>NC_080192.1:120761980-130761980 GCF_030028045.1 Hippopotamus amphibius kiboko
GGCAAGAGACTCCTAGGAGCTGAGAATAGCATGACAAAAGAAGAGACAAAAAAACAAGGGCTGTGTTCAGGAATGTGTATAACAGGCAACCTACTGGTGATATACAATTGGGAGGGCAGAGGAAGATTAGGCTTAGATGTAGGCACTGTGGACAGGCCTTGATCTATGTGTCTGCACTTAATTCTTTGTCAATTAGAAGCAATAAGATGTTATTTGTTTTAGTAATTAATTGTTGTAATGAGAGCTGTGGCTTTGCAAAAGTGTTTTCCCTGGTGTGTTTGAGACATATTAAGGGCACCTTTGGAAAGGAGAGATGGGTGGAGAGCTCACCTTTGCAGAGGGTATTTGAGGAACTAGGATGGCTTCAGTGTTAGTAGCATTTAACTTCGTGAGTTTACTGTCTGGTGTCTGGACCTCTGCCTTGTAATCACAGGAAAAAAAGATGTTTCAGTGTGTCAGAGTTGATCTCTTAAATATGCAGATAGGAATATGTTACTCTCTTTCAATGGACATTTATTGCTCCGAGCAGGGAAAAATCAAAATCTCTCACACGGCTGATGAAGCCCTAAATACTCAGGCTTCCATCAATTTTCAGACCCTCATATCAAAATAATACAGTAAGTCCCCTACCTACGAACCTTCAAGTTGCGAACTTTTAAAGATGTGAACTTGCATTCGCATGTCCAATCACATAAGTTAGTTCACGTGTCTGGTGTACGTTGTCATTGCGAGCATCCTCTACAAGTGATTATGCTTTTGTGTACTTTATGTACACTACTGTATAGAGTACAGTAGCACAGTATCTTTATTTCAAGCCCAGGATGTCCGGAAGCAAGAGTAAAAGCAGTGGTGATGTAGCTGGTACTTGCCTGTCCCCTCGATGCCAGCCCCTGTATGCCGGCTGTTATACTGTACTAGTGTACTTTTCAAGGTACTGTACTGTGAGATTAAAAATGGTTTCTTAATTTTTTGTTTGTTTTTTTATGTATTATTTGTGGGAAAATATTATAAACCTATTACAGTACAGTACTATATAGCCGATTGTGTTAGTTCGGTACCTAGGCTAACTTTGTTGGACTTACAAACAAACTGGACTTATGAGTGCTCTCTCAGAATGGAACTCATTTGTATGCAGGGGACTTACTGTATAGCTCATTTCTGTCTCTGCTTTGGTCACATTAGGCTGTGAGTTTCTCAAATGTGCCAGGGTACCCTCCTTGGGACAACTCTTCCAATCTTCTCTTGGTGGGTTTCTATTCTTCTGAGATCTCAGCTCCATAATGCCTTTGTCAATGAAGACTTCTCTCAAATCTACTGTATTATTTCTCTAATAAGACTTCTTTTGGATCTGTGAACTTCTCATTGGTGATGATCATTCCAATCATAGTTTAGTATTTATTCATCTGGTTTTTGATTAATATTTCTCTTTCAATAGACTCCACATAGATATATATGTATGTATGTGTATATATATATATATATATATATATATATATATATATATATATATAATTTTCAGCCACTATTGTGCCTGGAATAGAGTCTTCAACAAATATTGATTGAATGAGTTTAAAAAAAGAATAAATTTCATGTTTATTCTAGACTAAAACAATGTGGCTATAAAAATATACATTAAAAAATAATCAAGCCAACTGGCCATTTATATTGAATTGATCAGGGCATTCTCTAGTATGTTAAAGCCACTTGGGAAGAATGTATAGCATCCTATTGCATGAACATACTACAATTTATTTTTCAATACTATTCTTGACCAAACATCAGGTTGTTTCTCATTTCTGTATTACAAATAATGCTGTTTTATTATTCTTGGTTTGTCTTTAGATACACATTTTAATAATAACTTGTATCCAGAAAGCTTGCTAAATACATGTATTTAACATTTTTTGTTTATTATTTTTACATTGACAATCATATTTTCTGCAAATAATGGAAGTTTTATCCTTATAATAATTTTTATTATCTGTTTATATAAATCCTTCATTTCTGTCCTTTTTCAACATTATCTTACCTATTCTTGATTTTTTGAATTTCCATACAAATTTTAGAAACATCTAATGAATTTCTACAAAAATATAGCTGAGCTATTAACTGTGATTGCATTGAATCTATAATGAGGATATAGACTGGGTAGTCATGTAGCACATCAAATATATAAAGATTAGGTAAACAGAGGAGCACTTGGAAAAGAAATCTACAATTAGCATACTGAGAGAGATTTGCAAACATACTGTGGTGTTAAAAAGAAAAAAAAACATAAAAATGAATATAGGCAAAATAATTGAAGTAATATATAGCTTTTTGGAAAAAATTAATGGAAGCCTGGAAAATAAAATTAAGACTGTTTCCCAGAACTACAATGCAAGAAGTCAGAGGTACAATAATTATACAAGATAAAACCTATAAAGTATCAGTTCAGGAAGTTCAATACACTAGGAAATTATATAGATTTTAGAAAATAGAAATGATTTCTCTTAGTTGAATACCAAAAGACAATGTGTGTTTCATTTTTGGTTTTGGTTTGATTTTTTTTTATTTTTTTTAATTTTTCTCACATATTAACAACATCAAATGGGCAATGAATTTCTCCTGAGAAACTTTGGAAACATTGGATGTTAGAAAACAGAGGAAATATGCCTTGAATAATCTGTGGTAAACAAGTTTCAATGTCAAATTCTGTTCAGTATCAATTTACCAATAACATATGAGGACATATTACTTGTGGATATACTACACACATTTTGAACTAATGCTACAATTCAGAAAAACTGCTTTTTACATTGATCATATAAGGAAGTTACTTGAGGAGGTACTTCTCCAAAATTACAAAATATATGAAAATATATAAAATCAAAAAAGGAAAGACAGACCTTATGAAATACAGAATTCAACTCAAGAAATCAAAGATCAAAAATCTTAGGATGAAATTTATATTATAAACCTAGATAACAAGTATAGATTGTTGTAGAAAGAGTGAGGTTCCTGAGAAAAAAATAAAAATAATAAAAATCTAAAAAAGTAAAACAAAAATAAAAAATTGATTAATAGATGTAGTATAATTGAATCTTGGAATACAAACTATTCCCAGACATGTAAAGGCACAAAAACAGAAAACAAAGGGAAATAATTCCAAATTCTGGGATATATATGTCATAAGAAAATCATACAAGCAAACTAAGATATGATATAATTTTAGATAGTTGTTTAGATTTAAAATAAGAGCATCTATTGGATATGACATTAGAACTATTTTCTTTTGATTGGACTAGGTGTAATGACACTGAACTCGGAGAGAAGAAATTGTATTCTTAGAAAACCACCTAACCTGGCATTGGACAATGCTATTCCAAGTTAAGAATGAAAATGTTATTTACTGATTTCCAATTTTGAAACTTAGCCAGTGAACCAAATACTAGTGATGATTGTTGGATCAAGGAATGTTATTTGTCTCCCAACTTTATTCTTTCCTATTACTTACTAATTAATTGTGTATGAAATAGATGAAGGGGATTAAGAGGTACAAACTGCCAGTTATAAAATAAAATGTCACAGGGATGTAATGTACAGCATAGGGAATATAGTCAACATTTTATAACAACTCTGTATGATGTATAATCTATAAAAATATTGAATCACTATGTTGTACACCTGAAATGAATACAATATTGTAAGTCAACTATACTTAATAAATAGAAAAAATAAATTAAATTAAATAATTACTTACTAATAGAAACTGATTTGCTAGATAAATAGGCTGCCCATCACAGAATACAATTACTTGAGTGTGTCCATGTGACCAAGTAGTAAGATGAAAGCAGAGATGATGTGATGAAATTTCAGGAAGTCTCCTTAAAAAGAAAGGCTCACACGTCTTTCTTCTTTTGACTTTTTTTTTTTTTTTTTTTAGCTCTTGCTTGCAATTCTTCTCTGATAGTTAGAGCTACACTACTTGCTTTAGGCCATGTTTGATTCTGAAGATCGCGTCTGTGCACCAGAATCCTTGAGCAGAAAAGAAGCGCCTGGGACCCTGGTAAGAGGATATTTGGCATTGAACACAGTAGATGACCCTCCTTATCTTCAGGTTTCATACGCACAGATTCAACCAACTGTGGATTGACAGTGTTCGAAAAAAAAGTTCTAGAAATTTCTAAAAAGCAAAACTTTAATTTGAAACATGCTGGCAACTATTTACATAGCATTTGCATTCTATTTGATATTATAAGTAATCTAGAGATGATTTAAAGTACTGTCATCCCTCTACCTACAGGGCATTGATTCCAGGACCCATCCTCAGATATTAAAATTCTTGCATGTTCAAGTCCCCTCTATAACCTTTGCACATTTCCATGTAATCTTTAAATTATTTCTAGATTAATTATAATATCTAATACAATGTAAATGCTATGTAAATAGTTGCTGGTGCACAGCAAATTAGAATTTTGCTTTTTTAGAAATTTCTGGAATTTTTTTCAAATATTTTTCTTCTGCAGTTGGTTGATTCTGCAGATGTGGAACCCGTGGATCAGGAAGGATGTGTGTGGGTTTTATGAAGTATACTACATAATTTTTATAAGAGATTTGAGCTTCTGCATATTTTGGTATCCGTGGGGTCCTGAAACCAGTCCCTTCAGATACCGAGGAATAACTAACTGTACTATCCACCTCCAAAGTGGATAATCCAATAACCCAATTATTATGGGGTTTTCTCCCCTATTATATGTGGCTGAAACCAATTTAACTGCTAAATTTGTACTTAGATGACAATAATAATTTTTTAATAATGATGACAATGTTGGTAATAGTAAGATGGAAGGATTAGAAAATGAAAGCATTTAGAAATATTAGAGTAGGAGTCACTCTATTAGCCTTATCTTATAGACTGGAGAGTAAAAGTTAGAAAAATAATAAACTAAGAAATAAAGATTTAGCAATACTATGTAAAGTTACAAACATTGGAGGGCATATGAAGAAATATGATGATTTAGCTATAATATATTGAAATAAAGGAATGGGGAGAAGTATAGTATCAAAAAGCTAACTTTTTCTTACTTTTATTGTAGGAAGTAAATGATACATGAAAAGATATATAATTGAGATTTTTATGCTTTTTCTATCTGAAGGGAAAAAAAACCTCCAAACATAAATAACTACAATGTTGAAATATATGTTGAATAAACAATTAATAAATGCATTAATAACTGAAATAAAGGAAGATAGAACTATTTATTTCTAAGACCAAGAATAATAACCCTGTAAACATTTCTCTAGTCCTCAGGTTTCCCCTTCATCAAATGGTAAACATACCTTTTTTAAAATTTTGTATGTTGGCTGTTCACTGTTATATGAACAGTATCAGAATATTTCTGAAAAATGGTTAAACTTCATCAGGCATGGTTGATCATTATTGTTTCCCTGATAGCACTATTTGATTACGTACAAATAGTTTGCTCATTCACCTACCTACATGAGTGGTTTTTGGTCCAATTTTTTTATGCATACATGCAAATACAACTAAAGACACATTTTGAAGAATTCGGTAAAACTCCCATTGAACTAGGAACATTGTCTGCTCTGTGTACCTGTGTTGAAATCTCATTCCAGGTTTTATTTCACAGAAATCTTTCAACTTGATTGTAGTCTTTAAATATTCATTATTTAATATAAATATTTAAGCATTTAATATAGGTAGCTGACCTCTGAATAACTGCTGATGCTGAAGCAATCAATGGGTATTTTTCTTTATTTTTTTTTCCTTTGTAGTTTGCTGAAAGCTTTTCGATATATAAACTATTGTTATGGCAAAGATTCTTATGTAATGCATGAGATGCATGTAAAAATATAGCAAATGTGAGCCTAATAGATGGGTAGAATACTAGACTTGTAAAGATGTAATGGATTGATGTTTACACTTTTCCAATATTAAATAAAATCCCTTCAGTGAGTAATAGTGTTTACTCTTCTATTAGACTATGAAGTCCTTGAAGGTACACTCTCTGAGTTGCTTGTCATTATATCACTTGATCCTTGTATAATGTCTGAACACTCACTATCATGAGTGCAGTAAATACTTAATGAGTACTGAATGTGTAGTAAATATGACTCTTGAGCCACAAATTCAATAATGCTAGTAATATAAAACTTATTCCCTCATAATGTTAATCAAATCCAACAATCATGTCGATCTTTTTTTCTGCCTAGAAAAAAAATGAAATCTCAATCAACTTAAGGTAATTTCTACTTTTTACTAAGGCAAATATAAGTTACAGAACACCAAATAATTTGGTGGAGTTGAGTCCTATTTGGTCTTCTCAGTTATAAAGTGTTTATGCTGGAATTCATGTTGACATCTGCATTCCAATCTTGTCTTTATTTAAGGGCCCTTGTCCTCATTTAAAGCCATGTTCACAATAGCAATTCATTCCTATTGGAATCTGTGTCATCTACCCATTGCACATTACTGGATCAGGAAGGAATACCTTGGGATTGCCCCAGTCTCTTTCTGCCTGGACAGATCCACTGTGTTCTCCATACCCCTTTCCCTGCTCTATATAAAGAGTAATGAACTCAGGGTTCTTAGTGATTTTCTCAGATTTTTTCTGAGTGGCTAAGATTAATCACAAATTCTTTGAAGTTCTCTGTCTTATGCCCAGGACCTTTGAATTTATTCCTGTTATTTGACTGTCTTGTATCTTTCCTAAAACAAGGAGGGTAAAATGTTGGTCTGCCCATATTATGGGGTTATGGGAAGCTTATAGACAATGGGTTAATATGTAGATGATGTAGATGTATAATAGCAACTAAATGCTTTATTTTTTCTGTAATGCTTTCACATACAATGCATCAGATTTGTATAACCTGTAAGATATCAATCATACATATTTTAATTGCATAGATCAATACATTGGCTCGAAGAAGTTAATTGACTTTCCTAGATCCAATCTGCTATTGACTAATTTATTGACTTTTCAGTTTCAATAATTTTAATTTCTAACAGGTTTATTACTCTGTTTGGGGGTGTGTGTGTGTATATATATATATATTCCTCATTTTATTTATTTCTACATTGAATAAATATGCTTATACCCTGTGCCTAAGGGAATTCATTTTTGCTTGTTTGTTAGCTTTTCCTGCTTAGTCACATTTGCAATTTGTTTCTTAACTCTTTTTTTAATCAATCAATCAATCATTAAATTAATATTATTTAGAGTTTTAAAGGAGGCAATACTTTGAGACTTCTGTTGAAGGTAAGTTATTCTATTAAGATTTATTTGCATTATTTTTCTATCAAGTACCCAAGAACACAAGAAATTGGGCTTCTTGAAGACAAATGCTTGGCCTCACCATTTTCAGACCACATACATAGTATGAATTTGGGAGGGGAAATTGCATGAGAAGTATTTCTTTTTCTTTATATTGAGGAACAAAACTTAAGGTTTTTCTTGTCTTCCTTTTTCTTCTTCTGAGGACATATTGTATATGGGTGTGGAGGCTGATGGGATTTTTGCTTCACCCATAAACTGAGAGATTAGGCCATTGTGATCCCAGTTCTATGAAGATAGTTTTCTACTAGACTCCTCTATATCTTATGTCCCATGGGCTGCAAAGCTATGAAAATCAAAGTTAAAGTTTCTTGGAACTGAAAAATGCCCACAGGGCAAATGCAGCTTCACTGCTCTACTTATATCTCTGGATTCTAACTGTCGCTTAGTATTTGACCTCTGAGGATTGCTTCTTTTCTTGCTAGTTAAAAGATGTATTTTAAAATAGAGTTTAGAATACATCCAACATTTTTAGTTGTTTTAATCAGGAGAGACATTCAATATATCCAGTCTCCTAAATTACCAGTGACAGAAGTCTAATCCTCTATTATTGGAATACCAATTACTTTTTATTATGAATACTACTAAATCTTTGTGCATATCTTTAAATAGATGTATAAGAATAATTCAGTAAGTGAAATGATTGGCTAAATGTCATGTATATAGTTAAGACCCTTGATTTTGTACTAATAAATTGACCATAAGTAAGTTTTATTAATTATACAGAGCCAACAAAATAGGATAGGAAACTAGATATAATTATTATTTCACCATTTTACTTTTGAAACATGGAAAACTAATACAATGTTAATATCAGAAATCTAATTTTAGGGAGTTCCCTGGGAGCTTAGTGGTTATGATTCCAGGCTTTCACTGCCATGGCCCGGGTTCAATCCTTGGCAGAGAACTGAGATCCCACAAGCCTCACACAGGGTGGCAAAAAGAAAAAAAAAATCTAATTTTAACTAATCTAATAAGTAAAAACAAAAAACAAAAAAATTAAAAGGATGAGAAAGAGAAAGTTCTGATTGCATTACCAAGCCATGGAAAGATACTGTATGGGGCTGGGTGATGGTCCCTAAATAGATATGTCCGTGGCTTAATCTTCAGTATCTCTGAAAGTTATTTTATCTGAAAAAATGAGTATTTACCAACGTGATTAAGTTTAGGATCTTGAGAGGAGTTTACCCTGGATTTTCTGGGTGGACCCTAAAGGTAATCACATGTAACCTTATAAGAGACAGATTAGACCAAGACACATCGAGGGAGACACACACACACAAGAGAAGGAAGTAATGTGACCACAGAGGCAGAGACACTGAAATGATGCGGTCACTGGTCAAGGAATGCCAACAGCCATAAGCTAGAAGAGGCAAGGAATGGACTTTCCGATAGAGCCTCCAGAGAGAATGTGGTTCTGATGACACCTTGCTTTTGAACTTCTGGGTTCCAGACTATGGGACAATGTTTCTATTTTTTTATGCCACCCAGTTTGTGGCAGCTCTAAGAAACTAATACTGGTAGGCTTTAAGAAAAATCCATCTTTCCCTCTATCTTTTGTCTTTTTTCTATAACAAGTAGATAGGTTCTGCTCAGTGTCTGGCCTCTGTTGTAGATGATGAGGATGACAAAGATGGCTCATTTTATGTACTGCCACAATTTTACCTCATTGAGGGCAATGACAAATCTACTGGCCCAGACTCTCATGTGCTTCATTGAGTGTCCCCAGAACTCTCCTAAACAAATAGGCAAACTTGAATTTTCTGCAGCTGTTTTCTATGTCATGTTAAATTTTTAGTCTTAGTGAAGAGACTTGTTTCAAAAAATGTTCCTGTGATTTGCAATTGGTATTGTCTAGATAGTTTATTCTCTGAGAGAGATTATGATGTGGCTCTTTCAGCATCTACCAAACATACATGGAGTTAGTATACACAGCTGACTATGAAAAAAACAACTGTGAAGAGCTGTAAGAAAGACAGACTACAGGCAAATCATTTCTGGAATTTCAGTTAAATAAAATCCCAAGAGATCTTGGTATACTACACAAAAACGTAGTTGAGGAGGAGACCTTGATCAACCATTACTATTAATTATGTTAAGTGTCATGCCTGGCATTCTCTAATCATGACATGAACAGAATGTACGTTAGAAAGGTGTAATGATTTCAATATATGTAACCTATTATACTTAGAAGCAGAAACAAAGAAAAATATGTAAAGCGTGAGGATGGGATGGATTGCACTGTAAACCATCAGATAAAATTTTGTCTCAGACTTTGCTGTCTAGCAGCAAATTTTACATTCCAGAGGTGAGCTAGTCAAAAATGGATAAATTTCATGCTTCACATAAACTACAGCGACGATTTCAGAGATCTAGAGAAAAGTCATATAACATTCTGAGATACACTTAGCAGATGAGAGAAGTGATATACTAATGACATCAATTGAATGGCAAGTTGTGTGTAAAGCAGCATAAAACATTAGCTTGGAATTTGATGTGCCAAAACTATGAAATTAAATATAATAATAAATAAATCTGAGAGCCATTCTATCTCCAAAGCAATCCCTGCATTTTTCAACAAGAGAAATGATAGTTCAGTACATGACTTCTTTAGGAAGGCGTAACAAAATTCTTGAACTCTCAGATCTGATAGACCAGTCAATTACGTAGAGAGAAAAAAAATCCATGCAAAGCTGGTATTTTATTAAAGGAAATGATTTTTCATGATAAAAAAAATTAACTCTTAGCTACATTTAACAAATGTGTATCTCCAGAAGTATGACCACAAAAGTAAAAAAAAAAGAAACCATGTTAACTCTCTGGAGGAGAGGCTAGAAGGGTGAAAATTGTGTTCTTAACTTGATTTTAGATATGTTCAAAAATAAGTATATAATGATATAGCATATAGAGTCCTACGAAAAGTGGATGCTTACATTTTTTGACCCCTGTGTCTAGAACAGTGTCTAGATCTTACATTTTTTGTTCAGTGGAATTTACTGTTAAATTACATAGGGACTCATAGAAGGTCAAAAGATTTGGTCTGTCTGCACCTTTCTCCCGCAGCCTGTGGTGGAATGGGCGGCTCTGCTTATACGATGTCAGTCAGATTTAAGCTAAGGATATTCACTTCATCTGCTGAGTATTTTCAAGCATCAAAATTTCTGGGTTTCAATAAACCAAACATTAAGTTAGTGAAATGACTCACTTTTCACTTGGCTCTGTTCTTTGGCATTGTATAAATCAAGGGTTGGCAAACAATGATTTATGAGAGAAACTATAGTCCACAGGTTAAATCTGGCTTGGCTCTTATTTTTTTAAATAAAATTTTATTGGAACACAGCCAGGCCCATTTATTTAGGCACTATCTATGTCTGCTTTCTTGCTATGACAGCAGAACTGGATCCATGCATCAGAAACCAAATGGTCAAGAAAGTTGAAAATATTTACTCTATGGCTCTTTACAGAAAACTTTTACAATCCCATGTTCTATCAAGAGTAAATTGCAAACCTTTTGTTCAGATCTCTTAAGAAATAAAGCAAAGTAATGCTGAAAGTTAGGTCCTATGTTAAAATTTGAAATTTCTCTGGCCACTGAGACACAGGTAAATAATGGCATTCAAAGCAGTCATGAAAGACAATTCAGGGATTAGTGTGTTGGTGATAAAGAAAAATAAACTCTTATTCAGGAAAACACTTCAAATTAAATACTATTGAAAACTCGGGTGTAGTTTCATCTGACCTCTTAGTTTCGAGATAAAAAAATGACAATACTTAGTTTCTTTTTTTTTTAGCTCTTTATTGGAATATAATTGCTTTATACTGTTGTGCCAGTTTTTGCTGCACAACAAAGTGAGTCAGCTGTATTTATATATATATCCCTATATCCCCTCCCTCCTGCAACTCTCTCCCACCCTCCCTATCCCAGCCCTCTGAGTCATCACCCATCATCCACCCATCATCGAGTTGATCTCCCTATGTTAGCATTGACATATATACACTACCAAATGTAAAATAGATAGCTAGTGGGAAGTTGCTGCATAACATAGGGAAAACTTAGTTTCTTCTTCTCATTCTTGGGCCTGATCTGAATTAAGCAATGGTTGTGAATTTTCTTGAGTCATAGGTAAGAGGGAGGCTATTGGTCCTACTCTTTCAAGTGGAAAACTACCCTCACTCCGTGTATCCCTCAGAGTAAATGATCGGTATGGGAGCTATCGGAATCAAGATCCGTGTTATTTTAGTCAACCCAATAACCAAACCAAAGTGATTGTATAGCAATCTAATTAATCATTCATGGATCTGCAATTATAGTAAAAAGAAAAAGAAACATATTGACTAGAAAATTATTGATTTGTTTTGATTATGTCCACAGAGGAGCTATAATCTCTTTTGCAGTTGTTTAAATGTAATTCACAGAATTACCTGCCTGCGGTCATAATGCAAACATGATAAAAGTGTTCTACAATCTCAACTTTCAAAATATACCAAGGATTCCCTCCAAAAAAGGCAACCATTTTTTCAAAAGATATATTGAAAAATATCATTTTAGGTGAAAATAGCGGAATAAAAATGCACTTAAATAATGATTATAGCTGTATATATTTGCCCTCAGACAACACTTTGAGATGTTTAAATACTATATATGGAATGGTAAATAAAACTTTGTTGTAGTAGAAAGCAAAGGCTTTAGAGTTAAGATCATATTTACAAAAAAAGACAAAAAACTTGGCTTAAAATCTCTGACCCATCCTGGTGAAGTAACATTTGAATGTGTCAGGGATGTGGTGCTAGCTCAGATCTTTCTTCAAGGCTGAAGGGCTCATCCTCCCTTTCAACCCCCAAGGCTGGAAAGTTGAGAGGTGTCAGCTGTCAGACCTCTCAAGAAATCATCCTTAGCTAAAGAGAGTTACCTCTCCCAAAGTCACACCTTCTTTCCAGGACTGCCCCCATCCAGTGACTGGTCAATAAGTTGTAAAAAGGACTGGACCCTTTGTTGAAATTTTAGATAATTCTGAAGGGCTATTCTGGCTTCAGAGTTCCACGTAGGGTTGGCTAAAGCCTTATTGTGACTGCTTCACAACCTAACTTATCCCTCTGTCCAATCTTCTTCCTTATCTTCCCCATGGCATTGACCTCAAGAACACTCTTAAATTACCATCCACCATGCTATTTTCCATCTCATTCCTGCTTGCTATAAGAGTCAGTGATTGGGGTAGCCTAAAAAAGTGCATATTCAAATGAAATTTCGGAGACAGAGCACCCCAATCCTGCTGGCAATGAGCAATCCATCACAGTGGTAGGTAGAGAGCAGATAGCCTCTGGCTCAAACTAGCTGGCTAACATGCCATGGTAGAGATGCAGTGACTCATACCAAGTTATCATGGCCATCATGTGCTTGGTTCTGTTGCACCTACCAAATCATGAAATCAAAGAGGATCATTAGAAATCCATTATGAGATGGAAGTTGTGCATACGGGACTAAGCATGAGCAGTGCCAGAAATCATAAGTTTGTCACACAAGCAGGGTTGCCCAGACTCCATGTAATACACAACTGTTGAATAAAGTTGAATAAGCTCTCCCCCTCAGCTCACTTCTGTGCCCACGTGGTGGCTTCCTTATGACCAAATGATGGAGGCAGAAAACAAGGCCGTGTCATTTCTCTGATCTGGGTGCTTATTACAAGTGACTGCAAGTTGAATATGTATATTGCAGCTGGTAATCCACTTTAGTTAAATAGAAATAAACTGAGTCAGTAAGTCATCCTTCAGTATCCATGGAGATTGCTTCCAGGACACACTGCAGATACCAAAATCCATGAATACTCAATTCCCATAGTCAGCCCTCTGTATCTGTGGTTCTCCATTCATGGATTCCAAAGGCCAGAGGGCCAACTGTATGTAGAGTCATGAGCAGTGGCAAATGGCTTGGAGAGAGTGCTCAGAGGCTGAACAGAGAAAAAGAAATGGGTTGGTAAGTTCATCAGAAGCTAAACAGAGAAAAATAGGAAAGTTGGTGAGGACATCTGGAATAGCAGTGTGGGATGTGCCTGTAGGAATGGACACAAAGTGTAAAAATCTTTGTATTTCATGTTAATGCCCACTGGTTCATATCCACTGTAGAAGGAGTACTATATAGTCAAGTATAGTATGCCTTGGCTAGTTGACATCAGCCAGCCTTTGTCATTCCCCTCTCCCCCAATTCTGGCACAATGAATAAATGAACAGAAGAGTTATGGTGGTATGGCTGGGCCCAACAGCATGGATTTCCACTTTCTAGTCTGGTATAGATACTGCAACATATGGATTTTAGCCTGTTAGCAATGAAGTTGAAATCTAAATCCCTGATAGAGTCACATCCCTTAAGAAAACCTGATAGAGTCACATCCCTTCGTAGCAGGTTTATTACATTAGAATCCTTTTATGTGGGAGGGATAGTGGTTTATTTTGATGGAAATTGATACATGGTTTAGGATAGGTTTTTCTTTCCTGCTTGAAAGGCCCCATCCAGGACCACTGTCTAGGGACTTGTAAGTATTTGATACATTTACATGGCATCCCAAAGAGTATTATGTTCAAGGGACTCACTCTATAGCAAAGGAGGTGCAGCAATGGGCACATCACCATGGAATCCTGTGGTCCTGTCACATACTATACAACCCATGACTGCCCAATCAAAAACAGCAATGGGATAACCTATCAATGATGCAGCTGGAGCTCCAATTCAAAGAAAATATCCTCTGAAGACAAGGCAAAATACTCATAGCAGCAGTTGCACAATGATCATTATATTATTCTGCATCCACAATAAATAGAGCAGATGGTTGGTGAACCCTTGAAAGTTCATTTCAAGTGAATCTTTTGGAGGATTGCTTCCTTTCACCCCTATAACTCTAGGTTTTCTAGGCTTAAAAGTCCTGGTTTCCCTGATGATTAATGATGTTGAGCATATTTTTCATATATCTGTGGGCCATCTGTATGTCCGCTTTGGAGAAATGTCTATTCAAATCCTCTGCCCATTTTTTAATCAGATTATTTTTTAATGAGTTATATGCATTCTTTGTATATTTTGGATATTAACCCCTTATAAGATATGCCATTTGTAAGTATATTCTCCCATTCAGTAGACTGCTTTTGTGTTTTGTTGATGGTTTCTTTCACTGTGCAAAAAGCTTTTTAGTTTAATGTTATCCCATTTTTTTATTTTTGCTTTTGTTTCCCTGGCCTGAGGATATGGACCCAAAATTTTTTTTTTTGCTAAGACTATTGTCAAAGAGCATACTGACTATGTTTTCTTCTAAGAGTTTTATGATTTCAGATTTTACATTTGAGTCTTTCATCTACTTTAATTTTTATATATGATGTGAGAAAGTAGTCCAGTTTGATTCTTTTGTATGTAGCTGTTTGGTTTTCTCAGCACTAATTTTAAAAAGGATGTCTTTTTCCTATTGTATATTCTTGCCTCCTTTGTTGTAGATTAATTACCCATAAAAGTGTGGGTTTATTTCTGGCTCTCTATTCTGTTCCGTTAATGTATGTGATTTACTGTTTTTGTGCCAGTACCATACTGTTTTAATTACTGTAGCTTTGTAGTGAGGTTTGAAATCAGGGACTGAGTCACCTCTGACTTTGTTCTTCTTTCTCAAGATTTTTTTTTTTTTCTTGCAATTCTGGATCTTTTGTGTTTTCATACCAATTTTAGAACTGTTTGTTCTAGTTCTGTGAAAAAAATGCCATTGATATTTTAACAGGGATGAAACTGAATCTGTAGATTGCTTTGGGTAGTATGGTCACTTTAACAGTAATAAATCTTCTACTCCATGAACACAGTGTACCTTTCCATTTGTTTGTATCATATTCAGTTTCTTTTATCAACGTCTTATAGTTTTCTTTGTACAGGTCTTTTACCTCTTTGGCTTCATTTATACCTAGGTATTTTATTCTTTTTGATGCAATTGTAAATGAGATTATTTTCTTAATTCCTCTTTCTGATAGTTATTAGTATATAGAATTACAACAGATTTCTGTATGTTATTTTCATACCATACAACTTTTACTGAATTCATTTATTCTAATTATTTTTGATGGAGTCTTTAGAATTTTCTGTACATAGTATCATGTCATCTGCAAACAGTGACAGTTTGACTTTTGCTTTTCTAATTTGGATTCCTTTTATTTATTTTTCTTTTCTGATTGCTGTGCCTAGGAATTTGAATACTGTGTAAACTCTTAGTGGTGAAAGTGGGTATCCTTGTCTTGTTCCTGAACATTGAGAAAATACTTTCAGCTTTTCATGTTAAATATGATGTTGGCTCTAGGTTTCTCATAAATGGCCTTTGTTATGTTGAGGTTCATTCTATCTACACACTTTGTTGAGAGTTTTTATCATAAATGAATGTTGAATTTTGTCAAATGCTTTTTCTAAATCTATTGAGATGATATGATTTTTATTCTTCAATTTGTTAATATGATGTATGACATTGATTGATTTGCAAATATTGATCTACCCTTGCATCCCTGGGGTAAATCCTACTTGATAATGTCTGATGTGGGGCTCACACCCCTTATTCCTTGGGGAGGGCCTCTGCAATTGTGATTATCCTCTCATGTGCATTGTCAACAGTGGGATATGGGTGTAGACTATAACACACCTTCACCCCACCACCCATCTCATTATGGTTCCTTCTTTATATCTTTAGTGGTGGAAAATCTTTTCTGCTAGTCTGTGCATCATTCACATAGTTAGATACTCTGTAAATAGTTGTAATCTTGGTGTCCTTGTGAGAGGAGGTGAGCTCAAGGTCTTCCTACTCTGCCATCTTGCCCACAACCCCTATCAGAATTTTAGTTGGTGTGGACCTCATGTGGTTCAACAGTGACCCTGACATGGCTGCTAAAAACAAACAAAATCTGTTGTGCAAGTAGATACATAATATTTTCTATTTATTACCCATCAAGATTGTTATGTTCAGGTTAGGTTATCACATTGAAATGGGGCCTTTGAAAAACCAGGATAGAGAAACAAGGATCCAGAACTATCTGGAAACAACTCCACTGAGACAGCATTTAGATAATTTCTGTGGCAAAGCCCCTGGGGGGGAAAAAAAAAGCAGTTCACTATAGTGAAAAACTGAAATTGTACTTTTGGTCCTTAGCATTATTTTCTAATCAGCCATATTAACTCTCTGACGCTATGTAATTTCAACAGCCTGTCTGGCATAGTTCTGTCTTACAAATATGAAATTTTGTAAGAAAAGAAGTGAGAGCAGAACAATCAGCTTAACTACAAATAACTATGTGGGCTAGATTGTTGGTCAGCCTTCTATTTAAAAAGCATCAAAACACTGCACAATAGGATTATTCAGCCTATGTTGTTCTGTGTTTATTTCTTATGGCCTGATGTCCTGTCCAACTATGACCATTATATTGGCTTCCAAGTCTTTCCAGCTTAAACATTGCTGAGTGTTGTGATTGTTGTTCTTGAACTTTTAATAATTATCCTTTGATTTGGGGACATGCAGACTAAAGGAACTGGATAAGAAATATGCATAGCTGGGAATGCAATGGGATAAGAAAATAAATAAAGTGTGTCTTTGACCTGCAACTAAAGTGTTTGAATCTTGTGGAAGAGATAGTTTATTGATATCAGTATTCATTCTCCACTTATTCAATTTATAATTAGGACCCTGGCTCCCTCTCTGATGCACCTAGATCATATTAGCAGTTAGAGACGATATTCCCCAGGTTCCCTTGCTATCAGTTTTCAGGACATGAACGAAAGCGATGTGTTCATTTCTCGGTCATGTCCTTAGAGAAAGGTGCTTGCCCTTCACTTCCTCTTTCCTTTCTTCTGACCTCCAGGAAATAAATAAACCCAGAGAAACATACTATGTGTCAGGCATGAGAGTCATTCCTTAGACATCCATCTTCCCTCAGTCACTGTATTTTTGGAAATTTCTTTGTTATAGCTGCTTAGTTTAAACCATATAAATGAATAAATCATATTATTCAATAAATATATGAAGAGAAAAATAGGAAGTACTGTTAATTGCAGTGTAGGTAGCTCCTATCTGCCCTAGGAATCAAGAATAAATAGAATATTTTTCAGGATATGGTGAGAGGTGCGTAATATAAGTAGAGGCAAGTATCCAAAATAAAATCTAAAGACGTAGGAAAGCATAAAACAAGTGGCAACAGTAGAAATATGCAAAATTGACTCCATTAGTTAAATACACATCCTGTGTTCCTGGCGATTTTCTTTTTTTACTGAGACTGCCTTTTTATTATTTATTTATTTATTTTAAAATTGATTGATTGATTGATTGATTGATTGATTGGCTGTTTTGGGTCTTTGTTGCTGCATGTGGGCTTTCTTTAGTTGCAGTGAGCAGGGGCTACTCTTCGTTGTGTTGTGCAGGCTCAATAGTTGTGGCGCATGGGCTTAGTTGCTCCACAGCATGTGGGATCTTCCTGGAGCAGGGATCGAGCCTGTGTCCCCTGCATTGGCAGGCGGATTCTCAACCACTGCACCACCTAGGAAGCCCTTATTTATTTATTTATTTATTGGCCACACCATGCAGCATGCAGGATCTTAGTTTCCTGACCAGGGATTGAACCCACGGCCCCTGCAGAGGAAGCTGAGTCTTAAGCACTGGACCACCAGGAAAGTCCCCACTCCTGGCAATTTTATATGAAATTCTAATTGGGACATCGTGGACACCTTAACTTTAATATAGATGTTTACTCTTAGATTTCCAGTCCAGTTTCCTTTATTCTTTTCCAAATGTTCAACTCTGAGCTGTGACATAGAGTCATGGAACGGAGGGACTCATAGTATGCACTGTATTTGAAAGTACTGTATGTGCTGTAGAACCACTTAGACTTGATTCTGTTCCTTCACATACTGTTCCTTCACTTATTGTTACTAGACTCTTAGAATTTCAGTTTATTCTTATGTATGTGAGGATAATAACACCCACAACAGAGAGTTAACATAAAGTTTAAATGAATAAAAAGACTCAGGACATTTCCTGGCACATAAGAAACATGCATTTAAAAAGTTTGTTGTTACTAATGTATTATTATTAATAATAAAACTGTAACTGATGCCTGTTTTCTTCAGTGACTAAAACTTATTGATATTAAAATATCTGAATGTAGAAACATTGTTATCTATATTTTTTATTGTAGGTTTCCACCACGGTAGAGAGAAATACACAACTAGAAATAGAAACAGTGAGAAGCTTGTATCTGCTTTCCTATCTCATAGTGATTACTGACCCAAACACTTTTTTTAGTGTGAAAACTTGAAAGTCGATTCTCCGGAGCCCTTCATCCATGCAAGGTGCTATGAGCTTTCTCTATTTTCAAGTCACAGTTTAATATGGGTCAAGCCCTGGTGTTTAATGATAAATGGCAGTGAGAATGGCCTCCCCAAATGACAATAAATTAATGGCAAAGACTACAGATCTGCCCAAGTTGCTTACTAAGCTTTGAATCTAGCAAATAGATTCCTGCATGTATATTAGAATTATTACAGATACATTTTCCAGTACAAAAGACCTCATGTTTATAAGTATTCATACGGACTGTTTTAAGTTTTAGGAACTTTAAATGAGATAGGTAGAGCTCCCAAAGAAAACAATGAATCACTGGAGCTGAACTTTAACACCCATTCAACATCTAATTAGTTGAATTAGAGTCACATTGTAAGAGAGTTAATCAATTCTCTAGCTTTAGCTGCCCCAATGCTTCTGAAATTTGCTGATGCTATCATTACATTGGAAGGAGACACTCTGCATTTTAATAAGAGTATTTCTTTTAAAACCTTAGTGGTACAACAGAAGCAAGCATTAAATACACATTTTTTTTCTATAAATGAGAACGTTAGCAGGACAAGATTATGCCCTTATCTGCACAATAGAATGAAATAACATATCAATCAAATGTAACTTTCTGGAGGGCTGCTTGGTAGATACTGTGCTTAGTGCATAGTGTATCTGGCATAGACTAGGATTTAACTAACCATTTCCTAACATTTTTCATGTAAGTGGCAATACAATCATCTATTTGATGAAATATCTAAATGCAGTGGGTTGCTAACTATATAATGTTATATAAAGGCCCTTAGAAAAATGTTACCTTCACACTCCAAAATATTTTTTCATTAAAATTCTCACATTAACTTATCACTAAAATATCCTGTGAAAAAAGGCAAGAGAGTGCAGCTTTTAGTTTAAGTATATATATATATGAACAGAGGGAGATGGTTCAAGATGGCAGAGTAGAAGGATGTGCACTCACTACCTCTTGCAAGAGCACTAGAATTACAACTAACTGCTGAGCAATCATTGACAGAAAGACACTGGAACACACCAAAAAAGACATCCCACATCCAGAGACAAAGGAGAAACCACAATGAGATGGTAAGAGGGGCACAATTGGGATAAAATCAAATCCTATAACTGCTGGGCGGGTGACTCACAAAAACTGGAGAACAGTTATACCACAGAAGGCGACCCACTAAAGTGAGGATTCTGAGCACCACGTCAGGCTTCCCAACCTGGGGGTTCAGCAATGGGAGGAGGAATCCCCAGAGAATAAGACCTTGAAAGCCAACGGGATTTGATTGCAGGACCTCCACAGGATTGGGGAAAACAGAGACTCCACACTTGGAGGGCATGCAAAAAATCGTGTGCGCACCAGGACCCAGGGGGAAGGAAGAGTGACCCCATAGGAGACTGAACCAGACCTACCTGCTGGTGTTGGATGGTTGCCTGCAGAGGTGGGGGGCAGCTGTAGCTCACCCACAGGGACAGAGATTGGGGACAGGGACACTGGTGGAAGGGGTTCTGGCAAGTGCTCATTGACATGAGCCGTCCTGGAGTCTGCCATTAGCCCCACCAAAAAGCCTGTAAGCTCCAGTGCTGGGTAGCCTCAGGGCCAACAGGGTGGGAACACAGCCCCACCCATTGGCAGACAAGTGGATTAAAGTTTTACTGAGCTCCGCCCACCAAAGCAGAGTAAAGTTTTACTGAGCTCCACCCACACAGGCCTACCTACCATCAGTCCCTCCCCTCAGGAAGCACACACAACCTCTTAGATAGCTTCCTCCACAAGAGGGCAGATAGAAGTATCAAGCAGTATCAGCAGTATTTCGTTCTGTGGAACTGAAAACCACAGACACAGAAAGAGAAAATGAAAAAACAGAGGACTTTGTACCAGATGAAGAGACAAGATAAAACCCCAGAAAAACAACTAAGTGAAGTGGAGATAGACACCCTTCCAGAAAAAGAATTCAGAATAATGATGGTGAAGATGATCCAGGACTTTGAAAAAAGACTGGATACAAAGATCAAAAAGATACAAGAAAAGTTAAGCAAAGACCTAGAAGAATTAAAGAACAAGCAGAGATATGCAACACAATAACTGAAATGAAAAGTACATTAGAAGGAACCAATAGCAGATTAACTGAGGCAGAAAGGTGAATAAGTGACCTGGAAGACAAAATGGCGAAAATCACTGATGCAAAAAAGAATAAAGAAAAAAGAATGAAAAGACAGGAAGACAGCCTAAGTGACATCTGGGACAACATTAAATGCACCAACATTCGCATTATAGGGGTCTCAGAAGGAGAAGAGAGAGAGAAAGGACCCAAGAAAATATTGGAAGAGATTATAGTTGAAAGCTTCCCTAACATGGGAAAGGACATAGCCACCCAAGTCCAGGAAGTACAGAGAGTCCCAGGAAGGATAAACCAAGGAGAAACATGCCAAGACACATAGTAGTCGATTGACAAAAATAAAAGACAAAGAAAAATTACTAAAAGCAGCAAGGGAAAAATGACAAGTAACATACAAGGGAACTCCCATAATGTTAACAGCTGATTTCTCAGCAGAAACTCTGCAGGCCAGAAGGGAGTGGCATGGTATATTTAAAGTGATGAAAGGGAAGAACCTACAACCAAGAATACTCTACCCAGCAAGGATCTCATCCAGATTTGACGGAGAAATCAAAAGCTTTACAGACAAGCAATAGCTAAGAGAATTCAGCACCACCAAACCAACCCTACAACAAAGGCTAAAGGAACTTCTCTAAGTGGGAAGCATAAGTGAAGAAAAGGACCTACAGAAACAAAAACAAAACAATTAAGAAAATGGTAATAGGAACATACATCTCAATAATTACCTTGAGTGTAAATGGACTAAATGCTCCAACCAAAAGACACAGACTGGCTGAATGGATACAAAAACAAGACCTATATATGTGCTGTCTACAAGAGACCCACTTCAGACCTAGGGACACAAACAGATTGAAAGTGAGGGAATGGAAAAAGATATTCCATGCAAATGGAAATCAAAGGAAAGCTGGAGTAGCTTTACTCACATCGGGTAAAATAGACTTTAAAATAAAAAATGTACATAAGACAAGAAAGGACACTGCATAATGATCAAAGGATCAATCCAAGAATAGGAGATAACAATTATAAATATATATGCACCCAATATAGGAGCACCTCAATACATAAGGCAAATGCTAACAACCACAAAAGAGGAAATTGACAGTAACACAATAATAGTGGGGGAATTTCACACCCCATTTACACCAATGGACAGATCATCCACACAGAAAATTAATAAGGAAACACAAACTTTAAATGACACAATAAACCAACTAGATTTAATAGATATCTACAGGACACTCCATCCAAAAACTATAGAATACACTTTCCTCTCAAGTGCACATGAAACATTCTCCAGGATAGTTCACATTTTGGGTCACAAATCAAGCCTTGGTAAATTTAAGAATATTGAAATCCTATTAAACATCTTTTCTGACCATGATGTTGTGAGATTAGAAATCAATTACAGGAAAAAAAAACTGTAAAAAACACATACACATGGAGGCTAAACAATATGCTACTAAATAACCAAGAGATCACTGAAGAAATCAAATAGGAAATCAAAAATTATCTGGAGACAAATGACAATGAAAACACAATGATCCAAAACCTATGGGATGAAGCAAAAGCAGTTCTAAGAAGGAAGTTTATAGCAGTACAGTCCTACCTCAAGAAACAAGGAAAATCCCAAATAATCTAACCTTACACCTAAAGTAACTAGAGAAAGAAGAGCAAACAAAACCCAAAGTGAGCAGAAGGAAAGAAATCATAAAGATCAGAGCAGAAATAAATGAAATAGAAACAAAGAAAACAATAGCAAAAATCAATAAAACTAAAAGTTGGTTCTTTGAGAAGATAAAATTGATAAACCTCTAGCAAGAATCATCAAGAAAAAGAGGGAGGGAAGAAAGATGGTGACAAAGTAGAAGGACGTGGAATGCATCTCTCTCCACAGATGCATCAGGAATACATCAAAAGATGCAAGAATTGCCACAGAGAACCAGCTGAACACCAGCAGAAGACCTAGGACAGCAGAAAGGACTGCAAAGATCCCAACATAATTGGGTAGGACAGAGGGGGAAAAAAAAGAAAAAAAGGAAAAGAGGAGGAGAAGAAAGGAAAGGGATGGGTCCCACACGCTGGGGCGGGGGTATCTGAAACAGAGGGGAGATTGCCGAATTCAAGGAAACGTCCCTTATCTGACAGGGAAACCCCTTCTCCAATGGGGAATTTCCCTGGGTCAGAAGGGAGGCACTTGGGACTGTTCAAAGAAGGTAAGGTGGCTGATCTGTGGCAGATGGGAAAGAGTGAGAAGCACATGGAGGGTCCACATCATGGCTCAGCGTGTCCAAACTGAGATGTCAGTTCACAGCTGAACAGGGGGTCTGGGAGCTGGAACGTGGGCGCTGGAGAACTGGTTCAGGGTGAGAAACATTGTTGGAAGTGGGGAGACGAACTGAGAGGACAAGAAATCCACCATGGAGAATACCTATCATGGACAGCTGGGCAGCCATGGAGGCGGCCTGATACTGCTGACTCACAAGCAGGGGGTAGGAGCCGCGGGTGTAGCCTCTCTTTCGGCACCTGCGATGGACAAAGGAAGGACCTCTCTGGGCCTGGCTGTCACAGTCAGGGATAAAAAAGGCCCCCAGGGGTCTGGCCTAGAGTGCCTGCAGCCAAGAGCCAAAAGTCCACAAGTTGCCCAGCTCTCAAGGCAATCTGTTTACACTTGAGCTGCTGGCATCTGTCTGCAATAGGCACTGCCACCGCTGACTGAGCCACCGTGACCCAGGCAGGGCACCACAGCAGAGTCGTAAGCAATGGGGAGGAGCTGTGGTTGTAGTCGCACTCTCTCAGCCTGAGCCACCAGTTTCCCTCTGCAACAGGCACCGCCACCACTGCCCAGGCTCCTGCAACCCAAGCAGGGCACCCCTGTTCACTCACTCCCAGGGAAAGGAGCCGCTATTGTACCCTCTCTCTCCCCACACACCAGCGCTTACAGATGAACAATAAAGGAAGCTCTACTGGTCGGAGAGTAATACAAAAAGCCCAAGGTGGGTAGAAGGACACTTACAGCTGAGACCCCAAGGAAACAGAAATATTATTATTAATTCCATTGATCTGGTCCATTCTGGGGTCAGTTCTAGCTTTTTTTTTTCTCTCTCTCTTTTTTTTTAATTAATTATGATCTTAGTCCTAAGAGATCTGTATATTTTATAACATACTTTTCTAAATTCTATTTTCTTCTATTTTTATTTTTAGCCTTTTTATATATTTCTATTTCTAGCTAAGTTTTTTGTAGTGCCGACTATATCGCTCCTACCTTCTTTTCTTCTCTTTTATACACTACTATTTTTTTCTTTTTCTTTTCACATTTCCAGTCACACTATGCTTCTGTTGCCCTGTCTTCTATCCTTTTTTAGTTTATTTTATCTTAATATACTTATGAGCAATATTATCGGTCTGCTCTGTTTCCTTGCTTTATTCTCCACATGACACACTGCTTTGGTTTTTATTATTAGGTTTTGTCTTTTTCTTAGTTCTAAATATAATTGTCTGATTTTATTCTGAGAATCTTTAGTCTGTCTGGTGGTACTCTTGCTCTTTATGATATTTGATCCTAGCTTTCAAATATCCCTGGATTTGTATGTGTGTGGTTTTTTTGTTTGTTTGGTTGGTTGGTTGGTTGGTTTTTTTTTTTTTTTTTTTGGTTTTGAATTTCTGCTGGTTTTCTCTTTGATTATCTGATGGCATACTGGGGTTTTTCTGTCAGGTCTTTCTAGTGTCTTATGTTCTACTGGATTCAGTATTTATGTGTCTTGTACATGTATGTGTTTCCTTGATCTAATATTTGTTTGACTCAACACTCTGCCATTAGTCTGGGCTTGGACAGTTGTCTTTAAATCCCTTTATTGCTGGGACAAGCAACCTCTGAAGTCTGGACTACTCCATCAGAAGTCAAGTAGGAGGCTCTTGGGAGGGAACACTAAATCCAGCATGCTAAACTACTAGGGAGTCCTCAGACACAGGGGAGACTAACTGCAGAGAACTCTCACGGAGCCCTGTATCAGACCTGGCTTCATCTGACTGTCTGCAACTGCCCGTGCTGGACACCTCACACCAAGCTACAAACAAGACAGGAACACAGACCCACCCATCAGCACACAGACTACCTAAAGCCATATTAACCTCACAGATACACTAAAACACACCCCCTGACAAAACCCTTCTCATCAGAGAGAAAAGACACAGAGCCACACACCGGAAAGCAGGCACCAGACCCCCCCACCAAGAAGCCTACTCAAGACCCTGGACAAACCCCACCATAGGGGGCAGAGGGCAGAAACAAGAGGAAATACTACTTGGCAGCATAGGGAAAGGAGACAGCAAATCCTATAAATTAGACAAAATGAGAAAACAAAGAAACAGCATGCAGGCAAAGGAGCAGGAAAAAAAACCCCAAGACCAAATAAATGAAGAGGAAGTAGGAAAATTGCCTGGAAAAGAATTCAGGGTAGTGATATTAAAGATGATCCAAAATCTGGACAACAAAATAAGAGAAATGACAAGAAACAGTTAATAAGGAATTAGAAGAACTAAAGAGTAAACAAAAAGTAATGGACAACAAAATAACTGAAATTAAAATTACTCTAGATGGTAGAAACAAAAGAATAACTGAGGCAGAAGAATGAATAAATGAGTTGGAAGATAGAATGGGGGAAATACCTGCCACAGAGCAGAAAAAAGAAAAAGGAATAAAAAGAATGGAAGACAGTCTCAGAGACCTTGGTGACAACATTAAGTGCACCAACATTTGAATCATATGCATCCCAGAAGCAGAAGAAAAAAAGAAAAGGTCTGAAAAATATTTGAAGAGGTTATAGTGGAAAACTTCCCCAGCATGGGAAAGGAAACAATTAATCAAGTCCAAGAAGCGCAGAGAGTCCCAAACAGAATAAACCCAAGGAGAAATACATCGAAGAACATATTAATCAAACTAACAAAAATTCAACACAAAGAAAAAATATTAAAGACAGCAAGGGAAAAGCAACAAATAACATACAAGGCCGCCATCACCCTGTTACCAAAACCAGGCAAAGATGTCACCAAAAAAGAAAATTACAGGCCAATATTACTGATGAATATAGATGCAAAAATCTCCAACAAAATACTAGCTAACAGAATCCAGCAGCACATTAAAAAGATCATATACCATGCTAAAGTGGGGTTTATCCCTGCAATGCAAGGATTCTTCAATATACACAAATCAATCAGTGTGATAAAGCATATCAACAAATTGAAGGATAAAAATCATATGATAATCTCAATAGATGCGGAAAAAGCTTTTGACAAAATTCAACATCCATTTATGATAAAAACTCTCCAGAAAATGAGCAAAGAAGGAAATTACCTCAACATAATAAAAGGAATATATGAGAAATCAAAAGCCAACATCATTCTAAATGGTGAAAAATTGAAAGCATTTCCTCTAAGATCAGGAACAAGACAAGGGTGCTCACTCTCACCATTATTATTCAACATAGTTTTGGAAGTTTTAGCCACAGCAATCAGAGAAGAAAAGGAAATAAAAGGAATCCAAACTGGAAAAGAAGTAAAATTGTCGCTTTTCGCAGATGACATGATATTATACATAGAAAACCCTAAAGACTCTACCAGAAAACTGCTAGCACTAATTGATGAATTTAGTAAAGTGGCAGGATACGAAATTAATGTGCAGACATCTCTTGCATTCTTATACACTAACAATGAAAAAGCAGGAAGAGAAATTAAGGAAACTCTCCCATTTATCATTGCAACAAAAAGAATAAAATACCTAGGAATAAACCTGCCTAAGGAGGCAAAAGACATGTATGCAGAAAACTATAAGACACTGATGAAAGAAATCAAAGATGATACAAACAGATGGGGAGACATTATATGTTCTTGGATTGGAAGAATCAACATTGTGAAAATTACTATTCTAAGCAAAGCAATTTACAGATTCAATGCATCCCTATCAAATTACCAATGGCATTTTTCACAGAATTAGAACAAGAAATTTTGTGATTTGTATCAAAATGCAAAAGACCCCAAACAGCCAAAGCAATCTTGAGAAGGAAAGACAGAGTTGGTGGAATCAGGCCTCCTGACTTCAAACTATACTACAAGGTCACAGTGATCAAGACAGTATGGTACTGGCACAGAAATAGAAAGGAAGATCAATGGAACAGAATAGAGAACCCAGAGATAAACCCATGAACATATGGGCACCTTATCTTTGACAAAGGAGGCAAGAATATACAATGGAAAAAAGACAGCCTCTTCAATAAGTGGTGTTGGGGAAATTGGACAGCTACATGTAAAGGAATGAAATTAGAACACTTCCTAACACCACACACAAAAATAAACTCAAAATGGATTAAAGACCTAAATGTAAGGCCAGACAGTATAAAAATCCTAGAGGAAAACATAGGAAGAACACCCTTTGACATAAACCACAAGATCTTTTTTGACCTACCTCCTTAAGTAATGGAAATAAAAACAAAAATAAATAAGTGGGACCTATTGAAACTTCAAAGCTTCTGCACAGCAAAGGAAACTATAAGCAAGACAAAAAGATGACCCTCAGAATGGTAGAAAATATTTGCAAATGAATACACAGACAAAGGATTGATCTCCAAAATATATAAACAGTCCATGCACCTCAATATCAAAAAAACAAACAACCCAATCCACAAATGGGCAGGCGACCTAAATAGGCATTTCTCCAAGGAAGACATACAGATGGCCAAGAGGCACATGAAAAGCTGCTCAACATCACTAGTAATTAGAGAATGCAAATCAAAATGACAATGAGGTATCACCTCACACCAGTCAGAATGGGCATCATCAGAAAATCTACAAACAGAAAATGCTGGAGAGGGTGTGGAGAAAAGGGAACACTCTTGCACTGCTGGTGGGAATGTAAATTGATACAGCCACTATGGAGAACAGTATGGAGGTTCCTTGCAAACTAAAAATAGAACTACCATATGACCCAGCAATCCCACAGCAATACCCAGAGAAAACCATAATTCAAAGCAACACATGCTCTCAATGTTCATTGCAGCACTATTTACAATAGCCAGGACATGGAAGCAACCTAAATGTCCATCAGCAGATGAATGGATAAAGAAGATGTGGTACATATATACAATGGAATATTACTCAGCTGTAAAAAGGAACAAAATTGGAACATTTGTAGAGACATGGATGGACCTAGAGTCTGTCATACAGAGTGAAGTGGGTCAGAAAGGGAAAAACAAATATTGTATATTAACACATATATGTGGAATATAGAAAAATGGTACAAATCAACCAATTTGCAAGGCAGAAATATAGACACAGATGTAGAGAACAAACATATGGACACCAAGTGGGGAAAGCGGGAGTGTTGGGGGGAATGAATTGGGAAATTTGGATTGCCACATATATATCTACTAATAAGAAAAAAAATCAAATTGTACACTTTAAATATATGCAGTTTATTACTGAGACGAAGCGAGAGAGTAGCACAGACATATATATACTACCAACTGTAAAATCGTCAGTGGGAAGTTGTTGTATAACAAAGGGAGTCCAACTCGAGGATGGAAGATGCCTTAGAGGACTGGGGCGGGGAGGGTAGGGGGGACTCGAGGCGGGGGAGTCAAGGAAGGGAGGGAATATGGGGATATGTGTATAAAAGCAGATGATTGAACCTGGTGTACCCCCAAAAAAATAAAAAAAAATAAAAAATAAAAAAAATAAGTATATGCAGTTTATTGTAAAAAAATAAATAAATAAAATAAAGTGGGGGTGAGGAACCCCACTTTACAGAAGAGGGAAGGGAAGACCAAAAAAAAAAAAAAATGGAAAGAAAGCTTGTTGACAGATGGATGAAGTGCCTATATTGAACAGAAAGGAGATTATGTTGAAAAATGATGTATTTGTCTTTTCTAAAAGTTAATTAAAATAACTTCTACAGCCAGAATTCAAGAGGCAATGAGAAAAATGCTTTCAGGTAAAATGTATTGAATTTATATAGATGTCTCCAGCTTTATTGACTCTCTACGTTAAAATATTACTTCCCTTAATCAGTTCATATTCTATGCCCTACATGAGCATCATTAAAGAACTGTGTGGGAACTTTGGATTAGGCCATAATTCTTGTAATCTCCTGCTAGAATTTCTGCCATTGTGTATTTGAAAATTATAATCCCATTTTTTACTTGGGTGACTTATTATCTGTTCTCTATGCTGTATTGTTGATCACCCCCCATGTCATGTACCGGAGAACTGCCAATGTCTAACATGGTCTTTATTGATTTTTTATTGGGCTTTTGCACATTATTTTGAGATTACTAAAATTTTCAGATATGAAATAAGAATATTAGTTCTTTAGCAACAATACTATAGTATCAATAATTCTTCATAGGCCAAATAGTAGTAAGCTAAGAAACTTATGCTGTATTGATATCCAGTATTTAAGTCATTAAGTAAGGCCAACCTGAGGCCTATACTTGGATATAAGAACACTTCTTGCCAGACACCTTCCCTGCTGCTTACCTTCCCAATAGACTCAACAGAAAAGCAAACATTATCCCCCAGCTTTTTGTGACTCGTATATTATTATCACTCATTCCTCCCTCTGCCTCAAACCCCGCAGTTCATTAATACTCTCCACTCTACATCATTCTGAAAGTACCAAGTTAGTAAATGACAGAGGAGGCAATTAGGGAAGAATTGAGGGGGGTAGTTTATTGTATTATGTGTGTTAAAGAATAAAGGCAGCAGTAGAGATTGAAAAGTTTTCAAAAGCTATGTCCATTGGCGATTGTAGTTTTTAATACCACTAAGTGCTTCCAGCAAAATGTAGCCCATTTTAACCTAGGACAGCCACAAGAGACAAATGTTTGCTAGGCACAAGGACTTAGGCTGGAACCAGTGTACATCCACTAGCCCCGCAGGTGTTAATCCAGTTAGAGAAATCAAGAAAATCCAAGTCATCAGTAAGTATAGCCAAGAGAAAACTATACATCGTGACTGAAAATGAGTCAAGGATAATTTAGCATAATAAAAGTATTGTGGGACCTATGGGAAGAAAACATTGCAGGATAAGGAAAATATCCTTCTGACAGTTTGGAAGAATAGCAGAAGCTGAACATTATGTATTTCAGGTATGAGCAAAACAATGTATAGAAATAGTCTGTCATCTTCAAAGAATATTTTTATGAAACAAAAGAAGAACAATAAAGTTGGAAAGAAATATGGGTGAGAAAATGACAGATTGCAATGAAATACAAAACTCAGTAATACAATTAAAATCCACATTGGAGAAGTAAAGTAGAATTAACCTTGTGGAACATGTAAATAATTGTTTATCTGATATTCTAGAGAAGCTATCCTATAGCTAAAAAATATAAAGATAAAAATGGTGTTTCAACAAATATATATGAAGTAGACATGATTCCTTAATAATAGCTAATGTTTAGTGAGGGATTCTTCTTTGTACTTCACATGTATTAAGTAATTTATCCCTATAAGCGCTAAAATATTTTAAAAGGTTTATTACTTGTGAAATCCCATTTCACAGATAAGGTATCATCAGAGAGTAAGAAAGTATTAAAAACAAGAAAAGGATGAGAGTATGTCAAAGTCAACCTAGAACAGCTCCCAGTGGCCAAAGCTAAATAATTTGAGCAACACGATAGTATTGAATTATGATCTAAAGTGTAAAGTAAACATACACAAGTCCATATGATATGACTGAATGATTGAATATGTAAATGTAGAAGAGACAAATATTGTTTATAAATATATTCCTAATTAATTTATGTAGATTCTTATCCCCAACCCCAAAGTGAAGGTTAATTCCCCTTTTTCCCTTCTCTCCCCACGTGGGGACTGCACTAAGTGACTTATTTCCAAAGACTGGCATATGGGAAGGAAAACTTTAACTTTTCAGTGGAGAAAGCTTGGCCATATGATCAAGGATAATGTCATCAGTGATAAGTCATGTCAATGGTATGTACTCCTAAAAGGATATGATGAACAGGACACTTCTGTGTTCATTCTTCCTTCAAACCCATAAGCACAATTTGCCATGAGGAAAAGATCACACAACATCCAGATTGAGGGACATTCTACAAAATACTTGACCAGTAATCCTCAAAATTATCAAGAGGATGAAAAAACAAGGAAAAACTTAGAAACAGTCAAAGGTTGCCAGGAACTAAGAAGATATAATGACTAAATGCAATATGGGATTCTGGCTTGAATCCTAGAACAGAGAAAAATGTCTTAGATGAACACATGAAATATGAATAAATTGCATATTTATTCATATGGACTTTAGTTAATAATGTACCAAGGTTGGTTTCTTTGTTGTGACAAATGCGTCATTTTAGTATAAGAAGTTAACAACTTCTGGGGTGGGGTATATGAGAACTTTCTGTAGTTTCTTTGCAGTTTCTTTGTAAATCTAAAACTATTCTAAAATTAAAAGTTTATTTTAAAATATATTGATCATACTGTTTCTGGTATGATGCAAATAACTATAAACTTGTACAAAATTAATAAGGAGTAAAGACCACCTGGATGCACTGGAGGTGCAAATACAAGCAAATTTTAGAGGAGTATTGACACTAGGAAAAGGGGATGACTCATGGTCTACAGTTTTCAGCCTGTTGCCAGGCCACAGACACAATGCAAGGTGGCTGATACTCCAATAGAAAATCCTTAGTCACTTCCTTCTGGTCTTAAAGAACCAAAGGACAAGGTTCAGGAAACCATAGTTGCTAGATTGTAATGGGAGAGGAAGGATCCTGAAAAGGGCAGAGCTGGAAGGAAAGCTCCTAATTTTTATATAAACTCTACCCAAAGCTCTGGTTGAATCCTGAACCATACACATGTGGGCATATGCTCAACCGCCCACTTAAGAAGAAAACAACTGAACTGCGATTTGAGCTGACCCTAAAGCACAGAGTTTACTGTTTGAGTCTAAGTTAATTACCTCCTAAAATGACAAGTCCTATATTTTTCTCAAGAATAATAGAAAATTAACTTTCTGGAGGGGGGCATATCTATGTATATTATTTGATATTATTCTGTAAGAAATGTGTCTATTATTTATTAATTCTTTCATTTATTTATGTCTGGGTTGGCGCATATACATTTATTTTACACTTTGAATATAATTCAGTACTATGCTATTTATTTTGTTTCTCAAATTTTTCCAGCCTCGCCTTTGGGAGCTCTGACTTCTAAGTCCCTTTGACATGTCTGCATCCTTCTGTTTCCTGCTTTCCTTCACGACAAGATGTTCCTTGCTCATCTTGTGTTTTCCCTGCCCCAATCCCTTCAGTGTGGGCTGTATTCAGTAAGAATCCGAGAAAGATTTTTCATGTAACCAGAAAAAAACATATGCGAAAGTAAGTGTGCAATTATAGCTAAAAATGCTTTTGGGAGAAGTGGTGGGAAGAACAATTACATGGGTTCTTTGAAAGCAGGGAGACATTGTACCTAGTAACTAAATATATTGTAAGTCTATAGTAAATAAAGTTGTACTGTTAGTCCTTATACTCGTAGGTAAAACTATAGCAATTTAAAATAATATATAATTTAGAGCTTAGAAATTCATAAATATAAGGAAATTTAATATAAACACCACATATAGTATTAGTATGGAAAAGATGAATTAGTCAGTAAATCAAATTAGGAAAATTATCTCTCCATTAGAAAAGGTTAAGTTAGTTTATTACCTTACACTTTCATAAAAGATTCCAGATATATAAACAAGTGTAAAAACAAATAATAAAAACAAAATATTAATATGAAACCCCTAAATAAAACATATTTATAAAAATATGCAAGTTAATATATAGGGTAATATGCTCATGGCCTTTATGGAAGGAAAGAATTTCTAAAAAAAAAAAAAAAGTTAAATACATGAAGGATGAGATTAGATAAATTTAAGTACTTTAATATTTAACATATCTATATGCAATATGTAAAGAAAATACGTGAAATGTATATCAGACATTATTAGTGTTCAAAATTTTACTCAAGGCAAATAATTCAATTTAAAAATAGCCAAAGAGTGTGAATAAGTAATTCAGACAAGAAGATGCAAATGACAAGAGAATATGATTGAAACTTAGTAGTAATCATAACATTGCTAATCATTACATCAGTGAGATATCATTTTTCAATCCACCAGTCTAGAAAAGGTTTTAGAGTCTCATTATACCAGTTTTGGCAAGGATGTACAATACTGGTACCCTCATTCACAGCTTGTGGTTCAGTAAATTTGGAGGTGATTTGGAAGATTTTAATAATCTTAAAATTTAATATATCCTATAATCTAGTAAAGCCATTTCCTAATATCTATTCTAGATTCCCAAGATAGAGTGCATGGAAAACATGAACAAGGAAGTTGATTTGTAGTATCATTTAATATGGTAAAATTACATGAAGCAACCTAAAAAGTGGAATGGCTCAGTAAACTCTGTTGTGATTAATACTACAGAGTATTTTGTAACAATTAAGAAGAACAAAGAAGATTTACTTGTATTACCAAACAAAGATTTCCAAAATATATATTTTGGGAAAATAAGAACGTTTTAGAAAAAACATATATAATATAAAATCATTTATGTAAAATGTAAACAATCACACTTATAAAAATATGTTCTATGGCTATATGTGTAAATATATAGAGAGCACATATAAAGAAAAATATATAAGCTTATGTAATGAATTAAGGACTTGAGGGAGGAATTTGGAAGAAAGAGAGGATGTTGAACTTTTCTGACATAGCTTAGATATTTATAAGGAAGACATATTAACATAATCCTTGTAAACTTAAATTCGAAACTACCACAGAAGAATAAATACTACTTAATCCATAAAATCATATTTTAAAAGGCATAACGTGGTTAACATGTGTAGCACTGAGCCTGGTTGACAGGAATATGAGATAATTGCATATGGCATGCACATGATCGTGTATGTATATAATAGTCTATGATAGTAGGCATATGATGGTTGAAATATATGTTACAGAAATATTAACAATATTTTAGCCTCTGTTTCAGAAAAAACGAAGTCCTTCGATATCTGATTAGAAAGATATGCTTATGATAAAAATAAATATTTTTCTAAAACAAAATTGTTACATCTTCCTTAAAAATCATCTCTACTAAAATCAGGACAAGATAAAGAGTCCATATAATCACAATATTGTATAATATTGTTCAAAATTTTGGCCAAGGCAAAAAGAAATAAATTGAATTGAAATAATGAAACAAAAGATTATAGTCACATAAACACTGAAGAAGAGGCCCCACATTTTATCTTTCCCATTTCGCATGATTTTTTTGTTTGTTTCAGTGGAAAATAAATGGGTAGAATTACAGGCACTGCTCTAAAAACTTTGTCTAACCCTGACCACTCCCATCCCAATTTGTTATGTATATGAATGCCATCAGTGATGACTTCGCTATAGGAAAACAAAGTTTAAAAGATTTAAGAGCCATTAATTAAATAATTCCATAAAGCTTCCATGTAAGTACAATACAATCTTTAAACATCAGACCATGGTCTAAAAGGTCCTGTATCTTGCCTCAGATACTACTTGGATCCCATTGACTGGTGACATAGTCCATGAAAGCCTTGTGTGTTTTGTCTCAGCCTTTTAAAGTATAGTGCACGACCAGAAAATAGCACACACATCTTGACATCTTTTGACGTTTCCTAATGCCTAACCTTATATCTGTCCCAACTCCTTTGCATACTATATTTGTATAAGTAAAAGTGAGTCCAAGGTCTCTGGCCTCAGCCCTATAATTTCTTTAGCTGTAGTAGGAACGAATTCAGGTTTTATGGGCTCTGATATTTATACTCTTTGGAGTGTTCTCTTTAAGAAAAATAATTTGATATTACAGATACCAAATTTAGTATGTAAATGAGTATGTATTTAGAAGGAGAAAAGAAACTGAATAAATTATAAATGTTGCAAAGCTGACAAACACTATAAATATCACAAAGTGAAACAAAGTTATTGCTAATTAACTGCCTGGTACACATCTATATTTTTTTTCTTTATTTTTGGGTGCGTTCTAATGATCATGTTCTCATAAGGCAAATATTTTGTAAACTTTTCTTTAGAGAAAATCAACAGTTAATTCAGTCTTTCCTTTAGGGTGGCAAATAGAAATTTATGTTGTATATCCTACAAGTTTAGGAAAGTGTTTTTTCAGCTTCACATCCGATTTTTGCTAAGGCCACACACAATGCTTTCTCCACAGTCTTTTGCTTAGATAGTACCTCTTAGGGGTGGAGGAGCTCTCTGGGAACTACAACCTTTTGCCAGTTTGACAGACTCCAAAGCCCCTCATGCAGCAGTTGGTCCAGCTTGGCCAAGAAGCTTGGGTTGGAGTTGAACTCCCTCCCAGCAGGGGGCAGAGCAGAGCCTTCTCCAGGTCTCTTACATCATTGCTAAGTTGTAGCTGGTCCTTTTCTCACATAATTGGATTTATTATTTGGACTGCAGGTGTATTGCAAAGAAGAATCTTAAATTTACCTTAGACTCTGGTCTTATAAGCATCGATTTAATTCAAAAAGTCTTGATATAAGTAAATGCATGGTCATTATACAAAAAATTTAAAGTATAGAAAATATAAGGAAACAGGATACTATTACCTAGAGACAATCACAGTTAATATTTTTATTTATTTCCTTCCAATTTTCTTTCTATTCAGTATACATAGTTACAAAGATGCTGAACAAATATTTTTATTATTTGCTTTTATCACTTACCATTTTGCTATGAACTTGTTCCCCCAGGTTGTTAGAATTTCCTAGTTAATATTTATTTTTATTTTATTATTTATCATACTACTTTATTAACTGGATGCATCATAATTTACTATTTCTCTGTTGTTCGATATTTAAATTATTTTGTCACTGCTATGTGAGCCTATCATCTTTGTGTGTAAACATTTGTCTATATCTCTGATTATTTATTGCATAGACTTTTGAAAATAGAATTATAGGTTTTAGAAATGGCAATGTTTCTAAGGTTCTTGGTGTGTATTGTCAAGAGTCTTTCCAATACATTTGCACTTCCACCTTCAGTACATAAGATTACCCATTTCTTAACACCTTTTCAGCACTACTTACTGATTAAACCACAGATTAATTTGAGAACTATAAAGTGACACCTCCTTAAATGTATAGTATTTGATGATTCTTCATGTTTTCTTAAGAAAAATCATCAAATGCTGTATTTGATATTTGTTTGTTTTCAACTGCAGGACTTCACTTTCATACTTTGTTTTATGGTAGGCTGATTGTGTACAGTAGATGTCATAAAACTGTACCCTTTGCTATCAGTCATTCATTACAGAGATAAATATTACATCTATTCAGTCTTCCTTACTTCTATTTTCCATTTCAAAAAATACTCCTACTCCTTAATTAAAATATTGGTACCATAATTTTTAAACACTTTTTATATTGATGTTGTTTTGAATCTTAGATTACAGATAACTAAGAGATGCAGGTCTATGTATCTACCTATCTATCTACCTATCTATCTAGCATGTATCTATCATCTTTACACATAGCAGTGCAAAGTAGCACACGCTCCAAATGAATCGCATGCAGCAAATACAGGTTTGAGAGGAGGAAGTGATCATTAAGGCTTCTGTGGCCTCAGTCAATGCCATAGAGGAGAATTGTGAGTCTTGGGGGAAAGGTAGGTCAGAGAGTAAGAGAAAGGATTAAAAGTAATGATAATAATAATGAGAGAAATGAGCAAAAGTTTTCAGATAGTCAAGTACCCGGCATGTATAGGTAAGAAGAGTTGGGAATGATTTGACTAGATATGTAACTTTGGTTGTTTTCAAATTCTGCTCCCTAGGGACCATTTAGCATATTTGCTCCCCCCCCCACCCCGGCCAACTGTGCAATAGAGTGGAAAGGAGAGCTATAAGTGAGAGACAGCCGACCAACACTCCCCCATACCTCATCCCCCACCTTATTCACAGCAAATATTTACATTTGTTTGCCTATAGGAACCCCCTGTAGGATTTCATGTGAACATTGCTGTGCTTTGTCAAATGAATTTTAAAAACTCTTTTGAAGAGGCAGAAGTATGGAAAGAACCATGTAGAATAAGTGCAGAGCAATATACTGGTAGGAGAAATCCACCAGAACAGCACAGGATAGATTTAACTGAAAGGAACTTGTTATAAAGCAATGAACTTGAAGATTATTCCAAGTGTTCAACATTTACAGTCACTGATTATTGACAGACATCATTAGTCCAAGAGTAAAATGACAAACTCAATCTAGGGTAACAGCAGTTTGAATTAAAAAAAAAGGTAAATATATGAGACATTAATATAGAAAGTCCCAGATTTAATGGCAGAAAAGGAAAATTTAAAAAGGACCTCAAAAATATAGATCAATGGAACAGAATAGAGAGCCCAGAGATAAACCCACGCACATATGGGCACCTTATCTTTGACAAAGGAGGCAAGAATACACAATGGAAAAAAGACAGCCTCTTCAATAAGTGGGGCTGGGAAAATTGGACAGCTACATGTAAATGAAATTAGAACACTTCCTAACACTATACACAAAAATAAACTCAAAATGGATTAAAGACCTAAATCTAAGGCCAGACACTAAAAAACTCTTAGAGGAAAACATAGGCAGAACACTCTATGACATAAATCAAAGCAAGATCCTTTTTGACCCACCTCCTAGAATAACAGGAATAAGATAAAAAATAAACTAATGGGGCCTAGTGAAACTTAAAAGCTTTTGCACAGCAAAAGACACCATAAACAAGACAAGAATACAACCCTCAGAATGGGAGAAAATACTTGCCAACAAAGCAACGGACAAAGGATTAATCTCCAAAATATACAAGCGGCTCATGCAACTTAACAACAAAAAAGCAAATAACCCAATCCACAAACGGGCCGAAGACCTAAATAGATATTTCTCCAAAGAAGACATGCAAATGGCTAACAAACGCATGAAAAGATGCTCAACATCACTAATCATTAGAGAAATACAAATCAAAGCCACAGTGAGGTATCACCTCACACCGGTCAGAATGGCCATCATCAAAAAATCTAGAAACCATAAATGCTGGAGAGGGTGTAGAGAAAAGGGAACCCCCCTGCACTGTTGGTGGGAATGTAAGCTTGTACAGCAACTATAGAAAACAGTATGAAGGTTCCTCAAAAACCTAAAATGGAACTACCATATGACCCAGCAATCCCACTCCTGGGCATATACCCAGAGAAAACCATAATCCAAAAAGAAACATGTACCACAGTGTTCATTGCAGCACTGTTTACAATAGCCAGGACATGGAAGCAACCTAAATGCCCATCAACAGATGAATGGATAAAGAAGATGTGGCACATGTATACAATGGAATATTACTCAGCCATAAGAAGAAATGAAATTGAGTTATTTGTAGTGAGGTGGACGGACCTAGAGTCTGTCATACAGAGAGAAGTAAGCCAGAAAGAGGAAAGCAAATACTGTATGCGAACACATATATATATGGAATCTAAAAAAATGGTACAGATGAACCCAGTGACAGGGCAAGAATAAAGATGCAGATATAGAGAATGGACCTGAGGACAGGGGACCCAGAGTGGGAGGTAGGGGTGGGGGTGAAGAGGAAGCTGGGATGAAGTGAGAGAGTAGCATTGACATATATACACTACCAAAATTGGAAAACTGCTACATAACACAGGGAGATCAACTCAATGATGGTTGATGACTTAGAGGGCTGATATGGGGAGTATGGGAAGGAGTCACGGGAGGGAGGGTATATCGAGATATATGTATAAATACAGCTGATTCACTTAGTTGTACAGCAAAAACTGGCACAATAGTGTAAAGCAATTATATTTCAATAAAGAGCTTAAACAAACAAACAAGCAAAAAGGACCTCAAACTTTTCAGACTAGGGTATTAAGGGTAAAAATGGTTAAGTGAAAAGAGAGAGAAAAGGAAAAAGAAATTGATAGGACTTTCTTGCATAATTAAAATGCTATGTTTGTATTTCCACAGTATAAACGTATTAGTTTGACATTTATTAGTTTGAAGGAATGTCAGGATATTTAAATGGATTAGTTCAGCTGCAGCTATAGATGCAGGGCTGCTGTATATCTACCATCCAAGAGAGAGGTTTTGCAAATCTTCGTAAAGATAGTAATAGAAGACTTTGGTGCATACGTCTCCTAACCAGAGAGTTTAAAATGAAAAAAGGAGGATATAATATATTGAAACTTGAGATTCTTCCTTGCTGAACACTGAGACATCAGTAGATCCATTCAAGTAAAGGATGGTAGGAGGTATTCAACAACAACCACCCCTTTGCCTCCACCTTTCTTCTTCCAAAGCTTGGGTTTTTGTTTTTGTTTGTTTCAGAGTAGAGGACAGGGGCTAATTGCATCAAATCCTAACTCCTTTGCCTGACCTTCAAGTTATTGTATAACATGCTCATTACTCTATTCAAACACTTCCTACCTTATTCCTGGGAGGTCTGACTCTTTCCTGTCCTTTCAGCACTGTGGAAATGGTTTAGTGTTGTACTCCAAGTCAGGGCAATATCTATTAAATCTCTCCCATGATTTGTGCCACAGTAGCGTCTGCTTAAATGGCTGCTGGGCTCTGGTGAGCTTCCTACCTCAACACTTCCTGTGTGTCTCTGTTTTTGAAGAAGATAGCCTGCCAAATAGAGGAAGACCCTGCCTTACTCAGGCTCACATCTGTGAACCATCAAAGAAGCTCACCAAAATCCATTTGTAGCATGATATGGAACAGTAAAGTCGACATGTTCCAGTTTTACTAGGATGCTGTTTTTGGATACAGTCATCCTTTCATTGGACTTGCCTTCACTTTATTGCCTACCTAATCCTTGCTGAGTCCTAGTTCCAAACCATGCAAAAACACTATTATACCTAAGCAAATCAAATCAAATCTCTTTATTAGTTTTTACTGCATTTCATAATCAGTATCACATAGTTGAGTTCTCATTCTCTGAAGTCTGTGGGTCTCTAATGGCAGGAACTTTATCTTAATCCCTTTTTATAGTCTTCATAATGCCTGTGGTGGGTTTATGCACATAGATTGTTCTTCATAAGCACTAGCTTATTTATGCATTTATTGAAGGTGGGTTGAAATAGCCGATAATTTAGAAAAAATTGAACCCAAAGATTATTAATAAAATACAAACTGTTGCTTCCTGAAACCTTTGGAAATGTAAATATGAAAAATTAATGATACTAGCATGTTATTATTTCTGCTTTTAATTTTAAAAACCTTTTCCCACTTAGAGATTAGTCAGCAGTCTAGTGGATGAAAGTCAGCTGCAGGAGTTCTAAACCACCAGCTAATCCTTCTGCCTATTCTCATCTCTTCAGCCTGCCCTTTCACACTCCTTTTCATCTCCAGAATTCAGTATCCCTGACTCTCCTATTCCCCTTCTGCTACCCTGGGCTCTCAGGCTCCTTGTTTCATGCTCTCATTCATGCCTAGGTCCTGGATTATGGTTGCTCCATTTGTTCCACTGTTTTATACCAGGTTATCTGATCCTGGACTATGTCCTGACTTGAATTAATCTCACCACAGTGTCTTTGAAAGAGGAACCCAGGCTTCTTTCATGGACGGATTTATATGTATCATTTGGACGGATTGTGACATTGCAAAATGATGGGATTCAGTTGTTACAAAGTTAATCTGTTTTTGTCTGCAAGGCAGTTGAAAAAATAAATGGCCACATGCAACTATTTTAACCCTACTATTTTCTGTTTGATTGGCAGAGTGTTGGTAGCAGCGAGAAAGTCATCAACTAGAAAACTGATGATTTGATGCCATGTATAGATATAGCATAAGATACTACAGCTAAATTGATTCAGGATAAAAAATAAATCCTAGTGAACTACCTAATGTTTCTCTTTATGTTTTAAACTCAGCAAGATGAGACAGACCTTAGTTTTCTGAACACAAACTTAGGATATTCATTATAATGTGGTAGAAAGGACAGGAGATTTAGTCCAAAAGATCCAAATTGAATCTGCATCCTGTCACTTACCAACTGAGTGACTTTAGATAAGTCATTGATTTCTCAGCATTTCAAGGTGTTGTATAAAATTCACATGATAAATAATAGGACCCGCCATCATTTAAATTGTTTCAGTTTATCTGAGAGATGGGCAGAAAGGACAGAGATGAAAATCAGTCTAACCATATAGAGGTGCTTCTTTTTATCTGGTACTTATAACTCCGGCCAATGGGGCAAACCTCTTTCCTCCTGTCCCTTGTCACCCCTTCCCTATTCCTCCAGGTGAACAACCATGAAACATGGAGATAATATTTTTAAAGTGCAAGTAAAATTGTTAGTACACCTAGAACACTACTCCCAAAGATACTCAGAGGTAGCTGAAGCTTTTCTGTCTCCATCTCCACAAAAATCGACATAACCTCACTCTTTTCCTTCCTGTTCTGAAACACTGACTTCCTTGTCCTGCTCTAGATGAGAATTATGTTTGCAACTAAATTTGCTATTTCTTGAAATCAAACAAGTTGGTATTTGTTTGCTTTTTTGTTGTTGTGAGGGGATGGGTGGAAGGGCAGGTCTGAAAATGCCATGTGCCATTTTCGTATATAATTCGTTGGCCAAAACAATGACTACAAAGGAAATGGAAATGTAGTGTAGCTGTGTGTCCAGAGAGAAAACACACATACTCATCTCCCTTCAAGATTCACTGGAATTCAATACCTCATCTCAAAGTGCAGGATCTCCAGGTAGGAAGCCAGTTCTCCCCATAAGATTCTGATATGGCTCCCAGTGACCTAATGACCCTCTAAAATGCAACCAATTTACAATGGGGGAGGATGCACCGGAAACAAATAACTGTGGCTCTCAATAAACAGAGAGAACCGGAGACATAGCCATTTCAGCAGGTAGTAAGTCGGAAATCTTGTTGGGCTGCTTTTGTAAAGACTCCTTCACTCTTCATGCAGTTCTCTCTGGGAACAATTCCGCTGACCATTGTTTCGTGGTCTTGACTGCATCTATCCTCTGAATGTTTTCCCCCTGACCGTTACTTTTACTGCTTAAATGTGATGTGGAAAAATTGGTTCGTGACTTTTGGGGGGTCCTTTCTTAAGAATATACTTTAGTCCTAAAGCCAGTATCTTATTAATGGGGAGGCATTTCCAGGAAACTGAGGAATGTGCAGAGATGCCCACCACCTCCACTACTATTCATCATCGTACAGGAGATTTTTAGTCAGTTCAATTAGGTAAGAGAAGTCAATTAAAGACATAAGATGGTTTTGAAGATCATGTGATAGTATACCTGGAAAACACCAAGAGAATACTCATAAAATAAATTCAAACAAAAGAATTCAGTGAAATGACAGGAAATAAAATTAACATACAAAATCTATAGCCTTTATATGCCCAAATAATAAACAATTAGAGGATATAACGGTAGAGAAAACCCCATCTATAATAGCAACAAAAATGTTTAAATGTTAAGCAATAAATGACTGTTCTTTAGAGTTGTATTTAAGTATTAGGAACACATTTTAAAGGAATAGACAAAATCTCCATGAGGGAAAATTTTAAGTACTCCTAAAAGACACAAAATTAGAATTCTAAATATTGATAATTCCTTATTTCATGAGCATAAACTAAAGTGAGCAATAAATAAAATGAGGCAGAATTATAAAGGCATAACTGTGGACACTGGCTGGTACCAACATCAGAGGTCCATAGTGATGGGGTAGAGACTGAGACACCTGATTCTCTAGTGACTTCCTTCCTTCCTTCCTCCCTCCCTCCTTCCCTCCCTCCCGCCTTTCCTCTCTCTCTTCCTGCCTCTCTCTACCTTTTTCTTTTCTTTATTGTGGTACACTTTTTTTTTAGCTTTTGAAAAGTTACCAGAAAGAATTAGTATCCCATTAGCACAAAGAAATTCTCCATCCTAGAACCTTTCACTTCTTTCCTCAAATCATAGATTTGCCTCAAATCCATCCATTTTTAGGATCCTACATCCATACTGCATCTAGATCTCTGTTATGTCATGTACTCTGCTTTGTGATTCAGTCAAGCACTGTCATGTACTAGGCTATCTCAGAGAAAAAACAAAAAACAGCTTGGTGAATGATTTTTTTTTTTCTGAGTCACAGAGCAGAGTTAAGAGTTCACAGGATGCTGTCCTCCATAAGGTGCCGATCTGTGCTTGCTGATTTATGAACTATCTAAAGATAGGGTACCAGTACTCGTCAGTTTATGTTAACATGGAATTAAATAATACAGCTGTTCAGAAATCTCAGTAGTTTCAATTGCTTAGTAAATTATTGTTAAGTCTATAATAGCAAAAGCACAGGAGACTACCCAGTGTTCTTATACTAATTATATATGCACAGATACACACACATGTACATACACACACACACACTTACATTTGCATCTACACTGTATTAAAAATGAAAGAAAACTTAATATCGCTAATAATTACTTGTAGAAACTCAAAGTGTAAGATTTAATGTTTTAGACTTGTCAGCAGGTGCTCTGTTAATGCTGAACTGAACAATATTTTGCAAAATCTTGCTGTGCCATTTGGAAGAAAACCAACAATAATGGAAAGGAAAATTAACTATTAAGAAACCTTGTGCATATGTTCTTAAGAACCTGAATCTTTGCATTTTCTATTTTCTTTCCCTTGCCAAAGATTACACTTTGTACCAAGGAAAGAACTGACTGAAAAAGTAGTAAGTAACACGTATTTTCTAAAGCTCCCTTGTGATTTTACTCAGCTCTTAAAATGAAGAATTGAAGCCAGAATTCTGTGCTTAATAAAATATTACCTATTTTTTAAAAGTAGCTATCCTCAAATGACACCTTTTTCTTTTATTTTCTGCACTTTCTGAAATTTCTCTTCTTTAAAAAGTGTGTGGTGAGTTTTTTTCTTTTTTTCTTTTATCCCCCTTTAGGTAGGATGCAGACAAAAGCAGTTTTCAGGGAAAATTCCCTCTAGAAATATTAGCTGTTGTTGAAGCATATTTATTTTTCTGTTTTGGCAATACTTTAAGATTATTGGCAAGGACAATACTATCCATTGAAAAAGAGAACTGATTCATTCTCGGGGAGATTTTCTAAGCAATTCCTAATTTATTGTCTTTGAAATTGAGAATTCTTCCCCTGGAAATGTCGGCCAATTAAATACAAACAAAATGAGATGAATGGAATTTTATAATTGCATGATTATCTTGAGTTTGAGAGCATTGATGGGTCAGAATAAAAAATTAAAAATAAGTTACCACTTCATTTTTGGCTGGTTGATACATTCCCCTCCCCCAACACCCAAATAATATGTATTGTGAAGTAGTCATTTTTAAAAATAGATTTTAATTCTTGACTGAGTACGTAAAGTCAACTTATAAAACACTCATGAAAGCGATGAATCTTATCATTTGTGACACAGGCATCTTCATCTTTCCCAGTGAGTGTTGATTCATTTCCTCATTATTGTGCCTCACAAGAAGAGGGTTTACCTGTGACCCAAGGAGCTTGTGTACTAGACACCCTCTATAACTTACAAGTCCATTTCATGGTTTTCCCTGAATTTCATTGTGTGCGAGGGTCAGGAGGATGGGTGGTCAGGTAGGAGGAGTGCATTTAGAAATGACTGTTGTGTGTTTCAATTTTTCCTGTTAATGGGAGATGACATCTGGGAAATGGGGAACAGCTAGATGGTGCTCCTTTTCAAAGAGAGTGTGGAGAGGAAAGCATTGAATTATTTTATTTGATACTTTCCAATGAGTCCGATTTGGTCATGGGACTCATTCTTCCCAGTTCAGTTCTCACCCTAGACAAGCAGTTTTGCATTTCAGTAACCTCTTTTCTTTGCTGAAGCAATACTTGTAGCAGTTCTTTGGGCATGGAATAAGGGGCAGTAAAAGAGGCAGTTATATTTTCTGTTTTTTTAGATGTTTGTGGAATGGGAGAGAAGAGGAAATAAGAGCACCTATGTGGAGTGATTATGAAAGATATAGAAAAGCTATTGGAGTGTCATAAAGAGTCTGGGATGAGAATGGAAGAATATTAAGACCTCCCACCATTGTGGCAACAATTCCAGTAGCAAACATCAGTTGCAGAGTAAAAGAGTGCACAGAAAAATGGTAAAGCATATTTCATGACTGGTAATGGGAAAAGCTGTTCAATGATACCATATTATCTAATGATGTGTTTAATAAATAAAAATCATATTACTGGAATTTAAACTGTTTTATTGGTTGATCCCTGTGTGTAAGGCCCATAATAAATACTTAAAGATGAGTTAATTTGTCTTTGAAACCCAAGTAATAATTTAAGAATCTTTGTCATCAATAAAAGACAAAAACATTTATTATTTGCTTGACTTTATCCTTAATCTTAACTGTCTCAAGTATTTTTTAGAATCACTTCATCATTTCTTTGTGTTTGTTTGTTTATTCTTGAAAGCACAAGAAAATTTTCACTTCTTTATCTTTCCATTTTATTTTCTTAGTCAAATCTCCTGAATTAGGGATGGATATATCCTTAAATATACTTTGTACTCTGCTGGAGAAGTCAAAGCAGAAAAGAATACACATTGTAACAAAAGTTCTCCTTCTTCCCTCCCTTCTTCCTTCCTTCTTTCCCTCCTCCCTCCCTCCCTCCTTTCCTTCCTTCCTTCCTTCCTTCCTCTATTTACCTATAGATTTGAGATAAAACCAAACAAAATAAAACGTCTTTAACTTTATATTTTAACTGACCAACCATTCAACATTGACTCTCATATTTCATGATTGGATAATAAAAAGAGCAGTTGGATAACACTCTAGGCAATGGGAACACAATTAAGAAAAAGACTGATATATTTTTATTCTCAGGAAGGTTACATTTCAGTTTCAGGATCCAGATAATGAGCGCATAACTTCGTTAACAAATCATTTCCAATAGTTATAAGTGCTAGGGAGAAAAAGTAAACAAATAACAGGTAATAACAAGTACTGGGTGTCTTTGGTATATTTTCTTTAAGTAAATCGGGCAGAGAAAGTTTTCTGAGGAAATAGTATTTGAACTAAAAATGAAGCATGGTGAAGGGCAATAAAGAGCTAAGACAGAGTTTTGCAGGGAGACAAAACAAGTACAAGAAGATGGAGAGAGCGTGGTGCTAATCAAAAAAAGAAAAGGAGGCAAGTATTGAAGGTGAAGTTAGGGCGAGGTGACAGCATGCATGAGATGATGTTTGGTAGAAAATAAATCATGTAAATCCTTAGGTAGGTCTTTTGGCTTTTACTCCAAGCAGAATTGAAAGCCATCAAAAGGATTTAAAAAGGGAAGTCATACAATCTGCCTTCAAATATTCTTGCTCAGTGGGGAAGTAGATAGTAGGTAGAAGAAGTGAGAGCAGAGGGCAAGCTGTGGGCAACTACAAGGATCCAAGTGAGCGATAACTGTGGTGTGGACCAGAGCAGCGGCAATGTTTCAGAGTCTGAAACACGGAAGTCAGTCAACATATTAGCCACTAATGCCACTACATTAGAATAGGTAGCGGAGGGGAAAAGAATTTGTCACCCCCAAATATACCTTCTTGGTATAAAGATTATTTTAAGCTGATTATTTTTAAGAAACAGCAGACATAGGAGAAGCTCTGAAAACCAAGTAGAAGCTCCCCTGTCCTAAGATTCACTTACGTTTGTAAGTAAATGTCCATTTGTAAGAGTGTCTCCCTCTCTATACCAGAAAAAGGAAGATGACCAAATCTTTAGAAACTTTTTAAAATTATTTATTTTATTTTTTGTCAAGTTTATTGAGATATAATTGACACAGAGCACTGTATAAGTTTAAGATATAGAGCATAATGATTTGATTTACATATTTCATGAAATGATTATTACAATCAGTTTATTAAATATCCATCATCTCATGAAGGTAGAAAATTAAAGAAACAGAAAAAAAAATTTCCTTGTGATGAAAACTCAGGATTTGTTCTCTTAACTACTTTCATATATAACGTGTAGCAGTCTTCATTACATTTATCATGTTGTACATTACATCCCTAGCACTTACTTATCTTATAATTGGACATTTGTACCTTTTCATTGCCCCCATCCAAATCCCCCTCCACCCACTCTACCACCCCAACCCACACCCCCACCTTTGGTAACCACACATCTGATCTCTTTTACTAGGAGTTTGTTTGTTTGTCTGTGAAATATAAATGACCAGATATAATTGGCCACTACTGATGAAGAAGGCACAGACTTAAATCTGTATAACAACCATACCTTCCTTTGTTTACTGTGCTTTGCCAAATAATTTCCCATAATTGGCTCCCTTGCACCCAAATCTTCTTTTGTCTTTAGCTGGAGATAGTATTTAAGGTGGTGGCCTGGGCCATTTCAGGGAATTACTCAGTTTTCCCAGGTTTATCTTTCATGTGCATTAGAGGTGTATCTGTTATTAAACATCTGTTTGGTTTTCTCTTGTTCTTCTGTCTTCTTTTACAGGAGTGGTCTCATCCAAGAACCTAGACAGGTGGAGGAAAAATTATTTTTTCTCCCCTATAAAAGAATTAGTGATTAGATGTGGAGGAAAAAACGAATTAATCAAAGCACTTTGGCTTGAATATTGGAGGAATATTCAATATACATATAATTTGATGGTGTAAGGAAAGAGTATCAGGATGGTGGTGAGGGCTAGAGTGGACATCGAAAGTTCTTTCCTGGAAATATTTATTTTCTATACCTGTTAGATACCCAAGTGCAGTTGTCCAAAAGCAAGTTAGATATGTGAGTGTGGAACTTAATATGGTAGCAATTATAGTTACAGATATTATTATGGAAATCATCTTCAGATAAATAAATAACATATAATGGATTCAATTAGAGAGCTTGCTTTGAGAAAGTCTTAGGAAGAGATAGAAATCAAGGATAGAGCCCTGGTACACTACGATAGTTTGAGTTCAGTGGGGGAAGATGATTGACAAGGACATTTATCAATATTATGGAGTGGAATGCAAAATTTATATTAATTTTACAGTGATTTCATAAATCACCAAGATCAACCATCACATTCTGAAGATATTCCAAAGGACTTGGTCTTCCTGAGTCCTGTTAGCTTCTTTAACCTCCAAAGGTTTTCATGCCAGCAAAGGAACATTCATGATTACTTATGCACTGTTTAGTTCTCAATGTATTACTCTCACAAAACTAGTGAAAACTTAAGATTTCTTTAAACATTAAATAAATGATTCTCTTCTAAATATCGAAATGCTTTTTTACATGTAATACATCAAAACAAATACAAAAACTTCATGTTTTCCCAAATAGTAGAAAAATGTATAATTTTATTTAATTTCTTCTGAAAACTGAACTGAAATTACAAGTCTAATATGCTGATGGCCTGAGTAATTCAAATGTCTTAAAAATCTGTCAAAACACATGCACTTATTGCAATGATTATAAACCTTATTACTATATTCTTCCTGAAAGCTATAACAATAGGAAAGGTTATTATAATTTCAAACTGGCTACTTTTTATTATCATCATCATGTCATAAAATAGTCACCATCATGTTTTACTCTTTTTAATATCTGTTGTCTTACAGTTTGGGTAAGCTTTATAGGCCACAAGAATAAAGAATAAGAGAGTTGTAATTGTTCCTTTCCCTAAGGAAAACTGAGCTATATTTGTCCTTGAAGAAAATGTCGAGGCAGATACCAATAGAATGATTTTCTCCTTCTAAATTCAGAATTCAGTCTCAATAATACAATGGGCTAAATATCTGGATTGTCCCATTGACATTTACTAACACCTAGGATATACATTTTAAAAACCTTTTCATGAATTAATGAGCTAGCAGGAATGAAAGCAATTCTCAGATTAAAAGATTAAGTGAAGATGGGAACATAGCTAGATAAGCAGAGCTTTGTGTCAGGTTTCTTTCCCTAAAGGTGTTTGCTAAACAATGTGACCTTGAGTTTGGTTTGCATAGGCTCAGAGTACATAGGAAGCAAGAGGGCCCACACAAGTTGGATAAAGTATAAAGAGTCTTGATCCATGAAGCTGGGAGTAGAAATTCTACAAAATTAGTATAAGGGAGAAAACAAAAATAGAACAATTCCACCACAAACAGAAATACAAGAATAATCTATTATTTCCAGTCTATTTATTAAGAAGAACAGTGTCGTGACTCAAGACACGGGTTGGAAAAGAATTTCCAGACACAAGGCAGAATGTAAGGAAGATAGAGTTTATTAGAGAGAAGGGGTGCTGTAAAAACAGCAGGATGACTTCCTGGAAGGCCAGGGACAGCTGATGCTCTGGTGGGCTCGCAGCCAACTTTTATAACCCCCAAGACAAGGAAAATTCCTGCTAAGAAAATGGCGCTAATTGATTGGTCCGTGCACCAAAGGTGACAGGTATCATTAGGTGATAGGCTAGGGTCCTATATGGTGAATACCTTCCCTAATATGTGGTCGGCTGGCCCAAGTCATGAGTCGAAGATTGCTATGGGGGTCGAGATAACTCTGGAATTTGGTTGCTATGAGGGTTGGGCTAACTCTGGAATCTTGCCCTGTGACTTTGGTATAGGGCTCCACAAACAGGAGGAAGGGGGTGGGAGGAAGTCTCTGAGAAGTTGGAACATGTGAGTCTTCAGCCAGTTTTTTGAGCCAAATATATACCATGTGGTGACCTAAAAACACACATGGGAAGAAATTAGTTTACATGATCCATCATTGGTATCCTCTGTCTCCTAGAAGAAGAAATGCAGATCTCTGTAGGAAACCAACTTTGCCCCATACTTCAAAGATTTTCCATAAATAAAGTTTTATGGAAAAATGAGCATCTCACACTAAACTAAATAAATAAACAAACAAAAAAATAAGCAAACAGAAAAAGGGAAACACAGAAAACGAACAGTGTATGGTGTTCTTGTTTAGAAGCTCTGATTCTTCTTACCTTCCTAGATTAGGGGGTTGATATGAGTCATAGCCACAGACTACAATTAATTACAGGCTTTCCCCAACCTTTCTACAAATGTATAGGAGGAAGTTTCAGGATGAGAAATTCCAGACAAACCCTTGATTTCAAGAAGTGGCCAAAACTCCATTCTCGTCTGCCTGTGAGGCCGTTTAAATCCCTGATCTCCCTTCTAGAGATCAGATCACAGCCCCCTCTGCCTGATTCTAGTCTAACACTTAGCAAGATCATACTTTAGCCATCTTTCCTCTTTGCTTTTCTATCCTGTTATCATTGAAAAATTTGTTCATCTTTTTACTTTTTTCTTTTACTCATTGTTATGGATTGAAGATTTGTGTCTCCTCAAGATTTATATGTTGAAGGCCTAATACCCAATGTGATGATATTTAGAAATGAGGCCTTTGGAAAGTAATTAGGGTTAGATTAGGTCACAAAGATGGGCACTCATGATGGGATTAGTGGCCTTATACAAAGTGGAAGAGGGTGAGAATTCTCCCTTTCCAAGTGCAAACACCAAAGAAAGGCCATGGTGCGGACATAGTGAGAAGTTGGCCATCTACAAGCCAGGAAGAGATTTCTCACAAGGAACTGAATCAGCTAATACCTTGATCTGGATTTCCCAGCATCCCAAACTATGAGAAATAAATTTCTGTTACTTAAGTCATCCAGTTTATGGTATTTTGCTATGGCAGCCTGAGATGACTAAGACATATATTATCACATATTTGATGTGTGTTTATAGTAAAGGAAGTATCCTCATCACCTATTGCCTAAATGAATAACTATTCCTTGTCAATTTAGTGATAAATGAGCAAAAACAAGAACAATAAAATTGAGTCCTGGCCAAGGTGCAGAAAGAACTTGAGTGCTCTCCTAGTAGGACTATAAATTGAAATTTCTTCTGTGAAAATTATATTGGCAGTCTGCTCAAAAATATTTCACTTGCTAATCCCATCTCTCAGAATGTATCCTAAGGCTAGAGTCAGAGATGTAAATGAGTCACTTCCTGCTCATGATCCAGACAGATTCCCTTATATGTTGTTAAAACAAACTCTTGGCCAGAATCTAAAAACATAAAACCAGCAGCACCAAACAGTAGTAGCTTGGCACATAGCTCTATTATTATTTACTATCTAATATTGGATAAGTTACTACAGAATTAACTTATCTCTATATGGACATTCACTCACTGATTCACTAAACATATGTGAAATCTGGCTGTGTGCCAAATTTATACTCCAGTCCAGACCACTTCTCTCAAATCCAGGCTTGTGCAACTTTGACTTATTAGACATTTCAGTTTGAAAGTCTAATAAACATCTCAACTTAATATGCCCTGAACTGCTCTCTTCTCTTTCCACAGCTTTGAGTTGCTCAGGCTAAAAGGCTGGTTGCCTTAGGGCCTTTTAATCTTACTTCCCCTCCTTCCAGAATCCTCTTCCTGACATCCACAAGACTTCCAGTATCTGCTCAAATGTCATCTTTTCTGTAAGATCTTTCTTTTCATCCTATATAAAATTGCACACAATCCCAGCTGTCCTTTTCTCCTTGCTGTTATTTATATTTTTTCATAATTTATATACCTGTTTTATATACTGTATATTTTCTTATGTAATCACTTTGTGATTGGGTTTTTTCTGCTTCTACTGACTAAATAGGAAAATCCATGTGTGCAAGGATTTTTTTTTTCCTGCCTGCAACAAAACAGGTGTGCACTAATTACTGGTTAGTGAATAAATGTGCCAGCCACCAAGTAAAATAATGGCTTCTTTGTAGCATCTACTTTTTATAATGTCCTACTAAAAACCTGTTAATTCAGAAGGAAAGCATACTGAAAATCTAAGGAAACATTTTCAAAAATTTTTAGCACAAGCTTCATTTTCCACACTTGTTATGGAAGTATGATAGCCTCCGGCCTCAAAGGGATGATACAGACTTTGAGAAGGAAAACATCACCTGGAGGGTGGTGGCTCAATTGCTTCAAAAACCTGGTACCTCATTCTTTGTCCATAACTTAAGAAGTCTTTGCTTTCCAATGGGGTGGTGATGTAGGAAACAGGGACTGAGATTCCCTTTCCACAAGTCTATAGAGGATGGAAATCAGGCTTAAATTTTGACTGATCATAGAAAATTATTGTGACATATCTTGTACCATGTTTTGTTGTCACATATTTATACTGCTTCTTATATTATTACATATTTATATTAGGATCTAAATTCAGAATTTTACTAGGCACAGAAAGAACCCATCTAGCTAGCTGTTTGCATTTCTTAAACTTCCAGACTTCTAGAAGGGCTGTGGCTCTAGAAGCAGCCTCTCAATCATTAGACCCATTTCTAATCTCTGAAAACACTCTTGATCTTGATGTGTATTTTCCGAAAACAAAATGTCTTGTCACAATCACAGACAAATTTCTGAATTTAACCAACCTCCCATATACATTTAGAAGAAAAATTATGCTCTTTTTGGTTGTAGACACGTATAAAATTGTACCATCTCTCAGGTAAAATTATTCTGACGTTAAAAAAATAGTGTTGTTTCCGAAACTAACCCGATAGAAAGAAGAAATAAAGACAAATCTTCACATCACTCACATTTATATTTTTGTTAGAATCAGCTGTTTCAAGAATAGAGACCCTTTCTGGGTCCAGGGGGAGGGTTCGCTGGTACATTTTCAGCACCAAGTCTAATGTTCGGCCTAGAAATACATGTTTATTAAATGAGTGAATGAGACCCATGTGCTCTTTTACTCTGATGGTTTATCAGAGTAAAAGAGGAATTTAAGGAAAAGCTGAGAGGCAGGTTGGGTTCCTAATTAGATGTTGCCAAGAAATTGAATTCTCATGATCCTTTATGCAATGCTGAAAACCTTCATTTGTTTTGTCATATTTCATAATTACTCCATTTATTGATTAACCTCCAACCTGTGATAGAATGGTTTACCTTTTTTTTATTGGAATATGTCATGTGTAACTTTTTTTTATTAATTTTTATTGGCGTATAGTTGCTTTACAATGTTGTGTTAGTTTCTGCTGTACAGCAAAGTGAATCAGTTATACAAAGGGTTGATTTTTTAAAGGCTATAACATTGTTTGTCATGTCCAAACTCCCACATTCTGTATGTTTTTCTGCCATATTTGTTTTCCAGTAAGGTTTTGAAATTCAGATTGTCATTGAAAACCACTTATTTGTAAATTACTTTTTCCTTCCATTTATGGCCCTAAGTGATCTATTTGCATAAGGTTATTAATGTGTCTTCAATATATAATGACTACACAATCATATATTGAGGTTGAGTTTTACGGGTTGTATTGTTCAAGGTATTAACCAAGAGGGTTACTATGGCAGGTTCAGAGAAAACAATATCTAGCATGCTAATTGTGAAACTCTTAAGAGCATCAGTTCACTGAGATAAAGTCTTATTATCCAGGACTGGTGGCTGATTTGCTTTAGCAACCTCTCTTCTTGGAACACAAACAAAACAAAAACACTCACAAGCTGCATCCCTTTGTTTTGTTACATTTAGATAACATTTAAAATATTTCCCATAAAAATCTGGGCATATAGCATATCTTCAGATATCATGTCTGAGAAAACCACATTCCTGACTGATAACACTTGAAATAAGTTGAACAGCAGTTATCACTGTTTAAATGAGGCAAAAATAAAAATTCCCCAAATCTTCTAGCTTAAAAAGAGAGAGCAATTTAACCACAGATATTACCTGCCTGGACATGGCATTTGAGTTTGCAGCCTGCATTATTGAAATCTACAATCTCAGCTAAATCTATAGTTTAATACAGTCATTTGTGAATTGGAATGTAAATAGAACAATTCATAAAAGTTTTATTGAACACCTGCTAAAATAAAATAGATAAAACAAAATGTCTCAGTTCTCCAGAAGGTGAATTTCTTGAGAATCTTGGATAGGGAAGGCATTATATTCTATTGGATTTTAGCTGAAGGAAAACCTATAGCCTCTAAGTTGAAAGTGGCAGAAACAGAATTTGGAACACGACACAGATTTATATATTGATCTAGAGGAAACTGAAGTTTTCTCAAGAGATACTGGTCATAGAATTCTAGCAACCATAAAGTACCGAAAATTCTTTTACAGCTACTTTTATGGTATCCTAAATTGATTTAATAGAGCACTATCAAATCAATTCATTCTCTTAACTCTTCGACTGCATTATCTTAATTTGAATTGTTGGTGAAGCAGGCCATCCAGCAATTGCAGGGTTGTGTAGTGTATGATGTATTGTCCGTAAGGCTGGCCACCTGCAGAATGAAATCAGAGTTTTAACACCAACTGTTGAGGACTTCACTGGTGGAGCAGTGGTTAAGAATTCACCTGCCAATGCAGGAAACACGGGTTTGACCCCTGTTCCAGGAAGATCCCACATGCCGCAGAGCAACTAAGCCTGTGCACCACAACTATTGAGCCTACCGCTCTAGAGCCTGTGAGCCACAACTATTGAGCCCACGTGCCGCAACTACTGAAGCCCATGTGCCCAGAGCCCATGCTCCACAACAAGAGAAGCCACAGAGGAGCCTGCACACCACAATTAGCCCCCAGTCACCGCAACTAGAGAAAGCCATGTGCAGCAACGAAAACCCAACACAGCCAATAAATAAATAAATAAATAAATAAATAAATAAATAAATAAATAAATTTAAACATATCAGTTATGACTTCATAGACTTTTAAAAAATAAATGAATAAATAAACGTGTGTATATATGTGGGTAATTCATATATTCTATCTCTATTCCTGATGCATTGATTATATTAAAAAAAAAAAAAAAGAACTGTGAATTGAGTTTTCCATAAATTGAATGCCACTGAATGATGATTCTATATTTGCAGGCACACTACATGCATATCTTATAAAGAAAAGAATTATCACACACATTTATATGCATAAAAGATTGGAAATGTAAGAATTATAGCTCATATAGCAGTAGCTAAACTGAATATACTGTTTCAAGCAATAATTTAATATTTATGAGGCAGTCTTTAGCATTACACATATACCTATTATTCTCTTCAAGTTGAAATATTCTTTTGGTAATGAACAAGAATATGTGATGAGAAAGGCCATATGTTTAGCAGATACACAAAATATCTTGTTAATGATTAATTATAGCAGCTAATATATACTAAGCGTTTTCCATGTCCTGGATATTTTGCAAAAACTTTACCTGCATTATCTCACATAGTGTTATTAAGTTCTTATTATAGGTGAGGTAAACGAGGCTTGGAGAGGTGATATGACTTGGCAAAGGCCACAAAACTAACTGGGATTGATTCTGGCAGAGTGCATGGCTCCATTGTGGATCAATATATGTAATGCTTCTTCAGTATGTCTTTACTGTGGAGTCAAAGACCATGATCCTGGAACCCAAATATTCTTTAATTCTTTGTATGTTACCAGGTGTGTGCTAAGTACTCACCAAAGTCAGCTGGATGATGAACTGAAAATTTCAACAGTAACTTTTTGTTTCCCAGCAGAACCTCAAATGTCTGTATAATATTTATTTTTGTCAAAATAGTTTTTAAAACTTTTTATTCTTCAATGAGTGAGCTTCCTCCGAAATATGTGCCAAAATTTGTTTTAATAATTTTATTTCTTGCATTCTTTAAACATTTTAAAGCATCTGCTTGGTTTAGTCACAGTCTGGATACTAAAAATACAAAGTAAATACATTACACCTGGATTTAAACATTTATAGCCACATAATTACAATACCATACAATAAAATTAAAGCTATATAATAAAGAGAGAATTTGTAATGCTTTAAGTGAGCATAGGGATTTTCAATTTTTAGTTAATTAACAATCTCAATGGCAAAAACCCACTTATTAAAGTGCAAATTTTAAATGATAATGGACATACTTTTTAAAAATGAAAGTACATTTTTACATTGATAATCAGGATATATTAGAGTTGAATCAAGTCTGTCTGCTGCTTCACTCAACATTCTAAGCCCAGGAAAATTCATTGATTTACTATTAGAAACACCACACCATTAACATTGTATATTGTTGAAATCTAAAGAAGAATGAGGAGGAGGGAAAACGAAGGAACAGAGGAACAGAAGAAAAATGGATACAGTTTTGGCAGATATATCCAATTTTCTTCCAAATAGTTATAACATTCTGACCAATATCTATCTCTTATAGATCATTCATGTACCTTTTCTCATTTCCCTTAAAAGGGGACTAATCCCTTTGAACTTCTGTTTTATTTCAGGTATACATCATTTATGATATTTCTTAAACCCAGCTTCATATTATAATTCTCTGTGCACCTGTTTTACTTATTTTCTTTGTACATATTTTGATGCCAGACTTGTTTTTGCATAATTAAATAAATTTTTAATACATGGCATATTCCAATAAGTAGTTGTTCCATTAAGTTTGCCTAAGGGGGTCTATGAGAATAATCAAAAAGGCATTAGAGTAAATTTTTTGGAGTAAACTTCATATTAAATTCAGCAAGGACCTCAAGTCTTCCACAGGAGAGAGCTTGGGAATAAATTCTCCCCCAGCCGGCCTTGAGATGACTGCAGCCCCAGTTTATACTTTGACTGCAGCCTTGTGAGAGTCTCTGAGCTGGAGGCATCCAGCCAAGCCATGCCCTGATTCATGAGACACAAAAATTATGACATAGTGAATGTTAATTGTTTTAAGATACTGAATGTTGGGGTAATCTGTCACAGCAAGAGATTACTAATACATAATTACATTTCATTTATACTATATTATATGGTATATTATACATTAAATTATATATTTTATTATGTGAAATAGAAGCTAACATGTAGAAGAGATAATTTGCCTGAAAAGAAATCCTTGAATCTGATTTTACTAGAAAGTTGGTTAGGATGAAAACAGAGGACAGGAGGAACAAATATTGCTGTAGTCTAGAAAGAGCAGAACTTATGCTTCCTATAACTGACTAAGAGACAAAATATAGTGCTAACAATTGTGTGCTTGAAAGCATGCGTTCTGGTGTCAGACTTTTTATATCAAAACCCAGATTAACCACTTGGGCAAATGTATCCCATTGTTCTATAACAGAGCTCATCTGGAAAATAAAAAATATAAACCATACTTATTTCATTGAGTTGTTTAAGGTGTTAATGAGTTGCTACAATCTAATCATTTGCCAAAATGCGTGGCACATGATAGTTAATAAATGAGGGCTCTTATTAGGATAAGCATTATTTCCTAACAGAAGGCTTGAATTTTGCAGTTCATTTCTGGAAGCCTTAGTCTATAAAAACTAATATATATGACAAATTATTACTTCAATTGTGTACACTTTCTTCCTCTGGATGATATGAAAAACACTAACATTTTATTTTTCTTTGCATTTTATTGAGTCTTTCAGATACAGTATTATTTTATAAAAATATATAAGATCATTATTATTTTATAAGGCAGGAAACTAAAACTGAGAGGTAGAGTGCAAATATTTGTGAGGCATTTACTATGTATCAAAAAGGAACTGGGTGGGACTTCCTGGTGGCGCAGGTGTTAAGAATCTGCCTGCCAATGTAGGGGACACAGGTTCTATCTCTGGTCTGGGAACATCCCAGCAACTAAGCCTGTGCACCACAACTACTGAAGCCTGAGCACCTAGAGCCCATGCTCCACAGCAAAAGAAGCCACCTCAATGAGAAGCCCACACACCACAACAAAGAGTAACCCCCAGTCTCTGCAACTAGAGAAAGCCCATGTGCAGCAACAAAGACCCAATGCAGCCAATTAATTAATTAATTAATTAAAAAAAGGAACTGTGTGCTTTATACATACTTGCTACCCAGTGTTTTTTAACAAAATTTCTAGAATCGAAGTCCAGCCTCTTTCAACAACACTATTTATCATTCCATCCAATAAAACATGTTCATCTGATTATAAACAGCATATCATTCTAAGTTCCAAAAGTGAAGAAACAGAAATGTGGCATTTTTCATTATACATCTATACATTTTATATACATTTTTAATATATATATACATTTTTTCAATCATGAGTAAACAACAGAGTTTGTAAAACATTAGGTATGTTTTCATGATAATGAACACTACAATAATATGGGAATAAAGAGAAATTCTTAAAGTATAATTAAGAATAAAGCTAAAGAGTAGAAAAAATAAGTAGGTATATGATGAAAACAGAATGTACATTCAAAGAACTTTGACAGTCAACTTTCAAACGAGATTGCAAATGATTAGAAGATGGAAACATCTTCAACAAATACAAAGATCTATAAGAGAATACTAATAAGGCTAAAGAAAATAGTAAAATGTAGGTTGTGAAAATTTTTGCATTCTGTATTTTAAATTTATTTCCAAAGTAAAATGAGAGCAAGAAACCTCATTACTGGAAGAGGATGGTATATTTTTAATGAATGCCAAAGAGTACCAAATCCTACCTGGCTTTCATCTACTTCAACAAGAAAAATGATTTTCAGATTTTTAAAGATAAAAAACAATTTAAAGGAGGAATTGCAGAGAAATATCATCAACATGTTAAAATAAGAGTTTTCTACTGTCTTCCCTTCAAAGAACACTGATTTAGACAAACTCTCATGGACAAGAGGGCCTTTGTGAAAGTCAAAGAGTCCAGCAGAGAAATTCCAATGGAGCAAAATAAATCCAAGATTGGATGATTAAAAAGGAATACTGAGGTGTGCTGCAAGACTTGGATATTCATGTGCAAAAGAATGAAATTGGACCCCTATCTCATACCACTCGCAAAAAATAACTCAAAATGAGTTAAAGACATAAACATGACATGAAACTAGAAGAAAACAGAGGGGAAAAGCTCCTTTACATTGATTTTGGCAATGATTTTTTGGATATGACATCAAAAGCATAAGCAGCAAAAGCAAAAATAAATTAGTGGGACTATATCAAACTAAATAGCTTCTGCACAACAAAAGAAGCAATCAACAAAATGGAAAGGCAACCTACAGAATGGGAAAATATATTTGCAAGCCATATATATGATAAGGGATTAATACCCAAAAAATATATGGGACTCATAACCTCAATAGCAAAAAAAAAAAAAAGAAAAAAAAATCCAATTCAAAAATGGGCAGAGGATCTGAATAGACATTTTTCTAAAAAAGACATACAAATGGCTAATAGGTACATGAGAAGATACTCAATGTCATGAATCATCAGGAAATGCAAATCAAAACCACAAACAGATATCCATCTCATCTTTGTTAGACTGGCTGTTGTCAAACAACAGATAGCAAGTATTGGTTGGCAAAGATGTGGAGAAAAGTGAATCCTTGTGCCTGTTGGTAGGAATGTAAATTGGTTCAGTCACTATAGAAAACAGTAAGGAGGCTCTTCAAAAAAAATATTTTTTAAGCTATCATATGGCAATCCCACTCTGAGTATATATCCAAAGGAAATGAAATCACTAAATTGAATAGAGTATCTGCACCTCCATGTCATTGCAGCATTATTCACAATAGCCAATATATGGCAGATAAATTCATAAAAAAGATGTGTCTTATATGCACAATGGAATGTTATCCATCCATAAAACAGAAGTAAATACTCTCATTTGTGGCAATGAGGATGGACTTTGAGGGCATTCCTCTAGGTGAAATGTCAGACAGAAAAATAAAAATACTGTATGGTTTTACTTATATGTGGAATCTAAACGGTGGTTTTCAGGGGCTGGGGGTTGGGGAAGTGGGAAGATGTTGATCAAACTGTACAAAATTGCAGTTATAGGTGAATAAATTCTGGGGACCTAATGTGTATCATAGTGACTAAAGTTAACACTACTATAGTATATACTTGAAAGTTGCTAAAAGGGTTGATCCTAAATGTACTCATCACCAAAAAAAAAAAAAAAAACCCTGAAAAAATGGTAATTTTGTGAGGTTATGGATGTGTTAATTAACCTTATTGTGATAGCCATTTCATAATATATGTGTATCAAATTATCACATTGTACAACTTAAATTTACACAATACTATATATCAATTTTATCTCAATAAAATTGAAAAAGAAAAAGAAGAAATTATATATCCAAATAATGGGGTGTCCAGTAAGAGAGGCAAATATTTAGTTAATTTAGGTATTTTTAATCTCAGTAGGACCAATGATTGTCACTCAAGTGTTCTAGAGAAAATTACCATTTTGCTATTTGTGAGATCATAGAGAAAAGGAAAGGAACCAGGATAATACAGACATATACTTATTTTCTTTTCCTAAAAGAGAAAATCATGGTTTCTAAAAACTGTACAAAAGTATACAAACATTTTGTTTTCATTTAGCATTAAATAATGTGAACATTGAGGCCAAAAAAAGTTCAATAAGGACAAAACATTTCGAAGTAACCTCATTTTTCTTTTAAAATAGGGTTATTGAACTTCTAAGTGAAGGAAATAAATTAGAAATATTGTATCTCTACTTCAGTTTAGATAGATATAAACTTCAAGTAAAAATGTTTTATATAACATATTTAAGGAAAAGATGACAAAAATAAGTTGATGATGATACTGTTGAGGACTTTGTCGCTGGTTTCACAGCCACACCTGAAGATCATCAATTTATTAATTTGTTATCCCTGAGAGAGTTCCTGATTAACATGTCTTAGAGCAACTTCTTGAGTCATGTCTCAATCCTTTTTGCCAATGACACAAATATAGATTTCATATTTGTCAGCCAGAAATCTGAGAAGCAATAAGTATATGTAAATGAAAAAAAAACTTTCTTAGTGTATAGAATGAAACTACAGACTAAAATCAACAAGATGAGATTTTATAGAAGCAGGTTAACAGGTGTGAAAATAATCAGTGAGCAGCATTCAAGATGGAAAGAACCTTCACCACATAGTTCTTCACATAGAAACTTATAAAAATAACTAAGAAATTTAGAATGAGATTATGTATAGAGTTAATAGGGTGTCAAAAATAATACAAAAAGAACTTTCTAATATTGTAACCTATTTGCAAGCAACAAGTTAGCTTGTCATAGTTTCATAAACACTGACAGAAGATGAGAGATTCCTAGGTCAGAGACAAAGGGTAGTTTATTACTCATTAATAAGCAATGACCAGAATATCATTTTTTGTAAGTTCCCTGAATTCCAGTTCCCAGAGGGTGGGGTAAAGAGGGGTAGGTGACACTTGCATATCAAGTGGGTTGCATTTGGGGAGAGAAACCAAGTTTGTAACGGACAGTAAGCAAACTTGCCCTTTGCCCTAGAGGGAAACATTATTTTTATTATACTGAATAAATAAACCTGTCCTGGCTGTGAAGCAGATATTATATCTCCCAAAGCTATTTGCTATACAAACATCTTTGAAAAAGTAATCTGGAAAAAAAGGGCAGTTAGTGCCTTTGCTTGCAAGCCTCGCAGAAATGTGAGAGCCGTGGAGAATTGTATCCTAGTGTCAGGGCTTTGAAAATACAAGACCTACATCCAGATTTCAAATAATCATAATTTACAGTACATTAACAGGTTGCATCAATTCGTATATTTTGTTCAATTTTGAACACCACATTTTGAAGCACACTAAAACAAATTAGAGGACATTCAAACCATCAAAGAAATGAAGTTAGTAGAAAGATGAAATGCTCCAGGGCTTAGGCAGAAGACTTTGGAGTACTCTGGGTCATCAGGGGATGCCTTGGATTCTAGCTACCTAGTAGAAGCCTCTCAGGTTTCACTGGGAAGGAGTTAAGGGGTTTATAGTCACAAGGACAAGTAAGTGGGGGACTATGGAAGCAAAATGATTAATATGTCAATTTGATCTGGGCCTGCCATAGCTAGGGTTAGAGGTAATTTTTCAAAATGTCTTGCCTAGATTGCCACGATGTCTGTGTTCACACTGTAGGTACCACATGCAATATGTTGCTAGTAAGCATATAGATGATATTTGTGTCAACAATTTGAGTTTCTGACCTCCCAGTAGTGTGAATTTATGTACTTTTATTATAATAGTTCAATGACAATTGATTATAGTCGTAATTTTAAAAAATCTGTTAAATTTAAAAAAAGGTAAATAATGCAAAAGTGATTTATTGAATTTACATAATATTTACCTATATATAAACTCCAAATTCATTCATGTAGTCTCCAATTTATTTTTTTGTAATATTAACCTCTAATCCATTTCAAAGAACTGTGCACAGGGATAGTGGCCCAACTAAAGCAAATGTATAATGTTTATTTAAATCATTAGATTAGTAAGACTAATATTCATAAAGAAAACCTTAAGCATAATTTTTGGATGCATACATAATCATTTATATGTGATATACATTTATATAACACATATAAAATAAGCTTTGGTATTCATTTAAAAATTTCTTATCTGTATACTATTTATACTTTTTTTTCAAATTATACTGCTTACTATGAGATAATTGTAAGTTTGTATGTAGTTGTAACACGTGATGCAGAGGGATCCCATGCACCCTTTACCCAGTTTCTCCCAATGGTAACAGCTTGCAAATCTTTACACAGAAGAGCTATTCATGAGGAGGCTATTATGATAGGCTGAAGTCAAGAATACACCCAAATACGAGGCTGTTTTATCCCATCGGAAATTTTCTGAGAGCTTAAGCAATACAAGGTTCTGGAAAGCAGGGTCTAAAAGGTAAGAGATGGCACTTGAGAGAGAGAATCTGGCTGAAGGGAGGACTATACAACAAACACATGATAGATTTTGCATTCTAGATCACTGGAAAGTATAAGGACAGAGGGTAACTTTAGTGTCAACTCAGCCTTAAACCAGTTCAGTGCTATAGTAAATGTTTTAATTATGTATTTAAAAAATATAAAAATAGTACATTTACAAGTGAGTTCATAAAATTATCTGTATGTTAAAAAATTTACAAAAATTGGATGATATGCATTAGATCAGCACTCTTTGCTGTTGTTTGTTCATTTTCCTGCATTTTATAATTTTTAGGCAAATTTTCTTTCTTTTTAAAAAAAAAGAATCACCCATTTATTAAACATTTATCAAATACCTACTAAATCCTGGAGAAACTATGCTAAGCATTGGGATACAGGATGAATGAGACATGGTCCCGGCACGCTCTAGTAAGGGATTCAGAGAGCTTAAAAAAATCAAGGTAAACAGTTGATTGAACTTGGTGTACCCCCCAAAATAAATAAATAAATAAATAAAATTTAAAAAAAAATCAAGGCACGTGTTCCTTTGACCTTACTGTATGTATCCTATATAGCTTAGCAAGTTGGAAACAGAGACAGGAAATGGCTGAAGCAAGAATAATGAAGACTATGTCGATTATGGCTGACCCTTGAACAATGTGAGGGTTAGAGGTGTAACCCTCCATGCAGTTGAAAACCCTAGAAAAACTTATAGTTAGCCCTGCATATCCATGGTTCTTAGGCAAATTTTCTGATTCTCTTAATTTGAATTTAGAGTGTCTTGAGAATCTTCAGGCAGATACTTTACCACAGGTTTATCCAAAGAATGCTTCACTCTCCCAGTTTCTGCCCTGAAGGTACATTCTCTATAACACCAATAGGGTGTTATTTCTTATTAGCCAATAAATCTTAGCTCCTCCAATTAAACAATAGTTTTTCTTATGAGTGAAAAACTAGTCTTTTGCTTCTGTCTTCTAGGCTTCTTTTTAGCTAAACTATTACAGTTACTGAGGCTAGGTGTTAGGGAAGGTAGGAGAAAATTGATCTATGGTATTAGCTTCTTCACCTCATGATTTGGTTTCAGAACCACGTAGACTGAAACTGACTTTCAGTCAAGTTTGAAACTTGGTGATTTTGTTGCAGGAGAAAGGGGTGCAAAAGAATGGTCATGTCTCAGGTCTCTGGAGAGTTCCTGGGACAGGCTGCCAAGTGAGAGTCCTTGGTTTAGCACAGGAAAGAATTCAAGAGTGAGCCATAGTAAAGTGAAAGAGAGTTCGAAATGTGTATTTCAAGAGATACACATTCCATAGAAAGATTGCGGTCCGTCTCAGAAGAAGGGAATGGTCCCGGGATGTGGGGGTGGTTAGTTTTTGTGGGCTAATTTCATAGGCTAACAAGTGGGAAGATTATTCCAACTATTTTGGGGAAGGGGTGGGGATTTCCAGGTATTGGGCCACTGTCCACTTTTTGGCCTTTCATGGTCAGCCTTGGAACTGTCATGGCACCTGTGAGCATGTCATTTAGATGCTAATGTATTGCAATGAGGACATAATGAGACTTGAGGTCTACTGGAAGCTGAATCTTCTACCATCTTGGGCTTTGTTGGTTCTAACTAGTTTTTGTCGTATCCTCAATGGCTGTGTCAATCTTTTAACAATTGTGCCCTGCCCCCTTCCTTCCTGTCTCAATTTACCTTAAATACTGTTGACATAAATCAACTTTGTTGAATTGTCTTCCAGATATAATTGATTATTAGTATCTTAATATTATCAGCAATAAAAATAACAACACTATTTGGGAGTTTTGAAGTCACTCATGACCCGTAAAAGAGAAACCATAAAGGAATGAAGTTCATTTCCTATCACAAGCAGCTTATTCTGAGTCATTTTTTAATTTCAAGAAATTGACCAAAATTCCTTAGATTTCTTTTATTTTGGAGTCTTTTGAAATGTACACTGTGTAAAAATTAATAAACAGAAATCTCAATTAAAATAGAGTTGGGAGGCCAGAAAGGGGAGCTCTCATGCCCTATAACAAGAGTAGAGCCCAACAGGAAGATGAAAGATTTCTTCTTCTTACCCGGCAAGAGCTCAGCCAATGAAAAGCCACTCTATTTCCAACTCTCAATTCCTCTAATGGACTCTTTGTTTATAGCCTTCCCAACTTCCTTCACCCCTCTTTAAAAGAGTTCTCTCCTTGTTGCATGGGATTTGCACATGGCTTGCCATGTTGCAGACCCCAAACTGCAATTCCTTGCCAATCCCAAATAAACCCATTTTTGCTGGAGAAATAATGGGCAGTTTATTTGTTTAAGGTCAACAACTGTGACATTCAAATAACTAGATTTAACTTTCATCAATATTAGCAATTGCAGAGTAAATAACATATAAATGTCATCTCCTCAGAGAAAATTTCTTGACCAGCCAATCTAAATTAGATATTTTACTCCTCACAGCAACCTAAAGTTTCCATCATAGTGATGGTGCTTTCTAAATGCATGTGTTGTGTGTGAGTGTGTGTGTGTGTTGATGTTATCTGTCTTTAGATTAGAGTTCCATGACAATGGATAAGGTAAACACTAATATTATTCATATTTTACAAATACATTGAATATATTGAGAATACACATTAAATTAAATTTACTCAATACATTAAATTTATTGAGAACACGCAGTTCATAAGTGGCAGGGGTAGAATTCAGACCCTGTCTCTCTCTCTGACAGAAGCAATACAAGTTTCAACCACTTTATTGCTTCATATTCCATGCAAACCTTCTTTACTTTAACCAGCAAATGTGCATAAAATTGCACATTTATTTTGCTGTTTTTCTGTGTTTTGATACACATGGTGATAGCTATATAGGTTAAAGGTAATTATGTTCAATTAGGAAAAATTGATTAACAAATAAATGTGACATGAATAAGAAATGTTTAAAAATGTAAAGGTAAGGCAGTTATAAGTTTTAGCAATAGTACTGCAAGATATAACTTGAATATACTCAAATCTACTTCTTTCCAACAAAGCGGGTAAAATAGTGCAACAGTTTGGCTATCCTTCCTAACAAACCTCATAAGAAAATAATCATAGGGATTTAGCTATGATTTGACTATTTTAGATGCAAAAAGTTGTTGCCAATCCTTGCTCTCTTAATTGTTTTAAATGTAAAGGAATACAATGGATATAACAGCAATTTTAAAGATAGCAAAGGAAATTATTTCAAAAATTGTGGATACTTATCTCAGTTATAGAGAACATGCTAATTTCTATTGAGTTCTTTTTCATTCCACTTTTTTTTTTTAAATTCTCTTCTGTTCCTTCAGATTCTGAATAAATTTTTTCTCCTCCAAATATAGTGATGGAATTTAATATTTTTCTTAATATTTAGAAAATGTTCCCAGCCAATCAAATTATTATACAATTTATATTAGATAATTTGTAAACCATATCTTAATGTCTTTTGCTTTAAAATTACTTCTAAATTGTTTCTTAATATTATATGCATATATTAATCAAAACATTTAACTACTTATTGTTACTGAACCCAAGTTCATGTGCCTGAGGCACAGTGAGGCCAAACACACTGAAATGTAGGAGTTTGGAACAGGGAAAGGTTTACTACAGGGCCAAGCAAGGAGCATGGGGGGCTCATGCTTAAAAATCCCAAACTCCTAAATGGTTTTGGGAAGAAGTTTTTATGGGCAAAATTTGGGGTAAGTGCTGCAGGTGTGTGATTTTCTTCTGATTGGCTGGTGGTGAGGTAACAGGACAATGTTCCAGGACTCTCAATTATTGGCCTTCTAGTTTCAACCAGTGTGGGGGTCTCAGCACATAGTTACCATTTTCCACCTGGGTGGGGGCCTTGATTTCTGCAGAAGAACTCAGAGATATTGTCAAGTATATCCCTTCATGAGGAACAAAGATCCTGCTTTAATTCTTGCACTATCTTGTTTCGTTATTACTCCTCCTTTGTTTCTGCATTCCCTTATTTCCCTGGTGAGCAACTGTTTGAACCTGCCCTTTGGTACTCAGGAAAGGTCTAGGAGGCTGAAGTCTTTTTCCTACAAACAAGAAATGGGGTGTCAGAGAAATGATTTGTATCCAGGAGGCCCCCATTGTGTCCTGCTAGGTGTCATTACCATCCCTCCTTCTTAAATATACAAAAGTCAGGGTTTGACTTTTTTAAAGAAAGAATATTTAATAACATAATTTTGGAGCCCAGTATTTCTCAAGGCAAATTTAGCTCATAATAGTTCTCAATTTTCAGTTATTCAGATTTTTTCAAAACATTTTAGCCTATTAAAATTGTTCATAGTCTCACATTTTATTAATGTATCTATGCTCATGTTAATGGATAGTATTTGAAAACCTTTCCAAGTCCCTCGCTTTTGCACTTGGTTAGTCTGTGCTTTGTATGCAATTCTTCTTTCACAATTTTCTCTTGAATCTCCATCATTGAAGCTAAAAACAAACATTTTATTAGCCACCAATAGCCTTCTTTCTGCAATATATTTAAAAGGAAAGTAAAGGTGAGTTACAGTCAGCATAGGATTGAAGGCTCTTGAGGAAAACAAATTATCCAGTGCATTTGAGATAATGTGTTAAAGCAAATGGAAGATACAGCAATCATACCTCAAACCGTATATATTCAGGGCAAGGAAATGCATTTCTGGATGCCATTTTAGTAAATGCATGAATTTTGTTTCCATTTTGTAGAAATTCTTATTGGAGATATTTCATAAGTGAGAAGACTAAAAGTAGAAAATAGGTAGTAAAGTAAAGGATTAGCCAAAGAAGTAGAGTTTTTCCACAGTGTGATGGAAAAGATTAAAGATGATGAGAAAAAGTAGTGATTAGCCCTAGAGCCACTGTTCAGTTGGTGACATATTTAAAATGGAAGGAAACTGGGACCCATAATAGTGATTGAAGGCATGTACTTTGGCAAAAAAGACTATGTAAATCTTTTGAAAACAGGGTGTGTGAGCTGAAAGCAATGAAGAGAAGGGTAGATGATGGTTTCAATTTTGGGGCAGCTATGTTTGAAATAACTATGAAGAGATTCATTAGGCCATGCGGTAAACAGTCTGGACCTCAGAAGAAAGTGTCTAGTAAAAGGTCTTGTTATGGAAATTTTTAGAATGTGGTAGTAGTTGAAGCTATAGGTGAGTAGGGTAGCACTCATAGTATATGGGATAAAAGAGGAGCACATCAGATAAAGCAATTTATGAAACAACTTCCTAAAAATATAACGTATTCCAATCTATTAGCAGGTGTATGGTTTTTTGTTTTTTAGATTATTTTTATTTTCTCTCAGTAAAGTTGCTTAGTTTTTGTTATAGAGTTTTTGTAAGTCTCTTGTTAAGTGTGTTCCTAAATATTTTATATTTCTATTAAATATATTCTAAAATAAATTGTTTTTGAATGTCATTTTCCAATTGTGACTAAAATATAAAAACACAATAGATTTTTATATTGACCTTGTATGTGGTGATTTTGCAGAGTTCATTTATGAGTTTCAAAGCAGCTTTATTTCCATGGGTTTTCCATGATTTTCTACATAATCATATCATCTGTGGGGAAAAAAAGGGAGTCATTTCTTTTTCGAAATTAGTGACTTTTATTTCATTATCTAACTTTATTGCATTGATTAGGACCTACAATACTATGTTCAATAAATTAGACAATGTTGCCTTCTTAAAATCTTAGAGAGAAAGCGTACATTTTTATCACTAAGTAAAATGCAATCTGTGGGGTTTTTTTTGAAGGTTCATATTTTCTACTCCTTTTTTTTTTTTTTTTGGTCATAAATAGGTATCGAATTTTGTCAAATCCTTTTTCAGCATTTATTTAGATAATCCTATGTTTTTGTTTTTGCTTTTTTCCCCTTTACTCTGATACATTTCATTGATTGATTTTCTAAGTTAAACCAACCTTGCATCCCTGGTACAAACTCATTTGGTCATGATGTATTATGCCTTCTATGTAATGTTGGACGTTTACTTTGAGATGTTTCCTTCTGTGTTCATGGGGGATATTGGTCTTTAATTTTCTTTTCTTGCAATTACTTTGTCAGGTTTGATACCAGGGTAATGCTGTTTTCCTTCCATCTTTCTTTCCTTCTTTCTTGGCTGCGTTGGGACTTTGTTGCTGTGCTTGGGCTTTCTCTAGTTGCAACAAGAAGGGCTATTCTTCGTTGAGGTGCTTGGGCTTCCCATTGCAGTGGCTTCTCTTGTTGTGGAGCACTGACTCTAGGCACATGGGCTTCAGTAGTTGTGGCACACAGGCTCAGTAGTTGTGGCACACGGGTTTAGTTGCTCCGTGGCATGTGGGGTCTTCCTGGACCAGGGATCGAACCCGTGTCTCCCTCATTGGCAGGCAGATTCTTAACCAATGCGCCACCAGGGAAGTCCTAATGCTGATTTCATAAAGCTAGTTGAGCAGTGTTCCTTCCTGTCTATTTTCTTCAGAAAAGTTAATATATGATTAATATTATTTCTTCCTTATAGGTTTTATAGAATTTAACAGTAAATCCACTTGGGCCTGCACCTTTCTTGATAGGAAGGAATTTGATTATGAATTACATATCATTAATAGAGATTTTTTTCTATTTGTGATTGTCAGTTTTGATCAGCTGTGTTCTCTTAAGTGATTTATCTATTTGACCTATGTCAGTGTTTCTTAACCTCAGCACTCTGTATTTATATTTTGGGCTGGATAATTATTTGTTGTCGAGAACTGTCCTGAACTTCTAGGATGTTTAGTGGTATCCCTGGCCTCTATCATCCAGATGCCCTTAACACCAACAACAGCTCCCCAGTATGAAAATTAAAAATGTCTCCAGACATTACTAAATGCACCCTGGACAGAAAAATTAACTTTCTTTGAGAACCAGTTGTTTAAGTTGTAAAATTTACAGCATAAATTTCATGACATTTTGTATTCATCATTTTGTTTTATTGAGGATTTGTAGTGAAATTCCCTCTTTCAATTCTAAAATTGGTAACTAAAAATCTTTCTATCTCACTACCTTTAATTATTTGATAACCTTTCCAAAGGAAAAAAACTGTTGACTTGTTTTAATTGTTCTGTCATTTGTTTTCTATCACACTGGTCTCTGCTTTGGTTTCTTTTGCTTATCTCTCTTCTTTCTTCCCTGAATTCTTTTGTATTAATTCTTTTTTTAAATTGTATTTTGAATCTCTCTGACTTTTTAGGTACACATTTTTTTTTTTGCATTTTATAATGGTTCTTTTAAGATTAATAATATACATCCTTAACTTCTCACAGTCTTCCTAGAAATAAAATTTTACTCTTTCATGCACAAAGTAAGAAACTTACAACAATACAAATTTATTCATCCAACATTCTTGCTGGTGTTGTCATATTATAAATCCTACAATGCAAAGTTATAATTTTTGTATTAAGCTTCTGCTTTTAAAAGAAATTTAAAAATAGAAATACAATTTTTAGATTTATTCATATACTTATAATTTCTGGTTCTCTTCCTATATATCTGAATTTCCTCTGGTACCATTTCCTTTCAGTCTGAGTATCTTCCTTTAGCACTTTTTTAAACTGGTCTGTTGTCTACATCTTAGATTTTATTTATCTGAACATGTCTGTATTTCAAATTTCATTTATGTATTTTTCTTCTTTGGTAAATAGAGAACTATAGCTGAGTATTTTTAATTTTAACACTTTAAATATGTTATTCCATTGTCATATAGAGTTTGATGATAAACAAGACATTATTCATGCTTATATATATAGTTTTTTTTCTCTAGCTGTGTTTGCAATTTTTCTTTCATCTTTGGTTTTCAGCAGTTTAAATATGACATGCCTATTAGTGATTTTCTTTGCATTTATCCTGCTTGCATTTGCTGAGTTTCTGTATCTGTATGTTGTTTTTCAGCAAATTTGTAAAGGTTTCAACTATTATTACTTCAATTTTTCTTCTGCTGCATTCTCTTTCTTTTTTCTTCTGAACCTCAAATAACATGTATGTTAGAACGAAGGTAACTGCAGTTTTTCTTCCAAACTTATTTCTACCTGCCTTTCAGATTGTATATTGACTACTGTCTGGCTTTCAGCAATCCTGCTAAGTATCAGTTCTGCTGTCTCCAATCTCTCGTTTGTGCTCACCTTTGGAATTTAAAATTTTTGTGCTGCATATTTAACACTAGAATGTCCACTGGGATTTTTTTTTTAATTGTTTCCATTTCTCTACTGATATTCTCCACTTATTAACTCCTTATAATCATTTTTCTTTGTCTTTGAATACATTTATAACAGCAGCTTTAAAGTCCTTATCTGTTCATTTCAAAATCTAGGTCATCTCAGTGTCTACTTTTATAAACATTTTTGTCCATGTCACATTTTCCTGGTTTCTGCTTCATATGTTCTGTAAATTTTCTTTCATATTGGGCATGATGCATGACATGTTACAGAGAGCCTTTAATCTATTTTCTTCCTTTAAACAATACTGATGTTTGTTCATTGAACAGTTTATATACTGTCTTATTACACTGAACTTGTGGAGGCTTGATTTTATACGTCATTAGAGCTAGTCTATTTAATTATGTGACATTGTCTTTATTCCTGTAATATGGCTGTTCTGAGATTCCAATGTAAAGCCTGAGATATTTACCAAGGCACTGTAATGTGGCAGTGTTAAAACTGCACTATCTGAAAGACTGAAGTTTTCTGCTTGAGTTCTTGATATGCTGTATAATGCGAATAGGAGAGTTTCCTTGGGGAAAACTGTGAAAGTAAATATCTCACCCACTGAAGTTCTTCCTTCCAAAGGACAAAATCCCTCCAGTTTGTATTTGCTTTTGTTCATTCTCAAATACTTCAAATATTTGTGTGTGTTTATTTTTGTATATTTTTTCCAGAGTTTATAATATTCTTCATGGGAGGATAAATCTTACACAAGCTACTCTGCAATTAGTAGAACTGAAACTTCTTTATAAATAAAATAAATGAAAATATTTTTTATTGAATATTAGCCAGACTCTCCATTTCTTTTCCTTAACATAGATTCTTAGAATTTTAGACTTGGGTGCTCACATCAAAACAAATATACTGGTGTCCTATATTATGTCGACAGATTTTCTAATACTGATGTGTTGCATTTCTGTTAGGAAACCTACATAACTCTGCTTATATTTTTATTTTGATATTAGTGATTTTTATATTTTGTACCTACATTTATATAAGGAGTGCTTATTTTGGTATCATAATATGAATCCATAATCTTTTTTATATTTTCTGTAATCAGGAGTACTTATAGAAATATATAAATAATCTTCAAACATTTGAAACAAAATTACCAATAAAATCATATGACTCAGAATACCATTTTAAATTATTGATATTTTTGTTAGTTTTATCTATTAGGTTATCCATTTCTTTTAAGAATGAATTATATTTCCCATTAGATTGTGAATTTTGATTATTTAAAAATTAACATATATACTTATATATTATTCATAATTATAATAGCTAATTAATATTTAATTTTGCATTTACTTACATGCTTGTTTAAAATTTCATTTATTTGTGTTTTATATCACTTTAAAGCAATTTTGCAAGAATTTTGTCCTTTGTTAATTTTACTTTAATTCCAAAATTCACTCATGTTATGAATTTTCTCTCCATTCTTCTCTTACTTAGTGGAGTTCCAAAAATGGTAGTGGCCTTATGGTAACACAAAGCACTTCAATTGGAACAATATGCTCTATATTTTTTAACAGGTGTCAGTTTTTATTTTTTATAGAGCTTCATGGACCTTGAGGTCAATGGGAATTCTAGCCATATTCTGTCCTTAGGAAAAGGATCAGAAATATTTTGGTATAATTTGCATATAATAAAATGCACATATTAAGTGGAAGGTTCAGTGATTTCAGACCGATGTATACCTCCTGTTATATCCGTGAAACTACCACCGTAATCAAATTGTAGAATATTTTCACTTCCCCAGAGAGTTCCCTTGTGCCCTTTTGTAGTTAATTCCTTCCACCCAACTCTCACCCAACATGTCAATGAGATTTCCATCAATACTGAATAGAATTTATCAAGAGTAATCATCTTTATCTGATTTAAAAAAAAAAAAAAATTTTAGGGTACTTTTTCTGTACAGGTAGCATTTTAAATTTAGGCCAACAGTCATTCATTGAATCAAAGTTTTAATATGAAAATAATCATCTCAGATAATGCTTTCAAGCTGATTATTGCTTTGTTTTTGTTTTTAATTTGAGGTCAGTGATTTTTATTCTCCCACCAGAGACACATTTTAAATTTTATCTAAGTCTTATGGGAAGCAGTCTAGGGAGAGTATGAGTGATAAAGCTAGAAAGATATCAACAGATCACTGTGAATGTGTCTCATACATTTGATAGGTATGTGACTGAGTTAATTATTTAACTGTTTCAAGACTGTTTGGTAGCACCAACAAGTGTGATAATAATGCTAAATCCAAAGACTAGTTGTGAAAATTAAATGAGGTGTTATGTTGAAGTCCCTGGCATAATGTTTGGTGTATATTATGCACCATATAAGTGCTACTGATTTCCTACTGCTTCAGAGAAAACTGTACATTCTCAAGTAAGTTAGGCACACTGTGACTAACATTTGTGAGTGTCTTCTCAGTGGGACACGGTTGGTATTCAAATGGGTACAAGATAGTGGTAAAGGCATACTATCTCAATATTCTTAACTTCCTTTGAAGAAGGAAGAAAACAGAAAGAAAACCGATAAGCTAAGAAAAATAATGTTTAGGCAACATTTAAATAAAACACAGACAGCAAATGACCCTCAAAAACCAGACAGGTGGAGATGTATTTTGGGCAACAATTCACATGTAAGATCATGCGTTCAGTAGTAAATTTCTCAGGGGAAGGATTTAGGAGGGAGTAACAGGTTTGAATACAAAGGTGGGAATTCTTTGGGGTTTTGGAGTCATTCTGTTTCCTCTCTGTGGTGGTGGTTAAAAGAATCTATGCATGTATACAGATTAATGTAACTGCACCCAAAATGGTGAATTTTGCTGCATGTAAATTTTATTTATTTTTATTTTTTGATAATCGTAGTAACAATTTATTGTCCAATTTAATAGGTCAAAGGAGAATACCTAGAATCACTCTGTTCTTCTACTTTTTAAAATTCAAGTATAGTTGATTTACAATATTGTGTTAGTTTCAGATGTGCAATATCGTGATTCAGTATTTTTGCAGATTATAGTCCACTATAGGTTATTACAAGATAATGCGTGTAATTCCCTGTGCTGTACAATATACCCTTGTGGCTTATTTATTTTTTATATAGTAGTCTGTTAATCCCATACCCCTAATTGTCTCTCCCACCTTCCCTCCCATTCCCTCCCCTCTTTGATAACTGCACGTTTGTTTTCTACATCTGTGAGTCTGTTTCTGTTTTGCATATACATTCATTTGTATTATATTGTAGAATCCACATATAAGTGATATACAGTGCATGTCTTTCTCTGTCTTATTTCACTAAACATAACACTTTCTAGGTCCATCCGTGTTGCTGCCCTCTTGTTCTTCTTGTTTCTGTTCCATGCATGTAAATTTTAAAGAGGAAAAGTAAATGAACAGAAACAAATTAATCCTTATCTATCTACAATAAGAATAGAAAATCATTATTTAACTTAATGTCATTAGAAAGCAATGCTTTCAGCATAAGAGAAAATAGATACAAATATAAAATCATCCAAGTTAAATAAAATCTCAGAAGTATAATACTAATTTTGAATAGGAAATATCATTCTGAACTCCTAATTTTTCTAAAAATATACGTGTATTCTATCTTATTGCCTAGAAGCTGTGAAACCTAATTAACAATAAAAACATAAAGTAATTAGATTGTAATCTCCACATAGAATTTCCCACAAAAGAAAAACCAAGGTCTTTGGAGAAAGAGCTGTTTTCAGGTCTATGACAGAAAAGAGATAAAAGCAGCCCATAAAATTTGAACCAGAAACCAAGTAATCTATCAAAAATTTATGGGATTATGTTAAATGGATACCAGAGACAATTTGAATGGCCTCAGTGGCCAAAGATGGGACAACGTGAACATTCAAAACCATGGTGCTCAATGCTTGTTTTATACATACACATATGTATACATATATACACATGTGTATATATATATAATTTCATAAGTTCATAGTGATACTCAAAAAATAAAAATTGACATAAAAAGGGAATTATTGACAATTCTGGTGCTTGTAGAACAGCCCATTCTGAAAACTAGTGTATATGTGCAAAGACAAACATCAGTCCTCCTTTTCCTACATGAACTTCCTCCCAGGGGAACCAAATATGTGAGATAGTGTGATGAAGTGAAGTTCTTCCTTGGAGAAGAGCTCCGGCTAATAAATGTCAAGATCTATAAAGTGTCCAAGATTTTCACTACTTATAGGCTTAGAAGTTAGCTTGCCACAGTTTTGTGGATGCTGGCAGAAGACATGAAACTCCTGGGTAAGAGCAAAAGGACAGTTTATTACTTGTGTCAATAGTAGTAGCCATTTTCTTGCACTGGTTCCCCAAACTTCAATTCCCACAGAGTAATGTGATGAAGTCAGATGATGTCAGCTACTTAGTGAATTGTGTTAAAAGAAAGGAACCCTAAGTTTTAGAAACAATGATTTTTTTACAATGGATTTCACATAATGTTCAATTTTGCTCCAGGGATACTCATTACCTTTGTTATCTTGGACAGTGACAGTCTGCCCTCTCCTCCAGAGGGAGTTGCCATCTTTATCTTCTAAACCTGTTCATTATACATATCCTTCAAGAGATATTCTGGAGCAAAAGCCATCAGTGCCACTACTCTCAAGATGTGGAGCAATGTCTCCCAGTAGTCAATGCAGAAGAAAAATGAAATTAGAAAATCACCATTTTGTAACATCTAACAAAATAATGTATCTTAGCAGTGATTAATGGTGGATGTTAAAAACTATTAAGGCAATGGTTGATGAAAAACTTATAATGGATGGATTAGGCTGACAAACCTAAGTTCACTGACCAAAGTTAAAATCACTAAATATGAAATAACCAGACATCATTTACCTCCTGATATGATGCAATTGGAAGTACAGAGCAACACTTATATTGGAATCTTACAAAAATAATTGAACCCTAATATTAGCAAGCTTTTAGATCTAACTATCTGGTAGGAGGGAATAAAGGAAAAAAGTGTGTACGTTTAAAAATATATAATCACCAGAAAGTGGAAAATTCTATGGGCCAAATGTCCCACTTTCATTAATGTATAGATTGTACTAAGAACAGGTTTGTGGTAGGAATGATTTTTTTTAATAAAGATATAGTAACTAAATGTAATATATATATATATATAAAACAGGATGTTCTGATTTTTCTTGAACTAACAGAAAAATAAGATGTTTTTGAGAATTATAGTAATTTTTTTTATTTCTCCCTACCGCCCCGCCCCCAGCCCCGCCCCCTCCCCTCTCCCGAGAATTATAGTAATTTGATTATAATCTGGGTATTAGATACAAAGGAATTATAAATAATTATATTAGCTGTACCATGGTTTTTAAGGTCCCTATTTTTTTTTTAAGATATCCTGAAGTAATTTACAGATAACAAGATTCTTGGGATTTATTTTAAAATATTTCAACAGAGAAATAAGGCAAGAGAGGAAGGAAAGAAGGAAGGAAGGAAAAGAGGAAGGGAGGGAAGAAAGGAAAGAAGGAAAATGTTTTCCATAAAAGCTATCAAATATTTCTGAAACAAGAGCCTACCTGCTATGATTTACCTTGAAAATGTTTTTGGAAGGAAAATTTGCCCTATTATGGTTTGAAATACACCTTAATTTAAAAAAAAAAGAAGATATGGAAGGATTTGTACAAGAGTGTCACAGTCTGGAGGAAAAAAGCCCTAAAATTATAGTGTAACTACTACAACCAAACTTTATACAGTTTACAGCTTTTTCAACCATCAGACTGCTAAAAACAACTGTGAAAGACACAGAAGTGGAAAGCTGCCCAGACTTACTGATATTAAACAAAAAGACAACACAGCTGTATGGCGATTAAATCAGGAAAAAGAAAAATGCACCAGAACCGTTTTGAAAGAAGTGAACACATGTTTAGGGTCCATTAATTCTAAGGAAAGTGGTACAGGTTTCAAGGACAGAGTTCTGCTTTGATAATGCATGATTGTTAAATTTCCAGGATCTGTGTAAATTTTGTAAACCCCTCTATTTTACAAAGTAAAGAAAAGGTTGATTTATTTTTTTCACAACAATAATACATGTCAAACTCATAGGAAAATTAAGGCAACAGTGACATGCAAGTCTGGATTTATTCACATATTAGCAGTAAGGTCAGCCAGTCATTTACAGATCTAAGAAGAGTTAACTGTGGGGGGTTCACAGAGAAGGCATTCTGTGCGGTTCTGGGGAGTCAGAGCAGAGCCTACAGAAGCTTAGAGAATTGTGTTGTGTGCTTTGTTTCCTTGTCATTTCCTACTGAAGCCCCTCTGAGGAAGCACTGTTCCCTTTTTGAGCTCATGATGCCTCCTGTCTTTATGAGGCAAACACGCTCAATCCGCCTTATGATAATTTGCTTCTTCCTTCCAGGAAGAGAGAACTGGACCAAATGCTATCTGATTCTGGCTAAATGTTTTTTCAAGCCTGAAGTGATCACTGCAAGTCCTTGCTTCTATTTACTAGCAGGATCGCTCTTCAGTTATTCCAGATATATGGTTATGCTTCCATTCACTGGAGCAGCCTTTGACGTATTTAGGTGGTGCATCTCCATAAGTCATAATGTTTATAAGTAGCTTAATAAGCTGTGTTTCTCTTGTGTGCTGAATTTTAGCTTCAGTGCACTTCAGTTGATTGAAGTGCCCCATCAATCACCGAAGATTTTACTTTTCTCTGTAAATCCTTATTTGCTGCTTCTTCAACATATGCTTTGTAGGATTTTAGAGTGCTCTGCATTTAAATTTATATCACTTTGGTATTTAAATCAATGAATTTAAACTACTGCATAATGATTACTTTCAATTTACCTTCACTTAAGGAAGATGATATAATTAAACATGTTTGATCAGGTCTTGCAAATGAACCTATACATTTACATTAGGTCCCTATGAGATGAGTTAATTCCCTCGAGCTTTTTATACCATTTGGAAAATGTTGTTAGTTCTATGGCTAAGTCATCTGTCTTTTCTCCCTCCCTTTCTCCTTTCCTCAACCTTCCCTCTCTTTCTTCTTTTCTTACCCGTTTCTCCCTATCCCCATACCTATCCCCTTATTTCTTTCCCTTCTTCTATTTCATGCTTATAGTGTACCCGACATTACTCTAAATACTAGAAATAGAGTACTGAATAACTTAGAAGCTGATCTGACTTTCCAAGCAGATACCAATTAAACTTGCTCTCAGTTCCTGTGCCCAGGGAACTTGCAGAATTTGTCAGGGGGGTTTTATGGAAATTGAAGGAGGAAGTGATTTTAAAGAAAGGTTAGTATGTCCTAAGCTATCAAGAAGTTGAGATAAATGAAAATTACAGACAACTAACCTGGAAGATTTCATATATGCTATTTTATCGCCAGAAGTTCAATTTGGGACTCCTTACACATTTTCCATGCTTTAAAATTCTCATTTTTCATTGTACTCTCTTGAATATATAGCATATAGTTATAAAAACTGTTTTATGTCTACTATTTTATCATCTGTGTAATATCTCTGTTGGTTTCTAATTTGTTGATTTTTCTCCTCATTATGGGTTGTATTTTCCTGCTTCTTTTACTGCCTAGTAATTTTTTATTGGATACTAGACATCATGATTTTACCCTTTTGAGAGCTGGTTAATTATGTATTCCTTTAATTATGAGCTTTGAGCTGGGATACATTTAACTTAGTTGGAAACGGTTTAATTATTTTAAGGCTTGTTTTTAAGATTTGTTATGTGGGACCAGAGCACTTTTAAGTCTAGGGTTAATTTTGCTCTATTACTGAGACAAAAGCACCTTCTGAGTACTCTACCTAATGGTCTTATATTGTAACATTTTCCACTCTATGTGGTGGTAACCCTAACTATTCTTGGCTCTGTGAGCTCTGAGGACTGTGTCACCTTGTCCTTTCTGCTGTTTCTTTCCCAGCCCACACTGACCAGTACTCAACTGAGAACTTAAGGGGAATCTTCTGAAAATCTCCAGCGCTTTCTCTTCAGGCAGCTCTCTCTCTTTGCAGAACCTTTTTATGTGGCTCTTCCCTCTCTATCCAGAAATCTCCTCTTTGGATTTTATTCTGCAAGTTCTGGCCAAAGTTGGCCTCCTGAATTCTCAACTGTATCTCAACTGAGGAAGTCTGCTGGGCTCTGCTTAGGTTCTCCCTTGTTGTGCTGTGTGGCCTGGAAACTGTCTTCAGGCAGCAAGCTGGGGCAATAATTGCATCATCTGGTTTACTTCCCTTATCTTAGGGGTCAATGCCTTGTGCTGAAATTATTGTCATTTATATATTGTCTAAATGTTTTAGTTGTTTAGGGCAAGAAGGTATATCCAATCCTGTTACTCTATATTGACCAGAAGCCTATATGTGTTATTTCAATCCTCATAGCAAGGGGTTATAGCTGAAACTCATCTAAAATCAATAACTCACTCAAAAATCACATATTTAGTACACGCAGAGTCAATAGGCAAGCCCTGATCTCTCCTACAGAAATTCACATCAATTTTCCTCTTGCATTTGACTACACATTCTAGATCTTACAAAATACCTGTGGTGTGGTGGGATGGATAGAAGCCGATTTCCAACAATTCAGAAGTAGGTGGTAGGAACTGAAGGTGTAAATGTAGATGTTTTTTCAAGAAGATTGGTACTGAGGGAAGGAAAAGAAAACAACCTGAGAGAGAAAAATGGAAGCCTCAAGAGAGTGTGTTAAAACTGAGGGACACTTGTATTTCATATGTAGGTGCTCTCAATCTGACTTGCTAGTAATAAAGAGAGGCCAGCAGTGCCCTGCCTACCCAGGGCTTAAAAGGCTCAAGGGGTAGAAAGAGCCTATGAAGAGTCAGGAAATGCTTGCTGGAGGAGGTGAGGCTTAAGCATTTCCCTGAAATACTCGCTAAGGATACAGAAAAATAAAAGGCAACAGGGACTTCATTTCAGTGGGAGAGGGAAGAAGGCAGGAGACATGGAAATGTACCAGCTGTGTTTGCAGGAAGCTTAGAGGATGAATGCAGGCAGAGCAAAGAATTTTGTTCACACTCTCATTTCCTAGATTTCACTCCTAGAAACACACCCATAAGATGAACAGTCTGTGGCCAAGAATGGCAGACTGGGACAGCTAATTGTCTTGTCTAATGATCTCTCCTAATACACACACTCTCAGCTATCATTCAATATGATTTACTACCCTCTCTGTGTAAGGGAACTTGGAAGGTTTGGGTGGGGACCATTAGGAATATAACTCTAAGGTGATCACTGTATAATTGATAATTTTGTCTACGACTAAATGAACTCAGTTTTTCCATGCCACAGCAATCTGAGGAATACTTTCCTTTTGTCTCTGTTCTATATTATTCTCAAGAGAAATGCTTCATCTTGCCATCCTTTTGCAGATTTATATCAGCCTTCCCTCCTGCAGACACATATCTTCACCCTTCTGTGGAAAATAAAGGATCTCTGAGCTATAAGTAGACATGAGGATTCAATCAATTTTGCTCTTTTGGACTTTTATCTAATGTATAACTATACCAAATTTTCATTAACACACACATACCCCTGGATAATCACAATATAATTGATGTGTGATCCAAGAACAGGCTGGCCTATAAAGGCTATATTGCCTAAATGGAAGAAGAAAATGAAAAAATGCTCGATTGGAAGGATCATCTATCTTTTTTTTTTTTTTTCCTTTTTAAATACAGGGCTAACTGACTATTTTGGAGGGAGAGTATTTCAAGAGGCCTAGAGGCCTAAGAAGTTAGTCTAGTCTTAGGAAGTAATTTCTACTGGATTAAGAAAATCAATAAATATTTCTGGGCTACAGATTACTCATCTGTAAAACAGCAATAAATTACCTGCCTTATGTATATAGCCTTCTACACGAGCCAACCCGTTCCTTTTATGAGGGGGCCATGCTTGTTGCAAAGGAATCAGTACGGTCATAACTAGGGGTAAGGAAGGAAGGGAGAGGAAGGGCAGACCACCTGCGGAGAGGAGGAGATGTTAATGGTGTGATTACAGAACTTTCAGAGTATTGTGCAGAGAAACAAAACCAGAAACAGGACAATCTCTCCTGATGGAATTGAGTGCTGGCTTTGGCTAGCGGGTATAGTGAATGTCTGTTTTTTGTAAAGGTAGGTAGGTGGATCTAGTCAGCTGCAGAGCTTTTGTTTGTTTGTTTTTGTTGTTGTTGTTGTTGTTGCTTCTGTTTTTTTCCCGTGAGTTTGATAAATATGTTAGAGCCAAAGATAAATTAGCTGGTGCAAAGTTCACAAACTTGAATACAGTTACCCCTTATTCATATAACACCCAGGCTGTTTTCTAATGTTGAATATAAATACATAGCTTTGAAGGGTCTCCAAATACATAGCATGTCTGTTGTACCCCATACCAATGTCTAGTCCTGCCTCTCTCTCTCTCTCTTTTCTTATTATTTTTGCCACACCGCGTGACTTGTGGGATCTTAGTTCCTCGAATCTGGGCCCACAACAGTGAAGCCCCTGAGTTTGAACCACTGGACTGCTAGGAATTCCCCTTGCCTCTCTCTTATATAATTGTAGAGATGGAAAGAGGTCTGTGTGAGGATAGGTACAATCGAGCTTTGACTAACAGCATCTGACTCTTAAGGTAAAATGTACTCCAATGGGACAGGAGAAATGGTACCCAATTCCATCCACCCAGCGTATTTAACCCTCAGGTCCCTGCCCAGAAAGAATCCTGTTTAATATGATACACCAGGAGTCCCATTAGGAGACACAGTCCAACTGAGGATTGGACGTGAGTGTGAGAAAGAATTGTGCACATGAAGAAAGAGAGCAGTAGCCAGATATTCCAGATATTTTTCATTTATGGGCAGGAAATATGACATGGTGTATAAAGGGATCCCAGAGATATATATCAGATGCTGCCTAAATAATGAACTGAGTGCAATGCCTTTTGTTTTTGTGAGAGCATAATTATAACTTTGATTTCTATAGAAATTATCTGAAAGAAAAAGTACCTAATAAAACAAAGGCCAGTTCCACCCAAGAAAGGGTGATATGTGCCTTCTTTCCTTGAAGCTTCATTCCCATTCCTGTTTCGCCCTCTAGGATTTAGCACATGCTGTAGTTTAACTTGTACCTAAAATACATATTTCAGAGGTAGTTTAGATGTAGAGGGGGTTAAACCATATAAAATGAATGATGTAAAGACACTAGTATTCATTTTTAGAAAGTTCTACATAGTATAAATGTTTTGACTATGTTGACTCAAAAGCCTAAGCAGGACAACAATATGGAAGCTAAAAATGTATTTTCTATTCTCTGACTCAATAAATTTTGGAAATTAAAAAAATACAAGTTTTTTGTAAGGAAATTATTGAAAACTGCTATTTTTCTTTTAATGTACAAGAAAAGACATGGTTGAGTAGGCTTATTAGAAAAGTATAATTTTTAAACTGATACTAAGAAAGATGTTTTTAATAAGGTTGAAGTTATGGCTGGGTTTCTCTAAAGACTAAAATGTGGGAAAAGAGGGTCAAGGAAGGTATTCTTCAGCAGGATTATGAAGAACACATAATCAAAAATCAGTGTATAAGAAATGGGTCAGAAAAAGCAAACTCTTGAGGAGGCAGCTTGCTTCCTTTGTAGCCAGAGCAATACCTTGTCTGCCATTTTCCCACAGAGTTTTAACAAAAAAATGAAATTACCCATGTAAACAGAAAAGGCCTTAGGAACAAAAAGAGCTACTTATCTGATTCAAGAACTACTTTAACATAAACTTAGATCAGTCTTCTTTGTTGCAAATAAGCTGAAACCTGGAGAAATCCTTAGTGAGGAGATGATTACAGGTGGATATATAGGTTTCCAACCAGAAGATGAAGATGCAAGTATCAGTTCTGGGAGGAGCTGACATTTAACAGTGTAGCAGAGTCCTGGAAACCATGTCCACGTGTATTAGGTAGGCCAAAAAGCACCTTTGGTTTTTTTTAAGTAAAAATAAAAGACATATTTTTCATTTTCACCAAAAACTTCATTGAACAACATATTCACCCTTTTGCTCCACTACCTTCTGCCATTTTGCAGGCAACTTCATAATTCCATCTTCCCAAAACTTTTTATCTTTTTGAGCAAAGAACTGTTCCAAGTGACTTTTATAGTCTTTCAGGGAATCAAAAGTTCTTCCATTAAGAGAAATTTGTAAAGACCTAAATAAATGGAAATTGGAAGATGCAATGTCTGGTGAATACGGCGGATGAATCAGAACTCCCCAGCCAAGCTGTAACCATTTTTGCCTGGACATCAAACAAACATCAGTCTTGTGTTATTCTGATGGAAGATTATGCATTTTCTGTTGACTAATTCTGGATGCTTTTCATTAAGTGCTGCTTTCAGTTGGTCTAATTGGGAGCATTAGTTGTTGGAATTATTGTTTGGTTTTCCAGAATGAGCTCATAATAGAGGACTCCCTTCCAATCCCACCATATACACATCGCCTTCTTTGGATGACAACTGGCCTTTTGTGTGGTTGGTGGTGGTTCATTTCACGTGCCCCATGATCTCTTCCATTCCACATTATTGTACAGTATCCACTTTTCATCGCTCATCATAATTTGTTTTGAAAACAGAACGTTTTCATTACGCTTAAGTAGAGAATCGTATGTGGAAATACAGTTAAGAAGGGTTTTTTTTGCTTAACTTATGTGGAACCAAACATCAAAGCAGTTAACATAACCAAGCTGGTGCAAATGATTTTCAATGCTTGATTTGGATATTTTGAGTATGTCAGCTATCTCCCATGTGGTATAATGTTGATTGTTCTCAGTTATTGTTTTGATTTGTTCACTCTCAGCTTCAACTGATCTACCCAACTGTGCAGTATCATGTAGCAAGAAATCTCCAGCACAAAACTTGGCAAACCACTTTTGACACGCTCAATCACTTTAGCACCTTCTCTATATGCTGCACAAATCTTTTTGTGTGTTTCAGTTGCATTTTTACCTTCTTGAAATAATAAAGCATAATATGCCGAAAATGTTGCTTTTTTTCTTCCATCGTCAATACTAGAATGGCCACCAAAAATTCACCAATTTTGATAAGTCTTTTTTTAAATGCACACTGATATGACAGCTGTCACATACAATCTAACAAAATTGTTTCGAACGAAGTTAAAGACAACTAAATGCTACTAGAGCCATCTTACGCAAAAAACAAACAAACAAGCAAACAAAAAAGCAAATAAACTTTTTGGCCCACCCAATACCTGTGGGATGATGGAGCTGCCAGTGAGCCAAGACCAAACATGCATCTTGAATTTGGGTGAGAAAGCTCAACATCCCCAAAGGATAGACCTGATCTTGATAAATGAGCTGATATCTATGCTCCAGGCAAAGCAAGTAGGACAGGGAGAAACAAGTTAGAGATAAGCATAGATACTAAGGGCTCATGCTTCATTTATCTATTGCTGCATTAAAAACCACCCCCCCCCAAAAAAAAAACAGCCCAAAATCTAGTGGCTTACACCAACAATGAATTATTTGCCCCCAAATTTGCAGTGTAGGTAGAATGTGATAGGAAAGGCTTACCTCTGTTCCACCTCAGATTTCAGCTGGGAAATTTGAATGGGAATGGAAAATGCACTTTCCAGATGGCCTCACTCACATGACTGACATGTTGGAGCTGACTGGAGCAAGGGCAACAGACCAAGGAATTCAGTTCCATTTCAAATGGACTTGTTCATTAGACGGCCTGAGCTTCCTTAAAGCATGGCAGTTGAGTCTAAGAGTGAGTACTCAAAAAGGCAAGAAGTGGAAACTGACAGTCTTAAATCCTCAGCCAAAAACTTGTCAGAGAGTCACTTCTACCATATTGTTCAAAGCAGTTACAGGGTCTGCCGAGGCTTAATGGTAGGGGACAATTAACCCTATCTCTCAATGAGAAGAGTGGACCTTCTCTGGAATGTCACAGTGCAGGAACCACTGGAATCTCCGAGAGCATCAGAAGCAATATCTTAGTAAACCTATGATGGTTTGATACTAGAAAGTATTTCTTAGGGCCAAAAATGGGAACATTCTTTATTACTTAAGTGTTCAGAGGAAGATATGCAGGAATATGTGCAGGAACCAGGTCATCTTCAGAGTGGATGTGGCATAGTCCCCATGTGTAGAGTTTGGAAAAGCTTGGGGAACACAATTAGAGTGCTAAGTTTCTCCATGAAATTATAATCACTTCAATATTAATTTGTGCTACCACTGAAGATCTACCTCCATCAAAAATCTGATTAATTTGTTCAGTCCATGTAGCTCTTTTCTGTATGTATGCATTTTAGAAATATATAGTCTCATACCAATCAATCTTATTAAGTATAATATGTAATAATGAAATGAGAACAATAATAATACCACCTAAGACATCCAAACCCTATATGGTGGTAATAAGAAATGGAGTAGATACTAAATGGAAAAAAATATATAAATATCTTAATATCTAGATGCTTTGCAATTAAGCCACAGTTATTAAATATTATTCACCAGCACTTTGGTCTGAGTTAGGCATACAAAAATAGAGAATCTTGGGTTCTGCATACAAGAAAATTTTCTACAGTTCTGGAGATGATGTAAGCATTTAATCTAAAGAGTACTATACAAGTGAAACAAAGGTAGTGTGTAAATGTACAAATTTGTGACTGAAAATTCTGGGTGTGAGGGGTTAGGGTTCAAGACAAGCAAATATACAAAGCCATGAAAGTGGGTGGAGAAGGTTTTGATACAATAATATTAAAGTTGCAATAGACCACTTGGTATTCTAGTTGAGGAAAAATGCCCAAGAAATTAAAAAAAAAAGTAACAGGAAAGAAAGTAAACCTAGGCAGTATTTCAAAGTTACCAAATGAAGTTTTCTTAAAACTGATTAATAAAAAAGATGACCAAAACCATTGTTCATGGGTGTTTGCCGAGATCAACTCGGCGACTCGAGGTGAGTGACGGGTGCCGCAAGCTTGAAGAACACACAGACACAGACTGAAGAGAAAGATGGGACCGGGGGACTCAAGACCTCTAGGATCAAGAGCCCTGCTGACTCATCCCAGGTTGCTTTTATTGAGTTCGTGGGCTAACATTCTCAGGTTACACTCATAAACAATCAAAGGCCTCATATGACTGGGGCAATGATCCTTGTTTGCCTCCTGGGTCCGAGCTGAGCAGGTGTGGATTTGAGCTGGGTGTGGAGAGCAAAACAGCCCTGGGGGCAGGAGACCTCTCTCAGATATTGGGGGTCTGTGCCCCACCCCTGTTGGCCCCTCTGCGACTGTGCCTGTCTTAGGTTGTTCCTCCCTTGAGGAATCTTACCCGTCTCTGGCTAACCAGTCATCCTCTAGGGCCAAACATGGTGATATAAGGAAGGCTCTATGCACCACCCCTGTTGGCCCCTCTGCGGCCGTGCCTGTCTTAGGTTGTTCCTCCTCTGAGGAATCTTACCCGTCTTTGGCTAACCAGCCATCCTTCAGGACCAAACAGGGTGATATTAGTCTCCACGCCCCGCACCCTCAGCTCCTCCACTGCTCAAGCAGGACATTCTGAATCCCATCGCTCGGCCCACATACTTCAACATTTTCAAGGTTACAAAAAGGTTCCCGAATGTCTTCCCACAGGTGTTATTCCCACTTAGAGATGAAAATGAAAGATGCTTTCAAGTCCTTATTTTGAGAAAGAATAGGCAGAGAAATCCAAACTGGTAAGAAACAGATAGCAGCAAGAAAAATTCAATGAAATATACAATAGTCACTGACAACTTTAAGTCATTAAAGAGACATGGTGTGCAATGGGAATTTAATTTTATTCCAACTGACAGATAAATCCCGTTTTAAAAATAGCTTTTTGTGACCTAAAACATCAGCAGAAGAAAATTCTGAGTATGCAAACAATGGTAATAAATCATCTGCAGATAGAGAAACAATGTATCAGATGATGCCAGTTTAAATATCTCATGAGGAACTGAATTAAGTTGAGCAGCAAGAATCTCAACTAAAATCTAAAGCAGAAGGTGAGATAAAAGGCAGGCTAGTCAATGCCTGGTTCCTACTGCTATGTAATGACAAAGATGCATCTCGGTTTGGTAACGAGGACTAACTAAGGCTAAGCCTTCTCATCTCACTCTTCACCCTTATTAGTTGTGTTAAGCATGGGAAGAAATGAAGATGACATGCAATTGCCTCTACTTTTGTCCAAATGACATACAAAAATTATATGCATTGACAATGTTTGAGTCTCTAACGTCATTACAAAGAGGCTATTGCTTCATATATTTAAAATGTCTATAAAATTATATATCATTAGAAAAAATATATTTCTGGAAACACCTTATAAGCTATGTGCATTTGTATTTAAATTATTATACAATTCAGTTTATTTTTTAATTTTTTGCTTTTAATTTTTTAATTCTATGATTTTTCATATATGTACAGATTCATACAATCACCCCTGTCAACAGGATAATTCCTCATGCTCTCCGTTTATAGTAACATATGCACACCACCCCTAAACCTGAGTAAAAACATGTTCTCCATCACTAAAGTTTTGTTGTCCATAACGTATTAATAAATAGAATCCTGTAGCATGCAACCTTTGAGTCAGTAATCTTTTGAGACTGGATTATTTCACTCAATATAATGAATATGAGATCTATCCAAGTTATTGCATGTATCAATATTTTTATTAATAAATGGTATTCCATAGTATGCTTGTACCATAGTTTGTTTAACCACTTACCCACTGAAGGATTTTTGGATTATTTCTAGTTTTTGGCAATTATATATATAGCTGCTATAAATATACATTTGCAGGCTTTTTTGTGAATATAAATTTTCATATTTTAAGGATAAATACCTTAGGCATAGGGTTGCTAGGTCATAAAGTGAATGTATGTTCAACTTTATAAGAAACTGCCAGATTATTTTCCAGAGCAGCTAGAATTTTAAAATATTATCTACACATCTGAAACCTCATCATATAATGTCGTGTTATTTGTGTTTAACTGTCAGGCATATTTTAAAGGACTCAAGTGGAAAAAAATAACCTACCATATTTACCCAGAAATTTATCATATCTGTTGCTCTTCCTTTATTTCTCATGTTTTACATTTTCCTTTGCTATCGTCTCCTTGCTTTCTGAAGAACTTTTCAGCTATTTCTTCAAATGATATGAGTCATATTTTTAGTATCACTCTTTCTCTTCACCTTCTGAGACTCTGATCATACAAATGCTATATATTTTATTATTATCTCATAGTTCCTTGAGGCTCATTCAGTAAGTTTTTATTCTGGTTATGCTTGTTTTCATGGGCAAATGTCCTGGTTAGATTCAGGCCACAAGCTCCAACCTTCCTTCTTTGTGCCTTGGTTCCTGCTGGTACCAAGTGGGTTCTTGGACTCTTTAATAATTAGAAATTGATAAAAGGCCAGATAAGGAATTCAGGCAAGGTTTTATTGGGACTTATGCTGCAGCAAAAGGGAGCGAAAACAAGTAACACGTTCCTATGCTCACTCCCTGAGTTGGGGCTGGGTGGGGCGGGGGGGCTGGCTGATTTCTTAAATGAGGTGAGGGTGGGGGCAGATCTGTGGGTCAAGAAGGAGGGGTGACATCGGTGGTCTGCCCACCCCCTTGGTGGTGCTGTGTGCAGGGATCATGCCAAGTACCCTGCTTTTGCTCCTGCCACTTGGGAGTGGCAGTTGGATTTTGGTCTTTTTGTATCTTGCTCATAATCTGCTCTGACCGCCCATGCACGCAGTTATTTTTAGTTCCTTGTAGTTTCTTTGTATTTTGTTGCTCAAGGAAACATTTTTTCAGCTGCAAGCACTCCAGTAAAGGGGTCGCAGGTCCCAGATTGTCTCATTCCCCTTGAGGGATTCTACACCCCTTATTCTTAAGGGTTAAATGGCCAAAGTTCTCTTCTGAAACTTCTTCCTGCTGGACAGGGGCCACAGACCTGAGCCTACCCTAGGGACATAGAAGTCCCTAACTCACTGTTCCAAGGACTTTTCGGGACCTGGACCACCCTCTGCCAGAATGGGTTGAAATCCTTGAGCCATCATAAGCCTTACTTGAAAGTGTTGGAGGCTAGAAAACACAATAAACAGACAAGGACTGAAAAGGAGAATAATAGTAGACACTAAAGCACCTAGAAAGGGAAGCAACCAGGTTAACTTTGGGAGGGATCCCCTAATTGCTGACCAGACAGTGGGGGCAATATCACTCCTGCCAAAATTGTGAAGTCATCCTGCTTATGTGTATATTTCCTTAGTATTAACGTCTACCTGTCCTGTCACATTGATCCAGATGCAGCAGGAAGTATTATTGTATAACTCTGTCTTGTTCTGCCAGAAGGTAATCAAGAGCTAGTTGGTTACTAAGAAGTACATTAGCCAAAGAAATAAGAGAGGTCTTACATCCCGTTAAAACTTGCCCTGTCTGTTCCATCATATAACCAAGCTGTCTGGTGAGATTTCTCGGTGTTGCTTCGTGATAATTAGAGCTTCCCCATGGAGCTGTCAGTACTATGGCCAGCCCCTCCCATGCTGACATCATTCCTAGTGCTCTCTGTGTTTGGTGGTGAGCTGAACCAACAAACATGCATTTAGGGGACATAGCTTGGTTGGAAAAAGTTAGGGCCTGGCCATAATTCTGTAACATATGATGGTTTGGGTGTCTGCAGAGGAAAACAAACCCTTCAGAGGCACAGACCTGAATGTCTGTCTCACGGTTGTTAAGAGCCTTTAGTCCTTGAAAGACATAGCTATTGTTAGTACCTGTGCAACTAGGGGACAGCAAACCATTATGTCGGTAATTTAGATCGTATGATGTTATAAAGATCTTAATAAAAATGCTCAGGTATGACTTGGTTTGTTTTGTCAGAGGGTCGAGCACAGAAGGTCAGCTCACTATTTGCTCAGTATTTCACAGTTGGGTGGAATTGGATTGGCCAGGTGGATGGGACGTTTCCTTCCTACCATTCACACTCTGTGTTGTTTAGGGGGTATGGGGCCATAGTTTGAAACAGGGCACCGTGGATAAGGTTGTAAGCACAGATTACCCTATATAAGAGGCAGGGTATCTTGTGTAATTATATCTCCGGCAGTTCTTGGGGCATGTGAAACAAATGCTGTTTGTGTAGTTTAACATAGTGTACCCCACTCCTTGGGTCCAGTTGTATGAGGGAATCAAGTTAAAGTACATGTCTGCCTAGCAGACATCAAGAGGGTGGCATCTGTGCCCAATTTAGATAGCTAATCACCATTGGAACTGGCAGGTTCCGGGGAAATGCAAGAGGATGGCCAGTGGCCAGCTGGGGTGTTGATAGCACATTCAGCATTCTTTGAAATGCTCCCCTTTGGGTATGACTTTGGAAATGTTGATAAGTGAGTTTTCTTGCCGTTGTCCCTGGTTTACAGGGACTGGTAAGGCAGACAGAGTCAGTAAGAGGAGCATGCTTGTGGTGGAGTGTTTCCCTTAAACTCAGCACCGACAAAGGAGCTGCTTCTCTGGTGGAGGTGGCTGAGCTAACCTGTAGAATGCGAGCAAGACTACAATAGCAAAAATGGCAAAACCAGGAGTGTAACCCACCATATCACTTTTACTTTTCTATCAATGATGCCTATCTTTTGAATAGGTACTCAGATTTCCCACTGGCTCACAGGTGTATTGTTCCTCTGTTGTGACCTGTGGGGGTTTTGGGGGAAAAACCTTTAGCCTGGACACATGTACCCACCTAGATATCCCTTGCAGTTTGACAGCAGTGAGGGTGGCTAAAATTACTCTATAGGAGCCCTTCCATTTTGGCAATAGTTGGTCTTCAGGGGACCTCTCTTCCCAAGTTTTAAGAAGAACTTGGTCACCAGGGTTTATTGGTGAAGGAGCTGCCCCTTCTGCTGTATTTTTACTGGGAGCTGGCAGTGCCTTGCGGGCATAGTCCTCCATTGCCCTCTGAACCTGTCCTAGATTAGGAATACATCACAGGGTCTGGCTCTCTTCCTCATCTAGTAGAATGTCAGTATTAAGGAAAGGTCATTTCAAATGGGCTAAGCCCCAAACTACTCCTGGGGGCTACACAGACCCTGAGGAGTGCAATAGGAAACAAGTTGGTCCAAGATTCATGAGTCTATCGGCAGAGCTCTGCTAAGGTTTTCTTTAAAGTATAGTTTATTTCTCTACCTTCCCTGAAGATTAGGGGTACCAAGAAGTGTGCACCCCTAATCTTCAGGGAAGGTAGAGAAATCCCTAGGGCTGTTGTGAGCCCCTGTGTGATTTTGGCTATAAAAGAGGGTCCATTATCTCTCTGGGGGAACTTTGGAAGTCCAAACTGAGGAAGTATTTCCTTTAAAAGGGGCTTACAGACTTCAGTAGCCTTTCAGATGAGGTGAGGAAGGCGTCAACCCATCCCATGAAAGTATCAACAAACACAAGCTATTTATATCTTAACAACAGGGACATCTGGGTGAAATCTAGCTACCAATCTTCCCCTCCCCCCCCCCCCCCCCCCCACCCAGGATATGTCCCTCAGCACTGAGCTAGCCTGAATAATGAAGAGGGGGTTGGGTTGATCTGAAGGTTATTATGGGCTCCCAAATCACAGGCAAGTGTTATTTGTTTTGCTGTTGTCTTGAGCCCTTTCCTTGAAAACTCCTTCAGGCATCAAGTCGCAAAGTGCATCCCTCCCTTAGTGGATGGCATTGTGCTAGTTCTTAACAAGTTTTTATTGTTGGGCCCCAGGGATTAGAAACTTGTCATCCTTTTTATACCAGCCTGTGTTTCCTTTCTCATAGCCCCATTTCTCAGTATTTTCTTGTTCCTTTGGGTTGGCAAAGGCTAGAGAGTTCAGGGGGGCCAATCACTAGGGCCATAAATTGCTCAAATTCGAGCAATTGAGCTGCCTGTTCTACCGTTCAATAAGCTTTGCTCACAAAGGCTCCAGCCCTCTGATGGCCCCTGCAGTGGATTACTCTACCTGGGTCGGGAGCTGCACTGCTTCTGAAAGAGCCAGAATTCAATCTTTATGTTTTATGAGAGAATTTCTAGCAGTTAACATTCTTCTTTCTTTCCAAATGGCAGCATGAGCACGTAACACATGGAACCCACATTTGGAGTCAGTAAAAATATTTAACTTCATATTCTTTCCTCATTGCAGAGCTCTCATTAATGCAGTTAGCTCAGCCTTCTGGGCCAATGTCTGGATGGCAGGGCCTTGGCGTCTGTGACTTCATCGAGACTAACTACGGCATATCCCACCTTTTGGGTTCCCATCTCTATAAAACTGCTCCCACTAGTAAACCATTCAACCTCAGGGCTGTCAAGAGGTTCATTTAGAAGATCAGACCTGCTGGAGTAAGTTTGTTTTATGGTATCTATACACTGATGCAATAAGGCTCCACTCTCAACAGCTAGAAGCAGAGTTGCTGGGTTCAGGGTTTGGCACACCTTTAAGGCAATGTCTGGGGGTGTCCATTAGTAGAGCCTGATATCTTGCTAACCTTCTCTCAGTCAACAAATGGTATCCTTTGACGTCCAGCAAGATGGTACCTGATGAGGGGTTAATACATCTAAGTGTTGTCCCAGGATGAGCCTGGGAAGCCTCATTAACCAACAGGGCTGTGGCTGCCTTTGCCTGCAGGCAGCTTGGCCATCCCAGGGCCACTGAGTCCAGTGTTTTGAAAAGTAAGGCACTGGTCTCTGATCCAGTCCCAGCTTTTGGGTCAGGACTCCTAGTGCTATTCCTGACCTCTTGTGAATGTATAGGGCAAAGGTCTTGTCCAAATTTGGAAGCCCCAACACTGATGCTCTGCTCAGTTCAGGCTTTAGAGTTTCAAAGACCACTGGTGGTCCTTATTCCATTGAAGTTTTCCCTTTCTTCTCCCTTTGGAACCTCATCTAGGGGTTTTGCTATAAGGCCATAATTTGGAATCCAGATACAACAGCCATCCCAAGAAAGCCTCCAAGTTGCCTCTTTGTAGTTGGCGATGGTAATGCACTCATTGCTGTTTTTTATCTATGACCAGGGCTTATGACCCTGGGGTCAAAACAAATCCTAAATACTGAACCCATGGCTGTAAGATCTGAGCCTTGGTTGGGGAGACTTTATATCCCCTTTCTGCCAGAAAATTTAGAACCTTAAGAGTATTTTGATTTGAATCTTGCTTTGTCTCACTACTTATCAATAAATCATCAATAGATTGTAGCGGAGTTCCCTTTTCAAGGCTTAGAACCCTCAGCTCCCTTGTTAATGTGTTTCCCAAAGGATAGGGGCTGTTCTGAAAACCCCGTGGAGGCACTGAACAAGAGTCTTGGGTAGCCTTCAGGGTGTCAGGGTCCTTCCATTCAAAGGCAAAAAGGTATTGAGAGTCTGGATGTAGGAGAATACAGAAAAATGCATCTGTGAGGTCCCAAACAGAAGAATACTGGTAGCTCCTCGGCACTTGGGAGACGAGGGTGTATGGGTATGTCATCATGGTGTGTATAGGGATGACTGCCTCACTCACCACTCAGAGTCTTACACAAATTGATACTCCTTGTTAGGCTGCGGAGCTGGGAGGATGGGGGTGTCGCAAGGGGATTGGCAGGGCCCAAGGAGTCTCTGTTTTAGGAATTGGTGAGCAGCACTTGAATTCTTCTCAGAGCCTCAGGCTTTAAATAATATTGCCTCTTCCAGGGGTATTTTTCCTCAGGCTTTAATCTTATTTCTATTGGGAGGGGGCAAGTTTTGCCCTTCTTGGCACTGAGGTATCTCCAAATACAGGATCCACGTGTTCTAATTTCTTGGGGAGTGTCTTGGGGAACATTGTGATGACCAGCAGGTGGGTCACCTGGGGCTACCAATAGATGGGTTCTCTGTTTAATTCTCTACCTCCTCGGACTTCATCCTGTCCTAAGAATATACTAGCTCCTAACTTATTTAGCAAATCTCTTCCAAGGGAGAGGACGTGGCATCCTGGCATATATAAAAAGGAGTGAGTAATAATAGCGGACCCGACTCCACAGGCAAGGGGAGATGTAAATCCGCCTACTGTTAGCTGTCCATCAGCTCCTGTCACAGTACAGCCATGGTTGGAGAGGGGGCCAGCTGGCCACGTAAGAGCAGAGCAAGCGGCTCCAGAGTCTACGAGAAATGTGGTTCTCCTGCTGCCACATGGAGGGTGGCCTGAGGCTCTGCTAGAGTGATGAGGATGGATCGAGTGGGATCTGGTGCTGGGCAGGTGCTTGCCCCGTCAGTCTCAGTTGGTGTTCAGGAACCTCTCAGATGAACTGTGGCCAGTTGGGGTTGCCCCTCGGGTGTCCCACAGGAGGGAACTCAGGACAATCCTTCTTCCAGTGCCCCTCCTTCCCACAAAAGGCACACTGCTTTTGGCCCAGGTGGCTTCTTGGCTCTGTCAGGTCTTCCTGGCCCTCCAGGGTCCCCTCGAGGTGGCAGGTGAATCCAAGCAGCCAAAAACTGCGTTTTCTGTATTAGCCTCCCATCCTTATTGGCCTCTTCTGTTAAGACTCGTTTGTTCTAGACCTTGAAGGCCTCCTCTGCCAAGGTTGACAGTGGGGTTTGTGGCCCAACCTCAACCTTTGTAGTTTTCTCTTGATATCAGGAGTGGGCTGGGTGATAAAATGCATGGTTGATAACGACCTCCCTTCTGTGGATTCAGGGTCTATATTTGTGTACTTCTTGAATGCCTCCATCACGTGGCTCAGGAAGACTGCTGGGTTTTCATCTTTTTCCTGTGTAACCTCTTGGACTTTATAATTGACAGGCTTCACCACACACTTTTTTATTCCTTCTGATAGACAAGTGATATAATGTCTTATGCTAGCCTGGCCTACTTGATCTTCAGAGTCCCAGTGTGGGTCATGATTTGAGATTGCATTACCACCCACTTGATAAATTTGGCAGTGGGGATTGGCGACCAGTAGGCCATGTGCATGCTCCCTTTCTCAGTATACACTCCTTCCCATCCGAGGTGCATTAGTGGACCAGAGTAACTGTGGTGTCCTGCCAGATCAGGGAGAAGGTTAACCCCAGCCTGATAGATTTGTCCCTAAGCTTGTCAGGGTTGTCCGAGAGCCTGCCAAACCTCTCCTTACAGATTTCTAGGTCCCCCATCAAGAAGGGCACGTGCACTTTAGCAAGCCCTGCATTCTCATCAGCTACTGCCCAGAGGAGGTAAAAGTCTTGTGGGGCAAAAGTGGGGGTTAACTATGAACCTGACTCGAAACCCACTGGGGACCCCACTGGGGGCTCCAATTTTGGGGTTTCTAATTCGACAGGGTAAGGTGGGGGTCTGGTGGCTGAAGATGGTGAAGGGGAACAAATGGGAGCCTGAGAAGGAGGCTCAGTGTGCTGATGGCTAGTTGGTGGTTGAAAGAGGGGGTCCAAGAGAAGATCTCGCTCTGAATCTTTTGGGGGTGATACAAAAATAGAGGCTACACACACACACAACAGGAATCATTCAGATCGGATTGTTAATAAAGTTTCATAAAGGCCTGCACATATGAGACCTCTCCCCATTTTGGGGACTGCTTACAAAATAAGACCAATTGTAAAATGGTGCTAAAGTTAAGGAACCCATTCTGTGGCTACTTCTCCTGGTCACCCAAGGTATATCGGGGCCAGGCTGTGTTGCAAAAGAAAATCAACTTATTTCTTTTTAAATCATTTGACTGTCCCCAGTTGTTAAGAATGCAACCCAGAGGGGTTGCATCTTTGGGGTTTCGCTGCACTTTTAACATGTTTACATATAAATCTGGGGGCTAACAACTAGCGATCCTGGGGGCAAGCTGGAGTCCTCAAGGCCTAGAATAACAACAAGGGAGACCACATAATTCCCTCCCCAGAGTCAGTAGCACAAAACAAGGCGTTTCCAGCATGGAAGGGACAGGAACATAGGTATGAGGACCAAGGGAGAGGTAAAGGGAGGAGGGACAGAACAAGAGAAAGGGTCAGATAGAAAGAGATTGCCCTTCCAACTCGCCCCGGTGGGTGTCTGTTCAGACACCAGTCCACAGGGTTCCAAAAGGGGCCAGTGAAGGCGGGAGCAGCCTGCTCACTGCCCATCAGGGTGATCAGTTCCAGGAACCACCATCTGTACGTCGTCTGCCTGGCTCCGATCCATAGGTGGCTCCTGCTCCCACAGGTTTCTACGGAAATCTGCTGCTTCAGCCTCTTTCTAATGGGACTTCTCTTGGGGGCAGGGAAAAAAGGGTGAGACTACGGGATGACTGGATTCCAGTCACTACATGACATGAGAGTTGAACGTCTATCACTCTCAGAAATCTCCTGTCAGGGAGAGCCCCCTGGACCAAGATCTGGAGGGTACGAGGCAAGTCTCTCCCACCTCCCCTTGCCACCTGTCAAGGCGAGCCATCGCCGGCCGGAGGGAGCAGGTCTCACAGCTGAGAGCAGTGCTGCTGTGGCTGCAGACGTCCCCCCTCTCAGGACAGGGCAGAAGTGGGAGAGGACAGAGGAGAAGTAGAGAGATTTCAGGAGAAGGAAAGGGACAAAGGGGAGGGGGAAAGCGTTACCTGAATGAGGGTACGGAGGCCCTCAGAGGCCTGGAAAGCAGATGTAGCAAACGTGGTGACACTGAAACAAGAGGTTCAGGCAGCCGCTCGTCACCCACAGGGAAGCCGTTTGGTGGCTCTGGAGGTGCCCACATCCTCTCCCGGGGAGGGGGCAAAAGGCCCCACAGGCTTCTCACCAGAGTCACTACAAAGTATGTTAGGGACTGGGGTCCTTGGACTCTGTTGATTAAAGAGGAGGCATTTAGGCAAGGCTTTATTGGGACTCACGCTGCAGCAGGAGGGAGCAAAAGCAAGGATCAGCTTCCCACGTTCACTCCTTGACAGGGAGGGGGAGTGGATGAGCTGAATCCTTAAATGGAGTGAGAGTGGGGGCGGACCTGTGGATTGGTCAGAAGGGGAGGCTTAGGTGGTCTGCCCACCCTGTGGGTGGTGCTGTGTGCAGGGATCTGCACAGAACCCTGCTTTTGCTGCTGGCACTCAGAGGCGCACTTGGCTTTTGGCCTTTTACTATCTTACTGTTCATAACTTGCTCCGACTGTGCAAGCGTGCAGTTACTTTTAGTCCCTTATAGTTTCTTTTAGTCCCTTATAGTCCTTGCCCAGGTACAAGGACTTCAGTAGAGGGTCCCAGCTCCCAGCTCCCAGTCTGTCTCACCAAGTTCCATTGTCAATTAAGCATTCAATGCTTTTGCAGCACTCTTCTTATCTCCTACACAGTAGTCAGGCTGGGATCTGGGTGGATGTCTATCCATTAGCTCAGTGCTCAGTTTTTGGAACAATAATTAGGATGAAATGGGTAAACCAGGGTTCCTGAAGACCCTTATAGGATTGCTTCTTGAGAGTCACCTGCTTTGATTCATAATCTCCCTGGTTCGTCCCAGTTCGCTAGTACTCTCCTTTTTGGTCCCCCATCCAGAAGCCATCTGTTTCTATTATTGCCCTTTTGTGTCTGAAGCTAAGCAGTTATGAGGGGCAGGGAGAATGAGAGAAGAGGGGAAGCGAGGGAGAGAGAGGGGAGAGGAAGAGAGAAACAGAGAAAGAGAAAAATCAGAGGAGCTGGCCCTGCCCTGCTGAAAGAGCAATTCTACTCAAACCTTAAGAAAGTTTCCTTCCCTCAGAGTTTGACTCTTCTAGTTTTTTATTGATGCTTTTATGTTGTCACCATGGGATGGCCTGAGGACTGGACCATGGGGGAATGAATGTTTGGGTTATTTCCCGATTTTAAAATCACAAGTAATATATTCATGTATATGTTTGATTGGAATAAATATTTTTATTTCTTGAGGTACAATACACAGGAATAAGAATGTTGAGTCAAATGGTAAGAATATATTTAACTTTGCAAGTGTTGCCAGACAGTTTTCCAGAGTAGTCATGACACTGCATATTCCCACTATCAGTGCATGAAGGATCTCTTCCATCCTTTGTTAATTTTATAGAATTGAGTTGCTTGTTATAATATTGTTGGGTTCTAAGAGTTCTTTACATAGTGTGGATATGATCCTTTACAGATGTGTGATTTGCAAATACTTTTTTCCAATCCATAGCTTGTCTTTTTATTCTTTTGATGGTGTCTTTGACAGAGCAAAAGCTTTCAGTTTTGATGAAGTCCTATTTATTATTTTTATCATCAAATAAGCTTTTGGTGTCATTTCTAAGAACTCTTGTTCTAAGTCTAGGTCGTGATGATTTTTTTCCTGAGTTTCCTCTGAAAGTTTTATAATTTGTAGTTTTACATTTAGATTTATAGTTTATTTGGAATTGATCTTTGTATAAGGTATGAGACTTAGGTCAAGGTTTATTGTTTTTTCTTATGGATGACCAATTGTTACAATACCTTTTGTTGCAAAGACTATCTTTTCTCCATTTAACTGTTTTTCATCTTTGTTAAATATCAGATGGTTATATTTCTTGGAGTCTCTACCCACATTACCTATTTGGTTCCAATGATCTATGCCTTTCTTTCTTTGTCCATACCACCTTCCTGATTATTGTAGCTTTATACTAAGTCTTAAAATCAAGTAATATGATTTCTTCAACCTTGTACTTTTTAAAAGGTATTCCAATTCCTTTGTTCTTGCATATAACTTTTATAATCATCCAATACAAGCCATTTCAAAGAAATAATAATATGCCTTTAATCTTAGGCAACATAGGGGTAAAATCAGTTTCAATTTCTCTTACAAAGAAAAATGAATATTTTATTTTATTTTATTTTTTGAATAGTATATATTTGATGTCTACAGAAACCAGGTTACAGAACATTAGCTACAAAAAGTTTTAGATTAGAATATACACATAGCTTACATTATATATGTATGTATATATGTATAGGTGTGTATGTGTGTGTATATGTATATTTATATTAGACCTACCTACCTATTGCCTGTTACTTGATTTATTTGAAATTGACTTATTTTCCACAGACTACTGGGTTTGTACACAAAGATATAAAATATCACACTAAAACTTACTAAATTTTAGTAAATTTACTAAAAGTAAAATTTAGTAAATTTACTAAAAGTAAATTTAATAAACTGTAAAAGCCTGCAATTGAGTTGGTGAAAGTTGAACACATCTCCTAAACACCATTACTGGTGACAATATTTGGGTTTGGTAGCCCTCAAGATGAATAATTGTATGTGCTCTGAAATACGTAGTCTTCCATTACGTCAGGTCCAACTACCCCACTACCTTTGTTTCTGCTAGATCCTAGCAATCTCTGTAAAGCCCCAAATTTAGGATTTTTTTTTTCATTGCCTCTTTTATACTGATCTAATTCTCAAAAATGGGATCAGAGGGAAAGTATACTTGTGATTTTTCTGGAAAAAAAAGGTTTTTCTCCTAAAAGACACATGGCAAAATGCCTGTTTTCATCGTCCCTGGATGTGGCCATGTTTCATATGTCTCATGGAGCAACCATCCTATGACAATTAGAGAGGAATCATGGCCATGTTTAGGGTTGCTGATGTAACAATAGAAACGTGTGTCATGGACTACACTTCTGAGTTGCTGGAAGCCAGCTCTGGGACTTCCATTTGCTTCCAGGAGTATTATTTGAAATAATAAATTACCTAATTTTCTAAGCCACTTTTGGCTGGGCATCTTGTTATTTGCAGTCAAAGGCCTCTTAATAGATATATCTCTATAAAGGTGCAGTCAAGGTGAAAATAACTTCATTAGAGTCTCTTCATTTCTCTTCTGGACAAACTCTGACTCCTAAATAGATTAAGGTATATGAGCCTTGTAATATATTGTTGAATTCAGTTTGCTAATATTTTGTTGAGAATTTTTGCATCTATGTTCATCGGTGATATTGGCCTATAATTTTCTTTTTTTTGTGATGTATTTGTCTGGTTTTGGTATCAGGGTGATACTGGCCTCATAGAATGAGTTTGGAAGAGTTCCTTCCTTTGCAATTTTTTGGAATAGTTTGAGAATGATAGGTGTTAATGCCTCTTGAAATGTTTGGTAGGTCATATTTGAGATAACTTCATTTTGAAGAATTAACTTACACTTGGTTAAAGTCATAATCTTTGTCTTCAGTAGGCTTAAAATCTAAATAAGAATGCCAATAATCAAATAAGGTGATGAAATTTTCTATTAATACAGAGGCAAGTACCTGGTGTAAAGCCTGGCACATAATAGCTACTTAATAAATATTTATTTAAAAACAAATAGTAGAATTGATGTGCCTGGCAAATTGAATGACAATAATGTGATCTGACGAGGGTTTAGGAAGTATTTATTAGAGGAAGTTTGTCTAGAAAAAATGCAAGATTTGATCAATGAGTACAGAGGAGGATAACATTACAGGCAGAAGATGTTTGACCAAACACCCAGAAGGGTACATTGTAGAAATGTATTCACATTTGGCAAGAAGCCTAACCCAGAGGATGCCTAGGCATTTTGTAAATGTGCAGAGGGAGTATTCCGGTGACTTCACACCTTTACCAGGATGAAGAGAAGTACTTGTAGTCAGGCCCATGGAAAGTATCTTCGTTACTAACATGTTGGGAATTTGCCTAGTTAGCTTTGAGAAAGCTATTTGTTCATTCATGAAGCCATACATTCTTGCATTCAAACACATTTATTGAATGAATATTGATGGGAGAATCTGCGTTACTAAGTCTGTAAGGCTATGCAGCTCAACATATTTCCCAGGAACAAAAAGCATCTGCATCACCTAGGAGCTTGTTAGAAATGCGGATTATCAGGGCCAACCTCAGATTTACTGAATCAGAATCTGCATTTTAACAAGATCTCCAGGTAATTCATATGGATAGATCTGAGGGAGACAAAGAACACTTACTTAAAGCTTTCTAGAACTTAGTCCAATAGGGGCAATAAAATCCACGTAGAAACAATTATACTAGTGCCCGCATGGCATGTCAATATGTGTGACACAACCTGACATTCTTTGAAGTCAGACAAACACTGATTTAAAGAATAATCTTAGATGTAGAAGCTTGTTTTCTGTGTGAATTTGGGCATGTTATTTTTCCTTTCTCTGACTTAATATCTTTACCTATGGAGTATTAACGATGACCATTTTACTAGGCTAGTTAAGAATTTGGAACAACCCGTGTAAATCTGTAGCATGGTACCTGGAGCAGAATAAGCACTGATTAAATGTTAATGAGTATTATGGAAATTTAAAAGTTCACATTTTTCAGATAGATATGCTGTTGTAGATATATCTTCATGGAAAGATAACATTTTTCTGTCTCATAGATAGAATTTTAATGTAGGGGGTTAAGAATGCACAGGGAAGGAGATATTCAAACTTCTAGTCATGATTTTCAACTGGGAAGCTATATTTCTTACACATACAGATAGTAATTGAGAGTCAAGGACTTTATATGTTATAACAGAACATCCATCATGCAATTTAGACCTAATTGTCAATTTAGACAAATCGTCCATCTGCAAATTCAATAATACAGCATAAACTAGATAGGTTGTTCAGATACATTACTAATTTTATTGTTTCAAAGTACCTTTAAGACAAAATCCTTTTCAAAATAAACATACTGCTTCTTATAGTTCATTTATTCAGTTTAGAATTAAAATTAAATGGCTTGGTCTTTTTTGTATTGGAAGCACAGTGAGGCTTTAAAAAATATTGAAATTAAATCAAGGATATTCACAATGAATGGACAAATACAAATCATGTGCCTTAAAATTTATTGCAATTTGTCAATTTAAGGATTTTTCTTGGCAAAATATAGTCTTCTATGTATTATGCATTGTTTGATTGAAGAAATTGTAACTGAGTAAAATCATTTCATCAAACTTACCTTGTTTATCAAAGCCAGCATACCTTCTCAGTAGGCACTGGCAAGAACTGTTGGCTCTCTGACACCACGGACCAAGACAGGGGAAGTTTCTAATTTCAGCTGATGAGACAGGGACTGATCCTTGCCTCTTAATTATTTCATTACAATTTTGCAAAATTTTTCGTTAGGAGTTCTGTGCTGAATGCTCACTGTAGAATTGTCCAAATTATAAGAGAAAACAATGAGAGTGCTACCCAGGGAGAAATGTGAGCATTGTTATTTACTATTCACACCTTTCCTTCCTTTCCCAAAGTCCTCCCCAGCTGAAATGAAGGTGTCTTCAGAGGGCAGTAGGAAGTTGCAAGGAGACCAGATACAGGGTAGAGAAGCAGACTTAAAGCTTCTTCGCTGTATAACCTTGTGCCTCCAGCCTTGTGCATTTCCATCTGGCTCTGGTTATATGCTTTTAATCAATATACGGGTTTTCCTTTTCTTTCCCTTTCCTCCTTTGGGAGCCTGTAAGGGGGGATATTAAGGACTTCCATCTGCCTTCCACCTGGTTAGTCAGGAGAGTGGAATTTTTGCTACAGGCAAGAGATAGACGAGCAGTTTGAGCTGCTGAAATCTTTTAGGTTTGGGGATTTGATGAAGGCCGTAAGCAGGAATTTCTACAGTATGTTTTGTGGGCTACTAGTAGACTTTCAATGTTTTGTATTTATATCTATAATATTTTATGTATTATAAGATATAAAAATGTACTTTACACATAAAATATAAAATAAAAATCAATATAATACATAATAATGATGAATAATAAACATTAATTTTTATAAGAGATCTATAAGTACCTTGGTTGTTTTGGAGGAAAAAATGATGAAGTCATTTGTCCAGAGTTATTTCACAAATTTTATTACATATTAGAGTCAGATTTTCACCAAAATACTATCATAAGCTTTAAAACAGCACCTGTTTTTATCAAGGGCCACTTGGGCAGTTTCTTTTACATGTTGCTCCTTATCTCAACCAAAGTATTTTCCCATCTTTTAAGTGCTATTGTTTTCGTTTCCTAAGTTGACACTTTTGTTGTTTTTCTTATTTTATATCTAAAATTGTAATAAGAAGTCTAGTACTCAAAAATAATACTTTAAAGCACAAAAGTAGCAAAAACATAATAAAAGCTCACAAATTCTATTAATCCTAAAATAGAACATAAATCTCTGTGTGTTCAAAACAGTAAATCTGCAAGTGGGGTGGCTCTATACAGATGGCCGAAACAGAAAGTGAATGAGAGGTAAAATATAGATTTCTGAAAATTAGATTTTTGTTAGTAGAGGCAACCACTGTGCTCCTAGTCACCACTGTCTTGTCTGTTAAAAATTTGGCCAAAGTGTCTTGAAGCCATAGATTAGTTTCTTGACATTTTCAAATAAAGCATAGTAACCTCTCTGTTATGTCACTAGATTTTCCCCAAACAAGTGCAGAATAATGCTGTCCAGGATGGTTTTGATATATACAGTCACTAAAAGTAGAGAAGATAATAATTCCATGAAGGCATCATTTGAAGTTGTTTTCTTTATGACAAAAATTAGTCAATTGCTTGCACAGTAGTTTATGAAATAACCAACAAAGTTGTTGTCCTTACAGAGAAACAAAATGAACTATTGTCATAATCCTTAATCAAATGACATTTTTGACCATCAAATATTAAGCGCTTTAAATAGAAAATGCAAGTATTATCTTGTGTACAGAATTGCAGATATTTAAATTTACATTTTGCTAAAACTGCAGTGTATGAATATGTTCTTGGCATATATATATATAGTGAGTATATATTTATTATTTGAAGCCTTTATGTAGCTGTACACAGTTTTATTGAAATAAAGGCTGATGGAGCAGTGATGCAAAGAAGGATGCTGTGACATAAATAAAGGTTTGCACCTGAGAGCCTGTGTACCCACTGCTTTAATCACAGAAAACAGTTGGAATATAACAAAATGTTGTCTCATCTTGCTTCTGTGTTAAAGAAAATAGTGCAAATTGCAAGTACAGTCAAATCACAGCCATAGAGCAGTCATCATTTTCAGTGCACTCTTTGGAAAAATTGGCAGTAAGCAAAAGGCTTTCCTTTTCCAAAGCAAAGCAAGCCAACAACAAGTGGGCAAGGCACTCAAATAAGCATTGGAAATGATGGATGGGATAAAATTTTCTTAAAGGCATAAATAGTGCCAGTAAAGAGTATTTATATAATTTCTAATGCATTGCTCCAGTGGAGTAGTTCAGTAATATAATTGATTTCTTGAAGAGTTTTAACCTATTATTTTGAGACTAAAATATAATTTTAGTGTGGTAAATAAAAATATCTGGGCTTAGTAGGCAGACAAATACTTGATGCAAGTGACTCAATTGCTGAGAAAGGTATTCTTTTCCACAATATGATAGTTGTTTTCATTCGACTGTGAATCCCACCTGTGTGTTGAGACAGAATGTGATGGAATCCATTCCAGAGCTAAAAGTTATAAATAAATGGATTAGGAATCTATTCATCCCTATCTCCCAAGTTGAACCACTTTAACTTGCCAGTTTTTGAGTATAATAGGCTTGTCAATTTAGTTTATGACGGATCCGTGAAAAGCATTTTAAGTAAGAAAGTCATCTTCTTATGATTTCATGATTGATCCTAATACAGAGAACTATCTAATATAGCCATCAAATAGTTACTCCCATTCCAGACTAAGGTGTAAATTATACTACAGTGTAATGTAGCAAAAATAAAGAATTATAAAAGAAACTAACAGGATACGGTCAAGCTACTCATCATGAAATCAGGTAAAGGGAATTTATAGAAATAGAAATCGTATTTGCAATTTGCACCATATTCTGAAAATTATATCATCTCAGGAATCTCTTCCATCCACAGTACTCTTACTCTTCTGAATTCCTATAACATTTCTTGTTTATATCATTGTCTTCTTGTTATCTGTGCTTGTCTTAGCTTTTCTTCTTCTTCTTTTTTTAAGAACTTTTATTGAGATACAGTTAACAGACAATAAACTGCATATATTTAGAGTGTACAATTTAGTATCCCAATCTCCCAGTTCATTCCCCCTCAACCCTCCTCACTTTCCCCACTTGCTGTCCATGTGTTTGTCCTCTACACCTGTGTCCTTATTTCTGCCTTGCATTTCCTCTTTCATAGTTGTTAGCATTTGCCCTATGTGTTGAGGTGCTCCTATATTGGGTTCATATATATTTATAATTGTTATCTCCTCTTCTTGGATGGATCCCTTGATCTTTATGTAATGTCCTTTCTTGTCTCTTGTAACATTTTTTATTTTAAAGTCTATTTTATCTGATATGAATATTGCTACTCCAGCTTTCTTTTGATTTTCATTTGCATAGAATATCTTTTTCCATCCCCTCACTTTCAGTCTGTATGTGTGCCTAGGTCTGAAGTGGGTCTCTTGGAAACAGCATATATATGGGTCTTGTTTTTGTATCCATTCAGCCAGTCTGTGTCTTTTGGTTGGGGCATTTAGTCCATTTACATTCAAGGTCATTGTCGAGATGTATGTTCCTATTACCATTTCCTTAATTGTTTTGTTGTTGTTTTTGTAGGTCCTTTTCTTCTCTTATGTTTCCCGCTTAGAGAAGTTCCTTTAGCATTTGTTGTAGGGCTGATTTGGTGGTGCTGAATCCTCTTAGCTGTTGCTTGTCTGTAAAGCTTTTGATTTCTCCATCGAATCTGAATGAGATCCTTGCTGGGTAGAGTATTCTTGGTTGTAGGTTCTTCCCTGTCATCATTTGAAATATATTGTGCCACTCCCTTCTGGCTTGCAGAGTTTCTGCTGAGAAATCAGCTGTTACCCTTACGGGAGTTCCCTTGGATGTTATTTGTCATTTTTCCCTTGTTGCTTTAAATAACATTTCTCTGTCTTTAATTTTTGTCAGCTTGACTACTATATGTCTTGGTGTGTTTCTCTTTGGATTTATCCTGCCTGGGACTCTCTGCGCTTCCTGGACTTGGGTAGCTATTTCCTTTCCCATGTTAGGGAAGTTTTCAACTATCATCTCTTCCAATATTTTCTCAGGTCCTTTTTCTCTCTCGTCTCCTTCTGGGACCCCTAGAATGCAAATGTTGGTGCGTTTAACATTGTCCCAGAGGTATCTTAGGCTGTCTTCAATTCTTTTCATTCTTTTTTCTTTATTCTTTTCCACATCAGTGATTATCACCATTCTGTCTTTCAGGTCACTTATTCACCCTTCTGCCTCAGTTAATCTGCTATCGGTTCCTTCTAGTGTACTTTTCATTTCAGTTATTGTGTTGCCTATCACTGTTTGTTTGCTCTTTAATTCTTCTAGGTCTTTGGTAAACTTTTTGATCTTTACATCCAGGCTTTTTTCAAAGTCCTGGATCATCTTCACTATCATTATTCTGAATTCTTTTTCTTGAAGGGTGCCTATCTCCTCTTCATTTAGTTGTTTTTCTGGGGCTTTATCCTGTCCCTTCATCTGGTACAAAGTCTTCTGCTTTTTCATTTTCTGTATCTTTCTGTGGCTGTGGTTTTCAGTTTCACAAGACGAAATGCTGCTGATACTGCTTGATACTGCTGTCTGCCCTCTTGTGGAAGAAGCTATCTAGGAGCCTCCTGTGTGCTTCCTGATGGGAGGGACTGATGGTGTGTATGGCTGGGTGGGCGGAGCTCAGTAAAACTTTAATCTGCTTGTCTGCTAATGGGTGGGGCTGTGTTCACACCTTGTTGGTTGTTTGGCCTGAGGCCACCTACTGCTGGAGCCCACAGGCTCTTTGGTGGGGCTAATGGTGGACTCTGGGAGGACTCACACCAATAAGCACTTCCCAAAACCCCTGCTGCCAGTGTCCCTGCCTCCTCGGTGAGCCACAGCTGCCCCCCACCTCTGCAGGCAAGCCTCCAACACCAGCAGGTAGGTCTGGTTTAGTTTCCTATGGAGTCACTGCTCCTTCCCCCTGGGTCCTGGTGAGCACATTTTTTTGTGTGCCCTCCAAGAGTGGAGTCTCTGTTTCCTCCAGTCCTGTGGAGGTCCTGCAATCAAATCCCGCTGGCTTTCAGGGTCTGATTCTCTGGGGATTCCTCCTCCCATTGCTGGACTCCCAGGTTGGGAAGCCTGATGTGGGGCTCAGAACCCTCACTTTAGTGGGTGGACTTCTGCAGTATAACTGTTCTCCAGTTTGTGAGTCAGCCACCCAGAATTTATGGGATTTGATTTTAACGTGATTGTGCCCCTCCTACCGTCTCATTGTGGCTTCTCCTTTGTCTCTGGATGTGGGGTGTCTTTTTTGGTGAGTTCCAGTGTCTTTCTGTGGATGATTGTTCAGCATTTAGTTGTAATTCTGGTGCTCTTGCAAGAGGGAGTGAGCGCACATCCTCCTACTCCACCATCTTAATCCTATCTCTCTAGCTTTTCTTCTTTATTTGATTTATACGCATGCCATATGTGACTCTTAGTATTTATAGTAAGGCAAACTACAGCCCATGAGCCCACTCTGGCCTACTGCCTATTTTTCAAAATAATGTTTTATTGTTATAATATCACACCCAATTGTTTACATATTGTCTAAGCTTGCCTCAGGTCAATAATAACAGAATTGAATATTTGCAACAGAAACTGTATAGCCCAAGAAACCAAAAATATTTCTTTTTATTCTGGCCCTTTACAGACCCTTGTACTAAGGTATAATTTGTTCAGAGATTTAGTAAGTTTTTCAAAAACTTGACGAATGAGTTGTCTCAGGTTTAATACTATCTGATATTTTTATAGTGAATTTATTCACCCATGTATAATTACCCAGACTGACACTTTAACTAAGAACATTACTCACAGTCAAACTATCTTCGGTCAAGTTAAAACCCAGTTGGAAAATTATGAGCAGGTATGCATGAATCAGAGGTCAGAGGTGTTATCCCACTTACTGCTGGTTTGGTAAAGTAAGCCTGGCAAGTTCTCATAGGACTGAAACAACACATTTTGACAATTTCCAATTAGGAATCTCCAAACTGATCCTCCAAAATAAGAATGCAGCTCGGAAGACCCATGTTCTCTCCAGGCTGAGCTGAGTTACCATAAATCATAGTGACACAGTGCACTCACCCATAAGACCTAATATAAGGATAGTCTCCTAAAGCACATTCCAATTCAGCCTTATCATACAAGGCACCTTGGGGCACACTGAAAACTCTACAGCCACTCAAGTCTTTTTATCAGTTATAAGCGAGTGATTTTTAAATGCAAAAATTTTCTGTTAAGAGAGCAAAATAAAACCAGCATGTTTTGAAACATTTTAAGATTGATAGTCAGCTTTGAGGCTGATGTAGACAGCGTTCAGGATCATTACATTTTCATTCACATCCACAACCTCCAATCTGTGAGATTAAAGTCAGCCAATTTTTAAATTCTTACAGCACAGCCCCATCCTAGTTTACTCACAAATAGGGGGATTTATGTCTTCATTTGATTATCAGAATAACATGATTATTTCCATCATATGGCCTTGAAATGTTTTCTTAGCTTTGCATATATCGAAAACATGTTTCTGATACCTAAAGAATTTCAGGAGCAAAGAGATCATTAGATGTTTAAGTATTTTAAAAAATTAGATTACTATCTTACATTTAAAGTCATAGTTGTTTTTTTTTTTTAAATAAATTTATTTATTGGCTGAGTTGGGTTTTCTCTAGTTGCAGCGAGTGGAGTCTACTCTTTGTTGTGGTTCATGGGCTTCTCATTGCAGAGGCTTCTGTTGTTGTGGAGCATAGGCTCTAGGTGCGTGCACTTGTGAGCTTCAGTAGTTGTGGCACACGGGCTCAGTAGTTGTGGCACACAGGCTTAGTTGCTCCGAGGCAAGTGGGATCTTCCAGGGCCAGGGATCAAACCCATGTCCCCTGCATTGCCAGGGGAATTCTTAACCACTGCACCAACAGAGAAGTTCCTAAAGTCATAATTTTAGGGATAGGTAAGATATTAAGGAACATCTAGTCAAATGTACTCATTTTAAAGATGGGGAAAGAGAAAAGTAAAGTTATTTGTTGAAAGTCCAATAGCTAGTCAGTAGGCAGACTAGGATGAGATACCTTTGCCCCAGTTCCTCATCAGGCAACTACACACTGCTGCCTTTATATGATGTTAATCCCCAAAGAAGATTTTAACCATTTTTCACATCTTTGAGAAGAACTAGATGAAAGTTCACTGAATCTGACGGGAAGAGATAGGAACCATTATTCACAAAGGGCAGCTAACAAAATTGAAGATTGGATGTGAGAAGATTTTTGCCCAGAGTCAATGTCACAGGTAAGGGCTTGAACATCTTCTTCACTTATCACTGGACTCCCGCTGCAGTTGCTAGTTTCTGCATGAAAGCTTATATCAACAGTTTTCATTTTGCAATCAGATGATGTATTTTTTAACTAGATGGCCACAGGCTACAATTATTTGCAGTATGCACTAATTTAGATGTTGTAGAAATTAAGAGATAATTATGTGTCACTAAAACTATCTGCACACATCACCTTAGACTACTATAATTAAGTTAACACTGACCTACAGAAAAACCGAGTGTGAGAAAATCCATTTCTCTAAGACAAAATTTTCATTTTCTATTGTACTTATCAAGGTGGTACAAACCACTCAGATTGTGACATTCTTGACTTCTGGTCTTGTACCCTTCTTTTGGCATAAAGAAGCCTTAATATAATCTTGTAAAATGATAATCTGCCTTCTTTATTTCCCACACTTTACATATCCAGCTGCTGACTAGTCTTCTCTAACTCATTTCTACTAGTTTATGAGTAATACTGTGTTGAAGAGCAGAAATCATAAAAAATGTGAAAATATGTATCCAATGAGTTACAAATAAATAGATACAAATCTAAAGTCTGACATCTCATCTTAATAAGGTCACTTCAAAAAAACCACCTGGAATTGTGCAGATGGCTTCATGTGCCCTTTCTCTAAATTGTGCCTTTTCCATATCTTTTGGATGTGTTCCTCCAGATTAGAAAAAATCCACAGGACGTATAAGCAAATGGAAGAAACATTTTGATGATCGTAGATTTATTTTTAAGACTCAACTAAATTAATAAAATAAAAGTGAAATGTATATCTTAATACTATCACTATTTTTAAAGTGGGTCAATTTTTATGTTGCATATACAGATTTTCCTAGAATTTTCAGTTCTAGTAATGACTAGTAAATTATGTTCTAAGTTTAAATCAGTGCTAATCATGTTTGTGTCGGGGAAGGGGAAGGGTGGAGTTTGGAGTTTGTGTGTGTATGTGCTTAGGGAGGGATGGCTACTGCTGATCAAATCAATTTAGCTGTCATAATAGAATTAGATATTTTTTCCCTAGGCATATTTTTGCATTTACAGTCAAATCAGAGGGTGCACAGTCTTTTTGTTTTCTTTCTTTTTAAATATTTAAGGTGACCAAAGTCTTCTTTTTCTCATAAGAATGCAGCAGAAGAAAGTCAGAGTTGAGTTTTATTCTAATTGTACAATGTCAGCATTGTGGCCTCAGCTCACATATTCCTGTGGCTGAGGCTGATTATATGATTTTTAATCCAGGAAAGACTACATTTAGTTGTGTGCCATGGAGAGCAATTTTTGAAATCCTAGGTGCCAGCTATGCCTACCACCTCTTTCTGAAGAAACCAGCCATAGAAAGTTACTTCTGTATAGATTTCTCTCACTTTTATTTTTTTTTTCTGTGTTCTTCTACCCTGGACACAATAGATTGTAGAACGAGGGCCAGAAGCAATCATGGATTCATTGTTAAAAAAAGATCAACTATCCAGAGGTGATTTGATGTTTGATCTCCCAATAGGGCTTTACTGTAATGATGGTTAAAAAAAATGGAATCGGGAAACAATGAAGTGAGACCCACATAGAAAAGATAACAAGAGGAAAATATACACTCCTCTGAAAAGATTGGAAAAAAACAACTGGGTCATTACAGTTGCTAATACACCCTGAAGAATAATAAGAAAATGTCCTGTCATCTTTAACATTCTTTTTTTTTAATTAAAAAAAAATTTTTTAAATTAGAAACTTCTGCTCTTTGTTTTTTTAAAGGTTTTATATATATATTAATTAATTTATTAATTGGCTGCTTTGGGTTTTCATTGCTGCGCATGGCTTTCCCTAGTTGCGGCAAGCAGGGCCTGCTCTTTGTTGTGGTGCGAGGGCTTCTCATTGAGGTGGCTTCTCTTGTTGCAGAGCACAGGCTCTAGATGCGCGGGCTTCAGTAGTTGTGGTACACAGGCTTAGTTGCTCTACAGCATGTGAGATCTTCCCGGACCAGGGATTGAAACTATGTCCCCTGCATTGGCTGGTGGATTCTTAACCACTGCGCCACCAGGGAAGTCCCATCCTTGACATTCTGACATATTCCAGCTGCTAAATTTCTGGGACCAAGGTGACTATGGTGTTGTGAATACAGTAGCCCTGTGGTTCCTAATTCCCCTGTAACTCCTTGCAATAAACGTTATATCAAAAAAATCAGACAATGGGAAAAAAAAAACTGGGAAGTGTAAAAGCAAAAGCCCAACTACTACACTTCAGAAGAACACTCACAAAACTGGAAGGGAACATAGATGCCACCAATGATACTCTGCTTATCTTCATTAGTCAGAAGAAAAAGGGACACTAGAATCTACATTATCAAGAATCTTTCCTCTACTAACCTAACTTTCTATACCTCTCTCAAGTTATAATTTCACCTTTCATTATTCATTTCAAAATAATTACTTGATCATCCATCCATAAATAACAGCTTATGGTGTGCACGCGCATGGCTCTTTTTGCTCCACCTTTTTTTCAATTCTTCTCTCTTCTCATTATCTGTGACAAAACTCCACTCATCTTTTAAGATCTAGCCAGAATGCCTTATTCGCCAGCAAATTGTCCATGATACATGACCAAACCTCTTTTCCCCCCACACTTGTGTCTCTCGGTTATCATATACTGTCTTGTATCAGTAGCTTCAACACTTATCATCTGCTCTCAAGTGATTATCTGCTTTTTAGGGAAGTGACCCTTATTCTACTTGTCTCTCTCTGTGCCACAGGTAACTGGAACAAAAGCCTCCATATTGCTGGTGCTTCAAAATTATGATTAGTTGAACAGAGGTGAATTGACTCATTCTTTCTGTCCAGTTGTATTGTGTTTGCCCTTTTAGTAGTCGATGGGGTTTAAAAAATGAACTTTATTCTTTTTGAGATATCATGTTTCAAAATAGTTATTTGCCTTTAATTTAATTTTTTTCAAAATATGGTTTAAGGAGAATGAAAACATTGTCTACAAAAACCATATAGTAACTAGAAAAAAAAGTAAACCAGATCACAGTATAAAAACCTGTAACCAGAATGGGTCTTGCCAATGGCACAATAGACCTATTAATTTTATTGTCTCCTATTAAGCTATTAGCTCTTTTAGCCAGCATGTACCACAAGCAGATTTCAGAAGCTTCCCCCTGAATAATTCTCATGCTAAAAAAATGAATTATTTACTTACTCACGAAAGGTGTTAATGGTATACTACTCTGAAGAAAATAATTGCTCTGCTTTGTTCATCTGATTTCTTTTAAAGTTTTTTTTTTTTTTAACAATGTATTGCAATTATTTTAGACTTCCAAGATTTTGAGAGTGGCAATGGATCTTAGATAACATTTAGCTAGTATTACACAAAGTTAGGAACTAAACAGTAATGATCTATGAAAACATCTTTTTATATTTTTTTTTCCTTTTGATTGCAGTGCTTTCCCTTGTGCTCCTGAGGCTCAAGGTGCCTCGCCTCCACTTCTCCTGGAATAATTTGTAGTTGTTGGCTTGCCTGTCTGTGCCTTTACACTTTACATTCCTTGAAATCTGGTACCATGTCTCACTAACATGTGTATTCAGTATCTACCAGAAACCTAGTGGGCACACAATAAATGTTTGGTGACACAATGAAATAACTTGTTTCAAATATACAAGATGTGTATCTGATTAACATCTAACTATTTCCAATGAATTGCTTAATCCAAGTTGAAATAAGTCATAAATGATATTTTCAATATTCATTAGTTTTTCATCAAGCAGTTAATTATGTTAATCTTTTTTGTCTTTTCTATTCTTGCTCTAATCTCCTCTTTTAGAAAACCATACCCAATTCAGCAACTGAAGCAAAATGATAATAACCAAATAATTCCCAGCATTTTTTTCCACTCTCAAAATTCCTACAGAGTAGTTAGGGCAGCATTATTTGATTTCTAAGTTGTGAAACACAAGATTATTTGTAGAAATAATGTTATTCTAACCAAATTCACAATGAAAACATACTTAATACTTCCATAAAAATCATGTTTTTTTTAATATAGTAGAATGTGTTCTCTAAGTAGTTATTGGCTGTAAATCATGTATGAAATTAAATACATTTTGAATATTTTCATTGCATTGTGCAAATAGCTTAAAAATAAGCAGTTATTTCTAAAATATCTGTTTTGTAGTTTCATGTTTGCTGAAATGTGGTTTATCAGTTTTAGGAAATGACTGGTAGTTAAGACAATAGATGTGTTGTTGTTGCTCTTGCTTTTTTTTTTTTAAGGTCTGTTGTACGCTTTATTGAGGTGTAATTCACATACACTAAGATGCACCCATTTTAAGCATACATCATATTGGCAAATGTACAATTAAACACCACCATATTCAAGATGCAGACATTTCCATCACTCCAGAGAGTTCCCATATACCTCTGTGGAGGCAATACCCGCCCTCTCCCCTTACTTCCAGCCTCAACTTATCAATTACTGATTTACTGATCTGCTGTCTCTGCTATCTGTCACGAGATTTTGCCTTTTTCTTTTCTTTTTTGTCTAGATTTTTCACTAGCATAGTATTTTTTAAAATTTATTAATTTATTTATTGGCTGCGTTGGGTCTTCATTGCTGCACACGGGATTTCTCTAGTTGTGGCAAGCGGAGGCTACTTACTCTTCATTGCAGTATGCGGGCTTCTCATTGCGGTGGCTTCTCTTGTTGCAGAGCATGGGCTCTAGGTGTGTGCAGGCTTCAGTAGCTGTGGCACGTGTGCTCAATAGTTGTGGCGCACGGGCTTAGTAGCTCTGCAGCATGGGAGATCTTCCCGGACCCGTGAGTCTCAAACCTGTGTCCCCTGCATTGACAGGCGAATTTGTAACCACTGCGGCACCAGGGAAGCCGTGGCATAGTATTTTTGATTCATGCTGCAAGTATTGTATTTGCTCTTTTTTATTGCTGATAAGCATTTTAGAATTTTAGAACATATGAACATTCCAGTGTTTGACTACTGAGAATAATGCTATGGGCATATATGTATAATCCTTTGTGTGGACATGTTTTCATTTCTCCTGGATAAATACCTAAGAGTGGAATTGCTGAGCCTCACAGTTGCTCTTGTTTTTTGACTAGAGAAGAAACTTGGAAAACTCCAAGGAGAGCTGGCTTTTGGATTTGTGCAGAATGGATGCAAAGTCTGTCCACAACCTTGGCTTTCCTACTTTGTTTTATGATAGACTATCTATTGAAGAATATTGCTGAATACTCTCTGCAGCTGAGGTCTATGGACTCCATGTGTAAACCTTTCTAGGATGCTTATTAAAGATAGAATTGGGAGATGGCATTGCCTGACAAGTAGATGCGCCACCATGAGTAAGAAGGAAAAAGGTCACGTTTTCCTACTAAGTACAAAAAAATGAGTATAGATCATTAGCTTCTTTTTACCTTTCCTTTGGTTTGAGAGTTATAAGTTTCATCTCTTCTATATTTAATTGAAGGATGAAGTAATCTCCATTAATGTATGTCCTATTACTACTATATACCCAGGGTCTAGGAAACACCTATTATATAGTAGGTCAAATAATATGAATTTAATGGAAAAAAAGTGATTTCATTACATTCTTTGAATTAGAAAGATCATACCTTGTATCATTTCTTCTACATTTCATATTTGTGGCTTTTTATTTTTTGTAAGCACTTCTTGATTACAGCCATGTAACCTTAAGCTGTTACAAGATATGCACGTTTTGGCCTCTTAGGGCAACAGGCTACTTCTTTTTTCTTTTTTAAAAATTTATTTATTTATTTATTTTATTATGTTTTAAGAACTTTCATTGAGATGCAGTTAACATACAATAAACTGCATATATTTAGAGTGTACAATTTGGTATCCTAATCTCCCAATTCATTCCGCCCAACACTCCCACTTTCCGCACTGGGTGTCCATATGTTTGTTCTCTACATCTGTGTTTCTATTTCTGCCTTGCAAACTGGTTGATTTGCACCATTTTTCTATATTCCACGTATATGTGTTAATATACCATATTTGTTTTACTCTTTCTGACTCACTTCACTCTGTATGACAGTCTCTAGGTCCATCCATGTCTCTACAAATGTCCCAGTTTCCTTGCTTTTTACAGCTGAGTAATACTCCAGTGTATATATGTACCACATCTTCTTTATCCATTCATCTGTTGATGGACATTTAGGTTGCTTCCATGTCCTGGCTGTTGTAAATAGTGCTGCAATGAACATTGCAGTGCATGTGTCTTCTTGAATTATGGTGTTCTCTGGATTTATGCCCAGCAGTGGGATTGCTGGGTCATATGGTAACTCTATTTTTAGTTTTGCAAGGAACCTCCATACTGTTCTCCATAGTGGCTGTATCAATTTACATTCCCACCAACAGTGCAAGAGTGTTCCCTTTTCTCCACACTCTCTCTAGCATTTACTGTGTGTAGATTTTCTGATGATGCCCATTCTAACTGGTGTGAGGTGATACCTCATTGTAGTTTTGATTTGCATTTCTCTAATAATGAGTGATGTTGAGCAGTTTTTCATGTGCCTCTTGGCCATCTGTATGTCTTCTTTGGAGAAATGCCTATTTAGGTCTTCTGCCCATTTTTTTTATTGGGTTGTTTGTTTTTTTGATATTGAGCTGGATGAACTGTTCATATATTTTGGAGATTAATCCTTTGGCTGTGGATTCATTTGCAAATATTTTCTCCCATTCTGAGGGTTGTCTTTTCGTCTTGCTTATAGTTTCCTTTGCTGTGCAGAAGCTTTGAAGTTTCATTAGGTCCCACTTATTTATTTTTGCTTTTGTTTCCATTACTCTAGGGGGTGGATCAAAAAAGATCTTGCTGTGATTTACAACGAAGAATGTTCTTCCTGTGTTCTCCTCTAGGAGTTTCATAGTGTCTGGCCTTACATTTAGGTCTTTAATCCATTTTGAGTTTATTTTGTGTATGGTGTTAAGGCGTGTTCTAACTTCATTCTTTTACATGTAGCTGTCCAGTTTTCCCAGCACCACTTATTGAAGAGGCTGCCTTTTCTCCACTGTATATCCTTGCCTCTTTTGTCATAGATTAGTTGACCGTAGTTTATCTCTGGGCTTTCTATCCTGTTCCATTGATCTATATTTCTGTTTTTGTGCTAGTACCATACTGTCTTGATCACTGTAGCCTTGTAGTATATAGCCTGAAGTCAGGAACCCTGATTCCACCAACTCCGTCTTTCCTTCCCAAGATTGTTTTGGCTATTCGGGGGTCTTTTGCGTTTCCATACAAATCATAAAATTTCTTGTTCTAGTTCTGTGAAAAATGCCATTGGTAATTTGATAGGGATTACATTGCATCTGTAAATTGCTTTGGATAGGACAGTCATTTTCACAATGTTGATTCTTCCAATCCAAAAACATGGTATATTTCTCCATCTGTTTGTGTCATCTTTGATTTCTTTCATTAGTGTCTTATAGTTTTCTGTATACAGGTCTTTTACCTCCTTGGTTAGATTTATTCCTGGGTATTTTATTCTTTTTGTTGCAATGGTGAATGGGATTGTTTCCTTAATTTCGCTTTCTGATCTTCCATTGTTGGTGTATAGAAATGCAAGAGATTTCTATGTGTTAATTTTGTATTCTGCAACTTTACCAAATTCATTGATTAGCTCAAGTAGTTTTCTGGTGGCGTCTTTAGGATTTTCTATGTATAGTGTCATGTTATTTGAGAACAGTGACAGTTTTACTTCTTGTTTTCCAATTTGGATTCCTTTTGTTTCTTTTTTTTCTCTGATTGCTGTGGCAAGGACTTCCAAAACTAGGTTGAATAGTAGTGGCGAGAGTGGACATCCTTTTCTTGTTCCTGATCTTAGAGGGAATGCTTTCAGTTTTTCACCATTGAGAATGATGTTTGCTGTGGGTTTGTCATATATGGCCTTTATTATGTTGAGGTAGGTTCCCTCTATGCCCACCTTCTGGAGAGTTTTTATCATAAATAGGTGTTGAATTTTGTCAAAATGTGGCTTTATCTTGATTGAACTCTTAAATGAAGATAGTTTACAAAGACAGACTCTTTATTTTTGAGATCATTTATTTTCGTGACTTGAATAATCTTTTCTGCAAATTGTTCCATCTCTTCATCTTCTTCCCATTCCTCTCCTATGAACATCATGTCTACATTTCTTTGGAGTCTTGGATTTTAGATTCCTTTATTTCAACAGGGCCCAGTTGGAACCCAGTCATTTTGTCCCCCAAGTTGATCTTTATCTGGGTTCCCATTCTGACTAATGGCTTACCAGATACCCATGCTAGTACATTTAAAACTACTTTTGACACTTCCTTTTGTCTTGTTCTACAGTCTATAACTCACCACATCCTACTCTATTGAGTTTAATATCTCTCTTTTCTCCTCCATTATATTCACCATAGCTTCTCCAAGCCCTAATCACCTTTTTTCTGCTCTATTGCAGTTAATTGTCTCTGCAGTTAGCTACTCACAGGCCAGCTCTCCTTGTCTTCCTAAAAAAATAAATAAATAAATAAGGTAGATAACATCATTCCCTTTGTTAAGAATCTTCAATGCCTACTCATTGCCTGTAGAATAAAATCTAAACTATTGTGACTGTCCTTCAATGCTCTCTAATATTTAGCTAAATTTCCAGCCTCATTTCATTGTACACATCCTAAAAAAGCCATAGAGGATTTTCCTCCCGTCTTTTCTTTTTCCTTTTTCTTTTTTTCCCCCAGTGGTCATATGTTTCAATATTTCCAGATTTAGCTCATGGTTCAAGTCAAATGCCATTCTTGGATCAAGTCTACTTTGACTCCCTCTATATCATTTTGCTAATCCTCCATTATAGCACAAATGTCTCTCCATCTATCACAGTTCCTTATTTATATGACTATCTCTGTATTGCCTGGGAGGTTTCTGCAGGTAAGGATTGTGTCCAATTTAGCTCTGCACCTTTCACAAAGAGTGGAGTGTTTTACACATAGTGTCCTTTGAAGAATTTACTTGGGTGTGCCATTTCTTCCCCATGGGGACTAGCATGATACATTTTCAATCCACGGATTAGCTAATTAAAGCTCTGTAGATGCTGTGCATTGCCCAATTTGCCTTGTATAGCTGAACCCTGTCTTAGATATCAGTACAGGTCTGCTGCTCTCTGTGTTAGATAATCTGTTAAAACAATTAACAAAATAACACTTAAGCCCACTATAATCTCCTCATCAAGAAACAGTATCTAGAAACAAATTTTATTTATTAATTAAAATAATTCTGAGATGTAACTGCAATCTTAACATGGCATGACAGCTTCTGAATAATTGCAAGGGTTCTGTGGCACCTCTGTTATTACAAATGTTTTAGGCATATGAATCTAATTACCCACTGGGGGGAACTGATGCCTAAAGAGTGCATCAACCAGTCAGTGCTACAAAAGCATTTTATGTTTGATTACTTTATTTTTAGAGTTTGTTGTATTTCCATTTGTAATGTATTATATGACAGTTCCAATGCAAAAATACCCTAGAGAAAGCAACTTGTGGTATTGATATTTTAAACAATGCTGAATGAATCAAATGTGAAGAAAAAACTAATTTGCAAAAATGCAAATAAGATATATTAGTCAGAGGCATATAGTATATCAATGCAGGGGCTTCATTTAAGGGTCATCTGTGGAGGTTTTAAATAGTTTAATTACCTATGAAGTCATAACATAAAAGTAACATAAAAGGAAAAAGAAAATAATTATCTAAACTGAGGTCACGGAATGGAGGAGAGTTTCTGAGGGAGACCCTCAGAAAATGGAACTAAGGAAGAAATCATCTGATAATTGAACACCTTGTCCAGGAATCTAGAAAAAAATTGAATAAAATTATAAGAGTATAGAATAAACCTTGAGTTCATTTTAAAGATCCCAATATTGAAGATTCAATAAATATCTCCCTACCTACTGCAGTCCATCAACCCCATAAAGATACCAAGTGAATAACAAATATTTATCAAAAGCCCTGACAGAATGTTTTGATGGCTGGGAGATCAGCAGAAACATTTAGACACAAAAAAATCTCTGTGTAAAAATTTCCTCCCACCCCAGGCAGATTTGCTGCCCATTCTCCCCTGGTACCTGACACTTAGTGCTGCGATAAATTTCCTCCTCCCGTTACCATATAATTATATTTTCCTGTATGATTTCACCACTAAACTTCAAAATGTTTTGTTCAACTGGTATTTTACATGAGATAACTGGGTGAATAGAGAGAGAATAAATTATTTCATGGGGTAGAAGGGAAATAGTTTGCAGTATGCCCTCCATTTTCATTCTGTCCTGTGTTACCAATTGGTGTGTGTGTGTTTATGAAAATTAGTCATATAAGCAAGCATTCGCTAAATAGCAACTATATAATAAGCACCAGAGAAACAAATATGGCTAAAAGTCTAAACCCTCATGAAGTTTATATTGTAAATAGGGCATTTTATGGAATTGAAAGCAAACTTTCATACTCTACAAAAATCTGGAGGATTGTTTTTATATGAGGTTAATAAATCCTCACTTCCCTTCGTTATTACAAAATTTAACTTGGAGAAAACCTACTGTAACATTGAAATCTGGCTCTAGGTACAGAAAAGTATTAAATTCAGATATCTACCAGGTCTTTTCAAAGTAAAACAGATTTGTAATGAACATTGATCTTGTGTTGAGAGCAGAGAGGAATAAGTATTCTGCCACTAGTTATACTGAGCAATGTTCCCATTTTGTGTAGTGTAATAAAGGGAGGATACGATATTTAGGAAAACATTTACTTCTGTTTACTATCTCTGAGTAATAATGGGATCAGTCTTTGAGATGTGTGTGTGTGTGTGAGTATGTGTGTATCCATGTATTTGTTTTAAACAATACTGAGGTTCCCAACTGGATGACCAAGAACAATATGTAATACCCCTTGCAGTGAGGAAATACCTAAATTGACAATTCCTGTATTGGACTATTCTTCCTGCTTTCTCAGATAATAATCTAGGCTGAAAACTTTAGGTTTGCGAAATATGATACTGAAGACTACTGTTTTTTAAGTGCCTTAAACTGAAGAAAACGGATGGATTATTTGCATAACCAGCACTTAAGGTGGGAGGTGGGATTTTCTAAAAGATGGTGATACTTGTCTGGTAGAGGTTTGAAAGAGGCACTTTCTCATAGGAGTAAAAACTCTGGGATCAGTAAGTATGTCCTGAGGTGTGTGCAAACAGATTCCCTGCACAAAGTCCATTAGTGTCTCTATGCTTTTATCTAATCTATGGAAACTGTCCTGCGAATCATACAGTTCTTCATTTTGTCCATCCCGCATGGGTTCCTTAAATTTACTCCTGACTCTTGATACTAGTGATAAGGATCAAGAACAAATACAGGTTGGGGGAGAATGAATTGGGAGATTGGGATTGCCATATATACATTACCAATAAGAAAAAAACCATCAAATTGTACACTTTATTTTTTTTATTTTTTATTTTTTTATAAATTTGTTTATTTTATTGGCTGTGTTGGGTCTTCATTGCTGCACATAGGTTTTCTCTAGTTGCGGTAAGTGGGGGCTACTCTTCCTTGTGGTGCGTTGGCTTCTCATTGCAGTGGCCTCTCCTGTTGCAGAGCACGGGCTCAGGCGCGTGGGCTTCAGTAGTTGTGGCACATGGGCTCAATAGCTGTAGCTCACGGGCTCTAGAGCACAGGCTCAATAGTTGTGGCTCACGGGCTTAGTTGCTCCACGCCATGTGGTATCTTCCTGGGGCAGGGATCGAACCCATGTCCCCTGCATTGGCAGGTGGATTCTTACCCGCTGCACCACCTAGGAAGTCCCTGTACACTTTAAATATATGCAGTTTATTGTATGTCAACTGTATCTCAATAAAAGTTCTTAAGACAGAAGCCCAGTAATTGCAGTAAGTCTAATCATCAAAGTGAAAAGTGGCCCAGAGCTGAACTGTGAGCAGTGGGGAAGAGCAAAAATTGGGTAATGGCTCAGTAATGAGTGTGAGAATATGTTCTTTCCTAGATGCACTGGTAAAAGATGATCCTGACCAGACAGAAGGTAGTGAGACTGGGAAAGAAAGCATGCTGGTGCTTGAGATGCATACACATATAATTGAAATCTCTACAAGGCAGTAATCCTAGATGCCAAAGGTGACACAAATAGGACTTGTGTAGAAGTGGTTTAGTTGGGGAAAATGTCAAGGTGGTTGTGTGATTATATGTGCAAACAAGTCTAACTATAAGAACTACAATGAGATGATCACCTTTTGTACAAGCCTTCTTATAATCTAGGCCTCCTGTGTTTTTCTGTAGAACCAGCAAGAATCTATAGATGTGTCACTTATACTGACCCCATATGAGAGTAGAATACCAAAATAAATGAAAAAAAAGTAGGTAATATTTCCAGCTGTTTTGTCTACTATATACTAAATACCCTGGTGCTAGTTCTATCAGGAGAACATACTACCAATAAAAATAATAATAACAGAGTACTCATTTTTCCTATTCTGTAGCCATTGCCAAGTCCTTATCAAATAGTAAATCAAGACAGAAATTGAATCTACCCTGGGTACAAGATTTTATAATACTGGTCACATTTTCCTCTTTTTTAAAACAATTTAGACCAGAATTGTCATAATGTACATTATTTTTCAAATGATACAATCTATTCATGATGATTCTACTACCTACTTTTGAAATCTATCTCTATAAACTTTATATTGGAATATAAATTGGCCTTTGAAGTGATACTGTTTGCTTTGCAGCATTTTTGCCTGAAGCCTTCTCTAAATCCAAAGTCTCTGTAAAGACTGAAGAGGGCTGCATTTAAAAATGCCATCTGCTTTAATATGATATTTAGCTTTTCTTCCTTAATGAAAACATTTTCCATTTCTATGCACATCTACAGTTTTTTAATTATCATAACTGTACACGTTAAGGTGCATTATGATGAAAAGCCATTTTATTAAGCAGTATTTTTTCCTCAGCGCTAAGAATGACGTATACATTTCAAATCTGAAAGTTTACAATATTCCCCCTCATAAGAGAATCGAAGCCAACAAAGATTAAAAGGAGGCAATCTAATTTAATGGTTTGCAATTAGAGTTGATGAAGAAATGTGTTGATCAGGAAAAAATAACTTGGATAATTTCCTGTTGGAAAAAAATGAAATCAAAGAAAGTAAAATGAGAAATCTTGCCTTGAACTTGTTTTTTCCCATACTGAGAAAGTGGCCATAAGCCAGACATAGATTAAGGAGTCCTATTCTAAAAATACACCTAAATTGTTTGAAATTATATCTTCATAAAAGGAGCGAAACTGTTTAGGCTGTTGTGAATGTAAACACTAAATGTGATATCATAGCTTATGAAAATAGAAATAAAATGAATCCTTAGATCAAATTTATCAATGTAAACTGAAGAGCATATTCTATCTCAGTAAGTCCCAACACTGTGTTCTCTTGGATTACAAAAGGTCATAATAGGATTTTTTCTCACACTGTGAGATGATGCTCTCTTCAAAATATGAATTATGATTGCAAAAGACATAATCCAACTTTCATTCATGAGCTATGACTGTCAATTCCATTATGATGACAAAAATGATGGTATATTATATATTTTTTAATGAAATTGTATATTGGTTGAATATGGAAAGTTACAGAATTTTTGACCTTGCATTGTATTGGTAGTCTGTCTTCAGGTGATAAATGAAACTCATTCACAAACAATGTAATAAGGCATCTGGAAAACACAGTAGCTCAAGTTCTCCGAAAGGTAATAAATGCTTTTCTCATTGAATCAAAAATTGTATGAAACGGAGATACAAATGATTTGGGGCTAACAAGGAGTGTAACAAGCCACTGAGCAGGACCAACATGTGATAGCATGTTTTCTAGGTTTTCAAAATGACAATGGACACTTGATAAAGGGAATAATAAAGAATTTCAGGTATCTAAGAAAATAAGCTGGAAGAAATCTTTGTATGCTTCATATTGGATTCAAGAACTGATTTTGATACAGCCTGAAAAAAATCAAGCATATTATTTTTTTAGTCTACTAACTTGAGTGAAATCATTAAAATAGAAATAAAGGTGACATTCTACACTCTAATTCTTGCTACAGAACTTTATTTGACCTATTATTCTAGTATCAAGTCAGAAAGGACTGTTCACACATTGCCAGCCCCTGGGTTTAAATGGAAAGGTGTTTCCATCTCAAGGCAATACCAATGATCTATTTTGACGACATGAAACATACTTCGGAGATCACACCTGAGGTCCCAGAATACTTACCAAGAGCTCCTCCTTCATGTTCAAACATGTTCCAATTTGGAAAATATGGTCATTATATATTTAAGAACACTGAGGCTGGCACTTCCAAATACTAACCACACTCACCTTTTTTCTAGTTTGTCTACATTCTGTTTCTTGTTCTGTGTGTACCTAGGTCATATTGCCCACAGAGATGCAAAATAAACATTTGTTTAAGAAATGTTCATTCAGTTAAAAATGTCTAAGTTTCTCTAATGTGGAGAGACATTATTTTCAACAAAATTTTGTTTTGGTATATCAAATATATATTTTTGGTATATCAATGATATATTTTTGTTGTTGTTCATGGTAATGCTTGTTTTTGGTCATCACAGATTCAGGTCTAATTTCCCACAATATATTAAGAACAAATATAAATCATAATGATAATCATATATTATTCAGCTTACTATATAAGAAACATCATATATATGAGTATATATGTAAATATGATGTCTAACTCATGCATTGTTAAACAATAATTTGAATGAGTTCTATGAAGCCCACAGTCTCTAGTTTTTCATATAACTCCCTCACCCCTCCATGCACAGTCAATAAAGAGATTTATATTATCTATCTTGTCCTTATAAATATTTGTGACAAATAACAAAATGCTTAACATTTAAATTAGTAATAACAATTCAGTATAAAGAAGAAACAAAAAAGTCTTTGACTAGAATCTATATTCTAGATCAGATTTTGCTACTAATTAGTTTGTTGACCACAGATATCTTAGTTAATTTCATGCTGATATGACAGAGCACTGTCAGCTGGGTGGCTGAAACAACAGACATTTATTTCTCACAGTTCTGGAGGCAGGGAAGTACAAGATTAAGAGGCTGGCCAGTTAGGTTCCTGGTGAGAACTCTTCCTGATTTGCAGAGGGCCTCCTTCTCCCTGGGTCCTCGCATGGTAGAAGTGGTTATATATCCCCTGGAGCCTCTTTTATAAGGCACTAATCCCATTCATGAGGGTTCCTCCTTCATGACTTAAGCACTTCCCAATAGGCCCCACTTAGTAATACCTTTGGGGGTTACAATTTCAACATATGAATTTTGGGGGGACACGAGCATTCAGACCATAGCAAGCACTGATTCCATTCATGAGGGCTCCCCCTAATGACCTAAATTACCTCTCAAAGGCCCCACCTTCAAACACCATCACATTGGGAATTAAGGCTTCAATACATGAATTTAGAGGGGACACAAACATTTGGTCCATAGCAATGGGAATAGTATTTCTTCTATGACTGTCTACCTTTGCCAATATACCCAGATTATTGGAAATGTGATGATAAAGCCCTATACAAGTCATAGGTACCATTCTATTCTCACGCAACTCTAGGAAGACATCTACATGATAAAATGCAAACATAAGGTAGTCCATCTTTCTGCACAAGTACTCAGTCTGATATTTGGTGACCAAGGCAAAGATGCATAAAAATAGAAAACGAATTAATTACTTTTTTTTAAACTCAAGGGTACTTATATTGTTGATTCTAGGGTTTTGTTCACTTACTCCATTTTATAGCCAGACTATTTTCACATCAAATGAAATAAAGATGAGCCAGTAGCATGTGTCCTGCATCTGCCTCATTGAGGAGGTAAATTACACCACAGGAGTCTTTCCAGGGACATGTGTCAGTGCCCCTTAGAAAGAGAGGGGTCATCCCCTCCACCTCTTCTAGGCTTTCCCTCCAGCTGAGTGCTGATGCAGCATCAGGCATCTGACCCTGTGCTCTGCTTTCCATGTCCAGGGGCTTGAATGCAGCTCTTTAGCCAGCAAATGTTCTCACTTGTTCTTTGTTCCTTTCTGCCCACATAGATGTAGGCAGACAAAGCTTACACAAGCAGCAGTTGGTATGAAAAGGGTAAAAGACACTCAAAGATTTTAAAGAACACCTCAATTGGCCTTTTCTCCCTTTTGTTACACTTCACCCAGCAGCTGAACTGACATTCACTTTCTACCTCCGAGCCTACAAAATCCCACTGCTCTCTGTGAGCCAGCTGAGAAATGAGTCCAGGGTAGTGACTCACTCCAGCTAGACTGTTCACATCATGAGCGCTGGTGCAGCGCCCTGCTTTTCATCTCTATGAATAAAACTGGCCAACTCTTTGTTAGTTAAGCTCTCCTGGTTGACTGAATGCCACAGTAATGTTTCCCAAAGATGTTCAGAGGGGAATTAAAAGGGCTCAGAGGAGGAAAAGGCAAATAAAATCAGTGAAGAGTGACAGGCAAGTAATCCTGAGTCTGATTGTTTGCCCATATTTAAGTGTTGAAATACAAAATTCTCAATTCTGCCATAATGCAGCTTCCTCCCCGAGACCCATAAATTCAGAGGCAGTTGATGAAGCTGAATCTAAGTCATGGTGTGGCTGAAAATAAGAAGGCCAACATAGTTTGTAGTTGTTCAAAATCTGAAGTCTCACATTTCCCTTATACTGAGATACAAATTTAATTATCATTTAAAAAATGAAAATTTTAGTTTAATGTTATCTGTGTTAATGCTGGGTAAGAAAAATAAACAATAAATAGTTAATTTAAAAAGATATTTTAGAATCCATCACATATTTTGATTATATTTTCTCAGAGTTAGTAGGGACCTCAACATTTATTTAGTCTAAACTGCCATCCAATTCTACCACTTTTGCAAAAAGTTCTTATTCAAACTTGCATTGAATATTTTCAGGCTAAGGATTCATGATCTCTTTTGGCTGTTCGTTTAATAGCTGAGAAATTTTGACCTGAAAGCATTTAAATGTTGGCATTTCTTCATGATTAGACAGATCACTTCTAAACTATGTATATATATATTTTCTTTTTAGATTATAGAATACAATTAAATAACAAATGAGTCAAGAAAATAATATGGCAAATGTCTTTGTATTCATCACTCAGAATCTGCCAGTGAAAAGGTCTGTATTCACTTCAAATTAATTTTAACATAGACAACAGAAAAAGTACAATTTTCCTCATAGCCCTCCCGAACACATTCCCTTCACTTATTTCCCAGAGGAAAAGATTACTATAAATTTGATGTTTATTATTTTGGCCCATGTTTGTACACTTTAACACATACGTATAAATCCATAGCATACAGTTTTACTTTGTTTATTAATGTGAATCCTTTCATACCATAAGTATAGTTTCTGCAACTCGTTTGTTTTTTGGTATTCATCAATGTTGACCCATATAGATCCGGTTCATTTATTCATTTTTAACTCTTATCTAGTAGTGTACTGTGTATTTATAGCATGTCTTTTCTATCCATTTCATAATCAATGTGCACTTAGGTAGTTACCATTATGTTTCAAAGTAACAACTGTGCTGTGAATATCAGCTTTCATGTCTTTTAGTCATGAAATTGCTGGGCTGGTAGCAGTATTCTCAATTTAGGTGAAATTGTGAAAGTCCCTACAGAATATCTGTAGTAAACTATATTTCCCTCAACAGCATATGAGTTCCTCTTATCTCACATTGTCAACAATAATTGGCAATTTGAAAATTTTTCATCCTTATGGATGTGGTAAAACATGTCCCTATTACTTGCCTGTTTAATAGTGAAGTTGTCATTTTTTTATTGTTATTTTCTAAATGGCTCTCCTTTTATATGAAATGCTATTTCATATACATTGCTGATATTAACTCATGAAATATTTTCTTATTGATTCAAGGAGGTACTCTCTACATTTAGATACTTACCCTTTCTCAATGATAAGAGGTATAAATCATGTCTCACCATCTGTCACTTGATTGAAATTTGTAGAAATTTTAGTATTACTTAATTTTAATTTTATGTAGTCAAATATATTATTCTATCTTTTATGTGTAGTGTTTTTATGTATGTGTTTTAAGAAACTGTTTTCCTCCAAAATCATAAAGATATTCATATATATTTCATTTATTTGCTTTACATATCTTTATTCTGTAATTTCTAACCTATAATAATTTGAAGTAAGGATTTTTCTCTTTTTTATAGGGACAAAAAAATTTCTCTGAGTAATTATCTGTATGATAATCTTACAAATACATAATTATCACGTTAACTTGATTCTTCCTTCTTCTTGGCCTAAAAACTCCTCCTTATGGAATGTTTAGTACTTTTAATTCTATTGCTCTCCTTAGAGTATTCTCAGTTTTTCTATATGTGTTCATGAATATGCCAAATAGAACATTACAGGACACGTTACGATTGTTTTATTAAATTTAGAACGGATTAATTCTTTCTTTGCTTCAGATGTTGTATTGCTCTTCATACAGGCAAAATTTCAGTGTTTCAGTAGTCATATTACACACTTGAATCCTTTTGAGCTCCTGACAATGAAAACAATTTTGTCCTTTTAAATGATCTACTACTAACAACATCTTCCTCCTCCAATTCCTATGAAATTTGCTGGAATGTAAAGCGTTGATATTTATTTAATTAATATTGGTTAGACTCCATTTTAAATCATAAAATATGTGGTATCAATCTGGCATACATTAGCTTAATTCTGATTCTGTCAACTAATATTTGTCCCATTCTACAAGTTGTGTGTGTGAGAGAGAGAGAGAGAGAGAAATAATGATCTTTCCATTTAGAATTTTAGCTAACTGTCTCACTTTGAGAAACTATATGAATTTGGGAAAAATTTTTCATGGTCCAGAGTATCTGTAAAATGGGGATTGCAATACCTATCTCTGTGTTTTTATTAAGTAAGATAGTACATGTAAAGAATCAGTGCACAGTGTCAGCCTGAAAATGGGGCTTGTTCAGTGTTGTTTTTCTTCACTCTTACACTACAAGATGTGTGTGTGTGTGTCTGTGTGCCTGTATGTCTGTGTGTGGTGTCTAGCTTGATTGCTTTTGGTTGGGGGAAACGTGATATTGGTCTTCTGCATCTTCGTTTCCCTTCCTGTATCCCAGCTATCCTCAGAACTGTCTGAGGATAACCACGGTTTTCAGCGTGATTTTCTTTGCTATTCCAGCAGGTTTTGCTGCAGAGATTTTCCTTTTTCCTTCCCATGAGAACTCACCTACCATTCTCTTGTATACTTGCTATTGCACTGTTTACATCTATTAAACTAGATCAAGACAGAGCTATTACTATTATATGATTAATCAAAAGCCAGATTCTCACACACACACACACACACACACACACACACATACACACACACATTATATATATATATATATAATATATATATATATATATATTTCTTTTGTTGAGCTGTGGAAAGAGGCTGAAATTCCCCCACTGTTTCTCAAACAGAGGTTAATGGACAGTTTCAGTTGTGAATTCCTCAATTTAACTCCCAAGTAAAATAAATAGAAATAGATTTTCTAAGCCTGATTATGATTTTGACACATTATTCAATAAAAGCAATGTCATAAGTTGTCTGAATAATTTCAGTCTGTGACCCAGGATGAGTTATGCATCCCCAATGAACCCATTCCCCCCCACCCCATCACCTCAAAAAAGAACAAGGAAATTTCAAAATGTCCAAGGTCGATAGGACTAGAGAATAAATGAGTGCTTGGAAACCTGTGTGATTTGAATAGTCTCGATGTCCTCCCCATTGTTACTGGGCAAATCTTGGCATCTTTGTACCTAATTGGCATCTCACCCTCAGGGATTTTTATTGAATTTTCTACTCTGCTGACACATTTGAACAGTGTTGGAACCAATATTTGAAAGGGAGCTTTAATCTCTTGAAGGTGATGAAATGCTGTCATCCTTAGACAAAGTGTCTGTCACGAAGGGCTCAGAACAAACCAACAAAGGAATCAAGTGCCAGTGAGGGGCTGCCTCTTGAGTTTCCCTTTGTCTGTCTCAGGTGTTCTCATCTCTTCTGCATGCAATGGAGTGAGTGCTTACTTACGTTTTAGTGTTTGAACAAAACTTTTGATTACAAATATATTGTGGACACAAAGATAAATGCATTTATGCATACTTCATGACAGACACTTATAATACTATACTAAATTAACTCCTAGACCCTTAATTACTCTCAGATCTTGACTTTCTTAGAGGACACAGAATTCTGGATTTCACTCTCTGGAAATTGAACAAGTGTTTGTCAAGTGACAGATCTCACTTAAAAGATGAATGACTTTACAGGTTATGCCTGGCATTTTTGCCTTCAGTATTAGAGTTGATTGTTTAACTGTTGGAGACTGTCTTTATTAAAGTCTGTTACTATATCAAAAATGCTTTGGTAGAACTCAGATAAGGAAATGTCTCGGTAGATATGTGGCTTCTGCAGTAACAGTCAATGATAAGTGTCACTTTAGTTTACTCTGCTTCCCAAGGTCTCTTTTCCTCTTTCTTACCTTTTTAATACCTTTACAATGTGCTATCAGATCCTTACAAGATCAGTAAAATTAACAGATAATCAAATTATCCCAGCAGAAAACCATCAGTGCTAGTGCAGTTGATGTTGTTATTCATTCATTCACTCACACAACACATGTTTATTGATAATTAGTTGATCCAAACATATTGATATGCACCAAAAATGGTACAAAAATGTGTAGGATATAAATCTAAATATCAGAGAAATGATTAACTGGAACAAACACATACATGCACACACAATGCACGCATACACCTGCTATGGCTTTATTGATTTTTTATAAGCACACTATAAAAGCACAAACTCTGTGCCAAAATTTTCTCAGAGGAGAGGAAACAACTTCTAGGCTGAGGGAATCAGGGAAATACAATGGTCAAATTGTATCCTGAATCAGAGATAGGGTGCAAGTGGTAGAAACAGGGTATGAAAAAAGAAGCTATCTCGGATTAAGATGGTGGAGTAGCAGGATGTGCGCTCATTCCCTCTTGCAAGAGCACCAGAATTACAACTAAATGCTGAACAATCATCCACAGAAAGACACTGGAACTCACCAAAAAAGACACCTCACATCTGGAGACAAGGAGAAGCCACAATGAGATGGTAGGAGGGGCACAATCACGTTAAAATCAAATCCCATAAATGCTGGGTGGGTGACTCACAAACTGGAGAACAGTTATACCGCAAAAGTCCACCCACTAAAGTGAGGGTTCTGAGCCCCACGTCAGGCTTCCCAACCTGGGAGTCCAGCAATGGGAGGAGGAATCCCCAGAGAATCAGACCCTGAAAGCCAGCGGGATTTGATTGCAGGACCTCCACAGGACTGGGGGAAAGAGAGCCTCCACTCTTGGAGGGCACACAAAAAAATGTGCTCACCAGGACCCAGGGGGAAGGAGTGGTGACCCCATAAGAGACTGAACCAGACCTACCTGCTGGTGTTGGAGGCTTGCCTGCAGAGGTGGAGGGCAGCTGTGGCTCACAGAAGAGGCAGGGGCACTGGCAGCAGGGGTTTTGGGAAGTGCTCATTGGTATGAGCACTCCCAGAGTCCACCATTAGCCCTACCAAAGAGCCTGTGGGCTCCAGCACTAGGTGGCCTCAGGCCAAACAACCAACAAGGTGTGAACACAGCCCTACCCATTAGCAGCCAAGCAGATTAAAGTTTTACTGAGCTCCACCCACCAAATCGGATTAAAGCTTTACTGAGCTCCACCCACCCAGCCATACACACCATCAGTCCCTCCCATCAGGAAGCACACAGGAGGCTCCTAGATAGCTTCCTCCACAAGAGGGCAGACAGCAGAATCAAGCAGTATCAGCAGTATTTCGTCTTGTGAAACTGAAAACCACAGCCACAGAAAGATACAGAAAATGAAAAAGCAGAGGACTTTGCACCAGATGAAGGGACAGGATAAAGCCCCAGAAAAACAGCTAAGTGAAGAGGAGATAGGCACCCTTCAAGAAAAAGAATTCAGAATAATGATAGTGAAGATGATCCAGGACTTTGGAAAAAGACTGGATGCAAAGATCAAAAAGTTTACCAAAGACCTAGAAGAATTAAAGAGCAAACAAACAGTGATATGCAACACAATAACTGAAATGAAAAATACACTAGAAGGAACCAATAGCAGGTTAACGGAGGCAGAAGGGCAAGTAAATGACCTGAAAGACAGAATGGTGATAATCACTGATGGGAAAAAAATAAAGAAGAAAGAATGAAAAGAACTGAAGACAGCCTAAGAGACCTCTGGGACAATGTTAAATGCACCAACATTCGCATTATAGGGGTCCCAGTAGGAGACGAGAGAGAAAAAGGACCTGAGAAAATATTGGAAGAGATTATAGTTGAAAACTTCCCTAACATGGGAAAGGAAATAGCTACCCAAGTCCAGGAAACACAGAGAGTCCCAGGCAGGATAAATCCAAAGAGAAACACACCAAGACATATAGTAGTCAAGCTGACAAAAATTAAAGACAGAGAAATGTTATTAAAAGCAACAAGGGAGAAACGACAAACAACATCCAAGGGAACTCACATAAGGGTAACAGCTGATTTCTCAGCAGAAACTCTGCAAGCCAGAAGGGAGTGGCATGATATATTTCAAGTGATGACAGGGAAGAACCTACAACCAAGAATACTCTACCCAGCAAGGATCTCATTCAGATTCGATGGAGAAATCAAAAGCTTTACAGACAAGCAACAGCTAAGAGGATTCAGCACCACCAAACCAGCCCTACAACAAATACTAAAGGAACTTCTCTAAGCGGGAAACATAAGAGAAGAAAAGGACCTACAAAAACAACAACAAAACAATTAAGGAAATGGTAATAGGAACATACATATCGATAATGACCTTGAATGTAAATGGACTAAATGCCCCAACCAAAAGACACAGACTGGCTGAATGGATACAAAAACAAGACCCATATATACGCTGTCTTGAAGAGACCCACTTCAGACCTAGGCACACATACAGATGGAAAGTGAGGGGATGGAAAAAGATATTCCATGCAAATGAAAATCAAAAGAAAGCTGGGGTACCAATACTCATATCAGATAAAATAGACTTTAAAATAAAAAATGTTACAAGAGACAAGAAAGGATATTACATAAAGATCAAGGGATCCATCCAAGAAGAGGAGATTACAACTATAAATATATATGCACCCAATATAGGAGCACTTCAATACATAAGGTAAAGTCTAACAACTATGAAAGGGGAAATGCAAGGCAGAAATAGAGACACAGGTGTAGAGAACAAACACATGCACACCAAGTTAGGAAATCGGATAGGTTTGAGGGGGAATGAATTGGGAGGTTGAGATACCAAATTGTACACTCTAAATATATGCTGTTTATTTTCTGTTAACTATATCTCAATAAAAGTTCTTTAAAAAAAACAAAGAAGCTATCTCTATGGCATCATCAGAGACATAATGTGTGAAAGATCAAGGCATTTTCAGGGACTGCCAAGCACTTAAATTTTAGAACTATAATTTGGTTGATTTGCAGAAGGGAAAAATATAGGATGAGTACATATGGGGAAGCTTTGAGTACTAGATGAAAACATTCAGACTTTATTTGAAAGATTGACTGTAACTCTGAAAGGTTTTGGAGCAGAGGAGACCCGATTCTTAAAACACTGACTTGGTTGCTTTGTGTGAAATTGTTTGTGGGAGGGACAATGAAGGTGAGGAGGCAAACCAAGTAGAGGGCTACTGAAGTAAGCTGTATGACAGGTTGCAAGTCAAGGTGCTGACCAAGAGTAAACAGTTTACAAATAAGAGGCATTATACAAGCTCAAAATAATAATAATGCATAGGTAGAATTAAATGTTACTCCAAGCTTTCACATCTTGATTGCTATGAGCTAGAATACCTGAATTTAAATTCCTATCCTACTGTTTGTTAGCTGGGATCTTTGGCCAAGTTATATCTCTCTCTGTTGCAGTTTACTCATCTGTAAAATGGGAATAATAATAATAGTAGCTAATTTAATGTTGTTATGAGGATAAATTAGTTAGTACAAGTAAAGACCTTAGAGTGGCTCCTGGTCCATAGGAAGAGAAATAATGAGCACATTGTAATCTAATTCTGTTTTGCTACTCTTTAGCATCACCAGTGAACAAGGCCAACCTTGTAGTTGCAGAAAGGAAGCAGCTTTCTACATTGTAGCATTATGGTATAATATGCAAGATACCTTGTAAAATTCCACTCCAAAGCTTATTCCAGATGGGGAAACTGTAACCAAAATGCCCATGGGTATTTTTTACACTGGTGTTCTAATGTCTAGCCATTGCCATAATTACATGAGCTGTATACCTCAATCCTTGAGACATATTTGACATCGTTATTTTATAGATTAGCAAGTAGACTCAACAGAGCTGTATAATTTATCTGAGATCATACATACTGAGAAGTAGCTATGGACCTGAGCTATTCCTAATCCAGGGGCTCACAAGGCTTATTTTATGACTTTTAGCCCTCCATTCAGACCTATAGAATTGTTGGACAATTAGTGTAAATCTACTTTATAGCCTGCAATCAGAAGACCTAGGGTCAAGTCCAAGCTTTATTATCATTCAAATCCTATCAGATAAATCATAAATGGTTATTAATAGAATAAGGACTGTAGGGAAAGCCTCTTGACTCCAGCATAGGGCTCTTCACAGTATACAACATTTTTATTGTGAGCATTCTTTTTCATTTTTCCTGTAGACAAATAAAAACTACTAACACACAAGTAACATATATACACACACAAACACACATAGTAAGTCTGTATTTAGCACATCAATATTTAACCACATAAATTCAAGTAGATTAGAGAATTAATTTACTTCATTTACTTTCTCTTGCTTTCTTATGCTTTAAGAACTAAGCCCTCCACAACTCTGCAGGCACACATTTGGACTCATTACCTTGTTGGAGAGTTTGCTTTTCAAAATAAATTCAAGAAGGATGCTTACAGTGGAAGATTCACAGGCAGAGCATTTATCTTGTCAAAAAATCTAAATCACAGTGTAATTTTTGAGTAAGGAAAACAATGATGGGCGTTGTGCTTCATATTTGATCGAATAAGAGTCCGAACATATATTCTGGGACTCCACTGCTATTCAGTCATGTCAGTGGCCTGTAGCAAATTGGAAGAAGCAAACCATTCAACCATGTCAGATTCCAGAGGCTTGTATAGACACAGTCTTGGAGCCTGGCAGCCTCTCTACCAATCTTTTACTACCTAGCCTTGTCTCTGTTCAAAATGGTAATTAGCACCATCAGAAATGTTCTCAGCCAAGAGCAATGCATTCATCTGTTGCTTAAATTTCACTTCCTTTGGGGCCTTTGCTGACTGAATGACAAAGTTCTGTTTTTATTATTTTTGACAGATTAGAATTGAGATTTTGTTTCTCTGGGGAAATTCATACAAGTGTTTTAATTGTTTAGTTTAAGTATTATAATTGCTTTACACAAAAGACGGATCAAGATGGTGGAATAGGAGGACGTGCGCTCACTCCCTCTTGCAAAAGCACCAGAGTTACAACTAACTGCTGAACAATCATCCACAGAAAGACACTGGAACTCACCAAAAAAGACACCCCACATCCGGAGACAAGGAGAAGCCACAATGAGATGGTAGGAGAGGTGCAATTGCATTACAATCAAATCCCATAAATGCTGGGTGGGTGACTCACAAACTGGAGAACAGTTATACCGCAAAAGTCCACCCACTAATGTGAGGGTTCTGAGCCCCACATCAGGCTTTTCAACCTGGGAGTCCAGCAACAGGGGAAGAAATCCCCAGAGAATCAGACTTTGAAAGCCAGCGGGATTTGATTGCAGGACCTCCACAGGACTGGGGGAAACAGATTCTACTCTTGGAGGGCACACAAAAAAATGTGCTCACCAGGACCCAGGGGGAAGGAGCAGTGACCCCATAGGAGACTGAACCAGACCTACCTGCTGGTGTTGGAGGCTTTCCAGCAGAGGTGGGGGGTGGCTGTGGCTCACTGAGGAGACAGGGGCACTGGCAGCAGGGGTTCTGGGAAGTGCTCATTGGTGTGAGCACTCCCAGAGCCTGCCATTAGCCCCACTAAAGAGCCTGTAAGCTCCACTGCTAGGTAGCCTTAGGCCAAACATCAAACAAGGTGGGAACAGAGCCCCACCCATTGGCAGACAAGCAGATTAAGGTTTTACTGATCTCTGCCCACCAAATCGGATTAAAATCTTACTGAGCTCCGCCCACCCAGCCATACACACCTTCAGTCCCTCCCATCAGGAAGCACACAGGAGGCTCCTAGATAGCTTCCTCCACAAGAGGGCAGACAGCAGAATCAAGCAGTATCAGCAGTATTTCGTCTTGTGAAACTGAAAACCACAGCCACAGAAAGATACAGAAAATGAAAAAGCAGAGGACTTTGCACCAGATGAAGGGACAGGATAAAGCCCCAGAAAAACAGCTAAGTGAAGAGAAGATAGGCACCCTTCAAGAAAAAGAATTCAGAATAATGATAGTGAAGATGATCCAGGACTTTGGAAAAAGACTGGATGCAAAGATCAAAAAGTTTACCAAAGACCTAGAAGAATTAAAGAGCAAACAAACAGTGATAGGCAACACAATAACTGAAATGAAAAGTACACTAGAAGGAACCAATAGCAGGTTAATGGAGGCAGAAGGGCAAGTAAGTGACCTGGAAGACAGAATGGTGATAATCACTGATGGGAAAAAAATAAAGAAGAAAGAATGAAAAGAACTGAAGACAGCCTAAGAGACCTCTGGGACAATGTTAAATGCACCAACATTCGCATTATAGGGGTCCCAGTAGGAGACGAGAGAGAAAAAGGACCTGAGAAAATATTGGAAGAGATTATAGTTGAAAACTTCCCTAACATGGGAAAGGAAATAGCTACCCAAGTCCAGGAAACACAGAGAGTCCCAGGCAGGATAAATCCAAAGAGAAACACACTAAGACATATAGTAGTCAAGCTGACAAAAATTAAAGACAGAGAAATGTTATTAAAAGCAACAAGGGAGAAACGACAAACAACATCCAAGGGAACTCACATAAGGGTAACAGCTGATTTCTCAGCAGAAACTCTGCAAGCCAGAAAGGAGTGACATGATATACTTCAGGTGATGAAAGAGAAGAACCTACAACCAAGAATACTCTACCCAGCAAAGATTTCATTCAGATTTGATGGAGAAATCAAAAGCTTTACAGACAAGCAACAGCTAAGAGAATTCAGCACCACCACACCAGCCCTACAGCAAATGCTAAAGGAACTTCTCTAAGCGGGAAAAAGAAGAGAAGGACCTACAAAAACAACAACAAAACAATTAAGGAAATGGTAATAGGAACATACATATCGATAATGACCTTGAATGTAAATGGACTAAATGCCCCAACCAAAAGACACAGACTGGCTGAATGGGTACAAAAACAAGACCCATATATATGCTGTCTCCAAGAGACTCACTTCAGACCTAAGGACACATACAGACTGAAAGTGAGGGGATGGAAAAAGATATTCCATGCAAATGAAAATCAAAAGAAAACTGGAGTAGTGAAACTCATATTAGATAAAATAGACTTTAAAATAAAAAATGTTACAAAAGACAAGAAAGAACACTACATAAAGATCAAGGGATCCATCCAAGAAGAGGAGATAACAATTATAAATATATATGAACCCAATATAGGAGCACCTCAATACAGAAGGCAAATGCTAACAACCATGAAAGAGGACATCGACTGTAACACAATCATAGTGGGGGACTTTAACACCCCACTTACACCAATGGACAGATCATCCAGACAGAAAATTAAGGAAACACAAGCTTTATATGACAAAATAAATCATCTTGATCTAATAGATATCTATAGGACATTACATCCAAAAACTGCAGATTACACATTCTTGTCCAGTGCACATGGAACATTCTCCAGGATAGATCACATTTTGGGTCATAAATCAAGACTTGGTAAATTCAAGAAAATTGAAATCATATCAAGCATCTCTTCCGACCACAACGCTATGAGATTAGAAATCAATTACAGGAAAAAAACTGTAAAAAACATAAACACATGGAGGCTAAACAATACACTACTAAATAACCAAGAGATCACTGAAGAAATCAAAGAAGAAATCAAAAAATACCTAGAGACAAATGACAATGAAAACACAACAATCCAAATCCTATGGGATGCAGCAAAGGCAGTTCTAAGAGGGAAGTTTATAGCAATACAATCCTATCTCAAGAAATAAGAAAAATCCCAAATAAACAATCTAACCTTACACCTAAAGAAACTAGAGAAAGAAGAGCAAACAAAACCCAAAGTTAGTAGACACAGAGAAATGATAAAGATCGGAGCAGAAATAAATGAAATAGAGACAAAGAAAACAATAGCAAAAATCAATAAAACTAAAAGCTGGTTCTTTGAGAAGATAAACAAAATCGATAAACCTGTAGCAATACTCATCAAGAAAAAGAGGGAGAGGACTCAAATCAATAAAATTAGAAAGGAAACAGGAGAAGTTACAACAGACACCACAGAAATAAAAAGAACCATAAGAGACTACTACAAGAAACTATATGCCAATAAAATGGACAACCTGGACGAAATGGACAGATTCTTAGAAAGGTATAAGCCTCCAAGACTGAATCAGGAAGACATAGAAAATATGAACAGACCAATCACAAGTAACAAAATAGAAACTGTGATTAAAAACTCCCCACAAACAAAAATCCAGGACCAGATGGATTCTCAGATGAATTTTATCAAACATTTAGAGAAGAGCTAACACCCACCCTTCTCAAACTCTTCCAAAACATTGCAGAGGAAGGAGCACTCCCAAACTCATTTTATGAGGTCACCATCACTCTGATACCAAAACCAGACAAAGATACTACAAAAAAAGAAAACTACAGACCAATATCACTGATGAATTTAGATGTAAAAATCCTCAACAAAATACTAGCCAACAGAATCCAACAGCACATTAAAAGGATCATACACCATGATCAAGTGGGGTTTATCCCTGGAATGCAAAGATTCTTCAATATACGCAAATCAATCAATGTGATACACCATATTAATAAATTGAAAGATAAAAACCACATGATCATCTCAATAGATGCAGAAAAAGCTTTTGACAAAATTCAACACCCATTTATGATAAAAACTCTCCAGAAGGCGGGCATAGAGGGAACCTACCTCAACATAATAAAGGCCATATATGACAAACCCACAGCAAACATCATTCTCAATGGTGAAAAACTGAAAGCATTCCTTCTAAGATCAGGAACAGGACAAGGATGTCCACTCTCACCACTACTATTCAACATAGTTTTGGAAGTCCTTGCCACAGCAATCAGAGAAGAAAAAGAAATAAAAGGAATCCAAATTGGAAAGGAAGTAAATCTGTTACTGTTCACAGATGACATGATACTATACATAGAAAATCCTAAAGATGCCACCAGAAAACTACTTGAGCTAATCAATGAATTTGGTAAAGTTGCAGAATACAAAATTAACACATAGAAATCTCTTGCATTTCTATACACTAACAATGAAAGATCAGAAAGAGAAATTAAGGAAACAATCCCATTCACCATTGCAACAAAAAGAATAAATTACCCAGGAATAAGCCTAACCAAGGAGGTAAAAGACCTGTATTCAGAAAACTATAAGACACTAATGAAAGAAATCAAAGATGACACAAACAGATGGAGAAATATACCATGTTTTTGGAATGGAAGAATCAACATTGTGAAAATGACTGTCCTACCCAAAGCAATTTACAGATTCAATGCAATCCCCATCAAATTACCAATGGCATTTTTCACAGAACTAGAACAAGAAATTTTATGATTTGTATGGGAAAGCAATAGACCCCAAATAGCAAAAACAATCTTGAGAAGGAAAGAGGGAGTTGGTGGAATCAGGCTTCCTGCCTTCAGGCTATGCTACAAGGCTACAGTGATCAAGAAAGTATGGTACTTGCACAAAAACAGAAATATAGATCAATGGAACAGGATAGAGAGCCCAGAGATAAACTATGGTCAACTAATCTATGGCAAGGTAGGCAAGGATATACAATGGAGAAAAGGCGGCCTCTCCAATAAGTGGTGCTGGGAAAACTGTACAGCTACATGTAAAAGAATGAGATTAGAACACTCCCTAACACCATACACAAAATAAACTCAAAATGGATTAAAGACCTAAATGTAAGGCCAGACACTATAAAACTGCTAGAGGAAAAGATAGGAAGAACACACTTTGATGTAAATAACAGCAAGATCTTTTTTGATCCACCCCCTAGAGTAATGGAAATAAAAACAAAAATAAATAAGTGGGACCTAATGAAACTTCAAAGCTTCTGCACAGCAAAGGAAACTATAAGTAAGATGAAAAGACAACCCTCAGAATGGGAGAAAATATTTGCAAACGAATCAACAGACAAGGGACTAATCTCCAAAATATATGAACAGTTCATCCAGCTCAATATCAAAAAAACAAGCAACCCAATCAAAAAATGGGCAAACGATCTAAATAGGCATACGGACATATGGATGGCCAAGAGGCACATGAAAAGCTGCTCAACATCACTAATTATTAGAGAAATGCAAATCAAAACTACAATGAGGTATCACCTCACACAGGTCAGAATGGGCATCATCAGAAAATCTACAAACTGTAAATGCTGGAGAGGGTGTGAAGAAAAGGGAAAACTCTTGCACTGTTGATGGGAATGTAAGTTGATACAGCTACTGTGGAGAACAGTATGGAGGTTCCTTGCAAAACTAAAAATAGAGTTACCATATGACCCAGCAATCCCACTGCTGGTCATAAACCCAGAGAACACCATAATTCAAAAAGACATATGCACTCCAATGTTCATTGTAGCACTATTTACAATAGCCAGGACATGGAAGCAACCTAAATGTCCATCAACAGATGAATGGATAAAGAAGATGTGGTACATATATACACTGGAATATTACTCAGCTGTAAAAAGCAAGGAAACTGAGACATTTCTAGATACATGGATAGACTTGGAGACTGTCATACAGAGTGAAGTGAGTCAGAAAGAGGAAAACAAATACCGTATATTAACACATATATGCGGACTATAGAAATTTGGTACAAATCAACCAGTTTGCAAGGCAGAAATATAGACACAGATGTAGAGAACAAACATATGGACACCAAGTGGGGAAAGCAGGGAGGGTTGTGGGGGAATGAATTGGGAGATTAGGATACCAAATTGTACACTCTAAATATATGCAGTTTATTGTATGTTAAGTGTATCTCAATAAAAGTTCTAAAAAAAAAAATTGCTTTACACAGTGCAGAAAACACCACTGAAAATTTTTGTGGTTTGGTTTAAGAAACTAAGCACTTAACCCATCATTCTTCCCTCTCTTCTTCCCTCCCCCTCACTTCCTTCTTCTCCTTCACTCTCTCTCTCTCCCAATCTCTCTCTCCCTCTTTCAGAAATTTCAGAATGTTTTGTGCAATGAGTTTAGGTGGTAGCTCTTCCATTTACCCAAAATCAAAGATCTGAAATCTATTATAGAGAAGATATTTTACTTTATTTCCAAAAAAACTTTTGCCAACTTGGCCCATTAACCTTTTAATAATTTAAAATGTATGTGTTATTAACCCAATTTTCAGAAAATAACTAAGATTTTAAAATTTACAGCTACAGCAAACCCATATGCAATGAACATATATCCCTAAAAGTAGATTTATGTTGTTTATCCTTTTCTTTTGATGTAGAGAATAATTTCTTATCAGCTTTTTTTTTCTTCAGATCTTTATTGGAGTATAATTGCTTTACACTGTTGTGCCAGTTTCCATTGTACAACAAAGTGAATCAGCTGTATTTATACATATATGCTATATCCCCTCCCTCTTGAGCCTCCCTCCAATCCTCCCTCTCCCACCCCTCTAGATCATCACCAATCATCGGGTTGATCACCCTGTGCTATGCAGTTGCGTTTCACTAGCCATCTGTTTTGCATTTGGTATTGTATATACATCAATGCTGCTCTCTCACTTTGTCCCAGGTTGCCTTTCCCCCACTATGTCCTCAAGTCCGTTCTCTTCATCTTATCAGCTTTATATGCAGCCCTTTGAAGTGCCTCCAACTGTATCAACAAGACATAAAATATTATATACATTTAAAACAAATGTGCAATTAATTTCAAAAGTGCAGTTAAGCTAAATATATTAATTACGTATAATTACATGCCATATCTATAATATATATGCAGATATATCTATGTATAATATACATCTGCATATATATTAAATGCTATATCTACCTATATGGATTTTATAAATATCTATCGTACATTTGCATACATATTTATATGCTTATTATATATATTATATATATTACATATGTATAAAACTGATCAAATATTCCTAAAAATAAAATGTCTAGGAAAAATACTTATGAAAATCTCATAAATAATACTATGAGAGATTTTGGGGGGGAACAAACTAATGTGCAATCTGTAAAAATATAAACACGTATAAATAGACTAGGGACTAATTATACTCATAATTCAGACAAGACATTTTAAATAATGTACTTAATAACTAGCAAGGTCAATGTTATGCTAAATATTAGAAAATATTTTATAGTAATTACTTTATCATTCATCAGCTACCACCTACCTTGGGTCAGAAGACAATAAAGATATGTAAGATAGTGTTGGCTGATAATTTGGGGAATTTACAAACAATCAAGCAAAATTTACTTTAATTAAAAGCTGGATAAAAAAATCAGTTCAAGATTTCTCTTTCTCAGAAGTTTTCAGTCTGGTCTCCCTGTGAGCATGGAACTCCCTTGATGAAGCCTTGAAGGAGGCTTTGGGCCAGAAGGAATCAGTGGCAACCTTTTTCAGTTTAAAGCAGAGCACCTTGAATTTGACCTGTTTTATACATTGTAATTTCACGTAAGATTTTACTGGAAATAAATGTCTCTACTACCAAAACGATGTTGAAAACCAGTGATCCAAATATTAACTATGTTGACTTTTCTCTAAAAATCTCTAAATGCTTAGTATTTATGAGTACAATCTGAACCCTTTGTCGAGGTTGAAGGAGCCCACTTGTGTTCTCCAGTGCCTGTATTCTAAGCTCCCAGCAAATTGAACTAAAGTACCTGGATTTCCCCAGTGCTCTCTTGAGATTCAGTTCTTTTTCACCATTACTTTCTTCCCTTGGGCTCATCTTATCTGTGACTTTTCCCCTGGCTATCTCCTTCTCTTTCAATTTTTCCTTGAGACATAACCTCTTCACAAATGTTTAAGTGTACAGTAGAGTGTTGCTAACTACAAGCACAATGTTGTATAGTAGAGCTCTGGAACTTTTCCATCGTGCATGATTGAAACTCTTTATCTACTGAACAGCAGCTCTTCATGTGCTCTTCTCCCTAGACCCTGGCAGCCACCATTTTATTCTCAGCTTCTAACTTGTGAGAGTTTGACTACTTCAGATACCTCAGAGAAGTGGAATCATGCAGTAGTTGTGTTCCTGTGACTGCTTTATTTCGCTTATCACCATTTCCCCAAGGTTCAGCCATGTAGCATATGACAGGATTTCCTTCATTTTATGCCTGGATAACATGCCTCCTCCAGTTTTTCTTAAGTCATGATTAGCAAAGCACTTACATTTTTCTTGTTACAGCTCCTAATGTTTAAGTATTTACTCAACTTTATTGTGTTTGCCTATTTGCCTATCTTCCTCTTTCTAATTTTAAAGCTTATTCAGTTCTGTCTGTTAGTTCTAATATAGTTCTTAGCACACATTAGACAGTCCATCAATAAATGGTGTCAGATTAATGAGAATCTTAGGAACATTTTTGAAAGGGAATGTGAGAATAGGTCAGCTTTCTTTAGTCTCTGACAATCAAGTATTTAATAAACACCTACTGTAGCTTCAGCATTCACTAAAGGACAACTTATTGGACAGTTCATGACTGTAAACACCTCTATGGAGCTGAAACAAAAGTGATATACAAAGTGATGGGTGGCACTCTAGTTGAGACTTGTGCTTCGGGTCCCAAATTGGCCAATGTTTTCCGTTCTGGCTGCACATTAGGAATCACCAGAAACTTTAAAATACACTCTATAGTTCCCCACTCTAAACCAGTTTAAATAACAATTGAAAAAGTGGTGTGTGGGGTCTGAGCATCAGTTTTTAAAAAAGCTCTCTAGACATTTCTATTTTAAACCAAGAGTGAGAACCATGGAAGCAAAATGTTGACCAGATATTCAACATCCCCAAAGTACTCCATCCTTGCTTGGGGGCTAGAGCTGACTCCTTGCTATAAGTGAAGGACTGGAGTGACATTCCTTGCTCCTAAAAGGATATTTTCAAAAGTTACAACTAACCATTATTGGGATCAATGGCTTAAAAATAATTCGCAGGTGTAGGGAAGTGGGATAACACATACATAGCCAATGACCAGAAATTGAAGCACACTTTTCTCCAGCCATGGAGTAAATATTGCATCATCAGTGATTCAACAATGGACAGAAATCCAAATAATCAATATAAGATTCATATTTCTGGGATGCTGTTCAAGATACTAGTGGAGACCAATACAAGTTTGTTAGAATGTGTGGAATGAATTCAGAAAGAGAAAAATCAAACAAATAAACAAAAATACCTCCTGTCTAACCTGAGATTACCATTAAAAAAAAGCACATGATAAAATCTAATACTAACAAATATAAATGCATTAACAAGAAATATACCTGCATATTAACAATCATAACTTCAGGTCACTATACATAAGATTAAAATAATAATACAGAAGATAAAGTATTTTTAAGTTTAAAAATAATTTTCAAAGGGATTAAATTTAGAATACTAAAACAAAAAATAAAAAAACACCCTCAGTAGATATGACTGATTCCAGACTAAACACATTAAAAAGACATTTGGTGAATTGTTAAATTTATTAAGGAAATCACCCAGAAGCTAGTATGTAAGGATAAAATTAAGTGGGAAATATGAAAGAAAGATTTTAGATCTCTGAGGAGCAGATAGATTGAAAGGCCCACCACTTGGCAAATAAAAGTTCAGAAGAATAGAAGACAGTGAAAAGTGGAGAACAACTATGAGCAGAGAAAATTCTAGAAGGGAAGATCAAAATTTTGAAATTGAAGTCTGTCAAATACCTATCAGGATAAAGGAAATAGCCCCATATCCAGACTCGTAATAATGAAATATGTTACATTAAGAGTAAAGAAAAGATATGAAAACTATTAGAAATAAGAGCCTATAATAAAAATTAAATTGAAAACAGACATCTGATGGATAAAAATAGAGAAATATCCTCAAGTGCTAAGGTAACTTATCTGTCAACATAAAATTCTATAGTCAGCTAAATTATTTCTGAAGAAAAAAACTAAAAAAAGAGACATTTGTACACATACATAATCTATGAGAATGTATCACATATACCATCACAGAATGAACTACTAAAGAATTTAAACAAGAAAAAAGGGCACTGAAAGGGAAAAGAAATGGTGTACATAAAACTGAAAACAAAAATTATATATTATGTATGTGTGTGTGTGCATATATACACATACAAATAATAATCATGTAAAAGTTATGTATATACAAAACAATTATATACAAATTTTATATATGTGTATTATACAATTATACACATAAGTATTATATATTATATAATAATATATATATACATCTTACTAAACTGCATTCTATAAGGATAGCATAATCTTGATAGCAAACATACCAAAAGAAAACATTTAATCATGCAAAAAATATAAAACAATATCAGTGAAACAAAATTCTAGTCATATATTAGAACTGTATTGGGTTTATCTCAGCAATTAAAAAATTCATCACATTAACATATTAAAAAGAGAAATAAAAGCATCTTGATATATGCAGAAAAATCATTTTAGTTCAGTTCTTATTTGCAATGAAAAAGAATCCTCTAGCAAACTGGAAATAGACAGGAACTTTATTAAGAAACCTCATGTAGAGGGTACAGTAAGTCCCCTACACATGAATGAATTCCATTCAGAGACTGTGTTCTTATGTCCAATATGTTCATAAGTCCAACAAAGTTAGCCTAGGTATCCAACTAACATAATTGGCTATATAGTACTGTGCTTTAATAGGTTTATAATACTTTCCACACAAGTGATACATAAAAGACAAACACAAATAATAAAGAAAATATTTTTAATCTTACAATATACTATCTTGAAAAGTATAGTAGTACAGTACAACAGCTGGCATACAGGGGCTGGCATTGAGTGAACAGGCAAGAAGAGTTACTGACCAGAGGAGGGAGAGGAGGTGGGGGATGGTAGAGCTGAAGGATCGTCGGCAATAGGAGACAGAGGGCAGGCTGCAATATCATTCACACTTGACCTTGACGGCACAGGTTCTGGTTGCTTTCTAGATTCAATTCTATCTACTCTTGAAAAAATGATCCAGTGATGTGTGGGTAGTAGCTCTGTTTTTCTCATCATAGGTGACATGGTAGCAATGGATTGCATATTGCATGGCTGCTGCAACCTTCATGTACCATTCTATGTTCAGGTCCTGTGCCTCAAAAGCTAACAGTGCCTCCTCAAATAAAGAGAATCCCCTTGCCATTTCCTGCAATGTGAATCTCTTCAGTTCTTCACTTACTATAAGAATGAGTGACGTCTACCATCTTTTTGCCTAGCTCCACTCTCTCAATTATTTTCCATTTTGTTTCCGTCATTATCACTTGGCGCTTCTTAGCAGTACATCTACATCACTGCTGCTTTTATGCTTGCTTCCGGACATCCCGGACTTTAAACAAGGATACTGTACTACTGTCCTCTATACAGTACTGTACAGTAAAGTACACAAAAGCACAACCACTTGTAGAGTATGCACACGTGTGACAATGTATGCCAGACAAGTGAACTAACTTATGTGATTGGACACGTGAACACACATTCCCATCTTTGAAAGTTCCCAACTTGAAGGTTTGTATGTAGAGGACTTACTGTATATGGAAATTCAATAGCAAATATTTCCTAGTGGGGGAACTCTAGAGGACCTTTGGGAATTATCAGAAAGAACTGATGGATACCTGCTATTACCTCTTCAACACTGTACCAGAGATAGAGGTTTTGGAAATAAGCTAGTAACTTGCTATGGTAAAACAGCAGGACTCAAGGGATACATGCAAAATGCAATTTAATTTTTGCCTCCCTTCCCCTTGTACATTTATTCTGTTGTGTCAGTTCTTATTTTGCCAGTGGGTCAAAACTCAGATGAACCTATGATTTTTCTGTCACTTTTTGGAAATGCTACTATCCTTCTAAGTCCCAAATAACTGTGAGTGTCCAGTCCAAAATATACATCAATTGTAATGTCTACCACAGACAACACTTAGAGCAGCTAGGGATCATTATAGGTATGCAGGTACTCTTGTAGTCCATTCAGGGATAAGGATATAGTTGATCTTTATCTCTTCCCTGCTCTTATTATTTCTTCTCTTCCTTCATTTAGTTAACCAACGTTTGTGATCCCACCAGTGTCTAAATGGGGGGGGAGAGAGAAGAGGAAATGGGAGTGTGAGGGTCACACCTGACTGGGAAACTTTATAGCTGGATTTGTGCTCTCTGGACCAGGCAGGTGTTTAGAATTGAGTCTTTTTCTTGAGGGAAACATCTATGGGTGCTTCAGAAGACTTGGTCTGCAGCATTCAACTTCATTCCTTGTGGTAATGACTAATGTGTTTACCACTCTATTACTCCTCCCTTTGTTCTTCCTTGGTTTCATTTTCTTCTTTTCTTAAATTTTCCAGTGGATCACAAATATCATTACAGTTGGTCAGGATAATAAATGATTCCTTGCAGGAGCTTTCTACTGTGTGTGCCACTTCTATTTTGTGAAACACACCTATGTCCCCTGCCATGAAAGTGTAGCTATTTCCCAGTACACTAGAATCAACCTCCTTCTCTCTTTGTCTCTCTCTCTGTTGCTCTCTCTCAGTGTCTCTCTCTCTCCTGCCAGCTCAGATTCGTTGCCATACATTTCTATGTTCACACATTTAGATTCCTCAGGTCCATGTCAATCACTGGCCCACCACCTCCAGTGGATGTATCTCAAGTTCACTGAGCACCCTCATGAAGCTAGTCTCACTAAGCTTGAGATAAGCATAATACAACCCATCCTTCTCTTTTAGAATAGAAAAACACATAGGGGAATGCATTGAGTACAGACATCATTGGTCTGAAATTTCTCATGATAAAATGGATTCCTTTTTAAGTACCTACTTTGATGAAGAAAAATGTAAAACATGGGTTATTAGGCATGAGATAATGGTAAGGAATACATTTTAGTCTTTCCTACTCCTCCTCATTTCTCCTTCTTTAAGGTACCCCTTAAATAAAGAACCACCTTGAGAAAGACAAATTGAAAGGGCAAGACATCATTTATCAGGAAAGAGCATTTCTGCCTAATGGCCCCTTGAGTAAAGTGTTTCTTTAGGAGATCACAGCTCATGTGAAGGCAGATTTAAAGGCCAGGGCATCAATTAGAAATCCATAGTCTTGCTGCCTAATCGCTCTTTGTACAGCTTCTTTTAGCAACATAGAAGCACCATCAAAATGGAAAATGAGACTTGCCAAACAATTTCAGCACTCCCCTTAGGCCACAATACTCGATACTGTCAGACACAGCATTTCTGAGATCCTGGCAAAGCTGGGAAAGAGTACATAATATTTTATGTGGTTTATTGCTATCTGCAATGCTGATTTAAAGAAAGAGACATCAGCGATGAACAGTTTAGTACTGAAACATCTGCCCTGGCAACAACAAGTTTTAAAAGTAAAGTGACAAACTTGAAATATGAAAATTTCATTGTTAAGACATAATGAGCACTAAATATAAAAGAAAAACTCAAAATGTAGGACAATAAAAATTAAAATGTACTGTTTTTGAAAATATACTGTTAAGGAAATAAATAAACCACAGACTGGGAGAAAATATTTACCATGCATTTATCTGTCAAATGACTTGTCTTCTACTTTAAGATTCTACCTCAATAAAATTGAATACACACACACACACACAACTGTACCTTAGTTGAATGTTTATAGTACTCTTTGTACAAACTCAGATATAAGAATAATTAATCTCAGTCTCACAATACTACTCTTCCCAATGCCATCTAATAGCTGCGATATTTTGGAGAATGGTCACCTCCAAAATAAATGAATAGAACTTTAATAACTGATGACACAGGGTCAAGGAAGCTAACAAAAATGTAACTGGAATCTCAGAAAAAGAGAGGAAGAGAATGGCGTAGAAAACATAATCAAAGAAATATTGACTGAAAATTTGGTAAATGTGATTAAAAAATCAGCAGACCCAAGAAGTTCAGTGAACTCCACTCATGGAAAGACATACATAGGTACATTATTTGCTAAAACCTCACTTCTTGATGACTATCATATCTGCCTTATTCACCTGTATACCTGAACAGTAGAAAAAATATACACAATTAGTCATACTTATATCATTATAGTTCATAGGATACAGATTTTAAAAGGTCATCATTGCAGCCCGTGAATATCCAGTGAAGTTGGTGAATTCTCTAAGGAAGAGGGATTAGATAAAGGGAAATCTTAGACTTTTTTTTTTAACTTAGAAAAAAGTATATAATATAGAATTACAAAATACCCAAAGTTGAATGTTTAATAACTTAATAAAATTGTGTGTGTTTAGTAATTTTGTAATTCTCCTTATGTCATGAAAGTACTGATTATTTTTAAAACATGACTTTAAAGTTTTATCTCAAGAAATATAATGATAAGTTTAGGCTTAGGTAAAATAGGAAAATATGGCATATATAACTTTCATTCTTAATACATTGTCTTTAAACACAATTTTGCTAGTGAATTCTCTGCATGGTTTAATTTTCAACATAACATAGTCACTACATTTTTAGTGCTTTAAAAACAATACTATAACTTTGTTTTATATCTCATTCAGAAGAATAAATTATTTACTAGTACAACGATAAAAGCACAAATATCAATTTAAGATCTAAGTTTGAAATGTAAAAAGAGATGCTCAACTTAACTAATATCACTCACCTAGAAGGTGTAGTATCAAAGTTGTGATTAGATTTGATAAGATAATATAATATATATGATCAAACAGCCAAAAGCAATAATATCCAAGAATACTTAACGTAACAATACTAATTTTGCTTCTTAGGGTAGTATTAGCGTCACCTTCAGGATGACTTATGATACTAATCACAACATGAATGAAAACTACAATGTGTCCAAATGAAAATCTAACAGGATCTCAAAAACCATTCAAAATTTTCCCAGCAAGAAAAATCGAAAGCCAACAGAAAAGAACTCAAGGCATCAGTCTTAGTGTGGCAAAAATACAAAGATGAAAAGATGAATAGAAAGCAAATTCCCTAAGGGTTGTTGGGAATCAATACAGATAAACCAAGTTTAAGAAGAGGAAAAAATCAAGAAAAATGTTTGTTATTTCAAAGCAAGTTGAAATAAAAACCAGAGGGAAAGCAAAAACATGGAGGTTAAACTTTCACTACTGCTTAGATGAAGGAAGTCACAAGAGCACATCGTCATCATTTGAATCACAGCAACTTGCCAGATAAACTACAAAATCTGAGATTAAGAAAATCAAAGAGCTGAGGTTACAAAGAAACCTAAATTAACTATATTACAGAATGCGAGAAGCCCTATTTTGGGGAAAATAGAACCATGGCTTCTTCCATCTTTGTCAGAGAGCTCTTAAGAAGAAAAATCTGTCATAAACAGAAATAAAGACAAACATGATAAATTTGTAATACCTGTGTGTTGGTTAGCATGATGGATTAGTATTCTGAGGAGCAGCAGAGAAAAAAATTTTTATCTATGTGACATTTCTCTCACAGGCCTTCTCACATGCATGACATAGTATGATGAAGACTGGATGCATAGTAAGACAGCTGACAGAGTTTGCTCTCAGGCAAAATGAATTTTCTGCCATGAGAATCAAAGGCCTTCTCAAGTTGGAATTCAGGACAGAAATGCTCGGAGAAGTACTACTGAGACACTCTGAGCCTATTCACTCAATTGGCACAATGTTTTGAAACTAAGGTAAGGAAGTAATTTCTCTAGGTGGAGAACGTAATGGATGGGACAGGAGAGTAGAAAGAACTTAGCGGAAGTTTAGAAAACTGATCAAGCTAAAAGGCAGAGAGAAATCCCCCAAAGTTTATAAAATTGAGGGCTGAGTTGTTAAATGAAAAAGAAAAAGTCTCCAGAATATTGTTCATGTTTCCATCTCAAGATCTAAATAAAATGTCACAATTCTGCCTTCAGAATATTTGAACTTAATAATGAAATGAATCCAAACTAAATATGCCAAAGATCTGACTTGTCTCAACTAGAGACTAGATTGACTTAGCACACCAAACTTGCAGACTTGAAGAGAAGACATGCCTTTAGTAGGAATATATATATTATGTACTGCAGTCTCTACAGTTTTTCCATAATGTCTATCATACAATAAAACATTTACATTTAATGAAGCATGAAAATAGTACCCATGCTCAAGAAAGAAGAAAGTTAGTGGAGGCAGACCCAGAACTGATACAGATATCCTAATTATCAGAGAGAGGTTTTAAAGTAACTGATAAAAATATTAAAGGAGCTATTATAAAAATGGAAAATCTTAATGAACTTATGAAAGTATTCAGCAGAGAGATAGAAGTTTAAAATAGAACAAAATTGAAATGCTAGAAAAAATATGATATAAAAATGAAGATCTCACTTGAGGGGCTCAATAAAAGACTGGATCCAAAATGAGAAAAGATGAGTTCACCATAAGACAAACTGATATAAGAAGAGAAGAAAAAAGTGAAAAATGAGCAGAGACTTCAATGTCTATGGGACAATATCAAATACCCTAATACATTCATAGTTGGATTTTCAAAAAGAGGAGAAAAAGAATGAATGAGATGAAGAAATATTTAAAGAAATTAAGGCTAGTCAATCTGCTGAAACCAAAGAGAAAGAACACATTAAAATCAGAGAAAGAAAGAGAGGGAAGGAGGAGGGAAAGAGAGAGGGAGAGGGGCAGAGAAAGAGAGAGAAAGAGATTGGTTTAGAGAAGATACATCATAGATGACATAAGGTGAGAATGATGTCTGGCTTCTCATCTGAAACAGTGGAGGCCAAATATTATTGAAGGATAGATTTAATGTGCTCACAGATAAAATAGTCAATGTAGAATTCTGTACACAGAAAAAATATACTTCAAAAATGAAGGCAAAGTAAGCAGACTTCCACTACAAGACATTCCAAATGAAATTCTTCAAGCTAAAGACATATGATGAAAGCCAATATCTGAGGCAATTAATAAAAAGCGATAGAAAGTATAACTATTATTTAAGATATAAAGCTACAATGATCATAGCAATGTAGTACTGTTTTAATTGTTGACAAATAGATAAATGGAATTCCAGTCTGTGCATTTTTTTCCCACAATGTCTGGCATATAATAAAAAAATAATTTAAAAGACACAATGAATCATGTAAATAGGAGCCATGATCAAAAAAGAAGAAAGTTAGTGGAAGCAGACCCATAATTGATATAGATGTTTTAGTTATCTGTATTGATAAATTCAGATATATACTTATCCTTACATTGTCGATTGATTTTGAATTATGAGTCAAATTAATTCAATAGAAAGTTTTTTAAACAAATGGTAATGGAACAATTCAATATTTATATGTAAAAAATGAATAAATAAAACTTTACCTATATCACTTTACATACAAAATGGATGAATCATAGTCCTAAATATAATATAGCAAGAAACATACATGGTCTCAAAAAAAAAAAATAATGAGACTATCTTAGTGACTTTGCAGTAAGGAAAGATTTCTTAGAACCAATAACTTTAAACATGGAAATATATATATTTTTGACTTCAAAAAAAGGCAAAATGAGTAAAAAATTTATAGAGTAGAAAAATATTCATAACAGAAGAACGTATAATTCACAGAATTCAATTCAGAATACAGATTTATATGCAAAATATTTCAGGGACATCAACACATAGTAAGAAGCAAAAAAATTATTATAAACATGGCTAAAAGTTGCTCAATTTGTCATCAGAAAATGCATTTTCCAACTGCAATGTGTTACCAAGTCACACACAATATAATGGTTAAAATAAAAAGGATTGACATCAAGTATTGGCGAAACGTGAAGCAATCAAAACACTTACACATTGCCAGTGGACATGTAAAATGATATGCCTACTTTTTACAACTATTTTTCAGTTTCCCGCAAAGCTAACTAAGTATTAACCTCTGAGGCAGGCTTTCAACTCCTGTCTATCTTAGTTATGTCCAACAAACAAACAAACAAAAACCACTTGTATAGGTATGTTTAAAGCAGATCTACTCATAAATCAAACACAGAAATAACCCAAATATTCATCAACAGGTGAATGAAAAAACAAACAAAAAAGATTGTGGTATGCTTTAGCCTTGGAATACTACTACAGTAATAAAAATTTAACAAACAAAAATGAATACACACAATAATATGTATTATTCACAAAAAGATTATGTTGAATAAAGAAGACAAACACAAAAGAGTACACATTATACTTTTTGGTTTACTTGAATTTTTTGAACAGAGAAAACAGACTAATAAATGGGAACATAAATCTGAATTTTTTTTTGGCCCTACATGAGTGGGAATTTGCTAGAAGGGAACTGAAGGGATCATTCAGATGTGAGGGTAGTAGATGTCTGGATATATGCATGTGAAGAAACTCACTGAATTGTATGGTTCAATCTGGGAGCATTTCAGTGTACATACATTTTACCTCAGAGGGAAAAAAATATGAGGAGATTTAGAGTAGCTACAATTATACCACTGAAGAGATTTTAATGGCTGTTTTGGCATAAAGTCAGCTCTAGGCATACTCCAACTTGGCCATCCCACATCTTGATTGCTGTATTTCATTTTAGACACCAAATTTATAACACATATCAATGCATGCATTTCTAGAGGATTATAGAAGAGGAGGATGGTTCTTAAAACATGGAAGAAAAGAAGAAATAAGTGAAAATGCTTAGTATGAAAAATAGAATATACCTTGGTAAGGGCCTAGTAAATGTTTCCAAACAACTGAAGAATAGCCACATGAAGGGGGAACTAGATTAGTTATGTATGAGACTGGGAGGTGCAGCCATAAATTGATGGAGCCCAAGGATGGCAAGTTTTTATTTTTTATCCATGCAAACATGAAAGCAATCTGAATTCAATTTTTTGAATGGAATGAAGACAGTATATCTTTGTATTTATGGTTGTATTCAAGGACAGGAACAGAAGCAGCATTATTATTATTTTTTTAGCAGCACTAAAGGCAAAGGTGTATCCTACCTTCATTACAGAACCCATGCTTCAGAGTCAACATAAAAACACAAAAAGTCCCATAAGTTTTGTAATAATACTACCCCCTCCCCTCACCCCCACCAAAAAAAAGCAACAGAAAACTAAAAAGGCAGAGGAAAGACCCCTAGGCTAGGAGCTTGGGGAGCCCTGATCACGGCACCAGGCCTGCTGCACCCCTCCCCCGACCCAATGCTGGGGGGATTGGGAGGGTGGGGTTCTGGCTTTTCTTTGAGAGCCTTAGAAAGTCATTGAAATGATAGAAGCAGCATGATAAACATAGTGAGTTTTGCATTTTAAGGCTATGACAATTACTCAAGTGAGAGATTTTAATATGGACTAATATGGTGGTAGAGGAGATTAAAAAATAGACAAAGATATTTATTAGGTAAAATAAAGAGAAATCTTGCAATTGATTATAGGAGTGAGGGAAAGGTTGGAGTCAAGGAACTCTCCTAGGTTTTTGGCTTGTGATATTGGGTGGAAAGTTAACAATTGGCTGTAACATTTCAAAATATAAATCTATGTACAAATTTGAAGTTATCGATATTATTTACAAAACAAAAATAAATTCAGATATGTCTCCAAATTTCATGATCATTATCTGTATAAGTTATACATTTAAAGAACCAACATTAAAAAAAATTATTTTGTAGAGAGAATCTTCATGTCTCTACCTGTGTACAGAGCATATCAAATAAATTGTTGGCACTTCACTTCAAAAAGTTTTACCCTTGAAGTTGTTCAGGAAAACCTCAACTATAAAGAGTTTCCCCAAACTGCGAAAACAAAATAAGACAAAGTAAGTATCTTTGATTTCAATAATTGATTTTGATATCTGCAGTAGTAATGTGTGTAGAGAAAAACTGTAACTCATTGGTTTCTTACAGTCCATTGTAAGATTACAAAATATTTATTATTGCTTTTAATTAGATGGACTTGTAAAAATAGTGTCACTGAGAAATATGGCATAATAAAATATTTTGGATAAACATTCAGAAATCTTGGCTTTGGACACTGCTTTGTCTGAAAATAGTTACAAGATGTTGGTCAAATCTCACATTTTCTTGGCCTTAGTTCTGCACTTATAAAATTAGATGATTAGACTAAATTAATTCTAACACATGTCCTGAATTTCCAATCCTATGATTATAAAAGAATATAACTTCTGATCATGTGATTTAGGATAATTTTCAGTATGGTGGCATGATAATAGCAGCTGGTCTTTTGGCCGATGGGTGCAATTAATTCCTTTCAACAGAAGTAATAGCTGGAAATGGCTCTGGAACTCCTTCACTAACATGTACATAGGCAAATTCTGGCTTGTAGATTTGTCTGTTCTAGTTTTCCAAAGCTAATGGCAGTTGGTCCATATTCTAGAGTTTGCCACCAATTCTACTATGTCTTTAACCAGAGGATCCACCAATTTGTGTATGTAACATGTAGTCAAGCTAGTCATAGAGTGTGAATATTAAATGAGATACTATAATAAATTTATTCTGTGTAGTAATTTATATTGCATCATAAATTTGAGGGATATCTTAATTTTCAGATACATTTTTTATTTTCAAGTTCAAATTCACTCACTCATTTATTTACTTATCTATTTATCCATTCTCTACATGTTCATTGAGTGCTTGCTGTGTACCAGAAAAGATTCTAGACACTGTAGGACAGAAGAGAACAAAAAATATTCATGGAACTTATGTGATAATGAAAAGAGAAAGGAACAGTCCAAATAAATGCACATATATGTATGTTTATATTATATGTTTCTATATGTCTATGTATATCAGATATCTCTGGTATAATATAAAGCAATCCTTATTTTCCCACTAATGGATTCATTCTGCTCTAGTGAGCAGTGCATATAGCATATTGCTTGAATAGATTGAGCCAATTAATTTATAAAATATCTTTACATTTTTAAATTGCATAGTTTATCTGATATTCTGAAACAAGCCTAGCCATACATTCACAAATTTCAGCATTATTTACCATAAAGAACCTACCAAGTACCTTCTATTAATAGTACTCAACATATAAGAATTCTCTTGTTAGTAAATCGCCAGCAGGTCTTTTGTTAGCATATTTGCATTTGTTCTTTTTTTTAGCCATGTCCCCACTAAAGACAGAGAGTAGATTTCAGGATTCTGCCATCTCCTTCCAAGCATACCTAATAATTTTTGATTGCTTGTATATTACTTGTACTCAAGTTGATATTATCTTTTGGGAAAAATGAGTTTGCCACTTCTTCTGCTACTAAGCTGGTTCACTGATGACTGATCTCCTTAATTTAATTAGGGATGTGATGTGCCGGGTTTCATCTTTGAGGAGCCTTAGTTTACTGCTAGGTTACCAGTTGCCTTCCAGGGTTTTCAACAGAAATCTTGATATATTCTTTGTGATCCCTTCCTCTGGCAGGTTTTGATTTCTTTTCTTTATTTCCCATGCTTCTGAAAGCTTCATTCTGTTTTTCCAACATTTTATGCTTACGTTTTCACTCTGACTCCATGCAATACCAGAATAAGGTAAATGCCCTTAGTGGCAAAGTGACCATATGCTTGAAGCACCTTGTCTTCACCAAAAGCTCTGATGACTATTTTGCCCCTCAGACAACTGATCTGACTTTCTTACAAATGGACTTATTGTTCTTATTATGTGTGAGTCTTCTGCTTGTTATCTCTAAGTAGAAGTTCTAATTTCCTTGATTACCAAATGAAGTACACTACTTCAAAATTTAAAATTTTGCCAGAATTCTAAAAATAATATGTCATGGAAGAATGTAGTTTTTACATGAAGTATATGTTCTAAAACTTTATAGGAAATCACAGTATCTATTTTGTAAACATCGACAGTAAGCCATATTTCTATACAAATTAATTTACATTGACAAGTTTATGCTGATGTAGTACTTCAATGTATTAATGATATGTAAATAATGACTTAAATAGCTGTTTCATTATAAAGCAAATTTATCATTACTGAGAATCTGATCATTTATACTTGCATGTTGGCTTTGGGAAGAATATATGACTTGTCTCTTTTTAGATTTACATTTAAAAAAAAAACCTATGCATAAATCAACAAATCTTTCAGAAAAAGTAGTATTGAATATAATTAGCACCTGAATACTAAGAGGTGGTTAGTATCCATGGTTACAGTGTTATTACTGAAAGGTCTGTCCCTCCTAACAGAGCAGTCAGCTATTTATCTTTTTATCACTCAGACATTGGCAGTGGGAGAGGGTGGAATCATGTAGAAAGAGTGAACTCTTCATATTTCACACCATACCATTTCTATGAGTGTTAACTGATCATTTAAGATTTCTCAATTGTTTTCAGTACTATAGAGGAGACAGGAATGGAACAGGTAGCTGGCCTCTAATGCGTCCACAATTTAAAGAAGTGGGTTAAAGGCTGAGAACAGCTTGATTTTAGAACAGCTTGCTTTGCTTTAGATCAGTTGGGACACTTGGAGATATGTATCTGTTTATGAGGAGAGAGAAAGCAGGAATAAAATAGAGATTTGGTGGCCTTATTCATAGAGGTGATAGATGAAGCTTTTAAAACTAAAGAGATCACCCAAAAGGAAATGCAGCATTTAAAGAGAAAAATCTGAAGGTAGAATTAAATAAGATAATGGCACTATTTGTTAAATATTTCACTCTTACAAGTTATTCTAGAAGATCTGTTTAACAAATATTAAAATCATGGGCTCTAAGTTCTTTTAACTGAGACTCTATTCAATCTGTATGTTATCTGAGTATTATATCATTTTACCTATTGTGGCTCTGAAATATATCTTAGTAATTATTAGAGCACATTTAGGAATAATTAGCATACAATATTAAATTATACACTCAGAATGTATTATTTTCCTATTTAATCAAACACACACACACGTCTTGCATATGTTTTCTTAGAATGTTTCTAAAATTCATATTTTGTGCTTCTGCGAATAGCTTCTACTTTCACTTATGTTTCTGACAGCTTGTTAAGGAAAATGTGTGACTAATTGCTTTCACATGTATTTGTCTTGACTTTAGTTGACTGATTATTCCTATTATTTTTGGTTGATTTTTTTTAGGTTTTCAAAGCATGCAATTATGTCATCTACAGATGGTCAAAATTTTGTCTTCATTCTATTCATTGTTAAAATGCTTATTTCTGTTTAAAGTCATATTGGATTGGTTAAAAACAAAATTACACAATCATAAAGCAGCAGCTGTTTTTATGCTTGGTTTGATTTCAGTAAGAACACTTTCACTATTTTACCATTTAAAGTATTTTGCCTTATGACTTGAGCCCTAATCTTTCTAATGCTTTAAAGTTTATATTATGCCTCAAGATTTCCAAGGGTGTGTGTGTGTGTGTGTGTGTGTGTGTGTGTGTGTGTGAGAGAGAGAGAGAGAGTGTGTGTATGTGTTTTCAATTATGAATCAGTACTGAATTTGAATTTTTTAAAAAATGTTCTTTGTTTGGAATCATGATAATAATATGGTTTTTCTTCCTCCTTTGTACATCAGTTAACACAATGATATGCACTATTTGTATATAGTTTAGGTCTAGATGAGATAATCACTAAAATATGCTTCTAGGTCTTTCTTCTCCTAGAGAATGTTCTGACAAGCTCCATAATGGAATTGATACACTATGACTTAATTCCAGAAGATTTCAGAAAGAAGGAATCTAGCTTCTTGTGGGTGGAGGTGTATTAGTTAGGATTTTAACTTAAGTACATTAGTTAGGGTTCAGTTAGAAAATACAGACTGTAGATTTAAGGACAAAGAGACCATCAAAAGATAAGAATTAGCAAGAAATCTTCACCTCTAGGACTAGAGGGACAAAGAATAAATTGTGTAACTAGATCCCAGGAGCTACTGTCAACAGGTGGAAACAGGAAACATATTATCTCCTCTTGGCTGAAGCTGAGATCACAGAAAGTAAAAGCTGTCTAGTGGAGGTTCAGCTGCTCTAAGCAAAAGAAAAGAAGAGAAATATACACTTTCTTCACCTCCCAACTTTGTCTTCTGCTAGAGACTCTCATTGACTGAAACTTCTTGCAAGCCAGTAGGCAAGAGATTATGGGAAATATAATTTTCTGCAATATAGAACAGAACAGGAAAGGGCTGAGAATGAATCTGAGAGCAAATAGAAAGATGACTGGAACCCTGTGGATAAATGCTATTGTGTTTTGTTTGATGGAAGGGGAAATTTAGGAACAGCTACTGAAGAATAACTGTGTCACAGTCAGAAGGGTTCAAAAATTCATCTGTAGGTGCACAGCCTAGCTTTTATTTCAAATTAAATATTACCTTGTTTGAGATTCCAGAAAACTGTATCATACCTCTAATTATATGAGTTTATGATGCTAAACCACTAATTGTACATTCATTTTATTTGACGTAATAATAGAATTGTCTAAAGCACTTGTATAATGTTTCTTCTCTCAGTAGTGAGAAATGTCAAGCCACATCAATTTGAAATGAGGCACTTGAAATTATGTAATAAATTGATTGGCATTATAAGTTTGATTTCCTACTCCAGACTAAACATATTTTTGAGCAATTTAAAACTCAAATAAAATTGTTTTGAGAAGTCAGGCTTGCAACCTATTATGATCTCCCAGAAGCCTTTCTTAAAGTTTTAGAGATGCCATGAGAGCAACTGGAAAAGACAAGTTTACTTCTCCTGAGCCAGTATCGACAGCATGGGACCTTGTGATGCTTGTCATAGAGGGAGGTCAGTAATGAGTAGCTCTGACATGCTGCCTGACACTGAGGCTGCTTTTTAAGTCTCAAACTAGTTTGAATACAGTGTTCATCTCTTTAATTGATAAATTGATATGTGCAATTAAAATACTCCTTTGACCATATATATATAGAAAAACATTTAAGATAAAACTATTTGCTTTTTCCTTTAAATTTTACTAACACCAGTGATAGAAAATCAACTCTGCAACATGTGAAATGCCTCATGAACACCCCTCCTCCAAAAAAAGGAAAGGAAAAAAATCTTCTATTCATTTGTCAGAAATATGGGTATAATGATTAAAAATGAGAAGTGGCTGTATTGTGTTTCATTTGGCAGAAATGATACTTAGAGTTATAAACAGTGTCTATCATAGGAAAGGGTACAACATACAAAGAAAATCAATTCTAATATGTGTATTGACTAGTGTTTCTATCCAGGGCTATATTCACATACAAGTAGAGTCGTCAACTGTCTGTGGCCCTAATTGGAGGGGTTTCCTACAAATATCTTGACTATTGATGGATTTGACTTCCTTCATCTAGATTTAAGCATCCTCAAAACATACGCTTTTTTTTTTTTAAGTGGGAAAAGAAAGGAAGAAAATCGATTAGTACTCCCAGCTGAGTTTTCTGCTACTTATTTATAATACAGGTTTATTGAACATATATCTCTATAAAACCATATTCTAAATTGTCTTGGGTGTTATTTTATTTAATCATCAAAAAACCTTTATGAAGTAATGACGTAGTTGCATATACCACTGAAATTTACAGTGGGAGGACATGGATGATTGCAGAGTTCAATCAGTTTACCCATTGTCATACTGCCAAGAAGTGGTGGAGCAAATGTTCAAACTCAATCTGTCTGAATCCAGGACCTCATGATTTAAACATGTAAAAATAATTCTTCAATTAATTCTGCATTGTAAGGAAAGGGAAGATTAACAAGACCCGATAACTTATAGAAGGAAAATCCAGCTATTTATTGGAAGAATTAGAGTTGAAATGTAGATATTTCTCCATACTATGCCATTCCACTCTGAAATTGTAACAGACAAAACACTCAACATCATAGTGTATAAGAAACAGAAAGTTTAAAAACAGAAGCCTCTGAAAGGAGAGAGACTGATAAGGCTGTAAGGATCCAAATAAACCCATTGTGCATCTTCAAAGATAGCTCTGATTTCATAAAGTTGTGAACAACTAATTCTAACTGGAGAACTTACATTCCTTAAAACTCTGAAAACCAAATCTAAATTTCTCAATATGCTTAGATCAACCTTCTTAACTTACTAGATTTCTTAGCCTTGAAGTTGAAATACCAAAGGGTAAACATGCTACATACAATAGTATCATTATCAGCAGCCGCAGCAAAGTAACACATATTGAATAGTTACTCTGGGACAGGCACTTGCTTATTGCTTACATACATGAGTTTAATATATGATGCAATATAGTAACAAATTATCCCCATTGTGTAGGTGAGGAAACAAGCTGAAACTTGCTAATCAACATTTCCAAGATCACACAGCTAGAAAGTGCTAGAGCTGGCATCTAAATGTATATTGTTGAACTGCAATGTTCACACTCAAACATTAAGTAATGATCATGCTAATTTATTTAATAAAAGGTCACTACATGATTATATATAGTTTATTAAATATCATAAAAATATATGTAATAAGCAACTGGAAATATTTTAGTAATATATATATGGAGAGATGAAGAGGGAGAGAGAGAGAATAATCCAACTGTGTAAAGTGGAATGGGGACTCAGATAATATAATGATGATAATTGTTTCTCCACTACTCAGTGACTAACACATAAATTGTAAACAAGTGCAAAATCTGGCTGAATATTTCTATAACTATGACAATGACTTTGCAAAAGTTTCACCATTGTGTACTTCAAGAGTATTTTCCTCTGAGAAGTAAAGAGCTATTCGTATGACATGTAATTGTCACTTGAAAATGTTTTTTTTCTTTCCTGAGCCCTCTGCTATTAACATCCTTTTAAAAGAAAATAATAAACGTAAAAAGTCATTCTCCAGTCATTGAGGGATTTTGAATAAGTACTTCTATAATATTTCAAGATGACAAAATACCTTTAAAAATCAACACGATGTATATCTAACCCATCAACAGTAAAACCCAGGAGCAGAGTATATTGCTGCACAGTGAAACTCATTTTTTTGATCCAATTATCTGCACATCCTATGACCATTATGTCTGTCAACCATGTTCATACAAAACTGCTGAAGGTCAATGCCTCTAAAATTAAGTTCTATCATACAGAGCTTGAGTTAAATGACTTCAGAAGAAGTTGACAAATTGTGAATAAAAATAGCTTGTTGTTCTGCCAATAAAAGTTAGTATACATGACTAAAATAATGTCACTAGTCAACATTGAGTTAAGGTCATTTTCTAATGACTCTCTCCATGGCAATCAAAGAAAAGTCTTCTGGCATAAGATATCACACATGTTAATCTAACTCGAGGGGATTGAAAACAACAGATATGCTTCCAGTGCATAGCAACCCTCAAGTAATGATGGAAATATTTGCAGGCTGACAGTGTCACATTCAGCAGGAAGATGATAATTCTACATAGGTTTCTTTTTTTCTTTATCATAAAGGCTATTGTTGTATTTTATTGAGTGTGAGTTTCTTCCATAATTACTACCATTAGTCTTTGAAATAGCATTTGCACAGGCCAGCTTTCTTAAACTATTTTGACATTTTGAAGGCCTCTAGTCATTTTCCCTCATCTTATTAAACCTATGGCCCAGATAGCAAGGTGTTGTTCTCTGCCCTGACAGGGCCAATGTTGTAGTGAATTGTTTCTAACCAGTTTTAAGCATCCTAGGTAGTATTTGTGTTAAAAGACATGTAGCTCACGACTTAAGCTTTTCTATGTTCTGTTTGAAAGGAAGGACCTGGGACAGAGACTTCAGATTGGACTAAGTGTTGAGTTATCTAACTCATGGTGAATCTCAGAGTAGGAAAAAATAAGTCTCCTTTTCAGTGACAGGAGTAATCAAATCAGGGAAAGTAGGTTTATCCTCAGAAGGATCATCTCCAAGATATTTTCTTAGATGATGTTTCTTCTTGGGCATAAAATTATCTAGGGATATGATTTCTGTCTTGAATCCCAGCCAGGGTAATAGGATAAAATGGGAGGAAGTACTGTAGAAAGGATTAAAAAAAATAAAGGCAGGTGGATGACTTTGATCTACCTTTGTGGTTCTCTGTCTTAATAGGCATTCGGTTTTGAACAGATCTGTAGATGAGAAAAATTGAGATACACTCTTTCCTTTTTCCTAACTTCAGCCATACTTCCACATTGATGACATGCAAAACCTACCTGACAAACACATCACAGTTCCTGGGAGATGAATTAGAAATTCCATGTTCCTGTTTCAAGGCATGTAGTAAATTTATTCCTAACTTGTACATCTTATTTATCCAAATGCTTTTGCTGTAAGTCACATTCAATACTGTGAATGTCATAAAGTTGTATAAATATTCCACAGCCACTAATGGTCCTCTGAAAAGGCACATTCTATCATCACCTGAAACCTCAGTCACATAGTATATCTTGTGATACTTTCTAAGTTAAATATTCAAGACAATCTAACTTCTTCACACTTTCACCATACATGTTATCATTTCTTTTATTCATTTTTTGTTATTGTTGAAGAAATGTCTGTGTTTGTTAGATACTATGTCATGGATTCATAACTATTTCCACATACTGTTTAGTTTCTGTCTACATAGTATATGAACAGTCAATAAAGGCAGTCTCTAAAATTCATTTATAAGTTGGTTGTCTAGAAGTTAGAGTAAATTTTCCCATATAATCAATGTAATAAATTATAGTTCTCCAGTCAGACTTTACTAATGTAAATTCTATATCCTGGGATCAGTGACATTAAAATATACAAGAGATGAATGAAAAAGGGGAGAGATCCACTCTGCCTAGGCTGAACACAAATAGAATTTTGAAAACAGAGAACTGTGATTATGGTCATTTATTCTGTTCCTTTAAGGATTTCACCCTCACCGCTTCAAACCCATTTTCCCAGACCCGTACATACTATTATACTGCCAGAGACTGCCCCATATTAACCGCAATTTCTTGCATTATGCTTCCCTCTCAAATTTGAAATCTCTATCCTTCTCAATCATAACATTTTGCCTTTTTAAGAAGAATAATCCAGCAAAGGGACAACAGTTAGGCTGTGAAGAATGCAAAGATATAAACTACTTAAGAATATACTATACTCTCTCATTCTTTTATTGTCTTTTACTTAGGATAGTACTTAGTACTTAGCATATATCCAATTTTTGATATATAATAATATTTACTTATACTATATCTAATAATATGCACTAATCTCATATAATATCTATGTATTATTTCTTATCTAATAACAAATGATGTTTTTATAGATTCCTGCCTTAAACTGGTTTCTCATTTTTAAAGAAGTTGGCTAATTTAAGTTAAGAGGACTAACATATATTGAGCACTTCAAATGCCCTAGACACTTTAGATGTTTTATATAAACTTTCCCAAATTAAAGTAAAATCTATGGAGTAAATACGATTCTAGTTTTCAGATCAGGAAACTAGGCTTTGTGAGTTTAAGGAATTAAGCCAAGAGGGCCACTATTAGGTTTAGCATTCAAACCTGGTTCTGTCTGACTTTAAATCCTCTACTCTTTCTGTTAAAATAAGCTGAAAAAGGAAATGTGTTAATAGCTAAAATTATGGTAAATGTAGCAAAATGAAAATAAAGATATCAGAAAATATAGAAGAGTGTTGCTGATGGTTTTTGTTTTGTTTCTTTGTGGTGGGACCATTCAAGTCTTAAAACTTACTTGAGAGTCTGCCCCTAGGTTTATAGCTCCTTTGCTTTCTTCCTTTCTATCTAAAGTCTTATATTTTCCAAAAGAACTATGCTTTCTGAGGACAGGCACTGGTGCCATACATTTCTCTACCTCCATATGAAATTCTACAGCTAACTTCTCACTAAGACTTAATAACTATTTTTTAAATGAATGAATGATTAAATATTTTTCAAATCATCAAATAAGAAGACTCCTATTTCTTAACTTGAAAAAAATAAAACTTTTATCTATATAATTTTTCTCTTAGAACATACATTAGTTTATATTTTTATGTCTTTCCATGTACTGCCCTAAAGTAGTTCCTTCTTTTCACTTAGATAATTACAAATGGTCGTTAACACTTTATGTATCTGACAAAGCTATGGCATTTGATAATAAAATTTACCAACCTAATTTTGTATGTTCTATGAATAAAAAATGCAAATTGCTCACAGGAAGTTTCTTTGTAGAGGAGGAATAGTAGAAATGTAAGCAATTTCCTGTGATTTGCATCAAGCCGGACAGCTAATCTGAATCGTTCATACACTTTTTGTATTAACAGAAAATGAAGGACTATTGCCAGAAATTATCCTGACAGTTGACTCTGAAAACACAGATTGGGATTTGGCTTCTTGGTTCTGAATCATATGCAGGAATTAAACACTTCTTTTATCCTCTACCCAGGAGATCATCTAAATGTGTTGTCAGCATTACTCTTTGGTATGGCTTTTTAGACAAATTGAAAATTTATACCAACACCATTTGATTCCCTTCTGATTTGGCTCTTAAACACTCAAGGTCTCTCTTACAGTGAATTGAAACATAAGTTTAACCATAAGAGCTTTAACTATTAGGCCAGTCTCTCTCTGTGACATTTTGAATCGGGGGACTAACATTATTTCCTAGTATTTTATTTTATTTTTAAAAATTTTATTTATTTATTTATTTATTTATTTATTTATTGTCTGTGTTGGGTCTTCGTTGCTGTGTGCAGGCTTTCTCTAGTTGTGGCGAGTGGAGGCTACTCTTTGTTGTGGTGCACAGGCTTCTCATTGCAGTGGCTTCTCATTGCGGAGCACAAGCTCTAGGCGTGCAGGCTTCAGTAGTTGCGGCACATGGGCTCAGTAGTTGTGGCTCGTGGGTTCTAGAGCACAGGCTTAGTACTTGTGGCGCATGGGCTTAGTTGCTCCAAGGCATGTGGGATCATCTCGAATCAGGGATTGAACCTGTGCCCCCTGCATTGGCAGGCAGATTCTTAACCACTGTGCCATGAGGGAAGTCCCTCCTAGGATTTTAAATTCAACAAATACTTCTGCTGGATTAGCTATCCACTAGCTCTAATATATTCCACAGTTTGTTCACTTCTAAATATTTTCTGATTAGCATTATGATTTCTTAATTAATTCATTAATTATTTAGCAACAGTTCCTTTAAGTCTCCAAAATTACATTTTATAATTTGTTTTATGATTTCTAATTTTATTGATTTTATTTAAAGAAAATAATATGTATGTTACGGATTCTTTTGTATTTATTGCTTTCTTTATGGGCCAGTACATAGTTGATTTTTCTATAAGTATTTAGGTAAATGTCATTGGTTGACAGATTCTATGCAGGCACACTTAAAGGAATGTGTTGTTTCAATGTTTTGTGTTATTATTTTAATCATTCATTATCATTCTTTTTTTTTGCTTAATGGTTCAATTACTGAGATAGATGTCTTAAAACTTTTCTAGTATGATATGTTTGTCTTAATTTCTCTTTATAATTTCATCATTTTTGCTTCAAATATTTTGCAGCTCTTTTGTTATCTGTTACTCATTCATTCAGAATTATATTATATTTTGGGCAGATTGCTTCTCATCAATTTGTGGTGGCTCTTTTTTATCCTTATTGTCTTTAATTTTCAGTGTATTTTCTCTGACTGTTAAAATAGCTATTCTACTTTTTGTTTTGTTTTATCATTTACTAGTACCTGTTTGTTTTGTTTTATCATTTACTAGTACCTGTTTTTTTCCCACTTACTTTTAAACTCTCTCTTGTTACAATTTAGGTATATCTCTCTTAAACTGCATTTAGCTATTTTGTTGTTGTTTTGTAATCTTAGAGTCCCTCTCTCTTTAACAGATGAGTTTATATACTCTATACTTATTTTGGCTATGGATATATTTGATACTATTTTTACCAAATATAACATCTTTTCCACATTACCATGGTGACATATAAACATCCAATAGTCATTTTAACTCCAATTAATAATCTGTTATTCCCCTATGAGAAGGAAATTGTCTTCACTATTTTTTTTTTTTTTTTTTTTGCTGCTATAGGGTAGTATTGAACATGATTGAACATACCTCTTCGTTTACATATGTAAGAGAAATCTTGGGTAGACACTGAAAACTGCTGGGCTCAAATTTGTACATCTTTAACTTTAGCAGCAATCATGAGGCAGATGCCAAAAATGATTGTACAAATTAAAAACCCGTCATCAGTTATTATAGTAACATCTCCAATTTTCCTTATTAATAAAATGGATCCAAATAAGGTATTGAAATTCACACTACAAATTAGGGCTTGAATACTAATGATTTTTAATACTGGGCTCATCAGATTACTCCAAGAAGGGCCCTTTTCCCAAATGTTTTAAAAGTACTGATTCTTTACTACCTGAAGATTTCTTGATTACTCTGTTTGCCAAAATGTTAGCTTTCCAGTGGTCTAGCCCTGTTAAGTATTTGTCATTTTTATTGCTATCCCATGTGTAACTTCTGCCACTAACTTCTCTGCTCCTATGATTTCTGTGACAGGCTGTTTAGTCCAATTTGCACATTGGTACTGGCCTAAACTGTAACCACTCCATTCTTGCTTCATCTTGTCCAATATTATCAACCTTTGGCTATCATTGCCTTTCTGATATTTTAAAAGCAACCTTAAAATAAACCAGTGGTGTAACCTAGTATTAAAATCACTTGTGTACTCTCAGGTTGTGTTACTAGAATTCCAGAGAACAGAACATAAAACTATTACACTGGTGTTCCACACCAGTCAAACAATATACACTAGTATTGTGTTAAATTCTTGTGTCCCACATTTTATTAGAGGAATTGAAAAACAAGAGAGAATATAGTGAAGGGCAGCCAGAATGGTGAGCTGATGGAAATGTTGTAAGAAGCACAGCGGGAAAAAAGAAAAGAGAAAAATGAAAGAGAGAGAGAGAGAGAGAAAGCCTGGAGATTTTCTCCGCAGAAAAAAGAGGTTTTAGTGGAAAGACATGATAGCTATCTTCAAATATCTGAAGCACTGTCAAGGGACAGAGAAAGAGCCTAGAATTATTCTTTGTCACTGTTGAGGGCAGAATCAGGATTAACGTGTGACTTAGAAAGACATGGTTCTTGGCGCATTATAAGGAAGATGCTGGTCATAGTCACATTCATCCAATGAAGGAACACTCTCCCTTGAGACATAGTAAATTGCCAGGAGTTCTATATGAAATAATATGTAATAGATCACTAGAGGGAGCAAGATCTTTCACTATCTTTAAAATATATATGAACCCCCAAATACCCTACAATTGGGAAAGAAAGATATATTCTAATATGTGTATTTGTATGAAAACAGATCCTTCTTTATATGCATTAAAATTCCTACTATAAAATAACATTGAAATAAATATTTAATATATTTCCAAATGCTTTGACTAGTATATTTATTATAAATAATATTTAGAATTGCACCCCAAATTCAATGCCTTATAGATTAATTTTAATTTTAAGTCACAATGCTCTTTACTCAGAAATACAATTAACTGCATTCTAATGCTAGAATACAGGTATGACATTCAATAAAATTCAAAGTAAGATATAGAATTCACAACCCTTAACACCTAATATTGATGATTACAGTAATAAGGCCTATAAACTTTGTGAATTGAAATAGACTTTGAAAAATTCTATAATGCAGCAGATGAGGCCATGCTGAGTGAGTCTTTAGATCCCATGCCAATCATTTGAGCATTGTGTGTCACCACCCACTAAATTTGATTCGACTGTATTTCAAATATAAATAAAAATTCACATTAAATAAAAGATTAAAGTTCTCTGTGGAATTCAAACATTTTGGCTTTCTGTAGAAGTTTTATAAATTATTAATAAAAATACTAGTGGCATATCCATTCGTTGATATTTGAAAACTGCTAAAATATGTTTTCTTCCTTCCAAACATTATGGTTTCTTTTCTACAAAACTGCAAGTTTATTTACATTTGTCTTTTTATTGTGAGCTCTTCCCCAACCTTAATCAAATTTATAGGTTTTGTTTATTTTTTTGTAGTTAGATCTTAGCAGAAAAAATACACGTAAACACTCAATTTAATCAAAATATTTCAATAACAAGTTGAACTTTATCAGATTTATAATATTATAATCACAATCCATTAAAGAAAGAAAACTCTCTAGACTGCCAAACATTGCAGATGACATCTCCATAAGACCTTTCTATGACTGGACAAAATTTAATGAAGGTTATATTTATGGGACATAAAATAGATGATAATTTTATACAAAAAATAAAAACTTCTAGGAAAAGACAGTAAGACATTTACCTTGAATTTTAATAAAATGAACACATAATCATTGTTACTTTGATAATTTATTAACACTGATTATTTGGAATCTCCTCTGATAGAAAGGAGAAAGATTAATTGGCTTTTATTTTATTTTATTTTATTTTTAAGCTCTTTATTGGAATATAATTGCTTTACACTGTTGTGCCAGTTTTTGCTATACAATAAAGTGAATCAGCTGTATTTATACATATATGCCCATGTCTCCTCCCTCCCACAACTCCTTCCCACACTCACTATACCAGCCTTCTAAGTCCTCACCCATCATCGAGTTGATCTCCCTGTGTTATGCAGCAGCTTCCCACTAGCTATCTATTTTATATTTGGTAGTGTATATATATCAGTGCTACTCTCTCACTTCATCCCAGCTTCCCCTTCGCCCTCCAGCCCGTGTCCTCAAGTCGGTTCTCTACATCTGCATCTTTATTCTTGCCCTGTCACTGGGTCCATCAGTACCATTTTTTTAGATTCCATTTATATGAGTTAGCATATGGTATTTGTTTTTCTCTTTCTGGCTTACCTCGCTCTATATGACAGACTCTAGGTCCATCCCCTCACTACAAATAACTCAATTTCATTCCTTTTTATGGCTGAGTAATATTCCATTGTATACATGTGCCACATCTTCTTTATCCATTCATCTGTTGATGGACATTTAGGTTGTTTCCATGTCCTGGCTATTGTAAATAGTGCTGCAATGAACACTGTGGTACATGTTTCTTTTTGGATTATGGTTTTCTCTGGGTATATGCCCAGTAGTGGGATTGCTCGGTCATATGGTAGTTCTATTTTTAGTTTTTTAAGGAACCTCCAAACTGTTTTCCATAGTGGCTGTACCAACTTACATTCCCACCAACAGTGCTGGAGGGTTCCCTTTTCTCCACACCCTCTCCAGCATTTATTGTTTCTAGATTTTGTGATGATGGCCATTCTGATTGGTGTGAGGTGATACCTCATTGTGGCTTTAACTTGCGTTTCTCTAATGATTAGTGATGTTGAGCATCTTTTCATGTGTTTGTTAGCCATCTGCTTTCTTCTTTGAAGAATGTCTATTTAGGTCTTCTGCCCATTTGTGGATTGAGTTATTTGCTTTTTTGGTATTAAGCTGCATGAGCTGCTTGTATATTTTGGAGATTAATCCTTTGTCCATTGCTTCGTTGGCAAATATTTTCTACCATTCTAAGGTTTATCTTCTTGTCCTGTTTTTGGTTTCTTTTGCTGTGCAAAAGCTTTTAAGTTTCATTAGATCCCATGTGTTTATTTTTGATTTTATTTCCATGATTCTAGGAGGTGGGTCAAAAAGGATCTTGCTTTGATGGATGTCATAGAGTGTTCTGCCTATGTTTTCCTTTAGGAGTTTTATAATGTCTGGCCTTCCATTTAGGTCTTTAATCCATTTTGAGTTTATTTTTGTGTATGGTGTTAGGAAGTGTTCTAATTTCATTCTTTTACATGTAGTTGTCCAATTATCCCAGCACCACTTATTGAAGAGGCTATCTTTTTTCCATTGTATATTCTTGCCTCCTTTGTCAAAGATAAGGTGCCCATATGTGCATGGATTTATCTCTGGGCTCTCTATTCTGTTCCATTGATTTATATTTCTGTATTTGTGCCACTACCATACTGTCTTGATCACTATGGCCTTGTAGTATAGTTTGAAGTCAGGGAGCCTGATTCCTCCAGCTCCACCTTTCCTCCTCAAGATTGCTTTGGCTATTCGGGGTCTTTTGCATTTCCATACCAATTGTAAGATTTCTTGTTCTAGTTTTGTGAAAAATGCTGTTGGTAATTTGATAGGAATTGTGTTGAATCTGTAAATTGCTTTGGGTAGTATAGTCATTTTCACAATGTTGATTCTTCCAATCCAAGAACATGGTATGTCCCTCCATCTGTTTGTGTCATCTTTGATTTCTTTCATCAGTGTCTTATAGTTTTCTGCATACAGGTCTTTTGCCTCCTTAGGCAGGTTTATTCCTAGGTTTTTTATTCTTTTTGTTGCAATGGTGAATGGGAGTGTTTCCTTAATTTCTCTTTCTGCTCTTTCATTGTTAGTGTATAGGAATGCAAGAGATTTCTGTGCATTAATTTTGTATCCTTCAATTTTACTAAATTCATCAGTTTTATCAGTTTTTAAATCACTGATTTAGGATCCTGCTATGCAGTAACATCGCAATTCAGTTGCTGTGAATGAAGATAAATTATTGGAATTAAAAGACCATATTGAATCATTAAACACTTGTGCACTTGATTGTATCACATAAAATAAGTAAAATATTTAATAATGAGATATTTTGGGAAAAGTAGCTCTTATTCATTATTTTAGTTCTCATATACGAATTATCTATATATATAATGTATAAAGAGATGGTATTTAATAATATTTAATATTAAATTATATACAATTATATAATTAATATAGTTATATATATTTGTAGAAGAAATCTATGACAAGATTGAAAATAATTAATATGATTTCCTTGGATTGGAAAAAACTAAAATTAGAATTACCATATGATCCTGCAATCCCATTTCTGGGCATATATCTGGAGAAAACTGTAATTCAAAAAGACACACATGCAAACCAATCTTTACAGCAGCACTATTTCACTATTTACAATCGACACAGATGAATGAATAAAGAAGATGTGGTATATATATATGTTATATATTCCATTGTATATATAATGGAATATTACTTAGCCATAAAAAGAATAAAATAATTCCATAAAAAAGAATAAAATAATGCCATTTGCAGCCACATGGATCGACCTTACCTCATACCAAGTGAAGTAAGCCAGACAGAGAAAAATAATGAAAAATATGTTTATATCTGTATTAATTTTTATTATTTATGGGTTCCTTATTTCTTTGTGGAGATTCAAGTTTTGATCTGATGCTATTTTCTGTTTATTAAAGAAGTTTCCTTAACAGTTATTTTAGCAAAAGTCTACTAGCAATGAAGTCTCTTGCCTTCTGTGTTTTCTAAAAAAGTGTTTATTTCATCAAGATCTTTCCTTTATTTCAATATTTAGATATGACATCTCTAGATGCATTTTATTTTAGTTTCTTCCTGTTTGGTGCTATTGGAGCTTATTGATTTTGTGGTTTGATAGCTTTCATTATATCAGAAAATTCCTTCTCATTATCTGCCTTATTCTGTTTCTGTTCTTCCTCTGGAGCTTCAGATAATCCCGTGTTCAGTCACTTGATATTGCCCCTCAGTCCATAGCTCTTAGATTTTCTGTCCTGCATTTTTGTTGTCGTTTCCTTGGATTCAATTTTTTAAATTTCTTTTCACTTATTTTCAAGTTCACTGATTTATTTATTTTTTTAAGAACTTTTATTGAGATACAGTTAACAGACAATAAACTGCATATATTTAGAGTGTACAATTTGGTATCCCAATCTCCCAATTCATCCCCCCCAACCCTCCCCGCTTTCCCCACTTGGTGTCCATGTATTTGTTCTCTACATTTGTGTCTCTATTTCTGCCTTGCATTTCCTCTTTCATAATTGTTAGCATTTGCCTTATGTATTGAGGTGCTCCTGTATTGGGTGCATATATATTTATAATTGTTATCTCCTCTTCTTGGATGGATCCCTTGATCTTTATATAGTGTCCTTTCTTGTCTCTTGGAACATTTTTTATTTTAAAGTCTCTTTTATCTGATATGACTATTGCTACTCCAGCTTGCTTTTGATTTCCATTTGCATGGAATATCTTTTTCCATCCCCTCACTTTCCGTCTGTATGTGTCCCTAGGTCTGAAGTGAGTCTCTTGGAGACAACACATATATGGATCTTGCTTTTGTATCTATTCAGCCAGTCTCTGTCTTTTGGTTGGGGCATTTAGCCCATTAACATTCAAGGTCATTATCGATATGTATGTTCCTATTACCATTTTCTTAATTGTTTTGTTTTTGCAGGTCCTTTTCTTCTCTTATGTTTCCCACTTAGAGAAGTTCGTTTAGCACTTGTCGTAGGCTGATTTGGTGGTGCTGAATTCTCTTAGCTGTTGCTTGTCTGTAAAGCTTTTGATTTCTCCCTCGAATCTGAATGAAATCCTTGCTGGGTAGAGTAGTCTTGGTTGTAGGTTCTTCCCTTTCATCACTTTAAATATATCATGCCACTCCCTTCTGGCTTGCAGAGTTTCTGCTGAGAAATCAGCTGTTACCCTTATGGGAGTTCCCTTGGATGTTATTTGTCTTTTTTCCCTTGTTGCTTTTAACAACTTTTCTCTGTCTTTAATTTTTGTTAGTTTGACTACTACATGTCTTGGCGTGTTTTTCCTTTGGTTTATCCTGCCTGGGACTTGCTGTGCTTCCTGGACTCGGGTAGCTATTTCTTTTCCCATGTTAGGGAATTTTTCAACTAGAAACTCTTCCAATATTTTCTTGGGTCCTTTCTCTCTCTTCTCCTTCTGGGACCCCTATAATGTGAATGTTGGTGCATTTAACATTGTCCCAGAGGTCTCTTAGGCTGTCTTCAGTTCTTTTCATTCTTTTTTCCTTATTCTTTTCTGCATCAGTAATTTTCACCATTCTGTCTTCTAGGTCATTTATTTGCCCTTCTGCCTCAGTTAATCTGCTGTTAGTTCCTTCTAGTGTATTTTTCATTTCAGTTATTGTGTTGCATATCTCTGTTTGTTTGCTCTTTAATTCTTCTAGGTCTTTGGTAAACTTCTTGATCTTTGCATCCAATCTTTTTTCAAAGTCCTGGATCATCTTCACCATCATTATTTTGAATTTTTTTTCTTGAAGGGTGCCTACCTCTTCTTCATTTAGTTGTTTTTCTGGGTTTTTATCCTGTCCCTTCATCTGGTACAAAGTCTTCTGCTTTTTCATTTTCTGTATCTTTCTGTGGCTGTGGTTTTCAGTTTCACAAGACGAAATACTGCTGATACTGCTTGATATTGCTGTCTTCCCTCTTGTGGAGGAAGCTATCTCTCAAGTTCACTGATTTATTAATTCTACTCATGAGTCCATCCTCCAAAAAATTTCATTTCTGATATTATGCTTTTCTATTTCTATTTGATTTATTTTTCTATTTTTTATCTTTTTGTTAAAAACCCCTATCTGCTAATTCAAGTAATCTACCTTTTCCACTGTATCCTTTAACATATCATAACAAAGTTATTTCAAAGTCCTTGACATATTTCAAATATCCTAGTCATCTGTGAGTGTGGTTCTGCTGATTTTTTGTCTCTTGACAATGGATTGTTTTCCTTGTGTCTTCAATTTTTATTGACTGTTGGGCATCATATATATAACAACATAGACTAAGGTTAAATAGTACACATGTTTAGAAATTAAAATGTCTCTTTTCCTGTCAGTTGACAGTCTAATTATGAGTTGAGCTAGGATTTTTTGTTGTTTCTATGGTTACAGTTAGGACATGTCTAACATTTCAGTCCCTTTTTTTTTTTTTTGTAAATTTACTCACCTCAGTTATTCTTGTTAGTGAAAAGACTAAGGATTGGCCATTGAAATTAGATTTCAGGGATTTCTCCTTAAAAATCATTTTCTTTACTTCTCCTATTGGTTGGAAACTGGGTTTTATGGCTAGAGCTTGAATAGTCATCTTGATGTTGAGGATCAAAAAGACACTTAATGTTGAACTGCAGGAAGCTTGGAAAAAGAAAGAGTGTGTGTGTGTGTGTGTGTGTGTGCGCATTTTCGTTCATCACATTCAGCAATCTTATAATCTTTATTTGTTGAAACTGAAAGAATTCATTATTTTAAAATACATTTTTACTTTTCATTGTTGATTTTTGTCTTGAGGACAGCTTGTTGCCTCCCTTCATTTTTTTTTTTTTTGGGGGGGTACACCAGGTTCAATCAACTGTTTTTATACACATACCCCCGTATTCCCTCCCTTCCTTGACACCCCCCCACTCGAGTCCCCCCCACCCTCCCTGCCCCAGTCCTCTAAGGCATCTTCCATCCTCGAGTTGGACTCCCTTTGTTATACAACAACTTCCCACTGACTATTTTACAGTTGGTAGTATATATATGTCTGTGCTACTCTCTCGCTTCTTCTCAGTTTCCCCTTCACCCCCTGCCCCCTCCCATACCTCGAGTTCTCCAGTCCATTCTCTGTATCTGCATCCTTGTTCTTGTCACTGAGTTCATCAGTACCATTTTTAGATTCTGTATATGTGAGTTAGCATACAATATTTGTCCTTTTCTTTCTGACTTACTTCACTCTGTATGACAGATTGTAGTTCTATCCACCTCATTACATATAGCTCCATCTCATCCCTTTTTAGAGCTGAGTAATATTCCATTGTATATATATGCCACATCTTCTGTATCCATTCATTTGTTGATGGGCATTTAGGTTGCTTCCATGTCCTGGCTATTGTAAAGAGTGCTGCAATAAACATGATGGTACAAGTTTCTTTTGGGATTATGGTTTTCTTTGGGTATATGCCCAGGAGTGGGATTACTGGATCATATGGTAGTTCTATTTGTAGTTTTTTAAGGAACCTCCACATTGTTTTCCATAGTGGCTGTACCAACTTACAGTCCCACCAACAGTGCAGGAGAGTTCCCTTTTCTCCACACCCTCTCCAACATTTGTTGTTTCCAGACTTTGTGATGATGGCCATTCTGATTGGTGTGAGGTGATACCTCATTGTGGCTTTGACTTGCATTTCTCTGATGATGAGTGATGTTGAGCATCTTTTCATGTGTTTGTTGGCCATCTGTATGTCTTCTTTGGAGAAATGTCTATTTAGGTCTTCTGCCCATTTGTGGATTGGGTTATTTGCTTTTTTGGTATGAAGCTGCATGAGCTGCTTGTATATTTTGGAGGTTAATCCTTTGTCCGTTGTTTCATAGGCAATTATTTTTTCCCATTCTGAGGGTTGCCTTTTAGTCTTGTTTATGGTTTCTTTTGCTGTGCAAAAGCTTTTAAGTTTCATGAGGTCCCATTCGTTTATTCTTGATTTTATTTCTATGATTCTAGGAGGTGGGTCAAAAAGGATGTTGCTTTGATGTATGTCAAAGAGTGCTCTGCCTATGTTTTCCTCTAGGAGTTTTATAGTGTCTGGCCTTACATGTAGGTCTTTAATCCATTTGGAGTTTATTTTTGTGTATGGTGTTAGGAAGTGTTCTAATTTCATTCTTTTACATGTAGCTGTCCAATTTTCCCAGCACCACTTATTGAAGAGGCTGTCTTTTTTCCATTGTATACTCGTGCCTCCTCTGTCAAAGATAAGGTGCCCATATGTGTTTGGGCTTACCTCTGAGTTCTCTATTCTATTCCATTGATCGTCCTTTCTATTTTTGTGCCAGTACCATACTGTCTTGATCACTATGGCCTTGTAGTATAGTTTGAAGTCAGGAAGCCTGATTCCACCAACTCCATTTTTCCTTCTCAAGATTGCTTTGGCTATTCGGGGTCTTTTGCATTTCCATACAAATCGTAAGATTTCTTGCTCTAGTTCTGTGAAAAATGCCATTGGTAATTTGATCGGGATTGCATTGAATCTGTAAATTGCTTTGGGTAGTACAGTCATTTTCACAATGTTGATTCTTCCAATCCAGGAACATGGTATGTCCCTCCATCTGTGTGTGTCGTCTTTGATTTCTTTCATCAATGTCTTAAAGTTTTCTGCATACAGATCTTTTGCCTCCTTAGGCAGATTTATTCCTAGGTATTTTATTCTTTGTGTTGCAATGGTGAATGGGAGAGTTTCCTTAATTTCTCTTTCTGCTCTTCTGTTGTTAGTGTATAGGAATGCAAGAGATTTCTGTGCATTAATTTTGTATCCTGCTACTTTACTAAACTCATCAATGAGTGCTAGCAGTTTTCTGGTAGAGTCTTTAGGGTTTTCTATATATAATATCATGTCATCTGCAAAGAGTGACAATTTTACTTCTTCTTTTCCAATTTGGATTCCTTTGATTTCTTTTTCTTCTCTGATTGCTGTGGCTAACACTTCCAAAACTATGTTGAATAACAGTGGTGAGAGTGGACACCCTTGTCTTGTTCCTGTTCTTAGAGGGAATTCTTCCAGTTTTTCCCCATTGAGAATGATGTTGGCTTTTGGTTTTTCATATATGGCTTTTATTATGTTGAGGTAATTTCCTTCTCTGCCCATTTTCTGGAGAGCTTTTATCATAAATGGATGTTGAACTTTGTCAAAAGCTTTTTCTGCATCTATTGAGATGATCATATGGTTTTTATCCTTCAATTTGTTGATATGATGTATCACGTTGATTGATTTGCGTATATTGAAGAATCCTTGCATCCCAGGGATAAACCCCACTTGATCATGGTGTATGATTTTTTTTAATGTGCTGTTGGAGTCTGTTAGCTAGTATTTTGTTGAGGATTTTTGCATCTATATTCATCAGTGATATTGGTCTGTAGTTTTCTTTTTTTGTGACATCTTTGCCTGGTTTTAGTATCAGGGTGATGGTAGCCTCGTAGAATGAGTTTGGGAGTGCTCCACCTTCTGCAATATTTTGGAAGAGTTTGAGAAGGATAGGTGTTAACTCTTCTCGAAATGTTTGATAGAATTAGCCTGTGATTCCATCTGCTCCTGGGCTTTTGTGTGTTGGGAGATTTTTAATCACTGCCTCAATTTCTGTACTTGTGATTGGTCTGTTCATGGTTTCTATTTCTTCCTGGTTCAGTCTTGGAAGATTGTATTTTTCTAAGAATGTATCCATTTCTTCCAGGTTATCCAATTGATTGGCATATAGTTGCTTGTAGTAGTCTCTCATGATGTTTTGTATTTCTGAGGTGTCCGTTGTGACTTCTCCTTTTTCATTTCTAATTCTGTTGATTTGCATCTTCTCCCTTTTTTTCTTGATGAGTCTGGCTAATGGTTTATCAATTTTGTTAATCTTCTCAAAGAACCAACTTTTAGTTTCATTTATTTTTCTTATGGTTTCTTTCCTTTCTTTTTCATTTATTTCTGCTCTGATCTTTATGATTTCTTTCCTTCTGCTCACTTTGGGGTTTCTTTGTTCTTCTTTCTCTAGTTGTTTGAGGTGTAAGGTTAGGTTGTTTATTCGATCATTTTCTTGTTTCTTAAGGTAGGACTGTATTGCTATAAACTTCCCTCTTAGAACTGCTTTTGCTGCGTCCCATAGGTTTTGGGTTGTTGTGTCTTCATTGTCATTTGTTTCCAGGTATTTGTTGATTTCCTCTTTGATTTCTTCAGTGATTTCTTGGTTGTTTAATAGCATGTTGTTTAGTCTCCATGTGTTTGTATTTTTTACAGTTTTTTTCCTGTAATTGATATCTAGTCTCATGGCGTTGTGGTCTGAGAAGATGCTTGATATGATTTCAATTTTCTTGAATTTGCTGAGGTTTGATTTGTGACCCAAGATGTGATCTATCCTGGAAAATGTTCCGTGTGCACTTGAGAAGAAAGTGTAGTCTGTCGTTTTTGGATGGAATGTCCTATAAATATCAATTAAGTCGAGATGGTCTAATGTGTCATTTAAAGCTTGTGTGTCTTTATTGATTTTCTGTTTGGATGATCTGTCCATTGATGTAAGTGGGGTGTTCAAGTCTCCCACTATTATTGTGTTACTGTCGATGTCCCCTTTTATAGCTGTTAGCATTTGCCTTATGTATTGAGGTGCTCCTATATTGGGGGCATAGATATTTACCATTGTGATATGTTCTTCTTGGATGGATCCCTTGATCATTATGTAGTGCCCTTCCTTGTCTCTTTTAATAGTCTTTACTTTCAAGTCTAATTTGTCTGATATGAGTATTGCTACTCCAGCTTTCTTTTGACTTCCATTTGCTTGGAATATCTTTTTCCATCCCTTCACTTTCAGTCTATATGTATCCCTTGGTCTGAAGTGGGTTTCTTGTAGGCAGCATATAGAAGAGTCTTGTTTTTGTATCCATTCAGCCAGTCTGTGTCTTTTGGTTGGAGCATTTAATCCATTCACATTTAAAGTGATTATTGACATGTGTGTTCCCATTACCATTTTCTGAATTGTTTTGGGTTTGTATTTGTAGGTGTTTTCCTTTTCTTGTGTTTCCTACTTAGAGAAGTTCCTTTAGCACTTGTTGTAAGGCTGGTTTGGTGGTGCTGAATTCTCTTAACTTTTGCTTGTCTGGAAAGCTTTTGATTTCTCCCTCCAATCTGAATGAGATTCTTGCTGGGTAGAGTATTCTTGGCTGTAGGTTTCTCTCTTTCAGGACTTTCAGTATATCCTGCCATTCCCTTCTGGCCTGCAGAGTTTCTGTAGAAAGGTCAGCTGTTATCCTGATGGGTTTTCCCTTATATGTTGTTTGTTGCTTTTCTCTTGCTGCTTTTAATATTTTTTCTTTGTGTTGAATTGTCGTTAGTTTGATTAATATGTGTCTCGGTGTATTTCTCCTTGGGTTTATTCTGTATGGGACTCTCTGTGCTTCTTGGACTTGGTTCATTATTTCCTTTCCCATGTTGGGGAAGTTTTCCCCTAGAACCTCTTCAAATATTTTCTCAGACCCTTTCTTGTTTTCTTCTTCTTCTGGGATGCCTATAATTCGAATGTTGGTACGTTTAAGGTTATCACTGAGGTCTCTGAGGCTGTCTTCTAGTCTTTTTATTATTTTTTTTCTTTTTCCTGCTCTGTGGCATTTATTTCTCCCATTCTATCTTCCAACTCACTTATTCGTTCTTCTGCCTCAGTCATTCTGCTGGTTATAGCATCTAGAGTATTTTTAATTTCAGTTATTTTGTTATCCATTGCTGTTTGTTTTTCTGAGTTCTTATGAACTGTTTCTTGTACTTTCTCTATTTTGTTATCGAGATTTTGTATCATTTTTACTATCATTACTCTAAATTCTTTTTCAGGCATTTTTCCTATTTCCTCCTCATTTATTTGGTCTTGTGGGTTTTTTTCCTGCTCCTTTGCCTGCATGGTGTTTCTTTGTTTCCTCATGGTTGTCCAAGCTTTTGGGGTTGCTTGTCCTGGTGATAGAGGTGTTTATAGAAGACTGTCCAAGCCTCAGACTAATGTCCAAGTATTGGATTAAACGAATATTCAGTCTAGGAAACACATACATGTATAAGACACACAATTATTGAATCCGTTAGGACATAAGGCTCTAGAAAGACCTGACAGAACCCCAGTGTGCTATCAGATATTCAAAGAGAAACCCAGCAGAAATTGACAACTGAAACAGAACAAATCAGAGACAAAAGCAAAAGCAAACAAACAACAAATAACACCCTACACATACAAACATCAATCCAGGGAGATTTTGTAAGCTAGGATCAAATATAGAAATGAGCTGGAGTACCACCAGAGAGAATGGAGATTCTCAGAATGTAATTAGACAACTGTACTAAGAACTAAGATATAGACAAAAGCCTAATATTAATACCAAGGCAGTGCATCATCTGGAGAATAGAGCAAGGCGTCTGAGCAGACCGATAGTGTTGCTTATAAGTATGTTAAGATAAAATAAACTTAAAATGGCTGGAAGAAAGGGGAACAGAAGAGCGTAATGTGGTTGGAAATATGCAAAGAAAAAGAAAGGAATAGAAGTGTATAAAAGAAAGGGATGAAAGGAAAGTATGAGAGATATTTTGTCCGTACTACCAAAAACTTAGCTAGATATAGAAGTATATAAAAAGGCAAAAAAAAAAAAAAAAAAAGAATAAAAAATATCCTTAAAAAATTATGTTATAAAACTTGTAGATCCCTTAGGGCGAAGATCATATTTAATAAATCAAAAAAAAAAAAAAAAAAAGAGAGAGAGAGAGAAAGAAAAGAAAAAAAAAAATCCAGAACTGATCCCCGAATGGACCAGTTCAATAGGTATTGATACTACTATTTCTGTTTCCTTAGCGTCTCAGCTGTAAATGTCCTTCTCCTTGCCTTGGGTTTTTTTTTTTGCGTTATTCTGTGACCAGCAGAGGTTCCTTTATTGTTCGTCTGTAAGCCTCGGTGTGTGGGGAGGGAGAGGGTACAATAGTGGCTCCTTCTCCTGGGAGTGAGTGAGCAGTGGCGCACTGTTGTTTCCGTCAGGCTTGGAGGTGCCTGTTGCAGAGGGCGCTGGTGGCTCAGGCGTACACAGAAAGTCTTAGAGTTGGGCCTCTCTCAGGGTTTTTTCTTTTTGATGCTGGTTTTTTTTTTCTTTTGGCAGCCTCCCTGCTGCTGGCGTTGCAAGGAGTTTTAATCTAGCCCCGCCCGAGTGCCTGAGGGTGCTTGTTATCCCTGAGCGCCTTAGGTGGCCCGCAGGGCGTCTCTCCACTGCCTGTTGCAGAGGCGCCGAAAGAGAGGGAGAGGCTATGCGCGCGGCTCCTCCCCCCCCCCCCCCCCCCCGCCTGGGAGCCTGCAGCCTCCAGCCGCCATCATGGCCGGGCAGCTCTCAGGGACGGGCACTCCTCGCCGCGGACCTCCTCCCTCCTGTCCTCTCGGTCCGTCACCCTACCGGCAACAATGTTTCTCACCCTGAACCAGCTCTCCGGTTCCCACGCTCCCGCTCCTGGACCCTCCGTTCAGCCGCGGATCGATGTTTCGGTCCGGGAACGCTGAGCTGCGCTGTGGACCCTCCGTATGTTTCTCACTCCCTCCCGTCTGCCACAGCTCCGCCGCTTCACCCTCTTTGAGCCCTTGTAGATGCCTCCCTACCGGCTATGTCGGGCTCCCCGCAGCCCTTTCTGGTGTCCGAGGCCGTCTGCTGGTGTTCAGCTGGTTCTCTGTGGGAATGACTGCGTCCTTCCATGCATTCCCAATGCATCTGTGGAGAGGGATGCACTCCACGACGTCTCTCTACTTCACCGCCATCTTTTCTCTCCTCCCTTCATTTTTTAATTAGATTTTGTGTATGATTAATGTTATCTTAACATTTTTAATCATCTTGAATTTTTGCTCAAATCTGGAAATTTTTTTTACCTTTATCTTTGACATTCCTACTTTGAACTTAGCTATCTCTATTTTTATTAATTAAATAATGTATTTATTTGTTGACTGCATTGGGTCTTTGTTGCTGCACACAGGCTTTCCCTAGGTGCAGTGAGTGGGGGCCACTCTTTATTGTGGTGCGCAGTCTTCTCATTGTGGTGGCTTCTCTTATTGTGGAACATGGGCTCCAAGAACATGGGCTTCAGTAATTGCAGCACACGGGCTCAATAGTTGTGGCACATGGGCTTAGTTGCTTCACAGCATGTGGTATCCTGCTAGGGCAGGGATTCAACCCGTGTCCCCTGCATTGGCAGGCGGATTCTTAAACATTGTGCCACCTAGGAAGTCCCTCTATTTTTCTTATTCTCTTTATCAGGACAATTAATTTTTCTTTAGGGAACCGTACTATTAATTGCCATGAACTCTTTCTAATTGTACCTTTTTAAATCAGTCTTCTCTGGGAATTCCCTGGTTGTTCAGTGGTTAGGACTTGGCAATTTCACTGTTGGGGCCTGGGTTCAATCCCTAGTTGGGGAACTAAGATCCCACAAGCCATGTGATGCAGCAAAAAAAAGGGACTGTCTTTTCTAATTTAATAATGTCTTCTGATATAATAAAAGCTATACTTTCCTATGCAACCTCAAATATCTAATGGATATGAGTTGTTTATCCTCAGTTTGTTAACTTTTTAAAATTTTTATGAGGATGAAAATGATAACCTCTAAGCTCTTTATACATTAGACTGGAAATTTTAAGTCCAAATTTATATGTTTTTTCTTTTTAACCTAAAACATAATGATTCAGCACAGTTGAAAATAATGGGATGGGAAAATACATGCCAAACAAATGCATAATAGCTAAAAGAGAGTTGTGTAGCCATGAACTATCAGAAAACAGTTACTAACACCAGACTCAAAAGATATAAAGCAAAAAATGACAACATTACAAGTAGAGTTAGATAAACCCATTATCACTTTTGAAGACATTTAGCATACGTATCTGAAGTTGATGGCCAAATTTAGTAAAGAAAGAGAAAATTAGTACAAAAATAATCAAACTTGATGTAATGAATATTTAGACAATCCAGTATCCCACAATTATTTAAGAAACTATACTTAAACACTATACTTTAACTGTACTAAAACATATGGAACATTTTCAAAAAATTGACCTTATACTTTCCAAAGAGAAAGCCTCAACAAATAAAAAAGATCAACTTCTTATAGAACATGAAGAAATGAATAAAAAAGATGTGTATGGTGTTATGGCAACCATTCTGCTGTGCAGAATTTTACAGCCCACTTAAGTTTATTCTCCTCTTCACTTTTTAACATGTCAAGAAATTTGATGGGTAAGAAGTGGGTAGGGATGAGGATGCAGATATCATTATCAAAAGAAGATTTGACTGTTAAGTATTGCTACAGATAGGGGATGAGATTCTTACAGGTCTTCTTCAATTATTTTGTAATTTGTATTGACAGGATGGGTAGCAGTACTGAATCCCCATCTTAAAGACTGACCAATTGCTCTTTACTACAAATATAAAAACTGTGGGTTTGTCTTGAGTTCTTCCAAATTTTCAGGATATGTAGATTAAAATTAGCACAATTATATAAATCTTGTATAATAATTAAGAGAGATTTAAAAATCTGAGAAAATAATAGAATGAAGGTTATCACAGGATGGTTCAATTTAGTAGATAATAATGAAAGTTAGAGGCTTAACATTACCTAAATCAATAAGAAAGCGAGCTGAAATATTGCTAATCTTGAAAAATAGAAAGACATTCTAAAGAGCAAATTTGGCACTTAAGAGAAGAGGTCATTATAACTCTGAGATTCATTATTGTTATTACTCTCTAAGAATTCCCCAACAGAGTTGTGTGCTGACTGGCCTCTCCCCAGTAGACTGGACTTTATATTTCTATCAATGTAGTCTGCAATTGTATTAGGCTTTCAAGCAATCACAAGATAAATCACAGTCAAGTAAGAAATTAAAGCAAAATCACGGTCAAGCAAGAAGAAAAAAGGGAAGGAGAAAGAGAGAGGCAATGTTTGTACACATGCTGGTTTGTACACATGTGTGCACTACTTTCATGGAAAAACATACAGAATGGTTTTATTCTAAAGCAGCTTTTTCTCCAAAATGGCGATGAAAACTAGGATTGATGTGTCAGTAAAATTTGCCAATGCAGTGCTGAATTCATGTGATAGTTTCCAAAAGAAAAAAAAAGAGAGAGAGAGAAAAGAAAGGAAGTGTTAGGTGCTTATTTTAAAAGGTCTTTATCTTTCAGTTGCTTATATTCTATTCATTTTAAATGATGTTTTGCTATAAGCAGCCTTGTGAAAATTCCCCTGACTGGACTAGAGGTGCTCCACCCATGGACCTTTAAGAGTTAATATGTTTAAGTGACCTCAGCAAAAGAAGGCATCTGCACCCCCTTCACATTATCCCTGTAAGCTTAAGAACAGCCTACTCAGAGCACAGAAAAATTGATACAAAATTGATTGGAGCTTGAGAGACACTGCTATTGTGGGGTTACATAATAAAAAAGGAAATAGAAGACAGCAAAGTCTTCTGAAGCATATTAACAATGACATAGTTACCAGACTCATAAGTTGACCTCAAAGTCAGGAGTACTTTGGCATTTATCAAGAGTGCCCTAGTTTCCTTTATGAGTGCCACCTATTAGTTATTTTGGGCTGATCTAAATCCGTGGTTGTCAGACAAACATCTAGCAATATCTGGAGACATTTTTGGTTGTCACATTGTCAGTAGGAGAGTCGACTGCTACTGGGATTTCCTGGCATAGTTGGCGGGAAGCTGCTAAATATCCCACAGTGTACAGGTTAACCCCACAACATAAAAAAATCTGTCCCCAACTGTCAACAGTCCCGTGCTTGAGAAAGGCGGGCCTAAATACAAAGTCTCATTTCTTCTTTATCTCCTCTCCTGTAAATGTATCTGCCTCCAGAAGCCAAATGATAAGACGGCAAATCATTTTTTTGAGAAAGATTATTAAGAATTTTGTTACCATTTATGAAGTATCACTGTTCTAGTCAAAGTCATTTAGAGTATTCCTCCATTACATAAAGGGCATTATCACAATTAGATTTCCAATATTTTGAGAACAAACATGATGGAAGGTATACCCACATTGAACTTGACTGAGAATTTCTTAATTATTTCAGTAATTCACTAAATTATTTTGAATCATTTTGTGTACGATACTGTATACGTGTGTGTATTCTACATATTTGCTTGCAATTTGCACATTTTGTGATTCTTTCTTAGGCCAGGTAACATACACTTGTTTGCTTTTTAAATACACTATCTCAGTTAATTTTCAGAATAACTATGTAGGGTAGAATTATTTCTGTGGACATTCTGCAGTGAGAAAACTGAAGGTATGGGAAATAGATGACTTGCATATCTACAGGCAGACCTCATGTTATTGCACTTTGCTTTATTGTGCTTCGTAGATATTTCATTTCTTACAAATTGAACATTTGTGGCAACTCTGAGTCAACAAAGTCTGTCAATGCCATTTGTCCAATGCTATGTACTCACGTCATGTCTCTGATTCATATTTTGGTAATTCTTGCAATATTTCAAAGTTTTTCATTATTATTATGATTGTTACGATGATCTGTGATCACTGATCTTTTATGTTACTGCTACGACTCGCTGAAGGCTCAGATAATGGTTAGCATTTTTTAACACTAAAGTATTTTTTAATAAAGATATGTACATTTTTTTAGACATAGTGCTATTGTACATTTAGTAAACTATAGTATAAGATGAACATAACTTTTATATGCACTGGGAACCCAAAAACACTGAGTGACTTGCTTTATTGCAATATTTGCTTTATTGAGGTGATCTGAAACCAAGCCTGCAATAGGCAAAGTGTGCCTATTTTTTATTAACAAATTGTAAAGCCATGATTTAAATTCTGGTCCTCTGAATTTGAGATAATCCTCTCATCACTTTTAGAGAATATTGATGGAAACACCCAAACTTAAGCAAAGAAGAAAACAAAGAGGGATCTTAGGTAGGTGTGTTAGGCTGCTGCTAAGACCTTACTATGCCAGCCACAAGGTATAGGGAGAATGCAAAAGAAGAGAACACCAAAGGGTGAATGAGTGTAGGAGCATGCTTGAGATGGAAGTGGGGGAGGGGAGTAGCACCTAAGCATTACCTCCCAACATATTTCAAAGTCAACAGTGACCCAATCCATTACTAAATGTGATGCATTCATACCATAGAATCTGAAATAAGATAAATCACTTCTCACTGATTAAAGAGGAAGGAAGATAGGGTTAATGACAAAGAATTTCAAGAACCCCCTTTATTATTCAACACAGAAGCCATATAAAGATTTCAAAGTGGAGAGAACAGCAGAGCAAAACCATGGAAGCAATATTTAACATGGTGCCGGAAGATGTTTAGATGGTAAAGAGGGTAAGAGGGATGGATAGTATTAGTAAGATTACAGCCTTTTGGGCCAAGGAGTGTTTTGATGTTATGTTAAAGGCAAAGGGGAAGCTCTTTAAAACTTTATTCAAGAAAGCGATCACTTAGTTGTTCTTTTGAAGTAAGGCAGCATAGCGTAATGTTTAAGTGCCCCGTCTCTGGAGTCAGATTTCTATTTCTGCTACTTAGAGTATAAATTTAGGCAAATGGCAACTTGTTCACCTTTAAAGCAGGAATGGCAGTTGCTTATACTACTTTGTGTGTGTGTGTGTGTGTGTGTGTGTGTGTGTATTTGTATAGATTAGATTGTGCCTAACATAGAATAAGTACAGAGTGAATGGAAACTATCAACACCAATAATATGTATTATATTTATATTTTTCTTTTGGAAATATCACTGAGCACATTTTAGAGAAAGCTTTTTTAGAATTGCTAGACAGAGATAAAAACAAATTTTAGATGTCCTTGGTGTATACAGATAAGAAATTAAGATAAAGTAAGTCAATGATAAAATGCATTGAAGAAATTGGTCAGATAAAGTGATGCTACATAGATCTGATAGATCTTATTGACCAGGTAGGTATGGGAAATGAAGGAAAGGACTTATTTTTCTGTATTTGGAAACTGATTGAATGTTTTGTTCATTGAGATGGGCGTCCAAGAAGAGCAGGTTGATGGTAGAATATGGTAAGTTCAATTTTTAACATGTTGCATTTAAAGGTTCTGTTAGAGGGTTGAGTAAAAAAAAAATCCTTCAGTCTATGGACTACATGGGACTATATTTCTGAATAGAAAATGACATTGGACTTATAGATTTGAGAGTTATCATTAAATTTAATGGGGGGAAGGGTTTTTTCTCTGTGGAGGGAGATCAATTCTGCGATACTCTTCCCTCAATTCATCTTCTCACTTATATCTGATTATTTGAAAAGACAAACCAGGTATAAGAAACTCAGCAACTTTCATTCTCCTTTATCTTGGGGGCCACTTTATCTACAGAAAGCATGTGTTATTAAAAGTTCTTTGTCATGTGATGTGCTTTGGAGAAAAATAATATTTCTACAGAGCAGACCACAGTGGTCTACTGTTGCCAATGAATGGGTGGGTAGCTCCCTGTTCTATTGTGTTTCATTGTTTGACATTCCACATTTCCAAATATATAGGTCACATTCAAAGACACTGGCCTTTTCAAAATATAAATATGATGTTTTTATTTCTACCCACCTAAGTCTGTCTTCTATCTCTACCTGATCAGAATTCAGCTAGAGAAGGAGGGTACTGTTTATTGGACCCCATCTAAGGATATAATCCATCTGTAGGTAGCAGTCAAAACTATCGGTGTCAGTGAAGGGAAAGATTCCAGAGGGAAGTACCCTAGAAGAGAGGAGAAGAGGAGATGGAAAATAGGAGCAATGAGAAGTGAGTTATATTGAAGACGGAGAAGAGGAGGATTTAAGGGAAATCAATACAGAGTAAGGGCTATAGTATCATGGGAAGAAAAACTCCTGGTAGGATAGACAGAGAGGAGTTGGAAAGCCAGAGTGTCACAGGAATGCATCAAGAGGGAGTTCTTCCAAAGATTGTGTGGGTGGGAGTGGGGACCAGTCAATAAAACCAAGTGCTGAAGATTTGTCAAGTATACTAAGGCCTAAAAGCTATCTTTAAAAATTTGGTAATTAGGATGCAGCTGATGAATAGCTTAGAGCCAGCTATTCTGACTGGAAATGGAGGCAGGGGAGGGGAAGACTAGTGAGCTGGACCAGGCTGTGTCATTCTTTCTGTTATAATTGTGTGTGTGCATGTGTGTGTAGACAGATAGATGTATGCATATTTTCATATTCTTCTTCACCTCAAATTTTTTAAGTCAAAGAAAAGTCTCCTTAAGAGTCATATTGAAATTATTCTGGGACATGATTTTTTTAAATATAGTAAACAGTGATATAAAATGTATGTGTTCCTTTAGTTTTTGTAACACTGATATCAGTAACCTGACTTAATTCATACATGCTAATTCAGGAACAAACTTCTCATCAGACGCAGAGCTGATTTTTCACAAATCACAAAAAAATATATTGCATAACACAAGCCTGTGTTTCATGAGTGAAACATGAAAATTTAAAAACTTACTGTCATATTTTATATTTTTTCATGAATTTCCTTACCTTAGGAAGGATAATTTTTGGTAAAAATCTTTATGTGATTTATACTCACAATATATGAAACTTTAGGCCTCTTTGCAAAGATAGGCCTTGTTCTAGCCAAGCAGTGCAAATGAACATAGACATATCAGTTATTCAGCCTTCTACTCACATATTTTGAATACTTCATATTTGTCCTGAACTGTGTTAGGCTCTGCTAATACTTAAAGCACCAACTTCAAAAATAATAGGTCAAGCAGTATCTTATTGTTGCTTGTGTAACTTACAGCATGTTATGGTGAATGTGAATATTTAGTCAGCATCAAAGTTAATAAAAGATAAATAGATCCAACAGGCTATTCTTCTAAAGAGTGTTGTTTCTGGAACACTGAGCTCATGCTTTTTCAAGGAGCACAAGGATAAAATCATACATGATTGGGCTATAGTCTAATTTATGGGTGAGTCTAAAACAATTTTAGGAGCTTAACACTGCAATAGCCCTTTGGGGTATTAACTCTGTCAACTGGCTGGCAAATCCAAAAATTGATAGCTCTATTATGAAGGCATGTGAAATATCAAATACATGGGCTGGATTTAATACTTAACTGCTTTATGAGGTGACCAAAAACTGCTGACTGATTTGTTGGCTTAAATCCTGTTGAATGGATCCCTTTAATTGCCTTAAGGATATTCTACTAAATAATTCAAAAGAACTAGACCTAAAAGGCAAGAAATATATAAGTTCAAATGGATTGTATTTAAATTAGAAAGTGTTTTTGAGTAAGGTTTGATATAAAAAGTTAGGATTTCAACCAAACTTAAAAACAGAAACCTGAAAATTGAGTAGGACAAAAGAAAGAAAGAAATGGATTATTTTTTTGGCTCAGATATTCCTGTTCCTATCTCAATCATTCCCACCACACTGAGAGTGTTATTATATTTATAGTGTATTTTTAAAATCAAAGTATTCTTAGCATAGTATATAGTACTTAGTGGCAATTCAATAACCAAACTGAGCAAAAAGATAATTAATTAAACATGTACTACATGTCAGGCATTTTGTTAGGTATTCAGTATATTATGGTGAAGAAAACACAGTCCCTACCTTAAATCAGCTTAAATATCTTATATGTAATGCAGGTATCTTCAAATAAATTTCATTGTGGAAATTTTTAAAGACATTATGTCATATTATGACTTCAAATAACTTTTTCAAAAAGGACTTGATACGTTACATAAATACAAATTGCACATTAATGTAATTAAATAGTTGTCACAATATATAATGGAGATGGACATGAGGTTAAAGCACTAAATACGTGTCATAAATTCCTATAAAGTCCCCAGAGGTGGGAGATATGATTGTTTCTCAGCTTTCTGGCAGCAAATTTAAAATTACTTAGGGGTACTGGTTAAAATATTGTGGTCTGAAATTGGTAGGTAAAATTGATAGCTCCAAAAGCATGTAGACAATTTTTAATCACCTTTAGAAATTCTTCTTAAAATTACTCCATAAAAATTCTCTGATTCACCTTCTTGTGACTTTACTCACAGTCATGAGAGGCTGACCAGGTGGCAATTCTCCAGTTTCCTTATATCCCGCCCACCTCACGTAACCAAAATTGCATGGACTCAACTGAGCATTGTCCTACCTGAGGGTGGTTTCCAGCTTCCAAAATTTTAACTCATTCCTCCATATTTACTTACAGAATGTGAGTGGGCACCTGGAAAAATTAATTGGATGTTTCTTGAGATTGCCCAACTAGTATTAAAAATATTGGGCTAGACTGTCCTCTCAGATGAGGAAGAAACTTGATGAGCCATCACAGGAGCCCACAGACTTTTCCATCCAAGCAGAAAAGTATCCTTTCTAATCTGTGTTGGCTGGTTATATCCACTCTACACACTATGTACACATATAAGGAAAAAACAATGATAGAAAAGGAACTTGTCTCATAAATTCCCAAGATTATGTATCCTTAAAACATGAGATTATTTACTCTCTGACTCTTTCCTGTCCACAGGGATTCTTTGGATCATCTATGATATTTTGTTGAAATTAATTTCTAAAATGAGAAGTGTGACTATCTGCTTTTGCACACATTCAGAAATGGCTCATAATTAATTCATTGTTGACTGAAATGGGTTGGGTGTGTGAAAGTAAGAGTTTTGGGTGAAATACATTGTGAAAATTGGGTTGGGTGTGTGAAAGTAAGAGATTTTCCAAAGTAAAGTGTTATAGATCCTGACTACATCAATCATGTTCCGCCCTGCTTTGACCTTGGAACATAGAAGGTAATTGATTCTGAATGCTCACAGACTGCAATTACTGTGTAGTTATAATGCAACCTGTAGAGTGTGAAGTCTATAACACTAGAAGTATGCTTAGTAACGAGTCTTCCCCAACCAAATTCCATTTTTTGTGTGTATTATTCTTACCTTTTTTTTTTTTTGATTGAAAAAAATCTCTAGCATCCAAAATAAAACAAATTAAAAAAAAATAAACTTCTCAATATATTAAAATGCCTAAGGAATCCTGAAGAAAAACTAACCCCCTAAAGAAAAATGATTTTACCATACTCTAAGCCTTATGCCTAATCCCAGAAAAAATTGTTCAAATGCTTATTTTTGTGCTTATTAGATTACTTGAATTGTAAGATAGAAATCTCACATAAGAATAGAATAGTGATGAAACAATTATGATATTTTTCTTCTCCATTAACTTTCATCAAGGAATCTTTAACTATTACTCTATGAAAGAGCCTTTCTGACTTAAAAGAAAAGGGAAATCACCTATCTTTTCACATTGATGGAATGATGAAAACCTGGGGATAACTTTATTCAAATAATATCAATATTAAGATGCTGAAATCATTGGGGAGGAGAAATTGATATATTTGCTTAGAAATTGATATATTTGCTTAGTCTGTGAGCATCCCAATCTGAGATGAGATGTTAGGGATCAAGGATAAGATAGTTTATTATGTTCAAAGAGAATTTTCACAAAATATTTTCTCCCAGACTTATTTTAGGAAGGAGAGAATCTTCATTCTTGTCTAAATAATAGTAAGAATAATAATAGAAAGTGACTATTTCAAGTACATAAAGCCACTTTTTAAAATTAATATATAAAGATAAAAGAACCAAATATAGAACTACATAGCACTAAATTAGCCTGTATTACAAGTGGACTGAGTTAATTTTGGCATTATTATGCATTTTTATTATAACATTTTGGATAAATGATGGTGGTATCCCTTTCACAATTTGGGATTCATCTTATTATATGCAGCTCTAAATCTCATTCATATTTTAATCCCACATAGTTAACAGCTGCACATTCTTTTAGTCTCTGACCTTCTTTGACTCCCAGACTACAGGTTTTCCTGTCCTACATGTTAGCAGCAATTCATCTTTTCCCTTCATAGTAATTAACATACTTGTTGTTGTATATTCAGTAATGGGAACATTTGTTTGCTGTCTGTCTCTGACTATTAAACTAAACTCTCAGAAAATGGAGATCATCAAACACTGATGCTCAGAAATCTTCCATTTCAGGTCATGTTCTGATCCCCTTACCTCTGACAATCATATTAAAACATTTTAACTCTCAATGCCTAGTCAAGTATGCAATACAGGACCAAAGAAATTCCACAGATGTGACTAGGCAAATTTCCATGGTGTTGAGGCATTGCTTAGATAAATTCAAAACCAGATTTGATATCATTTAGATCCATCCTGTTTTTTTTAAATATAATTATTAATATTTTTATTTCAGCAATTTGAAGACATTATCCCATTGTCTCTAACATATATTGTTACGGATGAAAAGGTTTAATTTCTGTTCCTTTGTAAGTGCTTTTTTCTTTCATGCAATTTTGAATGTTCTTGGTAATCTGCAGTTCTGTTGTGGATTTATTTTATTAGTCATCTTAGGACTGAGTGTAATTTTTTAAATTCAAAAAAAATTATTTCTTTGTTAATTCTTCTCATTTTTTGTCTCTGTATGTATATTAGGAATACACTAGCATTTCTGAAACTAATCCTGTGTATCTTAAATTTTCTCAGTGTTTTTCCAATTCTAAGTCTATTTGTTTTAAATTCTCTGAAATTTCCTCAATTTATATACAATATTATTATATTGGCCTTCACTCTTGTTGGTTCTCTGATTTTCAACTTTTCTATTAAAATGTTCTAATCTAAACAAGAACTTTTCATTTTTTTCTTTTTTCTTTTTTTTTAAGCTCTTTATTGGAATATAATTACTCTACACTCTTGTACCAGCTTTTGAGGTACACCAAACTGAATCAGCTGTATTTATACATATATCCCCATATCCCCTCCCTCCTGTGACTCCCTCCCCCGCTCCCTGTCCTGGCCCTCTAAGGCATCACCCATCATCGAGTTGATCTCCCTTTAAACAAGAACTTTTCAAACTGCTAATTGCTAATTTTAGCCTCTTTATGTTTTAAAGATATGCCATCATCTCTAATAGTAATAAGTGCTAATATGTAATGATTGATCATGTTGCACCAGGTCCTAAGTGCTTTAACTGTATTAAATCCCACTTTAACTCCATGGGAAACTGAGGGGGAGAGTGTTGAGTAACACATCTAAGGTCACATAGACTGTGAGTAATCCTCTTAAGATTTCTACTTTGTTGAATTACAGAATTGTCTGACCTTTCTCCATAATGTGCCCTTTTTTATTTTAAAGATGTTACTAACCCCTTTAGTTCTTTACACATATCACATGTTTATTTTAAAGTCCCCCTCAGATGGCTCTAATTCCCAATCATAAATCCTCCCAGTTATTCACTTTATAGCTGTCTTCCTTAGCATTGAACTTTCTCATATATCCACTGGTCACACATATTTATGGTCAGAGAGTTCAGATTTCATGGAGTTACATCTCAGGAGCCTAATGTGAGTGGTGTGTGTGGATGTCTTCCAGAGCACTGTTTCCTGGTTATCTCTGCCTCTTTTCTACGGGGTTCACCAATTCTGAAATAGATTGTATGTGAGATTTTTAGACTTAGGGTTTGTGTACTATATGGTTTGCATGAAGCTGATCCTTGAAACTATATTTTAGTCTCAGGATATCAGTTATTCATGATTTCATTTCTCCTTACTTCCAGAATAAAACTCTAGACCAGCATTTATATAAGAGGTCATCATTTCTTGAAATCCAGCTTCAAAGTGGGATCCTTATTCTTGCTACTTAAAGTACACTGTCCATACCCTCCTTTTGTAGATGTTTCAACTTTGACTTACAAGTTACTCATCTGGTTGTAGTATATTGTCAGTTGCTCAGTTTTGATGCTTGGTTAACAAAATTATTGTGAGGTGATTTTTGTTTTGGCAGTGGTTTGGTTTTGTTTTTAGGGCACTTAGGCATTTCCTGTCCATGACTGTAGTCTCAGAGATACATTTTTAATACTTTAAATATATATATCATTCATCATTTTCTATGATTTAGGCCAAGAAAGTGTTTTCCATTCTGTTCAATCTAACATCTTGGTCGGAAGTCCATTGTTTTAAACTTAATCTGTTGCACGATGAATTTTGTCTAGGAACAGATATACAAAATTTCCTGGATGAATGGCTATGGATTTGAGCCTTCAAATTTTGTCTTTCTCTTGAAACCAAGAGAAAAGATTTATTTGTTTTTAATGTAGGACTTTAATGCTTTTTTCTTTGTCATTTCAATTCTAGGAAGGAGTCAATTATATCTCATCATGAACAACAGGAAAACAATGCAAGTGCTCATGAGTTTACTGTTTCATATAAATACGAATATATTCTTAAAAATTTATTTTATTCTCGGCGAGAAAAAGATGGCGGCGAAGTAGAGAGACGTGGAGTGCATCCCTCTCCACAGATGCATTGGGAATGCACGGAAGGACACAGTCATTCCCACAGAGAACCAGCTGAACACCAGCAGACGGCCTCGGACACCGGAAAGGGCTGCGGAGAACCTGACATAGCCGGTAGGGAGGCATCTACGAGGGCTCAAAGAGGGTGAAGCGGCGGAGCTGTGGCAGACGGGAGGGAGTGAGAAACATACGGAGGGTCCACAGCGCAGCTCAGCGTTCCCGGACCGAGACATCGATCCGCGGCTGAACGGAGGGTCCAGGAGCGGGAGCGTGGGAACCGGAGAGCTGGTTCAGGGGGAGAAACATTGTTGCCGGTAGGGTGACGGACCGAGAGGACAGGAGGGAGGAGGTCCGCGGAGAGGAATGCCGATCCCTGAGAGCTGCCCGGCCATGATGGCGGCTGGAGGCTGCAGGCTCCCTGGCGGGGAGGAGGAGCCGCGCGCATAGCCTCTCTCTCTCTTTCGGCGCCTCTGCAACAGGCAGCGGAGAGATGCCCTGCGGGGCCACATAAGGCGCTCAGGGATAACAAGCACCCTCAGGTGCTCGGGCGGGGCTAGATTAAAACTCCTTGCAACGCCAGCAGCAGGGAGGCTGCCGAGAGGAAAAAAACAAAAACAAAAACCAGCATCAAAAAGAAAAAACCCCGAGAGAGGCCCAACTCTAAGACTTTCTGTGTACGCCTGAGCCACCAGCGCCCTCTGCAACAGGCACCTCCAAGCCTGACTGAAGCAACAGTGCGCCACTGCTCACTCCCTCCCAGGAGAAGGAGCCACTATTGCACCCTCTCCCTCCCCACACACCGAGGCTTACAGACGAACAATAAAGGAACCTCTGCTGGTCACAGAATAACGCAAAAAAAAAAAACCCAAGGCAAGGAAAAGGACACTTACAGCTGAGACGCTAAGGAAACAGAAATAGTAGTATCAATACCTATTGAACTGGTCCATTCGGGGATCAGTTCTGGATTTTTTTTTTTTTTTTCCTTTCTCTCTTTTTTTTTTTTTTTTTGATTTATTAAATACGATCTTAGCCCTAAGGGATCTACAAGTTTTACAACATAATTTTATAAGGATATTTTTTACTCTTTTTTTTTTTTTTTGCCTTTTAAAATACTTCTATATCTAGCTAAGTTTTTGGTAGTACGGACAAAATATCTTTCATACTTTACTTTCATCCCTTTCTTTTATACACTTCTATTCCTTTCTTTTTCTTTGCATATTTCCAACCACATTACGCTCTTCTGTTCCCCTTTCTTCCAGCCATTTTAAGTGTATTTTATCTTAACATACTTATAAGCAACACTATCGGTCTGCTCAGACTCCTTGCTCTATTCTCCAGATGATGCACTGCCTTGGTATTAATATTAGGCTTTTGTCTATATCTTAGTTCTTAGTACAGTTGTCTAATTACATTCTGAGAATCTCCATTCTCTCTGGTGGTACTCCAGCTCATTTCTATATTTGATCCTAGCTTACAAAATCTCCCTGGATTGATGTTTGTATGTGTAGGGTGTTATTTGTTGTTTGTTTGCTTTTGCTTTTGTCTCTGATTTGTTCTGTTTCAGTTGTCAATTTCTGCTGGGTTTCTCTCTGAATATCTGATAGCACACTGGGGTTCTGTCAGGTCTTTCCAGAGCCTTATGTCCTAACGGATTCAATAATTGTGTGTCTTATACATGTATGTGTTTCCTAGACTGAATATTCGTCTAATCCAATACTTGGACATTAGTCTGAGGCTTGGACAGTCTTCTATAAACACCTCTATCACCAGGACAAGCAACCCCAAAAGCTTGGACAACCATGAGGAAACAAAGAAACACCATGCAGGCAAAGGAGCAGGAAAAAAACCCACAAGACCAAATAAATGAGGAGGAAATAGGAAAAATGCCTGAAAAAGAATTTAGAGTAATGATAGTAAAAATGATACAAAATCTCGATAACAAATTAGAGAAAGTACAAGAAACAGTTCATAAGAACTCAGAAAAACAAACAGCAATGGATAACAAAATAACTGAAATTAAAAATACTCTAGATGCTCTAACCAGCAGAATGACTGAGGCAGAAGAACGAATAAGTGAGTTGGAAGATAGAATGGGAGAAATAAACGCCACAGAGCAGGAAAAAGATAAAAAAATAAAAAGACTAGAAGACAGCCTCAGAGACCTCAGTGATAACCTTAAACGTACCAACATTCGAATTATAGGCATCCCAGAAGAAGAAGAAAACAAGAAAGGGTCTGTGAAAATATTTGAAGAGGTTCTAGTGGAAAACTTCCCCAACATGGGAAAGGAAATAATGAACCAAGTCCAAGAAGCACAGAGAGTCCCATACAGAATAAACCCAAGGAGAAATACACCAAGACACATATTAATCAAACTAACGACAATTCAACACAAAGAAAAAATATTAAAAGCAGCAAGAGAAAAGCAACAAACAACATATAAGGGAAAACCCATCAGGATAACAGCTGACCTTTCTACAGAAACTCTGCAGGCCAGAAGGGAATGGCAGGATATACTGAAAGTCCTGAAAGAGAGAAACCTACAGCCAAGAATACTTTACCCAGCAAGAATCTCATTCAGATTTGAGGGAGAAATCAAAAGCTTTCCAGACAAGCAAAAGTTAAGAGAATTCAGCACCACCAAACCAGCCTTACAACAAGTGCTAAAGGAACTTCTCTAAGTAGGAAACACAAGAAAAGGAAAACACCTACAAATACAAACCCAAAACAATTCAGAAAATGGTCATTGGAACACACATGTCAATAATCACTTTAAATGTAAATGGATTAAATGCTCCAACCAAAAGACACAGACTGGCTGAATGGATACAAAAACAAGACCCTTCTATATGCTGCCTACAAGAAACCCACTTCAGACCAAGGGATACATATAGACTGAAAGTGAAGGGATGGAAAAAGATATTCCATGCAAATGGAAGTCAAAAGAAAGCTGGAGTAGCAATACTCATATCAGACAAATTAGACTTGAAAGTAAAGACTATTAAAAGAGACAAGGAAGGGCACTACATAATGATCAAGGGATCCATCCAAGAAGAACATATCACAATGGTAAATATCTATGCCCCCAATATAGGAGCACCTCAATACATAAGGCAAATGCTAACAGCTATAAAAGGGGACATCGACAGTAACACAATTATAGTGGGAGACTTGAACACCCCACTTACATCAATGGACAGATCATCCAAACAGAAAATCAATAAAGACACACAAGCTTTAAATGACACATTAGACCATCTCGACTTAATTGATATTTATAGGACATTCCATCCAAAAACGACAGACTACACTTTCTTCTCAAGTGCACACGGAACATTTTCCAGGATAGATCACATCTTGGGTCACAAATCAAACCTCAGCAAATTCAAGAAAATTGAAATCATATCAAGCATCTTCTCAGACCACAACGCCATGAGACTAGATATCAATTACAGGGAAAAAACTGCAAAAAATACAAACACATGGAGGCTAAACAATTCACTATTAAACAACCAAGGAATCATTACAGAAATCAAAGAGGAAATCAAAAAGTATCTAGAAACAAATGACAACGAAAACACAACAACCCAAAACCTATGGGACGCAGCAAAAGCAGTTCTAAGAGGGAAGTTTATAGCAATACAGTCCTACCTTAAGAAACAAGAAAATGATCGAATAAACAACCTAACCTTACACCTAAAACAACTAGAGAAAGAAGAACAAAGAAACCCCAAAGTGAGCAGAAGGAAAGAAATCGTAAAGATCAGAGCAGAAATAAATGAAAAAGAAAGGAAAGAAACCATAAGAAAAATAAATAAAACTAAAAGCTGGTTCTTTGAGAAGATTAACAAAATTGATAAACCATTAGCCAGACTCATCAAGAAAAAAAGGGAGAAGATGCAAATCAACAGAATTAGAAATGAAAAAGGAGAAGTCACAACGGACACCTCAGAAATACAAAACATCATGAGAGACGACTACAAGCAACTATATGCCAATCAATTGGATAACCTGGAAGAAATGGATACATTCTTAGAAAAATACAATCTTCCAAGACTGAACCAGGAAGAAATAGAAACCATGAACAGACCAATCACAAGTACAGAAATTGAGGCAGTGATTAAAAATCTCCCAACACACAAAAGCCCAGGAGCAGATGGAATCACAGGCGAATTCTATCAAACATTTCGAGAAGAGTTAACACCTATCCTTCTCAAACTCTTCCAAAATATTGCAGAAGGCGGAGCACTCCCAAACTCATTCTATGAGGCTACCATCACCCTGATACCAAAACCAGGCAAAGATGTCACAAAAAAAGAAAACTACAGACCAATATCACTGATGAATATAGATGCAAAAATCCTCAACAAAATACTAGCTAACAGACTGCAACAGCACATTAAAAAAATCATACACCACGATCAAGTGGGGTTTATCCCTGGGATGCAAGGATTCTTCAATATACGCAAATCAATCAACGTGATACATCATATCAACAAACTGAAGGATAAAAACCATATGATCATTTCAATAGATGCAGAAAAAGCTTTTGACAAAGTTCAACATCCATTTATGATAAAAGCTCTCCAGAAAATGGGCATAGAAGGAAATTACCTCAACATCATAAAAGCCATATATGACAAACCAAAAGCCAACATTGTTCTCAATGGAGAAAAACTGGAAGAATTCCCTCTAAGAACAGGAACAAGACAAGGGTGTCCACTCTCACCACTGTTATTCAACATAGTTTTGGAAGTATTAGCCACAGCAATCAGAGAAGAAAAAGAAATTAAAGGAATCCAAATTGGAAAAGAAGAAGTAAAATTATCACTCTTTGCAGATGACATGATACTATATATAGAAAACCCTAAAGACTCTACCAGAAAACTGCTAGCACTCATTGATGAGTTTAGTAAAGTAGCAGGATACAAAATTAATGCACAGAAATCTCTTGCATTCCTATACACTAACAACGGAAGAGCAGAAAGAGAAATTAAGGAAACTCTCCCATTCACCATTGCAACCAAAAGAATCAAATACCTAGGAATAAACCTGCCTAAGGAGGCAAAAGATCTGTATGCAGAAAACTTTAAGACATTGATGAAAGAAATCAAAGACGACACAAACAGATGGAGGGATATACCATGTTCCTGGATTGGAAGAATCAACATCGTGAAAGTGACTGTACTACCCAAAGCAATTTACAGATTTAATGCAATCCCGATCAGATTACCAATGGCATTTTTCCCAGAACTAGAGCAAGAAATCTTACGATTTGTATGGAAACGCAAAAGACCCCGAATAGGAAGGGTAGGGAAGGGGGGGCGGGAAAGACAGGAAGACTCGCGAGAGAACGAGCTTGCGGCGGCTGCGCGAAGTGGGTGGAGGCGAGCGGAGAGAGTGAGGAGGAAGAGGAGGAAGTGCCCTCCCACAATACCAGGCGGGAGGGCGGGCAGGCGGTTCGTATCCGGGCTGTGAGGCGCACGGAGCCTCCGCGGACCCTGCTGCCTCTATCTTTTCAACGCGAGAGGAAGCGATGCAGAGGGGTGGAAAATGGCAGAGCTGCAGATGTTACTAGAGGAGGAGATCCCGTCCGGCAAGAGGGCGCTGATAGAGAGTTACCAGAACCTGACCCGGGTGGCGGACTACTGTGAGAACAACTACATACAGGCTACAGACAAGAGAAAAGCTTTAGAAGAGACCAAAGCCTACACAACCCAATCCCTAGCTAGTGTTGCTTATCAAATAAATGCATTGGCTAACAATGTACTCCAATTGCTGGACATCCAAGCCTCTCAGCTTCGGAGAATGGAGTCTTCCATCAATCATATCTCACAGACTGTGGACATCCATAAAGAGAAAGTGGCTCGAAGAGAGATTGGTATTTTGACAACAAATAAGAACACATCAAGAACTCACAAAATCATAGCGCCTGCAAACACGGAGCGCCCTGTGAGGTATATTCGGAAGCCTATTGACTATACAGTGCTGGATGATGTGGGCCATGGTGTCAAGCTGGAAACAACCAGCCTGCGAGAACTGGCACACTGTCGAGAACAAATCCTCCTACTCAGAAGCCACCGAGTCCTCCCATGGCAGGCCGGGGAACGCTGGGACGAAATACTCCTTACAAAACCCTGGAACCTGTTAAACCTCCAACAGTTCCTAATGACTACATGACAAGTCCTGCTAGGCTTGGAAGTCAGCATAGTCCAGGCAGGACAGCTTCTCTAAATCAGAGACCGAGGACACACAGTGGAAGCAGCGGAGGAAGTGGCAGCCGAGAGAACAGTGGCGGCAGCAGTATTGGCATTCCCATTGCCGTGCCTACACCCTCACCACCCACTATTGGACCAGCAGCCCCGGGCTCAGCTCCTGGTTCCCAGTATGGCACAATGACCAGGCAGATTTCTCGACACAACTCTACCACTTCCTCGACATCTTCTGGTGGATACAGACGGACTCCCTCTGTGACGGCTCAGTTTTCTGCTCAGCCTCATGTTAATGGAGGCCCACTTTATTCTCAGAATTCAATTGCTGACAGTCCGACTCCACCACCACCCCCTCCACCAGATGACATCCCCATGTTTGATGACTCGCCACCGCCGCCGCCGCCGCCACCGGTGGATTATGAAGATGAGGAGGCTGCAGTGGTTCAGTACAACGATCCCTATGCAGACGGGGATCCTGCTTGGGCCCCCAAGAATTATATTGAGAAAGTTGTGGCAATATATGATTATACAAAAGACAAGGATGATGAGCTGTCATTTATGGAGGGTGCAATCATCTATGTAATAAAGAAGAACGACGACGGCTGGTATGAAGGAGTCTGCAATCGAGTGACTGGTCTGTTTCCTGGGAACTATGTGGAATCAATCATGCACTATACTGATTAAATTTTTGCTTTGAAAGTAGGTTCTTATTATCACTCAGTCATACTGTGGGACTATTATGGTTAACAGAATTGTCTTAAAATGTTTTAAAATGTGCCCATATTTTCAGGACATGCTGTTTTATTGGTATAATTGAATGTCTGCCTGTAAGCATACATCTCTGAGGCAGTTGGTGTACTGCTAACGGCAGTCTCTACAAGAGGCTGGCCATCACTGATTGTGCTTATAGACGTACTTACACAATGTTAACTTCATGACCAGCCTAACTCTTCGGGGGTATGGGGTGTAATATTTAACACATCATGATTCAGATCGTGCCATTACCTGTTTCAGTGCCGCATGGTTACTAACGCTCTGTCAGACTAATATGAAAATCAGAAAACTGAAATGCTGGTGCTGGTCATACTTTGTGTTTAGACTCTCTCATTCTTGAAATATACTGTGTGTTGAAAGCATGCATACAGAGTTATGTATTCAAATATACTGAAAAAATCCAAGATGCTTCCAATTTGTGTGATACCTCCTTGGAGCACTCGTACTTAGGTCTCTTGAAACGAATTGAGTCTCTAAGGTCTCCATGTGAAACAAAAACAAAAAAAGGGTTACCTGTAATGTTGTAGTTCATACCTAAGGTTTTTAATGAGTGAACTTACATTATAAATTTTTTCCATTCATAAATACATAAGTGAACCAAAGGTTTTTGTCCTTTCCTTCACTGGTTTGCTTTAAAAAAATAATAATAAATAAAAGATACTGATTTATTGCAGAAAAAAAAAAAAAAAAAAAAAAAAAAAGACCCCGAATAGCCAAAGCAATCTTGAGAAGGAAAAATGGAGTTGGTGGAATCAGGCTTCCTGACTTCAAACTATACTACAAGGCCATAGTGATCAAGACAGTATGGTACTGGCACAAAAATAGAAAGGAAGATCAATGGAACAGAATAGAGAACTCAGAAGTAAGCCCAAACACATATGGGCACCTTATCTTTGACAAAGGAGGCACGAGTATACAATGGAAAAAAGACAGCCTCTTCAATAAGTGGTGCTGGGAAAATTGGACAGCAACATGTAAAAGAATGAAATTAGAACACTTCCTAACACCATACACAAAAGTAAACTCCAAATGGATTAAAGACCTACATATAAGGCCAGACACTATCAAACTCCTAGAGGAAAACATAGGCAGAACACTCTTTGACATACATCAAAGCAACATCCTTTTTGACCCACCTCCTAGAATCATGGAAATAAAATCAAGAATAAACGAATGGGACTTCATGAAACTTAAAAGCTTTTGCACAGCAAAAGAAACCATAAACAAGACTAAAAGGCAACCCTCAGAATGGGAAAAAATAATTGCCTATGAAACAATGGACAAAGGATTAACCTCCAAAATATACAAGCAGCTCATGCAGCTTCATACCAAAAAAGCAAATAACCCAATCCACAAATGGGCAGAAGACCTAAATAGACATTTCTCCAAAGAAGACATACAGATGGCCAACAAACACATGAAAAGATGCTCAACATCACTCATCATCAGAGAAATGCAGGTGAAAGCCACAATGAGGTATCACCTCACACCAATCAGAATGGCCATCATCACAAAGTCTGGAAACAACAAATGTTGGAGAGGGTGTGGAGAAAAGGGAACTCTCCTGCACTGTTGGTGGGACTGTAAGTTGGTACAGCCACTATGGAAAACAATGTGGAGGTTCCTTAAAAAACTACACATAGAACTACCATATGATCCAGTCATCCCACTCCTGGGCATATACCCAAAGAAAACCATAATCCCAAAAGAAACTTATACCATCATGTTTATTGCAGCACTCTTTACAATAGCCAGGACATGGAAGCAACCTAAATGCCCATCAACAAATGAATGGATACAGAAGATGTGGCATATATATACAATGGAATATTACTCAGCTCTAAAAAGGGATGAGATGGAGCTATATGTAATGAGGTGGATAGAACTACAATCTGTCATACAGAGTGAAGTAAGTCAGAAAGAGAAAGACAAATATTGTATGCTAACTCACATATACGGAATCTAAAAATGATACTGATGAACTCAGTGACAAGAACAGGGAAGCAGATATAGGGAATGGACTGGAGAACTCGAGGTATGGGAGGGGGCGGGGGGTGAAGGGGAAACTGAGAAGAAGCGGGAGAGTAGTACAGACATATATATACTACCAACTGTAAAATAGTCAGTGGGAAGTTGTTGTATAACAAAGGGAGTCCAACTCGAGGATGGAAGATGACTTAGAGGACTGGGGCAGGGAGGGTGGGGGGGAATCGGGGGGGGGCGTCAAGGAAGGGAGGGAATATGGGGATATGTGTATAAAAACAGTTGATTGAACCTGGTGTACCCCCCAAAAAAATAAAATAAAATAATAATAAAAAAAAATTTATTTTATTCTCCATTGACTTGGATAGTATGAAATCAGGCAGAAAGTATTTGCAGAAAGTCACACTCAAAATGACTGGCTTTTGGTAAAATGTAAGAAGAGAATATTTGTCTGTTAAAAATTCTATGTGTGTATCTATTGGATAAGAGAACTTTCTATATGCTAGCCTGAATCTGAGCCTTAGTCGTTTAAAAAATATTTCCAGAAGTCATATGATGGCAAAGAAAAAAAAAAAAAAGAAAAAGAAAATTCAGCCTAGTTGTTTCTCTTTCATGCTGTTTCCTTTTTTTTTTTTTTCTTAATTGGAATATAATTGCTTTACACTCTTGTACCAGTTTTTGAGGTACACCAAGGTCAATCATCTGTATTTATACACATATCCCCGTATTCCCTCCCTCCCTCGACTCCCCCCCACCCTCCCAGTCCCAGTCCTCTAAGGCATCATCCATCATCGAGTTGAACTCCCTTTGTTATACAGCAACTTCCCACCAGCTATCTATTTTACACTTGGTAGTATATATATGTCTATGCTACTCTCTCGCATGCAGTCTCCTTTTATTCACATCAGCAATCTGCCAAATATATTGCATGTAGAATTAAATAGGCTAGAGTATTCTCAATGGATCTCTTTGATTAAGACCCTGTTAGTAGCTGAAGTAAACGTGAGAAAAAAAAAAAAAAGACCCTGTTAGTAGAGCAGGAAGAAATAACAGGGCAATGCATCCCCTTTTAAATAATTTCAGAATATTGAGATGCTTCTTGCAGGGGCCAAAGCCTGACAATATTGTGTTTCAGGCTTCCAACTCCCAAAATAAACCAGTAAATTATTGTGTGCCAATCAATGTAAGATTTATTTTATTGTTAAGACTCTTTTTTAGTAAAAACACAAAAGGGATAATGATCTTCAACTTTATGTTGTATTTCAAGAGGTCCTTGAATGAAAACTGAAAGAACTTTCTCCACTGTATTTATTTGTGTGTTCAATGTTTTGGCAGGTGTAGAGAAAATCTGAAACTGGCAAATCATCAATTTAATTTGACAAACATTTATTTAATGGGAACTCTGTGCCAAGCATCCTGATAATTTTCTGAGTGATTAAGATGGAATCTGTGCTTTGGAAGAGATCCCGTGGATGAGATATATGTATAAGCAATTAACTTTAAAACAATGTACTAAGTGTTATAATAGCAGCTCATAAAAATTCTCTCACAAAGAAACTGAAGAATTAATTAGGCTCATTTTAGGGAGATCAAGGTTTAATCAGTAAAGCATATTGGGATCACTTGAGTAGGGAAGGGTTAAATTTTATTATCGCTCCAAATAGTCTGATACTTCTCTTCTAGAATAGAGCAGGGAGGCTCTACCTCACCCACTAGTGAAAATAACTCCCCATGACCACATTGATTTGCTGTAACTTACAAGAGTAAGTTGTATGGCTCAGGTACATCGAAGACCCTCCCCCAAACCATTAACTGTGACTGGCTTATTATCTCAATATGGGGGAAGCAGAAACCTGTGGAAAAAAAGTCAAATGCATGCAGAAAACTGTGGGCCACTTATGTGCACCTGTGCTTGTAATTCATTCATTTATTCAACACTTATTATAGAGATGTTAATTTCCCACTTCATTCAAGTATGCTTATATGTCAACTCATACATGAAAACTTTCTTGATCTTCTGATAGAAAGCAGATTCTTCTTCACTCTTTATTACCTCATTCTGTGTTATTTTTAATGCTACCTGACATACTATGTATTTCTTTCCTTGCTTCTTTCATGTTTCCTTCCTACTTGAGTATAAGCTGCCTGGGACCAGAAGTTTTACTTGTTTTGCTTACCACTGTATTTCCAAAGCCTTGAACAATGTCCGTACATGGTGGGCACTCAGAATGCCTAATTGACTTTTGAATTAATTATTTTATAAATTGTCTATTACATGCCAGGTATCATGCTAATATTGTGAATGGGTGGAAGTGTCAGCAGATGAGACACAAAAAGATAAGTTAGGAATAAGCCTCAAAGGGCTGGCTGCACAAAACAATGTATACCAAATATAGGACTTTTTTCTAATCCATGAATATTGCCTATTTGCTTGCTATTTTTTTCCAAGAAACATAACTTAATACAACCTGTAGGTCATCAAACTATGAAAACTGTGACTCCCTGGCTGCTTCCTGTTTTTGTAAATAAAGTTTTATTGCAACACAGCCACACCTATTTATTTATGTGTAGACTATGATTCTTTCCTGCTACTACAGCTGATTTGAGTAGCTGTGATCAGGAAGTGATGGCCTGTAAAACTGAAAAGATTTATTATTTGACCTTTTATGGAAGTTTGCTGACCTACAAGAAAATAGAAGCAGGCAGACCAATGAAGAGACACTTGAATGATGTGAAGAAGGGAATAATAAGGAACAGTTCTCCCACACGTAAGGATACTACAGGCATTACAAAAGCAGTCAGTGGGACCCGCAGGTGGCTGAGAATTTTGGATAATACATGGTCTAAATCTCTAGAAGAAAGAAAGTTTCTTTCCTAGTAAATTCTGTGATCACTTGTGCATTTTATTCAGTGTGTTTGCTTGATAACTAAAGGTGTTGTATCCCCACTAGGAACCACTTTCATCCTCAAAAATGTTCTAAAGTCATGCATTTCTTCCACAATCTTTCCTCTCATTACAAAATTCTGTGTTTTATTTACAAGGAATATTAAAGTAGAGATACTGGTGGCAGGGGATATTTGGGCTGCTAAGAAAGCACCCATGGATTTAACAGAGTAAGAGAAGTTCACTAAATGAGCTAGAAACTAAGTAAACATAGATCCCAAATGAGTCCTGGGAAAACTGGGGATAACCTCAAAGATAGTTTGCACTGAGACTTGAAGACCATTGAGATTGGTCAAAGAATAATGATCATGAACATATTTATATTTTTATCCAGCATATTAAAAATATTAATCACAAATATAATTTTTAAAGTTCTTTCAAGTAATATTTAAAAATAAACATAAAGCTTACAAGTACATAGAATTTCCCCAGTAAGACCTTAATGAATGAATTGTTGACAAGGACTCCACTGCTATATGTTAATTTCAGCATAATTCTGAAACCATGATTTAAAAAATACTTATTTTTAAATCTTCATTTTCTTTATTTTTTTTATTGCTGAGCTATCAATAGGTAGGAGTTTCTTTAATAGATTAAAATCTGTTGTATTTGGTCCTAGTCTTGTCCCACTAATACCTTGGGAAAATTATTTACCTGCCATTTTTCAGTATTTTTCTCTCTGCCTTTTCACGAAATCCTATGAGATTTTCTCCATGCTTCATGCAACACAAAGTACAAGGCCTTGGAATCAGAAGTCATCAATCACAGAGCCTGGAGAAAGGTCGAAAGGTGCTGTATTTAAGAGTACAGGGTTTGGCAAGCCAAGTGGATCCAGTTTCATAAATTGGTTCCACCATATAACTCATTTGACAGATTATTTAAACTCTCTGGGTCTCCATTTTTATCTATAAAACATGGACACAAACATCTATTTCCTAGATTGATAGGGGTATTTAATACATTTTTGTGCATAAATCATTAAGTCCAGGTTCTGGCACATAGTAGATGCACAATAAACAATAGCTTATATAATTGTTGCTCCCCAATTTTGCTAACTTTTCATTTTTGAATTTTGCTAGCCCTTCTGCTACCATAATACTTTTTAAATCCTTCCTCAAGTTATTATCTCTCATTTCCCCTTCCTGACTTGATTTATTATATTTGTTTGTTCTTCCATCAACCCATCCACTATCCTTGACCCATTGTTTCCCTTAGCTGAACTTGTGTCATATATGCTACATCTCTTGTCTTGCCACTTCCACGAAGCTATATATATTTGTATCTAATTCCTCCCAGGCTGCTAGAATCTATTCACTTATGAAACCGCAAAGAAGGTGTTACATACAAGTGTGACCATATAATTTACAATCAAAAAGGGATAATTTGGGAATTGAAAGTGAATGCTATTTGTAATCACAGCAAGGCATATGGTATAAACCAGACCACTTAGGGCAAACAGGTATGCACGGTCCTCATACTTACAAGCAAAGTTACTTCTGAAAATTTACATTGAAAGCACAGTACAAAGCATTTCCTCATTGCCATCTATCACTCAGGACCTTACAAATTGTTTCCTTTTCTAAAAAGTGCTGATTGGTATGGTTTCTGGATGCTCAAATCAGTTTTATGTAGTGAAATGGGAACTGGCTTAATGTCCCAAATATTTGCAGTCGAAAGATGCAGGTGATAGTCTCAACAGCAGAAAACCCAAAGGAACTATAAGACCAGGTAATCACTGACTCTGTGTTACCAAATCACATCGACCATTTTGACAGTGGGGTTTTATAGTGATTCATTTAGTTGTCCGAGTAAAGATTGATGTAGACAGCCAAAAATAAATTCTGCTAGTTTTGCTTACCAAAATACAAACAGTGCCAGAACTCATGAATGACTGCAGAGGCAATTAATCTGAATCACATACCAGATAACTACAGTCAGTTCAGCTTCTGGGTGAGTGCACTAGGTTTAATTTAAAATGGCAAAGTAAGGGTAAAAAAATCAATAAGTTGTTCTCCTAGATTTTTGTTGTGTGTATAGAGTAGCTGAGTGTTGGAAGACGTTCCCATTAAGCCAGTGAACATTCATCAGGCACTGTGCTTGGTTTGTGCTGAGAAAAAAAAAAATAAGAATCAGACATTTGTGTTGCCTGCCACTGTACACCTCTTAGGTTGCTGGGAAACACTTATCAACTTCAGTTCTTCCATATATGACAGATATGTAGGGTGGGGAGGGCATAGCTTTTTTCTCCTTTGTAAAAAGAAATGAATTATTTATACCACTCAGGGAAAGTGGGCATTATTTGCTTGTCACATGAATACTGACAGGAGCTTGTCTTCCTGGATTTCTTCCACCAGTTTATTCTTTCATGGGAATTCTGTGTTGTTGGAAAACACTTTATTACCTGGACATACCCCTCTACCACGATCCCTGCTCATAGGTATGTTGTCTGCTGGATAGATGATGTGTGTCCAGGAGTCTGCTCTCTTGTCTTCCTTAAGGCATTATGGCTTCTTGAGAACTAATGACCTTCCCCACGAATTTAAGCTTGATATCTAATAGGGTTTGGGGTAGCCAGACTACTGTGCTGACCTATCTGATTGGTTCCATCCACTCAGAATTCTCATCATTATTGATGCTTTGCTCCTCTGCAACATTATAAAATTGTCTCAGAGGCTGAGAGACCCTGGTCAGTCTAGGTATTAGTTTCCAAGGGCTGCAATAACAAATTACCACAAGCTGGGTGGCTTAAAACAACAGAATTTCATTCTTAGTTCTGAAAGCTGGAAGTCTGAAATCAAGGTGTTAGCAGGACCGTGCTCCCTCTGAGACTCTGGATTCAATCCTCCCTTGCCTCTTCCCAGCTTCTGGTGGTGGCCATCCTTCCTTGGCTTTCCTTGACTTGCACCTGCATCACTCCAATCTCTGCCTCTATTGTCATATGGCCTTTCCCTCTTTTTATAAGGACAGCAGACATATTGAATTAGGAACCATACTAACAACTTCACCTTAACTTTATTATATCTGCAAAAACCATATTTCCAAATAAGGTTACATTCACAGGTAACTGGGGTTAGGACTGCAACATGTATTTTGGGGGTTACAATTCAACCTATAACAGTCTATGATATAGGAATCTTCCAGAGAGCTAGCTTTCCGGGAAACTGCAGAATCAAATCAAACCCTCCACCACTGAAAGTCTTCCCTAATATCTAAGGCAAAGTGAGTCTTTCTCTTCACTTATACCTGCCTGTCCTTATAATCATAGCCATGATTTATGTCCATCTATTTGTCATCTCCTACTCCGTGGAAAGAATACTGGAGAGCAACTTGATAAAGAGCAAAAAGATGGGCCGTGGAGTGAGCATCATTTTAAGTTCCAGTTTCCTCACTAAGCAGATTGTGAGGGATGCTGTCTAGTGATTCTAACACTAATCATCCATCTGCCATCATCTTTCCTCAACACTTTTTGTTCTTTGAGAGGGGTTATCTGATTTACATACCAAACTATCAGACTTTGTGCATGAGAAATTGAAGTGATAATTTGAGCTTTTGGACATTATCTTTCTCTGGTATTGACTTCATTCTGGCAAGCAGCTAGAGTATGGGGCTATCATATTCAACAAATATTGAATTGATAGGGCTGAGTGATCTCACGTATTTCTAGCTTACAGTTCTTCAAAGAACATAGTCCTTTAGGAGTTCCAAATGAGATCCTGGGTATTTCTTAGGGAATTTCTCCTTCAATGGGTCCTTGCTTTACTTTTTGTCCTCTAAACCATGTAAGCCTCCCAGAAACCTACTGTCTTCCTTGTAATGATACATTACATCTATTGATTTATGAATGCTGAATAAGCCTTACATTCTCTATATGAGCCACACGTGATGATGTATTATCCCTTTTATATATTGCAAGGTTTGTTCACTAATGTTTTGTTAAAGAGATTTGTGTCTATATTCATGAGAGATATTGGTTTGTAGTTTTCTTGTAATGTCTCTAATTTTGGTATTAAAGTAATGCAGGCTTCATAAAATGGGTTTGGAAGTGTTCCCTTCACTTTTATCATTTTGAAAGGGATGATGTAGAAGTGGTATGATTCTTCCTTAAATATTTCGTAAAAGTCACCAGTAAAACTATCTGGGCATAGTGTTTCATTATTATTGTTTTATTTTTGGAATGCATTTAATTACTAATTTAAAGTCTTTAATAGTTATGAGGGCATGCAGTTTATCTATTCTTCCTTGGGTGAGTTTTGATACTTAGTCTCTCTCAGTAAATTGGTCCATGACATCTAAGTTTCCAAATTTATGGACATAGAGTTGTACACACTATTCTCTTATTATCTTATTAATTTCCATGGGATCAGTGATGATCACTGCTGTTTTATTTCTGATACTGATAATTTGTGTCATCTCTCTTTCTCTTGGTTACCCTGTCTAGATGTTTCTTATTATTATTTTTAAAGAAGAAGATTTTTGTCTTGCTAATTTTCTCCATTTTTTTCTGTTTTCAATTTCATTGATTTCTGAATTAATTTTTAATACATTCCTTCTATTTGCTTTAAGTTTAATTCACTCATCACTTATCTTCTCCAGCGTATTAAGGTATAAACTTAGGTTACTGATTTTATATCTTTCTTCTTTCGTAATATAGACATTTAATGCTATAAGTTTACCTCTATAAGCACTGATTAAGCCGCATTCCAAAAATTGTGATGTTATAATTTCAATCTCATTTGGTTATAAATAAATTTTATTTTCTCTTTGGTGATCTTATTTTTACTTATTGATTGTTTACACCAAATTGTTGGGACTTTTCCAGTTATCTTTCTGCTACTGATTTCAGGTTTAATTCTATTATATGATCTTAAATGTACTTTGTATGATTTCTGTTCTTTAAATTTGTTAAGGTATGTTTTATGGCCCAGAACATGAGCTATCCTGGTGCATTTTGTGTGTGAGCATGAGAAGGATGTGTATTCTGCTGTTGTTTGGAGTGTTCTATAAGTGTCAATTAGGTCAAGTTGACAGATAGTACTTTTCAGGTCATCTATATTCTTACTGATTTTCTGCCTGTTTCATCTATCAATATATTAAGACAAGGGTATAGAAAGTCCCAACTATAATTGTGGATTTGTCCATTTCTTATTTAATTTCCATCAGTTTTTGTCTCATGTGTTTTGACACTCTGTTGGTGTAATGCATTTTTAAAAAATGCTGTCTTGACCCAGTTTTGAGGCCCTGGTTAGAGACCAGTCACTTCCTCTCCCTGAGCATCCAACTAAGTCCTGATTCCCAACCATTCTATTGGGCATCTAACTCTCACACTCTGGGCTGCTATGTACCTGCCCTAATTGCCCCAGGGTGAGGTAATAGACAATCAGGGACAGCCCCATGCCCCAGAGCTTGCTGAAATTAATCAAATTAGTCATTCTGAATACTTTTCTTCCACAGAAACCTGAGTGGCCCTGCATGTTGTACTGTGTTCTTCCCAGGGGACTTTAAGTATAACAGATTGTAAAACTTTCTCTCTCTTGATCTGTGTCTGGCCTCATCATATTCCATCCAGGGTAATATAGTTAAAACAGTTGGTAGGCACATACATGTTTAGGAATTTTATGTCTTTTTTGGAGAAGTGACCACTTTGTCATTGTAAAGGGTCCCTGATATTCTTCTTTGGCCAGAAGTTTGCTTTGTATGAAACTATAGCTACTACAAATTTCCTTCGATTAGTGTTAGCATGTTGTATCTTATTGTATCTCTTTACTTTTAATCTATCTGCTTTTAAAAAAAATTATCAATTTCAACTTAGTGGTTTTTTTAATCCAATCTGTCAGTCTCTTCCTTTTAACTGTGCTTAAACTATTTACATATAAAGTGATTTTTAATATAGCTGGATTAAAATCTTGCTCTTTTCTGTTCATTACATTTGTTCATTGATTAGTCCCCGCCCCCTGTTTTTTCAGACTTCTCTATTTTAACTGAGAATTTTTATTCTTTAATTTTATCTAATCTATTAAGCTATCATTTATATTTAAAAGTAGTGGTAGCTAAAGAGTGTTCAAGATAGATTGCTGAAAAATCTAAAGCTACTTAAAATAGTACCATACTGCTCATGTATTGGGCAGGAAACTTACAACAAAATACTCCACTTTCCTCCCTCTCATCCCTGTGACATTTTTGTCATTGATTTCACTTTTACATATGCTCTACATACTCAATGCATTGTTATAATATTTCTTTAATTATTAAAGAAATAAGTTATTTTAACTGTAATATTATTTTAGTAATATCACATAAATTTAGAATGAGAAAAATAAAATACTATGTTTCACCTTTACTTATTCCTTTTCTGACTTATTGCTGCAGTTTTCTTGGTGTTTCTTGCACTTGGGTTCATTGAATTTCTTGGATCTATGGTTTTTATGTTTTTCAATAGATTTGAAAATTTTTCCACCATTATTTCTTCAAAAAACGTTTTCTCTCTCTTCCCTTTTATGGACTATTTACATATATATTAGGTTACTTGAAATTTTCACAGATCAGTGATGATATATTCATTTTATTCTAAATTCTTTCTTTATATATTTTATATGACATATTTTCTATTGCTGTGTATTCAATTTTATTAACCTTCTCTTTTGCAATATCTACCCTGCTGCTAATCCTATACAGTGAAATTTTCAATTCACACTTTGTAATACTCATCTATTGAAATTGGATTTGGGTCTTTTTTTTTTTTTTATGTCTCTCAGGTTTTAAAATATACAGAATCAAGGGGTAGAAATGTAGCAGTGGTTCCATTGAACTGGAATTTGAGAAGCTTACCTGGATACCCTAGTCTCTTCATGCCAGTGAAGCAACAGGCAGAGAAGGTAGATGCTGTACTGGCTGCGGTGATTGATTCTGACTATCAAGAAGAAATCAGATTGTTTTTGCACAGTGTGAATAAGGAAGATGATGTCTGAAATGTAGAAAATCTTCTAAGGCACTTCTTTGTACTCCTACATCCTTAGTACTCCTAATTAAGGTAAATGGAAAACTATGATAATATAGTTTAAGCAGGACTATTCAGGAGTGAAGTCTCCCATCACCTCACAAATGTATTACTTGCTTAGGGCAAAAGGCATGTAGAATGTTCAGCAAAAGAAAATAGTTATAGATGCCAAATACAGCCATGTGGTAACCAGTTGCAGAAATGAGAACTATAACTGTTGTATTTTTTCCCAATTTTCATAAGAATATGTTTGTATATAAAAACCATTGCTTTGGTTTTCTTTACTTATTTTATCCAATCATAATCTAACATAACATTTGTCAATAACAGTTAACTTTAACTTTGTATGGAAAAATACAAAAGTCCATTTGGCACATAATGACTCCATTCAAATCCCTGCATTAAGAGACTTGACTGAGCTCAAGCATATATTCTAACAGCCTAAGGCTTGTGTCCCTAAGATGACCCCAGTCACCCCCTAAAATGCCTGCCTGAGAAAGCTCAGTGCTGCCAGGAAAATTTGATGTTTGTTCTATCCAAAACCTGGTGATTGGCAGATAGGCCCCTGAACCTCCTCTTAGAGCAGTTAGTTTAGAAAGTTTGCAATTATAAATCCTTCTCTAACTTTGAGATGTAAATCTTTCACCAACAGCACTGTGTCTTCCAGGACCTAAGAGCTATCTCTTTGAAATGCAAGCATCCAGGGAGATAACTCTCACAATGCTCCCTGCCCAGCTACAAGGGTAAGGAACTAACTTTGGTGGCCACCATGCTCCAACCTGCACCACTGCCTCCTGTCTTAAGAGAGGAGAGGTTTAGTTCTCCTCCAAATAAGCACCAATTAGTGCACCCATATGGTCTGGTCACATGCCGCCCCCCCCCCCCCCCCCACACACACACACTTTTATCCTTTGTGCCCTTTCCCTAGCATATCCCAGCCTTTAAAAACTCTCTGGCCTTTTGTTTCTGTGAAGTCGAGTTCAGTTCATGCTCAACTCTTCTCTGTTGCAATAGGAATTACCATATTTACCACTTTAACTAGTATCCTTACCATTTTGACTAGTGTCTGACTTTATCTTCATAAATATTTAATATTGAAAGGATGATGTGAATCAGTCAGGAGAAGTAGAAACTGTGCCTTCTGGGGAAAGGTTTAGCATGTTTTTTGTTGTATGTGGAATAGCTATATCATGCTAAATAGTAAGTAAGACTATGCTCTTTTCTTTGGGGATTTAAGTATGATTTAAAAAGAGTTTTTTGGATGTTGGTAAGAGGTGAACTGATATTGGTACAGTTAAAAATATAAATATAAGCTAACAATTTATAAAAAAATTTATTCATGAAAACAACAGTGTGTGTGAAATACATAGATGTCACAGGATAAATGATCTTGGGGAGTTGATGTTTGATCTGGCTTTAGGATGATAAAAAGATCTGGAGAGAGACCCCTTCTCAGAAGAGAAAATGAACTGAACAATATGACATTACTGGAACAATCTGTAAGACTCTAAATGTGATTCTTGCTGCCTGACAAAACAGTACCTTCTGAAATGTGTGATCATAAAAATCGCCGATATGATTCAAAAGACAGATTCTAGAGCTCTGCTCCTCCTCCTGTGACACTTCTTCAGAATCTCCAAGGGGAGGGACTAAAGTTCTATTTATTAAGAACTTAGGTCTCAAAGATCAGGCAGATTGTGGACCTGCTATACTGAAGAATGATGTTGTATATAGATATAGCTTCCCAATCGATATGAAAATATTTTCTTTGTGAAAAAAGATGGATAAAATTTTTCCTTAGTGTTTAAGACATAAAATCACTTACCAATACCACCCCCTACAATTATATAATAAACATTCTCTAAACTGCACGAATTACTTAATTCAATTAGTTGGTCATTCGGGGATTAATTGAGATTCTTCATCGGTGTTAGTCTCCTAAAATATTAGATCATGAGTCCAGGAAATTAAAACCACATGAAAAAACTCCTTTTCAAAACTTTTTATGTCCAACTTCATCATTTTATTTTCTTTCCCCAAATATAACTTTAATTTTTTTTTGTTTCTATTATCTTTCACCCCACCATCACACGTGTTGTACAAAACTCTCATGCTATGTACTTTTCCTCTTCTTGGGAAACTTGCCTGGCTTATTCCATCACCTTGTTTGAGCCATTTGGGAAGATTTAAAAGCTGTCAGGAAGAGAGGCTCTATATTCGTCTGCACTTACCCTACCAAAAAAAAAAAAAAAAAAGTATGATGAATACTTCCAAATACCTTTCATTAAAACAGAGAAATTGAAAACAAGCAAGTAATTGTTTAAATCCTCCTGGATATAAATACCATAATGAATTAGACTATTTACTGCCTATTTTGTGCAACATTTAGTGTTCTATCTAAGCTTAACTGTATGTTAACAAATTTTTAATTGCTTAATTAGGGAGAGGCTAGCAGCCAAAACTTTGCTTTGGTTGTTTTGCTTTTTTTTTCTTTGCTTGAATTTATAGACTTGCTTTCAAAATCCATTGTCATGTTAATATCATAATTTTGATTTTTCTTCACATCTTTAAATGGTTAAGGTTTTTAACTTAGGTTTACAAAGTTAGCTCTCCAAGTTATATGCCTAGTACTTCCCATTCTTTACTTTTACTCTCTAAAAATGATTTTATTTTAATATCATCTTTTTTTCACTAGCGGAGTTAAATGTAAAATATGGGCACATATGTGTTACATATGTGAAAAGTAGAAAAAATTCTTTCAAATCCAAACTAATTTTTTACTTCAAAACACATTCATTCTTCCCCAATATATATTTTCTAGAATTGGTGTTAATCAATTTGCTTGTTCTCTTTATACAGTCTACAAAAGATGTTTTGTTGGGCTCCAACTCTTTTTTTAAAATTGCTTTTTGATGAAATCTTTTCATGTGTAATGCCATGACATTAATTTGAACTTCCTTTATGTTTGGGGAAACTTATTATATGCTATTCTTCAAGGGTGAAAACTTTCTTAATGAAATAACACTTGAAAATTAATACAAAACATACATATCAAGGTAGAAACTATAAACCAGAGTACATATGAAGAAAATATTTAAACAAATGCTAACATACAGCAACATAAAAAAGGACTTCAAAGTTTAATTTTACTGTGGTGTGCATGCCATTCTTAACTGGTCTAATAGCTAGCAGTTATTTGAAATAGTAATAATATATTCAATGACTATAGTTTGTGGATGTATGAGATACATGACATCAATATTATAAGCGGTAGAAAGGAGGAATTGGGAATAATTCCTATATTAAGAGAAAAGAAAAAATGGAATAATATATAAAGCTGATTAAAACTAGAGAAAGCAGGAAAAGAGTGGAAGACAAAAAAGTAAGCAAAGAACAAGGGAATAAATGAAAACACCTAATAGATATGACAGTAACCCAACTACATCAATATTCACTTTAAATTTGAATGATCTAAATACACAAATTGAAAGATAAATGCTGACAGAGTAGATTAAAAAAAACACAACTCAACTGTATGCTGTCTACAAGAAACCTACTTTAAGTTTAAAAAAATAAAGATCAATTAAAAGTAAAAGGATCAAGTCCCACTTGTTTATTTTTGCTTTTGTCTCTTGTGCTTTTGGTGTCATCCAAAAAAATCATTGCCACGACCAATGTCAAGAAACATTTCCCCCATGTTTTCTTTAGTAGTTTCACAGTTTCAGGTCTTACATTTAAATTGCATTGCATCAGTAGATTGCTTTGAATAGTATAGACATTTTCAGAATATGGATATTTACAGTCCATACACATGAGGTATCTTATCATTTATTTTTGTATTTAATTGCTTTCATCAATGTTTTACACTTTTCAGTGTACAGATCTTACACCTCCTTGATTAGATTTATTCCTGAGTATTTTATTTTTTTGATGTTATTGTAAGCAGGATTGTTTTCTTAATTTCCATTTCTGATAATTCCCTGTTAGTGTATAGAAATGCAACTAATATTTGTATGCTGATTTTTGTATCCTGCAACTTTACCAAATTGATCAGTTCTGAGTTTTTTGGTGGAAACTTTAAGGTTCTCTATATAGAAGTTCATATCACATGCAAACAGAGACAGTTTTGTTTTTTCCTTTTTGATTTGGATGGCTTTATTTTTTCTTTACTAATTTCTTTGTCTAGGACTTGCAGTGCTATGTTGAACAGAAGTGGTGAGAGTGGACATCTTTGTCTTGTTCTTGGTCTTAGAGGAAAAGCTTACAGCTTTTTACTGTGGAGTGTCATCTTAGCTGTGGGTTTGTCATATATGGCCTTTATTAAGTTTAAATATGTTCCCGCTATACCCAATTTGTTGAGAGTTTTTATCATAAGTGGATATTGAATTTTGTCAAATGCTTTTTCTGCATATATTGAGAGGATCATATGATCTTTATCCTTTATTTTATTAATGTGGTATATCATATTAACTGATTTATGTATGCTGAAACATCCTTCTATCCCAGGGATAAATCCCACCTCAACATGGTATATTATCTTTTTAATGTGTTATTGAATTTGGTATGCTTATATTTTGTTGAGGGTTTTTGCATCTATGTTCATTAGGGATATTAGCCTGTGATCTTTTCTTGCAGTATTTTTGTCTTGATTTGGTATCAAGGCAATACTGGCCTCATAAAGTTAGTTTGCAAGTATTTCTTCCTCTTCAATTTTGAGATTTCTGAACAGCGTGGGAAACAATCAACAAAATCAAAAGGCAATTTATACAAGGGGGGAACATGTTGGCAACCATATATCCAATAAAGGGTTAATTTCCAATATATATAAATAATGCATGCAGCTCAATAGAGAAAAAAACCCAAAACAAGAAATAACCCAACTGAAAAATGGGTGAAGGACCTGCATAGACATTTTCCCAAAGAAGACATACAAATGGCCAATAGGTATATGAAAAGATGCTCAACATCACTAATCATCATGGAAATGCAAATCAGAACCACAATACTATATCACCTTATACCAGTTAGAATGTTTAATATCAAAAACAGGAGATAACAAATGTTAGCAAGGATATGGAGAAAAGAAAACCCCTGTGTGGGCTTCCATGGTGGTGCAGTGGTTAAGAATCCTCCTGCCAATGCAGGGGACACGGGTTCAATCTCTGGTCCAGGAAGATCCCACATGCTGTGGAGGAACTAAGCCCATATGCTACAACTACTGAGCCTGTGCTCTAGAGCCTGTGAGCCACAACAATTGAGCCTATGTGCCACAACTACTGAAGCCAGCGCACCTAGAGCCCGTGCTCCACACAGGAGAAGCCACCACAATGAGAAGCCTGAGCACTGCAACAAAGAGTAACCCTTGCTCATCACAACCAGAGAAAGCCATACACAGCAACAAAGACCCAATGCAACCAATAAATAAATAAATAAATAAATAAATAATTAAAAAAAAAAAAAGAAAACCCTTGTGCACTGTGGCGGGAATGTAAATTGGTACAGCTATTATGGAAACAGTATGGATATTCCTCAAAAATTAGAAACAGAACTACCATATGATCCAATCTAAATTTTGAGGATCCAAAGGAAACAAAGTACTTCTTTTGGTGAGATATCTGTACCCCTATGTTCATTGCAACACTATAAACAATAGCCAAGACATGGAATAAAATCAGTGTCTATTTACAGGTGAATGGATCAGGAAGATGTAGTAAATATATACCATGGGATATTATTCAGCTATAAAAAAGAAATAAATCATGCCATTTACAACAACATGGATGAACCTGGAGGGCATTATGCTAAGTGAGATAAACCAGACATACAAAGACAAATATGGTATGGTATCACTTACGTGTGAAGTCTTAAAAAAGAAAAAAGAATCATAGAAACAGAATAGTTGCCAGGTGCTGGGGAGTTGGGAAAATGGGGAGAGGTTGGTTAACTTACAGTTATAAGATAAGTAAGTTCTGAAGATCTAATGTAAAGCATGGTGATTATAGTTAATAATACTGCTTTGCATAATTTAAATTTGCTAAGAGATCTTAAGCAATCTAACAACAACAACAAAAAGTAACTGTGTGAGTTGGTGGATGTGTTAACTTGATTGTGGGAGTCATTTCACAGTGTGTACTAAAGCACAGGAGTTTTAGTGCAGTGAAACTATTTTGCATGGTATACTAATGGTGGATTTATGACATATATTTGACAAAATCTATAGAACTGGTCAATAAAAAATAAATACTAATGTAAACTATAGAACTTAGTTAATAATACTTTATCAATACCAGCCAATAAATTGTAACAAATTCACCACACTAATGCAAGTTGTTAATAATAGGAGAAACTGTGTGCAAACATGAGGAGAGGAAATGCATAGGAACTCTGTACTTACTGCAGACTTTTTCTGTACACCTAAAACTCTTCTAAAGTCTATTAAAAAACAAAAAAGAAACAAAAACTTTCTTATTCCCATAAATCAGTGATAACCAGTACAAACATCAGTATATTTTATTCCAGTATTTCCCCCATATTTTATAAGCATAAAATACCATAGTTTAATATAAATATACATTATATTTTAATTCATATTATAATATTCTTTATAACATTAGAAATTCTTAAGATTTCGCATACTGAGTAATATTCCACCACTATTTACACTTCAGGGTATAGGGCCATTATAAAAAGCAACACAAATGTAGAGATAATTGGTTGAAAAAAAAATATGTAATGCCATAATATATATATAAATGCTGTTATTGATTACCTATCATATTGCCAATAAAAGAAGATGGGAAAACAGTGCCACAAGTTTGTGGAAATATTTAGGGAAGAAATAACTAATTATGCTTTCAGTTTGATAATAAAAAATAACACAATTCAACCCTTATTCTGTATTAGTCATTGGTGTGTCTTTTCATGTATTATTTGATTGAATCACAATAAAGCCTTTATAAGAAAATTACTAATGTTATCTTCATTTTTCGGTATATAATACAGTACAGTATTATATTTATGACAGCAACTTGTGCACAGTTACTGTCATAAATATAATACCATACATTTACAATAATAAACGTGAAAGCCAAAATTCAGACTCAGGCAATCTAGCTCAAGATCCCATGGTTATCACTAGAATTTTCAACTGCCTCAAACCACTGAATGATTCTCAGCTATGGCTGTTGGAAAACCATTACTACTGTTTCTATCATGGAGTTGCCCTTTGGTAAATATTTTATATGACAAATAAATTAATGAATTTGAAATTTAATAAAATATTGTCTATGTTAGTGCAACTACTTACAATAATGCATTTGTCACTTTAACTAGATAAACTTTTATCTAACTAGATAAATTATTAGAGATAATTATAGGATTAAGTCTATACAAATTAATTATTGAAATAAAGAATCAAGGAGATGAAAGAGAAGAAAGAGTGAAAAGGAATGAAGAGGAAGAAAGCAATTGATTTTTCAATTGTCAAGTTTTAATATGTGCTTGAAAACTTGACCTATAGAGTTGCTACAGGATCCAGCAAGAATTTAAGAAAAACAAGAGAAGTGAGCAAAAAGAATTGAGAGAGAGAGATCAATAAAATTTTCAACAAAGTCATCAAATGAAATTAAATTCAAAAAGAAGAATTTCTGGACTTAGTTTGATCTCAAAGTGAAGAGAAAACTCTTTTCTTTCTCTCCTAGTGTAAATTTTACTGTGCTTTAAAAATTCTCTTCTATTGTGTGATTCTTAGGACAATTTTCTAAGCCCAATGTTTAGCAATGCTAAAGAAGAAAAACAAATTGAAACAAATTCTGAAGCAATACTCTATGATGTATCCCAGAAGAAGCAAAGTATAAAAGCTCTAAAGATGTTTGAGTTTCAATTTACAAATTTTTTGTATAACATTTCCTTGGGAGACTCCTTTTTTAAACCTTTTTATCTTTCTTAATGATTTTCATCTGCTGCAGAACTTTCAAGTTGCTAAAGTACATTCATACAGAGAATGTCCAAGACCTTTTTAGTATGGGACTTACACACAGATTGGAAATTACCTTGTCACCATGGTTCACTTGATAACACTCAGTGGGCCAGCAGGTCATGGTTTAAGAACTGACACCATAGTGGTAATTCATAACCAGTTCTCACTGCACTTCCAGCATGGTTCTGGGTCAAAAGCACTATTACCCTTCGCTTCAAGTTCATATACATTTCAACCCATCATTTTTACTTTGATAAATCTTCTCTTGAGAATAGAATGTACTGTTTATATTGGAAAAATATGTGTAAAGCTATACACAGTGGGTAAGAAACAGTTATAGATAAGTTGACAGATAGACTTATAGATATCCTGGAATGATAAGTGTGAGGATTTAGATAGTGGATAAGTAAATTAAGTAAATTCTTTAAAATTTATCCCATTTAGTCTACACATACACACACACACACACACACACATCCTCAAATACACCCACAGGATAGAATAAAATATAGGGAGCTATGAACAATGGGTGAGGTCAATAATTCCCATTTCCATTTTCTAAAATAGCTATATTATATCTTATCTCCATTAAAATCCTGCTCTTACCAACCTTTCTCAGCTAATGACACTGCTTAACTTTTATATTGAGAAAATAAAAGTTTGCAGACAGAGCTCTCTTCTCTCTTCACTATGTCCATGTGCATATTCTCCTTTTTGCTCTTCTACAAGGCGACAAAATGCCCTGCTTCTGCCAAAGGAAAATCCCTGTGCTTGGGTAATGGCCCCAGATCCATATCCTTCACCTTTCCAAGGACTTCAATCTTACACGTGTCTTTTTGGTTTATATCATTAGGAATTGTGTGTTACTGGGACAATCTCTTAATATACTTCATCAATATTCCATATCATTAGCTAGAATGTAATACTCACATTTTGAAAGTGACAAAACTGAAGTTCCGTAAGATTGATAGCTAATAAATAGTATATTTAATTTTGGAATGTTTTCCTCCCTTATTATAAGTTTATGCTACTAGTTATTGCAAGTCATTTTAGTGATTCTGAATTTTAACTTTATCAACTCACCCTTAATAATAAATATTATTCTGATAATTATAATATACTTCACAATGTGTCCATTCTTTCCACCAATATGTATTGGACACTGTTTGCAGGCATAGTTCTAGATGTTAGAGACTCAAAACTAAATTTTTTGCATTTTTTCAGTTTATATTGTAGTGGGGAATACTGGAAGCAGGATGAAGAAAATATATGTTAAATATAATAAATATAAATAAATAATAAATTTATATTATTATAAAGATTATAAAAAATGGTTAGTAGTAGATGATTTTTTACAGAATTATCTGGATGCCCATATATTTTAGGGGAGCAAGAATGAAAGCAAGGTGTTGGATATAAGGCTAATTCAATGATCCAGGAGAGATTTGATTACCAACATTGAAAGTGGTCAAACCTGGTTGTACTTTGAAAATAAACTCAACATATTTCATGATGGATTAGATGAAGGGAGTGAGGAGGGAATAAAAGGAGTCAAGATAAATCCATGTGTCCTTAACTGAGCAAATTGGAAAATGATGGTTGTCATTCATTCAGAGGTGCAAGGCTGTGGGTGATGCTGGTTTGAGGGCAGCATCAGGTTGGAACATGTTTAGCTTGAGACACAAGTTAGATATGAATGGTGACTAGTAGGTTGAGCCTATTAGTCTTGGTTTTAGGAGAGAGGTCCATTTTGGAGGCATGAATTTGGGGATCATCAGCATACAGACGACATTTAAAGAAATAAAAATGGATGAGATTAGCAAACAAGTGGGTGTAGGCAGATGGAGAAAAGGAGAGGTATAAGAACTAAATGTTTGGGCACCTCAGACTTAGAAGGTCTAGGAAAATAGGAAAAGTAAGAAAATGAGACTAAGAAGCACTGACAAGGTAAGAGGAAAAACAAGAGTCGTGTCCTAGAAGTCAAATGATTAACCTTAAGAAATGCTATTGCTAAGTCAAGTAAAATTAGAATTGAGAATTAAATGAGAGTTTAAATAATATAGAGGTTAATGATGCCCTTGGATAGTAGAGTACAGTAGAGTGATGGGAAAGAATGTTTGAATAGACTAGGTTTAAGAGAGATTGGCAGAAAAGATATTAGTCTATATGCAGTAAATATAGGAAACCCTTTAAAGGATATTTTTTCTTATAAGTGGAAAAGAATTGCAGAGCTAAAGAAAAAAGTAGTTTCAATACATCTTTTATAATATTATACATTTGTTGTAGGAGAGAAAAATAATAGCACGTGTCTTATGGGAATAAGAGTAGAGGAAATTGTCAATGATGTAAAAGAGGACAAAGAGATATGTTGTAATATTTCTCCTTAAGTAGCAGAGGTGAGAGGCATCTGAGGCCATACTTAGTCCCCTGCACTGGTTTCCCTAGCCATGGTCAAATTCTTCTTCATCAGCAAGATTTCCTTCTGTTACCTCACTGTACCTTATGTCTGACTATGATTCCCACTTTGGAGCCTATGTTAAAGACTTTTCCAAGTTCACATGCACTTTTCTACCACTCTAGTAATCACTACTAGAGCAAAAAAGAGCCCCATTCCAGAACCAATTCTAGAATATGCTCTCTGGGCCATGGATGTGTAATTAAAAAATATGCTGTTTAGCATTGTGTGTTATGGTATGTTAGTCTGCTTGGTATTCCATAACAAAATGCAACAGACTAGGTGGCTTAGGTAACAGAAAATAATTTTCTCACAGTTCTAGAGGCTGGATGTCCTGAATCAAGGTGTCTGCAGGGTTGGTTTCTATGAGGCTTCTCTCCCTGGTTTACAGACAGCAGTCATTTTGCTGTATCCTCACATGGACTTCCTACTGTGTGCATGTGGAGAGAGAGAGACAGAGATAGATCTGTGGCATCTCTTTCTCTTCTCATAAGGTCACATAACCCGACCCTTATGACCTCATTTAGCCTTAATTACCTCCAAGTTAATTTCCTCCTCTTGGGCATCTGTTCATCATATGACATTGACTCCTGAAGTTTCTGACCATTCTCTGCTTTTCCAGAACTTCTTACTGACTAACCCACATAGCTATTTTGTAAAGATAATCTAGCTAAGACTTCTCTCATTGAAGTCTTCTTCTAAGAGGCAGAACAAGAAAGGAAGAGAGAGAAGATATTTTGAATCAAGAATGATTATTCATCTAGCAGTTCAGAAACTGCAATCTTTCAGAGGTTTTAACATATTTGAATCTCTAAAGACTCACAAACATAAATAGATTTTACCTGGCTTGCAGATGATGATCTACTTAAACTCAGTATTTCTTGGTACATATCAAGAGGTACAGCCAATATTCCTGGGCTATGCCTCATTTGAATTTTATAAAATATCTTTAATGAGTAAACTTTCTTTTTCTTTTTCTTAATTTATTTTCCATGTCAAATTCTTGCCCACAGATGATGAGAACCCAGAGGTTAATTTTTGAGGAACGAATGAAAAGGAAAAATCATAAATGCATTTTTAAAGTGTACAATAGGAAAGAAATGTTAAGAATTAAAGTGAGCAGTGAAAGATACATTGCTATGGCTAATGTTATTAGGCCTCAGGCTTTATTTTGATTCTTTTACTTTCCACACTGAATTAAAATGTTCTGAATTAGAAATTTCCCCCTTTGTAAGTGTGTGTTATTTGTTAAATAATTGAATGACATTACTTTACATATTATCTTAGCTGCATTCTACAAAAGTTTAATCAGCACAACAATATGTAAACAACCAGGAGGCTGAACTTTGGCTTTTCAGCCTCTTCTATTGCTGTATTTCTAATTTTATTTCCATTTGTTTGATATCCATTGAAAATACAGTACCGTTAGAAAGTTTTAGGTGTATCTGTTTTTTCTTTAACTGAAAACTAAGTGAAATTAGCTGACTGCTTTAAGGAATATGCTATTGTAATTACTGTACATTTTAGCTATTATCAATATCTGTCATGCCTATTATTAACTAGTAAGGCACATTTAAAAATCATCAAAAGCCATTTCCTAATATTAGTGACAAATGGGATAACTATGTCTTACTAGAAATCTTTAAAATAAAGTTTCTGACCCATTGCAAGTGAAATTCTTCAACCTACTTCTCTATATATCTCATTAAAGATAATATCTGGAATTGATAGTCAATAATTCATACCTGAAAATTCATCACAGCCTCAACGGTTTCATAAACAAGAAAGAAATATTTGTTTCCTATAATTCATAAGAGAAAATGCAGACTCAGCTTAGATAATGCAAAATACAAAGCAAAAGGATTGCTTTCTTTCATAAAAATAGTAGCTATGAATATGATTTATGTGTTTATCAACACTCAAATGGAAAAAAGATGCCGGTGCAAACCATAAAAATTTAAATCCAGAATGTTTAAAACTCAAACATTGCATAGATATTCTCAAAATGGGACCAATTCCTACTGTTTTATTATTTGGAATGTTCATTTTCACTCTAGTTATTGGTATGGTAAAAAATAACTATGGAATGTATTCGTGCACATTTCAGACAAAGGGATGCCACTTTGTCTACCATCATTATTTAACAGAAAATTGGTCCAGTTATTTTGAATGGGAAAAAAATCCATATTATTAAAAAAATTTCTTCTGGGTATTTAGATCTCCATTTTAGATATTCTAAGTATAATATGTTTTCTTTGTCAATCATTTTTTCTTTCCCATGCTTGGCCAGTTACATCTTTCTGAACTGCAAGGCATATGAAAGGTTATTAACTGGGGAAGTGTGTGAAAAATATGAGTTCAGGACAGTTCTAGTTTTGTTTCATTATAAGCTAGGGAAGTACTGTGATAACTGATTTGCAGAATAGGTTAAATACTTGACAGTGAATTAGGGAATCTGACATACTATGTTATTTTAAGTAATATTAGCTATAGGAAAAAACCTTGTTTACATTCTAGGCATATTTACCCTGAGGGTTAGTAACTTAAAACAGATGAGGTAAAGAGGAAAAGAAACATTTATCTATCACTAATGGCTGTTTTCATTTTGAACGAAAAGGACATGTCTGTACTTTTCAGTAATAACAGAATCTATCTCCAACTGTCAGTCTCAGGGAAAAAAATGTTGTTCATATAAAATTCATAGAACTAAAGGAGTTCCTGTCATAATGCTTTTGAGAGAACACTGTCAAAGCTCTCTGGGCCTTTAGTTTAAATGTCATTTCTAGTCAACTGCAGGGATTTTAAAAGTGTTTCAGCATCAGTTTTTTTCCTAGGGGTATGTTGGGTCTTTCAGAGAATTTATGTTTTTTAATAAAAGACACTGTACTGCCAGTCTTTGTGAAATATCCTCCCAGATAGTGTCATTTGCAAATGACTTACAGGAGAAAATATGCAAGAATCTTTAATTGGTTTTCAAGTGGTAGAAAATGGACAAAGATTGCCAGGATAAGAGCTTCATAAATAGTAAAGTTAACCCCACAGGGAAACTGCAGTGGGATGCTCCTATAATCCTACTCACTGTAGGCAAGGATTAATTATGATTTAGAACTGTCCTGGAATTCCTCCAAAGAGATTCCAATATTGGAAGACTCAAGTGACTCCATCCTATACTGGACCAACATAAAGGACCATCAAGTTATGGTAAGACTGGAAATGACCGCATAGGGATATTTTAATATCTTAATCTTTTTCACCACCCCTTCCTAACCCAAATACCCATGTAAGTTTTTGATGTTTTCTTTCCCACTTGACAATTTATAATTTGTTACAAGTTTTATAAGATGCATGCCATGAAAGCGATCTTCCTTTCTTCCCAAAATACTTTGAAATGGCTTCTTCTGCTGGACTTGGTCTTAGATAAATTGTTGTCATTTACTCAAAACATTTATAGAGTCATTATTTTTCATCACCTACCAAAGCAGTTAAAGTTAATCTTTATTACCACAAAAACTATCTTAAAAGTAGTAGTTTCCTCCTTATATGCCAGTTATCATTAGCATTTGTATTTCAGCTTATTATTTATTTAGTCTTCCAAATTCTTGCTGTGATTTAGTAAACAGCAATCAAATCAAACAAATTAAATATTTGCTGTGTGAATAAGGAGAAATGTTTTGAAACTGAAATCAAATGGAAATAATAATTCCGTAGTTGCTAAAAGTATTACACTATGTTCAATCTGGAGACAAAAATCACATCATTACTTAAATGAAAGAACAAGATTACACCCCAGAAAAAACTCTGATAAAATGAAAATAATTTACCTGATAAGGAATTCAAAGCAATAGTTATAAAAATGCTCATTGAACTTAAAAAAAGAACAGAGAAATGCAGTAAGTACTTCAACAAAAATTAGAAGTATAAAAAATCAGAGCTGAAGAATACAATAACTGAAATGAAAAAAGAGGGAATCAACAGCACATAAGGTGATATGGAATATCAACAAATGTCATACATCATATTAACAAAAGCAAAAATTAAAATCACAGGATAATTTCAATAGATGCAAAAAAAAATCACTTGACAAAATTCAATATGCATTTGTGATAAGAATCGTCAACAAAATGTGTATAGAGGGAACATACCTCAACATAATAAAGGCATTTATGGCAAGCCCACAGCTAACTTCATCCTCAGTGGTGAAAAGCTGTAAGCTTTTCCTCTAAGATCATAAGCGAGACAAGGATGCCCACTCTTGCCACTTTTATTCAGCATAGTATTGAAAACCCTAGCCACAGCAATTAGGCTAGAGAAAGAGAGAAAATGTATCTATACCGGAAGGGAAGAAGTAAAGTTGTCACTATATGCAGATGTCATATTATATATAGAAAACACTAAAAACTCCACTAAAATCTATTATAACTAACAAATCAATTCAGTAAATTTTCAGAATGCAAAATTAATATATAGTAATCTGCTGCATTTCTATACACTAATAATGAAATGTCAGAAAGCGAAATCAAGAAAACAATCCCATTTATAATCATATCAAAAAGAATGTAATAACTAGAAATAAATTTAACCAAGGAGATGAAAGATCTATACTCTGAAAACTATAAGACACTGATGAAAGAGATAAATAGAAAAATATTCTGTATTCATGAATTGAATTAATATTGTTAAAATGTCCATACTACCCAAAACAATCTACAGATTCAGTGCAATCCCTAGTAAAATATCTGTGGCACTTTTCACAGAACTAGACCAAATAACCCTAAAATTTTCATGAAACCAGGAAAGACATGGAATAGCCAAAGCAATCTTGAGAAAGAAGAACAAAGCAGGAAGTTTCATGATCCCTAACTTCAGACTATATTACAAGGCTATATTAATCAAAACAGTAGGTATTGGCACAAAAACAGACACATAGATCAATGGAACAAAATAGATGGCCCAGAAATAAACCAACACACATATGGTCAACTAATCTAAAGCAAAGGCAAGAATATACAATTCGGGAAAAGATAGTCTTTTCAATAAGTGATGTTGTGAAAACTAGACAGCTACACGTAAAAACAGCAACTAGACCATTTTCTTACACCATATACAAAAATTCTCAACATGGATTAAACACTTAAAAGTAAAAACCTGAAAACATAAATTTTCAAGAAAAAAACACAGGCAGTACACTAGTTGACATCAGTGGTGTTTTAATAATATTTTTTTGGATCTGTCTCCTCACGCATTGGCAACAAAGCTAAAATAAACAAAAAAGACCAAATCAAACTTAAAAGCTTTTAAACAGTGGAGGAAAACTGTTAACAGAATGAAAAGGCAACCTACTGAATGGGAGAAGATATTTGCAAGTGATATGTCTAATAAGAGGTTAATATCCAAAATATATTAAAAAATCATCAAACAACTCAATGTTAAAACACACAAACAAACTGATTAAAAAATGGGCAGAAGACCTGAAGAGGCAATTTTTCCAAATAAGACATACAGATGGCCACAAGGCCCATGAAAGCATGCTCAACATCACTAATCATCAGGGAAATGCAACCAAAACCACCATGAGATATCACTTCATACCTATCAGAATGACTATCATCAAAATGATAAGAAATAACAAATGTTGACAGGATGTGGAGAAAGAGGGAATTCTTGTATCCTATTGTTGGAATGTAAATTGGTACTGCCACTATGGAAAACAGCATGGTGGTTTTTCAAAAAATTAAAAACAACTGCAAATGATCCAACAATTCCCCTCCTGAGTATTTATCAGAAGAAAACAAAAAGAGTAATTAGAATAAAGATATATGCACCCCTATATTCATTGCAGCATTATTTAGCATAGCCAAGATATGGAAGCAACCTAAGTGTCCATTGAGAGATGAATGGATAAAGATGAAACATTACTCAGTCATAACAAGAATGAAATCTTGCCATTCACAGCAACATCCATGAACCTAGAGCGTATTATGCTAAGTGAAATAAATCAGACGTAAGTATCGTATGTTTTTACATGTTTTTACTTATGTGTGGAATTTAACAAAAAGAATGAATAAATGTAACAGAACAGAAACAGACTCACAAATACAGAGAACAAACTAGTGGTTGTGAAACGGGAAAGTTTGGGGACAATGACTGAAACAGGTAAAGGGGATTAAGAGGTACAGACTACCAGTTAAAAAGTAAGTCACAGGGATGTAATGTACCACACAGGGAATAGAGTCAATAATGTTGCAATAACTTTGTATGATGTGTAACCTATTAAAATAATGAATTACTGTTGCACACTTGAAAATATTGTAATATTGTAAATCAACTATAATTAAAAAAGCTAAATCCCTAAGAAACATGGATTCAAAAAATCCTTATAAAATATGAACAAATCAATTTCGGTAATTACATAAAAGGATAATGTACCTTGACCAAATGTGTTCTACCTTAAACATTCAAAACTATTTTACTAACATTAGAAAATAATCACTTGTGTTTAGCCATACTAATAAAGCCATCATCTGAATAGATGCCAAAAGACCATTTGATATAATTCAGAGTCCATTTTTGGAAGAAAAAATTCTCTAGGAATAAAGAGAACTTAACAGATAAATTGTATCTACCCAAATAAAAGAAAAAATTTGTTTCTAGTGCTTAAAATCTGAATGCTGAAAGTCAGGGAAGAAATGCAGAGGTGTTTTCTCTCTCCACCTGTGTTCATAATTTAACTGTAGTTCTTGGCCAGTGCAGTAAGGCAAGGTTAAAAAAGTCATAGAGACTGAAATAAGTAAAATTGTTTTATATGTCAATGGCATAGATATTTATCTAGAAAACCTAAGGAATCTATAAACAAAAAGCTGCCAGATCTAATATATGAATGTAAGAAGTTTTTATGATATAAGAAAAGTATTCAAAACATATTTTTATTATACTTAATAATAAAATAGTAATTAAAATAAAAGTTTAACTATTAATAGCACCAAAATAATATATTTAGGATAAATTTAACCAAAAATATAAAATATCTATACATAGAAAACTACAAAAGATTGCTAAAAGAAATTCACTGGAATGAAAGTAAATGGAAGGATGCATTATAATATTTAGGGATTGAAAGAGTCAGTATTACTAGAAATGGACATGCCAAATTGATCTGTAGATGGAATACAATACCATTCAAAATTTTAGCAGGCTTTTTGGAAGAAATTAACAAGCTGATTTTAAAGTGCAGATATAGGCAAGCAATCAAGAAAAGTCAAAACAATTTTCTAAAAGCAGAGCAATTTAGAAGACTTACTTCAATAGTTCAGTAATCAAGACGATGTGATCAAGATGAAGCATTGGATGAGAGGGCAATGGAAGTGCATATAATCTAGAAATAGGCCTACCCTTACATGGTCAACTGAGTTTTGACAAAATTGCCAGCCTAATTCAATAGAGAGAAGTCTTTTTAACAAATAGTGGTGAGGGAGAGAAGAAGATGGCAGAATAAGAGGATGTGGAGTTCACTTCCCACCATGAACACATCTACATTTGGAACGGTTATCACTAAAAACTAACCAGAAACTGGCAGAGAGGCTCCTGTACAACCAAGGCTGTAAGAAAGATAAACATGAAATTGGGTAGGAAGGGAAGAAAAACAATCGGGTTGAGACCTGTGACCCTGGGAGAGGACTCAGAGGAAAAGGGAGATGACAAAGGCAGACACCGGCCTTGGGAAGGGAGCACATAGAGCCGCAGATTGGGTGTTCCAGTCCCTGGGTCTCATGTGGAAGAGACCAGCCCACTTGGCTGGTTGGAGGAGAGCTGGGACAAATAGAAGGGCTGGGGACACAGGGGCAGTGGGGTCTTGGGGCAGAGGTAGGTGGGGTGGCGGTGGTCATTGTTGGCACTTACTTAAGCAATGCTTCAGAAGCCACTTCACCACAGCTAACCTCCTAATATGCGCTGAGAGTCCACATGGCCTCACCAGCACTGCAGAGTGGTTCCATAACAGACCAGGGGTGGTGGAAGCAGGGGGAAGTGATTGACTGTGAGAGACAAAGGGGACTTGAACCCGAGGCTGAGTCTGTACAAAGCTGCCATGGACACCTACAGATTCTAACCCTGTCTGCACACAGGTCCCACCTCTTTCAGCACTCCTCTCCATTGGGGCAAACACACGCTTAAAAGGAAGAGAGTCAGCCTGAGCCCAACTGTCAGGACTTCTGCTCCAGCAACTTAGGATCAGACCCCATCTTTGACAGGGTGGTGATGGCAGCTGAGCAGAGAGGAAGTCTGCCCTCACATCCAGCACTGGCTCTAGCCCCTCCATCTACAGCTCCATCCCCTACCAAGATGATAGCTGCCAGCATAACCTGAGGAAAGACGTGACTTGCATCCACATCTCCAGCCCTCCCATCACAGGTTCCTACAACCCAATATCAAAAAACAAAACAAACAAGCAAAAACAGGGAACTCAATCAAAAAATGGGCAGAAGACCTGAAAAGGTATTTTTCCAGAGAAGACACACAGATGGTTAATAGGCACATGAAAATATGCTCAACATCACTGTATCAGAGAAATGCAAATCAAAACAGCAATGAGATATTGCCTCACACCTGTCAGAATAGTTATCATCAGAAAAACTACAAATAAATTTTGGAGAAGATGTTGTACACTGTTAGTGGCAGTGTAAATTGATGCAGCTACTATGGAAAACTGTATGGAGTTTCCTCAAAAAACTAAAAATAGAACTAACATATGATCCAGCAATTCCACTCCTTGGAATATATTTGGAAAAAATCAAAAACACTAATTTGAAAAGATACATGCACCCCAGTGTTCACAGCAGAACTATTTACAATAGCCAAGACATGGAAGCAACCCAAATATCCATCAACAGATGAATGGATAGAAGGTAGTGGTATATATATATTCAATGGAACATCACTCAGCAAGTAAGAAGAATGAAGTTATGCCACTTGCAGCAACATGAATAGACCTAAAGAATATTATGCTAAGTGAAACAAGTCAGACGGAGAAAGACAAATGCTCTATGTTATCACTTATACAATATTTTTAAAAATAATACAAATGACTGTATATGCAAAACAGAAACAGAATCACAGATATAGAAATCAAACTAGTAGTTACCAAAGGGGAGAGGGAATGGGGGAGTAGCAAATTAGGGTATGAAATCAAGAGGTATAAAGTATTAAATACAAAATAGATAAGCAACAAGGATACATTGTATAGCACAGGGAATTATGGCCACTATCTTGTAAAAACTTTTGCTGGAGTATTATATAATCTGTAAAAATACTGAATCACAATGTTGTACATCTGAAAGTAATATAATATTATAAACTGAAAAAAAGTGGTGATGGGAAAAATGAACATACTGGGGGAAAGAAGGGAAGAATGAGCCTCAACCCTACCTCAACCATACATAAAAACATAAAATGAATCATAGACCTATAGGTAGTAACTAAAACTACTAAATTTTATGTTTAAAATGGGAGAAATATTTTTGTAATTAGGACAAGCAGAGTTTTCTTCAAAATGGCATAAAAAACACAAACTATTAAAATCATGAACTCCACCAAAATTAAAAACATATTCTTGTCAAAGCACACATTTAATAAAATGAAAAGGTAAGCCACAATTCAAAGAAATTATTTTAAAAATATACATCTTGTAAAAAGCTTATATCTAGAATATATAAAGAGCATTTAAATCTCAATAATATCAAATAAGATGACTCAGAAAAATGGGCAAACAACTTGAACAGACACTTCAAAAAGAAAACACACAAATAGACATTAAGCACATAAAGTGCTACTCAACATCATTTAGTCATCCGGGTAATACAAATTATGACCATATGATTATGTCAATGAAACCAAAACAACCAATCAAAACATTTCGACACCTATTCATGATAAAAGTTCTCAGGAACCTAGGGTAGAAGAAAACTTAATCATTTCATAAGGGGAATCTAATAATATCTATAACTAACCTACTACTCAATAGTGAAATAATGAAGGCTTTATTTATGAGATTGAGAAAAAGGCAAGGAAATTTACTCATATCACTTTAATACTTGACATCCTAGCCAGTGCAATAGGAAGAAAAAGAAAAGAAAATGGATACAGATTGAAAGAAATACAACTGTTTTACTTAACATACATGCTGTGTGTGTAGGAAATTCTAAGAATTTTTTTTTTATAAAATTACTAGAATAAGTGAATTTAACAATGTTGCAGCATACAAAGTCAATATAAAAAATCAATTTCATTTCTATGTGATAGCAATGAACATTTGGAAAATGATACTAAGTATATATATCATTTACTATATCATCCATAGTGACAAAAGGTAGCTACTTGTATGCTCAAACAGATTAATGTGCTATTACTTCAAATTCCATTTAGCGCTGGTTTTCCACTTCCAGTTAAATGTGCTTTAAGTTTGGTAGGTGCTAGTGCCTCCAAAGTAAATCACCAAATTCCATGAGGTTTATAGGTCCACATGGGCCCAGTGTTTATTTCTACTCCAGAATGTACTTTTTTTTTTCATGGGGTTTTCTGGATTACTCCCTCTCCCTTACCCTCCCCATCTCCAACCCATGGATTCTACACTGACATCCTGCCCCTTGGCTTGGCATTTTTGGAAATTCCTCAGCCCATCCTAAGGTATCACCAGCCTAATCCTGTTGTGTGTCCTCAATGCAGACAGAAATTACAGTACTGCAGCAAAGTACACAGAAAATTAAAATCTCAACTCCTGACTAATAAGTATGATGAAATGCACTGAGCAAAACAGATTAACCAAGCAAAATCACCGTCTAGACTAAACATGAAGAAAACCCTGCCAAATCTTAAAATGTGTCACACATTACATGAAAATAGAGATCTAGAAATTTAGCTGCTATAAAATTATGATTGGTACATAGTTCATGCAATGAGATACTTCATACATACGACTGGTTTTAACAAATGTCTAATAGGATTTAGATTTGTCTCTGAAACCCAGTATGTCTTAGTTGGCTTTATTTTATTCACCTTATATTAGTTTTTAATTTTTTTCTTATGTTGTTTTCTAAGCTCTTTTTATTAAATACATCTCAAGTTTTATGCTCACGTCTTTACCCAAGAAGACCTGGAAGTATTGTCTAAGAATAGTGCCCCTGTTGATACTCAGCACTCTAAAAAGTGCTTGTTAACTACAGTTTCAGATTCAATAAATATTATGATCTACCGCCTACAAAGCAAGAGCTTTTACATGATATTTCATTTAATCCCACCACAATTGTGTGAAGTAAGCGATGTTTTACTCATTTTAAAAATGAAGGATCTGAAACCCAATGAGGTTAAGTAACTCACTCAATTTTTTGCAGCTAGCATCAAAAAGACAGGTTTTCAGATTTGCTACCCAGTAGCATTCTGTGGTGTGATGACCTGAATTGATTGAATTGATTAGCGTAACAAAACACAAACGGATTGTAGGTATTTATTCTCTCTCTCTACTATATATGTGTATATATACTATAGTGATACATATACACTAATGTTAAATATATACCCTATGTACTCTGTCTATATATAGTATATATTAAATGTATACTCGGTATATTATATATAATATATATATTTAAAACTGTATGTATTCAAACAAAATAGAGGGAAGCTTTATCTGAGATATTTCATCCCAGGAAACAAGCAAATAGGTCTGGTATTGAATTTACTTACAATCCTAAGAAAATATTGGAAAATTTTCTCCAGAAACAAGCCATTTAATGGCTGAGCCAGTGTTAGGATTAATTCATCAGATTAGTACAGACCGCATTTATAGGGTTTTGCTAAATAGTTAAATCCCTAGTCACCTTATTAAAAACAATACAAATCCTCTAAGCTACCTATCTTCTTTTCTTGTTTCATTTTTATTTCTTGTCCCATTGAGCTTTTATTATTTCTTACTATCTCATGTAGACAATAACATTTATCTTGCTGTAAGCTCCACGAAGGCAAGTGTTTTTGTACCTTGCTTGTTTGTTTTCCTCTCATATGACAGTTTCTACAACAATACCAGACATATTTTAAGTGGTCAGTATTTTTTTCTGATGAGTAAATGAGTTAATAAATGAACATGGAATTATATTCTTTTCAGAAAGGAGGTCTAATCTCATGAAACTTTAAGGGATATTTTTCTTTCGAGCATTTTCTTGAGAAAGGAGGGGATATATTTTTCAGCCTTGCTGGCTGGTGCAGATCAGCAAAAGAGAGTTAATCACCTGAAGTCAAGTGCTTCAGAGTCTTTATTGTGAATTACTGTGGTTCTTATTGCCTCGTGGCCTTAGTGTCCACGGGAAGTTATTTATCCTTCTTCAGTGTTTCAATCTTTGAGAGTTAACCAGCAGCTAGAAGTAACAGCAATAGGCTGTTCCCAGTATCAAAAAACTCAAGAATACTCATCCCGATATTGTTGACTTTTTCTGCCTATACAAGCAAAGTTTCTAATAACCAGATATAGTGTGAGGAGGTAAAGAGCGGTTAACCCCCAAAAGTTGTTGTACACACTTTGACTTGACAGCAAATGAGTAGAGCAAGGTAAGCAAGAAGTCTAGAAAGAGCTCAGAGAGGCACCCTTGGGAAATTTCAAATTCATGTAGATGCAGAAAAGGTAAAATTACTATTTTTAAGCACTTTAAAAATACTAACTTCTTTAACTTTCACCACCATTCTCTGAGATAGATATGATTACATTTCCCATTTTATCAATGAGGAAATAGAGTCACCAAGAAGTGTAGTAAGGTGCCCAAGGTCACACAGCTAGGCAACAATGGAGCTGGGATTTGAATCCAGGCATCCTAACTCCAGAGTCTATGTTCTTGGTTGCTGTACCACATTGCTACACAAAAATAAATGCAAGGTTCTAAAAGGATGGTTATAAAGAAAAACCACAAGGATTAGGTGTGTTCTTAATACCATTACTGTTTTAGTTAGAGGAGTTTCAAATATGTTTTATAACATTATTTTTTCTCACCAATAATATTGTTTCTATTTCTCATTGCCTATTTTAGTAAATGTGACCAGTAGTCATCTAGTAACACAAATTAGAAAACTTAGACTTATCCAAGATCTCCACTTCTTTTATACTTCTAACATCTAATCAGTGGTGTATGTATACATCTAACCTTCTGTATGTATACGTCTTGTGTATGTATACATCTAACCTTGTGTATGTATACGTCTAACGTTGTGTATGTACACGTCTTGTGTATGTATACGTCTAAACTTGTGTATGTACACGTCTTGTGTATGTATACGTCTAACCTTGTGTATGTATACGTCTTGTGTATGTATACGTCTTGTGTATGTATACGTCTAACCTTGTGTATGTATACGTCTTGTGTATGTATACGTCTAACCTTGTGTATGTATACGTCTTGTGTATGTATACGTCTAACCTTGTGTATGTACACGTCTTGTGTATGTATACGTCTTGTGTATGTATACATCTAACCTTGTGGTATACGTATATGAATGATTAAAACAGCTTTAACTTACTATGCACCAATGATCACAAACTGCACAAGTTCAGAAAAGGTAAAATTATTAAAGAACCAAAAACAAAGCCAAAAAATTCAATAATCCTCTCAAGTGTATCCCAGTTTTTAATGTAATATTTAGTATATACTTATTATAATTTAATTATATGATATACAATATTTATAATTTTAATATATATTTATAAATAAAGTACAAAATATAGTTTCATTATAAATTTATTTTATCTATTTTTTCCTGATTTATCTCTGTTTTAGAATATCAAAATGATGTTCACCAAATGGTAATGATGGATGTTTCTTCATTATGGGTACAGGGCTGACTTTTAATTTCGTTATTTGTATTTTTTATATTTTTAAATATTTTACAATTCTCATGTATATTTTCCAATAAACATAATTCTGTTATTCTTAAAAGCAAATGTAAAAAATCAAAGCAGAGTAAGCTTTGAACCAATAATATTTTTGCTTCTAAAACAAAGCAGCACCAATAATAATAATAGCTAGCAATGACAGCAATAATACATGGGAATAAAATTTTTAAGCATTTTCCCTCTAAGAACACCTGCTCAAAAGTGAATTATGAGCTTACCATCAAGAATGAATGGATGCAGATTGACAGAGAATTTAATTTATTGAAGACAATAGACTATATAGAGTATATAAAGTCTAAAAATATATTTCTGCCAAATATATATTGAGTGAGCAATATATACCAGAAGCTAAACGAGATACAAAGATGAATAAGCTTCAATTCTGCCATTAACAAGTGTATGATTCAATAAGGAAGTTAAGATCTGTTCAAAATTTATTATAAATAAAGTAGATGGAGTACAGGGAAAGGCAAAACCATATTTTGCTGAAGGAATTAGGAAAAATAAAATAAAAATATATTGGAATAAGTCAGAGAATGTCAAAAACTGAAAAAATGATTGTACACGGCAACTCTCGGCCTGTGTTATACATGTAATCTCTACAACTAGTCAACATTATTTGTAGTTGTTATTAATTGCTGCTGTAAAAAACTGTCACAAATTCAGTGACTTAAAACAGCACAAATTTATTCTCTGAAAGTTCTGTAGATTAGAAGGTTGACATAGGTCTCACTGAGTTAAAACAAAGGTGTCAGTAGGACTGCATTCCTTTTTTGGAATCCCTAGGGGATAATGCATTTCTTTGTTTTCCTAACTTCTAGGGGCTGTCAGGTCCACATTCCCTGGCTCATGGCCTCCCTCCCCTATCTTCAAAGCCCATAACATTGTATCTCTCTGACTGTTCTTTCATAATCACATCTTCCTCTGACTCCAGCCAGGAAAAGTTCTTTGATTTTAAGGACCCTATTGAGCCCACCCAAATAATCCAGGATAATCTCCCCAACTCAAAGCTGTTAATTTAATCACATCTGCAAAGTCTCTTTTATCAAATAAATAAAACATTCCTAGGTTCTGAGAATTAGGGTATGGACATTATTTGGAGTCATTATTCTGCCTACCATAATCTGCCCTCTGAATTCCAAAGATTCATGTTCTTCAGACATGCAAACTACATTCATCTCAGCCCAATTTCTCCAAAATCTCAATCCATTACATCAATTCAAAATCCACTCATCTAATTTTCATCAGATCAACAGTCCCATATTTTATCATCTAAATGAAGTATATCAGGTGTGAGTGAAACTTTGGGTATGATCCATTTTGGGGTACAATTTGTGGCCATGTGAAACTCAAGAAATAAATTTTCTGTTCCCAAAATACAATAGTGGTACAGGCATAGCATAGTAGCGATAAATATTCTGAGTTGGAGAAATTATATTCTCTTGTCATAAAACTAAATTTCCCTTAACTAAATTTCCCTTTTTTCCATATTTTAAATTTAATATTGATATTCATCTGCTCCCAGATACAGGTCATATAAGAAAGCTCAAATGTCACTCTTACTGTTGAAATAGCAAGAATAATTGAATATATTAAGGAAAATTTCTGGTTATTTTGCTATAGAGCATGCCAGAGCCCATAAAAACAATCAATTGATATGTGAAGCCTTAACCAAGGCAATTTTTTTCCAGTTTAGGAGTCAAGGTGGCAGGGTAAGCATGCCTCCTTTTATTTCCTTACATAGTAATAGCCCCATTAGTTTCTGTTTGGGTGATGGGAGGTAAGGTAAAGCTAGAGAAAGATGCTATTATATGGTTGCAACAAATTCTGGAGATTTGACTTGTATAAATCATGGTCAGGTTTAATCCTTTTGGAACTAGGCTTGAGAAATTGCTGCCTCTGCTCCCATAATAGTTGTAACAGTAAAAGATCAATAAACTTCTCTAAGATGCAGTGGCCAGAGCAGGCTTTGTCTTCTTTGTTACCTTAGAATGCTGAAGTACTGCAAGGGTGAAAACCATACGTGCTAATAAATAATACATATTAGAGAATAATATTTTATGCATTAATATATATATGATGAAATCATAGTATATGGAACATAATCATTTCCTCCATATGTCTGTGACATTGCAAAGAGTGTGCAATTATACTTATATAAAATTAGTTTATAACTAAAACAGATTTTGTCTCTATAAAATGTAATAAATAACAAGGTCATAATTTGGCTGCTTCTAATTCTGCACTTCCTTATTTCACAAAAATGCCTGTCATTATTAGAATTACTACTGCACAGGGAGTCTGGTCCTCCCTTTGGAGTGAGAGGGAATCTGAATGCCTCTTCCAGGGACATGCAGAATATTAGGCCTTTCTTCCCTACTGCTTGATCCTGAGAGGTTTTTTTTTCTTTATCCTCAGAGATTCCATTAACCAACCTCTATGGAGTGTCTGAGAAAATGTGTTTTTCTGAGATGGGAGACTAGCTTCAGGGATGCATAGAAATCACTAAAGCTATTTGCCATGGGTCTCTTCTACTTTCCATGCTGGGCTGAGCTACACTGAGAAATACCAAGAGGCAATCCATGAATGTGTCTGGCAGAAATACCACTGACCCTTAATCCTGATCTCCTTCTGCAGCTTTAAGAGGCCATGTGCTCTCAGTCCTTCTCTTGCCTCCTTTCAAATTAGGCTTGCTCTCCTGTTGGGATTTATTGCCTCATTAGTTACAAATGAAAACTCAAATGTTCAGTTTCCTAATATGAAATTTAAACATGGGAGAGAGATACAAATAAATAAAAATTAAAATATTACGATACTTGATGTAAAAACCTATGAAATCTATTAGCCCACTAATGAGCAGGAAGAGAGTGTTCTTACATTTTTAGGACATTAGATAAAATTCTAATAAAGGCAATAAAAATAGTAGCTTCCACATGTTTTAGTAAATGGAGCTGCACTGCAGCATATTCACTCTTATTTGCTGAAAACTGCCAAAAAGAACTTGAGTTCAGCACAGGTTACATGTTGAAATCTTCCTCCTAAGGATCAGCAGGCTCACTCTGAATTCCCAAGCGTTCTCCTGGCTGTATTACTTTTACTTCTAATTCATCCATGGTTTTGACTTTTAAAACCTAGAGTCAAATCGTACTAAAGACAGAGGCTTGCTATTAGTAGCAGGCAATTACTTAGTTCATTCATTTTTATCAAATTTTATCTTATTATCAGTCATCTTCTGTTTATAGTGGATCAGCTTTTATTCTAATTTAAATAAGTATGTCTATAACAATACAAAATATACTGATGCTACCATATCCTTATTAGTGTTTTTTCTTCTAGTTGATGCATATCTTGTCTCCCATTCACTGACTCTTCATTATATGCTGTGCTATCCTTATGATATTTTGATAACAGATCTGTTTATCTTGCCCCTTATGGCTTAGTGTAGAACATTTCAGATAAAATAGTAATAATAATAACAATATTTCAAACACAAAATGTTAGAGCAGAAGATTATTTACTTACTATATATATATATAATTTTAGAGAGAGCAAAAAGACAAAATATTATTATCGAAGAAGAAACTACAGCCAGTATTTTTGCCCTATATACTACTGCTAGAGAATATTGCCCTCTGCTGTTAAAAATGTGTGACTTTCTAGTAGAGCTTATTGAACTCTAGTAGAGTTCTTAAAAGTTCTTATCCTTAATATTCAGAGATTCTTCTCATAAACGGTGTTCTTCAGAATAGGAAGGTATTATTAACACTATAAAAAGTTAGATAATGAGTAATTTCCCTTTTTTAACCTTATCATGTTCTATCTCCCCTTTAAGCATGAGGTTTCATTGCACTTTAACAAAAGTAAATTTCTAACCATTTTGGTAAATATCACTAAAGGTTAATATTATTTCAAAAGCCTATTAGTATATTGAACCAAACTCAAATATATTCCTATGAAGCTTTAGTGTTGGCCTTTTTTTAGAAGAATCTAAAAGACAAGAGGGTAAAAGACCCTAAGCTCAATATGGGTAACATCCAAGTTGCTAAGTTTTTTCTCTGCTCATATTGCCGAAGAACTGTGTAGTTGCTTGACGTTTGAGAGATGATACTGCCAAAAATTCATAGGCAAAGTTATTAATTTCTCACTGAGGAATCAGGAAATGATGGTTGAACATGTGGGAACAAATCTTTCTGCTTCCATGCTGTGATGAATTTGAGGTTGCTCGAGCTTGCTTGGTAATGTGGCAGTAGGGAAGTGGAAATGGGATGTCAATTCCAATAGCAATTTACCAGAATGATTACAAATGTCTAAATGATGGCACATTAGAGCTGACATGTTTTTGACCACAACTTGGCATAGAATTGCAAAGAATTTGTCCTGTGCTGACTCCAAACTTTAATAAAAGCTTCCAGGAGTGTCAGAGACAAGATCTGCTCATTTAGCAATCTTCAGGGTCAATGTAAATTCATTGGTCATACTAGGTATGTCACACATCAGATGTGAAAATAGCCATAATTATGTTACTTTGCATTACATACACTTGGATCTATAATGCATTCATTTCTCAAGAATTAAAAGAAATGGACAAGTTTCCTTACTCAGCTCTGTATTTTGTAGATGCATCTTGAGCCCATTTATTTCCCATTTTTTTTCTATCTAAAAAATGGGATATTTTCAAAGATGTCGAGGAAATTGATTTGCCTTTAGGAAGGGTCTGTGTGTTCTGCTTCACACTGTAATAATAAGAAATCCTTACTGTCAAGACACTTCCTGATTGCATTTTAACTTAAGAGATGTCTGATGAATTACATAATGATTCATTTATTTTAGTTCAGGAAACAAGGTGAACAGTGAATTTGTTAAGGTCACAGAAAATAAGTGGTAGAGCCAGGACTTAAACTCATGTTTCCTGTTTCATAGTGTTCTTTACTCTAAAAGTCTCTCTATAGTTTAAGTGTAAAACTTGCTAAAAAGAAGTAAATACTTTCTTTGGGTATATGCCCAGCAGCGGGATTGCTGGGTCATATGGTAACTCTATTTTTAGTTTTGCAAGGAACCTCCATACTGTTCTCCACAGTGGCTGTATCAATTTACATTCCCACCAGCAGTGCAAGAGCATTCCCTTTTCTCCACACCCTCTCCAGCATTTACTGTTTGTCGATTTTCTGATGACGCCCATTGTAACCGGTGTGAGATGATACCACATTGTAGTTTTGATTTGCATTTCTCTAATAATTAGTGATGTTGAGCAGCTTTTCATGTGCCTCTTGGCCATCCGTATGTCTTCTTTGGAGAAATGCCTGTTTACGTCTTCTACCCGTTTTTTGATTGGGTTGTTAGTTTCTTTGATATTGAGCTGGATGCACTGTTTATATATTTTGGAGATTAATCATTTGTCTGTTGATTCATTTGCAAATATTTTCTCCCTAGAAAGAAGTAAATACTTTCTTGACCAAAGCTTTATTTCAAAATTTAGCTCCCACTAGTGAGAAAGTATGTTTTGGCTCTGAATATTATTTTTTTTCAGTTTGGGTCTATTTTCAGTATTTTATGTCTTCAATGTAGATGAAGATAAGATGTGTTTGCTCCTAGAAATAAAGTCAATATTTATTATAATTTAGCAATAATTTATTGAATATACATTTTTCATGATCAGAGTAATAAACTAAAATATGAAAGAAAATCTATGCCCAACAATAGCTTACAATTTCACTGTGGCAACAGAGCATAATAGAGAAAAATGGATATGAATAATTGTTAAAAGAGAACTACATATGAATAAATATATAAAGTAGTGATTGTAATACATTTGCTTGATATTCCAAAAAAAGACTTTTGATAATGACACATTTTCTTACACATTTTTAGTTGACATCAAAATTTTTATAAGTGGTTTAAATGTTTATGTTTATATGTATGTAAATAATTTAACTTTTTATTTGCTCTGACAATAAGGTTCTAAGCCAAAAAAATTAAATTGTTATTACAATTGCTTTTAAAATAGTACTGATCAAAAGCACTTTATTAGAACATTTGTTAGTTATTAAACATAAAAAATAAAATATGGGAAATGCTTCTTTTTGAGATTAAAATTTTTATGGCATTTTATGTCAATATAGAAATATGATTTACTGATAGAATGAGAATAGTTCAGCTTGGACTTAATTTCCTTCTTTTTGGCATTTGTATCTGAAATGTTGGAAAAACTGCTATACATAAACAGAGAAAAATGGCAGGACTTTTGATATGGCAATGTCTCTCAACTATTTGAACACTTTTCACATTATACACTAAAAGTCATGTGACTTTTTGCAATCAACAAATATTGGAATGGTAATTCATCTGAAAACACATTGGATTTTCCTTCAATTTTTGTTTGCATCAAAGATTTTAAACTGTGGCTTTTAGAAGGATTGTTTCCAGACATTAAAGTTAATTATTTTTTTCATTCCTAATTAAATATCTTATAACCATATCCACTACTCTTTCTTGTAAAGGTACTTTGTGGAATAGAAATTAGTCAAAATAGTCATTTTTTTAGAAGTTTGACTAAGTGACTTGGTTGGATATTCTGTTTTTGTACAATTTTATTTTGTAGATGTCAGCAAAAAAAAATGCCTTTGATGAAAAGTTTCAAAGAGGAGGACTTAGCTTCTAGTAACTTTGGGCCTCTCTCATAAATTAGTCTTTCAACAATTTCTGGGAGATGAAATAGTTAATGTCATGAAAATAGAATTGTTAATGTCATGAAAATAGAATTGTCAATTCTCTCCCCCACCCCACTCTATGGTATTGTATACATGAATTTGATTTCAGAACAACCTAACTGCATTTCACGTATACCACTTCATGCACCATGCCTCACCCTAAACAGATATTTGCACAAGCTAGGGAAATTCATGAAACCTTCCCATTCATGGTGCCTTCATTAACCAAGTATTCTCAGACAACAAAAGTTAACCTTTTTTTGTTCATTTGTCTGTTTGCCTTTCAATACACTGTAGAAAGATTCTTGATGACTAAGAGTCACACTTTTCTCCCCACAGGGAGGAAAGACAATTATGAAAAAGGAGATGGAAATAGAACCAACACAAATCTTAAACCCAAGGACATGAATAAAACCAGTTCTCACAAAAAGGACAAGAATGTTATGGATCCAAGCAATGAGTCTATAAAATTCATCCTGCTGCATGTTCCTCAGAAAGTGTTTCTTTACCTCATTGTGACGCACATACCACTGTGACAGCTGCTGATGTAAAACAGTACAGAACTATGTAAAATCTGTAGCATCTGATGTCAATAATGGCTTCTATGGGTGATGTAGGGATGTTCTGTACCCCTAAAGATGAATAGGAGCTTAGCAGACAAGTAGTTGAGAACAGACACTTTAACTACAGGTAAAGGCAGCAAAGATTTTTAGGATCACAAGGCGTAGCATTTTGGGGAGAGTGAAGAAAATAACTAAGCAAGTAAAGACTTCGCCTAGCTGGGTTAAGGGGTATGGTTAAAGAGGTCCTTTGTACCTCGAGTTGGAGAAAGCTGTGCTTAAACTTTATCTTGTAGAAAAACACTTGTCAAAGTATAAACTTTAGACCACCTGCTTTAGAATCATGTGGGAGTACTACTTAAAACACAATCTTGACCTTGACTCTAAACCTTCTCAAACAGTGTCTGGTATCTGCATTTAAATCAAGTACCTAGGTGATAGTTATATAGTGTGTAGGTGGTGAACCTCTGCTATAAGTGTTTGGAAATGCTGAAAGGTTTTGAGCATGAGAGAATATTCATGACTCAGAAGCTTTGTGGCTGCATCAGTTGCACTAGGTAGACTGTAGAGAAGTTAGAGGAGTCAAGGGAGACTTTAGGTTTCACTCCTGAGTGACTATAAAATGATGATGTCATTGGTTGAGGGGGTGCCATGCTCAGGGAATAATGAGGTTCCTGTTTATATGGTCATCACTTTACTTCATAATCTAATTTGGTTTCTGTTTGAACTTTATTGGCCAATAAGTTAATCATTTGACTATTCATATCTGATTCTATCGAATTTCCTGTCTGCCATTTAGGTTTCTCAGAACAGAAAAAATAAACTAATCAATTTAAATCTATTAGTTAAAATATATGTGTCCTAAAACAAATCAGAGTACTGGATGAAAGATTATATCTTCTTATATGTAAGCACTGTATTTTTCTAATAGTCTGTAAAAGTAAAAAACCAAAAAGTATAATATAATGCAGCTTACTTCCTCTGGTATAGTTGAGAAATGCATCATTCATCCTTCTTTCTAAATCCACTACCATTTGATTTGGCCTTTCACTGACCTTAATTTCTCTGGGAACAGGCTCCTGTGGAAATGCTTCATGTCAGGTTTACTCAAGAAAGGAGACAAAGGAGAAAAAAAGTTTGTAATAAAGGTTTAGTAAGGAACTAACTGACATTAAAATGACCTATTCACTTCAAAAGCTTGATTATTGTCCAGAAAGCCCACAACAATATTAGAAAATAATATAAAAGTTGATGGGGGGAAAAGAAAGAAAGAAAATAATGAAGGCCTGTTTTCATTCTTCAACTCTTTATTTTTAACTCAAGAGGAAAAGGAAACTATAGATAAGAAAATATTTTACGTAAGAATTCATTTCCTCAAAGCCCAAGACTAAATATGTGTCAGTTCTGCTTTATAAATAGCTCAAATATTATCCTTCTTACCAGCTTTAAAATTTTTAATTTGCTGTCTGAACACTTCTGGTGTTTTAGGAAAGCCCCTCTCAATATGCTAAGCACCAAATTCATCCTATCACAATCCTTCCCAAATGCTTCTATTTTACCCTGTAACACTTGAGTAAAAGGTATTAAAATGCAGCCAGCCATAAAATATATTCATATAACTTTCACATAACGTATAATGTATGTAACCATGAGAAAGAAAATGGTGCATATGTAAGAGTATTCAAGGGACTCACATAGGAAGAGTTTCACCAAATTAGGATCAAAAGTCTTTACCTGTCCCTTCCTCTCAACTCTTCCTGACTCATCTACATGCAGATTTTGTAATTTATGTATAGTCATGACTGTTAATCCACATACTGTGGTTAATTTCAGGATTTTGAGTACACTGGAGCAAGCAGGATTTTCTAACTTAATAGGAGAGAGAATTCAGGGGAGAAAAGATAGAACTGTTATGATTTCTATGCAATACGATGACAAAGCATCCAGAGATGACAGAACATTAAAAAGGGTTAGTTTTTCACTCTCACTTTATCTTTTTGTATAAAGGCTGAGCTATGATAAAGATAGCTAGAGATAAAAAGTAAGTAAGGAACAGTCAAGGCCAAGCCTAATTGGACTCTGAGGCTTACACCTGAGGAGGGTGCCATTGGCCCAAAATAGAGATTCCAGACAGGTTTGATATTAAAATGTGAACCCGACTGGAGTCTGGACCTTGATTTTAGAAAGAAGCATTCCATAAAGAATGATTGTTTCATTTGAATATTCATCAAATAAAACAAATTGTCAATTATAAGAATGGAGGCAACTCATTTAATTGCAGTTAATCTACTATGAGATGTCTGTTAAAATGGTTATTACAAAGCAAGTGAATGAATTTAGTGAACTCTGACAACATTCAATACTGTTGAGGATGTGGAGCAACAGGAACTCTCATTCATTGCTGATGGGAATGCAGGTGGGTACAGACACTTTGCAGGACAGTTTGGACACTTGTTACAAAACTAAGTATGCTTTTACCATATAATTCAGCGATTGTACTCCTTGGTATTTACCCAAAGGAGTTGATAACTTATGTCTATACAAAAATCTGCACATGGATGTTTATAGCAGCTTTATTCATAATTGCTAAAATTTGGAAGCAACCAAGATGTCCTTCAGTAGGTGAATAGACAAATAAACTGTGGTATATCCAGACAATGTTATTCAGAGCTAAAAAGAAATGACCTAGCAAGACATGAAAAAACATGGAGGAAACTTAAATGCATATTACTGAGTGAAAGAAGCTAATCTGAAATGGCTACATACAGAATGATTCCAAATGTATAATTTTCTGGAAAAGGCAATACTATAGAAATAATAAAACGATCAGTGGTTGCCAGGTTTGGGGGTGAGAGGGCTGAAGAGGTGGAGTACGAAGCCTTTTTAAGCCAGTGAAAATACTCTGCATAATGGAAATATGTTATTAAATATTTGTCCAAACCCATAGGATGTCCAACACCAAGAGCAAATCCTAATGTAAACTGTGGTCTTTGGGTGATTATAATGCATCAATATAGGTTCATCAAATGTAACAAGTGTTCCACTCTGGTGGGGATGTTGATAATAAGAAAGGCTAGGCATGTGTGGGGGCAGGAAGTATACGAGAAAACACTGTAAATTTCCCTCACTTTTGCAGTGCACCTAAATCTGCTCTTTAAAAAAAAAATGTCTTTAAAAAAAGTTAAGTGGCATGGAAATTATCAGGACAATGTTAAGAAGAGGAAAAGGGAAAAGCAATGAATTTTTCCAAGGAAAAGCAATCGATAGATGCCAACCCTGAGATGGTTCAGATATTGGAATTATCAAAGACTGTAAAGCAGCTATAACTATGGTGCATAAGACAATGCTATGCTCTTGAAATGGATGAAGATATAGAAGTCCTCATGGGGGACTATAAACTATAAAAAGAACTGAACACTAGTTTTGGCATGGAAAATATAATATCTAATATAAAAAAAAATCACTCTATGGCCTCAATAGCACAATGGAAAAAGCAAGAGGGACAGCGAATTTAGGATAGAGAAGCAGAAATTATCCCATCTGAAGCAAAAAGAATATAAATTTGAAGGAAAACAAGCAAACAAGTCTTAAACCTTGTGGGATAATATTGAGAGGTCTAACATTAATTCACATCAGTGGAGACCCAGAAGGAAAGGAGATGAAGAAAGCGGATGGCATTCAGATAATAGGATTATAGTAGACAGGTTAAGAGTCAACAGATAAATTATTAGAATAATAGTCTGTTAAATTTATTCCATAAAAATGAATATACAGAAATCACTGATTTCTGAATATTATTAACCACCACAAAGAAAAAGTAATTAAACAGTATAAAATGACCAAAATAATGAGGTACCCAGGAACAAATCTAAGAAAATTTGTATAGAAAATTTTGACAAACTTAAAAAAATGGACAGATGTATTGTGTTTATGGGTTGGATATTTAATACTGTAAATATAATTTGTATCCAAGCAAATTTATAGATGCAGCAAAACACAAGTCAAAATTTTAACAAGATTTTTAACATTGTTCTAAAATGTATATGAAAAATTAAATGATCAAGGATAGCCAAAATAGTGCTTAATGAGAACAAAGTTGAAATATTGATACTTTCAGCTATACATATGTACTATAGAAAATGTGGTTAAACCAGTGTAGTATTGCACAATAGTATAGAAATAGATAATTTTCACAAAATAATCTGGAAAAAGACCTACACACATATAGACATCATGTATATGAATTAAAGTTTTGTACATCCTATGATCCAGTAACTTTATTCCTAGTTAAAATTTTTCTGGTTGCATGTGCATCAGAAGAAAGGTATATGGATGGTGATGGCAGATTTATTCATAGTAGCCCCAGCCTGGACACTTTTCAAATGTATATTAACAACAGTATTCTTAGTAAAAGGTGGTACGTTCATGCAATAGAATATTATATAGCAATGAAAATATATTACAGCTTCAAGAATCAACATGTATGAAATAAATATTGGGAAAATAAATTGAAAGAGGAATATATATATATTTTGTAAAGTTAGTAAACAGGCAAAATTATTTTTAAAGATCTTATAGTGGTTTTCTCTCAGGATTAGGCAGAGAACTATTGATACAATCAGAAAGGAACACACAGGGAAACTTTAAGTTTCTGATGGTATAATTATTAATTTTATATGTCAACTTGCATGGGCCATGGGTTGCCCAGATAATTTGATTAAACATTATTCTGGGTATGTCTGCAAGGGTGTCTTTGAATGAGATTAACATTTGAATCAGGAGACTGAGTAAAGCAGATTGCTCTCCCTAGTGTGAATGAGCCTCATCCACTCAGTAAAGGCCTGAGTAGAACAAAAAGGCTGCACTTCTGTGCGTAAGAGCAAACTCCTCCTGGCTGAATGTCTTTGATATGAAACATGGAAACATCAGCTTTTCCTCAATTTCAAGTCTGTGAGCCTTCAGATTGGAACTAAATCATCAGCTCTCCCAGCTTTCTTCCTGCAGATCTTGGGCCTTATCAGCACCCATCAGCAAATGAGTCACTTTCTTACAATAATCTGTCTCTCAAAGTTTTCAGAATATAGGTCTGTCACCTCCTTGATTAAACTGATTGGTTCTGTTTCTCTGGAGAACTCTACGACAGGCAATAATCAATATCTTAATTTAGGGATAATTATAAGAATTTTTATTTCATAACCATTCTTCAAAATTGACATATTTTCCTTTCTTCTGTATTATACCTTCCTCAACAAAACAAAACACACACGAGCAAAAAAATAAGTAACTACCATCTCTCTCCAGAATCACATTTACAGAATCCCTATCACCTTTTCTCTTTTAGGGACTCTTATGCAATCTGCCTTTGAATTTTAGTACAAAAATGGCTGCCCCACAAATGGAACTCTTCCCTAGAAGTTGAACTTTAGGTTATCACCAAATATTTTATCAAGTTTTCTATTTTTTACTTCCATTTTTCTTAAATCTCCAGTAATTTTGGTAGTGATGTGTTCTTGCAAAACATTGGTAGGTGAATAGTTGTATCTTTTCCAGGTTTGCCCTCATGTTCAAACATGAGCGGGAAAAGAAAATAGAAAGTCATCAAATAATATAGTTTAATTCTTGTCTAAGATAGATCAAGGTTTCTGAGGGGAACATATTTCTGATGCATGACTTGACTGGCTAAATATAGCTCAGCTGGTAAATCTACTTGTCTTGAAAACTCACTGGGAGGAAGCACCCTTCCATTATTACAGGGGTCTCAGGGCATCTTTTAACTTCTTGTAGTTTATGGAACTTTTTGTTTGTAATATATTTCTGTAGAGGAGATACACAGTTTCTGTCATATTTTCAAAGGGGTCCCAGAAAAATCATGAGGGGTTACTGCTCCAGTTTTTCAGGACTGCAGATAGTGCTAGTTATTTCATAGTATTCTTAAATATTCTATTAGAATTACCAACAGAAAACTAGATTAAGACCAATAAATGGGAAAAGAAGTGCCAATTATAGGGACATGATAAATCGCATTATAATTTCTGTGCCTCAGAAGTGATCACAGTGCGTTTGATGCACTCTTGTGAGATGTGTTTATAAGTAATGTAAAATATCATATGTTTGACTTGGATGTAGAAATTAGTAGAGAGAAAAAGGATGACTAATTTTGTATCAATTATATTGTTTCTTGGTTCACAGGATACATGGTGACACAGACTGAAAAACAAATGCTCCAAATTACTAAATCATCTCTTTGTAACCTGACATATGTCATGAGGCTTCCCAGAGTGCCATTTTTCTTTCCAAAAGAATACTAAAGCACAAAAATAACTGCATCAGTAATTGGAAATGTTGGTTAAATCGACTTTGTTTTATGAAATAGCAACACATGGTTAAATGACACAAAATACGTAGAAGGGCTCTGTGACATACACAATTCTATAAAAATAAAAGTTTTACAGTTTATTCTTATGGTTTGTTAAATGTTTCTTGCCAATGAATTGCATTTTATACATACATTATATATATAAACTATAATAAAATATATGTTTTAATAAAATACACTTGATTCTAAAGGCATACTGAACATATCATGCCCTATGCTTCATCACTGTGTATATATTTGTATATACACACAAAAACACATGCATACATACACATGCATATATACACACACATACATACATATAGGCATAGATGCATATATATACATATGCGAAGATAAATGTGTTCACATGAGCTAAAAAAAGCAAAAACATATGTTTATATATGTATACATATATGTGTATAAATAATCATCAGTTATGTTATAATATCCCTACATAAGTGTAGAAACTCTGAGTAATACTTTAAATCACTAGTTTATTGAAAAATATAGAATACACTCTGTTAGTAAGAGTTAAAAATGTTAGGTATTTTACTTAATAAAGTAAAATTTCAAAGAATTAACATTAAATAAAATGCACTTCATTCTAAAAAAATACTGAAAACATTCCGGGGGGGCAAACTTTGAGAACATTACAATATCAATGATTCAGATTAACTGTATTATTTCATATACAAGTTTTTCCTTTCTTAAATGCAGAGTTATTAGGTAATAGCTCCACACTTCAGAATGCTCAAATTAGCCTTTTTGGTACATGCCAGACCTTAGGTATATGTGATGATACAAAAACATGTAAATTTAAGACTCTTTCTTCTAGTTTTCTAAAAACAATACCATTTGCCTTTTTATTTTGCCTTAAAATGTTCTTACAGATACTTAAAATCTTAGAGGGAAAACCTGAGCACGTCATCATTTTGATATGAAAGTATGCCAAAGTGAGATAAATAATACATCAGCTTACTTTCAGTGAAAGTGTCAGGCACCATGGTATTCATTTCATTTTTATATAAATATATTGTTAAAGAGTAAATCCTGTATAAAAGCTAAAATGTGTAATCCCAAATATAAAACAGAAAAGTAAATAAACTAATTGCTAAAGATTCTGGATGTATCATGTTCTAATACTGTAGTTAGAAAAGTAATTTCTAGTATTTGCGAACAATGATTTCAAAGAAGTAGTACATGTTTATAGAGTTGATTATAACCATAACCATACTGATATCAAAGCTCTTCAGGCCATTAAGATGGACTAGAAAGGAGGACATAGTCCAAAGAAAAGATATGTCCACATGTTCTTTAACATTAGAAAGTTTGAATTTCATTGAATTGGAGTAAGATTTTTCTTTACAACATCGAAATAAACCAGCTCTATATATACAAAGCACATTATCACATATTGTTCTATGACTGAGAACATTTTGTCCAAATATCTGATTGTTTATGGTGGGAGGGCAAGTTTGATACCAGCTACTCAAGTATGAATAGAAGTGGAAGTGATGTTGAAACATTTTATTCTTGTGACTCCAAGTAGATATAATTCCTCTGTATATAAGGCAGAGATTGCAGGAATTGAATAAAAGGGGGTATTTTTATTGTCATCTAAGATAGAAATTAGTAAAATAGGATGTCACAAAAATTCACAGATAGAAATATAGATAATTAAGAATGGTTTTGTAAATCAAATGACTATTATTAGGCCTATAACCTTCAAAACATCTCAGTATTATGAAAATAAAATAGAGATATTGAATAGTAAAGTAAAATAGTGATAGTAATAGTAAAAGATATTGAATAGTAAAGTAAAAGAATTTTCATTTTTGCAAGGAAAGTTTAAATAATAAAAACATGAACAAACAATAGTAAATGTTTAAAAGAGTACGTGGAGAATAAATTGACTAAATTTTGACAAAAATGTAAAATGTGTACTCTCAGAAATCTGTCATCTGTAGGATGTGAGAATTTATTGAACTTGAACAAATATTTGTCTTTCTCAAATATTTATTGATCATATTCCAAAATCCTTTCTAAGTAAATATTTTTAAAATCAATAAGTTATATAAACAGCATAAAGTTGGGAAGAATTTTAAAGCATATTTGTTGTGGGAGTTCAAAACTTCCTATTATAATTTCCTCCCTGTGAGGTGCTAAATTTTCCAACTATCAATTTCTTCTCATCAGTTTTTCATTTTGATTTGTTCTTTATCTCTGCATATGTTCTCCCAACAAAAGCACTTCTCAGATAGCTGGTTTATATGGGTGACTGTGTTTTGTGTGTATGTATGTGTACTCTAATAATAAATAAAAATGGCATGTTCCAACTCTAAAGATATGCTGTTTCTTAGGATCAAAATACCAAGGACTGAAGTGGTGAAATGTTAATGATGGTTTAAGCATCCTCTGAAAAGTAGAAAAGCAAGTAGAATGAAATGTTAGCATCAGCACCCTTTTTGCACCTGAAATTGAGCCATGTAGTAATTGATTGCTCTGCTCAGACTTAATGCAGCAAAGAGGTTTAACCCCTCATATTTCACATCTAATACTGAGATCACATAGCCAAACAAAACTTTTCCCAAATGTAACCATTGTGTATCAATTTTATTCATAATGATAAGTTTTCAAAAATATACTGACACTTAGGATTAAAAAATAATTAAAAAAAAACAAGAATGGTCACAGTAGCTATATGTTTTAAATACTACTCACTTGATTCTTAAGTGCAGCTTGAATTGAGATCTATTAGCTTTCATCCAGCTCTGAGTTTTCAGTCTTGTTTAGGGTCTAATCGATTGGTGTTTTCACCTTAAAACGACTTTAGTTCATGATGTGCTATCTTTAAAACTGTTCTGTAAACAACGCTGCAGTTTTACTTTCCTTGATCACAATTTTCATTCAGCATAATTAACTCTAAATAATTCTTTGACTATTTTCAAAGTTTAAATGAATCTTTAAATGGTAAAGATTTGCTATCATTATAGACGTAAAAAGGAAGCCGCAATCCCCAAGAGCACTTATGAAACTATTTTGTGCAATGATAGCATGGTTCCAAGGTAACTGAAATGGACCAGTACTTTTGGAAATGTTCAATTTCTAATGTATTTTAAAAGTAGTTTCATTATTTTAGAGTGACAACTAATACTATAAATAGGGAAATATGTTATAATTTCTCTCAAACATTTCTAGTAAGCATGGAAAGAGTTTGTATATTAAAAGTCACCAATTCAATTCTCCTAAATTGGAACTGCCAAAATTTGATCTAGATTGAGTATATGTTTAGTGTTGCACTTTTTAAAAAATAAAAGCCTTAAAATGCACTGGAGCATATGAGTTTTCAAGGGACACGTTTAGCATACATAAAAGAAATTATTTAAGAACTTCAATAGCATTATGGTTAATTAAAATCATTTTTAAAATCTTATGGTGAAAACAGTCTTTAAAGGATTTCTCTATTCCAAAATTATTTTACCATTAAGATTTTAAAAGAAATATAGGTTTTAAAAAATGTTTTCAGTATTTGGAACTATTATAGTTTCCAAGTGTAACATATTGACAGAAAGGGACCATAAGCAACTATCTATTTAAAATTATATTAAGCTTTCCTTTAAAGCTAAATGTATACATTTCTATTGGAAATGAAATAGCCACACATATCAGGAGCAGAGGTAGCACCTTCCAATGGAGATACTAAAGAGGGGCGGCAGCTGTCAGTGAAAAATTAAATGCAAGATAGGTCCAAGTGTGCCACTGTCCTTTGAAACATAGAGCTAAATAACTCATGTTCATGAAGAAATGTCACAAACAACCCATGTACCTATACTCTCAGGAAATATTCAGAGGTATCCATGACCGTCTTAAGCCAAACTTGGCATCAGAAAAACCACATCCTCAATCAGAGTTGGTGCTCCTGAACAATACCACTGCCTTCAGATTTGTAGAATTATGTAAAGTCCATTTCATCTCAATCTCTAATTTTAATTGAGTTGTACTGCTTCTGAGTTTGATCCAATGATCTTAATCCATTTTTCTACATAGGCATTGATATTCTCTATCAACTTTGAAAGATAATCTTCAATTTTGGTATTAATAATTTTCGATCATTATTTAGATCTCCAGATACCATATTGGCCAATTTTAATTGTATTTGCATTACTTTGAAGGTGGCTGTATATGGCTGTAAATAATAAATATGCCTATAAAATTTGACAGTGTATTTCAAGTTGGTGGTATACTCCAGATCAATGAATTGGTTTAGCAGGCAGCCATTTCTTCCTAGAGATACTAATTTGTTTTGTTTTGTTTTTTGCAACATTATGGATCTCTTTTACTATGCAAAAATTAAAAAAAAATTCACCACTGGAAAATGAAGGTAATTTGGGAGATATAAAAGCAATCGGTTTTTTAGAACAAATATTGGTGTAATAATCATAGAAGCTTGTACTCATTTTAAAATTCGTCTTCTTGTTATTCTGTACATGGTTCAGACTTTCCAAATGATACACATCTTGAAGGAAGAACGTCTGTTATGTATTTTCACTGACTACAATTCTTCATTAAAAACCTTACTCTGACATATGTAATATATTTTGTGCAAAGTGCAAAACTTTTTAGTCATAATTCAGCAATCGTATGGTTAACAAGTGATAAACTAGTAGATAAGATTGTATTGCTTCCTCTTTCTAAATCATAACCTCTGTGTGAAGTCAGCAAGCCCTCTGAGAAACAAGAGTGAATGGATTTGAGGAGTCCCGGATGTCCAGAAATTTTGTGCCTGCACGTTTGCAAATACACACGCGTGCATATACACATGCTCATATTCTGGTAAGAGACTTCAGTACATTTTTAAATATATGTTTGACCTAAGAAAAACTAAGAAGGATTGGACTGCTTTTGTGCTTTGCTACAACTATTAGCATTTACACCAGAGATATTATGGGAGAGAAAATGCCTTTTTCATATTATCTGATCTACTGGTCTTAGAGTTAGGATGACCATTTATCCTTGTTTATTCAAACAGTCCAGATTTACCCCTATTGTGCCTTCCTAATTATTAGTAAAGGATTGCTTTGCTCTCCAAAATGTCCCAGTATTGAAGATAAATTATATGGCCACTCCTATAACACATAATCTGAAGCCAAACTGTCGGGGACCAAACTTCAGTTCCAGGTTACACACTTCTAGTTGTGCAACCTGGGACAACTTAGTTAAGTATTCAGTTTCTTCTATGTAAAGCAAAACTAATATATTCGCTAATATCTGCTTCATAGGGCTGCTATAATGATAAGGTTAATGTTCTTGAACTTTTACAAACAGTGGTTATAGTTAATGTATATGTTTGTAAATAAGTAACAAGTTGTAAGGAAATTAATTGGTGTATATTGTTATTATCAAGTGAAACTTTCTAATTTCCTACCTTCATGTGCCACTTCATTTCATTTCTTCTGTAATCCCATCCCCACTTTCTCTGTCCAATTACACTTTTCCTTTAACTCAAATACATTTTCCACACAAATCCTTCCTCAATCTTGTGCTTGATTTCTTTAAAAATTTCTCATAACTCTCTACTTCTATTGATGTACCACATTAGAGAACATCTCTTATTATCCACCCACTGTTCCTACAAGACTATAATTTTATTAGATATCAGGACAAAGATTTTTTTCTTTTCTATTCCCCACAGCACTTACTAGGGTTTTGACTGAAGTTTTTAAACAATGCAATATTTTGAATGAAAGAAAAGTTCCTCGAAATATGTAACCCTTCCTCAAGAGTATTTAAATTTCATCAGCAATGCAAAAAAATCCATAAAATACTGTAAAGAACTATGTTCAGATAGAAGAAATTTGGAAATGACTGGAATATTTTAACCACTGTGGTAAGCTATAGTGGAAATAGTCAACCTTAAAAATTGGAATATTTTACTGGGTTACAATTAACTTATAACATTGTATAAGTTTAAGGTGTACAACATAACGATTTGATACATGTATATATTGTAAAATGTTTACCACAATATGTTTAGTTAACATCTATCACCTCACATAGTTACAAATTACATGTCAATTATATCTCAATAAAACTGGGGGAAAAAGAATCACCTGACACATAGTAGGCCCCCAATAAATACTTGTTTAAAAAAAGGAGGGAGGCATGTTTTGAGATTGAGTACTGAAAGAGTAGGAAGCGATTCTACTTTGAATACAGCAGATCATTAAATTCTTGGGGAGAGAAAATAGTCTCCCTATCCCTCAGTCCTTCATTTTAACTATGGAATTTCATTTTCCTATCAGCTTTGAGGAGTCATTGTAAATGCATTCTAATTTAGCAATAATTTCAGCAAAATAAAGACACAACCAAACTGAAATGAAGACTAATTTCGTGACCCCAAGCCAATAAAACAATTTCCAGCATCTTATAGCTTCTTAATTAATTCGGCCTTTTTAAGTTACCACTGAACCTTGTGAAAATAGTATTCATGAGAACATTTTAAACTCATTTAGTTTTTGATTAGAATAGACATAGCAATTTCAGATGTGAGGAAGACAGGTTAAGTATCTTTCTGTCAGGTTAAATGGAACTAGCATCTCCAAAATAATTCATTAGTAGTTTCCAAAATTTTGATCACATATTTAAGAAAACATTTTATAAATTTATAAATTATAAATGTCTACTACTTAAAAGTCACATGCTCTACTATCAACACAAATATTGAATATAATTAAAACTATGTGTTTCTCTTTACTTGGTAATAAATATTAATTGAAACTATATTTTTATTTTATCCATTGTGCTTCAATTTTTTTCCATCTGAAATAAAGTATCTATACTCTAGGGTTGTTTTGAGAACTACATTAGCAAATATATATCTCATGCTTAGAATAATAATTCAACAAATGATAGCTGCTCTTATTATCATTACATCCCAAAGGAATGTATGTTCTGCCCTCTGGGGTTCATACATGCTACTTTGAAGATCACTCTTTTAAACTGTTGTTTTGTTCTATTATTATGTTTTCTAGTTTTCCATTCAGAGTCTTAAATTTTTCACGTTGCCTAATATTTCAGTCTTCACTTGGGACTGAGAAAATACAATGTAATAACAAGTGGATTTATTGTGTATTCAAAATATAATTATCAGTCAGTTAACATTGGCCAGAATATGTATCCCTCTCTGTATTTAGATGTTTAATTATGCCCTTCTTCCTTACACCAAAAGATTATTGTAAGAAATAGAGCCTAGTGTGTGAAAATTATTCGAAATCTATTAAGAGAGGCAAGGAGGCTAATGCATTTTGAAAACTAATTGTATTGGAGGCACTATGCTTGGTGCTTTTTATTAAACTCATGAATAAATCAAATATTAATAAAATTATTATTATTATCATATTCATTTGGGAAAGTAACTATGTATAGAAGAGTATTGCAAATAATTATGAATATTTACCTTAATTGTTTAAGAATTAAAGCCCTAAAGTAAAAAATAATATGCTGGTAAGACTATTAGGAAATATGTCTGAACAATTTCAATTAAAATTAATTTCCCCATAATTTCATATCATAAGCACCTTTGTGATATTCACACTGCCTGTTACTTAAAGTTTCAGTTCTTGGCCAAGGAGGAAAAATTGCATAAAGCTGTTTATCTCTGCTTTTTTCACATTTTCTGGGGACAATTCTTACCACCACCAGTTTACCTGTGTGTAGAAGTTTTGCATGTAGTACTTAAACATGGTTTTTTATCAACAGCTATATTAACTCTTTTTGTTACCCTCCAAAGAAAAGTTGGAGAGAGTCTTAGTGTAGAAAGTAGAAGCTATGAAAGTATTACAACCAGACATTAAAATAATTTCTAATTGCTTCCTAAATCAAAGTAGTTATATACATTAAGTATATATTTGAAGCAATACCTGACTTAAAAATGAAAACATCTCCCCTTTTTCTTTTTTTAAAAAATTTCCAGCTTTTTAAAGGTATGATTGACAAGTAAAGAGTTGTATGTATTTAAAGTGTAAAAAGGAAAAATAAAGTGCAGAATTTAGTGTTTTGATATATGTATACACTGTGAAGTGATCACCACAGTCAAGCTAATTTACATCCATCATGGGGAGAGAGGGAAATCAGAGATGTTAGTCAAAAGGCACAAAGTTTCAGTTATTTAAGAATAAGTTCTGAGAAATAATCTACTACAATGTGACTATAGTTAAGAATACTCTATTGTACACTTATAATCTGCTAAGAGGTTAGATCTTAAGTGTTCTCGCCACTTTGATTTTCTAATACATTGAAGGAGCTTCTATCACCCATTTCATAAGTCTGAAAAAAATTATGAACATTCAGTAAATGGAAGTGGGGGGAACAAATTATAGCTCATATTGTAAGGCTAGTGTTATTTTGACACAAACACCACACAATGAGATAACATGAAATGTAAATGACAGGGCAATATGCTAACAAATATAGGAGCTGGCAGAAGAAGAGACACACAGTTCAGTGGAGCAGACTAGAATGCCCCCAAATAAAATCATATCTACAGTTAATTGATTTTCAGTAAAAATATAAAGGCAACACAGTGGAGAAAGTATAGTCTTTTCAACAATATGTGCTGGAAATTTTGAACACTAATAATAAATAAATATATAAATAAACAGATAAATGTCAATCCTACATTGCATGATATACAGAAATTAACTCAAATCATAAACCCAGATACAAACTTTTAAATCATTAATCTTCTTAAAAAAGCATAGTAGAAAAATCTTTGTGTCCTTGCATTAGGCAAAATTTTTTTGGTTAAGATAGGAAAAGAAAACAAATTTCTACACTGGACTTTAAAATCTTCCATTAATGTGGTGTATCACATTAATTCTATGTGTATATTGAGCCTGTCCTTACATCTCAGTCATAAATCTCACTTGGTCATGGTGTATGAGAATTTTTCTGTGCTATTGATTTTAGTTTTGTTGAGAATTTTTGCATTTATATTCATCAGGTGTATTGGTCTGTAGTTTTCCTATACTATCTTTATTTTGCTTTGATAGCAGAGTAATGGTGGCCTCATAAAGTATGTTTGAGATTGTCCCTTTTTGAAAGAATTTGAGAAGGATTGACAATAACTCTATTTAAATGTTTGGTAAAATTCACTAGTAAAACTATCTGGCCACAGGTTTTGCTCTTTTCAGAGACTTTTGATTACTGATTCATTCTCCCAACTCATTATTGGTCTGTTCAGACTGCCTATTCTTTATTCAGTCTTGGTAGGTTGTATATTCCTAGAAATTTATCCATTTTTTCTAGCTTGTCCAATTTATTGGCATATAATTTTCCATAGCAGTCTTATGATCCTTTATATTTCTGTGGTATCTGTTTTAATGTCTCCCCTTTCATTTATAATTTTATTAATTTGGGTCCTCTCTTTCTTCTTGGTTGGTCTTTACCTAAAGTTTTTCAATTTTGTTTATCTTTTCAAAGAACCAGCTCCTAGTTTTGATAATTTTTCTATTGTTTTCCTATGTTCTATTTCACGTACTTCTGCTCTAATCTTTATCATTTCCTTTCTTCCACTAAATTCGGACTTAGTTTGTTCTTTTTCTAGTACCTTAAGGTATAAATTTATGTTGTTTATTTGAGATCTATCTTTTTTCTTGATGTATGTGTTGATCACTATAAATGTTTCTCTTTGAACTGCTGTTTCTGTACCTCATATGTTTTATGTTGTGTTTCATTTGTCTTAAGATATTTTCATTTGTCTGAAGATTTTATTTCTCTTTGGATTTCTTTTTTGATCTATTGGTTGCTCAAGAGTGTGTTGTTTAATTCCCACGTATTTGTGAATTCCAGTTTACCTTCTGTTATTGATTTCTAGCTTCACACTGCTGTGCTCAAAAAAGATACTTGATATAATTTGTCTTTTTGAATTTGTTGAGACTCCAACATATGATCTTAGAAAATGTTCTGTGTTTGTTTGAGAAAGGTGTGCATTCTGCTGCCATTGGCTGAATGCTATGAACATGCCTGTAAGGTCCATTTGGTCTACAGTGTTGAGAATTTTTGCATCTAGGCTCATCGTGGTTATTGGCATGTAGTTTTCTTTTCTTGTAGTGTCTTTGTCTGACTTTGTATCAGGGTAATGCTAGTCTCATACAATGAATTTGGAAAACTTCCTCTTCTTCAGTTTTTTGGAAGAGTTTGCAAAAGATTGGTATTAGTTCTTTAAATATTTGCTAGAATTCACGAGTGAAACTGATCCTGGGCTTTTCCTTTTTGGGATATTTTTCATTGCTGATTGAATCTTTTTACTTGTTATTGGTCTATTCAGATTTTCTATTTCCTTGTGACTCAGTCTTGGGTAAAAATCACATGATCATCTCAATAGAAGAAGAAAAAGCATTTGACAGAATTCAACACACTTTCATGATTAAAAACTCTCAAAAAATTAGGTATAAAAGAAATTTACCTCAACAGAATAGAAACCAGATATGAAAAGTCCACAGCTAACATCATATTCAACAATAAAAAACTGAAAGTTTTTTTCTAAGATCAGGAACAAGGCAAGGATGCCCATTCTCATCACTTCTATTCAACATAGTACTGAAAGTCCTAGCCAGAGCAATTAGGCAGAAAAAGAAATAAAATACATCTTAATTGGAAAGGGATAAGTAAAATTATCTCTATTTTCAGATGACATGGTTTTGCATGTAGAAAACCCTAAAGACTCCACAAAAAAATCTGATAGAACTAATAAACAAATTCACTAGTGTTTCAGGATACAAATCAGCATACAAAATCTATTGTTTGCAGTTTCAGTTATTCAGTTATTAAGATGAATAAGTTCTAGAGATCTGCTGTATAAATTGCACCTATGGTTAACAATACTGTATTGTACAGTTAAAATTTTGTTAAGAGCATAAATCTCATATTGAGCTTTCTTAGTATAATAAAGAATTTTTTTTAGACCTACACTTCAAAAGATATTATTAGGAAAATGAAAAGACAAGCTACATATTGGAATAAAACACAGGTAAAACACAATCTGGTAAAAGACATTCAGATTATTAAAAAAAAAAACAAACACCATAATATAAATTTGGAAAATATATGAATAGATCCTTGATCAAAGTTGATATATGCATGGCTAGAATTAAAAATCAACTCCCAAACCAAAAGTAATGAAATTACCAACTCCTGGGTATACATATTGCAGAATTGAATGCTTATATTTGCTGGTGGGAATGTAATATCATTAGGAACTTTGGATTAGCAGTTTCTTCTAAAGTCAAACATAGACTTATCATACTAAGCAGCAACCTTACTCATAGCTTTTGCCCAGAGCAAATTGACACATATCTTTATATAGGTGCCATAAATGAGCCACAAACGCATTATGCAAATTGAATAAAGCCATACTGATACTGTATACTAAATACTATGAATTGTATGCTTCCATTTATATCACATTCTGGAAAAGCCAAGACACTTTAAACAGAAGACAGCTCGGTGTTTGTTAAGGGGCTGGAATTGGTAAAAGGATGGAAAGGAAGTTGGGGCGATTTAGAACTACTTGTTATCTTGATCGTGGAAGTTGTTAAAAAGCTATGTATTTCTCACAAGTCATATATCAATACACAAAATGTGAATTTTGCTTTATGCAAATTAGACCTTAGTAAATTTGACTTGAAAAAAACTGCCAAAATTTAGTAGTGAAATCTATTCTTTCTGTATATAACTTGTGCTGATGAATTTTTCATAAAGGGATATTCTTAAACCTTATATTTTATGTATCTTGTCAAAAAGTAGGACTCCATTGTTTTTAACTGTTTATTTTTGACATTGAAAATAAAAGCTTAGAAAATTACAGTGATTTTATACCCAAGTTAAATCCATGTTAAATTCTCAGTAGGATTCTTGGAACTATTAATATAATACTATTTTGCAGTCAGGGTATTAATGAACAATATATGAATTTGATATAAAATCAACTTAGTTTCTCATCTCAACTCTGCCACAATATGGATAAAACTCAATAGTAATGTTGTGACATTTAATTAAGTCCATGTATTGAAAGCACTTGTCACACAGTCGGCAATTTTTACTTACTTGGTAATAATTAAATCTTCTCTACTCTAAATGAGGCAAATGAAGATGCTTCAGTAATTTACTCTCAGGTTACAGCTGGTACTTACTGAATGGGGAACATAAACTCAGGTGTCTGACACTACATTCCATGATGTCTACACATATTGTACTTCCCCTAACTCCTTATTATGAGTTAATCTTGATGCCTCGTTGAAAAAAGGTGCTTTATAGGAAACAGACTATGAGACACATCTTCAAGAAAGGTGACCAAATAAATAATCCTTTCATTAAAACAGAAAGATTAGAATGAAGAATATTAGAAGACCATTAGATTTTTTAAAATATTTCTTTCATTTCATGATGGCATTAATAAGACTAGGTTACCTATTTCTCAAGGTTTTTATTGTTTTGTTTTGTTTTTTGTATAGTCCACTGTATAAAATGAACTGATTATTTCTTTGGAAACTTTGCACTTTTTCTGTAATATAGTCAGCATTAATAATAGGGTACCAATAATATCATAAGATTTGAACATCTAAGTATTTTACTGGAGCAGAAAGGACATCATTAAGATTTTCTTAAATGTTTTGTTTTATGAGGCTTAACAAAATAACTAATATAAATATAGTGCTCTAGAGTTTACAAAGTAATTTTCACTGTATAAAAAATTACTCTTATGTAATATTGGTCAATTGACTCCATAAAATAAATTGTAATTACTGTTATTATTATTATTATTTCTTATACTTAGTTGAAGAATGTAAGATATATTAAACAATCTGCTCAAAGCATTGAAATGGCATCTCCTCATGAAAATGGGGCTCTGGAAGAATTGCCCTGTCTATGTAGATGGCTGGAAAACTTCACTCTCTAGGTCAGGTATATAAAAGATTGTCTTTTCTCAGGCTTTTATACATGGGGGAAAAGTGCCTTCTGAGAAGTTAAAATTCTAAACCCTTGCCTCCTCATGCATGTGGCATCCAAATTTATTCTACCCTAGTGATTGAGTAGTCTTAAACGGAGAAATAAAACACTGATGCTATACTGGTAAAAACAATGGGTGGTAATTAAACTAAATTAAATTTACTCTGAAGAAACTCAAACAAACCAGATCATACAGGACTTCTATTTTATGGATGGAAAATTTATAATAGAAAGTATAACTATAAGAAGAATCACAGGATGAAAGAAAGAATTATTTTTAAAATAATTCAATTGAATTTCTAAAAGTAAAAATATTCAGTGAAATTAACAATTAAATTTCAGTGAAATTAAAAAAATTCAGTGAAATTAAAGAAACATTCAGTGAAATTCAAAGCACAGTTAAACATTGGGTTATACACAGCTGAGGAGATAATTAATGATATGGAAAATAGATCTGAGGGAAATATCCTAAATACATTACAGAGACCTGTGGAAGTGAGATTAAGGGACATAGAAAATAGGATAAGGTGTTTCAAAAGGCAAGCACTAGGAGTTACAGAATGTAATAAAAATTGTTTGGGGAGGGAGCGCTTAAAAAGATACAATGCCAGATGATTTCAAAGAGTTGAAGGCAACCTCTACATCTTTACATTGGGAAAGCAGGCACCTGGAGAATTTTAGTGGAAGTATACAACACCAAGGACAAAGAATGATCTTAAAAATGAACAGAGAAAAAAAAATACTACACTTAATTAAGATGACAGTGGATTTCTTACCCACAAAGTAGTTAAAAAAAAGAGTACAAAGAATTAAAACAAAATTATTCCTATTTAAAAGTTCTACATACCTTAAATTATCACAGAGGAGCAAGAGCAAAGTGAAGACATTTTCAGGAAAACAAACACTAATGGATACACTTTAGAAAGTAGGGTAATCATTCAGAATAAAGGGAGATAAGACAATGGCAAGTAGGTAAATTACTAATCCATGTGGCATAAACCTAAATTATGACTGACTTCATTTTTTAATTTATTTTATTTGTTTTATTTTTGGCTGTATTGGGTCTTGGTTGCTGCGCATGGGCTTTCTCTAGGTGTGGCGAGTGGGGGCTATTCTTCGTTGGGATGCATGGGCTTCTCATTGTGGTGGCTTCTCTTGTTGTGGAGCACGGGCTCTAGGTGGGCAGGCTTCAGTAGTTGCGGCACGTGGGCTCAATAGTTGTGGCTTGCAGGCTCTAGAGCACAGGCTCAGTAGTTATGGTACATGGGCTTAGTTGCTCTGTGGCATGTGGAATCTTCCTGGACTAGGGCTTGAACACTAGGGCTTGTCCCCTGCATTGGCAGGCAGATTCTTAACCACTGTGCCACCAGGGAAGCCCACCACTGACTTTTTTTAGTGAGAATAAACTTTTATTACAATCAAGCTACCCATGCCAAACCCCAGGTTCAGGGACTATTAATTTATTATTAATATAAGAAAAATGATGACTAATTGTAAGGATTGAGTAAAATGAGGTAAAATTTATGTACTATAAAAATAACTTGGAGAATGGCGCCTTTTGGTGGTCAATGTTTCATTATTCTTAGTTCTTTATTGAGGACCATTGAAATAAAAAGTAACTTTAAACTTCATAATCCAAGTATTATATTAACACTGAAGTAATTCCTCAAATAATTAAAATATATTGTATACATTGTGAACTAAAAGGAAAAAAAAGGAAGTGGGAAAAATGAACTATAAAAAACTCAATAATTCCATTAGAAGTCAAGGAAAGAGGAAAACAATCTCTAAAACAGTCCTTTCAGCATCATCTCAGATTTTAAAAAAATGTTTTATACTAATTATTAAAAATTGATAAAATAATTTAGTACTTTCAGAAACATTTGCACTGAAAAATGCAAAATATTAAAGCGAAGAAATTTGGTTTTCAATGTAATGCATCATACATCATTGAGAATATGGGACAATGCAGACAGAGCCATTTTATGAGGCAAAATATAAAATATGTTAGAAAGGTTTGAGTAAAGTATTGATATAAAATCTCAATTGGGAAATATTCAGAGTATAAAATCTTGCTTTGTGTAGAGCTAGCATATTGTACCTAAAATAGTATTTTGCTTGTTTGGGCAGACACTGGCAGTGTAGAGTTTTATTTTCTTGACATTAAGGATTATTTTTCTGTTATCACTGTACCTCCTGTGTCACTTAGTACACATTGCCTTGAATACAGTGGGAGCTCTAGTAATATTGGCTGGAGCACTGAAATAGCATGTATTGTCTTAGTTATGGTGAAGGAGGATAATTACCTCATCTGGGCAATTTGACTTTTGTTAAGGGCTGATGATGTGGTGTCTCTAAGAGTTGCAGATTAGAGGATGTGGTCATTAGAAACAATTTGAAGAGTGACTGGAATGTATTTCACAGTTAGTAAGAGTAAGGAATTTGTTGGTTTCAAGATATATAGTCAAGTTCTAGGAGGCAGTTAGTTCATGTGACATCTTTAAAACTTTAGGTCTTTAAACCCTGACTATAGTGTCTCAATTTCCATATTTAATCAACTTTTCACTATATTATTAAAGCCTTATGTTGATTTGTTAATATTGCTTATAGAGTATATTCCATTAATATTTTAGCATAAATTGAATTTGCCACTATAATAATTGAGACAGAAGAATAGTAAATTCTAATAAAGGCTAGAATACAGTCAAGATATGGGATGCTGAATATTTGGCCTGAGAGGAGTAGAGGCTGCAGGGTAAAATGTCTCCAAAGAGATACAACATGGCACAGATTTCAAAAAATAAAATGGACCTTTAGCAAGTTTAAGAGATGTATTTACTAACGTTTCTTAAGAAAGGCCTAAAGTCAGTGCTTAATAACTATTTTATGCCTCTATTTTAATGTGATTTTTCCCATTTAAAATTATTTGCCTTTGAATTTAGGACAGCATATATATACATATACTTAACAATATGTATATAGAATGATACATATACTAATAATAATACTAATATGTATGAAGGAGCTACTATGTTTAGATATTGCATTAAGGCTAGTGGGATTACAAAATTAAACAGACCCAATTCCTATCTTTAAGCCTTATTTCTCCACACGTACTAAAAACTGTGATTACAGAATACATGATAGAAACCATGGAAGGTTCTGAGAATAGGCTGATAACTAGAGAGCAATGATTTCTGCTCTTACAGTAGAGATGTAAGTAGTTTTAATTACTATAATTGATATTAGTGCATCATTGGAACACACAGTAGAGGCAGATAATGGAGGTGAATAGTGGAAGTACAGAGGGGCAGGAAGTAAACTTGTCCATTTCATAAGTGGCGTATGAATTCATTCCCTGTGTAGTATTAACAGGACTGACACTGAAATAGTCTCAGGAATGGACCATTGTTGGGCAGCAGAAGAAATTAAGATGCTGATGTGACTTTGATAGATGGGATGATCCCTAGATGTATGGTTACTTAGGGCTTTAATAATTGCTAGATTTCCATAGCAAATTTAGAAAAGTGTAACACAGTTCACTTCCATAGAATTATGTGCATTGTATAGGTTCTGTGTACATGTGTACATGAAAAATAGTTTCCGTGATCAACTAAGTTTGGGAAATCCTGTGTAGAAGAGTAGGATTCTTTACTGCAGGGCTTCTCAGAGCCTTTAATTTCATTTATGTTGAACCCCAAGAAAGAATATAGAATATACAGTATATTGCAACATGGAAATTTCCTGTATAAATATGTTTAAAAATTAATGCCCTGAAAAATATATTTTGTGAAGCACTGATTATGCATATTTAGACTCATCTTAGAAATACTGCCTAATGATCATTGATAAATAATACTTTATGCTGAATAAAGAAATTAGATGACCTATTTCAATCTATTATTGTAATTTACACAGTTGTCTGAAAGTGATTGAAAAATTTGATTGGCATAATACATTTTGCTGTGGAGAAATGTTTCACTCTATTGCATTCACAGTTAGGGGATAATTACTGATAACTCAAAATCAAATTTACTGTTAAGTAATAAAAATTCTGAAGTGTGACATTTACATGAAAGTTCCAGGCATAAGCAGCTTTGGATAAGCAAGTTTATCTGTCAGGTATACCAGACTAACTGAGAAAGAGATAAATGTGGTGAAGAGAAGACTGGACTTATATCCAGGAAGTCTGTTTCCTTGTCCAGGTCTACATTAATTATCAGTGTGTTCTTGCGTAAATGAATTAGTCTAACAGGGTTTCAGAAATTTATAGCATTTGATGTAATTTTTCTGTATATTTCCCCTATTTTAGGCTCACTGAGCTTCATTTTACATAGTTTTATAGTTTTCATTAAATTTGAAAGAAATGTCAATATTACTTCATGATTTTTTGCCTTCTCTCTCCTCTGACATTTCAATTATAAATTTTTTAGATCACTTTAATTTGTCTTATAGATTTTTAAAGTCTGTTTATTTTTCTGAGATCTTTTTTTCACTTTTCTGCTTTAGTTTGGATATTTCCCATGCCATATGATGAAGTTCAATAATCTTTTTTATTTTGTAATATTTCAATTTATGTTAAACTCCTCCTTTGATTTTTCTGATACTGTATTTTTTTATCTCTAGAAGTTCAATTTGTTTCCTTTTATAGTCTTTATTTCTACCTTTACTATTTTTATATTTCTTTTAACATTTGAATATATTTATAGTGGCTCTTTTAAAGTTATAGTGTGCTAATTCTAACATGTCTTGTGTGGATATGTTTCTAATGACCAATATGTCTCCTACCCATGGGTAACTGATTCTTTATTCTTTTCCCATCTAGTTATTTTTTATTGCAAGCTGAACTTTGTGAGATTACATTGTTGAGCATGTAGATTTTATATCTTTCTTATAATACTGTTAAGATTTGCTCCAGCAACTTCAATTTACTTGAAAATCAGCCTGATCCTCTTGAGGCTTATTTTCAAATTTTATTAGAAGTGCAAAGTAGTCTTTACTTCAGACTTTTTTGTTTTGGTTTTTGTGGTGGTGGTCATTACTTTTTTATGTCTCTTTTGAATAACTCAGTTATTTCTCAAGGTGTTCCACTCCTTTTGTAAAGAGTTTAAACATATCTTAATTTTGTGTGAGCTCTTGGTATTTGTAGTTTCTTCAGTGCTTTTTCTTTGTCCAGTTTCATGGAGTTTCATCTTAACCATGTGCAGTATTCAGTTCTTTAAGAGGATGTTTGGATGTTGTCTACATTTCACCTGCTCCTCCTGCCTTATCTTTTCTGAATTCCTATCTCTGACTTGTCAGATCAGTTATCCATCTACTATGCCACAGTTGGAAAATTGCTTCAAGTAGAAAGCAATAGAGATATTAGCACTCACCTCACATTTTTCCTTTTTTCATTGAGTACTATACTTCCTGTTTCCAATATTTAAAAAAAACAGTTCTTTCACATATTTTGTCCAGTTTTCTAATTGATCGTGGTGGGAGGGGTATTTTAGTACTGATTACATTATCATAGTGACTTACATTGTTTGATTCATTTCATTTTATAAAATTGTCCATGAGATCTCAGTCCTTATTTCAAGATGGACATTTAAAACATGTTCCTTTTTCTCAAATAAGTCACAGTGGGTCAAGAAGAAATTTAGGGGAAATTTGTTGCTGTTTTTTCTAAATCACTTTTTTTGCATGTTTTCTCACTTATTTTTAAGTAACATTGTTATGTGTATTACAATATTCTAATTTAATTTAGAAGAGCCAATTTGGAAATTGCATGGTGATTTAATTCTATCTTAGACTCTTGATAGTGTTTTATGTGGTATTTTACTGATTATTAAGGACAACTGTGAGCATGAATTTTAAAAGGCAAGAGAGAGCAAAGCAAAGGAGAGGAAAATAGCATGGCTTCAAATATCTCAGTAAACTTAAAATATGCTTTTGTATCTCTCATTTAAACTATGAAAACAATATATTAAAGAGTTGTAACCAATATATTTACATGATTTCAAATTATTTTATTCCAGTCCCAAGACTGGCAAATATTTTAAAAGATACTTACACATTTTCTCACTTATGAATATATTCCCATGTTTGGTTTTTCCTATATACTATGAAAATATAGCTCCAATCAATTGTTTTCAAGTTTTATTTTTCCTTTTAGATAATTACTTCTGCATTGTACATGGACAAAGGAGAAACTTATAAGGTTTTTTTTTTTTTTTGTATAAAAATGTAGGTGTGTTCATTTGCATAAACTAGGTTAATATGGAAAGAAGTTTGAAAAGAATTATAGCTATTCCTAAATTATAGAATATTACCTAAAGATTATATTTTAAAATGTAGCATTTTATTGAGAAGTGCCTTTTTTTGTAAGACACATAAGGAAAGAATTTCTTTTTTTTGCTAATATAATATGTACTCTTGGCAGCAGTCCCATTTTTTTTTGTGATGAATTGGAGTCAGTGATCTGAAGAGAAGAGCAATATGAGCTACACTTGACCTGAGTCCCCAGATTATTGCCAAGTGGGATACATTGCTTGTAGGTGCCTGAATCCCTGCATCTAGAAGAATATGATGAATCATTCTGACAAGTGCCCTGATAAGTAAACTGATGAAAGGGAAAAATTTAGACATTGTGCAGGTGGGTAACCTGGTCTAATATAATTATAGAGCTAAAACTTCTCTTAAATATATGTGATTACACACTTTCATTTTATATACAAAGCTGTTGAAGCTCAGAGAATTAAAATAGCATCGTCAAGGGCACAGTGTTAGTGCTTATTTAAGCTTGAACATAAATACATCTCCAGATTTCTAGAAATTGCTTTTTAAAACAAAACTACACAATCACTATCACTAAAAGTTTTTGGAAGATATAAGAGGACCAAAAATTACTGTTATTCTTATGAAAAGATTTTGTCAGGGAAAGTAACTTAATATTTCAATTTTATATAGCAATTTACCTTGTCAAATTGTTTTATACCATTATTTTATTTGACATTTTTAACAACTCTGTAAAGTAGAGGATAGACTGTTATCTTATTTTGCAGATTAGAAAACTAAGGCCTTGCCATGAGTATTGGTCTTTTCCATCACTTCCTGTAACTTATTTTAATAGCCCTGCTGTATTTAGGGAATATGTTACTATTATATGTCTTGCATTCTTGATTTACATTAGAACTCAAATTACAAGGCTCCCTTGCTGCCAGGCCCTTTCAATCAGATGCATATTATGAGAGGTTCCTATTTGAAATGAGATGCATAGGAAGGAGACTGTACAGACTTTCATTTCACTGCTGTTTGTGGAGACAGACATTTATCTCTGAGGGGTAGCAAGAATATATGGTCAAATTTCATTTTTTTTTTTTTGCACAATGCATTGTGTTTATTTTAAATAAAACAAACGAAGACCTAGCCTGCGTAGAGTTTATAGGCAGACTGATAAACAATTATGATAAATATTAGTATTACTGTGATAAGGAGGGTGATCTTATAGTTTATTGTACCACTATGATAATAAACAAACACAGTATATGTAAATATTATTGAACTTAAAGAAGCTGGTCAAATTTCAGGAAAGGCAGTGGCCCTGATGGAAAAAATTATCTCATTAGACCTTTCTTGCAGCTTAGACCTGTTTCTCCAACTGTCCTAGTAATTTGGAAAGCAACCTAATAAATTTTAATAAATCCCTTTACAGCTTAAACTAGGAAGAGTGGCTTCTACTGTTTGCAACTTATAATATTAACAGGATTTGACACTTGCCTATGTCAGTGGAATGAAGTGAAATGAAAAATAAAATAATGGGGATGAAAGTGCTTGTGAGAGTGAGGAAAGCAACATTTTGTTTTACACGTTGTATCTAGCATTCAATCACTCATCTATTAAATCAATATCTAGTAATTTATAACTATTTTTCATATTTTTATTTTATTTAGGAGGCTTTGAGGAATAAAACAATTTCTCAAGGTGAAACTTTGCATTATATTTTTTCATGTGTCCTAGAATTTTAAAACAATTGTTAGCAAATCATCTAACTCATGGTGGCCACTTTTGAATACAGTTTGATAACTTTTGCAATTGCTTTTATGGTTATTAACATTTCTGGCTTCTAATTCCTATCCAATCAAATCATATTCAATTTGCACTCTAAGAATCTACTTTGACTGTTAACTCTCATTAAGTCTCCAGTAGTGTTATAAAGTACTTTCTTTTTTCAGAAAGCTTTATTTGATAGGTGAAAAATGGGAACCTATTCTATCATTTTTTACTAATATTTATTTATATTTATTGTTTTGTCACTAATAATACTAAAAATTTCAAAGCAAGTAAAATGTCCAATAGAGAAATTATTAAAAATATTATCAACCTAATGTCATAAAGTATTATACAGCCATGAAATGCAATAATTTCAAAGCATAAAAAATAGGGAAATGCTCATAATAATAAGCATTTAAAAATAAATATGGATATTTTGCTTAACATGAAAATTGAAGACGTATGATACAAAATTGCAATCCTAACTATTCTGTATCTTTACAGCTATATCTATATTATCTATCTTCTCTATGTTATTCATATTTGTTGATCCACTTGGAAGTTTCTAAAATGTGTTATTTGTTAGAACCTATAAAGACATTTCCATTCGCAATTTTATTCATAGTGTTGAAAACAAGCTGGTAAATGTCTATTCTATGTTGCCCTCTGTTATTACCTGGAATTCTAAAAATAACTTTGATGTAATTAATAAGAGGGTCATTCTTTCACCTTTAATATTATGTTCTTATGTATAAATGATTTTGCAGAGATTACGTCTGGTTAGTGAATTGCACATATTAGCTATTCATGCTTTATATCATCAAGAAAATAAACTCTGGCACTTAAAACACACATGCACATATAAGCACACATATACACACATACTACACACACACATTACAATCACCATCACAACAATTTTAACATTAGAATCCCATTAGTCTTTTCTAAAATCTAAGTTGTCTTATGACTGGGTTTGTGCTGCAATATTTAGGCTTCATGAGAGCAAGAATTTTACTTGTTTTATTTATTTCTGAATCCTCACATGCAGAATATGGTTTAGAATACAGTATATGTTCACTGAACATATTTTTAAATGGAATACAGTATGTACTTACCGAACATAACTTAAAAATTTTAATAGTATGTTTCCAATATTAATAAATTTGCCATGTAAAAGGACATAACTCAGTTTTTCCAATTAATGTTATTTGAAATGAAGTAACTTTTGAGTATAGTACTTACAACAATGAATTGGGCAAACATCTTTTCATCTACTCAGCATGACCATGATACTGTAAACATTCCTTTACTCATTTTACTTTATTTTATTTTTTACTTAATTTACTTATTTTATTTATTGGCTGCGTTGGGTCTCCATTGCTGCACGTGGGGTCTCTGTAGTTGCAGAGAGACAGGACTACTCTTTATTGCAGTGCGTGTGCTTCTCATTGCCGTGCCTTCTCTGGTTGCAGAGCATCGGCTCTAGGCAAATGGGCTTCAATAGTTGTGGTGCATGGGCTCAGTATTTGTGGCTCGCGGGCTCTAGAGCACAGGCTCAGTAGTTGTGGCACATGGGCTTAGTTGCTCCGTGGCATGTGGGATCTTCCGGGACCAGGGCTTGTGGAACCAGGAACCTGTGTCCCCTGCATTAGCAGGCAAATTCTTAACCATTGTGCCACCAGGGTAAACCCTTTACTCATCTTATATATTCCAATTTTACTGAATTAAAAGTTAAACTAAATTATTTCCTTCCTTCAGTAGAGAAAGATGTGTGTATGTGTGTGTGTGTGTGTGTGTATGTGTGTTTCTGATTAAACCCAAATTATCTTTTTCAAGGATTTGTTTTTAATTTATTCATTTATTGAGCATGTACTCTACCTACAAGGTACTTAGATAGATCCTGTGGTTATGAAGATGCATAAAATCATGTTTTTTTTAACCTCAAACATAACCTAACATGGGTGATATTACATTATGTTATTGTTAGCCGCTTACATGTCTCAGAACTACAACCGAGGTAGATATAAAATGCTATGTGAGCAGAATGAAGGCCATTCATTCCAAGGAGAGAGAATTCCATGAGCCATACTAAAAAAGTGTACATATAAGTATACTTAAATATAAATACTTATATCAGAATTTGAATGTAAGATTATGAAGCATTTAGCCTGGAATGTAGATGGTAAAGTGCTATGCAAAAATTTTGGCTTTACACTGAATTATCCAACTACAATTTACTTAAGAAACTTATAGGGTTTTGGGGGAATCATCTATAGCATGTGTTCAGAATTTTACAAAGAAAATATTGAGTAAAGTAATTATGACATGACACCGATACTGAAATTATCAAAATCTTTTCCTCCATGAATACAGGAGAATACAGGAGGAAATGGCTGATGTTTCGGTAGCAAAACTCTAGTGTCCTCTGAAAGGGCTTTTTCTTTTCTTAATGGGGAAAGCAAGAAGTCATGCAGTTATTTAGCAGTAGAGCACTTGCTTCTAGTCTTTCTACTGTTCCCTAAAAATAAATCTATTTTAGATTCTTCAGTTCTTCTGATTTATAGTGGTTACAAGCTTGGGTTTTGGTGTCATTCAGATTTAAATTTGAGTCACAGAGGTCCCATTCACCAGCTGTCTCTTGAGCAAGTTACTGGAACATTCTGTTTCAGTCTACCTTCCTATAGAATGGGAATATTAGTAATTTCTGCTTTATATGATTGTTTTATGTATTAAGTGGTGTATTGCATGTAGAGCACTTAGCTAAGTGCCTGATCTATAATATATTTTCAGTAGATATTAACAATCACTATCAACAATATCACTATCACCTCACAACCATGACCAGACAACCACCACCATTACTGACTGCTATCACTGCTGATACATCACCATTCCTATTACTAAAAGGTTTGCAACAGGGAACACATTTTAGTTGGCTTCACTCTTGTCTATTCAAGCTAATAAAAATTCCCAAGGAATCAACGTGTCTAGCCAGGACTTAAAAACTAAATCTTCGTTTTGGATTTGGAAAACCGCAACTACTTTATTCACATTTCTATATCACAATGAATCATACTGTTTTATCTGCAAAGTGTTACCTGTAATTTCTCTATAGGGTATAGTCATTGCGGCCATGAAATATGGTGGGGAAAACATATGTACAATATACTGGAAGCACGTTAAAATTCAAATTCATCAGGTACTTGCTATATAGAAGAAAGACCAATTTTCCTGTATTGTTCATTGAAAATGGAAAATTAAAGTGTTGTATTCTTTTGGATTGACCAGGATTCCTTCAATCTGAAAGTCCATGATCAATGGACTTTCAGATTGAAGGAATCTGAAAGATTATTCTTCTTAAAACATTAACTTTATAGAGAAAGAAAAAGAGGCATAGGATATTGTATAAAAAGAATGTTGAATAGAATAGAAATTGTATTGATAAAGAGAAGTACATTACATTTAATAAAATAGAAACAACATATTAATAAAATTAATGAATTTGGGGAGGAGAGATATTAAGAAAAATTATATATTGAGAAATATAAGACTGAAGAGCTCGTATGTGTTAGCAACCCCAAAAATAAGAAAAGCCAAGAACACTTTTAGAGTTCAAGGAAATGGAGCAGGGGGCAAAGCTAAAACTGAAACACATAGGCACTTCTCCATGTTGCCGTGGTTACAGGTCTTCCTTCTCTAGTTAACTAAGTATAATGAAAAAAACTACACACAAATGAAAGAAACAGTAATTAGCCACAGACATTTTGGATAAAAATTTGGAATAGATTTGTGCTATCTTCAAGGAGAAGATGCTGTCACAAGAGGATGCTGAGAAAAGAGATTGTATTGATTCCAGGAGATTAAGAAGATGTGAGCTCTGTCAGACTATGTATGTATCTCTAGTTTGTGCAAATAAACTGGGTGGGGTGGCTACCTACTTGACCCTATATCAATGTGATGTGGAAGGAATCCTGGGTGGGCAAAGGGAGTTTTCTTTCTGGCCATTTTGGAAGAAGTGATTTAGTTAGTAATTGTAACTGCTCAATGCCTTCCCTGCTCTCCTTGTACCTTGCTTCCATCAAGAAAGACATATACTCTGAGAAAGAGCCATCTGAGAAGAATAAAGTTATTTTTTCCCGGTAGCATAGCATTCTTTGAAGAAATTCATTCATAAAATACATATGAAGCAAATTCTAATCGCCAGCAACAATTTTAGTGCTGGGGATGGGCAGTGAACAATTGAGACAAAATTATCTGCCTTCATGATGTTTACATTCTAGTGATGAAGAGACAATAAACAAAATGAATAGGTTACACTGTACTCCCCTCATCCTCACATTAGTGTGGTAGTATTAAGGAGACAGAAGAAACTGATCAAGAAAGAGGTTCAAAAAGTGGGGGACATCTGTAGAAATTTTAGAGAGAATGACAAGGAAAGACCACGTGAAAAGGCAACATTTGACTAAAGATTTGAGGAAATTAGGCAGTTGGATGCCTGGAGTAAGGGATAGCCAGGAAAATGGAACAATAGGCACAAAAGTTCTAGGGTGGGATCATGCCTGGTGTGTTTCAGAAACAGAAAGAAGTGTAGTGTGGCTAGAACAGCATGAGTGAGATAAGAGCAGTAGGAATTAAGAGATAGGAAAGAAGGTGGAATACAAATCTTATAGATCTTGTTCCACATTTTATTGTCTTGGCCCTTTAACTGGTGAGAGGGAAGCTCTGGAGAGCTTTGAGCAGAGAAGTGATGTGAGCTCTCGCATGTTTAAAAAGAACATCTCTGGATGGACCTAGAATCTGTCATGCAGAGCGAAGTAAGCCGGCAAGAGAAAAACAAATACTGTCTGCTAATGCATATATACGGAATCTAAACAAACCAAAACAAACAAAAAAGGACAAGACAAGCATAAAGACTCAGACATAGAGAATGGTCTTGAGGACATGGGGGGAGGGGGAAGATGGGATGAAATAAGAGGGTAGCATAGACATATATACACTACCAAATGTAAAATAGCTAGCGGGAAGCAGCTGCATAACATAGGGAGATTAACTCCATGCTTGGTGATGACATAGAAGGGTGGAATAGGGAGAAGGTGAAGGAGGCTCAAGAGGAAGGGGATATGGGGATATATGTGCAAATATAGCCAATTCACTTGTTGCACAGCGGAAACTGAGCAACATTGTAAAACATGCTACAATAAAGATCTGAGGGAAAAAAATTAAAAATAAATAAAAAGAACCTCTGAAGCTCCTGTGTTAGAAGATACCATAAGAGGCCAAGGGTAGAAACAGGAAGAAAAGTTTCAGAATCTAGCCAAGAATTCAGGCATGTAACAATGGCACCTGACAACACTGGTAGCACTTGGGATCAGATAAGTGGATGGATTTTGAATATATGGAAGGAGATGACTTTAGAATTTGCTGAAGACTAGATGTGACGTGTAGGAAAAAAGGAGAAAGCAATCATGCCTCCAAGTTTTTTGGTCTAACGAAAAGTTATATTTCGTGCATCTAAAGCTAGGAATTTTCACATGGTCTAGACCTGATCTCTTAAGTAAAGATAACTATCATTTTGGACAGTAGATAATCTTATTCAAATTTTAGCATTTAATCTAAAAATACGTTGAGTGTTTAGAATGCGCCAGGGACTTTGGTAATTATTAATCAAATGCAAGTAGTACCAGATTGGCTACTAAGAAACTAACATTACTTAAAATTACAAACTTTGGGTAAACTGAAAAGTCACATTTTTATAAAGACAACCGATCCTATATACTTCCAATGGTTGGACAGATTAGAAATGTGGAACTGAGTAGGTAGTACACGCAGATCAACTGCTGGATATTTTTCTCTCTACACTCATGAAATGGATTGAAGAGAAAATGAGGATGTGACTCTAATTTATATTAAATTTAATAGGGAAAAATGATGTGAGTTAAAGAAAAAAAGATTACAAAGATAACAAAGAAGAAATACTTGCTTTTGATCTGAATTTTATGCAGAAATATTGCTTCTATATCGATATATTTGTAGATTGGGGAAGTGTGATATTCTACAAATTGCAAACATAAATTTTTCTTTCAGTAAGAAGTCCTTTGGAGACTATGTATAAAATCCTCCCCTCCCCATTCTTCTCCTCACCATCATTATCATTACTTAGCATTTTAGACCTCAGTACTCATAATAACATCATCTATGTGCATTTTTCTTTTTTTTTTTTTTTTGCATTATTTCTTTTAGCTAAGATGAACATAAAATGACTTGGTTGAATTTATGGACCATCTCAGAGCCAATAGTAAGACAAGAGCATCACACCAACTCTTTTATTTCTCTTAACAATTTGAAGGTGTGCACTTACAAAAGACTGTACATATGAACTAATGTTTGTTTGTTTGTTTCTAAGTGGTAACTTTGACTTATCAGTTACTCAGAAAAATACATCTCTGCAGGTTAGAACTGCTTCTATTAATCCTCAGTTGAAACTTTACGCAGTACTTGACTAGGGACAGAAATTGTTCTTGCCTGAATATAAATCCAACTAGGGAAGAGTACATTGTTATATTTGCACATCTTACTGTTGAGGGCAAATATCTTTCCCAAATCAATCTTTAATGTTTTCTATAATAAATATGAAAAAATTTTTCTGTTCAAAAATTTTATGCATGTAATACATGAATTCATTTTCAGAATAAAAAGTATAACAATTTAATTATACATAGATTAAAATGTGAAAGTCCCAACCATTGACACTCCCCATCTCTGATGCAAGTCTTATTGACAATTTTAATTTTGTCACACTACAATATGTATTATATTACAGTATTATTTTCCACCTAAGCATATGGTTAGCTTTGGATATTTGTACTTGTGTAGATAGACCTCAATTTTACATGTACACTTGGTATTTCATAGCATGTATGAGGCTTAATTTATTTAATTATTTCTCTATTGTTGAACCTTCTTTTATTAAGATTTAAAATTACAAATATTATAAATATACTCACTACAAATATTAAAATGAATATAGTTAGATAAAGATATAGAGATAAACAATCTTTGTAGGCTTTTGTTCATTTATCTCTTTGATTATATTTCTAGAACTGGAATTTTAAGTCAAGGGATATGGGCATTTTGAATCTTAGAGATATTATCAGTGTGCCTTCAAAAGTGATTTATAATATCAAAATCAGAAAATGACATTAGTGCAATCCATAGAGCTTATTTAGATTTCACGAATTTTTTATGCACTCATTTGTGTGTGTGTGTGTTTTACGGTTTTTATCACGTGTGTATTTATGTAGCACCATAATCAAGATACAGAACTATTTCATCACTGCAAGCTTCCTTCATGCTGTCTCTTCATAACCACACCCATCTCTTCCCATTCTTTTGGAATTGTCTTTTTAAATTCAGCATAATTCCCTTGAGAGTACATCCAGGTTGCCGTATGGATCAATAATTTGTTCATTTTTATTGCTGAGTATTATTCCATGATACAGATATACCAAAGTTTGTTCAAACATTCACATTCACTTTTATTTTGGGGATGGGGAGGTTGAATTGCTTTTTTTTTTTTTTTTTAAGATATTTGGTTTCCAGTTTGGGGCTATTACAAATAAAGGTGCTATAAATATTCCTGCACACATTTTTGTATAAACATAAGCTTTCATTTTCTGGGATAAATGCCCAAGTGCAATTCTTAGGTCATATCATAAGTGCATGTTTAGTTTTATCAGAAACCGCCAAACTATTTTTCAGAGTGGTTATATCATTTTATATTCCTACTGATAAAGCATGAGAGTAATCAGTTTTTCTGCATCTTCATCAACATTCGGTGTTACCACTATTTGTTTTTTATTTTAGCTGTTTTGATAGATAACCCACTTTTAAAACTTTATAAGGCAGAATAAATATATTTCTTTGGTTGCATAAGTAGATAATTTGGTCATTTTAAGTATATTAAAAAGCAAAAAATGTGTACACATCTGCTGGCTATTGGAATATATAATTCTAAAATGGTGAATAAAGGTGCAGAAATTAAATAGTGGGAAAGTGCTGGATTTGATTCTAAAAGTCATGATTTCAGATCTATGCTCTGCTATCTACTGGTTGCTCAATCTCTGGTATGTTCCTTTAGCTCTCTGATCCGCCTTTTTTTTTAATATGTTAGAGGATATAAAATGTCAATTTCCAAGGTTTGGGTGAGAAAAAAAATACTGCAGTTAAGGTCCTTATAAGCCCTAAAGGATCGCTGTTATTACAAAATATTTGTTCTGAGTAGAAAACACTAAACGTGGTTTCATAATTTTTGATAGAGAATATGATACTGTGGTCCTACAGGAAGCCATAAAGCTAAGCTAGGTTGGATACATGTGACAACAAGACACAGTTCAGGTACATATAACTATATGTAAAAGAGCACTAAATATTTTTATGTACATAATATCTTTTGTTTAATATACAATAGAAGAAATAAAGAAATTGTGATGATTCGCATCAAATTTATTCTTTTTTATTATTGTTAGATGTTACGTTAAATGGATTTAAAAATCTAGAGTATTTTTAAAGTTATTTTGACAGTTGTATAGGTGTATACATGCGCCATGAGGAACAAAAGAGAACAGTACTATCTTGGATGCACATCATCTAGCAAATAGATCTATCTGCTCATATTGATATAAATTTCAGTTCCAAAAAGTCCCACATAGTATATTGCTTTTGCAATTGTTAAGAAGTCAACAAGAAAATTGCAAATGCTACTGAAGAAGCAACATCAGCTTATTTTAAATTGCTGAGCTAAGAGATTTTATAGCCAATTCAAGAAACAGGTGTTTTTTATGATAGCATTATTTTCTGTAATAACTGTATGACCATTCCAAAATGAAATATTTTATTAATACTAAATAATTCCAATGATGATGATGTAATGGCCAATTAAAGGTAATTCGTTTTGCTTGTATTCCCATGGTAATATGAGTAACTTTAGTAATTATTTTCATTGTAAAATGTTGATGATTTCCATGTATTAATACCTTCATACTGCCTTAGAATAATGTAAAATGCAATAGTACATAAAATGTTCCATCAATTTTATTGTATTAATTGTTTCCATAAACTCTTATAAAGAGTGTTATTGCAGAACCCTTTTTATTGAACCTGTTTTATGCTGAGCATATTGTGAATAGTCATCACTTATTCTCGTAACACCTCTGTCTGGTTCAGTTTTAAGATGGTGTCACATTAGGACTTACCTTAGGTGAAATGCGAATTTAATAAAGAATAACTTTGGTGCAATGCTCCGTTTCTAAGTGCAATGTCTCAAATGCTTTTCACCTTCATGACTATCAATTATAAGAAAATAGCTCTAAAATACATTTTATGAATAACTTCATTCTCAGTATTTGCATTTACTAAGGTAAACTGTGTATAAGTAACTATTGCTCAACCTTTCTTGTTGCTTATGCATTGAGTTTTTCCATCTCATAACTATTCTCCACTCTCTTCTCTCACACTTAATTTTTTCTCTTAGCCTCCATTTGATGAGGGACTCAGTATTTTCTTTCTTACGCATTACAAACATGCACATTTTAATATCCAACTCTCTAAATAAAAAAGTCTAATTAAAAGGGGCATTTTCCTTACTTCTTCAATGTTTTCATATGGTTTATAATTTAGTTGTCTAATTGTGTGTTTTCTACTACAGGGAAAAATGATAGTGACTGTATATTATTTTTATTACAAGTATATATAATAATAAAATTAAATTCCTATTGAAGGATGTTTGGTAGTTTTAGATTCTCAGATATTTTAATTTTTTTATTTTTTAAAGATCTTTATTGGAATATAATTGCTTTACACTCTTGTACCAGGTTTTGAGGTACACCAAAGTGAATCAGCTATATTTATAGATATATCCCCACATCCCCTTCCCTCCCACGACTCCCTCCCAACCTCCCTATCGCACCCCTCTATGTCCTCACACATCCTCAACTTGATCTCCCTGTGTTATGCAGCAGCTTCCCACTAGCTATCTATTTCACACTGGGTAGTGTATACATGTTAATATACTCTCTCATTTTGCCCCAGCTTCCCCTTCACCCCCCAACCCATGCCCTCAAGTTCATTCTCTACATTTTCATCTTTATTCTTGCCCTGTCACTGGGTTCATCAGTACCACTTAATTCTACATTCCATATATATGAGTTAGTATATGGTATTTGTTTTTCTCTTTCTGGCTTCGCTCTGTATAACACACTCTAGGTCCATCTACCTCACTTCAAATATCTCAATTTCATTCCATTTTATAGCTGAGTAATACATTGCATATATATGCCACATCTTCTTTATCCATTCATCTGTTGATGGGCATTTAGGTTGCTTCCATATCCTGGCTATTGTAAATAGTATTGCAGTGAACATTGTGGTACATGTTTCTTTTTGGATTATGGTTTTCTCAGGGTATATGCCTAGGAGTGGGATTGCTGGGTCATATGGTAGTTCTATTTTTAGTTTTTCAAGCAACCTCCAAATTGTTTTCCATAGTGGCTGTACCAATTTACATTGCCAGTGTAAATGAGGTGTTACCTCATTGTGGCTTTGACTTGCATTTCTCTAATGATAAGTGATGTTGAGCATCTTTTCATGTGTTTGTTAGCCATCTGCATGTCTTCTTTGGAGAAATGTCTATTTAGGTTTTCCACTCATTTTGGATTGGGTTATTTGCGTTTTTGGTATTAAGCTGCATGAGCTGCTTGTATATTTTGGAGATTAATCCTTTGACTGTTGCTTTGTTGGCAAGTATTTTCTCCCATTCTGTGGGTTGTCTTCTTGTCTTGTCTATGGTTTCTTTCACTGTGCAAAAGCTTTTAAGTTTCATTAGGTCCCATTTGTTTATTTCCGTTATTCTAGGATTATTCTTGATTTTATTTCCATTATTCTAGGAGGTGGGTCAAAAAGGATCTTGTTTTGACATATGTCATAGAGTGTTCTGCCTATGTTTTCCTCTAGGAGTTTTACAGTGTCTGGCCTTACATTTAGGTCTTTAATCCATTTTGAGTTTATTTTTGTGTATTGTGTTAGGTAGTGTTCTAATCTCATTCTTTTACATATTGCTGTCCAATTTTCCCATCACCACTTATTGAAGAGGCTGTCTTTTCTCTGTTTGTATATTCTTGACTCCTTTGTCAAAGATAAGGTGCCCATATGTGCATGGGTTTACCTCTGAGTTCTCTATTCTGTTCCATTGATCTATATTTCTGTATTTGTGCCAGAATCATACTGTCTTGATCACTGTAGCCTTGTAGTATAGTTTGAAGTCAGAGAGCCTGATTCCTCCAGCTCCATCTTTCCTTCTCAAGATTGCTTTGGCTATTCAGGGTCTTTTGCATGTCCATACAAATCATAAAATTTCTTGTTCCAGTTCTGTGAAAAGTGCCATTGGTAATTTGATTGGGATTGCATTGAATCTGTAAATTGCTTTGGGTAGTACAGTCATTTTCACAATGTTGATTCTTCCAATCCGAGAACATGGTATGTCCCTCCATCTGTTTGTGTCATCTTTGATTTTTTCATCAGTGTCTTATAGTTTTATGCATACAGGTCTTTTGTCTCTTTAGGAAGGTTTATTCCTAGGTATTTTATTCTTTTTGTTGCAATGGTAAGTGGGAGAGTTTCCTTAATTTCTCTTGCTGTCTTTTCATTGTTAATGTATAGGAATGCAAGAGATTTCTGTGCATTAATTTTGTATCCTGCTACTTTACTAAATTCATCGGTTAGTGCTAGCAGTTTTCTGGTAGCATCTTTCAGGTTTTCAATGTATAATATCATGTCATTTGCAAAAAGTGATAATTTTACTTCTTTTCCAATTTGGATTCCTTTTATTTCCTTTTCTTCTCTGATTGCTGTGGCTAAAACTTCCAAAACTATGTTGAATAATAATGGTGAGAGTGGGCACCCTTGTCTTGTTCCTGATCTTAGAGGAAATGCTTTCAATTTTTCACCATTTAGAACGATGTTGGCTTTTGATTTCTCATATATTCCTTTTATTATGTTGAGGTAATTTCCTTCTATGCCCATTTTCTGGAGAGTTTTTATCATAAATGAATGTTGAATTTTGTCAAAAGCTCTTTCTGAACCTATTGAGATGATCATACAGTTTTTATCCTTCAATTTGTTGATATGATGTATCACATTGATTGATTTGTGTATATTGAAGAAGCCTTGCATCCCAGGGATAAACCCCACTTGACATTGGTGTATGATTTTTTTAATGTGCTGTTGGATTCTGTTAGCTAGTATTTTGTTGGAGATTTTTGCATCTATATTCATCAGTGATATTGGTCTGTAATTTTCTTTTTTTGTGACATCTTTGCCTGCTTTTGGTAACAGGGTGATGGTGGCCTCATAGGATGAGTTTGGGAGTGTTCCTCCTTCTGCTATATTTTGGATGAATTTGAGAAAGATAGGTGTTAGCTCTTCTCTAAATGTTTGATCAAATTCACCTGTGAAGCCATCTGGCTCTGGACTTTTGTTTGTTGGGAGATTTTGAATCACAGACTCAATTTCAGTGCTTGTGATTGATCTATTCATATTTTTTATTTCTTCCTGGTTCAGTCTTGGAAGATTGTACTTTTCTAAGAATTTATCCATTTCTTCCAGGTTATCCAATTTATTGGCATATAGTTGCTTGTAGTAGTCTCCATGATCTTTTGTATTTCTGCAGTGTCCATTGTTACTTCTACTTTTTCATTTCTAATTCTGCTGATTTCCGTCTCCTCCCTTTTTTTTCCTGATGAGTCTGGCTAATGGTTTATCAATTTTGTTTATCTTCTCACAGAACCAGCTTTTAGTTTCATTGATCTTTGCTATTGTGTCCTTCCTTTCTTTTTTGTTTATTTCTGCTCTGACCTTTATGATTTCTTTCCTTGTGCTCACTTTGGGGTTTCTTTGTTCTTCTTTCTTTAATTGTTTTATGTGTAAGTTTAGGTTGTTTATTTGCAATTTTTCTTGTTTCTTAAGGTAGGATTGTATTGCTATAAACTTCCCTCTTAAAATTGCTTTTGCTGCATCTCATAGGTTTTGGGTTGCTGTGTTTTCATTGTCATTTGTTTCTAGGTGATTTTTGATTTCCTCTTTGATTTCTTCAGTGCTTTCTTGGTTGTTTAATAATGTATTGTTTAGCCTCCATGTGTTTGTATTTTTTACAGTTTTTTTTTCCTGTAATTGATATCTAGTCTCATGGCATTGTGGTCTAAGAAGATGCTAGATACAATTTCAATTTTCTTGAGTTTACCAAGGTTTGATTTGTGACCCAAGATGTGATCTATCCTGGAGAATGTTCCATGTGCACTTGAGAAGAAAGTGTATTCTGTAGATTTTGGATAGAACATCCTATAAATATCAATTAAGTTGAGATGGTTTAATGTGTCATTTAAAGCTTGTATTTCCTTATTTATAGTCTGTTTGGATGACCTGTATTGGTGTAAGTGGGGTGTTAAAGTCTCCTACTATTATTGTGTTACTGTCGATTTCCCCTTTTATGGCTTTAGCATTTGCCTTATGTATTGAGCTGCTCCTATGATGGGAGCATAGATATTTACAATTGTTATATCTTCCTCTTGGATTGATCCTTTGATCATTATGTAGTGTCCTTCCTTGTCTCTTTTAACAGTCTTTATACCTTAAAGTCTAATTTGTCTGATATGAGTATTGCTACTCCAGCTCTCTTTTGACTTCCATTTGCATGGAATATCTTTTTCCATCCCTTCACTTTCAGTCTGTATGTGTCCCTAGGTATGAAATGGGTTTCTTGTAGATAGCACATATAAGGGTCTTGTTTTTGTATCCATTCAGCGAGTCTGTGTCTTTTGGTTGGAGCATTTAATCCATTTACTTTTAAGGTGATTATTGACGTGTGTTCCTATTAACATTTTCTTAATTGTTTTGGGTTTGTTTTTGTAGGTCTTTTCCTTCTCTTGTGTTTCTTGCCTAGAGAAGTTCCTTTAGCAATTTTTGTAAGGCTGGTTTGGTGGTGCTGAATTCTCTATCTTAACTTTTGCTTGTCTGTAAAGCTTTTGATTTCTCCATCAAATATGAATGAGGTTCTTGCTGGGTAGAGTATTCTTGGCTGTAGATTTTTCTCTTTCAAGATTTTCAGTATATCCTAACACTCCCTTCTAGCCTGCAGATTTTCTGCAGAAAGATCAGCTGTTATCCTTATGGGTTTTCCCTTATATGTTATTTGTTGCTTTTCTCTTGCTGCTTTTAATATTTTTTCTTTGTGTTTAATTTTCATTAGTTTGATTAATATATGCCTTGGTGTGTTTCTCCTTGGGTTTATTCTTTATGGGACTCTCTGCATGTCTTGGACTTGATTTACTATTTCCTTTCCTATGTTGGGGAAGTTTTCCACTATAATCTCTTCAAATATTTTCTCAGACCCTTTCTTTTTCTCTTCTTCTTTTGGGACCCCTATAATTCGAATGTTGGTATGTTTAATGTTGTCCCAGAGGTCTCTGAGACTGTCCTCAATTCTTTTCATTCTTTTTTCTTATTCTGCTCCACGTGAGGTATTTCTACCATTCTATCTTCCAGGTAACTTATCTGTTCCTCTTTCTCAGTTATTCTGCTTTGCATTCCTTCTGGAGTATTTTTAAGTTCAATTATTGTGTTGTTCATCACTGTTGTTTGCACTTTAGTTCTTCCAGCTCCTTGTTAACCATTTCTTTCATTTGTTCCATCTGTGCCTCAATACTATTTCTGAAATCTTGGATCATCTTTACTATCATTATTCTGGATTCTTTTTCAGGTAGACTGGCTATCTCATCTTCATTTGCCTGGTCTTGTGGGGTTTTACCTTGTTCCTTCAATAGCTGCATCTTCCTCTGTTTTCTCATTTTGTTTAACTTACTGTATTTGGAGTCTTCTTTCCTTAGGCTGCAGGGTTGTGGTTCTTTTTAACTCTGTTGTCTGTTCCAGTGGGGAGGTTTGTCCAGTGGGTTGTGTAGGCTTCTTGGTGGGGGGGTGGGGACTGGTGCCTGTGTTCTTGTGTGTGGAGCTGGATCTTATCCTTCTGATGTGCAGGGCCACATCTGTTGGTGTGTCTGGGTGTGTCTGTGGGCTTAGCATGACTATAGGCTGTCTGTCTGCTAATGGATGGTGTTATGTTCCTGTCTTGCTAGTTGTTTGGCTTGAGGTATCCAGCACTGGAATTTGCTGGCCTTTGGTTGGATTTGGATCTTAATGTTGAGAATGAGATTTCTAGTAGAACACTTGTTGATTAATAATCCATGGGGTCAGGAGTTCTCTGGTGGTCCAATATCTTGGACTCAGCTCTGCTGCCTCAGAGGTCCAGGTCTGACCCCCAGCTGGTCACCAAGCCCCTTGAAGCTATGAGATTGTCTGAAGTCTTTGTTGGGATGCAGTACAGCTCATTTCCCACAGGTGTTGATCCAAAGAGCACTCCCTTGGGGAAACAACTTGCATTTTATAACTGAACAAGAAAATCATTTGGTGAGAGAGAAGGCTAAAGGAAACAGAGGCCCGTGGTGTGACTGTAGCACAGGCCCACAGCTACTCTTGAGGAGAAGGCCCCATCCCCAAACCACCTTGACCACCTCTTCAGATATTTTTAAATGCTAAAAGAAACTCTCAAAATAAGTTCTTTTTTTACCCTTATAGAAAATTCTTAGAAGTATAATATTTGAGAATCATAACTATCTTTAAAAAGTCCTTCTCAGAAGAGTTGTAGAAATTTGTAGTTATGTGCACACACACGCATGCACACATGTTCACCCACAAATATCCATCAGCAGAGTAAGACTCAATCATCCTTCATAACTGCCAATCCAGGGCATTACAGTTTTTATTAAATTTATACCACTGTGATAGAAGAATGTGAATATCAGTACTTAACTGCATTTATTTGATTATCTTGAGGTTTAAATTTTCTACTTGCACATATTTATTATTCAATATTTATTATTCTGGAAGTTGCCTCTGTATTTATGTCCATTATCCATTTCAATAAGATCAAAAAATCATATTTTAGGGAAATTATTTTGGTAACACATGGTATTAACTTCATTTAGAAGAATATCACAATATTTCATGAACGGACCATAATGACATGGATTAGAGTGTTGAGGGTACAAATATAAAACAAAGGCAAAATGGAGAAATTATGAATCACAGATAAGTGCATGGGTCTCAGGCCACGCGACTCAGAAAGGTGTAATGCTTACTGAATGGAAAATTGGTCTGGGATAAAGATCATGGATGCTTTATTGGAGGTGGGGAATTTAATATGAGAACAAGTACATCCAAGCAGAAATGACCCATAAGCAATTACAGATATGGGACAGTATCACAGCTGAGAGGACAGACCCTATTAGTTATTTCTAGATTCCTGCTAACTGGACATCACCATATTCAAACACTCAGAACATACTGTTGTCAATGTCAGAATATATATTATACAACCTCAACCACTCATTGATGCCCAGAGGGAATATGACATATGTGATGAATTAAATAGTATTCTCATGAACATAGGAAACAAATGTGAATGGATAATTCCAAACAATAGGTTTTGCATGCTTCCATATAAGGTTTTGATGAATTTATCTTTGCATTCTATCAATAAGTTGTGATTATCAGAACATAAGTAAATGAAACAAGCCATTCTATAAAGATTTGAAGCAAGAGGATCTGAACTTATCCCAATTCCCTATTTTGTGCCAAGGCTTTTATCCTCTCTCAATTGCAGAAACTTAATTACTTCTCAAACCAAGATAAGGTAGCTGTCTAAACAAACAGCAGCTTTGCTCTAAGTCTACTCTCTTATTCTGTTTCATACCTCCTGCCACAAACATCACAGCCCAGAAAAAACAGCATGCTGGGATGAGGAAATGGGTGAACTGGTGAAAACTACAAAAAGCAAAGTGGTGAAACCTAACGGCAAAGGGGGATAAAATATATTTTGTCATATATTTAAGAGAACATGGGGAATGTGTGTTTAATCTGCAGGTGTCAAGCTCTAAGGTGTCTGTCAAGAGAAGGGCAAGAAGACTGGGGAACAAGTCTAGGTCCAGGCAGTTCTCCTGTCTTTCAGGATTCAGCTTCTGTCCCTGCTGAGCTATAGAAGCTTAGAAACTGTTTGGGGGAACTAAATGAGAAAACAGAGTCTAGCTCAGAGAAAATTGGTTAGGCTGAAAGGACTGAAAAAGAAGTTACCAAGTTTCTTTCTAATTCTACAGGTAATATACTAAGAAATAACCTGACAAACACATGTGAACTGATGTGACTCCATGAGCCCTTACCTGGAGGGGTGGAGGGGGCACTCTCTGACAGGGCTTGCTCACCTTCAGCCTGCAGAGTACAAGGATAAGATGGCCACAGCCCATTTCAAGGCCCTCTGTGAGGCCGAGAGAAGTCAGATGTTTCTGTTAGTCTGAATATTCCTGAATTCTAAGGTCGGGGTGGCCAGTGGCCAGTCCTTCAGTGAGGACTATCACTATGGTCATCTCTGGCAGGCTGAACAGAGCATTAGAACATGCCAAGACCCTGACCAATGCAGCATGATGAGGTTTGCAGAAAAAGCCCCTGCTACACTTCAGATTGAATAGAAAAATAAAGTAAAATAGATTATAAATATATTCAATACAATCAACCAAATTTATTATCTACTATATTTAATTGCATATGGAAAACTTAAAAGCATGGTTTAAAATACAGAAGCTGGGAAGGTTACAATCCATTTGAGTACTGCCAAGTGAGAATATAAAAACAGACAAGATTTCAGAATGATTCCAATAAATAAACTTATAAGCTCCTTTGTTTTCATTTTTAATACATGTAAGTTATGTCAAACACCCTAGAAATGTGACTTAGGTACCTTTTTACCTGTACATCTTTAAGTGCAATCATTTCTCTTCTGAATGATGTAGCACATAGAGGAGTAAATGTTTCCAATGTTATCACTATAAATGTACTTTCATATATAACATGATCATTCTTTTATTGCTTTTTTGGTGACTATAGTATCATTTCTTTTTCAATATAATCTATCTCTTTGCTAAACAGGTCTTCTAGTAAATCAGTAGTATGGTTTTGTTTTTTCAGTGTGGGTTTTAGATTCTTATTGATTACTTCTGGAAAAGTGATAATCCTACAAATTGCATTAGCTGAAAAGATCAATGGCCCATTAGACTGGCATTTATAAAGACCTAGATGAGATCCTTTAGCAGAAGGCCAGAAAAAAATTACCTTTCATAAAGCACCTGTCCAATTGTTCAATATTATACCACAGGGGAAAATTTTTTCCTAATTCCAGCTGGTTATCATTTTATGCTTTGAAACACAACAATTGATGACCCTTGTAATTTTAGCTTGGCCTGTAAAACTGCACATAGTTTATTATTTATATTCACATAAATGCCCATTCTATCGTTTTAATCTCCCTAAGATATTGGCCACCATAATTTTCAATGGCAGCAGGCTTCAAAAGAAATACTTTAAGAAATATTTCTGAGAAAAACAAAAATTTTGAGTTTAACTGAAAAAAAAAATACATAGGATGAGTCTACCTGGCATTAGTGCATTCCAGATCATACTGTTACAAATGTATGACAGAACAGGATGGAGAGGGAGCAGCCATGGAAATAGTTTCCCATGTAATGTCTGTGATATCTTCCTTCTCTACTGCATTTTTATACAATGCGACCTAATTTTTTATTCTGCTTACTTCCATATCTAGCGTTTGTGTTTATTTTCTATCTTCCCAATTAAATTGAAGATTTTCTTAGGTTCTATTAGGAGAATAGGGATGTAGTTTAATAATCACTGTCCTGAAATTTAAGGATCTGAGATTTGTTTTATATCTGTCATTGATCATCTTCATGGCCTTGGAGGAATCATTTTCTCTTTATGAGTTTCACTTAATTGTTAGGTCTTGCCATCTTCATTATCTGTAGACACATACGTTTGTCCTACAATCTCAGCCACACCTAGGTTTTATTCCTGCCAATAATTGCAGACTAGAATTAATAAAGTCAGATATCTAGTGAATCTGGATTAAGCTTTGTGTTCTAGGTATTTACTAAACCCCCGTTTCCTCCTTATCCCCTCTGTTGTTTGGTACTTCATGTAATTTAAAGTCTACTCCAGGATCTTGATTTATATGTTAACTACTTTAGGAAATCTTACCAGAGTTCTTCTATTTTTAGTTTTGTTCTTCCATGACTTTACCATGATCCTTTTCCCTGAGGTCATGAATCCTAATGAAAGTATGTTCCAAGAGAGAATTGGTCATGTGGAATCAAGATGCTGCTACACGTCTGTCCTCAAGTACTGTCACTGAGAAATCTGCTTTCTTATCTTAGCCATTATCATAGGCATCTTTCTATATTAACAAAAAGATGAGAGCCATTATCAAGCGTCAATCTGTCTAATTTTCTCAAGGGAATCCCTAGAGTTTGACAAGCTGTTACTTGATTCAAACTCCAGCTTCTTTCATTTCATCAGCCTCCAGTTTGGAGACCAAGATCGCCCACAGTGGATGTTTCTTATTTGTAACATAAAGAGAGCTGAATAAGATTAACTGTAAGGGCTCATTTAACCCTCACTTTATCTGATTTGCTATTTCAATACAATGCATGCTACTCAAGACATTCATCAGTCACTGCTTGATCAATGAGAGTAAACAGAGTGTATCATGAAGTATAGATAACTGAACTTCATAAAGAGAATATCAAAGTCTAAAATATTTTAGTAAATAATTCTGTCTTCTAGATAAGATATTTTATTGCTTTTAATGATGAAAGGTTCATAGCTTAGGTCAAATGAACAGAGAATAGTAACCATACTTTCTAAAGGTCATTGCAGAGGAAGTTTTTTTCTCTTTCTTCAGTTGCACTGATATGATATTTGGCAAGCAAGATGCCTGAGGAGAGAGGGCAACAGTAGAATAATCTTTTCTCCCACAGAAAGCATGTTTTCATCAACATGGGATATGTTGAGGTTACTGTAAATGAATAGCCATCAGTGAAAGCTTCTGTATGCTTCGTGTTTTCTTTGATACTGACAGCCAGAGGAGGCCTGGAAATGATAATTTTTCAATCCTTTATATAAGACAGTAAAGAGAGTACATGCCCAAGTAATTTTAAATGATAGGAAATAGGATACTACACATCGACTAACCTTATTGGGAATAGCAAAGGAAGTAATAAACTTTATAAAGTTATCTCCTTATAAATACAGTCATCCCTCAGTATCCATGAGGTATTGGTTCCAGCATATTGCCCCTTCCCAGCCAGGAATACCAAATCCAAGGATTCTCAAGCCCTTTATGTAGAAGAACGTAGTATTTGCATACAATCTATGCACCTCCTTCCATATACTGTAAATCATCTCTAGATTACTTATAATACCTAACATAATGTGAATGCTATGTAAGTAGTTATAAATACAATGTAAATGTTAAGTAAATAATTGCCAGGGCATAGCAAATTCAAGTTTGGCTTTCTAGAACTTTCTGGAAGATTTTTTCCCAATTATTTTTGATCCGAGGTTGGTTGAATCTGTGGATGTAAAACATGCAATTACAAATGGCTGACTGTAGCTGGAGTTTAAATAAAATGATTAAATGATTAAACTGAATTTTAAATATCATACAGCTCATATATCATAATAAATCTTATTAATTCTGGAAGTACTGTTAACACTTTTTGGCACGCATTCTGCAAGTATGGAATACTTTTCTTTCATATTTTCCACAGATATGGAATACTTTTTTCTAACTCCTACATAGAAGCTTCAAATTATTCTGCACAAAGTTATATAGAGTTGAGTCACATTTTGGAAAAGAGTTCTGAATTCCCTTTGGAAATTCTGACTTCTGTGAGCATTAGTTTAGCAAAGTAAAATTTCTGCTATTTTGTAATCTTATAGTCTAGATGGTGGTTTCCAAGCATACTGAGATGGTACCTTTGGGAATGCAATCCAGGGTAGAATATATATAGATATATGTATAGATACATCAATAAATATATGTATATTTATATTAATATCTATTCCTCTAGACAGATTTGTGTACATATACATATATACACTTTTTTCTTTTATGATTATGATTTTGATGTTTTGATATATGATGCTAATTGTAGCCAGTTCTTGTTTAGAAATTTTACAAACTAGTGTAGCAATTTTCAAACTTTATGGGTAACCTTGGTGCTTGTTTAAAAAGTACATTGCCCCAGTCACTGCCACAGAAATTCTTATTCTCTAGCGTGAAATAGGGCTCGTTGTTATACCTTTTTTACAAATCTTTGTAAGCAGACTTTTTGCAGGTTGAAAAAATAATTTTTTGCATCTATTGAAAAAATAATCAAGGCAATATTATTAACAACAATAGGAAGTTATAAACATTATTCAGTAGCGGGAAAATAAAGAATCTGGTTCTGAGCCATACTCAAAAGGACATGTCCAGTGAAGGTGAATATGTAGGTTTAGAACCTGTGTAAAAGATATGGATTTTAAGAAGTTTGCTTGAGGTAAATAATGTAGGGAGGTGAAAGGGCAACAAAAGTGTCTAGGGTATTCCGTAATATAAGCAACTATGACTTTTTATCACAAGAAACAGTGGCCAAATCAAACATTTGATTAATTATTGGTTCTGCTCTGAGTTATATTTCTGTGATTTTTCTCTCTCTGTCTGTTAGAATGAGGGGTTTCCAATTACTAAGTATCCTAAGAAAAGGATATTTATGGATACTTTTAATTTATAAAATTTTACCTATATAGTCTATTTTATTTCTTATTTTATTTTTTAAGCTCTTTAATGGAATATAATTGCTTTACACTCTTGTACCAGCTTTTGAGGTACACCAAAGTGAATCAGCTGTATTTATACATATATCCCCATATCCCCTCCCTCCTGTGACTCCCTCCCACTCTCCCTGTCCTGGCCCTCTAAGGCATCACCCATCATCGAGTTGACCTCCCTTTGCTTTACAGCAACTCCCCACTAGCTATCTATTTTACAGTTGGTAGTGTACATATGTTTATGTTACTCTCTCACTTCGTCCCAACTTCCCTTTGCCCCCCTGCCCCCCCAACCCCATGTCCTCCAGTCCATTCTCTGCATCTGTAACCTTATTCTTGCCCTGTCACTGGGTTCATCAGTACCATTTTTTTTTTTTGATTCCGTGTATATGAGTTAGCATACAGTATTTGTTTTTCTCTTTCTGGCTTACTTCACTCTGTATGACAGACTCTAGGTCTATCCACCTCATTACGTATAGCTCCATTTCATTCCTTTTTATGGCTGAGTAATATTCAACTGTACATATGTGCCACATCTTCTTTATCCATTCATCTGTTGATGGGCATTTAGATTGCTTCCATGTCCAGGCTACTGTAAATAGTGCTGCAATGAACATTATGGTACATCTTTTTTTTGGATTATGGTTTTCTCTGGGTATATGCCCAGTAGTGGGATTACTAAATCATATGGAAGTTCTATTTTTAGTTTTTTAAGGAACCGCCAAACTATTTCCATAGTGGCTGTACCAACTTACATTCCCACTAACAGTGCAGGAGAGTTCCCTTTCCTCCACACCCTCTCCAACATTTATTTTTCTAGATGTTTTGATAATGGTCATTCTGACTGGTGTGAGGTGATACCTCATTGTGGCTTTGACATGCACTTCTCTAATGATTAATGATGTTGAGCATCTTTTCACGTGTTTGTTGGCCATCTGTATGTCTTCTTTGGAGAAATGTCTATTTAGGTCTTCTGCCCATTTGTGGATTGGGTTATTTGCTTTTTTGGTGTTAAGCTGCATGAGCTGCTTGTATATTTTGGAGATTAATCCTTTGACTGTTGCTTTGTTGGCAACTATTTTCTCCCATTCTGTGGATTGTCTTCTTATCTTGTTTATGGTTTCTTTCACTGTGCAAAAGATTTTAAGTTTCATTAGGTCCCACTTGTTTATTCTTTTTTTTTTTTTTTTACAAAGCAACAGCAGCAGAAGCTGCTAATTCTTTTTTTTTAATATAAATTTATTTATTTTATTGGCTGTGTTGGGTCTTTTTTTGTTGTGCATGGGCTTTCTTTAGTTGCAGTGAGCAAGGGCTACTCTTTGTTGTGGTGAGCGGGCTCCTCATTGCTGTGGCTTCTCTCATTGTGGCGCATGGGCTCTAGGAGCATGGGCTTCAGTAGTTGCAGCACAAGGGCTAAATAGTTGTGGCTCATGGGCTCTAAAGCGCAGGCTCAATAGTTGTGGCATATGGGCTTAGTTGCTCTGTGTCATGTGGGATTTTCCTGGGCCAGGGATCAAACCTGTGTCCCCTGCATTGGCAGGTGGACTACTAACCACTGAGCCACCGAGGAAGCTCCTCATTTGTTTATTCTTGATTTTAGTTCCATTATTCTAGGAAGTGGATCAGAAAGGATCTTGCTTTGATGGATGTCATAGAGTGTTCTGCCTATATTTTCCTCTAGGAGTTTTATAGTGTCTGGCCTTACATTTAGGTCTTTAATCCATTTTGAGTTTATTTTTGTGTATAGTGTTAGGAAGTGTTCTAATTTCATTCTTTTACATTCTGCTGTCCAATTTCCCCATCACCATTATTGAAGAGGTTGTCTTTTTTTCTGTAGTATATTCTTGCCTCCTTTGTCAAAGATAAGGTGCCCATGTGTGCTTGGGTTTACCTCTGAGTTCTCTACTCTGTTTCATTGATCTTCCTTTCTATTTCTGTGCCAGTACCATACTGTTTTGATCACTGTGGCTTTGTAGTATAGTTTGAAGTCAGGAAGCCTCGTTCCACCAACCCCATCTTTCCTTCTCAAGATTGCTTTGGCTATTTGAGGCCTTTTGTGTTTCCATACAAATCATAAGATTTCTTGTTCCAGTTCTGTGAAAAGTGCCATTGGTAATCTGATAGGGATTGCATTGAATCTGTAAATTGCTTTGGGCAGTACAGTCATTTTCACAATGTTGATTCTTCCAATCCTAGAACATGGTATGTCCCTCCATTGTTTTTATCATCTTTGATTTCATTCATCAGTGTCTTACAGTTTTCTGCATACAGGTCTTTTGTCTCTTTAGGAAGGTTTATTCCTAGGTATTTTATTCTTTTTGTTGCAATGGTAAATGGGAGAGTTTCCTTAATTTCTCTTGCTGCCTTTTCGTTGTTAGTGTATAGGAATGCAAGAGATTTCTGTGCATTAATTTTGTATCCTGCTACTTTACTAAATTCATCAATTAGTGCTCGCAGTTTTCTGGTAGCATCTTTCAGGTTTTCAATGTATAATATTATGTCATCTGCAAAGAGTGACAATTTTACTTCTTTTCCAATTTGGATTCCTTTTATTTCCTTTTCTTCTCTGATTGCTGTGGCTAAAACTTCCAAATCTATGTTGAATAATAATGGTGAGAATGGGCACCCTTGTCTTGTTCCTGACCTTAGAGGGAATTCTTTCAGTTTTTCGCCATTTCAAATGATGTTGGCTTTTGTTTTCTCACATATGGCTTTTATTATGTTGAGGTAATTTCCTTCTATGCCATTTTCTGGAGAGTTTTTATCAAAAATGCACGTTGAATTTTGTCAAAATCTTTTTCTGCATCTATTAAGATTATCATGTGGTTTTTATCCTTCAGTTTGTTCATATGATGTATCTCATTGATTGATTTGCATATATTGAAGAATCCTTGCATTCCAGGGATTAACCTCACTTGAGCATGGTATATGATCTTTTTAATGTGCTGTTGGATTCTGTTAGCTAGTATTTTGTTGAGGATTTTTGCATCTATATTCATCAGTGACATTGGCCTGTAATTTTCTTTTTTTGTGACATCTTTGCCTGGTTTTGGAATCAGGGTGATGGTGGCCTCGTAGGATGAGTTTGGGAGTGTTCCTCCTTCTGCTATATTTTGGAAGAGTTTGAGAAGGATAGGTATTAGCTCTTCTCTAAATGTTTGATCAAATTCGCCTGTGAATCCATCTGGCTCTGGGCTTTTGTTTGCTGGGAGATTTTGAATCACAGTTTCAATTTCCATACTTGTGATTGGGCTGTTCATATTTTCTATTTCTTCCTGGTTCAGTCTTGGAGGATTTTACTTTGCTAAGAATTTATCCATTTCTTCCAGGTTATCCAATTGATTGGCATATAGTTGCTTGTAGTAGTCTCCATGATCTTTTGTATTTCTGTGGTGTCAGTTGTTACTTCTCCTTTTTCATTTCTAATTCTATTGATTTGCATCTTCTCTCTTTTTTTTTTCCTGATGAGTCTGGCTAATGGTTTATCAATTTTGTTTATCTTCTGAAAGAACTAGCTTTTAGTTTCATTGACCTTTGCTATTGTTTCCTTCCTTTATTTTTCATTTATTTCTGATCTGACCTTTATAATTTCTTTCCTTGTGGTCACTTTGGGGTTTCTTTGTTCCTCTTTCTCTAATTGCTTTATGTGTATGTTTAGGTTGTTTATTCGCAATTTTTCTTATTTCTTGAGGTAGAACTGTATTGCTATAAACTTCCCTCTTAGAACTACTTTTGCTGCATCTCATAGGTTTTGGGTTGTTGTGTTTTCATTGTCATTTGTTTCTAGATATTTTTTGATTTCCTCTTTGATTTCTTTCATGATTTCTTGGTTTAATAGCATATTGTTTACCCTCCATGTGTTTGTATTTTTTTTAAAGTTTTTTTCCTGTAATTGATATCTAGTCTCATGGTGTTGTGGTCAGATAAGATGCTTGATATAATTTCAATTTTCTTGAGTTTACCAAGGCTTGATTTGTGATCCAAGATATGATCTCTCCTGGGAAATGTTCCATGTGCACTTGAGATGAAAGTGTATTCTGTCGTTTTTGAATGGAATGTCCTATAAATATCAATTAAGTCGAGATGGTTTAATGTGTCATTTAAAGCTTGTGTGTTCTTATTTATTTTGTGTTTGGATGATCTGTCCATTGATGTAAGTGGGGTGTTGGCTCCTATTATTATTGTGTTACTGTCAATTTCCCCTTTTATGGTTGTTAGCATTTGCCTTATGTATTGAGGTTCTCCTGTGTTCGGTGCATAGATATTTACAATTGTTATATGTTCTTCTTGGATTGTTCCTTGGTCATCATGTAGTGTCCTTCCTTGTCTCTTGTAATAATCTTTACTCTAAAGTCTAATTTGTCTGATATGAGTATTCCTACACCAGCTTTCTTTTGACTTCCATTTGCATGGAATATCTTTTTCCATCCCTTTACCTTCAGTCTATATGTGTCCCTTGGTCTGATGTGGACTTTTTGTAGGCAGCATATATAAGGGTCTTGTTTTTGTATCCATTCATCCAGTCTGTGTCTTTTGGTTGGAGCACTTAATCCATTTACGTTTAAGGTGATTATTGCCGTGTGTTCCTATTAACATTTTCTTAATTGTTTTGGGTTTGTTTTTGTAGGTCTTTTCCTTCTCTTGTGTTTCCTGCCTAGGGAGGTTCCTTTAATAATTGTTGTAAGGCTGGTTTGGTGGTGCTGAATTCTCTTAACTTTTGCTTGTCTGGAAAGCTTTTGATTTCTCCATCAAATCTGAATGAGATTTTTGCTTGGTAGAGTATTCTTGGCTGTAGGTTTTTCTCTTTCAAGACTTTCAGTATATCCTGCCACTCCCTTCTGGCCTGCAGGTTGTCTGCAGAAAGATCAGCTGTTATCCTTATGGGTTTTCTCTTAGATGTTATTTGTTGCTTTTCTCTTGCTGCTTTTAATATTTTTTCTTTGTGTTTAATTTTCATTAGTTCGATTAATATGTGCCTTATATATATACAATGGAATATTACTCAGCTATAAAAGGGATGAGATGGAGCTATATCTAATGAGGTGGATAGACCTAGTCTGTCATACAGAGTGAAGTAAGTCAGAAAGAGAAAGACAAATATTGTATGCTAACTCACATATACGGAATCTAAAAATGGTACTGATGAACTCAGTGACAAGAACAAGGACACAGGTGCAGAGAATGGACTGGAGAACTCGAGGTTTGGGAGGGGGCAGGGGGTGAAGGGGAAGCTGAGACAAAGCGAGAGAGTAGCACAGACATATATATACTACCAACTGTAAAGTAGATAGCCAGTGGGAAGTTGTTGTATAACAAAGGGAGTCCAACTCGAGAATGGAAGATGCCTTAGAGGACTGGGATGGGGGGGGGGACTTGAGGGTGGGTGGGTGGGAGTCAAAGGAGGGAGGGAATATGGGGATATGTGTATAAAAACAGATGATTGGACTTGGTGTAACCCCCCCAAAATAATAAATAAAGTTTAAAAAAAAATATGTGCCTCAGTGTATTTCTCCTTGGGTTTATTTTGTATGGGACTCTCTGTGCTTCTTGGACTTGATTAATTATTTCCTTTCCTATGTTGGGGAAGTTTTCCAGTATAATCTCTTCAAATATTTTCTCAGACCCTTTCTTTTTTTCTTCTTCTTCTGGGATGCCTATGATTGATTCAAATGTTGGTGTGCTTAATGTTGTCACCAAGGTGTCTGGGAGTGTCTTCCATTCTTCTTATTCTTTTTTCTCTTTCCTCCTCTGTGGTAGTTATTTCCCTCATTCTATCTTCTAACTGACTTATTCGTTCTTCTGCCTCAGCTATTCTGCTGTTTATACCATCTAGAGTATTTTTAATTTTGGTTATTTTGTTTTCCATTACTATTTGTTTGCTCTGTCGTTCTTCGGAGTCCTTATAAACTGTTTCTTTTATTTTCTCTATTTTGTTATCAAGATTTTGGATCATCTTTACTGTCATTACTCTGAATTCTTTTTTCTGGCAATTTTCCTATTTCCACTTCATTTATTTTGTCTTGTGGGTTTTTTCCCTGCTCCTTTGCCTGCATGGTGTTTCTTTGGTTTCTCATTTCTAATTTAGAGGATATGCTGTCTCCTTTCCCTATGCTACCTACTAGTAATTCCTCTTGTTTCTGCCCTCTGCCCCTGTGGTGGGGTTTGTCCAGTGTCTTGAGTAGTTTCCTGGTGGGGGGGGGTCTGGTGTCTGCTTTCTGGTGTGTGGCTCTGTGTCTTTTCTCTCTGATGAGCAGGACCATGTCAGGAGGTGTGTTTTAGGGTATCTGTGAGGTTAATATGGCTTTAGGTAGTCTGTGTGCTGATGGGTGGGTTTGTGTTCCTGTCTTGTTTGTAGTTTGGTGTGAGGTGTCCAGCACGGGCAGTTGCAGACAGTCAGATGAAGCCGAGTCTTAGACTCTGATCCAGGGTTCTGTGAGAATTCTCTGCAGTTAATCTTCCCTGTGTCTGAGGACTCCCTAGTAGTCTAGCATCCTGGATTCAGTGCTCCCTCCCCAGAGCCTCCTACTTGACTTCTGATGGAGTAGTCCAGACTTCAGAGGTTGCTTGTCCTGGCAATAAAGTGGTTTCAAGAAGACTGTCCAAGCCCCAGACTAATGGCAGAGTGTTGAGTCAAACAAATACTAAGTCAAGGAAACATATACATGTATAAGACACACAATTACTGAATCCAATAGAACATAAGGCACTAGAAAGACCTGACAGAAGAACCTCAGTATGCCATCAGATAATCAAAGAGAAAACCAACAGAAATTTAAAAAACAAAAAGAACAAAAAACAAAAAACAAACCAAACAAAAACACCACATACACACAGACACAAATCCAGGGAGATTTTGAAAGCTAGGATCAAATATAATAAAGAGCAAGAGTACCACCAGACAGACTGAAGATTCTCAGAATGAAATCAAACAATTATACTTAGAACTAAGATAAATACAAAACCTAATAATAAAAACCAAAGCAGTGTGTCATCTGGAGAATAAAGCAAGGAAACAGAGCAGATCAATAATATTGCTTATAAGTATATTAAGATAAAATAAACTAGAAAAGGATAGAAGACAGGGCAACAGAAGAGTGTAGTGTGACTGGAAATATGAAAAGAAAAATAAAAGAGAGAAAAAAATAGAAATGTATAAAAAATAGAGAAGGAAAGAGGGTAGAAGGGATAAAGTTAGCACTACAAAAAACTTAGATAGAAATAGAAATATGTAAAAAGTCTAAAAATAAAAATAGAAGGAAAAAATAGAATAAAGAATAAAAAATATATTATAATACGTGTAGATCCCTTAGGACTAAGATCATAATTAATTAAAAAACACACACACAGACACACACACAAACACATATCCAGTGAAATTTTGAAAGCTAGGATCAAATATAATAAAAAGTGAGAGTACAATCAGACAGACTGAAGATTTCCAAAACAAAATCAGACAATTATAATCAGAACTAAGCTAAAGACTAAACCTAATAATAAAAACCAGAGCAGAGTGTCATCTGGAAAATAAAGCAAGGAAACAGTGCCAAGTGATAATATTGATTACAAGTATATTAAGATAAAAGAAAATAAAAAAGGATAGAAGACAGGGCAACAGAAGAGTGTAGTGTGACTGGAAATATGAAAAGAAAAAAACAGAAATGTATAAAAGATAGAGATGAAAAGAAGGTAGGAGAGATACAGTCAGCACTACAAAAAACTTAGCTAGAATTAGAAATATATAAAAAGGCTAAAAATAAAAATAGAATAAAAAATGGAATAAAAAATATGTTATAAAATGTGTAGATCCCTTAGGACTAAGATCATAATTAATAAAATAAAATAAAAAATTAGAACTGACCCCAGAATGGGCCAGATCAATAGAATTAATAATAATATTTCTGTTTCCTTGGGGTCTCAGATGTAAGTGTCCTCTACCCACCTTGGGTTTTTTGTATTACTCTGCGACCAGCAGAGCTTCCTTTATTGTTCATCTGTAAGTGCCGGTGTGCAGGGAGAGAGAGGGTGCAATAGTGGCTCCTTCCCCTGGAGGTGAGTGAGCTGTGGTGCCTACCCAGGTCACAGCGGCTTGGGCGGCTTGGGTGGCTTGGGTGGTGCCTGTTGCAGAGGGACACCAGCAGTTCAGGCTGAGAGAGCAACTCCAACCACAGCTCCTCCCCACTGCTACGACTCCACCGGGGCACCCTTCCTGGGTCACAGCAGCTCAGTTGTCCATGGCAGTGCCTGTTGCAGAGGGACGCCGGTGGCTCAGGTGTAAACAGAATGCCTCCAGAGCTGGGCCACTTTGTGGACTTTTGGTTCTTGGCTGCAGGCACTCTAGGCCAGCTCTGCTTGGGGCCTTTGTTATCCCTGACTGTGTTAGCAAGGCCCAGAGGGGTCCTTCTTTTGTCCATCGCAGGTGCTGAGAGACAGGCTACACCTGTGGCTCCTCCCCGCTGCTTGTGAGTCAGCAATATCAAGCCACTGCCATGGCCGCTCAGCTTTCCTCAGTAGGCATTCTCTGCTGAAGATTTCTTCCCTCCTGTCCTTTCAGTCTGTCTCCCCACTGCCAACAATGTTTCTTACCCTGAACCAGTTCTCTGGTTCCCACATTCCAGCTCCCAGACCCCCAGTTTAGCTGTGAACCAATGTCTCAGTCCAGACACACTGAGCCGTGGTGCAGACACTCCGTGTGTTTCTCACTCTTTCCCATCTGCCACAGCTCAGCTGCTTCACCCTCTTTGAACAGTCCCAAATGTCTCCCTTCTGACACAGGGAAATTCCCCATTGGAGAAGGGGTCTCCCCATCAGATAAGGGATGTTTCCCCAAATTCAGCAATCTCCCCTCTGTTTCAGATCCCCCCCACCCCAGGGTGTGGGACCCATCCCTTTCCTTTATTCTCCTCCTTTTTCTCCTTTTTTTTTTTTTCTTCCTCTGTCCTACTCAGTTATGTCAGGATCTTTGCAGTCCTTTCTGGTTTCTGAGGTCATTTGCTGGTGTTCAGCTGGTTCTCTGTGGGAATTATTGTGTCTTTTGGTGTATTCCTGATGCATCTGTGGAGAGGGATGCATTTCACATCCTTCTACTTCACTGCCATCTTTCTTCTCCAGTCTAACTATTTTAATTAACTAAACCCACAGAAACACAAATTCATTTATTTCACCACAGTGAAATACCAATCACAATTGTCTATAATACCAATCAAAGTGAAAGCAAAAATTTAAATACATCTAGTGAATGTAGCTGTAATCCAGTATTGAGGAAGAAAGGGGTTTCCCTGGTATATTCTGTAACTAATGTAATAAAAGTTCTATAAAACAGTAAGCTCTGAGAGCCACTTACTGTATCATCCTTTGGCTACCCTGTAATCACTTTTCGTTATAATCTGAAATTAAACAGTGATAAAGCAGACCCAATTTCTTGACTAACCACCTAAGAACTGGATAGACATAAAAGCAATATAAAATCTCAGAGGTGATATTATTTTTGAATGCAAATGAGTTTCACCTTCTTTTGCCTCAAGGGAGAGAAATGCCCAGGGAGTTTTGTTGTCATCAGAAGGAGATGAAAGACATCATGATCAATATGAATTTCTAACATGATGCACAGTAATGAAATATGAGTGCATGCAATTCAATACAAGAATTTGTGCATGCATGAATAATAGATGGTACCTGTGCTTCCCCCCCGCCCCCAGCTAATACTAGCCCTTTGGTTGTTTTCTCATATGCACAGAAAACTGAGTTGGTATCAGTACTCCTGTGTTTAAGAATCTATAAATTCTGAAGGCCACATTTGTAATACGGTATACATATATACTCACAAAGAAGACCTCTTTTATTTATATATTTAAAGATCAAGAAGCTACAGCAATATCTAGTAAATATTATACATGTGGAATTCATGTTTTTCAACTTTATAAGAGAAAACCCAGGCATCCAGTGAATTACTAAAGACTTAAGAACTACTAGGTAATTGTAATTTTATTAAGCATTTTAATATGTGAAAAACATATGTTCAGTTGAAATGTTTAATTCATTTATAATAATGTTAAAACATTTAAAAATATTTTTTGTTCCTGAAGGTGGTACATATCTTTTTATAAGCCAATACCTTTGATTCACACAGGCAATAAAAAGTAAACAACTATGCCTGGTACCAGCTGTTAACTTCAAACAACCAGGCTTTCCATGGGCATGAATAGCTGTATGGATTAGTACAAAACATGCATTTCCCTGAAAAATTATGATTTTATATTTTCCAGTAAAACTTAAATATCTTAAAAGGCATTTACACTAACAATAATAGCTGAAATCTATTAAAGTTCCACTACACCCCATAATATATAGATATGGGATTGCTAATCTAGCAAGGGCCATGCAAATCAACTATTATTTAATTTCAATTTTGTAGATAAGAAAATAGATTTTCAGAAAAATTAAATAATTTACCCAAGAGATTTTAGGTATATTATATAGTTAATGGGTGCCAGAATCAAGATTTAAATCTATTTCTAAATGACTCCGAAGACTGATTATTTTGTTTGTTTGTTTAATCAATCATCCTTTTTTGAGTGTTTTGTGAAGAATATTAGTTTTCGTGGAAACAAATAGATATTACAGAGCAACCATCTTATCCACAAAATTGACAATCAGTTTTTTAAATGATGGGTTGAAATTAAACAGGTTACTTTATTATAAGATTTCTCAGAATGTTTAATATTTTAATAAGCAATGCAAATTTCTAAGAGAGAAATAGATCATGTGCCATTTCCTAAACTAATGTGAAAACAGGTACCTTTTTTCAAAGGGGATAATTTTCTGTGAACTATAAATTTGTAACTGTTCTACTCTGCTCCAGTGCCAGGATATTGCATATTTATCAATTAGATCAGTTGATAGCTTGCATAAGTATTAAAAATAAATACTTACTGATGGTCAACTAATCAAGTGAGTAGAATAAATGCAAACACAAGTGCATTTTTGCCCTTTTGAGAATGTCTCATTGGTTCCCCAGACTCTGCCTCCCAAATCTTCTTATTGCGGAGGCCATGAATGCCCCACTTGCAAGCCCAATCTTCCTCTAGTCATTAGGATGAAGTCTCACCTCAGTCTAGAGAGATCCTCACCAGATATTCTGTGCCAATATAGACATGGCCAGCACTGTGATACCAACCTGTCAGATTCTGGCCTGGTTAATTGAATGCTCACGTTGATCTCTTTGGAGTGAATGTTTGCCTTGAGAATACATGGTTAATGGACACATGAAAAAATAAATGCTCAGTCTCACTAATAATAAAAAGAATTGTCAAATAAAGTCATTATGAGAAAAATTCTATCCAGTTGAACAGAATTTATTAAAAAATATAAATCCAGCATTAATTAACGTGTGGTAGAAAGGACATACTCCTACCCTACTGGTGGGAGTGTAAAGATGTGCAATTTTTAATAGGGCATTTTGGCAATTTAAATCTAGAAATCCAAAAGGAACCAAAATCTTAGAGAGTGACCTTTTTAACTGGGAATAGACAGGTTTTGAAAACTTCAGGCAAATATTTATGTATAAGGAGTTTGTTGGATTTTATTATGGTGGTGAAACTTCAGAATGAATAAATTAATTATGGCAACTATGCAAAATATAGTTACTAAATTACTACAAAAATGTTAATGGCATGGAAAATGTTTATGATATTTCATGTTAAATATAAAAGAAGGACATTTATATGCAGATTTTCTCAATTTGTGACAATATGCAATTAATGTTCTGAGATATTTTGGCAAACTGTTTATGGGTGGTAGAAATCTGAATATTTTTTGTATTCTTGAGTAAAAAAAAAAAACTTTCCAAAATTACTGTAAAAAATTCAGGCATTGATGTTTTTAGTCAGTGTTTATTAATGGAATAAACACTTACATGATGCTTTGATGAATCTACTTATTTAGTTGCATTATTGTCAAATTGCATTTTTCCAACATTTGTGTAGTAAAAACTTAAACCACTGTATTTATGTTTTTTCCTTCAAAAGCTTCTTTGGGCTTCAAACTGTCAAATATTACCAAACTTTTCATTTATATATATATATATTTCTATCTTATTATTTTCAAGAGAAGACTTTTGCAAATATGGGTTCTTGAAAACCTGGAATTATGCATCTAGCTTTTTGTCATCTCACTCTTTTTAATTAAATTTTTTAATATTCTAATTTTCAAAGTTTCCATATCTCCAATTCTAATATATATGCAGAATATACATGCAGACCTACTTAAGAACAATCATTTCAGGAAAATCATATTAAAAATTCTTCAGTGGTCCTCCACTGTCAAACTACATTCAGTCTTAACAAAACAAATTAAGTCCCAATGGTTTGAATAGCTTTCAAGAAGGCCTGATGACTGCCCTGGGTGCCCTTTATTTCTTATTGCCAGTTCTACTCTTCTCAGATTCTAGAAAGGACAGCTTTGCAATTGTAGCCCCTGTTGCTAACCTGGCTTCAACCCCACTAGTTCAGAGAGACTATATGAGTGATAATTTGTTATGAAAGGTTGTGTGTGTGTGCAGGTGCACACACTGTCACTTGTAAGTTGCTTGACATGTTCTTTGGTCTTGTTGGTAGGGACTTCTGTTTACTCTAGTGGATTGTCCTCTTCCAGGAATGGGAGCCATGCTTTCAACTTTTCAGGATTATCTTGCTTCTATCCCAATTTCTGCATCATAATATCTGCTCAGACTTGGAACACAGAAATTGTTCAAATGATGAGGACCAGTTCACTCAGGAGTTATATCTAATTCTAAAGTTTCATTTGAGCCAGATGGAATTTCAACTAGCTTTTATACTACTTCACATTAAGGTACACTAAGTTTTATGATTCTCTGCTATTGACAGCTTCCCTTCTTGCAAGAATATTTCAATTAGCCTTTTAAGCTAATTATTTACTGCAAGTACCTTAGAAGCAAGTCTACTACCACAATGACATTCAGAACAGTGATTTAATTTCCTGACTCACCAGTTAGGCCAGGAATCAGTCTTATTGTGTTTCAAGGAATTTATGTTAAAAAAAAAATGCTTGCTTTAAAATGCTCAAACAGCCTGAGCCCTGTAGGTTTCCAGGAATTTAGGACATACTTTATAACTGCTCATTTACGTCTATGCCACAATAAAATCAATATTTGCAAGGAAGTAGATGATAGGGGTTGGCAGGGGCACAGCAGAAGATATTAAAATTCAAGTAGTCTGCCTACAAGAATTTGATATTTCATGCCAAACACAAGAAAAAAGAACTCTAATGAATCATCTACTTTTCAAAAGAAAAATAAATTACTTTTGGAGTTATAAATTTTCTTTCTAGCCATTTAACATAAACTAAATATTGTACATTACATTTTCTCATATTAATTTATTTTATTTAAACCTCACCCAAACTCTGTAAGGTATATATTATTAATCTGGGCTTTTAAGGTACAGAAATGCTCCACGGTCAAGTGATTGGTTAAGATTTCCATTGTCGGACTGAGATTATAATACCTACATCACCCTCAAACCCGAGTTATTTCTGCTACATCACACTGTCAGTGAACCATAGATATCTGAGAAGACATTCTGAGTAGACATCCAATACATTGTAGGTAATTGTTGTAAGCATTATTGCTGAAATTTCATGAATTCTTTGGCATAATGTTAATGTATTTCTGATTATAAAAGAAATTTAAGTGCACTTTCACTAAAAATCATAAAATACAGAAAAGCATAAAAAGTACAATATAAAAACGTAAAATTAAAAAAGATTATACACAGAGCATAATTTATAATTCACTGATAAATCTATTGTTGAGAGGCAGAGTTACTATTGAGAACATGTCTGTATGAGATTAAATGTTTGTCATCAACACACTATACTTTTAATACATTTTGCAGTATAAGAGAAACCAATTGGAACTGGCCCAATCTCTATCGGATGGCAAATATACAGCCATTTATAACTATTTAAGTGGCTTTTATTTAAAGCATAGTTAAGAGTCAGATGCGCTTAGCACACTAATATTAGAGTTATTGTTTTAATCTTCAGAGGAAGAGGTTAAAATGATTCTGACATATACATATATATCTATATATTCTCATTTGAAATTACACTTGATATCACCAAAGAATAACAAAATAATGATTACTCTGGCAAAAAAACCACAGTTATTGTGAGCTCACATCACAGTCCAATCTTAAACAGAGGACATGAGAATTCATGTTGATATATAGACCTCAGAGATAGGGCTCCATGGAAGGAGGTGAAGAACATTAAGAAGATAGGGTAAAACAAAAGAATAGCTTTAAGCTTTTAAGTGGAATTACAGCTTATATCCCTTTCATACTCTACTGCTGCCTTGAGATCAACCAGAATTTTAGTAAATAACTTGGATACTTTTCCTGGGAGAGTCACTTATATTAGAACAATAACTACTCCTCAGTCTTCTTATAGGGTCTCCGGTGGGGACAAAGATGAGGGTCATCAATCTTCACTCCCCCTCACTACCCTGTGACTAGATGAAGTCATCACTGCTTAGATGCAATGACAGAGATAAATGCCATCAACACATAGAGACTGTCAAACTAACTCCTTGACTTCCAGTCACACATATCAAGGAACAGAGGTAGCAACAAAAATGAGATGATATAATTTTCAAAGTCTGTTATTATTATCTAGTATTACACAGTATTTAAAACATTGTCTCATGTCATTAAAATGCCTTGAAATCATGACTTTAAGACTGAATGCAATTTATTTGTATGGCATCTCAGTGATGGTAATTTTTTATTCATTTCCTTTGAAGATGTCAACAATACTTTTGGTTTTATTTTTTAAATGTAGTGAACATTTTTATGCAGAACTCTGTGCTTATCCTTAGGATAAATTCCCAGCAGTTGATTTATTGAGTCAAAAAAAATATTAACACTTAAAATACTCTTGATATACATTGCCAGTTTATTCCCTAAAGAGATAGTCCTTTTTATAACTCCTGGCAGCAGAAGAGGGTATCTTTTTACTGCAGTCTTGCCAATACTGAATATTATCATTAAAAATGTATCCAGTGTCTTAAATTTGAATTATTTTGATTATTGGGACTGTACAGCTTTATGCTTATTTGTTCTTTCTAAATTTTTAGTATGAACAGTAATAAAATTACTTATTTTCATTTTTATTATGATGCATTATGGAATTGTCACCATCACCCCCTCCAATTTTCAAAAATCATTATTAAGAGGTAGCAAAGAATAATGCAAAATGCAAGCACTTTGAAAACAGAAAGACTTGGGGTTCAAATTCCAGCTCTGATTCTTACATGACTGCAGTTTTAACATCTTTGAGCCTCACATTTCTCATCTTTAAAGTGGTGATAATATTTTAAAATCTTTGTAATTTTTGTGTATCTAAAATATAAGATGTATATACACACACATGATATATATGTTATATATATATATATGATATATAATAAAGCCCTAAACAAACTTGAATTTCTGTCTTATGACAGTATATAGAGATAACATATTTTATTAAAGAGAGTTTATCAAATTAAGCAATTTTTCTGAGAATTTTACATTGGCTTTATATCTTCAAATGAATCCTAATGGCTTTGTTACATTTAGGGTTGCTCAGTGTTCAAGATCTTTAAATAAATAGTTGGTGATGGCTTTGTCTGCAATATATCCTAATGTTCTGGAATGAGTGTGGGTGGAAGAGAGGAAAAAGACATAGACGTTTAAAGGGAAGTTGTGCTTGGTAAAGTTAAGAGCTGGTTTCAAGGTGACTACCCCCTTTGTGGACAAATTTAATGGGACTGATGACATCCTACTCAATTTTGATCCATCTAAGAAGCATAATCCATAAGAAGTGATGTGACTATTTAGGAAGATACTGTTTGTTTTGTTCTGTTTTGTTTTGGTGTGTTTGTTTAAAAGCAGGTAAGTATGTAGAAAGGAAAGCAACTTCAGAGGTACTTTTTCCATACTCAGAGTTTTACTGGATTGAAACAAATTTAATTCTTTAACTTCCTAAAAAAATTTGATAAAAAAGCACCTAAAATGGCAATTCCATAGACTCTACTGAGGAAATAAAAACAAAACAAAACAAAACAGGCTTTCACATAAGCCCTAGGTCTCTCTAACCAATCCAGTACTTTTTTAATCAGGAAAATTGGCCATGGCAGATAATTTTTTGAGTGCTTTTGTTACTGAAACTATGGTCTGAAGAATGATAGCACTGTTTTCACTGGAAACTTTCTATAAATGCAGAATATTGTTTCCACACCAAACCTACTGTATTTAAATCTGCATTTTAGGAGGATCTCCAGGCATGTTAAACGCTGTAAGTCATTAGGCAAAGAGCAAATGCTTTTAGAAATCTATATCCTAGGAATTGCATTGGCTCAGAGTTTGTATTAGTATTAGAGTAAGAAATTTGCCCTGTAAAGACTCAGCAAATCATTTACTCATCAAATAATTATCGGCAAATACAATATGTCAGAAACTCATTTATAAAATCAGGATAACATTGAAAAAAAAAAAGCACATAAAAATTACCATCCTATGGAGCTAATATTCTAGAATATGAGAGACATTCAGTAAACCAATAACCAAGTAACATATGTCAGCTTGTGTTAGATATCATGGATTTTTAAAAGGTGGCCTTGTAAGAGAGATACAGTTATTTTAGATAGGATGATCAGGGAAGGCATCAATAATAAGTTGACTTTGGAGCAGAGACTGAAGGAGGTGAAAAAGAGAGCTATCCATTTATCTGTAGGTAATAGATTCCAAGCAGAATGCATAGCAAATGCAAAGGTCCTGAGTCAGGAACAGTCTTGTACTAAAGAACAGTCAGGAGGCTGATATGGCTGAGTGGCATCATCAAAAGAGAGTTATAAGAGGTGAGATGGTCTGACAGATAGCAGATGGCCAGGTCACATACTGTAGGACATTGTAAGAACCTGGCTTTTACTCTGAATGAGAAGATAAATCATTGGATGGTTCTGAGCAGAGGAATGACAAGATCTGACTCACACAGAGTAGATGGCAAAGGCAAAGGTGATCCTTTAGCTCTAAGGACAGGACAGTAATTCTGAGAAGAGCTGACTGCAGCGTAGATGGAGATGGTAGCTAAATGAATCTTGAGGGAAGAGGAAACAGGATTGCAGATTAGGATTGAAGTGCAACTCTCTTCTCAGCCCCATGAACACTTACCCAGCAAAGAACACTTACCCAGCAAAAGAAAAGTGTCAGCTAGCACTGCCTCGCTGCCACTGAGTGGGGATATAAGTCTGGCTTCCATCTAGTCCTTGCTGACAAGAGGGGGTGGAAATGGAACACTCATCTCATATCACTTCATTTCACCTCATTGATGTCTGGTGGGGGATGGAGTTTCAGCCTTGCTGGGCTCTGATGGCATGGGGAGATGGGGAGAGTTTGGGTTTAGAGGAGTGCAGACTAACCCCACCTTGTTCTACTTCCTTCATGCTTGATGCTACTGGGTGACGATAGAGGCCCAGCCTTCTGCTGGTACTCACTAACACTACCTAGGCAAAGAAACTGGGTCAAAAAACTGGGAGTACTAAGGCTTGCTTCCATCACTTGTTAAAATTTAGCTCTCCATTGGCCCTACCATACCAACAACATCCTGGTATGGACATTTGAGCACTGTGACTTGCTTCCAGTAGGCAGTGAGTAGAAAATCAATTCCTCACTTAGGCTTACTGAAAGTACAAGCATGAAGGGGTCAGATTTTCCACTGGTGTTTGACTGAAATAGGGCACCTGTCGTCCAAAAGTTTTTCTGAACTGTGAGGCTGCTCCTTCCATGTCCTTTTGGCTGGGAAAGCACAATTCCTTGAGGTTTTTGTTTGCTTGCGTTTGTTTTTTCTGTACCTGTTTTTAATTCTGATCTGGGAGCTTTTTGTAGTTGCCTGTCTGGGAGGCAATGAAGGAAAACCAGGTAATTTACCACTATGTTTTTCCTCAAGGCCCAAGGTTTCTGTGCAGTCTTTTTTCTTTCCACTTGTATTAGTTTCCCAAGACTGTCACAACAAACTAGCATAAGGTTTGTGGCTTATAACAACAGAAATTTATTCTCTCACAGGTCTTGAGCTTAGATGTTTAAAGTCAAATTGTTGGCAGGTTCATGCCTCCTCCAAAGGTACTAGGAGAGAAGCCTTCTGCCCTCTTCCAGGTTCTGGTGTCTCCTGGTGTTCCTTGTCTTTTGGCAACACTACTGCAACTTCTGCTCTCTCTTACATGGCTTTCTCCTCTGTGTCTTCCATAAGATTTAGAGTCTTCCTAATCCAGGATGATCTTGCCTGGATATCCTTAATTTATTCATATCTGCAAAGATGCTTTTTCCAAATAAAGTCATATTTGCATGTTCCAGAAGTTAGAAATTAGACTAGGGACACCATTCAACCAACGACAGCAACTTTCCGAGCTTTCTTATATTTGTTCGTTGTGTTATGTCAAACATGTTTTATTTGCAAAAGGAAGAACTTGGGAGGAATGGGGCTACTGTAAATTACTTTGTTTTTTAATACTTAGTTCTTTGCCTGGGTGTTCTATTGAGAACTGCTATATTGTAACAAGTTTTTTAATTGTTTTTTGAGTGATAGCAATAGACTAATGGAATTCTGATTATGAAAATAGTCCCTGATTGAAAAAAAACTCAAGATATCAATGCCTTGAGGGCCTTTACCTTGGTTTATTAATTGCATTCACTCTCTTTTCCTCTACTTAATACTTATATCAGTTATCCTTTGCCACCAGAGTTCTCCATAACAAACCACTCCAAAATTCTGTTGCTTAAATGATAACCATTTATTAATAAGATCAGAATTTTACTCTAAGATCAATTGGGTGATTTTTCTGATCTCAGCTGATCTAATATGGTTTCAGCTGAGGTGACTGGGATGACTCACTCTTTGCCACTTGGTCCTCATCATCCTAAAGCTAACATGGACATGGTCTCGGTGGTGATGGCAGAGGGCCTGAGTGAGCAGAAACATGCAAGTGTTTTTACAGGCCTCTGCATCATATATGCTAGCATCATGTTGGCCAAAAAAGGTTATACGACAGGGCCCACAGTGAAAGTGGAAGGACGAGGCTGCATTGCAACTGAGGTCATTCATGTAATCAGTCTACCATGATGCTACTATTGCCCTGGGGCCAAATATCATGTGTACTGTGGTATCATCTTCAAAAAGAGAAAGAATTTCTTAGAGTCCATCGACTCACCTCAAACATAAAATTCATGTCAATGTACATGACAATATACCTATATACTATATATATGTATGTGTATACATATATATATGTATATATGTGCATATATATATTTCTTTTTCAGCATTTCCTTTTCTTTTAAATTTTAAATAGCACTTTCATCTATTTTTGGATGATCAATAAATGGAAAAAGATCTTTATTTTTTAGGGCTCTTGATATATTGTTGGAGAGAGAGGGAATCAAGACATAAATTGTCATTTTCTGCTGAGAATCTCAATTAGTGCTGTTGTGTCCCTAAAGAGAGATTCATATTGTAATAGACTACTGCTTTCTCTACACAATCAAAACTTTTATTCCCTTAAGACAACTGTCTGTGCACATTTGTTCTTCAGAGTTTCTAAATTTAATTCACATGGTGGAATTAAACTGATGTAAAATGTTAATCCAATAGCAAATAACCTGGAGCTTCTGTGTCATGATAAAATTTTAACAGAGATATTTTGAAGTGAGAGGGCTTTAGTTTGAGAAATGTTCCCAGACCTGGAGGCTTCTTGTTTATGGAGATAAGTATGCTATGTTACCAAGCTCAAAGGAGGTCACCTCGTCATTCCCTTAGTCTGGTTTTCGAAATCAGACTTCTTAAAGCATTCCAAAGAGCTACCAATGAAATTAAACAGTTTGCTGATTTTTAGATACTCACTCCAGTCACAGAAAAGACCTAAAGCATCATTAATTTATTCAATAGAGAATAGGTGCCTTAAATTTCTGTTGTGGTGGCCTCATTTTGGAAGTGGGGCAAGGAGAGGGAGTGTAAACTTGTATATGGGACATTTTCTACAATATACATTTTAATCAGTTTGCTTTGAAAAAAATAACAAAGCATTGCACTGAATATGTTTAGTTTACTCATTGTCAGGTTTTTCAGTGACAGAATATATAAAATAAAATCTGAAACAAATTTTTACCAGTCAGGCAAACTGAAGTCAACATTGCTTCTATCTCTCGTTATTACTATAAATTTCTTCGGAAGCAATGAAAAGCAATTGAGTCAATAATTCAATTTCCAAGTCTTTGAATAGACATGAGTATATGATACGTATTATGCATTATACAATGGGTAGAAAGACCATAAAAAAACCCAAGTCTCCTCTCTTATGTAAGATTCATAGGGAAAGAAACCCATGAGGCCAAGATTCTGCCCTGATAGGTAGGAACCGTGGCAGAGCGAGTAACATAAATATACTGAATACAGATCAGGCGATGGAAATTTAAGATACGTGGTTGCTTGATTAGGAGCTATTTTGAGACCCAATTAGACCCCCATGATTTCCTCTGCAGAAAAAAAGCATCTGTACAAAAAACACCAAGAGCCAGGAATCTTGTTATGACACTAAAGAGATCATACCCATCCCGTGCATCATCAACCACATCCATTTGAAAGATTAGGACTTGAGTTGTAAGTATACATTGCCTTGGTACCAGCATTGGGAGATTAGATGGGAGATAAGAATCTCTCCCTCCCTTTTCTTATACAGATACCACACCCGATATATAGGTCTATTTGTATTTGTAACTGCCTATATTGTGTTCTCATTTTTAAACAAACTGAGAAGAAAGTCTGAAAGTTATACCCTTGTGCCATCAGTATTCCAGCAACTTAAGAACCATTTGAAACCACTCCTGACGGATGCTTTTCCAATTATTACAAAAAGCTTGCCATTCCCTCTGGATCCTATTTTTTTTATACAAATAGATGCAGTTTTGTGTTACAAATATTTTGTAAGCTTATAATTTGTTTTATTTAAAAGCTTTAAAGCAGCAGCCCATTTTGCATATGAATATGATGAGGCACAGTCCAAATAAAAATGTAAAATTTTAAGGCATTCTTATTATTGTGTCAATTGTGTTTGAAAACGTGAGTATATATCTATATAAGCTTTGAACACCATGCTGAATGGTGATCAGAATTAATAAATTTTAGAAACTAGAGAAGATAACCTAAGTGTTATTTAAACTCTGTCCAGGAAGAGGCTGACCTAATTTCAGAAAAGTATGCATGTCTGAAACCAGTTTTCCTTATGGATTTGGTTGTTGCCTCTACTTGGTCCACTTGTGAAAGTATGTGAATTCACCTTGCCTGTTTTCAAAAGGGAAATCTATTATATGCTTTTTATTTAGTGCATACAATTTTGTTCGAGAATTCATAAGGTAAGACTTAAAAAATTGATTTGAATATCTTGGTAAGCCTGGAAGAGCTATGTTCAAAGCATTATTATTATTAAAATACTTAAATAAGAAGTTACCATGGTGAACAAGGATGCTGATGCAGAGAATGGACTGGAGAACTCGAGGTTTGCGGGGGCGGGGGGTGAAGGGGAAGCTGAGACGAAGTGAGAGAGTAGCATAGACATATATATACTACCAACTGTAAAATAGATAGCCAGTGGGAAGTTGCTGTATAACAAAGGGAGTTCAACTCGAGGATGGATGATGCCTTAGAGGACTGGAACAGGGAGGGTGGGGGGGAGTTGAGGGAGGGAGGGAATATGGGAATATGTGTATAAATACAGATGATTGAACTTGGTGTACCTCACAAAAAATAATAAATTAAAAAAAAAAGTTACCATGGTATTTAAAATCAATATCACTTTTTCTACCAGCTGCTTGCTGGGTCATGTCAAGCAAGTTTATCATTCACAGTTGGAATTGCTCCAGCTGTGAACTCTCCAGTAGAGCTGTTCTCTGCTTCAGATCATTCAGGAAGTTACCACTTTACTTCCACAATGTTAAAATGACTCTTCTGGCAATTATTCAGGCAGGTTTTTTAGAAGAAAATATCCTTTTTTTTTTTTTTTAATCAAAAGGCTAACCCCTGCTGTTTTAACGAATATTACTTCTTTTCATTTAATGCTATGAGGGGAGATTATTGTAAACAGAAGCTGTTTTCATCATACAAAATAATTTATAAACTCATGACTTATTTCTCTGGAAACACTGTAAAGCAGCAGCACATCTGGCATGTGAAGATGATGAAGCATTATTTAAATAAAAACTCTTGCCTCGCAGACCTTAATGGATGAGACTGACATAGCTATAGTTTTAAAATATGAATCTATTTTTAATTTTTAAATACTTTATTAAAACTAAGGCAGGGATGAAAAAAATGCACACAACTAGTCACAGATTCATACAAATCCTATTTTAATGTTTAAGAAACAGAATGCTATATGCACTTTAAAAGTGTATGTATTTTTTCAAGTTTCATAGAAAATTCGTTTTTTCTCTCCTTATAACCTCAACCTCCCATTTTCAAAAAAAAAAAAAAAACAACTGAAATACAGAGTAAAACTGTTCATTTCAAATGCCAGTTATTTTCATTATAATGTCATTTTAATTCATTGATGAATTATTGCAGTGTGTGACTAAACTTATGGCCTTAAATTATGATGTGCTGCTTGAGACAGTTTTCCTAGTGTCCATTGTCAGGAATTCAGATTCCATCAGAGCTCTATAGGAAGCCAGGAGGTCTTTCTAAAAGTGATAGTTATCTACCAGTATAAATCCTGGGAATCTCCTCTTTATTTGTCTGTTAGGGCTTGTCATAGGATCTATCAGAACCTATCGGCAAGCAAAGAGAAATCTTCAAAATGAGTAGCTACTTGCCAAAGAAATTATTACTTTGCCATAAAATTCTCAGAACTTGTTCTTGGATACACAGGTCAGGTAGTGCCTGAAACTTCCTCATCTGCTTCAGGATATTTCAGGTGCATCAAATCCACAAGGCCATAGAGAACGAATTGGTAGACCCACCTTCCCAGTGGGCCTGGACCTTGTAGAGAGCCTTCTTTTGCTCTGATGCCCACCCAGAATCGGGAGACTTTTAGATCATTTGGTAAATGAGTCAGAGACTTATGTCTCAAATGTGGAATATATTCCCAATACAATACAGAGAGGTCCAGCTAGCATTCCACTTCTTAACGTTAAAACATGTGCAACAAGACCTTAACTGTATAACGCAGTATATCACAGACTTTATTAAGTTGGCAAGATTTTAGAGTTGCATGGGAAATTACCCACTCTGATATGTGTGTGTTTTGCCAAAGTATTTAAGGTAGCTCTCACTCTTAAAATGTTAAACTTAGATTTGCCATAGGATCCTACAATTCAACACATACACACACATGCACACACACAGGAGAAATAAAACTATAGGTCTGCACAAAGATTTGTGGCCTGATGTTCATAGCATATTATTCATAATAGCTAAAATGTGAGAAAACCCCAAATACTCATCAATGTGAATGAAATAAAAATATCCATACAATACAGTATTATTTAGAAATAAAAAGGAATGAAGTACAGATACATACTACAACAGGGTTGAACCTTGAATATATTATGGTAAATGAAAGAAACCAGATACAAAAGAGCATATATTGCACAATTCCGTTAAATGACATGATCCCAAAAGGCAGAACTATAGAGACACAAAGTAGATTAGTGATTGCCTGGGGGTACTGGAGGTAAGAACACGGAGTAACTGAAAAAATCATGAGATTTCTTTGTGGGGTAATAAAAATGTTCTAAAAATTTGATTGCAGTGACAGTTACATAATCTGAAAATTAACAAAATTTATTGAATTGTATACCTGAAAGGAGTGAATTTTGTGGTAAATACATAAGTTATACCTCAACTAATCTGTTTTTTAAGAATCCATCATACCAGGTAATTTCAGAAAATTCTTGTTAATTGAGGAGTAAGAGCAATATTCATTCTATAATCATAAAGAGCACTAGGGTAGGAAGTCTCAACTATCTAGTGTAGTTGCATTCATTGGTGTCTAGCCAAGATTGGCTGAATAATATTCTCAGAAACCATCCTGTGTATTAAAACCAGATGGAATATCAATCAATAAACTTTTACACAGGTGAAAGAAGAGTTGATAAGTCAGAGGGGAGAATGAGACATGCAGAGATTAGCAGAAAGCCAACTTTAACTCTCTGACAAGTGGAAGATGTGGTTTATTGGGATCTGGAGCCCTGTGGGACCTACAGTCATTGCCAGAAAAGCCACTAGAGTCAGAGACAGAAAGAGAATTTCCCTGGTGTCTCTTTTCCTCCCATCCTCTTATTTTCCTCCAGTGTCACCTACTGGCTCGACTTGAATGATAACCCATGTACATAGAGCCCATCAACTTCTTTGCTACACACAGCAGAGCAAAGAAAAGGTAGGAATGGATCTGAGGCAAGCATGCCCAGAACTGAAACAGTGGTATTTAAGTTATTTTCCCATTTATATCCAACTTAACTTTTTGCCCATACTACTTTTCATAACACTAAGGGCTCTCTGGGCTTTGCCTGTTAACAGACACCTCTACAGCACTCTGCTTTTAGCCCATCTCAGATCTTGCATCACACATCGAGTCTTCAATTACTGCACTTACACTCAGTGATTACATTCTCCTATAAAACCACTGCAGAAAGCATATACTCATCATCCAACTTACAAATAAAATCACTTCCTTAGTTTTTAAATGATCTAATGTTTAACCTTCCAAATTTGATTATAACTATCACGAAGACAAGGATTATGCCATAGGCATTATATCCAAGATAGCTGATAAATACAATGTCAAGAAAATAATGGGGTTTTTTAAACTGTCATTATAAAATGATGTACTGTTTGTTTTCCAGAGTATGTTGAGGCTGAAATTAACACATGACTTTTAACACATTATGGCAAATTAATATTCATAAGGTTTTTTGCTGTGTGCTTCCACTTTTTAATTTTACTGTGAAGATATGCCCCAGACTTGGCAAGCTTCATTTCCTAGTGCACTAATATCATAAAGGTATAAAGCACTGCCCAAAGCTAACATATGTTTTCCTCCTTACCATTTCATTCATTCTACATACTGAGTAAAGTTAATGAGGTGTCAAAAGAAGTTCTCTGAAGGACTGGTAATGTAGGAAGTACGACCTGGGTAAAAGGCCAATAGAAGCCATAGAGGTCATTGGAACAAATCCTTGACAGCCTATATGTTGTTAATCTTGAGAATAGAGAGTGGTAATTACATTTCCAAAGGTACAGAGTTGATATATTAGATTACACCCATGGCTTATCCAGAACAATATTCACTTGTTAACAGGATTTCTAAAAGGCAAGACGTAGGCCTTAGTAGTTAAGGATATTCCATTTTCATTTGGTAGCTATTTATGGCTCTGCCTTTTATCAATTAGCTTAAATGTTTCTGGAATCCATTATATTTCCTCTACAAAACAAAACAAATAAATACACTGAACAGATTCTTGGCTGCCAGATTCAAAATATGCCAGTGTCACTTCTTAGATTCCTGGATCGTCTATTCACTGTTTCCATTAGTCCTTTTTATAATAAGAGCTATCTGTAAATCAAATTGATTCATTACTCTTTTCCTTTCAGGTCTATTCTTATTTTGCTTTGATGGGCCAGCTAGTACTTTGAGCAGCAGCCATAAGTTAAATAATGCAAAACTTTAGGATGAAGACAGAAGTGTTAGTCAAGTTTCAATCTCTGTATTTACTGATTATTTCTGAATATTTTAAAGAATTCTGGCTTAGAAGAGGTTTTTCCAGAGTTGTATATACAATTTTCTTGACTTTTACACTGTTAGTAATGTGAAAATAAGTGTTATACTGGGAAACACAATGAAAAGGACCAGTTGCTGGAGGAAATCAAGCATTTATATGTAGCCAAGCAAAGAGAGGAAAAAACAGTCAAACCAATTAGTCCAGTTGGCTAATGGCCTTTTTAATGAGTTATCTGGACAGCTGCACTGTTAGCTTGGGGAGCATAATCTAATATAGATTGAACTAAACTTCCTCAATTATCTTGAATTCTCGAATGCTACAGTTTTTTCTAGATGATTGTGGCCTTAGTCTCACACACCTAACTCTGGTTTTATTTCCACTTGTTTATCAGTAATAGCTTGTTGGAATTATGTCTAATAGTTAACACTATACCCATGAATACTGTATTTGCTAATGTATTTACAAGGTGGGCTAAAGCCCCTTCAAAGGTGATCTGTGTAAGTTACTTTATAAGGATAGAGATGGCTTAGTAGACATAAAGGAAGAATTTATTTGTTAAATTATTGGAATAAGTATTAATATCATTTGGGGTTTTAAAAATATTCAGTCTCATTATATGATGTGAATAGAGTTATCTGCAATCACAGATAGAACTGGGGTCAAAATGAAATTCTACACCTCTGAGAACTTTCAAATCTTCTACTTGAGTTTCAATATTGAATCTTCTCAAAATTAATCAGGATATATTAGAATATAATTATGTAGCAATCTTTTATCCAGAAAGTTCAAATGCAAATATTGCCTCTTTGAAGAGTATAGAGATTGGTTAGGTAAGAAAATTGTAATTTAACTGAGAGTACTATATTCTTACTCATTTATTCAAATTAATATAATTATTATATAACTAATTAGCTAGAGGCATGACTTGTTCTATTATTCATTAAATGTGAAAATTCTTCCCAGAAAAAATAACTCTCTGTGAAAAACTGCTCTAAAGGCTCACATAAAGCTTAAAATACATAACAATGAAACAACAGTAATTTACTTTAGATATTATTTTGGTTAAGCAAAGTGAAGAAAATGGAAATAGGTGAATTCTACCATTGATTAGTTATTTAGAAAAAGATAATTTTGATTAGAGGAAGTGGAAAGGAATATGTAGCATTCTATGTTTATCTTTACAGAAGTAATCAAATCAACTTGTCCATGCTGAGAGATTATAGCTTATAAATTAAAAGTATAAGACTATTAGATTACAATTTTATTACTATTACTATATGGCAAGAGCACTAAGGGAGAAAAAATATACTTATCTTAAAAATAAAAGGATTAATAGTATGAGGATATATATCAATCATTAAGTGTTCATTAAACTCTGAATTAGGTATTTTAACAAAAATAAGTAAAAGACATAGCACAGCGTATTTTCATTCTGTACAAAAAAAGAGTGTGGATATTAATTGTGTTAGAAATCTTCCAGTTTATAATAAATGCCAGAAAGTATTATATTAAATCATATTACAAAACTGTGGAAAGGGTTGGTTATTTTATATGAACACAAAAGCTATTGTAACTTGCCAAACAGCAAAAAGATGAAGCTTCAAAATAAGAACAGCAGCCTATTTTCATGATTTATCAAAAAGTACAAGATAACTACATTTGATAAAGTGCAAGGATGACCGTTCTTTTCCTTTGTACCCAAATCCTTGCTTAATTTAAAAACTTAGTATATGATCTATGGACTTAGGTGTGTCTAAATACTGTGTAAGGCACATACATTATACACTAAAATAGATCTTTTCTGTTTTCTATGAGTTAGATGGAAATTTGAACAACTGAAAACTCTTTAAATCGCAAATAAAAAACTTTTTCAATAAAAAAAGATAGAAGAATTTAAAGAGTTGACACAAATTAGTTCCAGAATAAAAATTGGTATTAATATTAATAATTTAAGGATGTCTCAGACTCATAAATCATAATGTATCAAATTAGTTTTCTCTGTAAAACCAAAATCAGAAATGTGTTTGTGTATGGAATAGAGGAACATCTGAGAACAAAGCGAAGCCATGCACAGATTTTATTTACATACGTGTGTATATATATATGTATGTGTATATTTATAGTCTATATATATGCAATCTACACATATGTAATTCAGTTGCATAATATATATAATGCATATCTATGTAACCATGTGTACATATTATATCTAACTATATGTTTATGCTATGTAATACACATATATACAGTTATATATATACAGTTACATAACCACTACCACAATCAAGATATAGAATATTTCTGCCACTTTGAAACATTTCCCTATGCTCCCTTATAGTCACCACCATACCCCATTTCTGACCACTGGCAACTGCTTATCTCTTTTTGTTGCCATATTTTGCCTTTTCCAGAATTTCATATAACTGAAATGTCACATAGTACATAGCTTTTTGAGTCTGGATTTTTTACTTAGCACAGTGCTTTGGTGAATCACCCATGCTGTTTCAGGTGCCAGTAACTCATTTCTTTTATTGTTGAATAGTATTCCATTGTATGAATGGATCACAGCTTGTTCATTCATTAACCTGTAGATGGACATTTCAGTTGTTTCCAGTTTTTGGTAATTTTGAATAAAGTTGTTATAAGCAATTGCAAAAAAGGTTTTTGTATGAGCATATGTCTTCATTTCTCTGAGTGGGATTGCTGCGTAGTGTGTGAATAGTGTTCTAACTCTAAAGAAATTTTTCCAAAGTGACTGTAACAGTTTGCATTTTCACCAGACTTATATGAAAGATCCAGTTGCCCGGCATCCTCACCAACAGTTGATATTGGCTTTTATTTTTCTAGGCCATTTTAATTGCTGTGCAATGCTATCTCTTTGTGGCTTTAATTTGAATTTCCCTAATGACTAGTGATGTTGAGCATCTTTTCATGTGGTTATTTGCTATCAGTCTCTCTTCTGTAGGGAAATATTTGTACAAATATCTTGTTCTGTTTTTTTTTTTCCAAAAAAAGACAGAGTTTTTTTTTTTTTTTTTTCCTTTTCTTATTGAGTTGTTTGAAATGTTCTGGGTAATATTTAATTACCTTATATGTGTTTTAAAATATTTTATCCAGATATAATGTTTTCATTTCCTTAAGAGTTTCTTCCAAAGAGCAAACATTTTCTTAGATAGTATACAAAAAGTATGAACCATAAAAGAAAACTGATAAATTGAACATATGTTCACAATACAAAACTGTCTTAACTACTCTTTCTAATAAATCTTAAAACTAGGTAGTGTAAGTCCTCCAATTTTGTTCTTTTCAAAATTGTCTTCGCTATTACATATCTATTGGGTTTTTGTCATACAAATTTTAAAATTAACTTATTAATTCCAAGAAAATAAATACAAAAATCAAATTATGTTTGGGATCTTGTTGACTCTAAATATCAACTGGGGCAGAATTGGCATCTTAATAACACTGATTCTTCCAGTCCATGGACATGTTATGCATTAGAAAACTCAAGAGAAGGAGGAAAGTACTGTATTCCCAAACTTTTACTTACTATAGTCTTTCTTCTTCCTAATATTTCAAGGCTCTTTTTAAAAAAAAAATATTTCTTTTGTCTCTAAAGAACTATTTTAAATCTTTTTTGAGGATAAGTCTGCCCATGACAAATTTGCTTAGTTTTTCTTCAATTAAGAATATTTTGATTACCCTTCCTTGCTGGAGAGTATTATTTTCAGACTGTAGAATTCTGGGTTAACAATTCTTTTCTTTTTGCATTTGAAGTGTTGTACTACTTCCTTTTGGTCCTCAAGGCTTCAGAATGAAAATCCACTGTCGTTCAAAACATTCTTCAATTATTTTCAGGTATTATTTGTCTCTCAGTGCTTTCAAGATTTTTAATTTTTAATTTTCAGAAATTTGAGTATGATGTGTCCCTCTGTGGATATCTTTGGAGTTATCCTAAGGTTTTATTCAGCTTTTAAAATCTGTAATATTGTATTTTTTCCAATTTTGGTAAGTTTTTACCCATTATTTCATGTTCTTTTTCAACTCCATGTACTTTCTCCTTTCTTTATGAGATTCTAATTATATAAAAGTTAAATATTTTGTTATAGTCCTTCATGCCCCTGAGGATCTGCTTATTTATTTATCTTAGTCTATTTTCTGTCTGCTGTTTGGACTGGGTAATTTCTACTTTTTAATTATCTGGTTCATAGATTCTTTTTCTGTCCCCTCCATTATGCTTCATTGATTCTTTTTCTGTCCCCTCCATTCTGCTATCAAGCCTGTTCACTGAGATTTTTATTCAGTAATTGTATACTTCAGTTCTAAAACATCCATTAGGATCTTTATATCTTCCATTTATTTGCTGAGATTTTCTATTTCTCATTTCTTTCAAGCATATTTATAATTGTTCATTTAGCCTTTTTTAGAATTTAAAATTTTTTTGTCTAATAATTCTACCATGTTTATCTCCAAACTGTTATCTTTTAATATTTTTTTTAATTTTTGAGCTTTTCATGGTTTTATCATTATGAGTGATTTTCTACTGAAATAGGACATTTTGGGTATTATGAGTTTCTAGATCTTAAGTAAACTTTCTGTTTTAGCTGCCTTCCTTTAATACTGGTCTAGCAGAAGAAGGAGAGATAACCTCCTTACTGCTAAGTGCTACTAGAATTTCAGGTTCTCCACAGAGTCTCTGTTGAGACCTGAAAGTGGGGCTTCCTGTTACTGCTAGTGGGGGCTCAAGCTTCCTATATGTTTTCCAGTTCTACTATTTAGGGCTGCTCATTACCACTCAACAAGGATGGTACTTCTGGCTTCTTGTTCAGCATTCTCTGACATCATCTTGGCAGTAAGGTGGGGGTATCTTGTTATAACCTGGTGAGAGTAGCCGTATAGGCTCCTTACTTCACCTTTGCTGGTGTGGACCGTAATAGGTCTACAGTATTTACTGTGGTATTTGGCTAGAGTAGAGTGGTTACCATTTAAAATTTTCTATTTTGAAAAATGTCATACCTCTTTCCTGGTTCTTTGGCTAAAAAAGTAGTTTGGGGGGAGCTTTCGTTTTCTATGCCTTTCGATGTTTCCACCTAGCCAGTTTTTTCAGCTCCAGCTCTGAAATATATGAGGCAAAAAGATAACACAGGAAATTCACCTGTGTTCTATTGTCATTCCTTGCGTCTTGAGGCCACCAGCCAGTATACCTACTACTCTACACCTTTCAGAATTTTATGGTTGTTTTACAATGCCCAGAGTTTTTAGTTCTGCTTAGTGAAAGGAATAGGAAAAAGTATGTCTATTCTATCTTCCTAGAAGCTGAAGTCCCTAGGGTTTATTTTAAACCAGTTTAATTAAATCTGTTTTTAATATTAGAACATTGTTTATATGAATATATATACATACACACACACACATATATATATATGAAAGAGAAGTAATATTCAGTTGGAAGAAACTCATCAAAAATATAGTAATTGTGAGTTTTAGATGTCTAAAATATTTTCATTTATATAGACAATTAATCCAAAGAAATCATCAAAATACAAAATGATAGAAAATGTCTACCTGCTAGTAACATCTGTCACAGTGAAATCATCATAAACTTTTGTTATAATTGCTATTAATTTATTTTTAAAGGAAAAACATTCATTTTTTTGAAAAAAAATTTTTGTAAACTTTTTGTTTGCTTGTTTGAATTAATTTTTTCAATCTGGTTGTTTTATTCTTACTATAAAAGTTAATTCTTGTTTTTTGTGTCCAATGGTTTTATTATCAAAAGACTAATTCTTCAGCCATTTTCAAGTCATCTGTTATGGAATGATCTTAGGAATCAAAATTGAACTATAGCACATACCCTTTACTTATTGATTCTTTAATATGCCATAGACATGAGACATAATATTGTAATAACTCCCAATCTCTTATATAGAAAACTATTTAATGATCAGTAATTAGTATATATATACATACATACATATATGTAATTTTACCTTGGTTCAAATTATTTCATGGGTAGCTCAATGAAGTATAGTTTTCTTAACATAATTCTTGTCCCCAGAACATAACAATGAATTTGAAACCAGAGACCCGTGATGCTTTCCTGAATTCCCTTACTTCATTTGCTTTAGCTACAGCAAAAATTCATACCTCAATGTAATCTGGAATTGCAATAGATATCATTCTATCAGACAAATATTAGATCCATGTCTAATATACAGAGCCCTTTGAAGTTCAACGAAATGTATTCTTGATTCTGTTTGCAATCTCACCATGAGCCCTGAGCCCATGTTGTTGAATTTCTAACATTATGACTAACTTCTACATCTAATATTTCTGACTTTGATTTCAAGATACTTGAAACAATTTTTAGCACTGACTTTACCATATCATCTTAGTCCTTTGGAGGATGGGTCTTCAAACATGCTTCTATCTTTGCATTGACTAAGTTCTAAACCCTGTTCAGTGTGGATCTAGTTAATGATCATGTAGCCATTTGAGCTCCCAATTTCCCACCTTTCTACTTTCCCACTTATATGTTATTTTGCTATGACTATCTACTATGTACCTACTAATCATCTATTGTTGAGAACAAGAATCTTCATCCTCCTGAGTAGAAGTTCTGCTTTCCAGCGACCTCAGAGCTAATACAGTGTATATCCATCATACTGGCTTTGATTTTGCTTTCTGAAATTTTTGGTGTAGAAATTAAAAAACTCTGCATAGTTTGCATACATAGGCAAAAGTCACTGAGTAGAATACAGTTAATACAAATACTAGCAGCGAATTTTTTCCCAATTTTGTAATTAGTGATTAATTTTTTAATTATTTTCTGCATATATATGGAAAGCATAATATGTAACTCATTAATTAGTGAACATTAGTGTTATGGAGTGTCAGGCCAAAAAGTTTTCAGACATTCATCATTTTTCAGGTGAGAACATTAAAGTCCACAGAGGGCTTTATACATATATGCATACATACATAGCAGTTAAATTAATGTTAGATTCAGTCTGAAATGCAGTCCTTCAGATTTTCAGACTATTTAATATTCTTTTGTTTTGGATTGGTTTGCTTTAAGAAAAGAAATGGTTATTTTCAGAAATCAAGATATCAACCTAAACTAGAGGTTGTTAATTAATGAAATCATTAATTTGAGGCTTTTAAAATTTAGCTTTCTGTTATAACTACACAGGTGAGGACTGCATACAAATATTACTTCCAGTCACCCAGAGACACCTTTCATTTAGTGAGATCTAAGTTACTCCCTCACAGATGGCCATGTGACAGCATCCCCTGTCAGCTATAATTTTACCTAACTTCAACATGTGCCTCTGCTTTTCTGTAAAAGCGGTCCTCTTCCCACCCTACTTGTGATTATCCTCCTTTAGTTCATTGTAAAAGCCATTTAGCTCCTATCCTATCATTCATTATCTCCTAGAGACAGCACAGTGGAACTAACTTTCATTTTTCTTCATCTTCCTGGGATTAGACAAGCTCTGGCATTTTACTATTAGCTATTGTTAATATTAGGGGTGATACATTAATAATGTCATATTTTTTCCTGTAACAAGGTATAACAATGATAGTTTTAACAGTTTTTACTTTCCTGAAAATATTAGTTTCGACAGCTGGGCTTCTGCTTTGCAAGCTTTCTTTTTGGTTTGGAGGTCGATGCCAAATTTCTTCCAAGTTCTTTTTGTTAACCCACCTAATAATAACCCAACTTCATTACCATAGTCTCCTTTCCCTTGTGTGGTATGCATCTGTTTGCAACATTTTTTGAGACCATTATAAAGCATATTTTTGTCAGAAGTAGCGCTTTTATGTAATACACAAGTAAATATGCTTATTTGAGGAAAAAATTTCCAATTTATTCTATATGGTAAGTAGATAATAGGTGTGCATTTTAGTTATAATGGTTACTACATAGGAAATTTCTAAAGTGACTATTTTATGTACTTTTCTAATGACTTGATTGACTCAACCAAAGTTTCTGAAATTCTACAGTGTATGAATAGAAAAATGCAGATCCTCATCTGTAGATATATAAAAATGCACTTAAATGAGTTTATATGCTGCAGTGTCATCTAAATATGAATTGGACTGAAGATATGTAATAAGAAAGCAAATCATTAATTCAGCCTCTTACTCCTCATAGTAGAGTATGATAATTGATGTCATTACAGAATAACTATTTCTTTTTTTAAGAACTTTTATTGAGATATAATTGACATACAATAAACTGCATATATTTAAAGTGTACAATTTGATTTTTTTTTCTTATTGGTAATGTGTATATGGCAACCCCAATCTCCCAACTCATCCCACCCCCCCACCCCACCCCTGCTTCCCCCCTTGGTGTCCAGATGTTTGTTTTCTATGTCTGGGTCTCTATCAGAATAACTATTTCTTATTATAGGATAAATACCAGGCGATGGTGGTTAACTGGCAGAAATAGGGAAATGTTTTTGGCCACTGAGTTTGGAAACAATACGCCTTACTCTTTTTTTAGGTAGATAAATTTGCTGGTAAGGTGAAGTATACATTGATGTTTCTGGAAAGGCTTAAAGTAATGAATATCGATCAGAAATGTTTTCAGAATAAGAAAGAGACTTTCACATCCAATAAGATGAGGTAGACACTTTTCCTGATTTCTCTAAGTACTACTAAAACTCTTAAATTATATATAAAACAAACATAAGAATAAACTCAACGACAGAGAAAAGATAAATCATCTAGGGACCTTGAGACTCAAGCAACAACATGATAGCGAATTCCCTTGGTTATATTTCTACCTCATATAATCCAGACTGGATGCTGGGAAATCCAACAACCCAGAAACATGAACAGGCAAAGACCAAAAAAAAGAAAAAACAAAAAACAAAAACAAAAACAAAACAGAAAACCCCTCCATCCTCCAAAATGTCTGATTTCTCTAGCCAGATGACCATGAAAGAATTGTACTTGCAACACAAAAAGTTTTAGCCATTAAGCATACTACAGCAGCTAAACTCCATGCGGTGGCGGGGAGGAAACCCTGCTGTTCAGCCTTGACCTGCCTCAGCAAAGAACAAGTGGAGAACTTAGATTTCCATCCTGTATTGAAGAGATGGCCTTTCCCCATTATATGTTCTTTGTCCTTCTGTCACAGATTGATTGTCCATATATGTGTGGATTTATTTCTGGGTTCTCTATTTTGTTCCATTGATCTATGTGTCTGTTTTTGTGCCAGTACCATACGGTTTCAATTACTATAGCTTTGTAGCAGAGTGTGAAATCAGGAGCATAATACCTCCAGCTTTGTTCTTTCTCAAGATTATTTTGGCTATATGGATTCTTTCTGGGTTTCATACAAATTTTAGAATTATTTGTTGTAATTCTGTGAAATATGTCATTTGCCCTTTGACAAGGATTGCACTGAATCTAAAGATTGCATTGGGTTATATGAACACTTTAAAAATATTAATTCTTCTAACCCATGAGCAGAAAGTGTCTTTCCACTTTTGTATATCTTCTATTTATTTCATGAGTGTTTTATTGTTTTTAGTGTTCAGGTCTTTCAACTCCTAGGTCAAATTTATTCCAAGGTATTTTATTCTTTTTGATGCAATTGTAAATGGAATTGTCTTCTTATAGTTTGTTATTAGTGTATAAAAATGCCACAAATTCTGTATATTGATTTTATATCCTGCAACTTTACTGAATTCATTTATTAGTTTTAACACTTTTTCAGTAGAGTCTTTAGGGTTTTCGATATATAGTTTCATGTCATCTGCAAACAATGACAGTTTTAGTTTTCCCTTTACAATCTGGATGCCCCCCTTTTTTTTCTTGCTTAATTGTTGTGGCTAAGACTTTTAATACCATGTTGAATAACAGTAACAAGAGTAAGCATCCTTCTCTTGTTCCTGATCTTAGACAAAAAACTTTCAGTTTTTTGCTGTTGAGTATGACATTAGCTGTGGGTTTGTCATATATGGTCTTTATTATGTTGAAATATATTCCCTTTATACCCAGTTTTTTGAGAGTTTTTCTCATAGATGGATATTCAATTTTTTTCAAATGCCTTTTCTGCATCTATTGAGTTGATCATGTGATTTTCATCCTTTATTTCGTTAAAGTGGTATATTACATTGACTACTTTGTAGATGAACTAATGTTGAACTATTCTTACACCTCTGTAATAAATCCCACTTGATCATGGTGTATGATCTTTTAATGTTTGTGGGATTCAGTTTACTAACATTTTGTTGAGGAATTTGCATCTATGTTCATCAAGGATATGGGCCTGAATTTTCTTTTCTTTTTTTTGGGGGGGGGGGTGTCCTTTTCTGGTTTTGGAATTGGCACTTCTAAAATGTGTTTGGAAGGTTTCCCTCCTCTTCAATTTTTTTGGAAGAGTTGGAAAAATGTAGGTATTAAATCTCTTTGAATGTTTTGTAGAATTCACCAATGAAGCCATCTGTTCCTGCACTTTGGTGTTGGGAGCTTTTTGATTATTCTTTCAATACTGTTATTACTAATTAGTCCATTTAAAATTTCTAGTCCTTCATTATTCAGGTTTGAAAGACTGTTTCTAAAATTTATCCATTTCTTCTAGACCATCCAGTTTGTTGGAGTATAATTGTTCATAGTAGTCTCTTATGATCCTTTGTATTTCTATGGTATCAGTTGTGACTTCTTTTTTGTTTAATTAACATTTATTTATTGGCTGTGTTGGGTCTTCATTGCTGCACACGGGCTTTCTCTAGTTGTGGTGAGCAGGGGCTACACTTCGTTGTGGTGTGCGAGCTCCTCATTGCCTTGGCTTCTCTTGTTGCTGAACACTGGCTCTAGGCACATGGGCTTCAGTAGTTGCTGCACACGGGCTCAATAGTTGTGGCTCATGGGCTTAGTTGCTCCACAGCATGTGGGATCTTCCTGGAGCAGGGATTGAACCCGTGTCCCCTGCATTGGCAGGTGGATTCTTAACCACTGAGCCACCAGGGAAGCCCAGTTGTGACTTAACCTTATTTGCAGAAACAAATTTGAAACTGTCATTATGTTACATACCTATCAAATACTCGCTCTGTCCTAATAACACCCTCTTGGAATCCTTTGTTCCCCTATTTTTATTAGATTGATTTATCTCTTGGCCTGTAGCCTTGTTGAATCTGGGGATTCTTGTTAATATTTTCTCAATCACATCAAATGTTTTTGCATACCATTTACTTATTCCTCTTTCTAGTTACTTACTCATTTAATTAAATTTCTCAAATTACTTTTAAAAAGGAGATGGTCTGAGAAAAAGTTAAGGAGGTATATCATGTGAAGACATTTTCTTATTCTCTCCAATGATTGATTCAATATTTTGTAGGAATATAATTAATCTACATGAATTATATTTATTCTCTAAAATTTTAAGGCTTTACTCTGTTATCTTCTAAGATTTAGAATTGCCAATGGGATATCTGAATTTAATCCCATTGTTATTCCTTTTGTGTAACATCTGCTTTTTTCTTTTTCCTTCTGAAATGGTTTTAGGCCTTCTTTTTGAATTTGAATGTCACATGATGTAAGTTTGGTCTTTATTAAATCTTTCAGCATCCAGTAGACCATCTGTTTACTATTTATTTAATAATGTCCTTTATTCTGTGTTTTCTGTTCCCTTTTTCTCTCAGTATTAATTGCATGTTGACCATCATATTCTACTGACATTGTTTCTGCCTTTAAGATTTTAGAGCAGTCTCTCACTTTATCTATTATTAACAATTTATCTAGTTAGTATTTTAATTTGCCTACAATATTTTAAATTTTTTCAGTGTGCCACTTGCTTTATTTAAGTAAAGTTTTATTGAAAGATAGACATGCCCATTCTTATATATTTTGTGTATACATATTGTCCATGTATATTTTAAACTTTTAAAAAGCATTGTATTTTTCCTGAATTTTCATTTTTAAAAGCATCTTATTTTTGTTTTATAAATTCAATATCTAATATCAACCTATATGCCTTTGAAAATACTGCTCAGATTGCTCTTGTTATCGAAGTTATCTACTTTTGCCTGAAATACTTCTTTTTTTCAGGAGAAATTTTCTTCACTGTTTATCTTAAACTTTTTCTGCTATGACAGACTTTCCTCAGACAACTAATTAATCATTAAACATCCAACCATATTTTAGAATGAAGCAGAAGTAACTGTTTAAGAGACTTCAATGTGTACATGTAGTTTGTTATATCTTGTTACAGCAAGAAGCTGGTTGTTGTAATTTTAGAATTCATATTGCCAACAAATGGACGGGCTTTCTCTGATGTAACAATGAATTAGTTTATAGGGCTGCCATCATAAATTACCACCAACCTGATGACTTAAAACAACAGAAGTTTGTTCTCTCACAGTTCTGGTCAGAAGTCTGAAATCAAGGTATTGGTAGGACCACACTACTTCTGAAGGCTCTTGGGGAGAATCATTCCTTGCCTCTTCTGTATTCTGATACTCCCAAGCAATCCTTGGCTTGGAACTGCATAACTCCAAACTCTTCCTGCATCTTCACATGGCTTTCTCCTCTGCATCTGTGTCCTCTCTTCTTATAAGGACACTCATCATTGGATTTGGGACCCACTTGGAAAATTCAGGAAGATCTCATCTAGAGATGCTTAATTATATCTGCAAAGGCATTTTTTCCAAATAAGGACAAATTCAGAGATTCTGAGTAGGTATATCTTTGGAGTACCACTATTCAACCTACTGCAAACAATATACAGTAATCCCCTCAAGAATATTAAATGAAGTTTAGTTGTTACGGGTAAAAGTCTCCTTTTAGAAAAGGAGAAAAGCTCACTTTTTATTCGAGCTTTGGTGAGAAATATTCTTGTTATCATGATTTAAGCATGAAGAGTAGAGTGGCTGACAGTTCATATAATACTTCAGTTTGTCTTGCTCTTCTCACCCTCTCCTCTCCATTATGTTCTCAGGTGCACTTGCCTCTTTTGAGACTGAAGCTACTCTTGCATTCTACCATGGAGGTTAGTACTCTTGTCAGTGCACACCACTCAAATACATTTCATAACACAGCTTTCTTCCTCATGGTCATCCATGTGTATTTTTCCACCTAAATTCTCTTCTCCAGAAAACTTTCAAAATCTGAGGTTTACCAAACTCTTTCATTTTTTTGTTGATGAAGATTATACTTTAAAAAAATATAAACTATTATTTATATGGAATCTCAGAAAAAGAGGTAAAAAAGCTTATTCTGTTTATGATACATCAACATTCTAAGTCTCAGTGTCCTTCTCTATAGAATACAAAATAAAAATCACACTTTATATCATCATTTGAAGATTAAATGCTATATGCATATGGAAGACTGTTTATATAATAGGAGTGTTCAATAAATATTAGCTATCATAGAAAATAAGTTTCTATCCAGATATTTAAAGAATTAGTAAATCATTTAAAAATTTATTGAATATATTCACTTAGACTTCCTAAGAGATAATTTCCTTATGTTACTTCACTTAAAATGTAGATATTAATTATCACAGACAATTTTGTTTCACTCATTTGCTACTGAAACTTTAACTAAAATACAAGAATGTTCTGTTTTTAATCTGAATACAATTTCCTGGAACTTGCCAAAATAGCATTTGTCATTTCCCATCCCCTTAACTTTGAAGGGCATATATGTTAATACATAAATATAATTTGTGTAGTTCTTTTTTAAAATTTTTCATGAATTAATCAGTTTAAAGGGAAAGTATTTGTGCAGATCATACCACCTGATACTTAAAAATTCGTAACTACAAGCCGAATTTTGAAAGACAGCCATAATTTAGTGTTATGCTTGAATAAATTATATAGCATTCAAGGAATGTTGTTTATCATTTGAAAAATTAGGCAACTCAATTTCCCCTCAGGAAAAAAAAAAGGTTGATTTTCTGTTTACTGCAGTTAATTAGAGTACAAAATTATAAACTTCTAACTCTTTGCTAGGCAGGAAGTTATTTTAATTCTGAGTCTATAGTAGTCATGCCAGAGTAATTAGAGTAATTATTGTCTTTTAATAATAAGTAGATTTTGGAGTACAGGTCTTTGATAGATGAGAACGTGTTTTCTTTTATTCTGTATCCATAATGACAAAACAATGCACAGCACACAGTAGGCAATCAATGTATCTGTACTAGTATAACACTTTTACCATTATTCACTGTCAACTTTCAGTCAAGTGAATTGTTGGGCAATGTGTCTTACATAAAGCAATAAAACTAAGACACTACACTTATATAAATATATTTCAATGGTAAAACTGTAAAACTATATACACATGACAGTATTTGGCTCTAAAATGAGGGTAGTAGATATTTTCCTCACATACTTCTGTTTTTAAAGTAACAATTATTTCTTGAGTACATACTATATGACTCACTGTACCTAGCAAAAGGTAATACACAAAGGAGTAAAAGTCATTTTCCTCTACTGAAAGAGACTGCTTCTTCATTGGTGAGATGTGGGCTTGGTCATTAGGAAAAAATTCTAAGTATCTAACAATTTGGTTAAATGGAATAAAGTGATTTCTTTAAAATAATTTGTTAACTATAGAAATCATCTTATATATAGATATTTAGTGTCATGGGACATATTTATGACAGGTATAGGTCAGCAAACAATATGTATAGTACATTGGCAATTTTGCTAAAGAAGAAGAAAAACACACCATTCACTGAAATTCCAGTGGTTTTTACCTTTTGTAGGAAGTATTTGTTTTAATTTTAAAGTATTTTTCTATATTCCATTATTTCTGGAATTAACTTAAAAATAAGGTACAATTAGAAAATAGTATTCAAACAACTGATGCTAGATTTAATTGCTGAATGAGTAAAGTTAATACAACTAAGTTATTGAGGCTAATAACAGTCGTTAGCATTAATTTGGAAGCAAATCATATTTTATCTTGAGACAAGTATTCTACACTGCTAAGCACACTTACAAAATATGTCTCTGAATATAACATTCTGATAAGTATACAATGGCATGGCTACTTCCATGCAAACATCTTGATGTGGAAACACTTTGATAAGACATAAAAAGTCATTCCTGTTGAATTTCAATTTTTTAATTATAAAGGAATATGCACAACAGATTCACACCACATCTATGACTAACACCTAGATTATGGATCCCACGCCTACATGTTTGTAGTGAGTGGAGCTCAGAAATAGAATGTATTAGACATGGGTTATAGATCAGAAAAGAAATAAGGATTGAGCATTTATGTTGCAAAAACATTATTCTAATGGAAAGAAATTTGCATTTTAATCTTCCAAGTAAAAGTCTGTGATGGAACAACAGAACTGGACTTCCTATTTTAAGCTACCAGAAAAAAAAATATGTACAAAATGTATGAAACAACTGTCTTTGAATTGCAGACAACAGATAATTTCTGGACTTATATCCCTAAGAGATGGTCAGTAAATGAAAGGAACTTATAAAAGGCCTGGCTTTCTCACTAAAGGTATATTTCTAGCTGCAGAACAGGGGACATGACCACAAGCAGAGCGTGATGATCTTGACAAATTAGGGAATCAAGGAACAGAGTCAGTGAGTCTGTGGTAGGAGGAAGTTGCTAGACAGAGTCTCCAAGATACAGGAAAAGGGTTCAAAATCTGAATAAGTGTTCTCTTGAATCTCTGCTGTGTACCTGGCAGTAAATGCATAGAATGAAACACTGTAAATAGAGCAAAGTATAACCTGGGAACAGTAAAACTGAACAGTTCCCAAACCTTCCCCAGGGCTGGGACTCATTTGATAGTAAAAGAGATGCAAAATGTTCCACTGTGAAAAAATAATTATAAGAAAGTAAAGTTGCTATATTTATATCCAAAAAAAGGATACATTTTATAATGGTAAAGGTATAAATTTGTCAAGAAGATGTAAAAATCAAGCATATCAATGCCCCGTGTGTGTGTGTGTGTGTGTGTGTATGTTAAGAACACATAACATGAGATCTACCCTCTGAACAAATCTTTTAAATACACAATTATTTAAATAAACAATAATTAATACTGTTAGCCAATAATAATATATTGTAATATTATGCAAATTCCTACTCAATACCTGTTTAGACTAGTCAGTTCAGATTTGCATAGGATGCTTTCATCCACTCATCTAATGCTTTAATTATATGAGAAAGCAGTTGACTGTTTTAGTGTAGCAATTCTAAATTCTAAATATAGTCATAAATTCAACAACAAAATCATTTATGGGGTAATTATAATCATTTCACAAAACACAATAAATTTGTACTACATTAAATAAACAATTAAAAATCCACATTTGTGAAATTTGTTATGGTTTGTGATTATAACAGCAGTGTATGACATGGACATGGCCATTTTTAATACCTAAAATTATTCTCCATACAACTTTCATTCATTTTGGTTGCAAAACAACTTTATCATAGGAAATGTTCAGATATAATATATTTAAATTGTTGATCAGGTTGTATATTTTCAAACATTTTAATATTACCATTGTCACATAATCAGGACTCACAAATTTCTTTCTTAATTAGATACAGTGCTCTAGATAGTCTTATTTTGGTTATGAAAGTAGTTCTACAGTTACAATTTAGTTGTTGCTTTCTTTAATGCTCTTCTCATTGTTCTAGGTACCTTTTTCTCATGAAGTTTCTCCTCTTTCAACATTTAAGAAAAAAAATTTTTTTTGCTGGGTATCTTTTAAGTGGTATAAAAGCTAATACTATAGATTTCTCACTAAAACTAACTACATCACCACCACAATTATTCAATTTAATCCAATTAAAGTCCTTTTTGTATTTTTCTTATATAGATAAATATTACAAATACAGGCTATGAAAGGTATACTTGTTTCCCCTAACTAATACAGTTTTATAAATATTGGTGCTTTAGTTCCTGTGCAACCAATACTTCTGATTTCTGTGTAGACAGAATAGATAACCACTTTGATATCATTCTGGTTCTTTTATTTTAATATATGTTATAATCCTCTGCAGTTAATTACCATGAATAATTTATTCGTGATTAACATTTTAAAATCAAGGCTGAGGATTTATTCAATTACATGATACTGTCATTTTCATAAAACACACAGACAAGCTGTAGAAAGTCTATGGAATTATGCAATTTAATGATGAACAGGAGAAAACAGTCTTTCAATTTAAACCACTGATGTATAGTATTACAATTATATTGTAATTCATCTATATAAATTTTTTGAAGCAACCCTAGGAAATAGAATGAGTGAAAAGCAAAAGCAAAGCAAAAAAAAAAAAAGTCTATTATTCTATGTTAGAGGGCTAGTTTTCCAATACAAATAAGGACAAATTCTACTTTGTGTTTTTGTGAAGATGGAAGCCCAAGAAGTAAAGATATACAATGCTACCAGAAAATAAAGTTTTAATATTGATAGCCTGCTTGTGTCCTCCCAAAAAAAAATTAGCATCCAAAGATGCTATGTTCAATACTTTTGCTTGACAATGTTAAGGATTTTTTAACCAGCAACTGGAAATTTTTTCTACTCATCAACAAATTGTTACTATCTTACACCAAGTTCTGATACAACTTATTCATATTACATTCATTTCTATATCATAAATTTTACTGTTCTGGGACATGGTCTCTGACTTTATGGGAACCATCAAATTAGTACCCATAATTGCTGAGGCTACATTTTTCCCTTGGTCTCTTTGAAAAAGGACATCAGTTGCATTCCATAAACTTATTCATGTAAATATAAAAATCTGTGTTAAAAAAAAGTTTGGTGTAACAGCTGACTTGATTGTAATCCATTTATTTCACTTCATCATGATTCTATTTTCATTAATTCATTAATATCAGTTATTTTTTTCCAATGAAAATTGTAATCACCTGCTTTATAAAAAGCAATTGATACATGCTTTAGAATTGGACTGAAAGGGATTTGAGCAGCTAAAAATGTAATAATGAAAATAATATTGTAAAAGAACAGTGTCACAATTGATTGTAACTATGGTTTCTTTGGCACTGTAATTATGCTGGGTATACTAAAATCTCCAGTTTCTGGTAATTGGTGACTTACGCTCAACCCCTTACAGAGACATTACCCCCAGAATTGTACAGATTTTAAGAATAATAAATTCATATCCCCAGTTCCAGTAAAATAAATACATTTTAAAATACCTAATTTTATCAGAGTGCTCCATGCCATTCTAGTGGAATTAAGCTGATATTTCTCAGCTTGGGTGAGGGATGCACAAAGCAGCAAATGAGAAAATGCAGGTGAAGTTAGCATTATGCTTGGAAAATAGAAGGTACTCAGTAGGTAAATGCTATTATCATTATCATCTTTCTCTCTAAATAATTAAAACCTAAACTACTCTTGATCGCTGTCTGTCGAATATTGTAATATTTTATCTTAAAGACCATATACTTTTTATATCACACAGCTTTGGCATCACAAGCCTAGGAACATAGCGAGTATTCAAAAAACATGTCCAAAATGGAGCTCTTAAGTTCCCTTTCAGCTCTACAATATTGTGAGTCCCTGAATGATATTGAACTAGTGACTTGGGATCTATACTCTTAAAACAAGTCATTTAGAGCACCACAGACGTTCAATTTATCATCAGAGATACCTGATTGAACTGTGTCAAGTGTTAGTTTATTGACAGTGAGGTGGATATTGTTTACTGATTCTCAGAGGTTAGCTTTTGCCTTGCCTTAAAGCTCTAAGGAAATCCAGCATCTTCAACGAAACAAGATCACTCTCCTTTGGGAAAATAAAGCTATAAAACAGGTATAGATACCACAAGAAGAAATCTCAATCTAACATAAGAAGGGAACAAATCCTTTAAAAGAACTTTGCAAAGCAGCTGGAGAACCTGACAGACAGTTATTCTGTTAGCCAGATTTGGAGGTAAAACCAGATGTCATCAGATATTTATTCCTTTTGGCTCTGTTTCATCACAGTGGGAGCTTTTTAGGGCTTCTGGTCTTTGCCGACTCTGTTCTCCTATACTTCTGATCTTCATTTGATAAAGTCGGTCTGCCTTTATGTCCCCCTGAACATGCTTCTTATTTGTTTAGAATGTCTCTTTCAAAGCTGATCAGTATAAATCTGATCCTGCCCTATGACTCTGAGTCTTTCTTCAGAGATTAATTTCAAAGCATAATCTTGTTTTAAATCTTGAATAACATTTAATTCTGATTATGTTCACTTTGTGTTTCAGTGGGAGGGTCTAAACCTATATCTTCTAATAAGAACTCAGATCTAAAGCAGTTTAAAAAGTTTTGTTTTCCATAGAATTGTCTCATTTCTATATTAAATTTTGTTCTGAATGTCTAAATTCTTATACATAAGCCCACATCTTACTCTTGCCATAAACACTGCAAAAAGTATACTAAAATTCAACTGGTCCACCCCATTATAGAGCATTGTCCAATGAGAAATCTCCAGCGTGAAACTTTGCAAACCACTTTGACACGTTCTGTCAGTCACAGCACATTTTCCATACATAGCACAAATCTTTTTTTGCATTTTGGTTGTGTTTTCACCTTTCCTGAAATAATAAAGCATAATATGCCAAAAATGGTCCTTTTTTCTTCCATCTTCAATATTAAAATGGCTACACAAAAATTCACCAATTTTGATGTCTTTTTTTAATGCATGCTGATATGACAGTTGTCACATACAATCTAACAAAATTGTTTTGAATGACGTTAAAGACAGCTAAGTGCTACTAGAGCCATCTTGCAGAAAAAAAAAACGAACCTATTGGCCAACCCAATATAAACAACCAACAATTGATGAATCATATATTATTAACTATTCATTTCATTCATATTCATTTTAAAACTAATGATGGCTCCTAAATAGCTGATAGCTCCTAAGATCAGGAGTGGGTGGAGCTGAGGGGGAGTGAGGCTCCATATATAGAGGCTAGTCATTATTGACATAATAATATCGTCTTAAATATGTCATGTTGTTTTTTGGATTCTTGTTTTTTTTTTTTTTTTTGTATGATCAAGGAGACCAGATAACCAATTTGCCAAGCACAATCCAGTTTAAACAGTTGCCTGGAATAATTATTACCACTCTTTTTCATTCTCAAAAGTGTCTGTTTGGAGGATAAATTGTATGGTAACTCACAGAGCACTCAAGTGGAGGAAAATTTCTCTACATTTGTTGGATCAACTACACATCCTGTGTTCTGCTAAGTCATCTAGAAACACGCTCTCTATGCAGAAGGGGCTCTAGTCACTGTCAACGACACTCTTGATTATAATCTATTGTGTGCAACCATAAATCCAAAGAGGAATATGGATTGGAATCGAAGGATAACATAAAATACCTGGTAGTCACACATTTCTTATTGAGTTTCTAGTTTCAGGGAAAAATGTTGTTACATCATTTCATTATTATTGACTTAGAGAAGACAATTGGCAATAGAATACAAAAGGAAGAAGGAATGGGTATTCCCTTTTGATTTAGAGCGCAAACTAAAATTATTATTAGAAAGTGGGGGAAAATGAGAATTTGATCTGCATATTTTTTTTCATTTTTACATTTGATCTATTAATGAATGTAATACAGAATTTTGCAGTATTATGCTGTGCACAAGATAATTTCAGGATTCGTAGAAGACATTCAGTTCATAGCACACTGAAAGTAGTCTGATACCGGGGCACTAACTTTAAGTTCTACAAACACCTTTCAATCCCTTTCTGATGGTCTAGCACAGTACTGTCACTTTTAATAACTGAATAAGATTCCATTCTCCATTACAAAGAAGAATGAAGGCTAATTAATATACATTGTCAGCCAAAGGGAAGAAAAAAAAAAAATGAAAGGAGACCTGAGGCTTTTCAAGAGAGTAGAAAAGGTAGCAGAAACTAAATAAAACACTAAAACGCTGCTTTACAATATTCCTTCCCAGCCCGTTACATTGATCTATTTTCCTTTTTATTCTTTGTCCCCTCTTACCAACAAATACTGCTTTGAAAGTAATTTAAAAAAATCATTTTTAGCATAGACCCCCTTGGACACCCTCTGATCCATCAGGCTGTGTGAAATCCCACCATGCTGAGTGACCTTCCTGATCTGCGTATTAGAAAAGATTTCTCTAAAGTATGAACCCATTAGTTCATGCCTGTCTCTTGAAAAATTATGGAAATATCTTTGTTCACCATGCTTAATGTCAGAAGTTTCCAAGTCAGTGCTTTAGAGACTGAATTTGTTTTCAACAAACGTTGAGATATATAAACTAATAGGTTTTTACTATCAACAATATTATAAATTAGTAATTTTAATATGGTTTTATGTACTTGTGTTTTCTTCCTAAATGAATTCCTTAAATGTGGTAAGGTAATCATTTGTTCAAACTTTAAAAAGATGTTTTATTAACTTTCTATAAAACCATTACTCAGAACATATAATTTCATGTCAAATTAATAGTTGAGAAAGAAAATTCAGTTTAATTAGCCACCTGATTATACTCTTGTTAAAAGATAAAGTATTCTAAAAATTTTCCCTAATTAATTGCATTTATTTTCAACTCTTTTGTCATATTAAATTAGCACCTTAAATATATTTATTTGCTGGGTTGAATAGCATCATGTTACTCCTTTAAAATATAAATACTATTTTTTTATTATAAGAGTTACTATTTTTTTCTTATGCTATAGGTAAGCTTGAGCTTCTTTGAGTTTCTTGAATGTGCCACTGTCTTGCTTCAATCCCCTATTTTATTTCTTCATGGAATCTTTGTATCTGCTCTTCAGTAAATGAAGTCATACCCATTCTATATGGCATTCAGTATCTTTCAATGCTCTTTAGTGAAATTAGCATGCTAGATTACAATAAATACACTAAACTTCCCTATTACATTTTAATTATTTGATGTTAAAAAGTGCATGAGTTTTAGTTTTTGTTTATTTGTTGTGTTTTCAGTTTCTGAGAGAGTATAATGAAAATTTGGCAAGATTATGTTTAGATAACATTCCTTACAGTTCACCTGATTTGAGTTTCTGTTTACTTTCTTCTGTTTATTATTTTGTTTTCCTTTCATTAGGAAAAGCTTCTCATATAATTGTTTTAAAATATTTCAGAGGAATGATGATTGTTCTGATGAGAACAACCATATGTATTTTTTCCATAATTAGCTTATCAAGTCCCAAACATGTACTATAATGTTCATTGCAGCACTATTTACAATAGCCAGGACATGGAAGCAACCTAAATACCCATCAACAGATGAATGGATAAAGAAGATGTGGCACATATATACAATGGAATATTACTCAGCCGCAAAAAGGAATAAAATTCAGTTATTTGTAATGAGGTGCATAGACCTAGAGACTGTCATACAGAGTGAAGTAAGCCAGAAAGAGAAAAACAAATACCGTATGCTAACTCATATGTATGGAATCTAAAAAAATGGTACTGATGAACCCAGTGACAGGGCAAGAATAAAGATGCAGATGTAGAGAAGTGACTTGAGGACACAGGGTGGGGGGGTGAAGGGGAAGCTGGGACAAAGTGAGAGGGTAGCATTGACATATATACACTACCAAATGTAAAATAGATAGCTAGTAGGAAGTTGCTGCATAACATAGGGAGATCAACTCAATGATGGGTGATAACTTAGAGGGCCAGGATAGGGAGGGTGGGAGGGAGTCGCGGGAGGGAGGGGATATGGGGATATATGTATAAATACAGCTGCTTCACTTTGGTGTACCTCAAAAACTGGCATGAGAGTGTAAAGCAATTATATTCCAATAAAGAGTTTTTAAATAAATAAATAAATAAAAAGAGAGTTAAAAATCTTAATTTAAGAAAGAAAAATCTGAAATAACAGAAACAAAAATGGAGTAAACTAGAGATATGACATATTTTGACTACAAGGAGCTAAGATAAGATAAAAGTATTCAAGAAAAAATCAATTATTTAGGGAAGATAGAGTCTGTGTTTCATCATGAGGTCCCTGACAGGTTATGCTTTATGTAATCTGACTGTATGAGGACTGTCCCAGCATTTAGGAGGGGCCTTCAACAACTTGGAGGCAAAGCTGGAGGATGAAAGAAAATGTTCACTTCATCACGGCCCTCCCATTAACAGAATTCCTTAATAGTTTATTCTAGGGCTCTGTATAAGCAGATTGTTCTATGTTGGTGCAGTCCACAGGACTAGGCATACATTTCTTGTTGAACATTGGGCATGGAAGCTTTATGAATTTAATTGAACACAGGTTTGTTATTTTAATATGTGCTACCAGGGACCAAACTGACTGATACTTGGTTGTGACTGGGCCCTAAAGCATATATCCTAGAATCTCATAATTAAATTATCATTGGAAATTCTTCCATAGGATTCTTTTTTGACAAATTGTCACTGATGGATAAGCACTTTGAATTATATGCAATATTAATTAGAGACATAGTATTCCATCCTATTCTATAATATTTTACACATATTTGGGGAAGCAATACTCTCATTTTATGATGTTATCACTTATGTGGATATGGAAACTTGATATTGTATATACAAAATCGGTAGCACTTTCCCCAGTTCATCTTAAATGCTTGGTTAATTTTGTCTATTTTATTATTATCATATTAATTAATTATAATCTATCTGTATGGAACTTTAACAGTTTACAAAGAAGATACACCACATGTATGCTTAGATATAGATATAAAATTTTTCTTTTATGAAACTGTGTGAAATGGGCAAAACTGGTGGTAGTATAAATAATTTTATACTAGGGAGAAATAAAGTACAGGGTTTGCCTGTGGCTCTCTGGGTAGGAGTGGGGGAGCTGCAATTGGACCAGGCAAGCTGACTCCTCTTACTCTGTTCAATGCATGTCATGTGTCTTAAAATCTCCCTCTCTCTTTTTTTTTTACTCAGTTATTCAGTCCCAAAGCTTTGCACTTTCTTTCACATTGGATTTTATATTTCCATCTCTGTCTTCATTTACAAAAAAGCATATTGTAATAAGGTTCTGATAGGTTTGATAATCTTGAGTATTTCCCCTTTCAATGATTAACTTGACAATTACATTTTTCAAATATTTATTGAAAATCTATAATGTGCTTGGCAAATTAAAAGACATGCTTCTTTGATTAATTTTCATAAAACTGCTGCTTTAATGCTATCTTTCAGCTGTTGAAAGATTTGGCATGGAATTTAATTTGAAAAAAAAATTATGATTCTTAGACTATAAGGTGTTCTCCCAACCTGCATTTCCAACTCACTTCCTATGATTTAATGGGTTGAAACCTTCATTTTAGCTTGTTTATTTTCCTTAATATCTTCTAAACATATTTTTTGCTTTGTTCCTCTATTTTTCCCCATATTTGGGAGTCACTATCATTCTTCTTAACTGTTCTCTTTCCCTCTTTCAATGTTAACTGAATATTACCCAAACTTGAAAGCTCAGTTAAATAAAAACTACCCAACATTTCTACAAAGATATTCTTGACTATAAAATCAGAATATGTCCTGGAATTGACTTCCTGGACTATTTATACATTTCACATACATGCTGTCTACCTAAGGCTTAATATTGCCATTGTTTCAATCAGTATTGTTAAGTCCTACTTAGCAAAAACTATCTCATATTATTTTATAGTTACTTAAAATTCCTGCTTTATGTCTGTATACAGAGTAAGCACAGGAAATCTTGAAGTGAATGTAAAATCTTCTTGGTGTTTTCAGGCCTTACAGTAGCCCCTGTGGAATTGTTAAAATAGATCAAGGTTTGACATTTTGAAGAATCCTGGGAGCAACTAGAAAATGGCTTCAGGATTAACACAAAAATCATCTCAGGTTCAAAGAGTCCTCAATGTGACTACTGATTTGTAGATAATCTCTGGTTTTCTGAAACTTTAGGCAGAACAATCTGATTGACCCTGCCCTAAAAAAAACTTTCATGAATGAAAGGAAACTTGGTTTATTTTAAATGCCTTTCAGTATAGAAACCACCTAGGTCATTCCACATGTTTCTAGTATCCACATCTGAAACATGGGTGAATTCTCAGTAAAGATACAGAGAACTCTGGGAAAAACGATATCGTCAGAGTAATTGCAACATTTCAAAAGAATCTAGAATTAGTACAGATTCTAGAGTGTTCTCCAAAGGAATAAACATTTTGTTCTTGATAGGAGCAAAGTGTTTGAATTAATAAGCATTTGCCCCACAATTAGTGAGTACAGAATACACACACACACAAAAATTTGTGGCTGCATTTTCCCATTTTTTAAAAATTAATTTGTCTAATTATCTAAACTGGTGAATCATTGATAAATTTCAAACTCATGGCTAGCTGCTCTATCAATTTTTGGATTAAATAATATTTCCCTATATTCTTAAAGATATTTCTAACAAAGAGTTTGGCTTACAACTTAGCAGATACGACCTACTTTTAGGGCATCATAAACTGATAAACTATTTTTGAAATCAAAACTCTTTATTGAATAGACATGATGAGAAACATTGATTTAATTTTTTAACCTGTATTGAGTTGAGGGACTCTGTGCTTTGAAAAACTGATTTTTTTCTCTTTTTCTCTAAATTACATAAAATTAAATTTAATGATGATCTTTCTGATTTAAGAGATCCAGCTAATCCTGAATGAAATTTAAAATAACTTGTAAAGGGAATTATAAAAGCAAACGTACACAATTTGTGCGTTTTTTTTTTTTTGAGTGAAGACACATTTTCTATGCATTTCTTACTTCTAATCAAACAACTAGCTCACAAGTACAACTACATAGAACAGATGGCAAAACCTTTGCACATTAGACTTTATATCTGAAAAAGAGACACTTTATTTTAAAATTGCCACTTGGGAGCATAAAGTGCTCTCATGAGAAAAACACATTTTACACTTTAAAGGTAGTCCATAAAATAAAGGCAGATGTTTAAATGACTTCTTAATTAACACAAAACAAACATTTACCTACACTGTGGGGATGAAGAACTGCAATTTAGATGAACCCTTTAAAACAGCCTGGGACATGTTTTATGTAAAGCAATACCAAACATTTTATCTTTTAGGATTTTCTGTCTTATGTCAAGAAAACAGTAATTATTATTTATCCACAATTCATTAATTTGAAACTGTTGTAAAAATAATAGCTGCTATTTTTTAGTTTGATTAAAGTGCTTTTTTAAAAAAATGTTCTTGAGTCTAAAACATATTATAGTTACAAACAAATATTATCTTCAACTAATTATACAATTATGTTACCCGTTTAGCATTGAACACTTCTATTACCCAAGGAAATTCATTAAGGGATTAGAGAGATGGTGATAGTTTTCAAAATACCTTCACACAAAAAGTATGAAGAACATATTGCTTATAAGGTATAATCATAGATAGCATAAATGCTTGAATAATCATATAGAAAAGAGAGAAAAATAAAAATAAATTATTTTTACTTACAAGAAATTCATCCAGGGGAAAAGAGAGCATGTTGACATATTTTTGTAGGCTTAAGGTGACAGGGTAGAAAGGAAAACCAGCCCACTATGCAGGGTGAGAGTGGTTAATTGTATTTCCTACATGCATGTGGTCTGTCTACTCTTTTACTGTCTCAAAAAAAAGGATTAGAAGTAGTGTAAGAAATTAATAAGAGCCAGAATGTATAAGGTTTACCCTGAAATTTTATTAATATAAGTAAGTTTTCTCTGCTTTGATAAAGACAATAAGAGCAAGGAAATGGTAGTGTTAAAATTAATATAAAGAGATCTTACACAGAAAGATGATCTCCTGTACATTCAGAGGGCTTTTCTTCTACAACAAAAAGAATGACCTGCTGACTGGGAAAAGATAGAATAAATTCTATAAAACAGAATCAGTATTAAAGGTAGGTGTTCAGAAAAAAAGGAAAAAAAAAAAACCATTAATCATTAGGGAAATGCAAATTAAAGTCATAAATTTGCCATAGTCATAAAGACAAAACTACACACCAACAGAATCTTTAAAATTAAAAATATTACCCATACTCAGTGTTGGTTTTATATGCTGCTGATTGGAGTATAAAGTGAAAAAGCAATCTTGCAGTCTCTCATAAAATTCATCACATACCTACTACATGGCCCAGCCACTCCATTCCTAGGTACTTGCCCAAGAGAACTAAAAGCAAATGACTTTACAAGACTTGTGCATAAATATTCATAGTATCTTTGTGTCTAAAAGCTCAAAACTGGAAACAACCCAAAAGTCTATCAACAGGTAAATGGATAAACAAATTGTGGTGTATACATACAATTAAGCAATATAAAGACACAGATGACTATTGATTCTCACAACAGCATAAATTAATCTCAAACTAATCATGATGATATAAGGAAGACAGATTATCTATTACGTGACTCATATAATCTAGAGAATACAAATTGGTCTATAGGATGGGAAATAAGCCAGTCATCTCAGGTAGAAGGATGGGAAGAGCAAGAATCAGGGATTACAAAAGGGAGTAATGAAAATTAAGTTATGGTTGATAATTCTCTCAGTTGTGAAAGTTGTTTCTCATTAAATTGTATGCTGTAAATATTTACATTTTATTCAATTATCCAAAAATAAAGCTATTTAATAAGTATAGTCATAATTCATCTAAGGTGTGCATGAGTGGATGTGTATGTATGTAGATAATGTATATGTGAGAATATTTATATGCAAAATCAGAGTGCTTACAGAATTCCCACACATCCTCAAGTCACTTAAACCTCCCAAAATTTCTGTAGTTAAGAGGCTTTCTGGCAGTGTAGAGGAAATATTTTTTAAATAGAGACCTCCTGGAACCTCAGGGTTTTGAATCCCAGGTCATCAGATTGGTCCCTGAAAAGTTTCCTCTTGTTTACCTCACTTCTCTTTCTCCAAGTGGAGAGAAAGGAACAACAAAATATAACTCCTTTCTTTCCTTACACATAGTTTATCTTTTTTTTTGATTGATTAATTAAACAATTACTTATTGAGCTTCTACTACATGCCAGGTACTGGCAAAATATGAGTCAGATTGGGGAATAGTATCTTAATATTCTAATATGGACAATTAAATCAAGGAATAGAAACATCTTAAAAGTGAGAACAGTTTAGTGTATTTGGCCTAAGGAGAGTCCCAGGAGTAAAGGGAAGAAATGTTTTCCTCCTCTGACTTCTTACTTCTCTTCCTCTCCATTCCATAACCCTATCCTAGGACTGCTACCCTATAATTCCTTTATGTGGCTCTGGCTCTTTCCACACTATGTGGGATTACAGTTCTCAGCTTTAACTGGCAGAATGTGTGCTCTGTGAACCCTACTTCCTGCTCATTTGCTACCAAAGCCATTGGTTCTGGACCTGTTTTATAATATGATATTGAACAAGATAATTCCTTATCTTAGATGTTTGGTTGTCCTCTGTTTCTAAATAGTTCTGAGGACATAGTTCATATTTCCTATTAATTCCTTCCTACTTACAGGAACTGTTTTAACCTAATAGAATACTCTTGTTCCTAACTGATTAAAATAGCTTTTGAGTAAGGAGGACATTTTGAAGGGCAGTTTTCTTGCATAGATAAGATTGATTAGCCGTTCCTCAACCAAGGAACCAAGATCACTAGATTCTATTTTTGCTTATGTTTCTTGAATTGATAAACTAATAAGCCAAATTTAATAACTAAATATCTGACATGCAGTAAATTGAATTATGTAAACAATTAAACAGCTAAAAACATAAACAAGTTCAGTCAGCTAAGAAAATATATGACATTTCTGCTTAAAATGAAATTATTTTTAATATTTATACTGTGAAATAATTCCCCTCTCCCTCTATAGGATATTTAAAATGAGTGGCTAATAATGTCATTCTTAAAAATTAAATTGTTTTTCCTTTTTTATTTTGTAAAGACTCTATTTAGTCCTCTTTTGTTAAAATAGAATATTGTTCAACTGATGCAGTTCTTTCATTCAGTTGCCATGGTAACAAAAACCAGGCTTGAATTAAGACCCTAGGCAGTCAAATTAGTCAAAGTTTTAGAAAAGCAACTTTCCTTATTCAATTAGATTTCTTAGTAAACCTGGGTGAACTTACCACATCAGTGAAACTTCAAAATTTTATTTCTCATGGTCAAGATAGAACAAGATGTCCTCATAGAGAAGAACACTCTTAAACACATTAAGACACTTGATGACATAAAGGCAAAGTTGAAAGTTGTCATAAACCTCATGATCAGGTTAAATCTATCCTTCTTGGGTAACTATATGCTATATTGGACTTCTCAGGGTTTCCTCTGCAGTAGAGAGATGATAGAGATAGAGATTAGAGATAGATAGAGATATAGAGATGATAGAGATAGAGATAGATAGAGATAGAGATACAGACACAGACACAGGCAACAGACAGAGACAGAGGAGGGAGGGAGAGAGAGAGAAAGAGAAAGTTTCTTTCCTTGAGGATATGGGTAAGATACTACCTGTCATAATATTTTTTGAAGACTTGGGAAAGGAACAGCAGCTTTACATCAGTTACTTAAAAGTAACTTTGATTACTCCTTATGTAATAAATGATTATCCTCTTTTAAAAATATTTTTGGAGTTTCAAAGTTTAATGTAGAATGCTTAAGAAATAAAGTAAAAAAAAAAACAAACCTTATTTCTTCTAAGAATAATGAGGTTTTTACAGACAATTTGATTTGATTTATTAAAGTGCCAAAATTGAAACAATGTTTTCATTATTTGCTTATCAATGCAGATTTTATTTGTATATATTCATTACAGTAGTTTTCCCCAATTTCTTATTTATTCTCTGGTTTTCTTGCATCTTAAAATTCAGTGGTAAATTACAATATAACTATAATTTTGGTTAAGTCTATAACCTGCAGAATAAATACATGGAAACATTATGGGCATGTGATAATTTCAAGATTCAGCCAACTGCTATTCTAGGTGGATAATTTAAAGTAATTATTGATAGGTAAGGGCTTACTATTCTCATTTTGTTAATTGCTTTCTGATTGTTTCATAAATTGTTTCTTGCCTATTTTTTCAATCTTCTTTTTGTGATTTGATCAGTTTTATAGTGGTATATTTTGACTCCTTTATTGTAATTTTTTTCTTTTGTGTAATTACTACAGGTTTTTCTTCCATGGTTACAACAATACTAACATAAAATATATCTATAGCAACCTACTTTAAGATGATAACTTCAGCAACATATATGTTTTACAGTTTGAGTTCATTAAAATAATAATAAAAAAAAACCCAAGCAAACAAACAAAAAACCCTGAAATTCTTAAGAGTTGTGGAAACAGGCAGGCTGTCTTCCATGGATGTCAAGTACTGTTGCTGCAAGACCTACTTTGTGTTAATGGGTTATACAGCCCTGAATGATATGTCCGGATAAGGTCGTACTCTCCTGCTCTGTTTCCACTCCATTTTCATTTTAATCAAAGGACAAGGATGATGATCTCATCAGATAAGTGATAACCATTCTTTGGTCAAACGTATGTGACTCAATTTTGCTTTAAGGAGCACAAAGGCATAAAGTAAGGAAGTTTGATAATTATTTAAAATTAACTGGGAGTATTTGTATGTGGTCCATGTTACAGTACTAATAGTAGATAGAAAAAAGATTGTTATTTGCTTCTAATGTTAATAAGTGCTTTTAGTTGCTGCTACTATTATATAGTCACTGGAGTCTGCATTTTCTGTGAAAATAAAGTTCCATTTTGGCAGTGGAGGAAAAAATATGAGAAATATAAAACATCTGTACCTTAAAATGTTTTAGCTTTCAAAAATCACCATTTATCACATGACCAGTCAAGCAAAATGAAGATAAATGTAAAAAGGAATATACAATTCATCTCAAATAAGTATTTACTTTAAGTTTAATGAGGTAGTTGCTATATATTTGATGAGTTAACTGGTGCATATTAATTAAATCTCGATTGTGTGTTTAAAATCTCTTTCGGAGGATTTCTTGCCATCTGGTTAACTTACTTTAAATGACAAAAGCAATAAGTACTTAATTGCATTTCTATTAATGTACTGTTGTTTCTAAACATTTGAGACTTTTAATGAGCATTTCACAAGGTTTACTGAAAGCATATTGTATGGATAAGAATAAATGTTTTGCTAACGCCTTGGCTGCTAAGGCTAGGTGTAAAATAGTGCAAAAATATCATTAAATGTGATTCAAATTGTTATTTGAAAATAAATTATCACACTTTCGAAGCAAATGAATTTCTAAAAATGTCTTCCTACAGTGTTTTTTAATTTCCTGCAGTGTATCCACAGATGTTAGATTTCACTTTCTCTGTTTTCTATGCCCCAGAAAAGAAATGTTGTGAACATAGACATACACAATTGTTCACCTTAGTGTGACACTGAATAGAGAAGTTTAAATCTTCTGTTTTGAGTTACTCTCCAAATGTGAGTGATGTGAATAGGTCGAGAACTGTGAATATACATCAGTCAAAAAACAGGGGCATTTTGAAGAAAATATAGCCAGACCACAAGTTATGAATAAACTGAATTGTGAAAGCTATTTGCACATTGGTTGTTTAAAACTTGGAAGAAATTTTCCTTCCCATAGAAATCGTGCTCACCATATTTGTTTCCTTGGCTGGTGTGAAAATGGATGTAATCCACACTGTGACAGAACCCGAGTTTAAAGCGGTGCTTTTCAGATTGCAGGGCAAGATTCCACGAGTGGGTTTTGAATTAAATAGGTAATAACCATTTTTTTTCCTAGAAGAAAACAATAGAAGATATCAAGTAAAATTCTACTTTTTGAGGATAAGAATGCGTTGGTGCCATTTTTGTTTTTATAAATGTATCTATGTTACATATGGGTATATGTGTTTAAAGTTTTGTTATGAAATCAAATGGGCTTTACAGCCAAAAGTTTGAAAATCACAGGTTTAAGCATTCTATAAAAGCCAATAACTATTTCTGCCTACATTCTGCCCTGTCAGAGTCCAAAAAAAAATTGTGTCTTTCAAACTATTTTTAAACATTTGAATCTATGGCTTGGCTAGATAGGCAACATGAACTGCATCTGGAGTTGCATTCCAAGAAGAACTTCAACAAAGTTAATTCTGTATATGTATTTCTAAAAATAGTTGTCATTTTACTCTATGGTAGTTAGACATCAATGACAAGTAGTTCAAGCAAACAAATATAAAAATTTTACTAACCTTTTTGAGTAACAATTAAACCACGCGTTTCTCGGTTTTAGGTGATGTTTGTGTGAATGAGACATTTTTTGATCACTCTTTGTCAGTTCAGGGACTCAGATGTGTGAACACCACCCCCCTGCCATTTCTCCAAAACAGGTGAAACTTATGGCAATAAGTCATCCTGGCTAATAGGCCATACCTGTACTCCAGGTATTGGGAGTTACGAATATTCTCTGGCTCTGCTTTGCCTAAGAACTCCATGTTTTCTAGTGTGGCTAAACATTTTACTGGACCTTAGGGAAGGAATTTGTAGGCAGACATATAAAAGGCCACGAGCTGAGTGCTGCCCCGTATCCTCCACTCCAGACCCTGGGTCACTTAGGGTGTATAGAAGAGAAAGGAACATTTATGAATCTATTTTCTGTCCACCTAAGATGGAAATGTGAATAAAAGTTACAATGTAGGGCAAGATGAGGCTAAGAGAGACTAATACAGAAGGAACTGCAGGTTTTTTATATTAAATGTGTAACAGGTGTTACGGCGAAATGTAAAACCTATAGGCGATCTCCTTACATTTCCTTTCCTTACGATTATCTGAGTTTCACTTAGAAAATAAGAGTCTTGAAGGAATTAGAGGAAAGGAAAGATGAAAGGGAAAGTCATACATAAACAATTATAGGGGAAATAAAACAGAACTAGATAGGATACTCTGGCTAAAGAGAAACAAGTAGCCACACTGGCATTTATTTTGTTCCTTAAACCAAGTCCAACATTTACCATGGGGGATTTTGAATAATAAGCCATGCAATCTGATTCTGGTTAATTAAACAGAAAAAGATTATTGGGCTCACAGATTATTAGAAGAGCTGTAGATATAGGATTGAATCTAAGCTTTGAAAAATAATACAAAAAACTGTGCCAGAGAACTGATATAATGAGAAAACCACAACTGAGGTTGCCATTTGCACTTCTGTCAGAAACTGGACAGGCCTCTAGCTGCTGCTGCAGCCAATGCTGATAACACTTTTAAAGCAGAAACTCCACCTGGCAACAAAGATTGTCCTTGAAACTGGACAACTCAGGTACAAGCCTTGCTGGAAAATGAAGATCCCAGGCAGAGCCTGTTTCCTTATCTTCACATTTCTTAACCAAAGCCTCCTGTGCAGGTGCTCGTGTTTGGGTGGGTGGAGCCTTGGTCTCCTGCTTGTGTTTGGACGCAAAGGAGTGGGAAAATCCAGTTTTCTGGGTTACTTTTCAACAAGGCTGAACTTAGTCTGAAATGCCCCATCAGAGCAAGAGAATTCAACATATGCTAGGAAGCCTGAAAATATTACTCAGTTTAATGGGCCATTACATGTGGTGTTTCTTTCTTTTGAAAAACTTTTCTTCAAGATCTTTAAATGGCTGTCTCTGAAAATCAATAAGGTATTTCGTTTCACCTTTTCAGAAAGGCTTTCTTAAACCACACTGCCTAAGGTCGGTCTCCCAACTCTCCATTACTCTCTGTCACCTGAACTTGCCTCATTCACAGAATTTTACCAATATGTGAAAAGTTTAATTTCTTTTTCCTTCCTTCTTCCCTCTCTCCCTCTCTCCCTTTCTTTCTTTCTTTCTTTTTCTTTCTTTCTTTCTTTCTTTCTTTCTTTCTTTCTTTCTTTCTTTCTTTCTTTCTTTCTTTCTTTCTTTCTTTCTTCTTTTTCTTTCTTTCTTTCTTTTCTTTTTTTCTTTCTTCTTTCTTTCTTTCTCTTTCTTTTTCTTTCTTTCTTTTTCTCTCTCTCCCGCCCTCAGCCTTACTTCCTAAACACTTAAATGACCAATTGTGCCCTGTTTTCCTTATCCTGGCATTATTTCTGGTTCCTTTTACTGAACTTTCCCCTTGATCCAGCACACAGGCATGAGAACAGACCAGGAAAAGATTAGGAGGTTGATCAAGGAACAGAGGGAGCAGGACACCAAGAACAATCTTTCCCTCTTTCACAATTGGACCCAGTCCTGGCCTATTATTTTTTTCTCTCTTCCAAGGGACAAAATGAAGAGAGTTCACCAAACATCCCCAGCCAGATATGGTGATTATTTTATTCCCTTTAAGCAAAAGAAGCTTTTGAGGCAAAAATAAGATGAAATGATTCAACTAGTATTAAATCACAACATACAGCTCCTTTTTCATTTACCAAAGAGAAAAGATTCAGATCATCCAAACTTCATTGGTCAGATCTACAGCCAGCAGCCCAAGTCATTTGCACTGTAACCTCCCATCTGTTGCAGAGAGCTATATTTGTTGTAACTAGCAAATAAAACAGAATTTATTTTTTAAAACTATCGTGCCTGGAGTATGTGCTATAGGCTAGATATGTATATGTATCAACATATGTTTGGTCATAGGTGCTTGAGGTTGTATCTGTGCTTATTTTAGAGCATTCATTCTCAAGCAGGCAAGTAGTTTAGTAAGAAATATGAACATGTACATAGGTAAAGCCTGCTACAGCTATCTTTTTCTTCCAGAGAGAATAGCCAATAGAAGAAAGAGGAAGGGACTCAGAATTCAGGTATATCAATGGGTGATTCATTTGAAAATAATTAACTACTTTTGATTATTCATCTTAATTTTAATATAAAGTCAATATCTTTTGTAAGTTTTGTTGGAAGTAACTTTTAATTTTACCATTATTTAAATGTAGGGTAAGACATTATTTCATTTAGGATGGCACCAAAAGTTTGTTTGCTAAAATTTTTACACATATTTTACATAGAAAATGTGAATATTTATGTATTTGGTCCTATTGACCTTGTGCTTGAATTGCAAGTGTGTAATTACAGGTTACAGATATATGGTAGGTACTCATCTTTTATTGCTGCTCAGATATTTACATCTACTTAGTAGTAACTTACTACTAGAAAGCTCTAACTCTAACATGAATAATAGCAGCAGAATATAGCCTATTTATTTTCCCATCATCTTTTTCAAGGTAGCCGCCCACAAATTTAGAAAAGTGTCTACCTTGCTTAGCCCAAGTTATTTCAGTGACATGAAGGTACTCTGGAATTGCAATAAAACAACTGGAAAGTCCTTTGAGTGCATTTGAAGCAGACATTTTTCAATACAGTTTCTAATATAAATCTACTTTTTCTTCCCATGAAGGTGTGAAGGTGTGCTGAGTATCAATAAAGACTTCAGAGACTCATAAGCACTGTGTGAAGAATGTTTTTTCCTCTGTTCCAGAACAGAATGTTTCATGCTGACAACAAAGATGAGGGTGTCTGTCAAAGATCTATTGATAGCTAAGACGAAATCACAACCTATAATTTATTCCCTGGTGAACTGAACTACAAAAAGATGTGGTCACCATTTGCAATTTAAAATGGAACACAGTCATTTAAAAATAAGAGATTGTTTGAAGATAATACAAGCATAAAAGTAGACATTATGAAACATACTTAAGCTTTCTATTTGCTAATATGCACAACTACATCTTCTAGGGAAATGTGAGTACTGCTCGCGTGATAGTGTTGAAATGAATGAACACACAGTTAAACTCGATCAGAATGAGGCTGAGAGGGAGGCTCAGCTGGAGATCTACCCTCAGGAAGTTGTTTGAAATATTGGTCATTTGGTACCATCTGTTGAATTCCATACACTAAAAACAATGCTATTCAGAACTCAATTTTTGTGAGCCAGGAATGAAAGATGTCTCTTACAGGGATCATTTAACAGAACTCATTGAACAGAAGGAAGACCAGCAGAGGGACAGTGAAATCTCTTCTGACCACTCCACACCACATTAATTTGAAATGGACTGAGAAAACATAAGCATTAATTCATTCTTGCACATTCTTGCACAAATTCAAATTTACTCAGTAAGTAGAGAGGTCCATCATTTTGTGTGTAATAAGTAGGCAAGAGAAAAAGTGTGATATGGTCAGATCACGTGTTCAGTGACTTATGCAGGTCCTTATGGAAGTTTGTATAATGTCACTACAGCAGTGAGAGAAATCCTATTGTTCTGGACTATACTAAACTTAGAGATTCTAGATTCATCTTTAAAATGACTATTGCCATGATTATTCACTTCCTTTCTTTAATTTACTTATACTCCTTTTATGCAACAAAATAACCAATGACTAGAAAGCAAAGACAACAAACAAAATATAGGAATCAAAATTAGTCTTTGTGAAATTTGGAAGTCTAGATTTTATTGGAGAATTTATCAAACCATTTTAATATCTCTGTTTGATTTTTCCACTATATTTCTTGCATTTATTCTCTTAGAGATTGCTCTACAGATTATATGCAGCCTATTTACAACCATCTACTTCAGATTAACACTAACTTAATTTTAGTACAATATAGAAACTTTGCTTAAATACAGCTTTTTTCTCTTCTCTCCTTTTTGCTATCACTGTCATATATCTCTATCTCAAAAAGTCAAGAATACAATGTTGTTATTATCTTACACTTCTGTGGATTTAACTTAACATTGCATGCCATTTCATTTGAAGTTTAAGGACCTCTTTTAGTATTTAGTGAAGTAAATTGGCTAGCAATGTATTCTCTCAAGCTTTGTTCATCTGAGACTGCCTATTTTTCACCTTTAGTTTTAAAGTACAGCTTTTTCTAGATATAGAATTTCTAATTAACAGTGTTTCCCCCCTTCCTCTCTCTATCACACAGAGTTTGAGTTTGTCATCCCTCTGCCTTCAGGTCTCCATTGTTTACTATGAGCAATCAGCTTTTACTTTCATTATTGTTCCCACTAAGGGATGTGTTGTTTTTCGCTTTCATCTTTCAAGATTTTTCCTTTGCTTTGGTGTTTAACAGTTTGACTGTGATGTACCTAGGTGTGGATTACTTTATGTGTATCTTATTTGCATCTGTGGATTAGTGATTTTTTTATTACATTTAGGAAGTTTTGGGCATTATTTTTCAAAACTTTTTTGCCCATTGTCTCCTCTATTTCTTAGGCTCCCACTATATGTATATTAGAATGCTGATGTTATCTCATGAATATCTAAGTATTTGTTTATTTTTCTTTAATCTCTTTTCTTTTTCTTCAGAATGCACATTTTCTGTTGATCTGTATTCCAATTCACTGAATTTTTTTCTGCTTCTACCTGAAATCTGTTGAGACTCAGATTTTTTCACATCAGTGTACGTTCACCTGTAGAATTTCCTGGATTGTGTGTGTGTGTGTGTGTGTGTGTGTGTATGTTTGCTTATTTGTTTTGTTTTTGTTTTTTGCATTTTTATCTCTTTGCTTGCAAAATACCACTGCTATATTTACATCTATCAAAATCTATCAAGCTCTGTTTTTCAAGACACAAAATTCCCACCTCTGTGGTAAAGCCATTTCTACACTAAATTAGTATATCACTTTTTTGAGTCTCCTACCAAGCACTTGGCTACTTTTGTTGTGGTATGACTTTATAAATGATGTAAAATCCCTGATGTCAGGAACTATATTTCTTGAATTTTGTATCCTTTGCATCATCTAGTATATTGTTTTGCACATAGTAGCTGCTCAGCAAGAAGGTTACTTCAAGCTGAATATAATTATGTTAATAATTATATTATGCTTATTACTTAAACTTTTGCTAATTTCACCATCATCCCCATAGTCCTAATCTTTTAGCAATCAAACATTTATCCATGTTAAACATTGTAAATAGCTTTATCTGTACATTGATCATTAATCACTGCATACTTTAGGATGCTTTTCCCTGAGGTAACATAGCTGCTTCAGAACCATCATGTTAAACAACCCAGGAACAAATTGAGGTCTATGTGAAAAGCACCCACTGGGGTTTTGTAGAATATATGCAACCTATACATACATGCATAGGGTCTTGATGTTAAACAGTAAGTATACTACTGATTCATCTAACTGGAAAGCCATAGGTAGAGCAAATTCAAGCTTGGCTTAACTCCAATATTTGTATCTCCAGCTCTTTGCTCTGTCTGTACTGCATCCTTCTTCCCATGCATACTTTTCAGTTTCTAGCTAGCATCCCTCATCACGGCAAATATCTGCAATTGTTTCAAGATACACAACCATACACCATGATATTCTGAGACAGCTGAAAATAAAGCAAATACCAGCTTTTACATGTACTCTTAGACCAATCTGAACTAAACCTGGAGCTGGGGGTTGGAAGTAGGGGGTATATTTTGAATCAAGAGAGATTGCAATAGGAACAAAAGTCTGATTATTTCAGAGAAAATGTAAATTGGTTAAGCTGCCAATTATATGAATTTCACCTGGGTATTTAAAAGATGTCAAAAACTCATACTTCATATGCTCATAATTTTTGTCTTTAGCCTAATGAATTATATCTTATATTTTGAACTGTTCCTCCAAGGTTTTTTACAGCAACTATCCTCCTTCTCTTTTTATTGCTGGCTAAAGTTAAAAATAACCTGCTTTATATCCTGAATCAAAATTTTATCCCTATTATTTGTCTTGTATAATCAAATTACAAATATTTTGGGGTAAAATGTAACATTAATATTATAACTAACTGTATTTGATAGTTACGTAGTACAAAGTTTAACTGTTCAGCTTACCATTTGTTTTATACTTGTTAGCATTAAAAGGCCCTTCATGTTTTTAATTAGCTGTTTCTTCCTCCATTTTTGACAAGTAGAATATCAACTTAATAGAGGAAGATACTCATCCACCCGAAAATTTAATGAACTGACCAAGGACATAGAGTGACAAAAATTTAGTGTCCATACCAACAGTGTTGAAATTGCCCTACCAAATTGAGCATAACATGCTTGATTTGGAATTTGAGGTCATATTGAAGACTGATTGCTCAGCAATAAATCTAGCCTACAAAGAAGTAATATTAATAAGTCATTAAGATGGCTAAACTTATAAAACTGACTATGCAACAGTCTGTTTTTTTTAATATAAAGGTAAAAATCATTATCAAAATGTGACATAATGAAAAATAGAATACATAGATATTTACCCAGTTGATAGCCAAATGAAGAAAGGTTACATATAGTTATTTATGCCAATTTCTCATTTACATCTCTTACGTATGCTAATAAGATCACTAATTTAGAAGTGCTCTTTTGAATTTGAAGTATGGGATTCTTCCAGCGCAAAAGATATTTAAATGTATTGTACATTAAACTTAAGTGAACCCCTGAAAAAGTGAATGCATCTTCTGAAGAAAGTAACACCTCTTAGAAAAGACTTAGGAAGATGGAGTTTCTGAATGTCTGAGCTGAGAGATTAAAAATAGTTTATCTGGTGGTTTTTATAATTAACACAACGAAATATAAGAAACACCCTTTTTTTTGTTAACCATACAACATTTATGAAATGTTATTTTTAAAACTATTATCTTAGAGTCTGAGTGAGATAGCTTGAAATTACACTTTATTTCTTAGAGGTTAACTCAAGTCTCTTGTGAGGAGCTGACTTTAACAAGGACATCCAACAGATGATCAAACCCACCTAGATATAGATAGTTCTGTCACTAACGCCATGTCCAGAATTAGTCTGTCTCTTCTAAGATAAGGTTGTAGCTATCTTTCCCATTTATTTATTTGTTGTGTTCCCTAACTACAAATGAAATGCCAAAAGGATGATAGAACCAGTAAAAAGGAACTTTTCTGGTACACTAAAATAAAATACATGAATATCTGATAAAAGCATAAAAATTAATATCAGGTAGGAGGTGAATAAGGTCATACTTGGGAACCAACAATCATTTACTGAATATACTGAAGAAAAAAAAAGCTAGAGTGGAATTCTATTATCAAACCAATATTTTTTAATTGTTAGATGATGAATAAAGCTTCTTAGAAGTTTTATTTCCAATTATGAAAATCAACTAAGAATATTGAAGAACACATGTAAACAATGGTGGATAATATAAACATGCAATTTATAAAGTAGGACTCTATGAAGCTATCAAGCATAACAAGATATACTCAAACTTATTAATAATCACAGAAATACAAATTAAAACCACCGTGAGCTATCCTTTATGTTGATTTGGCCAGAAAAAATTAGAAATCTATGTATTGCCTTGTGATGCCAATGATGTTGGTATATAGAAATTCTGACACAGTGCTGAAAAGAATGTAAACTAATGCAGCCATTCTGAAGAGACCTTGGAAATAATCATTTAAATATACACATAACCTATAGTTAGGGTGAATGTGCAATTTGAGAGTGGAAGAGGATGCTATTTATGTTTACTCTGAGACAATAAACTTAAACCAAGTCTTTTCAAAGAAGCAGAAGGTATGAATCACCTTACTTATGACCCAGTACATTTGTTCTGAGGTATATATTTCAAAAAGTCAAAAATCTATAGATGCAGACATAAAAGAATCATCATGGAAAAGTGATAAAAAATTTATATTAGTACTCAAAATCCTAACTAACATGATAATTTGATGATCTAACTTTTCATTAGTATTTAACTTTATTTGGTTTAATATTTTAATATATTTATTAGCTATTACTATTTCCTCTTTTGTAATTTTAACCTTTTTTTCTTTGATACCTTAGTGCTTTATTTTTCCTTTGTATGAGTGATTCATATTTTCCAATTATATAATGTTTCCCCTTTTGATTTTTGTTATAATATTGGACCCATCCTATTAATTCTTCTAAATAAAATTTTTAAATCTTTTGATCAAATTATTTTAAATGTCCATTGATAGTTTTATGAGATTACACTAAACCTAAAAGAAATTTTGAAGATATATTAGACATATTATTCAGTTTTCCATCAGAAATAGGACTCTTTTCTTTGACTTCTGCTATTGTGTTTCTCAGTATTGATTTGTTATTTATTTTGTATAATCACAATATATACCTTACCAATCTTACCTCCTTGGAAACTTATGGCTTTGTTGCTGATGTGATTTTTTTTCTACACTATAACTTCAACTGAAGACTTTATTGGTCATCTCAAAAAACTTAAGTAAGGATTGAAAGTATGTCAGTACAGAACCCTCAACCACTCCTCCAGCCCATTTGTACCAAGAACATGGGTGTGGATTCTTGACAGAAGCAAGTAGAAAGAATTGTTGTTTCCTTTTGTTTTGTTTACATTGAGATTCCAAAAAGAAACTCCAATACAACTCAAACTAGTTCTTGCTCTCTACTTAAATCAAGAGAAATTGTCTGGTTAAAGAGTTTTATCTAAGTAACAAAATTCCATCTAAACTTGTATGTGGGTTAATTAACTCCCAAAGAGTTATTAAGCATCTGTTATATAATAGGTACATTTCTAGACACAAGAGATAGGGTGATAATAAAATAAAGTTACTGTTCTAGTAGGTTCTAGGTTCTAGTGGAAACACAATAGGCAAAATGAGGTTAACTTAGCAAACAGCTCAATTTCAGATAGTGAAAATCCATGAAGACAGTAAAAGAGGCTGCTGTAATAGCAAATCGGGTTGAGAACATGTTGCTTTAAAAGAGCATGTAAAGAATGTTTTTTTTTGAGGAGGTGACAAATGAGTTTGAACATGGTTGGCAAAAAGAAACACCTATGAGAAGATCTGGAAGAAGAGCTCTCTATGCAAAGAGAGGCAAGAACAAAGATCCTGGAACAGAAACAACCTTAAGGTGATTGAGGAAAAGAAAGAATACAAGGTTGGTTAGACATTGGAGCAATGAGATGAGGAGTACAAGATAATATTATAGAAGTAAGCAAAAATTCTTATTTTCAGGACCTTATAGCCTTGATATGTACTTCAGAAGATTTCAAGCAACAGATAAAAATGATTTATTTTATTTAAAAGAGATTTTTCTTGCTGCAGTTTATAGAAAATAATTGTAGAATGGACACATGGAGATGAGTTAGGAGGCTATTGAAGTAATCCATCAGAGAGATGAAGGTAGTATAGACTAGATGGTGACAATGAAGATAAGAAAAAGTGGTCCATTTGGGGATATGTTTTGGAAGTAGAATTGTCAGGAATTGTTAACTGATTAGATATAGAAATAGATGCCACGAGAGAAATCAAGAATGAATTGTAAGATTTTCAGTTAAACAAGTGGCAATTGTGTGGTGTCATTTAGTGAAGTGGGAAAAATAAGAAAGGATAAGATGGGGGAGGATAGTCTCATTAATTTTTCATCATCAAGAGTAAATGACAAGCTGACAGTTGACTACATTTGGTTCTGGAACTCAGGACAGACTAGCAATCACACATTAATGGATAATTAAATCGCTCCTTCATCACAGATGCTGTTTCCCTAGCACTTAATCATGTGTGGATTTTTAAGGTACAACTGCAAAAAAATTCCATTTAGTCAATCAGATATGAGATAGTTTCCAGTCTCATGAATCCAGTACTCTTGACTTAACTGTAATTTAAGAATTACTGAGGGATCTGGTCTGTGCTACAACATGGTAACATAAACAGAGACACCTCCTACATAAAGGAATTCATATATTTTTGCATGAAATCTGAGAAAGATAATTTTTAATAATGATTACAACTTCATCGAATGAAAACTATCAACACCAAACTTATAAGAAGTTTGCCTCTACAAAGAAGCCAAAACGCGTATACAAATTTGCATCAGAGAGTGCTTGTACAGTGCCTTGATTTGTAGGTTAAACACTAATATGGTTAAATGTCAATAATAATATTTAAACAAAAAGAGCCATTTATTAAAAAATGAATATAACATGATACCAATATATCAAGTTTTAAAATATGGAAAATATTATATATTACATTATCTAGATATATACATATGTGTGATAAAAGTATAAATAAACACATGGAATGGTAAATACCAACATCAAGATACTTTCTATTTGTTTTCCTGAAGGTGCTAAAAGAGAGTGCAACCAAGAAATGGTATAATAGAGTAATTGGACTATATTTGTAATATTTTATTTTCTAAGATGAATGGTTGTCCTATCTTAGTGTGGTGAGAAAATCAACTGTGGATGTTTATAATGCTATTCTTAATGAATTTTTTAAATAAATTTATTTATTTATTTAGTTATTTATTGGCTGTGTTGGGTCTTCAATGCTGCACACAGTCTTTCTCTAGTTGTGGCGAGCGGGAGCTACTCCTCACTGTGGTGCGTGAGCTTCTCATTGTGGTGACTTCTCTTGTTGTGGAGCACAGGCTCTAGGCATGTGGGTTTCAGTAGTTGCAGCACACAGGCTCAATAGTTGTGGTACACAGGCTTAGTTGCTCCATGGCATGTGTGATTGAACCCATGTCTCCTGCATTGGCAGACGGATTCTTAACCACTGCACCACCTAGGAAGTCCTAATGAATTTTTGTTTTTTTAAATAATTCTTAACTTAAAACAAAATATTTTAAAGCAGTTGGAGAACTAGTAGAGACATGGGACAAAAATAACTTTGAAGACAAAATATTTGTATCCAGAATATATAAAGTAAACCTATAAATAAATCATAAAAAAGACAAACAACCCAGTAGAAACTTAACAGAAGAAATAAATACACACTTAGAAGATATAGGAATGGCCACTAAACGCATGCAGAAGGTATTCAACATCATTAGTCAACAGAGAAATGTAAATTAAAGCCACAACTAGATACCATTTCACACCCATCAGAATGGTTATAGATAGACAATACCAAGAGTTAGTGATGATGTAGAGGAATAGAAATTCTCATGTATTGTTTGTTGGAATGTGACATGGTACAGCCATTTTGCAAAAACTCTTTGACAGTTTCTTATCTTCTTAATCATATGCCTATTCCATAAACCAGTAATTCTACTCCTACGTATACATCTAAGAGAAATGAGGGCATATATACACACAAAGACTTAAAGGAGTGTCCATAACAGCTTTATCCAGTGGGAAAAAATGGAAACAATCTAAATTTCCATCAGAAGAGTTAACAAAGTGTGTTATATTAACATAAATGAATTCTATTTAGCAAATTTAGCAATAACAAAGAACTGATACACACAAAAAATAAATTTATATCAAAAATGCTGAGTGAAAGATGTCGGGCATAAAAGAGTACACATTATATGATTGGATTTGTATGAAATTCAAGAACAGACAAAACTATAATATTGACATATGGTAACTGAAGTCAAAACAGTGGTAGACTTCTGGCAAGGAGTTGAAGGTAGGGTAGATTGGCTGATGAGTTCCATGAAGGAATTTTCTATGTGATAGAGATGCTCTATATCTTAATTTTAGTGATAATATTATGAGACAAAACTCAATGAACTCTTCACATTGTATGTGAGCATTTTGCTGCATGTCAGTTCTAACTTAATGAATAAAAATAATAATTTTGTGGTACTGGCTCAATACAAGGGTTAGTAGCTCTGAAAGAAAATTTTATAGTTTGTTCTAGTCTCAGTTTTGGAGGATGACCCAGTTCTTTAGGGCTCTAGTATGTAACTTGGTGAAACAGTTTTGCCCTCTTCTTCGATGTACCATAAGAGCAGGACAAATTTTGTTCACAGAAGCACAGCAGAAACTAACCGAATGAATCTTGAAATATGCCTGTCAAATGATGAAAAGGAATGTGTGCATATGATCTGTGAAATATAGAAATGTTTTATATCATGATTTCTGGCAGTACTGCATAAAACTCTGAATTCTTAGGACTTTATACAACATTAGGCCCCACAATACCTGCATTCTAGCTCGACAGTACCGATTATTCTTTATTGTAATTCATTTTTCATTACCAGCGTATAACTCCTTTATCAATCACACATGGTTTATCTGCTTCTTGATTGAAATCACTGTGGTATACCTGGTCCAGGTGACACAGTGTAGATTTCAGAGTGGAAATGTATTCCTCTCTGTGAAGCAGATTTTAAAGGATAGAAGAAAAAATGAAATGATTCTGGAGAAAAATAAGTGAAAATGGAGAGGGAAATGTAGTATAACTAATTCTTTCTAAGGTGTTTTTTAATTTGTGTAAATCAGGAGAAAAATTAAATATTTGGAAAAATGTTATTTTAAATTATACATCTACCTTCAAAACCACTGTGGAAACAAAATGGCCTTGCCATACATTTGGGAAGCCCTCTCCTCATGTGACCACACAGTCACTGTATGGACAACAATGAACATGTTGTTCTATTAATATGTCCCTGTTTGAAGGAGTTTAAGAAAAGAGAGTATATATCCGGCCCCCACTGTGCTAGACCTGTGGTCCATGGTAGAAAACCAGGACAAGAAACAGGAGGTAGTTTTTTAAAGTAGCCTCTTTTAGGAGTTTAGGGTGAGAGACAATGGAACAATGGTCAGAGCACATATAAAAATAGAACTCTGACCACAATCTTGTAGCCACCATTCTGGGAATCCAAACCACAGCCTCTGCAGTAATTGGCCTAAACTAGTCAGTACTTGGTCAATGCCTGCCAGCTTCCCAAAATTTTATCCCCTTATCCTTGCTTCCAACTCAAGATCAATCAGAGAAAGCCAAATGTGCTCTCTAAACTCATCACATAGGATGCTGGATTTCTAGTCAGCCCACCTCCGGATTATCTATGCCAGTATCCTGCATACTTGAAGAGTTCCCTTTTTTCCCACTATAAAGCTTTCCCTTTCCCCTGACGGGCTTTGGGTCTCTGCCAAACACAAGTGATGGCGGCTGATTTTCTTGCTATAACAAGCTCTGAATAAATAACTTATGCACATTCTCATTTAGGTGGTCTTTGCTTACTTCCACAAGGGACAACATACAGCCATAGTTGTCCCCTTGTCTTCCTTTCTCCTTTATTTGAAGGGACAGGTAGGAACTGATAGCTCAATCAAGATTATTGAAAAGCTCAATGAAGATAGTGAGACATTTAGAAGGATATTTCGGAAATTGCAAGAGTCAAAAGAGTAGAGATTTCTAAACAGAGAGAGTAACAGTGCTAATTTCCACAAAAAAGTTAAGTAAACTGAAAGAGGAAAAAAACCAATTGGATTTAGCATTTCGTAGGCCGTTGTTGATCATGAAAGAGCAATTTCAAGTGCGGTAGACGAGAGGGAAGGCAGAATGCAAGCTAAGTATAATGTCATGGAGGTGTGGAGACATTAACTGTAAAAATGCTTATAGAACAACAAATTAGAGATTTTACAGGACAGAGACCTTAGAATGTCATTTTAGGATGGTATAGCACAAAGACTTAGGTATTGTTACTATAGAGGTGAGAGAAGAAGATATTGGATTGGAGTGGAGTTGGAAGGAGAAAGAATAGAGGATTAGAGAAACAAGAAATATGAAAATAATGCCAGAGCTTAAATTCAGAGAATACTTACTCCTAGAAGGGAGTAATATAGGAACCTAAACGAACCAAGGGAAAAGAAAAATAGATGTTTGCATCAGCAAAGGACCAAAGGAGGGATTCTAATCCCATCACGAAATTTAGCAGATGACATAACAGAAGCTCAGAGAGTCACAAATGAAACAGACAGTCAAAGATGTTAAAGGATTCCCAGGATAAAAAGGGGTCACAGAATCCCGAGTAATAGCATATTTTTAGCATTACCTATTACCAGCCCAACCCTAAATTGTTTTGACAGCTTCAGAATTATTTTAGACAAAACTAGCTCATTGCTGAACTGAGTAATTGCTTTTGAAATGAGTGCAAGAGTACTTAAAGAAGTCAGAAAACGTCTTTAAAAAATCAGACTTTGAAGTTAGACTAAACTCCCAGTTTCAAATCCCAACTCTGCCATTTACGGTCAGTGTGATTTTAGGCAATTATTTAACAACTCTAAATCTCAATTTCTTCATCTGGGAAATGAGAATTGCAGTTCTACCTCATAAGGATAAGTTGATGGAAGTAAAGTTTTAGCATTACAGCTGGCTCAGAGCTGATGGTAAAAAAGAAGGAATGTTTTTATATTTGGATAAATATACTAATACTGTCCATTTGATTATGTTTAGCAGCTTTAATATGACATGCATACAAACACAAATAAACATGCATATATACATACATACATGTACATACGTCTCAAAAAATATGTAAGAGAGGCAGGGCAGGAGTTATTATCACTGTTTTACACAAGAGGACATTGAAGGTACAAGGATGCTAAGCATTTTGTCCAGGGTCTGATACTGAATAACACAAACAGAACTGAAACCCAGGACTTCTGATTCGTCTGAGGTCTTGGAAGCCTTAGATTCACGGACAGACTTATGAGGTTGCATTCCTCTAAGAAACTGGGACATTCTTTCAGTGGGTCTAGAAAATCTTCATTATGTTTTAAAGAGATAGCCAGAGTAAATGCCATGAACCTCTGCTTAGGAGTATTCATACCTGAGCCCAGTCATATATGTATTCCTGTATGTTAGAGCTCAGAAGGGTCTCTTATTTTGCATAAGATGAAAAATGTCTTTCCCAGTTTGCAATAGGTGAGCTCCTAAGGCCAGTCCTACTAGTAATCTTATCACTACACAATCTCTATATTATTTCTCAAATATAGTGTAGAAAATAGGTCCTGCTGAAATAACTTGCCAAGAAAATAACTGACAAGAAACTGAGAAATGGAGTCTAATGGAAAAATGTTACTTGTGTTTACTATTTTGCATATTTATTCCTGTAAATGTTTGCCATCTTTTAAAGGAGGTTCTTGTCCATTTATGACTGTCATTTATAGTATATTTATTCCTAACCTATAAGCATTCTGCTGACAAACACCAATTTGTTCTTTATAACTTCATACATATTTCATAAAAATAAGAAAAATATGTAGATAATAAATCCATGTAAAATATTTTATAACATATATCTTGCATATTAACCATTGAATTCCTAGAACATTTGTATAAAGCAATTATTAGTTTCTACAGATTATAAATAAAACACATTTGAAACATCCAAAGAATATGTAACATTTTATTAATAAATATGAAAAGTAATTGCTATGGCATGATTTTTATATGTTGAGTTTTATTTGCATATTTAATATATAATTTATACTTTCCAATATAAGAATTGTGGTGATATATGTTCTTCAGCTTGCTAACCTACTAAATTATTGATTCCTATCTACAGAAATGTGTATGAGGATACACCCCTCGTGTGCATGGAATATGGACTTCATTTCCTGCACCTGAGGGCTGCAACAAAATATTTTCCAAAAATATGAAAGTAATAGGAAAGGAAATTTCTCCTCTAAGGCTGAAACATAGTGGAATATAGGAAAGATATGCAAGGTCACTGAAAAGAAGAAAACTCTAGGTAGATAAAAATTAGGGAGTTGCATATTTAAAGAAATAATGTGTCATCCACCAGATTAGTTGGCTTATTTAGAAAACAAAAAGGAAAATCCACTGAGGTGAACATGAGCTGAATCCAACCAGGCATTATTTAGAAGAAAGAAACAGCTCTAAGTCAAAGGACTTAGCGTGCATTGCCCCCAGAAATGTATATGCTTACTGTAGACATAACATATACCATTTTACTTTAGCTTGAGACAATTAAATATCTAAATTTTATAAGTAACAACCAAGGTTCTAAGTCCAGGGGTGAAAAGCAGCCTTCTGCTGCTTAATTCTCTTATCGAATGCTTACAAGAGTCTTGCCTGGCAATATCCTGTTAGCCATATGTTGCTAATGACCACATAAAATGTGGCTGATCCAAGTTGTGATGTGCAGTAAGTGTAAAGTACACATTGAATTCCAAAGACATAGTACAAATGCTACATAAATATTTTATTAGTAATGTTTTTGTTGCTTGCATGTTAAAATTATATTTTGTATAAATATAATTTATTGTGTTAAATAAATTATAGTATTAAAATTCTATTTATCTGTTCATTCTTATTTTTTCTAATATGGCCTCCAGAAAGTTTTAAATTACATATGGGGCTCCCATTGTGGATTGCATTATATTTATTTTGGACAGCACTGGTCCATACGGACAGAGAGCAGTAATATCTATTCCCTACCCTATCTATATCTTGTGTTGTATATCAGTTAAGTGGCATTCTTACAGTAGATAATTTCATGGGTATATCTGGCTATAGGATGAGAGCAGCTGGTCATGTGGATTCAAATGTTTGGTTCCTTCACAACCTAAGTTTATCACTGAGTATTTAAAAGGAACATTTTGATTTTGTACATCAGTTTCATAAGCTTCTTTGGCCTGAATTTGCCATTGAAAGTGGGATCTACACTCGCCATGTTGAGGAATCATATCTGAATTTACACTACTGAGGGTCAAATCTTAAACCATGACAAACTGAAAACAATGATGCCACATGATCAACCTTTCAGAAGACAGCCAGCTGACCAGTGTTGCCCAATCAGAAATCATATCTTTTGTTTGTATGTGTTTATGTGTGTATTCTTTTCAAACTTTGTTATAATTTTCTAAAATGATATACCTTATTGTATAATTAACTTTATATTTAGTATTTGTTTTTTAAGAAACTTGTATGTAAGTATAGTTCAAAAGTCATCTTCTGTGCCCCACATGCGTTTGCTGCTGCCAAGATGTCAGCTGCTCCTTGTAATCTTTTAACTGATTATTTTGGTATTTGTTTCTCTAAATAACATGCCTATGCTGCTACTTCTTTTCTTTTCAGTTTTAGTCATTACCTATGGAACTTGAGATTTTGCTTTCTTTTGTAAATTTTATCCCTCCACCTACACACACACATATATGCCCACTCATCATGCAAACCTGTTTCCCATTCTCCCATCCTCCAAAGAGTTATATTGTAACTTTGGTGAGATTATAATTCACAAAGGAGTGGAAGCTAATGCATGTGTCAATTCACCATCTCTAAGGGGTATCTGAATGAGATCTTTACACTTGAAGAAAAAAATCAGAATGTGAATTTAGGGGCATTACTGCTAAGTGAGTAACCAGGTTCAAAAGCCCATTGGGTGAGAGGCATCAGTGAAAATAATCACATGTCTTATATCATCCCCCACACTTCTCTCACCTATCCAATTATTCACCTTTGACCTTGCTAATAAAGCCTCAAGGTTGGAATTTTCTGCCAAAATTTTAGAGGGTGAACATGTCAATGAAAGCTTCATGGAGGAGGCAGAGTTTGAAGGTAGCCATACCTTTCATTGAACATAGGCCTGCTTCTTGCACAGCAGTGAGGTGAGATGTATGGGAGGGCAGCTTTCTTGATACAAAGATCAGCAACTCTGATCAAAAACTGGATGAGATGTAATAGCCCCTGGCCCTTCCCCATATCCCTTCAAAGAGAACAAGGACTTAGACAAGTGAAGAGTGGAGGCAAAAGGTTTTTCTGGCAGGGGTACCAATTATGGGCAAATGCATGAAAGCAGCAAAGCACAGAAAGTGTTCAGGAATGAGGATTTTCTGAATCTGAGAGAGATAAGAAAGTTTTATAGGGGAGTCAAGGGAGACAAAGATGTAGAAAAAGAATCAAACAATCAAAGGTGAAGAAAAGGTCAGAGAGAATATCAAATTCAAATTCCTGTCCAATGTAGATTCCCCTTCAAACTCTTCTATAGCTTTAATATTCTGAACACTGGGGTGGGTCATTCTGATTGTTTTGAAGACCTCCGTAGAGGGCGGGGGGCACGAATAGCTACTCTATCAGGAACTACGTTTTGTTTTTATTTTTGAAAGTAAAGTTTCTCTTTCTTATATTAAATTATTGAGGGCCAGGTAGAAGAATATGAAACACAAAATTGAGGTGTTTGAATTGTTTTCTTAACAGATGGAGTGTCACAAAAAACATATAAAACAATGGGGTTTTTTTCTAGAATATATGCCATATGTGATATATAAACTAATTTGGAGGTAGAAATGGAGGAGACTCTTGAAAGATCAGTTTACAAAATATTTTGGTCATCTTGGTGTGAAATGATGAATGCCTTAAAAACAGGCAGAAAAGTGGAGGAGGTAAAAATTCATGTAGGAGGTAAGAAATACATGTAACTAGAAATACATGTAGTATTTGAATAATAGGGAATAATGAACATATAGAAATTAAATACTGATCCAAAGTAACAAGTCTGGTTTAATAAAAACATTTTGGCTTGTATAAAAAAGATGATGAGTTTTAAAGTGCTGAACTTAAAGTGAAATATAAAAGGGGATATACAGGAAACTGAATGTCTCCCATACTTGGTCCATTACAGCCAAGCACACATGAAGCTCAACTAAACCTGACTATATGCTGACAAAATTAGGAACATTTTATTAGTGAATTTTAAAATTCTGCCTAATTGGCAAACATTTAAATCTGACCAAATGCTAGTAATTTGTTGGGTCTTTGTTTTGTTTTGTTTGTTTTTTTAATTAATTAATTAATTAATTTATTTATTTTTGGCTGTGTTGGCTTTTCATTGCTGTGCACGGGCTTTCTCTAGTTATGGTGAGCAGGGGCTACTCTTTGTTGTGGTGCATGGGTTTCTCATTGTGGTGGCTTGTCTTGTGGGGGAGCACAGGCTCTAGGTACATGGGCTTCAGTGATTGCAGCACGCAGGCTCAGTAGTTGTGGTGCACGGGCTTAGTTGCTCTGCAACATATGGATTTTCCCGGACCAGGGCTCGAACCTGTGTCCCTTGCATTGGCAGGTGAATTCTTAACCACTGTGCCACCAGGGAAGTCCCTATTAGTTTATATTTTAAATTATTATTCTTGGTTTCTTTGTGGGCCCATGACAATGCAGATAGTACTCCTTAAGCATTTATTAAATGCTTAGTAACTTTATTGAAAGAAAAGAAAAAGAAAAAAAGGAAGAAAGAAAAGAAAGAAAAAAGAAAAGAAAGATTGAAGAGAATTAGATGATCATATCATCAAACAACTGAGTCTATGCCTCAAGTGAGGAATGAATGCATAGTATAATAAAGCAGGCTGACCTGCTTCCATAACACCCAGTGATGTCTTTGTCAGGTCTACTTTTATCACTAAGCCTTAAGAAAATGAGAAATTGTTTTTCTTCACAAGGAAGTTGAAGACAATGTTAACAGACAGTCTTCTAGGCCTTACTATATTCTGTTTATTGTTGCAACTAAATATGGGCATACATGATTTGCATTGTATAAAAAACATGCTGGAAAATCTATCCTCTGCAAGCCTATCTTTTTTTTTAGAATGGTAACAATTTTTGATACAGCCATTAGTTTTATAGTTGTTAGTATAGAACTTGCTATGAATGGGAATATTTGTCAAACGCAGACTGTGCAGTTTGAGAGTGTATTGAGTGGAGACTTGGGAATCCTTGACATGGGCATTCATCTGGAACACTCTGGAGGAAATCTGCTTTGACAACTAAAATGAACTGTATTGTTTTAATAGACAATTGTTGAATTCCATAGGCAAGTGGTCTCCCATTTTATTATAATATGTGTTACATCAGTCATCTTTAAAGTTTTTCTTTTTTGTCGGTTACATGGGGTTGTTTCAGATAGAGTACTAATAGGTGGGATATTTCTCAGTGTGATTTTGTTTTGTTTTGTTTTGTTTCCCCTGCTTTAAGCTCAAGTTCTTTAAATTAATAGTATGGAGATCTAGGATGGGATAGCTGGCTGATAAAAATCTAAGAAGTGTCATTGCCGAAATTAACTATTTTTGAGGGATGCATGCTTGAATTTAATCATGGAGAAATGACATACTACACAAATTGCAAATAGCTCTTCTCTTCTTCTAGGGACAGAACTGAACATATGTTCTTGGACACTAATGACATTCTCATACCTAATGAAGCTAATCAAGTTTAATGATTTAGGAATGATAGTTTCATGCACAATTCCAAAACCAGCAGAGCAAAGTTCTGAAGTAAGATGAATCGATAATTGAGGATTTATAATTATTTAAACGAGTCTTCTCTTGCCCAAGTCAATAAGTAAATAGTTTTCCAAATTCAATGGTTCTTTCTCAGTCCTCTTTCTCCTTCACATCTCTGTAGTTCTTAGGATGTTTGACCTGTTCTTAGTTTTCCTCCAAATTTCATGGAACATCTATGTGTTTGCCATGATACTTCATTCTACTTGCTCTCTTCTAGACTTAAGGGTAGCCTATTCTTTAATCGTTTTCAGTTCTACTTACATTGCATAGTGCTTAAATCTTAGAAAACTGTAAGGATCTGTTTTGCTACCAGCAATTATTCCTGTGAGAGGTAGTTCACTGATATATACTTAACTATTATAAATATATATAGTACAGATATAATATACATATAGCTAGTGTGTATATATATATTATATATACATATATAAGTACATATATATTGTATATATGTAGTATATATTACATAAATATTTTGAAATATAAATAAAATACTGTATAAAATTTATAAAACATATATAGTTGATACATACACAAAATTGTGTATATATATAATTGCATATATATGTATTATATATATAATTGCATACACATGTGTATGTGTATATGTGTGTATGTGTATATATATATATATACCAAAAATGCATTTAATCATCCTTTCCTTATCTTGCTTATCCACCCATGCTCTTAACTGGACACACTTTAAAAAAGGGTGGAATAGGTGAACAAGCTTGGTTCTTGAGAACTGCCCAAGTTTAGTTTTCTACTGAGCTCAGGAATTATACATTCTGAGCTCAGAGAGTAAAACCTATCCAACCCATTTAAATATTTCCACCATAGCTTTTCACTTCAAAGCAATTACTGTAACTGTATATGCTGAAATTAGTTCAGATTCTCTTGCTGAGTTATACATATTCCTTGACAGAGCAACAATGACATTTTACGATCTGTAATAACAGAACTCTGTGGCTGTTATTTGGAACCAGATGTTAAACACCTCTCTGGATGGTTTTAACTGCAGTGAATAAGTCTAACATCAAAGTGCCCCCTGCAGAAACACAGTCTGAGACTGAGGAGAAGTGTCTTTTCCTACCAAGCTGTACCTGCTAAGATGAAATCTGTACTAAAAGATTGTCACATAATTCCATTCTTGATCTTTTGTATCAGTTGCAGGTTTTCTCTAACTTTTCCATCAAAATATCCCAAAAAGCATAGAAGATTGAATGTGTAACTTCAGGGAGTGCAAAGGCAGAGCCTGGAGCAGCTCAATACAAACAACTGTCTTTGAAGTCACACATTTTCACATTTTCTCTTAAACCTTCTGGGGAAATTTGCATTCTAGTCTATACAGTATCCCTATTTTTCTGAAAATAAATTGAATGTTTTAAATTATTCATAATTGAGTGAAATTGATTGTATAGAGAGATTTGTTGTATTTATAATCAATCACAAAGTATCGCATGCCCTTAGACATATGCATATACAACCGGGAACCCCAGCTTGAGAGCCCTCACTTGAGAATGAAATATCAGTAAAATCATTGTAAGTGGTGCTCAGAAGAAAGTATTCTTCCTACATACTTCAGCATGGATTTTATCAACAAGAATTGAAGTTTTTGCTGTTTTTATGTAAAATTTATATGTAATGAAACACATATCTTAAGCATACATTTACTGAGTTTTAACAAATACATACATATACCTATGCAATCCAAACTCCTACCAACTTACAGAACATTAAATTCACCCTAGTGTTTCCCTGTCCTCCTTTCCAGTCAATCCCAACTCCAAAATTCCACCAAAACAACCACTGTTTTTAGTTTGTCAGGTATTATTTTGCCCATTGCAGGTTTTCATTACCAGTAAAATCATATTCTTTTAGGGTAAAGCTTCTTACATTTAGTGCAATGTGTTTGAGATTCATTGGAGATGCTGTGTGTATCAGTGATCTGTTCCACTTTATTACTGAGTAGTATTCTATCATATTTGTATATCAGGTATATTTACAAAGTATTCCTAGGAATGACATGTGGACTGTTTTCTATTTTGGATATTAAAATAAAGCTGCCATGAATATTCTTGTACAGTATTTTTGAGGATACGCATTGTAATTTTCTTGAGTAAACTCTTGGAGATGGAATTTCTGGGTGAGAGGTTTGGTGTATGTATATCTTCATAAGAATTCCCAGAACATTTTGCAAAGTGTTGTGTGATTTTGTATTCCCATACAAAGCACAAGAATAAGAGCTCTATTGTTCCACATGCACACCAACATTTGGTATTGTTAATCTTCTTTATTTTAGCCATTGTGTTGAGTATGTATACCATTACGGTTTTAATTTGCATTTACCTGATGACTAATAAATTTGAACATTTCATTCTGTGCTTGTTCATCATTTATACATCTACTTAAGTGAAGTGTCTCTTCAAATCTCTTGCCCATTTTTTACTGATTTGCATTTTAATATGGATTTGTAGGAATTCTTTGCATATCCTGAGCAGTTGTCCTTAGAGAAATATTTTGCAAATATTGTTCCCCACTCATAGTTTATATGTATTCTTTTATTAATAGTATACTTTGGTGAGCAAGCTTTTAATTTTAATCAAGCCTAGTTATCTGTTTTTCTTTTGCTTAACTAGATTTTTGCCTCATATCATGCATGAAAATTAACTCAAAGTAGATCAAAGATCTAAATATATGAACTAAAACTCTAAAACCTCTTGGAGAAAACATAGGAGAACATTTTCATGACCTTGGGTTAGGCGAAAAGTTCTTAGATATGCTTCCAAATGCATAATCAATTTTTAAAAAACGGGATACATTGAACATCAAAATTAAGAACTTCTACTCTTTGAAATACTCTATTAAGTAAATGAAAAGATAAACCACTTGGGAGAAATTTACAAGTCACATAACTGATGAAGAACTTGTATCTGTACATGAAAAAACCTCTCAAAACTAAATAATAAGGAAACACACAACCCAATTTAAAAAAAGGACAAAAGATCTGTGTGACATGAAGACTGTGGCCAAGATAATGGAGTAGGAAGACCTGAGCTCACCTCTTCCCAAGGACAGACAAAATTTACAACTATTTATAGAGCAACTATTGATGAGAAAGCCTGGAAGGCTAACAGAAAAGATCTTCCGCAACTAAAAAATGAGTGCTGACAATATGCTCAAAACCCATACCTCTGGGTGGGAGACCCACAAACAGGAGGATAAATATAACAACAGAGGTTCTCCCCAAGGAGGAAGTGGTTCAAGCCCCACTTTGGGCTTTCCAGACTGGGGGTACTGCACCGGAAAGATGAGTCTCCAGAATGTTTGGCTTTAAGGCCAGCAGGGCTTACTTTTGAGAGAGCTAGAGAGCTGTGGAAAATAGAAACTCCACTCTTAATCGGTGCACACAAAGTTTCACATGCTCTGGGACCCAGGGAAGAAGCAGTGATTTGAAAGGAACTCACCAGCTAATCTTGAAGAGCCTCCTGGAGAGGCAGGAGGCAACTGGAGCTCACCCTGGCAGTGGCTATTTTTTCGAGCTCCTTCTACCACATGGACAATGGTGCTGGCAAGTGCCAATTTGGAATGCTCCCTTTGGCTTAGTAGCACCGAGACCTGGCCCCACCCACCAGCCCATCACCACCAGTACAGGGACACCTCAAGCCAAGCAACTAGTTAGGAGAGACACAGCCCCAATCCACCAGTAGGCCTGCTGCCTTAAGACCCACCCTGAACCCACAACCATCCCAGGATCCAGCCCCACACACCACTGCACCAGCACTAGCCCCAGGACCCCAAAGGCCCTGCAGCCAGAGACCCCAGGAACAGTGGGGCATCAGCTCTCAGACCACCTCAGCCTGGCAGCCTGCAGTATAAGCACCCAGGCCACACACCAGCAGGCTGGCTCAAGGACCACCTGAGCCCTGGCTCTGCCCACTAGCAGGCCAACACCAGCTCTGGGACACCTTGGGCCCTGAAACTAGCAGCCCCAGAATCCAGCCCCATCTACCAGCATGTAGACACTAGCTCTGAGACCCAAGGGCCCAGAAGCCAGAGACTACAGACTTCTGCCCACCAGCGTGAAGTCTCTGCTCACCAGTGAGATGGCACTACTCCCAGGACTTCCTAAGCACCAGCCCCACCCACCAGCAGGCTACCATCAGCTCCAAGATACCTAAGACCCTTCAGCCAGAGACCCCAGGATCCAGCCCCACTCACCAGCAGGCCAGCACCAGCTTTTGGGACACCCCAGACCCCACAACTGCCATGTCAGGAACTAACTCCACCCACCAGCAGGCCAACACTAGATCCAGGACCCTGGTCCTGCAACCACCCACCCCAAAATCTGTCTCCACCCACCAATGGGCCAACACTAGACCCAAGAACCCCTGGAGCTCTGCAGCTAGCCACCTCATGAACTGGCCACACCAACCAGTGGCCAGCAGTCTCCACACAAGGCAGGACCTGACAACCAACTGGACTGGGGGCCAACCATGCCCACAGGACTGCACAGAGTAGTCAGTCTACCACAATAGAAGGACCCACACAGGCCACATAAGGGGCATCCCTAGAGCATATAAATCTAGTGACCAGAGGGGAGTGCACTGATGGGATATACGAGGGTGAGTCAAAAATTATCCACACTCTGGCTGTGGAATTTATTTTAATTGACTTTTAGAAAAGACAAATACATCATTTTTCAACATAATCTCCTTGCTTCTCAATACACTTTGTCTATCTGTCAAAAAGCTTTCATATTCCCTCATTAAAAAATGTTTTAGGCTGAGCTGCAAGCCACCAGTGCACCACTGTCTTCACTTCTTCATCAGAAACGAATCTTCATCTTCGTAGGGCTGCTTTCAGGGAACCAAACAGGTGAAAGTCTGATGGGACAAGATCAGGACTATAGGGAGAATGTTTTAACATCTCAAAATGAAGTTTTTGCAGAGTGTTGACAGTGTGGGCAGAAAGGTGCAGATGTGTATTGTCATGCAAGATCACAATGCCCTTGGATAGCAGTCCTCTGTGTCTAATCTGAAGTTTAGACTTCAGCTGTTCAATAAGCATCTCACTGTAATAAGCACTGTTGCAAACTGTAAGCATCAATTTTCCAGCTGATGGTTGACTTTTGACTTTTTCTTGGTTGACAATTGAGGATGTTTCTATTCCATATTCTGCTGTTTACTCTCAGGCTTGTTGTGATAAATCCATGTCTCGTCACCAGTAATGATTCTCTTGAAAAACTTTCACTTTCCTTAGAGTATTGGTCCAAATTTTGTTTGCAGATATCCAAAAGCTTCTGTTTATGCTCTTCTGTCATTTGTTTCGGTATCTATCTTGCACAAACTTTTCGGAACCTAAGTCTGTCATGGATTACTTCATTTTGAGGTGTTAAAACATCTTCCCTATAGTCCTGATCTTGCTCTATCAGACTTTCACCTGTTTGGTTCCCTGAAAACATCCCTATGAGGATGAAGTTTCACTTCTGAGGAAGAAGTGGAGACAGCAGTGCATTCGTGGCTCAGCTCAGCCTAAAACATTTTTTAATGAGGGAATATGAAAGCTTGTTGATAGATGGACAAAGTATATTGTAAAGCAAGAAGATTCTGTCAAAAAATGATGTATTTGTCTTTTCTAAAAGTTAATTAAAATAAAGTCTACAGCCAGAGTATGGATAATTTTTGACTCATCCTGGTAAATAAGCACTGGGGATGTAATGTACAAAATGATAAATATAATTAACACTATTACATGGTATATATGCAAATTGTTAAGAGAGTAAAACCTGAGTTACAAGAAAAAATTTTTTCTATTTCTTTAATTTTGTATCTATGTGAGATGATGGAGTTTCACTAAAGTTATTGTGATAATGATTTCATGATGTATGTAAATCAGATCATTATGCTGTATACCTTAAACTTGTACAGTGCTCTATGTCAATTATAATTCAATAAAACTTAAATAAAAAAGGACAAATGTTTTAAATAGACATGTCAGCAAAGAATATATATGACTGGTTAAAAAACACATGAAAAGATGTTCAACTAATTTGCTAATTAAAACCAAGATTTAAGATCATGCCACATCCATGAGAATTGCTATAACCAAAAACATGACAAGACCAAATTTTGCATAGATGTGGAGAAACTGGAACCCTCATATATTTCCAGTTTGAATGTAAAATGTTACAGTCACTTTGGAAAATAAAATTGGCAGTTCATTAAAAATTAAACATTCATCTACTACATGAAACAGCTATTCTAATCCTTCATCTTTACCTACGTAAATGAAGGGAGATGTACATACAAAGGGTTTTACACAAACATTTGCAACCATTTTATTTATGTTAGCAAAAATCTGGAAACAACTCAAATGCCCCTCAATAAGTGCGTAAGTAAAATATGGAGTAGCCATCCAATGTAACACAACTGAGCAATAAAAATGAGCAAACTGCTGATACATGTGCAACATGGAAGGATCTCAAACTTGTACTAAGTGAAAGAAGCCAGAAGTAAAATTGTACATGTTGTATGATTTCATTTATGTGATATTTCTAGCAAAGGCAAAATTATAAAGACACAAGGCAGATCAGAGGTCACTTCAGTCTAGTGGAGAGTGCAGAGACTGACTGTAAAGGGGCATGAGGAAAATTTGGGGGGTGATGTTGGTTTTATAAAATGGAGTGTGGTAATATTTGTACAACTCTTTGCAGTAAGAGTCTTTGGATACTACACTTATAGTTGATGCATTTTACAGTATACAAATTATACCTTAGAAAGTTGTTTAAAAAGTTTGAAGAAGAAAACAATCAAGAGCATAGACAAGAAACTTGCCACAAAAATTACGATTTGACACCTATTTCTAAGGCTGTAAGACTCATACTAACTAATGTACCTAATTGTCAGTCTCTCATATGGATAAATTTGGTTGAAGGCTACAGGGTGGGAAACTAAAAAGGATTTAAGAATTCCAACCATATAATTCTCAGGAAAGACATATATGTATCTTATGTTTTTCCTTTAAAAGTTCATGTGACAGAATTCAAGGCTTTAAATAAGGAATGGAAGTACCCTTGAAAGACTTTAGAAACTGACTTCAAGATGTTTTCAGATAAGGTACTGATTTAGACCCAACAACTCATAAAATCACCCCTATCCTCTACTTTATATTATAAATAATCTAAGACCTAAAATGAGAATGTGGTTAGAAAGACTAAATTGAGATGGGAAATTATCAATCTGGTATGTCTCTATCATGTAGTGGAACACTTTCAAGGCATCTAGAAAAATTGAAAAGCTGGTGTCTAAGATAAAAATATTGCCTTTCAGATAAATCATTGATCCCCAATAGAAATAGAATCTAAAGGTATTCCATGCTCTAAGACCTAAGGGGCTATTGATACATTTACTTCAATTTTGTAAGCAAAAAGGTCATTGGGAAAGCCAATATCAATGTTGGCTCAAAAAAATGTGTTAATTCCCCAAACCTACCCAAAAATCCTGCTCTGAAGAGACTTTAGCACTCAACAGCCCTCTCACCTGAATTTCCTAGAAATAACTCAACACAAATGTCACTTTCTTGTAGAGTGCCAAAAATTCTACCATAAATTCCACTATCACAGAAGAGCAGACCCCTTGGAACACGTCTACTTGAGCGGTATGAAACTCTACTAATTCCAAATTCTTCTCCATGTCTCAACTTTTAACTCTCCCTCTGTGACCACTAACATCAGAGCACTTCTTTCTTTTCTATGAAACTAGCCTATCAAATTTATTATCAAATTTTACAGATAGAGATTTACTCTGTAACTAAAACTGTCAAATAAAATATTTAGCTGAAAGATTGTATACGGAGTTCTCAGAAAAAATCCCTACCTTTGGTTGCCTTCTAGCTGACATTTTGATATTTGTTCTCCTATAGTAAATATTAGTCAAATAATAATTGATAAGTAATTGAGAATTTGGTAAAGTTCTAATATATTTATGAGCAAATGAATCTATTAATATTGATAAAATAATAGACACTGAGCCAGTTAGAATCCAGATTAACATTTCTAAACTGCTACCTAATATTTCTCAGTAATACATTAAAGCTGAAACTTGAGGAGTACACAGACCAATCATGAATTATTTTTATGGAAAATGGAAGTAATCATCCCTTGTACTGTTCTTTTTAATATTTCTTTTACTTCTAAACAAATGATCAAGGTTATAGGTTCACTCAAGATTTTCAAGCAATAAATAAAATATTTATCCCTCACATTTCTGAAGTGCCTGATCCAAACACAATGCTTTACTTAGTCCCTTTGTTTAAATGCTCCACTGTGATAGATGTATTTGACATTCTTTGCTGTCCTACTGTATAAAGATAATCAATGATTCTTTGTCTTCTCCTGGGAAAACTTATACACTGAGACAGTAATGTCTTAAAACTTTACTAAGGGATCATCTTATTTCCTTCAACTTTTGAGGATATAAACTTTCCTACTAATTCTACCTCAAGCTAATACTTTGATCTTTCTAACGAATGTTTATTTGGGTAGTTCTAAAAGGGTTCTATACATCTATTGACCTATTGGCTAAGTTTCTGAGGAAAGTTTCAGTATTTTAAAGCTACAGTTCATGATTTGATAGATGTTGGCATTATTAATATTATTATAGATATAATTGACATATAACAATGTGTAAGTTTGATGTATACAATGTGTTGTTTTGATACATTTATATATTGTAATATGATTACAAACATAGCATTAGCTAATACCTGTATTACATCACATTATCATTTCTTTTTTGTGGTGAAAACAACCAAGTTCTAGTCTCTTAGCAACTTAGAAGTTTATAATACAGTATTGTTGACTATTGTCACTGTGCTATGTATCAGATCTCCAGGATATTTGTCTACTAGTTGCAAGTTTGTATCCTTAAACAACATCTCTCCAAACCCTCCACCCCAGCCCCTGGTAACTAACCATTCTAACTCTCTGTTTTCACAAGTTCAGGTTTTTAGATTCCACATATAAGTGATATCATATACTATTTCTCTATGTCTGAATTATCTCAATTAGCATAATGTCCTTAAGATCCATGTGTATTGCAAATGGCAGGATTTCCTTCTTTCTCATGGCTAAATATGTATATCACATCTGCTTTATCCATTCATCCATTGACAGACAGGCTGTTTCCCTATCTTGGCTATTGTGAATAATGCTTCAGTATACATGAGAGTGCAGCTATCTTTTCAATATCCTGTTTTCATTTCCTTTGGATATATATTCAGAAGTGGGAGTGCAGGATCATATGGTAGTTCTATCTTTAAATGTTTGAGGAGCCTCCATGCTGTTTTCCATAGTAGATGAAACAACTTCCCACCAAGAGTGCACAAGGGTTCCCTTTTCTCCACATCCTTGCCAACACTTATCTGCTCTTCTTGATGATAGCCACTCTAACCGGGGTGAGGTATTATCTCATCGTGGTTTTGTTTTGCAGTTTCATGTTTAGTGATGTTGAACATCTTTTCATGTGCCTTTTGGCCATATGGATGTCTCCTTTGGAAAAAAGTCTATTCAGTTCCTCTGCCTATTTTTTAATCAGATTGTTTTGTTGTTGTTGTTGTTGTTATTGAGTTATATTTATATATTTTGGATATTAACACCTTATTCAATATATGATTTGCAAATTTTTTTCTCATTTTGTAGGTTTCCTTTTCATTTTGTTGATTTTTCCTCTTACTGTACAGAAGATTTTTAGTTTGACATAGTCCCACTTGCTTTTGTTGCTTCTGCTTTTGATATTACAACAAAAAAATCATTGCCAAGATCCAAGTCAAAGAGCTTCTTCATTATATTTTCTTCTAAGAGTTCTACAGTAGTAGGTCTTGTGTTTAAGTTTTAAATCTATCTTGAGTTACTTTTTGTGAGTGGTATTAAATAGGGGTACAACTTAATTTTTCTTCATGTAGTTATCCAGTTTTCTCAACACCATTTATTGAAGAGACTATCCATTGAGTGTTCCTGACTCTCTTAAATATTCGTTGACCATATACTGGGGGCTTTATTTCTGGGTTCTCTATTCTGTTCCATTTGTCTATGTTTCTATATATACGCCAGTACCATACTATTTTTAATTACTATACTTTTGTAGTATAGACTGAATTCAGAAAGTGTTATGCCTCAGATTTGTTCTTCTTTCTCAGGATTGCTTTGGCCATCTGAGGTCTTTTGTGATTCCACACAAATTTTAAGATTGTTTTTTTCTATTTCTGTGAAAAATGTCATTGGAATTTTGACAGGAATAGCATTGAATCTATACATGGCTTTGGGTAGTATAGATATTTTAAAAATATTAGTTCTTACAATCCATAAACATGGGATAGCTTTCATTTGTTGACATCGTCTTCAATTTCTTTCATCGAAGTCTTGTAGTTTTTACCATACAGATCTTTAACTTCCTTGATTAAGTTTATTCCTCAATATCTTATTGTTTTTGATTCTACTGTGAATGGGATAGTTTTCTTTATTTCTTTTTTGGATATTTTGTTGCTAATGTTTATAGAAATGCAACTGCTTTCTGTATATTGATTTTATATCCTACAACTTTGCTAAATTTGTTGATTAGTTCCAACAGATTTGGGGTAGAGTTTTTAGTCTTTTTAATATATAAGATCATATTATCTGTAAATAAAAACAATTTTGTTTTCCTTCCCTATTTGTATGCCTTTTATTTCTTTGTCTTGACTAATTGTTCTGTCTAGGACTTCCAGTACTCTGTTGAATAAAAGTGGTGAGATTGGACATACTTATCTTTTTCATGATCTTATAAATAAAGCTTTCAACATTTCAGTGTTGAGTATGATGCTAGCTATTATTACCTAAGGACAAATTGTTGAATACTCAAAATTCTGCAAAAAATTTTTTAAGAAAGAACAGATTGAGTACTATAGATTCACTGGTTTTCTGAACTAGTGAGTACCTTATAAAGTTTGTTGCATGGAATTCAGAGGTCAACAGTACCTTCAATTATCTCAAAATGCCTCCACAAAATCATTTGTACTATGCCTTCCAGTTTATCAAAAACATTTTTTTTAATGGTGAGAAACTGAAAGCTCTTCCATGAAAATCAGGAACAACTCAAGCATATCTCCTCTAACCACTGCTTTTCAACATCATACTGGAAGTCCTAGTTAATGCAATAAGACAAGAATAGGAAATTAAAAGGATTCAGATTGAGAAAGAAGAAATAAAACTGTCTTTGCTTGCAGATGACATGATCTTTTTTTAGAAAATCTAAAAAAATTGGCAAAAAAAAAAATCCCTCCTGGAACCAATAAGTTAGTATAGAAAGGTTGGAGGATACAATATTAATATACAAAAGTCAATCACTCTTCTATATACTAGCAGTAAAAAAGTGGAAATTGAAATTAGAAACATAACACTGTTACATTTGCACCCCCCAAAATGAAATATTTTGGTATAAATCTAACAAATATGCACAAGATCTCTATGAGGAAAACTATAAAACTTCGATTAAAGAATTAAAAGAGCTAAATGAATGGAGAAATATTACATGTTCATCAATATTGAGGAAAACAATATTGTCAGCATGTCAGCTCTTCCCTACTTGATATGGCTTTTGGATGGCAGTAACACTAAAGGCAGGGAAGCCCTAGTGACTACATGTAAATATATTTAAATATTGATTAGAATAGAATTATATCAGCCTGTATTAATTTGCAGGAAAATGTTTTATATTATTTTATAAAGAAGTAACACTATTATATTGTGAAAATATTATTTAATAGTCTTTATTATAGAGTCTAAACAAAATAATAAACATCTTAAAATCTAATAAAATGATGTTTTATGATTCACACATGATAGCTGATGAAGGAATTGTCTTCATTATTCCCAGGACATTTGACAGTCAAGCACCTCAAAATAATTGTATGTTAGTCTTAAAATGTTAAGATCTTTAATACTCCAATTGTTACCATATCTTGAAGAGTTTACAATACTTATTTTTGTTTGGAAATAAACTCTCAAAAGACAGTGTCAATCCTCCATAATAAGTTTTATTCAGAATGTGTGTCTTTTTTATTCTTTGCTCTCTTTATGCTTCTAAGAGATGTAAACACTATCACACATCACTTTTTGGCTTATTTTAGTTTTTGTAGGAATGTTTAGAAAAATTTTTTGTGGTCATGCCATTAAGAAACAGGTTTACATCAGGAAAATAGCAGATCTTAACACACTAAATCAGCACAAATGTTCCACCTCACTTAGAGACAAATGAGTTATGTCTCACGCACCAATCAGAGTAAGATTAAGGAAACAATCTATTAATGTTATTGATTTTCTAGTTTTACTCAAACTGAACACCAGTAATTTCAATCATTTCTCCATTCAGCCAATAGTTTTTGAGTATTGATTTCATGCCAGTAAAAGAACTAAGCATTGGGCATAAAATAATTATCGTGCAGACAAGGTCCTTAACTCCATGGAGACAAAAGACCAAAAAAAAAAAAAGTAAATAAAATAAATGAAAGAAAGAATTTCAAAATGTAACACATTATAGGATACCAGGATAGATATATAAAAAAAAATAATAAACCTTTTTTTTTTGGAGGGGGGAGTCGGGGGTGGATCTAATTTATAAAGTGTGGTCAGTTGGACTTCCTAGGTGGCGCAGTGGTAAAGAATCCACCTGCCAATGCAGGGTACATGGGTTCGAGCCCTGCTCTGGGAAGATTCCACATGCCATGGAGCAACTAAAGTGTGGTCAGGCAAGGCATGTGAGAAACACAAAACTCCCAGGGCACATGGGACAAAATGATGCATGAACCTAGACTCTTTGGGAAATACCACAAATTAGAAGTAATAAGGCTCAGACATCTGTTAAATTTTTCAAGGGCATCAACCTAATAAATGGTTGAGGCAGAATTTAACTTAGGGGATTTTTTTTTTAATCTACATTTTTTTTCGCCATGCCTTGTGTGGCTGGTAGGATCTTAGTTCTCCCACCCTCAGCAGTGAAAGTGCACAGTCCTAACCACTGGACAACCAGGGAATTCCCTAACTAAGGGGATTTTGTCTCCAACTGCCATGTAAGATTTTAATATTGAGTAACACCCTCTCAGAAATTCTTAAAGAGCTTAAAACTCAGAGAGTGGGAAACTCAGAAAGAATAAAGAAGTGGCCACATGAGAATGTTAATCCTTCATCTGTTTGGTTTATTAAAATGGATATGGGTTGACAACTTCAATTAAAAAATAAATGAGTAATTTTGTAAAAGAGAATAACGTGTTCTTTGGAGTATGGAATTGAATGCAGAATTGCCATTTACTAGTTGTACAATCTTATCTGTGATTTGATTTCTTCATTTTCAAAAGAGGTTAACAGTTACCATATTTTTATGTTATTAGGGTTAAACTAGGCAATATAAATGAAAGCACCTCACATATTAGTGCTCAGTAATTGTACTTTCACTTTGTGGTGTAATATAAAATTTCATTTTTTTTTGACTTAATGTCTAAATATTAATTTTCTTTTGAGATGCTTTCTGAATTCTGTTCAAAGCCTTTCTTATCTGATAAATAAAAATGATAATAATAGCTAAATAGGAGAGTATCTATAGGAATTAAAAGAGATAATACATGAGAAAATCAATTTATAAATTGAAAGAATATTTATGTTTGTAGATGCTCATTGTTACTATTCATTTTTAATGCATTGCTGCCATGGAAATTATTTTTTCAAGTGGTTAAATTCATTTAAAACATCCAGTTTATGAACCCATGGGTCTCCCTTTCTTCTCACATGCAAGAACTACCAACATAACACAGCCAAAGGCAACATTTTTCATTCAATTAATTCCATTTCACCTAAAAAATAAAGAAATAAAACCTAAATTTCATCCTTTTATATTTCCTTTCTTAGTTAATGAGATTACTAGCCATCCCAGAGAGTGATAAGCTATCCATCCTGTTGTGGTAGGAGGGAAAATCCTCCCATAAGAATGAGAAGATGGGTGTTGGAAGTGTGATATAGCCTCTGCTATATCACAATTGCTAACACTTTCTGAGAGTTGAATGTGCAAGCAACTGTGCTGAGCATTTTCCACTATTTAAGTCATTTAAAGCTTAAAACAACCCTGGAAGAGTTACTTATTTTTTTCTTATTCACACTGTAAAGACAAGGAAATTAATGCTTTAGGAGTTTTTTTGACTAGAAACCAATGAAGGTCAGAACTAGGATTTAATTATAACTCTTATATCCTTAACTAGTATTCTAGTTAACAGGAAAACAAAATTCCAATAATAAAGTTGAAACTCCAATTACAGATTAAAACTGACCCAGATGCTGCATGATTTCACAGGGTTTGATAGGGATCCACACTATATATTGGCCATAATATAGTCTCTGCACCTTTGATAGTTTTTACCAGGTCTCATTGCCTTGATCTTGTAGATTGGGTTTCATGATTCACTGTATTCTTTCCCCTAAATCACAGATTTTTAAAGAAATAAAACAGTGAACATACTATTTTTTAACCTTCTTGTTTATAAAATTTATTGTCTCTTATCCTCTGGGGCAGGCTTTTTGTTATTTTCAAACAAAATAGCAAAAACAATAGGAACACTAGATACTATGCAGTGAAACATTAATAAATGTGTTCAAAATCACTGGCAAAAATTTGGTTAAAGGAAAGAAGTAAATCAAAAATAACTGATTATTTCAAGTATGTTGCTATAGCCTGAAAATGTTGCAGCAAAATCAGTTTAGTTTGCTTTGAGTTTGGGTAATGTCTGCCTTTCCTATTATAAAGAGTACAAAGCATTTTCCTTCATGAAACTTAAAAGGAACTGACAATCTTTTGAACTTCAATTTCTGCAAAAGGAAGAGAAAAACAATCCAGTTTACTAAAATTGACTGTGTTAAAAATATATATTTAAGAACATGATTTAAAAGCAGTGTCAATTACTTCCTCACTCCAAATGGTGCTGTTTGGTGAACACTTAAAGAGAAATACTTGCTGCTTGACAAAGCCAAATGTGTTTCTGGCAATGTAGCCACTAGCTTTGTTGATTAAATTCTTCCAAGTAAAATTTAGTACCGGAAGTCTTTTAAAGAGCAGGACATTGGATAGAAGTAAAATTATAACGATTCAAAATACTTATTTTTAATTAATTTTTCTGTTTCCTCTACTGTGTTCTCTCATCTTACTCTTATACAACAAATTAATAAATGATTCACAATTAGAAATGCCTACTTTGGAGGTTTATAGGAACATAAATTGTGACAAGACCTATGTGGACAGTTGTAAGAATAAAGGATTCTGGCACAAAGAAGTCTGCAACAATCAGCCATACCCTCTCCCCTTTTAGTATAAAAGAAGCCTGAATTCTAACTCAGTAAGGTGGTTTTTGGGGACACTAGTCCACCATCTTATTTGCTAGCTTTCTGAATAAAGTCACTATTCCTGGCCCCAACACACCACCTCTCGATTTATTGGCCTGTCCTATGGTGAGCAGTACAAGCTTGGACTTGGTAATACTTTTAGCCCTATAAAAAGCAAGAGGGCATTAGCAGAAGTTCAGGAATTCTGTTTTCAACTTGAACTATTCAGATTTTTGAACTTTAAGTTCTTTGATAGTATTCTCTCTTTCATTTCTTCAATAAATGTAAGACCTCAAGGAAGGGTGCTTTAATTCATTTTTTTCCTCTGATAATCCTCACAAAGTTCTTAGAAATACATGTTGTTAACCTCACTTCAGAGATGAAGACGGTAAGACTCAAAGAAGTTGAGTAATATATCTAAATTCTCACAATAAGGAATAGCAGTAGATCTGGAATTCAAATACAGTTCAGCTGATTCTAAAGCCTGTAATCTTAACCACTACAACATCTCATACAGCAAGAAGTCTAAGAAGCTATTTGTGGGTCTTTTCTCAATGGATTTTCTTTTCTTTAGTCATATAATGATGGTAAGTGTTATACTTACTTTGATCAAGAATTCTGATCAGGCAAAATACCACAAAGAGGGTAATACCTTAAATTAACCCATGCTAGAATTTACATCCAATCAAAAAAACATTTATAGGTTTTCTACTATGTAAGAGTTATTGTGTTAAGCACCATATGAATCAGTGTGAAGTTGATACTAAAAATAATGCAGAAAAGAAATATCATAGCATGGCTTCTGGGCTAATTTCATGGACAGACAATCAATTTTATTTTTTCCTGGACCACCTAAATGTTTCAACTAAAGCACCTGTCATCACCAGGAGTCTAATTAGAAAATAAGGGGTACCCCTCCACACCAGGTGCAGTGAATAAGTGGAAAATATTTTAAAAGAATACATGGTAATGGCCCAAATCTCTTCATTGCTTCACTGTTCATTCCTCATCCTAAGGTAGAATATTATCATACTGAGAACACTGGGATCTAGCTGGTAAGAATCAGATGTTATTCATACATATGAGATTAGAAATCTGCTGATCCGGGCATTTGTTTCAGTTATTTAATTTTTTCTCATCAAGGAGATCATGAGTAATTGACTTGGGCACCAAAGCTTTTTCTGATAAAGCAAAGCATACATTCAGCTACTCTGGCCAGATCCATCCAACATCACCCCTGTGGCTCCTGTCAATTACAAAAGGCCTAGCTCTTCCCTGCTCCCTTCACTCTCAAGTCTGGTCATTATGTATTAGCACATTTCTTTTTAAAAAACCAGTTGGTAAGGAAAGTTATGTATATCTGTTATTGATTCCACCACTCCATCTGACTCAGAGAAACACACTTAGCAACAGTAAAAATTAAATCATAAATCTGGCCAGGTTATGTTGCTGAATACAACATAATCTCTGTTACAGTGCACATGGCAACCCCCAATCTATGTATTTTCATCATCTTGAATGATAGTTTGGCCTAAGATAGCATCTATTTCATAAGGTGACTGTGAAAATTAAATGAGTTGATATATGTAAAGGCTTAGGACAGCACCTGATGTATTGTAAGCATATTCAAACCTTAGCTACTATTCTTTTCATTGCATTGTGTTTGTGTTGTCAAGAGTATGCAAGACAAATCAATAATTCTCAGAGAAGATTCCTGACTACAAAAACTGACAACTCTATTTTACCATTTTCCCCCAACGAATGTCATAAAATTAGACATAGAATTTTAAAGAAAGACTCTGGGGACTTTACATTTAAGATGACAGGATCAGGACCTTTATCTCCCTTACCCCTCTGAGCTTAGAGGGAGGATGAGAAATAGACACATAAACTCTCAGTTAATCTAGGGCACACTATAACCACAGGCCCAATGTATGAGGAGAGTTGTCTGAATAAGTAAATGTTAGAGCAGACATGCCTGCTGCTGTAGGTGTAGACAAGACTGGAAGAACCCAGAGAGTTCCAGGCCAGGTGCCTCACCGTGAGGGACAGAGCCAACACCATTGTTAGGACCAATGACACCAAGGGGCATGGGTTGTTGAATGAAGATATTTGGACCCTATTAGATACTACAGATTAGAGATGCCAGGATAAAGGAATTTACAGATGTCCCATCACTGAAGGGCTTATCCAAACCTGTAGCCCATTGGAGAAGACTGAGTTGTGAGTAGGCCCATATCCTTAGGAATAAGGAAAATCTGGGAATAAGGAAAATTAAACCAAAGTACTCATGTTTTCCCTCCCTCTCCCTCTCCTTTCTCTCTCTCTCTCTCTGACACACACACACAGAGGCACAAAGTAAATAAAGGGAAAATGTCATGGCAAAGAGGGGAAGGACATGAAAAATAAACTGACATTGCTGCTAAGGAGAAAAGGTGAAAAAAAGATAAAATGGTACCAAAAATGAAGGTCACGCTGAGATTTAAAAAAGGGGAGTCTATATAATTGAATGGACAGTAAGTGCCAGAGAGGGCAAAAAAATTAACAAAGAAAAAATTTAACAAAATGACTGAAAATGAATAAGAAATTAAAAATACATAAAATGAAAGATGTGGCCTTCACAAAGACAACAGTTGAAACATAAAGTATTTTAATTTGTAATTGAGAAAACTGTTCAGAAATAAAAAGAAAACTTGAATCCAAGTCTAGAGGAGGGAGTACACCATGTCTCTAGAATAAGTGATAAAAAATCATAAATTCCAAGACATTTCCTGGTAAACTGTTATGATTTTAAAGGTGAACGAGAGAGAGAGAGAGCAAGAGACAGAGACAGAAACAAAGACAAATTCTTGCATATCCAGGAAGGGATAATAAAAATAGCCTGTTCTGAACACATAAACAGAAAATCCCATGCTAGAAGATGGACAGCTAGAAAATCTAAGCCAAACTACCACCCAGGAAATGAAGAAAATTTTCAAGTAGGTACTCCATGAAAAGCACTAGTCTCACTAAGTGAAAAACAGTATTTCCTTCTTCTAGTCTTCTAGAAAATGTGTATTGTTCCTATTGTCTAAGGCTTTTTATCAGGTATATTAGTTATTTGTAAGCTTGACTTTCTCCATCACACTTGAGCTTCTCACAGGTCGTCCTGTTCGTTCCTGCCCCTTCCTTGCACATAGATCAGACTCGAATCTGTCTGTTGAATTGATTTACTATGTGATTGTAGGAATCTCCAAAAAAAAAAAAAACTGCTGATAATTCAAGAAACCCGCCAAACTTAGGCTTTCAGGGAAAACAAAACATGAAAAATCAATATTAAATTATATAAAAATGAAATATGTCAATAAGCGGGGCTTTTTGTCCACTCTACAAGGTTGTAGCCTCATGGTAAACATGTTGACATTATAATCTGGAATTCCATGACCTACCTCTCTAATTAGTTGCATTTTATGAAAAACAAAACTCTTGGGATGAACAAAAACTTTAAAAATGAGTTATTCAGATCATGATTTTATGTGATCAAAAGTATTCCTTTCTGTGTGAGCTTAAGGGTATGGAATAATGGGGAAGCAGGTGAGGCAAGAATTTATTCCAGGGATTGAGTCAGGCACAGGCTGGGCTGAGATGGTGTTCCAAGGATTTAAACAGCTTTTTTTTTTAATATAGAAATTTATTTATTTATCTATTTATTTTGTCTGTGTTGGGTCTTTGTTGCTGTGCTCAGGCTTTCTCTGGTTGCAGCGAGCAGGGGATACTCTTCATTGTGGTGCGTAGGCTTCTCCTTGTGGTGGCTTCTCTTTGTTGTGGAGCACGGGCTCTAGGCACATGGGCTTCAGTAGCTGTGGCATGTGGGCTCAACAGTTGTGGCTTGCGGGCTCTAGAACGCAGGCTCAGTAGTTGTGGCACATGGGCTTAGCTGTTCTGAGGCATGTGGGATCTTTCTGGAGCAGAGCTTGAACCCATGTACCCTGTATTGGCAGGCGGATTCTTAACCACTACACCACCAGCGAAGTCCCTAAGCAGCTATTTTTTAAAAATGAAAGTTCAGACCAGCCTCTGGGCCATGTTCTCTCAAAGGTGAGTGTGTCCAGTGCCGGTGTGTACAAGTCCTGACATTCATATAACTTTCCACGAAATGGACCTTTCAAAAAGACCACCTGAACCTTGAGTTTCTATGAATGGTGAATGGCAATAGGAAGAAAAAACATTAGCTTTGGTCCCTCCTTCCTCTCCTTTCTACGTTTGTTAGGTAAGACTTTTCAAGGGCTAACTATAAAAAGCGATCAAAACGGATCTAACTGCTGTCCCCATCCAATAGTGTTATGGTTTAATTGTACACTGTATAAACAGGTAATAGAAGAAGACAGAAAGAGAGCTGGAAGGAGAGAAGGGGGAGAGGAAAGGAGGGAGGGAGGAAGGGAGAGAGGGAGGAAGGGAGAAAGGAAGGAAGGAAGGTAGGGAAAAAGGAAGGTAGGAAGGAAGGAAAGGAGGGAAGGAAGGAGGGAGGGAAGGAGAAAGAAAGAAAGATGCTCAGGTTCCCAATCAAACACATTTATTTCGACATGTTCTTACAAAGAGAGAATTAAATAAAAGATATTGGAAACATCCAATCACATTGGTATAACTGCCTAAGGCTGACTTCTATGAATCAATTTCACAAAACATAGTCCTTGCAATATCATCTCCATCAATTAATGTTTATTGACCAGCTCCTAAGGTACATGACACATGAAGAGATAAGATTAGCTTCATTTTTTTACCCTTCTCTCTGGAAAATGAAGCTAGTACAACCTTCAAAATATCTGCCTCAGGGAAAAAATGGACTTGCTCTAACAACCTGAACAAACATTATTTCCAGAACTAATTTTCCACTTATCTGGCTCTTGCTTTCCATATTTTCAATATCCTGTGATGTCTCATAGCAATTTAAAATTGCAGGTCACTAAGTACAAACTGGCACAGTCTGGAGTGTGTTTCGTGTCCATTTCATTTATTTAACACTTTGTATTTTAAAATTCCCTTTAATAGCAATTACTTTAATTAGGAAAAGTAGCTGTTGTTTTCCCGAATTAACAGGTAGAAATCTACAAATTGTAAGTGACTTATGCTAGGTCTCCTAGTTTGTTTGGGCTTCAAACCTTCCGATATTAAAGCCTATGTTAATAAGGATATGTGCTAACTCAAAATTATATTGCACACTCCAGAGTAACTTTATGTTATTTTTCCTGTTTATCAACAACTTCCTCCTACAAGTTGAGGAAGAAAGAGGTAAAGGAAGTGTATCTAGCAGTTTATGAAGTGATAGATCCTATGCTAAACATTTTGCATTTATTGTTGTATTTATACTCAAAACAAACCTATGGGATGGGTGTTTGTATACTCTTTTTAAAAATTTTTTTAATTTTATGTTTATTTTTTATCACTTTTTTATTGGAGTATTTGCTTTGCAATGTTGTTAGTTTCTACTGTAAAATGAAGCAAATCAGCTATATGTGTATACTCATTTTTAAATGAAGCAGCTGATGCTTACAAAACTAAAGATGCCTATTAAGTGGCAGATCTGTTATTAGAATCCAGGTCATCAAACTCCAAAACCAGTGTTCTGAACTATTTCAATACACTTGCCTTTTTTGGTTTGCGGAAGCAGCTGAATTAAATTGATACAACCTCTAGATTTGCACATTGTTTCAGATGACATTTGCTATATTTTGATTGCTTGGTCATATAAAACACAAAGGTCAGATTTTTCTAAATATGTTGGTAAATATATACTTAAAAGACTGTAGCTAACTTTAGAAATATTTTAAATTCTTATTATATATATTCCAAATGTCTTTTGTTCAACTTTGTTCAACAAACATACAGGGATACATACATGTAGAAAGAAATGTGTGTGGAACTTTGAACTAAAATGCGAACCTGACAGACTCTGAGCCTGAAGGATGGGTGATATACTTCTGCAAAGTCCCAGTAAGTAAATCTAACTGGAAACTGAGCATGGTTCTTTTTCCAATTCATTTGTTTTATTTGTAAATCTGAATTACACATGCCAGACAGAATCATACAAACAGCATACAAAAAAATGAAACTATCTTCTTTTCTATCAATAGTACTTTATCAATTTCATATAGTATATAGCAGTAAAAGTTTTGAGAATTCCTTATACCTTTTTACATCCCAGGACACTCTAAAATATTGGGCTATAACATTTTATAACCTTTCTTATTGTAACACCATGTTATTTCCACCATAATGTTGTTGGCAGCAAAATTTGAAGGAAAAAATTTTACAGGAACTTTTCAAGGGAATTGTAGAGTAACACTTTTTTTTATTAAGTTTTTCAAGGTGTGCTTATTTGCAGGTTTCATTAATTAATAATAGTTCTAGTGGCTTACCCTCTAGTTTTGCTGTTATAAAATTAATGCTTCAATATTTCACGAAATACCTAAACCAGAAAACTAAAATAAGTATATCTTGTGGTATGGGGAATGGAGGGCTGAGTTTGGGGATCCTGGCAGACAGTCACCATACAAATTACATGAAGAGGTTAGCATATATTTGGTCTTTGCCCTGAGAATCAAAAATTAATTATGTGTCCTCATTCTCCTACACTTGCAAACGTATCTGTCTTAAAAGGTTTTCCTAAGAAAATAGAACCATTTTGCTTTAGTGTCTCAAATGATCTTTATAATTATGACTGTTACATGAAATAACACCTGCTTGATTGCTTCTTTCATTTATTCATTCAATAAACATTTATTTTACTCTACTATATGCTATGCAATGTACTAGACCTTACGTACAAGAATGAATAGGGTCAAAACTGTGCTTGCCTCATTACCCCAGAGCCTAGTAAGGGATCCAGATGAATAAATAGGAAATAATAATGTAAAAAATTAATAAATGGAAGTCTCAATTAGAGTTAGGAGACCAAAAGAGGAAGCTGTCATAACTCTGTGACAACGGCAGAGTCAAAAAGGAAGAAGAAAGACTCCTCTTCTTTTCACGAAAGGACCCAGCCAATGAAAATCCATGTACTCTTTGTTTACTACAGCCCTTCCCACTTCTTTTTCCTTTCTATAAAGTGTTTTCCATCCCTTGCTGTGGTGAGATTTGCACATGACTCACAATGGTTTTAGACTCTAAATTGCAATTCTCTGCTGACTCCGAACAAACCGATCTTTGCTGGAGAAATGTCTGGTAGTCTATTGTTTCAGGTCAACAGTAACATAAAGCAATGATGGCTACTGGTGGGTAATAGAGAATAGCATTGGAGTCCATGTAAAAGAGAAGCACTACCCAGCATTTGCCATGTATGCTTGAGTATGTATAAGGGTGTTGTAGAGATAAGTCTGCTCATCCAAGCTGAGATGTCAAGAATGCATCTGTTTAGCCAGGCAAATTCTGAGGAGGGGGAGAAGGAAAAAAATGCTTTACTCAGACAATGACTCATGCAAAAGCTGAGGGCTGAGGAAGGTTAAGGATGTTCAGGACATTGGGAGTAATTGAACTGAGTGGTACAGAGCAGGAAGAGGAGTGGGTGGCAATTGCTCAGAAGGTATAGGGGTGAGAAGCCTTGTACTGAAGGATCCTGCAACCCTTGATAAGTATGATGAACATTATCTTAAGGGCAATTGTGATTCATTAGTTTAAATACATGTGAGATATAATGATATTTGTGTTTTAGAACAATTGCTTTGATGATAATGGTGAAAATAGATAGATGTGGAGGCAGGAGGAGAGGGCAAAAAGGTCAGTAAGAACCTGTTAAAGCAATCAAGTCAAGAAGGCAAAGTGATTTGAACTACATTTATGGCAGTTGCGTGGAAGGTTATTTCCCCAGACAGTACACACACACACACACACACACACACATGCGTATATACCTGTATCCTAAGTTTATTGTTAACTATATATTTGTGTTATTGTTTATCCTTCATCAGGTCATGAGGCCCTGGAGCCATGAACTCTGCTTTCTACTAGCATTATAAAGTCTATGATAGCTCATCAAGTCCTTGAAGATAGAGAATAAAAATTAAATTAAAACAATAAATATGTCAGTAAAGAGAGCTAAATTTGTTTTCCTCAATATGTTGTAGAATTGTCGTGAGATGTACATCAATAACAAACTACTTAAATAAACTCCTTGAGATTGAAGATATGATATAATGTATTTTTTTTAATTACTGTACTCCAAAGGTTTTCAGGAAGATTGCTATTGGTTTTTAAAACCAATAGAGTATTTGGTACAAATTTATGATGAACATAATGTTAAAAAAGTTCCCTGGGTTGAGACTTGTCTTCTAAGAAAGAATTTGAGCATTGTAAGGAAATAAATGAAAGAGGAAAAGAACAAAATCCCTCTTTGGTCATTCATTATATTGCTTATTTTTAAAAATTTCTAACAACTATCTTTCTTTATCCTTTCCTTTTACTTTGTTATACACATAATCCTCTTCATTATCTTTTACAGTAACACATCAGCTGCCAACCCACCAAAATAATATAGTAGTGCTTTGTCATATGAACTAATTTTCCTGCAGGAACTCAGCCTACAGTCTCAGATGAGTAGGTAATACTTTTCCAACTTCTGGAAGCAAACTATTAATTAAATTATCAAAACTTTGAGACCTGCCATAAATGGAGACCACCATGAATCAAGTGCATTTCCAACCTAGCTTTGTAGAGAAGCTGATTTGTGGCCATAATTTCCTCGGTTGTATCTAGAACCTAATAAGAGTAGAATGATAATCACAATAAGTCAAAAGAATCCTACATGACTAAAATGGTAGTAAAGAGTAATTTTAATAGATGTCATATTTTCTGTTTAATCAAATTGAGTATCATAAGGAAAAATAGTTAATAAAGTTCAAAATGGAGAAACAAACAGCAGCAATTCCTTGGTAAGTTATTTTACTTTCCTCTGAGTTGATGACAACAGGTTGACAGATAACCTTCAATTACAAGTTAGAAGCCAGGTGGGCCTTTTTAATTAATAAAATGATATCTCACAGGTAGAAACTTGGTTTCGAGTATTTTTTGACATGTGCTTAGGTTCCTTCTATTTTATTTGAATACTTCCATGTGACTCAGCCTAAAGTTTGTCATTGGGCCATTTGTTTTCTGGCATACCTCCATGTTTATTTCTAGCTTCTGCAATTTGCTTAGGCACTGCTACCCCTGAAGATAGATTTCCAAACAATGAACTCTGAAAACATCCCAATGCTCATTTCTTTCTGTCCTACTGCCCAGGACACCCCCTGTTAAATTCCACCATCATGTTCTTTGGTGGTAGGAACACCAGACCACTTCAGGCCACTTCCTGATAGTGTCCTGTGAAGGACTCTAAAGAGGATGTTGCTCCAAAAGCACCGATGTGAAGTCAGAGATATACATGGTATGAAATTCAGAAAAGAAGAAAGAAAAAGAAGGAGGAAAAGGAGGAGAGAGAGGAGGAAAAAATGAAATAAAAAAGTTCTAGTGAATAAAATTGTCTACCTAGTACTTTAGTCTTTCAATTCCATGTACATTTCTTCCTTTTTCAAACCATATGTTCCAAAAATTGTTATTTAATGCATGCAGTTAGTATTCATCTGGCCATACTAGCATTTCTTGAACATTAATTGGTGGCTCCAGAGCACAGTTCAAGGAGTGATTAGTGAGAAATAAGGAGGAATGGGTGGCAGTGGCATTAAACTCAGGGAAGGCCTATATATAAATATGTTTAAATATTGAAGAAGGTGCTGTGTACACTGAATCAACAGTGACTATTTTAAGATGTATGGCTGGGTCAAGGCACATTCAATGCTCTGGTTTCCCCCAAGGAATGCTGTGGCAGGGAAATTCATCCTCCCCAAATGGATAAAAGATATGTTCCTTGATTACTCAGAACAAACATGGCAATACTTTTCTGGATCTAAGACATAGAAATGCAAAAACAAAATGGATAATTTGGCTCAGTGAGACACATACTTCCAGTTTGCAAAACTTTCCCAGAAATTGTTAGAGAGTATTGACAGCTTCCTGGGGCATAAAACACTATAGTTGTGTAAAAAATTGTGAAAAATGTATGCCCCAAACCTTGAAATACATAACCTAATATCAAATGAAGAGCACTTCACATTAGCTGCTTGAGAAGGAAATGAGAGGCCTTATCTCCTGTATACAGCACTTTCTGTATAGTTACAAGTAAGTGGTTTGAGTACAAATATAGTTTCAAAACTTGAGCTATTCATATTGAATCAAATCAACACCCATAATCTCACCAACTATATTAAATTAGAACTCATTAACAACATTAAATATAAGTGATCTCAAATATCCCATATGCAATTAGGCAAGTCATTACATAAAATACTTCATAAAAAAAGTGTATAACTGTGAAAAGCTTTCAAATGAAAACCCAATACAGATGTTACAGTTTTCCTCTTTAATATCTCTATCATATTTTATTTTATCTTTTCCATGAATAAGAAGGTATGTCATAGCTGAGAAGAAAGGAAAAGCTAACAAAAGAAGTCTACTCCGCCTCTGCCCCCACCTCTCTAGCGTCCCGGCGTCCTCCCCACCGCCCCAGAGCCGCCAGCTGCCAGCACCAGCGCCAGCGCCATCCAGAAAGGAAAATTTACTGGAGGAAGTTTACTGGAGTGAAATGGAGGCCTCAGTAATATTACCCATTCTGAAGAAAAAACTAGCCTTCCTTTCAGGAGGAAAGGACAGACGAAGTGGCCTCATTCTCACAATTCCATTATGCCTGGAACAGACAAATATGGATGAGCTGAGTGTCACCTTAGACTACCTACTCAGCATTCCAAGTGAAAAGTGTAAGGCTAGAGGATTTACCGTGATTGTGGATGGCAGAAAATCCCAGTGGAATGTGGTGAAAACAGTAGTCTTAATGCTACAGAATGTTGTTCCAGCTGAAGTGTCCCTTGTTTGTGTAGTAAAACCAGATGAATTCTGGGATAAGAAAGTAACACATTTTTGTTTTTGGAAAGAAAAGGATAGACTTGGCTTTGAGGTTATTTTAGTGTCAGCCAATAAATTGACTCATCATATAGGACCATGCCAGTTAACAGAAGATTTTGGTGGGAGTCTCACCTATGATCACATGGACTGGTTAAATAAGAGGCTGGTTTTTGAGAAGTTTACAAAGGAATCTACATCATTATTAGATGAACTTGCTCTGATTAACAATGTAAGTGATAAAGGAAATCAAGAGAAAGAAAGGTCTGTGGATTTAAACTTTCTTCCATCAGTTGATCCTGAAACTGTTCTTCAGACAGGGCATGAATTGTTATCCGAATTACCGCAGCGTCGATTTAATGGCTCAGATGGAGGGGTCTCATGGTCTCCTATGGATGATGAACTGCTTGCACAGCCACAGGTTATGAAATTATTAGATTTACTGCGAGAGCAATATACCTGCTACCAGGAAGTTTGTAGGCAACGTAGTAAGCGTACACAGTTAGAAGAGATTCAACAGAAGGTGATGCAGGTTGTGAACTGGCTTGAAGGGCCTGGATCAGTACAGCTGAGAGCCCAGTGGGGGACTGGAGACTCCATTCGGGCTTCCCAAGCCCTACAGCGGAAGCACAAAGAGATTGAGAGCCAGCACAGTGAATGGTTTGCAGTTTATGTGGAACTTAATCAGCAAATTGCAGCACTCTTAAATGCTGGGGATGAGGAAGATCTTGTGGAACTGAAGTCGCTGCAGCAACAACTTAGTGATGTTTGTTATCGACAGGCCAGTCAGCTGGAATTTAGGCAGAATCTCCTACAGGCAGCTCTTGAATTTCATGGTGTTGCCCAAGATTTGTCTCAGCAGTTGGATGGCTTGTTAGGGATGTTGTGCGTAGATGTAGCACCAGCTGATGGAGCATCGATTCAGCAAACTTTAAAACTGCTTGAAGAGAAGCTGAAAAGTGTTGATGTAGGATTGCAAGGTTTGTGTGAAAAAGGTCAAGGTCTTCTGGATCAGATCTCCAATCAGGCATCCTGGGCCTATGGAAAGGATGTAACCATTGAAAATAAAGAAAATGTGGACCACATACAAGGAGTGATGGAAGATATGCAGCTTAGGAAACAAAGATGTGAAGACTTGGTGGATGTGCGAAGATTAAAGATGCTTCAGATGGTGCAGTTGTTTAAATGTGAAGAAGATGCTGCCCAGGCAGTAGAATGGCTAAGTGAACTTCTGGATGCTCTTCTTAAGACACACATCAGACTGGGTGATGATGCTCAGGAAACGAAAGTTCTACTGGAGAAGCATAGAAAATTTGTTGATGTTGCACAGAGCACTTATGACCATGGAAGACAGTTGCTGCAGGCCACAGTTGTGCTGTGCCAGTCTTTGCGCTGCACCTCTCAGTCGTCTGGGGATACTCTTCCTCGACTGAACAGAGTATGGAAACAGTTTACAATAGCATCTGAAGAGAGGGTACATAGGCTGGCAATGGCTATTGCGTTTCACTCCAATGCTGTAAAGATTTTGCAAGACTGTCCAGAAGAGCCTGAAGCTATTAATGATGAGGAGCAATTTGATGAAATTGAGGCAGTTGGGAAATCACTTTTAGATAGACTAACTGTTCCTGTAGTTTATCCCGATGGAACTGAACAATATTTGGGAATCCAAGTGACATGGCTTCTACTGCAGAACACATCAAAGACAGGATGAAACTAGTTAGTCTCAGAAGGCAGCAACTGAGACATCCTGAAATGATGACTACAGAGAGCTAATAGCTGCCTTCTTCCCACAGATCTGCAGTTCATAATCCTGCATGTCGTCAGCATACTACAGCATTAGCTACAATACGTTAAGATGCATTTCACAGCCAGGATAAGCCTCATTTCTTTCCATTACACATTTCTCTCCACATGTTAACATCTTGTAACTACCAAGGCAGAATTATTTAACATGCTTTGAGACCATAGACTCCCAAGTATTTTAAAAGAAGGAACTGTAAACATTGCACTGAAAACTTGCTTTAAAGCTTTACCTGACCTGTCAGTTTGTAGATAAACAAATAATAATAAGCTTTGAATGGTGCTAATAAGAGTTTAGGAATTCTCTCTATAAAAAATTGTTGCCCTTCCTCCCCAGGTGATGTAGTAAATTTAGACAATAGTTGAACTGTTATTAGTAGACAGTGGTGTCCTTAAAATTTTACTTTGTAATTCTCCTTCAAAATTGATTATTTTTATTGTGTCAGTATGAAGAAAACCTTCAGATTTTTGGTATATCATATTCATTAAAAGACATTTTCCTATTTGTATTGATAATGTATTAAAAGTTGTTTGTGCTTAATAAAAGGCTTCTTTTAAACATCTTTAAAAAAAGTCTAATATATTTACTTAGTTGATTATACAAAAATAGAGCTATAACTCAGTAAAATTGTAGGGTCCCTGCCTTTTAAGAAAAAAGAATTTTATTTTGATTTATAGTTTTTTCACTACTTATGACCAAGTAAATTATTATAAAGCATTTGTCATGGCATGCCACCATAATTGCTTCAGTGAGCTAGAGCATGCAAGGATGTCAGAGCTCACCTGACAACACAGGACCAGAGGAGAATGGATGGAAGAAAAGAAGATGAATTAGAGGGGGAGGCAAGATAAAGTCACTGAAGGGAAGGAAGAAGAGGAGATTATATGATGGAATAACTAAACCAGAGTAGTCATTCGGTGGATGGAATGAAGTAAGAAAAGAAGAATAAAAAACTGATGGAAGGGAAGGAAATAGGTGATACTTTATTTAAATCTTAATGTGGAAAGAATGCTTTACTATAGCAATTTCTCCTCATTCTTCTATCTCTTCTAAGGCAAAGACTTTCCTCCAACCATCCTACATATGCAAATTATTTCCCTCTGTATCACTTGTGTCAATGCCCTCCGTGTGTGTGTGTGTGTGTGTGTGTGTGTGTGTGTGTTATTTAACAGTCTCTGTGTTTTTCCACTTCTGGTCCAAGTACCTTAGTGTTTTGAAATGAATCTGCTTAATTTTCAAAGTCTGTGTTACCATAATTGTATTGAAAAACATGCTTCAGCTCCTTTCTCTAGAAGTCTTAAGCTAGTGGTAGACCTTAATGCCCTCAGAAGAATCCTCTTTGTCTGTAAATGATTAAGTCAAGGCTAGTATTCAATTAGTTGCATGGAGCAGAATTGTCTTGCAAAGGCAATAAGCAGTGAAAAGCAGGTACATAGTTCAAAGCTTAGAATCCACCAGAAAAGAAAGTATCATTCAAAAAGGAAGACCGTTTCATCTGTCTAATAAATCAAGAAGGCATAAAATATCTGTTATTTGTTTTGTAAGCAGAGGTCAAAAGCCCACTATTTTTCAAGGGAAAACATATCATCCTTTCATTTCAATTAACCTTATACAGCAGTCAATAAATATTTTTGAAAAATATTTCTGGCAGCTGTAAGGGCGGAAATTGTTTTAAAGGAAGTTTTTTATTAAGATAAATGGAGACCCGTGTTGACTTTAGTGTTCAATCAAATTTTCAAGTCAAGAATCCGAAAGATGAGGTTCTTGAGAAAGTGCCGCAAACGCTGACTTGAAGACCCCTGCTCACCTCCTTTAAGACATCACACAGATGTCTAGAGAAAACACATTCCTGTGTTTTCCTTCTTTACTGCTCACACAGAACACCTCACTTCTGACACTTCTGGTCACCAAAAGCGTGGGGAGTTTTCCCCTACATCAAGTAATTCTCTGTGACACCAGCTGGGTGTCCTATAGTTCAATTTAGTTCTGACACTATCTACCTGGAGTTAGCATCCGATCTCACAAATTAAGACCTCGGTGTTACACGACTGCCCCCCGCCCCGACCTCAGACACTGATAAGTCCCAGATTTTCACCTGTACTTCAGATCAACAGACTATAAATTGGGGGTCCCTCAACCCCCTCCTTGGGTTCAATAATTTGCTAGAATGGCTCACAGAACTCAGAGAAACACATTTACCAGTTACTATAAAGGACATAATAAAGGATATAAATGAAGAGATATATAGGGCAATGGATGTGGGAAGGAGCTTCTATACCCTCTCTGTGAACCCTTTCATGTGTACACCAACCCAGAAGCTTTCTAAACTCTTCACTTTGGGGAATTTTGTGGAGGTTTCATCATGAGGCATAATTAGTCGTTAACTCAGTCTCCAGGCTCTAGCCCATCGTTGGAGGATGGGGTGATGGGGTAGACATTTCCAAGGTTCTAATCATGGCTTGGTCTTTCTGGGGACTGACCCCCATCCTGAAACTATCCAGGAGTCCACCAACAATTACCTCAGTAGAACAAAAGACACTCCTGTCACTCAGGAAACTCCGAGGGATTAGGAGTTGAGGGTAAAAGAACCAAATATTGGAATAAAAAATACTCTTGGTGTTATGATCATTTAGGAAATTACGATGATTTTAAGAGATCTGTGCCAGGAACTGGAGGCAGAGGGCAATGTGTGTGTGTGTGTGTGTGTGTGTGTGTATACACAATTATTTCAAACCAAGAAAATGTCCAGAAGTATTTCAAAGAGCAAAACTAGTCTCCTAAGGCAATGACAAAGGTCTATGTTTTTTCCTTTTCTGATAATAAAGATAAAATTATTATATATTACTCATAGCATTCTGCAAATACTGTATGTCTAGACTTTAACTTATCCCAAGGCAGAACTGTGATTCTAAATCTAACAATTTAGAAAACTGACACAATATTAATTTTGGATATAATCTAATAGAATATCTAATTATCATAATATTCATACAGGGAAAGTTTTCTGGAACAAGATGTTATGATGCCAATGTTATCATTAGTTAAGCATATTTCAAACTTTCCTAGGAAAAGTAAAAAGTAAAAATAAACTGAAGAGCTTGGTACATAAACAGGAAAGAAATAAGAATCTAGAGAAATTTATGTAACATATTTTTAAATAGCACCATGAAAAACAGAATTAGTATCATCACTTAAGTTATTGAGTTAAAATCTTACTCAAAAATAAAACTTCTAAAACTTTTGAAGAAAACATATGAATATATTTTACACAAGTGAATGTGCTTATTCCAATCTTCAGTGTTTCAGCATCGTCTGTGATTAACCCTTATTTATAGAATATTTAAGTTCTATACAACTTTATAATTAATATTCCACAATTTTATAATCAAGATACTCATCATTATAGAAGAACCATTCAACTTGAATGAGTTTTGATGATTGTAATAAATCCAGAAAAGAGAATGGAACCTAGAATAATTAAATCAGTCTGCATTAATAAGTAACCATTATGTATCCACCTTCTAAACATGGTTTAGTAATAGAGATTGAAGATGTAAAACATATTATTGGAATTACAATGTAGAAATATCTTTAAGGATAAAAACTAGAATTAACACAGGTCCTTACACAAATATAGGCTGTTTCATAATAAAAGATTTATTATCATTACTAGAGATAGAAGAGACAAAAGAGAAGAAATTCATTAAAAATAAAATCTTAAATTGAAAAGGTTCAGTAGAGACTGCAGGTGGAAGATAGATGGGAAATGTTGAAATCCAGACTGCTGGTCTGCCTAAAACCAATTTGAGTCAGCTCTAGATACTCAACTTTTTTGGTACATTACATGAGTTTTTGAATGCTAGAAAATTTGTCCCTTAAAAATCTACAAGTTCCCCATAATGCCTATGGCTTACTGTGAGTTTATCCTCATGTATTCCAAATACATCCTTTTCTCCGATGATTCCAGCTCTGAGAGAGAGAGAGACAGAGACAGAGACAGAGAATGAAAGAAGGAATAAAGAAAAAGAAGGAGGGAGGAAAGGAAGGAGAAGTGGCTTCCCTGCATCTGCTGAGACATGTAGCATCTTGATACCCAGAGCTTGAGTGATTTTTGATGTCCAAGTTGCTGACTAGGTTGGGGGAGTGGAGGCAGGGGTCAGGGTTTTGTGATGACATATCAGCCAGGCAGAATCAAGTACATACTTATAGCAAATGTATCTCTCACTGCAGCTAGAAATAGTGCTGGCAAAAGGGAACAGTTCAGACAGGGTTCACAAGACTCTTCTTCAAGTGTGACAAGGACTACCCTGAAAATACATAGGATCATTTTCATTAACAGTGATGTAAAACATGATGCATAAAAAGGAATGAAATTGAGCTATATGTAATGAGATGGATAGACCTAGAGTCTGTCATACAGAGCCAAGTAAGCCAGAAAGAGAAAAACAAATACTGTATGCTAACTCATATATATAGAATCTAAAAAAAAAATGGTACTGATGAACCCTGTGACACGGCAAGGATAAGGATGCAGATGCAGAGAATGGACTGGAGGACACGGGGTTGGGGGGCTGGGGGCAAAGGGGGAGCTGGGATGAAGTGAGAGAGTAGTATAGACATATATACACTACCAACTGTAAAATAGATAGCTAGTGGGAAGTTGCTGTATAACAAAGGGAGATCAACTCGATGATGGGTGATGCCTTAAAGGGCCAGGACAGGGAGTGTGGAAGGGAGTCACGGGAGGGAGGGGATATGGGGATATATGTATAAATACAGCTGATTCACTTTGGTGTACCTCAAAAGCTGGTACAAGAGTGTAAAGCAATTATATTCCAATAAAGAGCTTAAAAGAAAACAAACAAGCAAACATGATGCATAACAGAGCAAGTATGCAATTAGACTAAAAGGTGACAACCTGAGTTCAGCTCAAGCTTCCATGGAATTAACAATAGACAACACAACAGATATTTCCTGGAATTTTTAAGGCATCAATCTAACATGAAGTGCTATATCATGCATCCATTTATTCATCCTATTATGCATTTAATAAAGACTTATAGCATGGGTGGACCTAGAGTCTGTCATACAGAGTGAAGTAATCAGAAAGAGAAAAACAAATATCGTATAGTAATGCATATATGCAGAATATAGAAAAATGGTACAGACCAACCAGTTTGCAAGGTGGAAATAGAGACACAGATGTAGAGAACAAACATATGGACACCAAGTGGGGAAAGCAGAGAGTGGGGGAAAGCGGGGTTGGGGTGGGATGAATTGGGAGATTCGGATTGCCATATATACATTACTAATAAGAAAAAAAAATATCAAGTTGTACACCACATGCAGTTTATTATATGTCAAAAACATAAAAATAAAAGTTATATGAAAGCTAAAAAAAAAAGAGAGCGAGACTTATAGAAGAATAACCTAGGCAAGGCACACAACTATAGGATGTGGGGATTCAAATATGAAAATGATGGCATGAATATTGCCCTTTGGGAGCTTACAGCCTACTGGGGGACACGGAGGAGATAAACTCTGCATATGAATGGCTGTGAGGCAATGAACCCATAGTAAAGGCCAGGGTAAGATTACAGGTAAAGCATGATACAATTTCACATGAGAGAAAGACTGACTATAGTTGGGAGATAGTGATGCCTTCAGTAGAAGGTGCCCTTGAGCTGAGCTTTGAAGGGTGGGTCTGTAGCAGTATTTGGTCAGGGTACTCTACATAAAGAATTGCAAAGTTATAGAGGCATTTGGCACAGAAATCAAAGAAAAAAATCATAATGGGTGTGCATACAAAGATAATTCAGAAGATACTTTAAAATTACTTTGTGCATTTCCATTGACCCAGCAATTCTGTTTCAGTAAATAGCCTGAGAGGCACTAATCTGAATACACAAGGTGGTAGGTGCAAGGATGTGGCAGGTTTTTAAGAAACGCTGTTAAGTGAGAAGAATACACAGAGCCTAGATAAAGTATGATAGCATTTGTGCAAAAAAAATTACACACATACATTTTATAGGTGCATGTATGTAATTATGCACACACATATGTTCTCTGAAAGGAAACAAATCAAATTAATAGTATTGATTTCTTATGACAAATGTAAGTAACAGAATAGAGGTAATAATGTTATTTTTATGAGAAAAATGGATTTATGTATTTCTTGTGTAATCAAAACTAATTAAAAGTATTTGGTATTAAAGAGTTCATTTAGGTAAATAATCCACTTCCCCCATATAACCAAAAGCACTCTCACATTTTTTTCAGTCCTCTGGAATGACCTTGTTTTTCTTGGTTCTTTACTGATTACCCACTTGACTTTGCATAAATACCTTTTTTTATTATTATTTAGTGTTTCTCTTAAAAGTGGGGTACCCTCCTTCTTAGTTATGATAGAGTTTTCTCATATGAATTTTACAAAAATACATCACAAACATCAAAAGATGAGTACATGGAGAATAAAAGAACATTTGATTATTGTTAATTTCCTCTTCCTATCTTGGGGACATACTCTCCTTGGAATGTGGTGGCTAAACTTCATAGTGTATTAGAAGAATTCCCATTAATATTAAAAACTGTTGGGAGAGGATAGGTGAACAGAAATGCAGTTACCACACTGGATGCTGGCCAAGATAACCAGGATCATTTCTCTGTCAAAAGTGCTAAGAATCTGTTTCATGCATGTGAGGTCAGAACCTCCGTTTTGCATCTCATTGGAAATCATGGCCTCTGTCAGCACAGCAGGTCTTAACAATGTTTTCTGAGGCTGATTGATGGGGTCTCAGCAGAACGGAAGGTGCTACTTATCTCATTCCCTACCTCCTTCCACTCTCTTAGCAATTCCCCTTTCTCCCTGAAGGATAACCTATGAAGCAGATATTGTTAAAGCCCTGCATCCATGAGAGTGGCTCCCTGATGCTGCTGAGACCAGAGAGTCTAAGTGCCGATTGTGAAGGAAGCAGTTATAGCAGCAGCAGGGAGGAGACATGAGAGGACCCTTCTGCAGAGGTGGTGGGATTTCTTTCAAATGCCATATCCTGTTGCTCCATTGTTTTTTAGTGATATTTAGGGGACTTCAGCAATTATATTTGAGATGGGGAGGGATTAGCATAGCCTTGAATTTTTATTTCAACCTGTAAAATATTTAGGACCTCCACATATACCCTTCTAAATAATGTAACTTGCTTTTATGAGACATCTTTGCTTCATTTCAACTTTTGGTCCCTAAACTTCATTCTGTCTTTTTAATTACTAAATGTCAGAGAAAAAAAATCTGCTATCATAGACATTGGTCTGTCTATAACACTTTCCTATACTTGAAGTACTCCCCACTAGTCAAAAAGAGTCCTAAAAAGACATATTTGTACAACCCAAAACCTTGGCCTTCTGATTTCCCCAGAGTTGTACATCAGGATATTAGCACTAACATAACTCAGTGTGGTGCCCAGTGGGTTGGCATTGTCCCATTCCTACCAGACCCTGGGAGGGATACTTATTTGGCACTACAAGCTGGCATTGCTTCTCTGTGCGCTATTATAGGAAGAACTGAGTGCCAGAACAGGGATGCATTTTGTGGCATAAACGCCAGAGGAGTATTTAGACCAGAGCATTTGCTGATCCATGTGTTTTTACTATGGCTGTTATTTTCATTTTTACAAAGGTAGGGAATCTGCTCAGTAAAGAATAAACTTGAAATTATTTCTGCCTCGTTCGCAGATTTACTTTTGAACCTATTGTGAGCATACAGAAAAACCTCTTGAATTAAAAGAACATTTAATTTGATTTTACTGTATGTGAGTTTGCATTTTACTATCTGCTAGTTAGAGCTGATAGGGTCACTTAATGTGTGTATCTGTTTCTCTGGCTTTGGGTCTAACCGCATGAGTGTGGGGAATGAGGTAGGGGTAATACTTCCAGGTAGCTCTATAATGAAAAGGGGGAGTATACTAGAGGGACAGAGGGTTGTGATAATAGGGCTCTGATGACAGAATAAGGGCCACGAAGAAAAGAGAAATCTGTCTGCTGACAAAAGAGGAAACACTGAGGCTGTCACTGCTCTGGAATATTGAAGGAAACTATGCCTTCCTCAGGCGTTGCTTGTATGCTGCAACACATGTTTACATAATTGTAAGTTCCAAATTTTACTTAAGTTAGAAGAGAGAAAAAGGTTGACACCCCCACCCCCACTTGACACCCCCACCCCCACTGCTGCCTTTAATGAAGAATCATAGTTAAAGGAATACCAAATATCAGTGTTCCATATACATAAATACTCCAAACAAGACATGGGTTAAAATAAAGCAATAGCAATCTATCAGGACTGGTGTTCCAGGTGCTTCCTTAAAACACTAAGAAACTACTCAACAACAATTTGTCTCGAATGCTTTGCCTCTCACTAGCCTAACAGTGAAGAAGACTAGAACAAATAATTTCTTTTTTTTTTTTTTAAGGCACACAACCCATTTTTATTGTAGAAAGTAATATACATCTAAGTGAAAAGATCATGTCACTTAGTCCCACTGAATAATTTCTTGATTTTTCTTTAATATCCAACTCTCTGTAATTTTCAAACTAACACTTATAATGAGTTACTTTTCCCTTAGGTTCCACTAATAGGTTGTTGAAGAACATGAGTATCACATGAATTATTCTTGCCACCTTCTACCCGCCAAGCAAAGTCAGTCCATTTTACAATTAAGTGGTGCAGTTTATTAGTTAAAATAATAAAATGATCATAGGTCATTACCTCATGTAAACTGCAAAAAAATTATGTTCTGTTTTCTAACAAGATATGACACATTCATCTCTTCAATTGTAAACATCTTTCGTTATATAGCTATGAAGGACCCCATAAATCTCTGTCTACATTGGGAAATTAGTTAATTACTTTCTCATTTAGTACATGTCCTAGAATAACTCACGCTATTCTGATTAGAATAAGAAGTCTTGATTTGTAGGACATGTGTATGAGTATGCAAAAATAGACACACAGTAAAGCCTAATTTGATGAAGAAAACTGAAAGCATTGTTTATATTTATCAATTTTTGTAAATAGTAAAAACAAATGGATGTTGGCCTCAAGATAGAAATTTTCCACGATAAGACTAAGTTATATTTAATAGTGCAATCTTATAACTGCAACTAAATTAAACTTATATTGTTATGACTTATATACCTCAAAGATTTTTAAGGTTTTTATTTGCTATTATCTCTGAATTCTAAAACAGATAGTGAAAATAGTGGTATTCCAATATTGGCTAGATATGATCATGTTCTCATTTATTTTAAAGACCAATGGAAAATAACTTTGTTATTTCTTTAATTAAAAAAAACAGTTTTATTAAAACTGTTTATTGGCACAGTTTATTGGTAGATATTTTAAGATGAATAAAGAACAAATAGCCATGTGAAAAGGAGAAAGATACTGTGTTTATAGATTTATGTTCTTTAGTTTGACTTCCCATTGCTAATCTCTTTCCATGGATTTATACATGCTTACGTAAACATATATTGAGTGCTAGTCATTGTTAGTAACTACCAAAATAAATTGTTCTAACTAGAGTAGATTTTTGTACTCAATCTAACTACTGTGCTCATTAGACTCACTTAATACTTGAAGTAATATATCCAAAAATAACCAAAACTCTTCTGACTGTGGCCATGACATAATAACATACCAGACCAGTCCTTTTACCGTAAATAAGTATAAAGCAGGGAAAAACATACTAAGCACCACTTCTCAGACACTGGAGAACAAGCAGTGAAGGAATGTGATTCTTAACAGAAGAGAAACACAGGTGGTAATTCCTACGGTTACTCCAGCTTTCTGCCTTAAGGTACTTCAGACAACAATATAGGGAAATGGAGTCTAAGCAAAGCATGACAATATTGCTGAGCTGATGAAGCAGAATTCTGAGCTCAGTCTACAAAAGCAGCTGGAAATTGGAGTGTAGGGTATTGGAAAGGAGGTTATTGCACAGAGTTTGTCTTTGGACTAACTGTAAACTGCACACATGCAAGATGAAATTGCCTAAAGTCTAGTTACTGGGAAGCTGAGCACTGAACAGAGATTACCTGGGCCAAAAAATACAAGGATACATAGGAATTTCAGCCTGATGGAGTAGAGACCATGCTAACTACCTTAGGTTTTCAAATGAGACTCCAAAAGGTCATACCTTAAAAGAACTACTTGCAACATTTTATAAGGCCTAACCTAGGCTTACTCTTACAAAGCTTAAAATCAAGCTTGATTAGTATCACATTAATCCACCAGTAAATTAATTGCCTCCTAGAACAAAACTCATTACTCTTTAAAGGAAGACAACAAATTCCAAACTTTCAACACTGCAGTATTTAAAATATTAAAAAAAATTTTTAACTTAAAAATATATAAGGGACTTCCTAGGTGGCACAGTGGTTAAGAATCTGCCTGCCAATGCAGGGGACCCGGGTTCAATCCCTGCCCCAGGAAGATACCACATGCCGCAAAGCAACTAAGCCCGTGAGCCACAGCTACTGAGCCCATATGCCGCGACTAATGAAGCCTATGCGCCTAGAGCCTGTGCTCTGCAACAAGAGAAGCCACTATAATGAGGAGCCCATGCACCACAGTGAAGAGTAGCGCCTGCTCACCACACCTAGAGATAGCCTGTGTGCAGCAACGAAGACCCAACACAGCCAATAATAAATAAATAAATAAATAAATAAATAAATAAATAAATAAATTTATATAAAAAATATGGAAAAAGTAAACCATTGCCTATAATTAAGAAAAACAAAAACAATGTGAAGAGAACCACAGATGAAATTTCTGAGCTATGATATGAGATATAAACATCAATATTTACTATGTTTTGGAAAAGATAAATGTACTGGTTAAAAAAGAAAGGAGATTCTCAATAGAGTAATCGAAATGATAAAGTGAAATAGAAATTCTCAAACTAAAGGGTAAAATACTTAAAATAAGAAATTTATTGAATGAAATAATGATTGAAAAATTCAAGAGAAATGATTAGTGAAGTTGAACACACAGCAAGAGAAATTATCTAAAGAGAAATTTAGAGGGAGGAATAAAAACAGGTAAAATTGAACAGAGATCTGTCATCTGTGGGAAAATACAAAAATGTCTAACATTCCAGTGATCTGAATGTCAGAAATCAAGGAGAGAGAAATGAATGAAAAAATTTTGAAAAACAATTATGAAAAAATAATATTAAAAAGTGTTTACTCATGGTAAAGGATATCAACCCACAGACTCAAAAAGTTCAAACAGTGAGAAAACCATACCTAGTATATTATAGTGAAACTGCTTAAAAGAAATGATAAAGAAAAAAAATCTTAAAAACAACTGGGATCTAGAGGAATTACATGCCTGAGAACAATGATAAGAAATATTAACAACTTTTCTTTAGAAGCAATGCAAGCACAGACCTGTATGGAAAACATTTTTAATGTTCTGGGAGGAAAAATATCACCCATTCCATATCAAGTAAAATGCTGTTAAAAAAAGACAGACAATACAAAGATATTTCGAGACAAACCAAAGATGAATTAATTTTGACCAATAGTATACAATACAAAAAATGTTATAAATAGTTCTTTACGTACAAGGAGCATTCTTCCAGATAGAATCTTGGATCTGCATAAAGAAATTCCTTCTAAAGAAAAGAAATAACATACGCTGAATATTTTTGTCCTTCCAAAATTCATATGTTTAAACCTAATTCCTCATGTAATGGTATTTAGAAGTGAGGCCTTTGGAAGGTGATTAGGTCATGAAGGTGGAGTCCTCATGCCCTTATGAAAGAGACCTCAGAGAGCTCTCTTGTCCCCTCCACTATGTAAGGACACAGAGGAAAGATGGTCATCTGTGAAACAGGAGGCAGCCGCTCACTAAGCACCAAATCTGCCAGTGCCTTAATTTTAGACTTCCCAGTCTCCAGAACTGTGAGAAATAAGTTTCTGTTGCTTATAAGCCACCAAGTCTATAGTATTCCATTATGTCAGATAGAAACCCGTAGATATACAGGGCCAAATGTACATACATCTCCACAATTATATCCTTTTAGTAGTTTTCAATTTGTAAATTGAAATGAATATTTTTATTTTTCTTATATCAGTAAATCACTTTGTTTTTGAACATATATGTCTAACCCCAGTGAAAATCTTCTCACTTCCCTCCCATCCCCCACTACCATCCTCTAAATTTTCAGTGGCAGCAACCTTTCTCTAATGCATTTGTTAATTTTAAGAGACCTGCTGCTTTCAACTATCATTATATTTGTCTGCTTTATAACATTATTAATTGATATAGTTACCCCAACTCCCAGTTCTGTATTATTTTATCCATTTTTCTCCATGAAAATATGGATCAGTTGGTTTTGAGGCTTACTAAAAGCATTAAACACCTTTTGTTTAGTTTTTTTTTTTCCCAATTTCAAAAACTGATCTCTTTCATATACATATAAAAGAAAGAGCACAAACACGTAAAGGCAATTTTTGGCTAAGTTTCCAAACAGGTTATTATCATGCAGTAAGACAAGTAGAATTCTTTCCAGAATGTGACTGTGTTCCTGCAAAGGGAATGTTCCCTGGAGGAAATGCTTCTTCCCCCAACTCCCTAATGCATCCATTTTTCAGACACATTTCAATATGAATGACACTGAAAAATCCATTCCTGAGAATGGAAACTAGATGAACTTTTGAAATCTGGGCAGGCTCCAAAATCTAACTAAGAGCAGCTCCAATTGAGTGGCCTTGTTCAGGGACAATTTGTCCATATTTTTAGATACATCAGATTGATGGCAAAAAAAAGCCAAAATTATCATGTGAAATGACAGAAATATTTGGCAAAATACAACCTGTAATTTTATTTTCCCTGTATCCTCCAGTATATTGAGGATGTTATGCAGTGGGAGTGGATAAATAAGTACTTATGAGAGCTTTCCTTCCCAGCTGGCTCTGCACTCAACAAGCCCTGGAGCTACGGCAAGGGAATTTAAAACAAATAAAACCAAGTAAGACAAAAGTAACAACAATGACAAAAAAGATAAACCTTCCTCTCTTCTCATGTTATCCTGGCTAAAATTGTCATTTAAGTGTCCAAACAGCTGTGCCTATGCTGGGTTGCCAGCTGACCAAAAGTAAATCTGCTTATAAGAATCCGTCCACCAGAAATCTAACTGAGGGTTTACTATGGATGAGTTTGATAGCTCATTTCCTGCATCTCCATCTCTTTATAAGGCTGTTTATCTCAGTTATCAGTGAGGAATTAAATAATTTACCACTACAAAAGTAGTAGTAGTCATGGTAGTAGCAATAATAAAAGTATAAGTATATCAACATGCTCAAATAGGCACTGTTGTAGATCCTCTGTAGACACTATTGCATTTAATTCTCATATCAATCCTTTGATGCTAGTCCTGTTTATTATTATATTTCAGAGGAAATTTATTAAATTGCCTAAAGTCACATAGCTAACAAGAACTGAAACAAGGATTCAAGCCCAACCAGTCTGATTGGAAAACACACTCTCAACCTAAACTAAGCTACAGCAATAACTATATCTTACAATACCCTCAATGCTCACCCATAAGCTTGATAATTTGTTCTCTACTTTAGGTGTTGTAAATTATCAAGTTATTGAATACAGCTTTCATCCTAGAGAGAGGAAGCAGACTTTCCTAAAGCCGAGTAGAAATATGCCCTTGAATATATTCGTGGGTGTTGCCATGCTATGTGGGCCTTTCCATAATAGAGGTAGGAGGCTTCTGGAGAACCCCAGAGCCAGAATCTACATGGCATCAGTTATGTCACAAATAAGTATGAGGCAGCTGAATTCACATAATTCCCTTTTGAGTGACTTCTATCTTGTTCTCACATAAGGAACAATGACGTCCAGTCCAGGTGGGAAAACCCAAGAATTTCTCTGCAGTTCCTTGGAGGTTATAGGTTAAGTAAAGGGGTGAGAAAAAGAAGTGAAAAAAGAACAAACAAAACAAACAACACAAAAAAACCATGGACCCAAAAATGAGCATCACTGCACTAACACAGAGCACATTTCCTAGATTTCACAGCCAAGAAAACTCTGGCAAGCAAACCAGTTTCTATATTATTCCACTCAAGTGGCAGTAAATGGATAGCTAGCTGTTTCTCACCAAAAATGGCAATCCTGCTCTGGCCCTGAGAGATAATACACAGTTGTGACCTACACAGTTGCTTTAGCTGCCTCACAATAATTGATGTACATTAGGCTATTATCACTGTGAAAGAAGTTATTATTACATCCCCCCCACTGCCACCACTGCCGTGGCAAATCTAAAAATCCATGGAAGAAATCTATTGACTTGTCTAGGTATAAAAGCCAATACCTTTGTTGTCAGCATTTGAGACACAGACCAGCTTGTTTTCAAAACAGTTAAGACATTTAGGATACATGCAATGAGATTAGCCTTACTTGATGGCAATGCAATTACTCTGTTTATTCATTTTAATGATCCTATAAAAGAGAATGAGATATGATGCTAGTGCAGAACAAGGAAAGGGTTCTGGAAAGGGAAGTGTGGCATTCCTTAGGAGCATAATATGAAGCTGGGAGCACAAGACAAGCCAGGATTTGTTGGAGGCAGCTCCCTGTCCTTCTATAGAGTATGGAAACCAAGTGGATCAGGAAGTGACATTTCCTAGCAGGTATCTTTTGTAGCCCTGAGCCAGTCAATACAGTGACTCATCTTCGATGGAGAAAATCTGTGATTATTGCTTTTGGATGATGTTTAACTCTATCTACTTTTGTTTTACAAATTGAACTACATAACAATTAGAAACTTAGTCTTTAAGACTTGTAGAAGTTATTTAATTCAAACTTCCACCCCAGGGCAGAAATCTCTTTCCAGAACAATCCTGATCAATGGTTATCAAGTATCTGGTTCAATATTGTTGTTGATGAGTCAACTTTACTTTTGGAAGCATCATGTCTAATATTTGGGTTTGTCTAATGGTTATAACATCTTTCCTTAAACTGAGTAGAAATTCATGTCTCAAACATTCATTCAATCAGTTCTAATTCTTTCTAAGCATTCCATATTAATTTTAGTTTTTTGTGCTTTATCTATTCCTACTTTGAATGCAGCAAACATATTATCCTTTAGATTTTTGCTCCAAAAAAAAATTCACCCACTTAAAAAGATTATTGTAGAATTAATATGTAGTAGACACTGGGGATACTACAGTGAATAAGAGACATGGTGTGTTACACAGTGTATGGCTTACTGTGGTTACAGAGAAGTAAACTGCTTTGTAAATTATAAAAAAATGCACTAGGTGCTATTATAGCACTTGAGAGGGGCAACTATTTAGGCCTAGCACATGTTCCTCATGTGTGTGCTTTACAGATCTCTTACCTCTCCAGATACATTCTAAGCTGTCCATTGTTCCTTTTAAGTAGTTAAAAATAATCTAATACTGCAATGTGGATGTACAGTCTACCTTAACTGAAACTGTAATATATTTTAGTGAAGTAGCCTAAAAAGTTACTTTTCATTTATAATAATGCCTTTTTTCATATGAAACTTTATCCAATTAGATCTGTTATGGGTGAGATGGTGGGGATGGGAAGAAGGTCCAAGAGGGAGGGGATAAATGTATACATATAGCTGATTCACTTTGTTGTACAGCAGAAATTAACACAATATTGTAAAGCAATTATACTTCAATTAAAAAAAATCTATGTTGCCATGTATGTATTATACCATGTGTTAAAATCCAAATCCTAGATAATAACATTTATCTTTGTTCAAGTTTGTCTTATGGATTTGGGTCAAGAGATAGAACCATCTTGACATTTTTCTTTTATTATACTACATATTAATTACATGTTTCATTCTTAAATGACTAGTAATACCTCCCATGAGGTTATCTATTGTAAGATTGAAGACCTACAGTCCCACAATTAATCTTAGCATTTTTTTCTCCCTCCCTGCCTTTTGTCCAATGTTTGTTTCTACCCAGTGGATATAAACAGCACAATGAACATTTAAAGACCTAAATATGGCATTATCACTCATACCTCAATATATGCACAGATATGTAGATACAGATTATTTTTGAAAGACCAAATTGTTACAATGAAAATAACAATGACAAAGGTAAATAATAGTATAAAGCTATTTTCTGTCATGTTTTGAAAATCTGAGCTTTAAAACATTATTACTAATATTTAATACTTTGCCTTGATATTTTAAAAATATTTTCTGAAACATTTCCACATGTCTTCTTTCTGTCCTTCTATCTATCCATAGGATTAATTGAGGCCAAATATTATCATTCTTATTTCATAAATAAAAACTGAGTCATGAAATACCAAAAAGCCAAAGTCACACAGAGTGGTAGTAGAGTCTGGACTGAATAACCAAACTCCTGACACCCAGTGGTCTTTAAATATACTATAGCATAACCAAACTTTAAGTATGTGTGATTGTATGCCTACAAGCAAAATCATTACCCTTGGTTTTCTTATTATTGACAATTTCTTGCCATTGGTTAATGATAGAATAATAGTTCAAAGGCAAACAGTATCTACTGCTAACTCAAATGTTATGTGATTAATTGGGAGAGTATACAGTGAATTTGACTATTATGGATTTTAAGCAAAGTACAAAAATGACCAATGCATGCAAAATTCAGCAGGTATAAATTCAGAAGTTTCAAGATGGCCTGCATTGTATAAAGTATAATGAACTTTATGTTTCTTGGAAACATTTCCATGGTTAATAAAAGTTAATCATTCCTTAAATAAAGCTATGTGAACACTTTAGCATACTATAAAGGAGTCTAAAATCAAACCACTTTAGTTTTCATACTTTTCTTTTGCTCCTTTCTAATAGAAGAACTATAAACTTGAACTTTCAATGAAATCAGAGCCTTTGATGTGGCCATTTATTTTAAAAAGGCATTCTATAGCATACCAATTGCTGAATCTAGAAGCTCTCCATTGGTATTCCATTTAATAAACTAGCAAGCCAGACACATTTATTTTAAAGTTCAGGTTTAATTAAAAGATAAGACTAGAATGACAGAATGGCAAGGGAAAGAGGGATGTTGAAATTTTTTGTTTATTATTGCAGAGCAGCTGCTTTTATTTTTAACTAATCTCCATTAATGTCAAATTAAAAGGCAGAACTTCTTACAGGCTTTTGCATTTGCCTTGTTACCTGCTCCCCTCAGGAAATTACTATGTGTTTCCTCATTCTGGTTTGAAATCCTGTATGAGCTCTTTAGTGCCTAACCGAAAAATTCTGAGAAGTAGTTGTCACAGAGTTTATTTTTAAAATTAAACCATATTTATTTAATCAGCAATATTTGCTAAGTATGTCTGTTTTAGATTTTGGGGTGTTAAGCAGTGAATAAACAGATCAAACAAAAACTAAAACAAAAACAAACATACAAACAAAATAAACAAAAAGTCCTACCTTGCTGGAACTTTATAATGCATATACATTTCAGACTCAAGTAAAGCTACATACTAATATTAAAAAGTTAAGACTAACAGAGTTAGTCTGTTAACTGTTAAGATAACAGTTATTTTTTTTGCAGAAAAGAATAACTGATTACATTTTCAAAGATTTTGTTTGGATTGGAAAAAATCCAAATTGGAGCAAAAATTTGTTCAAATTTTTCAGTATCTGTCTTTAGGACAAAGATAAGAAAGTTCTTACACAGGTGCAGGAGAAACGCGAAGAAGGAGAAAGTTGTAGAGTAGATCTCAGAAGTGTCTGTAAGATATGCCAGGAGAAATTAGCTCCCTAAGGCTCAGCTCTCCCAGTTTCTTAGTAAATGTGCCACATGCTCTCAGAAGCTCCTGAGGTGCATCATGGCCTTCCCCTTTCCTAAAGTGTCCAGGATACAGATAGAAAAGAAAAATTAAAGCTATTGGGGAGTTCCCTGGTGGTCCAGTGGTTAGGACTCGGCACTGTCACTGCCATGGCCCGGGTTCAGTCCCTGGTCAGGGAACTAAAAACCTGCAAGCCACATGGCTCAGCCAGAAAAAGTATAATAATAGTAAAATAAATAAATAAATAAATGAAACTAGTGAAATAGCCCTGTATGAATTTCTGAGCCTACATGTTCTTTAAGGATAAAAAGTATGCAGTGCACATAAGATAATTTCTTTTTAAGACAAAATATACCACATTTTCTATTAATATTAAGTTCAAAATATATGCAAATACTACCATCTAAAAGAATGTAACATTTATTAATTTTTAAAATCTATGGAATCACAATGGTAAAAAATTCATTAAAGGAGAAAAAGTTTAGTTTTATTCACATAGTGAGTGTATTAAACAGCAAAGAAATTGGCCACAAACCACTCACTAAAGTGTTTCTACAAGTATAATCCCATTTGGTCTTCAGTACAAGCTATTATAGTTGATTATATTTTACAATCATCATTCTACACATGAATCCCAAAGCTAACTGATTGAATGGCTTACCCAAGTTGATAGAATTAATCAATACCCAAGTCAGAACTCAAAATTCAGGTGTAACAGCTCCAAACCACATGCAATTTCCACTGATCGATATAGCTTTTCAATTGACTGATCAAATGCAGAAGCATTTGTTAGATAACAAACATATTCTTTTAGGCAACTTGAATATTATAAAGATGGCTATTCTCATAGCTTGTCCTCTTAAATATTTTAGGTGCCAATGTATTCTAATCTGAAACTCCCCTCTAGGACTAAAGAGAAAAAAGACAACTAAATCAAAATAGCATAGCACTTGGGCAAAATTATACTCTATTAATGCTTAGACAGCAGAACTGCTATTATTGATATTTACTGAGCCTTGTAGGATGCGATAATTGCAAGACTTCCTGGGCCATTTTGGTTGGTTGTTCTGTAATCACAAAAGCCTGTAGTGTAACATGGGCTTGCTCTGCCTCTGAGCAACAAGCTCTTTACCAGAACTTTAACTGGAAGTTGAAGCAGTAAAAATGCGAATGCAGGAAAATCTAGATTCCCTGTAATGAGGTTAGGAGGCAATAGGTGTGGAATTAAGAGCACAGGTTTTGAAGTTAAACATACATGAGTTCCTATCCCCATTCTTATAACTATGGGCAATGTGAGAGTAGAAATTTTAATTACTTTCTCAAGGCTGCAATTTTCTATAATAGTAATATGCATAACTCATGACATCATGACAGTTAAAGAAGATACAAATACACAGAATTTGATTAATTGTATCTGCTTTTCAAAGTATTATTAAAGTTATTAATCCCCTTCTCTCCTACTCTAAGTTCTATATATTCCCTTTAATGCATATATTTCTTTTTTGGATTTACCCGGAAACCTAGATAATATGTGCTTACGTAACAAACAGCAATGTGTGTGTTTGTTTTTAATTTAGAGTGAAAATTGGATGGAATAGAGACACTTTACATAATCTAAGTATTTTTAGTAAGCCTACTTCTTAAAAAATTTGAGAAAGCTTGAACTTTCATCATAAGGCTTAATAGTATAGTTGAAGCTCACATGAGAACATCTAAGAAAAACACATGGCCTATACTTTATTTCCAGATAAATGATATAGAGTCAGGCCTTGCAAATGATCCTAAGCTTTCTAGGTCCCAGGTATTCTAAGACCTGGAAAAAAGAGAACTACAACTCATTGAATTAATTTTGTACTCAGGCAAAATCTGTGAGGCAAATTCCCTTATAGAGTTAAGTGATTTCCTTGAAATAAAGTTAAAGAGGAATTTATGGCAAGCTTCCCTGTTTAAGAGACACAGATTAATACAATGGATAATCCATGGTTTAATAAAAGACAGAACTGCTGTTCAAATGCATGCATCTACTATTGAGTCTTTATAAAGGAGAAGGCGTATTATTAAATGTAGCTCAGTGAGAGGCTGAGATAATTATGCCTTCAGTTCTGTTGCATTCTGGTGATCTAAATTAATGTAAGAATTGTAGCTTAAGAGAGAGCCTAATGGGCACAAAGTCTCTTCATCCAGCTATTCTTCTTCTCAGATATTATATGTCTTAAGCAAGCATTTGGCAGGTGTTAAATTGCAGTAAATTCATGATTGAATTCTCTAACAGGTACCTGTAGTGGTGATAATCTATTGCTCTGGTTAAAGCGTGAGCCATACACTTCAATCATTTCTGACACAGGCACTATAGCGACAAAAAGAAAAAGCAAAGGAGACAGATTTTCCTGTGTGGTTATGATAGCAGAATGGGAGGTGGGGTGGGCAAGCACTGTCCCAAGGTCAAGTAATTGTGATTTTGAACTGTATCTCCACCTCTCTCAACCCTGCCTTCAGTGGGAGTTAAGGGAGGCCCACAGAAACCTGCCATTCCTTCAGCCTCAACAACCCAGCAATCCCAAGAAAAGGCGACTATGAGAACTGAGTACCTACATTTCTTTCAGAGACTGTTAGAGTTGACCCCACTATATCTAAGTCAACACTAGAAGGTTGGACTTTTTAGGTCATCTCTTATCACAAAGACTCTCATATTCACTAGACTGCATACTGATTAAAACTCTCGTTCTTTCCACTGAGCTCACAGGAATCCACTGCCTATTATCAACTGCCTCTCTTTCTATATATATTTTTCTCTAATGAAGTGTAGATGTTCTATTGAATGTACTATTGAAGAAGATACAGTCTCACAGTGCTGGTGTGTTTTTTCCAGTACCACCCTATAGCTAAACCTAAAGGGGATGCTTCTTCCTCACTTCTTAATGTTTCTTCCCTAAAACAATAAAAAGGCGTTAAATTATATGCTATCAGTTACATCATCTGTGCTCCTTTGAGGTCAGCTCTCTTTTTCCTGGGCATATACTCTTTCACTGAAGTTTGTTTTGTTTTTGAACATCTGGCTTATTGTTCTTTCTCTATCCTTTCTCCATTATTTCTGGTGCTTTAAAATAATTCAGTCATCTCTCTGTCTCTCATCCTGCATCCTCACTGCCAGTGATTTTATCCTCCATCCCACTTCAACTGGTCGTTCTCATTGTCATTAACTAGATGGTATCTTTTCCAATTTCTATTGTACCCCATAATATTCATTTCAAGTGTCTCATCTCATGAAAAAATCTATCTTTCTAACTCACCACTCTAATATTCTAGTCACAAACTCCACCAGTGCTTCAGATTCATTAAACCCACCAACTTTCCACAGTCCATCATTCTCCTCATGCCCTCTAGTTCAACTATACCCACTTGGCTTTCACAAATCATCTCTATACTATTTTCAGACACATCCAACTCTTTTGATTTCTTTCTTCCTCCATCATAATCTTCTGGCAAAGCCTAATTCTGATCATAGCCTACTCTTTTCCTACTGTACAATCAAATCCAACAGCTTCACTTAACTAGAGTGACCTGACTGGACTCATTACAAATCAAGGTCTTAAATGTCAAGTGGAGACTCACTTGGTGCTCCCTGATACTCCTATTATACTTCTCTTGTCAATCCATTCTCCTCCTGTCCCCGGTAACTATTTCTTACTTCAGCTGATAACCTTTGTTCTCATTTTCTAGGAATAGAAGAGCAAACAGAAGAGAACTGCAACATGTTCCCATGATCATATCTACTGACACATTCACAATACTTGAATCCACAACTCTATCTTTTTCTCCAGTTGTGATGGATAACATAGCTTTGATCCTATCAAAGGACCTCCTCCCTTGTACACTGAATACCATTCCCTTTTGTCTCTGTGAAGATTTGGATAATAAGACTATCTCTTTCTCCCAAATCCTCTCTTCTATATTTTTCCAATCAACAGACACATTATGTTGATTCTCATATTCTCTTGCATGAACTGCTCCTTTCTGTTGTGCCCCTGACAGGAGGTGCCTATAGTCATTATTCTCTTTATTCTCATCCTATGACCTCTTAAGCTCTCTCCAGTCAGCATCATGTCCCCATTTGTCCTTTGGAATTGCTATTGCAAATGTTACCAAATGCCACCACATTGCCACACTCTCAGTCATTGTCTTACTTTCTCAGTAACATCTGACATAGTTGAACATATGTTCAAAGTAGTGATTCTACCTTGAATCACTTTTTTTAATTGGCTTCTGAGACACTGCACTTTTGAGGCTTTCCATGAATTGCCTTGGCCACTCCTTCCCTGTGTCCTTTAGTGACATCTCTTTTTATCCCAGCCTAGAATCCTTGGATAACCTCAGAGCTAAATCCTCAAACTTCATCTATTTTGTATCTACACTTGCCTCTGTTGGTGATCTCATCTAAGATTGTGATGTTAAAAGTATCTTTTCCATATTCCACTTGATGACTCAAATGCAGATGTTTAATCACTTTCCCCCCATTTTTCACATTTTCATATAACTACTACTACATTTTCATATAGAGATTCCTCTATCAGGAGGGAGGTTTTAAAATACCTGTGATTGTGACAGGTATCTAAGAAATCCCTTAAGCCTCCATAGGCCTCTATGAAACAAACTACATATTATATTCTCAGTGTTGGGATTAAATTGATTTGAAGGTCTATCTCATGTGAAGAGATGATGTATATAACAGCCATTATGGAAACTATGGATGTTCCTTAGAAAACTAAAAACAGAACTACCACCATATGATCCAGAAATCCCACTCCTGGGAATGTACCTGGACAAAACTATAATTCAAAAAGATATGGAGAGAAAAGATGGCGGCGAAGTAGAGAGACGTGGAGTGCATCCCTCTCCACAGATGCATTGGGAATGCACGGAAGGACGCAGTCATTCCCACAGAGAACCAGCTGAACACCAGCAGACGGCCTCGGACACCAGAAAGGGCTGCGGGGAGCCCGACATAGCCGGTAGGGAGGCATCTACGAGGGCTCAAAGAGGGTGAAGCGGCGGAGCTGTGGCAGACGGGAGGGAGTGAGAAACATACGGAGGGTCCGCAGCGCAGCTCAGCGTTCCCGGACCGAGACATCGATCTGCGGCTGAACGGAGGGTCCAGGAGCGGGAGCGTGGGAACCGGAGAGCTGGTTCAGGGTGAGAAACATTGTTGCTGGTAGGGTGACGGACCGAGAGGACAGGAGGGAGGAGGTCCATGGAGAGGAGTGCCGGTCCCTGAGAGCTGCCCGGCCATGATGGCGGCTGGAGGCTGCAGGCTCACAGGCGGGGGGGAGGAGCCGCGCGCGTAGCCTCTCTCTCTTTTTCGGCACCTCTGCAACAGGCAGTGGAGAGACGCCCTGCGGGCCACCTAAGGTGCTCAGGGATAACAAGCACCCTCAGGCACTCGGGCGGGGCTAGATTAAAACCCCTTGCAATGCCAGCAGCAGGGAGGCTGCCGAGAGAGAAAAAAAAAACAACAACAGCATCAAAAAGAAAAAAACCCCGAGAGAGGCCCAACTCTAAGACTTTCTGTTTACACCTGAGCCACCAGCGCCCTCTGCAACAGGCACCTCCAAGCCTGACTGAAACAACAGTACGCCACTGCTCACTCACTCCCAGGAGAAGGAGCCACTATTGTACCCTCTCCCTCTCCACACACCGACGCTTACAGACGAACAATAAAGGAACCTCTGCTGGTCACAGAATAACGCAAAAAAACCCAAGGCAAGGAGCAGGACACTTACAGCTGAGACGCTAAGGAAACAGAAATAGTAGTATCAGTACCTATTGAACTGGTCCATTCTGGGATCAGTTCTGGATTTTTTTTTTCTCTTTCTTTCTTTCTCTCTCTCTCTCTCTTTTTTTGTTTTTTTTTGATTTATTAAATACGATCTTAGCCCTAAGCGATCTACAAGTTTTATAACATAATTTTTTAATGATATTTTTTATTCTTTTTTTTTTTGCCTTTTTATATACTTCTATATCTAGCTAAGTTTTTGGTAGTACGGACAAAATATCTCTCATACTTTCCTTTCATCCCTATCTTTTATACATTTCTATTCCTTTCTTTTTATTTGCATATTTCCAACCACATTACACTCTTCTGTTCCCCTTTCTTCCAGCCTTTTTAACTTTATTTTATCTTAACATACTTATAGGCAACACTATCGGTCTGCTCAGACTCCTTGCTCTATTCTCCAGATGACGCACTGCCTTGGTATTTAATATTAGGCTTTTGTCTTTATCTTAGTTCTTAGTACAGTTGTCTAATTACATTCTGAGAATCTCCATTCTCTCTGGTGGTACTCCAGCTCTTTTCTATATTTGATCCTAGCTTACAAAATCTCCCTGGATTGATGTTTGTATGTGTAAGGTGCTATTTGTTGTTTGTTTGCTTTTGCTTTTGTCTCTGATTTGTTCTGTTTCAGTTGTCAATTTCTGCTGGGTTTCTCTCTGAATATCTGATAGCACAATGGGGTTCTGTCAGGTCTTTCTAGAGCCTTATGTCCTAACGGATTCAGTAACTGTGTGTCTTATACATGTATGTGTTTCCTAGACTGAATATTCGTTTAATCCAATACTTGGACATTAGTCTGAGGCTTGGACAGTCTTCTATAAACACCTCTATTGCCAGGACAAGCAACCCCAAAAGTTTGGACAACCATGAGGAAACAAAGAAACACCATGCAGGCAAAAATGCAGGAAAAAAACCCACAAGACCAAATAAATGAGGAGGAAATAGGAAAAATGCCTGAAAAAGAATTTAGAGTCATGATAGTAAAAATGATACAAAATCTCGATAACAAAATAGAGAAAGTACAAGAAACAGTTCATAAGAACTCAGAAAAACAAACAGCAATGGATAACAAAATAACTGAAATTAAAAATACTCTAGATGCTATAACCAGCAGAATGACTGAGGCAGAACGAATAAGTGAGTTGGAAGATAGAATGGGGGAAATAACTGCCACAGAGCAGGAAAAAGAAAAAAGAATAAAAAGATTAGAAGACAGTCTCAGAGACCTCAGTGATAACCTTAAACGTACCAACATTCGAATTATAGGCATCCCAGAAGAAGAAGAAAACAAGAAAGGGTCTGAGAAAATATTTGAAGAGGTTATAGTGGAAAACTTCCCCAACATGGGAAAGGAAATAATTAACCAAGTCCAAGAAGTGCAGAGAGTCCCATACAGAATAAACCCAAGGAGAAATACACCGAGACACATATTAATCAAACTAACGACAATTAAACACAAAGAAAAAATATTAAAAGCAGCAAGAGAAAAGCAACAAACAACATATAAGGGAAAACCCATCAGGATAACAGCTGACCTTTCTACAGAAACTCTGCAGGCCAGAAGGGAATGGCAGGATATACTGAAAGTCCTGAGAGAGAGAAACCTACAGCCAAGAATACTCTACCCAGCAAGAATCTCATTCAGATTTGAGGGAGAAATCAAAAGCTTTCCAGACAAGCAAAAGTTAAGAGAATTCAGCACCACCAAACCAGCCTTACAACAACTGCTAAAGGAACTTCTCTAAGTAGGAAACACAAGAAAAGGAAAACACCTACAAATACAAACCCAAAACAATTCAGAAAATGGTAATTGGAACACACATGTCAATAATCACTTTAAATGTCAATGGATTAAATGCTCCAACCAAAAGACACAAACTGGCTGAATGGATACAAAAACAAGACCCTTCTATATGCTGCCTACAAGAAACAAGACCCTTCTATATGCTGCCTACAAGGGATACATATAGACTGAAAGTAAAGGGATGGAAAAAGATATTCCATGCAAATGGAAGTCAAAAGAAAGCTGGAGTAGCAATACTCATATCAGACAAATTAGACTTGAAAGTAAAGACTATTACAAGAGACAAGGAAGGACACTACATAATGATCAAGGGATCCATTCAAGAAGAACATATCACAATGGTAAATATCTATGCCCCCAATATAGGAGCACCTCAATACATAAGGCAAATGCTAACAGCTATAAAAGGGGACATCGACAGGAACACAATAATAGTGGGAGACTTGAACACCCCTCTTACATCAATGGACAGATCATCCAAACAGAAAATAAATAAAGACACACAAGCTTTAAGTGACACATTAGACCATCTCAACTTAATTGATATTTATAGGACATTCCATCCAAAAACGACAGACTACACTTTCTTCTCAAGTGCACACGGAACATTTTCCAGGATAGATCACATCTTGGGTCACAAATCATACCTCAGCAAATTCAAGAAAACTGAAATCATATCAAGCATCTTCTCAGACCACAATGCCATGAGACTAGATATCAATTACAGGAAAAAAACTGCAAAAAAGACAAACACATGGAGGCTAAACAATTCACTCTTAAACAACCAAGGAATCACTAAAGAAATCAAAGAGGAAATCAAAAAATATCTAGAAACAAATGACAACGAAAACACAATAACCCAAAACCTATGGGATGCAGCAAAAGCAGTTCTAAGAGGGAAGTTTATAGCAATACAGTCCTACCTTAAGAAACAAGAAAATGATCGAATAAACAACCTAACCTTACACCTAAAACAACTAGAGAAAGAAGAACAAAGAAACCCCAAAGTGAGCAGAAGCAAAGAAATCATAAAGATCAGATCAGAAATAAATGAAAAAGAAAGGAAAGAAACCATAGCAAAAATAAATAAAACTAAAAGCTGGTTCTTTGAGAAGATTAACAAAATTGATAAACCATTAGCCAGACTCATCAAGAAAAAAAGGGAGAAGATGGAAATCAATAGAATTAGAAATGAAAAAGGAGAGGTAACAACGGACACCTTAGAAATACAAAAGATCATGAGAGACGACTACAAGCAACTATATGCCAATAAATTGGATAACCTGGAAGAAATGGATACATTCTTAGAAAAATACAGTCTTCCAAGACTGAACCAGGAAGAAATAGAAACCATGAACAGACCAATCACAAGTACGGAAATTGAGGCAGTGATTAAAAATCTCCCAACACACAAAAGCCCAGGACCAGATGGCTTCACAGGCGAATTCTATCAAACATTTCGAGAAGAGCTAACACCTATCCTTCTCAAACTCTTCCAAAATATTGCAGAAGGCGGAGCACTCCCAAACTCATTCTACAAGGCCACCATCACCCTGATACCAAAACCAGGTAAAGATGACACAAAAACAGAAAACTACAGACCAATATCACTGATGAATATAGATGCAAAAATCCTCAACAAAATACTAGCTAACAGACTGCAACAGCACATTAAAAAAATCGTACACCATGATCAAGTGGGGTTTATCCCTGGGATGCAAGAATTCTTCAATATACGCAAATCAATCAACGTGATACATCATATCAACAAATTGAAGGATAAAAACCATATGATCATTTCAATAGATGCAGAAAAAGCTTTTGACAAAGTTCAACATCCATTTATGATAAAAGCTCTCCAGAAAATGGGCATAGAAGGAAATTACCTCAACATCATAAAAGCCATATATGAAAAACCAAAAGCCAACATCGTTCTCAATGGGGAAAAACTGGAAGAATTCCCTCTAAGAACAGGAACAAGACAAGGGTGTCCACTCTCACCACTATTATTCAACATAGTTTTGGAAGTTTTAGCCACAGCAATTAGAGAAGAAAAAGAAATCAAAGGAATCCAAATTGGAAAAGAAGAAGTAAAATTGTCACTCTTTGCAGATGACATGATATTATATACAGAAAACCCTAAAGACTCTACCAGAAAACTGCTAGCACTCATTGATGAGTTTAGTCAAGTAGCAGGATACAAAATTAATGCACAGAAATCTCTTGCATTCCTATACACGAACAATGGAAGAGCAGAAAGAGAAATTAAGGAAACTCTCCCATTCACCACTGCAACCAAAAGAATAAAATACCTAGGAATAAACCTGCCTAAGGAGGCAAAAGATCTGTATGCAGAAAACTTTAAGACACTGATGAAAGAAATCAAGGACGACACAAACAGATGGAGGGACATACCATGTTCCTGGATTGGAAGAATCAACATCATGAAAATGTCTGTATTACCCAAAGCAATTTATAGATTCAATGCAATCCCGATCAAATTACCAATGGCATTTTTCACAGAACTAGAGCAAGAAATCTTACGATTTGTATGGAAACGCAAAAGACCCCGAATAGCCAAAGCAATCTTGAGAAGGAAAAATGGAGTTGGTGGAATCAGGCTTCCTGACTTCAAACTATACTACAAGGCCATAGTGATCAAGACAGTATGGTACTGGCACAAAAACAGAAAGGACGATCAATGGAATAGAATAGAGAACTCAGAAGTAAGCCCAAACACATATGGGCCCCTTATCTTTGACAAAGGAGGCACGAGTATACAATGGAAAAAAGACAGCCTCTTCAATAAGTGGTGCTGGGAAAATTGGACAGCAACATGTAAAAGAATGAAATTAGAACACTTCCTAACACCATACACAAAAAGAAACTCCAAATGGATTAAAGACCTACATGTAAGGCCAGACACTATAAAACTCCTAGAGGAAAATATAGGCAGAACACTCTATGACATCCATCAAAGCAAGATCCTTTTTGACCCACCTCCTAGAATCAGGGAAATAAAATCAAGAATAAACCAATGGGACCTCATGAAACTTAAAAGCTTTTGCACAGCAAAAGAAACCATAAACAAGACTAAAAGGCAACCCTCAGAATGGGAAAAAATAATTGCCTATGAAACAACGGACAAAGGATTAACCTCCAAAATATACAAGCAGCTCATGCAGCTTCATACCAAAAAAGCAAATAACCCAATCCACAAATGGGCGGAAGACCTAAATAGACATTTCTCCAAAGAAGACATACCGATGGACAACAAACACATGAAAAGATGCTCAACATCACTCATCATCAGAGAAATGCAAGTCAAAGCCACAATGAGGTATCACCTCACACCAATCAGAATGGCCATCATCACAAAGTCTGGAAACAACAAATGTTGGAGAGGGTGTGGAGAAAAGGGAACTCTCCTGCACTGTTGGTGGGACTGTAAGTTGGTACAGCCACTATGGAAAACAATTTGGAGGTTCCTTAAAAAACTACACATAGAACTACCATATGATCCAGTAATCCCACTCCTGGGCATATACCCAAAGAAAACCATAATCCCAAAAGAAACTTGTACCATAATGTTTATTGCAGCACTCTTTACAATAGCCAGGACATGGAAGCAACCTAAATGCCCATCAACAAATGAATGGATACAGAAGATGTGGCATATATATACAATGGAATATTACTCAGCTATAAAAAGGGATGAGATGGAGCTATATGTAATGAGGTGGACAGAACTACAATCTGTCATACAGAGTGAAGTAAGTCAGAAAGAGAAGGACAAATATTGTATGCTAACTCACATATACGGAATCTAAAAATGGTACTGATGAACTCAGTGACAAGAATAAGGATGCAGATGCAGAGAATGGACTGGAGAACTCGAGGTGTGGGAGGGGGCGGGGGGTGAAGGGGAAACTGAGACGAAGCGAGAGAGTAGCACAGACATATATATACTACCAACTGTAAAATAGTCAGTGGGAAGTTGTATGGTGGGGGGAGTCCAACTCGATGATGGAGGATGACTTGGAGGACTGGGGCGGGGAGGGTGGGGGGGACTTGAGGGGGGGGACTCAAGGAAGGGAGGGAATACGGGGATATGTGTATAAAAACAGATGATTGAACCTGGTGTACCCCCCAAAAAAATAAAAAAAAAATAAAATAAATTGGAAAAAAAAATTAAAAAAAAAAAAAGATACATACACCCCTATGTTCATAGCAGCACTATTCATAATAGCCAAAACATGGAAACAACCAAAATGTGCATCAATAGATGAATGGATAAAGAAGATGTGGTACATATATACAATGGAATACTACTGAACCATAAAAAAGAACAAAATAGTGCCATTTTCAGCAACATGGATACAACTAGAGATTATCATACTAAGTAAAGTAATTCAGAGAGAGAAAGCCAAATACCATATGATATCACTTATATGTGGAATCTAAAATGTAGTGCAAATGAATCTATCTACAAAACAGAAACAGACCCATAGGCATAAAGAACAGACTTGTGGTTGCTGGGGAGGGTAGGGAGAGGGATGGACTAGGAGTTTGGTGTTGGTAGATGCAAACTATTACACTTAGAATGGATAAACAACAACATCCTAAAGTATAGCACAGGGAACTATATTCAATATCCTGTGATAAACCATAATGTAAAATAATGTAAAATAAGAATGTATAAAAAAGGAAAAGTCACTGTTCTCATGGCAATCCTAAATCATCTTTGAGTTTGAATTTATTTTCTTGATGGAGTATTTAACATGAAATTAAAGATTAGTCATGTGGGCATTACCCCTTGGTGATAACCAAAATCTCCTAACTCTGACTCTACACCTGGAAATAAGGAGTAGACAAACAATAAGCAATCAATGCAATGTTACCCTATTTGTAAGTTGTTGGAGAACCATAACTTATCGCACTGGCAGATAGATTCACCACCAATGCCAGCCTGAATGTATAATGAAAAGAGCATGGATTTAAAGAACAGTAGAGTTGTTCTTTTTCTGTTCCTTATTATTCTTGAGTCACAAGAATAATTACTTTTGGCAGCTCTTCCCACATTTGTAAATGCAGGGGATAACATTTACCTGTAAGGTTGTTGTGAAGATGAAGATACTATGTGCAAAGACTCATGTTAATTGTCATAACAGATGCTCAAAAATTCTAGTTGCCTTCTTTACTCTGCATATACAACAATTTTTCTTAGTCTACTACATCGTATTTTCAAATGTCAGATAATTAGATAAAACTTGATAATTTTTAAGTTCTAGGACTATCCTCCTTGACAACCACAGCTTCTTGAAAGTCTTGTAGTAAGTTAGAAAAAGATAAAGGTAGTGAGTAATAACTTTTATTACACCAGCAAAATCAAGAGACTGTTTTAAAGAGAAAGTGATGCTTTAAGCTGGTTCAAGAGAATATACTGTGACTCAGATATATGTAGATCACAGAAACTCATTCTTCCAAGTGTGCAGTGAAGGTGGAAACTACTGAGATACAGCTTTGCCACAGTTATGCATACATTATGATATCCTTAGAACCTCCCCATTTTTTCTACCTTACATTGTCTTGTTAACTTATCTCTCACTTTCGAAGTTAAAACTTTAAACACTAGAGGAATCCTTATTAAAATGTAAATGTCAGTTGACAGAAAGACAAACACCACAGCTTTGTAAAAGTGTTGTCATTGTGTGCCCATGAAGTGCCCATGATCCCAGGGAATACACAAATTGTTCTTCTCTTCAATGACATATAAAAGTGTAAATATATCAATATCCAGCACCAAACTCATGACTGTCCAGTAAGAGTGAATGATGCTCATGCCAGGAAAAAAGATCAATCCATTTACAATTATCCTGTGTAGGAAATGCTCTCACATCACTTAAGGACATTCAGATGCCTAAGTCTTGGGGAAAGAGAAACTAGGTTCCTACTGAGATTTTGGAAGCCCTCTCTTTTACCTGAACAATCCCAAGGGACTGAATTGTGTCCCCTCCCAAACTCATGTATTGAAATCTTAAACCCACTTACCTCAGAATGTGACTGCATTTGGAGATAGGTCTTTAAAGAGGTAATTAAGTTAAAATGACATCACTAGGGTGAGGCCTAATCAAATATGACTGGTGTCCTTATAAGGAGAGGAAATTTGAACATATACAGTTACAGAGAAAAGGCCATGTGAAAACAGAGGAAGAGGATGGTCATCTACAACCCAGGGAGGAAGGACTCAGAAGAAATGAACCCTGCTGATACCCTGATCTTAAATTTCTAGCCTCCAGAAATGTGAGAAAATAAATTTCTACTGTTTAAGCTATGTGGTCTTATAATCGAAAATGTGTGTGTGGGGGGGTGGGGGGTCCTAGTTGCTCACAGCTCAAAAGCCAATAAAGAGGCAAGGTTGGTGGAAAGGAAAGTTTGCTTTATTTAGGAGGCTGGTAACTTGTGGGGAAGGGCAGATTCCTGTCCAAAGACTGACTGCTCCCCAGTGACAATCAGTGGGCAAGAGCTTTTCTAAACAGAGGGAGGGGGTACATGCAGAAACAGTACAGTCAGCTCTGATAGTCATCTTGAGATTGGTCATTGGTGGTCTGATCAGCATCATCTTGGTTGTTTTAAGTACAGTTAGTCTTTAGTTCCAGGGTCAGTTTTTTCCCATTTCTTTGAGGCCAGTTTTCAGATTCGTGGCAGCTTGGGTTGTAGACAACCATCTTATGTCATGGCTACAGTCTGGTCATCACGTAGTTAACTTCTTCCACCTGGTAGAGGTTGAAGTTCAAAGGACATGGCTCAGAATATTATCTTGAGGAGGAACTAAAGGTCCTTGAATTTGCTTAATGACTAAACTATTATTACTTGGTCTCATTTGACTATTTTCCTTTGTTTCTGAATTTTCTCACTTCTCTGATTAAACTTATTGCTTGGCTGAAGTTTTTCCACAGACAAAAGGCAGGCTGAGGACATGGGGGGAAGGGTCATAGGGTCCTGCTCCATTGCAGTCTGTGGTAATTTGTTATGGCAGCCTTAGCAAACTCATACTCTCCAAGGAGAGTCAGTGTAGAATGCACTCAAGTAACAATAGCTGTAAAATACTGACTAGCAAATGACAGGAGTTGGGGAGAGAATTTTGGAGTGTTCTGGTTTGCTTGCATATATTAGTCCTTTCTTATATCCTTATAACCTTAATGCATATTATTCAACTTGGAGCTACAGATTTTGTATAGTTATTTTTTAGGTTTGGTTACATATTTTAAACTTGTCTGGTACACTTTGTCAGTTGATACTGGATGTGCTCACTTGCAACTAATTTTCCCACAGACTCTAACAGGAAGAAAATGAAGTCTGATATAATCCGAGGCAGAGACACTGTGACCACCATTTTGATAAGGAGTAACAGGATTGCACAAATGAAAAAGGTAATGTTTGGCTTCATCTCTATTAAAAACGTGCTCCTAAGTTCCTTTTTCCTTCAGATGCTTGCGAGCTATGGCCACTCTGTTGATGAACCAAGAGAAAGCCTGATGAAAGCATCGTTCGAAGGGACACATGATATCAACTTCAAGGGGCTCTGTTAGATAGTCAGTATTCCACTTCAGAAAGCATCAAGGTCCAAAGTGTGATTGATTTTATTTCACATTATTTTATTTATTTTTTTCAGATGACACAATCGCCAAGCAAACGCTGAAACCATTCATGTTGCTTTCTCTGTTCCCAGCTGAATTATTAATCTTTCTGTCAAGTCTAATTCCTGACCCTCAATTTAATTCTATTTCAGCAGCTGATGCCTCTATTAGCCTCACTGCACTTGAATTCTGTTGCTCCCTTGGCTATAGCCTGCTGAGAAACTGTTTTCCGAGTACTTAGCAGAAAAGCTCTGTTTTATTGGCTCACATTTTAATTTCAAATACTATTCTTACTGATCAGGTACTTGAAAACAAATGTTCTGAGAGGTTTCCCTCATGCACTGAAAGGTTATTGCCAAATTTCATGTGTCTAAGGACATAAATTATAAGAAAATCTTTCATTCTTTATACAATTTTATTCCTTACACTGGTAATAGAGTCCTGGAGGAATCAATGGTTTTCAAGGTGAAAAAATAATAACTTTAAGAAAGCTGATAGAAGAAGAAACACTGACTTGTACCAAAAAAAGAAACAGAGACTACGGCCAGATTTCACTATTTGTGAATATTACATAAGCAAATTAATATATAAATTTCATGTTTAAGTGAAAATATGATGTAATCCAAGAATTAACCAAACATGATGTAAGTGAAAGATCAATACAACTGAATGAGATGACTTTATACTTTGGGACCGCCTCACTAATTTAGCACACACATAATTGATGACAGTGCAATATATTGAACCAATCAACTAAATTACCCTAACTCTTATTAGTATGTTATGAACAATAGTAACACAACTCTGAACTGCATAGAGCAGTGATGCTTCAGATAAAAAGCTTTCTACAGTCTTGCTGAGTACATGAGTCAATAAAACATATTGCTATGTCCTTTGGTGAAAATTAAAGCAAAATTACCAGTATCTCTTCTAGTCCAATCTCTTGCTGAATAGCATTTATATAAATATCCTTAAAGTTATTTATCCCACTCCCTCCCCTCCAGTGAGAAAATGTGTAACTCTTTACAACAACGGTCAATCCAATTTTGGATGAATCTAATAATTAGAGAATTTCTTCTCATAATGACTTTTTTATAACTCCTACTGCTACACATTGATACCATGGTGACAATGGAAACCACATAGTAAATATATTTCCTTCCTTTGCTACTTGATACCTTTTGAAATTGTCTGAATTTCCATCTTTGCATTCAGCTAAAGTGAGACTATTTACACCGTAATAGTCAACAAATGCCACCATTCATTTTTTTTTTTGTAATATTTTATTTTCTGGAGAGCCAATGGGTACCAGAACACCACTGAATTTCACCCATTTTGAAAGTTATCAAATGCTCTGAACCCTCCCTAGGAAAATAACACACAAAATTTGTGTTTGACGCAATTTAAAGAATTCTGATATTATTGGTGCTTTAAATTTCAGGATCATCCAGGAAGAAAGAAGAATGATGGCAGAACCTTAGAGGAAAATGGCATTTAATACAAAAGTAGAAGAGGAATCTGGAGAAAAGGAAAAGCCACAGATAGAGAGAACAGAGCAAAATTCGGACAGTGTTTCCAGATGGAAGTAGTAAATTGTGTTGAATGCTGAACAGAGGCAAAGCAGAATAAAGAGTGAAATTGTTCTTCAGATTTAGCAACTACCTTGCAGTTACATTGATATGCTACGGATACATACCAGGTTAAAGGGCTGGGAGAGGTTCAAGAATGAATGAATGAACCTGGAGTTGAAAAAGCACAGATTAAGTGAAGGTTACTCCAGAATCTTACCTGTAAAATAATTGAGAGAAACTGGTGGTAACCATAAGGGAGGCACAAGTTGTGGGGGAAGCCTTTAAGACTGTAGAAATGTGAGCTTATTCCGATGCTAGTAGGGAAGTGCCAGTAGAATGGGAAGTTGAAATAAAACAGAGAGACTAACAGGAGCTAGGTTTCTAACAAGGTAGGTAGGAGAGGATGGAATACAGAGCGTAACTAAGGGGTCCTCTCTTCACTTCCCTTCTCTCCTGCTGAACATGGGCTTTTTTCCCTAAGACTTTTTTTTTTTTAAGGTTTATTTTTATTATTTATTTATTTATTTTTGGCTGCATTGGGTCTTCGTTGCTGCATGTGGGCTTTCTCTAGTTGTGGAGAGTGGGGGCTACTCTTCGTTGCGGTGCATGGGTGGCTTCTCTTGCTGCGGAGCATGGGCTCTAGGCGCTCGGGCTTCAGTAGTTGCGATGTGTGGGCTCAGTAGTTGTGGCACACAGGCCTAGTTGCTCCACGGCATGTGGGATCTTCCTGGCTCAGGGATCGAACCCATGTCCTCTGCATTGGCAGGTGGATTCTTAACCACTGTGCCACCAGGATGGCCCTCCCTAAGACTTGGTATTAATTTCCTGTAACAAATTGCCACAAACTTAATGGCTTAAAACAATGCAAATGTATTCTCTAACAGTTCTGAAGGTCAGAAGTCCAAAATGATTCTCATTGAGCTACGATCAAGGTGAAGGCAGTCCATGTCATTTCTAGAGGTCCTGGGGAGAATCTGTTTCCTTGCTTTTTCCAAATTCTACACACCACCCACATTCCTTGATTCATGATCTTATTCCTCTACCTGCAAAGCCAGCAATGTCAAGACAGGTCGCTCTCACTCTGCTACCTCTTTGGTTCTCTTTCTTCTGCCTTTCCTGTTTACTTATTAAAATCTGTGTGATTACATAGGGCTCATTGAATAATCCAGAATAATCTCCCTCAATTCCATCTACAACCTTAATTCCCCTGTGCCATGGACACTAACACATTATCAGGTTCTGGGGATTAGGACATGGATGTCTTTGGTGGGGGGGCTATCACTTTGCCTGCCAGAAACGCCCCCCCCCCTTTCCCCCCCAGCACCATTTCATGCTCGTATTCCACTCTACTATTTTTTTACATTCCTCTGATTGGAAAGGGTGGAGAAAGAATAAGTCTTCCATGTCTATAAAAGTGACTAATACTGAACTGAGTGCTTTATATAGATACTAAACCACTTAGCAGTCACCACTCTATGAGGAGAGGTATTTCCTTTAATTCATAGCTGATGGATCTACAACTGATTCAGATTTGTAAAATAACTTGCTTCAAATCACACAATAGTAAGTGTTGGTTTGGGAGTGAAAACCCAGAATTGTCTGATGGAATACCTAGAGAATGATCATCTTAGTTCATATTGTCAATTTATCGATGTTTCTATAGAATAAAAATATTTACACATGTAAAGAGAGATATAAAAATATCATACACATAAAGTGAAAAATCATTTACAAAATGATTCTATAAATTTTCTTTGCTGTAATACTATCTTAATATCCACCATTTCTAACCTATGAAGAATTGTTCACCAAGGAGATATATTTACTTAACAATACCCAAACAATTGGGAATTTAATTGTTACCAGTTTTGAAATGGACTATTACTTAAGAAAATAAAAATAATATTAAAGTAAACAAACACAACTTTTGCTCATTCCTCATTCCATTTCTCTGCTTAATGTCTTCTCTTTCCTTTAGACTTTCTGTCATCCAATTTAAGTCCTCTCAGCTTTTAAAAATGGTATAAGTTTTTATTCTTCTATGAAATGTTCACCCTCTGGGCTCTAGGTTTCTTTCTTTTTTGGAATTCAAGCATTGTTGGTCGTTCCAGTTTTTGAAAATATCTTATTAATGTTAAATTTTGACCTTTATATTTTGCTGAGATTTAACATTAATGGGTACATCACGGTAGGCATCTGGGGACAGGGCCTTCATCGTTTCTGAATTTTCATTCTCCAGTTCCACCTACTAGAGTGCATGCAAATAATATTATGGAGGGCCTTATTTCGTTTTGTGCTATTAGGCTTTATGCCAACAACTGAATATTAGTAGGCATCCAAGAAATGTATTTTATTAAACATGTATATTCTCAGACATACATGAAAAGAATTCTATCTGCTTGAACATAATAAAATATTTTCTGCTAAAATAATACCGATGTCACATCTGAGTTTTGCTAGCCAATTCCCTTTTGAATAAAGAACACACAAGTTAGGGGCTTGCCTACTTTACCATTCAATCCCCAGCTCCTAGAAACATGTCAATCTCACAGTAGTCTTCAATAAATACGTGTTGAATGAATGTGTTTGTTTGAAAAAAATATTGGAAATATTCCAGAAAACTTTAAATGTTGCAAAAAGCATATTCACTTATTTGACTAGGTTGGAAAACAGATGTATCTTTCTAAATGTAACACACAGATTTAAGCCTATATTCTCTTTTTAAAATAAAAACTATATGCATTTATGTCATTTGTGTTTGTATGTTTTTGTGCATCATTTTTACTTCTCTGACAGGCAAAACCTCTTGTTTGTGCCTAGTTTACAGTTTATATGAAAAAATTTATCTAGATTTACCAATTCACTGTGATAAAATGGTATGCATTTACAATGACCCAATATCTACTGGCTGATGTACTGTCATTAGCACCCACCGTATAAGAGGTACCCCAGAAAATTATAGGAGATCAAAAATAACGTAATCCACAAATCCAGCCTAGAAGCTAATTTTTGCCAACACCTGCTGTCCTCGGGCTGAATACCAAGTTTCCCCAATTCTGAACTTTGAATGCCTTTACCCTTATTTACTTAGCCACTTTAGATTGCTGCCTTCCCCTCTTCCTTCTTCCCTCTTCTCTTCCCCCCTCCCCTCTCCCCAATCCTTCTGACTCCCAAGCCCTGTTCTTCCCTCCTCTTCTTCTCTTTCTCCCTCTGTCTCTGTCTCTCCCTATCTCTACCTCCATTTCTCTGTCTCTGTGTCTCATTCACATTTGTTTTCATGTAAGAGATGAAAGGCAGCTCAATATTTACTAAAAATCTCCTCAAGGTGTCTTTGAACCAGAAGAATTCCTCCCAACAACTACACATTATATCTCAGGAAGTTTGGTCTGATATATTTACTATTTGGATTAATCACTTCATTAGTGCCTGGGGTTCCACAAAAATTATTATTTCATTTCTGTCCCACCTTTGAGTGACTAGTTAGTCATTCTCGGTGCCTTTCCCTGAACGAAGAAAATCTGATCCAATACGATGTGCTTTTTCTCCTCTCAGACAATCTTATCAGCAGAGAGGAAAAAAAAACAAACAAAAAAAACAACAAAAAACCTCTTTCTTAAATGCTTAAAGAGCAGGAAAGGAAGGAAAGAAGGAAGGAAGGGAGGGAGAAAGGTAAATGATCTCTTTAAATATTCTTTATTTCAAACATAACTTTGACCCAGAAATTTTGAATGTGTTTCCTGAGGGATAGCAGTAGTCAAAACAGTAGTGTCCAGAGACCTAAACTTAAGAGCTTCTAGTCATATTGGAACTGCCAAAGATGCACAAAAAAGGTGAGCTAGGAAACCAGGTATTTTAGCATTAAGAATCAATATATAGCTTCATCAAAGTGTTGGAAAGCATTTTTGGTTTACTATATTAAATGTTTATCTAAATGTCATTATTTATTAAAACAGGACAAGTATTAAAAATCTTAGCTTTCAGGTGAGATCCTTTTGCCTGAAATGGGCTATGATAGACTAAAGGAGTTGTTGTTCACTAAGTTCCTTTGATCCGTGTGGAGAACATTAAAGAAGATGTGTTCTCTTTTAAAGAGAGCCACTTGTTACATTTGTCAGTTTTAACAGTGCCTGATGGAATCAAATAATAGAAAGCCGAATCATCCATTCAGCATAACATCAGAATTAGGGTGAGGAGAGCAAGGTGCTCACCTTGGGCACAAAACTGAGAGAGTGCCACACAACAACAAGGACAGCCAGTAGTTAACATATATACTATTCTAAAAATTAAATTAATGGGAAAAATCCATGATGAACAAAATATTAAAAATAAAGACAGGATCTGATGTTGATCCTGAGGCATAAAGAAAAAAAAATTCCCCTATACACATGCTTTTGTATTTTTTTAAATGATACATTTCTTCAGAACATTAAAGTATTTGAAAAATATTTTAAAATAGAAATTAGATATAGTAAAACTCACAGGACTATTTTAACTTTAAAATTTTTGTTTATATTAAAAATATTATTATTTTATACACTTTTAATGGTTGATTTTTTTTTCAGAAATAGATTTTGAAGATATTATTGGTGAATGTGCCTTTGTTAAAAGCAAGAGACTAAAATTACATATACCACAAACATTTTTTCTTCTGCACCAAGATCTAATATGGCTCAGCACTGGGTGACAAAATGTTTATCTTTTGATATTTTAAAATACCAAAACAAAAATAATTTTGACGTAAAACGTTGGGATTCCTGAGTTCTTCTGGACACCTGTAAAATTTGCACCTAATATGGGCTGCCTCACTCTCCCCAACCTAGTCTTGATTCTGAAGAGTGCGAACTTTAATAATACTGAACAAAAGTGCCAGTAACCACTCATGCTTGTATATTTAATGATCAAATCAAGATCAACTACCTTTGTAGGAAGGTTTATGATTATAGACCCTTAAAAGGAAATACGTTCCTTGACATGAAGTCAGAAAACACATAATTAATTAACTCATGGTGATTACCCAATCTCCCACAATTCCCAGATACAGTATTCAGTGACACATCTAGCTCAGAAAAGATTTTACAGCAAAATTACCAAAGATTCATACCAAATCACCCACAAACATATGAACACTCACAGAAGTCTGACAATATTTTGTCATTCACTTCACCTGTGATATACTTGGTACTCTTTCCTATATGGGATGGAAAATGAGAAAATCTACTTTTACGTTTAATAAAAGGGTGCATTTTTAACAGTTCAGTCAAGTATCTTTTTCTTAATATGGAGTCCTAGTCTTTAACTGTGTTACAAATAATCTATGATACAGGGCTTCTCTCCATCCCTGCTCCCAAACCCAATACCAACAAGCTCATTTATATTTAATGTGTGTAAGCTTTATTACAGATTTTCCATTTGATTATATCTTATTACTTATTAACAACCTAAATAATTTTTATCTTTTAAGTGAATTTTATTAAAAGACTATCTGCATAATTAGTATTACATCTAAAATTATTATTTTATCTTGGGACTATATATATCCACATTAATTGCCTTTTAGTCTTATATTGGGGGGTTGGGTAAATTAAAATATAATTTACCTTGATTCATCTTTTCAAAGAACATCTCCATTTCCTTCTAACCACTTGAATATTACTGGCCTACCTGTTTTGATGTGCCGTTCTACTCACTTCTATATTTAGATGTCTTTCAAAGACCTAAATTGAAAAACAACAACTTTCTTAATACTTGGCCAAACCCACAGGATTCTATTTGCAATGTTAGACCCATACCATTGGACTCATACATCTAGTCCACATGAAGAGAGTCACCTCATTTGCACATTGTTTTTCATAAACATGAGAGGCCACAAATAGACATAATGGACATAGAACGGAACAAAATCTGGGAGACATATATTCTATTAAAATTATGACAATGGACAGCTTATTGCTGGCATCAAATTAAGAGAGTTAATTCACTATCTTTTATGCCCAACACTTTTCCCTGGATATTCCACTAAAATGTGCCAACCAACCTTCATGGCCAAGCCAGGCACATCTGCTGAGAGCACCTTAATTTGGGTTCTTGGCTTTGAATTTGAACACCTGGTTGTGGGTGATTCTGGCACCCTGTACTTATCTTCCTGGCACCTGTGAGAGGACGATAACACAAGTTAACCCTGGAACAGAGTCAGCAACCAAATTTGAACTCCAGACCTTTTGGACTGAGCCCAGGGTTCTGTGTTAACAGCATGACATCATAAACTGATATTGCTGCTGCTGCATGTGTCTCTTTTAAAAGAAAAAAGAAGCGACGTTAAGATATTTGTTCAATAGAAACTTCAGAGAGATTAGAACAACTTGAGTTAGTATTCTACTCTAATTCTAATAATAGCAACAACAATAATAGTGACTTATACAAGCTGAGCACTAATTGTTGGGGAACAATTTGTGAGTAGTTTAGTGTCTAAAAAGCTGGGCTGTAGAGCAAGACTGCTATGGACCCTAACATGGGATTCAAATTCCGCATATATCACTCATTAACTGTATCTTCAGTAGGTCATTTAACTTTTACGTGCCTCAGTCACTTATCTATAAAAGGGTAAAAAAAATGATAATATACATAATATATATATAGCATTATATCTGGCTCATATTAAATGCTCAACAAATACTAGCTATGGTCCTGCGATTGGGCTAAAGAATTAATCCCTTTCATATTTCCAGCAGTCCAAGTATGAAGATACCATTAACGAAAATTGGCATCATGTCATTCTAGTGATGAAGAAAACTCAGTGTTTAAATACTTTGTTAACCTAAAAGCCATACAGCTAGTATTGGAAGAGTTGGGATTTGAACCTGAGATTTGTCTGACTTTAGAACTATAGAGGGACTTCCCTGGTGGTCCAGTGGTTAAGACTCTGAGCTTCCAGTGCAGGGAGGCTGGGTTTGATCCCTGGTTGGGAACTAAGATCCTGCATGCCATGTAGCGCGACCAAAACAACAACAGCTACCACAAAAACCTGTAGAGAATTCCAGAATCATAACATGACCACACTAATTCTTTACAAATGTACCCTGCTTCTCAGTTTACAAAGTACTTTACACATACAATTTCATCTGACCTTCATAACTACCTCCTAAACCAGGCAGAACAAATACTATTATCCTTGTTTCAAATATCAGAAACATTTTGAGGCTCAGAAATTCTACATAATGGTAACCACCAAAACAGGCTCCCATGATCTCTCTAAGGCTTCACTCACACTCCATTCCCACAAGGGATGCTAATCAATTAAGAAATAAGAGAAATAACACTATCAATGCTATTGATTAAACTGTTGAGCTTGGCTTTGATTCTCAGCAAAACATCAGACTTTCTAATGTAGACAATTAACCTGTAGGGCAATAGTAGATGATAGGTAGGTAGGTAGATAGTTATTTACTAATTAAATAGCTTGATGAATTGATTTCCTAACTGGATTTTAGAAATGAATCAATTCGAATCTCTCATTGTATAGATAGAAAATAGATTTGTTGAGAGGAAACGATTTCTCTTAGACCATACATAATAAATAGTTCAGCCTAGGCTAGAATTTAAATTTCTTCCCTTCCTATTTAATTCTTGTCCCATTGCCCTCTGCCATCATCCAAGATTGTCTGGGTGTCGTTTATTAATTTTATATATATTTTTCTGGCTTTTCTTAATGTATACACAAAGAAACTTCTATGTAGTTTTACCTTACCATTATGAACACCTCAATAGTACCTGAAATATACAGAATATAATATGAAAATGAGTTTCTCCTCAAGTAAAAATGAACATATAAAATTCCCCTTCTGCTTTAGAAAGTCATAAAAACTAGAGCACTAGGCAATAAATGGGAACACATTACATAGTCCTTTGAAAGAAAGAATATGAAGAATGAATCCTAAAAGAGTATTGCAGTCCTCCCTGCACCTTCATTTATATAATGCACACAATCATATCTCCCATTAAAACATTTCTATTATTGCAGACCTTATTTGCATTAATGAGGAATAGGAATTTTTAAAATAAAGGAGTTTGCTTTCTCTTTACTATTCCTTGTAAATGTGTATGTATATTATATACATTTTTAAAATTTAATATACAAGAGTGAGTCAAAAATTATCCACACTCTAGCTGTAGAATTAACAGACGTTTTAATATAACTGGAGTGCAGATAATTTTTGACTCACCCTCGTATAACATATAAATGTATGTATCTATACACACATGTACACAATGAACATTTTAATTCATATTACATACAGTATCCTAGGAACTTTGATTTTAATAATGGGGTAACTCTCCCTTCTAGTAATTGCTCTTTTTCCTGATACCTTAAAAACTTTAAAACATAAGTGAAAAATCCAACTGTATTTCTTTAACTGTGCAAATTGCCCAGCTATCAAGCTGGTATCCTGGAGCTTTATCTGAAATACAACTCAAAACTGAAAGTGGATACAGATATATAGTGGCGCTCTCATGGGTTGCAAATTGTGAAACAAAAAGAGAACGAAGGTCCAGAAGCAAAAATATTCACAGGAACCATGGAAGTGCAGGGAAGAAAAGTTAATCAAAGGAATTTAGGAAAGAAAAAAATATATTATGAATGGGTACTGGAAACAGAAAAGGCTAGTTTAGAAGGGAAAACCTGCAGGTTTCCTGAGGCTCCACGGCATTGTGTCAGTTTCCCTTACGGCTGGTTTTCAGTCCTAAAGACCATCTTAAAAGAAAAAAATAGAAGGAGAAAGCTGATGCTTAAACAAATGGGATTCTACAAGTCAGTTTCCAAATTTTTCAAGATGTATCCCTTCCTCCAAATAGCAAGATTCTACTGTAATTTCACACAATTTATTTCGTTTCTACCTCCCCAATTGATTGGACTTTGGAATCCTTTAGACAGGGAGGTGATTTTGTCTTATTTTACTTTATTTTATTTTCATTTCACCTCAGTACACCACATGGAATGCAAAAGATATAGTGAGGACATCGTAAATGTTAAATAAATGAATCTCTACAACCATGTTTCTCAATCTTTAAAATTCAAGTTTCATTATAACAAACATAAAGATGACTGCCACATACACATACCTTCCACCAAAGGGGATTTGAAAACTCCTCATATCCCTCACCCATACTGTCTGGACTTTTAAATTTCTATGTCCATTTTACTGACTGTTGCTATACTGTCAATAAAATAATTTATCCAAAGTGTGAATTTTATTATGTCACCTCTTGCTTTAAAGAATACAGTGGCTTCCCTCAGCTCTTAGGAAAAACTTATTTTTGCTTCAGTTGCCAGTACTATTTGGCCCCTTGCTCTCTCATGCTTTACACCACATTTCTGACACTAAAAATGGAAAAAAGTGCCTGACACACTCAATAAATATCTGTTGAATTAATGTTATTGAAGCAAATAATAATGCTTACAGGACATCTCCTTTAGAAATACTTCTATCACTTTAAGTTCAAATTAGCAACTTAGAGAGAGAGAAAAAAAAAAAAAAACAGAAAAGCCAGATCCTTAACAAATTTACCTTAATATGAAATGGAAATTTCTTATCTGAGATATAAATCTGAGCAAAGAGAAAACCTCCATGACTCTTTCTATCTCTGGGTCTCTCTTTATCAACTTAGATATCATTGTGGGTCACGATACCTGGGACAGAATTCTCTCTCCCTTTTTTTACATATTGAGTGAACTTGGACTGTACTAAACCTCTCTACATCTCAAATTTTTATCTTTACAATAATTACAACAAATGATGTTTGCAAAGATACTATTGTATCATGTGGCTGTGCTAAAATACAAATCATTCAATGTAATAGTTCCTAAAGCATTTTATTTACTCAGTATATGTTAGGTACAATTATTTCTACTCATGCATTCACTCCACACTTAATGAATACCTATTTTATTTATGCATACGTACGTACATACACATACATATATTCATGCATGTATACAGCCACGTGTGTGTGTATATGTGTACATATGTATATATAATCACAATTTGGAGAGTCAAAGATGAAAAGCAATATAGCCTTTTTCCCTCCAGAGATGTACTCTCTGACACAAAATATACAGACAAACAAACAAAAAGTCACTGACCTGACCTACTAAAGGACAAGGTAAGACCCAGTACAAAGTCAGAGGGAACTGGAGAGAGTTCTGCCAGGGATTCACCAAAAAGTCTTCACAGAGAAACTGCCTGATTAAAATGAACCTTAGCAGATAAAGCAAGTTTGTTGTACTGCAGAAACCAGCACAAGAGTATAAAGCAATTAGACACCAATAAAGATTGGGAAAAAAAAATATTTCAAAAAAACAAAAAAATGTGAATTAAGGCAATGAGATGTTACTTTTAATGTTTAAAATTGACAGGTTTTTTTTTTTTTTTAAAGAAAATGTCTTTTAAAAAAATGGCTGAAAGAAACCGTATTCCATGCAGACAGAGAAGACAGGAACTCTTAGAAGACTTTTACATCAAAATTAAATGTTTGAACTTGATGTCATAGGCAATGGAAATTGTTGCATGGTTTTCAGTTAGAAACTCAATGATCATATATATGGTTCTGAGAACTCCCTATGCTCTTGCAGTGGAAAATACTTTGAAGGGTGCAGAACTTGAGGCAGGAAGATCAACTGGAACAACTAAAAAAGCAGGATGAAAGAAGATGATTTCGGAATAAGGGCAGTAGTCCTGGAAATGTACTAGAGGGAAATAGAAAAGTTGGGAAGGTGGGATCTGCGGACTTTGTACTGCCTCTTCTATCCTCTGTTTTAGTCTGCTAAAGATGCCATAACCAAATACCAAATCCTGAATGCCTTAAACAACAGAAAGTTACCTTCTCACAGTTCTGGAGGTGAGAAGTCCAAGATCAGGGTGCCAGCAGAGTTAGTTTCTCCTGGGGCCTCTCTCCAAACATGACCTTTTCTTGGTGTGTTTACACTCCTGGTATCTTTTCTTTTTCTTATAAGGAAACCAGTCCTATTGGATTAGGGGCCCATGCATATGACCTCATTTAATCTAAATTAACTTCATAAAGCCCCATCACAGTGTACAGTAACAAAGAAATGTCTCTGCCAACTTTTTTCTCTTTGACTATTTTCATTTGGACTCTTTCACCATATTTTTTGCCATATTTTATATCCTTTGCTCCCTTTTGATAGTTCATGTAAACTTTTCTCATTTTCTAAGCCTTATGCTCTTGGTCCTCTTGTAGGTCCTGAATTCATGCCTATTGTCATTTTCTCTGGCTATCTACTCCTAAACTTTACTTCTTTCTTCTACTAATTTTCTTGCAAGGATTTGACTGGAAATAAGAGTTGACGCTGGGTCAAGAAAAGGAATTTGAGGGAGTTGAAACTATTAATTTCCTTAATACAAATTTCCCAGGACTATAGACCAACTTAAATCATCTTTCCAGTCTTTTATTAGGTGGTCTAAGAAATTACCTGGACTTTCCACGAATAAAAAAACAAACAAACAAAAAAACCCAAAATAATAAAAACTAATGTACCTGAAGAATGAAAGTTTCTGATACAGACATAAAGCCAAAGCTTATTTATTTATGTACAGATCATTGGAAACTATTATCTCCTTACCTCGGCAGTGAGTTAGTTCAGTGACTACCGCTTATTCAGGAATTTTTTGTGCTTTGTTAACAAACCATTAGCACAATTACCAATTCATTAGTTCTGACTCTGAAAAATACTTCCTTAAAACTCCCTATTGTTCAGAAGGTTTGTAATCACAATAGGATATTTGAAAGTAGTCAGATTGGGGCATAACCCATCCAAATTACACATTGCAGGGAATATGTTTATAGAGATGTTCCTATACAAGAATAACTTTAACACATCCTCAAAATGACCTCAGTTAAGGTTACATATTCAAATAGAAATGTTATAATGGCTTAATATTTTTTTTCTTTTTTTCTTGAGCTGTTCTAGCTCAATTCTCACTCTTTGCTTTTGTTGTTGTTGATGATGATGATAGTAATGATATAAGCTCTTTGATCTTCTTTAAGATGAACATTCAAAATAATTCTTTTCAAATTTCTGTTCTTTATCTGTCATTGGCCTTTCATGTTGTTGCATTCTTCTCCTTCTTCCTTCTTCTTCTTCTTCGTCTTCCTCTTCTTCTTCTTCTTCTTCTTCTTCTTCTTCTTCTTCTCCTCCTCCTCCTCCTCCTCCTCCTCCTCCTCCTCCTCCCCCTCCTCCTCCTCCTCCTTCTCCTTCTTCTTCTTCCTTTTCTCCTCCTCCTCTTACTTCTTCAGCATAGTCATCCTTGCAGATCTATATTATATGTGCATAGTATTCATGTTAGTTTCTTTTTGTACATCGCTCTTCTTCAAAGCAGAATCAGTGCTACTCAGTCCAGACAGCAAACAACAGTTCAAGAATACAGGGTTGAAAGAGGGAGGTAATAAACTTGAACTTGCCACTATTTCAACTAGGAAATCAGTTTCCCATCACATCTTTCCTGTCTTCTTGTAATTTCTACATTTTACATGAGGTCAGTGTGGTTTAGTCTGATGCCACAGCTTCATAGGCTGCTTGATAATGTGATCCTTATTTATCTCAATTAGCTGAAGCATTAACGCTTTCCTTCCTTCTTTCAACCTTCCTCAGATCATTTCTCCTAGTTAGAACTCTGGATTAGAAAAAGTAAATATGGCATATCTGTGCAGTTCATCGTCTGGCCCAACTTCCCATGGCACGTAGCAGAGTGTATTAAGTTACTATAGGGATACTTCTGACTTTGCTTAACTCCCTTAGATGCCTTCAGACTCTATTGATCAAAGCAAAGAGGGATTTGTAAGACCTTTCAGGAAATATCTGTTCTCTACTTGAGTGTTGGTATTAATCAAATCTGATTGCCCTCTTCAAATTGGACTAATTTATATTCTATTGGGCCCATATCCTACATTTTGTTGTAGTTTGAAGTTTTTATCATTTCATGGTTCTATCAGAAATGTTACTTATTTCCTATGTGGCTTGTCTTATATTTTTAACTACATTTCTATGTAGTGGCTTTAATTCACTAATTTTTACCTACAGCCCACCAAAACAGTCAGTTAACTGTGAAGTTAATTGTTGAGTTCTTAAGACATTGCAGGGAAGTTAGACATAGATTTTCAATAAGTGGATATTAATTAACTAATTAATTAAAAATCAGCAATTTTGCAAAATTTTAGGGTCGCTGAGTCTTAGTGATTGAACCACACTGCCACAGTCTCTTTTTCCTCTTTATTTTGCACTCTAAGTATGATCTCCATATATTATCAGCAATAGTAAGAACCTGGGAATGAACTCAAATGGGATCAAGCTACATTCATCCAGCAAGAAGCAAGTTTTGTTAAATGTCATCACTGGTAAATAATTAAGAATATCATTGATAATATCTTTGTTGGCTTTTTTTTTTTGGCTGTGCTGTGTGGCTTGCATGATCTTACTTTCCAACCATGGATTGAACCTGGGCTCTCAGCATTGAAAGCATGGCATCCTAACCACTGGACCGTCAGGGTATTCCTAACAATATCTTGATTATATGTTTCTTATTTATATTTTCAAATTTCTCTTATAATTTTGATATTTGATTTAATACTGCTCTAAGGCAGATAAGGATAGTGTAATTGTTGTCATTTATAAACCAGGAAACAGAGGAAAGCAGTGTTTAAGTGACTTACACAAGGTCACAGAACTGGTAGCCAAAATATTCATTTAGTATATTCTTTTTTTTTTTTTTTTTTGGGGGGGGTACACCAAGTTCAATCATCTGTTTTTATATACATATCCCCGTATTTCCCCCCCTCCCTTGACTCCCCCACCCTCGAGTCCCCCCCACCCTCCCCGCCCCAGTCCTCTAAGGCATCTTCCATCCTCGAGTTGGACTCCCTTTGTTATACAACAACTTCCCACTGACTATTTTACAGTTGGTACTATATATATGTCTGTGCTACTCTCTCGCTTCGTCTCAGTTTCCCCTTCACCCCCCACCCCCTCCCATACCTCGAGTTCTCCAGTCCATTCTCTGTATCTGCTCCCTTGTTCTTGTCACTGAGTTCATCAGTACCATTTTTAGATTCCATATATGTGAGTTAACATACAATATTTGTCCTTCTCTTTCTGACTTACTTCACTCTGTATGACAGATTGTAGTTCTATCCACCTCATTACATATAGCTCCATCTCATCCCTTTTTATAGCTGAGTAATATTCCATTGTGTATATATGCGACATCTTCTTTATCCATTCATTTGTTGATGGGCATTTAGGTTGCTTCCATGTCCTGGCTATTGTAAATAGTGCTGCAATAAACATTATGGTACAAGTTTCTTTTGGGTCATTTAGTATATTCTTTTAGAGAATAGTTAATAACCATTCATAAATAGAAATTATTTTCTTTGAATTTTTCTCCCAAGGAAGGATCTATTAGTTACTAGAGAAGTGATGAAATATTAGAAAAGTAATTATAAAAATACTGTGGAAATACTCAGTATTTGAAATTATATCAATATACTCTTTTAAAAAAAATCACCTGTGGAGCCTACTTGATAAATCTATATCTAGACAACTTCAGTAATATTTAAAAAATCATATTATGTATTATCATGTATAGGGAGATGATATCTCATCAAAATTCAATAATTATATAAAAACAAATAATACAGTTAAATAACTAATACAGATAATTAAATATTGCAGCATTTTATATAAACTATTTTATTCTATGGTTTTATGTGTCACTAACAAATTTACTTATATTGTTTCTCTAAGGAACGTTTTTACACTTTACCTATTTTATTGATTTGTTGCTATGTTCTGTCTTTTATAGATGGTACTACAAGTACCCTGATTAACTTCAACAGTTGTTTCCAGCTTGGCTAGCTACTCTAATTGGAAAACAAACTTTTCATCTTACCTTTGATACTATCTAGTTTCTCATCAGTAGGGAGAAATTTGCATGAAACAATACTACTCATGTAAATGCTTCCAAATTATTGTAAGGAAAAAATAGACCACTGAATCATTATTGAGCTCATTAGAAGAAAGATGCTATGTAAGTACAAAATATTATCATTTTGTCTGACAAATACCATCAGTTCATTATGAAATATAGCATTCAATTATCTACAACATGCAACAGAAATGAGATTCTTTGTTAGGTCCTGCTAAAGTGTTATTCTGAAATTGCTTTTTAAATTTATCTGGCACTACACTTTAGTTATTAAAGAATGAATGGACTTCACTTGATTCAGATAATTTATTGTTTCCTTTCTGGATAAGTCGATTGAAATAGCAACTTCTTTGACCATAACTTCTGTGGCTCTGTAAGGATTTCAGTCATGGTAAAAGTCAGGGATCAAAGTATGTTTTACATGAAATAATATGTTATTATTGACAAGTGAACTATGAAGAATTAAGAATATATGGATGTATATTGTAACTGCTGGGGGAATCAGTTTTCTTTCAATAGGGGAAAATCCCAATAGCTAAAACGTAAAAAAAAATTTAAATAGGATTCTAAAATAAATCAAATAATAAACAGAAAAAGAGCCAGGACATAAGGAACAGAAAATAGCTAGGGTGAGTAGAAAACATATATCATAGTCTTAAATCTAAGCATATTAATAATTACATTAAATGTTAATGGACAAATCTTACCAATTAAAAAGGTGTCAGGATACATCACTTTTTAAAAAAGAACAATCTATATGCTGTTCACAAATGCATGTGAGTTGAAGATAAATGGACAGAAAATATGCCAGGCAGAGATAAAACAAAAGAAGCCTGAGCAGTTATATTAATATCCCTTATGAAAGTAGATTTTTAAAAATCTTTATGAAATTATTATCAAATTAAATCCAATGATCCATAAAGACATAATACATCATAACCAAATGGAATTTTACCCAGGAATGCAAGAATGGTTTAGTATCCAAAAATCAATGCACATAATAAATCATATTAATAGAATAAAGGAGAAAAAATCCAAGATAATTTTAATTGATATAAAATAAATATTTTGAAAAGTTCAACACCCTTTCATGGTAAAAATTACCACTAAACTAGGAATGGAAGTGAGCTTTCATAACCTGGTTAAAGGCATCTGCAGAAAGCCTATAGCATATTCAATCCTGAAAACCTCTATGCTTTCTACCTATGATCAGAAACAAGCAAGGATAAACCTTCTCACCACTTTTATTTAACATCATACTGAAGGTTCTAACAAATCCAATAAGAAAAAGAAATAAAAGTCACAAAAAATGGAAAAGAACAAGTAAAAGTCTTATTTATAGATGAATAACCATGCATGTGTATAAAATCCTAAGAGATTCAAAACAAAGCTATTAGAACAAATAAATGAATTTAGCAAGGTTTTGGAATGTAATGTCAGCATAAAACCACTTATATTTCTTTGTACTAGGAACAATTAGAAAATTTAAATTAAGTTCCATAGTAACATTAAAAAAAATAAATTTAGTAAAAAATAACCAGGAGTTGAGAGTTGAAGTTGAAAACTACAAAACATTGCAAAGGGAAATTAAGTAAAACAAATAAATGTGATGAGCCTCATTTTCATCAATTGGAAGACTCATTGTTACTAGGATTACAATACTCCTCAAATTGACTTATAGACACAGTTCACTTTAAACTGCAGGACATATAGAAAGCCTGTTCTTGAGGCCATCTCAGAACTCCTCCCATTCATCCACAGTTAGAGATGGACCTGCCCTAAAGTAGAACTGAGACTTTGAGTGTAACAGAAGCTCTGGTGTCCTCTGAATTACTAGTAAAAACTTTTGAAAGAAGTAACAACCATTTGTATTCCTTGGCTAATCCTCATTTGATCATCCATAAGTAGTTGTAATCATAATTATAAGAAATATTTGAATAGCCCTTCCTAATTTATAGATCATATACATGGGCATTATTTTATTTGATGGTTGTATATGCCACATGCAATGATTCTACTGTTCTGAGTATTCTCCCTGGAACCTGTATTAATGAATGTGGCAAGAGAATATAAAAATACATGAAAGTATAAGAATTGTCAAGACAAATATTTCTTTTTCACTTATTATTTCAGCTATAGGCTCTGTGCTAAGAATAGTGGTGAACAAAACCTGACTTCTTCCTTCTTCTCAAGGAGGTCATAGTTTTAATAGAGAAACCAACATATATCAATTAACACTAATAATTATGTAATTACTAATTAAATAACATTTCTAAAGGAATTGACATAGAATAGTAAGTGAAGTGTTTTCTGGGAAAATAAAGTTCTATCTGAAATTTAAAGATGATTAGAAGTTAATTAGATAAAGAGGAGAAGGGAGTATCAATCTGTCCAGAGAGAACATGTACAGCAGTCCCATGGCAAAAGTGATCAACATAGTATTATGAAATTGATAGACAGTCACAGTAGCTGAAGCATGGTGAGGCAGAGGAGCATAGTAAAAATAAGAATTAACTTGATAACAATTCACACAAGAATTTATAGTATATACTAAGGTTTGGGTTTTTCCCCCTTTATCCTGGCATGCTGATGAAGCATTAAGGACTTTAAATATGGGAAACATTTGACTGGAGTTGTGTTTCAGAAAAAATCAATTCTGGTGTGTTGTAGTGATAGAAATTGATTGGAAGAGAAACAGATAGAGGTATAGAACTATAAGAGGTATTTCATTAAACCAATATCTGAGCTGGTAGTACTGGTATGGAAAGAAGGGCTAGTCAAGAGACAGTCAAAAATGGCCAAGCCAGAGACAGTTAGGAAATTAGAAATCAGAATTAAAGGAAATCAATGTAGATTGGATTTGAGATGTGAGAGAGACAGAAAATAATGAGAGGTTCCAAAGATGAAGGAAGGTTTCTCAAAATAATCATTCAACAGGGACAACAGAACAGTTTCATGGAATGATACAACCTAAACAGTATCAGAATACCAAACATTGCTCCTAAGCAAACTTCAAAATAAGGATCACTTCATTATTTGCATCTTGCACCAGCCTGTTCTATTGTGTTGCTCCCTGATAGGTGAATATGAGTTCAAAAGCACTAAAATTATTTTCTAGCAGTAAAAGATATACTTTTCCTCAGTAGAAAGTCAGTTTAATGAAGACAGATAATTTTTCTGTCTTGTTTTCTTACTTATCTTCAATATTTAAACCAGAGCCTGGCCTACAGAAAGTACTCAATAAACATCTGTTGAAAGATTTATTTCTGGGTTCTCTTTATTCCATACCATACTGTTTTGATTACTATAGCTTTGTAATATATTTTAAAATCAGGACATATGATGCCTCCAGCTTTGTTATTCTTTCTCGAGACTGATCTGTCTATTTGTGATTTTTTTTTCAATTTAAGAATTGCTTTTTCAATTTCTGTAAAAATTGCCATTGGGATACTGATAGTAATTGTGTTGAATCTGTAGATTGCTTTGGTTAGCATGAACAATTTAACAATGTTAAGACTTACAATCTATGAACACTGGATGCCTTCCCACTTGTTTGTGTCTTCTTTAATTTTTGTTTTTATCACTGTTTTGTACTTTTCAGTATTTGAGTATTTCACCTACTTATTTCAGTTTATTTCAAAGTATTTTATTCTATTTGGCGATATTGTAAATGGGATAATTTTTCTAATTTCCTGTTCAGATGTTTCATTGTTTTTGTACAGAAATGAAACAAATATGTTTATTTGTATCCTGAAAGTCTATTGAATACATTTATTAGTTCTAACAGTATTTGTTTTAATGGAGTCTTTCAGGTTTTCTGTATATAAGACCATGTCATCTGCAAAAAGGGACAATTCTACTTCTTCCTTTCCAATTTTGATGTCTTTTTTTCCCCCTTGCCTAATTGCTTGGGCTAGGACTTCTAGGACTATGTTGAAAAAAAGTGGTGAGAATAGGCATCTTTACCTTATTCCTTATTCCTGATCTTATAGGGAAAGTTTTCAGAATACACAATGGGGAAAGGATAGTCTCTTCAACAAATGGTGTTGAGAATAGTCAATATTCACATATAAAGAGTGAAATTGGACCCTTCTTCTACATATAAAAATAAACTCAAAGTGGATTAAGGACTTAAATATAAAACATGAACCAATAAAACTAGAAAAAAACATAGGGGAAAAGCTTCATGACATTGACCTTGACAATGTTTTCATGGACATAACACCGAAAGCACAGACACCAAAAGAAAAATAGATGGCAGGACCATATCAAACCAAAAAGCTTCTCTACTTCAAGGGAAACTAAAAATCAAAAAAGTGAAAAGGCAAACTACAGAATGAGAGAAAATATTTTATCTGATTATCTGATAAGGGGTTAATCTGCAAAATATATAAAACACTCTACAACTGGATAGAACAAAACAAACAAACAAACAAACCCCCTCTCAAAAAAAAAATCCAACTAATAACACAATTAAACAGAGGGCTAAACACTGGAATAGACATTTCTCCAAAGAAGACATACAAATGGCCATCAGGTATATGAAAGAATGCTCAGCATCACTAATCACCATGGAAATGTAAATCAAAACACAAATGAGATATCACCTCACAGCTGTAAGAATCAAAATAATAAAAAAAATCAAAGAAAGAAAACAAACAAACAAAAGAGGTAGTAAGTGATGGTGAGAATGTGGAGAAATTAAAACTTTGTATACCATTGGTGGGAATGCAAAATGGTATAGCTGCTATAAAAGCAATATGGAGGTTCTTCAAAAAATAGAACTACTATATAATCTAGCAATCAACCCCACTTCTGGATATATATACAAAATAATCAGTATCTCTAAGAGATATTAGCCTTCCTATGTTCAGTGCAACACTATTCATAATAACAAAGATCTGGTATAACCAAGCAAGTGGGCTGCACAATGGACAGACCAAATACTGAGGCAAAGGTCTTTTGTAGAGAGAAAATGTTTTATTGCAGTGTGGCCAAGCAAGGAGACAAGAGGCAAAGCTCAGATCTGTCTTCCCGATTGGCTTTTTATTATAATTGAGAGGGCCTTATGTGGCCTTCCCAGGGACAGGTCCTTCTGTGTCTCCACCTCTTGTTTGTAGAAAAGGTTTAACCTCCTAAGCCTTCCCCAAATTCCAAAGGGCAAATTTAGAGAAACTAGAAAATGCAGGAACAAAGGAAAATAGTCAAGCAAGACAAAATAATAATAGTTTAGACATGAAACAAAGTCAAGAATTTTAGTTCCCCCTCAAGGGCTAATATTCTGAAACATATCCTTGCAGATACTGAAACACACCCCACACCACAGGTGAAAGAAGTTAGCTGCGTGCTGACCACCAGCATATAGCCCCCTCACCAGATGAAACCAGAAGGCTGATAATGTTGACTCCAGAAATACCACCTGGTTACCTCACCACCAACCAATCAGAAGAATGTCCATAAGCTGTTGCCCCAAATTAACAAGGTTCTTTAGGACTAGTCCACCATCTTCTCAGTTTGCTGGCTTTCTGAATAAGGTCACTTTTCCTTGCCCCATCACCTTGTTTCTTGACTAATTGGCCTGTCATGCAGTGAGTGAAATGAGCTTGGGCTTGGTTACAATATTTATTGCAGGAGTCAGGAGTAGGAGGGCATCTGGTCTAATAAACAATTGGTAAAGGGATAAAGGGAAGTTTCAAATGTCCTCTGCATGGGCCCAACTATCTTTCATGTCTCTTCATGAGTAGTATGTGCAAATTCAGAAGGGTTCTGTGTGCTACATGTGGTAAATTTTCAGTCTATGATATCTAAATTTCACTGATCAGTTATTATAGTCTCTCAATGCACCTGGGCAACGTTCAATCAAAGAGGGGCTGTCAACAAGCTGTTTCCTTATCTGCAGTTTTCCTGTTTTTCTGCAAGATAAGCTCAGAAGTCTCAGTTAATCATCTCTTGTTTTAACCTAGTGGATGTGAGCATGGTTTGACTGGAACAACCCAAGTGTCCATCAACAGGTAAATGAATAAATAAAATATGGTAATAGGTAGAGTGGAATAGTATTCAGCCCTAAAAAGCATGGAAATCTTGCAATATGCAACAACATGAATGAACTTTGAGGACAATTATGCTAAGTAATTTTCTAATCATACGAAGACAAATACTACATGATTTCACTTAAATGAGGTATCTAAAAGAGTCAAATTCATGGAATCAAAGAGTGGAATGAATGTTACCAGGGGCTGGGGGAAGGGGAAAAGGGGAGTTACTAATCAATGGGCATCAGGTTTCAGTTAAGCAAGATGAATAAGATCTAGAGATCTTCCGTACAACATTGTACCTACAGTCAGAAATACTGCATTGCAGACTTTAAGATTTTTAAGAGGCTAGTTCTCACTAAGTGTTTTTACCACAATGAAATAAAAGACATTCATCTAGTGGCAGGATGGACTATAGAAAACTAAAACCCTGTTCTTATGCTGGTGAGAAGTAAAGTTTTCTCTTTCCTTCACATAAAATAAGGAGCAAAGACTTTCATCCATAGTATGAAAGGAAATGACGTACCTTGTTTAAGGAATGTACATTTTATAATTTATGTGTTAAGCAAAATGGATTTCATAATTATAAGATGATCTGGATAATGAACAAATAAAGAAATCTTGCTTACTTTATTTTGGCTAGACCGATGATGATAGGACCAACATATTAGTGACTGATTAGTTGATAAGATGATATTGCCTTGGCTAAGCTGAGGGTCTGACTACATTTTTCTACACTTCTCTTTTCTATCGTGTTGGTGTATATACACTATCAACTTCTCAGTCAATCCACTGAGGCTGTTCTGGTATAACAACAGCATGATTATTTTTCTAAATTATTTCATTGATTTATTTTGACAAAGAATGACTTTTTAACTCAGATGCAATTCTTGGTTTCTGAACGCTTCACATCAAAGTAAAAAATGCAGAGCAAAGGAAAATAAGCTTCCCATAGAGAAAGAATGAAGAACAGTTCGCATTCATTTTCCCAAATGCCATATGCTCTGTGGATTTGGTCTACAATCTGGAGCTGAAGGTTATAATGGCTCCTGCTGGGTAAAACATCCGTTAAGAACAGATATTTGTTGGTGTGCCACTGAGGAACACAGACAGTTGGCACTCACAGATCATAATCTGAAATAACAGTGAACGTATCTTAGCAGAAAAAAAATAAATATCTTGGCAACCTTTCAGTATTATGCAAAAAGTAGTTCCAGCCTCAAGGAGAATTAAGTTCTCCTTAAGGAGAGTCCAAGTAAATTTCTTTTTCTTGAGTACCCCTGTGCCCTTCTCTTTCCTGGACTTTATCTGTTTAAGAGTGCTCTCATTTTATGACTATGTATGTACAGAAAGAAGTTAGAAAATTCATTGATCCTATAAAATGAAAACTAAATTGCTGTCTAATTATTCACACTCAAGATCTCCTATTACCTGAATTCTACCTCTAGACATATATACATTATTTTTACATGTTAGATTTAAAGAAATGTCTATAATGCTTTATTTCTTTACTGAGCAGACTTGGCTCTATGTGTCAATGACTACTGTGAGTGTTTTGCAAGGGTGGTGATAGATGAGGACTTCTCTGCATCATAAAGTGAATACTCTGAATATCAAAATGCATTAAGCAGCATTCTTTTTTTGATTAAGGTTTTTATGGTTATATGAAAATATGTTATTGAGAATTGTTAGTCACACATAAAATACTTATCATGGATAATTGGTTCTCAAGGTGTGGCCCCATTCAAGGGTTCACAAAGTCAAAAATATTTTCATAATAATATTAAGATATTATTTTCACTCTTATTCTCTCACAAGTGTTCAATGGAGTTTTCCAGAAGCTACATGATGTGTGATGTTGCAACAAATTTAATGCAAAAGTTTGTAATTCCACTCTTTCTTATATCCCTCGCCCTCCTCTCTCCCTCTCATTTCATTTAGGGTAAGAGTATTGCTTACTTGGGGTTCATCTTAGATTCCAGAGTGCTAATGGGATCATAGTGGAATGCAAAGATATGCAGCATTTCTTTGGATTGGTTCTTTTGCTCTGACTCCAACATAACACAGGGATCATGAGCTCTGGAAAGGAACTCTTTCTAGGAATGATGCATATCCTGGAGATAGAAATCTCTTATTTTCTGATTCTCAGAAACCTCAGCATATGGTTTTAAGTGCAGGAGAACAAGATACCCTAATGGAAAACATAGCACAATATGCTGTTACTAACTTTTGATGTTTCATAACAAGTTTCTAATCAAACTGGTTTTTAAACAAACTTGGCCTCAAACACAAATGCAAGAAGTAAAATTGTGATAGAGACTAGTAGAACCAAAAACATGAGAAATTAGAGATATTCTGGTGAAATTATGGTCACACAGTGAAAACTATCAGAATAGAACTCTAGGTACCATTGGGGCAACAGGGGGAGGCGTAGAAAAATGGAAAGGGGGCATAAGACAATTTAAAATAAATATCATTCTGCTTATATTCTATTCCTACTCTCTCACATGAATCTACATATGTTTACACATTTGTAAGTGGTTATGAAACTGTATGTGTGATCTAATAAAGCAATAATCTGGAGAAGTATTTATAAATTTATAATCTGAGTTAACCATTAACACATTATAGGGCTTTGTGCTAATGACCTATCCTCTCTAGACTTCAGTATTCTCTTTGAAATAAGGATGAAACTACTTGCTCTGACTGGCTCATAGAACAGCTAAAGGCACCAAATTAGAAATATCAGTGTTGCCTCTGCCTTAGAGCACTGTATAAAGTAAGATAGCATCATTACCTTCCTATTCACTTTTTACCAGGAGTGCATGCCATATGTCATACCGTTGCTTTACTGAATATTTCTTACCAGAAGCTACATATACAATTTAGTCTTTTAAGTGTTTACTTTAGATCTTTATTTAGTGACTATTGGGTACTTCAAAAGTCACAGGAATGGCAATTCTAACTTTATAAAATAGTTTATACAGTGTCATTACTTTTACAGTATCACCTTCTCTACCACAAATTTATGGTTTTTCCCTGGTGGGTGTTAACGTGAATTACTCACATGGTTTAAATATTTTCAAATATTTTAAATATATTTAAATATTTTAAATGTATTTATTGAGGTATGTCTCATAATGAAGAGTACAAATTTTAAGCAAATCTGATTTCCCATACATATTCACCTAAATAATAACCATGCAGCTCAAGATTTAGAACTGAGGGGACAGAAGTTTCCTTTCTGCCCCTCCCCATCAGTAGCTACAAAGATACAACCTATCTAATCTATCTACTCAAAGATAATATGTTTTTAAATATCAAATTTACTTATGATTAAAAATTAGATTTATTTATGTGCATCAGATTCCCTGATAAAAAATTGTGTGTGCTACATATGTTAATCAACAAAACCATCCATATTTGGATGCAATCTGTGATTTTTTTAAGTGTGAATTTATCTATCATTTATTCAGAAAGTTATACATAATATAGCATAGCCAAGGGAAGTGGCCAAGATGGTGGAGTAACAACACCCTGAGCTCACCAAATCCTGCAGACACACAAACATTACAACTATTTACAGAACTATCAACATGAATGACTTGAAGACTAGCAGAAAAAATTTGTCACAACTAAAGATATAAAGAAGGAATAACAATGAGATGTGTATGAGGGGCAGAGACTTGGCATAGTCAAGACCCACACCCCTGGAGAGGCAGCCCACAAGGAAGAGGATAATTACAACTGCAGAAGTTCTCCCCAAAGAGCAAGAAGTCTGAGGCTCCACATTGGGCTTCCCAGCCCAGGGATCCTGCACCAGGAAGATGAGTCCCCAGAATATCTGGCTTTCAAAGTCATCAGGGCTCGTGCATAAGAGATTCAGAGGGCTGTAAGAAACAAAGACTCTACTCTTAATGGGTGTGTGCAAGATCTCACATGCTCTGAGATCCAGCACAGAGGCAGTAATTTGAAAGGAGACTCGGTCAGACTCACTTGATGATCTGAGAGCACTTCCCCAAAAAACAGGAGGCAACTGGGACTCCTCCTGGGGACACAACACTGGTGGCAGCCATTCTGGGGGGCTTTTTCTACCACAAGGACATTTCTACCACAATGGCTGGCTAGCACCATTTTGAAGTCCTCCTTCTAGTATATTAGCACCAGGAGCTAACCCACCCATCAGCAGATTGGCACCAGTCCTGTCACCACCTTGGCCAAACAGCCAGCCATGCAGGGGCCCAGCCTCACTCACAGCGGGCTAGCACCAGCTCTGAGAACCCCAGCCACCACAACCAGCTACCCTGGGACCAGGCTCCTCCTACTAGCAAGCTGGCACCATCCCAGCATCCCCTGGGCCATGCAGCCAGACATATCAGGACAAGGCCCCACCTATCAGAGGACTGGCAGGCACCACACAAGGCAGGGCCTAGCAGCAACAGGGCCAGGGCCAGTCCTGCCTACCAGCAAGTCCACAGTAGTCAGCCCAGCCACAACAGAAGGGTCCAAACAGTTCACATAGGGGGCACCCCTAGAGCATATAGATCTGGTGAACAGAGGGGAGTATGCTGCTGGGCCCCATAGGATGTCTCCAACACAAGGCCACTTCTCCAAGATCAGGAAACATAACGAACCTACTTAACACATAGAAATAAACGCAGAGAATCAGGCAAAGTAAGGAGACAGAGTAATGTTCCAAATGAAAGACTAAGACAAAAACCTCATAAAAATAACTAAGGTAAGGGGAGATAAGCAATCAATCTGACAGAGTTCAAGGTAATGAACATAAAGATGCTCACTGAACTCAATACAAGAATGGATGAACACAGTGAAAAGTTTAACAAAGAGTTTAAAAACATAAAGAAGAAACAAACAGAGCTGAAGAATACAAAAACTGGAATGAAAAATACACTAGAAAGGAAACAACAGTAGATTAGATAATATAGAGGAACAGATCAGTGAACTGAAAAACAAAGCGGTAGAAATCATCCAAGCTGAACAGAAAAAAGAAAAAAGAATTTGAAAAACTGAGGATACTTTTGAAAACGTTTGAGACAACATCAAGCCTACTAACATTTGCATTATAAGGGTCTTAGAAGGAAAAGAGAGAGAAAGGCACAGAGAACATATTTGAAGAAATAGTAACTGAAAACTTCCCTAACCTGGGAAAGGACATTCAGGTCCAGGAAGCACAGAGTCCCAAACAAGACGAAACCAAAGAGGTCCACATCAAGACACATTACAGTTAAAATGACAAAAATTACAGATAAATAGAGATAATTAAAAGCAGTGAGGGAAAAGCAATGAGTTACATACCAGGGAACTCCCCTAAGGCTATCAGCTGACTTTTCAGCAGAAACTCTGCAGGCCAGAAGAGGGTAGCATGGTACGTTTAAAGTGATAAAAGGCAAAAACCTACAAACAAGAATACTCTACCAGGCAAGGCTTTCATTCAGATTTGATGGCAAGATCAAAAGTTTTACAGAGAAGTAAAAGCTAAAAGAGTTCGCCACCACCAAACCAGTTTTACAAGAAACGTTAAAGGAACTTCTCTAAGTGGAAAAGAAAAGGCCAAAGCTAGAAACATGAAAATTACGAAAGGAAAAAATCTCTTTGGAAAGGCAAATATACAGTAAAGGTAGTAAACCATTCATGTACAAAGCTAATAGGAAGGTTAAAGACAAAAGTAGTAAAATCATATATATCCACAATAAGCAGTTAAGGGATACACAAAACAATCGGATATAAAATATGATATCAGAAACAGTACTCATGAGGGGAGGAGAGTTAAGTATGCAAGGTTGTTAAAATGCATTTGAAATTAAGAGATTAGCAACTTAAAATATATACATTTTGAGTATATTCAGGTGCCAGTATTTAAACACTAATGCATTTTTACCAATAGTAAGTGCTAGTTCAGAGTGGGTAGAGATAAACAAAACTGTGAGGAACAGGAGTGTATCCATCACCCAGGGATGAGTGAGCGTGTTGCATTGAGATTTGAAAGTTGACTCAAACTGGGGAGGCAGAGAACAGAACATTTAAGATGAAAGGAGCATTAAAATAGATACAGAAGCAGTGTGAGTTTATGAAACAGCATAAAATAGTATACTAAATAAAACTGAATAGGCAGAAGTAGAAGAAATATGCTGAGTAATTGTGAAAATTATTGCTGTATAGGTAGAAACAGCTTGAAGAAGACATTGAAAGTAACTCAGGGATTTTGAATGGTTGAAAATTAAATGCTGCTAAAAGGTTTTGAGATGAGAAGTGATGTTTTTAGAGCAGGACTTAAGGAAGCTGGATGAGTGAAGGCCAAAGCAGGATGGAGGCTAGAGCAGAGGCCTTTGCAGGGATCTCACTCTGAGATGCAGTAGAACTGAGTAGAAGCTATGGAAGGAAAATCAGCAGTGGTGACAGATACTAATTAGACCATCATAAAGGAGGCTGCATCAAAAGTAATGCCAAAGTTTTGCATCTGGCTGACTGGAATCATGAGATCCCCTCAGAAGAAAGGAAGACAGGGAAGGTGTGAATTCTTAGTTGATTGAATGCAAACTTGCAAGTCCAGACATTCCTCTATCATTCTGAAGTCATTTGATTGGAGCGCCTGTGAGAGGATAAGACTAGTGCTACAAATTGGGTAATTATCAGAAGATGGGTTATGAGTGACACTAGGACAGATTTTACTGTGGTAGGGGAGGAGGGACGTTGGAGTAACACACAGGCAGAGACAAGAAACAGTGCTAGCAAATCTTCATGTTAAAGGGGCCAATAGGACTGAGGGATAGTAAACCCAGATGAGTAAAAGGTTTTACCTCAAAGAAAGTTGCATCATTCAGAGCAGGCAGGTTTGGAGACCAGAATTTCACACTAGCAAGACAGATGTTCCCAAGTTATAAGGGCTAATCTGATCCTAGGACAGTTTGCTCCTTGTGTTTGTTTATTTTCCTGGCTATAGGGCAGTGTTAAAGATTTGAGGTATTCAACAGACCAAAGAGGAGAGAAAAAGTATCCACTTATATCAGTTTGTATTCTGGTTAAATCAAAGTGAGAAGGAGGGAGGAAAAAACTTCTCTTAGAAATGATGTTTGAAAATATGATAACAAATGAGTTCTCCAAATGGAGGAGCAAACACAGAAGAAAAAAACAAAACAAAACAAAAATGATACTAAGAACTTCCTTAGTCAAGATACTCTTGACTTAAGTAATACCCACCATTGAGTATGTTAGAAAATAAACAAGATAAGGAAGTTTGGAAATGTAAGAAAATTACTGGAAGCATAATGTTCTAGAATAAAAATGACAATATTAATATACACGTCCTATGTGCAAGGCACTCTTCTAGAAGTTTACACAGAGTCAGTTATGCAGATAAGAGGAGGCATTACTATTCTAACTGTATAGATGAGGAAAAACTAAGCTCAGGCAGAGTAAGTGATGATGCAGAAATTACACAGCTAAGAAGTTATAGAACCAGGATATGAATCTTCCTTATACTTTTCATACTCTGTACTCTTTTCTATGAAGCGGGGACAGTAGTATTTAGCATATGCAGGTAGGTGTAATGGTCAAAAAGGATTCTGCAAAGGAAAACAGTTGGCAGAGCTTCTAGACCATGGAATGAATGCTTGTGTTTGTCCCTGAGGAGCCAAGGGTCGTTGCGAGGGTACTGAAAGCCTGAGAAGCAGAGAGAGGAAAGGAAGGTGACAATGAGAAGTTTGGGATTAGGGAGAGGGCCATTCTGATTAGAGCTTGCAGTAGGGGAGCAAGCGAGGGCAGAATTGGATCTCTGGCTCCTGTGCCCCATCCTCCAATTGGTCTAAGACAACTACAACTATATATGTGTGTGTGTGTGTGTGTGTGTGTGTGTGTGTGTGTAAAATGTTTACATTTTACAAAAGCCTGAACACATTGCGGCCTGGTGAAATTCTGAAACATTGTTTTTTTGTTTGTTTGCTTTTAATTAATTGATTAATTTGTTTGTTTATTGGCTGTGTTGGGTCTTCGTTGCTGCACACAGGCTTTCTCTAGTTGTAGAGAGTGGGGACTACTCTTCGTTGTGGTGCTCAGGCTTCTCATTGTGGTGGCTTCTGTTGTGGAACACAGGCTCAAGGTGTGTGGGCTTCAGTAGTTGTGGCATGTGGGCTCAATAGTTGTGGCTCACAGGCTTTAGAGCGCAGGCTCAGTAGTTGTGGTGCATGGGCCTAGTTGCTCTGAGGCACGTGGGATCTTCCTGGAGCAGGGATTGAACCTGTGTCCCCTGCACTGGCAGGCAGATTCTTAACCATTGTGCCACCTAGGAAGTCCCTAAAACTGTTTTTAAAAAAGCATTTCGCTTTCTACTGCTGTACATTATAGTCTAACAAAGTCAACAGCCTCCAGCTTGAAAACACAGCACCCAAATGAACTGTTCCCTCTACCCAGTCTTTTAAGGCAAATTGTACACAAGTTAAGAGGTAGATATCATTAGCCCCAAACAAACAATGGCTGTAGGCAGCTCTTTTTCCATATATCATTCTTCCTGAATTATTTGACTGTAAGACCGTTTACGCTCTCTGGGAAAAGTCTATAGCAAAAACTAGGGAAGTAATGTCTTCTAGGGCTTCAGATACACTGTACCTCAATTCCACTTCTTAGTGGAAACAATTTTACAGGAACAGGTCAAGTGCTTTTTCAAATCATTGAAGACAAGAGGTCAAGACAGTGTTTGGAAGCAGCGGCGTTATACCTACACTTAAAATCCAAAGCTTATGTGAAATTACACATAAACTGGTTACACAGGAAGCCTTTATATCTCCCTGTTTTACTGCCTGCCCTCCTGTCATTCCATTCTCAAATTGCTGAATCCAGGAGAAATGTTTATAGTTTTCTACAGGAAGTATTGTAGCTTTTTGTTTTTGTTTGCCTAGAATCTACTTTCCATTCAGAATCCACTCAACAATATTCCCTTGGCTATCATTCTCTCTCTTCCTGCATTATTTTTCTGCATAGCACTTATAATTATCTAGCATACTATGCAATACTTCTTGCTTTTATTTATTATCTGTCTCCCCTGGTAGAATGTAAACTATGCAAGAGTCATGATTGTTTTGTCTTCTTTTTTTTCTTTGGCAGGGGGTATTTTTCTTTGATAGCCAGCATCTGGAAAAGGACCAGATGCATAAAAAAATTTGATGAATGAATGAATAGATAAATGAATATATGAAGGGGCTCTCACCCCCTACTTAGTGTGGATAAACTAGTAGTTTATATTCCAATGTTTCTTCTCATTATTTTTAGTTTGTTGTATTTATTTGGTTTAATTTGACTGTAAATAAATTCATACAGTTCTCATTTCATGAATGTGTTCAGACATTCATTTGGTAAACACTTAGCACCACTGGGCAACAAGCGTTCTCTCTCAAATGGTTCTTGTGCTGTCTTCATAAAAGGCTGAATAAGGAACAACTCCAAATATTATTATAGAAACACATAGTTTCCTCTAGTTAAGATTCTCAATCCAAAGTGGGAAATCCAGTGAATTAGCATTCCTAGAGAATGTCATTTTGACAAGGGTTGTTTCTCAAGATGTTATGTGAGGTATACGTCTACTTAGCAAGAATCTGCTCAGTCAATAGTGTGGTCATCCAGCCAATTATAGCCACTGGTTATAAGCATGTCACTAGGCAGCTTTCTGGAACTTTCCTTAAAAGACATCTGTAGTATACCCATTGCCCTGTCTTCATCTATTCTTGTCTTCTTCAGTGCTGCTCCCTGGAACATAATGCCACCTGGACCATAAGGACAGGGACTACACATGGAGATGATAGAAAGGTAAGGATTAATGGAGCTTGGATCTCTGAGGATGATTTGAGCCCATCCTCCATTCTACTTCATTCAACTACATGATATTAGACTTTTTCAAAAAGGAGAAATAAACCTGCATCTTGTTTAAAACTTTATTACTCAGGGATTTTGTCATATCCATGAACAAAATTATTTATAACAAACACAGATTCGAATACAAGCTCTGTCATTTATTGATTTTATGAACATGTACCTAAATTTAGCACATGGTCCTTAGTTTTCTCATCTTTAAACTAAAGATAGAATACTCAGTATACAAGTTTATTTTGAGGATTAAATAAGATAACTGAGAAAAATAAATTAGCATTATGCTCAAGGCAAAGTAAGTGTTCAATAAATGGTTGCTGCTGTTTTTATTGTAGACATAATATTCCCTATATCCCATTGCTTGAATGAAGACTGAGAGAATTTTTTAAAGAATTCTAGTAAAGAAATATACACTATTCATTTGCTTTTTAAAGCATATGGGCTGTCTTTATATCTGCAAGGATTATAGGATCCATTGTACTGGAGGAAAACTTAAAAGTTTCTATATCTCACAGAAGAAATGACTTTCTTTAGTAATTACCAGTCTTATCCAGACTCAAGTTTCACGATCAAGAAAAGAACAAAATGTCATAAATCAATGCAGCTATTTCAGTTGATTCACATTAAAGTACAAATATATGTTTTGAGAGCCAATGTCTTTAGGATAGAGAAATGAGAGACATACCATTGATAGTTTATTATAATTACAACATTCCAAAATAAAATTAGGGTGATTTATGAATATTGTCAGAGCATTAAAATATGGTTAGAATAAAACATAAGACCAAACATGGAAAGTCAGCATGTAGGCCATGAGATTCAATCCAGTGACTGATATTGGGCAGCAGATATGTTTCTAAGTCTACCTAGCAGGAAAATTAAATGGAATACAAGACTAAAGAGGTCATTGTCTGTGAGAGAAGGTATACTAGGTTCTCTGGAGAAAAAAGAAGTTTTATCACATAAGAAATTTATTTCACAATAAGGGGACTTCCCCGGTGGTCCAGTGGGTAAGATTGTGCATTCCCAACGCAGGGGTCCTGGTTCGATCCCTGGGCAAGGAACTAGATCCTGCATGCATGCCACAACTAAGAGTTCGAATGCTGAAACTAAGAAGCCTACATGCTGCAACAAAGATCCGATGTAGTGCAACTAAGACCCAGCACAGCCAAAACAAATAAAAAATAAATATTAAAAAAAAGGAAGAAAATTGTCATTAAAAAAAAAGAAATTTATTTCACAATAAGAATCAAGGGAAAATATCTTGCCTCCAAATAGTGATATTCTAAGCTGCAACCAATCTCAAAGGAGGAACAAATCTCAGAAGAGTAACTATTAAAAAAGAAATTAGGACTAAGTCTGAATTAATTTAGATACTTACCTGTAGTTTCACTGATTATATTGCATATGTCTTAGGGTTGAGGAAGGCTTGATTTTTGTGATTTAATGAAAAGTTTTGATTACCTTGAAATCAATTTTCTTGATCATCACAGAAAAAAAAGAGTTTGTTTTGGATGTTAGGGATGTACATGTGTACGTGTGTGTGTGTGTGTGTGTGTGTGTGTGTGTTTTCAGAAGTAGTACTGGTAACGGGATTCTCAACACATATGCTATTATTCAGTGTAACTAAAATCCTTATATTTTCCCACCCTACTTTTCACACTACACATATGGGCACACACACGTGCTCACACACCCCACCTAAACATTCTCTGGAGTACACATATCTATTAAACTTTTATTAGTTAAAAAGAAAAATAGTTTTTGCAGGGATAACTGAGATTAGTTAGTGGTGCAGGTAATGAAAGAGCCATCTAAGCTGAGTCCTAATTCTTTACTTTTCTGAGACTGGTTTTAGCTCACAACATCATTAAGTATAATACTTAAAATTGAAAATTGAAAGTTGTGTTAATTTAAAATGTTCCCATGGATTCCTTGTGTATCAGGAAATATTTGAACATATTGTGTATTAGTATTCATCCATGTTACATGAAAATGGCATACACAGGAGCACAGCTCATTTCCAAAAAGTTATTTTTAACAAAGTGATTAACAATTCTAAAGGAAACTGAACTCAGTTATTTGTATTTGAATCAGAATTACATATTATAGTTATTTGGGCTTTTGTTTTTCTTCTGGGACTTATTAAAATGCTCTTGATAAAATGTATCTGTCAATTCCTATATTCTTATTCACATTCAAAACTGGAAAAACAATTGGTTAGGGATGTGCTTCTTCTCATCAGATTTGAAAGGAAGAGACACTCCACAAACCAGCAAAAAATAATAAATCTGCTGCAAATCTTTTCTATTTACTCTCCCCCATCAGCAATTTTGGAAAAGCTTTCCACTGTCTTCCCATTTGATTTTGGTACAAGAAGCCACAAAAATTGCTACTTGGGGAGAAGTCACAGCAATAAATCCAGAAAATTCTCTTTATTTTGAAAGGAAAACATAAGCACGCACACACACACACACACACACAAAAGTATACAAGAGAAAGGAGCCTTTTCCCCTAGAGATAGTCATGTTCACCAGTGTTGGGTAAACCTGAAAATTTACATTTTCAATGTATATTCCCTTTTAATGTGTCTGATTTGTCCACTGAAGGACAAGGAAAGCCATCTTTCCAGATTATATAAGTGAAGGAATCAACATTTGCTAGCCTATTTAAATTCTGGAATTTCTCAAGAGATGCTAGAGACACTGAAACTTTCAGACGATCTTGTCTTATGTTTGTTATATAAGTGTTACGTTGGTTCATCTTTATTTTTACAATGAATCACTGCCCCAAGGAACACAGGCAGCTGCAGTACTGGGAGAACCTACATCTTGCCCAAGCATCCAAGGATCATGTAGACATCTGCACAGACAGTCAGAATTATGTCTGCATGTTATCCTGTAGTTGTGGCATAAGGCCATCAATCCCTTTTTAAAATTGAAACAAAATATGTTTGTCTAATGTCACATGGCGTTCTGCTCCTACAAGAATCCCTGGGTGGGTGGGCCAGCAAAAGTTTTGAATACATGATGGCAAGTTCAAGTCTGAGAGCATATACTTCCCCACCCATTCCAGTCTAATTGTTTAGTATAACAAAGGACTTTTGTTTGCTGGGAAAAAAAAAAGAGATCGGGCACCCTGAGCAGCAGCTCCTGAAAGGTAGCTTGGTCAGTCTTTCTCCATGTTCGGGTGATTGTGTGAGAATGTTCTTAGCCCAGAGTTCACCAAGCTTATTAAATCCACTGAACACCACAGGTGTACTCAAAGCATAAACAGAGGAGGAAAAGAAGTATAGTAATCTAATGAGGAAAGACCTAGTTTCAAACTGAAGTACACAGTTATAAAATACAATTTCCTCATCTGTAAAACAGGGGAAATAATACTTGCCTTATTTGTGTTACTCAGCTGAAGACAAATATTTAACATTGGGTAACATATGGCCCAAGATTGTAGCCACAACAGAGATAGTATAACTTGTTGTTTTAGACATAACGAGTACACAGTAAACAGTTGCTAACTTAAAAGGGAAGATGTGTGTGGTATAAAGCCTAAAAGCAAGGCCCTATGTTATGTGCTGTCCTGACATCTGGGAAATGTGGGAGGGCTTCAAATGGCCTAATGGCAAGTTCCCCTCCCCACTCTGCTCTGTGGATAAGGTCCTCCCAACAATCCTCCTTATCATGGGGACAAGGTACAGTTCCTGCTTATTTCTGAGTAGCAGGCTTCAGCTCCTTTGATTATCAAATAAGCTAATTACATCCCTCATGGAAGCAAGGAGTGACCTCAGCCTCTTGATTCCATAGGCTGCCTCCCACAGCACCTACTTGTTCACTCTGTTCCCTAGTGCAACCCTATGTGGCCATGCATGGCATCTGCTGTCCTCTTCCCCATACTGTGAGTATATGTGATTAATAAATTGCTGTCTATCGCATCTGTCTAGTGTCTGGTGTTGTGTGTGTGTGTGTGACCATGGTCATCCCATAGCCATAGGGTGGGAATGGGAATCTCTCCCTCACCAAATGGCTAGGCAGGAAATGATTAAAACAATAAGTAAATAAAAGTAAGTGAGCAAATGAGGAGAAAGGGGGAAGAAAAATAGGAGGATGCAAATAATGGAAAACAGAATAAAGAGTCGCAAGGAGAGGGGTATTGTATGGCTAGCCCAAATAGCCTCAAAAGTTGCTTCTTCCTGAACTCTTGATATATTCAAATAAAAAGGGAGAGGGGCCTAATAATATTTTTCAACATAAATCTGTATATGGATTGATGGGAACATTTTTTTTTTTCAAATGCACAATTGAAAATTGGCAATTTTGTTTCTTTATAGATGAAAAGAAATACAAGTAAGGTCTTGTATGCATTTATTTTAAGACATATTTCATAAGATCAGCAATATAACTGCTGTCCTTTGGCGTATCAGTGTGGGTTGGGGAATGTGGGCAGAAAGCCTGGTTCTTGTGAAGAAATCTCACTTCTCCGCAGGCTGACATTTAGCGATTTTGTATTAGTTATGTCTTCTTTGAATTGCTCAGAGGACAGGAGGGCTTCATAAATACAAACTTAATTAAATGTGAAGACTAGGTGGTGGATTTGAGATGAAGAGGTGGGGAGAGCTCACACTACCATGTTCTTCAACGAATCAGTATGGTTAAATAAATGGGAAAGTCATGATAAATCCTCTGCTAAAGTTCACTCTCTATTTTAGGAAAGTGCTGCATATAATTAAAATGCTTATGAAATAGTCCTCTGTTTCTCTACAGGGAATAATCAGGACAGGAACAGCAGAATTTTCTTTACTCTGGTTTCCTTAGAACTTGAATTAAATAAAATAAGTAATTTTTTGACTTATAAAATTTGTTTATTGCATTAATAAAATAACTGTCCTCCAAGTCAAAACGCTTTATTTCGGACCAAATATGACCAGGGGCAAGTAGCAATCTTCTTCATGTAACTGCAGGAAAAGGCAACTCATGGGTAGCCTCCCAATCTCCCTTAACTCAAGATTGCATTCGCATCTCCTTAGTTAATTGCTTTCTCTTTTAGATCATATGCATATCTATGTATTTATTCATCAATACCATCAAGAACATCTGACACTCTGTAAGTTGTACTTCTTTTCCCCCTCCTTTTAATTCCTTCTTTAAAATATTCTACTAAGAAAAAAAATTGAGGTGTCCTAGGATCACTCTACCCTTTCATACTAATCCCTTTCTCATTCTCCAAGATCTCCCAGGATATGGGATTTTCACCCTCATTTCAAGCAGTCAGAGATCCTATTTCTGCAAACAGGGAATTTCATTAAAATTGATCTGGGGGTCTAGAGTGATATTGTTGGATGCAGGTCTGATTTTTTAACTGCTTATATGTTGTGAGTTACATTTTTTAAAAAAATTACCCAATCCCATCTCATTGTTCTTTGATTGTTAATACATTACTAATTTTTAATTGAAATAGACTTAATTGAATCAGCTAAACAGAAAGGAAGGCCTTGTAAGGAAACAGGATGTTAGGGTTGGGGTTAGGGATAGAGAGTTTTTATTGTAAACGTCAATCCTCTGTGTGCATGTATGTGTATATATGTGTGCATGTTTCTTGGGGTGGGGCTAAGTATGGTTTTGAAATGAAAGAAGGAACAGAGAAAGTAGGATGAAAAGGTATCAAAAGTAACAATGATCTTTTGCAGAGGAACAGCTCTAGTTTTGAATCTTTTCTACATAGTTTTTTTCTACACATTCTCCAGTGATTATATCAACATCCTCAGCATTCTCTCTCTCTGACTTCTCCACTGTTATTACCGTGTCCCTACCAGAAACACTGGGCAGCATATAATCCAGTGCTTATTTTTCATGAACATGGTTAAACTCACTTGAAAAAAAAAAAAAAAAGCAAAAGAACAAAACAAATAGCCCAACCCCACTGCTGCCCAATTTATATTCAGTTATTACTCTGTTGGAAATGGTTTTTCAACTTGTTTTTTGGCTGTTTTTAAACCTGGCCATTTATGTGAAAGGTCTAGATGCAGCCTCTCTTCTGCTACAAATTTCAGAGAAACCAGAAATTAACAAGACCCTGACAAAAGTGTCTCTAATCTAAGTTTATGCAACAGATGGAAGAGAATGTAAAGGAAGTCAAAGTTTTGCAGGGAAACCCAGAAATGGAGATAACCTTTGTTTGATCTTTTTTCAATTTTTGTTATTGAACAAAAAGAAAACAAAATGTCTTTGAGAATAGTATTTATAATGGACCAAAGGTTTTGGAATTTGAATATAACTATAGTGGAACATGAATTTTGTATTCTTTGGGAGTTTCATGCTGGGGGAGGTGAGAGTGGAAGCTATTTTTGAAGCCAAATTTGATGCTTGATAAAGATCATTTTGCTTAATCCAGTGGTATAACTTGTCATTGTTTCCATTCTTGGAAAGGTAACTGATATTCCTTGGAGATAAATCACACTTCCAAACATCCATGTAACCAAAATATTAACACCAGATCTTGGGACTCCAAAGCCTGTGCTTCTCTTGCTACCCCAATAATGCTCCATTGTGAGAATCTGTTCTCATCTCTATCCAGCCATTCTTAATCCATTCAACACTGATTAGCTTACTTCCAAAAGTATATTTTCCTGAGCATTTGCAAAAGGGATTAGGCACATTTCTCCTACTGCAATATGACTGTAAGCAGAGCAAGAGGCTAATTTAGTATCCCCTTGAATTGCATTCTTTCTTAACTGGAGGTTGATTATTCAAGGGTGGGTTCCTGAGAAAGACCAAATTAAGATCAACTGACTGTATGGTTGATGGTCTCATTCTTGCCTACACTTGTGCTTAAGCATCTCCACTTTCAAGATGCTCTAAACAGTTCTTCCTTGGGGAAATTTCCATTCCTGTTAATACTTCTATCAACTGAAATTACTTTTTAAACTTTATATTGAGTGGGCATATTGCACTCTACTGAGCAAAATGGAGGATATAAAAATAAGGAAGATGAGGGCTTTGCTTTCAAAGAGTTACAGTGGAAGAGTTGTCTTGTACACAACCACTAATTTCTTGGGGATTCTATTTTATATCATTCACATCTTTATGCCTTCTCCCCAAAGTAAAGCCTAACCAATCTCATAAATAATTTATAGTAATAAATCAACCCCCTGTGCAAGCTAACAATTGCTTTTTAATAAGAACTCTCTGGAGAAAATAATAACTCAGATGAATAACTACAAAAGAAGGAATGGCAGGAACTCTAGCACACTGCTTATAGAGGTTTGGTATAGAAACCTAGCATCCCTCAAATGACATCCACCTATTTTTATCTATGTGTATGGCTATCTCTGATTGTGATAGGTCATTCTCATTTGTAATCAACTAAATTTTGATCCAAAAAACAGACCCACTTCCAATGTGAGACAGTGGCATTATTTTTAATTTTCACCTTTTACATACAACTTACTGTGTTTGGTATCTTTACAAGGTGGTATTTTAGGAGAAAAGCAGTCCTTATGTGGCCTGAATAATGTCAGACTTTTCACATTATTAGTATGCAGGCTTTGGGTTATGGAACAAGGTTGCCAGCAGACTTGAAGATGTGTTTCGAATACATGCAGTGTTAAGAGCCTTTTCAGTGATTCACAGCAGTTACAATTTTTTGCTTTTATTAAGCTAGAGCAATTGAAGAGGAAAGATGCTTTGCTTTTTCTTTAGGGAGTAGGGGGTGAGGTGAGGCCTAATATCTTAACCCAAAACCAAAATATTGAGTATATGCAAATTTGCCCTTTTACAATATGAACAAAATTTGTTCATCTCCACACAAAGAGAAGAAAAAAGGACGCCCAAGGCCATGTTTCCTGAATGCTTAATTGTACAATGACAATTCAATGACCTTTCTGAAATACAGATATATGAAGATCAACCTGATTTGTTTAGTCACTGGTAATGTTATCATGATCACATATAAATATCGATGATATAAAAAGAGAAAGAAAAAAATAGAGACCAATTCAACTATTTAAAATAAACTACTATAATCTCCATTTTACTAAACTTCATGTGAATATCTAAATAAAAGGGTTTTCCCTTGAATTTTCTCTTAGACATTGAGTAAAGTCTGATCTTCTGAAGACAAAATAAGAAAATGAAGAAGATAAATGTTTACTCGTCCCCTTTTGAGAGCTAGCAATTTGGGGAACAATTTGAAGATACGGGGACAGGAAATACACCGTACAGACAAGGAGTATATAATATTGCTGTTAATATTTTGAAAAAATTAGAAATACATATTATAGACTAAATTAAGACATTCTCAGATAGATATAGTTGAACTGCAATTATTAAAAACTATCAGGGTAAATTTTTTAAAATTACCTTAATAAAACATTCAGAAACATGAATATCTGTGCCACAAGCATAACCTTTAAATATTAAAATTTAGCATTTCATCTAGTGAGGTTTCAGAAATGTTTACCTCTTGGGAGGGTGTTTAGGAATCCCTTTCATTCAGAAATCACTCAAAAGTCTACAGCAAAAAGAGAATATCTCCTAAAAATGTGTGATGTCAAAATTTTTTCTTTGATTATGAGGAATAACATCCATTTTGGAACATTTATATATAGATATAATTAAATATGCATTTTCTTCAACTAAATATAGCCACTATTAATAGTTTACTTTTATACTTTAAGGTCTTTGAATGCAGTTAAAATCATACAATACATTAATATATTTTTTCATTTAAATGTAAGTAATAGACATTTCCTTACAAATAAAGGTTTTAATACAAAGAGATCTCAAATTTATGTTTTCTTTAAAGGACTCAAGAATAAGCCCATTTTGACTTAGACTCAAGCAGCATCTTTGATCTCAACAGAAGCTGAGAGGAAGTCATTACCATTCAAAAATTCAATACCTGAATTCTTTTAATATATAGAACTGAAAGATTTGAGGAACTGTAAGAAAGAAACTGGGATAAATCCAAAAGTTTGTCATAATAATATGCATCCCTGTAGTAAAAGGGCTATTTTGGTTTGCAGTTCAGCTCTCAGAAACTGGTTTAGAAACTATCCAACTCAATAAAATAAAAACAATCTCATCCTGAACTTCCAATAAGTGAAAAGGGCATTTCAGTGGGTGCATCTGCCATGTAATATGACAGGAATTTTCACAAATATGAATTAATTTAATCCTCAAATAACCCAGATAAGTGAATATATCACTCCTGATGTTAACACTCAGCCTCCCAATAGCCAATAATAATAATAATAGTAATAATAATAACCATTTTAGTACCTGTCACTCCAATACTCATTTCAGGCACTTACTATGTGTTTGAAATGCATTATCTTATTTAAAATGTAATCACAAACAATACCACAAAGGTAGATATTTACTCCTATTTACTCCTATTTTATAGAACACAGAGGCTCAGAAAAATTAAGTAGTTTGTCTGAGGTCATCAGCCATTTGATAGTAAGAATTGTCAGTATTCAAGCTCAGGCCTGTCTAATATCATCATCTGTATTTTCTCCCTCAACTCATCCTGGTGCATAACTGTTCTGAAATGTCAATGGAGTAGGCAGACTCTCTGCAAGGGATGATACTTCTGCCTGAAAAATAAAAGTCGATATGCCTACTTGAAATCCCACACCCCTAGCATGCTCACTCTCTCATTCTCTGTCTCTCTCTCTCTCTTTCTCTTGGCTTTTGCTTCTCAAAAGCCTCTGATTTTAATATGAATTACCTTAGAACATGAAAAATCTTAACAAGCAACACTCAAGGTTGTGGAGGAACAGAATATTGCAATTGACAACAAGCTGAAAGTCGGTCCCCATGAAATGGAACCAGCGAAAGGGCATTAAAAGTGCACGTGAGGTTCAACAACAATGTGTTCAACTGCTACACGCCTGTTGGCATGGACAAATCAAGAATACTAACAAGAGAGCAAATGCTGGTGAGAACATAGAGCAACAGGAATTGTCATTTATTGATTGGGGGAATTCAATATGGTACAGCCACTTTGGAAGATGGTTAATGGTTTCTTACAAAGCTGAACATACTCTTACCATACCACTCAGATATCCCACGCCAATCTATTTACCCAAAGGATCTGAAGACTTATGTCCACACAAAAACCTGCGCATGGATGTTTATAGCAGATTTATTCTGTAATTGCCAAAACTTGGAAGGAACCAACAAGTCCTTCTGTAGGTGAATGGATAAATAAACTGTGGTATATCCAGACTATTGAATAGTATCTGGCTCAAAAGAAATGAGCTGTCATGAATAGACACGGAGAAAACATAAATGTGTGAAGCCAATCTGTAAAAGCTACATACTGTATGATTCCAACTATATGATATTCTGGAAAAGGCAAAACTATGGAGACAGTACAAAGATCAGTGCTTGCTAAGGGTTAGGGAGGGAGACGGTTGAAAAAATGCATGTGAATACCAGAAAGAAGGGGAACATCAGAAATGCACTTGTCCACTTTGCCTTGGCTTAGTCATGTTTATGTGCGTATATGCAGATAGATGAAGAAAAATGTAGGCATTATTTAGCTAGACAAAATTCACCCAGAACATAAAATAATTATTTGTTTTGACTTGAGAATTTTCTGAGAGGCCACTTATATGAATCTCATTTCTTGGCTAATTATTCAAACATACCTTTTCTACTTTGCCTGGATGAGCACAGTCTGAAGCACAGGGACTGATGTGCCACTCTGAAAACAGGGCCAGTAATAAAAAGCCACTGCATGAGATCCTTTTATGAGTTGTTCACTCTGCAAAGGCACCAGCAGAGGCTGATTTTCTTTCTTATTTCTTAGTTAACATCTTTCTTTTCTTGCCATCACATTTTTGTCAGTCTTGCCTTACAATTCCCTGTATCTGCCAGCATTTGCCTGCATCAAGTAAATGTATTGTTTTCCCTGCTTTTAATTTTCCTCTCTACTTCCTTGATATTTTCAGACAAAAATATTGTTTTTTTTTTCCTTAAAAAAATGGTAGTAATGGGTTTCTCCTCTGTTGGTTCTAAAGATAGGTACTATCAATTTTACCCTCAAACTTGCAGAACTAGATACATCAGTGATTTTAAAAGTTAGCCTCACATAAAATTTTTTTATGTTTCTCTTTCTCTGAGTAGTGTGGATAGTGTATATGTAGAACATGAAAAAAAATCTATCTATCATCTATCATCTATAATCAATCACATATTCATGATGGTTAATTTATATGTCAGCTTCACTGGGCTAAGGGATACTTGGACAGCTGGTGAAACATTATTTCTGGGTATGTCTGTAAGGTCATTTCTGGAAGAAATTAGCACCAGTGGCCCCCTTACGCAACTGGCCCCCCGGTTCTCAGGCTTTCAGATTTGGAATGAATTATATCACTGGTCTTCGTCATTCTCCAGCTTCCAGGAGGCCTATTGTGGGACTTCTCAGCTTCCATAAGCTTATGAGCCAAATTCAACAACAAATCTCCACATGTATATATATAAACACATACATCCTATTGGTTCTGTTTCTTTGAAGAACCCTGACAAATACACCATCTACCTATTTATCTATTGATCTATCTATCCACAAACATATTTATTTTAGATATATATAAATAAATATATGCATCATATATATGTATATATAATATATATTATAGTAACTGTTTTGGAAATTGAAAATAAAAGTTCAACGAGGTTTTGTATGCAAAGCCCAAATGAGGTACTAGGCAGTTATTTTTTATTGAGGCAAACGTTATTTAATCCCTGGTATATCTATCTCTAGTTTCAAAAAGATGCATGAAGTTTTAAAGAAAGAAAAGAAACAAACAATATCAAAAACAAAAACAATTTGAAGCAAAGAAGATTTGGTTTATTACTGCTGTTTAGAGTTGTTTTGAACACAGTCTCCATTAAAATAGTCCAGGTGGGCATATTAGTCAGGGTTCTTCAAAACCAATAGGAATAGATCTATCTATCTATATATGTATATATATATGTATATACATATATATATATATATATACACACACACACACACATACACACACAAATGTGGGAAGAGAGAGACTATTATACATTGATTATATACAAATATATATTGTATTTATATACAACTGCATTATATATTGTATTTACATATGTATATATATAATCAAGAGAAAGAGATTTATTATAAGGACTTGGCTCATGTAATTACAGAGGCAGAGAAGTCCTAAGATCTGTAGGTGGCAAGATGAGATGGGGGAGACTCAATGGTGCAGTTTTAGCCCTCACCCAAAGTTCTGAGAATCAGGAGGGCAATAGTGTAAGTTCCAGTCTAAGTGCAGGAGAAGGTCAATGTCCCAGCTCAACAGTTAGGCAAGAGGAGTTTCCTCTTACTCAAACTTTTGTTCTATTCAGGTCTTCACTTGCTTGGATGAGGTCCACCCACATGAGGGACGGTATGTGCTTTATGCAGTCTATCTATTCAGATGTTGATCTCATCCAAAAACACCCTTACTGAGACACACAGAACAATGTTTGATCAAATATCTGGGCACCCCATAGTCCATTCAAGTTGACACAAAAAGTTAACTTTTATAGTGAGCAAAATATTTCCAGAGTAACTAAAGTTTACTAAGAAAGGAAATAATCTGAACTGTTATCTTGAAAACTTGAGTAATGATGTCATTATTAAATATATTTTAGTTCATTCTTATTAAAGAAACTAATCATGAACTTTTAATGATTTTTTCTCTCAAGCATTTATTGACTACCTATTACATTCTTAGTCTTTGTGTATTTGGTAGGGGAAATGGATATTTTTACAGCAGTACTATTTTAACTTATAAAATACTGATATCTTCCTAAATGTTCAACATGGGAGATTAGTTGAATCAACTGTGGTACATAGACACAATAAAGCGCTCTTCAGTTATAAAAATGATGAAGGCCTCTATGAACTGATATAGAGTGTGTCTAAAAGATACTAAGTAAAAAGCAAACTTCAAAAAAAAGTATATCTATGCATATACACATATTACCCACATATCTGTATATATATATGACCTGAATGAAATTCAGAATGAGAGAATGGTTCACCTCACAGGTGAAATACAATAAGCATTTATCTCACTATTAAAGTAACAGAGACTCAGAGTCAGACAATGCCCTGACTCCAAGGTCACAGATCAAGTCAGAAGCATTAACTTCTACTTCCCAACACTGACAGGCTTAGAATGAAGTGGGAGAAAACTAGCATGAATCCTATTGGCATGAGTATTAATTACCATGTCTTTATTGTGCTAAAGTTCTAGATGAAGTTACTCTTCGCTACAGTACCTGCTGGTGTCTATCTTAACAAAAGAGTGACTTTGCCCAAGAGTTATCACATCCCACCACTCACTTTGGAGAATAAATCAGGTTCTGAAAGGGCAGGTGGGAATGATTACCATGGGTTGCTTCACCTTCAAACCATGAGAAACAGAATCCTCATCACAAACAACATTCTTCTCTAGCAGGTCATTTATTATTTCTTCCCACTGTAGCCACTTATAAGCTTTTGCTTCTTATTTGAATTCAGAGATAAAATTGGAAATTATAGAACTGTGGGAGTTGCTGAACACAGCTTTCAATTTAAAAGGAAGGTATATTGATTACTCCCTTGGATGCACATAGGAAGTTATTCAGAGTACATCATAAATTAGTTTTTCAAAAAACCCTCAACAATACTCAACATAATGTGATTCACAAAACAAAGGTAGACCTTGTCTCATTTTTTACTGTGTAGTAAAGGGAGGACAAATAGATGAAACATCCCAAAAGATTAGGAGATAATATTAATTCACTCACTGTGGGTGTGATTACAGCAATTTTTCAGAATTTCATTCATCCTAAAATGTTTACAATGTCTTTCTTACTGACTCTACATTTCCAAGTCCAAAACTAATTTTCCATTAAATAAATAAGAACACAAAATCAATGAATTGATTTTAAGGTGCCCAGGGAGATAAAACTCATTCAATACATAAAGCATGAAAATAGGTAAATAACACATGAGTGTGTTTGTGCATGTGTGCATGTGCGTGTGTGTATGTGCGTGTGTGTGCCTGCATGTGTGTGTGCGTGCATGTGTGTGTGTGTGCATGTGCATGTGTGTGTGAGAGAGACAGTGAGAGAGAGAAGGGAAAGTTTCATATACTCTTTCCTCTTCTTTCCTCAAATTGTGTCAAGAAAAGGGGAGAATGAGGGCCCCAGGATAATTGTACTCCACATACTTCCATAAGAGCATAGTTTCATTCCTGGGATTCCAGCTTCTTCTCTATCCAACCAAGTTTACAGATCTTAATTCTCTAGTCTCTAGAGCAGAGGCTTTTTCACAATTCCTGTCTCATAATTCATGGTAGGTTACATGGTTTTTGCCTTTCAGAACACAAAATTTTGATATTTATTTATTTCTGAATGAATATATAATCTTACCATCAACTCAAGATTTGAGCATCCTTTAAGCAAACCTATTGAAATTATCTGATCTCCAAGTGAGCTACGTACATTATAGTATAAATAGAAGCAGTCCTTGTTTTTTTACCCCAGTAATGCAGGACTATGAAATAATCATGCAAGCTGAAACTGTACAAAGGGATCTCAAATATCAATGAGAAAAATTTCAAAAGTCCTGCAATCATTACAAACTTTTCCCCAAACATTAAAAACCCTCTTACTGTTGGTTAAAAATATATGAGAAATTTTAAAATATAGTAAAACATATTTATTTAGTATATCATAATTTTAAAATTAGAAAATTGAGAATTTTAAAAAGAAATGAACTATCAAAGATAGTTTCAACAATGTGTACCTTCTTCTCATTATGTGATTACAGTACAGAACAAGCATCATTTCTCTGATTTGGTAAATTATCATATTCCTAAATTGTGATCAATTTCTAACACTTTATTCTTTGTGTATTTAATATTGTGAGATATATCTTAGAGTTCTTTTACTGTGAAGCTTTTTGCCAGTGTTAATTCCTCTAGGTTATCTTCACCTTTCCCATCACAACTATGTTTCTCAGTTGTGTCGATAAGTCTGTATTCACAAAATTCCTCTAGACTAGCAGGGATATAAACATTTCCATCCTCAGCATTTCTTCTCCAAATCCTTTAGGTTCTATTTGAATTTCACTTTCAGTATTACGTTGCATTTCTTTGCTACACATTCATCTTTTTGGGCCAATACCCTCTTTCAATTACTCATTTTTGTAAAATTTTATGTGGGTTTAAATCACTGGAAGACAAGGAGGCTATACAACTACACTTTTTGCTACACTTTTTGTGTGAACTGAATAACAAACAAATATGCAATAAATAATTATTGACAGATCTTGAAAGAAATGATGTGATTAGCTATTAATCATGATGGACATCTGTTATTCACGTAATAATTTGTGGACTGAGAAGCTAGCAATGAATTTTGGACTTTACATAATTACCAAGAGTTAATAGATATTGGTAACTGAAATGTAAATTATACTGTTCAGGAACTGGTCTATTTCACTAAATTATAGTAACTGAAATTCATGGATATTAAAGCATGCAAAGCAAGGACTCCCTATATATTTATATGTATAAATATGCATGTATTTATGCATGTAATATTTCTTTAAATATGACAGAAACTTGTTCAAAAACAATTTAAGGTGATCATCCTAAAATTAGTTTGATCTTTAAGATTCCTTATCCACTCATTCTTCCTTGAAAATTATCATAACAGGTGTGGTGAGACAGCAATCTGAAACTTCAAAGCATATGACAGGAACCACCTTTCCAGGCCAACTGCTCCTTGGCTACTATCAACATCAAATAAAGATGTTCTGTGTAAGCTAGGGCAAAGGTATCTCTTCTCCTGTAAATAAACAGATGTCAGCAGCCTTTAACTCTGCAAAATTCCATTTCACTTGCTAAATTTACTTCACACAAAAATGAAGTTGATGACCATGAATGCACATACCATAACTAACATTAAAATAATTAAATGTTACTATATAACATTGAACTTAATGCTCTTAAGACAGTAAAATACAAGATAATTGCTTGCTATTCAGCAGTGCCTTCACGGATCTCTCTAATTAATCACTAGGGAAAACTCAGAGCTAGGCTCTGAGATACCTTTTACTCAGATGTAAGAGGACTTTCAGCTCATAGGTGCATAATTTTTCAGCAACACAGAAAAAGTGCTCCTGCTTATTCATTTTCCTTTCATTCTTGTCCTTTTCCCTTTAATCTCACTAAAGTAATTCTGAACCACCAGAGTGATTGTCTGTTAGCTAGGCGATGTCAACCATATGTGCTGATGAAAAGATCATCTGTGTCAGATAATGGTAGCATCGGACACTTGTGGAAAGGTGAGACTGAGCTAGGAGTTTGGGAGGAATTAACAGGTTACATCTAGGTCTTAGAACTATCCAGATTCTCCTGGGAAATCAGTGTAAGAGAGAATGACAGAGATAAGAGTGTTGCTACTATAAGCTCAATTCTTACAAAGTCTGAGGCTAAAGATGATAGAGCTTTTAAGGTTAATAGATGATGGTCTAGCAGAGAAGAAAAATGTTAGTTTCAAGGACTTAGTTAACAGTGGTCCTTTACCAATAGTTGATTCAAAATAGAAGACGGGTTTAGCACCGGTAATATCCAGCAATGGGGTTCAGAGACAACCCTCAAAGAATGCAATTAAAAACTACCTAGGAATTGAAAAGAGCAGCAAAGTCACCCCAGACCCAGACCCAAAAATGAGTTGTACTTGAGAACAACCGACACACAGTTCCCCACTTCCTAAAGTTGTCCATTAGTTTTAGATTTGAATTCGGAGAGAAAGCCACCAAGGAAAATAGGCTACATGTGGGATAGGTGCTATGAACAAGGCAATAGCTGTCTAGTTTATTATAATGAAAATTGTGAGCCTGCACCTACTTTAGTAGAAAATTGAACTGTGATAGTTTAGAAAAAATTGTACTCTGATTGATTGGTAATATCCATCATAGACATGAGAAGCATGACTCACAGCCCATATATATTTCCCAATTCTGGACTAACCCTGTAGTGGGACAAAAGGGAAGGCTTAATGCTCAAGGTCAGTGACTTAGAGGTAAAAGTCAGACAATATTCTATAGTTAATCTTATTCAGACTCTCACTCTGACAATTATTCCCTCTGCCTTTCTTTTCCAGTGGGGCCTCACAAGTACCTTAGCTATAAGTGGAGGACTTCAGAAACACTTAGTGTGGGGTGAGTTGGAAGCCAGTCCTAGGGTATGCCAAGATTACAGAAAAAGCAGCACTTGTGTATAAGAAAATCCTATTTGATTTTCTCTCTAGAGTTAGAATAACAGGGTGTCAGTGCTCTGGGTATGTTTAATTATTTATATGAGGGTTATTAGTGTGTGGTTAGTGAGTCCTTATTGAAAGTTATACATGCTGGCAACCTGCAGTGCAGCTATGTAAGACAGTGTTCTTGCTAAATTATTAAGATATAAAATGAATAATGAAGGGCATTTTAGTGGAAACTTACTTGAAAAAAAAAATCTGTTCAAGGTAGGGAAAGAAAAGTGAGAGAGTAGGGTAATGAGTCATTCTATCCCTATGGGAAAGTAAAGCAATCTTTCTCAAAAATTAATGGATGATGGATACAGCCATAGCAGGTGACACACAAAGCAGCAATATTTGGACTTACTACACCCTGAACTTTTAAAGATGGCATCATAGAGGGCACTGATATTCTCCCTGCTAGTGTTTTATTGGATCATGGTATTGTTTTGCCTGTCTTCTATACCCATACACCTTACCTCCATTCAGGTGTGTATGGACTTAGCCTTGTCTTATCCACAGGAGGGGAAAATAGAGGCAGCTCTTGCAACAAATGTAAGGATAGCTCATTTTTTTATTGGTTTTTCTTGGACCTTTTGTCCAGACCCTATTGTTCCTAGGTTCCTACCTTCTTATTACCTCTGTGTAAATATGTGATTTAAATCTTTACTGTGTAGTGTCTCACTTCCTGGGTCTCTCACTCATGTCACATCATTCCTACTGTATTAGTTGCCAATTGCTGCTCTAATAAATTACCACAAATAAAGAGCTTTAAAGGAGTACAGATGTATGATCTTTCTGTTCTTGAGATGAGAATCCTAGCATGATTTGGCAGGGCTTCATTCCTCCTGTAGGTGCTATGGAAGAATCTGTGTACTTGCCTTTTCCAGCCTTAAAAGGTTCCTCATCCACATCCAATGATCCTGCATCATTCTGACCCGTTTCTATCATCATATACTCTTCTCTCCCTCTGCTTACATAGTCATATCATCTTCTATGACTCTGACCCTTCTGATTCCTTATTATAAGGACGTTGTGATTACATTGAGCCCAAGATAATCCAAGATAATCTCCACATCTCAAAATGCTTAATTTAGTCCCATCTTTAATGAGCCTTTTGCCAGTTAAAGTAACATTCTGACAGATTTTGGGGATTAGGGCATGGGCATCTCTGGGAACAGTTTTTCAGCCTTTCACACTTAAGAACCTTTTAGATCCTGTCATTTGATATATCCTAGCCCATGTCTGACAACTTGCTATTTCAGGTAGCTCTTATTACCTGCATTTCTTTCACTTGATCTCTCATGTTTCCTGCACTTGAATTTGGTTTACCAGTTTGGATCTTCTCCACTTGCATTGTTTAAATTGGGGTCCTTAAATCCAGTCCTTTGGCTGGAAACACTTCCTTCTTTCCTGTGTTGAACTTCAAGCTTTAGAGTCAACCAGGCTACTTATAATCAAGCGTCCTTCTCATAGTGAAATATAGAAATTCTTCATCAACTCACAGATTCTGAGCCCATGGTCCTTTCCCCACTCTCCTCCACATTCTTATGGAAATAACATAATCCTGCCCTATTATTATATCTAAGTCTAACCCTAGAGCCCATGTATGTTGTATTCCTGGTCCCAGAATTTGCAGCCTGGACCTGGCCCATGGCTGAAAGCCTATCTGAGACACTTGGAGTTAGCATCTTGAACAAGCTGTATTTCTCAGATGCTTTTGTTGCAATGTAAACCACTCATGAGATGTAAACCAATCAGACTAGCAAAAAGTGACAGAAGGGGGGAGAAAACACAAAAATAAGCAAACAAACAAAAAACCCCTCTGCTTTATTTGAAGTGACTGTTTTGTTTAGTCCTTTTCACTTTTTTATCCTTACCTATTCTGTGTCTGTGCCTATAGTACAACAGGTTCACAGGCACCAGAGCAAGTACCTGGCAAATACAAAAGTGCCTGTAAATGTTTTGTTTACCATTTGTCCCTGTAGATGTCATAAAATTTCATATGAGCTTGTGATTATTAAGCTGACTACTTGGCCATGGATGTATGTGGCTTATGTTTGCCACAGTTTTGTAAACTCTCTCTACAGATCTGATATTTTGATTTACAACACAAATATTTGTCCCAAACGTCCACAAGGGTATTTCTAAGCTGTAATTCATGGACCCACATATGGAAAAGGAATTTTTTGCTCAATTGTTTGTAAAATTTGGTGAAGTCTTTCTTCCCTAAAAAACGGGCATCATGGCCCCTTGGAATGACACATCAAATTGAAGGAAAGGTTAGAAGAGAGTCTTGCATAGTTAGAAAAAACATATTCAACATAAAAATTAGTTTTATAATATGGCTTGTTTTCATTACACCACATAAAATGTACTCTGAAATATTAAATAACATTAAATAAAGGCTTCTTTTTTTTGTACACTTAAAGGGCATGTGAATTAAAGAAGCTAAGACACACTCTTTTATCTAGAATTTTTCCTCTCTTTGCATAAGCTCTAATGCACATTTTCTCTCTTTTTTAGATGGATTTCTTAATGACATTTTTGTATTTAGTCTCGATTTTTTTGTGGTTTCTATGTTCAGGGAATTAAGCACAGAAAAAAAGCAATGAAAAGGGAGACAGTGAAAATAAAATATAGTGGAAGTATGGAAACAAAGATGAAATTTGGGGTGGACATAGATTTGAGAATGCTGTAATAGCCATTGGAAAGAAGAAGGACATTCAAGTATACTCACAAGAGAAAACTCTTTTAAAAATTTGGAAAAAACTTTATTTTAAAATAAGTTGCTTCCTGGGTGCTAAATCTAATATATCTCAAATTCTTATGCTTCTGCTATCCTCTGCTGTCAGGCTTCCTGGACCTGGTATGATTCAAAACCTTCAGGTAGAAATTAGATGATGGAAACTTTTGAAATTATTGTTTACCTAAAATACTTTAGAGGCAAAAACTCAATGATTTAATTTTTTTCTATTTTCTAAATTGCTATCTTTAAATTTTTTGACAAATATAGCAAATGAAAAATTGGGGAGGGAAACGTTGATTCACTGGTATTTTATATTTTGTTCTGTTTTCCGACTGAAATAGAAATAAAATTATTCATATTCCTGGCATTGGTCCACTTTTCAGGGCTTAGGTGCTGATTTTTATTTAAATAGATAATGTTATGGGTAATAATTAAGATTTTCATTTTGAAAAATCTTTCAATGAGTAGTCAGGACACTTCTGACATTCTTCAATAGCATATTAATGAGAAAATCATGAACAATGGCTTTCTCCCCTGGGCTTTTTATCCAATATGTTACAGATGAAATTGTTATGGTTTGTTCTGTCTCAGCAATGGAGTTCTTCTGTCATCCTCCAGGACAGGTTGTCATCTAGAGCCCAATCATTTTCTCCATGGGAGCCAGCACTTTCCCACTCATCCACAGCTTTTTTCTACTCTTCTCTAAAAGTTATACATTTTGACAAGAGATTACAGACCTGTGACTTTACAGAGGAGCCATCTGAAATAATTAGCCTTTTCCTTAGAGGAGCCCTCTTGGAAGTTTTCCACAGATATTACAGAAGGTACAGATATTATAGATTATTCCCCCATTGGCATTTGTCTCTTTTCTCACTGTAATTCCATTAATTCTTCTAATGTTGCCAGTGTCTGATCTCTCATCAATCAATAGCTTTTGACCACATAGGTTCTATTTAAATAATTACTTATTAAATTGCCTTCTGAAATTAAGGACTTTCGGTCATGAAACAAGGTATGTTGAAACAACTGAAGACTATTCCAAGAGTGGATTTGGTTTACTGTGGTATGATTTCAAAAGTGTCAGTTACGTAAAGAAATCTGTATTTGCTATAATTCACTGATCCAAGGCATCGATCAACCAATACTCCTACAGAACCTACTTTTAGTCCCAGCAACTTATGCTCATTTATATTTTATGTTTCCTGCAGTCAACGTTCTCTTTCTCCTTTAAAAATATATAATGCTTTATCCAAACTTAGATATTAGCTCTTTCTGATCAACTCCCAGTCTAATGGATATCATTGAACTGACCCATTATAATGATCCTGGTGCCTACAATATTTGTAACGATTGAGCTACTGCAGTGTCAAAAGTAGTGTTATCACCGTGAAATAGAGTCACAGCCACTATTCCAAAAAATAATAAGCCTTAGATAATGACATCTTCCTGTCTGAGTTGATTTGGATACTCACTTTATTCTTTCATTTGTTGATTCAGCAAATATATAACAAGTGCCAAATATTTGCCAAATATACTAGGCTTTAGCAGGTGTGTGTATGGGGGATTAGGATAAATTTGGGGATCTCCTTTTCAAGTCCATGATTGATAAATTTTGGATATGGAATCTCATTTGCAACAAACATCATTAGCTATTTTAAAAGATTTCTTCCAAACTAATATAATAAGGGACTGTACGCTGCAGTGGTTAAGAGTATGGGCTCTAAAGTCCTATGGTCAGGGTTCAAATCCCACCTCTACCCCTTGCTAGCTGGGTGACCTTGGAAAAATTACTTAATGTCACTCTGCCTCAGTTTTCTTATTGATAAAATTTTTAAGAATTGGGTCATTATTAAAAGACGACAACGTTTCTGAAACATTGATCACAGCTCTTGGCACATGGTATACATGCTACATATAAAAAGAAAGACAGCAATAATCAGAATGAAAAAATTTCTTGATTGGTGTAGTTGCTTAATTGGTTTCTTTAAACAGGTGACAAAGTGACTGAGAACACTATTCTTTTGTGATCCTGCCCTTACATCTTGTAACTCACTATTTATGCTTATTGAACTTGGGATCCTAATTTTTTTTAAAAAATGGTGTGTGCTGAGATGGCGGGTCTACATGCTCTTTAAGCGTGGGAAATCTTAAAGGCATCAGGTTTTACTTTAGCCACAACTTGAAAGAGATCAGAACAATGTCTCTACTAGTGGAAGAACAAACAAACTATCACACTCATTTAGGTGAAGCAAGAGTATTGTTTCTCAGGGTCTGATTCAGTTTACCACAGTCATCTGTGACCTAGTAGAGATTACAGCATGGGCAAATATCAAGAGAGTACATGAAATTCTCAGCAAACATATAAGGAACTGTAGCCTCTTCTTGGAAGTGTTTCTTGTTTTTCCAATATGAATAAAAATATTCTGTCTCCTTTGGAACCATCAATGTTGACTGTATCTGATACCACTTAACAAGGTAGAAGGCTGAGACATTGACTGTTGCTCATATGTTGTATACCTAGTGCTATTTCCATTATTACAAAGAGAGATATTTGAATTTGGTTGAATTATTACCTTGCTTTCAAAGTTCATGGTTATTTGTTGCATATTCATCTTGTTTATAGTTTCCTTTGTGTGCAAAAGCTCTTAAGTTTAATTAGGTCCCATTTGTTTATTTTTGTTTTTATTCTCATTACTCTAGGAGGTGGGTCAATAAAGATCTCACTGCTATTTATGTCAAAAGAGTTCTGCCTATGTTTTCCTCTAAGAGTTTTATAGTGTCTGGCCTTACATTTAAATCTTTAGTCCATTTTGAGTTTATTTTTGTGTATGGTGTTAGGAAGTGTTCTAATTTCGTTCTTTTACACATAGCTGTCCAGTTTTCCCAGCACCACTTATTGAAGAGGCTGTCTTTTCTCCATTGTATATTCTTGCCTCCTCTTTCATAGATTAGTAACCATAGGTGCATGGGTCTATCTCTGGGCTTTCTATCCTGTTCCATTGATCTATATTTCTGTTTTTGTGCGAGTACCATACTGTCTTGATTACTGTAGCTTTGTAGTACAGTCTGAAGTCAGGGAACCTGATTCTTCCAGCTCTGTCACCCTCACATAAGAGCACTAGTCTGACCAATGATGCTTCCTTTAGCATAGTTTGACTTCTCATAGGCTAAGTGTTCCCCTGTGTTACATGCAGTTAATTATTCTACATTTGTTTTTCAGGGTAATGTATTGTTGAGCAAATAAGCCAACAAGATGGAAAAACTGCTTTTGCCTATTGTATTTGAACAAGAGTCAATGTGGCTAGAAGTCATTATCCTTTGACCTAAAGTAAGTCTATGGCCTCTGGCCTCAGGAGATACAAATTTGTGTTACTTTTAAAATGTGATTTGCCCATGCTTAATTCTATTAAACTCAGTATCAATATAGTATATCAAAATCACTAAAAAATGTCAAAATAGAAATCACCATTGTCTTTCCTACTATCATTTTCCTACTTTTCCTATGCCACTGTGATTTACCAATGTTTGGCTTGATATTTTAACATGCAACCAAGATAAATTTTTTTGGTAGAATGATCATCAATACCAGATGAAGCAGCCTAAAAATTAAAAATGAAGAAATGTTGAGATTTGCTGAAGTCTGCTGTGAAAGCATTGCTGAAGCTTTCTTTTTTTAAGTGACCTTTATTCCAAATAACTTACATTACTTCCCAAATAGTAGATAGGCAATTAGTCTAAAGGAATCTCTTTTCTAATTTCATTTCCTTCAAGAGGACTTTTCTCCACCATTTCACCTTCTTGACTTTCCTGTCCTTGTATTGATGGGGTAGTATATTTCCATTACCTTTGCAGTCTTTTTTCATTCCCCTTACATTTGAATTTAATTTAGTCTGCCATCTAGACATGAAGTGTTGGTCCAACCAAGTTATTTAAACTCAAAAAAGTACTGGATTTTTATTACTCCAATTCAAGCTTTATATGTGACAAGTTTGTTAAAGATGGAAGCCCAAGCTTTTTAAAAGAGGAAATGATTCTCTTGCATTTGTGACTTTGGATAGTGCATAGAGCAGAACAGATAACCACTCTTACCCCTGACCCCTATGATCTCCCAGACCACCTGGCAGCTCTTAATCTATTAAAATTTACCATACATTTTTCCTTTCATCTTAACCTTACATTAAATATTTCCTGCAATGTAAATATCTGAGCCTCTTAAAAACTAATAGTCTATTAAAAATTACATGGTATATAGGTTATTTTAGAACAGAGAGGACAGTTTTTACCCTCCCATCTGTTACTAACATGATTCACTATCTAAGCAATGTGTGTACCTGTATGGTAAGGATGTAAGAATAAGATTGCAGTCGAAAAATATGGAAGCTTCTTTTCCTTATGTCATATGAGTAATCACGGGAGTCTAGACTAAATGAGTGGCAGAGGAAATGCATAAAACACACATGATTAAAGAGATCAAAGCTCTAGAGATGAACAAGATTTTATGACCTATTAGAAGGGGCAAAGATGAGATGAGGACAGTGCTGTTTTGTTTTTTTGTTTGTTTTTCTCATTTTATTTATTTATTTATTATTTTTTTGAGGTACACCAAGTTCAATCATCTGTATTTATACACATATCCCCGTATTCCCTCCCTCCCTTGACTCCCCACCACCCGCCCCGTCCCAGTCCTCTAATGCATCATCCATCCTCGAGTTGAACTCCCTTTGTTATACAGCAACTTCCCACTGGCTATCTATTTTACAGTTGGTAGTATATATATGTCTATGCTACTCTCTCACTTCATCTCAGCTTCCCCTTCACCCCCCGCCCCCCCAAACCTTGAGTTCTCCAGTCCATTCTCTGCATCTGCGTCCTTGTTCTTGTCTTGTCACTGAGTTCATCATTACCATTTTTAGATTCCGTATATATGTTAGCATACAATAGGAGTTTTATAGTGTCTGGCCTTACATTTAGGTCTTTAATCCACTTTGAGTTTATTTTTGTGTATGCTGTTAGGAAGTGTTCTAATTTCATTCTTTTCCATGTAGCTGTCCAATTTTCCCAGCACCACTTATTGAAGAGGCTGTCTTTTTTCCATTATATATTCTTGCCTCCTTTGTCAAAGATAAGGGGCCCATATGTGTTTGGGCTTACCTCTGAGTTCTCTATTCTATTCCATTGATCTTCCTTTCTATATTTGTGCCAGTACCATACTGTCTTGATCACTGTGGCCTTGTAGTATACTATGAAGTCAGGAAATGATTCCACCAACTCCATTTTTCCTTCTCAAGATTGCTTTGGCTATTCGGGGTCTTTTGCGTTTCCATACAAATCATAAGATTTCTTGCTCTAGTTCTGTGAAAAGTGCCATTGGTAATTTGATAGGGATTGCGTTGAATCTGTAAATTGCTTTGGGTAGTATAGTCATTTTCACTATGTTGATTCTTCCAATGCAGGAATATGGTATGTCCCTCCATCTGTTTGTGTCGTCTTTGATTTCTTTCATCAGCGTCTTAAAGTTTTCTGCATACAGATCTTTTGCCTCCTTAGGCAGGTTTATTCCTAGGTATTTTATTCTTTTTGTTGCAATGGTAAATGGGAGAGTTTCCTTAATTTCTCTTTGTGCTCTTCTGTTGTTAGTGTATAGGAATGCAAGAGATTTCTGTGCATTAATTTTGTATCCTGCCACTTTACTAAACTCATCAATTAGTGCTAGCAGTTTCCTGGCAGAGTCTTTAGGGTTTTCTATATATAATATCATGTCATCTGCAAAGAGTGACAATTTTACTTCTTCTTTTCCAATTTGGATTCCTTTTATTTCTTTTTCTTCTCTGATTGCTGTGGCTAAAACTTCCAAAACTATGTTGAATAATAGTGGTGAGAGTGGACACCCTTGTCTAGTTCCTGTCCTTAGAGGGAATTCTTTCAGTTTTTCCCCATTTAGAATGATGTTGGCTTTTGGTTTCTCATATACAGCTTTTATTATATTGAGGTAATTTCCTTCTATGCCCATTTTCTGGAGAGCTTTTATCACAAATGGATGTTGAATTTTTTCAAAAGCTTTTTCTGCATCTATTGAGATTATCATATGGTTTTTATCCTTCAATTTGTTGATATGATGTATCACATTGATTGATTTGCGTATACTGAAGAATCCTTGCATCCCAGGGATAAACCCCACTTGATCATGGACAGTGCTGTTAAGGAAACAAATACAAATTTGCCTTAGGTGACTAAATCTAATCATGATGTCACTTTAAAAACTAAACACGTTGAAGGGGATAGATTTGTTATTCTATTCTGCTTGATTGATTGACTTAATTATTTCCATTTTGCATATATGAGACATGAAAGTGGAGATATCTGGTAGGCTGTTGGAAATACAGATCTGGATTACAAAAGGGGACTACTATTCATTAGTAAACACATAGTAGTTGAAGAGTGGATAGGCTCATTTGGGAAGTTATGGATGCAAAAGAGCAGGGGACTAAGGACAAAAGTATAAAAAACAAACAAACAGAAAGCACAGAAACAAAACAATAACTAGAAAAGTTAAGAAAGTAAGGAAAATGGTGCCACAAACTCCAAAGGAGAGGGGCTATAAAATAAGGTCTAGAGAAGAGATCCTGAGGGATTCCCTAGTGGCATAGTGTTTAAGAATCCACCTGTTAATGCAGGGGACATGGGTTCGAGCCCTGGTCTGGGAAGATCCCACATACCACAGAGCAACTAAGCCCATGCACAGCAACTTCTGAGCCTGCTCTCTAGAGCCCATGAGCCACAACCACTGAGCCCATGTGCCACAACTACTGAAGCCCACGTGCCTAGAGCCCATGCTCTGCAACAAGAGAAGTCACCTCACTGAGAAGCCCGCAGGCTGTAAAGAAGTGTAGCCCCCGCTCGCCACAACTACAGAAAGCCCACATGCAACAGCGAAGACCTGATGCAGCCAATAAATTTAAAAAATAAGATAAATAAATAAACTATTTAAAAATAACATTAACCATTGATTTTTAAAAAAGAGAGAGAACTTGAATGGATTAAAGATTTAGTTAATAGGACCTCTATGTGTAAATTGACAGAATTATGAAGACTTAATCTGCCTGAAGGAGTGGGCATGAATTGAGGTTGCTTATAAGGGTCATATGTTACTTAAAAACATATGTTATCTACCTGGACAGTGTTTTTTAATCTTTAGAATGATAACCAGAAGTGAATGTATTATATATTATAAGAAAGGTATTTAAGATTATATATGTATATGAATATTATATATATAATAACATACTATATATAACAACATATATGTACATATAATCTCCAGAAACTTCAGAATTTCTATATAGAGGATGCTTATAGGTAGCATTCCAGTTGAAACACAAGGCTAAGGAATATTTCTTGAGGTTGTATTTCCACAACAAGCTCTTGGTATTTTCTTGGTGATTATGTTTTATTAGGCGTGACTGTGTGGAGGGTTGGCTGATGAAAATTGCGGTGATGAACTTAAGGCACCTGACTGCCATGAGCCAGATCTTGATACCACATTAGTTATGTGGAATCACATGTAGGTTACCCCTCAGGTTCTCTGTTGGTAATCTTGAGTGGGCTTTAATGAGGATGGCATGATGATCGGTTCTGGGTATTATACCCATCCATTTCAGGTATAATGACCCATCTGGATGAAGTCTTCCCTAGAAGGTGAATACTAGATCTGATACTCTTTTGAAATATCTTGCAATGCTGTTAATCAATACTTTCTGTAATCAATGCTCCAATGTAATTATGATTTTTTTTAAAAAGTGAAACAGTGGACAAAGAAGAAGAAATGTGTTACAAATGTTTTAAAATGATGCAGGTTGGATTTCTGGGGATTTTAAAGAACCTTGTGTTTATTGGAAGAAAAGTGTTGCTCAGGCTTAAGAAGAAGTTGGAATTGAAACCAAGCATATATATTTTAAAAGTTTATTCTAGTCCCACTCCAGACTCTTTCAGAAAAATGTTATTTATGCTATTCAATCCCCATATCTTAACATAGTTGACAATGCTGGAGGTATTACAAAGTTGACATTGCTGGTATAATTTCTGTGAAAGTTTCAATGTCTAATTGAAACATGAGAATCTCTAGAAACAGAAAAGCATTCTTTCTTATCTTTAAAAAAATAAGTGTTTATATCTGCAAATGACCTCTCAAAAGACACTTCCACAAATGTTATCTTTTTTATGGGTAAAGAGAGGAAAATTACTTCATCCAAGTGTAAGTAATATGAATAAGGAAATTCTCATTACAAAAATTTGCTAGGGCCTTTTTATTTAGCTCAATAGCATTCAATTGGCTATAGTGATAAACTTCAAAGTTAGCAGTAATGGAATATTCTTCCATTTAACATCAAGCCAATACTGAAGAAAATTGCTGCCATATTTTCTAAGTTATTAACCTTTACAATGAGATATGTTTCTATGCATAGAGAAGGATTTTCTCCTCTATTTTAACATGAACTTAAGTTAGAGATACTAATCAAATAAATAAATTGAAATCAAGCCATACACAGCTGCTTTCTTTTGTCCTTTCTACATTTGCCTTCAAGTTACATATTGGAAAAATGTAGGAAATGTTTGAAACTCTTTTATTGATTACAATAATGCCATTTTGTTATGCCAATAAAAGTGATTATATGAATTTATATGCCTTTTTCTTAGAAGTGTGCTATAGAATCTTATTGTCATTAAAACCCCTCAAAAGTTATTATCTATGCGTGAATTACTTAGTTCAAACTCCCTATTCCTTCACTGTGGTTCTAGCTAACTTCCTGACAGAACGTAATCACAAAGGACTTTATCCATTCATTTCCCTTCTGCCTTAGAGGATTTTCCATAGTACTGACTGCCCAGGTTACCCAAATTTCCTCTTTTAATGTTCCCACAAGTTGATCTTCCATAAATGGTTCGACAATTTAACCTCCCCCCAAAGACTTTGCTCAAATTTATCACGGTATACTTGAGTACTTCTTTCTTCTAACCATATTTAGATACATCACCCTTACAGATAAACTCTATGAGCTCTCTCAGTGTATGCACTTATCCTGCCTAAAACCTCCCTTTGTAAAATAACTTATTCCAGACTTTGTTTTGATAGTCCTTTATCCTATTCACATTTATCAGCCTTCTGCCCCACATAGTAAAACACACGAGTTTAGAGTAAGACACCTAGAGTATAAAATTTAGTTCTGAGCATGTGACTTGATTCTCTTAAATTCAGTTTTTGCATCTGCATTATAGGAACAATAATAATATTTATTACAGAGTGTTATGTGAATATTAAATAACATAAATAATATAAGACACTTTGCTAAATGCCTAACACCTTGAAAAAACTGAATAGGTGTTAACTATTCTCATTCTCAATAATTTTATTATTCTGCTGTTTTTGTGCATCTCTAGGAGATGTAAAATAAAGTGAGATACAGTGAAATAAGCATGGGATTTGAAATTAAACAGATCTGTGTTAGTAATCTGACTTAAAACTTATTAGCTGTGTGACTTAAGGATCTTACCCTCTTTAATCCTGTCAACTATAAATTGGCATTTGCCATGGGCACTTGCCATCTACCTCTACTACAATGATTAAATCACATGTGCTGCAGCAGCTGCTGACCGTCAACATCCCCTGAAGGGAATTCAGGGTGGAGACCAGGAATGCGGCACTCTGTGCTTTGGAAAATGGGCGGAACAGGTCTTCAGATAGTTAGATGTTTTCAGGAGCTGATTTTATGAACCCAACCCTGCATCTCCTCATATCTAGAAAGGCACTAAATCCCTACATGGTGACGTCTGCTCCTCGTGATTAGCAGAAACCCCCTACAAAAAAAATGTATTTGATTGCATGTACTCCTCCTTTACCAAGAATACATATATACTAATCTTCTCCCCTGCCTCTTTGGAACAGTTTCTCAGAGCTATCTGGGATGCTGTCTCCCAGGCTGCAGTCCTAATTTTGCCCCAAATAAACTCAACTCGCAACTCTCACTTTGTGCATTTTTTTTAAGTCAACAAGCTTTATAGTGATGATTCAATAACATGATCTGTATATAGCAGCTGACATAAAATTTGTCCTTATTAAATGTCTATTGAATGTATAAGTGAGTGATGTACACTATAGTGTTGGCCTTTACAGTTTCAAAAATATTTTCACTGAATCATTCAGCAAAGGTTTATTTATCATATATGGACAGTAAACTAGGCACTGAGAATAATTTCAAATAGGCCTGGTAAGGACCATTAACTATTTGTGTGGTACATAATATAGCACTGCCTGCCATTAGATTGGTTAATAATTCTTTGGAAACAGTAGCAGGTATCTCTCTCTGCTCAAGCCTAAACTATAATTCATATACATTTGGTATGTCTGGAAAATTGATGAGTCAGGCCTTCCCCTAATCAATTTCTATAACTTTCCCCCATAATTCTTCCAAGCCACCTGAGACAATTATAGGTGTGGCCATAAGAGAAAAAAAGCCTAGAGTAAGATATTAGAACGTATTCAGGGTCAACAGCAGAAACACATGCAAGGTGAACTCTGAAATAAGCCCCAGGGGAGCAGCGCCATTGGAGGTAAGTGGGCGAGTTGGAAAGCATCCATGGTTCCAGGCTGCGTAGCGGAGAACAGCACTGGACAAAGCTTTCCAGCCTCATTGTGGAGTTGGTGAACCTGGATTATGTAAGAGATGATGATTGCAACAAACTCAACCATATAGTCTGTAATTTTTCCCCCATTGCAAGGCTGAATGTTAGTAAAAAGAAAACATTATTTAGGATTTACATATTAGTCACTCAACCACAATAGTCAGAACTATAATGGTTCAGTTTAGTATTTACCAGATTAAATGTGCATTTCTAAAATCAAGTTCTCATTTTTTATTGATTTCTCAAGGGGTAGTATTTAAATGAATTTTTTAATGTCAATAGAATATGCATTATAACCATATAAACATTAATTGCATCAATAAATTTCCTGTCTTTAAGCATATGATCCCTCCAAAAGTTTTCGCTATTTTTCCAAACTCACGTAGTAATAAAATTACCTGTAAATAAAAAGTGATGCAACATATTTGAATGTACAAGGTGCTACCTTGAAACTACCTTATGAAAGTTAATGGTCAATAAAACTTGTTTGCAGATCATAAAATATGTTTATTTAACTTTCTCTTGAAATATCTGACAATTAGAAGCATGCTATTATCATATTGGAATAAAATCCAGTTAAATCACAAAGCCAAATCCTTTCTTTCAGAAATTTCCACAGAAATAAGAAACAGCCCTAGAAGAGAGGTCATATATCGATATTTACTGCAGAATTATGCTGAGAATATAATGATGGGGAAAAATTAATTGGAAAAATAAGTTGAAACACTGAAATATTATTTCTAAAAACAGATATGATTGACACATGCCCATGAACTTTTCCAGTGAAAGTAGACGGAAATCTCTTGCCACTTGACATTAAAATTTCAACAGCAAATGTCTACGGCTGTATTCCAAGCTGAGTAATTATATTTGTCCATAGCATAAGCATTTGATGATTTTATGCTTCTCAGTATGTCCTGCTTTTACAATTTCACCCAGGACAGCATTTAAAAAAAACACTAATATTAAAAGGGCAAAATCAGGCAAAGTTAGAAAAAAGGCAACCAAATAAAACTGAAACAAGGCTAGACATATCTAGAGAGAGAGAGAGAGAGAGATGTTGCCATACATAAATAAATAAGTCTCTACCTTGAATGACCTTTGAATTCTATGTAAAGACAGTCTGCACATATTTAAGAGAAAAATTCCTCTAGTATGAGCTCAGGCTCAGTGATTGCTATGCATTATATGCTAAAATGTAGTGAAAAGAAGAGGAAAAAAATCCGCTGCTATGATAAATGATGGGCAGGTCTATAGCCAGTAGTTATCTTCTCTCTTTTCATAAAATCTTCCAGTCGAACTTGGTGGGACAAAAAAAATCTGTGTCCAGGTTATCCTGGGATCTCTTTGGTTCCCTAAGTTTAGTATTGGCTAGTAGGCATGAAGCTTAATAACTTGCAAATTCCTTTTAGATATGTTGCTAATTCAGCACTCAAAGAAGGTGTGGCCAAATTGTTTTTAACTGCTCAATCAAGTTTGGCATGCTAGTTTGTTTTAATGTACAGTGCTGAAAAAACAGTAGAATTAAGAGTTAAGATTAAGAAACATGATTCAATAGAATAAACCTCAAAAGGGGTATACCAGCTAAACTGAAGAAGTAATCCATGATCTTCAAGGTTCAGCTACAAACTCAATTCAAAGAAAGTGGCTAATGGTCGCTATTGGGCATAAGCGGCTGAAGCGGGCACAGAATGATCTACTGGAGAAACCAATCTTGCCATCCTAGCTACACTGAGTTAGGCTGTGGGCAGGCGCATAAGCTGGGAATCACAACCTGCAAGTTGGGCACAAATTGCTAAAGAGCAAACTCTTGCCTGTTGGAGGGGCTCTGTACAGAGTGGCAGCCTATTAACACTCTCTTTTGGGATGCTCAGTGAGCAAGCAAAGGATAGGCCACCAGGTCTCATTGTATTATTCTAAGTGCATTACACATTCTGGAATAATTAGGTTGAGAGAAGGATGTAATTTGTGAGATGACTCCTCTTCGTCCTCATTCTTGTGGGTCCTTGCAGTAAACCTCCCTTGGAGAAGATAATCTGTGTAACCCTAGAAACATCAAAGTATTTGATCTCTTATGAGAGACAAACACAGGTAATATGAGCCCCCAGATTTAGAAACTATTGTAATGTGAAAGGCCATTGCCAAATCAGACTGAATTTAAAGCAAAGTTTAAAAAAATAAAAACAAGTTTCAATAACAATGTGTTTTAATTTTGAAGAGAAGTATTAATTTTGTGGAGCACTACATACAGCTTTTATCTCATTTGATCCTCAAAATTGCCCCAAATAAAAGAATAGGTATAATGTTTATTTTACAGATGAAGAAATTTAACCCCATAGAAATTAAAAGATTTTTTCCTACTTTATTAGCAAGGATCGGCAGTTAGGACTGGAACACAGGTGCTCTGAATCTAATTCCAGTTGGATGTACATTTGTCTGCACATATCTGGGCATACTATGCAATCTGCCTTGAAATGGGTTTTATCAAGTGTTGCCATCCAGTTGAATGCCTGCTCATAAATGATTCACCATGAAAATGGACATTGCCGTATAATTGATACGAGTTAGAAGCCCTGGTAAATTCATATATAGCATGAAGAGATTTTTCATTTTAATTTTTAAATCAAATTGACAAGGCTATCATGGGACGAATGAAATTTCATTTGACTTGTAGAGTTTCAATTTAAAAGAAGAACTGAATATTTTGTCATGCAAAGTGAACCGTAGTATACATAGAAAAATTGATGCAATCAAATCACATCTATGCATGGTTTGATTTTAATCCTATGGCTCTACTTTTCATGTAGGAGCAAGGATAAGATAGCAGTGGGTAACACTGAAGGCATTCTTATTGTATCAGACACTGTCCTGAGTATTTTATGTATACTAACTTTTCCAGCATCATAACAGCCTTATAAAGAAGGAACAGTTATTATCCCCCTTTTTAGACTATGAAACTGAGACCCAGGAAATAAGTAACTTGTTAGAGGTTGCATAGTGGGTAAGAAGCAGAGTTGGGCCTTGCCTCTGCAGGCTAGCTCCAGAATGAACGCTGGAGAAGAAAGTATACCACCTCTCATAAAAGTAGGATTACATAATGGAGAAGAACTACAAAGGACTCTGAAGTCACACAGAACCAGTTGGATTTCTGGCTCTGTCACTGCCCAGCTGTGTTACTCTGAACAAATCTTACCATGGTTTACCTGTCTTTGCCATGGCTTATTTACCTGTAAAATGGAGATGCTAGTAAAGCCCTTTTTTCTAGGATCATTAAGAGTTTCAAGTGAGTTAAGCCTACTTTATTGCACATTAGGTAATAAATAAATGTTAATTGTAGAGGAAGAACAGAAATCATACTTTAAAAATAATCTACTCCAAGCCCTTAATTTTTAAAATAAATGAGGAAGCTGAAGCCCAAAGTGGTTAATGGCCAATTTTGTATCATGTTGTCAGTGGCCAAATCAAGAATAGAAGCTATGCCTTTCAAATCTATGTTTATGGTCCTTTGAACCACAAAGGAGTAAGTAAAGGATTTTATCTAATATAATTTTTTCAATTAAAAAGTTCACTATTGAAATATTTTTAATTCTTCTTCTCTGTTTAAAGATGAATCTACAGTTACTGGAATACCCTTTCAGTCTTGTCTATATGTCACAACTATTTGTAAGTAAAATCTAAAAGCATTTCTTCTTTTTTAAATGTTGATAATAAATGATTTGTCTTGAAAAAAAAAAAACCAGCAAGAATAGTTTCATCTGTATCCTCAAACCAACCAAATCACAGAGGGATCATTTGTCTTGCATCTTAGAGCTTGGATGTCTGCTTATGTATTCATTTGACAGCAGCTCTAGGTTGAGGTAAGAGATCCAGAAATCTACAAAACATGATAAACAATAAAATTGAGCCCAAGCAAATACAAAGCAAATTTTAAAAACAAGGGAAACTTCAACCTTGGCTCACTTGTCCACTAGAAAAACCCCTGAGCCAATCACATGGTACATTTTACCAAGACAGTGAGAATATAAACTGTTAAGCTGATCACACTGTCTTAACATACGGTTTTCAAAGAAAGCAATCCTTGCTACCAAACTGGCACTGGTAGGGCAAGGATTGAAATGAACACTGTCATATTGTATAGTTTTGTACAGGTATCATAGGTGCCCAAAGAGAATGCAAATTATTTAAAGGCAGAGGGTCTTAAAACTTTTCTTATGGTGTCTAGCATATGACTGAACACAGAGCTTAAAAAAAAAAAAGGACAGGAGGAGAGAAAAGAAGAGGAGAGGATGGGAGGGGAGGGGAGGGGAGAAGAGAGGAAGGGAGAGGAGGGGACAGAAGAAGAGAGGACAGAGGAGGGGAGGGAAGGGGAGGGGAGATGAGAAGAGGAGAGAAGGGAAGAGGAGAGTAAAGAGAAGGGAAGAGAACTCACAGTGGAATTGACGTGTGGTTTCAAAGATTATTAATAACAAGCAAAAGTAAATGCATTTGTTCATTTGATAGTTTAATGTCACTACCTTAGAGCAGTAAAATCTACAGATAGATGAAAGAAATTATATAGAATTATAAAAGAAGATTGAATATAGTGATGATATAGCTTCATGAAAAATTACAGTTGAATTTTTCCTACTTGCAGCATCTGATAGAGGTGCCTCAAGTTACCATTCTTTCATTTTTTATTTGAATAATAGATGTCACCCAAAAATGAGCCATATACTTAATCTTTTCTAAGCTGACCCAGCTCTGAAGTTATAGAAGCAGAAACTATGAACCTTTAGCTTGGAAAGAAAGAAATCACAATTTAGCAGTCTAAGATACCAACACAGTTTTGGTGAAGTTTTCTTGAATAGCATATTATTTGAGACTCATGATAAAAATTGGCAAATGGAGGAAATCTAGACAATTTTTTTTATCTTAGACCATATTTGATAAATATCAATGTTGATGATATGGGCAAGGGCTGAGGGGGCTCAGAGCAAGAGGGGGTGGCAAGGACTGCAGTGTGTTGGGGGATAAGGCGTGACACCCTCTCCCAGTACCTCTCCCCTCACTAAGGACTCACACTGTCCCCCTTGGAGCCTCTCAGGAGAGATACTTTGGATTTTAATTGGATGAATATAAAATAAATAAAATTCTAACAGTGAACAGATTAAGGATGCCCCTTTTACTCTCCTGATTAAATATCTGTATACCAAGCTGAATAAAAGATAAAGATAGTTAATGAGGCATGCAAAAAAAGACAAAGGCTGATGAAAGAAATGCAAATCACTCATAAATATAGGTAATAATTATGATCATATGCTTCTATCTTCTACCTCTATTTTTCTTTCCTTCTTTTTCACCTATGTCTTACTATATTTTTGTTAATCCTCTTAAACCCAATTTCAATTGTTTCTAGAATATGGCATAATATAAATTTTAAATAAGAAAATAAAAACACAAAATCAAAAGACAACCATATTGAAAAACACACAGATACATGCATTGGAGTTTCTCAGGCTTAATTTAACTCATAAAACTCTTTAAAAAATCTTCAATCAGCATCCATTTATAATGGTCTTATTGAAGCAAGTATATATACAAGTACACATGCTATAAATGAGTATCTCAATGAACTTTCATACCATAAACATCTCTCTAACAGCACCAACATCAAGAAAAAAGAAACTACCAGTACCCCGAGAAGCCCTCCTGTGCTCTCTTCCAGTTTCTGCCCCACTAAGGTTACCCACTGTCCTGACTTGTATCACCATAGTACAAGATGATCTGTTTTTGCATGTTATAAAAATGGAATAATACCTTATGTATTTTTCTGTGGCTTCTTTTGTCCAAATTTATGTTTATATAATGATATTTACATTATTCATTATGCAAATATAAATTCATAAAGTCCTTGGATACATGACTATTTAGATCATTTGCTCATTTTTAAATTGGCTTGTCTTTTTGTTGTTGAGTTGTAAGTGTTCTTTACATTTTCTAGATACAGGTTCCTTATCAGAACCTACAAATATTTTCTTGGGGAATGTCTTTTAACTTTCCTGATGGTTTCCTTTGAAGCACAACATTTTAAATTTTGATGAAGTTCAATTTATGTATTTTTAAGTTGTATATTTTCTTTTGTTCCTTGAGTTTTAATATCATATCTAAGAGTTGTTGGCTAAATCCAAGGTCACAGAGATTTACCTTTATTTTCTTCTAAGAGTTTTGTAATTTTAGTTCTTACATTTAGGCCTTTTATCTATTTGAGTTAATGTTTGCATAGTATAAGATAAAGGTTCAACTTCATTCCTTTGCATGTGCCTATCCAGTTATCTCAGTAGTACATGTTAAAAATACTATTCTTTCCCTATTGACAGTCTCCACACTGTTGTTGAAAATCAACTGACTATAGCTATACAGGTTTGTGTACAGAGTCTCAATTCTATTCTATATGTCTATCCTGGAGCAAAGTACTATGATATCTTAGGCACCATTGCTGTGTAGTGAGTTTTGAAATCAGGAAGTTGAGTCATTCTACTTTGTTCTTCTTTTTCAAGATTGTTTTGGATCTTCTGGGTCCCTTGTAATCCCATACAAATTTTAGAATCATCTTTTTAATTTATACAAAGAAGTCAGCTAGAATTCTGATAGAGATTTCAGCGAATCTGTAGATCAATTTCAATTTAGGGAGTTTTGCCATCTTAATGTTAAGTATTCTCATATATGAACATAGCATGTTTTTCTACTTATTTAGATTTTTAAAAATTTATTTCAACAATGATTTATATTTGTATAAGCTTCACACTTCTTTCATTAAATTTTTCCTGTGTCTTATTCTTTTTAATGGTATCATAAATTGAATTACTTTCTTAATTTAATTTTTATATTGTTTATTAAAAGTGTTTAAAAGTGTATAAAAGTGTATAATTGATTTTTGTATAATGATCTTATATCCTGAAAGTTTGTTGAAATCATTTATTATTTTTTATGGTTATTTACTGGATTATTTTCTAATATACTATATCATGTCTTTGAGATGTTTTTAGTCATTTCTTTCCAATCTGGAGGCTTTTAATCTCTTTTTTTTTTTTGCCAAGTCGCCCTGGCTAGAATACTGTACAGTGTTGAATAGAAGTGGTTTTGTCTTATTCTTATCTTGTCTTATTCTTACTCATACTCTTTCACCATCAAGCATGATGTTAACTGTGGAATTATAGTAGGTACCCTTTATGATGTTGAGGAATTCCCCTTCTACTCCTACTTTTGTTATAGTGTGTTTTACTGTAAAAATATGTTGGATTTTGTCAAATGTTTTTTCTTCATTATTGAGATGATTGTGTGAGTTGTTTTTTATTCTATAGTCATGATGTATTACATTAATTGATTTCTGGATGTTAAACTAACCTTGCATTCTGGTGATACATACTACTTGGTCATGGTGTGTAATTTTTTTTTTATATCTTACTGGATAGGATTTGTTGGTATTTTGGGAGGATTTCTACATCCATATGTAAAAAGAGACATTGCTCCATAGTTTTCTTATCTTATGATGTCTTTGTCTGGTTTTGATATTAAGGTAGTACTAGAACCATAAAATGATTTAGAAAATGCTCCTCCCTTTTATATATTTTGGAAAAATTTGTGAAGAATCAATATTAATTAATAAGTCATTAATTGAGAATCATTAATGTTTTATGAAATAGAGCTTAGGCAATACTGTTTTTGACAAGCTTTTTTCCAATTGGATAAAATACCAACAATCTTTTTTTTTTTTTATCCTGGGATTCCTTTTTATTTTCTTCAATGGTTTTAGAAAAGCTGTTTTGCAGACAATAGCTAGAATTATATTTTTGTTTTCAATTGCAGTTTCCTGGTGCCTACAGAGACAGAATGCTGAAGTATGCTAGAAACAATTTACTCAGCACTGATTGGGACTCAAGATCATAACCAGGTATGAGTTTTGAAGTAAATTATATACCTTGATAAGTTTTAGTTGATGCTGTTATTTGATTGTTTTCTCACTGGGTGTTTTGCTTTGTTTTGTTTTGTTTTGTTTTTAAGATGTAACCAAGGTTACAATGAATAGGTCACCATGTCCTTCAAGAAAAGATAACCAGAAACAAACTAGGAGAATGAGTTTGGTTTCTTCTACATTATTGGGAGGGAGAATGTACACCATGAGGAACCATGGGGCATTTCATAAGAATGTGTTAGAAAAGACTTATTGCAGGATTCAGGCTTTGTTTAGGTGATTTGAGGGAGGATTCATACAAGTGAGGCTTTGGTCTGAATTGGATGCTCTCTGGAACTGTGGATAATTCTATGACTAAGTAAAAAATAAATCTTATTTGGCAAGAGAGAAGGCTAGAGCAGTGCTAAGGCTGTTAATTTTTAAAGAAGTAGTAGTCTGGGACTTCCCTGATGGCACAGTGGTTGGGAGTCTGCCTGCCAATGCAAGGGACAAGGGGTTCGATCCCTGGTCCAGGAAGATCCCACATGCCTTGGAGCAACTAAGACCATGCACCACAACTACTGAAGCCCGCATGCCTAGACTCCATGCTCCACAACAAGAGAAGCCACAGCAATGAGAAGCCTGTGCATCACAACGAAGAGTAGCCCCCACTCGCCACAACTAGGGAAAGCCTGCACACAGCAACAAATACCAATGCAGCCAATAATTAATTAATTAATTAAAAAACAAGAAGTAGTGATATAATTTAATTTACAAAGTTACATTTTGTACGTTAAAACAAATCAACTCTCTTATGCTACTATGCTACTGTTTTGTTTTGTTTTTCTCCCTCTTGCTGCTGTCCACAATTAAAGATATTTAAAGCACAATTTGAGTTAGCAGGGAAGGTTGGGGTGAGAAATTTATAGTAGGATTGTGGCCAGATCTCATGTTTGAGCAAACAATCAATACAATCCAAAATGTGGTCTAATGATTACAAGCCCTCGTGACAAATAATTTGTCGTTGAAAAAGCAATAGCTTTATAATAATGTGACCAATATCATTTCCAAATTTCGAAGTCAGCAGTAAAGTTTGAGATCTTCTCTTTATATTCTAATCTTTCACTAGGTTCTACACTATCAATTTACGAAGTTTCATGTTAACCTCAGAGGTTTAAAGGATACTCTTTGGAGTAAATCAGCTGTTTGTCCTTCAGAACAGTGAATTCAACTTAAATGCAGACTCATGGGAAAATCTGCTTTTAAAATAGAGCCAGTGTTTTATAATTTGTACATTCCTTTACTCACAAAACATCACTTTTTAAAAGAAAAATTTGTTATTTCTATTCATATTATATTATTATGATAACCTGGCATTGGCTTCACTGATGAATTTGAAATATATATATATTGAGGTCCTGTGTGCTTTTTCTGAATTTCATTTTATATAAAATATATGTGTGTATATATGTGTATATATACATATATAAATACATACATATAGATACGTGTGTGTGTATACCCACACACACATAGTGTGTGTGTATAAATATATATATATATATATATATATATATATACACCAATGTAGGCTTGGATACTCACGTTCACTTGATGGAGGAATTCTACATGCAAGTTCAAATCAATGTGTTTCATGAAGCAAATCCATGTTCCTGAAATAATATCAGGACAGCTTGGGCATTTTTTCCCTGGTTAAAGTTGCATGAGATAACATATTTTTTTGCATACCAAATAAGTCTAAAAGGCTACTGAGTAGTACTGGTTTAAATTGTCAAAATAATGTCATAAAATTAAAACAAAATAAAATTAAAATTAAATTAAATTAAAATTAAAATTCATTGACAATTTTTAAATTGCAAGTACATGCATTTGAGCCAATGTTATTGAGCAAATATTACACCATATGTATAACTATGTTTTATAATATTTCTTAATTCTGTTAGGGTAAATACCTCTGCTTTACTCTTTATTTAAGTCTGGCTTAGCTATTCATAAATTATTCTTCCATATAGGTTGTAGATAAAGTTTGTTAAGTTTATCAAAATATCAAACTGGAAATGTCATTGGATTGCATCACAGTTATAGATTAATTTAAGAACAATTGACTCATTTGTAATATTAACCATTTCTCCTAAAAATATGTCTCTTGAAAAATTAAAATCTTCTTTTACAACCTTAAATATTTCTCTAGTTTTTTTCCATGTTGCACTCGAGATAAATTACCATATGAATTAAAGTTTTTGTTGCTGGTGTGATGGTGTTCTATTTTGTATTATATATTCTAGTTCATGTCAAGAACTGTGAATGGTCTAAGATTTTTACCTGATTTGCAAGCTAAGTTAGCCTACTTCAGTTTCATGGATGCTGTCGAGAGACATGATTCTTGGTTCAGAGACAAATGGTAATTGAAAGTTTGTATGAACTCACTTCAAAAAATTTTGGCCCTGGCTTTTGTTCTGTTTTGTTTGTTTGCTTATTTATTTGTTTGTTTCTAATAGGGAAATATTAGCTACTATTTTAATTTTGTTTAAACCTTATTGTTACTAAGGACATTTTGACAATATATATTTTTCCAGAATTTATACATTTTTCTCTAGGTTTTCAAATTTGTTACTGTATATGGAAACATATATGACAATGAGCATATCAAAAGTAGTGAGGAAAGGACAAATTATTTAGTAGAAGAAGTTAAACAAACCACTTCAAGGAGAAAAATTAAAGTGGATGCTTACTTAATAGAACATTCAAAAGTGTCTAAATGGATTAAAGACCTAAATGTGAAGGATAAACTATTAGATAGTAGAAGAAGACAAAACTGAGTATCTTTATAATCTCTAGGTGGAAAAATACTTTAACAAGAAAACTTCAAAGTCAAAAATCATAAGACAAAACAATTGATGAGTGTGATTACATCAAAATAAGGATGACTTGAGTGAAAGACACAAGAGACAAAATAAATGGATGACATAGTGGGAGAAGGTGTGTAAAGCAAAGGTTTAATATATATATTTTTAAAAGACATGTATGTTAACATAAAGATAAGCAAAGAGAAGCTTCTCCAAACCCACAGCAAATGTAATGTTTACTATGAAATATTAGAAGCATTCTTTTTATTTTTTTCCCTCCACTTAATGTTAGATAGGCAACAAGGATATATTGTAAAGCATCCTCTTTTTAAAATGAGTGTTGAGCAATGATGCCCAAGATTCTGTTTGGGATTGTAGGCACACAACATTGAATCCAACAAACTAAAATCACATTCCTCACAGGGCTTTTTGTCACAATGGGTCTTTCAAAAATTGACCTTATCTCTAGAACCCGTACATATTGAGGAGATGTTGGTCAAAAGGTACAAATTTTCAATTATAAGATGAATAAATTCTGAAGATCTAGTGTACAGCATGGTGATTATAGTTAATAATACTGTATTGTATACTAGAATTTTGCAAATAGGGTAGATCTTAAATGTTCTCACCACACACACACATAGGTGATTATATGAGGTGATGAATGTGTTAGTTAACTTGATTGTGGCAATCGCATCACAATATATGCATATGTTAGGTCATCATATCATACCCCTTTTTAAAAAAATCACATCGGCCAACCTAAATATATACCTAAAATATACAAAATGTACAATCTAAATATATTCAGATGGTCCCAATTTACAATAACTTGACTTAAGATTTTTCAACTTTGTGATGGCGCAAAAGTGATACACATTCAGTAGAAACCATACTTTGGATTTTATTTTGATCTTTCCATGGGCTAGCAATATGCCCTACGATGCTCTCATTATGCTGGGCAGCAGCAGTGAGCAGCAGCTCCCAGTCAGGCACATGATCACAAGGTAAATAACTGATACACTTATAACATTCTGCACCCAGACAACCACTCTGTTTTTCACTTTTAGTATATCCTATCAATTCATGGGATATTCAACACTTCATTATAAAACAAACTTGGTGTTAGATGATTTTGCCCAACTGTAGGCTGTGTTCTGAGCATGTTTAAGATAGGCTAGGGACTTCCGTAGTGGCGCAGTGGTTAAGAATCTGCCTGCCAATGCAGAGGACATGGTTTCCATCCCTGGTCTGGGAAGATTCCACATGCCGTGGAGCAACTAAGCCCGTGTGCCACAACTACTGAGCCTGTGCTCTAGAACCCGTGAGCGACAACTATTGAGCCTGCATGCCACAACTACTGAAGCCTGTGCGCTTAGAGCCCATGCTCCACAACAAAAGAAGCCACAGCAATGAGAAGCTCATGCACCACAACGAAGAGTAGCCCCCACTCACCACAACTAGAGAAAGCCCACACACAGCAAGGAAGACCCAATGCAGCTAATAAATGAATGAATTAATTAATTAATTTAACTTTTTAAAAAGATAGGCTAGGGGCTTCCCTGGTGGTGCAGTGGTTAAGAATCCACCTGCCAGGACTTCCTAGGTGGTGCAGTGGGTAAGAATCTGCCTGCCAATGCAGGGGACATGGGTTCGAGCCCTGCGCCAGGAAGATACCACATGCAGTGGAGCAACTAAGCCTGTGCGCCACAACTATTGAGCCTGTGCTCTAGAGCCTGTGAGCCACAACTATTGAGCGCATGTGCCACAACTACTGAAGCCCATGCGCCTAGAGCCCATGCTCTGCAACAAGAAAGGCCAACAAGAAAGGTCACCGCAGTGAGAAGCCTATGCACCACAACAAAGAGTAGCCCCCACTCGCCGCAACTAGAGAAAGCCCGTGTGCAGCAATGAAGACCCAACACAGCCAATTAAATAAATAAATAAATAAATAAATTTATAAAAAAAAGAATCCACCTGCCAATGCAGGGGACACGGGTTCAAGCCCTGGTCCGGGAAGATCCCACATGCTGCGGAGGAAATGAGCCTGTGCGCCACAACTACTGAGCCTGTGCTCTAAAGCCTGTGAGCCACAACTATTGAGCCCTTGTGCTGCAGCTACTGAAGCCCGTGAGCCTAGAGCCTGTGCTCTGCAATAAGAGAAGCCACTTCAACGAGAAGCCTGTGCACCACAGCAGACAGTAGCCCCAGCTCTCTGCAACTAGAGAAAGCCTGCATGCAACAATGAAGACCCAACACAGCTAATAAATAAATAAATAAATAAATAAATAAATAAATAACTTTAAAAAAAGATAGGCTAAGCTAAAATGTAACGTTTGGTAGGTTAGGTGTATTAAATGCTTTTTCAACTTATGATATTTTCAACTTACGATGAGTTTCTCAGGACGTAACCCTATTGTAAGTTGAGGAAGACCTGTAGAATTTTTATTTGTCAAACATACCTAAATAAAGTGGTGAAAAAAATTTTTAAATACGTTTATTTTACAAAGTTTGTTTAGATGAAATACTTCTGGAAATTCTGAATTTTAGTATTTATATCTACAAGCTTCAGGGAGATTTTTTTCAAAAGTTAACTATTAGTCTAATAAGCTGGTACACAATGAAATAATTAAACCCACATGGTAGAACAGTGGGTAAAGAATCCATGTGACTAACTTAGATTGAGTATTGAGTACCTACTAACTGAAAGGAATATTTAGTTACAGAATCTACTTTAACTCAGTTTTTTTTTTCTTTAACATTCACTCTGCATTTTCTGACCATAGTTTGATTTAGTGTCACAGTATGATTCTGTGGAAGAAGCTGATTTTCTGAAAAGTTATAAATGAAAGGATCAATTTTTCTATAGGTTAGCTAATTTAAATTTCATATGGTTCAGTGAGCCAGAAAACATTAATGGGTCTTTTTTTTAATATAACTTTGCTGTACGTTGGTTCAACTGATAACAAAACCTGTATTAAAGTATTTTTATGAGTAATAATGAAACTGTATCTTATCATCTAGATAGAGGGGTAATACTTTGTTCTTTTAAATAAGCTTTATATAATATTCCCTGATCAGTAAGAACACAGGACATGAAATATATTTTTATCTTTTTATCATTGAATTAAACTTATCTTGCTAAGTTTAAGCTTGAGGCTTGGAAGCATGGGGAATGAGACCAAAATTTTAAAAAGGGAAAAAGAAATGAGTCATCAAAAATTGTGATTTCAAATTAACTAATATGGTTTATAACCCTTGGAATTTTTATAACAAGCAAAGGAAAAAATAGTATGCTACAGATAAAAAAATTTTGCTTTGGGTATTTTCTGGTTTCTATGTCATTTTGAAACTCAAAAAGCAACACAGACTTTATTGGTTGAATTAACTGAAAAATTGCTAGCACGTGACATTTATGTTATCTATGTATGGAATAAAAACAATGTACTAAACTTGAAAAAAATAATTTAATCGATTTCTGTTTTAATTATCCAGATACTTTAAGCAAGTTCCATTGGAGATATTATTTAAAATCTATCTGAATTGTGTAGAGATCTTAACTCTAATTAGAAATAAATTCCAGTAACTTAAAATAAGTGAACAGCTTAAATTTAGTGTTCTAATGTACATGCTGGTTTTTTACTGCAATCTTGGTACAAAGCTCATCTGCCTATATTTTAATGAAAGGTTTCTGGCATATTTTGTTTTTAACTTTTCCATATATATATTCCTTTATAGTTTGTTGGAATAATTGGCAATGATTTCTCCTACCATGGTTACAAAACAATAGGAAAAGTTAGATAAATGGAGATTATATGAAGACTAATAAAGAGATACAATATGTCACATTGTCAGTTAAAGATCAATTGTAAAATGAGATCTAGAGACAGAGTACAGAGAATCAATACCAGAAAGTCATCACATCAGTATTTGAAAACTGGTTGGAATGCCTTATAGGATCTGCAATTTAATATACAGTAGAGAAATTTGAATGATTAAAGACTCAGATATCACTTTCTTGACTCAACACGGGACTTTAGCAAACATGGTCACAGTGAGGTGTGATAGGAAGGGACAGTACTTTTCTGGAAGTCCAAAGTACACTAGTTTACCATTTTATGTGGATTTGCAAAATTCTAGGTTTTTTTTTGTTTGTTTTGTTTTTTATAATTTAAGATTATTGTATTTCCTTACAAGAGGAATGTTTTAATAAATTTTACAGGTGTCAATCAACCCTTGTTCAAATTGGGCACACATCAAATCTAGCATTATGGGAGTTTTATTGGGCAGTGAACTTTTAACTATCAATACAAATGCCAAGATACACAAAACATCCACAGGAATTTTTTTCATCTTTTTTTGAATTGTTCACAAACATTTCCTACATAATCCAACATACAACAGAGAAATGGTACATCTTTTTCTTTCAATTTGCATACAATGGAAAAACAAGAATATATATATATATATTTTACAAAGTTTAACTAATAGACACTACCAAGCTGACAGTTTAAGTCTATAGGTGAGAAATTATCTAATAAAAAATAATCAGAAATTTATTTAGCATCAGTCACTTCCATAACCAAGTATTATTCTGATTAATAAAACTTGCCGCCATTAGGCTTCTGGTATATACTCATACCAACTACTTCATCTGCTGTATTGCTCCCCACCTTGGTTCTTCACGATTACAAACAGAAAATCATTGCAAAGGAGGGGCAAGCATTTGCAAAAACAAACAAAAATCCCCAGCTTATTATAAGCATGAATGTGTGGTGGAATTTCCTCCCAAGAAATGGACTTTCAAATCACCAGAACTGAATGTGTCAAGATATTCTGCCTAAGTCCAAGAAGAGATGTACTTATTTATATCCAACAGAGGACCGAAAATTAAACTTAGTGTTTCATTTGGGGGCAGGTTAGGGGGAATTCAGCCATTTGAAAAATGACCGTCTTAAAAAAAAATGACCACCAAAAAATAGGTTCACTAAATTTATTTTAAAAATCATAAAACGTTTCTTACAAAAGAGCATTACATTCTGCACACTGCTCTGAATAGATGGCAGGGACATATGGACTCTTGTTACTTTTCCTCCCTGTCCCACCCTGCCCCCAAATGTTACAGCGACCACAAAGCAAAGTGTTCACAATAATTACATGGGGGGATTTTTTTTAAACCACCAACAATGAACAAAAATTAAAATGCACTCACTCTGCTGCTGTTTCAAAATTTCAATGTTCGTTTTTTGCACACCCTCCCCCACCCCCCACCCCTGTTTGTGAGGAACTAAAACATTACATCTGGTGAACAGCAAAGATTTCACTACACCTCAAATGCAGAACACCTATGAAACAGAGGAAAGTTGGCTTTTTAAACAGAAGCAGATAAAAAAAAAAAAAAAAAGATGCAGGACTCCTTCAGTTCTTCACTAGTCTCAGAAAAACTTTCCAGAATACTGCTTCACACTGTTCTGCAGCAAATACCGTGCATTCTGTATCTGGTCCTGTGTTCCTGTAATGGTAATGATTCGATCTTCGGATCCTTCTAAAGGCTCATCGATTTTGATCGAAGCTCCTGACTCATGACGGATTTGTTTAATCCGCTGACCAACTTTGCCAATAATAGATCCAGCCAAATCTTTGGGAATAGTTACTTGTGTAGTAATAATAGGTCCACCAAGATCACCATATGAGCCACGACCCCCTGCATAGGAATAATCATATCCAGAGCCACCCTGTGGTTCATAAGCCATCTGCCACTCTGATGGGCTCCACGTATCTATTGTGGAGTCCCAGGTTTCATCAGCACTGAAACCAACCATGCCATCATAACGGTCTCCAGGTCTTCCTCTTCTGTCATAGGCCATTAGATCTCCTCCTCTAGGTGGTGGTGGTGGTGGTAGAAGAGGAAGATTCCGAGCTCTGCTACCACCCCGGCCACCTCATCCAGGAGGAGGTGGAGGAGGTCCTCAACGAGGGCTCGTATCATCATAATCTCTTCTGGATGGAGGCATGGGATGCCCACCCTGACCAGGAGGCATTCTATCAAAACCACCTCTTCCTCGCATAGGAAATCCCACGGGACGTCCACGGCGGTCATCAAACATCATTGTAAAACCACCGTAATCATAGGTTTCATCATAAAAATTGGGATCATAAGGCTGAGCACGTCCTTTGATGGGAGACTCAGATATAAGATCCAGGATGATCTTTATGCACTCTATAACCCTATCAGGTTTTCCTCCAATAAGAACGACTCTGTCAGTGGATTGAGGACAACATTCCTGGAAAAGCTTGATTGTTGTCTGAGTGTTCTCTTGAAGTTCTTTGATTTCAGCACTTTTGACGCCAATAATTCCTCCTGCCAGACTCTGATGAATCAACAGTCTCAACTTGCAGTCAAAGTCGCTTCCTTTATAGTGTTGGTAATTTAAGCATTCCACAGCATCAGATTCGAGCGGCAGCTGGCTGGTTGCAGTGGGTGATGGCAACTGCAGGCCCTCTTCCAAGGTAGGGATGATTTTCTTCAGAATTTCTCCAATTGTTTCAGTATCAGCACTGATACTCAATATGCACTCGGGGCCACTGCTGTCTGGGACTGAAACACTGGCATTGTAGTCTGTACGGAGAGCCTTAATATTCTTGCCTCATTTTCCAATCACTGCCCCAGCATTCTTGCTTTGAAGCAGAATGCGTAATTCAACCATCTCATCAGTGTTTCTAGATCTTTTAAAAGCTTGTTCCTCTTCCATATCTTCAGCAGGGCGTTTACCAAATTTGCCATTGGTTTTGGTGTTGGGAAAGGTTTCCTCTGGCTGTTCAGTTTCCATTTTCTTGTATTAAAGGAACACACCAATCTATAGGCCGCAAATAAGCGGGAAGTAGGCAAGACGTCGAGGTTGCTGCAGCGGAGAAACAGAGGATAATGGCGTCTGTAGTGCTTTCGCCTGGAGCGCCCTCCTCCTTTCTCCAAAAATTCTAGTTTGGAGTGGGAATGGAAGTGAGGCAATATATGAGACACAGAAAACTGCAAAAAGACATTTGCTCTCCTCCTCCATTTTTCCAGCATCTTCTTCCTCCCTTTCAGTTTCTATGGGAAGTATCATGTTGCTATATAATCAGGCTACTTTACCCAAAATTGATGGACCCACTGGAGCATATCTCACCCAACCTTTCTCTTAGAATAATAATTCTTTTTTTCAAGGATTTGTAGACTCAGAGTTTTGAAAGATACAAGGCAGTCTCTTAGGTATCTGCAGCTGGAAAGAAATAAGATCTATAAGTCCATAGCTTTCAGAGGCCATGTGGAGAAAGGAGGTCTGTGTTGAGAGCAAAAGGAATAATGCAAATATGTATAGTGGAAAAGGCTTTACTCCCTGGGAGCAGGTCTCTTGGCCAAGGGAACATACAAATTTCTGCTTCCAGAGAATAGAAGCCACACCCATTCTTCTACTGGTAACCAAAATTACCAGTGAAAGGAAGTCTTAACAAATCACACCCCACCCCCCTCCTTCCATTAAGTGCTCAGGGGAACATCTGAATGTACCTCCTTTAATAAAAATAAAAACTGTATCTCCTGCTTTTCCTTCATCAAAATCATGTAAACAAATTCAGGATGATTTAATATATAAGAATAAATGTGGAAGGTCTCAGGTGGTCCTGCACCTTTCTTTAAAACAATACTGCTATAATTGAAATTAGAATCAGCAGGGAGCTAGTGCTGATTTGGGGTTAAAAGCATCATCCCATACTGGGTAATCAATAAGTATTAGGTCAAGTTATGGTCCTGCAGTGTTTTACTGGCTGAAAGTACTGTAGGTGAAAGAAATACAGGACAACTTAGTTACAAATTGCACTTTGTATAAAATGTAGATAAAGAAAATCCTTACAAGGAAACTTTAACATTGCCTGGCTTTTCCTAATTTAGTATTCAAAGGCACTTAGAGGTTATATTCACAACTGAAGGAAATAGAATAGGAGGAACCCAATGCTTGATTATGGTTTCATAATAAATTCTGTTAAATCTAGTTTATATTTCAGTTAAATTAGCATGACAATATTATAAAGAATGAACAATTGGGATGACTTTTTATGGATAGAAATCTGGGGGAAATATTATTGATAGGAAGAAAATCAACATCGTTTCAGGCAGTTCCACCAGCACATATGGGACTGCGTTTAGCATGTCTTTCTAAAATCCCACTGTATTTGAGAAAGAAAATGTCAGAAAAAAAGGTATTTCCTGATATTAAATTTCTTTCTTTCTTAATTTAGGTTTTCATAATTAGTAAAGATAAAAACTGTTCCAAATCCAACTATAAAACTTTAAAAATGTTCACCTAAAATTCTATCATAGTTGTCTAGTTAATGAAAAAGGTTTATTTTCCATGGATACGTATCCAAATAATTGACTCAAATTTGCGTGTAAAGAAAATAATAGTAAAAGATATGAATTCTTGGTGGGCTTAACATTTAAAGTAATAATAATTTAACAATTCTCCATATACCAAAAAGAAAAAAAATCTTGTTATGCAGTTGAATATTTTTTAATTTGAATACTAGAACTTCCATTGAGGAAAGTTTATCACGTGTCAGGTGCTTTCTCTATTTCATTTTATGTACATTGTTTAATCCGAACAAGCTTAGAAAGTACAATTATTCCCATTTTACAGAATAGAAAGGAAAATATGAAGTTAAAAAAAATACTTGCTTTACAAAGCACCTTTTCAATAAGCATTTTTTGAATTCTTGTTTCACACACACTGTGTGGTGGGTACTATGGGTTAAATGACGACTAAGAAATGGTCCTTTCCATTAAAGAGTGTAGCCCCCAAGTTGCACAGCATGTATAGGAGGAATTGAACCGGGTTGTTTATGACTAGACATCCTTGCTCTTTGTGTAATTTTACACCATCCTCCTCGCACTTCCTACCCACCCCCACCAAAAAGATTAAAACACAAGGTGCCATATGGAATAACTGAAATCAAACTCCTTAAGGGAGTTCTCCATTTCGCTACACCAGTATGTGGGATTCTTCGGTTTTGAGAGAACAAAAGTTCAGCAGTAAGGCCAACGAATTGAAAATCTTCTGTCTGATTAGACAAGTAGTGTACAATGGGACCTCTGATAGATGGAAACAAATAGAAGGCATTAGATCATTTGTTCTCCTAAGCACACTTTCCAAAATATCTATCTCATAAGTTCTTAACCTGGTGTTTGCAGTTCAAAAAGCATCATGATCTTGTAGACCTTTTCCAATTACAGATCTCATTTTTAGTCCTTGATCATAAAAACTTCCCTTTTATTTCCTGAACAATTCTCCTTCATCTCCAAACTCTCTGTAAGGCACTGTCATCTAAAAAGCTATATTCTTTGTAAAGTGAATTTTCTTTGAGCTCTCTTGTTAATTTTCTTCCCTTAGCCTGAATTCCATTTATTAAAAGTGTTCCAATGGTGGAAAATCTTTTCTGAAAGATTCTGATGAAGATAATTTTCATGTAGATAAAATGGCTAAAGGAAAGGAAAATAGAAGCCTAGTTCAGTTGCCTTTTGATTAGATTGGCATGGTCTACTTAGTTGTAATCTATTTAACTGCTTGCAAAGCTGATATAAACCCAAATAACATAACATAAAACTAGAATATGCACACTTCTGTGATTTAAAAGGAGCTCTACATCTAGAAATGTCTCCAGTGTGGGTTGTACCACAAGTATAAAAGTAAGGAGATATTTTTTAAATGCACTAGCTTTTATTTCTTGAAAGCTCAGTGTGTGTCAATGTCCTGTTTTGTATATTAATTAATTTAATTTTTGAAAAATCCCAGGTGATAGAGTCTCTTATTATCCCTATCTCATAGTGTGAGAAATGGGATGAAAGAGAAGTAGATAACTTGTCACATTCTCATAGTTAGAAAGTGATACAATTAATTAATATTTAGTCGATAGATGTATTCATCATGTAAGATAATGTTTCAAAAAAAAGATACTGTGGTGAGTTCCATGACCTAGTATCACACTATAAAAGCTAAATCTATTGAGGCCATGTCTAAATGCCCATCTGCTCTGACTATTTTGGCTGAAATAATTGCCAACCTCAGATATATTAGCCCACCAAGCTATCTGGTTTGCTAGTTTAAAAATGCACTAATTTTAATTAACCTACTATTTCAGCCACTTCCTTCTTAATTTATTCAGGCTATAAATATGAGTGGCTCTACAAGTTTGGTATTTTAGAAAGCATTGCCTTACATTATTAAATTAAGTTTAATACTATTTAATCTGTCTCTTACTTTTTATGACTTTTAATTGACTGTCTATTCTTTTTTTAATTTTATTTCATCAAAAATAAAATATTTCCCCTTGACCATATAAAATCAGCCCAGTAGTTGTTACCTCTGCACTCAAGTGCTTTTGATTTATGACCTTAGTTAGCTAAGTGGATCTGGATCACTTAATAAACTCCATTTTTAAAATTTAATTGTGCTTTTAGACAATATCCTGAAATATAGAAATTGCTAGCAAATTTTATTCATCAAATTTAGAAAATATTGTGACAGCTCTCTTCAAAATGTTACCCCTATGAAGAGAGATAAAATCCTTATCCCTGGCTTTTCTCTTCTATAGACTGTAGCTTTTAAGATAATGTGAAAGTTTACACCTGTATTTGCCTTAATCAAAAGGTGTGTTATTGACATGATATATATTTTCAGAGGAGCCATTCAATTCATTTTGCTTTAAAAATATTAAAGGAAATTGTTAATGACCATTCCAATCCATTATATTTTCAAATAGCTGCATTGTGATTTGGAATAATTCTGTGTGCTGATAGTAAAGAGTTCCCCATTCCTTTCTGTCTATACCCACATGCCATACACATACATACATACATACATACACATAAGAATACTTATATATATACAAATATATATTCAGTGATATCTCTTTCCTACTCTATATACACACGTGTGTGTGTATATGAGCAATATGCATATATGTAAACAATTAAAACTAAATTTAATAGAACCATAAGTATACATTAAATGATACTCAGTAGGTTAAAAATCTTGCATTTTAACAATCATAAATCACACTCAATCATATATTTGGTTAAGCAGATATTGTTCTGTGGCTTCATCTCTTCCCTTTCTCCTGCTCTACAGAATCTTTGGTCCTAGTCTGACACTGGCACTTCCTCTGAAGCCACTGGTTGTAAAGTTACACTTGAACTTTGCAAGCACATGAAATGAGATAAAAAGTAGAGCCTGCAAATCTGCAATGATTGTAATTTTATAATTTTGGATTTCCTGAACCTGTCTATGGGAGCCATAATTAATGCAATACATCGGTTAGCTTCTCTCAGGGGTAAAAAGAAGGATCTAATTGAAACCTTGTAAAGCAGTTTCACAAGTGAAATGGAAAGGATATTGGCTTTTATCTCCCAGCCCCACCTTTACACTGTCACAGATTATTAATGTTTCATAAAAATATTGTAAACCTTCATGCTAATATCCTTACAACTGATGAATTTAGGTTAATAATGACAATTGAATCTTTAATTAGTAGTGTTAAATAGAATTCCTTTTCTGAGATAAGAAGCTGAAAATTAGAATCTGAAAATGTCTACAATTAGTAATAGTCATTTTATAATTCTCAAGAACGTCTGGACCAGCCTATATAAACTTAAGACAAAGGAACTATTCTATATTTTAATAAATAACAAGTTGATTCATAAAAGGATGGTACTGACAACTTAGATAAAATAAGCTAACCTATTCTTTCCCCATAATTATTGTTTCACATCACTCTGTGAGCAATGCAGGTAGGAGTCTCAGTTTTAATTATGAAAGATAGTACCTGTTTTTTTCAACTCTCCCCTCATCTCCTCCTCTCTTTTTCCTCCTCCTCCTGCTGTTGCTGCTGCAAAACAGGATAACCAGGATTCTGAGCTCTGCTTATACTGTCTTTTTGAGGAATCTTCACTTGTTATTGATTGATTTGTCTGCACTGATTTAAATCTTTCATACCCAGTAAGTACCATCATCAAAGGAATTGCATGCAGTTACTCCAGGCTTAATTTACTTAACAAGTATTTACTGAGCATCTACTATATGCCAAACACAAGGTACTAGATAATCAGGCTTCAATGTGTGACACAGATATACCCTTTCTCTTCATGGAACTTATTTCATAATCAATTAGTTTATTGACTAATATCCATACAACTTCTTCTTTGACCTATGGGCTATTTTAGAGTGTATTTCCAATTTCTAAATAGATGAGAATTTTCTAGTTATTCACTTGTTCTTATTGTTATCCTATGGTTATGCTAGAAATTATATTATAAATTTTGACTTACCAGGTTCTAATAAAAATCCATACTTTGGTGATTATGATGTGATTTATTAAAGCATTTAACATCTTAATATAGTAGTTTATTATTTACATTAGGCATTTCACTATGTTTTAGTTATATTTTAGGAAATTGATTGGGGGTTTCACGTTGATGTGTAATACTGCTATCATTTTAGCTAGTCATTTTTTGTTATCAATTTCTAGCTTAATTTCATTGTAGTTAGAAGATCTACCCTCTCTGATTTAAATATCTTGAGGATTGATGAGATTTACCCAGAACATGGTCAACTTTGGTAAATATACCATGTGTACTTGAAAAGAATGTTTATTATGCAATTGTATTCAGGAGTATTTTATATATTTCTCTTAGCTCAAGTTAATTAATGTGGTTTTTCATATTTTCTGTATCTTTTATCATTTTATTTTTTCCTACTTGTTTGATCAGTTACTGAGAGAGGCAAATTAATTCCCCTATTCCAATTATTGTGAATTTTCGGTGTGTGATTCTATCTTTTTAAAAAATTTATTTAATTTGCTACTAAGTCTATACAAATTTAGAATTATAATCCCCTTGTGAATTTAACATTTTATTATTATAAAACATCCCTCTTAGTTAATACAAATGTCTTTTAAATAAGGTCTACTTAACGTGATATAAATACATTAATGTAGCTGAACCAGTTTTATTTTGGTTAATGATACATATTAAATCCTTTTGTGTTGTATAACTTTTCCGTATCTTTCTATTTTAACTGTGTCTCTTATATGCATTATGTAGTTGGATTTTATTTAAACTTAAATCCTTTCTTATCTTTAATTGACTAGCGCATTTGCATTTGGTGCAACTATCATCGTATTGAGTTTAAATCTACTATTTTATAACTTGCTGTCTTGCTTGAGCAATGTTTCTTTTTATCTCTTTTCTTGCCTTCTTTTATATTGATTAAATTTCATTACCCCATTTTTTCTTTCTTTGCTGGATAGTTATTCATTTGTTTTTATTGCTATTCTATGGTTATCCTAGATATTACATTATAAATTTTGACTTATCAAGTTCTAATAAAAATCCATACTTTGATGATTATGATGTGATTTATTAAAGCATTTAACATCTTTATATAGTAGTTTATTACTTATATTAGGCATTTTACTATGTTTTAGTTATATTTTAGGAAATTGGGGGTTTCATGTTGATGTGTAATACTGCTATCATTTTAGCATAAAATCTTTGAGTGTTGGAAATGGATAGTTAGAGCATAAGATACCTGTATTTAAGAATAAATTCACAATACATGAATTGTCATAAAAGCCAGGATTAGATCTACTTTTTGTTTGTCTCTCGGCAGAGCACTGTGAGCTCTGTTTAATAACTGTCAAATATCCAAAATATGACCTCAATTTTCATTTTTCATATGAAAGTTCAGTATCCTGTCAATATTTTCAAGATAAAGAAGACACAATCCCAATGAGATTTAACATTCAGTTAAATGATTATAAACATAATTTTGAAGATTATTATAGAAAATACTCTTATGTGGTCATAAAGAACGATTTTTAGAAGTGTCCTTAGTTAAAAAATAATAATAATAAAAATAAAACTTTGGTAAGATTTTAGTTATTAACTCACAGTTTTTAAGCAGGCTAATAGGAAACTCTCAGAAATACCACCATGTAATCTGGTATACAGTTGAGGGTATATTTTTAATTTTCCCAAAAAGATTATCTAGGTAAAATATCATTTGTGGGAAGAGGCAACCCGATAATGTAGCACATGCTGTTGTTTTCCAGCCTGCGATCTCTCTGCCTTAGGATTTTGGTGCATATCTGTAGAATTCCAATGGCTCGTATCTGAATCACTTTACCTGAAGGTGTCTCTGACTGTTGAAGCTTAAATTGCTCTTGTGCCCTGCAGATTTGGTGTCACAGAGAAGTAATGGTTCATCAAAACAGCCTTCTACCAATAATTGATCTGACTTGGTGTATAAATACCCCGGCTTCTTCATCCATCAGAGGCAATGACTTTGAGATTTCCCCAGGTAGTTTAAGCTCCCTTTGCCTAAAAAGATAATTTTCTGATAATTTATCCTTTATTGTCTCAACCCCCGCCCCCTTCCCCGTCTCAATGACTATCTTGTTACTTGTATTTCATTAAATAACTCACAAATAAACTACTGACACTTGAATTATTTTCTAGGAGTCACTTCCTGGAGGAACCCAAATTAAGACAATTGGCACTGGAAGTGGTTTTAGAAAGCAGGTCCTCAGGATAAAATTCTGAAATTGGATCACTGACTGGCCAGAGGACTCTAGGACCCCATTACTGGTGATAAGTAGGGTAATGATAACACCCAAAATGCTGCAGCATTACAATAACCAAGACTCTTACCTGTGGTGAATTAGGATAAAAATGGAATGAAATGCACTGGCTTGTGCAATATCTCTAGAGATATGGGGACATAATTGTTATAGGAACCTTGGAATTTATTTGTCATTAAGTATTAAAACAAACAAACAAACAAAAACCTGATAGTCAAGTCAACTCCTGACATTATCAACACAAGATATGACTAGGCAAGCCACAAGGCTATAGCAGCATTAAAGAGACTCTCATCTCTTGCAAGTTATAGAGGAGGGCAAATTCACATCCAGGCAAGTCTTCTATACTCAAGTCAGAGCCCTGATAAGGAAACAGTGGGACTTTAAGACCTTAGATAAGATATCTAGGTAAAATGTTTGAGAACCCTGAGACCTGAGATGTCCCAGAATGCTCTAGGCTAGCAGAAGTCCTCACACTCTTCTTATCAGACAATCACTGTATTTCTTTTTCTGGACACCATTAAAAGACTTCACCTGAGGCAGATGTCTTGCACAACCATGTTTTTGTGTTTGGTTGTTTCCTAATTAGGAACAAAGTTGCTCCTAATTTCCTTCATTGCTTTTATATCAGTTACTATGATTATGACTCAGCATGGCCCAGCTGGGGAAATACTATCCCTATCATATCAGTTATCTATGGCTGCATTACAGATTACTACAATCTTAGCAGCTTTAAACAACAGACACGTATCATAGCTTTGGTGAGTCAGTCTAGACATAGATTAGCCATATCATCTTCTTTAGTTTCTCACACAGCTGCTATCAAAGTATTAGCTAGGGCTTCATTCTCAACTGAGCCTTAACCGGGGAAGAAGTTTCTTCCACGCTCATGTAGTTTTGGGGGGCATTCAGATCCTGTAGGCTGTTGAACCATAGTTCCTGAGGATATTGCCTGACTTTTACAAAATAACAACAACAACAACAACACACACACACACACAAATTACAAAAACTTTAGAGGCAGATAATCAAGATGCTGATATCAGCTACCCAGGGCAAAATCATAACCCTGCACCAATTTCCAGGAAGCCTGTTGCCGAGGATGCTGCCTCCTCTTGAGGAATACTCCATAAAACAAAGCAAGTATAAACAATACGAAATCCCATGATCTTTCCACAAAGGATCTAGAGAAATTTACTAGGACCTGTTTCTAACATTGAAACCTATTAGACACAGAATCTAACAATATCCTGAGGAAACCAAAATGTCCTTATAGACCCCCACTTAGAATGCAAGAACATGGAGGCCAGGTGACATGTGGAATACTGGCCTTCAGTCATCTTAGTGTGGGTTCAGTGATTCCACAGAGCCCTCACCTCTGGCCCCAGGGGCATTCGTCAATCCATGAATCCATAATCAGGATGAATACACATATTGAATTGGCAGAGCTCTTGTTCTTACAGCCTGACCTGTGGAGGAGTGCGATAATGGTAGGAAAGTTCAAGTAAAAGCACCTGAAACTTCCTCCTTCCAGGCAAGTTAGTAAATTAAAAGCAATATTGCATCCCAGATAGAAGAGCAAACTGGCAGAGACCTAAAGGATATAGGGATGGTGTTATTTATTTTAACCTATTTAATTGACCAGTCTGTACTCCTCCCCACTCAAAAAAACAAAACAAAACAAAACAAAACAAAAAAACAACAACAACAAAGAAAAATTGAGCATGGCAAACAGCAGCAAGTAGCATCCACGTAACCAGTTGTTATTTCCAATTGCAGCTGCTTTTCCAGATGTGTAACTTTACTAGAAGAGATCCATACAGCCTTGAACATTTGATATATAGTTATTGACCTAGCAAATGTGCTTTTTCCCCCCCAATACTAATCAGGAAAAAGGATTAGAAGAGGTTTCCACTTACCTGGAATAGATGGTACTATACACTCATAGTCTTTCCCCAAAACCACATTAACCCTAATGATTTTAGCCAAATATAATGAGAAAAAAAAAACCTTTATCATCTGACTACTATATAAAATGCATAGCTGATTCTTTATAATAATGTCTTCATATTAATTGGGCCTAATAAGTGGGAAGCACCAAGTACTTTGCATGTCATATGCTCCAGAGAGTGGGAGAAAAACCTATATTGTATAACCTAGATCTATGGGCCTTATAAATTAGGGAAATTAGAAATCTAGTAACTTATGCATATAAGAACATTCCCACCAAAATTAAAGGACAAGGTATTGTACCTTGAACCTCTTATGATTGTCAAATAGTCACTTTACTTGGTAGGCCCATGTAGATTTTGAGGACAGCATGTAAAGACTTAGAAACACTGATCACATTCATTTATTGGGTGACTCAGAAATCTGCCAGTTTTGATTGGGCCCAGAGGATTCTGCATTACTTTTAGGCTGCCATAAAGCATCCCTGCAACTCTGTCTATATGGCCAGGTGGATGCCACAGTGCTGGAGGTATCCATCTTAGAAAAGGGTATCATATGGAATCTCTAGCATAGAAGATGTTTGAAACAGAGAACTATTAACCATTAGAAAAGTAGCTTCTGGCATTTACTGGACCCTAATAAATTACTTTACCCTAATAAAGACTGAGATGCTAGTGTCTATTAAGGGCCAGGACTACAACAGGTGCTATTCATCATGAGGTGGGAATTATCAACTTATCAAGTAATAAAGTTGTACAGACACAACAGAATTCCATCATATAATGAAAAGGATACATTTAAGATTAGGCTTGAAGCAGATCAGAGAACACAAGTAATTTACAAAAGAACTGGACCAGACTCCAAGTTACCTAATTGTTTTATTCCAACATTTCTACCTCAGCTCACATTTTTCAACTGGTAGGGAATTCCCTGTTCCCAGTTGTGGAAATAACATGGTCCAAATTCATGGGAAGGTAAGTTGCTGTAAGCCAATATATTTCTGTTAGTCAAAAACAGACTATCACAGGAATGGCCTCCACAGACAGTATTGAAAGGAAATCTTTCTAACGGGAAGAACAGATGCCCTAGGTCATCAATTTGATGTAAAAGAAGATGCCTGAACTAAGGAGATTAATAAATTCCTGGGCAGAGGCAAATGACCTTGTTTGTTGGTCAAGAACCTAGAAAGAGCAAGATTGGAAGACCGAGATTTGAGGAAAAGTATGTAAATTGTTTGATGATAAAGTAAAAAAAGAATATAGGGATTTTTGTGTCTCATGGCACTGCCCACCAAGAATATTCATCACAGAGAAAGTAAACAGACAGCTAGCCAGATAGGAAGACAGTGGTGGCTAGTTTCCCTCAGACTCAGTCACCCCAGTGTTTGCATGTTAATCCCAAACCTAGGTACTGCTGCTGCAGAATGTATGACCTATCAGCAGCTTAGATTCATGCTGACCCCCGGATATCACACTGGTTATCAATTTATTATCTTTAACCTCCTAATTCACCCTTCTTTGACCTGCTCTGTCAAACTGGAAATTAATCCTATTAAGTTTCTCCTTTGCCAGCTAATACAAGGTTTAGCTTTGTCAATAGGAGGTGCTGGAATCACTGCAATACTATAACGAGAGAGGGACCTCTCTCCTTGGTACTGGTGTACTTTCATTTTCTTATAATGCAGCTGCCAGGAAGTCAGTGTGCCAGAAGCCTGGTGGTAAACACTCTCCAGTAGTTTCTTGGCAACCTTATAGGCCTTTCCTACCCAACAGTTCAAGACCATACCCTATGGCAAATTTCTTCTCCACTGATCTTCAGCATATGTTTATGGTAGCCACACTTTCTCTAATGAAGTTTGAGCCTTAGCCTGGGGGATGCTATCTCTCCTAAGTTCCTAGTTCCCTCCTTGTTCACTCTCCCAGCCCTAAATATAGTAGCAAGTCCTCTTTTACTCTTTTTAGTAGTTAATAATGCTTTATATTACATTTTCCTTGTTTAAATAACTAGTATGATTTCTATGTCCTGACTGGATCCTGATTAATACACATGCCACCCCTCAAAGAAACTAACCAAATACTTTTTGGCTAATTGACTAAATATGTTATTTCCCTTTCACGATGGAAGAACAATGATTCAACCCTATTGGGACTCTTACATTTTCCAGGTTAAGTTTTGTGTTTCCTCTTTTCCTTGCCTTGGACCACAACACTATCCAAAAATTTCATGGGAAAAGTTAAACAAGGAAGACTTAACTGAAGACTATTGCAATAAGTGAAAGAGTATGAAATCAACTCCACTGAAACAAAAAGTGGGAGAGTTTTTAAGTGTGGGATGAGCTACTGGAAAAACACAGGAGGATCTTATAGAAAAGGCTCATCAATATTTAGCTTATGGAAGTGAGGCTCCTACTATCCCACAGAGACTGGAAGAGAAAGGCACTATCTTCCTTGATGATTACATTTCAAAAGGATGGCTCCCAGAACCTTGGGAAAGACAGTCTTGGGCTGTAAAACAGGCAAGAAGGTGGAGAAATTTTACATCTCTAAGAAGCAGAGAAAGTACTTAAATTGACAAGTTTTCTAAAGTAAATGCTCTAATAAAAGGGATGTTGGGGGCTATAGTTATTGATAGAAAGAAACCTGTCCAAAGTTTATTCAGTTGGAGGGGAATATTAAGTTTCTCTTGGTCAGAGCTCAGAGTGCTTGATTTATTGTCAGTAGATCCTATATAATATCACCCTGGATTAAAAAACAGCAAAGAGGTGAACAATGAAGATATGAGGATGGGATCCTCCAGTCCCAAATACACCTAATTGCTTAGAAGGCACCAGCCTGATAGAATGTTAATATGGCCTCTTAAATACATAGCTGAGATACCAGGTTGGGGATGATGCTATTCATGGTTGAGTGCTATTCTTCAAGGCATGAAATATAGTCGAACCAATGGACATTATATGATGTTATAGCCCTAAGAGAATAAATAAAACTAAGAAACAGGTGATAAAAGAGTGGTCTTTCTCACAACACTTCCAGATGCTCACATAGGCAATTTGTACTTCTTGTGCCTGTAACTTTAAACTCTGCTGGACCAGAGGTCCTGGTTCCCAGAAAGCAATCTTATAACAAATAACACAATACACTCTCCAGAAAACCTAAAGGCAGGTTGCTGCCTGATCATTTTGGACTTCCAAACATAAAAGAACAAACAAACAAGAAAGCAAAACAAACAAGCAAAATGTTACTATGCTAGCAGGAATAATAGAATCCGATATTCATGAAGAGATAAGATTGCTGCCATGTGATGGAAGTAGGGAGAGTTGTATTTAGAATTCAAGATATTCCCCTGAGAGTCTCCTTGGTCTTTGCTTCCATGCTGACAGATATTCATTAATGGTTAATTACAGCAAGTACCGCCTTACAAAGGCTTGTTTTTCAGAGGCGCAGAACCCTAAGGGATGAAGGTCTATGTTTACCTACTAAGCAAGCAACAGACAAGTGAAAAGCCTGGCTAAGAGTAAAAGGGATGTAGAATAAGAGTTGAGGAGGGGAAATGGAAGGAGTTTGTCCCACTTCTTCTTCTATTACATTTTTAAAATAAAACTGTGACTGGTGGTCACATGAAAAAGCAGTGATAATACTGAACTATTGAGTGAATTTAACATGGGACAAGGGAGGATCTGGCTAGGGCTAGGAGGAGACTGTTGCAGGTGCTCTGGGTGGCCCACCCAAATCCCTTCAAGCCTTATCATTTAAGGCTACTAATTGATTTCCAACTGCCATAATTAGTGTCTCATTGCCCAAAGGCTTATCTGGAATGTTTTCTCCCTATGCGCACAGCAGGCAGGATATGGCAGAAAAAATAATACTTTCAGGATCAGAACTCAACCATTGGCTCTGAGGGTTAATTTTAAAACAACCCAGCTCCCGTGATCCTAAAAGAAACATCTCTGAACCCTATAATCTACAATGTTTCCCAGACGTCTTGTTGTCTATGATAACAGCTTGCTTGGTTGAATACTTATCTCAAAGTCTGCCTGTGGGAAAATCTAAATTAAAACAGTCTTTGAGCTCAAACTGACTGGGGTTCTACAATTTATTTGGAAACGTCTCTTTGTAATATCTTTTCCCCTCTTCTCGTCCTTCTTCTTGTTTTATCCCTCCTTCATTTTGCAAACCAAATTTATGTTAGAACATAATTCATTTTTGCAATGTGATAGTGATAAATTCTTTATAGCATTAGCTAGAGAATTTTTAATTTGTCACTTAACCTTTAATAACTTCAGTTTCCTCATCTGTAAAATGGTGTAGTAATATTTATTTTATAGAACATTTATCAATAATAAATAAAGTATCTAGTCCAGTTCTATATCTGGACTCTCTCTTTAAATAATCTGCATTTATTTAATGATACATATATTTCTTTAATAAATAGCAGCCTAAAAAAGTATGTTATACTTATACCTGAATCATAAATATAATTAACATTAATTGTGAAGTTTTATACAATAATTTACACAGCATATGCAAAAAAGTAGTTGGCATTAGGATATATTCACTTGAATATACTATATGTTCATGGACGTGCTATTTATAATAACACCAAACTGAAACCACCCAAAGTTTCATGAATAATAGAATGGACAAAGAAATTGTAGAATAGCTATCTGATGGAATACTATACAGCAATAAAAATTAAAACATACAACTATTAGCAACAATATGGGTTATTCCCACAAATACAATATTGAGTGAAAGAAGCCAATCACATGAACACAAATTATATACTCTTTTTTGTTCTATTAACATAAAATGCAAAAATAGACAAAATAATCTATGTAATAGTCAGGAGAGTTAATTAGTTTGGGAGACAGGTAGAGATAGATAGGAAGAGGACATAAGGAGGGCTCTTGGTGTGCTGACAATATTCTGTTTTTCGATCTGGGTACTGGTTACACAGAGGTGTTCAGCTTGTGAAAATTTGGTAAGTTTTACAGTTATGTGTACTTACGTGTGTGTACATGTGTGTGTTAATAAAATGTTAAGAAAAACTAGATAAAGTTAAAAATCAGAATATGTTCTAGAAGTTATCTGGCACAACCAGGTTTTATAAATAGTAGAGTTCATTATTTAAATACATCAAAATATTTCCTTTGACATTCATCATTATTTCAGCTGAAATACTTTATTACTGCCAGGTAATTGATTCCTATTGTATCATCATATCTTGGGTAGTTCTGTGGTATTTGAAACTCCAATATCATATAATATGCATGAGAATACTTTTTAAACTCAGTTAAAATTCATGACAGGCTTGACAAATTCTGATTCAAAACATTAAATGTATCCTTCAAATTAATTTTCCTGATATTACTTTGAAACACTTTAAAATTGGCTTTCAACTTTTTAATTTCATTACATAAATCATAACAGACAGACAATATTTCTTGGATACTTACACTCTCATTATATCCTCTTATCTCCTTCTTTGTTCTTTTGACTTTTTTTCTTATAGTTCAGGACAAAAATTTCTTATCATTATACCTTAACAGCTGATGATAAACTTCATTTTATTTAGTATTCTGACTTGTTAGAGATTTGAATGATTGTAATGATAGGGGAGAGCTGCCAGCAGTAGACAAAGAAAAATGACTCTTTCCATGTTAGTATCAAAGTCATGTAGATATTATGAAATTTGGTTTACCAGAGCTTACTTTATCTTTACCAAAAATGTAAAATACTTTTATGTTTATAAAATCTATTTTGATTAACGGAACCATCACTCAACATTTATAGAGAAACTACTTTATCACAAGCAAATAATTGGACCCTGCACTCAAAGAGTTTAATCGTCTCATGGGACTGATATAGAGCAAAAATTATACTGTGTTTCAATTATCTTTCTGCAGGTGTTAACTAGAGATTCGAAGAATTTCTAGGTAAGCAATAGAGAACCTTTCTGGGTTAGTAAGTGATAGCTATTTCATCATACTGTATTTTATTTAGATAGTTTAGCCAAATTAGCGATTAAAAGTTATTTTCTATTCTGCCATTCATTCATTCATCTCCTCATTCATTTCTTTAGCCTCAGGTTTTCTTCTCCATTCAAGGTCAGCTCCTAAAGTATTTTGCTTCCATCTGCATAAGGCCACAGATAAATTTATGTTGCTTTCTTTACCTAATAAATCTGCCAATACAAGACCCAAAATTTATTTCCCCCATCAGTTTAACAAAGATGGCCTCTCTGTGGTCTTAAATGACATGCCAGAAACTGGACAAAGATCAAGGTGAAACAAACAAGAAAACACATTCCAAATAAGGTGATGAGAGCGAAAACTGAGCTCTTGAAGGGATAAATAAATACTGGATGGCACAGTAGAGGGGATGGTAGAGTTAGGGAAAGAGATCTGGGAAATTTTCACTGAAATGATAAATTTTGTTGGAACAGGACTTCCTCTCCAGATAGCAATGACCTCTCTGGGAATAGTCAATGTAATATAAAGATGTGTAGTGTGAGCTTTATATGCCACTTGGCCCTTTATGCCCAAAGGGATGGACTATGCTTTGCATCAGAGGCTACTGAAATCTTTTAGATCCCATTAAATGAATTTGTCACCCTGAGAACCCAGCCACCATGTTATTAAGAAGCAGACCACATGGAGAGACCAATGATAGATATTCTGGTCAATAGTTTCAACTAATATCTCAGCTAACAGCCCATATCACCACCAGATATGTGAACAATCAAGTCTTCAAGATTATTTCAGAACGCAGATTTCTAGTTGCCCCAGAGGCTAGACACCTAGTAGAACAAGGATGAGCTGTTTCCACTGAGCCCTGAAGCCCTGCCCAAACTACAGATGGATGAGTATAAAATATACTTTTGTTGTGTTAAGCCACTAATTTGGGGGGTGATTGTTTTATCTGGACATAATAACTACTAAGATCAATACAACTGTGTGAGGCAAAGTAACTCCAGAATGAAACTATGAAATACTCTTGAAGGAACTCCCAGATTAGTAAAGCAGCATAAGATAATCACATGAGTCTCTACAGTATACAGAAGATTGTCTTTTGAGACTGTGTTATCATAAGGTCATAATGGTCATGAAGGTTTTAGGTTGAGACAGAGCATGTACCAATGTTGGTGTTAGGAACTAGTTCATGGACGAGGTGGCATTTGAGATGTGCTTTGTATCATTTATTTCCAGGAAAATTATATGTTTTTATTCTTATACAAAATTTGTACTTTGAAGATAATTGAATTTGGTTAGGACTACTGTATAGGTCTGACAAAAGTAGTTTTAAAAAAATGTTCCATTCTCAGTCAATACTCTGTCTAAAGACAAGTGTGGGATGTGAATCCCTCCATATGGGTTCTATAGTAAAATCTGTAGAGTATGCAGAGGCATAAATAAGATACATTTGCTTCATATCTTTCACCGAGGCCTAGGAGATACTTGGGGTACCTGAAAGATATAAGGTATACTTGAGGATTTAACCCACATGTACAAAATATCCTCTATCAGAGCAATTTGTGATCTGACTAGTTAAGGAAGGGCAGATCTCAAAACTGCTGAGAATTAGAAATATAGATTTCATTTTTCTCTTTCAACCCTGCAGTTAAGTGCTTCTCACCTGCTAGTGAATATCCCAATGTGAATGCCTCCAGGAGAATTACTTTCTGACTATCAAACCAGTCATTATCTTGAATAGCCTCACCTTACTAATATATTTTCATTCACATCTAGAATTTTCCAAGTAGTGAAGTGGCCTCAAGCCTAAGTCAGAACACAAACTGTAGGAGCTTCAGAACTTAGGTATTTCTCAAAAACAACACAGAATGAAACCTGCGATCTATACAGACTGTGAAATGTCTTTTAGAACAAATTTATCCTAAAGAACTTTTTGCAAGATTGCAATTTATCACATAATTGCTCATTTTTCAACACTGAATAAAAACAGAATTGAAATAGCTAGTGAATAATCTTAAATACTCTAATATTCTGGTATAACTAAGCTATATGACTGTCACTTTTCTCATTTAGTGACTTCGCTCTCTGCCTCCCATTCTAAAGGCAAAACACTAAGAAATCCATTGACAATTTGTCTATCATGATAATTTGTTGACACTTTAGCACTCAAATTGGCTCAATCACTTTAAAAACATTTAGTTTCTCCTTCAATGTGAAAGCTAAAACTGATGAATTAAGCCCAGAGTCTCATCCAGTATAGACTTGCCTAAAGCCCCACATTGATTAACAGCTATATTAAAATACTATAAACAATTCTGCCCTCTGAATGGTGAGTTATTGCAAGGAAGAATGTTATATTTCATCAAAAATTAAGAGCATACTTGTGAATATTTGTCATATTTGTGATTAAAATAATAAAAATTAATTATAATGCCCAATGGTTCTCAACTGAAGCATTGTGCTTCCCCCAAGGATGCATTTAGCAAAATTTGGAGACATTTATGTTGTGCCAACTGGATGGCATTTGGTGGGTAGTCAGGAATCCTGCCAACTATCCTACAATATAAGGATAGACCCACAACAAATAATTATCTGGTCCAAAATGTCAATAATGTCAAAGTCAAAAACTCTGCTAACAATCTACTGAATGGGAAAAGATATTTGCAAATTATATATAAAATAAAGGGTTATTATCAAAAATATGCAAAGAACTCATACAACTCAATATCAAAAAAAAGAAGCAATTTGATTAAAAACTGGGCAGAGGAACTGAATAGACATTTTTCCAAAGAAGACATACAGATGGCCAACAGACACATGAAAAGGTGTTCAATACTAATTATCAGGGAAATGCAAATCAAAATTATAATGAGATACCACCTCATACCTGTCAGAATGGCTATAATTAAAAGCACAACAAATAACAAGTGTTGGTGAGGTTATGGATTAAAAAGAATCCTTGTGCACCGTTGGTTGAAATATAAATTGGTGCAGCCATAATGGAAAACAGTATGAAAGTTCCTCGAAAAAGTAAAAACAGCACTACCATAAGATGCAGAAAATTCCATTCCTGGGTATTTATCTGAAGAAAACAAAAACACTAATTTGAAGAGATAGTCACACCTATCTTCATCACAGTATTATTTACAATAGCCAAGATATGAAAGCACCCTAAGTGCCCATTGATAGATGAATAGATAAAGAAAATGTGATGTATATATAGAATGGAATATTAGTCATAAAAAAGAATGAAATCTTGCCATTTGCAACAACATGGATGAATCTAGGTAATATTATACTAAGTGAAATAAGTCAGACAGAGGAAGACAAATACTGTATGATTTCACTTATGTGTGGAATCTAAAAAAACAAAACAAACAAATGAAACAAAACAAAATGGAAGCTGACTCAAAAATACAGAGAACAAACTGGTGGTCACCAGAGGGGAAAGGGTTACAAGAACAACTGAAATAGGGGAAGGGGATTAAGAGGTACAAACTTCTATTTATACAATAAATAAGTCATAGGGATGTAATGTACGGCATAGAGAATATAGTCAACGATATGATACTAACAACTTTGTATGGTGACAGATAGTTACTAAACTTTTAATGGAGGTCATTTCATAATGTACATAAATGTCAAACCATTATGTTGTACACCTGAAACCAATATTGTATGCCAACTATACTTCAATTATAAAAAGAAAAATAAAAACTCTGCTATATGCTATATAGCTGTTGTTGAAAATTGTAATTAAGATTGTAAGCATCCAAGTAAGAGCTAATACATTTACTCTTCATACTTTTAATGTTTAGGTAAAATATTTTAATTTTTATTTAAAAATACTTAAAATTAATGATTGCAAATAAAGATGTTTCTTAAAACAACAAAGATTTATTGATCAATTGAAGTTCGAGAAAAATGCTTGAAAAAATCAGTAATTTAGGTGAATACAGATGGGTGCTATTTACATCTGAAGATTTCTTAAATGAGTATTCAGGCATAAAACTAACTGAGGGGATATTGTAAAGATTAACTTGATATGCTTTGTAAAGTGGTTCGAGCTTAATTCCTCTTGAGTGTATAAGGGAACCTATCCAAATAAGGAGGAATGAAGGTGATGGTTTTAGCTGCATAATCTAGTTATCACTATTCCTTAGAGGTAGAGATTCTTGCTTAGGTGAAAGCATGTACCTGGCTTCCCCTTCTATCATTTCAGCTAGTAAATTAAGAATCCATCTGAAGAAGCAATCTAAAAACTTGATAAAATTGAAGAGAGAGATAAGGAAGGAAGGAAGGAAGGAAGGAAGGAAGAAAGAGAGAGAGAGAAAGAAAGAAAGAAAAAAGAAAGAAAGAAAGAAAGAAAGAAAGAAAGAAAGAAAGAAAGAAAGAAAGAAAGAAAGAAAGAGAAAGAAAGAAAGAAAGAAAAAGAAAGGAAGAAAGAGAGAGAAAGAAAAAGAAAACGAGTGAAATAAGAAGCTTACAAATGTTAATACTTTAAATAGTCTCTGTCTGGAGATATCTCTAAGTGATGGTATTTGAGAAATCTGTATTATGGCAGTAATTTTCTTTTTATCCTGCACTTGCTTCTCTTTCCTCTATGACTTAAATGAACTAACCTTGAAGACAGATGTGTCTTTTGTATAAAAGACTAGAAAATGGATTGGAAGGGAACGTTGTAAATAAATTCCTACTTTTAAAAAGACAGTTACCCTTTCACAATAATGCAAAATGGTTCTTTTTGAATTCTAAACATTTTGAATTCTGAGAAAGCCCACTTTATAATTTCACATGCACAATATAGCTTTATATTTTAAAGGCAATTTAAACATAATTGATAAATCTTGCATAATTTTTCCATTAACCTCTGTAAACATTCTCACTTTCTCCTGCAACTCAGTAGCTGAATGAAAACAGACCCTGGGACCTCATTTACCTGTCTCATTTACAAGCCAATTAATTTACATTTTCAGCATTTCAATTACAGGACTCCATTAATGCCCCAAGTAATATGTAGTGAATAGCCTTCTAAGTTCAAACTATTCTGAAGCTCTAAAATTCTGTTTTCTGTCATTTGTTAAAAACCAAAAAATGTACGTGTTAATAAGACATGTGACATAAACCCAGATATATACTATTATGTATTTTTAGTCCAAATAAAACAGTTTATCAGAAGTCAAACAATTAGTATTCTAATTTAGGATCCTCAAAAGCCACAATATTCAAATGTGCCAGTGTCTAGAACAATGCCATTGCTCATAGCAGCAGCTCAACATACAGGTGCTATTCTGATGGGGCAGGCTGCTATCTGTTCTCAAAACCACATTCCTCTTTGTCCTGGGCACATGGCTGGACAGGTGAGTGTGGCCATGTAATGGAGGTCTAGCTAATGGAATGTGACCAAAAGAGAAATGTATACTTCCCAGCCTGGCCAATGAAAACCTCCCCAGATATGATCTGCCTGGTTTGTCTCCATTCTAGTTGCTGGAATGGAGATGATTCCAAGGTGACATGGATCCTTGAATTTCTGCCTGGAGGAGAACTGGCTGGTGAAGAGCACCTGCTTTTGTCAATCACATGATAGAGAAATGAAACTTCAGAATACAAGTCCTGAAACATGAGGGTTTATCTCCTATGATTTGTAAACATATCCAGTGTTACATTAGCATCTTTAGAAGTAAAATCCCCAAGTAAGTTTTCTCTGGTATATGGAACCACAGAAATAACTTGCTTAGGAAATGTGTGTGTGTGTGCACACACGTATATATTTATATGTGTATATTTACATTTATATGTAAATACATATATATGTTTTGCTAACTTTCTTCAAAAAATATTTTTTAATTGCATTTCTTATTGCTCACTATAAGATGATTAACAAATTTAAATTCAAGCTAAGAATTAAAAGACCTTTTCATCTTGTTGCTCTCCTTTCACTCTGAATTCTTGAATACTCTTACTCACATAAATCTTGGACTGACATAGGAAGCAAAGCTTCCTGTTTCATCAATACACTTGTTTTGTTCTCTCTATTCTGACTTTCCTTTATTCCTAATGAATCAACTTGTAGCAATTCCACTTGGCTTCTCTTTTTATTCCAACTTTATCTTTTCTGCCCTTGAGTTTTCTGCCACTAGTATTCAGGTTTCATAAAACTTTTACCCCAAAAGTGCTAAGCATTTGACTTATCCTAAATATTATATAAACCTGGGCTATATTCATTTTGAATATTCTCTTTTGATTAGATCAATAGGCAATTTTTCAGTGATTACTCACCTGATATTCACTTTTATAAAAAGCCCCTTTTTTTTTCATTTCAAGCAGTTGAACTGAACAAAATGATTGTCTCAGAACTGTTAACTCAAGTAGTATATATAAAAATATAGGCAAGGATTCAAAATTTTACGCATCTGGTGACATTTCTCTTCATAATGTGAACGTTGCTGCATGTTCTTTTCCACTATGATAGCTTTTACAAGGTACACCATGTCATTGGCCTTTTATTTCACTGAGAGGCTTGCCGTGTTCACAAAAGGCTGACAGCTCTACTCCAACTGGCGAGATTTCAGAGGAGAGAGTGACAGTGTGGCTAGGCCAGGCTTCACAATGGGTTGTCTTTGCTGTGTTAACATGAAAAGTCAGAGAGCGCAAGGAAGACTGAATAGAGTCTCAGATAAAAAGAAAATAAAGACCTCAGGACCTGTCACATAACACCTATTTTCCTGAGTAAAAGTAACTGAGATATAATAAAGAACAATGGCTTTGAAGTCAGAAAGACCTACATTCACATTTTTTAACCTCTCTCAGTTTCAGTATCTTCATCTAAAAAAAAAAGGGAGATAAAAGTATATATATATAATAGGATCATTATGAAGACTAAGTGACAAATACGTGTAAACAGTCCAACTCTGCATCTGTCACTCAGAAGTACTAATATTTATTGAACACTCTTACATGCCAAGCACTGTTCTAGGCACACAGACAAAAATCCTTGCCCCATGGGGCATACTCTCTAGTGGGAGAAAAGGAAGATAAAAATGATAACTTAATGAGATGTGTAGTATATTAGAGAGTGAAGAGAATAGGAGATAGTGAAAAGGAAAGAGAAAATGATAGAAGAGAGATAGAAAGGGTTGCATTTGGAATAGGAAGGTGCGAAGAGTCAAGACAATCCCATGAAGAGGTGACACTGCAGTAAAGGGAGGGAGCTAACTATGTGGATACTTGAAGACAAGCATTCTAAGGAGAAGAAAGAGCAAATACAAAAACCCTAAGGCAAAATCATGCCTGACCCATTCCTAGGACAGCAAGGAAACCTTGACTTAAGCAGAGTGAGCAAGGGTAGAAGTCGGAAACGGGGTCAAAAATATCGTGTGCGGCCTTGTAGGTCTTTGTCAGGGCTTTACTTTTCCTCTGATGGAGATGACACGCCTGAAGGGTACTGAGCAGAAAAGTGACATGATCTGACTTACTTTTTAATAGAATCACTCAATCTGCTGTTTTGAGAATAGATAGAGGAGAGACAAGCAGAGATGTAGGTAGAGAAGTTTAAAAGCTTTTTATTAATCCTGGTCAAAGATGAGGGTCCCTTGGCACAGAGTGGTAGCAATTGAGGTGATAAGAAGTAGTTAAATTTTGTATCTAACTTGAAGGCTGCATAGCCAGGACTCTCTGAGGGACTGAATATGGAGTGTGAGAGTCACAAAGGGGTCAAGGATGACTCCAAGGATTTTACATGAGCAACTGGAAGAATGTTAGTTATTTTCGCTTCTCCTTTTTTTCCTCTTTGTCTTTCTCATATTTGGGAGCTTATTGGTTGACAACAAATGATCCTTTATCTTCTAAAAGCTGCACTTCCAACAAGTTTATGAGTGAAGAGTCTGCTAATCAGTGACGTAACCAGAGGACTCTATGTCAGAATTGGAAGGAAGGTCTCAATCATGTTCTCAGACCAATATTTTAGTAATATTCATAAATATATTTTTAAGTCTTATAGAAATAAAATGATATAATATTGATAGAAGGGACTCTTCCTTTGCTCAAAAATCCATTTTATAATATTCTGCCTGTATTATTTAAGGCTCTATTTTATGTATATTAAATTGCTAACATCATTTGTTGACCTATTTTGTCTTAGATTAAGTTAAAATAGGTTGTGGAATAATAAAATAAAATAAAATAAAATAAAATAGGTTGTGGTATTTTAGTGCAACAAAAGTTTATTTCTTGCTAATGAAAAGTCTAGTGAGAATCAGTCCATTTCCCTACCAGGCTGTGGTTCAGAGGTTCAAGTTTCACACATCTAAAAATATCTTCCAGGGACACCAACGTAGTGGAAGTGAGAGCTACGAGGGGTGTATAGGCTTTTAAAATATTTGGTCCTAAAACGGCACACTCACTTTCGTTCACATTTCGTTGGCTGTAACAAGTAAACCATCTTACTAAAAGAAGTCGAAGAAGTAAAGGGAAATATATGGAACATTAAAAAACACCATTTTCTCTGCTTCTGGTAACTTATCTAGAATGTGTATCTTCTTGGTCTCCTCCCTGCCAAAAATCAAAGTATACTTGAACTTACAGAGTTAATATATAATTTTTAACATTGTGGCTATGTAGATTGTGATGATATAAAAATGGAGTCATTGAAATTTGCTAGGAGAGCAAACCTTACATGTTCTCACCACTCCCCCTCCCCCCCATAAAAAGGTAAATAAGTGAAGTGATGGATGTGTTAATTAATTCAATGTGGGAGAATCTTTTCACAATGTATATGTATATCAAATCCTCATGTTGTATATTTCAAATATCTTCCAATTTACCTTGCTCCTCCAAGGGCTCCCCTTCCTATAGAAACTGAAAGACTTTAAACTTTTGACTTGACTGATTTTTGCCATTGTTTTTTTTTAAATTGTTCATTTCATTTATTTCCATTCTAGTCTTTAGTATTTCCTCCCTTATGCCTGCATTAGGTTTAGTATGTTCTTCTCTTTCTTTCTTTTTTGTTTTTTCCATAAAATTTAAAATTTTATTATTGACTCGATACTTCTTTTTAAAAATAGGACTTTACAGCTATAAACCTCTCTCTGAACACTGCTTTAGCTGCATTCCTTAAGGTTTGGTATGTTTTGTTATTGTTCTCCTTTATCTCAAAATATTTTCCAATTTCCTTTTTGATTTTTTTCTTTCCCCATTGAATATTTAGGAGAGTGCTTTTAACTTCCATAATTAACAGAATAAGACTTCATTTTTATTGATTTTTAATTTTATTCCATTATGGTAGGAAAATGTACTTTCTGTGATTTCTATCATTTTAAAATTTATTAAGGTTTGTTTTTTAACCTAATAGCTAGTCAATACCACATTATGGACTATATACAATTAAGAAGAATGTGTATCATGCTCTTTTTGGATAAATGTTCTATAGATATCTATTAGGACTATTTGATTTATTTATGCCCTCTATTTCCTTATTAATCTTCTGCCTTATTGACCTATGCATTCTTAAAAGTGGAGTACTAAAGTCTCCAACTATATGGTAGAATTATCTATTTCTCTCTTTAATTCTGTCCCTTTCTGCTTCATATACTTTAGAGTCCGTTTGTTTGGTGCATATAATTTTATAATTGTTATGTTTTCAAGATGAATTAATCCTTTTGTCTTGCTTGTTTTTACTCTAGTGACAATCTTTGTCTTAAATTCTATTTTTGTGTGATATTAGTATAGCCAGTCCAGATCTCTTTTGAGTACTTTATAAATGGTATATCTCTTTTCATCCTTTGAATCTATTTGCATCTTTGAAACTAAACTTTTTTTTTTTTTTTTTTTTTTATAGTCCCACTCGTTGATTTCTTTTTATTTTTATTTTTTTTGGGGGTACATCAGGTTCAATCAACTGTTTTTATACACATATCCCCATATTCCCTCCCTTCCTTGACGCCCCCCACCGAGTCCCCCCCACCCTCCCTGCCCCAGTCCTCTAAGGCATCTTCCATCCTCGAGTTGGACTCCCTTTGTTATACAACAACTTCCCACTGACTATTTTACAGTTGGTAGTATATATATGTCTGTGCTACTCTCTCGCTTCTTCTCAGTTTCCCCTTCACCCCCCGCCCCCTCCCATACCTCGAGTTCTCCAGTCCATTCTCTGTATCTGCTTCCTTGTTCTTGTCACTGAGTTCATCAGTACCATTTTTAGATTCCATATATGTGAGTTAGCATACAATATTTGTCCTTCTCTTTCTGACTTACTTCACTATGTATGACAGATTGTAGTTCTATCCACCTCATTACATATAGCTCCATCTCATCCATTTTTATAGCTGAGTAACATTCCATTGTATATATATGCCACATCTTCTGTATCCATTCATTTGTTGATGGGCATTTAGATTGCTTCCATGTCCTGGCTATTGTAAATAGTGCTGCAATAAACATTATGGTACAAGTTTCTTTTGGGATTATGGTTTTCTTTGGGTATATGCCCAGGAGTGGGATTACTGGATCATATGGTAGTTCTATTTGTAGTTTTTGAAGGAACCTCCAAATTGTTTTCCATAGTGGCTGTACCAACTTACATTCCCACCAACAGTGCAGGAGAGTTCTCTTTTCTCCACACCCTCTCCAACATTTGTGGTTTCCAGACTTTGTGATGATGACCATTCTGATTGGTGTGAGGTGATACCTCATTGTGGCTTTGACTTGCATTTCTCTGATGATGAGTGATGTTGAGCATCTTTTCATGTGTTTGTTGGCCATCTGTATGTCTTCTTTGGAGAAATGTCTATTTAGGTCTTCTGCCCATTTGTGGATTGGGTTATTTGCTTTTTTGGTATGAAGCTGCATGAGCTGCTTGTATATTTTGGAAATTAATCCTTTGTCCGTTGTTTCATAGGCAACTATTTTTTCCCATTCTGAGGGTTGCCTTTTAGTCTTGTTTATGGTTTCTTTTGCTGTGCAAAAGCTTTTAAGTTTCATGAGGTCCCATTCGTTGATTCTTGATTTTATTTCCATGATTCTAGGAGGTGGGTCATAAAGGATGTTGCTTTGATGGATGTCAAAGAGTGTTCTGCCTATGTTTTCCTCTGGGAGTTTTATAGTGTCTGGCCTTACATGTAGGTCTTTAATCCATTTGGAGTTTATTTTTGTGTATGGTGTTAGGAAGTGTTCTAATTTCATTCTTTTACATGTTGCTGTCCAATTTTCCCAGCACCACTTATTGAAGAGGCTATCTTTTTTCCATTGTATACTCGTGCCTCCTTTGTCAAAGATAAGGTGCCCATATGTGTTTGGGCTTACTTCTGAGTTCTCTATTCTATTCCATTGATCTTCCTTTCTGTTTTTGTGCCAGTACCATACTGTCTTGATCACTATGGCCTTGTAGTATAGTTTGAAGTCAGGAAGCCTGATTCCACCCACTCCATTTTTCCTTCTCAAGATTGCTTTGGCTATTCGGGGTCTTTTGCGTTTCCATACAAATCGTAAGATTTCTTGCTCTAGTTCTGTGAAAAATGCCATTGGTAATTTGATCGGGATTGCATTGAATCTGTAAATTGCTTTGGGTAGTACAGTCATTTTCACGATGTTGATTCTTCCAATCCAGGAACATGGTATGTCCCTCCATCTGTTTGTGTCCTCTTTGATTTCTTTCATCAATGTCTTAAAGTTTTCTGCATACAGATCTTTTGCCTCCTTAGGCAGGTTTATTCCTAGGTATTTTATTCTTTTTGTTGCAATGGTGAATGGGAGAGTTTCCTTAATTTCTCTTTCTGCTCTTCCATTGTTCGTGTATAGGAATGCAAGAGATTTCTGTGCATTAATTTTGTATCCTGCTACTTTACTAAACTCATCAATTAGTGCTAGCAGTTTTCTGGTAGAGTCTTTAGGGTTTTCTATATATAATATCATGTCATCTGCAAAGAGTGACAATTTTACTTCTTCTTTTCCAATTTGGATTCCTTTTATTTCTTTTTTTTCTCTGATTGCTGTGGCTAACACTTCCAAAACTATGTTGAATAATAATGGTGAGAGTGGACACCCTTGTCTGTTCCTGTTCTTAGAGGGAATTCTTCCAGGTTTTCCCCATTGAGAACGATGTTGGCTTTTGGTTTTTCATATATGGCTTTTATTATGTTGAGGTAATTTCCTTCTATGCCCATTTTCTGGAGAGCTTTTATCATAAATGGATGTTGAACTTTGTCAAAAGCTTTTTCTGCATCTATTGAGATGATCATATGGTTTTTTTTTTTTTTTTTTTTTTTTTTATTTTATTTTATTTTTTTTGGGGGTACACCAGGTTCAATCAACTGTTTTTATACACATATCCCCATATTCCCTCCCTTCCTTGACGCCCCCCCCCTCGAGTCCCCCCCACCCTCCCTGCCCCAGTCCTCTAAGGCATCTTCCATCCTCGAGTTGGACTCCCTTTGTTATACAACAACTTCCCACTGACTATTTTACAGTTGGTAGTATATATATGTCTGTACTACTCTCCCGCTTCTTCTCAGTTTCCCCTTCACCCCCCGCCCCCTCCCATACCTCGAGTTCTCCAGTCCATTCTCTGTATCTGCTTCCCTGTTCTTGTCACTGAGTTCATCAGTACCATTTTTAGATTCCGTATATGTGAGTTAGCATACAATATTTGTCTTTCTCTTTCTGACTTACTTCACTCTGTATGACAGATTGTAGTTCTATCCACCTCATTACATATAGCTCCATCTCATCCCTTTTTATAGCTGAGTAATATTCCATTGTATATATATGCCACATCTTCTGTATCCATTCATTTGTTGATGGGCATTTAGGTTGCTTCCATGTCCTGGCTATTGTAAAGAGTGCTGCAATAAACATTATGGTACAAGTTTCTTTTGGGATTATGGTTTTCTTTGGGTATATGCCCAGGAGTGGGATGACTGGATCATATGGTAGTTCTATTTGTAGTTTTTTAAGGAACCTCCAAATTGTTTTCCATAGTGGCTGTACCAACTTACAGTCCCACCAACAGTGCAGGAGAGTTCCCTTTTCTCCACACCCTCTCCAACATTTGTTGTTTCCAGACTTTGTGATGATGGCCATTCTGATTGGTGTGAGGTGATACCTCATTGTGGCTTTGACTTGCATTTCTCTGATGATGAGTGATGTTGAGCATCTTTTCATGTGTTTGTTGGCCATCTGTATGTCTTCTTTGGAGAAATGTCTATTTAGGTCTTCTGCCCATTTGTGGATTGGGTTATTTGCTTTTTTGGTATGAAGCTGCATGAGCTGCTTGTATATTTTGGAGGTTAATCCTTTGTCCGTTGTTTCATAGGCAATTATTTTTTCCCATTCTGAGGGTTGCCTTTTAGTCTTGTTTATGGTTTCTTTTGCTGTGCAAAAGCTTTTAAGTTTCATGAGGTCCCATTCGTTTATTCTTGATTTTATTTCCATGATTCTAGGAGGTGGGTCAAAAAGGATGTTGCTTTGATGTATGTCAAAGAGTGTTCTGCCTATGTTTTCCTCTAGGAGTTTGATAGTGTCTGGCCTTATATGTAGGTCTTTAATCCATTTGGAGTTTATTTTTGTGTATGGTGTTAGGAAGTGTTCTAATTTCATTCTTTTACATGTTGCTGTCCAATTTTCCCAGCACCACTTATTGAAGAGGCTGTCTTTTTTCCATTGTATACTCGTGCCTCCTTTGTCAAAGATAAGGTGCCCATATGTTTTTGGGCTTACTTCTGAGTTCTCTATTCTGTTCCATTGATCTTCCTTTCTATTTTTGTGCCAGTACCATACTGTCTTGATCACTATGGCCTTGTAGTATAGTTTGAAGTCAGGAAGCCTGATTCCACCAACTCCATTTTTCCTTCTCAAGATGGCTTTGGCTATTCGGGGTCTTTTGCGTTTCCATACTAATCGTAAGATTTCTTGCTCTAGTTCTGTGAAAAATGCCATTGGTAATCTGATCGGGATTGCATTAAATCTGTAAATTGCTTTGGGTAGTACAGTCATTTTCACGATGTTGATTCTTCCAATCCAGGAACATGGTATATCCCTCCATCTGTTTATGTCATCTTTGATTTCTTTCATCAATGTCTTAAAGTTTTCTGCATACAGATCTTTTGCCTCCTTAGGCAGGTTTATTCCTAGGTATTTTATTCTTTTTGTTGCAATGGTGAATGGGAGAGTTTCCTTAATTTCTCTTTCTGCTCTTCCGTTGTTAGTGTATAGGAATGCAAGAGATTTCTGTGCATTAATTTTGTATCCTGCTACTTTACTAAACTCATCAATGAGTGCTAGCAGTTTTCTGGTAGAGTCTTTAGGGTTTTCTATATATAGTATCATGTCATCTGCAAAGAGTGATAATTTTACTTCTTCTTTTCCAATTTGGATTCCTTTAATTTCTTTTTCTTCTCTGATTGCTGTGGCTAACACTTCCAAAACTATGTTGAATAACAGTGGTGAGAGTGGACACCCTTGTCTTGTTCCTGTTCTTAGAGGGAATTCTTCCAGTTTTTCTCCATTGAGAACAATGTTGGCTTTTGGTTTGTCATATATGGCTTTTATGATGTTGAGGTAATTTCCTTCTATGCCCATTTTCTGGAGAGCTTTAATCATAAATGGATGTTGAACTTTGTCAAAAGCTTTTTCTGCATCTATTGAAATGATCATATGGTTTTTATCCTTCAATTTGTTGATATGATGTATCACGTTGATTGATTTGCGTATATTGAAGAATCCTTGCATCCCAGGGATAAACCCCACTTGATCGTGGTGTATGATTTTTTTAATGTGCTGTTGCAGTCTGTTAGCTAGTATTTTGTTGAGGATTTTTGCATCTATATTCATCAGTGATATTGGTCTGTAGTTTTCTTTTTTTGTGACATCTTTGCCTGGTTTTGGTATCAGGGTGATGGTAGCCTCATAGAATGAGTTTGGGAGTGCTCCGCCTTCTGCAATATTTTGGAAGAGTTTGAGAAGGATAGGTGTTAACTCTTCTCGAAATGTTTGATAGAATTCGCCTGTGAATCCATCTGGTCCTGGGCTTTTGTGTGTTGGGAGATTTTTAATCACTGCCTCAATTTCTGTACTTGTGATTGGTCTGTTCATGGTTTCTATTTCTTCCTGGTTCAGTCTTGGAAGATTGTATTTTTCTAAGAATGTATCCATTTCTTCCAGGTTATCCAATTGATTGGCATATAGTTGCTTGTAGTAGTCTCTCATGATGTTTTGTATTTCTGAGGTGTCCGTTGTGACTTCTCCTTTTTCATTTCTAATTCTGTTGATTTGCATCTTCTCCCTTTTTTTCTTGATGAGTCTGGCTAATGGTTTATCAATTTTGTTAATCTTCTCAAAGAACCAGCTTTTAGTTTTATTTATTTTTCTTATGGTTTCTTTCCTTTCTTTTTCATTTATTTCTGCTCTGATCTTTACGATTTCTTTCCTTCTGCTCACTTTGGGGTTTCTTTGTTCTTCTTTCTCTAGTTGTTTGAGGTGTAAGGTTAGGTTGTTTATTCGATCATTTTCTTGTTTCTTAAGGTAGGACTGTATTGCTATAAACTTCCCTCTTAGAACTGCTTTTGCTGCGTCCCATAGGTTTTGGGTTGTTGTGTTTTCGTTGTCATTTGTTTCTAGATACTTTTTGATTTCCTCTTTGATTTCTGTAGTGATTCCTTGGTTGTTTAATAGTGAATTGTTTAGCCTCCATGTGTTTGTATTTTTTGCAGTTTTTTTCCTGTAATTGATATCTAGTCTCATGGCGTTGTGGTCTGAGAAGATGCTTGATATGATTTCAATTTTCTTGAATTTGCTGAGGTTTGATTTGTGACCCAAGATGTGATCTATCCTGGAAAATGTTCCATGTGCACTTGAGAAGAAAGTGTAGTCTGTCGTTTTTGGATGGAATGTCCTATAAATATCAATTAAGTCGAGATGGTCTAATGTGTCATTTAAAGCTTGTGTGTCTTTATTTATTTTCTGTTTGGATGATCTGTCCATTGATGTAAGTGGGGTGTTCAAGTCTCCCACTATAATTGTGTTACTGTCGATGTCCCCTTTTATAGCTGTTAGCATTTGCCTTATGTATTGAGGTGCTCCTATATTGGGGGCATAGATATTTACCATTGTGATATGTTCTTCTTGGATGGATCCCTTGATCATTATGTAGTGCCCTTCCTTGTCTCTTTTAATAGTCTTTACTTTCAAGTCTAATTTGTCTGATATGAGTATTGCTACTCCAGCTTTCTTTTGACTTCCATTTGCATGGAATATCTTTTTCCATCCCTTCACTTTCAGTCTATATGTATCCCTTGGTCTGAAGTGGGTTTCTTGTAGGCAGCATATAGAAGGGTCTTGTTTTTGTATCCATTCAGCCAGTCTGTGTCTTTTGGTTGGAGCATTTAATCCATTTACATTTAAAGTGATTATTGACATGTGTGTTCCAATGACCATTTTCTTAATTGTTTTGGGTTTGTATTTGTAGGTGTTTTCCTTTTCTTGTGTTTCCTACTTAGAGAAGTTCCTTTAGCACTTGTTGTAAGGCTGGTTTGGTGGTGCTGAATTCTCTTAACTTTTGCTTGTCTGGAAAGCTTTTGATTTCTCCCTCAAATCTGAATGAGATTCTTGCTGGGTAAAGTATTCTTGGCTGTAGGTTTCTCTCTTTCAGGACTTTCAGTATATCCTGCCATTCCCTTCTGGCCTGCAGAGTTTCTGTAGAAAGGTCAGCTGTTATCCTGATGGGTTTTCCCTTATATGTTGTTTGTTGCTTTTCTCTTGCTGCTTTTAATATTTTTTCTTTGTGTTGAATTGTCATTAGTTTGATTAATATGTGTCTTGGTGTATTTCTCCTTGGGTTTATTCTGTATGGGACTCTCTGTGCTTCTTGGACTTGGTTCATTATTTCCTTTCCCATGTTGGGGAAGTTTTCCACTAGAACCTCCTCAAATATTTTCACAGACCCTTTCTTGTTTTCTTCTTCTTCTGGGATGCCTATAATTCGAATGTTGGTACGTTTAAGGTTATCACTGAGGTCTCTGAGGCTGTCTTCTAGTCTTTTTATTTTTTTATCTTTTTCCTGCTCTGTGGCGTTTATTTCTCCCATTCTATCTTCCAACTCACTTATTCGTTCTTCTGCCTCAGTCATTCTGCTGGTTAGAGCATCTAGAGTATTTTTAATTTCAGTTATTTTGTTATCCATTGCTGTTTGTTTTTCTGAGTTCTTATGAACTGTTTCTTGTACTTTCTCTAATTTGTTATCGAGATTTTGTATCATTTTTACTATCATTACTCTAAATTCTTTTTCAGGCATTTTTCCTATTTCCTCCTCATTTATTTGGTCTTGTGGGTTTTTTTCCTGCTCCTTTGCCTGCATGGTGTTTCTTTGTTTCCTCATGGTTGTCCAAGCTTTTGGGGTTGCTTGTCCTGGTGATAGAGGTGTTTATAGAAGACTGTCCAAGCCTCAGACTAATGTCCAAGTATTGGATTAGACGAATATTCAGTCGGCTATGTCAGGTTCTTCGCAGCCCTTTCCGGTGTCCGAGGCAGTCTGCTGGTGTTCAGCTGGTTCTCTGTGGGAATGACTGCGTCCTTCCGTGCATTCCCAATGCATCTGTCGAAACTAAACTTTTTACCAATTCTTCCAATCTCTGCCTTTTGATTGAAGTGTTTAATTCATTCACTTTAATTACCATTACAAATAAGGTAGAATTTATGTATGCCAAGTTGCTATATGTTTTGTATATATTTTATATTGTTTTTTTCCTGATTCCTTACAAATAGGAATATCCTTATTCCTCTATTACTTCCTTCTTTTGTTTTTTTTTTTATATAAATTTATTTTTTATTTTTATCGGCTGTGTTGGGTCTTCATTACTGCGTGTGGGCTTTCTCTAGTTGTGCAAGTGGGGCTACTCTTCCTTGCAGTGCTTGGGCTTCTCATTGCAGTGTCTTGTCCCGGAGCATGGGCTCCAGGCGTGTGAGCTTCAGTAGTTGTGGCACATGGGCTCAATAGTTATGGCTCGCAGACCCCAGAGTTCAGGCTCAGTAGCTGTGTTGCACAGGCTTAGTTGCTCCACAGCATGGGGGATCTTCCTGGATCAGGGATAGAACTCATGTCCCCTGCATTGGCAGGTGGATTCTTAACCACTGTGCCACCAGGGAAGTCCCCCTTCTTTTGTTTTAAATAGATATTCTAGTACACCATTCTTATTCTCTGTTTTCTTTACTTTTTATTTTTGGATTATTTCCTAGTGGTTACCTTGGGAACTACATTTTCCATCTTAAAACAATCTTGTTTGTATTAAAACCAATTTAATTTTAATAGCATACAAACTTTTTCTTCTATTAGCTCTATAACTTTCTCCCTTCCATGTGTTATTGCATTACAAGTTGTATCTGTATACATTATAAGCTCATCCCTAAACAAAATCTAAATAAGCAGTTATTTACAGGAAAATGGATTTCAGGAAATATTTTGACCTCTTAGGCCACCACAAAGAACGTACTGAACTCTCAGAAACCACTTAGGTTCTAGTCTAATCTGTCTCAAAGAAGACAACAGATTTTAGTTTGATTTAATATACATTAAAATTCACTATTTATTCTAAAAGTGGAGTTCAGCATCAAGCTCACATACACTATTATCAAATGTCCAAAAAATTCCTTAGGACATTAGAGGTAAGGAAATATTAAATTGAAGTTATATAATACAATTTCCAAACCTTGACCTATTCATGCAAAGGTAATAGGCACTTTAAAGTAAGATAACCACAGATGTTCAGAAGCTTCTCTATACTGTTCTTAATCCTTCAGGTTATGTGTTTGATGGTACAAAAGACTTCACTCAGGGTCCATGATTTGCTCAACGGACTCACAGAGCTCAGAAAATCTATTATTCACAGTTACAGTTTATCATAGCAAAAGCGGAAAAGACGCATAGGGCAAGCTCCAGGAGACACTAGGCACAAGCTTCCAATTTTTCTCTCACAGTGGAGTCATGTGTACAACACATTTCTCCCAGCAACAATATGTGACAATATGCACAGAGCACTGCCAACCAAGAAAGTTCACCTGAGCCTCGTGTGAACCATCAGAAAAGCATAGCTTCCCTTAGTCTTCAGCCCCACCAAAAGTCCAAGCTGATTCTGAGTGGCCCAGGGCCCCCACCATAAATCATAATGTTAGCATTGACTGTCTAGTGTGGCCCAAGGCCCCCATGTGAACAGTGACACTCTCATCAGAGAGGATATTCGAAGGGCTTAGAAGTTACCTTCCAGAAGCAGAGCAAAGTCTCTTTCTTTGGAATGTGCAGAATGTGGAATGTGCAGAATGTCCAGACTTACTGAGCTAATCTTTTACTACCTAGGATCCCAGTATGAGAAGCCATGGGACAGATCTAGGTCTCATGTAAAAGACCCACGCTTCTGGGACAGCCTGAGGTCTCATACATATGCTAGAAGAAATATTTACTATCACTCTAGGACAAAAATGTCCCACTAGGTTTTCATAGTCAAGAAAAAACATTATTCCCCTAGGTGATTCTTTCCCTGCAACTAAACAGCCTTGTGGTGAACTCCGTAAGCCATCCACATAGTAAATGTTTCTACGTACTACTCACTGGGTATCTGGAAATAAAAACAATGCAGTATCTATCCTCAAGGAAATCATAATCAGGTATAGAGAAAGCCAAAAAAAAAAGTGTTTAAATATGGCAAAATAGGTGCTGTGAAAAGCATAAGCATAGGACATAATGATGAACAAGGAAAGGATCCCTAACTCAGCTAGAGCAGGTAGCAATCACTGCTCATAAGAAGTGACATTAAATCTGAATTTTAAATCATGAATAGGAGAAAGAGAGGAGAAGAAAAACATTATTGTAAGAAATCAGCCCCTCTACATTCATGAAGTTATGAGATAAAATGAAGTGCTTGGGGAAAATTTTGAGAAAGTTAATTTGGATGAGCTGAGGATTCTGGGACCACATAAAGCATGGTGACCATGGAAACATGTGGAAGAGTCAGGACCACATAATATCCAAGGTTGGTCACTCTCTGACATACTAAACTTTTTAGCTGTTTCATTTCCTCACAAACAAAAGAGCAAATTCAAATAAGTAGCAGTAATGAAGTTTTAACTGAATAATAATTGAATATTCTAAAGTTACTTAAGCACAGTCTTTTCCCTTGTTTCTTAATATAATTCATGATTTTTTTTTATTCTAGAGTATTGCATTTTCTATTTGTATACATTTAAACAAATAAATATAAGAAAGCCCCAGTAGGCATTGGTTGAGTTTATGTAAACTAGTAATAAAATCTCAGAGAAACGCAGAAAGTTTATGCTCAGGAGTGTAAAACAATATTTAATAAAACCATATCAAATTATTAGAGGTGAATCTATGAAAAACAGTGTCAGATGGGGAATTTCATTTCATAGTCCTTTGTGCTGTTATTACACCCCTCATTCTGAGCAAGATGAGTGTTTTTTTTAATATCACTTTACAGTTCCTGCATCCTATAGGAGCACAGAAATTCAGAAATAACTGAACTTCACTCAGATCTTAACATTTGTGAATGCAATTAGCTATTTGCATCTTAGAAATGACAAAATATGCCTCCTGGTGGCAAACTGCAGGTGCATGCCAATTGTAGCTTCCATGTCACAGACATCAGAAGGGTGGAGCCAATTTCAAAATTGCCCCTGAAGCATCAATTCTTCAATAATTTCCCCAAAATACTATGAAAGGAAGGTTAGAACTCAGGGAAAATGCTAGGCTAGATATGAGGTAAATCTGATGCCACAACCATGAAGCAATGATCATTTCTCCAAATCTACCAGAGAAACATAAAAAGTATCTACCAATTTACTCCAAAAACATAATGGGATTTCTAAGAGGGCTTTGTAGATATTCAGTAGTTACAAAATTTGAGACAGTATGTCTTTGGTTTAATATCCCTTTCCTCTTTTAAGGCACTCAAAATTACACTATAATAATGAATCCTTCTAAATTTGCATAGTTTGAGGAATGCTGACAACCATCTTGGTATGATTAAAAAGGGACAGACCAAGGGAAGCATTTTCCCTTGGGTGATGAAATTGGAGTGCAGAGGACCAGCCCCCTAGAATTACTTCTCCATCATATATTTGCGAGTTCTGCTTTTTGAAGCCTGCTTCCTATTTCTATTCCTCCTTCATGCATTCGAGCTCATTACAGTTAAAATCCTAATATAACACAAAGTAAGTAAAGAGACATTTTTGAATCTGGCCACACAAAAGATGGAAGGATTTTTAAATGTATTTTTTTTTGCCAAAAAAGAAAAGTGAAATAACATCTATTGCAAGATTATGTTCTTCCCTAAACGAAGTTGAAATGATTGCCAGAATGTATTTCGGAAATTTTCTCAATGCCTCACCTTTAGATAACAATTAGAACAAGTTAATTGGCTCTGCGTACTCCAGTTCCTGCAATTGCTCTGGAAAGGTTTACACATAATGACGAACACACTTTAAGTAGTATGGGTAATTCTCCTTATTAGTCTTTAAATGAATATGTACTGTCAGCTGGATTCAGTGACTGTTTGCCATTTGTGAAAGCCAGAGATTAATAATAGCGTGCTTGAAAGAATAGATTTATTCTCTGGCCTTCCTGGCAGAATAAAAATGGCTGAATGTTGAATGTATTGCTAGCAATTAATTCCCCTTGATAATGCATGTGTCGTGGGCATGTTGTGAGTGCACATGGTCAGTGTTCATATTAGTCTGAAGTATCAGTCCTGTAAGTGATGTTGGAGCTTGGCTCAAAACATCCACAATGTACACAGCTGACTGAGCAGGAGATGGAGGTTGTTAATGGAGATGGGAGCAATTCTTTAACAGTAGCCACCCAGCTGTACTTTATAGGGAAAGTAAATGGCTTTGAGTGGCTCTGTTTGATCCCATATCTGTCGAAAATTATTTCCTATCAGTCCTATAAATTCTAGTTAACACTTGGAATAAGCAACAGCCGATGATAGAAAAGCAACGAATAGCGTAGCATCTAATATGGAAAGTAATAGAATAAAAAAACAAAGATTTAATGAAAACTTATCAAAGCTGTTTTGCAGCAACACGTTCCAAAGTATTTTGGAGTTAAGTGACTCTCTGAAGCAAATTGTTGTCATTATGAATAAAATTGATAGAAGGATACGGGGATATGTGTATAAAAACAGATGATTGAACTTGGTGTACCCCCCAAAAAAATAATAAAAAAAAATAAAAATAAAAAAAAATAAAACTCCTAGAAGAAAACAAAAACAAAAACAAAAATTGATAGAAGGGTCATCACTGGATTCCTCCCACATAAACAAATGTCTGTATTCTTTTTCTATAATATAGCTGTGAGAGGTAGTTATACTAGAGAACAGGAATAGAATAGCACAGGTATAGCTATCTGTAGTGTCTTTCAGGTTTTAAAATCTTTAATGAAGAAATTACCATCTAGAATAGGATTTGGACAACTGTGGCTCACAGATCACTGTCCCTGGCCTGTTTTTATTATTTGTTTTTGTTTGCTTTTCGTAAATCGCTTCATTAGAAACAGCCACACTTGTTCATGTTAGGTTCTACCTATGGCTGCTTTCACATAACAAAGGCAGAGTTGAGTAGCTACAACAGAGACTGCAACATCTAAAATATTTACTACCTGGCCATTTTCAGAAAGAGTTCGTTGTATTTGGTCCAGAACTTGTAGGTAGCATTGTAATGCACCCACCCATCATCACTGCACCCACTGACAGCACAAGGGCCTAGGAATTTGAGGCCCTAAACTGCAATGAAGCCTCTCTAAACTAGAGATCTCTGCAGGTGTCTCTCTAAGATGAGATCGTGCCATCTCCAGCATTATTGATTGCCTATGACAGTTCTGCCATCAGACAGGGTGCCCAAATTAGAAAAGACCCTTAGTCCTGTGTCATAGACTTACATGTTATGGAGAAGACATATATATATTCCACACACAATTACACAAATATTTACTCATTTTTAAAACAGCATTTTAAAGTGGTCCAATGCACATAAGAGTTATAACTTTGCTGGGTTGGAGAGAGTGACAGGGGTGAGAATGATGCCTGAAGCATGAATAGAAGATTAGACAGGGATGGGACTTCCCTGATCACCCAATGGTTAACAATCTGCCCTGCCAATGCAGGGGACATGGGTTCAATCCCTGGTTTGGGAAGATCCCACATGCCGTGGAGTGACTAAGCCCAGGTGCTACAACTGCTGAAGCCTGTGCACCTAGAGCCTGTGCTTCACAAGAGAAGCCCCTCTCCCCCTACCCCCCCACAATGAGAAGCCTGTGCACTGCAAGGAAGAGTAGCCCCAGCTCACCACAACGAGAGAAAGCCCGGGCGCAGCAACGAAGACCCAATGCAGCCAATAAATAAATAAATAAAGTTATTTAAAAAAACCCCAAACAATTAGACTTGGAGTGTGTTGAACAGAAAGGTCTAAGAAATTATCTCAAAAAATACCCACTTATCAGGGCTCCCCCAAAATTCACCTCTAAGTTTTTACTGAAAAGCCTCACTATAATTATAGTTTAGGAGAGGGCTCAGCGAATTTTGAAAATCTGTGTGACAAGAAAGAAAGAAAGCAAGAAGTGATGACCACTCGCCTCTGAGGACACACATGAGGACATCCTCAAGAGCATTCTTATGGTGGTAAAGGGGAGGGGCTTTAAGTGACTGCTGGTCATTTTGATTCACTTTGTGCTCCTGTTAATGATTCCTGGCACATGTCCCATTACTCATTTAAAGTGACCAGAGGTGCTTTGTAGAATCTGGAGCAGGGAGTGGGCCTAAATTTCCCCCGTGGCCTTCTCAATAAAAATGGGAGACTAACTGTATAAAGAAGAATCTCCCTGCCTAGTCTACTTCTTAACTTCTAAGGAATATTAAAAAAAATAAAATATTCACAATCTTGCCTTGAATCAAACTTTTTAACATCCAATGGTTTCCCTCTTTCCATCTGCCACAGATCAGCTGCCAGAAATAGTAATTTGCAATAAATAGTTCAATGTGAGTTCCTAAATACATTCCTGACAACTTGTAAGGAACAAGGGAATAAATAACTACAGTAGTAATTCAAGCAGCCTGTTTTTAATTGGTCTTAACTTTCAGGTTAAGCAAAGCTATCTGCTGTACCTGGAGGAAAAGCCTCCAAAAAGTGATAAGATTCTAATCTAATTAGAGAAATTACATTCCTTTGTCATTCTCCCTGAACAGGAGACTTCCTTGCCCAGAATAAAGAGATTACCCTGGTTATCTCTTTCAAGTGGGCATGGTGGGTCAGCATGGAATTGAGGCTTGATAAGGAGATACTATCTCACTCCCTAAGGTATAAATGGGTGATTTAAAAATACAGAAAAACAAGTAAAATGAACACTAATGAAATAAAAGGGAAACCGTAATTCGTTCTGTTTGGCTACATAAGGAATTAGATCAGGGTCTATTTTTTGCTCTGTGGAAACATGTCTTCTACCCATCCTGTTTATTTATCCATCAACCTGCCTGAGCTTTCTCAGCAAACCCACACTCAACATCTGATTTCTCACATGCATCTTCTCCTTCCCCAAACTCTGTCTCTCTCTCTCCTTTCCCTCTCCCTACTTCTCAAGCCATCTCCTCCTTCTATCTGCTTGTAAAAATTATAGATCCTATCATTTTTTCCCATTTATCCCATTTTTGTTGTATATCAAAGTGGAAAACATAAACATAAGCAGTGACTCAGATCATTCAATAATCTATCACCTGGTCTTTGAACAAGGCACCTGTTCTTTAGCATAGAAATATGTCATTTTTTTATAATCTCAATTTTGAGACTGCATTTAAATTATAGGTGTACCTAAATTTTCTAAATATAATCTATATGTATTAATTTCCTAGGACTGCTGTAACAAATTACCACAAACTGAGTGACTTGAAATAACAGAAATGCATCACAGCTGTGGAAGCAATTAGTCCAAAATCAAGGTGCCAGCAGTGTCAATGTTTTCTCTGATGACTCTAGGCATGATTCTCTCTCACCTCTTCCTAGCTTCTCATAGTTGCTGGCAATCCTTGGTGTTCCTTGCTTTGTAGATGCATCACTCCAATCTCTACCTCTATCATCACATGACCTTCCTTCTGTATGTCTTTATGTCATCTTTCCCCTTTGTATGTGTATCTCTTTTTTTTCATATGACATACTCTTCTCTATGTGTGTGTGTAACCAAATTTCCTCATTCTACAAGGACACCAGTTATTGGATTAGGGCCCACCTTAGTCTAGGATGAACTCATCTTACCTCAATTACACCTGAGAAGACCCAGTTCCCAAATACAGTCATATTCACAGGTGCTAGAATTTCAACATACATTTTGAGGGGACACAACTAAACCATACCAATATAGATCATTATTTTTTGAAATAGTTCTAATGTCTATGCTGATTTATTTTAGTTTTTAACCACTCAAATATTTATTAAATACCAGTAGATTAGTTTTGAGCATCCTTTTATCTTTCCCAAATATTCTTGGAAATGTCAAACCTTATTCCCTCATTCTAGTATCTTAGGATGTAATGACTAAGTTAGTCTGTGTCCTCACTGTAACTTTCATAAATATTTCAAATTTTGATCATATCCTTTTTTTCACAATTATTTGAAAGACAGAAATATTCTAAATTGAATAAATTACAGTAAAACCTTGGATTGCAAGTAACTTGTTCTGTGAGTGTTCTGCAAGACGAGCAAACATTTCTAATAAATTTTAACTTGATAAATGAGCGATGTCTTGCAATACCAGTAGTATGTGATGCCGAATGTCACATGATCACAACTGACCAATGCAGCTGACCACCGACGAACGGATGGATCTGCATCACGAGCAATAGCAAGAGGTTATGGAGGAGACTTCGTCTGCAGAGGAGGAGGAAAAGGCGGAGGAATCCCTCCTTCATATGAGATTAGGGAGATGTGTAAAATGTGGGAAACTGTGCAAAATTTTGTAGAAAAGCACCACCCAAATAAGGCTGTAGCAGTGTGAGCAATGAATCTGTTTAACGACAATGCAATGTCACATTTCCGCAAAATCCTCAAAAGGAGGCAAAAGCAAGTGTCACTGGATAGGTGCCTTGTTAAAGTTGCACAGAAAGAAAAAGATTCCATTGAGCCAACAGATAGCAGTCTTTACGTTAGTGATAGTGAAAGTCATCCAACACAATAACCCTCCTCTCTCTTGTCTCCCTCACACCAGCCACGAAGGTTTTAAAAGGTAAGTGCAGGCTAATTTGTTTCTTTTTCTTTATATTTTGAATTTTCTTTATTATTTTGTATTATATTACTGTATTGTAATCATTTTTATATGAATATTTTTGGGTTGTGGAACAAATCATCTGAGTTTCCATTATTTCTTATGGGGAAATTCACTTTGTTATACAAGTGCTTTGGATTTCAAGAATGTTTCCAGGATGAATTATGCTCGCAAACCAAGGTTTTACTGTATATCCTTAAATTAGATTCTCATGATTTTGGCTCTTACTGAACCTACTTCCAATCTAATGTTATTCAAGTATCCTTCATGATTCCTCTCACTTTTCACTTCCTTTGTTCTCCTTTTCCTCTTTTTGTGCTTTGTCCTCATTTTCCCAAGTAATACTGTAATTTAGATGTGAGCATAGCAATATGTTGAAAGATTACACACCTAATTTTTTTTTTGCTTGCTCTGTCTGATAAAACAGTTGAGAAAGGACAGCTGAATTCCATTAGATTCTCTTTGTTTATAAGTTGTAAGAGAAAGTGGTCAGCAAGAGAATAATTCTTGGAATGCTGCTCTAGGTAGTGAAATGCTGCATGAAAGGTAGTGCTAGGAAATTTCAAACTTATACATTTCAGGCGCTCTTGAGATCTACCAGAAGCTGTCTGGAAAAAAAGATATTCTATGGTAGTTTCCAGGAAATGTTTCTGAATGCATGAAGGAGCAAAGAACTGTTGATATAGAAGGAACTGAAGGGCATGTTTTATGTCTGTGCTTCTGTCTAAAGTGATAATGATTCATAACTTCCGAAACTGGTTTCCCTGCTTGAGCAAAAAGGGAGGGACAATCTAGAAGACAGCAAGGTGTGCTTCAGACTCTTAGTACATGTAAGTACGTACACCCTCATATGTAGAGACCCCCACCCCCCGCAACACACAGTCTAACATCTGTTGCTCTAAGCCTAGGGAGCAGTATAAGTGTCAGTATAAATATAAAATGATAAGATAACAGAAGAAAAATATACAAATGCAAGTATTTTTGGTCTCTATATGTGATACATTTTCTCTTATTCTTAATCCTCTGCTCTCTAGGCCCACTTGGAAAGGTAACCAATTTTACAAGTGATAGCTACAAAGCCCACACTTTCTTTGTTTAGAGTTGAGGTGATAGCTTGCTTCAATTCTTCTTTATTAATTGTTAGAGCTTGGACCAATGAGTCATTGGCCTTGAGAAACATCTTAAGTATCAGCCTCTAAAACCTGTACAACTGCCTCAGACACAGACCACATGGAAGTCGTGGGTCTGAGATGGCAGACTGCACACCACCACATCACAGAATGCCAACCACCTCTGTGGTGTGCTTCTTGGACTCAGTCTGGAGATCAAGGTCAGTTTGGCAATTCTGCAGCAAAGGCAGCAAGAGGAAGATGGACTGGAAATCTGCTCAGACCACTGCATCATGAGATCATTTTTTTTTTCGGAATCATATCATATATTCTTGTTTAAATAAGTGAATTTAATTAAGCATTTTAAATATCTATGTGTTAAAGTAACTGAAATTGGTCTTGTTACTTTAATTGCAGGGAAGCCACAGGGAGAATTTGCAAATTCCCATAGTTGGAGAAAGTGCCTACATGAAAAGACTTTTCCAGTTGTACATTTTCTGTTAACTAAATCAATACCCATCAGGGAGAAAAAGTGCTAAATCAAAGTTATAAAAATTGTCTAAGCAGGAGAACATGACAATGAGAGTCAATGAATTAGAAACTTTAATTTGATGGATCCTAAAAAGCATAAGTCTCTTCTTAAAGATGATGAGTCTAAACAATGAACAATGAAGCCCTATTTCATGCTTCTGAGAATATCATATGATCTGTGTATTCACAGGTAAAGGCAGGAATACTGGCACCACCATAGAAGGAAATGTATAGTACTATTTGAGGACTCTCTTCTAAAGGCTGTGGAAGTAGACATATACAGGTGTGATACAGCTGCTGAAATTTCTTCTAGAAAATGATAAATTATATCAATAAATCAATTAAAGGGCCTGACATGTCAAATTGGTAAATGTTCTATCTTCTTAGACGAATAAGTCAACATCTTCTGACTTGTCAAAAAATACTCAAAACACTAATTTTTCTCCTGCTTCTTGTGAAAAGAATTAACAGTTTATTGTTAAAAATTCAAACTAATTTATTGAGTGCCTACTCTATACTAAACACATTGTGGGGATTTAAAGACCACAAACAAAAGTTATTGCATTTGTCCCAAGAACATTAGAGTACACTAAGGAGACTTGCATTTAGATAAACAAAAGAGTTAAATATATTGCTTGCTGTAATAGAGTCAAGCACAGGAGGTAATGACAGCATACAGGACGGAGCTCCCAGAGTTGGGCAAGGAAAAGTCTGGAGGGCTTCCCAGAGGAGTGGAATAGAAGCACTTGAGAAGCAGTGAATAGAAATTCACAAGTAGTTGTATTATGCAAGTACATTTCTAACCACATGGGCCAAGAAAGGACATGAATGATGATTTTCTAGCACAAGTTGAAAATTGATTTTGAGGCCTGACATCAAATTTTGTTTAAAAATGAAATGAAATAGACAAAATTCAAGCAAAATTTTCAAAGAGAGAAACATGTACTCCAGCACACACATTGTATATGGACTATACCTATACACATACACATGTACTATATTGCATACGTGTGTGCATATGTGACTGTGTGTGTGTCTATATTTACATATATATAATAAAATAGTAGTTATTTTTAAACAATGTATGTTTTAATACCAATAAATTATGAACTGTATATATGGTAGACATTTTATAAAAATTAATAAATAAACATATGACCAAATTATCTCAAACAGCAATTGAAAATCTGGATCAACAAGCACTAAATAAATGGACTAGGTAGTCAAATTCTCTCTCCTTTCTCCACTCTCCAATAACACCAAGTCTAGATGCTATAGCAGGCTAGTTTAAGCAAATCTTCCCAAACAGTTTATCTATGGCCTTTACATCCTTTTCCAGAGGATATACTGGAGGGGAAGTTATCCAATTCATTTTATGAGATTCATGTAACTAAAATGCTAAAATTAGACAAGAGCAGTGCAAAAAAATTCTACGGTAATCTCATTCATAGAGTCAAAACCTGAGGTATATTAAATTGTATTCGTAAATTGATTCCAACAATGTTTAAAAATTTACTTATCAAGAATGTAAAACAGTCTATTCTCACAGTTCATTAAGAGAATAAAGAATGCATATGATCATCTCAAAAGAGACAGAAAAATCTTAAAATAAATTGTGCTTCCATTCATCATTAAAATAAAAGGGCACTTTGCAGGGGCTTCCTAGGTGGTGCAGTGGTTAAGAATCTGCCTGCCAATGCAGAGGTCATGGGTTCGATCCCAGCTCCAGGAAGATCCCACATGCCACGGAGCAACTAAGCCCGTGTGCCCAAAAATAAATAAATAAATAAAAAATAAAAGGGCACTTTGGAAACTAGTAACAGGAAACAAACTTAACGCTATTTATCAAAACTCTATAGCCAATGACATGTGTAATGGTGAACATTTAGAAGTTTTTTCATCGACATAAGGAGTAAAGCAAGTATATCTGCTCTTACCATTATCATTGTGACTTTAAATGTTGCTTCTTTAATTTTTCCTCCTTTTTCCTTCTGAAACTCCTACTAGACACAAGCTAAAATTTTGTATTATATGCCCAGATTTTGTAGCCTCTTTTTTCATGTTTTCCTTCTCCTTAATTTTTTGTTTATACTGCAGAAGTACTCAGGTCTATCTTCAGACACGATTACTTTCTCAGTCTATTGTTCAACCCATCTACTGAGATTACTTTTCCTGTAACTATATTATTTGTATACTATATATTTGGTCCTTTTCTCAATTATTCCTATATCTTTTAATTCATAGTACTCTTGTCCTTTGATCTATATTTATCTTTTTTAATCACTTGGATATTTTACCTTTCACTCAGATTATTCTAGTGTCTCAAGGTCATGCACAGGCTTCAAATATTCTCTTGTGTTTTCTGTACTGACTCCTTTCTTTCTTTGGTTAATTTGTAAGTTATGATTCTATCTTGCTGCAATGATTTTTCTGGGAATTTCATATGCCCAGGTTTGTGGAGGCATTTCAATAGAGCCAATCCATGATGCCTTTGCCTAACATCACAGATATCACTGGTACCGGACAAGTTTTGTTGTGTTTGTTTGTTTGCTTGCTTTTTTGTTTGTTGCTTATTGCTTTTTGGGTTTTAGTTTTAAAAATATCTGAAACACATGATTAGTATGACTTCAGATTCTAGTCTCAAGGTAAGTATGAGCCAGAGGAATAGTTCTCTGACACGCTGAGTTCTGAGTTGGGGGCAATCTTCCATGCTGCTTCCCAGAACTGATTGATGGTGTTTTTAGCCTCACTTTCTTCCAAGTGGCAGCCTTTGTGACTCTTGATACATGTTCTTGAATTGATTCCCTCTTCATCTCAACCATAAGACAATTTTCTTTTGTTAGTTTTAAGAGAGTTGATGTATTCTAAGATACTTTAATTCTGTTTTTTTCTACTATGTCCATGAGTTGAAGTTGGCTTTTGAATCAGCTCAGACTGCCATATTGAATGGATAATATATGCTAGACAATCTGAAGTCATTATCAAAATGGTCAGCCAAAACTCAGCTATGGTTCTTTGGCTAGAGACCCTGAAAGAAGCATAGCCAGAAACGTAATCACCATGAATCTAATTAACCTAAGTTTCAGATACTCTTGAATGGGCTACTTTCACAGTCTTATGAAATTTTTTAAAGTAAGGTATTTTATGTTACTTTTCTTAAAGAAGCCCCCTGCCCCCCGCTTCCCAACTGTATAAGCTTCAAGTCCCATAAAACGTGGAAATTTCCCTGGGTATCACTTGAAGATTGAAGCTTCAAAAAAGAAAATTTTAAATATGCAACCAATACTAGCAACTATAGAACTATAGAAAGTGCCCACCACAGTGGACAGAATCTCAGATTTTCAAAATCTTTGTAAGAAGGAAAGAGAAATACATAATCACAAATGAGTACTAAAAAGTGGCATAATTTAGAGAGAATTTGTTCAGGTGAAGTATAGCAGAATGAGTTGAAGTCTCAAGAAAAGTGCCAACAAAGATAATATATATTATACTGAAATTCATATTATATCAATAATATGAAAGAGAAACAGAAACTCATAATCCCAGTATTTAAGGAAAATAATAAAATGCTAGCAGATGAAGGTAGAGGGCACCCCTACTCAAATCCAATTTTAGTTCAGTCTTCTAGAGTCAGGAAAATAATTTTTATAATAGAAATGTATTGGAGGCCTCAAACAAGTGATAGAATAATCTAAGATTTCCAGTTAGCAAGAAAAGAGCACACCACAAGATACTAAAGAGACCACAAAAGTGCTGTCATAGTTTGAACAATTATGAATATAAAGGAGAGAGAAAGAGCATGCTTAGAATATGGGTGATTAAGCAAATGTTCTGAGTTTTCAAAATCAAGATAGAAGAAAGTTATTTGAGAAAATTACAATCTTAGAGTGAGAAACCAGCAAAAACTTTCAATAATCAAAGAGTCAGAATATATTTTTTAAAGTATATGATAATCCCTATAATCTAGCTGGGTTTAACAGTAGTCCATAATGACAAGCCTACCTCATTCACATTTTAGATGAAATTCCTAGGAGTCTCAGGTAGTAGTAGCTCCACTGTATTAACATCAAGACACACACATACAGTAGGAACTTCTTTTGCACAAAACAAAATGGAGTGATTTTAAGATGCCTATTTATTTTTGATTAAGTTCTGTTAAAACCTGAAGGGAAGCTACTGGTGAAATGCCATGTGGTTCTGTTTTAGGCTTTAAAAGGGTTGTCTCAGGTTTTTGTTTGTTTTGTTTGGGTTTTTTGCTTTTTGATCTTTTTTTGAATTTAAAAATATTGAAGGCAAAGCTATCAAATTTTTAAGAGCAATAAGATGGGGGCAAAGCTAATTTACTAGACAACAAGGTCGACATTCTTTTATTTAGGTTGAAAATAAAGAGAGAAAATTAGAAAAGATCATGAGAGTATTCTCTTAGATTTCTAAGCATATGCTAGTGTGGGACACCCACCCTATGCTGCATTGATCAAAATGTAGGTTCAGTGTAAGCCAAGAAAATAACAATGCTGCTGACACAAAGTCTAATGCACGCTTAGTATGTGAGAAATGATCCCATCATGGGGAATGCGGTCTTGTTGCAGCAAAGAGCAGAGTACATATGATGAAGTGGGCTTAAATCATGGGGATTCACATTAACAGGGACAGTAAAGGACTAGAGAATAATCATAGGATAAAAGGATAGAGATTCATATATTTTGGGGGGGCAGGTGAGGATGTCACACACAATATTTAAGGAATTGTTTGTATTGGTTATTTAATCTAAAAAGGAGAAGACCAACAAGATATATGACAGAGTTTTTAAACAGTAAAAAAAAATTTGTGGATTAGGGAAAAAAGTCATTAGGAATAGTAGAAAACATCTGTGTTCTTCATTTTTATAATTTGCCATTATTCACAGCCCATGACAAAGAGCCAGTGCTCTGTGAAATTCTGCCCAGCAATTCCAGCAATATGCTTTTCTAAAATGTTTTTGTGGATTTCACTGCTATGACTTTTATCACATGTATGTTGGAATTATATGTTTATGACTGAAGAGTTGAGAACAGAGATCATATTTAATTCAAATTCACAGCAAATCAAATTTCAGTTTAACTTAAGCCAGAACTTTCAAGCAAATAGAGGTCTTTAAGAATGAAATGGAATCTGGTATTTTGAGATAAAGTGCTCATTTGTAAATGTTTCTGAAGTGAAAATTTACCTTTCCAGCATCTGTTGAGAGGGATTTTTCATCAGGTTGGACTGAGAGAGAAGTATGAGATTGACAAGATAACTGTAAGTTTTTCTTCCGACTCCTCTATTCAATGGTTTCCTTTCCGTGTCTTTCCCTGCTGCCCTTCTTTTCCTGCCACATTTTTGGTGCTCTGTTTCCCTTCCCACACCTACACGACTGTCCTGTCCTGGGATTCTTTAGAGATAAGGCTCTCACTGGCAGCCAAAAGATTCTTCATCTGCTTCAATAAAATCTTATTATGTGGGCAGCCTGCTATTTAGAGGCTCAAAGATTTATAGCCAGTGGAGCAGACAGGTGAACATGGAAATTGGCATGGATTTGAATACTCCTATTTAAAGTTTACTTCCACTTACTCACTATGTCACTTTCGGTAACTCACCTTCTACGAATTTAATATTGAATTATAGTAAATGTCAATTAGGGTCACCACTGGGAGATAATCTATAGGAGTCATACAAATATTAAGCAGTTATGTTAGCATAATTTTCAGGGTCGTTCTACCACCATTGCCTTCAGCATACGTGGACTGGTGGGCTCTGTTCGTGGACAGGCTTGTGTTAGGATATAATGGCTGCATGTAATACCCAGCTTCTCTTGCTTCATCTGCATGTAAGTCATTTCCCTCTCCTTGGAGAACATAAGACAAATGTTTAGTATCATTTAGTGCACAGTCTCAAAAGGTCCTTACTTTTGGTTTCACATAAAATTGCACATTCCTATTAAAGATGACTCTAACCACTCGACTTTGCAACCAGTGAGGAAAATTGGTGGCACACTGCTCTGAAGAAGACTGGTTGTGTATACGATCCCTAATTGCCTTGTCAAAATAGACACACATACCCAGTGCTGGGGACTCTGCGCTGGTGTCTTTGTCATCCAGACCCTTGACTCACTGTACTTCTGATCAAGTGCCAGGACTGGCTACATCATTTACGGGTCCAGTGCAAAATGAAAACACAGGATCCCTTGTTAAACAACTATTAAGAATCTCAAAATTGTGACAGTGAAGAAATAAACCAAACACAGGGACCTTCTGAGCACTGGGCCCTGTGCTACTGCTAACAGGTCGCACTCACATGAAGCCAGCCCTGCCGCATGTCAGTGCAGCAGTGACGGTGAAATGGTTGTAAACCACTATAAAAAGTAAGTGAGCATTTTTACCAGCTATGTAAAGTTCTTTACCAGTTATGTAAAGTATTACTTGAAGTAATGCAAACAGAAATTTCTGAATAGACAATCTTTAAAAACCTTCAGACACAATTCAAAATACATTTATAGCCAAGAGAAATTCTGCTTTAACTCTTTGAAGGAAAACTTGAACCCAGAAAGGGCTGAGTTGCTAGTAAATACACTCCTGTGTTTCACCAGAGGTGATTCCACCTCAGTGGAAATGCTCATCTTGCAGCAGCATATCGGTAAATATTTGTGAATGATTTTGAGGCAAAATATCCCTCTGTTCCTACAAATTATATATTTTATATAATAGACTGATACTGTTAGTCATTTCTCTTTTTTTTTCTTTTTTCTTTTTCTTTTTTTTTTTTTAGATAAGCAACAAGGACCCACTGCATAGCATAGGGAACCACATTCAACGTCTTGCAACAACCCACAATGGAATATAATCTACAAAAAAGAAAATAAAAAAACTGAATTACTATGCTGCACACCTGAAACTAATGCAATATTGCAAATCAACTACACCTCAGCCAAAAACAAAAAAATTGCCACCACTTATTGAAGACCATGCATTCCACATAGTACAGTGCTTTTGAAGCACATCCACGAATTTTTGACACCCCCGGCTGCTCCAGTCCCTGCTGTTGTCTCCCAGCCCTGGCACCAGAGATGTGAATGAGGATGCCTTCAAAATGACCCTAACTCTAGCCACCTACTGACTGCAACTCATGAGAGACCTCAAGTGAGAATAGCCCAGCTCAGCCACTTTCAAATGCCTGGCCCACAGCATTCACAAAAGCTAATAAACAACTATTGTTATTTCATGCCACTAAATTTCAAGCTCATTTTTCACACATTGATACATAAAAAATACACGTGTTATCAACACTGAGTGATAGGTATGGTAATCTCAGTTTTACAAATGAAGAAACTAAGGTTAAGAGAACTTAAGAAACTCATGTAAGTTGCCACTCAGAAGATACAGAACAGAATCACACATGTGTGTCCACCTGACTCCAAAGTCCATGCTGGATGCACTGCACGGGGCTGCCTCTTTACATCCTCTTGTTTCTCTTAGGCCGACATGCTGCCCCTGGCGCTGCCCTCTTGCTCGGCTAGTCGGCTTCCTCGTGGGGCTTTACCGTTCCTGCCCTGGGCACCATAGCTCATTTACAGGCATCACCTCTTTCATACTGTTTCTCAGCTGACTGGCTCGCTAGGATGAGGGGGCTGGGTTCACCCCCTCATAGATGCCACCGACAGAGGATGCTCTAGGTAGCTGTTGTTTCCCAAGATTCTGCGGGAGAAACTGGAGTGGTTATTCCTTCTGGTTTCATTCTTATTGTATGGAAATGAGTGAGAGAGACCTGTAGCCCTCCCCTCAGGCTTCCCTGTATCTTCTCCCAAAAATGCACAACTGTTAGTCATTTCTTAATGGCAAAAAAAAAAAAAAAGAAAAGAGAGAGAGAAAGAAAAGAGAAGAAAAGAAAAGAAGAAATGAGGAGGAGGAAGAGACGAAGAAGAAATCAAAGGAGAAGAAATCTGTTGGGGGAGACTTTAGTCCTTGGGCTACGTTCCTTAGTTTATATCAGGTGCATCTGTGAAATTAATTTTTGATTTTGTCATGCTGAATCCATCTCAACTACAAGCTGGGAATTTTCAAGAAGAGTTTACATCACAGTAATTTCATTGTGATTAACAGAACTGACTTTGGTGTTTTATAAACTTCTCAAGGGGCAGGAATTCTCAAGGCCTTGATTTTCTCACATTTTATAATAACAATATTCATTTATCTAATCATTCCTCTCCTTCCTTCTTCAATAACAATAAATATCTATGGCATAATTCAAACACAAACTTATGGAAGACAAGAAAGATGCCTGTTTCGGTGAATTGCATGTTTTTAGGGCATCTTCAAAACATTGTCTTGAGTAAGCATTCAGATTTTACTTTAGTGGTGAGGAAAAGTGTCCACCTGACTCCAAAGTCCAGGGTTTAAATTTTTTTCTCAAATGCTTACTATATTACAACTATTGTTCTATATTTATATTTTAGAAATTAGAATCAATATTATATATTTTATATTAATCCCTTACAATGCTAGCCTTAGCCATATCTCATTGCTAATTTAAGAGACATCATAGTGTACTCACACACAACACACATCTCCCTTTAAAGCGACCTTGAGCACAGACTGAAGTATTATAATATTATTTTATGAAGGAGTTGTGTACCATCTTAGTGTCATTGCCTCTGTCATTGGTTTATTTGGAAAATGATTTCAAATAACTTTGATGTTATAAGTTTCAAAATGACACAATTTTCAAAACAAGTGCCTATAGAAGAGCCACATCTTATTTAAAAACTAGAAAACTTTATCCTTAATCCATGGTGCCGCTATTCTCTGAAAATAATATGTGACATGTGACCTAACTTCATTCTTTCAATGTTTATTGAGAAAATGCCATGTGCTGGAAATTTTGATATTAAAATAAATACTAAGTGAGAACTTTTATGGAAAAGATAAGCCCTTTTCCCTTCCTTTAAAGCAAACAAAATTTGCTGCATCCTAATATCATCATTTCTAGCATATTCAAATGGGCTGAAAGTCTAACAGAAATATTTTGAAACACGAAAATTAACTGATGCCTGTCAAAATATTTAATGTGCATAAGAAATAGATAAATTTTAACAAAGTAAACAGAGCTTCATGGTAATCATCCTTTATCTTTTAGGATATACGATTATTCTCTTCTAGTTACAATACAGATTTGTTTGTTTGTTTGTTTACAGGTCAGTTTTCCACCTAAAATTCAGATAGGTTGCATCTATTCAAACACTAGGAAATGATTTAATGACATCTATTGCAGATGACTGGAGACATTTGTGAACTTTAGATAACTTTCTACTTCCCTTCTAATACTTTACATTCAAAAGTGACAGCTATTGTCTCTGAACTAGCTCACTTTCATTTCTCAAGTAAAACATAAGACTTTCAAGCTAAAATAATTTCTGCTAACCAATTTCAAACTGTCTTTACAGACTGTGTTTCAAAATATTTTGGGAGGTGTATTTACTGTTTGTATGTTTAAAAAATTAATTAACATATGCACACATTCATTTATTCATTCTGGGCTTTGTTGATATCCAGCTCTTTAGACATTTGAAAATTCAGAATATGAGTTCACAAAAGAGACAAGTCTGGCTTCATTATCTACAGCCAGAACATTTAGTATCTGTATATCTGTGGTGATTAGGACTAACACCAAGATTCTAAATAATACCTCAGGCAGCCCAGATTCAGAGAAAGAAATAGCTTTTGAAAAACCTAAAAATATGCCTGTGATGGGACTTTCCCTAAGCAAGGCTAGTAAGTAAACAAAATGTTTTATCATCAGTGACTGCTCCCTTTCCCGTCCAATTTTCCCTCTTTCACCAGACTCCAAGGTTCTTGACATTCCTAGCATGTCCCCAGCCCCTTTGCAGTTCCCTTAATCTATCTAGCTATCTACCTCTCTCTCCTTGCCTGCTACACACTCAACAGTATCTGTACAACATCCCTTCCCTTAGAACCTGGCTATTCACTTACATAAATAACCAAATGCATTATTTTAAGCTTAGACCATATCTCTTTTGCTAGACACTGAATTTGAGTCCCTCCCACACACCCAAATCCATATGTTGAAGCCCTAATCCCCAATATTATGGTATTTGAAGGTGGACCCCTGGAAGGTAATTAGGGTTAGATCAGATCATGAGGGTAGGGCCCTCGTGATGGAATCAGCGCCTTTATAAAAACAGATTTGAGATCTCTTTCTCACTCTGTGAGCACATGGAGAGAAAGTGGCTGTCTACAAGACAGGAAGCACGCTCTCATCAGAACCCAACCATGCTGACACCTTGATCTCTGATTAACAGCCTCCAGAACTATGACAAATAAGTATTAATTGTTTAAGCCACTAGTCTATGGTATTTTGTTATAGTAGCCTGCACCAACTAAGACACTTCCCATATGATATTTACACTGTAAATGAACCTTCTAAAAAGTGATACAGTATGGGGTACCATGGTAGGACCAATGGAGGCATTTGAAAAGAGCAGCTTTGAAAACTACCTCACCTAAAGATAGAGAACAGCAAAAGACAATTTTCTTCTTGTCCTATGACATCATTTTGAAAAAATCCTATTCTAAACACAAGAAAGAAAAACTTCTTTAAACATACTAAAACTTTATCTCTCTCTCTATACATATATATAAATATATCTTATCTATAGTAGATTTTCTGGCTTCCTCAGATCATCTCACTAATGTTTTTCCATTCAATGTTTTAGTCTACCTAGAATAGATTTTGTTAGGAGCTATTTTTTTTTCTCTCTTGAACTTTCCTTTACCTTAGAAACAAATTTTCTATTTTCATGATGTAAATTTTAAAAAATTTCCCCATGCATTTTAAAATTTCATTATTTTTACTATATTCTTTGCCTCCTTGATAAAAATGCATCTGGTTGAAATTTCTACTATTACTTCAAGAAGACAGGTTTGGGGACTTCCCTGGTGGCAAAGTAGTTAAGAATCTGCCCACCAATGCAGGGGACACAGGTTTGATCCCTGGTCCGGGAAGATCCCATATGCCGTGGAGCGACTAAGCCCATACGCCACAGCTACTGAGCCTGTGTTCTAGAGCCCACAAGCCACAACTACTGAGCCCACATGCCACAACTACTGAAGCCTGTGCACCTAAGAGCCAGTGTTCTGCAATAAGAGAAGCCACTGCAATGAGAAGCCCGTGCACTGCAATGAAGAGCAGACCCCGCTCGCTGCAACTAGAGGAAGCCCTCGCGCAGCAATGAAGACCCAACGCAGCCAAAAAAAAACCAAAAATAAAAAAGGTAGGTAGGTTTGTATTTTCTGAAGTAGCAGACTAGCTGTGGCTGCAAAGGCAAGTCATGTACCAGACATGAGGAGAAGGCACTAATGCCTGAAGAGCCCCTGCAGCAGAAGAAGCTAAAGCGAGCACCTGACTCATCCTGTCTGTACTTATCAGCAAATGGTAGTAAATGCTGAAGCACGATTTTTCTCATTTAATGTCTCATTCTGCTAATGACAGTTCCTTATCTGCAGTGCATCTTGCTGTGCTGTTTTGGAAAAAATGTCCTTTTTTCCTGGCTGCACAAAAAAGACAATCATATTATGCTGAGGCCATTGTTACTGGGCTTCCTTAGGTCCCTTCCACAGTGAGTCGAAAAATCCATGCAGGGATGAGGGTTGCCATCCAGCCCAAAGTCACCTGAGACACAGAGAAACTGGCCTGCCAATGGCCCAGTAAGGAAGAATTTCTCATCTCAGCAGAGACTGGAATACAATTTCTTGCAATGAAATACGATACTCTTTTGTTTTAACTTAAATATTTGTTGAGCAGCTTCTGCAGAAAAATTAAGAATACAGAGATTCATATAATGTTTTATCATTGCCTCAAAAGCTCACCATCTCATTTCTCCTGCACAGATCTCTATATAATCACTCTTGAATGTCAGTTTCATGGCATACTGCAATGACAAATGATATGTATTAAAGACTTCACCAAAATTTATCTGTGTTTTCTCCCACCAGATCTACCAGAAAAATTCCAAAGTGACTGATCTGAGTTTTATCTAATGAACCTTCACATGCTGACTTCCAAAAGGTGGGTCTAATAATCTACACACTATGGGAAGTTGAGATAAACATAATAGGGAAAATAACCTCAACAACTGAGAAATTGTGGATCTTTTAATATGTTTATATGGCTTGATTAGCAAAAGTGTCCTGCTAAAGCATAAACCTGCAGGATCCCTTAACAATTCATTAAAGAAGAAAAATAGACACAACAGCATTTTGTAAATCTGTAGTCGATATAGACTAATTACAAAGACCAGGTACATTTTAAATTAATGCTTCATTGCTGAGAAGCACTGCCCATGACAGTTATAAAAGTAAATTGGATACCCCTGATTTCTTCTTAAATATCCTTGGTAAGAAAAAATGAGATGGTAAACAAATATTTCTAAACACTTCCTCCCTGGTTTTACATTAATGGTGGGGGTCTTTTTTTAAATATATTAATTAATGAATTTATTTATTTATTGGCTGCATTGGGTCTTTGTTGCTGTGTGCAGGTTTTCTCTAGTTGCAGTGAGCAGGGGCTACTCCTTGCTGTGGTGCAAGGGCTTCTCGTTGCAGTGGCTTCTCATTGCAGAGAGTGGGCTCTGGGTATCCAGGCTTCAGTAGTTGTGGCATGTGGGTTCAATAGTTGCTCATGGGCTTTAGAGCATGGGCTCAGTAGTTGTGGCACACAGGCTTAGTTGCTCCGTGGCATGTGGGATCTTCCCGGACCAGGGATTGAACCCGTGTCCCCTGTACTGGCAGGTGGATTCTTAACCACTACACTACCAGGGAAGTTCCGTTGGTGGGAGTCTTTTGTTTTTAAATCAGTATTGCATTGAAGTAATGTTCAGTTTGCTAGATATTTTCATGACACAGTTGGCCACACACATAGGCCTAGACTGTATGATTTAGAAAAGACCAAGAAAACTCAGCCTAAAAATACTTCAATTGCTGTTACCCAAAATTGCTCAATTAGTAATTTCTTTACCTTGCTTTTAGTTCACTGCCCTTTCTCAGCTCATTTAATGAAAAATCAGTCTTCAAATATCATGCAATTAAATGACAGTTTAAATTGAATTTACATGGTCCCCTAAGTGACAGCATTTTAAATTCTTTTCCATTCTTCTTTTGACCTTAAAGGACCTATGGAGACTAGGTCCCACGAGCCAGATCTAATTTTTCCCTGATTCTATCCAGCTGCACATATGACTCTAGTGAAGGAAGGCCCTGTACGTCTCTCAAGAAATGTTTTCTGAATATTTACAAGAAGGAAATATTTTATGAAAGTCTTCATCAATTTGCTCCATGTTTATTTATCTTTGTGTATCTACCTGATAATATCCTTAAGGTGAATGGACAATATTCATTTTTTAAATTTTTTCCATATCTATATTTTTTTCTTAGTTTCCCCTTTTCCTTCTGTGTTTTTATCTATGTATTGTGAAATAATGTAAATAAGAATCATATTTTATTTATTGAAGAGAATTTTACCTTTCTCATTCTTATCGCAAACATCAGATTTTGGACCATTTTATGTCTGTTAAACATAAATTGCTTTTAACCTATGTGGCCCTTATTTGTTTGCTTTGTTGTGTTATTACTGATAAGGAAAAGGCCTCCATTCCTACTTCTTACCCATAAGCATTACGTCAAGACCCCACCCAAAGGATTCTTCTTATCGTGTATATATCAAAAGTTCAAAAATTATACAGCTTGCAAAAGGAGATTCTACCTCACTTGCTTTATTTACTCCTATTAAGAATTTGTTGATGATACTTAAGATATTCATTTTATAGACTTATTAAGGTATATGTGACATATAATTAATGGCTCAGCACATTTTAAATTTACCATTTAATAAGGTTTGATCTTTATATACACCTGTGAAATCGTCACCACAATCAACATACTGACATATTCATTATTGCCCCAATTTTTCTTGTGTTTTTTCAATCCCTCCTTTTTGTCTATCCCACTCTCTGTTCCTAGTCAACCACTGATCTGCTTTTCTGTACTTAGAGATTTGTTTTGTCTTGAAAGTTGTAAAATGGAATCATATAGTATGTGCTCCTTTTAGGAGGGAAAGTCTGGCTTCTTCCTCTCAGTAAAGTTATTTTGAGATTCATCCATGCTTTTGCATGGATCAATAGTTCATTCTTTTTTTATTGCCAAGTGATGTTCCATTATACTAGAATACCATAATCTATGTATTCATTCATTTGTCAATGGAAATTTGGGGGGTTTTCTCCATATTAGTTCAAAATTTAGCAATATTCATTGATTTGCTATGAGGTACAGGTCATTATTTCAGATGCAAAAACTGCTTTAAAATGTCTCTGTCAGGTAAAAGATTACCCTTGTCATGTTGTCTAAACATAACCTTTGCAAAAATTATGCAGAGAAAAAAATTTGTCCATCAGAATTTCATACTTCAAATATAGAAGGCATCTATCAATATGGTTTCAGATAAAACCTGTTTAATTTCATGAAATTAACAAATAGTATAAGACTGCTGTCTGTGTAACTGATTTCTTTTTTTTTTTTTTTTTTTTTTTTTTTTTTTTATTTTTTTTTGGGGGGGTACACCAGGTTCAATCAACTGTTTTTATACACATATCCCCATATTCCCTCCCTTCCTTGACGCCCCCCCTCGAGTCCCCCCCACCCTCCCTGCCCCAGTCCTCTAAGGCATCTTCCATCCTTGAGTTGGACTCCCTTTGTTATACAACAACTTCCCACTGACTATTTTACAGTTGGTAGTATATATATGTCTGTGCTACTCTCTCGCTTCTTCTCAGTTTCCCCTTCACCCCCCGCCCCCTCCCATACCTCGAGTTCTCCAGTCCATTCTCTGTATCTGCTTCCTTGTTCTTGTCACTGAGTTCATCAGTACCATTTTTAGATTCTGTATATGTGAGTTAGCATACAATATTTGTCCTTCTCTTTCTGACTTACTTCACTATGTATGACAGATTGTAGTTCTATCCACCTCATTACATATAGCTCCATCTCATCCCTTTTTATAGCTGAGTAATATTCCATTGTATATATATGCCACATCTTCTGTATCCATTCATTTGTTGATGGGCATTTAGGTTGCTTCCATGTCCTGGCTATTGTAAAGAGTGCTGCAATAAACATTATGGTACAAGTTTCTTTTGGGATTATGGTTTTCTTTGGGTATATGCCCAGGAGTGGGATGACTGGATCATATGGTAGTTCTATTTGTAGTTTTTTAAGGAACCTCCAAATTGTTTTCCATAGTGGCTGTACCAACTTACAGTCCCACCAACAGTGCAGGAGAGTTCCCTTTTCTCCACACCCTCTCCAACATTTGTGGTTTCCAGACTTTGTGATGATGGCCATTCTGATTGGTGTGAGGTGATACCTCATTGTGGCTTTGACTTGCATTTCTCTGATGATTAGTGATTGTGTAACTGATTTCTTTAAAGCATGAAAGGGTATGGGTGGGTGTCTCAGGTGATATTCTGGAAAAAAGAGCTGTGTAATCTAGCAAAGATTGATATATCACGATAGTTTCAACAGGGAGGATGGTCTCCCTTTTTAAGTCCTATTAGGTATTATTACGCTGAAGATAGTCACTGTAGGAATCCAGTGTTTATATAAACAGCATGCTTTGTCTCATTTGGAGACAATTTTCTTAGCAGAGGAAAGCCCTATGTGACGATGGCTAGGCAGGGCATAAAAAATCACATGTTGACCGTAGTCTGAGTCTGATGCATCCTGCTTCTGCCTTGTCCATCCCTCCTTCTTCCTCATCTAGATGTGCTAGGTCAAGCAAGGCCAAGGTCAGGGGAATGAGATGGCAATGAAATGGCCATTCTCTTGACTCTGAGCCTGGAGAAATTGCAGTAGATAAGCCTATTTATCAGAAGTGTAACTGTCACCTACACCTCCCATGGAAACAAACAGTGTTCTCTCTAAGGTAGCTGTGTGTGTTTTACTTGCTTTCTTCTTCATAAGGATTGCATAGGAGAAACTAACAAACTGTGTGTATTAAGAGCTGTAGGGTAACCTACAAATTATATTCTAGTGAGATGTATCACATGCTCATCTCTAAAATCTGGCTTGATAGCAGAAAAGGGCTATTCTTCCCCAAACTAGACGGGCCTCTGAAACATACTCTCCCTTATTTTCCCTTAACAACTTTCCCTTAGAAATGGTGCTATGGATAAACATAGACTAATTACTTTTGCTCATATGAATGGCATGCCTTATTAACTAATAAGTATGCATATTGATTTAACACATATCAGCACACCTTTTTCTTTTTTGTCCTATTTAACTTCCAACCTTTTCTCTGATTATGTGCATTTAGTTTTATGTTAAGAGTCAATAACTTATATAGCATGGTTACCTACTTACAGCTTAAGAAAAAACGTAAGAGAATATTGAGAGACATAACAGCACACCCATGTGATGTTCCCCAAGAGATCAACAGTTCAAATGCTGATTTCTGACAAGTTTTCCCACTTAAAAAGAAGACCATCTTTTCCATTTCACTGAGGAAATTCCTATTGTTTGCTCAGCAATCTGTGTATGTTGTGGAAACACACACCTGCGTAATTAGGCATTAATCCCAGGTAATGGAACAGCCTGACCTGCCCTTGCCTCCATCAGCACACATCAGGAAGACTGTTTTACTTTTCAGTGAGACTTAGTCTCTGTTTCTTTCCTTGCTCTGTATCTTGTCAAACTGAAGAAACACTGTGTTCCCTTGATTGGATCTGAGCTGTGGGGATGACCTAATCTGCAGTCATGGAAATAGTTTAATATACTAGGAACTCCAGACACAAAAATGCTGCTACTTTCACAGAAAATATCCTGTGGAGAAACAGCATTGATTATTCCTGGGGACATTTTAAGAAGGCTTAATTATTGCTCTTGCAACAACTCCCCTTTTCATTTTATGTTTTATATGAATAGAAGGGAAAGATGCTTTCAAACAGCAAACCCTACATGAGAAACAGAAAGGGATAAATTGAATAAATGTGGTTCAGTAAAGATCTACTAAATAGCCATATAGCAAAGGATACTTATCAATCAGTATGTGCAAAATCCATAACAAAATATAATCAATATATGATTCTGTTAGGGGAACCACTGACTGAAACTGCCCGATTGTAACCACTTGCATGAGCTCTCTTACAACAAGAGGTCCTGGTAAGGAAGGCAGAACTAACAAGCTACCACTAACCACAAGAATTCGGGAAAGGTCAGAAGGAGAGGGGAGACTCCAGTCCATATGTCCTACCAAGCTCCCGGAATCCTTCTTGCTGGAATCCATCTTGGCTGAGCGATGCGTGCACCACCAGGAAGGACCCTGAGTCAGAACGATTGGCCAGAGAGAAAATGGAAACTAATCCCATCACCATAAAACTCAAGACTGTGAGCCACATGGCAGAGCAGTACTCCTGGGTTCCCTTACCCTGCTGCTCTCTACCAAGGTGCCCCTTCCCAATAAAGTCTCTTGCTTTGTCAGCCTGTGTGTCTCCTCAGACAATTCATTTGCGGGTGTTAGGCAAGATCTCACCCTCAGGTCCTGGAAGGGGTACCCCTTCCTGCAACAATTCCTGATAACCTGTACTTTAAAGTCAAGGTAGGCACATACTTACATAACTGTGATAAAAAGCAAACTATGGAAGACACTATAATAGAATCAAAACCATTCTATTGAATATTGAATGCTGGATCCCCAAATATCTACTGAAACAAAATTCGCCAAAATAATCTATTGAAAAGAGAAGGCTGAGTTTAGTGCAGATGAGAGTAAATACTTCCTCCTCAGAGCTTTGGTCCTGTCTCAAAATGGGGAAGGCAAGATTGAAATTTAGAATTGAAATTGAGAATTGAAAGTTTGGTTTAAAGGACACCTTTCAATAAGAGTGAGACAGTAGGAAAGAGGGGATGAAAGCTTGATTATGACTGGATAAAGGTCATAATATAACAGTGTAACATTAATACAAAAAGCAAGGTGAAGAATTCTGAGTCAAGAGATTCATAGTATCTTAAGGCAAAAACTGTCTGTGGATACTTTTCATTGAAGAATCATTGGTTCTTTTGGAAAGTTCCTTCCCTGTGTAGTTAAGTCATGCTAATGAAGATAATGGAATAGTAAAGTTTTGTTAATGTAGACCAGTGATCTGCAAACTGTGCTGGGGTGCCAAATCCAGTCCATGGGCAAAGCTGAGAAACTTCTTTATACTTTTAAAGGATTATAAGAAAGGAAAAAGAAGAAGAATGTGCAACAGAAATCTTATGTTGCCTGCAAATCCTACAATATCTATCTGGCCCTTCAGAAAAAAGGTTTGTCAACCCCTAATGCAGACTGTAAGTTGAGTGGATGGGAGGTAGTTTCAGTTTCAGCCTCTAAGCATTGTGTAGGGGTAGACAATTTTGGTTCTCAATACTCAAGCCTATTGCAGAGAAGGAGAAAGCCATTCCTTCAGATAATGGGTGGGGAGAAATTTGTGTTTAGCCTGGAAAATTTGATATGGAGATTGGGAGATGAAGCAGGGAATGGTTATTCAAAAAGCAAAAGGAACAACTTGTGCAAAGGCATACATGAGAGATGAAACAGAGCGGGACCCTCTCTGGGGGCCCTCCCAGGTACAAATCCTTTCTGGGTCCCCTGTTTCTTGTTTGTAGGAAATAGGCTTCATTCAGCCTCCTAAGACCTTCTCTGAGTTCCAAAGTGTAGATCCAAATAATTGCTAATCAGGGAAGTAAGGGAATGCAGAAACAAAGGAAGAGCAGTCAAGAAACAATAGTGCAGCAATTAAAGCTGAGTCGGATATAATTGCTTTACACTTTGGTGTCAGCTTTTGAGGTACACCAAAGTGAATCAGCTGTATTTATACATATATCCCCATATCCCCTCCCTCCCATGACTCCCTCACACCTTCCCTGTCCTGGCCCTCTAAGGCATCACCCATCATCGAATCGATCTCCCTTGCACAACCCACCCATTCTCCTTCCTTGGCCCTGCAATAAACCTTTCTCTTCTCCAGACTCCAACGGTTAGCTTTGTTTGGCCTCACTGTACCTCGGGCATGCAAACTTGAATTCAATAACAAGGATACAGCACTTTTCTCCTTATTTATAATCACTATCTCCAAAAGCAATTATTCAGATCCTGATTTTTAACAGTGGTGTAGTAAGCAGGCCAATCAGCTTCCTCTCTGCTCTGTGTGAACCAATTTTGTAAGACAACAGAGTGACGAGAACTGATCCGTTAAGGATCTAGATCTTCAGGGAAAACCACTCATGCATCTCTCGCAGTTAGCAATGTTGATCTTATTTTTTTCTTTTTATTGTTTAAACACTGAATTCCAAACAAGACTTCCTTCGAGAAATCCTTCTATTGCATTTTCTTCTCATGAATAAGTATAAAGCTAACCAGAATTGAATAGGCTAATGGCCCATTTGGAATCTATTAAAGGAGTTAAACCCACTTGATACAATGCAAATTGCTAACTAATGAAATGGTGCAAATAAATCCTTAGCAATACAAGTATTTTTGGCTTGAGTAGTAGATAAAACATGAGTTTTTCATATCATCCAAAAATACATATTTTTTAATTCCACAATCATTCTGTTCTTTGATGTGATCACAGAGTGAGCATGGCTGAATACCAGTATATTGTAATATGTCATACTGAATTGTAATGTTGTATAGAGAAACATGTAACAGTATCTTCTGGGTCCAAGTAAGATGTACATGATCTAGAGCATTTTCATCCACAGTTCACTTCCAAGTTTTATCAACCTAATGCTGATCCTAGGTCTTTGGGTTAATCTGTCAGAATATCCAAATTGCAATGTATGAATATATAAACAGATAAAAGTAATATCAGATAAAGCCAGAAATTAGTGTTTAACATCCAATCATAAAGGTAGATCTCCGGATTCTTTAACTAAAGCTAAAATAGAAGGAAGGTGACTTTTTCCAATAGTGTTAAGAGAAAATCAAAGAAATAGAGAAAGAGATGATAGAGATAGAGACAGAGAGATAGAGATAGAGATAGAATTAGAGATAGAGGAGAGGAGGTGGGGAGAGAGAGACAAAGACAGAGAGAGAGACAGAGAGAGGGAGAGAGAGAGAGAGGAATAAGAAGGAAGAGGAAGAGGAGGAGAAGGAAAGAGAGAAAGCCTTTAGTCACATAGAATAAAGAGGATTTAATGAACATCCTGGAATTAGAATGTTCAACATTATTAGAATAAAAATCTAAGCTCAATTTTTTTATTTAAAGACTTTTCTTGAAACTTGGGGAAAATAGAAAGTGCACACAGGACACCATCCGGTTTGTTTCTGTAAAGGATATGAGTACATTTTTTCAGGAAAATTTTGGAGAAGAAACAGACATTTGCATGATGACTACGTCCATCTGTTGCAGACCATCAAAAGTTTGATCTGTTTTATATTTTTTGAAATGTTGCACTGCACCGGAATTTTATCCTACTGATTAAATAAAGGGAAACTAACAAAATAAAAGTCTTTATATTATTGAAGTCTATTGATTATAGATATCAGACAAACTAGAGCATTTGTAGATCATTTGCTTAACTGAGCAAATTATGTGTTTAGGATTAGTTCTGTTTCTGTGGTAACTGCAACAATAAAAGAAAAGAGAAGAGTAATGAAAAATAATCCTAATACATGTGAGGCAGTGTTCTATATTGATATATGAAATGATTTATTAAAAACTCATGTTCACATTCCCCCATTTTGAATTATAATCCATGTACAATGATTCAAGGAAAAATGATACAACACATAATTCAAATATTATAGAAAGAGAAATAAATGAATCTCAGAAATGTCAAGTATGATTTTCCGATTTCTACAGTAGATCTCCTGGACTCCCATTTCAGTGCTTTCTATCAAAAATCTTAGCCATGGCAAATGGTATTCCCCCTGAAATGTATTTCCGTCATGTCACACTTAAATAATACACTCAATAATTTCAAGGGCTTTAGGTTATCAGAATGTTCACTTCAGCAAAGGATGGCTGGAAGGCACATTATATGCAAACTGGAAAGGACATGGTTGTTATTCTAATGACCCTCAACCTTTAGCTCTATCTGCTACATCCTACTTATTGATCCTTTAATCCTTAAGGAAACATAAAGGACCTCAGTCCCTCCATTTTCCTTAGTTGTTATATCATACTTCTTCATCTTCATTTATATCTTTGTCCTGGATGCCACATTAATTCATTGATCTACTCCTTTATTTGTCTCCTCAATCCCAAGTAAACCTCTGTACTCTTCCACACAAATTGTATCAACCCCCAAACTACTCTGTTAATACATATATTTGGTTCCTTCAAAGTGGATGCTAAGTGTCTCTGTAGATGAGTACTATCTTCTGATTGGGTGACAGTTCAGTGCTAGAAAGGACCTCACACTACTAGACCATCACTCAATGTGCTTTGGTGGCCCTTCTCTTATGCCCCTCAGAGACTGTTCATATATTAAAAGTTTTCCTCGTGTTTTCACACAACCCAGCTACTGCTCTCCCCATTTTCAGTAGCTAATTTCACCACCCAAAATACCAAATAGTGGTATTTGTGGCACTGTATTGCAGCTCTGTCTTGCTGATCTTTCTCCACCAATTAATTGTAAATTGTTTAGGATGAGGTCATTTCCTATTTAACTTTGTATCTCCAAAGGCTAGTATACAGAAAGATCTAAAGTAAGTAAATAGATGGATATTGATTCATTCCTCTGTTTCTTTCTTCATACTCTTCTTCCCACCATCCTTTCAATTGTTGCTGAATTACTTCTGAACTCATAATGTACCACTCATGTATCCCCTCTTGAAAGACTTGGTTGAGTATTTCTAGTCTGGGCTGCCTACCCTGACACTGTGCTCACAAAATGCCTGTGAATAACTTCATTATAGTTTTTGATATTATTATATTACCTCTACTGATTAACTTATATATGTAGTACAAAAAAATCAAATAACACAGAAAGACAGAAAAGTGAAACTAAAATATCTTCTTTCTCTACCTCCTTGAAAAACAATGTCAGAGTCAAATGGCTTACACCAATTAATCGAAATCATGAATCAGTTGTTTGCTTTAAATTTAGATTATGATTTTTAAGAATGCTTTTGTCTTCCTGGAGATTTGAAATGCCTTTCCTTTTGCTCATCTATAGAAGAAGAATATGCCTTTAGCCTGACTCTAAGGTCATCCAAGTTCTTAACCATACCATTTGTTAAAATGAAGACTCTTGACTTCCTGTTTCAATTAGGACTAGTTTCTCTTAATTCTGCAGCATAGCTCTCATTCTGGCATTTTAAATTAAATGCATTTTTTAAATCCTGTGCATTTTTCTTTCTTGATTTTTATTTATTTTTACTTCAGAGTGTACATTACAAATCTGAAAAAAATTATTTTTTCTCACACATTATTGATAGTTTGACAAGAACATATTAATACAATTTTCTCGTCTTAGTTTTCTAATCCAGTTTTCTTTTTTTCAGCTTTACTTTATTATTATTATTATTATTAATTATTTATTTTTAGCTGCACCGGGTCTTAGTTGCAGCATGCAGTATCTTTAGTTGTGGCATGTGGGATCTAGTTCCCTGACCAGGGATTGAACCCTCTAATTGTTTTCTAATGCAAATCTTATTTCTGTTCATTTGTCTATAAACTGACATTTTTCTACAACTACATTTAAGACCATCTCTTCATCTCTGATGTTCTGAAATTTCACGAGAATGTGTCTTAGCAACAGAACTTGGTCCATCTACTATTTCAGGAAGTCCTTGGGTCTTCTCAATCTGATATTTGGTCTTAAATGCTGTGAAAAGAATCTCAATCAGCTCTCTTACTGTTGTTTCACCTCCATTTTTCCTGTTTATTCTTTCTAAAATACTTACTAGTTGCATGAAGGAATTCAAGCCTCAATATCTCTAACATCTCTCTCAAAATTTCCTGCTTTTTTTCATGTTTTGCTTTATCTTTTGATTCATAACCTTGATTTTACATTCTAACAATTTTTTTAAATGATTTTTCTTTCCAGGAGCACTTTCTAATCCTCTGATAACTTTTTTTTTTTTAATGGAAGCTTGATGTTGTTTTACTGAATGCGGAATCTTCTGGAATCTAAGGATTTAACTATAGATTTTAAAAGGCATTTTTCTGATCTTTGAATTCTGTTTCTTTTGGTGTCATTTTTCCTATTTGTTCATCATAACACTTCTCTGTTTTTGTTTTTGGCTTCCTGAAAAATGTCTGGTCATATTTTGTTCCCAATTCATATCTATGAATTGAGGAATGTGTGTTAAACGTTAGGTATTGGCCCCGGTTTCCTACAGTGTTGTGTAGGTCTCTGTTCCCCTGTATGGAAGAACTGACTGGGAGTTCTGTTTCATGGATGAGGACATGTCAACCAATACACTTTAGTTTACCCTGTATGAGTGGGGAGCATGCAGGAATCCTGTAACCATCAAATTAGATGTTTTATGCGAAAATAAGATGTTTAATTTGAGTCCTTGCCCCATATGTAGATTGCTCAATTTCTGTAGAAAGCAGATCTCCAGTCTTCATCTTGGGGCTAGTCTTGCTAAATATGCACTTTTGGAGGATGGGGTCATTTGCCTTTGATATTATGAATAAAAGCATAAATGGACAGCTCTGGTTTGTTGCCTACCCTGTACCCTAAGCTTGAAGACTCCCGAGGGCTTTGCTGGAATATGTGTTTTCTCTTTCTGCCACAGTCTTCTTCTCCTGTCTGTGTTCCTGGAATGTTACCTAATTCCTCCAATATTGTTTATACTCCAACTTTCTATCCATGTTTCAAAGTCTCTAATCCATAAGAGCTGTTACAAATTCATTTCCTTTTATACAACTTCACTGTTGCTACTGTGTTACTTCTATGCACAGGGCTCACTGCACATAAAAGTCAACGCTATGGCACTGGCTTTTGAGAGAAGAAAGACCTTTATTGTGAGGTCAACTAGCAAGGAGACAGGAGGCAAGTCTCCCAAATCTGTCTTCTTGTTTCAGGGTTCAGGGCAAAATTTAAGGGGTTGGGGGAATTTCAAACTTGGAAGCTGACTGGCTGGTCTTGAATTAGTCCATATTAGCTAGAGAAGTGGGATACATGTGCGTACATAGCCACCTTGACCTGCAACACAACCAACACACTGCCTTAACGATATCCATTTGCCAAAGTTGCAATAGGTAAGGGTTGGTACTACCATTATGCATGAATAATTTTTCTAATTTCCTACCTGAAATCCACTCACCATTTTGTCAGCAATACACATAAGCTGTGGCACTGATCATACATATCTAAGGAAATATTCATGTGTGTATCTCAGTGCACTTGAGTTGAATTCATAAATATGTGCATCACATCTTAGTGTCTGATTTGATAGTAACTGTTCCCCAAATGTTTGTTCAAGTAGCTAGCAATTGCACATACTTCTCAGGCTGAAAAAGCTATTTGGTGATCAAAACGTATTCTATGGGGTCACATAAGAGATGAAGCCCCTCCGTGATGAACACACTCTATAATGAGCACAATAATATCTGTCCACCAGTTTCTGCTTGCTTTAAACATGGTTCCTTTTAGTATCATCTTAATTTATTCAACATTGGTTCTAATTTGCCATGCCAGAGAGAATAAATTTGAAATGCAATACTTATTAATAAAGCAATGTTAATTATAAGCAAAAATAATTATAATTTCTTGAGCAGCAGCAATTCTACTCTCATTACAAAGGGGTTGAAAGCAGTTTAGAACTATTACAAACTGCATGTCTGATCTTTGGTTTTAGAGATCTCTTTATTCATTGTTCTGTTTTTACACTGATCTTGTATAATTATGAGACAACTTTCTAAGCCTGAGATGCAGAGAATTGTCTGTGTTCATAGCAAAAATTATAAATATCCATAGGATGTCTCCTCTCTACTAGTACTGATTAATGTCCATAAATTCAAATACCTACAGGGTGCTAGAGGGTAAAATAAGTAAATGTTTGGAGTTAGTATTAAAAAATAAACTAATTTTTAAAAACAGTATTTTATTCTCTCTTTAGTATTACTTTAGGGAAAAGCAAAAGGGTAAGTCTGCTCAAACTCAGTTCAGAATAGGGAGCAGTAGATCAGTAGTGAATCAAGGAATAGAAGCCTGGTGTGTTCGGTTGTTTTCAAATGCCTTGTGAAATATTGCATATATACTAGAAGGAATAAAGATACTAAAGTAAAACTTATGTACCCATTATTTAATTTTAGAAGTAAAACATTGCAAATGCTTTTAGAGACTCTTGAGTACCCAAACTTCCCTTCTTATAACCCTATCCTTCCTCAACTTCATACCCCCAGACGTGTTCATTACATTTATTTTAGTTCTTACCAGTTCCTTGCACTTCTGTAAGTACTTATTACATAATTATGTACCTTTATATAAGAAGTATAATTGTTTCCATATTTTAAAATTTATATACATGGTATCATATTATATGTATCCACTCACCGTTTGGTCTAATGATATCAGGTGTGTAAAATTTACAGTCTAATAGATCATTAGTTTTCTCAAATGTTCCATGTGTACATTTAAAAATGTGTACCTTTTAACTTATGGATATAGGTTTAATATAGGTCTATTAAACTAGGCGTATTCATTAGTTTGTTCAAATATTCCTTTTATTTTCTCATTTTCATCTACTTGATTTATCACTTATAAAAACATGTATGCTAAAATGTTTCTCTATGATAGGGGATTTGTAAGTTTCTTCTTGTGACTTTTGTCAAATTTGCTTTAAATATGCTAAAGCAACTTAGGTACATAAAAATTAACATAACATCTGGCAAACTAAAACAATAATTATCATGCAGTTACTGTAAAATCTATATTAATATGGGTTCAGCACCTTTCTTTCAGTTAATATTTACTTAGAATAATTTTTCCATAATTCAACTTTCAATATTTTTATGTTCTTATATTTTAGCTACATGTCTTAGTGGCTTAAATATATATTTGTATATTAATTCTGATATCAGCCATTTTTCTCACATTCTGATTATTTTGATTCATTTTTATATATTTTGTTCTTCCTTTTATTCTACTGGTCAATTCTATTTTGCTTTTCCTTCCTGTCTTCTTTTGAAGTAATCAGTTGTTTCTCATTTTATTTACATATATATATTTTTTTCCTATGTCTTTAGAATTTATACGTTGTCTTCTTCCTTCCTTTTCTTATGCCCCCTCATTCTTCCCCTCTCTCTCCCTCTTTCCTTCTCTCTTGTTTCCCTTCCTTCCTTCTTTTCCTTCCGAGCCTTATATAAAGGGGCACCTGCTATATAATTCCAAATTATCGCCATATGGAATCCTTGTATGTATTTTCTTAACTTTCTTATTCTGAAATCATTATAGACTCCAGAGAAAATTGTAAAAATGTACAGAGAGGTCTTGTGCCCCATTTACTTAGCCCCCAATAGCAACATCATGCATTACTATGGTCCACTATCAAAACCAGGAACTCAACATTGGTATAATGCACAGAGCTTATTCAAATTCCACCAATTTTAAAGCACTCGTTGCAGGGTATGTATAGTTTTATATGATTTTTATCATAGGTGTAGCTTTGTGTAACCAGCACCACATTCAAAATGAAAAACAGTTCCATTACCATGGGATTCCCTTGTGCTACCCCTTTATTTGCCACATGTTTTTAAATAAGCCATTTATATGTGTATCTGGATTTTATATAAAATATCCTATTTTCCTAATGTTCAAAAATAATTGAAAATGTTTAAGATACTATCTCATCCAACACTGTGCAGGCCTAGAAAAACATGTTGACTGCCTGAAATCAGCCTAGTGTTGTCTGTTTGCCATATGGTATGCATTACAACTCAGCTAAATAAAACTGTGTATCTGATGATATATTGTATGACTTCATCTAGCATCTTGTATTTGTTTATCTGTAGAAGTAGACATTTGCATTCTATAGTCATTCCTTACTATTTAGACATTTGAAAGAAAAGACTGAGATTGTTTATTTCTAAGATTGTTCATCATTTACTATGTAGAATATCTGGAGTCAAGCACAGTAAGTCAAGGGTCATTCTTTTCCTTCTGGCAATCAGCACATGCCATCCATAGATCTCTTTCCTCAGGCTCCTGACTCTTGTCAATGTATATGAATTTCAATTGTAATTTCCCCACTAAGGATGCCTGTTATTTATCATTCCCACTATAGTCAGCACAACCTCGGGGCGAAAAGTCTACCCTGGGCTGGGTAGCAAGTTCAAAAGCCTCTGTGTGTTTATTAACATATAACCTACTTTAAATGTGCTTCCTGGGAAAACAACGTTGTGCTTACTTATTTGGCTTTCAATCTCTGAAGAACCACCATATCCTCTGTGAAGGGATCTCACTTCACATTTCTAAGGTATTAACAACAAAAATGACAGAAAATGTGTTCTGGGCCCTTCCCATATGTATGGAACTTGGCCACCCACTTAACAAGGATTGTTCATTTCATTCTCATAGCAACCCTCTAGGATAAGTAATATTATTATCTCCGTTTTACCAATGAGAAAATGGAAGCTTTGGGAGGTTAGTGTGCTGGGTAAAGGTCATGCAGAATGAAAAAGCTGAATTTTAAGTGAGTTGTGAGTATAAATAGTCTCACACACTCTGGAGAACTGGTTTTTAGACCTCACATATTCAAAACAGTAAAATGATGGAATATATGATAAAATAGCAAGATTCAGACCACATTGAGTCTGGGAGATAAAAGTAACACATTGTTTTCTGATAAAATTCATGCAAAGATTTTTTTTTTCAATTACAAAATGGCAAAAGTCTACAGACCAAATGGTCTGTGAAGTGTCACTATTTGGAAAGATGAGCTAAAATCAAAATATGCCTTCTTCATTGAAGTTAACGTGTAGAGACTGACTGGTCAGTGTGCCCTACTGTAGTTAAATGCAAGGACATAGAAAGGTTTAGGAGTGCTACAACACTATATCATTGGACTGGACAAAAGTTGATAGAGATAAAGACCATATTTCTTTAAAATGATACATCAGAGCAGTGTGATTGTTTTATTTTTAATAGTGAATTAAAGAAAGCAAATTTCATATTATATCTAACTAAGGTATCAAGAAGGGACAGTTAATGAACAACCTGATAGCTGGCTAATAGATTATTTCATGAGATCAAAGATAAGGACAAGTTTATTATGTGGTGTCTGTTTAGAGTCCATTTTTAAAGATGTGGGTTTTGTCAGGAGGTTTTCTTGCTAGAAGCATTTATTGCTATTCCTGGTCACGTAGGAAGAATGGAGTGTCTGACAATGATGGACAGTGCAGCAGCAGCCTTGCTGCTTAGAAATTAATTTGAAGTCCTCTTCGAGAACTGCTATCTTCTGTTACTACACAGAAACTTGATTGTACTAATAATGTGAGCCCAAGTCCATAAAACACAGTGCAAAGCAGAAGCCTAGGACTTTCAAAGGGAAAGAGAAAACATTGCAGAAAATAAAGAGGAATTTTAAAAGGGAAACACCTAAATTCTAATTTTTACGATACTTAGTGACTATTCTGTGTCACACTTCAAATTGCAATAGTCAGCTTTATAACACATATAATAGGCAATATAGGATCACATATTCAATGTTAGGAAAAGTTCCATGAGTACTTGATTTAATACTAAAATTAAGAATAATACTAATAATAACTGGTCAAATATTTCTTGAAATTGGTCTAATAATAATAACATTAAAAATGATAATAATAAAGGAAGCTTATAGTTACTGAGCTCTTAGTATATGTTAGGTATTATGCCAGATAGCTTATAGGTATGAGATCATTTAATCTTTGTAATGACCATGTAAATAGTATTATCATCTCAGTTTTACAAATGAGGAAGCAAAGTCTTTTAAAGGTTGAATAAATTGCCAAAGGCGATCTTATTTCAGAGCCTATACCTTTAATCACTATACAATATGCTCCCTATCACTTTGTATATGTATCGTGTGCTCATTGGCAGTGAAGGTTAGTAAACACATAATAATAGCAGACACTCACTTATGTGTGTATGTGCGTATCATAAAGAATATTTACATATATATTACATATACGTAATATACACACACACCTGCATGTATGTTTTACTATAATAAGTGTATACAATGAATATATTTTACATATATAATTTATATATACATATTTATGTTATATATATATAACACAAATGTTATATATACACATATAACATAAATATATATGTATTCACTTAATTATTACAATCACCCTATAAGGCAGGAGTATTATTATCATTATTATTAATTACATGCTGCAGATGAAAACTACTGAAGCACTGAAAGATTGAATCACTTGGCCAAGCTGGCCCAAGGACTCCTCCCAGGGCCGGGGCCAACGGGGTCCAGGGCTGCACTCTTACCCACAATACTCTACTTCCTACGCTAGTGATAAGGATGCAAAAACAGAGTGAGAATGAGTCCAAGGCAGCAATGTTTGGTGAGAGAGCTTTAAGCCAAGGCCATTGGTTGTCTCAAATTTGACACCTGTTCTCACTCCCTTCTCCACATTTTCACGAAGAAATTTATGCAGACCAGGGAAAGATGGAGATTTTTTTCCCTCCTGCTTTCTTCTTTCCCTCCCCTGAAAACTCTATTCCTAGTTCTAAGAATTATGTTACTAATTAATATGAGTAAGCATTCTTTCTTGTTTTCCTATCTTTTTCCCCTTCTTGTTTTCAGAACTGCAGAAACTCAGGATTGTGATCAGGGACATTGTGACCAGAGGCAGACAACTGCAAGGGCCAGGACTCATGTTGCAGAAAACATATATCAAGATAAAAGAAGTCACAAGAGAATGAACCGGTACAGTCCCAGTCACATAGACCACGGCCCCTGCTTGAATAGCTCACCTATAAAACTGTCCTGCTATCTTAAGGAGGCAGGACGGTAGCCTTTGGACATTAGTCTGCTACTCTCCTCATTTCCTGGCAAATTAATAAACTCCCTTTCCTTCTTTCTCAAACTCCTATCCTCATTTTCCTCAATTGGTGCTGAGGGCCAGTACTGAGTATTTAGGTAACAAAATCAGGTATCGGATGATACAGTCTGAATGTTTGTGTCCCCACAAAGTTTACTGTCGAAATCCAAAGGCCCATTTTGATGGTGGTACCTTTGGGGTGTGCTTAGATCATGAGGGTGGAGGCCAACTGAATAGGATTAGTGGCCTTATAAGACAGACCCCCAGATAACTCCCTAGCCCCTTCCACCATGTAAGGACACAGTGAGAAAGCACAGACTATGAACCAGGAAACAGGTTTTCACCAGAACACAATTATGATGCTGTCATGATCTTGAACTTACAGCATCCAGAAGTGTGAAAAATAAATTTCTGCTGTTTATAAGCCACCCAGTCTGTAGAATTTTGTTATAGCAGCCAAAACAAGGTAAGACATAGTGTTGACAGAAAAAAAGCTCATGTGACTGATACGTAATCAAGGCTCATCCAAGATCAATGAGACATAGCAAGGCACAATAAAGAAAAAACAAGTAGTAGTACCCTCTGGATGTAGAGGACTGCCATCACAACCTTGGATCACTGATTTGATCTTCTAAGCTATGTATGCATTTTGGAGTATAAAAATGATTTTTTAAAATAAGCTTATACATATATCTATGATTTTTAAAAATAAGAGTATACATATATCTATAGAGTATACATATATATTGCATGTGTGTAATGAGTATATGTATAGCCATTCCTATTACACAATTTGATTTCTGGGGAAAAATTAGATTATTTTCTTCTTAAAGAGAAAAGCTCTGAGATTTTTAAAGAATAGTACATTCTTGGGATTTGGGGTAATACATTTTACTCCTACTTATAATTTGTTTGTAGAAAAACTACGATAGCTTGAGAAGCTTAGAAAATATGCTACTCTTTAAGATAACTGAAAGATTATCCATTTAAGAATAGTATCAATTCTGGATTAATATCAGCAGCCAGCTTTTATTTGCTGTGTTAGGTGAGTGTAACTGAAGCAATACCCAGGACCAAAAAAGAATTGCTTATGTGGAGGTAGGTACTGTATTTTACCAACATGGCACCATGAACTTTGTCACTGGGATCCAAAGGGATTAAAAAATGGAGTGGGGGGGAGGCTAAATATTATGTTGCTATGTCTGGTAGTAGTTACAGATAGTTTAATGATTAAGATATTAAGATAGTAAACTTCCTTGCTATCCTGACTTCACCACTTATCCACTTTGTGGACTTGTATATATAATACTTAATTTATTTGTGTCTCAGCTTCTTTATCTGAGAGATGGAAATAATAGTTTCTGCACCATAAATTTGTTACAAGAGCTAAACTACTTGTATCTATAAACTCTTAAAACATCCATGACACGATAGGTAATATATGTGTTTCCAAAAAAAAAAAAAATTACTGGAAAATTCCAGCCCTTCATTGGTACTTAAAAGTATAAAGAACATTAGCAACATTTCTCAGGATATTAGGGGTTTACAGGGGCATCTCCTCTTCTAGAACTGTTGAAAGGGTAATGCATGGATCCCTAGAACTCCATATGCAAAGCTATAGGGAGGCTTGGTCTGTTTTCTACAAAGAAAGATGAGAATTTATGCAGATGTGTTATACTGTACCACAAACAACCTATTGTTGTGAACTTATATCTAATTACTGAAGCATAGCTTCTCTAGGAAAATGACAAGCTATGTACATTTTGTTTTCAGGGTGTATGGACCACCAAAATCTGCATCCATCTCTTTCCTTCTTAATAACCCCATCTTCCTGGGGCTATGATACTGACAGGGATCCAGGGCTGCCCAACACCACACTCAAATCTTCACCTGAATCTGTTCTCCTGAGTGCATGGCAAATAGATGTATTTCTTCATCCTAAACCTCATCAAAGTATATTTTTCCTTAGAGTCCTGTTTTAGCTGGCTGTGGAAAAACATGATCTGTTTGTAAGGTAAAGACTGCCAACAACTTAGTACATAAGTATTTATATTTTCCCCAAATACTCCTAGAACCATCATTGTTTTTGCCCAAAGGATGTGTCTAATGCTTATTCTAGAAACAAAGGAATTAACTTCAGTGCAGGGTAAAAGTGAAGGTGAATAAGTGGTTTCCATCAGATGACACCACCCCCTTTGATTTGATGGCTGCTATATAAAGACAGCAACCTATTTGATGTTGTTTCCAGGTAAGTACTAGAGCATAATAATTAAAACGACAGTTAATATTGATTGTGTTCTCAGCACTGTACTATCTGCTTACGTGAACAACTTTATTTCATTCTCACAACTTAGCCCCCTGAGGTAGGAAGTAGTTGTTATTATTATATTTATAAATGAGGAAGCTGAGGTTTACAGCAACTAAGGATTTTGTCAAAGGCAAACAGCTAACAAATTGAGGAGCCAGGAATCTAATCCAAATTGTTTGACTCAAAAGCTCTTATGTGTAAAAAAGGCATTGCTTCTGTTATTTCCTTGGTTGAGAGAGAGAGTGTTTTCAAAAGATACCTAATTCTATTATTCAAAACATTTCCTTTACATGTAAAATACTAACACAATGGATAAAATGGATTATACAACTATGGAGGACAATTGCTTCAGACCTTTCTGGGCAAAGAGGCAATGTCTGTCAAGCTGTACATTTGATTATTTTAATGCCAAAGTCATGTCTACATGTAGTCATATTTATTTTTTATGTACTTAACTTCCCAAGGTGAAGAAATAATACTGTGTCTGGAGGAACCCCTGAGCTATCCTGTTCTGTCCTTTGTGCTCTGCCCCTGGGTCTCCAATCCCCCCAACCAGGCTTGCAGACTCTTCCCTATATTTACATGTGTCCCCTCCCACCTCCCTTTATGCAACACCCAACTGAACTCCGAGGCTTACCTCTATGTGTAGACCATCTCTGCTTCTGCAACAGAGAAGAACAAACCTGACTTCATATTGGGTCTATTCCTTTAGTCCTAACCCTTGTGCTTTGTTGCTTGTGCTTAGTGATGCTGGCTCTACACTTTTGTAAAAGAATGTTGCTTATAGCCTGAAATATACATGATAGCCCATTCTCAAGGCTCTGACCTTTAAAAGTATAACACTTTTCCATTCATATAGAGATAAAAAGTTTCAGAACAGAAAATAGCAATTGTCTTGTTGAAGGTTTATAGTAATGTTGGGACCATACCTGCCATGTGCAGCTGCAAGAACAAAGGATTTATGCACCAAGAAGTTTGCAACAATCAGCCACAACCCCTTCCCTTTTACTGTAAAAGAAGCCTGAATTCTAACTCAGGTAAGATGGTTCTTTGGGACACTAGTGCACCGTGCTTTCTGAATAAAGTCACTATTCTTTGACCCAACACCTCATCTCTTGATTTGTGGACTGTTGTGTGGCAAGAGGTAGGAGCTCGGATGCAGTAACACTTCTTTCAATTACAAACAAAGAGAAAACTTCTCTTCCTTCTCTGAATTCCCAAAGTTAGCTCACTGTTCTTCTCTGATATCAGGTATTTTAGGCAGTCAGGGTTCCATAACAATATGCCACAAACTGAGTGGCTTAAACAAAAGAAATTTATTTTCAAACAGTTATGGATTCTGGAAGTCCCAGATCAAGGTGTTGGCAGGATTGTTTTTTCCTGTGGCCTCTGTCAGAAGGCCATCTTCTCACTGTGTTTCACGTGGCCTTTTTTCTCTGTGTGTGTACTCCTGGTGTCTCTTCTTCTTATAAGAACACCGTCCTATTGGGTTAGGGCCCCACCCTTATGACCTCATTTAATGTAATTACCTCCTCAAAGGGCCTGTCTCCAAATACAGTCACACTGGGGGTCAGGGCTTCAAATGTATGAATTTTGTAGACACAATTTAGTCAATAACATCAGATTTTACTTGATATTCAGAATTGTATCTATTGTGACATCAGTTTAACTTACCACTAGCCTGTGAGTATCTTGGAGAAAGCAAGTCTGGATAGTAACTCCTGCAACATTTGGTACAGTGTTCTACAAATAATACTAATCAGCTATCATTAACTGAACACAGTGTATTTACACCATTAGCAACTCATAAACATGTCATTCAATCCCAGCAATAACGTTTTGAAATAAATAATGTTACCTCCAATTTAGAGATTATCTAACTGAAGTCCAGTTAGATCAGGTATCTTGGTAAAGTTCTCATGCTTAGTGAAGCAGAGAACTAAAACAAACCTAGGTCTATTTTAAAGCAAAGCTCAGGCTTTGTTTCAGCTTTGTTTCCTCCAAATCTGCCTCTCATGATGTTTGTTGAAACAAATAAATGTTATTAGGGTAGGACATTGGTGGTGTCATTTTCTTTTTAACAGGAGAATTGACAGGATTTTGTTTGATCACTTTCATTTCAACAGACAGAAGAAGGGATAGAGGTCTTAGAAATGTAAGAATAGCAGAAGCAAAAGGAACATCTTCCTTTCTAGACTTTTACAGGAAATGATATTGAAGTGGTTAATAAAGAGGAAAGAGGTGAGGAAGGTATAAGGAAGGTGCCTGCCATTATAGTAATGATAGTATATTTCAGCCAAATAAAGCAGAAAAACATAAAACACTAGTTGGATTTAATAGGCATCCAGCTTTATGCCTGACACCACAGGGGGTGTGTTTTATAGGCAATAAGAGGTCCACCTGCTCCACAATTGTCCCTCATTATCCATCCATAGTGCCTGAAATTACCATGCTGTTGTAACTACAGTGGTTTAATATTTTAGAAGTTACCAGTCCCAGTTGGAGCTAATCCCTATTAAAATCTAAAAATCTAATCTGTAGGATAATAAGTTTGCCCATTAATGTATTAACATATCACATTTAATGTAAGCCACAAAATATATATCTGCTTTTTAAAATATGTCAATGAATGGTGTGTCATGACAAAGCAAGTGTATATCATAATTCACAGACCTAAATGTCCAGGTAAAACATGAATTTTGGGGAAGCCAGGGAAGGGCATATATCATGGTGTGCTTGGAAGTGGGTGAGAAAGGGGAGGGAAGGAGAGGAACCTGGAGGAATGACACAGAGGATGGCAATTAAAGTGAGAGTGGGTGTTACTAAAAACTGCTGCCAATTGCCTGCAAGAATACGTCCCTAAAACACATGAGCAGATAATGGTTGAGAGTTTTGTGAATCTGGCCTTCTTAGAGGCAAAGCAGAGGGTGGTGGTTGACTGCGGCAAAAAGTTTGAGACTAGTAGGTTTGAATCAAGCAGGATAAATGAATGGCATTTAGTTACTTTCTATCTCTTTGCCATTTATACTCAGGGACATAATTTGTACAGCTTTGTGCAAAGCAAGAGCTGAACTGTGATGAGAATTGATGCTTTCAATTTTTCATGCGTTAATTTTCTATTTGGCTGATATGTCCAGAAACCCTTCCTTGTCTTTCCCTACTGTCTGGATAATTGGTTCAATTTTCTGCTGTGCTTTGACTGTGGGAACCTTGTCCATATAAGGCATTTTTCTTTCAACTTGCACTCAGTTAGCTTAAAAAGGTGCTGCTACTAAAGTAAAAAGGTTAAGACAGATAGTTAGGCTTGACAATTTACATTCCCCAAGTTCCTGACTCAGTTACTTGAGGTTTATAAGAGGGAAAGAAAAAATGGCAGAGATCTTATTCTTCTTAGCTACTTTAAAGTATAAATAATTAAATACATGTCAAAGTCAGCTGCAACTGGCTCCCTCTTTCTGCCTACACCTTCTTTTCCAAAGAATTGCCTCCTGTATAGCTGAATCTGTAGAAAAGAGTACAGCTGAATCTGCCATTTTGGCTGGAACACCTTTGGGTGCTAATGAGAGATCAGCTTAGTAATGTGACAGAAGTCCAATCTAGATGGGCATATGATGGCAAAGTATTTAGAAGCATAGCTTTCTTCCTTTCTGTTAAAACTTATCACAGTCATTGATAGCTGTACTATTTTTCTTATTGCTTTTCTCTGGATTTAGAATATTTGCAATACATGGTGCTGTGGTCTAAATGTTTTTGTATTCTTAAAATTCATACGTTGAAATCTTAACCTCTAAGGTGATGGTATTAGGAGCTGGGACTATCGAGAAGTGCTTTGGTCATGAAGGCAGAGACCTCATGAATGGGATTAGTATCCTTACAAAAGAGGTTTCAGAGAGATTTGTTCTCTCTTCTGCCATGGGAGGACACAGTGAAAAGACAGCTATCAATGGATCAGGAAGCCCTACCCGAACACTGCATTGGCCAGTGCCTTGATCCTAGACCCCCCTGCCTCCAGAACTGTGAGAGACAAAACTTTGTTGTGTATAAGCCATCCACTCTATGGTATTTTGTTATAGCAGCCTGAACAAACTAAGACACGTGGGATCTAGAAGCATTCTGTAATTTAACAAAGATTTTAGTTAATAAGCCATTCTGAGAAGCTTCAATTATAGATCAAAAAAATTAGCATTTGAAAATTTGGAGGAACATTTATAGCAGTTTCAATTAATGAAAGCACACCTATACAATAAAATAGCAAACAGAATAGAAGAAAAATATTTAACATGATTCAAAGGTGCTCGTATATTTTTAGTAACACAGACACATTATAAAGTACAATAGATAGTACACTAAAATTTCTTGGTTTCAGAAATACATGTACACACACACATACACATACATCACATATACATGAAAAACAAGAAAAAAATGTACATAATATAAACCAAAATGTTACCAATGATTTTCTCTAGAGGGTAGGATTACAGAATTATTTTACCTTTTTTTTTTCAAATTTATATGTGTTTAAATATATTTTATAGTAAACACTTTGCAACATGTGAACTTATTTTTTTAATAAAATACAGTAAAACCATTTCAGACTGTTTGCAGTGGTCATGTAGCTTAAGTCTGTGAACACAGGTCACTCTTCACTCTAAGACATGTAACCAAATTTCTCCAAACAAAATGGAAAAGAAAACCTGTGGATATTCAATCAGAGACCCTTAGCAATTTAAAACTGGTCTCAGTTTTCTCATTTATAAAAGAAGGGCTAACATTTAACTTTCCATGTTTCCTGAAGGTTAAAGATGCCTTATCTTTATCTATCTATTATAATTAAATAATGTTAAAAGGTATTATTCATTCAAAAACATTTATTGGGCATCTGCTCACAAACACTGTAAGGAGAAATGTTGACAGATAATGCCAAATTAAACTACTCAGATTGGGTTTTTGAGAATAATTTCCATAGCTGCATGAATTTGAAAATGAAAACACATTATTTATACAGATACACCTCTGTTTGCATATTCTTGCCTAAAAGGAAAATAACCAGTTTGTACCACAAATATAAGAAATAATAATTGCAATCTAATTATGTTTGTAAGCCTTAATATAATAATTACTAAGGTTTAGAAAAAAGCATATTTGAAATCAATTTGGACTTTGATTTGAAAGATTTACTTTTTTTTCAATATCAATGTGATTTTATTTTTTTATTAAAGTAGTGCATATGTTACATAAAATTCAAATAGTGAAAAGTGAAAAAGTAGTTATAATCCTTTAACAGGTAATCACATAATACTTTTCCAAACACTTATATTTGGGGTTATACTAAACTTTTTGCAGCTGCTTTTTGACATCCATATATCACAAACATCTTTTCATATTAATAAATACAAATTTATATAATTTTAATGAGTGCTAGTATCCAATTACATGAATATAACAGAGCATAAAGCAATAGGAAAATTGAAAAGTGAATAAGATGTATATTCTCCACTTAAGGTGCCCCTATTCATCACTATATAAAGTTGAGGGTCATGGTAATTTGGACTAAAACACAAAGGAATTATTTTTATTTCGGTGTTTGCCTAAACTCCGCAGACAGCAATTCAAGTTCTTTGACAGCATATATTTTTCTTATACATATAAAGTATGGGAAGATATTGAAGATCTATGCATCTTAGTTTGCTACCTATAAGAGCTGGAGTGTTTTAAAGATAGTGAAGTACAAAAGAAGTAAAGTGGGATGAGGGGAAAGCCTTGAAACTGAAAAAAAAAAAAGATGCTGTATCATTCTGAGCACTCAATTCAAGAACTAGTAGATGAGAAGTCATCTTAAAAGGGTATATAGTCAACCCAATATTATGGGCCAGGAAACAGGGGGCTATATTGATTAAGTGGCTTTTGTGGTCACATAGAGAGTGAAAGGGATATGGAGGGTCACAACTAGGATCTTCTGACTAGAAGTACAACATTCTTTCAAATACACTACAGCACACATTCTCTTTTACCTTCCTTTAGCCAATGCACTTTATTTTATGTTATCTTTGATATGTCTAACATAAATTCAAAATAAGATTATTAAAATATTATGACTAGTTGCCCTTGACCTGAGAATGTTTATTTGGACAAGGGCATTTATAAGAAGTAATACATCAATCTCTGTGCAAGGCATTTAAGGACATTGTTAGCGCATCTGGTTTTGGTTTTTTGTCTGTTTGTTTTGTTTTGTTTTGTTCTTAATGCTACTCCAACATTTCCAGCTCATCAGATTGAAAGCTTTCTCTCTATCAGAAGTCAGTGAAAGCTGCTACCTGAATCTGTCTGCTTTGATTGAGGAGGTGATTTGTGTAACCATGGAGTAAGACATTGTGGTTTTCTGCAGCCTGAAATAATCCTAATCAGAAAGCAAATTGCCTGAATGACTAGGATGGAGCTGGAGGAAGGCAGGTATTGGTCTGTGGTACTTGGTGACAAGCTACGCTGGCACCAGTGATGCAAAATATCACTTAAGGTAACGAAAACATCTAGTAACATGGTTAAAATACTTGCCCCAGCTTAGAATAGGCATGCCAAGCTGCAAGAAAGATTTTTATGATATTGTTGCTGTCACAGAGGAAATGAGACCATAGCTTACCACTGCCTCCCAAAAGGTGTGGCTGCTATGATTTCAAGAACTGAAAAAAAAAAGCCTTTACTTGGCAGAGCACCTGTTCTTGCTTTTAGAAGAGATGCTGAACAACATAGTAACAAGAAAGCACTGAAAGTCGAATGTGGCTTCTTTATGATTGAATCATAAGTTCGCAGGAACTTGAAGATAATCTAGTTATACCTCTCAGACCACCTAGTTGTACAGTCTCATAGGAGACCATGATTTTCTCCACAGTCTTGGTTAGAAAATAGGTATGAGTGCTCCTAAGTCTGTCCATGGTGCTGAAAGTTCTTCTGGCAATATAATGGAGCATTACGGCAGTATTATGGTAGAATCCTCTTCAAATAATTTTTCCAGCTTTATTGAGATATTATTGACATATAAGTATGTAAGTTTAAGGTTCAAGTTGTGGTTATTTGATACACATATATATTATGAAATGATTGCCTCAATAAGATTCTTTACCATCTCTATCCCCTCACATAATTATCTTTTTGTGTGTGTGAGGGATAACATTTAAAATCTACTCTCTTAACGACTTTCAACTTTATAATGCAGTGTTGTGAATTATACTGACCTTGCTGTACATTAGGCACACTGACCTTATCTATCTTATAATGGAAGTTCTGACCCTTTGACCAAGATCTTCCCAATCCCTCCACCCTCTGGCAACCACCATTGTACTCTCTATTTCTATGAGTTTGGCTTTTTTAGATTCCATGAATAAGTGAGAACATACAGTATTTGTCTTTCTCTGCTTGACTTATTTCATTTAGCATAATGCCCTCAAGGTCCATCTCTATTGCAAAAGGCAAAATTTCCCTCTTTCTCATGGCTGAATTATGTTCCATTATTCTTTACCCACTCTTCCATCAATGACACTTAGGGCTTTTCCATGACTTGGCTAATATGAATGATGCTGTGAGGAACATGGGAGTGCAGATATCTCTTTATGATCGTGATTTCATTTCCTTCAGATATATACCCAGAAGTGGACCTGCTAGATCATATGGTAGTAGTATTTTTAATTTCTTGAGACACCTCCACACTGTTTTCACAGTGGAAACAATAGTGTACCCACAACAATTACTAAGTTCACTTATTAATCATCTAACTGCTACTGATCATACAATGTGAATTTCATAGAAATGGGTTTTAAAATATAGTTTTCTCTAGTGCATACATTTAAAAAAATCTAAAAGAGTGTAATTCAAACTGCAAAGCTAAAATTAAATTATTTTATTTGTTTTTTTGTTTTTCCACAAATACAAAACACCTTAATGTAAAATGAATCACAGAATTTTAGTGCTAAAAATTACTTTGGAAAAGTGCAAGACTTTTTAAACTGAGTTCAATAAATATAGATGATATCAAATGAAAAATGCCAGTTATACCCTAACTTTTGTTTAATAATCTCCCATGGCCACCAAACCCTACCTTGTACCTGAGTTTAGTCTTAGATGGAAATTCCCACCCTTCCCTTTCTCTCAATGTTAACCTATCTCTAGTGGTATAACTATTTAATTCTGGGACTGGACACGTTCTTATCCTTCATCAGGAATAGCAGTTTTTTTCTAGTACCATTTATGCAGCCAAAATGGGCCTTGCCTGTGCCCTGAGGGTAACAGGGTTTGCATTCATTCTCACAGAGCTTTGAGGTTTTTACTCTATATGAGGGGAGGATCTGGCTAGAGGATAGGGTTTCATTCTTCTCCAGCAGTAGTAGCTGACCATCTCCTATAGGGCTGCACCACTAAGGTGCTCTCTTTAGTCTCCTGCCTTGCCTCTAATCATGCTTATTAGCACATGCTGTAGGACAATGGAAAGGAGTCTGAAAGGAAGTGTAAAGTCTTCCTGTACCTGAAATCCTCCATTATTCCAGTCTGGCATACCAGCTCCACACTAGATTTTTGGCAATTTGTCAAAATATTGCTGATTTCTTCTTACATGCTTGAATAACAGTCATCCTTCCTCCTGTGCTTCCCACAGGCGAGCCAGTCCATCCATCCTTCTCTTTGGAGATGCTTGTCCCTCACTTAAATCCAAGCTACTTAATCGCCCCATGATTTCAGCTCTTGATTGGCTCAAGAAAGGTTATGATTTTTCAGTTTATCTGACTTTTATTCACTGTTAGAATCCTAAACCCAGGAGATGCTACTTTCTATAAACTAGGCAGAAGAAGACATCATCTTGTCTTCTCTCCACTTCACTTTGTGAACTTCATTCATAATGGCTTCCTTGAAGTTCCTCTAAAAAGTTCATATTTCCTTCTACTTCAGAACTTTATGCTTAGTTTTTTCTTTACCCAGGACATTCTCCTGTCTTTTCTGTCACCACCTAACCTCTCAGCCCTATCTCTTTACCCTATCTCTTTCTCTTACTTATTTTATGGTGATCTTTATTTTACTGTGATCTTTAAATCTTGGCTCATATATTTCCTTCCTGACATACCATGTTACCTATACTTGGTACCTCTACTATATGCTCTCATTGTGCCCTATATATTTCCTCTATGTAACATTTTATAAACATAACTGATTTTCAAATTCCAATTTCCCTGTTGTCTCAAACTTTTATCAGAGGCCCCAAAGGCTGAAAGTAATGGTTTCTAAATCTTTATACATTCTAAATTAAAGTTCTAGGACATTTATATGTAAGACAACTCTACTATTTATCATCTAAACTGGCACAATTTTGTGAATAAACTAGAATGCTATTAAAAATTAAGCTTTTACCATGGATGTAACCTGGTATTATCCCAAGTAAATAGGAATATAAGTTTATTTTATGGACCAAATATTCCCCCTCCTCCCCCACCCCTACACCCAATCCCTATGTTGAAGCCCTAACTCCCAATGTATTTGTATTTGGAGACAGAACTACTAAGGAAGTGAAAGATTAAATGAGGTCATACAGTGGGGCTCTAGTCCTATAGGCTTGGTGTCCATATGAGAGAAGGAGACACCAGAGGTCTTTCTCTCTTTCCACCAGGTGAGGACAAATTCAGAAGACAGCTATCTGCAAGCAAGGAAGAGAGTCCTTACCAGTAACCAAATTGGCTAACACCTTGATCTTCAACTTCATAGTCTCCAGAACTGTGAGAAATGTATTTCTGTTGTTTATGCCACAGAGTCTATGGTATTTTTTTATAGCACCCCTAGCAGACTAATACACCTACCTATATGGAACACTCAAGAAAAGCATTACTAAACTACCTCTGCCAGCATTAGATCATCATTCGCCTATAGGATACAATAGAAAAAGTCAATTTGGAGACTACAGTAGACCCTTGAACAACATTGGTTTGAACTGTGTAGTCCACTTATATTCAGCTTTTTTTCCAATAAATATGTATTACATGATCCATGGTTGGTTGAATCCACCATTACAAAATCACAGATAGGGTGGGTCTATAATTACACAAGAATTTTCCACTGCAAAGAGGGTCAGTGCCCCTACACCCAACATTGTTCAAAGGTCAACAGTATTTGGAATTTATTATTTGATTATTTGGAAAAACAAAAAACTGTTCATGTGCTGTGGTTTACAACACCATAAGGATATAAGCAGGTTCTTGAGAGTCTGTGCCTTTACCTGAGGAGAGAGAGATGAGACAGAGATAGAGAGGCTGAGAGTAAGAAAGAGAGAGACAGAGAGAGAGAGAGAGAGAGAGCGAGAGAGAGAGAGAATGCAAATAAGAGCAATGGAATTAAGCTTCACTATCGCCAAAGACAGAGCACAAAAGGATATTTTCCTGAGTAAAGAAGTGACCTCTGCAGAAAGTACCTTAAAGTACCACTGGATGCAAAAGCTTGGTGAGATGGAGAATTGAAGAAAGACTGGAGATTTATGCCAGCCTGATGAGAGGGCACCAATTAGAAGAAATTACAGTTGGAAGGCCCTAGCAAAAAATTCTCTAAGGAACACATAAAAGCATCCACCAGAGAGAATCTGCCACAGTCCAAAAGTTTTATTTATGGATTAAAATTTACCCATTAAATATGACCTTTCCTGCACTTTATCTCTCCTCTACTTCCCCTCTTTCACCTACCCCCCCAAATCTAATGGTTGCCAAATTGCAGTTGCATAGTTGGAGAGGACGAAAAGCAAGGAAGAGAGAAGAAATCTGTAATTCCTCTCTTTCTCTCTGTTGGTTTCTGAGGATAAATAAGGAGGAGAGAAGATTTAAATAGTACGATCTTTTGCTTATTTGTTTTGATAGTATATAAGATTGGAGTTTTTATTACCTAAACAAAGGAGGCTATATAATTATTAATGGACAGTGACTAAAAGTTCTTTGAATGCTGCCAGAGTTTACAACCAGGATTAGGAAAAAATATTAAGGAAGTGGTTTTCAAGGAAGCTTTGAAAAAAGATAACGATTTTAGTGCTTGTACAATACAAATACAGCTGATTACCTGGTATTTTAGATATTTATAAATTGATTTTTTTGTTATTATTTAATTGACTTTTCTCCTTGATTCCAAGTCAGAGTGGTGATAGTATCTGGTTTGCCCACAGCAGTGTCCCTGACATGTCTCCTAATTATTTTGAATGATTCTATGAGAGGGCCCCAATTATCCATCCCTGTACCTCATTACTAAATTGCCTTTGGTAAACTAAGTATTGTTGTCTTCCAATTGTTGAGGTTAAAATGTAATTATATGCTGTTTCCAAAATCTGTGGGGTTTTTCATATATACCTTTTTTTTATATTGTGGCAAATTATACACAACATAAAACACAGTTCAGTGGCATTAAGTACATTCACATTGTTATGCAACCACCACATTTATCAATTCACCTATCAATGTGCACTTGGGTTGCTTACGACTATTGTGAATAAAGCTGATATAAACGTGCATACAAATATTTGTTTGAGTCTCTGCTTGTACTTCTGTGGGGTACTACTAGAAGTGGAATTGCTGGATCATATGGTAATTCATTTAATTTTTTGAGCAACTGCCCTAATGATTTCCATAGCAGCTTTACCATTTTTACACCAATAATGAACGAAAGTCCTTATTTCTCCACATCTTTACCAATATTTGTGGGGGTTCTTTTCCCAGTTTTTGAAAATAGCCATTCTAATCAGTGTGAAGTGATATCTCATTGTGGTTTCAATGTGCATCTCCACAGTGATTAGTGATGTTGAGCATCTTTTCATGTGTGTATTGATGCTTTGCATATCTTTTTGGAGAAATATCCATTCAGGCCCTTTGCTGATTTTTTCTTTTGTTCTTTTTTTCATTTTTTGTTGTTAATCTATGAGACTTCTTTACATATCCTAGATATGAATCCATTATGAGAATATCATTTGCTAATATTTTCTCCCACTCTGTGGGTTGCCTTTTCACTTTCTTCATAGTATCCTTTGATGCACAAAAGTTTTAATTTTGATGAAGTCCAATTTACCTATTTTCCCTTTTGTGGCCTGTGTTTTTTGTGTGATATCTGAGAAATTCTTGCCAAGTTCAATGCCTTCTAAGGGTTTTAGTTTTAGTCCTACAAGTAGATCTTTGATCCATATTGAGTTAATTTTTGTATATGTTATAAGGTAAGTGACCAATTTCATTTGTTTGCATGTGGATATCCAGTTTTACCAACACCATTTATTGAAAGCACTGCCCCCACTGAATGATCTTGGCACTTTGTCATTTGACTGTATATGCAGAGGCTTATTTTGGGGTTCACTATTTTATTTTAACAAAACATGTTTTTTCTCAAGTTAGAGTGTATCTTCCCTTAAGGAGCAAAATAATTACCAATGTTAAGGTGAAGATGTTTATTTCACTTTTCCCTGGAACAGGAGAAATTAGGAGAGCACCACTGGGATCCAGGTCTTGAGGAATGAGGGGGAAAAACTGTTGGAAGATGAAAAAAAGCCACAGAAAGAAGGAGATACTTCTGGGCTGGGTGGCCCTCATCTGCAACTTGATTTGGGTAGGCAAAAGTTTGTTTATATTGTTATGTCCTCCCCGCTAAAAATTCTCCCTCTTCTTTTCAGTTTATTGATCAGACAACAGTGCTGAAGTTGGTACCAGGGACAGCTCCTGACTGACAATATATTGGAAAAACCTGAACGAACCTTTGACCAACCCAATAGTCAATTAGGTGTTTCAGCTCTTCTGTTTATCCTTTTAGATGCACTCTCCCATCCTCTCCTTTCATTCCAAACTTATATGCATACATCCCTATGTGTGTAAACTAAAGAACAAACAACCTGGTATCCATTACTTGAAGAAAAAGTTTGTAAGAAAATGTATTGGTTTTTTGCAGGAGCCATTCAATAATATGTGTGCCGTTCAATAATATATGAACACGAATAGCTTTGAAATCTGTTGACATCTAGGTAGCTGCAGTTTTTGTAAGATTATGCTTCCTCTTCAGTCTACTTGTACTAGTCAGGGTGTCACTTATGCCCTTGATGACAACAATGAGAGCTGGTAGAGAATGACAATAGAAAAGTGGTTGGCAGCTGAGGTGCCTTAGGTTGGACTAGTGTCCCACATGATGACAGTGATAAAGTTCTGGCTGTCAGCAGGGTAGCACCACCTCCAGGAGGGGCATAGACAGAAGCATCTGAGGCAGATGAATGAGAGAGCAGCAGAAAAGCATCTGAGAAAGATCAGAAAGATAAGTTCAGAAAATATAGCCTGAATAATTTTTATGATTTCTTTATATTAACAGTTTAATTCTTTTGTGTGTGTGTGTGTGTGTGTGTGATCTGAATGATCATTAAAAGCTCTACAGTTTGGGTCAATTTTAAATAACTTGAGAAATTAGGGATAAATAGCTTTGGGGGGAAAAAAGAATCTAGCTGAGTCCTGATTGAAATATGTAATGATATAATTGAGGATCCAGTCACATCTTGCTAATAAGGAACAATTAGAGCTCAAACAGTTGAAACCTGAAGATATTTCACTTAAATTTATAAATAAATCTCTTCTCATCATTTTTTTTTCCAGCAAGAACATAGATAAACTCACTTGACCTAAAGAGGTAATATGGTGACAACTTTAAACAGTGTGTGGTAGGTTTTTTTAATGAGAGTGGGCTATACACACATATTGATATTTCTGTCTCCTCTCTCTACAGTGCCCATTATCATGATACTAAAAGAATGTAAATTTTGGAAAGCCTTACTAAAAAGGAATGAGATATTTCATTAATTTCTGCATAGTGGGAACAAATAGAAAGCAGGACAGAGGAGCCTTCACCCTAGAATATGCAGAAGGCCCAACACAGCCCCTGGGCTATTTCATCTCTGAGAGGGCATAGAAGACAGAATGAGCAAGAGAGACCAACACGGATCTGAAACCTCGTGATTCACTGAAGTCTACATTATTTTTTTTTCCTATGAAGAAAGAAAATAATGCAATCAGCAAACCCAGAGCAAATGAAACCTGTCAAAGAAATTGTGATCCAAATATGAGGTGCATTAATTAAGATATTATTTAGAGAAATTGTTGGGAAGTGAGAAAGAATTGTAAACAGAGCCCTTTTCCTTTCATAGTTAAAGGACATAAAAAGAATTTAAAGAATTAAAGCCACAAAGGCAATAGGAAAAATACAGGAGAATGTGTTTGGGGCTTTGGGGTAAAAAAGGCCATCCCGAAAATTATCCATAAAGCAAAAGACAAAATAGATCAGTTAAACTTGATTAAAATTAAGATAAAAAGTTGAAAGAAGAAAGGACATGGAAAAGCTAGACTATAAATGGTAGCTGAAAATATTTGCAACATTTATGAAGCAAAGGGTTAATATTCAAAAAGTTTTTAGAGACAAAATAAGACAAATAAGATAAAATTAGAGAAAAGTATAAAATCAGGCACCTTGCACAAGATGGATTTTGAAGTTGTTTTGAAGTTTTCCCTAGTGCAAACAATGCTCCAGTGAACACCCTCTATACATCTCGATGTTCACAAGTGCAAGTGTTTCTTTTTAAGATACAGTGCAGTGGATTACTGGAGGAGAGTGTGCACAAGTTTTGTTTATTAGTTTGTTTTTTATTTTTTTAGCATTTAGGGCAATGCTACCAAATTCACTGCCCCTCCTCCCCCCAAAAAATGGCTGTGCTAATTTATACTCCTTCCAACACTGCATGTGAGTGTCCATTTCCTTGTATCCTTACAGGTTTTGCGTGTTGCTAATATAATCGTTGAATATAAGATCTTGCTAATAGATTTCATTTTTCTTTAATTACTAATTTCTGTGCTGAGTGGATGACTATTTCCTCTTCTAAGAATTATTTTTCCTGTTAGGGTATTTACTACCTGGATTTATCTTGTCCTTCTTTTACAGTATGCTGTAACTTGTTCTTAGCCTTTTAAAAATTCTTTGCTTGAAGCAGAATGGCTATCTATTGCTTATAATCCGTCAAGATAGAGTGGCATATGCATGTTATCTAGAAAAATGGAGCTAACTGCCAGAATAATTCCAAAATGAAATGATGAAGAGTAGCTGCCTTTAGGATAGTGAAGGTTAGGACAAAAAACTGCTCATTTTTATGATAAAACCCATCGGGTTATTTTTTTTTAATTCATATATTCCTTACTTTGAATTTAGGAAATTGTCAATTAATGGAAATAACGATCAGTATATGAACAAATCTTGGATATAACTTTCATTTCCTTTAAGAAATTAACCCCATCTAAGCCTCAGTTTCCTCATATGTAAAATAAGAATAACAATGCCCACCTCACAGCAGTATTCTGGGATTAACTTTTTAAAAATGTCTAGCCATTATGGTCTATTTTCTCTCCCTTCTTTCAGTAACTTGATCCTTCTTTTTCAAATAATCTGTTAGATTGCCATTCAACTTTGTTAAATTGACATTGAATCAGCACATTTATTCATTACCTACTAGGTATAAGTTAATATTTTTAAATCTGTGTGTAATTTCCCATCAAGGACATTACAACGATGTTGGAGATAAATGATACAATTGTATTATAGAGTCAATCCAGCACTATGAACAACAGTAAGAAAAATGACGTAAGAAAAATAACCATACCTATATTTCTCAATCACTGCAACCTATAGGAACTCATATCCAATGTTAGAGGTGATGCTGAGATGAATAAGACATGAAGCATGCCATCAAAGCACATACATTTTAGTAAAGAAGATACAAGGCAGATATTAAAAGGTACTGTTAAAGATGAGTAAAAGGAAATACTACAAAAAAGGAAAAAGGAGGGAAATCACTTGCCTGTAGAGATCTTGAAATGGTAATAGGCATTTGGGAGGGCCTATCAGATAGGAAGGCTTTTGTTAGGTAGAGATATGGGAGAAGCAAATGCTCCAGAAAACAGTGTCCAGGAAGGCTTATAGCATGTATGAAGAAGGGTGAGAATTCCTGGGTTGCACGAATTAAGAAGAGGCAGTTGGTGATGATACTGAAGAAGGCTGCAGCTGAATTGGAGCACCTGCATGCTTTCCATGTGAACGCCTGTCTTTTATGCTTGTGAGTGCCTCTGCTCCCTTCTGTAGGTAAGAGCAGATTTCTTTTCTTCAGTATGCTTCATTTCTCTTACCTTGTGGTCCAGTTAAGATTATCAATAATGTTACCCTTCATCCTTCTCCGTGATTCCCTACCAAGAGGTATACATATAACCCCACCTAGGCCAATCAATCTGTCACTTGGGAATCTGAGTCTTCATCAAGGAGCACATGGACCAAAGGACTGTTCTACTTAAATCAGCTTCAGCACCTACATGTGAAGGTTCTGAATCCTGCCATCAGAATCTGCCCACTTTCTGGTCCTTCCCAAGCTCCACTTCACCTTTATTTTAGTAAGCCCCTTAGTATCCTTCCAATAAACTTTCTGTTTGTGTGTGTGTGTGTGGGGGGGGGTGTATAAAGCTTTTGTTTCTCCTTTTGTTTCTCACAACTTAATCAGAATCAGTTTCTGTTGACAATGAGCAAAAATTCCAACTGATGAACATGTCTAACGGTTCTGAATATAATTTGAGGATATAAATGAGAAGCAGTTAAAATTTATTGAAGAGTAATAAGATAAAGATGCAATTTAGGAAAAATTGAAATAACAAGAAATTAGAGTCAGAGTACAGGCAAGAGGAAGTGCAATGTTTTGTGGAATTAAGAGATTAGGAAGGAGTATAATGCTATGAGACTTTATGGAAATAAAAATGATATAGTTTGGAGGAATGGACAGTAGACATTTTTTTAAAAAAAAACTGAATTTGAATGCCAGTTCCTGCCCAACCTCTGCTTGTTTAGGCAAGTTTCTTACACACACTGAACCCTTATTTCCAAATTTTCATAATGTGAACAGTAATATGCCTTCACTGTCATGTTCTGAGGATTTAAATCATAATATATACAAAGCACTAAAAGTCATTTCTGTCATAATAGGTGCCAAGTTAATTAGTTCATAAATATAATAGGACTTAGTAAATTATTTCATCTGACATGTGAAGTGAAAGGCAATGCAACATTGACCTCAGGTTTTTGAATCTGAGATATATAGTAGATGATGACAACATTCGGACAAGGAAGAGAAGTTGGTTTGGAAGTGGGTGAGTAAGAAATACTGTTTAAAATAAAAAACTGAATTTTTAGCATATAGATTTTTGAGATAACCAGGAAATCATTTTTTTCAATACTTAAGAGAATCCTGAGGCTTAAAGAAAAGAACTTTAGAGATTCTTATAACTGAAAAATTGAAAGATGTGGTACCCAGTGAGTGACTACAAAAAAAAAAAAAAAAGAAAAAGAAAATATTGATGGCGAATTCTAGTATATGCTTATATAAAGAGAGAGTGAAAAAGGAGAGTAAGTAAAGGAGACAGAAGGGAACATAACATCATAACAGCACAGAAGCCAAAGAAAAGACTTCTAGACACAGGGTTTTCTTACTTTACTGTCTCAAACGTCTCATATGCTGCAAAAAGGACAAAAACTGTGGAGATTAAAAGGAATCCATTAAATTGTCTCATTAGTGAGTCTTCTCAGAGATTTGTTTCAGCCAAGTCATAAAAGTGGAACTAGATGTCAGGGACTATGAGAATAATGCCTCATTTATGTTTCAGGACAGTTCTTATTTATGTTTCAGAAGTTGTTTTGGAAGTAGCATAGGGTAGAGTAAAAAAGGAAAGCAAAGGAAAGTTGCCCACAAATAAAATAATCGGTAGTGTAATAATTAGATCTGATTTGAGAGTATAACAGCAATTATACAGTTTAATGTAGTCATCCAAATTAATGCAAAAAGAAAAGGCATTTAGAAGCCACATACTCCAAATGCCAACACAGTGATTCCATTATATCTCTGCCAGTGGTCACAATATTGCAAATGCTTGTAATTTTTTTATAATAAAATAGCTCATTCATTTTTTCCATATATACACACACACACACACACATATATGTAATATATATACAATATATACACACATATATGCATGTGTGTGTGTGTGTATATATATTTAGCTCTCTTTATGCAACATTATATATTTAATAATGGGGTCATCTCCTAAAACTCATATTAAATAATGCACTCTCTGTTTAGTTCATTATAAACTCTCAAAAACTGAAGAGTAAAGGAGGACATGTTAGCAATCCTCTGTTCTGAACTCTGAGGAATCAGGGACCACATCAGCTCTTGCTCATGACTTCTTGGTGTCCTTGCTGGGAGACCTTGAACCAAATGGGAAAGAAGGTCCCAGGTTGTCCTCTGTGTCCTTCCATGGATAGCCATGGACTGAATCCACAATTTGCATTTTATTACCTATATGCATCCATTATTTTCCCTGATAAATATTCAGAAGACAGCAAGACCAAAAAAAAAATAGTAATTAATAACAACACATAGAAAACTCTCAGTCCCCACTTAGAAGAAACCCAGTCACATTCAGTTATTTGCATGAGCAGTTACTAATTTTTTCTGAGAGAAAAAAAACAGTACTAGATATTTGGATACAGTGTTATGAAATTTCCTAGAGAAGATGATTAATTATTTTAAATAAGATTCCAAGTTAAGTGTTTTCCTTCCTTCTCATGACTAAATCCCAACACCCTTGTGAACTGTAATCTAAGGTACTTACACGGAATTTGGTGGTAAAGTCTAGCACTAAGTTCTAGTGTACACTAACAAAACAAAGGACATAAATTTTAGCTGATTCAAAAATAAATAAAAGCTTTTGATTCTATCATTGGGTATTCAGGGCCAAAACAAAATGTTTGCATTAGCAATATTTTTAAAAAATCAAATGAACAGAAATACCTGATCTGATTTTTATTTTCTTAACTTCTTTCATTCACTTATCTATTCATTGATTTAGCTAACATTTATTTTACACTAATATATTCTATATAACTGGAAAGGTATAGAGAAGGGAAATGTACTGCCTGAAGGAATTTATTATTAGGAAAAAATTCACAAAGAAGAGTCCAATGAAACCAGGTCTGGAAGAAAAATAAAATTACATGTCCTTCCACAAAGACAGGAATGCAACTTTCTTCCTTGTCATTACCTCTGTCTCCTAAATTCCAGTGGGAAAAAAAAATTAACAATAACAAAAATAATAACACAAATCTTTGTGAATACTTATTGTATGCCAGTATACAATTTGGTCACTCTGGTCTCGTGAATTAAATTCATACAGTAAAATTTTATTTATAAAACACATTTTATACAAAAATCTTTGGCAGGGAGTCTCTACTGTGATGTCCAGCAGCTTGTGGTGATACCACGCTTTTTGATGCATCAGGCATTTTGATTCCGCAAAGAAACCATCATTATATGTGTGTTTAACCTAAGACCCAGATAATTACACTTTAACAATGAAAAAAATCTTTTAAAACACAAAAATGTGAAATTAAGAGCTCCTTAAGTTTTCTATGCATTCCCCCAGCCCTGCTTACCTATGTCTCCATTTTTGTGTTTGTTTTATCTTTAGGATAATAAAAAAAAAAAGAGTTTAAATTGTATATGTAATGAAAAGAAATAAAAAGTAAGGAGAAAGAGGGTGTAGGATGGGAATGTCTAAAGACAGGTGTTGGCATTGTGCAAACAAAGAAATGACTTTCTGGGAGAAACAGCTCTGTCAGTTTCCTTCCTTACAGCAACATTTTTAAAAGTGAGATGCACATAGAGTTGTCTCCCTGGACAGCTTCCATGGTCTGTGAGTGGGCCCTGTTCACCACTTCCTATTCTCTGTGCAGTCTGATGATGTCAGGCCTTCGGTTTAGATTTTCAAAATCTGAGCTCTGAGCTCATGTCAGCTCACTAGTGAGACCCTTTTGTTTCACATTTAGAAACACACCTGTATTCAGTTCTCCTCCGGGAAGCACAAAAGCTGTGCTGGTGGGGAGATGTGGTTTAAGAATCTGCATGTAAACTTTAGTCTTCCATCCTCCTAACTCATGGGTGGGAATTCACACTATGTATTTTTAATATGATCTTTTGTTCTAAGCAACAGGGAGTGGGCGTACTTTTCTTTGAATTGTCTAGTTTGTGTAAATTTTATATGGCTTTTGATTCGTTTCCCTAATCCAAGTATATATAAACATGCATGGTCTTTAAAAATTAATTAATGATAAACAACCATTGCTGATTCAAATGTTTTCAATTTGGGAGGTTCCAGATCAGAAACATCTCCTTAGCATGACAGCTAGTGAGCTACAGTCCAGATATTTAAGGAGCACAGGAGTAGGTAGTAGGTATGAGACTCTCCCTTCCTATCCTTTTTCCCACTGTGTGTTTAAGGAGTCTTGCCTGACATGGAAGTAAATCTGAAAGTAGAAAAGGCATTAAAAATATATAACTCCATGAAATGGAATTACTTATTTCAAGCACATGAAGTAGTTTTTGAAAGCAAACCTTATTTCATCTCCAGGTACATGGGAAGGACAAAGAAAAAGATTTATTTTCCATAGGATATTGGAGAAATAAAATAACCTGTGATATCACAGAAAATGCACAGTATGTTTAGATAGCTAACCAATAACCCAAAGGCTATAATTTTATAAAATATAGAATAATGCTCATATCACTTATTTTTAACAAAAATAATAATTCCTGATAATCTGTTAAGTCTCAGGAAAATAGAAATGGTGGCATGGTAACACTTAGTCATCAGTTACCATTAAAAGCAAAGCAAAATGCTGATAATGATCATTTTTCTCCCCAATTTTATCTGATGCACTGAGCACTGTAATGAATTCAATAAACCATGTGTGCAATGTTGAAAATTTTCATTTAGAAGCAAGTGTAGGAGTGTTCTCAGGCACAAACATCTCAAATCACAGGCTCTTGTCTCCCTAACTCCTTACTTTAACTTTTTTAAACTATAGTTTGCAAACCACTAGTATATCTAGACATAAACTTAGTGAGGTGGAACCAAATTTCTTCTTTCAAGAAATAAACAAAGTAGAATAGAAAATAGTAGAGTGCATCTCATGTAGAAAGGTAAACATAGTTTCTAAAATTTTCTGTTTCAGACATGCATGCCTGTGTGTGTGTGCGCGCGTGCGTGCACATGCTGGATCTAGTGTAAAATATATTTCTCACTATGGATCATCTCAGAAAGGATTGAAAACTACTTCATTACACTACATATTAGCCCTTCAGTCAAGAGTTAATTATGACCTCCATTTTCTTTATATGAGGAATATGAACCTCAGAAAGGAGAGATGAGTTGTCTAAGATCTCCCAGGTATCACATGCAAGAACTGAGATTCTACGTGTATTGTTAAAGGATAATTGCTATGTTTTCAAAATATTCACCTATCTTATCAGGCATGTAAACCTATCTTATCAGATATCAGATACATCTCAGTCATGTGTTGGGTGTGTGTGTGTGTTTCTTTAACTATAAAGAAAACAAGAACAGACCATATCCATTCCTATCATAATTAGGTCCTAATTAACATTATCGTATTCCTGAAATTGATGCAAATCCATTTTTCCATTGTTTGTCATTGATTTTTTTTTATGTTGCTGCCAGTCTGATGAATCCTCAGCAAATCTCATCTATTACACTGATGAAATTGTTAGTATCAATTGTTTTAAAATTAAGAGAGCCTGCTGTGAAGACCATCAAGTCTGTCTTTTCAAATTTTAACTTTGGACCTTCTAGAAATTTGGCAAACAAGTGTGGTAAGTATAGCCATAGTTTAGGGTTATTCATATAAAATTAATGAAGTTTAGAAAGTTTCCCATTTAATTCTCATTAAACGACCTTAAATGCTTTGGTATTCTCTTTATCCATTCTAAGCTCCTCTTCTCTGCAGTCTTTCATTCATTCACTTAGGTTTCCAGAAACTTCTATCAAGCATTTCTCCCTGAAAGGTATTGTGCTAATCAGTGGATTGTTACAAATAACAAAGACCTCTTATTGTAGAACTTTTTTGTCTGTCTAATAGCCAGAATATTTAGAGTTTTTGATGATGAAAAAAACAAAAGATTTGAAAGTAACAATTCTGTTACAATTGTCTTTTCTATTTCAGACATAGTTTCTATAATTCTCTTTTCTATTTCTATTTGTGTCTTGCTAGGATCCTAGGATGGTCAGTTTGAGCCCTTCATTATTCATTCCTTTCTTTAAATAGCAGAACAACCTCCAAAGGATGGTCTCTTAATTAAAATTGTTGAATATTTACTAATAATCTGCTAAACAAAATGTAAAATATATTAAAGGAAGAAAACAGAACAGAACAGAAAAAAAGACATAGCTAAAATAAAATCAAGGACACTCTTTTAGGAATCATTTAAAGCATTATTAATTTGTAATTCCAATGTGCCTGCGTGACAGATCCACAGTGGAACGGGGGCTCAAAGACTCGTTCTGTTTTATTATCGCTTAATATTTAGAAAACTTAAAGCTATTTATTTAAGAACATTTCACGGCTTCTTTCTTTCCGTTCACATGTGTAGCTTTCTAAAACCAAGAAAGAGCTGAGTTAGTTGCTAAGCAACAACTAAGGTGGATCCAGAGACATATATCTTGAATCAAATAATTAATCAAAAGGTTTTAAAAACAAAGAAAAGCAGTAGAGGAAAGCACCCATTAAGTCAAATGTTTTAGGGAAAGGGTGGAAAGGTAAATTCTAGCTTAGATGTAGGATGATTTTGTATGCAGAATTTTTTTAAATATTATTAGATTTTAAAAAATTAAATCAACTTAATGAATCTTTTTCTTAAGAAACACTGATTCTTTGTAAACTACTTGACATGCATACAGAAAGTAGTGTTTGAAATGAATTTTTAATCCAGTCAAAGAGAAATAAGAACAGAGAAAAAAATCCAAAGAAGAATATATTTTTCAAAATTGTATACAGAATTTGAAGAAATTGGAAATGAATATTATAAATGTCAGCATCTCTGGGAGAGCATATTCTTGTATTGTTGGGACTGATAAAAGAAAATGCCAGATTGCATACCTGCATAAACTCTAATCTTACCCATCAAGCACATGTTCAAAATTGTGGGCAAATTGGACACACTTAAGTCTTGAGCCTTATACATTGTAGGTATAGGATTAAAGTTAAACAATCTGAATGGAAATTCAGATAATTTGGTTGTCATGTGATATATCAGTGGCAACAGGATAAAGCAGAGATGGATTGAGAGAGGCTGGTTGGACCTTCAGTCCAGGGTGCCCATGCTACTCCAGCAGGTGAGAAACTGCTTTGGTGATAAAGGAAGGAGAGATCAGAAATTGGTGAGATTATGGAGGGGTTTCTGACACATTTCCATGTAAGGGTGCAGGTTCATCAAGGGAAGATAGCACAGTGGTTAAGGGGATCACTGGGTTTGGGAATCAGAGAGACCTGGGTTCAAACCTTGGCTCTTGCAGTTTCTAATTTTGTGTATTTGCACAAATTACTTAAGTACTCCTTAAATTTCAGCTATCTTTGGTGTGGCTATTTTATTATTATGTTGCTATTTTAATTGATATTATATTTTAGATCACCAAAGAGAATGAGGAGAAAATGAATCAACAAAGTTAGTGCCAGTGAACAAAGTTCACGCCTCTGACATAAAACAGAGGGTTTTCTGCCAGTGTAAATAGTCCCCAGAATGTAGATTAATAGGAATTTGTTTCTGTTTGACGCCAAGAAAAGGCAAAGAGAATGCTGATATTCATAGAGATAATTAAACAAGCAAGTTCATGTAATAAGCAGGTTCTGACAATTGTAATAAAATGCATCAAAAGATGTCCCCATTTACTTCACCAATGAGGGATATTAAAAATCTGATCATACATTGCCTTAGGATTTTTCAAACACATTGTTCTAAATAGCAACAACAAAAACATAGCTCCAGATGGGACTGCAAACACTTTGATAACGCTTTGATGCCAAACTGAAGAGGAATCAGTCAGAACTCTTAGGACGCAAATCCTAAAACACTGTTAGAAATATTTAAGATTTCTTCATCCCCCTCTTCATCCACATTGCAACTATATATTTAGGTAGGCTTTTGCCACTTATCAGTAGGATTTTTTATTGTTTTAAATTTATTTTTAATTATAAAAGCAACGCATCAATTCATTTTGACTGTAAAATTTTAATAAAGTTAGATTTAAAAAATGTTCTCCATGACATGTTCCCCACTGTTTTCTATTTGTATACGTGTAAGCACATTTAGAAATAGATTTTTTTGGGCAGGTGTCATAAACCTCTCATATCCCCTCCCCCCCCCAAACACACACACATAACTAATTCTTTTAAGAGGCTATGTTATATTACATACTATAGTATAATCATTTTCCATTTAATAAAACCTTAAGTTATATTCTTGCTATCCGTTCTTAGTAACAAACTACCCTAAAACTAAGAGGCTCAGCACAACAACAACCATTTTGTTTGCTCGTAAATCTGTAATTGGGGAAGGGCTTGGTGAGCAGGGTCCTGTATAAGCCATGTGGCATCATCTGGGGTGGTTTCACTAACAGCTGCTTAATCTGCTGCCAAGATGGCTTATCCACATGGCTGGCAAGTTGGTAATGACTGTTGACTGTGATCTCAGAAGGCCAACCAGAAACTGTTACTTAACCTAGGAAGTCAAATAGCCTCTTGTGCACAGGATTCTGTCAGTAAAAGCACAAACCCAGCCCAGGTTTAATAAGTGGGGAGATAGATAGACTCTTGACGAGCGAGTGATACATTTCTGAAAATTTGTGTGCAAGGATAAATATTTTTATAGTCATCTTGAAAAAATACAATATATAACAGCTTATTCCAAATCTTTCAGCATATACCATTGCATACCCCTTAGTGGAGATGTTAAATATTTCTCTATGAATTGGAATGGCCATACCTCCAATTTCTAATCTATCTATCAACTATCTATCTATGTACCAACCAATCACCTATCTATCCAGTCATTCTAATAGTTTATCTAAAAGCAATACATAATCAAAGTATATGAGAGATTCAATTTTCAACATAAATAACTCATACTAGATTTTTATTTTTGGGGGTGCCAATCTTATGCGAGAAAATATCTCATTGCCTTAATTTACGTTTCCTTAATTACTATTTGTGTTAAGAAATTTTCATAGTTATTACTAACTTTAATCTTCTTTTCTGTGCCCTGTTTAATATTTTTCATATCTCTTACTAGGTTTTTTAATGAATACGCAAGTCTGTTTTATAGTGGTCTTATTTTTTTACAACTATATGATTTATTTTATGTATTGCAAATAATTCTCTAGTGTTTTGTTTTGTATTTTTATTTTCTACACTTTTTACAGAGTTTTATGGTATGTAAATAAGTTTATAGGCTGTCAACTTATTTTCTATTATGCCTTTTGTATGTTATGACTTGCATAAGAAAGCCTTACAAACCACACACCACTACCCTAAAACTATATATACCTTTACTTTCTTCTAATGAGTGAACAGTTGTTTTTAAATGTTTATCTTTTAATCTGATTTGAGTTTTACTTGAGAATGATGAGAGGTAGATAAATGGTTTTCTTTTCCTGACAAGTATTATTATTAAATTATTATAGCATAATATATTGATAGTTCACATTTGCCTCCATGAATTTAAAATATCAATATTATTATTTATACCTCTTTTTATATATAATAATTCTATAGAATATATAACATATGTAATAGCCACAATATATAGAGTATACATGATATATATATACAACATAACATTTATAGACTATTGGACATATCCAATAATCCATTGTCCATTTGGGGGCCAATTTCATGCTTCTTAAAAATAACAGCTTTGTTGCTATCTCATTTAGATACTATAAAATTCACCCTTTTAAAGTGTACAATGTAGTGGGTTTTAGTATATTCACAGAGTTGTGCAAGCATTATCAGTGTCTAACTCTAGAACACTTCATCACCCCCAAAAGAAACTTTGAATCTGTTAGCAGTAAGTCAGTCCCAATTCTTCACCACTCCCAGATCTGGCAACCACTAATTTATTTTCAATCTCTACTGATTCACCTATTCTGGATATTTCATATAAATGAAATTACGTAATGTATAGCCTTTTGTGCTTGGCTTCTTCACTTAGCATGTTTTCAGGAATGACCCATATCACAGTATGTATTGAGGCCAATTCCATGTTGAAGTATTTATTATACTTTTATGGGGTAAATCATCTAGCAGAGTAAATTGTCCATCATTATTCTTGCTTAAAATGTTCTTAAAACTGTACATTTCTTTTTGCAGTTTAAATTTTATATGTGTGTATCAGTAAGTTTATTGGACTTGCTTTGAGTTTATAAATTAATTAGAGTAGAATTAACTTTCCAATATTAACTCTTTTTTTAACTTTTTATTTTTGTATTTATTACAATAAATTGCATATATTTAGAGTGTACAATTTGGTATCCCAATCTCCCAATTCATTTCCCCCTCAACGCTCCCTGCTTTCCCCACTTGGTGTCCATATGTTTGTTCCCTACATCTGTGTCTCTATTTCTGCCTTGCAAACTGATTGATCTGTACCATTTTTCTATAGTCCACATATATGTGTTAATATACAATATTTATTTTTCTCTTTCTGACTCACTTCACTCTGTATGACAGTCTCTAGGTCCATCCATGTCTCTAAAAATGTCCCAGTTTCATTGCTTTTTACAGCTGAGTAATATTCCATTGTATGTATGTACCACATCTTCTTTATCCATTCATCTGTTGATGGACATTTAGGTTGCTTCCATGTCCTGGCTATTGTAAATAGTGCTGCAATGAACATTGGAGTGCATGTGTCTTTTTGAATTGTGGTATTCTCTGGATATATGCGGCATATGCCCATTAGTGGGATTGCTGGGTCATATGCTAGTTCTATTTTTAGTTTTGCAAGGAACCTCCATACTGTTTTCCATAGTGGCTGTATCAATTTACATTCCCACCAGCAATGTAAGAGCGTTCCTTTCTCTCCACACCCTCTCTAGCATTTACTATTTGTAGATTTTCTGATGATGCCCATTCTAACTGGTGTGAGGTGATACCTCATTGTAGTTTTGATTTGCATTTCTCTAATAATGAGTGATGTTGAGCAGCTTTTCATGTGCCTCTTGGCCATCCATATGTCTTCTATGGAGAAACACCTATTTAGGTCTTCTGCCCATTTTTTGATTGGGTTGTTTGTTTTTTTGATATTGAGCTGGATAAACTGTTTATATATTTTGGAGATTAGTCCCTTGTCTGTTGATTTGTTTGCAAATATTTTCTCCCATTCTGAGGGTTGTCTTTTCATCTTGCTTATAGTTTCCTTTGCTGTGCAGAAGCTTTGAAGTTTCATTAGGTCCCACTTATTTATTTTTGTTTTTATTTCCATTATTCTAGGGGGTGGATCAGAAAAGATCTTGCTGTTATTTACGTCGAAGAGTGTTCTTCCTATGTTTTCCTCTAGCAGTTTTATAGCGTCTGGCCTTACATTTAGGGCTTTAATTCATTAGGAGTTTATTTTTGTGTATGGTGTTAGGGAGTGTTCTAATCTCATTCTTTTACATGTAGCTGTCCAGTTTTCCCAGCACCACTTATTGAAGAGGCTGCCTTTTCTCCATTGTATATCCTTGCCTCCTTTGTCATAGATTAGTTGACCGTAGTTTATCTCTGGGCTTTCTATTCTGTTCCATTGATCTATATTTCTGTTTTTGTGCCAGTATCATACTGTCTTGATCACTGCAGCTTTGTAGTATAGCCTGAAGTCAGGAAGCCTGATTCTACCAACTCCATCTTTCCTTCTCAAGATTGTTTTGGCTATTTGGGGTCTTCTGAGTTTCCATATAAATCATAAAATTTCTTGTTCTAGATCTGTGAAAAATGCCATTGGTAATTTGATAGGGATTGCATTGAATCTGTAAATTGCTTTGGGTAGTATAGTCGTTTTCACAATATTGATTCTTCCAATCCAAAAACATGGTATGTCCCTCCATCTGTTTGTGTCTTCTTTGATTTCTTTCATTAGTGTCTTATAGTTTTCTGAGTACAGGTCTTTTACCTCCTTGGTTAGGTTTATTCCTAGGTATTTTATTCTTTTTGTTGCAATGGTGAATGGGGTTGTTTCCTTAATTTCTCTTTCTGATCTTTCATTGTTAGTGTATAGAAATGCAAGAGATTTCTGTGCATTAATTTTGTATCCTGCAACTTTACCGAATTCATTGATTAGCTTGAGTAGTTTTCTGGTGGCATCTTTAGGATTTTCTATGTATAATATCATGTCATCTGTGAACAGTGACAGTTTTACTTCTTTTCCAATTTGGGTTCCTTTTATTTCTTTTTCTTCTCTGATTGCTGTGGCAAGGACTTCCAAAACCATGTTGAATAGTAGTGGCAAGAGTGGACATCCTTGTCTTGTTCCTGATCTTAGAGAGGGAATGCTTCCAGTTTTTCACCATTGAGAATGATGTTTGCTGTGGGTTTGTCGTAAATGGCCTTTATTATGTTGAGGCAGGTTCCCTCTATGCCCACCTTCTGGAGAGTTTTTATCATAAATGGGTGTTGAATTTTGTCAAAAGTTTTTTCTGCATCTATTGAGATGATCATGTGGTTTTTATCCTTCAATTTGTTAATATGGTGTATCACATTGATTGATTTGCGTATATTGAAGAATCCTTGCATTCCAGGGATAAGCCCCACTTGATCATGGTGTATGATCCTTTTAATGTATGGTTGGATTCTGTTGCCTAGTATTTTGTGGAGTGTTTTTGCATAAATATATCGTGCCACTCCCTTCTGGCTTTTAATAACTTTTCTCTGTCTTTAATTTTTGTCAATTTGACTACTATATGTCTTAGTGTGTTTCTCCTTGGGTTTATCCTGCCTGGGACTCTCTGCACTTCCTGCACTTGGGTAGCTATTTCCTTTCCCATGTTAGGGAAGTTTTCAACTATAATCTCTTCCAGTATTTTCTCAGGTCCTTTCTTTCTCTCTTCTCCTTCTGGGACCCCTAGAATGTGAATGTTGGTGCATTTAACATTGTCCCAGAGGTCTCTTAGGCTGTCTTCAGTTCTTTTCATTCTTTTTTCTTTATTCTTTTCCGCATCAGTGATTATCACCATTCTGTCTTCCAGGTCACTTATTCGTCCTTCTGCCTCAGTTAATCTGCTATTGGTTCCTTCTACTGTATTTTTCATTTCCATTATTGTGCTGCATATCTCTGTCTGTTTGTTCTTTAATTCTTCTAGGTCTTTGGTAAACTTTTCTTGCAACTTTTCGAACTTTGCCTCCAATCTTTTTTCAAAGTCCTGGATCATCTTCACCATCATTATTCTGAATTCTTTTTCTGGAAGGGTGCCTATCTCCTCTTCATTTAGTTGTTTTTCTGGGGTTTTATCTTGTCCCTTCATCTGGTACAAAGTCTTTTGCCTTTTCATTTTCTCTGTCTTTCTGTGGCTGTGATTATCAGTTCCACAAGTTGAAATACTGCTGATACTGCTTGATTCTGCTGTCTGCTCTCTTGTGGAGGAAGCTGTCAAGGAGACTAGTGGGTGCTTCCTGATGGGAGGGACTGATGGTGGGTTGGGCTGGGTGGGTGGAGCTCAGTGACACTTTAATCTGCCTGTCTGCCAATGGGTGGGGCTGCGTCCCACCCCCCCACCACCCCACCCCCACCCCCCCCACCCCCGCCATGGTCGTTTGGCCTGAGGTGACCCAGCACTGGAGCTTACAGGATCTTTGGTGGGGCTAATGGTGGACTCTGAGAGGGCTCATGCCAATGAGCACTCCTTAGAACCCCTGCTGCCAGTGCCCCTGTCTCCTCAGTGAGCCACAGCTGCCCCCACCTCTGCAGGCAACCCTCCAACACCAGCAGGTAGGTCTGGTTCAGTCTCCTATGGGGTCACTGCTCCTTCCCCCTGCGTCCTGGTGAGCATACTTTTTTGTGTGCCCTCCAAGAGTGGAGTCTCCGTTTCCCCCAGTCCAGTGGAGGTCCTGCAATCAAATTTCGCTGGCTTTCAAAGTCTTATTCTCTGGGGATTCCTCCTCCCATTGCTAGAGTGCCAGGTTAGGAAGCCTGATGTGGGGCTCAGAACCCTCAGGACTTCTGCAGTATAACTGTTCTCCAGCTTGTGAGTCACCTACCCAGCATTTATGGGATTTGATTTTAACGCTATTTCGCCCCTCCTACCATCTCAATGCGGCTTCTCCTTTGTCTCTGGATGTGGGGTGGGTTTTTTTGGTGAGTTCCAGTGTCTTTCTGTCGATGATTGTTCAGCAGTTAGTTGTAATTCCGGTGCTCTTGCAAGAAGAAGTGAGTGCACGTCCTCCTACTCAGCCATCTTGATTCTTCCCGCCTCCAATATTGACTCTTTTAATCCATGTACATGAAATATTTCTCTATTAAGTCAGAATTTCTTTTATTCTAAAGATTTGTAATTTTCACCACTGTGAAAATTTCTTCTCAAGTGAATTACAAAGCATTATTTAGTTTTAGTTACGATTGGAGTCATAGTCTTTTTCCTATAATATATTTTAATTAGTTATAACAATTATATTCTCTGAAAATAGTTTTTATTCCTTCCCAATATTTATAATTTGTATTTTTGAAATATTGACTTTTCATTGATAAAGCAGTGGTTATAAACTGGGTACTGTCTTTCCCCAGGGGGACATTTGTCAATGTCCTGAGACATTTTTGATTGTCATGACTAGGGAGTTGTTATTCACATCTAGTGATTAGAAGTCAAAGGTGCTGCTAAACATCCCACACTGCACAGAAGAGCCTCCCACATAAAGAATTATCTGGTCTACAATAGCAGTGCCAAAGTTAGAAAGCCTGAGTCAAAACATTCAGTACAATGTCAAATAGCAGTAATGATAGCAGGCACCTTATTATTGCTCCTGGACTTGTTTTTTGGTTTCTAATAGATGAGCTTTATGACATTTTAAAAGTTTCCTTCTGTTTCTAGTTTGCTAATATAAGCTTGCACGTTTGTGTTTTAATCAAGAGTGGGTATTGAATTTGTTATTATTCCTGTAGCTGATGAGATGCTCATATGATTTTTTTACCTTAATTTATTAACAGAGTACAACAAGTAAGCAGACTTTCTGATTTTTGTCTAAACTCATATCCCTAGGATAAATCTTGTTCACTTTTCTAAATATATTTCTGAATTCTATTTACTTTTTTCTAAAGTCTCTTTTATTAGCAAAAATGACCTCTGGTATTTCTGTGTGTGTGTTTGTGTGTATGTATATAGTCTCATAGCTGTGTGTTCATATTCTTTCAGAGTGTGATCTGGAAGCTATATGAACTTTTTAAAATGAGTTTTTAAACTAATTTCTTTATGTTATAATATTACAATATGTGATATAATATTCTATGAATTGAAAGATTGCTAGAACATGAATGACAAGGGTTCCCTGAGGGTTGTTACAATTTATTCTTAAAATTATTTAGTAATGGTGCCATTGTTAAAGATAGATTTTTAAATAAAAATAATATACTAGAAATACATTATAAAAGACTGCTTCCAATGTTTCAATTAGATGCTTTAAATATATTAAGGCATTTAATCTCCTTAACAATTCTATGAGATACTTGCATTACTCCCATTATACAGATAAGATACTACTGTAGCTAAAATTTAAGTAGCTGTTTTTAAGAATCTTTGTCTATTTTATTAACCAGTCCAAGTATACAGATTATTTTCACTGAATCCCAATGACAAACAGCTGTTGGGATTTTCTGTCTAGAGACATGTCTTTACCAAGTTAAGGTGCAAAAATATGACTTGAACCAGATTTTAGTTAAATTAATTCTTCCAAAGTCCTAGGTTCCAAATTTGGCTATGTTACACACTAGCTGTAGGATCTTGATCAAGGCATTTCCCCTATAAGATCTCAACTTTCTCATGTATAATATGAAGCAGAACGAATAGATGATGTCTTGGGTGCCTTCTAGACATATAAAATTAGAAGGTTTTCAACCAGTGTTTGGCTGTAATAACTGTGCAGCAACAAACAAATGGACAAATCTATGAGCCAGGCATGAAACGGATTCAGCTAAAGAAGGTCTATGTATTACTTGAGTAAAAATTGTACACTTATCCAGAATTCCAATGTGGCTTAGAAATCAGACATATTATATTATGAGAGCAAGAATACTCTTTTAATTTCCAGGCTAACTTTCATTCTTTGCTAGTATTTGGCCAGAGAACTATTTTGTGAAGAAATCTGAGGTTACTTCTGGACTTGATGGGGAAGTAATATCTGTCACTGGCATGGAATGTGAAAGTGGTAGCACATTGTCATTTATTTGCCATTTATTCTCCAGATTTCATTCTATCTATCTATGTATCCATGTATCTATCTAAATACATACATACATACATACATATAAACATACGTACATGCATACAGCTTTCGTGATATAAATAGCAGGTCACATATTGTGAATGACAACAAAAAGCAAAGAATCTTCCCTGTGAACCCCTGAAAAAATAAATAATGGGCCAAAGCTGGAGAGAGATTGGTCTTAATGTTTACATGTTAATAAGAGTCATGATAATTTACAACGTGTTCGCTTTTCAGCAGAAACAACATTCTCTTTTAGAAGGCTGCTGCCTTACTCTTGATAGAGTCAAAAAATAATTCTCTTTTTCTAGCTGCTCAGCCAAACATAAATATCATGTTTAAAAAATTTTTGATTTTTGAATAGAGAAATGTTCAAAGAGTTCTCTAGAGCCCACTCCCTTAATCAAATGTTTGATGAGGAGAATTTTTTTTTCTTGGAGATTATGGTTCTTGCTAGAGTAGAATAACTTTCATGGCTTAAAATGATAAGCAGTAGCGCTATACTAAGGACATATTGATTGCTAGGGTTTGGATAAAGATTATCCTTTTTCAATACCTGTAATTAACTACCTTTTAAATATAATACTAAAATGTTTGCAATGTTCTTCACAGTTAATTAGAGCAACTTTATTTTCTTTCTTTCTTATTCTACAGTGAATAGATGAACCTAGTTTACTATAAGCTCATAAGTACCATTTTGAAATGTACAACTTTTCAAAAGATAATTTATGTGAAACAGCAAAGCCAGAAATAGTAAATACACACATGCACGTCCCAGTGTCGGACTGCATTACTCATACCTAAATCCTCAGGTCTGTATTGAACTATTTGGGGAAAGCAGAAGAACAGAAAGAAATGAACATAGTTGCAACTCATCATATAAACAGCTTTCACATAAGAATGTCACCAATTGTTTAGTTCCTTTGTAAAGCCAATTTAACAATAACTTGCACTTTATTGCAGATGAAATTAATGTAGAAATCTCTGTTGTAATCATTTTCAAAAGAGAATGAAATGTTTCTCTCAGCTGAATTAGCAAGTTAATGGTGCAAATCATTAATTAGGAATTAGAATCAAATATACTTTTAATTATGTGTGAATAGTAATTTACCTAGAAAGGTTTGAAAATATGGGAGTGTTGCTGAGTGTATATATACAGATGATTGTCCATATTACGAGGAAGATATGCCTACAGCTGATTGGTAAAATCAAGGTACGAGGTGGGGCCTTTTAAGAGAGAGTATAGACGTAGAAAAGGAGAAAATCTCTTTACTTTGAAATGTTTTGTGATTCTTTGAATTTCCTGGGTTAAGTTCCAAACTACTTACTGCTCAAAGTTCTATAATATCTTATCTAACGTCAGTTTTTCTATCTATCATTACTTTCCATTAGTTCCCTACTCAAATATGTAAATCTAATCAAACTGGTCTGTTCTTTGTACCCTAATAATTCATGTGTCAGTGTTTTAGTTTGCACTGTCTTACTATCCCTATCTGATTTTATGTTTCATCCCTTCTTTAAGGTCTATTGTCAAGAACTGTAAAGGATCTCTACTTGAAAGCTAGATAGATGTCAGCTCTCGTTTTTGATATATGCTTAAACCCTTTGGTCTGCCAAGATTTCCTGGATTTATGACCTTAGATACCTCAGTATCTCACATATAGTCCTGAATTTGTCTAGAAATCATATTCTCCCACTGTTATATAGCATGTTAACATCTTCCTGGGTGCATTTTTACCTCACTCAATTTAACTACACTCTGGTTCACAATCAACATTTAGTGAATTGAGTTGAATTATCCATGTCCCACCAACAACTGACCATCTCATTTTTCCTACCATCTTCAGATTTTCCTTTCCAGCAGCCATATAAAATGGTGCCTAAGAGTTCAGGCCCTGAGCACTATGCTTGGGATCATATCTTGTTTTTGCCACTTCTCATGGCTCTTGGGGAAGTAATCATTCTATACTGAGTTTCCTCGTGTATAAAATGTAGTTAATACTCCTCATTTCATGCAGCTGTTATAAGATAATATACGTAAAGCCCTTAACAGAGTATCAACACATGATAATTGTTCAAAAAATATTAAGTATCATTGCTTATTATCATTGTTGTTGTTATTATTAGTATTATCATCAATCCCTGAAGAACTTGGTTGAAGACATCAGAGAAGTGGGTGGGATACTATTCACATGATTAATCGAATAATACAAGTGATAATACTGCCATAATTTCAATGCCCAGGAACCCTATTCAAGCCAGAGAGATTGACTGAGCCACTGAGATTAAATTCTGCTGCAAAGATGCTGAAATTTCCTTTTGCTAAGTGGATTCCATTTTTGAGCCTGGTCCAGCAGAACTTTGCGATACATGTATCCTCCTACCTCATTCTCTATCCCTCTATCAGATGTGCATGATTTTCTGAGAAATGACTGCTGTGAATAATCTGGAAAGGGACCAGAAGCAGTAATGGTTGAACAATCTCAAGAAGAAATTGGACATATTATTCTAGGAAATTAAAAAGGGAAGATGGTTTCATAACTGTCTTCAACATTGCAAATGGTAATCATCTCCCCTCAAGATGGAAAGAGGAGAAAATAGGATTAAAATATAATAAGAGAAATTTAAGTTGTTTACAATGTAGTTTGAAAGAAATCATGACTCAAATCCCATGGTATAAAAGGAGGAGGATAAGGGAATATAAAGATGTCCTGGAAATGTTTATAAATTCTATATATTATCAACTTCTTATTACCTCTCAAAAGCCTCTGCTACAGATAAGTGCCATTAAGTATGACAATAAGGGAAACTGCCATTAAAAATAATTCTTAAACTGTTCATAGTCTTAAGTACTTTTAATAATTGAATCATTTGATGTATTCACATAGGTCTGCTTAAAATAAAAAAAAAATGAAAACAATGTAAGTAGAAAAAGTCACACACTTAGTAATTAAACTCTTACTTTTTTATATTGCCCTTGATTGAAATCAAAGCACTACTCAAAAATAAGGTGTTATTATGAGTTAAATTTTTGAAATGAAAAATTTTATTTTCTGCTCATTTTTTCTTTTGTTTTGTGTGAAAAATAAGACTATTGAATAAATGCATTGCTTCTGTCCAAATACATGTCTGAAATAAGGCCTATTCTTGGTTTATATTCCATCAAGAGAATTGTGGCCTCATTTTCTCTTTCACATTATTTAATATTTGGCTGCATCCTCTCTTTGGCAGTAGGTAGGGTATTTGATAATTCTTCTGTGTTGCATAAACATTTTTACTTCAAAGAGATTGCCTGTCTAGATCCCACTGGAATTATTTCAAGCCAGATGTCTAATTCTGTCCAACATCTTTAATGTTTTCAAAATCATCTTGGGTGTTGTTAATGGGGTATCATTAGGTACAATTTGAAACTCTGTAATGGGCAGTACATGCATTCAGTCCGTTTGTGCAACATGTGTTCTTGCTTCTGAAGTCTTTGAGGGTTTTCTTTTACATACCATTCTCTTAACACCTTAATTTCTTCCCCAGGTGACTTAATTATGTAGTCATGGTAAATATTATCTTTCCATTTGACAAATATTTATTAAAATGCTAATAGGATCCAAACATTGCACAAGCACTGGGATAAGATGTGATGCCTTCATCATAGAAGCTATGATTCAGTTAGGAGGAAAAGGAGCACTGTAGAAATAAATTCTAGTACAAAAGAGGTCACATACAATGGGCCGTGAAAGCCCAGACTTGGGAGATCTAAATATTGTTGGGTGGGAGAAGAAACATTTTGATTAAGGTCTCTGTGTCCTAGAAGCACAAGGAAAATAACTCCAAGAAGGAGGGCATGCTTAAGCAAAAGTATACCAGGATGACATGGGTTTTTCTTTTTTTTTTTCCAAAAGCAGAAAGTAACTGCATCAACTGAAGTAAGCTTGGGAAAAAAAAATAAAATGTGTATTATGCTGAGACATTTGGCTTTATCCTACAGAGCAAGAAAACTACTAAAATTTTAAAACAGGGTGTATGTAGCATGGTCAGATTTATATTTGACAAATATAAAGGTCACACATTGGACAGATTATATGGGAGATAAACTTAAGTAGCCATATCAGTTAAGAAGTACTTGAGTCATTAGCATGAGAGATTGAACTAGCACTAGAAATGCAGAGAAGAGAAATAATTTAATAATAGACTATTCGGAAGCTATTTCAGTTCAACATCTAACACACAACCATAAGAAAGCCTCAATAAATGTCACGTGAATGAAAGAACAAAAAATTAATGCATTAAAAATAGATTTCAACTGTAAAATTGTCAGAGCTTTGAAGATGAGTCATATTTTATGTTCTTACACATTTTCTTCAACTTTTCCCTCTGTACTGAAAGCAGGGATATTTCAAATGTATTCATATTTGTAGATTTATGACAAACTGGTAGATTTGGGGATTTTTTGTGGGGGGGGGGCGGGTTAAAATATCTGTATTGCAATAAGGAGATGTCCCTCAGGATATCCTGGGGTTACACTACTTAGTCCGATAACTAGTGGGCATGGGCTTTATGTCTTCCCTTTTGCTGATGAGCCCATTCCAATTTAGCGAAGTTTCCAAAAATATTTTTTGCATTTCAGGTTTGGGTCATAATGGGAGCAGAAAGCTGGTCTATTCCACAGCTGCTCCCATGTTACCAAACAAGAGGGAGTCAGAAACTGGAGTAAACCAAAACTCCTAGGAATTCTTAGAGTATGCGTTAAAGAGTGAGAATTTACTCACACCAACACCAATCTTACTCTCTTCTCTTTTTACTATTTTCCATAAGCTCTTCTTACCTTCAAAGATATGACATTTATTTTTCAATTTTAGGAAATTTAACTTTGATAAAATACTTCTACCTAACCTATAGGCCATTTTCTACCTATCCCGATAATATCTTTATAGAATTTGTTTTCTAGTTCAAGAGAGATCCAGGATCTCATATTGCATTTAGTTGATGAATCATTTTAGCCTCCTGTAATCTGGAACAGTTATTTTTAGCCTTTATTTTACATGACATTGACATATTTGAAGAATATAGGGCAGCTATTTTATAGAGTGTCCCTCAATTACAGTTTGATGTTTTCCCCAAATTTCAATCACATTATGCATTTTTGGCTTGAATATGATATTAGGCATATCATATCCTTAAGGTATCACATTCCAAGACATATGATGTACACTTGAGTTTTACTGGTGACTTCCTTATTTGTTTAAATGACTTCATTAAGGGATTATCCAGTTTCTACACTTACAGTTTATATGCATTAGTATAATTTGACTTTTAGAATTAATATATAATTTATAGACTATGTAAATATCCTGCCCTCTTCAAACTTGATCATCCCATAAGATACTAAATATGATGAATGATTTTTGTCTGACTCAATTTTTACTATGATTGTAAAATAGTGATTTTTTCACATTACTTCTTTCATATTGATTAGTTGACATTTCATCATAAGAAAGAACTTCCCTTCACCTTATCTATGTACCTATGTATCTACCTATCTGTCTATCTATCTATCTACCTATCTTTCATCTTTTATCTAAGTATCTCTCTAAGTATGTCTTTATCAGTGTGGCCTCATGGTTTCTTATTATATCTTACATAGATATTTACAGCTATTAAATATTCATTGTAAACCATGACTTTTAGCAATTAAAAAAAAAGTCTTTTATCTCACTGAGTGTTTTCTGTCTCTTTTTGTTTGTTTGCTTGTTTACTTCTCCTTAGTCTGGTATCTGCTTTCTTATTGCTTCCAGTTACCCAGTATATCTTTGTCCATCTCTTTATTTTTAGTCTTTTTGAATCAATTGGTTTCAGGTGTGTCATATACACATAGAATTAGGTTTACCTTCATGAGACAGCTGGAAAATCCTTTTCTTTGCTAGGTGAGTTAAGCTCATTGATAATTATGGATATGATTTGCCTCAATTCTGCTGTATCATTTTATGTCATAATTACTGTGTGTATTATGCTATATTTACTGTGTTTCCCCTCACTGTTATGTGTTTTCCCTGCTTTAGTATTTAAGAAGATTTATACTTTTCTAAAACAGTAATTACCTTTCTATTTATACCTTTATCAGTACTCTGAATCCCTCCTTTTAAAATTAATCTCTTTTCTATCTGCATTGCCAATTTTAAATGGCATTCCTTGATTGTCATCCATTACTTACACAACAATTAGTGTTCTTATTCTAGTTTTCTCTTTTCCTTTCATTTCTTAGTTGTATTCTTCCCACACTATGAGAAATATGTTTATATACAGATCTTCCACAACTTTCAACAGGGTTACATCCTGATAAACCTATTGTAATTAGAAAATATCAGGCTTCCCTGGTGGCACAGTGGTTAAGAATCCACCTGCCAATGCAGGGGACACAGGTTTGATCCTGGTCCACAAAGATCCCACATGCCGTGGAGTAACTAAGCTCATGGGCCACAACTACTGAGCCTGCACTCTAAAGCCTGTGAGCCACAACTATTGAGCCCATGTTCCACAACTACTGAAGCCCGTGTGCCTAGAGCCCATGCTCCGCAACAAAAGAAGCCACCACAAAGAGAAACCAGCACACTGCAACAAAGAGTAGCCCCTGCTCTCTGCAACTAGAGAAAGCCCGTGTGCAGCAATGAAGACCCAATACAGGCAATAAACTAATTAATTAATTAATTTTTTAAAAGAAAATATCATAAGTCAAAAAAGAATTTAATACACCAAACCTACTGAACACAGTAGCTTACTCTGGCTTACCTTAAATATGCTCAGAACTCTTCCATTAAACTAAAATTGGGCAAAATCATCTAATACAAATCCTATTTTATAAGAAAGTGTTAAGTATCTCATGTAATTGATTGACTACTGTACTAAAAGTGAAAAACAGAATGGTTGTCTGGGTACAGAATGGTTGTAAGTGGATCAGTTGTTCACCCGCGTGATTTTATGGCTGGCTGCAGCTTGCTGCCACTGCCCAGCATCAGGAGAAGGGAAAAGACCAAAATTCAAAATTCAAAGTATGGTTTCTAATGAATTCTTTTTGCTTTCCCTCCATCATATAGTCAAAAAGTCATAACTCAAACTATCCTAGGTCTGGGACCATCTGTATAATTCTTCCACCATGTTCTCCCTCCTTTTTTAGTCTTAGATCTAAAATTAAATATATGAAGTATTTACCACTGTTGAGTCTTTCCAGGATGGAGCTCTTCCTCTAATAGATTTCTTTAGAGGGTTTCACACTATTAGTATTTAAAGAACAGGTTGGCTAGACATGAAATTTTTGGCCCACACTGTATTTTCCTGAGTTCCTTGAAAATCCTTCTCCACTGTCAGCTTGCCATGGCTGATGTGCTCTTGAGATATTTGGTCACCATATTGCTTTCTTATTTTTATAAATAATTTGGCCATTTTTCCTGTAGGCTCTAAGAATTTTTTGTCTTTAAAGTCTAATAATTTTACCTTGATATGTCTTTGAGTAGTCAATCTGGCCCAAGTTTTCCAGATACACAATGAGTTCTTTGAATATGTTGACACAGAGATTTAATTTTTGTTTGAAAATTGTTTTTGAATTATAGTATAAAGATATTCTTTGCATGTCCTCCATTTTAAACACTTTTTTCCTAGCTGTTATTAATTTCCTTTTTATTTTTTCATGTTTATTTTGGTGGTTATTTTCCTTTTCTTTCAATATCCCTTATTAAATTTCATTCAGTTTTATTCTCCCTTGAGCACCTTGAATTTTATCCTTAATTTATTTTTTTAAATTTTAAAAAAAATTTCTCTTATAAGTTCTTTTCTATCAACTCTTATTGAACTTCACACTTTTTTGTTTTTGTTTATTTTTGTTCTTAATTCTTGAATTCAGAGTCTATCTTTTAAAAATATACCTGAATGATTTATTTAATTCATTTGAGATTGTTTTGTGATAGATTTGTTTTCCTTTTGACTGGATATTTAGAAACATTTTTAACAGATTAAAAGCTTTCTGTTTTGTTTTGTTTTGTTTTGCTTTGTTTGAGTAGTTTGGTATGGAATTGCTCTGATTTTTTTGTTTTGAGGCATTTGTGGACAGGATTCCTATCTCATGTGTGCTCTCTTCTGCTAGTACAGTGGCATGTAGTTATATTAATGGTTGGCAATGAGGATAGAGGAGGAGGATGGATTGGCTTATTTTGTGGTTCTATGCTGCTTCTGCAGGGCTTTTAATTTTTCCCTCTTTGTTTTTTTAAATACCATCATTGTCTAACAGGCATCTCTTCTCTCCCAGTAGCAATGCTCTGAAGCTGCCTCCACCGCCACTCTCCTTTAGTCCCCTTTCTCTAGCCACTGCTATGAACTATCAAGTCTCTGATCTGTGTCCAGTATTTTGGCACTTAGTGTTGGACTTTCTCTTTCTGGGATTGATTTTCTTCCCTGAGCTTTGTCTATGTTCTCATCTTCCCTTTTCTATTCACTACCTTTGCTCCATTTAGATTCTTCCTTCTCTGCACTAATCTCTGCATTCATAAGCTTGCAACCCTGAAATCTGCATTCATAAGTTTGTTTCCCTACTAACATTTAATTTGAAATTTACAATATTCTCTGACTCCTATGAATACTGATGACATTTTTGTATGATTGTCTCTTTAAGCTTCTCCACATGCACATATTTACTTATATTTTTTATATGTTTGAGTCAGTAATGCATGCTGAATTTTTTATCTGCTTTTTTACTTGGCTTTTTATGATATCAATTATCCCATGTTTTCATAAACTTTAAAATGCCTTTTCAAGTTTGAAAACTTTTAATATATAGTTTTCTATTACATGAGTAATATTGATTTAGAAATCTTACAACGTATGAAAACTAACAATGAAACTAGAAGAGAGTAATTCCATCTCCCAGAGGCAAACACCAATGACATTTAAATTTTTCCCTTCCAGGATGTTTTTCTATACAAATTGACAGAGATGATACTGTACCTATAATTTGGCATACTGATTTTTTCACTTATCTGTGTTTCATAATTGTTTTCTATGCAATTTAAATTATTCATAAACATAATTTTAAATGTCTTCCTAGTATTTCACCATATGGACAGTCTCCTAATGTTGACTGCAATTTTCATTACTGACAAAAATTCTACAATGAACATTTTTGTGCATAAATTTGCATCCATATTTCAGATTATTTTCTTAGCCCATATTTCTAGAAGGGGAGTACAAACCCACAACATCATTACTACTGAATACTATATTTTGATTTGTTCTCAGTTGCTTGGAAGCATGACTTTTAAGTGCTCTCCTATAAAGGCAGGGGTGGTAGGTATACTTTTGCAGTAGGTACATAACTGGAATTGCTTGTCCTTGCCCTTGTATATGATAAATAATTTGACACAGTACCAATTATTGATCCACATTTTAAAAATTTCCATTCTCTACATATTTTGCTCCATTAGCTTCTGTCACTTAATGCAGAGACTCTTGGAGCAGCCTGTTTTACTCCTTTGTGGAATATGTATTTTTTCCTACATGGATTTTTATCTATTAATAACTTACAAATTTATATCTCTAGTCCAGAGTGCTCCTCTGAACACTAAGGACATGTACACAATAGTTAAGTTACCCTTTCCACTCTGATATCTCACAGGCATCTCAGTTTTAACATGGATCTCAAATTCAACCAGCCTCAAAAACAGCACTCTTGGTGTCCTCCCACAGCACACAGAAACACACACATACACAATGCAAACATGTTACCCCAGCTGATCATCCACCTAGCAGCTTAAGACAAAAACCTGGATCCTCAGTTTCTTATTTTCCTCATATCCTACATCAAGTATCTCAATAACTATGTGAATCCTGCCTTCAAAGCATAACACACGTTTCCTTGTCTCCATCTGAACTAACACAACAGTCAATTAAATCTTACCTAGAATGCTTCAGTAACTTCCTGAAAGACCTCCTAGATATTTCCTTATTTTCCATTCTTCCACAGATGCAAAGATGATTTTTGTTAAAACGTAGGTCTTGCAGTTGCAGAGAATGGACTAGAGGACACAGGGTGGGGCGGAGGGGCATGGGGAGGCTAGGATGTAGTGAGAGAATAGCATTGACATATACACACCACCAAATGTAAAATAGATAGCTAGTGGGAAGCTGCTGCATACACAGGGAGGTAAGCTCAGTCCTTTGTGATGATCTAGAGGGGTAGGATAGAGAGGTTGGGAGGGATATATGTATACATATAGCTGATTCAGTTTGTTGCACAGCAGAAACTAACAAAATACTATAAAGCAATTATACTCCAATAAAGATATATCTTTAAAACATTTTTTAAATTGTTCAAATTAAATTTAAATGAATAGCTTTGAAAGTTCTAATAAATGTAGTTGCTAAAAAATTATGCTGCCAAATTTGGTGTGGGTAAGACAACTGCAAAGTATTGGGGGAAAAAAAAATCACAAGATTTCTAAAGGATTATACCTTTAAATTGCTTCTCAAATATTTTTAATTCTCTTCATTTTGAAGAAATAAATATTTGAAATTAAAAAAAGAAGGTAGGTCATATTCATGTCAATCCTGATCTTAAAAATCTTCCAATGGCTTCTAATAGTAGTAACAATAAAATCCCAAACCTCATGCTGGCTTACGGGGTCCTAAATAATCTGTCTGTTCTCCTCTCTGATCTGTGACCTTCCTCTTTCACTTGCTCAGTATAATCAAAATATATATGTCTCCTTTTAGTTCCCAAAACATACCAGCTTTTTCCAATCTTAGGATCTTTTCAACAGTCATTGTTTCTTTCCAGAATGTTCCTAACTATTCCCGTTCCAGACTTTTTTGTTGTTGTTCTTGGCTTGTTCTTGCTTATTGTTCTTGTTTATTGTTCTTGCCTTGAATTGAAGGCTACCTTCTCAGAGGGGCTTTCCCTGACCACTCAGCTTTAAATGACCCCTAATCACATTCTCTCACATCACTCATCTATATTTTGTTCATCATAGCACTTATTAATATTGACCTCTTTTTCTTTACTTTCTTATCTTTTTGTTTATTTTCTGTCCCTCATCATAAAAGTCAAAACATTTCCACGTTCTTTACTTCTCTATCCCTAGAATCCAGAATAGTATTCTATAAATAAATTTAAATACAGGAATGAATATTTCCTTTATATTGCAATGCTATTATATTGACAAAATTTATTTAAATATGTTCCCTTACCTCCACATTTCTTAACAGTTTTATCAATATTTCATCTCTTTATCCTATTCCTCTTCTTTCTCAGGGACAATTTTGTCTTCCTTGACACTGACTATCTATAATGTCAATTTTAATTTTCCTTACCTCCTATGCAGATTGTAATCTTGCAATTCCATTTCCAGGCTCCTTTCATCCTAATATTTCCTCCTCTTACCCTTTTCCCTTGTCCCCTTATCTTGTTGATTTTAATTTCAGCTTGATTTCTCAATATTTCTTTCTTGGCCATTTCACCTAGATTATCATTTTTTTAACTACTGACAATGCCAAATTACTTTTTTATTTTTCATCTCACTACCAAAGAAGCATTATGTTTTTAATCTTCATAATAATGTTAGTGTATTCTGCAATATTTTTATGAGTCTTATGACGTTTGTGTATATGATTGTTTACTCATTCTTAAACTAGGGAGAGCTTTAGCTAGATGCAGCATTTGCCCCCACCAACAAAGTGGGTATATAGATTTTTCTTTGCTCTCTGAGTTTTTTGGTTGGATAGCAGGTAAGTGTGTGTATCTCTGCCCAATCCTTGCTCACACACTTTCTGTAATGTAGATGCGTTGAGCTAAGCACCAATGTTGAAGATGAAAAACTAAATTTCCTAATATTGGCTGCTTCCAGAGCTCTTTCTCTTTCCACTCCCATCTTCAGTACTTGATTGTGGGGATTATGCCTTTCAGGATGCAGCATATCACTGACCATATCCCTTTCCCTGCTGTCTACCTGGTTGCTTTATGGATATTAAAATATAATTATACAAAGTCAGAAACTTATTGGTATTTGGGCATATTGTACTCTGGCTGCCTCAAAGGGTAGTACACAGTACTAGAATGATAGCTGCTCATATTTCTTGTGTGTAAAGACCTTTATTTATTCTGAAAAAAAAAAAAAAACACGACAAAGGGTAGGGGAGTAATAAAAATTGTCAGTAACTGCAGATGAGGCAATGAGATGGGGGCCACTAATAATACACTTTAATCCAGTTCTTCCCCAAGCCCTACAGCTAGGGGGAAGTCCTCCCAACTTTTGGCAATCGGTTGCTTCTTTGTCCTAATTTTCAGTGTTGTGGGTTTGGATATTTTGTTTGTTTGTTTTCCTGCGTATTTTAATAGGAAATTGAAAGAAACTATTTTTGGACCTGCCAGCCTGAAAAAGTTTTAAACATGAACCCGTCTAGCTATTTCTTAGAGAAAACAACATTTCCAATTGTTTTCATTCAGATAGTGCTTTACTGTGGTGTAGGCTGTACATTTAATGAAGAAGAAACATTTCTGTCTTAACACAGAGATGGGACTTGCCAACTGGTAAAACTAAAATAAATCCAGAATAGCCAAGTATCTAAAATCAAATAAACACAATAACAAGTTTATTATGAACTCCCAGAACATCCTATAGATTCACTTTTGAGGTGTTCGCATTGCTCATATTTATAACATGAGTAGTTCCTAGGATACATATCTATATGTATGTATTTGAAGAGTCCAACACTGGGCAAAAGGCATGTATGTGATTCCTCAGGCCTGACCACAAGCAATTACAAGGCTTTGCTTGTCAGGCTTCATGGGGAGAGCTGCCCTCCCAGCAGAGACTTGGCACACAACCAGCATGACAGTTCTCTAGAGAGAGTTGCAGTCAAGGACTCAGGTTCCCTGGACCAGCCATATTCATACACATACCTGCATTCCTAACTCAGGCACCTCCGTTCAAAGCTTTCCTTATCAGGGCCTCAGCTGAAGTGCTTTCCAGTACCTCCATCAAGACCATCTTATTGGGGTACCTCGGCTGAGGCATTTTTCCTCACTCCAACTCATTACATTTCCATTCCTAGCCTTTCCACCTCTCCGTCCTCCCACCTCCCTGGGTCAATAAAAATGCAGCAGACTTTTGGGTGAATCACAAGACCTTCGAACCGTATTCACCATTTTTCTTCTACATTTACTAGCCATTCTCATTCCTGGAATCCTGAAAATCAGATGAAGTGTAAGCAACATTTGTTTACTTCTTTTATTTTCTTTCATTGGGATTAGAGTCAGCCGTTTGTCACAGTCCGTGATCTTCTGAGATCCTAAAGAATCCCTGCATGCTAGAGCATAGCTGATACTCTAGAAAATGGTGTCATTTCTCAACCCAGAACCCCCATACAAAGGCTTGCTACTTCCCTTGATGCTACGTTCCTGTGTAAAAATTTTCACATTTGATTCCTGCATACTCTCCAAACCTATCTACTACTTACTTCTTTGATACAAACATAGGAAACTGCCTTTCCCATCCCATATATATACCATGCTCAGTAATGACTCTATACCTTTGCATATTTGTTCCCTCTCCCTGGAATATACTACCTTGTATTGTAAAAAGAAAAACCTTGCTTCAAGTATCTTCTTAAGGGCTACTTTCTCTGAAAGTCATCTTTGACCTCTACCATTAGATTTAGGCTGCCTTCATCATATTTTCACCCTGGAGTTTTTATATCACTCTACTGTAGCAATTATAACATTGCAGTATAATTATTTAGTAGCTATTTGCATAACAAGTGCCTGAAATCTCTCTTGGCATATAATGGACATTTAGTGAATACAGGTTAAAAGAACAAATGAATGATTCTCAGAGATAACACCACTAGAAACTAACTAGGCTAGAGTAGTCCTTATTTTCTGTCATCCATTAATATTATATCATCTCTCCTGAGCTTTGGCTGAGAACCTATATTTTCCAAGCTCTAGCTATGAACATAAATTTTAAGTTATGTTTGTATCCTTAGTAATTTATAAAGATCTAAGTTTTTGTGTGTGTGTGTGTGTGTTGTAAAGAAAGCATATTCACTGCGTTATTTAGTATCTAGTAGAGACAGTCAAATGGATGAAAGTATATAGAACAATACTTATGAACATTTAGAAATTAATACAAACATGTCCATGAAATTATTTCATAAGGTAGTTAGAATATGAGGTGACATAATTCATTTTTAACCACACAGTACATGTATACAAGTTATACACTGCATGCTAACAATGATAATGTAGGGTTATGAAAGTGGCTGCACATTTGTATCATGGAAACCATTTGTAAATGGTTTTGCTTTCAAAATGGGTCTTTTAGAACAAAATTCAATCATAAATAGGCAAGTCAATGACTGGCTCATTAGATTTAAAGGGCAGCTTTCTGCTCCAAATGCAGCACTGCCTCAGGACTCAGCTTCGCCTGAAGGAAGGCAGCCAGGCTCCGCGGTGCAGTTTGAAATGCCTGGATATTACAGAGCTTTGGCTGAGAGCAGAAGTGATTCTTTCCGAATAAACAAAGTAGTTTGCTAGTATGTAGCAGAGAAACATGATGTTATTATCTGTATTTCCACAGCAATTTGTTTCCCAATGCAAGAGTGATCTTTCCCTCACACTTACCAAAAAGAGATAAGAGAAATAAAGATGGCTTCTGCTTTCTAGACAAAGAGTATTGATTGTACAGCAAACCAGTGAGGACGAGTAAGTGCTAAATGGAAATCATAATAACACTATGATGCTCTCTCTGGACAAAAATCGATAGAAAGGGAATGGTGTTATAAGCGATATACAATGTTATTATTCTAATCCCTCAAGCCCTAAAGCTGAGGCATTTGAGTGTGACCTGACCTATTAGCTGAACCGACTGGGAAACCATAGTGGCCAAAATGATCTAAGTCATTTCTTTTAGTACATATCTCACCACCTCCCTCCTCCTTCCCTACCCACATTTACACAGGAATGAGCTCCAGCTACATTTCCTTTCAGTTCCTCAATTTGTAGCAATTCCTGAACTTTGTTCTCACCTCAGGGCCTTTAACCTTGCTGTTTCTTCTGCCTGGAACATCAGTTACTGGCTACTTGCCATCATTCAGGTCTCTGCTCAAAAGCCATTTCCTGAGAGGACTTGCCAAACCACTATATCTAAATAACAAGTCTACACTTTAGCCCCTACCAGTATCTGTCTAGCCCATTCCCTTCTTTGCATTTACTCCCTAGCCTCTCTGTGGTTGCTTCTGTCTTTATCTTCTGTCTTCTGCCTCTGTAGAACGTAAGCTCTATATTTGACCTTATTCAATATTGTCTTCCCCAGACTTCAGAACTTTATTTGGAGTGTAAGGGGTGCAAAATAAATACTTGTTTAATGAATAGATGAATACCTTTTAATAACTAATTTTCCTAGTATATGTCTGTCATCTTTCCCCCCATCAGACTGCAAATTTCTTGATAGCAGGGCTAGGACAACATTCCCTTCTTCTGCCTCTTCTGCCTACAGAAAACTTTACAACCTGTCTCATCCCTTTAGATCTTTTCCATTTCTGATTACATTTCTGATTGAATAAATATTAACTCTCTGTGGATAAAGAGGTTTGCTATTTAGAAGTGTTTGTTGTTTATGTTTTTGTTATCTTGGCCATTGGTTGGCCATATTTTTCTGTAGATATAACACAGATATAAGATATTATTATTAATTTATTTCTCTTTCCCCTCTGCTTTTCCAGGAACAAGGTTTCCATGTAAAAGTAATCTTCCCCCAAACATAAAACACTCTATAAAATATTCTTCACTCTTCAACTGTACATAGAAATCACAAAAAAAGGAGGAGAAAAAGCAAGTCAGGATTTTTAAGCTTTTAGAGCTTCGTAATATTCAATTGACTAACTAGTTCTTATATTTTAGTTACTACCTCATTACTATAAAGGAGAAATTATCTTGGGTTCAAAGAGAAAGATAAACCATAGCTTTTATTCTATAAGGGAATGTCTATAGATTAAAGAATCAATGGGAATAATATTGATATATAATATAGAAGAAAACTATTAAATTGCCTCAGTAAAGTATTAGTAACAGATGGATTTCTTCTAGGTCAGTAACTTTTTCCCCATCTTCCTGTAGCATTAATTATTTACCCATTGGGTTCCTTTGGTAACTGTGAAATTATTAACTTTTAGCTTAATCTGTACATTTTCTGTATTCTCTATTCCTGTCCCATGTCTAGAAAAATTTCTAAAACAAAAATTTTCCCTCTATTGTTTGTGTGCGTTTATATGTTTGAGATTAAAAATTAGATGCTACATACATACACCTGAGAACTCAATATCTAAATTATGGCTGCAAGAAAACTTGTTAGCATTTTCAATAATTTTCTCAAGTGTAAATTCAGGGAAAATCAATTTACTTTCTCTTTTTTTAATCTCAGGCTTAAGCTGTAATTTTGCAGTACTCAATATCTCTCTGAAGTCCATGGTATATTCTTCTACTTTTTTTCTGTGTATTTCAAACGGATCCTTCGAGTTGATCGTGAAAGAAAATTAATAGGCTCTTTATTCAGTATTGCAGTGTTTCAGGTAGCAAATGCATGACAGCTACTTAACCAGTCCCTGAGTAGCCAACCAGTGAGTGTGGCATTAATGATTTTGGAGAAAGTTAACTAAGTACATCTATCACTTTGTCATGTGTGGTAAAAGAATGCATCAATCAGAGCATAAGAAGGATCTGTCTTTGTTTCTGTCTGTGGGTACTACTGAAATCTGTTACAAAAATCAATAGAACAGGTATGGTAAGCTGCATTTATGCTGATTAAATAAAACAAATGGAAAAATAGAAGGTAGGAGACTTGTACTATAGCTCCTAGAATAAAGCAGAGGCCAGTTTCCTGAGATAGAAGCCATCTTTCTGAATTTGGAATTCCTGAGCGGATTTTCCAATATTGGTGTGTGATAAACATGATCTAAACGATTGAACTATTAACTTTTTCAAAATGCTATTTAACCTCATACAAGGAGAGGCAAACTGATAATCCAGTCATGGGTGTTTTACCCTGTTATTTCATTCCATTCTATATGGAAGTCATTTGGGAGATGCTCAATGCACTTGCATCCTAACACAAAAGCCTAACGTCTGTCCCTGCAATAGTGTCCTTCCTGCAATAAAAGACCTTTATCTTTTTACTACTAGAATCTCTCCATCTTAGTACATCCCGCCATCTGGATTTTCATTAGCAAAAGCAGATGTGGAGAAAGGACCTAACAAGAGATGAGGAAAAAAATAAGTATTTGCTGAGTCTTTGACATGAACAAAAGAATTGAGGGAGCAGAGAAGAGGAATAAAGAGGTTCAGGATGTCAGTCATTAAGACAGGCAAGGAAACCATATGATCAAGGAAAGAATATAATTTTGAAATATAGCTAAAAGTTATTAAAAACCAATGGAAAAGGAAGCAATAAGTTATATTTCTTCAGAGAAGGATAAAACAATGATTCATTTATGAGAGAATAAGAACTGAGGCCTACTTTCAAATAATTTGCAAGTATACATAAAGTTTCAAAAAAATGTGATAGACATGTTTTCATGTATATCTAATAAAGTGCAAAATGATGCAACATATCTGGGAAGCAATTCAGTAATATTTGTAAAGTGCCTTACAGTTGTTAACATTCTTTGACTCAGTAATTCCCATTCAAGGAATCTATCTGAAGTAAATATTCTGAAATTAAGGAGCTATTCATGAAACATAAAGACAGTGTTATTTATAATAATCAAAATATTGAGCCAACCTAAATTTTCAACAATAAAGAAATGTTTTATTAAATAATGTATATCCATTCAAATACTTTTTGGGGAATGATACATAGAAAATGATTCATTATAAAATGTTAGGTTAATAAAATTAAAACCACACACCATTCCCTGTATATTATTATTAGTAGTATTTTTATACATAAACATTATTTATTTATATTGTTGAGATAAAAGCATCTCAATTTTTATTTGTTAAGTGAATCCTGAAAATAATTACATAACTGACTGAAATGAAAATTACTAGAGAAAGCATAGTGTGGGCTTTGGAATTTTAATAATCTGAATTCAACTTTTTCACCTACATGGCAGAAATATTTAATGCTTATTGAAGTTTCCATGTGCCTAACCTCCCTTTGGCTTAGGTTGGAGCCATGGGAGTAGTTTCAGGTCTTAATCAAAGGACTATAAAATGTATTGTTTCCATGACAAGCACTTATGCACCTATGCGTCTCTACTACCTTTCTCTTCCTTTGCAATGGTCTCTTTTAAGGCTATGTGTTCCAGGTAGTGTAATTATAAAATGCAAGACAGTTCAACTCAGACTGTGACATGAATGAGAAATAGATTTACTGTTTTAAGCCAGTGAGGTTTAAGGGACTGTCTGTTCCTAGGAACTAACTTATCTTGACTAATACACGTTATTTAATAGCTCCTACGAATCTGAGATAGTTATTTAATCTTTCTAAGTCTCATAGGGATGCTTTAAGCATAGAAAGTTTTAGTTATCCAAGATGAATAAGTCCTAGAGATCTACTATACAGTATAATACCTATAGTTTAATACTGTACTCTATACAGTCGACCTTCCAAATCCATGGGTTCCGCACCCACAGATTCAACAAACCTCAGATTTTGATCCATGGTTGGTTGAATCTGCAGATATGGAACCATGGATACAGAGGGCCAACTATACAATGCCATTTTATAAAAAGGACTTGATCAAGCATCTGCCAATTTTGTTATGGGGGGTTGGGCCTGGAACAAATCTCCTGAAGATATGGAGGGACAACTGTACTTTAAAATTTGCCAAGAGGTTAAATCTTATGTTAGGTGTTCTTATCAGCATCATGAATAAAGAAGGCAAGAGGAAACTTCTGGAGGCAGGGAATACATTTATGGCATAGACTGCAGTAATAGTTTCACCAATGTATACTCATCAAATTGTATACATTATGCATTCAATATGTATAGCTTTTTGTATGTGAATCATACCTCAGTAAAATGTTTTAAAAAATAATCTAGTAAAAAAAAACATAGAAAATGATTGTGTGAGGTTGAGTCAAAAATCATCCACACTCTGGTTATATTAAAACTTCTGTTGGCTGCACTGTCTTATCAGCGCTTCCGTTCAAGGCTACTGTCTCTCCAGCCACTGCTGGGCAGGTGTGAAGATGTTACATCAATTCATTTGTAACTGCAGTGAGAGCAAAAATGGATGCCCCACTTGTGATTTGCACAAAGGAAGAGCAGTGTGCAGTGATTCATTTTTTGTGGTCTGAGGGTGTGCATATCTGACACTTCTGCCCACACTGTTGACACTGCAAAAACTTTGTTTTGAGGTGTTAAAGCATCCTCCCTATAGTCCTCACCTTGTTCCATTGGACTTTTACCTGTTTGGTTCCCTGAAAGCAGCCCTATGAGGATGAAGATTGACTTCTGATGAAGAAGTGAAGACAGCGGTGCATTTGTGGCTCACAGCTCAGCCTGATACATTTTTTAACGAGGGAATGTGAAAGCTTGTTGACAGATGGACAAAGTGTATTGAAAAACAAGGAGATTATGTCAAAAAATGATATATTTGTCTTTTCTAAAAATAAATTCTACAGCCAGAGTGTGGATAATTTTTGATTCACCCTCATTCAATAGTTTTAGTTGAGTTTGAATTTTGTTAAGACAAAATAATCAAATCTCATATTTTACCTACACATTCTCCCCATACACATGACCCTTTAGAATGGAGACCAATCACTACATGTTCAATCATTTGTTAAAGAATTGGTCAAAATACAAAAAATTTATAAAATAGGTAAAGTCTCAGATTTGGAAGCAGACTAAGATAAGGAAAAGAGGAAAAGATAAAAAGATAAAGATAGAAGTGAAAGCTGTATGATCTCTAAAAGCAGAGTTCAGTGAGCCTCATAATAATATAAAAAAATAAAATCTCATGTTGTTTCAAGGTTTACTTTAAAAAAATCATCATATGCTATAAATGAGATAGAGACATGGCTTCATGTTTGTCAGAATTATTAAATGAATCAACTCACAACATATTATATACAAAAAGTAACACAGAATGTTTTTTGTTTGTTTTCCAAGGAAGAAAGAGAAATTGTGTGTGGTGGCAGTGGGAATTAGCAAAATTAGTTTAAAGAAAGCAAGGAAGAGATGGAGACTTATATGGTTTAGAGAGAAGAAAAATAACAATCACAGCCATAGCCACAGAACTCATTATTGCATTCTTGCAAGTTGGCCAAACTGCTTTAGTAGTATGTTTTTCTCTAGGGTTATAAGCTCCATTAACAGAAACTATGATATAACTTTGAAACTATCTGTATCAGCTCCAGTAAATTATTTCCCTCCACCAAACCACATTACATAAAGCAGCAAACCCTTGGTTGGTTAAGTAAGTACTAAAATATAATAAATGTATCTGTAAGATCTCTAAGATTACAATAATAATCCCAAAGGGAAACTATATTCATCCAATCACTCTGGTACTGCATGACAAGGCACTGAATAGAAAAGTCAGTAAAAGCATTCGAGCACAAAGAGGCAAGCTGTAGTCAATATAAGACTTGCAAGGGAGCTGTCAGATAAAAAATCATTTAGATCTACCAAAATGTACTTCCTAATATTTGGTGTTAGACTACATGGAATTCAGAGCATACATCCAATCTTATATACCCCCTTTTCCTTTATCCTTTCCTTAACTTTCTAATTCAGTATAACATATATTCATTTTAAGAAAAAGTTTGCCAGTCTGATTTTTTCATTGGCCATTTCATAACATTTAACCAAATTTTTACTTGTTAAAAAAATAATTATCACTAAATGGGAACAAAAGAATAACCAGAAATTATTTATTGATTTTGCTGTTGACTATTTCTAGCTACAATTCTTACCTGAAAACTCTGTTTCCCAATATCTATCCATAAAAGATAGACTAGTAAAGCCCCACCATACATAGAAGACAATGCTATCTGAACCAGAGATCCCAGCCTTTCAGTCATGATAAGTTGGTGAAAGGCCATGGCCTTTGGAGTCAGATGGGACTTTACACTGAGGCTTTGCTGGGTTCCCAAATGCAAGCCCCTTTACCACTCAGAAAATTGGCATGGTGTTGCCTCTGATTGCTGTGAAGCACAGCTCTGGAGACATGGTTAATACAAATAACTTAGACTAATTCTTATTATCAACAGATGTGCATCCTTTTCTCTCACTCACTTCCCTCTCAATATAGGAAGTCACTTCTGTAGAGGTTAGCTTTCCCCGCCCCCGAAATTTCAATGTTAGCTTTTATCTTCAATGTGCAAGTCCTAGATTGAATTCAAGTAAAAACATAGGTCTTTTCATTCCTGTAGATAGTCCCACATTCATTCAAAAATAACTTTTGAAAGCATAATATTGTGGCTGTACAAACATGCAAAAATATTTACAGTACCTCCTCCCAGGGAGTTTATAATCTTATGAGGCAACAAGCCAAAAACATACAGAACAGTTAAGAAAGTAAGATAAAATGAATCCATTTTGAAGCAATAATTAAGGAGCAATCAGAATGAGCTGGAATCAGGTGCTAAGGGAGGCTTCCTGGGGAAGGTGAATCTTGAACTTTTTAAAAGAGAAACTGTGTCTCCCTCTCAATTCTTTGCGTAGCTATTTTGCATTTCCTGTTTCTATAAACTGTGGAGTAGTGATAGTGAATTTTACCCAGCCCTGTGACTTCTGGGTACAAAGGAATGTTTTTGTGTCATACTACTTGAGCTAACCCAATACCTCTAATTGCTCCTTACTAAACGATAAACATCAAAGCAGAAATTAAATGTGGAGGTTATAAAGCATACTTTTTCTAAAATATAAGAAACAAGAAATATCAGAAATACTTAATGGGAATAATTAGAAAGGAAATGTTAGATATGGCTTAACAACAACAACAAAGCTGAGGAAAAAAATAAGAAAGGGAAAATAACCAGAAAAACACACCAAATGTGTGCTTAAAAATTGAGCCATAAATAATGAGATGACATATAACAGATGTCAAAGGAAAAAAGTGCAAAAACAATATAGCTTGACTATTTTAAACAAACTTTGAAGTCTCTAGAGAATTTAACAATAAGAAAACATTTTTGAAATTAGCATTTGTGAATCTACTTTCCAAAAACCTAGAGGTGCTCCGTGGAAAAAGGTTACAGTGGTCTTACAGATTTGAGCATGTGTGCCTTCTTTATTGTAGCCTTTCTCAGAACCTTTAGTTAGTTAAGAAGCACTGCTGTAAATATTCAGAGGTGGTGGGAGCATAAAAAATTTCCAAGGTTATTTGGCCACAGAATTCTACCTTACGGTCAAAAAAAATATTTAGAAATATCTGAGGAACAGCAGGAATCTTTCCCATTTTAGCACCAAATGGGAAATATACTTCACACATCAGCAGTCAAAGCCTATCAATTATAGCAAATTTATGTCGACTGTCCAAACTAGTGGAAAAGGGTTCTTCATTTGCTAATTGTCAGTCACATAACTGAATTTTTCTATGTCCAGATAATTGTTTTAAGTGTGCTTTCTTTGCGAAAAGAATGTAGTTGAACTTCTCCTTAGTCCCCCTCCACTTTTCTAGGTTCCAGGTAAGCTGTTGTATTCAGTAATACTGCAACAGGCACACTTTGGATAAGTATTTGACCACACCCCAATGATATGACTGTAGTCACTATATTAAACTGACATACTGGCAGGGCAAGGGCATGAACATCAAAGGCAGAATTATAGAATTTGAGAGATAAAAATCACTTGGAGATCTTCTAGTCAAACTCTCATTTTACAAATGGACGGATGGAGTACAAGTGGTAAAAAGACTTTCCCAGGGTCTCATAGTCAATTGGTAGAAATCATTTCTCCCAGCCCAGTCTAGTCCATACTTTGAGCAAGAGAAGATTAAAACAACTCTTTAGGGGAAAAAAAAGAAGGAAAAAAATACTACATCTGTTTGAATTTATTTTTAAACTGATCTTTAATAACCTTAAAAAGGAAAAATGACTGATTGTAATTAATTCTTTTCTTCTCACTTGCTTCCCTCAAAATCATCCCAACATCTAGCAAGTTCCTTTATACCCAATGGGTTCTCATTAAATGGCTGTGAATGTCTGAATTCAGAGACTACAAAAGAAATGAAGTGGTCGTTTACTTTCTAAAGTGATTCTTCCCATAACAGAAGGCTCCAACCCAATCCCTTTTGTCTTCCCCTGCTATGCTGCAAAAAACAGAAGCCACTGTGCTGAGAGCTAAACTTTGGAGCCACAGCCAGGCTAGGGTAGCATTCCTTCTCTCCAATGCATAGTCAAGGAGGGGGAAATTTTCCCTCTGCCCCTCTTGAGATCTTGTAACTTGACACAAGAGAGATTAAGAGGAGAAAAAGACACAAATTTAATTAGTGCACACAGTGGTCTCATAAAAATGGACCTAAGAAGTGGCCAAAGCAGGCAGCTTTTATACTTTTTAGACAAACAATAAATTTGAGAGAACTTGACAGAACAAAGGAAGTATGTTTGGGTGCTTAATTAGTAAGGAATTTAAGCAAAGTTTGGGTTTGAGTAGTAAATTAGTAAAGGAGTAACAAGGTTTACACAGGCTTCCCAACCCTGAATTCCCTGTCTCTGGTGATAAGGACATCTTTTTACCTTCTGGTACAGAAAGGGCATCTTTCACATGGGAGATTTATTTCCTGCTGTAAGGGAGACAGAGAGGAGGGTCAAACTGCCCCCCTTGCATTGGTGATTTCTTAAGTAAGCTTAATTCAAAATAATTAAAGTAAGAAAATGTTTACTGATCCTAAGTAATTTCTGGATTTCAAGGAGCTCGCTTACAAAATAAGTTAGAAGGGGATCAGATTTTCAGCGTACACAATGAGTACATGAGCTTGACAGATAAATTTTGGTTTTGGTTTTTTTTTTTTTTTTAGCTGCTAAGTTTAGTGTTATAAAACTATCTTCAACGTTTGAAAGCTGAAGATTGGATATATGTCATGTTAACTTGTTCAACACTTACAACTTTTTGAGTTAAAACTGAAAATGCCTTTTTCCACTTGGATACATTTTTTTAAATGGATTTTCTGTTCAAATGTTCTAGAAATATTCATCCACATATTGAAATATGCCGTAAGTTTACATCAAGAAGATGAAAGCCCAAGTAAATGACAAGACAATGAAAACAGAAATTTGGTTATTAAAATTTAGCTCGTTTTGAGTATAATGTGATTACATCAACTCTTTCAATGCCATAGTTAATAGAAGATTGGCCTCAACAAAACTGGAAACTCCTTGCAATTTAGCAAACATTTATTTTTCCTGTGCATATTCTGTATGTGTTATTCTGTTGAAACTATGGTGTAATATAAGCATGGGATGTTTCCTGCCCCCGAGAAGCATTTTTATATACCACATACACATGTAATGTGAAGTGATATAAAAGTGATACACACATGAATGAATAAAATGAAATACAAATCACGAAAGAATCACATGGATAACACAAATTTTTTAGGGTAGAGATTATTCTGGGAAGAGGTTTAATTAGAGATGTGTGTGGAAAGGTGGATAGAATTTCAATTGATGGCATGAATGGAGTAGCAAGAACTAGAGTCAAGAATATTCCAGTAAGAAAAGGAGAACAATAAAAATTGTATTTACACATAAAAGTCAATTCATATAATGTGCTATAATAATAAAGGACAAATCGCATTGTCATTTGAATAGATGCAGAAAAAGCATTTGAAAAAACCTAAAACCTTTATGATAAAAATACTCAACAAAATAGGAATGAAGGGAACTTCCTCAATCTGATATAAGACATCTACAAAAACCTACAGCCAACATTATACTTAGTGGTGAAAGATGGAATACTTTCCCCCTAAGATCAGACATAAGAAAATGAGGTCTACTTTTGTCACTTCTATTCAATATCACACTTGAGGTTCCAGCTAGGGCAATTAGGGGAAAAAATGAAATACCAGGTATCTAGATTGGAAAGGAAAAGGTAAAACTATTTCTATTTGTAAATGACGTGATTTTGTATATAGGAAATCCCAAGAAATCTTCCAAAAAAACATTAGAACTAACAAACAAATTCAGCATGGTTGCAAGAGATAAGATCAATATACAGAAATCGGTTATATTGCTATATACCAACAATGAAAAGACTTCCATTCACAATAGCATCAGAAAGAATAAAGTACTTAGGAAGAGATTTTTAAAAAGAAGGGCAAGAGTTGTTCACTGAAACTTATAAAACATCATTGAGGGAGGGAATGAATTGGGAGATTGGGATTGCCATATATACATTATTAATAAGAAAAAAAAAACCAAATTGTACACTATGAATATATGCAGTTTACTGTATGTTGACTGTATTTCAATAAAAGTTCTTAAAAAAAAATCATTGAAAGAAATTTTAAAAGATGTCAATAAATAGAAAGATACCTTATGAACATGAGTATTGTAGTCACATTATTAAATTGAGTTGTTAAGTTATTAAAACTCCCCTTATCAATCAATTTACAGGTTCCACACAACTCCTATCACAACCCCAGCTGGCTTTTTATGCTTTTATTTTTGCAGAAATTGATAAACTAATCCTAAAATTCATAAGAAAATGCAAAGGAATCAGAATAGCCAAAATAAAACAATGTCAAAAAAGAATTGAGTGAGTGCACTCAGCATTGCCTGATTTTAAAACTTATTGCAAGGCACAGTAATCAAGAGAGGGCATTACTGACATAAGGATAGGCTAGGCTCCATGGAATAGAACTGAGACGTCAGAAATAAACTCTAAATTTATGATCAATTGATTCAACAAAGAGGCCAAGATAATTCAATGGAGGAAAGAACAGTTCTCTCAAAAAAATGGTTCTTGGACAACTGAGTATCCACATGCAATAATAATAACAATAATAATTATTTGGACCCCTCTTTGAACCATGTACAAAAATTAAGTCAAAATGTACCAGAATTAAGTGTAAGAACTAAAATTATAAAACTGTTACCAAAAAAGCACAGGAATAAATGAGTTAGGCAATGCTTTCTTTGCACAAGCAATCAAAGAGAAGATTGATATATTGTACTTCAACAGAATTCCAAATATTTGTGGTTCAAAAGACACCAACAATAAAGTGAAAAGACAACCCACACACTGGGAGAAAATATTTTCAGCTCATATATATGATAAATGATTTGTATCTAAAATTTACAAAAAAACTCTTAAAACTCAAAACTAAAAGGATAAATAACCCAATTTAAAAAGGACCAAAGGATTTGAATGGACATGTCTCAAAAGAAGATATATGAATGTCTAATAAGCATATTAAAAGATGCCCAACATTATTAGTCACTAGGGAACGTGATTGAAGCCCTCAATATGATACCACTTCATATTCGCAAGAATATCTATAGTGAACAAGAAAAGCAATAACAAATACTAGTAAACAAGAAGTGAAACTGCAATACTTATACATGGTTTGTAGAAATGAAAAGATGTTGTTAGAAAACAGTTTGGCTGTTCCTTAAAATGTTAAATATAGAATTACAATATGACCTAGCAATTCCACTCCTAGATAGATGCCCAGGATAAATTAAAATACATATACATACAAAAACTTGTACATGAATGTTCACAGGAGTGTAATTCACAATAGCCAAAAGTGGAAACAATCCAAATGCTGATAAATTGATGAATGGATAAAAAGAATATAGTAAATCTATACAAGGGAATATAATTGGGCCATAAAAAAGAATCAAGTGCTAATGCATGGCACAACATGCATAAACCTTAATCATTATGATATAAAGAAAATAGTAAAAGAAACTAGTCCCAAAGATCGCATATTGTATGATACTACCTCTATGAAATATCCAGAATAGGCAAATCCATAGAAACAGAATGTGAATTAGTGTTGGCCTATAACTGGGGAGTAGGGGAGTGCAGGAAGAGATGGAGATTGATTACTAAAAGGTGAAAAGTTTCTTTTGTGAGTACAAGAAAAATGTTCTAAAATTAGAATATAGTGATGGTTGTACAATTCTATAAGTATATTAAAAACTTTTAAATTATACACTTTAAATGGGTGAACTTTATGGTATGTAATTTATATCTCAATTAGGGTTAAAGAAAAGTAGAGGTTAAATTTAAATCTCACTTTCACCAGTTACTAGTGTGTGACTTTGAGCCACAATCTCTCTGATCTACAATTTCCTCATGTGATAAATTGGGATAGAAAAACCTACATTACAGAACTATTAAGAACATTTAAATAAAAGCATAAAATCTTTGTAAAAACTTTTTAAAAAGTAAAGGTAGCAAAGTAGGACACCTTTCTCTCTGTAATCCTCTATGGCTGGAAGATAGATGACATTAAAGACAGAATTCTACAACAATTTATTGATCCCCTATTATGTACTAGGCACTCTGCCAATGCTGGGCAAAAGCAAATGGTAAGCAAAGAAGACATCGTTCCTTTCTGCATAAGGTTTACAATTTAATGGAATAAACAGACATCTTCCAAACAATGGTAAAAATATAAAATCTTATATTATTAATGCTTCAAAGGAAAAGAAGAAGAACATATGGAAGTATTTGTTGACTGAAATAAAAATGCACAACATAAGAGCTGTGGGTTTCCATTTTATTTGGAGACTTACCGAGGACTATAGCCTGGGATACAGCCTCTCAGATAGCTCTGAGGAACTGCTCCAAAGAGGAAGTGGGGAAAGGCCAGTATACATGTGATGTTGGTTAGGAGATGCAGAAGCCAAGCATACGTCTTGGTAAAAGGTTACTGCTGGGCATGAGGATCAGGTATCTCAGTTAATAATTTTAGTGCTTCTTTATGTATAGGAAGATGCAAGAATCTGGGTTTATTAAATTTTTTCCTGATATATAACTCTCAAACTCTCTAAGGGCCAGTTATGCCTGTTTTTCCAGAGCACAGAGTGTCTCATTCCTGATCTTCACTCTGAATTCCTTTCTGGGTGTACTATAGGTCAGCCGCTGCAGTAGCTAATGACTCAATTCAGATGGGTTACTATAACTTCATTTGTGTCCTTAGCTTCAAGTAAAGTGCTGCAAATTAATAATATGGGTCTTAAGGGCTGAATCTTAGTAGGCTGAGTCTAGTTTAATGAATTTGTCTACTTTAATATACTATTTCTAAAAGGTAAATGTTATCCTTCCTATTTTATACTAAGAAAGCCAAAGACCAAAAAGTTAAATACTTTGTCTAGCTTATTTAACTACTGGCAAAACAAGTTTTAAATGCAGTTCTATTAGATTCCAGAGGCTGTCTACTTTCCACTGTGTCAAACTGTTGGTCACACAGAAAACTGTGGAACTTAGACACCTGTATGCTTCTGAGTGTATATATGTTTGTGTGACTCTCCCAAATAATAAACCTAAGAGATAAGAAAACTAGTTAATTGCCTGTTTTTTGATATATGAAGAGACAAAGGTACAAAGAGGTTGAAACAATATTAATTGATATTTTATTAAATCATTCTCAGCAGAAGAAAGAGCTGGATTTAAAAATTTTGTAACATATCTAAATTTGTATAAGTAAAACCTCTGTACAGTAATATACCATTACAGATGTAAGGAAGAAAAGTAAACTGAATACAAAGATTTGGCTGGAGACATGCAGTCCAAGAATACAAAATATCACTGCAAAACTCACTGAATAAATTTCACTTGTAAGAAAATGAGTGTATGAATAGTCTTTGCTCTAAGTTTGTAATTATGCCGAGCCATACATTTTCTTAAATCCTCTTCAGATTTGTTTAATTTTTAAAATGTGCTCTTCTAAGAATTGCTTCAGGGAGAAATAGCTAATAAAGGCATTATAAAGAGATTCCTCATGACATTGCAATTTATACTGCATGTTTTACAAAGTCAGCTATAAAATTTTAAGATGCCACCCAAAAATCTGAAAACTATGGGCCTCCTACTCGCTACTGAGAGACTAAATATTAGTTTTCCAGACAAAGACAGACATGATCTTCCTTAGATGATATCATACCAATAAATGTCTAAGCCCTGACTTCCCAAAGGTAGATTTCAGACAATATCAGTAGGAGTATATTGGTTTATCTCCATTACTTTCAAATTGCAGTTGGGAACAGTAATTTATAATGTAGTGAGAACTGCAAACACTGAGAGGTTTTTTAAAGTAAAGACAACACCTTAAATTACATTCAAGAACAAGGTAGTGGCCAATGCAACCTGTCTTGCTATGTATTGCGTGATGCAATTATTCATGTAAACTGAAGAACAGAAAACAACATAAACAACTCTTCCAAAGAAGTATAAAGTAAGTACAATGAGACAACTGAGCTCAATCAGCTTCAAACACTTAGCAAAATGTAACTTTTAAAAATTAGTAGTTAGTAGAGGATTGGAAAAGATGGTGGCGAAGTAGAGGGACGTGGACTGCATCCCTCTCCACAGGTGCATTGGGAACGCACCAAAAGACACAATAAATCTCACACAGAACCAACTGAACACCAGCAGACAACCTCGGACACCAGAAAGGACTGCAAGGATCCCAACATAAGCAGTAGGGAGGCGTCTATGATGGCTCCAAGAGGGTGAAGCGGCTGAGCTATGGCAGACGGGAGGGAGTGAGAAACATATGGAGGGTCTGCACCACAGCTCAGTGTTCCCGGACTGAGAAGTCGATTCACAGCTGAACAGAGGGACCGGGAGCAGGAGTGTGGGAACCAGAGAGGTGGTTCAAAGTGAGAAAAATTGTTGCCAGTAAGGTGATGGACCGAGAGGACAGGAGGGAAGAGGTCCACGGCGAGGAATGCCTGCCCCTGAGAGCTGCCCGGTCATGATGGCAGCTGGATGCTGCAGGCTCAAGGGTTGGGGGGAGGAGCCATGGGCATAGCCTCTCTCTTTCAGCGCCTGCAGTGGGCAGTGGAGAGACCCCCTGTGGGCTACCTAAGGCACTCAGGGATAACAGGGACCCTCAGGCCCTTGGGTGGGGCTAGCTTAAAACCCCTTGGAACGCCGACAACAGGGAGGCTGCCAAGAACAAAGAAGCCTGGAGAGATGCCCAACTCTGAGACATTCTGTCTACACCTGAGCCACCAGTGCCCCTCTGCAACAGGCACCTCCAATAAAGGAAGCTCTGCTGGTCACAGAATAATAGAAAAAACCCAAGGCGAGTAGAAGGTCACTTACAGCTGAGACTCTAAGCAAACAGAAATATTAGTATCAATTCTACTGAACTGGTCCATTCTGGGATCAGTTCCAGTTCTAGTATTTTTTTTTTAATTAATTACGATCTTAGTCCTAAGGGATCTACAAGTTTTATAACATTTTTTATTCTATTTTTAATTCTATTTTTATTTTTAGCCTTTTTATATACTTCTATTTCTAGCTAAGTTTTAGGTAATATGGACTATATATCTCTCCTACCTTCCTTTCATCTCTATCCTTTATACATTTCTATTCCCTTCTTTTTATTTACACATTTCCAGGCACACTATGATCTTATGTTCCCCTTTCTTCCATCCATTTTTAGTTTATTTTATCTAAACATATAAGCAAAACTATAGATCAGCTCAGACTCCTTGCTCTATTCTCCAGATGACACACTACCTTGGTATTTAATATTAGGTTTTTGTCTTTACCTCAGTTCTTAGTAAAATTGTCTAATTTCATTCTGAGAATCTCCATTCTGTCTGGTGGTACTCTAGCTCTTTTTTATATTTGATCCTAGCTTTCAATATCTCTCTGGATTTGTGTTTGTAAGTGTAAGGTGTTATTTGTTTGTTGGTTTGTTTTTTATTTTGTTTCTGTTTTGTTCTGTTTTGGCTTTCAATTTCTGCTGGGTTTCTCTTTGAATATCTGATCGCATACTGGGGTTCTTCTGTCAGGTCTTTCCAGAGCCTTATGTCCTAATGGATTCAGTAATTGTGTGTCTTATACATGTATGTGTTTCCTAGACTTAGTATTTGTTTAACCCAAAACTCGGACATTAGTCTGAGGCTTGAACAGTCTTCTGTAAACACCTCTATCATCGGGACAAGCAACCCCAAAAGTTTGGACAACCATGAGGAAACAAAGAAACACCATGCAGGCAAAGGAGCAGGAAAAAAACCCACAAGACCAAATAAATGAAGAGGAAATAGGAAAAATGCCTGAAAAAGAATTCAGAGTAATGATAGTAAAAATGATACAAAATCTCAATAACAAAATAGAGAAAGTACAAGAAACAGTTCATAAGAACTCAGAAAAACAAACAGCAATGGATAACAAAATAACTGAAATTAAAAATACTCTAGATGCTATAACCAGCAGAATGACTGAGGCAGAAGAACAAATAAGTGAGTTGGAAGATAGAATGGGGGAAATAACTGCCACAGAGCAGGAAAAAGAAAAAAGAATAAAAAGATTAGAAGACAGTCTCAGAGACCTCAGTGATAACCTTGAACGTACCAACATTCAAATTATAGGCCTCCCAGAAGATGAAGAAAACAAGAAAGGGTCTGAGAAAATATTTGAAGAGGTTATAGTGGAAAACTTCCCCAACATGGGAAAGGAAATAATTCACCAAGTCCAAGAAGCACAGAGAGTCCCATACAGAATAAACCCAAGGAGAAATACTCCAAGGCACATATTAATCAAACTAACGACAATTAAACACAAAGAAAAGATATAAAAAGCATCAAGAGAAAAGCAGCAAATAACATATAAAAGAAAACCCATAAGAATAACAGCTGACTTTTCTACAGAAACTCTGCAGGCAAGAAGGGAATGGCAGGATATACTGAAAGTCCTGAAAGAGAGAAACCTACAGCCAAGAATACTCTATCCAGCAAGAATCTCACTCAGATTTGATGGAGGAATCAAAAGCTTTCCAGACAAGCAAAAGTTAAGAGAATTCAGCACCACCAAACCAGCCTTACAACAAGTGCTAAAGGAACTTCTCTAAATAGGAAACACAAGAAAAGGAAAACACCTACAAATACAAACCCAAAACAATTAAGAAAAAGGTAATCAGAACACACATGTCAATAATCACCTTAATGTAAATGGATTAAATGCTCCAACCAAAAGACACAGACTGGCTGAATGGATACAAAAACAAGACCCTTCTATATGCTGCCTACAAGAAACCCACTACAGACCAACGGATACGTATAGACTGAAAGTAAAGGGATGGAAAAAGATATTCCATGCAAATGGAAGTCAAAAGAAAGCTGGAGTAGCAATACTCATATCAGACAAATTAGACTTGAAAGTAAAGACTATTACAGGAGACAAGGAAGGACACTCCATAATGATCAAGGGATCCATCCAAGAACATATCACAATGGTAAATATCTATGCCCCCAATATAGGAGCACCTCAATACATAAGGCAAATGCTAACAGCTATAAAAGGGGACATCGACAGTAACACAATAATAGTGGGAGACTTGAACACCCCACTTACACCAATGGACAGATCATCCAAACAGAAAATAAATAAAGACACACGAGCTTTAAATGACACATTAGACCATCTCGACTTAATTGATATTTATAGGACATTCCATCCAAAAATGACAGACTACACTTTCTTCTCAAGTGCACATGGAACACTTTCCAGGATAGATCACATCTTGGGTCAAAAATCAAACCTTGGTAAATTCAAGAAAATTGAAATCATATCAAGCATCTTCTCAGACCACAACGCCATGAGACTAGATATCAATTACAGGAAAAAAAACTGCAAAAAATACAAACACATGGAGGCTAAATTCACTATTAAACAACCAAGAAATCATTAAAGAAATCAAGAGGAAAGCAAAAATTATCTAGAAGCAAACGACAATGAAGACACACAACCCAAAACCTATGGGATGCAGCAAAAGCAGTTCTAAGAGGGAAGTTTATAGCAATACAGTCCTACCTCAAGAAACAAGAAAAATATTGAATAAACAACCCAACCTTACAACTAAAACAATTAGAAAAAGAACAAAGAAACCCCAAAGCGAGCAGAAGGAAAGAAATCATAAAGATCAGAGCAGAAATAAATGAAAAAGAAAGGAAGGAAGCAATAGCAAAAATTAATAAAACTAAAAGCTGGTTCTTTGAGAAGATAAACAAAATTGATAAACCATTAGCCAGGCTCATCAAGAAAAAAAGGGAGAAGATGCAAATCAACAGAATGAGACATGAAGAGGAGAAGTAACAACAGACACCACAGAAATACAAAAGATCATGAGAGACTACTACAAGCAACTATATGCCAATACATTGGGAAACCTGCAAGAAATGGATACATTCTTAGAAAAATACAATCTTCCAAGACTGAACCAGGAAGAAATAGATACTATGAACAGACCAATCAATAATACGGAAATTGAGGCAGTGATTAAAAATCTCCCAACAAACAAAAGCCTGGGGCCAGATGGATTCACAGGTGAATTTTAGCAAACATTTAGAGAAGAGCTAACACCTATCCTTCTCAAACTCTTCCAAAACATTGCAGAAGGTAGAACACTCCCAAACTCATTCTACGAGGCCACCATCACCCTGATACCAAAACCAGGCAAAGATGTCACAAAAAAAGAAAACTACAGACCAATATCACGGATGAATATAGATGCAAAAATCCTCAACAAAATACTAGCTAACAGAATCCAACAACACATTAAAAAAATCATACATCATGATCAAGTGGGGTTTATCCCTGGGATGCAAGGATTCTTCAATATATGCAAATCAATCAATGTGATACATCATATCAACAAATTGAAGGATAAAAACTATATGATCATCTCAATAGATGCAGAAAAAGCTTTTGACAAAATTCAACATCCATTTTGATAAAAGCTCTCCAGAAAATGGGCATAGAAGGAACTTACCTCAACATAATAAAAGCCATATATGAGAAACCAAAAGCCAACATCATTCTAAATGGGGAAAATCTGAAAGCATTCCCTCTAAGAACAGGAACAAGAAAAGGGTGTCCGCTCTCACCATTATTATCCAACATAGTTTTGGAAGTTTTAGCCACAGCAATCAGAGAAGAAAAAGAAATAAAAGGAATCCAGATTGGAAAACAAGAAGTAAAATTATCACTCTTTGCAGATGACATGATATTATACATAGAAAACCCTAATGACTCTATCAGAAAACTGCTAGCACTAATCAATGAGTTTAGTAAAGTAGCAGGATACAGAATTAATGCACAGAAATCTTTTGCATTCCTATACACTAACAACGGAAGAGCACAAAGAGAAATTAAAGAAACTCTCCCATTTACCATTCCAACAAAAAGAATAAAATACCTTGGAATAAACCTGCCTAAGGAGGCAAAAGATCTGTATGCAGAAAACTTTAAGACATTGATGAAAGAAATCAAAGACGACACAAACAGATGGAGGGACATACCATGTTCCTGGATTGGAAGAATCAACATCGTGAAAATGACTGTACTACCCAAAGCAATTAACAGATTCAATGAAATCCTGATCAAATTACCAATGGCATTTTTCACCAAACTAGAACAAGAAATCTTATGATTTGTATGGAAATGCAAAAGAACCCGAATAGCCAAAGCAATCTTGAGAAGGAAAAATGGAGTTGGTGGGATCAGGCTTCCTGACTTCAAACTATACTACAAGGCCATAGTGATCAAGACCGTATGGTACTGGCACAAAAATAGAAAGGAAGATCAATGGAATAGAATAGAGAACTCAGAGGTAAGCCCAAACACAAATGGGCACCTTATCTTTGACAAAGGAGGCACGAATATATAATGGAAAAAAGACAGCCTCTTCAATAAGTGGTGCTGGGAAAATTGGACAGCAACATGTAAGAGAATGAAATTAGAACACTTCCTAACACCATACACAAAAATAAACTACAAATGGATTAAAGACATACATGTAAGGCTAGACACTATAAAACTCTTAGAGGAAAACATAGGCAGAACACTCTATGACATACACCAAAGCAAGATCTTTTTTGACCCTCCTCCTAGAACCATGGAAATAAAATCAAGAATAAACAAATGGGATCTAATGAAACTTAAAAGCTTTTGCACAGCAAAAGAAACCATAAACAAGACAAGAAGGCAACCCTCAGAATGGGAAAAAATAGTTGCCAACGAAACAACGGACAAAGGATTAACCTCCAAAATATACAAACAGCTCATGCAGCTTAATACCAAAAAAGCATATAACCCAATCCACAAATGGGTGGAAGACCTAAAGAGACATTTCTCCAAAGAAGACATACAGATGGCCAACAAACACATGAAAAGATGCTCAACATCACTAATCATCAGAAATGCAAGTCAAAGCCACAATGAAGTATCACCTCACACCAATCAGAATGGCCATCATCACTGAATCTGGACACAGCAAATGTTCGAGAGGGCATGGAGAAAAGGGAGCTCTCCTGCACCGTTGGTGGGAATGTAAGTTTGTACAGCCACTATGGAAAACAGTTTGGATGTTCCTTAAAAAACTACAAATAGAACTACCATATGATCCAGTAATCCCACTCCTGGGCATATACCCAGAGAAAACCATAATCCCAAAATAAACATGTACCAAACTGTTTATTGCAGCACTATTTACAATAGCCAGGACATGGAAGCAACCTAAATGTCCATCAACAGATGAATGGATAAAGAAAATGTGGCATATATATACAGTGGAATATTACTCAGCTATAAAAAGTAATGAGATGGAACTATATGTAATGATGTGGATAGACCTAGAGTCTGTCATACAGAGTGAAGTAAGTCAGAAAGAGAAGGACAAATATTGTATGCTAACTCATATATACGGAATCTAAAAACAGTACTGATGAACTCAGTGACAAGGCCAGAATAAGAACGCAGATGCAGAGAATGGACTGGAGATCTCGAGGTTTGGGGGGGCGGGGGGTGAAGGGGAAGCTGAGACGAAGTGAGAGAGTAGCATAGACATACATATATGCTACCAACTGTAAAATAGATAGCCAGTGGGAAATTGCTGTATGACAAAGGGAGTTCAACTTGATGATGGATGATGCCTTGGAGGACTGGGACAGGGATAGTGGGGGTAGTCAAGGGAGAGAGGGGATACAGGGATATGTGTATAAATACAGATGATTGACCTTGGTGTACCTCAAAAACTGGTACAAGAGTGTAAAGCAATTATATTCCAATAAAAAAAAATTAGTAGTTAGTAAGACATTAATTGAAACATAGTGCAATTATTTAATTAACCAACATTTTAGGCTATAATATGCTTACATATTTGTTTCTGTAGCAAATTAAAATATTTTTGGAAGAATGTAGGACATACATTATAAATGAACTAGCTGTAGAAAGTTTCTGTCCCACCATTTACGTGGTAATCTGTTCCTTATATAAGATAAGGATATAGCCCTGAACGCAAATATTGATCTGAAGTCTTCTTATGAAATTTTTTCCCAGTGGCTGTTCAATTGGCAGATATTATCCAAAAAATTTCATAGAGAAGCTGTTACATATGGTTCCAGTAGTTCAGAGTTCAAAGCAATGTCACTCAATATTGACAGCTTAAAGACCACAATTCTGACCTTGCACCACACAGTTTTGCAATAAACTCAGCTATTTCCTACCACTCTCAATATGCCCTTTTCCCTGACTATATAGTTCTGACTAGATATTCAATATTGTGCTAGAAGTACCAGTGAAATAAGAGAAGAAAAAGAAATAAAAGACATACAGATTGGAAAACATGAGATGAAATTGCCCTTATTCGCAGATGTCATGATTGCCTATGTAAAACTTCCAAGAAATTTTGAAAAACTATCCTAGGACTAATAACTGAGTTTACCATGTTTGCATATATTTATGCACCAAAATAGAATGAAACAGATATAATTCTAACAAAACATGCACAAGATCTATTTGGTAAAAACTATAAAATGCTAATAGAAGAAATTGGAGAACTAAATAAGGGAAAAGACATATCTTGTTCCCTGAATTGGAAGACACAATATAGTTAACATGTAAATTCTCCACAAAGTTGATATATAAATTTAATGTAATTCTAAAAAAGAAAATCCCTGCAGTATTTTCATACATTTAGTCAATCTGATTCTAAAGTTTATATGAACAAGCAACAGAAGTAAAACACAAATCATATTGAAAAAAATAAAACTGGGAGACTCATACTAACTGGTTTTAACATTCATTATAAAGCTTCAGTAGTCAAGAAGACTGGAGAACAGAGAGGAACATAGATCAATGGAGAAGAGAGTTAAGAAACTGGCCTACACATATATGATTCATTGATATTTGATACAGATTCCAAGGTAATTCAATACAGAAAGTGATTTTTTTTTCAATAAATGATGTTGGAATAACTGGACATCCATATACAAAAAAACAAACAACCACAACAAAAAAACAAAAACCAAACCAAAACAAAACAAAAAACCAAAACACCTCAACCTAAACTTCACACTTTATAGGAAAGTTAACACAAAATAGGTCATAGAGCTACACATCAAAGTTAAAACTTTAGAAAAAAAATAATAGGAGAAAAATCTGTGACCTAAGCTCTGGTAAAAAGTTCTTACATATAACAAAAACAAAAAACAAAACTATTATCTATAAAAGAAAAAGTTGATAAATTAGACTTCACCAAAATAAAGAGAAATAAATGTTTGCTGTGTGAAAGTTTCTGAGAATTAAAAGACAAGCTACAGAGTGGGAAAAATATTTGCAAATCACATATTCAAAAGAACTTTTATATATAATTTATAAATAATCCTCATAACTCAAGAGTAACAAAAAAACCAATTAAAATAAACAAAACATTTGAATAGATACTTTACCAAAAAAAGACACACAAATGGAAAATTAGCATATTAAAAATTCTCAGTACAATTAGCCATTAGAAACATGCAAATTAAAACTACAATGAGACTACCCTACATACCTATTTAGAATGGGAGAAAAAAAACTTAACAATTTCAAGTGCTGACACCAATGCAAGACAACTGGAACCCATACACTTCTGACAGAAATGCAAAATGGTGCATTTCTTATAAGAATATATGTCTTATATAAATTTTATAATAAATTTATACCTATTATACATGATTATAATTATATATGTAAAATATATGTTATGATATAATTATATAATATGAAGTTAATATATATTTTGTTTAAAGTTAAAGACACTTACTTATATGACCCAGCAATTTTACTCCTAAATATTTGGCCTTAGAAAATGGAAACTTGGGGACTTCCTAGGTGGCGCAGTGGTAAAGAATCCGCCTGCCAATGCAGGGGACATTGGTTCGAGCCCTGCCCTGGGAAGATTCCACATGCCACGGAGCAACTAAGCCCGTGCGCCACGAAAAAAAAAAGAAAAGAAAAGAAAATGGAAACTTGTGCTTACATAAAACTTCTGTACAAATGTTTATAGCAGCATTATTCATAATAGCCCCAAACCAGAAATAACCTAAATGACCTTTAACAGGTGACTGAATAAACAAAATGCAGTGTATCCATACAATGGAATAATACCCAGAAATGAAAAGGAAGGGAATATTGAAACACAATAAGATGGATGCATCTCAGAAGTATTAATCTGAGTGAAAGAAGCCATTCTCAAAAGATTTCAAACTGTGATTCCATTTAGTCAACTTTCTAAAAGGCAAAACTATAGGAATGGAGAAGAGATCAGTGAAAATCACAGGTTACAGATGGGGAATATTTGACCACAAAGGGTAAGGTTGAATTAGTTTTTGGCAAGACAGAACTGTTCAGGATTCTGATTTTAGTGTTGGGGCTCAGGGAATCCCACCCCAATGTATGTCACAATGGCATATTGATTATTTTGAATTGAAGTTACTTGAGAAGCAGCCGATATAAGAAGGAAATGCTGACCCTTCTCTGTTCCCCTGAAAGAAGGAAATAAATCTACCATATGAAAGGCACATATGGAGGTAGAAGGACACCCTTATCATCAGAGATAGAGAATTCAAGGCCAAGAAGCTTTTTAAACAAACATTGTTACTTCTTTAATTTAGTCCCCCAAGACCAAACTCTGTCTAGAGTGTTCATTAATTAAGAATCCCAAGTCTAAATTTCTTTGCCAATTCCTCATGAATTTGTTTCTTTGTCTAAAAATACAAAATCTGCATGTTTTGGCCACTTCTTAAGTCCCACTTCTATGGGACCTCCACGTGCACGAATTAAAATTTGTTTCTTTTCTGTTGTTAATATGTCTTGGGTCAGTTTTTTTTTATTAGTCTAGCCACAAGAGCTCAGGAGGGGTAGAGGGGAAAATTTCTCCATCCCCAACAGTGGTAAATTTACCTGAGCCTATTCAAGTCTTAATCTTATATTTCCTAAAAATATAAATAAAATAATATATAAAAAATAATTATGAAGAATATTGATGAAAATAATAAAGACCTGGTTAAAAGAAAAAAATAAAAAATAAAACCACAGAGAAATGCTGTATCAACATATGCTTGCTTCCTAAAAAGCCAGGAAAGGATTTCTTTGTTTCAGCCTTTTGTGTTCAGCAAATGTTTTCTTTAAGACCACTTTTTAATGGTATCAAGAAAAAGAAAAAAGAAAAGTGCTCATTCATTGCTTCATGACAAATGCTCAGGATTCTCGTGGTCAAGGAATGAAGAAACTTTAGCCCCAAAGTAGTGTTGCCCTATAGAGAAACAACGCTTGCTCTGGCTGTCATAGCTTAGTGCCCTCTAAGTCTTCTGATAACGTACATTGACAACATTGCCATTGTTGAAGGCAGAGCTGAGATTCTATGTGCTAGAGTCCTAGCATCCCTGGTTACAGGGTATTATCAACATCCCTTGGCTGAGACACCCCCTCTAGTCACTGACATTCCTGACACTGTTACTATTGCAATCACTGTTCAGAACAAAGTGGTTCCTCAAGGTCAAGTACAGAGGTTCCGACCCTCAGAGACACGTTTATTCAAGGTAGGTACACATTAATCAGCCATACTTCCAATGGTTGAACTCCTGGATTCACTTAGACAAGCCAGTTCTACCATGAAGCCTAGGGAAGGGCAGCAACTAATCTCAGACACATCAGAGAATGAAAACAAAATGTTTTCTTTCCTCTGCCAGCCTTGATGCACAGAGTCCAAGCTCTATGACAAATTCTCTCTCCAGGTCTCCCTCCTTCTTTTGGACATCTGCTCATGGCCAAAGTTATGTGAACATGTATTTAAGTAGGTAAAAAAGCTTTGCCCAAACCCTTCCAACAACATTCAAAAATATGTACTGGTAAATATGTCAAGTGAAGGCTGGCTGACCAAATGCCACTTTACTAAAACTTGAATGCAAGCTTTGGATCTATCCAACCACAGTTACATCAGTAGTGTGGATCTAGTATTTGGAAAGAAACTTCAACATCATTATATTTAACTGTCATACAGAATATTCCAGAAAGAGGGTCATCGATATTCTGCTTGAATACCTATTTTATTGGAGGATTCATTGTGAGTCAGCTTTAGTTGTTAGCAAGCATTTAATATAATTTATATTTTAGACCTAAACAATGGAATTTATATTTACCTGCATAGATCTGTGTTGGTTTTGCCATATTCTTCTATCTTACTGACATATGGAATCTTGATTCCATCATAGATGATATTAATAAAACACTGAAGGTTGTTATAATACACTGCATAACAATAAACCTTTTTATTAAAATCAGTTATAGCAATCCTTGGGATAGGGGGCTAGACTTGGATATTCCCTCTCCAAAATCCATATTTCCATTTCTTTCTTCCTGTGAGAAAGCTTCCACCAAAACCCATTCACAGGACTCCTTTCTTCATCCTCATTTAGTTACCCATTGCCTTTTACTTCCAAAGAGGTAGCAAAAATACATTATTAGCAGATAATTCTCTTTCCCTAAAACAGCAGATTCATGTCAAAATTCATGTAGAAACACACTGGCCACTCAGACTGATAAATACAATGTTTATTTTTCAAAGGCCAGAAAGTTTTCAGGTATTAAGACACTTTCCCTGCATCATGACCACTGAAAATGCCAGAATGCTCCTCTAAATGGAGAAACACCACAGAACAAGTGAGTGGAAGAATAATTGATGAATTTATGTAAATGGAATCATATTTAAAATGTTGCATTTCTAATTACACGTTTTTTTAAATGTGTTTTCATTTATTCTAATGCTTTGAGATTTCTTCCAAATGAAGCCAATTAAAGTGGCTTTTAAATGACTCCCAGGAATTTAATGCAGATACACTGGCTATAGGGTCAGACAGCCTAGATTCAGATCTCAGCTCTATCATCTACTCACGGAATAACCTTGGGCTTAGCTTCTCCTCTGCAAAAGGGGAATAATAATATACTAAACACCATAGAGTTTCTGTGAGAATGAAGTTAGTTACATGTAAAATGCTTGCCGAGAGCTTCCCAGAACACCAAAGCAATTTATAAGCTTTTGATATGACAAAACTGAGCTTATGGTTTATCCAGGAGAATAAAACCTCTACAGGGTCTGATAGCATGCTGTAGTGGAAAAGAACAAGGCTGGATTTATTGAAATGTTGAAGTCTGGTTGAAACTAGATTTTTCATGAAATGCAGGTCTTGATGAGGACTGGCTAAGAATGTTAATAGTTTGGGACTGATGAAAACAGCAAGGAGAGCATTTTGAGGGGAGAGAGTCAAGGAGTCTTATGCGGTACGCTGTTGGTGCTTTCTGTTGAAGAGGTAATGAGTCTTGGGAATTCCTGTAACAAGCAATGCAGTTATTTCCAACTTTTATCATCCTGAGCAAGAGTCTTCTGGAATAGGACAGTTATGCTAATGAATACTATGGAATAGTAAAATCGTGTTAAGATCATTTTGGTCCTTAGTGTACAATTGGTGTGAAGGTATCTTAAAAGAGTCCTTGCACATATTAAACACTATATATGTATTTGTTGTTTTCATGTTTGTTGATACCATTATTATTAAAATCGAGTGTGTCAAATTACACATAAACACTTTCAAACTACTAACGCGGCCCATTTTTTTCTCTGCTCTTGGCTCCGACGGATATTTGTTTTAGGATTAAGAATGAGAAGCCTGCTTTCTAGTATGCCCATCTGCTGTTCACAGCAATATCCCCACAACCAGTTTGCCCATGGTGATGGCACAAGGTGATAAGACACACATTCTACTGGGGGAGAGGGACACACCCATGAAAAGTTACCACATAATAAATGAAATGCTCTAAAAGAGGTGTGAATGAAGGATTTAAGAAGCATGGAGGACAATAAGCCCAACTGTGCATGATGGAAAAAGCTTCACAAAATGCAGAGCTGCCAAGAGAAGACCCCAGCTTGACTGAGCCTAAACAAAACTATAGGTGCCTCCCACTAAGTCTGATCTTTCAGGGAGCACTCCAGAAATTCCTACAAACCTTTGCACAGGCTATATCATGGAGTACATTGTATCCCAGTTTTGAGTTTGACCACTATAATGCACTTCTTAGAAAGACACCTTTTTCCCAAAACATAACTACATTATATACTGGAGCATGAGCACCTTTAACCATCATGTTCAAAATTCAACTTAAAAGAAATATGGTGGTAATATCCCAGACCTTTCTTACTTATACTCTATGTCCTGTTGTGCCAGGACAGTCCTGGTTGATGCCTGTTGTCCAGTGTATTTATAAATAGTGCCTTGTTTCTCTCTTAAAATTATATGGTCACCCTGTTTGTACTACCTTTTGCTACTATTCTAGTGAAAAGTAGACTAGGAACTAGAAAACAAGTATCACTTACCTTGGACAAATGACACATCTAAAGTTATGGTGATGATACACCTGATAATGGAAATGAAAATGTGGTGTGCATAAAAGGTGATCTATAAATGTTTGGTTAATCTGAACAATGTCCTATACAATTAGCATCATATAGGTTGGAAGTAAGACGTGATTTAAGACAAATGCAAATATACATTTACAAATATTGTCTTCCTAATATAAATGATTACACTTGACTGAGTTACAATATTTATGTTTCAGCCTCAGGCCCAGGTGTTCTCCTATTCAATGGGAAGTAAAGGATAGTAAGAACAAGAGATCTGGGTCAAAAATTAGTTCACTGTGTCATTATGGATGTCTTAGCTTAGAGGTTCAATGCCTTTAAATCTAAAGTAATACGATGAGCTAAGCATTCTTAACTGAAGTGTGGAAACCTTCTTCTTGTTGAGTGAGAAAGATGTGGAGTCACAGTTTGTGGGTGGGTGTGTGGGGAGATTTACACACAGCCTGAACTCTATTCCATCCATGCATCAGCCTGTGCCAACCTGCTTCAGTTCTCCTGGGTGCTAGAGGCAGCCCAATGAGTATGCACTGGCTCTCTGAGATCTAGAAGCTCCAAATGTTGTCAACACTGGGCTGGTTAGTCTCTAAGTCTTAAATACCTACAATATCATAAATGGAGAGGTTTTATAAATAAAAACTGATTTTGGTGTTTTTTTTTTCAAATGATAATTCAAGAGGGCACCAAAACATGAACTTGTTTCCTAAGGCTTAAAACAACAGAAATTTATTTTCTCACAGTTCTAAGGTACAGAAGTTCAAAATCAAGGTATCAAGGTGTAATCAGGGCTAAGTTACCTCTGAAGACTCTAGATCAGAATATTTCCTTGTCTCTTCCAGTTTTTGGTGGCCCCAGATGGTACTTGGTTTGTAAAATTATTTCTGAGCTTCAAGCTCAGAAATGGTAACTCATAGCTACATCATCATTTTGCCCAAATCTGAGTAATTTATATAGAGTGGTATCTGATACCTATGAAGATTCAATGTGTCTTTAAAAAGTGAGGAAAAAATTTTATTTTTCCCATTATGTTCTTGTATTCAAAAGAATAAAACAAGTAATAATTAGGAATAAAACATCTAGAATTTAACTTTCATGTTGCAAGTTAAACAAAGAAAAGTCAGGCAATGTTCAAGATGAAATTTTAATGTTGACATCAACTGACGAATGAGGAATAATATAAACAATAAATGAGTAATTGCATGCTATGCTAAATATATTGTTATGAAAAGTATATTGCATTTTCTGAATAGTTTCATTCATAATGATGAACTAATAATCATATACTAGCTTCTAATGATCAGAACTAAATGAGCTACATTCAAAGGCCACAGCTTTCTCATTTCAATATGTATCTTTGATCTTGTAATAATGTTTTCTTCCGCAAGTAAGAGGGAATCTAAGTATGTTGCCAGGCACTGAAGGAATATTAAGCTTGTTCTCTTTGCAACTGAGCATTGGTAAGATTTTTGGACAGTTTTCATGTAATATTATTTTCCATTTATTTTGTCCAGATTTTTGCGTGGCAAGGTTCTCTTTCTCATAAGTGCACAGTATCAACAGCACAATATGCTATTGATGTTACAGTAAAGCTAAGTCCTTTATTAATGAGAAGAATAAATATTGCCTATTAAAAATTTGTGGAATTTCAATTATTGAAAATAGAAGCCAATCTCATTTAAAATTAAGAACTGAGTATTCAGGTCAATGCTATTTATTTTTAGTTACACTTTTATCTTGAATAAAGGAAGGGCTGCTACAAACTACTGTTGCTACATTGGGGTGCTTATCCCATATTCTCCTGGTCCATGAGCCTGATTCCCAAATCCACTCCCTTCAAAAACATTAGCCTGTCTAGTAAGCAAAAGATGTAAACAAATAGTGTGCAAAATGCCAATTTCTAGAATAAAGGTATGAGCAGAAGGAATGGACACTCTGGTGTAGTGGTTGCCATGTGGTCCTCAATCCCTATCTCCTCAGCCCCTCTTTAAAGGTGTCAGTACTCATTCCCCCAGCTGATGAAGTACAAATCATCCACAGCCCTTGGCAGAGTCCCTCTCTAGGACTGACCCTGGGCCTTTCCTCATGTCATACCTCTTCCTGGGACAATCTGCATAGAGTGACTTGCCAACATTGAGATATAAATATCAAGTCCCCTTGCCTGAATTCAGGACAACTCTTAAGAGTCATGCTACCTATGACCTCCCCATAAAATTGGCTGAGGCCTTTGTTGTGACTGCATGACTGTTCATCTTCTTTCTCTGGATATTCCTGCTTCCTTCTCATTCTCCTACTCCCACAGATATTGATTCTAAGAACATATACCCAATAAACTTTCTGCAGGTAAAGCTCTGTCTTGCAGTCTGTTTGCAGGGGAAACTGACCTGTTATATTTAGTCCAGAGAGTTCAAGGAAGACTTGTTAGTTATGTTGTAATTTGAGACTTATCTCTCAGTATTAATAAGAGTTTTTTTACTGGAAAGGAAGAAAAAAGAGTGCATTCCATGTAAAAGGAACAATGCAAGAAAAAGCAGAGATAAGAAAGAATATGCCTTATTCAGCTAAGTCACACAATTTTGTTAGAATACCAGAGAGGCAATTTAGAGCATAGCTGGGGAAGGTAGGGACAAAATTATAAGGGGCCTTGGTTGCCTATCTGAGGAATTTGGATTCTTCTCCATAGGTAATAGGCAATCATTTTTGCAGATTAGAAGGGAGTCAAGAGAGAAAAGTGGGAGAGAAACTAAATGGAAGACAGTTATAATTTTGGAAGCAAAGATTTTTCAAGGGTTAAACTGAAGCAGAGATAGTGAATAGAGAAGGAAAACGGACAACACAATAGAGGTGGAAACAACTTTATCAGGTAATTGGATGTCAGAACTAAAGATGAAGGAGAGAGAGAGATTCCTTGCTTGGGTCCATGAAGGCAGCCGTGATAGGCAGAACAACAGGTGGAGGGGGTATGGTTGAGCTTGTGGCACTGGAGGAAAAAGAAGACTAAGAAGATCCTGCTGAATGCCCTGCTGAAGGTATCTTCTTTGCTGGCTGACACTCTGTATGGCACAAAAAGAAATGGTATTACCCTCCAAACAGTGAAGTTAGCATATCACAAGTAGTATTAAGTTCTATCATGGGGAGAAGAAGCCTTACCTCCCAACAGTAACTTCATGCAGGAATCAATAGCACATGACCTGAGATAAGGTCAAAAGTTAGCCGGACCATTTACCAGAGGAAAACAACATGTAGCACCGGGGTGAAGCAGCAACAGGCACCACTGAAAATGCTCTGTAGCAGGATGATGGAGAGGTTATAACTTGCTTATTTTCTCTGACAGCAGGGATCCTGGAAGCAGTTATCTGCTACAATACTTTTCTTTTGTGGGACACCAGAGCAGACTACATGCTGTAATTGTGTAGGCGCACATCTTGACAATGGAGCTGACAAGCCTGTCAGACTTGACTAGATGGTGAGGGTGTTTAACCCTGGCTTGCTTCCTGCTAGTATTAAGAAGTCACGCTGGTGCTCCGTGAATTTCATTTTAAGTATTCCATATCAACGAAGATCATACCCACTTGTATAAAATACTGAGCGTTTTAATTGAATGTTCTGTATACCCAATAATTTTCTCATGTGATTGAATCACAGAGATTTAAAATGATTATTCAAAGGACAAATTTGCATTTTGAGAGTCTGTGAATCATCTGTATCAGATCATATAGAGTACATGTTAAAAATGCAAAATTCAAGGTTCCAGTTTACCTACTGAATTAGAATCTAAAGTAGGGTTTAATTGTGTTGGCCCTATTTACATTTGGGGCTGGAAAATTCCTTGTTGTGGGGATTGTCCTGTGTTTTACAGGATGTTTAGCAGCTTTCATAGTCTCCACCCACCAGATGCCAGGAGTGTGCCTACACACACACACACATACACACACACACACACACTGTTGGGACAATCAAAAATATCTCAAGACTACCAAATGTTCCCTTTGAAGCAAAATCACCCCTGGTGGAGAACCACTGATCTAGAGGGATGAGTCTGAAAATCTGCCTTTCTCCTTCATATTTGATGAAGTGTGGAATTATATGACCTAGATCATTAGCAGTCACAATGCCAGCACCATGGAGGATGACTTTCTTTAGTCTTTTCCTATTTTCTGTCTCATAATGTGTAGGCAGAGAGACAAGGGAGGAAACTATGTTCTGTGTGTTAGAGTGGAGGGAATCTCTCCCCTCTTCTTGTATATATTTATCTGGCTATTTAAGTCCTGAATATTACCCAATGGCAGCTGATGACTTGCCATACAAGTGATCCAACTTATTGTTGGATAAATAGAGATCAAGACACTATCCTCTTGTACACTGAGAAAAGGAATGAATAAATAAATTTTGCAACCAAATTATGTACACAAAACTGATAGGCACTGAGGATTCAGAAATGAATAAAGCACATCCCTTGGTCTCCAGAGTTTACACACTAATGGGGAAAGGCAGTTGTTAACATGCAATGTAGAACCTTCCTTTGCCTATTAAAGCAATCTGATTAAAAGACATTGGATCCAGTAAATACATAATATAACTGCTCCACCAGCAGCACTAGGCCACTGCTGTAAAACTCACATATAAGGTGGGCTTTTCAATTTGTCATTTTTTGTACCTCAGTAAGCAAGTTTACCTTCTCTTACACAATCAAGCAGGAAAGTCCTTGATAACTGTCTCATTTAGAAGAAAGGGATGGATACAGCCTAGAGAAGGCTATGCCTGGGATTAAAGGACCAGACACTGGAACAATGTTTGTTTAAGTTTGTGCGTCATCTGTTTTGGGCTTTGGTCAACTGCCAAAGTAATTGAAACTGATTAGTGAGTTTTTATTTGTTTTTAGTTTATTGAGTGCCTAAAAGTTATAAACTATTGGTGAAGAATTATCACCATGCATATTCTTGTTAATGAACTTTAAAAGCATGCATATACAGCTTATCAATATAAATAATTTTCATTAAGAATTTATTTTGTTTAGATGCAACCAATCAACTGTTTATTGAGTGCCTAAAGTGGCTTGGAGTAGTTACTGTGGCAGCTGCAAGAAGAGATAAGACATAATGCCTGGAATAAGCACTTTATAAATTAGTTGGGAAGATAGGAAATACATGTGTATAAAGGACAATTACATTTTTAAGGCATTGTATGCAAAAGGCCAAATGATCTACTATAGCATAACAGAGCCAACACATATTTTCATTCTGGATGGTCAGTGATAACTTACACAGAATACAGGAAATAAAACAAACTGTAAAGGATCCGTGGAGTTCTTATTGTGTGGTAAGAAGGAGACGAGAAATCATCCATTGGGGAAAAGGCATGGATAAAGCCATAAAACCAAGCTTAGACAAAATATCTACCTAGGACAGAATATAATACTTGAGCTGAGATAAACACTGAAGGGAGTAAGTGTCAGAAAGGGTCACCACAGGCAGACTTGCCTGTCAGGCTTTTGACATTGGGAGATATTGATAGTTTTTGATTGTGGTCACAGACAGATGATATCCAAGTTTAAAAAATAAATTTGACAGAAGTGAAAATACAGCACCTGATGGTAGCAATATAAATATAAATAAAGACAAACAAACAAAAGTAATTGTAATTTGAAAAAAGGAAATTGACAGGTACTATAAACTGATTAAATATTATAGGTTAAAAAGGGAGGGTTATGAATATAGATTGAAACTTGAGTTTTGAGCCTAGGAGATTAAGGGTACTGCCAGCAGAAATAAAGGGAGACCATCATGCTGAGTGAAATAAATTGGAGGTTGAAATGAGATATTGGGTTTTTAAAATACTGAAATATCAGTTATAGTACATAAGATGATATTATCCAGAGGATGTTTTGGTGAATTGGCTACAAGAGAGACTTTGAAACTAAATATATGATTTAGAAAGTCATTCATATGGGATGACCGATAAAATCATGAAAATAGATACACTATCAAACAATGAGATCTATCAGAAAAGGGATAATAAGGATAGAGCTTCAACTGCTTTCAAGCTGCAGTTGAAAGCATAAGAAAAGCATGAGAAAAAAAATAAAGCAGTTAGAAAACTGGAGATGGGAAGAGACTTAGACTATTCAGGGTTATAAAATTCAAGGGAAAAGAGAACTTCAAGCTGCAGGAAGTGGTCAAGGGTGTTAAACACTGCAATGAGGTTAGGAAGATATTTGGAAAGCTGTAGCTCCTCATCCTCCTAGAAAGTGCTGTGGAAATGTTTCATATATTTGCTAATATATTCTAAGACCAGAGGATAAAAAAAGGCTATGAATTGTATGTAAATAAATTTCTTAGTTAAAATAATCATGGGTTGAGTTTTAAAAAGAAGGAGAAAGGAGATACTGGCTACTAATAATAAAGAGATACTCTGTCTTTCCTCTGCCTTTGTACTAAGCATGAGAGAGCCAGACAGAACTGTAGTAGGAACCAGAAGGAACAAAGAAAAAGATTAGTTTCTTTTATGAAATGGTTTCTCTTCTACTAGTAGCTCTTTAAAAATAAACATCAAGGAATAAATGTCCATTTAAATTGATCTTCTGTTGGACTATACTATTGGTCTCACATATAAATTAGTGTTTCTTAGATTTAACTATCCCTCTGGGATAAGGCCGAGGAACAACAATAATATTTTATGGAGAGTGTCAAATAGCTCGCCTTTACAGCAATTCTTTTCTCTGTATCTTTTTTTTTTTTTTTGAAGATGGATGATAGAGACCGTTGTAATCAGAAAGATACTAATTTTGGGCTGTGATAAAGCAAATGTCTTTAGTGGCATGTTATTGGAATATAAGGACTTCTATCTTTATAAAACAATTTCTTTTTTTTAATAAATTTATTTATTTATTTATTTTATTGGCTGTGTTGGGTCTTTGTTGCTGCACACGGGCTTTCTCTAGCTGCGGCCAGTGGGGGCTACTGTTCGTTGTGGTGCGTGGCCTTCTCATTGCAGTAGCTTCTCTTGTTGCGGAACACAGGCTCTAGGCGCGTGGGCTTCAGTAGTTGCAGCACATGGGCTCAATAGCTGTGGCTCACGGGCTCTAGAACGCAGGCTCAATAGTTGTGGCGCACAGGCTTAGCTGCTCCGTGGCATGTGGGATCTTCCTGGGGCAGGGATCGAACCTGCATCTCCTGCATTGGCAGGCAGATTCTTACCCAATGTGCCACCTAGGAAGTCCCTAAAACAATTTCAAATAAAAGTTTCTTCTATTCACTGCCCTAAACCTACCCCTTACTAGCTGTGACCTTGAGAAACTCACTTCTTTTTAAGCCATTTCCCTCCTCTGTGAAATGGGAATGCTAAAACCCACACTTATTACTCCCAGAGTGCCATGAAGATCAAAAGAGATGATAAAAGTGAAAGTGTTTGTTTAACTATGAAATGCCACGTAAGTGTTGTTATTATGAATCCTTTCTAGACCACAAATAGCAAGGAGGCAGAGAGCAGACCTATGTTGTTCCTATGAAACTACAGTACTTACATAGTGCCTGACATGAAGTAATGAATAAATATTTGTTGAATTACTCCTTGAGAAATATAATCATGTAAATGGTTGTATATAAAGTATCAATAAAATATACACTGAACCCCCAAATACAAAATTATTATGAAAACAATGGCAGATTGAAATGCCACAAGAATGCTAATCCAGGGACTTCCCTGGTGGCACCATGGTTAAGAATCCACTTGCCAATGCAGGGAACACGGGTTCAATCCCCGGTCCAGGAAGATCCCATATGCAGTGGAGCAACTAAGCCCATGAGCCATAAGTACTGAGCCTGTGCTCTAGAGCCCACGAGCCACAACTATTGAGCCCACGCACTGCAACTACTAAAGCCTGTGTGCCTAGAGCTTGTGCTCCACAACAAGAGAAGCCACTGCACTGAGAAGCCCGTGCACCAAAATGAAGAGTAGCCTCTGCTTGCCACAACTAGAGAAAGCCCATGTGCAGCAACAAAGATCCAATGCAGCCAATAAATAAATTAATTAATTAATTAATTTAAAGAAAAAGAATGCTAATCCATTCTTGTGCCTATGACACTGCGTGAACCAGCTTACATCTGGCCTGAATACTGAAATCTTTCCAAGAAAAGAGACAGTACACTTTCCACTGTGCTTTTTATTTCATATCTAATAGCCTTTCTAGTCATATCCCAAACTAGAGACTGTTTATTAGTAAATCTGGAAAATATAGCTAGAGGAACTGATTACACCCACAGAATACAGTTAGAAAATTCAACAAAAGACAGGAAATGAGGGACAGAAAATACGCTAAATGTGAAAACAGGAAGGCAATACCAAACAACGTGGAAGCAAAGAATAGTAAAATAAACTGTTGCACGGAAATGTCTATTTTCACTGGAGTTCATGGATGAAAGTTCGTGGATACACTTTATTAAGATACCAGAAGCATGTCCAAATAAATTTGACCTCAGGATAAAAGCAATACTCTATAGTATTAATTATTTCACTAGGGCTCTTAACATAGTTACATTTACAAATGGCAGGCATGGGGTGGGTAACAGCCAGCTGTTGAAAGGGAGAAGGGACAGTCTAGCTGGTAAAGCCAGCTAGTAAAGCAAACACACTAAACACTGGGGTGTAATGGAAGACCTGCTTCCCCTCGCCACTCCCCAGATTCCTCAAACAAATCTCTTAGTGATGCCACTTGCAGTGGTTTATATCTGAATATTGTTCTTGGGCATCAAATAATGCCTGCTTTAACATTAATACTTTATTGCCTGATAATGACTTTATTTCACCCTCACTCCCCCCAGATATTGGCATTTTAAGTGAACACGCAAATTAAAAACAGAAATGGTGGCATGATTGACAGTTGAACTAATGGGGAAGAAGACACATCTAAAGACCTGGTCTGTAGGATGCTTCCTACGCAACATAAATATTAACCATGCTTTATTCTCTTTGTTTCTATCAGCCAGTATTCTCTTAGAAAGGTACTAAAGGATGCCTGGGTATCATTCACAGCCTCCAGGTACAAGGGCCAGTGGTAGAATGAAGCCACAGACTGCGTATGGGTCAACCAGAGTGAGTCAGGTCACTAAAGCCAAGTCTAAAATATTCTGAGACAAGCACAAGTCAACAGAAGAGACTTAATAAAAATAATCAGAACATGTATGTGAGATGCCCAGAAATATTTACTTCAGAGAACCTTCTGAAGACCAGAAGACCTTCCCCCAGGGCATCATTGCCATTTACAGCTTGGCATTTTATCTAAAACATAAGAGACTTGGGGAGCTGTCGTCATGGTTGCTAAAACTCTGCCAACTCCCTGGGCCAATGCCAGTCAGGTACTCCAGTCCTCACACTGAAAAAGAGGGACCTGGAACACCTCTGTCTGCAGCAACTCTAGATGAGATGGAGGGGAACAGTGGGCCTACGGGGAAAGCTGCCTCCCCTTTAAGTCCTAGAGAGGGCTGTTTATTTCCTTCTCCCAGATGGCTATGGGGATGGAACTGAGAAGCCTCTGGGATCACATCCATGCTGCTTTCCTTAGGGCTGAGCAACTGATTGCTCGCAGAAAACGGGGGAACAAAAATCACAGGTAAAGCACCGTCCACAGCTGTGTTACAAGCATCATTGGATTCCATCCTCTCAAACAAACTACAGCGACGATGAAATACAGGAGCCTTTTTTTCTTTTCCCTAACAGCATTCTGGCTTATAAATAATACAACAAAAGATCATGTTTTATTACTCCCAATTTCATGTGGATTTGAAGCATATGGCTTTTATTTTGCAGGGGTGGGGTGGAATTAGCAGGTGAATAGTGAGTTGAAGTGATGATTCTTGGGAGCAATATAAAATATTTTATTAAGTAATAGTACAGTGTTATTACATGCATCAGAGACCACTGCAACATTAAACACACATTTTAAATCAGGGGCAGGGTGAGATAAGGGAGGCAGTGGGACACCTAAGTAAACTCACAGGTCAGAGATCACAGAACATGGTGTACAAATCTCTGTGGCGTACCAGCAGCATTAGCATCCAGTCCTAACTCATGGAACCGATGCTTGTTCTAGGTCATAAGAGACTCAAAAACCTCCAGCTTTCTACTCTTGGTTTCACTGTGAGCATTTTGGGTAACAAAACTACACATTTATAACATATATTCTCTCTTGCAGGTCTTTTTCTCACAGATTTATCTCTGTTTTATTGATTTGTTGCATTTTGAATTATCTTTCAATGCCAGGGAAATTACTCCTTTTTTTTGTTGTTGTTGTTTCTCACAAATGTCCCTTTCCTCTCTCTTTGTTATTCATAAGCCTCCCCTGCAGCCTGCATCAAGAAATGGAGTTTTATAATGTGTTGCAAGACTGCCTATCTTCCCATAATATGGGGGCATTAGGAAAAAAACAATATTTTTGTCCACTTCTAAGATTGGACAGGTGGAAAGAGGGAAAAAGAGCAAAGGACAAAGGAGAACATTTCTGAGCAAGCAATCCTGCCCACTTATTCTGTTGCCCTGTCATGAGCTGCACATCAAACACCGTTAGGCCAAGTTAGACAAGCAACCTCTAAGGAAGATATGGATTCTTCTGGAAATGTGTACTAATGATTCATTGTCTGACACTTTTGACTTTTCTCACAGAATTGGGTTTAATTCATTGACCTGGTATGGAGCTGTAGGGCAACATCCTATGTTTTAGAAAGATAGTAAAATAATGATGACCAATATGTGGCAGTTTAAAAAGTTTTAGTAGACTGAAAAGGCTGGAGGTGTTACCCTCATCCAAATACCATGCCAAGATGGGGAAAAAATGCTAAATTGCTTCAAATTATCCAGGCCAAGTGCTAACATATACCCTTTTACAAAATCCTTCGACTTGCTCCCTCTCTAAGACAAGATGGGTTATAGTTGAATCAGTATTAGAAAACTATGGCCTTCTTTACGAACACAAGTGAGGGGGTATGTGGTGGTGCGAAAGGAGAAAGAACAAGGATGAGAGAAAATTTACCGACTGTAATCAGTAAGATTCATTTATTTAATAGTAATTTCTCCCTACCATTCTTCTTAAGCAATTCAACTAGCATGTCTTCAGAAAAGATTAGCTAGAAAACTGCTTCTGGGTTTAGTATTTTTAAAATAATTAGAAATTTATGAGAAACTATGCTGAAGACTAAGGGACAGAATCTAATTCTTAAGTTTAAGAACCTTACAATTTATCTTCTATAACAATGCTAATTGAATTCAAAATGCACTTATTGAGTTTGTTCATGTACTTTATGTGATGAGTAGTACAAAGATGATTTAATCAGATCTCCTTCTCTCTGAAACTTGCCAACATGGGTAAAGTTCAAATGGTATCAGGTAAATGTCTTATGTGAAGTTCAATAAAGTGTTAGGTAATTCCAAGGAATGAGGCATTACATCAAATCAGTAAGTCAGAGTTTTCCCAGAGCAAATGGTGATTGACATAGATTTTGTAAGTGGATAACATTTCTGTATGTTCAGGGAGTGATGAGGACAGAATCTCTGGCACCATTTTGAAAGCAGAATAAGTGTTCACAAAATGCAAGCCAAATGAATTTAGACAAATGCTAGTTATAGAGACGGTAAAGGGTACATACTTTCAGCTAAAAGATGAATAAGGTTTGAGGATCTAATGAAAAACATGATGACTATAATTGATAACACTGTATCATATAATTGGAATTTGCAGAGAATAGAACTTAAATGTTTTCCCACACACAAAACAAAAAACTTAGCTAACATGGATAAAATCCTTGAAAGACACAAATTACTGAAATTGAAATAGAAAACCTGAATAATCCTATATCAAAGAAACGGGAATTGTAATTTAAAACTTTCCTACAAAGAAAATTCAGTCCCACATAGGTTCACTGGTGCATTTAATTCAAAATTTAAGGAAACAATTAATATTAATCCTATGGAAACTCACTTAAAAAATACAGTATAGAGCAGTGAGTTCAGAGCTGGTGGTTGGTTTGAGTGATTCACAAGGCAACACAATATTGAGGAAAATAAAGCACTAGAAATGGTTAAGTATATCTAGCTAAGCAGAATGGCTGATTGTGTGGTTGGGCGGGGAACAAACTGACTCTAAGAATATGAAGGGATAGAAAGCATCCTTATGAAGATGAAAGAGAGGAAAGTGATGGCATGTGATGTGAAATCATGGTAGTCAGAAAGAGCAATTTCAAATTTTAAGGTCTTAGAACTGTTCTCAGTGATGACATAGTCCAAATTCTGATCACCGATGTGATCTATATGAATGTCAGGGTAATTTCAAAGTTATCTAAAATAATGATGAAACAGAGTGAAAAGAAAAATTAGGGGGGGCAGTGCTAAAACTGGTATGGAATAGAGAAGGTTGTCCTCAGATGTGTCTGGAGACAAGAACAAAGATGGGAAGAATATTCTGTTTCCAGGCCTTGTCTCTACTTTGTGAAGTAATTACTATACACCAGCCAGTGTTTTAGTCGCAAACCTTAATTATGACATTTTATCCTTACTATGGAGTTGTTAAGTAGGTATTCATAAGTAGGTATTCACGCTCATACTGAGAGGCCAAGATTAATACATCAGTGTTATCCAAGACGTTAATTTTATCCAAGATCTCCCATTTACACAGTGGTGGAGGCAGAACATAAAAACCTTTAAAGTGCCTTAAAAGTCCATATTCTTCATACTAAATCATCAGCCTTATCACACAAAAAATATCTGAAAACATGGTAGGATGATTAGAGAAGTATGGTAACATTTATTGAGTTTTTACTACCTGTCATGGGAAGTGCTAAGTATTTTATGTGTATCATTTTATGTGACATTCACAAGAACCCGAAGCCAATATTATGTATTTCCATTTTAGGGGAGGAAGGAATTTATACTTAAAGAAGCTTTTGAAATTTTTAGGTAGCAAAGTTAGTGAACTAGGAGTCATAATAAATTCTGTCTGACTCCAAAAGCTACTATGCTACACTCAGATTGTGTCTAAGTTTCAATAAACAATGTGTCATTGGGCAAAGGGATACTCTGGAGATAGAAGCAGAAATTAAGAGTAGAGCTTACCCTTTGAAATGATGTTACGAAGATAATTCATGTTTTTTTAAATGCTTTTTTTTTTTTTTTTTTTGGCACACGGGCTTAGCTGCTCCGAGGCATGTGGGATCTTCCCGGAGCTGGGATCGAACCCGTGACCTCTGCATTGGCAGGCGGATTCTTAACCACTGCGCCACCTAGGAAGCCCTCATGTTTTAATTAAAGCAAAAACAAGAAGGTAAAGAGGCTGGTGAGAGAAATAAGGGAACAAGGTTGGGCACAGAAATACTGTCTCAGAGTCATAGAATGCACAAAGAAACATAGCATAGCAAAGCTGTTTGGAAAGCCTTACCAGGAAATTGCATCCAGGTAGAGGCTGAGTACTTCCCAAGAGGTTGATAAAACTCTGGGGAGAAGAATGGCACACAAGATTGCCAGATGCCTTGAGTTCCATGAGACAACTGGGAATGCCTCACTATTCCTAGGGTATAGCCTTCCCACAGAAAGTTGGGGAGTGTTCCAGTGTTCACCCAAGTCATTTTTGCCATTGTCTTCTATCCGTCACAAGCAGCAAGGCACATACGAACAGAGGCTGTAACAAGGTAATCAAGAAGTAATTGGTCCACTGGTTATGGTGATGTGAGTGAATGGAAATATTTCTTATGAAGAAGAAAGGAATAAAAGGAGAAGGGAAGGCAGGGTAGTTCATGAAGCCATCACTTTGTTCTTGCAGCCATGGGATGTATTAAACTGAACTTCTATTTGTAACAGAAGCAGCTCTATTTGCTTCTACCCAGGATGGAGGTCACAGAATAATCTGTTGGGATTCAACTGTATAATTATGACACAGAACATTATTTCTACTGCTTTAGGTTAAGAGTAATTATTTATCTACCAACCCATTAACTGAATATGCATAGCTCCTTAATCCATCTAATTTCACTTTTTGGTTGTAGCTACAGAAAATCAGATATTTTGAGCCACTGTAGAAATCATTACCATTGTTTACTCACACTAAACTGATAAAATGATCCAATGAAAAAAATTAAATGATCTAATTTAGTTAGAAAAGTTAATTTCTGCGTAACTTTTAAATTTTCAAAATGTGTACAAATAAAAAAATTCCTGGGATGATTAATAGCAACTGAAGATATGAGGTTGATAAACATAATGATAATAACCTATTACTGAACATGAATCTTTAATAACCCTATTAATGAGCAGTAACTAATTTACTAGGTTATTTTACTTTGGTCACTATGGAATGATGAAAGGAAATATAAATCAAATAATGTGAGCTAGAATTTCAAGAAATTTCATTAAAAGACTACTTTAATAAACACTATTTCATCTGGTCCAAAGAAGGCATATCTCCTTCAAGATGCAAAGAGTTGTACCTTGGAGATAATGTTCCTCCAGTTTTCCAGTCTAGTCACGTACAGAATTAACAGGAGGAAGCTTAAAGACGTGTTCCCAGCTTATGGGCTCAAGGCCATCATTTAAGGGGCTCTGGACCGGCTACCCAGTGTCACTTAGTTCAGGCTAGAATTTACAGGCAGGGTCAGCAGACATCTGAACATCCTTCAAAGAGGTCTGCCACCGCCAGGGCATACCTAGACATTGTGGGTCTAAGCTCCCAGAGGGAGACTCAAGTCCTACTCCTCTCCATTTTTATAGAGGAAAAGTGAGAGCAAGCTTTTAAATGGAAGATAAATAATTTTCATTTTCTCATCTAAAAGGCTCCTTCAGTTCAGGAAACTGCTGGAAATGCTAACTGCCCAGAGGCTACAGAAAAAAATCAACGTAGCATTTAAAGATCTCTCCCTAACTGGCCTCCCCAACATAGCAGCCACACTTTATTTTTTCCTTTCAGATGCCTTCAGGCCAGCTCTCCTTAATCCCCACTGAAGTTTTGCCAGCAAACCTTAGTGTTCAGGCTCCTGCTTTCTCACCTCCTCTCCTTAATCACCTTCTCATCCCCTCTGAAATGTCTTCACCTCCTCTTTCATAACAGGTGACCCTGCCTCTTCTTAAAGCTCTTCCTTAAAACTTTAGATCAAATTAACCACTTTAAAGTATAAATGTCATCTGGTTAGCTCTTGCCCTTATCAAGTCATTTACGTGAATCTCTGGAGGTATCGAGGAAGTTGCTCCAGGGTGGCAGGAGAAGGAACCTGAAAAGACAAATTGCTAGCTGCAATGCATGCCCATGGTTATACTTTATAAAGGCTGCAGAACTCATAGTCTAAAATTATTAATAGAGAAAAAACAAATTCCAAATATTTCATTTTCCCAGCTTTATATCAAGCTAAGAATTATTCTGAGGAATGCTGTCAGAAATATGATGGTTTCAGTACTATTATCTCTCAAAAATGGCAGCTCTATAACTCACATTTGTCTGAAGTGGATTAATTCACTCGGCGTGTGTTTGGTGAGCATTAGTCTCCTCCAGCACAGTAAAGTCCCAGAATGTGAGAGCTGAAAGGGACCTCCGGAATCATCTCACACCCCCTGCCCCTATTATTTTTCTATAAAAATCACTGTGGGAGTGTGACAAGTAAAATATTTGTGTGACTTCTCATTTACTGCCATGTAATAGGTGAAAAAAAAAAAAAAAAACAAACATGCTGATACATAAACCATGCCTACACCACAGCCCACAGGCAATTTTTAAAGTGTGGGAGCCAGCTGGAGTTGAAGATTCGAAAAAGGCAACAAAAGAGGCCAAATATGTCTTCTTCTTAACCCAGTGCATTCTCCTCTGGGGAAACATCACTGGATTACGGGGCAGAAGGCCTGACCACACCTGGTCACACTGGCTATGTGTGGAAACTGGAAATTCATTACAGAGAATTTGTCTGAGCTCAGGTTTTCCAGCTGGAAAGTGGAGAAAATGATACTTGTCCCTACAGAGTTAAGAGATCAAGAGCGACACACATTGTGAATTTCAATGGGCTTTGTAAATATAATATTAGCTCACTGTTCCTGCTTTTAGGCACTTTTTGAGGTAGATACAGCAATAATTGCATTTTTGCCCAGACAAATCGAACAGTTTTCCATTCCTTAAATAACTCACTTCAATAACAATGAAGATGAAAATGTTGGTTGTTCTTTTCCACTGAGCTTGTATTAGCCACTTTCTTATGAAACACTGCTGCCCACCAGCTCTTCCACATGCTTTTGCTTAATCTGATATAAGTGAAGGCTGTGATAGAGAAAAGGAAGATTTCTTAATAGAAACAAAATTAATATATTCATATTACAAATGTTTATGAACAATGCTTATTAGTATTAATATAGATGTTCTAAAATTTTGAAAACAACTCTCCTATTGAAAATCTCAAAAGAAAGTTAAAATTATCTTTTTAAAAACTCCATGATTATGGCCAAGAACTGCTGAGCTATAATAATGTATAATCATTTTTCCTTTTTGTATCATTTACCCGGGTTACGTCTTCTCATAAAGTCAAAAATGTGTCTGTTTATATATATATATATACACATATATAAATACATAAATCTATATATAAATATATTTTTAAAAAGAACTCAGAAGTTTATCCAGAGACCAAATACATTTGAGACTAAAAGCACTGCTAAAATTTGCTTAAACGGTTCTATGTACCTTAGTAGAAATGAGCGCTGTGAAATGATGGAATACATTATTAAAATACAAAAGGAGAGGGCCATAGCTTTGGATCCTTTACCCCTCACCCACCCCAGCTGTAAAGTATTTGCAAGCTTATCAGTGTTTTTTTAATAAAATCTGAATATTTCTGAAATAATTTCTATTCCCTTTACTGAACAGAAATCTCTGTTGGCCCACCTCTACTTAATTCTAGACTAATCATTAATTTATTTACATGATGCAAGTTAAATTATGCCTATTGTGTACAATGTGTAATTAAAGGGATGAACTGAAAAAAGTATCAGAACACATCTTAGCCCTTGAAAACACTAATTATTGCTGTAGTGAAATTGGTGTTACTATTAGCAAAGGACAATTTAGATTTCCTTCTGAGAAAATCCTTTCCTATTTCCCTGTATAGTCTAGTTTGGTTTTAATAGCTTGAGGAGACTTTAGGTACATAAAAATAAGATTTAATTTTTTTTTTTATTTTAAACCACTGTAAGTTTTATACTTCTCTGTAAAATTAAGTAAAATTTATTTTATTCCTGGGAATGTATTTAATTGGCCGGATAGATTAAAAAACCTTTCTTGAAAGTGACGGTCATGCCTTTAGAGAACTGTAAACGTCTGAGGTGAAGAAGAAGCCATTAGTCAAATTAGGGAGTGAAAAAAATAAATGTTCAAGATAGGATGTTAAAGGAAAAAGTGATAAACACTCTTTTACAATAGAAGAAACTTGACAGGAAGAAAAGTGCAGGATTTTTTGTTATTAATAAAAGAACGATAGCTTTTATTGTTTTTTCTTTCAGCTAACTGAACGATGCCGTGATTAACTGTGGTTTCTGAATCAATCTGACTACACTTTGCTGATGACATTTTGAAAGAGACTTTGGAAACAGCATGCACAATCAATGGCTTCAGTCTTCACCTCCCTAATTACTACTTATAATGCTCCACTTTTTGTTTGTACTTAACCATGTAATATCCTCAGATGTTAGTAAGGCACTGAACACTAGAAAAGTGATTCCAATGTGTGGGTTCGCATCAGACCTACCTAGCTGCCACAGCACAGAGCCAGGACAAAAACAATGGTACTGCAGACCTTCCCTAGGGCTATTCTATTCCAATACACAAGTCAGCACTATTGATTTCATTTTAAAAATGTCTGGGAAGTGTGGTATTTTGTCAAAATTCAGATTATGTTCTGAGGTAGATGGGAAGGAATCGCTTGATTTTATACCAGTTATTGACCTTAAAGAAGTCATTTTCCTTCTCCGCATTTAGTTTTCTATTCTGTAAACTAGGCATGATGAATATCATCCCATATCGTATATAAATGCCAAAGAAAGGCAATTAAAAAAAAAAACATGGGCGAGCACAGGGGAGGAGTACTCAGGACCCTGCCAGATGGTGTCCCCCTGTGAAGGAGACTATCTTATGTTTTGATACCTGATTCCACTGTCGTCTCAAATGCAAGTACTTTCACTGTATCTTTACCTCTGTAACTGAAAGTGGGTAACACATCTGATTCTTCCCTAAATGTAGAAAAAGTGAAAACTTGGCAGTCTTCTTTTTGCCCATCCTGCATTCAGGCTTCTTCTCAGATATAGGATAAACTTTAAATACAAGGTCTAAGCAGTAACTTCATTTAATGCTCAGAGCCAATACAAAGTGGCAAAGAAATGGGAATTTTCTGCTGATGTGCCCCCTGTAGGAAAGGAATTCCTTTAGAAGAAAAAGGGCTTCTCTGCTGAGCCAAGGATAGGGGCACCATCCTATGAGGTCCATACATATCTTTATCATAGCAATAATCACACTGGGAATATTCTGTTCATCTCTTTGTAGAGCTCCCATTTCAGGAGGTTCTTGAGAGTAAGGTATTAGACACTAATAAATGACGAACTCAGACCAGTTGATCACTACAGCCTGGTTCATGGTTTTTCTAGTGAGGCAAAAGGTTTGCCTAGTTGTCTTATACTCCTTTTCTCCAGTCTCCCCATAAAAATCTCCATTCTGCGCCATATATTTCTCCTTTCCTTTCCATATATCTCTCTATTGCTCCAAAGCCTCAGTAAGGATATAACTTCTTCGCACAAAAGAATTGGTGACTCTCAACTTTACCCATGACTGTGGGAGGGAAGAAGATGTGTGTCCCCTCTTCTAGCACATCACAACTCTCTAAAAGTATTATTGCAGTTAAATGCTGTATTGAGTAATTAGTTTCTACATAAGAGTTTTGTTGAGGAGCATCACAGTTTGACTAAATGTATTCTATAGAATGACATAGCATTATGGAAAGAACAATCCTTATATTAAAAATATATTTTGACCTTTATTCTTAATCCCTTTAAAATATTTTAAAAGTATTTTGTGTTCATGGCTCTTTTGTAATTGTCCATTACTGAAAGAGTCAAAAAAGAAAAGATTGCAGTCTTGGGAATGTGTAAAGAAAGGAATAAATTTATACAATTAGGGAATGTATTGTAGCTTTCCCTTGAGTATATGTCAAAACTCTCATTTTCCTGCCATTTTTGCCAAGCTAGCACACAGCTTCTGTACCTACATACTGTGAGCAGACTAAGGCTTGGATGAAGCATGCCATTCCTGCCCTTTCATGCTACATACTCACGGTGACATATTTAACCAGGCAACACACTTATGTTGGTCAAAAAGCCCTCTAGAAAAGATAATTTTAGGTTAGAAGGGATGAATGGAAAGACTAGGAACAGTCAGTCACTGAGTGAACTCTTGGCTTAATGATTATATTTATCTAAAAGAAAAGTCAATCCAAAAAGTGGATGTAATTAATAAAGTACATTCATACACACAATAGAGTAAATAATAGATATGAATGTTTGGTAACAACATAAGATCAGTATTAAGAAGCTTCAGAAAGTTCTATGAAAGTTATCAGCACATTAAAGTCCATGTTGCAGTTTTTCTCTTGTGACAAAATGATAAGTGCCAGGTATTAGAAAACATTTATTTTTCATGTAATCATTGTATTACACAATGCAGAACAGCTCAAAATGGTTCCAACTTGGAAATAAGCCCTGCAAAGACAGGTTAGCTTCAAATTGTCTTCATTTTCCAGAAAATTTGTAGTATATAGCAAGCATTTCAAGAAAACCAAGTGAAAAATGAGGAAAAACTCACCAGTGTGTGTGGGGGTGGGGTGGGGGGGGTAGGAAAGGAGCTGAGATTACATGGAAAGTGACATGAAAGTGTGAAAGAATGCATTTCCACTGTCTTTTGCCCCCAGAAACGTAGCCATTTCCATAACACCTCATCTACATTCCATCCAACATCAATACCTCTGATCTACATGCCCTTCCTGTTTACAGACTCTTTGTTGTCTACTTTTTCTCCATGAGACATTCAACCTTGCATAGCAGGCACCAGGCACTATTTCCTTTCAGGCAAACAAAACCTGACTAAATTATTAAACTTTTCTGTGTCTACATCAAAATGTTCCTGAGCTAGCTGATCTCCCTCATCTCTATAGATGCCAATATGAAAACACTTTTGACCTTTGCCTAAATTGCTAATGACAGGGAAAGTGCTACTGAAAATAAAACAATAGCTTTTAAAACTTTCTTTTCCCTGTAGTTTAAGGCATATGCATTTCAAGTTATGGACTTTAGAAAGTAAATTGCTTCCTTTGATGCCTAATTCACAAGAAAATCCATGTATCTCTATATGTATTGTGTACATGAGAGTTTTGCTCTAGAATTTATCGTGCAGAACCAGCTTGCTGTGGCTAGCTCACTCAGCCCTTTTTATATAAACAAGTGTTCAGGAATCATAATAGGAATTAGCACAGTTATGATTGACCAAACACCCCCATGTTTCAGGTCTTGTCCTCTGTAATCACTTTCACCTGAATGGGATTTTCCTACTCTTCTTCCAATTTAAGTCAATTATTAATTATACTCAGTTTCCATTGATCTATCCCTTATAAGTTTTGGCTTTTGACTCTCCTACAAATGGGCTTCTTTCTCTCCCTATTTCTCATAACTCTCTCTTATGAGTAAATGGCAAGGGTAAGTCTGTTCCAGGGAAATATTTTACTGATGGTTGATGGTTCGTTTTTGCCCCCTGCACAGCCCTCGCAACCCTTCTCTTTAACTCTCTAGCAAGTGTTTTCTTACTAACAGAAATGATCATATCTAGGATCAGATGGCTATCAGGCAGTTATTGTTTGTAACGTTTGGAGCCCTTCAGCCGGTGTCACAGAGGTGGGCTTTCATCCTTATTTAAGAAGAAATGGAAGGGAGGTAATGTGTTTCACTGAGTCTGTTTGTAGGGGATTTTGTGTTTCAAATTTCAGATGGAAAATTACTGAGGAATAGAAGCAGAACAATTCCTCTAAACATCTTCTGCTGAAAAAGGAGAAAGTTTGGGAGAACATACTACCCCCTCCCCTGTTTCCTAATTTTTGCCCTCCTCCCAGCTGTCCCCAGAAATGCTGCTTGGGGCTATACAAATGTTTTACTAATTCCAGGAGGCAACTCGGCAGGGGAAAAACTGGATTTATAAGACACAACTTAAGTTTAAATCCTAGGTCAGTTCCTAACAGTTCTGTGACATTGACAATTTATTAATATCTCTAAGTACCTGATTTCTCATTTATAAAATGGAGATTTTAATACATATCTCACAAGGTGATTATGAAAATATAATGAAATGGCATATGTGAAGTATATAATACAGTTCTTGGAACATAAAAGATGCTCGAAATATGTTTAGTTCCCTATTCCCAGTCAGTCATTTTATATGTGATGCTTAACTTTGTGTGTGTGTGTGTGTGTGTGTGTGTGTGTGTGTGTGCGCTTCATCGTCACACAACACAAGAATATCACAGAACACCTTCAATACTCTCACTGGGCTAGGTTAAATTAATTTTTTTGGAATTGTTTTCATGCATGTACAGATTTTAGTGTATTGCTGACATATGGTTAATACTAGGTCATAACTACTTAAAGAGAGAGTTCATGGATAGGAAAAGTAAGCGCAGGGCAGGGAGTGGCAAGAAGCTATTCGGGGGCTCAAAGACTGTGGCAATCCCCCCACCAAGCTGGCAGGTGTAGCCATACTTCATCTGTGCTTAAGGTCAGCTCCTGCAATGAAGATCAATGGGAACAGATGGATACCCGGAACAAAACTATCCACTGAATGTTCTGTCTTGTGCTGCAGAATATGAAACATTTGACAAGCAGAGGTGTGGGCAAGTGTGTCCTTAGGTTTATGAGATGGTGTGAGAATCTGCTGCTTCTTAGCTTAGTGAGAATGTCCAAGACTTCTCTCCCTTGAACAACTCCAGAGAATTTTCTGTTCTACCCTGCAAGTCTGAGAATTAGTGGCAAGCTGAGTGGTTTAGATTCTAATGTAGAAAATTCTAGATTCAGTTGTCAATCTGAGTATTTGTTTAAATATCAACTGTTGCTAAATAGAACTACTTAGTACTCTAAGTGTCTCCAGGATGGAGAATGTACATCCTAGTGTCACCAGTGTTTCCTCTATCCTTCCTCCCTCCCCAACCCTCCTCATCCCCTCCTCATCCCCTCCTCTCTTCCCCTTTACCCACAACATGAGGGAAAACTATTGAGTGGACCCCGTAACTAGGCAGAGTTCACCCCAACCCCGCCCACCACTGCAGCAGCATTGCTAGGGTCTCAGTTCTCTCCATTTCCCCTCCTGTGCCTCATTTTCCTCTGATCTAGAGGGAACATCAATGAGACAAGGCTTTTCTGGACCTAAGAGACAAAGGTTCTGTTCCCTACACTCCAGAGAGATTCCTAGAGAGACAGTAAGATGCCAGGAACAAAATTGCTGTTTGATGCATCTAGACAGACAGGGTCACAGATAATCTCACAGTTTCCAGAGTGTGGGGAAGAGACTTTAGGGAGGTCCCAGTGAGTCCCATCTCCCGTGATTCAAACCTTCTTATCCTCTCCCTTCAAGTGAGGGCAGGAACTGAGACTGGCTTCTGACCTATTGAATATGGCAAAGATGATGGAATGTCACTTTCACGATAACTTAAGATTGAAACCTAACTTGCTAGGAGACTCCTTTCCTTGCTGTCTTTGAGGAAACAAGGAGCCACAACAGGAAGACCTACACGGTAAGGGATTGAGAGTGGCCTCCAGATGACAGTCAGCAAAATGGTCTAATAGCCACAAGGAAATAAATGCTGTCAATAACCACATGAGCTTGGAAGTGGTTCCTTCTCCAACTGAGCCTCAGATGAGGTTGCAGCCCTGGCTGACACCTTGATTGCAACCTTGTGAGTTTTTCCATCACAGAGTCCAGCTAACCTGCATGAGGCTCCTGATTCACAGAAAATGAAACATAATAAACAAGTGTTGTTTCAAGCTACTGAGTTTGTGGCAACATTGTTATGCGTCAATAGATAACTAATAAAGAGAGCACAAATGGAAGGAGGGCAGCAAACCTGAGAGAGTCAGGAGAGAGGGAGAAGGGATACTTCAGCTGCAACTGGTTACTGAGAAGTAGGTAGCATCAAAGATATTTTTACAGATTGTAATCCTTCAAAAGTAAGCTCTGAAGTGGAGTTTATGGTGCACAAATTTTATTAGGAAGTGCCCTTGGGATCAAAACCTGTGGAAGGGAGGTAGAAGAAATGGTCAGGACAGAGGAGAAGTGGCATTGTGCCACAGGGCCAACTAAGGCATCAGCCAACCTCACAGACAATGGAACTAGAAAGGTCTTTCAAAGCTGTCATGCACAGGACCAAAATGGCTAAGCCTTTACATCATCGCAGTGGACTGCCCCTGAGTATACACAGCCTCAGGAAGGTTAAAACCCTGTGTAACGTGGCATCAGCTGAAGCCTATCTCTTGACAGTAATCTCAGCAACTGGGGCTACAAGACCTTCATTGAAGAGAGATCTGGGCCTGGCATCACCATGTCCATTACAGTTACATACCTGAATGGACTGTTGACTGAAGCCTAGGTTGCTCTGCCACCTTATCTGGGCTACTCAGTCTCCTTCTATATCTGACACTGCTTGGAAGGTAGGGTCATCTCAAATTGATAATTAAATTTCCACCACCAAGTTGGAATAGAAAAACCAAAATAAAAACTAAGCTGAGTTATAGCAAAATTATTATATTTTTGTATACAAGAGCATATGGCCTGGAATTCCACAGCTGTTAGTGACTATTATAATTACACTAGGAGCACTGAAAATGGAGGTATCAATTCCAAAAAGAGGAAATGAGAAAGATTTTGTGTGTGAGGAAGAAACTGATGGTATTCTCCAAAAGGCGGAAGAAAATCCAATGAAAAGACTAGCACAAATGTGCCGGCAGTGTTAAGGGAACAAACAAGGAATGGGCAGTACAGCATCCTCAGGCCAACAAGAGCATGATGTCATTACCTTTCTTAGGCTGAAAGGGTCAGGGTCAGAAAGCCATGACCGTAACTCAAAGAAAGGATTCTATATTATAGTGGGGGAGTTGTGGCTCTGGAAAGGATTATAGACACTGAAAAAAAAAAAAAAAAACTAAACTAAATCTTTCACCTCCTACTCTTCCATCTCCTGCCAATATCTCCCATTGGCCAAATCCAATGAGAAGCCAGAAGGCAAGAAGTCCAGGTGATGCAGCCCAAAGTGGTCAGCCTCCCAGATCTATGAGCAGTACAGGTAGAGGATCTGGAGGGATAAACTGAAGAATGACTAACATAGGGTTGATAATTGAAGGAGATTATCTTCAGCTAAGGAAATAGGATGAATAAAGACAGAGAAATAGGAAATTCCAGAATCCGTTTAAAGAATGGTCAGTAGTCTGATGTGTTTGGAGTATGAGCTACCTTGGGGTGGTAGTTTGAGATAAAGCAGACTTGTTTGGGAAGCAAGAAGGGGGAAGAGATTGAAAGAACTCTGTCAAGAGGCTCCCATTAGGAAATCCAGCAGATCCCAGCAAAATAGGACATGACTGATTTCTGTGTGATAATCCAATAGTCTTATCCCCAGCCTTTACTTCAGAGAGTAGGGACTGGAGAATGTGACTAGGGTGATAATTTTCTAATTATGTGATAATGGTTCATGTTATAATAAATTTGTATTGATATGCATGTGGCCATGCCCATCAAATCCTGAACCCTCTGTTACTTAAGTTTTTCATCAGAGAATAGCCTACAAAAATCATTGGCCTTGATCTCTCCAATTTTCCTTCAGTGTTGAGAAACTGGAGAAGCCCTGTTAAATGTGGTGTGGCAGGTGCATTCACATCACTGTCATGTGGGGAAATTCCTCTGTGTGGTGTAAAATCACACAGGCATGTGTTGCAGCTAATTAATTGGATGACAACCAATCCCTCAAGTCTTTTCCAACATTATTGCTTTCCCAGCTTTCATACCCATCATGTCAACACATGTTACTTCAGTCTGTTAGCTCATCCTTTTGCTAGCAATCTAACATTAATTTACCAACAGATTGCTTAACCTTTCTCCATTTTTTTGTTGTTTTGCCTTCTTTAATATCTGTAACATCTCCTGAGACAATATCTATTTAGAATTCTATTGATACACAATTTCCTCCATCTCCTGAAGGCATTTACGAGAGCACAGTAACTCATGCTTTAAAATGGTTATACTTTTCTCCAGAAACATGCCATTTCATTTTTTATACTTTCCCCTCTCTTCAAGACAAGCAGTTACCTATACTAGGGAACTATTCGGTGCCAAGCATTTTATTAGGTATAATGCTATATATGTTAACTTGCTCCTCATAAAAACTTCACAAAGAAAGTATTTTGTCACTCTTTTCATACAACCTTAAGGTTCAGAGTGATCATATAGTCTGTTCAACATCACATAACCAAAATGTTTCAGAGCCAGGATTTATTTTTACTTATGTTTTTAATAAATTTATTTATTTATTTATTGGCTGCATTGGGTCTTCATTGCTGTGCATGGGCTCTCTCTAGTTGTGGTGAGTGGGGGCTACTCTTCATTGTGGTGTGTGGGCTCCTCATTGAGGTGGCTTCCCTTGTTGAGGAGCACAGGCTCTAGGCTCGTGGGCTTCAGTTGTTGTGGCACACAGGCTCAATAGTTGTGGCTCGGTGCACATCGCCACTGGGGCTTGGAGGCTGCAGCTCAGGATCCCAGGCCTGGGACAATGGTGTGCATTCCCTGCATCATCATTCCGGTTCTGCTCTGGAGTCTACAAAAAGTTCCTGGAGCCATATATATATACCCTCTGATATCCCCCTTTGTTAGTCCCATGTGGCCTAGGAAAGCCATACGAGAATCCAATGATAAAAACAAAGGCAAAGTAGACTATAAGGGTGCAGACATAAATGGATTACCAACAAGAGGATCAACAGAAATCTCTGATAAAAAGAAAGACTAAAGTGACTGTTCCGAAGGATCTCATTGTTTTAAAAACGGACCTGATAATATGAAGCACCTTCTTTGTAATTGTCTCTGATCTTTTTCCCGAGACCAGAATTTGGGTTAGATAGTTTAGATATTTACCTGACACTAATCAGGAAATAACCTGGTATTTGTACTTAAAATATATGTAGATATTTAATGACCTCATTCCTGGGTTCCTTTTTCATTAAAGTAGCTAATTGATTGCTTTTATTGCAGTTTTAAAAATATGAATAAATAGAAGGTCTGTGCCAGTAGACACTGTTACTAAATCAGTACCTAAAAATCCTTGGGCCTCTAGCTTCTATTCACGCTCTTCAAATTTGAGGAGTATAATTTTACTGTGAACAGTGCAGTGACCCTGCAATGAAATGACAGGTAGTTTTTGGAGGTGATAGTGACTTGAAACGTAAGGATGTAATCACTGTCCAACTCAGTGGAGCAGCTTATCTACGAGAGGAGTAATTACTGTTTATTGCTCTGAGGGAGATAGAATAAGACAGGGAAATGGGGAGACCTCTCTGAAAAATGGAATATCTTTTGCATAAATGTCTAATGTATATTATAAAATTCTAAAAAAAAAAAAAAAAATAGTTGTGGCTCATGGGCTCTAGAGCGCAGGCTCTATAGTTGTGGCACATGGGCTCAGTTGCTCCACAGCATGTGGGATCTTCCTGGAGCAGGGATAGAACCCGTGTCCCCTGCATTGGCAGGCAGATTCTTAACTACTGCACCACTTAGGAACTCCTCAGAGCCAGGATTTAAACTCAGGCCTCCCTGATACCAAAACCACAGCCTTTTCTCCTATGCCACACTCTGGGGAGCCCTCCACTATTCTCCTTTGCACTCCACAGGTGGCCAATATGGCCATCTTAAAATATAAAATCATATGAGCCATTCACTTTATCATGTGAATGAGGTATTGTTGATTCTTCCAAGAGTATTTACATTTTATAAGAAGGATTAAGAAAAAAAAAACTCTGAGAAGTGACTCTAAGAGTGGTTTTCAGGCATGCCAATTGGCTATAACAGTTACTTTTGGATAAAGAAATATTTTGGGGGGCTTTCAAAATTTAATAGACAGCTTTCTCAATCTTTCCTATAGAACAGATTTAATTGTTGCATCAGTAAGAGTTGTCAGAGACTGAGCATTTTGTTTTGTACAGCAAGGTAACATTTTTACATTTCTGAACAGGGTATCACTCAGCTCTGTTTTTCACCAGCTCTCAGTTTATCGCCCACTCTCATGGTAGTGATTTAATGCTGAAATGTGAATCTTGTGAACTACCACCACCACCAGCGGTCATGGTCCCATCCCCTTCTATACATCGTGACACACATGACTTGAGATGGTCTATGTTACAGAAATACTAGGGTTGTCTTCCTGGAACCATAAGAGGTTGAAGGCTGAGGCTATGGTTCTTAATAACTTTGGCCTGGAAGGAACTCTCTAATTAGCTATAGAGATTTCTTTTTCATATCAGGCCTCCAGCCAGGAACACTTCTAAATCAGATAATGATGCCTCTTAGATCCTCTAGGTAATGTTGTCCATTTCAAAATGGCCTTGGAGGGGAGGTATTTACTGGGAATCCCTTGGGAATTTCTTATTTTTTCTTTTGAGCTTCAGGATTTCAGCAATGCACCATGGGGAAAAAATGGCCTCTCTATAGTGGGTTCAGGGAAAAATAGCTACCTACAACCAATCCATGAGAATAGTAGCCTGTTCTATCCTGATCATTGCTCTCAACATCAAGAATAGTAGAATAGTGCACAGTCCATGCAAGGTTCTCAATAAATATATGTTAAAAGAATGAATGATTTCTTAACATTTCTTGACTATATTAGGATATGTCAGACACTTTGCTAAAGGTTAAGAATGCAAATATTAAATAAAACATCATAGCTGCTGAAAAAGGAGCTCATAGTTGAAAAGGGGAATACATAATTGAGTTGAAGTACAAGGTTCACATCTGTAAAGCAGTCTAAGAGATTCCATATTCTAAATACAACATGCATATTATGAAGCCCGCAAGGTCAACCTCTATCCATTAACTGGCAATTGTTATGTGAAATTATAGGCTTCATTTTTCACAAAGAAAAAAATCTGAAAAGAGGAAAATTATGAGGAAGAGAACTTGAGAAAACATCAGGTATGCTCTTCTTATAAAGTAATAATCCTGAAAAAAGATCTGTTCTTTTTGGTCTGTTACTTTTTAAATATTTTTGTGACTGCAACACAAATACACAGCAAAGCAAAATTTATAATTGTACAGCTCTATGAATTATCTTAAAAAGAACAAGCTCGTATAACTGTCACTTAGGTTAAGAATTAGAATATTACAAGCCCTCACCCTTATTCATTCCTTAATCACTATACATTCCCTCTTTCTCAAAGGCAACTATCACTCTCACTGCTAACACCATGGATTAATTTTGCCTCTTTTTTTATCTTTATATAAAGGATTTATCATTATGCACCTTTTTAATCTGGTTTCCTCTTTCCAACATTTTGTTTCAGATATTCATTCTTGTTGTTGTGTTAGACAGTAGTTTACTAGTTTTGTTTTTTCTGTTCTATACTGTTCCAATGCATAAATATCTTGTAATTTAATTTTGTTATACAGTTGATAGAGTTTAGTTATTTCCACTCTTTTGTTGATGCTGTTATGAACATTCTTATACATGTCTTTTGGTGCACAAATGTGTGAAGCATGTGTGTGTGTTATGGAATATACTTAAGAGTAGAATGCTAGTTAGCAAAACATCTACCTATCCATCTACCTACCTACCTACTTACCTACCCATCTTTCTAAATTTAGTAGATAATGACAGTGTTCCAAAATGTTTGTAGTAATAAACACTTTAAACAGCAGTGTATCAGTCTTTTTAATTTTCACCTGTCCATTGTGTATGTTGTGGTATTATATCCAAGATAGTTTTAATTTCCTGGTGACTAAGGTTGTCGAGTACCTATGTATGTTTTTCAGCCATTTGGATATATTTTTTGTGAGTAAAATACCTGTTCAATTTTCTCACCATTTTTTCTATTGAGTAGAAATTCTCTTTTATATTGTAGGGTTATATACAGTTGCAAACTCTTTGGCAGTTAGTTGTATGTCAAATATATTATCCACTTTGTGACTTACAGTTATATTATCTTAATGATGTTCTTTGATGAACAAAAGCTCCAAATATCAGTATAGTTCAATTTCTCAATATTTCCTCTATTGTTAATGATATATTGTTATTCATCATTTTACTTTCATCATCTATGTGTTATATTTCACTTTGAGGTGCGTTTTATAGGAGCACATATCTTTTTTTCCCCTCTAAATCTAGTAATCTGTATCATCTTTTCATTTAAATGAAAACGGCCATTTATATTTAATGCAGTCACCAATATAGCTACAGATATATAGACCTTTCATTTTATTTACTTTCTTTTTGTCTCATGCCTTCTGTTTGTTTTTGTCTATTTATCTTAGCTTCTTTGCTTTTTAAAGTAATTTTGTTAAACTATGTTTTCCTTTCCTTAGCTTGCTGGTTACATGTGTCATTTGGTGCTTACCATAGAGATTACAAATTGTATCTAGGATGTATTAACCTCTAATGAAATAGAGCTATTGATACTCCTTACAGCATTCAAGGATCTTTGACACTTCATCATTCTAAGTTATATATTCTTGTTTTCAAGTAATCTGTGTCTCATTTTAAATATCAAAGCATCTATTATTATTTTATATAATCAATAGTCTTTTAGATTTATTTACATTTTAACCATACTCTTAGATTTACACATTTACCGTTTCAATTGTTCTTCATTATCTTTTAAATCTCTAAGCCACCACAAGAGATTGCATCATTCTGTCTGAAAACATCTCTTTTCTTTAGTGCAGTTCTGTGTTTTGAAAAAAATCTCTTTCTCTACAGTTTTTTTTAATTTAAAAATATTTTTTATTACAACCAGCATTTTGGGAAGGATAATTTTTCTTGATACAGAATTTTTCTTTTAGTTATTATCTTGCCATCCTTTCGAATTTCATTTTGTTTTTTTCTCTGGCACACATTGCCTCTGTTGAGAAGTCAGCTGTTAGACTTATTTGTGCTCCTTTGAAGATAATGTTTTTGGTTTTGTTTTTCTGATTGCTTTTGAGATAGTCTCTTTTATTTCAGCAGTTTTACTATGATTATATCTATGATTGTTGCTGCTGTTTTATAATCTTACTGTTTGGGAATTTGTTAGTAATTGTCTCTTCAATTTTGCTTCAGTTCCACTCTCATTTTTATCACATGATGGATATTTCCACTATATTCCAAATATCATTTAAACAAAAAGTTTGTTCTTGTTTATTCTTTTTGTTTTTTTCTAGTCATGTTTTTGACATTTATATTTCCAACATGTCTTATGGTACAATAATTAGCACTTGAGATATGTCTGATATGATGTTAATCCTATCCATTAGTTGTTTCTTTCAGTTATATTATTCAGTTCTTCATTTTATTTGATTTTCCTAAGCTTTAGTGAGATAAAACTGACATATAATATAGTATAAATTTAAGGTGATTATTTGATTCTTAATAGTTTCCAGTTATGTGATGAAATTCTAATTCTCAATCTTATTTTTGTAATCACTTGAATATACTAACCAAGTAACATCTTAAAGATGGTAATAATAACTCCATTATCTGGTTTCCTATGAGTCAGTTTCTATTGCTTTTAAAAAAACTTTTCAACTTAGGTCCAATCTGGTTTTCAATTTTATGCCTGGTTATTTTTTACTAGGTGCTTACTTAGTAAAAGTTATTGTTATAGTGATAAGTTGAAGCTCTCAATATTATTTTCTGAAGGAAGAAATTACTTTTATCTCTGATACACAGCTAGATGAGAGAAAATCATCTCAATTCAGGGACTGATAAGATTCAAAACTAAGGTTCAGTCCTTATGAGGGATGATCTATATCTGGATTACCCTTAACAGCATCCCTCTTCCTTAGGAGTCCTGAACTTTAATTTTTACTCTCTTATTCCTGTAAGTATATAGAAACTTTTTTTTTTTTTTTAATTCTTCAGGCTTAACCACCCATAGTCAGCTCAAGGAAAAGAGTGGTACAAAATATTTGTTTTACTTCTCTGGGCATCTCTTCTCTTCCAGATATTATCCAGACACATTCTTGCTACCTTGGTAGGTCTATGATTCCCTCAAACAGCTTGTTTACATTAAATCAGGTATTCTAGTTATTACCAATGGAAGATTTGGTCACAAACCTCCTATCCCACCATTGCCAGAAGCAAAGATCCCTGTTTCCTCTTGTTTTAAATTAATGAGGGGTTTAGATGAAATCATCTCTTTTAGTTGATTCATTGTGAATATGTAACTCACCAGTGAGTATGGACAAGGTAGCCAAATTATAGAAATTCAACTCTCAGGTACCAGAGATTAGATTTATGGAACACAATATGTAGCAAGTAACTGCTATCAGAGAAATTTTTAAGTAAGAGTGTGCTATTGTAAAATATCTAAATAGCACACAGCCCAAAAGTCATTCTTCATTTTACCTATGCCAAAATAATTTACAAACTTTCTACAATTGCAAAAGTTATCTTGGGCAATCATAGAGACTTTTTAGCATCAAATACCTCTAGAAGCTGTTTTCAGAGCACATGCTGGAGGAAAGCCATGCCTTTGGTATGCGTGTGCACTTGTAAAACAACAAATGGAAAGAGAAATAGCTAAAGCAAGGAAAGTTAAATGGATTAAACATTTGCCAGGAAAACTCATCTTTCAGCAGCTAACAAAGAGAATGACACCTTCTGTCCTACTACAGATAAATAATAGCAACAACAAATAGTACAATGATAACATACATATGAGTGCTCCTTGTAAGCCAGAAAATAAGAGCTTGTAAATAATACTTCACTTAATCCTCATAGTAAGTTTAGGAAATAGCTGTTGCTTTTTTCATCTTACAAATACGGGTGATGAAACAAAGATACCACATCACTTTCCCAAATTCATGTAGCACATGAACTATAGGTCCATAAGACCCTAGAGCTATACTGCTAACTACTATGCTCTAGAGTCTATTTTAATGAAGCAACTGAGCCACTATGAAATCATGTGGCAAATCATGATAGTTTAGAGACTAGAGACACAGAGCAGAAGAATATTTGGATCAAACCCAGATTCTCACCATTCTAGTTTCTCCCAGCTGAGGGCTAGACTTACCACTAGATGAGTGATAAGTATATTTTCCTCTCTCCGTGAGTGTGTGCGTGTGTGTGTGTATGGGTGTGTTTACAATTGATAAAATGTTCACTGTCCATTTACTGGCATAGATTCAGTCAATTTTTTCAGATAATCACTTTGAAGTTAAATATCATGGTGTTGGAGGAGACAGACAATTTTTTCTGGCTCTACTATTCAATAATAGGCAAGCTTAGCTGAGTTATTGAACCATTTTCACCTAAGAGTTGGTTTTCTCAGCTACAAATATGGACATGGTAATACCACTCTCTTATGAATGTGATTATATTAATTACTATAAAGCTTTCTATGTACCTGGTACATTGCAGGTACTTAACTAATATTCTGAGTGTTGTTTTACCTTTGAAAAGCATAGCTAAATTAATAATCCCATGTATAAATTAAGGCAGGCATTTAGAAATTATGGACCCCACTTGTCTGGTTCCGATTCTTAGAGTAAAGGAAAATACCCAAGCTGGGTATTTATGTAAGTGGTGGTGGGAAGAGCAGGCTGGTTGTTCATCTGAAACAGCACAGCCATAGGAGGAACCACCTAAACTTTGGTCTGTGTAGGAAACCAAGGTTTTAATTGACAAAAGAATGTTAAGCAGTGTACCAAAGACCCCAGATTGAATTCTGAAATGAGAGAAAAACAATGGACCAGTGACTTCCCTAGTGGCGCAGTAGTTAAGAATCCTCCTGCCAATGCAGGGGACACCGCTTTGAGTCCTGGTCTGGGAAGATCCCACATGCTGCAGAGCAACAAAGCCCATGCGCCACAACTACTGATCCTGTGCTCTAGAGCCTGCAAGCCATAGCTACTGAGCCCACATGCCACAACTACTGAGCCCGCACACCTAAAGTCCATGCTCCACAGCAAGAGAAGCCCCCGCAATGAGAAGCCCGCGCACGACAAAAAAGAGTAGCCCCCACTCGCCATAGCTAGAGAAAGCCCATGCGCCGCAATAAAGATCCAACAGAGCCAATAAATAAATAAACAAACAAATAAATAAATAAATACAATGGACCAGAAGTGAATTGATATTAGAATGCACTGTCAATCATGGTAACAGTGGAAGCTGTTCAGAACTACAAGCCTGATCAAAAACAAAAAATATGTTTCTGTTTCTTTGTCTCCAGGGAAGTGAAATGAAGACAAGGGATGATATAGGGGTGGAAACCTCTAAAATGCATAGTAAAGACTGTTGTGGCCAGTTTGGGTAAGCAGGGTAAACACCACCCTTTACTGAGTGCTGTAGACTAGTGTCTATTCTTTTATAAATACATATATCATCACCATTATTCTGCCTTTATAAATTCAATGGTGCTTTCCTTAGTAACATAACAACCCATATTCTTCCCTGAATATCAGAAATCATCTAAACAGTTCCTAGCATAGCCTGAGTAATCTGAATTTTAGATGTCTTATTTTTAAAATGAGTTAGAAACTTAAGATAAATTTTTTCTTTATACAAACTTCTAGGATATAGGCTGTAATGTTTTTGGCATATTCCCATGACCTTCTTCCTATCATGCAGAACACACTAAAACAGGATCAATCCCTAAGACCTCTAAAACAGGGTTTCAGCACCAGGGAGAGCTGTGGATTTCAGTAACTGTGGTTCATACTACTTGGGCTTTTTTTTTTTTTTTCTTCCAGAGCATGTTTTGGCCATGAATGCAAACCCAACTGTTAGTGTCTTAACCCAATTACATATATTTATAAGACATGTGGCTTAATAACTAGTCATTAGTAAAAGGAATCTAAAATAAGCAATAGTTCCAACAACAACAGCAACAAAACTATTAAACTGTCTAAACATTCTATAATACATGAGGGTATTTTCTCAAGAATTCATTACTAAAAATAGCTTTCTACAGAACAGACCTTTCAATGCACCCCTTGTTTGGCACCTCTGCCTCTGCTCACTAATGTCATTATGTGCTCCACAGTTGCCTTTAGGAGCCTTAGCTAACATTTTATTTTCAGCTACTCTTTATACTGTACTGTTCTCAGTCAATCTGAGACAGAGAGGCTAGGATATTCACGGTCTTCTGAAACCTTCTTCTCAGTTCCTCTGAAAACACTTATTATCTGTAGAAGCAATTGCTATGCTTCTTATTTGTCAGTTTGACTTTTTGTTCCAATTAAGAGAATTTTGAAGTAGATCCAGTTATAGTTCTAACCCTGGTAAATATTCATGGTCTAGGCAAAGTGTAGGTGATTTTTGGTATTCCTTTCACAATATGATGGGTCACTTCTTTGGATGCCTTAGCTTTTCTGAAATCTGACATGAAAAAGTAATGGTTGTCAGGCAAGAATGATTTCGTATAGCCAACACAAAAAATAAAAAAGGACATAAATTAAATAGCTATAATGTAATATAGCTTGTATATATTTTTTAGTCATTGGTGTAAACACTCTATAATGAATGCCTGAACATGTAATGTGTGTAATTTCCATTATAATGCATTGGCACCATATTATAGGTGACGGTTTTTTTCCAAATAGTTTGTCTGCTTTTAATTTATGTTAAGTTGAAATAGTAAAGAGTTTTCCTTGATGTTTACCGCCATAGAGAGTTAAAGCAAGAGAAACATGTCATAAAAGATGTATACAATGCAGGCACAGCTATATATCATCATGTCATTTGGTTTTCATGTTTAAGCCATTTACATGCATTGCTAGCAACACATTTTAAATTGATGAAAACACTGAGAATATGGTACATGACTCGCAATACATTTTTTTGTGAGCTAAACAAAAATTTTCTAATAGAAAAAAAGGTTGACTTATTAAGAAATATTATGTTTTTATTTCTAGTGTAAACTATTTTGTACTTTAAATCTAACATGTATTGATTTACTTGTGTGTGAACATCAAAGCCGGGATTCTATTTTTAATTTGCCAGGCTTACATTTTGAGATGACATGTTTTTAATATATTTCCATTCACGTAATTTCTCCTTTATTATTAATTAATAATCTTGGAATAAACCCAAGACTGCGGTTTCTATGAGGTACAATGTGGGGCACTGTATAACGAGGAGATGTGATACTCATTAGTTCTCATCTGGTCTTCAGTCCTTTTCAAAACCAGCTACCTTTAGCAAGGTCCATTTCTGGCAATTTCCCAAAAGATCCCTCCCTATACCTTTGACTTCCCATTACGGACTTGCTGTTCTGGGCTGTCTTCCTAACTTTTGCTTTCTCTGACTTCTGGTTCAGCTATTAGTTTCCTACTTTGGGCATTTATAATCCTCCTAACCTTTGATGCCATCATATTCTTGGCTCTGTGTCCTCCCCAGCATATGGCATTTCCTTAATGTTTTATGAGACTTCTAATGTCAGCCATGTGCCTCCAGGGAATTAGAGCTTGGCCTAACCTCTGGCTAGAAAAAATGATTCAGATATTTGACACTTAAAACCCATGCTGTACAAAATAAAATAAATGTGTGAGCTAACACTCCCTAGCTATCGTTAGCAATGTTTTCATACTCATTATATGGGGCAGGCTGGTGTCCATGCCTAGCTGTAGGGTCAGAATGTACTCATATGGACTACCTCTGAGAGAAGAAAAAAAATAAGCCCAAGAGGAATGATTGCCAACAATTGATAAATGAAGGGATGGTTACCAATAAATTTATGTCTGGAATCAATGTTCATTCTGGGAAGAACTAAGATTTAGAAATAAGGAGAGCTTAGCAGGACATATTCAAATAGGCTTAAACACTGGAAGCCTGGAAACTTAGAATCAGGAGAACAGCAAGTGGGTAAGTATTGGCCACTGAGTGGGTGAACGGTGTGTGAAATGAGGTAAGAGGATGAGGAAAGCAGATTCAGCAACACATCTACAAATGTGGGAGCCTCTTCGGGAAGAGTACATATAAGGCCCTGAAGGGTATGGGTAGGCTGTATTTTTCAAGAAGCAAAGATAGGCCAGACCCCATTTTCACAGACTGTACGTCAGAACACTTGGGTACACCGATAAGGAGGTCCTCATCAGTACGCACAGGCCAGTCCCTTAACCCTTTTGAGCATCAGTCAGTCTTCTTCTGGGTAAATGTAGACAACGAAGTTGTCACTATGCTCCTCACGGCACCATTGTGAGGATCAGATAAAACGACAGAAATGTAGATGGTTTGGTGGGGATACAGAGGTTTTATAAATGTAAGCTGCTATCATTACTTAGGCAAAACTATGTTATCAAGAATTCCTTTTTGAGTTTATCCTCCTTCTGGAGGGTGTTGCAAGGTTGATAGCCAAGCCTTTGCAGAATATAGCAATATCTTCTAAGAAAGACAAAGACCAAAGACAGAAAACACAATGATTAACTGTCCATTTACCTACGGAGGTGTAAACAGAAAATCATTAAGGCTATGCATGTAAAAGACAAGTTTCCTGCTAAAACTCCACAGCAATGAGGAAATTGTGTAGAACAAATAATGCATACCATGCCTTTTTCTTGTTCATAGTCCAGTAATTAAGTTTTTCTTTTCTTTACCACATTTTTGCCCGGAGACATATTATGGCTACAGGCTTTAGTTTCTACAAAAAAAAATCCCCTGGTCAATAATGTGTTAATATGATATATACTACATATGTAATATATAGAGTTTGTGTGTTATTCCATAAAATATACATATTTTTGAAAGACAATACTTTTCTCTAACATTTATATAGATCTTTAGGGTTTGCAAAATTCTTTCCAATCCCTTGTTACTATTTTAAAGGGCATTTAAGATCCAACTCTCAGTTATGGAAGGAATACATACTATACATTCATTGGACAACAGTAGGCAGGGATATGTATCTCTATAGAGAAGTTTTAAGAGGGCTTCAGTGCTTCATCTCAAGAGAGAAAGCAAATTGGAGTAACTTTGACTGGAATATGAGATAGAGCCAAATAAATGATATCATGAAATGGTCAAGACAAGGGACTCCAATTCCTCAGCAAATACCATAAACAGGGTACTTCAGCCCTTAGCTTCCTTATCTAAAAAACAGTAATGGTACTTATTTTTAAAGAATTCCTTGAAATAAATGTATCAATCCATGTAAGTAATTAGGAGTGGTAGCAAGCCCATTATTTGAGAGTTTAAGACTTTCTGAAATCTTAATGCAAGATTGGGAGGACTGTAACTAGAGTACTGATCAAATGCAGGTATTAAAAAATGTATTTGTTTTAAATTCATGCTTTACACATGGGAATGAGCAAGATGTGGTAGTGGGTTTAGCAAATGTTGCAACCTTAAGATAAAAGAGCAGCAGTGGATAGGGGTAGTGAAGTAAAACTACTCAAGGTCTAGGATTTAGGAGAAGCACCATGAAAACCTCAGTGAAACTATGGGTTAGAATAAAGAGTATCCTGGAAGACCTAAAACAGCTGATCTTGCCTCACTAGATCTACCCCTGTAAAGGAAGTTCCTGATTGATATAAAGGAGGTTTCATTCTCCTCTGCCCAAGAGGCCTCAGTGTTGATGGGGAGGGATAACACGTATGTTTTGGCCATATTTGAGATAGAGTTGGGGAAAATGGGGCCCCAATGATGCTCTAGTAGAGTCAGCTTTCAACAGTAGGTGTGAGTTGGAGCCTAGTCTGAGCAGGACAGCAGAGGAACCAGACTGAACCAGACTGTGAGTCAGCAGGTATGGCCAAGTGACAGGTATGCACAATATGACATAAGAACTAAAGAACTGAATCAGATAAATGACATGATCTCATGTGAGTTTTAGGAAAATCCCTCTGGCAGCTGTGTGGAGGACAGAATGGTGAGAGGTCAACTGGAGACAGGGGGACTAGATAGGGACCTGCTGTAAGACACATTGATGGCCAGGACTAGGACAGCAGCCAAGGGTGCTCTAGGTCAGAGCTCAGGAAACCACAGCCCACAGGCCCAATCCAGCCTACCATCTGTTTTTGACAATAAAGCCTTATTGGAATACAGCCATATTTATTTACGCATATTGTCTCTAAATGCTGTAGTGCTGCAGCAGCAGAGTTTTGTAGTTAGGAACAAGACCATATGGCTTGCAATACTTAAACTATTTACCCTCTGGCCTTTTACAGAAGGAGTTTGCTGATCCCTGCTCTAGAAGGATGCCCCTGAAGGTAGGTCTCTTGCTTCTACTCAGGCCACTTTCTGGGCCAGTCTACATGACTTTATTCTTCAGTAAAACGTCCTCAATTCCCTGAATTGCTCTGCTATTGCAGCTGGCAATCACCACACAGTTCTTGCCCTGCATGTGTAGACTACAGTATGAAATCTTTCATGTCAGAGAGAAAAAGAGAAAGGACACAGATACAGATCACCAAAAGAAACCAAAAGCAAAATGATGGAGAATGCATCATATGCTTTTGCTGTTGTTGGGAGCCAAAGGGCTGAAAGTAAAGTATCACTTCTTGTTCAAGACTTGCTTCTACTTGCCCTAAAGATTATTATCATATATTGCATGTTATTGAAAGAAGTTTCTCTACAGTAAAAGTGCCCCCTCAGGCAGTCTAACATGTGACTAGACATGAACCAGTTTCACACTCCCCAAAGTAACAGAGCAGAGGAGGCAAGACATAAAGTACTCTTCATGTTAAAATGCTCTCATCTAGGCTTTCTGGTGCTACAAAACGGCAATAGCCCTGCTCCCATGGTGGGGTCGAGCAGTGGAAGGAGATATTCACATTCTATTTCATCAACCCATTAAATATTTTCTATTCTAAATATTCTGTATTTATGCTTTGCTTTTCTATTTTGTATGCATGTATGCCCATACGTGTATGTGTGTGTCTGTGTTTTGGTATTCGAAAGCATTTAGGCAGGGGCAAGGTTCAACACAGGTTCCACCTGGACTTCTTGGCCTCTCAACGTATCTTGGATCTGAGTTTGACAATTTCCATATCCAGCAAGTATAAGTATCTTCTCTGAGTGCCTCTCTCTCTTTTCTCACTGTCTATCTTTATCTCTGTTTCTCTCTCTCTCTCCCTCTCTCTCTCATCCGACCACCATCCTTAAAATAGCAAATCTCACCTATACCAACCCCATTCTTGGCAGCACCCCCATTCTTCCTCACTGCTTTGTTTTACTCTGAAGGATTTACCACAACCTAATGCACTGTATTTATTTGTTTATTGTCTGTGTTTCTCAGTACGCCATGTATTCCATGAAGACAGAGATTTTTCTCCACTGTATCCCCAGCACTTTCTAGGTGCCTGCCTTGTAAAAAGTGTGCAATAAATATCTGTTGAATGGCTGAATGAATGACCTACAAGAGCATATGTCTGTCGCCCTCACGTGATGTTTATCACCTTTGACTTTGTTTTCCAATTATTTATGTACATGCCTTCTCTGATGTCAGAAAATAAGTTCCTTGAGGACAGGGATCAGATAATATCCACCTTTATGCCACCATTACCCAGGAAATTGCATGCAAATAGTAGTATCTCAGTTAATGTTTTGCTAAATGAATCAACAAGATTTTCACATATATGGTGTGAACACTGGCCCAATATCTGTGCTCTTAGTTATTTCCTTGTAGGAAAATGGATTGTAGAAGAATAAATTTAATTAGAAATGATAACCTGCAGCTTGACAGCTCAAATATTTTAACCTTAATATATATATTTTTCCATCTAGAATTTCACATTTTGCATTTTTTTTTCCATCTAGAATTTTGCATCCTCTTAGGCTGAGAGCCTACCAAACTAAAAGACCAGACTGATGCCTTCCAAACTCCATCTCTGGAAGGAAAAGCTACTCTGAGCTGTTCACTCCTTGTCATGTTAGGTTGCCCAAAGCATGAAGAATGAGATGGGACTCTCTTGTGTAAAAGTAGGTCTGCTCTCTTCTCATCTTTCTCTGATGTTCAGCTACTCCTGTTGCTAAATATTTCTTTTCAGCTTTTCTCTAGCTTTTACTTGTGTCCTTCTATGCAATTTATGCTATTAGATTTTCTTTTTCTCACTTGCTAATGTTCCAGTTCTGTATCACCAAAACTTTACCATTAGTTATGAATAGCTGAAAGACTATTCTTCCAGTAAGCTCTGTGTTAGTCAAGAAACTACATTCTCTGTGTCCAATTACATTTACAAACACTGGGTGGTAAGTGCCACTTGGAATTGACGAACACATTTATTGACTTTTCTTTAAACCACTACTAATTTAGCAGTATCTTTAAGGTTTTGCTATAAATGTCTTAAACCATTTTCATACTTTCTGGAAAAAAATATTGTGCCTAATATTAACTATTTGGTAGCTGACTCTCCATATGCAAAATTGAAGTATTAGCCCCCTAAATGTACCATGTTTCATTTCATTAATTTTTACTTTATTGATATTTAATTATTTCATCTTTTTTACCTTTTTCAAAAATTTAAGCTATAATAACTAAAGACAAAGAAAAGGAATTGGTAACAATAGCATTTTCCCCCAAAAAAGCCTAATAAACCACCACCTAATCTCTTTGGTTTCTATTTGTTTTTTCCTTGAAAATTCTACAGTTTTGCCAAAATTGGTTCCTTTTGCCACTTCCAAATTGCCTTATTTTAGGTATGTCATTTAACCTTTCTGGGTTACATTGTCCTCAAAATGAGATACTCAGAGGACTAGATAATGTCTAATAAATACTATAGCCCTAAAATTTTACCGTGCTTTTGCTGTTTAGTAAAAACTATGTTGTTTATGTGTGTCATGGACACCTACATGTGCACATACACACACAGACCAGCACACACATGTGCACACACACACAATGAGAAGGGGTAATGAACCTGCAAAGACTCAGTTCAATGAGGTAAGTATCAATTCACTTCCTGCTGAGATTCTATTACCTTCCTTTAATTATTCTAATCTTTTGTTTACTTGAAGTTGCTTTTCCCTTTATTTTTCTCCAGTGATAATATATATACTTCTTGTAAATAATTATAAAGTCTTCAGCTGCAAATTTCTCATATTTCATTAAAACAAAAAACATGAATAGTATACATTGTGAAAAACTCATTTAGGTCAGTATTTAACTTTTTCTCAAATATTTGACATGTAAAATAGTAATAGAATCTGTTACTATTCAAATTAACTTATTCTAAATGGAGCATTCCCATAATTTTGTTTGGCAGGATAAAAAAATATAATTATAATTTTGAACACTCTTTTTTTAAATAGGATCTTGGGCCACAGTCTAGGTCAGAGATAAAAAAAAGAAGAATTTTATCTCCACCTTTGCTGTTAGCACTAGATTTTTAGAAACAAGTGAGAGATCATAGAGCAGGGAGGTGGGATCCGAAAGGTAATAATCTGTCATTTCCAGGCTGAAAGGTGACCCTTTTAATGATGTATTTGTTAAGTGAAATAAGCCATACAGCCAAGGATGGTTCTAATGACATATTATGCAGACTAATGGTCCATCTCGTTCCTTGTCCCTTGCTCCTTTTAAACCTGGCAGATGTGGTCACTAAACCAACTCCTTTTATATTCAACCTCTACCCCATATACTGAAAAATTCTAGCTGGGAAGCAGGGAATATTAAGAGCATCAGTGAAATATTTATCCAGTTTAGTGTCAAGTCAGACTAGTTATGTTTTTGATCATCAGGTTGTTATGTTCCTACCTTCTTGGATTAGCATCCCATTCATCATCCATTCCTGCATCTTGCCTCCTGCTGCTCTACCATTTCTAAGGTTCCGACATATTTCCTTGATAAGATCTCTGATGCCCATTTTTTTCTTTATGTTCCTCTTTCTTATTTCAATCTGTGTTCACGTAACTCCATCAATTCTTTCTCTTTTGTACATATGTTAAATCAGCCAACTTAGAACTTATAACTCCTCAGCCTTTGCCCAGATTCACAAGCCTGCATTCGCCTTAGCTTGTGGTATTACATTCATCCATTCCCACCCTCTCCCCCTTGCCAAGTCTTTAAAGGGCTTTGGCTGTATTTATACCCTAGAGTTCCAAGTGACCTGACATCCCTGATAGGACACCTGGCTCTTTTTTTTTTTTTTTAGGATTTGGCTTATTCTGCCAACATGAAAAGAAGTCAGTTATGTGACCAAAAATGTGCACAAATGGTTGGACACTTATAAGAGAGTAAAGTTGAATAAGGAAACAATAATCTTTCTTTCCCACCAGGAGTTTGCAAGGGCTGGTATTTTCAGGGTCTCCCTTTTTTTTCTCTAGTGTCTCTCTCTTCTTTTATGATCTCTGTGAACAGTCATATACCTGCTGCTTTTCTCTCCCAGTCTCTTGGGTTCCAGCTCTTCCACTTAACTGTGTGGACTTAGGCATGTTACTTAAACTCTCTGTGCCTCAGTGTCATGATCTATAAAATGTGATAAAACTCATACCTGCTTCATAATGTTTCTGTGAGGGTTCAGTGAATAAATTCAAGTAATATACTTAGAAAGGTGCTTAGAATTAAGTAAGTACCTAGTGAGTGTTCACTAATATTAATATAGGAGAAAGGCACACTTGATTTTGCTCCAGTAAAATATCTGGGTTTCAAACTTATGGAATCTCTTAGACATTTACATTATCTCTAATCATTGTTTAACTAAGATAAGTCCTCTGTTTAAATCTATCATAATGTGTAGGCTCATAAAGACTAATTTACACAGTTCGGTCTCAGAGTGGTGTTGCAATTAGAGCAATAAAATAGATTAACCTCCCATAGAGTGGGATAAGCCAATAGAAAGCACCTAAAATAATGTGTCAAATGCACATTTAAAATATTTTATGTTACTGTCTGGACCGGAAGGAAAGAGGTAAAACCTTTGGACTCAGAGATGACTAGAAAGCTTGGATCCAGAGAGATAAATAGACCTTGAACCTGTATTTGCTGTGTTGCATATGCTGGTTCCTAGGGCCTCAAAACTTGCAGTTTGACAGGCATCAAGGAGATGGGAGGCAAAGCCAGTGCCCTTGAAAATGGAAGTCAGAAAAGGGAACATAAATGTATAAATTAGAAAAAAATTTCTCACCAGCAGTCCCCCCCTGCTACCAATTTTCATGAAAATTGCAAATTATAAGATGTGTATTTAAAGTAACTAAACTTAGTATTTTTTGAGATTCATCAATATGTAGTAAAACCATAAAGAAACCAAAGAAATGATTAATGATTCAAGGCAGTGGTTTCCTGCAAGGTGTATGTGTGTGGAAGCTGATATAAGCAGGGCAGAGCATACAACGAGCCTTAAGTATATCAAATAAATGTTCTAGTTCTTAAGATGAGTAGTGCGTTCACAGGTGTTTATTTCAACAGCATTGTTTAAAATTACTCTCTTGACATATGTTTCACTTGTCTTTTATATAAAATAATAAAATATAAAAATGAGCTAATAGCATAAGTAATTTCAAAGTAGGGCAAATCTTTTCAATTTTTATGAAAAATCCTAAAGCAAGAGTTCACAGCCATACTAATCCCACCCACCTGCTTCTATGGATCCCTATCAATAGTGGAGAAGAAGCTGAAGGAGGGTCAGTCAAAGAAAATGCAGAGAGGCCAATTACAAGCTAACTCAAAGCCCACAGCAGCTGTTGTACCATCCACTCTTCCATCTCCAATATCCCTCCAACACCCAGATTCTCCCTGAATTGCTCTCCATCCCCCATCCATCTCTTTTTAAAGTATATATTTAAACTGATTTCAGTACGAAAAAAAAAAAATTCTTCCTCTTTCCAAGGTGGGGGGTAGGGGAGAATTGTCTTTGTTAAAAACAGGATTCACTCATGAACATTCCCAGATGAATGATTATTTCTTTCATCCCAATTCATGTATTTAATAAATGAAATATTTACTAACACCTACCACACATCAGATGCTGTTCTATGTACTAGAGACAGACTGGTAAACAAGATAGAGTCCCTGTGTATATGAATTTTATAATCTAGTGGCTAGAATAAACAAAGTAAAAAAAAACAAACAAACAAACACAAATACATACATGTTTGGGGATAAAAAATAGCCAGAGTAAGGGGATGCAGACCAATGAGGGCAGCTATTTTAGGTATATGTTGATAAGAAAATTATTTTCTTTCCTGAGGAAGAGACTTTAGACTGAAATCTCAATAAGTGGGGAAACAATTTCTAGACACGTCTAGATTGAGTGTTGCAAGGTGCAAATACCCTAAAATAGGAACTTCCTTAACCTGTTCAGGAAGTCATAGGAAAGCCCTTATTGCTGCAGGTGTGTGAGCAAAGGCCAGAGAGCCAGGGGATGAAGCCATTGTGGTCTCGCAGGGCATTTTAACACAAGGCAAGGACCATGAAGTTTATTATAAGTGTCATGAAAAGACAGTGAATAATTTTGAGCAAGGAAGTTACAGATCAAGTTTTGTATTTCAAAGGCTGACATGTGGGGAATAAACTGAAGAAGGCTTGGGGAAGCAGCAGGGAGACTACTTTAGACGCAATGGTAGAAGTCTAGGCAAGAAAGAACAGCACTTTGGGCAATGGTGTAGCAGTGGAATTTGTCAGAATAGTTCTGATTCTGGATCTGTTTTGAAGGTGGCACATGTAATATTTTTGCTATGGGTTATAAGAAAAAGAGAGGAAGCAAGGATAAAGTCCAATTTTGTTACGAGTATCAGGGTCAGTAGTGATGCAATTTGCTAAGATAAGGAACACTGAGAAAGAAACAAGCTGAAGATGCAAGGGTCAAGAGATCTGTTGTGATATGTGAAGTTAGAGCCAAATGTGATACTGAGAAGGGCCCTGTGGGGCTCCTGGGCACAAAGCCTTTCTGTGTCCCCCATTTCTTTGATTATAGGAAAATAGCCTTCATTCAGCCTCCATGATCTTCCCTGAGTTCCAGTGGGCAGATTCAAGCAGTTGTTAATTAATGAAAGGAGGGCTTGCACGAGACCTGGAAGAAACAGGCAAGAGCAGCCTTGGGACAAGGTCCTGTTTCCCCAGCAACAATACACACAACAATATCTCTGAGCTATTTTGCAGAAGTTGAAACCCCCTCCAGGTGCAAGAAGTTAATGATTAACGATGGTACGCTGCCCACAAGCAGGTAGACCCCAGACCAGCTGGACCTGAAGGTTGATGATGCTGACTCTTACTTAGCTCACCACTAGCCCACCAGAAAAATGCAAGACTGTTACTGCCTTGATCCTTATCACCTACCGCTGACCACGAGCCCCAACTATAAGACTTCTCCCTATTCCCCAGAGAGGGGGGCACAGTTCTTGAGGTGCTCGCCACTGTGTTCCCCCTTTGCCTGTCAAAGTAATAAAGCTATTCCTTTCTACTCCTCTAAAGCTCTGTCTCTGTATTTCCATTCGGCATTGGTGAACAGAGGCCAGAATTTTCTCTGCAACAAATGGAGCTACCACTACATAAACCTGGAGTTCAGGTCAAGAATCATGGCCATAAATTTAAGGTGAGACCAGTCAGCATGGCTTTGTGTTGCTCTCTGATAAGCAGGTAAGGGGTTAACTGTGGAAGAGCTGAAAACTGGACTTAACTGCATCAGTATTTACCAAGCAAGTGTGATGGAGAGAGACAGGCAAGGGAGTTGAGTGTGGACACACAGGAGTATGTGATAGAAAGTGGGGCTGCATCTGGGAGAGGAAAGAAGTAGGGATGCGAAAGGAGTTACAGGTACTGAGAACAAAAGAGATTCAATAATTAGATAGACTGCATACTTCTTGCTAAACTAATGCTGCAGTTTTGATTTTACATTTGAATATTTTGTATATCTGGAAATTTTTCATTCCGATAAGTACCTTTTTTTCTTCTATAAAAAAGAAATAATGGCCTAATTACTTCAGTTCATGTTTCCAGATTCATTACATCTGTCTACCCCAAACTAGAAAGTAGCATAGCCTTAAGCCTGACAAGGATTCTGGTGAAATCCACCACGACATTTGGGATGATATAAAGGTTAAGACTGAACGTTTGTGTGGGGTCTCTATGTGCAGCTCAGTGAGATTCTGACAGCCCTGAGCATGCGTGAAACACTGACAGCTCGTCACCCCAAAGTTAATTTATATAAATGGGAAATTGTTTTTCCTCAGGGACTAAGAAGCCAGGCAAAACCTGACTTAATCCTTGGACTGGGTAGAAAAATAAACTCTGAGTATATCATGGCATTTATGTTCACTTACTTGGATTTTTCAATAAACCCATCCCTTCTGGACTCTTATCTGAATCTGGCAGTGAGCCTATATCAACACATATAAAACTAAGAAAGAAAGGAAAAATAAACACATACATAAACCACTTTTCTCACTCAAGGCTGTTGTTTCTGAAACAAAAAGGGAAAATATCTGAAAGAGCAGAACTACTTAGGATGCCTCCACTATTATAACTATTATTATCACAGAGCCCCAGTGAACACCAGGGAATAAACAGCATCTAGAAAAGTAAGCACATACAAGAAATCCCTAAGAGACTGCTAGAAATAATCATGCAGGGGTTGATGGAAACCTGAGGTGGGCATAATCTGGTAAAACTGGGGACAATGACCTTAAATCCTTGAGAAACTAAGGTTGTATTAGAACTGTAAATGAAATTTTGGTAAAATTATGTTTGCAGTAAGTCATAAGAAGAGGCGAGTTAAACAGAAACATGGAGGACAAGATGTACTAGGTTGGCTGAGTATGATGTAGGAAAGATATTCAAGGACATACACTATGCATGAGTTAGTTATAAAATTAAATTAGGATTCAAAAATTTCTCTCTTAGGTATGTACCAAAAGAAATGTGTGATATTCATCCAAAGACATGTAAAATAATTTTCACAGCATCACTATCCAAATGTCTGTCAACTGTTGACTGCATAAGTTGTGATATACTCAAAAACGCAATATTATACAGCAATGAGAGTGAATAAACTACAATTTCTGCAACAGTGGGGATTAATTTTATAAATACAATGTGGAGTAAAAGGTACTAGATACAAAAAAGTATATCCATTTATAGAAACTTCAAAATTAGGCAAAACTAATTTATGCTGTTAAAAATAAGAAAGGTAGTTACCCTTGGTCAGGGGTTATGACTTAAAGGCGCATGAGAGGGGGGAACTTCTGATATGCTGGTAATGCTTACTTTGTAAAAATCAATTTACTTTTTGTTTTCTTTGTGAAAAAAAGATGGACAGTTACAACTGTATCCTTTTTGCGTGTGCAAATTAGGCCTCAGTAAAGAGTTCAAAAAATAAAGAATTCTGATTAAATTGGTAACCAGCGGCCTGTCGTAACAGAAAATTTAGGATGTGTTTTGATGTAGGACCAAAAACTGCTTTAGAGAAACCCCCAAGGGCACAGAGCGTGGGAAAACTAGATCCTCTGAACCAAATAAGAAGTGAGATCCTGCCACCAAGTTAAAAATAAAATGTTTGGTTTAATAAAATAATTTTAAAATGTGCTGAATCAGAATGGGGTCAACAATTCTTCAGAATTGAAAGCACTGAAACAAACTAACATACAATTAACAACCTAGCAGTGATGTTATCCAAATAAAAAAAATAATCTGCTAAGGAATGCCTGACCAAGCAGCAGTGAGCATACAGATGGAGCACTGGTGTCCCAAAAAGCAGATGATGTATCCATCAGCTTATGCAACATGGACTTTCTGAGCTACCAGATAAAATGACTTATTTGTAAAGGAATAACCAGAAAAGAGAGGAGGAGGCCCCTAGGAGACTAGCAAGAGATTGCTAATCTGTGAGATGGGCGCTGATCCAAGCATCTTCAGTAAATGTCTCTGGCTTACTGAGTCCATTCTAGAAAATGCCTGGTGAATTAAAGAACCCTTGAAGAAAGACTAAAGTTAATTACAGGATGGAGTAACTTCTAAAGACCCACTGTACTGATGCCATTTTTAATCAATTGAGGCTGGCAAATACCCTTTGAAGGAGCTCTCTGGTGGGATTTCCTTTTAATAAGGTAGCCAGGTTATAACAGAATAAAACAAAGATAGGAGGTCTTCTTAGGGGAGGAAACACCATTCTTTTCTGTTTCCTTGGACTATAAAGGGTGCATAAAAGTAAAACAAATGACCCAGTCTTCAATTTCATTACACTGATACATCACATGCACACACCTCAAGCAAAACACATTGATGGAAACAGACGAACATAAATTTCACATTGCAATACCCTATAAATGATGACTCAGAAATAGTATTAAATCTTTACTCTCATGTTCAGGCTGCACATCTGCATGACCTCTCATGTCTTAGTTATTGCTGAAAGACCATAGCCCCTTAAAGACCAATGCAACGATGTCTCCATGTGCCAGCATTCCATCCTTCCCAGGTTGCATAAGATCCCACAATACGTATGACCTTTCTCAGCGTGAAGGAACTAGGCAACGGCTTCCAACTTGGCTGTGCTGAGAAGGAGGGTTGCCAGATAAATACAGGATGCTCAATTAAGTTTGAAGTGCAGATAAATAATTTTTAGTGCAAGTGTGTCCTGTGCAATATTTGGGACATAATTATACCCCCCAAAGATCCAATTCAAATTTAACTGAGCATCCTATAGTTTTATGCTAAATCTAACAACTCTACTGAGAAGAATTCAGACAAACTCATACCTAAAAGCCAAACCAACCAACCAGATTAGGGAAGTAATGGAGGGCAATGTGAGACCTAACCCACACTTACGTCCATTCTCTACCGGCTACAAGTGGAAGTGAAATTTAAAGCTGAGTTCTTGCTAAGTACATGTGATTTGGTAAAACACCTTTCTCAAGTGCATTCATTATTTGTTGGCAAATTAGAGAGGGAGAAGAGCTGGACTGTCATTGAGGCGTCATCTTTCCTCAGGCATAAATTGACAAAACAGATCAAGTATTGTCACAAATATAGATGGCCCTCTGTATTCATGGGTTCTGCATTCACAGATTCAGCCAACGACAGATTGAAAATATTTGAAAAATTTTAGAGAAAGTTCCAAAAAGCAAAACTTGAATCTGTACTCCCTGGCAAATATTTACATAGCATTTACAGTAAGTATTATAAGTAATCTAGAGATTATTTAAAGTATAGGGGAAGATGCGCTTAGGTTATATGCAAATACTACATCATTTTACATAAAGGACTTGAGCATCTGCGAACTTTGGTATCCTGCCGGCCGGAGGTGGCAGGGAGGGATGTCCTTGAACCAATCCCTCAAAGGATGACAAAGAACAACTGTATTATTGAAAACTGTTGGAGAGGAATTTCCAATACCACTAAATATCTGGTAACTTTGTGATTAATGAAAGAAATGAAAGCGGTCTGATGGAATTAACATGTGGGTCTCCAGAAATAAACCAAATTACTGGGAGGCACTAAGAAATACCTGAATAACATCGGCACATTAATATCAATGTCTGTTAAGTTTTTAAAGATTTAAATTCATGCTTTATTTTTAACATTTTGTTGTTTCTAGCATGATTTATGAGATGAAAAAAAAAAAAACTAGTTGGAGAAATGTCTATTTAGGTCTTCTGCCCATTTGTGGATTGGGTTATTTGCTTTTTTGGTATTAAGCTGCATGAGCTGCTTGTATATTTTGGAGGTTAATCCTTTGTCTGTTGTTTCATAGGCAATTATTTTTTCCCATTCTGAGGGTTGCCTTTTAGTCTTGTTTATGGTTTCTTTCGCTGTGCAAAAGCTTTTAAGTTTCATGAGGTCCCATTTGTTTATTCTTGATTTTATTTCCATGATTCTAGGAGGTGGGTCAAAAAGGATCTTGCTTTGATGGATGTCATAGAGTGTTCTGCCTATGTTTTCCTCTAGGAGTTTTGTAGTGTCTGGCCTTACATGTAGGTCTTTAATCCATTTGGAGTTTCTTTTTGTGTATGGTGTTAGGAAGTGTTCTAATTTCATTCTTTTACATGTTGCTGTCCAATTTTCCCAGCACCACTTATTGAAGAAGACCTAAATAGACATTTCTCCAAAGAAGACATACAGATGGCCAACAAACACATGAAAAGATGCTCAACATCACTCATCATCAGAGAAATGCAAGTCAAAGCCACAATGAGGTATCACCTCACACCGATCAGAATGGCCATCATCACAAAATCTGGAAACCACAAATGTTGGAGAGGGTGTGGAGAAAAGGGAACTCTCCTGCACTGTTGGTGGGACTGTAAGTTGGTACAGCCACTATGGAAAACAATTTGGAGGTTCCTTAAAAAACTACAAATAGAACTACCATATGATCCAGTAATCCCACTACTGGGCATATACCCAAAGAAAACCATAATCCCAAAAGAAACTTGTACCATAATGTTTATTGCAACACTATTTACAATAGCCAGGACATGGAAGCAACCTAAATGCCCATCAACAAATGAATGGATAAAGAAGATGTGACATATATACACAATGGAATATTACTCAGCTATAAAAAGGGATGAGATGGAGCTATATGTAATGAGGTGGATAGAACTACAATCTGTCATACAGAGTGAAGTAAGTCAGAAAGAGAAGGACAAATATCGTATGCTAACTCACATATACGGAATCTAAAAATGGTACTGATGAACTCAGTGACAAGAACAAGGATGCAGATACAGAGAATGGACTGGAGAACTCGAGGTATGGGAGGGGGCAGGGGGTGAAGGGGAAACTGAGACGAAGCGAGAGAGTAGCACAGACATATATATACTACCAACTGTAAAATAAGATAGTCAGTGGGAAGTGGTTGTATAACAAAGGGAGTCCAACTCGAGGATGGAAGATGCCTTAGAGGACTGGGGCGGGGAGGGTGGGGGGGACTCGAGGTGGGGGAGTCAAGGAAGGGAGGGAATACGGGGATATGTGTATAAAAACAGATGATTGAACCTGGTGTACCCCCAAAAAAATAATTTAAAAAAAAGAAAAAAAAAAAACTAGTTGGAAAAAACCATTATTTTTCCCCCTTTGGAGTTCTTGATTTTTATATATATTTTTTTAATATAATAGGACTACAAAGAAAAGAACATGACTTTAACAAGCCAACCCAATAATGTACAAATGAATTTCATTTCTTTCAAATAAAGGAGAATATAATGCATTTTAATAGTGCTCCCATTGTTTAGAATTCTGCATGTGGAATCACCATAGAACTCCATCTGAAGTTCTTTCAATTAGTCCTTTTTTAAAAAAAAATTTTTTTTAATTGAAGTATAATTGATTTACAGTGTTTCAGGCATAGAGCAAAGGGGTTCAGTTATACATATATAAAGAATATATATATATTCTTTTTCAGTTTCTTCTCCATTATAAGTTATTACAAGATATTGAATATAGTTTCCTGTGCTATACAGTAGGTTCTTGTTGCTTATCTATTTTATATATAGTAGTGTGTATCTGTTAATCTCTAATTCCCAATTTATCCCTCTCCCTCTTGCCCTTTTGGTAATCATAAGTTTGTTTTCTATGTCTGTGAGTCACTTTCTGTTTTGGAAATAAGTTGATTTGTATCCTTTTTTAAGATTCTATATATAAGTGTTACCATATGATATTTGTCTTTGTCTGAATTACTTCACTTAGTATGATAACCTCTCTCTAATATACACATAAAACATCTTTACCCATTCATCTGTTGATGAATTTTAGTTTGCTTCCATGTCTTGGCTATTGTAAATAGTGCTGCTATGAACACTGGGGGGGCATGTATCTTTTCAAGTTAGAGTTTTTTCCAGGCATATGCCCAGGAGTAGGATTGTTGAATCATATGGTAATTCTATTTTTATTTTTTAGGAACCTCCATACTGGCTGCACCAATTTACATTTGCATCAACAATGTAGGAAGGTTTTCTTTTCTCCACATGCTCTGCAGCATTTTTTACTTGTAGACTTTCTAAAGATGGCCATTCTGACTGCCCGGTGTGAGGTGATACCTCATTGTGGTTTTGATTTGCATTTTTCTAACAATTAGCAATGTTGAGTATATTTTCATGTGTCTTTTGGCTATCTGTATGCCTTCTTTGGAGAAATGTCTATTTAGGTATTCTGCCCATTTTTTGATTGGGTTGTTTCATATTCTTTGATATTGAGCCTTATGAGCTGTTTGTATATTTTAGAAATTAATTCCTTATTGGTCACATCATTTGCAAATATTTTCTTGCATTCCATAGTTTTGTTTTGTTTTGTTTATGGTTTTCTTTGCTGTGTAAAATCTTTCAAGTTTAATTAGGTCCCACTTGTTTATTTTTGCTTTTGTTTCCATTACAGTAGGAGACAGATCCAAAAAATATTGCTGTGATTTATGTCAAAGACTATCCTGCCTATGTTTCCCTCTAGGATTTTTATAGTATTTGGTCTGACATTTATGTCTTTATCTATTTTGAATTTAGTTTGATATATGGTATTAGAGAATGTTCTCATTTCATTCATTTATATGTAGCTGTCCAGTTTTCCCAGTGCAACTTATTGAAGAGACAGTCTTTTCTCCATTGTATATTCTTGGCTCCTGTCATAGATTAATTGACTATAATGTGTGGATTTATTTCTGGGCTCTCTATCCTGTTCCATTGCTCTATATGTCTGTTTTTGTAAGTACCACACTGTTTCATTTACTGAAGCTTTGTAGTATAGTCTGAAGTTAGGGCACATGTGTCTTCGAGCTCTGTTCTTTCTCAAGATTGTTTTGGCTATTTGGTATCTTTTATGTTTCCATACAAATTTAAAAATTTTTTGTTCCAGTTCTGTGAAAAATGCCATTGGTAATTTGATAGGGATTGCACTGAATCTGTAGATTACCTTCAGTAGTATGGTCATTTTAACAATATTGAATCTTCCAATCCAAGAAGACACTGTATCTTTTCATCTGTTTGTATCATCTTCAATTTTTTCATCAGTGTCTTACAGTTTTTGAATAGGTCTTTTGCCTCCTTAGGCAGGTTTATTCCTAGGTATGTTATTCTTTTTGATGCAATAGTAAATGGGATTGTTTCCTTAATTTCTGTTTCTGATCTTTCATTGTTAGTGTATAAAAATGCAACAGATTTCTATATATTAGTTTTATATCCTGCAACTTTACTGAATTCATAGATGAGCTCTAGTAGTTTTCTGGTGGTGTCTTTAGGATTTTCTATGTATAGTATCATGTCATCTGCAAATGGTGACAGTTTTACTTCTTGCTTTCTAATTTGGATTACTTTTATTTCTTTTTCTTCTCTGATTGCTGTGGCTAGGACTTCCAAAACTGTTGAATAAAAGCAGTGAGGGTAGGCATCCTTGTCTTATTCCTGATCTTAGAAGAAATGCTCCCAGCTTTTCACTGTTGAGTATGATGTTAGCTATGGGTTTGTCATATATGGCCTTTATTATGTTGAGGAATGTTCCTTCTATGCCCACTTTCTGGAAAGTTTTTATCATAAATTGATGGCAAATTTATCAAAACTTTTCCTGCATCTACTGAGATAATATGTTTTTCGTTCTTCAATTTGTTAATGTGGTGCAACACATTGATTGATTTGCGGACACTGAAAATCCTTGCACCCCTGGCATAAATCCCACTTGATAATGGTGTATGATCCTTTAAATGTATTGTTGGAATCAGTTTGCTAGTACTTTATTGAGGATTTTTGCATCTATGTTCATCAGTGATATTGGTCTGTAATTTTCTTTCTTTTCTTTTTTTTTTTTTTTGTAATATCTTTGTCTGGTTTTGGTATCAGAGTATAGGTGCCCTCATAGGTTGAATTTGGAAGTGTTCCTTCCACTGAAATTTTTTGGTAGAGTTTCAGAAAGATAGGACAACTCTCCTCTAAATGTTTGAAAGAATTCACCCGTGAAGCCATCTAGTCCTGGGCTTTTGTTTGTTGGGAGTTTTAAAATTACTGATTCAATTTCAGTACTGGTAATTGGTCTCTTCATATTTTCTATTTCTTCCTGGTTCAGTCTTGATAGCATGTATTTTTCTAAGAATTTGTCCATTTCTTCTAGGTTGTCCATTTTATTAGCATATAGTTGCTTGTAGTAGCACATTTTCTCCATTTAAGAGTGTATTTTGTTCAAGGAATAACTATGTCATTTGGAATTATGCCTGGAAAATAGTGTTTAATCTAGCTGGGTAATACTGTATTTGGCTAAAAATACTTGATTACAAAGAAATTATATTTGGGTAAGAATCTGACTCTAAACAGCAAAGTCAAGATAGAGGTGTATGATGTCATTATTTTAAATATTATACTAGTCAATAACCAACTTTGAAGGAGTGGGCATGTAGGATTTTCAGGGTGTCTCATACATATATTAGTCAATAACTCTAGAAACCGATTTATTTTGGCTATAACTGAAGCAAACACTTAAGTCAGAAATCACCTGGAAATCTTAAAAATCATTAGTGGAAGGCCACAGTGAGGGGCGATCAATTAGGTAGTTCACATAATACATGTATGAAGGAAATAATACATTCCCTATGGGTTAGTTTCCCTGGTCTTTAGAGTTGAATGATATTGGATGCCATGGTAATATCTAGAAAAGCATATTGCACATGATAGGAACAACAAATGTTTGCTAGATTTTGACAATAGAACTGCAGAGTCTGAAGAGGAGCAGCCTAAATGTAGTTTTGCAAGCCTAAAGAATCCATAAGTCAGGACGAAAACCCCAAAGTGTCAGATATTAATTTATCAGTGGAACTCTCTATGGAATATTATTCTTGATCTGGTGAGAAACATTAGACTGAAAATATGAAGCTCAGGAAACTTTCTGGTCCTTATTAAGAAAAAAAAGAAAGAAAGAAAAAGTAAAGTTAGGAGATCTGCTACAGGATGGTTTGTGTGACAAGGAACTTGTGCTCAAAGACTTTCCTATCTTGAAAAAAATATTTCTATGACTTAATATTACTCTGACTTGATTTGTTTTGGGGAAACATTTTTCTTAATAAACTTTATATTTTAGAGCAGTTTTAGATTTACTGAAATATTGCACAGAAAGTAGAGTTCCCATATGGTTCCCTCCGCCAACACTAATACAGTTTCTCCCGTCTCTAAGATCTTGCATTTACGTGATGTGTTTGTCACTACTCAAGAACCAATAGTGATACGTTATTATTGACTAAAGTCCACAGTTTACATTAATGATCACTCTTTGTGTTGCACAGTTCTATAGGCTTTGAAAAATGCATAATGCCACATATCCACCACTACAGTATCAAACAGAATAGGTTTACTGCCTCCAAAATATCCTGTGCTCCACCTATTCATCTCACTCCATCTCCCTCTAAACCCCTGGCCCCACTGATCTTTTTACTGTCTCTATAGTTTTGCTCTTTCCAGAATGTCTTGTTGGAATTATACGATATGTAGCCTTTGAAGACTGCCTTCTTTCACTTAGCCATATGCATTTACGGTTATTCCATGTGTTTTCGAGGTTTGCCAGTTCATTTCTTTTCTCTGTTGAGTAATATTCTGTTGTCTACATGTACCACAATTTGCTTATTAATTTATCTTATTGAAAGACATCTTGGTTACTTAAGAGTTATTTTTCAACTACAAAATGATGGTGATTTCTTTATAACCTAATCTCAAGAAATCATCTCATGTTCTGGAACTTTTTTATAGTAGTGAGAAATGTTATTACATTTTGTTTCTGCCACACTCCCAGCCTCTACCAGATTCTCACACACATACAATTGGTGAAGAAATCTTTCTTTGTTATCTCCTTTACTTATTGATTCTGTCCCACTTCCCCACCCTTACCATCTCTCAGTTGGACTATAATTATTGTATTCTAATTGGGTTCTCTCATTCTGGTCTTGTCCTCTTCAAAGAGATGCTCCACACCTCTCCCAGTGCCCTGCCTAACATGCTAAATATCATCCTTCCTGGTATAAAATTCTTCAGAGCTATTCTATTGCCTTCAGGATAAAATCCCAAACTCTAAACACAACATCAAAGTCCTTTCTCAAAAGACAGTGCCTACTCATCATCTTATCCTTTGCTTCTGTAATTCTGAACTACATTGTTTCCTCAGCTAAGTTTCTCTGTTTTTCCACTTACTGTTTCTGCTCCTGCTCCTGAATGTTTTCCCTCTTTCTCATCTCTTCATTTTCTAGCACTTACTACCAACACAGATATTTCCCCAGGAAGCACTCCTTGGAGCCACCACAGTGTTTTACTTTTTTTGTTTATGTAAAAATGTACTTGTCTTTAGCCTTATTAGACCTAATTCCTTGAGAAAAGAATCTGTGAAATTTTCATATTCCCAGTGCCTACTCAATAAATTTGACACCCATGTATAATTTTTAAATGAAATTAATTTCCATGCTCCTAAAATTGTGTGGGAGCTTAATAGTTCACCAACCAACAACAACAACAAAAACCAATAATTAGATTTCTAATCATTGCAAACTGCTTTTGTGATATTCAGGGGTAGTTCATTTTTACATTTTAATTCAGCTCTCACAATACCACCTGTAAAGTATGCATTGATTGCCTGTCTCACAAACCTATCTATAACATCTTAAGCAAATGAAAGGATTATTTTTTGTCACATAACAAGAAGCCCGGATACAGGGCATCCAGGTCTGGAAGAGTAGCTCCAAGATGCCATCGGCGTCCCAAGCTGTTTAATCTTTCTGTTCAGTGATCCATAGCTCATGGTTTTGCTCCTCCTGGTCACAAAATGGCTGCTCCATATACATCTTCCATCTCCCTTTCCAGCATAAAAAAGTGATGAGGAGAGTGAGTGAATGGAATCCATAGAAGGAAAGAAAACTTTTAAGTAAATTCCCAGAATATATTTTTTTAAATCTCACAGGCCAGAACTAGGCCAAAAATTCCCCTAGCTGCAAGGAAGGTGGGAAATAAATTGTAACTAATCATGAAAACATTTGCAGCAAAGTCAGATCTCTAATAATTTAGAAAAGAGGAACGTGAATACTGGCTAAGCAATTAGCAGTGTCTGGCACAAGATATTAAGCAATATTGTTATCCTAAGAAATTCTTAGGATATTCTTCTCTTGGTTACCCAAGAGAAGTTAATTGCCCCACCAGTCCAAGTGATGAGTAGATAACTAGAATCTAGGTGTCTAGACAGAGCCATCATATGTTTAAGAAATGAAAGCTGGTATCCATGGGTTCATATACTACAGATATTAACCCATTAAAAACCCACCACCGCTTTCTTCCATGGGGAGAGTCCTTAATAGGATAATAGATTGAGGCATCAATTGATAGTTTCAATGGTTCTTTTTTTTTTTTTAGGATTAAGAAAAGCTTAACTTTGAAACTAAAATTCCCACCTCCATCTCCCAAATGTTAGAAGAGTCCTTTATCATCCATCCCAGCAGCTGTCTAGAGTCTTAGAGCTAGGAGCAAAACCCACAAATGTAAATAGTCACACAACTGTTTTCTCCCTTTGCTGTAAGAAGATGCTCATTATATAATTAAAAAAAAAAAAAACACTAAAACAAATGAATGTAAAACAAATTGATTGGTGCTAGGACTATACTGTATGTGCTGCAAATCAAAACTTATAAATGAAAACAATGAAGCCATTTTAAAGAGCACTAAGAGTAATTTCCAGTAATGGAATGACTTGCTAAAGAGAGACACACAAAATGTAGTAAAACTAGTTTCACATTAAAGAGAGAAGGAGCGGGGAATAATTTTCCTATTAAGTTTTTTGGTTTTTGCATAATAACCACAGACTTAGTAAGTGCATAAACTAATGCTATTTGGGGTCATGCAAAGCTTTTCATAAACTTTCTAAAACTAACTGAAATTTCAGAGCTTTTGAGATTAAGTAAAGCCTGAGAAAATGCATTTGGTTCATTTCTCCAGTGAATATAAATTATGATTAAATACAGTTAACCCTATTAAAAAAAAAACTCCTTACATATCTTTTATTTATTATATAAACAAATATTCTAAATGTGTTTTCAGTGATTTTATTCCTTGGTTGTAGGAGTTATGGGGAGGTTTTTATTTACTTTTTCTTTCTATTATTTAGGATTCTTTGAATTTTGAAAAAATATTGTGTTTATTACAAAAATTATTACAAAAATTGTATTACACAAAGAAAGAAATTATACCATGTACACAGCTCATCATGTCACCACCAGAGAGGGATTGTGTTGCTTAACAAGATCCTTATGTGCCCTTTGAACAGTGTGGTACACAGATTAGAAGAGATGATGTTAAGACACGTAAGCTATAAACACGGCTTGGTGTTTTTATTAAAGAAATTGGCTTCAAGCAGCCAAGTGTTTTTACTCCACAGAAAATTAAGTCCTTAACAATTCTATTGTTAAAATTTGGAGAACAGTAGAATTTATTTTGAAGCTAAATCAACATCCCCACTCCACTCAGGAAAGTCTTTCTCAACTTGTTTTTCAACTTAATATACTGGTTTAAAGAGCAGATAATTAAAAGTGCTGAGATGCCCAGAAGTTAATGAAGAATACGGTAAGCACCCTGCAGAATGAACATTTTTATGGCTCTTGTGCACAAAGCACTTCAGGCTAATTATTTTCAGACCAGCCAGTGAAAGAAAAGTTGTCCTGCGAAAATGCTCACTTCTATGACTTACGGTATCCCTCCTTATTCAGAATTTGTGCAACTACCTCAGAGGTAGTTCTCTTAGGCTTTTCAAACTTCTTGGCACAGAGAAGCATCTAATGAATTAATTTTAAGTTTTCACTGAACTGTGTCCTTTCACTACCAGATCTTACAATATCCAAGGCCAGGACAGGGATGATATGAAAGTTAATTTTCCAGAACTGCCTGGCATGGCTATTCACAGAACTAAGATCAGTCCCAGCCTGAACACTTTGGACCAACCAGAGAAAGCTAAGGGATTTCAAGTTCACTTTAGGTCCAAGGTCTCTGTTGTGGGACCATGAGAAGACAAGAAAGTTGGATGATTGACTTAGACCCTCTACGAATGATTCCTGACTTCCTGAAACACACTCATACATGCATATAGAACTTTGTTTTTTGCTTTTTTTTCCCCTCAAAAATTGATATGCACTGCCTGGCATTTTCTGTAAAGAGAGAGTAAGTTCACAGGGCTAGCCTTTTTTGACATTCAAGCATATTAATTTTTCAAGAAAAAAATAAATGTGAGTTTGAGTTTTTAGCCATACATAATAATAATACAAATCCATTTGTGTCTTAATTTAATGAGTGTCATTGGGACTTGAAAAATACCCATTTTCCTTCTATGTGGCAATTCTATTGGTAAAACTGCCTCAGATATTTTAAGTTTTAATTCTTGGTTTCAGAATAAGGATAGGATCTGATGGTGATGTTTATTAGTCGTTATTGGGCTTCTAATTTGTCTGAAATTAGAATCCCTTCACCAATATGCTTGGCCTAAAGTATGTACCTAACTTATTAAATGTTGTTAAATAAATGCAGCTAGAATTTAATTTCTTTGAAATAGTGTATTTGCAAAGTGGAAAGCACTGGCATTGTAGTCAGACAAATGTTGTTCCAGCTCCTTGTGTGACCCAATTAGGGTGCTCACGCTGAGCCTGACTTCCTAGTCTGCAGAATGGGAATAATAATGACGAGCTCACAGAACTCTTATGACTATTAAATGAGATACTGTATGTGTATTCATTGTTCATAACTGATAGTAATTTTATTTGTAAAGGTTCTTAATAATGCTTATTTTTATGTAAGAGGATGATTATAATTTATAATTCAGTAAGTTAAATTCGATATGTGTGTGAAATTTATTTATTTAGCAAAAGGTTTTGCTTACAAAATGAATAAATCAAAATAAATACACTACAAAAATAATCCAAGCACAGTTATAATGCACAGTTTGCAATAATCTGAACTGGACATTTTATTGATGGACAAATTTGATCAAATTTCCTCTTTATATCTTGATGTCTTACCGTGGATCTTGTATGACTTTTCCTCTCTTATGAGATAAAATTAGTTTGAATAAAATTAGTCCTATTAAAATCTGTATGTACCTTTCGAAGAAATAAATTTCACATATTAGCACAAATGGAATATAATGTTTGCAAGACCTTTTTTGTGATAACTCTGTTTATAGCTGTGCCTCCTGGCCACTTTATACTGATATTAAGAGTTAGAGAGGTATCTGATTATTAACTCTCCTCAAGTGAGATAAGAAGCCTGTGTTTGGAGACCAGCCCTAATAATCATTTCTGCCACAATAGAGATTATAAAAAAGGCTAGAACATCCCTTTCCTTGAGGCCCATACCAGACTATAGGCAAAACACTTACTCTGTCCTTACTTTAATATGATATCAGTTCCAGTTCTAAATCTTGACCAACTGAACAAAAAAAAACACATAGACACAAATGTACACACACACACAACAACAAGGTTGTAGGGTTGTAACACACGAATGTTTGGTAATGTTGTCTTGAGAAGATAACGTAGCACAAACAATTAAAAAAAACTTCTGAAACATACCAAAATTTGTGTGATTTCACTAAAGCAGTAAATAAGAGGAAATTTATAGTGCAAAGTGCTTACGTTAGTAAAGAGAAAATGTCTCAAATCAGTGACCTTAGCATCTACCTTAAGAAACCAGAGAAGAGCAAATAAAAAGCAAAGTAAGCAAAAGAAAGGAAATGACAAAGACCATAGTCAATGTATAAAGAGTATAAATTAATGAAATAGAAAACAGAAAAGAAAGAAAACCAATTAAACCAAAATCTGGTTCTTTGAGAAGATCAATACAATTGATAAGCTTCTGGGCAGACTAATTAGATAACAAGATAAAAGACACAAATTCCAATAGCAGGAATGAGAGAGGGGATATTATGATAGATTCTATAAATATTAAAAGGATTATAAGGGAATATTACGAACAACTTTAGTCAATAAATGTGATAATGGGCAAATATCTTGAACAATACAAGCTATCAAAGCCCAGTGAAGAAGAAATAGATACACGAAATAGTCTTAAATCTACTAAAGTCATTGAATTTGTACTTAGAAATCTTCCCACAAAAAAAAAAAAAAAAAAAAAAAAAAAACCCAAGCCCCAGATGGCTTTAGTGGAGAAATCTTCAAAACATTTAAGGAAGAAATAGCATCAATTCTACAAAAGATTTCCAGAAAATTGAAGCAGAGACAATACTTCCTAACACCTTCTAACATCCAACACCATTATTCTAATATCAAAACCTGATATTTGGAAAGATATTCAAATACTAACATACTTCCATTATAAGAAAATAAAATAACAGATCAATACTCCTGACAAACATAATTGCAAAAATACTAAACAAAATTTTAACGAATCAAATCCAAAAGTATATAAAATGGGTAATACATCATGACTTGATAGGATTTATCCCAGGAATATAAATTTGCTTTAACATTTAAAAATCAATTGTAATTTATAATGTTTACAAGTGAAAATTATAAAAACTATATGAACATTTCAATAGATGCTTAAAAGGCATTTAAAAAAATCCATTATCTTTGTCTGAAAAAAAGCTCTGAAAAAATAGACAGATAAGAGAATGTCTTCAACTTGAAAAAGAGCAACTACAAAAACTCACAGCTAACATCATACTTAATGGTGAAAGACTGAATGCTTTCCCTCCTAACAACACAAGCAAATCTACTTTCTTTATTCTCAAAAGATTAGTTGATATGATCTCCTTACAATCACAGGCAATATTAACTGCTCTATACATTATACATACATCCCATGTCATTGACTCCTTATCTCTGAAAGGATCATATTATCATCACTATTTTGTAATGAGGATACTGAGGAGCAGGGAGGCTGTGACCTGAGATCACACAACTAGTTAGTGGCTCAGTCTAACAGATTTCAAAACCCAGGCTTTTAGACACTTGTTAAGAATATTTTCTCTCACCATTTTATTAAGATGATCTGTCAAACGCTCTGATACCATAATAATGTACTGATATTCAAAATTACAGCACTTCTTTAAATAATTTTGATTTAAATATATTATGATTCATAGGAAAATGTACCTCAAATTTTTAATAATTTTTAATTGACCTAATTCATACTTTTTATATAAATATTTGGAACAATTAAATAAAATAATACTTCTGGAGCACTAAAGAAGTCTAGTAGTAAAGAAACTGCTAGACACTATCAGATTTTAAAATCAATTAATGTTTTGTTGACAAAGTAATCAAATTAGTAATTGTAATTATTATATAAGGGCTCTAAGATAATAAACAAATAACAATTAATTAAAAAATTAAAAACTGCACCTGCAAAGTTTTATTAAAGAACAAACCCTGGAATGTGTAAGGCCTCCCAAAATGCAATTTTGCTTTATTCTTTTCTAATTCATAGTTTATTTCGTTTAGCCGTTTTGCTGTTTTAATTAAAAGTTAAAATATACTATAAGAAAAATGTTCAGCATTTGTCTGACAATATTCAAGTAATTACTCTGAAAAGTTTTGTATTTCCCTGAAAAAGTTAAAGCAATGTAGGAGTATAATGCTACCCATAAAAAAATATGTGTCTAATTAAAATATCTGGAATCTACCAGTTTGGGTCTCAGATCAAGATAGTAAAATAAGAATGATCTAAGAATTCACAATATTTTCCAATTTGATGTACACTAATGCACATTTAAAACTTCTTTAAAATGAGAAGTAAAATTAGTTAATCTACCAAAGGGTAAAAAAGATGTAGCACTATACAGCACCCTTCTTTTTCTTTTTCTTTTTTTCTTTTTTATTAAGAAATAGGAGTATAGAACTCCACCTAAATCGTGGGCTCATCACTTGGCAGATACACACAAATATGAGTATTCTACTCACCTTAATTTTCTAACCTGCATGAGTAGAATAATAATACCAACTCTCCAGGGTTATTATAAAGATTAACGCTAAGCATTTGGCACCTGCCCATCAATCAAGAAAAAGTTGTTATTTTCATTATTGTACTTGCAGGGTTTTATTATGATACTTGCTTCACAGAATAATAGAATTATAGAGGTCACCCAGACCAATCTCTAGACCAATGTAGAAAATTTCTTCCATAGCATCCTTCAAAGGAAATGAATATTTTAAAAGAAGTTGTCCTGTGGAAGAAGAATGCTTATTCAGTTGTGCTTAAGAGAGCAGAACTAGAGGAACAGTTTGGTAAAGTTTCACAGAGCATGATTCTACCTCAACTAAATGAAAAATAACCAGACATCCAGAGCTGCCTAACAGTTAATTGATTGTTTTTTGTTTGCTTGCTTGTTTGTTTTGAAATATTGAGTCCCCTATCAGAGCACTGGTTCAAGAAGAAGCTGTCTGATATTAGGTCAGGACTTTAAAGGGGAGATAGGGTTCTATGACCAAAAATATGTATATATAACTGAATCACTTTGCTGTACACCTAAAACTAACACAATATGGTAAATCAACTCTACCGCAATTTTTTTTTTAAAGTGATATATCACAGACATTCTTGCAGTTAGGTGTTGACCTGAAACAAATAGATTGCGAAACATTTCTCCAGCAAAAATAGATTTACTCAGGATCAGCAGAGAGTTGCAATTCAGGGTCTGCGATATGGCAAGCTCCCAAGGCAATGGAAAGGAGGAGGGAGGGCTTTCATATAGAGGAGAAGGAAGCTGGGAGGGTTATAGTAAAAAAGAGTCCATGGTTTTTCATTGGCTGAGTTCTTGCCAGGAACAAAGAAGAGTCCTTCTCCTTCCTGTTGGGCTCTCTATCATCAGAGTGAGTGAGAGCTCTCCTGCACCACCCCCGGACCTGTCTCTCACTTCTACTTAATGGAGGTTTCTGTTTATTAATTTTTTACATAGTTTAGTTTTTCTTTTCCTTCCTGAAATATATGATCAGGACCAAACTCACTGATTCAAGATTAAGATTGATTTTCCTGATTTCTTATAAAGTCTAAACAGCTTTTATCACAAGATAATCATTTAGCCCCTGCTTCCTTCTCCACACTTTCATCCTTATAACATCACTCCTTGAATTTTCCACTCCAGTCATATGGAACTGCTTAAAATTCACCAAATAAATCAGACTATTTGACATGTCTGTGTGAGAAACTGGGGTTTCTCCTACCTAAATCTTCTTTGTCTTTCCTTCCCTGTTTGCCTAGCAATATCCACTCAGTGCATATGAGTTGAAAGTTCATCTTAAATATGAAGGTTTTCCTGACTCCTGACCAAGTAGAAATGAGCTTTGAGGGAAAGAGACAGAAATGGAGAAAAAAAGGGAAAAAAAAGAAAAACGAAAAACAGAAATAAAGTGTGTCTGGAAAGGAAGTCTGAGGCAGGATCTGGAGAAATATGGAGAAATGTCCTGAGTTGCATAATGTAGGAACAGCAACTTGTCCCAGGGAGTCTAAGGACTTGGGGTGACCTATTTAGTCTGTACCTACAGTATCTAGAACAGTGCTTGACACATTAATTAAAGACTAGCAAATAACTGTCAAGTTGTCTCATCTTTCCAATATGAAAAATTTCAGAAGCTTTTTTAAAAAATTGTTTTGGAAATTAATTTCAAGTAATTTGACTAAAGGAGAGAACTGAAAAAAAAAAAAAGAGAGATAGGACTAATAGATAAGATCTCTCTTGTCCCAGAAATGAATATTTTACTCTTTCTCATGAATGTGAATTTGCCACAGAGTAGCGGCATATTTCCTAAGTTTCATTTTTTGTTTTTCGGGTTTTTTTGTTTTTTTGGTTTATTTTGGTTGTTTTTATTTGTTTGTTTTTTACTTTATCATCTGTCTATCTGAATATACACACAAAGCTCTATTGAAGCAGGTGTTGGCCTAGACCAAAGAATAGGAGTTCCTTGAGTACTCAGCCCCTGTTACAAGAATACCTTTATTTTCAAGTCCATTGAGAAGAGGGCTCCTTTTAACAGAATTCAATTAGGTCTAGAATTCAGGTTCCTCAGATTAGGCATGAGAAAGGTGCTGAGAACTTTTTAGTCAAGTGCGTTTTGCTCAAGATTTGGATGTCTGTGTTTATGGATGCTACTGTCTCAGGGGAAAAGGCAATGAAAGGAAGGAAAGATAGTTTTTTGTCTACCCTTCTAGGTTCTTGGCAGAGGCCCCCTGTATTAAAAAATAGATTAACAGAAAAAGGAAAAAAAATACTAGTAAGTTTAATAACATGTATTATTCCCATATACATGGGAGATGCCCAGGAAAACTGAGTAACTTCCAAAATGGCCAAAGAAGATGCTGGGGCAGGAGTGGGTGGGGGGGAGGCGAAAAGCCAGTTTTAGGATATTATCAGGCAAAGCACAGTAAACAAGGGTATGGTTGTTATGCAGATTTAAACCAGTTCAGCCTTCTCTATTGATAAGAATTTCTAGATATTTAGTCATCCTTCTTTTCCTGGTAGACAGAAAGACATCTTTACAGAAAGAAGTTTCCCTTATAAACGTAAATTTCTCTTACAAAAGAATATGTTCTACTCAGTTTTCAGAGCTTCTCCTGCACCTGCCATTTCTTAAAGGTAATCAGCCTAAAATAATCCTTATGCCAAAGAGACATATTTTGGGGTGGCAAATTTGCTCCCCTTCAGCAGTCAGTCACTGCCCAGTTCTCAGTCAGCTCCATCCCTTTTGCCTCTGAGTTCCAAATGCTAGCAATTTTGGCTATACATGAAAGTCTTAAAGGACTCAAAACAATGTGGGCAGACTTCCTAGGTGGCACAGCCATTAAGAATCTGCCTGCCAATGCAAGGGACACAGGTTCAATCCTTGCTCCAGGAAGATCCCACATGCTGTGGAGCAACTAACCCATGTGCCACAACTATTAAGCCTATGCTCTGGAGCCCATGAGCCACAACTATTGAACCTGTGTGCCACAACAAATGAAGCCTGCACACCTAGAGCCCATGCTCCACAACAAGAGAAGCCACCACAACGAGGAGCGCATGCACCACAATGAAGAGTAGCCCCCACTCGCCGCAACTAGAGAAAGCCCATATACAGCAACGAAGACCCAATGCAGCCAATAAATAAATAAATAATTTATAAAAATAAATAAATAAAAATAACTAATTATTAGCCTTTATTAAAAAAAAAAGAACAACATGGGCAATGATGCTAATATTTAGCAATAATTATACATTAGCAATAATTACAGCACAATCACTCTAATGGTGAAACATGGTCTCATAATGTCTTTAAAAGCACTCATTGTTCTCTCAGGCTTCCTTGGTCAATACGTAGCCTTGGTCACTGTTTTACGAGAAGTATTTATCATCCTGATAACAAACTCTTGTAGACCTACGGAGGCCTCTGGGACATATTTTTGCACATTTTAGTTATCATATAACATGTTGTAAAAAAAAAATTAATGAATAGAAACTTCAATTAAATAGAGTAAGGAGACCAGAAGGGGGAGCTCTCACACCCTATGAGGATAGCAGGGCTAAACAGGAAGAAGAAAGAATCCCTTCTTTCCTGGCAACCACTCAGCCAATGAAGAGCCATGGACTCCTTGTTTACAATAGCCCTCCCAACTTCCCTTTCTCCTCTATAAAAGAGTTCTCCTTCCCTTGCTGTGTGTGAACTTGCACACAGCTCACCATGGTTGCAGACCCTGAACTGGAATTCTTTGTTGATACCAAACAAACTCATGTTTTAATTTTAAAATTTTTATTTTATTTTTATTTTTTGCTGGATAATAACTGGCAGCCTATTTGTTTTAGGTCAACAATGTCTTTGGAGTTTCCTGGACATGGTACAAACATCTTACCTATACAAGAAGGTGTATCCTATCCTTCAGCGCTTCACACTATTGCTCCACTCAACATTCTCTGTGACCAATCACTATCATAGCATGTGGCAAAGGTACACACCTTGATAAGATTTTAGTAGGACACTTATAAAGAGTTTGAAATATATAAGCTGAAGAAGGAATTGTATGGGAGGAAAAATAACTTTCCCTCTACACTTCTATATTCTTGGTTGAGATCCTTTGTAACAATAGACAGAAGAACAGAGGAAAACAAACAGAAGTTTAATAACATGCATACCACCTATGTATATGGGAGATACATGGGGAAACTAAATAACTCCCCAAAATGGCCCAAGCCACCACCTTAAATACCATCTCCAGCTAAAGAGAGAGAAAAAAAATTGGGAGGGAGAGAAAGCCAGTTATGGAAGGTTATCAGGTAAAGTACCTTAAACAAGGGTATAGTTGTTATGCAAATTTGAGTCTGTTGCCTTCTCCACTGATAAGAATTTTTAGACATTCAGTCTTCCTCCTCTTCCTGATAGACAGAGAAACACCCTTACAAATGGAGATTTCCCTTATAAAGTGCAAATGTCTCTTACAGAAAGGTAACTTCTACTTGGTCTTCAGAGCTTTTCCTACCTCTGCTGCTTCTTAAAAATAATCAGCCTAAAATAATCCTTATGCCGAAGTGACACATTTTGTGGAAAATTTTGCTCCCCTTCAGAATGCTTTACTCTATTGACAGTTTCTGATTTAGATCACAAGTTGCCATATGGGAGAATTTTTTGCATGTATATTTTTATTTCTTTTATAAGACTAATTGGATTTGAGAGGGAAAAAGAAATAAAATTTTATTGGAGGAAAAACAGAATTATTAGCATTTTATCTATTTCCTCATTTATTCATACAAATACTGAGTAGCTTCCATAGAACAAGCACCACACACTTCATTGGAAACACAATGGAGAACAAAACAGGGCTCTTCCTTCCTGAGGTTCACAACATATCAAGAGAGATACATGTTAATCGAATAATCACACTTGATTCTAACATTTGTTCAAAAGGCATTGGGGAGCAGACATGGGGATATATGAATAAATACAACTGATTCACTTTGTTGTACAGCAAAAACTGGCACCACAGTGCAAAGCAATTATATTCCAATAAAGAGCTTAAAAACAAACAAACAAAAAACAAAAGAAATTTACTGAGTAGCTGCTAATATTTTCTTTATACTAAATTCTATAGGCTGCTATTACTGTTGCGGGGTTATGCTGGTAGAAAATTGAGATAAGGCCTCAGCTTTAGGTGAGTGGAATGATTTCCTCTCATTTATTTAAACTTCGGTAATTAGAGCATGTGTTTGGGTATTACACAGGGCTGAATTTTAATTCTACTTGTGTTGCTTCGGCCTTGTTCTTTGCCCAACTCTCCCTGGTCTACCAATCTCATTTCATGCCATTTTCCTTCCCCTTCACTATGCTTTAGTTACATAGCACTAACCATTTTTTCAGTTCATGGTGAAACCCTTAAATCATTTATGAGCCTTGAGGTTCTGCCCCTATGCAGTATGCCAGTCAAAAGAGCATCATCCAACAAACACAAGTAATTGAAAAATAACTTGCGTTTATTGAATTTACAAGAACACCAGAGGACTGATCCGTTGTAATTGTCAACTATAAATTGGAACTTGCCATCTGCCTGTACAAGGACTAAATCACATTGTGCTGCTACTGCTGCTGACCTTCCACATCCCCTGAAGGGAATTCAGGGTGGAGACCAGGAATGAGGCACTCTGTGCTGTGGAGGATGGGAGGAACAGGTCTTTAGATAGACGTTTTCAGGAGCTGATTTTATGAGCCTAACCCTTGCATCCCCTCATATCTAGAAAAGCACTAAATCCCTACATGGTGACGTCCGCTCCTCGTGACTAGCAGAAACCCCTTACCAAAAAATGTGTTTGATTGCATGTACTCCTCCCTTACAGAGAATACATATATACTAATCTTCTCCCCTGCCTCTTTGGAACAGTTTCTCAGAGCTATCTGGGATGCTGTCTCCCGGGCTGCCGTCCTCATTTTGCCCCAAATAAACTCAACTCGCAACTCTCACATTGTGCTTTTTTTATTTTAAGTCAACATAATTCATGGCAAAACTTAGAAATATTTTTTTTCCATCTCTTCATACATACATGCACATATTCCCCCACAAATCACCTAGGAACTATCTGCCTGCAAATTTATCTTTTCCATTACTCACAACTCCATTTCAGGTCCCCTTCACCCAGCCTGCTCATTGTTTGTCTTACTTCTCCTTTTTCCACACACTGATTGATGAAATTACCTCTTTGCCAATGATTTGGCTTTTACAGTGAAAAACAAACCAGTGTAGGGGAGTAAAACTGGCCATTCCACAAGGACTCTTCTTGGCATGAGGATTAATTTAGGTTGATTATTCTTAAGAAACAGAAGACTTAGCAAGTCTTTCTTTTAACCTCCCCTTCCTGTTTCTAGAATAGAGATATCACTAGAGCTATCTGCAAATAACGCGGGCTGGGCAGGATGGGGGAAACTAGGCAGGGCTGTGTGGCTGAACCATACAGATTCCATTTTGTCAGCTCCATCCTAGGCTGCAGTCCTACCCATGCACTCCCTCTCTGCATGAATGAGCTTTAGCCTACTCACAAGGAATATGCCTAAGTCAGATGAGTTCCCTATAGACTTTTATCCTTACCTTCATCTAATATGAAAACTGGAAGAATGCTTTTTGCTAATGCAGATGTTTAATGCTCATGAGACCCTTGGACGAAGGAAGACCTCTGTTCCTGTGGGAGTACATGTGCTTCTCACTTGGAAGTCAGATTCTACTTTTAGTTTTGGCCCCTTTAACCCCCCCCCCCCCCGTACCCCTTCTGGCCATGTAGAGTGCAGCTGAGAATATCTGGATTGTTGAATGCCCGACCCTGTCTGTATGTAAGTTACCCACAATAAGTTTCATAATTGCCTGATTCGTTTCTTGAACTCAAAGTTCCTTCTTGGTCTGGAGGATCTTATTTAATATCTCCACCTCCCAACAAGGGCCTAGAATTCAGTCTATTCTCTGTCCCATTGTCTCTGCATGACTCATGGAACATTTGTTTACCAAACTTTGTGCTTTTCCTACTCCATGGGAATCACCTTCCTTGCCTTTGAAGTCCCAAATCACTATCACCAACATCCTCTTGTCTTTAGCTGAAGATGGTATTTAAGCTGAGGGCTTCAGCCATTTTGGTGAGTTACTCAGTCCTCCTGAGTCTCTCCCATGTATACACATTATTAAACTAGTGTTTGATTTTGTCCTGCTCATCTGTCTTATGCGAATTTAGTTTTTAGAACAGTCAGAAGAACCTAGAAGGGTGGGGGGAAATTTCTTCCTCCCCATACACGCAACCTCTGGACCTCATTCCTCGTCCACTCACTGCTGCTACCTAAGAGTAGCTGTGACACTCAGCTTGCACAACCCACTTCCCTTTGAGCCCTCTATCTCTTGCTAAGAGGGGAAAAGTCTGTGATTACTTATCTTTTAAACTCTATCTTTTATCTCTGTTACACTCATGTAGCCAAAGTTATTTGATAGTTGTTCTTTCCATCTGGAAGACATGTACATTGTCTTTACCTCACAATTCTAATTATACTCCAAGTTGGACCTCAAATGGAATCTAAATGTGATTTTTTTTCTCCCAAAAGTGTTCCTAGAAGCTTCAGCTTGAGTTAACTGTTAAAACTCTCATGATACTTTGTAGTTTTTTTACATAGCACTTACAATACTTACAGCTATGTAGTTATGTAATCATATGTTGATGCCCCCCCCACCACTTTGCAGCCTGACCAGGACCACATGTTGGGTCACTCCAGGAGGCCACCAGCCATTCACATTGTCAATGTATTCCATGTGAATGGATCTGTAATTTAAAGAAAAACAAAAACAAAACAAACAAAACAAAACAAAAAAACAACAAAAAAAACAAAACTGCACCTCACCAGTTAAACAGGCAAGGAAGACTTTATTCAAGATGATTGCAATAAAGGGGAGAAATGAAACTCAATTTCTTTTGAAACAAAAGGTGGGAGAGTTTTCAACCATCAGCGTGAGGTAGTGGAAAAGTACTGGATGACACTAGGGGAGGAGGGAAGTTGGTTAATACGATTAGGCCATTTGTGTTTCCCATTTGGAAAGAAGTTAGGCTTTACACTCCCACAGAGACTGGGAGATAGGGGCTTTGTGTTTCTTGATGATTACATTTCAAAGTGATAGCTCCTGCATAACACAGTGTCTGACACATAATAGATATTCAATAAATGTTGAATTTGTGAGTGAGTCTATTTACATTAGGGATGGTAATTATACTACCACCTAAGATTGCTTTGAGGCCCATTTGGATACTGCATGTAAAGAACTCAGCATATGGTCTAAAATGTAGAAAAAATTAGATAGATAGATGGATAGATTAGATAGATAGATAGATAGATGATAGATAGATAGATACAGATATATTTGCAACTGGAAGTTTGTACCTCTTAATCTTCCTCATCTATTTCTTTCCTCACTCCACCATTTTCCCCTCTGGCAATCACTTGTTTGTTTTACCTACATACTCTGTATATAGAGTATATAACTCTGTTTCCATTTTGCTATGTTTATTCATTTGTTTCATTTTTGAAATTTTGTATTCTAGACTCCACCCACTTTTTAATCCCCACCATTTCAAACAAAGGTTTTAATTATAATATGGATTACGTTGTAAAATATCTTGAAAAGATCATTCAATATATTTCATTCACTGAAAAAAAATTCTCATGGAACAAATCAAAATGCATTATTTTGATATCAAGTGTATATTACAGTGGGTGGTAGGTGATGAAAATCTAGATATCTCCAGAGGAAAAAGACCAAGTTGTTTTTTTAACCAAGCAAAGGCCAAAGAGCTTATTTTTTAAGTGAATTATAGGTTTTATAGCTGAGATTGAGGGCTGAGCTACAAACATGATTTGTCTTCCATTTAGTAAAATGTTTGATTCATTAGCTCATGAAAAGCTAATTACTCATTTATTTTAAATTAGTTTAAATGTGAGCTCCCCATGGGCTGACAGTTGTCTAAATTATATAGCAAGTATAAAATATGCCATGTGTACCCTGCTACATTCCCACAACAGTGCTTATAGAAGGCATCTAAAGATTCCTTTTACTAATTACCATTGGTCCTGAAGGTACTTCCCTTATGCTGCAGGAAGTTGGTTTGCATAGCTAGAATCTCATTTTTATAAATGTTTTAAAATGTGCACTCTCATGTAATGAAGCTATTTCCACATCCAGTCTAATAGCCACTCTACCACTGTCTTGTAACGTGGGCACTGTTAAAGTGGCAGTCAGCACAGTGGTAATGAGCCCAGGTTCCAATCCCAGTTCTACCCCTCACCAACAATGTGACCCTGAGAAAGTATTAGCCTACCTGTTTCTCAGTTTACTTGCCTCTAAGTATATACAGGGCCTGGAATGTGGTGATTATCCAAGAACTATTAGCTATTATTCAGCTCAAGGAATGCTAGTGTTGAGTAGACCTCTTTTCCCACCTCAGTGTGGTAAGCAATTGGATGTAGGTTTATTTAGCAAAGAGTCATCCCTTAGGGGATAGATATTCTCATTATCAAATAATGTGATGCTATGTTTTTCTTTGTGGTGTTTCTTCATTCCTTTCTAGAGAGTGTTGACTTCTTTTTCAGAAAACATGCCTACACAGAATACCGTCTACCCTTCTACTTTCTGGCCATATGTTTCAGAAGCCTAGTCCTTATCCTAATAGCCTCACCAAATTTTCTCCTGATTACTCCAACCTAAATTCTCCCTTTTATGAACATATAACAGAGAAGAATAAATCTGATTCCATATTGGATCTGTTTCTTTTACTTTAACCTTTGTATTCTATTGCTTTTGCTACAAGTTAAGAATGTTGCCTATAGGCTGAATATACATGATAGCCCATTCTCAAGCCTCTGACCATTAAAGGTATAACACTTTTCCATTCAAACAGAGATAAAAATTTGCAGAATAGGGAATAACATTTGTCATCTTGTAAGTTTATAGGAACATCATGGCCTAACCTAGTGGACAGATGCAAGAACAAAGGATTCTGACACCAAATTTGCAACAACCAACCACATCCCCTCCTCTTTTAGTATAAAAAAAGCCTGAATTCTAACTCAAGTAAGATGATTCTTTGGGACACTAGTCCACCATCTTCTCGGTCTGTGGGCTTTCCAAATAAAGTCAGTATTCTTTGCCCTGACAACTCATCTCTCAATTTATTGGCCTGTCATGTGGTGAGCAGTATGAGCTTGAACTCGGTAACAAACACTGTTATTTTGCCTATTATTTATTTAGACTGCCTGCTTTTCTTAATTATGTTCTGGCTTACACCAGCATTTGCAGTGGTTTATTCTAAAGTTGCAATATTTTAACCGCACATGCCTCTCCAACTATAGAAATCTCCTTCAAAACTGAGATTGAGTGATACTGTTCTCTGAACTTCTACAACACCTGACACAGAGCTGTGAAGGAAATGCTTAGAAAGGAAGAAAACAGACAAAATAGAAACCACAAGTGTGAGATCCCCAGCTGAGAAGTGGAGGCCTACTTCTGACCTGGGATTGTTGAGAGTATAAACTTTCAATAGACATAGGTAAACATGACTCACAAAAAAGGAGAGGCAGAGAAAAGATTAACTTCTGAGATCAAAATCTGGAACAAAGATTTTTCTGTACTGTGTTATCTTGGAAAGGAATCCAAGGATTTTCTTAAGAATTAGTCAATTTATTTACACATAAGACAATATGTATATTTATGTAAGTTCATAGGTGTGTGTGATCATGTCATAAATGTATTTTTATTTTTTCCCTTTTCTTCTTGGGTTTCCCTTTTCATTTTCTCTCTCCTTCTCCCTCTTACCCACCAACATAAAGTGAAACTGTGTTAATATATATATATTGACCCCATGCTTCTTCATTTGTTCATTCAACCCTCTATAAATTTATACATTAAGTTATAAATAAATAAATTAAAATATCACATTACATGTATTATTTTTGCATCACGATTTTCTCTCTCAGCTAGCAACTCCTATAACTCCCTCCATTTCAACTGACATATGTACCTTGGTGAGGGTAGAAGTCAGTCATTTTCTTATTGAGAGGCATTCATTTGATTTCCAACTTTTTTTTTAATCTTTGCAAATAATACTTCAGTAAACATTCCTGTCTACTTGACTTCATATACTAATGCTTTCCCTTTTATGGAAAATATTTCCATTAATGAGATTGCTGAGCCAAAAGATTTTTGAAAGTTCAATTTAAAGATGCTTCCCAGTTGCTTTTCCAAATTCTTATAACACTATTTTCCACTAGTTTTTCACCCTGTGAGAGCACTACTTACGGCACAAGCCCTCACCAGTAGATGTTATAACTGCTTATTTTTCAAAAATTAATCCCCTCTGCTGAGTATCCTTTACTTTATTTTGCTATTCTTGTGGTCACTCAATTTGCCTAATTTTGAGAGTAGGGAAGTTTTCCATTATAATTATATTTCTAGTCAATTCTTGCATTTCTTTGTGTTTTTAGCTATTTTGTGTATAAGATATAAATGTATGGCTAATACATTTTCTTAATAAACCATGCTTTTATTATTACATTATGCACTTGTTTTTCTGTTTAGTGACTTTAACCTTTAATTTCCAGTAGTCTGCTGCTGACTTTTCACTCCTGCTTTTTTTCTCTTTTCCTTTTTAATATATTTTGTTTCCCTTTGTCTAGTGTCCCTTTTATTTTAACTGTTTTTTTCTAAATTATTCATTTTAAATTGTTTTTCTTTAAATAGTTTATAGCTAGATTTTGCTTTACAACCTAACATAATAAAAATAAAATCATTGATGTGGAAAGGAAACCAAAATATTTAAAATATTTGTATTCACAGGCACATGATTCTAATGGGGAAATCTATTATTATAGTTGTTTTTATTTCCAGGGTCAGGTCATAAGATCTTGTTTATTGTGGAGAACATATGTGCTAAGTGAAGTGAAAAAGGAAGTAGAAAATTGTAGAAAAAGAGATCTGGGAACATGGTGACAAGAACTGAAACTCTTTCCTCTACCTCTCAAGATCAATCTAGCTGCTCCTCCTGCATCAACCTTCTGCTTGACCCTACAGGAAGCTTTGTGCAAGATGGCCTTGAGCTCTATGGTAGTGTAGCTTGAGTTAGCAAAGAAAAATATGGGATGGTCAGTTGAACTGGATTTTCAGATAAACAATGAATACTTTTTTTTAATTTTTACTGTAAGTATGTCTCTAAAAATTATTATTCTGTATCCAAAATTCATATTTAACTGGGTGTCCTGTGTTTTATCAGGTAATCCAACATTAAGGGACTCTCACTGCAGAGAATTTGTACAGGCTTTTCTTCATGGTGGGCTAAGTAAGCACCTGGAGACATCATCAGGGGCTCCAGTGCATGAGCCAGCAAGTAGCATATTCTGGGAAGACACTGGCACTCAGAGATTTGCAGAGAACACCTCTTCATGGTAGGAAATGGGTACCATTTGACAATGACCGTATGTAGGTTTGACTAATCCCTTGGGCCCCACAATACCTAGAGGAGCTGAACAATTGAACCAGGTTTTCCATGACTCTAAGACCGTGAGAAGTAGAGGGAACTAGAGAACAGGTAGACTTCCTCCAGTTATTTCAGCTACAAACTGGCATCATGCCTGCTTTTACACCTGAGGCTGTACCTCAAAGAGAAACAGCCTGTTGGAAATCTACCAATTGCAACCACACCCTCCAACTATTATGCTTAAGCCATAATGAGCTAAAAATAGAGAACTAGCTATCCCTCTCAGCCTCTGAAATGTCAGTGAGAACATATAGAACACACATAAGAAACAATTGGAAATCCAAATTTAAAATAATAATAACAAAACTTAAGGAAATTAAAGTTCAGCAAGTACCATGGTTTAACATAACTGTTCATAGTTTAACAATTCAGTGAATAAACTGAAATTGGAGGATGACACTGTTGAAATCGGGTTTAATGGTCTAGATGGTAAAATAGGAGAAAACCATCTCAGAGCAGAGGCAAAGTATAGAGAGAAGGGAATACTGAGGAAAAAGAGAACTTAATATTGAATAATGAGGGCTTCTGAAGAATAGAAAGGATGGAGGAGAGGCGTTAATTATATCATACTAAATAATATCCCTAAATTAAAGAATGCTAGGTCCACAGATTGAGAGATGTCATTGAATTGTGAAGTATAAAGAAAAAAATACTTTTCCTCCCCTACAGACTCAACCAGGAACTTCTGCTTGTGTCTGCCTCAGTGCCCACAGGTGAGACATCTGTTTCTCCTAGGCCCCTTTGCTTGGACCATTGTCTAAACTTCTGACTCAAACTGCAGACTTACCTGTGCCTTCATTGACACTACTTTGTATGTGGTTTCTTTTTAAAATTTAAGAACAGTTCATCCCACCCTGGGATGGGTGCATCCCAGCCACCCTTAGCCATTCTTCATATTGTACTTAAATCCTGATGCTGCCCTACTTAGACTCTCCAATCTGAATGTGTCATTACTCATCAATTTTCTATTTTCTGGAAACCAACTGTTTACAGAATATCTCCTCCGCATAGCTCTAGTTTGAGAATACCTTTGCCCCAGAAGCTTTATGTTAAACACTACTGATTTTCAAAAACCTTTTATTGGCAGATGATCAAAAATGTTCTTGTCCCCCAGTGCTTTTCTGATCCATTATATTTTTGCTTTCTTGGATCATCCCCACTTTGCCCCACTGCCCTCTGGCTACCCTACTCATGTCTCCCACATGGTCCCTTTCACTTTCTGACCTCCTGGTCATTACCCCCAAATTAGTTGAAGACTTGGCATCTGGCTCGCATTTCTCTCTAACTTCTAAATATTTAAATCTAATTGGTAATTTCTATGGAAACATTTATTCTATGCCTGTAATATTTTTAAGGTTTTTCAAAAGTCAAGAAACTATTTTTAATAGATCAGCACTCCAGAAAATCAACAGGGAGGAGAAATAAGCCACATGGGACCACTACTTTAAGCATTATTGGGAGACAGAGAAATGCAACTTTATAGTTATCTATAAGTAGAGAAGAAACAAAGCAAAAATTCCAATGTCTCTCCCACTGCCAGCTCTGTGCTGCAAGCCTGTGGGTGCAGGGAGCAGAAGAGGGAAGACTAACATTTTTCCTTGAGCAAGAATAAAATGAGAGGGCTTCCCTGGTGGTGCAGTGGTTAAGAATCCTCCTGCCAATGCAGGGGACATGAGTTCAAGCCCTGGTCTGGGAAGATCCCACATGTCACGGAGCAACTAAGTCTGTGTGCCACAACTACTGAGCTTGCACTCTAAAGCCCATGAACCACAACTATTGAGCCCACGTGCCACAACTACCAAAGCCCACGCACCCAGAGCCCGTGCTTCACAGCAAGAGAAGCCACCACAATGAGAAGCCCATGAACCACAACAAAGAGTAGCCCCCACTCTCCACAACTAGAGAAAGCCCACGTGCAGCAACGAAGATACAACACAGCCAATAAATAAATAAATAAATAAAAAGAATAAGAGGAAAGCAAAGCACTGAGATGAAGCTATAGGGGAGGGAAATTTTTTTTCTCTCTTCTCTTGTTTCTTTGGCTGATATAATCAAATTAACATAGGACAGATCAACAGGAGAAAAACAAATTTAATTATGTATGTACAGGGGTCCCCTAAGACTATGAGACCCACAGGCACTCAGGCAACTGTGGTATATATGGCATTCTAAACTAAGCCTAATGGGTTTAAAAACAAGAAGAAGGGGCTTCCTAGGTGGCGCAGCGGTTAAGAATCCGCCTACCCATGCAGAGGTCACGGGTTCGATCCCAGCTCCAGGAAGATCCCACATGCCGCGGAGCAAGTAAGCCCGTGTGCCAAAAAAAAAAAAAAAAAAACAAGAAGAAGGTAATCCATAGGAAGATGGAAGAGCAAATGTTTAGTAAGCAAATGTTTGCTATGCCATGCACAGACAATGGGACCCAGACAGGATTTGATCTCAGGCCCTACCTAGCTCTCCCCAGGCATACCACACCTAGTCCATATTCCTTGTAGTCATCTCTGGTGATAGCTCTCTTCTTGAATCAGGCCCTCTGTCTAAATTCTTTCAGGAAGTTAACAGGGAGTAAAAAGCTCCCCCTGAGTCTTCTGGGCCTTGACTGACTTCAGCTCAAAGTAATCCACATGACAGAGTGGCACCTTTTGGGAAGGCTCATTTTGAATCCTTTCAAGGTATAGACAAAATCATTCTCAGAAAGAAAATGCTCAAAAATAAATGATAAAATACTGAACATATGTCAGAGGTTGCTAATTCATAGAATTGACCACAGGAAAGGAACTTGAAAGCATGCAGCACCAGAAGTGGCAGCCTCAAAGATGCGCTGCTTCTGGAACAGAATCCTCTATATTAAGAAGATATAACCTTTGGAGAGAAACAGAAAAAGGAAAACAGTAAAAGGAAAAAGGTAGGAGGGCAAAATAAAGATCATACAGAAATGAAAGAGAAACACAATAATTAACACAAGGATGAGATTCACCCAACCAAAGATGACTGGAAAAATGTTGATAAAGCAACTAACATTAAGTATTTCATGAATATTTCATAATTTCATGAATATATCTCGCATATTCATGAGTATTTTATAACTTCCAGCTAAGAGTAAAACAAGGATGAGGTTATAGACAGAATGGGTACATATGTATGTGTATCGTGTGTGTGTTTATTTGCATGTATGTGTATTTATACACAGGTACTTGTTTCCTAGTTCTATGTGCTGAATGGTGTAAGAAGTAATGACCACCCTATAGAAATGAGCACATCTCATACTCAGATCTTGGTTGCTAATATAATTTCCCACTGAAAGGAATGAAGGCTCCTCAGAGAGCCTGTTTCCAGGCTTGGGGCAGGCTAAGTACAAGATAAGCATAAGCTTGAACATCTTGTTATGACAAAAAGTAAAGAAATAATCAAAGTATGTGTGTATGTACATATATATGTATTATATATAAATATAGAGAGAGACAGACAGAAAAAGAGCACATTGTACAGTAAATGGTAAAATGCACACTATAGATAAATCTGGATAAGAGGTATATGGATGTGTTCTTTGTGCTAGTATTATTCATGCAACTCTTTTGTAAGTCTGAAATTATTTTCAGATAAAAGTCTATAAATTTAAGAAGAAACAGGCCTTTTAAAGTTTATCGGGGTCTTGTGCATGCTCCTATTTGACCTCTGATATCTACATTGTAAAATGTTTGTAGGCCAACTGTGAAGAAGATGGACAAAAATAATGTCAGACATTATATGCTATTTGAGGACGGGATTGACTGTAAGGTTTGTAGGAATGATTGCAAAGAATACTAATAATTAAGCTTTTAGAAGAGAGAGAGTTTCTTCATCAATGTCTCTTTTGCTCTCCACTTTGTACAGTGCCAACAGGGAGAGCCCCGAGTCTGTGAAAAATATGACAGGGAGGCAGTCAAAAAATGTCACTAACTTCTCTGATGCTAGAACCCAGATTTTGAAAGAAAACAAAAACATGTTTTGTTCAATATCTTAATGTGAGAGATGTATAAGAAATGTCCTTGTAAGTCTGAAATTATTTTTTAAAAATCAGTTTAGATAATCAGAACTCAATTTGTTCATACTTGAGTGTAATTTCTTTCAACTTTCCATTTAATGATAAACAGTATTTTCTTTTCTTGCACAATTCAAAGATGCTTGATGAAATGTTTTAAAACCAAAACCACTCAGCACATTATGCAGTCTTCACATGGCTTTTTCAGAGTTTTGTATATACAAAAAGTGATTCATTCTCAGATTTGTATGCCAAAGTGTTTCTTATCCTCAGAGCTGCAAGTATGCTCTGTCATGTTAAAATGACTAGAATCATGTAATAGTGGAATAAGTTTTCCCCTTGACAACAATTTTCCTTTATGATTAATCAACTTTTGTGTGTTATAGTAATAATAATTAGAATGGGCAAGCACAGTATTGTTTATACACATGGATCAAATCTAAGGACTCCTTTTATAATTTTCCTGAGTTGTTGTTTACAACAGTTTTGATGTTACTTGGTGGTTCCTCTTATCTGATGTGTTTGAACTCCAAGATAACATTGACTTACGTTGTTCAGTACATCTAATAATAAATCACTTTGGAGACACCATAATTTTAAAGAATCTTGAAGCAATGAAAGATTTCTGCAAGGGAGGATTCTGTATGGTACTTTTCCTTTCTATTAAAGAGATATAATGTTGTTTATTTCCAACAATTTAAAAGACAAATTACAGAGAGCACAGAAATTGCTTCCTTGTTCTATCCCCTTTTACAACTATCTCTCAGTTCCCAGGGTTTAAACTTGTCACTGCTGAGGATCCAGTTGCTACTTAAGATATTCAATAATTAAGCAACTTCCTAAATAATTGGGAAAAAAAGGAAATAACTTTTCTTGAGAAGTGATGTAAATACTAGCGCCTAGGACATCATATATTTCTGGAAACAAAGCCTTCTGAGTTGTTTAAACTGCTGATCATCTTAAAAATAAAAAAATAAAAACAATTAGAGAACTTGCAAGATGTCATCTTAAAAAAGTGACATTACCAGAGGTGCATGTTTTGAGGCTAATATGTGCTTACTGACTATCAGTAATAAAGTTTATATTCTGGACATGTATTAAAAGAATTCTTTAAAATCAACTTGTAGAATCATAAAGTCAGTGGCATGAAGCTGTTAATCTCACAGCTTGCCCTTAAAAATATACATTACCAAACTAAAAGCTGGTTCTTTGAAAAGATAAATAAAATTGATAAACCTCTAGCAAGATTCATCAAGAAAAAGAGGAAGAGGACTCAAATCAATAAAATTAGAAATGAAATAGGAAAAGCTACAACAAACACCACAGAAATAAAAACCACCATAAGAGACAAATACAAGCAACTAGATGCCAATACATTGGAAAACCTGGAAGAAATGGACAGATTCTTAGAAAGGTACAAACTTCCAAGACTGAATCAGGAAGAAATAGAAAATATGAACAGACCAATCACAAGTAATGAAATTGAAACTGTGATTAAAAACCTTCCAACAAGCAAAAGTCCAGTACCACATGGATTCACGGGTGAATTCTGTCAAACATTTAGAGAAGACCTAACACCCATCCTTCTCAAAGTCTTCCAAAAACTTTCAGAGGGACGAACACGCCCAAGCTCATTGTACGAGGCCACCATCACCCTGATACCAAAACCAGACAAAGATATTACAAAAAAAGAAAATTACAGACCAATATCACTGATTAATTTAGATGCAAAAACACTCAACAAAATACTAGGCAACAGAATCCAACCATACATTAAAAGGATCATACACCATGATCAAGTGGGGCTTATCCCTGGAATGCAAGGATTCTTTAATATATGCAAATCAATCAATGTGATACACCATATTAACAAACTGAAGGATAAAAACTACATGATCATCTCAATAGATGCAGAAAAAGCTTTTGACAAAATTCAACACCCATTTATGAAAAAAAAACTCTCCAGAAAGTGGGCTAGAGAGAACCTACCTCAACATAAGAAAGGCCATATATGACAAACCACAGCAAACATCATTCTCAATGGTGAAAAACTGAAAGCATTCCCTCTAAGGTCAGGAACACAACAAGGATGTCCACTCTTGCCACTACTATTCAACATAGTTTTGGAAGTCCTTGCCACAGCATTCAGAGAAGAAAAAGAAATAAAAAGAATCCAAATTGGAAAAGAAGAAGTAAAACGGTCACTGTTTGCAGATGACATGATACTATACATAGGAAATCCTAAAGATGCCACCAGAAAACTACTTGAGCTAATCAATGAATTTGGTAAAGTGGCAGGATACAAAATTAACACACAGAAATGTCTCGCATTTCTATACACTAACAATGAAAGATCAGAAAGAGAAATTAAGGAAACAACCCCAATCACCAGTGCAACAAAAAGAACAAAATACCTAGGAATAAACCTAACTAAGGAGGTAAAAGACCTGTATGCAGAAAATTATAAGACACTAATGAAAGAAATCAAAGACAACACAAACAGATGTAGAGATATACCATGCTCTTGGATTGGAAGAATCAACATAGTGAAAATGACTATATTACACAAAGCAATCTACAGATCCAATGCAATCCCTATCAAATTACCAATAGCATTTTTCACAGAACTAGGCAAGAAATTTTACAATTTGTATGGAAACACAAAAGACCCCGAATAGCCAAAGCAATCTTGAGAAGGAAAGACGGAGTTGGTGGAATCAGGATTCCCGACTTCAGGCTATACTACAAGGCTACAGTGATCAAGAAGGTATGGTACTGGCACAAAAACAGAAATATAGATCAACGGAACAGGATAGAAAGCCCAGAGAGAAACTATGGTCAATTAATCTATGACAAAAGAAGCAAAGATATACAATGGAGAAAAGGCAGCCTCTTCAATAAGTGGTGCTGGGAAAATTGGACAGCTACATGTAAAAGAATGAAATTAGAACACTCCTTAACACCATACACAAAAAGAAACTCAAAATGGGTTAAAGACCTAAATGTAAGGCCAGACACGATAAAACTCCTAGAGGAAAACACAGGAAGAACACTTCAACATAAATTACAGCAACATCTTTTTTGATCCACCCCCTAGAGTAATGGAAATAAAAACAAAAATAAATAAGTGGGACCTAATGAAACTTCAAAGCTTCTGCACAGCAAAGGAAACTATAAGCAAGATGAAAAGACAACCCTCAGAATGGGAGAAAATATTTGCAAATGAATCAATAGACAAAGGATTAATCTCAAAAAATATATAAACATTTCATCCAGCTCAATATCAAAAAAAACAAACAACCCAATCAAAAAATGGGCAGAAGACCTAAATAGGCATTTCTCCAAAGAAGACATACAGATGGCCAAGAGGCACATGAAAAGCTGCTCAACATCACTCATTATTAGAGAAATACAAATCAAAACTACAATGAGGTATCACCTCACACCAGTTAGAATGGGCATCATCAGAAAATTGACAAACAGTAAATGCTGGAGAGGGTGTGGAGAAAAGGGAACTCTCTTGCACTGCTGGTGAGAATATAAATTGATACAGCCACTATGGAGAACAGTATGGAGTTTCCTTGAAAAACTAAAAATAGAATTACCATGTGACCCAGCAATCCCACTACTGGGCCTATACCCAGAGGACACCATAATTCAAAATGATTCATGCACTCCAATGTTCATTTCAGCGCTATTTACAATAGCCAGGACATGGAAGCAACCTGAATGTTCGTCGACAGTCGAATGGATAAAAAAGATGTGGTACGTATATACAATGAAATATTACTCATCTGTAAAATGGAACGAAATTGGGACATTTGTAGAGACATGGATGGACCTAGAGACTGTCATACAGAGTGAAGTGAGTCAGAAAGGGGAAAACAAATATTGTATATTAACACATATATGCAGAATCTAGAAAAATGGTAGAGATCAACTGGTTTGCAAGGCAGAAATAGAGACACAGATGTAGGGAACAAACATATGGACACCAAGTGGGGAAAGCGGGGAGAGTTGGGGGGGAATGAATTGGGAGATTGGGATTGCCATACATACATTACTAATAAGAAAAAAAAATATCAAATTGTATACTTTAAATATATGCAGTTTATTTTATGTCAACTGTATCTCAATAAAAGTTCTTAATACATATATATACATTTCCAAGCCATTTTAGGGAGAAAATTTTCTATCCCAACATTTCTCAAACTGGATTTGCTCAAACACAAAATTTTAAACAAAAAGCTCACTTCAGCAGTAAGTAAATATTACATCATTATAATGCTGGCCAATATTGTACACTTAATTACCTTATGAGAGTCCCAATTTGAAGTCCCAATTTTTTTGAAGATTAAAAGCTCAGAGAATGACTGAAGTTAAAGAGAAAGCTGTTTACTCTGTTTACAAAAGGACAAACAGTGCTTATGTAAAGACATATGAGTTCTATACGACATGACCCCTTCTGCTCCTACTTTCACACCATATTTTGTTAAATTAAAATTCTATAAACAGAAAAGTTCAGGCTTAATGATTCCAAAGTCTTCAATGAAAGTCTGTTCCAATGTGGAATCATTGAGAACCAAATCCTTCCTTACAGTTGATTCCCTTGCAGTAAAAAGCATCCTCTCTTGTTTTGATTTCCATAAGTATGGATATCAGAATAGGACCCAGTCTCATAGATATCTTTCCTCTGCCTCTGTTCAGCAGGGTGGCCATGAGAATGGAAATTGCAGGCCTCCAAAAATAGGGACCAAAATTGTCCAGCTCCTGTACTTTGAAATCCATTACCACATTTGGGCCCAGGCCACACAGCATCCCAGAAACTGCTTCTAGCCAATAACTGACCATGGCAGGGATACTGAAGCAGGTCTCCTGCTGGGAGATGTGGGTCTTTGATTCGAGGGCTTGCTGATGACCTTGTCGAAACTACAGAAAGACACAGCTGAGTGGGGCACTTCTGCTCACCTTTGCTTCCTGCTTTCCTACACTTGATCAGATTTACATAGTTGTCTCTTCCAGCCTTCTTGGGCTCCCTCCCCATTTCCTCTCTGGGTTTCTCCCTAGTAAAATTCTTGTATATTTAATCCCATCTTGGCATCTGCTTCTTAGAGGACTTGGACTAACATAAGTGCCACCAGGAGTAGTTCCAGAAAACAGGCAAAAAAATGGGGACTTAGGATTGGCTCACCCACTGACTGACAGGTGAAGAGGACTCCATCCTGGTTGATGAGTGAGGTGCAGATAGCCCCTGACACAAGATGGTAGCACATTTGCTAAAGATTTCATTATGGTGATCTAGGAAAATGTACTGGTGGAGGGGAGTTCTGTGCCAGGTACAATGAGGCAGGCATTTGAAAATTACAGCAACAATACTTAAAAAGAAAGCCAGGTTGGCTGATTACTTTAAAGTTGCATTGATGCCATGCAGAAAGATAATGAGAGTCTGAGGATGAATTACCAAGCACCTAATGGCTAAATGTGGGAGCCAGAGAGCCTCTGTGGTAGCTTACAAAGAGGTTCTTCTCTCCTGCAGTGGGAGGGTAGACATAGTGGAGAAGCAAACTGAATATGTAATTGTTTGTGTAGCAGAGCTCCAAAGACATTTGAATGTTCAGTCACAGCAGGTCTGTATATAAAGGTCAGCAACCTGGTGGGAGAAATCTAGAGTCCCAAAACATGGGATGGAGACATCCAGATGGAAAGTTTTCCGGATGTTTGCTCTGCAATACGCTCTGGACTCTGGGCTTGCAAAGGTGACCCAAACTCCCTCAATAGATGCTAGCATTTCCACCATCCTAGCAAATGCTGAAGAAGCCTCTCCCCAGTAAGGCAGCAGGTGGCTCCTGAGGAACTGCTACCACATCCATTCTAACTTTCAGGCCAACAACTAGGAATAAATTCCAAGCAAAACCTTGCTGGGACCTGCTGGGCTACCCACTTTAAAAATGCAAAAAGCTAGCCACATGTACCAGCAGGAGCCAGAGGAGTGTTCCTGGGATTGAACGTGGAATGTGCATGATTAAAGGGCTAGAACGTAAGACTAGCTAGCAGATATTCATTGACTTGAGGGCCATTTTCAGGACACAGGACCCAAGAGGATGCAGAAATCTTGCTGCTGGAGTGATTCTTAGAAGCCTGGGGGAAAAGAAAAGACAGACAATCACAGTGGGATAGAAATGACTCCCCTGCCCTGGTAGATGTAGAGAAAGGAACAAAGAGGATGAGGGACATGGGCACACGACCATAAGGCCAGATGACACACTGGAGGATTATGTTCTATAATAGGACTCAGAGGACAATGTATTCACCAAGGCCATTAGGAATGCAAAGGTGAAAGGGCACCCACATCACTAAGAAGTTTTATAGTAGCTATTATCCTCTGCAAGCCTAGGGCCCAAGACCTAGGATGGTAGGTGACAAAGCTGAGCTCATTAACATTCATGGGGATTTGGCCCTAAAATAATCAAAGTCAGGTGGTGGGGCTTGACTTTCAGAAGTCATGAGGCCATAACTGCCATGAAGACCAGCAAGGTCAGAGGTGTAGCCGAGGAGTTTAACTGGCAAGGAATGTGGAACTAATAACAAAATAGACAGGCACATAATGAGGTGCTTAAGGTGAAGGAAGGTAATCACCCAATAAAAAGTCACAATCCCAGATATAGATCAAAACTAAAAAGATGCTCAAGTCCTTAGAGGAAAGGACCTTGCAACACTATTACAAGTTTATACCATGATAATTCCCCAGATTCTTCAAAAAGGAACCTATTTATTGGGTGACTGTATACAGGAAAGATGGAGTAACCAAACATTTTGAGGACTTACAAACACAGGTTGTGAGTGTATCTTGATCCCAGAGACCCAGATCACTATCCCGGCTCACTATGAGAATGGGGGGATAGAGGAGACATGTGGAATGATGGCTGAAGTCCAGCTCTGTTTTATTTACTAATTTGGGAACTGAGGAAATGACTAATGGTGAATCTGTAGAAAGAGAAGTGGCCCAAGGTGGGAAGAGAGAGCTTACTGGGTAGTGGCCAATGGCCTGACTATCTAGTTAGGTCACAGAAGAAACAGGGCCAAAAGATCAGCCTCTTTATTCCTGGAGTATAGAAATGCGAACTGATATATTCGAGTAAGCATCAAACGTGAAGATTTCTATATCACATGTTAATGTGCAGGAGAAAATACCCAACTTGAAAGAGGCACTGAACAATCAACTGATAGTGGCTGGGGAAACTAAGGCAGATATGATGCTAGGACACCTAGGAGGCAGAGGACCTCTGACATCTGATTCTGGCTTGAGGACAGCCTTGCCAAACATTCCTTAGACTGCCCAGCAGTCAAGGATGCTTGCACTCAAACTTCCTTCTCTCTACTTCACTCAGGGTCAGACTTGCATTGTGGTATAAAAGCTCTTCCAGGCTTCTTAGTCTCCCTTCATATTTTCTCTAGCAGCCGCTTCACTTAATAAAATATTTTCATGTTTAATCCTATCTTGGCATCAGCTCTTGGAAGATCCAGTCTAACACAGTTACCCTTTTCTTTCATGCTTCTAGCCTAACAAATCTCTTTAATCTCTCCTCTGATTAAATGCTTTTCCTTTATTATGCAGGTTGATTTTCTCCAGTCCCTCTGCAATTCTAAGAAACCAACTCGATTTTGCCAGGTTTGGTTAGGCTCACTCCAGCTTCCTGAGAAAAGTACACCAGTGAGAAGTCCATACCACAGCTGGATATCATTTTTACTCCTCTTGAAAAGAAATGCTGTGGAACTTTAAGACGATTTCTATTAATTCACGAGATTTTTCAAATGTTCTCGTGTTGTTCTTCCTCTTCCCCTTTCCTCTTCTTCCCCTTCCATTTCTTTTCCTCCTCTCCCTGTCCTGCCTCCTCCTCTTTCTCCTCCTTTTCTTCAAATTTTTAACTTGCAAGTCCTACTGGCATCTTTAGGCTATGCCTTCTCAGTGAAAACAATTGTATCAGAATCATTAAATCAGAATTATTAAGCAGCACATCTAGTCTTGCTAACTATTGAAAAACAAATCAACAAGGTGGCAAAAACAAAATAGTAAGAAAAATAATTGTTTCCACAGTGGCTCCCCCTCTCCTCTCTATTTCCTTCACTATCAATTTTTCCCAATTTTTTTTAAACCACATAATGTTTGCTGATGTTAAAAACAGGATGCAGATTAAGGTAGTAGGCGAAAGTTCTAAAGAAAAGCTGAATTAAAGTTACTACATTTCATTCCAATTTTTAAGTAGTTCTGTTATCTCCAAACTTTCAAATGATCCCTAGTGAAAAAGACAAACCTCAAGTAAGTGTACTTACCAGTGCAAAGGAAGAAAATTCCATTGAAGGTGCTGAAACCACTGTAGACACCTGTTCTCTTCAAAGTTAGCTACTACAAGGGAGTGAGAGACCTGTGATGGTCAGGTAGCACTCACATACTGCTGAGGAGGAACTCTTCCAACAGTCATAAAATCCTTTGAAATATTTTATACTGAGAAAGTTGGCAAAATGAAAATGCCTCAGTTCACCCAACTTCAATGTAAAATGTACTGGACTGACTCACTCTGTGCTAATAGCTAACTTGTTTTCATTAATGGTGACAATTAATTATGGGTAACGGATGTTAACTGTGAATCTGAAAGACCGTTCAGCATTTAATTTGTTAAAAAAGAAGATATTCTCCTAGAATCTAAATTCTCTACAGTGTTCTAGCTGTAAAGGAAAAAAGTGTTCAGGAGAACAGAAATGTGTTATGACACTAATTGAGAAGCTCAGATTGAACACAACTATCTTGGAGATAGTAATCTTATAGATTTACATACATGTACTAATGATAGAGTATATTATTGTAAAACTATATTTTACTGGCATGTTTAATTTATGATCCAGCCAAGTTTACCCAATAATAACTTTTATTATGATAAGCTCCTACCACATTTCTAAAACAGCAAACAATTTAGTTCTATTTGCCATTTGCTTAGGATGTGAAAAAAAAAATGTACCTTTGAAATTGGGTTAAGTTCTTTCTTCAGTACATACTTAGATGTGATAAGAGTGACTCTGGTAGAGAAGACAGACACAAGCTTCCCACTTCTCAAGGAAGCTTTCAGTCGACTGGTAACTGGATTGTTTATCTCAGATTATAGTACTTAGTACACTGGGTCAACTACTATTTCCGTTACTTGTAGAAGAAGGAAAAGACCTACCTATCTGGTTTAAACAGGTTATATGAGCTTATACCATTTCTGGGTTGCTGTCGTTTTGCTGAGGGCAACCGTGTTTCATTCCTGTGTGAAGTTTATTACCTTGTATATCTAGAAAGAGAACAGGTTTCTTGATGGACTAAGACTATAGCTTTTTTCTTTTTCATGTCAAGTATTTTTGTCTTCTCTGAAAACCTTGCCAGCTGAAGATGGATCCAAAGAAAAAAGAATGAAAATTTAATAAAAGCCTAGAAAGAATATTATCTTCATTACCCCAGGCACTGTGCTAGAATTACTGCCTTTAATAAATAATAAGTAACATTAGAAGTAACATAAAAATAACAAATCTATATAAAGAGGTTTCAAATGTAAGTTGGAGAAAGCAGGAACTATTTCAATTTATTTTACTCCCTGGAGTCCAAAATTCTTTGTAGGCACTTTATAAATATTTTTTTAAAAAATCATGTAAATGTAATTAAAGGACTTGAAATGGGCAATATGGTAATTCCCCCTTTAATTGGTGAGGTGGTTTCTATTTCTTTGGTATAGTGAGAGACAGCTTAGAGAATGTTTTTTTAATTTCTTTATTCTGCAATTGTTAGTGATTGGCAAGGAGCTGAGTTTTTATTTTCATATTGTTTTACTTTATTTTATTATTTGTTAATGAAAGTTGAGGTTATTTGATATTCAGTGTGAGGTAGATCATAGAAACCCTGCCCAAAAGTTACCTTGAACTGCAGCTCTTTCCTCACATGTACTTTCTGGATTCTCAGGATGGACCTCATCTCATCCCAGTCTATTCCAGTCTTGCTGAAAAACTTCCTCAAGGATCAAACTCCCTTTCATTTGGGAAGCCATCCCAGTTGGTAGCCACCACCACCAAGGACCCTCCCTGTCCCCCCACTTTCCTCACCCCTGCACAAACTTCCACCCAACCTTCTTCAGATGATTACCATTAATCTTTCTTAAACAGAATAGATTTGGTGACCTTTATTCATCCTTCCCAAGTCTGGAGTGATGTGAATTGACCTTGCCAGAGGTTAACTTGACATCTCAGGCCAAAAGGATGCTTTAACACAAACTTAGAATAGCATATATTTCGGTATCTGATACCCTTTTGGATGCTTAATAAGTCTGGATTTTGCCGCTTTCTGTTTTTCTGCCTAGAATTATTTATTATTTGTAATTCCACTAGTTGGCTTTCACAGGACAAGAAACACAATTTGCATTCTTGGAAAATAAAGTAACAGGTATACAGAGTGTATGTGAAATTAAGTACCATATGATTTTACAGTTTCTAATTACAAAATAATTTGCTGAGTCATTCCTGCCTTTTTTTAAAGGGGAAAAAAAAAAAGCCTGAACGGCCAGATTTTATGGCAATAATTTTAAGAATTGAATTGTATGTAGTGTTAGGGTATTTTCTGATGCAGTATAAAACTAGTACTAATATTGAAAAGAACAACTATTTATTACTAAATCATTTAAGTCACAATGATTTTATTCCCTCAAGTGGCAGGGAGGTTTTCTCCATCAGTGTGTTCTTAGTCTAAGCCATATTACCTGCCACACTTATCCTCAGCCAGAACCCACCCCTATCCCAGATTCCTAACTCTGCTTACACTACTGACCCTGGGTATGTGTTTTCCCAGTTACTGACGTCATACATTTTGTCTAGATAAATTTAGGGTTTATTTTTTCTTCCTATTCAATTACAATCCAATCACTACATTCACCTGGCCAAAACTCTCTCTCTCTCTCTCTCTCTCTCTCTCTTTCTTTTCCTACTCCAACTCCAACTTTGTACCTAAAGTCTTTTCCTAGCTTGCCAGCTGGAACCATTCCTCCCTTCTGTACTTTTCCATAGTTCCTGTGTTTTAACTTATGTAATATACTTCAACCAAATAGACTAATTGTATATATGTCTTTCCACTGAAAGACAAGCTTCTTAAGGCAAAAGTACAGCTTATTCCTTTTGCAGATGTTCTATAAGTATTGGTTAAACTGACCTAAAACGTGATATTTTCTCTTTGGAAGAGTTTAAGCCTATCAGCAATCTAGTTTGATCTGCCAAAATTGCACTAAATGTTTCTATAATAGAGGTATTCTACTCCTTAGCTTACTACAAAATATCTCTAAGAGATTTTCTTAACACACACACACATATACCCCATGCTATGCATGTAATATACAATTCAAAATCCATGTATGACTTTGGAATGTTTACTCAGATACCCACATGTAACAGAATGTTGAGTGACATTTCCTGGGAAATGGTGAGTGAAATCCAAAGGCGGGAACAAAAAAGCTCATAAGCACCTTCTATTCCAAAGGGAGCTGTAAACATTCAGGGCCACACATCTTCTCTTGGATTTTCTAAATGTTAGCAGAACCCACTCTGCCAGACCCAACCATCTCCCACCACTTCTTTCCTACCTCTTTTCTAGTCCCTACAAAGACAACTGGGGAGGGTTAGAGAGGAAGCTTAGAGGATTTTCTTTTTCTCCTCCTTAGTGCTACTTCCCTAAGTGAGGGGAACTCCCAGAAAACCACCTGAGAGTGAGTGTGTAGGGAGACCAAGAGAGATTTTGTATTCCTGGTCTTAGGAAGCAGTGGAGCTGTTTGTACTCATATCAACTGCCATGATGTTATGGACTAAATATTTGTCTCCCCAAAATTCATCTGTTGAAGCTCTAACCCCCAGTGTGATGGTTTGGGGAGTAGAGTCTTGGGTGATAATTGGGTTTAAATGAGGTCAGGAGGGTAGGGCCCCCATGATGGGACTACTGTCCTTAAAGGAGAGGAAAAGACTAGAGCTCTCTCTATACCTGTCATTTGAGGACACAGAAAGAAGGTGAATATCTGCAAGCTATTCCCAGAGAAGTGAATTGATCTTGGACTTCCCAACCTCAAGAACTATTAGAAATAGTTTAAGCCACCCAGTCAATAGGATTTTGTCATACAGCATGAACTAAGACACATGGCAAGGGCACATTTGTATCCAGAGCCATGTGGACTTATGGAACTTAGCTAGGCTTGATTCAACTAACTATTAACCATCCCAAGGGGCTTACCTGACAGGTAAGGAAACTGAAAAGAAAGACACTGTGGTATATAGTCAAGGGTTGGATGTGAAGCTGGGAACTGTGGTTTAAGAGATGACATGCTGCACTTGTAACGTGTACCCATATTTAGGCTAAAAATAGATGAAGCAGAAAAAAAGCCAGGGAGACATGCACAGATAAACAGATTGGAGAGACAATGTGGCCCTAGAGAAAGAGAAGTAGAAAAAACTGTTGCCTTGGTTCCAGACACTGTATAATTTGCATTCTTCAAACAAAAATCAACCAGGCACCCAAAAGCGTTTAAGATACCAGCCACACAGAAGCTGTCAAAGAATGGCCAGTGTTAGTCAAAAAAAGAGGGAAAAACAAAAGAGGAATGTACCAGAGCAAATTAAGTAAGGAACAAAGCCCTTTTCCTAGTCGGGTCCCACTAAACAGAAGGGAGCTATCAACCTGGAATAAGTGGAAGAAAGAATACATCTAGCCACAACTCCAGTGGTTCTCTAACTTTTTGTTCACAAGCCCCCTTCATACTCTTAAAACTTCTTAGAGTTATTTGTTTATATGAATTTTACCTACCACTAATTGCTATACTTAGATTTAAAATTGAAAAAAATTTAAAGTATTTATTAATTAGTCTTAAAATAGCAATGCTAATGCCACATTATCTGTTAACATAAATAATATACTTTATAAAAATATAGTTTCAAAACAGAAGACAATTTAGTGAAAACAGTGGCATTGCTTTTTTTTTAACCTTACTATGAATGTAGTTTTTTTTTTTTAAGCCCTTCATTGGAATAAAATTGCTTTACACTGTTATGCCAGTTTTTTGCTGTACAACAAAGTGAATTAGCTGCATCTATACATATATCCCCATAACCCCTCCCTCCTGCAACTCCTTCCCGCCTTCCCTATACCAGCCCTCTAAGTTATCACCAATCTTTGAGTTGATCTCCCTGTGTTAAGCAGCAGCTTCCCACTAGCTATCTATTTTATATTTGGTAGTGTATATATGTCAATCTTACTCTCTCAGTTTGTCCCAGCTTTCCCTTCGCCCCCCTCCATTCCCCCCCCCCGTGTAATCAAGTCCCTTCTCTACATCTGCATCTTTATCCTTGCCCTGTCACTAGGTTCATCTGTACCACTGTTTTTAGATTCCATATATATGAGTTAGCATACGGTATTTGTTTTTCTCTTTCTGGCTTACTTCACTCTGTATGACAGGCTCTAGGTCCATCCACCTCACTACAAATAACTCAATTTCCTTCTTTTTATGGCTGAGTAATATTCCATTGTATATATGTGCCACATCTTCTTTATCCATTTATCTGTTGATGGGCATTTTGGTTGCTTCCATATCCTGGCTATTGTAAATAGTGCTGCAATGAACATTGTGGTACATGTTTCTTTTTGGATTATGGTTTTCTCTGGGTATATGCCCAGTAGTGGGATTGCTGGCTCACATGGTAGTTCTATGTTTAGTGTTTTAAGGAACCTCCATACTGTTCTCCATAGTGGCTGTACCAATTTACATTCCCACCAACAGTGCAGGAGGGTTCCCTTTCCTCCACACCCTCTAGAACACTGTTTCTAGATTTTTTGATGATGGCCATTCTGACTGGTGTGAGGTGATACCTCATTGTAGCTTTGACTTGCATTTCTGAAATGATTAGTGATGTTGAGCATCTTTTCATGTGTTTGTTAGCCATCTGCCTGTCTTCTTTGGAGAAATGTCTATTTAGGTCTTCCGCCCATTTGTGGATTGGGTTATTTGCTTTTTTAGTATTAAGCTGCATGAGCTGCTTGTATATTTTGGAGATAAATCCTTTGTCCATTGCTTCATTGGCAAATATTTTTTTCCCATTCTGAGGGCTGTCTTCTTGTCTTGTTTATGCTTTCTTTTGCTGTGCAAAAGCTTTTAAGTTTCATGAGGTCCCATTTGTTTATTTTTTATTTTATTTCCATTATTCTAGGAGGTGGGTCAAAAAGGATCTTGCTTTGATATATGTCGTACAGTGTTCTGCCCATGTTTTCCTGTAAGAGTTTTATAGGGCCTGGCCTTACATGTAGGTCTTTAATCCATTTCGAGTTTATTTTCATGTATGGTGTTAGGGAGCATTCTAATTTCATTCTTTTACATTTACCTGCCCAATTTTCCCAGCACCACTTATTGAAGAGACTGTCTTTTTTCCATTGTATATTCTTGCCTCCTTTGTCAAAGATAAGATGCCCATATGTGCGTGGTTTTTTCTCTGGGCTCTCTATTCTGTTCCATTGATCTATATTTCTGTTTTTGTGCCAGTACCATACTGTCTTGATCACTGTAGCCTTGTAGTATAGCTTGAAGTCAGGAAGCCTAATTCCACCAATTCCATCTTTCCTTCTCAAGATTGCTTCGACTCTTCGAGGTCTTTTGTGTTTCCATACAAATCGTAAAACTTCTTGTTCTAGTTCTGTGAAAAATGCCATTGGTAATTTTATAGGGATTGCATTGCATTGAATCTGTAGATTGCTTTGGGTAGTATAGTCATTTTCACAATGTTGATTCTTCCAATCCAAGAACATGATATATGTCCCTCCATCTGTTTGTATCATCTTTGATTTCTTTCATCAGTGTTTTATAGTTTTCTGCATACAGGTCTTTTGCCTCCATAGGCAGATTTATTCCTAGGTATTTTATTCTTCTTGTTGCAATGGTAAATGGGAGTGTTTCCTTAATTTCTCTTTGTGCTCTTCCGTTGTTAGTGTATAGGAATGCAAGAGATTTCTGTGCATTAATTTTGTATCCTGCTACTTTACTAAATTCATCAATTAGAGCTAGCAGTTTTCTGGAAGCATCTTTAGCATTTTATATATATATACTATAATCTCATCTGCAAAGAGAGACCATTTTACTTCTTCTTGTCCAGTTTGGATTCCTTTTATTCCTTCTTCTCTGATTGCTGTGGCTAAAACTTCCAAAACTATGTTGATAATAGTGGTGAGAGTAGGCACCTTTGTCTTGTGCCTGTTCTTAGGAGGGAATGCTTTTTTCATTTTTTCACCATTTAGAATGATGTTGGCTGTTGGTTTGTCCTATATGGCTTTTATTTTGTTGAGGTAATTTCCTTCTATGCCCATTTTCTGGAGAGCTTTTATCATAAATGGATGTTGAATTTTGTCAAAAGCTTTTTCTGCATCTATTGAGATGATCATATGGTTTTTATCCTTCAATTTGTTAATATGATATATCACATTGATTGATTTGCATATATTGAAGTATCTTTGCATTCTAGGGATAAACCCCATTTGATGATGGTGTATGTTCTTTTTAATGTGCTATTTGATTCTTTTTGCTAGTATTTTGTTGAGGATTTTTGCATCTATATTCATCAGTGATATTGGCCTGTAATTTTCTTTTTTTGTGTGACATCTTTGCCTGGTTTTGGTATCAGGGTGATGGTGGCCTCATAGAATGAGTTTGGAAGTGTTCTTCCTTCTGCTATAATTTGGAAGAGTTTGAGAAGGATAGGTGTTAGCTCTTCTTGAAATGTTTGATAGAATTCACGTATGAAGCCCTCTGGCCCTGGGCTTTTGTTTGTTAGGAGATTTTTAATCAGTCTCAATTTCCATGCTTGTGACTGGTCTGTTCACAGTTTCTATTTCTTCCTGGTTCAGTCTTGGAAGATTGTACTTTTCTAAGAAGGTACCCATTTCTTCCAGGTTATCCAATTTATTGGTACATAGTTGCTTTTAGTAGTCCCTCATGATCTTTTGTATTTCTGTGGTGTTGGTTGTTACTTTTCCTTTTTCATTTCTAATTTTGTTGATTTGTGTCTTCTCCCTTTTTTTCCTGATGAGTCTGGCTAATGGTTTATCAATTTTGTTTATCTTCTCAAAGAACCAGCTTTTAGTTATATCGATATTTGTTATTTTTTCTTTCATTTCTTTTTCGTTTATTTCTTATCTGATCTTTATGATTTCTTTCCTTCTGCTCACTTTGGGGTTGTTTTGTTCTTCTTTCTTTAATTGTTTTAGGTATAAGGTTATGTTGTTTATTTGAGATTTTACTTGTTTCTTGAGGCAGGACTGTATTGCTTTAAACTTCCCTCTTAGAACTGCTTTTGCTGCATCCCATAGGTTTTGGGTTTTTGTGTTTTCATTGTCACTTGTTTCTAGATATTTTTTGATTTCCTCTTTGATTTCTTCAGTGATTTCTTGGTTGTTTAATAATTTATTGTTTAGTCTCCATGTCTTTTCATTTTTTACAGTTTTTGTCCTGTAATTCATATCTAGTCTCATGGTGTTGTGGTCAGAGAAAAGGCTTGATACGATTTAAATTTTCTTGAATTTACTGAGCCTTGACTTGTGACCCAAGATGTGATCTATCCTGGAGAATGTTCCATGTGCACTTGAGAAGAAATTCTATTCTGCAGTTTTTGGACAGAATGTCCTATAAATGTCAATTAAGTCAAGATGGTCTAATATGTCATTTAAAGCTTGTGTGTCCTTATTTATTTTCTGTTTGGATGATCTGTCCATTGGTGTAAGTGGGGTGTTAAAGTCTCCTACTATTATTGTGTTACTGTCAATTTCTACTTTTATGGCTTTTGCATTTGTCTTATGCATTGAGGTCCTCCTGTTTTGGGTGCATAGATATTTACAATTGTTATATCTTCTTCTTGAATTGATCCCTTGTCATTATGTAGTGTCCTTCCTTGTTCTCTTGTAATAGTCTTTACTTTAAAGTCTAAGTTGTCTGATATGAGTATTGCTACTCTGGCTTTCTTTTGACTTCCATTTGCATGGAATATCTTTTTCCATCCCCTTACTTTCAGTCTGTATGTGGTCCTAAGTCTGAAGTGGGTTTCTTGTAGATAGCATATATAAGGGTCTTGTTTTTGTATCCATTCAACCAGTCTGTATCTTTTGGTTGGAGCATTTAATCCATTTACATTTAAGGTGATTATTGACATGTATGCTCCTATTATCATTTTCTTAATTGTTTTGGGTTTGTTTTTGTAAGTCTTTTCCTTCTCTAGTGTTTCCTGCCTACATAAGTTCCTTTAGCAATTGTTGTAAGGCTGGTTTGGTGGTGTTGAATTCTCTTAACTTTTGCTTGTCTGTAAAACTTTTGATTTCTCTATCAAATCTGAATGAGATTTTTGCTAGGTAAGGTATTCTTGGCTGTAGGTTTTTCTCTTTCAAGATTTTAAGTATATCCTGCCACTCCCTTCTGGCCGGCAGAGTTTCTGCAGAAAGATCAGCTGTTATCCTTATGGGTTTTCCCTTATATGCTATTTGTTGCTTTTCTCTTGCTGCTTCTCATAATTTTTCTTTATGTTTAATTTTCATTAGTTTGATTAATATGTGTCTTGGTGTGTTTCTCCTTGGGTTTATGCTGTATGGAACTCCCTGTGATTCTTGGACTTGATTAATTTTTTCCTTTACCATTTTGGTGAAGTTTTCCACTATAACCTCTTCAAATATTTTCTCAGACCCTTTCTTTTTTTCTTCTTCTTCTGGGACACCTATGATTCAGATGTTGGTATGCTTAATGTTGTCACCAAGGTCTCTAAGACTGTCTTCCATTCTTTTTATTCTTTTTCCTTTTTCCTCTCTGTGGCAGTTATTTCCACCATTCTACCTTCCAACTCACGTACTCATTCTTCTACCTCAGTTATTCTGCTCTTTATATCATCTAGAGTATTTTTAATTTCAGTTATTATGTTGTTCACTACTGCTTGTTTGCTTTTTAGTTCTTCTAGGTCCTTATTAAATGTTTCTTGTATTTTCTCTATTTTGTTTCTGAGATTTTGGATCATCTATACTATTATTACTCTGAATTCTTTTTCAGGAAAGTTTCCTATTTCCTCTTCATTTATTTGTTCTTGTGGGTTTTTATCTTGGTCCTTTGCCTGCAAGGTGTTTCTTTGTTTTCTCATTTTGTCTAATTTATAGGATTTGCTGTCTCCTTTCCCTATGCTGCCTAGTAGTAATTTCTCTTCTTTCTGTTCTCAGCCCCCTGTGGTGGGATTGGTCCAGTGTCTTGAGTACGCTTCCTAATGGGAGGGTCTGGTGCCTGTTTTCTGGTGTGTGGTTCTGAGTCTTTTCCCTTTGATGAGCAGGGCCATGCCAGGTGATGTGTTTTAGGGTATTTTTGAGCTTAATATGGCTTTAGGTAGTCTGTGTGCTTATGGGTGGGTTTGTGTTCCTGACTTATTTGTAGTTTGGTGTGGGGTATCCAGCACTGGCAGTCACAGGCAGTTGGGCAAAGCCAGGTCTTAGACTCTGATAGAGGCCTCTGTGAAAATTCTCTGCAGTTAATCTTCTCTGTGGCTGAAGACTAACTAGTGGTCTAGCATCCTGGACTTGGTGCTCCCTCCTCAGAGCCTCTGACTTGACTTCTAGTCAAGGAATCCAGATTCCAGACGTTGCTCATCCCAGCAATAAAGGGGATTAAAAAAGACTATCCAACCCCAGACTAATGGTAAAATGTTAAGTTAAACAAATAAATAGTGAATCAAGGAAACACGTACATGCACAAGAAACACAAAAACAGAACCCAATAGAACATAAATCACTAGAACAACCTGACAGAAGAACCCCAGAATGCAATGAGACAATTAAAGAGAAAACCAACAAAAATTCAAAACAAAACAAAACAAAAAACAAAACAAACAGGGAAATTGTGAAAACGAGGACCAAATATAACAGGGACCAAATAGAAACAGCAAGCAAATATAACAAAGAGTAAGAGAACAACCAGATAGACTGAAGATTTCCAAAATGAACTCAGACAATTATAATTAGAACTAAGATAAAGACAAAACCTAATAACAAAAACCAAAGCAGTGTGTCATCTGAAGAATAAAGCAAGGAAACAGAGCAGGTCCTTCTCTGCAGACTTCTGGCTCTCAGCAGCAGGCACATGAGCCCAGCCCTGCCAGGGGGCTTTTTCTATCCCTTGTCGACTACAACAGCCAGGCCCAGAGGGGGCCTCCCTTTGTTCATTGCAGGTGCCAAAATGGAGGAAACATCAGTGGCTCGTCCCCCCTGCTTGTGAGTCAGCAGTAGTGCCCCACCACTATAACCACTTGGCTTTCCCTGGTAGGCATTCTCCACTGTGGATTTTTCCCTCCTGTCCCCTCAGTCCATCTCTCCACAGCCAACAATGTTTCTCACCCTGAACTAGTTCTCTGGTTCCCAGGTTCCAGCTCCCAGACTCCTTGTACAGCTGTGAACCCACGTCTCAATCCGGGACATGCAGAGCCATGTTACGGGACCTCTGTGTGTTTTTCACTCTTTCCTATCTGCCACAGATCAGCCACTTCACCCTCTTTGGACAGTCCCAAATGCCTCCCTTCTGACCCAATCAAGTTCCCCATTGAAGCAGGGGTTTCCCCGTCAGATAAGGGGGGTTTCTCCAAATTCAGCAATCTCTCCTCTGTTTCAGCTCCCCCCTACCCCAGGATGTAGGACCCATCCCTTTACTTTCTTCTCCTCCTCTTTCTCCTTTTTTGTTTTCCCCCTCTGTCCTACCCAGTTATGTTGGGATCTTTGCAGTCCTTTCTGGTGTCCAAGCTCTTCTGCTAGTATTCAGCCAGTTTTCTGTGAGAATTATTGCATCTTCTGTTGTATTCCTGATGCAACTGTGGAGAGAGATGCACTTCACGTCCTTCTACTTCACCACCATCTTTTTCCCCCTAGTGGCATTGCTTTAATTTTACAAATCTCATTAATGTGTGGCTTAGAACATAGCTGAATTCTCACATCTGCTTCTACATTTGATCTTCTGTTATATTTTGGTTTGGTTGAAGCATGAGAGGAAAATGGGGCTTCATAAAGATACGACTCATTGGAAAAGGCAGGAGTAAGTTAATATCCTTTTCAGATCACTATGGATATTCTTCTTTAGTATTATGCTATAACTCAACAGGTGACACTAGTTTCTTAGAGTTTGTTGTACTGTGCAATCTGATACTAATCAATAAACTTTTTTGTACTTTAAAAATCTATTGATCTGCCTCATCTTTTATGTATCTTTTATCCATGCATGATTTTGTTACATTGTGCATTGGTTGTTCACATTACAAAGTTCTTCCAAAGTTGGGGGTTCTTATAATCATGTTGGGGGTTCTTAAGCCCACCCTCAGGCTCAAGTCACTAGAAGGAGCTGCATAGGGAAGTACTTAATTCTATTAACAAAAATGTGTAACAGCACATGCAAAGTACTGCCAACCAAAAAAAGCTCACCTGAGCCTTGATGTCCAGAGATTATATTGGGGGTCAGTCATGTAGACATACTGCTTTCATGAGTGACTGTGGCTACTCAATCTTCAGCTCCCCAGAGCAGATAAACCATAGTCCAGGAAATTAGGTGTATAAAACACTCTTATCAGGCAAAATATTACAAGGTTCAGATGTTATCTACCATGAGCCTGTCAGGGGCCATTTCTTTCTTTGGAACATGCAGAATTTGAACAACCCAAGCCTGCTGAGTTAACTCTTCACTACACAATAACATAAGCAAGTATGGCTTTAGTTCCTGTCACCAGCAATCTCATCACAAAATTCTTCAAGTATTAAGAAGTTGTTAAGCTCTTAATTATAGAAACGAGTTTCCAAAATTTCAGTTTTTTCCCTTGAAAGCTCAAATTTTATCATAGCCAACAAATACTGTTAATTGTTTTCCTTGAGATAACAGGCTCACTTCCTTCACTTTTGAGAGAACATTGGTCAAATACCCAAGTCTAAATAATCAAATTTTGTCTGTCAATTATTCTTCCAGAGGGAAAAAAAGAAAGGTTATTCCATGAAAAAAGTGGCTAGTTCAGCCTGAAAACCAAACAATTCCATACTTTATCTCTACATAGCATCATACTTTGGACTCCACTGGAAGTATCTTAGACAAACTTCCCATTTTATCACACAAAATTTTAATAAGGTATGTATTCTAGGGTTGGGATTTAGTAAGATTAATTACTTTTACTGCCTTATATTCTTAAGTGAAACTGGCTTTTTTTTTTTTTCCTGTAAGTTTGTGGCTCTGAAGAACACAATAAGTATTAATACAGTTTGGTGCCACTGCCTTTAATCATGCTAAGGCACTAACAGTTTTAGCCACCATTGATTTTGCATAAGTGCAATGTTGCCATAAAAAAAAAAATTACAACATTATTATGGAAATGGTTTTGATCTCCCTGGCCTTCTAAAACTGTCTCAGGGACCCCAAGCATTCTATGGATCACATACTGAAAACTATTGTTTTAGATTTGTCATTTTTTCCCACTCTGTTAAAATGTGCTATATCTATAGTCTTATTTACTCCTAGAGTTGAAGGTGTGCTTTCAACAGAACTTCATTTAAACCCATAGAAGAATGATGTTTACTTTTGATTTCACTGAAGGAAGTTTAGGTGTTTCAACGTAGTGAACTGATTGACATGAAAAGTGTTTGAAAGTCAAAGTCATAGAATATGAAACAATGAAAAAAAAAATCTCTTTTGGACCAAAACTATTTATGCACATATTGCACACGATGATGTAAGAACTTAGTGAAAATATATATATACTTAAAGCACTATAATAAAAGTGAAAAAATACTATTATATCCAGCATTATCAAATGTTATATATTCTGAAATTTATTTATAATGTAAACTAGTGTAGCTATGAAGCCACATATAATTTCAAAACTGTGATCAAAAGTCTGATTTACATTTCTCTTTTTTTCTGTACTTGTTAAGCTTTCATTTCTAATACTCATCTTGCTTTTCTCTCCCTCTTTCTTTTTGAGATGTAGTTTGGACAGGAGCCATTTTCCTATCATGCACTAACTCCCTTCTTCTCAGAAATAGGATTCTGTAAAATTGCTTGCATAATGCTATTGTTTTGTGTGCTGTAGAAAACTTGACTAATCCATTCACTCCCACTGTGTCCATACTTTCAGTAAATCCAAAGTAAATTATATAGGGTCATTAATCAAAAGCTAATGAAAAGATTTATCTCTTTAGATTTTCTCCCATTATTCTTGTTTTTTTTTTAGCTTCTATAATTGAAATCTAGAAGATTTTGCTCCAAAAAGTAGCTTTAGTTACATTATTTAAATTCCCATTTTTAAATAGTCCATGTTTATAATCAGAACTTCTGATTATGAAGGGTTAAAATATTTGTAGAGATACTCTTCTACTTGAGCATGGTCTTCATTAGTAGGAAAGAATGCTGTCTGTTTTCATTATTATCTCCTGTAAATATTATATCTCACTATTAATCCACTTTGTAAATGCTAAGTAGTTACATACAAAAATTGTCATCATGTCTTTGTCTTCTTTGAGGAAGATTGATACAAATGACACAAGAAAATTTCTTTGTTAGCTTAGACATGTCCCACACTTAAAGTATTAAAAGGAAATCTTACATTCTCCTCATCTTACAGGCTGTGGAATTGAAAGCGATGTTACTTGTGATAGATATGAGGCCTAGAACTTTCAAATTAGTAGGATAAAATAAAAGAACAAGTATGAAATAGAGTATCTGTTATAAGAGAGGACCAAAAAGACTTTAAAAGTCATACCATACAGATGTGGGTCATGAAGAAATATACCTCAATGAAATTAGCCTTTGAGTTGGGCCTTAAAACAGGAAAAAAGATGGGGCAGGTTGACACGTGTTTAAAAGGCAAAGCAAATGAGAAGGATCCCCTAAAAACAGAAGTGAAAACAAAAATACACTTTTAGAGAAGAATGAATAGTAAAATCTGTATAGCGTATGGAATGAAAAGAATGAAAGAGAGAAAAGAAAAAGGGGAGGAACCATGCCTGAATACTAAAAAATGTTAATACCTTTTATAGTAAACAAAACAGATAAACACAAAAACAAAAAAATTGGGGGGAAGCAAACAAACAAGCAAAACAAACAAATTTAGACTGAAAGTTCTCATGTTCAGGAAGACGAGTTCAGATATGGATACATATTTTTATCAATGTTTCTCAACAGCATGCCTATGTATGCTAATAAATGCTGTCTTCAGATTCAAATACCTGATTATGTGAACTAAACATTAAAAGATAAGTTTATTGCTAATTGAATGAGCACTGGCTTTGGAGTTAAAGACAGGCTGAGTCCTGAGTCTGATTGTCTTCCCATTACACTTAACTCCTCACCTTTCTCCCTATCCCTCTGTCTGGGACATTTCATTGCTTATGAATTGCAGGCCCAATGTCTGCAGGGTGCCATCATTCTGCAGTGCGGGAGACTCTTAGGTGCCTTGGGATGAGTCAAATTGGATGTAAATGAGGTATTTGAAATTCCACACCGTGTTTTTTCACTTGAGTTTGTGCACTCAAGTTCAAGTTGCTTAGGAGATGGGAAGCAACATAAGCCAATGACGAGTAACTCAGCAAAGACCCCTGGTTGGATCCAAGAGTGAATTCCAATCATGCAGCAGAATGTGGGGAGAAGGAATGACAATTGATGACAACTCCATAAAATGTGACTATGAATCTTAGACAAATGGACCATGCAGTAAGGGGGCGCTACACCCACTTCAGGAATGTTTCTCAGCCTGGGAGAAGTAGAATAAGTACATTTCAAATACAGTATGTGTTACTGAAAGAGGAGATGGGGTAAGAGGAAAATGCCATTTGTGACCTCTGGTGTGAAGTGTGAAGGGAACTGATTGAGTTGTGCAGGCTGACTGCTCAGGTTACATGGTTGATTCCTATTGGACAACCATATTCTTATCTTTCCTATTTTCTTAGATACAAACATCTTTGATAAAGAGGTTTTAAATTTCTCTTTGTTGACGTCCCTTGACTTTGTTCTGAACTAATTGTGTCATATTTATTATAGATTGTTTCCAACATATTTTATTTTCATTAAACCTTTAAGAAGTACTTTATTTACCTAATTCTACCATTCCTTAGAGCTAAAAACAATTTTACCAATATTATTAGAACAAGTTCTAGGTTTACTTTCAGAACTGGGTCCTACAAAAGAAAATATCATTTATTTTTTACATTTTATGTAATTGATTATTAAGTGGAACAAAGTCAGTTTATGTAGAGTTGAATAACTGGTATTCTGAAAAACTGATTAACAAGAGTTAGAGAAATATATACAATTGTGACATTTAAATAGAGTTTGTTTGGTTATGATAGCAAACCAAACTTTAAAACCCTAAATATGTTTAATTAAAATAAAGTAATTTTTGCAGAGCTATATTTGAAGAGGCAATACAGTACCAGCAATTATCTGTAATTATGCAGCTCCAATCACAAAATAATAGAGGTTTCAATGTCACAAAGTACAATAAGGATAATCACTCTTCCATTATTCCGATGGGCATGTAATTAACAACTTAAAAAAACTTTCATAGGGATATAACAGCCAGTTTCAATAAAGACTTACAGTGTACGCAGCTAAATGAATTGCGTTGCAGTTAAAAGTGACCTTTTCATTGCAGTTTTAAATCCCATACTAGTACTTTTTCAACCAAGGCTGATTTTTGCCTTTTCAAGCACTGACAAAAACTCTTATTATTACTATATATATATGTATACATATATATATAGTATGCCTATGAACCCCATGCTTTGCCTTAGAAACCTTATCTTGATACACAGGATGACACCTACTTTCCTGCACTTAAAAAACTTACCTTTGCTTAATATGTTAAAAGATAAACTAAGGCACATTAAAAATTTTTAAAGGTTATTTGAGCAAATATCAATCCCAATCAGCAGCACCAAACTGGAGGCGGTTAGGACAGCTCCACCAAAAGGAGCTAAGGGTAGATTCTTAGAGAGAACACGTGGAAGCAAAGCAAGGAAATTATTTGATTGGCTGCAGATTAAGCAGTTGCATTATTTTGGAAAGTCTTGTTGGCTGTTTGTGACTGGTTGTTCTTCTTAACCCTGACTCTGGTTTAGGATTCAGTTTGCTTATACAGATTACCAAAGCACCAGAGCCACCTCAGTCTAATGGCCTCCGTGTTTGATTACTTTAATAACAGTATGAACTTTTTACAAATACAAAATAATATGACAAATTTATGAAAAACTTGGCCTTAAAAATATTAATAATTTTAGCACTTAGATGTATTAGTAAATTGATTTTGTTCCCTCTATAGGCAGATATTTTAAAATCTTTATAATTATAGGGATCATAGGTTTAATGAACTTCTCAGTTATCATTTGTACACATTTTCCAGTGGTGCTACATTGTCTGCATATATAAGTAAAGTTTGCATACTATTTTTCCAAATAGAAGTACTATAATTCATTTAACCATTCCCTTAGTTTCTCAATTCAATTTTTTTTCAATCTATTTCATGGTATAAATAATGCTGTGATGAGTATCTTTAAAAAATATAGAGAGATATGAAATATAGATATTGATATAGACTTAATATAGATACATAGAAAGATAAATACAAACAAAATATCTATGTTTAATTATTTATGTGTCTATATTTATATCTATATCTACCCTTTGGCTCAGTTAATTCTCTAATTCTCTTCATGGACTATATCTTGAAAAAAACACATTTAGTGTATATATATGTATATTTTTATTGACTCCTGCTACTATCTCCAATTAGTTATCAAAAGAGTTCTATTTCAGAGTAATCATCTTTGTGAACTTGGAATCTGGTTCATTTGTCAAGTTCTTGATATTTTTCTTAGAGATTTTTCTGAGATATTTATATTAAAAAAGATAGTAACACTGTCACATACAGTGTATTTATGTAATAAATTGATTGCATTTTAATATATCAATAGCTTATTTTGCTTTTTATAGCATGCAGAATTTTTAAATTATACGGTCAAATTGATTAATTTTAACTTTTACCCTACTTATTATGCTTGTAAATTTAGAAATTCATGCCTTTTCCAAAATTTTCCTAAAAATTGAATCCTGTTATCTTTGTGTATGATAACATATCTATTACAAGTGTTTTTGCTTACAGTCTAAGTTAAAGATGTAAATTTTTTTCAAGATGCTGACTTGTTTGTCCCAACACCACATATTGAAAGAAATGTAAATTTTAAACAAAAACTAGTGTCTTGGCTGAAAATTGCTTGTTTGCGAGTAATGAAAACATCTTAAATTTCCTTAAGCCAGCCAACAATAAATGGATGAAGGTAGTGATTTAGGGGAAGGATAAGGAACAAATGAGTATCTTTTGGACTCAGACATCAGGGGGATTGGAAACAAAAATGAAAACACCGTCATGAACCAAGGCAACAACTCTCTCCACTTTTTTCCCTCTGGAGTCACATGGTGTCTTCAATCCGTTTGTCTGTGCATGTCTGCCTGACTTTTCTGCTTCATCTATACTCACCCCAAACCTAGAAATCACTCTAGTCTCACCTGTGTTATACAGGATATTGTTTTGAGCTATGAATACAAATTGTCAAGCCCTCCAATTTCAAAATGAGTAAATTAATAATATACTCTAATTTCAAATTATACAAGAGGCTGATATTTGTTTTGGAAGCCGTGCCCTTCTTTGTAAAAATAATAACCACTAATAATAACCAACAGCTTACACTTTAACAGTTCCAATTTAAGGAGTTCAAAGTAACCACAGACTTTATTTTGGCCTCACAGATTTACAAGCCATGCAAATCTTAGAAATTATATCACTACTTCATTACCATTAATTCCTATTATTCTACAAATTACTTATGAATTTGAATATGCTACCTTAATACTGGAAATGCTTTTGATACATAATTTTGTTCTAAGTAAAGGCTATATCTATGCTGTCTAATGTGTCTAGTGTCTAATGTGGAACTGTTAAAAGAAGGAGCTGGCAAACTACTGCCTGCAGGCCAAATCTGACCCACCATCTGTTTTTGCAGATAAAGTTTTACTGGAACACAGCTACATATATATTCACTTATGCATTATCTCAGGCTGCTTGTATACACAATGACAGAATTGAGCAGTTAACAGAGACCACAGGGCCCACACACCTAATATATACCGTTTAGCTCTTTAGAGACAAAGTTTGCTAAACTCTCATTCAAAGCATGACTCTCAGCCAATCGCCAATGTCACACAGTATTCCCAAAATAACTATGCTAATATAGAGATAGAGAAATTCTTGTTGAATTGCATGTATATGAGGATAATAACCATATTGATGTATGTTCATAATGATGATTCTACTAGTATATTTTGTGGGAAATTTTTTAGGTTTTCTTTATTTAACCAGAGTAGGTACCACAAGCAAATTAGCAACAATAATTATTTCTAGAAAAAAAAATTCTATTTTCCCATGATTTCCACTGTAACATTGGTGATAAGCTGGTAGGTTGTATCTCGAAAGAGAAAATAAATAGGATCCATAAATCCTTGATTTCTTAATCTGGAGCCTATTACTGCCATACCTATTGTTTCTGAGTCAGAGAGTGAGCAAGAGAATGGGATTATTTCTCAAGGACACTGTTTACTTCTATATGGTCAAAAGAACTTGATGTCTGGAATAAAAGCAAAAGAATCAATCTCTTTAACCCCTTTCTCCTGGCCATATCATCACTTTCCAACTACAATCGTGAACATTATAATTGCTTTGCTCACTACAGTCCTTCTTAAACTTCACATGGTTTAGGGAATTTCAAGTGAAACTAGGGACATATTTATTAAGGATTTGTTAAGGAAAGTGGATTAAGGAAATGGATGAAATCCAATGATTACAAAATTTATGTCACACACTCTTAAAATTTTAATTTTAAACCATCTAGATAGTTTGGGATTTCAACAGCATCATGGTGGTTGAAAGGAACACGGACCTTTCACAATGGCATTGACTTATGAAAAGGATGATTTTATTATAGCAGAAACTCAAGTTTATTTGGATTTTGGTATTTCTGGAGAAAGCCTGTTATAAACATCTATCAAGTTGAATATGTGTTGCAGAGGAAAACAAGAGTTCCTCTAGATATAAAGTATCAGTAAAATCTTGTGAATTAGAGTAAGATTCATAAAAAAAATCTGAACTAAAGATCCTTATAAAAAGTTTTTTCCCTAAAACTTTAAAGATAAGCCACAATATCTTGCAACATGTTAACAGAAACCTTTAAAGCTAGTTTCACATAGGAGATCTTTAGTCAATGAGTCAATTAATATTGAGGCTGCAGTCAGTCATTGGTGTTTCTGTGGTAAATAAAGGAGTCACACAGCTCTTGTCATGTAAGCCATTGAAGCTAACCAGGAAATGAACTGATACATTAAATCTCATTCTAGATTTACATTGAAAGCACATGCACATTGATATCAGGGATGGTATACCTCCTACTCTACGAAATCTCTTCTGAAGAGAGATGTCTCAAAAATTATATCTTGTGCCATCCAGAACTTTGGGCAAATTCCTTAACTACCAAATTAAAGGTTTTTCTTTCTACTGCAATGAGTAGTAAACTACATCAGAAGACACATCCCACGTATTGCCACTTCAGTGCTCTTTATAAAATATATTGGTAGGATGCCAACTTAATTTTTTTTTTCAACAAAAGTGAAGTAGATTTTTTAGGTGTCTGATTACCTACTCTTATTTTTGAAATGTGTTATAAAAATCAGTTTTGGGTTTTTTTTGTTTGTTTACAAACAAGACAGCAATATTGTTGATACATTTAAAAAGACAAGGTTTATCCATTGCCTGGCTTATGACAGATGTATTCTAAATTTGTGGGCACATCTATGCAAACAACTGATAATAGCCAAGGGCACCTTATCTGCTTTTACATAGAAGACTTTAATTTGGAAGAGGTGTATTAAATTTTTTGATTGATTTTGTTTTTGAAATATCTTTTGTTGAGAGAATATGCTTCTCTAGTATACTGTTGTGATGATAAATGTATGCTGGATTTATATATTTTTAACCTATATTTTATGACTAATAGTGATTTGATGAGAGTCTCCATTAATAGATAAAAGATGAAACAATAGGCAAGTCAAAATAGAGTTGGAGAAAATGAAATTTTGGAATTTATTTTTCACGCCCATCTAGCACACTTCCAACAAGTAGTATAAATAGTGCTAGAGATCCTTGTGCATTAAAAATACATATTTGTATCAGATAAGGTATCCTTTATGGTTGCACATAAATAAAAAGATCCAGAAACAGCTTAGATTTGAGTTATAGGTTGACGGCTACTTTAAAAAAATAATTAGCCTTAATAAAATTTACAGTAGAAGTTTACCAAGCAAGTAGACATTTTAGAAGTATAATGTTTATTTGTACAATATTATAAAACAAAAATAAAATATTTCCCTCTTCTATTTTGTAGTTATGTTATAAATGAACTACACAAAGATTTATGCCAGTAATTCTTAAGAATTTGAAGAACTGTAATTTGCCTATCACTAAAAACCATTATTTTAGAAACTAAACAATCTAAAATTGGAATTGAATCTCATAAAACCTTCTCTACATGGCAGAGGTATGATGCATCTGCAAAAGGAAAGGAAATATTTTGCCTGAAGAATGTTGATAGATATTATTTTGTATGTACTTATTTTTGTGGATTTTGACTCAGTATATCACTATTTATTCTACCATCTATCACAATCAACAAAGCATTCAAGTGACTACAACCTTCTAATATCTAGCTGGATTGTTAGAAATCACAGAATGAATCAGCTAATCTTACTGAAAAGTAAAATACAATAGCAAATAGCACAATTGCTAGATTTTTTAAAACAAAAAGTATAAATATTTCATAATTGTAGTGGTCTACAAGATATTACTCAGAAAATGCTAAGGTGTGTCGCATGAGTAAACAGCAGCAATGTTGTTGAGTTGATATATATCTACTTTAAGTTGCTGTGCAACTTGACAAGTTATTGAGAATGCTAGAGATTAGAGCATTACAGGAAACAGTAATGTCAGTCAATACACTGAAATTTTCACATTAGTCATTTGCGTAAGACTCTTCCTTTACCAAAGCATTCACCATCACTGCCATGAAGCTGTGAAATTGATTGATTGGATTTACACCTACTCTTTCTTCCTTTCCCACCTTCCTGGTGACGATGCTAATGGACTGTCAAATGGCTAGAAAAGAACAGTCAAATCCTGGCATCCGAATGTGCAGGAGTGAGGGGCACAGAGTTAAGCCTATTAAGTAACCTGTTTTTTTTTTTTAATTAATTGAGAGGTGAATGCAATGAGTTTTTGCTTAATTTGGGGCATCCTTAATTTTTATCATCTGGATAATATGCCTCATATATCTGGCATACAAAATAATATCAGCATAACAGAAGGAATTCTGTTGACACTTCGTCTAAATATAACCCATTAATCTTAGCATTTACCTGAAGATAATGTGTTACAGGGGAAAGTCATTGATTGGTTCCAGAAATCTTCATTAAAGAACTGTCAACACACTCTTAATTCTGGTGTCAAAAGTAGAATTTCTTTAAGCACTAACTACTTTCTTTGGCAGAGCTTGGTGGGTGGGTGCCAAGTCTACATTTGATTCCTATAACCAGAAAAATAGCATGGAAAAATACTGCTTCCAATTGTCTTGATCAAATATCACTGATATCTGGCAAAATAAAGTCTTATCAAAAAAAATTAAAGGACATTAAGTGACAATGTTGGAAATTAAAGTTTACTTTTACATAAAAAGAGCTTTAACAACAGGGTGTGCAGATAAAGAGTATTTAGAACAATATTCCAAATAGTCATCAATGAAGGTATATGGAACTAATTTCACCAGGATAAGTAAGTTCGCTGATACAGGCTGATGAACTTGCACATGGAGTATTGGGTTTGGGGTTGCTGAAGGCTGAGTGTCATAGGGACACTGAAGTATTTGATATATAATGAAGAATGTTTAGCCTATAGAGTTTAAGAATAATATGATTTAATAATTGATCAATATTTATATATTGTTATTCATATTATTAAACCAGTAATTAAATAATAATTAGAATTCTATCTGGGTGCAGGCTTGACTCAAGTGAAAGTGAGTCATAATTTTTTCTGGGCATTTGCTTTCCCAGAATTGTTCAGAAACCTCAAATGGCTTTGAACTATTTAGGTCTTACTGTTTCCACATCTGGTATTTCTTTTGGGGGTTACTTCTTGTCTTGGCCTTCCAATCTCCACTTACCTGATAGATCACTGCTTATCCCCATTCTGATATCTTAATCTTTGGAGATCTAATTCAATTCTTCTTCCTGTCTGGTCCCAATAGCTGTCACTGACATTATCTTGCCTGGTGTTACTGTCTTCATCATTGTTTCTATCATTCTACTAGGCAGTCCTGCCCCTCTGCCTGGTATGAATATTTATAATTCATGGCTACACAGTAATCTATCACTTCAGCCAACTATATGTAGTTTATCATTTTCTATCTTCAGTTCAAAACTGCATTGCCAATAGCCAATGCTTCTATAAAGTCGATGTATTAAATATCTTCTTCTCTTCTTCTGTTTGTCTTCTTGGTCATATCAATTTGCTGCATTTGTGGGCAAAGTTCTCTGTTTGGTACCATATGGGAAGATAAACATTAGAGATGCCACAAGGTTCTCAGTGACTTAACCTATCTAAGGTAAGTTTGGTGGGATTTTAGTCATTTTAGAGCAAGTGGCTTTGAATGTGTTTTAAATCAAATTATTCTTTTAAAATATATTTCTATAATGTAAAAGGGACCTTTTCTGGCATTATGACCTGACCTTTTCTGGCATTATGACCCAGCATTGCTATAGGCAGAATCAGGGAATTTGTAACAGAATATACAAACATCTGTTTCTACTCAGAGCCTGCTCTGGAGATTCTTGAGACTAACAATGACTTCAATCAATATCATTATCAGAAATATGCCCTCCAAGCTCTCTAAAATAAACCAGGCAAAATCAGAGTACTCTACACATCATGAATATAATTTCAAAACAGCAAGATCAGGAATAGCAGACCTTAAGATCTAGCACTAACTATTATTTGGGGGTAGAGAGAGGTTACTGATTAGACATTCTTCATCACATGCCCACCCATTAACTAAAACCCTGTATTTTTTTTTTGTTACCAACAATACTCCATAGCTAGAAGTTAAATATGGTAACTGAGGCAGTGAGACTATAACTAGAGACTCTCAGCTCCTCTTCCCTACTTCACCATTAACTTAGCTTGCTGCTGATGGAGAAAGCTGTTGATGCATATCGAGAATGAAGATTAGTTGTTCTATAAGTTTTACCCTTGCGCCCTATTCTCTAGGAATAGATAAAGAAAGATTCACTGCTCACATAATATTCCAACCACAAGCAAGACCTGACAGCTACTTGGAACCAGATGATTGAGACAACCATCTCTGAAAATGGAAAGATTATCTCCTCCCCAGCACATAGCTCCTTCCTCTTTTCCCCATATAATCTCTGAGCAAAACCTGGGGAGTTGGGACATGATTCTTAGGGACATGAGGCCACCTTCTCCCCAGGATTGCCAGCTTCCTCAATTAAGCTATCTTTCCTTTTACCCAATGCATGTTTCTCAGTATTGGATTCAGCTGAATCTGAGTGGGGTAACAATGTTAATGTATTACACCTCATTGAGTATAAAGAACATCCACATGATATTTCAAAGTCTATTTAAAAAGTGTACACTCATACCTCTATTAAGCAATGCTGTAGCCAAATATTAAGAAAGCAGTCTGCAGATGGGACATTTTCCTTCTGTTCAGATTCACATTTTCAAAGGTTAACAGCTAACAGCTTAGTTAAATTTACCATCCCAAGAAAGTCCATACTAAGTCTGATGAATTACTTGGAACTCTGTATACTTACGAGAATACAAATCGCTGTAGAACAGAAATTGAATGTGGAGAGTTTCCTTCCAAAATGAGACTTTCAGAAAAAACTTATGACTAAAAATGGATGATGATATATGTGGAAATCATTAAGCACTTTGAACTCAGTATTATGAAATTTTCAGAGATTTGTTCTTGTAAACACCTAACAAAATCTACTTTTACATATGAATTTAAGTGTAAATATTTAACTAATGTCTTTCACACTCTTAAAGCTAGGATTCATAAATCATCAAGCCCAATTTCTCTCTTGATTCAAAAATGCCTCCCGCCTCTTTGAAAGAGAGGCATTTGACCTCTTCTTGGGCCACCACTAGAGCTTTCTACTTTGAGACATTTCTAACTGATTTAAAATTCTTCCTCACATTGCTCTGAAACCACCCTCTCTACTCCTACCCACGGCAGTTATACAGCAAGGGTGTTTCCTCTCTCCTGTATGACAACAATTTAAGGGAATTATCTTATTGTTCATAAAGTCATTTCACATATTCTATGAATTACAGAGGCTTACCATCCTGATCACATACTATGTGGTCAGTGTCCTTCTTTACATGTTTTATGTCATATTTTTAGCCTAAAGTAATCTTATAATGAACAAAACCAATATCAGTTTTTCCTTTGAACTATCACCAAGGCAAGTCTTCATTACTTATCATTTGAGAATTTGTTATACGAACACGAACATTTATATCTGTTACATTTCATTAACATCACTTACCTTCTCCACGGCCCCTGCTGAGCTGACTCTGGATCATGTGATCCCAAACTCTGATCACAACTGATTGGACTGAATGTGGTTCCACACCTACCTATGTATAAGATCACTCATTTTATTGACCACTCAGGAACGTATGTCTTTGGTGACCTATATGAGAAAGATGAGAAGAGTTGATTAGGCCAGTCATCTCAGGAATTAAAACCAAAACAGTATATTTCAGAATGTGGTATGTATACCAGTACTAGCATACAAGGTCACTTTACGTGGCATATGCATGATTCAAACAAACGGTGTTAAACATGTTTGATTGTCTCTGTATTAATAAAAACTAACACATCAAAACCAGTATTTTACAGACAGTGATTGTTTAAAGCAAGTTAAGAAAAAAAGAGCAATTTAAAGTTGGTTAAAAAAAAATAATACTAACTAAATAAAAAAGCCCTAATGAAAACTAGTGAACAGAACATATTTTGAGGAAAATTCCCTTGATATCAGCTTTTTTTTAAAGAACTTTTATTGAGATGCAATTGACATACAATAAACTGCATATATTTAAAGTATACAATTTTTTTCTTATTAGTAATGTATATATGGCAATCCCAATCTCCCAATCCATCCAATCCCAACACCCCCCCCCCACTGTCCCCACTTGGTGTCCGTATGTTTGTTCCCTGCATCTGTCATCTGTGTCTCTATTTCTGCCTTGCAAACTGGTTGATTTGTACCATTTTTCGATATTCTGCATATATGTGTTAATATACGATATTTGTTTTTCTATTTCTGACTCACTTCACTCTGTATGACAGTCTCTAGGTCCATCCATGTCTCTACAAATGTCCCAATTTCGTTACTTTTTATGGCTGAGTAATATTCCATTGTATATATGTATTACATCTTCTTTATCCATTCCTCTGTTGATGGACATTTAGTAAATAGCACTGCAATGAACATTGGGGTGCAGTGTCTTTTTGAATTACGGTTTTCTCTGGGTATATGCCAGTAGTGGGATTGCTGGGTCATATGGTAACTCTATTTTAGTTTTTCAAGGAACCTCTATACTGTTTTCCATAGCGGTTGTATCAATTTACATTCCCACCAACACAGCGAGAGGGTTCCCTTTTCTCCACACCCTCTTCAACATTTAATATTTATAAACTTTCTGATGATGCCCATTCTAACTGGTGTGAGGTGATACCTCATTGTGGTTTTGATTTGCACTTCACTAATAATTAGTGATGTTGAGCAGCTTTCCATGTGCCTCTTGGCCCATCAATATGTCTTCTTGGCAGAAATGCCTTTTAGGTCTTCTGCCCATTTTTTCATTGGGTTGTTTGGTTTTTTGATATTGTGCTGGATGAAATGTTTATATATTTTGGAGATTAATCCTTTGTCTGTTGATTCACTTGCAAATATTTTCTCCCATTTTGAGGGCTGTCTTTTCATCTTGCTTATGGTTTCCTTTGCTGTGCAGAAGCTTTGAAGTTTCATTAGGTCCCACTTATTTAGTTTTGTTTTTATTTCCATCACTCTAGAAGGTAGCTCAAAAAAGATCTTGCTGTGATTTATGTCAAAGAGTGTTCCTCCTACATTTTCCTCTAGGAGTTTTATAGGGTCTGGCCTTACATTTAGGTCTTTAACCCATTTGAGTTTATTTTTGTGTATGGTGTTAGGGATTGTTCTAAATTCATTCTTTTGCAAGTAGCTGTCCAGTTTTCCTAGCACCACTTATTGAAGAGGCTGTCTTTTCTCCACTGCATATCTTTGCCTCCTTTGTTGTAGATTAGTTGACCATAGTTTATCTCTGGGCTTTCTATCCTGTTCCATTGATCTATATTTCTGTCTGTGTGCCACTACCATATTGTCTTGATTACTGTTGCTTTGTAGGATAATCTGAAGTAAGGGAATCTGATTCTTCCAGCTCCCCTTTTTTCCCCTCAAGATTGCTTTGGCTATTCAGGGTCTTTTGTGTCTCCAAACAAATATTAAGATTTTTTGTTCTAGTTCTGTAAAAAATGCCATTGGTAATTTGATAGGGATTGCATTGAATCTGTAGATTGCTTTGGGTAGTATAGTCACTTTCACAATGTTGATTTTTCCAATCCAAGAACATGGTATATCTCTCCATCTGTTTGTGTGGTCTTTGATTTCCTTCATTAGTGTCTTATAATTTTCTGAGTACAGGTCTTTTGCCTCCTTGGTTAGGTTTATTCCTAGGTATTTTATTCTTTTTGTTGCAATAGTGAATGGGAGTGTTTCCTTAATTTCTCTTCTCTTTCTGATTTTTCATTGTTAGTGTATAGAAATGCAAGAGATTTCTGTGTGTTAATTTTGAATCCTGAAATTTTACCAAATTCATTGATTAGTTCAAGTAGTATTCTGATGGCATCTTTAGGATTTTCTATGTATAGTATCATGTCATCTGCAAACAGTGACAGTTTCACTTCTTCTTTTCCAATTTGGATTCCTTTTATTTCTTTTTCTTCTCTGATTACTGTAGCAAGGACTTCCAAAACTATGTTGAATAGTAGTGGAGCGAGTGGACATCCTTGTCTTGTTCCTGATCTTAGAAGGAAGGCTTTCAGTTTTTCACCATTAAGAATGTTTTGCTGTGGTTTGTTGTATATGGCCTTTCTTATGTTGAGGTAGGTTCCCTCTATGCCCACTTTCTGGAGAGTTTTTATCATAAATGGGTGTTAAATTTTGTCAAAAGCTTTTTCTGCATCTATTGAGATGATCATGTAGTTTTTATCCTTCAGTTTGTTAATATGGTGTATCACATTGATTGATTTGCATGTATTGAAGAATCCTTGCATTCCAGGGATAAACCCCATTTGATTATGGTGTATGATCCTTTTAATGTGTTGTTGGATTCTTCTTGCTAGTATTCTGTTGAGGATTTTTGCATCTAAATTCATCAGTGATATTGGTCTGTAATTTTCTTTTTTTGTAGTATCTTTGTCTGGTTTTGGTAGGGTGATGGTGGCCTCATACAATGAGTTTGGGCGTGTTCCTTCCTTTGAAAGTTTTTGGAAGACTTTGAGAAGGATGGGCGTTAGCTCTTCTCTAAATATTTGACAAAATTCACCTGTGAATCCATCTGGTATTGGACTTTTGTTTGTTGGGAGATTTTTAATCAGTTTCAATTGCATTACTTGTGATTTGTCTACTCATATTTTCTATCTCTTCCTGATTCAGCCTCGGAAGTTTATACCTGTCTAAGAATCTGTCCATTTCCTCCAGGTTGTCCATTTTATTGGCATATAATTGCTTGTAGTAATCTCTTATGGTGGTTTTTATTTCTGCGGTGTCTGTTGTAACTTCTCCTGTTTCATTTCTAATTTTATTGATTTGCGTCCTCTCCCTCCTTTTCTTGATGAATCTTGCTAGAGGTTTATCAATTTTGTTTATCCTCTCAAAAAATCAGCTTTTAGTTTTATTGATTTCTGCTATTGTTTTCTTTGTTTCTATTTCATTTATTTCTGCTCTGATTTTTATGATTTCTATCCTTCTACTAACTTTGGGTTTTGTTTGTTCTTCTTTCTCTAGTTTCCTTAGGTGTAAGGTTAGATTGTTTATTTGGGATTTTTCTTCTTTCTTGAGGTCGGATTGTACTGCTATAAATTTCCCTCTTAGAACACCTTTTGCTGCATCCCATAGGTTTTGGATTGTTGTGCTTTCATTGTCATTTGTCTCTAGGTATTTTTTTATTTCCTCTTTGATTTCTTCAGTGATCTCTTGGTTATTTAGTAGCATATTGTTTTGCCTCCATGTGTTGTGTTTTTTACAGTTTTTTTTTCCTGTAATTCATTCCCAATCTCATAGCATTGTGGTTGGAAAAGATGCTTGATATGATTCCAATTTTCTTAAATTTACAAAGGCTTGATTTGTGACTCAATATGTGATCTATCCTGGAGAATGTTCTGTGTGTACTTTAGAAGAAAGTGTAATTTACTGTTTTTGGATGTAATGTCCTACAGATACCTATTAAATATAGATATTGTATCATTTAAAGCTTGTGTTTCCTTATTAATTTTATGTCTGGGTGATCTGTCCATTGTTGTAATTGGGGTGTTAAAGTCCCCCACTATTATTGTGTTACTGTTGATTTACTCTTTTATAGTTGTTAGCATTTGCCTTATGTATTGAGGGGCTCCTATATTGGGTGCATATATATTTATAATTGTTATCTCCTCTTCTTGGATTGATCCCTTGATCAATACATAGTGTCCTTTCTTGTCTCTTGGAACATTTTTTATTTAAAAGTCTATTTTATCTGATATGAGTATTGCTACTCCAGCTCTCTTTTGATTTCCATTTTCCTGGAATATCTTTTTCCATCCCCTCACTTTCTCTCTGTATGTGTCTCATGGTCTGAAGTGGGTCTCTTATAGATAGCATATATATGAGTCTTGTTTTTGGATCCATTCAACCAGTCTGTGTCTTTTGGTTGGGGCATTTAGTCCATTTACATTCAAGGTAATTATTGAGATGTATGTTCCTATTACCATTTTCTTAATTGTTTTGGTTTTGTTTTTGTAGGTCCTTTTCTTCTCTTATGTTTCCCACTTAGAGAAGTTCCTTTAGCATTTGTCATAGGGCTGGTTTGGTGGTGCTGAATCTCCTAGCTGTTGCTTGTTTGTAAAGCTGTTGATTTCCCTGTCAAATTGGAATAAGATCCTTGCTAAGTAGAGTATTCTTGGTTGTAGGTTCTTCCTTTTCATCACTTTAAATATATCATGCCACTCACTTCTGGCTTGCAGAGTTTCTGCTGAGAAATCAGCTGTTAACCTTACAGGAGTTCCCTTGTATGTTATTTGTCTTTTTTCCCTTGTTGTTTTTAATAGTTTTTCTTTGTCTTTAATTTTTGTCAATTTGACTACTATGTGTCTTGGTGTCTTTCTGCTTGGGTTTATCCCACCTGGGACTCTCTGCACTTCCTGGACTTGGGTGGCTATTTCCTTTCCCATGTTAGGGAAGTTTTCGACTATAATCTTTTCCAACATTTCCTCAGGTCCTTTCTCTCTCTCTTCCCCTTCTGGGACCCTTATAATATGAATGTTGGTGAATTAACATTGCCCCAGAGGCCTCTTAGGCTGTCTTCAGTTCTTTTCATTCTTTTTTCTTTATTCTTTTCCTCATCAGTGATTTTCACCATTCTGTCTTCGAGGTCACTTATCCGTTCTTTGCTCAGTTAATCTGCTATTGGTTCCTTCTAGTATATTTTTCATTTCAGTTATTGTATTGCTCATCTGTTTGTTCTTTACTTCTTCTAGGTATGTTAAACTTTTCTTGCATCTTTTCGATTTTTGCATCCAGTCTTTTTTCAAAGTCCTGGATCATCTTCACTACCATTATTCTGAATTCTTTTTCTGGAATGGTGCCTATCTCCACTTCATTTAGTTGTTTTTCTGGGGTTTTATCTTGTCTCTTCATCTGGTACAAAGTCCTCTGCCTTTTCATTTTCTCTATCTTTCTGCGGCTCTGGTTTTCAGTTCCACAGGACGAAATATTGCTGATACTGCTTGCTACTGCTGTCTGTCCTCTTGTGGAGGAAGCAATCTAAGTGGCTTGTGTGTACTTCTTGATGGGAGGGTCTGGTGGTGGGTAGGGCTGGGTGTTGCTTTGGTGGGTGGAGCTCAGTAAAACTTTATTCTGCTTGTCTGCTAATGGATGGGGCTGCGTTCCCACCCTGTTGGTTGTTTGGCCTGAGGTGACCCAGCACTGGAGTTTACAGGCTCCTTGGCAGGGCTAATGGTGGACTCTGGGAGGGCTCACACCAATGAGCACTTCCCAGAACCCCTGCCACCAATGTCCCTGTCCCTGTGGTGAGCCACAGCCACCCCCCACCTCTGCAGGCAACTCTCCAATACCAGCAGGTAGGCCTGGTTCAGTCTCCTTTGAGGTGGTTTCTCCTTCACCCTGGGTCCTAGTGTGCACACTACTTTTTGTGTGCTATCCAAGAGTGGAGTCTCTCTTTCCCCCATTCTGTGGAAGTCCTGCAATCAAATCCCACTGGACTTCAAAGTCTAATTCTTGGGGGATTCCTCTTCCCCCTGCCAGTCTGCCAGGTTGGGAAGCCTGACATGGGGCTCAGAACCCTCACTCCAGTTGGTGAACTTCTGTGCTATAACTGTTCTCCAGTTTGTGCGTCACCCACCCAATGGTTATTGGATTTGATTTTATTGCGATTGCACCCCTCCTGCTCTCTCACTGTGGCTTTTCCTTTGTCTCTGGATGTGGGGTGTCTTTTTTTGGTGAGTTCCAATGTCTTTCTGTCAATGATTGTTCAACAGTTAGTTGTAATTCCAGTGCTCTTGCAAGAGGGAGTGAGTGCATGTCTTTCTACTCTGCCATCTTGAACTGTCTCCTCTGATATCAGTTTTTATTACAAAATACACCCCAGCCACCCTTTCTAAGAATGTATACATTCAAGTTTTATAATTGCATATTCCAAAACTCCTTTCAGTCACTGATAAATTATGGAATGCGATTCATGGGTAGAAAGAAAGGAAACTACCGATTACTGGTGCCTATTTTCTATCAAATAAAGTCCCACTTCTTATAGATCAGCTAAGGCAAAGCCTCCCCAGTCTACCAGGAAAGATTTCTGAATTCTGTGTCTGCTCCCATATCTATTTTCATTTTTGCTTTTTGTAGTTTTAGATTCATGTATATTTTGTTGACTTTCCAGGAGTATATAAATATAAGTACATAGTATCTGAGGTGTAGTACTATTACTTTTTAATTAAAAAAAAGACTGTAGTTGAAACTCTGTTATCACTATACAAGTTATTTTTTCATATAAAGGTGACAGGTATATATATATATATATATACCCATATCCCAACAGCTGATTCACTTTGCTGTACAGTGGAAAACTGGCACAACAGTGTAAAGCTATTATACTCCAATAAAGATCAAAAGGAAAAAAAAAAGGTGACAGGTAAAGGTAAAGATAGAAATATCAAAAGACCTGGAAAGGTGACCTTTTTATGATGAGGAAATAGAGAAAAAAGTAAAGCGATAAGGCTTAGAGCAGGGCAGACATGGATTTGAAGTCCTGCTCTTCTACTTAGTCACTAACTGAACTGAAGCAAATCATTCATCATTCCTGAGTCTGAACTTTCTTGTCTATAAAATGGGAACCTACATGTAAAGTGCTAGGGACAAAGTAAATCCATCCAGTAACTACCATCAATAACACTGCATTATTCTTATTTCTTAATTCAGAAAAAAATTGATAAAATGTTACCAAACTCAGATTTGTCTGCTTGCTGCTTGAAAGCCAATACTTGAAAGAGAAGTGTTGGTTGGAAAAGGAAAGGTTGCTTTATTCAGGAGGTTGGCAACCTGGGGAAAGGTGGACTCATGTCCAAAAACGAACTCTGAAGATTCTGCTCAACCATGAAAGTTTTTAAAGGGAGAGTCATTTGGGGAGGGGGTCAGAGTCTTCATTTTCTTTCACTATGTGCAGACTTTCTACTGATTCATTGGTGGTGAGGTAACAGGAACATGTTCCAGGAACCTTGTGCTCAGCCTGAAGTTACTATCCTCCACCTGGGTGGAGGCCTTAGTTCCTACAGAAGAACTCAAAGGTATCATTATGTATATTCCTTGAGGAGGAACCAGGACTCCATCCCACTTTTACACTATTGTTTCTTGACTGCTATTTCTTTGTTTTTGCTTTCCCTCCCTTCCCTGATAAGCAACTGTTCTGAATCTGCCCTTTGGAACTCAGGGAAGGTTAAGGAGGCTGAATGAAGCCTATTTCCTACAAACAAGAAACAAGGGACATGGAAGGAATTGGTACTTGGGAGGGCCCCACAGGGTTCTCCCCTTTTTCACAAGGTTTTGAGAATAAACTTTCATTTGACTCAAGAAAACTTTTCACCATCATTCCTTCTTAAGTAAACAATCAAACAAAAACACTGAATCAGTAAAATTCACTTTGATAAAGCTTACGAATGATCCAAAAGTTATAAACAATTAAAGTGAACACATTTGAATTCTCTATTTTATAGTTTTCTTTTGAATTCTTGTTAGTTTATTGATATTGGGGTTCTTATTTCTACTTTTATATGGAAGAAATATATGTATATTTAATCTTAAAATCTTCTTTTAAAACGGTCAATACTCTGGTAAAAAATTATTCCAATTAAAATGAGATTCATTAATTTAAAATGTTTTAATTCTAAATGACAGAGATTAGTTAATTAAAAGTATTTTAATTCTAACTGATAGAAATTCATAGTTACAAATTCCTTATATGAGACTATAAGGTACAGATATTTAAGGTAATCTTTCTGAGTATAACATAAAATTGGACAAGTTTTACATTTCCCCAATTAAATCCAAGTCTCCTCAGAGCATTTAGTCTAAGACATCTGAATAGAAATTGGTTGGCTTTATATTTTAATAATTTTCACCACTAGTACTTACATATACGCTATTTCAGAAATTTAAAGACAAATGAATTGATTTATACTCAAATGCATTTAGAAAGGGAAAATATGCAGTGATGGAAATTTAATTTGTGATTCTTGTAGGCTAATGTACAAGAAAGATTTGATAAAAGAATGATAGAGAGGAAAATATGATATTTTTAAAAATATAAAAGCAAAACTGGAATTTTTTTAGTCTTCCTTCTAATTAGATATTGTCACTTTGGTAGACAAGATTAGAGTGTGACCTTCTGCAGAATATAAGTGTGAAATGAATGTGTAATTTCAGAGAAGTGTAATATAATTAGAAAATCCTTGGTGAATTATTCACATCAGGAAAGACATTAAAAACCCAGTTATGGACCTTTTAAAAAATCAAATTCCATTAAATGGAAACCCTGAAATCAGTGAACTCAGTCACAAAAGTAAAATAAGAAGATGGAAGTAGTCAATACTTTGCAGCCCCATGTGCTCAGCTATCTATGATTTGTTTTAGAAACAGTGAGCCTTGTGGCAGGAAATTGAAAGAAATATAGTCCTTCATATATTGTTCCTTACCATGTGTCATTTAACAAGTAATGGTAGCTCCACAACCAGAAGCCATGCTTAAGGACGAATATCTACTCAGGCAATGCAAGTGGCTTACACTGTTATCATATATAAAAAAATTCAACCACTTTTCTCCATGGACGTTATCACATCTAATATACTATATACTTTGCATATTTAATTTGCTTGTAAAATATCTTTCTTCACCAAGGATAAAGTTCTTTAAAGACACAAATATCTAGAAGAGAACCTGAGACAAAGTAAGTGTTCAATCAACGTTTCTTGAAAAAATAAATGGAGAGAATGAATGAATGAAAATAACGATTTATCTTTGAATTGTACCTCTTAACACAGGAAAGGCAAAGAGTACTGACTTTAATTAAAGTTGCCAGGATGAATCAGACACGTACACTTTCTTCAAAATGCTTACAGTCCAGTAGAAGAAATTAATCAGATTTATAAGTAATTTTAACATAGTATAGAAAAAGCTGAGCACTTAAAGTTCAATGATGTCAATAAGACAGAAAAAATAGACTGCATTCAGCTCATGAAACTAGAGAAGCATCATAGAAGAGACGCCATTTGAAGTGGCTTTAAAAGATAAAGAGTTCCCAAAATAGCAAAGTAGAAAGACCTTGAGCTCACCTCCTCCCACCATCACACTTAATTTACAACTATTTACAGAAAAACTATTGATGAAAAAGACCGGAACCTACTGAAGCCAAGCAGGACCCTGTGGGGCTCCCAGGCATGGAAGCCTTTCCATGTCATGTCATCTGTTTCTTGTTTGCAGGGAACAGACTCCAGTCTTCATGACCTTCTCTGAGTTCCAAAGGGCAGATATGAATGGTTGCTAATCAGGAAAGGGGGGCAATATAGAGACAAGGTAGGAGCAGCCAAGATACAATAGTGCAGCCTTGGGGCAGGGTCCTGGTCCACCTCAAGTGATACACCTAACAATATCTTTGAGGTCTTTAGAGAACTAAAACCTTCAACAAGTGAAAGGTTCTGGCATTCTTCATTCCAGAGATCACCTGAGGCCAGAGTAAAGGAATCCGAGAAGCTTATCAAGAGATTATCTGAGACCAGATTAAAGGAGTGAGGGCCCTGCACACATCCTAATCTTATCAGCAACCCCACCCTTGAATCATTGCTATAAAACTCCTCACTAAATCCTCTCAGGTTGGGACACACAGTTTTTGAGGGGCATGAGCCCACTGTGGCCACTTTTGCCTGGCAAAGCAATAAAGCTATTCTTTTCTACTTCACAAAACCTCTGTCTCTGAGTTTCAATTCAGCACTGCTGCACAGAGGCCAAGGTTTTTAGCATCATTAACAGAAAAGATCTTCTGCAACTAAACATATAAAGAAGGAACCACAACAAGACGGGTAGGAGGGGTGGAGTTGCAGTATAGTCAAGACCCATATCCCTGGGTGGGTGTCCCCTGGATGGGAGAATAATTATAATTGTAGAGGTTCTCACAGCTTGGGGGTCCTGTGCTGGGAAGATGAGTCCCTAGAACATTTGGCTTTGGAGGCCAGCAAAGCCTACTTTCAGGAGACCTAGAGGGCTATGGGAAATAGAGACACCAATCTTAAAAAGCACAAAGTCTCACACTTCCTGGGATCCAGGGCAGAAGCAGCAATTTGAAACAAGTCTGGGTCAGACATACCTCCTGATCTTGAAGAGTCCTGGAGAGGCAGGAGGAAACTGGAGCTCACCCTGGGGACATAGACACTGGCAACAGCCATTTTTGGAAGCTCATTCTACAAGATGGATACTGGTGCTGGCAAACACCATTTGGTAATCCTCCTTCTAGCTTCTTAGCCTCATGACTCATCCTTCCCCTACCAACCAGCCTATAGACACCATTACTGGGACCCCTCAGGCCAAGCAACTAAGTGGGCTGGACCACAGCCTTACTAACCAGCTGCCTTAAGACCTACTAGCCCACCGCAGCTCTTGGATATGGCTCAGTCCACCAGAGGGCATAGAACACAGCCTCAAACACCAGTGTTCAGGCACTAGACCCAAGACACTTAGGGCCCTGTAGCCAGAGACCCTGGGACCCAGCCCCACCCACCAGTGGGCAAGCACCAGATCCAACATCCTCTAGAAATCTGCCCCATATGCCAGCTAGCCTCCTCTAGCCTCAGGACCAGCCTCACACACCAGTGTATGGACATCAACTCTAAGACAACCACAGCCCCACAGCCTGCTGTTGCAGGATCCAGCTCACCCATCAACAAGCCAGCACCAGCCCCACTCACCAGCAGGACAATACAAGCTTTGGAACACAATGGACCCTGCAGCCAGCTGTGTCAGGTATCAGCCCCATCCACCAATAGTATAATACCAGCTCTGCGACTCCTGGGCCCTGCAGCTAGAGCTCAAGACACAGCTGTGCCTACCAGTGGGCTGGCACTAGCCCCAGGATATGGCTAGCCTGGGGTTCAGCAGCCAGCTGGGGTTCAGCAGCCAGTTGGGGTTCAGCAGCCAGCTGCCCCATGAATCAGTGGTCAGCAGCCTCCAAACAACGCAGGGCTTGGCAACCAGCAAGGCCAGGGGCCAGCCACACATACTAGACCACTCACAGTAGTCAGCCTGCCACAACAGAAGGACCCACACAGCACACACAGGGGGTACTCCTAGAGCATATAGCTCTTATGGCCAGAAGGAAGTGTGATGCTGAGATGCATACACGTCTCCTACCAAAGACCGCTTCTTCAAGGCTGGAAAACATAACCAACCTACCAAGTACATAGAAATAAAAAACAGCTAATTAGACAAAATGAGGTGACAGAAGACCATGTTCCAAACAAAGAAACAAGATAAAAACTCCAGAAAAACAACTAAGTGAAGTGGAGATAGGCATTCTACCCAAGAAAATGTTCAGGGTAAGAATCATAAAGATGATGAAAGAACTCAGGAGAGAATGGATATCAGAGCAAGAAGTTAGAAGTTTTTAACAAAGATTTAGCAAATATACAGAACAACAAACAGAGATGAAGAATACAACAGTGGAAATAAATAAATACACTGGAAGGAGTCAACAGTAGACTAAATGATACAAAGGAATGGATCAGTGAGATGAAGTAAAGAGTAGTGGAAATCACTGAAGCTGAATAGAAAACAGAATAAAGAATGAAAAGAAGTAAGGAACATCTAAGAGATCTCTGAGACAACACCAAGCATACTAACATTCTCATTATACAGATCCTAGAAGGAAAAGAGAGAGAGAAAGGAGCAGAGAACATAATTGAAGACATAATAGCTGCAAATTTTCCTGGCCTGGGAAAGGTAACAGACATCTAAGTCCAGAAGAACAGAGAGTCCCAAAAAGGATCAACCCTAAGAGGACCACACCAAGACACACTGTAATTAACAAGGAAAAATTAAAGATAGAGAGAGAATATCAAAAGCAGCAAGGGAAAAGCAGCAAGCTATATATGAGGGAGCTCCCATAAAGCTATCAGCTGACTTTTCAGCAAAAATTCTACAGGCAAGAAGAGAGTGGCATGATATATTTACAGTGATGAAAGGGGAAAATCTACAACCAAGAATAGTCTACACAGCAAGGCTTTCATTCAGATTTGATGGAGAAATCAAAAGTCTTACAATCAAAAGCTAAAAGAGTTCACGACCACCAAACTAGCTGTACAAGAAATGTTAAAAGGATTTCAAGTGAAAAATAAAAGGTCAAAACTAGACACATTAAAATTACAAAAGGAAAAATCTCATTGGTAAAGGCAAATATACAGTAAAGGTATTAAATCAACCATTTGATTACTTTTAAATCTTTTTAGCCCTAAGCCTTTTTTCTTGCTTTGAATCCTTTCATAAACCCTTAATGTGTTTAAATGTCTTGCTATGGAACTTTACATTTTAGTTTCTCCTTCATCCCACTTTTTTTTTTTTAACATTTTTTAACATTTAACTTTCAACCCTATACATTTTCCACTTCTATGGTAATCTTATTTTTGCTATTCTCTTCTTCTCCTTTTACCTTTTATCAATCTTATGAAAAAAAATTTTCAGGAATTTCCTGGCAATCCAGTGATTAGGACTCCATGCCTTCACAGCTGAGGTCCTGGATTCAATCCCTGGTTGGGGAACTAAGATTCCACAAGCCACAGAGTATGGCCAAAGAAAAAAATTTCACACAGGTCAACAAGAAGTTTGTACATGGAATCTAAAAAATAATGCAAATGAACTTATTTACAAAACAGAAAGAGACTCACAGATATTTTTGAGTATCTGAGACAGTACAGAAAATTATTCTGGGGAGCCTTGATTCCTTAAAGTTGACATATAATAAAAATGTAGATGGATGTCATTTTGATGTTTTTGATTTTATCATTTCAACCTGCTGGATCTCCTATTTAGTTTCTTTTCCCTGGTTGGGAGGCTTTAGTGGAGTTTCCCTAGAAAATTACACTTTTGCCTCAATTTCAAGATGTGATATCTCTTTTTCAATTTTATGGCTGAGAATTTGATCGACTTGCCACCATCACTCACTATTCTATTCTTATTCTTCCTTTAATTTCTTTACCAGTAAGTCTCACTCTAGCAGAGAAAACTGGCCCCAAAGGAATTTACATAACACAGAAAACCTGGATAGAAATGTCCTTAGTTCAGAAATGCCACAATGTGGGAACAAGCCCTTGTTACAGTTGAAAATTCATTTAGTGGGACCTAAGTGGCAGCTCTAGAGATCTGGTAGACCCAAAAGATTTTGACCCACAATGACAAAGACTCTTCTCTTGGACTCTAGTAGAATGCATACTTAAAAGTAAGGCTATTTATATTCTGACATACCACAGGTTTTTTGTTTTTTTTTTCTCTAACCATTGCAAGTCTCTAAGGAAACTCATTTTGAACAGCTTTAGGACAATTGAGAGGGATTTCACATAGCTCCCTAGGCCTCAAACCTTAAGATCAAAGGATTGGAAGGAGTATCAGGAATTTACATAGACCAGACCTTAAGTTTCATAAAAGGTAGAATAAGGCATCTTTTCTCCAAAATGTCTATGATATGAGAATTCAAAGATTAATTTAAAAGGTAGCTTTTAGGAAAGAGAAATAGAGAAAGGAAGAAAGGAAGGAATGAAAGAAGGGAGGAAGGGAGAAAGGAAGGAAAGAAGAAAGGAAAGGAAGGACAGCCTAAAACTTTTCTGAGTGTATTTTAATATGGAAGGTTTTTAATTTCTTCTTTACGTTTTTTCTTCACTTTAATTTTCTCCATTATGGTTTCCATAAGAAGCACATGAAATTATCAGATACTATTGTAGTATTCAATACATATATTTACTTTGTTTGTATTTTGTTACTTTTATATCTGTTTTATTTCCCCCATTTCAATTCCACTTGTTCTCACCCTTCTATACCCTAATTTCCTTCTAATCTTCATTCCTCTCTTTCAGAGCGCACACATTTTCATCCTTGCTTGTGACAGAAATAAGATGAGCACCTCTCACTAAATGATGTTATCAAAAAACAAAATGGTTTGTAACATCCATTCCATACATATAACACCTCAAAATTCTCTCCTTAACACACGAAGGAGGGGAAGTGGTTTGACCTCGGTGTTACTGACGGATGGGTTACCAGTGTCAGGCTTTAGCAAGAATTACCAGCTCCTGATTTTTTCTGCCCTGAATACTCCCCAGTGTGTCTCATAGGCACTGCAGGCCTGCTGTGAAGACTCACACAGTTCCATTCCCCAGGTCTCCCTAAAGATCAGTCTGAAGCCCAATATGGGCTTGTGCCAGGCAGGAGGTTATTTCATGAAAATCAGCCAAGATTTCTTTTATTTCTTTTCATCACTTGACTCCCGGTTAAACCTCTGGTGGGGAATTTTTGAAGTTACCATCCGGTATCTATAGCTCAAGAAGGACAGTTGCACTCTGTAATTGGAGGCTTCATCTCAGCTTTAGACTGGAAATTTAACACAGAGAATGTCTGAAAGTCAGAAGCAGAAAATTGGGATATGGGGAATCTCTGTCATTTACATACACTCTCTCAACATATGGCAGTTTCTGGAGATGCCAACTACAGTCACTCTTAATTAAAAAAATAGATGGTAGATATACAGAAGTATAAAGTTTTTCCTCTAAGCTCTTTTACATTATTCAACCTTCCCATATGTCCACTAAAGAAAAAAATTAAAAAATTAAAGAGAGGAGAGCAGAAAAAGCCCAGAGATTGGAGAGTTCTGTTTTTCTTAATTTAATATCATGTTAAAACTATATAAACAGTTTCATATAAAGCTTGAAATTTGATGGTACAATGATGATTTCATCTCACTACACTAGTCAGTATATATAAATTTAGAATACATTAATTTTCAATCTGTAATAATTTGCATATTGCTGGGATTATTTTCCTTTCATTGTTGAAACAAATTGGACTCCAAAGAAAATATATCATATAAGAAGATTGTGTAATCAATTTATAAAGCAAATGACTTTCAATCATTTTTAATATACTTTCAAACAATTATATTAATTACAAATACTTTAAGATATATTGATTAAAATGGAACTCCTAAGCAGCAAACATTTTCCTAGTATGGTTTGCATCAATTGTACTAGGGAATTAACAGAGTATTTTGAATAAAATACCCTTCATTTGAATTGAATAAAATTCACTGATTTATACTATGTTTTCCTCCCAATTAGACTTCTCAGTTTTATTTGAAATTCATGAGGTTTTGTAGCTCTGTTAACTTGATGTCTTCTGAAAATTTTGGAAAATTACCAGCTCTACAAATATTTCTTCTGCCTTATGTCTACTTTCCTCTATTCTTTAATTCCAAGTAAATATATACTTAACCTTCTCACTGTGTACTCCAGATCTCTTTATTTTGTGCTTTTTATATTTTGCTTCTTTGACTTCCTTCTGGATGGATTCCTTTGACCGATTTTCTGATTCATGAATTCTTTCTTTATCTGTTTCTAATCTGTCCTTAAATACATCTCCTGAGTAATTAATTTTGGTTACTGTATTTTTCAGTTTAAAAATTTCTAGTCAGTTCTTTTCTTTAAAATCACAATATTATCTTCGTTTCCAAATCCTTGATAATATTTTTAAGTTCAGCTTTAATTTCCATGGGCAGAGTGAACATATTATTTTTCCCCAATCTGAGCATATTTCCACTCTGACATACCTATGGGTCTACGTCTGTTATCTGCTGTTTGTAGTGTTTCCCTTTCATGTTGCCTTCTCTCCCTGGGCCTCCTTTTATCTTTGTTGCCAGACATAGCATTTGAAAGCTTCAGTTAAAATAATTTGAGGCTCAAGATGATACTGTTATTTTCCAGGGAGAATTTTCATTTACTTTACAGGTGCCTGAAGTTCTAGTTTTCCAGGTTCACCTTCATCCAATTTTTATGGGCCATCTAAGTGACTTAACAGTGGGCTGCAATCTGTTCTAAGACTGGTTTACTTCTGACTCAATCTTCTTAGATTTGGTTCTCAAATTTAAGGCAGGGAAGTTCATCCAGGGACCTCGCCTTGGCAAGCCCTTGACTCCAACTTTTATCCCTGAAGTCCTGAAACTCTGTCAACGACCTTCTCAGCACCTCCTCTGGGTTATGAAATGCTCCTGGGCCAAAGATGTACCAAATTCCAGGCTCATCTCTCTGAATTCTTTCTTCTCTTAGTAACTTGTTAACTAATTGATGTTTAGAAAGTTTTTTAAAAATCCATCTATATTTTTAAATTATAATCACCAAGAACTGAATTACCATGAACCGAAGTGCTTTTCTAATTACTTTTAAGCAAGGAGTTTTTAGAACACACCAAGTGACTGTAGTGATATGCGTATGTACTCATGTTGCTGTTTTCACTGGAAATGAAGGCAATGTAGATCCAACTGGAAAGTTTTCCATCAATCCCAAATCTGTCCCATCTATCCTCATAGGTAAATGACCAAAAAGCTCTGTGAAATGATTTCCCTATGCTCCTTTTCACTCATTTACTATCACTTTTTGTCTTCCCATGTGGTGCATGATCCTTGTAGCTCCGTCTGCAGCCACGTGTACTCCAGTTTTGTTTCCATGCAGGTTATTGTCTTTGACAGCCCTGTGAAACTTTTATTCTTATATAGTTCAATATACTATTTCTCAAAAATTAGCCTCCCTGTGATTTTCCTCGGCCTGTGGTAAAGAGAGAAGAGCCACAGTGAGGAAAGAGGAAGAATCTCTTTTCTGTCACGTGCTGTGTGATCTAGTGTGGTCCTGGTAAGCCCCCTGTCTTCTCATACATGACAGGAGGGTAACAATACTACCTCATAAGGCTTTTGTAGGGGTTACACAATCTGGCACATTATTTTAAGTATTAATTAATGTGATGAATAGAAATATTTAACCAAAATACTTGGGACAAATAAGTCCTCAACTGGTAATTATTGGTATTTATTGCTGACATTTTATTACTACTATTAATATCTATGTTTTCCTCATCCCACCAAAAGGAAAACTCATCAAGGATAGAGATTTTTGTCTGTTTTATTCTTGGATGCATTCCTAGTGCCTATAACAGTGACTGGCAAGTAACAGGTACTCAATAAATAGTTATTGAATGAATAAAGACTTAATGAACCATTTTTATTTATTTCAGTTGCATTTACACAATGTGTGTTACAAGCTTTACCATCACTTTGCCATAACTGAGCACTATAACATTTTTTGCTAATACATAAAAGCTATAAATTCATAACTTATTATTTAACTTTTCAATCATTAGTAAGACTAAACATTTATTTAAAAAAAAACTTTCTTGGGGGTTTAACATAAGTATTAAAGTTGAGGTCATAAATAAGTTGAAATATGATTACATTCCAAATGGGAGAAATATCTTCACATAAAATAAAATAAAATAAAATAAAATAATTATAAAACATTTTTAATCTTCTCCTTAGATAAGTGAAATTCTTTGGCACTGTCTCGTCTCAATTTCAGGTGATGATCTAGTTTCATATCTCATGGAGAACACAGATGAAATCCATGTTTCTTCTGTCACATCTCCTACACTCCTGTATTTACATGCACACTTCCCACCCTGTCATCTGCTGTTAAAATGGTTGAAGTGTCTCTAGTACTATCAAAGGTCAACACAACCATTTGTGGTCTAGATTCCCATCTCTTCTCCTTAACAAGGTCTTCTCCCTTAAAATTATCCCTCTTTCTTTAATTACTGGTTTCTTTCTCTCCACTAGATCATTATCATCAACACATTAAAATATGTACAGGGGTAATATGTTAAATATAATTAAGGAAACTTTAGATTTTGCTTTCTTAATGCATGACTTTCCTCCTAGTTGGTCCTAGGAATTCTTCAGCCTGAAGGATAAAATGAAGAGTTAAACTCCCTTACCTCCCATTTTTGTACACTTAGAACACAGAGAATTAAAATTTAAATAAAGAACATCAAGGCAGAAAGAGATGTGTACTAAAGCTTGCCTCTCTTTGACTCCAGAGAAGGAGAGGACATCTCACGTTAGTGTCTGAATATTCCTCTCCCTGGCTTTGGTCAGAGTGTAGGATGCATTTGCATTGAATAAATGAAGGTGTTCTGCGTTTATGACTCAGGAAAGAGACTAATTCTCTGACTGACTGGATGTGTGAACCAAACGCAAGCATAATTTTACCAGTTTGGGGGTACAGTGTGGTCAGGCAGAGGATGATCTTGATGTTTAAATATCTGGATGTGCCCTCAGCATATGGGCACATGGATGCTGTGTTGATTCCTGGGGCCTGCTTGTCTGACAGAATGACTTTGGAGCATTGGCTGGTCCCTAGCACTGGACCAGAGGGTAGGATGCAAGACATGACAAGGATTCAAGACGAGAGTGGATGCTGAGAGAGCCAGGGAGAATCCTTGAGCTTTGCATAAGACAGAGAACCCATGAGAGTGAGCAGATCATGAGTTAGAACAGCCATGGACTTCAGCAATAAATACTTGGAATAAAAGACATCAACTAGGAGAGAAGAGAGGACCACACAGAATCTGAGTCTTTCTCTTCACCACAGGGATGCAAAAGAAAGACCCCCCCCCCCCCCAAACACAAGAAAGAGAAGACATATTAGAGAGAAGCTGGGGGAAGCAACATGAAAACTTGATCACTTCTTCCTTAGAAATCTTTTTTTTTTTAATTTTATTTATTTATTTATTATTTTTTGGGGGGTACACCAAGTTCAATCAACTGTTTTTTAAGGATAATTTAAATGGTCAGATTGAATTAAACTTTAACCTGGAAAAAACACTTGTTTAACTTTTTTCTCCTCTAGCCAGCAGGTGGCGGCTAACAAGAAGGCAAGCATAGCGGTGCACAAAACTACATGTTTTCTACACATCAAAGTTAGAGTAAGTTACATTGTATGATTCTATTTTTTGCTGGTCTACCTATCTTATGCTAATTGTCTTATCAGCTACAACCTCTATGTCCTTCATCTCCAAATTCGTTGAATTAATTTTCTTCCTCCTAACAAACAGTTTCCTCTGCTTCCATTCTCTCTTCACCTCCACTCTGATTGTTCATCCCTCATCACATCACTAAAATCCTTCTTATCAAGAGCACCAATGAGATGCAAATTGCTAAGGCCACTGGGCATTCCTCTGCCCTCACGTAACCGATCTCCCAGCACCATTTGGCACAGCTCTCCATTTCCTCTCTCTAAAATATCTTATTCTAGATTTTAGTACTCGCTGATCTCTTCTACTTCACTGGATACAATTTGTCAATTCCTTTTGCTCAGTATTTAAACCAGTTATCTTTTCCGTACTCTTTCTGTGTGACCTTTTCTATGTCCATGGCATATTTTTTTTTAATAAATTTATTTATTTATTTATTTATTTATTTATTGGCTGTGTTGGGTCTTCGTTGCTGCACACAGGCTTTCTCTAGTTGCAGTGAGTGCGGGCTACTCTTTACTGTGGTGCGCGGGCTCCTCATTGCCGTGGCTTCTCTTGTTGTGGAGCACGGGCTCTAGGCATGTGGGCTTCAGTAGTTGTGGCACGTGGGCTCAATAGTTGTGGCTCACGGGCTCTAGAGCACAGGCTCAATAGTTGTGGCACACGGGCTTAGTTGCTCCGTGGTATGTGGTATCTTCCTGGGCCAGGGATCGAACCTGTGTCCCCTGCATTGGCAGGCAGATTCTTAACCACTGCGCCACCTAGGAAGTCCCGCCATGGCATTTTTAACGTAGTCTATCCAGCAATGACTCCCATCTCTTTCCAGCAGTTCCAGACATTATGCTTGACTGTGCCTTTTTTCCTCACACCCCAAATCCAATCTCATCAGCAAATTCTTTGGCTCTACTTTTCCAAACCCATACACTTATTACCATCTCCAAGACCACTACCCTCTTCCAAACATCAGTAGTTCTCACTAAGGCTAACACATTAAGCACTGAGCTGGTCTGTCTTTGCATGCCTTTTGTCCCAGATTCATAATAGCCACAGTAACTTTGTGACATTTTCTTTTTTTAAATTATGTATTTATAGGAAAATAATAAAGCTACAGGAATATTTGTTTGGTATTGAAAAAATAAAACATCTATTGTAGAAGCCAGTGTGATTATCTTGCTCTCATGGAGGAGGCCTACTGTGGTGTAGTCATATGTATTCGTTCAACCAGTGTGTGAGGTTTGCATTTCCCCAAAAGCAAATACCTACGTATAAAAGCAGACTCACACATAGATTATTTCTGTGAGTACAAGAAAAAGAATGATTTTAAGCAAAAGGTGTTCTCTAGACGAGATATACAGATTGACAGAGAGACCTATAGCAAAATGAGAAAAAAGAAAATGATAAAGTATCTCATAAGCACAGTGAATGTTCATCCACTATTTGTTGTTGTTTATGATGAAAAGGCTTTCCAATGGGATCAATGCAATGCCTGGTACTGGAATTTTTTCTCATTTTTCCAAAGGTGACAGAAATAAAGGAGACATCGAAAGAAGCGTTTGCATAGATGCTGTTGAGCTGAAGAGGGTAGATGGACATCTCTTTAGAAAAATGACAACAGCCCTGGCCATCCATCTCACAAATGTGTATCATTAATCCAGTGGAGACAGTGAGAAAAAGCATGAATCAAACCAAATCTGAGGCAAAGCAGAAACGGTGCTGAGCTTGGAGTTACAGAATCTGAGTACTAGAGATGATTCTCCTATTAACAGGTAGTGTCACCTTGAGCAAGTCTTAAAGCTTTTGGCTGCTGCTTATAAGGTAACTGGACTAGATAAACTTCAAGGCCCTTCTACTTTATATGATTCTAGAATTTATAATTCTAATCCTGCTATTGGAAATCCAACAGATGCTGTACTGATTATAGAAGATTAGTAGAATTATCTTCACATACAAAGAAGGCACAATGCGTTTAGACATGTGGGGGAGCTATCCAATGAAGCTGTTCCCTCACAGAGCATTCTGAGTCACTGATTAACTACAGCTCTGAAGTTCCCATCACTTACACAAATTTATGCTTCTGGAACTTACCAGGGGTCCTTTGCTTGAGGACAAAGAGAAGTCAATTCTTCATTGTAGAGCTGTCTGAAATAAAAAGTTGGAAAAGTTACTATGTGGTATAAAATGTCTTAGGTATGTACATTATATACAAAATCCAGAGCATAGAATTGTCAGATTGTGTTTTCAAAACCTGCATATCAGAATACATAAAGCTGGCAATTTGAAAAGTACATGAGGTTATATGATTGATTAGATTTGCGGTGGTTTAAAATAAGATTTTTTTTTTTTTTTTGGCACACGGGCTTAGTTGCTCCACGGCATGTGGGATCTTCCTAGAGCTCGGATCGAACCCGTGACCTCTGCATTGGCAGGCGGATTCTTAACCACTGCGCCACCTAGGAAGCCCTAAAATAAGATTTTTTAAAGTACAAGATTCACTATATTCCAAAAAAGGGAAAAAAATAATAGTTTAGGAGATGCATTTGGCCCACAATTTGGATAACAGTTTAAGGCTTACAGCTCTGCAGGAAGGTGGAGTTCCGTGAACAACTGAAATGTAGGCTCTGAGAAAGCTTGTCCTTCCTGGAACACTTTGGAGGAAAGTACCATGAGCTGAAAGAAGTATCCCAGTTAAAGAAACAGTGTAGTGATAGGCACATGATAGCAACAAACAGAGTCATCTAGAAGGAGAAAGTACCCTCATTAAAGTCAGGCCCTTGGATACATGGTAAATAATAAAAAATTAAGATAGTTATCACTGACTTAGTATCTCCTACATGCCAGGCCAGCACTAAGTGCTTTACATTTCCCATTTTATTTCACCCCCACAGCAAATCTAGGAGTTACATAATATTATTCCCATTTTGCAGTGAAGGAAACTGATGCTTAAAAAGATGAGGTAATTTTCAATAGTGACAGAGGTAGTATGAAACAAAATAAAGAGTAAAACTCAGGTCCATCCAAATCCTAAGCTAATGCTGTTTCACTTACTTTAAACTACCTAAATAGCTAAAACATCATTATTTTGAGAAGAAATTGTATAGGAGAATCAAGTGGAGGACAAGTACATCACAAAGCACAGGTTTTAATCAAAAAAAAAAAAAATACTTGAAGCCAAAGTGATTTATGATCATTTAAGAATAGAAACTTATTGCTTCTGTCATATTGGAGCACCAAATTTCAATCTTTTTATCTGAATGAAAGCAAGCACTCATATATAAACTCCACATTACTAAATAATCAAAGGAAATGGTTTGGGATGCAGTTTTGTATTTAATAAAAGGATATGTTTGATTTGAAATTTCAAACACTACCCACCTTATCAAAATATAGTTTTATACATTGTGTAAGAAGGCCAAGTACTACTTTAAACAGATTTTTTTTTAACCAGGAGTTTATTGAACTCAAAATTAACCTGGAAGACAATTTGTTTGGTGTGCAAAAACTCTAATTTGGTAATGACAAATGGAGACTTTAGTTATTTAATAAGAATTGATAAAATGCTACCAAAATTATCAGCTCATAAGGGAAAATTGAGTTTATTTCTTATCGCAGTAAGGGTAATCACTATCTCAACAGAATTTGGGGATCATTTCAGAGGGAGAACAGCAAAATTGGAATTTCTATGAGATTTTGCAGCCTGGCTTAAGGCAATGTATTTGATCAGAATTGGATAAGGTTCATAATATAATAGTTTAGGATTAATGGACAGAGCAAACTAAGCTTTTAAGGAGAGAGTTTCAAAGGGAGTCTTCAGAAGTAGTCTTGCCATTCTATCTGTTGTAAATTGAACAGTCTTCTGTTCATTTTAAATGGGCTTCTGTGAAGTTCTTAGAATGAACAATAAAGTTATTAGCAATTTTTCTCTTCCTGAGCAAGAGTTAACTGGATAGTAACGTCATGTGTATGCAGAAAGAAAGTTGGTGGTTGTAGAGGGTTTTGGTTCCAGAATCATGAACATAGAAAATGATTTTAGTTGGTTATTTAATTTTCCCTAAGAAAATTAATTCTTTATTATATTTGATTTATCAGTCTTTGCATAGTTTGAGGAAAAATTTGAAGAATAATTTTTCATGAAGTGTGATTGAGAAACTTTATATTAAAGAAGTTTTGATTAAATTCTGTTCATTATTATTTATAATTGTTATTTATTGGCTGGCATTTTTATGATATTTAAATAAATTTGATTCTCATTTTGCTGTTTTCACCCAGAAACACTGTTGTATGACACAGAAAAAGACCTTCAATGGGCAAATACTTAATTCATGATTTTTTATCCTATCAATAAGACTAATAAAATCATTTCTTCTACTACTGAACTGGTAAAAGGGGAAAAGGCATAATTTTAAAAAATCACATCAGATGGATTGAATCAGTTTGCCTTCAGTTAATTTTTAAACTTAGTTGAAAATAAAGTTAAATGGTTAATGTGGTTAAGAACTATAAAAGACACATAACACAATAACATAACAGGGATTTTTTTAAAAAAGGAAATATTAGTTCTTGCTACTGTTGGTTTCCAAATTGTTGCCAGTACCAGAGGGCAAGGAAAGACTGAAGATAGAGACAGGCCCCTCCAGATTGGTAGGTGGTGAGTTTGATAAGCAACAGAATTTACATATGAGGCTTGCCTTCGGCAGCTGAAAACCACTGGATCTCTGCATCTGCCACCAGAATCTTAAAGAGGCCTTAACTGGGTTCTGTCACATATTTATTCAGTCCAGATGGTCTCAACAACACCTTACTCTCTCAAGTCTGTGTCCTTGAAAACAGTTCCCACTGTGGGAACAGTGGGCAGAATGTACATTCCAAGGACAATGGAGATGATGAGAAGCCTCCCATGGCCTGGGTATAGCTCATGGGTCAATCCAGCAGTCACATCCTCTCAATGACCTCCTCCAACAACTACTGATCCCAGTGAGCTGACCTTGAAGGAGGTGAAAGGCATTCCTAAATGAGAGGATAGAAAGGCCCAGTAGCTTAAGAACATAGGCTAATGTGCCAAATGCATTGCCTAAGCTATTATTTCTCTCTTTTTTTGAATACAGTGAGTCTTGTATTTTAAAAAACCTTATTTTCAACCATAGCAAATCTGTCATATAACCTCATGTACTTTAAAAACTGCCAATCTTTAAGTATTTTGATACCCACTTTTAAAAAACATTCCCAGTCCCTCAGCCATAAAAGAGAACAAAATAATGCCACTTGCAGCAACATGGATGGACCTAGAGATTGTGATACTGAGTGAAGTAAGTCAGACACGGAAAGACAAATATGATATTGCTTATATGTGGAAAATCTTTAAAAATGTGTGCAAATGAACTTATTTACAAAACAGAATGGAGTCACAGGTGTAGAAAACAAACTTATGGTTACCAGGAAGTAAGGTGGGGTAGGGATAAATTGGGAGATTGGGATTGACATATACACACTACTATATACAAAATAGATAACTGATAAGGACCTACTGTATAGCACAGGGAACTCTACTCAATACTCTGTAATGGCCTATATGGGAAAAGAATCAAAAAAAAAAAAAAAGACAGTGGATATATGTATATTTATAACTGATTCACTTTGCTGTACACCTGAAACTAACACAAAATTGTAAATCAACTATAATCCAATAAAAATAATAATAATAAAAAAATTCCCACTCTAACGGAATGGGAAGCTCAGCCTAACAAGAAGTTGCTCTTGTTTGTTTTTCTTCTTAAACTTAATCCTTTTCTTGACTAGAATAAGAAAAATTTTTAAAAAGCAATTCATTTCACTCCATTAAGCTGTTAAACTGGTTAAAATGGCAATGGACAATTCAAATGAAACTGTAAATATGTTTTCTCAATAGTTTACACAATTATAAATTAAATAAGTATATGTGTGTGACACCTATCTTCTCTGACATGGATTATCTTTACATCTCTAGTGCCTATTATAGTGCCAGGGCCATGTAATTCAATTATTAAGTGACTACATCAAATGTATGAGTTAATTTGGTTTGGCCTACAATGAAAGTTTGTTTTTGTCCTAAGAAAATATCCACCTTGAAAGCTAACCACTTTCTTATACACACATACACACACACACACACGAAGGTGAGGTTAAAAATTATCCACACTCTGGTTGTAGAATTTATTTTAATTAACTTTTAGAAAAGACAAATACATCATTTTTTGACATAATCTCCTTGCTTTTCAATACACTTTTCCCATCTGTCAACAAGCTTTCTTATTCCCTCATTAAAAAATGTTTTAGGCTGAACTGTGAGCCACGAATGAACCACTGTCTTCACTTCTTCATCATAAGTGAATCTTCATCCTCGTAGGGCTGCTTTCAGGGGACCAAACAGATGAAAGTCAGATGGAGCAAGATCAGGACTATAGGGAGGATGCTTTAACACCTTGAAACGAAGTTTTTGCAGAGCGTCAGCAGAGTGGGCAGAAGTGTGTGGACATACACTGTCATGCAAGATCACTATGCCCTTGGATAGCACTCCTCTGCATTTAACCTGAAGTTTAGGCTTCAGCTCTTCAATATGCATTTCTATCCATTCATACACACTTCTTCATGACAAAACACTCTCTCCACACTGCACACAAAGTCTTCGATAAACAACGGCACCATGTACGCCCTCGGACCACAAAAACCGAATCACTGCATGCTGTTCTTCTTTCATGCAAATCACAGGTGGAGCATCCATTTTTGCTCACACTGTAGTTACAAATGAACTGATGTAATATGTTCACACCTGCACAGCGGTGACTGGGGAGACAGTAGCCTTGAATGGAAAGCTCTGATAAGACAGTGCAGCCAACAGAAGTTTTAATATAACCAGAGTGCAGATAATTTTTGACTCAGCATCACATATATGTGTATATGTGTGCGTGTGTGTATATATATACATATATACACACACGCACACATATATATGTGAAGTAGTTATTGTTTGGGAATCCCAAGTAATTTTTCAAACGCTAAAAACCACTCCTGGTTATAATAGTCAACAAGGCATCCCTGGGCCTTGTAAAATTATATGTTTTTCATATGTTTGTGTTAGCATAGTGTACTCTTTCAGTTGCTTTTCTAATTTTACTTCCTAGATCTTTAACTTTGTTGTTACTCTTGTGAAATTTTTTTCTTTGTTTGCCTTATGTTTTGTTATTCTGTTTTCTCTGAAGTTAAGTGATTCATACAAGGATGGAAACCTTGGCCTTTGCTTCAAAAGCACCTACTCTCCACAGGGAATAAACTTATTCCAGAGAGCATAAGAATATACTTATTACAAAGAAATAATTTAGAAATGATAGAGGATTTCAATAGTAAATGCTAAATGTACACACTTCTTTAATCCAGATGTTCTCTTGTCGACCCTACCTGTCAGTTATCCACCTGTGACCTTTCTACGGGTAAGAGGAGTTAACTAGAAATGTGATATATCCCCAAATCCTACATTATCAATTGTCTTTGATATGTTGCTTCACTTCTGACTCCTTGTTTCTCTAATCTGGCAGGAATCATCTCTATGATGCTAGATTCAGGGCACACAGGCTTTCCTTCCTTCCGTGTCCTTGGCAGTGCTCACCACTATATTCTGATGCCTTTCACCTCTAGGTGAGGAGGCACACAGCTTCAGAAACTGCAACACAACACTGCAGCCTCCAAGGGCATTAGTTTTTGAAATTAAATCTCCTTGCCACCCTTAAGTTTTCCTTAGTATTTTCATACTTTCTCACATGGACTTTTTTTTGACTTTTGTATGAGTATACCTTTTATAATAACAGTGTATAGTAGCATTTTTGCATTTGAGAAAATGTCTTTTTCTTTGCTTTTATGTATCTCATTCATTAAGACAAAGGATAGGCATTATATTAATGGCCTTGTAAGTATACTCACTGAATATGTTTCTTTCTTTTACTTGAAGAAGTTTTAATAAGCACCAGCAATCTACCAGACAATTGGACTAACTCTGTCAGAATCACACCACTGGTCACAATTTAAAATCACCCAGATGCAACCATGTTGCTTTAGAAATAGCCTTTGTTTAAAGGCAGAATACAACAATTTGTTCCAGTACAAATTCAACTGGAAGGAACAATAAAAATTACTTCTGCTGCTTTTGTAAAGTTATCTTTTTCAAATATTCTACTGATGAATTGTATTTTTACACAGGTTTCCCATAAACAGGGAGAACAGAGTAGATGGGTCAGTTTACAGGGAGGGGTTCTCACTGCTTCATGTCATTGAAGCACAGTGTAGGGCAGGACAGGAGTTCATTTAAGAGGTTCATGTGCCTCCCACAACAAGAAGCAGGTTTAAGCCTTTCTATTCCTAATTGGGGTATTTCTTCAATGTCAGTGACACATATTTAGAATAGCATAAAAGGAAAGAATAATTGGAAATGTGTCAATTAAGTCTCTTACCATGAGAGTTTTAACATTTAAAGGAAAAACAGAAAGCCACAGCACTGAACATACCCTAATTGTATAAAATATCAAAGGAAGGTATGATTTCATTCCACATGGAATTCTTCAGCCAATTCCAACTATATTATGTACATCCAGGCTTTATAAGATTGATTATATTGAGTCTTAAGTATCTTTATATAAATAATATAGTCAAAACTTGTTGAATTCAATTACATTCATTTTTTTGACAGTGTAATTGGTATCAGATTTAATTCTAATAATCTGCTAAAGTTATGGTTTCTTTTGTCTTCCTAATTGTAATGGAGTTATTTAAAAGAGCAAGGCTATTGTCATCTACTCTGTTACCCTTAAACAAAAAAAAAGTATTTGGTTTAAATTTATTCATACCAGAGAATAGACTACCAACTAATTATTATTCACCATGTTAAAAAATCCTGTTATGCAGTTCACATTAAAGATAAAAAACAAAACAAAACAAAAAACCTCTCCTAACCATTTATTTTCTAGAGGATCACCCCTTGCTAATAAGTGACCTTAACCAAAGGAATGCTTCTTTATAAAAGGGTTATAACTTGCTGTATCTCCTTCATGTCTGGCTTATAGATGTCTCTTTCTGTTATAGCAGCTAAAATTCCTTCTCGTATGAGCCTTTTGATACTGAATGTGGGCACTGTTTTGCTATTGATTGTAAGCTGGAGTAAAATTCTAGGTGGGAGTTTTTAAGTTCTCTTGCCCCACAGGAAATTCAAAGCAAATCTGTTTTCTTGAGGTCAGTCCAACTTCTGAACATTCTACTTCAATTGCTTTGTCTTTTCAGAGCTACTCTTATTTCTGAGCTGCCTTTCAAAATTGGTGTGGGGACAGCAAAGGATATACTATTCATGCTAATGATGGACCATTGGAAGAGCATGTGTTCACAGACTTACTCCTGTAGTAGTGAGCAGGGTGTATTTTCTGTCACTTTTCACTTTTACAAACCCTTGCTCTCTGGTGAGCTACTCTTTTGTATTCTCTCTACTTTACCCTTGCTGCTAGTATCCCCACCCTGGATTGCACAAAGACCACATGCTCTGTTGTAGAATGTATTTCTTCACGTGAGCTCTAAGAGAATTAGAGACTTTGAATAGTAGTTTCCCTTCAGATTTCTCTTAACCTAACACTCCATCCCAGGTAGCAACTCTACAACAGCATACCCCAGAAATTTGCTTTATTTCATCAATGACTAAAAAAGAATGATACACCTCAAGTATACTAAAGGCAAGGTTATACATATATATGTATGTATACATATATATGTGTATATATATATATATATATATATATATATATAGTCAGTTCATTAGTTAGTTAAAATATGTTTTAAATTTTAGCTTCTACTCTTAGTTCTGCTCTGTGCTAATAAAGAGCATATCTAAATTTTCTTTTACATAGCAATCCATTAAATATTTTCATTTCTTTATTATGCATCCACATTAAGACCTCCATTTTTCTAGCTTCTATTCTTGCTATTACCCATACTATCTTATGGTATTGAGGTCTCAACACATCTTTACAACAGGGTGATAATTATGAAATTAATGCACCACACACTCTCCTTCATCTTGGACTCCCTTAAAATTTGCCACCCAGAAAACAGAAACCAAATACTACAAAATGATTGTTAATCAGCCAGGTCATGCTATTACCTAATATTAAAAATTTTGCCAACAAAATTTTGCTACATATTTCTTCCAAGAACTCCTGCCAAACCATTTTTTTCCCATCTTGTACTTAATGAGATATGCAGGATTTAACTTTTGCCTATTATGGATTTCAGCTTGACATTTCAGCCTATCAGATAATTTTGAGTCTTGAGTTTGACATTAAACACATTAATGTCATTGAAATTTATTGTCACTTGAAGCATTATATCTCTAGTATATGAAGAGATTCTGAAAACAAGGAAAGTACTACCCAAAAATCCTTACAGAAAATTCAATAAATACGTGCAGAAAAAGCATTTGACAAAATCCAACACCCAGATTCTCATCAAACTGGGAATAGAAGGCAATTTCCTCAACATGATAAAAATATCTACCAAAAACTTATGGCTAACATTTTACTTAAAGGTGAGAAAAATAAACGATTTTTCCCCTGAGATTAGGAACAAAGCAAGAATGTGCTCTCTCCTCATTCTTATTCAGTGTCATACTTGAAGGCCTAGCTAATGCAATAAGAGAAGAAAATAAAATAAAAGGTAAATTGACTGAGAAGGAAGAAAGAAAATTTTCTTTGCTCACAAATGACATGATTGTCTATGTAAAAAACCTCCAAAGAAACAATAACAACAATAAAATTCTTGGAACTAATAAACAATTATAGCAAGTTTGCAGCATACAAGGTTAACCTCCAAAAGCCAATTGCTTTCTTTTTTATCAACAGTGAGCAACTGGGATTTGAAAATAAAAACACTGTACCATTTATATTAGCATTCCTAAAAAGGAAATATTTAGGTATAAATCCAACAAAATATGTATAAGATATATATGAAGAATCAAAGACTGTCAAAAGCTGATTAAAGATATTAAAGAAGATCTAAATAAACAGATACACTGTTTATCTCATTAAAGATATTAAAGACTGACTAAAGATATTAAAGAAGATCTAAACAAACAGATATTTCAAGTTTTTGGATAGAAGACACAATATTGTTAATGTGTTAGTTTTTCTCAACTTAATATATAGATTTAACACAACCCCAATCCCAGTCTATATCCCTGCAAATTATTTTATGGATATCAACAAACTGATTTTAAAGTTTCTCTGGGAAAAACCCAGAATAGACAACACAATAATGAAGAAGAAGTTTAGAACACTGGTACTACCTGACTTTAATACTTACTATAAAGCTACAGTGATCAAGAAATGTGGTATTGGGGAAAGAATACAGAAATAAATCAAAGGAACACAATAGAGAGCCTAGAAATAGATCCACACAAATACAGTCAATGGATCTGATAAAGGAGCAGAGGAAATTCAGTGGAGAAAGGATAGTCTTTTCAACAAAGTGTTCTGGAATGAATAGATATCTACATACAGAAAAGTGGATCTAGACACTGATCATATACCTTTCATATATAACAACTTAAAATGGATCACAGACCTAACTGTAAAATGTAAAACTACAAATCTTTTAGAAGATAACATAGGAGAAAATCTAGGTGACCTTGGATTTGGCAATGCCTTTTTAGATACAATACCGAAAGTACAATCCATAATAGAAAAAAATTGGTAGGTTGAACTTCATTAAAATTAAAAACATCTGCTTCGTGAAAGATATTCCTAAAAGAATTAAAAGATAATCCACAGACAGAGAAAATATTTGCTATCCACTTACCTGATAATGTTATACATTTGTCAAGACCATTAGAGATAAACATCATGAAGAGTGAACCTAATGTAAACTACGGACTTCAGTTACAATAATGTATAAATATTGCTTCATTGGGACTTCCCTGGTGGCACAGTGGTTAAGAACCCACCTGCCAATGCAGGGGACAGGGGTTCGATCCCTGGTCCCACATGCTGCTGAGCAACTAAGCCCATGCGCCACAACTACTGAACCTGCACTCTAGAGCCCGTGAGCCACAACTACTGAGCGCATGTGCCACAACTAATGAAGCCTGTATGCCTAGAGTCTGTGGTCCGCAATAAGAGAAGCCACCACACTGAAAAGCCTATGCACCACAACGAAGAGTAGTCCCCACTCACTGCAACTAGAGAGAAGCCTGCAGGCAGCAATGAAGACCCAATGCAGCCAAAAATAAATAAATTAATTTTTAAAATATATGTTGCTTCATTAATTGTAACAAATGTATCACATTAATGCAAGATGTTAATAATAGGAGCAGCTCTCTGTGGGGAAAAGGAACATTTGAGAGGGAAGTCTGTATTTTCTGCTTACTTTTTTTATAAACTTAAAATTGTTCTAAACAATAATCTTTCAATTAAAAAATGAAATAATAAAAAAATTGAACTGGAACCATGAAAACTGAGCACATTAGAGATAAAAATCACTGAAATATGCTTGAAAATTAACACATTACCACATTGAAACTAGTAAATATAGGAGGGAAATTAAGTATTTATTCTGCTTTTTAAAATATGAGTTATACTACAAATGGAGAGGAGAAATTTCTTTTTTTGGAAATATTTCAACTGATACACAATGAAAAATGAGAAATCACCATTCTGCAGCCCCCTAATGGATTAAGGATCTAAACAATGATCATCAGTTACTGATAAGATCAGAAAGAGGAAAAAAACAGACTTATGAAGTGCCTTACAGAAGTACACTACACTGCCTATTAAAGTAGTTTATCCAATACTAACTGAATACATTAAAAAAAATTGAACCTGAATTTGATCAAACCTTTAGATCTAATATCAATTTATGATAAAGTCAACGTACAGAGAAATATGTTTAAAATAGCACAAACATATAACTTCAATTTACACTGGAGAACTTTTGCAAGAAAAATCTTCTGGTTTCTCATAGAAAAACAGTGTAAAAAAAAAAAGATGCAGGAGGAAACTAGAGTTCAAAACAGTCTAAAATTGAATCATAATGTGACCTTCCGAAATGGATCCTGGATAAGTGGTAAAACTAGTAAAATATGAATAAAGTCAGTAGTTTAGTTTATAATATTGTATCAATGTTAATTTCTTAGTTTTGATGTATCATGGTTTCCTAAGATGCTAAAATTAGCAAAATCTGAGTAAAGGAACCCTCTCTACTATCTGTATAGCTTTTCTGTAAACCTAAAATTATTCTAAAATAAAAAGCTTATTTTTAAAAAGACACTTAAAAGACACATCAACCAATATTGGATATTATTTTGATCCCAATGCAAGCGAGTGTGAAAAATAACAATAATTACAAGGCAATTGGGGAAATATGAACATCGGCTGAATTTTTGCTGTTATGGATTAACAATAACAATACTAATTAATGTTAATAATTTCACTGTCATAATTTCACAAAGGTTATGTTATTAAGGAATTTCTTCAGTGTTAAAGATATATATTGATATATTTCAAGGTGTAACATATCTGAAAATTGCTTCAAAATAACATGGGTGGGGGTGTCCATGTAGTAACAAGTTAAAAAAAGAAAAAAGATGGGTTGTGTATCAATTACTATTGAAGACTAATGCAGGTATTTAGGAGTTTACATGTATTTTCTTATTTTAACGTCCAATCACTTTTATAATATAGACATTATACAACTGAATAACCCAAGTATCTAAGTTAACCATCTTTCCCTAAGATAATTAGGGAGTGGTTAACTATCTTTCCCTAAGACACAAAACCATTAAGTAATAGAGCCGAGATTAGAATCCAGATCTGTGTATCTCTGAATCTGGTGCCATTTTCTTGAGAAAATGATTTCCGGCAAGTGTACTGTTTCAGGACCACAAGCTCCAGGCCACAAGTGAGAGAGCAAAACTTCCTGGATACCAAGAACTCATTCATAGGAGATGTCATGGTGCCACATGAGGTGCTGGGAAGACTGGCTGTACTGGTTTGTGTTTCCTAGCAATGGTGATAGCTTACACTCCCCCAAGCACATCATTATATTTAGTCCCTTCTAATACCAACAGGTCACCCCTCAACATGAGAGATGACTGAGGTCAGGGATACAGGCTTAAGTCACTTTTTTTTTTTTTTAATTCTCTGAAACCAATGTGTGGTTAGACTATGTGAGATGATGATGATGGTGATATTGACAGGACCACGTCCTAATAAGCTGGCCGTCCAGACTGAAGCAAGGAAAGGGACAGACTTCCTGCATCACGTGTTCCAGGCAAATCTTGAGTTTATTACAACTTGGTACAGATAAATCTCATGGTTTTAGGATGAAGCCTCAGTAGATTTCCAGGGAAAAGATATCAGAGGGGCAGTACTGACAACTTGTAGTGTTCATTCTATGGGAAGTTTTGAAGTGATCTTAAAATGCTCCTTATGGTAATTATTATTTGAATGTACTTATAGCTGGCACTGATTCAAGGATTCTGTAAAACCCTTTTATACAACTCAATATATTTTGATATTAAATATTAATAAGTTAGATATAATGAATGCTAAAGTATGCCAACTCTGTAACTGGCTATACCACCACATTTTCTTAATGTTCCTGAATAATAAAAATGTTAATAATAATAGTTAAAAAACCCACATCCCGTTCTTTTCCAGATAATGTGACTCTATATGAGTGTCCTTATTTTAGTCCCACAACAACCCCTTGGAAACAAAGTTATTGGCTCTATTTTATAAATGAAAGCACATAGAAAATGTAATTATTTGTATAAGGTCAAGCAGCTAGATCAGACCAGATCATGTCTCTTCTGTGAGGTAATTATTTTTCTGGTATTAAGGAACTGTCACCATAGCTCCTGCTGCTGCTCTGAAAGATGACACTTCCTTGGCAGAGAAACCTTACATTCTTCCTCTGCCATCTTAATGGCAAGTGGGGAATCGTCCAAACACAGCTGCATCCTCTGGGGAATGAAGTGACAGTCTTAGCACTGTATTATAGGTAGATGGGTTGCTCTTAAGGAAATTCACTTAGTGAAGTCTTGTTCTCCCCTGCTCTAGGATCAGAAGTGATATCAGTCATAGCTATGGGGAGAATTTCTGCCAAAAAGATATTAGAAAACAGTAAGGAAAAGGGGGGAGGGGATCTCTGGTTCTCCTCTATAAGGCAGGTGTTTATAGCTTTTGTCATCTATTTTGCAGAGGATTATGCCATGTATTGCTTTAGGTTCTGAAATTGGCCAAATCTTTTCAAATCTTTTTATAGGTAGTGTGTGTGTGTGTATTTGTTGTGCTTGCGCACGTGTGTGTGTGTGTGAGAGAGAGAGACTGCTGAGCAGATTAGAAATGGCTACAAATTCTCTGTCATTCCCCCCATCGAGAGATGGTCTCTATGTCACCTCCCCTTGAGAATGGGCAGGCTCTGTGACTGCTCCGATCAATGGAATGTAACACAAGTGATGCTATCCTAGTTTCTAGGCTAAGGTCAGCTTCTACTTCCTGTCTTGTGAAACACTTCCTGTCTTATTCATGGAACACTTGTTCTGGGGGAAGCCAACTGCTACGTAAGAAGTCTGACTAGCCTGAAACTACCATACTGTGAGAGCCCAAGATATACAAGGAGGACACAGATGACCAGACGCCAGGTGGAGACAGAGAGGCCAAACAGTACTATGGTACCAGACATGTGAGTGAAGACATCATTTTGGAACAGAGCCCTTACATCTGGGGTACCCTGATGATGTCATATGAATCAGAGACAAACCACTCAGTCAAGCACTTCCAGAATTCCTAGACTCACAAATTTATGAGCAACGTAAATTGTCGTTTTCTGCCACTAGATTTTGGGGTACTGTGCAACAATAGATAAGTTTAAAAATACACTAAAAATAATCATATAATCAGACTTTTTTAAAGCAGCCTTTCTGAAATAATTACAAAAACAAATCTAATAAAGGAAACTTTGGTTTAAAGGAAAGGGGTGATGGACTTCCTAGGTGGTGCAGGGGGTAAGAATCTGCCTGCCAATGCAGGGGACACGGGATCAATCCCTGCCCCAGGAAGATACCACATGCCGCGGAGCAACTAAGCCCGTGCGCCACAACTATTGAGCCCATGTGCCACAACTACTGAAGCACACATGCCTAGAGCCCGTTCTCTGCAACAAGAGAGGCCACCACAATGAGAAGCCCGCGCACCAGAACGAAGAGTAGCTCCCAGCTTGCCGCAACTAGAGAAAGCCCGTGTGCAGCAACAAAGACCCAACACAGCCAATAAAATAAATTAATTAATTAATTAATTTATAAAAATAAAGGAAAGGGGCGAGCAACCTTTTTCAAAGTGGAAACACTCATTTGTTATAGTTAAAACTTAATCTTAGGCATTTGTGATTAATACCTCAGATTAATGGCTCAGAACGTAATGGTATGGGAAAAAAGATGGCAAGGGACTCATTTTACAGTTTTGATATAAGGTAGTAATTTTTCAGAAGATTAAAGGTCTGTGATGGGCACTTTTCTATGTACTAGTTACTAATATTGTAAGGAATAATACCTCTCCTGTAGGAAAACAGATAATTTGCTTGCAGAGGGATTTGGAACATAAGAGAACTCCCAGTTCTTGTGGTAATTGTGATATAGAAGTGAGAATATTAAATGTTTCAAAGATATAGAATTTTTGTCCTCAAGCAGACAAAAAAATTTGTAGGACCCAGAAATGTACACAGATTTTTCATATCCTTGAGTATTTATCAAAGCACTGATTTTAAGTCCATTTCGTTAACGGCAGTGCACTGAATACATAAATTTACCTTTGCTTCCCTTCAACAACTTCATTAAAACAACAGTAAAAGATGTTTCAAACATCATAAACCCACAACAAAAGCAACAGAATAGAAAAGAAAATAAGAGAGAGAAAATTTTGGAACCTGAAAAATAGAACATTAAATTGACTTAGCAATCAGAAAAAAGCAGTGATATAATCTGATGTACATACTGAGGCACAAATTCAACTCCATCTCTTGATTCTGCTTTCAGATAAGACAGTTAATTCTATTCCCTCCAGACAAGAAATTGAAAAGTCCTTCTCCAGGAAATCTGACCAATTCTAATGGGGATAACCTAAAATTACTGACATCAGAGGCTCCTCAAAGAAACAGACCTGGCAAATCACCCTAGAGCAAAGCTCAAAGTGGATAAACTCACAAACACACCCAGAGACTCCAACTGTTTTCACTGCTCACTCTCAGATCTGAGTAAATAACAGAAGTTCGCCAGGTTCAAACTATCTGAAGAAAGATTCCCATATAACAAGTAGAGAACAAATCAAACAAAAGCAATAAGCAAACTGACAAAAGGAGAATAAGTAGAGAAAAGAAGACAATAGAGGAAAAAGTTATATTAATACCCTCAGAGAGGTAAGAGAAGAAACTGAATTTATAAAACAAGAACAGGAATTCTATTAAGAAAAAATAACAGCAAAGGAATTGTCTTTGGACGAAATTAAGGAAAAAAGGCAATGGAGCAGAGAGAAACATGAACGATGTTAACAAACTGGATGATGAGGAAAACCAGAAGCTCTAGATTATGGATGGGTGTAGCCAAACCCTGCCCCCTCCCTCCTCTTACCCCCTCCCTGAAAGAGCAGGGCCAAGAAGAAACAGCAGTTGTGTGGCAGGAAATGAAAGGGAATCAGAGACAAAACCCAAAATGGGCAACATATCCCTCCAATGAGAGAGGATATTATTATACATGGAAACTGAGTCTGAGAACAATGAGCTGAAAAGGAAGATGGCCCCACAGTCTCCATGTTGTGGGTGAGAACAAAAAATACCTAATGAGTCACTAAGAAATTAAAAGGGCTGTGTTAGTGTAAGTACTTGAGAATCTCCGGAATAACAGCAAATATCTCACATAAAACCCCAGAAAGACAGAGCTTCAGAAGAAAAAGCAATTGCTAAGAAGGAAAAATAAATTGATGAGGGTAGGGCAGAAATGTCTAGGATATTAGAAGGTTTAGGTTGCAGGAAGGATTCTGAGAGAGCAGGTACCAAGGAGTACTGTAACAACAAAAGATTAGCACGGCTTCTCAAGGTAAGAGCACCCTCTCCAAAGGCAAAAACTGATGCACTGTAGGAAACCTGGATGAGGGACAGAAAACCTTTTGGAACCAGGCTTAGCTCTGATTCAGAAGCAGTTCACAGAGGGCCATAACCTAACCACTGAGAAGGGAGCCCTGCAATTTTATCAATAAGCACATGAAGGATTTCTTGTTCATCCAAGACTGAATTAATATCTTGAGATAGTTCAACAGAAATATTCCTCAAGAGATTGCAGTCCATTTAAGTAGAAACAATATTCATGCATGACACATTAAAAATGTTAAAAAGGTCCCTGTTTGGGTTATTAGGTTAGAAGTTATGTAAGTACATATCAAAGTCAAAATACATTCCTCACACCAGTTCTGCCATTAACAAGTTACACTTTTTTGATCTTGGGCCTTCCTTCATCTTCCTCATCTGTAAAACAAGGACAATAATAGACCATTCTCATGGGTATTTTGTGGAGATTCAGTAACATAAAACATTTGAAATAAGTCTGGCATAAAGTAAGCATTCAATAAATATCTGCCCATGTCATTGTGATTAATATTATCTAGTTGCCCAGTTATGGAACACACTTTAGCCCTGGTCAGCCTAGGTGCATAAAAAGATCAGGGTCACGTAATGAAAAGATAGAGATATAACCTTAAATGCCAAAGAGACTCAGGAGCAAATTCATAAATCCAGAAGAGACTCTCGATTTCACCTCTGGAATCTCATTGCCTGTGATAGCATCTGATACTCAATAAATCCATAGTAAATAAGAAGCAAAGAACTATCTTCATTCCTAGAGAAATAATTCAAAGCCCACGTTCAATATTCAATATTTTAATACTCACAGCTTCTTGAAATTATTATGTTGGGGAATGTATAATTTTTGACTGCATTGTTTTTATTTTCTGCACAAATAAATCATGAATACATTTTCTTCATACAAATTTAGTATGTTTTTTGTTTCAGAAAAATTTTAAATGAAAGTAGAAATATACATAATCGCAATTTTTAAAATTAAAATAGTGTTATCATCAGTATACAAGACAGTGTAGTTATTCTAAGACTAAGAACAATATGCATTGTCTAGGTAATTTAAAATACTAAGCAATCAAAATATCACAATTATATTCATATTCTCATTCAGCATTCAGAAATAAATGTTTTACTCTTTTCTTTAAAAGAAAGGAGATAGAACTCTTAGCAAATACCTTCTATTTTTCTACCTGAAGTGAACAATACACCTTGTGAAAACAGAATGCGCTGCTCTTCTGATCTGGGGCCAAAACATGTTGCAATAATTCACATTATATCAAATGAAAAAAGGATAAGTCCACTAGATGCCCAGCCTCAGGGTAATAGTCTAAGTATTTAACTGATTCTGTCTGTATATTGACCAGTGATAAAGAATGTAAGCTATCAATAACCTATTCAGCTTACAGCTGAGTATCAATCAGGTCTGACCTCCATTCTTTTAAAAATATACGTTTAAGCCAACTTAAAGAAAAAGTATATTCATAAAGCCTTCCAGGTGCATTTATTGTTCTTTTCTTGCAGCAAACAAGTGAAAGGGAGTGTAATTTGTCACCCTAAAATATGTCTCTTTGGCGTAAGAATTATTTTAGGCTCGTTATTTTTAAGAAACAGCAGACACAGGAGAAGCTCTGAAAACTAAGTAGAAGTTATCCTTTCGTAAGAAACATTTGCATTTATAAGGGAAATGTCCATTTGTAAGGATGTCTTCCTCTCTGTACCAGGAAGAGAAGGATGACTAAATCTCTAGAAACTCTTATCAATGGAGAAGGAAGTGACCTAAATGTGTATAACAGCCATATTCTTCTTTACTGTGCTTTTCTTGATAAACTCCCATAATTGAATCCTCTACCCCCAAACATCTTCTTTTGTCCACTGTTGTGGCTTGGGCCATTTTGGGGAGTTATTCAGTTTTCCTAGTTATCTCCCACATATACAGAAGGTATACATGTTATTAAACTCCTATTTTCTTTTTCTCCTGTTAATCTGTCTTTTTATTACAGGGCTGTCTCAATCAAGAACCTAGAAGGGTAGAATGAAAAATATTTTTCCTCCCCTACCCAAGTATATTTTCCAAGCCTTTCAAAAGTTTTGTGAAGAGCAACAGAATATTGAGTTGTCATTCTGTGTAACAATCCCCAAAAAAACTTAATGGATTACAGTAGATCCTTAATCATTTGGAATAACAAAAATACTGTGTCAGGACTAGGACAGCATAAAACATATGTTGTGTATAAATGTAATATGTTCATTTTCTCACTGATTTTATTTCCCCCATGGAACACATAAACACCTTCCATAGGTCTTTACTAGATTAGTAATTTTTGTTTTAAATTCCAGTGTAGTTTCCTCTAGTCTTAAAAATGCTTGCCTCTGCCTCTGCATATTCCATCAGGAGGAGGTATTACAACATTTTTTTTTCCGATAGAGCTTCCTTGACACTATACTTAGGGGATATGATTTTTCCTTTTGATTTCTTTGATGTTCATTCCTCATGTGTTTTCTCCAGATATTCTTTTTGTGTTTGCATTTTTCCTTTTCAATTGCATGGAGCCTTGAGGTATCACAGAGCCAAAGGAATCTTTCCATTGCTACCTTGTTTTGAGGAGGAAGAAATTTTCCTCTACCCTTCTGGGTTCTTCTGGCTGGTCTAAGAATTAAATTGACATGACACAGATTAACAGGAGAAAAATCAAACAAAGTTTAATAGTATGTATACATGGGAGAAACCCAGAAAAACTGACTCACCAAAATGGCTGAAGCTCCAACCTTAAATACCATCTTCATCTAAAAACAAAAGAGAAAGTTGGGGATAGTGGTTTGGGACTTGGAAAGGGGCGAAGCAATTTACATGGTGATAGAAAGCAAATGTTTGGTAAATAAATGTTTGCTGGGCCATGCAAAGACCAAGGGATACAGAGAAATTTTAACAGTCTTTGCTAGGTTCTTCCCTGTCTCCCACACCTAGTTCCTGTTATAGTTATCTATCTGATAGCTTCCTGGCAGTCAGGGGAAAGTAACAAGAAAAACTTCCTGAGTCTTCTGTTTCCTAAAAATAATCAGCCTAAAAACACCTCATGCCAAAAAGACACACTTTGGGGTGGCAAATGTTGCTCCCCTACACTTGTTTTCAATTATTTTGATTTAATCTCAGAGTTCGAATGTAGTTTTCTCATTGAAGAAATTTCTCCTTATTTCATTATCCGTGTGTGAAAACTGTTTGAGACTGGTGAATACATTTAAATAGTGTTAATGCTGAGGATGATTCCATTGCATTTTCTATTTTTCCTCCAGTGGTAATATCTCTCAGGATTACCTTAGGTCTCCTCTGCTTAATGCTGTGATAGGAGAACAGTTCAGACTTTTCCCCTGACAACAGATTAACAGTGAAGAATGCAACAACAGGGTTCCCTGTAGGCCCAGCCTCCCATTACACTAGAGTGAATATGAAATGCATGGTCTCTCCCTCTCAAACAGGGGCTGTCACCCCCAAAGACTCTGCCTTCTGGTGTAGAAAATGCCAAATGGTTTAACCTTGATTTTCTCCCTGGACTCGACATGGCAGATGTAAGTGTGCCTGGGCTGTCAGGGTGCAACAGGCTATGAAAAAAAGCAGCAGGAGGCTCCAATTGACTTCGAAGTGTCCTGGGTGCTAACAGTGAGGCCAAGTCAGTGACAAGCTTACAAGTCCAATATGTAACCTCATTTAGGTTTAAAAGGAGGCCATTATCGTATTATCCATAAGGGAAGATCGGGTGTAATTTAAGAAACCAGGATTTTTCCCTGTATTGTTTTTCTGCCCTTTCAATGACATGAAATTATTCAACGAATAATTAACCATGACCCAACTTAAACAAAAAGAAAACAAAACATATAGATGCTTCCACTGACACCAGATTCCTAGGCCTAATATATAACAATCAGGGCTATTAACATTCTTTTATCCTTTTTCACCTGAAGGGTGACGGTTTTATATTTTTTGAGAAATATTAAAAGTGGTAACTGAAAAATTAGATGAAACTAGAAATATAACCTGAGAACCATTCCAAGAATAGTTAACTGGGAAATGCAAACTACTCTGGAGTAGAAGATGATTATAAGTAGAGAAATATTTTGAATAAAGTTTAGAAAAGTATCTCAAGCCACAATAGCTGTAATGGGCAGATACAAAGCAAGGAGAATAGATCACATCCAGCCATCTTTCCAAAAGCCAACATGGGTGATATAGAGCTGGCATTTGAGACACTTAGAACTAAGTGAATCATTAGATTTAGAAACAAAACTGGATTCAGCTTCTAGCTCTACCATTTCACACCTCTTGCATCTCAGTTTTTCTTCCCCAAAATTGGAAATAATGCCCATATCCTGCCTGCTATTAATGAGTTTTTGTGATGATTATTTTAAAACATTTTTAAAATACTCTGTAAACTATACAAATATGAAGAGCTGCTATTACAGTAGTGTTTATTGATGGGAATACATGAGAAAAAAAGCACAAATCTTACCTCTTTAACTATAACAATGACTTGTAGAAGAGCACCAAAATCTGTCCTGTCTCCTGTTTGTTTCTGGTTTAATTTCATGTGTGTGATGATTATCCTTTAGAAAAAATGTGTAAGTTTCTATCACTGCCATTGTTGTTTTGTGCTTTCTACCCACATAATGTGATAAAGTAATACAGGTTAGTGGAAAGAATGTGAATGCAAAGGCAGAGGCTCTTGAAATTAAACCCCAGCTCTGGTCACCCTATTTTGTGGGGCATCGAACAAGTCAACTTCCTAGAAGCTGAAATTTTCATCTCTGAAATGAGCATAGTAAAACCTACCTCATAAAGTTGCTGTAAAGATCTAACTTACATAAGGCACCTGGAAGACTGTATGGTACAGCAACAGGATCTTTATTAACTATCTCTATTTTCAAAATGATTTTCAGACACTCTCCCATGATCTTACATAGAGGACATTTCCAGGTGTGACTAGTTTAAGACAGAAGGAATTCTACCTTCAAAGTATCCTCAGACAAACCATTAGAGGCAACTCATTCCTTCCAAATTTGGCTTTCAAGGTCTTACCTTCTTAAACACCTATTTCTTACTTAACTCGTAATCAAAGAAAGTATCACTCTGTCTCGCATAGCCCAGAGGAGCCAGAAAGAGAAGTTCTTTCAAAAGTTACCACTTAATCACTATTCATTCCCCACAGCAAAGGCTGACTGCCTCAGCTACTGAGTTGCCACAGCTGGTTTCCATTCCTTCCATCAAGTGTTGGTGATCTCCCTACAACAAAAAGATCCCACATGCCACAACGAAGATCCCATGTGTGGCAACTAAGACCCGACACAGCCAAAAATAATAAATAAGTTAAATATATATATATATATATATATATACTGTATATTAAAAGGGACTTCCCTGGTGGTCCAGTGGTAAAGAATCTGCCTTGCAATGCAGGGGACTCTGGTTCGATCCCTGGTCGGGGAACTAAGCTCCCACATGCCACGGGGCAACTAAGCTCGTGTGCTGCAACTAGAGAGTCCACCTGCCACAACTAGGGAGCCCACGTGCTGCAAACTACAGAGCCTACATGCTCTGGAGCCTGTGCGCCACAACTAGAGAGAAAACCCGCACACCGCAACTACATAGAAGCCCATGCACCGCAACAAAGAGCCTGCACACCACAACAAAAAATCCCGCATACCACAATGAAGATCCTGTGTGCTGCAACTAAGACCCAACACAGCCAAAAAAAAAAAGTTGGTGATCTCTTTATACCTGAGCAACAAACCCTTTATTCCAACCTCGTCTTAATTGCAGTGCTTCTTGCTACCATTTTTCCCCTCTATGCTTATCAAAAAAGTCCACTTATTGTTCAAGATTAAGGTCAAGTTCCATCTATTCCCATGAAGCTTTCTTGTCCACTTGTCCCCACACCGACTTTTCTGACTCTGAATTCTTGTAGTACTTATTTTCTGTGCCAATAACTCCATGCTTCCCTTGCACAATAATTTAACCATTATTATTCAGGGCAGAGTTCTATGTTTTATCTTCCAAGATGGTGTAAAATTGTACTGTGGCTAGGATCATCTTTCTATTTTCTGACTTATATAAATGAATCAGACAGAAAACTTTCATTGAAAACAACCCAAAGCACTAGAACTCAGATACTGATAATTTGAGTGTCTCTGCTCCAATGCTCTGATTCCATTATGCCAGAAAGAAGAATTAATTACACTTTCCTTTTTCTATTATGCATTTTCCCCCTTAGCCACAAGGTCTTCAGCTGCTTTCTTGGCCACTCACATTGTTATCGAAAATGTCAGCAAGCACTGGCAGGAATCCGCAAGCTGAGGAGCCCACAGGAGCAGACACAGCTCCTTGACTGCAGTTGTGCGAGCACTCTCACTATGTGTACAATATTTATTCTGCTTTCAAAAGAGACACCTTTCGTTCCTACAGCTATAAACCTAAGCTCTTTTTCTGAAAACAAAATGCCACTAAAGAAGAAGAAAAAAAGAATTGCAGTAGGGATGGGGTGGAGTGATAAATGCATGAAATTTTCAGCATCAGCTAGGTCAAGGTGTGGACACATTTTAGAAGGGACAGAAAGCTGAGTCAGTGTATAATGGGTAAAAAAAAATGTAGGCTCACACTGGGAAACTACTGACTTTTGAACAGTTTTTGAAAATAGTGGGCTTTTCCTAAACATATACAACTATAAGAAAGGTGGTTAAAGTAGACTCTTTTCCCTTAAGAGGCAAAAATTCCAGTCACATTTGCACCATTAGACTTCCTGAACTTCTTTACCTGTCTACAAAAGGCACTTTCTAAGAGCCTTGCTAAGAGCCCTAGTTAGCATGATTGGAACTACAAGAAGCCACATCAATGTGGGATGTTCTATGTGCAGGGATGGCTCTGTGAAGATCCTCAGAGTATCGGAATCAGCATTCAGCATTGTACTACACCAGTGTGGAAAACCGTTACCCTAATGCAGCCATTTTAATATTTCTGTTCCCTCCCACAAATTTAGTTTCTAGTCACAAGAAGAATTACTCAGGCAACACAAAAATAAGTTATTGCTAAATACTAAGAAAGAAAATAGCTGCATATTAGAGAAGCTTAAAGCAGCAGGAAGATCCTAAGACATATGGCCAGCATTATATTTCAAGGTGGGATGGATGGTCCCCAAGAACTTTCTACCTGATGGGACACAAATGTTCATCAGCTCCATATTTACACTTTATTGGGGGGGGTCTCCTGGCACTTGCCCAACCTCTGAAGAGCTGTCACCCACTGTGCAATCTTCTAGTTAAACATTCTCAGGAGAGAGCCTTCCCACAAAAGCAATGTCCTCAACCTCAAATGACCTTTTAGTTTCAGTTGCTTTATTAATATATTTTAAACTAAAGAAAAAACTTGCAGTAAGAAGATTATGCCAGGGCTTCTGACTTTTCTTTCTGTCAATTCTTGCAGCCAATATTGCATTGTCCCTTCCCACAGTCCCAATCAGGAGTGATAAGTTATTAAGAAAGGCAACTTAGTGCTATAGGAGATGACAACCAGCTATCCTAAATACACCAAACAATGTGTAACTTCAAAGCCCTTCATCTGAAATTTTAAATTATCTAATCTCTGGAATACAGGGTCAGAGAAGACCTCTGAGTATAGGGTCCATTTATGTTCATGAGCTTTATTTTCAATAAATCTAAAATTCTGAAAAGAAGATGAATACAGAATACAGTTGGACGTTCACTTTTTTGCTTAAAATACGTGAAATGTGATATTTTAATTTGCTATTGATTACAGAAATCAGAAGCTCCTTCATATATCTCCCCCAAATAAGACTGTGAATGAGTGTTCTAAAAGCTAATTTCTTTGCCCGGGCAAAACTGGAGAGGTTATTCAGCCAAAGATGTTAAAGGGTTTTCTAGTTATTCAGCCATAGGACTCTCTTTCTCCCAACACATACCCAGAAACTGCAGTTCTGAAAACTGGGCCAAACAAGAATATATTCCCATCTGGATATATATGATGAAGATGACAGACTCTGGGAAAGGCTTTGATAATCTGTGAGATGAGAAGTAAAGATATACGATAGATGAGAAGGGGGGGGTAGCTCAGCAATAGTTTAGAATGAAGAGGCAACATATAGCCACATTGAAAAGTCTTAGTGGGACCTGTAGAGCGAATCTGTGACAATCATCTGTCCCTGCCCCTGCAGCTTAATTAACATATGGTTGTGGTTACTATTAAATTGGCATCACCCTGTTACTATTACTTTTGAGGTAGGAATTTACAGCTTACTTTCCTCTGGAAGTAAGAAAGTAATAATTTCATCTGAAAGGTAGTTCAGTTGATAACTTTGGCACCTGTGTGTATAATTAGCTGGCTTGCATGCAGTACCTAAGTGTCAGGGCAGTACACTAGGAAACAGAGATGTCCTGAGACCTAATAGAGTTCATATTAACTAGACAAATGGAGCCCTTTCAGATTCTGTGTTTTTTATTTACATTGAAATTTTAACATCAAGAATTGGAAGGAAGTGAACACCAAACAGAAAAAAATGATATAGTAAAAAAATTCATCTGATGATGGTTCTATCAGCTTTTCTGATGATAGTTAGGGTATCAATTAATTACATAATCAAATAAGTCTACTTTTAATGCCAATAGGTTTTTCTATAGTCTAGTATGTAAATTCTTGAATGTAACAAATCTAGGCTAACCCTGGGATTAAATTAAGTTGAAAAATTCTGGTTTCATTTACCATGATCCAACATCTAGCTCCATAGTCGATGGGGCTCAGAAAGACACATATTTAGAGATGTACAAATTAGCCTAGATGTATTGATACTCCAGAATTTTTCAATTCCATTTGCCCAAAGTCAGCCAGACACACCATAAGTTCGAATTGGTAAGAAGCTAAATAGCATTGACAAAAATAGAAAGAAAAAACATATACAGATGTGTACTTGAAAAAGTGAACAGTAGGAAAATAAAGCCGGTCTCCAACAAAGTAATCATCAAGGGCAAACTGCCACATCATTGAGATCTGACAAAGGATAGCATAGAATGTGTTTCAGGATAATAATAGAAAGTAGCTATAGAAAGCAAAGATATTTTTCAGAATAAAGGGAAAATAATATTCTCTGAAAGTCTTTAGAAATGTTTCAAATAAAGCCCTGTGATTTGAGAAAAGAACAAACAGAAAGAAAATGAGTAAGAGGTCTCAATTCTCTCCCAGTCCCTCTTTCACATTTGGACAATACAGCAGTTTGTATCTATCCCTGTAAAAATACAGGTGCCTGCAATTTGAAAAAAAAAAATTAGAGCATTCTTATTTCTTTTCACTTGCTCAGTTCTTTAAAATCATATCACAGTCAACTTTATTAATTTCACTTTATTATATATTAAAGAATTTGATATCAAATATATTTGTATTTTAATGACTATCCCACTTAGAATATGTACAATTTAGGCAAATAAAAATTTCAATTCCCAGACTGTTTTCATTCCTCTAAAATGAGAACTTTACAGAGCTGTTGAGAGAGTCAGAGATAATATATGTTGCCAGACGTGTGTGTCTGGTAATGATTAACCCACCAAACTGCTAATGCACAGGCAAATATTTTTTATGAGAATTTTTAAGGTACTCTCTCTAGTATCCACCAGATTCTTTCAAAGGTTTGAAGCAAAACACCATCAAATTAATTTTCAAAATGCTAAGTTGCCTATATTGCTGTTCCAGATCCTACTTAAAAAGAGTTAATAGCTAATTTTTGTGCACTATTATGTGCAGATTTACGTTTTAGAAAGCTCACAATATTGCCTACTCCAAACATATCATTTAAGACTGAAAGTGTTGAAGTGGACAAATTAAGGCTTTTCAGGTAAATATACAAACCAGGAGCAATTTTCCAGGAAAATGCAACATCTATAATAGGAGTAAGCACAAGTTAAAATGATTTTGTAGAGCAAAAAATAAAGGAAGTCAACTAATTTCAAGAAGTATTTACTAAATGTCTAGAAGTTAGAAGTGCAGGCATAGTGCTGTGATATGTATAGTCCAGAGAACTGACCCTTCCTTACCTATTCTTGGGGCCAGTGCTAATCAGCATTTGGTCAGCAGATAACCAGATAGCAGACATCATGTGTGTAGATGTCACAGAATGGAAAACCTCTAGAAGAGTCTGTGGAACTACCAGAGTAGAATAAGTGAAAATGGAAAGTGCCTTAGGATGCTGAAGACATGCCCCAAACCTAGAAGTGATAGAGTGATAGCTACAGCCAGACAAAAGCCAGGCTAAAGATTTAAGTCAAGAACAACTATGGTCAAATGTGTTCTATCTTAATTTCCATGAATGATTGTGCAATTTCCTTCCCTGAAGACCAGGTAAAACAGCATTGTCCTCATACACATATATATAAAAATAAAAGTAATAATTAAATGGAGCACTGGGAATACCAAGCAACTGGAACTCTCTTACACTGTTAGTGAGAATATGAATTAATAAAACCATTTTGGAAATATATTTCACAGTATATATGCCCTGTGACCTAGCAATTCTACTCCCAGGTATATACCTAATGAAATGAATGCTTACGGCCACCAAAAGACATGTATGAGAATATGTATAGTAACTTTATCTATAGTAGCCCCAAACTGAAAATAACTCAAACATCCATCAATAGTAGGATGGGCAAATAGCGTGTATTTCATTCATAGAATGAAATACTATGCAGCAGCAGAAAATAACTCGTGAGACATTCAAAGCATGGATAAATCTAACAGACAAATGCTGAGTGGAAGAAGCTAAACAATAAAAAAAAATACATACTGCCCTGGTTCCATTTATATGGGGTTCAAAAACAGACAAAAGTGATCTATGGTGATAGAAATCACCAGATATCCATCCTGAAGGGGTCTATTGATTGGGAAGGGGCATGAAGTTTTTTTCTAGTGATGGAAATGCACTACATTGGGATCTGGGTGGTATTTACAAGTATATACACATATGTTTATATGTATATGTATATATATATAGAGAGAGAGAGAGACAAAGAGCAGAGTGACAGGGAGCGAGACAGAGACAGAGACAGAGAGAGGGAAAGGAAGTGCAGTCTCCTACCTGGCCCCAGGCTCTGGGGATTATCCTTTGTGTAAGCTACAAAGAACCACCTCATTGAAGGTAAGGTTGTTTGTGTGTGTGTGACTAGGGTGAGAAGCAAAGTTAACTAGGAAAATTGGCTAATAAATATGTAAATTTCTATTTTGCCAATCAGCAAAGACCAGTATTTTAGCCCTTATCTACTGTCTTCTATTTGTGGTGTTTTTGTTTTCCTCCCCCAGATTCCCAGAGACCGATCTCCCCAAGACATTTGCCTGAAATGTCATGCTGCACCTCACAGTCTAGCACAAAGCTGGACAGATGATGTAGAAGCTCCAATCCTGTTCATAATGATCATGACAGTGATGTTCATTGATTACCATTTTACACCTCACAAAACAATCCTTCTACCAACCATATGATGTAGGTATTTTTATTCCAAGTTTACTGATGAGGAAACCGAGACTCAGACCTCCCGTGAATTATAAGTAGAAGAGCAGGGCCTCAAATGCTGTATACAAATCTCACATTCTCTGCCACAGTCACTTCCACTCGTTACAGTGGATTTATAAAGCATCTGCTTAGACTGTCTTTCTAGCTGCGATTTTCTTCACCATGTCTCTGCCCTGAGTGATCTGGTGCCCCTGCCGATATCAAAGCCCACACTTATCAAACAAAATGCCCGCAGTGCTGTGGTAGACATGGCTCAAGGCCTCATGAAGAGCCAAGGTCCGTGTAGTTCGCATGGTGGTTCGCAGCTTCACAGCCTTCTAAGCGGTCTCTATCACTTCTCGGTGTATTCCCATATTAAGGTCAAATGAATCTGCTCAGGACTCTTCAGTCCTTTCCTTAGTGTAATATGTCATCTCCTCTCCAATTCTTTATTTTTAAAATTATAATGTAATTAGGAATAGTTTTTTATATACACATAATGGTCCCTTTATTCTGAACATTTCTTAATCTGTTTATAAAATCACAAATTTGAATTTTGTTCTTTCTTGATCACGTCTAGGAAGACAATTCAAGCTCTCCTAGGATAGCCAGTTATTTTCTGGACTATGACCAAAGCAGATTGGTGCTTTGGTGATAGCGTGCTACTAATTCATGTCCACAGAGAGAGACAGCTTCTCTGGAAAGAATCCATCGTCTAATTTTACAATCTGCATTGAATAACACTGTCAGCATACAAGTGTTTGACAGTTCCACATCCTTTCCTCACCTAATTCTATTTGACAGCTAAAAGTAGATCACATTTTCAAAATATCACCTTGTCTTTAGGTGGCATGGGCATTTCTTTCACATGATGGTCTGTCAGATGTAATTCACATATAGGTAGAGTATCCTTCCGTGTTAGCAAGTTCATATTCATCATTCACTTATCGTGGACTGCTAAAAAATGCAGAATCCATAGAAGCTTTCTTATCCCATAATTATACCCTGGATTAAACCCTTCCTAGACGACTGAGCCTAGTTGTTGGTGCCTTTAACTTGAGAAAAAGGTATTTTAAAGACATAAGCTACCAACAGAGGTATGGTGGGGAAAGCACTAATTAATGAAACGAAAGGTTTTGGAGGAATGTGCATGTCACTGCAGATGCACAAGAAACCCTCCTGGGTATAAATTTGATTCCAAAATTCATTGTGTCATCTTAAAACCGTAGCCTCAGTTGTAAAATTTTTGTTGTAAAAATTTGGTAAGGCAGGGTTTAAACTGTGGCACAAAGCTCAGCAGGTAGTAACAAGACAGATAGATCTCTTCACCTGCGAGAATTTTCCTTGGCCAGCTTAGATCCAACATGTCTTTAATCCTCATATCCCTGTGCTCTCCTCTGAGGAGAGAAAGACCCAGGGGATAATTGCTGCTGCTGCTGAAGGCAGCAATTTTTGAGCTGGACTATGCAAACCTTCCCACAATAAGCTGTTATGAGTAAAATGCCATCTAGGGGACCTGCTTTCTTTCTCTCTCTCTCTTTTTTTTTTCCTAATATCGGAGCCAGACTTGAATCAGTCTCTCTATCTGTCACAAAACAATTTACATTTTCTCCTAATTATGGAATTTTGCTGATTTTGCTTCTCAAAGAGACTTTACTGAATCATTTTGCTCTTTAAATATTCTCTTTCAAGTTCTTACTAAAATCTCAGTAGAAGACTTCATTATCTTCATGAGCAAACCTGAGTTCCCTTCTAAATTCTCTGGTTTTGCTTTTCTCACATCTCTGAGGAGATGGTTTTCTTACCTTTTACTGCTACTGTCTGTGCCTTAATAAAAAAGAATGAAAGACTCTTCTGCAGATATTTTTAAGTATACAATTAAAGTAATAATTTGAGAGTTTGTTTTCATAACATTTCACGTACAGCCATGGAGTCCAGGCACTGCCACTTAGGTGCTGTATAACCTTGCAAATGTCATGAGGTTCCCCCTGCCTCACTTCTCTGGTCTATAAAATGGATAAAACATTGTAAAAAAAAGTATCTACTCTGTAAGGATTGTTGTGAGGAATAAACACGTATCTATAAAACATTTAGTATATGACTGTCATATGGTAAGCAGTTAATAAATGCCAGCAATAGATGTATTTAATAATAGAAAATGCATTTAAAATACTTAGCAACTAGTTTTATTCATTTCAAATGCTTAATATAGAGAATATTAGACAGTTTTGTTTTTCTTTGCTTGGCTTCCAACACTAGATGCTCTTAGCGTCTCAGATATTGGAAGCTCTATCTGGTACATAGTAGACATCAAATAAATGTTAAGTTTGCAAGTTAATGATGCAAAAAAAAGTGAAAAAATATTTCAGCTGTTCAAATGTGAAGTCTTTATGATGTTACCATTGATTTAACAGTGTTCTGCACTTAATACTGATACATTCAATAGGAAGAAATCTACCAAATAACAAAAAGGGCACTTACCTCTGGATACTTATTTGGGAAGAGACAATTAACCAGAAAATTCATAGTTCTGAGCATTTTGTGAGATAGTGTTTAGAATGTTTCCCTTCTATAGTAACTTCAGCACTACAAAGCCTAGGTATTTTTAAACAAAATAGGATAACATTGATAACACAGCTGAATTAAAGAAAGCATTTAAAGACATACTATTCTGAAACACATTTATTAACCCTACTACCAACAAAGTGTTGTAGTTAGAGTTTTAATTAAGACTAACCAAAGGTATAATAATCATGTGAAATTATCTGATCACTTATTTACATTAACGTTATTGGTAATGATATATGAGTTTCTTCTCTTTAAATGCTAGATTACTACAGCAAATCTCCTTATGTGTAAACCTGTACTTTACTGCAAACTTTTATTTCATTAATATATATATAATTTCATTTATATATATATATAAAGGTATTTTTAGCACTGAACTTCATATGAGACTGCAATTAAATTATTCTGTTTAATGGCCATCCTAACAACTGGGGTTGAACAAAAATAGAAAGGATTGTTGTGTGATGTGTTAAGCTTCCTGACTTGGATGGATTTAGTAAGAATGAATAACTATTTCTAAAGAATACTGTAGAAACAATAACAGAATCTATATTGGATGGGAGTCTGAACTAAGTATATTCTGAAGCTGCTTTCATCTAAATAATTCTAATTTTGAATCTATAACTTTACTGGATATTAAGCTCTAGTTGTTTTATATAATTAAATCTGTACTGACTGAATTAGAAGCAAATCATTTATAACATGATGTGTGTTCATTTATCTGAATACTATAGTACATAATAGAAAAGACAGTGTTATCATTCCTTCCATGCTGCCTCCCATCTTTATATCCACTGAGCATTCACTGAAGTCCAATATCCACTTCACAATAGATTTATTTTTGATATTTCAGTGGTATATAAATTATCAATTACTACGACAACAGCTTTGCAATCCTATAGTCATTAGATCTTATTAGTGTACTTACAAAATGCTTCCACAAGAATACTCATAAATTATAATGATAAAACCTAAGTGATTATTTTTATTTTGATCCTCTTTTATTTTTTCCCTCTGAGGGGATTTGTGTATTTTTTTCCTCTGACTATTCAACTAGTCCAGCTTTTCTTTCTTGAGCTACCAGGACTTCTACTGGAAGCAGCATTTCCCTTTCTAAAGAATACAGGTCAACCTCATTTAGCAGTGTTCAAAGTGTACACATTTATTTCAATGACTTGCAACAATTATGTGTGTGACTCAACTGACATTTGGTCAGTTAATGTGTACCATTGAAGTAGGGCCTGCTGGTTGCTCTACTATTGTGTAACCTTCTGTCTTCCTCACTACATGGCTAAAGTAAATATTTATTTCTGAAAAGAACTGCTCTAATAGTATTTAATAGTATTTTCTGAGTATTTGCTAGCATTTCCTTTTTTTTTCTGCTAAACTAACTTGCATTTATCTTCTTACCTTCCCTCCCACTGAGTATAAACAAACCTCAAGGCAAACTACGGCCATGCAAGTCCATTTACCAGGAAAGGCAAGAAAACCAAAATAGCTTTAATCTTAATTCAACTCAATTCAACAAGCATTTATTGAGCACTCATTTCATGCCAGGTGCTGAGCCAGGAATTGGGGAAATAAAATGCAATTAGTTTCTATCTTTAAGGAGTTTAGCAGGGGAAGTGGGTATGTAAAAACAAAAATACTGTAATATAATAAGCACTAAAATAAATCTTTAATGCAATGTATGATGGTCTACAAGAGTCATTTAGCATAGTGGTTAAAAACATGGGTTCTGGAGGATCATATTGCCTGGGTTTCAATCCCAGCTGTAACTTACTACCTGTGTGACTTTGGGCAAGTAACTTAACTTTTCTATGCCTCAGGATTTTAACCTATAATAGGGATAAAATTAATACCTACAGACTCCCTTGGTATCTGCAGGGGATTGGCTACAGGACCTCCACGGATACCAAAATCCACAGATGTTCAAGTCCCTTATATGAAATGACATAGTACAGTCAGCCCTCCATATTCACAAGTTCTGCACCCAAGAATACAAAGAACTAACTGTATTTCATACTGTCATTATAAATAAATATTTATACTAAATATAAATGAGTTAATATTTATAAAGTTCTTAATATAGTATTTGGCACATATTAGGTGCTATATAAGTGTTTGTTAAATAAAATAATGGAGGGTTAATTAATTGCTTAGAAGGTAAGAAAAGTGTTGATCCCAGTGGGACATTTACGAAAAATACTTCAGCGAACAGGTATTACTTAACAAAAGTCTTTAAGGATGAATCAAATTTTACAAAAAGGACAAGAAGGAAAAAGCATAAAGAAGGATACACGGGTGTGTCAAGTGCCTAGAATATCTACTAAAGGGCTAGCAAAGGACTTTCTACAAATAAAAGAAAACCTTCATTAAAAAGAGCAAATGAAAATAACTCTAATCAGGAGGATGAGAACAAGTGGTGAAGAAGCAAGTTAAAGACTTAAATTTCAATGAACAAGCAATGGAGAGCTTTTAAACTTAGTGAGTGGTGTGATTAGGTTTGTATTTTAGAAAGACAATTTCACTTATAGTATGGAAAATGAATTGGATCAAGAGAGTCTGTAGATACAATGATTAGTTAAGAGACCACAGTCTGGGAAGAATCATCCTGGGCCATAAAAGCAAGATCTCATTAATGGAGAAGGAGGTAAGGAAACACGGCTCCATCCTAGCAGAAGACAAAACCTTTCTCATGATGAAATGACCAATCTCCTCTGGGAGGAAAATTAACATACCCTGTATAATGCTTAAGCAATTTTCTGGTAAACGCTAATGGTTTAAGATTCATTTGGGGAAAGTTTTAACCCACTAATCTAGCTAATTGTCATTCAAGAGTAATGTCATTTAACCAGATATTCTCTCTTTTCTTGTATTTAGTCTAACCAAGGTATTTGATCATTCTTTTTTCCTTTAATAAAATGTCCCAACTAAGAGGGGATTTTAAAATTTATCTCCTTAAGTTTCCTTCCTTAAAGGAAGATTGATGTAAAATTTAACACATGCCTGTCACCAAATTAGCAGGAAACAAAATAGACCAAAAAAAGCAGAAATCTGGAGGAAAACAATGTCCTTGGTTAGAAATTTTTGAGCTAAAAGAACTTGCAAGATATCCGGGTAGAGAGTAAGAGGATGATGAAAGTAGCTACTATTTATTGAGTGTGCTATGTGGAAGGCACTGTGCCAAATATTTACTTATCTTTAAACTTAACGATTCTGCAATTAATATCATGATTCCAATTTTATGGGCGCAAACACTGAAATAAAGAGAGGTTATGAAATGTGTCCAAGGCCACTTCACTAGTAAGTTGCTGAGATGAGATTCAGATCTTAATGCCTGGATATTAAAGTCTGTGAAAACTCCATTATGCCAAACTCACTCTGGTGTCTAGTGGTTGGGAATGATTATTTATTGTCTGAAATGCAGTTGTTAATGATTTGTAAAAATTATTCATGTCTCTATTAAACATAATATTAAAAGGTTTACTCCATTCTCAAATCAATTTTCTAAATTGTAACAGAGGGCAGCTATATATCAGAATCATCTAGAGCCCAGTTTTAGACTCAGACATATCCAGGTTTGAATACATGACTTCTAACTTACGGGGACTTAGTATCCTCACTTGTAAGATGGATATAACGTTTGCCTCACAAGACTACTCTGAGTATTTGACAAGAATTTTGCAAAGTGCATGACAAATAGTAAATAATCAAGAATAGCTCTTGCCACTATTACAATTATTTATGATGATTTGGCTTAGAAATAGTTTTTTTGTGGGGACACATGGCCAGGATCACAGCAAAAATTAAAAGCAAATGATTTGATTGCAAAAAGTTAATTTAACTTCTGAACATAAGCTTAATAAACATAAGGTAAATGTTTATTTTCTCTCATTCCAACCCTGAAAATGTACAGAGGTCTCGAGTTATCCCATGAAACTATCATCTACTATGTATCTTATCTTATAATGCTACTGAGAATCCAAAGATGAAAGACATACTCTGCCTTCATTGTATTTACAGTCTAGCGGTAAAGAGAGATGAGTGAACAAATAAGTACAGTGGTAATGTGACGAAGCAATTATTGGATTAATGTCAGGTCACCTCTACTCCAGAGTAATCCAGAATAGCTAGGTTAGTTACAGGGTAGGTTGGTTTGGAAATTCAGTTTGAAGCAGGATTAAATTCTGAGTTTGAAACCCAAGCTACAATAGATCTGAATCTCAGATTGGCCTTCAAATTGACCCAACACTAGAAATTTCCACCGGGTATGGCATAATCTAGGCTTAGGTCAGCTTTCTATGGACAGGAACAGCTGCTGAGGGCATGAGTGTTAAATTCAGCAGCCTTTGGGTAGGATCCCAGAAACAGAACTGCCTGACACTGCCTAATGTGAGTTGGGAGACCAAATATGAAAAGGCCAAGACCAAGTTTCTTTTGAGTCACATTATCTATCACTCAGCTGTATGATAGCAATAGGTTAGATCAAAAAGGGAGAAAACCTTGGAAGATTGGGATTGCCATGTACACATTACTAATAAGAAAAAAAAATCCAATTGTACACTTTAAATACATGCAGTTTATTGTATGTCAATTATATCTCAATAAAAGATCTTAAAAAAAAGGAGGGGAGAAAACCATTGATCCCTGCCCTCCAATGACTTGAAATCTAGTTTAGAGGAGGACTAATATACATAAAACTAAAAAATCATGTCCCAATCACAATAAATTCAGTACCTGTTATGGCCCAGACATCTTATGTATATTATCTTGTACAAACATAACAGAAATCTTGTGAGGTAGGTAATATCTCCATTTTACAGATGAAAAGACTGTCTAGAGAGGTTAATAAGTTAAATACCCTAGAATTGGCATTTTACAAGTGGCTCCAGGTAATGCCCAAACAGCTTTTCTCCACAAGAGGTACTTAGGAATCAGTGAACTTATACTGTGCATCATACAAAATGACCCAGGGACCCGCAGCACTGCTCTCACTTGGGAGCTGGTCAAGAATGCAGAATATTGTGCCCCACCTTTGCATCAGAATCTGTGTTTTAATGATGATTCTTTTACAATTAAATTCTTTAGTCCTGACACTAAAATCTATAGGGAACCTAAAAAGAAAGAAGTTAAAGTGAGCTAACCTAATTGATAAAATCCTTTTCCAGGAAACAGGACCAAGTTTAAGTAGGATTTGGATTAGCACACAGGAAGGGGAAGGATATATGGAATTCAAGAAAACAAAGTATTAAAAACACAGGATGAACCTAAACCCGAGGTTCATGAGCTGGGTGATGAATTTGAAGGGAAGCTTTTATATTATACCTCTCCTTTAGGAGGCAGCCTAAATCCCTTGGGCAAGTCTCTTTTTCTTCAGTTCTGTATCTACAAAGTAAGAACATAAAATGAAACTTGTGATTTTATTTACCACACTGGCGGCATGGTCAGATACTCCCACAGGTGACCCATTTCCAAATGAAAGTGATCTTTCGAGACCACTTCCTTACTATGCCCCGGCAGTCTAATTTGCTATGGACCTTCAGAGATGACTGTGGTGAGGCTATTGAAGATTTAGTTTTCTTTTTGGTTTTGAAACAGAGAGAACCTTGGACAACACTGTTGACTGGCTCTGAAGTTGTGGCTGGTGTCAGCTCAGCTGAGGGTGCTGGATGACAGAACAGACTGTATCAGAAGGCACCGACCTCTGTTCCCCTCTGCGGCCTGAAAGCAGCAAGGCTAAGACAGGAAGCACTTGAAACACTCCCAGGACAAGCAGAAGCACAGGCTGAGAGTGACGCAGTATCTGGATAAAGAGTAGAGACACCTGCACTCAATGATGTAGAGGCTGCCACTCTCAGTAAAGTAGTGGCAGAGGTCCTAAGGCCAGAGGGCATAGATGCAAATCAAAGGGCACCCTCTGAAGGGGAAAGTAGGTTCATAAGGAGAACCTACCCTTGAACGTGATCTCCATGGGGGAAGGGAAACATCCAGGCTCTGCACAAAGCAGCAGCTTGGCACAAGGAACAAGGCTCACTTCAGCCCATGGCCAGAACTCTGAGTGTCATCTTTGTCTTTAACTTTGCCTGAAACTTCTCACCAAATACCCAAACGTTGACTGCCTTAAGTTGTTTAGTTTGTGTACTGAATTCCTTTTGTATGACAGATCAATTTTTTTAAACCCTCAGGAGTAAGATGGCTTATGTTAATTTAGCAAGTATGTCATCTGAACTCTGAAGAGTTCTGTTTGTCAGGTCCCAAGTTTTCAATGGTTAAAATTTATGGAATTTTTTGGAGAGAGATGTTCAGCTTAAAAGCGGCAAGTTCCAATATGATGCTCTTCTAGAGGTGAAGATAGATATTTTGAACAAAACAAATTGTGATTACTAAGTTTATTTTAACTGATGCAAACTAAAGCACTAGATACATAACAGTTGTGATGCAAGGACTGAACTGAGAGAAATAAAGGGGGACAACAAACTAAGGAAGTTCCTATTTTGAAAGTAGCTGTGCACAAAATCATCAGCTCCCAGACTTGCATAAATTAGTTCTGCTATTCCATCTCTAAATTCCCCAGAGTCGGCAGTATCCCACCGGCCCCTCAGTTTGCTCTTAAATGACACTAGAACCTCCACTCAGAATTACAACCTAATTATAACATACACATTTGGGGATACTTTTATGTTAAGAATTTGTGCAAATTTAACAGATGAAACCAGATGAATTGAAGCAAGGAGAACCACATGAGATATATAATGTAGATGCAGAGATAAAAAACATGAGGCAATATTCCCAACATTTTCTCCTTTAGCATTAAGTGTTTGTCAAGGCTGCACACTGCAATAATGGTGACTAATGTTGCATAGTATAATGGAAAATGATTGAGTGATATATTAGAGCCGTAGCTCCACATCTGAGTGTGTACTTAACAGCTTGGCTGGTTTTAATATGTGCCATAATTACAGATACTGAGCTGGCAGGCTTAGCTAAAAATGGTTAAGAAAAAAATCGCTGAAATAAAATGCAACATGGTTAAATCATCTTAATCTTAACACTACTTCCTCCTATTAACATGCAAAATGACTTCACTGCTCTTCAGCAAAATGATTTTCATGGAAAATTTCACTTAGGTCATACAACAGTTCCATAGGTGTCCTGCTAATTAAAGAACAAGACACAATGTCCTATACTGGTGGAGCAAAAACAGCACTCACAATGGCTTCCACATTGTCCTATGCCTTGGAGACTTGATATGACTAAAAACCTACCATCACTAGAAACCTTATCTGTGAGGCAATATAAAATGAGGATTTAGCTAGTGTTTATATTCCGGGTCCTAAAGAAAGTAATTGTTCAAGGTGAAAGGAAGACTTTTACTTCCTTGCAGGGTAGTTCCACACTCATGTCAAACCAATCCTCACCTCCTCTGATCTGTGACAAAGAGGAAGGCACCAGCTCCTTAACTTCAATTCCTTCCAATAATACAATCTAGCAGAAAAATAAATAACATTCCAGAAAGTAGATCTTATAGTAAATATGTACTAAACTAATTACATTTACCTAATGATTTTCATTACATGGGCATGCAGTCCCTGGCAAATGTTTAAAACCTAAAACTGGTATTAAAAGGTCTCAAAATATAGCAATTCTGTAAGATATAAACATGTTTATATATGTTTATATATATTAATTAGAAAATAATTATGATAGTCATAGTATTGAAATATATGTATATGTATAAATATGTTTATATATATTTATTAGAAAATAATTATTGATAAAGTCATAGTGTTGAAAGACATAAAACAGTACTATGTTTCTCTAAGTTAAAAATGTAAATGCCAGAAATGCACATATAAAATAGTTCCAACATACGGCTGTATAATCATTCTTCTTGTCCATTGTTTTCCCAGGGTTGTTACAATTTACTAAAGTTTCAGTAATTTGATATGATTTTTCACCTAGTTTCAAGCTGCATTCATAGCACCAATTCCGCTTTTAAAATAACAATTTCTTTTTTTTCTTTTTTTCTTTAACACTTCCCTTTAGTTCATCTTTGAATTTTCCAGATAAATATATCTGGTAATAATTATTGAAATTCATAATTTTCTGGTTGAAAGGAATGATAAAACCTGCAATGTGTTTCAACAAAATATTTATACAATTAACTAATGTGATGTTCACATTTTAATGAGTAGATAAACTATAATAATACTACATTCTGATTACCTTAAAATCACAACTTTACAAAATACACAAAATACACATTGTTTCCGATGTATATTTTTGTTTTTAACATCTGAACGATAGATAGATGATAGAGAGATAGATAGATAGATGATAGATAGATAGATAGATAGATATAGATCGATAGATAGATGATAGTTAGAACATTCGATATATTTAAAGGCCATCATATCCAATTCTTATTAAGCACTTAGGAGGGATCTACTTGAACATTTCATCATCTACCACCTGGTAAATGTCTAGCAAAGATTAGAAGAAAGCAAAAATATCTGTAATCTCATAAATTCATCATAAAATTTATAATCTAATGTTTCACTTATAAAGAGTTGGCAAAACAAAAAAAAGTTTGTTAAATGTAGAAATTATTTTATCATTTTTAGATCTGCTGATAATTACCCTAACTTAACTATCACAAAAAGAAGGAAGATGCATTCAGGAATACAGCTAATGACAGAAGAAATAACATCAAGATGGAGACATAACACCTCCAAATTCTGAAAGAGATACTACTCCTTAGGGTTACAATGGTGACAGTTGATAAGTTACATAAGATTGGAGCTCTTTTACTTATTAGATTGTAGGAAAAATACTAGTCAGTGCTAAAAAGTTAAACAGTTAACTTGTATTTGAAACTAGTGTTATTAGCAGGAGAAATTAGTCTCCTCAATTAAGGTAATTTAAATTTTAAATTGATCAAAATGATTCCCAGTAGAGGACATGCTAAATGATTACTAGCTTATTGACAACAAGAACTTCAGCCAGAACCTCAGAGACTATCATTAATGTTATCTCAACTTAAGCCCTATTGAGTTCATCAGTATGCTTATACAAGATAACATTGATAAGTAGAAAACAGGGAATTCAGATATTCAATATTATATATTTTGTATAAGTTATTTTTAAAAGTGAGTCAGTTACAAGCAGCAATAAATTACTTCATAAGCATTTGATGAGAACCTACTGGTTAGACCAGCAGAGTATGTCAGATTTTTTTCCAATAAAGTAGCTTTATCAAAGGAAAATAAATCTTTAACTACAGGGGTCTGCAATTAAAGTGCAAATCACTTAACCAAAAGTACAAAATGCCTTTGCATGTTTGTGTTTGGCCTTAAAAACCCATTAGTACTCTATAATTTATCTTTTTATTTTAATATAAATAGATGTGTTAATCCAGGTCCACTGAAAAGTATATGCCAAAACAGGATTAAATGTGGAACAGAATTAGGAGAAGGCATGCTTATGAAAGGAATTGGGACCTGAGGAAGGCCAGGAGGGCTGTCAGATCACCTTCTGGTGTGGCCCTTGGGAAGGAAAGTGGAGAGGAAGGGAGGTTGAGTGGAAGAGTCTTAGAAGGCAGTGCAGTTCCAAGAAAGTATGACAAAGACAATGGAAGTCCTTGATCTAAAGTCACCTTTCAGAGAAGTCCTCCATTTCTAAGAAAGCGACGTGCCTTATCCCTCCCCAGCTTAGCCATTAGCTGGGAGCAGCCCAGAGGAAGTGTGGGAAACAGGCTCACTAAAAGACTAAGATCTGATATACCTATAAATACAAATGTAGGTGTCTGTGGGTGTTTTGGGGGCTAGGACTGGATGGAGGCAGGGAAATGCTGAATTCAGTTAAGCAACTTGCTGTTTTGTAACTAATGTTTTCACATTAGGACCGGAAGCTGGCAGCAAAGTAGAAGGACGTGGAATGTATCCCTCTCCACAGGCGCATTAGGAATACACCAAAAGATGCAATAATTCCCACAGACAACCAGCTGAACACCAGCAAACAACCTTGGACACCAGAAAGGACTGCAAAGATCCCAACATAATGGGGTAGGATGGAGGGGAAAAAAAAAAAAGGAGAAAGAGGAGGAGAAGAAAGGAGAGGGATGGGTCCTACACTCTAGGGTGGGGGGATCTGAAACAGAGGGGAGATTACCAAATTTGGGGAAACAGCCCTTACCTGATGGGGAAATCCCTTCTCCAACGGGGAATTTCCTTGGGTGAGTAGGGAGGCATTTACAACAGTTCAAAGAAGGTGAAGTGGCTGAGCTGTGGCAGACAGGAAAGAGTGAGAAACACACGGAGGGTCTGCACCACGGCTCAGCGTGCCTGGACAGAGATGTCGATTCACAGCTGAATAGAGGGTCTGGGAGCAGGAGTGTGGGAACTGGAGAACTGGTTCAGGGTGGAAACATTGTTGGCAGTGGGGAGACGAACTGAGAGGACAGGAGGGAAGAAATCTGCTGCGAAGAGTGCCTATTGCAGAAAGCTGTGAGACCACAGTGGCGGCTGGATACTGCTGACTCACAAGCAGGGGGTAGGAGCCATGGGTGTAGCCTCTCTCTCGGCACCTGCAATGGACAGAGGAAGGACCCCTGTGGGCCAAGCTAACACACTCAGGGATAACAAAGTCCCACGGGCAGGGCTGGCTTTGAGTGCCCACAGCCAAGAGCCAAAAGCCCGCAGAGTGGCCCAAATCTGAGGCATTCTGTTTACATCTGAGCCACCTGCATTCCTCTGGAACAGGCACCACCACAGGCGACTGAACCGCTGTGACCCAGACAGGACACCACTGCTCACTCACTCCCAGGGGAAGGAGCCACTATTGTACCTTCTCTCTCCACACACACTAGTGCTTACTAACGAACAATAAAGGAAGCTCTGCTGGTCGCAGAGTAATACAAAAAGGTAGAAGGACACTTACAGCTGTGACTCCAAAGAAACAGAAATATTAGTATTGATTCTATTGAACTGGCCCATTGTGGGGTCAGTTCTAGGGTTTTTTTTTTTTTTAATTAATTATGATCTTAGTCCTAAGAGATCTACAAGTTTTAAAATATATTTTTTTCTATTTTTTATTCTATTTTTATTTTTAGCCTTTTAAAATATTTCTAATTCTAGCTAAGTTTTTTGTAGTGCTGACTGTATCTCTCCTACCTTCTTTTCATCTCTATCTTTTATACATTTCTATTTCTTTCCTTTTATTTTCATATTTCCAGTCACACTATGCTTTTCAGTTGCCCTGTCTTCTATCCTTTTATAGTTTATTTTATTTTCATATACTTATAAGGAATATTATCAGTCTGCTCTGTCTCTTTGCTTTATTCTCCAGATGACACACTGCTTTTGTATTTATTATTAGGTTCTTGTCTTTATCTTAGTGCTTAGTATAATTGTCTGATTTCATTCTGAGAATCTTCAATCTGTCTGGTGGTACTCTAGCTCTTTATTATATTTGATCCTAGCTTTCAATATCTCCCTGGATTTGTGTTTGTGTGTAAGTGGTGTTATTTGTTTGTCTGCTTGTTTTTGCTTTTGTTTCTGTTTTGTTCTGCTTTGGTTTTGAATTTCTGTTGGTTTTCTCTTTGAATGTCTGATAGCATACTGGGGTTCTTCTGTCAGGTCTTTCCAGAGCCTTATGTTCTATTGGATTCAGTATTTGTGTGTCTTATACATGTATGTGTTTCCTTGACTTAGTATGTATTTCACTCAACACTCTGCCATTAGTCTGGGGCTTGGACAGTCTTCTTTAAACCCCTTTATTGCTGGGACAAGCAACCTCTGAAGTCTGGACTACCATGAGAGAACAAAGAAACATCATGCAGGCAAAGGAGCAGGAAAAAAACCAACAAGACCAAATAAATGAAGAGGAAACAGGAAAAATGCCTGAAAAAGAATTCAGAGTAATGATAGTAAAAATGATACAAAATCTTGATAACAAAATAGAGAAAGTACAAGAAACAGTTCATGAGAATTCAGAAGAACTAAAGAACAAACAGCAACAGATAACTAAATAAGTGAAATTAAAAATACTATAGATAGTATAACCAGCAGAATGACTGAGGCAGAAGGATGAATAAGTGAGTTGGAAGATTAAATGGGGGAAATAACTGCCACAGAGCAGGAAAAAGAAAAAAGAATAAAAAGAAATGGAAGACAGTCTCAGAGACCTCAATGATAACATTAAGCGAACCAACATTCGAATCATAGGCATCCCAGAAGAAGAAGAAAACAAGAAAGGGTCTGAGAAAATATTTGAAGAGGTTATAGTGGAAAACTTCCCCAACATGGGAAAGGAAATAATTTACCAAGTCCAAGAGCACAGAGAGTCTCAGAATAAACCAAAGAAGAAATATTCCAAGGCACATATTAATCAAACTAGTGACAATTAAACACAAAGAAAAAATATTAAAAGCAGCAAGAGAAAAGCAACAAACAACATATAAGAGAAAACCTATAAGGATAAGAGCTGACCTTTCTACAGAAACTCTGCAGGCCAGAAGGGAATGGCAGGATATACTGAAAGTCCTAAAAGAGAGAAACCTACAGCCAAGAATACTCTACCCAGCAAGAATCTCATTCAGATTGGAGGGAGAAATCAAAAGCTTTCCAGACAAGCAAAAGTTAAGAGAATTCAGCACCACCAAACCAGCCATAGAACAATGGCTAAAGGAACTTTACTAAGTAGGAAACACAAGAGAAGGGAAACAGTTGCCAAAACAAACCCAAAGCAACTAAGAAAATGGTAATTGGCACACACATGTCAGTAATCACCTTAAATGTAAATGGATTAAATGCTCCAACCAAAAGACACAGACGGGCTGAATGGATACAAAAACAAGACCCTTCTATATGCTGCCTACAAGAAACCCACTTCAGACCAAGGGATACATACAGACTGAAAGTGAGGGGATGGAAAAAGATATTCCATGCAAATGGAAGTCAAAAGAAAGCTGGAGTAGCAATACTCATATCAGACAAATTAGACTTGAAAGTAAAGACTATTACAGGAGACAAGGAAGGACACTCCATAATGATCAAGGGATCCATCCAAGAAGAACATATCACAATGGTAAATATCTATGCACCCAACATAGGAGGACCTCAATACATAAGGCAAATGCTAACAGCCATAAAAGGGGACATCGACAGTAACAAAATAAAAGTGGGAGACTTGAACACCTCACTTACATCAATGGACAGATCATCCAAACAGAATATAAATAAGGACACACAAGCTTTAAATGACACATTAGACCATCTTGACTTAATTGATATTTATAGGACATTCCATCCCAAAACTACAGAATACACTTTCTTCTCAAGTGCACATGGAACATTTTCCAGGATAGATCACATCTTGGGTCACAAATCAAGCCTCGGTAAATTCAAGAAAATTGAAATCATATCAAGCATCCTCTCTGACCACAATGCCATGAGACTAGATATCAATTACAGGAAAAACTGCAAAAAATACAAACACATGGAAGCTAAACAATACACTATTAAACAACCAAGAAATCATTAATGAAATCAAAGAGGAAATCAAAAAATATCTAGAAACAAATGACAATGAAAACACAACAACCCAAAATCTGTAGGATGCAGCAAAAGCAGTTCTAAGACGGAAGTTTATAGCAACCTACCTGAAGAAACAAGAAAAATATCGAATAACCAACCTAACCTTACACCTAAAACAATTAGAGGAAAAAAAAAAGAAACCCCAAAATGAGCAGAAGGAAAGAAATCACAAAGATCAGAGCAGAAATAAATGAAAAAGAAAGGAAGGAAACAATAGCAAAAATTAATAAAAACTAAAAGCTGGTTCTTTGAGAAGATTAACAAAATTGATAAACCATTAGCCACACTCATCAGGAAAAAAAGGGAGAAGATGCAAATCAACAGAATTAGACATGAAAAAGGAGAAGTAACAACGGACACCACAGAAATAAAAAAAGATCATGAGAGACTACTACAAGCAACTATATGCCAATCAATTGGATAACCTAGAAGAAACGGATAAATTCTTAGAAAAATACAATCTTCCAAGACTGAACCAGGAAGAAATAGATACTATGAACAGACCAATCACAAGTATGGAAATTGAGGCTGTGATTAAAAATCTCCCAACAAACAAAAGCCCAGGGCCAGATGGATTCACAGGCGAATTTTATCAAACATTTCGAGAAGAGCTAACACCTATTCTTCTCAAACTCTCCCAAAATATAGCAGAAGGAGGAACACCCCCAAACTCATTCTATGAGGCCACCATCACCCTGATACCAAAACCAGGCAAAGATGGCACAAAAAAAAGAAAATTACAGGCCAATATCACTGATGAATATAGATGCAAAAATCCTCAACAAAATACTAGCTAACAGAATCCAACAGCACATTAAAAAAATCATACACCATGATCAAGTGGGGTTTATCCCTGGGATGCAAGGATTCTTCAATACACACAAATCAATCAACATCATACATCATATCAACAAATTGAAGGATAAAAACCATATGATCATCTCAATAGATGCAGAAAAAGCTTTTGACAAAATTCAACATCCATTGATGATAAAAACTCTCCAGAAAATGGGCATAGAAGGAACCTACCTCAACATAATTAAAACCATATATGAAAAACCAAAAGCCAACATTGCTCTAAATGGTGAAAAAATGAAAGCATTCCCTCTAAGAACAGGAAGAAGACAAGGGTGTCCACTCTCACCATTATTATTCAACATAGTTTTGGAAGTTGTAGCCACAGCAGTCAGAGAAGAAAATGAAATAAAAGGAATCCAAATTGGAAAAGAAGTAAAATTGTCACTCTTTGCAGATGACATGATATACATACAAAACCCTAAAGACGCTACAAGAAAACTGCTAACACTAATTGATAAATTTAGTAAAGTAGCAGGATACAAAGTTAATGCACAGAAACCTCTTGCATTCCTATACACTAACAATGAAAGAGTAGAAAATAAATTAAGGAAACTCCCCCATTTACCATTCCAACAAAAAGAATAAAATACCTAGGAATAAACCTGCCTAAGGAAGCAAAAGACCTGTATGCAGAAAACTATAAGAACTGATGAAAGAAATCAAAGACGACACAAACAGATGGAGGGACATACCATGTTCTTGGATTGGAAGAATCAACATTGTGAAAATGACTGTACCACCCAAAGCAATTTACAGATTCAGTGCAATCCGTATCAAATTACCAACGGCATTTTTCACAGAACTAGAACAAGAAATCTTATGATTTGTATGGAAACTCAAAAGACCCCAAATAGCCAAAGCAATCTTGAGAAGGAAAGATGGAGTTGGTGGAATTAGGCTTCCTGACTTCAAACTATACTACAATGCCATAACGTTCAAGACAGTATGGTATTGGCACCAAAATAGAAAGGAAGATCAATGGAACAGAATAGAGAACTCAGAGGTAAGCTCAAACACATATGGGCACCTTATCATTGGCAAAGGAGGCACAAATATACAATGGAAAAAAGACAGCCTCTTCAATAATTGGTGCTGGGAAAACTGCGCAGCAACATGTATAAGAATGAAATTAGAACACCTCCTAACACCATACACAAAAATAAACTCCAAATGGATTAAAGACCTACACGTAAGGCCAGACCCTATAAAACCCCTAGAGAAAAACATAGGCAGAACACTCTATGACATACATCAAAGCAAGATATTTTTTGACCCATCTCCTAGAGTAATGAAAATGAAAATAAAAATAAAAATAAACAAATGGGACCTACTGAAACTTAAAAGCTTTTGCACAGCAAAAGAAACCATAAATAAGGCAAGAAGACAACCCTCAGAGTGGGAGAAAATACTTGCCAACGAAGCAGCGGACAAAGGATTACCCTCCAAAATATACAAGCAGCCCATGCCGCTTAATACTAAAAAAGCAAATAACCCAACCCACAAATGGGTGGAAAACCTAAATAGACATTTCTCCAAAGAAGACATACAGATGGCCAACAAACACATGAAAAGATGCTCAACATCACTAATCATAGAGAAATGCAAGTCAAAGCCACAATGAGGTATCACCTCACACCAGTCAGAATGGCCATCATCAAAATATCTAGAAACAACAAATATGGGAGAGGGTGTGGAGAAAAGGGAAGCTTCTTGCACTGTTGGTGGGAAAGTAAGTTGGTCCAGCCACTATGGAAAACAGTTTGGAGGTTCCTCAAAAAACTATAATTAGAACTACTATATGACCCAGCAATCCTACTACTGGGCATATACCCAGAGAAAACCATAATCCAAAAAGAAACATGTACCATAATGTTTATTGCAGCGCTATTTACAATAGCCAGGACATGCTAAATGCCCATCAATGAATGAATGGATAAAGAAGGTGTGGCACATGTATACAATGGAATATTACTCAGCTATAAAAAGGAATGAGATGTAGCTATATGTAATGAGGTGGATAGACCAAGAGTCTGTCATACAGAGTGAAGTAAGCCAGAAAAAGAAAAACAAATATTGTATGCTAACTCATATACATGGAATCTAAAAAAAAAAAAAAATTGTACTCATGAACCCAGTGACAAGACAAGAATAAGGATGCAGATGCAGAGAATGGACTGGAGGACACCGGGTTGGGGGGGGGCGGGGCCGTAGGGGAAGCTGGGATGAAGTGAGAGTGTAGCATAGACATACATATACTACCAACTCTAAAATAGATAGCCAGTGGGAAGTTGCTGTATAACAAAGGGAGATCAACTCGATGATGGGTGATGCCCTAGAGGGCCAGGACGGGGAGTGTGGGGGGGAGTTGCAGGAGGGAGGGAATATGGCAATATGCGTATAAATACAGCTGATTAACTTTGGTGTACCTCAAAAACTGGTACAAGAGTGTAAAGCAATTATATTCCAATAAAGAGCTTAAAAATAAAAAGAATAAAAAATAAATCAATAAATAAAAGACTAAAATCTAACATAAGATTATAGAAAGCATTCCCTCCCCACACCTTACTATGAGGCCTTCTGTATAATAATAGAGGATTACAACTGGAAGAACTGAAAGGCTCAGGCTCTATTCAAGAAGGAATTTCTAGGGAAACCTAAAGATAACATGGGAGAAAAAAAAAAAAAAGACAAAAGGCAATCGAAGCTTCAGGTGTCTACAATTATAGCAAACATTAAAGATAGCCAAACTCCGGGTCTTCATCAAGATGGCAAACAGGAAGATCCTGACTTCACCTTCCTCAACAGGTGAACCAAAATTACAACTACTTGCAGAGGAACTATCTCTGAGAGAGACCTAAAGAAAGCAAACAAAATTTTCCCAACTAAAGATATAAAGAAGAAGCCACAATGAAATGGGTAGAAGAGGCAAAGAAACCATCTAACAGGATCCATACCCTTGGTGCAATGACCTACAAGTGGGAGGAAAATCACAACTGAGATTCTCCCTGAGGAGTAAGCAGTCCAATCCCCACACTGAGCTCCCCTGCCCAGGGGTCCTGTACCAGGAAGACATATTTTCAAACTTTCTGACCAATAAAATCTTTGGGGCTTATATTTGGGAGAGCTGGAGGGCTGTAGAAAACCAAGTCTCCATTCTCAAGCATGTACAAAATCTCACTTGATCCAAGTGCCAGCACAGAGATAGCACTTAGAAAGGTGCTGGGGTCAGGCCTCCTTGCTGATCTTTGAGGGCCTCCTGAAGAAGCAGATGGCAGCTGGGACTAAGATGCTGGGGAAAGCCAATTTTGTGATCTTGGCTATCATGCTGAAAACTGGCATTAATGGACACCCTTTTGGAACTCTCCCTCTAGCCCATTAGTGTGCTTACAGAAATTTCACACCAACAGGCATCACAGCCAGCCACACTGGGAGCATAGCCTGCCCACAAATGTACCTGTAGCAGTCGTGCATCTCTGGGACTCACAGCCAGCAATGTCAGGGACCTGTCCTACCCACTAGCATACCTATAGAAACTGTACATGGCAGAACCTTGCAACCAGCTAGGCCAGGGAATGGCCACACATACCAGCACCCCTGCAGCAGTCAGCCCCATGACAACAAAAAGATCCATACATAGGGACCACCTCTGAAGCATCTCACTCTGATGGCCAGAGAGGAGTATGCTGCTGGATCCCAAAGGACAATTCCTACCTAAAGCCACTCACCAAGATTGGGAGATGTAACAGATATACCTAATACAAATAAATAAACACCAAGAATTAGGCAATATGAGAAGACAAATGAATATGTTTCAAACAAAAGAACAAGATGAAAACCTCAGAAAAATAACTAAACAAAGTAGAGATAAGCAATTTACCCAATACAGAGTTTAAGGGAATGCTTGTAAAGATTCTCACTGAACTCAGGAGAAGAATGAATGACAACACAGAGAGAACTTCAACAAAAAGTTAGAAAATATAAAAAACAACAGATCAGAGCTGAAGAATACAATAACTGAAATGAAAAATACACTGGAGGGAATCAATGGTAGGTTAGATGATACAGAATAGATCAGAAACAACATATTAAAGTTCTAGTGGCTCCATACTTTTGCCAATTCTTGATATTTTCAGTTTTAATATTTATAAAATTCTAGCCATTCTATGATGTATGAAGTAGCATCTTACTATGGTATTAATTTGCATGACCCTGATAATTAATAATATTTAGTGTTTTTTCTTGTGCTTATTGCCCATTAGTATATACTGTTAGAATGTTTTGCTTTTTTTTTTTTTTTTTTGTCTTCTAAGAATTCTTTGCTTATTTCAAATTTATGAAGATTTTCTCTTATGTTTTCTCCTGGAAGTTTATCATTTCAGCTTTTGTACATGGGTGTATGATCAATTTCAAATAAATTTTTTCTATGGTGTCAGGTAGGAGTTCAGTTTCATCTTTTCCCCATATGGATACTTATTTGTTGAATAGTCTATCTTTTCCACATTTAGTGCCTTGGCATCTTTGCCCCTAATCAATCGGCCATATAAATGTGGGTCTATTTTATCGTGAGTTCTGTTTCACTGATCTATTTTAAAATTTTTATTCCAATACCACTAGCCTTTTAGTAAGTGGTCCTTCAACTTTATTTTCCTTTGCCATAATTGTTTGGTTATTCTAGTATCTTTGTGTTTCCACAGAAAATTTAAAATCAGCTTGTCAATTTCTACTAAAAATCTGCCAGGATTGCATTGAAATGTCAAAAGATAATGAAACTACCACTCAATATCTGAAATAAAAAGGATTTACATTTATTTAAAACAGAAGAAAACTTTTTTCCCTTTTTCTAACTGCATTTGTCAAATATTAAAATCCAGGTATATTAGTTTACTAGGGCTGCTATAAAAAATTTCCATTATCTAGGATGGCTTACAACAATAGAAATTTATTCTTTCACAGCTCTAGAGGTTAAAAGTCTGAAATCAAGAGGTCAACAAATTTATGTTCCATTTGAGACTCTGGGTAAAATCCTCCCTCGACTCTTCCTAGCTGCTGGAGGTGGCTACCAGGAATCCTTGGAATTCCTTGGCTTACAGCTGCGTAACGCCAAACTCTGCCTCCACCATCTCTCCTATGTGTCTCTTTGTCTCTTTCTTCTTATAAGGACACTAGTGATAGTGAATTAGGACGCTTCCTAATCAAATATGACCTCATCCTAATTTTATTACATCTGCAAAGACCCTATTTCTAAATAAAGCCACATTGACAGGGACCAGACATTAGAACTTCAATATATCTTTCAGGTTAGACACAACACCAACCTATATTAAATAAATAAGATCTACAGCTATAGTTTGGGGCAGGAGGAGAACAAAGATGAATTTATTTCTTACAGTTATAGGTTGAACAGTGTCCCCACAAAATTCATATTTGAATCTCTAATCCCCAATACCTTGGAATGTGACTGTATTTGGAGATAGGGCCCTAAAAGAAGTAATTTCATTAAAATAGGATTGTTAGAATGGGCCCTAATCCAACATGGGTGGTGTTCTCATAAGAAGAAGAGATTAAGGCACAGACAACACAGATCACGGGAGGACCATGTGAGGACACACTGAAAAGACACCTATGTACAAGCCAAAGAGAGAGGTCTCAGAATGAAACCAACCCTGTGAATACTTGGATTTTAGACTATTAGCCTTTAGAATTTCGAGTAAGCAAATTTCTTTTAAGTCACCCAGTATGTGCTACTTTGTATGGCAGCCCTAGCACATTAATAAGACAGAACTAGGCTTTTAGTCTCTTTCAGCATAACAGACTGTTGAGCTTATATAGAATTTTTGAACAATGTGAAGTTTAGGGACTGGTGGACTTTTGGAGGCATGTATGGACTGACATCATCTGTTGAAGTATGATCACTCAGATGAGATGTGTCAGCATTTAAAACTGCGCTTATTGAATTAAATGAAACATGATTGCTAACATTCAGAAGCAAAGGGTTCACAAGATCAATTAATATATTCACTGAGGTAAGTTGTCATTGATCCATTAAACAGGTTTAAACCAGTTCTGGTGGCTACTTGCTATCACGGCTAAAGAATAATCAGTCTTCACCTAACTTTAGAGAAATTTTTCTCAGAACTTTTAAATTGGGAGAAAATAACTCTTAATAATCCTGAAAATTTATCTATAAATATGGTATGTGTATGAATTTATTTGCATCTTCTTTAATTTCTCTCAATAATGTTTTGAACTCTGGATTTTATTTCACAAAATAATTTATCAAGGCTCATTTCTGTCCAATAATTCTTAATTCATTGAACAAATCCTAAATACACTTACATGTGAATTTATCATTCCATATATTTCTATTTTGTCCATAATAATTTCTTGAGAACCTACAAAAATAACTCAAGAGATCTTATGTGACCTAAAAATTTGAAGGACTCAAAGAACAGGTATCACTTACACAGTGAAGAGTCAACCATAAATGTTAACAGGTGGAAAGACAAGGACAGATATTTCAAATGTATCCCATCCCTTCACACTTATTCCATATCTGTATTCTGTTTATTTATGTAGATAATATCAAAGAGTCTGATTAATTTGGGATTCATATATTTTCTTCCCTAATCCTCAACTAGAAGTATTAATAAATAAAATACATAATAATAAGTCACTTAATTGAAAGGAGTAATAGAAGCATGGGTTTACATAACATTCCCAAAATAATGCAAACCACACAGAATGCTGATTTTTCATTAATATGCCAGCTCATATGTTTAATTTGAAGCTTTTTAATGTCAGCAAAAGGCATATAGAATTTTCAACTCAAATATATATCTTTAGTTAATAGAATTTAGCAAAATATGGGTCATTCATTTCAGTTGAGGGGAAAACCTAGGCATTGATCACTACTCACTCTGTACCTACAAGATAAGCTATTCAGTTCTAATTGTGGTAACAATTAACCATTTGCAATGCAAGAATGCCAAGAATGTAAGTGCATAAATATTTAACTGAAATTTAACTGTAACCAAAAAAATGGAGCTAGCACTATTTACAATAGCCAGGACATGGAAGCAACCTAAATGCCCATCAACAAATGAATGGATAAAGAAGATGTGGCATATATACACAATGGAATATTACTCAGCTATAAAAAGGGATGAGATGGAGCTATATGTAATGAGGTGGATAGAACTACAGTCTGTCATACAGAGTGAAGTAAGTCAGAAAGAGAAGGACAAATATTGTATGCTAACTCACATATATGGAATCTAAAAATGGTACTGGTGAACTCAGTGACAAGAACAAGGATGCAGATACAGAGAATGGACTGGAGAACTCGAGGTATGGGAGGGGGCGGGGGGTGAAGGGGAAACAGACGAAGCGAGAGAGTAGCACAGACATATATATACTACCAACTGTAAAATAGATAGTCAGTGGGAAGTGGTTGTATAACAAAGGGAGTCCAACTCGAGGATGGAAGATGCCTTAGAGGACTGGGGCGGGGAGGGTGGGGGGAACTCGAGGCGGGGAGTCAAGGAAGGGAGGGAATACGGGGATATGTGTATAAAAACAAAGATGATTGAACTTGGTGTACCCCTCCCCCCCAAAAAAAAGGGAGCTAAATAATTTTACTGTAATTTGGTTTCCTTTTTTCAATTTTTGATCATTGTGATGCTCAGGATATAAGCCATGATTGCATATATTCTTTTTTTCTATTGGAGTATAGTTGCTTTACACTGCTATGTCAGTTTCTGCTGTACAACAAAGTGAATCAGGCATATGTATAAATATATCCCCTTTTTTTGGATTTCCTTCCCATTTAGGTCATCACAGAGCACCGAGTAGAGTTCTCTGCAGGTTCTCATTAGTTATCTATTTTATATACAGTAGTGTATATACGTCAATCCCAATCTCCCAGTTTATCCCACCCCCCCATCCCCCGTGGTGTCCATATGTTTGTCCTCTAAGTCTGTTTCTCTATTTCTGCTTTGCAAATAAGATCATCTATACCATTTTTCTAGATTCCATATATATGCATTAATATACAATATTTGTTTTTCTCTTTCTGACTTATTTCTCTCTGCATGACAGTCTCTAGGTCCATGCATGTCTCTGCCAATGACAAAATTTTGTTCTCTTTTATGGCTGAGTAATAGTCCATTGTATATACTTACCACATATTTATCCATTCCTCTGTTGATGGACATTTAGGCTGCTTCCATGCCCTGGTTATTGTAAACAGTGCTGTAATGAACATTGGGGTGCGTGTATCTTTTTGAATTATGGTTTTCTCTGGTTTATGCCCAGGAGTGGGATTGCTGGCTCATATGGCAGTTCTATTTTTAGTTTTTAAGGAACTTCTATACTGTTTTCCATAGTGTCTGTATCAATTTACATTTCCACGAACAGTGTAAGAGGGTCCCCTTTTCTCCACACCCTCCCCAGCATTTACTGCTTGTAGATTATTTTGATGATGGCCATTCTAAACAGTGTGAGGTGATACTTCATTGTAGTTTTAATTTGCATTTCTCTAGTAATTAGTAATGTTGAGAATCTTTTCATGTGTTTTTTGGCCATCTGTATGTCTTCTTTGCAGAAATGTCTATTTAGGTCTTCTGCCCATTTGTGGATTGGGTTGTTTGTTCTTTTGCTATTGAGCCGCATGAGCTGCTTGGATATTTTGGAGATTAATACTTTGTCAGTTGCTTCATTTGAAAATATTTTCTCCCATTCTAAGGGTTGTCTTTTCATGTTGTTTATGGTTTCCTTTGCTGTGCAAAAGCTTTTAAGTTTCATTAGGTCCCATTTGTATATTTTTATTTTTATTTTCATTATTCTAGGCGGTGGGTCAAAAAAGATCTTGCTGCCATTTATGGTAAAGAGTGTTACTCCTATGTTTTCCTCCAAGAGCTTTATAGTGTCTGACCTTACATTTAGGTCTTTAATCTATTTTGAATTTATTTTTGTGTATGATGTTAGGAAGTGTTCTAATTTCATTCTTTTACATGTAGCTGTCCAGTTTTCCCAGCACTACTTATTGAAGAGAGTATCTTTTCTCCATTGTGTAGCCTTGCCTTCTTTGTCACAGATTAGGTGACCATAGGTGCATGGGTTTATCTCTGAGCTTTCTATACTGTTCCATTGATCTATATTTCTGTTTTTGTGCCAGTACCATACTGTCTTGATTACTGTAGCTTGTAGTATAGGCTGAAGTCAGGGAGACTGATTCCTTCAGCTCCATTTTTCTTTCTCAAGATTGCTTTGGCTATTCGGGGTCTTTTGTGTTTCCATACAAATTATAAAATATTTTGTTTTAGTTCTGTGAAAAATGCCATTGGTAATTTAATAGGGATTGCATTGAATCTGTAGATTGCTTTGAGTAGTACAGTCATTTTCATAATATTGATTCTTCCAATTCAAAAACATGGTATATCTCTCCATCTGTTTGTATTGTCTTTGATTTCTTTCATCAGTGTATTAAAGCTTTCTGCATACAGGTCTTTTGCCTCCTTAGGTAGGTTTATTCCTAGGTATTTTATTCTTTTTGTTGCAGTGGCAAATGGGAGTGTTTCCTTAATTTCTCTTTCTGATTCTTCACTGTTAGTATATAGAAATGCAAGAGACTTCTGTGTATTAATTTTGTATCCTGAAACTTTACCGAATTTATTGATTAGCTCAAGTAGTTTTCTGGTGGCACCTTTAGGATTTTCTATGTTGTCTGCAAAGAGTGACAATTTTACTTCTTCTTTGCCAATTTGGATTATTTTATTTCTTTTTCTTCTCTGATTGCAGTGGCTAGGACTTCCAAAACTATGCTGAATAATAGTGGTGGGAGTGGACCCCCTTGTCTTGTTCCTGATTTTAGAGGAAATGTTTTCAGTTTTTCACCATTGAGGATGATGTTTGCTGTGGGTTTGTCGTATATGGCCTTTATTATGTTGAGGTAGGTTCCCTCTATGCCCACTTTCTGGAGTGTTTTATAATAAGTGGGTGTTGAATTTTGTCAAAAGCTTTTTCTGCATCTATTGAGATGATCATATGATTTTTATTCTGCAGTTTATTAATATGGTGTATCACATTGATTTGCATATATTGAAGAATCCTTGCACCCCTGAGAAATATCCCATTTGATTATGATGTATGATCCTTTTAATATGTTGTTGGGTTCAATTTGCTAGAATTTTGTTGAGGATTTCTGTGACTACGTTCATCAGTGATATTGGTCTGTAGTTTTCTTTTTTTGTGATATCTTTGTCTTGTTTTGGTATCAGGGTGATGATGGACTCATAGAATGAGCTTGGGAGTGTTCCTCCCTTTGCAATTTTTTGGAAGAGTTCAAGAAAGACAGTTGTTAGATCTTCTCTAAATGTTTGATAGAATTCACCTGTGAAGCCATCTGGTCCTGGACTTTTGTTTGTTGGAAGATTTTTAATCACAGTTTCAATTTCATTACTTGTGAATGGTGTGTTCATATTTTCCATTTCTTCCTGGTTCAGTCTTGGAAGGTTGTACTTTTCTAAGAATTTGTCCATTTCTTCCAGGTTGTCCATTTTATTGGCATATAGTTACTTGTAGTAGTCTCTTATGATCCTTTTTATTTACAATTGTTATATCTTCTTATTAGAATGATGCCTTGATCATTATGTAGTGCCCTTCCTAATCTCTTGTAATAGTCTTTAAAGTCTAATTTGTCTGATATGAGTATTGCTACTCCAACTTGCTTTTGATTTCCATTTGCATGGAATATCTTTTTCCATCCCCTCACTTGCAGTTTGTATGCGTTCCTAGGTCATAATTGAGTCTCTTTTAAACAGCATATATGTGGGTCTTGTTTTTGTACCCATTCAGCCAGTCTGTATCTTTTGGTTGGAGCATTTGATCCATTCACATTTCAGGTAGTTATCGATATGTATGTTCCTATTACCATTTTCTTAATTGTTTTGGTTTTGTTTTTGTAGGTCTTTTTCTTCTCTTGTGTTTCCTGCCTAGAGAAGTTCCTTTAGCATTGTTGTAAAGCTGGTTTGGTGGTGCTGAATTCTCTTAGCTTTTGCTCATCTGTAAAGCTTTTGATTTCTCTGTCAAATCTGAATGAGACCCTCACTTGGTAATCTTGGTTGTAGGTTTTTCCCTTTCATCACTTTAAATGTATCATGCCACTCCCTCCTTGCCTGCAGAGTTTCTGCTGAAAAATAAGCTGATAACCTTATGGGGGTTCCCTTGTATGTTATTTGTTGCTTTTCCCTTGTTGCTTTTAATATTTTTTCTTTGTATTTGATTTTTGTTAGTTTGTTTAATATGCGTCTTGGTGTGTTTCTCCTTGGGTTTACCCTGTATGGGACTCTGCGTTTCCTGGACTTGGTTGACTATTTCCTTTCCTAAGTTAGGGAAATATATATATATATATCTCCAATTTTTAAGTAATTTCTTACAAGTGAAAATAACACTAATATTTATTTTATTTTAAAAGATCACATATTTAATGAGTGGCTGGTTCAGGATTTGAATCCAGGTAATGTGATAGAATCTGTGCACTTATCCACTCACTTATACTGTTTCTCAGCTTTTAAAGAAAAGGAATTGTATGTTCAGCCTGTTGCAGCAATTTCAGGTACCATACTGCCCTATTTCTTAAAGCCTGTCTTTCTGTTATCTCTGTCATTCTTCATGTCTCCCAGCTTTACATGATACTCTCATTCTATCACTGGTGCTAGAGTTGTACTTTACATAAACCAGAAGCCAGAGTAAAAGAAAGAAATGACTCTTCTGGCTTTCTAAAGAAATAATATTTGTGGGGGCCATTGGCCAGACCACTCAGCATGACCGTTCAACATGACCATCCTCTAGGATGCTCTGAATGCTAGCTTCATTACCCTGGGGTGCTATGGCCAGGAAAACTCAGAGAAGCTGACCCACATAAGTGTCTTCCCAGCTGAGAACTGCTTGAGGGCCACGGTGAATCCAACACAAACGACCTGAGGGTGAGTTTTGTCACGGTATTTTAAAAAACTGCTATTATGCATTATTCATAATTTAATTTGAATAAATGTAGTCTGAGAGTCAAGTCTTCTCCTGTAGGCCCAGAAAGCATCAGGCATACAGCTGACTCTCTTCAACAGGTCAGGACATAACCTGTAAAACCTCAAAAATGCTAATTACTCTTTGCTCTGCCCTGACAAAGGCCAGTGTCCCAATCTACAGGGACTTAATGTCAACCTCATATTTTCTTGCTAATACAGTTTTCACAGAAGACGGGAAAACACACACACACATTCCTTGGCTGGTTCACCTGTAAAATAGTGAAAATTACTAACATTCTCCCCCATACATCACAGTATTTACAGAGGTTTATGAAGTTCTAAATTAATTGCCATCACAGTTTGACATATCATTGTCAGAGTATAATGGTTGTATTACTTGTTTACAAAAAATTTAAAAACAGTTAAAATCCAACAAATAAGCATTTGCCCACCTAGTACAATTTGAGGGAGAGTCACTTTTATTATTCTCATTCTTTTACCCTAGAAAGTTCACCCATCTATCTGCCTGACAGTTGTTACTTAAAGGTCAAGGCTTTGACATACAATAAAGACTAATCATAATTGTAGCTACTTTGCCTAATGACATATTAACTCATTAGCAACTGAGGTGAAAAGAGCACAAGCTTTAGAATTACAAAGTGTTAGGTTCAAATCTCACTTTTGTCACTTTCCAGCTATATGACTAGGTAAAGAACTTAATTGTTTATATCACTTAAAAACAAGAATAACAATACCAACTTTTCAAGTTTTCTGTGAGGATGAAAGAGGTACAGAGTGCCTGTGGTAGTGAGTTGGTCATGAGAGATGAACTTAGAAACTTTCTACTTGTCTATAGACTACTTAAAGGTAGATAACAATACTACAGTGAACAAAGTATGAGAGAGAAGACTAAAACTCAGAATTTCTTGTTACACTGACTTTTCATTGTCTGTGACAGCTCATGACCTAAAATGTGACTTATTTTGGTTCTTTCTAATTCAAGAAATTTTCTGATTCAAGTGCAAATCTCGTTCTATCTTTGATTTCACTAAACTTGATGTCTTGAGGGTAATTTTTAGGTTCCAAAAATATTATTTAGTGGCTTATTTCTGATATTTAAAACTCCACTTTTGTCCTTAAGCTTTACATCCAACATACAAATCTTTTTATTCTTTCTATATATCCTACGAATTTTAACAATGATCACATTTATAAACTTAATACTGTCAATGTTTTAAATTGCATGCATAAATTTAATATATTTCATTTCCTGTTTAAGTACTTTGGCTAACCTATAAAATAAAATTTCCCCTAATGCTTTTAATAAAACCAACAGAATTAAAACTATAAATATGATGATTCTTAAATTATTTTAAGTTTTCCAATACAATACATAATCTTAGTAAATTATAAGTCTAAAGCAATTACTCAATGACATATTTTAAATTAGAACCACAAGGTTAATGTTCTACTCAAAAAAGCCAAATCCTCTTTAATATTACAACTAGCTAAAATACTAAATTTGGACAAGTTCTTCCTTAGCACAAAAATATTAATGTCATAGATATGATTCTATCAGTAATTTGTATGTTTAACCCTAAATCTTCCTGTGGTTAAAGGGTGTTAAGGAAACAATTATATCACTCTATACATCTCAGAAAGCTATTAAGGTCATTTAAGAATCAGAAATACAGGCCAGATATATAAGGTCTAGAGCTACAAATATCCAAGGTGATTTTTTTCTCACGATCTCAACTGTAAGGCTGACTTTCATTTTTAGGCACTTAATCTTAGAGTCCTTAAACTGAAGAAGGAGGGTAGTAATGTAACCCATTTTCCTATGCTTGAGTCACATCCTTAACTCATTCTGCCATTTTGTTATATAACTTTGCAATCTTCCACTAGGCTGTTATATCACTCAATTGAATTTTTTCTTTCTCTAGCTCTAATTTTGTAGATCCAATAATTTCATAGGAATTAGTCATTCTTTTCATATTTCTTAGTGTGGAGACTTTTCAGATTTTAAAATGGTAGCCACGGGAACTCTGCACACCTCTTGTGGCTCTTTCCTTCTATACAATGCCAAACTCATTGTCCTGATAAGACTAAAAGAAAGACTTTTCTTTAATGTAAATACAAGCCTAAAAGCACACACACAAAATTAAATCAGATTAACCAAAAGAAGAGACATGGACTCAGAGATGGCCAGGTTGAAAAGCTCTATGGAGTGCCATTAACCTCAGGGCCTGGAGTTGTGAGTATGCCAGGTATTGTTATGTGTATTGAAGACACACTAGTAACAAGGAAGACAAGGTCCCTGCTCTCCTGGGGCTTACATTTAAGTAGGAACAAATAGCAAATAAATGAGTGATCAAATAGCAAAATCAGATCTTTGAGAGTTTTTTGATGAGTGCCATAAAGGAAATAAAGCAGAAGGGCATGGTAGAGACTAAGAGTGGACGGCTATGGAAGGAATCATTTTGAAAATGGTAACCAATAAAGTCTAAGGAGGTGACATTTGAGCTGGCAGATGACAAAGGGTAACTCTGTGAAAAGATGGGGAACAGCTTTGAAGGCCGTAGGTACCCAGAGGGTCACCTACAACATTATTGGCATGTTTTCAGGAAGGAGAAGACCAGTATTGCTAGAGAGAAATGAGCAAGGGAAGGTGTGATGTGAGCTGAGGATGAACAGAGCCTGGGACAGATCATGCAGGACTAAAGAGGCTCTGCTAGGACCATGGTAAGAAGTTTGAATATATTAGAAAGTTTTCAAGTTTGCACCAAGGGAGCTATATGATTTGATTTATATTTTTAATATTCCTCTGGCTGTGATGTGAAGCCTAAATATTAGGGAAACAAGAGAGCCCAAGTGAGAGATATTAATGGCTTAGTCTAGAGTTGAGGGACAGAAGATACAAGATATGAACAGTTTTGAGATGTTCTTCAGAAGCAAAATTTTTCAGAATGGTTTGGATGCTGGGAGGTGATGAAACTGGTAAGTTAAGAATGACACCTGGTTTGGGGATTGGGTGGGTAAGTAGATGTTGGTGCCACCTGCCAAGATGGAGAAGATTAAGGAATAGACAGGTAGGTGGGAGAAGGGGAGGCAATTTGTGATGCAAAAAAGAGAGAGGATGACTATGGGAACATACTCTTGACATGAGAGGAGATGGAGGCCAGAACAAAGGAAAGGGGGGACCGGGGAAGAGACTAGCTTTGGATAAAGGTGAAACTTTGCTTTGTAATCAAAGGAAAGACAAATAAAATGGGCACATAGAAGTTAAAGTTTTAGATTTTGTGCAGGAAAAATAGAGCAATTTAGGTCAATTATTGCTGATAAGAATTAAAAGAAGGAGTAATACAGTTTCTATGTTATTTTTATTACTATATTAAAATCATTTCATTTGCTAACAATGTTTTTTATCAAATGAAAATGTAGATAAAAGTAACTTAAGCCTTACTCCTACAGTGTGTTTTCTTGATGTGGAAACATAGACAAGCTTTAACACTTAATAGTAATCAGACTTACTTGTTGACCATTTTCTTCTGATGATCAAAAGGTTTTATTTTCTTTCTACTATACTTTTGATGTATTTACTATAAGTAATAGACTATACAGTGAGAAGATTAATTTGCTCTGGGGCTGTGAAGCTTATAGTAAAAAGACAAACAGCGTTTTTGTATAATATGCAATTATTTACTAGTTTGGGGCTACCCATTGGCATATTAGAGAGAGCCTGCAAACTAAAATCAATACAAATAATAATTGCCTCTCCTGGGAGAGGCCCCAGGAGGTCTTAAATGGGAAGACAAGTGAGGCAGGCAAACTAAGTGTCAGAAAGCCTATTGGGGAAAATTGCATTTTTTTTCTCTATATCAAGCTAACTGTTTTCAGTTACCTTTATTTAGATGGTATTAGGAGAGTACAGGAGAAAATGCTGACATAGACAATCACCTAACCATGAATAGCTTAGCGTTCTAGGCCAATAGGAGAACAAAATTCCCCAAAGCAGGCTGAAGTTCCTCAAATGGCCATGAGTTAATATCAATACAATGCATGCCTTAAACAAAACTAAATTGAGAAAAATGACATCTTACTTTTATACGAATTCCTATTTTTCAAAGTTTTATAAGCCATATTGATAAGTTGCAAATATATGGAGAAAGAGATATTCAAGCAATATTCAGGAGGTAAACTCAGGAACGGAGTAAAAAAGTAGGAGGAGTCAGAGATTACTTTCAGTTTTTCTGTTTGGATGACCAGATGGCAGGTGGCACTAATAAATAATGTTGAGAATACAGGATGAAGGTAAGGTTTAAAATAAAGTTGACTAGTTTACTTCTGTGTTACACACTGAGCTTGAGGTACCTATATAGAATGATCATTCATTGTGGTTTGCCTGAACTATGCTGATTTATGCTTGTTGTCCTAGCTTAGTTAGTAATAGCACCCTCTTTCCTCTCAAAAGCCTCTTGGGCAATAAATTATATGGTCATTCTTACCTATAAAACTTACAGGTGAAGATGTCCTTCAGATGGCTGCATATGAGTCAAAACAGAAATCTGGAGAGGACCCATAATTTAAGGGTGATCTGAATATTTGTTGTATTTGAAACTGAGTGTGAATGAAATTCCCCAGGGAAAGTACATTTTTGTCATTATGGATAAAGATAGAATCCTTGCTGACAGCAAAACTTTCATGACAGGTGGGAAGTGAAGTTCTGATGCATATAATCAGAGAAGAATAAAAAAGTAAAAGAAAACAACCCCCAAAAGTCCTCCTTGAATTTGGCAATTGAAGAATTTTTGTCAAAGGGGGCAAGAGTCATTTAAGTAGAGGGTTCAAACTAGAAGCTAGATTGCAGTGGGTTGAGAAGTAAATGAAAGCTGAGGAAATATAATTTTGAAATATTTTTATAGGAAGGAGACTGGATGATAGCTAAAGTGGTGTGTAGGGCCAAGGGAGTTTGAGGTCTTTATTTTTTTTTGTTTTAGAACCAGAGAAACTTGAGAATGTTTACAGACTAAAGATAAGGATTCAGGAGACAAAAAGGGAGAGGGAGAGAAAGAGGAAGAGGGAGAGAGGGGGAGGAAGAGAAGAAAGGGGAAGAAGAAGAAGGGAGAAAAGAAGGAAACAGGGAAATACAGACAAAATATACAAGGAAGAGAAATGGATAACCAATGAGGCAGATGCCTGGAAAATAAGAAAATAAAAGAAATCAGAGGTGGAAGAACGGAACTAGAACTGGGTGTTGGGTACATCTTCTTCTGTGCCTGTGGCTGTCAGTTTACACTTAACCCATCATAAGATGATTCTTAAGGACAGAAGTAGGTCAGGAGGAACTATCAGCAGATACCAGAAAACTCATTAAGGGGCAGGCTGATGCAGATGCCAAGTAGGCACTGATTCCATATCAATAAGATTTTTTCCAAGGCTCAAGTAGTTAGAAGGTTTAAACTATAGAGTGAACACTGAGTTCATGGTTTCATATGGGTGGAAAGGGAGTGCAAAACCTAAAAGCATCATACTTTGGAGAGAGAGGAACTAAATCCACATTCTAAAAACTGAAATGTGTCCTGGGTTCTGGAACCCCTAAAGCAGGTTCTAATGTTGGGCTATTGGAGCTGTCAAAAAAGCAGAAGATTTTGCTCCTGATGAAATTTTGGGACCCTGTCTGAAGCTTAGCACTAATTCTCATTCCCAGGAAGAAAAGAGATCTAGAAACATGATATAGACTTCTAGGAGGAAGTTGAGGCAATCAGGCGAGTCTTGGCATCTGAGAAATAAAAACAGCAGCAAGGCCTGAGAAACAGATGAACATTCTAAAGGAACAGAGGAAGTCGATGATGTGTAGAGAAAGTAGATCCTCAGCTACCTGTCTAACTCACTATGTGAAATTGTACAAATTACATAACTCTCTAATCCTCAAAATCTCTCTTGATCTCAAAAACAGAGGTTCTTGTGGAGGCAAGCTATTTTTAAGGCCTTTCCTGCTTTAAAGTTCTTTGATGAACTTGGGCTTAGGATGATGTAGGAACACATAGCAAGATTCTGTTATTAAGTGAACAAAGGAAAATGTCATTCAAGGAACAAATTAATAAATCCATTTTTATTTTAATTGTACTAGATAAGTCAAAGATATCTGTGGGCAATGAATGAAGATAGAGCTTTGAATCCAAATACTCAGTCATAGAAGTAAAGACTTAGAGCCCAGATGCACAGCACTGGATCAACAGATGCGTGACTCAAACACTTCAGGCCTAGGGAAAACTGAGTTTCAGGGGTCAGTGCCCAGGGACATAGGGATCAAAACCAGCAAGAGGAACTGAAGGTACCTAGCAATGTGACTGACCCAGTGCTCAATGGATACCATACAAATGTGACTGCTCCTTTCAGGTTTCCTGCCCAAGTTCAAAGTAAAGCCTAGACTTATGTTTTATGGATTACTAGAAAATATTAAGCTCTCTGCTAAGCTCTGCTGTACATCAGAATAAAAAATTAATACTATCCCTATCAACAAGGCGCTCACAATCTGGATAGTACTGAGTATGCAGTAAGGACATCTGAACAGAGCTGTCTCAACAGCCAAAAACTAGTCTGTTCTCAACAAGGCAGGAAATGTTTCTTCAGGCCATCAGTCCTCCTTAGGTTCGCTAGGTTCCATCACTTTAGTGCTGAGGAGCCAGTGCAATAAAGAATAATTTATTCTATCTACCACTTTGCCCTAGAGGTCTAAGTATTGCTTTGTGCAAGTAAATTAGGGTCTCATAGGTCCACTGGGTTTCCAGTGAAAAAAAGGCAATAGTGCTCCTCAAAGACACAAATAACTAAATCCATTTAAATTTAATTGTACTACTCAAGTCAAGGATAGTCATCTTAGGGAATAACTATAAACATTATCTTGAATTCAGGTGTTTACATAGTGACACAAATAGGCAATAAGGAAAAGGACCTAGTGTTGATGTAATCATATTTTCCATCAGATTCTTGCAAATCCTAGTTTGTCAATGAATAGCATGTGAAAGGTACATATATAACCTATCTATCTACTTAATTCTCTAAAAATAAGACTCTTACTTACACTAACTTGGATCCATCATGCATTCTACGCTCTTATAGAAAATGTCAACTTCATGAAACTGCTACTGCAGACTAACTGTAGTTAGAATTTCAGATACTTGGAAAATATGATAGGCACCCATCACTTTCCTTCACAATGACACCGTGGATGATTCTTCTGCCCCAGCTAACCCATGGGTAATGTGAGGCAAGTAGAGAAAAGCTCATTTTGTCACAGTGATATGCATTGATCATCCTTGAAAATTCTAAACTTATTCTCAACAGGTGTTATTTTATTTTACTTTCAGATCTTTATTGGAGTATAATTGCTTTACACTGTTGTGCCAGTTTCTGCTGTACAACAAAGTGAATCAGCTGTATGTATAAATATATCCCCATATCCCCTCCCTCCTGAGCCTCCCTCCCACCCTCCCTATCTCACCCCTCTAGTTCATCACCAATTATCGAGTTGATCTCCCTGTGTTATGCAGTAGCTTCCCACTAGCTATCTATTTTACATTTGGTAGTGTATATATGTCAATACTACTCTCTCACTTCATCCCAGCTTCGCCTCCCCATCCCCCAAGTCCACAAATCTGTTCTCTACATCTACATCTTTATTCTTGCCCTGCCACTGGGTTCATCAGTACCATTTTTTTATATTCTATATATATGTGTTAGCATATGGTATTTGTTTTTCTCTTTCTGGCTTACTTCACTCTGTAAAACAGACTCTAGGTCCATCTACCTCACTGCAAATAACTCACTTTCATTCCTTTTTATGGCTGAGTAATATTCCATTGCATATATGTGCCATACCTTCTTTATCCATTCATCTGTTGATGGGCATTTAGGTTGCTTTCATATCCTGGCTATTGTAAATAGTGCTGCAGTGAACATTGTGGTATATGTTTCTTTTTTGGATTATGGTTTTCTCAGGGTATATGCCCAGGATTGGGATTGCTGGGTCATATGGTAGTTCTATTTTTAGTTTTTTAAGGAACCTCCAAACTGTTTTCAATAGTGGCTATACCAATTTACATTCCACCAACAGTGCAGGAGGGTTCCTGTTTTTCCCACAGCCTCTCTAGCATTTATTGTTTCTAGATTTTTTGATGATGGCCATTCTGACCAGTGTGAGGTGATACCTCATTGTGGCTTTGACTTGCATTTCTCTGATGATTAGTGATGTTGAGCATCTTTTCATGTGTTTGTTAGCCATCTGCATGTCTTCTTTGGAGGAATGTCTGTTTAGGTCTTCTGCCCATTTGTGGATTGGGTTGTTTGCTTTTTGATATCAAGCCGCATGAGCTGCTTGTATATTTTGGAGATTAATCCTTTGTCAGTTGCTTCAATGGCAAGTATTTTCTCCCATTCTGAGGTTGTCTTCTTGCCTTGTTTATGGTTTCTTTTGCTGTGCAAAAGCTTTTAAGTTTTATTAAGTCCCATTTGTTTGTTTTTATTTGCTAGCATGTCTAAAAGGATGTAAAATATTGCCTGCCATAACAAGGCACTCAATAAATATGGATACATGAATTAAAGTGGGATATGAGTGTCTGCATTTAAGAATTAGATGTATGCAAGCAAGACCAAAATAAATAGGTGAAAAGATAATTTTTTAAATGTTCATATATTTCTAAAATAGGTCTTCCAAGAAATTTGCATATGTGATGTTAGAAAAAATTTTCTCACATCTGTGTTCAGCTGTACAACAAATTCTGACATGTGAAATGACTCGTTAAATGTCTAGTTTTATCCAGGCACTTTGGTCTTACACAGAAATGGATTACGTCCATAGTTTCTATTTTTTTTATTTTATTTTTTTTGGGGGTACACCAGGTTCAATCAACTGTTTTTATACACATATCCCCATATTCCCTCCCTTCCTTGACGCCCCCCCCTCGATTCCCCCCCACCCTCCCTGCCCCAGTCCTCTAAGGCATCTTCCGTCCATAGTTTCTAAAAGGAAAAGAAAGCCCTCTCTTTTTTCCTCTGAAGATTTTTATGGTATGAATCCACTATCCTGTGTTCAACTAGCATGTATTTATCCCTAAACCTTTTCCATTCAATGGTCAGTCTGAAGCCAGCTATGGACAGGGAGAGAAGTACAGCTATAAGGAATAACGCTCTTTACATTTTCCATATCTCAACACATTTAGCATCACCATTTCCTAAATTATAAGTTCAGTTAAGAAGATAAACACCTCATCAGAACAGATCCTTGGTCCATTCAGCTCAGTGACTTTTTCTCTGACAGAAGCACCAAAGTATGTGCCATGTGTACAAAAGATTAATATACTCCTTGAATTACTAGCAAAAATTTAGGGTTATTTCCCAAAGAGCATGCATCTCATAATAAATTTTACTATATGTTATATTTTCCAAAACTTGTCTAACCCATTTATAGCCTTTATTTTAAAATTTGTGGTGTCCCAGATCATAAATTATTGGGTATAAATGAACTTGTTTTGAACTTCAAGAAAATGATCCTTAGTATCAGATCTTCATCAAAGATTTGATTAATTTATATATAGGCATACATATAAATTAATATATATTATATATATTTTAAGGTCCTCTTTATCCCTCACATAATTATCCATCTTCACTTTTATTCTTCAAAAATGGGAATTTTAATCATTAAGTTTTGACTTTGACAGCAGCTATTTTATACATATCCTCACCTCCTTCTCTTAATCATTCTGATTTTTATTCTTTGACTATCTCCCACTTGAGTTGTCTGACTCTAGAGTGAGGTAACAAAATCTGCATGCATTCCTTAAATATCCCAAGGGAGAGGACACCACAGTTTTATAAAAGTAAAGGATGAATCATACATTTGCCACACCTGAACAAACTCTTCACCATCCACTCAGGATCTCATTTTGAGATTCAAAAGAGTAACCTCCTTGTATTTCATTAACAGAACATGACCCTGGCCTCTCTTTCAAGTCTCTAGGCTTCATTTTAGTGTTAATTTTATTATAAAGTTGGGTGTAAGTGTTTCCATTAAAATGATTTTTTTATGTAAAATAAAACCTGTTATTTTCTCAGTCTTTCTTGAGGTGGCTGTGGCTCTTCTACATGTGTTCAGTGGCCTCACTTATGAGTATAGCACAGGTGTGTTGTGCCAACACTTTTCTTCCTGACTCATCAGAATGGCAGCAAATTTGAGGATTTCAGGAAGATGTTAACCTAGAAACACTGGACAGAATTAAAGGGCTCAGTGTAAAATGAGACCAAAATTCATTATTATTTTAAAATTTATTACTAAAGATTTGTAGATCACAAAAAAAGCTAATTATATCTATTCACCCTTTTGATTGCTTTTTGCCATAATTACTCTGTGATAATATTTGTCATTTTCATTTCCTTAGAGAAACTGAGAATTAGGCAAGCTCTTCTACAGTATGCATACTTCTCCATGTCTTCAGAACTCCTTCCAAGTCCTATGTATTTCAATACCAATAGTGATTTTTAAACAGTGAAGGTACATTTGTTTGGTTTTCTCCTCATTGTAATTAGCTGTGTCTCTAGCTGCCAAGATCACTCCCTCCCTGTTCTCATCCACATGGTACATAGAGTTCAGAAATAAACCTTTTTTAAGCAGTAAACTGCTCTCTGTGTTCTGGAGACAGACAAGAAAGGCAGGATAAGCCTCATCTTTCATATCCCCTTCCATATCCCCTTCCAGTCATAAAACATACAGGTTGTCTCTGACCTCTGCCACATGACAGAGGAGTGGAAAGAAATGAGCAGGTACACAGCTAGGAACTCTGTGAATCTATATGAACTTTAACATATATTTTGTTGTGGAAGATTGACACTGAAAATCCATTTTAAAGCAATATAACCGTCTGTGACAGTGCTAGGTTGTGTGAGAGCTAGAAGGCTAGAAGAATTTGGTAGGAAGATCAACAGGGCAGTGAAGCCTTCCTCAGAGCACTAGACATTTGGATCCTCACTTGGCAGAATGAAAGGTTCAACAGATGAACAGGATGGAAAAGGAAAAAGATAGGTTTTAGAAAAAGATTTAACTTTACAGGAGGGAATAATTTATCTGTGAAAGTTACTCTAATATATATCTATAGATTGATAGAATACAGTTCACCTATCAATCAAACATCCACTCACATGTTTAACAAACTTTTGATATCTTTTTTGTATCAGGCACTGTTCTAGGTTCTAGGGAGAAAAAAAAAAAAAAAAGAACATGGCCCTTATAGGGATTTCCATGTTAGGAAGACAAATATTGGTTAGATGGGCACAGCACACATTTAGAGACCCATTTAAAGCCATTGCAAAGCAAATGCAGGTATTCAGAGAAGCCCACAAAACAAAGACAGGGTACCTGTGAGCTACGCTACCTTTGAGAACACAACTTTCATGAAGCAGAGGGGATCAATCTGATTAGTCGCTGTTTAAAGGGTGTATTTATCTTGCTTAGTTCTAGTCACAGATAATTTGACATTTGCATCACTGAAGTCCATTTCCAAGTAGTTTTGAAGAGCACTGAAATGTTCTTCAAACTTGGGCAGAGCCACTTTGGCTTTTCTATCTGCACCAGCAGGAAAAGATAGGTGCATGAACTATAGCACCTATGACAACTAAGATCCTAGAATATTAAATTGCATCATTTTTTCAAAGACAGAGTAGAGTACCACTTTCCAAGTTCAGGCACTCTAGAGATGAGTTTTAGGTCAGCCTCTGTGACGGTTTCCCACATGACGCCAAATATGACCTGAATTTGAAAAACACAATTTGCTGTATATATTATTACTGAACTAATATTTTAAAAGAAATGACTATTTTCAATGTGAATTAGCCCATTCTAGGCAATCAGTGCATGAAATAAATGAAAAATAATACAAGTGAAATTGAAGCTGAGGTCTTCAGATAAAGAAAAGTACTCAAGATAACAATTATAATTGCTCTTATTTGCTATTTCAGTAAGAAATAAAGTCCCATGAATCCAAAATGTTTGCATCCTAATAGTTATTACCCTTCTCATGCCAATTCATAGCTTGGTAAGATTTCCTATTTCTATTCACTTCACTGGTTCTAAAAGGAAATAGAAATTCCACAGGACTTCCAGACAAGAAAGTAGATAATGCCAACAGGATTATAGCCCTTCACTTATGCTGGTGTCTATGATAAAACGTGCAAGATTTAAAGAGAGAAGCTAAAGATATATTAAATTGGGAATCATTACTTGGCCAACAGTGTTCCACTAGCCAGGATCTATTCCATCAAGTGGAAAAATCAAAAACAGAAGTGCCACAGTAGACTGCTGCTACACTTGTTAATATTAATGTGATGTAATGAGATGTACGAACTATCAAAGTTTCTCAATAGTCGGGCATGGAGGGAGTAGTTGCTGGTAAAATACTGCCTATACTCCAACATTATTTTAGTGAAAATTATTTTTTTCCACTCTCAAAATAATATGTTTTCCCAGTATGCATTTAATTACAGTTCCCACTTCATCAGTAAGGACTTTCAAATACAATGCATTTTGAAATAAGGCTATAAACAGACAGTATAATTCACTCAAATGAAAGAACAGATATTTAAATTAGATTTTGTAATGTAGTGGTATAGTCAATGCCTGTTTTTATTTTTATTTTTTATTTCTCAGAGGAAATAATGCTTGAATTAGAATTGAGAGGTAGATGATTTTCTAGTCCATTGATCTTCAAGCATTTTTTTAAATTTGCAAAAGCTTTTATTCAAAAGCAATCGAAAAAAGAAATCAGGCAAAAATAAAGCTGTTCTTGCTGATGTGTACTCTTCCATGAGTTGGCTCTATCTTTGCTCTGTCTTCGCTCTCTACATACCCCTCAGATCCCATCTTTATTTACTTCACTAACTCTTCTTCCCACTTCCAACTTGTAGGCATATTGCCCCAAGTGTAGGATCTGACTCCTCTGTTCTTCTCCCTTTTAACTCAGTTTCTCAAAAGAATAGATTTACTCCCCCCCTACACAAATCCTTAGCCAGAGAGCCTCAGAAATATCAAGAAGACTTTTCAACACTTTACTATCTCTTAGCTCTTCCATTCATAGACAGCATGACTAGGGATCTCTTGGAGAGGGATTTTAATTACAGGAGAAACAGAAACAGCAGATTACTTATTTGAGAATTTTCTCAAAGCAAAGAAGAGAAATCAAGCATTTACTAGAAGAGCAAAGGAAGAGCTGAATTTACAACAGGCCAACTCTGTAAAGTAGAATGTTAATACCCCCGAAATTACACAATTCTCGGTATACATTGATCTCTATGGTTCTGTTTTGACTACTCCTTGTTTTTTTCCCCAAATAATGGGAACAAATTTGGGTTTCACCTGTCCATAGCCTTCATATGTGGCCCACTCTGCAGAGTTGGAATAGCACTAACCACACGTAGACAAGGCATTTTTAAAAGTTCAGGTCAAGTACACCCCATTAATAAGTTGTGTGGAAACCATGTCTGTGTACCATAAGAAAGAGAATATCATTATCATACATGGAAGGTGACACTACTAGTCTTATAGGCACTTACACATAGCTTGTCTTCATCCTTGGTGAGGCACGCCTTATTTCAAACAACTAGTTTTTTTCCTTTCTGTATAGTTTTCCTTCATCAATAGTAATTGGAATAATTCTCTAATTTATATGTTTATAGTTATAAGCACTTTTCATCACAACTTATTTTTCTTGATTTACCAACAAACTGGCCAAGTATTTATCAGATAAGAAAACTGAGACCCAGTTAATAAGTGATAAAAGTAAGTCTAAAGTTACATCTATTGTCTATCATCCCCTCACTCTGGTCTTGACAACTACAGTCTGCTGTACCACATGGAATACAGTTATAAGGGACATTCTATTCAAGAGAGTAAAATCATAAAAGCACCCTTGAGAGACCCTAAAACATATAAAATATAATAGAGACATAAAATAAATACAAGTGAAAGGCTGGCTGATATGCTGAGGCTCCTGCAACAAACATCAATGAAATTTGACCCCTTGACACCTGGCATTTTCTTGAAGCCAGTAGAAGTCTACATGGCTCACAATTTTTTTCACTATTTTTCCTTAAATTATTGGCAATGACACCAACTTTCAAGAAATAAAAATATAAGGGATACCATCAAAATTTGCACAAAACCTGATAGCCTCTTTGTACCTACAAGATTTTTCTCATGTTCAACTTTCTTGATTAAAATAGAAATTTAAAAACTGTGCATTTCAAGTAACTAAATGTGGTTATTCTAAACCTACATACAGATATTTTAAAGGAGTTATTACCAGCAGAGACAAATGCTTTCTGCAATAGATTAAGGATGCCATGAAAAATATTAACATTTGTAATATTTTGAGAAAAATTAGTGGCAGATCTGTACTTTATCCAGAGTAACACTGGCACACATCAATATCAATATAAAGACAAAGGAATTTCATACACTGGTAGATAGAAAAGGTAAATGAAAGTGAAAATGGGTGGGAGAAACATTTTATAGTTTATATACTGTTCCTCATTCTTTTTTTTTTTTTTTTTAAGCCTGGAATACACAAAAATCCCTATGAGATACAGAGTTGGATTGGATACCAGCTATGAATCACATTCCACACTGAATAACTATGATTTTCAAGGTAAAATTATGACCAAATGAATGTCAAGAGGAAAAGTAGCTATAAACAGGAACGCATACATTGTGGTATAATGAATATAGAATACTTAATATTTGTAGTTTTAGTTCACAGAAAAATCACAAATATAGTAAAAAGACTGACATATGCCCCATACCCCAATCCCCCATTATTAATACCTTATATTAGATATTTATACTTCTCATAATTAATGAATCTATTATCAATACATTATTATTAACTATGAATATTTTATTCAACTTTCCTTAGTTTTTATCTAATATCTTTTTTCACCCAGGAGTTTTGTAGAGTGACCCTTAACTGGTAGTTGTCTGATGTTTTTCTCATAATTAGATTGTGGGTTTGGGCTTTGGGGAGGAAGATCACTGAAGTCAAGTGTCATTCTAATTACACGTAAGTAACAACACGGCTTACCATTATTGATGCTAACCTTGTCCACCAGGCTGAGGCAGTGCTTATCAGGTTTCTCCACTGTACAGTTACACTTTTCTCCATTCCATATTGTACTCTTTGGAAGGAAGTCACTATGCACAGCCCACACTTAGGGAATGGAGAGTTATTCCACCTCTTTCAGGGAAGAGCATCTATATAAATTACTTGGACAACTTCTATATAGGAAATTTGTCTATTCTCTCCATGTATTTATTTATTCAATCATCTATATAGGTATGGATCCAGGGACACTTATTTTATGCTTTGAAATATAATCCAATATATTTTATTTTCTTGTTTAAACTGTTCAAGCCTTAGTCTTTGGGAGCTCTTTCAGTTGGTTACTGTGTCCCTTTTGGCACATCCTACTCAATGCATGTGTTTGCTTTTTTAAAAGCTATCTTACTTTCTGGTACAATAAGATGTTCCAGGCTCATCTTGAGTATATTCTACTTCAGTCCTAGAATCAGCCATTTTTCAAAGGAGTTGAATGGGTTTTAAGACAGAAATATATAGATTCAAATCCTGGCTTCATACCTACTCATCAATGATCTTGGGCAAGTTATTCAGAATCTCTGAGACTAAGTTTCCTCATTTGTAAAATGAGAACAGTACTGATTTCACAGTTTAATGCTAGTACTAAGTCTAGTACACTAGTACGAAGACCTAATAACTCTTAAGTCTAAGTGAGAAAACAAATGTAAAAGCCTAGTTCCTAGCTCTTTAGACACTTAATAAATATTAATTCTCTTTCACTCTTCTCTATCACAAGCAAGCAGAGCAACCTACTTCTTCCCTGCTAGTAGTCTCCTTGAATCACTGCCCATCTTCTACCTGATGAGGCAGGCTTCAAAACTCCTAGTCTGTAACAGTCACTCCACTTATTAACAATCTAGGGATGTCTCTCTCTGTGCATAAATTAAAACACACACACGCACACTCATGCACACATACAGATGTTATGTTACTTCGCAGAAGTGTAAGATATTTCCAAGCTAACATCTGTCCTTAGTATAAGATATATTTTATACTAAATGCATTATAGCAGCAATTTTGAGACACTAGTATTTCAGATGATTAACTTAGAGAAAAAGGAAAAAAATATTTGTCAAAATGAATAGTTACCATAACAACTACATGCAAGTGTTTTGTTTGTGTGTATGCGTGTGTTTTACAATCTCTTCATCATCCTTTTAAAATTTCAGTTTCCATGACAATGAAATGCAGTCAGCATTACCTCTAAATATATGCCACAGGTACTTTTTTCTTCAATGAATCAAGGTCTTTCATGTTATACTAAAGAGATCAAGGCTATCTGGAGAAAATTAATGTAAAATCTATCAAAGACTTTATTTTATCATGAAAAGATGATCAATATCAAATAGAGCAACATAATGGATATGATCTATTTTTTTCTCTTAACCATGTTTCTCAAGGAGTTTTAAGAAAATATACTAGAAACGACCGAGGGAAATTTGGGTAAATTTCTAGCACAGGTTATGCCCAAAGAAATAAGTATTTAGTTCACAGAGTCAGACCTCGTCCTGTGTTGATACTAGCTTGTACTTTTATAGCACAGCTAACCTTTTACTCACTTAGAGACGTGAAACACACAACCCTGGTCCCAGTGTGGTTAACTTATCTGCAAAGGCTTTCATTGAACTGACCCTATTTCTATTGAAGCTGAAGTTTGTAATTTCATTTTTTCACTCTAGTAGTACTGTTCCAACTTCTTTTTCTCTTTTTTCACTTATTCTCCCTTAATCCTCTCCTGCTATTCTCATATTTTATCCTCTTTCCTTTCCTTCATTTTCTCCTTCCCACTCTTTTCTTCTCCACCCACTACCCACTGTGTTATATGTTGGTAGTAATGGTAGTGGTAACAGCAGTACAAAAGGTCAGAGATGATGTGCTTAATAAATATTTTCTTGGGGGGGAAATACTACTTGGGAAAAACTCCAATCTAAATTTCACAGACATTAAAATACGAATACTTTATAGAAAGAACACTCCAAGGTGGGGACTCAGTATCTGTTTAGCTTTCAGAATCATTTAATTTGAGGGTTCATTATCTTCAGAAGTGGACTCTAAAATGTATTAGTAAGTATTAAAAAGGCATATAGCTTTAATTCCTCAATTGCAAGAGATAGACAATTATTGTTCTGTAACTAGTTTTGTTCAGATATGTTCTCAATAGGTATGCCAAAAAGGTATACATAAAAATGGACCTAAATGAGATCTTTTTAAAGATTCTGCAGCTGCTAATTTGCCTGAGATCAACTTAATGCTAATCAACACATTGATACCACATGCTGCTGTTATTTTTCTGAGTCTTTTATAAACTCCTTTTATAAACTCAAACCTATAAAAATTAAGCATAACATTAGGAGGCAAAGCAATCATGGTCCCATAGTTCAGTTATTTTTACTGTTGTCAGCTTTACCTTTTGGAAAAGTCCTCAGTTAGTAATTTATAGGTGTATTTTCCTTTAAGTATTCCTCACAAAAATATTTATATGGAACAAGTCTTATCCATTCACTTTGTTTTCACTTTTGATCTAAGAACAGGAGGTGGGGGAAGATTTAATTATCACAAAAATATAGAAACTTGGGAAATTGCAGATAATGTATTAAACATAAAAGTTTACATATTATAGTTAGGACATTATTTCAGCTGTGTATAACACAGACCCCAAACAACAGTGATTTAAACAGCATAGAAGTATTGAGAAGAAAGATGGTGGCAAAGTAGGACGTGGAATGAATCCCTCTCCACAGATGTATCAGGAATACACCAAAAGACACAATAATTCCCCAAGAGAACCAGCTGAACACCAGCAAACGACCTCAGACACCAGAAAGGACTGCAAAGATCCCGACATAACTGGATAGGACAGAGGGAAAAAAAAAAAAAGGAGAAAGAGGAGAAGAAGAAAGGAAAGGGACAGGTCCCACACCCTGGGGTGGAGGGATCTGAAACAGAGGGGAGATTGCTGACTTCGGGGATATGTCCCTTATCTAACGGGGAAACCCATTCTCCAACAGGGAATTTCCCTGGGTCAGAAGGGAGGCATTTGGGACTGTTTAAAGAAGGTGAAGCAGCTGAGCTCTGGCAGATGGGAAAGAGCAAGAAACACATGGAGGGTCCGCACCATGGCTCAGCATGTCTGGACTAAGACATTGATTCACAGCTGAACAGGGGGTCTGAAAGCTGGAACGTGGGAACTGGAGAACTGGTTCAGGGTGAGAAACATTGTTGGCAATGGGGAGATGGACTGAGAGGACAGGAGGAAAAAATCCACAACAGAGAGTGCCTACCGCAGAAAGCTGGGCGGCCATGGTGGCGGCTCAATACTTCTGACTCATAAGCAGAGGGGAGGAGCCACAGGTGTAGCCTCTCTCTCGGTGCCTGCGACAGACAAAGCAAGCACCCCTCTGGGCCTGGCTAATGCACTCAGGGATAACAAAGGCCCTCAGGCAGGGCTGGCCTAGAGTGCCTGTAGCCAAAAGCCAAAAGTCCAGAGAGTGGCCAAGCTCTGGAGACATTCTATTTACACATGAGCCACCAGTGTCCCTCTGCAACAGGCACCACCCAAGCTGCCTGAGCCACTGTGACCCAGGCAGGGCACCACTGCTCACTCACCCCCAGGGGAAGGAGCCACTATTGTACCTTCTCCCTCCCCACACACCAGTGCTTACAGACAAACAATAAAGAAAGCTCTGCTGGTTGCAGAGTAATACAAAAAACCCAAGGCAGGTAGAATGACACTTACAGCTGAGACCCCAAAGAAACAGAAATATTATTAATTCTATTGATCTGGTCAATTCTGGGATCAGTTCTAGGGCTTTTTGTTTTGTTTTGTTTTTTTACTTTATTAATTACAATCTTAGTCATAAGGGATCTACATGTTTTATAGCATATTTTTCATTCTATTTTTTATACTATTTTTAGCCTTTTTATATATTTCTATTTCTAGCTGTTTTTTGTAGTGCTGACTGTATCTCTCCTACCTTCTTTTCATCTCTATCTCTTATACATTTCTATTTCTTTCTTTTTATTTTCACATTTCCAGTCACACTACACTCTTCTGTTGCCCTGTCTTCTATCCTTTTTTAGTTTATTTTATCTTAATATACTCATAAGCAATATTATCGGTCTGCTCTGTCTCTTTGCTTTATTCCCCAGATGACACACTGCTTTGGTTTTTATTATTAGGCTTTGTCTTTATCTTAGTTCTAAGTAAAATTGTCTGATTTCATTCTGAGAATCTTCAATCTGTCTGGTGGTAATCTTGTTCTTTATTATATTTGATGCTAGCTTTCAAAATCTCCCTGGATTTCTGTTTGAGTGTGTGTGGGTTTTTTACTTTTGTTTTGTTTTCTGTTTTTTGTTTTTTGTTTTGATTTTCCATTGGTTTTCTCTTTGATTATCTGATGGCATACTGGGGTACATCTGTCAGGTCTTTCTAGTGCCTTATGTTCTATTGGATTCAGTATTTGTGTGTCTTATACATGTATGTGTTTCCTTGACTTAGTATTTGTTTGATTCAACACTCCGCCATTAGTTTGGGGCTTGGACAGTCTTCTTGAAACCCCTTTATTGCCAGGACAAGCAACCTGTGAAGTCTGTACTACTCCATCAGAAGTCAAGTAGGAGGCTCTGGGGAGGGAGCACTGAATCCAAGATGCTAGACTACTAGGGAGTTCTCAGACATAGGGAAGATTAACTGCAGAGAACTCTCACAGAGCCCTGTATCAGAGTCTAAGATTTGGCTTCGTCCGACTGTCTACAACTGCCAGTGCTGGATACCTCACAACAAACCACAATCAATACAGGAACACAAACCCACCCATCAGCACAGAGACTACCTAAAGCCATATTAAACTCACAGATACCCTAAAACACACCTCCTGACACAGCCCTGCTCATCAGAGAGAAAAGACACAGAGCCACACACCGGAAAGCAGACACCAGACCCCCCAGCAGGAAGCCTACTCAAGACAGTGGACAAATCTCACCACTGGGGGCAGAGGGCAAAAACAAGAGGAATTACTATTAGGCAGCATAGGGAAAGGAGACAGCAAATCCTATAAATTAGACAAAAAGCGAAAACAAAGATACACCATGCAGGCAAAGGAGTAGGAAGAAAATACCCGCAAGACAAAATAAATGAAGAGGAAATAGGAAAAATGCCTGAAAAAAAAAATTAAGAATAATGATAGTAAACATGATCCAAAATCTCGAAAACAAAATACAGAAAATACAACAAACAGTTAATAAGGACTGAGAATAACTAAAGAGCAAACAAACAGTAACGGAAAGCAAAATAACCGAAATTAAAAATACTCTAGATGGTATACACAGCAGAATAACTGAGGCAGAAGAATGAATAGTGAGTTGGAAGGCAGAATGGGGGAAATAACTGCCACAGAGCAGGAAAGAGAAAAAAGAATAAAAAGAAATGGAAGACAGTCTCAGAGATTTTGGTGACATCATTAAGCACACCAACATTTGAATCATAGGCATCCCAGAAGAAGAAGAAAAAAAGAAAGGGTCTGAGAAAATATTTGAAGAGCTTATAGTGGAAAACTTTCCCAACATGGGAGAGGAAATAATTAATCAAGTCTAAGAAGTGCAGAGAAACCCATACAGAATAAACCCAAGGAAAAACACACCGAGGCACATATTAATCAAACTAATGAAAATTATACGCAAAGAAAAAATATTAAAAGCAGCAAGAGAAAAGCAACAAATAACCTATAAGAGAAAACCCATAAGGATAACAGCTGACCTTTCTACAGAAACTCTGCAGGCCAGAAGGGAATGGCAGGAGATACTGAAAGTCCTGATGGAGAAAAACCTACAGCCAAGAATACTCTACCCAGCAAGAATCTCATTCAGATTCAATGAAGAAATCAAAAGATTACAGACAAGCAAAAGTTAAGAGAATTCAACACCACCAAACCAGCCTTACAACAATTGCTAGAGGAACTTTTCTAAGCAGGAAACACAAGAGAAGGAAAAGAACTACAAAAACAAACCCAAAACAATTAAGAAAATGGTAATTGGAACACACATGTCAATAATCACCTTAAATGTAAATGGATTAAATGCTCCAACCAAAAGACACAGACTGGCTGAATGGATACAAAAACAAGACCCTTCTATATGCTGCCTACAAGAAACCCACTTCAGACCTAGGGACACATACAGACTGAAAGTAAGGGGATGGAAAAAGATATTCCATGCAAATGGAAGTCAAAAGAAAGCTGGAGTAGCAATACTCATATCAGACAAATTAGACTTGAAAGTAAAGACTATTACAGGAGACAAGGAAGGACACTACATAATGATCAAGGGATCCATCCAAGAACATATCACAATGGTAAATATCTATGCACACAACATAGGAGGACCGCAATACATAAGGCAAATGCTAACACCCATAAAAGGGGAAATGGACATTAACACAATAATAGTAGGAGACTTTAATACCCCACTTACACCAATGGACAGATCATCCAAACAGAAAATAAATAAGGACACACAAGCTATAAATGACAAATTAGACCATCTCGATTTAATTCATATTTATAGGACATTCCATCCCAAAACGACAGAATACACTTTCTTCTCAAGTGCACACGGAACATTTTCCAGGATAGATCACAAATCAAACCTCGGCAAAATCAAGAAAATTGAAATCATATCAAGCATCTTCTTCTCTGACCACAACGCCATGAGACTAGATATCAATTACAGGAAGAAAACTATAAAATATACAAATACATGGAGGCTAAACAATATGCTATTAAACAACCAAGAAATCAATAAAGAAATCAAAGAGGAAATCAAAAAATATCTAGAAACAAATGACAATGAAAACACAACAACCCAAAACCTATGGGACACAGCAAAAGCAGTTATAAGAAGGAAGTTTATAGCAATACAGTCCTACCTTAAGAAACAAGAAAAATATTGAATAGACAACCTAACATTCCACCTAAAACAATTAGAGAAAGAAGACAACAAAGAAAAAAAACCTAAATTGAGCAGAAGGAAAGAAATCATAAAGATCAGATCAGAAATAAATGAAAAAGAAATGAAGGAAACAATAACAAAGATCAATGAAACTAAAAGCTGGTTCTTTGAGAAGATAAAATTGATAAACCATTAGCCACACTCATCAGGAAAAAAAGGGAGAAGATGCAAATCAACAGAATTAGACATGAAAAAGGAGAAGTAACAATGGACACTGCAGAAATACAAAAGATCATGAGAGACTACTACAAACAACTATATGCCAATAAATAGGATAACCTGGAAGAAATGGATACATTCTTAGAAAAACACAGTCTTCCAAGACTGAACCAGGAAGAAATAGAAACTGTGAACAGACTAGTCACAAGCATGGAAATTGAAACTGTGATTAAAAATCTCCCAACACACAAAAGCCCAGGACCAGATGGATTCACAGGCAAATTCTATCAAACGTTTCGAGAAGAGCTAACACCTATCCTTCTCAAACTCTTCCAAAATATAGCAGAAGGAGGAACACTCCCAAACTCATTCTATGAGGCCACCATCACCCTGACACCAAAACCAGGCAAAGATGTCACAAAAAAAGAAATCTACAGACCAATATCACTGATGAATATAGATGCAAAAATCCTCAACAAAACTCTAGCTAACAGAATCCAACAGTGCATTCAAAAGATCATACACCATGATCAAGTGGGCTTTATCCCTGGAATGCAAGGATTCTTCAATATACGCAAATCAATCCACGTGATACATCATATCAACAAATTGAAGGATAAAAACCATATGATCATCTCAGTAGATGCAGAAAAAGCTTTTGACAAAGTTCAACAACCATTTATGATAAAAACTCTCCAGAAAATGGGCATAGAAGGAAATTACCTCAACATAATAAAAGCCATATATGAGAATCTAAAAGCCAACATCGTTCTAAATGGAGAAAAACTGAAAGAATTCCCTCTAAGAACAGGAACAAGACAAGGGTGTCCACTCTCACCATTATTATTCAACATAGTTTTGGAAGTTTTAGCCACAGCAATCAGAGAAGAAAATGAAATAAAAGGAATCCAAATTGGAAAAGAAGTAAAATTGTCAGTCTTTGCACATGACATGATATTATACATAGAAAACCCTAAAGACTCTACCAGAAAACTGCCAGCACTAATCGATGAATATAGTAAAGTAGCAGGATACAAAATTAACAGGCAGAAATCTCTTGCATTCCTATACACCAACAATGAAAAAGCAGAAAGAGAAATTAAGGAAACTCTCCCATTCACCATTGCAACAAAAAGAATAAAATACCTAAGAATAAACCTGCCTATGGAGGCAAAAGACCTATATGCAGAAAACTTTAAAACTTTCTGATGAAAGAAATCAAAGATGATACAAACAGATGAAGAGACATACCATGTTCTTGGATTGGGAAAATCAGCATTGTGAAAATGACTATACTACCCAAAGCAATTTACAGATTCAATGCAATCCCTATCAAATTACCAATGGCATTTTTCACAGAACTAGAACAAGAAATCTTACCATTTGTATGCAAATGCAAAAGACCCTGAATAGCCAAAGCAATCTTGAGAAGGAAAGATGGAGTTGGTGGAATTGGGCTTCCTGACTTCAAACTATATAGTACAAGGCTACAGTGATCGAGGCAGTATGGAACTGGCACAAAAATAGAAAGGAAGATCAATGGAACAGAATAGAGACAAAGGAGGAAAGAATATACAATGGAAAAAAGACAGCCTCTTCAATAAGTGGTGCTGGGAAAATTAGACAGCAACATGTAAAAAATGAAATTAGAACACTTCCTAACACCATACACAAAAATAAACTCCAAATGGATTAAAGACCTAAATGTAAGGACAGACACTATAAAATTCTTAGAGGAAAACATAGGTAGAACACTCTATGACATACATCAAAGCAAGATCCTTTTTGACCCACCTCCTAGAATAATGGAAATAAAATCAAGAATAAACAAATGGGACCTCATGAAAATTAAAAGCTTTTGCACAGCAAAAGAAACCATAAACAAGAGAAGAAGACACCCTCAGAATGGGAGAAAATACTTGCCAATGAAGCAAAGGACAAAGGATTAATCTCCAAAATATATAATCAGTTCATGCCGCTTATTACCAAAAAAAGCAAATAACCCAATCCACAAATGGGCAGAAGACCTAAATAGACATTTCTCCAAAGAAGACATACAGATGGCTAACAAACATGTGAAAAGATGTTCAACATCACTAATTATCAGAGAAATGCAAGTCAACGCCACAGTGAAGTATCACCTCACACCGATCAGAATGGCCATCATCAAAACATCTAGGAACAATAAATGTTGGAGAGGGTGTGGAGAAAAGGGAACCTTCCTGCACTGTTGATGGGAATGTAAGTTGGTACAGCCACTATGGAAAACAGTTTGGAGGTTCCTCAAAAAACTAAAAATAGAACTACCAGCAATCCCACTACTGGCATATACCCAGAGAAAACCATAATCCAAAAAGAACCACGTACCATAACGTTCATTGCAGCACTATTTACAACAGCCAGGACATGGAAGCAACCTAAATGCCCATCAACAGATGAATGAATAAAGAAGATGTGGCATATATATACAATGGAATATTACTCAGCCATAAAAAGGAATGAAACGGATCTATGTGTAATGAGGTGGATAGACCTAGAGTCTGTCATACAGAGTGAAGTAAGCCAGAAAGCGAAAAACAAACACTGTATGCTAACTGATACATAAGGAATCTAAAAAAAAAAAAAAAAAAAAAAATGGTACTGACGAACCCAGTGACAGGGCAAGAATAAGGATTCAGATGCAGAGAATGGACTGGAGGACACTGGGTTGGGGGGGTGGGGGACGAAGGGGAAGCTGGGACGAAGTGAGAGAGTAGTATAGACATATTTACACTACCAACTGTAAAATAGGCAGCTAGTGAGAAGTTGCTGTATAACAAAGGGAGATGAACTCGATGATGGGTGATGCCTTAGAAGGCCAGGACAGGGAGGGTGGGAGGGAATCAGGGGAGGGAGGGGATATGGGGATATATGTATAAATACAGCTGATTCACTTTGGTGTACCTCAAAAGCTGGTACAAGAGTGTAAAGCAATTATATTCCAATAAAGAGCCTAAAAAAAAAATGATAGAAGTATTTTATGCTCTCACATAACAGGTTTCTCTAACAGCTGTGTGGCATTGTGGTCACTTAAGGGCCCTGGTGCTTTGCCTTTCCTGGGCTGTCATCTTGGTTCAGGATGTGATACAATTACGTTCACACTCCAAGCAGCAGAATGGAGGCGGGGGTGAGAAAGGCACGCCCCTCCCTTTTAGGGCATGAGCTAGCAGTTGCACACTTCACTTCTGCTAACCACCTATTGTCCAGAACTTAGTCTAACTGGTCATATGACAACTAAAAATAGACAGCTCTACTTCTATGAGGATGCTGGGAAAGTTAATAAAAGTAGTCTTGTTCAGGCTTCAGAGGCAAAAATAGACCTCTGACTGAACAGAGACCCTGAAAAGACTTAACATGTCAAACTGCTGACCAGCAGAAGCCAGGAAAGCAGGTCTGCAGAACCAACAGATAAGGAAGGGAATAAGTGCGGCAGTTTTGAGAACCAACAAAGGGAGTAAGTCACAAAGCTTCCCAGGTCCTGGGAATTTGGCCAGTTCCTGGGAATCAGCAAACATTTTGAGACTTATGATTAGAAATACAAGCATTTAACGTAATAGCCAGAGCTGCACATTTGCATGTAAGCTGGTGATTATCAGCTTGCGGCTTGGCGTTAAAGGCAGGACTTCTTTTGAGCAGTAATCTGAAGTCTCACCCATGGGCTGGATGCACAACCAGAGACCTTCCCAACTGGGACTCCAGATTGCTGTTCCAGGGACTTCCCAGCATTGCTTGGATCTGGATAAAGTTCTCCCAAATTGGTGATGTATGCACTTCTGTCTCTTTATATGTTGTTTGTTCTCTCAATTTGGTGATAAATGTTCTCTCAAACTAGTAACCTACATGGCAAGGTAAATGCCCCCAAAGTGATAATATATATATATATTGCTTGTTCTTATACTGTAACTCACTACTAATATAATAAATTTCCTTATTTCTTGCTTATTAAACTGTGGAATGGTTATTTTGCCGGTGAATCCTCTGAACCTGAAGCTGAAAGCAGGTCTTTCGGCGAAACAGAGGAGGAAGTAGAGAACAGATATTGGGAGACAACTGTCAATCTCTTAATTTCCATTTTCACTAGAAAGTTGTTCGTGTGTGTGTGTATATTTCTAATTTCCCCAAATTCAAAGGAGATGTAGAGGAAACCAAGATAATTCTTTAATCTTAAATAAATTTGGGCTTATAGATTGGATAAAACTGTCCAGCGAAATATGCCATAGGAAAATATCAAGGCTTAATCACAGCTCTAATTTATGTACATCAAAGTATGGAGAAAGAAGTCCAAGCACTTTAACTTTTAGGAAAAACTCATCACAATTAAGAAACCTTGATTTAGTACCTGAAATGGTATAGAAAGATCCATCTTTGTTATGTACCATGGAAAAACTGGTGTCTTCTATATATTTTTCAGAGAAACCAAGTAGGAATTATAGAAGTATGGATTACTTTCAAAATCAAAATCAGCTTTAGGCTTCAGATATAGTTTCCAGACAGTGATTTCATTTTGACAATATCTACTTGGCATATTTTCAGTATGTCCAAGAAAATCTGATGTCAACTTCTGAAAGAAAAATCTAATTTTCCTATAAGAGACATGGTTTATGGATAACTCACATTTCCAACTTACAAAATGCTTAGAGTGATTTATCATATCTACTACAAATAATCTAAGATATAGTTCAATAGGGGAACTCACACAGGGTTGACGGTTGGGTTATCTAGGGGTAGAACTTGAGTCAGGGATTCAAGTGCACATGACTTAGCACAGAAGTAAAATTCAGGAAAAGCCTTCAAAGAAAAGAGGAAAGCCAGGAGCAAGGATGTGGTTTCAGGTAAAGTCTCGCTTTGACCTGATTAGTGAGGGTTTCTAGACTCTCCTAGTTCTTATTCTATAGGTCACAGAATCAGTAAGAAGAGTTTATCAATGCTAAGTGTATTTCAATTGTATCTTGGGCAACAGGGAAATGACCGCTGCATGCATCCACACACCCAGTGGACCTAAGGTGAGATGGACCTGGGCCATAAGTTGATTATCCAACTTATCTGTGCCTGCTCTATCAGAGGAGCCTTAACAATGGTGCTTTGGGTCCTTGAGTATCAGGGTCAATTTAGACCCCACATCCAACAGCCCTGGAAAGGTCCAGTTAGTCCTCATTTCTCAGTGTATGGTTTCCAAAGTAAAATAGCTGTAGGTCTTATAAGGAAGAACTAGGTGAATCATTACTGTATATACTTGCCTTGCTGTTGTATGGTCTTTCCTCATGTGTCTTGGCCTTTCCTTCAGCCTATGGTTTCTGGGTCTGATACCCAGGATCAGTTTTTAAAACTAGTCAAGAGTTAGTGACTTTCTAATGGGGCAGCTGACCTCAGCCTTTTGTTGACCTATTTCTGAACTTTTTTGGTTATATATATTAAGCAATATTCTCATTGTCCCTCTATCTTTTCCCTAGAAACAGCATTCTCTGTTATCCATCTCCATAGATCCTTGTAGATGCTGTTCTAACTTTTCTGCCCATAAATGTAATCATGCCCCCATTGGTTTAGACACTTGAGAGCTGTCAAATGGCCTCTGCTATTGAAGGGTCCTAGCCTCTACTACCGTCAGCCTTGGCCTACAGAGAATAGGCACTACAGTGCTTCTCATTGATGTCAGGTATCCCTCACCAGAGCATTACACATTGCTGTAGCAAATGGAGTGTCCCCCGAGGCCCTTTGCAGGTACACAGGCAGATGTTAGGCTTTCCAGTCTTATGCAGTGGACCATGCATGCTTCTCTGGGCCTTTTGAATCCATCCTCTATGGTCTGCCATGGTAGTTCTGGAATCTCTTTTCCAAGTCTCTATGAATTTTCACAGAAGCATATTAAAGCTGGGTGTCAGGGTGTTAAATTCTGTATCACAGGAGAATTTTTCCATATTGACAAACTCTCCCTTACTAGCTTTATATTCTGCCCTCCTTGACCCAGTACCCTCAGGTTTGGCATCTGCGAGTTTACTTACTATTGCTGCCTAAGTTACCCATGACATTTTCACTCAGTCAGCATCATGTGAACAAGTAGGGGGTGTGAGAACTACGCTAAACGTAACTCTAATAAATGTTAGTAAAGCAATATCAGATAAAATTAATGTTGCTGTGAGCGTTTTTGGTGCCCTCAAAAGACTATAACAGTGGTTTGCTTTGTATTCAAAATTAATATTCAGTCTATTAAAGTTATAAATTCAAAGCCCTATTTCTACGCTAAATCTTTAATTTAGCATACAAATCTTATTTTTCTATTTATAAACCTAGCAAATTTAAATAATTACTTTCAAGAGACATTGAATAACATTTGGCTCCTTTGACAAATTTATTGCATACCCTCAAATATTTCAATAACATTTGCAAATTTAATTAAGTGAATTTCTATTTTAAAGTACTTTAATTGTCTAATTTAGCAAACAAAACCTTCCAGATTATAGTACTGAATAATTCACATAAATTAAATCAACTTTATAAGTACTATGCATATAAATTTACCTTAAATATTTCAAAACACATAAACTTAGATTTCAACTGAAAATCATAAATCTACGGTTATGACTTTTTTTACTCAATTTTACACTTTAAATTATTGGACTTACAAGATTATCACTCTAATACATCAAATTATCTTAAAATGTGTAAGTAGATGAAAAGTATCTATTACATATCTTCCTAAGATTAAAAGTTAATTCTAATATTTTTACTTTTTAATCATTTTGTTCTTAATTTTAAGTATCCTGGAGTTGAAATATGTGTACCCACTAAGGAATAAAATGATCTCAGTTAATTGAGGTTATATAACATCTTGAACAGGCGATATAGAGCTGTCAACTTCCAGAGGTTTGTTTAAAACCTGGTCAATACTTCAAACTTTTCAGTACTTCAAAACAATTTATTCTTGTTGCTCACACAACCTACTTTTTATTTCACCTCTTACCAAGGTTGATCATTTGATTGAATTTTGCATTGAGGGGGTTTTAAAAGATCTAAATGTCTTCCTCTCTAACCCTAAAGCCCTTTGAATTTAATGGAATCCTAGGTTATGTATATTTTTGTTATTTTTCTTTTAATTTAAAGACCCTAATTGAGTCTTGGCAGACTGCATTTATCTGTGTCCTTAATATCACACAACTCTTTTGTTTATTTAAAATGATCCCCAATGAATTTTGATATTTCACAGTAGCTTTACTTGATTATGGACACAAAGTCCTTCTATTGACAAAAAATAAGGTACCACTGCACACTCAGAAAGCAAGCATTTCTTCATCTGAAAATCCTGCTGCTGAAAATTTGTCTAACCAACCATCCACCTATTCATTCATCCACTGAAAATTTAGCAAAGACCTCCCTGCTGTGGAACACCTTCACAGGGAAGAAATCAACTAACTGAGAAATTATTGCCTCTTGTTGTGGAGAAATATGTAAGAAAAGAAGCATGCCAAGTTCTCTTATCTATATGATGAGAATGATGAATGTCAAACTCTTTGCACAAGGCTGAGGAATATAGCCAACCTTTCGTAAGTGGTAGTAGAGGTACACCAGGGCACTCAAGATAAAACTGAACTCCAGAGATGTATTCCTGGGACATGAGCATGACAATCACCCCATCTCTGTGTGAACAATCAGGAATTTGGTGAGGCTGTTTGTTCCTTGTTTGTTATTGGGGTGAGTATAAGACATTGTCGTTTTTCATTCTCAGTGGCTTCTTGAATGACAGTGGAGCTTGGAGCATCTTGGTATTTAGCTATAGTCCGAATATGTTTCTATAGTTTGTAGAAACAAAAGATAACAAGTATCTCTTAAGCATCCATTCATGCATTACTCAGCATTGTTCCACATGTTGAGGATACAAGAGTAAACAAAACAGACCAAATCCCTACTTTCACGGACCTTACACTCTGCTGGCTATGGTCTCCAGGTGACTAGGGTAAAAGAGGGAGCCAAGAGGATTTTTTTTTAATCCCTGTAAAAATGGAAAAGTTTTGCATGCCTGGTATAACCCACTTTATATGGGAAGAATCATCAGTAGGTATCTGTCCCTGTGGTGAACTCTGTGTTGTTTCTTGTTTTGTTTTGCTTAAGCAACCCCAATTAATTTCTATATATGTTCCACTGAAGACAATTATAAGACTTTTTTTTTTTGGCCCCTTTCCCTTATTGCATCATGACAACCACAGAGCTAATAAATGTGAAAAAAGTAATCATTCTATATAACATGAATTACTACTATACTATTATTTGTGTTGAATTGCACATTAAATTCTATTTCAAAACCTGCTGCACTTTAAGGCATCTTGAACTGATTTCTAGAAATTTTACAGTTTCTCTTAAAGACGTGTATGTGAATGACTAAAGACATCTGATGAAAAGTGACTTGAATTGGAATTTATATAATTATTTAATGTTCTTTGGAATTTATTATAATGAATTAAGAGTGTCATGATCTAGCACTGGACTCTTCTCATATAGTCTTTACTGCATTGTGTTGATTTCAGGGTTGTTATAATCTTTACCAGCATGGCAGCTGACTTATGTGGCTGATCTCTAGCTATTCTAGAGTCTACATCTCTGTGTTTTCCTGGCAAGCTCACACAGCATGTATATTATGGGTGGCACGTATACTATATTTTCATTTTTAATTTCTGTGATTGATAGTGATTCAGCCTCATTGCCCATTTTTATTACATGACTATTTTATTTTAATTTTTTGATGAGAACATTTAAGTTCTACTCTCTTCTTAGAGGATTTTAAATTTTACTCAGTGCAGTTCTACTGTAAAGCTTTACTATGAACTCCACATGCAAAGTTTTTCCTGACACATGGAGCTGAGAAATTTATAAACTTGTAGTGATAACAGAATTATTATAGCTCTGCAATATAAGCAGATAGTTCAATTTGTGAGCTGAAATCCTATAACTGAGTCAAATTGATTGAGTCTCAGGAAGAAAAATTCATAAATGTTCATGGGAGTATTATTTAAAATTGCCAAAAACTGGAAAGAACACAAATATCCATGAACAGGTAAATAGATAAACAAAATGTTGTATGTGCAGAGAATAAAACATTATTTCGTAGTGAAATGAACTACTGATATCATGGATGGCTTGCAAAAACATTATGCTGTGAAAGAAGAGAAAGAGAAAGAGAAAAATAGAATACAAATTCAATGATCCAATTTATATAAGATGCAAATTAATCTATAATGACACAAAGCAGATCAGTGGGGCAAGGGGTGGGAAGAGGGATCGACTGCAAAGGGACATGAGGGATTTGGGGGGAAAATGAAGATATTCTGTTCTGTAATGAGGTGATGGTTTCCTTGGCATCTACTATTGACATGATTCGCCAAACTGTACACTTCAAATGAATAAATTCATTGCATATAAATTATTCCTCAATAAAATTGATGAGATAATTTCCTGATGGAATGAAAGAAAAATCGCATATAAAGTGAAAACAATTTAGTATTACATTAGAATTATCTTCAACATTAAAATCTCAAATTCATTAGTACTTTCTCAAAAGGAGGAAGAAAAAGAAAGTTCTTTATTCTATAAGTCTTATTCAAAGTCTCTGTCACATTACACACACACACACACACACACACTGCACTTTAAATTTCAAACGCAAAGGGCACTTCTGTTATCCCCTTTATAGTACTAACTCAGATTCTAAAACTGAGATAAGAAGTTATGAGCCAAGTGAAAATACATGAAGGTGATGAAGAGTAGAAGTTTTTGTTCCCCTGAACTTTCTGCTCTTGAATGATAAATGCAGTCTCAGTCCTTGGCTTCTGTGGTGCTCACATTGCTAATCATGCTTTTGGAGGGAGCAAACAGTCCTAAATTTCCTGCCAACCGCTAGCAACCCCTCCTAATCAGCCAGAGTTCAAAATAATCATTGCAAAATTTGCCTCTATAACCCTATTGAATAGTGCGGATAACATTAAGGTTTTCGGTGGCAGCTTCTATTTCTTAGAAAATACAAAAATGAGTTACATGAAAAAATCAGGGCTCACTGTCTGGGCCTAGATCTGAATGTGGGTCACTTCAGCAGAGCTCCAAGGCAGATTCAGATCGTCTCCTAGTTGCTACTCTAAGAGCAGAAACTGCACCTAGAAAAACTGCTGCATCTCTGACGGAAGAAGGATTGTTCAGTGAGGGCAGATTCACTTAGCTAGAACCTTCCTACAGCTGACGTGTACATGTTTCTTGTTTTAACAAACATCCACCCAATTGAACTAATTAAATATTTTCTCATTAAGGTGGGTTTGAATCGCCAGTCTACTTTTACAAACCCATAAAGGGAAAAATTAACTCAGTGTTCCTTCTGCCTGGAGTTCTTTATGCCGGTGTTCATCCCAGATACCTGCATGCCTCTGTCATCTACTTCAGGTCTTTATTAAAACAGGCCTTCTCAGCAAAACATCTTTGACCACTTACCTCACCCCCCACATATACACACTTGCACATACACACCACTATGCCCCTTTTCTGTTTTATATTGTATCCCTCATTCCATCATATGATACACTTTGTATTTTACTCATGTATTTCCCATCTCCCCTCTGCCCCCCATTAACCTCCACTTTTTTTTCTGATTTGTTCACTCATTACTGTATTCTGAGGTCTAGAAGAACTCCTGGAACACAGTGGGCACCAATTAAATACTGATGAATAAATGAACGAATGAACGGCTATGTTACAGAGAGATGAGAGTGCCAATACACAGATTAGAGCCCAATTAACTAACAGACTGGTAGGAGAGAGCAGGGAGTTTTCCTCACATTTTGATAGGAAAGCTTCTATGAGTCTTCAAGCACAGAGTATCTAGAACTCAATTCCAGTATTTCCCAAATGCTTACAATTATTGTTCTATAAGATCTTGATATGTTTGTTATTTAAAAAGCGTCTATAGATAATTAAATTTTAGAAATATACATTATAGTTATTTCTTAAAGAAGCATAAAGCACAATTAAGAAGATTGGTAATTCTTAGAATCAGCAAGTGTTTGAGGAAATAAGGATTCTCAAATATATCATTGATAGGCATGTCCTTCTCTCCCAATAAGTATCAGAATTAAAACTACTTTCACCTCAGCAACTCTACTTCTAGAAGTTGATCCAAATGAAGGAACTAGAAATATAGAAAACAACATGTCTATATTCAATGGACATGTTGAATGTTAAATGTGGGGGGATTTGTAGCATAAATTTAAAAATATGGACTTTGGAATTAGGACCCAGCTATACTGAATACTCAGACTTTGAGCAGTCTTAATTCCCGTAAGTCTCAGTTTCTCATGTAACACACACACACACACACACACATACACACACACACACGTACTGATTCAATAGAATATTATGCAGCTCTTCAAATGACATAAGTCATGCCCTGACATGGAAAAAAGTTCATGATACATTGCTAAGTGAAGAGCAGCCTGGTCCAGTAGACACATTAGATATCTCCTATGCCCAACTATATGTCATATAGCATATCATGAAAAAATACATATTAAAATATTAGCAATGATTATCCCAGAGAATAGGGAGGTGGTAGGTCAGGGGAAAGAACTAAGTATAAGAGGGGACTGGTTTTCTACTTTATATATTCTATAATCTTTAAATATTTTTCAACTAATGGGTATTGCTTTTGTAAATCAGCAACAACAAAAATATCTCCAAAAAATATTGAGCCAAACCAGCCTATTTGGTGTATGTTTATAATACTCTCTGAAGCGTCCCCACGAAGACAGAACATGTTATCAATCTTGCTGAATGTCTTTTCAATTTAAAAGAAAAATCCAGCCTGTATTCAAAGTTAGGTATACCTGAAATTCATAGATCCCCATCTATTAATCTTTTTATTAAAAAAAAACTTCCAAATAATTTATTTTTGAATCCTAAGGACTGAATCCTCCCTCATGTAATTAATCCTATTACAGGATTAGAATAAGATTTAATAATGAACTCAGGGGATGCTATTTAAAATCATTTTTTAAACTCTTCTGGATTTGAAAGTGAAGTAAGACACTGAGTTGAGACACCAAAGAACAAGCTAATCTCAAAGTTAGAGGTTAATCCTGGGATTATGAATTTTAATAGTTATTATGTAATTTTGTCATCTGAAGGAAAAGACTTTAAATGCTATTTCCATGTTTGCTTAAATAATCTCTCAATGCAGCAATTCACTGAAATTTAATTACGGCCTGGATGATGATTCTTCTGCCAGACCTGGAACAATGGTATAGACATGTCCAATGTTCATTTTAAACTGGAATGAAACTCCAAGAGTATGTGGAGCAAAGATGTGGGTGGAGGAAGATCACTAGGTCACATGAAGAAAGACACCTGGTAATTTTATTACTCTAAAAAGAGTAGTTCTATTAAAACATCTTCTAGGAATAATTTTCTAACTAAGAAGAGAAAGTTCACCATCCACTTAGTAATATGAATTTATTCTAGAACCAGACCAATATTTCTGGAGTTCAAAGAATCAGAAACCCAACATCTTCAGAACACCTCTTTAAAATAAAAATCTTTGACAATGCAGTGAAACTTCTCATATTGACTTATTTAGAGTAGATCATAATTCAGAGGAAATGTTATATTGGAAATGTACCATTAAAATATATTTTGAATGAAAAAAATGATATTTCATATCTGAAGAGGTGACCTATTGTACTTTCCTAACCAAAATAAATAATCTGAAGTCACTAAATTAAGATAACATTTTTAGAACTCTTATAGTTCACTTTAATACAATTTTATTAAAGTTGCCCCTAAGCTTTCTCACTTTAATTCAATTTATAACTTCTAAATATATCCTACAGGTGACATGCAAACATTTAATCAAAATGGTCTATATATTAACCATTTGCAGATACTGGAAATATATACCACATCCCTTCACCACGTACACCAGTAGCTCTGCAGTGATGACCACCAGCATCTCATGCACAGACTTTTGCAAGTCTTCTTTAATACTTCCCTCTCTTCTTCAGTATTTCCTGTGGTTTGCTCTCCTAACGGAAGTCAAAGGGATTCTTTTAAAATTTAACTCCATCATGGCATTCTCCTGCATAAAATCTTCCAACAACCCTAGCCCGCCCCTGCACCCCCAGTCACAGAATAATCCAAAGACCACAGTCAACCTTCTGGCCTGGCAGATCTAGCATTCTCTTCCTTCCACTGCTTTGGAGGCACTGTCCTGCATCACAGTCCTCAAATCCACTCTTGCCTCCTTTCCTACATGAAAAGGTGTGTCCACAGGTCTCTCTACTGCTTCCTTCCTCTCTTCCTTTAGATCTCTGCTTAAATGTCACCTCAACAGAGAGGTCTCTTCTGAGACTCACTACCATCCATATACCATTCTTATGGCTGATAGTATAATATATATATTTGTTTTATATATTATATATATATTTATGTATATTTGTTTTGTTTTTGCTCCTCTTGTTACATCTCATCACAAGAACATAAGCTCCAATAAAGTATAGGTTTTGACTGTTTTCAGTACCAGACACAGTGGGTACCTAATAAATATTTGTTGAATAAATTGATGAGGATTTGAAATACTCAATGTTATTTTATTTTCTAGAGTATGTCACTTTTAATATCTTTAACATTCCCAACAAGCCCTGATACGCAATATGCCCAATCTATTTTTTTTTTACTTTTCCATATTCTTGAACTATGAAGCTCAACACCAGCCATTTGAAGGTTATGTGTATTATCATATGTAAGTTTAAGAATTTTTTTCTGAGTATAAAACCTAGGTTGGCTTTTTCTTCCAGAATTTTAAAGATAATATTCTGGGGTTTTTGTTTGTTTGTTTCTATTACTCTATTAATAAGTCAGGAGTCAGTCTAATTTTTCTTTTAGTGCAATCTCTCTAGTGTCTCACTGAACTTATATTTTCTTTGTCTTTAATTTTCTACACTTTAGCTCTGAAGGTATTAAACGGATTTTTTAAAAATTTTGTTTGGGTTCGTAAATCTTCTTAAATCTCTGGTTTAATGTATTTTATCATTTTGGAAAAAAACAGCCATAATCTATTTAAATATCTCTTCTGTTTCACTCTTTCATTTATTTCTTTCTAGAATCTTAATGATACTACATTAAAATTTATTACTGTATCTTTCTTGTCTCCAAACCTTTCTTCTGTATTTTCCATTTTTTGTCTCTGTTTTTCATTCAGAATGTTTTTCTTGCCTATATTTCACCAAGTATATCTCCAGTTGTCCTTAACCTACTTTCAAATATATGCATCATGATCTTAATTTTTAATGTATTTTTCAGTTCTAAAATCTCTTTTTTTCAGTTCTGCTCTCTTCCTTTTTAAAACAGTTTCCAGCTATCTACTGAAATTCCTTATCTTGTTCTTTCCCTCCTTGAACATCAAAGCACAGTTATTGTAAACTATCTCATAATTACAATAGCTCAATTCCCTAAAAGTCTGTTTTTTATTTTCTGTTATTATATCTAGTTCTCACTCATGTTATCTCACAGCATTGTGTGTCCAGTTTGTTTTTTATTGCGTGCCAAACATTGGATATGAAAAACTGCTTTTAGAAATATAGTCTGAGGCCTAAAATGATGGTATATCTCTCCAGAGAGAACTTTTATTTGCTTTGTCAGGTTCTTGAGAACACTAGAAATCTGGGATAACCATAATCCAACTTCTGGTATTTGGTGATTTGGTTTTAAGTTTCATTCCCTACAAGGGCTGTACTATTTCTAATGCATCCTTATTCCTAGGAATCAGAACTTTGGTGTCCCACATGAAATAACAGTTTATTAGACCTTTTTCTACCTTTGAGAGGCTCAAGACTTCATTTTTTTTCCCCTGAGCCACACAAATCTGTCAAACACTGGTTAGTTTTTTGATCACTTATTTTGGGATTGGAAAATGCTCCTAGGAGAAATGAATCCCTAGAGTCCAGGCTCGCACAACTTGAGATTTGCTTATTCTCTCCGATTTGGGTCAAGGTCTTCTTTACTATCAACTTTTTAATCCTTCAAGCCAAAGGTTTGTTTGTTAATATACTTGTCAAGCTTACCTATTACTCAATCTACCACTGAAAATACAACATGCTGGATTTAAATAAGGAGGTGAATACAGAATCAGATATCAGAATTCCAGAATAGTGGGATGTGGTGAGACCAAGGATACAAGATGGCGTACATCTCACTTGATAACAGTTTAACCTGATGATTAGTTAAAGACCAGTCCCTCAGTGTTCCTCAAACAATATCTTGATACTCTGCAAGTCCTCAGAGAAAAGAAGTTAAAGAAGAATATCTTAATTAACTGGGAAAAAACACTATAGAAATTAAAAATACTTAAAGAGAAAATAAAGTTAGTCATCTAGGGCACTACAAGACATATCTGGGCACTAATCTATGCCTACTTAAAACCATATGTAGCTAACCTCAGGTATGGCCTCAGGATTGACCTATGGTGTTCAGAAAATGTTTAATTACTCACTAGATGATTTTCTACTGGGTTTAACTTGGTATAAAATTAGAAACATGTTTTATAAGCTCTTAATTTGATAAAGTTAGCATTAATTAAAAGTCCTGGTTATTGAATCTTGTATATGTCAAGAGTTGTGCTAAGCTCTTTTAGATACATTACGGAAATAGTATAGACTACCTGCCTGGGTTCAAATCCTAACTGCTTCTTACAAGCTGTGCGACCTTGTGAAAGTTACTTAATCTATGGATACCTCAATTTCCTTGTGCAAAATGGGAATAATAATGGCACCTACCTCAAAAGGTTGATTTAACAACTAAATGAGTTCAATTTTGTAAAGTTTTTAAACCAGGACCTTTAGGTATAAAGTGCTCAATAAATGTTGGTTACTGTTACCTCCAAATTTAAGATAACTCTTCAAGATCGGTGTTATTATTTCCATTTGTCAAGGCAGTAGATTCAGTGATGGAAAGAAACATTTCAAAAGTTAGAAAGTAAGTGGCAGAGCCTAGAAATGAATTTGAGTTTATCAGGTTCCAAAATTTGCAGTACATTCACTTTATGGCAATGACCCTATTTTATCTCAGTACATGGCCTAATTTTCTATTTGACTGAGACCAAGAACACTGAATATATCAAATTCCTTCCCCTGACATCCAAATCTCTCTGTATAATTTTTTCCTTTTTCATGGTCTCTTTATTTATTTGACTAAATTATATGTCTTAGATTTTACTACTTTCCTTCTCCATTGGATTCCTTCTACCCGTAAATATATTTGTCCCTCCATTCTAAAACAATTAAAAAATAAAATATACATAAAAATGAACTCTTTCTTTTTACTCCTTCATGAACCTCACTTATTTCTCTCCTTTAAATATACAGCTTTTTTAAAAAAGTTAATCTTACTCAGTGCCATAAAGCACCCACCCACTAGTAAATCCTATAATTTAGCTTCCATTCCTACCATTCAGTGGAAAATGCTCTCTTAAGACTGAATTTCCAAATCAGCTGTTGTTCCCCTACCATCTACCTTTGATCTTCCTCCAAGACTTGACAGTAAACATTCCTCTCTGGACCATTCCATTGTTTTCTTTTTGTGTGGCTCTGAACTATCCAAGATTCCTTCCTATTTTAATTATATTTCATTGATTAACTTTTTTGAAAATTTCTAATATTCCTTCATCTTCCAAATGATGGAATCTCTCCCAGCTCTCTGAACTAAGCATTCTTTCTCTCTGAATCTGTGGTCACATTCACTCCTAAACCTTGACTATGAATTATACATATGTTTCTAAAACCTTATCTTGAGACCTTGAGTTCTACCCAAATCCAGGCATATTTTCAACTGCTTAGAAAATTCTTTAATTATGTGTTCTTCCAATCCTTAACCTCAACATAAATCTCTTAGTCTATAAACTACCACTAATAAGTGGAAGTGGAATCTTAGCTTTCTTATCCCAACTACATATATTCTCACTTGTTCAAACTTTTCTTTCCACTCTGTTCCCCTACTCAACCTGAGACACATACTGCCAGGACTTTAAGTATATCATCTGTGTGAAAATAATTTAACAGTCATAAGGATATTTCATTGCTCTTTATTTATGCTTTAAAATTTGCCAATATTTAGGCCTACTTTCTCTTCCTGTTCTGGTATCAGCATAAAAGAAAATAGTCATTATATTACTCTGTATTATGATTTTCCATGACTTATCAAGTAAAATTCTATTTTCTTTTCTATTCCAACAAGTGATAAACTGTCACATATTTAAGAAGCTCTCTAGAAGTCAGAGATCTTGCATTTATTATGTGGAAGGTAAGCTTAGAGTTCTGGGAATAATACATAAGGCAGACAGACAAAATATTGTTCCAAACAGCTTATATTCTTGTTGGGGGTTGGGGGAGACAGATACCAAACAACAGCAACAAAAATAAAATATTTTCTTATAATAAAACTGGCTATGTAGGAAATGAATAGAGTTATGAAATTTGAGAGCAGTGGTAGTTCATATCTAGCAGAATGGCTCTTTCTTCTATTTTCTAGGTTCTAAAGGTCTTATTTCGTAAAGCCCTAATGCCCTAACTTACTTTGTATAACTATGGGAACGACCGACTTTTACCTGTTCTGTGAAGTTTGATGCCATTTTCAGAACTTTCAAATCAACTGACAATAATACGAAATGGTGTAATATAATGACATACTTAAAGTAAACAATTGTATTCTTCCTCCTCCTCACCTCTTTATGCAGTGCCAGAAGGGAAGGGACATTGTCACAGGCATTTGATTATTTACCTTTAATACTAAAAGGAAATGAAAGGTACTCAGGTGGGGAGAAAGTAATTTCTTTTATGGTTTGAGAATGCTCTAGGCTTTTTTTCCTTTTTAAGGAATTATTTCTAAAATATCTTTGCAGAAATATCTCTTGTGCCATTAACAAGTCTTAAATGGTAATAGAATTGTAATTTATTATTAAGCAACTTTCAGCAATTATGTTGAAACAACTGCCAATTAGCTTCCACATATCATCACAAAGAAAGGATTACAGTCTTTAGTTTTTGACTAATGCCTGTATAAAAATAGTGAAATAGTTACTCATATAAATGATAAGCACTCATAAGTATATTATAAGTCATAGTCCTGGGTTATGATTTTATTGTGTACTTCACAGATATTTTCCGTTATGACTTGATGGGTATGAAAATATTTTCTCATTTGGATAGTTACACTTTGTACAGCTTTCCTTAGACTTCAAGACCTAATTCAGGCAACTGGCTTGGGAATGTGAGTACATGTATTATTATTTTCACTACCATATTATTCATTTATATAGCATCTCTCTTCCTCAGGGATCTCAAGGTGATTTATAAACATTAATTGCCAAGTACTCATAGTGTTTCTTTGAGATATGTAGTCCAACCTGAAGTTGGACTAATTAAAAATTATAATCAAATCCCCATCTTACACACACACAGACACACAACTAATTTACTTATTCAGAAACTGACCCCTTCTAGGCTGTGGAAGTGTAACTATACAGAAGTGAGTGAGTGACAGGGTAACAATGGCAGAAGTTGGCAGCAGAACTCATGAGAATCGGCCCTCTTTGGAAGTGATTTGTCTGTGTGGGAAAATCAAAGTGAGAGGATATGAAGCTCAGTCAATGAAAATTTTGATTTTTTTACCAAGAAAAATTACAAAACCAAAACCAAAAATGAGATGCTATGAAGCGAAGTCCATGAGAAGCTTGATTATACCAACACAATTCTAACTCCAAGCTTGCACTTCCAGTAGAGAAAGAAAATTCCACCTCGGTCACTATTGAAGTTCCTTCTCCATTCTAGTATTGCATTAGACTCTCAAAGACCTTGCAATATTCAAAGGAAAGATCTCTAATATGTGACCTCTCTGGGCTTCCCCTGACATCCTCACCGACGTTGGTTCATTGCTGTCTAGGGATTCTCCACCTTTGTGCCACATGCCTAGCACACTGCCTCCCTGATTACACTAGAGAGCCAGCCTCTCTAAGTTCTGGCCACCTCACTGGGGCACTGTTGTAGAGAATAGCAAAAATCAATCCTTCGAAAAAATTAATAAATTTGATGAACATCTAGTAAGACTTGATCAAAATAAAAAAGAGCAAGCCAAATAACCAATACCAAGAATAAAAATGAAACATCAATAAAGATCAGGCATTAAAAGACAGTACAATATAAACAACTCTGTTGACAAAATTTTAGATGAAATTTAAAAGTTCTATAAATCACAATTCATAAAACTGAAAGAGAAAAAATAGAAAAACCTATAGGGCACACTTTTAACTATTAAAGATATTTTCAATAATTTCAGTTACCTAAGTCAAGCACCTAGGGCTGTCAGTACTAAATAGGTCACTATTTCCCTAATATTATTTTTCCCTTCTGTAAATAGGAAGTTCAACTGTATTATCATTGCACAAAGAAAATTCCAGACCAAAAGTTTCACCAGAGAATTCTGCCAAACACGTAAGGAAGAAATAACACCGGTGTTACATATCCTCTCCCAGGGAATAGAAAAAGTGGGTATATTCTTCAACAACTTGTGGGGCTATTATAACTTTGATACCAAACCACAAAAGTAATAGTACAAGAAAAGAAAAATATAGGTCAAGTTCACTCACGAACATGGATGCAAAAAAATCTAATCAAAATATTAGCAAAACTATTTCAATAAGAAATGCAATATATCATGACAAAGTAGCATTATTTCAGAAATGCAATGTTGACAACATTAGAAATCACTGTACTCTGCCCTTTGAATAAAGTAAAGAAGAAAAATCACATTATCATCTCAATGTAGAAAAAAAGTTTAATGAAATTTAATATTAATGCATGATTTAAAAAGAAAACCTTGGAAAACTAAAAATGGAAGGGATATTTCTTAATCTTTTATAGGTATCTATCAAAAACCTACAGCAAATATCTTACTTAATGAATAGTTATACTCTCTGTTTGAGATTAGGAATAAAACAAGGATCACTTGAATTCAAAACTTTTTTAAAAAGCTGAACACCAATGATACACACATACACACATGCACACACACAACAGAAATAAGAATGGTTTCTTCAGGAAGGTAGGAAGATATCAAGTAAAAATAAATAAGGTTGGTCAAGTTTATTCAAAACTATGTATCAATGTAACAGCAGCAAGGATAGTTTGATATTTAGGATCTTATCAATCAACACATTATAATGGATTTAGAGGATAACAGTACAGCAACCCAGGAAACCTGAATTTCAGGCAAAGGGGATGGAGACAAGGTAAGGGTGCCATGAAAAAATCCTAACTGACTAACAGAATTCTAATCAGATGTAGGTGAATTCTGTGTGGCATGTGCCTTTGGCTGGCCCTTTCACCAGCAGCCAGCTTTCATAAATTTTTCAGTTCTCTATGCCTGGTGGGAAGCCCACTGAGAGAGACCTTCTTAAGTGTTGTCATAAATGATTACATTCCTTGGTAACCCAGACAAGACACAGCATGCAATGCAACATGGCTTCATCAATCCTGCAGTTACAGCTCCCTCCCAAATTGTAATCTCTCTCTGGAGCTATGAGAAAGTTCTCTCTGCAAGCCTCAGTTTCCTTATCTATAAAATGGAGACATTAATTGTCCCTACCTCAGAGGGTTCTTATACAGGTAACAGTTGACATATATAAAGCATTTATAATATTGCTTGGCATACAGTAAGTGTTCAGTAGGTATTAGCTATTATTTTCTTGATCATTAATACCACCACACATGGATTTATTCTTTAATCCCTAAACAACAATTATATCAGAATATAATAAGCATACTGGATTATTTGATCTTGTGTGTCAAGATGAGTAGAATATCCATTGGCCAATCCATGTCAAGCTAAGCCAAGAAGAAGCTGGTCTTTTCTCATTGTTTCACTTTCTCATTGATGGACATCAAGCATCAAGCCTGAAAGCCCATTCCTGCTGATTTCCCATCTCATGCTCTCCTATTTCAGGTGAACAGCCACTCAAATAAAAGCTGGCATGCTCTCTCACATTCTTACTTGCACAGACATATGCACATGCATAAGATTTTCTAGACAAAAATTACAGACACAAGCTATTTGTACCAGGAAAAGGAAATCTCCCCACACAATCCCCCGAGAAATCTTAGAGCCACAGTTCTGCCTCAGCCTCATATAGGATTTCCCTTTCCAATTTTCATTAAGAATCTCAGGCTACAAGAGCTGCATTTAAAAAATAGCTTTTCTTGGGACTTCCTAGGTGGCACAGTGGTTAAGAATCCACCTGCCAATACAGGGGACATGGGTTCTATCCCTGCTCCAGGAAGATCCCACATGCTGTGGAGCAACTAAGCCCATGCACCACAACTATTGAGCCTGTGTGCCGCAACAATTGAAGCCCAGGCACCTAGAGCCCGTGCTCCACAACAAGAGAAGCCACCGCAATGAGGAGCCCATGCACCGCAGTGAAGAGTAGCCCCTGTTCGCTGCAACTAGAGAAAGCCTGTGAGCAGCAATGAAGACCCCATGCAGCCAATAAATAGATAAGTTTATTTAAAAAAAATAGTTTTCCTTAAGGAAATTGAGGGGTACCTCTGCATTATAAGATAGGCCTTAAAGGATACATTCAGGTATGTTTTCCCCCCAAACAAGGGACAGTCTTCTCCAAAAGTACATTCAAGTCGCAGCCTCTTATAAAACAGAAAGTGCTCCCAGCTTGTGAATAATAATTAAAAAACAAAATCTTAGTGTCAAGTTTCAGATAGGATTGTAAAAACAGAAAGCTCAATAACATATTCTCAGAATCTTTTTTGGACAATTGTATGATTCCATGTTTCCCTCAAAAGTATTAAAGAATGAAAAATGAACAGAAAATCTGGATATTTGTCTAATTTGGGCTTCTGTTCTTTGAGATTCTTACCATCTGTAAATTCTTAAGGATATGGATAAGGAGCCCAGTGTGATAACCGCTTGTACGGAAAGACCTGGAAACACGTCACTTCTGCGACACTGGTGGCCATCGCATTGTGGTGTCAGTGGCCTCAGGCATCATCCTGCAGCTTTGGGGAAGAAGAAACAGTTGGAGATGATGTTAGACGAAACCAGCATCACATAGTAAATGCCCAGGTTTGGTGCAAATGGAGAAAAGTGGTGGATTGCCATTAGTATTTTTCTCCAGGTAAATTAAGTTATCCACTGAGCCATCAATTGTTACCCATGTGCTCACTGAAACTTCAGTAGGTTCTAGAGCAACTGAGGCAGAATGGTCCTATCGGCTCCTTGGCCCTAACATACTTTGCAGGGAACATAAGTCAACTTAGATATGATTATCTGGGGTCCTAATTAAAATGAAGTGGTAGTGTGCATATGCCTTTCTCACTGTCATTTCCTATTTTTTTTTTTTCTAGGTGAATTTGCCAACCTCAGAAAAAATAGAAAATAAACCTCATTACCTCACAAATGGAAAAAAGAATTTGCAAAAACAGAGACTGACTCTGGGGTACATTTATTTCCAAAATGCTTTCATCTCTTTTTTTCCCCCTTTCTGTATCTTACTGTCACAGCATCCTGTATTGATTAATTCATAGAACTATAAATACTTTTCCAGGTGCAAGACTTTAAAAAATTGGTAATTACTCTTATGTCACTAAAGTTTTGTAGCGAAATTGCTGATGAAATATTCATGTGAATGTACATCATATAAATGCTATAAAACATAAGTGTATACCATATCTATATCTACATAATATCTCCTATGTAACATATGATAGCTGATAAATATCTTGAAGGCTGTATTTGGCTCAGATTGGAGACAAAATCCAGTCAGTAGAAAAGTGTCTTGGAGGTACCGCCAAGCCTCATTTGGTAACAATAGTGATGTGTGACAGCACTTAATGAAATATCACATCTTTTCAATTAAAATTTTATATACTGGAGGTTTACTTAAATAATGCCAAATCGTTTTCAAATCTAGAGCTCAGTGAGGCATCAGAGAATGAACTATGTGCTATTTTGAAGTATCCATGTGAACACTTGATCATTATTTTTCATTATTAATAAAAACCACTTTTCTCCAAATAATAAATATTGAGGGAAATGAGTGTCTTATAATACATCTATTTTTATTTTAAATGATTTATCCATTTCTGAAAAGCCAAAAGAAAATTAAACTTCATCAAAAGTCCTATTCATGCTTTCCAAACCAGAATTAATAGCCTGTCATTTCACTCATGCAGTTCTTTCAATTCTGTGATTATGGAACAGCAATTTTCTGATTTGTTTCTTCCAGTGTGGGCAGCTGATTGTATACTGCAGTTAGCTGATATTTGTCTGGAAGGCAAGTTATCACCAAGGCATTGTGGGAATTTGTGGTACAGAATCCTTGCCAATGACTCTGTCTGAGAATCAGAAAAGGTGCAAAATACATCCAGCACCTTTGTTTTTCAGTTGCAATTATAAAAGCAGCAGACATACACATTTTATAAGAGATTGATTAAATTCTTCAAACAATCCCTTTAGATAGAATTGGTAGATTCCAGATTATCATTATGAGACCATCCAGAAAAGGAAAGGACAATTTTAGATAAAAGAAGTTTTCAATTTATTTTTATTATGTGTGTATTTGTATATATTATCAAGTTAATGGCTCCAGGAATTATCAAATTAGTAGATTTTGCATCTGCTTATTTCTCTATTTTTCAATCTTATAGTTAATTTATTTAACTGCCTCCTCATTAGGAGTTCTTAGGAAATAATATCACCATTTAATTGGGTAGGTTTTATAGGTTTGGCAAAATCCTTCAATATCCATTCCTTATTATTTGATCTTCATGATACTTTGGTAAAATTGGGCTGACATTATTTTACCAATAAAGGACCTAAAACTCAGAGAAAGCATATGACTTATTCCAAGTGTGTACTGCCTTTTTAAAAGCTGTAACTAAATAGAATTTCCCTATTTCTAGTAGAATGATCTTTCTATTCTACAATATGGTCACCCATGATGATATTTCTTTTGAATTATACAAAACAAAAGATAAGAGCAATTACAATTTTGAATGATTTGATTTGGGCTGTTGTGTGTACCAACAGTTCTGGATAATAGAGTCAGCATCAAATAATAATTTTTAAAAGTACCAGAAATAATTAGATGGTTGTTGTTAAACACTAGCCAGATGATGAACTAGGTGAGATACATTAACAAACAAGATTCATGGGAAGTTGAGGCTGGAATCCTACTGAAGACACTTTTCTTTGGCTACTTGTCACCCAACTCCTCATCTTCCACAACTGTCATTCCAGCATCCATAACTATTTTGAACATTGAAGAGGGGTGGATGAGGTGCCTTCCTACTCCATCACAGAACGTGTTTTGTCCCTACTAAGAAGTAAGATATATCAGTAACAATTTAAACCAGTACACTTTTATTTATGCCAGTGTATTTTGACATATATTATCTTATTTGATTCAAAGAAGATCTTTGTGAAATAAGCGAAGATAACCACATTTGAGAGCGAGAGAGACCACTGAAGCTTGGCAAAATGAAGTGATTTCCTTAAAGTCCCACAGCTTATAAGAGACAGGTCAGGAATAATAATTCATTTTTTTTTTTACTCCAAATTCAGCATTTTTTGAACCACATCTGTGAGACCAGAGAATCTATGAACTTTTCCTGGAAATATCTGTTTGCTTCTTCTGTCTTCTGAGTAGAGGTGACTAGGAGCCATTTCCCCTGAGATATTGATTGCAAAACGGGTTTCTTGTCTCTCTCAGATGGACACAAAGGGAAGACCAAGATCTCTTATCCATTTTCCTTTCCCATCAACTAAAATAGTAACATGTAGGCTCGTTTTACTAGAGGAATGCAAGCATAAGGCCAAGTGGGACAGGAAACAGATTTTGTACTGCTTGAAGCCTGTAGAGCTTGGGTGGCTCTTTTTAAGAAAAATAATTCAAAATTATAAATACAAATCAGATATTCAAGAAAATGTTTGTTTAAAATAAGACTTCTCAAATCACAAATTAAAAAAAGAACTGACAAACTAACATGTGGAAAACTAATATGTCATTATTATTAATTAACACGTCTAAAATACTAGTTTCCTACATTCTCTGGCTGAATATCTTTTCCCTCTGCAGGTGACAAGGATTTTGTCAGGTAATTTTCAATAAAGAAAGCAAAAGAGATGATTGTTGATATTCTGGCATGCTTTTTTTTCTCCCCAGTCACAAACTTGGGAGCCAAACCTCATAAGGCACATTCATATTGAAATATGCCCTCTGGCCTCCATCTTGGATGAGTGGGCACAATGGGTAGGAAGAGCATTAAGGGAAGACATTTCGACAACAGGAGGCTTTATTTATTTTTTTATTATTTTATTATTTATTTATTAATTTATTTTTGGCTGCATTGGGTCTTTGTTGCTGCGCACGGGCTTTCTCTAGTTGTGGCAAGTAGGGGTTACTCTTTGTTGCGGTGTGGGGGTTTCTCATTGTGGTGGCTTCTCTTGTTGTGGAGCATGGGCTCTAGGCATGTGGGCTTCAGTGGTTGTGGCACATGGGCTCAGTAGTTGTGGCCCTCAGGCTCCAGAGCGCAGGCTCAGTAGCTATGGCACACGGGCCTAGTTGCTCCGCAGCATGTGGAATCTTCCCAGACCAGGGATCGAACCCATGTCCCCTGCATTGACAGGATTCTTAACCACTGTGCCACCAGGGAAGCCCCAGGAGGGTTTAAATAAAGGCTAGTCAGTGTTCCCTAAAGGAAGAGATCAGCAACAGCAGCTTAGGAACGCTTGCAGGTTACCATCTAACCAGAACTGGTGGTGCAGAAGACACACGCAAACACACTGGAAAATGGCATGCTGCCAAACCAAAAGAAAGGCACTAGTGTATGTGGTTCCTTCCTAGCTTAAAAAGTGAGGCAGAGGGAAGGGTCTTCCTACAAACACAGAGCAAGAAGTAGTCTGCTCTCAGGAGCAGGACTAATAACACTGACTGATCTGCCTTTTCATTTAATTCATTCAACAGACACGGTGTGCGTGTGTGTGCATGCACACAGGCCCTTCAGTGTACCAGGCACTAAGGTGAGCTAAGCACTGGAGACATAATTCCATCTATGTTAGATTAGAGTTTACCTTTCACTGCTGAGAAGACTGGCACATATAGGGAATTTCTATTCCCAGGTGGGTAGAAGATCCTGGGGTGGAAAAAAACTGAATTCCCTAGGAAATCCTGACAATTGTTTTCTCAGTAATTTTCCAGAATTCTTGCCTCTTGACTGTAGGTTAAAGTAACAGGAATATTACTTAGCTCTTGTTGTCATAGGAATTAGTATCATGCAGGCACATTTCACTTGCTGACATTTGGCATCCTAGGTCCTTGTACTACAAATGAACTCTCAGTAGCAATAATAGTGCTAGCTACATAAACTTACAGAAGCAATTTAGGCCAGAAAAGAAATATCTCTTCATATGAACTCTCTATGACAGGGCAGGGTTGAGCTACCCTATTATCTTTAAACCCATACAATAGCAGAAACGTTTTTAAGATGCCAGAAATCCCTTCAGCAGAATTTAGACAATCACTCACATGACATGTCACATTTGGGGCACATTTTCATCATTACTCATTGTCTTTGTCACAAATACTTGATATTACAAGCAAAACCCTTATTTTAAAAACCTCATTTTCTGGCATCTAATTATCCTCCCAAAGCTATAATCCTTTGTAAAATCATAATTTATTCCTATGGAAATATGATTATGACTTCAGGTAAGGGAATAAACAGGAGAAATAGATGAAACCTTTAAAAGTATCCTTCTTTCATGCAAATCTCTCTAGCAATAAAGTGAGAATTAAGAAAATGGAAAATGCATGATGAGTTGGTAAAACTGTGGCTAAATATACTGTTTCTAAAATTTTCTCAGCACCAGGTGCTTGAAAGTACACAATTTATTTAGGATAAACGCGAGTACTATCTCTTTCTTTTCCACTTTAATTTGAGGGTACTTTGAGATTTTGGAAAATTTTTACTTAATTTTTTTAAGCTTTTTTCCCCCTCTTTTTTTAAAATAAATTTATTTATTTATTTATTTTATTAGCTGTGTTGAGTCTTCATTGCTGCACACGTGCTTTCTCTTGTTGCTGAGAGTGAGGGCTACTCTTCATTGTGGTGTGCGGGCTCCTCGTTGTAGTGGCTTCTCTTGTTGCAGAGCACAGGCTCTGGGCATGTGGACTTCAATAGTTGTGGCACACGTGCTCAATAGTTGTGGCGCACGTGCTCAATAGTTGTGGCGCACAGGCTTAGTTGTTCTGCAGCATGTGGAATCTTCCCATAGCAGGGCTCGAACCCATGTCCCCTGCATTGGCAGGCAGATTCTTAACCACTACGCCACCTAGGAAGTCCTTTACTTAATTCTTAAATTTCACTTGTCCCATAAATATTACAACTTTTCCAAATTCCAATTTCATCCAAATGGGTAAAATTTCTAAAGGTCGTAACTATTTTAGCAGCTTTCACGATGTATTATTCAATTTGCTTTCTAAGTCACTGACTTTCTAACACTGTATATTTACAAGAGCAAAAAATGTCAATGTAGAACCTTACATATAATACACCTATCCACTGATAGTGGTAGATATACTGTGATTCACTTATTCAATCTGAATTATTTCCCCCAAATTCCATTGGTTACATTATTATCATATCCAATGGTATATTTCTTCTAAATTCTTGTTGTTGACTCTATTAAAACAAAACAAAAAAAACCTACTGATCTACCCAACTTCTTGACCCTTTCCCCTTCCCTGGGGTCACTGACATCCCTCTCCCGTGGTGCTCCTTCTGCATCTCTGATCACTACTTCTTGGTCTCTCTTCCATGCTTCCAAGCATCTTCTAGCACCTAACTGAGGAAATTTCACAAGCCTCCAACACTGAACTTTTGCTTTGATTTCTCTCATTCATGCTTCTGTGTTTACTCCAAATCCAATGGCATCGGATGCTACTGCATGTCAATGTTTCTGAGGTCAAACTCTTCCTACCTTCACTTTCAAATTGACCTATAAGATGCCTCCTCATGGATATCCTCCTCAGGGATAACATCATGTCACACTCAACAAGCTAAGGAAAATCTTTTTCTAATAAAATACATTCTCTTTCTTTACCGTTTCTTGCTGCTAGTGGCTACAACAGTCTTCACTTCCCAGACTAGAAACCGTGAAACCATCTTTAAATTTTCCATCTGCCTCATCCTCTGAATCCAGTCTGTCACTGTTTCAATACTCTTCCCTTATTTAAAATATCTCCTTTCTCTCCACTCCTACGCCAGTCCCATAACTGGAGTTTTTATCAACATCAACTATTTACTTCCCAGCTGGTCTCCTAGCCTCACCATTACTCATCCTAACAAACAAAAATGGATTGATCATCCCAAAACATCCCATTAAGCATGCTAGTTCCTATCTTAAGAACATAATGCAGCTCCCTACTTTCCACCTCCCTCTTCTGATTTAATGTCTTCTTCTCCATCTTATTTATCCAACCTAATATCTGACTAACTCCCATTATATGGTTTGTAATACAGTAGTCCCTCTTCCCAAATATTTTCCTACTGCTCTTTCTGTTAGTATCTTTGTTCATGCTGTCCTCAAATCAGTAAGACATAATTCTTGTCTCCACCCATTCAAATTCTACTCCTCCTTCAAAGTCTACCAAAGTTCCCTGCTTCTGACTAAGTCCATACACACCAATCTCTCCCATCTCTAACATGCTATCACCCTCAAGTTCTAAGCCACTTGGCACAATTCTAACAAATGGCTGAGGCTGCCTGGATGATGCTTTTAGGCAGATCTCATAGGGTTGCTGCACCTTAGTGAGTCACCATTATTCCAGTTGAGAAAAAAAAGGCTGGATTAATTCTAAGTCCAGGTCAACAATCCACAGCCATATGAACTCAAGAAAGTGACTTAAACTTCCCTAAGTTTTCGATTCCTCATGGTTAATATTGGGATATTAACGTCAACTTCCCTAACACACTGTACCACTCTGGAAATTCAACAAGATAATTTGTGTGGAAGAACATTGTAAAGCATTATAGAAATGTACAGAATTATTAATTCATGATAACAAGATTCATGAGGTACTTAGTTCTAAGCCATAAAGTTAATTTAATAATTTATAAAGAGGAATAAATATTTCCACTGACTAGAGAGGTATATGTGCTTCTGAGGTAAAATCATACTTGGATTAAAGGATCTAAGGAACTGAGTAAATAATTACAAAATTTTGGAGAAATAAATACTAAGAGGCTTGAATTGTTTTGAATGATAGCTTGCAAAAATTCTTGATCTTTTAGGGGACAGTGAGTAAGTGGTGAAAATAAGAACTCTTTTCTACAGGTAGCCAACCCTACCTTGGCATGGGAATTTGTGTTAGCTTTGAGAAAATAAGATAGCTGTATTTTCTGAATTTATGTATTTTTCATGGCGTGGAAGACCAGTTGCACCTTGTCACTGATAACTGACCCATAATGATAATCAGGCTTATAATGATTTCAAGGCCCTCAGCATCGTATTTCCTCTAAGAATAAATTGTTTCCTCCTCTTTTATTTGAAAAATGTGGGAACTAGATGGTCTGAGATCACACCCTAGCTCTGTCACTTACTGATTATGTTATCTTGAGCAAGTTACTTCACACACCTCTATGTCCCCATGTTTTCCTATCTGTAAAATGGGAATAATAAGGTACGTACATCATAGGCTATGTTGAGGATTAAATGAATTAATGCATGGCACTTAGTAAGTGCTCACTAATATTTTTTTTAAGAACTTTTACTCAGATACAGTTAACAGACAATAATTAAGTGCTCACTAACTTCTGTATGTTGCTCTAACATCTATTTCATTCTGCTTTGTAACATAAGCATCTCTTTGAATATCTGTCTATTCAGCCATACTGTAAGCACCTTCAAGATATAGATCTTACTTCTCTGTGTTAGCTTCTCAACATTTCTATATTACTTTGGGAATAAATCCAAGGCTCTTTTATGCAGTGTCTTGCTTTTTCAACTAATACTTGATATTGGAAGTTTTCTAAGTCCTCATTCAAGACTAAAGTATGTCTGATACTCTTTATTTCTCCCAAACAACAGGCACTTAATAAATATTAATGATTGACTGATTGTACATAAAGTAGGTTCTAACATCCTCATGAAACATGAGTAATGAAGCATCTTGATCCAGGACTCTTTTCCCATATTTTCCTTTGTCTTCCTTTTTGCCATATGCCCTCAGTTCCTATTGCATCGATCAGTGGTGACAGTGACCACAATAGTGCTGAATATGTACAAAGCCAACTATGGAAGAATTGCAAATCTAACTACAGAAACAAGTACTTCAAAGATAATAAAATATTAATTGGTACTTTACTAAGACTTTGGAAGAAACCAAGAAGCACAGAGCATTAATAACTATGACAGTAAACAAAGGTATGAAAATAAGGCCCTTTAGGCACTGCATGAAGAGACTAAGAGGTTGAAAGAATGGCACTCACTGATGCTCAATTTTCTTCAGAAATAAGAAATAATTTCTTTCTTTTACCAAAGCATAGGTAATTACTGATGGTACCACCCTGCAATAAACAGCATTGTCACAAGATTATTATTTTCCTGATTTTATATAAACATTTTGATGTCAGTTTATTTTCTAGGGAAGGATTTCTTTTCACATGTTGAATAATTCAATTAAATTACAATTTTTATCATCAACAATATAGTTTTCTAATTCTCTAGGAGAAATGCCTTTTCTAATATCCTCTATTGTACTTTTTAGATATAAACTATATTGCTTTTAAGAATTTGTTTATGTGTCTGTTCCACAAAATATAGCACATCTCCAACTAGGTTATGTGCTAATATAGGCAGAAGTCCTATGTTAATTATCCTTGTAATTGCCTTGTACAGTACCTAGCACATGACAGTTATTCAATAAAAATGTGAGGAATAAATCAATGAGTTAACCTAGGAAGAAACTGTATGCTCACCAAATTCCACAGTTCTGGGAATTTCGAACAAAATAGGAGAACTAATGCTTGCCTGCAAGTGGCCTACAATGAAGTTGAGGACAATATATACTCATTAAAAATAATAATATAATATTAAACATCAACTTTTAGTTATAATAGTACCTGATGCTGGAATAATCCTCCTACCATAAGCAACTACAAAATTGGGCAAAATTATGGAGAGAAGGGGGCCTCATGTTTTCTCTAACTCTTTCTAGGGAGGCAATGTCCCCAAAACAGCACAGAAAAATGGAGCCCAAGCAGGACACAGTGGTTCCACTGTGCTGAGGAGACAGATATCAGGGTTTGAGGCTATATAAATCTTCAAGGAAGGATACCAGAGAGGACTGTGCTGGGGTCAAGGCGGATTGTAGAAGTCCTCATGAGTCCTTGGCCAAAGTCTGGGAGATGCATGCACAGGTTACATCAGTAAGTGACTCGAATGAGGATGAGAGTGGAACAGAGAGAAAAGTCTAACAGTAATGGGAGACTTTGGAGTGTTGTACCAGACAGAGTGGACAGATCTGCTTCACACCATGGGCATACAGATAAAACAGAAAAAGTGCATTCCTTAGAAGTTAAAACTACACTGTATATTAAAATCTACTCCAGATCTACCTTAAGAATACTACCTAAAGATGAATATTAACAAGAGATAGGATCAAGATGGCAGAGTAGGAGGACATGCGCTCACTCCCTCTTGCAAGAGCACTGGAATTACAACTAACTGCTGAACAATCATTGACAGAAAGACACTGGAACTCACCAAAAAAGACATCCCACATCCAGAGACAAGGGGGAGCCACAGTGAGACGGTAGGAGGGGTGCAATCGCATTAAAATCAAATCCCATAAATTCTGGGTGGCTGACCCACAAGCTGGAGAACAGTTAGACTGCAGAAGTCCACCCACTAAAGTGAGGGTTCTGAGCCCCAAGTCAGGCCTCCCAACCTGGGAGTCCAGCAACGGGAGGAGGAATCCCCAGAGAATCAGAATTTGAAAGCCAGTGGGATTTGATTGCAGGACCTCCACAGGACTGGGGGAAACAGAGAATCCACTCTTGGAAGGCACACAAAAAAATGTGCTTACCAGGACCCAGGGGGAAGGAGCAGTGACCCCATAGGAGACTGAACCAGACCTACCTGCTGGTGTTGGGTGGGTTGCCTGCGGAGGTGGGGGGTGGTTGTGGCTCTCCGGGGAGATGGGGCACTGGCAGCAGGGGTTCTGGGAAGTGCTCATTGGCGTGAACCCTCTGAGAGTCTGCCATTAGCCCCACCAAAGAGCCTGTGGGCTCCAGTGCTATGTGGCCTCAGGCCAAATGACCAACAGGGTGGGAACACAGCCCCACCCATTAGCAGACAAGCAGATTAAAGTTTTACTGAGATCCACCCACCAAATTGGATTAAAGTCTTACTGAGCTCGGCCCACCCAGCCCTACCCACCATCAGTCCCTCCTATCAGGAAGCACACACAAGCCTCCTAGATAGCTTCCTCCACAAGAGGGAAGACAGCAGTATCAAGCAGCATCAGCAGTATTTTGTTTTGTGGAACTGAAAACCACAGCCACAGAAAGACAGAGAAAATGAAAAAGCAGAGGACTTTGTACCAGATGAAGGGACAGGATAAAACCCCAGGAAAACAACTCAATGAAGAGGAGATAGGCACCCTTACAGAAAAAGAATTCAGAATAATGATGGTGAAGATGATCCAGGACTTTGAAAAAAGATTGGATGCAAAGATCGAAAAGTTTACCAAAGACCTAGAAGAATTAAAGAGCAAACAAACAGAGATATGCAACACAATAACTGAAATGAAAAATACACTGGAAGGAACCAATAGCAGATTAACTGAGGCAGAAGGGCGAATAAGTGACCTGGAAGACAGAATGGTGATAATCACTGATGCAAAAAAGAAGAAAAAAGAATGAAAAGAACTGAAGACAGCCTAAGAGACCTCCGGGACAATGGTAAATGCACCAACATTCACATTCTAGGGGTCCCAGAAGGAGAAGAGAGAGAGAAAGGACCCAAGAAATTATTGGAAGAGATTATAATTGAAAACTCCCCTAACATGGGAAAGGAAATAGCTACCCAAGTCCAGGAAGCACAGAGAGTTCCAGACAGGGTAAACCCAAGGAGAAACATGCCAAGACGTATAGTATTCAAATTGACAAAAGTTAAAGACAGGGAAAAGTTATTATAAGCAACAAGGGAAAAATGACAAATAACATACAAGGGAACCCCCATAAGGTTAGCAGCTGATTTCTCAGCAGAAACTCTGCAAGCCAGAAGGGAGTAGCGTGATATATTTCAAGTGATGAAAGGGAAGAACCTACAACCAAGAATACTCTACTTAGCAAGGATCTCATTCAGATTCAATGGAGAAATCAAAAGCTTTACAGACAAGCAACCGTTAAGAGAATTCAGCACCACCAAACCAGCCCTACAACAAATGCTAAAGGAACTTCTCTGAGCGGGAAACATAAGAGAAGGAAAGCACCTATAAAAACAAACCCAAAACAATTAAGAAAATGGTAAGAGAAACATACATCTCGATAATTACCTTGACTATAAATGGACTAAATGCACCAACCAAAAGACACAGACTGCCTGAATGGATACAAAAACAAGACCCATATATATGCCGTCTACAAGAGACCCACTTCAGACCTAGGGACACATACAGACTGAAAGTGGGGGGATGGAAAAAGACATTCCATGCAAATGGAAATCAAAAGAGAGTTAGAGTAGCAATACTCATATCAGATAAAATAGACTTTAAAATAAAAAATGTTACAAGAGACAAGAAAGGACATTACAAAAAGATCAAGGGATCAACCCAAGAAGAGGAGATAAAAATTATAAATATATATGCACCCAATATAGGAACACCTCAATCCATAAGGCAAATGCTAACAACTATGAAAGAGGAAATCGACAGTAACACAGTAATAGTGGGGGACTTTAACACTCCACTTACACCAATGGACAGATCATCCACACAGAAAATTAATAAGGAAACACAAGCTTTAAATGACACAATAAATCAGCTTGATTTAATAGATATCTATAGGACATTCAAAAACAGCAGGTTACACTTTCTTATCAAGTGTACATGGAACTTTCTCCAGGATAGATCACATTTTGGGTCATAAATCAAGCCTTGGTAAATTCAAGAAAATTGAAATCATATCAAGTATCTTTTCCGACCACAATGATATGAGATTAGAAATCAATTACTGGAAAAAAACTGTAAAAAACACAAACACATGGAGGCTAAACAATATGCTACTAAATAACCAAGAGATCACTGAAGAAATCAAAGAGAAAGCCAAAAAATACCTAGAGACAAATGACAGTGAAAACACAATGATCCAAAACCTATGGGATGCAGCAAAGGCAGTTCTAAGAGGGAAGTTTATAGCAATACAATGCTACCTCAAGAAACAAGAAAAATCCCAAATAAGGATCTAACCTTACACCTAAAGAAACTAGAGAAAGAAGAGCAAACAAAACTCAAAGTTAGTAGACAAACTGGGACATTTGTAGAGAGATGGATGGACCAGAGACTGTCATACAGAGTGAAATGAGTCAGAAAGAGAAAAACAAATATCGTATATTAACACATATATGTGGACTATAGAAAAATGGTACAAATCAACTGGTTTGCAAGGCAGAAACAGAGACACAGGTGTAGAGAACAAACATATGGACATCAAGTGGGGAAAGCGGGGAGGGTTGGGGGGGAATGAATTGGGAGATTGCGATACCAAATTGTACACTCTAAATACATGCTGTTTTTTGTCCGCTAACTGTACCTCAATAAAACTTCTTTAAAAAAATGAACATTGACAAGATCCACAGAAAAGACAATGTTTGGAGTTTAAGTTCCAGCATGTTTAAAGGGGCTTCTTAGACACTTTGAGCTTTCCACTGAACCACCTTAACAAAAAAAGATTACACAAGTTCAGGGTGATCATCCTGTAAAGGACTTCCTGTTAGAAAAATAATCAACATTCTTCAGAGGAATATAAGTGAGCCCAGGCTCCCTTTAATGTACCATTAAAAATGTCCATAAGCAATCAAAAATTACTAGATATGCAAAGAAACAGAAAAATGAGAACCATATTCAAGGGAAAAAGTAGACCAAAAAAAAAAAAAAAAAAACTGACCCAAGTTAAACCTGATGTTAGATTTAGCAGACACAATCTTAAACATACACATATGCATACTGTTAAAACGCAGGCCATAAGATTTTGGGGTTCTATCTTTAAAGCACTGAATAAAGAAATAAAAATATTGAACAAAATTCTATATTCAACCAAATATGTTTTTAAATAAATATGAAATTAAAACTTTTTCAGATTGTCAGTAGCAGACATGCACTATAAGAAACCCTAATGGATGTTTTGCCTGAAGGAAAATGGTAATAAATGAAAAATTAGATCTAGAGGAAGGACTTTAATTCCTAGGGCAAAAACTGAAAAAAATAACAAAATTTAAAATGAAACTTTGAAGAAATATTTTTTTAAAAAAACTAATCTCAGACCAGCACAGGGAATTCCCAGATACCCTCTACCTGAAACACATAGGTTCTCATATTATTAACATTTTGCTTTAGTGTGGAACACTTGTTATAATTAACATTACTACTTTTGGACAATTCTTAGTCATTGTTGCTTTAAATGTTTCTTCAGCTCCTTTCTCTTCTTCTTCTGGGTATTCCCGTTACTAGTATGTTATATTTGTTTTATTTGCTCATAGCTCTTAGATATTCTGTTCTTTTTATTCTTCTTCTTCTTTTTTATCTTTCTATTTCAGTTTGATGTTTCTCTTGACAGTTACCATGTAAGTGTTCCCACCTGTTTATGGTTTAGGGGTTTCTGCTTTACTTTAACTAATCTCAGCTGTGGTTCTCTGCATTTAATTCACTTGTCTCTCCAGATTTCAGAGTGGTGGTTTGCCCTGTGACCTCAATTTCCTGATAGACCTAAGAAAAGTCATTAATTTTTAATTCTCAGGGCTTTTTCTGCGTGAGGGCAAGAGCGGTAACTTCCAAGCTCTTCACATGTCAGAGCTTAAACTAGAAGTCATCAATTTGTTTTCCTATTCTTTTAGCATATTTCCAGTGTTCAATATAGTATTATCAAGTGTAGTCCTCATGCCTGTGCTTTAGTTCCCTAGACTTCTTCATCCTATATAACTACAACTTTGTACCATTTGACCAACATCTCATTTTTCCCAAATCCTAAGCCCCTCATAACCACTATTCTACTCTCCACTTCTGTGATACAACTGGTTAGGGAAACAGTTTGAAAGTTTCTTATACTTTAAAATATATACCTTCCCTGTGATTCAGCAATTCCATCCATAGGTTTAATGAAGAGAAATGTAAAATTCCTTTAAGAGAAATATCTGTATACAAATGGTTATAGCAGCATTATTCATGACAGCAAGAAATTTAAAATAATCCAAATATCCATTAACAGGTAATAAAGAAATATGTGGCTATTTGTACAATAGAATAATACTTATCAATAAAATATGTACAATATGTGAAAAATATAAGAGATTAATCTTGCAGACATAATTATGAGCCAAAGAAGCCAGAATTAAAGATATCATATGGTATGCTTCATTTTTTTGAAGTTTAAAATAGCATGCTAAGCTATGGTGATGGGAGAAGAGGGATACATGAGGGGAGGTGGGTAGACAGGTGTGCAAAGAGACTTTTGGACTTTGGAGATGATGGAAATATTTTACATCTTAAGTGTGACATAGTTTACACAGGTGTGAGTATTTGTAAAAACTCATTGAACTATTCACTTATAATCTGTGCATTTTATTGAATGTAAATTAACTTCAATACAGTTAATTTAAAAAATAGAGGGGCTTCCTAGGTGGCGCAGTGGTTAAGAATCTGCCTGCCAATGCAGAGGACACGGGTTCGATCCCTGCTCCAGGAAGATCCCACATGCCGCGGAGCAACTAAGCCTGTGTGCCAAAAAAATAAAAATAAAAAATAAATAAAAAATAAATAAAAAATAAAAAATAGATTTGTCCACACTTTGTCCTGAGGCTAGAGGAAAGCCTAGCACATAATAGGTTCTTGATAAATATTTATCAAATGAATGAGTGACTTAACTAATTCAGTTAACAAATGTACAAATGTATAAATGCTTAGAATATAAAACAACATATAAGGGGATATGGGGATATATGTATAAATAAAGCTGATTCACTTTGGTGTACCTCAAAAGCTGGTACAAGAATGTAAAGCAATTATATTCCAATAAAGAGCTTAAAAAAACATAATTTAGTTCTGGGATGAAGTGTATAGACAATAATTACTGCAGAATGTCAAAGAAGGAAGAGCTTGTGGAGAAAGTTTAGAATGCAAGGCAAGGTAATTCCAATTGAACCTGGAAATGCACATTAGTTATAACTAAGAGATGGCTCCCTTTTTGAGAAAAGAAGGCCAGCATTTGAGAAAAGGTATAAAGACAGGAATGAATATGAGTATTCTTAGAATAATGAAAAAAATCTTGATCTGAAATCTCTCACTGGAATTATAATAAATAATTTTAATCAGTAAATAATTATTGTAGTAAATAATTTTAACTAGGTATAATGGATGTATTGAATTTATGAATGAAAGAAATCAGGAAAATCTGTTATAATAATCTATGACAATATGATAAAAATCAGATAATAATCTAAGAACCAAGAGCTAAGAGCCTAGATTATGGTACCAGCATGTGACATAGAAATATATATTTAATCTCTGCCCCTGGTTCCTGAGACAGAGCTCCTAAAACTCTGGTAAATTTCTGAGTGATAGCAGTGCTAGGAGCATCTTTTGTTTTAATATTTGGTACTTGACCCTAGTTCCTAACACTTGGCATCTCTGGAATGATAGGAATGCCTTTTTGTATGAAATGACTGGTGGCTGGAGGTCCCTAGATAGCTTCAGGATAAGTATTGTTACTGGAAGACCAAGGCATGATCCAGGACTGGAACTTTCAACCCCACCCTGACCTCTGAGAAGAGGACAGGGGTGGGAAACCGAGTTAATCACCAACAGTCAATGATTTAATCAACCATGGCTATGTAATGAAACCTCTGTAAAAACCAGAAATGAATGGGTTCAGAGAGCTTCCATTTTGATGAACCCATGGAGGTGCTGGGGGGTGGCACACCCAAAGAGGGCATGGAAGCACCCTTTCTCTTCCCACATACCTTGCCCTATGCATCTCTTTTATTTGGCTGTTCCTGACCTGTATTCTTTACAGTAAACCAGTAATTGTAAGTGAGCTTTTTTCCTGAGTTCTGTAAAGCATTCTATCAAATTATCAAATTTGATGAGGAGGGCATGGGAATGTCTAATTTATAGCCAGTTGATTGGAAATACGGGAGGCCCAGACTTGTGATGGGCATCTGAAGAGGGGGCAATCCTATGAGACTGAGCCCTCAACGTGTGGGATCCAACACTAACTCTGGGTGCTTAGTGCCAAAATTGAATTGAATTCTAGGACACCCAGCTGGTGTTGAATAATTGATCAGTATAGGGAAAACCTCACACATTTGGTGTCAGGGGTGTTGTGAGCAGAGAGAAATGGTTTCCCTTTATAGAAGTAGGAATGGAAATCATGAAATAAATAAGAAGTTTGTGGGAAATATCAATAGCACAAGAAGTTATATTTAGTTCATTTCAATAAATATGTCTTGATCTTTTTCTGGGCACCTCTACTTCTACTACCCTAGTCCCCATCACCAAGCCTTTCCCCAGAAGTGGTCTTCTACCTGGTCTCCCAAGTTCTACCCTTTACCTCCTTTATCCCCCAGTTTCACATCAGCTCACATGAAATACACCAATTTCCTATTCAAAAGCTTCCAATGGCTTCCCTTCATTCTGACAAATTAAATCCAAACTTTTTACTATAGCCAACAAGAGCCTTCATGATCTATGCCTAACTGACGCTCCAGATTCCTTTCCCACCCCTCTGCCTGTGCCCTTACTGCTCAAGGCTACCCTGGCCTTCTTGCTGTGAGAGGAATATGTCACTGCTTTCTATCTTTAGCGTCTTTACCTAGAAAATTTTTCCCTGAAACATTCATAAAGTTTGATTCATCACTCCATTCAAAGCTCAGTTCAATTGTCATTGCCCCAGGGAAGACTGATTTCATCACTGTATCAAAAAATAGGATCAAAATTATCCCTTCATTCTCTATCCCCTTACTGTGCTTTATTGTTCACCATAGACTTCATATCTCCAGGAAAGCATGCTGCTTAGGTATCTGTTTGCTTGCTGATTGTCTCAATCTTTCTCTGCCTCTAGAATATAAGCTCCAGGAGGACAGGGGTCTTATTCACCCGTGACTCTCCAAAGTCTTCTTTGAGTAAGTGAATGGATCAGAAAAGCCCAGTTCCAACCCTTACTAGCTATGTGAACTTACAGAAGTTACTTAAATTTTCTCTCAGAATCATCTTTCCTTTAATGGAGATAAAAATAAGACTATTGCTCTCCAGGGTTTTATGGAGATTAAATTGAATACTATATTTAAAGAACCCGATATAGTGCTAGTTCAGAGTAAACAATAAATAAATAATGGTATCTAGCCCAGATACACAGATTAGATGTATCAAATGCACTCCAGCACCTTAAAAGATGATAAATTATAAGGTTCTTCCATTTCTAATGTAGAGGGAAAATATTCTCCATAACACTAATGGCTTTTCTTCTCAGAGTCCCCATTTGTATAGCCACTTAAAGCTCTGGGAAAATGGACATGAAAAATTATTAGCGAAGTTTCAGGGCTTATACTTTCATGTTCTCATTTGTTCAATTTTTAAAACAGACTCAGCTCACACACTCTTCCTGTAGAGCAACCATGTATAGAGCTCAGTGATATTGTGATTTCTTCAGGCAAACTGACCATAAACTTGTTTAAGAGAAAATGAAAAAAAAGTCTCACCTTTCATTTCAGTTCAAGTTATTGGAGTTTTGGTTTTAACATGATTGCAAGTATATAAAAATTCAATCTGGAGTGAAGACATTTACAACACAGTTGGTGAATGTACTGCAAAGGGATGAAACATCACATGACCAGGTGTACAACTGAAGCATCCCAGAGCAGGTCATTCAGGGGAGTAAACATGTATCATATCTACCACAACAGAAAAGTGAGGTTCCAGAATCATTCCACTGGACACTGACATACAAAATCTGTGTTCACCCTGTATTATAAAGACACTCTTTAGTTTTAGGAAATAACTTGGAAGACTGTAATAAGGAAAGCCCATTCTAGTGAAGCTTTATTATTTTAAGATACTTATCTCAGCACCATGTAAGTCATGCCTGGTCTCTGAAAACTGATTGCATGTGGCCACAAATTCTACAGAGGAATTTTATGCAGAGGTTCAGATGCACCCCAACTAGTTTTACCACCACTATTCTAATCTGCTTCACATATTACTAGTAGATGAATATGCCCGAAATACACTATTTTTCCTGCCAGAACTTTCCACAGGCACTTATTAGATTCCCCATTGTCTATGGTTGGAAACTTAAATTTCTGAGGTTAAAATCCAAGGCCCTGAATGTTTGGCTCTTGTTTATCTTTCTAATCTTATATCCTACTACTCCCTTCAATATACTCTTACTTTTTGATAAATATAAATTTCTAATTGGTGCTTTTCTCTCCCTGGGCCTTTCTCACTTCATTTTTCCTTCTAGATGTCTCATTAGACTCCTCTGGTTCTGTCCAAATCCTTCAATAATTGTGAAATTCTTAAATAACTTGAGAATCTCTTGGTTTTATTTTTATATTTTACTTATACCCTTTGTACCACTACATGTTTTCTAGCTTATCCATTTATTAATTCCATAAATTTCTACCAGGTGCCAGGTACCATGCTAGGCATTGCAGCTTCAGTGTTGAACAAAAATAGACTTGATTCCTGATCTCACAGCAATTTTAGCCGGTGGGTCTTTAGATGCTGACTAAATAATGGTGGAAACAAATATTCTATCATAACCATAACAGTGAATGAGAGGTACAAAGGCTATGAGATCCTAAAATACTTAACTTGACCCAGTTAAGATTCAGATTAAGTAAATGACAACTGAGATGATGAAATTTGAGGAATAACTTCAAATTTGCTGGATAAAGAAAGTAGAAAAAAGGCTTTCTAGTGAAATGACCCACCTTGGAAGGGAATAAGGCAAGAACAAAGTAGAAAAAGAGAGGTGTGGTATGCAGAAAGATGAATTTGGAAAGTTAGGTAGTGGCCAGGCCATTGATGGCCTTCTAGGCCAGTAGTTCCCAAATTTTTTAGTCTCAGGAATCCTTTACACTCTTAAGAGTTATTGAGAACTCCAAAGAGTTTTGTGTGTTATAGCTATCAATACTATCTTATAAATTAAACCTGAGAAAGTTTAAAAGATTAATTCATTCACTTAAAATAACAAAAGTAAATCTATGATGTGTTAACAAGAATCACGAATGACATTTTTATTTTTTAAAAAACTATGCTTATGGTTACCAAAGGGGAAAGATGGTGGGAGGGATAAATTAGGAGGTTGGGATTAACATATACACATTATTCTATGTAAAACAGACAATCAACAAGGACCTACTGTATAGCACAGGGAACTCTTCTCAACACTCTGTAATAACCTATATGGGAAAATAATCTGAAAAAGAATAGATGTATGTATATGTATAACTATATCACTTTGCTGTACACCTGAAAATAATACAACATTGTAAATCAACTGTACTCCCAAATGAAACAAATTTTTTTTAAAGAAAACTACATATATCAAAACAAAAAAGAATTAGGGAGGAGAGTGGTTTTTTTTGTTTATTTTTGAAAATCCCTCTAATATTTGCCCTAATAGAAGACAACTGGATTCTCACATCTGTTTCTGCATTTGTCCTATTGCAATATTATAGGTCAGGCTGTCATGGAAAACACCAGTCCATTGAGAGAGAATGAGAGTGAAAAAGTTGTAGTATTGAGAAGAAAATAATTTTGACCTTGTAGATCCAGAATAGATCCCCCAAATGACACTTTGAAAATTGCTCTTCTACATCATGTTAGTGGATTTTTGTCCCATGCCATGTGGAGAAAGGATTATAAGGAAGTAAAAGGAGAGGTAGGTAGATGAATACAGTAGTATTTTGTAATATTTTATTGAGACTGGTAGCTAGGACTAGGTTGTTTCACACTCGCAGAGAAGAAGGAAGATTCAGATACTAATTAGGAGATTTAATAAATAATATTTGGTGATAGATTTGACAAGGGAAAGAAATAGTTGAAAAGGATGAGTTAGTTTTTTGGCTTGTACTAGTAGGTGGATAGTTAGACTCTTCACTGAAATAGGAAACAAAATAATAGGAACAGTTTGGGGGAGCACAATCACAAGTTTAGTTTGGACAAGTTGAGTTTTAAATGTCTTTGAGACATCCCTCCCAAAATGGCAAAAAAGCAGTTGCCTATATATGCTCAGAGCACAGAGTAGAAGTCTTGGCTAGAAATATACATTGGCGAGCCATGTGTCTATGGTGGTTAGTAAAGTTATTGGTGTGTATAAGCTTGCTTAGGAGAAAATACAGAGAAACTAGAATACAGAACTAAGCCTTGAGGAATTCCTAAATGTAATGTTTGAGACAAGGAAGACATATCAGTCATGTAAAAAAGAGCCATGACAGCATAGGGGCAGAAGAAAAGCCAGGAGAGTATTTTCTTAGGGAATAACCAATAGAGTAAGATTCCTGAGAAAAACAGGATCCAAGTTAACATTTTGTTGTTCTTTAATGTCACCCTGGAAGCAAAAGTACCAGGGATCCAAACAATCAATTTTATGATAATGAGACTAAATTTAAATACAAAAATTATGCAGAAACTGGCTATTCAGAAGCTAGAAGTGAGATTTTGATTGGAAAGCAGTTTATCTGGTAGACAATGCTTGTGTTAAGAGCCATAGGTAAAAATGATACTGAAGAACCACATAGTCATGACATCTGGTTAGGTAATGCAGGTATGGGAGATGGTGGATGCTACACTCATTTACTTAATCCTTCAAACAAGCCTTAGGGAGAAAGTCATATGAAAATGTTTCATCCTTGACTAAAAGTAGAAGACTTTTCATGGCTTTATGAAATCTAAGTGCTTCATCATTGAACTTCTACTTATGAAGTTAATATGTGTTAAGGTCTTCTTAAATGCATTTAGAAGTTATGATCCAATGTAACCTGGAATGTTTCCCTCCTGAAATTTTTTTTGTAAGAAAACTGTCTCAGAAACCAAATGTATCTGATCCTATGTAACAGGCTTCCCTATGGGAACTAATGAATTTAATGGAAATTTTAGTCCATAATATTGATCAGGAAGAGGAGAAAGCAAAAGAATGAAAAGTTGGAGAAGCAAACGTTAGAATTTCTTTTCTGCATGACAAAGGAAAACCACATAGTCATACACTAGTGAACTTGGGGCAGCAAATATTTTAGCTCATCAACCATGTGCCAGAAACCATTACAGATACCCTCAGATAAAATATGAAAAGAAGAACATTTACACTATGAGAATAGATATGTAAATGCGTAATTGCAAAACAATGTGGTTAGTGTGATGCTTTTCTTAGTCTTTCTCTTTCTATTGATAGAAGCAAAAAGTCCAAGGGTTTTAAACTCTCTGAGAGACAATAAGGTATTGAAAAGACAATGAAAAAGCATCTCCTAGAATTAGAAGAAACTATGAGAGGCATAGATCTCATACTAAATGAAGTTACAGCATCGTTTATTTAGGGCCATCGGAATTATCTACACTTCAGAGAAACCTAGGTATTTTGAGAACAAATTAAGAAAGCAGAAACAGAAAAGTTGAAGGACTTTTACTGCCTGTACTTTTGATTTGGGTTAATCAAAAACTAAGTAGGCAAACTAGAGCAAACAGACTACTGGTGGCAATCATGACATGAAATGAAGGTGGCTATCAAAAGAAGCCACAAGTCTTTGTCACCAACTTGCTTAGGATGTCATTCCAGACAGCTTCTTCAAATAATATTTGGGATAAGTCAATGACTCTAAAAGAAAAAACAAAGTTAACTTAAATTCTAAATTGATGAGATAATGTGTACAAAATATATCATTCTAGTGCTTGTTACTTTTATTTTCTTATACCTGCCTTAAGTTACTTTGTTAATCTCTCTTAAGAAAGGATTCATTTTTGGCTGAAAATACATTTTGTGGAAAAAAGGTTATTCATTCATTTATAAATGTTTTGTTGAGTCTTTCTATGTATGATACAATGTACTAGCTAATTATGAAATTGAAAGCAACTCAAATATAGTGTAAATTTCTTCACCTTTTGATCTGCTTACAAGGAATTAATGAAGGTAACCCTTTCATAGGGTTGCAAAATGTTCTAATACAGATGTATCACCTAGGATAATGTTAGTATTTTCAATATTAGAGTTTAAACAGAAATAATATCAGCATGTATGTCAGAGATATGCTTCAATGCATACCCCTGAACTATTGCTATGGATCAGGAAATGTAACTTTTACCAGGTCACACTGGCAGTCAGTTGCACAGACCTACCCCACTCCTAAGACCTTGTAGCACAGCACATCTCACAGTGCCAGGAATATGGGAGGAAACCCACAATGCATGTAGATTCCGTCAATCAAAAAAAAAAAAAAGAACATGATTTAGGAATCTGAATCCTCACTTAAAAATTTCAGTCCAAATTTGACCCATGACCTAGCGACAACAAAACCATCAAGGCCTCAGCCTAGTATGTGTGAACAACAATAACAGGACACGATAAAAAGAGTAATGCAACATGTACAAAATGCTACTGAAGCAAAATGTGAGAGCTACAAAATGACTTAGAAAGAGGGTAACCCAAAAAGGAAATGCTTGAGCTATGTTCTAAACACTGAATAGACATTTGTCAAGAGAAGAAAAATGAGGAAGCCTTGCTAGGTAGAGAGACAAAATCATCAAAGGCACAGCAGAGTAGAAGAGCATGGTATATCTGTGAACCAACAATCATCTGATGTTGATAAAGTAGGATATTAGGATTGGGATTGGGAGAACATGAGCCTGGAAAAGGTTAAATGAAAAATACCAGATGATGAAGGTCTTCATGTATCAGACAAAGGGGTGTGGGCTTTATGCTATACATTTGCAAAGAAAAGATTTTAACATTGAATCCTTTTTTTTTAAATGATATTATTTGTGAAAGTTTAATATATAAAAATGAATACAAGTGAACAAGGAGTGGGGTACCCAGGCCATGTTTCCAGTCCTCCTCAAGCCTGGGGTGAAGGGGGATGGAGAGGAAAGGGGGCTGAGAGTCAAGCAATGCTGACAAGGTAGAATTGAATTGTCCCATCCTTCAGACACACCTATCCAGCAAAACTGTAACCACAAAACCTACAAGCCACCTTCCCATGGGAGGAGAGGAGAGGCTTCTTTGCCCACACTCTGCCTTGAGTTTCCTTCTACCCTTCAATAGTACCTCTCTCACATTGGCCACGATGGGCTTCTCTTCCTCCATTTGTCTTTTATAAGTTGTTTGGCAAGAGTCCCACCTTAAACCATTCCTTTTTCTGCATACTTTCTGTGATATTGCATCCTCTCTTATGGCTTAACAAAGACCCATATGCCAATGACTCCTCAAACATATCTCTCTAACAGTGATATCCCATCTGAGATTCAAGCTGGGCTTTCTACTTGGCTGTCTCACACATCACCAACTCAGAATGCTAAAATTGTCACATTAGAAAGAATTTAAAGGATCTTCCCTTTTTATGTTCACATTTTATAAAGGAAAAACAAAACCCAGGATGTTTATCGTTCTCCTCAAGTCTGTCTTTCTCTTCGTTACCTTAAATCAGTACAGAACCCAATGCACTGACATATTTTTTTCTTTCCCTCATTATTTAATTTGACATATACATTGACTCCAATGAGGGTCTGTGCTATGGGGAAAGCACTGAGCTAGACACTTTACAGAATATAAAGAAGAGTAAGATGCTTCAGGTAGCTTATAATCAAGTAAAAAGTTGATATGTGCTGTAGCACAAGGCAAACTATGAATGCTCCATGAGAGCTATAAAGAAAGAGCTATAGGGATTTAAACCAAGGTCAGTTTGTGTTTTGTTTCTATTTTTTAATCTATAACATGCATTTATATGCTTCTCACATAAATTTATTCTCCAACCACAGTTACTTTTATATATCAAACATACAATTGACAAACACATATCCCTTTTCAAAGGAAAGCCACAAATTAACTTTGGGATCATAGCTAGAGATTTCGGTATTTTCCCCCCAAAAGGAACACAGAGTTCTTAACTTCTCTGAGACCAGGGAAATACTGGAGTAGAGACAGAGTAGTGAAGCTATTCAAGCCCAGAGCAGTTGGAGTGTTGCAAAAACTGCATAGTGGGTCAGGGGACAGCTGCCTGGACTGCTTCCCACAATGGTGCAATACTTCAACATAGCTGAGATTTGGAAAGCTACCGGTTTGTTTATTTCAACTGCAATAGTCATGAGACAGCCCGGGTCATGGATTTGTGGTATCCACAGTAGTTCTTTCTGTTTTCTCTTAGAATTCTCCAGGATCAGAACTCATTAGGGAAGCAAAGAGAAATGTAGAGCTCAGTAAAGTGAAATGAATATCACTAGGAACCTTTTCAATTGCAGTTTGTAGAGAGAATACCTATTAGGAAATATGTTATTGCATGAGATCCCTGAAGTCCTCTTATGGACTATGAGTGCCGATAATGAGGAACAAGAGTTCAGCAAGATCCACTGAGAATCTAAAATTTAATAGGGGTCTGATTAGCATTTTCCTAGGTTATACCCTCTGGCTCAGAAAAAGGAGGAAAATTATGACAGTGAAAAAGCAACGGCAACCCTCCCAGGGTCCTCCAGAGCTCTTGTACCTGCAAAATTCAAAGTAGAAGAAAGCAATCATAGACTCATTTCAGGGCAGTAGGAGAGCTATTGGAAAAAAATACCTCGAGTCATAGTGAAAAGAGTGGAAAACAAGCTACAGAGGGGAAACTATAGGCAAGAACTCTGAAAAATTATCCCTCACGAAATCAATATATGTAACATATTTATATGAAGACATCACAAAATAGAGGACTAAAAATTCTAAGAGGTAGCATAGTATAAAACAGGGTTTTCAAACCTTAATGAGAATTTGAATCACCTGAATAACTTATTAAAATGCAGTTTCTGATTTGGTAGATCTGGAGGGGTGGGCCTGGGATTCGACACTTTTAACAAGCTTTCAGGTGATGATGCAGGTCCCATAAACCCATGGACCACACTATGACTAGCAAAGGGGAGGAAAGTTCATCAAATCAGAGGTCAGAAAATCTGGATTGCACTCTCCTCCCTCCCCCCCCCCCCCCCCACACACACAGTCATGCCACTTACAAACTTCATAATCTGCAGCCAGAAATCTAACCTCTCTGGGTCTCCATTCCTATAAAATGGAATACTAATCATATGCCTGAAATAGTCTCATTGAGAAATAATGCATATGAAAATATTTTAATTATAAAGCAATATGTAAATAAAATTTATTATTTGAAGAAACAAAAATATGAAATTATATACTTCTCTCAAAAGAAAAGACACTGATGGTAATGATAGTATATAAAGGTTTTGTCTGTAGAAAACTGAAATTAGATTGCTTTCCATCTCTGGAGACAGCAGCTCTAAGCATCTGAGGTTCTCAAACCTTGCAGCTCTTTAAAATTACTCAAAGAGCTTTTAAAAAATACTTCTGCCTGTTCATTCCCCATCTTGCCCGCAATTCTGATGCAATTGGTCTAAAGGGGGTCCCAGACACAAAGTGCTTTTTTAAAAAACTCTTCAAGTACTTCTAATATGTAATCAGTGTTGATTAACCACTGGCCCTTGAGACGGATGCTCATTGAGCAAAACTGGCTGGGAAAGTCAGAGAAAGTCAACCAGGTGGCTGCAGAAAAAGAAAAGGAGGTCTGGAGGAGTGTCTGTGTCAGTGTGTACCACCTACTCACTGAGGGAAAACTGTTTTCACCATTGAGAAGATATTCAAAGAAAAACAGAAGCAGCTGCTGAAGGTGATAATAAGGCTTATCTCTCCTTTGGATGTGAGGATCAAACGAGATAATGTCTGTGAAGGTGCTTGAATGTCTAAGTGACAAAAATATGTAGTGTTTTCATGACCAGATTCATCAAGTAACTCTTATACCTAGAAGAGAGTGAGATGTAAATGCTAAAGAGGATTTCTTTAAAGCAGTCTCCTTCAGAACCCATCCAACACAATAAAATGTCTTGCAAACTGATAAAATTTTACCAAGGAATTTGTGTGGTATGAGCTAAGTAGAATCTCTGATTATCATCTGCATTTTTGTTGTTCTTGACCTTAGAGATTGCTCAATGCTTTATTGACTACTCTGAAAATTTCAGTTTTGAAAGTAAAACAAGTTTTTGGCTGCCTCTTAAAAACAGAGAAAATTTTAAGTGGCTGGCAAACAAATATTTAAAAAAAAATAGAAACAAGCAGGTATGTCACATGGCTAAATTTACATGACAGGCAGGCATCAAAAATAAAAATCCAATAGGGAAAAAAGCACCTACCCAAAGGAAGGGTATAAGGAGGAGGTGAGACAGCATCCCCTAGTCTCCACCATGGCACGAAAAGATCATAGCCCTTTGCCATGACTATCTAGGAAACTATGGCAGGCTGTTACCCATAAAAAATTAGTTTGGACAGAAAGGCCTTCAGGGGTGTCAGGGACTCTGAAGCTTGGAAAATGTAATAGTGTTGAAACACAAACCAGCTAGTAGGGTAAATATCACTGGGGAAAAGCAAAAGTCAAAAATGTAAAAATATGGTTATATAAGTTTATAAAACTCCCTGTGTGTTTGCTTTCTTGTTTTTGGAATTCAAAGACATATGTTTCGTGGTACAGAATAAATTACAAATAGCTAATACTTATTGAGTACTCACTCTGTGCTAAACACAGTGTTTTTATATTACATTAACTCTGAATTCTCGCAGTAACTATTGAAGTAGGTATTATTATTATTACCCTCATTTTATGGATAAAGAAATTGGGGCAGAACAAACACTTGTTCAACATGCTAGGATTTGAATCTAGGTAGCTTGATCCAAGAAAATATAATTATTACATTACATTGACTCTCTAACTTGTTAGGATATTATTCCAAGAGGAATCTATTAGGTTGGCCAAAAAGTGCCTTTGCTTCTTAAGTAAAAATGAAAACCACATTTTCATTTTCACCAAGAACTTTATTGAACAACGTATTCACCCTTTTTTTCCACTACCTTCTGCCATTTTTCAGGCAACTTCATGATTCTATCTTCCCAAAACCTTTTATCTTTTTGAGCAAAGAACTGTTCCAGGTGCCTTTTACAATCTTCCAGGGAATTGAAAATTTTTCCACTAAGAGAATTTTGTAAACACCAAAATAAATGGAAATTTGGAGGTTCAATGTCCAGTGAATACTGCTAATCATCTGAACTTCCTAGCCAAGCTATAACAGTTTTTGCCTTGTCATCAGAGATACATGTGGTCTTGCTTTATCATGATGGAAGATTATGTGTTTTCTGTTGACTAATTCAGGATGCTTTTCATTGGGTGCTGCTTTCAGTTGATCTAATTGGGAACAGTACTTGTTGGAATTAATCATTTCATTTTCCAGAATGAGCTCATAATAGAGGACTCCCTTCCAATCCCATCATACACACAACATCACCTTCTTTGGATGAAGACCAGCCTTTGGTGTGGTTGGTGGTGGTTCATTTTGCATGCCCCACGATCTCTTCCATTCCACATTATTGTACAGTATCCACTTTTCATCACCCATCACAATTTGTTTTAAAAACGGAACATTTTCATTACATTTGAGTAGAGAATCACATGTGGAAATACAGTCAAAAAGGTTTTTTTTACTTATGTGGAACGAAAAAAAATCAAAGCAATTAACATAACCAAGCTGGTGCAAATAATTTTCAACACTTGATTTGGATATTTTGAGTATGTCAGTTATCTCCTGCGTCACATAATGTTGATTGTTCTCAATTAATATCTCTATCTGATCGCTATCAACTTCAACTGGTCTACCCGACTATGGAGCATTGTCCAGCGAGAAATCTCTGGCACAAAATTTAGCAAACCACTTTTGACACGTTCAATCAGTCACAGCACCTTCTCCATACACTGCACTAATCTTTTTTTGTTACGTTATGTTTTTACCTTTCTTGAAATAATAAAGCATAATGTGCCGAAAATGTTGCTTTTTTTCCTTCCATATGCTGAATTAAAAGGCTACACAAAAATTCATCAATTTTGATAAGAATGCATACTGATATGACAGCTGTCACATACACTCTTAAAATTGTTTCTAATGAAGTTAAAGACAGCTAAGTGCTACTAGTAGAGCCATCTTACAGAAAAAACTGAATGAACCTTTTGGCCAATCCAATATATTAACAAGTGAAATATAAAGTTTTCCACCTTAATATTTGTAGACTTGACTGGGAAGGACTTGTTTTTACTAATGAAGTTGAACATGACATGTCTCTTTATTTCCTGCTCCTAGTTCAAGCAGTACTACCTGTAATAAAGCAATTTTTCCAGCGAATATAATTTTTCCATATCTACTCTCCCTCATTAAACTGTCAACTATTAGACTATCAGACTATGAATGCTACTTTCCTAAGAACTGTGTCTCGTTCATTTTTGTAGCAGTAGTGTCTGGCAGGATATAAGTTTGCAGAATAATTAGTACTGAATGGACCATTCAGGAGTAGCTATCTGACTGAGATTAAAGAAACTATAAACTGAGAAAGGTCAAGAGCAAAGATTTAGATTTAGGAGGGAAAATATGGTGGCGAAGTAGAAGGACATGGAATGCATCCTTCTCCACAGATGCATCAGGAATACATCAAAAGATGCAATAATTTCCATAGAAAACCGGCTAAACAACCAGCAGAAGACCTTGGACACCAGAAAGGACTGCAAAGATCCTGACATAACTGGGTAGGACAAAGGGGGAAATAAAGGAGAAAGAGGAGAAGAAAGGAGAGGGATGGGTCCTACATTCTGGGGCAGAAGGAGCTGAAACAGAGGCGATATTGCTGAATTTGGGGAAACCTCCCTTATCTGACGGGGAAACCCCCTCTCCAATGGGGAATTTGTTTGGGTCAGAATGAAGGCATTTGGGACTGTCCAAAGAGGGTGAAGTGGCTGATCTGTGGCAGACAGGAAAGAGTAAGAAACACACAGAGCGTCCATATCACAGCTCAGCATGTCCCGGACTGTGACGTGGGTTCACAGCTGTACAGGGGGTCTGGGAGCTGGAACATGGGAACCAGAGAACTGGTTTAGGGTGAGAAATATTACTGGCTATGGGGAGACAGACTGAGGGGACAGGATGGAGGAAATCCACAGCAAAGAATGCCTAGCGAAGAATGCCTACCGCAGAAAGCTGGGCAGCCATGGTGGGAGCTCGCTACTGCTCACTCATAAGCAGTGGGGAGGAGCCACGGGTGTAGCTTCTTTATTGGTGCCAGTGACAAACAAAGGGAGGCCCCCTCTGGGCCTGGCTGATGCAGTCAACAAGGAATAGAAAAACCCCCCTGACAGGGCTGGCCTGGTATGCCTGCGGCCAAGAGCCAGAAGAAGTCCATGGAGTGGCCCAGCTCTGGAGACATTCTGCTTACACTTGAGCCTGCTAGCTTCCCTCTGCAATAGGCACTGCCACTGCTACCAGGGCTTCCACAACCCAGGCAGGGCGCTACTGCTCACACATTCCCAGGGGAAGGAGCCACTAGTGTGCCCTCTCTCCCTACACACGAGCGCCTACAGACAAACAATAAAGGAAGTTCTGCTGGTCACAGAGTAATATAAAAAGCCCCTGAGGGCTGCACATCAGGTGCCTTGCACCAGGTACCAGTAAAGAACCACACTAAGGCCAGATTTCCTATACCCATTCCGCCAGCATCCCTGCACATTCGGTGTCACCCCGGGGCTCCAATGATCCAAGCAGGGTGCTACTGTTGAGTCATATGCAGGGAGAGGAGCCATTATCAAAGCCTCTCTCTCCCCATACACTTCCATCTACAGATGAATAATAAAGGAAACCCTCACTGAGGCAGACCCAAAGAGCTCCAAGGCAGCCTCAGGACAAGACTCTGATAGTTAGACAACATGCAGAAGCAGGGACAAAATCTAAGCTGAACACCAGGAACAGGTGGACTAAGGAAGAGGTTCTAAAATCTTTCCATCAGATATATACACTTCAAACTAAATCTCCATGATCAACTAGGTAGACCCTATGTCTTTGGAATACCTGAGTAAAAAATGAATGTTCCCACAAATGAAAAAGGTCTAACTCTGGCAGCTGTGGACTGTAGGAGCAAGCACGCACAGGAATTGGGCAAGATCAGAGCCTAAGTGGACCCAACAGGACCCACGGCAAGTCCAGAGTCCAACCCAGAGGGAGAAGAGGGCCTCTTGGGGAGGTGAAGGTGGCCTGAGGCTCAAGGCATGTACAAGGACACTTACACCTGAGACCCCAAGGAAAGAGAATTATTATTATTAATTCTATTGATCCAATACATTCTATGGTCAGGTCTAGCTTTTTTTTTTTTTTTTTCCTTTTTACGATGTTAGTCCTAAGGTATCTACACATTGTAAAACATATTTTTATTCTATTTTTACTTCTATTTTTATTTTTAGCCTTTTTATATATTTCTATTTCTAGCTAGCTTGTTTGTAGTGCTGAGTTTATCTCCCCTATCTTCTTTTCTTCTTTATCTTTTACACATTTCGATTTTTTTCTTTTTCCTTTTCTATTTCCAGCCATACTACACTCTTCTGTTGTTCTGTGTTCAATCCTTTTTTACTTTATTTTCTCTTATTATACTTTTAATCAATATAATTGGTCTGCTCTGTTTTCTTGCTTTATTCTTCAGATAACACACTGCTTTGGTTTTTGCAATTAGGTTTTGTCTTTACCTTAGTTCTAATTATATTTGTTTGATTTCATTTTGGGGAGCTTCAGTCTGTCTGGTTGTTCTCTTGCTGTTTATTATATTTGATCCTCATGTTCACAGTTTCTCTGGTTTTGTGTTTGTGTGGTTTGTTTTTTTGGTTGTTTGTTTTTTTTTTTTTTTTGAATTTTTGTTGGTTTTCTCTTTGATTGTCTGATTGCATTCTGGGGTTCTTCTGTCAGGTTGTTCTAGTGTTTTATGTTCTATTGGGTTCAGTATTTGTGTTTCTTGTGCATGTACATATTTCCATGATTTAGAATTTGTTTGACTTAACCCTTTTCCATTAGTCTGGGGCTTGGATAGTCTTTTTTAATCCCTTGTATTGCTGGGACAAGCTACCACTGGAGTCTGGATTCCTCGACCAGAAGTCAAGTTGGAGGCTCTGGGGAGGGAACACTGAATCCAGAATGCTAGACCACTAGAGAGTCCTCACCCAAAGGAAAAATTAACCACAGAGAATTCTCACAGAGGCCTCCATCAGAGTCTAAGACCCAGCTTCACCCGACTGTCTGCAACTGCGAGTGCTGGATACCTCACACGAAACAACAAATGAGACAGGAACACAAACCCACCCATTAGCACAAAGATTATCTAAAGCCATAGTAAGCTCACAGATACCCTAAAACACACCACCTGACATGGCCCTGCTCATCAGAGGGAAAAGACACAGATCCACACATCAGAAAACAGGCACCAGACCCTCCCACCAGGAAGCCAACTCAAGACACTGGACCAACCCCAACAAGGGGACAGAGAGCAGAAACAAAATGAATTACTACTAGGTAGCATAGGGAAAGGAGACAGCAAATACTACAAAATAGACAAAAGGAGAAAGCAAAGAAATACCTTGCAGGCAAAGGAGCAAGATAAAAACCCACAAGAGCAAATACATGAAGAGGAAATAGGAAACTTTCCTGAAAAAGAATTCAGAGTAATGTTAGTAAAGATGATCCAAAATCTCGAAAACAAAATAGAGAAAATACAAGAAACATTTAATAAGGACCTAGAAAAACTAAAGAGCAAACAAAGAGTAGTGAACAACACAATAACTGATATTAAAAATACTCTAGATGGTATAAATAGCAGAATAACTGAGGCAGAAGAACGAGTAAGTGAGTTAGAAGATAGAATGGTGGAAATAACAGCCACAGAGCAGGAAAAAGGAAAAAGAATAAAAAGAATGGAACACAGTCTCAGAGATCTTGGTGGCAACATTAAGCACACCAACACACGAATCATAGGCATCCCAGAAGAAGAAGAAAAAAAGAAAGGGTCTGAGAAAATATTTGAAGAGGTTATAGTGGAAAATTTCCCCAACATGGGAGAGGAAATAATCAATCAAGTTCAGGAAGCACAGAGCGTCCCATACAGAATAAACCCAAGGAGAAACACACCGAGGCACATATTAATCAAATGAACGAAAATTAAACACAAAGAAAAAATATTAAAAGCAGCAAGAGAAAAGCAACAAATAACATATAAGGGAAAACCCATAAGGATAACAGCTGATCTTTCTGCATAAACTCTAGAGGCCAGAAGGGAGTGGCAGGATATACTGAAACTCTTGAAAGAGAAAGGCCTACAGCCAAGAATACTCTACCCAGCAAGAATCTCATTCCAATTAAATAGAGAATCAAAAGCTTTCCAGACAAGCAAAAGTTAAGAGAATTCAGCACCACCAAACCAGCCTTACAATAATTGCTAAAGGAACTTTCCTAGGCAGGAAATACTAGAGAAGGAAAAGGCCTACAAAAACAAATCCAAAACAATTAACAAAATGGTAATAGGAATATGTGTGTCAATAATCACCTTAAATGTAAATGGATTAAATGCTCCAACCAAAAGACACAGATTGGCTAAATGGATACAAAAACAAGACCGTTATATGTGCTATCTACAAGAAACACATTTCAGACCTAGGGACACATACAGACTGAAAGAAAGGGATGGAAAAAGATATTCCATGCAAATGGAAGTCAAAAGAAAGCTGGAGTAGCAATACTTATATCAGACAAATTAGACTTTAAAGTAAAAACTATTACAAGAGACAAGGAAGGACACTACATAATGATCAAGGGATCAATCCAAAAAGAAGATATAACAAATATAACTATCTATGCACCCAACATAGGAGCACCTCAATACATAAGGCAAATGCTAACAGCCATAAAAGGGGAAATGGACATTAACGCATTAATAGTAGGAGACTTTAACACCCCACTTACACCAATGGACAGATCACCCAAACAGAAAATAAATAAGGAAACACATGCTTTAAATGACATATTAGACCATCTCGACTTAGTTAATATTTACAGGACATTCCATCCAAAAACGACAGAATACACTTTCTTCTCAAGTGCACATGGAGCATTCTCCAGGATAGATCACATCTTGGGTAATAAATCAACCCTCGGTAAACTCAAGAAAATTGAAATCATATCAAGCATCTTCTCTGACCACCACACCATGAGACTAGATATCAGTTACAGGAAAAGAACTGAAAAAATACAAACACATGGAGGCTAAACAATATGCTATTAAACAACCAAGAAATCACTGAAAAAATCAAAGAAGAAATCAAAAAATACCTAGAAACAAATGACAATGCAAACACAAAAACCCAAAACCTATGGGACTCAGCAAAAGCAGTTTGAAGAGGGACATTTATAGCAATACAATCCTACCTCAAGAAACAAGAAAAATATCGAGTAAACAAACTGAAACAGAGAAAGAAGAACAAAAAAAACCTAAATTGAGCAGAAGGAAAGAAATCATAAAGATCAGATTGGAAATAAAAGAAAAAGAAATGAAGGAAACAATAGCAAAGATCAATAAAACTAAAAGCTGGTTCTTTGAGAAGATAAACAAAATTGATAAGCCATTAGCCAGACTCATCAGGAAAAAAAGGGAGAAGATGCAAATCAACAGAATTAGAAATGAAAAAGGAGAAGTAACAACCAACACCACAGAAATACAAAACATCATGAGAGAATACTACAAGCAACTATATGCCAATAAATTGGATAACCTGGAAGAAATGGATAAATTCTTAGAAAAGTACAATCTTCCAAGACTGAACCAGGAAGAAATAGAACATATGAACAGACCAATCAAAAGTACGGAAATTGAGACGTGATTAAAAATCTCCCAACACACAAAAGCCCAGGGCCAGATGGCTTCATGGGTGAATTCTATCAAACATTTAGAGAAGAGCTAACACCTATCCTTCTCAAACTCTTCCAACATATTGCAGAAGGAGGAATTCATTCCACAAGGCCACCATCACCCTGATACCAAAACCAGGCAAAGATGTCACAAAAAAAGAAAATTACAGGCCAATATCACTGATGAATATAGATGCAAAAATCCTCCACAAAATACTAGCTAACAGAATCCAATAGCACATTAAAAAGATCATACACCATGATCAAGTGGGGTTTATCCCTGGGATGCAAGGATTCTTCAATATACGCAAATCAATCAATGATACAGCATATCAACAAATTGAAGGATAAAATCTATATGATCATCTCAATAGATGCAGAAAAAGCTTTTGACAAAATTCAACATCCATTTATGATAAAAACTCTCCAGAAAATGGGCATAGAAGGAAATTACCTTAATATAATAAAAGCCATACATGACAAACCAACAGCCAACATCATTCTAAATGGTGAAAAACTGAAAGAATTCCCTCTAAGAACAGCAACAAGACAAGGGTGTCCACTCTCATCATTATTATTCTACATCGTTTTGGAAGTTTTATCCACAGAAATCAGAGAAGAAAATGAAATAAAAGGAACCCAAATTGGAAAAGAAGTAAAATTATCACTCTTTATAGATGACATGATATTATACATAGAAAACCCTAAAGATTCTACCAGAAAACCACTAGCACTAATCAATGAATATAGTAAAGTAGCAGGGTACAAAATGAATGCACAGAAATCTCTGGCATTCCTATACACTAACAATGAAAGAGCAGAAAGAGAAATTAAGGAAACACTCCCATTTACCACTGCAACACAAAGAATAAAATACCTAGGAATAAACCTGCCTAAGGAGGCAAAAGACCTGTATGCAAAAGAACACTATAAGACACTGATGAAAGAAATCAAAGATGATACAAACAGATGGAGAGACATACAATGTTCTTGGATTAGAAAAATCAGCATTGTGAAAATGACTATACTACCCAAAGCAATTTACAGATTCAATGCAATCCCTATCAAATTACCAATGGCATTTTTCACAGAACTAGAACAAGAAATCTTACAATTTGTATGCAAATGCAAAAGACCCTGAATAGCCAAAGCAATCTTGAGAAGGAAAGATGGAGTTGGTGGAATTAGGCTTCCTGACTTCAAACTATACTACAAGGCCACAGTGATCAAGACAGTATGGTACTGGCACAAAAACAGAAATAAATATCAATAAAACACAATAGAGAGCCCAGAGGTAAACCCACACACATATGGGCACTTTATCTTTGACAAAGGAGGCACAAGTATACAATGGAAAAAAGACAGTCTCTTCAATAAGTGGTGCTGGGAAAATTGGACAGCTACATGTAAAAGAATGAAATTAGAACACTTCCTAACACCATAAACAAAAATAAACTCCAAATGGATTAAAGACCTACATATAAGGCCAGACACTATAAAACTCCTAGAGGAAAACATAGGCAGAACACTCTGACATCCATCAAAGCAAGATCCTTTTTGACCCACCTCCTAGAATCATGGAAATAAAATCAAGAATAAGCAAATGGGACCTCATGAAAATTAAAAGCTTTTGCACAGCAAAAGAAACCATAAAGAAGGCAAGAAGACAACCCTCACAATGGGAGAAAATACTTGCCAATGAAGCAATGGACAAAGGATTAATCTCCAAAATATACAAGCAGCTCATGCAGCTTAATACCAAAAAAGCAAATAACCCAATCCACAAATGGGTGGAAGACCTAAATAGACATTTCTCCAAAGAAGACATGCAGATGGCCAACACACACATGAAAAGATGCTCAACATCACTAAACATTAGAGAAATGCAAGTCAAAGCCACAATGAAGTATCACCTCACACCAGTCAGGATGGCCATCATCAAGAAATCTAGAAACAACAAATGTTGGAGAGGGTGTGGAGAAAAGGGAACTCTCCTGCACTGTTGGTGGGAATGTAAGTTGGTACAGCCACTATGGAAAACAGTTTGGAGGTTCCTTAAAAAGCTATAAATGGAACTACCATATGACCCAGCAATCCCACTCCTGGGCATATACCAAGAGAAAACCATAATCCAAAAAGAAACATGTACCATAATGTTCACTGCAGCACTATTTACAATAGCCAGGACATGGAAGCAACCTAAATGCCCATCAGCAGATGAATGGATAAAGAAGACGTGGCACATGTATACAATGGAATATTACTCAGCCATAAAAAGGAATGAAATGGAGCTATATGTAATGAGGTGGACAGAACTAGAGTCTGTCATACACAGTGAAGTAAGCCAGAAAGAGAGCAAATACTGTATGCTAACTCACATATACGAAATCTAAAAAAAAAATGGTATTGATGAACCCAGTGACAGGGCAAGAATAAGGATGCAGATGCAGACAATGGACTGGAGGACATCGTGTTGCGGGTGCGGGGTGTGAAGGGGAAGCTGGGACAAAGTGAGAGAGTAGCATAGACATACACTACCAACTGTAAAATAGATAGCTGGTGGGAATTTGCTGTATAACAAAGGGAGATCAACTCAATGATGGGTGGTGTCTTGGAGAGCCAGGATGGGGAGGAGGGGAGGGAGTCGTGGGAGGGAAGGCATATGGGGTATGTGTATAAATACAGCTGATTCACTTTGGTGTACCTCAAAAGCTGGTACAAGAGTGTAAAGCAATTATATTCCAATAAAGAGCTTAAAAAATATGTAAAATATATTCATAACTTTGTCCAGATGTAAGGTCAATCTACTTCAAAAGAGACAAAAGGAGGAGTAATTAGCAAAATGGCAGAGTAGGAAGCCTGTTGCTCCACAAAAACAAAAACACAAGCAGACTGTCAGAACCAACTTTGTCAAAATTCTGGAAAACTGTCAAAAGTTTATAGTAACCAAGAAAATGTTGATTCAAAAACAAAACAAAAAAAAACAAAACAAAAAAATCCTTGAAAACAGTAGGAAACCTTGATATTTTTACTTGCCCTTGTTCCAGTCCCTCGTCAATTTAACAGGAGTCTTGAAGATGGCAGCCTGCATTCCCAGGGACCTTGGTACCTGGTTTCCGGAAGGAGCAGAGCAAACCTTACATGAAATTATTATGTTTGTCTATTCTAACCTGTATGGGGGCTACCTGAAGGACTCATGCAAGACACTCATCTCTGTTTCACTTAACTCGGAATCACTGAGGGCAAAATAAGGGCAGGAACTCCTCAAAAACATTGTAAAATGAAAGGAAAGTCCACAGTCTCCTGGGATAGAAGGTTATGGCTGAGACATACAAAATACAGCCTAAAGCCTGAAAGCAAAAGCTCGGGACAATGTTTCTTTGGGAAAGTAGCACTTTCAAAATCCACCCATGTATACTCAGGAATTTAGGAAGCCATGCTCACACTAAGGGCAGAATATATGCTCATAAAATACCTGCGAAGACCCTATACTGTCTCTTTTCGCTGACATCTAGGTTCAATGCAAGCATGAAGTGAAGGCCAAGACAAAGGTATAAATGGTCTGGCTAAAAGTTAAGGAAGTGTCACAGCATGGAGCCATCTACAAAGACTGGGGTAGGTTTTGTTTGTTTATTTGTTTTAGCTCCTGGTGTGATAGAGAAAAGTTTTATCACAGCACTAGCTGAATACAACTAAAGGAAGAGAACTCAGTGTGTACACATAACCAGGAATACAGTTATTGCAAAGAAACAATTTGGAAAAGTAACTAAACAGATGATTGCAACCTTCAACAATCAAGAATAGCAAACCTTGAGAGAGGAAAAGAACCTTATGTCCAACGTTACCATATTATAATATTTAATTGTCTAGTTTTTGACCCAAAAAAATCACAAAGCATGCAAAGAAACAGAAATGCATTGTCCATTCAAAGGAAAAAAAATAGATAAACAGAAACATCAACATCTTTGGGGAAGCTCAGATATTGGATATACTAGACAAAGACTTTATTTTAATAAATGTATTTATTTATTTATTGGCCACGTTGGGTCTTTGTTGCTGCATGCGGGCTTTCTCTAGTTGCGGAGAGCAGGGGCTACTCTTCATTGCAGTGTGCGGGCTTCTCATTGTGGTGGCTTCTCTTGTTGCAGAACACGGACTCTAGGCAAGTGGGCGTCATTAGTTGCAGCACACAGGCTCAGTAGTTGTGGCTCACGGGCTCTGGAGCACAGGCTCAGTAGTTGTAGCACACAGGCTTAGCTGCTCCACAGCATGTGGAATCTTCCTGGACCAAGGCTTGAACTCATGTCCCCTGCATTGGCAGGAGGATTCTTAACCACTGGGCGACGAGGGAAGTCCTAGACAAAGACTTTAAATCAACTGTCAAGAGACAGTGATGCCTGCACCTATTAAAAAAGTCACTATTTCAGCATTATTTCTAGACAAGAGCTTTGATTTTTTTTCAGCCAGTGATTGATTGAGGCTTTCAAGTTCTGCATCATATTAACAAAAAGTGTTATCGAAATCCTTAAAGTAAGTGTTTGAGGTGGATGTTACCAGCTGAACTGAGTATCTCTAAAGAATATCCAGCCAGATAACTTTCGATAAACAGAAACATTTTAAAGAACTACCCTCGTGTGTCTGCTTTAATAAGCAATGACTTACTGCCAAATGTTTCCATGACGTCCTAAATTAATTCAATTTTGAAAAGTTATGTTACAAAATAATTCTGATTCTGCCTACAAAAAGAAATAATTATTTTTCAAGTACTTAGTATGCACTAGGCAATGTGTTAAACACTTTACATGAAATTTTTCATAAGAACTCTCTGAAATAAATATAATTATCATTCCCATCTTACTGATGACAGAAAACAGGCTTAAAGAATTTGAACAATTAACCAAAAAGCTCAGAAATAGCTAGTGAGAGAGTAGAGATTTGAATTCCAATTGCCTCCCTTCATGGCTTATCCACACATATCTACCTATCTACCCAAGGTTTTCCTAATGCTATAGACTAGAGCATCCCAGATATTCCAGAATATTTTTTTTTAATTTTTATCTATGTTACATACTATTATATATAACATACATAACTTATAAAAACTTACCGTATAGCACAGGGAACTGTGCTCAATACTCTGTAATGGCCTATATGGAAAAGAATATTTAAAAAAAAAGAGTGGAGATATATACATATATATATATATATATATATACACACATCTGATTCACTTTGCTATACACCTGAAGCTAACACAACATTGTAAATCAACTGTACTCCAATAAAATTTTTTTTTTAAATTTACCTATGTTTGTTAAAGAGTGAAACTCAGCTTTCTTATATTTGATTATCCAGCAAAAATATATCAAGTCTATAAGTCAGAGCAGTCCTCTGGATTTAACATCTAACTTTTAACACAATTAATATCAGACATATTCAATAATAAAGATTATAAATAGCACCACAGATGTCTGCCAGCTTAATTATTTTAACCTTAAAAATATGTGACTCTCTTATGTCTTAAAGTTTACAGTATACATATGTTCTCCACTTCTAGAATTAAAGAAAACCCCAACTGGCTACTATAGCTAATCCCTTGCCTTGCATTTTAAAAAGAAAAGAACAAGACTTGATTTCAAATAAACTTGTAGTGGTACATGCTGCAAATCTGAATGACCTTTCAGTAATTGACATAATAAAAGTAAAATAAGAGATATAAAAACATATGACACTCTCTCACTTCGTCCCAGCTTTGACATATATATACTACCAACTGTAAAATAGATAGCTAGTGGGAAGTTGCTGTATAACAAAGGGAGATCAATTGGATAATGAGTGATGCCTTGGAGGGCTGGGACGGGGAGGGTGGGGGGGAGTCACGGGAGGCAGGGGATATGGGGATATGTGTATAAATACAGCTGATTCACTTTGGTGTACCTCAAAAGCCGGTACAAGAGTGTAAAGCGATTATATTCCAATAAAGAGCTTAAAAAAAAATATGACACGTATATATTTGATGCAGTTACTGAAAAAATAGAATAGCACAACTGAGGAGTAAAAACTAGTGCTCGTTATAACTAAGTAGTTTGGAAAATTCTTGGCAAGGAATTTGGTATTAGAGCTAAGCTTTTCATTCTGAAATCCAATATTCTTGCTTTTCACCTTGGTGATTTAAAAGTCCTAAATGAGAGTTTGGATAAGATGGTTGTGGGGAGAACCAGAGAAGGAAGTGTGTACAAAGAGAAAAAGATTGAGGAACTGCTGAGACTAGAAACAAACATTTACTTTTCAAGTGGAAATTGGGCCCAGCACAGAGTGAGGTAAACCCGACTGGAGAGAGCACACTGCACACAAAAGTAAAGAACAGAGGTGGTTAATGGACAGAATGACTCACCTGATGTATTTTTCTACCAAACAGCATTTCTAAATCAAGCATCTTTTGTTATGAGTGTCAAGAGAATACAAAGACAGTCTAAATCCAACAAAGGAAATCATTGATTCAAAAAGAATAGATAAAAACCCATTGATAATGAGCCCCAGAGCAATTCAAACTCAAAAATATCTGGCAGTATATACTGAATGTGGCTCAGCTCCTTAGGGAATATCATGCCCAAAGACTCATCCCAGGATTTTATTATTGTTAGAAAATTCTCATTAATTAGGATGACTTTTATTTAGTACTGAGGTCACATTTATAAAACTTTATCCTGCCTAGAAAAAAAAATAAAGTGTACCAGGGGCTACCCTAGTATTCAATCATGGTTTTGGAAGTTTTGCTCACATCTGATATTCAACTCAGCAACTTCCAGAAGTGTCACATTGCTTTGGTTTACCTGTCCTTGTTACCCAAGGGCATCTGGGCAAACTAAGTCTCAATTTACTGTGATTTAGCGAAATTAGGGTCTTTATAGTACTGATGAGTTTTCAAGTTAATTTGAGAGAGTTTATAATTTTCATGGTTTCAGCTGAACATTACTTCATTCTTCATCTAGACCTTTACCATACAATGAAGGTGTTCAGATTTTGAGAAATGCAATATGCATGAATTCAAGCCACATCCTTCTCCTTTTCATCCTTTTATCCATCAACCTTGAGTTTAAAAAAGTGATTATTTTCTGCAGGGCAATGGAGCAGGTAAGTAGGAGAACAAATCACAAAAGAAAGAACATTTACATAGGGATGTTTAACACAAGCAAAGCAAGGATTCCATGGTTTATGCTAGGACTCCATTGTAAAATACATATCAGTGCATTCATAACCCCAGTATATTAGTGAAGAAGTCAGGCAAGCACCAAGGAAGGAAGGAACAAAGGAAATGTTTCTCCATTGTTTTCTAAAAAAGAAAGATAAGTAGTGAAGCCAACTGCAGCTTTTCCTGCAGATGTTAATTTTCCCATTCCTTTTAGATAGTCCAAATTTAACTTTAGTTAGAACACTTAAATTTGTTCATATCAGTCAATTTCTATTTACTATCCCAAATCTTGGGGATATAAAATTCTCCCCAGGGAATTCATTGCTAAAAGATGACCACTAGCATTCACTCTTGGTTGTCTAGACTATAGGCAGTTGAGACCAAGGGCCCTTTCCTCTCCCAGCAGGAGGGGGCTGCACCCAAACTTGGCTTCCTAAGGCCCCAAAGTCTATGTGCAGTGCAGCTGGCTTTCCCAACAACTTTTGTAAATAGTTGGCACCTAACCCAAACTGTCCAGTGCCCAATAATCAGATAATTCTCACAAAATTATTCTTGTGTCATATAAGAGAATGCAGTGGGTAAGGTCCCTTCCCTGGAATGCCAACAGCAATAAGGAGTTGACTCAGTGGGCCTGGGATCTTTAAACTGTTCACATTCCAAAGAAAAGTCTGGCCTTTGACTGACTTTGGGAAGGTGACCTCTAAACTGTTGCAATATCCCTTCTGATGACAATGCCTTTGTTTACATAGGGGCTTAAATCATGCCAGAATCTATGCTAACAATGTGATTTATGGTTGGGGCCTTGGGCCACATGGTATCAGTTTGACTTCTGAGGGGCCGGAAACTGAGTAACTAAGGTCAGCCACATAGGTGCTCCATGCCTAAACGATCAATCCTCAATTCTGGGTCAACTCTGGACACAAAGGGTTGGGTGAGCTTCTCTAGTTGACAATACTCCATATGTGTTATCACACATGGCCAGAAGAATTAAACACGTCTGTACAACTGTCTGGGAAATGATGACTCAAAGCCCATGCCTGGACTCTCCTAGACTCTACTCTGTGCACCTTTTCACTTTGCTAATTTTAATTTGGATACTTTCACTATAGTAAACCTTAACCATGAGTATAACTGCTTTTGTTCTGTGAGTACTTACAGCAAATCATTGAATCTCTACATGGTCTTGGGGACCCCTGGCTACACCGACCCAAACTGCATGTTCAGCAGTCTGCTGATTCCATGTTTATCAGGACAACCGGAAAACTGGGAGACTTACATCTTCTCTCCTTTACCACCCCCGGCTCAGAAGTTTCCCTAGTGTAATCTACTCCTTATTCTATTCCAAATTGTGTGGTACTATGGAATTCAATGACAGTACGTGCAGAAATTATGAGTTCCTATTCATTACACACTGTTAAGACATTTATGAACAAAGATTAAAGGAATTTTATGCTTTCTCCTATTTCATTATTTTCAAATTTTTAACTTGAAAATTTGAGCCTATAGCAAAATTCACTTTGATTTCTTTCAGGATTCTAGTATCATGGAGTTACATAAGATATCCTTTATTTGCTACCTAGCACCACCTTCTCAAACCCACTGTTGGTTAAAAATGCATAAAAATACCAGGTAAACAGAAATAATTAAGAAAGGAAAGATATAGAATATCAGAAGAGCTAAAGTAATAAATAAAATAAACAGGCATGCCCAAAACTAAAATTTATTACATATTTATTCCAGTAATTTAAGATTCCTATTAAGTTTTTAACTGTATACCATTGTGCATTGTGAGATTCCAAGAAGTTATCATTGGCCTTATGTAAAGTTTCTCTAAAAGGTCACCATTAAAAAACAGATAAATCTCATCTCTAAGATATAAGTATTATACTGATTCACACACTTGCAATATACAGTATGACCAATGTTACAATCCGTGAAGAACCTTGGCCGCCTACCTGTGTCAGTGTGCCAAAGGTGGTGCATAGATTATTTTTAGGAATAAAGTGGGCAATTGCTACCAACATAGGTCAAGGCCAGATTATGAACTCTGTGAAGCTTGTCTCTGCCTCCATTCTTATCTCTTTTCTTTGTCCCAGCCCCTATGTAACCACATCTCTGCTCTCTCAGCCTTCCAAGTATCTGCTCACATGGAGCATTGTGTGCACACTGAACCCACTGCTCTCCAGCTATGAGTGGCTGCCAAGTCTGGCATATTGGGGGCACTCGAGCAAATAAACAACTCAACAGTCTTAATGTAATATATATAGATGACTTTATATATGAAAAGCCAGGGAGGCATTCCCTTTACAACTCAAAATTCAAGATTATAATCAGCTAACTACACATCCCTTTGTCCAGTATTGACCTTTTAAGGCAGAATAAATAAGTAAATTTTGTGTCTTCTATGAGAATCCGATCTTTTTGTACCTTGCATATCAAAACAGACTAATAACATTGTTTTCAAGTCAAATTTCTGTACAAAAAGAACTCTTGCTTTTGTCACAGTTTAGAATGGGATTGTTTACTTAGTGAATGTAAGTATAACCGACAGCTGAGGTAATTTGCACCCAACAGAATAAAACCTATTTTTCTTTTATTGCAAGCATTGTTGTTGATGTTTTAAATAAATCCTCCAGAAGAAATCTCTCATCCCTGTGATACTTTATATTTTTTTTAAACTTTGTGAAACTTAACACATTAAAATTACTCATGATACTTTATCTCTTCTAATGGATTCCTTGAGGGTAATGGCCTCATTTCTAAATGATCCTAGAACAGTTATAACAGTACTTAGAAGATGGTAGTTGTTAAATAAATATTGGTTAAACAAAAAAGTAAGTCATTGGTTCCTAAAGGAACCCTGCCCCATATTTTTGTTGTGTATGTGTGTGTATATGTGTTTGTGTGTATGCTTTCTTTCTTCCCTGTACAAAAGCTCAGATTTCGTTTAACTGAGAATCAAAGCTAAGCTATGAGATATTGAATAAGTTTTACCTTACGGTTCTTTGTAGATAAAGAAAACTGTTACCTCAACTACTCAATACCCCAAGTAACCAGTTACCACCAGCAGGTACAACCAAAAGGGCCTCCTGCAAATGCCAGCTGCCATCTCTCTCCTGGTCACCTTGTAATTACCTTGCATTTTTGACTGATGCCCAAACTTCTGGATCATAACCTACCATATGGACTTCTGTCTTCTTCCAAGGGCGTTGTCTGCTCTGGGCCACTGCTCAGTTGTTAATTAGTGACACTGACTAGAGAAAAATCTAACTCAGGACCATTGAGATTTTTCTTTCCAACAGCAATAATTGCCAAACATCTTTCATTCCCAGCTTCATCCAAATATTCAGTTTATTTGTGCCTTAAGAATAAATTTTGTTAGAGGTTTGGCCAGAGAAATAGTCCTTCTCTAAATCTTCAGGGATTGAAGTTTTAAAAAGGAGACATTGAAAGAGCAAACAAAATCACTGAATGGTTAAGGTTGGGGCTGGAATATTCAAGACTTGCCAGCTGGGCCCAGCCAGCTGCCTATGACTTTCCACACATCAGCAAGTTCCCCTCATAAAAAGTTTACAGCTCAAGCTAGGCTGACTGCAGACAGAGTTAAACCAACACAGTACAAAAAAGTGAGGGGAAAACAGTGTGAGACCAATTAAAACAAATTGGTAATGAAAGCAACAGCTGGATGTCAATGTGTTCTGCTCTGTTAATGGCATGTCAACGGGGTGATTTTTAAAGAAACCGGTGCTGTCTGAAGGAAAGGAGAGACCAGCACCCTAACGGGACTGAACAGGCCTGTACCACACCAGAGGCATTCCTGCCCACTCACTTGGGAAGGCCACCTGTGCAGATGAAAACCCATTCAGGAAACTTTTCTCTCTTCTAAAGCCTCCCACTGAACTGCCGCCACAGGGAATAGCATCCTTTCACTTTAACGCAGAGCTCATTTGACAAATGATGTTATGACAGAAGAGGATAGCCAGCACAGCCAGAAAAGCACTGGGAAGGCAGATAACCTAGATTGTCAGTCCAGCACTGTCATTACGACCTTTGTCCCTGCTACAATTTGAACACCTTACCTGCAAAAAGAAGAATATAATGATACCTTTTTTTTTTTTTTTTTCTTTGCCTGCCTTACAGGAGTATCTCCAAAATGACATGAGAAATTATACATAAACACAGTTTGGAAATTACAAATATTGCCCAGAAAATAAGTAACTCTTCTTAAATGGCTGGATGGAGTGCTTTTGAAAACTGGTTTCATAACTGTTCAAGAGCATGTAAAGGTGTGTCTAATGTTGAACCACCTGCTTCTTCTCATAGCACAGGTAAATCCAGGACCACATCACTGCTGAGAAATTGTAGGTCAGATGTGGTATCACCAGTTAGTTGAGTGCATATGCACTAGGTCTTTTAATCATTTTGCCTTCTTAGCAAGCCTCTGAATTAGGTACTATCACTCCATGTTACAGATAAAGAAATTGAGGCTCAGAGAGGTTGAGTGAGCTGCTCAAAATCACACAGTTATTTAGTTGCAGAACCAGGACTTGAACTGCAAAGCCTTTGCTTTTAATCACGATGCTACATCCCTTCATTTTGCACTTTTTAATGCAACATAATTTTGAAATGGGATTACACTCTATCGGCCAATAGCAAAATAATATGTACCAAGGGCCTAAATATGAATCACTTAACACGACAGAGCCTGGGGTAATTTGAGTTTCCACCCAAGAGGATAGCTTTAATTTAAATGGCCAGTCCAAGGAGGTACTTCACATCCTCCTAAGAAGTGGGTCCTTTCTGGGGAAATGGGGTTTTCCATAAACATACAAAAGCAGCCCATGAGAGAACATCAGCTGTGAGCAATTACCAAGCCCAGAAAGGGCAACATGCCAGTTCAAAAAAGTATCAGTCAACAGAGATGTTTTCTACCACCTACCAATCCTGCATGCCGTCATTCTAACCTTATTGGAGCCAAAGGCTACCTAGTGAGAAGGAACAGATGAGAAGAAGTAAAACACATGGGGATGGGAAAAAGAGAAAAAATATTTCCACCACCTACAACTGCAGGTCCCCAACCGAAGGAAGGGAACATGAACTCAGAATTAAGTAAGGAATTTTTATTACCCTGGAGGTAACATTTTAATTACTGTTCTTGTGACCAGCTATGACCCAGAACTTTTTTTTTTTTTAATCTACTATATAGGGAAACTACAGAAACTTGGGAAACATCTCACATTTTCTTTCATGTCAGGAAAGAACTAGGCTTCTGAGGGAGTTTAGAATTAAAGAGAAGAAAAACATTAAGTTGCTTTATGAATTACTCCACTCTTTTAAAATGTTTAGTTACACTTTTCTAGGCCTAGAAGTGAAAATGACCAGGGTTTTAGAAATACTATTTTCAGTGCAGACATGAAGTGTGGTTTGAAACTAGCTAGGTGTTTCAGAGGAAGAATGCTTGTGGGAGGAAAAGGTAGGATCAGGAAGAACCTTCTATGTTAACATATCCCCAGGCCAGGCCAGGTCTTTTGAAGTTCTCTGTGTGTGGAACTCTTTTCTGGCTCTTAGCCCCCAGCCTAAGGCCCTGATAAAGCAGCCAGTCTGCCTAGTGCCTCCTTAAATGCCAAGCATGTTTCAGGTCTCTCTCTCTGATTCTTTCTTCCTTCCCCTTCTTCCTCCTGTCCTTTGGAGAGCTGTCCTTTCTTCTGTGAGATGTCAAGTGTAAAAATGGACCATGTAGTCATTTCCCTAGCTAAAAGTATATTCTTATAGACCCATGTAGTCATGCATCAGAGATCACATCAACTGCGGATTTACAGAACAAAAAGAAAACTAAGCACAAAAGAACACTGTACCAGTTTGGTGGAGGGTGGTAGGAAATCTAAGCAGCGCACTGGCCAACATTTGCTGGTTCCCTTAGCCTTCAAGGAAATGGCAAGTGAACATATTTGCATGCAAAAACAAAGTGAAGAAAACTGAATAAAATTCATCTGCAGAAAGTGAAACAATAGGTTACATGTATACATATACCCTAGGCAACTTTAGCCATAGGTTATAACAGAAGTCCAAAGGCGTAATTTCCACACACAATTGTTCACTTTTCCCACATAGGCGATTTCATAATTAAATAATTAGTCATTACCAAAAGTATAATTTTTGTAATTTTCATAATTCACTGAGATTCTAAAACCTAAAGAATATCAAGAGACATAATCTCCCTAGACAGCCAGCCTGCTACTATCCTTGGGACCAAAGCTCCAGAGCCAAGTGGCAGAAGCCTTCATAACTTGTTCCAGATTTTCTTCAGAACCAAGCTTGATATTGATTTACTGTTCTTGTAGCACAGAATCAACAAAATGAGAATAAAACCTCTGAAGTGGGAGTAAAAAACTACATTTATTACCACCTATTATGCGCATATGTCGTCCACTATTTACTTCGCATGGCAGCTCTATGAGGTAGTCAGTATTATCCTCATTTTACAGATGAGAATATTGGCACTCAGAGAGGCTGTATCATGCTCAGTGGTGGCAAAGCTAGAACCAGAGCTCCTGAATGCCACTGCAAAACAACTACCAGCACCTTCCATTGCCTCCCCTCCTGCCAGAATTAAAATGTAGCATCAGTATTCATCTCACTGAAGAAGCTGATGAAATCGTTCATTATACGTCCTGCATCTCTGAACCCTTTGTTACCGCAGCATTTCTCCCTTTCATCAAGGTACAATGCCATTGTCATCAAGTGATGCTGCAAGGGGGAGTCCTTGACGTTGGCCCAGGCGAGGTTGATTCCTCGGTGTACCACCTACGCAGCCTCGCAGGAGCCTACGCCCAAAAGGACCCTGTGTTTCTTTTATGCCCTGTTGTCACTCTCTTGAAATTCTTAATAATTTATCATTCAACATGTGTTTTAGAGTGAAGTCCAGTGGGACAATGGAACATGGTTGTGAACAAAGGAGTTAAGTGCAATACGCAAATAAGTATCTCTGCCCTGTTCCTTGACACGCTATTTGCATATAGCACTGGAGATGCTCTATGAGCACAGAATTTTGGTGAATTCAAGAACAGTGGGAGTTCAGCCAGACTCAAAGCAAGTGTAAGATAAGCATGTTACATGTACAACTAAGTAATCAGGAACACCGATAGCCCCAAGAGGCTATGTTTGTTTCAAACTCAGAAAGAAGACAATGGTATTCTAAGAGATACAGTGACCAAGGAAATCTATTCTTACTCAGGTTACTTACCTGTACAGTTCCTTTACCTTTCAGTCCTTCCTTACTCATCAATAAACTAAAGGCAATGTTGTTAGATACGCCTGCGTCTTGGACTAAAATAAACATATTTGAGTTATTTTGCGTGCATATTTCCTCTCATGCAAATATTTGCATTACTGAGAAATATGAACTGTGTAATTTTAGTGATACTATGTATGAACTAAGTGCTTGTATATTTCCATTAAACTGAGATTGTGCAATATGAAGATGAATGGTAAAATTCATGCAAATTATTTACAATTTATTTTTTCCATACTTAGAATAACATTAATAGTAAAAATTAAAACAACACTATGACAAGGCAAGAGAGAGAGATAACCAAAGAAAGGGAAACGCTTTTTATTTTCATACCTACAATGGCACTTTTTCCTGCTTTTTGAGCAAAGGCCCTCTCGTTTTTATTTTGCATTGGGCCCATCAGATTAAATAGTTGGCCCCAGATCTAGGCAAGCAAGCAAGCATTCTGCACTCTTCAAAATGCAAGCTCACATTCTGCATCAGCTTGACATTTTGTGACCTGGGGGAAGCCTTAAGAGTTTGAGATTAAATTGGCCTACAATAACAGAGGACTCAGAAAAGGAAGTTAAAGTCATGGCTGTAAGCACACAGTGTTTACATTCTGTTTTCTAGAGCAAAAATCTTGTATTTTGGTGCTACCTGTGAAAATAAAATATTAATCTAGGAAGTAGCTTCCAGTTGAAAGATTTGAATTACACAAATTTACCGCATGGTTTCAAGGTTCCATCAAGACTTGCCTTGGATATGGGAGTTTGGGTTACAGAATCTACTGACATTGTGATAGGAAGAGTTGTACTGGTCATTGGAATCAACACATTTTCTGAAAAGGACAGGGAAAGTATATTCTAATGATTCAAAGCATGGATCCAGACTGACCCCAATCAGTCCATTTATTGCTAAGTTAAGGAAAGATCTGTTGTCTTGGTTTCCCCAAAAGTAAATTCTTTCTGAAGAACTCACTCATCTCTACTTGAAGCCAGTAAAGTTTTCCCTGACTCTTTCCTTGGATGAACTTCTCCCTCTCTTTGGTTTTATTTTCCAGTCGCTTAGGCACTGAGCATAGTTTCTCTGTATTTCTCTTCTAAAGGCATGCTTTAGAGTCCTTCCACTCCCTCAACTGTAACTTCTCAAAGATAAAGTATATAAGTCAATCTCAGGTTATCACTCTTACTCCACCGTAAGGCCTGGAACACTATACTGCTCATCTTAAGAGGGTCTCAAAGTTTGTGGCATGAAGGGATGACCTCTACTTCTTGCACTTTCAAGATACCTGGGTAACTTTATATATGAAAGGAATGGAAGCTTTTGCTTTTCAATTTGAGGATCTGGAGAAAGGTCAAGTAGAAAACACAAGGTCTTCTACAGTAGGCCTTCTGCATTCACCATAGGCTATTGGTATGTCACTACCACAGGTACCCCCTGCCCCACCCCCCTGCCCCCCACCAATGCCTTATTGTTGACTGAAAAGCAAAGCCCAAAGTCTTTAGCATGGTATTCAAGACTCCATCCAAACTTGTCTCATTCCACCTCTCCAGTATCATCTCCTACTATTTTTTTAATACATCTTATATTGAAGTTCCTTGACCTGGCACCAGTCTTCAACATATCTGATTTCCCAAGCCTGTATCCATTTGAATGTACTGTTTGTTCTGCCTGAAATAGAAGTCCTCCCCACCCCTCCCTCTTTGGCTACTTAGTCCACTACTTAAAACTTCTCTTTTCCTCCTTTCCATCTTCCCTACATAGAGTTTCTCCTTTTCCCTGTTTCCATAGCACTTCTCCCAGAGTATATCATCTTCATCTTTATATCCCTGAATCATCACCATAGCACCTGATCAGATCAGATGAGAATTTACTAAATTGATGAATGGGTGAATGAATGAATAAATGAACAAACTGTGTGTCACATCTACTCCATAGGTTTTTCTCTACTCTTTCTCACTCTGTCTCAGGTTCATTTACTTCTGGCCTACTATAGAACTATTACAAGTAGACTCTTAGCACATAGATTTTAAATTAACAGCTTCAACTATAAGCAGGTGACTCAGCAAGTCCATGATATTTAGCAATCTACAGTCATTTTTATGAGACCTAAATTTTAATTATTTGTTGAGGATGCCTGTAGGAAATAGTTACCTAGCTGATAAGTAAAGCTAAATATATTCCTAGCACCCACAACTAAATGTGGTTTGTGGTTCTCTACTTACTGTTACACACCAAGTAACTGTAAAGTAAAAACAATTAAATGTCTCTGTGTCTCTATCACAATGGTGCTCAAAAGAATTGAATTGCTAATTTGAGAGACAGAAAGTATGTTATTTTGCTAGGGCTGCTATAACAAAGTACCGCAAACTGGGTAGCTTAAACAAAAATTATTGTCTCACAGTTATGGAAGCTAGAAACCTGAAATCAAGATATCAGCAGGGTTGATTCCTTCTGAGGCCTATGAGGGAAAGATCTGTTCCTTAACTCTCTCCTTGGTTTATAAATGGCCATCTCCCCAAGTGTCTGCACATGGAGTTCTCTCTACATGCGTCTCTGAGTCCAAATTTTCCCTTTTTATAAAGACACTGGTCATATAAGGATTAGTACCCACCTTAATGAGCTCACCTTGACTAACTACGTCTGCAACAACCCATTTCCAGAAAAGGTCACATTCTGAGGTCTGAGGTTCTGGAAGTTAGGACTTCAACATATGAATTTAGCAGGACACAAGTCAACCCATAACAGAAGAAAATGCACACACAGTGTTTTCAGTGAAATACAGGGTTGATAGTCAGTTTTGGCAGTGGTTCCAGGTATGACAAGAAGCAGTCCATATCAGTTCATTACAAAACAAGAAAAAGCAACCTAGAAAATGATCTCAGTGAATCTGTGAGCCAGAATTTATTTTAATAACCTAATAGTCAATTAGTATGGCTGAAGTATAAAGTCACGTAGTGAACAAAGGCAGATGAGAGAGAGAGAGAGCTAGACAGATCTGAAAGGCCTGATGTGCCAGACAAAGGATTTGAGATTTTATCTTATCTCAAATTCCTAACTTTCCCCACAAGTATTCCCCCAAGGCAAGGGAGAATGAGAGGACACCTTAATAAGGTCTAGGGATACAGCCTCAAAAGGGCCCACTACTGTACAAAATGTCCCTGAAGTCTTATGTTTCAGCCTAACAAGTCACCAAAATTTGCCTTAAGCTCAATAATTAGATATATTATATTCTAATAGTGTCCTTCATCAAATCTTCCAGTAAAAACCTTTGGAAAATCTCAGCATTCTCTTTTATTCTCCTGGAGTTACCTTCAACATATCATCATGACCTGTTTAAAAGGAAAGTGACAGACTAGAAGATGCTTTTCATGTTTAAAATTGACAAGGGACTTATTTATAAAATACCAGTGAACTCCTTCAAATTAGAAAAAAAAAAATGAAACCAACAAAAACCCCATAGAAAAATGAAGACATTTATGAATATACACTTTATAGAAAGAGAAACCCCAAAAGCTAATGGATATATAAATTGTCCTTATATCCATGGAAATGTTTGAGTGCTCTATTTTTGATCTCTAAGTCCACTGATCTGTTTGTTCATTACTACACTATCACTGACTATTTCTGTTATTATGGCTTTGCAATTATCTTCCTATTGAGCAAGATAAGTTCTCCCTCTTCTCTGTTTTCAACATGACCATAGCTATTGATTAGCCTTGATAATCACATACAAATGTTAGAATGACTTCAACAAATTCCTCCAAAAAATCATACTAGAAATTTTAATGTAATTGAATTGAACTTACAGATTACTTATTTACTCAACATTTGTTGAGCACCTGCCATGTGTATGACAATGTTGAAGTCATCAGAGACACAGAAATGAACAGTTCTTTTTCTGAAAGTTACTCCTGATTTTGTGTGGATGCTGTTGATTTTTTAGGTTGATACTTTATCTATTAACATAAATGGCAAATAAGACGAAGGAAGCAAGCCTCCTGCAAAATATCAGTGCCCTCGGCCAAGACACAGAGAAGTTTCCAAGGAGCAGAGTTATGCTTCTAAGGAGTATAACCAGGCCAGGCTGTGATATCATGTGCTATTTGTCCTCTTATCTATCCTTTACCAACAAAAACAGCTCATACTCCTAGGATAAAATGAGCTCACAAGCAAGAATAACCACGTATTTGAGGAGCACAACTACAATTTAGAGAGAGAGAAAGCAAAAGAGAGGGAGAACAGAATATTGGACCAAGTAGTTTAAAATATTTTAAATAAGCATTTAAAAATATCCTGAAAGAGATAAGGGAAGATGTCAGTAACATCAAACAGGACACACTGGAAATATGGGTTCAAAGATATAAAGAATTTAATAAGCAAGATATATAAGAAAATATATATACTAGGAAAACAAAATTATCTCCTTGAAGACCAAATCAAAGAACCCTCTCAAAAGTCATCAGGAATGATAAAAGAGATCAAAAACTTCAAAAGAAAGTTTAAGGCATATATAATAGATATATAATAGATGATAAACATGTAGAGAAAATGGAAACATAATTTCTAAAAATTCAGTGAAAGTTTATCAGAATTAAAGGTTGAAATATAAAGAAAGAAAATTGGAAAATTGAAAAAAAAGAAAAACTTCTAAAATTTTCCAGAAAAAAGGAGTAACACCCAAAAAGATGAAGTGTCAAATTGACATCAGCCTCAATAACAGCTGAACACAAGAGCCAAGAATACAATGTGTGGGAAAACATTCAGAAGTCTTTCTGAAACATTGAAAATGTTACTAAAAGTAATTAAAGTATGTAGACCAAGCAACTGGATGCAGGATGTCCTGCTTGAGCAGTGGAGAAACTAAGGGTGCTGGGCATGGAGACCATGGAGGCATAGGCTACCGTGGAAACAGAATATTGGCCCTCTCTGGGGGCGCAGCCCCTTTCTCACTTGCACACCTCATATCACCCTGTTTGGCCCCGGAAGATGGCTGGTGAGCCAGAGAAGGGTAAGATTCCTCAGAGGAGGAACAACCTAAGACAGGCACAGTCCCAGAGGGGCCAACAGGGGTGGGGCACAGACCCTTAATCCTTTTGAGAGAGGTCTCCTGCCCCCAGGGCTGCTTTGCTCTCCATGCCCAGCTCAAATCCATGCCCAGCTCAAATCCACACCCAGCTCAAATAGGACCCAGGAGGCAAACAAAGATCATTGCCCCCAGTCATGTGAGGCCTTTGTTTACTTCAAAGATAACCTTGTTTGTGGGACTAAACTGGGAGTGTTAGACCCTTAGGCTATGCCAAGAACTCAATAAAAGCAACTTGGGATCAATCAGCAAGGCTCTTGATCCTAGAGGTCTTGAGTCCCCTGTCCCATCTTTCTCTTAAATCTGTGTCTGTGTTTTCTTTAAGCTTGTGGCACCCGTCACTCACCTCGAGTCACCAAGCTGGTCTCTGCAACAATGGCATAATATGTGTAAGATGTTGTGATGGCTGAATAAAGACATTAACAGACATCTAAAGTCTCAAAAGCTTTACTCCACAAAGGGCTTCTTTGAAAGCAACTGAAAGAAGTAATTAAAAAATAAAGAAACCTACAAGCACACTCTTAGTATATGAGGCAGTAGGATTAAGTAAATAATTCATATAGGTTATTGTGGTCTATTAAAGCAAGGACAGGGAGGAGGAATGGAAGAGAGACCCACAAAAATCCAGAGGAAAATCTTGAGTAGTGTTAAATATGGCTGGAGGTTAAGGGCGTGGTTGGGAATGGGGGATCTGGAGGTAGAGAACAGAGGTCATATTTTGTATGTTTATTGCGAATATGTGAATCAACTACATATTTGACATTCATGAAGGATATGTTCTAAGATCTTTGCAAATCACAAAATAAAAAATATCACAAATAATATCCAACATTCAATAAAGAAAAGAATAAATGAAAAATTTAAGTGACTTCTTCAAACTGCTAAAAATCCCATAATTATAGTACTAAATCAGAAGTCCTGATTCTGGTATTTGAAGACAGGTGTTTCTCAAGATCTTTAAGTACCAGTACTTCCTGATCTCTTAAAGCTTCTTAGTGACCTTTGAGACACAAATTACATACTACATTAGGCAAACCAATAAGAAGATGACTCCAATGGAATAAGAAGAAAATGTTCAAATTCTTTTACAAAGTAATTTAAAAAATGAATCAAAACCTGACAAAATTTCAAAAAAGAAAAAGATGATTCAAATTGGAAACTGATCTTATTAAGAGTTCACTGAATTATCTGAAACTAAGATGAAACGATGTTTAGTCAGATTTCACATCCATTTTTCTTTTACTTTACTTTTAATTTTTTCTAGGTTTATTGAGGCATAATTGACAACTAAAAATTTTTCTAAATGTAAGTTGTACATTGTGATGTTTTGATAGACAGACATATGTTGTGAGATGACCACAATTAAGCTAATTAACATACCCATCATCTAATAATTATTTTGTATGTGTGTGTGGTGAGAACACTTCAGATCTATTCTTTTAGCAAACTTCCAGTACATGATACAGTATTCTGAACCATGGTCACTATGCTATACATTAGATCTCCATAAATAGTTTATCCTACAAAATTGAAAGTCTGTACCCTTTGAGCAATATCTTCCCATTTCCTCTATTTTCTAGCCCTTAGCAACTACCATTCAACTCTCTGATTTTATGATTCCATATATAGTTGAGATAATGTAGAATTTGCCTTTCTGTGTCTGACTTATTTCACATAGCATCATATCCTGCAGGTTCATCCATGTTATCACAAATGGCAGGATTTCCTTCCTTTTAAGACTTAATAATATTCCATTGTATACATACACACTGCATTTTCCTAATCTGTTCATTTATTGATGGTCATTTAGGCTGTTTCCACATATTAGCTATTGTGAATAATGCTGCAGTGATCATGGGAGTGGAGATAGCTCTTCAAGATCTTGATTTCATTTCCTTTGCATATATATCCACAGTGAGATTGCTGGTTCATATAGTAGTTTTATTTTTAATCTTTTGAGGAGCTTCCATACCATATTCCATAATGGCTATATGAATTTACATTCTCACCAACAGTGTACAAGGGCTCCCTTTTTTCCACATACTCACCAATATTTATTGTTTTTGTCTTTCTGATAATAGGAATTCTAACGTGTGAAGTGATTTTTTTATTGTGGTTTTTATTTGCATTTCTCTGATAATTAGCAATGTTCAGCACTTTTTCATGTATCTGTTGGCCATTTGTATGTCTTCTGTGAAGAAATTTAGGTCCTCTGCCCATTTTTAAGTCAGATTCTTTGTTTTCTGCAGTTGAGTTGTTTGAGTTCCTTATATGTTTTTGATATTAACCCCTTATCAAATGTATGGTTTGCAAATATTTTCTCCCATTTCATAAGTGATCTCTTCACTCTGTTGATTATTTCCTTTGTTGTGTAGAAACTTTTTAGTTTGCTTCAGTCCTAATTGTCTAGTTTTTCTTTTGTTCTCTTTATTTTTGGGCTCACATTTAAAAACACATTGCCCAGACCAATATCAAGATACTTTTTCATAGGATTTCTTCTAATGGTTTACAATTTCATTTCTTATATTTAAGTTGTTAACCATTTTGAAATTATTTTTTATGTGTGAGATGTGTCCATTTTATTTTCTTGTATGTGGATATCCAGATTTCCTTACATGATGTATTGAAGAGACTATCCTATTCCCATTGTGTGTTCTGGGCACCATCATTAAAGATCAGTCAACTGTAAATGTGTGGATTTATTTCTGGATTCTCTATTCTGTTCTGTCTATATGCCTGTTTTTATGGCAGTACCATACTATTTTGATTACTATAGCTTTGTGAAATATTTTGAAATCAGGACGTGTGATGCCTTCAACTCTTTTCTTGCTACAGATTGCTTTGGCTGTTCAGGGTCTCTTATGGTTCCATATGAATTTTAGGAGGTTTTTTTTCTATTTCTGTGAAAAAATGCCATTAGAATTTTGATAGGGATTACACTGAATCTGTAGATCACTTCAGGTAATATAGATATTTTAACAACATTAATTCTTTTAACCCATTAACATAGCATATCTTTATTTATTTGTGTCTTCTTATTCTTTCATCAATGTTTTATAGTTTTCAGTGTACACTTCTTTCAACTCTTTCATTAAGTGTATTCCGAAGTATTTTATTCTTTTTGATGCTTATTGTATATAAGACTGCTCTTCTGATTTCTTTTTGGATAGTTTGTTGCTAGAAACTCAACTGATTTTTGTATGTTGATTTTGTATCCTTCAACTTTATTAAATTCATTTGTTAGTTCCAGTAGTTTCTGGTGGTGTCTTTGGGGTTTTCTATATATAAGATCATGTCATCCACAGACAGAGACAATCATACTTATTTTCTAATTTGGATTTTTTAATTTATTTTCCTTGCCTTAGCTTTCTAGCTAGGACATACAATACTATGTTGAATGGAAATGGTGAGAGTGGGTGCCCTTGTCTTAACTCCTGATCTTAGAAGAAATGCTTTCAGCTTTTTAATATTGCGTTAAATGATGTTAGCTAGGGTCTTATCATACATGGCCTTTATTACATTGAGGTACATTCTTCTATACCTAATTTGTTGAGAGTTTTTATCATGAAAAGATGTTGAATTTTGTCAAAAGATTTTTCTGCATCATCCTGGAAATAATCACATGATTTTTGTTCCTCATTCTGTTAATGTGATACATAAAACTGATCAATTTGCTTATGTTGAACAGTCCTTGTATCCCAGAGTTAAATCTCATTAAATCATGGTGTATGATTCTTTTAATATGCTGTTCAATTTTGTACGCTTTTATTTTGTTGAGAATTTTTGCATCTATGTCAATCAGGGATATTGGCCTATAACTTTATTTTCTAATAGTGTCCTCTGGTGTTGGTATCAGGATCATGCTAGCCTCATAAAAAAGAGCTTCAAGTAGTCCCTCCTCTTCAATTTTTCAGAAGGGTTTGAGGAGAACTGTCATTGATTCTTCTGGTAAAATTTACCAGTGAAGCCTTTTATTGGTCCTGGGCTTATATTGTTGGTAAGCTTTTGATTATTGCTCTAATTTCCTTATTTCTTTATTGGTCTTGTCAGACTTTCTATTTCTTCTTAATTCAGTGTTAGTAGGTTGCATGTTTCTAGAAATTTATTTCTTCTAGATTTTTCAATTTGTTGGTATATAGTTCTTCATAGTAGTCTCTTAAGATCCTTTGTATTTCTGTGGAATCAGTTGTAATGCCTCATTTTTCTTTTATGATTTTACATATTTGAGTCTTCTCTCTGTTTCTTGTTGGTATAGCCAAAGGCTTGTCAACTTTGTTATCTTGTCAAAAAAAACTCTTAGTTTTATTATCTTTACCATTGTTTTCCTAGTATCTAATTTATTTCTGGTCTAATCTTTATTATTTTCTTCCTTCTGCTCACCTTGGGCTTAGTTTGTTCATCTTTCTCTATGCCCTTGAAGTGTAAAGTTAGGTTGTTTGGGATCTTTCTTTTTTCTTAACATAGGTGTTTATCAGTATAAATTTCCCTCTTAGAACTGTCTTTCCAAGCTGAAATGTTTTATTTGTTTTTTGCTTTCTTTGAAGAGACAAATTAGTAGGAGATCCTATCCTGAGCAACTCTATTTCTGGTTCATTTCTCAACCTCATTCTCTCCTATGGTAGCCTCATTCACATCTTCCTCTCCTCCTAGAAGTTTCCAGCTACTTCTTGCAGCTGCTAGCTGATGCCTAGAGGAGACAAGCTTGTCCCACTTGGAGAGTAAGTCTTAGAATTGTGTGCTTTCTCTCAATCCCACAAAGTCAGGCCAGATGCTCAGAACCTCTGTTTATTTTCCCAGGGCAGAGCCCTGAAGTGTTCAAAGTTAAGCACCTTTCCTCAATACAGCAAAGTTGAATTAGCTGTCAGTGTGAGCTCATGAATAATCTGCAGAGGTTCAGAAGCACCAGTGAGGCACACACAGAGCTCTAGCTATGGATGAGGAAGGAACATGCAGAGTGCTGAGAGTACATGGTGGTTACTGACGGAATTGAGGAGGTGTTCTGTAGGTGATGCATCCTATAAGGTCCATGAGCAGTCCTTTTGGTAAAGTCCACCAGATAATTAGTAGAAAGCATGGGCTTTCTGTTGAGTTCTGTACTCTGGTTTCTGTACCCACCCCTGTTCTGTGATCCTAGCAGCCTGTAGACTCTTCAGCCATTCTGATCCTTTCAGTGTTCTGGGTGGGGTGAAAAATAAGTGAGCCTCTTGGGTAACACCCTGATTGGCTGGGGAAGCAGGATGCTCACTACAGTCTCATTTTCCCCTGGAATAGAAGGGGGTCCCTCTGGTACTGTGCTCTGTTGCCTTGGGAGAGGGGTGATGCAGATGAAGAACAACTGTTCTTCCTATCCTCTGCAATGCATCTATTCTCAGATTTTTTGCTCCAAAAATGTGCTGGGACCCCTCTGCTAGACTCCTAAACTCCCACATAGGTACTCTCTTCTGTGGGTGGTTGTTAAAATCAGTGTTTCTGGTGGTGTTATAGGAGATAAGGACTGAAAACTATTCTGCCATCTTGCTAATATCATATTTCTCAATATCTGTTTCTTAATATGGTAAAAAAAAAATCACAATAGTATTTAATATATAATGTTCAATAGTATTCAATGGATATTTTATAATTATATCAATATATATTACTTATTTATTAATTTATATAGTATAAAACTAGTATATATGAAATTGACGTGTTTATATATAAACTGATATATATTTACAATTCATTTATTTATTAAATATATAATTTGAGACTATCTATAAAACCATTAGATATATACACACATGTTATATATAAAACACATAAAATCTCATATAGTGATGCAGAAATACTTGATTATATTGGAGAATGAAGGTCATTTTGATTGACTCAAAATTCAGAAGCCATAAAATAAATGACTGATAGCTTTAACTACACAAAAATCAAAATCTTCAACATCACACAAAATATTTTAAAGTTAAAAGAAAATGACAGATAAGGAAAATATCTGCAAATCATTTTGTAGATACAAGACATTTATTTAATATATATAAGAACATAGAAATCGAAATAGAATCTAAAGAGATAGTTTACATAAAAGGATATTCATACAAAAGTTGCTCAAATTTACACATGATAAAAGAGGTAAATTGTAATTACAAGATTTTTTTTTTACTTATTATATTGTACAAAAAATTCCACAACATACTTTAGCAAGACTATATGGAGATAAACCACCTTAGATACTTCAAGTGTGAGTGTAGAAGCATATAACGCATATAAAAGACAACTGGGAAATGTTAGTCAAACTTACAAATTCATCTACCTTGCCCCAGAAATCCCACTTCAGGAAATTTATTCATAAATATGCCTGCATTTACGTAAAATGATATATTTACAAGGTTATTTATTAGAGGATTCTTTTTAAAAGCCAAAAACTGTATCTACCCAAGTCATCACCTTTGGGAATATACAGGTGACTCTTAAACAACATGGGTTTGAACTGCACTGGTCCACTTACATACAATTTCTTTTTCGATAGCAAATACCACAGTACTACATGATCCACAGTTGGTAGAATCCACGGATGCAGAACTTCAGATACAGAGGTACCGCAGACATCGAGGGTTGACTATAAATTACACATGGCTTTTTGACTCCATATAAAGTATAAATGCCCCAACCCCTGTGTTATTCAAGGGTTAACTATACTTTAATATGGTATAACTCTACAATAGAATACTACAAAGCTGCAAAAAAAACAGGAGACAGAAACTCTGTTCTAGTTACTACTGCCACATAACAAACCATCCCAAACTTAGTGATATAAAACAACAGCCATTTTATTATGCTCAAGGGTTCTCTGGGCCAAGAATTCAGAAAGAGCAGAGTAGGAACAGCTTATCACTCTCCCATCAGTTGTGCGAGCCTCAACTGGGAGTTGACTCCATTCATTGAGGCTGAAATAAAGAGAAGGTCTGCTCACTCATAAATTTGGTGTGAACACTGGCTTTTGGAACCTCAGCTGGGGCTGAAGCTGCAACACCTACATATGGCCTCTCCATACGACTGCCTAGGCTTCGTTACAGCACGGTGGCTGGATTCCAAGAGCAGCATACTTAAAAGAAAGCCAGGAGGAAACTGTATTGCCTTTTTTGTCCCATGCTAGTCACAGTATCACTTCTTCCAACGGTCACAAGCTTATTCAGATTCAAGGAAAAAGAACATGGAATTATCTTTTGATAGGAAGAGTGTCAAAGTCACATTGGAAGAAGAGCAGGTGGGATGGAAAGCTATTGTTGCTGCCATTTTTCGAAAATACAATCTGTCCCACTATGCGGAAAGATTTATAAAACACAAAATTAGGTCAAAAGGCAAGATATATAAAGGTGTGGACTATGCTATCTTTCCTGAAAACAAAGGTAAGAATTAAGTTTGGATAAGGAAACCCTGGGAAAATACACAGGAAACTAACAAAAGTAGTTAAATTGTATGGGGGAAGTTTGAGGGGATTGTAGGGATATAGGTAAATGAGGCCAAGTGAGAGAGATATTTCATGTCTTTTGTTTTTCAAACTTGGAAATGTGCATCATTTGAAAAAATATTTTAAAAATTATAATAACTGATAAACACAGAGAGATACACACATTTACATACATGTATATCATTCTTCCACTAGAATAACTATGTAGGTTTATGTTCTTTTTAAGTTTTAAGAAGTATTTACATATGTAAGCCTGCCCTGGCACACTTAAGGAAAAAAACCATATTTGGGGGTCCAAAAAATTACCTTAAAATGTTCTATATGCTGAGAAATAGAAAATTGAGTTTTCTACATTCGTACTTCATATGAAGATTGGTGATACCTGCGATATAGGCTTAGAATCAATTCTTTTTCATTGCATTTCATCTCTCACTGTGAAGGTTAAAGAGTCAGTTGATTTTGAATTTTTAGTAATAATATGTCTCTCTTTCTCTCAACTCTCCTAATAAGCAATATTTAATTAGTGTTACCTGAGCTTGGCTATTTGCTAATCACTTCAAATGCAACATATACTCTAATCCTTACAATAACATTATAAGGAAGAAACTATTATTTTGCCAGTTTTACAGATGAATTTGCAAAATATCAAAATACACATTGCATATAGTGGATGCATGTGAAGGTTTAGTAGGCTCCAAAACTTCATCTCCAAACTGAGTTGCAAGATCTCATATTCTAACACCAGGAGTTAACACTCATCTGGAAAACTCTTTAACAAACCATGAGATCATTCAGTCAAAGGTAACTTTAAAGAGTATTTAGACCAATCTCTTTAATTATAGAAAAGGAACTTAAGGTCAGAGCAACAAATCATCATGCGAACCCCATACAGCTTCTGTGAGTAGAAGCCAGGTCTCCTAACTCCTAATGCAGTGTGCTTCCCACTGCCACAAATGTCCTGCTTTAGAAAGAGAATTCACTCATCGCCTAATAACCCTGCCCCAAGTGCCTGTGATAGGTTTTGTTCAAATCTAGTCCATTTCGAGGTACACACACACAGTAGAGTTGCAATAGCTGAATGAGAGGCTGATCAGCATCACAGAAAGGAAAGAAATAGCCCCCTTCCCCTTGGCTTATAAAAAAAAGATCTAATTATGCTAACACACTGAGAAAATATTATTTATAGATGGTATAGGAAGCTGCTAACAAACATCCATGGAATCTGAGTGGTCCCTAACCCAGGAATTCCTTTCAGTTATGCAGATGAAGGACACTCCCAGAGGAAGGCATTACAGATACCCCCACTGTCTTTGGACTTCAAGCAGGACATCACCAAGCAGGACTTCAAGCAGGAGCTATTTTTACTTGCTAAGACTAACTTTGAACATGCCTACTGCCCAGTTTATCCTATGTGTGAAATGAAGAGTATGCTCCCAGAAAGAGCCTTTCATTTACCTTAAATATCTGTTCATACATGGAGCAGTGACTCACCCAGTGCCTTCTCTGTGCCTGGCACCCTCTCTAGGCCAGGATGAAGCTAGGCAGAGACGAATCAGGCACAGTGGCTGACACTGCTAACAACCAACACAGTGTGAATCAACTCATTTCCCTAGTCAATGCCAACATCAGATGTTTTCTACTTTATAATCCCTTGATTCTTCAATCAAAGAGTTGGATTTTTTTCTTTCAGCTTTATTGTGGAATAATTGACAATGATTTTTTTAAAACTCCAGTTGTGAGCTTGATATTCTATACACATTTGTGTTTTCATATACTAATCACTGCTGTTGCTGAGGAGGTAAGGAGCAGACTTCCAAAAACTAGCTTCACATTAAAATACCTTGGTTAAAGGATGTTAGTGTTCTACCCATAGTCAAAGCCAAAGTTTAGGGCTATAATGGAAGGCATGAAAAACAGCATCACAAGAGAAGGCAATAGGAACTCCTAGATACTCTAGTGGAAATTAACTTCTGATAGGACAATTCATCGTGCTTAAATTATTTATGCCTACCCTATTCTATTGTCCCATGCCAGATTTTCACCAAGCCAAGATAAATCTGTGAATTTTTCAAGGATGGTTTCCTTAAAAGAAGTGTATCCAAGGTGCTCATTTCTGATGTTAAGGATCAACACTTAGCTGAGCTGTGTGAATGATAAAAGCACCTGATAGTCCTCATATTTCTAACAAAACATTGCTTAGTAGTCATGATTTCCAAGACCTTAAATCATTACTATATTTGATTCTCTCTGTTTTCAACAAACAGCACAAGGCTCAAGCTGTTTAAAAGAGAACCTCTCTTACTGCTTAAACCAAGGCAAAGCACCAGGCTATCCCCATGGGGCATTAGAAATAGCCATCTCCCTGAGCTTGAACTGACATTTGCCTATGTAACTTGCAAATTTTCTTTTTAATGTTTTTCTTACAACAAGGTCCACAGATTTTTTTTCCGTTTTCATTATTCTAATATAATAATGATACATGTACTACGTGTGTGTGTATATACATATATATATAACTATATATATATATAGCTTCTGCCATGACTTAACATTCTCATATTCCCCAAAGATGCAGCAACATATCATGAAAGGGTTTACACCGTGAAGAAGGAAATCGGAGTACTAAAGCCAGTGCTATTGCTTCATAGCTGATTCTAAATCAGTAATAAACTCTCTGGATGACACTCTCAAATCTATAAAATGGGGTTAATTGTACTCTATCCTAATTTCCTGCCCAAAGTCTTATAAACCACAAATAGAAAAATTCATGTGCAAGCCCTTTGAACACCATAGGTGATAATAAATTTGTAGAACATTATCTAAGATAAAGATTACAGTTGTAATAAAAGTGATTAATTAAAACAAACTATTACTTCATTAGTGATGTTTCCCACTTGGCCTATACAAAGTGTTTTAGTCAGGGCTCTCCAGAGAAAAAACAGAATAGACAAGGTTTGTGTCTATGTGTGTGTGTGTGTGTGCGTGTGTGTGTGTGTGTGTGTGTGTGTGTGTGTGTGTACACAGAGAGATATTTCTTTTCAGGAATTAGCCCACATGATTGTGGAATCTGTTAAGTCAAAATCTGCAGGATAGGTCAGCAGGCTGGAGACCCAAAAAGAGTTGCAGTTCAAGTCCAAAGGCAGCTTGCTATCAGAATTCCTTCTTCTTCCATGAAGGTCAACTGTTTCCTACTAAGGATTTCAACTGATTGGGTGAGGCCCATACACATTATGGAGGGTAATCTGCTTTACTCTAAGTCTACTCATTTAAATGTTAATCTCATATTAAAAATATGTTCACAGGAAAGCCCAGATCAGTTTTTGATCAAATATCTGGATCCTAAGGCCTAGTCAGGTTGACACATAAAATTAACCATCACAGAGAGTTACTATCCAGATCTACTTAGATAGAAAGTTCATTGAAGAGAGTAATGACTTTTTCATCTCCCTCAACCCACATCTATAAGATTTTATAAGAATAAATGCACAAAAAATGTTTGTTGAATAAGTGAATGGAAATTAGAAATGCATCTAGAATAATGTGGTTTCATGGTAACTTTCACCTTCCTGAATAAATCTGTAAATATCAAAACTAAGAGGAAACATCCAAAAGGTACAGCTATGGATATTCAAAGGAATTGCTGTCCAAAATAGCCAGGATAGACCATGGAGAACACCTGGCTTTTCCTTTCTTTGCTTTCTCCTCAGGCTCTGAAGTCTCCATCTAATCTGATGCTGGACCTCTTTGGTATCCCCCTTCAGTGGCCTTCAAGGTTCATCCAGAATTTCCCTGGTTTATTGACCATCACTTGTTTTCAGCAACACATTCACAACTCAGATGAACCACACATGATTATCTGGCCAAAGATAACCTACCTCAGATTAGAACATGGAGGAATTAAAATCTTTAAAAAGCCCAATAAAATCCCATGTGTCTTATGATATTCTTATAAATATCATTGGCTTTGAGAGGAAGTAAATAGAATTTTGTGATGTCCAATATGTCTACTGCTACAAATTTCTATCTAACACAACATCATTGGCTGAGTTGTGTAAATAATTAACTATACCATGCTTTCTGACTCAACTAGGTTTGGAAAATCATAATTTATCAGGCACAATTAATAAATATTTCACGCTAGCTATATATGGTTGTAAAAACAAGTATTATCGTATGTCATTTTTAAAGTGCAGAATGTAAAAGGGAACAATTAACCTTAAAAATAGTTAAGCATTCACTGCACTTCATGCCCTGCCAGGTAAACTGATGAACAAAGAAGTGTTTAGAACTGGCAGATCTGCCATTGTAGTTGTGCTGGAATGGCCATTATACATCCCCAAGGCAAGAGTCTGCAAATCTGCTCTTTGATAACCTGATGCCCAGGTTAGGAGGGAAAACAATCTCCCAAGGAAAAACTAGACACTTTTTCCTTGCCATGGTTGCTGTGGTGAGGTGAAATAAGAATCATATTTAGATTCATAACATATAAGTTCTTCTTCAGCCACATACTAGCTGAGTGACTTGGCCACTAAAATAAAGAATGCTTAAATCCTGTGTTGTACGTATGACTAATGGAGATATAAGAAATATTGGTGTCCATCGTATGGGAATATACTACTATGAAGTATTCCCAAGGGAGGATTTCCTAGCATAAAGATATATGATTTTAAATTATCCTAAGGTAATATAGTGGTTCAGAGCTTAACTACTAAATACCTCACAAAACAAATAAGGTCTAATTACAATATTGGGGGAATTATTCAAACTTTCTGAGCCATGTTGACCACTGATTTTTTTGAAACTCTAATTTTAAAAAATAATTATGAGGTAAGTTTACATCGACACTCCATAATGAACCTTTGTGCTAATTTGAAACTCATTCTAAATTGTGTACATATTAATCACTCCAACTTTCCCCTGTGGAGAAAAAAAGGGTCTTCTAAGTTGACAAGTAAGATTTCAATCTCAGTGACACCCCGAACACTAACTCATAGGCATAATTATAAAATAAGCCTAACTTCTATCTCACCTCTTCACTGACAATCTTTAGTGTCACGTTTATCAAAATCCCATCTTTTGTAAATTCTGTAACACCTTACATTTTGTTTGTAATCATTTATTATATACACACTTGATCCTTGAATAACACAGGTTTGAGCTGCATGGGTACCCTTATATGCAGACTTTCTTTTCAATAGTAAATACTACAGAACTACAGTACAATCCACACTTGGTTGAATTCATGGATGTGGACGCTCGGATACAGAGGAACCACGTACAGGGAGGGCTGACTATAAGTGATACTTGGGTTTTCACGAAGGGTCAGCACCCCTGGCTCTCATGCTGTTCAAGGGTCAATTGTATATAACAGCATGTAATGAATAAAATACACACACACACACATCTATAACTTGACACACACATACACACACATGTGTATACACATACACTAGATATATCAAGATAATAGATTATATAAATCAAAGCAGACTATATAGAAACAGTCTCTGCCCTCATGGAGCTTACTTCCTAGGATGGTTCTAGGATGCTAAAACTGCAGAATAGAGAGTGCTAAAGAACATATAATAAATGCATATTTGAATGTCTTTTATCCCCATGCCCACAGAAATAAATCAAATGCACCCCTCAAGATCTAGTATAAATACTACCCTTTCCATGAACCCTTTCCTGATATCTGATCCAATTGGAAATGACTTTTTCCTCCTCTCAACCCCCACAGTAGTTAATTTTTCATTTATCTACCTCTTCACTTAACATATATTTAATAAACACTTACTCTGTACCCAGAATAACTACTCAAGAGAAACTTGCTTAATAAATGGACCAATGAGTGCATGGATGTTAGACAAGGAAGTAACATTTATCATGCACTTACTAAAGACCCGAAGTGGTGCTAAGTGCCCTACATGCACTTTTTTATTCTACAGTACTCCCGCATGGTAGAGACTGTTCAAAAGACTAAGGACATAGCAGTGAATATAACAAAGAAAACTCCTTTGAAGCTTACGTTCCAGTGGGAGAGTCAGACAATAAAATAAACAAAAAAATAAGTATGTAAAATTTAAGTGAGACATAATAACGTAGTGTGAAGGGTCATGAGGAAAAGTGAAGTATGGTACTAGGATGGGGATGATAGTGCTGTAATTTTAGATAGGGGATTGAATTTGAGAGGAGTTCTGAATGAAGTGAAGGAGTGGAACAAAGGGCAGATTTGAGGGAAGAACATTCCAGGCAAAGGGAAAAGTGAATGTAAAGTCCTTGAGGCCAGAACATGTGAGTGTGGCTAAAGAAGAGTTAGACAGAGAGAGAGAGAGAGAGAGAGAGAAAATGAAGTAAGAAAGAAAGCTAAGAGACAGATTCCGTAGTATTTTGTAGGTCAGGTCAAGGAGTTTGGTAGGAAATTACTATGATGCTACCTTAAAATTATAAAATGTTTACATTTCAATAAGGCAGATATGGCAGAGTATAACATAGTAGGAAGAAGAACTTTATACTTGCATTCAAACAAATAAGCAAAAACCCTGAAGAGAAGTAAGCATGTGGATCCCTTCTTCAAACCAAGTGATTAACATTTCCTGAGCCTGTTTTCTGTTTTGGAAAATGAAGACAGAAATGCCTAAAGACATGGAAGAAAAAATACAGTCCTAAAAGCCAAGAGTTAAACCTTAAAACTGGCCTAAGTTATCTGAAATCCCTTTTATATGAAAAGCACCTTAAGGAAGAAAATGTATTCCCTATGCCAGAAGCAGAAGGGAAAAGAATCCAGCTGTTGCTATATTGTTAAAAATCACGGATCTCAAGAAAGAATGGGTTCATCAGAAAATGAATCAGTCAGCAAGGAGTATGAGAGAAAGGAAAGCATGAATTATCACTCTGCCTCCAGCACTGACTGGGAACAAAGTGTCCTAGAAAGATAAAATGATGCACACATGCCCGATTCTCCTTATTGTCAAGACAGATCTATCAGACCATTGGAGCCTGATGCCCTTAAATATATGAGTTATCCAGCCAGCTCTCCTTGTTCTGATTTCATGCTCACAAGCTACCTTCTGATAATCTAGCCTCCCAGGATGTTTTTCTACAGGGAGAGAATGTTCTGGTGTGCTGGAAAGTTACATTTCTCTCTAAAAATTACAGCATTGGCATTCTGTATTTCATACTTCATTCTCCCGTGGATTTAGCTGATGTGAATCAGCATGCCTAAGTCCAATAAAGCTCTGAGACACTGACACTGTCTGTTTTCTGAATCTGGGAGACTGAGAGGTCAGACCTTCGGCTGTGAAGAGCTCAGCAGGTGATGCCTCTCCAGGGACCGTTGGTAACTAGCCAGTCATACATGTTATTTTTTAACTTCTCTGCTGCCTAATTCACACAGGTTTTAGGGCTCAGATAAAATAATGTATTTGAAAGCTATAGAGTTCTTTTGAGGAACACTGAAAAAGTGCTGAAAAGATGGTGAAAGAGACAGAGTGTGTACTATGGACCTTGCACATCTGGCTATTTGGGACCATCTATGGTAATGAGGAAAAACCTTCCAATCTAGGAGCAATGGGTGTATCTGCCCCAGGAAGAATGTAAAACTCACAGGGACAGGTTCAGATACTAAGTCATCTTTCCTTGCCTGAATAATTTTATTCCAGGGATAGAAATTCTGGATTTTCCTTTTAAGAATGCAACACTCCAATACAAAAACCTGGAACTACCACTGATTCTTTCATAAGGTATATAGATATAGATATAAATATACATAGTACATTTGAAGTGCCAGGCAATGGGCTCAGCTATATAACCTTGTAGGACCCTGTGCAAAATGAAAATTCAGAGTCCTCTGTTCAAAAATCAAGGAAAAAATGCTGTAAAAGGTATTAAAATATAAACAGCTTTCTTTTCTTTCATGTTCTCTCTTCACTTGTCATGGTTTTTTCATTTGCTACTTAACATCATTCTAAGTAAAGAAAATTTATTTTAAAAAATTTTAGCATTCATTTTATTGTCCATCTTTATATTGTGCAATGCCAGCTTTAAATGAAAATATAAGAGCACTATCTCATCTACACAGCCATCAAAATTACACAGTTCATATCTGTTACAGGTCACATGTGCATATGTACTCTTTCTTGCTAGAACAAACAAAGCATTGCACAAAAATAACTCAGCTCTTTTTATTTCTACCAATGTTCCCTACCTTTAGTTTACTAATGAATAAGGGCAGACTGACAGGAAAAAGGAGTTCTTTCCTTTTTTATGTCATTATTTTCAGCACAAGTAGTTGACTAATACAAGGAAGTAACATGAGTAAGAAAGAATATGATAGAAGTTTTGGTCATTGTGTTTCTTAGAATGTCATTGCCTTCATTCTGCCTTCGAAAAAAGTTCTGGTTTGAATAAAAAATCGTGGTCTCTCCTTGAGGTTGTCAGCAAGCGTGACACTTCTCACTTAGCCAGTCATAGACATAATATACTTGAGGCAATATACTTACTTTGTACTTGCTGCATGTCTCACCGATCTCCCATCCATTTGGGTCCACTAGCATTGTTCATGGGACACTGCAAATGTTATGTGCTTATGCAGTGCCAAGGAACAGAGAGATCGTGCGTATTATGTGTATCTTTTCTCCTGTCATGCATGCTTAAAATTATCAGCAATAATAAGAAGTTTTTAAGAACTTTAAGACAGCATAACATTAAACCAGCATGAGTTTGTTCTGACCCTGGTGGCTTGATCAACTGCCCAGGTCACAAGACTATGAAGCCAGCCCTGCCAGGCACTGCTTTAAGAACAAATAAACTTTCATAACAATTATATGAGGTTAGCCCTGTAATTATCTCCCATTTCAGAATGAGGAAACAGGCACAGAGAGGTTAAGTAGCTCATTCAGGTGTTACTAAGGTCTAACAAGTGGCAGAGCTAGGATTTGAATCCAGGCTTTTAAGCTCAAGATACCCTGATCTTAACCAATACACAGTGTTGCTTTAAAGACATAGATTTTAAATTCAACCCCAAGTTTCCTTGCTTTTCCCCACTTCCTTACTTGCTAAAAATATAAAAGACAATTATATTCATCATTTTTAAAAACCCACAGATATTGTGGACATTTATTGTCATTGACTATAGTTTCCATTAGCCAGTATAATGAATAATACTAGTTATCACTGAATGCTTCCTACGGGCCTAGCAATTTGATGAGGTGTTCGCAGCTATTACCTGTGCTTACAGATGAGAACGTAGAAGTTTAGAGAAATTAAGTAACTTTTGTCAGACTTAGGTAATAAATAAGAGTCAGGATTTGGTCTCAGACAATTTGGCATCAACATCCAGGGGCTTACATACTTTGTCATAGCACTATAATTTTCCTGATGGTCATTTTAATGGTGCCAGGGTGAGCATCTGGGATCAGACTGATACGGATAGTTTATTTCTGCCAGATTTCTGTTCAGTCCCACAGGTTCAAAATTAGAAGTATAATTCAGTTGCAAGATATAAAGTGCTTAACATTCAAATAGGTACCCCAGTGCAAATTTTCTGTTTTTCTTTAAGAGATTCTTCCTCTGTTTACATAAAGTCCAAATAGATTTAGCCTAGAATGAAATGCCAAAAATATAAAGAAGCCACAAGAGTTTGGGATGCTGCCCTTGGAGAAAATGTTATCACTAACTGATAACCTCTAAGCAAATAGAGGTAGTAATTGGGTGAGTTCTCTTAATTGAATCCAATAGAGAAAAGAAGCTCAAGTCCTGGTCTTTTTTCTGATATCCATTAACACTACATAATGCTTTGCACAACCCTGACATCAAAAGAGATGGGCAGCGGGGAGGGTGGGGGGGGACTCGAGGAGGGGGGAGTCAAGGAAGGGAGGGAATACGGGGATATGTGTATAAAAACAGATGATTGAACCTGGTGTACCCCCAAAAAAATTTAAAAAAATTAAAAAAAAAAAAAAAGAGATGGGCATAAAACTGGGTAGCTCCCAGATCGGTCTCAAAAAGTTTTCTTTCTATTTAGAAGCTGCTTTCAGAGAGCATAACTGTTACAGTATATCACATAATTAAATAACAAAAGCATAATCAGAATAACCATCTCCAAAAATCTTACTAAATTAGGTGACATAAAAAAGGAAAGAAAGCCTAAAGAAGTAATTTTGGTTTAGGACATAAAATTAACTGAGGAGCTAAGGGACTGTTAAAGTCCAGAAGCCATGTGCAATGATGAAAGACTATTAAATTCCTGGCAAATTTTCAAGGCACATAAAGGAAAATTAGGACTGTTCTTCCTAACAGATTTTTAATTGTAAGAGGATTTTATTCAAAAGTAGCTGAATTCTTTCAACCTCCATTGCATATTCTGCAATTAACTGAAGATCCATCACAGAACACTCGGTTCTTCTATTGCTGTTCATCTAAAGGAAATCAACATATCAGAGACATTTTCAAAATAACTGAAGATGTAAACTCATTTTAAAAAGCAGGAAATAAAGGGATACAGAAGCAAACCTTCTAGTGAAAAAAAGGCATTCATTCCGTTCCCTATTCCTTTAAGGGACCACACAGCTCCTATTTATGTTTTTTAAACAGAAGCTGTCTTAACTTGAGTTCCTCCAGAAGAAAAGAGCCAGGGACAAAGGATTACATGTAATAATATAGTGGGGAGTTTGACGGAGATGTCAGGAATGAGGAATGAGGGAGTTGAAACAGGGAATAAGGGAGAATACAGAATGTATTATGGAGTTGGCCTCTGCTACTATGGGAAAATGGTGCTATAATTGAAAGGGTCAAATGAGAAGCCACATGAAATATATCTTAGGACATGTGTTTGCCTAGGAAAAAAAGGCAGGCATCTATCCACTGGCCCTATTCATTGGTCAAAGGACTCTCCCCACTAACACACACACACACACACACACACACACACACACACACACACACACACACACTTCAAGATCAACACTTGTGCCAAGTGGGTTCCTGTGGATGTTGCATACCCTTGTGAAAGAGAAGCTGTGGGTCAGGCAGCCAAAGGCATGCACTGGGCAGACCTGAGATGGGTGCTGTCAGGATGCTCCTGCATGAAGCTGGGTAAAGCCAGCATAGAACAGGTCTCTGCAGCTGCAGCTGGAGTAAGAGGTGTAATAGAAAGGATTTAAGTGGTTCCAAGAGGGGCCTGATAGAGTAAACATACCTACTACGTCAGACCAATTTCCATTCTTGAGTTCTAAGCAGCTGTTTTAAATTTTGTGGCCCCGATAAACTCTACTACAGTCTTCTTAAAGTAATAATAATGAGGTTTCAAATGACTCACAAACATACCTTGAAGTGGATTTAAATTTCCTCAAAGCCCTCAACATCCTGGATGCTTCTCCTCTAATGAAGAGTGAACCCCTACAGTGTCCACATTAGCCTCCCACATGTTTGCTGCTAACTCTTTTCACTCACACCGCCTCATGGTTTGCCAGATCTAGCAGTCTTCTCTCTGCCTGGAGCATTCTCTTTGTTCCATTGCACTGGCATAGTTAGGCACCCTGTCTCTGAAGATGTATCCTTTTTGCTTCCTCTGGCATTCGTCTTCAGCTTATTCTATTTCTCTGCATTGACCTTCATCATACACCCTCCAACCTTACTTTCTCTCTCTTCTTTCTAACAGTGTAATTTCCCCAAGATTCTGACCTTCATCCTCATAAGTCCCTCAAGTGATCACATCAGCATCTGCGTCCCCACCTCAAAAGGTCCTTTTCCCCACACCCAACCGTCCAATCACTCCTTCAGCTGCATTCTTTGAAACCAAATCTTAAGTGTGGAAACCAGCATCTCAAGGACATCCTGTTCTAACTAAATCTGTGGCCTTTTCTCTGAAGCTCTGTCTTCTTCTGCATTTCCTATTTCTGCTAATGACACATTCATTCTTGTAGCCTCCCAGGTCCTAAGTTCTGTTTATCAGCACCCACACACATTTATTCTACATATTTCTCAAGAAGAAGTAGGATATGACTCACCTCCTTTTAAGTAATCAGTGGAAAATGCACCCAAACTGTAAACGCCCTGGAGTTTATATCTTTAAGAGTTCCCAGCATGTTGACCTCTTGGTCCTAGAAAAGTTTAGCAAAACAAAAGGTAAGGTCTGAAAGAGATCCACCCACTCAGGACCAGCCAATGGTTTGGCTCAAACAGTTTTAAAACTTCTTTTTATATACATCATCATATAATTCTGATTTTACATACTTGAATGAATATGATCATATCATGCATTCCTTTTAATTCATTTTAATGCATACATTTTTGCTTTTTCCCTTGTTCCCTACTCTATTCACATATCCTCCCTCCTAATTCCTCTCCAGTTAACAATCTAAATGTACCCTTTAATATTTTTGCTCCATGCTCTTGTAGACATGTACATATTCAAATATACACATGCATATGTATATACATACATACCCATATATAAGCTTTAGCAACACACTACAAAAATGGGATAAAGTATTTTAGCTATTGTTTTTCTGTGCAACTACACAGAAACTTTTCAAAGTACCTAGTATAGTTCTCACTCCGTATTTTTAGTGATTTGGAAGCACAATAATTTATCTACCCTTTTTATTATTGATGGATTTTTCCCCACTCTGAATAATGCTAACATAAACAAACTTGTAGATAATCCTTATGGACTTAAAGTTTTCTGTATATAGAATATATTATCAAGAAAGGGATTACTGGGACATAAGCATATATGTACTCTTTTATAGATGCCGAGGGGATTGCTTTCATATTTATTTTAGTATTTTACAAGCATGCCATTTTTCCCACTCCCAGGCAGCAATAGATTTTATGTTAATTTCAATATTTGTCAGTCTGAGGAGTAAAACGTGAAATCTATTACTTTATCTTTTCGTTCTATTAATGTGTGTATGCATCTTTTCATGTATTTTTGACTATGCAGATTTTCACTGCTATAAACATTTTTTTCATACTTATTGCTACTTTTCTATCATTTACATCTTTCTCATCAACTTTTGAGTCTTTTGCAGAGTATAGATACTAGCTTTTCCCTCTAATTTACAAGTTTTTGTTTCAAATTTATTGTTGGTTTATTCACTTCATTTATGGTATCTTTGCCATAATGAAAAAATTTTAATTATTTATGCAATTAGTTCTCACTCTTCTAACATAGCTTCTGAGTATAAATTCTACTGCTAATCCTTCCCTTGCTTCTAGAATGTTCACATGGCTTCCTAGAATTCTCTAACAAGATTTTTATTTTATTTTTTACATTTAATACATTTACTTTTAATATCTAAACTAGCTGGAGATTGTATGGGATGAGAAAAAGACCCATTTTAATTTTTTCTTGGTGGGCAGCTAGTTGTGCTCTATTAAATAATCCTTTGCCTTTATTTACTGAATAATGAATGTATTAAATAATCCATCATTTTCTTCTATATTGAAATATTGCCTTTGTCATATGTTAAATGCTTATATATATCAGGATCTACTTTTGGATTCTATCAACCTTCCATGTTTTCCATTTTGTCTCTTCTTATGGCCATACCATAATGATTTATGAGCAGAAGCTTTCTGTTTAGTAATATATTCTGAATCTCTAAGGAAAGTCACTTCCCACTGTTCCTCCCTTGACATTCTTGAAGATTCACGTTTATGTATAAACTTAAAGATTACTTAACTATACAAAAACTATTGAGATCAAAACCGTAAACATATTAAATTTGGGAGAATTTATATCTTTATAGTATTAAATCTTCTAAGGCAATACCAAATCTTGTTTAATATCTTTAGATTTTATAATGTCCTTCATGCAGGTCTTATACCTTTCTTGTTAAATTTATTACTAAATAATGTCTTGATATTTTGCTATTGAAAGTAGACTATTCATCCCGTTTCTTATTTTAGGTCCTGAGCTCAATTGCTCTACTTTAGACTTGGCTTTGCTGGGCACTATGTTTCCCCAAAACCCCTTCCTTCTGTACATGTAAGTTGGAGTAGGTAAAAAAATGAGGTTGCATGAATTTTTGGAGGCATAAATGAAGTATCAGCCATTAGGCTCTGAATAGAGGCACACGCAGTTTTCAGTTTCTATTTGTTCTTTCCAGGTTGTCTTTCCTGACCACTGGTCCTACTGGCAACCTGTCACCTGACACCAGCACTACACTATGAACTCACAGAGACAGAGGCCATGAAGAGCCAGCAATCATCCATTGGCATCTACACAATCTTCTACGAACTTCTACACCAGCCTTCTTCATGGTTCTAACTGAGGAGACCAGACTCACCTATCGTCCAGGTGTGCAAGCTTCTAAAAACCTGCACCAAGGTTGGCGAGTCATTTTTCTCTGCTTTTTTGACTCTCCTTTTGAGATGTTTACTTTCCAAGCTCACTCTACAGTGAAAAATGTTTAATTCCTGTAATAAATTTCTTCTTCCACAATATTCTTAGTAGTTTCACTTCCCTGATTGATGCAAAACTAATACTATAGGGTAAGTATGATTTCTGAATGTTTATATTATACTGAATCACTTTACCAAATTATCTTACTAATTATCTTAGATTTTTGTAAAATATCTTATGTTTTCTAGTATACAATATTATTATTTTTTAAAAATAGTGTTTATATCAATTCTTTTCTTCCTTTATTTTTTTCTTTTGATGACATTTAGTAGAGCCTCTAGGTCAAGGATGAATAAGGTGAGGAAACCAAACCCTGTAGGCTAGTGGTATAGTAGCATGCAAGCTGCCAGTCCCTGGATATAATCTTAGAAGGAGGCTTCTCTGCTCCTCAGTCTCCTCATATTCCTTGAGCCTCATGGATGGAAGGACACAGCCCATCAGTTCAGCTCCTTGATTTCTTGGGGTAGAGAGTCTCACACAATGATATAAGGTTGATGCTATGTCCTCCTCTCTTTAACGCCTACTCCTACCCAGGACCAGCTTCACAAGTGTGTGATCTGTGTAGTCTCATAAAGCCAAGGACTTAAAAGGGCTCAACATTTGGTTTAATATTTTGCTATCATCATCTAAAATTCTTAATTTCTGAACAGGAGTTCCTGTACTTCTCTTTTATCCTAGGCTACCAAATTCTGTAGCTGGTGTGGCTCCCACACATCATTTAGCTGAGCTCTCACAGGCACCTTCTGAGTTCTAATCCTTGTCCCTGAGCTATTAGGGGTTAATATTCAGTCTTTGTTCTGGTCCATACCAGCTCTCACTATCTGGGTTTCCACAGCACCCATGCATTATATGCATCCAAGAATGCATTGCCCCAGAAACCATTTTAATCTGTAAGAGACAGATGACTAGCATTGTAAGACAAGGGTAAAAAAAAAAAAAAAAAAAAAAAAAAAACTTGTATAGGACCCATTTTCCTTGAATTCCCTGCTGAGTCTTTAATGTGTCAACCTTAGGGTTAAAAATGAGTAAAATTATACATTTGTGTCCAAAAAACAAACTGAATGATTTTAACAAAAGTGAGGACAAATCCAGTGTCATGTTGAAGGAAGAGAATAGGTTCAGTGGAAGTAAATGAATACAAGAAATATCAAGACAGAGCCAAAAAACTAAAGGGTTAATGCTAGATAAGACAGAGTCACACTGAATGAGAAAACTGATATTTTCCTGATGTAGAGTCTATTGAGAAGAATTAAAAGGTGATAAAGTTTAATAATAAAAGTCTCAGTTATTGAAAATCTTCTTTATTTGTTACTTACCTGTTCCTCAGTTAAACAAGTATGCTTCATATATTTTAAACTTTCTTCAAAAATTAAGTATTTTTAGTTTTTTAGTTCATCATTCTGAAACTTCAAGAATCTTTGTAGAGCAGTGCAGACCAAACAAAAATTACAAACTTCCAGTTATAACATAAAGAAGTACTAGGGATGTAATGTACAACCTAATTAATATAATTAACACTGCTGTATGTTACATATGAAAGTTTTTAGGAAAGTAAATCCTAAGAGTTCTCATCACAAGAAAAATTGTGTTTTCTTTTATGTTGTATCTATGTGAAATGATAGGTGTTCACTGAACTTATTGTGGTAATCATTTCAGGATGTATATAAGTCAAATCATTATGCTGTACACCTTAAAATGTATATAGTGCTGTATGTCAATTATATTTCAAAAAATAAAATTTATTTTCATAGAAAAAATAAAAATATAATAAAACTATGATTGAGGTATTCAAGTGTATGCTTTAACAAAGGGAGAGAGACAATGTAAAGACATGATTCATAAAGAGGTTTAATGATATTAATTACCTATGAATGATATTTCTATTAATAAAAAAATTGAAAGTGGCATAAGCCATTGATTTCTATTTGTGGCATTGTGTTAAATATTTTGCACAAGCAAAAAAAGAATCTTAGAGCAGTATAGATGTACAAGATATACAATATTGAACTTAACATTATTTAATACTAGGACATATACTGGGAATTGTCTACATAATATAGAAATTATATTCAAATATTTGATTCAATATCAACAAATGTTTTGAGGGTTTACAACTTACCAGACAACATATGCTTTTTAACAGATTTATATTATTTCATTCTGAAAAGAATTCTATAAGTTGAGTACTATTATTCTCTTTATAAATAAGGAAGGCAAGCCTCAAAGAGATTTAATGACTACTTTAAGTATACACAGGGGCTGGAATTCAAGTCCAGAAAACACCCAATAATCTCTCTTTTAAAGATGTACTACTTACACGAAGCCCCTTGATCTATCTGGCAACAATCTAGCTCATTCCCCTTTTACTCAATAAGTCAGATTATTAAGAAAAATTAGAAATCCAGATGTGGAGATCCTCTGCCACTAGTTCCTGATCCAGAAAAAGAGACCATTTTTCTAAATGTTTAAATGAGTACAAATTATTAGTGTGTCTTCCCGTGTGTGTGTGTGTGTGTTTGTAAGGGTGGGGGTGTGTATGTGTGTAAGAGTGGTGTGGTGGTGGTGATGATGAGTTCTTTGGGAGTGAAGAACCACCAAATATGATCCTTAACTACCTTAAACTGTTACCAGAATGAAGATGTTTCTGCTAATGGCTAAACACTGGGGTTTTCCAAGGAGTCCTATCTACCAATAAGCATAGCTGATATACCTGGGATAAATCTCAGTCTGGAGATCAGGATCCTGCACTGCAGGACACCCAGACTCTTTCAAGAATCCCTCCAGGAAAACCTACTCTTAGAGAAGTGCATGATTTTCTCTAGACAAAGGAATTCTCATTTCCTTGGAAACCATATCTCTGGTCCCAGCAACTCTTCTCACCTAATGCTTAACAGCACGTTGCCTTCTGCTCCTAAGTGAAAGAAGATTCTCCTGAATAAAGTAGCATATGGACTTCCCTAACTTTCTTATTTCATCTACATAATTATCAAATGATTCTAATTCAATACTTTGTAAGGTCTTTTGCACCTTACTTTTAAGTGGTCACAGACCATAATTATAGCCATCAAAAAAAAAATCTTTCAGTCAATTAACAATCTCTTCTGATTCACAGGGAAATGTAGGCTCAAGAGATTGGAAGATGATAAAAGAAGGCTCCACATTTCAGTGCACCAGAAAATCAGAAATAGATTTGGAGTCTTGTCATTCAAGTTGAGCAGTTCCTTATCTGCAAAAGTGAGGAAGAGAAGAAACAAGAGCAGCAGGAGGATGAGGAGGAAAAGGAAAAAGAAGGAAAAGAGGACAGAATGAGAAGTAGTAGTGAGGTATAACAGTGAGGTTTTAATCAGAAAAACAGAAACCATTCCAAGTTGTATTAGAAGGAGTTTAATTTGGGAAATTGGTCACACAGGTGATGGAGCTGAGAAGCCAAGGTAATCCCCAAACTAGCAACAACAAAAACCCACTATACCCTAGATCTGGAGAGACAAAGGGAGAAAGAGACAGTGTTACCTGAAACCCAGGGCCAGGGACACCAGACAGAAGCCAGAACATGACTGACCTATTAGGAGGGAGCTGGAGTCACGGAGGGTCTCACATATCTCCATGGAGGTTGTTCCAGTCACACATGGTTGAGGGATCAGCCAGATATTCAGGCACAGTTACCCTACTCAGAATCTAGAGCTTCCTGTTTCTTACTTTTTCTTTCCTGGGATTGCTTTTCCATTTTCTGGCAGCTACAGTTGTTCCAAACTATGCCCTCTGGTCCTTCAAGACTGAAAATTTTTGTTTCTGTCCCCTCTATCAGCCCCTCAAATCACTGGTCACAGCTTATACCCAGGCTGAAACCTATAAAAGTAGAAAAGTCAATCAGTGTTTTTTCCTCTCTTCTATACAACTCCTCTAAAATACACTTGCTTTTGTTTCATTTTCTAGTGTCTTGAGGTGTTTTCATTTTTGTTTTCCAATTTTACACAGAATTTATAGTTGCTATCTATGGGAGGGTCAATCTGGTAGGAGCTTTGTCAGTCATACATGAGGTAGACCAATACTCCAATATAATTTTAAAGTTTTCAGTTACAGGTAAAATATAAGTTTTAAAATGTGAATATTTTTAACTCTAACTACTTTGAGAATCAAACTAGTATAGGTATGAAAATACATATATGAAAAATATAAAATCACTGAGCAAGGCAATCATGTCCATTTGTTGTATTGTGAATCCAACTGTGAGTTCAAGCATGCCTCTGTTAATTGTAGTTATATTTTGCAGTTGACAATGACTTTTAAGGTTATTAGGGCAATTATCCTAACATTAGTACATTTTGGAGGCAAAAAACAAAAGTTTGAGATATCTGGAGAAATCTGTATTACTATCTACTAACTTGTCTTAAAAGTATTTTATTTGTTTGATTAAATTTGGTAGTTTTCTACCAAATTTGAAGGAGAGGGGGAATCAGGTACTTCCTCACAATCTTTCTTTAGTCATTTCATAAAAACAGCTTTACGGTTTCCTTAGCATGAGCCACTAAGGCCACTACAAATTACACATCTTCTGGGTGACAAAATAAATCTATACAGCCGTTTTATTGATCCACATCCCAAGCTGCACAAACCTTTAAACTGAGTGATGTCGTTTGATTTTATAGTATCTTAAAGAGAACTTAGGTGTAGACCTAGACATGAACAGCAAAAAAAACAAGCATGGCTGGTTTTATTTCTTAACAGTTGAGCAGAAAATTTAGAAAACCTATTTGGCAGAACTCAAGGCAAATTGTTTCTCCACTCTTCTAATTTTCTTAACAATCACCTCACAAAAAAAAGGTACAGTTATATATATTTTTTAATATTACAAACTAAAAAGTGAAAAATTCACTTTAGTGATCTCTCCTTGGTAATAGAGGCCCATAAATTTTATTTCAGAGAGTGAAACTCTCCCCTTTTGTAGGTTGGAGCATCAGAGTCATACACGAACCTTGATCCTAACAGACCAGAAAGGGCCGCTTCAGTCCAAGGAAGATCACTTTCCACTGACCGCTAGCCTGCTGGCTGGAATAGCTCAAGGTTGTCCTCCAGTGCTTCCAGCTCCCATAGGACGATAAGAGTCATGGCAAGAATGGAGAAGATAGATGCAGACTGCCTGAGTCTAATATCACTGTTTGGAAAATTTAGATTTTAATCCTGATTAGGACATCTTTTTTAGATAAGACCAATGAAGTCTAGATCTTGAACCATGGAAATAACCACTGCCTCTTTAATCCCCAAGTGTACCTCACAGATTTCTCCAAATACAGGTAATTAGACAAAGTCCATCTGAGTTTTCTATAATCTATTTGACCTTCTATGTCTCCAGGATATTTACTTCTTATAAATTTTCTCTTTAGGGTTTTTCTCTGACAGGTTACCTTTCCCTCTGAGGCTACTTAAGTCACTGCACAAAACTTCTCAGCTTAATTTCTTTCATGGCACCCAGCCCAGGATGCAGTGGTTGTTGGTCACTCTACCAGACTAAAATCCCAGTGTCCTGGTACGAGCAGGCCAGTATCAAATGAGTATCATGGGTACTGGTAACCTTTCCAGCTCCATGAGAATATAAACCTGTGGGGACCAGGGACATTGCCTATTTTGTATATTGCTATAACTCTAGCACTTAGACCAATGCCTGATGAACAGTTGTCTACGTTTATTTGATGAATAAATTAGTAACTAAATTAATAAGTTAAATAACTCAACATTCCCTAAGGATCTTTATTCAAAAAAGAAATGGAATTGTCCTTGTTCTTCTTATCTTCCTGAGAAGTACACTTCTAAATCATTAGGTGAAACAGGGCAAGGTAGCTGTCCACACTGGAGAGGGTAAGATGGGAAAGCTACCATGGTACGAATAAATGTGAGAGACCCTGAGTAGAGAAGGTGGCTACACCCAAGGGGTGGATTATTGTTAGTTGTGGGGTGTCAAAATTCAAGCAAGGTGAGGCAGGTGCCCATGCAGGAGATTAGACCAAGCAAGGTGAACAACATGTAGGAATGGCCCAGAGTGGTAAAAGTAGCATTCCAAAGGAGGGATAAACCAGCATGTATTGTCAGAGTTCAAGTAAAATGAAGAAGGCAGCCTCCAGAGGTGAAGGCAGCCTCCAGAAGTGAAGGCAGTGCAGTAAAGGGGAGTCAGATTCTGAGGGGGTGATGTGGATATTCATGAGAGGTGGGGAACCCAGTCTGGTGCAGATTGTCAAAATTCAAGCATGAAGAGGTTGGGGAACAGAGCCCATGGTGAAAAGGGCATCCATGCCTAGAGGTGGCCTGGCACAAGGTATTAGAGAATGAGCAGGGTCATAAATAATCCACACTGGGATGCATCTTAGAATGGAGAGTCACAGCCCAACAGAGAACTATGCCCTGGGGTGGTGGACTAGTGTACACAAGGGGGGTGAGAAGGGAAACACCTGAGGAGGGAGTAGCAGAGATAGATTGGTTAACATGCAGAGGATAAACAAAATCAGTAAATATATTAAAGGCAATGGATCTAAGTTTCTCTCTATCAGAGAAAGGAGTTACAAATGTGGAAAGGGGAAAACTAGAATAAACTCTGTTGGATTGAAACTAGATGTATCCATATAAACTCATGGTTTTTAAAATAGATAAAGCAATATAGATGTTGATGTGTGCATATGTGCACATATGCAGTCTAGGTTTCTTTTTTTTTTTTGTCAGATTTTTTTTTAAATTTCATTTATTTATTTATTATTTTTGGGGGGGTACACCAAGTTCAATCATCTGTTTTTATACACATATCCCCGTATTCCCTCCCTCCCTCGACTCCCCCCTCACCCTCCCTTGAGTGCCCACCACCCTCCCAGTCCCAGTCCTCTAAGGCATCTTCCATCCTCGAGTTGGACTCCCTTTGTTATACAACAACTTCCCACTGGCTATCTATTTTACAGTTGGTAGTATATATATGTCTATGCTACTCTCTTGCTTCGTCTCAGCTTCCCCTTCACCCCCCACCCCCTCCCAAACCTCGAGTTCTCCAGTCCATTCTCTGCATCTGCGTCCTTGTTCTTGTCACTGAGTTCATCAGTACCATTTTTAGATTCTGTATATGTGAGTTAGCATACAGTGTTTGTCTTTCTTTTTCTGACTTACTTCACTCTGTATGACAGACTCTAGGTCTATCCACCTCATGACATATAGCTCCATCTCATCCCTTTTTATAGCTGAGTAATATTCCATTGTATATATATGCCACATCTTCTGTATCCATTCATTTGCTGATGGGCATTTAGGTTGCTTCCATGTCCTGGCTATTGTAAACAGTGCTGCAATAAACATTATGGTACATGTTTCTTTTGGGATTATGGTTTTCTTTGGGTATATGCCCAGGAGTGGGATTACTGGATCATATGGTAGTTCTATTTGTAGGTTTTTAAGGAACCTCCAAATTGTTTTCCATAGTGGCTGTACCAACTTACATTCCCACCAACAGTGCAGGAGAGTTCCCTTTTCTCCACACCCTCTCCAACATTTGCTGTTTCCAGATTTTGTGATGATGGCCATTCTGATTGGTGTGAGGTGATACCTCATTGTGGCTTTGACTTGCATTTCTCTGATGATGAGTGATGTTGAGCATCTTTTCATGTGTTTGTTGGCCATCTGTATGTCTTCTTTGGAGAAATCTCTATTTAGGTCTTCTGCCCATTTGTGGATTGGTTTATATGCTTTTTTGGTATTAAGCTGCATGAACTGCTTGTATATTTTGGAGGTTAATCCTTTGTCCATTGTTTTGTAGGCAACTATTTTTTCCCATTCTGAGGGTTGCCTTCTAGTCTTGTTTATGGTTTCTTTCGCTGTGCAAAAGCTTTTAAGTTTCATGAGGCCCCATTTGTTTGTTGTTGATTTTATTTCCATGATTCTAGGAGGTGGGTCAAAAAGGATCTTGCTTTGATGGATGTCAGAGTGTTCTGCTGGTGTTTTCCTCTAGGAGTTTTATAGTGTCTGGCCTTACATGTAGGTCTTTAATCCATTTGGAGTTTCTTTTTGTGTATGGTGTTAGGAAGTGTTCTAATTTCATTCTTTTACATGTAGCTGTCCAATTTTCCCAGCACCACTTATTGAAGAGGCTGTCTAGGTTTCTTAATGCTGTCTACTGAAAGGGCCTGTGAGCACTGGCACCTCAATAATAATAAACACATCTAGCACCCAAATCTTGACTTCTAAATACCATTCTCCACTACAAGAAATTAGAGCTCCTTGAAGAAATAGCTGATTTCAGGTTTGGGGCAGGGTAAGCATAAACTAAGAATATACTGCTGTGTAAGGAAGTAAGAAAGTACTCTAAACATCAAAATAAAGAATGAAAACAATAAGCAGTGACTCAAACAAAATAAAACAAAGAATTTTAATGTGTCTGTACAGGTAAAAGTAAATAATAAATGACTAACTTGAAAGTTTAATGAGGAACATAATATTTACATAGTTCAAATTGCCTCTTATAGTCTTCTTATTACCTGCAAAAGGGAGAAGGTAAGTGGAAAAGCCTGACAGACACAGAATCAAATAATCAAAGTCAGCATCACTAATTTTGAACAAGTCAAAATTTTGCACCCTTTGATAGGATATAAAAAAATATATCACTTCTGTGACATTCTTGCCAAAGATGCATAACCTGAATCTGGTCATAATGAAAAACCTAAATTGAGAGACATTTAACTAAAAAAGGTAGCCTGTCTTCAAAAGTACTAAGATCATGAAAGTCAAGGAAAGACTGTTCTAGACCTAATGAGAATAAAGAGAAATGACAGTGAAATATAACACATGATTTTGAATTGGATCATCCTACTATAAAGAACATATGGGAACAACTGCTGAAACTTGAATGTGTCTGGGGATTAGATAATGTTGCAGTCATATGTCTGTGTGAAAAATCACTCCACACACTAAGCTAAAATATTCAGAGGAGACTGGGCAACTAGTCACCAGCCTGAGCTCAAAAAGTTTCAGGGGAAAAAAAGATATTTATGCTGTGCTGAAAACTTTTCTGTAAATTTGTGATTGTTTCAAAATTAAAAAGATGTATTTTTAGTAAGGCTATGAAACTTTCTTTTAAAGTTTTTGTGAGGGACAATGAAGATATACAAACTGATTCTATAGGGTCCCTTCCCTCTGTGTTCTCTGCAGAAATCAGGCTGATGAACTAACAATAAAATGTGGTTTTAAGTCATCCAGAAATTCTTTCTCTGTCCTCCTACAAAACCTACTGTCTGCAGCACACATCTTTACCTTGCAGTTTCTAGTGTTTTGTTTGTTTGGTTGTTTTGTTTTAATTGGCTGCATTAGGTCTTCATTGCAGTGCGCGGGCTTTTCTCTAGTTGCAGGCTTCAGTAGTTGTGGCACATGGGCTCAGTACTTGCAGCTCACGGGCCCAGTTGCTCTGCAGCATGTGGGATCTTCCTGGACCAGGGCTGGAACCCATGTCCCCTGCATTGGCAGGCGGATTCTTTTTTTTTTTTTTTTGACATGCTACATATCCTACTTTTTTATTTTATTTTATTTTATTAACTCTTTATTGGAATATATTTGCTATACACTCTTGTACCCGTCTCTGAAGTACACCAAAGTGAATCAGCTGCATCTACACATATATCCCCATATCCCCTCCCTCCCGCGACTCCCTCCCGCGACTCCCTCCTGCGACTCCCTCCCACCCTCCCCGTCCTGGCCCTCCAAGGCATCTCCCATGAAGTTGATCTTCTTTTGTTATACAGCAACTTCCCACTAGCTATCTATTTTACAGCTGGTAGTGTAAATATGTCTATGCTACTCTCTCATCTCGTCCCAACTTCCCCTTTGCCCCCCACCCCAGCCCAGTGTCCTCAAGTCCATTCTCTACTTCTGTATCTCCACTCTTGCCTGTCACTGGTTTCATCAGTACCACTTCTTTAGGTTCCATATATATGTGTTAGCATACAGTACTTGTTTTTCTCTTTCTGGCTTACTTCACTCTGTATGACAGACTCTAGGTCTATCCACCTCATGACATATAGTTCAATTTCATTCCCTTTTATGGCTGAGTAATATTCCATTGTATATATGTGCCACATCTTCTTTATCCATTTATCTGTTGATGGGCATTTAGGTTGTTTCCATGTCCTGGCTATTGTAAATTGTGCTGCAATGAACATTATGCTACTCGTTTCTTTTTGGATCATGGTTTTCTCTGGGTATATGCCCAGTAGTGGGATTACTGGGTCATATGGTAGTTCTATTTGTAGTTTTTTAAGGAACCTCCAAACTGTTTTCCATAGTGGCTGTACCAGCTCACAATCCCACCAACAGTGCAGGAGAGTTCCCTTTTTTCCACATCCTCTCCAACATTTATTGTCTCTAGATTTTGTGATGATGGCCATTCTGACCGGTGTGAGGTGATACTTCATTGTGGCTTTGACCTGCATTTCTCTAATGTTTAGTGATGTTGAGCATCTTTTCATGTGTTTGTTGGCCTTCTGTATGTCTTCTTTGGAGAAATGTTTATTTAGGTCTTCTACCCATTTGTGGATTGGGTTATTTGCTTTTTTGGTATTAAGTTGTATGAGCTGCTTGTATATTTTGGAGATTAATCCTTTGTCCGTTGCTTCATTGACAAGTATTTTCTCCCTTTCTGAGGGTTGTCTTCTTGTATTGTTTATGGATTCTTTCGCTGTGCAAAAGCTTTTAAGTTTCATGAGGTCCCATTTGTTTATTCTTGATTTTATTTCCATTATTCTAGGAGGTGGGTCAAAATTCTTAACCACTGCACCACCAGGGAAGTCCCACTTCTAATGTTTATAGGCACACATATATTGATATATTGTATATGTGCATGTTACATAATATATTAAACAATATACATGTTTTCATTGAATAGCTAATGGATTAATCACTGGCATCAATTTATGCATCAGAAAATAAAGTTCCTACATTTACATCTGTGTTAATGCAAAAAAATACTCCACCAGGACCAAGTTATTTAAAGAAAATAAAAGCCAAATTGTTGAGAAAAGTCTTCAGAGAACCACAAAAAGTTTGCATTAAACACTTGAATGCATTTCTATTTAGGTTAATGTGGTAAAGCTAGCTTGCTACTCTGGAACTCTTTTCCCTTTCCTCCTGGGCTCACAGGCAGACTTCATTTCATAGAGCACTTGGCAGCCTAGATTCTTCAATGGCTATGTAGAGCAGAGCCCTCCTCCCCTATCACCATTTCATCCTTAAATGAGAAAAAGTTTCTACATTTTAATTCACTGAGATTTTCCCCTGCCATAGCAACTGCTACCATCATCTAAACCAGTGAATATTTTTTGCTCTCAGATCGAGTTTGGAGACCACAGCTGATTGTGGGGACTAAGTCCCTGAGTTACCTTAGAGTGAAGCATTTACAGGACAAACCAGCCATTCTCCTGTTAATATTAGCTGCTTCTTAGAGAATGAAATTCTCCTCATTGTGTTAATGAAATTATTCATTTTTCTCCACCTATCAAAGGCTTGCTTCCAGGAAGGGAATGAGGAAGAATCAAATAGAACAAGCTGCCACATCCCTCACTATCTATCCATCCATCTGTTAACATCTATGGACAGAAGCCTCTGAAATCTACTAGGTGCAGAATGTCAAATCTAGTGCATGAGAAAATGGGCACTACCTGTAATGCTATTACATCAGATAATTCTAGAAAAACGTGAACATAAGAGCAGAGGACCTAGAGTGTTGTGGCAGCAAACAGCAGAAGACTTAATCTGGTCTAGGAATGAGAACATCAGCACTGATCTCTGAATCCCTCTGTATAGGTTGCTTTCCTGAATTTGGGTTTCTGCTGATGAGTCTTTCACCCTGTGTGGGGTTCTCCACAGCATCTGACAAGCCATCTTATTGCTACTTTCTGTTATTCTCCTTGGTTCAAACAACTTTCAGTTTCCCCATCTATAAAGTGGGAATAGAAATACATATTTTACAAGTTTATTATGAGGTTTAAGACACAGAAGTATGTGGAAGTGCCTAGCAAACCAACTGACACACAACAGGCAGACAACAAATGCAATTTTATACCTTGAGGCCAGATTTCTTCAATATGATACTCTAATCTAGCTACCAGACATACGTACCTTATTCCTCATTCACTTTGGGAGTTCATGTGATCTTTCGTCACATGCTTAAAGAAAAATAAATATTTGAGTATTAAATTTGTGGTTTCCCTGAATCTTATCCTTCCAGCTCCAATTCTTTTTTTAGTTCAACTTGACTATATCTTTGCTCTCCCATGTTGGCTCAGGTTAAACCCTTTGCCCATCTCCCTGTGTGTAAAGTAATGACCTTGTCAACCCAGAGAGCCATAGTCAAATCATCACCACCATCATCACTACTGTTATCATAATATTAATATTAGAGCTATATATTTTTTGAATTTTTACTAAGTATCAGGTGCATTCTAGGTGCATATAATCCTATTTTTACTTCATAAACCCTAAAATAGTTTGTAATATTTACATTTTAGGAATGAGTGTATCGATTGCCATATATACATTACTAAGAAAAAAAAATCAAACTGTACACTTTAAATATATGCAGTTTATTGTATGTCAATTATATCTCAATAAAAGTTCTTAAAAATTAAAAAAAAAAAAGAATGAGCGTATCAAAGCTTACAGTGGTTGAGTAATTTACCCAGGATCACACAACTAGTTGGCAACAGAAGAGGGATTCGACCTGAGGTCTCTTTGCCTCCAACATCTATGTTTTGCACTATACTAAATGTCTTTCCACAAGAACTTCCAAAATGTTTTCTTGTAACTTCTTTATTGCCACGTTTTTGAGCCATAGTCATGGTGGCATTTAATGTACTCATTCGATATATGATTGGATCATTAAATATCAGTGCATCAAAATGCCATGAACCTGAAACCTAAGGAAAAGGTCAGGAAAAAGCAATCTAGAAGTCTAAAACATAAAGATTGAATGAAAGTATACCATTTTGGAAATCATAACGTAACATCGTAATGAAAAACATTTTGGACGATTGAAAAACAAATTGAGTAGTAAAAATGTTGCCTGTGTTACTCCAGCACTAACCAGGGTAAAGGGCACTTGACTAGTATCTATTTTCTGGTTTGTTTACCAAGTTATAGCATTAAAGAAAGAAGAGTACATTGTGCTATAATAACTGATCCTACTATTGCTTAAAATCAGTTTGTTTCTCAAACTTTTGCTTTTCTCCCTAGCCTTAGCTTACTAGCAACTGGATTCTCCTATTGGAAGAGAATGTGCTGATCAATTGAATCAGATATCTTGTTCTGCTTAACAGGGATCAGATATTCCAGTCTGTTTGAGTGAGTGCTATGTGAAAGGTGCTCTAGAGATAATTCTATTTCTAGGCATAAACAATTGACCTTGTTGATTATTAGTCTCCTGCGTTTGACTCAGCGTCCCCACAACTGCACCCTGAAGAATGAGTAAAATGGATTCCTTAAGGTGAAGAAAACCGCCATCTGCAAGCCACAGCCAGCATCAGTCCTCCAACTAGTGCTCCTCCGGAAGATTGCTGAATTAGATATACAACTACTTTCCACCCAGACAGGAAAGTCTGAAATATGTTGGGCAACAAAATGTTCCCTAAGGTCTCAATGTCTCTCCTAAAATCTTTCTTGACTAACTATCATCCAAGGATTCCCCTCACCCCCACAATTCTAATGGTTATGTACCTATTAAGGAGTATTTCTTCTTACAGATCCTTAAACTGTTTCCTTCCGGTTTTATCCCTTGATTTGGATTTCCCCTTATTTGGAAGGAGAATCTTACTTCCTTGTTTTGATTTTGGCAGTAGTCTTCACAAGCCTTCCAGAACTCTTCATGGTCCTCTTGAGGGAATGCATTTGTAACATTCTTCACAAACTGACTTTATAAGTTTGGCCTTTGATGAAATACTTGAGCACATAGCCTTAACTCACCCAACCGTAAGGAATGGAGTAATAGTATGAATCACTACTCTCCAGCTGATTCATTATGGCCAAATGTCTGTCACTTGGACTCTAGGGAGCCAATTCTTTCAAATAATAACTGAAGATAATCAGAGAGAAGTAGTGAGTAGGCTAGATGATATTTATAAAATACGGCTACATTTCATAAAATTTCCATTAGGATAGATTATCTACACATTATCCTCAGGCAGAAATGTATTGAAATTACATGGTAAATCTAGTTATCTGGCATTCAGAGAAATAATTACTGGAAATAGAAACTTTTTTTTGTTTATCTATATATTTCCCTATCACCAAAAAGGCATATTTCTTTAAATTATGGACTCAAACTTCTTCTCCCTGATATTTTGCCTTAAGTAAAATATTTTCATGTGTATTTGAAGGGAAACTATCATTGGTATCATTGATTTCTACGCCAATTGCTTATACTACTTCCCTATTTTATCAGTCCATCTGTTAATATAGATTGGATTCCTGACATTACACAATGAGGATGAAGTGCACACAATCAGTAAAATGCAATGACCACAAAAAGAAATATCTATGGTCTCTATTTCTTGAAAATTATATTAAAATCCGGTAGAATCAGAAATTCTATAATTCAGAATATCTAACATTAAAGTTAAGAATGTAATTAAACATAGAATATGAAAGGATTTCTATTTTCCAAAAAGTCACATTCCCTGACCCAAAAGTATTTGACATTAAAATACTACTCATTATAATTTGTTTTTTGATGGTGAAGAATTTCTTGTATCCTTTTTGTGTATCAACATTATTCAACAAGTATGTATTGAACATTATTACATGCAATACACAAGCATCGGTGCTAGAAAGCCTATAAAAGTGAATAGTCAGGTTTTTTCCCTCAAGTATCTCATATTTGTTTTACACATGAATTTTAACCATATGTAGATGTGAGAAATTTCATGGTTTTAGAGATTTTCAGCTGACTCAGTATCAGATGCCAGGGTGTTTAGCCTACTAGTAAAGATAAAGAGCTCATGGGGAAAAAATAGAATATTCTGGATTCTTCCAGAATATATTTTGCCCTCTGTCACAACAGGTAATTAATTACCTAAAAGCACCATAGCTCCCCTTTATCCCCTCTGCAAATACTACATTATAAAATCCAAACCCCTTACTATGTTACACAAGGCCCTCATGATTTGGACTTCCCTACATTTGAACTCCAATTACTTCAAATCAGGAGAATATTAAAAACTAGCAAGGCTGAGCCACCAACCAACCAGAAACGAACAGGAGTATTCCTGGAGCAGGGTCTTGGAAGCCTCCTTCAGTGTTGAGCAATTACCACTTTAGTCATTAGATTTGGGGTAGATTTAAGGAAAGGGGAAGGCAGCCAGTTTGTCAGTGGGAGGATCACACAAGGGATTTGGGGCAGTGGTAATTTACTATTCAGATGAAAGTATTTCAACATTTTAGCCAAAAGCTGAAATGTGTGCCAGCAGCTTATTAGCTCGCTTCCAGCTGCACGTTAACGAGTACCCTTCACTCCTGTCAAATCAACCTAGTTAGTATTCCTGAAATATTTCACCTCTAGGAGCTAATATCCTCTAAATGTTTTATACCCAACTAGTTAACATTCCTTAAATGTTTCGCACCAATAGCTCCAAGAAGCATTCCAGAGATGTTTCATTACAATGAAGTTCCCTCTGCCTGAACAATCCTTCCCTCTTGCCACTCACCACCTGGATAAATACATTTCAAAAACCTGATCAGCCTTCACAAAGGAGACAATGCTTAAACTTGCTGCCCAAAGGCTCCTTTCTGAGTCTTTCTGGTTTCCCCCATGTTTTCCTCAAATGACAACATCAAAGACATCCTTTCTGTGCCCTTACCCTAGATCACATGATGGCATCTTGGCATTTATTTGATCAAGTATTTCTCCATTACCGGATCATTAACTCCTGGAGTGAAGGATGGTCTCCTATTCAACTCTGTATCCCTGGCTCCTAGCAGTACATAAATCCTCACACATACAGTAGATCCTTCCTAAATGTCAGGGCAATGAAATTGGAATCTCTTCCTTTAAACTTTGCCCATCTGCTGAGTAAAAGTAAATTAGTCCATTTGCTCAATGCTATTAGATTAGCATTAGCTATTAGTGATTCTCAAACTTTATCACACATCAGAGTACCCTGAATGGCCTAATAAAACACAGATTCCTGAGTTCTATCCCAGATATTCCTTATCATTAGAATAGATTAGGTTGATTTGATCAACAGGACTACTTTACAGTGTTGCAATTGACAAAGATCTGATAAGATTGTTAAAGATCTAATAAGAGTTATTTCTGGAGATAGTCTGAGTCCATACAATAAATTGCAACTTGAAACATAAACTAATCATTGGCTCTTGATGAACAACAATAATAATAATCTTTATATTTACAATACAGCCACATACACCCACCACAGAATAAAAATATTGATTCTCACTGCCATTTCGCTATAAAAATATTGGAGAAGATAGCTAAAAGAACTGTTGGCATTTTGCTAAAGCATTGGTACAAAAAGAGATTTCCCCATGAAGTTCAGTGATGATTTTTCTTACACTACCCAATGGGACACCATAGTCCACAGGGTATGTGCCAAGACCAGGACTTAGTCTGAAAGCTGTCTGTCCACTCTCCTTGGCCTTCTTATTACTTGTACTGTAGTCCATCATGAAACTTCACAAAGACCACCAGGAAAGAATCTCTGAGGATGGGATCATTTATCTTAGGACCTGGGATATAGGTAACAAAAGTGCCATGACTTATGTAAGCAAGGTGTGGCTTACTTGATCTATAAGCCCTCGCACACCAGAGAAATTTAAACTTAGGCTCCCCTTCAGTTAAATAATTTATTAGTAACCATTTTATACTTCGGCTGTTCAAACCAAATTGCTAACTTAGTTGTGATACATATGTTAACTTAAGAATAGGGCTTTGGTTTCAGACTAGTCCTGAGTTCAAATCCAAGATCTCCTTCCTGTGCAGAATTTGCCATTTCATTCTTCTAGGGCCACACTCTCCCTACATGTTAACTTCCCTAACAGAGCAACACTAACTGCGATAATGATGACACTCAAATGCTTATGTTCAACTTTAAAATGAACCTAAATCCTATGCCACTAACTATATTGTAGATATTTTCACCCTCAATATGTCTATTGTTGACCACCAATATCTGGTTCTTTTATTTTTTTCTTGGATATATCAGAGTCTACACTTGTCAAGCCCCATGTAGTTAACTGGGGAAATATGGTAATTCTGGCTAATGTATATACAAGCAAAAGTGACACACGTCAATTCTGGGCTGAGCTGGTGAAGAGAAAAAAAAAAAACTTGCACGATCTTCCAGTCTCTCTCTTCTCTTGCCACCATGATCAGGAAACCTTTTCTTGATAATACAGAGCCACCAACCCGAAGCAGCATGGTCCACTGAGTCACCACATGCAAGGCAGTTGTGCAAAGGCCCTGAGAACAGAACTGAACAACTGAACAAGACTTGGCAGAATATATTTTTGTTGCATTAAAACACTGAGATTTGGGGGTCATTTGTTATGTATTATAAGCTTAACCTGTCTTGACTAATACAATGTCTCAAAACAAATGCAGCTCTCTTTTTTTTCTTTATTGGAATATAATTGCTTTACACTCTTGTACCAGTTTTTGAGGTACACCAAGGTCAATCATCCGTATTTATACACATATCCCTGTATCCCCTCCCTCCCTCGACTACCCCCACTATCCCCGTCCCAGTCCTCCAAGGCATCATCCATCATCAAGTTGAACTCCCTTTGTTATACAGCAATTTCCCACTGGCTATCTATTTTACAGTTGGTAGCATATATATATGTCTATGCTACTCTCTCACTTCGTCACAGCTTCCCCTTCACCCCCTGCCCCCCCAAACCTCGAGATCTCCAGTCCATTCTCTGCATCTGCATTCTTATTCTGTTCTTGTCACTGAGTTCATCAGGACGATTTTTAGATTCCATATATATGAGTTAGCATACAATATTCGTCTTTCTCTTTCTGACTTACTTCACTCTGTATGACAGACTCTAGGTCTATCCACCTCAAAACATATAGCTCCATTTCATTCCTTTTTATAGCTGAGTAATATTCTGCTGTATATATATGCCACATCTTCTTTATCCATTCATCTGTTGATGGGCATTTAGGTTGCTTCCATGTCCTGGCTATTGTAAATAGTGCTGCAATAAACATTACGGTACGTTTCTTTTCAGATTATGGTTTTCTCTGGGTATATGCCCAGGAGTGAGATTACTGCATCACATGGTAGTTCTATTTTTAGTTTTTTAAGTAACCTCCAAACTGTGTTCCATAGTGGCTGTACCAACTTACATTCCCAACAGTGCACGGGAGTTCCCTTTTCTCCACACCCTCTCCAACATTTGCTGTTTCCAGATTTTGTGATGATGGCCATTCTCATCGGTGTGAGGTGAAACCACATTGTGGCTTTGACTTGCATTTCTCTGATCATTAATGATGTTGAGCATCTTTTCATGTGTTTGTTGGCCACCTGTATGTCTTCTTTGGAGAAATGTCTATTTAGGTCTTCTACCCATTTGTGGATTGGGTTATTTGCTTTTTTGGTATTAAGCTTCATGAGCTGCTTGTATATTTTGGAGGTTAATCCTTTGTCCGTTGTTTCATAGGCAATTATTTTTTCCCATTCTGAGGGTTGCCTTCTTGTCTTGTTTATGGTTTCTTTCACTGTGCAAAAGCTTTTAAGTTTCATGAGGTCCCATTCGTTTATTCTTGATTTTATTTCCATGATTCTAGGAGGTGGGTCAAAAAGGATCTTGCTTTGATGGATGTCATAGAGTGTTCTGCCTATGTTTTCCTCTAGGAGTTTTGTAGTGTCTGGCCTTACATGTAGGTCTTTAATCCATTTGGAGTTGATTTTTGTCTGAGTTAGGAAGTGTTCTAATTTCATTCTTTTACATGTAGCTGTCCAATTTTCCCAGCACCACTTATTGAAGAGGCTGTCTTTTTTCCATTTTATATTCGTGCCTCCTTTGTCAAAGATAAGGTGCCCATATGTGTTTGGGCTTACTTCTGAGTTCTCTATTCTATTCCATTGATCTTCCTTTCTATTTTTGTGTCAGGACCATACTGTCTTAATCACTATGGCTTTGTAGTATAGTTTGAAGTCAGGAAGCCTGATTCCACCAACTCCATTTTTCCTTCTCAAGATTGCTTTGGCTATTCGGGGTCTTTTGTGTTTCCATACAAATCATAAGATTTCTTGCTCTAGTTCTGTGAAAAATGCCATTGGTAATTTGATCGGGATTGCATTGAATCTGTAAATTGCTTTGGGTTGTACAGTCATTTTCACGATGTTGATTCTTCCAATCCAGGAACATGGGATGTCCCTCCATCTGTTTGTGTTATCTTTGATTACCTTCATCAATGTCTTAAAGTTTTCTGCATACAGATCTTTTGCCTCCTTAGGCAGGTTTATTCCTAGGTATTTTATTCTTTTTGTTGCAATGGTAAATGGGAGTGTTTCCTAAATCTCTCTTTCTGCACTTCCGTTGTTAGTGTATAGGAATGCAAGAGATTTCTGTGCGTTAATTTTGTATCCTGCTACTTTACTATATTCATCAATTAGTGCTGGCAGTTTTCTGGTAGACTCGAGAGGGTTTTCTATGTATAATATCATGTCATCTGCAAAGAGTGACAATTTTACTTCTTTTCCAATTTGGATTCTTTTATTTCTTTTTCTTCTGATTGCTGTGGCTAAAACTTCCAAAACTATGTTGAATAATAATGGTGAGAGTGGACACACTTGTCTTGTTCCTGTTCTTAGAGGGAATTCTTTCAGTTTTTCACCATTTAGAATGATGTTGGCTTTTGGTTCTCATATATGGCTTTTATTCTGTTGAGGTAATTTCCTTCTCTGCCCATTTTCTGGAGAGCTTTTATCATAAATGGATGTTGAATTTTGTCAGAAGCTTTTTCTGCATCTATTGAGATGATCATATGGTTTTTATCCTTCGATTTCTTGATATGATGTATCACGTGGATTGATTTGCGTATATTGAAGAATCCTTGCATCCCAGGGATAAACCCCACTTGATCATGGTGGATGATTTTTTTAATGTGCTGTTGGAGTCTGTTAGCTAGTATTTTATTGAGGGTTTTTGCATCTATATTCATCCGTGATATTGGTCGGTAGTTTTCTTTTTTTTGTGACATCTTTGCCTGGTTTTGGTATCAGGGTGATGGTGGCCTCGTAGAATGAGTTTGGGAGTGTTCCTCCTTCTGCTATATTTTGGAAGAGTTTGAGAAGGATAGGTGTTAGCTCTTCTCTAAATGTTTGATAGAATTGCCTGTGAATCCAACTGGCCCTGGGCTTTTGTGTTTTGGGAGATTTTTAATCACAGCCTCAATTTCCGTACTTGTGATTGGTCTGTTCACGGTTTCTATTTTTTCCTGGTTCAGTCTTGGAAGACTGTGTTTTTCTAAGAATTTATCCATTTCTTCCAGGTTATCCTATTTATTGGCATATAGTTGCTTGTAGTAGTCTCTCATGATCTTTTGTACTTCTGTGGTGTCCGTTGTTACTTCTTTTTCATTTCTAATTGTGTTGATTTGCATCTTCTCCCTTTTTTTCTTGATGAGTCTGGCTAATGGTTTATCAATTTTGTTAATCTTCTCAAAGAACCAGCTTTTAGTTTTATTAATTTTTGCTATTGCTTCCTTCCTTTCTTTTTCATTTATTTCTGCTCTGATCTTTATGGTTTCTTTCCTTCTGCTCACTTTGGGGTTTCTTTGTTTTTCTTTTTCTAATTGTTTTAGGTGGAATGTTAGGTTGTCTATTCAATATTTTTCTTGTTTCTTAAGGTAGGACTGTATTGCTATAAACTTCCCTCTTAGAACTGCTTTTGCTGAGTCCCATAGGTTTTGGGGTTTTGTGTCTTCATTGTCATTTGTTTCTAGATATTTTTTGATTTCCTCTTTGATTTCTTTAATGATTTCTTGGTTGTTTAATAGTGAATTGTTTAGCCTCCATGTGATTGTATTTTTTGCAGTTTTTTTCCTGTAATTGATATCTAGTCTCATGGCATTGTGGTTTGAGAAGATGCTTGATATGATTTCAATTTTCTTGAATTTGCTGAGGTTTGATTTGTGACCCAAGATGTGATCTATCCTGGAAAATGTTCCGTGTGCACTTGAGAAGAAAGTGTATTCTGTCATTTTTGGATGGAATGTCCTATAAATATCAATTAAGTCGAGATGGCCTACTGTGTCATTTAAAGCTTGTGTGTCTTTATTTATTCTCTGTTTGGTTGACATCTCCATTGATATAAGTGGGGTGTTCAAGTCTCCCACTATTATTGTGTTCCTGTCAATGTCCCCTTTTATGGCTGTTAGCATTTGCCTTATGTATTGAGGTGCTCCTATGTGGGGGACATAGATATTTACCATTGTGACATGTTCTTCTTGGATGGATCCCTTGATCATTATGGAGTGTCCTTCCTTGTCTCTTGTAATAGTCTTTACTTTCAAGTCTAATTTGTCTGATATGAGTATTGTTACTCCAGCTTTCTTTTGACTTCCATTTGCATGGAATATCTTTTTCCATCCCTTTACTTTCAGTCTATAGGTATCCCTTGGTCTGAAGTGGGTTTCTTGTAGGCAGCATATAGAAGGGTCTTGTTTTTGTATCCATTCAGCCAGTCTGTGTCTTTTGGTTGGAGCATTTAATCCACTTACATTTAAGGTGATTATTGACATGTGTTTTCCTATTACCATTTTCTTAATTGTTTTGGGTTTGTATTTGTAGGTGTTTTCCTTCTCTTGTGTTTCCTACTTAGAGAAGTTCCTTTAGCACTTGTGGTAAGGCTGGTTTAGTGGTGCTGACTTCTCTTAACTTTTGCTTGTCTGGAAAGCTTTTGATTTCTCCCTCCAATCTGAATGAGATTCTTGCTGGGTAGAGTATTCTTGGCTGTAGGTTTCTCTCTTTCAGGACTTTCAGCATATCCTGCCATTCCCTTCTGGCCTGCAGAGTTTCTGTAGAAAGGTCAGCTGTTATCCTTACGGGTTTTCCCTTGTATGTTATTTGTTGCTTTTCTCTTGCTGCTTTTAATATTTTTTCTTTGTGTTTAATTGTCATTAGTTTGATTAATATGTTCCTTGGAGTATTTCTCCTTGGGTTTATTCTGTATGGGACTCTGTGCTTCTTGGACTTAGTTAATTATTTCTTTTCCCGTGTTGGGGAAATTTTCCACTATAACCTCTTCAAATATTTTCTCAGACCCCCTTTTTTTTTTCTTCTCCTGGGATCCCTATGATTCGAATGTTGCTACGCTTAATGTTATCACTGAGATCTCTGAGACTGTCTTCTATTCTTTTTTCTTTTCCCTGCTCTGTGGCAGCTATTTCCCCCATTCTATCTTCCAACTCACTTATTCGTCCTTCTCCCTCAGTCATTCTGCTGGTTATACTATCTATAGTATTTTTAATTTCAGTTATTTTGTTATCCATTGCTGTTTGTTTGTTCTTTAGTTCTTCTGAGTTCTTATGAACTGTTTCTTGTACTTTATTTTGTTATCGAGATTTTGTATCATTTTTACTATCATTACTCTGAATTCTTTTTCAGGCATTTTTCCTATTTCCTCCTCATTTATTTGGTCTTGTGGGTTGTTTTCCTGCTCCTTTGCCTGCATGGTGTTTCTTTCTTCCCTCATGGTAGTCCAGACTTCTGGGGTTGCTTGTCCCAGTGATAAAGGGGTTCATAGAAGACTGCCCAAGCCCCAGACTAATGTCCAAGTGTTGGGTTAAACAAATACTAAGTCTAGGAAACACATACATGTATAAGACACACAATTACTGAATCCATTAGGACATAAGGCTCTGGAAAGACCTGACAGAAGAACCCCAGTATGCTATCAGATATTCAAAGAGAAACCTAACAGAAATTGAAAACCAAAACAGAACAAAACAGAAATAAAAGCAAAAAGAAACAAACAAGTAACATCTGACACTTACAAACACAAATCCAGGGAGATATTGAAAGCTAGGATCAAATATAAAAAAGAGCTAGAGTACCACCAGACAGAATGGAGATTCTCAGAATGAAAGTAGACAATTGTACTAAGAGCTAAGATAAAGACAAAAACCTAATATTAAATACCAAGGCAGTGTGTCATCTGAAGAATAGAGCAAGGAGCCTGAGCAGATCAATAGTGTTGCTTATATGTTATGATAAAATAAACTAAAAATGAATGGAAGACATGGGAACAGAAGATTGTAGTGTGCCTGGAAATATGTAAATAAAAAGAAGGGAATAGAAATGTATAAAGGATGGAGATGAAAGGAAGGTAGGAGAGATATATAGTCCATACTACCAAAAACTTAGCTAGAAATAGAAGTATATAAAAAAGCTAAAAATAAAAATAGAATAAAAAATAGAATTAAAAAATATGTTATAAAACTTGTAGATCCCTTAGGACTAAGATCATAATTAATAAAATTTAAAAAAACTGGAATTGATCCCAGAATGGACCAGTTCAATAGAATTGATACTAATATTTCTGTTTGCTTAGAGTCTCAGCTGTAAATGTTCTTCTACTAGCCTTGGGTTTTTTGTATTATTCTGTGACCAGCAGAGCTTCCCTTATTGTTCATCTGTAAGCGTTGGTGTGTGGGTAGGGAGAGGGTGCAATAGTGGCTCCTTCCCCTGGGAGTGAGTGAGCAGTGGGCAGTGGCGCTCTGTCATTTCAGTCGGGCTTGGAGGTGCCTGTTGCAGGGTGGCGCCAATGGCTCAGGTGTAAACAGAATGTCTCAGAGTTGGGCCTCTCTCTGGGCTTCTTTGTTCTCGGCAGCCTCCCTGCTGTGGGCATTCCAAGGGGTTTTAAGCTAGCCATGCCCAAGGGCCTGAGGGTCCCTGTTATCCCTGAGTGCCTTAGGTGGCCCACAGGGGTCCCTCCACTGCCCACTGCAGGTGCCGAAAGAGAGAGAGAGGCTATGCCTGTGGCTCCTCCACAGCCCCCCACCCCCACCCCGCCCATGAGCCTGCAGCATCCAGCTGCCATCATGGCTGGGCAGCTCTCAGGGGCAGGTTCTCTTCATCGCGGACCTCTTCCCTCCTGTCCTCTGGGTCTGTCACCTTACTGGCAACAATGTTTCTCACCCTGAACCAGCTCTCCAGTTCCCATGCTCCTGCTCCTGGACCCTCTGTTCAGCTGTGAATTGACGTCTCAGTCCAGGAATGCTGAGCTGTGGTGCGGACCCTCCGTGTGTTTCTCACTCCCTCCCATCTGCCACAGCTCAGCCGCTTCGCCCTCTTTGAGCCGTCGTAGATGCCTCCCTACCAGTTATGTGAGGATCCTTGCGGTCCCTTCTAGTGTCCAAGGTGGTCTGCTGGTGTTCAGTTGGTTCTCTGTGGGGTTTATTGCATCTTTTGGTGCATTCCCAATGCATCTGTGGAGAGGGATGCATTTCACGTCCCTCTACTTCACCACCATCTTTTCTGATCAATGCATCTCTTTTTAACCATAAGCACATTACCCTTTCCAACATCATATTTTCTTTCAACTATACTAAAAGGTGAATTTTAAGTCAATTTTTATGCCCCTCTCTTGTAGCTTCAATGCCTTTCTTGCTTTGCTGCATCCCTTCATTTATGTCTTAGAAATGTTTCTCAATTTTCATAAACTCCTAGGTCTGGAAAAGAAATAACTTACTTTTTTTTTTTACAATCTCTAGATGAGAGACACTTTAATCATTTTGAGAAATTAGAAAACTCCTATCTCTAGCATTTGTTTCTAGGAAGCTTGCTTTTGCCCACTGCAAGAGTCTCCTGGCCTGATTTTTAAGACCCTCGCCTTTACCTTTCCCTGTAATCCCACTTCACTTAGCACAATCTTACCTTCATCCAGTCTTCTTGTACATGCCACTTCAGTTATGCCTCTATGCTTTGTGTCTGTCTTCTCCACCTCCCCAGCTCTAAAACTGAAATCCAAACCCCATCCTTTCATGAAGGCTTTCCTGATTTTTCTAACCTCACTGATGTCCCCTAACTTAAAACTGTTTTTTTCATGAAGAAATGTGCCTTAGAGTTTAGTGTCTAATACTTCTCATTGTCACTAATAAGGTAGTAGTCATGCTTTATACTGCTTCTGAATCTGTGGTAATATTTATTACAATACAAACATTAAGTAAGTACTTAATATATCTTACCTACTTAAACCCGTCAATAGGCTTTCAACTGAAAATCAGTTTCTTCAAGGGAAGGTAATTTGAAATACACCCACTTCCTTTTTATCACAATATCTCAGACCCTGGAGTCTTCCACCAGGAAAGCTGGCTGAGAAAACAGTGATCTGTTCACTAAAAAAAGGAATTAGACCTTAAATGGTAGATTTTCAAAACTTCACATTCTTAGTAGAAAATTAGTGACCTATAATATTCTTAGTATTTGCTTTCAGAAGTGAATACAATTCTTTTCTAATTATATATTGTCAGACAAACTTTATAAGTATTGTCAGATTAGGTTCCATAAATTAAACTGGTTTGCTCAGTTACAGTACAGATGCATTATGATGATAATGTAGATAACATAGGTGGTTTTATTTGTACTATTTTCATTGCTTCTTTGCTAAAGTTATGTGGAATATAATTGGTATTTTTCTGTGCTCAAAAAGGATTCTCTTCTGAATTATGTCTTCCAATGATGGTTGGTAATTATCATAGCTTTAATTTGTTTGTTTTAAATGCTTTTCAATAAAGGTTTCTCAGTAATTAAATTCTACTGACCTAGTTTTCACATCCTTGGTTTGTAATCCATTTCATCTCCTAGGTTCATAATAAGCAATTATACAGATATATGATAAAACAGCCAAAGAAGAAAGTAGAAAAATCCAAATAAATCACAGATCATCAGTCACAAGATATCTAAAGGGTAGTTGTAATTTGATCATGAGGGACACTCTCTAAATGCAATTACAACACTACCAGATACCACCATTTCCTTCTCATTAGTACACACTGCTCCTTTGTAGGGACATGCTGTAGTATTTCATATTCAAAGCTTCTCCTTTAAATCTATTCACTAATGAGTTTCAGTGGGTTGTTGCATTTCTCTAAAACACTTTTCAAAACTTAGTTGTGCTGCTAATGAAGATTTCTGCTTCAACTTTTAAAATACAGGCCTGAATCTATTGCTTATAGCAATCGTTCTTGGATGCCTAATTCTCTCTTTAGCTACAAATGTTGTCAAGAGACTTTTAAAAAAATTAGTTTCTTCATCGAATATTTATTGACCTCCACTGCTAGGTACTTGAGACAAAGGAATAAATAAGATATATGGAGTATTCCCTGCCTACATGAAATTCCTCCAAAGCTGTGCTGTTCAACATGGGACAAATTTAATTTATTACATATTAAAATTATAATACTTTGGATATGTTGGTCTAAATACAATTTAATATTAAAATTAATATCCTTTTGCTTTTGTTAACATGGCCCCTAGAAAATTTAAAGTTACATAAGTGGCTCACATTTGTGTCTTGCATTACATTTCTATTAGATGGTGCCTCTCTAAAATCTCCAGGGAGACAGACCACTACATAAGTAATTACAACAAAATGTGATGAGGAATTAGGTAAGGAAAATATTAGAAGCCCTAAAATATTAGGTAGCAGAAGCCCTGAGTCATGATCAGATATTAGGGTCCTTTTCGTGACCAGATTCACATCAAAGGAGTCTCAGAGTTGAATGGCTATCTTGACTAATTTAATAGATTCTTCTTTTCCTCTCCACTGGTATATTGCATATACAATTTTAACACTTATGACATTATATTTAAAGTATTTTAATTCAATAATAAGTACCTATTCAACTAAACATTCTTATTTGTCTTGCTATCCCTAGCACATGCCAATATTCTTAATACTTTGTGCGTGTGCATTAAATGATGAAAAATGCTTCCTGGGGAACTACAAACCAAAGTTAACATCTTGAGATGCCTTTGCATACAAGTAATACTATTTTTTTAAGCTTTTTATTGGAATATATTTGCTTTACACTCTTGTACCAGTTTTTGAGGTACACCAAAGTGAATCAGCTGTATTTATACATATATCCTCATATCCCCTCCCTCCCAGGACTCCAACCCACCCTCCCTGTCCTGGCCCTCTAAAGCATCACCCATCATCAAGTTGATCTCCCTTTGTTATACAGCAACTTCCCACTAGCTATCTATTTTATATTTGGTAGTGTATCTATGTCTATGCTGCTCTCTCACTTCATCCCAGCTTCCCCTTCGCCCCCCACCCCAGCCCCGTGTCCTCAGTGAACTTAAGGACAAGTAATACTATTATCAGTCACAGCAGTACGCTGCCCTCCCTGCTCAGCTCAGGAACCGAGATATTTTGTTATTCACTTCCTACAGATGTCCAGCCTGGTGGAACTGATTTTTAATGATACTATTGTCAACACCTGATGATCAACTGCTTCCTAGATCCCTGCACTTGGAAACAGTCTGCCATTTAATGTGAAACATGGCAAGACAGTAGTGTTGCTGGAAGTTATACACCAGTAACAGATCCAGTCTCACATCCATAAAGAAAATTAGATAGCTCTCCTGCATGGCAGACTTTCATTTCAGTCTGAAATTTGATATATCTTTGACTGACAGACTACCAGAGGATGTGCTGGCTTCCTGAATATGGTTTATGACCTTGCCTAATATTGTATCACTTTGTGTGTTGCTGAGATAGAAAAAAAAATCAATCCCAACAGTTAGTCTGTATTTCAGAAACTCCAAGTTTGTCTGGCAGAAGTTTGCATAAGACTTCCTTCTTCCCCAGTATTTTTCACTCTGCCAGTTTTATAAAGGGGAACACAACCCTCTTCAACAGCTCCTGGGCAGGCCCCTAAAAAGCAATGGTCAATGTGAATAGCTTCAGTGTAATGATTTCAAAGTGACGAAGTTCTTCAAGTTATATCCATACAAGCCCTGGGAGTAATTTTATTTTTTTTAATTAACTATTGAGGAAAGTTAGCCCCTTAAAAGTTATCAAGCCAAAAAACCAATTTTAATAGTTTAATTACTAAATTGAAAGGACTTACTGGTTATTTTGCATCAAATAAATAGTGCCTCAATCAATGATTAATCAATTAACATTTAATGGTTGAGCCTTCACACTGGGCCACAACTTGGCAAATACTGAAGTGCATGTAAAAGATTTAAAATATGGTTTTTGCCTTTATTGGAATTAAAAGTTAAGACAATTCGAACTTCCTAGGTCACGCAGTGGTTAAGAATCCACCTGCCAATGCAGGTGACACGGGTTCGATCCCTGCCCGACGAAGATTCCACATGCCGCGGAGCAACTAAGCCTGTGTACCACAACTACTGAGCCTGTGCTCTAGAACCCATAAGCCACAACTGTTGAGCCCACGTGCCACAACTACTGAAGCTCGCGCACTTAGAGCCCATTATCTGCAACAAGAAAACCCACCACAATGAGAAGCCCTTGCACCGCAACAAAGAGTAGCCCTCGCTCGCTGCAACTAGAGAAAGCCCATGTGCAGCAACAAAGACCCAATTAAAAAAAAAAAAAGCTGACAACTCAATTACAATATCAAAAGTTATGCAATAAAGTGACACTTTCTGTAATCTTTCCTGTTGTCAAAGATCAGAGAAGAAAATGACCAGTGGGACATATCACAAATGAAGTCCCCAAAGACTTCATTTTACCTCAGGGTTGCCTCCATGGAGTTTCACTGCCTTACTCTCCAAAATTATTAATGAGCTTCATATTCAGAATTCAAGATGAAGAAGCATTTCTGCTTCTTGTAGTATGGCAGAAGGTTGTTCTGAATGGTACTCAGATATCCAGGTGCTAAATAAACTGCAACAAATACAAATCTAAATGATTGCTGAGCTTTCAAGGAACTAATAATAATCTCCAAGAGGTAGGAATGGAGAAGACTAGATTTTGGAAAATCCCTAAGCCACATGGCATAAGATACCTATAAATAAATCATAATGAGTTATACTTGAAAACTGGACACTAAGTGCAAGTCATGGGAATTAACAATACAGGGTGATATCTCTGTAACACTATAATGATGGTTACGGTGCAGAGGAAGTGGCTTCTTGGGTTAGAATAATAAAAAAGACCAGCACCCATGAGTTTTGGGCTCTTGATCAACAGACATGTACCTTTCTGGAGTCTGAGTAATTTCCCAGGAGAAACAGAGGGGGCCATTGTCAAGATAAAGCTGTTCAGTTTCAGGCACCCTTTTATGTAATTGCTTCTGTCTTACTAGTTGGTGTGGTGGGTCAGGGTCCTAATTTTCCACCAAACTGAAATCATTAACCAAGCTGGTTAATGGGCCACAATAGTACCACTATTCTCTGTATAAGTTTGTATGATATTATTATCTACTCCTCTAAAAATTGGGCCTGAAGTTTTCTTTGTGAGAATATTTTAAACTACCCTTTAATTTCTTTACTTGTTATAGAACTATTCATGTATTTTCTTCCTTTCTGAGCTAGCTTTCCTACATTAGATTTTTTTCCTAAGAATTTGTCAATATCTAACTCTTTAGCATAAAGCTATTCTTGGCATTTTCATATTATCTTTTAAATCTCTGCTTTTTCTGTAGTTATGCCACCAATTTATTCGTGCTATTTGTCTGCGCTCTTTTTTTTCTTAATTGTCCTAACCAGAGATTTGTCCACTTCATTAGTGTTTTCAGAGGACTAATGTTTGACATTTTTATCCTTTTTAATGTTTATTTGTCTATTTTATTAATTTTTTCATTTTAAAAAATCTCTTTTATTTTCTTTGGATTTATCCTGTATCAGACCACAAGAACTATCTGTAACAACAGAGAAAAAAATAGTATCATACAAAGTATGTTCTTTCACCACAATCCAATAAAGTTAAAAATCAGCAATGAAAAGGTAACTTAAACACACACTTCAAAATATAATTTAACATTTACAAAAACAAGGCATGGATGATTCAAAGAAGAAGAAATATTGGATACTTTAATACTTTCAGAACTTAATAACAATGAAAATAGTGCACTAATAAGCTATATTGCTAAGGAACATGTTGAGGAACATTGATCAACTTTGATTTATTATGTAGAAATAAGAAAGACTAGAAATTATTAAACCAAATGTCCAATCTAGAAATAAACAAGATGACAACCTAACTGACATAGTTATATACTACAATACTACGTATTTTACAGTGAAAATAAACTATAGCTACCCTGATCAATTTGTATATGTAAGAGGCTTAGAAATAATTTTAATTGGAAAAAAAGCAACCCATAAAAAAATTTACCTGTAATTTGATACCAGTTCTATAAAGGTCAAAACCACATAAAACTAAAATATATGTAGTAAAACTACAAGAAAAACCAGGAGAATAATAAACACAAAATTCAACACAATGTAAGCATGTGCAACTGGGGTGGACACAGTAGGGGCTTTACAGATGCTTGTAATGTTCTATTTTCAGCTGGATAGTGGGCACCAGGGTGTTTGTTTTCTTATTCTTTATATTCTATATGTATGTATATTTGTGTATGGACATGCACACATAAATCCATATATATTCATATTCTATTTTCTTATAAAGGGATGTTCTATAGTCCCAATTAGATAATACATTCTCCTATATTCCTATATTTTCTAACTTTTAAAAAGAAAACAATTCAAATGCCTAAAAAATATCCAACACTCATGGATTTCTGCATTAACATCAGAGCATTGTCAGTACTACAACCACAGAGTCCATCTGTTCCACACTTTTCAATTTGATACCAGAAAAGGTTTATCAAAAGCCCTGGCTCTTGCTCAACTCCTCCAAAAAGAATTTGGTTGAGGAATACAAGACACAAGGGAAAAAAACCACAAAGAAGTAATTTCTCTAGGGCAGAGGCAAAAGTTACACACTTGGAGAAGAAGAGTACAGGTCCTCAGAGTGAGGGGCATACTGCAGGGTTGTTGATCCCCCTTTTTATCTTATTTTTAGCCCTTTGAATGGGTGGGGGGTCTTTCTGATTAAGGGTGAAATATTCATTGAGGGGAGCGTTGAGGTGTGGCCTGGATTGCACCAGGTTACATCAGTTTCTGTTCCAGCATCTTTGCCTCCTGAAGCCACCTTACATGTGCTCTAAGAGCTGTTTTCCCTTAAACTATCCCTTGCTTTCAAGCGCCACACATGGAAGGTCATACTGGGTCATCAGCAACCTGTGCATTTTTACTGTGCTTGCTCTGCAGTCTTCATGGTCAGAATTTCTTGTTCAGATGCTACAAAGTTTCTGTTTTAGGTGGCATTCCTCCTTGTGTCATAGCCTCATTAAGTACAAAACAAGGGGGTGGCTTTGCCTTCTGCCTAATGCCCATACATAAGGAGGCTGTGCTTGGGCCCAGCTCTTTCTTTCCTGCTTCAGTTTTAAAGCTGAGAAACTAAGGCCTAGTACGGTGAAATATCTTATCCAAGGTCATAAGCGAATTAGGAACAGACCTTGGATTAGAAAATTGAACTTCTGACTCCTAGACCAGTTCTCTATCCATAGAACTACTGTCCCTCCATGTGTGTCAATTCAGAGACATATTAAACCTTTTTGAGGACAAAAAAAAAAAAAAAAAACCCGAAAATTTCTGTTGTGGTAATTAGTAATGAAAAAAGCCACATCTATGTCTATCTTGAGATGAAAATGTAACTGTCACTGATACCTACAATATAGTCAGCCATTATCAATACCTGGTTGTATCACTTCTTCAAATTTATTTTCAGGTGCAGTGACTATAAAAGGTACTTCCATAAAATAAGTTTCCACAGCAAAGTAAGTTTGATAGTAAACATTTGACGTATTACTTGGAGATTCATTGCTTACTAAGGTTTCTGAGAAGTGCTACACTAAAGAAACTTTGTTTAACCAAACAAATCTCAAATGTGTTTGATTATAGCCCCAATTCATCACAGAATACTTAATAGCATCCCAACGAACTCTTTTGATTCACTTTTAGAAACTCTGGTTTTCTTAACGCATTAAACCAACAGCAACATAGCTCAATTAACAAACGCTAGAGAATATCAGGGGTGGGTCCATTTTTTCTGGACAGAGTAGGATCCAAACACCCACCCCAGATGGTCCCACATGCCTGCGGCACGGATCCTGAGCAGGTGCCTCTGAGAGAAGTAGAGAAAGACCTCAAAGCTACAGTGCAAAGCAGTTAAGCAGTACTGAAATAGATATAGGGAGTTAACAAAGACAGATGTTGCCTATCTCACAAGTTTTTTGAAGTCAATTTCTCTTTCTTTTGCTTTCTCTCACTACCAAAGCTTTCGTTTCTGATCTCAGAGGAAAGAACACCATTAAATTCTCTCTAGGTTAGAAGCCCAAACGTGCTGCATACGACACTAAAAACTGAGTAGTTGTCTCTGTCAGATAGTTCAAAAATATGACAAAATGTCAGTACACATTGTTTAAAGGGATTGAATCAAATATAAATATGTACCTTTTACATTATAAACTTTAATTTACAAAACAAGAATCTGATAATCTCCCAACAGATTGTATTTTCCCATTACTGAAAAATGCTAGTCAAACACATAGTCCTGAAGGGTAGGCAAGGCCTGCATGATGAAAAATTATAACATTTTATACCACAAAAACCAATGCATCAAGTAAAAATTATACAGCAAGAAAAGAGATCATGGAGAAATCCTGATTTTCCTTTCCTAGATGAATTCCTCCAGGTACCATTAAGGACACTATACTGTGATTTTTCCAAACGTATTGACATATTTTACTGTATTAGGCTAAAATAATATGGCTTCCTATACTAGATTATTTACGATGGATTCCAATGTCTTGCCTATTAGAGCATAAGTGAAATGCGATGCTCAGTTATTTAGTAGCCCTTCTAAGCAGTGATGAATCTGATAGCCAGTACTGTGAGCAGAGAGGGCAAAAGTGAAAGTACCCTAAAATTCATAGCCTTTAAAGTATGAAATATCTGTTCAGATGATTATTTAAAGAAGTGGCAAAAGTGAGAAGAAAACATGAATATGATGATAATTTCTTATATTACTCGAAAGCTCACATGGAATGTATGAAATGAATGTCATGAAAGGAGTTAAGGAAAGACTAGTGAAACCTCTGGAGAAGTCTAGAGAAACATCTGCATTGCCAATAAAGAGGCATCTGAAGGCTAGGGCAGAATCTTTGGGGACCATGAAGAGAAGCCCTTTTTAGGTGCAGGGAAGAATGTGAGAGACAGAAGTAGCAAATACAGAGCAGAGAAAGAAAGCGAAGACTAAAGGACACTTTCTGGAGCCTCTAAGGTTCTGAACTTTGATGAACAGACAATGAAGCTGTATTCAAACTTGAATGTTGTCTCTTTTGAGAAATTAAAAATTTGAAGTTATTCACTGAGTTACTACACACATAATTCCAGGGTTCAGTGTTGACTCCTGTAGCTGTCCAGCTCCTGGTTGGACTCTCCATGGACTTTGATGTCATAAGGCAAACATTAGAGTTTAATTGCTGTTGCAAATTCTGCTAATAGCACAATATCATTATTGTAGTTGATCTTCATAGGTTGAATTTTTGTTAGCTTCTTCTCTTGGTTCTTTTGTGATATTATTGGAGTTTCTCTTTGCACGCCCTAATTTGAACCTAAGTTTCTGTGAACTGCTACACTGTGTAAGAATGTTGCATTATCACTTTATTTGAAACCAAGTTCTAATTATTTTCTGGTATATTATGATATGTTTCAACAAATTTAATTTTGAAATAACACCTACTTTAGTTCTTTTTCTTTGTTAATAAAATATTCTAAAAACTTCCGGGCAGCTATTTTGATCTGAAATCCTTGAAAACACACACACACACACACACACACACACACACACATAACTTTAATGAATACTAAGAACAGGTAGTGTGGTATTGCATTCTTCAAAACACTCATGCAAATGGATTATTTAGTTTTATTTACCTTTGCTGAAAGTAGGTAGATACAAAGAGAACAGACAGCAAGAGAGACGACAATCTATTTTTAAATAAACAAGAACAATGCAAGATGAGATCAGACATAGTCTTTGTGCAAACCTGGCAGATTTAGTTTAGCTAAATAAACTATGTTAAAGTCATGTTACTGTTTAAGAAGCAAATATGCATAGATGGGAACAGTGACCAAAAACCTTAAGAAGCAGAACTTTGGAAACAGACAACAAAAAGCCAGGTTTTAATTTTGGATCGACCACATATGGACCTAGTGGCTTCATTGGTCTCATCTGTAAATCTGAGACTATAAAACCTATCCAAGAGGGTTACCATAAAGAATAAATGCATGGAGATGTTTCAGATAAAGTCGGTTCTCAAACACTGACCAGTATCCACTCCAAGCCACACCTCACTCACACATACACACTTACCACAGCTATTTCCATTTATATTAGATCATTATTTACTTGCTTTGAAAAGTAGGAAAGTAGGAAATAGGAAAATTTTAAAATATTATAGGCAACCAAGATGAGGATCACCTGACATTACACAAGATATAGACATGCTATATAGCTTTTAAGACTCAGCCTCCTTTTTAGGCAAAGATCTGACCTTGCATTTACTGTATACTAGCAGCTCTCAGAAAACAGCTGATGATGCTGTAGGTTAACTCCTGAACTCAGGTCACCCTGTCCCACCACCCCCACCCCCCAAGAGATGAGTGATGCACAAGATCTTGCCACAATCCCCGCAGTTGGCACCCAGGTGTAGCTGAGAGGCTGGAGCCGTCAAGGTGAGGGCAGTGAGTCTTTCCATTGCCACAAGCACCAGGAGCTCCAGGCCTTCCTCAGCCTTCTGGAGCACAGGTCCCTCCAGGATTTTCTCTCCAAAGATCCCTGTTTCCAGATTTCAGATAAGTACCTCCTGGCCATGGTGCTGGTCTACTTCTGGCGTGGCAACCTGCAGCTCAGCAAGTACACCCACAGCAATCTGTTCCTGGCACTGCACCTTGCAAATGACATTGAGGAGGACCTGGAGGACCCCAAAAGTGTGATTTTTCCGTGGGCCCTGGTCCAAGATTGGCATCATCAAGTGTCCGACTTCCTGCGTCAGAGGGACAAGCTGTGGGCACGGATGGGCTTCAGGGCCGTTGTGAGACGCCAGAGCTGTGAGGAGGCCATGGCCAAGGAGCCGACCCACTGGGCCTGGACACGGAAGCGGCACCTCCACCACGGCAGGGCTCAAAGGAGCTACCCAAAGGCCCAGATCCCCCTCCCCTGGGGTCCCGGCCTCTCGCCACCCCACTGTCCCCTCTGTGGTTTGTCCCCTCACCACAGCCACTGCAGCCACCACCCCCGCCCCTTGCGTGTCGTATCCAAGCGCCCTTGCCAAAACCCTGAGCAGCACCACCCTCCCTCCCACGCTTGCCTTTCAGTGGCTGAAGACTCCTGGAGTGGGGGCTTCCTCACTGTCCTACCCACCCAGCTGCAACTGGAGCCAGGCACCTACACCTCCACGTCTTCTCAAAGCTGCTGCCATGCCCTCAGCGCTGACACTCACGGGGGAAAGACAGCCTGTCTGCTTTCCTGCTGATCCAATGCTCTACTAGCGGCAGCCCCCTCCGGCTTTTTGTCTCCTTGGCCTCAGGCTGTCAGGGCTGCCCTTGCCCCCTGCCCCTTCCTCCCACCTTGCGACTTGTACCCACTCTGACCTGACTCCTCTGATAAATTCATGTCCAGAGGACACCGAAAAAAAAAAAAAAGAAAGAAAAAGAAAACCGTTGACAAGACTACAGTAAATTTCCCCTTTGTGCTTTTAGGACCAACCCCTGTTGGTATTTTTTAGACTCAAGATTGGTGGTAATATGTTTCTGTTTATTCTAAGCTGAAATACAAAAAAAAAAAAGAGAGAGATGGAATCAAGAGTCACTTGTTAGTTACCATTCCAAATTTCAGACCATATGAATACGAGAGATTTAGAGAAAACACAGCACTCAATTTCTCCTTGTCTATACAAGATAAGATAATAGATGAGTTCAGGCTTTGGAGAAATCTATGGCTCATTCATTTTCAGTATTGTTCATTAAGATGGTCTCATGAGTGGAGGCACTAGAATTTCAGGGTTTTATCTCATAAAAGCCACACACTGAATTGAAATAATAGCTTCTTTCTCTTACCCCAGATAAAACTGGCTATATCTAGAAGAAAATATGGAGTCTATTATTCAGTTATTAATTAACTGAATATTAATTATTGCTCTTATTGCTTCAATTTAACATTCTTTTAATTAAAAGTTAACCCTTTGATGCTTAATTAGATTTCCACATTTTAATGGAATTGAGGTAGTAACACATTGCTTTTGACTTGTATATTACTAGTCTGCTTCTCATTCTCTAAGAACAGACAAAGTGGAAGAATCCCCATTCTTTAAAGATAAGCATATACACCAAATAGTTTGTCAAAATTATCCTCATTTCTCTGTGGCCAATTTTTAACAACAATGTTTATTCTTTTTTTTTTTTTTTGAGTTCTCATTGAACAATAGTTAGACCCTACTCACTGAAACTGGACAGGGGCACAACATGCATAAAGGGGCTTTTTAGGCTTCCCTTCTCTCTCAGGTTGTATCTGTAGATGAAAACACTATTACAGAAGACATTAATTCTTCTCAGGCACTAAGTCACTCCTATTGCTGGACAATGCTACATATTTGGAGACAAGTGTTAGAAATTTAATGGTACTGCTTAGTGTTCAATAGGTCTAATGAACTTAGGCAATTAATTAAGAGAATAAATAAGGCCAAGATGGTATAGCTCATATAAGTGCGTTAGGTTGGCTGTCAGTTAGCTATTTCATTAATGCAGGTAATCAGTCCCAGGTTGTATAGACGATGAGGTATGGATTGCATGCAGCCCAAAGCTGCTTTTAGGAAAACAATTCAATTGCTCTGCTAATGGTGCTGTCTGACTATACTGTCTCAGTGTCTTTACATCATAGACTATCAAACTGGAAAGCACTTCAGAGCTCACCACTTCACTTTACAGATGAGAATTCTAGGTCCAGAGAGATGGTATGGTTTATGCAAGCTCAGAAAGCATATGTATATGGAAGTTGTATGCATAGTAAAAGGTCAAAAAGATTCAAAAGTGGGGTAAAAGTGGATCTGATGAATCAGATACAAACAAAAGACCTCAAATAACTATTCATATTGGAACAGTTAAGTTTTACTCCATCTGAGTAGAAATATGTACCCTGGAAAAAGTACAGATTTAAGTGTCAGAGGGACCTAGAGTTCTTGTGGCTGAAAGCACCCTCCTGTCAGCAACAAATTTTAAAAATGAAAATGTGGCTTGACATTGATGAGTAAGTGGTTTCAAAAACCAGATGCACTGCCTTCCAAGGACCATGACATACATTCAGAATAACTACTGACCACCCTTTCAAATTGTTTATGAATTATACCCAATATTCCTGTAAAAAAAGGAACTTCTCTGACCTTCACATATAAGAAGTTTAGCATCTGTAATACCATTATGCCCACAGAGCTGCACTTTCTCTCCTTCTACACATATTATAGCAATCTGTTCCACTCTCTCACTCTGCCCATGTGCAGAATAGAGCATATGGGTTTTATGATTAATATTATGGAAAAAATACTGAATCTAAGGAGAATTCACGTTTCCTGCTATATAGTCTGCTTGACTAATGTCATTAGAAACCCAATCTTAAAAGTTTTAATGAGCCTTTATGGGATATTAATGTCTACAAAAACACTATCCTGAGGTAAGTGTACATCTGCCTTTAAAAAGATAAAGACTGTAAGAGAGGATTTATAAGATTCAAAGAAAATAAAGAGAGGCAGTCAAAATCTCAATGGGTATGGAGTGGTACATTAACTAAAATTACAGGGAAGGGAAGAAAAAAACAGAGAACTATTGAGCTTTTCCCACACAGAAACCATTTTACAAAACTTGTATTTCATTTCCTTAAAAACATTTCTCTATGTAAATGACTGAAAGCAATCCTTGCATTTCTCATAACTATACAACTGAAGGCATACCTGACTGAGCGCTTTACAGTTTTTAGCCTAAGCTCATCAAGTAGGACAGTCTTTTAACAGTAGGAGTGGGTGAGGAATTAATCTTTCTTCCCGAAGCCCAACATCCCTGACGTTTCTGAGGTGAGCCTTCGGGTAGTCAAGCCACAGTCATCAGGTGACCTTCACCAGTCACCAACTCATAGTCCACGCTCATAGTCATATATAACCAAGCCAACACCACCAGTCACCAGGTTACATGCACCAGTAACCAGTCAATAGTAACAAGTCACTAAACCACAGCTAGCTGTTGTCAGGTGCCAAGTGAGCCACCAGTCCACGTGGTGTTTTCTCCGTTTGGTTGACTTTACCAGAGGCTGACAATTTTTCCGTATAGCACCAGATAATAAATACTTTCATTTTCTAACATCCACCTACATGCCATACCACACTACTGAGGTCCCAACATGATACACGGATAACTCCCTTAAGGTCAGAGCAACAACCTATGCACTACAAAAGGAGTCTGCCATCCTAATTTGCTGGTCTTCTTGTCATTAAGATACCAAGTTTCAAGGATAATGATATCCCCAAAGAGCATAGCAACTTCTCTGAGGCTAAAATAGCATGCTGACTTTGGGGTGACTGGGACGAAGACTGAGAGGTCCAGTGGATGAAAAACAGTATTATCCTCAAACCTTAAGATCACTTAACTCCACATTCTCCCAGTTCCATCTGTATCAGACCCTTTGAACACGCATGGTAACATAGTGACCAGGTCTATCCTTCCCACAAGCTTTATTTAACCCTGAAAAATTTTTTTAACATGATGCAGTTCTGAACATTCTAAAATCAAATAATTTCTGGCACAAAAATAGACACATAGATCAAAGGAACTCAATAGAAAACCCAGAAATGAACCCACACTTATATGGAAAATTAATCTACAACAAAGGAGGCAAGAATATAAAATGGGGAAAAGACTGCCTCTTTAATAAATGATGTTGGGAAAACTGGACAGCTACATACCAAAGAATCAAACTGGACTACCTTCTCACACCATATACAAAAATAAACTCAAAATAGATAAAGACTTACATATAAAACCTGAACCTATAAAACTTCTAGAAGAAAACATAGGCAGTATGCTACTTAACATCTGTCTTAGCAATATTTTTTTGATTTGACTCTGCAGGCAAGGGAAACAAAAGCAAAATTAAACAAATAGGACTACATCAAACTAAAGAGATTTTGCACAGTAAAGGAAACTATCAACAAAAGAAAAAGGCAATCTACTGAATGGGAAAAGATATTTGCAAATGATGCATCTGATAAGCAGTTAATATTTAAAAGATACAAAGAACTCATTCAACTGAACATCAAAAACCAAACAAATCAATTAAAAAATGAGCAGAAAACCTGAATAGACATTTTCCCAAAGAAGACATACAGATGGCCAAGAGGGGAACGAAAGGATGCTCAACATCACTAATCATCAGGGAAATGCAAATCAAAACCACAATGAAATATCACCTCACACCTGTTAGAATGGCAATCATCAAAAAGATAACATACCATGTTCTTGGATTGCAAGAATCAACATTGTGAAAATGACTGTACTACCCAAAGCAATTTACAGATTCAATGCAATCCCGATCAAATTACCAATGGCATTTTTCGCAGAACTAGAACAAGAAATCTTGCCATTTGTATGGAAACACAAAAGACCCCGAACAGCCAAAGCAATCTTGAGAAGGAAAGATGGAGTTGGTGGAATTAGGCTTCCTGACTTCAAACTATACTACAAGGCCACAGTGATCAAGACAGTATGGTACTGGCACAAAAATAGAAAGGAAGATCATGGAACAGAATAGAGAACTCAGAGGTAAACCCAAGCACATATGGGCACCTTATCTTTGACAAAGGAGGTGAGAATATACAATGGAAAAAAGACAGCCTCTTCAATAAGTGGTGCTCGGAAAACTGGACAACAACATATAAAAGAATGAAATTAGAACACTTCCTAACACCATACACAAAAACAAACTCCAAATGGATTAAAGACCTACATGTAAGGCCAGACACTCTAAAACTCCTAGAGGAAAACATAGGCAGAACACTCTAGGACATCCATCAAAGCAAGATCCTTTTTGATCCACCTCCTAGAATCATGGAAATAAAATCAAGAATAAACAAGTGGGACCTAATAAAACTTAAAGGCTTTTGCACAGCAAAAGAGACCATAAACAAGACAAGAAGGCAACCCTCACAATGGGAGAAAATACTTGCCAATGAAGCAACGGACAAAGGATTAATCTCCAAAATATACCAGCAGCTCATGCAGCTTAATACCAAAAATGCAAATAACCCAATCCACAAATGGGCAGAAGACCTAAATAGACATTTCTCCAAAGAAGACATACAGATGGCCAACAAACACATGAAAAGATGCTCAACATCACTAATCGTCAGAGAAATGTAAGTCAAAGCCACAATGAGGTATCACCTCACACCGATCAGAATGGCCATCATCACAAAATCTGGAAACAGCAAATGTTGGAGAGGGTGTGGAGAAAAGGGAACCCTCCTGCACTGTTGGTGGGAATGTAAGTTGGTACAGCCACTATGGAAAACAGTTTGAAGGTTCCTTAAAAAACTACAAACAGAACTACCATATGATCCATTAAACCCACTCCTGGGCATATACCCAGAGAAAACCATAATCCAAAAAGAAACATGTACCATAATGTTTATTACAGCACTATTTACAATAGCCAGGACATGGAAGCAACCTAAATGCCCATCAACAGATGAATGGATACAGAAGATGTGGCATATATATACAGCAGAATATTACTCAGCTATAAAAAAGAATGAAATGGAGCTATATGTAATGAGGTGAATAGACCTAGAGTCTATCATATAGAGTGAAGTAAGCCAGAAAGAGAAAAACAAATACTGTATGCTAACTCATATATACAGAATCTAAAAAGAATAAAATAAAATAAAATTAAATGGTCCTGATGAACCCAGTGACAAGACAAGAATAAGGATGCAGATGCAGAGAATGGACTGGAGGACACAAGGTTGGGGGGCGTGGGGAGCGAAGGAGAAGCTGGGACAAAGTGAGAGAGTAGCATAGACATATATATACTACCAACTGTAAAAGAGATAGCTAGGGGGAAGTTGCTGTATAACAAAGGGAGATCAACTCGATGATGCCTGATGCCTTAGCGGGCCAGGATGGGGAGGGTGGGGGGGAGTCGCGGGAGGGAGGGGATATGGGGATATGTGTATAAATACAGCCGATTGACTTTGATGTACCTCAAAAACTGGTACAAGAGTGTAAAGCAATTATATTCCAATAAAGAGTCAAAAAAAGAAAAAAGATAACAAACAAGTGGTGGTGAGGATGTAGAGAAAATTGAACCCTCATGCACTGTTGGTGGGAACATAAATTGGTGCAACCCCTGCGGAAAACAGCATGAAAATTCCCTCCAAAGTTGAAAATAGAACTACCATATGACCTAGCAATTCCACTCCTGGGTATTTATCAAAAACAAACAAAAGAAAAAAAATACTAATTCAAAAAGTCATACACACTCCTATGTTCATTGTGTGTATGTGTGTGTGTATAAAATATATCATTCACCCATTAAAAAAGAATGAAATCTTGCCATTTGTGATAACATGGATGGACTTAGAGGGTATTATGCTAAATAAAATGTCAGAGAAAAATCAAAATACTGTATAATTTCACTTATATGTCTAATCTAAAAAACAAAATTAATGAATAAAAACTAAACAGAAACAGAATCATAGATACACAGAATAAACAGGTGGTTGCCAGAGGCGAGGAAGGTGAGGAGGGAGAGAAATAGGTAAGGGAGATTAAGAGGTACAAACTTGCAGTTACAAAATAAATGAGGCACAGGTGTGAAATATACAATGTGGGAAATATAGGCAATAATTATATCTTTGTATGATGACAGATTTTAATAAGATTTATCATGATTATCATTTTAAAATGTATAGAAATATTGAAGCATTATGTTGTGCACCTGGAACTAACATAATGTTGTAGGTCAATTATACTTCAAAAACAAGCAAACAAATAAACTGATAGAAGGTTCACAGGAAGATGGAGGAGGAGTAAGATGTGGAGATCACCTTCCTCCCTACAAATACATCACGAATATATCTACATGTGGAACAGCTCCTACAGAACACCTACTGAATGCTGGTGGGGGCCCTCAGACTTCCAAAAAGGCAAGAAAATCCCCACATAACTGGGTAGAGCGGGCAAAAAAAAGGAGGGGGGAGACAAAAGAATTGGGATGGGATCTGCCCCTCTGGGAGGGACCTGTGAAGGGGGAAAAGTTCCCACATACTAAGAAGCCACCTCACTGGCAGGGACAGGGGGAGCTTTGGAGCCTTGGAGGTGAGGGCAGCAACAGCTGTGCAGAGTGCAGAGTGATGGATCGGTGCCAACCAGCACTTCCCAGCCTGAGACTCTTTGCTCACCTGCTGGGGTGGGTTGGGGCTGGGCATGAAGGCTTGGGCTTCAGAGGTCAGACTCCAGGGAGAGGATTGGGGTTGGATGCAGCAGGACAGTCTAGGGGGGCTAGTGCACCACAGCTAGCCAGGAGGGAGTCTGGGGAGAAGTCTGGGCCTGACAGAGAGGCAGGAGACCTTTGTCTTGAGGTGCTCAGAGACAGCGCACCTTAGGAGCTTCCTGCTCCATGCTCACAGATGGCAGGGCAAATCCTACATGAGCACCAGCAAGAGTCATGGCTGTTACATCAGAACCCAGAGCCTGCCGCTGTGGCCACCAAGGGTCATGTGTGCAAAGTAGGTCACTGTTCACACCCTTCCTGCAGCTGGGGCAGCCTGCTACTGCCAAGGGTCCCAAGATCTTGGGCCAACATCCTCAGGAGAACGCAGGGCCCACCTCAGGTTCACACTGACCTCTGCCACTGCAGGCACTCCCCACACATTTCAATTGGACTGCCATATCCCTCCCTCCCTTTGGCCTCAGTGAGCAAGTGAGCCCTAATCAGCCACTGCTTTCACCCCCTCTTTCCTGGATGGGGAACCAGTGCCTGAGAGCGACCCATATGCAGAGGCAGGACCAAAACAAAAACTGAACCACAGGGACTGTGGAACCAAACAACGGAAAGGGAAACCTCTCCATACAGCCCCAGGAGGAGCAGATTAAATACTCACAATCACCTTGTTAGACCCTGCATCTATGGATTACCTGAACAGACAAGTGTTCCTACAATGGAGGCTGTGGACTTTGGGGGCAACTATGGACTTTGGGGCAAATACATGCAAGAGTAAGGCCAGATGAGAGTCTGAGATGACACCACAGTGCCCACAGCATGGCAGAGACCTACCTAGTAGTACTGGAGGACTTCCTTGTTTGCTTTCCACATTTTTTTCTTTTTGTGGCCCACAAGCTTAGCTGCTCCATGGCATGTGGGATCTTTCCGGGCCAGGGATGGAACCCATGTCTCCTGCATTGGCAGGAGGATTCTTTTCTTTTCTTTTTTTAAGAACTTATATTGAGATACAATTGACATACAATAAATTTCATATATTTAAAGTGTAAAATTTGATACTTTTTTCTTATTAGTAATGTATATATGGCAATCCCAATCTTCCAATTCATCCCACCCCAACCCCCCCACCCCCCCACGTTCCCCACATGGTGTCCATATGTTTGTTCTCTACATCTGTGTCTCTATTTCTGACTTGCAAACTGGTTGATTTGCACCATTTTTCTATATTCCGCATATATGTGTTAATATACGATATTTGTTTTTCTCTTTCTGACTCACTTCACTCTGTATGAGTCTCTAGGTCCATCCATGTCTATAAATGTGCCAATTTCATTCCTTTCTATGGCTGAGTAATATTCCATTGTATATATGCACCACATCTTCTTTATCCATTCATCTGTTGATGGAATTTAGGTTGCTTCCATTTTCTGGCTATTGTAAACAGTGCTGCAGTGAACATTCGAGTGCATGTCTTTTTGAATTATGGTGTCCTCTAGGTAAATACCCAGTAGTGGGATTGCTGGGTCATATGATAACTCTATTTTTAGTTTTTCAAGGAACCTCCATACTGTTCTCCATAGTGGTTGTTTCAATTTACATTCCCACCCAACAGTGCAGGAGGGTTCCCTTTTCTCCACACCCTCTCCAGCATTTAGTTTGTAGATTTTCCAATGATGCCCATTCTAACCAGTGTGAGGTGATACCTCATTGTAGTTTTGATTTGCATTTCTCTAATAATTAGTGATGTTGAGCAGCTTTTCATGTGCAAATTGGACATCCATATGTTTTCTTTGGAGAAATGCCTATTTAGGTCTTCTGCCCATTTTTTTAATTGGGTTGTTTGTTTTTTTGATATTGAGCTGCATGAACTTTTTATATATTTTTGAGATGAATTATTTGTCTGTTGATTTATTTGCAAATATGTTATCCCATTCTGAGGGTTGTCTTTTTATCTTGCTTATAATTTCTTTTGCTGTGCAGAAGATTTGTTTCGTTAGGTCCCACTTACTTATTTTTGTTTTTATTTCCATTACTATAGGATGTGGGTCAAAAAACACCTTGCTGTGATTTATGTCAAAGAGTGTTCTTCCTGTGTTTTCCTATAGGAGTTTTATAGTGTCTGGCCTTACATTTAGGTCTTTAATCCATTTTGAGTTTATTTTTGTGTATGGTATTAGGTAGTGTTCTAATTAAATTCTTTTGCATGTTGCTGTACAGTTTTCCGAGCACCACTTATTGAAGAGGCTGTCTTTTCTCCATTGTATATCCTTGCCTCTGTTGTCATAGATTAGTTGACCATAGTTTATCTCTGGGCTTTCTATCCTGTTCCATTGATCTATATTTCTGTTTTTGTGCCACTACCATATTGTCTTGATTACTGTAGCTTTGTAGTATGGTCTGAAGTCTGGGAGTCTGATTCCTCCAGCTCCATTTTTTTTCCTCAAGATTGCATTGGCTGTTCGGGGTCTTTTGTGTCTCCATACAAATTTTAGGATTTTTTGTTCTAGTTCTGTAAAAAATGCCATTGGTAATTTAATAGGAATGGCATTAAATCTGTAGATTGCTTTGGGTAGTATAGTCATTTTCACAATGTTGATTCTTCCAATCCAAGAACATGGTATACCTCTCCATCTGTTTGTGTTGTCTTTGATTTCTTTCATTAGTGTCTTACAGTTTTCTGAGTACAGGTCTTTTACCTCCTTAGTTAGGTTTATTCCTAGGTATTTTATTCTTTTTGTTGCAATGGTGAATGGGAGTGTTTCCTTAATTTCTCTTTCTGATCTTTCATTGTTAGTGTATAGAAATGCAAGAGACTTATGTGTGTTAATTTTGTATCTTGCAACTTTACCAAATTGATTAATTAGTTCAAGCAGTTTTCTGATGGCATCTTTAGGATTTTCTATGTATAGTAACATGTCATCTGCAAACAGTGACAGTTTCACTTCTTCTTTTCCAATTTGGATTCCTTTTATTTCTTTTTCTTCTCTGATTGCTGTGGCAAGGACTTCCAAAACTATATTGAATAGTAGCGGTGAGAGTGGACATCCTTGTCTTGTTCTTGATCTTAGAGGGAATGCTTTCAGTTTCTCACCATTGAGAATGATGTGTGCTGTCAGTTTGTTGTATATGGACTTTCTTATGTTGAAGTAGGTTCCCTCTATGCCCACCTTCTGGAGACTTTTTATCATAAATGGGTGTTGAATTTTGTCAAAAGCTTTTTCGGCATCTATTGAGATGATCATGTGGTTTTTAATCCTTCAATTTGTTAATATAGTGTATCACATTGATTGATTTGTGTATTTTGAAGAATCCTTGCATTCCAGGCATAAATCCCACTTGATCATGTGTATGATCCTTTTAATGTGTTGCTGGCTTCTGTTTGCTAGTATTTTATTGAGGGCTTCTGCATCTAAATTTAACAGTGCAATTGGTCTGTAATATCTTTTTTTTTTTTGTAATATCTTTCTCTAGTTTTGGTATCAGGGTGATGGTGGCCTCATACAATGAGTTTGGGAGTGTTCCTTCCTCTGAAATGTTTTGGAAGGATGGGTGTTAGCTCTTCTCTAAATGTTTGATAGAATTCACCTGTGAAGCCATTTGATCCAGGATTTTTGTTTGTTGGAAGATTTTTAATCATAGTTTCAATTTCATTACTTGTGATTGGTCTGTTCATATTTTCTATGTCTTCTTGATTCAGTCTTGGAAGGTTATACCTTTCTAAGAAACTGTCCATTTCATCCAGGTTGTCCATTTTTTTGGCATATAGTTATTTGTAGTAGTGTTTCATGGTGCTGTTTATTTCTGTGCTGTCCATTGTAACTTCTGTTTAATTTCTAATTTTATAAATTTGAGTCCTCTCCCTCTTTTTCTTGATGAGTCTTGCTAAAGGTTTATCAATTTTATTTATCTTCTCAAAGAACCAGCTTTTAGTTTTATTGATTTTGCTATTGTTTTCTTTGTTTCTATTTCATTTATTTCTGCTCTGATCTTTATGATTTGTCTCCTTTGACTTTGGGCTTTGCTTGCTCTTTTTTCTCTATTTCTTTAGGTATAAGGTTAGATTGTTTATTTGGGATTTTTCTTGTTCCTTGAGGTCAGATTGTACTGCTATAAACTTCCCTCTTAGAACTGCTTTTGCTGCATCCTGTACGTTTTGGATTGTTGTGTTTTCATTGTCATTTGTCTCTAGGTATTTTTTGATTTCCTCTTTGACTTCTTCAGTGATCTCTTGGTTATTTAGTAGGGTATTGTTTAGTCTCCATGTGTTTGTGTTTTTTACAGTTTTTTTCCTGTAATTGATTTCTAATCTCATAGTGTTGTGGTCAGAAAAGATGCTTGATATGATTTCAATTTTCTTAAATTTACCAAGGGTTGATTTGTGACCCAGAATGTGCTCTATCCTAGAGAATGTTCCATGTGCACTTGATAAGAAAGTGTAACCTGCTATTTTTGAATGTAATGTCCTATAGATATTTATTAAATCTAGCTGGTTTATTATGTCATTTAAAGCTTGTGTTTCCTTATTAATTTTCTGTCTGGATGATCTGTCCATTAGTGTAAATGCAGTGTAAAAGTCCCCCATTATTATTGTGTTACTGTCGATTTCCTCTTTCATAGTTGTCAGCATTTCCCTTATGTATTGAGGTGCTCTTATACTGGGTGCATATATATTTATAATTGTTATCTCCTCTTCTTGCATGGATCCCTTGATCATTATATAGTGACTTTTCCTGTCTCCTGCAACACTTTTTATTTTAAAATCTATTTTATCTGATATGAGTATCACTACTCCAGCTTTCTTTTGATTTCATTTGCATGGAATATCTTTTTCCATCCCCTCACTTTCAGTCTGTATGTGTTCCTAGGTCTGAAGTGGGTCTCTTGTAGACAGCATATATATGGGTCTTGTTTTTGTATCCATTCAGCCAGTCTGTGTCTTTTGGTTGGTGCATTTAGTCCATTTACATTCAAGGTAATTATTGCTATGTATGTTTCTCTTACCATTTTCTTAATTGTTTTGTGTTTGTTTTTGTAGGTCCTTTTCTTCTCTTATGTTTCCCGCTTAGAGAAGTTCCTTTAGCATTTGTTGTAGGGCTGGTTTGGTGATGCTGAATTCTTTTAGCTTTTGCTTGTCTGTAAAGGTTTTGATTTCTCCACCAAATCTGAATGAGATCTTTGCTGGGTAGAGCATTCTTGGTTGTAGGGTCTTGCCTTTCATCACTTGAAATATATCATGCCACTCCCTTCTGGTTTGCAAAGCTTCTGCTGAGAAATCAGCTGTTAAGCTTACAGGAGTTCCCTTGTATGTTATCTGTTGTTTTCCCCTTTTTGCTTTTAATAATTTTTCTTTGTCTTTATTTTTTGTCAATTTGACTACTATGTGTCTTGGCGTGTTTCTCCTTGGGTTTATCCTGCCTGGGACTCTCTCCACTTCCTGCATTTGTGTGTCTATTTCCTTGCCCACATTAAGGAAGTTTTCAACTATAATCTCTTCCAATATTTCCTCGGATCCTTTCTCTCTCTCTTCTCCTTCTGGGGCCCCTATAATGTGAATTTTGGTGTGTTTAATGTTGTCCCAGAGGTCTCTTAGGCTGTCTTTATTTTTTTTCATTCTTTTTTCTTTATTCTTTTCCTCATCAGTGATTATCACCATTCTGTCTGCCAGGTCACTTATTTGTTCTTTTGCCTCAGTTAATCTGCTATTGGTTCTTCCCAGTGTATTTTTCATTTCAATTATTGTATTGCTTATCTCTGTTTGTTGTTTAATTTTTCCAGGTCTTTGTTAAAATTTTCTTGCATCTTTTTGATCTTTGCATCCAGTCTTTTTTCGAAGTCCTGGATCATCTTCACCATCATTATTCTGAATTCTTTTTCTGGAAGGGTGCCTATCTCCTCTTCATTTAGTTGTTTTCCTGGGGTTTCATCTTGTCCCTTCATCTGGTACAAAGTCCTTTCTTTTCACTTTCTCTATCTTTCTGTGGCTGTGGTTTTCAGTTACACAGAACAAAATACTGCTGATACTGCTTGATACTGCTGTCTGCCCTCTTGTGGAGGAAGGTATCTAAGAGGCTTGTGCATGCTTCTTGATGGGAGGAACTGATGGTGGGTAAGGCTGGGTGTTGCTTTGGTGGGCAGAGCTCAGTAAAACTTTAATCCACTCGTCTGCCAATTGGTTCCCATGCTGTTGGTTGTTTGGCCTGAGGCCACCCAGACCTGGAGTTTACAGGCTCTTTGGCAGGGATAATGGTGGACTCTGGGAGGGCTCAGGCCAAAAAGCACTTCCCAGAACCCCTCCCACCAGTGTCCCTGTCCCCCTGGTGAGCCACAGCCACCCCCCACCTCTGCAGGCAACCCTCCACCACCAGCATGTAGGTCTGGTTCAGTTTCCTATGGGGTCACTGCTCCTTCCCCCTGGGTCCTGGTGCACACACTACTTTTTGTGTGCCCTCCAAGAGTGGAGTCTCTGTTTCCCCCAGTCCTGTGGAGGTCCTGCAATCAAATCCCGCTGGTCTTCAAAGTCTGATTCTCAGGGGATTCCTCCTCCCGTTGCTGGACCCCCAGGATGGGAAGCCTGATGTGGAGCTCAGAACCCTCACTCCAGTGGGTGGACTTCTGTGGTATAACTATTCTCCAGTTTGTGAGTCACCCACCCAGCAGTTATGGGATTTGATTTTATTGCAATTGCACCCCTTCTACCATCTCATTGTGGCTTCTCCTTTGTCTCTGGATGTAGGGTGTCTTTTTTGATGAGTTCTAGTATCTTTCTGTGGATGATAGTTCAGCAGTTAGTTGTAATTCCAGTGCTCTTGCAAGAGGGAGTAAGTGCATGTCCTTATACTCTGACATCTTGAACAGTCCTGCTTTCCACTTTTGACTTGTTTCTGGCTCTATGTTTTGGTTAGTTTAGTTTTTAGTGTATATTTTCATATGTAGGTTTGTTTATTGGTTTGGTTGCTCTCTTCTTTGTTTGTTCTCTCTTTTTTATCTTTTTCTGTTCTTTTGTTTTTCCCCTTTCTTTTCTTTTTGTGAGTGCTTGTATGTATGTCTCTGTGTGATTTGTCTTTTTAGTTTTGCTTTGCCATTTGTCTCGGGGTTTTGTGTGTTCTTTTTCTTTCATTCTTTGTTTTTCTCCTTCTTCTTCCTTTTCTTCTGTGTTGTGCAGTTTGCAGGGTCTTGGTGCCCTGGCCAGGGGTTGGAGTTGGGCCTCCAAGGTGGGAGAGGTGAATCCAGAACGTTGGACCACCAGAGAACTCCTGGGCCCATGGAATATTAATCAGCGAGAACTCTCCCAGAGGTCTCTATCTCAACATTGTTTCAGCTCCACCCAATGGCCAGAAAACTCCTGGCCTCATGCCAAAAAGGAGAAACACACTGAGACGCATATTAATCAAACTATCAAAAATTAAATACAAAGAAAAATATTAAAAGCAGCAAAGGAAAAGCAACAAATAACATACAAGGGAATTCCCATAAGGGTAACAGCTGATCTTTCAGCAGAAACTTTGCAGGCCAGAAGTGAGTGGCAGGATATATTTAAAGTAATGAAAGGGGAAAACCTACAACCAAGAATACTCTACTCAGCAAGGATCTCATTCAGATTCGATGGAAAAATCAACACCTTTACAGACAGGCAAAAACTAAGAGAATTCAGCACCACCAGACCAACTTTACAACAAATGCTAAAGGAACTTCTCTAGGCAGTAACACAAGAGGAGGAAAAGACCTACAAAAACAAAAACAAAACAATTAAGAATATGGTAATAGGAACATACATTTCGATAATTACCTTAAATGTGAATGGATTAAATGCTCCAACCAAAAGACACAGACTGGCTGAATGGATACAAAAACAAGATCCATATATATGCTGTCTACAAGAGACCCACTTCAGACCTAGGAACACATACAGACTGAAAGTGAGGGGTTGGAAAAAGATATTCCATGCAAATAGAAATCAAAAGAAAGCTGGGTAGCAATATTCATATCAGACAAAATAGACTTTAAAATAAAGACTATTACAAGAGACAAGGAAGGGTACTACATAATGATACAGGGCTCAATCCAAGAAGAAGATATAACAATTGCAAATATTTATGCACCCAACATAGGAGCACCTCAATACATAAGGCAAATGCTAACAGCCATAAAAGTGGAAATCAACAGTAACACAATAATAGTAGGGGACTTTAACACCCTACTTATACCAATAGATAGATCATCCAAGCAAAAATTAAATAAACACAAGCTCTACATGACATATTAGACCAGATCAACTTAATCGACATTTATAGGACATTCCATCCAAAAACAACAGATAGAGACATAGATGTAGAGAACAAACATATGGATAAGGAGGAAAGTGGGGGAGGGGGGTTGTGGTGGGGTGAATTGGGAGATCAGGATTGCCATATATACATTACTAATAAGAAAATAATATCAAATTATACACTTTAAATATATGCAGTTTACTGTATGTCAATTATATCTCAATAAAAGCTCTTAAAAAAAAAAAAGACTGCCAAGTAGGAGTGGGGGTGACCTTAAAAACAAAACACATACACACACACACACACACACACACACACAAAACAGAATACACTTTCTTCTCAAGTGCACACAGAACATTCTCCAGGATAGATCACATCTCGGGTCACAAATCAAGACTCAATAAATTTAAGAAAATTGAAATCGTATCAGGCATCTTTTCTGACCACAGTGCTATGAGGCTAATATCAATTACACAGCAAATATTTATTTCTCACAGTTCAGGACATTTGGAAGTCCAATGGTGGTGAGATTCCAGTATTTGGTGAGTGCCCACTTTCTGGTTTGCGGATAGATGTCTTATGGTTGTATTGTCACATTGCAAAGAGCAGAAAGGGAGCAAGTAAGCTCTTCTAATAAGGGCATTAATCCCACTCATGAGGTCTCCAGCTTCATGACGTAATTGCCTCCCAAAGACCTCAACTTCTAATATCATCACATTGGGGGGTTAGGACTCCAATGTATGAATTTCATAGGAACACAAACACTCATAACATTGGGTGACAGATCTGGTCATTGTATCTGATAATGACAAATCCCCTAATCACAGATGCACACTAAGAACAGGGGGCCATAGTAAATAAAATCATTACGTCCAGCTGACCCAGGGCAGAGACACTGTTGCCCCAGAACAGAGACACTGTTGCCCCAGAACAGGATCTGAGAACTGAGAACTAATAGCGGGCAATACCTAAGATACATGCCAAATCAGTCTTCATGGACAGTATGTTCTCCTGAGACACAGGGCTAAACATTTCTATCCAGATCTGTATGAGAGTTTTAAGATTCATAGTGAGTAGGAAGAAATGATATTTTGATTGATTTAAATTCATTCATGGTATAAAGATTCAGAATATTGTTTAAGGTAATGGGGAAAAGAATCTTCAGCTTCTAAATGATTAAATTCTACTTTTATACTCCTTTGTTCACTGATAACCTAATTTCTGATTTAAAATTTGCTATTTTATGTGTAAATATTAATGAATTGTGTGGTGGGTTTAATATATTTTAATAATGTTTTTTAAAATATCTAATCTAAAACAGAAAAATCACAAGGCCCATTTGGCCATATTCCCAGAAATGAAATGGTCTTACCAAATAGTACTTATGTATACCACCACCCCCCCACCACCCTCAGCTTCCCTCTAATTCACGTTACATTTCCATCTACTTTTGTTAATTATAGGTATGAGGTACACATTACCATGTAATTTTGAGTGTAAGTAATTCCACCTTTTATGAGCAAAATATGTAAAACATTATGTTAACACAGAGATCTGCCATATTTATGATGTGTAAAAATGTGAATTTACCTTAATCAGTATGCCTGGATCCCTGTTCCTCTCTCTCATATTAGAAATAAAGAATAATATAAAGCTGCCTTTAAATAGTTGTGGATTCTTTGCCTAATCTTCTCTTTCACCATTTCCTAGTCAGATTACTCTCTCCTTCCCTCTTCACATATACTCTTATCTCATAATTTTTATTTTATTTAACAATGAGTTTAGTATGTGATAGTTATCAGCATGATAACATAAACTAGGTATATAAAGAAAAATAAAACAGTCTACATTTCTCAAGAAACTCATAATCCTGTAGAAGAGATACTCAAATTAAAATATTTTGTGCATTTATTTATTTTCTTAACAGCTAATAACTGAGTGTCTAATACAGTATCTGTCAGTGTGCTGGAGATGGAGTAAAAAAAACAATCATTTTCTATGACATCATGGCGTTTATAATCTAGTTGTGGTGATGATCGACAACAAATACATAAAAATAATGCGCATTAAAATTGAGCAAAGTTTTACAAAGGTAAATAGGATGCTCTAAAAACAAGTAAGAGACTCACTCAGAGATGAACATCAAAAGAGATCAGGAAGGGACAAAATCTAAAGAAACTCAGGAGAGCCAAGAGAAGAGAGATACTACATATTCAAAATTGAGGCTCAAGAAAGAGAAGCTTGGAGATTCCTATTTTTAGAACCATTCACTCAGCAAGTTTAGTTGGAACCTTGAAAGTGTATGTGAGGAAGCAACATATAAGGCTTCCTAGGTAATAACTATAAGCCAGAAATACAGAAGATTAAATACAAATCTAAATCTACAGCCTACATTTCGAGGCAGGGAAGACAAGGCTACTAAGGGATACATTGAAACATCTAAGGAAGAAGGAGATTCAGAACACTGATGTTCCATGAAACCCGTAGGCAACTTAGACAAGACAATGGATTCAGAGATTAAATTGACTGATGTCTTTGGACAGAAGAGTTATAATAGATAAGTGGAAGTAGGATCCAGTATTCAGGTAGCTGTGGGTGTTAGCAGAGGGAGAAAAGAAAATTCTTTTCCCTCTGTATTCACTTCCTCTTCCATTTGACAAGGGAGAAGTTACTGCACTAATTGTTCAGATTCAGAATTATGATCTGATCATCTCCTGCTTCAAAGTTTTAATCTCTTCTCCTCCTTGTCCATCTGAATGAAGGAACCCTCTTAAGCTATGGCTGTCTATTTTTCTTCTCCTCATAAACAGAAACCACATAACATCACTTCAGACTTGAAGGATAGCCATTATTAAAATTGAGATTTATGGAGGAAAAGAAGGGTTCTCCTTCTCTTTGAGCCTAAACTATTTGCTCTAACACAGTCAATAAAAAAAGACATAAGAAATTGTGATTAAGAGTCATTGGCCAGGTAATAATTTGCTGTTTTGCATTATCACTCATGCAGTATATTTAGTCAATTCAGAGACTTTTAATATCCTACAAGATTTGAGCATTCCTCAAATAGAGCCAAACACAATCAAAATACCACCAAAACTCCTAACCCTAAAGATTCTGAAAGTGTACTACTGTTTCATAATTGAGGATACAGTATTTTTATTTCTAGAATTTGTTTGGTTCTTTTTATAGTTTATATTTCCCTATTTAGATTTTCTAAGATTTAATTTAGTGTGAGCACATTTTCCTTTCTGACCTTTAGTATAGTTATCATAGCTGCTTTAAAATATTTGTTTACTGGAACATCTGGGTCATTTCAGAGTTGGTCTACTGGTTTCAGGTTAGTATGTTGTAGAGACTCCAGATTTTATTATAGTCCTCTGGAGAATGTTGCTTTTTTCTTTTGGTTTGGTTTTTTGCTTTTATAGTTTACTTGGCTATCCTCAAATTGCAAACTCTGTCTCTTGCTTAGCATCTCAAATCTTAGTTCAGATCTTTTGTCCTTAGCTAGCTTACTCATACTTTGCCCTTTACATGCATATTTCAGGGGTTGGCCAGCGATCTGGACAGACTTTACACACAAAACTTGGACCTTCTTCTTTCTGGCTCTCTCCTTTCCAGGATGCCCCTGTCACTTTTCAGCAGCAGTGACTGCTTTGAACTCTGTCTTCTAATTTTTCAGGTTAATCCCCTCAAACATCTCCAAATTTAGACAATGTCTAGATTCCTCATCATCCTGACAGTGATTCTGAACACAGCATAGTTTAACTGACCTCATTTAAACACAATTATTGAGAAAATTTCTGATTTGTACAAAACTTAATGAGGCTATTATCTCCCTTCTCCATGACAGAATATTTTAATTCATGGTGCTCATTCACATTTCAGTAGCCATTGGTTCCTTTTAAGCTTCAGATCAATTAAAATCATAATATTGTTCTTCGGTTTCTGTTCTTCATAAAGCAAGTCTTAAATGAAGACTCATCAGTTGAAAGAACATCAACATAAGTTTCCCCTCCTTTTAAATATGCAATACATATGCGATTAATTTAGTACTTGAGCTAATATTACTTCAGTATAACTTCAATGTTTTTTATTTTATTTTAATTTTTTAAAATAAATTTATTTATTTGTTTTATTTATTATTGGCTGCATCGGGTCTTCGTTGCTGTGCACGCTTTCTCTAGTTGTGGCGAGAAAGGGCTACTCTTCATTGCGGTGCATGGGCTACTTATTGCAATGGCCTCTCTTGTTGCAGAGCATGGGCTCTAGGCAAGCGGCCTTCAGTAGTTGTGGCACGTGGGCTCAGTAGTTTTGGCTCACGGGCTCTAGAGTGCAGGCTCAGTGGCTGTGGCGCATGGGCTTAGCTGCTCCGCGGCATATGGGATCTTCCTGGCCCAGGGATTGAACCCATGTCCCCTGCATTGGCAGGCAGATTCTTAACCACTGTGCCACCAAGGAAGTCCTCAGTGTTTTTTACTATGAATTCATTTATTCATTCATAGTTATTTCTTCAGCAAATATTTACTGAAAACCTCTAAGGCACTTGAGAATATAGTGGCAAAAATCACTGATAAAACTACTCTTCTTATGGAATTTATATCCTAATTTGGGGGGCTAAATTATATACAAGTAAACAAGTATAAGTAATAATATGAGATAATGTATCTATGAAGAAAATAAAACAATAATATGGTAATATAATAGAGAGTGATGGAAGTGTCATTTGGCTTGGGAATCAGTGATGTCCTAACTGAAGAAGCAGCTTTTAAGCTGAAAAATGAATGATGAGAAGGGTCCGACTGAAACAAGCTGAAACCTAAATGTTGTGTTCATCATTTTTTCCCATACCTTTGAGCCATATGCAAATAACTCTGTTTCTCTTTCTAATTACTTCTTAGAAATGTTGAAAAGCTCAAAGTTAAAGACAAAACCATCTGTCAGTTTAGTAAATTCCTTCCTTCTGGATAGAATGCCCTATGAACCCCTTTCTTTGGATAGTTTAAAACATGAAGTAGTCAATTTATTTAACTTTTGTATAACATAGTCAGTGTTTCTTAATCTGGCCACAATCATATCATCAGAGAATTTATTCAATAATACTGTCCATTTGTTGGAATATTTTCTCCATTTTCTAACCAAACAATTTACACTGGTTTAAATTTAATCTCATTTAATTTCCCTTATTGACCCTTTCTCTCTCCTCTTATTCCAAATGACAAAATACACACATGTAGATGTATGCATACAAATGAAGGTAGACTGAAAATTCTTGGGATGAGGTTATGGCAAGCATTCATCCTCCTCCTATCCCCAAAACTACCAAGTGTTAAAAATGATGTCTCACACATAATAGGTAGGAAATAACATTGGATTATTTAGTTGAATTATTAAAGAAAATGATTAAACAAATATAGAAAAAATGTTCAAAAATCAAATGGCCATTTAAGAAGGAATTAATCTGATAAAATCAGGTAAATGAAAAGATCTTTTCAAGCTGTCATATTTTGTACAAATGGTGCATTTTCTGCATGAGTAATGGAGACAACTTTATCATTCCCTAAAAACATAACTTATAACATCAAATTCCTGATAGGGAGACATCCATTACAGACCTCAGTGATATGTTGTATTTCATGATGCATATCATAGTTCCCTTACTTACTCATTCCCAGAGATGGAAGAGGTCAATTTGAAGAACAGAACTTCCTAAGATACTTCTTGATGCCATGTATTTTATACCAGTTTTATCATACCTTCACAAAAAATTATATGCTATCTTATATCATCCTCTAATAATTGGTTGTCTAGTTAGGGGCAAAACATTCCATTCTGGTTTGAATTTATCTCTTTCCATTAAATTTTATTTGTCAATACATGTGTAACATGCATACACTTAACCCTAAAAGAGGGCAAGCATAATGGATGAATTTTACTACTACTTACCCTACGACAAATAGGGTACCCTAGGTCTAGTTTTGATACAACAAGGAGCATATAAGATAATTTTTCTCTGTATAGAGAACACAGCACTCTTCATCATAAATTGTAGTAAATTATAAAAGTTAGAAATGTTCGGATTTATACATGTTAGGTTGGTTACCTTTTTACATTTCCTCTATCTCAAACTAAATAATTCCTATCCTGCTATCTTTTTCTACGATAATATTTTAATCTTCTTAGTATGCCTCATGTCTAAATTTCTTAAATCTTTAGAATTATAGTGCCAAAGTGGGCACAGAGCTCCAATAACGGGTGTTTGATAAGTGCTGGCTTTCCTGAGAGAATCATTACACTGTGCTTACATGCTGCTCTGGAGTCCATGAATCTCAAGGTTATATTCACTTGTAAATGAAAGGAATGCAAGAATTTGTATTTCTTCTAGTAAGAAGGAAAGTCAATGAAAATATTTCACAACCCCTTTGCTTCCTTAACCAGCTGAAATACAATGTTTGCCTTAACAATATTTATAACAAGCACCATCATTTTAGAAAATGCATGTGCCAACATAAACATTCCTAGGATAGGCCCATATGCCTAAAGCATTGAGCATTTGTACGTTGACTTTAGCACTCTGTATTGAAGACTAATCTTATATTTTGATCATCATGTATCAACGTTTATGATAGTTACAGGAGGTGGGAAAAGAAACCCAATGACTCATTCTGATAAATTATGAGAAGCATATGTTTTAGTCAGTAAAAGAAAAACACTATTTTGGTACATATAAAATATTTCTTGAGAAGAACTGAGGATAAAATCAATTATGTATAGCCAAAAAAAATAAAGTTGGGTAACAAGAAAAAAAAGATAATGCATGAATAAACAAAATACATATTTTTGTCTATCATGTCTAAGCTGAGTCTAACAAAAGGTAATAATCCAATTGAGGAAATAAATCATTGTTTTAATAAGGCCACTGACTTGAGTAGCCAAATTGGACCACTTTCTATGACCCAAAGTGGGCAATGGTTTAACAAAACCTCTTCCCTTACTTCATGAGAATCTGAACTTTGATTAACTCTCTAGCTTTGTTTCCCTATGGTCCAGATAAAAAGGTACAATGTCAACTCTGTCACAGGACAATACCGATTGTGGTAGAAATGATCCTGATTGGTAGACCTCATCTGGACTGGGAGGAATGACAAAGAAACAATCATTCCTGATGGGGACATCCCACGCAGACACATGATTTGGGTTTCCCTGAGAATGATGACTCTTATGTCTAGATATAGTTCTTTAATTGCCCCTAGAAGCAATGCCTATGGAGATAAATATTTATGCTCTCCTGGAAAATGAGACTTCTAAGTATGGGAGGCTCTTGGCACTTATCCAACGTGAATCTCATTTCCTTGCACATGAGCTATCACCTGGAAGGAGATAACTCCCAGTTGGCTGCATGAAATGTTGCAAGGACTCCTATAGAAATGTCTAAGTTTGCTCTGTTAGCAAGATACGGTTCCTTTCCTATATACTCTTTATTAGATTGGTGCCAAATATGGTCTATGGTAGTCTTAGGGTCTGAATGTTTATTTGAGCAAAACCTAAAACACATACACATTTAGTCATTACACATTTGAATATGTTATAGACATAATGTGCTCAGGTCTCCAGCTTTAAATAAATATGCCATTTAAAAAAACCTGATATGATATACATTTTTTTTATGTTTATATAACTTATCACCAGAAACATACCAACTGTGGAGTTCATTGTCTTTAGAGAAAAGAAATGCAAATAATATCAGCTAAAACTGGTTTCCTTTCACCACACATCCACAATTCTAAACAATGTCAAGGATAAAACATTCTTCCCCACAGAAGAAAACTGATCCCCACTTCCATACCTTTGGTACACACAATGAAGATGTCATTCAACTTTCAAGGGGATTTATATATGTCTACAAGGAGTTAAAATTCAAGACCTAGGTAGGCTTCAAGGATTGCCAAGTTATTAGGAACTAAAAGAATGATTACTATAGCAGAGTCATTTCCTTCTAATTGCACCCTTTTCTACTTTCATCCCTTTGCATAAAGCAGTTCCCAAGCAGTCTAAAACAACTAATAAAGTACCATGACTCCCTCCACCACCACCATCAAAATCATTAATGCCAGAACTTTGCAGGTGAGGTCAGCCAGAAAGGAAACCAGCCAGTGTGGCCTGGGCAGTTGTTCATGAAACAGTTTAGGCAAAAGCGGGGATGAAACTCTTCTAAGTCTCCAATACTCCTTTGTCTATACTTGGCATTTAATGAAAAATATATATATAAGAAAATTGTACAAACGCTAAGTAATCCAAAAGTTACCATAGCTAGGCATGGATAGCCATGGTGTAAAGGTAAAGTTCTGAGAGCTTTAACTGAGACTTACCTATTTCTGCCATTAGAGGTTGAATTCATGAACTCCCTTTGATTCTAGTGTATTGATATAGCAAGAAAATCAAAACAACATGTATTAGAGGAATGGGGTCCACCCAACAACTCTTGAAAGAGGAAAGAAAAACACAGATGTTTGCAGTTTAAACCAAAACCTCTTTATGTCTACCCAGATCAGTTTGACCACTGTGCCAGTGAGGTATGGATTCCATATTCACTACCTTTAACTCTAGGCTGATGTCTATGTAATTCAGTGGCGCTTGGCCTAATGATCTCAGGAACTCTCCTTGTCTCTCAAAGTGAGAGCCTTTTAATTCATTTGAATTGTTGACTACAAGTAGAAACTAGAAAAACAAAAACCCATTAGTAAATTCATCCTTATTCTTGGAAAAACATATCACAAATCATGCCATTGGTTGGTAATTTTTTTCTTTCCATCCTTAAAATGTTTTTTGCATTGTAACTGTGTCTTCTCCAAGCTTAGTTATTCTTCTTGATCATTGATTTTTTAAGAAGTCACTGAAATCTCTTATCCCACAACTTAATTATGCCTCCGTAAGCAATATAAGTAGGTTAGAAATCCTCTTTTCCTCCATTTAACTTAATCAAAAGTTACCTCTTCAATAAAGATCACTAGTGCCATGGTAAGCAGCTTTATGAATCAGAGAAGAGTTGAGGAGAAGATACAATCAGAAAAGGACATTGTCAATAAGTGTCAGGCTAATAGAACTGCTTTAAATCTTAGATAAATTAAAGTAAGACAACACAATTTCAGACACTATAAATAATTCCCCTACTGGGATGAAATCTTTTGTAGACAAGATCAGAGATCAATGACAACCAGCTACTTTAAATACAATGCATTCTTTCTCATTAAATGTTCCTATATATGACTTTTCAGCAATGGGATAGATTCATTTCTAGTAGACGGTAATTTCACCTTTCCTTGTTTAATGGATAACACCTTTTATTTAGAATTTTTAAAATCTAGAAGAGTTTTATGTCCCTGAGAGGAAATACTACCTGATCTACTATGCTTTCAGTGTTTTGAAAAAATACAAGCAACCAGCTCAATTAGCAAAATAAAATACTTTGAAACAAGATTATATATTGTTTATAGTCACCAAGAAGAAAGTGCCATTTTAACATTCAGGGAAAATATGTAATTATCACACATCATCAGCGGGACTAAAGTGTATATTACAGAAAAGACTACATTGTCTATGTATGATAGGACATTTATATTACAATGAGCTTGATGGGAAGGGGAAAGAGGGATGGGAACTGTGCCTGAAAAATGATAAAAACAAATGAAGAAAACATATTTTTTTATTAAAAAAAGAAACTCCAAGATTAAATTGAATAAGTAAAATAGAGAAACACAGTATAGGGAATGAACACTGAGCCCTGCCTTTACCTGAATGTTTGGTGTCTAGAATATACGGGTAGGTTCCATGAAATGGGACTGATGAGGAATGCTTTGCGTTATGGACAATACAGTCCATTTGAGTTTATTATTAATTCCTGCCCTGATGTGAATGAGTCTAAGATAGTAGAAAGGGTATGGGCTTTGGAACTTGACAGAAATGAGTTTAAATCAAGTTTCCAGCCTTCATTATGCATGAGAATATGGGTAATCTCTTCACTTTCTGGGCTTTTGTCCTTTTCTCAATTTTAGAACTCATTTCATCCAGAAAGTGTCAAGACAGAATTGAACTCAATACTGTATGTAAAATACTTATGAAGGGGCATGTATTAGATATTCAGGGCAACCACAACTGGGTGGCTCAACAATATAAATTTATTCTTCCATAGTTTGGGAGGCCGGAAGTCCAAAATCAAGGTTCCAGCAGGGCTGTGTTCCCTCCAGTGGCTCTAGGCCTTCCAGCTTCTGGTGGCTTCAGGTTTTCTTTGGCTTGTGGCTGTGTTACTCCAATTGCTACCTCCATCTTCACATAGTCTCCCACTCTGTATCTTCTCCTCTTGTCTCTTACAAAGACTTTGTGATTGAATTTAGAGCCCATCTTAATAATCCAGAATGATATATTCTTGAGACCCTTAACTTCATTATATCTGCAATGACCTTATTTCAAAATAAGGTCACATTCACAAGTTCTAGAACATGGACATATCCTTTGGGAGGCCACCTTTCAACATACTATGACATTTAAAACACAAAAATGCTCAATAAATGTCAGCTTTTTCCTAAAAGAATATAAAGTGCATAAATTTATAGAATGCATGATAAAGAGAGGAATGAACAGTGATGAATAGGACATTGATATTAAAATCTGTCCTCAGGTGACTAAAATCATTATTTTTCTAAGACTAAATTATTTGTGTAATTTGTGTAATTTTCTCATATCCATCTAAGTTCACTCTTCTACCAGAATAATTCTAGAGAGAAGGAGCTATGCCCTTCCTCTTTACTATTACATCTCGAAGCCCTAAGCCAGTGCCTGGCACTTAGCGACAGCTCAATAGATATTAATTAAATAAATGAATAAATGGAAAGTAATGAATGCTCAAGTCTCATAGCTTGCAGGGGTAGAGCCAGGTTAATAAACTGGTTATTCTGATTATCATTACTACCACTGTTTTGTTGTTGTTAGTTTGTTTTTAATACAAGCAAATTGAAGCACAGGTAGCACTGTAAGAAAGTATCCAGAGGAACTCATTCTGTGGTTTGACTTGGAACTACTATGTGGCTGGTCAGTCATTCAGGGAGCCTGATCATCAATGAAGTGATATGGTTCTGATTAGTCACACTGAATAAATCAAAAGCATTCTTAGCAAAATAATGTTGGTAATCAAAATATGTCATGAGTCACCAGAGTCAGGATTATTGCAAGTAGCCGATGTGGTAGGATTTGGAGAACATCAGATAAGGTACCTACCAGAATGTATCTCCTACCTTCTGGAAGTTTTGTTGGAGCTTAGTCCTTTAGATCACAAAGGTATTGCATCTTTTGAAAAATTTCCCATTAAAATTTAAATACTCTTTGGGAAAGAATCATATTTTAAGTTTTTATCAGGCTATGAAAATATGTGGAACACATACTGTGTATGCCATTGTGCTAGATATAATGAAATCTATGACCATGAACAGGATATGGCCCTTGCTCTCAAGAAGTCTGTAGTCCAGTGGGACAGAAAACATCTGTACAAAGAAACCTAATTCAAGACATAAGGTACTACATTCTAAAAGAAAGGTTGTAATTGTTATAGGAACACAGAGATGGAAGCTATTAATTCTGACTGAAAGGACAAGAAAGTGGTAGAATTAAAACTGGATGTTGAAAAACGAGTTGGGTTTTGACAAGGAAAAGTAGAGGAAGGACCATTAAGAGGCTGAGCAGAGTAGGAAGAGAATGCTGTTAACAGCCGAGAAAAACAGGGGACAAGGAGCAATTGAGTAGAGGGGCAGGATGGAAAGTGCCGACAGTTTCCTAGGTCCTCCTATCTCAAGTCTTTACCATGCTTTCAGTATCTCCTATAATTACAGAAGGAAATTCCAGAGGGTCAAGAGAGCACATTGATGTTGGATTTGGGAGTGGAGGTCCCTGAGGGATAGTCAGAGAGAGAATATTTGGAAGAGAGCGTTTCAGAAAGACCAAGTCAAAGCAGGATATTGTGGCTGGGAGAGGAATCCTCTGAACTCAACTCATTTCTATCCTTTCCCAGATTTCTAGGTTGCTCTTAGAAGCCACCAAGGGTGAGAGGTCTGGCCAATGAGCCATCCAACCACTCGGGCTTCCAGAGTTGTCCTCCAGCACAGGGATGCGCACTCTCAACCAAGTGGCTTCCTCTTGGCCAACCAGCTCAGAACCTCACTGAGCCTTTTCTCTCTATTTTTATGGCTGTCCATTCTCCTGAAAGATGCTTCTCCAAGCTATTCTCCAGCTCCAGACACCAACTCTTATTTTCAGTTTCTTTCCCATTTCTTGCCCCTCTTCATGCTGTTGCCCAAGACCTTTCTTCTTTATTCTCCTCAATACTCTTGTGCTGAGTTGTTATATCTGCAGTTGGTCCTAGAGGTAAGAAGAGAGTTCTACTAAAAATCCTTAATAAAAGGCCAGTTGTTTCCTCCAAAATATTTACATCGGAAAAACTGTCTATTTAACTGACTTGGGAGGGAAAAAAAATGTGTTTGCTTAATTGGGGAAACTGCTTCTTCAGTGCAATGCATTTCCATGGCCTAATAAAGGATTAACAGCACACCTAGCGTGGAAGTACCTCTTAAAAGCCTCAACCTACACCTGTAAACTTTAAATTGCTGTTTTCAAGTGTCTACTTCCTGCTGAGCTGCTTTTGTTCCCTTCACGAAGCTTCCCTGATCTATTATGACTGTTGCACACTTCTAATTTTCCTGAGCACACAGTCATTTCTAAGGATGACTTCATACATCTTATATAGGGCTTTTAATACCAGTTGTGAAGGAAAAGTGAGTATTTAATAGCAAAATGCATTTCTGAGGATCTTCAATAATGGAGGTGATCTCGTAATTAGACATTTCCTTCACTATTAAGGATAAGAATTTTGTAAGCCTGCTTTTCCCATTGTTGTCATTCAAGCTCAAAGATGGAAATAAGTGATTTCTGAAGATTCATGTTGCCCCCTTTTCAACAGATTATTTAGAGGTAGGCACATTCTCGGTCACTGTCATTTTGGATATCCTTTGGACATTGGTATGACAATGAATTTACTAATTTTTTCCAGTTCCTCAAAACTTGAAATAGTTACAGGTGGAAGATTACAGTTTTCCTACCCTAAATGAAACTTTTTTTTCTTTTACTTTGTAAAAGTTTTAGGAAACCAGAAATGCATCTTACTTTTACAGTCTCTTTTCCCTAACACTTTTCTTTCATTAATAACCTCAGAATCATCTTTTCCCCTGTGTTTGTTCAACAATGAAAGACAGAATTAAGAATAGCTTTTATATTTTATTTCCTTTTGTTTCAAAGGTGAAGTAGTTATTAAATGAAACAAAGAGAGCTGCCTCGGCCACTACATTTTACTGTTCTTTGTTAAAGGAGGGAAGAAAAGTTAACTTTATCCTGAAATAACAATGCCTCCTAACACACACATTGTGAGGGACCCACAGAGAAGAGATCATTTGCTTTTTTCATAGCATAGTCTAAATTTCATTCTTAAAAATGAAATCCTAAAATCCTATCCTTTCCAGTTCTAAGGCTTGGGTTAGTCTTACTTAAATTAATACCCTTCCAAGGTAATTTAAATAGAAACAACCACCTCACTGATCTTTATGATCTGTATCACTTCACAAATCCAGTGACCTGTTCCATTGGTGGATGAATAAATTGCCTAGTCTATAGTCTCAGCTAGAATAGGTCAAAAGCAGGAAAAGTAGTATATGGCACAACTATTTCTGCCCCTCTGTGAGGTTAAACTGAGGCATCTAAATTTTTATTTCTCCTAAACTAAGTAGAGATGAAAATACTGTAAGATAATGGCAAAAACAATTAAGCAGTCAGGTAATGGCCTGAGCCAAATTTGGGGTAAATATTTACTCCTTGCTATTCTCACAGAAAATGCGTCTGGTGCCTAAACTCCCTGAGCCATGTGGACCTGGCCATCTGAACAAGCCTCTTCAGTCATAAAGTCAGTACTTAACCTGATTACACCTTTAGGCTAATTTCTTTTTAATGTGGTTTTAGAAGAGGCTTTTGGAAAAAATCAGACCATTTGTCGGACACTGATTACAGAAGATGTGTATTGGCAGAGTTAGAAGGAGACAGGACACAAGTGTTCCAACATTGGTTTTGCCACATATTAAGTCTGTGACCTTGGGAAAGGCAATTTAAAAAGTCACATGCAGGAGTTATTACATGCTGTGCATTGCTAAAGATCCCAACTACAGAATTCCACCAAGTCATTTAACTATTCAGTGTACCCAAAATAATAATGCTTACGTTGATGGTGAGAATCAAATAGAAAAGAATTTATGAGAAAGTGATTGGTAAAATATACAGGAGCAGCCATGGTTTCATATGTTCATAATTCTGACCATTAACAAATAAAAATTTCACATGAAAAATAATTTTATCCACCTCAATAATGAAACCAGTATGATCTCAAAATGTGTATTTGGAGACCCACTAGGGAATTCTTCTTAAAGCAAATCATTTTTCTATAGCAGGGCAAATGCCTGCCTACTACTCAAGCTATTAAGATGGACCGGTGTGATACAGGAGTATGCATGCCATGCCCCTGCTGTCTGAATTTGGAGCACCTCCTACTGATAGTAGGCAGAGTATGTTTCCCACCCCAATGACTTTGGACTTGGACCTGGTTTCTGCTTTGGCCAGTGGAACGTTAGTGGACACGATGGGAGCAGAGGTTAAATGTGTACACATGGTTTGGCTTGCCCCTTGCCTCTGCCTTCCCACCATCAGCCATGAGAAGAATGTGCCCAAGGTATCCAGGTTGAGAAAGAATGAGAACCACATGCAGCAGAATGGAACTTGAAGTGCTGGCCGAAATAAATCCTCTCCAGCTGACCCATTGACCCATGAGGTTCATGAGGTAAGCCCCTGACACTTGAAGGTCATTACACAGCAAAACTGACAAGTAATTGTATCCACAGTCTAGTGTCCTTATGGAACAAGTAGAATATAGACCTTTCTTGCAGAGTCAGTTGGATTAAGCGAGCTTTGAGAAAGGAAAATGGATGTGAAAAATAAAAGTAACTCTCAAGAGACTTTGTATATTCTGGAGATAAAGGAAGGGAGGCCTTAGTAGGTTCAAAACATGTTTTTGAAGAAACCGAGATAGTATAAGGAAAGATCAGCCATATTCATTTCCTTAATTTAAAAAATAACGCAGTGTACCAATTTATATTCCTTTCAATTATACATGAGAGCTCTTGTTTCCCTTGCCCTTACCAAAACCTGGTAGATCAAATTCATTAATTTTAACATATCTGATAAGTCTAAAATCATGCTACTTTAATTTGCCTTGATTTTCATATCATTGTTAAACATTTTTATTTGTGCTTCTATAAATTCTCTTTTCATATAATTTCCCTTATGCTATATTGGATACAATCTTTTTGTTTATATCTTAAAAATTGCACTGTAAATACTCCTTCCTCCAACAACTCAGCTGTCAGCAATTCAACCCATAAATAATATGTTCTCAAGATGTAAAGATACAAAAAAAAAAAAGAATATAAAGATACATATACAAGGAGTTTCCAATAGTATAATTTAAAATAAGTCACAAAAAAAGTCTCAGGCTGGGGAAAGAAGACCTAAATTTTCTTGTTTTTTCTTATCACAGGGATAAAACATATTCATTAACAATTTTTTTGTTATTCAGATATTCAGACTGGCAAAATAAGAAAACTAAAACAACACAAACAATCAGAAAAACCACTATTAGTAATTCCATTGCTAGGTAGCCTTCTTATTATATAACCTATGTGTAGCAGTATATAATTTTATACCATATTATTTCATAACCTATGCTTTTCACTTAACAACATATGATGATAATTTTTCCAATGTTAATAAAAATGCTTCTACAACATCATTTTTAACATCTATAAAACTTTCCTTTGTAATGTAATTCATTTAGCTAATCCTTTTATTTTGGCATTTATATTTTTAAACTTTTTCATTGTTAAAAATAAGGCTTTAATAAATATTTATATTGTCATATATTCATCTTTCTCATTTTTACTAACCCTTACTTTCAAATATATTGTCTATAAAAGAATCATCAAAATTTTATCCACAAGAGTAAGTGGGGGAGAAAAAGATGGCGGCGAAGTAGAGGGACGTGGAATGCATCCCTCTCCACAGATGCATTTGGAATGCACCAAAAGATGCAATAAACCCCACAGAGAACCAACTGAACACCAGCAGACGGCCTCGGACACCAGAAAGGACTGCAAGGATCCCAACATAACCGGTAGGGAGGCATCTATGAGGGCTCAAAGAGGGTGAAGCGGCGGAGCTGTGGCAGACGGGAGGGAGTGAGAAACACACGGAGGGCCCGCACCGCAGCTCAGCATTGCCGGACTAAGACGTCGATTCACAGCTGAACAGAGGGTCCGGGAGCGGGAGCGTGGGAACCGGAGGGCCGGTTCAGGGTGAGAAAAATTGTTGCCAGTAAGGTGATGGACGGAGAGGACAGGAGGGAAGAGGTCCGCGGCAAGGAGTGCCCGCCCCTGAGAGCTGCCCGGCCATGATGGCAGCTGGATGCTGCAGGCTCACGGGCAGGGGGGAGGAGCCACGTACATAGCCTCTCTCTCTCTTTTGGCGCCTGCGGTGGGCAGTGGAGGGACCCCCTGTGGGCCACCTAAGGCGCTCAGGGATAACAAGTACCCTCAGGCCCTCAGGCGGAGCTAGATTAAAACCACTTGGAACACCAGCAGCAGGGAGGCTGATGAGAAAAAAAAAAAACAAAAAACCCGGAGAGAGGCCAAACTCTGAGACTTTCTGTTTACACCTGAGCCACTGGCGTCCCTCTGCAACAGGCACCTCCAAGCCCGACTGAAACAGGAGTGCACCACTGCTCGCTCACTCCCAGGGAAAGGAGCCACTATTGTACCCTCTCCCTCCCCACACACCAATGATTACAGGAAGCTCTGCAGGTCACAGAATGATACAAAAAAACCCAAGGCGAGTAGAAGGACACTTATAGTTGAGACTCTAAGGAAACAGAAATATTAGTATCAATTCCTATTGAACTGGTCCATTCTGGGATCAGTTCTGGATTTTTTTTTTTTTCCTTTATTAATTACGATCTTAGTCCTAAGGGATCTACAAGTTTTATAACATATGTTTATAATTCTATTTTTATTCTATTTTTATTTTTTTGCCTTTTTATATACTTCTATTTCTAGCTAAGTTTTTGGTAGTACGGACAATATATCTCTCATACCTTCCTTTCATCCCTATCTTTTACACATTTCTATTCCTTTCTTTTTATTTGCATATTTCCAATCACACTACAATCTTCTGTTTCCGTCTTCCAACCATTTTTAGTTTATTTTATCTTAACATATTTATAAGCAACACTATCGATCTACTCAGACTCCTTGCTCTATTCTCCAGATGACATACTGCCGTGGTATTTAATGTTAGGTTTTTGTCTTTATCTTAGTTCTTAGTACAATTGTCTAATTTCATTCTGAGAATCCCCATTCTGTCTGGTGGTACACTAGCTCTTTTTTGTATTTGATCCTAACTTACAAAATCTCCCTGGATTAGTGTTTGTATGTGTAAGGTGTTATTTGTTTGTTGGTTTGCTTTTGCTTTTGTTTCTGTTTTGTTCTCTTTTGGTTGTCAATTTCTGTTGGGTTTCTCTTTGAAGATCTGATAGCACACTGGGGTTCTGTCAGGTCTTTCTAGAGCCTTAAGTTCTAATGGATTCAGTAATTGTGTGTCTTATACATGTATGTGTTTCCTACACTTAATATTCATTTAATCCAATACTTGGACATTAGTCTGAGGCTTGGACAGTCTTCTACAAACACCTCTATCACCAGGACAAGCAACCCCAGAAGTTTAGACTACCATGAGGAAAGAAAGAAACACCATACAGGCAAAGGAGCAGGAAAAAACCCACAAGACCAAATAAATGAGGAGGAAATAGGAAAAATGCCTGAAAAAGAATTTAGAGTAATGATAGTAAAAATGATACAAAATCTCAATAACAAAATAGAGAAAGTACAAGAAACAGTTCATAAGAACTCAGAAAAACAAACAGCAATGGATAACAAAATAACTGAAATTAAAAATACTCTAGATGCTATAACCAGCAGAATGACTGAGGCAGAAGAACGAATAAGTGAGTTGGAAGATAGAATGGGGGAAATAACTGCCACAGAGCAGGAAAAAGAAAAAAGAATAAAAAGAATAGAAGACAGTCTCAGAGACCTCAGTGATAACATTAAATGTACCAACATTTGATTATAGGCATCCCAGAAGAAGAAGAAAACAAGAAAGGGTCTGAAAAATATTTGAAGAGGTTATAGTGGAAAACTTCCCCAACATGGGAAAGAAAATAATTCACCAAGTCCAAGAAGCACAGAGTCCCATACGGAATAAACCCATGGAGAAATACACCAAGGCACATATTAATCAAACTAATGACAATTAAACACAAAGAAAAAATATTAAAAGCAGCAAGAGAAAAGCAACAAATAACATATAAAGGAAAACCCATAAGGATAACAGCTGATATTTCTACAGAAACTCTGCAGGCCAGAAGGGAATGGCAGGATATACTGAAAGTCCTGAAAGAGAAAAACCTACAGCCAAGAATAATCTACCCAGCAAGAATCTCATTCAGATTTGAGGGAGAAATCAAAAGCTTTCCAGACAAGCAAAAGTTAAGAGAATTCAGCACCACCAAACCAGCCTTACAACAATGGCTAAAGGAATTTCTCTAAGTAGGAAACACAAGAAAAGGAAAACACCTACAAATACAAACCCAAAACAATTAAGAAAATGGTAACAGGAACACACATGTCAATAATCACCTTAAATGTCAATGGATTAAATGCTCCAACCAAAAGACACAGACTGGCTGAATGGATACAAAAACAAGACCCTTCTGTATGTTATCTACAAGAAACCCACTTCAGACCTAGGACCACATACCGACTGAAAGTAAAGGGATGGGAAAAGATATTCCATGCAAATGGAAGTCAAAAGAAAGCTGGAGTAGCAATACTCATATCAGACAAATTAGACTTGAAAGTAAAGACTATTACAAGAGACAAGGAAGGACACTCCATAATGAGCAAGGGATCAATCCAAGAGGAACATATCACAGTGGTAAATATCTATGCCCCCCGCATAGGAGCACCTCAATACATAAGGCAAATGCTAACAGCCATAAAAGGGGAAATCAACAGGAACACAATAATAGCGGGAGACTTGAACACCCCACTTACATCAATGGAGAGATCATCCAAACAGAGAATAAATAAAGACACACAAGCTTTAAGTGACACATTAGACCATCTCAACTTAATTGATATTTATAGGACATTCCATCCCAAAACGACAGAATACACTTTCTTCTCCAGTGCACATGGAACATTTTCCAGGATAGATCACATCTTGGGTCACAAATCAAACTTCAGCAAATTCAAGAAAATTGAAATCATATCAAGCATCTTCTCAAATCACAATGTCATGAGACTACATATCAATTATAGGAAAAAAACTGCAAAAAATACAATCACATGGAGGCTAAACAATTCACTATTAAGCAACCAAGAAATCATTAAAGAAATCAAAGAGGAAATCAAAAAATATCTAGAAACAAACGACAATGAAGACACAACAACCCAAAACCTATGGGACGCAGCAAAAGCAGTTCTAAGAGGGAAGTTTATAGCAATACAGTCCTACCTTAAGAAACAAGAAAATTAACAAATAAGCAACCTAACCTTAAACCTAAAACAATTAGAAAAAGAAGAACAACGAAACCCCAAAGTGAGCAAAAGGAAAGAAATCATCAAGATCAGAGTAGAAATAAATGAAAAAGAAAGGAAGGAAGCAATAGCAAAAAATTAATAAAACTAAAAGCTGCTTCTTTGAGAAGATTAACAAAATTGATAAACCATTAGCCAGGCTCATCAAGAAAAAAAGGGAGAAGATGAAAATCAACACAATTAGAAATGAAAAAGGAGAAGTAACAACAGACACCTCAGAAATACAAACGATCATGAGAGACTACTACAAACAACTATATGCCAATAAATTGGATAACCTGGAAGAAACGGATAAGTTCTTAGAAAAATACAATCTTCCAAGACTGAACCAGGAAGAAATAGAAACCATGAACAGACCAATCACAAGTACAGAAATTGAGGCAGTGATTAAAAATCTCCCAACACACAAAAGCCCAGGGCCAGCTGGATTCACAGGCGAATTCTATCAAACATTTCGAGAAGAGCTAACACCTATTCTTCTCAAACTCTCCCAAAATATAGCAGAAGGAGGAACACTCCCAAACTCATTCTATGAGGCTACCATCACCCTGATACCAAAACCAGGCAAAGATGTCACAAAAAAAGAAAATTACAGACCAATATCACTGACGAATATAGATGCAAAAATCCTCAACAAAATACTAGCTAACAGAATCCAACAGCACATTAAAAAAATCATCCACCATGATCAAGTGGGGTTTATCAGATGCAAGGATTCTTCAATATACACAAATCAATCAAAGTGATACAGCATATCAACAAATTGAAGGATAAAAACCATATGATCATCTCAATAGATGCAGAAAAAGCTTTTGACAAAGTTCAACATCCATTTATGATAAAAGCTCTCCAGAAAATGGGCAGAGAAGGAAATTACCTCAACATAATAAAAGCCATATATGAGAAACCAAAAGCCAACATCATTCTAAATGGTGAAAAACTGAAAGAATTCCCTCTAAGAACAGGAACAAGACAAGGGTGTCCACTCTCACCATTATTATTCAACATAGTTTTGGAAGTTGTAGCCACAGCAATCAGAGAAGAAAAGGAAATAAAAGGAATACAAATTGGAAAAGAAGAAGTAAAATTATCACTCTTTGCAGATGACATGATATTATATATAGAAAACCCTAAAGACTCTACCAGAAAACTGCTAGCACTAATTGAGGAGTTTAGTAAAGTAGCAGGATACAAAATGAATGCACAGAAATCTCTTGCATTCCTATACACTAACAACGGAAGTGCAGAAAGAGAAATTAAGGAAACTCTCCCATTCACCATTGCAACAAAAAGAATAAAATACCTAGGAATAAACCTGCCTAAGGAGACAAAAGATCTGTATGCAGAAAACTTTAAGACATTGATGAAAGAAATCAAAGACGACACAAACAGATGGAGGGACATACCATGTTCCTGGATTGGAAGAATCAACATCGTGAAAATGACTGTACTACCCAAAGCAATTTACAGATTCAATGCAATGCCAATCAAATTACCAATGGCATTTTTCACAGAACTAGAGCAAGAAATCTTACGATTTGTATGGAAACACAAAAGACCCCGAATAGCCAAAGCAATCTTGAGAAGGAAAAATGGAGTTGGTGGAATCAGGCTTCCTGACTTCAAACTATACTACAAGGCCATAGTGATCAAGACAGTATGGTACTGGCACAAAAATAGAAAGGAAGATCAATGGAATAGAATAGAGAACTCAGAAGTAAGTCCAAACACATATGGGCACCTTATCTTTGACAAAGGAGGCATGAGTATACAATGGAAAAAAGACAGCCTCTTCAATAAGTGGTGCTGGGAAAATTGGACAGCTACATGTAAAAGAATGAAATTAGAACACTTCCTAACACCATACACAAAAATAAACTCCAAATGGATTAAAGACCTACATGTAAGGCCAGACACTATAAAACTCCTAGAGGAAAACATAGGCAGAACACTCTAGGACATCCATCAAAGCAAGATCCTTTTTGACCCACCTCCTAGAATCATGGAAATAAAATCAAGAATAAACAAATGGGACCTCATGAAACTTCAAAGTTTTTGCACAGCAAAAGAAACCATAAACAAGACTAAAAGGCAACACTCAGAATGGGAAAAAATAATTGCCTATGAAACAATGGACAAAGGATTAACCTCTAAAATATACAAGCAGCTCATGCAGCTTCATACCAAAAAAGCAAATAACCCAATCCACAAATGGGCAGAAGACCTAAATAGACATTTCTCCAAAGAAGACATACAGATGGCCAACAAACACATGAAAAGATGCTCAACATCACTAATCATCAGAGAAATGCAAGTCACAGCACTATTTACAAGAGCCAGGACATGGAAACAACCTAAATGCCCATCAACAAATGAATGGATAAAGAAGATGTGGCATATATATACAATGGAATATTACTCAGCTATAAAAAGGAATGAGATGGAGCTATATGTAATGAGGTGGATAGACCTAGAGTCTGTCATACAGAGTGAAGTAAGTCAGAAAGAGAAAGACAAATATTGTATGCTAACTCATATATACGCAATCTAAAAATGGTACTGATGAACTCAATGGCAAGAGAAGAACAAGGACGCAGATGCAGAGAATGGACTGGAGAACTCAAGGTTTGGGGGAGCTGGGGGTGAAGGGTAGCTGAGACGAAGTGAGAGAGTAGTATAGACATATATATACTACCAACTGTAAAATAGATAGCCAGTGGGAAGTTGCTGTATAACAAACGGAGTTCTACTCGAGGATTGATGATGCCTTAGAGGACTGGGACTGGGAGGGTGGGAGGGAGTCGAGGGAGGGAGGGAATACGGGGATATATGTATAAAAACAGATGATTGAACTTGGTGTACCCCCCCAAAAATAATAAATAAATAAATAAATAAATAAATAAATAAATAAATAAATAAAAGAGTAAGTGGGTCCCTGGTATTTTGTACACAAAACTAAGTTCAACAGAATGATTTTGGATGTGCTGCTCAATATAGAGAAAAAATTAAAGGAAAAAAAGAAATTCATGTAAACTTCCTAGGACTGTCATCCAAATTACCTAAAAAGAGCCTTCCCAAATCAGGCAAGGAATGTTGTCATTAAATTAAAGCTTAAAAACATATTTAAGCTAATATATTGGTTGTGGCCAAATATATAACCTAGTTACTTTTGTGAGTTTCATGTATACTATATATAACAGATTATACTATAAGACATTGCCATTGTTTGACAATTATAGACCTACAGCATGAAAATACACTGCTGGCTATAGTCTACAATAAAATAAAATATTTCTAAGAATAAAAACCATCTATTAAATATTTAGAGTGATGGCTAGTTATCCTTGCTTCTATGATAGGTTTTGGACCATGGGTATGATTTGTAGGTCACTAAGACCTCGATGAGAAATGTGATTTCCAACTCTAATACTGTATATGAGAAAATATATTCCACAGCATTACTGATTTCTGGAACACATTCCAGCGAAATGGTCATTTCTGGAAGTTATAAAATAGGAAGAGTAAAAATTGGGTCATTTTCCTCATTCAGTAAAAGTGTACAAGACTTAAGAATTACAGGAAAAAGGATATTTAGAATCCTTTGTAAAATGTGGCTGAGTAGGAACTTTATAAATATTTGTTGATAAGACTACTACATATCTATGAGCTTTCTTCATGGCACAGGAAAAAATAATTAATGGGACTAAAATATTTATCTTGATTAGGTATTCTGTGTTTCTTTTATCAGAATTCTGAAACAGAAAAACAATCTTTCCCTTTTGGCCTAACCTACTCATATTGACAGAAAAGCATATTTAACTGTTGTCTTCAGAGCATTCTTTAATAAACATGAATAAAACTCTATTCTTTACTTGCACATTAGTTTCCAAGATAAAGAGCTAGCTTCTTAGGTTTTAGTTAAAAGAGAGAATGAAAGGATAGAAATGAAGCAGAAACATAAGCCCCTAGTCCATGCTCACACCAGTGTCTTGCTTATACTATCCTTCTTGCCAAAATCAGAGTACTCCACACTTAACAGAGTAACCAATCCAAGTGCCTTCTGTTGTGCTTCCTTGCTGCCCGGCTTCCATCACAGGACCCAGCCAATTTGCACAGGTCACAGTAGATCCTCAAGTTGACAAATATGTCATATCTTGCCAGTGTTCTGCTTAGTCAGGGAAAATCTACTTCAAACTTAATTAGCCTGCATTCCAAGTATTACATCAGAGTCCCATAATATATGGGAATTAGAACTTAATATCAGAGTACAAGTTGAAAATTGCAATTAGAGTCAATTACAAACCTTTAAATATCAGTTATTTTTCCATGTGGAGAGGTGCTCACCATATGAGAGGTGTCAGAGAAACAAATCCGAGAGGGAAAACAAAAGATAAAGTCTTCTGTCTTGCTCTGTGAAATTCAGTGATAGCGAATCTAAGAAGGTCCATAAAAATTAAATTGTAATTTTGACTTTCTAGTCTCTGCCGTGTATGTGTTGAATGTGAGACTTAAATCTCTATATTAAGCAAGTCCCATGTCCTCACACAGACACACCCCTGGGTCACAATTTAGCTTCCAGATTTGCTGGGTTGGATCAGGTTCCAGTGTCTGCTGCTTCACAGATTATTAGCTATCCAGTGTCCTCAGCCTCTGGTCCTAGATGCAAGAATCAACTCTGACTGACACTCCTTGTCCTCTCATTTCTTCAAGGTGGTCTGGTAAGTGCCATTCCAGTCCACAGGTCTAGTTTCAACAAATGTGAATCTCAAAAAAAAGATAAATCTCAGACTCTTTACTCTGTAAATTTATGTGTGGAAATAGATGGACAATTGCTATACCTAAATCCATTTAAGATCATCTAAGCAGTGACAAGAACAAGGATGCAGATACAGAGAATGGACTGGAGAACTCGAGGTATGGGAGGGGGCGGGGGGTGAAGGGGAAACTGAGATGAAGCGAGAGAGTAGCACAGACATATATATACTACCAACTGTAAAATAGTCAGTGGGAAGTTGTTGTATAACAAAGGCAGTCCAACTCGAGGATGGAAGATGCCTTAGAGGACTGGGGCAAGGAGGGTGGGGGGGACTCGGGGGGGGGAGTCAAGGAAGGGAGGGAATACGGGGATATGTGTATAAAAACAGATGATTGAACCTGGTGTACCCCCCAAAAAAATAATAAAAAAAATTAAAAAATAAAAAAAAAAGATCATCTAAGCTCTACATAGAAAAGAATATGACTCTACCTAGACCTATAGTCTCCATCTTGGTCCATTTACTCTCAGTATAGAGAGCACCTATTAAGTAGTAGACATTCAATAAATGTCATTCTACATATTTTCTTCCTCTAGGTGTTGTCCTGAAAAGGCATGAAAATCTGAACAGGAGCATGTGTGATGTTTAGAGGAAGGACCTGTATTAGCATTAAGCTACCCTATTTCTTCTTTGACAATCTTTTTTCCTAGATAAAAATCCATTTGAGAAATGATTGGAATCACTCCCAATCAGCCTCTTGACCTACCCTGCCCCCCAAAAAATAACTAAGCAAAAAACAAAGTCCCTCATAGTTCATTCCCTTTAATTTAAAAATAGCCTATATCAAACTGTTTCAGCTCCTTTGAGGGCTCATATTAAGTGGTTATAATCTCAAACTAATGCTAGAGAAATGAGAAAATATTTGAGTTAGTAGAAGCATTTAGATTGTCTTCTGATGATGGCCATTATTTGGGGGGGGCAGGGTTGAGGTATAGCTGATTCACAATATTATATGTTTCAGGTGTACAACATAATGATTTACAAGTTTTAAAAGTTATACTCTATTTATAGTTGTTATAAAAGATTGGTTTATGCTCCCTGTGCTGCACAATATATCCTTGTAGGTTATTTATTTTATACATGGTAGTTTGTACCTAGTAATCCTCTACCCCTATGTTGCCCCTCCCCTCATCCCTCTCCCCACTAGTAACCACTAGTTTGCTCTCGATATCTGTGAGTCTATTTCTTTTTTGTTATTTCACTAATTTATTTTTTTAGATTCCGCATGTAAGTAATAACATACAGTATTTGTCTTTCTCTGACTTACTCACTGAGCATAATAACCTCCAAGTCCATCCATGTTGTTGCAAATGGCAAAATTTCATTCTTTTTTAATGCTGAGTAGCATTCCATTGTATATATACATACACACACGCACGCACACACACATCTATATACATGTATATGCCACATCTTCTTTATCCATTCATCTGTTGATGGACACTTAGGTTGCTTCCTTATCTTGGCTATTGTAAATAACACTGCTATGAATATTGGGGTACATTAGAGTTTCAAATTAGTGTTTTCATTTTCTTCAGATATATATCCAGCAGTAGAATTGCTGAATGATATGGTAGTCTATTTTTAGGTTTTTGAGGAACCTCCATACTGTTTTTCACAGTGAGTACACCAATTTACATTTCCACTAACAGTGTACAAGAATTCCCTTTCTCCACATACTCTCCAGCATTTGTTATTTGTGGTCTTTTTGATGATAGCCATTCTCACAAGTGTGAGGTTATATCTCATTGTGGTTTTGATTTGCATTTCTATGGTAATTAAGGATGCTGAACATGTTTTCATGTGCCTATTAGCCATCTGTATGTCTTCTTTGGAAAAATGTCTATTCAGGTTTTCTGCCCATTTTTTAATTGGGTTGTTTGTTTTTTTCATGTTGAGTTGTACGAGCTATTTATGTATTTTTGGATATTAACCCCTTATCAGTCTATCATTTTCAAATAGTTTCTCCTATTCAGTAGGTTGTCTTTTCATTTTGTCAATGGTTTCCTTTGCTGTGCAAAAGCTTTTAAGTTTAATTAGATCCATTTGTTTCTTCTTGCTTTTGTTTCCTTTGCCTTAGCAGTTAGATCAAAAAAAAATACTGCTATGATTTATGCCAAAGAGTGTTCTACCTATGTTTTCTTCTAGGAGTTGTATGGTTTCAGGTCTTACATTTAGGTCTTCAGTCCACTTCGAGTTTATTTTTGTATATAATGTTAGAAAATGTTCTAATTTCATTCTTTTACATGTAGCTGTCCAGTTTTCCTAGCACTACTTATTGAAAAGACTGTCTTTTCTCCACTGTATATTCCTGCCTCCTTTGTTGTGAGGTGTGTGTGTATGTGTGTGTAATTGAGACTTAGTAATTCAACCCTCTTTGGATTGCCCACGATAATGACAGTCTGAAAGCCAATTTCTATGTGTACTAGATAATTTCCCCAATTCTGTGGAATTCTTTAAGGAAAATGAAAAAGATAAATGGAATTTTGTGCTACAATTGTGTAATCTTCAGCTATTTAGGACTTTCATTTTTTACAAGGTATTAAAATCAGACAGTTCTTTTGAAATACATCCTTATGAATATTTCTACACTATTTATTCCTTAGTAGATTACTCATTAACAGAGTCCATGATCATAATTCAAGTAATTTCTAGAAAAGCAAGGAGTTGGAAGGTCATATTACTGCTAAACTAAAACCCTTCAATATGTCAGTTTTGAATTTTAAAAATCCCAAACAATATTCAAAATAATCAACAAAATATAAAGTAATAGAATTTTGGAGCTGCAAGGAGCCTTACATTTCTCCCAGAAAAGGAAAACCGTGAAAACACTTAGTAAACTGTAAAGTACAGTACAAATCTATAAAATGTGTATTGTCCTCATCTATATAAAGCCCCTCAATTTACAAGTAACAGAATAGAGAGACTGGGTGATTGAAAAGATTCTTCAAAATCCTTTGCAATGCTTTCCAAAAATCATCAGGACTATCAACACCCACCCCCAGGCAAATGCCCATTAACTACTCCACAATTACTGGTCAAGCTTCAGCAGGTTTTCTAGCCATTCTCATTTAACTCAACAGTTGCACTTATCACTAAACTAGCCCAGAGAATATAAGAACATGCATGTAATAGACATTTTTTTCAAATTCCCCACAACTGCATATTTTTTCAAAAAGGAAATGAAAGAGAATATTTAGGACATACTCTATTTTTCTTGATCTGGCTGATAAAATTCTTTTAGGTCCTAATATGTATTTTATTTTATAACTGATAGCATTTAGCTATTTAAACATATGGATCCAAAATTAACCCTTAACCCTACAAGCTATTAAAAGAATCCAGTCAAAGACAAAAAAGAAGCAAATTTTACCTTAAGAGCTCAACCAAAGATGATGTTTGAGTAGAGAATGAAAATGTTACAGTACTCACTGGAGCAACAGTTTTCAAATGTATTTTTATTAACACGTTTCTTTCTTCAAAAGAAGCTTTCCATAAAGACAAGGAAAATAAATAAACATGGAGCTTCTCTGATTGAAATATAAGCGGGAAGTCTAGACAAAGCTCTTGGGGTCCCTGACAGGGGCTCCACTGTGTATAGTTTAAAAATTATCCAAGAGGATAAAGTCCAAACTCCCCAAATAGGCATTTGGGGCCCATTCTAATCTAACTTCCACGCTTATTTTTAACCGTGAGATTTAACAAAGAGTGCTCTGTAATTAGGATCCAAAAGCAATTTTTTTCCAGTCTCTATGCAGGCAAATTAGCATATTAGAAATGTACAAATGCAATTGGGTGGCAACAAGGAGTGGTGGAAAGAGAATAATGCTAGGGAACAGAAGACTTTGTTTTTAGACTATTCCATGTGACCCAGAGTGAGTCTCTAAATTTCTGGACTTCAGGTGACCTATTTGTCAAACGTAAGGATAGTATTATACTTTTATCAGGGGGAAGGACAAAATCATTTCTCAGTGTTTCTTCACACTCTAAGGTAAATGACTCAATTATATAAATTATTTTTTGAATGAGAGTTTCATGCTAAAGCACAAAAGATGTAATGACAAGCAAGGCTGACAAAGTCCTTATATTCAGAGAGAGTAAAGTGTAATGAAAGAGACATAAATGCTATTATTTTATTCTTTTTCCTAACAACTGATACTTGTTAGTCCACTTGTGTTAGGATTGCTCATTCTAGTGACAATCTAAAATCAGACCCCTTCAATAGTACTAGGCCATTTTCCCTACCTTGTGGATGTACTTGGGAAAACCTGAATTTCCATATATAGTATGTTGGTCTTGGTGCAGAGAACAACATCTGACACAAAAGAACCAATGTCTATGGTCCTAGACATTCTAGTAGTCACAAAGTTACCCCTGCAGTGGGAATGGATCAACTTCAGGCACTGCAGTTGACTGTCCCACCAGGGAATAAGATGCTAAGCAGTCAAAGAAATATATAATCCACAGGCAGTTAATAAAGACTGCAAAGCCTGCCTGGAAGGGAAAAAGTGATATCTAAACTGAAACCTAAGTTATGAAAAGAAGGTAGCCAAATTGTGGGTGGGAGGTGGGGGAGGAACAGTTGTGGAAGAAGAGCACTTCAAGCCAGGCATGAGAAACAATTCCAGTAAAGACCCAAAAGTGAGAAAAGGCCAGAGATGAGGTTAAAGAAGAAAGAAGAGGCCAGGTTATTCAGACCTCTGCATACCTTGTTAAAGACAGCGGAGCGGCAATGGCAATAATTGAAAGTTTTTAAGCGGGGACAATATTCAAACAGATTTGCATTTTTAAAATATAGTTATGTATTTAGTGTAGAGAGTAGGAATGAAGAAGGTATTGTAAGCAGTAAAACGCTAGCTAGGAGGCTTCTGCACTAATATAGGATTATGCAGTGGTACTAGGGTTAGAGAAAACAGGAAAGAGTCAAGAAATGTGTAGGGAGTAGTATCCAAAGGACTCAATCTTTGATTGGAGATGGGAGAGATAGTGAGGGAGAAATTGAGGGTGATGCAATTTGAGGTTTCCAGCTTGAGCCATTGGGTAAATGTGGTGCCATTTCCAAAGTTAGAGAGCACCAAAGGACTAATACTGTGAAAAATAACTAATGTTTATATAGTGTTTATTATGTAAAAGCACACATATTAACTCATTCATTCTCCTTAACTTTATGAGAGAATTGTTTTTCTTATTCCCTTTTACAGATGAGGAAACTGAGACACAGAAAGGCTGAGTGACCTGCCCAAATCCCACACCAGGAAATGGCCAAGTCTGGATTTGAACAATCTAGGAGTGGGAGGCAGTTGAAAATAACCTCAGTTTTAGTCATGCTGAGTTTGAATGATCTATGGAACATCCCAGTAGGCATTTGAACATGGAGGTTTGAAGCTCTGAAGAGAGATTTGTAGGATTTGCAAGTAACGAAAATCATGGTAATGGACAATAGAGCTTCAAGCAAAAAGACCAAGGATAGCCCATTTCAGCTGAATAAAAAATTAACTATAAGCATTTTTTAGAACTTAATTAAAGTCATAAAGTTAAGCAAATAAACCTTGAGCCCATACATAAGGAGAAATAAAAGCAAGGACTTTGAAATAAGAGTTCAACACAGAATGGCTTGAGCATAAGACCTGGGGCAGTATCCCCATATGTCCATGCAGTCAGATCTAAAGTCCATTCTCTCTGCAATACTGGACAGGATAAAGAGGACTAAAAGTCTTCTCCAAGCTGGTAGAGAGGAGAAATAGAAGTCTGTATCAAGTCCCAATATATCAACAGTACTGAATATAAAGGATAGCTTAAGTTCATTATGTACTATTTTCATTTACTCACAACTAATGCGCTGAGTCACTACCAACTAATTGTTTTTGTGTCTCCTTAAAGTTCTAATTAAGGAAATTCTGGAATTTTGATAGGGAGACCATTGCAGACAAGATTCTTGTCCCAGAATGGAGAAATCCAGATGAGCAACACCCTTTACAGAACATTGCTTCTACAATGCCAATTTTTATTTGTGTATTCTATGCACTAATTAGCATCATCCTGTGTATGGAATAAGTTTTCAATAATTGCTTAGTAACAGCAGAAGAACAGCTAGTAACCATTACAGTAGTGTGGGTTTAGCCAGTCAGAATGCTAAACATTTAATAGTCTCAATTTGCAAAGATTGAAACCCTGTCAGCACAAACAAAGAAAAATGATAAAAGGGTAGTAAGCAGAAAGAGGTAAACGAATCAGTTATATCTGCTTTCCTTTTTCCTATTTTTTGTATCTGTAAAGTTGATTAAAGTTGTCTCCTCCCAGAAAATGTCATTATAAATTGAGGTTAGACAAGGAATTGAAAAGATGTTACATGAAGAGAACATAAAAGGGAAAGAAAACCTGGCTTTGCCATCTCTTCCAAAACTCCTGTTGGACTTTGTCTCCAGCTATTAAACGAATTTATCCCTGGGATTTTTGAGCACAGGCACTGCATGGCTGACACATGTTTACAGAAAGTGATGATTTTTACCGCCTACACACCAGCAGAGCAGAGGAAGGCCTACAGCCTTCACTGAGTCTGTCCTCTGTTTGCTCTCACTTACAGTATCTCAGGTGATCTTCCAATTAGTCCAGTAATCAACATATCTTTGCAGAAGGTCATATGGTAGACATGTGCTCTGTACTAGGGATGCTGTGGTGAATAGGAAGACAGGCCCCCCGCTTGATTGTGTTCTGAGTTTTTCCCAGCTATTAAATATGGGTTGGGGAACTAGTAAAACTTAAATGTTTAACTCTTAAAACCCTCCCTTTCTACTATACCACCTTTCTTTCTGAGCATTTCTACTCACTCTGGGTTACACAGCCACCAAAGTCTATAACCCTAAGCAAGCGTTCAGAATCAAAGACAGAAATTAGAAATAAGATTTTTAGAGTAATCCTTCTTTATCCGTTACTGATCTTGTGAGAAAGTAGAATTATTAACATGAGCCCCTTGTCAGTCACCATGGCACAAGGAGCAGTGGGTAAGGAGTTTTCCAAGATGGCCGTAGAGAATCTGTGAGGTGGAACAGAAGGCATGCCTCCTCTCAGCAGAGTAACGGGCCTGGCATTGCTGAACTATGAAGAGAGACCCGTGACCTGTTTCTCTAAGTCTGCTGCACACTCCATAAGCCCAAAAGACAATCTAATGTTAAATTAGAAAATTACAAAATTCTCCTTGCATTCCTCTTTTTTCTTTTGTTCACAAAGTGCATGGAAGGAGTAAGTCAGTGACGAGTTGCCAGAAAGTGTTGTGCCAGGTCAGTCCACTCCTTGATAAAAATTACTATAATGTGACACAATCACAGTCCAAGTGACTGAAACTAGAAGATTGCCGAGTATAATTTGCTGAACAACTGCTTCAGAAAATCAAGGTGCTTCTTCATGAGGACAAAATCACTAGTGATCTTCCAATCTGACTAAAAAGTATATGAGCCTTACTCCTGTGAAAAGTACATTTTGAAGTTTCACAGAGGATGAGCCTCCATCCCGACCCAGGTTATGAAGTCAGGATCCTCATCCTGATGCTCGTTTCTTCCTTCAGCTCACTTCAGCCTCATAGCTAGTCATGTGTGAGGATTACTTTTCATGCTAAATGCTAACACACAATCAGTGCAGCAGATAAGACTCTGCTCCCTCATGACTGGCATGTTCTTGCATTTATTATATAACATTAAAAGTGTGTTAAACATTTAGTACTTTGCCGATCACAATTTTTAACTTTGTTATAAAATTCTTAAAGAAAACCACTGCCTGCTGAGAAAGATATTTCTTATTTTCAAGGCAAATAGGCTTCCTTCAATGGCAAGATGGCACAATGGATATTATTCTCTCCCTTATGAAACTAGGTCTTTTCCTTTGGAGAGAAACCATCTACCAGCAGTAATATCCTCTAATACTCCTCAGCTTGAAGTAACTGTCCTCTCAATTGTGAGCTCTCTTTGCATAGAGAAAGTGACAGGGCCGAACAGAATAGGGCAAAGCAGGAAATACTTCAAAAGTATAAGAACAGTTTCCTCGACCCAAAAATGCTTCATCACGGAAAACAGCAATTTTACTTACCCGTAGTCCCATTTCAAAATGCAGTCCAGGTGAAAGGCTTGGGCAACAAGGAGTCTGTGTGACAGCAGTGTGCCCATAGAAAGGAGACGGACCTTCTCCAAGGTGCTGAATTCAAGCAATAGAAGGAAAACTTTGCTGCCCCACAGTTCCTCTTGTACATACTCTATTCTTATGTTGATTGATTGACAAGTCAAAAAGAGGGTTTTCTGCTGCTGGACTGGTGTTTGGACTGAATACAAAGCAAGCTAGCGAAATCCCCAAGGAACTCCAGCAATAGAACGTCCAAAAGCAATCAGACCCATCTTCCTTCATCTCTTCCTGAATTCAGGAAAAGTAGCAAGTGACGCTTTAGCCACAGACCACCAAGCATCTGATTGTTCTCCATTGGTTCAGAGCCTACCTACAAAGGATCTATTGATATGTCCTTAAGGACCATCTGAACTAAGGTGGTAATTTATAGCCCCTTCCAATTATAAAATAAAATAAACTGTCTACCCCACAAATGACTGCGTTAAAAATTACATCAGAATGTCTTAAAAGTTATTTTAATACAAGACCCATTAGATGAAATAAAGATTCATGCCGGGATTGTCCCTTAATAAAGTTTCATTACTTCTTCATATTTATGAGAACCACAGTTAGAGTGAGAACTGACAGCTCTGGAGTTTTAATAAACTACTGCGCAATTCCTGAGGAAAATGAGGACCTCAGAGTCCTTTCTCCAGTCTCAGAGTGAATTATGAATTGGCTGACCTACACCAGTACAGCCTTCAACTTAAAAAAAAAAATTAAAAGGCAGGAGAACTTGGGAATAAATCAGCCATCCCCTCAGGACACAGGACAGAGATAAAAACTCACTGACTTCTTTGAGTTCTCCCAGTGTGACAACTAGGACAAGGAAGAGAAAAAGAACAAAGGCTACAGGATGCAAAAAAAATGTTGGCTCTGAATTTTCAGCTGTCACACCACAAAGCAAAACTGAGATTTGAGAGATCTGGTGTGATTTTTGTCATCCCAAAGGTTCTGAGTTGCCAGAGAAGCTCAAAAGAGCAATTGGTTTTAACCAGTGGTGTGTATCAGAGTCACCTTTGGATCTCTTTTAAAAAGCTATTTCTTGACCCTGTATCACTGAAGGGTCAGTGGGTCTGAAGTGGAACTGGGGTAATTTTTTCGTGCTCCTTAGAAGACTTGGAGGCACTCCACTGATTAAGGCTGATTTCCAGGAGAACTGTGCTTCTCAAACTTTAATGTGCTTGTAAATCATCCCACTACTACCTCCAAATCTTGGGATCTTATTAAAATAGATTCTGACTCAGTAGGTCTGGGATGGGGCTGAGTTTCTACATTTATAACAAGCTTCCTGGTGATGTCCATGCTGCTGGTGTGGGGACCCAACTCTGTGGTAAGTCAGCAAGCTTTATATCCCAACTGCAGGTGAATGGCCATGGGGTGGATGTTGGCAGCCTGGCGCTGGTTCACGTGTGGTTTGTGGATCAGCCACTGAAAAATCACCTGAGTTGCTTATTAGAATTAAAATTTCAGGGCCTCACCCTAAACACATCAAATCAGAACCAGTTAAACAAGCTCCCTGGGTAATACTTTTATATACATTAAAAGCTGAGAACCACTAAAAGTTAGAGAATGGATAATTAAAAGACTTACGTGTCCCATAATCATTCAATAATGAATTATATCTTTAAACTCATTATTAACTTAACAGATTTTGAGCCTTACCTATTTTCTAGTTAAAACTGTGAGAGGTAGAAGTTTGAAAACAATATTGTCACTTTGATACATAACTTTAAAACATATATATGCACATAGATGGCAAACAAAATCTCAAATACGTCATTAAGATTGCTTATCTCTACATTGGCTATGCTATCACCCATGAACCTGTCCCCAGAACTGCTATACTTTGGAGTCACTTATCAGCTCCTCTAGTCTATTTTCCCAACTGTTTTCCTTTACCAACACCCACTAACTCACATACCTTCTTTGCCTCACCTGCATATTCCATGTATTCTCTGTCCCTGCCAGAGAAAAATCACCCTTAATTTCATCCAGCAAATACTGTTCTGTGACTGATATTCTGAATTCCAAATCCCTAAATGTTATTTCTGACACTGCAATGTAAATTCACAAAATGGAAGAACCAAAATGCTTTTCTTCTCCAAAGTAGTAATCAAAAATGAATGTCATTTTCCTGCCTATGGAAAAAATAGAGACAATCTGCATCAGCAAAAAATTTTGAGTAGTTACAGAATTTTAAATTAAGGCCGTACCGAGGCATTACAAAATGGGGACCTAGAAATTATGTGTTTAATTGAATAACTCAGGCCTTAAAATATTTTCTTCCCCCATATACAGGCTGGAATTTTTAGTCATATTTACATGAAATTTTATTATTCTAAATGTATTAAATTAAATGTATAATTGCATATAATACATTCTGCAAAATGTTCTGTATATCTTAAGAGTACTATTCATGTAACTGACTATTACAGATTTGAAAGATATCTTCTAACAGGTAATTCCTCACAATCTAATTTGGAAAATGTTTGATGAGACTATATCATGCTCATTCATTTGTTCTTACTTCCTTTTGACAGTCACATTTCCCATGTTTGTATATCTTATTAATAATAACAGCAGAGATTACTGTGATGAATGCACAAGGGTCAGAAAGTAGTGGATCTACTCTACCAGAAAGAGGGGCATTATTACTGTTTGAGTTTCCTATGGCCACTGCAACAAATTACCATAAATTTGGTAGCTTAAAACAACACAAACATTATCTTACATTTATAAAGGTAAGGAGTCCAAAATGGATCTTACAGACTGAAATCAAAGTGTTAACAGAGCTGTATTTCTTCTGGGACAAATTAAATTTTAAAATAAATAAATAAAACACACTCTGCAGATCTTAGTCTTAAAACGGGGAACCTCCGGATGAAGGGAAAGGTCTGGATGGTGTAGTCCCAGCTGAAGCATTCATGGTTTCTTTGGGAAATATTTTATGGGGGACTCTTACCAACACAACACAGTTCTAAGAAAGTGCTGTTCATCCTTCAATATTCTGACTCAAGCATGTAAATCTTTTCTCTTAAGATCCTGTAGCACAGGTGGGTCAAACTTAGAACATTAAAGTTGATTTTATTAAATGTTTAGGAATTTTTAAATATTAACAACAGAGGCCATCTAAAGGTTTATATAATTTGGCTTAGATCTTTTGATCTCTAAATTTCATACCAGAAATCTGATCTTTTCTCCCTCCTAGATCTTGGTGAATATGAAGTAGACAGTCATCATGGCCATCACTAAAGAGCTCACATTTGGACATGTACTTGTCTCAAAGTATAGACCTCAGACAATAAGGCTGCTGCTGCCAACCTATCTGTCAAAAGTCCTCCTTCAAGTTCCCTGCCTAAACCTGTGCCTGCACAAGATGAGAGACACCTGGGACTATCATTTTCAGCTTCCCTATCTTCTGGCTACAGTGGTCCCTCACCACTACCATGCACATACTAATACATAAGCCTCTCACCTCAAGGTCTTAGTCTTACAAACTGACATCAAGATCAACTTAGTCTTAATTGGGTTTGGCCAGGACTGGTTAATCAAGATTTTGGTACAAAATACAACTTTATATTGTATCAAATACAAATTTGATACAACTTTAGAGTAGCCTCTATAGAGAAAGAGCATATATTCAGTTTTGTTCTTCACATTCTTTCTTCTCTTGCTTTCTTAGAGAAAGTGCAAAAGTTCTCAAAAATCAAAACTGTTAAAATGAAACTCCTGCCTCTCAATCAATGGAGATGGAGGTACAACTGGAATTTGTGAGGGCCTTACATTCAAAAGCACAAATTTCCCTAGGGCAGTGGATCTCTACATTGACTATACACTGGAATCACCTAGGGAGCTTAAAAACAAAAATCCCACTCTCTGAGGTTCTGAAATAATTGGTCTGGTTGCTTCCCAAATCATTCTAATCTTCAACCAAGGCTGAGAGCTACTAACCAAGAGTACGATTGCTCTAACTTTGCGTATCGCCAATTTAGATTGAATAATTACTTGTTGTGAAGGGTCATTCCTATGTATTGTAGAACATTTAGCAGCATCCCTGCCCTCTACCCAGTAGATGCCAGTAGATTCACTCTTCTCCAAGTATTGACAATCAAAGATGTCTCCAGACATTGCCAAATTTCCTCTGAAGGGTAAAACTGCCTCCAGTTGAAAACTACTACCCTAGAGTGAAGAAGGCTACTGCTCAGTGTGATTCAAACTCTTCAGTCTTGATTCTTCTGAGTTAAGAGGCAGGCGGTAAGCACCTGGTGGGGAGTAAGAGCAGTGCCCTGATGTCAAAATGTCCGGGTTAGAATCTAAGTTCTCCAACCTACCAGTTGTATGAACTGGGGCAAATTTCTTAACCTCTCTGAGCCAGTGGTAAAATAGAGCTAATAAGTGCATATAACTTGTAAGGTTATTGTGGGACAAGCTACCACCAGTAAAGCCCTTAAAGAATACCTGGCTATCACATGGCAAGTGCTCACTGAATGTTAGCTTCTATTGTTGCTGTTAATTGTCTCTCCCATGTTTCACATCCATGAAGAAAACATACAATGCTGAGACTTCTCTAGGTTTTGCCAGTAATTTGAACAGTGTAAGGCAAGTCAGAGTCCTGGAAGGTGACATAATATCAAGCCTGCTTTGTCTGATAGCCCAGAAGGTGGGAGTTTTTGATCTGCTGACTCATGGCCAATCAATAAAAAAGGCAGACTAGTCCCTATTTGGCTCTCAGTTCCTTGAGTCTAGAGGAGAAGCAATGACTCTCCTAACCTACTTTCTACAGATGCGTGGGTACACGCACACGCACATACACACACACATTTACACAGTCTCCAACATGTCATTTCTTTCTTTGATTATGACTTATGAACAATATCAACTCATTCATACATTCAAAAATAAATTATTGAACACAGCTGAGATTTACCTAGGCAAAGTAGTCCAATATCTATTAAATCACATACTATAAATGCTATTATTTATCATATACATATAAACCTCCATTTTCCCAGAGACTCAAAAGACTTTTAAAATCTAAAATATGCCTATGTTCACATTCTGAACAGTGAATACTTTTAATACATAGTTGTTTGACTATAATCAAAGAATCTATTTTAAAACTACAATCAAAGAAGATCGTCAGAAACGATATTTCTTCAGGGAAAAAATAAAAAGGAAAAAATTACACAGAAAGGAAATCCTAAATTGTAGAAATTCATAATCATACATGCCTAGGTTTACATACAAAAACACATGTTAAAGAGACTACAAATTACTAAAAGCCAAGAGAAAAACATTTCTCTTAGAATTTCTGAATGTTTCCAGAAAGAATTTTTTGCCTGAGTTAATACAGATGATTGCTATAATTTTTTACTCCAGCTTTAACGTACATAATTCATTCTCCTATTCAAGAGCTTGATATTTGGCCATAGAGATGGCCCAAAGACCACAATTTCTATAAATAATGTAATTCTGAAAAAATCCAACCCAATCTAAGATCAAAAATAGCATAGGTCTCTTTCATTCTGTTTTAATCCAAATAGTTCTTCAGGGTAACACTGCATAATTTGACCTAAAGAATGTTTTTCAGCCCCCTTGTACTCCCAATCAGACACCTGAACAATATTTCAGAAACAAAAAGAATCTCTGCTCTGGCATTTTTTTCTTGTTTCTCCATGGACAAGAAATATGATGAAAGTTTTAAACCCTAGCTGTTTTTGTATACTCTGGGTTAAAAACAGAGATTATCTTTCCAAATTAGAAGGAAGGAGATTTACTATTGCCTCCTAAAAAAAGAAACAAATTCATTTCCCAGCCTGCATTAGTATCTATTGTACCATTTGAAGTTCACAAATAACAATGTGTGTGCCATATCTATGATTTTACAACTTGTGTGTTTATGAAAATTTTGCATGATGTCTCTTCATCATACAGCTTTCTGATGCCCACCTCCAGAAACTGTGGTGAGGGAAAGGGGACAGAGAAAGAGAGCTGCACACTTAAAGACAGCCTGCGTGATTTGATGCCCATCATCTAAAGTGCTGAGCAGCAGTGGCAACAGTATCACTTGGAACTTGTCAGAAATGCACAGTGTCAGGCTCCACCCCAGGGCTTCTGAGTCAGAATCTAGATTCTCAGATGATTCAGATTCACATTGAAGACTGAGAAGCAATGTATTAAGCACAGGAGCCCCTGTTGTAATTCAGATATAGACTAGAAAGAATTTCTAAGGCCTGATGACTTTGAAAAGTTAATTTCTTGGTAGAATAAGTATTTTAAAATCGAAACTTCTTACATTTCAGAGCAGAATTTAAGTTGTTTTGTTTAACAATAAATGACATGGAAACAATGCCCTGGCTACAGTTAAGCTGTGAATGAGGGCTTGGAACAGTAATGGGCTTGCCTGTAAGTAATGGAGACTTGTAGAACAGAGGATTAAACAAGACAGAAGCTTATTTCTCCCTCCAGTAAAAGTGGTCCACAAAAGAAAACCAGAGTCATCATTTCAGCTTCACATTGCCATCAAGGCTCTTATCTTTCTGCCTCGTCTAAATGGTTCCTATATCTTCAGTGATCAGGTCCAAGTTACAGCCAGTAGGCAAAAGAAAGAGAGCAAAAACAAACAGGCATCCCCTCCCTTTCAAAGTATGTTTATGGAAAATTCACGCAACACTTTGCTTCCATCTCAGTGGCCAGATTTTAGACATATGCTATAATCTATGGATAAGGAATGCCTGGAAATATAAGCTTCTGGCTGGATGCACCACCCTCCCCAACATATCAGAGTTCTATTAATTAGGGAGGAAGGAGAGAATGGATGTTGGGGTAGGCAACTGGCAGTCTCTGCCACAGACCTGCTTTAGTATCCAAGCACGTCCAGAGGCAGCCCCCAATTCAAAACATCTGACTTGTAAAACAACCTATATTCACAAGTGACCTGCTCTACTATTTGAGAAGACATTGTGAAATTTAATGCTTCGAAGAAACCTGTGAGGTACATCATGGAAAAAAGCAAGAAACTGTGTAATGGATTTATCCTAGTAAGGGCACCCAAGTGACTCAACTCCAGAGGCACCTTCTGCATGGTGGCAATTTCTGGAAATATAAAGAGCATAGCTTGCATACTTTGCAGCGGTCCTAACCCAGCGACCCACTTATTAGCCCATCTGTGCAAAATCCATCTCTGATATGGCCTGATGTTTTGCTCTTTTCCCCCACTTTTTTAGCAAGTGTTTAAAATTCCCAAATTAGTAATTCAAGCATCCTATTTTAAAATTATTAATAGCTGTGGAGTGGTTACGGGGCATCAGTCATTCACTAGCATCAATTGGCTTAATTATATTAATTTTCTAATGGCTGACAAAGATCAGCTTCTTTGTGGAAAGGAAACTATAGTTTGTGCCCAGAGGAGGTCAGTAAATCAGTCTAGAGGACCAAACCTTTGTTCTGCTTCTCAGTTGAAATGACACAAAGGCATAGCCTTGAAGTTATTAGAGGCCAGAAGGAAAGGGGCTTGAGGGTGTTGGAGTGGAGTGCAGAGAGAAAGGTAGATTGATGGAAAATTAAAACTTAACTATTTCCAAAATTTGCCTGAAATTCTCAGGGTACTAGGAATTGGCAAGAAAAAAAAACTCCCCTTCTCTCTTTGGCACCATACTACTCTTAGTCACCAAGGCACACAATGTAGTGTTCTCAGGCTAGTATGAAAAGCAGGTAGTGTGGGTCCATTGGGGGTTCAGTGTATTTTTAATGGTAGCTAAAAGATGAGCTAGCATATGTTGTGTGTGATAGAAAATGCATAGAGTTCCCAAGCAACTGAAGGGGAAATAAAATTTTGCTTCATAGTGTGTACCTAAATTGGAAATTACCAAATCCAGGATTTCCAAACCAATATGTTGTTGTAGTTGTTGTGGTTGTTGTTGTTGCTGTTGAAGAACCCTTTTACATACACAATCATCTGTAGGAGAACAATAGAAAACAGAAAAAGAGGAAAGCAGTGCTGGCTGAATCAGAACCCAGGAATCTCTACCTCCAGCTCTCTCCGGGGTCCCCAAACACAAGGTAGACCTTGAGAACCACCATTCTGGACCAAGAAGGAACAGTGTCTCAAAATAACACAAGAGCTAAGACTTCTTAGTAAGAAACATAAGTACTGCCCTCACTTCTGCAATGTCTGTACAGTACACTGTATATGGGTCAAAGGCATGGTTGCCACTGCTGTTTGTATTCATTTAAGAATGAACTACTAGATAGCTTCCTCCACAAGATGGCAGACGGCAGTATCAAGCAGTATCAGCAGTATTTCATCTTGTGGAACTGAAAACCACAGCCACAGAAAGAGAGAAAATGAAAAAGCAGAGGACTTTGAACCAGATGAAGGGACAAGATAAAACCCCAGAAAAACAACTAAATGAAGAGGAGATAGGCACCCTTACAGAAAAAGAATTCAGAATAATGATGGTGAAGATGATCCAGGACTTTGAGAAAAGACTGGATGCAAAGATCGAAAAGTTTACCAAAGACCGAGAAGAATTAAAGAGCAAACAGAGATATGCAGCACAATAACTGAAATGAAAAATACACTAGAAGGAACCAATAGCAGATTAACTGAGGCAGAAGGGCGAATAAGTGACCTGGAAGACAGAATGGTGATAACCACTGATGCAGAAAAGAATAAAGAAAAAAGAATGAAAAGAACTGAAGACAGCCTAAGAGACCTGTGGGACAATGTTAAACGCACCAACATTCACATTCTAGGGGTCCCAGAAGGAGAATAGAGAGAGAAAGGACCCGAGAAAATATTGGAAGAGATTATAGTTGAAAAGTTCCCTAACATAGGAAAGGAAATAGCTACCCAAGTCCAGGAAGCACAGAGAGTCCCAGGCAGGATAAACCCAAGGAGAAACAGGCCAAGACACATAGTAGTCAAATCAACAAAAATTAAAGACAGAGAAAAGTTATTAAAAGCAACAAGGGAAAAATGACAAATAACATACAAGGGAACTCCCATAAGGTTAACAGCTGATTTCTCAGCAGAAACTCTGCAAGCCAGAAGGGAGTGGCAGGATATATTTAAAGTGATGAAAAGGAAGAACCTACAACCAAGAATGCTCTACCCAGCAAGGATTTCATTCAGATTCAAGGGAGAAAGCAAAAGCTTTACAGACAAGCAACAGCTAAAAGAATTCAGCACCACCAAACCATCCCTACAACAAATGCTAAAGGAACTTCTCTGAGCAGGAAACGTAAGAGAAGAAAAGGACCTACAAAAAAAAAAAACAAAACAATTAAGAAAGTGGTAATAGGAACATACATCTCAATAATTACCTTGACTGTAAATGGACTAAATGCACCAACCAAAAGACACAGACTGGCTGAATGGATACAAAAACAAGACCCATATATATGCTGTCTCCAAGAGACCCACTTCAGGCCTAGGGACACATACAGACGGAAAGTGAGGGGATGGAGAAAGATACTCCACACAAATGAAAATCAAAAGAAAGCTGGAGTAGCAATACTCATATCAGATAAAATAGACTTTAACATCAAAAATGTTACGAGACAAGAAAGGACATTACACAAAGATCAAGGGATCCATCCAAGAAGAGGAGATAACAATTATAAATATATATGCACCCAATATAGGAGCACCTCAATCCATAAGGCAAATGCTAACAACTATGAAAGAGGAAATGTAGGCAGAAATAGAGACATAGATGTAGAGAACAAACATATGGACACCAAGTGGGGAAAGAGGGGAGTGTTGGGGGGGGATGAATTGGGAGATTGGGATACCAAATTGTACACTCTAAATATATGCTGTTTATTATCTAACTGTATCTCAATAAAAGCTCTTTAAAAAAAATGAACTACCAGTGTACAGACTGTATAAAGTTTTACATTTGCAAAAGCATTTTTGCATATATGAATCTTGTATAATATATACCAATTTTATGAGGAAGATAGAACAGGTACTATTGTGATCACTATTGATAACGAAACTGAAGTGCACATAATTTAGATGACTTTAAAAAGTGCTGTTAAAAATAGAACTACCATATGATCCAGTAACCCCACTACTGGGCACATAGCCAGAGAAAACAGTAATCCAAAAAGAAACATGTACCATAACGTTCATTGCAGCACTATTTACAATAGCCAGGATGTGGAAGCAACCTAAATGCCCATCAACAGATGAATGGATAAAGAAGATGTGGCACATATATACAATGGAATATTGCTCAGCCATAAAAAGGAATGAAATGGAGCTATATGTAATGAGGTGGATAGACCTAGAGTCTGTCATACAGAGTGAAGTAAGCCAGAAAGAGAAAAACAAATATTGTATGCTAACTCATATATATGGAATCTAAAAAAAAAAAAAAAAAAAAAAAAAGGTATTGATGAATCCAGTGACAGGGCAAGAATAAGGATGCAGATGCAGAGAACGGACTGGAGGACATGGGGTTGGGGGAGCGGGGGGTGAAGGGAAAGCTGGGACGAAGTGAGAGAGTAGCATAGACATATACACACTACCAACTGTAAAATAGATAGCTAGTGGGAAGCTGCTGTATAACAAAGGGAGATCAACTGGATGATGGGTGATGCCTTAGAGGGCCAGGACAGGGAAGGTGGGAGGGAGTCACAGGAGGGAGAGGATATGGGCATATGTGTATAAATACAGCTGATTCACTTTGGTGTACCTCAAAAGCTGGTAGAAGAGTGTAAAGCAATTATATTCCAATAAAGAGCTTAAAAAAAAAAAAAAAGTGATGTTGCCAGAAAGTGATGGACGTAGAGCAAGAATTCAGATCATCTGACTTCTCAATTCTGGCTACTCTTTATAATCACCAGGGAAACTAATAAAAAGGGAATATCAAGGCCTTGGGGAGAATGGCAGTGAGATACTTGATTATTAAATATCCCAGAACCCTTCCCCCCCTCCAACCAAATCTGAAAGAACAAACCTAAACACCCACAAGCAACAGCTACAACAAAATTAGGAGTATACAGGAACCCAAAAATATGAGTAAGAAAGTGAGAAAATCCAGCAGTGGCCAATATACACACATTATCCACATGTGTGGGGGAGAAAGAGCAAGAAGGCAAAGTAGCTTCTACTGGCTCTAAGAACCAAAGAGCCCCAAAGTACCAAAACACTCACTGAAAATTGTGATGCCAATCTGGAAGCAGCTGCAGAAACTAGGAGGGCTTTTACTGGCGTCGTATGAATGTGGGGGGTGAGGACCACTGTAAGATTAGAGGTGACATGAGCCATCTGAGCCCTGAAAATTCAAAATGAATAACGGAATGCTCCCATGCAAGATAAAAGCCCACCTTGAGGAGAATACCAATTGAGCAGGACAGCTACAACAGAACAAAGGAAAAAGAAAATCTAGATGAAAGTGGAGGAAGGGTGCAGAGGAGTCAGATCTCAGGAACTATTATACTTTTTCAAAAAAACCATTTTATGAAATCAACAGAAAATGTAGTTCTAAAGATCTGAATCTAGAAAAGCTATTCTGTATCACCTTTCCTGTCTAAACATAGGAAAACTTATTCTCTTAAACATAAGCAAAAGAGAAAGTGTTGTTAAGTTCCATACAAAGTTATCATTAAAAAAAATTAATAATAAGTAAGGAGCAGAATACAATACAGCTCTCTAGAAATATATATCCACAAAACTCTACCTTGATATTTGAGAGAAAAAAAGTGAAAATGTTTTTTAAGAAAGTGATAGAAGTTATGAAAGAATAGCATAACAGAGAATTAGAAACACATAGAAATGAGGTTATTGGAAAATGGAATCAATGCAAGGATAGGGGACAAAACTCAGGAGTGAACATGAATAGAATATTTTAGAAATGAAGACTAAAACTGAAATCACTCAAAAGCAAATGAGCAAAATGGATAACGTCTTAAGAGAAATAGAAAGTAGAATGGAGGAAAGTTTTAAAATTAAAAAAATTCAGAAAAAGATTCAAAATATTCTTGAGAAGGAGACAGGCATAGAAGGTAAGCAAAGAAGATGTGACATACTGTTATAGGAGTCCCTGGAGAAAATTAGAGCAAAGGGGAAAAATACTAAAAACTACCCATTAGGAAAACTTCCCTGAAGTTAAGTAAATAATAAAATTAAAATGCTTATAATTTCATATTGAAAAGGTGTGCCAATGTATGAGAAAGTCATCACAGGACAGACATGATGTATTCTACCAAAATAATTGTACTTTAAAGAAAAAAGAGTCCTATAGGTATCGTGTGCCCCAACCCCCAAAGTCATCTGTAAGAAAAAGAAAATCAGTTTGTCATCAGACATTTTGACTTTATGTCAGAAGAAAGTGAAGCAACACACGTAAGATACTTATGGAAAAGAAAATGTAAGCCATGGTGTATTATCCAGACAAACATAATTTCAAGTAAAAAGGGCACAACTGTTACTAATCTGCCAAAACAAACAAGAAAACAACAGCTACAACAACCCTCCCCAAAATAAAGAATACTACTTCCTCACTAAAGAAATCTTCAGACAACCAAAATGACTAGAGAAATACTGATGTAAGATCTGGCAGTAGATATTAAATATATATATTAAATATATATTCATCCGTAGAACTACGATAACGTGATAGTTACAATGGTAGAAGTATCATACGTGATGGTTACAGCTTCCAACTATAATAAAATGGGGGAACAAAAACAGGGACATATATGAAAAGGAGAATGTGCTTATTGATTGCTTTTTGATACTATTTGGGAGTGAAGTTATATTATTTCAAATACTTGCTGGAGAAAGGGAGGAGGGAAGAAGTTACTAGTAAAGTCCAAGATTTCTAGTAGTAGGGAGCAGATAGAAAGTAGTCAGAGAGAGAATAAGAAGAAGGAATGAACTACTGACAGACACTACAATAGATGAATCTCAAAACAATAATACTGTGGGAAGGAAGCCAGGAAAAAAAATGAGTACAGAATGTATGATTCAATTAATACAAAACTCTAGAAAATTCAACTAATGTATAATAATAGGAAGCCAATCAGTGGTTTCCTGGAGACAGATGGAGGTGGGGGGAAAGGAGGGGCAGCAGGTAGAGACTACACAGATCACAAAGGAGCAGAAGGAAAGTCTTGGGGTCACAGATGGAGTCATTCTCTTGCTTGTGCCGATGAGTTCACAAGGTATCAGTATACTGAAACTTATTGAATAGTAAACTTTAAATTGTGTAATTTTTATATGTCAATTATACCTCAATAAAGCTAAATAATTGAAGATGAGCAAAAGGGCTATACTTAGAAGCAGTAAATCGTAATTTAACACCAACAAAATGGGATTTATTTTGCTCCTGAACCAAATATTTGGTCAGCTCTCGATGAAATTAACTTATCTCTACTCCAATATGTATCACCTGGGGAAATGCAACCATCTGAAGGCTCACTGATGAGTCTGGTGGTTAATACTGTCTGTCAGCTGAGACCATACCTGAGGCTATTGGCCAGAAAGCCTAAGGTGACTTCTCTCTGGAACCTGGACTTTCTTACAAGTGGCTGGTTAAAAGGGTGAGCACCCGTGAGAAAGCTCCAGCAGAAGCTGCATCACCTTTTATGCCTGACTTCCAGAAGTCACGCAGTGTCGGTTCTGTCTCATTCTATTCACTGAGGTGTACACAAAGACCTGCCTAGTTTCAATGGAAGGAAAATAGACTCTACCTCCTGATGGGAAGTGACAAGTTTCTAGAAGCACACATGGCATTGGAAACATTTTTGTGGCCATTTTTGGAAAATACAGTGTGCCATACGGGATAAATAAATGAGTACCAATATTAATGTAATTAGGAACTGAGATTTTTGGCATGAAACAAAGAAGATTCAGATGTAAAGTGATTACTAAAGAAAAAACAGCATACTTCTGAATTTTAAAATATATAAATATTGCCCAGCTGTATCTGTTGCAAAGACCTAGGAAATGGTCAGTTTGTTAACGATAGCATGCCTAGAATCCTCTAAATACATTTCTTCATAAAAGGAACTAAGACTCCTTTGAGAAATGCATGTTTTCAGGAGTGTTCAATATAAGCCTTCAGCAGTTCCTGAAACATATACAGTGCTGTATGTCAATTATATCTCAATAAAATTTGAAGAGAAAAAAAAAGATGAGCTTCCATAGAAAGCACGAATGCTACCAGAGACTGCTAGGAGAGCGTCCAAGGGCCTCAGAGTTTAAAATGAAGAGGCCACTTTTGTTGAGGCAATGTAAGAATAAATAAGGAAAGTAATTACAAAGTAATAAAATATCAAATATTTTTAAATTCATCCATTTATAATAATACCATAAAAAATACACCTAACTAGAATAACTTAGGGAACTGCTTCATTATTTGAAAACTGGTAAATAAAAGAGAATAAATCAAGCATTTTTTTTTTTTACTGTAAAAACTATATCTCAGGGTAAACAAATGATAGAAAGCTTCTCATCATAGGAATATTCTAAGTACTAAGTAATGAATAAATAACTGATCTCAAATATAACCTTTTCGTAAATCTTAATTTAAAAATAAATGAGTCTAAGCATTGATCATGAAAGGCAGTAAATATCACAAAAAAGAGAAACAACCAGAAATGTTTTGCCTAATGACGGATGTAACCAACAACATCTATGAAAGTCTTTCTGACGTGACCCAATCTAAATTATATCACGCTTATAACTCTAAATACCAGTTTACAGGAAATACAGGGAACGGAGGAATGTGTTAAATGAAGTCACAGAAATTCAGTCACTCATAACCATTTGGAAAACTCCACAATACAAATGATCAAGTCTCTTTTTTGAAATTTCAAGAAAGAAAAACAGATGGAGGTAATCTATAGATTGCAAGAGACATAGAGACACAACCAATAACCAGTTTCAGTGAATTTCCCTCATTTGAATCCTGATTTGAGCCAACAAACTATAAAAAGTACGAGGCAATTAGGGAAGTGTAATTATTGGCAGGATATTTAACTATATAAAGAAATTAAGTTAAGCTTTTAGTGTTCTGATGGTATAATAACTGATATTTCAGTGGGTCCTCTTCTTTTAGTCACATCTATATACATACTAAAACATGTACAAATGAAATGATATATCTAGAACTCATGTCCAAATAATCCAAGAGAAGGAGGCAGTAAAAGAGGGGTTGGTTGAGGTGAAGATGAAACAGGTTAGGGAATGATTTAGTAGAAGCTGGGTACATTAACCTGTGGGTCCATTATATTATTTTCCCACTTTTTATATATATTAAATGTGGGAAAATAAATTTAAAATAAATAGTGACATAAATAGGTATAAGCTTACCCCACCTACAGACGTCCTGATTTAACTGTTATGTTAATACCCAGGTTTTGGTATTTTTTTAACGTTCCTGGGGAATTTTAATGAGCAGCCATGAATAAGAACCACCTCACTGAGCTACACACATAGATATACTCACACCTCATCGTGACATGGGAGAAAACCACACAGCCTGTCACCTAAATGACCAATGGATTTCAGAAGCCACAAATCTTAATAGAGAACTAGTAGAGCCTTTATGTATATGAGCACAGCATATATACAAATACAAATATCTTAAAATAGCTTACAATTCTGCTTGATAGGAAGAATGGCCAGAGTGCAGTGAAGTGTGTTCTATAGAGTTTTTCTTCTGTGCTTAGTTGTTTACAGAGCTGACTGGAGCAGGATACATTAGTGTGGCGTTAAGGTGCAAAGTTATTTCAATGACAAGGTGACTGAGGCATTTGCCTGAAGAAAGGATGCAACAGCTTGTATCTGGGGCATCTCTGGTTACAAATAATTCAGCTAAAGTATTCTCTATCGCTTTCCATAGTAACGGTATTTGGTTAATACCACAATGTGTTATTTAAAAGTCCATCTTGATTCAATGCCTTGCATGATGGTTGAAATTGAGAAACACTTAAGATGTGAAATGACTCAATACATCATACTCATGGAAAAAATAAACGCACCCTGTTTTTCTTATTGTGCAATTTTGACATATTAATATTGCTCTCCCTACTAACCGAAACGAATAAAACCCTGAATCTCAACAAACCATCTTTTATTAACACTATTATTCAAAATCACTCCAGCAGATTATAGCACAAGAGCAATTTTCCAAAAAAGCATCTAAAATATAGTACTCAGAAGACAGTCCTCAAAATATAGAATATCATTATATATTATATATTGGAGTCCTCAGTCAGCTAGCTATAGGGTTTTTCTCCCCCTAAAAACTTATTTCTATAAATTGTTCTACTTATAATACGTTTCAGGGAAATAAAATCTTTAAAGTATTTATCAACTATTGCTGATGCATGTGTCAAAGACTGGTTGAAAACTTACTTTTTTTTAATAAAGAAAAAACAAGTAAGCACAATTTCAATCAAAATCTCACAAGCAAGCACATATCCAAAAAGTATCTAGGTGACAGAGCATTGACATCCAGAGACCCATTCTTTTCAGGAGCTGGAGGTGACCATCTCATTCCAGAAGGCTGAGGGTACTCGGGTTTGATACCCAGCTCAACCCTCATTCTTCGTTCCCAAACTCAGTGTCCTTGACTAATAAAAATATCGATGCATCTCTGCATATGATATTCAAAATCCCATTTAGAGACATGAACAGATTCTTAATTTTCCTCCAAGGACCTCTGCAGAATCCTTTCATGAAAGCTGTACTTTTTAGGTAAACTTGTGTCATCAGCAGTTTTGTTTTTCTCTACAAAAGACTGCATATTAATAGTGGACATTATTTTACTTCCTTGAACTCCAACATCTGCATCTGTAAAAGAGGAGTCAGATTACCTGTCTTACAGGATTAATTGAAAGTTAAAAAGAGATACTGTGTTGTGTCTTACACATAAGTGCTCAGTCAATATTTACTCCCCAATTTACCCACTGTGATTAGAACTGTCCCTAGAGAAAATGAGTACAACCCTTGTTATCAAATGTCTTGTTAATTCAGAGAGCATCCCTCTAAGTGTATCCCAGGAACATTATTTTCTTGGGATACTATTAGGTGATCCCCAGAGTCACTAAGGAGGAAAAGCCAGTGTCTGTGGTCAAATTAGTTCGGAAAATACTGGGTTAAACACCTGTCTTCATGACTGCTGAGAGTTTTTCAACTGCTAATGTATTAATATACTGTGATTCCTTGAAAGGAGGGCAAAGAGTGCTACATCTCCCAACATTTTGGTTAGTAACGCTTTTGTTGGGAACACTTATTAACACCTGAAGGAACTAATACTCTGTAGAACACAGTGTGGCAAATATGGGTCCTGGGAACTGGACTGACAAGATCAGCAGGCAATCATCATTGCCTCAAAGGATAACCATGCTTTCCTTGGGTGTTTTCTGTGCATGGCATTACTTTTATGCACCATGAGGATGAAACACCCTCAGCAAGCAAATCACTGCAGGGTTACCTGGCAATTTTTTTTTTTTCTTTTTGCATCTGGATAACTAAAAGTAAGCTGTTTACTCTTGTGAACAACACAATACTACTGCCTGACAAATAAACATGATTTCTAAAGGTACAGTGGTTATTTTGGTCAGAAATATTAATTAGCTGGACAAAAAAGGAATTTGATATTTTTAATACTTTTAACAGACTGCTTAAAAGCAGATTTGGGGAATCTCAGGGTCATGGAAATGCAAATTTTGTATGCACTGGTTCAGATACATAATAAATAGCCATTCTGGAAAGGCAACTTTGATTTAGTTCAACAAATACTTGCTGCATACCTGCTATATACATAAGTTACTGATTAGTAAACCAATAATGGTGATAGAAGGCATGCATCCTTTTGAATAACAATTTATAGTGAGTCTAGATTGTGAACTTATATATACAGTACAAAAGCTTGTGCTGGCTTTTCAGGTAATCACTCTGAGTTTCTGCCACTTCTGGGAGTTTGATATGCTGTAACATTTTAGTTTCAATTCAGCTTAGCAATGCCATTGTAAATACCATTTTAACTAGTGCTCAAATGGGGTAGAATATGTGTGGGTTGCCAAAGCAACTGCTCTGTGTGGTCTTGCAGTTCAGTTCCAGAGCAGCTGTGGTCTACTTTGGGAAAAGGTGAAATGGAAGTGATTTGGATTGGAGTGGCTTCCAATCTACATACTCAAATGACTGACATTCAAATTAGCCATGCCCAGATGATCCCAAGTATACTTAGGAGGCTGAATCCATCCCAGCTCTGCAGGTGACTCTGGTCCCCGTGGCAGGCAGAATTCTAAGGTTGTCCCCAAGATTCTTACCCCTTGTCCACACCTTATACAATCTTTTCCCCTTGATCATGGGTAAGCCTGTGAATATGATCGACTTAACTCCCATGATTAGGTTACATCATCTGACAAAGATGAAGGGGTTTTTCAGATATAATTAAAGTCCTAAATAAGTTGCCACGGAATTAATCAAAAGAGGGATTATCCTGGGTAGGCCTAACAGGTGAGCCCCATAAAAAGGAATGGACCCTTCCTAAAGGAAGAGATTGGAAGTGAGAGAGACTCTCCTGCCAGCCTTAGAGAAACAAACTGCCATATTGTGGAGAAGGCCAAGTGGCATTTTAAGGGGCAAAATAGCACCATAGTTATATGCAGGCTCTGAAGCCTGAATGCTTGGGTTTGATGACCCTGGACAAGTTAGTTATCCTCTCTGGGCCTTAGGATTCTCAACTACAAAATAGGGTGATAAAAGCAGGACCTGCCATATAAATTTGTTGTGAGAATTATACATGTGAATGTAGACAGAGCACTTGGAAGAGTGGCTGCCATGGTAAGTGCTTTATGAATGGAAACTGTTCTTATTTTGTATTCCTAAGGGTCACTGTAAAGACACAATTAGATATTATGTCATCATACGAGGAGAATTCTCATTTCAGCACCAAGATCTCTTTATCATCCACCTCAAATCTAAATTCTGGAGTTCCTTAAGACTGTAGAAGTTTATCTCTTCTTCCCTTGGTTATTTTCTTCCCTTAGTGATCTCATCCTTTACTATGACTATATATCATTTATGTGTCATCAACTCCAAAATGTATTTCTCATACACAGATCATTGCTCTCATCTTTAGACATACTCCTAATACCATTACCTACCTGAAATATCCACTTTGATGGCTCATAGGTATCTCAAATGTAGCATGCCCACAGTTGAATCCTTAGTAGCCCAACCCTCCTTCAATCTCTTTTTCCCAAGGCTTTCCCTTCTCAGTAAATGGTACCATAGTCCATCCAGATGCTCAATCCAGAAATCTGGGATCATTTAGGATTTATTTCTCTCCATAACATCCCATATTCAATTCATTAATATTTTGGAACTTTTCTCCAAAATATAACGTAATCCATTAATTTCTCTTTCTACCATACCTTAGCTACAAGACTGCTCTGCATCCTTTTTTATAACAATATATTACCATTTAATTATTATTTTTATGTACCAAGTCTGTCTTCCCCTGCAAGACCGTTCTGATCATTTTTTACAACTACTTGTACTCTACCACTAGCAAAGTGCCCATCTCACAATAGATATTGAAAAAATATTTGTTGAACGAATGAATGAACATATAGGTCTCCCCCATGAATGTGTTTTGGTGAGAACAACAGAATTAATCACTCACACTGAAAGCGGAAATAGCAAAATTCCTTGTGACTAAATAGTAGAGCAACATATCTAGAATATTAATGTCATAAAAGTTTGAAATTCATATTTTCCCATCTTTGAACTCCAGATATAAGAAGATCACTGATGAGCTGAACCACAGAGCTTCACATCAGATGCCGTTTCCTACTGCCATCACCAGTAGCTATCATGTCTTGAATCCTCTTCTTGGAAACTGCCATACCTACTAGTTCTATTTATACCAGGTAAAGTCCCAATACTTAGAACAAAGGCGCAAATTCTACTTCTGCATCAATCAACACTCACATCCTTTGTTTTGTTGTTACTGTGAGGAATCATTCCAGACCCTAAAATGGTTGTTTCCAATATCCTGTGCCAAACTCATTCTCCTCTTTTATCTCATGTCCACCACATGACCCAGGCTTTTATGTTTGACCTTCATCATTCCACCTTGCTGAGATAGGTCTCCTAGTAAATATCTTGAAAAAGGCTGGAGGTGAAATCTGTAAGTAAAGAGTTTAAAGTTTTAAATCTATGTGAACCATTCTTACTTATACCCAAACAAAGGAACAAGGCAGGGCTTACACATAGATTGTGGTAAGACATCTGTACCTCTGATAAAAGCTCCAACCCACAGGCACCTCCCTCAGCAATATCTCATAAAGCCTCTCCTCACCAGGACCATGCTCCTAAGCTTCTTTTATTGAAAATAAAATTCTCACTTCAACACTCATCGCCCTCTAGCTATCACTCTATCTCTCTCTTTCCCACCTAAGTCAAATTTTTAGAAAAAAAGTTATATCCATTTTCATACATTATACTTTGTCCTCAAAACACTTCCCTTCCAAAGCAGCACAAATCCAATGACTGATTAAGATGTAATGACCTGGTCCTTCATTCCAACTTTAAGCAACGCTGAAATGTCATCCTAGCTTCAGGGTTCTCAGCATGTCAGGTGAAGCTTTCAGGAAACCTGCATCATAACCCAACTTTTCCCTCTGCTCTATCCTGCCATTTCCTTCCCTTTCACAGGAGTCAACCTCAAAAATAATTCTTAATAAACTTCTTACACTAGAGTGAACCCAGTCTGTGACAGAAGCCTTCAATATTATAGGCACCCTTTAATTCTCTTTCATATCACTCTTAACAAATTGAATTTTACATGTACTTATGTGATTATTTGATTAATGCCTTTCTCCCCTATGAAAATAAAAACTGTCATTTTGTACTCACTATTGTTTTTCCAGTACCCAGCACAGTGTACTTGTCACATAGTAGATGCTTGGTGAATAGTCAGTTCTTGTGTTAGGATGTTAAATGAATAAATATCTATTAAATAGCCATTAGGAATTCCCTTCTTTGAATTAAGTTACTAGGTTTCCCAGTCAAAATGCAATTGACCTTTATATTTAGTCAGTGCATCCTAGGCCAAGCATAAAAAGACTTTCTTTGGAAAAAAAAGCCTTTAAGAATGGCCTCAGGCAGGATGTTGAGTTTAAGAAAGGAGCTAAATGCTAATGGAAGACCAACCGTCACTACAATGTAGCGGAAAGGGTGAAAAAGCATAGAATTTGGATTTAGCTAAACATGGATTTGAGGTTAGACTTTTTCACTACCCAAGTGATCTGCTGTTAAGAATTAAAAGAATTCCAGTTGGAAAACACCGGGCATAAAGTCAAGTCATTATAAATATTGGTATCTTATCCATATATATCCCCATCATCCTCCAACTATGTTGCATTGCAACTTTTGCTCAGATGAGTGCAGCCCATGAAATTGCCTTATCTGAATATCCACAGAGGAGGAAAGCCAACATGGAGATTAGTTTGGCCACTTCAATTATTTCACTTTTTCTTTTTAAATCTCTTCAGTCTCAAGTTTATTTCAGTAAACTAGTCATCACAGAATCCTTCAGATGGGTTGCTATTGGATCTGGTTAAAAGTAATGAACTGAAACAAAGTATCATGGCAAAACTATGCAAATCGACCCATACCTAAATCAAACTAATAGGAAGACTTCTCACCCACTGCCAGCTAATTTACTTCATGCTACTGGATATTGATTCTACTTGGAGTGGTGGGAAATCTGTCATGCTTAAGATGCCATCTGTTCCAACTGCCAATGGAAGTTACTTCTCCCTTCCAAGGTCTGTTGGCCAAGAGCTCATCCCTTATTTCCCACAGGCTTTTGAAAGCTTCATTAGGTTCCTTGTCAACGCTGGACAGGAAATCCAATCTATTTATTTTCATTACCTCTAACAATTCACTAATTTTTACTTTTAGTCAGGAGCCTCCCCTCAACCACAGACACAAAAATCAATGGAAGAAGGGAGAGTTGTGGCAGAAGGACATGTGAGTTTTGTGGAAAAGTATGTTTCTGGAGGAATTAGCCAAAAGAGTCTTCCCCCCAGAAATATGGAAATTCTATTTCCTGGAACCCTATAGACATGTCAAATGCTGTGGCTGGTGCTACAGTAAATAAATATTTACTCATTTGTACTGATTCATATGCGAACTGGTGATGTGCTTTTCATATTAGATGTTATGGAGCCAAGTGAGTGAGGGGTTTAAACAACTCAACTAGGGATGAAATAAGTCTAACTCTAAATAGTGAAGTCTAGTGAACACTGTAATGGCTGAGGAATTTTAAAATTATGTGAATCCATTTATTTCTTTAACATAAACTCAGTTGATTTAAAATATTTTTTCACTCTATTCAGGATATACATGATGTTCCAATTTTGAACAATGTTCACTGATTCTTCAGAAGACAAAGAAAAATAAAACACATTTCTGGGGACTTCCCTGCTGGCAGAGTGGTTAAGAATCTGCCTGTCAATGCAGGGGACACGGGTTTGATCCCTGGTCCAGGAAGATCCCACATGCTGCGGAGCAACTATGCCTGGGCACCACAACTACTGAAGCCCCTGCGCCTAGAACCCATGCTCTGCAACAACAGAAGTCACCGAAACTAAGAAGCCCACCAAAACAAAGAGTAGCCCCTGCTTGCCATAACTTGAGAAAGCCTGTGCGCAGCAATGAAGACCCAACACAGCCAAAAACAAACAAACAAACAAGCACATTTCTGATCCATGGGTTGTTAGACTTTCTCACCTTTCGGGAGTATCTATCTGCCAATCTAAAATTGACGGTATAACTAGCTGATAACACCTAGTTTAACTGTGGTTGGTGAATTTTTTTACATAGGTATATTTAGAAGCGAAAACAATTCACCCGGTGTTAAGGCTTTGGGGTTTTTTTGGAGCCTTGCTGAAAACAGGAAGAAGCAGATTTGAGGCATAAATAATATATAAAAGTTAAGACATGCAAAGAGCCTAGCCATATATTTAAACAAGTTGTTCATTCCCTTTGGAATAAGTACATGCTCAGCAGTACATGTTCTTGAATGCCTTTTCTGGACACATGTTTGCTATTTCAAGTCCCTGAACTCAGTCCCTGTAATATCCCCATGTTTCAAATGTGTCAGAGAGGGACTAAGCTGAACAGTCCTCTCAACAATTTTTTTTCAGTCAATTCATTTGTATTTAAGTATTTTTGTCTATAGTGTAATAAACATTCACTGTAGAAAGTTGAAGGAAATTAAATCCATTAGCATTCTTCCTCACAGAAATAAGATCTTGGTGAATACGTATAAATCCTTTTCTGTACATACAGACATATATACATAATATTTATTGACGAAATTGAGAATGTACAGGGGAATGGCATTATAATATGCATTTTTCTTAATCAATGTATCTTGAGAACTTTCCTCTCACACTAAATGTTTAAATGCTAAGTAAGATTTTGTATATTTTCATATACTCATCAATAAATATTTATTGTAAGATGGTGAAAAGTACCCCCCCAAAAATACACAGCAAGATAAAGAGGACAGGTAGAGAGTGGGGACTTGGTAGATAACTATTTAGGGTTCTCAAAGAAGATGTCACTGATCATGTAACATTTGAGCAGAAATGTAGAGTGCAGTGCTGCAGCTCTGGGCAGAAGGGTGCCTGGCATGTTCAAGAAACTGCTGGGATGTCAACTCCATGGAGAAATAATTGGATTCTAGATGTATATAAAGGATAGAGCCAACACGTTCGCTGATAAATTGGATATAGAGTATGAAAGAAACAGTAAAAGATAACTCCAAAATATTTTATCTGAAAACTGATCCTGAAAACAAAGTCAAAGGTGAACTAACTTTTATTGTAAAGGGCCGTACAGTAAATATTTTCGGCTTGTCAACCATAAGGTCTCTGTCACAACCACTCAACTCTAATTTTGTAGCATAAAAACAGCCATAGACAATAAATAAACCAACAAATGCAACTGTTTTCCAACAAACTTTATTTACAAAAGCAGTGGCTGAACTGACTCATAGGCAATGATTTGCTGATGCTTTCATCTAAGTTGTCAAATTGAGTTGTTAACAGTACTTCCTTATTGTCCAGAAAGACAGAAATCACTCAGAGTTCTAGCCACCTGTACTGTCATGCACTTGAGCCCTACCTCTTTAATGGTCATTCACAGATAATTGCTCCCTCCCCAATCTGCCTACTGTTGTTTACCTCTCAGACTTCAGATAGTATATGTGTGCGTGTGTGTGTGTGTTTCCTCCAGAGTTTTTAAAAGTCAGTGAGAGAGATAGACTGTAATGAAATGAACTTATTCAATTTTGGTTGAAACTGGAATCTTGATTGGTTTTTGAATATCCCTATCTTGCACTCTTTGGATAAATCCCACTTGGCTATGTTGTATTATCCTATTTTTATATATTTCTAGATATGTTTTGCTAATATTTTATTAAAGACTATTACTTTAATGTCCATAAGGGATATAGTTATAAGTTTTCCTTTACTGTGGTAGCTTTATCTTCTGGTTTTACATTAGGGTAATATTGGCCTCATAAGATGAATTAGGAAGCTAATACTATTCACCAGTGAATAGTATCACTGGAGGTGCTTTCTAGAATATATAGGCATTTGATATCTTCCTGAGTCAATTTTGTTATCCTGTGCCTGTCAAGGTATTTGCCTATTTTATCTAAGTTTCTTATTATTACATAAAATGTTTAATAATATTCTTTATTTTTCTTTTAATGTGTGTAAAATACATAGCTGTCTCTTTTATTCCTGGTATTGTATTTTATGTCATCTCCTTTTTTCTTGCTCAATCTAACGAGATATTTATCAATTTTATTGATATTTTCAAGAAACTAGGTATGGGTTTCATTGATTTCTCTCATTACTCTTGATTGATTTTCACACTTTATCTTCATTATTTCCTTTCTTTTATCTATTTTGGATTTAACTTGTTCTTTCTGAAGCCTTGTAAGTTGGAAACAATTAATTTTGGACCTTTCTTATTTTCTAACATAAACATTTAAAACCATAGATTTCCATTTAAACTGCTTTATGTTGTGTTTTCTTTTTCATTAACTTCACATATTCAATTTTCAATTCTTCTTTGACTCATTGGCTATTTAAAACTATATAACATAATTTTTAAATATTTTGACATTTTCCAATTCTTCTGTTAATGACATTTGTTTTCATTCTGTTTTGGTCAGAGAATATGCTTTGTGTTATTTTAATAAATTTAAATTTACTGAGACTGGTTTTATGGCCCATAACGTGGTCTACCTTAAAAAACATCCCATGCACATTTTTAAAAATAGCAAAAATATAGTATTCTGTATTTTGGGATGGAGTGTTCAATAAGCGGCAATTAGTTCAAGTCAGTTGATAGTGTTGTTCAGTTCTGTTTGCTGACTTTCTGCTTACTTGCAACATCAACTACTGAGAAAGGAATTTTGAAATCTTCAAATGTGATTCTGAAATTGCCCAATTCTTCTTTCAGTCCTATCAGTTTTTCCTTCATAAATGTTAATGTTTAGATATTGGATACATAAACATCTGATTGTTATGTATTGTTGATTCGTTGAAACTTTTATCATTGTGAAATATCCCCCTTTATTCTTTTTTTTAATATAAATTTATTTATTTATTTGCTTATTGGCCGTGTTGGGTCTGTTTTGCTGTGTGCGGGCTTTCTTTTAGTTGCGGTGAGCGGGGGCTACTCTTCCTTGTGGTGTGCAGGCTCCTCATTGCCCTGGCTTCTCTAGTTGCGGAGCACAGGCTCTAGGCACGTGGGCTTCAGTAGTTGCAGCACATGGGCTCAATAGTTGTGGCTCACAGGCTCTAAAGCGCAGGCTCAATAGTTGTGGTGCATGGGCTTAGTTGCTCCGCGGCATGTGGGATCTTCCTGGAGCAGGGATCAAACCCGTGTCCCCTGCATTGGCAGGTGGATTCTTAACCACTGCGCCACCTAGGAGGCCCTCCTCCTTTATTCTTAATAAAATTTTTATACTTCTCTGATATTAATATAGCCATTCTAACTTTATTATAATTAATATTTATATGGAATATTTTTCCATCATTTCCTTGTAACCTGTGTTTTATATTGAAATTGGTTTTCTGCCAAATAGCATATAGTTTGTCTTTATTATTATTATTATTAAGGTACAACTTACATTTAACATTATGTTAGTTTCAGGTGTATAACATAATGATTCAATATTTGCAAAATGATCGCCACAATAAGTCTAGTTAGCATTAGTCACCATACAGTCACCAATGTTTTTTCCTTGTAATGAGAACTTTTAAGATCTATTCTCTTAGCAACTTTCAAATATGCAACACATTAATTGTTGATTTTTTTATCCAGTCTGATGACCCCTGCTTTTATTTAAAATATTTAGTCCATATACATTTAATATACATTTAATATAACTATTGAATATAAAGGGAGAGCAGTCAGTATTTCAGTATTTGCTTTCTTTCTTTTCTTTTTTTTTTTTTTTTCACCAGCTATGCTCCACTGGGAAACACAGACTCAGTACAGTTGGGAATATGATTTTTATTCATAGCTTCAAAGTTGAATTATTTTTCAAGCATGATGAATTGAGAATGGACAAAATACTAAGGGCATATAGAAGAAATGTATAAGGATGGGACAAAGGTTAAGCAGGCTTAAGGGCAATGAACAAGCTGTCTGAACAATGGATTACAGGACCGAATTACGTGAAAATATTGTTGGGTCCAAGGTTTTAAAGGAGTAAATGTCAAAGTTAAAAGTAATTGTGTAAGGTTTTAGAAAAACTTTTGTTATTGGTAATGAAAAATTTTAGGATGATATGTAATTCCTCATTGGAAGTTCAAGGAGATACAAAGAATGTAATTTTTTAGCATGTTGCAAATATTAGAATTTTAAAATTAAAATGTTATATCACTTTAATAATGTAATTTATAGAATATACTTATTATAGTAAATTGATATGCACCATCATACATATTAAAAACATTTGAATAAGTTCCTCTATTTTATTTTATTTTATTTTTATTGGAGTTTAGTTGCTTTACACTGCTTTGTTAGTTTCTGCTGTACAGCAAAGTGAATCAGCCATACATATATATATCTCCCCTCTTTTTTGGATTCCTTCTCATTTGGGTCAGTTCTTCTTTAAGAGAAATATTTTACCTAATTTTTTTCCATCTTGAATTTGTATTTTTATTCTACTCCTCCCACAGAATTTTATTGCAGTGATGTTTGCTTTTATGTTCGAAAGTTAGTATTCTATTTATATTTCTGCAACAGTTTCTAAATTAATGTTAAAAATTTTTCTAGATTTAGTTATTGCATGTAATTATTGTATTGTATTGTATATAATTATTGGTAGTAGCAAATTGATCAAAGCATTGTAAGTAGGCCACAAAATTTTATAGTTATTAAATATAAAATATATATAAAATCATAACAAAACATATTTCTTAAAAAGACTTTAAAAAAGAAGTACTGTTTCCATGGGCTAGCCATGCTTATTATTAGAATGAGAGAAGGTTTAGCATCAAATATATTACATTTTTATTTGTTCATCTTTCATAGTTAAGCACTGAGAAAACTTCTTTATATAAATAGTTAGATGGAAATAGAAGAAGAATGGTTATAATGATATTTATTCTGTTCAATTATCTAAACCCCTCCAGAATTATATATCTGAAATTATATAGAAATCTATAATTTAAAACAAATAATTAAAAATAATTTATTAGCTTCTTTTTAAAAAATTATTTATTTATTTATTTATGGCTGCCTTGGGTCTTCGTTACTGCGGGTGGGCTTTCTCTAGTTGTGGTGAGCAGGGGCTACTCTTCATTGTGGTGGGCTGACTTCTCACTGCAGTGGCTTCTCTGGTTGTGGAGCACAGGCTCCAGGCACACAGGCTTCAGTAACTGTGGCGCATGAGCTTAGTTGCTCCACACGGCATGTGGGATCTTTCCAGCACAGGGTTTGAACCCATGTCCCCTGCTTGGCAAGTGGATTCTTAACCACTGTGCCACCAAGGAAGACCCTAGCCTCTTTTTTGAAGGCAGGAAACTGGTAGGAAACAGAGCCAACGTGTTGTTACCCAGTCTTAAGAGTCAGTTATCAATATTTAGAATACTAAATTTGGCATTTTAGAAAGTTTTATAACCAGGAGCAATGCACTAAAATGAGATTGTGGTTGAATTGTTAGGAGACAAAATAGTACACACTTCCAAGAAAATGTCCGTGTCCTACTCTCTGGAACCTGTGAATATATTACTTTAGGTGGAAAAAAAGGATTTTGCATGTGTGATTAAATAAAAAAATGTTGAGATGAGGAGATTATCTGGATTATCTGGGTGGTGTCAGTGTAATCACCACTGTCCTTTTAAGAGGAAGGCGAGAGAGTTTCAGAGTCAGAGAAAGCAATGGAATATGTTATACTGGCAGCACTGAAGCTGGAGGAAGGGGACATGGGCCAAGGAACGAGGCCAGCCTGCAGAAGCCGAAAAAGACAAGAGAACAAATTCTTCCACAGAGCCTCCAGAAGAAATGTGGCTGTGCCAACACCTTGGGTTTAGCCTCATATGAACTAATTTCAGAATTTCGACCTTCAGAATGATAATATATTAAATCTCTGTTGTTTTAGTTCACTACAATTGTGGTAATTTTTTACAGCAGTGATAAGAAATTAATACAGATGGTTAAATAGGAGAAAGGCAATTGCGGAAGTGGAGACATAAGAGGATAACTGAAATGATGCTCACCACAAGCTCATTCTCAAATCAATCTATTTCAGGATAGGGGACTTATGAATGCTGAGAATTTTGAAAGTGATTTTCTCTGAGTTTCTTTAATTACCCAAGAATTATCTAAGAGAGTCTTTTGTGTCCCAGGATACAGTTACTCTACACTGAAAACCACTCTTTAAAGGGGTTGACCACAAAAATGTGTTGCTGAACTACTGTGGCAGAAAAGATCATTGGAGAGGAAGTCAAGGAATTGAGAAGTCAGGTTTGGAGTGGTTATACATATGGATAATGAGTTAAAAGGAAATATAAAGGAAATCTATTTAGGAGAATTGAGAGCCAGAAGCAGAAATCACAAGGAATGGAAAGGTAGTGACAAAGGAGCTTATCAATGACTATAACAAGAATGAGAGTGGGTGATATTCACTGAATGTATTTTGATTTATTATTGATCATATAAATTGTCACCAGTTCTTTTGCACATATTTCTAATGTTAAAGTTGATACACTTAAATATTCATTACCTTGCATGATTCTGATTTCTTCATAGGAAAAATTCCCAGAAATTGAATTACTCTGTCAAAGTGTACATTTGTAAGAGTTTTATTACTTTACAAGTTGCCCTTCAGAAATGTTGATAAATTTACACTCCCACCAGCATTGTGTTAAGGCCTGAAGCTTCCTGACACCCTGGAAATTATAATTTTAAAAATAGTTGCTAGTTTTATGGCGAAAAAAATCTGATTTAATTTGCATTTTATTACTAATGAAATTGAATATCTGTGTATATACTTACTGGTTATTTGGATTTCTTTATTTTGTAAATTTTCTAATTAGATACTTTGACACTACAAATGCATTGTATGGCACTTTCCTTTTTATTTTTAATTGAATGATAGCAACTCACATTCTATAATATTTAGTTTTCAATGTGTTTGACTCTCACAATCATCAGTTGGAGTTGGAAGAAACTATATTATTCTATTTACAGATGAACAACTTGTGACTCAGCAAGAATAGTTTTATCCAAGTTTACACTGCTCATAAATGTAAACCTAAGGCCAGAATCTAAAAGTCCTAAATCCTAGTTCAGTGTTTTTTCTAAATTCCACATTCTAGTACATTATAAACTTGAGACTTGGAACAAATGCTTAATCTATAATACTTGGTTGTCCAGATCCAGCCCCCTATAAAAACATCTTATTTAGAACAAAATTGTAACCCATAAAAATGTTCCTCTATATTTCTCTTCTCAGTCTCAAGGAAGGGAAAATAAGAGGGAGGCAGGAAGGAATGATGAAAAAGAAAAAAGATGTTTTGCCCTCAATATAGGAAATTTCATAAACTGAGTTAAATGCTTTTCTCAGTCAGGAAAAGATTTACATTTCTAAAATAACAAAAGGTTTTCTTTTTTAAAAAAAAGGCCATGATAGCAGAAACTTCTGAGTACCAGCCATGAGTTACAAAGGAATCCATAAACAGAAGTCACCATAGATGGAAGGAACATTACCTGAGACACTGTTGCCTAAGAAAATCAGGAAAGTTGTAGTATTCATTGTTGAGGATAGGAACTCATGGTTTCCATCAAAACTGACCCAAATTATCCAATCAGAATTGGGACAGCCGTGTAGTAAAGTTAACAGTGATTAGTCTGTGTCATGAGCCCCTTTTTAAAGCTTATATCTCTTGCATACAAATAAAAATTCTACCCCTCCCCAAATTGTTTTCTAAAAAATGTTTAACAGTTTTCTAGAAGTCCTCTGAGACCTAATCCATTGGAGCCAACAGGCCTGCATTCTTGGACAAAGGCAAACCATCCTTTATACCCAGGCCGCTCTCCATGGTCTCCTTGGGTGAGTCTCACCTCACTGCTAGAAAACTTTGCATCCCTGAGTGTGTGATTAGATTATTTCTGGTTCATGGCTTTCTGATGACCTGGATTATTTTATCTCATGGCTATGTGGTTCTCGCCACTGGAAGGAAATGTTAAGAGGTAACACCTGTCTTTGTTGTGGTTACATGTCTGTCAGGATTCCAGGAAACCTCTGGTGACTTAGACTTCTTAACAATCAGCTTACAGGGGCTGCAGTAAAAAGACTGCAGGCCAGCCTCAACTATACGATTGAGGAAGGTGTCTTATGTCCTATACTATACCACTGACATTTCTATGCTTTGGCTGATAAGGAAATCTTCAAATTATCTTGAGTTGTCTATATCTGTCTTTTTGTGTGTTTATGGGAATAATTAACTCTAAAATGTCCATCCCTGGCCCCCGGGTCCCATCCTACTGTAAAACTCCAATTTGTTTATGTACGGGAGAGAAAATATCTTTTTTTTCTACCCTTCTAAATTCTCATCTGGGGCCCTTATAACAAAAGACAGATTAACAAGAGAAAAGCATACAAATTTGCGTAATATAAGTTATATGTGATATGGGAGCCTCTGCAAAAAATGAAGACCTAAAGAAATGGTTAAATCAGGAGTTTTTATGCTAGGTTTGATGAAGACTGGAAAGCCATGAAAAGATATGAGGCTACCTTTCATATGAGGGTTTTATGCCTTGATTCAGGGAAGGTCAGAAAGTCCTTCTTGCACATGCCACTTCTCAAATTCCTTCAGCTTAAAATATGCAATACGCCAAAGTGCCATGTTTTGGAGTAGGGTTCCTGAGCTCCATCACTTAACATATTCTCATTATAATCACAATTCTGTATTTAGCTAAGTGGCATTCCTTTATTTGAGACAACTCAAATTTTCTGTGATCTACAGTTAGTAGTTGTGCCTTTAACACAATCCTTCACTTATGGAGTGCTTCTGAACTCAAGGGAGACAAAATCTCAAATGCCTAATGAGCTCATTTCTTTGATTGGTACACTAAATCTTCTCTGTATCAATGTGAGTCTCATGTAGTCTTTTTTTTTTTTTTTCTTTTTTTTCTTTTTACAAGATTCCCTGTTCATCTTAACAAAGAAAATGCAGGGAAAACCTAAACACTCATATCTTCCCCTTCCTTTGACATCTACTGAGGATAAAGGCTCTTATGAAGAGGACTTGAAATTATTTTTCAGCTTCCTTATTTTCACTGTCTATGGCAGTTCCAAATGACATTTAGCTATTGTTCCTTCTACACTCTCACAAAATCCCATATCCTTTCCAGTAGCTGAGCACACCCTTAGCAAAAAAGAGATTTCTCTTCAATACACACTAAGAACTTGCTCACCTCTTCTAGTGTTTAAACCTAGTCCCATGCTAAGTTTCACAATATAGGTAAATAATTTCATGAGTTTACAGGCAACAAGCAAAAATGTAAAGAGAAATCTAGAATACTTTTAAATCTCTATACACTAGTTTCCAGATTTGCATCAATTTGATAGATTCTTGATTACCATATCAGAGGGAGGGAAAAAAAATGACTAGTCACAGTAGACTGGAAACCTAATGAACCATCACACCAGAGGACTTGGATGAAACAAATAATTAGATTCAAAAGAAGATTATACGGTAGGCCATTCCTGAAATCTTCCCTATTATGGTTAACAGGACAAGTATTCAAACCTACAGCAGGGCACGGTGGGCTGCAGCCAATCCACTGACCAGGATCCAGGCATCCTGGGGAAGGGGCAGGCGGCTGCACCTACCCCGGGAGCTGCGAGTGGCGCAGCCTGGGCTTTAAAATAAATAAATAAATAAATATAAAAACAATAGGTAAAAGACTCTTCAATCAACTGAGTACTTTAGAAAAAGTCTCACTAATACTTCTAAACAATCTTCTGGTACCATATCTGGATTATAAACTGAAATAATAAAATGATTGGGAGAATTTGAGATTGGCAAGTGGCTCATCTGGAATTACCACAAATAGCTGAGCACTGCGAAGACTCTTTAAAAAAGGAGAATAAAAGAAAAGGAAAAATCTTAGAGCATTACAAATTAAACAATAGAGTGAAGATGACCAAGAGCACTGGAAAAAACAAATTCCCTTTTCAAAAGGGTCCTTCTTGCACTCTAAATTTTAACACATAACAGGAAGCCAGAAATAATTTGGACACTGGAAAAAAGAAAGCCTATGAAGCCTCAAAAAAAGTTTAAAAGGCTAATGACATGTCCTACTTGGGACTCTGGAGATAGGTTCCTATAGGGCATATGTTCACAAACAGCTTTTTTCAGTGATTACTTTAGCCATTCAAAATGAGCTTAGCATAATGGTTTCAGGCAAACCTTGACATTTCTATTGGATGTAAGTTCCATTCTTTCTACACAAAACCACTCCACTTTACCCTCAAGTGGTCCCCCAGAGTAAATTAGAGCATAATTGTCACTGGGAATTTCTACCACCCCTTCAAATCTGCCTGATTCTGTCTCTGAACCCTGATCTATCTCCATTAGACTCTTACTGAAAGAAATTAAAAGTATGTTTTTCTTCTACATGACTCTACTCTGATTAAATTACTGGGTAGAGTTTTTTTGCTTTTTTGGTTTTTTGGTTTTTTTGTAAATGAAATTGCAAAATTCAGTTCACTTCAGAAATAATTTACTTTAAAAAGTCTAATGAACTAGATAAAGCTAGAATATAATGATACTATAAAGCTAGGTTATAATTTCTCTGTCTTTACATTTCTTTCCTCCTAACAACCCCATGCATACACAAGTTCCCTCTGGCCTATAAATAAACAAATCTATAGATACATTCTGTATATTCTAAACAAAAACAATCAAAATGCAGATAAAACCCATAAACCCATTCCACAAACTTTCTCAATACCCACTGAAACCAAAATCTACCGCAGGAACAAACAAAAAATTAATTATCTGTCATATACTATGACCTTATATATCTCCTGCTTTACTGGAGGTGGGGCTGAGGAGAATATCAGAGTTATGATTAGTATAATAGGTTCTCAATACCATGAATATAAGCTTGCTTTCCAAAAGAAAACCCAATAAATGCTTTCCATGATTTTTAACCTAGTGAGTGGGCATATTAGAAAACACATCAGCATATATCTACATTAGAACCTAGCTACGAAGCAGTGGTTAAGAATCCACCTGCCAATGCAGGAGACACGGGTTCGAGCCCTGGGCCGGGAGGATCCCACATGCCGTGCAGCAACTATGGCCATGTGCCCAACACAGCCAATAAATAAATAAATAAATTTATATTAAAAAAAAGAACCTACCTATGAGGTACGATTTTAGGACTTTTAATTACTCTTACTGCTGTTAAACTTCAAGGAATTGAGCTCAATACAAATAAGACAAAATATTTTACCAATGAATCTCTATTTATACTAGGAATTTCACTGAAAGCTAACTAAAAAGCCTTCAGAAGCAGATGATCCACAAAAGTAGACACCTATACTGAGATCCCCGGATCAAGTAGACAGTTTTGAAATACGGATACCTTTTTTCCAAGTCCTTTGTGCCACACTCCATGACTGAGAGTATGGATAGTCATGCACTAAGTTTTTTTTCTCCTTTCCTTGTCACCGATTACTTTGTTCTTTACTTTGTGCTGGTTTAATATGACCTATTGCTCAGATGAATTCCTAACAATTATTTTGCTTAGAGCTGTAAGTTTAACCCTAGTCACATTTTGCTATTCAGATATTATTTTATTACAGCTGGCTCATTCTTTTATTAACCTCTAAAGAAGTAATGATTGTAGGTATATGATTATTTTCCATTTCATGGCAAGAGAATCCCTATGGCCTGAGAACCACGTGACTGAGCAGGTTATGCTGAATTCTATGTGGAAAGTATTCTATAAGAAATTACTTGAGATCGTTCCCTACTAAAAGTAGGCTCCACATTCATACAAAGCCAAGGGTATTGTACTTGGAAAGTCAAACTATACAGGGAATTCCTATGGATCACAGTTCTTGTAATCATAGTATCTATGAAACGTACAACCTGCATCCTATTTGGGGAAAAAACTGAGATTTTTCTAAATTAATTAATTTATTGGCTGTGTTGGGTCTTTGTTGCTGTGCATAGGCTTTCTCTATTGCAGAGAGCAGGGGCTACTCTTCATTGTGGTGCACAGGCTTCTCATTGTGGTGGCTTCTCTTGATGTGGAGCACATGCTCCAGGCTCGCGGGCTTCAGTAGTTGTGGCACGTGGGCTCAGAAGCTGTGGCTTGCAGGCTCTAGAGCGCAGGCTCAGTAGTTGTGGTGTTGCAGAAAAACCGATCCCAAGAGAAACCAAGCACCACACTCGGAGAGTTGGAGAACTCAGGTTTATTGAGCCGGTGGACCTAGATGAGCTAACGCTCCAAAATTCTGGGCCCCGTTTCAGGGGAGTCTTCTCATTATATAGGTTAAAACATACAGCTATAATTGGTACAAACTGATTGGCTACAAATTACTATAGGTCACGGGCAGTTACAGAGCGCAGGAGTTGCCATGGGTTACGCACATGGTAGGGGGTCCTAACAGGAACTTGTAGGAGCCGGACATTCCATTCCTATCAGGACTAAGGTTACAATTTGCATTCTCATATTGGTTGCAGGTTGAAGGTAATGATCATGTAACAATCTATGTGCAAAGGGTCCCAAACAAAGGCTTGGGGTGGGTGCCTGAAAGCGAGACATTCTTCCCTTATCTGATCACTCTAGTAATTCATTTTACTGTTTAACTAAGAGTGGTGAGCAGGCCTTTGCAAGATAGAGGAGAGTACGAATATGAAAATTTCAATTTCCTCATCAGTGGCACACGAACTTAGGTGCTCTGTGGCATGTGGGATCTTCCCAGACCAGGGCGTGAACCTGTGTCCCCTGCACTGGCAGGTGGATTTAACCACTGCGCCACCAGGGAAGTCCCCCAATATTTATTTAATACCAAGTATGCACTTGGCACTGGTCTAAGAACTGAGGATAGAGCTGTTAAAAAAAAAGTACAGCGAGTCATCACATAGGCTATAGTCTAGAGGGAGTAGATGGATGATAAACAAGACAAACAAATGAAAGAATGAATGATTTATTAAGTAGTAATGAATGTTTTGGAGAAAAATAAAGCAAGGAAGGAAGGTAGGTATGACCAGGGAAAGAGCAATGCTCTAGTCAAGATCTGGGCAAGTGCTGGATTGGCCATGGAGATCAGGGTTCTAGACAGAAGGAAAACCTCTCCAAGACCCAGAGCGCAGGCTCAGTAGTTGTGGCACACAGGCTTAGTTGCTCCATGGCATGTGGGATCTTCTTGCATGGGATCGAACACATGTGGGATTGAACTTGTGTCCCCTGCATTGGCAGGCAGATTCTTAACCACTGTGCCACCAGGGAAATCCCAAACTGAGCTATTTTTACCATGGAATATTTTCCCCAGTGGATCCCCACGGAAATACAATATATGTGTCTCCTAATAACTTAACACACATATAAGCCCCACCTCCAACTCTTATGCTTTATTTCTAAGATACAAGCCATGGTAAAAAAAAAAAATCAATCTTTATTCTTGGTTAATGGGACTAAAGCATGATATAAACTGCCTGAAAAGGCAGATTTAAATCACCTCTCTTAGATCATGCTGCTTATAAATAGAAAGGGATCCACTCAGTGCTAATCAATGGCACTCCTCATCCCAGAAGAGATCCACCCTAGATGATGAAGAATGAGCAAAACCTTTCAGGATAGATTCACTCAAATCTGATAAATGAAGAAAATTTGCATCATCTCCTTACATTCTTAAACCTTGCCTTATACAAAATCAGAAAAATTAGCTGAATTATAAAGTATCTGGCAAATATATACCACACTAACTAATCTGGTCAATTATGCAATTGAACTGATAGCCAGATAATTAATGAAATTCTGAAAAGGAGCCATAAAAATCGCACAGTACTAAAATGGAGCTGGGACAACTGGATATCCACATGCGAATAGATGAAGTTGGACCCCTACATCACAGCATATGGAAAAATTAACCCAAAGTGGATCAATAACCTAAATGCAAGACCTAAAACTATAAGACTCTTCAAAGAAAACAAATCTTCATGACCTTGCAGTTGGGGTTTCTTAAATATTACACTAAAAGCAAAAGTAACAAAAAAAGATAAAATGGACTTTGTCAACATTAAAAACTCTTGTGCTTCAAAGGAAATCATCAAGAAAGTTAAAAGATAACCCATGAATGGGAGAACAGCCTGGAAAAGCTTTGCATTTCTCAATTAAACACAGTGCTTTCCAAGATGGGCCATGAGTAGAAGGACCTTCCTAATACCAGCTATGAATTACCAAGGCATCCAAAAGAACAGACCCTCTGTAATAGGATGACAAAGGAATCTCAAAAATGCTGGGATTACTTGCTTTTATTTTGTCTGCCATAGGATCAATTAGGCTATATACATAGAAAGCATTTTATAAGTATTTGCTGAACTGGAAAGGAAAGAGAATGTGAATCGAATCAAAAACAAAGAGATCTGTATATTTTGTTTATCAAAACCTATTGGTTTCTGTCAAATCTAGACCAAACATTTTGCAATTGGAATTGGGATTCCCATATAATAATTTGAGCTGTAAATACCATGGATTGTCTCTTTTCATGGGCCCATTTCTTTTAAAATTGTGGCCCCTTGTATGCAAGTAAAATTCTATTATGTTTCCCCTAAAATTGTGTATGAGTTTGTTTTAAGTAGGGGCAACATATCAAATTCTTATCGCATTTTAAAATACAATAAGGATATGCTACCTAACTCAATAACTGTTGTGTTAGTTTTGAACATTTTTCTCCTACATAGTCAAACTGATATGAAAATGATTGAGAAGAATCAGAACAGAAGAAGACAAAACTGTAAAGAGAAGAGGATTAGAGAGGATATATTCAATTTTAAATTTTATTTTTGAAGAGAGCCTTTAAAACTGAAAATGTTTAAGGAAATATAAGTTTAAATTTGGTAAGTAATTGCTTGCCCAAACTCTTTTCTTGATACTGTTGATGTTGTCTCACTCTTTTCCTTCTCTTTTTTTCTTTCCAAATTGTCCTTTATGTGTCAATACAATATAGTTCTCTCTTGACAACCATATTCAGTTGGTCATCAATTTCTAACGATGTCTCCCACAGGCCTTCAATTCCAGCCTCATTCTTGCCATCCTAGCTTAGGCTCTCAGCATATATATATATATATATATATATATATATATGGGTTTCATTTCCACAACTACTTCTGTAGGGTCAGGGACTTTAATATTATTTAATCAACTGTAGACCCAAATAAGCTATGTACATAGTAAGTGTTTAATAATTATTTGTTGAATTAGAGATAAAAGAGACTGTGAAATCAACTAAACTAGCCTAATGTGTGAGTACACACTTAGATATAGGTATGATACATTAAATTTCTGGATATACATATCAGAAGCTTGATTGATTAAAGAAAACTCAGAAATGTTTGCAGTAGGCCAAGCTATTTTAGAGTAAGGTAATTAAAAACATCATTTGGAAAATGAATAAAATGGAAATTTTGTCTTCATTGATCCAAACAGCCATTCCCCATGGAATCAAGCAAACATGCCATAAAAATTTAGCACTTTTATTTCACCCAATTAATAACTAGAGCAAATATTAATCACACTAATGACAAAATATACATTTCAAGAGCTAAATGAAACATATAAGCAATTGGGCATTTGTTTGTTTAACTTACTTAAGTGATGGTTACTCATGGTCCCACCCCATGGGATTTGGAGTCAAAATCCTTACATTCAAATGCCTGCTCTACCACTTAGTAGCTGTGTGATTTTGAACATGTATTTTTTTTAACCTCACTAAACCTTAGTTATTTCATGCAAAAACCAGTGATAAAATTACATATACATTTGACCCTTGAACAACGCAGGGGTTAGAAACGCTGACTCACACACAGTTGAAAATCTGAGTATAACTTTACAGTCGCCTCCCCACACCCCACTGCAGTTCTACAACTGCAGAGTCAACCAACCGTAGATGGCGTAGTACTGTAATACCTATTCATTTTTCAAAACTCCACATGTAAGTGGGCTCATATAGTTCAAACACATGTTGTTCAAGGGTCAACTGTAGTTGTTCTCAGGATTAAATGAGCTATAAATGTAAATTACTTAGGGTACCTGGACCAAAGAGGGTTTTAGTAAATGGTAATCATTTTTATTGTTTCGGTATTTGTTTTTTCTTTCTGCCTTTACTTCCTCTTTGGCTGTCATGTGGCTTCTACTCAAATTGCCATTTTAAGAAATAAACTTCTAGACAACACACTGGCCTCCCTGGACAATCCTTTTACCACAACTGGGATTATTACTGCTTAGAGAATCAGACACATTAATATAAAATTATAATACCAAACATGATACTGTGAAGAAGAAAAAGCAGTAGGAATGGATGATTCTTTTCAGCAGCTTAACAGTTAAGAGAAGTAGCTTAAAGGAGAAAAACTTTAAGGGAGATTTGTGATAGGATAAATGTACTTTAGTCATGGAGGGAAAGAAGCAAATGGAGAGGGTTGGTGGGAGAGAAGGGGGAATCATGAGAGGAGAAAGAAATTAAAGGCAAGATGCAGGAAATGACTGATAGAGTAAGCTTCTATAAACATAGGAATGAATGGAATCAAGAGAACAGATGAATGGATCAGTCCTGGAAAGAAGGCAGACATCTTCCCAGAAATATGGAAGAAAAGAGCTAATAAATGAAGATATGGAGAAAATACTAGTTGGAGAAAGAAGCTGAAGAACTAACTTGCCAGATAAAATATGGGACACCTAGTTAAATCTGAATTTCAGATAAATTTCTTCTAAATGTTGCATAGGAGATACCTATACTTTTAAAAAATGATTGATAGTTTATCTGAAGTTCAAATTGAACTAAGTTCCTCTCTTTCTTGTCTAATCTGACAACTCTATGAGGGAGTTCACTTTTTATGATCTCTTTATACTCAGTTAAACCAACTATATGAAAATCTACACAGAATAAAGACTTTTGAAGACATGGAGACATGTGAATGGAAAAGAATGTAACAGCCATGGTAACGAAAGGCTTAGTGATCTACTGAGAATAGCGTTTTAAACATTTAAGTGAAAGACACTTATTTTTTAGGCCAAATGTTGTTCTTCTCTGGTGTTAAGGTATTAATTCAAATCTTGAAGGTTGTTTGCAATTTCATCTTCCAGTAGGTCAACATCTAGCATTACTCTTCACTCTTGTTCTTCACATTTAATTTCCCTCAATGTTAGACCAGAATTAGTTCCTTCAGCATCCTTGATGCCGAAGAAAATATAATTCTTTTGGTCTCAACCCCAAGTCCAAGCAGTACTATTTAACTACTCTCCAGAGTATGTTGAGCCCAGATTTAAAGGCTTCCCGGGATTCTTTTAAAATCACTTTCTGCAATGTTTCTTAAAGCATTGTTTCATTCTGCCTGGAAAAGTTCCTTTTTAGCAAGTGGCCATCTTGAAATCTTACTTAGCCACCTACCTGATTCTGGTCAGTTAACAATTTCTAGTCTGGCTACTCCCAGGCATCTCTATATTCATGAATGTTCCCTCTTACATCCTCATCCATTGCATCACACATTCTGAAAGCCCAGGGTTAATAAAATTATATCCCCTCACACCTCCATCCCTAGGATCACCACATGGATGTCTGGCACACAGAATTAGTTTCTTCAATATTTGCTGAATGACTACCCAGTCACCATACCTCAGGATGTCCAACCACCAGTCAGTAACAGCTTTGTCATACTATAAATCTGCATTTAACCTCAAAAGATACATATTTAATAGATAAATTTCAGAAACTATAGATGCACAATGAGGAGATACACTGAAACTCTCAAGTCACATCATAGGTTATTTCCCTACTGGGACTACTTGTCATGCAGCACCCTAATTATAAACGAACTATCAGGTAAAGTAGCCCTTGAGAGGTTAAATTCTGAGAAGATCCTTAGTCCAATTTGGTCTAAAAGCACCTGATTCAACCTACCTATGGGTTCATTTTTTTCCTTGATACCTTCTGGAAACTTTGTATTAACATTTATGATACTCAACCTTATAACATATAATTGAACTATTCATGATGCATTAATCTTCTCTTTAGATTAGTAGAAAGTGATGATTCATCAGAAAGAAAAATTAGACTTTTATTAGATCAGGCTTTTTTTAAAAAAATCATAAATTTTCAAGTCATTTGAATTCTGTCCTCTGAATCTTTACACTTTTCAACTTAGGCCAAACTCAGAGACATGCAATTAAGGAGTACATTTTTTGAATGCATTTTAAATCTCAGACCAGATGTCAAAACTCCATTTCCTCAAGCTTTTTGAGAGGAAATAAAACAAGTATTTGTAACTGTATTAAACACATATCAATTTAAGATATATAAAACATTAGCTATAACTTTAAAAATCAGAATCTTAGAAAATGTGTGTGAAAGGTAGCATGAAGTGGTACCAGATTATCAAATCCTGCATCTTCATCCATGAAAAGTGGTGTTTCTCCAGTTACTCATAGGTGTCCTGCCATTAAAATGACATTTTCCCAACTTGAGAGAAACAATCATGTGGGAAAAAAAAAATGTTTTTAATTTCAAGTTATTTTTTTTCTCGTGTGTGTGTGTGTGAGAGAGAGAGACACAGAGAGAGAGACAGAGAGAGAGAGTAAGAGGGAACATGAGAGAGAGAGAGAAAGAATCTGGTATCAGCTTCTATTCATATATACTAGAATATAATATAGGTTATTTGATTAACATGAAATTATATTTGTATTTAAGTAAAACAAGCTATCACAGCATTTTCTATTTCTCTGTAGAGAGCTTCAAGAGTTCCAAGATCTCTGCAATATAAGCACTTGTAAGAAAAATGGAAAGAGCATAGTCAGGTGCTAGGGACCTGGGTTTTACTCCCAGGTTTGCCATTATTTCATTATATAGCCTTAAGCAAGTTTATCTATTTCTATGGACCTAAATTTCCTCAAATATAAAATAAGGACTTGGTTAAATCCATGGATTTTAAACTTCTTTTTTAATTTAAGAAAGCTAATTTTAAAAAAATTTTTTATCAAGAAATGTAAACAAATATGATAAAAGGAAAACATTTCTGATTGAATACTGGGGGTGAAACAGAAGTGCTCAAAATCATTCTCAAACTTCCTTTTGATAATGCTTAACTCCCATTCCCAGGAAACCCCACATACCTTTATTATTATATTTTTATTCCTATTTCAACCATAGGGCTAAATAAACTCTTAAATCATCTCCATTTTTACCAAGTAATTTATTGTATTAAATGAAAATATAGTACAATAAAGATTCTATATGATATTCCATTGAGTTAATACAAACTTAATAATATTGGTTTCGGGACTCAATTTGGGGCTAAACTAAAGCCCTGGAGATGACCTACAAGCATGAGAGCTGATTACCAACATAGTTAAGGAAATTTTGAGTTGGTCAGATATTATATGTAAGGAATACACAGCAAATGAACTTGAAGTTTAGGCGAAGCAAAGACATTGTCAAGAAAAGGCCACAAGAGAGTATCACGAGAAAAAGCAGGCTTACCCCTAACATTTATGGGGCCCAGATAAGATGATAAATGCAGGCCTGCATATCACATGTCTGATAGTTAAGAGTTAGTAATCAACATTTTAAGTCAAAATTGTACAAATAGTTATTTTTCCCCTCAGGTGAGAATTTTCTCAACAAATTCTAAAACTGGCAATAATTTTTAATAACACCCCCATCAGTGGTGGTCAGTAAATGTGACCCCTGGCTGCAGCCTCCCCAACCCTCGTTACTATAAATCTGCCCACATTTATGACACCCTAACTCTTATATTAAATCCCTTGATTCCCATGTCACTTAGAGGGGCTCTGTTTTCCTGATCAAATGCAGATGGATATGTTATTGTTATGGAAAATGCTCTAGGATAATAGAATCTTGAGAATAAAACCTGGAATTGGTTCTTTGATTTATTAAAGATAGCAATGACACTATAATCGTTACATAAGGTTAGAGAATTGAAAGGACTCACAGGATTCCTCAGTGTTCACTCACCTGAAGTATATGGAAAGACAAAGCATGTGGTAGAAGGAAGAAAGTAAGCACAGGAAGCATCAGGGGCTGTGAGACTTCCAGGCACAGCTTCCCAGAGCACTTTTTCAATAGCACAGGAGGGGCCGCATTTCTGGATTTTGAACCACCACAATGATCTGGATATGCTTGAGGATTCTGGCTTCAGGAGAGATCAGGCAAGAGTTTCCAGAGGGGTCTTCTATACCCTATTCATCACATAGTCGAAGCCCAGCTATGGACCTGGCTAAACCAGGGGTAAGTCATCAATATGCATATCCCTAAAAAATGTGAAACAGCTGACCCTGGTCTCCAACAAGAGAATTTTGAACTTCTAACAGTATATTAAAGATCACTAGTTAGTCATCTTAATCTTGCCTAAGTGTCAATACCAGAATTCCAGATTTCCAAGACATAAGCAGAGATCTGTCCCAGTCCAGCTGTAACATAATTCTATCTTACAAAAGACCCCATTGGCATGGGATAATAAGACACTGGTAGTCCATGACAAGGAGTGGTAAAACCAAAAGAAATACTGCATTCCCAGAGGAACTACAGAGATTAATGTCACTGTCAAGGACTTGAAAGATGTGGAGGGAGGTTAAACCTATCACATACCCATTCAATTCACCTATTTGGACTATACAGAAGCCAGATGCATCTTGGAGAATTACAGTAGTTTATCATAAATTAACCCAAAGGCACCTGCTGTTCCAGCAAATCAACATAGCCTCTATTACCTGATGTGCAGTTACTGATCTGATTTTTTTTCTCTCTGTCTATTCCTTTAACAAAAAAAATAGTGTATTGCTTTCCCTTCTTTTAGGAATATATTAACTTTCCAGCCTACTGTTTTAATCTAGGCTATAAAGAACTTGGTTATTTGACCACTCCACAGATCATGACAACAGTTCAACTCATTGAATGCTGATTGACCTGGTGAGCAGAAACTAATAAATACTCTAGATTGGTAGTATTCAAAGTGTAGTCTGTACACCAATGGAGATTTGAAAATTGTATGTCACTAATTTTCAAAGAGTTAAGTAGAGAAATTTAGATTAAGAATTTAGAAGTTTTATAGCAATTTGACAGCATAATTTTATGCCCATTGAACCTAATATTTAAAAAATTAAACTTTTATTTTCTGTCTTTAAATTTTATTTTTAGTTATTCTTTTGTTTTTTTTTTTTTTACAAAAGTAGCAGTCTGAAATGAATTGGAAATTAAAAAAAAAGAACATACCACAGATAGTTTGGGAAGCATTGCCCCAAAACAGCAAACTACCAGAAGCCTATTTTTACACAGCCCATGAGCGAGGAACATTTTTTTCCATTTTAAATAACTGTAAAAAAATCCAAAACAAACGAATATAAAAGAAAGACATGTGACAGAGAGTGTTATATGATCTGCAAAGCATAAAATATTTATTTTTTGGCCCTTTACAGAAAAATTTTTCTAACTCTTCCCCAGACACCTTGGCAAGACACACGTGTGACAAAGCATAAGACAAAAACCCCTCAATAATTTAGGGTTCTGTAACTTCAGTAAGGTTTCTAGAGTTCCAGTGCAAGTCAACACATCAGCTCTGAGGTGAAGGACAAGTTGATGCATCTGGCATCCACTCCCGCCAAGGCCTATTGGGCTTCTGAGTTTTAAAGGCAAAGTATGTCAGATTTGGTCATGAAGGTTGCTTGGACACATTTACCAAGTAACTTGTAAGATTTCTAGTTCTTAGTGGAGCCCAAAGAGCAGGCTCTGCTGTTGTTCCACACAGCTGTGTAAGCCTCTCTGACACTTGTGCCACATGATGCAGACGCTTCAGTGGAACATAAGGATCTGTGATGGGGATGGTATGGGGGACCTTGGAAGGACCCTACTGACGAATTATCACGCAGACCCTAGGATACTAGAGTAAATCGTGTTCTTTTCTGCAGAAAACCATTCTCTTGTACCTGGGCTCTGAATAACTCACCATGGCCACAGAGTTACTATGTAAACTGAACTGCTCACCATAAGCTGAATGTTATATGAACCACCAGGCCACAAAGATTGATGTGGGTGACAGCAGTCCATCATCAAGTGGAAATGGTACGTGCAAGACCAGGCTCCAGAAGAAAGGTGCATGTGAGCTGCCACAAGCTAGCTACTTAGATTCTCACAGTGCCTACTCACGTTGCATTGCCCCTTCTCCCTCTTCTCATATCACGGCCTCATGAAGACTCCACTATGACCATTTTACTGAGAAGGGAAACTAGTTGGGCACGGTTTACGTATGGTTCCAGAAAATAATCTAAAACTATTCGGAAATAGATGGCGCAGTATTACTGAAAGGAAACTATTTAATGGATATCGTCTTTGCAGGTAGACTTTTGAGCAGTTAGAATTTTAAGTCAGGTATGCCTCAAAGATAAGATTACTTGGAAAACAGAAGTATAAATCTACACTTATCTATATGTAGTCACTAACAATTTAGCAGAATGACCAGAGATTTGAAAAGAACAAGATTCAAAAACTGGAAAAACTGCTCAGGAGAAGAGGTATGTGGATGAAGCTTTCAGAATGGGCACGAAATGTGGAGGATATTTGTGTGTCATGTAATGATATAAGCATAAACATAGCACAGGAGACACCTAAAATTAGATGGGCAAAATGTTGCATTCTGAATATCAACCATGGCTGGAGATTACGTATAGGCTCAAAAGTATGACTTTTCATTCCCCTATGCTGATATAGCTATATCCACTGCTGAAGGAGAAGTTTATCAGCAACATGGATACCAATTGTGAGTCCTCACTAGGCAAAAATCTATGATACAATTGCTGAGGCCAAAGGGATTATGGATAGCGGAAGTGGGAAGTTACAAATACCAATTACGACCCTGTGAAGGTAGCAGAAAAAAAGGGCTAGTAACTGTCCATATTTTCTTTATCCTTTGACATGTATGTATTTGCATAAATTAAGCTTCCCCTATGTTCTCCATTATGAAATACAAAATATGCTCATAGTGGTCAACTTTATATTTTAATATTCAAGTCATGGACTATCAGAAATGGATAAAGTGGCATATGAGCCTTTCTGCCTTCCTTTTGGGGGAAATTAGTGTGTCTGTACTTGAATTAAGGTTGGTTGCGTCATATTAGTTGGAAGCAAGACATTTGTCTTTATTCAGAAATTAAATATTTAAGGAGAAGTGTTGCACTTGGATGTTCAGCTGATAAAGGGGTGATTGTGTTGAATTGCCAGTTGTCAATTCAACACTGCCCCATTCCCCTCCTATGCAATGCAGAGGACTAGCCGGGAACTACATTTTTCAGGAGGCTCGACTTTTTATGGTTCTGGGTTAAAGACTACCAATGAGAAAAACTCACGTGATATTTTGCAGGCAGAATGGAGAAAAAATCATTACTCTTGGGAGTTTATGGTAACAAGATTCATGGGTAAATGGAGGATATTCACTGACTTCCTAGGCATTCCACATGCATCCACATTTTCAAGATAGCCTGCTAGTTAGTATGAACTTTCCCAGAGATACTGAGGTTGCAGCAATACCCTGGCAATCCTTTAAGAATCACACGCTTTAGAGCCTCCTGCTGAGGTCCTTAGTGACTATTTCCCTGACCTTCAAATTACAAACTTCCAACATTCACTCTCTCAGCTCTTTCCATAATCATGGCAACCTTAGTTCCTTTAATTGATATTTTTTCTCATAATACCTAGAGTGATTCTGTTTTCCTGATCAAACTCAGACTAATACAAATTATTTGTCTTTTCTTTCACCTATGTAAGTTTGCCACTCAAATTCTCTCTGATTTCTAAAGCACAGCCCATCTGTGACACCGGCAGTATCATGTCTCACAAATCTTTATAGCATTTGGATATGACTAGCTTTTATTTTGAAAATATAGGGCAAGATGTGGAGAAGTGCTTTCCTGAGGCCTAAATGGTGCTGGTCATGAGAATGGATGCTCACGGTTTCAGACTAAATCATGCCAGTATGAGTCCTAGATACCAAGTGACAGAAATAACCATATGTTCTTAGATAAATTTACTCTGTGTTTTTGTATGATACACAGGGCCCTCAAAAGTTCAGGGCCTTGCCCCAACCTGAAGGCAGTTCTGAAAGCAAGAGTCGCCCAGAAAAAACTATGAAGTAAACTTGTACAGATGCTATATCTTCTATTCTACATGTTACCATCATTTTAAAAACTAGCAGTCAGAAACTGAGATGCATTGTTTACATATTTATGTAAAGCCACTGAAATACATGGAGTGATTCATTCACATTGTTCCACAAATAAAAGCAACCTCTATGAAATTAGTCACAAGAGCACTAAGTCACACACTATTACTCACATCAAAGGCCCAAAGGAACATGCTATATGCCCTCAGGGTGAGTCATTGGAGGTAAAAAAGCCCACAGATTGCTTTACGCCTTTTGGAATTACACATCAGAAATGCTTACGATAAATATACTCAAAATAGCCAACCGAGAAGCCAACCGACATATATATGCTGCAGTGCATTTATTGGACACTTCCCACTGAATCAGAGTTATCTAAGCCCATACAGAAGACATCAATAGCTGTCCCAGCAGTAAAGATTTCAGATTCATTTGAATCCTAAGATTAAAGGGATAGAAAAGATACTGAGAGATCTTCAAGTTCATCAAGGTTAGACTTAAATTGCTCCAATGGGAACAAAATCCAATCTCTTTAGGCTCTCTAGGGAAGGGATATTCAACTTCCTCTGCTACCATTCTCACTATTGGGATGTGACCTTAACCTAAATCAATTCTGTTGCTATTTCTTGTCCTTTGTTCCCTAGTAGACAAGGACAGTTTGTATTCTCTTTGCCAATGAATGCTTTGAGATTGATTTATTTATATGTATGTAAAATACATATGTGATTCTGAAGTCTAGGTTCACTTCTTCAACAATCAGTTATGAGCACCTCCTAAGTTATTATGATTGTTGTGCTAGATATTGGGAAACAGAAGCAAAGTAAAGGAGCTCATAAGCTAAACTGTAAACCTAAACATTGCCTCTAAACTTTAGCTCTTTATGGTTTATAAACTGCTTTCATTCTCTTGATAATATTTGAACTCATAAAATCTTCTAATATTTTCCAGAATTACACTATCAGTAATATGATATGAGACATAACCAAGAGGTGAGAGATTTTGAATGTTATCCCATACCTTTCAATTCTTTGTTCAAGGCTCTTTTTATTATACCTGTTTTATGAAAAATTTTTATCTATGAACTCTTTTCTTCAAATGAAAACTGAAACAATAGCCCAACATATTTGAAATCCAAGTCTGGGGCCCATTGCTATACCTAATCAAACCAGGTATCAATCTTGTCACCCAAAATATTTGTCCTGTGCATCAATTATAAAAAAGGCACACTCATCAAAGTTTAGTGAATATTATAGGTTTTCTAAACATTTCATGGGAAAATGAAGGAGAGGGTGCAGATCATTTACTATGATTTAGTAAAGAATTGCATTAGACAATTTCACCGAGTTTTTTGATATACAGTTAGCCAACCAGTGGTCCTTTCTCTCACCTGTCTACCGTTCCCTCTTGCTTTCTTTTAGCTTCCTCTGCCTTGAAACAGCACATGCACACAGCCAGCTCTAAAATTCACACTGCCCACACGTGATCCTCACTACTTTATGCAGCTATCCTAAAAGGTGTAGTCAATTTTCCATTTTGACCCGAGTGTTTTTATTAGAGGCTATTTGATTGTGAATAACAAAAAATAGCCTCAAACTTTAACAAAGATAGGAATTATGACCACTTTACTCCCATAAGGGACTAAATCAGGTAGCGGAAAGCCGGGTCACAGGTTACTTTGCAATTTCTCTAAGCCCCTGGCTGCCCATTACTATCACCCTTCGCAGAATAATTTTATCTGCTTCTCCCAGTAGAATAAGCTACCTCATGGGAGGCAGACAGCACTTTATGCACCAGAAACTGACAATTCCCACATCCTGCAAGAGGAAATCTAGTTGACTCAGCATATACCAGCCAGGTCAGATGTCCAGTAAACCATGGCCAAAGTCACATAACCCATTCCCTATCCAGAAGAGGTGGTACAGATACGCTATCAAGAAGGGCTTTGGGGAATTTAGCAGTCCAGCTGGTTAGGACTCCACATTTTCACTGCCGAGGGAGTGGGTTCAATCCCTGGTCAGGGAACTAAGATCACAGAAGCCATGCAGTGGGACCAAAAAAAAAGAGAAGGGCCTTGGATGCAAATAGCATTGCTAAACATTGCTTCTGAATTTGAGGTCAATATTTATATATTCAGTCAATCAGCCCTTCAATCAACAAATATAAGTTTCTACTCTACAGAAAACCTCTCTATAGAGAATAAAACCCAAATATGTAGCCTGACCAAAGACAACTTGTCTAGTAGACAGTAAAGCATATATACAAATACGATTGACTGCAGTGTTTCTCTAATAAGGATCTGTTGGTATATTCCTGTGACTCCATAAAATTCTTTATAATTGTGTTTAAATATTGTCTTTGTCTTTCATTGAGAGTCTAAAAATGTATCCTATTCTAGATTATCTAGATAAACCCCTAATAACCATGTTTTGCACAGACTTTCATTGCTTAAGCTTGATTAGTATTTATGTGTAGGGTGTGAAATGACCACCTAACTATTTAATAAAGTCTTTCTTGCATTGAATCCACAGATATACTGGTGGAACTTTGCAGTTACTCAAGCTTAAGAAGCACTGATAAAAGAAGAAAGTTGACAAGGTATTGTCATTTATCAAACCCCTCCTATGAACCACATACTTTTAGAAAGATCTTATAAAATTTCACACTTAATCTTAAAATAATCACTTGAAGTTGGTATTATGATCCTCATCATGTAGACAGAGAAACTGAAGCCTATAAAAGCTAAGCAATTTGCCCAAAAGGTCACAGAGATGGCCAAGTTGAAGACATGATGCTAATCTGAGTATGTCTCACCTACAACCTTCCTTCTACATCATGTTGACTTTGGAGAGGGTACAGTTATGTGCTCCATACTTTTATTTATGGCATCTAGGTAGCTAGGAGGTAATCCTGACAGAATCAGAAAAGCTGAAAGCTGAAAAGCATGAGGTACATATAGAAAACAAAATATATTTGAATCTGGTAAATGTAGCAAGCATGGAAGTAGCATTGCCAGTTTTAGCAAATAAAAATACCCAGTTAAATTTAAATTTCATATAAATAATTAATCATTTTTATAGTATGAATATTTCCCATGCAGTATTTGAGATATAGTCATACTAATAAGTTACTCATTGTTTATGTGAAATTCAAATTAACTGGGTATTCTTCAGGCATAGGGAAATCATTTGGGGTTTCTAAGAAAAATAGTGACATGATCAGATTTGTGCTTCAGGAAGATTAATCTGGCTGAGAAAGGTAAAACAAATTAGAGACATGAAGAGCTGGAGGTAGCAATTCATAGAAGTATGAGTGCCTGAATTATGCTAGTTGCAGTAGGGTAGAGGTACCAGGGCAGATTCCAGTGAGATAATGCAGGTAGCATCATCAAAAGGTAATCTCGAACTGGCTAATGAAATTTGCCTAATAAACAGCTTCAAAAAAAATATGTACCACTGTCAATATTTCTATTTTAAAACAAATACTTGAAATGCCTCTTGGATTGTTTCCCCCACATTTGGGTGACATTTTCTTCAGAAGCTATGTAAACAGCTGAGACTCAATCTGGAGTTCCTCTGCTGAGTTCATGGAGTAGTTTTTCATCATGACAGTGAACCCAGAGCACACACTCAAGAGGTATATGATGGATTAAGGACAGCTTTGAGCTGCCAGTGGGGATGAAAAACAGAAGACTGAAGACTGCAGCACACTAGAGAGAAGCCTTACCTTTTGGTCGTTTTTTATCAAGGACGAAGTTTATCTTTTGCCCCAGGACTGCAGTGCTTTCCACATGGGCACAGTGCTTTCTGGTCACAATATAGGTACTCTCCAGAGGTTACCTAAGTCATCCATCAGGCCTGGTTGTCAGTTGTTACATGAGTATCATCTAGATACACATACTCTCTGAAAAACAAAACAGAATATGTTGGCAATATTAGAATTTTTTAATCAATTTTTAAAATTTATTCAGCTAATATTTATTGCATACCTACTATGCTCTACAACAGGGTCAGCAAATGAAAGCCCATATGCCAAATCTGGGCTGAAGCCTGTTTTTATGAATAAAGTTGTACAGAACATAGTCACAATCATTTATATAGCTGCTTTCAAGCCTCAGTGGCAAAAACATATCCCATGTCCTGCAGGGTCAGCAAACTTTCCTAAAGAGGCAGATAATAAATATTTGAGGTTTTGTAGAGTCATTTGGTCTCTGTCACAACTACTCTATTGTACACAGTCAAGCAAAAGTAGCCATAGGCAATATGTAAATGAATGGCCATGGTTGTATTCTCGTACAATTTTATTTGTAAAAGCTGGAAGTCAGCCTGCAGCTGTAATTGGTCACTCCTTGGTCTAGACCATAGAATTACCTGTGGAAAAAGCAGTAATAATTTCCCCAAGAACTGACTCCATATTTTCAGATAACACGGGCTCAGTATTTTTATTTCTCTCCACTACTCTAGACACAGAGGTTTGACAAAACATATTTTATTTATTGTTTTTATTTTTCCATATCATGACTTATCTATCTTGGATAATGCAATTTCAACAGATCACAATTAAATCTCAAGTTTATATTATTCTATTTTTTCCTCATTCAATTATTTGTTTTATGAGTATGTCTGTTGCAAAAGAGAAAAGAAAAAATCTTCATACACTTCTCAAATTCATCTGACAAAAGACATTTTATGGTGTTTTGTTTTTATTTCAACCTATACTTGAGTAAACTGAATTTTTTTTTTACTAAGTTTGGATGTAGATTCTGCCATATGATGACCAATTGCTGGTAACTGGAAAGGAAAATATATTAGCATTTACAAGGCACACTCTGAATTTACCAGTTGCTGCATCTGGGTGATATCCATTATACGTGGAATAATAATTTATCAGTAAGAACCCAACCAGAAACAGAAACCACACCAGTGATTTAATCACGGAAACTTTAAAGAATTACTTACTAGTACAAAAAGAATAAACATTTTACTAGTAAAAGGTAAAAAGAGCACTAAAGAATATAGGAAGTTAAACATGAGATGCAGCCACTACCTGCAGGGCTGAAGGATAGTGTCCAAGGAAGAAACAAACCCAGAAATGAGCTCCACCAGGGCTGAGGTTCAGATTTCACTGGAAGGTTTGTCCAAGGCCCAACAGATGGCCAAGTTTGCTGAGTTCTTATAAGCTGAGGCTGGCAAGCAAGAAAATAACCACTCACTGGGATGCCAATTAGATTTGCATGGAAGCCACCCACTGGGGCACCCACAGGATGTGCTAGAGAGCTGCCCACTGGGGCTTACTTGGGAACTGCCCACTGAGTTCCTGGGGAAACTACATAGGAAGCCATTGATTGGTCAAGAAAAATAGCACAAAAACTGGAAGACATGTTCCTAGATACACCTCCAGTGCCCTCTACTGAAAAAGCCTTGCATTTGTGATTGGCACAAATAATAATTTCATTTTGCAAATATGGACTGCAAAAGCATCATTGCAAGAATCTATTTACATATCTTGTATCTAATGTTACCCATGTGCAAGGCTACTATTCCTAAGCCTGAATGTACACTTGCCTCTGGATATAGTGTAGATGTCTATTGTAACCTGCATGCTTCTTTCCCCCCCAGATTTAAAAGTTGAAATCCTCACCCCATACTGCAGTGTGACTGGAAAGCAAGTCATTATTCCCAGAGTTTGGCCAATGATTTTTTTTTTTTTTTTTTTTTTTTTGAGGCTGCACTATGGGGCATGCGGGATCTTAGTTCCCCGACCAGGGATTGAACCCACACCCCCTGCAGTGGAAGCTCAGAGTCTTAACCACTGGACCGCCAGGGAAGTCCAGGCAGATGATTTCTAATTTGCACCTTTACTAATGGATTTTCCTCTGAATTACTTCCCCCAACCCTTAAAAATAAAATTTTTGATGAAATCCTGCCCAATCTTTAAGGTCCAACTTAAAGGCACTACCTTCATGGTCTTCACTAAATTTTCCATCCAAAACAGTTATTTCTAGTTTGGGTGCCCTTAATATTATGTGCCAGTTCTGTTATAGGTACTGAGGACACAGGTAAATAAGACAAAACCCTCCATACAGAGATTCTTTGGATGAGACAGACAATGATGAAAGAGATGTTAGAAAAATTAAGAGAGTAGGACCCCAAAAAACAGTGAGGAAGTGTTTCCAAATAAAAAGAGTGATCATCGATGCCAAATGCTACTGAGAAATACAGTAAGATAAAAACTGAAAAGAGACTAAGAGCCTGGCAAAATGGCAGTATCCTTCATAAGAGTTATTTTGGCAGAAAGGTGAAAACAAAAAGCTTAATTGGAGAATTGGAGTGGATCAAAGAGAGACGGACAGATGAAGAAGAGACAATGAGTAGAGACAAGTTTTTGTTTTGCCATAAAAGGGAGCAGACAAATGGGGTGATTGCCTGATTAAAGATGGGTTCTTTACTATATTTTAGATGAAATGCTTCATAGCATGATTTTATATTTATAGGAGTGCTCAACAAGAGAAACTAACTATTGAGATGCAAAAGTAAAGCCCTTGAATAGGCAAGAGAGATTGATGGCTAATATAGAAAGACAGAAACTGTAGGTTAGAATGGGGCTAGTTCAATCAGGAAACTATAGAGATGTGGATGCAGGTATAGCAAAAGATTTGGGGATGGAACATGAGGTCTATTTTGCGAGATTCCACTTTTTCAGTGAAGTAAGGAATAAAGGATTGGAGAAGGAGTATTAGAGTTTGGAGGAGAGGAAGGTGTGAGTCATCTCAGAAAATAAAGTGAATTTACTAGGTTTACCATAAGGCTCAATGATATGTTTGAAAATTTAACATTGATTAGGCAGTATGACTGTGTCTTTTTATCCAGCCACACTTTGATGCATGGGTTCAGAGGGGAAATATCTGGAGAGTTAGGTTTAATGAGGGTAGAAGTGTTGTCAAGTAAGTATGACAGGAAAAGTGAAGGGAAAAGAGTTGAGGCTGTAGTTGGGAAAAGCTACGGTAATGAAACACGGATTCTAAGCCAGGTAAGCAGGGAAGTGAACACAAGAGGATAGTAAAGGGTGATGTATATAAAAGATACAGAGTAACAGAAGTCCCACTAGGAAAAGGGTTGAAAATAGGGCATTGGAATGGTACGGTCATTCCTGATGACAAGGTCTAAAATATGATTGCAGAAGTGGGTAGCTGATGTGGGGTGGAGAAAAAGATTCTTGGGAGTGGGATTCAAAGAAATCTCGTCCTATTTAATGGCATTCATACTCTGCCTAGTACCACATACAGAGTTGTACGCTTGTATTCCTCAAAATTTAAGTTTACAGCCCCTTTAATATCTCAGTAATTTTTCTGACATCACCCAGAGGCCAAAAACAAACAAACAAACCTCAAAATCAAAAACAAAAAACAAAAACAAAACCCTAACGGTTCTCCTTATTAAGTAGTTGGGTACAAATAACTTAAGTATTTAACTCAACAACTCTTAGTTATTTGAAAACAATGCACATAAATTGAAAGATAAAACAGTATTGGGCTAATTGAATAGATGTATAAATTACCACAATAAAGAAAGGGTAGCCCTGGAAATTGGGGAAAATTGATCTCTTGATTGACTTGGAGATGGGTTGATGCACTGCTGGTATCCTCTATATCCTGGTACTGTGTGTCACAGCCTGGGATCCTAGGTTCTGGTCCAGGAATCATATCTGGTCCATATGTCCACATATGGCATAGAGGGCTAGAAATTGCTACATTTGTTAGTTTTATGCTTGGAATATGTGTCCTAGAGGAGAACAGGATTCAAAAAGAAAAGCAACACAAATATACAGAAAGATTTTTACTAGTTCTGGTTTCTTTTTCCTATTAGCAATAATAATAACAATAATATGATGATGATAGCATTCCGATCCTAATCTTTGACTCATTGTAGTTTTCCCTCTCTAACACGACCACGTCCGATGGTGGCCAGGACCCACACATATTGATATTTAGTCTATTATGATTACCTCCTAATTGAAGTCTGCACTTTCAGTCTCTTGACATTTAAGGACTCCTTGGCTTTTAACTTAAAGACTCCCATAAAACTGGCTAATTTCCTTTTCCAGGATTACCTCTGCACTTTCTTGTATAAGTAACTTTTTAGCTGAGTTCTTTTCTTCTGGAATGTTCCCACCCCCATCTTCAACAGTCAAAATTTTCTCATTGTTTAGGAACCAATCTCTAATACTGTCTTTTGCATGAAAAGTTTCCTGATGCTCCATTAAGTAAATATACTCATTTGCTACTCTGATCTCCTCCAACAATATTTCTGTTTTCCTTCTGTCAATTACCATGCTCCACAAGTATTATATTCCTTTGTCTACTATTTTGAGAAAACAACAGCTGATAAGCAACTTATAGACTAGGACTATATTTTAGGGAGTTAATGTAGTATAGGGGATGATGTATTAAATCTGATGGTTGCATATGAAGCCCAGCTGCTGTACTTGTTAGAGGTTCTCTTCAGGCCTTAATTTCTGATTCAGTGAAATACAGATAATATTAACAGTCTTGCACACAAATTGACTAACACAGTGTTTAGTTCATAGTATGTGCCAAACAAATGTCAGTTTTTTTCTTTACATCTTTAGAGTCCTCCTGGCCCCTAACACACAGAATGTTCAATATTTTTAATTTATTTGCATAGAAATGTAGGTCATTATAAAGGCTGTCATTCTGGGAATTCAGTATTAACAACTGAATAAAATATCTGTAGTATAGCAAAATCTTTAAAGGATTGATTTCCAAATCTCAGTTTCTCCAATATGGGAAACAAAATATGAATTAGTCTAGTGTTCCCAACTTTGTGTGTGTGTGTGTGTGTGTGTGTGTAGATACGTATATCAATATAGATATATATGGAGAGAGAGAGAAACAGAGAGAATGAGATTATGTAAATGAAATACACACGGAAGAGGGAACTTAATCCTTAAGTTCCAAAAATCAGACAATTATTTGGATTTTGTATTTATTTTTCTTAGCCCATTCAGTAATTTTTCTTATCCGTTCAGTTCAGTTCAAGTTTTAGATGGAAACATATTAATTCTTTTAATGCTCTATTCTAACCTTTCTAGATTTTTTTCAGTTGTATCTATCCCCTCGTTTTGCGTTGTCTCCAAATCCAATGCAATTACTACCATCGAGCAGAAATTTTACTAATTCTATTATTTAAAAAAAAATCAAGTTGCTTAAACCACACGAGATGGCCTAATTAAACAGGAAATGAAATCCTAAAAATTGTGAATAAATTGAATTTGTTTACTTGAATGAATATTGTGTTAGATGTTCTTTAATATAATCCTTGAGAAATAAAAATATATTCATAAATAATTTGGGGGAAGCAAATAATTCACATTGATATAGCTCTTTTTAAATGCAGGTTTTCACATGTCAGATTCTCTTCATGTGGGATATATCTGTAATCTCATTCTGACCTACTTAATATTTATTTCCATAATGACAAAATATATATTGGCTTCTGAGAAAGTAGAAACCACGCTTAATGAAATAAATAAAGGGGATAAGTCATGAGCTGTGTTAATAAATTTAGCCCACAGTTTAGAAAGAGCAGCTAAATCAAATACCCCATCTCTTACATTCAAGTAGAAAAGCCGTCTTTGAACACAAAAAAAGAAATATAACTCTATTAAAAACTCAGACACAGTCTGCTAACCAGTTGAATATAATTTTATAGATTTTTTTTATACTTGAATATGGAGAGGCTTTTGACTGTCATTTCTTCAATAAGATTTGTATAAATGAGGGATGACCGGTTATACTGTGATATACAAATGTACTGTTCCATCTGCTACTTTAATGGTTTTGCTATGGTGATAAAAAAACTTACAGTGACATTTCCCTTGACATAAATGCAGATCTATAAAACAGAGATTACATCTTCAGGATCACAGAATGTTTGTACTGATGGGATCATAGAGGTGACTTAATGTAGCCTTTTCCTTTTAAATTTCAGGATATCGAGACCCAGAGAGGTAATGACACACCCAAGATCATTCTGGTTGTTGGTGTCTTTACCACAGGAACTTTTAGTTCTCTGTTTCTTCCTTTATTCCATAGCTGAAAACAGAAATGGGAAATTTTAATGCATTCAAAATCCAAAATTTACAGCTTAACCTCTTGCCTACTTGCTGAGAATCTCATCTGCTCTAAAAATTCCAGCACTTCATTCTTCTGGTGAATGGTATAAACTCTCAAATGGCCCTTCAGGCAGAGACTGGACTTACTATCACCTATCAGCTGAATTTCCGCTCCTCTCATGATCTCTTAGACCAGATCTCTCTGGTTGATAAGTGCACTTACCAATTCCCTGTCTGCTTTTTTGTATTCCAAATGTTTCCTATTGTATTCTCTTTGCTCCTCCACATTTACCGCTTTTTAAAAAATCACTTTGCTATCAGAGTATTGCTGTTTGCATAGAAAGGTGGTTCAATCTGCTAGTGTAATCATCCCCTAGGATACCCTAACAATTGAAAAAAACCTGACAGGTCAGTATACTTTGAGGGACATCAGCACTAGGACGTAGCATGGTCTGGCAGAAGGGTGAAGAGTTTGGGCCAGAGAAACAGGATCCAATACTAGCCTTGCCTTGTTAACTAGGTGATACGGGGTAGGTTAAAAATATCTAACCTTCAGTTTTCCCTTCAGACTGGACATAATACACATTTTGTGGCTTCTTGAGAAAACTGGGAGAAACAAAGATGTTAAGCATCTTTTCATGTGCTTTTTGGCCAACTGTATGTCTTTGGAGAAATGTCTATTTAGGTCTTCTGCCTTTTTTTTGATTGGGTGTTTTTGTTTGTTTGTTTGATATTGAGTTACATAAGCTGTTTGTTTATTTTGGAGATTAAGCCCTTGTTGGTAGCATCATTTGCAAATATTTTCTCCCATTCCATAAGCTGTCTTTTCATTTTGTTTATGGTTTCCTTTGCTGTGCAAAAGATTTTAAGTTTAAGTAGGTCCCATTTGTTTATTTTTGCTTTTGTTTCCATTACCCTAAGACACAGATAAAAAAAAATTATTGCTGCAATTTATGTCAAAGAGTGTCTTGTCTATGTTTTCCTCTAGGAGTTTTATAGTATATACTCTTATATTTAGGTCTTTAATCCATTTTGAATTGAGTTTTGTATGGTGTTAGAGAATGTTCTAATTTCTTTCTTCTACATGTAGCTGTCCAGTTTTCCCAGCATGACTTATTGAAGAGACTGTCTTTTCCTCGTTTTTGCCTCCTTTGTCATAGATTAGTTGACCATAATGTGTGGGTTTATTTCTGGGCTCTCCACCACTGATCTATATGTTTGTTTTTGTGTCAGTATCATACTATTTTAATTACTATAACTTTGTCATATAGTCTGAAGTCAGGGAGCATGATTCCTCCACCTCTGTTCTTCTTTCTCAAGATTGCTTTGTCAATTGGGGCTTTTGTGTTTCCATACAAGTTTAAAATTTTTTTGTTCCAGTTCTGTGAAAAATGTCCCTGGTAATTTGATAGAGACTGAAGTGAATCTGCAGATTGCCTAAGGTAGTATAGTCATTTTAACAATATTGATTCTTCTAATCCAAGAACATGCATGGTATACCTTTCCATTTGTTTTTGTGTGGTCTTCAATTTCTTTCATCAGCATCATAGTTTTCAGAATACAGGTCTTTTGCCTTCTTAAGTAGGTTTATTCCTAGGTATTTTATTCCTTTTGATATAATAGTAAATGATATTTTTCCTTAATTTCTTTTTTTGATATTTCATTGCTAATGTATAGAAATGAAACAGATTTCTGTATATTAATTTTGTATCCTGCAAATTCACCAAATTCATTGATGAGCTATAATAGTTTTCTGGTAGCATCTTTAAGGTTTTCTATGTATAGTATCATGTCATCAGCAAAAAGTGACAGTTTTAAGGAATATATTGAAGAAAAGTGACTGCCATTATTATCATCAAGATACTTGAGGGACTCATTTAAAGTCTGGACTCCGCGAATTCAATTGGTTATCAGAAAGAATTATGAAATGTCAGTATGATGATACAATTCTTCAACTATCCTTTAATCTAACCCCAAACATGATGCTCTCTTAAACACAGCCTTAGATGGCAAGAAAAAAGTCACGAAAATGATTATCAGCTTCTCAACCAGACAGAGCTTTACAATTGCAAAACTACTTTGGACTAATTCCCACCTTCAAACTACTATACCCAGGAACTTAATAAATGTTAATTGGAGGACTAAATAAACCAACATTTTGTGACAGTGCTCCATCAGTACATCTAGAAAAGCCTTTACCCTTAGGACCTTGTTTGGCTAACCACTCATCTAGTAAATCTTTCCAGATCTCATCAGTAATGGCAAATGTTACCACTTTGGATGAAAGAAAAATTCTGCCAGTTGTTATGTTGACAAGTGTATCTGTGGAGATATTTCACTGCCAAGAGTAGAGGCTGGATGTGAGAAAATTTCATTAGGCACACATTTTCATTAAAAAAATTAAATGATCAGAACCATCTCTCCTAAGCACAGTCTTTAGCACTGATCTGCAATTGGTTCAGTTGTTATTGTTGTTTTGATGGAATTGCTTTTTGTTTTATTCAATAAAACTTCAATGAGATTTTAGTTTTAGTTCATGGCATTTAGCCAAAGGGTTTGTCAACAGGATTTCACTTCTGAGATGTGTTTGGAAGCTTTGAAAAAGACTTTTTCCCCCAATAGGAAGTCTCCAGAGAATGTCTGGAGGCATAAGTATTAGATAGTCTTTATTCCAAAATTCATCTTATATTAAACTTGAAATTCCTAGAACTCCCTTGTGTTCTAAAATATGTAAATGTATGAGTGTAAAACCACATGAATACATGGTTAAAGATTCCGTGACTGAAAGAGAATACCAGTTTAAATAAAATGAAATGTATTTTTTCCTTACTTAAAGGATAAAGAAGACCAAAAACATTGAAATGTATTGAGTTTGATGATGATAATAATAATATAATACAATTTATTGAATTAAAATTTCAATCCTGGTCTGTCTCCCCGTGCCATACCATGCTTCGTTAACTGACTACCCCAATTATTGCAGTGCAGAAGAACATCCAGCTCTTTTTAGAATATATTTGTGCTGATGAAAAAGTTGGGTTTTACTGAAGGAAGAAGAGTATGGTTCAGCACAATGCATTCAGCCGGATGTGCTACTTTCTAGCTGCATGATCTTGTTTCTGTCTCAGAACCTCACATCCTTCATTTTGAAAATACAGAAACTAACTCCCTCACAGGATTGCTATGCTCATAGGTAAAGCAACTGCACAGAATTTGTACCTAATTTGTACACTCAATAAATGTTCATTGCCTTGCCTTGCTTTCCCACCACAACCTCAGGCCATGAATAGAAAATACCTACATGGTCTAGAGATTCCCTGGGCTTTACTCAATCATTTACTTTATCAACAACAATCATTATCAGCTGCACTAGCAGAAACAGTCATGTCAGATACATGGGGCTTATGTTGTACATTGACTTGACTCATCGGCTTAGGATTCTGTGGCCACTTATTTGGAAACAAACTTTGAATCTTTATATAAGAAAATATAGAGACCCGGGATGATTTAGGAAAAAGTCTGTACCAAAAATTAGATCTGTTCTCCAATCTTATTTTCATCACCAAGTGACTCAGTAACTTTTGCAGTCACCTTATTTTTTGAGACTCAATTTCTTCACCTGAAAATATGATTGAAAATTTGTCTCAGTTAACTCTTAGAGTCTTATAAGAATCCAGTGCAGTATGGAAAGTTAGAAATCTACACAACTCCAAGGCAGGGGTAGCAGAACCACAGAAATCTTCCTGCTCCTCTGAGCAATTCTGTTTTTATCAGCAAACATGTAGGAAAAAAAAAAAGATTTTCTAAGTGAATCATTGGTGACTCTCAGGTTTTCTACATGCTGAGAACCAAGATGTCATGGAGATTGGGGTGCGGAGGCTAGACAAATTCTCTCTGCATGAGACCAATGGGGCAAAAGGTAGGAGTTAAAGCTCTACACTACAAATATAAGAAAGTGTTACTAAGAAGGATGAAGGTCAGTATACAAGTACATGTAATATGACATATCAGGTCATGACATAAAATTATATAAATATTTATCATTTTGTGAATATATAAAAGCAGACTAAACAATAAGAAAATTCAGTAAGGTTGAACTTCTTTTCCTTGACTGGGAGCAGGGATTTGTTACCTAATATAGACTAATAGACATGCAGCTTTTTTTCCATGAATTTTCATATTGACTTACCCAAAAAAAGGACATGGGCCATTCTGGCTCATGAGATTTTAAGGTGTGAGAACAAATGAGTGAGGGTGTAGATGCCACAAGCAAATATATTGTGTCATTCCCAGCATACCAGCAGTGGCCTATCTGATCTTTCATCAACTATAGAAAGGGCCTCACAAAGACCTTCTTTCTCCCTGGATTGAACTTTCAAATAAACTTCTGACGCCTTTAGAATGATTTCTAGCAGAGTCCTGCTGCTTGCTAAGCAATGATCCATCAACCTGTGCCCCAGATTCCTAATGGCTGTCCACTGTAGACAATGAAAACCATGGCTATTACTCAGCCGTAACTTATTTTTTAAGAGGTGATTATTTGAGGGGGTTGTTATCAAGAGAGAATTTTCATTCTTCTTCTGTTTAAATATCTGTAAAACTTTCCAGATATATATACATGCAACCCTCATATAATTCTAAAATAAGATGCCTAAGAGAATGAACCAAATCTGGAAAGAAAAGGAAACATAGGAACTTCTCTTAAAATGCTTATTATTCTGTTATAGAAAATTCCCAGTCCAATCACCACCTTTCTAAGAACTTAAAGGAATAAAGTCAAGTCCCATCCAAACAACTTTTATTGAAATTTGCTCACCCTCTGTGAAACCATTGACTATTGTGCCTCAGAATACTGGAAGAAAAGATCCCAGAAACCCAGGAGTGGATACAAACAGACCCAGAATCATCTTCTAGTGCTAGCAGAAAGTTTGTTTTCAAATGAACGATAAACCCTTTAAATACTGCCTATGAATCAAGGTTCTGATATTCTACCAAATTATGTCAGAACATGAAATAATGAGGCAGAAGAATTTAGGATTAAGAATTAAGATGTCTTGCTCTGCTTCTAGCTATTTGTGCATCACTGGCATGTCACTTTCTTTATTTAGCCTCTGTTATCTCAACTATAAAATGAAAGGGTTAGATTATGGTCCTTAATGTTCCATACAGATTTCAGTCTCTGTGATGTTCATGCCACCTCTGTTCAGTAGTGACAAGAGGAACCTAAGGGCCACCAAAGGAGAAGTCAATTTTGTCTTAGATGGAAAATCTTCCAAAATACCATCTCCTTAACTTCTGTATAAAAAAAATAATTATTTATTTGGTTATATTTAACAGGCCAATCAGCACCAATGAATCTACTAATCAAACTGAAAGCTAGGACCCTGATGATGATGTGAGATTTTTTTTCTTTTCCCAAGAAAGCAGAAGGGATACCTTTGGATTCAGGGTCATCAATGACTTCACGAAGTCTAAAGGGTTTTCCTGGTCTCACTAAAACGCACATATTCCTAACAATCCTAAAATTCAGCAATCTTGGGTTGAATCCAACTGTCAATAATTTGCTCTGTGATCCTGAGCAGGTTACTGAATCTGCCCAGATTCAGTTTTTTCTACTCTATATGTAGAGGATTAGAGTAGGTTGCATGCATCCCCAAAATTCTATGATTCATTTAAACAACAATAAAAAGGAAAGACTGTAATTTGCAATGGAGAGATACTGTATCTACGACTTCATCCTAACCTTACTTTACCTTTACTTCTTCTAGCTCCATTTTCCAAATATGGCTGAATTGCTAAATTGCAAACACACTCACTCAGTGAGTAAGTAATTTCTTGTAGCACCTAGAATAGTATATGACATATATTAGGCCCTAAGTATGTGTTGGTTGAATGTATGAATGCAAGGAAACTATAGAATAACAATGAGAAGCTTCGACTATTATATCAATTCCAACCAGATCCTATGAAATATAAGACTAGAAACTTTTTAACTGGAAGTTACAAAAATTAACCAGCATTCTGAGACATACAGTTACTTACGTATCTGTTGCTTTGGGATAATCTACAGCTGGGACATAATTCCAACTAAATGGATAGGATTCAAATCTAAAGTAATTTATCCCTTCAAATCCAAGCAGCATAGTGAAAATTTCACACATGTTCAGTAATTACATGAATTTCTGGTCAGTATTTCATTATTGATTTATCATTAAAGACAGGTCACAGCTCTAATTTAAGTATTCTATTTATATCTGGAAATCTGTGCTGTGGTGTACTTTGAAGTGCTGTTGCAAGGGAGAGAGAAAGGAATAGCCCTGAATCAATGGCAATAAGTTCAGATTCTGGTTCCTCATCTAGAGTGATTTAAGCCCATCCCTGTTCTGAGTTTGCAAGTGTAGAATGATGCCAATTAAATTTTCTCCTGCATTCCTACCTCATGAGTATTAATGGGTTACTATTGATTATTAATAGGGAGGGATATTAAATGGTATGCATAGTCTAAAAATAGGAAGAATAAAGGAGAAGGAAGGAAGCAAAACGGCAGTAAGAAAAGATGTTCCTTTTGGCATGTATTGGATGTTCTATTGATATCATCTTTGCTTCTTCTAGATCCTAGAAGCTAGAATGATGAATGCAAAAAAGAAGGGGGGATTAGGGAAGAATCAAAGAAGGGTGCTTGGCAAAGGGAGGAGAGAATTGACATGCCATCTGTGGAATCTTCAATTATCAGTATGGTTGGCGACAATAATATCCTGACTGCTATCCATTATTTGCATACACACGCACATGCGTAGCGCTATATACAGGCTTCAGCAGTTAATTCAGTCTGAAAGCACACAGGGATGCCTTTATTGTGATTTAAATACCATACCTAAAAGATTTATACATATCTTTAAGAAATGAACAATGTATTTCTGGAGAAAGTAAGTGGTAAAGAAGATAAAATTGTTGAAAGGGATTTGTAACAAATGGAAAGCATTTGAGCCAGCCTCAAAGTGTCCTGGGAGAGAGGGAAGAAAAAAGAGGAGGGAGATTGTATTAAAAAATAAATAAATAGTGACCATGAGGGCACTGAATTCCATCTTTGCCAGAGACAGCAGCTGTACATGCAGCAAGTTAACCCTTCTATAGAGAGAGCTAACATGGGGAAAATATAAAGCCATAAGAGGAGTTCCATCAAGTACAGCTTGAAACTTACTAGAGTGAAAGAAAGAGGACACAACATATCATCACACAACACATGCATTGAAAGAAAAGCCATAAGGATTCCAATTGCCTAGGAAAGAGTAAAATAGGAGGAATAAGGGAACCAGGCTACATGAATTTCTACTTAGAACAGCAAAAATTATTAATTTTACTCAAAGATTGCCTGGGGAAAATCCTTTAACTTTACATATAAATTGTGTACATTAAATATAGATAAACATTATACATATATTTGAATGTCAATGTTACGAGACTTTTGAAGATAAAAATATTAAAGAAATATCTTGCTTGTGACATATTAAACCCACAATCCTCTTTTTTTTTACACCTCTGCTTTTTTACACCTCTTTTTTTTATACCTCTTTTCCTTTAAGAACACTTAATTTTAGAAATCTGAGAAGTACAATGAGAGTTAAGTAACACCTCTCTGCATCGAGTACACAAACTTTAAGCCACTGTTGGTAGAAAACTTTCAGATCCCAGGACTTTAATAAGGAGAGGGGGAACTTTCCTGGTGGTGCACTGGTTAAGAATCTACCTCCCAATGCAGAGGACACAGGTTCGATCCCTGGGCCGGAAAGATCCCACATGCCTCGGAGCAACTAACCCCATGTGCCACAACTACTTAGCCCAAGTGCCACAACTACTGAAGCCTGCACACTTAGAGCCCATGCTCTGCAACAAGAGAAGCCACCACAATGAGAAGCCACGCAACACAGCGAAGAGTAGCCCCCGTTCTCAGCAACTAGAGAAAGCCTGTGCACAACAACGAAGACCCAATTGCAGCCAATAAAAAAAAATAATAATAACAAGGAGAGGGGATGCCCCCATTCCCTGAAGATAACCTCTTCATGCAGAATGAGTACTTGCCACCAAGAGCAGGAGTTTCTCCTCAGAGAGAGGCCAAATGATGGGAGAGTAATAAAGATGTTTGTGAAAGGTAAATGTTGAAATTAACCCCCTTCTTTTTTATTCCTCCTACTAAATTTAATACAACCCTCAACTGCAGCTGTCACAGAATCCCAATTTTAGAAATCACATCTTGTTTATAGCCCACTGCTTAAGCCGAATAAACTCTGAAACCTCTTGGTGAGCTTTAAAATCTGCTGGTGATTCACTAAATATTTAAAAATAATAGCAAAATAAATAAATAAAAACAAAACTCCCAGTCATTTGTGTCAGGAAGAGCTAAGTTCTCCAGCAAAACGCAGAGAGAGCTCACTTTAATAAACTGCAAGAAAAGTTTCAAATAAACAATGGCTACTAGAGCAAAAATGAAAATGAATCCACAACTTCCAAAGAAGCCAGATAATTCATTTCCCTTCTGAAAGGATTAGGTCTGTTCAAGCAGTGCGTTTAGTATAGTAAAGATTTATAAAAAGACACAATTATATTTAGCAATTTGGGAAAGTCAAAACTAAACCTTTTATTGTAACTCTAATCTGTATAGTAAGCGCCTAGCAGAGCAAACAAACAGAAAGAACTGTTTATCAGACTAAAGCTGCAGGGCACATGGCAACACAGCAGGCCCAGGCTAACAGCAGATTTCCAAAGGACAGCCCCGTAATGGAATTCCTAGTGGGACGATCAAAGAGGTGGAACAATCAGCCAAGCATGACTGCACATAACAAATCCATCAAGACCTATGATATCCCGGGCAAGACAAATAGCAAGGAGCTCAGAGACTTAAATGGTATTTGAGAAAATTTACTATCCCCCAACCTCCAGCAGGGCTGAGAAACAATACCATTCAAATTCCCATCTATTCCAACAACATAATCAAAATACTCTTTTCCTTAGCCAGTTGAATTTACTACCTAATATTTGTTTATTTTTAACTGCATCTATGATAGCTATAAAAAATAAAAATGTGGTTGTATATGTTTTAACATATCTCTGTTACCACATTAAGCAAAATCAGCTTGACAGATTTTTATGAAATTTGGAGAGTATGTTTTGGGCAACATGACTTTAAATATAGGATATGGGGCATACCTGAAATTTGCTTTGGGGTCCTCTGGGGGACAGGCAGGCAGTCATTTACCAGAGCAGCTGAAACAGAAGTAAAATAATGGGCCCATAAGACTGCCGAAAGGAGTAATGAGCCATAAGTGTGAAGATGCATTAATATGCCAAGGACAGAGAAAACAATCAGTAGTTTTAAATATGAGTCCCAAATTGATCATCGTGAAGGCAAGTGTGGTTTCCAACCTAGCCACTTCTTACCTGGGTAACTCTAAGTAGAACAGCTCAGGCTGAGTAGCATCAATGGCTCATTTAGATAACTGTGGTTAATACATTTTTCTTCAGCAGTTCTGAGGAGGCATTTTTGGAAAGAATCATCAATGTGGAGCAAATCACACCCCCCATCCTAAGTGAGAGTAAGGAAATGCTAGCCCTCTCACCTTACACTGACGAGAGGGGCTTCAACAAAATACTTAGGAGCACTTATTCCTCACAGTTTACAAGGCCTTGGGGCCTGGTGTCTGACTCTCTTCTGCAAATGTAATGGTCCAAAGGCAAGCTGACTAGCCACTAATGACAAGTCAAAGGAACGGTGGATGAGTGGATTCAGCCCAAACTCCCCGAGTTTGTTGGCACAAAACACACATAAGCATTTCCCATGGACCAGATGTATGCCACACAGGAGAGAGAGAGCATGAATGTTATTAAGTCCTGTCTGAGTAGGTAACAGACTTGAGCAGAGAGAAATTGTAGGCAGTACCTGATTTCTAGTGCCTGTGGAAGGACTATGTTACCAGCCAGAATAAAGAAATATTTGCTATTATCAAGGGAGCTACAGGTAAGAGATCGGCAGTAACTTGGAGGTAGTAGGAGAAGATTTCCACCAAAGAATATTTGAGTATCCCATGAAAGGAAGGATTAGTTTTAAACACCTGCCAGATTCAGAGGACAGAGCCAGCTTTTGATAGTGGCCATTATGTAGAACTTACTGGAGTAGTCATGGACCACTTAGATTTTCATCCAGAGGCAAGGAAAGAACTAGCTCCAACAAATATTTTTAAAGGGATAGAGGAATAAATATATAGTTGCTTAATGATTATACCCCAAGAGGCGTGGTAGTTCAATACACCACATATACTACACACACATAAGCAACGGTGGAACGGCACACTCACATAGACATATAGTGTGACTAGACAAGGTGACTTAGAAGCAGAATACAATTTAAGAAGCCCCAGATGTCTGAGAATGATACTGCTCAGGGACTTATGGGAGCTCCCAACTGTCCAGTAAATCGCATTTCTAGCCCTTGGCCTTATAGTTGAGACGATACCACTTGACCTCGGTGTCTACTTCTCTTCCTCACAAATCTCGTTTCCCATCACTCCCACACACACATCCTTTGGCACAGCCAGGCAAGCAATTATTATCACTCTTATTTCTCGTGTCCAATTTCCCATTCTGCTATGCCCAAAGAAATACTTCTCATTGTTCAAAGAATCCTCAGGACTGGGGGCGATCTAGCTATTCATCATTTATGCCTTAGGGTTATGTGTCTTCATGGCTGCTGATTTTCTTGCCCTGTCAAGGTCCTGTGGTTCTCAAAACTGGCTACATATTACCAGAGAGCCTTAAAAACAATACCACTGGCTGGGGCCCCATCCCATAATAGTTGAACGAGAATCTCCAGGAATTGGTGGTGAGCAGAGCTATTTTATTTTGCTTCTGATTTTTTTTAAAAGCTCCTCAAGTAATTCTTATGTGCAGCCAGAATTGAGTCTCTACTGGCTGAGGGACAACACAGCTAATCAGGATCTTAATGTGGAAGAACATAATAGGTTTTCTAAGCTGGCCCCCCGAGAAATGGTAATAAAATTTCAGCTATGGTTGTGCAGGTTTTTAGTATTCTCTGACAGGTGAGACTGGAATTAGACATGGCTATGGATAAAATGTTGGGCCTGAGAAAACAGAAAATAGATCCAGAAAGAGGGGAATGGTTGTGCCAGAGCAGTGGTTCTCAGGGCTGAATACACAGTGGGATCACTGGGCACCTAAACCATTCTATGCTGGGACCTCAGCCTCCACAGATTATGAGTTGATTGATTTGATGGGCTCAGATACCGTTTAGTTTTTAAAAGCTCCCTAATCGAGTCTAATGTACAGACAGGATTGAGAATCACTGCCCTGGAGGGCAATCAAGGTTAGTGTTCCCTGACACTGGGTTATCAAATGAAGAAGATTATTCTATGAAAGATCATTCCTTTTTTTTTTTTTTTAGTTTTTTTATTGGCTGCATTGAGTCTTCTTTGCCGTTTGCAGGCTTTCTCTAGTTGCGGAGAGTGGAGGCTACTCTTCATTGTGGTATGCAGGTTTCTCATTGTGGTGGCTTCTCTTGTTGCGGACCACAGGCTCTAGGTGCATGGGCTACAGTAGTTGTGGCATGTGGGCTCAACAGTTGTGGTTCGTGGGCTCTAGAGCACAGGCTCAGTAATCGTGGCACATGGGCTTCATGGCTCCGTGGCATGTGGGATCTTCTTGGACCAGTCCCCGAACCTGCATCCCCTGCATTGGCAGGCAGATTCTTAACCACTGCACCACCAGGGAAGCCCCTATGAAAGATCATTCTTTAAAGAACAAAGAATAAGTGAAGACAATGTGCCTATGAAAATATGCTAGCTTAGGAGATTTTATGCTCAAGTCTGGGCCCCATATCTCCATAAATTTGGTCATAGGAGGTTTAGGTTGTCCATAATTAGGTATGCAGAAAAGAAAGAAACAAGGAAATCTCAAGAGGTCTTCTTTGCCTGTTTCCAGTAGGCAGGGATTCCTTAATAAAAGATATGGACACTATAGAGTTCCCTCCCCTTGCTATAAAGCAGATTCTTGTTCAGAGATATTCACTTCTCTCCAATATCTCCATGGCCTGAAAGTTCTTTTCCTCATCTTGCCTTCAAGCTTAGCCACATGACTTTGGCCAATGGAATGTGAGGAGGCAAGACATGTTAAGGGTTTGACACGTGCTTAAGAGATGGGACTTACTCTCCCAGGGACATGAGAAGATCATGTCTTGATTATCTGGCTGGTCCAAAGAGGATGAGGAACCCTCTGAGTAGAGCTGCCTCAGCCCACCCACAGACCTGCAGTGGGATCCTCTCAGCTCCTGGGACCTGAAGCAGACCTGAATAGTAAAGCAATCTGCAGATGGACAAGCTAAATAAGTGCTTACTTTATATGTGGCTATAACTTTTTGGTCATTTGACACGTAGCCATATTGTGGCCAAAGCTAACTCATACATTTGCTTTCCACATCTTTCTTAACATAAAATGTGCTCCCATCCCTAACATATTTTTCCAAATTAACTCAAAATCTACTTGTTTAAGAAGCCTTGTAACATGTGAGAGGTGATTTTATTACCTCCTTTCCTCACCATCCCTGCAAACAAACATGGTATCAGGTTCTATCTTTTGGAGGATGTTCCATGAAACACTTCCATCAACAAAAAGGATTCTAAGTCTAGTCCAGGATTATAAGGTCAAGGCCTTACCTACTAACTGCTAGTTTTTATCACAGGACCATCATAATAGTTTACATTTAGAAGCGATCTATGTGACTAATATTAGAATACTTAAGTAACATTTATAATTTTCATAAAATAAACCATCATCTCACATTTTAAAAAATATGTTTATGAAATGTAAGTAGGAGGCAGTATCCATATTAACAAAGCAAGACATCAAATTGCCTGTAAGAGTCGCGGGAGGGAGGGGATATGGGGATATATGTATAAATACGGCTTTGTTGTACAGCAGAAACTGGCACAACAGTGTAAAGCAATTATACTCCAATAAAGAGCTTCAAAAAAAAGAACATTAATTACAGGAAAAAAATGCCTATAAGGTATGGTTTCAATGATATAAAATAAAATAAATATATAAAGTCCAAAATGTTAATGGAGGTTATCCCTGAACAAGGGCATTAACAGTAATTATTTCCTTTTTTTAAGCTTTCCTGTGCTTTCTAAATTTTCTTTGATGAGCAAGTTTTACTCTTACTTTCAGGAAAAAAACAACTCTAAAAAGAGTAAGAAAGAAAACAGTCCCTGAGGGACTTATAATTCTGAATAACACATAATTCAAAAAGGGAAAAGAGCTGACAAAGATTCTTCCTTTTTTTAACTTATTCAACTGCAAAATGAGATGAAATTGGCCTCTGTCAGTTGGTGAAAGTCCTCTACTTCTAAGGATCCCTCATTTCTTCTTGGGGATCTCTATCTGCTGGCCACTTACTAGGAATAAGTTTCAGTTTGGTCTCTCAAATCCTGCACAGTTCTTTTACATATTCAGTTGCCTCCTCCTTAGAATCAGAAGCAGTTCAGTACGAACAAATAAGGGTTTTTATTTGTATTTGCTTTCATTTCACTTTCCTAATTCCAGTAAACTACGTGAAGCCGAAGTTTTACAGGTAGCCAATATACAATGAAGTGGAAGTCTTAATAAATGTCTAATTTCACATTAAGCTTTGGATTTTAAAGGCCACCATTTATTTATACTGTGATTTCACATTTTTGAATGATCAATTCTGATTATATTTTTAAAGAATTGAAACCATTCCATACAGTCAATTTAATGCCTTATTTTGTTAATACAGATACGAGGTTAAAACTTCAGAAGCATATTTTTAAACCAATGGATTATGAGCTTCTTAAAGTGGAAAACTCCATGGCACTCATCTTTGTTATCCTCACCACTGAGCAAAGCAGGCGGCACACTGTAGGTGGGGTTGACATTAACGGTGCTCACTAACATCTGGTCTTGCTCTGTATCTAAGACCTAAAACAGATCTTGTTTTGCAGGGACCTTGCCATGTGACTTGTTCTGGCCCGTAAACTACGCTGGGACAGGACACCTGTCATTTCAGAGCTGAAGCAGTGAAAAGTCCATGAACTACCCTCTAAATTCTCTTCCATGGCTGCAGCAACCAGGAAGCCCCGTGTTAAACGGCAGAGCTGCAACAAGATGGGCACGATCGGGAGTCTTGAGTCACCCCCTGGAAGGCAGGTATGTGAAGGAACTGCTGAGCCCGCAGCAGATTTTGCTTGAGCAAGAAATAAATGTTTACTTGTTAAACCACTGAGATACCAGGATTTATTTGTTCCTGCAGCAGACTCTAACCTATCCTAATACTATAAGCATTCTTGAAAGTTGATTTGAATTTAATGAGAAGCTTTTAATACTCCACTGTCAAATATTTTCCTGATAAAACCAAAAGCACCTATGCTTTTGTTTTTCCTACTAAATGTTTCAGCATTTGCTAAACTTAGCAAGGGAAGAAGATAGACTCTTCTGTGCAGGCTACTCTATACATAGACTTAGAGGTTGTAGAAAGGACAGGTAAGCTATTAAGCTCATGCTCTAGGCCTCATGTCTCATCTTAAGCTGCAAGAGAATTGTCCAGCCAGTTTCCAACTCATACTTACATCTCTGGTAGTGGTCTCTAGATACTGTGTGGCACAGCATTAGGTAGAAGACATAACCTGTTAGATGGATCATTCTTCAAATGTACAGAAGTAAAGAATGAGACTTGGTACATCATTTTTTTTGAAAGGAAAGAGAGCAAATACCAGCTTGAAACCGGCTTACACTGTTGCAAGCTCAAGACCTATAGGAACATGGTGCTTCCTTATAGCTAGACATCTATAACTCTCTCTTCCCAGGAATGGTCCTCTGTGTTAAAACGCGCCTTAGTTATTCAATCCATTTTTTTCCAATAGTGAACAAGATATAAAAGATCCCCAGACACATGAGTCATAAGCATGTGCAGCTAAAAGACTAATATGTGTTTTAAAACCCCTTTCTCTGGGACATTGAGCTCCCAAGGCCGTGTATAGTCACACAATGCTTTTACTGGAGTGGTGGATTTATAAACCAGTTAGTAACTAGTTTAATGAATTTAATGGTTGCTAATTGATTCCTTACCAATTAATCTAGTCAAAATAATCAAATCACTTGTTTATTTCAGGCGTAGTAGCAATAAAAAGTCTATTACTCCTTTAAAAACATGGTGCATAGAAGCACCCTCATGTTCAGTAACTAAATAGGGTACCATTATGTATTTCAGGGTCTGTCTCCAGCTGCCTTGGCATCTGTTCCAACTTCCTGCCTTCCCCTTCCCCTCAAATCTTTTGAGTTCTTTGGCTAGAGGTAAGTCTCAGCAATGCCAAATCCTGTATTTACTTTTAGAAACTGTAACAGCAGGAGCTTGCTGAATTTCACCTTCAGGGGTGTCATAGATGTTTGCAGCTTCTCGGGTTTGTTCATCATCTCCTCTGCAGTGTCCTCACTTAGACTGTCTGCTAAGGCTCGAGAAAGTAAGTGTTTAATCCTAGCACACCACCAAAGGGATGAAAGCCACTCTCTATTATCTTTTAAATACCTCAGTGATTCAAATTAAAACCACGGAAGTTCCAGCCACATTAACAAGTGTTGCAGTATATTAATTTCAAATAGGACAGCAAACATTTTAAAGAAACAACCGCCCACCAAACAAATTCTAAGGCAGGGCACCATCTGAAACAGCCTAGGGCAGCAGTTTTTTGAAGACATCACACCCTCTTTGTGGGTCAGGGTTAAAAATTCATGTTTGAAGGAATCAAGGTCAAAATGTCATATTAAATGAGAAGAGAAAGAAAAAGCAAGGATTCATATAAATTTAGGGACCTATGTCCTCCCCTCATAGATGTAGATGTATTCCTTGTAATGGCAATTACATGATGGTTCTATGTCCTCCCCTCATAGATATAGATGTATTCCTTGTAATGGCAATTACATGATGGTTCAAGGGGCCACTGCCCTGTTAAAATGGCCCACCTCTGAAATTTTATAACCCAGATAGCCCCATGGTGTTATCCACAAAAATTCTACTTCTAAACTCAATGATTGGACAGATGCAGAAACTTGCCAGTTTATCACAAATAAGATAGAAAATATTAACATAAGGCAATGATATTACCAAAACCACATTATAATCCCAGATTGTACAATATTAATAAACAACAGTCCAGGTGTATAGAAAATTATCAAACTATGATCATCTAAAGGTGGGTTGACAGAGTGAGATCATCTAGCCAAAAACACCTCTGTTCAAAGACTACGTTTTAAGAAGATCCAATGTTCCAGGTACCTGTTTATCTGTTTGTACTCCTAGTAAGCACAAACACACAAATGTTCTACTTTTCAAGTTCAAAATACTTAATCTGCTATCAAGTGTGAGAGCACAATCAATTATTATATAATAGTCAAATAATTTTGTCAAATAATTAAATCACTCCCAAAGAGGACATCCTCAGAATGGTTGTTCTCTAAATATCAAAGAATTAGGCCTTACAAACCTACTTGTCCATTGAATTTAAGAACTCCAACTTCCATATCTGTGTAGAGTGTTTTCCTTTGAAGTGTGAGGGCATATGGATAGAGCTCAAGATGGGATGACTTTTTCCAGTTCTCACAACCATAGACCTATTTACAACAAACACTTTACATATGGGAAAACTGAGACTCTGAGAAACTTGCTCTGAAAAAGCCAACACAGCATGCTAATGATGGCAATGGAAGCTACACACAAAAGCCTGACTCCTGAGATAAGTTGTTTTTCCAGCTCGCTGTACTACTAACTTCATATTTTCAGATCCCGCCTACTCCTTGGTGCTGCGTATGATTCCTTGGTGCTGCGTATGATTCCTTGCTTCTGAACCCAAATTCAAGTTCCCTCCACCACTCCTGCCCAACCCCTCTGCTTCCATGACCACATAATTGATCACAAGGAAGGCTCTGAGGTTAGAGGACTTACTGAGTTGAAACCCACTCGAACACAACAAGTGGGATCTACATCGGAATGATTAAGCACCTAAACTCAATGGTCATGATGACAAAGTGCCAAAAATTAGTTACAGGCCAAGAATAGTGGTATTATGGATATATTACTGTTGATTGGCTTTTTTCCTGGTGATTGATACTAGACAATAGCATTGGTTTAAATTTCAGTTGTAAAGGAAGTTAAATAGAAGGAATCCTATTTAGCAAATAATATATAAATATAGTTAATATCTTCCTGTAGCCTATTGCCTCATCCAATGGCAGACAGGAGACCCTCAAAGGATTGCAACCTCCATGCTTCTCAGGACCTGACTCAGAAGGAAGCGAGAGGACTCTGCTCAGTCATCTGTGTGTACTGTGATGCTCCTAGCCCAGAAGGACATGGATGGCTACTGCCTTACCCCATGCAAGATGTGGTGGGACCAGGTACCTGAACCCAGTCCTCCCCTTGCCCACAGCTGGGCCCCAACCTCAGACAGAGGGCAACAGCTCTGTAGGTCAGATGTTCAGGCAGGCTTAACTGGATTCTCTGCTGATCAAATTCAAGGAATTCATCAGGATTGGGCTTTTTCTTATCTTGGAGGCTCTGGAGAAGAATTCACTTTCAAACTCATTCAGGTCGTCCACTAGGAGGTCTCTGGCTCCTTGACTTCCTCCATCTTCAGTCCAGCAACAGAGCACCTAATCTTTTCCATGTTTCAGTTCTCTCTGATTTCTTTTCTGCTACAGCTAGAGAAAACCTTCTGCTTTTAAAGGGCTCATGTGATTTGATTAGTCCCACCCAGGTAATCACCTTACCTTAAAGCCAACTGCTTACCAAACTTTTGCCAGGTAATGTAACATAGTCACTGGAGTACACCCAGGCAAAGGTCATGGGACCATCCTAAAATTTTTACCTACCACAGTTAGAAATATGTTCATTTGGCATTTGGAAATAACTTTCCAGAACTTAGGGAAATGTTAGGGCTAGAAATCTAGATTTAGAATCCATTACCTTTAGATAATAGATTTATAAAACATAAATGCATGGACAAATATGATACTACTGGTTCAGCAATATCTTTTGCCATAGAATGACAAGAAATAAATGGACAGGGAAATGTTTTGTGTGTTAGATATTGTTGACATTATTACTAAGAGTAACACTGGGTTACTTTGACTTTCCATTTTGGAAGTTCAATTCCAATGTCTTTAATTTATTCTAGCAGGTACAAAAGGACTAGATGAGATATCCTGGATTCCAACCATTTCAACACAAAAGGGAACCAACCTGTCACATGACAATGAAATTCTGTGTGTTTATGTGTGTGAATGTGTGTGTGTTTAAGCATTAAAATACCTTTTGCCATTTTTTTCAATACATGAGTGGGCTACACAGTATCAAATACATTCAATTAATGTATTTCTCCAAAACAAGCAATTAATTTTCAGTTATGTGTCTCTTCTATAAGGATTCAGGTAGTTTCCTGTAAAGGAGGACAATAGGAATTTGATATATGTCTTTATTGGTTTAGAAAGCTTTTATTTAAGTCTTATTCAAAACCAAAAAAACTTTTACAGCTAAATTTTCCTCTGTGCTGGTGCATTAAATTAGAGGGAAATGGGTATCTTATTTATTCACTTTTCCTCTTCTTTTTCCCCACGTTTCTCTCTTGGAAAATTTATCCCTGACCCCATTAGTGATTTACTCTCCCTTTGCAGGGGACTTTTTTTTTTTTAATTTATTTATTATTTTCTGGGGGGTACATCAAGTTCAATCAGCTGTTTTTATACACATATCCCCACATTCCCTCCCTCTGCAGGGGACTTTCTTAAGTTGTCAGCAGACAAAGAACAGTATTAAAGGCTTGATCAGAGAATTAAGAAGGCCAGAAATACCCTAGTATGAAAGATTAGGAATGTGAGAACTGAGAAGGAACTGACCAATATTTCTGCAACTTCTCAGGAGAGCCCAGCCTTTGGAACTCAGACCTTCACCCTGCCGCTCTGTCTCAGACACCCAGAGTATTTGACTCAACTCAGCAAACCTATGTTGAGTGCCTACTAGACCCACCTACTCTATCCCTCTTTCTCTTCCTTCCCAATCTACCAGTAAAAATCTACTTAAAATAATATGTGGAGTATTTGGTTTTTATTATGTGTCCCCCCCCACACACACACACACAAAACTTAGTGCATGGTATAAGAGTTCACATTTCTACCATTAAAATGTGATATATTTTTCATACATCAGTCTGTTTAGCAGCAAATGAAGGTATATGCTATGAATAACACTGGATTTCATAGGGACCTTTTTCAATCAATGAGAAAGATACACTGTCACCAGATGGTCATTTTACTTCAGATTTCCATGTGCTGTAGTCTGCTAAGATTTTAAATCAACAATGATAACCATAAGAAGTCCCTGATAATAATAGCAGTATATGTTACAAGTCATCTCACTCCACATGCAAAAGCAATCTTGTAGGAGATGAAACACAATATTGTAATTAGAAATAGATGGATTCAATAAATATTAAGCAGTAAAAAATATTATTCATTTAGCCATTTCCTTCTCAGTAGCACCTGCAATTCAGGCTCATCCTAACATCTGACCCATGAAATTAAGATGATAGGGACGTATTGAAAGAGAGGATGGAGAGAATTTGAGTCATGGCTGTTTGAAATTCCAGTTTGCTTTTTACAATTGCAAGCTGATGCTTATTCCCCTCCCCCACCCCGAACTAAACAGTAAACAAGAAATAACTGGCAGAGAGACAAATCAATGCATTTCAGTGAGTCCCATTTATAATTCTATGAGTTACATCTTGTTACTTTGATAGAATCAGACTTTAAGGTCAGGTGTTCCAGATAATCCTAGCAAGCACAAATTTTAAACTATTTTGCCTATATTTCCTGGTTATTTACAACCTGTTTGACCATTTTGAGCATTTCTTTTAACTTAATTGACCAAACTGGTCAAGTTAGTCCAATACCCCAGACCCCCACTTTTTTCTTTTAGAGAAGACTTCCTCCCCTCCATCACAAAGCAACTTCAATAAACTCCATCTTTAATCAAGTCCATCTAGTCTTCTACTAGTCTCAATTTTGCCTCCAGGCAGCCTGGAGCAGCAAGAAGTAGGCCAAATTAGTTCTTTGCCAGAGAATCTGATAAACTAATCTGACAGAGATGAATGCTTTTTAGGAAGGTTGCTCTTTTGCCTTTTGGAAAATGGATGCTAACAGCAGCCCAGGATTTGGATATTGAAATTACTTGGGTCTCTTCTCAATGAAAAGTTGCCCTTGCATGGCTCTCATTATAAATAACTATTCTTTAAACATTTTTCAATAAATAATAATAAATAATGATAATACACAGCTCCATTTTTTTCAATTTCACTGAAACTAAGTATTATACATTTTGTATTCCCTAAACTAGCAGTCAAAGTCTCATTCAGCCTTTCAGAATTCTGCTGATAGAGAGATGCTGCTATTAAGTTGATAAATCAGTGGAATTTCTTCCAGGGTTTGGTTTAGGGAATTATTTCCATCTATGAGTGGCAAACTTATTCCCTCCTAGAAAATTCTCCCTTCTTCTAAAATACTAAAAGCATCCCTGGAGGACTTTAAGAACAGACAGCTGGCCTCAGGGCTTCTAATGCTTTTTTAAGTTATAATTCTCTTCAGAGGCCCTCAGGCTGTGTGCGCTCTGGTGATTTGCAGCCTTGCTGGTCACCATTCCACCTGTTCAACCCCAGGCAGGTACAAGACATTTCTAACCTTGCTCAGCAGCCCTTCTGATTCTCCTCATGTTAAAGCCTTGGGGTGTGTGTGTTCAGAAGATAGCTCATGGATATATGCAGGTCCCCAGGGTCAAACTAAACTCAGGGCACAGCAGAGGAAGAAAACAGGTAGAAACCTGGAAAAGGTGAACAAAGGTAAAGGCCAGGTTCAAAGGACAAGAGTAAGGCAACGGAGAGTCAGGGATTCCATCCTGGGTCAAGACTGAGTCAAGACCAAAGCTGGACGTGTAACCAGAGATCATGAAGAAATGAAGGCAGAGCAAGGCAATGGGCTCAAGGGCATGGAAAAGGCAAACAGACAAAAGAATGAGGAAACCTGGATTTTGATTTCACTCTATTCTGGGTCTCAATTTCCATATCTGTAAAATGAAGTTCTGAAATGAAATTACCTCAGTCATTTAGATATTATGAGTCTATGAAGCCCATATAAACAAAGTCATACACATCACACTATTTAGAGACCAAAGCAGGACAATAAGCTGGAGCCAATTAAATAATCAGATCAAATATAGATAAAAACAACAGCATTTTGAAACCAAGTAAAAGATTGTCTCAGAGAATCTCTCATAGGCATATTGTCATCTGCATCCTTTCAGACACTCTACTAGGCATTGTAGAAGATCCTAGAAATAAAAGTCATGCTCCTTTCCCTCTAGGAGGTTGCTTCTTTGATAGAAGGAAAAGGTTCACTTTTATGCAATTACATTTATTTGTTTATATATTTGTGTGTGTGTGTGATAGTTCAGAAAAACAATAACTAAAATGGCAAAAGATAGAACTAAAGGCATTCCTGGGAGAGAGTCCAAGACTTGTCCAATTACTGTGCCTCAGGTCCACATTGTTGATCTGCTTTAGGTGGGTTGCTTTCCAAGGAAACACTCAGCAGGTGCTAACTTCCAGTCTTAGCATAGTCAAGCAGAAGCTTGGGTTTATCTGGTATTTTCAACTGTCTGAAGCTTAGAATCCTTCCATTAAACTTTGTAACCCCTCCCAACCTCCAAACACATTACATTGATTGGATCTTAGCAAAAAATCTAAATCAGATTGTAGCCTCAGGTATCATGCCTGGACAATAGCAAGATACCACTAGGCAAATACTTTAGGTCTAGATCAGAAGTGGGTCCTGCCCAGTAGAAGGCAATTATTACCATAAACTTAGAAAGACATTTACTTCCCTCTACTGTTAATCAACAAGCCATCAAGCATATACCCTGCTAAGAGTGGGAATGAGCAGAAGCCACGAGTTCAGATTTCAGGCAGGATGAAAGGCTGAGAGGTCAGAAATAGAGCTGAGTCCCATCGCGAAGATGGAGCTCCGAGGAGGGAAATAATCTACTGCCCACTTCACTTTTATCCTAAGCCTGCAGTGCTGATTATGTCCACAAGAATGTCAGAGGCAAATTAATTCTGCACCTGACTGCTTTGGAAAAAGAAGCTAGGATTTCACAACATCAGGTGAGAATTACCTGAGTTTCCAGAGTTTTACAACACTGGTGAGAGTTTCACTTTTTTTTTTCCCCTCATGGTATCCCCTTCCTAAGGCAAATAAAAAGTTGTGCAGTTGTACAAACGGCAACAAAACTCTACCATAAGAAACACATACAGAACTAAGAATTCCAGTTACTTTCCAAGTTCATCATATTTTTGTTAGTCCAAGATCACACTTGGAATCTCAGAAAATATCTCCACCGGAAACCCCGTCATCTTTCACAAACTGCCTACTTGCAAGCTTGTCAGCCACAATACACTAAAGGGAAGTTTTATGAAAAGATCTGTTCCATTTAGCATTTTAACCAAGCAAGAAATCTGATATTATGAAATGAAGAAATCATACTGGTTTAAAGTTGATAGTGGCCTTACAATAAGCTATTCCCAGCATCATTCACAGCTGCTTGGGTTAAAGACATTTGGATTTGGGGATCTGCCATCTACTAAATACCTCTTCTCCAATAAGTCAGTAATTTGCCCTCAAATGAGAATAATGACATTTTATGGTATGTTTCCTCTCATGTGCAAGTGCTGCCATTGTCAGCTACTTGCTTTCTGCTGGTCTGGAGCCTCCTACTAATGAGTTACACCTTTGTTCTTGTTGGAGCCACTGGTCCTCTTGCCTGATGGTTTTGCATATGACAGAGAGAGATTTACAGCTTCCTCCAACTCCCACTCACAACCCACCCAAAGTACTGGGTATTGAACTTTGGTACTGAAAATATAGGAACTTCCTCTCTGACCCTTGGTCAGATAGGGTCACAGACTACATCCACCCTATATGAAGGGAGCCAGAGCCTTTAATTGCATAAGATACAGTCACTGAAGTCTCATAACTGTACTGGAGATGTCAAATATACCATCTATTCCACCATGTCTCTTCTTGTGAGTGAGCTGTGCTCACGTCACAACTTAGGTATCATGACATAGTTCCTCCCCTTCCATATTGTGGCAAAGCTTATTAGAACTAAAAGAGATCACCTGACCCAAGCTTAGCCAATCAAATTCTTTCTTATGGGAATTTGAAACTGGGAGACAGAGCCACTAACCCATCTGTTCTGGGTACTTAACTTTGGTGGTCATATAGCACACTGTCTATATTATAAGAGTAAATAACTCTGAAGAGAAACAAGGAAATTGGTGGATACAAAGCTGAGATGCAATGCAAAATGCAAGAGATAGAGAAATCAATATTAACTGGATTTTGGCTCATGTTACACACTCAATGTGGGTCACCCTGGAGGCTGTGCTCACTGTGGTCTTTCAGGCAGGCTAACAGGAGATTTATCTTGACACATGCTTTCCAGATCACTGAGACAGGAAAAGGAAAGGTAGAAAATTGCACACCATCTCTAGTTTCCACCCCAAAGTGACAATGTCACATCTGCTTACATTCCATTAGCAATACCAAGTCACATAGCTCTAACTTCAAAGGGTGTGAGAAAATGAAATCCTACCATATTTCCAGAGGGAAGAAAAATTTAATATGACTTCCATGCCATCCTTAGGTTTTTTTCCCTCCAAATAAAAATATATAACCATCTTTTCTTGGCTTCCTGCTCTTCTCTGAAACTGTTCTTATCATGGTCACTAGTGACTGATATTTGTTAAATCCAATTAACAAATATTTTAGTTCTTATTTTACCTTCTCTTCCACCTGTCTCTCTCTCTCTCTCCCCACACCTCACCTTTGCTGTGATAAATTATTCCCTAACCTCATCATTTTCTCCAGCTCAGGCTTCAGTGATACCACGGCTTCCCTTCAATATCCTTATCCATTTCGTCTCCTTTCCCTTCTTACAACATCCACACATCCAAATGCTCCCTGTGGCCTGGTAAAATCAGTTCCTTATTATTCCTTACTGAATTATACCACCATTCTCCAGTCACCGAAATCAAAAGTCTGGGAGTCATCTATAGCTTCCTCCTTTCCTTTTTCTACCCTATATTTTTGGTGACCAGATCCTTGCTATGAGTTCTCACTTGGTTTACTACAATAGCCTCCTAAAGGTTCTCCTGCCACCAGCATTAGCCCATGAGTCTTATTCTGCACAAATGATTAGGGTCATCTTTCTAAACATAATTATGTCACTCCCATGCATAAACTTTAATAGTTTCTAGATGGCAGAGACTATTGTCCAAAATCCTTGAAGTGCTTTATAAGGTCTTCAAGATCTGCCCATGATTACTTCACCAGTTATATTTATTGCCTTCGCCCTCTGAATTATGCTCTGAATTACCTGTATTCCCCAGAACAGTGCCCGATGATTCAACTCTCCATGTCTTTAAGCATGTGGTATTTAATAGACACCTTTCCTTCCTATTCAGGTTAACTCTTCTGAGACTTAGCTCACTTATCATTCCTTCCAAGAAGCCTTCTTTGATCCTCCCCGTCCTGATCAGAATCTCCCTGCTATGTGTTCTAAGAATACTTGAGCTTACCTCAGTCTCAAGAGTAGGTTATCACAACTATAATTTTCTATTCAACATTTCATCTTTATTCCCTACTATGAGTTCCATAAGGACTCAGTTTTACTGATTTTTGTGTACTCAGGATCTAATACAGTGCCTGACACACATTGAAAGCTCAATAAATACCCATTAAATGAATTAATTAATCAATAAAGCCTTTTATTCTTAACGAACACCAAATTCTGAAACTGTGCTCAGGGAGGTACAAAGGAGAAAAACTATAGGGTGTATATATATAATATATATACACACATATATATCACCTTAAGCTGATATATGCATAAACGGTCTTTATAATTACCTCCACAAAGTAATTACCCAGCAATGATGCCCTCCCCAGGATCTCTGGATAGTTCATGCTTCACTTTGTCCTTCTGTGATACCACCTTTCTTTTGCCTTTGAGATTTACTTTGAGGGACAAGTGGCTTATCTTGTACTAAGGGTTCATATTCCTTAGAATTGTGTGTTAACTTGTCCTTATAAACTAAACATATTTATTGAAGGCATACGTGTTGGTTTCCCTGGAGATGCAAAATTCCTGCCCTCAAGGAGTTACAGCCTAAGCAGGGAGCTAAATTCTCAGCTAAATGGAAAGAGCACTTACTATAAAGAACAGCACTGCAGAATAGGAAACAGATTAAGAGCTGAAGTCTGCACATCTCAATCTGAGTCTTAGTTTTGCCTACTATCACACAACACCTGACCAGCATTTACCTCTTTTCTGACTTCATTTTCTCATTTGTAAAATGTGTAAAATAACAAGATAATATTAAAAGATAAAATGTAGGTTATGATAATAATAGTAACAATCACATATGATGTTTGATAGGAAAGTACTTTATAGTAATAGCTATCATTTACTGCATTTTACTACAAATCACTTAGATTTTTTTTAGCCCTTTATTTGAATATAATTGCTTTACACTGTTGTGCCAGTTTTTGCTGTACAACAAAGTGAATCAGCTGTATTTATACATATATCACCATATCCCCTCCCCCCTGAAACTCCTTCCCACCCTCCCTACCCCAGCCCTCTAAGTCATCACCCATCATTGAGCTGATCTCCCTGTGTTATGCAGCAGCTTCCCACTAGCTATTTTACATTTGGTAGTGTGTATATGTCAATGCTACTCTCTCACTTCATCCCAGCTTTCTGTTCAGCTCTCTTCAGTGGCCACTGGACAGGGTCTCACAAACGTGAGGACACGCACTTTTCCTGGAAAGGGAAATCACTTAGATTTTACATTCACATTCTTAATTTCATCTAACAAGCCAATGTAGCATTATACTCTCCATGATACAGATAGAGAAATAGTGGTTCAGAGCAGTTATGTAACGCATCCAGGATCACACAGCTGGAGAGAACAGACCAGGATTAAAACCCCAATCTGTATCACCCAAAAGCCAGGGGTGCTAACCATTATACTACACTGCCTACTTCCAAACTGCCATGTAAATGTAAATTACGTACTCAATTGTTCATATATAAGCACTATGATGAAGTACAGCATGTGCTATAAATGAAAATTGCCAATTAGCCAAATTGCTTACATTTTCCTATCTGTAAAATGAGTGAGTTAGATCATATTACATGAGACACTGTATCAAGCACTCTGCACAGCAGAGAGTACTTATTCGAAAATGCTAGCTATCATTGTTATTAGATCATTGTTAAGTTCCTTTCTCCATCAGCTTCCTAGAACTCTGTATCATTTCATTCATATACAATTTTGTCAAAGGGCTAGGGTAAAAAAGCATGGGATTTATATCAGAAGATAAAAACTTTTAAACTAGGCACTTATTTATGGAGGCATGGCTTAGCTGGGTCCTCTTCTTAGGGTCTTCTGAGATAGCAATCAAGGTGTCAGCAGGACTGTTTTCTCACCTAGGCTTCACTGAGGAAGAATCCACTTCCAGACTCAGGTTGTTGACAGAATTTATTTTCTTATAGCTGTAGCACTGAGGTCAAGCTTCTTGCTAGCTTTGGAGGGAAACTGCCCTAAGTTCCTTGCCACATGGACACTCCCAATATGGCTGCTTATTTCATCAAGTTAATAATGAAATTCTCTAGCAAAACCAATTCTTAAATAATGTAACATAATCATGCAAGCCATATTCCATTCCCTTTGCCATAGCCTATTGGTTAGAAACAAGTCACTAGTCCATCCATACTCAGAGCAGGGCAATGGACAAAGGCATGCATATCAGCAAACATGAATCATGGAGCCCATCTTAGAGTCCTGGAGTTTAAAGATTCTATCCAATAATTTTACACAGCCTTAACTTAAGCAAAATGTACTAGCCTGGCCCCCCAACCCAGCAGCCATCGTTGTTGCCATGTCCTGCCTGCCCGTCTGCTATACATGGTGGGGTGTTGCTCCAGGACTTTGCTTCTGACTTTGTAAGTGTGCACGTCTCCTTGTGTGATTCTGAATGATTAGAGTTGTTTTCACCACCAATCTTGGGGATCGGTCTGCCCTTTCCCTTTCTTCCCTTTTTTCTTAATTTTTTTCCTTGCTCTCCTTCTACCTCCTTTTCCTCCGCACCGTGCAGCTGCCAGGGTCTTGGTGCCCCAGCCAAGGCCAAACCTGGACCTTTGAGACAGCAGAGTGGAGTCTAGGACATTGGACCATCAGAGAACTCCTGACCCCATGGAATATTAATCAGCAAGTGCTCTCCCAGAGTCCTCACTCTCAACAACAAGCTCCAAACCCAATCAAAGGCCAGCAACCTCCAGTGCTTGGCACCTCAAGCCAAACAGAACAGAGATAAGAGGAATTTCTACTAAGCAGAATAGGGAAAGGAGACAGCAAACACGATAAATTGGACAAAATGAGAAAACAAAGAAACACCTCACAGGCAAAGGAGCAAGATGAAAATCCACAAGACCAAATAAATGAAGAAGAAATTGGAAAATTGCCTGAAAAAGAATTCAGATTAATGATAGTAAAGATTCAGAATCTCGATAACAAAATAGAGAAAATACAAGAAACAGTTAAGGACCTAGAAGAACTAAAGAGCAAACAAACAGTAATGTACAACACAATAGCTGAAATTAAAAATACTCTAGATGGTATAAACAGCAGATTAACTGAGGCAGAAGAACGAGAAAGTGAGCTGGAAGATAGAATGGGGGAAATAACTTTCACAGAGCAAAAAAAGAAAAAATAATAAAAAGAATGGAAGACAGTCTCAGAGACCTCAGGGATAATATTAAGCATACCAACATTCGAATCATAGGTGTCCCAGGAGAAGAAAAAAAGAAAGCGTTTGAGAAAATATTTGAGTAGATTATGGTGGAAAACTTCCCTCACATGGGAAAGGAAAGGAAATAGTAACCCAAGTCCAAGAAGGGTAAAGAGTCCCATACTGAATAAACCCAAGGAGAAACACACCAAGGCACATATTAATCAAACTAACGAAAATTAAACACAAAGAAAAAATATTAAAAGCAGAAAGAGAAAAGCAACAAATAACATATAAAGGAAAACCCATAAGGAAAACAGCTGATCTTTCTGCAGAAACTCTGTTGACCAGAAGGGAGTAGCCAGAGATAAAGTCTTGAAAGAGAAAAACCTACAGCCATGAATACTCTACCCAGCAAGATTCTCATTCAGATTTGAGGGAGAAATCAAAAACTTTACAGACAAGCAAAAGTTAAGAGAAGTCAGCACCACTAAACCAGCCTTACAACAATTGCTAAAGGAACTCCTCCAGGCAGTAACACAAGACAAGAAAAAGACCTACAAAAACACAGCCAAAACAATTAAGAAAATGGTAATAGGAACATACATGTCAATAATTACCTTAAATGTGAATGGATTAAATACTCCAACCAAAAGACACAGACTGGCTGAGTGGATACAAAAACAAGACCGTTATATATGCTGCCTACAAGAAACCCACTTCAGACCTAGGGATACATACAGACTGAAAGTAAGGGGGTGGAAAAAGATATTCCATGCAAACGGAAGTCAAAAGAGAGCTGGAGTAGCAATACTCATATCAGACAAATTAGATCTTAAAGTAAAGACTATTACAAGAGACAAGGAAGGACACTACATAATGATCAAGGGATCCATCCAAGAAGAAGATATAACAATTGTAAATATCTATGCACCCAACATAGGAGCACCTCAATACATAAGGCAGATGTTAACAGCCATAAAAGGGGAAATCAATAGTAACACAAAAATAGTAGGAGACTTTAACACCTCACTCTCACCAATGGACACATCATCCAAACAGAAAGTAAATAAACAGAAGCTCTAAATGAGACATTAGACCATCTTCACTTAACTGATATTTATATGACATTCCATACAAATACTACAGGATACACTTTCTTCTCAAGTGCACATGGAACATGCTCCAGGATAGATCATATCTTGGGGCATAAATCAAGCCTCAGTAAATTCAAGAAAATTGAAATCGTATCAAGCATCTTCCCTGACCACAATGCCATGGGCCAAGATATCAATTACAGGAAAAAAACTGTAAAAAATACAATCACATGGAGGCTAAACAGTATGCTATTAAACAATCAAGAAATCACTGAAAAAAGTCAAAGAAGAAATCAAAAATTACCTAGAAACAAATGACAACGAAAACACAAAACCTATGGGACGCAGCAAAAGCAGTTCTAAGAGGGAAGTTTATAGCAATACAATCCTACCTCAAGAAACAAGAAAAATTTCAAATAAACAACCTAACGTTACACCTAAAACAATTAGAGAAAGAACAAAACTACCCCAAAGTGAGCAGAAGGAAAGAAATCATAAAGATCAGAGCAGAAATAAATGAAAAAGAAAGGAAGGAAAAAATAGCAAATATCGATATAACTAAAAGCTGGTTCTTTAAGAAGATAAATAAAATTGATAAACCATTACCCAGACTCATCAGGAAAAAAAAGGGAGAAGACGCAAATCAACAGAATTAGACATGAAAAAGAAGTAACAACTGACATCACAGAAATACAAAATATCATGAGAGACTACTACAAGCAACTATATGCCAATCAATTGGATAACCTGGAAGAAATGGATACATTTTTAGAAAAGTACAATCTTCCAAGACTGAACCAGGAAGAAATAGAAAATATGAACAGACCAATCACAAGTACGGAAATTGAGACTGTGATTAAAAATCTCCCAACAAACAAAGGCCCAGGACCAGATGGATTCACAGGTGAATTCTATCAAACATTTCGAGAAGGGCTAACACCTATCCTTCTCAAACTCTTCCAAAATATTGCACAAGGAGGAACACTCCCAAACTCATTCTACAAGGCCATCATCACCCGGATACCAAAACCAGGCAAAGATGTCACAAAAAAAGAAAATTGCAGACCAATATCACGGATGAATATAGATGCAAAAATCCTCAACAATATACTAGCTAACAGAATCCAACAGCACATTAAAAAAATCATACACCATGATCAAGTGGGGTTTATCCCTGGGATGCAAGGATTCTTCAATATATACAAATCAATCAATGTGATACACCATATTAATAAATTGAAGGATAAAAACCATATGATCATTTCAATAGATGCAGAAAAAGCTTTTGACAAAGTTCAATATCCAGTTATGATAAAAACTCTCCAGAAAATGGGCATAGAAGGAAGTTACCTCAACATAATAAAAGCCATATATGACAAATCAACAGCCAATATCATTCTAAATGGTGAAAAACTGAATGCATTCTCTCTAAAGAGAGGAAAAAGACAAGGGTGCCCACTCTCAGCACTACTATTCAACATAGTTGTGGAAGTGTTAGCCACAGCAATCAGAGGAGAAAAAGAAATAAAAGGAATCCAAATTGGAAAAGAAGTAAAATTGTCACTCTTTGCAGATGACATGATATTATACATAGAAAACCCTAAAGATTCTACCAGAAAACTGCTAGCACTAATCAATGAATTCAGTAAAGTAGCAGGATACAAAATTAATGCACAGAAATCTCTTGCATTCCATACACTAACAAGGAAAGAGCAGAAAGTGAAATTAAGGAAACTCTCCCATTTGCCACTACAACAAAAAGAATAAAATATCTAGGAATAATCCTGCCTAAGGAGGCAAAAGTCCTGTACACAGAAAATTATAAGACACTGATGAAAGAAATCAAAGATGATACAAACAGGTGGAGGGACAAACCCTGTTCCTGGATTAGAAGAATCAACATTGTGAAAATGACTGTACTACCCAAAGCAATTTACAGATTCAACACAATCCCTATCAAATTACCAATGGCATTTTTCACAGAACTAGAACAAGAAATCTTACCATTTGTATGGAAACACAAAAGATCCCAAATAGCCAAAGCAATCTTGAGAAGGAAAGATGGAGCTGGAGGAATCAGGTTTCCTGATTTCAAACAATACTACAAGGCTACAGTGATCAAGACAGTATGGTACTGGCACAAAAACAGAAATATAGATCAATGGAACACAATAGAGAGACCAGAGATAAATCCACCCACATATGGGCACCTTATCTTCAACAAAGGAGGCAAGAATATACAATAGAAAAAAAGACAGCCTCTTTAATAATTGGTGCTGGGAACATTGGACAGCTACATGTAAAAGAATGAAATTAGAACACTTCCTAACACCATACACAAAAATAAACTCCAAATGGATTAAAGACCTACATGTAAGGCCAGACACTATAAAACTCTTAGAGGAAAACATAGGTAGAACACTCTATGACATAGATCCAAGCAGGATCCTTTTGGACCCACCTCCTAGAATAATGGAAATAAAATCAAGAATAAACAAATGGGACCTCATGAAAATTAAAAGCTTTTGCACAGCAAAAGAAACCATAAACAAGACTAAAAGGCAACCCTCAGAATGGGAGAAAATATTTGCCAACGAAGCAACTGATAAAGGATTAATCTCCAAAATACACAAGCAGCTCATGCAGCTTAATACTAAAAAAGCAAATAACCCAATCCACAAATGGGTGGAAGACCTAAATAGACATTTCTCCAAAGAAAACATGCAGATGGCTAACAAACATATGAAAAGATGCTCAACATCACTACTCATTAGGAAATGCAAGTCAAAGCCACAATGAAGTATCACCTCACACCAATCAGAATGGCCTTCATCAAAAAAACTAAAAACAATAAATGCTGGAAAGGGTGTGGAGAAAAGGGAACCCTCCTGCACTGTTGGCAGGAATGTAAGTTGGCACAGTCACTATGGAAAACAGTTGGAGGTTCCTTAACAAACTAAAAATGGAACTACCATATGACCCAGCAATCCCACTACTGGGCATTTACCCAAAGCAAACCATAATCCAAAAAGAAACATGTACCATAATGTTCATTGCAGCACTGTTTACAATAGCCCGGATATGGAAGCAACCTAAATGCCCATCAACAGATGAATGAATAAAGAAGATGTGGCACATATATACAATGGAATATTACTCAGCCATACAAAAGAATGAAATTGAGATATTTGTAATGAGGTGGATAGACCTAAAGTCGGTCATACAGAGTGAAGTAAGTTAGAAAGAGAAAAACAAATACCGTATGCTAACTCATATATATGGAATCCAAAAAAAAAAAAATGGTACTGATGAACCCAGTCACAGGGCAAGAATAAAGATATAGATGTTGAGAATGGACTTGAGGATACAGGGTTGGGGCAGGGGGAGCAATGAGGAAGCTGGGACGAAGTGAGAGGGTATCTTTGACATATATACACCACCAAATGTAAAATAGATAGCTTGTGGGAAGTTCCTGCACAACATAAGGAGACAAACTCAATGATGGGTGATGACTTAGAGGGCTGGGATAGGGAGGGTGGGTGGGAGTCACAGGAGGGTGGGGATATGTGTATAAATACAGCCGATTCATTTTGTTGTACCTTAAAAATTGGCACAACATTGTAAAGCAGTTATATTCCAATAAAGAGCTTAAATTTAAAAAAGAATAAAACAGGAAAAAAAAATGTACTAGCCTAACCACAGTTCTACAATATACACATAAAATGGGCACATCTGGCCAATATAAGAGAAAACAATATTCCGTTATTGGTTGCCCTATATATCATTTTATTTACGTATTTTTCACTTTCTCGCAGGCTATTTTGACAGGAGATAGAGCATCATGAAGGGCATTCTGTTATACCAACTCTAGGATTACCTTTTACTTCTGTTCTTGTACAATTTTGCTGATTTTACTATTTTAATCAAATCCCAAGAGAATACTGGTTCCACACTACTGGCCCCTCCTCTAGAATTATGCTGGAAAACAAACTTCTAAATATTAATTTCTAAATCATCTTAGAAGTACCAACCAACATATTTAGCTTATTGTAGCCTCATAACAATGTGAGCACATATAATGGCTGTCTCATTTTTTTTTTTCTCAGTTTAGCATATACCAAGCTTATGTGGTAATATAACAGCTTTGGAGAGGAAGTGGCAATTCTATGAGAAACTGAAGCCCTCAAGGTCACATACACCTCTGCAACTGAGGGACTCCCTAGTCTGATACCTACTATTCTCTCATTACCCTCAGATAATTTGATAATTAAGTTATTTGAATGATACCCCCAAAGAACTTCAAATCTCCAAGGAAAGATTTTCATTCCAATAAGTGCATTCTAAAGAATATTGCTTAAACAAAAAATAAGAATTTGGGATTTTAAAAATATCACTATATTGATTTTCTTCAAATTTCCTGGGTGCAAAAATCATCTTTTACTAGATTATTCAAGATCAGATTAAATCTCTCTTTGTTGAGAATTTAAGGGAGAAAGCCTATGATCTGAGATTAGATTAGATTAGTTCAAATTTTCTGAACTTGCTTAGTTTCTTCTTTTGTAATATTTGAAAAATCCCCACCATAGGATTTTTATAAGAATTTATGAGCTCAGTCAGATGGGCGCAGACACGCTTCTGGAAGTAACATCATAATGGCTGCCCGAGGAGAACCCCAAGTTCAGTTCCAACTTGTATTTGTTGGTGATGATGGTACTGGAAAAACTGTTGATATACTTGTGAAACATCATCTGACTGATAAATCTGAGAAGAAGTATGTAGCTACCTTGTGTGTTGAGGTCCATCCCTCTGTATTCTATACCAACAGAGGTCCTATTAAGTTCAATGTATGGGATACAGCTGGTCAGGAGAAATTTGGTGGACTAAGAGATGGCTATTATATCCAAGCTCAGTGTCCCATTATAATGTCTGATGTAACATCGAGAGTCACTTACAAGAACATGCCTAACTGGCATAGAGATCTGGTGGGGATCGTGTTGTATGGCAACAAAGTGGATAATAAGAACAGAAAGGTTAGGGCAAAGTCAATTGTCTTCCACCGAAAGAAGAATCTTCAGTACTATGACACTTCTGCCAAAAGTAACGACAACTTTGGAAAGCCCTTCCTCTAACTTGCTAGAAAACTGACTGGAGACCCTAACTTGGAGTTGGTCACCATGCCTGCTCTCGCCTGGCCAGAGGTGATCATGGACCCAGCCTTGGCAGCAGTACCGGCGTGATTTAGAGGCTGCTCAGACAACTGCTCACCCGGATGAAGATGATGACCTGCAAGAAAGTGAAGCTGGAGCCCAGCGTCAGAGAAGTCTAGTTTTATAGGCAACTGTCCTGTGATGTCATTGGTGCAGCATGTTTGCCACTTTATTATATAGCTAGGCAGAACATGTGCTTAATCTCTGGGATGCTGAAGAAGATGAATGGGTTTCGGAGTGAATGTGGCAGTTAAAAAAATACCTTCATTTTTTGGACCTGCATATTTAGCTGTTCTGGAACACAGTTGTATCCTCCGTGAGTTTAAAATATAAGACTGCTACAGTGACATCACAATATTCAGTGGTGGAATCTTGTTACTGTCATTCCCATTCCTTTTCATTTGGAATCAGAATAAAGTTTTATTTCAAATTAAAAAAAAAAAGAATCTATGAGATTTTCATGAGAATTAATAAATATAAATATAACAAATATAACAAATATAATAAAAATAAATATAATAACAAATATAAAGTATATAAGATTGTGACTGGTACCACCTAAGATTTTAAAAGTCTATAAATTATAGCTCTTCATAGCTTGAAGCTGGATAGGACTAGATAGAAAGCCCTGCATCTACAGATGGGGTTTATTTAACCGGTTATCTTCAACTCTAATTGGCAATTTCTCTGACTCTCTCATACCTGGCCTAGCTACTTCCATGACTTGATTCCTTTTTCTCCTGACTTCCATGATTTCTGATAACCCTTCGCACCACTACTCATCCTTCTCTCTATTCCCACTCCCAACACACCCAAGGAAAGCTTTTATCATCTGGCCTCAGTCATGCTCACTTAGAAAGCACTCTGCTGCCCCCATCAGTCACTGTGAGGGAATGCCCACAACCTCCAGACAAGTTCTTTTTCTCCCAATAAACCCTGAATATTTGGTTTGCATCGGGTTCCAGTAAAAGGAAAGTTAATCTGAATCTTACGGTAGCGAAAATATAAAAAACCTATTCAGTTTTATGAATTTTTATGGGTAGGCAGTGCCATTTTATCCTGAAGTATGTTTCTAAGGTAGTAGCAGAGAGTGGAAGAGAGACTCCTAATTCAAGCAAACCCTTTAATTACAAAGAAGGCAGGGCCTTTTAATGAATTCCAAGAACACAGAACGGCCTTGGACCTATTTGAGCAGCTATAACAAACTCTAAAATACCATAGCCTAGGTGACTTAAACAACAAACATTTCTCATAGCTCTGAGAAACTGGGAAGTCCAAGATCAGGGTGCCAGCAGTTTTGGTGTCTAATGGGAACCCATTTCTTGGTTCACAGACAACCATCTTCTCACTACATCCTCACATGGTTGATGGGGGTCTCTTTTATAAGGGCACTAATTCCATTCATGAGGGCTCTATCCTCATGACCTTATCACCTCCCTCACTTCCAAGTACCATCACACTGGGGATTAGGTTTCAACAAATGTATTTGGGGGGGACAAAAACATTAAGTCTATAGCACCTTTTGACTAAGTGAAATAATGATAAATTGGTATTATGTAAAGCCTGTTGAATTTGTAGCTTAATCCTTCTCCCCACCCCCCCCAAAAAAAGGAGACAAAAGAGAGAATAAGAGAGAAAATCATGCAGAACAATGATTAAGAAAGTGATTAAGAACTTTGAAGTCAAATAGACCTGATGTTGATCTTCTTGAAAACCAGCAACTTTGGACAAGTTACTTAAAGTCTCTAAACTGGATTTTCCTCTAGTAAATGGAAATAACAACAATACCTACTTCATAGCATTATTGCCAGTATTAAATGTGATAATATATTGCATGGCCTTCATCATGGTGCCAGGACATAGCTCTATTATTATTTTAAACAATCTTCAGGAATTTTTATCTGGCCTTTATGGAATCTGATGGGTGGATAGAAACCATAGAAATTTATGGTTATATTGAGTAAGGCCTATCAGACACTGCTATACCTAGAAGCTATAGTATCTGAACAAAGAGAAAATAATTCTGAAAGGTTTTGAGATATAATATTATATATTATAAATGTTTTCAGTTATAATATTCTACTTGAATTGTAAACATTCATTTAAAGCACTTGCTAAGGTAATGAAAAATGCTTAGTATAACAAACAGCATGATCTTTTCATTGTGATCATATCAGAATTTCTGGCTCCTTTATGAAGAAAGTGAACCAATCTCAAGACAGATGTTTTCTGAGCATTTATTATGTTTACAAATATCTTAGTTATAAAGCAGCAAAGCCAGGAAACCGCTCTGAATAAGCAGGATGGCAGGGCTTATACAGCTAATGTAGCAATTAGGACCACACTAATAGAATTGGGAGAGGAACCAGTTGTAGTTAATGTGCTTCAAGTGGTTTTCCATCACATTTCTGTCTGTTTATGCCAGATTCACTCACTGTTTTACCATTTCTATGCCAGGTGATTTTTTTTAAATATTCAAAGGGAGAGGCCACATACAACCAGTGCATGCCTCAGGATATTTGCAGGGCTGCTTTTTTCCCTTTATCCTTGTTTCCAGCTTCCATACTCCTGGCTCCTCACTGGAATCCCAGTCACGGGGCTCCTCTGTATTTCCTTCTCCTGACTCTCATTCAACATTTGGTCTTTAATTTTTCTACCTGATTGTAAATTTAGTTTAAAACCCAGGGTCTCAGGCCCTGGAACTCCTTACTCTCACCCAAAGCCAGACTGACCCAGACCTCCTCTTCCTTCAGAGGAACACAGATAACCATAGAGTAAACTGAGGATGAAATTATTAAATTTTGTGTGATAGACAAGGACAAAAGAATGTTGCAAATAATTCCTATGCAGTCATTACCCTTGTACCAGTAACTTTTAAAATTTACAGCAAACTACACAGTGTTACAGGGAACATGCCCAAGTTTACAATGAGTCCCCTGTCCTAGAGGAGTTCACTGTCTTGTTGGGAAGATTAGATATAAGCATTGAGACATTGAAAAAAAAAAATCCATACAGCATTTAAATAAGATTTCAAGACAACTGAAAATTTCTGCTTCTGGCCAGATGCACACACCAACCTGAAACAACAAAAATGACAAAATATTTTTTGAATTGTTTTCATGACATGGGATATCAGGCAATAAAGGACAGTGATCACTGAAAGACAGAAAACAAGTAAGATGATACCTATAGTTGCTCTAGTTTATTTCCTTAAGAAAGTTTCAAATCAGGTAGAGGGAATCTAAGCAGAGCAAAGTGTACCTTGTAACTTGAGGGGACAGAGATAAACGTTTGTGAAGAAGATTCTTAGGACAGTGCACCAGAGAGAAGAAAGATGTACAGAGAAAGAATTCTTAAGCTTGCAAAAGGACTCCTCAGTGTTCAGATGAGTAAAAACTAGCAAATGTATGTGAGGAAACTACATGAAGCTGAGCAAAGTCACACAAAAGGATTAGAGGTGACAGTGCCCAACACACACAAGGCCAGGCATAGTCTGTTCCCACCAGCCAGAATGAAAACCCTCTTGATTCACTAAGTTTTGGGTAGACTACAAAGAAGGATCTTGTATTATTAGTGGGAGTAATTCTCCTTAGATTGAGCATTGCCAAGTTACACCTAACAAGTCGTAAGTAAATGCAAGATCTGAAGAAACCAAGGTCTTTGAAATAACTTAAATGTATTCCAGAACAAAATATAAGAATATTTACAGTAATAAAAAAGTATTTTTTCTAAATTTAAAAAAATTTATTTCTATAAACACCAAGCAATGTAATATTTACAGCATATGGAATCCAATATCAAATTACCACACCAAAAAAAAAGGAAAATAAATTTTTAAATGTAATCAATCAAAAGTGACTCAAAATTAATGCATATGTTGAAATTAGAAAACAAGGACATTAAAACAGTTATTATAGCTGTATATCACACATTCAGAAACTGAAGTGGAGAGGAGAAAGAGAAAGACAAAGAGAACCAAATCAAACATTTAAAGGTAAAAATGTAATGTGTGAGATGAAAATAGACTGGATAAGATTAAGAATAGGTTAGACACTGAAGAAAAAAAAGGATTAATGAAATTAAATACATAGCAATAAAACTATCCAAAATGAAAATAAAGGCATTTTATTTTTTAAATGAACAGTGCATCCGTGAAGTGTAGGACAAAATCTAGCAGCCTAATATATGTATAATTGGGGTCTCTGGGTTTGGGGGTGATGGAGGTAGTGGGAAAAATACTTGAAAAAAATAATGGCTACAATCCTTTAAAGTTTTGTGAAAACCATAAAACCACAGATCCAAGAATTTTAGAAACCCCAAGCACCAGAAACTGAAGAAAATATGCCAAGGTACATCATAATCAAACTGCTCAAAATCATTGATAAAGAAAAAACATTAAAATAGTCAGATGGAAAAAAAGTTGTATTACATACAAAGAGACAAAAAAATAAGAATAGCTGATTTCTTGTCTGGAAAAAATGCAAGCAAAAACTCAGTGAAACAACATCTTTCAATCTAAAACTCTATACCTCGTGAAAATTTCTTTCAAAAAAGAAGATGAAATAAAGACAGGTAGAAAATTGAAAGAATCCATCACCAGCAGATCATTGCTACAATAAATTTTTTTTATTTGATAAGAAGATGTGGTACATATATACAATGGAATATTACCCAGCTGTAAAAAGGAACGAAATTGGGACATTTGTAGAGACATGGATGAACCTAGAGACTGTCATACAGAGTGAAGTGAGTCAGAAAGAGAAAAACAAATACTGTATATCAACACATATAAGGGGAATATAGAAAAATGGTACAAATCAACCAGTTGCAAGGCAGAAATAGAGACACAGATATAGAGAACAAACATATGGACACCAAGTGGGGAAACCTGGCAGGGGGGGGATGAATTGGGAGATTGGGATTGCCATATACATATGACTAACAAGAAAAAAATATCAAATTGTACACTTTAAATATATGCAGTTTATTGTATGTCAATTGTATCTCAATAAAAGTTCTTAAAGAAAGAAAAAAATAAAAAACAAAAAAGTCTTTCAGGCATAAAGAAAATAATACCAAATGGAAATAAAGATATATACGAGGAATAATGAGCACTAAAAATGGCAATAAAGTGGGAAAACATATAATTCTTATTATTTTAAATATATTTTAAAAGACAATTAAATGTTTAAACAAAAATAATAGTAAGATTAAACATGGTTTATAACAGTTGTAAAATTGAACAGGGAGAATAACCACAAAAGTTGGACATGGAGAAAAAGATGTACACCATTGAAAAGTTCATATAATGTTCATGAACTGGTATAATTTTACCTGAAGATAGAATGCAATGTTAAAGATATATAATATAAAACCTGAAGCAAATACTATAATAAAGAGCTCTATCTAGTTAAGTCAACAATATAGATAAAACAGAATCATATTAATGCAACAAGAGGAAGGTAATGGGGGAAATAAAGAATAGAAAATGGAGGAGACAAACAGAAAGCAAATAGCAAGATGATCAATTTAAACCAAAACATATCAGTAATTACAGATAGATATTTTTAAAGACACAACCATATATTGCTATAAGAAACACATGTTAAATATAAAGAAACAAATATGTTAAAAGTAAAAATACGAATAAACATATACCATGTTAACATTAATCAAAAGAAAGTTGGAGTGTTGGTATTAATATCAAAGTATATTTAAAAGCAAAAATTATTAGTAGGGATAAAGAAGGCCACTTCATAATTATAAGTGAGTATTAATCAATAGACATAACATTCCTAAATATTTATATACCTAAAAACAGAGCTTCAAAATATATAAAGCAAAAACTGATTGAATTTCCAGGAGAAACAGAAAATCCCATAATTACAATTGGAATATTTCAACCCCTCTTCCAATAATTTATAGAACAAATGGACACAAAATAAGTGAGGATTTAGAAGTTCTGAATAACACCACTAGCCAACTTGACCTAACTAACATTTATAGAACACTTCACCAAACAACAGCAGGATATACATTCAAGTGCACACTGAACTTTTAGCATATTCTGGGCACAAAATGTCTCAATAACTGTAATAGGATCCAAATCATACAAAGTATGTTGTTGTAATCACAATGTAATTAAATTAGAAATCAATAATAGATCAATAAAGATAATTAAAGAGCTTGAGGAAATCCCAAAGTATTTGGAAACTAAAAAACACATTTCTAAATATCCTGTGGATCAAAAAAGAAATCAAAGAGGATATTAGAAAGTATTTTAAGCTGGACCAAAATGAAAACACAACATATCAACATCTCAAAATTTGTGGTACATTGATTAGTAGGAAATTTATGGCACTAAACCCCTATTTTAGAAAAGATAAATGGACTCAAATCAATGACTTCAAGTTCTACTTTAAGCATCTAGAAAAACAAGAACTCAAATTAATTAAATTCAAAGTAATTAGAAAGAAAGCAATAATAAATATCCAAGGAAAAATTAACAGAAAAAAAGGGAAACAATAGAAAAATGAAACTGAACCAAAAGCTGGTTCTTCGAGATCAATTACATTGGTAAACCTCTAGTCAAACATACTGGGGCGAAAAAAGACAAATTAGCAGCATCAGGAATGAAAGAAGTAACAACACTATAGATTCTACAGATATTAAAGAACAATAAGGAAATATGAAAAAATTTATGCCTTGAAATACACAAAGTACTAAATCTCACACAAGAATGAACAGACATCCTGGGTTTTTCTATACCTATTAAAGAAACCGAATTTGTAGTTAATACTTTCAACAAAATAAATTCCAAGCCCAGATGACTTCATTAGTTATTTCTACCAAATTTTTAAGGAAGAAATAATATCAATTCTACAAACATCCTTGCATAAAATTGAAGAAGAGGGAATACATTACACCTCATTCTATGAGGCCACTGTTAGTCTAATACCAAAACATAACAAAGTCATTACAAGAAAAGAAAACTAATGACCAATATTCCTCAGGAATATTAGTGCAAATATTCTAAATAAAAATTTAACTAATAAAATAAAACAATATATAGAAAGGATAACATATCATTACCAAATGGGGTTAACCCAGGGATGAAAGGTTAGTTTGACAATAAAAAATGAATCAATATAAAAATTCTTAAAGAATCAATATAATTCATTGTTTTAACAAAAAACCACATAATTATCTTAATAGATGTAGAAAAAGCATTTCTTAAAATCCAACACCCATTCCTGATTTAAAAAAAAACCTCTCAGCCAAATTGCAATAGAAGGCGACTTCCTGAATCCAAATAAAGGGCATCTATCAAAAACTTAGAGCTAACATACTTAATGGTGATAAAATAGACTTCCAAATATCAGGAAAAATACGATGATGCCCACTCTCAGCACTTCTATTATACATTGTACTTTAGGTTCTAGTTACTATCCGAAGGCAAGGAAAAGAAACAAAATGAATGCAGATTGGAAAGGAAGAAGTAAAACCCAGAACCTGTGAATGTGACCTTATTTGGAAATAGTGCCTTTGCAGATGTAGTCAAGCTAGGATGAGGTCAAACTAGATAAGGGCGGGCCCTCATTCAATCACTGTGACTCTTATAATAAGAGGGACATTAGGACACAGACACAAGAAAGGATATGTGAAATGGAGGCAGAAATCGGAGTAATGCACCTACAAGCTAAGGCACACCAAAGATGGCCAGCAACTACTACCTGTGTGTAGCATGATTTCTGTAGTTACTCAAGGGCAAATCGGAAATTCAAAGAGCAGAAAATCAATAGAGATTTATTGATACTCAGGCATTTTACACACTATATCATTTAATTTTCTTAATGATCCAATGAAGGGATATAATCATTCTATTTTACAGACAAGGAAACTAAACCTCAAAGGAATTAAGTAATTTACATGAATGAGGAGAAGAATTTGGATTCAAACACAAGTCTGTCAGGTTCTAGACTATTCTGTTTCTACTCAACAAAACACTATATTGAATTATTCTGATTCCTGTGTACCCATTTAAATATACCTGTTCACTTTGAGAGGATGGGAAAAGTGGCAGAGGATAACCACTCATTAAATAAATGCTCATTGATTCTCATCATTCATTTATGACAGAAGTTTGATCAGACAACTATTTATAAAGCCCAGGAAAATTACCTATACCAAGCCCTCATAGCAATATATATTTATTATAAAGCCAAAGACATAGAATTTTTGAGTTATGAGGAACTACATGCATCTTTAGTACAAGGACCTGAACAGACATGTCACCAAAGAAGACATACAGATGGCCAACAGGTGTATGAAAAGGCACTCATTATCACTAGGCATCAGGGAAATGCAAATCAAACCCATAATTGGATACCACCTCACAATTGTTAAGATGGATATTATCAACAAAACCAAACAAAAGATAAGTGTTGATGAAGATATGAAGAAAAAGGGACTCATATACTGTTGGTGAGAATGTAAACTGGTGCAGTCATTATAGAAAATAGTATGGAGGTTCCTCAAAAAACTAAAAAGAGAACTACCATATGATCCAGAGATCTCACTTCTAGGTATATATTCAAAGAAATTGAAATCAAGACTTGAAGAGCCGTCTGCATTCCCATGTTAGTTTGCAGCACCATTTAGAATAGCAAATTGAATGTCCATTGATAGACAAATGGATAGAAAAAATGTGCATACATCCAAAAATAAGGCTAACAATGAAAGAAACCATGCTCTTTGCAACAACATGAATGAACCTGGAGGACATCATGCTAAGTGAAATAAGCCACACACAGAAGGACAAATACTACATGATCCCACTTATACGAGGGATCAAACTCACAGAAGCAGAGAGTTGAATGGTGGTTGCCAGGGGCTGGGGGAGCGGCAAGCCAGGAGGTCAAAGGTTACAAAATTTTACTTATGCAAGATGAATGTCTTAGAGATCTACTATACAGACTATAGTTAACAAGGCCTATAGTTAACAACACTGTATTGTATATTTAAAAGTTTGCAGAGTGTAGAACTTATGTCGTGTTCTTATAAAAATAATAAAATAATAAAGAGGGGGCAGGAAACTTTTGAAGGTGATGGATAAGTTTATGGCATGGATTGTGGTGATGGTTTCACAGGAACAGTCTTATTTCCAAACTCATAATGTAAAGCTATCTGAAAGCTAATTATACTTCAGTAGTGTTTTTTTAAAAATAGCAAGTATAAAGCAGTATGCTAAATAGTAACAGTAATAATAATAATGAACCTTTTTGTGTTATTCCTTCTCCTGCCTCAGCAAAGTATTTTTGTTCTAAAAAAGAAAAAAATACAGAAATAAATTTTCTCTTGCTACAAAAATAGTCATTGTGTCATGAAAAGACCATTTGGCTGAGGCCAGAATACCCAGGTTGTAGACTGGGCTGTGTCAATACCTCTGTTACCTTGGAAAAATCCCTAAAACTGCTCTGCATCTCTTTCATGAGGAATTAACATGATGTTGTATGTCAATTATACTTCAAAAACAAACAAACAAACTCATAGAGAAAGAGATCAGATTTGTACCTACCAGAGGCAGGGGGGTGGGGGGAAGAGGAATTAGATAAAGGCAATCAAAAGGTACAAACTTCTGGCTATAAAATTAATAAGTACAAGGGAGGTAAAATACAATATGACAAATAAAATTAGCACTACTGTTTGCTATATCTGAAAGTTGTTAAGAGGGTAAATCCTGAGTTCTCATCGTGGGAAAAAAATTTTTTTTCAATTTCTTTAATTTTGTATCTATATGAGATACAAAAATATCTCATACAGATACAACATAGATATTGACTAAATTTATTGTGGTAGTCATTTCATGATATATGTGGCAAATCATTATGCTGTATACCTTAAACTTATAGAGTACTCTATGTTAATTATATATCAATAAAAATGAAAGAAAAAAATTATGGTGGTTAATCCACAGATTAATGGATATCTATGGTCTTCTGGCTCTAAAATTCTAGTATTTTATAAAATACTATAAGCTGCCCTCCGGCAAAACAAAAAAGCACCTAATATGTTGCAATAGTTCATTAATTATACACACACACACACACACACACACACACACAAACACCATGGGAACATACTGGCATTTCTCTTCTGAGCAACAGCAGAGAAATAACCCTGTATCCCAGGCCCAGGGATGGAGGCAGAGGTGCTGTTTGAGAAGAAGGCAATTGTTTCTTACATGGAATTTCAGCTCCCACACACCACCTGAGCACCTCAGTATGTCCCCAGCCCACTGATGACAAAAACCAGAGGGAAAGCAGATAACCACTTCCCAAGTTCCATCAACATCTCCTCAATAACTAATACTAGAAGTGTTCAGGTTGCTAGCAGAGAAAAAGCAGTGCCCACCACCACCCCCAGTTCGGCAAAAAGGAATTAAGCAGAGCCATAGAAAGAGAGCAAGAACTGGACCCATGATGTCATCTCTTCTAGAAGCCCTGTCTCTGATTTCCTTTTCTGGTTTCATATCAATTGCTGATGTCAATAAGACTCAGCCATGACAGAAATGGAGTATATGCAAAGTTCCACACAGGCAGCCTCACAGCTGAACCCTTAACCTGAAGCTGACTCTCACAGCCCCACTACCATCACAAGTATCTTTTGGTTAAAATTAACAAAACTCCTTTTATCTAAAAGGATTTCACATTCTGTGAGATTTTCCTCCCAAATCTATGTGGATGGGGCTGCCAGGATGCACACAAAGAAAACCACTGTACCATCCCTAATTGGCACAACACAAAAATGAAAGTGGGTAAAAGCTCACTGGAAAAGGGCAGGGTTCTAATAATCTCCTATTATTTGGGGGTGCCTTGCCAGCTGGCAGAGCCAAATCCAGGCACATTCTCAGTCAGTTCTCATCTTTGGGATGCAGTGAGGTGAAAACAAAGGGATCAAACCGGATTTCAGATTCATTCAAATGAGCAGTTCAAGTTCAGCATTCCCAGACCGGCCATGGGCCCCCTTCTGTTCACAGACCTATATCTAATGCCTGCAAACACAAAGGGAAGCTGGACCAAGGTGAGAGACTAAGGTACTATCAGAGTTAAAATATTCAAAATCAGAGCAGAAATGTCTGAAAATCTAACCTACAAAAAAAATTCTACACATATGAAAAGTCTTATGCAAAAGAAATTTATTGCAACATTAAAAAATCGCCAAATTAGAAACATTAATGTCCCAAAATGACGGTTAACTATGTAATATCCATCTCACAGAATATTATGAAGCCCTTGAAAATATTTACATTGAATTTATAATAATACAGAAAATTCATGGATAAAAAGGAGATATGAAATTGTAAATATATAACATTATGCCAAGATGAAAGAATAAATATATTGAAAAGTTAAAAACAAAGTCTACAAAGAAAAAAATACCAAAATGCTAGAACTAACAGTGTTTTTCTTCGGTTCGTAGGACTCTCAGTGACTTTTTCCTTTGTGTCATTTTCCTTTATTTTCTAATTGTTTAATAAAATATCGGTTGTCTCAATAATGGGAAAGAAATAAAAAGCCTCAATGAACTTTTCAACCAAGTTCTAGGCTAAAAACTAATTAAGCTTTAGATTTTTGTATGTATTTTGAGCAGGCCTACAAATTACCAAGATGTCTGACACTGGATGATTTCTAAGGCTACAGTTTCTCCCTCAGCCACCTCCACCATACTCCCAACAGCTTTGGAGAAGTTTAAAAATTTCACGTTGCTCTTCAAGGTACCTAGAGAATACTGAGCTGCCTGGGGATACTGTGACCCTGCTGCTAAGCCTTGGACTGTGAGCGCTATAGAAATAGCCCTATCTGGTGCGGTATGCTTTTTGATCAAACTTCTTTTAAGAAGACCAGCCAATGGCTGGGCTGCAAGCATAGATAACCACAGCAGAATTGAAGGGAAAGAGTAGCAAGCTGTGTGAATTCAGATGTACCTGCCTGCCGCTCATGTGGCTGACTTAATGAGCCACTACAAATCCAAATGACTGAACCTCTCAGTTGCTTTTAATTTTGCACTGTTGTATTATAACGACCAGCCAATAAGTTCCTGGTACTTAAACCAGATCTAATCTCATAATTAAGCTAGCTAATAAAGACTCTGTTTGAATTTACATGGTGACTCTACGGTTGAAAAAATCCTGCAGGATAAGGAAGAGTAATCTAATCTGGTTTTTCTTACTCTTTTTAGCTGGGTGGACTGTGATCTGTGATTACATACAGAGTATGAGTTGGCTTATTATAGTTGCAAATAAAAGAAACCAATTTCAGTAAAATAAGTGAACTTATTATAAGGTTATAAAGATGTTTCACAGAAACAAGAAAAGCAGGCAGGTCTCAGGAACAAACTGGAAGCATAAACTAGAATCTATAGGGAACCTAGAAAGTCTTCTTCTTCATTTAGCTCGGCACCTCTCTATGCTCCTGTCCCATTTTTTCTTTTTTTTAAATCTCTGCTTTTCCCATTTACTGGCTACAAACCTGGGTATCAACAGTCTTATTTACAAGTCTCTCTCTCTCTCTCTCTCTCATCTTTTTTCCCACACGTGTCTATAGATGGGATTCTGATTGGCTGAACTTGGGTCTGGTGCCTACTCTAGACCATTCACCCATGGCCAAGGGATGTACAGTCACTTTGCAGAAACAAGGCTTCTGAGAGTCCTGCCCCTATAACCAGGTAGATAGCAAGAGCAAGAGAGCAGCAGGAACAAAAGAAGAAAAAGTGTCCACCAAACACGTCATTCATGTTTCCTTGTTAGTATTTCAATACAAGTTTGTGTTCAAAAGGCTAAAAATCAAGTTTGATAATATATTAATAACAGCAAGAACATGAAAAATATTGTTCCTATGAAGCCATCTGGATGAATTTCCTAGAGGCCCACAAAAAGATGACAGGAGAGAAAGTGACAGAAGAAATATCAGTGAGTTACATCTACGTAACTGTAGGTTTAAGATTAAAACAACTGTGGAGTTTTGCTGACAGAAAAGGATATTATAACTCAACAGTATATAAGCAAAATGTTAAGAAGGAAGGTGAAATAAGGATGGCAGGTAACGTCAGGATGCTGACTTACTTTTAACAGTTGGAGTTCAAAAACAGTTAAATTGGAAAAATCAATGATAGAAGCAGCTTATTTGATAAAAACAAAAGTAAATATTAAGAAATGTCATATAGTTAACTAAAATTAGGAGGTGAAGAAGAGGCAGGAAAGTGGAAAATCATACTAATTTTATCGTTAATCATATTAGAAAACTAATAAGTACTGCCTATAGAAAGAATTAAGGCTATCATATAAAATTATAGCTTTATGGGAGACAACCACAAAAAAATATAAACTTTTCTAATTACCAGAAAGAGCACAAACATAAAGCAGAAAAAGCAGAGCAAGCCATGAAATATTTTTAAAAGCTATAAAAACATAAAACAAAATATGACAAAGCGAAGACTAAACATATTTGCTACTTCAGTAAGAATAAAAAAGTTGTATTCATTTATTGAAAGAAAATGTTTTCTATATTTGATCACAAAGCAAAACCAAATATGCACTGTAAACATAAATCAAACTCAAAACATTAATTTAGAAAATTTAACAATGAATTGATAAATTACTTTCTTACTAAACAAACAAATCAGAAACTGTGATCTCAGTATCACATTCATTGAATAAATGGCAAAAAGCATAACATGCAATGAAAAAAGAAAGTTTTAAAATAGTAAAGGTTACAATTCTCAATAAAACTATAATAGTAGAAATATCCATATATTATAGAAGACTATCAATATTCACAAATAAAAACTAGTAAATATTCAAGGAAGAAACAGAAGCATATTAAAAGTAGAAAATAAGATACAGAGACTGTGCTTTCTTTCAAGTATCCATGAAAAATTCATGAAGCTATTAGGCCACGAAAAAATTCAATGATTCTAGAAAGCAGAAATAGTCAAGACAAATTCTCTGGCCATGATATAATAAAATTAGAAATAAAAATAAAAACACAAAGTTCATACAATCTGAAAATGAAAAAAAAAAAAACCCACTCTCTTTAAACAACATGTCGAAGGGAAAATCAAAATGAAATTGCAGTATATCTTTATAGACTCCTATAAGAATATACCACACTAATAACTGTAAGCTGTATATCAGTCTTAGAGAAATTTATAAGCATATATATGTATACATATATATATAGCAATTTCCTATAAATAAATGAAACATATATATATATCAAATTACCATAAATAAAAACATACAGGCGTGCATATATATATATATATATGCATATATATCTAACTCAGGAAATGAAACAAACTGAACAAAAAGTAATAAATCTAAGGAGAGCAAAAGAAAAAAATTAATAAGGAAAACACTGCATTCAATGGATTAGTAAAATAGTAGTAATACTAAAAAATCTAGAATTAATTTCATTGAGAAAAACAATAAAATTGATGAAATAAAACAACTGAGTGGCTAACAAAAAGAGAGAAAACCCAAGTGTACAGCAAAATAAGAAATAAAGAACAGGAGACATTCCACTTCTCACTGAGAACAAGGAGAACATATGGATAAAAATGGTTTTTTTAATCTGTTTGACATCATTGAAGAGGTACTAAGACAAGATTCCTGACAGAAGGAAAAATCATTTAGGAAAGCCTCAAATTCTATGCTGTCTTTTACCCTCAAGGCACTTATCAATTCATAAGTGACACAAATGCACAGGGTGAAAAACCACAGAGAGAACAGTAGCTAGAAACAGAAGAAGTTGGGCAAAGTTTGTTTTGTTTTGTTTTGTTTTGTTTGAAGGTTTCCTTTTATTTAGGGGAAAGAAATGACTTTAGTTAATACCTGAAATACTCTATAATTAAAGTTAGAGACTGCAAAACAACTATGAGTAGGTACAAAAATAAATATAAATTAACATTTAATTTCACAGTTTACAATGCATTAATTCACTAATCTTAATTTTTCATTAATTTCACTAATTTCAGTTTTTGCTTGTGCCTGTTTTTACTCATTTTAGAACAAAGATTTGATATTTTCTTGGACTATTGAGAAAATGGAGTTCAGAGCTATTAATGCAGTCTGAACTTGAAGGACCAAGCTCTGAGAAGGTAAACACAGAGAAGTAAGCGCAACAATCGAACTCATTCTTCCCTGTCAATATCTAAGCTGCAGAAATTGAGAAGCAAAAAAGTCCAAGAGAAAGCAATGTTAAGAAGATGAGAATTCAGGCAGTGTTATGAGTCTCACAGTGCTGGAAAGATAAAAGTTGAAGTCCAATACCGGCAGCAAACACATACAAAATGAAATGAATAATAAATGCCATTAAAATGTTTTGGCTTTAAAAGATAGCTGGTATGTAGGTATCAATTTCACAAGAGATATACAGAAACTCTGCATAGAAAACAACAAAATATCAAAAGAAATTAAAGGAGACCTAAATAAATGGATAATATTCATGAATTGAGAGACTCAATGTTATAACCATGTCAGTTCACCCCATGTTTATCTACAGTTTCAATGTGATCCCCAAAATATCTCAATAGGTTTCTTACTTTTACTGTGTGTAGAATTTGACAAGTTGATTTAAAAATGAATATAGAAAAGGGCCAAAAATAGCCAAGACAAACTTAAAGCAAAACATACAAAGACAAACAAAGCAAAACAATAAAACTGGAAGATTTATACCACCAAAAATCAAAAATTATTATAAAGTTCTAATAATTAAGACGGAGTGTCTTAGTTTAAGTATAGACAAAGTAGTGGAACAGAAATAGGATCCAGGAATAGACCCTCAAATATATGATTAAACACATAATTAATGACAAAAGGTAACACCTTTAATGTGATGGAAAAACAAAAACCTCTTTAATAATGAGGCCAGGTATACTGGATATTCATATGAAAAAAAAATATCTTTCCCTACCTTATGCTATACATCTCCCAAAAAGATCAATCCTAGATACCTAAATGTGAAAGGTATAATTTTAAAGCTTCTAGAAGACAACATGTATCAAGAGACCTCATCATAACTCTTATGGCAAGCCACAGAGTCTGTAAAGGTATTTGCTGTACATACATATTGTAAAGAATTATAAAAGATTCCTACAAATCAATAAAAGAAAAAATAGAAAATGGATTTTATAAACTCAACCACAGTTCTCAAATGAGGATATCCAAATGACCAGTAAGCATATGAAAATATACCACATCACTAATCATCAGGGAAATACAAATCAAAACCACCATGAGATATCACCTTACATCTGTCAGAATGACTATCCTTAAAAAACCACAAATAACAAGTGTTGGTAGGGATATGGAGAAGGGGGGACCCTCATACACCGCTGGTTGGAATGTAAACTGATACAGCCACTGTGGAAAACAGTATGGAGATTTCTTAAAAAACTAAAAATAGAACTACTATACAGAGTTACAGAGGAGAAGGCCATGGGAAAAAGGAGGTGGAGATTGGAGTGATGCGTCTGCAAGCCAAGGAAAGCCAAGGGTTGCTGACAGCCACCAGAAGTTAGGAGAGAGCTGTGGAAGGGATTTCCTTCCAGAAGGAACCAACCCTACCGACACCCTGATTTGAGACTTCTCACCACTGGAACTGAGAGAATAAATTTATGTTGTTGTAAACAAACAAACAAACAAACAAACAAAAACTGCTGTACGATCCGGTAATTACACTCCTGGGTATATATCTGAAAAAAACAAAAACACTAATTCAAAAATACATGTGCAAGCTAATGTTCATAGCAGCATTATATACAATACCCAGGTACATAAGCAACCTAAGTGTCCATCAACAGATAAATGGATAAAAAAAGATGTGATATATAATTACGAGGGTGAGTCAAAAATTATCCGCACTCCAGTTATATTGACTTCTGTTTGCTGAACTGTCTTATGAGTACTTTCCGTTCAAGGCTCCTGTCTCCCCAGTCACTGCTATGCAGGTATGAATGTGTTACATCACTTCATTTGTAACTGCGGTGCAAGCAAAAATGGACGCCCCACTTGTGATTTGCACGAAAGAAGAGCAGTGTGCAGTGATTCATTTTTTGTGGTCTGAGGGTGTGAACATCCGCACACTTCTGCCCACACTGTCGATACTCTGTAAAAACTTTGTTTTGAGGTGTTAAAGCATCCTCCCTATAGTCCTGACCTTGTCCATTCGACTTTCACCTGTTTGGTCCCCTGAAAGCAGCCCTACGAGGACAAAGATTCACTTCTGATGAAGTGAAGACAGTGGTGCATTCGTGGCTCGCAGCTCAGCCTAAAACATTTTTTTAATGAGGGAATATGAAAACTTGTTGACAGATGGACAAAGTGTATTGAAGAGCAAGGAGATTATGTTGGAAAATGATGTATTTTTCTTTTCTAAAAGTTAATTAAAATCAATTCTACAGCTAGAGTGTGGATAATTTTTGACTTACCCTCATACAATGGAATATTATTTAACCATAAAAAAGTGAAATTTTACCACAATGTGGATGGACCTAGAGAGTATTCTGTTTAGTGAAATAAGTCAGACAAAGACAAGTACTCTAGGTTATCACTTATATGTGTAATCTAAAGAATAAATGAATGCATATAACAGAACAGAAACAGACTCACTGATGTAGAGAACAAACTATCAGTTACCAGTGGGGAAAGGGAAGGCAAGAGAGGCAAGATAGGGGTATACTATTAAGAGATACAAAATACTACATATAAAATAGATAAGCAACAAGGATATATTGTAAAGCACAGGGATTATAATCAATTTAAAGCTATTACAATAAAAATATTGAATTAGTATGCTACACAGTTGCAACTAATATATTATAAATCAACTACATTTCAACAAATTTTTTTTAAAAAACAACTTTCATAATATTCAGTGTTTGTGAGGGAGTACAGAACAGTCATTTTCACACATTGCTGGTGCAAGTGCAAACCCCATGAAACCTTCATGAAGGGCAATCTGGCAATATTTATTTTTTAAAATGCAGCAATTCTACATCTAAAAATTTATTCTACACTTAACCTTGCACAGATTATTCTCTGCAACATTGCTAATGATAGCGAAATATTAGAAACAACTTAAGCATCAATCAAAATTTATTGGTAAATAAATTTCAGTACACTCCTACAATAGAATAAGATGTATGCATAAAAAAGAATGATAAAGCTTTCAACACTGGTATGAAAAAATCTACAAGATACATTAAGTGTAAAAAGGCAAGACATAAAACTGTATATGCAGTATGCTACCATTTGTATACAAAGTAGAGAAGTAATATTTATATGTAAAAATATTAATAAAATTGTCTACTTGCTCTTTTTCAGTCATTACTTCAGGCATTGGGTAAAGTCACAGCCCCTCCCTGCGGCCTTCCCAACCATTCATCCATGTGGGATTTCATCTGTGGCTCTTACATCATTCCAATACTACCTAAAATTTAATTAAATGTGTAGAAGCACATTTTTGAATGGGCTCAACTCAATAGGATAAATATGGAAAGGGCTCTACGCACCCACCACTGAAATTAAACACTCTCTTCTGGCTTTCCCTTCTTGGATCTTATGCAGTATATTGGGCAAATTATACTGCTTTCCAGGTCACCTTCAAATATTAGAAGCTTTCTTCTTTTTCTCTCCCTACCCCACATCTTCCTCAGTCATTCTGTAGCTTGTCACTCATCCAGAGATAGAGACAGGAAGAAGATGATTCAGTCAATATCTTCCTTGATGAGTGTTGTTGTAATTTAGGGTCTTCTGTGGTGCAGGTGCTCAATGCTGGTTCTTCCTTGGGGGGTGCACTTTTATGGTTTCTTTGCAGTTAACTCCTATTAGGAATCCTGACATGTCTTATGCCCTCTCTGCCTGTCTGTTGGCAGCCATCCAACTGCAGCCTTCAAAAGTATACTCTCATATCCTCTTTCTGCTCACTCCCCTCCCTGCAGGCAACACTCTGGGCAGGGTCCAACACCACTACTATCCTAAGCATCCACCCCTCCCCCAGAAACTCACCCCTTCTTGTCCACCAGATTTTGTGAGTATGGCCTTTCAGCTCAGGAAGTATACCTCCCCTCCTGCCTTACAGAAAAAAGCAGCTCCACCCAGTTCCTAACTTTAGATGCCTTCAGGCCAGACTCCAGCACCAGCTGCTCTCCCCACAAAACTAAAGGGGACAATGTCAGGTGCTCCCAGAAAATGCATTGAGTTCCCTTCTCCCTACACTATCCTAGATTTCACGGCCTTTTCATGCATCATTTCGCTCTTATTTGTCCTTTCCCCAAACTGTCCACTTCAGTACGGTATAAATCCATCCAGTTCCAGTGCACATAATATTTTTATTATAGTTCAAATATCTGGGAAGTTTTGTATGCCACATTCCACTTCTGGAAAACACCCCTAATCTCTCAAAGATGTTCTCTTACTTCCCACTGACATTTATTACTGATTCTCTCCCCCAGCATTGTCCTTTAGGTGAGGGGATTGAGTCACAAACCTCAGCAAAGAATCTCCTTTCAGGGGAATCTCTAGATTTCTGTTATAGCTCTAAGTAGAAGATGGGAGTTGAAAGGTTACTATCCAGTTTGGCTGTATCTTTTAAAATTTTATGAAAACCTGCCTAGCATCTCTCTTTTTTTTTTAGCGCCTTTTGTGAGTCTTTATTTTTTAAAAGGACACTGTATTAATTACCTATGGCTAAGCAACAAATTACTCCCATATTTAGCAGCTTAAAATAACCAAAACTGATTATCTCATATATTCTCTTGGCCAGGAATAGGGGCACAGCAGGGCTCAGGGCTTCTCAGGAGACTGCATTCGTGGCGTCTGCTGGGGCTTCCATCATCTCAAGGCTTGACAGTGAAGGAGACAGCATCTCTCTTTTAGAACTTGAGCACACTTGCCACATGGTATCCTCAGCTTTGAGTACTAACTGATTTCCAACAAAAAGATGCATCCTATTAGTCATCCTGTTATGCTGGCTTATATTGTCTCTTATAGTTCCATGCATGTTAGCCTTGCCTGCCCCTCACTGAATTGAAGCGATTTCATGCCAGAGAACAGGCCCATAATTCTTCTGCATTCCCAATCTACTCAGAGCAACTACCACAGACCTGGGTGAAAATCACTTGATTCATGAGTATGTAATTAATTGTCATATTATAGATTCATAGCTTGTAGAGCTTATAGATTACTCAATAAATTACTTGATTAACAAATTACTTGAGTAATAAACATAATTACTTGTCATATTATAGGTTCACAAGTTGAAGGTTTATGAAAGTTGACTTAATTCATCCCCAAGGTGCCCCACCTGTACTCCTGGATACGGATCCTTTCCCAACATAGTTTTCAAGAAGGAACAGATATATTCTGGTATAACTCTGGACTTTTCTACCATCCGAGGTCCTGTTGTTGCTTCAGAGATACTCTTGTGAGACAACTGGCTCTTTTAATACCTCCAGAAGGTCTCTGTGGACATCTATGCTCTCAACGCCGCCTGCTACTAGTGGTGAGCAAAACTTCTTTGAGTCAATTTCAATTAATAGACATGTTTTGAAGACTTCTCATATGCTTGTCCCTGAATTCATAAGATTAAGAAGATGTGCAATCTGAACAAAGGAGCTCAAATAACAGGAAATACAGATATGTAAGGAAATCACTGCTCCGTATTTCAGTGGGTACAGAATACTGTACAGATGAAGATATAATCAGTTCTGGTGGGTCAATGTTCTGAGAGGCTTCACAGGGGAAGCAATATCCCAAGTAGGCTTTGAATTAGCCCAAAAGATAAAGAAAGGGATCCTCCTAAACAAGAGAAAGGAATATGCAAAACCCCAAAAGCAAGACTTACAACTCCTCCTCCAATTTATGGCTCCCAATTTCCTCTTAAAAGAATAAAAAAGTTAAACCTGAAGCTCCCAACACAGAAGCTGCATATGTGAAAGATAGCATAAATTCTGTTGTGTGTGTGTGTGTGTGTATATAAATATATACACATATTCTTTCTGCCTGTGCTTTAATGAAGTCCAGATTTTCTTTTAAAATAACACCCAAATGTTAATAAGGAAGCATAGATTTAGGTTTTGGCAATTCTCTAAATTTGGGAGAAAGCATACAGTATATTCTCTAAGAACCATATGTTTTAGAGTTGAAAATTTGCCAAATTCTTTTTCTCATAGTAAATAAGGAAATCAAGATATTTACCAAAATAAATGCGAGGCATATCATATTTTAGTGTCTCTGAAATCATCTTAGTTTGCCTTTTTCAGAGGCAGTCTGAGTTGACAATATTTTCAGTTACTTAAAACAGCAAGATGCTGGGAATATTTCTCAGTTAGAAGTTAAAACATCTCAAGATTCTTCCCAAATCCAGAAAATCAATTTAGGATTTGCAAAGACAAATCCATATAATCTTCTTGGTTTTTAATCTACTGAAATCAGAGGTTGAAAAAGAAATGCATCTTTCAACAACAGCTAAGTCTCTTAACCAGAAATTCTTAACCACGGCCAGTGAGGAACCCCAGGCTACAGAAATGAGTGGATGCACCTTCCCAGGCTCCAGAGCTGTGGTCTGAACCCTCACCCCACCCCCCAAGATCAGCATATTTCTTTGAAGCATTCTTTCTCCTTATCTAAAATATTCAAAAGAATGTTTTTATATTGCATATAAAAATATTAAAATGTAAATATCAACAAAACATACACTTCAGGAAGATGTTTTACATGTACTTTGTGATTCCTAGTCCCCTCTGGCACAGCTCCACCTACTCCCAGCTGTACTTCCCAATTCGAGAAATTGAGTTCTGGATTTTAAATACATTTTAAAACCCTCATAATAATGGTTAATATGAACCAGTGCTTGCTACATCAAAATCATCACCTAATTTAATTTTTGCAACTACTCTATGAGGAAGGCACTATTATTTGCTTTTATTAATATCCCCCTATGACAGATAAGGAAACTGAGGCTCAAACATGTAAAATACTTGCCCAAGTTAACCACTAGTTAACTTATTCCAAATAAGTCTATGATCTTCGTGTTTTAATGTCTTTCTCACAGGTATAGTTTATATTTTTTCAATTCAATGTATAAATTTTAATATTTAAGACTGTATTTTAGCCAGTAATATGTACGTAACGTTATATGAATAAACATCTGACATGAGTTTTGTACCCTCCATATCTGCTCACCCTCAATAAATACTGTACTATTCACTGGCCATCATAAATAAAATGTGTATGGTATTTCACAGCTCAAGTGTACAACTGTGAATTAGTAACCTGATTTTGTGAATGAGAAAGCAGACCAAAAGTGACTGAGCAATTTTTCTAGCATCTTACAACTAGTAGAAAAGGTGAATTTCTACAACAAGCAGGCACTTCCAGAGCAGTCCCCAAATAAAAGATTTCTCTTACGTCCATTGCCACATCTTAGCTACCATCGCAGAGTATAAAAGAAGAGCATTCTTCTCGAGACAACCCCCTGTATTTCATGGTCATTTACACTTATTTCTCTTATCTGTGTGCCTTCACCAACACTGTCCTTTTCAGTAGGATATAAACCCAGTCAGTTCAAATGCACAAAATTGTCTTATTGTAATGCAAGGAGACGGCAAGGAACAGGTAGCCCTTGCTTTTCACCACCCTCTGTTTACTTGAAATGGTTTCATAAAGCCAATGGCCTCATTGTGAAGTAGATCGTATGCTTTCGTGGTAAAAGAATATCTATTATAATGTGAAAACAATGACATAAACAAATAATGGCTATTACCAGCAATATGTCATAGACCAAATTACACTATAACTATAAATTTTTATTATTATTTAGTTCCAGAATTATTCTTCAAGTCCTACCTGAAGAGCTTAAATTTCTGAAGCATTGATTACACAGGAGATTCCAGTGGGCATTCACACACAAATTTTCCACTGCATCATATTTTATCACATCTATTCTTCTGCCTTAGTTCTCTTCTTTCCTGTAGAGCCAAGTGTCTTCAAAGAGTTGACTCTGTTTTTTTAATAAACTTCCACTCATTTCCCAGTTCACTCCTCTCTAGTCACCTAACTAAAACACCTTTCTCTTGAGTCACCAGTGATCTCCATATTACTAAATTGGTTACTGTTTTTATCACTCATATGACTGAACTTTTTAGCATTTGACAATGTTGGCCATTACCTCACTCTAGAAACAATGACTTTTTTTGGCTTCTAGAAAAAACATTCACCTGGTGTTTTCTCCCTACATCTCACGTTTCCTCTGAAGATTCATCCTTTTCTAACCATTATTAAAGTTTTGAGTTCTTAAGGCTTACTCCAGCATGCCCTTCTCTTTTCATGTTCTTCCAGGAAATATCATTCCAACCAAACATCCTGAGACAAATTCACATGTCTACGGTCAAGCTACTCTTTGAGCTCCAGACTCTCATATCCTACTGCCTACTTGGCATATTACCTGGTTATGTCAAATGCATCTCATAAGTAACATATTCATTATCAAACTTGTGATCTTCCCCACCAAACTCAGTCTTCTAGCAGTGGTTCCAACTGTAGTGAATGGCTTCATCATCCAGCCATTTGTACAGGTTAGAATATTAGAAGTCATCTTGACATCACCTTTTCCCTCACCCTACTTACATGTAATCCATTACAAAATACTGTCCCTTTCACCTCAATATGCCATAAGTTTGCTCACTTCTTTCTGTTTCCATTGACACCACCATGATCCAAGCTGCCATCCCCCCTACTAGGACCACTGCAATAGCTTCTTATCTGTTCTTCCTGTATCCACTCTAGTCCCTTTCACCCTTTCCAAATAATGGAGCCAGAGTCATTTTTGCAAAAACCCAAATCTGATCACATGATGCCTTATATTAAATCATTTACTGGCTTTTCATTGTTCTTGAGAAAAATCCAAATCCTTATTATGGTTTTTGTTTGTTTGTTTGTTTTAATTTTATTTATTTATTTATTATTTTTGGGAGGGTACACCAAGTTCAATCATCTGTTTTTATACACATATCCCCTTTATTATGTTTTTTAATGTCCTGCATGGTCTGGCCCCTAACTCCACATCCATCTTCACCATGCAACAATCCTCCCCTTGATCTCACTTCAGCCACCCCAATTTTCTACCAAATTTTGCTTTTTCTGACAAAAGGCTCTTTGACCATTGTATTTTTTCTCCATGGAACATTTTTCACCAGTCCCTTCAATCTCCTTGCATGCTACCTTACCACCAGGATCTCTTAGCTACCCTTCAGACCGCAGCTCTGGCATCACTTCCTCTGAGATTTCCCTGTACATCCCCTTCTCCTCTCAATACACACAAGCATAGGTCTAAATCAGCTTCCATTGTTATATGGCCCCCAGAAACATTAATTTTCATTTAATTATATATCATGTCAAACAGCATAAGCATCTGATTAATCTACACTTGACTATAAGCCTCGATAGAGCACAGATCAGGCCCTTGTTTACCAGTATAATTCTAGAACATGTTATATAACTGAGCACATATTGATGCTTAAAATATTTGTTGAATGAATGCATAAATGAATGAATGACACTTACAATCTATTAAAATCAAATAATTATTTCCAAACAACTTTTCCCACATCCTGGGAATTTAAGAAGATTGATTTAGGTAATGCCTCCTTTTAATATTGATAAAATCTGCGATAGAAATAGGATACATTCAAAGTTATTTCAGTGAGCTTAGAACTGAATTTAAATACAAGTACTATAGAGTGACGATATAGAGAGGTTATGTCAAATTTGCTCATATTATTTCCAATTTCACATACTTAAAATTTAAAGATTAAAAAATAAAAATTAAAAAAATTTCATATTATTTCAAATTTCACATTCTCCTGCATTCTTGTGCCTCAGCTCCTCAGGGAAATTTGTTCTTTCCTGTCCTCATTCCCAATTCAGTGGAGAACTATTAGAAAGCCAAACAATTTTATTTATTGTGCACTGATTATGCTTCAATGTAACTAGACTCTGAATAAAAAATAAATCTGCCCTCAAGTTGCTCCTAATCTAGGAGGGGAAATATTATCCTGAGTTCGTAACCCCAGTACTAAATAGCATATAAAAAAATGTGTACTTGATTGGCATATAGTTGCTTGTAGTAGTCTCTCATGATGTTTTGTATTTCTGAGCTGTCCGTTGTTACTTCTCCTTTTTCATTTCTAATTCTGTTGATTTGCATCTTCTCCCTTTTTTTCTTGATGAGTCTGGCTAATGGTTTATCAATTTTGTTAATCTTCTCAAAGAACCAGCTTTTAGTTTTATTTATTTTTCTTATGGTTTCTTTCCTTTCTTTTTCATTTATTTCTGCTCTGATCTTTATGATTTCTTTCCTTCTGCTCATTTTGGGGTTTCTTTGTTCTTCTTTCTCTAGTTGTTTGAGGTGTAAGGTTAGGTTGTTTATTCGATCATTTTCTTGTTTCTTAAGGTAGGACTGTATTGCTATAAACTTCCCTCTTAGAACTGCTTTTGCTGCGTCCCATAGGTTTTGGGTTGTTGTATTTTCGTTGTCATTTGTTTCTAGATATGTTTTGATTTCCTCTTTGATTTCTGTAGTGATTCCTTGGTTGTTTAGGAGTGAATTGTTTAGCCTCCATGTGTTTGTATTTTTTTGCAGTTTTTTTCCTGTAATTGATATCTAGTCTCATGGCATTGTGGTCTGAGAAGATGCTTGATATGATTTCAATTTTCTTGAATTTGCCGAGGTTTGATTTGTGACCCAAGATGTGATCTATCCTGGAAAATGTTCCGTGTGCACTTGAGAAGAAAGTGTAGTCTGTCGTTTTTGGATGGAATGTCCTATAAATATCAATTAAGTCGAGATGGTCTAATGTGTCATTTAAAGCTTGTGTGTCTTTATTTATTTTCTGTTTGGATGATCTTTCCATTGATGTAAGTGGGGTGTTCAAGTCTCCCACTATTATTGTGGTACTGTCGATGTCCCCTTTTATAGCTGTTAGCATTTGCCTTATGTATTGAGGTGCTCCTATATTGGGGGCATAGATATTTACCATTGTGATATGTTCTTCTTGAATGGATCCCTTGATAATTATGTAGTGTCCTTCCTTGTCTCTAGTAATAGTCTTTACTTTCAAGATCAACTGGATAACCTGGAAGAAATGGATACATTCTTAGAAAAATACAATCTTCCAAGACTGAACCAGGAAGAAATAGAAACCATGAACAGACCAATCACAAGTACGGAAATTGAGGCAGTGATTAAAAATCTCCCAACACACAAAAGCCCAGGACCAGACGGGTTCACGGGCGAATTCTGTCAAACATTTCGAGAAGAGCTAACACCTATCCTTCTCAAACTCTTCCAAAATATTGCAGAAGGAGGAACACTCCCAAACTCATTCTACGAGGCTACCATCACCCTGATACCAAAACCAGGCAAAGGTGTCACAAAAAAAGAAAACTACAGACCAATATCACTGATGAATATAGATGCAAAAATCCTCAACAAAATACTAGCTAACAGACTCCAACAGCACATTAAAAAAATCATCCACCATGATCAAGTGGGGTTTATCCCTGGGATGCAAGGATTCTTCAATATACGCAAATCAATGAAAGTGATACATCATATCAACAACTTGAAGGATAAAAACCATATGATCATTTCAATAGATGCAGAAAAAGCTTTTGACAAAGTTCAACATCCATTTATGATAAAAGCTCTCCAGAAAATGGGCAGAGAAGGAAATTACCTCAACATCATAAAAGCCATATATGAAAAACCAAAAGCCAACATCGTTCTCAATGGGGAAAAACTGGAAGAATTCCCTCTAAGAACAGGAACAAGACAAGGGTGTCCACTCTCACCACTGTTATTCAACATAGTTTTGGAAGTGTTAGCCACAGCAATCAGAGAAGAAAAAGAAATAAAAGGAATCCAAATTGGAAAAGAAGAAGTAAAATTGTCACTCTTTCCAGATGACATGATATTATATATAGAAAATCCTAAAGACTCTACCAGAAAACTGCTAGCACTAATTGAGGAGTTTAGTAAAGTAGCAATACAAAATTAATGCACAGAAATCTCTGGCATTCCTAAAAACGGAAGAGCAGAAAGAGAAATGAAGGAAACTCTCCCATTCACCATTGCAACAAAAAGAATAAAATACCTAGGAATAAACCTGCCTAAGGAGGCGAAAGATCTGTATGCAGAAAACTTTAAGACATTGATGAAAGAAATCAAAGATGACACAAACAGATGGAGGGACATACCATGTTCCTGGATTGGAAGAATCAACATCGTGAAAATGACTGTACTACCCAAAGCAATTTACAGATTTAATGCAATCCCTATCAAATTACCAATGGCATTTTTCACAGAACTAGAGCAAGAAATCTTACGATTTGTATGGAAACACAAAAGACCCCAAATAGCCAAAGCAATCTTGAGAAGGAAAAGTGGAGTTGGTGGAATCAGGCTTCCTGACTTCAAACTATACTACAAGGCCATAGTGATCAAGACAGTATGGTACTGGCACAAAAATAGAAAGGAAGATCAATGGAATAGAATAGAGAACTCAGAAGTAAGCCCAAACACATATGGGCACCTTATCTTTAACAAAGGAGGCACGAGTATACAATGGAAAAAAGACAGCCTCTTCAATAAGTGGTGCTGGGAAAATTGGACAGCAACATGTAAAAGAATGAAATTAGAACACTTCCTAACACCATACACAAAAAGAAACTCCAAATGGATTAAAGACCTACATGTAAGGCCAGACACTATCAAACTCCTAGAGGAAAACATAGGCAGAACACTCTATGACGTACATCAAAGCAAGATCCTTTTGGACCCACCTCCTAGAATCATGGAAATAAAATCAAGAATAAACAAATGGGACTTCATGAAACTTAAAAGCTTTTGCACAGTGAAAGAAACCATAAACAAGACTAAAAGGCAACCCTCAGAATGGGAGAAAATAATTGCCTATGAAACAACAGACAAAGGATTAACCTCCAAAATATACAAGCAGCTCATGAAGCTTAATACCAAAAAAGCAAATAACCCAACCCACAAATGGGCAGAAGACCTAAATAGACATTTCTCCAAAGAAGACATACAGATGGCCAACACACACATGAAAAGATGCTCAACATCACTCATCATCAGAGAAATGCAAGTCAAAGCCACAATGAGGTATCACCTCACACCAGTCAGAATGGCCATCATCACTAAATCTGGAAACAACAAATGTTGGAGAGGGTGTGGAGAAAAGGGAACTCTCCTGCACTGTTGGTGGGACTGTAAGTTGGTACAGCCACTATGGAAAACAATTTGGAGGTTCCTTAAAAAACTACAAATAGAACTACCATATGATCCAGTAATCCCACTCCTGGGCATATACCCAAAGAAAACCATAATCCCAAAAGAAACTTGTACCATAATGTTTATTGCAGCACTCTTTACAATAGCCAGGACATGGAAGCAACCTAAATGCCCATCAACAAATGAATGGATACAGAAGATGTGGCATATATATACAATGGAATATTACTCAGCTATAAAAAGGGATGAGATGGAGCTATATGTAATGAGGTGGATAGAACTACAATCTGTCATACAGAGTGAAGTAAGTCAGAAAGAGAAGGACAAATATTGTATGCTAACTCACATATACGGAATCTAAAAATGGTACTGATGAACTCAGTGACAAGAACAAGGATGTAGATACAGGGAATGGACTGGAGAACTCAAGGTATGGGAGGGGGCGGGGGGTGAAGGGGAAACTGAGACGAAGGGAGAGAGTAGCACTGACATATATATACTACCAACTGTGAAATAGTCAGTGGGAAGTTATTGTATAACAAAGGGAGTTCAACTCGAGGATGGAAGATGCCTTAGAGGACTGGGGCGGGGAGAGTCGGGGGGACCCGAGGGGGGGAGTCAAGGAAGGGAGGGAATACGGGGATATGTGTATAAAAACAGATGATTGAACCTGGTGTACCCCCAAAAAAATAAATAAAAAAATAAAAAAAAATGTGTACTTAAAAAGAAAAAGGGAAACAACTCAATAGAAAAAAAAAAGCAGAGGATAACAATAAGTAATTTCAAGAACACCAAATTCAAGATACCAGATAATCCACACTAAACACACACACCTACTTAAAGATGTCCTTGGCTTCATCTTTCCCTACCACATAATTTCACCTCCACCACTAGAAACTGACCTGCTTAGCTGTTCCTTTTCTCAGCCACTGAAAAAATTTGATCGGGCTAAGTCTGATCTACTGTCAGCAAAGGAAAATAAAAGTCCCTGGTCCCAAACAAAGGGACAACACTTTTTTTTTAAATTAATTAATTTATTTATTGGCTGTGTTGTATCTTCGTTGCTGCTTGCGGGCTTTCTGTACTTAGGGAGAATGGGGGCTATTCTTCATTTCAGTGCGCAGGCGAGAGAGTAGCACAGACATATATATACTACCAACTGTAAAATAGTCAGTGGGAAGTTGTTGTATAACAAAGGGAGTCCAACTCGAGGATGGAAGATGCCTTACAGGACTGGGGCAGGGAGGGTGGGGGGGGACTCGAGGGGGGGGGCGTCAAGGAAGGGAGGGAATATGGGGATATGTGTATAAAAACAGTTGATTGGCCGGCAGGTTCTCCAAGCCCCGCACAGGGAGCACCGCCGAGGTGAAGCGCCACGGCACGCCCACGTGACGGCACGCCCACGTGACGGCACGCCCACGTGACGGCACGCCGCGGAGCCGCCCCTCGCTGAAGGCGTGCCCTGCCCACCCAGCTTGTTCTCTTTCCCCACTGGCCCAGCTGCTGGCGCTGCTGCCGCGGAGGGAGGCGACGTGAGCTCGGCGTGTGCTGGCTAGTTGGCAGCATCTGGGGAAACTGCATGATGAAGGTGGCAGAACTCCTGGCAGCTTGGGATACGGAATGACTGCAACTACATGGAACAGGAGAACACCATTCTTCTGAACGGATTTAACATGAGATGAAAATGATGACAAAGTCTTAGAGGATAATGGAAACACAAGATGGAAAAAGCCTAGCCCCTAAAAAACCAGTTGGAGAAAAGCAACAACTGATGAGAAATACATCCGTGTGCCTGAGCCATCTTGGACATCCAGCTCAGCCCAGCATCTGACTGTAACCAGCTAAGAAATCCCATATGAAAACTTCCCAGCTGAGCCCAGTGAAACTACGTATCTACTGAATATTCGTCTAATCCAGTACTTGGACATTAGTCTGAGGCTTGGACAGTCTTCTATAAACACCTCTATCACCAGGACAAGCAACCCCAAAAGCTTGGACAACCATGAGGAAACAAAGAAACACCATGCAGGCAAAGGAGCAGGAAAAAAACCCACAAGACCAAATAAATGAGGAGGAAATAGGAAAAATGCCTGAAAAAGAATTTAGAGTAATGATAGTAAAAATGATACAAAATCTCGATAACAAATTAGAGAAAGTACAAGAAACAGTTCATAAGAACTCAGAAAAACAAACAGCAATGGATAACAAAATAACTGAAATTAAAAATACTCTAGATGCTCTAACCAGCAGAATGACTGAGGCAGAAGAACGGATAAGTGAGTTGGAAGATAGAATGGAAGAAATAAACGCCACAGAGCAGGAAAAAGATAAAAAAATAAAAAGACTAGAAGACAGCCTCAGAGACCTCAGTGATAACCTTAAACGTACCAACATTCGAATTATAGGCATCCCAGAAGAAGAAGAAAACAAGAAAGGGTCTGAAAAATATTTGAAGAGGTTCTAGTGGAAAACTTCCCCAACATGGGAAAGGAAATAATTCACCAAGTCCAAGAAGCACAGAGAGTCCCATACAGAATAAACCCAAGGAGAAATACACCAAGACACATATTAATCAAACTAACGACAATTCAACACAAAGAAAAAATATTAAAAGCAGCAAGAGAAAAGCAACAAACAACATATAAGGGAAAACCCATAAGGATAACAGCTGACCTTTCTACAGAAACTCTGCAGGCCAGAAGGGAATGGCAGGATATACTGAAAGTCCTGAAAGAGAGAAACCTACAGCCAAGAATACTTTATCCAGCAAGAATCTCATTCAGATTTGAGGGAGAAATCAAAAGCTTTCCAGACACGCAAAAGTTAAGAGAATTCAGCACCACCAAACCAGCCTTACAACAAGTGCTAAAGGAACTTCTCTAAGTAGGAAACACAAGAAAAGGAAAACACCTACAAATACAAACCCAAAACAATTAAGAAAATGGTCATTGGAACACACATGTCAATAATCACTTTAAATGTAAATGGATTAAATGCTCCAACCAAAAGACACAGACTGGCTGAATGGATACAAAAACAAGACCCTTCTATATGCTGCCTACAAGAAACCCACTTCAGACCAAGGGATACATATAGACTGAAAGTGAAGGGTTGGAAAAAGATATTCCATGCAAATGGAAGTCAAAAGAAAGCTGGAGTAGCAATACTCATATCAGACAAATTAGACTTGAAAGTAAAGACTATTAAAAGAGACAAGGAAGGACACTACATAATGATCAAGGGATCCATCCAAGAAGAACATATCACAATGGTAAATATCTATGCCCCCAATATAGGAGCACCTCAATACATAAGGCAAATGCTAACAGCTATAAAAGGGGACATCGACAGTACCACAATAATAGTGGGAGACTTGAACACCCCACTTACATCAATGGACAGATCATCCAAGCAGAAAATAAATAAAGACACACAAGCTTTAAATGACACATTAGACCATCTCGACTTAATTGATATTTATAGGACATTCCATCCCAAAACGACAGACTACACTTTCTTCTCAAGTGCACACGGAACATTTTCCAGGATAGATCACATCTTGGGTCACAAATCAAACCTCGGCAAATTCAAGAAAATTGAAATCATATCAAGCATCTTCTCAGACCACAATGCCATGAGACTAGATATCAATTACAGGAAAAAAACTGCAAAAAAGACAAACACATGGAGGCTAAACAATTCACTTTTAAACAACCAAGGAATCACTACAGAAATCAAAGAGGAAATCAAAAAGTATCTAGAAACAAATGACAACGAAAACACAACAACCCAAAACCTATGGGACGCAGCAAAAGCAGTTCTAAGAGGGAAGTTTATAGCAATACAGTCCTACCTTAAGAAACAAGAAAATGATCGAATAAACAACCTAACCTTACACCTCAAACAACTAGAGAAAGAAGAACAAAGAAACCCCAAAATGAGCAGAAGGAAAGAAATCGTAAAGATCAGATCAGAAATAAATGAAAAAGAAAGGAAAGAAACCATAAGAAAAATAAATAAAACTAAAAGCTGGTTCTTTGAGAAGATTAACAAAATTGATAAACCATTAGCCAGACTCATCAAGAAAAAAAGAGAGAAGATGCAAATCAACAGAATTAGAAATGAAAAAGGAGAAGTCACAACGGACACCTCAGAAATACAAAACATCATGAGAGACTACTACAAGCAACTATATGCCAATCAATTGGATAACCTGGAAGAAATGGATACATTCTTAGAAAAATACAATCTTCCAAGACTGAACCAGGAAGAAATAGAAACCATGAACAGAGCAATCACAAGTACAGAAATTGAGGCAGTGATTAAAAATCTCCCAACACACAAAAGCCCAGGACCAGATGGATTCACAGGCAAATTCTATCAAACATTTCGAGAAGAGTTAACACCTATCCTTCTCAAACTCTTCCAAAATATTGCAGAAGGCGGAGCACTCCCAAACTCATTCTATGAGGCTACCATCACCCTGATACCAAAACCAGGCAAAGATGTCACAAAAAAAGAAAACTACAGACCAATATCACTGATGAATATAGATGCAAAAATCCTCAACAAAATACTAGCTAACAGACTGCAACAGCACATTAAAAAAATCATACACCACGATCAAGTGGGGTTTATCCCTGGGATGCAAGGATTCTTCAATATACGCAAATCAATCAACGTGATACATCATATCAACAAATTGAAGGATAAAAACCATATGATCATTTCAATAGATGCAGAAAAAGCTTTTGACAAAGTTCAACATCCATTTATGATAAAAGCTCTCCAGAAAATGGGCAGAGAAGGAAATTACCTCAACATCATAAAAGCCATATATGACAAACCAAAAGCCAACATTGTTCTCAATGGAGAAAAACTGGAAGAATTCCCTCTAAGAACAGGAACAAGACAAGGGTGTCCACTCTCACCACTGTTATTCAACATAGTTTTGGAAGTGTTAGCCACAGCAATCAGAGAAGAAAAAGAAATTAAAGGAATCCAAATTGGAAAAGAAGAAGTAAAATTATCACTCTTTGCAGATGACATGATACTATATATAGAAAACCCTAAAGACTCTACCAGAAAACTGCTAGCACTCATTGATGAGTTTAGTAAAGTAGCAGGATACAAAATTAATGCACAGAAATCTCTTGCATTCCTATACACTAACAACGGAAGAGCAGAAAGAGAAATTAAGGAAACTCTCCCATTCACCATTGCAACCAAAAGAATAAAATACCTAGGAATAAACCTGCCTAAGGAGGCAAAAGATCTGTATGCAGAAAACTTTAAGACATTGATGAAAGAAATCAAAGATGACATAAACAGATGGAGGGATATACCATGTTCCTGGATTGGAAGAATCAACATCGTGAAAATGACTGTACTACCCAAAGCAATTTACAGATTTAATGCAATCCCGATCAGATTACCAATGGCATTTTTCACAGAACTAGAGCAAGAAATCTTACGATTTGTATGGAAACGCAAAAGACCCCGAATAGCCAAAGCAATCTTGAGAAGGAAAAATGGAGTTGGTGGAATCAGGCTTCCTGACTTCAAACTATACTACAAGGCCATAGTGATCAAGACAGTATGGTACTGGCACAAAAATAGAAAGGAAGATCAATGGAATAGAATAGAGAACTCAGAAGTAAGCCCAAACACATATGGGCACCTTATCTTTGACAAAGGAGGCACGAGTATACAATGGAAAAAAGACAGCCTCTTCAATAAGTGGTGCTGGGAAAATTGGACAGCAACATGTAAAAGAATGAAATTAGAACACTTCCTAACACCATACACAAAAAGAAACTCCAAATGGATTAAAGACCTACATGTAAGGCCAGACACTATCAAACTCCTAGAGGAAAACATAGGCAGAACACTCTTTGACATACATCAAAGCAACATCCTTTTTGACCCACCTCCTAGAATCATGGAAATAAAATCAAGAATAAACGAATGGGACCTCATGAAACTTAAAAGCTTTTGCACAGCAAAAGAAACCATAAACAAGACTAAAAGGCAACCCTCAGAATGGGAAAAAATAATTGCCTATGAAACAACGGACAAAGGATTAACCTCCAAAATATACAAGCAGCTCATGAAGCTTAATACCAAAAAAGCAAATAACCCAATCCACAAATGGGCAGAAGACCTAAATAGACATTTCTCCAAAGAAGACATACAGATGGCCAACAAACACATGAAAAGATGCTCAACATCACTCATCATCAGAGAAATGCAAGTCAAAGCCACAATGAGGTATCACCTCACACCAATCAGAATGGCCATCATCACTAAATCTGGAAACAACAAATGTTGGAGAGGGTGTGGAGAAAAGGGAACTCTCCTGCACTGTTGGTGGGACTGTAAGTTGGTACAGCCACTATGGAAAACAATTTGGAGGTTCCTTAAAAAACTACAAATAGAACTACCATATGATCCAGTCATCCCACTCCTGGGCATATACCCAAAGAAAACCATAATCCCAAAAGAAACTTGTACCATAATGTTTATTGCAGCACTCTTTACAATAGCCAGGACATGGAAGCAACCTAAATGCCCATCAACAAATGAATGGATACAGAAGATGTGGCATATATATACAATGGAATATTACTCAGCTATAAAAAGGGATGAGATGGAGCTATATGTAATGAGGTGGATAGAACTACAATCTGTCATACAGAGTGAAGTAAGTCAGAAAGAGAAAGACAAATATTGTATGCTAACTCACATATACGGAATCTAAAAATGGTACTGATGAACTCAGTGACAAGAACAGGGAAGCAGATACAGAGAATGGACTGGAGAACTCGAGGTATGGGAGGGGGTGGGGGGTGAAGGGGAAACTGAGAAGAAGCGGGAGAGTAGTACAGACATATATATACTACCAACGGTAAAATAGTCAGTGGGAAGTTGTTGTATAACAAAGGGAGTCCAACTCGAGGATGGAAGATGCCTTAGAGGACTGGGGCAGGGAGGGTGGGGGGGAATCGAGGGGGGGGCGTCAAGGAAGGGAGGGAATATGGGGATATGTGTATAAAAACAGTTGATTGAACCTGGTGTACCCCCCAAAAAAATAAAATAAAATAATAAAAAAAAAAAAAAAAAAAAAAAACAGTTGATTGAACCTGGTGTACCCCCAAAACTGAGACGATGCGCAGGCTTCTTATTGCAGTGGCTTCTCTTGTTGCGGAGCATGCGCTCTAGGCACGCGGGCTTCAGTAGTTGTTGCACTCAGGCTCAATGGTTGTGGCTCGCGGGCTCTAGAGTGCAGGCTCAGTAGTTGTGGCTCATGGGCTTAGTTGCTCCGTGGCTTGTGGGATCTTCCCAGACCAGGGCTCAAACCCATGTCCCCTGCACTGGCAAGCAGATTCTTAACCACTGCACCACCAGGTAAGCCCGGGACAACACTTTTTCTTAATATTTCTTTACACTCTCAATATATACACAGTATTCCTGTCTGAGACAAGTAAAATACAGAAAGGTGCATGGATTTTAATCCTTGTTCATTAAATATGAATCCGATTTGTATAGTGTCAGTACTATATTAGCAACTCCTCACCATGTCTGATTCATCTCCAAGTTTATTTCTTTCCTGTTCTCCTGGCACATATTTAGTTATTACCTATATTCCAACAACATGATGCTGGCATATTTTTTTAATCCCTAAACTTGATTTTTAGAGTGTCACATTGTTTCAGTCCACCTAATTTTACCTAATTTTACATCATCCTGCCTTCAAAGTACTAACTTTTTCACACATAATCCCATTTACATTTTATATTTACATGTAAATATTTTTGGGGTAAATAAAAATGATGATTCATTTATTTTCCCATACATGCAGAAATTTCTCAAAGCAAAGAAACTGGCCTGTCATATTCCCTACTGTTCCAAATCTCATTTTTCTAGTGTTCAGCTGTCCCAGGGATCAAAATGCTTATCCTACAGGACACCTTTTGTCCTTGTTTCCAAACATCTTGAAAAGGTAAACTACATATATCACCCACAAGTTTTCACTTCTCAAATCATTTCACGTGTCAAATGATTTCAATCCAACTTCCAATTGACCAACCTCCTGAAAGGGCTTTTTTAAAGGTCAGCAGTCACCACGTAATTGAATAAATGGCCTTTTCTTTGGTTTTTAGCTCACTGAACTCTATATCTTTTGTCACTGTGAGAGAACTTGCATTTAAAGGTACATCTTCTCTCAATTTTCTTGACAATACTCCATCTCATTTTTTCTAAACTCTCTAACTTTTTTCTTGGTCTCCCACACTAGATTCTCTTTTTAAATATTGTTAGTACTAAAAGTCTATCGTTGGTCCACTTCCTTTATTCTCTGCTTCGTCTCCTCAAGAGATCACTTTCACTTCCATAGCTTCATCAATCACCTGCATGCTGATGACTCACAAATGTATTTATCACATTGACCATATCTGTAAGTTTCACACCTATATTTGTAAGTACCTCTACTTGAATGAAATACAGGCATCTCAAAGTCTTTCCCTGAAAACCTACTCTCTCTTCTATATTTATCTTAAAAGAAAGGCTAATAATAGCACTTATAGAATTATTAAGATAAACCTAGCTGCTGTAACAGACAAACCTAGCAATCTCAGTGGCTTAAGGCAACAAAAATTTATCTCTCATCTCAATTTCAATGGCAGGGGAAGGAAAAGCTGTGATACCTTGCTCTTCTCTATGCATTCATTAAGGGACACAAGAAAGAACGAAGATATGACATATTAAACACACCGTGGGCATCAGCTTTATTTAGCAAAAAAAAAGATAAAAGGGAAAGGACAATTTCCTAGAAGGTTTTATTTTTATGGGCCAGACCTGCAATGGTATATATCACTTCTGCCCACATCCCTTTAGGTTAAACTCAATCATGTGGCCTAATTTAAAAAAAAAAAAAATAGACTGGTGAAGGAAAGAAAAATGGTGAACAGATAACCAGCCTCTGCTACAGCTGTAAAAATTAAATTAACACATGCCTAGCACTTAGCTTAACACAAAGGTTGGCTTCTCATGCATGTGTTGTCATCTAAGCTAAAATTCTCAGTTATCTTTCATTTTTCACTATCACATGCCCAATTGGTTATCAGATCATACAATTCTGTCTTACAATTATCTCTTAAATTTAAATCTTCCCCTCTATATTGCGTTAGCTTCATAGTTCTGAACAAGGGCTTGAAAATAGGATGACTTGGGGAAGCTGTTTTAGAAAAAATGTTGATGCCTAGGCCCTGATCCAGATTAATTAAATGAAATATTTGAGTTATCAAACTTTATTAAAGTTATCAGTGTAACTCTAATGGACAGCCAAAGTTGAGAAGTACCACTCTAATCCAACCTCCTCCTTGCCACACCCAAGATGACCTCACTGAAGTACCAATTTAACCATGACATATCCCCTTTTTAAAAATTGTTTTTGAATTTCCATTGTGTAAAGCAAGGTGTGCACATCTAATCAAGATGATTCACTGAGGAAGGAAGATATTTATCTTTATGTTTTATTTTATGCTATTTTAATCACTGTGTAATTTTTATAATGTTCATAATTTATTAGTACAGTAGAATCAAGGCATTTGCTTACTTAAAATTTGTTATTGACGCTGAATTCTCCAAGGCAGCGCTTTCCTATGTAGAATGCAGGTACCTGAGGGGATATGCATGCTGATTCACTGGAGTCTATTTCTTATTGTGAAACCTCGCTAGGACCTTTGGACTAGTGGAAAAAAGGTATAGCCTATCTATGGTAGGAAATCTAACAATTCTCTCTCTCTCTCTCTCTCTCACACACACACACAGAATATGTATGGAAATAGATATAGGAAATAAAAATAGGGTGAGCTAGAAATAAACCAACCTCAAAGAAAAGGATGGTATGCAAACTTGGATCCAGGTGGAAGGAAAGAATACTTCCCCTAGAATTTGAGACACCTCAAGCTTTGGCCCACTTGGGCCAAAAAAGAGTCTGCAGAATATCGTATGGAGAGAAAAAGACATTAAATATATGAAATATACATTAAGGTACAGAGAAGATAAAGGGATGAGGTATAGGATAGATATAATTAGAGTTACAGAAAGAGAAAAGAGGAAGAGATAGAGGTAATATTCCAAATGATAAAGCTGACAGTTTTCCAGACTATAAGAAAGACATAAACCCTTAGATCCATGATGTAAAAATTTATACCAAGTGGTATAAATATATCTAAATTTAGACCAGGACACATCATAGTACAACACCAAAGACAAAAAGAAGGTCTTAAAAGTAGCCAGAGAAAAGATACACAATTGATTGTTTTTAATAACTGAAAGGCAGTGGAAATATAGCTTAAATATCCTGAAAGAAAAAATTATTTTTTATTGAAGTATAGTTGATTTACAATGCTGTGTTAATTAGTTCTGTACAGCAAAGTAATTTGCTTATATATAGATACACATTCTTTTTTATATACTCTTTTCCATTATGGTTTATCATAGGATATTGAACATAGTTTTCTGTGCCACACAGTAGGACCTTGCTGCTTGTCCATTCCATATAAAAGCCTACATCGGCTAACCCCAACCTCCCTTTCCACCCGTCCCCCAAACCCCTTCCCCTTGGCAACCACCAGTCTGCTCTCTATGTCCGTGATTCTGCTTCTGTTTCATAGATAGGTTCATTTGTGTCATATTTTAGATTCCACATATAAGTGATATCATGTGGTATCTGTCTTTCTCTTTCTGACTTACTTCACTTAGTATGATAATCTCTAGTTGCATTCATGTTGCTGCAAATGGCATTATTTTGTTCCAAAAGAAAACATTCGTAACCTAAAGTTATACATATATCAAAACCTTAGAGAATGAGGGTAAAATTAAGATATTTTCAGATTAAATAAAGGTCAGATGATTTACCACCAACAGATTCTTACTGAAGGAACTTCTGGAAGTTGTATTTTCAGGAGAAGGAAAACTATCCCAGAAGAATGGTCTGGTATGGGGTAGAAAGAGTAAGCAAATAAATTGAGCAAATCATATTGGCTGTGCAAAATAATAATTATATGTCTACCATGCGGAACTAAAGTGCTGAGGAAATAGCATAAATAGTAAAGGAGTGATGACAAAGCATTTTAAGGAAGTAATTGTTTGATGAAAACAGAAGAACTTAAGATCCACGAGGTCAACAGTCTTATTGTCTATTTTCTTCTCTGTTGTATATTCAGCACCTAAAGGAATGCCTGAAACAATAGACAATCAGGAAAACTCTGCTGAATTAATACAAATTGTCTTTAACAATTGTCTAAGTCAGGGTTCTCCAGAGAAACAGAAAATATATATATAGAGAGAGAGAGAGCAAGAGAGAGAGAGAGGAAGAAAGAGACCTAAAGAAAGAGATTTATTTTAAGGAATTGGCTTACAGAACTATGGAGGCTGGCAAGTCCAAAATTTACAGGGTATGCCAGCAGGCTGGAGACCCAGGGAAGAGCCCGCAAGCCACAGCTACTGAGCCCACATGCTGCAATTACTGAAGCCCACAAATCTAGAGCCCATGCTCTGCAACAAGAGAAGCCACTGCAATGAGAAGCCCATGCACTGCAATGAAGAGTAGCCCCCACTTGCCACAACTAGAGAAAGCCCATGCACAGCATCAAAGACCCAAGGCAGCCAAAAATAAATCTTTTTAAAAATAAAATAATTTTTAAAATTTAAAAATTAAAAAAAAAATCTGGGAAGTAGTCTTACTGAAAATATCAAACTTAAATTTGATCAAGTTTCTAGGTCTAACCAACAATTTACAGAAGATATAGGGATCAGAGAAACATGTAAACAACACCTCTGGAATGTAATCAACAAAATCCACTCTATAAGCAAGCAGCTCAGTTGCTACAACAACCAGAAAAGAAAAAAAATGCAAGAAGAAAGCAAAACAGAAAGAGTAATCCTATAGATTAAAGGGGACTTGAGAGACATAGTAACCAACTGCAATGTATGGACATTATTTCAAGACAATTATTTCAGTCATACAAATCATTAGAAAACGAGATAAAAAAAATTTGAACACGATATTATATTTAAAAATCGTTATTTGTTTATGGTACTATAAATATGATGTAGCACTTTTTAGTGTGACAATGGGGCTATAGACATATTTTTAAAAAGTATTATTTAGAGACATATATTGAAATATAATAATTGATATGACATAATGTCTGAGATTTGCGGCAAGATATTCTGGGAGATGAGAGGAGCCAGGAGGTTGGCAGGGAAGTTGATAATTTTGGAGGTTGGATAAACAGGAGTTCATTATACTAGTCTCTCTGCTATTATATATGTATATGCTATAAATTTCCTAATATATAAAGTTAAAGAACATAGACAAAGAAAACCTAGAGAAATAATCCATTTTACCTGATAAGTTTGTTAAATGAAAAGTGGGACTTTGTAGCTTCCTATGTGTGATTAAATAACCCTTTTTCTGAAATCTCCACTCTAACTGTCCTGTCCTTATAAGATGCCAATTGGGCTTATACAAAAACTACCAAAGCAGCGTTCTCAAACAAGAAAAGCCAAAACAATTCTAGGAATTAAAGCTTGACACAGTCATAGACCTGTGTTTTATACTAACCACTTCAACACTTTCTTTCACTCATTTCCCTACTTAGGTGACTCTGGCTTTCTATCAACAGCCCATTAAAGCAAACACCTGCAGTGGCATTTTCTCTGCTCATTTCAGTGTGTCCATTAACCCTCTCTATCCCAGACCTCTCTCTAAAGATAATCAATGTGGAAACCTTAAACCATAACTGTACAATCATATTCTCAATATTTAAACTTCTACATGGCACCAAAATATTTTACTTATGCATTCTGCAATAGAGAACTGTCCACACACCTTTTCTTCTTCAGAAATACTGGCAGAGCTTCAAGAAATGAGAAGCAAAATCAAGATGACTAGCTTCACCTTCTTTCAAAGGGCAGAGAAATAAAGTTTATATTTCAAATGACAATATTATTCACGTAAGAGCATCACACATTTTGTTGTTCGGATCCCAGAAAGGGTTAGTCACCTCTTTCAAGTGCTTCTTCAGCTTTAACATACAGAGCAGCACTACTTATAGTCACCTGATTGCAACAATAGGGATGCTTTCTCTCTGAAGTTTAATGGAGCAGCTGTTTAAAGGTCAGTCCAAGTTAACCACTCATTTTGGTCCTACTATCTTTGCTTGGAAGACAAGTGTATAAGAACAAAGGAGAGAGAGGTATTTTGTTTTTTAACGTGCTCTAGCAAATTCAAAACAAGATTTTAAACTTTAATCACTTTGCTTAATGTCTTTAAAGTCTGTTTAGATATTTGTCCTCATGTTTTTGTTCTATAGCTTGCTCTTGTCAAAGTTTTCTCAGTCAGTGCATTTTTTTCTTCCTAGTTACATAGATCATATTTCTCTTACTGAAGAAAGAATTCTGAGAAAAAGAAAAGAGATGCAGGGTGTCCATCTCTGCCCTGCTATCTGCGCTTAAAAGGTCTCCCCACCCTTTCTCATCCTATAACTATTTATACCTAAGAAACATAAAGTCTTATGTTTCTATTATATTCATGGAGATTTTTTTACTGAACTCTCTAAGAAGGGAGAAAAACAACTCTACCCTTATATTTATTAAACTGGGAGTTGCCAGATTGTCTTGAATATAGTTTTTAAGGGATTACCTGGCTGAAAGCCAATAACATTTTCAGGCTTTTTTTTTTTAAGCTCTTTATTGGAATATAATTGCTTCACACTCTTGTACCAGCTTTTGAGGTACACCAAAGTCAATCAGCTCTATTTATACATATATCCCCATATCCCCTCCCTCCCGCCACTCCCTCCCACCCTCCCTGTCCTGGCCCTCTAAGGCATCACCCATCATCGAGTTGATCTCCCTTTGTTATACAGCAACTTCCCACTAGCTATTTTACAGTTGGTAGTGTATATATGTCTATGCTACTCTCTCACTTTGTCCCAGCTTCCCCTTCGCCCCCTGCCTCCCCAACCCGGTGTCCTCCAGTCCATTCTCTGCATCTGTATCCTTATTCTTGCCCTGTCACTAGGTTCATCAGTACCATTTTTTTTTTTAGGCTTTCTTAAAGGAATCAGATAACAACACTCATTTTACACCAGTGGTTCCTAGGCATTTGGATTTTTTCAAGGGTTCTATTTAAAATATTTAACAGCAGTCAGAAAGTATCCTGATGAACCCAGCTGTGGCAGGCATTAACTCCTCAGATTCTTACTTTCAAGGATATCTGGGGTCTTAAGAAAGGGGATTGAGTGGCCAAAGTAGGGGGAAGGCAGGCACTTGAGGCAAGAATAGTTATGAACTTATTTCAATATTTTCATAGCCAATACAGCTGTATGATGTTGAATATAAATCAGTCCTGGAATTTACTACTTAGGTAATTTTTTAAAATGAGGACCAACATATGGCATCAACTTTTCTTTTGACAAATAAGCATGTTAAAAAGATAAAAACCTAATTCCTACCTACCATCACTATTGTTTCATAAGAGGGAAATTTAAAACCACATAAGTAAATAGGATATAATCCCAAAATAAAAAGGCAGTTTTTTTAATAGACTAAGTTTGTCTTTATGAAATACAACACTGATTTTATTTCTTGTAATTTCTCTGACTGGAGAAAACTTAATCACAGAACTACTTCTGTCCATAAAGAAAACATCACCTGATACTTTTTTAAGTCGTCAGTTTAAAGTAGTATCTTCCTCTAGAGGACCACACGTGGACAGAAAATCTGAACAGGTCAAAAACCAGAAGATGAATTCATTTCATCACAAAGTTATTAAATATTTAGCATTGTTTATTGAAGAAATGCCAAATATGGCCCAACTTCTGTTTACTTTGTGGTCACAAATCTAGGGTCAAGTTAAAAGATTTATATCCCTTTTCATCTCAACCAAAACATGTTTATCCATTTGTTTTTATTGCTGATTCTTTGTAATACGTAATCAATGTTTTTCATGGTACAACTAGAAAACTACCAGCTCTCACAGAAATGCTATTTCAGCATACACATGAATTCATGGTAGCACAAGATTAATAGTTTTAGTCTGGAATAAATATACAATATATAATATAAACCAATGTTGTTCAAAACAAAATTTAGTAGAGGGTCGGGGTATGCTTTCTGTCTAGCTAGATGAATTATCTCATTCCAAAGTATAAGCATTTTCAAAAACCAAAAATATAAAAGTTTTCACATTTCATTTAAAAGCAATTTCATTCACTCAGGTTAAGATTTTCTCAATAACTTGAAACCCTACTAGAGAATCATTTTTACATTAATTGGTTTGCAAGTATAAATACATTTGGGTGGAGAAGCTTAGAGTTCTCATTCTTAAAGAGAAGTGAATACAGATAATTAAAGAAAGTGTATTTCATATGATACCCACAATTGTACGCATGATGGCTAATCTTATATTGCATTATTAGAAGCACATGCTCTACTTCCTTATTGAATTAGTGGGACTTAGAGACTTTTCCTGTCCTGTAACTGAATGTGTTCTCAACTAGAAAAACTTTAAACTATTTTCCCTCAAGTTGATTTTCTAATGCATGGTGTCTAAAATATACTTTGGTATTCCCTATATTTTAATGCAAAAATGGTTTGTACTAAGCTTTATCACCCATTACCATTTTTTTCCTCCCAATAACTTGATCATTCTCTTCCTTCTCCTTTGGACAGAAGGAGGTAAAGGAGCTAGGCTTTAATGAATCATTGGCTAAGGGCCACTCCAGAAGGATATGAACTGCCAGGTACTTTAAGTTCTGTGTGAACTGTTAATGCAGCTCTAGTAGCCAGAGAGCAATTTTCCAAGAGAATCCTGATATAAACCACTAGAAGAAAGTCCACACAACTTGGGACTGTAGGTAGGAGGATCTGAGGTAATTTGGGCAGACACATATAATTGGTGAAAGGATAATGGAAATTACAGTTATAAAGCTAAAAAGCCCGGAAAAAAAAACTATGAAATTATGACTATAAGAATAAGAAAATGCTTACTATCATTGCAGATGGTTTGTTTAAGCATATGTTAGTTTACAAGTAATGCTTTACCTGTCTGAAAAGGATTTGAGGGTACTGAAATTAAAGATAAATATAAAGTGTGAGTATTAAAATAGAAATGGAAAATTTCAAGCCTACAGCTACTGGGAAATGCAAATTAATATATACCTAGACTTCTGCAGTTACTGTATTTTTATAATTAAATTTATATTTGAGTTTTCTGATAGTCATGGCAAAAATAGTGAAATAAGGAAAAGGTAGAGGAGGGGGAGAGAGGAAGAGGAAGAAACCACTGTCAAGTTTTTAGGAAAGATAAATATTTATAAATCAAATTTTAAAATCCCAATTTTCACATGGATACTTATAGAAGGAAAGGCGAGCGATCAGACAAACATTAAATTCAGTAGTCCGCTTAGTAAGAAACGGAAGTTCTCATCAAATGGCCAGTCCTCATTTGGATCCTCCATATCATTAAAAGGTAATCAATGAAAAGGTACTTCTTAGGCAGGCATAAAGTAATGCAGTTGAGAAATATAGTTTTCTCTTATTCGCATTACTGAGGACAAGGGCACTAAGCCTCATACCTTCATACTGAGAGAGTTTTTTGGGTTTTTTTTGACATACATAAAGCTATACATAGTGTATACAACTTCATGAGTTTGTATACACCCATGAAACCGTCACCACAATCTATGCCAAAAACCTATCCATCAACTCCAGAAGCTTCCTCCTACCTTATTTATTATATTATTTTTGTGATAAGAACACAATATAAGATCTATCCCCTTAGAAAATTTTAAAATTTACAATATTGTTAACTATGCTATATAGCAGATCTCTAGGACTTAGTCGTGTATAACTGAAATTCTGTACCCTTTAACTAACACCTCCCCTTTTCCACGTCTCCCTGTCACCTGGAAACAACCATTCCACTCCCTGCTTCTATGAGTCTGACTATATTCCCCAGATAAGTGGGATCATGTAGTATTTGTCCTGTGTTTGGTTTATTTCACTTAGCATAATGTCCTCCAGGTTCATCCATGTTGTTGCAAATGGCAAGATTTCCTTTTAAGACTGACTAATATTCCATTGTATGTATACCATATTTTTTCATGCATTGATATATATTTAGGTTGCTTCTACGTCTTGACATTTGTGAATAATGTTGCATGAATATGGAGCAGATGTTCATTATAATGAACGTGTGGGTGCAGATATTTCTTCAAGATACTGATTTTAATTCCTTTGAATATATACATTGCTGAATCATATGGTAGTTCTATTTTTAGTTTTTTGAGGAACTTCCATAATTTTTTTCACTGTAGGGGCACCTATTTACATTCCCACCAATAGCGTACAAAGATACCAATTTCTCCACATTTGTTATCTTTTATTTTTTGATAAAATCCATCCTAACAGGTGTGAGGTGATATCTCATTGTGGTTTTGATTTGAATTTCCCTGATGATCAGTGATGTTGAGCATCTTTTGCCATACCTGTTGGCCATTTATATGTCATCTGTGGAAAAAATGTCTATTCAAATCCTTTGCTCTTATTTGAATCAGATTATTTGTTTGTTATTGAGTTGTAGAAGTTACTTATATTTTGAAGATTAACCTCTTATTAGATGTGTGGTTTGCAAATAATTTCTCCACAGATTCCATTCCATAGGTTACATTTTCACTCTGTTTCCTTTGCTGTGCAGAAGTTTCTTAGATTATGTAGTCCACCTGTCAGTTTTTACTTTTGCTGCCTGTGTTTTGGTATCATATCCAAGAAAATATTGCCAAGATCAATGTCATGAAGCTTTTCCCCTTGTTTTCTCCCAAGAGTTTTAGAGTTTTAAGTCTTATGTTCAAGTCTTTAATCCATTTTGAGTTGTTTTTGTGTATGGCACAAGATAAGGGTCTAATTTCATTTTTTTGTGAGTATCGAGTTTTCCAAACACCATTTCCCCATCGTGTATTCCTGGCACCCTTGTCAAAGATCAGTTGACCATATATGTAAAGGTTTATTTCTGGGCTCTCTATTCTGTGCCACTGGTTTATATGTCTATTTTTATGTACCATACTCTTTTAATTACTGTAGCTTTGTAATATATTTTATAATCAGGAAATGTGATGGCTCCAGCTTTGTTCTTTTGAAAAGTTGTTTTGGTTATCTGGGGGTCCTTGGTGGTTCCATATGAATTTTAGAATTGTTTTTTCTCTTTGTATAAAAATGTCATTGGGACTTTGATAAGGATTGCACTGAATCTGTAGATCACTTTGGCTGATATGGACATTTTTACAATATTAAGTCTTGCAGTCCATGAACCAGAGATATCTTTCCATTTATTTTTGTCTGCTTTGATTTCTTTCATCAGTGTTTTACAGTTTTCAGTACACAAGTCTTTCACCTCCTTGGTTAAATTTATTCCTAAGTATTTTATTCTTTATAATGCCATAGTAAATGGGATTGTTTTCTTAATTTCTCATTCTGAAAGTTTGTTGTTAGTGTATAGAAATTCAACTGACTTTTGCATGTTGATTTTGTAGCCTGCTACTTTGCTCAATTTTTTTATTAAAACAGGTTTTTTGGTTTTTTGTGGGGTTTTTTTTGGGTGGATTAGGGTTTTCTAAATATAAAATCGTGTTGTCTACAGAGATAATTTTACATCTTATTTTCCAATTTGGATACCTTTTATTTCTTTTTTCTTGCCTAACTGTTCAGTCTAGGACTTTCAGTACTACATGGGATAGAAGTGGTGAGAGTCACCATTATTGCCTCGGTCACATCTTAAAGGAAGAGATAGAGTTGAAATTTAAATCAGAGTTGTGATTTTGGCAAGTGAGACCATGCAGGTAAAGCACTCAGCAAAACAGCTGTGTTAACCTGGCCTTCAAGACCCCGTGTAATCTGGCTCTACTCTCCCAACAGATCCTGTACTCCAGCCACCCTGCTGATCTTTCTATCCCTGAAAACTAAGGCTCTCCTACTATAACACTTTTGTACTTATTTCTCTTACATCAATCTTCCCTCTTATGACTGGCTCTTTCCTCATGCTAGGTCCCAGCTCTAAAATTCCATTCTCAGAAAGGCTTTCCTGGACTACCTCATTCCTTATCATGCTACCTGCTTCATTTACTTTTCAGCACTTATGAATATCTGAAATATATTCAGCCCTTCATTTGCTTATTGTTTGTCTCTCCCCCAACAAGAGAATATAACCTCCTTGAAAGCAAGAACCATGACTATAATACCTAGAATGATGCCTGGAATCCAGCAGACCTGAGATAAATGTTAGATTAATGAATACATTCATCATTATTATCTCTATTCTCAAGGATGTTATGCTCTGATGGGAGAAGAGAGAGAAACACAACTGAAGTAGAGATTTTTAAAGCTTCATGGATGCCCAGGTGATTCTTACATGATGCTGAAAAGCAGGGCCTGACTGGGAAATGAATTTTTCCCCACCAATCCTTGGCATACAACACAATGTGTCCCAAACTTATTTTATGCAACTTTCTACAAAAGAATTCTAATATCTATACACCTACCAGCAGCTGCATCTTTATATGCTAAGTCTTCCCTGTTTCCATGGTGCCCCTGTCCATACAGATAAAAAAAATAAATGTTAGGGCAGCTGTATTCAATATACAGAATTAAAATTCTTCCTGCTCCAAGTGAAGTTAAGTGCAATATAATATTTTTAATTTTTAAAAATCTATTTCATGTCAGAAAATTGTTCCTATAGATTGTTTTCTTAATGCTCTTATTTAGCTATTTTCCTGTTGTCACCTTCTGGTTCAAAATTCTGGTATCTCACTGACATGTTAATTTTACACCAAATCAGAATTTTAAGGATAATTAGTAGGTTGGCTAACTTTCAGAAGAAATACTAGCGGTGTTTTCAACAGGCTGGCAGGATGTCTCCAATTATAAAGATGGAGGAAATAAAATCAACAGGATGGTAAAATCCATTGAGGGAGAGCTTGCATTTTATAGGAAAAGATGTAACTTCATTTAGCTTTGGTCTTTATGTCTTGCAAATGTGCTTAGCACTCCTATATCCCATGGGTCTCAGCGTCAATATTTATGTGCTGGACTATTTCATTGCCTCATAAACCAAGAGATAACCAAGTATTTTTATTCTCTGGAAAAAATGTGTTATACCAGGTAGTTTCAGGCAGCTCCACTTCTCACTCACACTTTTATGCATCGACTCTCAGGATGATACAAAGCTAGATAAACAAGGTTTGATTTTTCCCCTCTTGCACCTTTAGGTATTAACCATATCTAATTTTTAGGTAAATGTGATTCAACTCCAACCAAAATTTCAATCATGGAAACCCAAGGATAAGGATTTGAGGTTTTGTTTTAATATAAATTTCAAAAATCTTTACGGGGGAAATCCTAGTACTTTAAATACCAAATTCAGGTTTAAAGCTGACATTCCTCCAAAAGGAATAGAAAAAGCATCTAAATAAATGATCCCTAAGATTCTCAAAAAAACAACACACATTAAGAAACATACATTACTTTCAATAGTCAGAAACAGTATTTCTCAAGGAAGAAGGTGTTCACCTTACGAAGACCATCCTTACATGCAGTTCCAGATTACAAGCCTCCTTCCCCAGTTCCACAGAAGGTTCTGAGTTCTTAAATATTTTCTATCCCAGTTTCCTGGATGTCCACCTTCTGATTTCTATTCCAAAGCCCCTCACCCCATCAATATCTTCCATCTGTATTATACAGAGAAGTAGAATCTAGGTACCTGGCCAGAGTGAGCTCATCCCTCCAATAGGTAGTCCTGTTTTCTACCTACCAAGCCCTGGGTCTCAATAAATGAGCTGTTTCCCAAATTGTGTTCTATGGGATATTCATTCTCTCTCTCTCTCTCTCTCTCTCTCACACACACACACACACACACACACACACAAAAGAAGTCTGTACTGAAATAAGTTTGAAAGATGCCGATTTACAGCAAAATATATCTATCTATTAGAGAATTTGTCAGAGCATTTAATGTGCTATTATGCATTATGAATCTCAAAAAATGTGATAGAAGATATAGTGTTTTCTAAATACACTTGACCACAAATCATTTTTTCAAGGAACATTCTTTATTGCCACAATTATTTATTAATCTCCTTGCGTTGGCTTCAGTGAATGCACGGCAAGATGAATAATCAGATTTCCTGCACTAAAGAAGCTTATAATTCAGGGAATAGATCATATTCCCCATAACTGCTCTCCAGTTAGGTAGCCACTGACCATGCATAGCTATTTAAGTTTGATTAAATGAACTTAAAAAAACATTCAAATTTTCCAGTTCCGTAGTTTCACTAATCATATTTCAAGATCTTAATAGACACATAGTGGCTAATGTCTACCATATTGATGATGCAGGTATAGAACATTTCTATCATTGCAGAATATTTTATTGGACAGAACTGCTCTAGAACATTATACTATTTTTATTAAGTACATACTAATAATCATAGTCTTTCATTTTTTAATATAATTTTTCTTCCAAAGACTACAAACATTATCAGATCTTACCCAACCACAAGTCATTCTCTTATTGGAGTTGAGAAATTTCACTCATGTTTGGTAGAAATTATTCCTACTTCTATTATTAGTTTATTTTCTTAATGAATTGTTTCTGGATCCATTAGGTTACCTGAAATCAAGAATACTGACAGGAGTTAACAATCAGATCATATTAGACCAACCACACAGTGACCCTAGAATCAGAGGTTTTCAAATCTGGAAAAGCCCCTAATGATGCTTTATTCCAATTCCTTCAGTTTTAAAACTCATAAATTGGAGCTCAGGGACAGGAAATTAGCCTTGTTCACATAGATGCTAAGTGCCAAAGCGACTTGAACCCACCTAAGTTAGGCTGTACACAATTCCCTGGGTCTTTCAGAAGGGCAAGCTATGGCAGAGCACACTGCTGGCTAATAAGTGTAGCTATACACAGCAGGGATTTTTCTATCGATATTCCTATGCTAATAAAATAAAATGGAGCTCTTCTCCATGAGATTATCATCCTCAGCATTAAACTTAACTTTTACTGAAACTCAGTATGCATTGTAAATAGTAAGGCCTATAGAGAAATACTCAGTGACACTGTCTAAAAATATATGTCTGCTTGTGTGCACACGTATGTACAGGATCAGGAAAGAGAATGCAGATTATTATCTCTCAATATTCAATCATATCATAATAAATATTTCACACTTTTATAGCACTTGACAGTTCCACTGGCCTTTACATATATTATCTTATTAATCTCACAGCATCCTGTGAGGTAAGTATTTTTTAAAAATGAGAAAACTGAGATTCAGAGAGAATAAGAATCACTCAGTCCTGAGTCACATGACTGACATGCAGAGACTAGAACTCATATTCAGGTTTTTTGTTTGTTTGTTTTGTTTTGTCTCTAAAGCTGATGTACTTACTATCACATCATACCTGCCTCTCTTAAAAAAACATGGAAAAAAATCCCTGGAAATGTAAAATGGTACAGCTACTATGGACAACAGTATGACAACTCCTCAAAAAGTTACAAATATAATTACCATATGATCCTGCAATTCCACTTCTGGATATACACACAAAAGAATTGAAAGCACTATCTTGAAGAGATATTTATAAACCCATGTTCATAGCAGCATTTATTCACAACAGCTATAACATGGAAGCAACCCAATATGTGGTGTATATATATGTAATGAAATATTACTCAGCCTTAAAAAGGAAGGAAATTCTAACATATCCTATAACATGGATGAACCTTGAGGACATTATGCTAAGTGAAGTATGTGTCACAAAAAGACAAATACTATGTGAATCCACTTATATGAAGCACCTAAAGTAGTCAAATTCATAAAGAGAAAAAGTGGAATGGTGGTTGCCAGGGGCTGGGAGAGGGAGAGTATGGGGAGTTATTGTTAAATGGATATAGAATTTCAGTTTCATAACATGAAAAGATCTATGGAGATGGATGGTGGCGACAGTTGCACAACATTATGGATGTATTTAATACCACTGAACTGTACACTTAAAAATGGTTAAGATGGTAAATTCTGTTATGTGTATTTTACCACAATAAAAAAAATGGCAAAATCACTCCCGTTGAGCACATCATTTATACCCCCTCAAACTATTTTTACAACAAAATAAAGTATGCAAAATTACTAGGTATCTAAACCATATTCAGTATATCATTTGTATATTAGTAATTCTGGAAGCATCTAATAATGGTCAGACCTTATCATCAAACGTGGGTTATTATCTTTTCCATGTGAGTCCATATACTTCCTATCTGCAATTAACTTTGTCATCAGTGGACACAAATATCATAGAACAATCCCATCTTCCATTAAAGAGTAAGCCCACTGGAGTTCCTATCATTATATCCCAGGACAACTCTGAATTAAGAGCTGAGTGAAAGCTTTTTTTTTTATCTGTAAAACTTATGAAAATCACAGTAGTCTTGGATAAATATGTTTTTAAAAGAAGCCAAAAAAACAAAAAAACAAAAAACAAACAAAACAAAACAAAACAAAACAAAAGAAGCCAAATGTCTGGCAGTTTTGCTTCAATTTGGGTGAAGAAAATGTCTTTGGACTTTTTTGGATGGAAAGTATCTTTCATTTTAGCTAACACCATGTAAATGTAGTATATTTTCTAGGTAGCTGAAAGTGTATGTTCTGTTCATCAGGATTATAAAATGGCTCTCCAGAAAAATAGCAGAAGTTGAAAAAGCCTCAAGGGGCACATCTGAAAACTGAGTTGCATGCATTGAAAAAGACAAAAATATCTCTGGGGACTTGAAAATGGAATACTAACAATAAGACTGTATATATTTATATATTTATATACACGTATATATACATATATATACACAAATATATACACACATATGTATATATATGTTCTAACGCCAAAGCAGATGTTAAGTGCACAGTTGAGTTTTTACATGAAACCTGAGGTTATTGGATAACAAATATAAATAAACATAACTTTTCATCCTCTTTGATGCAGAAAAAAAGGAGTATGAGGCCCCTTCCACCTAACAGGGCTATAGATTAACTTAAAGAGTTTCCAAAACCACCTTCCAAAATATGAACATTGCAGCCCCAAGACAGAAATAGCTGCTGATTTTGGATTGGGTGCTTATCTGTGTTCCCTAAATTTCCCAGGGCAAATTTAGGTCTCCAAGTCATCAAAAGGAGGGAGTTCTGCTCTCACATTCAGTTTAGAGCTGGATGGAAAAAAAAAAAGAGACAGAGGGTCTTTTGGGAAAAATCTAGAAAATCATAGGAAACAGTCAAATAAAAATTTCATTGCTCTCCATTAGTATAGTTTCAGACAAGATTGCATTCGAATAATAGTTTATTTGGTAGAATTCCAGAGTTGGACAATGCTATAGACTGAATGTTTGTGCCTATCCAAAAATTTATACGTTGAGGGGGGGAGAAAAGATGGCAGTGAAGTAGAGGGATGTGGAGTGCATCCCTCTCCATAGATACATTGGGAATGCATGGAAGGACGCAGTAATTCCCACAGAGAACCAACTGAACACCAGCAGACGGCCTTGGACACCAGAAAGGACTGCGGGGAGCCCGACATAGCCGGTAGGGAGGCATCTACGAAGGTTCAAAGAGGGTGAAGCGGCGGAGCTGTGGCAGATGGGAGGGAGTGAGAAACATACGGAGGGTCCACAGCGCACCTCAGCGTTCCCGGACCGAGACATCGATCCGCGGCTGAACGAAGGGTCCAGGAGCCAGAGCGTGGGAACCGGAGAGCTGGTTCAGGGGGAGAAACATTGTTGCCGGTAGGGTGACGGACCGAGAGGACAGGAGGGAGGAGGTCCGTGGAGAGGAGTGCCCGTCCCGGAGAGCTGCCCGGCCATGATGGCAGCTGGAAGCTGCAGGCTCACGGGCGGGGGGGAGGAGCCGCGCGCATAGCCTCTCTCTCTCTTTCCGCCCCTCTGCAACAGGCAGTGGAGAGACGCCCTGCGGGCCACCTAAGGTGCTCAGGGAGAACAAACACCCTCAGGCACTGGGGCGGGGCTAGATTAAAACTCCTTGCAACGCCAGCAGCAGGGAGGGTGCCAAGAGAAAACAAAAACAAAAACAACAGCAACAAAAACAAAAACCCAAGAGAGGCCCAACTCTAAGACTTTCTGTTTATGCCTGAGCCACCAGCGTCCCTCTGCAACAGCCACCTCCAAGCCCCACTGAAACCACAGTGCGCCACTGTTCACTCACTCCCAGGAGAAGGAGCCACTATTGTACCCTCTCCCTCCCCACACAACTACCCTTACAGACAAACAATAAAGGAACCTCTGCTGGTCACAGAATAATGCAAAAAAACCCAAGGCGAGGAGAAAGACACTTACAGCTGAGACGCTAAGGAAACAGAAATAGTAGTATCAATACCTATTGAACTGGTCCATTCTGGGATCAGCTCTGGATTTTTTTTTCTTTTTTTCCTTTCTTTTTCTCTCTCTTTTTTTTTTTCCTTTATTAAAAATGATCTTAGCCCTAAGGCATCTACAAGTTTTAAAATGTAATTTTTTAATGATATTTTTTATTCTTTTTTTGGGTTTTTTTTTTGCCTTTTTATATACTTCTATATCTAGCTAAGTTTTTGGTAGTACGGACAATAAATCCCTAATACTTTCCTTTCATCCCTATCTTTTATACATTTCTATTCCTTTCTTTTCATTCGCATATTTCCAACCACGTTACGCTCTTCTGTTCCCCTTTCTTCCAGCCTTTTTAACTTTATTTTATCTTAACATACTTATAAGCAACACTATCAGTCTGCTCAGACTCCTTGCTCTATTCTCCAGATGACGCACTGCCTTGGTATTTAATATTAGGCTTTTGTCTTTATCTTAGTTCTTAGTACAATTGTCTAATTACATTCTGAGAATCTCCATTCTCTCTGGTGGTACTCTGGCTCTTTTCTATATTTGATCCTAGCTTACAAAATCTCCCTGGATTAATGTTTGTATGTGTAAGGTGTTATTTGTTTGTGTGTTTGCTTTTGCTTTTGTCTCTGATTTGTTCTGTTTCAGTTGTCAATTTCTGTTGGGTTTCTCTTTGAAGATCTGATAGCACACTGGGGTTCTGTCAGGTCTTTCTAGAGCCTTAAGTCCTAATGGATTCAGTAATTGTGTGTCTTATACATGTATGTGTTTCCTACACTTAATATTCGTTTAATCCAATACTTGGACATTAGTCTGAGGCTTGGACAGTCTTCTATAAACACCAATATCGCCAGGACAAGCAACCCCAAAAGTTTGGACAACCATGAGGAAACAAAGAAACACCATGCAGGCAAAGGAGCAGGAAAAAACCCACAAGACCAAATAAATGAGGAAGAAATAGGAAAAATGCCTGGAAAAGAATTTAGAGTAATGATAGTAAAAATGATACAAAATCTCGAAAACAAAATAGAGAAAGTACAAGAAACAGTTCATAAGAACTCAGAAAAACAAACAGCAATGGATAACAAAATAACTGAAATTAAAAATACTCTAGATGCTATAACCAGCAGAATGACTGAGGCAGAAGAACGAATAAGTGAGTTGGAAGATAGAATGGGGGAAATAAATGCCACAGAGCAGGAAAAAGAAAAAAGAATAAAAAGAATAGAAGACAGTCTCAGAGACCTCAGTGATAACATTAAGCGTACCAACATTCCAATTATAGGCATCCCAGAAGAAGAAGAAAACAAGAAAGGGTCTGAGAAATATTTGAAGAGGTTATAGTGGAAAACTTCCCCAACATGGGAAAGGAAATAATTCACCAAGTCCAAGAAGCACACAGAGTCCCATACAGAATAAACCCAAGGAGAAATACACCAAGACACATATTAACCAAACTAATGACAATTAAACACAAAGAAAAAATATTAAAAGCAGCAAGAGAAAAGCAACAAATAACATATAAGGGAAAACCCATAAGGATAACAGCTGACCTTTCTACAGAAACGCTGCAGGCCAGAAGGGAATGGCAGGATATACTGAAAGTCCTGAAAGAGAGAAACCTACAGCCAAGAATACTCTACCCAGCAAGAATCTCATTCAGATTTGAGGGAGAAATCAAAAGCTTTCCAGACAAGCAAAAGTTAAGAGAATTCAGCACCACCAAACCAGCCTTACCACAAGTGCTAAAGGAACTTCTCTAAGTAGGAAACACAAGAGAAGGAAAACACCTACAAATACAAACCCAAAACAATTAAGAAAATGGTCATTGGAACACACATGTCAATAATCACTTTAAATGTAAATGGATTAAATGCTCCAACCAAAAGACACAGACTGGCTGAATGGATACAAAAACAAGACCCTTCTATATGCTGCCTACAAGAAACCCACTTCAGACCAAGGGACACACATAGACTGAAAGTAAAGGGATGGAAAAAGATATTCCATGCAAACGGAAGTCAAAAGAAAGCTGGAGTAGCAATACGCGTATCAGACAAATTAGACTTGAAAGTAAAGACTATTACAAGAGACAAGGAAGGACACTACCTAATGGTCAAGGGATCCATTCAAGAAGAACATATCACAATGGTAAATATCTATGCCCCCAACATAGGAGCACCTCAATACATAAGGCAAATGCTAACAGCCATAAAAGGGGACATTGACAGTAACACAATAATAGTGGGAGACTTGAACACCCCACTTACATCAATGGACAGATCATCCAAACAGAAAATAAAGACACACAAGCTTTAAGTGACACATTAGACCATCTCAACTTAATTGATATTCCATCCAAAAACGACAGACTACACTTTCTTCTCAAGTGCACACGGAACATTTTCCAGGATAGATCACATCTTGGGTCACAAATCAAACCTCGGCAAATTCAAGAAAACTGAAATCATATCAAGCATCTTCTCAGACCACAATGCCATGAGACTACATATCAATTACAGGAAAAAAACTGCAAAAAAGACAAACACATGGAGGCTAAACAATTCACTCTTAAACAACCAAGGAATCACTAAAGAAATCAAAGAGGAAATCAAAAAATATCTAGAAACAAACAACAATGAAAACACAACAACCCAAAACCTATGGGACACAGCAAAAGCAGTTCTAAGAGGGAAGTTTATAGCAACACAGTCCTACCTTAAGAAACAAGAAAATGATCGAATAAACAACCTAACCTTACACCTAAAACAACTAGAGAAAGAAGAACAAAGAAACCCCAAAGGGAGCAGAAGGAAAGAAATCATCAAGATCAGAGCAGAAATAAATGAAAAAGAAAGGAAGAAAGCCATAGCAAAAAAAAATAAAACTAAAAGCTGGTTCTTTGAGAAGATTAACAAAATTGATAAACCATTAGCCAGGCTCATCAAGAAAAAAAGGGAGAAGAAAATCAACAGAATTAGAAATGAAAAAGGAGAAGTAACAACGGACACCTCAGAAATACAAAAGATCATGAGAGACTATTACAAGCAACTATATGCCAATAAATTGGATAACCTGGAAGAAATGGATACATTCTTAGAAAAGTACAATCTTCCAAGACTGAACCAGGAAGAAATAGAAACCATGAACAGACCAATCACAAGTACGGAAATTGAGGCAGTGATCAAAAATCTCCCAACACACAAAAGCCCAGGACCAGATGGGTTCACGGGCGAATTCTATCAAACATTTCGAGAAGAGCTAACACCTATCCTTCTCAAACTCTTCCAAAATATTGCAGAAGGAGGAACACTCCCAAACTCATTCTACGAGGCTACCATCACCCTGATACCAAAACCAGGCAAAGATGTCACAAAAAAAGAAAACTACAGACCAATATCACTGATGAATATAGATGCAAAAATCCTCAACAAAATACTAGCTAACAGACTCCAACAGCACATTAAAAAAATCATCCACCATGATCAAGTGGGGTTTATCCCTGGGATGCAAGGATTCTTCAATATACGCAAATCAATGAAAGTGATACATCATATCAACAAACTGAAGGATAAAAACCATATGATCATCTCAATAGATGCAGAAAAAGCTTTTGACAAAGTTCAACATCCATTTATGATAAAAGCTCTCCAGAAAATGGGCAGAGAAGGAAATTACCTCAACATCATAAAAGCCATATATGAAAAACCAAAAGCCAACATTGTTCTCAATGGGGAAAAACTGGAAGAATTCCCTCTAAGAACAGGAACAAGACAAGGGTGTCCACTCTCACCACTATTATTCAACATAGTTTTGGAAGTTTTAGCCACAGCAATCAGAGAAGAAAATGAAATAAAAGGAATCCAAATTGGAAAAGAAGAAGTAAAATTGTCACTCTTTGCAGATGACATGATAGTATATACAGAAAACCCTAAAGACTCTACCAGAAAACTGCTAGCACTCATTGAGGAGTTTAGTCAAGTAGCAGGATACAAAATTAACGCACAGAAATCTCTTGCATTCCTATACACTAACAACGGAAGAGCAGAAAGAGAAATGAAGGAAACTCTCCCATTCACCATTGCAACCAAAAGAATAAAATACCTAGGAATAAACCTGCCTAAGGAGGCGAAAGATCTGTATGCAGAAAACTTTAAGACATTGATGAAAGAAATCAAAGACGACACAAACAGATGGAGGGACATACCATGTTCCTGGATTGGAAGAATCAACATCGTGAAAATGACTGTACTACCCAAAGCAATTTACAGATTCAATGCAATCCCGATCAAATTACCAATGGCATTTTTCACAGAACTAGAGCAAGAAATCTTACGATTTGTATGGAATCTCAAAAGACCCCAAATAGCCAAAGCAATCTTGAGAAGGAAAAATGGAGTTGGTGGAATCAGGCTTCCTGACTTCAAACTATACTACAAGGCCATAGTGATCAAGACAGTATGGTACTGGCACAAAAATAGAAAGGAAGATCAATGGAATAGAATAGAGAACTCAGAAGTAAGCCCAAACACATATGGGCACCTTATCTTTGACAAAGGAGGCACGAGTATACAATGGAAAAAAGACAGCCTCTTTAATAAGTGGTGCTGGGAAAATTGGACAGCAACATGTAAAAGAATGAAATTAGAACACTTCCTAACACCATACACAAAAAGAAACTCCAAATGGATTAAAGACCTACATGTAAGGCCAGACACTAGAAAACTCCTAGAGGAAAACATAGGCAGAACACTCTATGACATACATCAAAGCAAGATCCTTTTGGACCCACCTCCTAGAATCATGGAAATAAAATCAAGAATAAACAAATGGGACCTCATGAAACTTAAAAGCTTTTGCACAGCAAAAGAAACCATAAACAAGACTAAAAGGCAACCCTCAGAATGGGAAAAAATAATTGCCTATGAAACAACGGACAAAGGATTAACCTCCAAAATATACAAGCAGCTCATGAAGCTTAATACCAAAAAAGCAAATAACCCAACCCACAAATGGGCAGAAGACCTAAATAGACATTTCTCCAAAGAAGACATACAGATGGCCAACAAACACATGAAAAGATGTTCCACATCACTCATCATCAGAGAAATGCAAGTCAAAGCCACAATGAGGTATCACCTCACACCAGTCAGAATGGCCATCATCACTAAATCTGGAAACAACAAATGTTGGAGAAGGTGTGGAGAAAAAGGAACTCTCCTGCACTGTTGGTGGGACTGTAAGTTGGTACAGCCACTATGGAAAACAATTTGGAGGTTCCTTAAAAAACTACAAATAGAACTACCATATGATCCAGTAATCCCACTCCTGGGCATATACCCAAAGAAAACCATAATCCCAAAAGAAACTTGTACCATAATGTTTATTGCAGCACTCTTTACAATAGCCAGGACATGGAAGCAACCTAAATGCCCATCAACAAATGAATGGATACAGAAGATGTGGCATATATATACAATGGAATATTACTCAGCTATAAAAAGGGATGAGATGGAGCTATATGTAATGAGGTGGATAGAACTACAGTCTGTCATACAGAGTGAAGTAAGTCAGAAAGAGAAAGACAAATATTGTATGCTAACTCACATATAGAGAATCTAAAAATGGTACTGATGAACTCAGTGACAAGAACAAGGACGCAGATACAGAGAATGGACTGGAGAACTCGAGGTTTGGGAGGGGGTGGGGGGTGAAGGGGAAACTGAGACAAAGCGAGAGAGTAGCACAGACATATATATACTACCAACTGTAAAATAGATAGTCAGTGGGAAGTTGTTGTATAACAAAGGGAGTCCAACTCGAGGATGGAAGATGCCTTAGAGGACTGGGGCGGGGAGGGTGGGGGGGACTCGAGGGGGGGAGTCAAGGAAGGGAGGGAATACGGGGATATGTGTATAAAAACAGATGATTGAACTTGGTGTACCCCCAAAAAATAATTAAAAAATAAATAAATAAATAAATAAAGGGTAAAAAACAAAAACAAAAACAAAAAAATTATACGTTGAAACCTAATCCTCAATGTGGTGATATTTTGAGGTGGGGCCTTTGGGAGGTGATTAGGTCATGACAGCCAAGCTCCCATGAATTGAAGTAGTGACCTTATAAAAGAACCTCCGGAAAGTTCCCTCACCCTTCCATCCTGCAAGAACACAGCAGAAAGAAATCTATGATCCAAGAAGCAGGCTTTCACCCGAGCTTGAATCTGCCAGTACATTATTCTTGGACTCCCAGCCTCCAGAACTGTGAGAAATAAATTTCTGCTGCTTCCAAGCCATGCAGTCTATGATATTATGTTATAGCAGCCTAAATGGACTACGATGGGCAAATAGGTTCAAGATCAGAAAAGATAATGTAGAAGACTGACGAGCATGGGGTCAGGAGTTAGACAGTTTGAGCTGTATTTCCTGATTCTGATATTTCTCCACCTGTTTTCTAGATAGATGAATCCACTAGAATTGAAGAAGAATGGCCCATAGAAATCTCACATGAACTTCTTCATGCTCTTTCCCCATTTCTTACTAAGTGGAATGGACATAACTACTGCAGACATGGACATGGTATGTTGTGTTGACAGAGTCCCTATCTGCCTACATCCTTGAATAATGTCAGCGCTTCCATCAACACAGGCTCCTAAATGACCACAAAAAGGAGACCTGCACTGTTCGCATGTTCACCTGCCAGAGACTACTACATGTGCAAGAGACAAACTCCTATGGTTGCAAGCCACTTTATATGTGGGTGTATTTGTCATAGCAGTCAGCATTACCCTCACAAATACACCAATTTGCATGTGTCACTAAGTCAGGGAGAAAGCTTTCCAATCTCTCTAAGACTTGTGACTTTTTAGGTATTTTCCAGTTCTTCATTTAAGTTTTGCAGTGCCTGGAAAAGTAAAGTCTTCTTTTACCTGTGAGGTATCATGGGGAACAATAAAGCGTTTAGGATCAGAGCATGACTAGAATTTTATTGATGACCCAAGGCAAAATAAAATTCAGCCTGCTCTTTTGCAGCAATATTAGATTTATCAGCAATAAAATCCTGTTTTGTCAGCAGCTACTGAGAGCAGATATGACTCAGAGGACACATAAAAGCATATGTGTAAGGTAACTAGCTATTATGTTTAGAAAACCACTTTTTGAAACTTAAATGCACTCTAACATTTCATGTTTTAAATCATCAAAATCACACTCAGAATGCAGAATCTCAAAAATATTATGCTCTTCTATTTATGTCCTAATTGCATGAGAAAGGTATAAGTGGTATGCAAGGACATGCAGAGAATCACAAATTTTAGATATTAAGAGAACTTAAAGATCACTGAGCACCACAGAGGAAGAAAGCAAGGCCTGGAAGTATTGTGAGCTGCACAACATCATTCCAAAAGAGGACTAAAATTCAGTTCTCAGTGTTTTGTTTTGTTTTTCAGAAAACACTCATTTTTCAGGTAGATCAACTTCCAATGTTTTAGAATTGTGGAATCTTGTTTCTGTGACATTATTCTTCAACTTTTTTTCAAAAAGTGATATTATATCATGATTTATTTTATAACACTTGAGTTTGCAAGAGTAGCAATTCTAGACCTACCAGCATCTTATACATAGGTGGTACTCAACAAATATTGATAGACTGAGGTTATATCCATCAAGATTCATGGCCTAAGATAAGGTTTTTGCTATAACCTGAAAGTCCAATTGTCTAGGATTCCCATTTAAAAAAAAAGTTTAGAAAAGACAGAGTGAGAAAGAGGTTAATTATAGAGCATAATATTTACTCTTAAATACTAAACATTTCTCAGCACCCAAACATGACTTCTTATGATTATCACATAAACTAATCACTACTTATATTTCGAATACATACAAAAGACTTCTGGATCAGTCACAACAGAATAACAGGAACAGGACTTACTCTCACTGTAAAAAAAGAAATATATAACTGAAGAAAATATGTAAAACAACTTTTTAGGTACTAGACAAAAGACAGTGTAGACTGTGTTCCTGAGAGAAGAGAAATGCATAAGGTGAGTTTTGCATTTGCTTCAGTATTCTACCTTTCCAAGCTGTGGACCAAAGACTTCACTTTTAGCCAGAGGGAACAGAGCAGAGAGATGCAACTTGCCAGAAGACAACAGAATAATGTCTTTAAGGTATTATAAAACAAAAACTGTCAACCTAGAATTCTATGTCCCATGAAAACATTGTTCAGAAATGAGGGGTAAATTAGTAGATTTTCAGACAAACAAAAATTAAATTTGTCATTAGTAGACCTGCACTGCAAGAAATGTTACAAGATGGCCTTCAGGTTGAGGCTTAATGATTCGAGCATTAAGGATGTATAGCAGGGATTAGCAAATTACAGACTGTGAGCAAAATTAAGCCAACTATCTGTTTTTGGATGGTCTATGAACTAAAGTGATCATCACATATCTAAGTGGTTGGAAAAAATTAAAAAAATAATATTTTGAAAATTATATGAAATTCAAATGTTATTATTCATTTTTAAAGTTTATTAGAACACAGCCATAATCATTATCTTATAAACTACCTATGGCTGCTTTCACTCTATAATGACAGAGTTGAGTAGCTGTAGCAGAGACTATATTGCCCACAAAGCCTTAAATATTTATTCTTTGGCCCTTCACAGAAAAAGTGTGCAGACCTCTGATCAGAAGAAATGAAAGGCACTGAAAATAGTAAACATACAGGCAAAGATAAAAAACACCTTTCATCCTTTTTTACTTTACTTAAAAAATTGCTTAAAGCAAAAGTAATAGAAGTGGATTATGAGATTTAAGCACATGTAGAAGAAAAATATATGACAATAATAGGAAAAAATAATACAAGGGGAATAAATAGAAACATAGTACTGTAATATTCTTATATTATACATGAAAGGGTATGCCTTAGTCAGATCAGACTGCTATAATAAATACCATAGACTGGATGGCTTAAACAGCAAACATTTACTTTTCACAGTTCTGGAGGCTAGAAAGTCCAAGATCAATGTGCTGGCCAATTCTATTCCTGATGAGAGTCCTATTCCTGGTTTGTAGATGACAACCTCTTGCTGTTTCCCCATGTGGAGGAGAGAGAAATCATCTCTCTCATGTCTCTTCTTATAAGGGCACTAATCCTATTATGGTGGTTCCACCCTCATGACCTAATTGCCTCTCAAAAGCTTCACCTCCAAATACTATCACTTTGGAGGGGGGAGGGGTGATTAGGGCTTCAGCATATGAATTTTGCGGAGACACAAACTTTCAGTCCATAGCATAAGATAATATTAACTCAAATTGTGATAAGTTAAAGATGTATATGTTAATCTCTACAGCAACATCTAAAATTACAAAATAAGGAGATATAAAGAAAGATAAAATAGAATAGTAAAAAATATTCAATTAACCACAAATAAGAAAGAAAAGGAGGAAAAGAAACAAAAAACAGGGAGAAAGAATAGAAAAACCAAAGTAAGATGGTAGCCTTAGGTTAGGTTTAACCTAACCATATCAAGATTACATTATATCTAAACAATCTAATTAAAAGGCAAAGACTCTCAGACTGGGAAAAAAGCAAGACCAAATATAAGCTCTCCACAAGAGATGTAATTAAATGTAAATATGCAGGAAGGTTAGAAATAAAATGATGATAAAATACATACCATACAAACAGTATATATAAAGCTGGACTGATTATATTGAAAATCAGACAAAGAATGCTTCAAGTGAAGGAATAATAATAAAGATGATGTGGGACATGTCTTAATGAGACAAGGATCAAAGAATATTGAAGATATGAAAAACACTATCAAACAATTTAAGAACGCTAGTTGAAACCAGTTAATTGGCATTTGTATAATACTACATAAAACAACTGCAGAATTCACATTCTTTTGAAGCACACATGGAACATTCATAAGATAAACTATGTGTTGAGCCAAAAAAAACAAGCCTTAATTTCAAAGTATTGAAAACATACAGAATACATTTTCAAAATAAATTAGAATTATATTAAAAATCAATAACAAAAGATACTTGTAATATCACCAAATACTTTGAAATTAAGAATATAATTCTAAATAAAACATAAGTCAAAGAAAAAAATCACAAAAGAAGATAGAAAATATTTTGACCTTCATGCTAAGGGAAAGACAACACATTAAACTTTGTGGGATGCAATGAAGACAGTCTGTAAGAGGTAATTTATATCTTTAGATGCTTATGTTAGAGAAGAAACATTTAAATCAATGATCTAAGACTCACTATAAAGAACCAGAAAAATAAGATCAAATTAAACTCAGAATAAGTAAAGGGAGGAAAGAACAAAATAAATGTGGAAATCATTGGTATATAAAGTAAGCAAACAATGCAGAAAACCAACAAAACTGAAACTCACTGGCAAGTATAACCAAACATTTGAGAAAAAAGTAACTACAATTCTCCAATCTTGAACCAATGTTTTCCTAAAATATAAATGGTCCAAACATTTCAATTAAAAAGCAGACATTGTCAGAGTGGATGAAAATGTTAGGCCCAATTATATACTATCTTAAAAAAAAGGAAAAACTTCAAATAAAATATATATAGATTTAAAGTAAATTCATGGAAAAACATATGCTTTACAGATAAAGCTATGTCTTAGTGTGTTCAGGCTGCTGTAACAGATACCATAGACAGGGATAACCAAAATTTATCTCACAGTCTTGGAGACTGTGAAGTTCAAGATCAAGGTGCCAGCAGATTCTGTGTCTAGTAAGGGCCTGATTCCTAGTTTACAGAAGGCTGTCTTCTCACTGTGTTCTCTCCTGGCAGAAGGAGCAAGGGAGCTCTGCTGGATCCTCTTCTGAGGGTACTAATCTTATAATCTTTTATTAAGGGTGGAGCATTCATGACCTAATCACCTCCCAAAAGCCCCACCTGTAAATACAATCACACCAGATATTAGGTTTCAACATTTGAATTTTGGGGACACAAATCTTCAGTCTATAGCATCTGGGGTGGTTGTATTAATATTGGACAAAGTAAACTTTACAGTAAGAAATATTACCAAGGATAAAGATAAAGGAATCCAAATGATAAAAATTTTAATTCAGCAAGAAAGCATAACAACCCTAAATATGTATGCACCTAAAAACAGAACTTAAATGAAGAAAAAACTGACAATTTAAAGAGAAATAAACAACTAGTTGAATATTTCAAACTCTTTTCTCAGTAATTGATAAAACAAGTGGACAGAAAATCAGTAAGGATATAGAAGACTGAGTAACTACAAAATATTCCAGTGACAGAAGAATACGCATTCAATTACACGTGGTATATTCACCAAGATAAACTATATGTTGATTCATAAATCAGGTTGTAATAATTTTAAAGGACTGAGTAAATAAAGTTTATATTGATTTTCTTGCTTTTTCAAAATAAAATATTTTTGAAAGAAGCCTCTTAATAGGTTTAAGGAAGCCTACCTCATATTACTTGATGACAAAATCCAACTAAAAATAATGTCATCAACTGGATTTAAAAATTATTTTCTCTTCCAGGTTATTTTACAAAGCAAGTAATGCCCCACAATGTATGAAAGAAAGCTTCTCAGTGAGGAAAATGTTTTAAACCAACAAATCAAAAGAGAAATGATCAAAACTCAAATATTCTGAAAACCAGTCACAGGCATTGTGTTTATGTTATATCAAAAGCAATAAATAATTTTTTAAAAAACATCCTAGAATATTCTTTCAAATAATTGAAATATTTTAAGGAAATTGTGTGAGCCATCTCAAAGAAGAGAATAGTACTGGTGAGCCAAATTCCTTTCTAATTCAAATGGGATTTATGAATATAATGCAAGGTTGTTTTTCATGTTGCATGTAGAGCTCTACAAAAAGTATTTCTGTTTAGGGTAGATAATCTATCAAAATAAAACCAGCAGAGCTATGACATGAATACATATAAGTCTATGTAGGCATACAGCCTGATTGTTTTTTACTAATCCAATGATGAAACGGTGCTATTTATGTTCTATTTAAGCATATTTGATTTGGTTTGCTTTGGTTTAGCTTGGTTTTGCTTTTAATGTAGAACACATCTGGCATTGGCATCTAGTCTTAGATTGAGATAGCAAAGAATGAGCAAAAGTCTTGAATATCTATGATCAAATCAAAAGTGCTGAAGAGGTTATCTTGATATGCCGTTATCAAGAAGCCCAGAGAACCAGAAAAAAAGAAGGAAAAAACAATGCTGGAAGGCTAAAAGAATCAAGATACTGGCACAGAGAAGTTAATGAATGATTTGGGAGCAATGATTAAAGAAAGGCTGATTCAGAGCCCAGGGAACCTAAAGAACAGATAAGAGAGAGGTTTGCCAATCACTATAGAAGGCAAAGAAAGTAAAAAGCAGGTCAAGAAAATAAATTGTGCAATTCAAGCCCTGTGCCCGTAATTCGTATAGAACTAGAGCTCGAAAACAGGAGCTAAGTTCCAAGTATTCAGGGAGGAACCTGGGATGACAGGTGAGAAACTAGACCCAGAGTTACATAAGAGTCAGTCAAAAACCCACCTAAAGCAACTATATTTCGGCAAGAAAAGCCAAGACAAAATACATTAGCCAGGACCCTAAAAAATGAGATCCAACCCTGGAAATATAAATATAACCATTGAGCAGAAAAGTACACACAGTTGTCATGTATGTGAAGCTTCACGTGGATCCACATATGGGTAGCCTGACTAACAGGGAAAAGTGCAGCAAGTTGGGCTTGAAACTGACCCAAGATCCTCTGAAATATGCAGAGGATATTTCAATCCTTCCCAGAAGCAGAACTAAGACCAGGGAAAACACAGCAATCAGGTGGAGAGGCTCACTTACTAGGAGCAAAAGTGGGTCAGGAAAGTACCAGACCATTCCTACCACAGAGACCCAGCTTGTCAATGAGATTTAAAGGGACATTAAATTTTATATATCTTTTAACTGATTCAGCTATTTATGAATATCAATAGTGCTAAAATTCTAATTTCATAAAATGCTGATACAAGAACTATACCAAAGATAAAAATCATGGGCTGAAAGTCTGATAAACCTATGAGTGTGAACTTAAATATACAAAAGGCCATGTCAATTGCTATAACTCTACCATATTAGTAAAGGATATTTATTAAATGGAATATTACTGTCTATTTTCCTCTACAATAAAGGCAGTTAAAAGACCATTGATTGGACTTCCCAGGTGGCGCAGTGTTTAAGAATCCACCTGCCAATGCAGGGGACATGGGTTCAATCCCTGGTCTAGGAAGATTTCACATGCTGCAGAACAATTAAGCCCGTGTGCCACGACTAATGAGCCCATGTGCCACAACTACTGAAGCCAGAGTGCCTAGAGCCCGTGCTCCGCAACAAGACAAGCCACTGCAATGAGAAGCCCATGCACCACAATGAAAAGTAGCCCCTGCTCTCCGAAACTAGAGAAAGCCCGCACACAGCAACGAACAGCCAAAAATAAAAATTAATTAATTAATTTAAAAAAAGAAGACCATTGATTATCTTCAGATTTTATGAAGAATTTTTCACAGAAGTCTCCTAATTTAAAATCTCTAGAGAATGAGTAAGCGTTGTAATGCCCAACAGCCCATGTGAAGGCAGACAGGGATCAGGCACAACTGTTGAGTACGGTCTACACTGGAGTGACGGGGTGGTGGACTGGGTCATTGCTCTCAACTCTGCCTTTGTTATCTCTACACAGTTGACTTCACTGAGAACGCACACTGAGCCCAGACAGAAGAAAAATGTGCTTAAATCATTTAACTGCTTTCCCTCTCCTTTCTCATTGCCTTTCTTTTACCCCCAAGACTTCTGGGCTCTCCCCTAGCCTCCCCTTCCCAAGTTCTGAAAAAGTCTCATTTCTAGTCCTCTAGACCTCCCTCTGAGGACATAGGTATCTCTTGCTAGAGCTTCTCCCAAGAATTGAATCCAGGCCCCAAATCTAGGGTTCAGTTCTGCAATTGGCATACATTTCTATTTGCTGCCTGCTTAAAGACAAATATTGACCATTGTCTAGAGTGCTTCCATTGTCCCTCACCAACCAGAAAACTTGCTGTTGACTACTGCTTCCTGCACCCATGCACCTCCACCCCATCACTAGTCCTAGTCGCTTGATCAGCTACTCGTTAGTCTACTTTAATACCTACATAATACTCACCCAGCCTCTTTTACAGAGCAGGTCCCTCTAGAATAATTTTGCTTCCACTCTTTCCAAGGCAAGTGTGCACATTCTTAACTTACTCTCTTAATAAGGATAACAATATTACATGAAGTAGTTCCTAGTGTCAAGGTCCAAAGCCATGGGCTACATGAAAAAAAAGTTACTAAGACAATCCACTATGATTTCCTAATCTCCTCAAATAGGTTTATTAGGAAAACAGAGACTACCAAAGAGAGGCTGAGAATAATTTTGTCCCCTTCACAAACCACTGAGAGGGCACTTCTGAGTGTGCAGGGGAGAGCTGAGCTCATTACAGAGTAAAATAGAAACTACCTACAGATAATGGTAAAACTAATGAATTATGAAGTCACTTCCCCATCATTTCCTTCAGGTATAAAATGAGGAAATTGGGCTAGGTCATCTCTGAGGCCTCCTTAAGTTCTGAAAATCTATGATCTGTAGAGAGTGCCTCCATTTAAATTGACATTTAATGTTAAACATACAAAAACTTATTGACAATAAGTTTTCTGTGAGTACCAATATAGAATCAGTATGGCCAAAACATGAGGTTTTAAAGGAAGATGGAAAGCAGATGCTTAAGAATTGAGAAGCTATAACTTAAACTTAATAATTTGTGCAGTACCCATGAGTTCGGAATAACAAGGCACTTGAATCCACAAAGCATTGGACAAATTCAAATTCATAACCATTTGTTTATCAGCATATTTCCAGATCCCCAAGTATGGTGGAGGTTGTAAATGCAGTATTATATAGGAATGCACTAGTTATTATCATTCAGGAAATGATACCATGGAATAAGAAATTCTATGAAATGTATTCCATCATTTTAAAATCTATGGTCATAAAGGCAACTAGGCAATGCCAGTAAGGTGGGGGGAACACAACACTCCAGCTCCCTGTTCATAACCTAATGGTCCCAATTTCCAGTCATTCATGTTTTCAGGAACATGGGTCTCCATTTCAAAATGTCTTAATAGTTATGAATGACTTGTTTTCAATATAAATACTAATGTGTTTTTCTATCAGATTAGCTCATTACAGAATAATGTACATCAATTTCATGCATAATTTGCACTTTTATAGCTGAAACATCAAGAAAAAACATAATCATTAAATGTTGATTCATGAAGCAAAAAAGATTTGTTTTTAATTCAAGCCCATGTTTATCAGGCCAGCAAGAACTGAGAATTGTGCAGAGATATCACATTGCTTCCTGAGGGGTCTTCTCCTCCCCATATCAATGTCTACTCCTGCCTGCTGGCTGCTGCTTTCCAGGCAGAATTTCTAGGCATACAAAGTCGTTCCGTTCCTTGTAATAACAGAAGTTTCACTCAAAAACAAGAGTCAGCAACCACGACTAGTGGGCTATGTGTACCGCCTGCCTGTTCTGCCTGTTCTTAGCTCTAGAACTAAGAATGATTATTACATTTTTAAATGGTTGTAAAAAGAAAAAAAAAGAAATTTATTTCAAAATGTAAAAATTATACGTAAATTTCAGTGTTCAATAAATGATATTTAAAATACAGGCAGCTACACTTGTTTACATATTGTCTATGGCTGCTTTCCTGCTATAACATAAAGTCAAAATGTCACAATGGAAACCATATATCCCACAAGTTATACTTACTACCTGGCCCTTTAGAGAAGAAGTTTGCTAACCCCTGCCCTAGAATATCTAGGAAATTGCCTTGTTGCCCTATATTCCATCCTGCAAATGGAAATGCATTCTGTTTCCCATTCCTAATACAAAAAAGTCAAATTTAAAAGTCAACACTTTGCTTTGACATAGACTCCCTCTACAAAAATACCTCTGTTTTTCTTTCCAAAACTTCTGCCACAGTTCTTCAGACTCAGTCAATTGCTCAAAAACAGTGTCTCTACCTTTCTCCCCGTTTCCTTCCTTGCAGGGAACTCACCACCTTGATTATGCTATTTAATCGACTACATTCTTCTCTGTCCCCAGACCCAAACAGATTTCTTCACAGCACTTATTGCAGTGAGAGTTTATTTTCTATTTGTCTGTATCTCCCGCTGGGGAGTACACTCCACGAGGCTGGGGTCTATACATGTTGTTCACTGTCACCATCATATAGTATTCTTTTAAAAGTACTTAGTATGTGTATGGCTGACTCATTTTGTTGTGCAGTGGTTTACATAACATTGTAAGCCAACCATATTCCAATAAAAATTAATTTAAAAAATAAAAAAATAAAGTATTTAGTGATTGGTGACATCAGCGTCGAGGCAGCATGAGACACTCCCTTTGTCTCTCCCCTTCAGTCTACAGCTAGGAAAACATCCATAACTCAACAAAGGTTCCTCTGCCCAATGCACAAAGACACCAGAGGGATCCATATAACCGCACATCTGAAGGTGGGTGGATTGAAACGTATGAAGGAGGCAGATCCGGAAACAGCGAAGGCAGTGGCCATGATCCCAGCCTCCAGGACCCAGGAGCTGAACCCACAGTCCAGAGAACCCGGTAGCAGCAGGGGAGGTGGAGCACACAACTCTAGCTTCCTGGCCACAGAGGCACCTGTAGCCACAGGGAACTGGGCAGCAGCAGCCACAGGGCCAACAACCTGGTCCCTTCAGCTGCAGCAGCGCCCATGACTCCAGCCCTTTCACCTGCAGCCATGACACCCGTGAATCCCATAATGCCTGACAAGGCAGAGGTATCCAGCTGCCCACACACACTTTTCCTCCCCTGCCATGGTGGTGGTATCCACAACCTATGCACCCTGGATAAGGTAGAGGCCCCCGTCATACGGGTGATCCCAGCAACAACACCAGCAGCAGCAGCAACACTGGCAGCAGCAGGGTACCAGTGACCCCAGAGGCACAAACAGTGATGATGATGACGGCACTGGCATAACTTCTGGCAGAGGTGGTAGAGGGTGGAAATATAGCCAGAGGCAGCTCAGGTAAGAGAAACCAAACACTTGAGGTATAGCACCACCCACTGAAAAACAAAAGAAAATTCTGTAATTACCAAGCTGCTGAATTTTTAGAATCAAAGTTTAAAGAGTGTTACCTAAATAAAAAAAGGTGTTAGCTGCTTCAAATGCAGCAGCAGAGGAAGAACTCATCAAGCACCATGAAAAACCACCATAACATAGTTCCACAAAAAGAAAATGACAGCTCTCCAAAATCCAGTCTTGAAGTCATGGAAGTTTGTAATCTAACTGATAGAGAATTCAAAATAGCTGTCATGAAGAAACTCAACAAGCTACAAGAAAACTCAGAAAGGTAGTTCAATTAGCTCAGAAATAAAATTAATGAACAGAAAGAATACTTTACCAAAGAGACTGAAACTCTAAAAAAAGAACAACAACAAAAAATAACCAAGCAGAAATTCTGGAACTAAAAAACTCAATAAATGAGATGAATTATGCAATAGAAAGCACTGGATATAGGGTAGTCCATAATATGGAAGAGAAAATCAGTGAGCTTTAAGATAGAAATATAGAAATGATTCAGGTAATAGAGAAGAGAGAATTTTTTTTAAATAAAGAAAACTACAAGAAATATCCAACTCCATCAGGAAAAGCAACGTAAGGATAATGAATATCCCGAAAGGAAAAGAAAAGGAGAAGGGAGCAAAGAGTTTATTTAAAAATACAATAGCTGAGATCTTCCCAAACCTGGAGAGGGAACTGGATACACAAGTCCACAAAGCTAAGAGAATACCTAATTATCTCAAAATACAATAGCTGAGATCTTCCCAAACCTGGAGAGGGAACTGGATACACAAGTCCACAAAGCTAAGAGAATACCTAATTATCTCAATGTAAAAAGACCTTCTTCAACACACATTATATTAAAACTATCAAAAATCAATGATAAAGAAAGAATTATAAAGTAGAAAAAAAGAGAGTATGTAACCTACAATGGAAACCACATTAGGCTGCCAGCAGATTTCTCAACAGAAACATTACAGCCTAGGAAAGAGCTGAATGACATACTCAAAATATTGAAAGATTAAAAACTGTCATCCAAGAATACTCTATCCAGCAAAGTTATCCTTCAGATATGAAGGAAAAATAAAGGCTGTCCCAGACAAACAAAAGCAGAGGGAGTTCATCACCACTATACCTGCCTTACAAGAAATGTTGAAAGGAGCTCTTCTACCTGAAACAAAGGGAGAAACACACAAAACTTTGAGTAAGATAAATAGAATCAGAAAATTTCAACTCTGTATCAGAATATGTTGTTGAACACTGATTATAGCATAAAGGTTAAAGAGGGAAAAAAGCAGTAAAAATAACTATAGCTACTTCAACGTGGTAAAAAAAAAATCTTCACAACATAAAAAGGGATAATTTGAGACATCAAAAAACACCAAAGGCGAAAGGAAAAGGACAAAATCCATAGAGGCAAATGAAGACAAGATGCTACCAGCAGAAAAAGGACTATGTTATCCATGAGACATTTTCTGAAAACTTCATGGTAACAACAAAAACAAATCTAGAGCAAAGACCCAAAGCATTTATATATATATTAAAAAAGGAAACTGAGTAAAACAATACAGAAAACCACCAAACTAGAATGACAGGCAGAAACATAAGGAAAAAAATAATGGAGCTATACAGCAACCAGAAAGCAAAAGGTAAAGTGGCAATCATAAGCCCTCATTTACCAATAATCACTGTAAATGTAAATGGACTGAATTTACCAATCAAAAGACAGAGTGGCTGAATGGATTAAAAAACAAGACTCAACTATATGCTACCTCTAGGAGATTTAGCTCTAAAGACAAACATAGGCTCAAAGTGAAGGGATGCAAGATGACACTCCAAGCAAATGGCATCCAAAAGAAAGCAGAGATAGCCATACTCATAGCAGACAAAATAAACCTCAATCCAAAAAAGGCAACAAGAGAAAAAGATGGACATTATATAATGAAAAGGAAATAACTGATCAATAAGACATAACACATATTATATATGTGTACCTACCATAGAAACACCAAAATACATAAAGCAACTATTAACAGACAAAGCAACTATTAACAGACTTAAAGGAGAAATTGACAGCAACACAATAATGATAGGGAACTTTAACACTCCACTTACATCAACGAATAGATGATCCAAACAGAAAGTCAACAGGGGAACATAGGCCTTAAATGAAACAGACCAGATGGCCTTAACAGATTTATATAAAACATTCCACCCAAATGGAGCAAACTACACTTTCTTCTGAAGTCCACACAGAGCATTCTCAAAGATAAAACCATATATGAGAACACAAAACAAGTCTCAATAAATTTAAAAAGATTGATATATCAAGCATCTTTTCTAAGAACAATGATATGAAACTAGAAATCAACTGCAAGACGAAAGCTGGAAAAATTGCGAATATGTAGAAACTAAACAACATGCTACTCAACAACTATTGAATCAACAAAGAAGTCAAAGGAGGAATCAATAGATATCTGAAGATAAATGAAAATGAAATATAACACACCAAAACATATGAGATACAGCAAAAGTGGTACAAAGAGAAAAGCTTATAGCACTACAAGCCTGCCTCAAGAAACTACAAAAATCTAAAATAATCTAACCTTATACCTACAGGAACAAGAAAAAGAATAAAGTCCAAAGTCAATAGAATAATAAAAATCAGAGTGAAGATAAATGAAAAAGAAACTAAAAAGACAGTAGAACAGATCAATAAAACTAAGAGCTGGTTCTTTGAAAAGACAAACAAAAATGATAAACTTTTATCTAGACTTGCTAAGAAAAAAGAGAGAATGCTCAGATAAATAAAATCAGAAACAAAAGGAGAAATTACAACGGATACCACAGAAATACAATGAGTTATAACAGAATATTATGAACATCCATATGCCAACAAATTGGACAACCTAGAAGAAATGGATAAAAAACAAATACCAAATGATTTCACTCATATGTGGAATATTAAAAAATGAACAAACACAACAAAAACAAACATAGATACAGAGAAGAGATTGGTGGCTATCAGAGGCAATGGGGACTGAGGGAGGGTGAAATGGATAAAGGGGGTCAACTATATGGTGATAGATAAAAACTAGACTTTTGAGGGAGGGTGAGAGGAAGTCACGGGAGGGAGGGGATATGGGGATATATGTATAAAAACAGCTGATTCACTTTGGTGTACCTCAAAAGCTGGTACAAGAGTGTAAAGCAATTATATTCCAATAAAGAGCTTAAAAAAAAACCCAACTAGACTTTTGGTGGTAAGCACGCTGTACTGTATTCAGAAATTGAATTATAATGTTGTACATGTGAAACATTTATAATGTTAAAAACTACTGTTACCTCAATTTGAAAAATGTATTTAGTACCCATAGCACTGTCTCCTAACACGTGGAAATTGCTTAATAAATACAAATGACTGAATGAATGAATGAATGAATGAATGAGTAAGCAAGTTAAGTTAAGGCTATAAAAGAACCAGGGCAGAAAAGAGTAAAGAAAGGATTTTTTTGAAAGCATATCCTCCCTTCCCCCAAAAAAAGTTCTCCTTTATTTGAAAATTAAGTTTACAACTTCTGTAGCATTGACCATGTACCAGACATTATGCTTGGTTCTTTACCTCCTATGGCTGCTGTAGCAAATTATCACAAAATGAGTGGCTTAAACACAAGAGAAATGTACTCTCTCATAGTTCTGGAAGCCAGAAGTCTTAAATCAAGGTGTCAATAGGGCCACACTCCTTCCAGATCCTCTAGTGGAGATTCTGTTCCTGTCCCTTCCAGCTTCTTGTGGCTGTTGGCATTCCTCAACTTGTGACTGCGTCACTTCAAACTCTGCTTCTGTCTTCACGGTCTCCTCTTTGGTGTGTCTGTCTTTTATCATCTCATATAAAAACACTTGTCTTTAGATTTAGGATCCATTGGGTTAATCTAGGATGGTCTCATCTCAAGATCCTTAACCTAATGACACTACAAAGATTCTTTTCGCAAATGATGTCCCAGTCAAAGGTTCTAAGAATTAGAACATGACGTATCTTTTTGGGGGGTTACTACACAACCCACTACACTTAGCATCTGGATACTAGTGCATTTATGATTTCACCGTTCTGACAGTTACTGACATTTCTCAGATTTAAAAAACTTTAATAAAGTGGAAAAACAAGCATTTGAAATTCAGTCTGTCAGGGTTTAAGACTATGCCCTTAACATGGCATTTTACTGCCTACAAAGCAGGGCTGCTTTCTGAACTGCCCAACCTTGCAGGCTGAATATACCAGAGTCCTTAGCCACCACTAAATCCCTTGTTTCCCTTTACCTGCTTACATAGCATATGGTCCACCTGGAGTGCGAAAATAGAAGCTATTTCACAATTCCCAGTTACATTCTGGGCTAATAGCCACCTTCTCTAAAATTAAGTTCCTATTTCTCCTAGTAGGTTTTGCTTGATGCTTCATAGTGTTCATGGCAAATTAAACTCATTGCATATCCACCACTGATAAGGAGTGTGTATAAGAAATTCTAAACAGTTTTTTTATCTTTATTCTAGCAATGTTACAAAAGTATGGATTACTTTTTTCCTTGTTGGGATGTAAATGACACTGGAGCATCTCAAATGGAAACAAGGAAGTAGGACATAATGAAGGAATTCTCTGGCCACTCTGAATTAGACATGCCAATGACCCTCTAGTGAATATAAACTGTGTGAATTTCTCCATCCCCCTTCAAATCATGTGGCTCAAAATTTACATAAAGTTAGTTCCTTGTGAAAATCCCCTTCCCAGTGACATGAGACAATTAATGTACTTCCAGAAGTAAACAATCTGCTCCTTTCTGCAGCTGGATCAGAACTGTTACACATCATGCCAACTCAAAGGGAAAATACAGTCAAGGAAATGGAAGGGTCAAAAGCCAACCACCTGGAAATTTATGTCAGTTTTTATGCTTAGGCTCCTTCCCCACAAACAAATATCACACTTTAATACCACTGCACAACAAAGGAAAACCTTTGACTTTTGGGCTTGTGGAAAAAGCAGAATGAAAAAGCAGCATTCATGTGAGAGTCAAAACCTATCCTGCACTTCGGTGAAGAATAAAAAGGCTTTTGTGCTGTGCCCTTTACGTCTGCTGGAGCTGGGGCTCAGGCTGACTCTACAGACAGGAAACAGACAGTGAATGGGCAATTTCTGCTTACCTGATTGTTTCATAGTTTTTCTATCATTTAATCCTCACAACTAACCTTGAAAGTAGGCAAAATGCCCTCATTTTAGAGTTGAGGAAATTAAAACTTAGAAAACCTAATGACTTATCAAAGGTCATGCAGTTAATTAGCAGTGATGTTGGGCAAGCCAGAGATTCCCAAAAGCCAAGCTTACCTGCATCAACTTTTTTTCTGCTCCTGCCAGCATATCTAAATATATGCTTTTAAAATAATGACATGCTAAATCTTACAATCAAGTTATTATAGTATTCTGGTAAGTCTGCAAGTGACACGCTGTTTTCGCTCAAGACAACCAGGATATGACATTGTCTCCTCCTATTACGCCCAGCCAGCATACTGACTGTCAAACACCCACTGCTGTGATCTGTTCAGCAAGGTCAGCTGCTTGACTGCTATGAATAATTGGATGTCATTAATAATGGTCAGCTCCAGGATATAGGAAGGTGGTCAAGCGTGGTAATTATATTTTGAATTCCAGCAGATTACTTCCTAGGGAGCAGGAAGACCACCACTATGTGGGATACAGATTCTCTAGGTACAATAGAGATAATTGCTTCCCTAGAGGTGAAGGGGACAAGCCAAGGGCTCCCTTAATAACAATGTGTGACCAACTTTATAAAGAAACATGGAGGTCAAGGTTTTGCAAGATATGGCCAATACTGGAAAGCCTGACCATTACTAAATGTCTTCAATAGCTAACTTTCTCATTCCCTGGTTCACTTAAGCTTTATGTGTTGTGGGGTGGGGATCACTAAATTTGGAAGCACCAGTGAGGGCAGATCATTGGCTAATTAATAAATTTAGCCCAGTTGATATTCATCTGAAAAGGCCAAGCATAAATCTTTTGCTGTTTAATGTGTATTAAATGTCCACAATATATTAAGAGCTGTAAATACCGCAGAATAATTATATGGAACAACATCATTATCTTTTTTTAAAATCCCTGTCAAACAATGAAGGATTTTTAAAATATCGTCCAGAACATAATAATAAAAATGAGAAACTAAAGAGATTAGGAAAAGGCATATTTTATAGTCATGTGAAAAGGATAAACTGAAAATGATTTTAGAGGATGATAAAATACTAGAGTTTGGGTAGTAAGTAGACTAAAGAGCAAAAAAATCATAGAAAAATATAATAATTCAATATCAACAAGGCATGCTTTATTTCAATACCCATTAGCTATCAGTTCCAGACTTGAATACAGAAACTATTTCTTAAACTGGCCAGCAAAGTGAGAGAACAAAATTAAAATTAAAACATCATAGCCAAGGTATAAGTAGAGAAAACATATATGGAAGCATGGAATCATGATACAACTGCTTGAAACAATATGCAACACATACTGCCATTCTTATCAACTTTTCCATTATTTGGAGCTACTAGGAGTAGGGCCATTTTGACCATTTTTTTCAAGGATATTATTCAGTGTTTAGATCAACTCTGAAATGAAAGACAAACAAATGGATCATGGACATAATATAAAAGCTAAAACTATAAAACTCTCATAAGAAAACACAAAAAGTAAGTCCTCGGGATGTGGATTAGGCAATGGTTTTTTAGTTATGATATCAAAAGGTGGGTAATAAAAAAAAACATATAAATTGACTACCACAAAATTAAAACTTTTTGCTGCAAAAGATACCATCAAGAAAGTGAAAAAACTCAGAATGGGAAAATACATTTGAAATTCAGATATGTGATAGAGAATTTATATCTCACAAATATCTAAAAAACAGAAACAAGCTAAATGGCCATCAGCTGATGAATGAATAAAATGTGACACATGCTACAACATGTTTAACACTTGAAAACATTATGCTATGTGAAAGAAACCAGTCACAAAAGGCCATATATTATACAAATCCATTTATAAGAAATGTCCAGAGTAAGAAAATGTGTAGAGACAAACAGCAGATTAGGGGTTGCTTAGGACTGGGGGAAGAAGACAGGAGGGAAATAGAGATTCAGTGCTAATGGGTATAAGGTTTCTTTTGCGGGTGGTGAAAGTGTTCTAGAATTAGATTATGGTGATGGTTGCACAATCCTATGAATATACTAAGAAACATTAAATTGAAACTGTAAATGGGTGAATTGTAGGCATGTGAATTCTATCACAATAAATTCAAAGCTGTTTTAAAAAACAATCAAAACAAAGAAAAATATCAATAGGTATAAGCTATTTCCTAGTGATAAAATTATTTGATTTTTAGACTAGAGATCCAGAAAGAGACACAACTCACCCGAGATCCCATATTCAGCCAGTAGCTAAGCAGGATCCCTAACATTTCTGTTTCAAAGATTCCCTAGACCTCAGTGCCATTGGGAAATTTCTTACCCTTTATGGTCTATTTTCAGTGGGTGGCAGGGAGAATCTTTTCCTCTTAATGAACAGTAGCCTTACTAGTGATGCATTTACCCAGAAGCATGAGCCACTTTTAACCCCACACAAGGCTAGGACGGCAAAAAAGGAAGATCCTCATCTCAGGTGCAATATTTCCAGAACCTTCAAGCATCTTATTTTAAAAACAGAAGTCTGAGAAAATGCCTGGAATACCAGTCGTTTCCTCATTGGCACAATGAAGAAAGTGAACATCACCTAAAGAATTCAGCAAAAATGTAGTACAAGCCCAAGTAAGAAAGAGTAGCAGAGATAGCTATGTTTGTGTGTCAGAGTGAGTGGGTGTGTGTGTGTGTGTGTCTATGTGTGCCAGCACACCTGGGAGGGAGAGTGGTTAAGGGGTTCAGGGAAAGCTACGGCCGAACGTCAGGGCCTGAGAACATTTTGAAGCTTTTCTAGAATACTTCAGAGACAATACAGAAGTTCCTTATGCTTGAAAAGGAAACATACAAGAGACGGAAGAGTGGGAAGTGTATATGTGTTTTCACTACTGCACTCCAGGCTTAAAAAGAAATTTAATCAGTACAGAAAATTCAGGAATTTTTTGTTCCTGTGCTAGTTCTTTTATTTCTAATAAATTTGCAATTTTCAAGTTTCTACTGTACTTGTCTTCTTTTACTTCTACTTGAGTTATTTTTATTTCTTTTCATAAAATAAAAATGTATCTTATAGAGAGCACTCTATCTTGGGATAGAGGAAATTAACCAATAACATTTCCCTGCCAGTTTTTCAACCTCAACAAACTCGCCTGCATGTGAGGAGGAGAAAAGGTGAGAGAGGATATTGATAGTATACAGAGCTCCATGTTTTATTCATCTCTCCAGAAAGCTGTGGGTATTAACCAATTACCCTACACTATGCATCTGTAGGATAAAGATGAGTAGTCCAGCTGTGCTCCACTTTAAGAAAAACTAAACTTGATTTATAAAAATCAAAATTTATCAAAAGTATAAATAATGAAATGAATCAGAAAACGTATTCATAGAAGGATTCAAGATAAAGAAAAATTTTTAAAAGAATGCTCTTGTAGTACATTTGAAATATGACTTCATTTATAAAACTTGAATTACTCTTTTACCAAAATTCATTATTAAAAATTCCAAATTTATAAAGGCAGATGCATTAGGAGGTTAGCTGTTAAGTTCATTAAAAGGTTTCTTTAAAGAGCATGCCATCTCCAAATCCTACCTCCATGTACGAGAAATATGATTTGATTTGCCAGCAATTGATTAAAAGCAGATTCAGGGAAACACAGCCATTGCTAGAGCTAAATATGCCTGTACTTGGCTGTTTCTGTGGGCAAATAGAAAAACTGAATATCTGAGTAATTAGTCATTTTCAGATTAAAGCTTATAATTAGGTTCTCCTAGTCTCTTATCTATAAAGTATCTGTCTGTCCACAATATTAATACACAGACAGATATAAATTACTCATGCCAATGGAAGAAGCAGAGAAACATTGCACCAAATAGTGGATAGTTCTAAAATTATTTCATCTTAACTTTTGGCTATATTTTATTTGCTTTAACAATATAAAGATAAGCAACAGAAATCTAATTTCTCATGCACATAAATTGAAGTTCAGTAATATTAAGCAGAATGTCTATGAGAAGTAGATTCAGGAATAGAATTCCAACACATGCTATAATCTGAGGGGAAGTCTTGAGAAAATATCATGGAGGCTGACAAAAGGCAAGTCCTCTTAGTTCAAAATGAAATAAAAGATTTTAGAAGTAGGTACTATACAATGATTCTCTTCAAACAAACCAATTTCATTTTTTAAAAACTTTTTTATTTACTGAAGTAATGTTGGTTTCCAATATGAGTCTTGTGGAGGGGAGAGGGCAGTTGGGGTGGGATGAATTGGGAGATTGGGATTGCCATATATACATTACTAATAAGAAAAAAAATATCAAATTAAATATATGCAGTTTGTTTTATGTCAATTATATCTCAATAAAAGTTCTTAAAAATACATATATGTCTCATGTACAACATTGTATTTCGACTTCTCTATATAAATACTATACCATGCTCACTACCAAAAGTAGTTTCCATCTGTCACCATACAGTTGACCCCCTTTACCCGTTTGGCCCTCCCCCAACTTCCCCTCTGGTACCTACTAATCTGTTTTCTGTATCAAAAAAATTTCATTTTTAAATGGAACCTCAAAAAGAATCTGTACTTTCAGCATTCTTTTGATTGGCCTGCGACTGACTTTTACAAGGAATAAAGATGAATTCACTGGCCAGCTTGCATTTCTGCTTTTAGAGGCAAAACATGACAATAGACTTGCTCTGTCTGGTCTAAAAGGTCCCAACTACTGTGTAGCCCCCTAGGAGATCCTGGCCAGGGTGTTTAGAAATTTGTGCAAGCATCATCATCTCCCAAAACAAACTTTAAAAAATCAATTCACAATGAGAAATGAATAATATAAATTTTGTTAAGGTGGATCATCAGAAGTCCAGAGAAGCTGAGCCTTCTGGCAATAAGGCTGAATGTTCACCAACAAGAAAGCAACATAACCAATTTACAACTGAGTATATGTCCGTATTCCAGATAATTCTAAGGCAGACAAAACACTGAGCTTCATATAAGATTCTAATCTTAACTAAGGTTTTTATCCTATTAATGCACCCCATGTCTAATAATCAAATCTGACAAAGCCAGGTAAAAAGGAATATATTTCTTGACAAAATAGGAGCATGGGACTAAATAACATAAGGAAATAAAATTGCTTCTAACAATCTATTGAAAGATTCCATTAAGTAATTCTGGTTCATTTTGAAACTTGATAATGGAGCTACATTTGAGTTTCACATGAATATGGAATGATTAAAACAATCTTCTCAGACAATGAGTATTAAAGCTGGTTATGTTTGTGGAAAACAGATAAGGGACCTTTGGTGAAACCAAAACACTGAGACTGAATATACATATTGGGTATTCTATGAGAGGAAGGCTATGGTCGAATGGAGATTTAAAAAACAAAACAGTGCTATGAATAGAGACAGCCATGCATGTAAGTTTTGTAGAGACAAATTGGCTGATTAAAGTTGTTAGATATTGTGATAATACAAAAGGGGAGCTGGTGAGAAAATTCACTAAGCTCAAAAGAATAATAAAGCTGAAAATGAACAAAGATTACAACATCACTTCAAAAAATGGAGCTAATAATAATGCTCTTTGTATCTGTAGCACCTTTTATCTTAGCAGTTCGGAGCATTTCACAGAATCAATGAATCATGACTTCTATGGTTGAACGTAACCAAAAAGGTAATCTAGTCCAAACACATTTCCAGGCTTCTGTCTCTTCTACAACATCTCCCACACACAATCATACAACCTATTTGAACTCTCCGGTAATCTCATTTCCTCCTGAGTACACCATCTCAGATCCATACAACAAAAAATCCAGAATATTTGTATTTGTCACTGTCTTTGCATTGAAGCAGACAGCAATTTTCTCATTAGGCAGAGCTGTAAGTTGGTAGGGCAAGAAGATAGGAGAAAAAGAGTGGATTACAAAATTTTGCAAGACAGAAAATATGTAAGAGGTAACTGACTTTGCAGATCTCAGAAAGTTTGGAATAAGACTATTTAGGGGACTTCCTAGGTTGCACAGTGGTTACGAATCTGCCTGCCAATGCAGGGGACACAGGTTCGATCCCTGCTCCAGGAAGATCCCACATGCCACAGAGCAACTAAGTCCGTGTGCCACCACTATTGAGCCTGCACTCTAGAGCCCATTGGCCATAACTATTGAGCCCATGTGCCACAACTATTGAAGCTCAAGCACCTAGAGTCCATGCTCCACAACAAGAGAAGCCACCGCAATGAGGACCTCACACATCACAATGAAGAGTAGCCCCCGCTCACCGCAACTAGAGAAAGCCCATGTGCAGCAACAAAGACCCAACACAGCCAAAAAATAAATAAATAAATTTATTTATTATTTAAAAAAAATACTATTTAGATGATAGAGGATTGAGAGCCAAAAGAAAGGAAGACGACTCCTACCTCAGGAGTCTGGAAAGACTCAGAAATCATAATACCTCTGAGAAGGGGGTACAGATTGTGCTTATAAACCTGATGGGGGTATAAAACTCTGTGTAAGGAGAAGCCAAACCTCCAGAACCACCTCACCCTCCCATCCTGTACAGCTAAACAATGGTGGCACATGGCAGAAGATTCATGTATTCAAAATTGCACTGAATGCCTACTATGTGCCAGGCATTGCTCTAGGAACGGTGGCTATGGCAATGAGCAAAATACAAAAAGCTCTGCCCTCATAGAGCTTATATTCTAGAGACAGGCAACATAATAAATAAAGGACTGTCAGATGGAGATAAATGATAAATAAAGCAGGGAGGATAGGAAGGCAAAGGGGAAGGAGATCATTTTAGATAGGGTGGTCAGGAAAGGCTTTCCTGAGGGTGACAACTGAGCAGGATCTGAGCAAGGTGAGGTGACTATCTGGGGAAAGTTTTAGGCAGTGGGAAGTTTTAGACAAAGGTCTGAAGAGGGAACGCCCTCATGGACAGAGCGGGGAGACATTCTCCGTGAGGAGACTAACTTGGTTCAGGTAGCATGAGTGGGGTGGGGAACAATAGGAAACTGGGTCTAGAGCTAACGAAGGGGCCAGAGGGGGAAGCACAGGTTGAGCAGAAGGACTGCAAGAGCAAAGGCCTTGACAGAGAATTTAGCTGGAGAACACTAAAAAAGGAGCAGAGGAGAAGAGGACGAGGTCTGAGGGAAGACCAAAGCCAGACTACAGAAAGCCTCCTCCATCTTAGATGAGGTTGATTTTACTCTGTTTGCCATTAGAAACCACTGGCAGACTGTAACAGAATCACTCTGGAGTCCCTTCTGTAACCCCTCAGAGGAGGTCCTGTAGTAAAATGCTCTCTTTAAGCTCTAGGACCCATAATACTGATTAATCTTGGCTTTTTAGGCCTAGACGCAATCTCTCCAACTTGAGCTCCCTTGTCTGCAGTCCTTCTGTGAGGCCATCATTCCTTTGTGCTCTGAGATAGTGGGAAGGTGCTCTGACATCCTAGGCAGGAAACGGATCACTCATTCTGGCAGTACCTCCATACTTCCCAAGAAACATCATTAAACATCTCCCAAAATGAGTATCTGTTGATTCATGTCTAATATTACGTGGATTACAATGGCTTGATATTTACAAATGAAAACTAGCCCAGAGCAAGAGTCATCCCAATAGACAGAAAGTCAATTTTATTTCTTCTAAATTACTTTGATATGGGAAAAAATGTTCTTCTGGTTTGGGATGCTGCCATTGGGACAACCCTGGTGCCTTTATGATGTACATGTGCAAACTATTTCAGCTCACAGTGACCCTGCAGGCAGTCTCTTCTAAGGCTAGGACTACAGGTCAATAGGGAAGCAGGTCAGTTCCAGGAGACTACACAGATTCTTAGCCTTAAGCAGGTGATTCTGATAATGTCCAGTTCTGTATTGATTACCCCAGCATACTCTCCGAATATGTAAAGATCTGGACTTCATTAAAATTATCCTGTTTCCTCAAGGATGTTTTAAACTCTATGGAAAGAACCCAGAATCAGAGTACATCCTACCAATTTGGGGATGCGTAAACTGGCCATTTAATCTCTCTAATTCAGGGAGCAACTAGAGCAGAGATTCTTACCTCTAAACCCAGAATCAGTGAACAGAAAATAGGAGGTCTGTGACCTTGAATGGTTAAAAAAATTAAATCTTTATTTTTACTAACATCTAACTGAAATTCAGCATGGTTTAAATTATGAATAACCAAAAAAAACCCACAGTGAAATCAATGGTACTTGTGACTTTATCACCAATAGAAATCATAAATATTTTCATATAATACTGCAATTGGTCCAGATATCTCAAAATATGTTCATACCACTTCAATATAATGGAAATTATCAGAAATATCACTAGATCTCATTATTTAATATATTAATTAAGAAAATACATATATTGCTGTGCCAAGTTTGTTATTTAATATGTGAGTAGCATATTTCATTATTATTGTGTTCTTTTATAGCCATACGGATTTCTATTTATATTTCATCTGCCCTACAAGGTGACTTGGTACATAAGGGCACATGGAACCAAAAGAAGAAGAAGAGGAAGGAGTAAGAGGAGAAAAAAAGATGGAAAGGCTCCAAGACTATCTTCAAGGCTGATGTACTTTGGGGGTATGTTGTTCAGGTTTGTATATGCTGCTGCCTGAGAAAGAAGGGCACTGAGATGCTTACAATGATGATCCTCATAAAATAGCACTTGATTAATGCTGTGCCACTATCAAGAACCAGAGCTGCCTTCTAGAAGTCTGTGCCAGCACAAGCAGCCTACTTCCAGAGAACAGTTGGGCTCTCAGCATTATGGACAAATCAGTGAACAAGCACAAAGGATCATATCCTGTCACTCCCCCCCACTCTTGTCATCATGCATTCCAGTGTTCATTTGCTATTTCATCACATTAAATTAGAATCATCTCTTCCATGCCCTCAAAACCTGCTAGCATCTACAGCAATGCTTGACTGCCTCTCACTTTTCTTTTTTTCATCCTGTCCCCATTACTCCTTTGATCTCCCAGATTTCCTGCCTTGTACCTCTGCTTTCTTAGTCTCCTCGCTTACCCATAGGTGATGCTGATCGCCATCAGCTGCTCTCTGGGAGCTTGCTACATTAACAGCGACAGATGTCCCCAAACCACAGCAGGTGGCCTGTAGCAGGTCAGCTGGTCATCAAAGCACAGAGACCAGAACAGATGAGTACCAGCAGGTGAAGGCGACATAGCTCCTTCCCCAAGAATCCTTCTGTGGGTGAGTCTGGCTCACAGCAACTACCTCAGGCAAGCAGCAAGTATCTGCTAGCCTCCCATTCATCTGCCAGATTCAGATTTCCTTACCATTGTTCATTTTGAATTCTGATAACTGGAAGAGTTTATAAGCAGACAATGAAATCAGTGCCCAGAAAAGATCATTGGAACAGGCTGAATTTGCACATAGAAAAGAACACCTATTGACAGAAAAATGCAGAATGTCTTTTTCATTAGAAGGAAAGAAAGAAGGGTAGATAGAAGGAAGGAAGAGTCAGTAAGAAAGGAAGGTGTAAATCACTTCTCATTAGAACATCCAACAGATTATCTGAACAGTGGAGAACAAGAAGGAAAACGACAAACAGGTGGCCCAGCTTCTTGACCCACTAGACATGAGTTACCTACAAGCAAAGTTTAAACTATATTAAACAGGTATTAATATAGTCTAATTTTCTGTATTAATATAATCTAATTAATATAAATAGTACAACAATTCTTCAAAAACTGATTTTAAATTGATCACTCCACAGACTATATTGCTTCCTTTTGCCTCACGGGAAGATGCTCATGGTAAACAGGGACACAAGATTACAATCACTGAAAGTGATATGTACACTGCAGAATTATTATTTGCAAGTGCCAATCAAACCATGTTACTCTCCACTACAACACCTGCCAAGGTAGTCACAATGCACTCAGAATCAATGCCAGCCTCCTTTGCACACTGTACCAGACCTGCTGCAATTGGCCTCTGCTGACTTCTCCCACCTCACTTTGGCACATGACCTCTCTTGTCCACTGCATGTAGCCATACTGGCTTTTTGTTCCTCAAACAAATCACAATTTCCCACCCAGAGCCTCTGCTGTACTGTTCCTTTGACTGGACTACCTAACCCCCAAACTTTTTCACAACTAACACCTTCTATGGTGGTCATTTTGTCTCAGCTTGACTGGGCTAAGGGATTTCCAGATAGATAGTAAAACATTATTTTGAGGTGTACCTGTGAGGATGTTTCTGGAAGAGGCTAGCATTTGATTTGGTGGACTCAGTAAAGGTCATCACCAACAACTGGGCATTATCTAATCTGTTCCAGGTCTGAATAGAACAAAAGGCAGATGAAGGGTGAATTTGCTCTCTTGCTTGAGCCAGGACATCCATCTTCTCCTTCCTTTGGAGATGAGAACTCCTGGTTCTTGGGCCTTCAAACTCAGACTGGGACTTACAATACCCGCTCCCCTGGTTGTCAAGGCTTCGAGTTTGTATTAGAAATACACTACCGGCTTTCCTGGGCCTCCAGCTTGCTGATGGCAGATTCTCAACCTCCATAAACACGTGAGTCAATCCTTCATAATAAATTCCTATCTATCTTTCTATCTATCTATTTATCCATCCATCCATCCTATTGGTCCGAGTTCTCTGGAAAACCCTGACCAATACACCTTATCATACAGCTGATATGTCACCATGGTAAGGAAGCCTTCCCTGAGCACCAAAACAATGCTACCCCACCCCTAATGCCCTCTATCCTGTTATCTTACTTCATTTTCTTTAGAGCATCAATCCTGTATGAAATTCTTACTTCTTTGCTTACCTTCCCCTGTCTTCTGCATGAGAACCAGGACCTTATCAGTCTTTTACTTTGCCATATCCCCAGCCATTAAAAGAGCACCAAGCACATGGTAAGCACTCAATACATATTTGTATAGATACAGTCAATATTAAATGACTGTACTTGTTTGGAATGAATCAATGGTGTCACTTGTTTGTCAAATTCTAATAGTTGGAGCTTGAACCTGACATGATAGATCAACACACAAGCACTCGCAGCCCCAGAAGGAATCTCTTTTCTGGAGTTAAAGTATATCAGTGATAGTCAAATTATTTTGTACCATTTAGTTAGGCTTATCAGCCATTCCCACCAACCAAGGGAGGAGCAGTAGGGAGGGTCACAACAGAGTTAAATTCTGAATTATGGTACAAATACATTAACTTGACAGGAGAAAAATACTACTGTTGCCACTTTATACACTAATTTCACACACTAAGAACCAGCAGGTATTGCAGAACAAACATGACTTTTGAAGTCAGGCAGATTCAGATTCACAGCCCAACTCTTCCATTTCTGTTTTAGACTGTATTGTGTCTCCCCAAAATTCATATGTTGCAGCCCTAACCCCAGTGTGACTGTACTTGTGAAAGGACCTTTAAGGAGATAATAAAGTTAAATAAGGACATAAGAGTGGGGCCCTAATCCAATAGAATTGGTGTCCTTATAAGAAGAAAAAGAGACATCAGAGATGTCTCTCTCCATGCACACACAGAGGAAAGGTCATATGAGGACACACTTAGAAGGCAACCATTCGCAAGCCAAAAACAAAGGTTTCACCAGAAACCAACACTGCTGGCACCTTGATCTTGGACTTCTAGCCTCCAGAACTGTGAGAAAACAAATTTCTATTGTTTAAACTATCCAGCCTGTGATATTTTGTTATGGTAGCCCAAGCAGACCAACAGAACCTCTAAAGGTATGATCATGTACAAGTTATTAAACTTCCTAAGCTTAAAGTCTATAAAACCAGAGGGGAAAACTCAGTTTGCAGCACTGTTGTGAGGATAAGGGATAGTTTTACACAGTTTCAAAGTAGATACTCAAAGGTCATTATGGAGCCCACTGTGGTCTGCCAGCCCATGGATCACCCTTTAGCATCCTACTGGTCACTGAAGACATTTGTCTACAAAGCCAACTGAATAACCAGGTAAGAAACCAGAATGGTTCATCGATACCATATGGGACATACAATTTAGTGGTAAGGCTAAATTCAGTACCAAATGAATAAATAAATAGGAGGGAGGCTTTTAAATTCCAACCAACTGATTTATAGACAAAAATTTATGTCTTTATAGATATAGCATGTATCAATTTGAATAACTCAAGGAATTAATTATTTTGTAATAAATATTCAGTACTTATCAGAATACCAAAGAATGTGATTTATTTTATCAGAAATGTTATGCCCTTAGGTAACTCATATCATCTGTCTGGGCCTCAGTTTCCTCATACATAAGAAGGTGGATTTGGTCTACATAATTTTAGAAGCCCTTCTAGCTCTGACTCTGGGGTACTATAGGCTGCTCTTCCTTGAAAGATAAGGCTACTGACATATGGCCTGTGGTTATCTGCTCTGGGGATGTTTTTAGTAGAAGACATAGATCTGCAAAAGTTCATCCATCTGACCGACCCGTGCCACCCCCTCTTTCTGATGAGGTGCACACACTTACGGGTTAGCCACCCAGAGTCGGCAGTACAGTCTGGAGCAAGGGAATCAGACAAAGTGTATGTCTTCACACATCCCCAGTACTTTAGTCTCTCAGTAATACAACCTGTTCTAAAACTACAGATTAGAGGGCAGTACTAGGATTTACTTCCTGGGCTTGTGTTTATTCTCTGGTGAGGAATGTAAACTGTCAGTGCTGACAGCACGTCTTTCATGGCTCAGGTCACCATCATTGCTCCAGAAAACCTGTTTTGATATAATTTAGCCCATCCCTATGTGAGCTAAATGCCAAAAGCAATTCAAGATTCATGTGGTGTCGGGTCCCAGTGGAGTATGCAAAGAGCCTCAGTGCCTGGGAAAGGCTTACAGAAAGAGGGGTTACGGGTGCTTACATCTAGATCCTGAGTGCGTGACAAAAGAGAAGGGCTGCATGTGCTGCGTAGTCACTAAAATACCCCAAAGGCTGGGCTTTTCTCTTTTTAAAAGAAGAGGGTGTTAACTGGGTATTTTATTTTTTCCTGAAAGATTTGAACTTGCATATGAAGCATTTGGTCAGACAACCAAAAGGATTTGTGTCCCACGCCCTGAGGAAGTCTTCACAGTCTTCTCTTGATGTAATCTCAAGTCAAGAGTGTGACCACATGAAATAGCACACTTGGTCCCTAACACTTTCCTACTGCTGAAGCTTCTAACAGCGTATCCAAAATAATTTGTGATATTTATTCTGTGTACTTTTCTTAAATCACTTGGATAGGAAGACTGTTTTCCCACTCATCTTACCACAATAAAACCCATTTTATAGCACAATTATTAAAACAACATTTAACTTAAATATTGCAGTCCTTGTTTATTTGTTTATGTATCTGTATAGTTCAAAGACTGTTTATGAAAGCATGCAAGTTTTATTTATCTTACAAAATGATACCATTTACTAGATACTTTTTCTCAAATGACTCTAAAGCAAAGAAAAAGATTCACTGGTATGAAAACTCTATATATATATAAATATATATACATACATTATATACATATTTGTATATATACATATGCTATATACATATATATACATATCAGACATCAAAGTGAGTTTTAAATTAACTATACTTCAATTTCAAAAATGATTAAAAAAGATTTCTCAATCTATATAGGTGACTTTTATCTTCTTTATGTTTATGGTATGTATTTTCTGATTTTTCTGTAAGTGCTACAAATTACTTGTAAAATAAAAATGAAAACAAATACCCAAAAAAAGAGAGAGCCACAATAAGTCCCCTTGAGAGAGTGGTCACACACTGGATATTTTAATAAGACAGATAATTACCCTCAAAAAATAGAGAACCTTTCACTGTGCTCTAAATGAAGAATAAGGTACTTTTATTTTATTTTTTTATTTACCTCTTTTTATATTGTGTACTCATTAATAATAATTGTGGCTATTGTTGTTTTAACACTTTTGTCCTTTAACCTTTGCATTAGAATCAACTGATTAATATACCACCATATTATAGTATTAGTACATTCTGAGTTTCACTATATACTTATGTTTATTCTAGTTTGTTATATTTTCATGTTTTCATGTTACCAATTACTGTCCTTTCATTTCATTTTGAAGAGTTCCTTTCAGCATTTCTTGTAAAGTAGGTCTAATGATGATGAACTCCCTCAGCTTTTGTTTATTAGGGAAAGTCTTTATCACTCCTTTATTTTTTTTTAATTTTATTTATTTATTTATTATTTTTTGGGTGGTACACCAAGTTCAATCATCTGTTTTTATACACATATCCCCGTATTCCCTCCCTTCCTTGACTACCCCCCTCGAGTCCCTCCCACCCTCCCTGCCCCAGTTCTCTGAGCGAGAGAGTAGCACAGACATATATATACTACCAACTGTAAAATAGATAGTCAGTGGGAAGTTGTTGTATAACAAAGGGAGTCCAACTCGAGGATGGAAGATGCCTTAGAGGACAAGAATAAGGTACTTTTATAGAAAGATCTAAACCTCTCCCAAACTCAGAATTATATTTACGGTCATCCGGAAGAAAAGTACCACAAAAGACAACAGCAAGTGGAAATGGAAGGAGTAAGAGGGTAGGAACTGGTACTCTGAGTATTCTTTTAGGCTACATCAACCTAGAACAGTTTCCTAAACACATCCGGTAGTACGTCGGTCCCCAGTCTCTTTGCACCAGGTAGCAGTTTCATGGAAGACAGTTTTTCCACAGACTGGGTTGGGGTGAGGGGAATGGTTCTGGGGAGCCATAGGGAGCAGCAGATGAAGCTTCGCTCACTCACCCACGGCTCCCCTCCTGCTGTGCAGCCCTGTTCCTAACAGGCCACAGCCTGGTACCGTCCCCATCCGTGGCCCAGGGTCTGGGGGCCCCTGCTGTACGATACTGATGGTCCTCAAAATGTAAACGTTCTGCAAAGAAAACAGAATTCTAGATCCTATGGTGAAAAACATTTGGAATAAAAGGTAAAATAAAATTACATGTTTATTTACAGTAGTAATTCTCTGAGCCTTTAATATATCCACAGCAATTATGACTCCTGGGGGGAGGACCTGTATCTGGTATGCACTAAAATAAAGGAAATATTCTAAGATTAAAAAAAAAAGTAACATTCTTAAAACTGTATAAATTTTTAAACAGAGGGACTTCCCTGGCAGTCCAGTGGTTAAGACTTCACCTTCTAATGCAGGGGGGTGCAGGTTCGATCCCTGGTCAGGGAGCTAAGATCCCACATGCCTGGGGCCAAAAAACCAAGAAGCGAGAGAGTAGCACAGACATATATATACTACCAACTGTAAAATAGTCAGTGGGAAGTTGTTGTAAAACAAAGGGAGTCCAACTCGAGGATGGAAGATGCCTTAGAGGACTGGGGCAGGGAGGGGGGGGGGACTCGAGGGGGGGGAGTCAAGGAAGGGAGGGAATACGGGGATATGTGTATAAAAACAGTTGATTGAACCTGGTGTACCCCCCAAAAAAAAAAATAAAAAAAAAAATAAAAAGAAATAACTCAGGTAATCATAATAAATTGGTTAAAAATGGAAAAAAAAAAAAAAAAAAAAAACCAAGGCGTAAAACAGAAGCAATATTGTAACAAATTCAATAAAGACTTTAAAAATGGTCCACATCAAAAAAAAAAAAAATCTTAAAAAAAATTTTTAAACAGAATGAAAGAGTATAAGATAAAAAGTAAAACTTTCTTTATTCTCGTCCCCATTTTCTATCTCAACTCTCCAGTAATAACTAGTGTAAACAGTTTTCTGTGTGTTCTTCCAGAATTTTTTCTAAACAAACACAAGTGTATGTGTATGTATATGCATATACATATACAAATATATGTGTATAAGCATGCATATACACACATGTATGTATGTACTGTACACATACAATATAAATTTGTATTAACTAATGTTGACAACTATGCTAGAATTAATCATATAAACTGATTTTTTGGAAACCCAGAAATAAGATCCTGCCATTTTTAGATCATGGCAGGATTTCCTCACAAGGAAAAAAAATCAGACATAACAATAGAAATCATAATAATATAATAGCTACTCATTATTTAGTATTTACTATTACCAGTCCAGTGTCTAGCACTAACCATACTTATTACATAAATTATCTCACTGAATACTCACAATACTCTATAAGATATGTGCTATCCAGATTTTATAGATAAAGAACTAAAGCTTAGTTAAGTTAAATAACTTGTCTAAGATCAAATAATTAGTTAATGGCCAGTGCAGGACTGCAGAATCAAAGATCTTAATTATTGTACCTTTTTGTTAGATTTGTAACCTTGAAAAAAAAGATCAATAAAATACACATTCCCTGAGAAGATGTGAGAAGACCAGAAAATAAACTATTTGTTAATATAAGGACAGAAGGAAATTTTTTTTGCCCACATAGACATTTATTAAACAGATTCAAAAACTGAATTTTTATAAAATTTATAGTTGCACCATACAGTTCCCAAGGATTCTCCTGCAAGCGGCAGCACAGTGGCAAAATGAAAAGCTTTGCAGACAGTAGACAATGGTTGTCAACTTTGGTGATGCCCTCTTTTGTAACTGCCCCCTTCATGCCATCTCACATTTTCCTTTCTGCATTCCCTACCAGATTCCCTCATTCCTTGAGCTGAGAAAAGCCAGCAATACCTGCTGACACTCTTTACTCGTGCTGCCATAAACCGTGTCCAGTTCTCCTGTGCAGGCAATCAAGTTACAGATCCTGCTCTCCACCCCATCCCCAACCTCCCTGCTCCCCACTCTCCACCCCATCCTCACCAGATTATCAAATGTACTCCTACATGCCCACATCACATCTGCAATGGAATCTTAAAAGTTAACTCTGTATTTCTCCAAAGAAGACATACAGATGGCCAACAAACACATGAAAAGATGCTCAACATCACTCATCATCAGAGAAATGCAAGTCAAAGCCACAGTGAGGTATCACCTCACACCAGTCAGAATGGTCATCATCAAAACATCTAGAAACAATAAATGTTGGAGAAGGTGTGGATAAAAGGGAACTCTCCTGCACTGTTGGTGGGAATGTAAGTTGGTACAGCCACTATGAAAAACAGTTTGGAGGTTCCTTTAAAAACTAAAAATAGAACTACCATATGATGCAGTAATCCCACTACTGGGCATATACCCAGAGAAAACCATAATCCAAAAAGAAACATGTACCATAATGTTCATTGCAGCACTATTTACAATAGCCAGGACATGGAAACAACCTAAATGCCCATCAACAGATGAATGGATAAAGAAGATGTGGCACATATATACAATGGAATGTTACTCGGCCATAAAAAGGAATGAAATGGACCTATATGTAATGAGGTGGATAGACCTAGAGTCTGTCATACAGAGTGAAGTAAGCCAGAAAGAGAAAAACAAATATTGTATGCTAACTCATATATACAGAATCTAAAAAAAAAAAAATGGTACTGATGAATCCAGTAACAGGGCAAGAATAAGGATGCAGAAGCAGAGAATGGACTGGAGGACACAGGGTTGGTGGGGCAGGGGGTGAAGGGGAAGCTGGGGCAAAGTGAGAGAGTAGCATAAACATATTTAAAACTGTAAAATAGATAGCTAGTGGGAAGTTGCTGTATAACAAAGGGAGATCAACTCGATGATGGGTGATGCCTTAGAGGGCCAGGACAGGGATGGTGGGAGGGAGTTACGGGAGGGAGGGGATATGGGGATATATGTATAAGTACAGCTGATTCACTTTGGTGTACCTCAAAAGCTGGTACAAGAATGTAAAGCAATTATATTCCAATAAAGAGCTAAAAAACAAAACAAAACAAAACAAATCTAAGAACTGTTACAATATCAAAAGAAATAACACATAGAATGCCAGAAGGAGAACAGCAAATAGGACAGAAAAAATATTTCAAGTAATAATGATGAAAAACTTTCCAAAATTAATGACGGACACCAAACCTGTCCCTAGAGAAGCTCCATGCTACAGGGAAATGGCCCTACTTCTGTGTCTTTAACTTCCCTACACAAATCTCTTGATCCCTGGCAGTGACACTGGTTTTAAGGGGAAAGGAAAAGGTGCCTGTATTAGTTTCTCATGACTGCTGTAACAAATTATCACAAATTTGCTGGCACAAAATTAACATAGTTTTATAACAGTTCTGGAGGTCAGAAGCCTAAAATCAGACAGGGCTGGTTCCTTCTGTAGACTCCTGCGGAAAATTTGTTTTCTTGCCTTTTCTAGCTTCTGGAAGTCTCCTACTTCCCTTGGCTCATGTCCCTTCCTGAAATCACTCCAACCTCTAGCTTCCATCATCACATCAGCAACTTCTCTTCTGTACTCAAATCTCCATCTCTCTCTATCTCTCTCTATCTCTCCTCCCTCTCTACATGTATTATTACATTTAGAGCCCACCAGAAGAATCCAGGATAATTTTGCCATCTCGAGATCCTTAATCATATCTGCTAAGTCCTTTTTGCCATGTAAGTAATTGTTCACAGTTTCCAGAAATTTGTATCTGGATATCTTTGGAGGCCATTATTTAGCCTACCAAGGTACCCTTTTGAGGTTTGGACAAAGCAGAAAAAATAAATTGACTGTAATACACATCCATGGATCTGGCATTCAAACACAGGACTGAGATTATTAGAAAGCTTGATAAAGAGCTTCACATTAGCTACTAAGGATACCAAAGAACCTAAGGCAAATTTTACCAAAGCCCTCCAGTTAGACGTCATGCATACATAAGAAATGTCAGAAATGTTGGTAAATCCTTGCCTCCTTTGTTTTACAAACTAAAGAAGTTGGCTGTCATAATCCTTTCTAATTCTGACATGTTCTAGAGACACTAATTGCAAAACAGATGTTGTCTTACAAACTTTCAACATTAATTCATAGGCAAGGCTTTGATTATCTTCCAACTTAATGGTTTATTTTTGAAAAGGGGGAAAAACAGTGTATTTTCCTATGGAAGTTGGCAGGGTTTACATTCTTTCAATGAAACAATAAGCTTGAAATTTTAAGAATTTATTTTAGAGCATGAAGATGTCTTTGACATACACACGTCACCCTGGGTGATGGCCCCTAGTATTATCAGAAAGAGGCCTGGGAAAAAACTAAGAATATGGTTTGTTTATACTTGGATGGAGTAGGAATGGGAGGTCGTTGGGCTAAATATAGACAGAATGACTTTTATGACATTTTAACAATTGGTACTATTGGCACCAACCAGCAAGAATGAATGCCAGCTGAAAACAAGCCTTGCACCCTTACTGCACGTATCTATTGCTAACAGCCCTGAACATGCAGCAAAATTATCATAAGAAAATAAACATGTTAGTAGTCTTGGTTCAGTATTCTTACATTTCTGAACTTCCTTTTGTTATTACAGTTTATATAATTACTCTAATTTTTTTTAAAAATCACATTCATGGGGATGGGGAATAAGAAAGTTCCAAAAAATAGCAACTGCAGAGACGAAAAGCTTCCCTTTGGAGATAGGGATGGAGATGGTGATGGGAACTGAGGTTCTAAGATCAGGGTAACTAGCAGCTGAGTCCCATCCCATGAGATAAAAAGGGTTGTCTTCTCATTTGCCTTTTCTAAATTGTACATCTTTCCTCTCATTTATCCACTTCCTCCATTCCCTTCCCTCCCTCTCTCCTTCTTTCTCTTCTCTCTCTCTCTTCTCTTTCTCTATCTCTCTCCCTCTCAACACACACACATACACAACCCTCTGTCTCCTCCATGACCTCCTTCACTCCCACAGCTTCAACCCTACTTTCTAGTCAGATGATTCCAAATCCAACCCCAATCCAACTCTTTTCACCAACATTAGTTTCCATTTTAGAAATGTCCTGATTTGGCATGAAGTACTTATACATATTTTTTCAAATATTTCCTTATCCAAGTTATCTTATTAAAATTTATGAATTGGTATTAAAACCTGTATTTTCCTAATACAAAAAATGAGACTTGGACTCCTCTGCTCTTTTCTTTTTCCACTTGACTGACATAAGCAACTGCCACTGTGCCTTTTTTTTTTTTTTTTTGTAATAAAAGTCAATTGATTTGGCTGATTCAGAGAACCAAAAAAATAAACAGAAAAAATTATCAAGACCTGAATGACAAGTCAGTTCAGTCAAAATTACTAATTCAGAATCTGCATCTGGACAAATTACAATGTCATAGGGCATGTGCTGAAAACATGGTGCTTAAACATGTCCTATCATCTCAGCAGCCACCCCAGGTTATCATATTAGCCCACGCTAGAGCTCCACTCCTGTGAGCACTTAGAAGAGCTCCACTCCTGTGAGCACTTAGAGCTAATGATACTAGTTGTAAAACAATATGGTGGCACTGTTCATAATAAATGTGGTCAGGCAACAGCTAATTGACAGGTGAAAGATGAATTGGAACGTTTAGGACATTCTGCAAACTTGGCCAGATCAATCTGAAGTAACAACAAAGTTCTCAGAAATCAACTGTTTTCAGTATATCATCTAGGATTCATCCTTTCCTTCCAGACTTCTGGCCACTTATTTCCAGAAGTGCCACTTCTAGAAGCTTCTCTCCTGTATAATGCCAACTCACATATAGGGAACAAGACATGCTAGACCCCTCTGTCTTGATCAACACTTCCAGCTACCTGAAGAGGTGGGAAGGTGTGGCACAGGCTTTCAGCTCAGGTCCCAAGAAACTTTGCATAATATGACCCAATGATATACTGCCACTAAAACCTGGTGCAAACAGAGAAATTTCCTTCTGTGCAGATGCCAGGTCAAACCCCAATACTGGCAGGCAGCATGTGTTTCTGTTGGCTTGGTCTCCTCTGAGGCAGATTGCAGGAGTGCTGATTTTTATAACAGACCCAAATGAGCTACAGGGCCTGGACCCACCAAGCACATTTAAGGCAGGCTGAGTGCCAGGTGAGACTTCTGTGGTAGAAGTAATGAGAAGAGTCATGGGCCCCCCAAGTCATGGAACACAACCAAGCAGTAAAAAAACAAAGGGATTCTTAAACTAAAAAGTTTTACAGAAACATTTTCATAGTTATATTCCTTATCCTCAAAATGGGTGAAAAGTGAAACAGAACAATATTACAATAAGGTGATAACATTTATGTCTTTAGCAACGAGTGCTCCACATCATGTTCTGATGTTATTCAATAATTATAGATGCCACCTGGTCATTTAGTGATAGCAAAAATCTACTGAGTGCTTATCGTGTGCCAATAACATATTAAGAGCATTTTCCAATTTAATCCTCACAAAATAACTGATTTTGCTCTCATTTTAGAAATGAAGAAGCTGATACTTAAAGGTCCCATAGTTAATGATAGACTTTGTATCCTTAACCTCTATACAATACTGCCCCTTAACCATCTTCAACTTTTTAGAAAAATGGAATACTAAATGTCATAAAAATTTAGTAAGACTGCACCTGTATTTGCTCATTTTCAGGGAGCTTATTATTGCCCTGACTACATTTCAAAGATGGTATCTATGTATATCTACCATGCGCATTGCTATCCCTACATTTTTTTGTCCCCAGAAAAATATATTTTTACATGTTGCATTTGGATTTTACATTAAGCACCTTTCCCAGAAACGTCTGTAAATACAAATTAACTCTATTACTCTAAACCCACTTGTTGTCTTCCTACTCAAGAACTACAGACATGCTGAGAATCATGTTTGTCCAGTGCTTTCAACTCATGGGCTGGAAAACCCAAGCCAGTCCCCACTGACAGATCTTATTATCCTCAGATCCAGCAGAAGAGAAACATTTGCATTCTATAGGCAATTTCTGTATGTGATTTCCAAGCTCTGTGGATAGGCAAAGATGCGTGTAGAATTGCAATCTTCTAATGTCCATTTGCCTTCATTTTCCCAGTTCCATTTCCCACCACATTGTCTTAGATCTTTTTTTGTAATTTAGCCAAGTTGACAGACAAGTATTCTAGAGTGGGAAAAGAAGAAAAATAGACAAGGAAGCATTTTTTAAAGGAGAGAGTGAAGAAAAAGAAAGTAGTCAGTTGTTTGACATTCCAGGGGTGTTAAGATAGTGGTAAATAAAATTTCTCTAGCTCAAGAGTTAGTTGGAAGCAAACTTATCTCATCATAATCATCATAATAATAAGTGTGAAGGACTACCATGTGCTGAGTGATCTAGATAGAATATCTCACTCAATTCCCAAAACAAACCTACAAGTTAAATATTATTATCTGATTTGTGTTGGTGAAATTCCTTCGCAGCTTTCCTAGCTCTGTAGCATGTAGTTTACCATCTAAAGGGCTTTAAACAGACTTCTATACCTGCATTAATCACATCATAGTATAACTCATTATTTATCACTTATAGTTTGAGTTCACTGTCAGCTCCATAAAAGAAAGAACTGGACCTTCTTTATTTCCTTCACTCCAGAAATTTTCAGTTCTAGACCATGGTGAGTGCCCACCTGATGCTTGTCAAGAACATACACTAAAGGCAGAGGAAAGAAAATAGAGGAAACACAGGAAACCAGAATTCATTTGGGGAACTTCAGAATTAGAAATATAGTCTTTCTGCTGTAAGGAGAGAACTGTGGCCCTAAAACAACCTCCTGTTCCTAAATAAATTTGGAGTCTTAAAATAACACAGACTACCAAAAATTGTGTTTGAATATAATTAACTTTTAGTTTACCCGTACGTCCCTGGGGCTGGGCACGCAGGGACTTAATGCATTCTGTTTTTAAATAAATGTCAGAAAGGGACTAGGGAGTAGGGGTTTCAAACCATTGATAAGCTTTACTTTTCTAGCAGGAGTGTTTATTCATAGCTATAGAATCAAAACACCCCTGAATGAATGCAGCTGCCTTTTAGCACATATCTGTGGCCCATATTGATGTCCCTCCTTTCCCATCTCCAAGCCAGCCATTAGCACAAGCTTCTTCCACTTTCTCATCACTCAGTGTTGTGGGAAAAAAGCACAAACCCACTCAAAGAACTCAACAGCTCTGCCATACCCCCTCCTCCAGGAACAATGTTAATTTCCAAGCAGGTTCAAGTTATAACCTACACTGGTCCCCAGAATGCAAATTGTGCCCTTGATTATTCAATCCTGTCATAGCCAATTTGCATTATGAAAACAGAAGCTATGTAAGTAATCCATATATGTGGGTTTCAGATGATCTACCACTCCACGCAACAATAAATTACAGATTTTGCCCTTCAACCTGACATCACGTTAGGTTCTTTGCACTGATGCTATAGCCCTATAGGACTGAGGTAGTAGATTTACTCCTTCTCACAGGTCAATGAGCCTGGACTGGAGTCTAAGTTCCAGGCATGCAGTCACTAAAAAAGAAACCCTGAGCCTCTTCCTCGTGGAAGCAGAGATATACTAGTCCCCAAACAGTAGGGAGAAAAAAACTCCAACTGCTAGCAATGGCTAGAGCACATAAATGTGGGACGTAGAAGCCTGCACAGAAACCTTTCAAAGGGCTCTATAAGATAAAAAAGAGAGAGAGAAGGAAAGGGGTCTACGGTAGCAATGATGTTTCCTGCTCATTGTGCACTGCCAGGGGAGCTCTGATTTTATCCGGGTGGTGATGTTGTTTACATCATCCACACACTTTTTCGTCCTGGCTAGTTAAGGCGAATTGATGATATTAGCAAAAAACCTTTGGAATTCATCAAACTCCCTGGATTAAAAGTCAAAACCAGACTTTTTAAGCGATGATTTTCTGGATCTGGAGTCTGAGGCATCTCCCTTTCTGAATTATAACAAGAAGAAATCAATGGGCAATAAGTATACTATGTGCAACCTTAACCAATCTGTGTGCAGCTGAGCTAATTAACAGACCTCATTATTAGAAAAACATTAGGCAGGCCCAATTAGTGCAGATAGAGCCAATAAGCACTGATATATAGTTATTTTGATATAGCAGATGTCACAATCTAATTTTGTGATATATACAAATATCTGTATACCCATTCTTATCTGAGTAAGAATATAAAGTATATGAAATACAATGGACATAACGACTATCTGATTAAGTTAAAACTCATTCTTGTCAACCTAATTTTATAATTTAATAATATTTTCATTAACAGGGCTTCCTAGGTGGTGCAGTGGTTAAGAATCCACCTGCCAATGCAGGGGACATGTGTTCGATCCCTGCTCCAGGAAGATCCCACATGCCGCAGAGCAACTAAGCCTGTTCACCACAACTCTTCAGCTTGCGCTTTAGAGCCCATGAGCCACAACTATTGAGCCCATGTGCCTCAACTACTGAAGCCCACGAGCCTAGAGCCCATGCTCTGCAACAAGAGAAGCCATGGCAATGAGGAGTCCACGCACCACAATGAAGAGAAGCCCCCACTCGCTGCAACTAAAGTCCACGTGCAGCAATGAAGACCCAACACAGCCAATAAATTAATTAATTAAAAAAAATTCTCATTAACAAATGCTGATTAAGGAGGAAGGATACTCGAACTTAGTGAAATCTCTGAGTTACAAAATATAGTCAAAGAATCATTACAAAAAATAGATACTTGTTGGACTTCCCTGGTGGCGCAGTAGTTAAGAATCCACCTGCCAATGCAGGCGACACAGGTTCAAGCCCTGGGCCGGGAAGATCCCACATGCTATGGAGCAACTAAGCCTATGTGCCATAACTACTGAGGCTGTGCTCTAGAGCCCCCGAGTCACAACTATTGAGCCCACATGCTGCAACTACTGAAGCCCACGTGCCTAGAGCCCATGCTCCACAACGAGAAGCCACTGCAATGAGAAGCCCCCTGTGCACCGCAACGAAGAGTAGCCCCAGTCTCCGCAACTAGACAAAGCCCGCGTGCAGCAACGAAGACCCAACTCGGCCAATAAATAAATAAATAAATTTATATTTTTAAAAAAATAGGTACTTGTCAAGAGTAGAGAAAGAGCAGGGTCTTAGTTGTAGATTATCTTGTGTTGAAATAAACAGATGATAAAAGCATAACCAACTTTGTGATACCTGAATTTAAATGCTGCTCAAGTAGCACTTGCAAAGAAATCATTGACCCTCCCTCATAAGGAAGTCTGGAGAGACATCGAACATTTATAGCTTCCCTACTATGTATCAGGTGCTAACCTAAGGAGTATATACATGTCATCTAAATTAGTGCTCACATATGTAATCACTTCATAATGGGGCCACTTTATCATTTAACTATACAACACAAACATTTGAGTACTTACAAGTGCCAGGCACCATTTTAGACACTGAATACTCAACAGTCCCTACAACAGACAAGATGTCTGCTCTCATGGTTATCTGCCAAGGGCAGATCAACATTAAAGCAGCAAGCAAGTAAATAATTATGTATTTCCTATAGGAATAGTGCCACAAACACAATAAAAGAGTAAAATGGAATAGAAGGTGACAAGGTTTTATCCAGGGTAATGATGGGTTGCCTGTAACATCCATGCTCTTTTCCATCCTTGTCAGACAAAGGGAGTTGGTGACACTGGCAAAATCCTTTGGAATTCACCGAGCTCCCTGGAGTAAGAGTCAAAATCAGGCTCTTTAGGTAATGATTCTCCAGATCTGGAATCGGAGGCAGCTTCCTTTCTGAATTGGAGCAGGAAAGAGTTGGAGCACATAGAGAACAGGGAGAGATGGGCAGTCCTACTTTATTAGGATGTTCAGAAAATGCCTTTCCGGAGAAAAAAGATGGCGGCGAAGTAGAGAGACGTGGAGTGCATCCCTCTCCACAGATGCATTGGGAATGCACGGAAGGACACAGTCATTCCCACAGAGAACCAGCTGAACACCAGCAGACGGCCTCGGACACCGGAAAGGGCTGCGGAGAACCTGACATAGCCGACTGAATATTCGTCTAATCCAATACTTGGACATTAGTCTGAGGCTTGGACAGTCTTCTATAAACACCTCTATCACCAGGACAAGCAACCCCAAAAGCTTGGACAACCATGAGGAAACAAAGAAACACCATGCAGGCAAAGGAGCAGGAAAAAAACCCACAAGACCAAATAAATGAGGAGGAAATAGGAAAAATGCCTGAAAAAGAATTTAGAGTAATGATAGTAAAAATGATACAAAATCTCGATAACAAATTAGAGAAAGTACAAGAAACAGTTCATAAGAACTCAGAAAAACAAACAGAAAATGCCTTTCCAAGAAAGTCACATTTGAGTTGAGGCAAGGATGATGATAAGGGTCTAGTCGGAAAAAATTTAGGATAACAGCATTTTAGGCAGAAGGGATGGTGGCAGAGAGTGAGTAGTAGGAAACCATGGAGTGGGATTGAGCCAATCAGAATGTGATATTGGAGTTTGGGGGCACAGGAAAGCATCCCATTATGTCCCACGCAGCTCCCTCCTCCTTTGATATCTGGAGGCTCAGCAGCACTATTTTATTGCCCCTCAGGAAATAATACATAAGTTAGAATTCCTCCTGGCTCAAACAGGAAGGTTCTTACAATGCTTTGGTTGGCCAGACCCCACTAGGCCATCCCTTCAATTTGAGGGAAGGCATTATATTTTCCTCAAGCCTAATCTTTTACCTCATGGTGTCCTCTGAGGGAAGTGAAAATTTGGCTTTTAAGATGAACATACAAGTCAACAAATGCTTTTGTAATAATTCCTGGAATCACACTGTCTGGGTTCCATGGAAGAAACAAAGTTAAATATGACATAATCTCTGCCTTTAGGAGATTATAACTTAGTAGGTTCTAGAGTTGTGGACTATAATCATTACTACGTGGTACTAAACAGTTTGTCACAAGGTACCTTGGTACTTGCTAAAATACATTTTTCAAGTCGTTCTCTATGGAAATCCCAAAATTGCACTAGTGTTCTGATATATACTATATAAGAGTCACATTTTATTCCATATAAATTTTAGCAAAAATCACTACATAACAGTGACAATAAATAATACTTCAGAATCATATTCTAATTCCCTGTCATTTTTCATTTGATATTTTTACCCAATTTTACATTCATTAACTGACATTAATTAAAGTTAAAGTACTCAGAACCTCTGAAAAATTCTGCAGAATAAAGTGGTGCATTTGTGTTTTTAGAGCAGTTTTCTATTAATAATTCTAAACTTTGAGTGTGGTAGATTTTAGATATGATAATAGCATTTCATTTCCCAAAACAAGATTGCATTTCAAACAAACATATAAAATGATATATAACATAAAAATACATATTCTTTAAGATAGCACTAGTATCACACGCGGGTCATATGAAGAGAGAGAGAATGTTGAATTGCAGTACTGGGAATTTAAAATTAGATGATTAGATAAAATGTAGACTATATGATTCCTGTAGCCATTACGCACATTTAGGAAATGAGACCAGTGGTGGTCATTAAGAATGGAATCCAACAAGTTTCATAAGCTGAGGATAAAAGGGAAGCAGTCAACATCCTAAAGAAGATTCTTGCTTGATTCAAGTCTATGAGAAGGAGCAGAGATACTTGGATTGAAAGAGCTGCTATCCTTAAATGGAAGGCACTTCAGTTTTGTTCCCCACCCCCACCCCCAGGAAGAGTGTTCTAATGAGTATTTTTCCCAAAGGTGGGCCCCTAGAATTCTTCTTCCTAGTTTAATGCAGGTATATTTACTAAGGAAATAGTCTATTGTAAAAGTAAGCTTCTTAAGTCAGGAATGAAGACAATAGAACACCAGCAAAATGCTCTAAATAGAAAATTGGGAGCTTCCTTCCTCTAGAGGCATTTGACCACCCCTATGCTTAAAATGGAGACCTACATAAGTGACAGACTGGCGTAGGAGACATCTAAGGCTCCTTCTCAGTCAGCTATTCTGAATACAGATGAACACCTGCACTCTTTATAGAATGATGGCAGTCCCACGACCATGGATACCTGTTTAAATCCAAGCTCAAATTACTTTAGAGCCTTTATCATTAACAACAAAAAACAGTGTCATTTAAATATGCTGAGTTGTTTCCAAAGTCCAAAGGAAATTTTTTGCTTTTGCTGCCTTCTATACAATATTTGCTTCTTCTCTACTGATTTTCCAGTTTTGCTTCTCAAATGGATATCCTCTAGTTATTTCCACCACCTTTTGAGATGTGTCTTCTGTATTTCTGGCCACACCATTGAGAATACCAATGTTCATGACCTACATCTCTTCTCCATCCTCATCTCCATCTGCATTTGACACCAGGAACTCCTTATCTACTCTCTCTTTATCTATAATACTCTAAGCTCATTAACAGAGAAATCATACGCTTATATTCCTCTCCCACATTATTTTGCACGAATCCTCCAAAGATTAAATGAAAAAAACATCATTATTTCCATCCTAGTTCCTTTATTTTGTACCCCTAGAGACATCTCCTATTTCTTTTCACTTTCCTGTACTCTCTCAAAATCCAACCCATCCCCAATGTATATAGATTTAATTTTAAAATGTCTTTTATGTTTAACCTTACCTTTTTTCTTCCCAGAGCTTTTCAAGTACAGCCATAATTCTCCTCAGAGCTGTATTATTTAAATAACTTCTAAAGTATATTTCAGACCCCTAGGTTCCTCTCTTAAAGAGATCTTAGAGAAGATAGAATATTCTTCAACAGATCAAGTTTTATCACTTTTTTTTAATCCCAACAAAGACCTACAAATTGTATTCCCATTATTTGAACACACTCTGGCCATATAGGTATAATCGGTTACTTACTTTCTCTGTAGACTCCATGATGGCAATCACTATTACCCTCATAGAAAATATATATACCAGGCCCTTGGAAAAACCAAAATATTTCTTAAACTCAAGGTCAGAAGATCACATTGGATTGACTGATAACATATTGTGGTAGGCAGAATTCTAAGATGGCCCCAAAGATCCCCAGCCCCTAGTGTAGACACCTTGTATAATCCCCTCCCCTTGAGTGGGACCTGTGAATATGATCAATGTCACTCTCACATTAGATTACATTATACTGCAAACATGGAGGAATTCTGCAAATATAATTAAGTATTAAGGTGCCTAATAAGTTAACTTTGAGTTAATCAAAATGGAGATTAACCTAGGTGGACCGGATCTATTCACGGCACTTTAGAAAAAGGTCTAGAGGTAAGAGACAAGTCGCAGCAGCAGATGCTCTTCTGCTGACCTTGAAGAAGCAAAATTCCATGTGTAGAGAGGGCAACACGGCAAGGAATTGTGGGCAGCTTCTAGGAGGTGAGGTCCTCAGTCCTACAACCACAAAAAACTAAATTGGCCAACAACCAGTGAGCTAGGAAGAGGACCTCAAACCACTGATGAAATTGTCCCTAGGAACACCTTGGTTGCAGGCTATGAGACCCCGAAGTGAGGACTTAAGCTATGCCCAGACTCTTGACCCACAGAAATTGTAAGGTAATAAATGTGTGTTGTTTTAAGCTGCTAAGTTTGTGGTCTTTTGTTATACAGCATAAAAAACTAATTACACACTTTGTCTCCTCTTACTGGTTTACCTGGACATTTTTTTATTGATACTCAACTCATTTTGACTTCTCTGACTGCATCCTGACTATCTGGAGTTCTGATCTCCTTATCATCCCAACCTCTAGAAACTGTATGTTCCTAAACCATGCTGAGCCTCCACGGATTCCTGACTTCTGGAACATGTACACATCTCCCTTCCTGTGAGCTTCCCTCAACACCTGCTTCTTCATACTATACACTCTAATATACCACTTTCTCCTGGTAGCCGGTTTGTGACAGTCCACTCTGCCCTGCCACTTATGTCTCTGTCACCTGAAGGCCCAATCTACAATCCTGTGTAAACTGTTCAAATCCAAACTGCACTGCATCTCATGCTGAGTCAAGTACAGAATTATAGGTCGAAAGACCTCGAAGTTTTCAGTGGAGCCAGTTTGCGTGTGGCTCTCATTAAGTTTTCCTTTTGCCTCAATTAACTCTTTGAAGAAAGTATCAGAGGGTTCCTAAAAGAAAGCAGGCACTTGATCTTGGTAACCAGACACCCCTTGATAGACCTGGACAGATAGTTTGGTTAAAAAAGAAAAAAAGTCTTTGGCTGGCAGCAAATGCCCATTGATGCAGTCCTGTTACTGAGAGTCCCAATGTGGCTGCAGCCTGGCTTCTTCCCTCTGACTCTCCTAACTTCAAAGGTGTGAGCTGACCACATTGTTGCCTCTTTTGTTCTCTAAACCAGCTTAGGCCCTACCCTCCCTCAGATTCCTGCTCCAGGGCAGACTCACTGACTATCCTTGCTCCTGCCTGCATGACCCATTTCAAAGGGACTCTAGTTCCTACCTTGTCCTGTATTTCGTGACCTCCATCACATTCTTGAGAAGGTGGCAAACAGCCTCTGATTAACATCACCCAGCGCTTGAGCATGAGCTCAAACAGTGTATATCAAATCCATAAATCACTTGGTGTTTTTCATGTCCTTGTCTGAATTTAACTTCATGTGCCAACTTGACTGGCCATGGAATGCCCATATATTTGGGCAAACATTATTCTGGGTGTTTTGGGATGAGATTAATATTTGAATGGGTAGGCTGAGTAAAGCAGATTGCCCTCCCTAATGTGAGTGGCCCTCATCCAATCAGTTAAAGGCCTGAATAGAATAAAAGGGCTGGGAAACAAGAAACTTATCTGGCCTGATTGCTTGAGCTGTGACATCAGTCTTCTGCCCTTGGACTGGAACTTTCATCACTGGCTCTCCTGGTTCTCAGGCCTTCAGACTCGGATTGGAGCTCATACCTTTGGCTCTCCTAGGTCTCTAGCTTCGGACTTCACAGCCTCCATAATCATGTGAGCCAATTCCTTAAAACAAATCTTTCTCTCATTCGTTCTTTCTCTCTCTCCCCCTCTCCCCATCACTCCATACACACACACACACACACACACACACACACACACACACACACACACACACACAGAGTTGACCCTTGAACGTGGGTTTAAACTGTATGGGTCTTGCTTATACGCGGATTTTTTTCAGTAGTAAATACTACAGTACTACTGTAGTTGGATCCACAGTTGGTTGAATCCACAGATGCAGAACCACAGGTTCTGCAGAGGGTCAGTAACCCTAATTCCCATGTTGTTCAAGAGTCAGCTATAGATAGATAGAAAGATAGGCAGATAGGCAGATAGATGGATAGACAGACAGACAGATAGATAGATAAATAGATAGAGATATACAGACAGGCAGATATAAATCTCCTATTGGTTCTGTTTCTCTAGAGAACCCTAACTAATACATTTTCTCTCTCAACTAAGAAGCTCCTAAAGAGCAAGAACCATTCCTTGGGAGTCTCTGTCTTCTTTTCCCACGTCCACCACCATGCTTTTCATGCTGTGGGTGTTGTATAAATGTTATTAACTGAATCCCTAGAGAAAGAAAATCTGTTGAAATCCCTTACCAAGACTGTGATATGTTAGTATAAGCAATATTGATTGGCATACCCATTATAGCTCCCAGCAAGCCAGGACCTTTCCTGTGGACAAATAATTTGAGTTGCCTTGGTCACAATGAAGAAGAGGAAGAAGAGAGCCTTTTCTCTCTGCAGAGGGTTGCTGAGTCAGTTCTCCTAAGGAGACTTCCTCTGTTTGTAATCACTTCAGTATTTCTAAAACGGCGAGAAAGGATACAAAGTAGTAAAAACCAGACTGCCACTTGTCAAATAAGAATCAGAGTGAAAATTAAAGAGCTGGAGTTCCAAAGACTTTGCGAATTTTTCTATTTAAAGGATAAAACTTGATTTTTTTTTAAAGAACAAGAATAATGAAGTGAGGAGAAGGCAAAGAATGGCTAAGACAGCCTAGGCAAAGGCTCTCTCCAGAAAGCCTTCAAAAAGCTACAGGCTTAGTCTAAGAGAAGGAAAAAGAACCAGCCATGTTCATCTCTAAAGGCAGCCTTGCTAAGGCCTGTAACACTTCTCTCACCATTAATATTAGAAACAGGGTTACTAAGTCACAGCCTGGGCCATTTTTCAATTCAGTCTTCAGAATTCAAGGACAAGTAGGTAAGCTCACTTAAAAAGATCAGTTATATTTGGCCAGATGAGTCTACCAAAGAGCACTGGGCCAGATAAAAACATCCTGACCCTGGCACAATCAAAAAAGTTATTCGTGCAATTGATTTAAAACTGTCTTAAACAACTTTCAGGGAGAACCTGACCTGACCTCCAGGGATTCTGAAGAATTTTCCATTCCCATTTCCAAAAACAATGCCATTGACCTCTGTAAACAATAAGTAACTGGAATTCCAGGTTTAAAAAGAAACATGGAAACATCCTGGTACAAGTGCTGAGCCTCTTGTTTCTTGGAAAATCAACCTAAAATATAAATATAACCTAGAATTGGCACAGAGTATGTTTATAGCCTGAATGTTAATAAATCTCTCCAGTCCCACAGGTTCTTATCTACAAAGCAGTAAGCTTCAGTTTCTGTAGCTTTATAAATGTATGCATTCTTTCCAGTGGTTGGATTGCCTCCTGTGAATATGTTACATCATTAATTGAGACCAATGGCCTTTTTGTTTTCAGGTTAGGGAGGCATCACTTAGGTTGAATATACACACATTCTTCCAAAGTGAATTGACATACGTGTTTTCCATCATTTTTAACCCATTTCACTGAAAATGGGTTAAAACCTTATTGAGTATTGTTGGTTTCAAAATCAAAGTCAAAATAAAGATCCAGAAACTAGAAATGACTATTAACTGCTTCATGTAAAGGGTTTTACTGTTTAGCATAAACCTATTATATTAAAATAGCCTATCCATTTAACCCAAAAAGAAGCACTAAATATAGTATCTCTGCATAGACACATACAGAGCTGTGTTGCTTCAACATCAAAATTGTTCCCCACTGGTTGGAAAGAGTTAACATCCAATGAGTACTAGATATGGACTTAAGCACAAGGCCTAAGAAAGAATACCAATACGTAGCTTAGAACTCTGTCCAGAGGGTCCCTATGATGCCAGGGCTTGGTACCTAGGTGGGGCATGATCCTATTCCAGCAGGAGTATACACAGAGCACACAGAAGGATATAGGGTCTGAGTGTGTTGACAAGCTCAATTTGAAAATACATACATAGAAAATCACATCTCAAGCTCAAAAATTCATCTGGGGCTGACCAGAATAGGAAATGAATCCAAAGGTAATGTATTAGGCTGTCAAGAATGGAGATTAGCAGGTAACAGTATTGCCATGGCACATGGCACTGGCAAAGCACATTTTTAACAGTATAAATAGCATTTGGATATACTTCTTTGGTTGGAAAGCACAGGATGGAAAAAAACATACAGCCTGAATAAGAATCACAAATATCCAAGACTGTCATTTCTTAAAACTTCTTAAGCATATATTATCCTAGGGTAAAAACACATTCCCACCAAAACAATTTTGAAAAAGACCAAGTTGAAGAACACATTTCTCAATTTCAAAACTTACTACAAAACTACAGTAATCAAGACAGTGTAGTACTGGCATAATAACAGACATGTAGATCAATGAAACAGAATTGAGAGCCCAGAAATAAACCTTCACAGTTATGGTCAACTGATTTCTTACAAGGGTGCCAAGAAAATTCAATAGTATGAAGAATAGTTTTTGTCAACAAATGATGCAGGGACAACTGGATATTCACATGCAGAAAAAGGAAGATGGACACTTACTTTACATCATATAAAAAACTAACTCAGAATTGTTCTTCAACTAAAATGTAACACCTGAAACTATAAAACACTTATTAAAAAAAACACAAGGGCAAATCTTCATGACCTTAGATTAGGCAATAGTTTCTTAGATATAACACCAAAAATCCAAACAACAAAAGGAAAAAACTAGGTAAATTGGACTCCATCAAAATAAAAAAAAAATATGATTAAAAGATACCATTAAAAAAATACCATCAAGAAAGTAAAAAACAAAAAAACAAAAAAAAAGAAGAAAGTAAAACCACTGCAAAAGCTTTGAAATCAGAACTGAGGGAATTTCCTGGGAGTTCCGTGGTTAGGACTCGGCACTTTCACTGCCAGGGCCCAGGATCAATCCCTGGCTGGGAACTAAGATCCTGCAAGCCGCGCAGAGCAGCCAAAAAAAAAAAAAAAAAGAACTGATGTTGAAACCACAACTGTTTGGAACTTGCAGCCTGTACTGAACTGGGCTGACTTCATGCTAAAACAAAAATTTCAACATTCTCAATGGGATTTAAACAATAACAGAGTCTCATAAGATAATGTTCAAATGCATAAGATGCAATCCAAAATTACTCTACATATGTAACACCAAAAAAATCCAACCAGCATGGGAAAAAAAGTCAACAGCCACCAATGCCAAGATGACACAAAAATCCTGAATAAAATATGAGCAAGCAGAATCAAGCAATGTTAAAAAAAAAAAGAAAAAAAAGTACCACAACCAAACAGAGGATATCCCAGGAATGCTAGACTGGTTTAAAATGTGAAAATACATCAGCATCATCCACCACATAAACAGTGTAAAGAAGTAAATTATGTGATAATATCAGTTGAAACAAAGAAAGCATTTGACAGAATTAAATAACCATCCATGACAAACACTCTCAGCAAATTAGAAATAGAAGAGAATTTACTCAGTCTAATAAAAGGGCATCTACAAAAATCAACAGCAAAACAAATAAACAAAATAGGAATGCAGTGCCCATTCTGTGTGGTCAGCACAGGTGCACACAGGTCAGCCAGTGCCCAGTGTGTCTCAGTCTATGGCCACTGATCACAGTGTCCTGCTCTGTTCATGATAAGAGGGAGGGAGGGAGGGAGGAAGGAAGTAAAAAAATTATAGTTTTTGTTTTGCCCTGAAATCAGGAACAAGGCAAAGATGTCCGCTCTATTCATTCCTATTCAGATCATTCTGGCAGTTCTAGCCAATGTAATACAACAATAAAATAAATGCAAGCCATACAAAATGAGAAAGGGAGAAATAAAACTATTCCTATTCAGAGATGACATAAAAGTCTATGTACAATATCCCAAGAATTCCACCAAAAAAAAAGAAAATGTCCCAATACTATTCAGTGAGTTTAGCAAGATTGTAGGATACAAGGTCAGAACACAAAACTCAAACCTCTTTCTATATGTTAGCAATGAACAACTGAAACTCTAAATTTTAAAAACATTTAAATTTTAAATATTATTTTCAACAGCTCTCCTCAAAAATGAAATAGTTATAAACATAACAAGACATGAATTGGCTCTGTATGCTGAAAACTGCAAAACACTTACAAAATAAATCAAACCTTATCTAAATAAGTGAAGAAACATACTTGTTTCATGAATTGGAAGATTCAACATAGTTATGAAGTCAATTCTCCCCAAAACGACCTGAAGATTTAATGCCATTCTTGAAGGAAATTTTGTAGATATAGACAAGCTGATTCTAAAATTTGTATGGAAGTGTAAAGGAACTATTATAATTAACTGCTGGTTAATTGATGTAAAATGTAAAATGGTGTAGCCATTTTGAAAAGAGTTTGGTAGTTATATTAAAAAGTTGAACATAAACTTATTATACAACCTGACAATTCCATGCCTAGGTATGTACCAAAGAGAAACAACTTATGTCCATGTTAAGACTTTTATGCAATTGTTCTTAGCAGCATTACTGCTCAAAACTGAAAACAATTCAAATGTTCAAGCTGTGAATTGATAAACAAAATGTTATATCCATATAATGCAATGCTATTCAGCAATAAAAATCAACAAACATGTTAAAATATGAAAGGAATCTTAATGGCATTTTTCTAAGTGAAAGAAACTAGATGCAAAAGAACAAATATGGTATGATTCTATTTACATGAAATATGCAGGAAAGGCAAATTTCTAGATACAGAAAGCAGAGAAAGATAAGTGGTTTCCTGGGGCTGTATGTTAAGAGGTGGATTGAAAGCAAATGGACATGAGGGAATTTTTTGAGGTAGCAGAAGTGTTCTGAAAAAGGATTATGGGGACGGTTGCACAACTCTGAACGTTACTGAAAATCACTGAATTATAAATTTACAATAGATTAATTTATGGAAGATAAATTATGCCTCAATAAAGTCTGAAAAACAAAAACAGCAAGGAGCAGGCTATAGGGAGTTACATATGAACCAAGATTGGCAAAACATTGATAACTGTTGAAGCTAGATATTGAGGGATGAGGGTCATTATTCTATTCTTTCCTCTTTTGTTTATGTTTTAAATTAGGAATACTGATGTACATAAATATCAGTATACTTCATGCTCATAAGTGGCCCTTTAGGCAATTAAAGTTGTTAATGTATACTTCCAAGAAGGCTCAGAGTGGGACTGTTTTCCTAAACATTTTGATGCCTGCAAGATAATTTACACAATATGATATTAATGACAGCTGAACTTCCTAAGGGTTTATATTGTATAATCCTATTTATATGAAATGTCTGGAAAAGGCAACTATATAGATTTTTTTTTTTTTACTCTACTAATGAATGAATCTTGGCAGGTTCTTGTCTACTAAAAGCTTGCCAGACAAAGACATTAAGTTACTTGAGATTCTCTCACTAGGCTGTAGTTGTGGCAAAAAAAACTTAAGCATTTTAACGCCCCCTTTTGCTAACTAGACTTAACACTTCCAAAAATGTCTTGTTTTTTCCTGAGAGTTGACATTTTTTGGAGTTTTTGCATTCAAGATGATTTCTACTTTTCTGGAGGGAAACTAAAATGGTATAAAATCTACAGAATTTAGATTCAGAACCAGGTTAGGTCCAGTTCCAAAACTTACCAGCTGTTTGACCTTCGGCAAATTATTTGTTCTTCACCTATAACACATATGACAAATCTGACTTTGCAGGACTACTGTGATTACTGAAATTTATAAACCATATAAAGCACCTAACCACCTGGCACATAGTAGGTATCGAATAAATGATAGTTTATTTATTGTCTAGTCATTTTTTTTATAAATTTATTTATTTATTGATTTATTTTATTGGTTATGTTGGGTCTTTTTTGCTGTGCGCTGGCTTTCTTTTAGTTCTGGTGAGTGGGGGCTACTCTTTGTTGTGGTACGCGGGCTCCTCATTGCTGTGGCTTCTCTTGTTGCAGAGCACGGGATCTAGGAGTGTGGGCTTCAGTAGTTGCAGCACATGGGCTCAATAGTTGTGGCTCACGGGCTCCAGAGCGCAGGCTCAATAGTTATGGTGCACAGGCTTAGTTGCTCTGCAGCGTGTGGGATCTTCCTGGAGCAGGGATCATACCCGTGTCCCTTGCATTCGTAGGCAGATTCTTAACCACTGCGCCACCTAGGAAGCCCTTGTCTAGTCATTTTCTAAATGAGTTTATCTCATAATAAAATGTAGTAACTATTGTTACAATGTTAGTAGAGCATATAAGATACCCATAGGTTTCCAAATCTAACTTTACCAATGAGGATGCTGAGTTTCAAGGACTTTGGAAATCCCAAATTTAGAAACCATATCTGGGCTAGAACCCAAGTCTTGACTCTTAAAGTCAGTTTAGCAAAACGATTAAATGTCCCCTTTTAATCAGATACTTTGAGTTTGGTTTCTAGCTTTGCCACTGAACACTTAGCCTCTTTACACCTAGTTTCCTCCTTTTTAAATTAATTAATTAATTAATAATAATAATAGCAGCTATCTCAAAGGTTTGTTGTGATGATTAAATGAAATAAAGCACAGCAGGACTTAGAATATAAGGGCCCAATAAATGTTAACTATATGCACTATATTCTCAGAATTCTAAGATATATTTTATATGTTCTAGTTAGTGTCTTAAAATTGAAATTTATGTTAATTTTAGTAGAGTTTGCTTTTTCCCTAGAAAGTTACTATGAATTCTTATTTTTTAAAACTTATGCTTACTTACACTCAAGGAAATGTCAAGTTACCAGCTTAACTGGGTTCTGTTTCCTCTACACTTTAATATATCCAAAATGTTATTAAGATCATGAGTTTAAGGCTGGGATCATGTCTTGCTCATGTTTGTAATCCCAATACCCAGCACTGGGGAGTAGCTCAATAAGTATATACTGAATGAATGAATGAATGAAGAAGAGAGAGAGGGAGGGAAAGAAGAGTGAATAGGTGAAGAAAGATAATATGACGGGAAGAACAAGAGATCAGATACTGAGAAGATCTGAGTCCAAATCTTAGAATTGCCACACATTGTTAGATGATATTGGATAACATCTAAACCACCTTTTTTAAAAAAATTTTAGGCAGGAATAATGATACCTACACAACAGGGTTGCAATGAGGATTAAATGATATGATTACTGTGATAGACACATATACACAATCATCCACTTCACATTGCCATTGGGATGTCTATCTTGAACTTAATAGCTCCAAAGCTGAACTCTTGATTCAAGTCCCAAACTCAGTAAATACCACCTCCGTCCATTCTTTTTTCAAACCAAAAAACGTTGGCATGTTACTTGACTCCTCTCTTTACTTTATTAACTATATCCAATCCATTTGCAGAGTGTTCTCAGCTCTGCTTTAAAGCTATATTCCAAATCCTGTCATTGTTTACCACCTCTGCTACTACCAACATAACCGTAACCACTGTCACCTCTTGACTAGATTCTTGGTGTCCTCTTACCAGATCTCCTTGCTTCTACTCTTGCCTCTTTTTACCTGAACGCCACAGAGCAGCAGAAGTAATTCTTTTAAAGGGATCTGATTAAAATGTAAATCAGATCTAGTAATTCCTTTGATCTAAATTTTAATTGGTTTTACAACTTAATTAGAATAAAACCCAAAGTTCTTCAAGAGGCCTGTCATTCCTATCCCCACCACCACCACTCCCACCTTACTTCCCTGACTTCATCCCTACCACCTCCTGCGGGCTGAGCCCCAGACACACACACAGGCCTCCTATTGTCCCTCTGTCTGCCACCCTCTTGCCCTGTGAATCCCATGTCTGGAGTGGATAAAGTTTGGTTGGGACCTGAAGTTTATATAATTATGTCAGAAAATGCTCTCTTAGAAAAAGAAATAAAACTGCAAATACAAAATTAGGTTAATAGTTATTTACAATGAGAACAGAAATTACAGGAAATCATTGGAGCCCCAGAGATTACTCTGGAGTAATCATTCTATTTCTTTGGAGGTACCTTCAGCATTCTAACAGAAATGCTTACAGGAAGTCCACCTCTGCTTTATGCTCACTCTTTCATTCCTTAAGTCTCTGAAGAAAAGCCACCATCCCATTTCACTCACCATCCTCCTACACTACTTCCCATTTTTTCACAGTACTACACAGTTTGACAGCACCTGAGATGTTATATATTTGTTGTTGTTGTTGCTTACTGTCTATCTCCCTGACTACACCCCACTGGAATATGAGCCCTAGTATTCGGGTAGGGTTTGTTTTTTCCCCTGTATCATTGGTGTCTAGAACAGTCAGCGACATATAATACATTCTCAAAAAAATAACCATTGATTGAGTTAACAATAAATGAAAATTAGGTTGAAATATTATATTATGTCTTGAACTAATTATTTGCCTGAAGTGCTTTTCCTTTTGTGGGGTGAATATAATAAATGTCTAGAAACAAAAATGATATCTTTACAAAGGTGTCGATGTCTAAGGATCTGCAATAAATTGATTTAATTTTGATGTGTAAGCAAAATAATTGCAAGTTTAATAAATCTCCTCAAAGCAGATAATCCTAGCAGTCATCTGATATCGTTTTACTATACAAATATTATGATGCTTGAAACTGCTGACATTATGATGATTGAAACTGCACTGATTAATTTATGTTTCAGCTTCTTAACTAATCTACTAAATTTACTAAGTTAGCTAATGTAGTTTCCAGAATGACTAACAAATACAATTCAGAAATATGGTGAATTTGAAAGTGACTGGCATGGGAGGAAAAATAAAAATATAATTTCTTTTCAAAATCCATATCCTGTTTTCTTCTAAGGGACTTTACTGAAGACAGGCCACACTCTAGAAATGGTGCTATTTCAGGTTTGGAAAGGCAGTTTGGTATAACCGCTATAGCCTTTCAACCCATCCTTCCTCTCTTATTCTACTGAGGAAAATTGGGATAGTGAAAAAAAAGACAGTTTAAAAAAAAATCCATATCCTATCAATTCTCAGAAAGAAAAGAATTTATAATTTATTTCAAAACCCTAGAATAATCATAGTCAGCTTGAGCACTGATAATCCAGGAATCAACAAACTCTTACTAATAATGTCTCATTATAATGTAATAAAGCAAAGTGCTGCTATAATTATTTATCTTTATCATTTATCCCACTTCCCTGTGGATAACCCACGGATAGCTGCATACATTTACCAGATGTGGAGAAAGAGTTGTTATTAGGGAAGACTGCAGACTGGACACTTCATGAATGCCTTCTAGACGTGGGTTAACTGTAACTATCTTAGTATGCCCATCTCGGGACTCACCAGGTTTCTGTGCTTCAAGCTTCTTGATGTCTACTGTGCCTAGATCCATCTGCTATTTCCCAGGAAGGCACTTCTCTGACTCCCAACGTTTTCTCATCAAGGCCAATCTTCCATATTCCCTAGGTTCAGTGAACAACTGTTGTGGGTTGAAGAGTGTCTCCCCAAAATTCATGTCTATCCAGAACCCCAGAATGTGACCTGATTTGGAAATAGGGTCTTTGCAGATATAACTGTTTAAGATGAAGGCAAACTGGATTAGGTTGGGCCCTAAATCCAATGACAGGTATCTTTACAAGAAGAGGGGAAAAAACACAGATATTCAGAGGAGAATGCCATGTGAAAACAGAGGCAGAGATTAGAACGACATGTCTACAAGCCAAGGAAAGCCAAAGATTACGCGTATTCACCAGAAGCTAGGAAAGAGGTAAGGAAATATTTTTCTCTGGAGCCTGTGGATGGAGCATGGCCTTGCCAACACCAGACTTTTGGCCTCCAGAACTGTGAGATAATAAATTCCTGTTATTTTAAGCCATCCAGTTTGTGGTAATTTGTTATAGTAGCCCTTGGAAACTAATACAACAGCCAACACAGAAGATTCCAAGAAACTCAGGCTGACTTAGGGAGGATTTTTCCTTGAAAATGGAGTTTGAAAAACAAAAATATACACTAAGTCCACATCAGAAGCAAATAGTTATCTCCTCCTCAGGATGGGGAAATAATACAGATTCTGCAAACTGAAAAAAAAAATGCCCAACCTAAAAGTTGAGAGTTATGTTTTATTCAGCAGACATTGTTAGGGCTTCAAGCTGGGGAAATAGCCACTCAGAAAACTCTGAGAAAACTGTTCCAAGGAGGCAAGGGGGGAGCCAGGATATATAGGAGTTTTTGCAACAATACCAGGTAGTCAGAACAAAAGGTTACTGTTAATAAAAGAAAACTAGATTACAGTATCTCAAGTAAAGGAATTTAGTGCTTTTCTATGTATGGGAAGATGCAAGAGTTTGGGCTCACTGAAATCATTTCTTTGACATGCACTTCAGCTATCTGGGGGGGTGGCTGCAGTCTGATGACTGCTAGGTGGCAGCCATTCTTCATTTCCTTCCTGAGTTCTCTTAGGGCTCACCTTCGAGGCAACTGTAATGTGGCGGCTAGATCCTTTGTTTACCGATATGGCAAGCAATATTTTATTTCTCAATTCCTTTCTATTGGGAGAGGTTTCTAGATACCTCTCAGAGCCATATTTGCCTTCACTTCATTCTTTCTCAATTCTCTTACCTTACACTCTTTGGTGAAGATTGTGCTGCTAATTGCTATTTTTCAAATAGAGACATCATTTTTGATTCAGGGCCTTCAAGGTTCTGTTTTCAGCTCTAAGCAACAGTCTGTGATTGTGAGGCTGTTATTTGGTGCTCAAATCAGGCAGACCAGGTGGTTGTTGTTACAGGTTGTAATTTCCTGGGAAATGCTGCAGAATGTTCCAGAAAGTCAAGAGTTAACCAGAGTGAAATAAATCACAAACAAAACAATCCCTCCCAAAATAAGGTGGAAAAACTTGAGGGAAATATAATTAAGTCAAATTTGCAACTTTGTTTACATATAAATTAGACCGTGAAATTGAGTGCTGCTGGCCAAAGGTTAAGGAATTTGTACCCAATTTGTAACTTGTAGTTGGCAGCAAACAGGAAAAAACAAAGACAAAAATTCAACCTTCCAGATCCTCCCTGCATATCTGCCCAGGGAAGTTCTCTCACTGACTCATGGCCCTCTTCCAGTATTTTGTACATCCTACTTCAGTACCCTAAGCACAGCCACAAGTTTCAAAAGTCATTTTAGCCACAGAAGATGGACCCAACTTGTTCTGGTATTGGCTTCTCACAGAGACAGAAAGGGGGACAATTATGCTGTTTTTATTCATGCCGAGCTCTTTTAATGCCAGAGTACTGAATGAAGCTTTCAAGGGAAAAAAAAAAGTAACAAAGGAAAAATAATCAATAGTAAAAGCCAACTAATGGCGAACAACTGCAAATGTTTGCTATACACAATACATAGCTGCAGGAGGGGAAAGAAGAGAGATTGAAATGCTGATCAAAAGAGTCCTGTTCAGTTAAAGGAATGGGGGAAGTGAGACTTTAAAATGAGATGTCAAAGAAAGAGTCCATTCAAGTTCTTTCTCTGCACTGACCTCTCAACATGCACATCTTCAGAGTACTTTCTGAAAAAGAGCTACAGATTCTTTCTGAATTTCTCTTGGAGGAGGAGGGAAAATATGGGCTGGTTTTATCATGTTTACTCAAAATGCAAGAATAGTAGGAAAAATGCATTTTCTTGATGCACATGGACAGTGATTCAGGTTTGGATACAACCTGCATCCTAACTCTTTTTTCCCTTTCTCCAGGTCTGCATCCTCTCCCTTTGAGCTGTTATCAGCAGCTCTACGAACAGAGCTGGGAAGATGCCATGTAATCGTGTACCTCCGATTTGTGAGCAAAGCTGAGTCAGTGAAACAGCAGTTCCTGCAGGACCTTATATGAAAAATTCTAAGAGAGACTGACTGGCATGGCAAGTGTTGAGACTGTTAAAAGATAAACTTAGGCATATTAAAAATGTTAAGATTTTATTTGAGCAAAGACTGAGCTGAGTCAGGTAGCACCAAACAGGAAATGGTCAGGAGCACTCCACCAACAGGAGCCTGGGGAAAGACTTTTACAGAAAAGGCAGAAGGAAAGCATTGATTGGCTACAGCTTAAAGCCCAGTTGGCCGTTTGTGATTGGTTGTCCTTGGGTTTTGATTTCATAATCTCGAGGTATTTACAGGCTTAGATTTTAGTTTACCTAGACCACCTAGACCAGCTAGACCACCATGGCATTAAATGTACATCAGTCTAATGGCCTCCTTGTTTAATTAATTTAGCAAGACTTAATTATAGATAAAGGGAAGTGAAAAAAGTTAAGTGAATAAAGTATGGAATTTGGAAGGCAAAGACCTGGGTTAAAGTCCTGGCCTTGCCCCTCAGCCCTTCTTCAGTGGCCTTGGACATGCCCTTTACCTTCTAAATTCTTTAGACTCTTCCCTTGAAAACAGGGCAATACAACCAACCTCACATAGCAGTCATAGGGATTAAATGCAGAGGCAGTTTCTAAATTACATTTTCATTATTATAATGTATTGTTTTTCTCATGGGCAGGGAGGCAGTCTTAGCCTATAGTGGGGAGAACAACAAAGTTATCTCCATACTTTGTTCAGAGTTTTATTACCATTGTTAAGGTGTGAACAGCAGAGAACACAAGATTTGTTTTTGCTTTGTTTGACTCCCACAGTTTATTTTTAAACTTTAATTGAATAAGTTGTCAACATTTTCACACTGGGCTATTTTAAACACACATTTGGTTTCCTGTCTTCTCTGGCAGCTAAGGGCCAACCTTTCCACACAGCAACAATTACCAGTTCTGAGCAGGGGCTGCCCATGTGCTCTTAGATAGCAGGGGCTGCCCATGTGCTCTTAGATTCCACAGTCCCACAATGTCTTGTTACCTTCCACACAGATGCTTGGGTAGGTGTCACTTTTCAGAAGACTTTCGCAGCAATTTTTCCTACATGTGCTTACTTTGTTGAGTGTGGTAGACTGAATAATGACTCCCCAAACATGTCCAAATCCTAATCCCCAAAAACCTGTGAATGAATTACCTTACATGGCAAAATGGGACTCTGCAAGTTTAAATTAAAAATCTTGAAATGGAGAGATTATACTGGATTATCCAAGTAGGCCCAATGTAATTGTAAAGGTCCTTCCTTATAAGAGGGAGGCATTTAATTATCTGTCATGGCCCAAAGGCCCAGGTATACAAAGATACTCGTATCTAGAAAGATATTCTAGGGCTTAGAGGTTATCTCAGAAGCTGGTCGAGGACCAGTCCTTTCTTTGGAATGTGTGAAGTTTGAGATCCCAGCCCCCTTACTGTACAGACCAGTAGCTGGCCCTTGGCCTAGGCCCTTTTATAGCAAAATGCTTCTGTTTGAGCATCTACATTTAGTTTAGCATTTATACAACTGATACAGAAATAGTATCAATATGAATATGCCTAACATTTGGAGGAGCCAGTGTTGGCTAGGGATAGATTTAAAGAAACAACTAATCCAGCCTATATCCACTACATACATTTTTATATTTTTGTGCTAATTTGATTACTAATCTCTCCCCTCCATCTACCATTATTTATACCTTATGATAAACTTGTACCAAACTATTCAGTATAAAAGTTAGTTGATAATTAGATAAATCCACTTCTTCTTAAGGCCAGTCATTTTCCATTGGTATTACATCCTAGAAAGGCTTTAATTCAACCTTCTAATGCATCTGATCAGCAGTATCAGTACTATCATATGACTGACCTGTTTACATAGTCACAGAATTTTACCAACAATGCCAGTGTTATACCACATCAGAATATGGTCATGGTATGATACTATTTTATTACAGAACAAATCAGTAAGAATTACAGAGGTTATCATCATGCCTTATCAACAGAATTGGCCCCTGCCCATATACCAGATATTGTTATAGACAGGCATTGTTACAGTTAGCCACAATTGGATTACTTCTGGGTTCCAAGTCAAATGGAAACAAACCTTGTCACCCTGTTTCAGTTCACAGACATACTGAGACTGGTTCACATTGTGTGCTACTATATAGCAGGGTCAACCTCCTTCTGAAGACATAGAGAATAGTTCCTATACTATCTCTGCTAATTGTACTATAGGATATGTCTTATTCTGATATATTCCTGGGGCCAGGGCACTCATAGTGCATCGATATAAATTACAAATGCCCTTAGAGAATAGCCATAGGTTTGAAGATCCATAAGATCTCCATAGCTGTGCCCCTTGAGCCTCAACAGTTAGGATGAGGCCACTGCCCAGGGTTACTTTGACCTCCTCTGTATTAAAATACTCAAGAGACCTTGTTGGATCAAAACACAAGCCCTTTCCCAAAACTGAGTCCTAGCATTATCCAGCATTATTTTAGAGTCTGCCTGTCCTACTTCACTAAACTTCTACTTCTTTCCAGGCTGACTCCCATCCCTTACCTTCCTCCTGGAATAAAATTTCCCCTAATCTGTTTATTGTAGTTAATGGATCTTTTCCTATGAATGCTGTTCCTCAACTAAACAAAATTTAGGGACTTCCCTGGTGGTGGAGTGGTTGAGAATACACCTGCCAATGCGAAGGACACAGATTTGATCCCTGGGCCAGGAAGATCCCACATACCAAGGACCAACTAAGCCTGTGAGCCACAACTACTGAGTTCACACACCTCAACTACCAAAGTCTGTGTGCCCACAGCCTGTGCTCCACAACAAGAGAAACCATCACAATGAGAAGCCCACATACCGCAATGAAGAGTAGCCCCCAGTCATCACAACTAGAGAAAAAGCCCACACACTGCAACGAAGACCCAATGTAGCCCAAAAAAATTAAAAATAAAATAATAAAGAAAATTTAGCCTGTTCCATGATGCCTAGACAGGTATCTATCTCCTCTAAAACCCTTTTCATGTCTAAATCCACCAAGCATATTGTTGCCATTGTGTACTAATGGCTTGAGTGCAATCAGCACACATGCTATGTCCCCAAAAAGGTTGGGCCACCCAATACCAGGGTTAGGTGAATAGTAGTCACACCTAGATTTAATTTACTTTATTTTGATTAATCTGTAAAGCCTTCCTCATCTCAGGGTGGTGCTTTTCGGGGGGGGGGGGGGATTCATATTCCCATGGGATGCCTACTGCTTTAATTGCATCAGAAGCCGATTATGTCTTCTTATTGTGTTTATTAGCTTTCCATCCACAAAAACAAGGATGACATGTATCTGTGGACTGCACACCGTGACAGGTCAGGCAACTCACTGCTATATTTTTTCCACTATAGCCAGGGAACTTTCTAAGCATTTTATCATCAAGGTTTATAGTTACACAGTAATGTCAAACAAGAGTTGTACCACCACAGGGTCTAATGGCCCAGTAGGGACTAGCTCTAGGAAATTCTTTCCCAGATGTTATCCTTGTAGTAGATGCAACCAGAAATTACAGTCAGTGGACACCAGCATATTACTAGAGTTCTGCTCAGTAACTAACACTTAATCCCAGTTGATTATCATATTATATGACCAAACCTCCCAGAGCAATTCCACTCAAGTTTTCAGGCTTCCATTGGCCTTGTCAAAAAGCAGGTTCAAAAAGCAGGAGTGATCTCAGAAAATATGTGGCTCCATTCTTTCAAGTATCTGGTATAATCGTGCTAAGAGAAAATATTGTTCTCTTAACCTGAGCCTCTCTTGAAGGACCAATGTAATATTGAATTTCCCTTGTTCCATAACCTATTTATTCATTCCTTTACCCTCAGCTACTATTTGTTCTTCTCACCATTCATCATTGCTTTTTACCCAAACTTTTCCATCTTTAAAATGGATGTTGGGCTCAGCCACTGTGCTGTTCCAGATTGCCAGCAGCAATACCAGTCTACCAAGTGCCTTCCCCCCAATTCATTCCCATCCATATACGGTATGAGTACACAGGCACAAAATTTAGTGGGCTACCTCAATCACTGAACAATACAGCTACATTTACTGCCAATCCCAATTTTGTCAGATAAGATAAAGGCACAATCCATCCCATCGAGCCCTTTGGAATTTTGGCATAAAGGTTTAAACAAACAGTACAGTTTCTTGCATAGAGATGAACCCTGTTTCTGGCATGTGCAGTTGCAGCCTTGATCCCAGGAACACTGCATCATGTAGGAAAAAAGAATGTTGAGGTGATATGAGGAAGAATTACATAGCTGTACCAGCATGTTCCCCCACCTCCCCTGCCACAAACCCCACAGAAAAGTGGAAGAATCTATCTAGATAAACTTGCATGCCTTCTGCTTTATGATACTAAATAAGGAAGTATTCCAGAATTTTACATAATATCCATCCTACTAATGCAGTCAGGTAAAGGAGAAACAATTACTTCCCATAAAACCAATTCAAACATTTCAATTTTCATCCAAACTTTTATCTAAATCCCATCAACCACTGCATCATCATATCTTCCCAATCTAACTGCAGCCCCTGTTAGGATTTCACCAACAGGTTTTAGAATCACAGTGAATTTGACTCCCATATCAAGCAGCCCCAGAAAAGTTTCTTCTCCAGTCCCCGGCCATTTCATCCACATATGTGCATGTGGCCTGGAGTCCCCAGCCAGGGCTTGAACTAGAAAACTCTCATTCTTTTATCAATCTCACTCTGATTAACTTGCCAGACCATCGCCCCCAGCAATTAAAAATCAGTTTTCTCATTTTCACCTTTGCCTTTCAACTTTTAAAATTCTTCTAAACTAGAGTAAATAGAGCAGATTTGTTTAGGGCCCTTCAACAATGGGGAACAAGAGCTCCCATTGGTCCACCCAATTTCCCTAGTGCTGCATTAAGACCTTGCTTCAACCCCATCAATGTCCTACTTTATTCATGCTATTTATTAATAACCTTCTAAAGGTTTCCACCCTTCTGAGATGAGTCCCTTGAATCTCCTCTTTGTCTTCCTCCCACTCTCTTGTGAATCATTCTAATTTTCCTAGCATTTGTAAGACCCATTGGGGAAGCTAAGAAAACAAATCTGATAAGGCCTCTCTGACCACTCAGAGCCATGCAAAAGGGGCTCCCTCAATCACAGCATTTGCCATAAGCTGGTTAAGTGGCCTATTAAATGGATGAACATCTTGATCATCATGAAGTCAATTCAGCCTGGCTTGTATATACAACACGTCAGCCACTTCATCTGGGGAGTTCCATTTAGCATTTACAGGGAGAGAAGGACATCCCTGTTCTCAGAATAAACAAACATTACAATGACTTTTGTCCCCCTAGGGATTAACCTACTGTGTGTCTAGACCATGTACAGTCATCTGTGATTGTTCATCAGTGAGCTGTGTGTCCTGTGTCAACTAAAACATGCTCCTCCGTTCTGCAGCACTCAAAAACAAGAATTCTGCCCCTAAATTGGCCACTCTCACAATTTATTTTAGTAACAGTTCTTTAGGAAGCCGATGATATCAATCCCTGAAAAGGAGACGACTCTTTCACATCATACCTCCTGCTTTTAGTAATTTCTTGGTTTTGCCCTCCCCCCCACCCCCACCCCAGCTGGATTACTTTCTTGATGAAGAGAAGTTGTAGAGGTTCTAACTATTGTTCCAGCATAATTTACCTCTGGTGGTGGCTCTGATACCAGGGCTACACTTTGGACTGGCTGAAATCCTAACTTGGTGCAGCATCAGGAGCTACCGCAAATCTCTCCTTTACTTTCATTTCAACTATTAAAGATAACAATAACCAAGGAACTGTATATTTAGCTTATTTCTTGTTATTTTGCATTTCTTTATGTATCCACTGAACCAACTCCTCTGGAATTGGGTTTATCATTTCTAAATTTGACTGGTAAGTAATACATATAGTACCTAATCATAGGACAGCTGCTGTCTCATACCATGGGATTACCATGTAGCCATCAAGAAATCAAAAGTCTGTCAACCCCTGTCCTCTTATTCTTCCTTTTCTTCTTCCTTTTTTCCATCATGTTTCAGTGAGTCAGAGTCTGTGTCGCCTACCCACTTCTGACACAAACTGTGTCAGGGGATCCCCAAGACCAATCTCATGACTGGTCTGATTCTAATAATAAGTCACAGAATTCAGAAAAGCTTTTATACTCATGGTTATGGCTTATTACAGTGAAAGAATACCAATTAAAACCAGCAAAAGACAAATGCACCAAGAGAGACTAATTTCAAGCTTCCAGTTACTCTTTCCCAGTGGAATCACATAGACAGTGTTTATCTCGGCAATGATGTGTGACAACATGTGCAAAGTTGCCAACCAAGTGCACCCAAGCCTTTGTGTCCAGGGTTTTTATTGGGGATCAGTCAGTAGGCACAGAATGCTCCTGTGGCTGACCTTACCTACTCAGTCTCTGGGCTCCCTAGAGGTCAAATTGATACAGCACAGACAAGGGCCCTATATGAACAAAAATGGGCATTTACCATAAATCATATTCTTATCATAAACTACCTGGTGTGCCCCAAAGCCTCAGGTATATAAAGACACTCTTATCAAGCAGAATATTACAAGGGCATAGAGGTTATCTCCCAGGAGGGGGTCAGGGGCCAGTCCTTTCTTTGGCATGTGCAGGGTTTGAGCAAACCAAGCCTACTAAGCTATCATTTTATTGCACATCTTTTAACTTCTAGTCAAGGTTTGCTTGAAACAAAATACATATTTCCCAAATATCCAATAATCAAATGAAGAAGTTATATATGAAGCCTCAAGGAAACCAGAAGCTTACCTGTGACTTGGCTAGACAGGTATAAGAATTTATGCTGAAATTAAAACTTTTCACAATAATTTCAACACCCATTTATGATAAAAACTCTCCAGAAAGTGGGCATATCTCAATGTAATAAAGGCCATATATGACAAACCCACAGCAAACATCATTCTCAATGATGAGAGGAAAAACTGAAAGCATTTCCTCTAAGATCAGGAACAAGACAAATTTGTCCACTCTCACCACTATTATTCAACATAGTTTTAGAAGTCCTAGCCATGGCAATCAGAGGAGAAAAAGAAGTAAAAGGAATACAAATTGGAAAAGAAGAAGTAAAACTGTCACTATTTGTAGATGACATGATACTATACATAGAAAATCCTAAAGATGCCACCAGAAAACTACTAGAGCTAATCAATGAATTTAGTAAAGTTGCAGAATACAAAATTAATACACAGAAATCTCTTCCATTCCTGTACACTAACAACAAAAGATCAGAAAGAGAAATTAAGGAAACAATCTCATTTACCACTGCAACAAAAAGAATAAAATACCTAGGAAAAAACCTACCTAAGGAGGCAAAAGACCTGTATGCAGAAAGCTATAAGATACTGATGACAGAAATCAAAGATGACACAAACAGGTGGAAAGATATAAAATGTCCTTGGATTGGAAGAATCAACATTGTGAAAATACTATACTACCCAAAGCAATCTACAGATTCAATGCAATCCCTATCAAATTACCAATGGCATTTTTCACAGAACTAGGACAAAAAAAGTTACAATTTGTATGGAAACACAAAAGACCCCAAACAGCAAAAGCAATCTTGAGAAAGAAAAATGGAGCTGGAGGAATCAGGCTCCCTGACTTCAGACTACACTACAAAACTACAGGAATCAGGAAAGTATGGTACTGACACAAAAACAGAAATATAGATCAATGGAACAGGACTGAAAGCCCAGAGATAAACCCACGCACCTATGGTAACCAAATCTATGACAGAAGGCAACAATATACAATGGAGAAAAGGCAGTCACTTCAGTAAGTGGAGCTGGGGAAACTGGACAGCTACATGTAAAAAAAATGAAATTAGAACACTCCCTAACACCATACACAAAGATAAAATCAAAACGGATTAAAGACCTAAATGTAAGGCCAGACACTAAAACTCTTAGAGGAAAACATAGGCAGAACACTCTCTGACATAAATTGCAGCAAGATCTTTTTTGACCCATCTCCTAGAGTTACAAAAATAAAAACAAAAATAAACAAATGAGACCTAATTAAACTTAAAATCTTTTGCACAGCAAAGGAAACCATAAACAACACAAAAAGACAATCCTTAGAATGGGAGAAAATATTTTCAAATGAAGCAACTAACAAAGAATCTCCAAAATATACAAACAACTCATGCAGCTCAATATCAAGAAAACAAACACTCCAATCAAAAAAGGGGCAGAAGAAGTAAATAGACTTTTCTCCAAAGAAGACATACAAATGGCCAATAAACACAAGAAAATATGTTCAACATCACTAATTATTAGAGAAATCCAAATCAAAACTACAATGAGGTATCACCTCACACTGGTCAGGATGGCCATCATAAAAAACCTAGGAAAAATAAATGCTGGAGAGGGTATGGAGAAAATGGAACCCTCTTACACTGTTGGTGGAAATGTAACTTGATACAGCCACTACGGAGAACAGTACGGAGGTTCCTTAAAAAACTAAAAATAGAACTACCGTATGACCCAGCAATCCCACTATTGGGCACATACCCAGAGAAAACCATAATTCAGGAAGACACATGCACCCCAATGTTCAATGCAGCACTATTTACAACAGCCAGGACATGGAAGCAACCTAAATGTCCACCAACAGAGGAATGGATAAAGAAGATATGGTACATATACACAATAGAATATCACTCAGCCATAAAAAGGAATGAAATTGGGTCATTTGTAGAGATGTGGATGGACCTAGAAACTGTCATACAGAGTGAAGTAAGAGAGAAAGAAAAAAGCAAATATCGTATATTAATGCATATATGTGGAATCTAGAAAAATGGTATAGATGATCTTATTTGCAAAGGAGAAATAGAGACACAGACATGAAGAACAAACAAATGGATATCAAGGGGGAAAAGGGGTGGTGGAATGAATTGGGAGATTGGGATTGATATAGATATATATACACATATATATATGCACAATATACATATATATTGATACTATTCATAAAATAAATAACTAATGAGAACCTACTGTATAGCATAGGGAGCTCTACTCAGTGTCCAGTGGTAATCTAAATGGAAAGGAAATTCAAAAAAGAGGGGATGTATGTATACGTATAACTATTCACTTTGCTGTAGAGTAGAAACTAACATAACATTGTAAAGCAACTATACTCCAGTAAAAATTAATAAAAAAAAACATGTAGAGCATTATGGACAATAAATTTAAAAAGAAAATGGGAAACAAGTTAACGTACAAACAATGAGAGAATGAATGCATTTTCTGAATTAAACAAAAATTAAATTTAAATTCCTAAATTACAATTAAACAAATTTTTAAATAAAACAAAATTTGCAAAAATAAATTAAGGGGAGATAGCGGGAGATAGAAGAATGTACACAGCACGATATGACTGAACAAATATATGTTGTTTTGAGAGATGTATATGTCACAAAATTATTTTTAAGTGCTTTGTAGTGCTGAATAAATTTAAAATGACTAATTCTGGAGACAAAAAGGAAATAACTGGATAAAGGACAAGTATACCAGCGTGGGGTAGGAGGGACCTTCAAATCATTGGCAATCTTTTATTTTTTTAATTGTGTGGTAGATACAGAAGTGTTTATTTATAATTTTCTATACTTTTTTGAATCTCTGAAATAAATCTTAATCATAAAAGGTAAAAATATGTAGTATTTTTACTGTCTATAGGGTGTTTTGTATAAATCATTTCATTTGATGTGGAGGATAAAACTCTGAGATAATGAAAGTAACTCTTATTAATATTTTCATTTTATAAATGAAGAAACCAAGGCTCAATAAATACACCACAAGTAGTAAACAGAAAAGAGACAGGGCCAGAAATAAGATCTTTGAGGTCCAAGTCATCACACTTCTTCAATACAGTAATATTTGGTTAGCGAGACTGTCATCTGATCAGTGTCAAGAAAACGACTATCTCAGTTTATCCTTTTCTCACCCTTGTGTTAAATCAAATTGTGTTCAATAAAATTGAAACCAAAAAACACTTATTGAGGTGCTGCTGCGATGTCCAACGTTATGAAAGGTCTTTCTACCAGGTTTTCTGAAACTTTATATTACCAATTCCTCTCTATCATCATAAAATCAATGTAGAAGTTATCAGTTCTTATTCAGAACCATAGAATCAATTTTTTTCTGGAAAATAAAAATCAAAACTCTCTATAGCTACTCAACTGAAAAGCAGTATTGGCATCAGAAAATCTGGGCAATCAGAAAGCTAAATTTTATAGAAATTTCACTTCGGCACTAGAGTTATATTGGAATTCATTAGATGACATGGTATATGAGTCTCACTTTATCCAGCTGAGATAGAAATAGACAGTTGACAATTTTAAAGCGCTCAAAAGACTGCACAAAGCACTATTAATGTACTTTGCATAGCTTGCTGTGTTATTACTTTCTTTAACTAGCAACTATTTGGTTTGCTAGTCATTATAAAGAGTTAATTTGCACTATAATTTAATAAACCTTATAAAATATCTCATGTTATAGTTCTATAATGATTGGCCAGTTATCAGGTAAGGCAGTATCATATGGTAATTAATAGTGTAGGCTATACTGAACTGATTCCTGATCTATAAAATGAGAATAATACTACTTCTTAGAATTGGCACAATACTGGTTGGACCCATTAACATTGGCTGTTTTCATTATTATACACAATCATCATACTAATTGGTACATTTAATGGACCACTGACCGGGATTTTGAGGGTGGTAATAATGAATTGTCTTCCCTGTACCATTTTCTAGAAAACTGCCACTCCCCAACCTATCAACGTGACAGCAGCAAAACCTGCCATGTTTCTATAATGTGACTGTACCCTTTGCCATAGTTAATTGGTTCAAGGATTAACACTTTGACCCAAGCTGGTTTGATTATTTATTTCTGGAAATTATGGAACTTAAAAGGAGAGAGAGGAAGAAAAGAAAAAAAAAAAGAAAGTACAAGAGAAGAAAAATGAAAGAGTGAAAAACAAAACTAGTCTCTTTCTCAGTTACTGTACCTGTAAACGTATAAGACTAAGACTATCTTGGTGCCCATGCTTCCTGCTCTGTGGACCAGATGCTGGAGAGGCAGGAAAATAAGGCAAAGAGGCAGAATGAAGCACGGAAGAGAGTTACGGATAATGGAAGCAGCATTCAGTTCCCCAGTTCCAGGTTATTCCTGAGAGGCAGACGCCTTTGTCTTCAGGTATTGTGAGACATCCAAGTATTGTCCTTTTTTACTTAGCCAAATTTTGATTATGTAAATTGCATTCAAAAAATGTCCTATTACCCACTTTTCATCCTGCTCTTCAATTTCTCTAATGGGAATACAGTCTGTCCCCTAAGTCAATGCCCACATATCCTCCTAAATTCTCCTGTCAGGGATTACTTCCTGGCCTCCTACCACTCAAGGACAGATTCCTGCCCGCTAACTCCTAGTCCTATTATTCTCTGTACCAATCCTTCCTTCTGATCCCCCTGACATCGGGTCACGGGGAATTGCTGGGCAGAACAAATTAGAAATGGCTGAAGCCACAAATCTAACAAGTTGGAGGAAACTAGTTGAGAACAATCATCTCTCAGCAAGTATATGTCAGTTCACAGTGCAGGTTGGAACACGTGGGAGCCTTCAGTCCAGACTAAGGTCCTAACCTGGGTCAACATGGCAAGGCACTGGAAAGAGGAAAGGATCAAGTCTAGTAGGTAAGCATTAGGAGGGGCAAACACAGAGAGAAAGAGTGCAGAACAGCCTGAGAGGCAGAGTAAGAGACCATACTGATGGCTGCTCTGCTCTGTCTCAGAGAAGAGATTCACCTGCAGGTCTCTGACTTCTAGCTGGAATGGACATTGTGGGCCTCAGGTTGCCTTCAGCCTGCAAGTAATATAAATACAGGGCAGAGAACAAGCAGCCTTCTGGTCAAGGCTCACAGACTATTCCTCAGATGACATTTTGGATATATAAATTTTTGGACATCAAAATCCTCACTGTTTAACTGCAGCTAATTCAAAAAACTGTATACTTGCTAAACCAGGGACCGGCTAGGACTTCAGGATACAAAAACAAATCAGACAAATCCCTGGAATCGTGTAAAGGGCTTAGAGCCACTGCCGCCTGGTTTGGTTAGCCCCACCTACCTTCTAACTGCCTTACCTGAGGCAAGGCACTTAACCTCTGTAAGAGCCTTAGTGTTCTCTTCTTCACATTAAGATACTATTGACTTTCAGGGTAACTGCATGGATTGGAATAATGCACATATAATAAAATGTTTACAATGTGGTAGATGCCCAATTACTTATTATTAGCATGTCTATCAGCAACCCTATAAATGCTCTGGAGAGAAACAAATCAAACCGAAAACTTACAGATTTGCTTTTATCAACATCATCCATATCTTCCCAGTTCAGTTCAAAGGTAGAAGAAAGGTACTTATGTATTTTTAGAAATAAATTATTCTTCATTTTAGCCCGTTAGCATTGTAGGCCTAGCTCTTGTGACAGTAATCAGTATTCAGTGGTTATAATGTTAGAAACTTGCTGCAGATGTTCCTTGTGTTCATCAGTGCAAGGTGCCTGAAATTTAAGTTTTAATGCCTAATAAAATTTAGCCTCGGGGAATCAGAAATTGGCTGGACCTAAAAAGCATTATTGCATTCAAATAAACTCACTGCTCTGCATTGCCTTGTCTTCCAATAAAATGAATCTTTCAAAAAACTCATTGTAGGACTTCCTAAGTGGCACAGTGGGTAAGAATCCAACTGGCAATGCAGGGGACATGGGTTCAATCCCTGCCCCAGGAAGATACCACATGCCGCGGAGCAACTAAGCCCGTGCGCCACAACTATTGAGCCTGCGCTCTAGAGCCCGTGAGCCACAACTAATGAGCCGATGTGCCGCAACTACTGAAGCTCACATGCCTAGAACCCGTGCTCTGCAACAAGAGAGGCCACTGCAATGAGAAGCCTGTGCACTACAAGGAAGAGTAGCCCCTACTCGCCGCAACTAGAGAAAGCCCGTGTGCAGCAACGAAGACCCAACACAGCCAATTAAATAAATAAATAAATAAATAAATAAATAAATAAAAAACTCATTGTACACAGGTGATTAACCATACTCTGAAGTCACCTTCATGTTAGGTACATATAATATCTTTACTTTCTGATATCAGTTGATCATAAAGACCCCAGATAATGTGATACAATCATGGAAACTATGTCAATCAGTTATCAAGTATCCAGAACATGGACCATACAGTATTATTTTCTGGTTGGAAGTTAGTTATTGAAGCAGTTTGTGTGATAGAGCAGAAAGGACTTCAGATTAGAAGTTAGGAAAAAAAGGACTCAATCCCAGATGAGCTATTAACTCATGACGTGTCAGTAGACATGTTTTTCATGGCCCCCAATTCCCAACCCAGAATCTCAGTTTCTAATCCTATTGGGTCAGCCAACAGGTTCATTCAGTTTTTTTCCATAAGATGGCTCTAGTAGGGCTTAGTTGTCTTTAACTTCATTTGAAACAATTTTGTTAGATTGTATTGTGACAGCTATCATATCAGTGTGCATTTAAAAAAAAGACATCATAACTGGTGAATTTTTGTGTAGCCACTTCAATAATGAAGATGGAAGAAAAAAAGCAACATTTTCAGCATGTTATTCTTCATTATCTCAAGAAAGGTTAAAACGCAACTGAAGTGCAAAAAACGATTTGTGCAGTGTATGCAGAAGGTGCTGTGACTGATCGCATGTGCCCAAAGTGACTTGCGAATTATCATGTTAGAGATTTCTCACCGGACAATGCTCCTCGGTTGGGTAGACCAGTTGAAGTTGATAGCGACCAAATAGAGACATTAATTGAGAACAATAAATGTTATACCATACAGGAGATAGCCGACATATTCAAAATATCCAAATCGAGCATTGAAAATCATTTGCACCAGCTTGGTTATGTTCATAACTCTGATGTTCGGGTTCCACATAATTTAAGGGAAAAAAACTTTCTTGAAGTATTTTCGCATGCAATTCTCTACTTAAACATAATGAAAATGTTCTGTTTTTAAAACAAATGTGACAGGAGATGAAAAGTGGATACTGTACAACAATGTGGAAAGGAACAGATCAAGGGGCAAGTGAAATGAACCACTACCAATCACACGAAAGGCCCGTCTTCATCCAAAGAAAGTGATGTGTATATGGTGGGATTGGAAAGGAGTCCTCTATTATGAGCTCCTTCTGGAAAACCAAACAATTCATTCCAACAAGTACTGCTCCCAACTAGACCACCTGAAAGCAGCACCTGACAAAAAGCATCCGGAATTAGTCAACAGAAAACACACATAATCTTCCATCAGGATAGCATAAGACCGCATGTTCCTTTGATGACCAGGCAAAAACTGTTACAGCTTGGCTGGGAAGTTCTGATTCATCCACTATATTCACCAGACATTGCACCTTCGGATTTCCATTTATTTTGGTGTTTACAAAATTCTCTTAATGGAAAAAATTTCAATTCCCTGGAAGACTGTAAAAGGTACCTGGAACAGTTCTTTGCTCAAAAAGATAAAGTTTTGGGAAGATGGAATTATGAAGTTGCCTGAAAAATGGCAGAAGGTAGTGGAAAAAAAGGGTGAATACATTGTTCAATAAAGTTCTTGGTGAAAATGAAAAATATATCTTTTATTTCTACTCAAAAACCAAAGACATTTTTTGGCCAACCCAAATTAAATAAAGGCAGCAGACTACCAGAGATGAAAAATGGGTCTCACCAACTCTAATCAGCCACCATTATTACTGCAGTAACTGTGTCAAGAGGAAGTGTGGACCTTCCAAGCTGGGGAATCATGCTTTCATTCAGTCTTTGAAAAATATATATATCATCCCACATTCCTCTCATTAGATATTATTTTTATAATCACATATACACACCAAAAACATTCAGAGAGATAGCAAGTTCGGTTTGACTAACTGTAGTTAATCCTTCAAGATACATATTTTTCCCCCAAGAAGTTTTTTTTGCCTTCACCCCTTCCTCTCCTGCCTACTGTTTTTCATCTCTCAGAGAAAGTTGTTCTCTTCTAGTTCTCTCCTAGCAAGTTCACTCATATTCCTCAAAGCATGTGCTCTGTCATTAATGAGTCTGTGGTACACACTTAGCTAAGGATTCTTTAAGAGCATGGTCTATGTCATAATAATCTTGGTACCTGTCCCAGAGTACACCAGTGTGTGGGAATAAGGATTAAGAGAAGGAACGGATGGGTAAGTACGTTACATAAATGAACAGATGAGTAAACACCTTCAGGGCCCTCGTGGGTGAGAGACCATTATATTTGAATCTATTATATTTGAATCCATTATATTGAACAAAAGGCCTTTTTCTGTCTCCTAAAATGCTAGTTGTATAAAGCAAAACATTCAGAAAAATTGAATACACAAGTCTCTTTTAAGTAGGTAAAAATACACAGTCTAGTTTTTTCACTTCTTCAAATTTACCAAAGGGTATATGTACCTTTTGTTTCTGACATATATGTTGAATTTTCCAATAGCAAAGGGGATTGGAAGGCAATGATGGATGGCAAGCCATATGATAATAAGGTGTTTTCCATCTAAACACCAAGTCTCATGTAATTAAATTTTCTTTCCAATATCCTTTCTTTTCTTCTACTTAATGTTCTCCAACTTCGATTTTCCCAAGTATTATTGCTTTTCCCAGCATACAATAGGCACTATTCATCAAAGATGACATGCTCACTTAAATGGTTTTAAAGAGCCTTAGACACCCTCTAGGTGGCGCTCACCTTAATGTGAGAGCAATAGTCCTGTGGTAGAGGATCCTGTGTCCTGCTCCTACGAACGTGTTGGTTGGTTTTAAACTGTTTTGTTTTCCCTAGTCAAAAGTGCATCAAAAAAGAAGCAGTCGGGCGTCAAAAGAGGCCAAGTCTCTTCCACATTTTCCTCAGGCAAAGTTTTTTAATGTTTCGTATGCTGAAATGTGGCTTCAGTATTGGCCTTTACTGGAATTTGACTGATTTCTATAACTTTCAGTACAGCTAAAAAAAGGGTCACAGATGTGTATGTAAAAGACCCCAAAGAAATTTCCATTGAAGCCTACCAGAGCTATATTAAGGGGTAGGCCAGCCAGGCAGCTGACTGGGGCACCAGTCAATAAGAGGCATTTAAACATCACTGAAGTATGATTAAATGGAGAAGCTTGCATTTACCAGAAGTCCTCTCAGGAAGACCATAAGAGTTTGGAAAGAATTTCTGATAAACCACTTGGAATGGGACTTGAGACCTCCAGGTGGCACACCCCAGACACCTAAGGAATCAGCGTTACCAATGAATTTTGATGTGTCCAGTCAGCTGTACATTTTTGCCTTGCAAGTGTCTGGGGCCAGGCCTGACCACAGAGGAGAGAATCTCCTTCTCCCCTTTCCCTCACATTCTCTGCCTTCCCTCTAAATAAATAATGAATGATTTTTTGAAGAATATGATTTCTAAGGGACATCAAATTATTGACATACCTGTGGGATTCATGTGTCCTGCTCAGGGGAACATCCACATGCAAGTGACTCTAAGCCTCAAAGCATTAGCAATTTTTAGAAGGGCCAGCCTGGGAACAGCATCCTTCAGGGTCTCAGGAAGTGATAAGAATGCTTCCCAGTTGCAGGTGCTGACTCCCAGGAATTAGGCTATGCAAGGGGTCAGAATTGATGCAGAAACTGGTTCTGGACAGGAAACAGGCTGACAACCTCAGATCCTTTGTTTCTGAATTGTTTTCATGGTGTGATCTGGGATATAGCAAACAGAGAGATGCCCCAAGTGGGGCTGCCTTCTGACCTATGTGTCTGAAAAGGCTGAAGGTGTCCTTCCAACAGTACATAGAGGTTAAGCAACTTGCACTCCATCCAATCTATGGTATTTTCTGGCTGTTTGGTCAACTGGCCTCAGTGAGGTTGCTTATGGTAAAGAGATTAAGCACTGTAACATGATAATTTTAAATAAAAGCATCTTCAGCTGGGTGTTTTTTCTGCCCAGTGAAAATTATTAAAGCCCAAGGAATATATGAGCTTTTCATTCTTCTAGGAATTCTTAATTTTACCCTAGACCCAGTTACTCCATCAGGGAACAATGTATTCTGATCTCATTAGCTAAACCCTCAAAGAAATAACTTGCTGATTAAAGCTTTAATGTTATAACCTCATAATGTATTGTTCCCTTCCCCAGTTTTTTCCCCTTAGCTACCAGGAAGACCTGAGCCAAATTTAATTTTCAATTTCTGTAACAACATTAACCTGCATTTTGGCACATATATTTATCCCTACCTGTACAGTTTGTTGCTGTTGTTGTTTATTGTCTTATTTCTGATTAAGAGTGTTATTATAAATGTGTCTTTTATTTGTAAACTTCTCAAATCCTTTATGGAAACAAATAAGGACTACATCATAAGTTATAAATAGAAAAAGATCATATTTTGTCATTCATCATTATTGATATTTAATGTACACTCCCTTCTGAATTTCTCATTAGGAAAAGAGAAATTTTGCTATTATTGATATGCCAGATCAGAAATTTAGACTATCCAGAGAGCTTTTCTAATCCCTAGTTTGATAGATATAATGAGGGATCCATATTTGACACTCTGTAACAGTGGAGATGTTCAAATGAGCCACAATTTCAACTCTCAGACAGGTAACTTGAGGACAAATAAGGAGTATCATATTTACACAATAGTACATGTTTTTAGTTATATTACTTCTAAGATAAGATTCAAAATTTAAAAATCCAATAGGTATAAGAAAGATTTACAGAAATTTCAGGATGGGATAATAGAGTCATAATAGACTAATAAGAAAAACCCGAGGTCTTTCTGAGGCATCACAAACATCTGGAAATTAACAGGACAAACACAATTCCTAAAATGCATCATTCTCTGTGTCACTTCCAAAGGGAAAAATTGAATGGTTAAGTTCTAAGGATGAAACTGAGAATTTGCTTTATGCCCTGACACTGAATGAAGTTTTGACTATGCACTAAGTCTATTCCCAACCTTTGTTCTGTGAAGCACTGTGGTTCAAAAAGATAGTAATAGAGGTAGGTACCCAGAAAGGGAATTCCCTGATCAAATAAGTTTGGGAAATGCTCTATACCCTGACTGCATTATCTGAGATTCAAAATATTCATTAACATATGAAAGTCTTTGAGAAAGCTTGCAGTCAAGAAAGTTGTTTAACTTTGCTTAACCTAGTTTTTCAAAAGTTATTTTTTTGAGTAGGAAAGGCTGTTTTCATGGAATCTCTAGAGAAATTGCTACTATTCTAATTCACAGATAAGGAAACTGAGGCTCAGAAGAGTCAAGGTCACATGCCTAGCATGTAACAGAGCTGGATTTTAAATTCAGGTCTGTTGGACCCTAAAGACCATACTTTTAACCTGTGGAGAAGGGAATACAGTAGAGTTTTAGAGAACTATCTCAATGAGGGGGGGCGTACACATCTACCCATATTTCTCAATAGTTATAAAAAGCTGCTACAAGTGCTATCAGTAGTAGGCACTATTTATCCATTTGATTCTGAGGGACGGAAAATCATAAAAGCCAGGTGATTTTCCCCATCAGTTCCTGGCTGACTAATCTACTTACAATTTCCTGATCATACTATTCCCGTTCAAAACTCCTGCCTTTCTTTGCAGGTGCTAATCCCTTTATAAGAGTAGCTCTCCAGAGAAAAAGATGGCGGCGAAGTAGAGGGACGTGGAATGCATCCCTCTCCACAGATGCATTGGGAATGCACCAAAGGACGCAATAATTCCCACAGAGAACCAGCTGAACACCAGTAGAACGACCTCGGACACCAGAAAGGACCACAAGGATCCCGACATAACTGGTAGGGAGGCATCTATGACAGCTCAAAAAGGGTGAAGCGGCGGAGCTGTGGCAGATGGGAGGGAGTGAGAAACATACGGAGGGTCCACACCGCAACTCAGCGTTCCCGGACCGAGACGACGATTCACAGCTCAACAGAGGGTCCAGGAGCAGGAGTGTGGGAACCAGAGAGCTGGTTCAGCGTGAGAGAAACTGTTGCCAGTAAGGTGACGGACTGAGAGGACAGGAGGGAAGAGGTCCGAGGCGAGGAGTGCCTGACCCTGAGAGCGGGCTGGCCATGATGGCAGCTGGAGGCTGCTAGCTCACGGGCAGGGGGGAGGAGCTGCGGGCATAGCCTCTCTCTCTCTTTCGGCACCTCTGCAACAGGCAGTGGAGAGATGCCCTGTGGGCCACCTAAGGCACTCAGGGATAACAAGGACCCTCAGGCACTCGGGCGGGGCTAAATTAAAACCCCTTGGAACACCAGCAGCAGGGAGGCTGCCCAGAAAAAAAAAAAAAACCCCGAGAGAGGCCCAACTCAGAGACTTTCTGTTTACACCTGAGCCACCAGCGTCCCTCTGCAACAGGCACCTCCAAGCCCGACTGAAACAACAGCGCTCCACTGATCACTCACTCCCAGGGAAAGGAGCCACTGTTATACCCTCTCCCGCCGCACACACCAACGCTTACAGACGAACAATAAAGGAAGCTCTGCTGGCCACAGAATAATGCAAAAAAAACCCAAGGCAAGTACAAGGACACTTACAGCTGAGACTCTAAGGAAACAGAAATATTAGTATCAATCCTATTGAACTGGTCCATTTTGGGATCAGTTCTGGATTTTTTTTTTCCTTTATTAATTACGATCTTAGTCCTAAGGGATCTACAAGTTTTACAACATAATTTTTGAATGCTATTTTTTATTCTATTTTTATTTTTTCACCTTTTTATATACTTCTATTTCTAGCTAAGTTCTTCATAGTACAGACAATATATCTCTCATACTATCCTTTCATCCCTATTTTTTATACATTTCTATTCCTTTCTTTTTATTGGCATATTTCCAATCACACTACAATCTTCTGTTCCCCTTTCTTCCATCCATTTTTAGTTTATTTTATCTTAACATACTTATAAGCAACACTATCGGTCTGCTCAGACTCCTTGCTCTATTCTCCAGATGACGCACTGCCTTGGTATTTAATATTAGGCTTTTGTCTTTATCTTAGTTCTTAGTACAGTTGTCTAACTACATTCTGAGAATCTCCATTCTCTCTGGTGGTACTCTGGCTCTTTTCTATATTTGATCCTAGCTTACAAAATCTCCCTGGATTAATGTTTGTATGTGTAAGGTGTTATTTGTTTCTGTGTTTGCTTTTGCTTTTGTCTCTGATTTGTTCTGTTTCAGTTGTCAATTTCTGTTGGGTTTCTCTTTGAAGATCTGATAGCACACTGGGGTTCTGTCAGGTCTTTCTAGAGCCTTATGTCCTAATGGATTCAGTAATTGTGTGTCTTATACATGTATGTGTTTCCTACACTTAATATTCGTTTAATCCAATACTTGGACATTAGTCTGAGACTTGGACAGTCTTCTATAAACACCTCTATCGCCAGGACAAGCAACCCCAAAAGTTTGGACAACCATGAGGAAACAAAGAAACACCATGCAGGCAAAGGAGCAGGAAAAAACCCACAAGACCAAATAAATGAGGAGGAAATAGGAAAAATGCCTGAAAAAGAATGCAGAGTAATGATAGTAAAAATGATACAAAATCTCGATAACAAAATAGAGAAAGTACAAGAAACAGTTCATAAGAACTCAGAAAAACAAACAGCAATGGATAACAAAATAACTGAAATTAAAAATACTCTAGATGCTATAACCAGCAGAATGACGGAGGCAGAAGAACGAATAAGTGAGTTGGAAGATAGAATGGGGGAAATAAATGCCACAGAGCAGGAAAAAGAAAAAAGAATAAAAAGAATAGAAGACAGTCTCAGAGACCTCAGTGATAACATTAAACATACCAACATTCCAATTATAGGCATCCCAGAAGAAGAAGAAAACAAGAAAGGGTCTGAGAAAATATTTGAAGAGGTTCTAGTGGAAAACTTCCCCAACATGGGAAAGGAAATAATTCACCAAGTCCAAGAAGCACAGAGAGTCACATACAGAATAAACCCAAGGAGAAATACACCAGACACATATTAATCAAACTAATGACAATTAAACACAAAGAAAAAATATTAAAAGCAGCAAGAGAAAAGCAACAAACAACATATAAGGGAAAACCCATAAGGATAACAGCTGACCTTTCTACAGAAACTCTGCAGGCCAGAAGGGAATGGCAGGAGATACTGAAAGTCCTGAAAGAGAGAAACCTACAGCCAAGAATACTCTACCCAGCAAGAATCTCATTCAGATTGGAGGGAGAAATCAAAAGCTTTCCAGACAAGCAAAAGTTAAGAGAATTCAGCACCACCAAACCAGCCTTACAACAATGGCTAAAGGAACTTCTCTAAGTAGGAAACACAAGAAAAGGAAAACACCTACAAATACAAACCCAAAACAATTAAGAAAATGGTAATTGGAACACACATGTCAATAATCACCTTAAATGTCAATGGATTAAATGCTCCAACCAAAAGACACAGACTGGCTGAATGGATACAAAAACAAGACCCTTCTAGATGCTGCCTACAAGAAACCCACTTCAGACCAAGGGACACACATAGACTGAAAGTGAAGGGATGGAAAAAGATATTCCATGCAAATGGAAGTCAAAAGAAAGCTGGAGTAGCAATACACATATCAGACAAATTAGACTTGAAAGTAAAGACTATTAAAAGAGACAAGGAAGGACACTCCATAATGATCAAGGGATCCATTCAAGAAGTACATATCACAATGGTAAATATCTATGCCCCCAACATAGGAGTACCTCAATACATAAGACAAATGCTAACAGCTATAAAAGGGGACATCGACAGTAACAGAATAATAGTGGGAGACTTGAACACCCCACTTACATCAACGGACAGATCATTCAAACAGAAAATAAATAAAGACACACAAGCTTTAAATGACACATTAGACCATCTCGACTTAATTGATATTTATAGGACATTCTAACCAAAAATGACAGAATACACTTTCTTCTCAAGTGCACACGGAACATTCTCCAGGATAGATCACATCTTGGGTCACAAATCAAACCTCGGTAAATTCAAGAAAATTGAAATCATATCAAGCATCTTCTCAGACCACAACACCATGAGACTACATATCAATTACAGGAAAAAAACTGCAAAAAATACAAACACATGGAGGCAAAACAATTCACTCTTAAACAACCAAGGAATCACTAAAAAAATCAAAGAGGAAATCAAAACATATCTAGAAACAAATGACAACGAAAATACAACAACCCAAAACCTATGGGACACAGCAAAAGCAGTTCTAAGAGGGAAGTTTATAGCAATACAGTCCTACCTTAAGAAACAAGAAAATTATCGAATAAACAACCTAACCTTACACCTAAAACAATTAGAAAAAGAAGAACAAAGAAACCCCAAAGGGAGCAGAAGGAAAGAAATCATAAAGATCAGAGCAGAAATAAATGAAAAAGAAAGGAAGGAAGCAACAGCAAAAATTAATGAAACTAAAAGTTGGTTCTTTGAGAAGATTAACAAAATTGATAAACCATTAGCCAGGCTCATGAAGAAAAAAAGGGAGAAGATGCAAATCAACAGAATTAGAAATGAAAAAGGAGAAGTCACAACGGACACCTCAGAAATACAAAACATCATGAGAGACTACTACAAGCAACTATATGCCAATCAATTGGATAACCTGGAAGAAATGGATACATTCTTAGAAAAATACAATCTTCCAAGAGTGAACCATGAAGAAATAGAAACTATGAACAGACCAATCACAAGTACGGAAATTGAGGCAGTGATTAAAAATCTCCCAACACACAAAAGCCCAGGACCAGATGGATTCACGGGCGAATTCTATCAAACATTTCGAGAAGAGCTAACACCTATCCTTCTCAAACTCTTCCAAAATATTGCAGAAGGAGGAACACTCCCAAACTCATTCTACGAGGCTACCATCACCCTGATACCAAAACCAGGCAAAGATGTCACAAAAAAAGAGAACTACAGACCAATATCACTGATGAATATAGATGCAAAAATCCTCAACAAAATACTAGCTAACAGATTGCAACAGCACATTAAAAAAATCATACACCATGATCAAGTGGGGTTTATCCCTGGGATGCAAGGATTCTTCAATATACGCAAATCAATCAACGTGATACATCATATCAACAAATTGAAGGATAAAAACTATATGATCATCTCAATAGATGCAGAAAAAGCTTTTGACAAAGTTCAACATCCATTTATGATAAAAGCTCTCCAGAAAATGGGCAGAGAAGGAAATTACCTCAACATAATAAAAGCCATATATGCAAAACCAAAAGCCAACATTGTTCTCAATGGAGAAAAACTGGAAGAATTCCCTCTAAGAACAGGAACAAGACAAGGGTGTCCACTCTCACCACTGTTATTCAACATAGTTTTGGAAGTGTTAGCCACAGCAATCAGAGAAGAAAAGGAAATAAAAGGAATCCAAATTGGAAAAGAAGAAGTAAAATTGTCACTCTTTGCAGATGACATGATATTATATACAGAAAACCCTAAAGACTCTACCAGAAAACTGCTAGCACTCATTGATGAGTTTAGTAAAGTAGCAGGATACAAAATTAATGCACAGAAATCTCTTGCATTCCTATACACTAACAACAGAAGAGCAGAAAGAGAAATGAAGGAAACTTTCCCATTCACCATTGCAACAAAAAGAATAAAATACCTAGGAATAAACCTGCCTAAGGAGGTAAAAGATCTGTATGCAGAAAACTTTAAGACATTGATGAAAGAAATCAAAGACGACACAAACAGATGGAGGGACATACCATGTTCCTGGATTGGAAGAATCAACATCGTGAAAATGACTGTACTACCCAAAGCAATTTACAGATTCAATGCAATCCCGATCAAATTACCAACGGCATTTTTCACAGAACTAGAGCAAGAAATCTTACGATTTGTATGGAAACGCAAAAGACCCCGAATAGCCAAAGCAATCTTGAGAAGGAAAAGTGGAGTTGGTGGAATCAGGCTTCCTGACTTCAAACTATACTACAAGGCCATAGTGATCAAGACAGTATGGTACTGGCACAAAAATAGAAAGGAAGATCAATGGAATAGAATAGAGAACTCAGAAGTAAGCCCAAACACATATGGGCACCTTATCTTTGACAAAGGAGGCACGAGTATACAATGGAAAAAAGACAGCCTCTTCAATAAGTGGTGCTGGGAACATTGGACAGCAACATGTAAAAGAATGAAATTAGAACACTTCCTAACACCATACACAAAAAGAAACTCCAAATGGATTAAAGACCTCCATGTAAGGCCAGACCCTATAAAACTCCTAGAGGAAAACATAGGCAGAACACTCTATGACATCCATCAAAGCAAGATCCTTTTTGACCCACCTCCTAGAATCATGGAAATAAAATCAAGAACAAACAAATGGGGCCTCATGAAACTTAAAAGCTTTTGCACAGCAAAAGAAACCATAAACAAGACTAGGAGGCAACCCTCAGAATGGGAAAAAATAGTTGCCTATGAAACAATGGACAAAGGATTAACCCCCAAAATATACAAGCAGCTCATGAAGCTTAATACCAAAAAAGCAAATAACCCAATCCACAAATGGGCAGAAGACCTAAATACACATTTCTCCAAAGAAGACATATAGATGGCCAACAAACACATGAAAAGATGCTCAACATCACTCATCATCAGAGAAATGCAAGTCAAAGCCACAATGAGGTATCACCTCACACCAATCAGAATGGCCATCATCACTAAATCTGGAAACAACAAATGTTGGAGAGGGTGTGGAGAAAAGGGAACTCTCCTGCACTGTTGGTGGGAATGTAAGTTGGCACAGCCACTATGGAAAACAATTTGGAGGTTCCTTAAAAAACTACAAATAGAACTACCATATGATCCAGTAATCCCACTCCTGGGCATATACCCAAAGAAAACCATAATCCCAAAAGAAACTTGTACCATAATGTTTATTGCAGCACTATTTACAATAGCCAGGACATGGAGGCAACCTAAATGTCCACCAACAGAGGAATGGATAAAGAAGATATGGTACATATACACAATGGAATATTATTCAGCCATAAAAAAGGAACGAAATTGGGACATTTGTAGAGACATAGATGGACCTAGAGACTGTCACACAGAGTGAAATAAGACAGAAAGAGAAAAACAAATATCATATATTAACACATATATGCACAATCTAGAAAAATGGTAGCAATCAACTGGTTTGCAAGGCAGAAATAGAGACAGATGTAGAGAACAAACATATGGACATCAAGGGGGGAAGTGGGAGGGGGAGGGTTGGGGTGGAATGAATTGGGAGATTGGGATTCCCATACATATATTACTAATAAGAAAAAAAATCAAATTGTACACTTTCAATATATGCAGTTTATTGTATATCAATTATATCTCAATAAAAGTCCTTTAAAAATTGCATACATTCATAGCAGCACTATTCACAACAGCCAAGACATGGAAGCAACCTAAACATCCATCAACAGATGAATGGATAAAGAAGATGTAGTACAAATATACAATGGAATACTACTCAGCCATAAAAAAGAATAAATTAATGGCATTTGCAGCAACATGGATAGATCTAGAGATTATCATACTAAGCGAACTTGTAAGTCAGAAAGAGAAAGACAAACACCATATGATATCACTTATATGTGGAATCTAAAACATGACACAAATGAACCTATCTGTGAAACAGAAACGGACTCACAGACATAGAGAACAATTTTGTGGTTGCCAAGGGAGAGAAGGGGAGGGGGAGGGATGGATTCAGATTTTGGGATTAGCAGATGCAAACTATTATATATAGAATGGATAAACAACAAGGTCCTACTGTATAGCACAGGGAACTATATTCAATATCCTGTAATAAACCATAATGGAAAAGAATAATTTAAAAATGTATGTATATGTATAACTGAATCACTTTGCTGTACAGCAAAAATTAACACAACACTGTAAATAAACTATAGTTCAATTTTTTAAATTGCATATTTATATGTGTATTCATTTTTTAAAGGGACCTGAAGAAATACAACAAATGTTAGCCGTAACTGAGACCAAAGGAGATTTGGGGCTATTTTTCTTTTCTTTTTCTACATTTCTTTACATTCTAGCTTTTATAAATGTGTGCATAATTTTTTTCCAGTTTTATGGAGAAATAATTGTATGTGTATAATTTTAATGGTTGGAAAAATAAAAGTAATCATTTCTTGCAAAGAGAACCAAGTGTCCTTTCCCCAAAGCTCCAATCTCTTCCACACCATGCCTTTTAGCACTGTGCTAATGCCAGGTCCTAAACAGCCTTCCCCATGTTGCTCCTTCTGCCTTTTGAGAGTTGAAATTGTAAAATATTAATCAGATGTTCTGCTTTTAGCACAATAAAATTCTGAATACCTATCCAGAGAGTTGAATTGTGTTATCCTGGTACATTTTGTTGTTTTGCCTGTTTTATAATCAGAGCAAAATATATACAATTCATAACTTCAACCTGCCCAAGTAGCCTGTTGACTGTTCTCACAAGAATATCCCTCTGCCTCTCTTATCTTTCATCCTCACCTATCTCTCTAGTGAGCCCCGTTTTCAGATATTTGAATATTCACTTGAATACCTTCTTTTTTTAATTAATTTAAATATATATATTTTTAATGTTTATTGAAATTTACTAGATTTACAATGTTGCGTTAGTTTCAGGTGTACAGCAAAGTGATTCCATTTTATATATATGTATGTATACACACACACACACACACACACACACACACTCTTCTTCAGGGTCTTTTCCATTATAGGTTATAATAAGATACTGAGTATAGTTCCCTGTGCTATACAGTAGGTCCTTGCTGGTTATCTATTTTACATATAATATTGTGTATATTTTAACCCCAAACTCCTAATTTATCCATCCCCACTCCTTTTTCCTTTGGTAACCACAAACTTGTTTTCTATGTCTGTGAGTCTATTTCTTTTTTGTAAATAAGTTCATTTGTGCCCTTTTTTAGATTCTACATATAAGCAATACCAAATATTTGTCTTTGTGTGTCTGACCTACTTCATTTAGTATGATAATCTCTAGGTCCATCCATGTTGCTGCAAATGGCATTATTTCATCCTTTTTATGGCTAAGTAATATTCCATTGTGTATATATACCACATCTTTATCCATTCATCTGTTGATGGACACTGACTCTGCTTCCATGACTTGGCTTTTGTAAATAATGCTGCAGTGAACTGCATGTATCTTTTCAAATTAGAGTTTTCTCTGGATATATGCCCAGGAGTGGGATCACTAGATCATATGGTAATGCTATTTTTAGTTTTTTAAGGAACCTCCATACTGTTCTCCATAGTGGCTACACAAATTTACATTCCCACCAACAGTGTAGGAAGGTTCCTTTTTCTCCACACCCTCTCTGGCATTTGTTATCTGTAGATGAATACCTTCTTCACTTCCTCCTTATTTTGCCACTTTACTATTCTCCTCCCAACTATTATCAATTCACTCATTTACTGTTATTGAACTTTAATACTTTTTTATTAGGGGGTATCATGTGCAAGGCACAAAGATACACAAGAAACAAAACAAAAACAAACAAACAAAAAAAACATTTCTTGCCTTATAGTATACAGTCTGGTGGGAAGCCAAAGAAACAAGCAAACAATCTCAATATTCTTACATGATTACTTTAATGGAGGACTGTGTAAACTTCAGCTTGAGCACCAAAGCCTTCCGTAATAGAAAGTTGGAAAAAGCTTTGCAACTGAAGTCACATTTCAACAGACTTAAAGGAAGTGTTTGACAGGTAGATGATCTGCCTCCAAATGAAAGAAGCAGCATGTTTGAAAGCAAGTCAGTCAGAGATTGTGCTGGAAGTACAAGTGGAGGTGAGGGGTGGGGGAGGGGAAGGAACCCCTAGAAGATAAGGTTTGACAGCTCATAAAAGCACATCTTGCATTCTTCCATTGTCCTATTCTAGACATTAATCTCACCCCATCTCACCAGCCGTCTGGGGTAACCAGAATATGCCACTTTAAAGCTGCTCTATCTGAACACAAAAGAAATGAGGCCCAGCAGTAAAGAATAGGCTGCTGCAAGTTCACTGACCATAGACGGCCTTGTATATTCTGCTCCTGCTCAGCCACACATCTGATACATATAAAGAATGCCTATATAATTATTTTCCAGACTCTGCTTCCTCCTTCTCAATGTGCCCCCTAAGCAAATGACCATTACTCCCAGATTTACTCTGTGCTCTAGTCCTGGAATATGCTTCTCTAAGTCCACTGCTTCCATAATCTAGTAATTTTTAAGGCATCAATTTTCAAATCCTGGCTTCTTAGTCCTAGCTGAACAAATTATATAGCACCTCTGAACGTCAATTTCTTCATTTGTAAAATAGGAATGATAATAATAATACCTACAATGTGGGGTTATTACAAGGAATTAAAAAAATAGTAGCAATGAGTAGAACTTAGTAAGTTTGAATCAAAGTTAGCTGTAGCTATTAATATTGTAGTTATTATTACCACTACTCAATGCCCTCTTCAGAGAAACCAACTCTCACAAATTGTAACACTGGAAATACTGAAAAATCATAGTAACATGTTTTTGTTGTTGAAATCTTGGTTCACTTAGCTTCTTGCGCACAATTAAGCCATGTTCCCAGTATCCAAGTTTGCTCCATATACCTGAGAATTATTGGATTAGTCCTTGACAAAGCTGCCTCTCTTCACATTATATATGTTGTTCTCCATGGGTATGATCTTATTTTATGATGTCTCCTCTGTCTCAGAATTTAGTTTAAAATTTTTTTATTTTGATTTATTTATTCTTTTTAAAAAGCCCCCATCCTGGTCTCCATTTATTTGTTTATTTAGGTTGCCCTGGGTCTTAGTTGTGGCATGCAGGATCTTTAGTTGCAGTGCACAGACTTTTTAGTTGTGGCATGCAAACACTTAGTTGTGGAATGCACGTGGAATCTAGTTCCCCGACCAGGGATCGAACCCAGGCCCCCTGCATTGGGAGCACGGAGTCTTACACACTGGACCACCAGGAAAGTCCCTAAAAGTTTTTACATTAGCAGTTCTGCCAAATATATGTATTATCTGTCTTCCAAATTTTGGAGTTTGGAAGACTGTACCCTCCCAGGAAACATAACATCTGGGGTTTTAGTTTATATTTAAGCAACCAAACCAAATTAGACACTGCAAATGCTGAAGATAGTTTTGCCCTATTTTAACTATCTGTTCATATCAAGAAAATAAAATAGAATAAGTGAAATGGATGCAACCTGGCCACTCTAATATTGCCGCTACATGTTTTTCAGTCTATGAGAACAATTCAATGACAATGTTAAATTGTCTCTTGAATTTAAATTGTGCCAAGACTTTATAGGGGTGCTTTTACAGTGATTTAAATCTTCTCATGTTCAGAACTCTTCTCTAAATTTGATAAATCACATACAATTGCTTATTTCCAGAGCGGTGGATGGTTACAGAGACACACATCATTATAAAACATGAGGACCTTTATAACATTATATCTATTTTAACTGTCAGAACACACCACCATGAAGCTTAGCAACCAGATATCAAAAAGTAACAACTGGGGGCTTCCCTGGTGGTGCAGTGGTTAAGAATCTACTCACCAATACAGGAACACGGGTTCGAGCCCCGGGCCAGGAAGATCCCACATGCTGTGGAGCAACTGAGCCCGTGCACCACAACTACTGAGCCTGCGCTCCAGAGCCTGCGAGCCACAACTATTGAGCCCAAGTGCCACAACTACTGAAGCCTGCGTGCCTACAGCCCATGCTCTGCAGCAAGAGAAGCCACCACAATGAGAAGAGTAGCCCTGGCTCACCACAAGAGAAAGCTCATGTGCAGCAACGAACACCCGACACAGCCAATAAATAAATTAATTAATTTAAAAAAAGAGTCAGAAAAAAAAAGTAACATCTGGTAGAGTTTTCTGTACCAAACAGATTACAGACTTGGTTAATGAACCAAAAATATTTTAATATAAATACCCATTTTAAATTTATATTTTTACTCCTCCAAAGCTCAGTCATTGGCAAAGATAAAGAATAAATTAAATAGCTTTGGAATAATATAGTCTTCATCAATTATTTGACCAAACTCAGTATGAACTACCTAGGTGAATGACTTACTTAGAGGTGATATAAATTAGGCAACCTACAAATAGATACCTCTCCACTGAGCCACTGGCTCTAACATATAGGAGGAAAGCAGTAATAACATTTTTATTTATAGCTGAAATTAAGGGATGAATATTTAGCAGTCAAGATTTTCATAACCTTTAAAACTTGGTTTCTAGAATGTAGGATACCTAGTCTTGTGGAACTCTGGGTACCTCTCTTGCACGGCACATAGGAATATTCCTTAGAAAAGGCCACTGTGCTAACAGAGTGAATAGTAAGGCTTTTATTACTATTAAAAATATTAAAAGATATAGAAATTAAAGAATTAAAAATTGTTCTATCCTGTTCAAACAGGAGTGGGAGATGGGGTAGAAGGAATACCCCTTTAGGAAATAACTTAGATGGAGCTGATCCACAGTCTAACGTTTTTCTCAATTAATATTCAGATGTTACATTCAGCCATGTTTAAGCCTTCCTTGCCTATGTGCCAAAAACCCAGTTTTGCTCTGTTTCTATGATAGGTCCCTATCTAAAGGCCAGTTACTGAGATGACTCTTTTCTAAGCATGGACACTGAGTCTCTCCATCCTGCTCAGAAAACTTTGGGCTACTATCCAGGGCAAGTTGAGGTTCTCTTCTGAGATTTTTAAGGTCCTTATTATTTTAATACAGTTCTGACTAAAAACTCCACCCTATTCAGAGCAGCAGCAGCCAGAATTTCAGGCAAAAATGTTTGCAAATAAAATAAGCAGACTTTAGGAAGAAGTCCTTGAAAATTCAGTGTATTTCAATGACAGCAAATGCTACAACCTGTTTAGCTCTTGGTGGAAAAAGAATGCTATAACTTGATAAATAGCTGGCATTTACATTTACACCATTTGTACCTTTCCAAGTAATATCACACTGTTGATGCCTAGGATAGGATTCATGCTGGAAATTCAATTTAGTAGCTGAACTGAGGCAAGTATTTACAATGCTTCACTGAAAACCTCTTTACCCAAACCTCCCTTGTTGTCAGGTTTGTAGAAGGCACTAAAGATGGATGAGGCCAGACATAAACCTGGCTCATTCATTGATAGCCAATTGAAGGCTATCCTGTGTACATTAAACTGAGACTGAGCTATTGAACAATAATTATTTGTTCATTCATTCATTCATTCATTGCTCGCCTACCCAATTAATATTTACAAAATACCTGTTTATTATTTTGAAAGTCACTTCATATAAATATTTAGAAGAAAGTGTAAAACAATCCTTGAAATTTGTTTGGATCATAAGACCTAACTTAATCCCCTACCAAAAAATTTTCCTTACTGTATCAACAACACGGCCAAAATGTGAAACAAATATACAACCTACGAAACTCGATTTTCACCACAATTCACTACAATTGCATGAAATAACCCCATTAAGCCCATAAAGGATTTATATGCATCATTTTATGAGAAGAACAAACAGGCATATTGAAGTCTACCCCAGTGGTATATTTGCATATGTTCACATTTGTGTGACTCTGTTAAAAGTAAAGTGGTTCATGAGTCTCAATATGAAGATAAAGAGACTGGAGAAATCCACTTCTAGCAGTATGGTAGTTAAGAACCTAATCAACTCTGCCTCAAGAAACAACTAAAAAGACTAGAGAAATTATTAAAGCTTCAGATGAATAACAAAAATGATAAGAAATATTCTTAATTCAAGAATTAAGTAGAAACAGGAATTCAGAATAATAAGCAAATCACTGAGGTCAGATTTAGTCCTGAAATCACAACTGGTGAACTTGACCTTCATTCGTCATGACTTCCTGGGGCACCAGGAACAGAAAATAAAGCCAGGGCCCCTCCAAGTCAGGGAATCCCATAGAAGACTCCATCCATGAAACTTGCTGTCCAACAGCCATGCCCTCAGAGAAAGAGTGAAGTTGGAAAAGACCCACACCCTCCTCATTCCAAAGGCAGCAAGAAAATATTACCTGTTGAATTTCAGTGCTGAGTGACAGAAGAGAAATATTTCCCTCAAAATTCTTAACTACAAGTCAGTCTCCATGAGTTTTACTCCCCAAATTCACACTGTCAGACCTAAATGGCCTGAAAAACCTCAGCAGAGAATTTAACGTAAAGTGCTTGGAAGTTGGCAGTTGGAAGTCAGAGTGCTGACTGTTCCCAAAGGTGCCTGGAAAAACGCAAAGAATTGCCTCAGACAAAGTAGCAAGAAAATTGAATTCAAAAACTACAAAACATACAAGGAAACAACAAATTAAAAAAATCAGACCAAAAGAGATTAGATGTTGGAATTATTGAACACATATAAATATAAAATATAAGCTAACTTTATTATATATTAAAAAAAGAAATGAAAATAAAAGTAAAAAACAAATATTTTTAAATGGCCAAGAAGATTTGAAAAAGAACAAAACAAAACTTGTATCTATTTCTAAAAATGGTAATGATAAGTGTAGAAGGAGTGACATGATTAAAACATAACTGATTAGAAATAATAGCAAAAATAACTATTCAGGCAAGAATTATCAATGGATGTTAGAACTATTAGATAAAAGTTTGATAAGGCACATAATATTTACCTAATCTAAAAGTTTCTTTCCACTGATTGCTTATTAATTGCATAAAGGAAAAATTAAAACTTTACAGTGGATTAACCTGGTTGACACTGCCTTAACCAGGTGATCAAAGTTAATAATCTCAATAATGAGAGAAACTGACATTCTGATATCAGGCATTGCAAAGGGAAAAATATAACTTACACAGCATTCCTATTAAAAGTGCAACTGGACCCACACTGAGGGACATTTCAGAAAAGAACTGACTTATACTTTTCAAAAATGTCATTATCATTAAAGACAAAAGAAAACTGAGGCACTGTTCCAGATTAAAGGAAACTAGAGGGATATAACAACTAACAACTAACAAATTGGATCTGGATTCAGGGGAAGAATGCTGCTATAAAAGGAATTATTGGAACAATGATTAAAGTGTGAATATGGACTGTATAGTAAATAATAGCGATATATCAATATAAAATTTCATGACTGTGATAATTATATACACTGACGTATTTAGAGGTAAATTGTCATAATATTGTAACTTACTCTCAAATGACCCAAAATAGAATACATAGCTTGAAGAAGAAAATAAAGTGAGGAATGCCATAGCAGACAATACTTATTTTGAATTTATAACAGTTAATACACCATGCTAGTGGTAGAAGAGAAAAATAGGCCAATTGTATAGAATAAAGGGCCCCAATAAAAGACCTTCACATATATGAAATATAGATGTCTGACAAAGATGACATTGTCAATGACTGTAGGAAGGATACCTTTTCCTTAAATGGTTCTGAAATAATTGGTATCCATATGAAGGAAAGGAAATTGGACCCTCACATTATGAAAAGTCAATTCCAAGGGATTAAATACTTAACTATGGTGGGGCAGGGGGAGGGAAACAAAACTATAAGCTTTTATAAAAAGAATAAAAGAATGCTTATTTGGAGTTGGGAAGGATTTCTGACACAAGGTAAAAAGTTCAGACTATAAAGGATGGATATATTTAAGTACCTTACAGTTATGATCTTCTATTCATCAAAATATTCTGACAGAAGAAAATGAACAAGTGATTCATCAAAAAGTGAAGGTTAATTCAATATATAAAGAAATACCAAAAATCAATGAGAGAAAGACAAGAATTCAATAGAAAATGGTCCAAAGACTTAAATGGACAATTCTCCAAAGAGGAATCTTGAAGGACTAATAAGTTATAAATATACTCAAGTTAATTAGTAATCAAAGAATACAAAAAATAATAATAATAAACTTACCAGGCTAACAAACAGATATGCTGAATATTAAGCGTTTTGAGCAACTGGAATTCTAATACACCACTGCTATTAGTTGTTAATGTCATTGGAAAATAATTTGGCATTCATCTGGTGAGGTGTATATCAATGACTCTCTAATTACACTCAATCTAAGGAACAGGGAAAAGAATAGTCCTACCACTGTTTAAAACAATAAAAACTAGAAACATAAAATAACGATCAACAGTAGAGTGATAAATAAATTGTGTTATACTCATACAACAGAATACTACCCACATATACAACGGAATATCTACAACTTGAACAAACTACAGTAAAAGCTATAAGATGGATAAATCTCAAGAATATAATGTTAAGAAAAAATTAAAAGCACATAGAAGCAAAAACTCAGTTTGATTCCTCTTAGGTAAAGTTCAAAAACTAAATAATTTATTATGTAGAAAGAAGGAAGAGAAGGGTATAGAATTGGGGAAGAGAAGAAAGGAGCCTTCAAAATTACAGGTAATTTTTCATTTGCCAAATTAGGTGGTGGGAACACTGTTTTCTCTGTATTTATGTTAAAAACATATTTTTAAATACTCTTCTAGCTACTTAATAATAAAATAGGGGACTCCCTAGGTGGTGCAGTGGTTAAGAATCCACCTGCCAATGCAGGGGACATGGGTTTGATCCCTGCCCCAGGAAGATCCCACATACCTTGGAGCAACTAAGCCCATGCGCCACAGCTACTGAGCCTGCACTTTAGAGCCCGTGAGCCATAACTATTGAGCCTGTCTGTGTGCTGCAACTACTGAAGCCTGTGTGCCTAGAGCCAGTGCTCCACAACAAGAGAAGCCACCACAATGAGGAGCTCACACACCACAGTGAAGAGTAGCCCCCCACACACACACTGCTTGCTGCAACTAGCAAAAGCCCGTGTGCAGCAACAAAGACCCAAAGCAACCAATAAATTACTTAATTAATTTAAAAAAATAAAAAATAAAATAAAATAGAGAAAAAAGGGCTTATATTTCTTATGAACAATGTAAGTTAGAAAAAGCAGGTTATGCTTCTTATAATTGAGATTCTTGACCAGGACACCTATGTTCTTCCAGAGTGTTATACATTTTGCTTTGTAATCTTTCTCTAGCAGATCCTCAGAGTCAGCAACAACAACAACAAAAAGTTTAAATGCAAGCGGAAACATATACTCATATAAAATAAGGCTAGAGGGACTGCCCTGGAGGTCCAGTGGTTAAGACACCACGCTCCCAATGCAGGGGGCGTGAGTTCGATCCCTAGTCGGCAAACTAAGATCCCGCATGCTGTGCAGCCAAAAGAAAATAATAATTTTTTTTTAATTTTCTTAATTTAAAATAAGTTAGAATTTTATTTAAACTATGAGGAGAACATGCATGACCTCAAGCAAGCCACTTAGATTTGGCAGTCATCTAGAAGGTCTGATTGGATCTGGGGATAAACAGGTCTATGTAAATGCAAGATGCCATGTTGTTATGGATAATTTATCATCAAGATGTATATTACATCTTCAAATGTGTAGTATATTTCATGTGAATGAGTGTCTTGGCACTCCAATAAGAATTTCAACTGAGTGCTGAATTTTTTAGAGGTCTTCTCTCCTAGAACACTTGATTTCTTTCTTACTTTGTATCTTATCTATGTTATTTTCACTTAGGATCATTTCTTTTGCTTAAGATTATGATCACCCTCAATCATTGTCTCCATAGACAATTTCTTCACCCAAGATTGCCAAACATATTCTTTTATTCTTTCAGATTTTCCAACCTTCCACCCAAGTAATAGCAAAATAGCTGGTGTTCACCCATTGGTTCCCTCTAATGAACATATCATAGTCTTTATTCATTGCTTCTGGCACAGTATTCCAAACATTACTGTGAATATTTTTAATGCAATAAAAAATTTAATTTATATTTTCATTTCAGTCCCAACATTCACAGTATGTGCAATACATAATGATTTCAGCAAAGCCTTGATAGAGTTTCCCATGATAAGGCTGAAGACAGACTGAACAAAGGGGATCCAAGCCTAGCTGTTGCTTGTTGATTAATATGGCACCTTACATATCTTTTCCCACCTAAAGACTATGACCACTCTGAGGACAGTAACCATGTTTACTTATCATGGTACCTTAAAATCCCAGACACAGTACATTTTGTAGGATGGAAGAATGAATAGGTATTCAATTGTAAAATCTTTTTTTTAATTAATTTGATTATAAAATCTTTATGCTAGATGCCTTTTGTTTTTGCTGCCAAGTACTCATGTCTCCTGCTGGTAATGACGTTCTAGTATCATGGGAAACCACCTCTTGCACACTTTGTGCCTGTGGTTTGGGCTTCAGCTATCTCAAAGCTCCCAGCTTCTGATATAGGCATATGAAATGGCCTGGTCTCTTAGCTCTGGCCATAGTAACTTATTCAGGGATGGGCACAAGACACAGTTCAGGCCAATGAGACTCAAATCTAGGATGGATGGAACTATTGGGAAGGAGAAACACCATAAATATGGAGCTACCAGAGGCCACCAAATTGACAGAGCCTTACTAAGAATACAACCAGCACACAACAGAGTCAAAATAGAAGGGATCGCAGCCAAAGTTCTGCTGCCATTTGTTGAGCCCTAGATCTAGCAATGAGTGATGCTGATCCACATTGCAATTTCTCAGAAATATGAGCTAATATATTGTTTTTTTTAAGCTAGTTTGAGTTGTGTTACTGACCCTTGTAATGAAGGCAGACTGATTGACACTGACAAATTTATAACTAGTGGCTTAGTCTTATATAAGAAAATAGAAAACATTTTAAAGGGTTTTAAAATATAACATACTGATTTATATAAAATTCTAATTAGGAGTTCCATAAAGCCCCTGACAAGAGGCAGTATAATTAAGCAGCCTGGGCTCACTGAGCCTATAACCAGGGGTTAAAAACCTGAATGAAAGACCTAGAGTTGGGGGATGAGGACAGAGATGGAGATATATAGGAAAAAGAGCTTAAAAGTAGTGTCTGGAGGAAAACAAACCAGGGTGTCAGTAGAACAAGTCTTGTGGAAGAAGATGAAAATATTCTAAGGCAGAGACAATGGAAAGCATGAAGAGTACATAATACAATTCCTTTTAAAGGAGGACTGGGCAGGTGGCTGGTGCAATAATGCCCTCGGCTCCTTCTCCAGATTTATTTCCCACCACTGCTCCTCTCTAGCTCCCTAATTCAAGCCATTTCCAATCTCTAGTTGGTGACCCAAACAGGCCTTGTGGATGCTTTCCTCAGTGCCTTTGCATCCCTATGCCTGGACACCCTTGTCTTCTTTCACTCAGCCTTCAAGACCCAGCCTCAGTCTTCCTCCGAGAAGCCTTGTGAAGCCCCCTCTCTACCCTGTGATCCACCTCCTGGGAAGACCTGGACATCTTGATGGCACTTCCTTGTCTTCATATTTGTCAGTCATCTATAACACAAGCTCCTTTAGTAAAGGGAACTTGTCTAATTCACTTTAACATCCCAGCGCAGTGTCTGATCCACAATGCATACTTCAGAAATATGAACTGATAAAATTTAATTGCATGAAGAAAGATTAACAATGACCAGCAACAAAATAGTACCACAGGTTCTGTACTTTCATCAACCCCAGATAAAAGACTAAAACAAAACATCATCATAGTAGAAGGTCAAATAAATATACTGAGCATTTACTATGGCCATAGCACTGAAAAAGAAATTTCTCTACATTCTGATCTAACCACTGCCCATCCCCAAATGCAAAGCAGACCTTCCTCCAATTTCCTCATTACTCTCTACCCCATAGAGCTGCCTCTGTGCCAGAACAAGGCATTCTCTGTGAGCTGAATTCATCTTAAAAATGCAGCATGTGCTCCGCTGTCATAATGCATCTGCTTTCTGTCAGCCCCATTATTCGCCTCCTCTGTATCATAACCACAGAATAAAGACATAGAATATCTGTGTGTGTCATTTTGTTGTAAAGCACTCCATGTAGCTGAGTTTTTATTGAATAATTCTAGTGATCATAATTTGACGTAAGAAAATGACAAATCCTTCAGGTTCTTTAAACTTTTCATAAATAAAAAAGCAAATTTTATTTTAGACTGAATATTGCTTAGTATGGATTTTTTTAAATCTTAGAGGGGAACTAAGGAGCTTATTTCAAATATTTTAAGTGCTAACATGTAGTAGAGGAATTAAAGTTAGCATGATTTCAGAGGATAAAACTACAATAAATGTGTAGAAATTAGTAGAAGACAGATTTTAGCTTAAAATAAGGAAGAATTGTCCTGCAATTAAAGCTGTCCAGTAATGGAGGGGGCCGAATTACAAAGCAGAGAATTTAGCAAGAGTAATAAAGATAAATATTCCCATAAATTTTATGTCGTACAGATATTACTTCATTAATGTCCATGGCATTTTGAAATCTGTAACAAGGCCATCAGTCTCCATTTTGTAGATGAAGAAATCAACAGACAAATGATTTGCCCAAGGTCACATATTGACTGATACAAGTCTAATGTTCTCTTTCTTATATAACATTTGTTTCTTGTCTTAGAAAATAGTGCTTCCTGCAGTTATAGGTGATGTTCCTTATTGCTATTTAATTCTTGATCTCCTAAGCAAAACTTGGAATTTTATATCTAAGAGTTGGCCCTCTTGGAATCTTTTTAACAGATAAGGCTTTTATAGTTCTGCAAAGTCTTAAGCATGGCACGTTAATTTTAACCTATTTTGAATCAAAAAAAGTTAGATGCTAATGATTAGCCTACAAATTACTAGATCATCTGTAACAAGTGTTAAAACCATTAAATGTCATCATCTCATTATAAATCCCGTGGCAGTTAGGGGAATAAATGTCAAATTTTTCATTATTTTTCTTAAGAGTTTAAAAAGCAACTTCCAATGTTAGCCACAGTTAATAGTCCAATCTTTTTGCTAAGAAATAAGTGCTTGCATTGAACCACAAAGCAAAATGAGATCTAAATTTCCCTCAAATCCCTAACATTTACAGAGAACTCTTTCTTCTGTAGAAGGGTGACAGCTTCAAATTAAATCAGCATTACAACCCTATTGGAGGGTGGAGGAAACTAAGATCCACAAAGGGAAAAAGTGGGGGTGGGGGGAGAATAGACAATTTAAAGACTAAAATTAAAAACAACCAACAAACAATAAATGAAATTTCTTCTTCATTAGTAATAAAAGAAATAAAAAATAAAATTACAGTGAAATATGATTATTTTTACTTATCAAACTGAAAAGGTTTTAAAACATAAAAACACACAGCGCTGGTGATGATGCAATGAAACTAGTTCTCTGTGGTAGGCAGCCTCAAAGATGGCTGCCATGATTCTTGCCTCCTGGTATTAATGCCCTTTGTAGTCCCTGTACCTCAAGTGTGGGCTTAACTTAGTAACTTGCTCCTAACAGAGTACAGCAAAAATGTGAAATGTCATTTCCAAGGTTAACTTACAGAAAAACTATGCCTTCCATATTGCTTGCTCTCTTTCAGTCTCTTCCCTGCTCAGAGAAGCCAGCTGCCATATTGTGAGCTGCCCTATGGAGAAGCCAATGTAGCAAGGAACGGATACCTCTGGCCAGGAAGGAGCCAACAAGGACTTAAGATCTGCCTACAGCCACATGAGTGAACTTGAAAGCAAATGCTCCCTCATTTGAGCCTTGACTGCAGCCCTGTGAGAGACCCTAACCGAGTAGAATCATGCTGGGATATCTGACCCTCAGAAACTGGGAGATAATAAACAATCACTGATTTCAGTTGCTAACTTTGGGGGTAATTTTTTTTTATATAACAATAGACAACTAATGCATCCTCTCACATACTTACAGATTCTGGAAAGTTAGTGTGACAATATGTATTAACAGCCTTGTAGAAAGCTTATTCATTTTAATCTAATAATCTCACATCTAGTATTCTTTATAAAGAAATAAATTGAAGTGTGGCAAAATACTACTTACAGGAAAATGTAAACATTATTTTTGAGAGTAAATCTTAAAACCATCCCTTATAATGGTTAAAATTTTTAAATAAACCAAATGCCCCCAAATATGGAAATACATAAAAATACCAATAAGACTTTTGTAAAGGAGATAATTCTAGAAAAAGAAAGTAATGAGGGAGCACTAGTCCCACCCTATATTAAGATATATTTTAAAGATACAATAACTAAAACAGCAAGGTACTGGCATCAGAATAGACACTCCAGATATAGACACAAATAGATACAGAAATTTAATGTGTTTAAAATGATATTCAAAACAAGGAAAGAGAAGATAATCTACTTAATACATAGTTAAACAAGTAGTCATCTGGGGGAAGAAAAGCACTTTAATGCCTCTAATCTTTTTTTTTTTTTTTTTTGGGGGGTACACCAGGTTCAATCAACTGTTTTTATACACATATCCCCATATTCCCTCCCTTCCTTGACGCCCCCCCCTCGAGTCCCCCCCACCCTCCCTGCCCCAGTCCTCTAAGGCATCTTCCATCCTCGAGTTGGACTCCCTTTGTTATACAACCACTTCCCACTGACTATTTTACAGTTGGTAGTATATATATGTCTGTGCTACTCTCTCGCTTCATAACAGTTTCCCCTTCACCCCCCGCCCCCTCCCATACCTCGAGTTCTCCAGTCCATTCTCTGTATCTGCGTCCTTGTTCTTGTCACTGAGTTCATCAGTACCATTTTTAGATTCCGTATATGTGAGTTAGCATACAATATTTGTCCTTCTCTTTCTGACTTACTTCACTATGTATGACAGACTGTAGTTCTATCCACCTCATTACATATAGCTCCATCTCATCCCTTTTTATAGCTGAGTAATATTCCATTGTATATATATGCCACATCTTCTGTATCCATTCATTTGTTGATGGGCATTTCGTTGCTTCCATGTCCTGGCTATTGTAAAGAGTGCTGCAATAAACATGATGGTACAAGTTTCTTTTGGGATTATGGTTTTCTTTGGGTATATGCCCAGGAGTGGGATTACTGGATCATATGGTAGTTCTATTTGTAGTTTTTTAAGGAACCTCCAAATTGTTTTCCATAGTGGCTGTACCAACTTACAGTCCCACCAACAGTGCAGGAGAGTTCCCTTTTCTCCACACCCTCTCCAACATTTGTGGTTTCCAGACTTTGTGATGATGGCCATTCTGATTGGTGTGAGGTGATACCTCATTGTGGCTTTGACTTGCATTTCTCTGATGATGAGTGATGTTGAGCATCTTTTCATGTGTTTGTTGGCCATCTGTATGTCTTCTTTGGAGAAATGTGTATTTAGGTCTTCTGCCCATTTGTGGATTGGGTTATTTGCTTTTTTGGTATGAAGTTGCATGAGCTGCTTGTATATTTTGGAGGTTAATCCTTTGTCCGTTGTTTCATAGGCAATTATTTTTTCCCATTCTGAGGGTTGCCTTTTAGTCTTGTTTATGGTTTCTTTTGCTGTAATGCCTCTAATCTTAATCAAAGTAAAGTTAAAATGAAACAAAAAAAAAGTGAAACATGAAAAAAGACAAATAATAGTTTTCATATATAATTTTAGAGGGGAGAACTTATCTCCACAGAAAGTACAAAATCTAGAATGCACACAAGAAAATACTGATAAATTTAATGATACACAACCTTTAAAAATATCTGCATGTGAGGAAAAAAAGTTAACAAAATTAAAAACACCCTTGACCATAGCAAAGTGGAAAAAAATTGCAAGAAAGCAATTTAGAGTCAAAAAGCTTTCTTTACTATTCAAAAGGCTCCTAAAAATAAATTTTAGGAAAAGAATAAAAAGTGTAGAAAAATGTCCAAGTGAAATGAAGTGTGAATATAGATAAAGAGAAATAAAAATAGCTCTGAAACATAGGAAAAAGATGCTCAAACTCTTTTGTAATGAGAAATGCAAATTCAATAAGATAACAAGTGTCACCCATCAGAATGACAAGGTCCAAAGTGTTTAATAATGTGAGTGTGTGGGAAAGCGGGCACTATCAAATACTACTGATGGAAGTATTCATTGCTACAACCTCTCTGGAACAATTTGACTATAACCATCAAACTTCTGATCCTGCTAGGACTGTATCCTGCAGAATCAGTTACATTTGGATAAAATCATATAGGTTCAGGGATATTCAGTACCACATTTTTAATAACTATACATGTGGAACAATTTAAATAGGCATCAATAGGAGACTAGTTAAATAAATGAAGGGACTTCATTACAACAGAATAATATGCAGCCTCAAAAAAGAATGAAGTAGCTCTACATATACTGATAGAGGGCTACTGCAAGATATACTGGTAAATTAACGTAAATGTAGAATTGTGTGACTATGCTCTCAATTGTATCAAAAAAAAGAATATATATTCTATGCATGTATCAACATATAATTTATCAGTGATTGCAAAAATGTATATGTATTTATAGTGATTTTCTCTGGAGGGTGAGATTGCAAATGGTTTTTATTTTCTTAATAAATTTCTTTTCCCACATTTTCTAAAATTACCACAGAAAATAATCAAAGAAAAAGAAAAAAGGCTTTCAAAATATGCATGTATATATTAGAAAATATTAATGGTAACCATTATGTCCAATATTGATTTAAGGGATAGGAGAAAAGTCTGTTTCTTTTAAAGATTCTCATAGCTGAACATTTTCTTCATGCAGTCGTGGAAAATGAACATTATATTGACTTTCACATATGTCACATAAAATTGATAAGGACAGAGAAATGGAAGAAAGGGTATAATCAATCTTTAGGTGCAACAGTTTGCTTTTTGGTTAAATGTCTTTTCTAAAAGCAATTACTAAAGAAGAAGTGAAACCTGAAACAAAAGAAAAACAAACAAGTTAACATAAGCCTTTGAACACCTTTGTAAGTTAAAGTAAGTTAGACTGGGCACGTAACTCTTTCTGTGGAAACAGAATGCATTATGGGAGCAGTATATTTGGTGGTTTAGGGAAGGTCCACACCGAAAGCAAAAAATCTTTACTTACTAATTTCAACCTGCCAGCAATGTGAATCACCTATTGGCCAAACAATAAAAAGGAAAGAAACACTATTCTGCAGATTTATAAATCTACTGAAATACATATAATAGTATAGAAGCACTTTCCAATTTGGCATCATCCACTGGTAAGTACTATGGTCTGAATATTTTTGTTCCCCCAAAATGCATATATCAAAATCCTAACCTCCAAAGGTGATGGTATTAATAGGTAGGGCTTTGAAGAAGTGATTAGGTCATGTGGGTGGAGTCCTCATTAATAGCATTAATGTTTATGAAAGAGATCTCATAGAGCTCCCTAGCACCTACCATGAGATACTATAGAAGTCTGTGATCCAGATGAGAGCCCTCACCTGACCATGCTGGCACCCTGATCTTGGGCTTCCAGCCTGCAGGACTATGAGCTAAACATTCTCGCTGTTCATCACCCACCCAGTCTGTGGTATTTTGTTACAGTAGCCCCCAAAGACTATGAACAGAAAGTTAATCTTTCTCTACAGGATCCCATGTGCCATCTAAAGGTTTACTTATGAAGGTAAGTTCAGGAAGGAAAGTGTGGTGTGGAGGAACTTTTTTCCTCTAATGACTCATTTTCTAGATTTTACTGAAGCACGAGGAGAAGGGAGTGGGCATCAGGAGAAGCAGGGTGTGAGATACATAGGGTCTGGCACAGTGAGGGAGAGGTGCTAGAGAAACAGTAGGGAACAGGAGGGCAGTGGTGAGGGGTGGGCTGTCCAAAATCATGTTTGGGACGCTGAGAAAGAGATGCTCCCCAAGATAACCCCAGCTCACATGCATGCTCACGGATACTGGGACGCGTGGGAGTGCCCAGCTTTTGTTAAGCAGGTAGAAGGATAGAGCCCAGCTTTTGGAAGGATGAGATGATTCCACTGTCATAAACTGGACCTACTAATCAGAATTTCCAAGGTGAGATCTCGCAGCCTGTGTTTTTTTAAACTTCCTGGCTGACTCTGAGTGGTGAGGACCATCATCCACTGTCTGAGAATGACTTTTCTATCACATCTCACTCTGATATTATTACTTACTCCTATATTATACATCTCATTCTTTTCTAGTCATGATGTTGTTATCTTTCAGACCAATTCATTGCTCTGACAGGCTAAAGCATGGGAAATCATCTGAATTTTCCATTGGCCAGCATTATATAAAGAGTTGCTAAGCAATTAAGTCATTATCGGAAAACAAATTTCAGTAATATATCACTTGATTAAACCTACACAAAAGGATGTGTGATCAATCAATATTTCTAATCCCTTTTTCTGTCAACTACAAGTTTTGAGTACCACAGGAAAATCAGTATATAATTTTATTTTGAGTCACCAAGCAAATAGAATAACAGAATCTCATAAAGAGTAAAGACCTTAAAAGTCATTTAGTACAACATCCCCTCTAATGCTTACATCTTTACTACAGCACCACTGACAGGTGATTTTCTAGCCTGGCATATCCAGAAAACAACAACTTATTAGTTAATGCCAAAAGAAGAAACTACAAACCTGCAGATGAAAAACAAAATTATAAACACTTATGTGAAAACAATCTCAGTTACCCAGAAAATTACAAGGCTGGAGTTTTGCTCATGTTTTCCTGGTGTTAATTTGACACATGAATTTGGAGTTGGCCTGAACAAAGGGACAGCATCGAAGCACTAAACTATCCACACAGGATGGGCTTCCTTGAAAATATTGCCCTCATACTCATGCACTATCAAATTCACAGATTGCAAACAGTTCTAAAGTTGGCAGCACTGAGATAATAGACTCACATTCTTATTGCACTACACATCCCTTTTATAAAAGATAGACAGGCCAGAGGAGGGTCTACACTGGCCATGACAACAATTTAGCAGGTTAAAATGAGCCTGACTCTCCTCTTGTTCACAGCATTCATCGGGCCCTTATTACGAGCTGCCTCACACTGCTGCAGGTCTCCACGGGTGACTCTATCTTCCCAGCAAGGTACTTACCACATGAGTTAAGGCATCTTCCTTTGGGACTAGGTTTGCCAAGTAAAATACAGGATGCCCAGCTAAATCTGAATTTTAGATAAACAACATAGAGTTTTTTAGTATAAATATGTCCCACGTAATATTCCAAGTTCATTGAGGGTAGAAGATGTCAGCTGCAATTGTGCCACTTAACACCCAGTCAGTTTCTATGCAATCTAGAAAAAACTTTCCATTATTTGGAACTTATACTAAAAAGATACTGTTTATCTGAAATTCAGATTAACCAGGTGTCATGTATTTTTATTTACTAAGTCCAGCAACCTTATTTGGGACACCTATATCACTTTAAATGCCCAGCATAGGACTCCAGGATAGCAAGCGCTCAACAGCCTATGCTGATTAGTTGAGCTACTGTAATTTAATCTAGGTAAACTTGAGAATGAATATTACAGAATACAACATCTCTAGCACTTGGCCCTCGGTCCCTCCCTGTTCCAAAAGACCTACACTTTATCCAACCTGACCTCTCCTCTGGGTTAGTGAGATAACCAAGAATCTGACCTAGGCTGGATGAGTTCCAAGCAGTTGTTGTGGGGCATGGAAGTTGGAAAGACTCGTCCAATGCTGAGACCCAGGGGCATGAGTCCCAAGCCCCAGGCAAGGCAGGCTCCATGGGAGCCACCCAAGCATCAAATGTAGATCGGAAGATAAAGGTCTGTGGCAGGAGAGTGACTGAGAGAATCTCAAGAGCAGCTGCAGCCAAACCAACAACAAGGAGCAGGTGTCCAAGGCACTGAGCCCATTTGGACAAAATCCCTCCCTCGAGTTCACGAAAAGCAATCTTGGATACACTCTCCATGACTTTCTCTGTGCCTTTCCTTATACTGCTCTGTTAGCTTTCTCCTGAGAAAGTGATATAGCTGTGTCTTTCCAAATTCATGTCTCACCAGAGACAGTGGTAGGAAAAGAGATCCATGATCCTTAAAATAATAATGTCACATTCCCAAGGTGGTACTGCACTAAACAGGCTGAAAGTTTCCTGCAGCAGACCCAGGGAGCCAAGCATAGTCAGAAGGTGTGTGTTAAGTTGTGGGGGAATGGTGAGAGGGAGGTCACAAAAGGAAGAGGTAGCTCATAGCTGCTTTTTAGAGACACCTTTTAGACATCACCTTCCCCTATGAAATTCCTGAAATCCTTCTCAGAGCACATTGTGGTTGCTTCATCCTCAGTGGTTCCCTGACTACCTTCCTCACTGGATGCTTTTGCTTCATTTTCACCAGGTACACCAAAACTCCTGGCCAAGAGCCAACAGGCCACAGAGCAGTGCTGCTGCCTGACTGATGGACCCTCCCTATTTGGTTGGTGCACTAGATACTGCCTGGACCACAAAGCCAGAAGGCCTGTGTTCAAATCCCAGACCAGCCACTTTTTCACCATATGCCAATAATAAGGTTACTTAAACTCTCTGCACCTCAGCTTCAAAAATCTACAAAAAGGAGGTTAGAAAACCTCCTAATATGGGGGTGCTGACCATTGAATGAAACAATATTAACATGGCTAAACATAATAAAACTCAATGTTAATTAATCCCCCACCCTCTACCACAATTTCTGGAGGCAGGAGGAGTCCATCTTTAACTCTGGAAGACTCTAAATATGGACAATTAATAAATGATGATAATCTTATCAAAAGAATTTCTTATGGAAAAGTAGAAATGAATGAAGAGTTAGAAAATCTAAGGAGGATGTATAAATTAGCATATCCAGATAACATGCAAGGTAAGGTATTAATAGAATAGACAAACACACCTACAGCATCCTTTCTCACTCTGCCTCAAAAGCTTGTGTGAAACTGAAATGACTAGTAGGGTACTGAAGAATTGGTGTTAAATCTTTATATCTTAATAAAGATCCAGGAGAAACAGTGATCAAGTTAGTGCAATTTTCCTGATGTTACCAATCTAAGAGATGTTGCAAATATCAGTGATCAAAGATAAAATAATACAAAAAAATAAAATAAGCTTGGAAACACAGGCAAGATATAGCTGTGTAAAACTCAATGTGAAAAATGCTAACTCATTCAACTGAGAAGCTTGCTGTGCCCAAGGGACTGGAGGAAATACAGAATAATGAAAAAAGACACCAAGGGGCAAACAAGAATAGCAAATTAGAAAGAAGTTTACATTATGAGCTTTGCCAGGGAGAAGAAGGAACACCATTGTTTGAGTATATGTACAAAATCCTATTATTCCACTGTGGAAAAAAAAATATGTATGTAGTGAAAATCTTCTGAGATTGCTCTGAAGATGACATACCAAGTTTGGGGATTCAGAAGGTCACAGTTATATTTAACATGAGGGGAATAAGAGACAAGGAATAAAAGTACTATAATAAAAGAAATGATGGTTCTCTGGGAGAGAAACAAGGACAGCTGAGTAGTTCATAAAAAGTGGGCAGCACATGAATTTAGTCCATAAATATGGGAAAACGATGTGTAATGGGAGATGGCATTTTGTCTGAACAGAAATTAAGAAAGAGGAAGGATTTTAGAAAGAGAAATGGAGTGTAATAACCTGGTAAAACCATGACAAGTGAAGTCACAAATCTAATGTTGCCCAGGGAGCAAGGGCAAGTCCCTGTCTCCAGGCCTTTAAACCAGCTGGGATCAGATGCTAGAGAGTGTCCTTCCTCCTGCGACACGGTCTTGTTGATGCAATGGACCAAACGACCTATAGGTCCTTTCCTGGGGAGAGGTTTATGATAGGAAGAAACATATGTCCTGCTCTCAGAGGGAACATCTCTCAAATAATAATGAAGCAGAAATCCTGGCTCCCTACAGTTATTATATGTCCCAAGACCCAGTTTCAGCAGTGACCCAAATCCCAAGGCAAATTCAACCTAATACGTGACACTTTCATTAGCGAAGAGGACATGTGGCTTCAACACATTTCTTCTACTTAGAAAGTTTCTGACAAAGGTCAAATGATGTAGGAGAACTACTGATGTGTTCCAAGACTCCAGAATAAGGAAGAGTTACAGTACTGAAAAAATGAATTAAGTGCTAACTATTATAATGTCAAAAGTGACAGAATTATAAAAATTATATCTGGGAGTCTTGGGATGTAGGGAGAAAAGGGCAGGGATTGCATTAAGTTTGAGAAATAAGAAGGAGACAGGGTCTTTCCATAGTCAGGCAGGACAAACTAGGGTACAGAGAGCTCAAGAAATATGTAAAGGAAAGTAGAAAGGCAAAGGGAAAGGCAGGAAAGAGGGGGAAGAAAGATCCACATTAGGATTCTCTCTATGCCCTTAACTGGGAGCTCCCATAGACTGCAGTGAGTGGGATTCAGTCCCCCCTAGAGTTCTGACTCAAAGGTTCTAGTGATGCATAAACTGTCTACAGCAGAACAGCACATTGTAAGGAGCCTGTCACTATCCCCAGTGGGGAAAGTGGCCTCAAAGATTTTGTAGTAAAATCATGCACTCTCTGTTAGATAACTACTCTCATTTTGAGAAACCACTCTTGGCCTTCTACTGGTAGAAACTGAATATCTTATAATAGAAAACCAGGAGACACGGAACTAGGTGCTGTTTGATTTTAACCATCCACAAATGTAAGTATGCCCTGTGGCACCCAGTTATCAAATGGACGAGGTATTTATGAGATCAGGCTTGAGTAGACCCTGAAAGGCATGAGCAGGAGGCTCCCCCTCCTGGTGTGGCTGCTCCTTAAGTCTCATTCCTAAAGGCTGTGTAAGCACCTCTCTGTCAACCTTTTTTTTTTTTTTTTAAGCTCTTTATTGTAATATAATTGCTTTACACTGTTGTGCCAGTTTTTGCTGTACAACAAAGTGAATCAGCTGTATTTATACATATATCCCCATATCCCCTCCCTCCCATGACTCTTTCCCACCCTCCCTATCCCAGCCCTCTAGGTCATCACCCATCATCGAGTTGCTCTCCCTGTGTTATGCAGAAGCTTCCTACTAGCCATCTATTTTACATTTGGTAGTGTCAACCTACTTTTAAAGTCTAGGTCCACCTGACTAAAAGGACTTTTTAAGCCTGGCTTACAGATCCAATCTGTTGGCACCAGAAATGGACTGCTGCAGTGAGTGGGCCTTTGAGCAGTGCTTCCTGTGGGCGACTTTGCCTAGAAGCAAAGAAGACCCAAGGTAAGAGTTTATATCAAGTCATGGATAGTGGTTAACGGTTTCTACAGATTGTCAGGAACTTGGAAGGATCAAGCTCCTTGGGAGATTCAAGGAAAGGAGATTCTGGAAAGAGCTATGTACATGGACCTATCAAAATGGATCCATAGTACAAGAATAATTTTGTCCCATATGAACTATGACCAAAGGACCTCTATCAGGGAGGAAGCTTTCTATAAACAGTTATTTGCTAGCCTCTTTCCCCCACTAACCCAGGCTTGCCCATTGGGTTCATGAATAAGGGGACTATGGACACAAGAATGGAAGTTATGCATGGGTTCAACAATATGGACTTTCTCTATCCTCTAGGATAGGGAAAGAGAGCAGAGTTAAACAGGGTGTGAAGTGAGTTTGGGGAGTTAGTAGAGATAGATCATAGCAGGCCTTGTAGCACAAAGATGTTGGTCTTTATCTAAGAGAGGTGGGAGTCATGATAGTAGTTAAAGTGATGAGAGAGAGGGGCATATATAACAGGCTCTGGGTGCAAAATATTTCGGAGAGGAGGAGGTTCCAGTAGCCCAGGCAACAGGTGGTATAGCCTACACTCAGGTAATGCAGTAAACAGATTAAGTAAGATGATGGATTGGAGCAATATTTAGAAGTTAACACTTAACAGGATTTGTTATTGATCAGGTGTGCAAGGTGAAGACAACAGGAAGGATGAAGGAGCCCCTTACCAAGACAGGAAAACACTGGAAAGAGACCCAAAAGGAAGGAAACTGTCTTTTGGATAGAAACCTACTCCCAGCTAATATACCCAACTCCCTCAAAATAATATAACCGACCACCTCAAAAGATTAAATCAACTTTAAGTGATCAAAAAACAGAGTCAGGCTCTGCCCCCCAAAATACATGCTCACTGCTCACTGATGTCTAATCTTTTTTAAAAAATAAGAATCAAAGCCTAAGTTGCCACACTTCACAGTTAGAAGTAAAGGATATTATACTGGTTTCCTAGGGCCCCCACAACAAATTACCAGAAACCAGGTGGCTCAAAGCAAGAGAAATTTCCTCTCACAGTTCTGGAGTCTAGAAGTCCAAAACCATTATCAGCAGAACCATGCCTCCTCCAAAGGTTCTAGGGAAGAATTTTTTCTTGCCTCTTCCAGGTTCTATTGGTTCCTTGCCTATGCCAGCATAACTTCAATCTCTGCTTCCTTCATCATATGGCCTTCTTCTCACTGTGTATCTGTGTCATCTCCTTTTCTATCTCCTATAAGGACACTGTCCTTAGATGTAGGGCCTACCCTAAAACCAGAATGATCTCATTTTGAAATCCTTAATTATATTTGCAAAGACTCTATTTCCAAATAATATCACACTCACAAGTATTGGGGATTAGGACTTGTCCACATCTTTTGGAGGCCACTATTCAACCTATTACAGCTATAAAATATAAACAGATGGCTTAGATACACTTCGCTTAGGCACACTTAAGTGAGTTTCAGCTAAAATAATATTATCCAGAGTATGTCAGACAACATAAATTCCTGGAGATGCTCAAAATAAATTTTTACTTTGGCAAAATAAGTTTGGGTAAACTCTGAACACTATATGCCTCTCTTATGATTCATCATTTCCATATACACATCTCAGTTTCTGAGAAGTCCTGCAGTAATGAAACCCATTCAAGTTGTTCAACCCTGAATATTCCAAACTTATTTGACCCATAACCTTTTCCTTTCGGTTACGTGGACCCACTGACATCTGAAAAACTGTGGTCCATGGAGCATACTCACAGATATGCTGAGTTAAAAAATAATCAATTAATAATCAGTAAGCATAAATGGTCTGGGTTTCTGGATGCTGCTCAATTTTAATGGGGAAGAAGAGGAAATAAAAGAAGGTCTTGAACCCTGAGGGGAGAGGATGGAGTGACCATTGAATTCAGGAGGAGGGCTATGCTGGAGTATGCAGGCAGTATGCTGGGGAAGGTAGAGAAGATGAGACTAGAGGCTCAAAAGAATTTTTCTCAAAGAACTCTTTATTCGCTTCAAACTGTGAGGAGTCAACACAAGCTGTGAAACAGAGGTTTTTGGTTGATTACTTAGATTTTTTATTTGTTGGTATGTTTTTTCATTTGGGTTTTTTGGTCAGTCAAGTAAAAGCATGTACAGCAACTTCGTGATTTATAGTCATTTTTGTTTTGTATTTTCTCAAACATGATGACTTTCTTGTAAAAGGGCATGTTTCCCACGGGTTTTATTAATCCAAGTGCCACTGAAACTGCATTTCTGTCATTTTGACTTCTCCCTGTAGTTGCTGCTAAAAGAAGTAGTCTTTCTTTACTTAGCTCCTCAGGTACCAAACACATATAACAGAGTGATGTCTTGGTCAATGTGAATCCTGATTCTTCAACTGAATGAGCTATAAATCTACATGTCTCTGCCTTTTGGCCAAGGTGAGCAAGTAAGCGCCACTTACCTGGAGATCCAGTCGCTCCCAACAGCCAAAATCAGATTGGAGGTCAAGGTTCCAGAGAAAACACAAGTCTCACATCCACTGGGAGTTCCAGATTCTTGCACCACCTGCAGTGCTGTCACCCTGCCTCCTGTGCCATTCCTTGTCTGTGTGAAAGAGATACAGCAGATCTCTCTGTATCATTTCTTCATTGGCCACACCAAAGCTGAGGCTCCTAACTTCCTCTTTCTAGGAAGAAAGATGATGTGTACTCTTGGCTCCTCATTCGCTGAGACCCTCATACTTCCCCCTCAACAGACCAGCAGACTGAGGCAGCAGTCAGTGGGTAGATGTTCTGGATCCCTTCACTATTCTTTTCCCACCTCCAGATTCTAGCCAGAACTGCTGCTCCCAAAGGTTTGTTGCTGCTCTCATAGCAAGCTCAGAAACATTATCCAGGAATTTCCCAATATAGAAGTCCTGTATCATTAGGAAAATAAAACATCATTTTATTTGATACAAGAATAAACATAGTTTATTGGTTATGAGTTTACCTTAATGTGTATTAGCAAAAAAGAAAAGCAGCACACAAAATCTGATTCCATGAAGGTGAAGCAGAGTTAGCCTATTTTTTTTTTTAATATACTTGGATTAATTTGAAGTGTATTTAATGAAAATAACAATTATCATACAGATGGTACATGTATGTGAGAGATCTTATCCAACTGAGACTCAGGAAGTACCACTACACCAGGTACTAAGCATCACCACAGAATCTTAGACTGAGAGGGACTTTCATGGCAGCCCCAAGAGCAGGAGTCCTTTCTCTAAACTTGCCCTGACAAATGGATTCTCCCCTGAGTTCAATCTCTGTCCAAGTGGGAGAAATTCTAGGGAAGAGACTTTTCCATCATAGACAAGTTCTTATTGAAGGAGGAATGGCAGTGCTTTTCTTTCTTAGGGAAAAAAAAAAAATTAAGCCAAATTGCCCTAAAGCAGAACCCAAGGTTGATAAATGTCAGTTCTTAGGGGAAATAGCAACAGATTTTATTTTGGAAGTTGTAACTTCAGAAAGTAGCAGTAACAATCCAATGATTCAAATTCAAAGGGTATTTGCTTCTGAACACTTCTGAGTAACTTAGAGAGCTTATCTGCAATGCCCAATTGTCCATGAATAGAAGAGTCCTTGCCCTTCCTCTAAACAACTCTACATGTTTTTTTCCTGAATCCAATACCCCATCCCTGCTTTGCATATGTGCTGCCTGTGCACTTGCTCAGATGTTCCAGGAGAGCTGGAGTCACTGACTCCTTGCTGGATTATCACAGTGGGCCCCACTGGCACCAATCTCTCCCCAGTTTTAAGTCTTTCCACCCAGATGTCAATGTGAGATTCTTTCCAAAAAAAAAAAAAACCATTATTCATGTATAAACCACACTAGGAAAATTTTGATGGATCTTTGTTCCCCAAAGGGCAAAGTTATTCATCTATTCACTGAATATTTTTTGAGTGTATACCATATGCCAGAGACTGTTAAGCAACATCCCCATTACTTAAAAGTACTTGTACAGGGTAAGGATCAGTGTGGAGAATGGCTTGGAGTTGGGTAGAACCTCATGCCTAAGAAACCACTGGGCATGTGTTTGAGAATGTTCTTGTTCTTACCTTCCTGGAAAACACCCATGCAATTTTTAAGAATAATGCATATGTCCTATGACACCTCATCAAATTATGTGCTTATAAGTGTACCTTCCCCAACAATATGTGAGCTCTTCAAGGGTAAGAACTTTGCATTTCTCATCTTTATATCCTCAGTGCCCAGCAAATACTAAGCATGACTTTATCATCTGAATATTTGAACTGCGAAAAGAATATAATGCAATCCAAAACTCAAAAAGTAATTCAGGGACTTCCTAGGTGGCGCAGTGGTTAAGAATCTGCCTGCCAATGCAGGGGACATGGGTTCGAGCCCTGCTCTGGGAAGATTCCACATGCCATGGAGCAACTAAGCCCATGCGCCACAACTACTGGGCCTGTGCTCTAGAGCCCGTGAGCCACAACTATTGAAGCCCACATGCCTAGAGCCCGTGCTCCACAACAAGTGAAGCCACTACAATGAGGAGTCTGTGCACCACAATGAAGAGCAGCCCCCACTCGCAGCAACTAGAGAAAGCCCATGTGCAGCGACAAAGACCCAACGCAGCCAATAAATAAATTATATAATTTAAAAAAAAGTAATTCACTAATTAGTCATTGTTTTTAGTTACTCTCTTCTATTATGTGAGAAGAATCACATCCACTCTTTTGAAATAATAATATTTTAGATGTGCCCAGTTAAAATAAGATAAAGGAGGATAGGAATTGAGCTCAGGATGGACTCAAGAATGGAATCAAGAGAAAAGCCATGAGTTTGGAAAAAGCGAACAATCTCAATGAGAAGGAATTTATTAAACACTTTCATCAGGGATTGTACAAAGGAAAACATCTTTCCTAAAGCTGTAGTAGTTCATCCATCCAGACACTCATTCAAACATTAAATGATGCTGGGAGACATCTAAACAAGGAAAGACATCTAAAACTAGAGAGAAGAAAGGGAAGATGTAAAAAAGGATAAGGAAGAAGAGGGAAGGGAAGGGAAGGGAAATACTCAATGGCCATAGTGTTATGCAGATTTCTGAAGCAGACAAAGTGAGAGTGGCCAGTAATCAGTAACTATTTTAAATGGGTTGTCAAGGAGGCTTTCTCTAAGGCCTACATGATAATAGGGAGCCAGCCAGGTAAGATCATGGAAGGAAAGCATTCCAGGCAGAGAGAATATCTAGTACAACACTGTAATTCCTATAAACTGAAGATGAAAAACATAATTGAAAAACAAAACACACATACAGAAATACATAAAAGTTTCTTCAATTTCTGATTACTACAAATTCAGACTTTAATTGGAAGTCCAGAATAATACTCTCATCACTGAGTGACACGAAAACTTAAACTGGAAAAAAAAATCTGAAACAAGAGCTTTAAAACAAAGCAAAACAAATAGTGTAAAGAATCCTTTAGGTTACTTGGCTAAGTAACTTAATCTGGCCAAAATATGTTATCTTAAAAAGGATACCATGACTTAAATTTTTAAATGTTCAATTTTCCACCATTTTGTCAGTCTTCAATTTTTCTGGAAAATCTATAACTTCCTTTTGGACTGACTACCAGCAGGATACAGAAATTCTGGTTCATTACTAAAATGAAACACTCAGAAACTCTAGCCAAGTATGCAGAATGCTGGGCTTTCTTCATGGATGAGGACATCTGGTGAATTTATAGTATCTCATCAATCATCACAACCTCTATTAGGTTACAAAAATCATGGTATTTAAAGTTTCCAATTCCATAAACAGGCAATCAGAGGCACTGAATAGACAAGTAAAATGGTTGACTCAAAATCGCTGATAAAAGCATTGACAAATTCTTCAAGAAAACCTAGGCACTGGGTCATAACTCTATATACCACCCTACATACCTACATACTCTAAAAACAAATGATATTGAATTAAAGAAACTTCAATGTACTCCTCCTTTCAATACAAATAAGACTTTATTTTAACTGGATAATGAGGATTATGAAGAATGGGGTCTGTGTTGTGCTTTTCACATTCAAGAAATTTTGGTAAGAAAATCAGTTTAAACAAAATTCCACAAGGTCTCTGTATCTCAGTTACATTTGTCCTTCACAACTTCCTTCTATAAAAGTCTTTTTCCTGTAGCTATAAAAAAACAGGATTGGGTCAACTTCAAGGGAGCTTAAGTAAATGCAGGGGAGTCAATGCAGCAACAAGGCTGAATAAGATGTCCATCACCATTTCCTCCCTCAGTAACTTGGTATCCATCCTTGAACAAAAGTGCTTTTGCAGGAGCTGTGGAATCCAGCACTGAACTCCAAGGAAACTGGGAGGAGTCTCACCTACCCATATACGGGATAATATGCATACACAGACCTGGACCCCAGCTGCAGACCCTGCAGTGGCCTCCAGATCCTCTGGGCTGTGGTCTGGGAGTCCCAGGAAGACACCGTGGATGAGAGGATCTTTGTGGAAGTCCAGATTTCCAGTGGAGAATTTCCAGCTCACAGTTGAAGCAAAAAAAATATAAGTTTGGACACACAAGAGAGTAAGAGGAACAGTTTGACTACCTATGTCTCACCTGCCCCAAGGCAGTACAACTCAGTGTCAAGTGACACCTTCTCAGACCATGATTTCTCCCCCAGGGGAAAGTAAGGGCATGTGAGTGAGCGCCCAGATTCCCCAGCTGTCTGGGACACTGTCAGAAAAGCCCATTACTAATTCCAGTCCAAGGAGACAACATAGGGGGCTCCTGAACACGCAGGAGGCTCTTCCCACAGACACACTGAATGTAAAACTGCACATGGAGCAATTCCCTCTGAAAGAAATCCAAAAGCTAGCTGAACAACTCCTACACATGGAACAAATGAGAAAATACCTACATCAAAACAGGTAGGAAAGACTGAGACAAACTCTCATCATAAACCCCAACCCCCAGCACAACACCATATAATTAGGACAGAACTCCCAACTCCCAGCTTCTCCTTGAGAAGCAAAAGGTTTACACTCAACATCTAGCACCCCAACTTTTATGACTCTCACCTAAGGGGTGGGCTACCAAAACACCTAGCTCTGAAATCAAATGCAACTTGCATCCAAAAGACTCACAAGATTATAGAAAACAAAGAAACAGTTCTTAATTGGCTCCAAGTATAGTTACTGTGACTATACCCTCAGGCTCAGCACAGAGGGAGCAGATAAAACATATCTACCTCCCAGTGCTTCCTTGAAAAGGGGCTATTTGCCTATATTAAAAGCAGCTGCCGGAGGGTCAGGCTTCTAATTTAGCACACATCTAGGGGCTGACTGCCATTCTCCCTGGAGACTGGGAAAGCACGTGGACACCTCCCTTGCCTTTTCCCTATGCCCTGCTGCAAGTCATCTGTATCTCACTAGAAGGAGCCTGTACACACATCTGATGTTCCAGCTTTTGTGGCTGCTGCCCAAGAGACAGGCCCCTAGACTTCCTGGCTCTGATAGTCAACAGGGCTTGCAGATGGTCAGAGAGTGGGATACCTGAAGTGGAGATTTTGAAGGTTATAGTAAAGGAGGGAGTAAAAATTATTAGAAGTGAGGAAGATGTGGTACAAGGAGGCCAGGATGATGACTTCCCATCTTACTCCGTGCAAAATGCAATGTCTTTATGGTGATCTACAAGGCCTTAAATTCTGCACCCACTTCCCCTAACACTCTGATCTGGTCTCCTACTACTCCTCTTTCCATCACTCTATAAACCACACCTACCTCCTTGCTTGTCCTTAAACTTGCTGGAGATGTTCACACCTCATGTTCCTTTACACTTGCTACCTCTCCCCAGAATGCCTTTCCCATGTCACCACTTCATCTAAAATTTCCCCACCACACCCCAACATTTTCTAAACCCCTTTCCTGCTTATTTTACTCCATTGCACGTATCACAATCTAATATGTATAACTTACTTAGTTTTCTTGCTTACTCCCTTATCTTCCCTAGTAACCCATAAGCTCTATGAGGGCAATGATTTTGTCTCTTTTGTTGTCTGCTATATCTCTAGCAACTAGAACAGTGCATAGTACATAGTAGGTGATAAACAAGTAGGAGGGTGAGTCAAAAGTTATCCGCACTCTGGCTGTAGAATTTATTTTCATTAACTTTTAGAAAAGACAAATACACCAGTTTTCGACATAATCTTGCTTTTCAGTACACTTTGTTGGTCACCTAGCTTTTGTAATCCCCCATTAAAAACATGTTTTAGGCTGAGCTTCAAGCTACGAATGCACTGCTGTCTTCACGTCTTCATCAGAAGTGAATCTTCATCCTCACAGAGCTGCTTTCAGGGGACCAAACAGGTGAAAGTCTGAGGGAGCAAGATCAGGACTATAGGGAGGATGCTTTAACACCTCAAAACGAAGTTTTTGCAGAGTGTCGACAGTGTGGGCAGAAGTGTGTGGACGTGCACTGTCATGCAAGATCACAATGTCCTTGGATAGCAGTCCTCTGCGTTTAATCCGAAGTTTAGGCTTCAGCTCTTCAATGAGCATCTCACTGTAACGAGCACGGTTGATTTTTGAATGTTTTTCCTGATAATGTTCCAATACTGGCCCTTAAGAATCCCAGAAAACTGTAAGCATCAATTTTCCAGCTGATGGTTGACTTCTGAACTTTTTCTTGGTCCGCGATGAAGGACGTTTCCATTCCATACTCTGCCACTTACTCTCAGGCTCGTAGTGATGAGTCCATGTCTCATCACCAGTAATGATTCTCTTTAAGAAACTTTCACTCTCCTTAGATTATCAGTCCACATTTTGTTTGCAGATATCCAAACGCTTCTGTTTATGCTCTTCCATGAGTTGTTTCAGTACCCAACTCTCACAAACTTTCCGAAACCTAAGTCTGTTGTGGATTATTTCACAGGCAGAGCCATGGCTGATTTGCAAATGATTTGCCACATAATCCACTGTCACTCGTCTGTTCAACAGAATCATTTCACGTGTACGCTCAACGCTGTCATCAGTCGTGGACGTGGTCGGGCAACCAACTCCTTCTTGATAGCTAACACTTGTGCGACCTTCCTTGAATTCTCTACCCATTCATACACACTTCTTCGTGACGAAACACTTTCTCCATACTGTGCACAAAGTCTTCGGTAAATAACGGCACCAGGTACACCCTCAGACCACAAAAAACAAATCACTGCACACTGCTCTTCTTTCGTGCAAATCACAAGTGGAGCATTCATTTTTGCTCCCAACACAGTTACAGATGAACTGATGTAACACCTTCACACCTGCACAGCAGTGACTGGGGAGACAGTAGCCTTGAACAGAAAGCACTGATAAGACAGTGTAGCCAACGGAACTTTTAATGTAACCAGAGTGCGCACAATTTTTGACTCATCCTCATATATGCTGAGTGACTGAGAGAGAGAGATGAGAAAGGGAAAGAATGATTGAAGAAATGTATGAAGCTTTAAAAGCTGTGCTAAAACTGGGGAAGGTATCACTAATTCCAGAATAATATGATATGTTTTTATGTGAAAGTTTAGCATCTATCAAACTACCCCATTTTTGGGAAAAAAAATGTTTATTAAAAGTGAAGAAACTTATAGATGACATACAAAACCACTCTGGGAATGTTTAATTTTAGTTATTCCACTCTCAGTCCTCATCTAACCCTTTGAGCCATTCCTTAAAATTACTCCTCCCAAGAGTCTTGTGTAGTTGAGTTTTGTTTTGTTTTGTTTTGTTTTTGAGTTTGGAGTTTAGTTTTATTTGGGGAAATATGAGGACTGCAGCCCAGGAGACAGCATCTCAGATAGCTCTGAGAAACTATTCTGAGGAGGTAGGGGAAGAAGGTCAGTATGTAAGCAATCTTGGTGAAGGAGGAGTACATGCAATCAAAAGTGTTTTTGTAGAAGGTTTCTGCTAGTCACAAGGAGCAGACATCACCATGAAGGAATTTAGTGCTTTTCTAGATATGAGAAGATGCAAGGATTGGCTCACAAAACCAGCTCCTGAAAGAGTCTTGTGTAGTTTTAAATGAAGCACACAAGTTCCAGTGAGAATTAGAACTGCAAGTAAACTCTAAACTTAGAATTTAGAAGTTTTCTATTTCAGTTGCTAAAGTTTACATCCAAATCATTTTTAAACTTCATGGTTTATCTAAGCCATCCAGTCTAACATAAGGAAATGGCCCAGCAATGTTCAAATACAGATTTATAAGATTAGATAGCTTAATGATTTGTCCTAAAACTCAAGGCTATTCCCAAAGAAGACAAAAGTGGGGTGGATTCCCAAATGCAAAATATGCAAGAGAGACAACAGGTTCCAAAAATGAAGTCTAATGCTACTTATTTTCTGGTGTTCTCATAACTGCATGTATAGTAAAGATTTGATGCAAATATTTAAGAGCAAAAAGTAGGAAAAACCTAACTCTCCCTCAGTAGAAGACTGGATAAACTGTGGGCCTTTCATGTAATGGAATAATATGCACTAGCTAAAAATGAAAAACCTAAAAGCTCAAACGCAATTTCCCTCTTCCCATTCTTTACTTCTTCCCTTCTCATCTTTTCTCTTCATCTTTCATCCCTACCCTTCTCTTATTTTTCCCTCCCCTCCGCTTTCCCTCCCCTCTGCTTTCCCTCCCCTCCGCTTTCCCTCCCTTTCCTTTCCTTCCCTTCCCTTCCCTTCTTCTTTTCTTCCAGATCACTTCCTTTCCATTCCATTTTTGGACAATTCAATCTAGAAATCTTCAGGTGACACCAAGCAAGGAACCCATCTACACTTTCTGCAAGTGACAGGAGCCCACAGCTTCCAGGGGTAGTGCGGTAGTGTCAGAGGCAAGCAGGGTGAGGAGGATTTCGGCCCAGTAGATGCCTATTTATCTTCAAATTCCAATGCAGAAGTCACCTCCTCCAGCAAGCACTCCATGATCCAAACACAGGTGGAATTAATTTTCCCTCTTCTGAGCTTCCAGAACATTCTGCCCATGCCTCTAATAATGCACTCATTACAGTTGGTTTTTAAACTTCTTCTTTCTTCTGCTCAAAGGTGAATTCTTTGATAACAGTGACTATATCTAATCCATTTACATCTTCAGATGCTATGATGTCTTGAATTTGTAAAATGGAGTTGAGTAAATGAAGAGCAGAGGCAAAGGAAGTATGGGCTTTGGATCTAGATGGATAAGAACTCAAATACAAGTAACATCAATGATCATACTCAACAACACTGAATCTCAATTTTCTCATCTATAAAACACTAAAATACCAGAGGGGAAAGACAATACTAATTATCTCCAGGTTGTTGAGAGGGTTAAATAAAATAACACATAAAAGTAATAAGCACAAGCAAGCCTGGTAGTCACACAATAAACACAATGTAACAGTATCTTTATTGCATACAGGCTAGAAACATTCAGTTGTGTGGCCTCAAGCTAACACCTTCCTCCTGCCTCTTCTGTTGTATGTATTTATACCCATTAGTTCACATGGGATGAATTTACTTCTAGGGAAAGAATTCCTGTGGTCCCCATAACAATTTAACTGGAGAAAACTGGTAGAGGAAGGGGAGAGAGGAAGTAGCAGAAGACAAATTGTGAAAAGAGAAACCATCAGGTCTAGAAAAAGAGAATCCACCCTAGGGTGGAACAAGTCAAGTTTGTTTGTCATATAATTACTTGGCATTGAATATGCTTTCTCAAGTTACTTATATCTCCAGGTGACTACCCACTGGATGTTGTGCCTTCAGTGGAGAACCACTACACAAGAGAGTCGCAGTAGTAGGGCTTGGGATTAGAAGGAAACAGTTATCCTGATTATAGCACCAGGATGTCACCTGAGCCTCCCACCCCTCTCACCTAGAAATCAGCACATCCTCTGGAAAGACAGAAGTTGCAGTCATAACTTAGACATTTCTTTAAATCTCCTAACTCCTTAAGGGCCAACTAACCTGTTGCAATTAACCCTAAGTGATTAGAGAGGTAACATTCTCCTGTGGTATCAGTAACAGTTAATTGGTTTTAAGAAATCAAAACAGACTCTGAATATCTTAGCCATAGAAGGAAAGTTGATCCACCTAAACCCAGAAAGGACAGAAAGCAGAGTAGCTCCAGGACCACTGTCAAAATCTCATAAATGGTCTCTTGGAGGCAATACCACTGGAATAACTACTTCTTTCCAACAATGTGTCCCTCTATTCAAGGTGCAAGTTTCCTGGAAACTGAGTCAGTTTATCCTAGCTTTGGTCATGGAGACAGCTGTAGGCCACATGTGTGCGAGGTACTGTGATAAGCAATCCCACTGGACCACATGGAAGAGGGAGGGGTGGGTCCACAAAGAAATGGCAGGATGAAGAGAATGAGAAACTGGATAAACATAAACAGCAGTCTACTTTGGTCTGAGCAAACCCCTTTGGTCTGAACAAACGCCAGGATGGTGCAACAGTATTAGGACCAAGACACTTTGTAGCTGGACTCTTGGAGCGAATCAGTACCAACACAAGGGATTATCAAGCAGCATGGTGGCTGCAGGAGACCACCAATTTGGACAGGCAGGCTCCCAGGTCAGGACAGTAACATCTCATCACATTGCAGGTATCTTGGCGACAGCAGCATGACACAGACTAGTCTAGTAGCAGAAGGGAGCAAAAAGGTCAATTTGTGAGAACACAGAAGACCTCCCCTGAGAACGCTAAGAAGTACATAAAAAATGGAAAGACTTGAAAGTCCACCTGTCAGTTATGAAAGAGCCAACGAGTTAGTGACATTCAGGAACTAATACTGAGGCACATTTGACTAGGAAAACATCAGGTTACTCTTAGTGCTTTTCTGTTTTCCAAGAACAGAAAGGAAAAGGAACTGGATTCCAATGCCATGCTTATTCATGCATGGCCCTTAAAAGGGGTCACTGCTGCTAATGGCAAGGAGGAAGCAGTTCCTCCTCCCTGACAGATGCAGATATAGAACAACTGACTCCAGGAATAGGACTGCCACATACAGGACTCTCCTTACTTAAGTGCGAAGGAAGAAAACTCAGGCAATTTTCAAATTCAAAATCCTTCCTCGGGACTTCCCTGGTGGTCCAGTGGCTAAGACTCTGTGCTCCTAAGGCAGGAAGCCAGGGTTTGATCCCTGATCAGGGAACTAGATCCCACATGCTGCAACTAAGACCCAGCACAGCCAAATAGATAAATATTTTTTTAAAAAAATCCTTCCTCGCCTACACTTCCTATGGATATAATTTCGCAAAGACATACTGTGTCCGTAAGCCAACTCAAAAGGAAGAAGGGGTGGACCCTGCTATGAATTACACAGTAAGCTCACATCCTTGCCTCCCTCCAGCCATGCCCCTACACACACACACACACACACACACACGCACACACACACACGCACACACACACACACTTCTATGCCTGTAAGACTTAGTCAAAATGAACACCCAGAGCAGAATTAAGGGAGAAAAAAAATTTAATTTCAAAACCTGAAAATAGAGAATGAAGGAAAAGCAAGAGGTCACATTTACATACAAACACACACACACATGCACTCACACAGTGTGCCTAAATAATGGGTGTGTTGATCACCAGATTAGGAGACGATGAGATAAACAACAACTTCAGGTCTTTCTAAGATATGAGTTAATTTAGCCTCCTTCTTGCCACCTGGGACCCTCTTGAATCATTCCTGCGGCTGGCCCCCAGTAAGACAGCCCTGAAAGGGCAAGCCCCAGTCTCATTGCAAATTCTGGGTCAGGACTGCAGGAAAAGAACTTCCCTCTACATCTTTATTCAAGTCCTGTCTTATTTTTAGAAGGTATAGTAAATAAAATTCTCATATTGCAGATGAGAGGTTGTTCCAAAGGAGTCACTGGCAAATGAATGACCCATCGCTTCTTGCCTCCATCACAGAACACTTGGGTAGGCCATTTAGGGAACCTGCTTAACTTGGTTATTCACACAACCCATCGTATGCCAACGTCTTATCAAACGTAAGAGTATTTAAAAGCTTCTGAGCACTGTTTAATACTAACTCTGTGTTACTAAAAGGATCGCATTAATTTCTAAAAATATTCTTCTATTTGATCCTAGCATTACTTAGTTAGGAACCTTTTGCATGGAAGACCTTAAACTCCACTTCAACTCTATATTTGGGTTTCACTGTTTACACAAACTTAAATTCTATGTTTGTAGCAGCTAAGTATTTGACATAAGATTATCTCTGCAGATCAAAATCTAATTTCTCCACACGTTAAGAAGACCATGGCTTCTGCCATGAATACTTTTATAGAGGTTCAGTTCTCAAGCTTTCTGGTTACCAGCCTTCAGAATCCTTGAGAGACCAAGCAAAGACAAATTCAAAGATGAAAATTAGAATGTAAATCACATGAAAGTCTAAGGGTTTCCTCAATAAGAGGGGGCAAAAGGCAAATGATCATATTCATAAATTCTGGGGAAAAAACAATGAAAAATATTCTACGAGCATGTTTTATATTATTTTGCATCTTATTGCTATAGCTTTAAGTGATAAGCAACTTTAGGATAATATCGTCAATAAAAGTACATTTAGCCCATGAGAGCACTAATAATATATATATATTAAAAAAGCAACATTTCATAAGAAACGTGCAGTTCCATTAGAACTGCACATTCTGTGAGTCCTTTATGCTTTCCAGCAGAACTATGAAATGCCTTTATGATTGTGGGGCTGTTATTGCTTGTCGCTTCACCAAGTAAGGCCTCACTGTCTCATTATTATTACTCAGAGGTTTGATGGACCCACATGGAATTTGTTATATTCTAACACAAAAATAAGAATCTCATTTTAAATCGCCGATAAATACAAATACAAAATTTTGTACGGTACAATACAAAAATACCTTTTCACAAAAGAATCACAAAGACTACAAGAGACAAGAGTTGCTAGGCAACCACCCAGCACAAGCTTTAGCATTCAAGGTAACAAAGAGACTACTGTATTGCTGCCACCTAAAGGTTCTTGCTTAAAGTAACGAAAGAAAACTGACAGAGAGGAGTTGAAACACAGCTCAGAAACACCGCCATTCTCCCAAAATTGTATTTGAGCATGTTTTATTGAGTTTAATATGTTGATTTACAAAGTAAGTAAAATAAGTACAATAAACCTTGTTTGGATTGTGTTTGTACTCTTAAAATTCTGCTGCCACTTGCTGCATGACTCTGGGTGTTATTTTCTGCGCACTCTAAACGTTATACTACACACGAGCTTTTCTTTAAACAAGGTCAGTGCGAGGGAAAATACCTCTAAGAGAAATTTGCCTGTGGTGGCTTCAACTTGGTCTCCTGTGTCAGTGTACCCTCGACTCCTAGACATCCAGTATCTGAGGTTGGTTTTACAGAATTAAACTGTTTCAACAGTCTAATACCTTGGTGAGAATTAGTTCAAGTGTCTGGTATCTTGTGACAGTTCTGCCCCTTAAAAGAGGCCAGCTGTGAGAGAATCCTGAAGAGGGAATCTAAAAGGCTGAAGTTCAGACAGAGCAGCCCCTGGGGGAGGAGAACAGAGCTCGGCAGACCACCACCCATTACTCCATCAAAAGCCCAGCACTGGGGGTATAAGGATTACAAGCCTTTAGGTCTATAGTACAGAGCAGTGTATAATCACGTACAAAGTCTAGAGGCAAGCTGCCTGGTTTAAGTCCTGGCTGTACCACTTACTATCTTTGTGACCACTGACAAGATGCTTAATCCCCTAAGCATTAGTTTCATCTTCTGCAAAAAAGGGGGGAAAACGTACCTATCATATGATATTCGAGTGTTAACTGAAATAATGTATTTAAAGCCCTTTGCATAGTCGCTGACGTGTAATAGGTGCACAATAAATGTTTATATTATTGATATTATTATAAAGATCAATAACAAATAATGCTCAATCTCATTTATTTAACTACATACTCTCAGGGTACTTATTAACTAAATACCTAATGTGGTAATATTTTGTTACAGCACACAAAGTAATGTAGGAATAAATGACAGGGGGCACGAACACAGAAATGACATACAAGATCAATGTGATAAAAGACCATTAAATGTAGACCTGTACCTTTCATCATCCTGCACAACTTGGGGCCCTGTTATTAAGAAATGGTGAAAAAGATAAATGAACCCCAAAACAGGATGGCCTATATATCTTAGTCCTATCTGAGCTCTTTGTATCTATGTAGATCAAGCTACAAGGAATTATGGATAGTTAAGTCACTATGGAATTTCAGATCTTTGGGCTATATATCTAAAGGAAAATTTCACCTATGGAAAATCAGGTACCACACTGGAGATGGAGGTGTCTCTAAGGGCTCAGCCAGAGGAGTTCAAACATCCTAATTCCAGCTGGTGACACCATTCTATGCTCTCTGGCCTGCTTCAAGCTCTTCCTTGTGTGTTCACAGCTTCTGTTTTTTGTTTTTTTGTCCTTTTGGCCACATCGCATGGCATATGAGATCTTGGTTCCCCAACTAGGGATCAAACCCACGACCCCGGTATTGGAAGCCTGAAGTCTTAACCACGGGACCACCAGGGAATTCCCTCACAGAGTCTGTTTTATGACATAAACTTCCATACACCTCTTGATGGCCTTGCTGGCCACTTCTTCACAATGATGTTCGCTCTCTTCCATGGACAATGATAATGCACACTATATAACCTACTTTAAATCCCAAAACAGAGATTCTGATTGCCAAAAAAAGGTAAAAAGCACTGCAGTGGACAAACACTGGGATGTATCACCCAGATCCCCTTCAAAAATAAAGGGATTGTTCCTCTCGCCATTGCAAGTGCTGCTGACAGACAGCCCCCAGCCATCGGCCCCCCACAGAGATACACAGATTCCCTCAGCTAAAGAGAGATGCCTCATCCAAGGCACCGTCCCCTTCCTGGGCAGCTGGGACTTAGAGAGGATAAAGGCCTAGTCCTCTTGTCCTGACTCAGGACATCTCTGAAGGGTCATTCCAGGTCCAGAACTCCTTACAGTATCTGCTGAGCCCTGAAACGAGACTGCATCACCATTCAACTGCTCCCTATGCCCACTCCTGCTTCCTTCCTTCCCCTCCCCTTCCACTCCTCCCCCCCTTTTCCCTCCTCTTCCCCAGAAGTAGATCTCCAGATCACTCCTGGAGGACCTCCCTATACACTGATCACATCCAAGTCTGCTTCATGTGAAACCCATCAGTGAAGTGAGCATAACCCACAAGTTGCACACATCGTACCTTCAAGCCACACCATCTAGGTTGTCCACCGCCAGCCGAAATGCTGCCTGCCCTAGATTAAGTGCCCACTCCTGATCCAATAAGCTATGACGTGATGACCAGGAAGATAAGGCTGCACGTAGGAAACACCACCTTCAGAGTAGCAGGAGCTCTGGGGCAAGGGTATGGCTCTTAGAGAGTGACAGAGTTGACTTTCTCTTATCATTTCCAGGCTAGATACATGGATTTGTTCCTTTCTTTCTACAATCCACAGAATTCAGTCTGAGTCCTTTTCTTTTCACAGCTATCACCACCTCCTCTGCTTCTTGGAGATCCTTCCCTCTGCAAGAACTTCTAGAATGAAAACATCTCCACTTTACTGCTATCTAAAAATATTCACTTTTGAGTTTGAGGGGTTTACTGCTATTCATGACAGGAAAACAGAAAGGAGATATGTAAAATAGCAAACAATTAATACGTTAAGAAGAGTTGTTAAAGAGATTTTCAGAAATTCAAGCTTGTGTTACCGTACTAATTAAAGACACTTCATGATACTTCTTACAAAATTTTTAAAAATCCCTTCCTGCTCACATTAGTAATGACTGTATCTTTTTTAAGAACAAAGATGTTATCATTTTGTTTAAAATGATGTGTGCTCATTATAAAAATTAAAGTGGTACAGAAAAGTCTAACAGAAAGAAAAAATTGCCTAAAATCCTACCACCCATAAATAGCCATAATTAACACTGTGTGAATATTATTCTAGTTGTCTGCCTATTCATATATCCAGAGACTGATTGACTTTTATTAAAACGGGATCATAATATGCATGCTATTTTAACTTTAAAAGATATTTTAAATTTTATTTAACCAAAAAAAAGTTAAGTAAAATTGAAATATTCCTGAATATTAAATATTTCTCCATTATAGAAGTATTTTTCTAATCTCTCTTAGATCAAAAAGTGATTATGAAAAGCTTTAAGCTGAAATAATTTCAATATGTGTTTCAACTTTAGATGCTTCCAATGGACTGATTTCCTACTATAAAAATCTGAGGGGGGAAGCAGATCACAACACCTTCTGTTTCCCTCCTCACTCTTTGGCTCAGATTATATCATTATCTTTACATTATCAAGTGTGGCAAAAACTGCTTCTTCTTCCCCAATCTCCATTTTCCCTTTTTTCAATTACAATACAAGCTTGAGCTGAGTATAAAACATCCCTGCTGAAGACTATACTTCCCTGTCCCCTTTGTAGGTCGGTGTGACCATCCAACCAAATTCTGGGAAATAAAATGTTGGAGAAGTGATGTATGCAATTTCTGGGCCAAGCCTTGACAGAGAAGGAGACTGGCATTGCCTAGAACCCTTTTCCACCTTTCCACAGGCTGGAACACAGACATGATGGGGGCTGCCGAAACATCCATGTGGGAATATGAAATGAAACCCACATGCTGATGACAGCAGAACAACAAAGTAGAAGCCTGGGACCCCAATACGCTCAGCCACCAAACCAGCCCTGAATTATCTACCCAGACTTTTATGAGAATGAAATAACATTTCTATTTTATTTAAGCCAATTCATTTTAAGGTTTCTTATTATAATACCCTAACTACATTCTAGCTAATATGTCAACATCAACAGACTATACACTTATTGTCTATCCTGAAACCATAATTCCTAGAGTTAGTGTGTCTTAGTTCCACATTCAAAGGCAGTCATGTTCACTGCTAGACCCTTTTACCATGGTGTCTCCATCCTAAGTTCTGGGAGATTTCTTTCTTTTTTTGTCTTTATTTGGTTGGTTGGCTTGGTGGTATATTAATTTTCCTGTTGCTACTGTAAAAAATTACCAAACACTTAGAGCTTAAAACAATACAAATTTGTTATCTTATATTTCTGTACATCAGAACTGCAAAATGGATTTCACTAGGCTAAAGTCAAGGTGTTTGCAGGCTTGCATTTCTTTTGAAGGCTCTAGGAGAGAATCCATCTCCTTGCCTTTTCCACTTTCTCAAAGCTATCTTTATTCCTTGGCTGATGGCCCCTTCCTCCAACTTCAAAGTCAACAGCATAGTTATCTTCAAGTATCTCTCTGATTCTGACCTACCTTTCTCCCTCTTTCACTTAAGGTGATCCCTGATTACACTGGGACCACCAGGATAATCCAAGAGAGTCTTCACCTCTCAAGATCCTTAACTTAACTGCATCCACAAAGTCCCTTTTGCCATATAAAGTAATACATTCACAGGCTCTGAGGGTAAGGACATGGACATCTTGGTGGGGTGGGGGATATTATTCTGCCTACCACAGGTGGTTTGGTTTTGTTCTATTTCTTTAATCTCATCAAGTTGTTTCTGGAAAGGGCTCATGAGTGCTTTACTCTCTGAAATATTTCATACACTAGTGAGAATGTATGTTTCCTTTCCACTTGAAAACAACCTGTCTGAATATTATAATGTTAGACCATTATTTTTTCAATATGGCACTCACTGCTATACTAAAAAACCTTGAAGGTAGCACATTATTTTTCTCTTTGTATGTGTTCTTTTTCTACTTTGATTTGAAACCTTAAGAATTCTCTCTTTATCTGTGAAGTTCAGCCTAACCAGGCTATGTCTAGATGTCAATTGCTTTTTATTATTTTTTCCAAGAATACAGTAGCTTTCTCCAATTTGTTCATTCAGTTCTTTCTTTATTTCATGGAACTTTTCTTCTATTATATCAACCTCTGAATACATTTTCAGTTCCACTTGTTGGATTATGTATTTCAAGGTCAACGATCATCCTTGCATTGGATTGACTGCCTTTGCCTATGCTCTATGTCTACTACTTTACATTTAATTCCTCAAATATCTTATTCTTTTTCATCTACACTCATTACGGTTACCTTAAGCCTTTTGTCCACATCAGCGTTTTTATTTTCACCTATGCTAGTCTGTTCCCTGATGTTTCTAGTCACTTTATCGGCTCTGTGATGTGTTGGTTTGGTCCTCAATCTTTCTTACTTGCTCCACAGCATCCTCATTATGATATCTATCATCACTTCCCTGAGATATTACATGACTGTCATTTCTATTAAGTTGCTAAATAACACACAGCACTGTGGGGAGTTTTCTTTTGTTCTTGGAGATGGTATCTCCCACACTGAATTTACTGTTTGTTCCTTTCTATTTTTGTTCATGTTTGCTTTTATTGTTGCTGAAATTTGTTTTCATGGTTGCATTGTCATTTCTTTGCATACGATTCATATTCGCAAAGCATTTTCTATTGCTTTGTCCCAATAATTTTTCTCTGATATAGTGTGGGTTACTGTTTGTTTTGTCCCCTCAGCTAGAATTTGGAAGCTGGATATCTCATGTTCGATCACAGACTGAGCCACAGCAGGCTGGTAGTGGGGTGAATAAAAGACAAGAGCTCATCTGATGCTATGAAGAGTCTCTTGGAGAATACATGAGCTCCACTCTCTTTTCTGAAAGTGTTCACTCCGTCTGTTTGTGGAAGGAGATTGAAGGGCATGAGATAGCACACTGCAGAGGATCAAGGGTAGATCTGGGTTTTGTGGAACATAAAATTTATATAATTTGAGGGACACTCTTTAAGGAAAAGAATACAAAGTTATGGTACAAAATTAAATATGAAAATGAATTTTTATTTAGAATGAAAAAAGAAACCAAAACATTACAAGTATTAAAAGAATAGCAAATACCACAAAATCATAATATTTAGAATTATAATAGCTAATAATTAACTGCCTACACACTTCTGTTTTTTCCCTACATTTTTGGCCACAATCTTTCATTCACCTCTAATATGAGCACAATTTTGTAAAATCATTTTCTGTGGAGAAATTACAAAGATAATTTAATCTCTACTAGCATATTTATCAAAATTTTATTTTATTATCGATAGTTTTATTATTGAGAACTTCTTTTATCTTCAAAACTCATTCTTCGTAATATATAAATTGGGGGGAATATTATCAAATTTGGGATTCTCTATCAAAGTTCTTTCACATATAAGCTATCATATTTGAAGCATTTTCTACCTTCTGGCTTTTGGTTCCAAATTTTTCAAATCTTGTTTCTCCTGCAGCACCCCTATATATCCAGTGCTAGGTACCAGAGGACACTCTCATATTATGTGGCCCCTGGCTTTGCAACTGCTTAAGATGACTCCAGTTGGACGTGCACAGCAGAAGGCAGAAGTATTCCTAAATGCAATTTCTATACTAGTCCAGCTAACGATAACAAATATTTATAGGTAGAATTGCAAACCTCTTAAATATATCCCACTAAATCTAATTACATTATATCCTCAGTTCAATTTTCCCTTAGCTAATTCACACACACACACACACAAAAAATGTCACTGGCCACTCCACTGCTACCCAACACAAGAAGAAGCCAGAGTGGGAAAAGCAGCTCTCTGAACTGATTGCAGTTAAAATATGTTTCTTTTGAAAATTTTACAAAAACACAAGATAATGTGAAACCATTATGCTAGGGCACCTCATGTGGCATCGGAAATGACCTATAACAATGGGAGTCTCTGCAGCTTAAATTTTATTATCTTTACTATAAATATACTTCTAAGTGAATGGACATTCTTATGTCTTAGAGGGTCTCTCCAATTCATATGAAATCCTGGACTCTTCCCTTCCTCACCTTTCTTCCATTTACTCTTCTCTCCTCATTTTAATACCCCCAACTAGAGGAGGGAAAAGATAAATCTACTCAGGTATCTTCCTCTCAGATTTGAAGGTAATAGACATTGCTGCTACGATGAAATGTTTCTGCTAAACTTAATTTTCTGTAAAATTATGCACTAAAAATTAGAGAGTTTATAGGAAAAAAATTACATTTGGAAAAGTTCACTCTAAACCTGCACAACTTTGTAAACAGAGCACTAACACAATATCAATCCAATACAAATACTAACAACAGTTAAATATCCACTGGCATTTGTTGCAAGACAATTCTCCTTGAATTCCTTACCTTCTTACACAGTCCAGGCTTTCTGAGCAAAGGGCACTGACAAGCTCTGTTCAGGGATGATTGGATAGCAAATCCAGGATAGAGAGCATCTCCTTCCCCAAAGACATTCCAGAAGAGTAAAGCCCCTTTTCTCTTCCCTGAGAACATTTGCATATGTCCCAGGGATATGAGTAATAGCTCTCCAGGGGAGAGGATGGACAGGTTATCAGCAATCCTGAGAAAAGCTCAGAGTCTCCTAAATTCAAGATTTGTTTCCTGTAATGAAAACCCACTGTATGTGCAGGCAGTATCTGGCCTTCATTTGCATCTCCCTGTGGGGAATTGGGGGTATGGGGGAACTGATGCAAGATGTTGCTCTGGCTATTTCTGCTGTGAGTAATAAACTATCTGCACCTTTGACCCAAGGGTGTTGTATTCTTCTGTGTGTGTGTATATACTCATACATATACACACACACACATATACAAGATATATATATCCTATGGCAGGCTAACATATTAGCTTGCAAGTAAAATAAAATCTTAGACCATTCACAGTCTGATTTAACAGCATTTCACCCAACATCATAGTTATTCCTTAAATCTTAGGAATTTTCCTTTATCTTTGAGATCTAGGTCATTAAGAGACCAATTTCATCAAAATTAAAAATGTGATCCAGCGTATAGCTTTTTCAACAATCAATTTTAACACAGAAGGTGATATCCTTACAGTTTCTTCATCTGAATTCACAGATTTAACAAAAGACTTTGTGTTTAAGAAAATATAGTTCTTTAAGACTAAAATAGCTAGGATTTGCACTCAAAGAAGAACCATTTACAAGATTTGAGGCTTTTTTCTTAGGGTCTTTATGTATTACCTAAGTACCTATAAGTTTTCTCTCTTTCTCTATCCCTTTTTTTTTTTTTTTCGGCCGCGCTACGCGGCATGCAGAATCTTAGTTCCCTGACCAGGGATCGAACCCGTGCCACCTGCAGTAAAAGCACAGAGTCCTAAACGTTGTTCTGCCAGGGAATTCCCTAAGTTTTCTCTTTAATTGTGAGAAAGCCTGCCCCTGATCAATTCAAAATATTAATATGGTGGGGGAAAATCACACATGAACGAAAAAAATTCTCGTCATCCTATGTTAAGAAAATTACATTTAAAAAATATATTGTAAGGACTTCCCTGGTGGCACAGTGGTTAAGAATCTGCCTGCCAGTGCAGGGGACACAGGTTCAAGCCCTGGTCTGGGAAGATCCCACATGCCAAAGGAGCAGCTAAGCCCGTGTGCCACAACTACTGAGCCTGCGCTCTAGAGCCCGTGAGCCACAACTACTGAAGCCGAGCGTCTAGAACCTGTGCTCCACAAGAGAAGCCATCACAATGAGAAGCCCATGCACCACAACAAAGAGTAGCCCCAACTCGCAGCAACTAGAGAAAGCCTGTGTGCAGCAACAAAGACCCAAAGCAGCCATTAAATAAATAAATTTTAAAATATATATATATTGTAACAGAGAACATTGTGCTAGGAAAAATTCTCAGGGTTTGGTTTTTTTTTGTTTTGTTTTGTTTTCTTTCAGCAAACTGGTTTAACCTAAGGAGCACAGGATCTAATTTATGAGCTATACCCTGTTGCTCCAGAGTATTCATAATCTTTTTTTTTATTTGGTTGGTGAAACTATTTTATTATCTATTCATTATTAATAACCATGATTATCACAATGACACAAAAGCCTAGTATTAGAAATCTGTTATGTGTCTCTATAGCACCAGCACCTAGCACAGTGCCTGGCATGAGACAAACACTCTACATACGTCTGCAGAATGAATGACTAATGTCCAATTAATGATGGAAAGGTAGCATGGAATATTGAAAGTACTATGGGCTTCACAGACAGGCAGGCCTGGATTTAAATCCCAGTTCTACCACTTAATATCTATGTAACATTGAAGTTAAAATAGAAATAATAACACCTGCTGAATTATTTGGTTGAAAGCATCAGAAAACCATCCCAAACAATCACAATCAAAATAAACAAATACATAGGGATCTTTCTTTAGCCGCCACTTTTTATATTGATATTAGGTTGTTCTCTTTTCCGTGTTTGGTTGGTATGTGAAACAATTTTTGCTGGGCTTTTTGGAGGGAGGGGGAGGGCACAGGTAGAATCTGCTTGATGCAGTTCTCTTTCATGTTTCAAAAATAATTTTTCAGTAGCTAGTCATGGTGCCATATAGTGCTACAAGAATAACAGCAGGCTAAGAACTAGGACACCTCCATTTTAGTATAGTTTTCTGCCAAGAACTAACTAGGTAGTCTTAAGAACACAGTTAGTGTTCAGAACTCCATCTGGAACATATGGAATTGGACTTAGACATCTTTTAAGATATCTAAGTGTGTAGTAAGTGTGTGGTAAGAACACTAAACATTGTTGACTATAGGTACAATGTTAAATATCTTTTTCTTCCTTATAGTTTACCAGGTCCATGATCCACAGAAAGATGATGTAGACATACACTTCCTATTCCTCCCACTAAATATAACTAAAAACTGTGGACATTTTTAAACAAACATAAGAAGACTCTGAAAGATAGAGAGAAACAGGCAGCTCTCGTGATCTGAGAAAGAATTCGGTAGTGAGCATCTTGAGTTTTCTTTTGCCACATATATCCCAGGCTAGGTACTAAGAAGCCAGAAACCCAGAAATGTCAATGACTGTAACAAAGCCAATACCCAATACTCCTGGCAGGTTGTGTCAAAGAAGGCCATGTAGGGAAGTAGGACTTTAATTCCCACCAGGTGGTAACTTGTCCTTTCCCTTGGTGTCAGGGGAGCCTGGACCTCCACCACCACCTAGCAGCAAAAGGCTCTCCTTCCCCTGTGGGATAGTATCAGACTGGTACTAGTGGAGAGTCAAGATTTTCACCATTGCCCAGTTGTAATAAGGCCACATCCCCAAGCCCCATGAAGTCAGTGGAGGCCATGTGAGAGCAGTAACAAGGTGCCCCTCCTCCTCCCACTCAGGGAGATAACAGCAGAGGCTTAGGAGAGAGCTGGAACTCCCATCCCCACCCAGGACTCGCACTAATGAGGAGTCCTCTCATCTCAGTTGTCAACAGAGGTTGAGAGAAGAAGCTGGAATTCTACCCACGCCTGGCAGTAATGAGATGGTGTCCCCCAATTCTCCACCCAGGGCAGTATCAGAGAAGCCAGCTAAAAGAAAAGGTTTTTAAAAAAAAACACAAAAACAAAGGCTTAAATAGGATCCAGAGTCTTCTAATATATTACCCAAAATATCTAGACTTCAGTCAAAAATCATACATCATACCAAGAACCAGAAAGATGTCAAACTTAATTTAAAAGCACAATCAACAGATACCAATCCCAAGATGACAGAGGAGTTTAAACTATCTGACAAAGATTTTAAAGCAGCCATCTTAAAAATGTTTCAACAAGCAACTACAAAACACACTTGAAAAAGTGAAAAAAAAATAGAAAGTCTCAGTGAAGGAATAGGCAATATAAAAAAGAAATAAATGAAAATTATTAAACTAAAAAAGATCAATAACCAAAATAAAAAATTCAATGAATAGGCTCAACAGCAGAAGAGAGAAGACAGAGGCAAGAATCAGTGAACTTAAAGTCAGACAATAAAAATTACCCAATCTGTAAAAGAGAAAATATAGGCTGAAACAAAATAAAATAAATATAGGCTCAGGGGCCTTTGGGACTAAAATAAAATCCAATATTTGTGTCAACAGAAGGAGACAGAGGATGGAACTGAAAAGTATTCAAAGACAAAATGGATTAAAGCTTCCCAAATTTGACAAAGTATATAAATCTACATATTCAAGAAGAGCTCAGTGACCCACAAACAGGATACACCCAAAGAAATCTACATCAAGACACATCATAGTCAAGCTTTCTAAATTAAAAAAAGAAAAAGTTTCAAACAGCAAGAGAGAAATAACACCTTACCTATTAGGGAAAAACAATTCAAAGGAAAGTGGCTATCTCATTATGGAAACTGGAAGGAAAGATAGTTTTCAAGTGCTGGAAAAAACAAAAAAGAATTGCCAACCCAGAATCTTATAATCTTATATTCAGCAAAAATGTGCTTTAGAAATGATGGTGAAATCAAGGTGTTTTCAGATGAAGAAAAACTAAGAGAATTTGTTGGAAGCAGGTCTACCATAAAAGAATGGTTAAAGTTCTCTAAGTAGAAAGGAAACAATTGAAGAAGGAAACCTGAAATATCAGGAAAGAAGAGAGAACCTGCTAAGCAAAAATATGGTTAAAACAACTCCCCTATTCCTGAGTTTTCTAAATTATGTGTGATGAGTGAGGCAAAAATTATAGCACTGGTGTAGTTCTAAATGCATGTAGAAGAAATATTTCAGACAATTATATCATAAACAGGGGAGAATATAGGGACATGAAGAGAATTAAGGTGTTTATGCTTCGCCCAAGCTCATAAAATGTTAACATCAGTAACCTGTGATAAATTACATATATATGTAATTACGTTTATATATATATATATATAAAGTAACACCTATAGCAACTAGTTAAAACCTATACAAAGTATATACTACCAACTGTAAAATAGTCAGTGGGAAGTTGTTGTATAACAAAGGGAGTCCAACTGGAGGATGGAAGATGCCTTAGAGGACTGGGGCAGGGAGGGTGGGGGGGAATCGAGGGGGGGGCGTCAAGGAAGGGAGGGAATATGGGGATATGTGTATAAAAACAGTTGATTGAACCTGGTGTACCCCCCAAAAAAAATAAAATAAAATAATAAAAAAAAAAAAAAAAAAAAAAAAAAAAAGAGATACACTCAAAACACTATATATAAATCAAGATGTAATTCTAAAAATATTCAAGCAACCCACAGGAATGAAAGAAAAAGAAGAGACAGAAAAACAGAGAGAACAAACAAAAAATTAAAAGTAACACTGCAGATTTGTCTTAACATATGAATAATTATACTTAATGTAAATTACCTAAATACACCCACTAAAAGACAGAGATTGGCAAAGTGGATTTAAAACTATGACCCTCTTATATGCTGTCTATAAGAAGTTCACATCAAATATAATGATCTAGCCAGATTGAGAATATACATACATATATATATACACACACATATATATCAGCTTTAAGACATGTTAGTCAGCAGATCCCATAGAGTAGGAAAAAAGAAAAGGTAAAGGAGACTCAAATAAATATCCCCCAAGGATACAATTCCCTTCACTCTAGAATTCCATGGCTTGTTTAGGAAAGAAGTAGGATTAAATGGAATCTTGAATCTAAACCTTGTAAATGGCATAGACCAAAGCCATCAGGATGTTGCATCCCCTGCAGAGGAAGGCTTACCTAGGGTATCTTCCAAGACTGGGACTAACAAAGCATTACAAAAAAAAAAAAAAAATCAAGTGACTGGTGTTTTAATTAGATGTAGCCATTGAATTTCATTGTAAGGCCTGAACCTTCCACTAAGGAAAGGGTAAATGATTCTCTTTCAAATGTGCATTAATTTTAGGACACAATTTAGAAAATTACCTAATCCAATGTACTAAATGGCACTCAAATTGCCCAGAACACTTAATATATTTCCCCAGAGTGAGAGATTTATTATTTTCTAGCTGGTTGTATCACGTCCAATTAGAAGCAGAATATAACTTCTAGATATTTAAAGTAGGACAGGCAAGTATTATAAAGACCAACTGAGTAATTTACAGAAATTTTTTAATATACTGGTAATACTCCATCAAGATAAGTGACACTGCCATTTTGAAGAGTAATTTTCATTATAGAAATACAAGATATACAAGGTATACTTTTTCTTCATTCTCACTCTCCAAAGGCTGTGTATGTGCGTGTATGTAGGTATGTATGTATATAAGTGTTGGTGTCAGACAGACACAAATTTATTAGTCATTTCCAAACTGTTCTGTTGAATTATTATTTTTCTTATTTTTCCTCTTTCAATGCTTGTTTTCTCCATATCATCCGTATGCTATGACATCACAGAGCAAGTACAACAACACACTCTTTTCCTCTTACATAAATTACTGGGTAGTGAAAATATACACACAGCTGTCTTGGGAGACAAATCTAAACCATAAAATTGAGTTTTCTCCATGATTTTACCTAAAGTACAATAAGAATTTGTGAAAAAAAAAATGTATCCCACTGTTATTCTAGCAACAAGAATGTAAATGGCTCAGTTTAGCCACCAAAGTCTCCAGTTTCCCACTGTAGAATGTGAATGTTGAGATCTGCCTCCTTTCTGCCTCATGAGAGACTTGTGCAATTTAAATAGACTCATATGCATGAAGCACACTGGGTCCCTTGGGGTCAGGAGATGACATGGAAATTCATAGTCATATTATTTATGGTAACAATTACATTGTGTTTCATCCAAGAAGGTCTTTATAAACCTTAACTCATTTCCTTAAACCCCTGTGGATAAGTCTCTTTTGCTCACTTCACAAGTTAGAATTCAGACACTGGGAAGTTAAGTGGTTTGCCCCAACCATATAACCCCCGGAATTAGCACAAAGAATTCCCGGCACCCATTGCCATGAGGAAGAAAACGGAAGCACCCATGGGCCCTGTGAGCAGAATCACTGTATAGGAACTTTAATGCATGGTTGAGGACATGCCTCTGTTGCAGGGAGCCAGGAAGATTCTTTTTAAATTTTTATTTTTGACAGACTGGGGATTTTTCAATTGGAAAAGATAGAGAACATTGAGCAGCGGGATCGAAATCATAATCCCTGCTTTTAATGGAAACGTGAACTCAAGATTTTACCTTTGCTTGCCCCTGCTTGAACTCATGCCCAAGGGAAGGCTGCCTCCCTTCTAACCAGCTGGTACAGTGTGCTTTGTTTTAAGCAGCTAGGCTCAAACATGCTCCTCTTTTTACACTCTCCCTAACAAAGCATTTTGTAAAAGAAGCTGTTATTGACATGAAACACCTATGTTTCCTAGCAGAATGGTTAAATAATGGCTAACTGAAGCTGTAAGAAGAAGAAAAAAAGTACAGTGTTTCCCCTTTGCATTTTGGGATTGTTTACAGTCAGTGGAAATCCACAAGTCACTACCAAGGAGTAAAACTGGATGCTGTCTTTGGTTTATTTGCTATTCTCCACACTGCCTCTTACTTGTATGAGCTGCAGGCCTTTGCACAGGTGGATAGGGTAAAAAAGAGAAAAATTGATACAAGCAATAAAACAGCAGTGGCCCTGAAGCCTTTTTTCTCTTGCTTTACGGTGATTTGTTTTTCAGACACTTATTTTCTTGATTTTATTTTCAGTTCCTTGGCAACACAAGTATAAGTATGTTCCATAAGTCATGGTCATACTTAAAAATTATGTAACATTTAGGACATACTTATACTAAAAAAAATTTTTTGTTGTTTATCTAAAATTCAAATTTAGCTGGGGCTCTACAAAACACATGAGGTCTAGACTAGGTTGGAAGTCCTCTTTCCGGTACCACAGAAGGCCCTTATTGTGAAGCATTAGTAAATGCCCACGTTTAAAGCCTATCCATGGGGTACTGCATATTTATTAACAGATATCTATCTACCATGACTCCATCCTAATATGCTCTACAAAATGATGGCCTCACTCCTTAAGTTCTACAGCTCTTCTGCCTCTGGGTTGTCCATGCTTGTGTGTTTGTCTTCTAAAGAGAAGCTGTTTTCCAAGGAATCAGCATTGGTCTGCAGCATGGCAACAGATGAGGTAGATTAAACTCTTCTACTTAGAAAAGTTATTCCTATTGGGAGTAAAACAACTTCATCTGTGTAGATCGTTTCTGGGTGAGATCTACCTCCCTTCCCCAGCAACAGCTGGGGAGAACTCAATACTGACATCTGTGGTTTACACAAAAATCGCAAACATGCAAAAATAACGTGTGAGTGCAAAAATATATTTCAAGTGGCCATTGCTGACTATAACCTCAGTAATTAGGTATGGTTAAAACATCAATTGCCAAAACCAAACCTGTAGGTCTTTAAGAATAAGGTAAATGTAAACATATAATCATATAAATATAATGAATCTACCTGGAATTTAGTATTCAAAAGCAGCTCATTACTATTCTGTTTGGTATTTTCGCATTCTTTTAGAAATGTTATTCTGCCAGGAGGCTTCTTACATTTTCAGCAAATGTTTCAACATGGTGGACCACAGGTACTGGTGAGAATCTGAATTTTATTCAGAGTAAGTGATTGCCCCCAAGTCAGTCACAGACAACTCAAGTCACAAATCATTCTGGAAAGTACACTGACAGGACCGGCTACAAAATTTGCAGGATCCAGTGCAAGATGAAAATCCAGGGCCCCTTGTTCAAAAATCATTAAGATTTTCAAAACTGAGAGTAGAGCATTAAACTAAGTGCAGGGAACTCTGTGAAACCTTATAAGTTGCATGCACATTAAATCAGCCCTAGCCACAGGTATCACAGAAGCCAAACTGAATCAACATTTTAAAAGTACACTTACTGGCATTCCTCTTTCTCCAAGCCCAGTATTGAAATCTTCAGATAAACTGTATTTGTTTTTTCTTTATCTCATTTGGTAGTTTCACCTAATCCTCAGAACCCTAAAAAAAAGACTGTCCTTTTGTTCCTTATGTATTTTAAACTACGTGATATGAATGTATTATCTAGCCAAAAATGAATACATTTAAAGAGGTTTAGAGTGCTACATCAAACCCAGCTGAACAAGCCACATGTGTTTTGAATGTATACAAGAGCCACCATTGGGGTGTTTTATCAATACGTTTCTGTTTTTTACACAGCATGCCTCAGTGGAAGGGTATTTCTTAAGAACAATCATGAAATACTCTAGGACACCTTTAATAGAATTTACAAAGTAGACTGAATAAGGTGAAACTATTTCTGTGCCCCACAAAGTGCTTTACCCCCCTAATGCATGGTATGTTTTCAGTTTGAGGTTGTTGTGAATTATGTGAGAGAATACAGTTCTCACTTTGATTTGCCAAGTAAGGACCTAACTCAAGCTCAACACTAGTAACTGTTGGGGCCCTTTCGGCCATATCTGTGTGTTCTAAAGCTTTCCCTTAGGTTTAAACCTTTATCTTAGGATTTATTTTTCATGATTCCATTTTCACATATCTTTATATTTTTTTTATTTTATTCTATGATCCTTTTAAACCACAAGAACTACATTGTTGAATGAGGTGGATAATTCTCAGCATTTATCCCAGAAAGTAACCATGACTATTAGAGAACTGAGTTAAAGTGTTTTGCACTGTTTTTTGTAGTATCATTGGGCCCTGTTTGTGTCTTAAAGAATAGCTCACTAGACAAGGATAGAGAATACTTAATTAAGAACAAAACTATATATATTGTAAAAGCTTAGAAACATGCTCCAAACCAAGCTACAAATTTACCATCAGATAAAAGTTAACAGCAAGGCATAAATTTCCAACCTCCTACTAACACAACTACCAGACTTGGCCCTGATCCAGATTAGAACAAATATCTGGGAATATCATATCACCTGTAAATCACCTACACATATTTTCTATCCATACCATTATTGCTAATTGTGAAAAATCAGGAACAACCTAAATGACCAACCAAAAGGGAACAGATAAGTAAATTATCTACCCAAAGAACAGAATATTATGCAGCCATTAAAAACAATTCTTTCAAAAAGTATAATGACAGGCTTCCCTGGTGGTGCAGAGGTTAAGAATCCTCCTGCCAGTGCAGGGGACATGGGTTCGATCCCTGCTCCAGGAAGATCCCACAGGCCTCGGAGCAACTAAGCTCATGCGCCACAACTACTGACCCTGCACTCTAGAGCCCGCAAGCCACAACTATTGAGCCCATGTGCCACAACTACTGAAGCTCGCATGCCTAGAGCCTGTGCTCCACAATAAGAGAAGCCACCACGAGAAGCCCGTGCACCACAACAAAGAGTAGCACCCATTCACCACAGCTAGAGAAAGCCCATGTGCAGCAACAAAGACCCAATGCAGCCAATAAAAAATTTATTTTAAGAAAAAACTGTAATGACATGATGACTATAGTTAACACTGCTGTATGGTATATTTGAAAGTTACTAAGAGAGTAAACCCTCTCTCATCACAAGGAAAAAAACTTATTTTTTTTTACTTTGGTATCAATATGAGGTGACAGATGTTAACTAAACTTATCGTGGTAATCACTTCACAATATACCTAAGTCAAATCATTATACTGGGGACTGCCCTGGCGGTCCAGTGGTAAAGAATCCGCCTTCCGATGCAAGGGATAAGGGTTCAGTCCTTGGTCAGGGAACTAAGATCCCACATGTCACAGGGTAACTAAGCTCGAGCATCACAATCACATAGCCCACGAGCCTCAACTAGAGAGGCTGCCTGCCGCAAACTACAGAGCCCATGCATGCTCTGGAAGCCACCAGCCACAACTATAGAGCTCACGTGCCCTGGAGCCTGTGCGCCACAACTAGAGAGGAGAAAACCCCCATGTCATAACTAAAAAGAAGCCTGTGTACCACAACGAAACATCACTCATGCCTCAACAAAGATCCCATGTGCCGCAACTAAGACCCAACGCAGCCAAAAAATAAATAAATATTTTTTAAGAATCATTATACTGTACATCTTAAACTTATACAAGTGTTGTGTGTCAATTTTATCTCAAACTGAAAAAAATCCAAAAAGAGTATAACAGCATGGTAAAAATTTCAGATATAATAGTGAGTACACAAAACATATTTTGTTAAATTGATCCAAGGGAGAAGGGTTAAGGAAGACAATAGTTACATGTGCATACACGGTCAGATTGAAAGTAATTTTATTTATAACAATTTCTTCCAGTTTCAAAACCTTTTGCAATAAACACACATTATTTTATAAAAACAAGGAAAGTTAATTTTTTAAGACAAATCTAAATTTTCCACAACCAAACCCTTGACTACAGTAAGTGTGCCAATATGCAGCCATCATTCCTGAATTACAGCTCCATTCAAGTCACCCAAAGGAGAAATAGTAACTAAACTCCTAGTGTCCAGCTACAAAACGCAAAAACAGAAGATATGCCTCAGAGAGCTACAGAAACACAACGTCCAAATTAATTAAGACAACATATATGGACTTGGTTCTTAAAATCAGTGCTGCAGAAGAATAGCAGGCACATAAAAGACGAGCAAGTTGACCAAACTGACCACATTATTATTGTCAGTGATAAAGGCCCACATAAAGGCTTTTTAAAAAGAATGGTAGCCTTAGAGGACTGGGGCGGGGAGGGTGGGGGGGACTCGAGGAAGGGGGAGTCAAGGAAGGGAGGGAATACGGGGATATGTGTATAAAAATAGATGACTGAACTTGGTGTACCCCCAAAAAAATAAAATTTAAAAAAAAAAAAAAAAAGAATGGTAAAGGACACATTTTGCACACCATGGCCCTCAGTGTCCACTAGACTCCAAGTGGAAAGGACAGGAAGATGCATTTCAACACCTTGTATTTTGTGGGTAACACTACCAGCAGCTAGTCACTTCCTGCAGCACTCAGCACATGAAGGAACACACTGAAAGTCTGACCTGAATGCATGGACCCTGATGAGCAAGAGCTTCAGTGATACAAAGGCAACAAACAGTTTGCAAACTTTCTTCATCCTTTTGCTTCTGTGGAAATAACATTTTTTTACTCAGGATTTCAAACCTCTGGCCATACCTCCAAACAAATAAATCAACAGTATCACACACATACCTGTCCACCAATGTGATACTTGCAGCTGGTGGTTTAATGTAAATATAAGGTGAAGAGAAGTATCATTACCAAGTGTCTACCATGTGCTGGGCAGAAGGCTGGGGTCTGGAGTCTAGACCATGATAGCCTCCCTAGAACCCCAGGAAGGAAATTTCTCCTGCACACATGGTTTGTGTGTGAGGGAATGGCTTTCAGGGCCTCAGAAACAACACACAGTTTTTCTCTGAGTCTTTTCCTATTTCTTTTTATTTTTTCTTAATTCCTTTTTTTCCCTCTTGATTTTTTTTTTTTTTTTTTTTGTCACACCACATGGCATGCAGGATCTTAGTTCCCCAACTAGGGATCGAACCTGCACCCCCTGCAGTGGAAGCTCGGAGTCCTAATCACTGGACCTCCAGGGAATTCCTTTCTACTTCTTTTAAAACCATGCTCTCATTCTCAGTGTAGCAGAGAATGAAGTAACTGCGCTTATAGGCTTGAATACAAATGATTTCTGCCTTAGGAAAAAAACTTTTCAGAATATTTAATTCCTAAGATTACTTTGAATGAGGGAATAAATAAATGAATGAATTTATAAATAAACAAAGGAATAAATGAATGAACATATAAAGAACTTTGAGAATTGGGTCTTCAAAAGAGTCAGGACACCTATGATTCCACTAAGAGGCAGGTGGCCTGAGAAGAACAGATGCACAAAGCAGATGCAAAGAAAGGCTGAAGGTTAGCCCATAACCATGCTCCTCATTGACTCCCCCACAGCCTACACCTTCTAGAGACAGACTGGCAAGTCTGTAACCCAAAAAATGACAGGCAAGAGGATAAGTTTATGACTGGGAATTTGTCTAGAGCCACCCTTGGCCAGAGATCAATAACCATAACAACAATAGCAGTAGTAGTAAGAGTAATAATAGTTAACATTTTTAAGTCATTGCCACATGCCAGGTAAGCTCTTTGTATGAATTATCTCAACCAAGTGTCACTACAATCCAATTAAAAGTACTATTTTATTAGCTCCATGTTACTGATCTGGCTTAAAGAAGATAATTAACTTGGCCCAAGTTACATAGCTGTCCTACACTACACATATGGTAATTAATTGTAGCATGTCTAAATAGTATTTTATATTTTATAAGGAGTTGAATTAGATCAATGTTTCCCAGTCCAGCTGCACATTACCAACATTTAACAGCCTTCAAATTTGTACATCTACCAATGGTTAACTATATGTCAAGTTAAAGTACTCTAGTCAATTCTTTTCAAATGCTCTGGGTCATCCTAAAGCAGGAATACCCTTTGAAGGAGTTAGCCAGACTCAGGCACACAGACACACTGTAACTAACTGACAGCCGTGCGACTGCCCCTCATTTGCATATCAACTGGCAGTCCAGTTAATACATAAGTGCCTACTTTCTAGCTACACATTGTTAGAGATCTTAAAAGGGTAAAATTATGTGTTTATTTCTTCCAATTATCTAATATATAAACTGTAAATTGGACAAGGGAAGCGTCATGAACATTTTGTTTTGTGGGGGATTGTGGGTTTTGTTTTGTTTTGAGATTCCACATACAAGAGAGATCATACGGTATTTGTCTTTCTCTGCCTGACTTATTTCACTTGGCCTAATGCCCCTGAAGTCCAACCACGTTGTCGTAAATGACAAGATTTCACTCTTTTTATGGCTAATATTCCATTGTACATGTATGCCACAATATATTTATCCATTCTTCCACTGATGGACAATTAGATTGTTTCCATATCTTGGCTATTGTAAACAATGCTGCAATGAATATGGGGGGGGGGTGCATATATCTTTTCAAGTTAGTTTTCATTTTCTCTGAATACCCAGAAGTGAAATTGCTAGATCACATGACAGTTCTATCTTCAATTTTTTGAGAAACCTCCATACTGTTTTCCATAGTGGCTACACCAATTTACATTCCCACCAACAGTGCATGAAGGTTCCCTTTTCTCCACATCCATGCCAACATTTGTTATTTCTTGTCTTTTTGACAATAGCCATTCTAACAGGTGTGAGGTAATATCTCATTGTGGTTTTCAATTGCATTTCCCTGATGATTAATGAAGTTTAGCATCTTTTTATGTACTTGGCCATCTGTATGTCTTCTTTGGAAGAATGTCTATTCACATCTTTTGCCCATTTTTTAATCAGATTGTTTGGTTTTTTGCTATTGAGTTATATTATATGAGTTCTTTATATATTTTGAATACTAGCCCCTAACCAGATATATGATTTACAAATATTTTCTCCCATTTAGTAGGTTACCTTTATATTCTTTTTTGGTTGGTTGGTTTTGTTTTTCTTTTTTAATTCTTATTTTATATTGGAGTATAGTTGATTAACAATGTTGTATTAGCTTCCGGTGTACAGCAAAGTGATTCATTTATACATATACATGTATCTATTCTTTTTCAAATTCTTTTCCCATTTAGGTTATTACAGGTTATTAAGCAGAATTCCCTGTGCTAACAGTAGGCCCTTGTTGGTTACCTATTTTAAATATAGCAGTGTGCACATGTCCTTTCCTCTGCAGAAGCTTTTCAGTACAAGGTAGTCCCATTTATTTACTTTTGCTTCTGTTGCTTTTGCTTTTGGTGTCAGATTTTAAAAATCATCAGCAAGACCTATGTCAAGCAGCTGAACGTCTATGTTTTCTTCTAGGAGTTTTATGGTTTCAGGTCTTACATTCATCTTTAATTCATTCTCAGTTAATTTTTGTGTATGATGTAAGACAGTGGTCAAGTTTCATTCTTTTGTATGTAGCGGTCCAGTTTTCCCACCACCATTTATTGAATAGATTGTCCTTTCCCCATTGTATATTCTTGGCTCCTCTGTTATAAATTAATTGACCATAGATGCATGGGTTTATTTTTGGGCTCTCTGTTCTCTTCCACTGATGTATATGTCTGTTTTTATTTCAATACCATACTGTTTTAATTACTACAGCTCTGTAATATAGTTTGAAATCAGGGAGCATGATGCCTCCAGCTTTGTTCTTTCTCAGGATTGCATTGGCTATTCAGGGGTTTTTGTGGTTTCGTTATTAACATTTTGAATAAACAGACTGCAGTATAATACAAGGGTAAATGAAAAATTATCCCCGCTACGGTCATATTAAAACATCTGTTGGCCACCCTGTCTTATCAGTGCTTTCCGTTCAAGGCTACTGTCTCCCCAGTCACTGCTGTGCAGGTGTGAACATGTTACATAAGTTCATTTGTAACTGCAGTGTGAGCAAAAATGTATGTCTCACTTGTGATTTGCATAAAAGAAGAGCAGTGTGCAGTGATTTGTTTTTTGTGGTCTGAGGGTGTACCTAGTGCCGTTATTTACTGAAGACTTTGTGCACAGTATGGAGAAAGTGTTTTGTCACAAAGAAGTGTGTATGAATGGATAGAGAAGTTCAAGGAAGGTCGCACAAGTGTTAGCCATCAAGAAGGAGCCAGATGGCCGTCCATGTCCACGGCTGATGACAACACTGAGCGTACACATGAAATGATTCTGTTGAATAGACAAGTGACAGTGGATTATGTGGAAAATCATTTGCAAATCAGCCATGGCTCTGCCTATGAAATAATCCACGACAGACTTAGGTTTCAAAAAGTTTGTGCTGAAGCCTAAACTTTGGATTAAATGCAGAGGACTGCTATCCAAGGGCGTTGTGATCTTGCATGACAATGCACATCCACACGCTTCTGTCCACACTGTCAACACTCTGCAAAAACTTCGTTTTGAGGTGTTAAAGCATCCTTCCTAGAGTCCTAATCTTGCTACACTGGACTTTTACCCATTTGGTCCCCTGAAAGCAGCCCTACGAGGACGAAGATTCATTTCTTATGAAGAAGTGAAGACAGCAGTGTATTCGTGGCTCGTAGCTCAGCTTAAAATATTTTTTAATGAGGGAATATGAAAGCTTGTTGACAGATGAATAAATTGTACTGAAAAGCAAGGAGATTATGTCGAAAAAAGATGTATTTGTCTTTTCTAAAAGTTAATTAAAATAAATTCTACAGCCAGAGTGCAGATAATTTTTGACTCACTCGCATAGAAAGATCTCTCCACAAGGAAAAAAGAAAAACTAATTCATAGACTGTGAAAGTGGGGGGGACATTTATAGATCATCTAATCCAATGTTTCTCAATCCTAGCCACATGGTAAAATCACCGGGAGAAGCTGTCATGTAATGTTAATAAAAATGCCACATCCTAGAGAACAAACACATGGACAGGGGGGAAAGTAGGGGGTGGAGGGGGTGGGATGAATTGGGAAATTGGGATTGACATACATACACTAATATGTATAGAACAGATGACTAATAAGAAAAAATATCAAATTGTACACTTTAAATATATGCAGTTTATTGTATGTCAATTATATCTCTTTAATAAAAAGAAATAAAACTCAAAAAAACTCTTTTTAAAAGAAAAAAAAGTTGTATCAAAATTTTAAAAAACACCAGATCCCACCCCACAATGACTAATTTAATTGATCTGTGATAGTGCCTGGGAATTGGTATTTTTAAAAACTCCCTAGCAGACTCTTCAGCTATGATGAAGAAGCACAGATTTAACCCAACTCCTCATTACCTGTAAAATGACTTGCCTGAGGCCATCTACGATGGTCAGGACCACAAAATATCTCTCTAATCTCTTTGAATCTGCACTGAACCAGAACTATGGCATCATTTCAAAAATATTCAAGAAATTCTCTTAGAAAATGTACTAGCTGTAAGACAAAGAAAATAAAAATCAAACATGATTACAAATATATATACTAATAGCTAATACACTATATCACAATAGTTCTCTTTCAAACACACACACTGTTTGGCCAAACAATACTGAAACATGAAAAGTTAGAGTTTGGAGCAGAGAAAGGTTTTTTACAGGGCCATGCAAGGAGACCAGTGGCTCATGCCTTAAAAATCCCGAACTCCCTGAAGGCTTTCAGCAAAGCCCTTTTAAGGGCAAGGTAAGGGAAAGGCATGGTTAGTTGTTGCAAACTTTTCGCTGTCAGATCCTTTGTTCTTGCAGCTGTCCACATAGGTCAGGTCACTGTCAGGTCATGATGTTCCAGCCCCCAGCATCTTCAACTGGCCTTTCATGCCAGCAGTGGGTCTCCCAAATTCACGGTTAGACAGAGTGTTACCATCTCCACCCTTCTGTCAGTCTATCTGTCTCCAACACCTGCCCTGCCACACTTCTCGCCCAAAGCGAGAAGCTGCAAGGCGTGTGGGCTCCTGATGCTCCTGCCCCACCCCTATTAGAGAGTCAGTATATTAACTGTAATTGCTCATTAAACCTGTTCTAATTTCCTTGCTTCCATTACAGAATGTGAAAATTTTCAAAGAAACTGAATGAAAAGGTGATTGCCCAGATGCAGGCTAACAGGCAATACCTTTAACCGCATAGGGATACATACTCTGTATGATGCACTAAAAACCATCCAGTTAATGAGCTGATCCTAATTGTACTCATTTCCCAGCAACTACAATGGGCTTGTATCCTGGGAGACAGAATGTGTTTCTGGCCACTTGTTCTAATCCCAGAAATCAAGGAAAATAAGAGACTGCCACAGAAGCCAGATCAACCAGGTAATGATGTGACCAGAGAAGCATTTTCTGTAAATACCAGGGAGGAACAAAGAGAAATAAAATAGCTTGATCATTCTTTGCCTTATAAACCCCAAAATCTAAGACTGTAAGTGTATGTTTCATGCTACTAAAATAAATTATTTCGACCCACAGGGTAAAGAAGATAAAATGTCAATAGATAGACCCTACATTCGCCTAGTATCTTTCATCAGACGTTTAGGAAGAGGTCAGTTTTATGGAAATGATGTTTCAAACAAATCAAGAATGTTAAAGACAGCAGAGTTAAAGATAATGTTTAATTTTGCTTTTGAAGACACAAATTTTTAAGCCCATTAGCTCAACCATCTATGCAAAGTGCTCATTAAAAAATGTTATCTATATATTTTTAAAAGGCTTTCTCATTTCTTGCATAATATTAGAATCCAATACATTCAGCAAACATGGACTGTAGTGTTTACTATGTGATTTACTGAGAACATGATATAGCAGGGTGACCAGTTGGGAAATTAATTTGTGCTTTGTTTCCTCTTGCTGTAGATTCATCTGAAAGGAAGGAATCAAGCATCTGCATTCCTCAAATCAGGTCCTTCTCACTCTCAGGAAAGGAAGACCGTTTCATTTGTGGTGGGTCTAAGGCCTGCCACTCTGGGCCATCTCTTGCTCCCTCAAGCATGACTGTTGAAAGAAGGGGCAGGATGAACCTTTCCTGTATTAGAAAGATTGACAGGGGAGAGGAAGGCATTGATCCACTGGGTAACACAGAACTGGGAATAGGAATAAGGCCTGCAGATTCTGCAGTGACTTAAGAGAAGGGCCTTGGATGTGTCAGGCCCATAAATGGTACAGGACAGGACACCGGGAGAACAGCCTGTCATGTGGAACCTCTGAAGAACTAGGCAAAGACCTGGATCTGGAGACATAAAATGGCAATGCTAGGTCCACAAATGGAACCAGCCCCCTAACCACGGGATAATGTGACCATAAGGAATAACAACCACAGCGCAACCCTGGGCTGGGACCAGGGATTTGCCTCACACAAGAATCAGGAGGCTGAAGGACCTCTTTTCAGGATGACAGAAGCCCACAGCATGATAATACAACACAAGGTCAGAGACCTCTAAAAATGATTAACATTGGACTTCTCAGCAATTTGGACATGTGGGGGCTAGTATTAGTTCCAATGAAGTCCCTCCCAAAAATGATAAAATTATTTACTGAATATTATGAAGAAAATTGGCATCTAATACATATGTGTAAGAAACTTTATTAACAAATAATTTCTCACCAAATTCACCTGTATGTAACACAATTACATTTTTCTAGCCATAATCTAATTCACATTGTTCTGTGACAATGCAAGGAGAAAATTGGATGTCTGGGTGGATATCATTAGAGACTCCTCTCCACATAAATCCCGACCTCTCATTGAATTAGAAAAGGATTTCCTGGGATCTTGCCAGAGACATCTAAAAGGTATTTAATTTTAATTTGAACACCCTCTCTCACACAAAATTTCATTTATTTATTTTTTGGACAAATTTATGTGTTAAATTCCCACTGCATGCCAGACAAGTGTGTATTAAACTCTCACTGGATGGCAGGCTGCGCCACATGCTGGGGATACACTGGAGAGAAAAAGAAATGTGCTTCTGTCCTTATAGTGTTTTCAGTTCAGTGAAAAATCAAGAAAACTTATCAAAAATAAAATTCTGTAGGCAACATAATGGGAGAAGGGCATGTTCTATAGTAGCAAATAGCATAACATCATAAACTAGGCAGGGATGGAGATCTGGAGGAAGTGAAAAACTGAGAGAAAAAAGATAGGATGAGTCAGCCAGGTGACCAATGCATGTTACAACTTCTCACCGTCTTTTCAGCCACCAAGATGAAAACACAGTCTGTTTCAACACAATAAAATCCTTCAAGTCCAGATAAGCCCCTGAATCTACAGCATATTTGAACCTAGAGAATTATTCAATAGACTAAATGGGGGAGAAGGGCCACGTGCCTCATATAGAGCCCAAACTCTGTTATCTTCATTGCTCTCCACTTCACTTCCCTCGGGAAAAATCCTCCACCTGAGCTGCAAATCCATCCTCTCTGGCCATCTCAAGGCTTCACTTCTGGAATTATCTTCTCTCTCCTGCCTCAACAATGCATCTTAGCCTCTACTGGGTCACTCCATTTGGCAGCACACATATCTTAATATCATACCCATGAGAGCAGAGCAGGGGAGGGGAGGGGAGAGGAGGGGAAGGGAGAAGCACCTCCCTTGTCCATATATACATAACCAGCTACCATCCTGCTCTTCTGCTGCCTTTCACAGCAAAACTCCTTGGGAAAGTACTGTATACTTGCCACTCCTCACTCCCCCATCTCTCTTCCACCCACCCACTCCAGCCAGGCTTTCCTCCCCACCACCCCACAGAAGTGGCTCTTACCAGGATCAGCAATTACCTCCTTTTCTCCAAAGCCCATTGACAATTCTCAGTCTTCATCTTATACAACCTCTCAGCCTCATTTGGTATGGTTGCCCACAGTCTCCCTGAAACTCATTCTGCACTGGATTTCTACACTCTTACTTTTCCCCTGTTTTCCTTCTGCAATACCAGATACTCCTTCTCAGATTTGCGTTGGCTCTGCCTTCTCTACAAATCTCTGAATGTTGCCCTATCCTCAGGGCATAACCCTAAGGACTCTTCTTCTCTCAATCTAACCTTTCTCCCTAAGAAATCATGTATTTTTGTGGTTGCAAATACCATCCACACACTGATGACTCTCAAATTTCTATGTCAGGCTCAGTTTTCTCTCTGTAAGTTCCAGTTTCCTCAAGTGTCCTGCCTACTTGACAGCTCTTCTATAAGGTGTGTGGTCAAACAAAACTCTTGATCACCACTATCCTATAAGGCTACCCCCATTCAACCAACAAGCCTTTTTCATACCCATAATGACATCATCATTCATGTAGTTGTCCGAGTTAAAAAAAAAAAAAAGTATGTGTCATCTTGATTCCTTCTCCTTCCCTTATGTTGCACAACCAATCCATCAGAAACTTACAACTTTGGTTAACCATACCTCCAAAATATTTATTTTATTTTTTACTTAATAATCACTTATACAGCACTTATCCTGTGCCAGGTACATTTTAAGCACTGTACAAGTATTAACTCATCCAATTTTCATGACAGTCCTATAAGATATGTACTATTTTTAACCCCCAATCTACAGATGGATATACTGAACACCAAAGAGTTTATGTAGCTTACCAAAGATGGTGTAGCTAGAAAATGTTCCGAAACCATCCACTTCTCAGCAACTCGTCTCTTAAAACTCTATTAAACAAGCTACCATTACCACTTGCCAGGACCCCTGCAGGAGAACTTAAAGTGGTTTCCCTGCTCCAACCCTTGCTGTGGCCCCATTGCCACCTCTTCCACAACACCCCCTCACAGCAGTCAGACTGAGCTTTCTAGAGCATAAATCAGACAGCTTAAAATTTCCCCATTGGTTTCCCATCATATCAACAGAATAAATTCCCATGAGGCCCTACATAGCCTGACCCATGCCTTCTTTTATTTATCTCTACTTTTTCCCCCTCAGTACTACTAGAACCTTTTTCTCTCTCCCTCAAACTTGCCAAGCTTATTCTGGTCTCAGGAACTTTTTACTTGCTGTTTCTTCAGAACACCCTTCCCAATCTTAACATGGCTGCCTCCTCTTTCTTAAAGATCTCAATTCAAATGACATTTCCCCAGAATGGTCTTCTCCAACCCAGATAAAGAAGCACCCCTGCCCTCCAGTCACTCTCTAGCCTGTGATCCTATTATAGCTTCTTGATAGCACACATTAGTCCCTTAAATTGTTTTACCTCTCCCTGTATTTATGTGTTTGTTGTCTATCTACCCCAGTACTTGAATAGCAGCTCCTTGAAGGCAAGGACTACCTTATCCATCACTTTATTTCAAGGACCTAAAGGCTTGCTCTTCCACACATATTTGTTGAATGAATAAATGAACTAAGTCTAACGGATACTCCCAGGACCCACTCCAGTACCCACAACCAAAGAAGACAGCTCAATTTTACAACATAAATTACTTCCCAGAATCATTACAATATTGTCCCTCGTATACAAGCAGGGGGGTAGACTCTGGGGAGCAGTTAGGCAAGTGGTAGCTTTTTGTAGAAAATACAGAAGTGCTATAATTTAAGAAGCTAACAAGCTAGTTGAGAAGTAAACATAACAATAGCTAAAACACTAGTAAACAATATATAGCAGTATATAATTGCTTTTTTTTAAATTTTGTTTATTTACTTATTTATTTATTTGAGCAGGAGTTCAAAGGAAATATCAGTGAGCAAGGGAGAACAAGCAGCCCTTTGGCTCATGAGTTCAAATAGCAAGTTTATCAATCAAAGAAGGCTTCCAGGAGGGATGAATGAGACATTAGCGGGCATTAAAGGATGGGCAGAACCTACACATTCAGGTGAATAAAGTACACCCAGCTGATACAAGGGGGGGGAATGAATTTAGAATCATTCTGCATCCAGGAGAGCAGCATGCTGCCTGGGGGATGGGAGTGGTGGGAGCCTCCAAGGGAACGGTGTGTATTAGGCTTCAAGCAGTAGGAAAAAGGGAGGAGATAATTGTGATTACAGTGACGTTTAAAGAAAGATGAGAGTGGCAGCAACAACAGCTATAAGGCAACACTTAAGCATACGTAAGGCAATACAACTCTTTACACAGAGGATTGGAGAGACAAATGATGGGGTGAGGAGGCTGCGATGGAGTTGGTCACAGAATCTCGACAGAGGGGACTTTTGAACTAAGCTTTAAAAGAAAAAATGAGAGTAGGGTGAGGCATTTCCAGTGAAAGGAATGAAATATACATTCCTTATTTCCTGGGAAGTAACAGTCAGGTTAGATTAGGATAGGAGGAGATAGGCCACTAGGTTCTCCTGAAGCAGACAGGCCAACTGGAGGGAGAAAGAGAGAGAAAGGTGAAGGTTGAGAGAAAGTTGATGGCATCTCAAAGCATACCCAGGAAGATGAGCAAAGGCAGAGAGGTCTTACAAGGGGCAGAGTGGCTGCCCATGAGTAGAAAGTGGCAGACCAAAAAGTCTCTCTGCTGGCACGACACAGGGTCTGGTTGGATGAGGTAAATCCCAAGCTCCAAGCTCAACAGTTGGCATAGCAGAAGCTTAGGTAATTATCAAAAGTCAAGCAGAAAATTAAAAATTGTTTCCACATCTTAAGCCATGGGAACCAGATAGTAAAGTGTAGGAAACAGTAATTGGAAAGGAAGATAGCTTTGGGGCCTAGAGTCTACATCAGTGTGTCAGCGTAGTCCAGTGAGTAGGAAGCTTGGAAAGGACTAGTGATGAAGACTAGACATGAGCAATTTGAGTGTTGTAGTAAGCACACATTTGGATGCTGGTAGGAGCTGGCAAAAATTTCACACTACTACATCTCATCTGACTTCAAAACAGCCCTGTTTCAAATTCTTGTAAGGTAAGCTTACAATAAGCCTCCTACATAATCCTGATCTCCTTTACCTTGTTCTACCTTTTATTTTTCCATAGCACTTATCACGTTCTAACATACTTTATTATTTCATTTATTTAACTTACTATTTTTTGTCTATCTAAATTAAATTAAGTTCCACAAGGGCAGGGATCTTTGTTTTGTTCGCTGTTCCATCCTAAGTGCCTAGAACAGTGTCTTACACATAGTAGGCTCTCAAATAAATATTAGTTTCATAAAATAATGAGACAAGCAAGCTTCCCTAAGGCAGCATGCACTGCTTTATTATACGAGCATGTCCAGGAATTTCTCTCACAAAGATGTAGACCATTACAAATGTAGCACTCTGAGGTCCTAGAGAAAGGCAGAGCTATGAGAAAGGAATGTGAGTCCTTGAAAGCTACCCCTACCTGCTGACCACACTGCTGTTATATGAATAAAAAAGTTCTATTTGGGTAAGCCTCTGACATTTGGAGTTTATTTGTTACAGAAATTAGCTAATTCACATTTGAACATGAAATTTTGCAGCATGAAATGAATTCATGTGCTTTAAGGAAATTTGTTATTCATTCGACAAACATGCTGAGCTCTTACTGTGGGCCAGGAACTCTGATGGCAGCTCAAAGATGAGTAACAGAAAATAATTTCTCTCCAGGAAACCAAAAATGTACAATATCATGTTGTAAGTTCTGTTTTAGAGGAAAAGAGAAGGGGCTCTTTGAGTCCAGAGGAGAAAGCCTAATTCTGCCATGCCAAGGAGAAAAGAGGAATTGGGACATGGGATGTGACATTTGGGGTCAGTTTTGAATTATGAGCCTCATGAAGAATGAAAAAGAAAATACACCATTTTTGTAAAATATTACTTGACAAATTTGGTTCCAAATTATTTGGCCTTTTCACTCTATACAATTGCTCCTAGAGTTTCATTAGATACAATTCACATTCACTCCAGAGGTGAAACTGAACGTCAGGGTAGTATGTCACAAGTGGATTTGGATATAATATTTTTCTACTCACTGGTAGAGTTGTAACATGAAGAAATAAAAAAGATCAATGTGGGAATGACTATCCCTCATTATTGATATTTTCTAAATATGTAATTTACTCTAAAAGAAGAATAAATAAAATTCCTTTTTATTCATCTGGGAAACCACTAGCAGGTATTTCAGAATCCTTCACACTGGCGAGGTGATAGCTTCCACTGTTTTAAGGAACTTAGAGTATTTGAAATCTGTGAACCAGAAAGATCTTTTGCTTATCTCTTAAAAGTATTTATTTTATTGAACTTTATGGAGATCTTCTTAATGAATCATGCATGCTTTCAAGACATAAAGTTAACCTTGATGTTTATTAATTTCTTATACTTAATGACTGATTAAGGTTCAGTAAAAAGACAAATACTAAGCAATATACTAAATAAAGAACAAGTTTCCACAAACACACATGGGATATCTGAAAGTGGCCCAGCAGGTAACCCATGGAGTGATGCATGTGGCAAAAATGAATCCATCTCATTATGTTGGGCACTGATTGGATCCTTAGCTAATATATTCTACCTAGTTCTCCTTTTTACAAATAAAAGAAATGTGTGGAATTTAACATGAGGACCAAAGCAAGCACATGCATAATAATGGTTAAATAACTTCCTATTGAGAGACCTTTTTCTCTCCCTAATATTTTACTTTTGCTTTCTCATTTGGTCTTCATACAACTTGAGAAGAAAAAAATATGAGAAGTGAAAATGGAAGCAAAAATCTTTTCTAAACCACTATGAAAAAAAAGGCCAAACTCTCAATCATATTCCAGTTCCCCAAATCAGGGTCAAGCATTCTCTCTTCCACTGGTATAAACACTGGGCTGAATACTCTGGGGACACATGGGGAGTGACAGCAAAAGCAGAGATAATTAATGCATATTCCCTCCCTCACCAAGCTCATATTTTAGTGCAGTCAGATAAAACCCATGCAAGATAGCACACTCTGCCTGGCATTATTCTTTACTGTCCTAAAAGAAGACAAAATTGTTCCCCATCTCAGTGAACAGTACCAAGATTTTCCCTATTGAACAAGCCATGAAACTCAAAAATCTCCCCTGATTCTTCTTCCTCTGTTCTCAGACACATCTGATAAGGTCCATCAGCAAGTCCTGTCAATTTCTCCAATATTCTTTCCATCACCATTGCCATCAACTGAGATCAAGCCACCGTCACGTCCCATTTGTATGAATTATAACTGCCTCCTGAGTAATCTCCCTGCTTCCCTTCTGGATCCACCCAATATATTCCGCATACTGCAATCAGAGTGACCTTGTAAAAGTACAAATCTAATCACAAGTTCTCTAATTCAAACCACTCCAGGAACTTTTCATTACCCTTATGGTAAAGCCCAAATTCCTTAAGTTGGACTACAAGGCCTTGTTTGATGTAGCCCTTACACTACAAGGTCTTGTTTTTATTGTAGCCCCTGCCTAACTCTCTCGACCCACCATCTACCACTTTCCCACTCTCTCTTTGCTGTCTGCTACTTTGGCCTTCCTTCAAGTCCTTGAGTATTCCTTAATTGTCACAACTCCTGGCATTTTCACTTGTTCTTCCCTTTATCCAGAATGCTCTGCCCCTACCTCATCCTCTACTCACAGCTCAATTACCACTTAGTCATGGAAACCTTCACTGACTTCCCGGACACAATCAGTTCCTCTCATAAAACGTTGCACTCTTCTTTCATAGTACCTATCACAACTTATAACTATATATTTATGGTGTGATTATTTATGTAACATCTATCTCCTACTTTTATCCTGTTCCCACTGCACTGTAAGATCAAAGACAATGTCTTCTTTGCTTTCTTTTCTATCTTCATAGCCTAGCATCTTGCCTGGTACATTGTAGGAGCTCAATAATTGTGTACTGATTCAACAAAAGGGTGATTACATGAAGAAATACTAAGGTAAAGATTACATGAATGAGGTGACACTGGAAATGAGTGGTGAAGGAAAAGTAAGATTGTCATCATCAGAAACGAGGGACTTCCAGGTTCTAAGAACAGTGAGAAGCAAAGACACAGAGTTAGAAAGTCATAAAGTAGGAAAGGGATCATGAGAAATCCAAACTTACTGGGTTACATGTAGGGTGTAATGGAATACTTGCCCAGAAAGATGTGGTTCTGTTGCAAAAAGCCTGGAATGGAGGATAAAAATCAGTGCTTAATTACACAGTGAGATAATGCCATTTGACGAGTAGGAGATAATATGTAAAAGTGAAATTTAGGCAGTATTCTATACTCATTAAGAGGGTAAGACAATAAAAAGTCTATGTTAATATTACCACATAAAACAAAGTTATTTTTAAAACCTACTGCTATCACATGCTTAAAAATTAACAGCGATATTGACCTTGAATACAGTATAGATAAAAGAGAGATTTCTGACGTAGTAATAACAGGAATGAGATTTCTGGGTAAAATGGTAGATTGAAACAATCTTATTTATAGCATGGAATTCCCCAAAGGCTCAGAAACTGGCAGCACCAGGTACTTCTAGAAATGGAGTTGAAAGTAAAAGGACTGTTAGAGGTCTATTTGAAAAACACATCACCAAAACCCCTTCTTCCCTTCAAAAGGAGGTTTATTCTCTGAAGGGGTAAAATAGAGGATCTTCACACTGGGGGACTTCTGACACAAATAAGAATAGGAGTATGCTACTGAAAATGTGGGTATAAAATTAATGTTTACACATTCAATGCTAAGATATCAAACTCTCTTTCTTGATTTGGCTTCCAGAATGATAACAACAAATATATATCCTCCAAATGGTAGATGAAAAGATTCTTTTCTGGTGACTCTGACCAGCCCAAATGAACCTACAGATACTGACATGAGAAGTCCTTCCATGTAAAGGTCCAGCCAGAACATCCTATGGTGCATTCCACAGATGACAATCAGCAAACATGTACTCGGATTTTCTAATCAGGTCTAATTTCTTATTCTTATATATTGGGAGTATTAGATACATGAGAAAAGTACCTATCATGAATGACAGAAACCAAAAATTAATTAATTAGCTAGTTAATTAAGAAAAATGACTCAGAGGAAATGAACTCTTCAAGGATCAAGGGGAGGAAAACTAATGTTAATAAACTTAGAGAAATAAAAGGAGATCTATCCTTGAAATAAAAACAGAATGCTATTAAAACAAAATAGAGAAAAAGGAGAGTGAAAGCAAAACTCATTAAAAATCTGAGAGTAGAGATAAAAACTCAGTAGACAGTACGGAAAATGAAGATGGGGAAATCTCCCAGACAGGAGAGCAAAAAGGCAAGCAGATGAGAACCATGAATCGGAAGCTAAGAACACTATAGATAGTCTGGGAGATCCACCAACCAAATAGTAGAGTTTTCAACAAGAAAAAACAGGAAATAGAGGGGAGGAAATTGTTAAAGAAATAATTCAAGAAAATAGCCAAGACTAAAGGTCATGATTTTTGAAATTTTAAAGGCCCAATCCAAGTGGCCAGCACAACAAATAAACATAGATATCACTGTGAAATTTCAGAACATTGAGGGAAAAAAAGAAAATCTTACAGGCTTCTAAGGAATGAGATGGATTAAAAAACAGTTCACATACCAAGCCTCAGTAAACAGAATGGCTTTTAATTTCTTAACATTAACCTTGAAAACCATAAAGTAATGCATTAAATATTCTGGGGAAAAAACTGTTTTAGAATTACCCCAGCCAAAAATTATCAATCAAGTATGAGAGAAGAATAAGAACATTTTCTTCTTAAAGTCTCAAAAAATTTCACCTCCAAGTACCCTTTCTCTGGAAGATAATGACTCCATCAAAATTAGGGAGTCAACCAAGAAGGAGGAAAACATAGGATACAGGAAAAAGGGGGCTCGTTCCATGCAGGACAAGGATCACTAGAGAAAGGGAAATCTCAGAAAGTCATCTGTGCACCAGCTATAAAGGCAACCAGTGCAGACTGCATCATGTCAAAACAACCCAAAAGATTTTAGGACAGCATTTCCTCAAGCAAGTGAAATTGATAAATTATCTGATACATGTAAAGAAAGAATTGATAAGAGACTTAGAAAAATATAGAAGAGTTTTGGGTTGAATTAATAATGAGTATGTACAAAGAAAATAAAGAAAACATGCACAAAAACAAAAAACATAATTAACTGCAGGAAAATAAAAAGTTGGGAAGGAAAGTGCATACTGTGTACTTCAACTCAAAGAGTCATAATAACATAAGACTGAATAATGCTTTTAACCTAAATTATAATATAATGAGGGAAGGGATGAGAGAAGAGACAGGGAAAGTAGTAAAAGAACTAAATCCTTATCATGGGAAGTCAATATATTATTTGTAAATCTGAAAAATTAAGAACTAGAAATATGAACCTGCTATGTAGAAATATAATGATATATGTATATGTGTATATATATATATACATACATACACACACACCCCAAATGAAACAGCCAAAAGAGCTTAAATAGACAAGAGGAAATGAAGAGTAGGTTTTCTTGCTGTTTTCACAAGTCTAAAATCATTTGCCTCTTAGGGACTTCCCTGGCAGTCCAGTGGTTAGAACTCTTTGCTTCCACTGCAGGGGACCCACGGTTCAATCCCTGGTCAGGGACTAAAATTCCACAAGCCTTGTGGCTAAGCCAAAAAAAAGAAAAAAATAATTTGACTCTTGAACCATGTGTTACTGAGCAAAGGGCCTGCTGCCCAACATTCATATAAGCCAATACCATGGCACTGGCTTTTAAGGAAAGAAAAAGCTTTATTGCAAGGTGGAGAGGCAAAGAGACAGGAGGTAGGGCTCCAACCTGTTCCCTCAATCTGAGGTTCCATCACATTTGTATGAGTAGGGAAGGAGGGTTGGTATGTGGAAGTGCTGGCAGGGCAGATTTCTATTGGAGGGCTTTGGAACTTGGCCATTTATGCTAAGGTATGGTAAAGGGGGCGTCAGCACTGGATCTTCCTGGACAACAGCAGACCCTTCACTTCTGAAAGCATTTCAGTGTTCAGGTTCTGATCATGTCCTGGTCCTTGGTTCCTTGGTGTGGGGGCATGGGGGTGGGGGGAGGGTAGAAATTTTGGTTCCAGGTGTTGTTTCAGGTCAAAATGTTCTCCTCTGCACATGCTTCAGCTGCATGACTTACAGTTTTGTTCTGTTGTCTCTGAAAAGGAACTCAGTATCTTGTTAGAAACAGAATAGGGCCAGTTTAGGGTTGGTTCTGCGGTTATATATGCACGTATAACTTTAATAAAGACTGAATAAAAGACTATTTTAACTTAAAAAACCAACAGGCTGGGGCTTCCCTGGTGGCTCAGTGGTTAAGAATCCGCCTGCCAATGCAGGGGACACAGGTTCGAGCCCTGGTCCAGGAAGATCCCACATGCCGCAAAGCAGCTAAGCCCACGCGTTACAACTACACAGCCTGTACTCTAGAGCACACAAGCCACAACTATTGAGCCCACGCGCTGCAACTACTGAAGCCCAAGGGCCTAGAGCCCGTGCTCCACAGCAAGAGAAGCCACTGCAAAAAGAAGCCCGGGCACTGCAATGAAGAGTAGCCCCCACTCTCCACAACTACAGAAAGCCCACGTGCAGCAACAAAGACCCAATGCAGCCAGTAAATAAAAAATAAGATGGAAAAAAAAAAAAACACCAACAGGCTGAGGATGAGGGAGGGATACGTATGAGAGAGAGAGAGATTGATCTATATTTATTTAGACTCAGACTTTCAGATTTACATGACTGGGAAGATGCTGAAGTCAAGGGGAAAGCTTGGATTCAAAGAGAATAGCAACTATGATAAAAAAAGCATATAGTGTTTATGGCAACAAACAGCTACCTAGTGACACAAAATCATAAAAAGCTACTCTCTTTGTGCTTAAAGAATTTTAAGGCTGCAAGATCACCTTGCTTCTGTTTCTTGAATTCCTTCAGGAATCTCTTTTACAAAAGCTATCCATGGTTTCTTTGGACACCTAGAAGACTGAGCATTCACCACATCCTGAGGCATTCCATTTCTACCTTGAGCTTCTCTAATCACTGACTGGGAATTCCTTTAATAAAGCCAAATCTGCACACACACTGGCCACACTTCTACCCTGTGGTTCTTTACTCTCTTTTCTGTTGCTTGAAGATACTGCAGATCTGCCCTAAGTATCCTCAGCACCTTTGACAACTACCCAAATGCTTTCCTGTCTCTTCTCTGGACTCTTAATTGAATCAGAAGACCAAACATTTTAGTAAAGAATCTAAATATTTAAATATAGCTGAGTGAATTTATATTATTGATGTCCACTTATTCCTGGCTAGTAACAAGGACTTGAATAAATGACTTCCAAAGATTCCTTCCATTCTTCTTGAACAAACACAGTAAGTGCTTCCTGGACAGGATCACCATATAAGGTACAGTGACAGCGATGAAGCAGGCAGAAGTCAAAAGAAAGTGAAAAGAAGGCTCTTCCCTCTATGCCTGGCCCTCCATAGGCCCTTCTGAAGTCAGCAGTTGTCATGAGGCTAGATGTTAAATCTGTTTCTAAGAGCTGAAGTTCAAATTAAAGCCAAGTACAGCAGTGTTGTTTCCAGAATAATTTGAATCCTCAAGCTGTGCTAAGTGCCTTTTTGCCTCTACACTTGAAAATTACTACATTTTTCAGTTTGTTTCTATCTGAAAGAAAATGGTTTAGGTGATTATAGAGGAGGAGCAGCTTGTCAATTTTGCACAAATTCCACATGTGATTTTTATGCTAAAATTCCAAAAGTCTCTTTAATAGATAATTTATGTTCCTCTAAGATAGTTTTATTTTAGAATAATAAAAGCCCTCAAAATCCCAGAGGCAAAAAAAAAAGAATGATACAGAATGTGAGATCTAAGAGCTAAGCTTTTGCCTGTGGCCTATCTATCTTAACATGATCAAGAGCTATTCTCCAGTAGTTTTCTGTGGGTGACTGAAAACTGTGGAAGAGTGATGAGACACAAACCCTTTTCCTGGACTTGAGTTCTGCCAGTGTCAAAAGCAAAAGATAAGAATTCCTCAGGATTCCTCATTTGGAAAATTCCACCTCTCCTGATATCCGTTCTCTTAAATTTAATTTTTATTTATTCATTTGGCAAAGACTGATTGAGCATCTACTGTTCTGAGTGTAGGGGATGCAACAGTGAACAAGACAGAAAAGATCTCTGGAGTTCACATTCTAGGAGTGGGGAGACATATAATGAGATTTGTATTTATCTTGTTCTGCTATAAAGAAAAAGAAAACAGGGTGACATCCTAGACAGTGACTGTTGAGGCTTGGGGCAGGTTACAGAGGGTGATCAGAAGAGCCTTTTTGGTGGAGATATTAGAAGTAAAAACCAAGTGACAAGAAAATCCAGCCCACAAAAGGCCTGGGGAAAGAATACAGCAGGCAGAGGAAGAGCAAGTGCAAAGCCCTGAGAGAGCTGTTCTGTTAGCATGATTACTCTACAAGAACGTTCTCAGGAGGATTTTTACATCTTTAGTGATAGGGGTTGTCTTGCTTCATCTGAGCACTCATTCCCCCAGCTGCCACACTACTGCAACTGATGGTCCTTAGCTGAGTCCCACTCCAGGAATTGCCCACAACACAAGGGTCTCCCCTTGTCCCTTTATACCTCTCTGTCTATATATATAGGTATATCTTTATACCTCTGTGGCCGGTCACTGGATATAGACTGGCCATAGAGGTATAAAGATCTAGCTCCCTTGCCTTTAAGGACCAGCCAGCTCCTAAGCATCCCATTCACTGGCTCTGTGTGACTGCATCATAGCTCAACTCCTTCCTCTGTCCAGTCCTGCATCCTTTACTCCCCTACAGGTATTGATACTAAGGGCACTACCCAATGTACCTTCTATACGCAGATCTCCATCTCGGCTGCTCTTTCCCTCTCTTTCCCTAGGGAATCCAGCTAAAGATCTAAGTTGATCATTTAAGGCACTTAAGAACACTAAAATATTACAGTAGCACCACCACCAAATTTAGGACCATTTAAGAATGCCAGTGCTTCTTTAATCTGTTTTTGCTTAAAGATTACATGACATGAGGTCCTAACTGGTTTCCATCTTCTGATATTGCTGCTCTGAAATCTGTCCCCTTACTGCTGACTGATGCTTCCCAACCACAAATTTGATCATGGTGATCTCCTGCTGAAGCCCTTCAGTGGCTCTCAGTGGCCTTTAAATGTCCAAGCTCCATGATCCACAAGTTTCTTCATGACCTGCCACGAGTCTCTTCTGCCATCTTGTAAAACCTCTCCACCCACCTTCTCTTACCCTGGACCCATGGCATTTTGGCTCTGCTGTTTCACATCCTCTTGCCTGTCTTTGAACCTGCAATTTCCTCTGCTTAGCAAATCATTTTTTATGCTTTAAAGGCACCTTCTTTGAAAGCCTTCCTCAGCTCCCATACCCAGAGTTCCTAAAACTCACCTTATGGCTCTATTCTATATTACGTACTTTTTTCTTATTGCCCCTATCACTGTAACATCTGCCTATTTTTGCTGTCCAACTGCACTATCGTTTCCTATAGAAGTACATCTAGAGACTATGTCCTATTCAATGCTGATCCCTCCCTGAGCATCCGACACAGTGCCAGGCACTTTGTGACACTCGCAAAGGTTATCTTTTTTTTTTCTTAAAAGTAGATAAATTTTATTTAAGAATTATTCTCTACAAAGCCTTGTTCTAAACATTGTAGATGTATTATGTTATCATCATAGCAACCCATGAAATAAGTATATTAATATCCTCATTTAATAGATATGAAAAGTCTAAAACAGGTTATCTCTAATTTAGTTTTAGAAAAAAGGCATAATCACAAAACATATCTGTAACATAGACAAATGCCTTGATAGCAACTATTTTGCAGTAACAGAATCCATCTTAGTCAAAAGGTTACCTTTCACTGAGCCCTGAGACAGAAGGGGCAGGACTAAGCACTACAGACACCTACATATGATGCTGTTTGTATTACAAATGTAACTACCAGGCCCCAGTCCCTGCAAGTCTCAAGCATCTAAAATCTTAAGGACCCCACAGACCATGACATTTCCATAACCACTCACTTCACTTACAGTCTCCTCAAGCGCTTCTTTCTCTGTTTTATATGTTCACAAATGTAAACACTGCCAAAACAGTCCATGAAGTGAAGAAAATAGTTACTAAAGTTTTCTTGGTTTGGCAATTAACAAAAAGAAGGCTATTCTTCCAGAAACTTTGCTGGGAGCACTGCATTTAAGCACTGACCATTGATAATGGTGATGATGAGCCCAACAGAATTATGATCTTCCCCTACTGACAATTCCAACGTGCAGAAGAGGCAGCAGTGTAGCAGGAAAAACAGGGGTCGTCAAGATAGGGTGCTTGTGCTTGGATTCCAGCCTTGCCTCTTAGCAGCATATGATCTTGAGCAAGAAATTTAATTTCTTGTAGCTTGACTTTCCTCATCTATAAAATAGAAATTACCCCTAACTCACACTATCCTTGTGAGAATTAAATAAATAGGTCATAAGTGAGAAGGTGCCTAGTTCAGGCTCTCACACCATTAAGGCCACAAGAACTCTTCACTGAAAGCACAACAAATGTTTTCACCAAAAGCATTTCCCTTCGGTCCTAAAACCCAAGCAGAGAAGATGAGAAGAAATTGATTCTTATGGATTAATAACATCACTCTACCCTGCATGAATTTAAGATATGCTGATTTTGAACTTCTCAGTTCAATCTTATTTCTATATGATCAGAAAATCAGTTTATTTAAGAAACTATATCAACTGTCAACCATATATACTGGGCTTTAGTATGTTTGATTTCTTTTTCCTAAATAAGCTGTCTGAAGAATGACAGCTAGATAGTAAAAAAGCAAATCAAACCCCCTGAAGGTTAGCAGCTTTATAGACTTTAATATCCCAGAAAATACCTATGCAGATTAAAACCTTTCTGCATTTCTTAAAAACACATTTTGATCTGACCACCTGCAAGCTGAATTGTACGATAATGGAATTTAAAAAGGTTAGGATAGTAAATCTCTCCAATCAACATTATTATAAAAACCAATACCACCAAACATCTCACCTCTCCAGCGCAGTATTAAAAGACAACTTAGACCTGATGGGTGTGAAATGTTACGCTTATTTTTTAAAAATCATGTTACTCGTTGGTTGAAAGGTACAATGCTTAAACTGGGAAAAAAATAATTGACCACCTTTTGTGTCTTTTGATATGCAAAATGATAAATCCTATCAAGTGGACTAGAGGCTAGAGCAAATTTTTATTTTAAAAAAAATATTAATCGGCCCTTGGTGTAGCCCTGCTTGATGCAAATTATACTACTTGTCAAGACTTTTGTTTAGTCACAAATAAAAGGCTTAGTGGATAAAGGTTTGGCCTTTCACTACAGGTTTTCTGCCCAACTGTGACCTGAAATGAATGAATTAGTATTGAGTGGGGCCTCCTGACTCTGTAATTTAATGCTGACAGTAATTAGCTAAGAAGGAGGTGTTATAATGAAAGCCCAGGGCATGGTGTTTATGTGATTTTACACAGCTGCAATAGATGGCACCTCCTTTTTCAGTCTTTTTCATTTACTACCTCTGAAAAAGGAGAAGGTGCAAGTCATAAAAGATACTGGCTGCTTGACTCTCTGATAAATCTCTGGACAGTGAAGACCTTGGGTTTAAATTAGCTGTCAGACTTCAGCTGTCTCACTCACCAGCTCACTCTGAAGTTAGCAACAGTGCAAAGACATTATAAATGGATTCATATGTCTTGATTAATGCCTTCTTTTGTAAACAGACTTTCTGCATAGAGCCATGCCATAGCAGATGCCCTGTTTTAAAGGTTAATCTTTACATCAATAGCATATTCAAGACATTTTGCTTTTTCACAGTTTTTCTCCTTTCTTTTTGGATTTCAAATTCTCTTAGAACAAATGAGAACTAGGAGCCCTAATAGCAAAATCAGAATCTATTGTTAGAAACTCCCTGTGTAAATACAGGATCATTCCTGCACATCTGATTATTTCATAGAACAAAGGAAATCCTCCATATGATTCCTCACTGAAGCCCTTCCTGTTGGCCCTTAAAAAACTGCTTTAACAGGGAAGGCTCACACCTAAGTGACTCCTCTGTGTCTCTAGCTTTGGATAACTTGCCTGATAGATTGATGATTTTGTAAAAAGTAGTCTGATGTTAGATGCTGGTGAGTATCCAACCGTATAACCAAACACTAGAGGCCTGTCCTTTTCCAACTGCTGCCAATCTTTGTGTTGCCTGAATGTCACTTTGCTACTACAGGAAAAAACTGGTGAGACAGGGATGCAAGAAAATAGTGTGCTAGTACATTTTACTTAATCCAAAGCTTTAGTTCAGGAAGGAACTGTTGATATGAGATTTCTGTCACCTCAATTATTCACAATGAATTGGAAGCAAATCTTCCTCTCAAGTGTTTATTGACATTCTCATTTACTCAGTATCATAAAGTGTTTTGTTGACAAATTAGATCTTTGTTTACTCTATTTCAGGTAGGGGCAAAAATAAAAACCATGATAAAAACAACTAATTACTTCACTATCCTAGAAAATCGGCAATCCTACCTAAGATTTAGGTTACATCAGTCTATTTCAAGTGGTAATATAGTAAGAAAACAAGACTTAAGTGCAGGGAATTATTAATTCTAGTTTGTTTTTCAGGGCCTTTTTTCATCTATATACAGACTATGTTTGCATAATTTACTTTGTATTCCTAAAACACCAGGTCTCTTCATGTTCAAATGAAAGAGACAGTACAGTTCCCCAAAATTGACAGATTATGTAGTATTTGCCTCTGTTTACCTCCAATTATTGCTTTTTTTTTTTTTTTTTTGCCACACCACTTGGCTTGTGAGGATCTTAGTTCCCCTACCAGGGATTGAACTGGGCTCTTGGCAGTGACAGTGCAGAGTCTTAACCACTGGAACACCAGGGAATTCCCATATTTCCTATTCTTATTCTATGCCATCTTTCTTTTGAGATAGAATCTTGCTGTAATAAAGAGCCTTCTCATGTAATCTGAGTGAAATCAATGGTCATTTGATAGATTCACAGAGATCCATCTACTACTCTCCTGTGTTTATGACTGAAGCCTCAGAAAGGAACCCTCATCCCCAAGAGAAGAACCATAAGAACTAAAACTGGTAGTAGAGAAATGCACTAGGAATCCTTCCTTGGGAAAACTGGAGCCAAGTGATTAAGCAAGATCCAAGAATGTGGAACAAAGGGAACATATTTTAGGTCCTGAGGAACAAAAAGCCCAGCACTGGTCCCAGTCCTTTTACCAGGCTCCAACTATAGTACAGCTGTAGACCATGCCTAAGCAAACAAAAAGAAAGTCATGACACCACCAAATGGGATTTGTGAGCCAAGAATCAACCAGAAGCAGAACAAGCAAAGTGTTTAGCAGAAAACAGATAATACTTCTTTTGGAGAAAAGTTAGGATATCACATTTGAAAGAATTAAGTGTTCTTTTTAATGCATCCACTGACCCAGAGCCTTTTGTGCCTGAAAAGTTAAAGTACTTAGCACCATATAAACAAAGATCATCAAAGAAAGAGCAATATATGCCAGAGTACCCTTTCTGTAAAATCCCAGATCCAAAGTTTTTAGTGATGGGATAAGCCCGGTAGCTTACATTTTGGATAGGAAAGCATTGGCACAAAATAGGAATAAGGATAAGTGTCTTTAAAAAGAAAAGCACATACATTTTTTAAATGTTGTAATAAGCTAAACAATGTCCCCCAAAGATATCCAGGTCCTAATCCCTGAAATCTGTGAATGTTTCTTTCAATGGCAGAAGAAACTTTACAGATGTGATTAAGATTATTGTGATGGAGAGATTATCCTGAATTTTATAGGTGGGCCCTAAACATAATCACAACTGTCCTTATGGGGGGGGGGGGCAGAGAGAGATTTGATGACAGAAGAGAAGGAAACGTGATGATGAAAACAAGAGACTAGAGTTAGTCAAGGAAGGAATCAAGTAAAGGAATGCAGGCAGCCCCCAGAAGCTAAAAAACACTAGGAAACTCATTCCCCCATAGCCTACTGAGGAAACCAGCCCTGCTGGTCCCCACTTTGACTTTTGATTGATTTCAGACTTTATGCCTCTAGAATCGTAAGAGAACAAACTTGTGTTGTTTGAAACCACTAGGTTTGTGGCAATTTGTTACAGCAGGAAGGAGACACTAAGAAAATATGTTCTGGGTTTAACTTAATGTTAGGTAGCCAGAGACATAAGAAATATAATGTAATACAATGTAATATAATATATAATACAATACAACAAAAATGCAGTAGTAAATTCCCTAGTATTTTAAAGAACAAAGGTCAACTGCTAAACCTAAAGCATCATTTTCCCAAAGTTCATATTAACCAGTGCTTTGATTTCTGAAGGCATGTTATACTAGCTCCATAGCATTCCAGCACTCTTTTGTACATATTCTCTTGGTACTACAGAGGCCGGAAGCTTGGGAACTACATTTCACAGACTCTCTTGCCAGCAGGATTCCAATTGAGATTCCATCTACTACTCTCCTTCAAAAAGAAGCACTTGCATGAGATTTGGAAGGCAGTAAGGGGGCAGAATCTACTCTTCCTCATACAGCAGTTCAGACTTCTGCAGCAAATGGCATTAACAACAGCTTGCTTCTTGGGCTTTATGGTCTGCTGTCAGGCCTTCAGTTGGAATGTAGGTAGCAGCTGTCTACAGTTTTCTCATTTCTGTGCAGACTCCCCCCACCCCACCTCCTCTTTCTCTTCTTCTGGCCTTTACTACAATTTTTTAAAAATTGTTATTGGATTATAGTTGATTTACATGTTGTGTTAGTTTCAGGTGTACAGCAAATTGACTGAGTTATATTGGCCTTTCCTACAATTCTGTAAGCACCTAATTCCCTGAGAAAAATTATTTTATCCTGTAAAATCCTGAAGACATCTAGGATAACTTCTATTTTTCTCACTAAACCCTGATTGATGTAAATGAGAATTTAGAAAAGGAAACTGTCCTGTTTTTTTAAAATCTAGTTATGTTTCTCAATTAAAATTACTATAAAATATGTTGACATTGTTTAAACTTCTAAAATATTTGCTGGTGCACAATAATTCAGAATAAAAAGGGAGAATTTTTCTTTCATGAGTCTTAAGGTTGACTACATGTGTGTAAAGAATGGTAAAGAATAATATGGAAAGTATAGGGTTAGGGTATGTGAGTAGCAACAGGATGAATATTCACCTTATAAATATTGCATCACACGGGCCAATTTGCTCAAGTTTGTGCTACTGGGTAGAAGGAAAAACTGAGTCGTGGTAATGGGTGAGGGAAGAAGAAACCTGAAGTGGCATCTCGCTTTTTTTCCTTTTCTCTTTAGTATTCTTTGATCACCTCTGAATAATTTGGGAGTTTTTTGATAGTTTGTTTCTATGCTATCTAATACCGTAAGACAATCTCTTGCCCATATTCCTCATTTGGTCTGTATCAAAATTAGCTATCATTCTCCTAGAATAACACCCTTTTAAAGTATGTAATTCAGAAGTTGGTAGTATATTCACAGAGTTGTGCAACCATCACCACTATCTAATTTCAGAACATTTTCATCACCATAAAAAATTTTTTGCACCCAATAGCAGACTCTCCTCATCCCACCCTATCCCAGCCCCTGGCAACTACTATCTACTTTTGGTCTCAATGGATTTGCCTGTTCTGAACATTTCATAGAAATGAAATCATACAATATTTACCCCTTTGTAATTAGCTTCTTTCACTTAACATAATGTTTTCAAGGTTCTTCTACGATGTAGCATGTATCCATACTTTATTCTTTATTATTGCTAAACAATATTCCATTGTACAGATATACCACATTTTGTTTATCCACTCATCAATTTATGAATATTCGAGTTGTTTCCACTTTTCAGCTATTATGAATAATGCTGCTGTGAACATTAGTATACTGGTTTTTATGTGGACATGTTTTCAATTCTCTTAGGTATATACCTAGGAGTAGATTGCCTCATTGTATCTTAACTCTAAATTTAACATACTGAGGAATTGACAGTTTTCCAAAATAGCTAAACCATTTTATAATCCCAATAACAATGTATAAGGGTTTCAGTTTCTCCACATCTTTGCCAACACTTATTTTCCTTTCTAAATTATTATTATTATTATAGGCATCCTAGTGAGTGAGAAGTGGTATCTCGTGGTTTTGATTGACATTGCCCTAGTGATTAATGACGTTGAGCATCTACTCATGTTCTTATTGGATATTTGAATATTTTGAAAAATATCTGTTAAAACCCTTTACTAATTTTTTATTTGGGTTATTTGTCATTTCATTTTAAATTACAGGAGATAATTTTATTTTCTGGATTCTAGTCCCTGTATCAAAATGGGATTTGCAAATATTTCCCCCCCATTCTGTGGGTTATCTTTTTAATTTCTTGATGGTGACTTTTGAAGCACAAAAGCTTTTAATGTAGATAAAGTTCAATTTGTCTATCTTTTTCTTTTGTCATTTGTACTTCTGGTGTCATACTTAAGAAACCATTACTTAATCCAAGGACACAAAGATTTACTCATGACTTCTTCTAAGAACTTTATAGTTTTAGCTCTTACATTTAGGCTTTTGATCCATTTGGAGTTAAATTTAGTATATAGTGTGACACAGTTAGTTTTACCTCTTCCTTTCCAATCTGGGTATCATTTATTCATTCACTCATTCATTTATTCATTTTTAGGATACAAGGTGTGCTTGTGCTTTAAATATTTCTTTGTGGTGGGGGGGAACACCACACTTTTACTCAATTAAGAGAAACATTTTTATAGTCCAGAGATCTTTTATTTTTTTTAAACTTATGCCATGAATTCATGGGGAGTTGGTTTCAGCAGCTCAGGACCTTTCCATTGGTTCTTACAAAGTGTGCTCCTCTAGGGAATTCCTTGGTTGTCCAGTGGTTAGGACTTGGTACATTCACTGCCATCAGAGAACTAAGACCCCACAAGCCATGCAATGTGTGCTTCTCTAGGTGGAGCAGGCTGATGCTTCAGTTGAACCCCAGTACCTTTCTCTTTGGTTTCCTTCTTTTTCTGATCATTTTCCTTACCATGTCTCAGGAAGCCATCTCAGCTCTTAGAGTGCTTAATATGCTCAATATGTATATTAATTCTCTTGGCAAGAATCTTGCCCTTAACTGGCTTGTTTACAACAATGCCAACAGCATGCTGGGCATTCTTCCAGTTTTGCCATGATAACACTTGTGCAACATTTTTAATGCCCGTTCCCTTGATGTCTAACAATATCACCCTTCTTACAGATTAACATGTATGTGGCCAAAGGAACAACTCCATGTTTTCTAAAAGACCTAGAGAACATAGAGTAAATGCCTCTCCTCTCTCCCTCTGTGTTGTTCATTTTGGCAAATTACTGGAAGATGGAAGCTCTGGCCAAAAGGCTAGATGTCTTCTATTTCTTTTTCCTGCCTAATTACCCTGCCTAGAACTTCCAATCCAACGTCAAATTGAAATGGCAAGAGCAGTCATTCTTGTCTTGCTTATGACCTTAAGGAGAAAGTGTTCAGCATTTTGCCATTATATAGGATGTTAGCTGTGGGTTCTTCATGGTTATCCTTTATCTGGTTGAGGAACTTCCCCTTTAATCCTATTTTTCTGAGTATTTTTATCATTAAAGAGTACTGGGTTTTGTCAAATTGTTTTTCTCCATCTAGAGAGATGATTAGTGGGTTTTGTTCTTTATTCTATTAATATATTGTAATTCATTGATTTCAAACATTAAACCAACCTTGCATTCCTGAGATAATCCCTCCTGATCATGTTGTATAATTGTTGTTTTCTCATTTTGTTTTGTTTTGTTTTGTTTTATTGCTGGATTCAATTTACTAGTAGTTTGTTGAGGATTTGTGTATCTATATCCACATGGGATACCTATTTTTGTTCTGCGTCTTTGTCCAGTTTTAGCATCAGGATAACACCAGCTTCACAAAATTAGTTGGTTTCCTACAGCTGCTGTTAAAAATTACTACAACACAGGTGGTTTAAAACAACAAAAATTTATTCTCCTAAACTTTGTGAGGCCAAAAGTTCAAAATCAGTTTTACTGCCAAGATGTTGGCAGGGCTATGCTCACTCTGGGAACTCTAAAGGAGAATCCATTCCCCACCTCTTTCAGCTTCAAGTTGTTGCCAACATTCTTTGACTTATGGCTGCACCATTCCAGTCTCTGCCTCTATCATTACATTGACTTCTCCTCTTCTGTTTAAAATCTCCCTTCCTCTTCCTCTCGTTTATGAAGACATTTATGACTGCATTGGGCTGACCTAGATACTCTAGAATAATCTCTCCCTTGGTATCAGGATTCCTAACTTAATCACATCTGTAAACACTGCCTAAAAGGTAACAGGTTCCAGGGTTTAGGACATGAATATCTTGGTGGGGGGGGGGATTTTTTAGCCTGCCACAGAAAGTGTTCCCTCTTCTTCTATATTTTGATTTATAAGGAAGTGGTATTCATTCCTTTTAAACATTTGGTAGAATTCACCAGTGAAGCCATATGGGCCTAAACTTTTCTTTGTGGAAAGTTTTTAAATTAAATGTCCAATCTCTTTACTTGTTATACACATTTTCCAGTTTTCTATTTTTTCTTGAGTAAGTTTATGTCTTTTTAGGAATTTGTCCATTTCATCTAAGTTATCTAATTTGTTGGGATATACTCATTTATGTACTCCCTTACAATTATTTCATTTCCTTAAGGTCAGTAGTGACTTCTCTTTCACATCTGGCTTCAGTAATTTGAGTCTGATTTTTTTTCTTGGTCAGTCTACCTAAAGGTTGTCAATTTTCTTGATCTTTATAAAAAAATTGTTTCACTTATTTCACTATTACTTTTCTATTCTCTACCTCATTTATTTCTAAATCTCTAATCTTTATTATTTCCCTTACCAGTGCTCTTAATTTCTTCATGTGGATTCAAGTAAGGTTTCAGGGTCCTTTTGTTTAACCTAAAGGATCCCCTTAGTATTTCTGGTACGACAAGTCTGGTAGCAACAAATTCTCTCAGAATTTATTTCACAACCTTGAATATGTCATACCAATGCCCCCTGGTTTCTACTAAGAAATAAGCTGTTATTCATATTGAACACCCCTTGTATGTGATGAGTTGCTTCTCTCACTACTTTCAGTAGTCTCTCTTTGTGTTTGATTTCAACAGTTTGATTAGGATGTGTTTAGATGTGGATCTCCTTGAATTTACTCCACTTGGACCCTGCTGAGCTTCTTGGATGTGGAGATTAATGATTTTTATTAATTTAGTACATTTTGGGACATTATTTCCTCAAACATTCTTTCAGCTCCTTTTTCCTTCTCCTCTTCTTCTAGTATTCCCATTATGCATTTGTTTTTTGTTTTTTTTAGAAGACCCAACTTCCCTTTTATTATTATTTATTTTTAGCTGCACTGGGTCTTTGTTGCTGCTCACGGGCTTTCTCTAGTTGTGGCGAGCAGGGGCTACTCTTCGTTAGGGTACACAGGCTTCTCAGTGTGGTGGTATCTCTTGTTGCAGAGCATGGGGTCTAGGGGCATGGGCTTCAGTAGTTGCAGCCCACAGGCTCAGTAGTTGTGGCCCACAGGCTCAGTAGTTGCGGCACATGGGCTTAGTTGCTCCATGTATGTGGGATCTTCCTGGACCAGGGATCAAACCTGTGTCCTCCACGTTGGTAGGCAGATTCTTAATCACTGCACCACCAGGGAAGTCCCCTGTGTTTGTTGATATGTTGATACTTCATGGTCTCCCCATATCTCTGAGGCTTTTTTTTTTTCTTTGTCAGACTATAAAAATCACAGTTGACCTATTTCCAAATTGTCTGATTCTTTCTTCTGGCAAGTCAAATCTGCTATCAAGCTCCTTGAGTGATTTTTTTCATTTCAATTGTTTTATTTTTCAACTCCAGGTATTCTATTTCTTTTTTGTAATTTCTATCTCTTTATTGATATCCTCTATCTGACATTACTCCCATACTTTTCTTTAATTCTGTAGACAAAGTTTCCTTTAGTGCTTTGAACATATTTATAACAACTGATTTAAAGTCTGTCTAGTAATTTATGGTGTTCTAATATCTGAGCTTCTCAGGGTCAGTTACTACTGACTTCTCTGCCCCCTGTGCTCGGGCTATACTTTCCTTTTCTTTGCATGCCTTGAAGTAATATACTATGGAAAAAATAAATATTTTAAATCATAGGGCAATGCTGAAAATCAGACCTTCTTCCCAAGGTTTTTTGTTGTTGCTGTTTGCTTAACATGTTTCCTGGACTAATTCTATAAAATCCATATTGTTTCTCATGTGTGGACACATATCTCTGCTCAGTTAACTTTGGAGCAGCTAATAATTGGATAGAGACTTTCTTAAATGTCTAGAACCAATAAGTCTCCTAGCATTTAGAAGGGGCTCTGTGTGGGTTATGCCTTTAATGCCAGGCAGGTAGTTTACTACCTTAGTCTTCACTTCCTGCTTGAGCAGAACTTCAGGTCAACCAGAAGTGAGAGATAAGAGCCTTCTCAGGTTATTCCTAGACATGCACACAGCTTTGCATGTGTGTGGCCTTCTAGATTCCCAGGAATATGTCAGAGTTTTTTAAAGACCCCATGAGTATCTCATTACCCAGCTTTTCCTTTTAAGTTTTTGGCCAGCTTCTTATGTGACCCAAATATTATCACATCAGGCAGCTTCAATTCTAAATAATTGCCATTGATTATTTTCAACAAATGCTTCAGGGGAAATGGCTGTTAGCACTGAGTCAGTCAGGTCAAATAAAGACAAGCCCTGCCAAGGAGGTTTCCAGGAAACTGACAGACAAGCCAAATGATGACAATTATCTGGGAATGGGTTTTTTTAAGAATCTTCAAATCTGTTCTGTCCCTCCCAGTAACTGCTAGGCTGTTGATTTTCTTGTCTACCATGATTTCTCAAGGCCAGTGAGGGGGGGATAGGATAGGGCAAATCAAAATACCACAAAATTCACTCTTCTTACTCACACTTAAATATTCTTCTTTAATAGTGGTCCTCAAATTATTGCAAACCTTTGATTAATTTCCAGAGTTCCGGAAATGTTGACATTGATAATTTTTATTAATGTTCTCATTGTTTTTTCTAGAGGAGTGGATTTTCAAGGGTTCCTACTCCACTTACGTGGAAGTGATCTCCTAGATCATATTATATTAAAAGACCATCTCTCTCCTCCCTGATCATAAGTTATATCACCAGGCCCTCTCCTATTCTCTTTGGCTTAAGAGGTACCAAGCCCTGTCATCCCTCTGTGATCCTTGACATTTTGTTTTTTGATTTTACTATATCAGGTAGAGAAAAAGCAATTCAAACACACTTGCTTTTGATCTTTATTATTTCTCAGCAGTGAAAAAGTAAATATAGAGAGGAAGAGGAAAAGGAAAAACTAAATTCAAATAGCCTTTCCTCTGCTATAGCTTTGGGACTTGCTTTTAATGAAAACTTGCCCAAAAGACAGTTTCGTTTACATCACTGATTTTCTCTTATCAACCCAAAGTATAATTGGGTCAAACTTTGTATCTATAATATACATAATATACCTAACATAAATAGTAAGTACATGCTGAGTTAAAATGGAACATACTTAAGGACATGATGAAACTGAGGGGGCAGGTGGTAGGGGGAAGGTAGTTAGAATAGAATTCAATGACAGGAAAATTGGGTACTTTACATTTTGCATCAATTCAAAAGTAAACTGTAACAGTAAGTCTAACAGTTTGATGTTGCCTACCTATATCTTATCACATCCATGTCAGCATTGTTTACTTTACTGCATACTTGTATAATCTTATTTTTGTGAGGCTGTATTCTACATAGTATTCTCTTAAACCTGTAAAATATAAAGCACTGTGTTTCTGTGTGTGTCAGCACCACCAAGAGCTAGAAACCTGACTTTATACTTCTCACTAAGATTAATTCAGCATAGGATATAGACAAACAAAGGCAGGCTGAGTTCATTTCATATCACCTCTCAAAATAGAACAAAGAAACTGGTTTTTGTTATTCAGCTGAGGAAAAATGGTATGATCATCACCAGGGAATATGAATGAAGCAAAATGATGCTATCTTGGCATCTTGAATTTTTACCTAGATGAATGCATGAATATAGCTTCCAAGAGAAAAGATACCAGTCCTATGGTTAAACCTAAATAGATATTAAAAATAAAGACATTTTGGCTACACAGTGTAAAACATTTATAATTATTGTTTATTATAATGATTCATGCAGCTTTAAAATGTCCATAGAAAACATCATAAACCACCCTTTCAATTTGTGCTTCTGTCTACTAAATGCATGGCTTATTTATTAGGTTTTTTGCTTATTCACAATTCTATTTGCAGCTGGTTCTTTCTTTTTTTCAAATTTCAAATCATGAATTTGTATTGAACACTATGAAGCAGGCAATACTGTGCTAGATACTCCACAGAGGAAAATATAAGGTAGACTTTCTTTCATCAAGGAAACTAAATTTCAATGTGGAGATAAGATGGTACCAATGGGGGAAAGAAGATAATTTATTCTCTGTGTTAACACCTAACCCAAAAATCTTAGAATACTGACCCAGGACATTTGTAACCAAAAAAAAAAAAAAAAATCAAGCCACTATCGGCATTTTCCTGTCCCCAGTCTCTAAGAGTGACCTTCTGTCTGACTCTCAACTATATCCATTAGAAGTTAACCATTCCTGACGATATAGTTCAGGTAATGTTTATTAAAATACACAGCACTTAGTTTCTGAACATAATTTCCACTCAAGCACTGTCAGTTAATACTTGACAAGCCACTAAAGAAGAGACCCCAGGCCCAAAGAGGGCATTGCTATAAGCAATGGTGCAAAGATGAAAAAGGATCCTTTGTAAAATGTTGCTTGAAAGATAGAATCTCACTTATAATATGGACTTTCTTCTTGACATCTAAGAAAGCTGAGGAAGAAAATATTTATACACAGAGAGGTAAGATCTTTAAGACAGGCCATTATTTGAATAAAGTACATTCACATGAGAAATACAGAGCATTCTATTTGCTTATTGACATACTAGATGACACTATAACAACATAAGAAACCTGGAAAGGAATTAAGATGGAAAAGAAATGAAAAGTACCAACAAAGATTTATAGTTGAAAAGACTTTATGTAGAAGTGTTTAGGATAATATAAAGGCAGAAAGAGTAAAGGGCACTGCAAAACATACCATTTCATCCCATTTGCAGCCTCCTTTCTTCTTTTGCTTTGCTCGGGAGTTAATAGAAGCCAAAATTTCTAATCGAATCTAATCTTGGTTAAAGGACCAATTATTTGGAGTCACCCATTCAAATTTTAATGTACATACAAATCACCTGGGCATTTTGTGAAAATGCAGATTCTGGTTCAATAGTGCTGGGTTGGGGCCCCCAGGTGCTGCTGATCTGCAGGCCCCCACTTCAAGTAGGGAGGTATAGGAAACTCCCTCAGTAGAGGAAACCTTAACTATCAGCCTAGTTATCATTGAGAATTTTCCTATTTCCCAATATCAAAGTACGAACAGCATTACATTACAAAATCGTGATTTTGATCTCAATCAAAAGATGATAAAAATGATTTAAAAAGATGATAAAATAAGTCATGCGACATTACAGATTCATTGATTTATTCATTTCACAAATAATTACTGAGCACCTTCTTACCCTGTGCCACCCACAGTTCTACACTCTAAGGATAAATCTAAACCAAATCAAAGTCCCATCCTCAGGATAACACCTACATTTTAGTGGGGGGGACATATTAAAAGCAACTAAATACACAACACAAAGCTAGATGATGAAAAATAAAAGCAAGGTAAAGGAATGGTGATAGAAGGGTACGTGGTTTCATTTTGCCAAGAAAGACCTCTTTGGTTTTTCATACTATGAGTCTAATCCAACTTTCCTTTCTTTTGGGGAAGTACCACACTATACCACTCCTTCCCAATTCACTACTAATCTTACAATAAGAATAAAAAAAAAAAAAAAACCACCTAAACTCTCCAGCTGTGTAGAACCAACCAAGTCATGAGTATTTAGCCACACTAGGTAGAGCTTGCCAAGTTTTATAAAGTATCAATACATATCCCTTACCCCAAGGCCAGGCTGGAGAACCAAGGAAAAAGATCAAAGCAATGATTCCACCCTTCAAGTTTCACTAGCCACTGTCCCAACATACTCCTGACTCAATATGATACTTTTAATTTCTCCAGCTGGCTCAAGAGACTATATGGCTTTATATAGATTAAAAATAGAGGCAAGAAAACAAAGTCTACAATTCAACACACTTTATAAGCCTTAATTTCTATTGCTTTGTCTCATTTACAATACACTATGTATCCATTTATTTATATTTGTACAAGACATCCCACAATATCCTTTAATTCATGCTTTTTCTGACATGAGAACTTAATATATGGAAACATAACTCAATAACTCTCCATGCCCCACCCCCAAAAGATGCCCTGGGAAAAATACCAGATTCTGAGAGCTGCACGGTTTATATCTCTATTTGTCAGAGCTAACTGTAAACTGCAAAAATGTCCATACTCTTTCCTTGCTATCTCTTAACAGGGATGAGAATCCACAATGTGATATGTATCTTCAACCAAAGAACAAATAATCCCAAGAGCAAGAAGCCTTTGGTTTTATTTGCATCTGTCTAATTTGACTTACGCAGAATTGTGCCCCCACCCACCACAACATTTTAATAAATGTTTACACATTACCATTCCCCAAAGACACAGCTGATAAAATTCTGCCTTGGAACTAATTACATTTCAAGACAATCCAACGCTCCACGGATACACTCTGAGACAGAAACTGCAAATCCTGATGCTTAAGAGACCTCAGAGCTCCTCCTTGTGGATTCTATCTGTGAATGCTCCTCCTTCCTAAATACTGATCAATTTACTAGAGGAAAAATAATCTAAGTGGTACCTTTGTAAAGAAAGCCTCCAATATGGGAACACATTGTGTAAAATTGAAATGTCTGTCTAAAGTATAAATTATACCGCTAAAGGAATGTTCATTGATATCGTATTTGATTTTGGATTATATCCTGTTGTTGGTTCACAGTCTTGATGTATCAATGTTCAATGAATAACCTTTTCACATATGCTAATTTAGTGGATACTGTGGGGTTCAGAGACAGTGAATGCACGATAGCCTTTCACAAGGAGTGATACAATGTTATGCTATCCTTCCAATTCTTAGAGGTTTTACTAGCTTGATCTTAAATGTTATACTATATAACAGCCAAGTCTCAGGGATTGCATGAAAGGCTGCCTCTGTGGGCGTTGACCATTACAGTAGCAGAGACTCACAGGGAGACGGGCCCCCAGACTGGAGTTTAAGGCACTGCAGTCTTCGTCTTAAAGTTCTTAACAATTTTATCTTTGTATTTTGTAAGTGAAGTCCAATAAGACAATGCAGCATGTGTCGGGGGGGGGGGGGGGGGGGGGGGCTGGAGCCCTGGTTCAGGCGCAGTCCTGCCTCCCACTGCCTCCCTGGAATGGGTTCTCAGCCGCCCAGCTCCTGACTCCATGGTGTTCTGGGCCCCACTCAACCTCCCAGCAGGCCAGGGTGTGGGCATGGGGGGCTTCAGGGTGATGCATACAAAAGGGCATACACCCTTGTCTCAGGGAGGGGCATGGTGGTGGCCATCCCCTTTCCAAGCTGGCAGCACCACAGCAAGCTTAGCAGGAGACAAGGAGAGCAATTTTCTCATTCACCCATTATCCAGGTACCTAGCACATCCCACTGTAGCACCTGCAATCACTTGGGGATCATCTGTCCACAGCTGGTTAAGGAAGCAATCCCACAGGAAAGGGAGATGGATTTCCCATGGAGGTCTAGTGCTGACAAGAAGGGGAGTCTGGCAGCCAGTAGTGGGGTCCCAAGCGCTGTAAGGATCTACACTCAACCAACAAGTATCCCCATGCTCAAGGGAGTGCAACATTAAGTAGCAAGAAAAAGACACCATGAGAGGTTAAGAGAGACTACAGAGGGGAAAGTTTTATATTTTAGTACCTTCAATGGCACTTTTTTCTTGATGATGCTTTTTTTTTATTTTTTTTTATTTTTTTTTTTTTGGCCATGGCTCATGGCTTGCAGGATCCATAGTTCCCAGATCAGGAATCAAACCTGCACCCTTGGCAATGAAAGCATGGTGTCCTAACCACTGGACTGCCAGGGAATTCCCTTTTCTTGCTCTTAAATAAGGGCTCCTTCACGTTTTCATCTTGCACTGGGTCCTGCAGATTATGTGCCCATAGTGAATTTTGCTTGTGTCAGCACAAAATTCTTATGTTGAAGCCCTAACCTCCACTGTGATGGTATTTGGAGATGTCTTTGGAATGATTAGGTTTAAATTAGTCCTCACCCTCACAATGACATTAATGTCCTCATAAGAATAGGAAGACTGAGAGAAAGGCCATGTGAACACACAAGGCAGCGATTTTCTATAAGCCAGGAAGCAGGCTCTCCCAGGAACCAAATTTGCTGGCACCTTGATATTGGACTTCCCAACTTTCAGAACTGAGGAATAAATGTCTTTTGTTTAAGCCACCTAGTCTATAACATTTTGTTAGAGCAGTCTGAGCTAAGACACCAGCCCTGAAAATCTGCTTTAACCAAAATGTTTTCAAATTTTTTCCAAAATTCCATATCTTTTCATCGTTGAATGATCTGTCTAACTGGATGTAGAGAAGCTATTAAAGATTAAGAATGTATGAAAAGAATGATTCATTATTAGCCAACCCCGTGGATGTGTTCTGTAACTCAACTTCACAAAATATAACTTTAGTTTCAGAAACCACCTTTGTAGTTTTGGATAAAATATTTCATGGGGTAGAGCCACTTGCACCTAAAGAGACCACCACTCAAACACTTACAGGTGACTTAATCCTTTCTTGAAATGGTGGCAATTATGAATCCTCATTTGTAGGTAACAGAAGCTTCAGCACTGAGGGGAAATACCCTAACTGGTTGAGGCTTATTAGCCTGTCTTTTCTTCAACTGAGAAAGATTTTATAAAAGGTATGGATTGAAGTCTAGAATACGAGGTCATGTTTCTAGAGTATTACGGGAAGAACATATTGGAGAAAGCTTAAACAGTAGCTTATAGATGAAAGACTTCTGAGGGGTACCTCAGAAAGAACAGGAAAGTGTATCTTGGGATATGAAGAAAATAATAGTGACAAAATGCTGACTGCAACTAACACATTGATAATGAAGAGGAAAACAGGGAACCACTGCAGGACTTAAGGGATTAAAATACTCATAATTGTCACATAATCAGTGACAATCAAGATGGCTGGCATTGCATTTACTACTGAATGAAGAGAAAAGAGATTAATGAAGTGAATATGATGCAGGGTATGACTCTAAGCTAATGTGGTAAGATTGAATTCTAGAAGCCACAAAGGAAAATCAATTTCATTGGTCTGTAGCCACATTTTATGTATCATGTGAGGTCAGAAATGACCAGGGACTGGCAATTACCATGGCAATATAGATTAAGAAGTGGAAAACCCCTATCTGATCAAGATCTAAGGACTGAGTGCACCGAGTGGCATAAATAAAACTTTAACACTGATTCTGAGGTGCACTGTCAGAGGAACAGTGGTGCCACTGAGACACCAAGGAGACAAGCTTCTAAGAGAGATGAAGGAAAAGCCTGAGGGAGCAGAAACAGCTCTTTCCAGTAAGTGAGCCAGAATCAGGGCCGTAGCAGCAGACCTGTTGATTTTCCACATGCGGAGGAATGGGAGGCCTCCTGCATTAAAATAACAGGCATGAGCTCTCATGAATTCACACATCCATGCCTGGATTCCTCCAGTGAAAAATCCTTCCAGATGAAGGGCACTGACCCCACACCCAGAAGCTCTAACTTTCCCACTGGTACCGAATGAGGAGCCCTTAGTACCACCAGTCATTCTTTAAACACAGAGATTATCATTCACATCTAACAAACAAAATGTAAAAGCCTTTACAAGACTGAGGAAAAGTGCTGTAGTGCTTTCTACAAAGTAGACAAATAATAAATCTCTCACTCCTTCCCTCAATTCCTCTAAGTTCTTAAAATTCTCCTTAAAAATATTGTTTAATCTAAACTGAAATTTTTAGCAAGAAATGGGGAGAATCGGGAGACCACACTAGACATATTACTCATGTAAACCTTTGCCAAGGCTCACAGTTAAATGCGAATGAAATGTGGACAATGTGTGAGTAAACACATTTAAGGTATCAGTCACAACTGGTAGTTCCTACGTCTGTAAGATGTTATGTCTAAGATACAACATTTATTGATAAGTCTACCAAATTCAAATAATTTGAAATTACTATTGTTATTCATTACATTTTGATTTTCTTCTCAATTTTATAGTTTTAGTATATTGTATTATATTTTACCACACAAACTTTTAATTCTATTCCTGGTAGAAATTTTCTTCTTTTTTTTCAATATTTATTTATGTATTTATTTATTCATTCATTCATTTTGGCTGTGTCAGTTCTTAATCGTGGTGTGTGGGCTTCTTAGTTGCAGAATGCGGACTTCTTAATTGCAGCATGCATGCAGGATCTAGCTCCCCTACACAGGATTGAACCGGCCCCCTGCACTAGGAGCACAGAGTCTTACCCACTGGACCACCAAGGAAGTCCCTCTTTCTGTTTCTTAAATGTTTCTTAATTTATTGAGGTTACCAGGACCTGTGCATTAATTGAGAACTTAATAATCAGTCTAGTCCCTCAACCTCTGAATTGTTTCAGGGGAGGTGAGTACTATGAAACCAGGTTCCTCTCTATTTATTTCAATACTCAATTTCATTTGCCACAGAAAGTTGAGAATCTACTGCTCTGCATTTTAAAAGTTCTATTTTCTAACAAATTTTGAAATCCTGAGTATTCTCTTACTTGAAATAGTTACCTTATAAATTCTATTATAGCTAAATGGAAGGGTAATCATTGATTCTGATTCTATTCAAGATCATCCACCTTCTAGGTTATTCACTACCCTTAAACGGTACAGTCCAAAGGATGCTATTTTTTTTTTTAAGGAAGAGAAATGATGTGCAGCTTTTCCAGAATGACCTATCTCAAAGCACAATTTAGAGCAGGGTTTCTGAACATTTTTGTATCACTGACACTTTTGGTGGTCTGGTGTAAAACTTATGAAACGCTTGTCAGAATAATATTTCTAAATGCATAAAGTAAAATATATAGGATTATAAAGGAAAACAATTATACTGAAATACGATTATAAAAATATTTCTAAACTATTACAGAGTAACACATTTATTAACATATTAAGATCCAACAGTCTAATATTCACCATAACTTTAAAGCAGTGATGAGCACAAATATCTCAAGATGCTGCAACTGTAATGTGGTATGAAGATAACTGTTATTTCTGCTGATGTCAAAAGCACAGGTTCTGATAATGCTTCCATAATTTATTGTCCACATTTGTAATGAGAGAAGATGCTGAATTTTAGTTAAATGTCATTTTTTCAAAGTTTCTAGACCCCCTATTTTCTATCCATGAACGTTCAAGGGGTCCATGGACCAGGTTAAGAACCCCTAAATGAGAGGGACTTAAGAGCTTAAAATATGTAATATTATCTTACTCACTGTATTATAACTCACTAAAAGTACATTTTCCAGTATTTACATGATTGTAGTGACTTCACTGCTGATATATTTTTGCTGATTTTAATGCAAATATAGAATTACCTTTTCCATTCAAGCCTTTGAATTCTCCATATGTAATTCATACTTTGTGATTTGGAGATTCATTCTGTTATGATGATACTATAAAATGAACACTACATGAAGCAGGTTCATCTTGGATTACTTCCAAGGATACTTAGGTATCAAAATGGCTTGCTTTCAAATGGCCCAACTCCAAGGTAGATTCCAGAGCATGAACTCCATGGAAATATTACAAAGAGGCTTCCATGTAGCTGCTCCACTAAATCAAATCTGCTTCTGATTGCATAGTGTGTAATGTTTAGACTTTCCCAGATTAGTGGTTGATTTCCTGGCAAAACTTTGTAAATACCAAATAGTCAATAAACTGCCATCTACAAATCAAGAAATTTTAAATGCATACCAAATGCAATTTTCTTCTCATAAGCACCAAATGTATTTCTGAAAGGAGATCAGTTTTCACATACAAAATACAGCATGTTGTGGTGCACAATTTTCCATGCATACAAACTGCTAGAAGACTACTAATTGATTACCTTATTTATTTTGCAAGGAGCTTACCATAAATCCTAATAGTGACAATTTACTTCCTCATTCTAGACCAAGTTACTCTATTAATCAAGTTGGCATAGTTTGAGTTGAAAAATAAAATATTTCAGTGAGCAGTTGTTTAATGGAGAAGAAAATTTCAGGGTATTGTTCCAAGTATGATCACTTATGTAACAGTACCATCTAGTGGATTCTCTTCCACAACACAGAAAACTAACAAATTCTATGCTCTGATTCAGGGAAAGTTTAAGTTTCTTTTTAAAAAGGTATTGTTATATGTGTATTTACTAGACTTCTCACATCCTCAACCAAGAATCTAAGTAGACATTAATAATAAAAGTTCTATTTATTAGACCTGGGATAGTTAGTCAGTATTGGTCACTTACTGTAGGTTATAACTATTTGATATGACATAGGTTATAATCAATTTTAGACAGTTTCACAAACAACCCACATCTCTTTCTTCAACTCATTCATCACGGAATGCAGAATAAAAATGACTATGGTACAGCTACTACACTGAATCCATTCTAATTTGTCATTCATTTTAAAGCAAATTACTTTCAAGCTCTAGTACTATATTAATACAAATTAATTTCTTGTGAGACACTTCACAGCTAATTGTGATATATCTCTCTGTCAACACTGCAGTTAGGAACCACTCATGTTGCCCCACAGGAGAGAAAATGGGGCTGGAGAGAATGGTCACATCCCAGGTCTCAGGAGAGTTCCTGGGAGGCGAGTGTGGGTTCTTAGCTTCGTGCAAGAAAAAATTCAAGACTCATAGTAAAGTGAAAGAAGGTTTATTCAGGGAGATATACACTCCATAGACAGAGCGCGGGCCACCTCGGAAGGTGAGAGGCTATGGAAGAAGCACACTCCAAAGATAGAGTGTAGACCATCTCAGCAGGTGACAGAGGCACCAGAGTATGGGGTTGTCAGTTTTTATAGGGGTGGGTGATTTCATCGGCTAATGAGTGGGAGGATTATCCGAACTATTTTGGGGAAGGGTGCAGGGATTCCCAGGAATTGGGCCACCACGCACTTTTTAGCCTTTAATGGAACGGATTCATAACTGTCCTGGCACCTGGGATTGTGTCATTTAGCTTGCTGATGTATTACAATGAGCGTCTACTGAGGCTCAAGGTCTAGTGGAAGTCAATTATCTGCCATCTTGCAGCTAATTGGTTCTAACCAGTTTGCCGTGTCCTCAGTGGCTGTCATTCTTTTAAAGGTTGTGCCCTGCCCCCTTCCTGTCCAGTGTGGCATATAGTAGGCACTCAAATTTTAATTTTATTTGATGAAAATTATAATTTTACTTAATGTGAATCTCCAGGGACTGGGAACTTGCTAACTTCTGAAGCAGGGCCCATCATAATATTAGAAATTTTTTTGTATTTTTTTTACAGTACTGTTAGTTTCAGGTGTACAACAATGTGATTCAGGTTTTTTTCAGATTATATTCCATTATAGGTTATTACAAGATACTGAATACAATTCCTGGTGCTATACAGTAAATCCTTGTTACTTATCTATTTTATGTACAGTAGTTTGTTCATCCCAGACTCCTAATTTGTCCCTCCCTCCCTCTCTCTCCCTTTCGGTAACAATAAACTTGTTTTCTACATCTGTGAGTCTGTTTGTGAGAAACTGCTTAAACCAAACCAAATTTAATTTTTCCTTGAAGCCTCTTCTCACCCAATGGTGCATGTTCTACTTTGTGCAGCCACATAGAACTGCTTCATTCCCGCTTACACGGGACATTTTTCTCTCCAAAATAAACATTGCCAGTTCTTTCAACTATATGTCTCACAATGTGATTTTTCAATCTTCACACTATCCAGCTACCCTTCTCTACTTTTCTTGTATTTGTATCCTTTCTTTGATGCCTCTCCTATACCTAGCATTCCCACTGAGCATGTTGGGCTCTACAGCCTTGACTATGTAACCTAAATAAATAGGTAAACTGAGGCAAAGTCTAATTACCAGAAATTGAGTTTATTCAGGAATAGCAGAGGAAATGCAATTCGGGAAACACATGCTGTAGCAAGCTACAGGCAAGTCCCTTGAGGGTTAGGGGTGGGCTGTATTTATGAGCAGGGAGTGTAAAGAGGGAAAAGTCTGGGTCCAAGGAGTAAATTCACTGGTTTGCGGATGGGAAAAGATTCTTAGCAGATGTTGACTGGTCAGAAGATAAGTCTTGGGGCTTCCTAGGTGGCACAGTGGTTGAGAATCCACCTGCCAATGCAGGGGACACGGGTTCAATCCCTGCTCCAGGAAGATCCCACATGCCGCGGAGCAGCTAAGCCCGTGCACCACAACTATTGAGCCTGCGCTTTACAGCCCATGAGCCACAACTATTGAGCCCATGTGCTGCAACTACTGAAGCCCACGCGCCTAGAGCCTGAGCTCTGCAACAAGAGAAGCCACGGCAATGAGGAGCCCGTGCACTGCAACGAAGAGAAGCCCCCACTCACCGCAACTAAAAAGAAAGCCCGCGCACAGCAAAAAAAGACCCAACACAGAAAATAAAATAATTAATTAATTTAATTAATTTAAAAAAAAGAAGAAGAAGATAAGTCTTGGGTCTTCGGGAAATCAGGTATTTGGGAAATCAGTCTCTCGGTTCCTAAATTCCATTCTTCTGAGGGTGCATGCATGAGATTATCCATTTCATATCCTTCAATTCCATTTTAGACTGGGATCCTTTCACAACTACTCAATGGAAGTGGCTTGGCTTTGCTACAGGCCACATCACACTGTCTACTGTTACCTTTTGCTCTTCAGTCCTCTATACTGCTGCTATCACCCTAAAGTAGTGATTTTCAATCTGTGTTTCTCAAAACCCTAGGGTTAGCAAAAGCGCCTCCAGGGAAGCTCAGGAGGAGCCAGTAGCCCAGTGAAAACTTCCCACATCCTTGCCTCAACAAGAGCAAGTACACTTTACATTCGGCTTCTGCACAAAATTTCATTTGAAAAGATTGGGGGGAAAAAAAGATTTTTAAATTCTGAATAGCATCACCCTAGAACAGAGGTGGAATAGTACAAGGATGTCTACAAGACAGGAATTCAGGGGGGCTAAAGATTTATTCAGGCAACAACACCTTGTCCCACAAGCTCAGCTTCTTCGAAGCAGTGTGTCAACTTGAGATCAATATAACAATTGCATTCAGAGGTTGTTTCCTCTGTTTTTTTCCCCCCAATTTGACTGGTATATGGAAAGCATACTTCCTCAAATTCAGAATATGTGATGCTATATTTTCATTCCTGAAGGTCAATAGCCAGTTTTATCTGGTCAAGGATAGGGTCATTAATTGGACATAGAACTAAGCCCACGCAAAGGTTTAAGAAACTGGTTCTCAATCTTAACTATACCTTAGAATCTCTGAGGGACCTTCATGTAATAGCACTATCCAGGCACTACTCTGAGAGATTCTGATTATATTGGTCTTAGATATGACCTGGGTATCAGTATTTAAAGTCTCCCCAGGTGTAGTCAGAGTTAAGGACCTCTCATTGAAGATAAGACAAACTGAACATAATTTTAAGAGGAAACCGTAAGTGTGGAGAATCAGTGGAACTAATGGTTGAAGTGACGGAGGGATTTAATGGGGCTACAGAGAGATTATTTCGTGGTGAGGGCCAGGGAAAGGGGGAAGTTATCAGGAAGCAACCATTTCACTGAGCATTTCTCTCAAGCTTCAGAATGATCTATCTGCATATTGGAAGGGTAAACTCATGGTACTCTAAACATGCACCTTGGAAAGATTTCTAAACCATCACTTGTGAGCATGGACACTAGGCTGGCCACAATCAGAAAAGCTGTCAACTAGCTGGTGTCTGTTAATTATAGTAGAACTAAGCAAGGATTTGAGTCCGGAAAAATGAAAAAAGAGGGAACAGAACAGACTAGATCATTCAAACTACTCTCCTCCCAGAGTTCCTGAAAGACTTTGCTCTGTTTAATGCTTTTTCAGTCCCTGATGCTTGATCCTCTTCCTCTCTCCACACTCTAGCATTTTGCCCCTTCTGTCTTCTGCCCAGATGACTCCTCTGCCACAAATACACCTCCTCCCTTGATCGTCGTGTTTATTCCTTTGTATATTACTGCTATCATTATGTTACTAACTTCAGAATCAATATTTTCCACTCAAGCACCCCCTAAGCCCAAATCTATATATTTACCTGCCCACCAAACGTCCACCTTGATGTCCCACAAGAACAGGGGGCCCAACACCTCCAAACATCATCTCCTCTACCTCCCTAAACCGCTTTTCTCCCACACTCATATCTCACTGAAACAACACCATCCTCAGTTATCTAAGCGGTAAAATAGGAGTCCTTCACGGCTGTTACCCCTTCCTCACTAATCCCCATATCAGTCAGTGAAATAATCCAGGAAAAACTCTCAATTTACTCTTTAAATGGCATTTATTCTCTTCAGCAATATGGGCAGAAGGTCATTTCATATCCTTTTGGTTGGCATTCTGTTAGCTGGGAAGGCATTTTAAATCCTCGCTTTTAAGAGCTATTAATGAAACACGCATTATATAACCATGGAATTGAATATGTAAATCAAATAAAAATACATATGTCTTAAGTTTTATGTCTTTTTTAGAATCACAGAACAATCAGATGCTTTTCTTAAGACCAGAATATGATTCTCTCCATTTCTCCTGAATCTAATATAAAGGTCAGCATTTATATCATCAGTACAGAAATCTAATAAGGAAGCAATGGAGAGGTATAGTTAGTGTTTATTTATTAAAATATAATAAGAACAAGGGCTATACATAGGCCAGTCTCTGCATATAGAGGACCAGCCAAATAAAATTAGAATCGTATTACAAACCTTCCTTGCATCTCTCAAGGACCATGAAAGGAAATCCATCCATAACTCAAAGCAAAACCCTATCAGTCCCTTTTCTTGTCATCTTCTTGCCAATTCTTTCATTGCCCCACCCCCAACAAACTCTCTACCTAACTAGCTAGGTATGCCCTGCACACACACACTTTCATTCTCCTCCTCTCATCCAGCTCTTCTTAGCCTCTCTTCCTAACCTTTTTTCCTTTTCCTCTAATCTTTCTGGTCTTATCCTTCTTTACCAGTTTTCCCAATTCTAGATAATTTTGAAAGCCTGGAATCAGACTGACAAAGACAGAAATCTCTCTCTAAAGGAAGGGAAAAAACTATGCAAGAAAAGACAATATTATCTTTAGCTAGTAAAAGAGTGGGAGAAGACTGAGAACACTCATTATTAATAAATCTTGTTCCCACACATTCATTTACAGTATGTAGCTGAACTATAACATCCATACCATCTGCCCAATGACTTCTAAGTCTGGAAAGAGGCAAAGGAACTCAGGTTCAGAGTTTTATGTCTCTTCCATAAAAGTAAACTGCCTCAACAGAGAAAGAGAGAGATTCTATGATATCGCTTATTTGCAGAATCTACAAAGAAATGATACAAATGAACTTATTTACAAAACAGAAACAGACTCACAGACTTAGAGAAGGAATTTATGGTTATGGGGGGAGGCTGGGGGAAAGGGATAGTTAGGGAGTTTGAGACTGATATGTACACACTGCTATATTTAAAATGGATAACCAACAAGGACCTACTGTAGAGCACAGGGAAATCTGCTCAATATTATGTAACAACCTAAATGGGAAAAGAATTTGAAAAAGAATATATATATGCATAACTGAATCACTTCGCTGTACACCTGAAACTAATACAACATTGTTAATCAACTATACTCCAATATAAAATAAAAAGTTAAAAGAAAAATTAAAAAGTAAACTGCCTCTACCATATGTCTTCCACAACACATGCAGAGCTGTGGATGCTCTAAAGAAGTCCCTCCAACATTTCTACCAACCACCAAAATGGAGAACAATTTCCAGAACTGGGACATGAGGAGCTTGGTAGACCCACTCCCAGCAAAACAAACCTAAGTGGTGAAAAGTATAAAATTTTTTTCCATTTAAAAATCTCCTGAAATTGCCCTAAGGACATATAGCAAATGAAGAAACATTTATTCAAAAATCTACTGAATCTTGATAAGAACAATGAGAGTCTGTGGCACTTGAGCCATGACCTGCTCCCTCCTTCATCCCCAAACAGCATGAGGGAGGTTCCACTCTGGGTAGGTGTCCTTGTCAGAGGCCACAGTATCTCCACAGAAGGGGGATGCTGCCAGCATTGCTCGCTCCCTGTAGCAGAGGTTCAATTCTATGTGAGTGCACCTGAGAGCTGAAGGTTCCCTTCCTCCAACAAACAGGGTGAAGGGTCCACCCCAAGCACAGTAGGCCAGGAGTACTGAGGTTCCAACATTCCTCACCCACTCATAGGGTGGCTTCCATGTCAGGAGAAGCAAACCAAAAAGACCAGGTTACTGACTCGCTCAGAGCACAGCTCATAAAGTGGAGGCTTCACTGTGAATGAACTGAACAGCTATCCTTACTCCTAGCTTTGGAGCAGTGACTCAGAGATTCTGCCCATAGGTAGAAACCACAGAGAGGTTAAACACCAAATGTCAGTGTCTAAAAGTCTTTTCTCCAGGGCTTTTAATTTCCTCAGAAAAGAATCCTTCAATTTCCTTTCTGGGGTATATCCCCCTGGTTCCAGGATTCTCAGATCATGAAGAGAAGAGGGGGACGAGGGTCCCATGTTTCAGAATGCACGCTTCACGTGGTCTCCACACTGCCTCAAAGAACGTCTCACCCTTCCCTGTGTGTATACGGGAAGTTTGGAGCAATCTTGGCAATCTTTGCTCACTATATATATTTCCAAAAATGCCGCCCATCTTCAGCTTTTCCCCACGTCCCCACCTTCATAGTGCCTAAGTTCTCTAAATTCTGAGATTTCAACCTGTGTGGGGGAGTTCTCCATATTCTTGTCAGGGGTGATGTTCCCTGAGGGCACCTGGGCTACATGTTCTTTGCTAGGTTAAGTCAGTTATCACACATTTATTCACTTTCCTGATGATTTTTTGTACCATTTTCTCGCAGATGAAATATATTTGTTACCCAAAGGCCATTAGCTTCTTGCTTCTCTACTGTATCCTCTACCAAAGAGGCTGGACAATTAAAATACTTATCTTCCCATATCCCCTTGAGCTAGAGCTGGCTGAGAGGACCCTGTTCTCACCTACAAGACAGAAGCAAAAGACACTACATGGGGCTGCAGGAGAGCTTTCTAAGAGAGACAGACTTGGTCCTCATGCCACTCTCTTTTCTTCCTGGAGCTGCAAGACTCATCCTTTGATGAGAATGATTCTTTGCAGACAGATGCCTCATGCTAGTGTATAATAGGACTTAAGAAATCATGGTGAAAACAAAAAAATTTTAATTACTTAGAAGCCACTGAAATCAGTAAAGTTCCCAGAAATACATACAAGTCATAAAACAACACCAGAATCTTCATTCACAGCAATTTTCAGGTTTCCTAGAGCAGCTCAATGAAACATGCAATCATTTGCTTGGGGGATTTCTACTGTATTGCCCCTTGCCTCTTTCTCTTCATCCTCCTCTCTTCTGGCTCTATTTTTGGGAAAAATTTCCATTAAAGGAAGAAATACATAGGAACAATCTCCCAGTTTGTCTTTTTCTCCAAATTTTAATTTAGAAGCAGGAAAGGTATACCACTGTGACCCCCCAGGACTGGCTCCCTGGGGGCGGTCCCTCTTCCTGCTCCTGTAGCAGGACTCTCTGTTCCAAAACTAGACCAACCCCTACTTGGCACATTGAGAAACAAATGTTTATTCGTTATTTCTTGGAGAAGACTGGAAGGTTGTTTTATACTGAACACCTATGGTTTAAAAAAAAATCTTTTCATTAAAATAAAAATCACCTTTAGTGATCTCTGTTTTAATCCCAGTCACCAACCACATCGTTTTTTCCCCTCTACCCTCCCCCGTCCTCCATCCTTCAGCCTCCCTATCAGCCCAGCCTTCCTATCTTGTGCAGAGTAATTTATTTCCTGTCTGCTTCTCATCTTCACAAGCATCAGCTAATCTCTTAAAACAAAAATTCATTTTTAGGATACATCCTTCTTAGAAAGGAGTTTGCGAGAGAGCTGTAACTAATAATCTTCTCTGGCCATACCAGGGCCGTAGATCTTGTTATTGCTGTTGAATTTATTCTACTCACTCTCCCTCTGTGTATGAACACTTCTCCTCTCTCCCTCGCACTTCCTCAACTCTTCAAACCTTGTTTTCTTCTCCATAGTTCCTGCTTCTTTTTCTTTTATTATTTCTATCTCTTTCACACTTTCATAACTTGCTTCTCCCCTTCTCTTGGCAATGGAAAGTGGGTGAGAGCATGAAGGGGTGTTGGTAAGGGAAAAGGGGGTGATGGTGAAGGGAGGGGTGCTGGATGAGGGGCACTAGGGTGATGGGCAAGGGCACTGTCTTGGGCAGGCTCCCAAGGGGCAGAATCTAAGACTGGGTTTGGGGTATGTGCGATGTGTTGAAGGAACACACGCAGAAGAAGCATGCAGGGCTAGGCGCGAAGCCGAAAAGAAAAGAGCAAGCAAGAATGTGGTCTCAGGCAAAGACTGAGTTTCTCTTGATCCACAGGGAGAGAGCTCTGGAGCAGAAATCACACTCAAGAACCTTCTGTGTGAAAGATCAATCACTGGCCGTGTGCTTTGGGGGTGGGTGGGCGATGTAGGGCTAAGTCCCTGGGCAATACTTTGCCAGGGCAATGCTCTGGAGGAAAGGGGCAGCAGTGAGCTCTAAACAGCTAACTCACAGAGCAGGGGATGGGTGGGTGCAGTAAAGGGGGTAGGTGGAGCAGTGCACAGTCTACTACAGGAACTGACATCTATTGATTAAGGAAGAGCTGCCTCTCTTTCAGTGATTATGTGCCAGGCACTGTGCTCAAAAATATTCTTGCAAAAAAAAATTTCTTGTAGTTTCTCATTTAATCCTCACAACAGTATGGAGAGATAGATAACCTTTTCCTCCCTTTGCATATGAAGAAACTAAAGCTAAGAAACATTAAATAATATATGAAGTTACAGATGGTAAGGGACAGAATCTTGATTAGAAAAAAACAAACAACAAAACAAAAACAAACAAAAAAAAAAAGACAATAACAAGTGTTGGTGAGGATGTGGAGAAATTAGAATCCTCCTGCACAGCTAGAGAGACTGTAAAATCTCCCACTTTGGAAAAGAGATTGGCAGTTCCTCAAAATGTTAAACATGAAATTACATATGACCCAGCAATTCTACAATTGCTATAATTCTGCAATCTTCTATAATTCTAGTTATATATCTAAGAGAATGAAAACACATGTCCACACAAAAATTTGTTCACAAATGTGGTTAACAGCATTACTCATAATAGCGAAGGGAGTTTCCTGGGGGCCTAGTGGCAGGATTCTGGGCTTTCACTGCTGTGGCCCGGATTCAATCCCTGGTCAGGCAACTGAGATCCCACAAGCCACACTGGGTGGGGGAAAAAAAAACAGCCAAAAAGTGGAAACAACTCAAATGTCCATCAATCGATGAATGGACAAACAAAATGTGGTAAATGAAGAACTAATACATGCTACAACGTGGATGACAGAAAAGTGCACAAGGTTCTAAAAGAAGTACAGATGAGGGGTATAGTAGCTATCAGTAAGGATGATTTCAGCTGCAAATAGAGAAAACCCAACTTAAGCTGGATTCAGCAATAAAGGGATTTATTATGTTACACATCAAGGAGTCTGGAAGAAGGACAGTTTCAGGGTGGTTAAGTCAGCAACTCAATGGCATCTTTAGAATTCAGATTGTTTTCATCTTTCTGTTCCTCCATTCTCCTATTGGCCTTTGCCCTCAGGCCTGTCCCCTTATGATCACGAAGTGTTTGTCATAGCTCCACATGTCACTTCCTCACCAGCAACATCCACAGACTGGAAGAGATAATATCCCTTTTGCAGAGTGAGATACGCTTTTCCAGAAGCTCCCAGCAGACCTTCCCTCATGTGTTGGTAATCAGAATTGCATCAATTGATTATTCCTAAAACAATAGCTTGTAAGGGGAAGAATTATTACTATTGGTGTAAAGCAGTCAAAATTCAACCCCTGGGTCCAGGAAGAGGTCCAGCAATCCCTGATGCTCAAAAATCAGAGTGTTGTTCATGGAAAGAAGGGATGATATATAGAAGCAACCAACATCTGCCGCAGTGGGAAACAAGGAAGCGATCTAGACAGGGCAATCCCTGAGCTAAATTTCAACATGCTAGCAAAGATGTGCTACACTGGGTGGACCCAGGAAGGAGCAGCTTGAAGAGCAGGCAGGGAGAGAGGGCATTCTAGGAAAAAGCAGTAGAATAAGCAAAAGCATAAAGACTAGGAAGAGAATGAAAAACTATGAGCTATTCACTGTAGGATAATATAATGAAAGATGGGTCACAAGCCAGCAAGCAAACTAGGTTAATCAGTTTATAAGAAAAAGTTTATGAAACTAGAAGAAACGAGTAATACTTGCCTTGGATTTCTCTGTTCAGTAAATGACCAAAGCTTCTCTAAGAAATCAAAATAAAAAATGAAAACAGAGAACACTCACAAACGTAGACAGAAGCTTTAAACCAATCCTCCTATTTTTCGAAAGCATACCTCCCTCCCTCCCTCCCTCCCTCCTTCCCTCTCTCTCTCTCTCCCATGCCAACAACCACCCCATCTTTCTTTTAAGAAGCAAAGGCGTGCAAACTGGGATCAGACCTTTTGGTAGCCTATGTTCACTGGACTGCCCACTTCATGGTGGGGTTTAGGATGAAGTGGAGGCTCTTGCCATAAGATATCCCATTGTATATGAGCCTCTTTTCCTCTAAAGCATTTCTGATGTAAGGTTTCCTAGCATGGCTGTATGTTCTACTTTGACTGAGTGCTTTTGACTTGGAAAGTGGAGGTGGCTTAGAGAAATTCAGAAGGGAGAAATGAGGCTACCCATCAGTAAAACCAAAGCCCATTCCTAATGGGTACCTTTGGACTCGTGGCACTCCTATGAAATGTTACCTGCCTGAAAATTCAACAAAATCCAACTCCCTTCCCCCTACTCTTTTGTGATCTAATAATGTGAGCTGTGACTGGGATCCCACTAATGAATCTGGGAAGGCCTCTCCTATCAACTGTAGCACTATTTCACATTCAGGCTAGGTGTGGCCTCGCCATCTTCCAGGCTCAAGGCTCCACAAATCCAAAGACTGTTTGTCAGACTTGGTATGAAAAGTAAAATCAATTTTCTGTCCTATACTAGTTACAGTTAGGCAGTCCCATCTGCAGGAATAGAAGGGATAAAGAGGGTGGGAGTTATGTTATCATATAGGCCTCCCAAGTAAAGGAACTTTAATTTACTAAGTGCAGACAAAAAGTGAAAGAGAATAGGACCAAGGTGAAAGAGCTCTTTTCTTGTTGGGGTAATCAGGAATCACTGTTTTGACAAGGGTGAGGATGGATAATCTTTGTATTCAATTCAAAAAAGCCATTTATACTGATAGTAGTGATATGATGAAACTAATTAATACTGTATCCCAGGTCACTCCAGGTAACACAGCAACTGCATCAGAAAAATAGGAAAGATAGATACAACAAATGATTTGCAAGTTCCCCACAAGAGAAGTAAAAACCTATAATCACTGAAAACTCCTAATTTAATAAGGAGAGAAAGCAGATGAAAACATGTTTATAGCTCATATCTGCCAAAGAGAATTAACAACTATACACTTTAAAACTCTCCTTTCGTGGGGAATTAGGTGCAATAAAGCCCAGCACATCTTGTCTCAACCATGAAATAAAATGATCAACTGCTTATCTATCATTTATTTCACACAGAGGGCTCACACCAATAAAGCTTTGATTTTATAGACCTATGAAGGAAGATAAAACCCATAAAACATACTGTACACTTTTATAGCTTAAAGATTTCTCTCTCAGAAAGGTGAACCAAATATTTACAAACAAGCCTATCTCATTATCTTTTTTTTCAGAAGGATTTTTTTCACAATATGGTAATTCCTTGGGTTTCTGTAGGTCAGAGTCCAGCCAGGCTTTAGGTTTCTAAGCGTGATCACTGTAACAGGAACTTTCTTATCAGGAGGAAAACGTTCTTGGCACTGTTGTCTGACACCTGCTGAGTGGAGGCAGCCCTGAGCTTACAGGAGAAAAAATGGTCAGCCCCTCACCTACTCACTGAAGCAGGAGGAAGGATGGGACCTGAGATCATAATCTAGGGAAGGAAATGCTTCTTCCCAAAAAGACAAGCAGCCTCTCTTTTGCAATCAACACTCACTTTGGGGGATTCTTTTGTTGAATCTTCAACCCTTTGAATTCTTTAAATTTGACAGAGATTTCCTTAATAACACTATAATCCAGGCACTGGAGAGATAATGAGGCCTCTCAAGGAGCTTACTGTCTGGGAGGGAAACATATGACCTTAATACAGTCTGTTACAAGTGAAACAGAAGTGGGCACGAGCTGTGGTGGAGGATGTGGATGAGGTCAACCCTGCTGCAGACAGGTAGGGTTGCGGAGATTCTGTAGAAGGGGTCCCAGAAGATGATTCAACATCACTGAAATTATGTATTGTGTTGTATTAAATACTAACATTTTATATCTGTTAATGAGGTTGTAAAAATATAGACTACTTAATTTTAAAAATAATTAATGATTATGCTTTCTCATAAAAGCATATAGGAAAGTATTACCTATAAGAAACCACACACCTTGACCCTAATGTCATCATAGACAGGTCTCTAATTCCTTCTCCTTCTATCCCTTCACAGGATTCCTGCCGTGAATGGGGTTGGAGATCAGAAAATGTGATGAGAACGATGGAGGAGAAGGATTAAAAGTGCCAGGTTTAAAGGCGGAAAGAAGTGACTGTAGCCTCCCTTTCCTGACTTCAAATTTCCCATCTGCAGCAGTCTAAGGTGGAGAAAGAAAGAATATTTAACTTTAAATCAAGATTAAACATTTAACTATGACATGGGACTGGAAAGCATCTTTGGTTATCTGAAAATGATGAGAAAAGTTACGGGAACGGCCTTAAATTTCATTCAAGGGCAAAGAAAAAATAGCCCCACAGAATAATAAAAGGAAAGTAGTAGACAAAAATAAAACTGCTTCATGATTCAACTCCAAAGCAGTATTTGTTCAACATGAGATATATAGCTGAAGTGCAAGAAAGAAAGGGAGAGAAGGAAGAAGAAGGAAAAGAAAACTAGAAGGGGAGAAGAGTAGTTTTAAACCCAGTAAAGGAAAATTTCCCAAAAGTAGAATGAAAAGGAAAGTCAAATGGGAGGAGAAAAAAGATAAGAGAACTAGAGAATCAATCTAAGCATTCTAACATCCAGCTAACAGGATTTCAAAATTAAAAACAAATGATAGCCATATGATTCAGCAATTCCATTTCTGGGTATACATCCCAACAGAATTAAAAACAGGGACTTGAAGACATTAGGTTCACAGCAGCATTACTCACAATAGCCAAAAAAAAGAAGCAACCCAAGTGTCCACCACCAGAGGAATGGATAAACAAAATGTGGTATACACATACAAAGGAGTATTATTGAGCCTTAAAAAGGAAAGAAATTTTGACACATGCTACAACATGGAAGAACCTTGATGATATTACACTAAGTAAAATAAGCCAAACACAAAAAAATAAATATTATGTGCTTCTGCCTATACGATATTAATGGTTAATTTTATATGTCAACTTAGCTAGGCCATAGTACCCAGATATTTGGTCAAATAGTCTGGATGTTGCTGTGGAAGTATTTTTTAGACGAGATTTAATGCACCATAACATGAGTAGGCCTCATCCAATCTAATGAAGGCCTTAAGAGGACAAGAACTGACATCATCCAAGGAAGAAGGAATTCGGCCACCAGACTGCCTTCAGAATCAAACTGCAATATCAATTCTTCCCTGCACCTCCCCCAGAATCACGTGAGCCAATTACTTAAAATAATCTCTCTCAATTTTACTCTTTCTACACACACACACACACACACACACACACACACACCCTATTGTTTCTGTTTCTCTAAAGAACCCTGACTAGAGAACCCTGACAATGAGGTGCCTAGAATAGTAAAATTCATGGAGGCAGAAAATAGAATAGTAGTTGCCAGGGGCCGAGGGGAGTGAGGGATGGTGAGGTACTGCTTAATGGGCACAGAGTTCCAGTTTGCAAGATGAAAAGAGTCCTGTGGATGGAAGGTGGTGATGACTGCACAATGTGACTGTACTTAATGATACTAAACACTACACTTAAAAATGGTAAAGATGGTAAATTTTATGTTATGTGTATTTTACCACAATTGAAAAAAAAAAGATGAGAGGACACTCACTCATGAAGAATGTCAATCCAGAGACTAGAAAAGGCTACCAAGAGCCAGGCTAGAGAGTGAGAAAAGAGCCACAATCAAGGTATGCCATTGTGCAATTCCAGAACATCAAGGTTAAAGAGAAAATTATAATAGTTTTTGGGAAAAAAAAATACATACATATATCTATATATATATAGGTTTGGAAATTAGAATGACTAAATTAGACTTCTCAAAAACAATGATGGAATCTGGAAGCAATGTTTTTAAAATTCTGAAGAAAACTCCCTTCAACCTTGATTTTTATACTTAGCCAAAGTATTAATCAAGTACAAGAGTAAATTTAAGATATTTGTTAGACAAGAAACAGACTTAGTATCCATGAAACAGGGATCTAAAAAGGTGACAAAGAATATTCTTAGAGGATAGCTGCGCAACAGGCCTAGAGATAGGGACAGGAAATGTGTGGGCTCAGGCAGGTCTCCAGAGAAAAAGAGAATCTGGTGAATTATCTGATGAGCTTGTCCACATGCAAAACTGTATTAAGAGAAGTTACGTATATCTGCCTGAGTGGCTGAAAAGATCTCTCTCTTACCTCCCCCTCTGAAACCAAGCAGAGCCCACTGAGCACAAAAACCCCTCTGTGTCCCCCATTTCTTGTTCGTAGAAAGAGGCTTTAGTCTCCTAGGCTTTCCTTGGAGTTCCAAAGAGTAGACTCAAGCAGTTACTAATTAGGGAAGTAAGAGAATGTAGAAACAAAGGAAAAACAGTCAAGAAACAATAGCTCACAGTCCTAATTCCTCCTCAAGGGATGGACATAATAATATGACACAAATCTTTGAGTCATTCTGCAGGCGCTAAGACCCCACCTGGGTGGAAGATGTTGACAACATGCTGAGCACAAGCGCACAGGCCCCAGACTGATCAGAACCAGAAGGTTGATGATTAAGATCCCTAAAACATCAGCCTGTTACCTCATCACCAACAAATCAGAAGATTTGCACCCTGCAGCCCTCACACCAAATTTTGCCTTTAAAAACCCTTCCCTGAAAGCCAACGGAAAGTTCATGTCTTTTCAGCATGAGCTGCCTGTTCCCCTTGATGGGCCTGGAAATAAACACTGCACAACTTGCTGTCAGTAAATTGGCTTTGCTGAAAGGCAGGCAAATGGACACAAGTTCAGTTCAGTAACACCTCCCTCCCTCCCTCTTCCTCTCTCTCTACTATTTCCTATGTATGTTTGTGTGTATATATTGTACACAGATGTATGTAAATCTATCTGTACAAATATTTTGATATATTTGTATGTACATAAAAATGAAGCAAATGAAAAAGCAACAATTATTAACTTCAAGATAAACAAAAAAAAACTACAGAAAATAAAAACAAATAGGTAAAGAGAGCAATGAAATTAGGTTTCAAATTATTGCTTCAAAGTGTTAAATCCCCATCTCTCATAATAGGAAATAAATAGATAATGTACAGAATTAACATATTAAGACATTGCAGGGCTTCCTAGGTGGCGCAGTGGTTAAGAATCCGCCTGCCAATGCAGGGGTCACAGGTTCAATCCCTGCTTCTGGAAGATCCCACATGCTGCGGAGCAACTAAGCCTGTGCACCACAACTATTGAGCCTGCGCTCTAGAGCCTGTGAGCCACAACTATGGAGCCCATGTGCCACAACTACTGAAGCCCATGCGCCTAGAGCCCGTGCTCCACAACTAGAGGAGCCACGCCAATAAGGAGCCTGTGCACCACAGTGAAGTGTAGCCCCAGCTCACCACAACTAGAGAAAGCCTGTGTGCAGCAATGAAGACCCAACACAGCCAATAAATAAATAAATAAATAAATAAATTTATTTATTTAGAAAAAAGGCATTGCAGTATTATTTTAAACTACGGAGGCAGATACCAAAAGAAATAGGCAAAACAGTTAAAAGCGTTTACCTCTGGGAAACTGGACTGGGGATTATGAAAGGGTGAATCCAACAGGTTGATTTTTTTTCCTTAAAGTCTTTTAGCATTATTTAAATGTTAAACCCCTGTTAGAAAATTTAAAATAAAATTTTAAAATTATATAAGGACCATACACCTATTAGAATGGCCAAAATCCAAAACCTCCTCCTGTGTCTACCAGGAAAGATGGACGTTAACCACCAAAGATAACTGCAGACAGCACCAGAGGAATCTACATAACAAACCTTGCTAAAGCTAGTCTTTATCTTCCATTAATTTCCCCATATATTTGCCTTCCCAACATTGCAACCCTAGAAGCACAAAGTCCTTTTCCTTTGTCTTGTCATGTCTCTAAAAATTTATTGTTCTTTTGTTTAAGATGCTATATAAGCCCAAGTTCTAACCACCCCTTAGAGTTTCTCATTTCTGAGGGCTCCCATGTATATGCATAATGTATGTTAATAAACTTATTTGTTTTTCTCTTCCTAATTTATCTTTTGTCAGTCTAATTAACAAGCCCCAGCTGGAGAACCTAGGAGGGTAGAGGGAAAAAAGTTTTTCCTCTCCTACAACTACATACTATATGATTCCAACCAAATGACATTCTGGAAATGACAAAACTGTGGAGACAGTAAAAAGATCAGTGGTTGCCAGGGCTTAGCGGGGAGAAAAGGATGAACAGGAGGAGCACAGGGGATTTTTAGGGCAGTGAAACTGCTCTGTATGATACTATAATGGTGGATACATGTCATTATACATTTGTCCAAACCCATAGAATGTACAATACCAAGAGTGAACCCAATGTAAACAATGGACTTTGGGTGATAATGTGTTAAGGTAGGTTCACCTGTTGTAACAAATGTACCACTCTGGTGGGGGATGTTGATAATGAAAGAGGTTATGCATGTGTGGGGGTGGGGGTGTATAGGAAACCACAGTACCTTCTATTCAATTCTGCTCTGTGAACTTAAAACTGCTCTAAAAGATAAAGTGACTTTTTAATTCTTCCCTTCCTCTTTCTGTTCTCTTCTCTTGTGTTTCCTGCCGTGAGAAGTTCCTTTAGCATTTGTTGTAAAGCTGGTTTGGTGGTGCTGAATTCTCTTAGCTTTTGCTTGTCTGTAACGCTTTTGACTTCTCCCTTGAATCTGAATGAGAGCCTTACTGGGTAGAGTATTCTTGGTTGTAGGTTTTTCCCTTTGATCATTTTAAATACATCCTGCCAATCTCTTCTGGCCTAAAGAGTTTGTTTGTTTGTTTGTTTGTTTTTTAATGTATATTGCGAAAAGCATGTCATGAAAAAAATTATGTAGGAACTACTCTAATAGTGGTCTTCACGTAGGAGAGCACATACCCAGGTGGAGCCAGTGGCGACTCATGGGAAGAACAGAGACTAGAAAGTTTGGCTCCAGCTTTGAGTCGGCACTTCACCATCTGGGTACACCTTGGGTAAATTAATTCCCTCTTCTGGGTCCATATTCTTCCAGTGAGGCAATAAGAATCCACACCAGACCCATGTGTGTGTTTGATTAATCATGAACCCCACAAAAGGATATATTGGGAAAAAATATTCTATGGTCAAATAACTTTGGGAAGTACAATATAACAACTGAACTGTCTCTTGGAGACACCAATCCACATTAACATTTTAAAGGCGGTGTGAAATCTGATAATAAAGAAAACTTTCTATTTTTTTTAACCTTCTTCACAAATCTCTTGGACCATGCGTTTTCCTCACCATGTTTTCTCTTTGAACCTACTGACAGGTCTCTAAACTATTGTTCTGTGAAAAACATAGGGAAACACCACCTCTCCTAGTCGATTCAGGCTGCTATGGCAAAATACCATAAACTGGGTTCCTTATAGACAACAGAAGTTTATTTCTCATAGTCTGGAGGCTGAAAACCTGAGATTAGGATGCCAGCTTGGTCGGGTTCTGGTGGGATCCCTCTTCCAGGTTGCAGGCTGCTATCCTCTTATTATGTCCTCACGTGGAAGAAAGAGGGCAAGAGAGCTCTCTGAAGTCCCCTTCATGAGGGCACTAATCCCATTCATGAGGGCTCTACCCTCATGACCTAATTACCTCCCAAAGGCTCCATCTATTAATGCCATCATATTGGGGGTTAGAATTTCAACATATGAATTTGAGAGGGACACATTCAGCCTATAACACTACCCGAAGATAATTTCTAAGGTGAATATTCTAAGATTCCTTCATTACATAAGATTCCACGGCAATACCCAAACAATGGCTCTTGGATAGACTTGGGACTTAAATCATTTCTTTCTCTGACTTATTTTTTCAGTGCTGTGAAATAACTTTATAAGAGGTCATTTAACATGATGTTATGAATGTCAATTCAGAAATAAAATTCCCATAAAATGAATGACCGTTTCAAAGCAGAGCTTGGATCTACAGAATCATTTTATATAAAAGTTTTTATGTAGCATAAGTAACATAATAGATAATGTTTTCTATCTGAAAATGACTAAAACACACACACAGAGGTGCTGCCAAAGTGTCATTCAGTGTTTTAACAAAGAACAGAACCAATTCACTCCTTCCTAGGCAAACAGCAAATCTTCCCCTTTTGATAAAAACAAATCTGAATAAAGAAAATGTATTATTTCATAGCTGTAAACTAATTGTCTTATGAATTTCTGAACAGAGCTGAGGAGAGCCTCTATCTGTCAATGCCACGATGCAGAAAGCACTGCTACCTAGAAGCAGAGAGAGAGAACTTGATTAAAATGCAGTCGATAAGAAGCGTCCGTCATAGATCATAGAGTGCTGAGAGGAGCTCTTGTTTTAATGCCCTGCAAACTGTGGGAGCAGATGCTGTTATTGGCTCAGGAGAGTCATCAAGGAAACATAAATACAAAATAGCAGTTAGGCAAGAATGTTTAGGGGCCTTGTGGAAGCAAAGGGAGAAGGGGCTTCAAAGCATATCTACCAGGATAAGACACCAGAGAGAAGTCTGAATTTATAGCAGTCGTCAGCTATAGAAGATGCTGGAGACCTTGACATCGTTAGCAACAACTCCGAGTAGGTCCTTCCCCTGTGGGAAGTATTTATTGGTTAACTTACAGTTATTATTCCCGACTCTTCCAATTAGAATTACATGAAAAATCCAACCTGCCAGAATTAACATTCCATAGAGGTCTGTTTTCCCAAAATCATCACCAGAAACAAGGGGAAAAGAAAAGTATCCATGTCCAGGTCAATTTAAAAATAAACTGCCATCTGCCACTGGCAGGAAGACTTCATTGGCCACAGAACAAAGAGACTATTCCAAAGCCATTGTTGAGTACCTGCTGCAGCAAAGAATAAAAACCAAGTGTCCACACAGGCTCTGTGGCTCAGAGTTATTCATACAAAACACACATATTTTCCACTTCATTAGGGTTCAGTCAACACATCTTTTGTTTTCTCCAGATCCATAGGCACACAATTAACTTGAAAATGATACTTTCTTTAAATTTCACCGTTCAGGTTAAAAAAGATATTATACATCCGGTTCTCAGCAGAGACTAGAATAAACGAGCCTGGTGAGACATCAAGTAGATAAAAATTATCAAGCAGGAAAAAATACTGTTAGATGTTAGTGACTACAAACTAAAAACCAAAGAGTAGAAAAATTAAAAGCAAGAAACCAAGCTTTCATCCTGTGAGGCAACTGCATTTCCACTTCCCATGTGCCACATGGGCCAGCAGCCCCCTCTTCACTACTACACTGGGAGTCACCATGGAATTGACCAGTGAGAGCTATCAGTCAAGGTCCACTGACGTAAGAATTGATTCCTGCTACTAGCTGAAGTTTCACAGTAAAGGAAAGTCTAAGATCACAAAGCTCCTTTGTCCAAGATCCAGTGTGATTGTGGACAAAAAATGTTGTCTTCCATATCAATAAATAAAAGATGTGGCCAACAAGCCATCAGCTACTGCAGCTGGCCCCAACTGTGCACCCTGAGGGGATTCAGGAGGGAGAAATACTGGCTCTCAATAGTTAAGGTGCACATCAAAGGAATGATTTCAGTGAGCTCAGACTCTTGCATCTTCCCATACATAGAAAAGCACTAAATTCATTAGCTTGAGATGTGTGTTTTTTCTTTAATTAACAGTAATCTTTTGATGTTCTGACTACACTGGTTTTTGTTGCAAAAAACTCCTATATGTCCTGGCTCCTCCCTTACCTCTTCAGAACAGTCCCTCAGAGCTATCTGAGAAGCTGCTTCCTGGGCTTAAGTCCTCAGCAAGTTCGCTGAATAAAATATAATTCTCAACTTTTCAGTTGTGCATTTTTTTCAGTTGACATGATGAATATATATTTAGGATTAAAATTAATTATGGTTGACTTTGTAGGAAGATTAGGGGACTGGGTTTTGTTTTGTTTTTTAATTTAAACTTTCTTAAAGTGCATTTTATTTTTCTTCAAAGGAACAGGAAATTATTCCCTCTGTATTTTTTAAGTTACTTACATTTTATAACGCCCAAATGATCTGATCCTTTTTGAAAGGGATCAGAACATGCCACACCAAAATATGCCACTGCGGCATAAAACTTATTTTAAGATGAAGGCATATGAGTTCCTGCAATCCCTCACCTGCCTAAAAGCAGAGACTTCCAAAAGAACTCAATTGTCATAAATCCCTTCCCTGGGGGCACCTCTAATCCTGAGACTAGGGCTCAAGAGTAGGTACTACACCCAACAAGATGTTTTCACAAAATTGTCATATCTCTCATCTACTGTCCTAAGAGCCCATTTATCTTTCCAAAAAAGTCACTTGTCTTCCATATATTCCCTTTCTCCTGCCTGCTTTCTAAGAAGTCATTTCTCTTCCCAGTGCTTTTTTCCCCCTTCCCTTATTAACATGGTATATAAGCCCCAAATTCTAACTACCCCTTTCAGTTACTCAGTCTGAGCACTCCCACGAGTATGCATGTTGTTTTTCTCTTGCTACTATGTCTTCTGTCAGTTTAATTTGCCAGCCTCCAGAACTAAACATGAGAGCGTAGAGGACAAAAGTCCAATTTGTTTTGGGGTGATCTGGGGGAAAATTCTACTCAACATGAACATACACACATTCAAAAACTCATACCTCCTTTTGTGTGCCCTCAAATCCCCTATTATTGGTAGCACATGGCCAAGGTGTTTGATGACTCAGAGAAGGAAAAATTTTAAATTATGGCAGCTGCCTCTGGATCCAAGGTTGAGGCATAACTTATCTAAGAGCAGACTGTCTTGTTAGGTGCACTATAATCTGAATGGTAGCTCTTTTTTGTGATGCAAGTAAAAGGCAGGTATGCAGCCCAGTCTTGGGGGAAACCTGTGAAACTTGATAAAGACCCTCTAAGACCCCTTTGTACGTAGCACTCAGGAGAAGTTGACCATTTTACTCAAGGATCCCAAGACCCCTGGGAGGGAAGATACTTAAGCCCCACATGACCCAAGTAGATCAGAGTGGCTTAGCGTATAGTCCACTGGTGGGAAAAGATAGCAAGAGCCCAAAAGCAGAATCACTACAGGGGGATGAGGACTCTGAGCTGGTAGTCCAGGTTTGACTAAAAGGCAAAGTGTGGTGTGGACAAAGAATCTTGCCTACCATTCCAATAAACAACAAATGTGCACGACCAAGCCATCAGCCACTGCAGCCACCCTGATGGTACGCCCTGAGGGGTATTCAGGATGGAGAAAAACAGGATACTGACCCTAGATAGTCAAGGCTCATATCACAGGAGTAATTTCAATGAGCCCAGACTCTTGCATCTTCCCATACATAGAAGAACACTAAAACTTGAGATGTCTGGTTTTTGTCATTAGCAGTAATCTTTTTATGTTTGACTACATGGGTTTTGGTTTTGTTTATTTTCAGCAAAACTCCTATATATCTTGGTTCTTCCCTTATCTCTCTGGAATAGTTCCTCAGAGCTATCTGGCAGGCTGTATCCCAGGCTATAGTCCTCAGTAAGGCCCTCAAATAAAACATAACTCTCAACTTTTAGGTTGTGTGTTTTTGTTTTTGTTCTTCAGCCAACAGTGGGAACTGCCCCTAGCACAGAGTGGGGCTGACTGTGGAGCCCTTCTGGGTCCACTGAGGCATAGTGTTAGGCTGTGGGGAAAACAGCTGATCATGTCAACATAAGCTTGGAGCCTGAGCCAGGGCACTAACTTCAGCCTTTGCAAGGATCTAAGACTGAAAAAGGCATCACTGAAGGAACAGATAAGAGTCCATCAGGTTGTGCAAGATACTCGGCAGCAGAACTCGGCAACAGCATTTGAACAGGCAATTAACAGGCTGACTGAACTTCCCACCCTGCCCACTGCCTGGTGTGAGGACAGACCAAAGCTTTGGTCCAATGGTTCTTGGACAATTGGGAAAGGCAGAAAAAACCACAATGGGAGATATTTGATTTCTTGACAAATAAGGCATGTGAGGATGAAGAGGATGAAGTGATTTTTTTCCTGAAGCAGGTGAAACAGGTCAGATTCATTTCAGAAAGATCATAAGTTAATAAATTATGCATATCTAGTAACTATTAATTTAAATAAAACTGTCATTTTTAAATGATGAAAACTAGCAATCACACCCATCCCCCACCACATGAGGGAGAAGAAAGGGCTACCAATTTGAAAAAACATCTTCTAATTATTTTTCCTTTGTGGAAACATAGAGATGTCAATTTCAACATTATAACCAGGGCAAAAAAATAAAAAAATAATGAATAGGAAAACTATCTGAATTACATGTTTCTCTTGGAAGGTTATTTTCACAGGACATGGCACTATTTTTTAAGGTCTTTGGAATCTTACAAGCTCCCTTTGTTTCAGTTTTGCTTCCAAGGGCAGATTTATATTAGCAGGAAACAAGTTAGCAACAATTATTAATATTCACAGAAATCTCTTTAATTGCATAAAAAAGCAAGACTGTGAGTCTCATGAATGTTTCTAGTGCTTTATCAAATTAGATTATTTGACCACTTTCAATGGTACAAAAAGCTCTCTCTCCCCCAGAAGCTTCAGGGTAGAAAGAACCTTTCCTTCTCCTCTTTTTGAGCTTCCTTCATTAAAGAGAAAGACTTGCACTCACTAGAACTGTAAGCAAAGAGCAGGCTGTAGATACAAATTTTACCAGTAGAAATGGGGTGGGAAATGAATCAAGTCTCATATGGATAAAAATGGATAAAATAAGTAGTAATAGTGGAATAAAGAGAATAAAGCATTAATCTTTCATTTTACTAGGCTGTAAATTTTAAGATTACTTTGGATGACATACAAGTTAGATAAACCAGGAAAATATGAGTACATGGCCTCTACACATTTTGAGAGAGAGATCACAGGCAAAGAGAGATGGAGACTACTCTCCTAGAATTTTTTTTTCATCAGTACTACCCAGGTTTGGGGGTTTTGCGGGTTTTTTAATTTGTTTTGTCTTATATGAAGAGAAAGAATATAAGAAGAGAAAGTTGTAAATACAATGTACCTTTATTAGCTCTGCATGTTTGGATAACTTAATTCAGGCTCTCCAAGCTGCAGCTTCATTTATAAAGATGAGAAAACAGCTATTCTCTTTAGGTCTTCTGCGTGACCAACTTCCTCACTTCTCTCTCCTAACTTCAGGCACCCTTCATGCTACACCACAGGAGCCTCTACACATCCCTTCACCACTGTCCCTATGGCCAAATGGCTCAGTCTCAGTTCTCCAGTTTTCCAATTTCAAATTCACAAAGGAGAAAAATTCTTGGCCCAGCTCATCTTTTCACGTGAGGCTGTAGATCTTGGGGGCATTATTCTTAAGTCATGTATTCTCCCCTCACACAGTCAACTACAATGCATGTGGGAGGACATAAGGTCCTGTTGCTGGTTTAGCAACAGCAGAGAAAATTTCAGTAGAAGGGAAGGTGGAAGGGGCAGTCGATCATCAATAGCTCTGGGCTAACAATAAAATATTTTAAAGCTTTGGTTAAAATATCTAACTTAGAACTGCATTTAGAATATATGTTTCTTAGGTTTATCACTTTTCAATACTAAACAAATTCTGAAGTATCTTTTTTTGTAACAGTGAAATATAAAAAAAATGAAGTTCCATAAAATTCAAATGCAGAAGGAAAAGTCAAGGTAATTCAAACAAATTTGGAGAATTTTAGTCACTTTAGAGTATGATAGTTTGACGGTTTGCAAGGCAGAAACAGAGACACAGATGTAGAGAACAAACATATAGACACCAAGTGGGGAAAGCAGGGAGGGTTGGGGGGGGAATGAATTGGGAGATTGGGATACCAAATTGTACACTCTAAATATATGCAGTTTATTGTATGTTAACTGTATATCAATAAAAGTTCTAAAAAAAAAAAACCCATTTGATAAAGACAGCCAAATTAAAAAAAAAATGATAGTTTGAGATCTGATAGATAATATGATCATGAGACAAATTACCAAGACATTTATTGGGACAGATTTTGGTTTTAGTCTCAAGTACCAAATGACACCCAGTAATTTGTGAATAACTACTGGTCTCCTCTAGCAGACAGACTGGGAGGGGAGCACCAGAGTAGCTCAGCCCTGGATCTTCTGATGTCACATCGTGGATGTTAAGTAAATGTTTATCAAATGCATTAATGAATCAATGCTCTGGTTTTCTGCTACCTTAGCAAAGTGAAAACAATTAGGCAGTTTTAACTAAGATAGATGCTAATGCAAAGTATTTTTTAAAGAATAGGTTATAATGCAAACAGAAGAGGTGACTTTAACTAGGCAAGGACAGACCAAGGTGAGGAAAGGCACACACTGAACAAAGATAGGAGGTATGGCCTTACTTGAGTTTTTCTTATTGTGAATAAATTTAGCAAAGAATGTCACTTCCAAGGAGAAAGTATAGGCCTCAGTTCCATAGTCGTTTCCAGGAACCCAGATCCCACTCTCAGGGCACCTCTGCATAACTAGCAGAAACAACCAGGCCTTCTGGGGAGCTGTCAGCTCTCAAGGACAGGATCGGGGGTCCAAAGCAGGTGCTGCATCTCCACACGCCCAACTTTTTCTGTTCCTTTCACCTTAGCCACTCCTTCCTCCCCACTTTCTCCCAACTCTCTAGGAGCTTTCTGCCAATGGAGAAGAAGGCAGTGAAGTGTATTTCTGGAGTCATTTGGCCACGGTTCTTACTCTAACACTCACTGACTATTGAGCAGTTACTTACCCTCCCTATGTCTCAATGTTCTCATTAGTAAAATGGGATAATAATTGTACCAATCTCTTACGGTTGTTGTAGGCATGCGTAAGATCATATTTTGTGAGGCTCTAAAAACAGTACCTGGAACATTGTGAGTCTTCAATACATTAGCTATTGGTATTCTGATATTTGGAATAGAGGCTAATATTGGTTGTAGAGACTGGAAAAGGTGTTTAAGCATCACGTGTTCATCTTTTTCTTGGCCTCTCAAACTGGACCCAACTTTAAAGAGCCCCACAGGTAAAAAGCCCAAACTCAATGTATCAGCAGTTTTACCATCTCAGATAGTTCACTTAGTGGATACTGAAAGACTGGAAGGCAAGTCTGAACTCAGTACCACTGAGAATAGGAGGCTCTGCCTCCATCCATAAAACAAGCTTCCATCTTGAAAGCCAAGCATGTATATTGAACCATCTCTCTCTCCACTGCTACTATTTTTTCTGACTTCTCTTTCCATAGCATTTTCATAGATAAAATGTGATCCAATGATGGGAATTCCCTGGCGGTCCAGTAGTTAGGACTCTCATCCTCTGCCAGGGTCCCGGGTTCCATTCCTGGTCAGGGAACTAAGATTCCACAAGCCACGCAGTGTGGCCAAAAAAGAAAAAAAAAAAAAAAAAAAGTGATACCCTATCAGTGAACTCTTTTATTGGCAACTTGGCAAATTTCTCTGCCAAGAAAGTTGGCCCGTTGAGTTCTCCATGCTATTCAAGAGAAATAATTCTTACTTTACATTTCTATGCTAGGAAGACTCAGTGATGGCACCCTGTGTAAATTTAGAACAGTGTCTCTTTCAGCTTGTTTCTTATTTAAAAAAAAAAAAAGACTTTTTTTTCTTATTCAAATGCGTTATTCAACAGTTTACAGAAAAGAGCTACAAACTTTGTTTTACATTTCTGCAAAATAATAAAAACTAACATTTACTGATAGCTTACTATATGCCAGGCTATGTATTCTAAACACATTGCATAGATTGTGTCATTTAAGCCTCAAAACAGCACCATGAGACCCTCTTCAGACCTAGGGACACAAACAGACTGAAAGTGGGGGGGGGGGGGAGGAACAGCACCATAAGGTATATTCTATTACAATACCCATTATACAGATGAGAAGGCTGAGGCCCAAAACAGCCATGTAATTTTCCTAAAATCATACAGGTAATAAGTGATAGAGCCAGGGAGTCTGTTACTAGAACTTAAGCTTTCAACTACTCTATCACAGATATAAAGAGAACAGTTAAGACTACCCTGCTTTCAGGAACTTCACACGTAAGAATGAGGAAAAGCCATATGTTGCATTGTGCTATTAACTGTGGCTTAAGAGACAGCAACATATTTAATAAAAGGCATAATGTTGAACCTCCTGATATCTAATTCCTTCATTCATTAAACAAATATGCTTACACTGTGCCAGACCCTGTTTTAAATATCCACAATGTAGACAGATGCTTGATACCATTAGCCAAGAAGGAAATATAAATTAAACCACAATCAATCAAATAAACCAAGACCAGCTACCAAAATGGCCAAAATGAAACAGACAAACAATAACAAGGGTTGACAATAACAAGGATGTAAAGCAACCAGAATTCTCACTTATTCAGGGTAAGAATGCAAAATGCTACAACCTCTTTGGAAAACTTGGTAGCTAATAACATTAGACGACTACTCTATGACCCTGTAATACTACTCCTAAGTATATATCCTAAAGAAATGAATATATAGCTATAAATTACCTGCAAAGACTTATGTAACATTTATAGCACAGAAAACATAAAATACATAAGTTATGATGTACAGACTGATAAATCTGTACAAACACCCAAGAAGCCCATGTTTTTTCCCTTCTCAGTCTCTACCCCACCAAAGGTTACTACTACCTTGACGTCAAAGACGATAGATTAGTTTTGCCTGTTTTTGATCTTTGTATAAATAGAATCACTACATACTCTGTCTTGTTTCTGTTTTCAACGTTTGAGACTCATCAATATTGCGTTTATGGTTTGTTATGGTTTGTAAATTCTTGCTTCTGTATAGTATTCCAATGTGTAGTATTCCAGAATAACTGTGCACAGACTAAAGGGAATACTCAAATCTGTAAGATACAGAGCCCCAGCTGACACGAGTATGAAGGGAACCAAAACGTTGTCATGCCCACTGCCCTTCAGGGTGGAAACATATGGAGTCATAGCTCAAATCCACCTCCAATTTGCCAAATAGACTCACCCTCTACTCATTTCCCTGGCCTCTGAGTGTAGAATAGTGATGGATACATCAGCAGCTGAAAGAATCACATGGCTCTGACCTGCAGAATAAGAGCCATTATGGTGGAAAAGGTACAGAAACAGCCCCTGAAATTGCCTTCGTGAACTTAAGTTCCACCCTCTGGGAGGCTCTTCCTAGTCATCACCCTCCTTAGCCACACCTGAAGTAGGACTGGGTCACATCCCCTCCTTGAGTACTGAGCAGCTTTCTCAGGCTGCTTCCTGCCCATTGAAGGTTCAGGAACCAGGATCACAGTTAGGTCTAAATTAGTCATAGCTTCTTTGACCAGGTGTGTGGTTCCTTTGTCAAATTAACTCCTTTAAACAGGTCTCTCATTTTCTGATTCCTGTTAGTTCTACATCCCAAATTTTATATTTCTTTTTGAGGCAGAGTTCTCAGAATTGCTACATTGCTTTCTTGCCCTCAAGACTCTCTCATGTAAATTAACTGCATGTACCTTGTTTATAAGGCTTCAGGGGGAGCGCCTCACATTTAATCTCTTTTCCTTGAGTCACTGGAGGGATTTACTGGGCAAGACAATTTAGGTGGATGCTTACTCTGAAACATCTTAGTTCATTCCACTGTTTTAACGTGGAGAGTTTAACGCTGACACAAGATTGAATTTTAATGGGCTCTGAATGCTCAGAAGCCTTTTTAGTACTGGCTTCTTCTAGTTGGGATTGAAAGCAATGGTCTCTTCCAAGAGTAAGTCCCTGAATTGGAGGACTTTCTCTGCTCCTTTCCATTGCTGATTTGCAAACATAGCAATTCTTTCCTGAGTTCATTTCTTTCAAATAATACCTTGCAAACGCAGCCAGTAGAAACCTAAATAAACTTCTAATAATCTGTTTTCCAATCTTACTCCCTAGAGCTCAGTTTTATTAGATATATGTCTCCAAAGTTATCGCAGGGAATAGTTTTATTAACTGGTTCACCACTGCCTAACACGGATTATCATCCTGCCAGCCTCCAAAGCTCATCCACACTCTAGTATTGTTAAAGAAAAAAATTACTCATGACACTCATCATGATGGTAAGGCAGACTTTATCCAGGTGAACGACTACAACAGGGGTGTAAGGGAACAAAATTTGCCACCCCAAAACGTCTCTTTGGCATGTGAACTACTTTCAGCTGAAAACAATCAAGGCCCAAAAGACTGAGGGAGAAATTCTGACCTCCCCTCTAACTGCCTAACAGAATTTAGATAGTGGGCCTATTCCTGGAATAGAGCTATCGCCAGACATATCTGCATTCTGTCAGGTACTGCTCTGCTTTCCCAAAAATCTATTATATTAACAGAGTGTCTTACAATAAATTCTACCTCACAACCAAAGAAGTACGGAAAACACCCTGGATTAAAAACAAAAGGACTGTCAGACAGGCCCCCAGTCCCATAAGATCAGCAGGCCCACGTGGGGCCTGAGGGTAACCCTCTTTCAAACCTCATCAATGGCGGACTGAGGGGACCCGCAGCCCCAGGAGGACGGCGTGGTGGGCGAGGGCAGGCCCTGCCCGGCAGGCCAGAAGGGCCTGGTGCCCGAAGGCAGGTGCCCCAGCGCGAGCTGCGCGTCAAGGGCTGCAGGGCTCAGCGTTGAGGCTGCCCTGGGATGGACCCCGGGTCTAGGCCTTGTAGGATATAGACTGGGCCACGAGCAGGGGCTTCTGAAGGACAGCCCGTGATGCCAAGGTCCACCCCCGCCTCAAAACAGAGTTACCTGTTTGCCTGAAGCCACATCTCACGGGAACGCCTGGACTCTAGCCATCTCCGGCACGGCCTGTTAGTCCGCTGAAGACAGACACTCGGAAACCTGGCTCCCACAGAGGCCCTGTGTGTCCTCCCGGCACAGGGCTAAAAGACGTCGGGCTCCAAGGACCTTCCCCACTCCGCATCAGGAGTCCCCTGCAGGAAACACGCTGCTCCAAAAAGACCGCCAGCCGAGCTCAGGTGGCCTCTGTTCTCACAGGCCTAGAGATCCCGGATACCCAGCGCAGCTGCGCGCTGACGAAACTGCGCAGGCGCATGCCACGCCCACAGAGCATCCCGGTTGTCTCGGTTCTTTCCGTCTGGGTTCCAAAACTTGGAGGGATAGTCACGGTCCCAGGCAGGGACATCTGGGGTACAAGTTTTGCTTCTGGGGTCCATCCTACTCAAAAGGTAAACAAATAAATGATAATAGCAACAAAAATGCATATGCACTAAGTTGAGAATCAGAGGATATGGGTTCAGGTATCAATTCATTGTTACTCATGGCCTAGAGCAGGTCAGTTCATACAAACTAAGAACTCTTTTTCGTAAATAAATATACTGCCCAGGGCACATTAGGCTAGGGAACAATCCCAGGTTCTGAATCTCCCTAAGAAAAATCCTCAATCTAAAGACAGTCCTCATTAGGGAAATCCAGGTGGCAATCTGGTCCTGTCTCTTAACGTAGCTCCTGACATCACTTCTGGTGGAGATGTTGTTCCCATACTACTGATATTGTCATCCATAGTTTTCTTATGTCCAAGTTCACAGTAATAAAGTGAGCAAAGAAAAGAACAAATACTTTTCCTCTTCCCCAACCCGATCATGTCTTCAGGTCATTTAACAAAGTTTCTTCGTAGCCTAAACGTCTGTCATACCCCGATAATGGTTAAAAAAGAAAGAAACAAAAAATTCCTTACGGTTTCCTTTATTTCTCTTTTCCCACTCTAGGAATTAGGCCCAATTTTCCTTTGAGCTAAATCAAGAGTCCATTTAAGTGTTATTGCCGTATAACACGCTCCGAACCATTCTTCCTGGACAAGTGCTGGTCAGTGTCTCTGATTAAGTTTGTATAGAGCCATGCCCTCTGCTTAGGGTGAGTTCTTTACGCAATCTGGCTGAACGCCTGGATGTTGGTTTTTCACTGTTAAAGGATGCTGAAGGCAAGACTTCAGCTTCAGGTATTTGCTCATTGGGTCCCCAACGTCTTCCCATTAGGCTCACCAGATGTGTCTGAATCCTTAGTGCGGAGCCATCTCTTATGCTCTTGTGCTTGGAGCCTCTTGTGCTTAGCTGTAAAATGAGGGTGGTGAAGCCATAGAGTGAAATGCTAAAGCTGGAAAAGACAGACTTCCTCATCCACTATTTTTCAGACTGCTTGTTAGTGACCTGAAAAGTCAATTTACTGGCTCCCAACCAGCATTTCTAAATACTGTAAATGGAATAGAGTTTAAAAAAAAAAAAAAAAAAAAAATGGAAAGAAAAAAACAAAACAGTGCTAGCAAAGGGTATGTCTTATTTCACTAAACTGTTTCGGCTGTGTATGCGTGGGTTTCTTACTGACTGACAGCAGTCTTTTTAAACAATGTAAGAGTTGTACTAGATCTGTGTTTCTCACCAGCAGCTTCAGGTATTACCTGGAGATTCATTAGAAATGCAAATTCTTGGGCCTCATCCCAGAGCTACTGAATCAGAACCTTTAGGGGTGGGGCCTGACAATTTGTGTTTTAAAAAGCCTCCAGGTAATTCTGATATGCAAAAATTTGAAAACCACTGGGATCTAGATAATTTAGCCTTTCTCGAGAAAAAGAGAAATTTGAGCCAACAGAAAATGTGACTCTTTTCTCTTTTCTCCCATTATGATTACATAGATAAGCTGGCTTTGTAGACACATAGGAGAGAAGCAAATTATCACACACAATGGATCCTTAAGGCCTTGAGGTAGTTGAGAACGGCTGGTCTAAAGGGCTGGCCTAGAATGATGTCCCAAGTTTCTCTTCAGAGTCAAATTTATGTGACTTTGAAATTCTTCAAAACATGAAGTAATCCAACACAAGGATTTGAATGTAACTCTTTCTGCTTAAAACACAGTTTTTTCTTATCTCTATTGTGTTTATAAACAATGATCCTATTGTGGTAATAAAGAAATTAAGTACATAACTGTTATTAAGAACTGGAAACTAAGATTTGCTGAGGACATTCAAAATCAGTCTCAATTCACTAATCTAATCATAATGTCATATTGACAAGCTCTCCCTAGGACAGTGCTGTATAGCCTTTATCCTGCTTTTGCCCTTTGTTCACAGCATACCCCCCATCAGTAGCATTTCTCATCACAATGCAGCTATTCTCAAAGGAACTCTTATGCAGGAAGGGGAGAGCTCAGAAAGTCTCTCTGAGGATTCTAAGCCCCCACATCATAATGGAGCACTACACTAGGATGAGAGACAAAGTTGCTAATAACAATCTAAGTCAGTAGAGAACATATCGTCCTACCAGAATAGCATAGTTTTAAATAGGCATTGACTGCTTTCCAGGATGATCCAAGAGCTCAGAGCATAATTCATTGTTGTATACTTATTTATTCCCTGCAAAGAATCACTTTATTCTTTCAGAAGACAGCAAAATCTGGTCATGAGAAAGGGAAAATTTTCTTGTCAATCAAATAATCTACATTTTTCCTGACTATTGTGTATGCATCGGGTACTAAGAAATATGTAGGACATGCATGGCTTTACAGCAACTGGATAGAAAAGGTCAGAACGTATTAAATAAGCAACATAAAAACATAACATTAATAAATGTTAAATTATGAAGGACTAATTATGAAACTATCTGATGTGGTTTTAAGAAAAACGTATTCCTAAACCCAACCCCAGAAATGTTGACATAAGACTCATCAGAGGCAGGGCCCAGGATGAGGCCTAGGGCCCCTTTAAGTCCTCCAAATGGTTATGATAGTCAAGCTAGGCACGCTACCTTAGAAATCCAGAAGAGGAAAATTAATTTTAACTGGTACACTCAGGGAACATCTCTGTGGCACAGTGAAGCTGAGCTCAGCCTTGAGGACAGGGTACAATGTAAACAAAGCAACAGAGAGGCCAGAGAGCATCTGTGCACTTGCCTGGAGCAGGAATGTTACCCGGGACAAAGTGCTAAGGAAGCTTTGGAAGGTAGAGAATGAGTGCCCAAGGCAGTCAGAGAAGGCTTCCCCCAAACTGTCTTAAAGATTGGCAGAAAGAATCTGTCTAACAGAGAGTGAGGGAAAGGGGAATTCAGGCAGAGGAAACAACTTACACAAAGTACAGACATGTAGAAAGGCAAGGTGTGTTAAGTGAATAACAGAAGTTCCATACCACTAGTGAAGGGGCTCAGAATGTGCCACAGAATGCCACCTGCTATATCGACAAGGATGTTGTGACCATCAGCCACTGCAGCTGCCCCCAGTGGTACACCCTGAGGGGATTCAAGATGGAAATGAACAGGATTCTGGCCCTAGATAGTTGAGGTGCATATCGAAGGAATAATTTCATCAAGCCCAGACGCTTTCATCTTCTCATACATGAAAAGCACTACATTCATTAACTTGTGATGTGTGTTTTTTCTTTAATTAACAGTAATCTTTTCATGTTCTGACTACCTGGTTTTTATTGCAAAAACTCGTATATATCCTGGCTCCTCTCTTCTTTCTTTAGAGCAGTCCCTCAGAGCTATCTGAGAGGCTGTCTCCAGGGCTTAAGTCCTCAGCATGTCCGCTGAATAAAACATAATTCTCAACTTTTAGGTTGTGCAATTTTTTCAGTTGACAGGCATATAGATTATTTTGAGCTGAAGTCAATTGAGAATCAACAGATACAGAAAGAAGTCTTCGCAGAGCTTCCATTAAATGACTAAAAGCAGAAACTTCTAAGAAACCAGGAGTGTCATAAATCTCCACTCTGGGGGAGTTTTATGGCCATGAAGAAGAAAGAAAGTTGGCACTGAAAGGAAATGACACAAATAAGCCTTACTAAAATAATGCTGATCTTCCATTAGTTTCCCCATACATTTACCTTCCCACCCATAGAAACTCAACCTCCCTTTCCTTTATTAGGCACTTCTTCACAATTTATCACTCTTCATTAAAATTGTATATAAACTCTAAAGTCTAACCATCTCTTTGGGGTTTTCACTTTATTTCTCTGAAGCACCATGAGCATTAATAATAATAATAACAACAACAAGATCGATAAAAATTTGTATGCCTTTTCTGCTGTTAATCTGTCTTTGTCAGTTTAATTTGTAGGCCCCATTCATGAACCTAAGAGGGTAGATGAAAAAATTTTCTTCCCCCATGCTAGAATAGGCAGAGGAGGAAGAAGGAGAGGCCTATGAGAGGTAGGGTAAGAGAAGTGGTCAACATGATTAAGAAGTAAAAGAATAAAATTGAACTTCTCAAACCCTCAGGGGGGGAAGTAAATTGCTGGGTGTACATACATACGATATATTGTGTGAGTGATAGGATCCAGAAACCACAAAGAATGGGTACGTTCCTGTCCCATCAAGAAGGAGCAGCCTTCTCAACCCAAGCCAATTGCTGCTTTGGTGGGCATGAAGGGCCTTGTGCTGCCAAGTCATCTGATTTATGTTTTCAAGAAAACCCAGAAATCCAGATTTTTAGATAATATGTTCAAATTTTAAATAATGACTCAAAATTTTTCAAATTATTATTTAGGCTGAAACCCCCACAACTCTTGGCCTGATATGGATGCTAGTTTATCACTTCTGGGCTAGAGTCTAATAAATTCTTATTGCATCCAAATTAGACCAGTGTCTGTCTGATTCACTATGTGCCTAATTAATGGGTTGGCAGAACATGACAGGCTGAAGATTTGGGGGGATAGAACAAAAATCAAGTTTAGAGCTTTTATTCTGGAAAAGACCTGTTTATATGTATCTATATATATATATCTATATCCATATCTATACGACATATCTATATATAGAGACATCTATATCTTCCTCAATTTAAATAGAGGCAAGATATTATTCTCAAGCTTTGTAATATTTTTCAAAAATTGCCAGGGCTTAGAAAATATACTGTCATAGCCAGAGGCATGATTTGAAAAAAAAAAAAAAGAAAAAGCATTCATTATTAATGAACAGGCATAGTTCACTCTATTGTGCTTCACTTTATCACACTTCACATTTTTACAAATTGAAGGTTTGTGGCAACCCTGCCTTAAGCAAGTCTACCAGCATCATTTTTTCAACAGCATTGGCTCACTTTGTGTCTGTGTCACATTTTGGTAATTCCTGTAATATTTCAAATTTTTCATTATTTTTATATTTGTTAAGGTGATCTGTGATCAGTGATCTTTGATTGTAGTTGTTTTGCAGTACCACAAACTGTGTTCATATACGACGGCTGACAATGTTGCGCATGTGTTCTGACTGCCCCACTGACCAGCTGTTCCCTGTCTCTCTCCCTCCTTAGGCCTCCCTCTTCTCTGAGACACAACAATATTTAAATTAGGCCAGTTAATAATCCTTCAGTGGCCTCTAAGTGTTCAAATGAAAGGAAGAGTCACACATCTCTCACTTTAAATCAAAAGCTCAAAATGGTTAAGTTTAGTGAGGAAGGCATGTCTAAAGCCGTGAGAGGCCACAATTTAGGTCACTTTAGCCAAGTTGTGAATGCAAAGGAAAAGTTCTTGAAGGAAATTAAAAGTGCTACTTCAGTGAACTCACGAATGATAAGAAAGTGAGACTGCCTTATTACTGATATGGGGAAAGTTTTAGTGATCTGGATAGATCAAACCAGCCACAACATTTCCTTAAATCTAAGCCTAATCCAGAGCAAGGCCCTAACTCTCTTCAGTTCTGTGAGGAAGGCACATAAGAAAAGTTGAAGTGAGCAGAGGTGGATTCATGAGTTTTAAGGAAAGAAGCCATCTCCATGACATTAAAGTGCAAGGTGAAGCAGCAAGTGCTGATGTGGTAGCTGCAGTAAGTTATTCAGAGATCTAGGTTAGACAATTCATGAAGGTGGCTGCCATAAACAACAGATTTCCGATGTAGAAGAAATAGCCTTCTACTGGAAGAAGATGCCATCTAGGACTTCTGTAGCTAGGGAGAAGTCAATGCCTGGCTTTAAAATTTCAAAGGACAGGCTGACTCTCTTATTACTGATTAGGGTAGTTGGTGACTTTTAAGATGAAGCCAATGCTCATTTACCATTCTAAAAATCCTAGGACCCTTAAGTATTTTGCTAAATCTACTTTGCCTGTGCTCTATCAATGGAATTACAAAGCCTAGATGTCCGTACATTTGTTTACAACATGGTTTACCAAATATTTTAAGCTGACTATTGAGACCTACTGCTCAGAACAAAAAGATTCCTTTCCAAATATTACTGCTCGCTGATAATGAACTTGGTTACCCAAGAACTCTGATGGAGATGTACAATAAGATGAATATTGTTTTCATACCTGCAAATACAACATCCATTCTGCAGTCTATAATCAAGGAGTAATTTCAACTTTCAAGTCTTATTATTGAAGAAATACATTTTGTAAGGCTGAAGTTGTCTTAGTGATTCCTCTGATGGATCTGGGCAAAATGTACAGCAAAAACCTTCTGAAAAGGATTCACCCTTCTACATGTCATGTAGAACATTTGTAATTCATGGCAAGATGTCAAAATGTCAACATGAATAGGAGTTTGGAACAAGTTGATTCCAACCCTCATGGATGACTTTCAAGGGCTTCAAGACTTCAGTAGAGGAAGTAATTGCAGATGTGGTAGAAATAGCTAGAGAACTAGAATTAGAAGTGAAACCCAAGATGTGACTAAATTGCTACAATCTCATGATAAAACTTTAACAGATGAGGAGTTGCTTCTTATGAATAAGCCAAGTGTTTTCTTGAGATGGAATCTACTCCTGGTAAAGACTGTGAAGATTGTTGAATTGACAACAAAGGATTTAGAATATTACATAAACTTAGCTGATTAAGCAATGACAGGGTTTGAAAGAATTAACTCCAGTTTTGAAAGCTCTGCTGTGGGTAAAATGCTATCAAATAGCATTGCACGCTACAGAGAAATCATTGGTGAAAGGAAGATTCAATTGATGTGGCAAACTTTTTTGTTGTCGTATTTTAAGAAATTGCCACAGGTCCCCAACCTTCAGCAACCACCACCCTGATTAGTCAGCAGCCACCAACATCAAGACAAGACCCTCCACCAACAAAAAGATTATGACTCACTGAATGCTCAGATGATGGTTAGCATTTTTCAGCAATAAAGTATTTTTAATTTAAGGTATAATGCTATTGCACACTTAATAGAGTACAGCATAGTGTAAGCATAACTTTTATATGCCCTGGGAAACCAAAAAATTCATGTGACTCTCTTTATTGTAATACCCACTTTATTGCCGTGGTCTGGAACCAAACCTGCAACCTCTCCGAGGCATGCCTATAAGTGTATTTGAGACCCTACAAAATTAATTCTACATGCTAATATTTAGGGGGAAAAGGTACTGTTTTCACTATGCAAGGTGAAAAGGTCTTTATTTAGTAGCATATACAAACTTTAATTTCATGAGCAACATGAACAAATCTAAGGTCTTTCATATTTTCTCCTTGTTGGAGAGTCATTCTAAGGGCAAATTCATTAAAACTGGAAAATGCTATATACTTCTTCAGACTCTTTTAATTGAGGAAAAAAGTATTTATTTTAGGTGCCTGTTTAGGCAACTTTGAGAAACCATTGTATGACAAATGACAAATCTTATATTCAAGTTTGTACCAACTTATTTGCCATTATAAAAATTACCCTTGTATGGATTTTAGAAGTAACTTTCTGAATAACCTCAGCTGCATAAAAATTTAACTACTACATAATTCAAAACTTCACCTATAATTATTGTTAAGGTTATGACATAAAAAGACATTCCTCTGAAAACTAAAATCAACTTTCATTTCAATTTTCCCCGTTACATTTTTTTCATAAGTATAAAACATGTTTTCTCTTTACTCTTTACAAGAATATTTGGAAAGGCTGGATTTAAACTAAGATTATTCATTATTTCTAGTTGAAAACCTTCTAAGCAGACAACTCATCTCTCAAAGATAACCTGATGGACTTTAGACAACTCTAAGTGTTAGAAAACTCTTTCTGATATTGAACTGTGGTAAAAACCAGGGTTTCCTAACTCCCAGATCAGAGTTTTTTCATATAATTTAGTTTGAATGAGGTCTTTAGATATCCAGATTACAATAACAAAAAACAATTTCAAAATAAAATGCAAAAGATTCCTAGTAGGTACTATAGAAATGATGGCAATATTTACTTTTAAAAGCATTGGTTTCATTGCAATAAAGTCCCTTATAGGATTATTTTAAATAATAAATTTAAAAAAAAATCTTTATATTGGCAACCCTCCATTTACTCTAACAATTTGCATTAGATAGAGAAGAATGATACATTTAGGGGAGTCATCACTTGTTCACTCACTAATTATGTGTTACAACTTATATTGAAAAGTGAGTCAAGAATGAAACCTTTCCCCTCCCCAAATCGATTTTACACTAAGAATTACTTTTTGTTTAGCACCTTCAACAACCCTATGAGAATAATTATTCCATTTTTATTGTAAGGTAATTAAACACAAGATATACAAGCATACATAATTTGTTTATTCAACTAGCTAGATATTCCTATTTTTTCATATCCTGCTTATAAATCCTTATTTGACTAGTCAGATCAGGAAAAATATGGTTTTAGAGATACCTCAGTCTCAAAAGCCAGGTCCTTATTGGCCTTACCATTTTTGAGAGACCATCAAGTTGCTGGGCCCTTCCTGTCCTCATCCCCAAAATGAGAACAATACTTACACAGCTTATGGTGATGGTGCTGGCATAGTGTTGATCAAGGAAGTAATACTATGTCAAGCACACACTAGGTACACAATAAATGTTAATTCCTTCCCCCACTCCAGATGGCACAAAATTAGGAATTTGAAAACATACTATTAAGGATAGGGAGCACTGATCCATCAAACACGGAAAAGTTTTGAGAACTACAAAATTTAACCTACTGGTACTAATGTGAAAACTCTTTAATTAAATGCCTACACAGTGCAGCCTATGCCAATTTATAGTTAAATATAATTTTCTAAATATGCCATCACTTTGAAAACAATTTTTTCTCATTTTTTCAGTAATTTCTAAGCACATACCCAGCCAGTGACTGCCAAAAAACCACAGCCCATCGTGAACCAAGTGTCACACACCCGGCCAAATAATGCTAAATCAGTAACAGTACAACAAAAATTTACTTTTTAAACTGCGTGGATTTAAATCTATTCTATTTGAGATTGATACGGAGTGAAGACCTTCTCTTAACCTTCTTCTCCCCCCCACCCCCCCTTTTAAATAAGATGCTTAGTGTCTGGGAAGGGCTTAAGAAGCAAAGTAAAGAATGTAAAGGGAGGGAATGAAACAACTTTTGGAGTACATCCGTGTCAAGGGAAAGCTGACTCCTCCCTAACCCTGAAATACAGCTACTGCAGCCACAAGGAAACCCAATGGCATGTTATCTGCCATTCTCGGCACTTGTCCCGTCTACCCCTGTGCAAAGGAAGGAGACCGGAGCGCACGAATTCCCTCTTTCTCCACGACCCACAGCTAAAGCTAGAACATGCCAGCAAGCTGCAGACACACACTCGGGTGACCCTCTGAGATCCACAGACCCAGTTACATAGCCAGCACCCACCCAAGTCTTGAGAACCCCCACCCCCAACGATCCACCCCCACCCCCAACGATCCTCCCCCGCCCGCCTCGCCCCAAGATTCGCACATGCGTACACCCAATTAGGAGGTGCGAGCGTTCCCCGCCTCGTCTAGTCCCCACGCCCAGCTGCCACGCAGCCAGTCCTCCTGCCCTTCTTGGGGACGCCGGCTTCAATATCAGTAATACGCATGTGCAAACGGTTTCTCCTGTCCATCCTTTAGCCGTTCGGGGCGGGGCGGCAGGCGGGACAAAGTTTCTTGCGCAGGCTCCAGACATGCGCAGTGCAGGCGCTGAGGCGCCAGCTGTCGATTTGGAAGTTCCGGGGAGGCCGCGCATGCGCGAGTTTACGCGTTGCCGGCGAAGAGGGGAGCCTGACGACTCGGAAATTTGAATACCACAGTAGCATGGAGTGTGACCTCATGGAGACTGACATCTTGGAGTCGTTGGAAGATCTCGGGTAAGACTGCCAGAGCACGGGTCTCGCAGAGCCCACGCTGCCGGCCCCCCGGGAACTCCCCCTCCGCCCCAGTCAGAGACACCTGCCTCTCCACGCCGCACCCCGTGGCTCCTGGCTGTCGCCTCTCCGTAGCTCCGGGACCCCAGTGTCCACTGCCTGCCCTGCCGGGTCGGGGCCCTCCAGCTGCGACGCCCCTAGGCCCGCCCTGTGCTCCCTGCAGCCGAGCTACCCGCAGCGTTTGTCAGTCATGCGTGTCATTGTCTGGGTTCTGGTTCTCGCCGCCACCCTCCCCGAGCTCCTCTCCTTGCTCCCCATCCTCCCGCCCTCCCCCCTCACTCTGGAGGTTGCCAGAGTTGATTCTCCCTTTGCCTACTTGTCCTCCAAACTTCCTGCTCCTCGCTTGAGCCCCTGCTCCTACCCCACCCCGCGTCTCTCAAAGAAAAATCTCCTTTGCCCAGTCATGTCTGCATGCGCCCAGGTTTCCCTCAGCCACAAGTCCGTGCGCTGCATCCGTTCCGCCCACCCGCTCACTTGTGCTCCTAACCTGTCACCACCTTCATGGGAACCACTGGCAGTTTCCCTTGACTCCTGACACTCCTTCATTGAGCCACCATCAGCCCTTATCCTTAGGGGTATCTTCACCCACCAAGTTCCTGCCCGTTTGTTGTGCATCTTGTCTCTCCTCCTGATAGTTACCCAACCATAATTCTTCAGTATCTAGAAGCTGGAAACAGGGCTTCTTATCTCACTGGGTCACCCAGATCAGTGTACTCTGTTAAAACTTGAGAACTTAGAGTTTCTTGGGCTAAATGTGCTTCCAGAAACAAACTGTATGATTAAGTATTTGTCTATAGGTACGGTATCATAAAAAAAAAAAAAAAAAAAGAAAGAGAAAAACAGATGTAGGTAACTATTTATAAAGTAACAAGTCCCTTATCAAAACCTTTCCCTAGGTGTTTCCATGCTATGGAAACCTTTGGGGGAAATCTTTCTTCTTTAGGAAAGGATATCTTGGGTTCCCAGAATCTGCCCATTTAAGTAACTTGCCCGGGAATAGACTTTAACGAAAGGAAATGGTAGTGCTTATCATCTTTTTTGTCAACGTGAATTATCATTTGTTCTTTTTTTGGAACTTGCTCCGAATTTTCATGAATATTCCAGACTTTAGGCGACTTATTTCTTTGATGAGAGCCTAAGTAAAAGTCACATTCAGCAAAATAGTCTTTTTTTTTTTAAGAATTTTTGAGATACAGTTAACAGACAATAAACTGCATATATTTAGAGTGTACAATTTGGTATTCCAATCCCCCAATTCATTCCCCCCCCAACCCTCCCCGCTTTCCCCACTTGGTGTCCATATGTTTGTTCTCTACATCTGGGTCTCTATTTCCGCCTTGCAAACCCGTTGATTTGTACCATTTTTCTATATTCTGCATGTATATGTTAATATATGATAAGCAAAATAGTCTTTTTGGTGGACCTCTCAGACTAAATTGCTGAATTTCACGCATGAAACCATTCAGGAAACATTTTTGAGGAACACTTGTTCTCTCGACAGGGTTGGTCTGAGCACTTAAGGGTACAGGGTGAGGTGGAAGAGAAGTTAGCACTGTGAAAATATGCTGTGAGGAAGGCCAGGAAAAGGAAAGGAAATTAGGAAGGAAAACTGGGAAAGGAAACAAGTCCTAAACTTCCTAGAAGTGACACTTAAGATTAGTGTTGAAGGAGGAGTAGAGGGAGGATGGAGGTAAACTATTTAAATGTAGTCACTCTATATGGATAGAGGTCCCTTAACAAATGATGATAGATGCCATTTCTTCCCATTATTGTTCTCTTTTATCCTCTGTTAACTATGTTTTTCTTCTTTTGGATACTATACAAGTCATTGTTACTATAATAACTCTAGTTAAATAAATCATGGAGATGGGTCCTAATGTAAACCATGGGATATTCTGAAAACTTGGCTATAAATTTTAACCCAAAACTGCTTGGTTTGGTGGCATTCAATCATTAACATTTAGCCTTAGTTGAATGACATGCTTTTCAGGGATTTACTGTGAAATATTAGAAATAAATGACCATTATTAGGAATTCAGTAATTACTTGTAGAATAAATGTTTAAATGTGTAACACAGGAAGAAATTTCTAGGCCTAGTTTTTTTTTATTTCAATGTCTAATATGTGGTTTTGAATTTAGATGCCAGGCTATATATAATCTCATTTTCTGTGTAAGATTTTTTCTGTACCATTAAATATGTAAACATAATTATATTTTAAAAGGATGGACTGTTGTCATTTCTCTAACATCTCTATACCTCTAAATATCAAATTATTTTAAGCATATTTAATGTATCATACTTAAGTGTTTTTATCAATATTACATTTAAAAGAAGATAAAATAACCTTCTGAAGAATATATATTTTAAAATTACTTTGAGAATGACAAAATGTTTAATTCTAGCTATTTTCTAGATTGAAGTTCATTGTTACTATTGTCTTTTATGAATGTTTGAACATTTAATAATTTTTTTTAAATTACGTTTGAATCACTTACAAAAGATTGGGATTCAGTTGCACCAGTTCACCCAAACATCAACTGGCCAGCAATTATTAAATTAATCTTCACATTTATCTGGTGCTAGTATATCTTACTAATCTTAACTATCTTTAAATGTAGATGAAGGAAATAAATAAATAATTGTAAAGTTTTTTCTTTTAAAGAAAGTCATTAAAAACCTAATCTAATTTCTGGAAAATTTTCCAGAAAATATAACCTAAGTCTTATTTCTGAAATAGTAAACGTGTAATTTGTTATCATTTATAATCTAGTTTTAATATGAATTCAGCTAAAGAAAATAAGCCTTTGTACAATGAGAGCTCTCTGTAAAGGTTGACATAATTTAGTACATGTGATTCTATTCAATATTCACATACTTTGAAGGGATTAGCTTGTTTTTCTAATGGTTTAGTTTATATTTGCAAGTTTAGAGGTTGGTCATTGTAACTTATCTTTGTTAGACCATTGCTTAATTATACAAATAAAATGTAAATATATTGTATCTGTAATGTATTAGATGTGATTTTATATTCTTCTGAAGTATAATTTCTTACTCACCAGTTACAAGGGTCCATTGTTAGAAGATGGCGCTCTGTCTCAGGCAGTCTCTGCTGGAGCCAGTTCCCCTGAGTTTACCAAACTCTGTGCTTGGTTGGTGTCTGAATTAAGAGTGCTCTGTAAACTAGAGGAAAATGTGCAAGCAACTAACAGTAAGTAAACATTCAGTTTTAGGTGCAAAATGTAAAAATAAAGTTTGTACTGTCAAGTGAATATCATCCGTACTGCAGCTGAAATTTCAGGTTCTTTGTAAATGTAAAAAAAATTTTGTAAAGAAACCAAATGCTTTTTTTTCCTCCATTATTTTTGGAGATAAGGTGATTCTGAAGTTGAAAAACTGGAATGTAGTCATACAACTGTTAAAAATTTGTGGAAGTTGAAAAGACCCTATTACTGAGATACAGAAAAGTGGAGACAAGTACATATGAACTTTTTATTCTTTGTGAAAAATTGTGAGATCTTAAGTTGGTGGCCAGAACTAGAAATTGGGGTGTTTTTCTTTGAGGACTGCCAAATTTCATAAGCACATATAGCATGTAAAGTAAATGAATTATAATTCTGTTATACATGGGGAGAAAGAACACTTTATTAAGAAAAGAACACTTTATTAAGAAGCTTTCTGTATCATAGGAATGTATCACTAGGTGCATGAAAACTAGATCCAGCACCATCAGATTTATGGTATTGAGAGCTGTTTTATATTTGCCAATTTTATTACTGCTTTAGCACTAGTTTTGATGCTGTGAAGGAGACAAAAGCTTGGAATTTGACAACTCCACAACTTTGTTCGCTCCTATTATAGGTAAACCCATAACAGGAGACAAAGAAAAATGCCCACCTGCTAATCCACTCTTATGGAGAACTATACACATAATCCCATTTTTTCCCCCAAAGAATCCCATTTCAGAGAGCTCACTCTTGCATATTTAGTATATTTAATACGTATACATCAGTTGCATCCATTTCTAATTATTAAGGAGAGTGTAGTATAACAGTAGGAGCAGAAGTTTACCACTTACTGAACACTAGCCCTATTCTAAGCACTTTACAAGTGTTAATGCACTTAAAACCCTGGTAGCGTTGCCAGCTTTTATTATTTTTTTATGCATTAAACAAGGAAGCACAAAGGTTAAGTACATTGCCTGAGGTCACACAAGCAGTAAGTGATGCAGGTTTCAGTCCCCAGCAGTCAAGTTTGGGAGCCAGTGTTCTTGATGCTGCCTCTTGACCTAACATTTCAGAGATTGTAGGTGTTTTTTTTTTTTTTTTTTTTTTTTTAATAAGTTTATTTATTTATTGGCTGTGCTGGGTCTTCGTTGCTGCACACAGGCTTTCTCTAGTTGCGGCGAGCAGGGGCTACTCTTTGTTGTGGTGCACGGGCTTCTCATTGTGGTGGCCTCTCGTTGCAGAGCACAGGCTCTAGGCGCATGGGCTTCAGTAGTTGCGGCATGGGCTCAATAGTTGTGGCTCATGGGCTCAATAGTTGTGGCTCATGGGCTCTAAAGTGCAGGCTCAATAGTTGTGACACACGGGCTTAGTTGCTCCGTGGCATGTGGTATCTTCCTGGGTCAGGGCTTGAACCCGTGTCCCCTGCATTGGCAGGCAGATTCTTAACCTCTGCGCCACCTAGGAAGCCCCTGTAGGTGCCTTTGAAAACACCGTTTATGACCAGGAGCCCCGTTGTTCAAACGAAAACATCTTGTAGAAGTCAGTATAAAACAGGTAAAAAGTGTGGCAGTTCTAGTTGAAGTTGAGAGAGAATACTTTGAGCACAGCTGTCTCCTCCCATGTGCCTCTAAGAGTTCTTTGGAACTGGAGTTCACAGAACACAGGTTGCAAAACATTGATAATACATTCTTGCCATTTTATACGTGAGAAAATGGACTCAAATCAGGTGACTCTCTCAAAGTTTGTTAGTTAAATTTTACCCCTTTGTGATATTGGATAGAGAACTATCAAAATAGTAAGGAAGAAAGAGCACCTAAACACTGTACTTGACACATTATGAGAATACAGAAATGCAAATCATGTTTGCCATCTTCAAATGTAGCCTAAGTGGGAATTTTAGGCACAACTGAAACAACCAGAGATTAGAACAATAGTTAAATGTTTCACTTTGTGATTCACAGGGGAAGGAAATCAGTGAGTGCAGCAGGCCCTGGGGAATGTTTCATCAAGGAGCAAGACCACTGGGCTTTGATGGATAGGTGAGGTTTGATAGAGGAGGAGAGAGTAGAGGGCATATCAATCACAGGGAGTCACTTAAGTGAAAACACGGAAGTAGAAATGAGACTCACCATTCCTGGTACAGTGAGGAGACCAGCCTGGTACAAATAGAGGGGAATAATTGCGGAGGTTGTAGGTAACTGCTATATACATATAGTAGGAACTACTAACAATATACTGGGAAGGGCAAGCAGAGAGATTAAGAAGAATCTTTAAAGACAAATAGAAAAAATTAGATTGGATGAGGTAGAAATTAGGAAGCCATTAAAGGTTCTCAAACAAGGCAATAATCTAATGAAAACTGTTTAAGGAAGCAAATTGGCAGTGGTGTGAGAATGGATGAACTAGAAGAGAAAGGAACTTGTGTTAGGAGAATCCTATTAAAATTTTCAATTTATATATAATTATGCCAATGGGGAAAGCAATAATTTTTATTAAATAAGATTATTTTAATTCTTAAAAGGCCCAAGTGAAGCTGAAGAATTCCAGCTTGAGGTGAGTGGGCTACTAGGGGAGATGAACTGTCCATATCTTTCACTGACATCTGGGGATGTGACCAAGCGCCTTCTCGTTCAGAAGAACTGCCTCCTTTTGCTCAGTAAGTTCATGGCTACTAGAATGTAGCCATTATTTTCTATTTGTGTTTCCATGGCTAATCAACAGGTTTAAAGAAAACTTTGCTAAATTTCTAACTAAGAAGCTAATGATGGGTTCACGCGCTGGTAGCAGTGTCATTTTGTAATTGCTGTTCTTCTGTGGTTTAAATTTGGTGTGGTGCTAAGCCAGCTGTGCTTCACCTAACATGACCAAGGGTAGTGCTGGAGGGTTATCCAAGTGTGTGATCACCAAACCTTAGAGTTCTATACTAAAAGCACACTTTAAAATAAACTAGGAAGATATGGGAATAATGAAGATTTTTTTAAAAAATTAATTTATTTGAGGATGATAACCATTCTAGGCACAGTAAATGATAAATGTAATTATTTAAAGTATTTTGTCTTGTTGATATTTCTTCATGGCTGGGTAATTGGGGATTTTGATTTTGTTTGTAAAGATGTCAAATTACAATGTAAACATTTTTGGAATACTGTTTGGATTGTTCCTGTACTTACTGATCATTCTGGGAAGTAAATTTTTATGAAAAATTGTTTCCTTCATGTTTTTTAAATGTACTAACTACTATTTCTCTCTTCACCCTGAGAAACAGTAAGTAGACTCAAAATTTTTCTTGCCTTACATAAAATCTCCAGTAAACACCACCAGTAGTCTTAAACTCAGAATTTTTGTAGCATTCTGAGACACATTTATATTAAACTTTGGTTAATGACTATTATAGTTCTTATTATGACAAACACAATTCAGAGGATCTTTTAAATGTTTGTCTTTACAACTGAACTTCGGCTTCTGAAAAACGAGGTAACTCCAATTTTGAAGGTTCGGTTAAAAAGGAAAAAAAAGGTGTGTTCATAGCCATTATACTTAGGAACTAAGGTATTCCAAAATCACTTCCTTAACTTCCCCTTTGTCAGATGATTGCTACTGGGTGGGTATGGGGGCGGGGGATAGACATATAACGTTAGATATTGCTTTAGGTACTGATATTGCTGCATATAGTTCTTATGCGTTATCCTTCAAGTTGTATAATTTCAACAACTGGCTCAGCCACAGTATACTCACTGAATCTTCCTTTGTAGCACTGCTTATCCTTACTAATACCTGATATTTGGCACTTAGAATATGTTATCTTACATAGGAAGACAACAGCTGTGTGGAAAGCTCAGTAATGATCCTGAATAGCTAATGCTTCCAAAGAGCACAGAGTTTGGTCTTTTTGGTGCTGATTACTTCCAGAAATCACTCGGAATATAAATATTTATAAAAATGCCTTTAACTCTTCCCTCTTCTTAACCAGACTGTTCTGAACATTATTATTTTGGACTCAGGGTCATAATTATATTTTAATGTGCTATCACCTCAAAAGCTCTTCAAGAATATACAACTGTTTGCTCCTCAGCTAAATGATTAAATCAACTAAAGGTTACTCTGCTCTTGGAATTCTTCATACATACATATACACTGCTCCCTTCCTCCTCTTTATCTTTGCCTCTGCTCTTTCCCCTTCCGAAAATATTCCCCAGTTTGTATTCTCTCATGCTAGTATGCATTTATGTACATGTACTCATTCTCTATTCACACTGTATAAATATTTCTCATCTTTCCAAGTATCAGTTGTCATATCTCAATGCTATAATTTTACTTGCTTCTTCCAGCACCCTTACCTTACTGATTTGAATCTTTTAATATGTTGTGTTCTGAGGGGGAAAATAAACCAACCTCATTAGAATTGTTAGTAAAATAGAATAGTCTTCTCTAATAGTCTCTAGTGGCCAAAAAACTCCCATGTGTCAGGTTAAGAACTGTTGGGGCTGTTCATTGGCCTTTGTGGTTGTCAGGATATTTCCATTAGGTATAATAAGTCAGATATCTTTGTATGCATATGTTCTTTATTCCTGACTAGATTGTCAATAAAGATCTTTTTTGTTTGTTGTGTACTAAATCTCCAGTGCCTTTCCTGGTACTCTGAACACATCAGTTACAGTTAATGTTTTTTGATGGTAATTGTGTTGGTAAACTAATTTTGTGACTGCCTGAGCTATGTTGCCCCCAGTTGAGAGACCAGTTTATTAAATCATATAATATATGATTTTCTAGAGCAAGGGTTGGCCAACTTTTTCTTAAAGGGACAGATAGTAAATATTTTCAGCTTCATGGGCTGTGAGGTCCCTGTCATAACTACTTAACTCCACTGTTGTAGCATGTAGGCAGCCATAGATGATATGTAAATAAATCAGAGTGTGGCAGTGTTCCAGTAAAACCTTATTCGCAAGAACAGTTGATTATTTTCATGACAGTGGGGTTTTACTGTTCAGATCTTTTAACTCATACAGTTTGCTATATGGAACATGTTAAGATTTTATCAAACCCATTTAGAATGACTGCTCCAGAAACTTAGTTGTGTTTATTCTAGAATAGGATTTGGCAGCTTTTTGGAAATGGTCTGCCAAAATTATGACCCTTGTACTTCTCACATTACACCTTGGGTGTGGGAAATGAAATAGTCAAACTGGTCATTCTTTTATACTTATAATAGGGCTTTTAAGCGCCCAGAAAATGTCTTTTTCCAAAACTATCTTCCTAATGTTGTTAGAAGGTTCTCACTTTGTCACTTAACCTGAAATCCTGAGATCCAAAGGATTATTAAACATCTTTTATAAAAATTTAAATGTCCTTGGGAACGTTAAAGGAATAAGATTGAATATTTATACCCTCAACGGAATTACCTGAAGCAGATTGCAGCCCTCATTATACCTGGCTGCAAGCGACACACAAGGGAATGATATTGATATGAAAGGACTCTGCCCAGAAATGATTAGAAGTTTTGGGGTTTTGTTTTTTGGTTCCCCCCCCCCCCCAGGGGAGGGAGTGAGAATGAGGAACATATGAGGGAAGGGAATATTGAGAAGAATATAGATGGAAGAGGTTTTCTGTGAACAGCCAGAGGGTGACCTTAGGCTACTAGAGACCATGAAAAAGGAATGTTAGGAAATTTAGTGCCTTCCCCCTTCTCTTTTAAGTGAAACTTTGACTGCTTAAAAATGTTCTTTCAACTCCAGTCTTAAACAGACTACTTGAGTATTGGAAGGTAAGAGGGCAGGATAGTTATATCACTGGTGTATATCAGTTGTGAGAAGTAAAAAAAAACATGATAACCTTTTTAACTGTTGCTGAAAATTGGCCACCTGCCACCTTTTGCAAATTTGTTAACAGATGCCAGCCCCTGTTCTGGAGGTTCCTTAATAGTGAAATGCAAGAATCCAGATTTTAAGATGTGATCTACCTTGATCCTTTGGTTTCAAAGAAGAATCGCTTGCTTTTAAATCAGTCTTTAAACATATATTGGTTAAATACTGAATTACAGAACCAGTTTATTTGTTACGTCATTTGCAGGTAAAAATGGTTTTCCTTTCTTGTTTTTATCCATTCTTGCAGCTTTAAAAGTTACATATCATTAGGTCTATAGAGTTGTGACTCCAGACTTATGACTATTAATTGTAGCTGTATCTCATTTTGAAATCTTATTTTGTTTACTTCAGCATACCTCATCTCAGAACTAGAAGCTGCCAGAATGCTCTGTGTGAATACTCCTCCAAAAAAAGCTCAAGAAGGAGGCGGTAGTGAGGTCTTTCAAGAGTTGAAAGGCATATGTATTGCTCTAGGAATGTCCAAACCTCCAGCCAATATAACTATGTTCCAATTCTTCAGCGGGATTGAAAAAAAAGTAAGACCTTTAGTACCAGATTGTAGTGTATTAAAGGCATAGTCCTATAGTTGTTTGAAATGAAGCAAGTTAATTTCTCTTAATGGGAACCTAATGTACATATTATTGATTGTTACTACATGAGTTTTGGGTTTTAAATCCTAGATACCTTCGAGAGAAATTGGTATTTTACTGTTTGTTTTTGTTTTTTTTTTAACATGTTAGCTTATTTCGTTTTCAAAAAGAAAACTTTGCACTTTGATTTATAAACTGAAATAAGCTAGAAATAATGTAAAAAGAATTAGGATTTAAGTCCATTTAAAAGTATTTTATCCTTGAACTTTGATGCAATTAATTTTAAGGTCTTTATCATTAAATGTTACCACCATTCTCCCCACTGACTGGACAGAAAAGGATGTAAATGTTTTGGGATTTTAATCCAGTCACTTGTAGTCTTACATGTTTCGATTGGCAAACTAGATATGTTAACTGCTGATATAATCTAGTATGTGAAAATAAGTCAAAATTATTTTTATACCACACGTTATCAACAGTTAAGTTATATAATTAACTAGGAACAAGAAATTTTAGTTAAAAAATTAATGAACAGAAGAGAATGATATTTGTTATAGCAGAGTTATTCTCTGTATGCATATCTGCTGGACTCTTAAGAATTGGTACATTTGCATTATGGGGTAAATGGACGCCATGATGCACAAATTTGGCTGAACTCTATAGGGGAGCAGCAGTGTATCCATAGTCCATATTTTTCTGTGTGTTCATTCATTCATTCAGCAAATACACATTGAGTGCCCACTGTTGTCAGGCACTGTTCTAGGTGCAGTGAAGGACTCATGCTTCCATAGACACGTGAGGAGTGGGTCAAGTGAGTGTCTATCTTGTGGGTCTTGTACATTTCAAAACATCCTCCACCTTTGCCTCTGTCAGGAATCTTCTTTTGATGGCAGGATATGATGGGAATTGGGAAGATAAGGAGGATGTGTTTTACTTTTAGATTTGTTTATTCATTCATTTATGTTTTTGTGTCAGTTAAAGGAAACATTAGCAAAAGTTCCACCTAATCATGTGGGAAAGCCTTTATTGAAGAAGCCAATGGGACCGGCCCACTGGGTGAGTAGTGATCATCCTGAGTAAACTCTGTAAGGAGCCATCTACCTATCTCAGGATATTTATGTTTGTGCTTTTGAAGTTATATTTTCTAATATGTAGTTTCCTAGGTGGACATCCTTAGAATCATTTTTGTGAACCTTAAGGGTTATCCAAGATAATTTTATTTATGTAAGATTAGAAGCACTTCTTTCATAATTTGTAAATATTTCACACAGCTGATTAAATTGAAGTTCGGTATGATGCATGTTTCTAATTGCCAAATGGGTTGCCTTCAAGCCAAAAACTTCACTGGGCTGAGCTTCACACAGTGAATTATAGGAAAACTAAATGAGAATTTTGTACTTTACATATTCTTTATTATGTTTTGAGACAATATTGTTATGCCTGTCATTTCATTAGTTTATTATAACTTCTTATTCTGTTTATTAAATAACCTAATTCATTTTGTGCTGATTGCTGGGGATTCAGTTGTGAATGAAACAGATACAGTTTCTGCCCTTTTGGAATAGGGGGTCAAGCAGATTTAAATTCTAACTGGTCTTTTTAATTTTGTTTCAGGAAAAGATAGAAGCAATTAACCAAGCCGTAGCCAATGAATATGAAGTTCGGAGAAAGCTGCTAATAAAACGTTTGGATGTCACTGTCCAGTCTTTTGGCTGGTCTGACAGAGCTAAGGTACACATTATATCACTTAAAAGAACAGAGTATTTATAGACATGATCCTTAAACATTCCTAGCACAGTTTAGAAACAGTAGAGACTATAAGAGAAGTACATAGCAGACACACATAGGAATTTTTCTTTTAGTGAGTTACTGAATAGCAATTCTTTCAGCCATTCAGCAGTAATGAAAACATTTATTTTTCAATGTTTTAAAAATATTTTTCAACAAAGCTGGATGTTATAAACCCTACTGGAAGTACCCATTTGTGAGAGAGAAAGAGGAAGTATCTGAAAATTACTAAAAATAATAAATTTAGAAATTGTTTATTGTACTTTAAGCTAATAATTTCACTTGCTAATTAAATAAATTACATTAGAAGTACTGGTTTTGGAGGACCAAATATTGTGATCCATTTATAGAGAACTGGGGAATCTGGTAGGACTTTGTTTTATTTCAACTTAAATAAAATAATCCAGGAAAAGATTTGGGTTATTCAACAGGTATTTATTAAATATCTACTATTTTATCAGTAAGTGGTAATTAATTGGCACAGTTGATTAATATGACCTTCTTAGAACCCTGAAAGAAAACTAATTCTTGAATATATGTGGAGATTGGTCCAAATATGTTAGTATTAGATGTTCCTTTAATAGTGCATTCATATTTTAAAGTAGATTTTTCTCTGAACTTCAATTGACTGAGAAAATGTTTTTATTTAGTTCTCCAATTATCTTCCTAATATGTTAGTTTCACCTAAAATCTTTAAACCATAGCCTAGTCTTATTTAGCCGCTAAATTGATGGGGTAGATATTTATTGAGTTACAATATCTTAGTGTTGGAAAGGGGTCTTAGAGATCATTCTTAACTCCTCTTATTTTGCAACTAAAAGCATGGAGACCCAGGTAAATGGAAGGTTGTGTCTAAGCTCTCACAGTAAGTCAGTAGTAACACGAGGAATAAATTGTTCTTTTCTGGGACCGTTGTTGAGGAAATACCAGTCCTTTCTTAAATTATCTTTGATAAAAACAGTCATTTCACTCTCGGCATAGCATATATACTTCAAAAACAAAAACCTGCAACTCTCAGCTAGAAAAGCATGTAATGATTAGTGGGTGTACATTGATCCAAGGCGTTAGCCCTACAGTTCTGGTCTTGACACTGCCATTAATGGACTTTACTTCTGGGGTCCTGATGCCATGTGTCTGAGTTTCTGTTTGCTGACTTTTAACATCTTTAAAATGCCATGTTCAATCTAGGTGATATTTAAGACCCTTTGGAACTATAATACACAATGATCCTACAAAGTACATAAATATATTGGAGATGATAAGGACTATACAAATAATATCTCACTTTGAAACTTTGTTTCAAAAAACTATAGAAATTACTTTGATATGTACAACACAAACTTCTGTTTCATATAATGAAGTTATGTATTTATATCTCACTTTGAAATTGCATTTTTTTTTTTTTTTATTGGCTGTGTTGGGTCTTCACTGCTGCATTCAGGCTTTCTCTCATTGCGGCGAGTGGGGGCTACTCTTCCTTGCGATGTGCAGACTTCTCATTGTGGTGGCTTCTCTTGTTGCAGAGCACGGCCTCTAGGCGTGTGGGCTTCAGTAGTTGTGGCTCCTGGGCTCTAGAGCACAGGCTTAGTAGTTGTGGCACATGGGCTTAGTTGCTCCGCGGCATGTGGGATCTTCCCGGAGCAGGGCTTGAACCTGTGTCCCCTGCATTGGCAGGTGGATTCTTAACCACTGCGCCACCAGGGAAGTCCTGAAATTGCATTTTAAATCACTTTTATTTGAAACATATGAAACTATTTCTCAAACATGTTTGTTTCTATTCACCAGACATTGATTGAGCACTTATTATGGGTACAGTAGTGACTATAAGAAAATGAAATATAAGACATTCAGGAAACATTCCTCAGACAAGCTTATGGAATGGCAATCTCTTTAGCCTTTTAATTATTGAAGAAAAATTTTAAAAATAAAAAGTCATTGTCTTAACCACAATAGCCATTTTCATTTTTAGTATTATCTTCCTTACTTAGTCCACATATATAATCATAGTAAACATACCTTTTTACACCTTATTTTTTCACAGAATATAATTTAAACATTTACGATCAGTATTTTAATACCTGCATATAACTGACATACTAAGCAATTATTTTTTGTTCTTGTGCTATTTTCCTGTGTATTGTAGTTATAACTGTTGCTTCCAAAATTTAATAGGTAAGAGATTGTTGTTGCTTCCCCAAATTAGTTGAATTTGCATTTATTGATCCTTGTCTACAAAACATGTGTTATGTTTGTTAGAACTTTATTTTCTCTTGTGTGAATTTTCTCTTTACATCCTTTGTTCATTCATCTTCTGTGGTCTTACTTTACACATGCATTAAATGTGCTTCTACTAAATGGTTAAAGTAAACTGTCTTTTTCTTATTATTTATAATAGAGGAAAGTATTACATGGGGAATCACTTTTGCAAGAAATACCATGTTAACATTATTAGTTCAAATTAGTCACAGCTAACATGTTTTATCTCATAGTAAGCAGATGGGAAAATTAAAAAAGCAAAATTATTGAAATGGGTTTCCATTCTTGTATTTAAATAGATAAAATGAAGGTGTTTGATCTGAGACCAATGGCATGGGGAATCTTTGTGTCCCACAGTCCTAAAGGGAAACCCCTTTATCCCGTGTCCCCCTCCCCCTGCCAGTCATTCCTTGTTGTATCAGCAAGTCTGACGGCTGTTCTCTAAGGTAGTTCTTCACTGGGTACGAGCAATGGTGACTATGTAACTTTCTCTCTCATCTGGAGCCTAGTAAATGCTAGCATCAGACATTTTGGAAATCTTCAACTTATTTAATATCAGTGTTTCTGTGCCATATTGAAAATTGACATTTGTCTTTGAACACTTTCTTTCACAGAGTCAGACAGAAAAATTAGCGAAGGTTTACCAGCCGAAACGCTCAGTCTTATCTCCTAAAAGTACAATTTCTGTTGCCCACCTTTTGGCCGCAAGACAAGACTTGTCAAAGATTTTAAGGACAAGCAGTGGCTCTATAAGAGAAAAGACTGCCTGTGCCATCAATAAGGTGATGAAAGTACCTTTAATTTTCTTTAAAATACATTTATTTCTGTTCATAAAATAAATTAATTTAAAATTTAAAATATCTTTCTTATCCCGTAGGTGTTGATGGGCAGGGTACCTGACAGAGGAGGTAGGCCCAATGAAATTGAACCTCCACCCCCGGAGATGCCACCGTGGCAGAAAAGGCAAGATGGCCCCCAGCAGCAAGCAGGAGGCCGCGGAGGAGGGAGAGGTGGTTTTGAACATTCCTCATATGGAGGACGAGGAGGTCATGAACAAGGAGGAGGGAGAGGTGGACGTGGTGGCTATGACCATGGTGGCCGAGGGGGAGGAAGAGGAAATAAGCATCAAGGAGGCTGGACAGATGGAGGGAGTGGAGGAGGAGGAGGAGGTGGCTACCAAGATGGTGGCTATCGAGATTCGGGTTTCCAGCCAGGTGGCTATCATGGTGGCCACAGTGGTGGCTATCAGGGCAGTGGTTATGGTGGCTTCCAAACATCTACATATACAGGAAGTGGATACCAGGGTGGTGGATATCAGCAGGACAGTAGATACCAAGATGGTGGGCATCACGGTGATCGAGGCAGTGGTCGTGGAGGGAGAGGTGGTCGTGGAGGCCGAGGTGGACGGGCAGGCCAGGGAGGAGGTTGGGGAGGAAGAGGGAGCCAGAATTATCACCAAGGGGGACAGTTTGAACAGCACTTCCAGCATGGAGGTTATCAGTATAATCATTCTGGATTTGGACAGGGAAGACATTATACTAGTTGAGGCTACAGAACCTTACATTTTGCTAGAGCTCAAGTAATAGAAACTTAGTTTCAGAATCCTGAATCCAGCATTGATTTTGAATTAATGTGAGACCACAGGTGACAGGCAGGTTCCTGCTTGGCGTAAGCATTTGTAGGTCTTCATACAATATTGTTGGTTTTGTGGTTTTTGGTTTGTTTTTTTTTTAATGGTCTTACATAATGCTGTTTATTTGAGAAACACATATAATATCTCTCCTTTGTATGAAGAATTTCTTAAAAGGTAATTAAAATTGCCTTTAATTGACCAGTAGACTAATTCCGCAGTCAGAACATGCATATTTTTCTGAAGAAATTACTTGAATAAGTAGTTTTCATGTTTTCAATATGTGGTTTTGAAAAATGAGGATTCTCCTAGGTTTTTTTAGATTTACAACTAGGAAACCTTCCTCATATTAACAATCCATTTATATGTGTTTTCCTTAAAGTATTCTAATGCCTGTTTTCCAAGCACAGTTCTGCCCTGATTGGCTTTTTATTCAGGCAGGTTATGCAACATTTGCTTCATGATAGAACTTTTAGGTCAGTTCCTATTAAATGAGCTCTTCTGCAGATAGCACATTCAGTAGCCTTATTCTTTCAGTGGAATACTGTACCATATGCTCAACTCTGAAAACCTTGAACACGGCCAAAATCTGTAAAGATTATAAAAGCAAACTAAGTTGTGCACCTATAGTACATGTAGGCATTTAGTTAATGATAGCAATTCAAACTGACCTGCATCCATTCAAAACAAGTTCCTCCTTCAACCTTATTTTTACTTGAAATCTGCTAGAAGAAACAGCAAACTGAAATTCGTTTTATGCACGAGTTAATACCACTGGCTCAGCAAATACAAGTTAGTTTGCTTTGTGCAGGAGACTTTTTTTGTAATGGAAGAAATGCACTACCAAGTAAGAGGACAGATTTTTGCTTAGAGCAGGAGGCCCTTTATTATTGCTGCAGAAAACAAAAGCCTGGCTGAGTTGATGTTTGACACTCACCGTTACTGAAATCTACATGACGCTTCTTGCTGGGTTTTTGTACACGTAAATATTGTCAAGCTGTGAAAGAAAATGGCTGGAGGTGTGCTTTGTGTGAAAGGTGAGCAATAAAGTATCTGTATGTTCTCTCTGTGGTTTGAGTTTTATTTTAGCCACTTTTTTTAACCGAATTACTCTCAACGCTTGCTTCAAGCTTATGAACTGAGGCCTTTGTTCCCCAAAGATTCTTAAGTGTTTCCTTAAAACATAATTTGTAGTGAAAGATAACCCTTACCCTAAAACCTTAAGTTGAAAAACAGCTAATTCTGAATTTACCTTTTCCTATAACTTTATAGCTGGAAAATGTCACTACTCATCCCTGGCCACTAGGTGTAGCTGTTGCTACACAGTGTATTAGGCAAAGATCCCTTAATGGCCCTGATCTTTTAGGGGGCTTTTTTGTTTGTTTCTCCATTCTTCCTAAGAATGAGAGACATTTGAAATGAAGTGAATTGAAAATATAAATATATGTTTGTAAAAAGAAATAGTATTTCCTTTTCTTACTCAATTGGGCCTTTTAGAGTAAAGAATAACTCATGGCTTACCATTAAAAATATCCTCTTTGCTTTTGAGATAAGGACATTCTTTTGATGGCAGAAACCATTTTAAAAAGCCATAATCATTTTGTTAATTTTACCTGTTTTATTAGATTTTCCAACTGGCATTTACCATTCTAAAATGTTCGAACTTGAAGACAGTTTAACATACTTTTATTTATCATTAAAGATTTTAAGTTCTGTCTTGAAAGTTGTAAGTGTTCGTCTCTTTGCTTTATGCTGTTAAATATATTTAGTATATAGAGGAGTTTCCTATTAGAAATAAAATTGTCAAGGTTTCATATCTTAAAATATCTTAGAATGTATTAACGCATCCCTTAGCATTTGCTTTAATCTGTTTTCTAGCCTCAGACTCCACAGTATACTTAATATGTTTCATTCTTTTGACAAATATAATTTTTGATTTATTTGTATGGTTAGTAGGTTGCTTTTCATATGTGATTTTCATGTGATTACTTTTCATATGTGATCATATAAGAAAACAAATGATACATTTCTTCACCATGCACTTTATTTTCTGCTTCAAGCTAGAACTTTCTTTCACATTATAAACCCATAAGAGAATTGCTTTTTAGTTTCTTTACCATATATTAAGTTCTCTAGAAAGGATATTTCAAACAATTGATTAGTTTTGTTATATTAAAGTTTTTGGGTTTGTAAAGAGTGTTGATTTTACACACATTGTTAACTTGTAGAAAATAATGACTTACTGGCATAGGGAATGTGGGAATTTTTTTGAGAAACAAAATTTTTAGGACAGAATTTTTGACATATGAACTCTTAAAATATTGTCTCTTAAGCAGACAGTACCTTTTGTCAGTGCTTTGTTTCCTCCTCTACCAGGAACTAGAACAGGATGTCAACATTCTCTGTGAAAATTATCAGAGGTATGCCATTATCATTTTCATTTCATGCTCTCGTTCCAAACTGAGCTAGTGTCTGCTAGGTTTGAGGGCTGGCCACCCCCAAAATACACCACAATGGCATATTGATTATTTTGAATTAAAGTTACTTAAGAAAAGGGCAATGCAAGAGGGAGACTCTGACCCTCATTTCTGTCTCACTGGAAACAAGAAATAAGTCTCATGTGAAAAGTACACTCCCTGCACCTGGAGATAGAAGGACCAATATAGGGAATTCAGGTTGAGAAGCCTACATAAACAAATCTTGTTACTTCTTTAGTTTATTCTACCCCAAGCCCAAACTCTGTTTCAGGTTTTCACAGTTAATTGCCTAAAGCCTAAATTTCTTTGTCCTTTTAATTCCTCACAGTTTTTTTTTTTTTTGTCTAAAAAGTATAAAAGGTGCCTCCTTTGGCTAGGTTCCATTTCTATGAGACCTCAGGGTGCACAAATTAAAATCTGTTTCTTTTTCTCCTGTTAATCTGTCGTGTCAATTTTATTAGTCCACAAGAATTTATGAGGGGGAGAGTTGGAAATTTCTTCCTCTTCAATACCTCCTACTGGAATAAAGTTAGATAAATTCGTGCTGAGGGAAAGCATTTAAAATTGTTTCTATGTGGGGGTTAAGGTTGCTGACACTCCATGCAGTTGGAAATTCACCTATAGTCATCCTTTGGTATCCGCGGAGGGTTGGTTCTAGGACCTGTGTGCATACCAAAATCCAAGAATGCTCAAGTTCCATACTTGGGCCTCAGTAACCACAGTTCTGCATCGTGCATTCAACAGACTACAGATTGTGTAGTACTGTATTTATTGAAAAAAATCCACATTTGATTGGACCTGTGCCGTTCAAAGCTGTGTTCAAACGTCAACTACGTACTTAAATGTTTTTCCACTGCACAAATCATACTCTTACACCTAGATTTTTTTTAGGTTGTGCCCATCTTACCTTTTTGGATATTTTATTTGCCTATGTTATAGCCTTTTGAAAATAGATTTTAAATGTGTGTGCATTACTTTATCATCTCCCCCTTAGGTAATTTGGATGGTATTTGATTCAGTTGTTTTTTCTTTAACAGAGAGCACTATTACGTTAAATTAAAAAATACATTAGTCACAGGGTAGCTAATGTTATGTAAAACTCTTTTTCCCCTGATTTTCTTGTTTCTCTCATTCCTCACTAATAAGATTATAGTCACTAGAAATGCTGTGTGTTTTTCAGTGCTACATTTCCACATTTGTATACGGTAATGTATTCCTAGGGTTCAAATCACTGATTGAAACAGGTATGCATGTCAGTGTTTGAACTCATACACCTTGGGTGCTTTGAGTCACTTGCAAAATTACATTGCTAAAGACATTGCACAAACATAACTGTTGGCGTGAGAACTTCCGTAGTAAATCATTCACTGCCCACTAAATATAAATGAAGAAGCCTATGGTGGAAGTAGAAAAATTAACGTTCCCTAGGAATTTGAGGGGAAATCTTGGGGGAAAATCTCTGAAAATTATCAGTATTTGTTATGTTATTATACTTTCCTCAGGAAGAAGAGAAACCTGCAGTTCAGTTCAATAAACACTTGAATGCCTGCTCTACTCCAAGCACTATGTTGGGTATTTGAAGCACAAAGATAAGTCAGAAAGTCCCTGCCTTGAAAATGTCCAGTGGCAGAGTCAGAAACAAATCGTACCATGCTACAATAAAAACTGAACGTTATAGCAGGGTACTAGGCTAGCACAGTGTTCAGAATTACTCATGTGAGGTGGAAATTGGCAGGAAAATTTGGAAAGGTTGTAGGAGCCAGGTACTAGCACTACATACTTTCCTAAGTAACTTGGACCTAATTTATGTTCCTTAGTATGCGAAGGTTTGTTGTGTGGTCAGTTTTGGATTCTATATAAAACACTGGCTAAAAAAGTAGAGAGTAGATTTAAGAAGGGGAGGGGAGCAAAGATTAGAAGCACAAATTTAGAGCTTAAACTAATGTATAATAATAGGGATAGAGAAAGGACAAATTCAGGAAATATTTAGGAGGTAAAATTATAGGACTTTATTGGTTAGAGTGAGAATAATATGACAGTTTTTTGTGTGTGTGATTGGATGACAATACCATTAATTGTAATCAGAATATAAGAAGTGGAAAAGGTATATTCAGAGGTGAGGATGGGGGGGGGGTGGTGATTTCAATCTGAAACTCAAGAAGATGCCTGGAGATAGAGATTTGGGAATGATCAGCATCCAGTGATGTTTGCATTGGTACATTCAATAGAATAATGATTCTGTATTAGATCACTCAAGAGGGAGAAAAGAGCACTGGACTGGACTTCCCTGGTGGCGCAGTGGTTAAGAATCTGCCTGCCCATGCAGGGGACACAGGTTTGAGCCCTGTTCCAGGAAGATCCCACATGCCACGGAGTGACTAAGCTCGTGTGCCACAACTACTGAGCCTGCGCTCCAGAGCCCGCGAGCCACAACAAGAGAAGCCACTGCAATGAGAAGCCCACACACCACAAAGAAGTATAGCCCCTGCTGGCCACAACTAGAGAAAGCCTGCACACAGCAATGAAGACCCAATGCACACACACCCCCGGCCCCAAAAAAGAACATTGGACTAAGGAAGGAATTGGAGAATAAGCATTTAAGGGATGATGGAGAGGGGGTCACAGAAGTAAAAGGAAACCAGAGCAGTTGGCGTGGTCTTCACCAAGGGCAATGTGGTACTACTGTTACCCCCATTCCATATGTAAGGAGAGTGAAGCCCAGGATGGTTGAGTAGATGGCCCACATCCATGTAGCTGGTAAGCAGGGGAGCTGGAATCAAACCCAGGCCATCTGGCTTCAGAGCTCAGTAACCAGCAATTCAAGATGCTACAGAGATTCAACAAACCAGGGCTTTAAAATATCCACTACATCTCCCGACCTTTTCAAGAGCACTTTCAGGATAAATACTGAAGCCAATTTTCTGGAGTTTGAGGAAAGAATGAGAGGCAAGAAAGTAAGTTTAGACTAGTTCTGGAAGTTTCACTGAGATGGGAAGGACAGAGTAAATACAAAACTTAGTGGGATGAAATGTATTCTGAAAGGTTACAAAAAGCCAAGGAGGTTTTCAAGAAAATGTAGTCATTGAATATCTTTAAAAACCCAAGTGTCAACTTCAGAATTCTTTAGGAATTCAAAGTAAAACTATCTAGCCTTCACTGTATCTTAATGCTATTTTTTATGAGGCATTTACAAGATGGTTAGGAATTATCAAGTTTTCTTAAAGTATAAAAGTACCATCAAATCCTCAGAACAGATAGGTTTACTCCTAGTTATAGAGCTTCCACCACTTACCAAGGTCTTAGCCAACACCATCTCTAATGTCTCCTAAGGTTTACCTGCTTCAGAATCCTTTCTTTCTCAATAGAGACCAGTTGTGTGGTGTAGAAAACCAATCCCAAGTCAACTACACTAATGTGAAACTACAGAGAAATTTGTTTCATTTTAACTAGTCCTCAATTATCAGAAATTAATGAAAAAAAAATTGAATGAAACGAGAAAATAAACCCTAACCCAAAGGTAAGAGTGAGGGCTATTTTATAATCTTATTGACAATGATGATGACCTATAACAGTTTAAAATCTTTTAAGGCTGCTATCAGTTAACTTCTTACCCAGTTATTGAAGCGCTCACTATGGAAAAACAAAAGCAGTAGAAAGCCTCCCCTAGAGGCACTTGCTCTGTAACAAACTAGGGCAATGAAATGTGTACCTGTATTAAAATTCGAAAGCAGTGGCCAGTGGCAAGAAATACTTGCCTAACGATTCATTTAGAGCACCTGGAGACAGGTGATCTGGATTCAGAACTCTGGTGCACTAGCTCTGTGAACTTAAGCAAGTTATTTAACCTACCTAAACCATAAATAATCTTCCAGTCTGGAAAATCTGGATAACAATTCCCACCTGATAATCTGCGTAAAGTGCCTACCACGGTGTATGATACGTGATATGCACTCAGTGTTTAGCAATTATCAGTACAGAGGTAATTAATACTCAGGAACACTTTAAACAGAACCTAAGGGAGAATATCTCATTTCCCTCCCTGGTTCAAGTTTGGAACGATGTTGTAAAGAAGTGCATAGCATTCAGTTCTCTTTTCTACAACTTCAAAACAGCCTAAAATATCCCAAATGCCCACACATACAGAATCTATGATGGACAGTCCGCTATGCATTCTTTTGCTTTTTAGGTTTTTTTTTTTTTTTTTTGGGCGGGGGGGGAGTTGTTGTTGATTTGGTCTAAGATGAGAATCTTTTCCAATATATTTAGCGTGTGTAGAACAGAGCAGCCTTGTAACAGCATCATCAAGGACAACCAAGGGAGTGAGTTGAAGATTAGGAGACTCCTTGCTCATAGAATCATATTACAGAATTCTTTTTATATTGCTTTTGAATGTTCCCTCTAGGTGAGCATCTTCTCTTGTTTGTTTCCATCAAAATCAAGCTGAAATAAGAAGGTGGGTTGATGTCTGTGGTTTAGCATAAAGTTTTACCAAAATGGAATAAGCAAGAATACACAGTCATTGCAAGGGATATGCCGCTTGAATGGATTGCTTTAAGCAAAGGAATACATTTTCAATCCTCATCTTCCACAAGCACTCTTTCCCAAAACTAGCTGAGAAAATAAGTTTTCCCACTTTGCAAAAATAAAAATAAAAAATCCCAAAATACACCCCACATCTTCCTCTTATGAATTGCCCCAGAGTATATAAAACCCTCTGGATACCAATCACAGAAATCATTCAAAATACTGGGTCAAGGAGGCCTTCTTTAAAATGCATTCAAAGCATTCTAGTCATTCAAATCCCTTTTACTTATTTTTCCTTAAGGATCAAATTGGCCTGTTTAGGGACACTCTGAGTTCAGAGCAACCAAAAGAGTATTGGTTAATTATATGGATTCTTTTAAATATATAACTAGACTATTTTACAAAAAACAATCTATTAAGACATATTGGATTAAGGGACTTCCCTGGTGGTCCAGTGGTAAGGAATCTGCCTTCCAATGCAGGGGACGTTGGTTCGATCCCTGGTCAGGGAACTAAGATCCCACATGCCACAGGGCAACTAAGCCCGCACACCACAAATAGCCTGCGTGCCACAAACTACAGAGCCTACGTGCTCTGGAACCTGTGTGCCACACTACAGAAGCCCACACACCCTGGAGCCTACACACCACAAGTAGAGAGAAGCCCATGTGTTGCAACGAAGAGCCCACATGCCTCAACGAAGATCCCTCGTGCCACAACTAAGACCCGATGCAGCCAAAAATAACTAAATAAAAAATAAAACAATTAAGGAATAGAAAAAAAAATTTTTTAAAACATTGGATTAAAACTCATGTATAAAATGTTAAATGACTTCTTTCAAATTCAGGGGTCTTTATGCCTTAAATAAGATAGTTTGTTAGAACTAATTTTATCAAATTATGCCATGAGATATGTATTCTGATCATAGTCAAACCTCATTTCATTTTACTGAAAACAATAAACATTTCAATTTATGATAAAACATTTTGAATATAAATTTAAAAATGTGCAGGTGAGCAGAAAGGCTTAAAGACCACTAACTGATAAATGTCTTCCTGTGTGTTTGAGGAATACTTCTTTACTAACGCATCAACCTGGACCAGAGAGATCTCTTCCTGTGTATTATACACCAGACTAGCCCCTTTTTGAAAATATAATCTCTACTATCTTTGGAGTATATAGAACACTACCTCTGAAGTCATTTTAGCTGTGGGGAAAATAAGAGTGATTGTGTGATGTACTGGAAAGAGGCCTACATTAGGAGCTGAAAAAATTTGTTCTTATACCAGTTCTGCTAATAACTAATTCTATGATTTTTCTATTTCATTAAGTGATTATTAAGAGCATTACTATGCATTCCTCTGTATCATTCTTAGAGAGGAATTTGCTGCAAGGGGGCATTTGTCACCCTTGTTCACCTTGCCTCAATTTACTCCTCTGTGACACAGACCCTAAGGAGGGTCCATACCATTCTTTTATTATTATTATTATTTAATTTTTGAATAGGAAATACATGCATCAAAATTCAAAATGTAGAAAAAAGTTACTCAAAGAAACCTCCTCACTTTTGCCCCTCAGTCACACAGTTCTACTGTCACAGACATCTAATTTGTTAGGGGTGTGTGTGTGTGTTATGTGTATGTTAGTGTCCTCTTTCAGAGATATTTTAAACATATAAAGAGATTAAATATTTTATATTCATTCTTTTCCCCCATTTGTACACAAATGATGGCATGTAATACAGAACGTTTTTCAACTTGATTTTTGTTTAATATTTATTTTGGAGACGTTTCCATATCAATTCATAGAGTTTTTTTTGTTAACTTCTGAATGGTATTACATTATGTGAATATAACCATTTGTTTAACCAAGTCTTTATTAATGGATACTGGATTATTTCCAGTTGTTTCCTATCCCATACAATACTGTTATGAAAAATCATGTTCACTTTGTATTTCTCTTATGTCCAAGTATATCTCAAGAGGTCACAAGCAAGAGCCTGGATTCTGGAGATATACTGCTGGGGTTTGAACCCTGGCTCCACCACTTACTAGCTGTGTATCCTTGAGCATGGTACTTAACTTCTCTGTGCCTCAGGTTTCTTGTCAGTAAGAACTCAGGTTATTGCTAAGATTCAATGAATCACCCTATGTAAACTACTTGGAAAAGTGTCTGACACACTTACAGTAACCACTGTAAGTATTAGTTGCTGCTACTATTCTTACTGGTATTCTTATCACTATCTTTAGGATAAATTCCTAGACATGGAATTAGTAAGTCAAAAAGAAAATACAATTCTAAGTTTTTGATTGATATTGCCAAAAATGGTCTTCCATCAAGATTCCACAAAGTAACATTGCCAGCTGTGATGTGTGAATAGAACGTCTATCTCCCCACATTCATGCCAAGAAAATATTTGAAATTTTTGAATGATGAGTGAAAACTGTTATCACAGAGTAGTTTTAAGTTACATTTCATTTTGGTGAGGAGGATAACCCAATTTCATGAGTCCTTTGGATTTCTTTTGGTGTGAATTATCCATTCCTTTGCCCATTTTATTTGAAACCAGGATGTTGAATTTGTCTTATGAATTTGTAGCTCCTTATATATCAGTCAGCTCTGTTAGTGATATGACTTCAGATGTTCTAAAATATTTTTTGCTTATCTTTTTACCTAGCTTTTGATGGGATGAGTCACTCAGATTTTTAATTTATTTTTTACTTAGCTGATTTTATCAATCTCTTTTAAGGCTTCTGGGTACTGTGTCCTATTTAGAAAGGCATTCCTTATCCAAGATAATAATTAAAATAATTATTCCATAGTTTATAATATGATTTAATTTTTTCCATTTAAATCTTTCATTCATTTGGAAATTATTGTAGTGTAAGTTTTGAGCTATAAATCCAAATTTATGTTAGTTGCTACCCAGTTGTCTCAAATTATTTTATTGAGTAATATTTTTTTCTGAAATGGTATCAGATGGCCACTTTATCATATACTTAATTTACCATATTGCTTCTTCTATTGATATTTCTGGACATGTTATACTATTTCCATCGATTCATACCCTTGTAATAAACTTTTACTTTATGTTTTAATATATGATGAGGTTAATTAGTACTCATTGTTCTTTTTCAGATATTTCCTAACTATTCATGTTTGCTTTTTCCTCCTGTGAACTTTAAAATCAATCTACAAATGCAAAAAAAATTTCTCTTTGTGTTTTTTGCAGTTCACAGTAAGAAATTCAAAGGTTCAGTTGAAGAAAACTGAAATCTTCACGATGTTTTCTTCCTCTCCAAGAACTTGATGCCTTTCCATTCATTTCGATTTTCTTCTGTGTCTCTCAGCAGCATTTTAAAGTTTAGCTTGCTTGTTGCTTATGAAGTTTATTCCTTGATATCTTAACTAATGTTGTCACATACATGAGCCTTTTATCTTCTGATTACTGTCTGTATTTATGACAGTTATTTCTGTTAACTTAATGCCCAACTACCTTATTGGTTTTTCTTTTTGTTTCTAGTAAGTTTTCAGTTGATTCTCCTGAGTTTCTCAGTGTAGTCACTTCATAGTAATTATTTTGCCTACTTTAAAATATTTATAGCCTGTTTTCTTTTTTATCTTCTGTATTTCCTAACAGCTCTCAAAGGCAATCTTAGATAATAATGATGAGAGGTCTTCTTATTTTAGACAAGTCTTTCAGTAACAATGCTTACAGTGTTTTCTAACTTGCTGGTTTTGGGGTTGAGATAGATACATTTTAATCGCATTTAGAAGTTTTCATCTATTTGTTTAATCTGCTTTTATTTTCAAGAGTTTTTAAATCAAAATGTGTGTGGAATTTTATCAAATGTTTATTTAGTATTTATTAAGATGATCATATAATTTTCTTCTTTGGATTGTATGAACATAATCACATATTCGTAGGTAAATGAATACTGAACCATTCTTAAATTCCTAGTATGAACCTTCATATTTTGCACTGTACTTAAAATATTTCAGGTTTGCCTTGATTTTCATAAAAGAGATTACAGTTTTCTTATTTGGGGCAATTCTTATTGGGTTTTGGTGTCAATTTTATGTCTGATTTATTTTAAAGATTTTAGAAGTCTATTGTGTTCTAGAACAATGTAAGTACACTGAATTAATCTATACTGTAAAAGTTTGATAAAATTTTCTAGTAGAACTCTCTTGAGTCTGTTGATAACTTTGGATGGTAGCTCTCCAACCACCCCACTTTTTTATTCTTAAGTCAGTTTTTGCAGATTGTATTTCCCTATAAATTATCCATTTTAGCTACGTTTTTTTTTCCTTTTTTCGTTCTAGATTTGAGCAAAGTAGCCATTTATTTTTATTATTTTTTGACATTTAAGACTTTAACTTTTCCTCTGAGTAGTGCTTATGCAGAACCTATAGGAAGTATGTATAGTGTTTTCGTGATCATTGTCATAGTCTTCAATTTCAATTTACTTTTTGATTCAAGAATTGTTTGAAAGATTTGGAAGAGGTGGGTTTTGTTTTGTTTTAATTTCTGGATTTTAGAGACTTCATTCTTCTGGCTTTGCCATTAAGTTCTAATTTTATAGCATTATAATAAAGTTTTATCTCTATTATTTCCAAATTTTGGAAATTTACTGATGTTTTCCTTGTGACCTAACATATGGTCAATTTTTGTTATTGTTTCATCAAAGAAGATAAAACTGCAGGCGTAGTCTGTTTTCAGAGGACAGAGTTAATATGTATATGTATCAATTTTTAACATCAGGGTTTAGAGTACAGACTCTGGAGCCAGACTAACAGGATCCAAATCCCAGATTCATTACTAGAATCTTAGGCAAATCACTTATTTTCTCTATGCCTCAGTTTACTCATCTGTAAAATGGCTATAATAACATCTACATCTTAGCATTGTTGCAAGGAATAAATGGATTAATATATGCAAAGCATTTAGAACAGTGTCGAGAATGAAATAAGCACCATATACGTCTTAGCTTTTAAATTATTTAAAGTTACCGTGTTAATTTTCTAGTTCTTCTGGAACAGCACTATCCAAATCAAATATAACACAAGTCTCATATGCAATTTAAATTTTACGGTAGCTATGTTAAGAAAGTGAAAAAAAATGGTAAAGTTATTTTTAATATATTTTATGTAACCCATTATATCAAAATGTTATCATTGCACCATGTAATCAATATACAAAACTTTTTTTTTTATGGCTTTATTTTATTTTATTTTTTTTATTTTTATTTTTTGGGGGGGTACACCAAGTTCAATCATCTGTTTTTCTTCTTCTTTTTTTTTTTTTATTATTTTATTATTTTTTTTGAGGGGGGTACACCAGGTTCAATCAACTGTTTTTATACACATATCCCCGTATTCCCTCCCGCCCTCTACTCCCCCCCCACCCTCTACTCCCCCCCCACCCTCCCTCGAGTCCCCCCCACCCTCCCTATCCCAGTCCTCTAAGGCATCTTCCATCCTCGAGTTGAACTCCCTTTGTTATACAATAACTTCCCACTGGCTATCTATTTTACAGTTGGTAGTATATATATGTCTGTATTACTCTGTTGCTTCATCTCATGTAATCAATATACAAAACTTCTTAATGACATATTTTACCTTCTTTGTTGCACACTGTCTTTGCAATCTGACATGTTTTGTACCTATAGCACACCTCAATTTGGACTTACCACATTTCAAGTGCTCAACAACCACATGTGGTCAGTGGCTACTGTACTAGATGGCACAGCTGTAGCAACTTCTTTTTTGTGTACTTGGTGCTTGGTGTATCATTTGCTGAGTATGGTGAAAATGAATGTCTTTTGCCATTAATATATTTCTGTGTATTTCTCCTTGAATCGCCTTTAGTTCCTATTCTATAAATGCTAATGCTCTGTAATTTGCAGCAAAAATACTCAATTATTAAGTTTTCATTGTGAATTGTATCCTTTAGCATTAAAAAAATCAACCTGCCTTTGTCTCTTTTTGTGCCTTTTGCCTTGAATTTAATTTTGTGTAATATTATGTTTATCACTAGTGTTTTTTCTTTGCATTTGCCTGTTATATCTTTGCCTATTTTGTTTCTTTTTTTAAATTTTTCTTTTATTTTTAAATTTGTTAAAAATTTTTCAACCATCTGAACCACTTATAACTTTTAAAAGTCAGAGAGTTTCTTTGGTTTGGTTCTTGTATTTATTCTAATATTTAGAAAGACGGAGTTTTGTTCCAGTGTTTACATTTATAACTATGTAGGATTGCATTCACCTTGTATTTCTTTAGAAAGAATTACTAAGAAAAGTTATCCAGGACTTCCCCCGTGGTGCAGTGGTTACGAATCCACCTGCCAACGTAGGGGACACAAGTTCGAGCCCTGGTCTGGGAAGATCCCATATGCCGCGGAGCAACTAAGCCCGTGCACCACAACTACTGAGCCTGCACTGTAGAGCCCTGAGCCACAACTACTGAGCCTGAGTGCCACAACTATGGAAGCCAGCATGCCTAGAGCCCGTGCTCCTCAACAAGAGAAGCCACCACAATGAAAAGCATGTACACCGCCACAAAGAGTAGTCCCCACTCACAGCAACTAGAGAAAGCCGGCATGCTCAGCAACGAAGATCCCACACAACCAATAAATAAATAAATAAATAAATTTTTCAAAAAAATTCATCCAAAACCTGGAAATAGGGCAAAAGACGGCTGCATCGTCCTATGGATGTCATTCTAGAGCAGTGTCTAACAGGCCTGTTTAAGGATTAGCTGACTTCCTAGAGCAGCGATTCTCAAGTGCAGTGCTCAACTAACAGCATCAGCACAAGCATCACCTGAGAACTCATTAGAAATGCAAGTTCTCAGGCCCCACTTCAGACAGAAACTCTGTGGATGGGGTCCAGCAACCTGTGCTTGAGCAAGACCTCCACATGATCTGATGCATGGGCAGTGGTTCTCAGACAAGAGCAATTTTGTCCCAAAGAGGACATTTGGAAATATCCGGAGGCATTTTTGGTTGGTACAACTTAAGTGGGGAGACAGAGTGCTACTGGCATCTAGAAGCATATCCTGCAATGCACAGGACAGCCCCTACCCCTTCCCAACAAAAAATTATCCGGATCCAAATGTCAGTAGTGCAGAAACTCTTCTAGGTGAATATAACTTTGTTCGATATACTGTTTATTATGGATTAGGGCCCAAATGCTAACTTAAAGAAAACTTGATAAGATACAAATGATTTTTATCTGATAGAGGTGCAAATTATTTCTGTGCAGCAGAGAAAACAATCCAAAAGTTATGGTTTAATAGCCAAGTAGGATATTTTGTGTAACAAAACTCCCTAAAACTTAGTAGCTTAAAACAATAAGCATTTATTATTATTATGGTTTCTGGGATCAGGAGTTCATTAAGTGGCTTTAGTTCTTAGCTTTGTAACAGTGTTCTTTGTTTCTTCCCAGTAAGAGGTTTCACATTTATCTATCCTTTTTTTTCCTCTCTAGTATGCCCCAGGTTTTGTTTTGTCTTAACTCTTAATTTTGAGTTTTTATCCAAAATTTGTAGGAAGTTTCTGTAGGGAAGAAGCCAGGATAATATCCAGGCCAGGTGAAATTTGTCTTATGATCCTAGGTTTTGCATGTAGCTTCATTTAGCAAAGGCTAATTGGCAGGGATTGGCAACTGTGGGATGTTTTGTTTTTCCCAATCTCAAAGACTCTCTGCTATCTTAGAGAGAGATCACTTCTTAAAAATATTCCTTTTCTGTGCTCCTTCTCTACTGCTTCTCAGAACCAGACCAGATCCAGGAAGCTCCTGCCACCTGCTGGTATACATTCCTTCTGTTTTAAACAATGGATTGAGGATTTGCACTTCAGGCTGTGCTGAGAAGAGTATTTGTCACTGCCTGCTGTCTGTTCTTTTGTTTATATTGCAGCTGCTGAATCCCTCTTTATTATAGCAACTTCTCTTCATGTACTCCTGCAAGCCTCTCTGATCAATCTCTGATGTTTTTGGTTATCTTTCCTCTGTTGAGCCTAGGATTTTAGATCTCTTCTTGTTTCTATGTAAATGGAGCTTGTATTTTTGTTTATTTTTATTCTCATTGTTGCTTTTTAAATGAATTCCAGCAAGAGAAATAGTAATGATTTTTTCACAACTTTTTAAAACTACAAACCTTCAGAAAAGCTTTAAAAGTAATACAACAAATATCCTTATCAGTTTGTCATACCAGCATTTCCTGATTGGCAAACTTATGCTTTAGTCTTCCTCTCTTAAGAAAGCAAAGGTAGGTAAACTTAGACCTGCCCAGCAATTAATGTTCTAATATTTTATGCTATTTGAAATGACCCAGATAGTCAACGAATTCTCTTCATTTAACTTAGTTTAGTTTCAAGTTATGAAAATCTAGAGAAACTATTTTAGTTAGACATTCCCAAAACAATTATTCCTATAGAGTTCATCTGAAACTCTCACCTCATTTACCGCTATTTACTTAAAAGCTTTGTCATATTGTTATTTTTCTTGCTGATGAAATTTGTACCAGGAAAAATAAGGTTTTATTTGACTTCTAGTAAACCTAGGTACAATAAATGTATGATACCTAAATTGATGACTCTAAAGACATATCTGTATTAATCAAGCCAACAAACAACTTTAATATCAGATATTAATTCAATACTGATTATATCCTAGATAATGTGAACCCAAAAGTCATTCTGGCCAATGTCTTTTATATTTGAGAATTTATATAAGCACTTAATTTCCTTTAAGCTAATTAAATAGAGGTCTTTTACAAATTAATTTTGGCAGTGCCATGTACTTATAATTCACATACAAGTTTGGTCTTGGGGTTTTACATATATCAACAACATAGGAGACCATAAATGACATAATTAACCCAGAAAGAGTAGCAGTACATGGTGCATAGGGCCCCAAGATAACCCTGCTTAAACCCCTTGTGAGATCCTAACAGGTACCATGGCCACATATTGTTGCAATAAAATATTGTCTTCCTCTCACCCATGGGTTCACAGTATAATCTCATCACTTTATCCAAAGTGTGGTTCACAGGTCTTTAGGGATAACTGAAACATTCCCCATTTTTAAAGACAGAAATTTAAGCCAAGCAAAACACAAACTATACACACAAATGCTAGCATCCAAAGAAACAAATGAACCATTCACATATCAGGTAATGTCTGACAATCCTTTCCTCTCTCCAACCCCACTCAAATACAAAATAAATTGGCTTATTCCAGAGAAAAAGCCCAAACAGAGAAGAAATAAAGTCCTGACTGCACACACCAAAGCAACTTACCCTACTGTATGGAGCCTATCAGCTCCCAAATGTTGATTCCTTTCTCCAACTACCCAGCACTGGACCAGCCGGTGCCACTTTAGGGACTTTTGAAGGGAAGACCCACAGGACAAGTGGTCCCAGCAGCTGCTAGGGCCTTACCTGAAAAATTCCCCAACCAGGGCCATCTAGCCACCAGTAGCAAGGTTCCCGGCCGACTGCTTAAAAATTTGTTACCAAATCCAAGCTCATACGGCTTATCACATGACAGAACAATAAATTGAGAGATGAGTTGCTGGAGTAGCTACTTCATTCAGAAAGATGGTAGACTTGTATTCCAAAGAATCATCTTACCTGAGTCAGAATTCAGGCTTCTTTTATACTCAAAGGGGAAGGAGTAAAGTCAAACATTTCCTGGTTCTGGTCAGCCTCCGGAGGTGTTCATTTCTTCCTGCCTGCAGTCATTCACAGATGGGCCTAGTTAGGATGTTTCCTGTGAGCTAAACAAAGGTATTTTAGCTTAATGCTCATTACCTGGCAGGCAGGTTTCCCCACGGTAGGCCATTAAGTATAATTTAAGCTTATAGGCAACATTCCTTTAGTGATTAACTTGTAATAGAATACAGAGGTTCTTCCCTATTACATATCCTCTACCTAAATTTAATAATTGTTAACATCTTGCCACATTTGCTTTATCACTCTACACGAAAACTTTCTTTCCTTTTTTCTTTTTTTTTTACTGAACCATTTCAAAGAAAATTGCAGGTATTGATACTTCATCCTTAACTACTTCAGCAGGTATCTCCTAAAAATAAATTCTCCTGCATAACCACAAAATCACTATCACACTGCAGTGAATTAACATTCAATCCATACTTCATTTAATATACAGTTCACATGTAAATTTCCCCAGTTGCCCTCCAAAAATGTATGCTTTATTTATTTTTTGGTCCAGAATCCAATCAAGGTTTACAACACTGCATTCTGTTGTTGTGTGTTTTTCATTTGTTTTCTTAATAAATTTATTTATTTATTTATTGGCTGCATTGGGTCTTCATTGCTGCACACAGGCTTTCTGTAGTTGTGGCAAGTGGGGGCCACTCTTCATGGTGGTGCACGGGCTTCTCATTGTGGTAGCTTCTCTTGTTGTGGAGCACAGGGTCTAGGCACTCGGGCTTCAATAGTTGTGGGACACGGGCTCAATAGTTGTGGGTAATGGGCTCTAGAGTGCAGGCTCAATAGTTGTGGCATACGGGCTTAGTTGCTCTGTGGCATGTTGGATCTTCCTGGAGCAGGAATCAAACCCATGTCCCCTGCATTGGCAGGCAGATTCTTAACCACTGAGCCACCTCAGAAGTTCTGTTGTTGTGTTTTGTTTGATCCATAACTGCTCCTTCCCTCCTTTTTCTTTCTTTTCTTTTCTTTTTTTTTTTTTTTTTGAGACATTTTATTTTGAAGCCTTCAGGTCAACTGCCTTATAGAATGCCCCATGTGATGCTTTCCTTATGCAATTATGTATAAACTGCAAGTCACTTAGATTCTGAATAGATGTGAATTCCAATGTGCTTGCCATTAACATTTCAAAAAGAGAATAAATATTTTTGTTTGAGGTCTGACTACTCTCTAAACTTCAGCAAGCAAGTTTTGGATGAAGCATGGAGGAAGCCATTTCTTGATGAGCCTTAAATTCCAAGTAGTTTCCTATCATTACCACCTTCAATAATTATAAAATTCATTCTAGTTGTCAAATAAATGGAGTACTTTTTATTTGAAAGTTAATTTTTATTTTCCTCTTGTCTCCCTGTAGTAGTAAAATATACTTTGACCTATCTTTCTCTAAGCTGATTTACATTTTACCCATTTGCATTCTTAATCTTGCCTACCTATCTTCAGAGTGAGAATAGCCAATGTTAGAAAATAGAGCAGAAAACTGACCCTACACACACACAGTGCCAGGAGTAAGAATAACCCCTGTGAATGAATATTTCTTTGTTTAATTCTTCTCAGACACAAAATCCAGTTAAATGTTGGATTTAGAGCCTCCAAAGAACACAGCCATGTAAACATGTAGTCTGAAGACAATTTTACAGAAGAACCCCATTTAACTGTAAAATAATATTAACTTATAAGGTCTTTACAAAGTACTTTTACATGTATTATTAAACTTGATCTTAAATTTATTTACTTATTTATTTATTGGCTGTGTTGTGTCTTTGTTGCTGCACACGGACTTTAGCTGCTGTGAGCAGGGGCTTCTCTTCCTTGCAGTGCGTGTGCTTCTCATTGCCGTGGCTTCTCTTATTGTGGAGCACAGGCTCTAGGTGCTTGGGCTTCAGTAGTTGTGGCACGTGGGCTCAATAGTTGTGGCTCGTGGGCTCTAGAGTGCAGGCTCAGTAGTTATGGCTCATGGGCTTAGTTGCTCCGCGGCATGTGGGATCTTCCCAGACCAGGGCTCAAACCCGTGTCCTCTGCATTGGTAGGCCAATTCTTAACCACTGTGCCACCAGGGAAGTCCCTAGACTTGTTCTTTACAACAACTCTATAAGGTAGTTGAGGAAGGTGGTAAAATATCTCCTTTTCAAATGTGAACATGGAGGCTCAAATTGATGTACAGGAATTGCCCAGGGTCTCATGACTACAACTGGCAGAGATGGGATTTAAATCTGGCTGTGAACTGCATGCCAAAGGTGTGCTGTAGGAATCCCATTTGACTGAATTTACCTTCGCAGTCAAAAATCAAAGTATTTATCTTAGGGATGCTTAAGTTTCTTGCCATCAATAACAGTTTGGCACTTCCTTCTGTAGGAGTCCTGCCTTCATTGGTAAATAGCAGACTTCTTAGACTTTCAGAGAGACTCTATTATCATAGAAATCTGAAGACATTATTGCTTCAGGAAACAACCACTCAACATAACTGTTCAAATACCAATTAGGATCACTCTGGTTTAGGCAGATGTCAAAAAGCTTCAATCCAATTTGTACATCCTTCAATGAAGATTCAGTTGCAGTATCTAACATTTCCTCTCCTCACATCTAATAACATTCACTTTTTTTTTTTTTGGCTGTGCCACTTGGCTTGTGGGATCTCAGTTCCCCAACAATGGATTTTTGGGTCACGACAGTGAAAGTACCGAACCATAACCACTAGACCACCAGGGAACTCCCAATATTCACTGTTAAAAGTCTGGTTTTGTTTTTGCTTTGACAATGATCATCAAACCTACAAAAGGACAGTCTGGAGGAACCAACCATCATAGTTCTTTTTGCTCCACCAAGGGTTTGCCTAATGTACTTATTTTACTTATTATAGGAAATTGATATATTGGAAACATCAGAGTTGCCATTGGTGATGAGTAAATGATATAATCAAAATTATAAAGCAGCTTCACTACGAACTCAAATTCCTCTTTGGCAAAGCAATAATAGTAGTATGTGTGCGTGTATGTGTGTATATGTGTGCCTATGTATACAGATAAACACATAATACACACACATACAAAAATAGTTTATATACATGTACACACACGTTTGCTTTATTATTATCATTTTTTGGTTTGTTTTTACTCGAGGTTCATTTAGTATCTTTGTCGCAGGAAGGTTGGTCATATGAAATTCTTCTTATATGTGAAAACTCAAAAATAACCCAAACTAAGTGGCAAGTGAAATAACTGCTTTGAGGAGAAAAAGAATAGTCTTAACATTCATTAACAAAAACAACAAAATACACACACACAAGAAAGGTTTCTGGTACTTAAATTGTCATTTTCTGTTTTTAATTCTGTTAACATGTATTTCACTGTGTTTATGAATAGGAATAGAACACAGAGACATAGAACCAACACTGGGGGTGGCTGATTTCTGAGGTGCTTGCGAATGGTGACTTCTTATATTTTCCAGCTTAATCACAACGCCCTCACCTAATAACTTCATTTAATTTGCAGTATCTCTGCAAGTTGGTCTCTGAATCTGTTTGGCATGATTAAGTCAGTTCTAGCAAATCTGAAACTCTGTTTTAAGGTGTCATCTTGCCTTCACACCCACAGGCTCTCAGCTCCCAAGCTCAGAGACAAGGGATGCTCCTCTTTGTGCATCTAACACAGGACCTGCCCAGAGCAGGTACTCAACAAGTGTTTGCTGAGCCAACTGTCTTCATTTACCTAATGGAAAATAAGAAAGGCATTTCTTTATTGAAACGACTGCCCCGAAAGAAACACATTCAGTCTTACGTGGATTATAGACACTTAAACTCCCAAATGCAGACCAGTGCACCTCTGTGGGTCCAATTTCTGACTGGTCACTTGGTAGCAGGTCATTTTCCTCGTCCCTAGGCTCAAACCCATCTCTATTTTTGAATATCTTCAACCTAGTTCGTTCTCCTCTCATCATGTAAGAAACGGACCACGTCTAGTAATGTTGGGTCAAAGGAAGATATTCAAAATATTGATACTTTAAAAGTTTAAATGAAATGTTAATCAAATGTGGTTTGTGGTAGTTTGCTTTCTTCTTAACTATGGATGGCCATTTCTTAGGGACAGCATGAGAATTCTCTTTCACAACCAAAATGTTTTCTTTTTTAACAAACAAAATTCTTAAAACTATTTTGAGGTTTTAAAAATTGCTGGTTGAATTTTAAAAATTGCATTGCAATAAGTTGTTTGAGGGATGGTTTGTTTTTCTCTTAAATTTTATCCCCAAAATCTTGAATTGATTTTTTAATTGCTCTTCACACTTCTTAATAGCAGTCTTAAGGAATATGGCTAAACCTAGTCAGATGGGACATGTATCCAGTTAATTCTCCCCCATGGCAATTATAAATACTAGGAGAGTTTTCATGGCTGTGTCATAGCTACCTAGTGATACAGAATTGGTAAGACATATGATTATAGAAGTGCGACTTGTTACACATTATAATAGCAACTGTACGAAAAGAACAATGTAAACAACCTCTCCTTGCAGCCTTCCAAGTCCGGAGGAGCTTCCTTATCCCTCAAGAAAATATTGTCCTGGTCCCATCCAAAAAGCACACAAAACGACCCCTAAATTGACTCCTCATTAAACACCCCCCTCAAAAGTTTATAAAAATACTGAAATACCATTCTCACAGGAAAAGCAAAGTCTGAGTTTAGAGAATGAATATCAAGTACATGCACAAAAGCTTTCAGTTCACCCGTATATAAATGACTCTATAGAGAAAGATAGGAGAGAAAACTACCAGCTATATAACACAGTCTTTGTGGCACCTCACTAGGAGCAGGGAAGGAGGAAATAAATAGTTCATCGGGTAAATCCTCTGTCCTACAGTTCAATCAGGGAGATCCCACAGTGTCACAAGGCAGTAAATGTCCAGAGATCTTTTCAGTTAACTTCCTAAGCGTTGGAGTGGTCTTCAGAGTGTCTCATCTTGCTGCTTCCAAATGCCAACACAATTGCCTTCAGTGTCCTCAGCCTGAAGTCAGCCATCCTGCAATATGAATCAGAACCTTTTGTATGGCTGGATCTCATTTAACAAAATAAGACTATTCCTAGAAAGCAGTTTATCAGATAATTTCAAGGGAACATCTCAAATGGTCAGTACCTTGTACCCTCAAGATTTAGAGGGAAATAAAAGATCACGTAGTCCACCCAACACATGATGTAAATGTTCTGAAATTAGATTGTGGTGGTGGTTGTGCAACTCTGTGAATATACTAAAAACCATTGAATTATATACTTTAAATGAGTAAATTTTATAGTTGATAAATTACATCTCAATAAAGCTGTTTTAAAAGTTGGTGTTAAAAGAAAGAAAACAATGGCTTACAATAAACTTCATACGACTGAAGATCATGTGTGGCATCCTTACTAACTGTCTTCAATGAGGAAGGAATTAGAGGAGTTTTGATTAAAGGTCGTTGGCATTTTTTTCATCATAGGAAACTATGGAGACTGTGTGCTTAGATCTCCTGATGACAGGTGGAATGCGGAGGACCAGAAGAAAGAATAAAGAGCACCGGCTTGATCCAGGAGGATCTCTGCCTAACCTAATATTCTGTTTATGAGAATGATTCAGTAGGAAGGCAATGGCTGCGCTCCATGACATTACTTTTAGGTTAGGAATATGACACCAATTTCCCCAAATATTTTTCTTAATAACACTATGGACAGTTGACTAATCAATTTATCTAAGTCCATCTTGAATCAATTTATATTTTCAGCTTGTTCTAACAAATTCCATATGCTTCCCAATTTGCTTTGGATGATTTGACCATAATTTTTGTGTGAAGGCAAAGCCTGGCTTATAGACCCTGAGGTCCCCACGTCTCTGATATTCACCATCCTCTCCTCCATGATACTGTCAAGAGCCTTTTTTTTTTCTTTTTTTTTTTAAGTAGTGGCAAGAGTTTTCAGCTCTCCTTCTCTATCTACAAGTCTTTTGTTTCCACTGCCTCCTCTGAGTTTGGGCCCTGATTCTAGTTTGGAAAACTAAGCTGATGGGTATTGCATACTGGTATACTGGATACATGCAATAGTCAAGGGTCCCTGGACATCATGTCAATAAACAGACACAGAAACCTTCACTGAATTTTAGAATCCATTTGGTTCAGTTTTATAGATGATAAAACTAAGGTCCACGGAGAAGAGACCATTTGTCCAGCATCACATAACTAGCCAACGGCAAGACTAAAAATGACATGTCTTGATTCCCAACCATTCTGCTTTCAAAACTATGAGGCTGCCTTGTGGACTCACTATAACACTCGGCTCAGCCCCTTTCAGCCTGCCTCTTCTGATTTTACTTGTGGTTTGACCAGCACTGACCTCACCGTCCTGTCTGGTCTCACCCATGTCTGCTTCGTCCTGGTCAGGTTCAAATGTGGTGCCTCGGTCAACAACATCCACACCAGCCTGCACCCTGGGCTTCTCATTTTCCCACTTGGCAAAGCCTTTGTCTTTTGCTGCTTTGTCATGGAACTTGGACTTCATTTTGGGGAAGGTGTGGGACCCTGAGTCCCCCCAGCCAGCCTCGGACCACACAGGCTCAGTCTGGGTGGCCTGGCTGGTAGTGGCTCGTTGCAGCCGTACAGAGATCTTGCGAGAGGAGCCTGTGACCAGTGTGATGGCTCTGCTGTCCAGGTCTCGGTGTCCAGCAGCGACGCCAGGGAACTCGAACACCTCATCCTGCACTGAAAGGGGAAAGATTACTGTGATTATTTGACATCTGACTGCTTCACAGCAAACCGTCAAAGTGGGTGCAAACCACAGGAGTCTGACGGGCAAGGTCCTAGAGGAACAGACCAGAGGTGGAATGAAATTGACCTCAGGTGAACTGCATGTTATTGAGACCTGAAAGCAGAAAGAAGCGTGCAGGGTTCAAGGGTTTTTAGCCCCTGCTGCTCACCCTGAAGAAGACCTTTGTGCTTATAATGGCTCTGACCAGTTTTAGATCCAGAAGCCAACCAAGGTGCAGGCGTGGAAGGTAAGCAGAAAGAAATCGCAATAGGAAAGAAAGTCGAGGACATTACCTGGAGGCAACGAGGGACTTCCAGGCAGCGACCCATGACCACTGCCCAAGGAGGGTGCGCGGGCAAATCTCCTGCAGGCCAGAACCAGGAGGTCTTTGCACTGTTTGTGACAGTTGGCTCCACAGTCTGAAACAACCCGAAGTTTCACAGGTGATTAGTGTGAACTACTCGTGTTAGATGCTGACCAGGCTTTCAGGGTGGCATTTGGGCTGTCAGGCCTCCCCTCCCCCACTCTTGTTTCTGTGTTTAATCTCAGGTCCACAGGGTGTGTCTAGGGGTAGTAAAAGGCCAATAGGACTCTCTTCCCTTCCCGGCGTTCCTAAAGTTCTCTCTTATATTTGTTCAACTACTACCTCTACACAGTTCATTGATGTTCTGGGAAGCAACGAGCAGGGGGAGCCTGCGTGGGGAGTTGCCTTTGCCCAAAACGAAATGCAGATTCCATGGGACTGGGGTTCTTCTCCAGACCAAGATGGATTCCCCACAAAGAGACTCCCTGAGCCAGAATGAGGGTGACAAGCCTCAGCATCTAGTCTCTCCCAAGACCTACTGCTGCCTCTAATTATTTACGGCAAGGCATCCCTCCATTCGGTATTTGTCTGCATTTTCTATTCTTCTTCATTTCCCAAAACCTTTTCCAGACCAAGTGATTATAGTTTTTGCTTCCTTTCTTGGCATAGAAACAGAAGACAAGGTGAGCATATGATCGGTAAACATGTCTCAGATGAGATTATGCCTTACAAATGGCATGCAGCAGATTCTGTCACCTTCCCATTAGATGCTTTAGTTAAGAAAGTAGATATTAATTGCTACCTGGGGTGGAAAATTTTGGCCACTTTGGAAGATAGCCACACAATTATTTCATATGATGAGGGTCCTACGTTTCTCTTAGAATCACTGAACAGATATGATCATTTTAAAGGGTACATTTCTCTCTCACCATCAAAGAGGACCTTTCTCATTATTTTCAATACCCATTTTCCCCTAAATGGTCTTGTTTCAAATGGTTTTGTAATGACATCATGGAAAGATCAAATTGTAGTGACAGGTTCGATCTATTTTAATTAGATTTTTCACTCTGTGTGTCTTTTAAGAGAAAGTACCATGTGAACAGAGATCCTAGGGTTTAAGTGATTTTCATCTTCATAAAATTGTGTGTGTGTGTGTGTGTACATGCGCGTGTATGTATGTATATCTAGGGGATAAGGGGCAGAAACCAGTATCTTTGCTGCTTGATAGTAAACATTCAAGTTAGACTAAGACAACTGATACAGAGAACTAAAGGGAAGGGTTGTTTTTTTGTTTGTTTATAGTTTTTTTTTTTTCTTTAGCACTAAAGGATGGCTCCCATAGAGGTTCAAGGAAGCTCCCTGTTCATGTAAAATGAGGGCCAAATACTGAAAGACAGCTAGAGGAAAAAGGCATCACAAGGGAACATTATTAATCTGAAGGCATTCTGTGATTAAGATATTTCCTTTTTGGTTTTATTATATTTTTTAAGAGCATTATCAGATTCTTAAAAGAACCAGTATAAACAGGCTGCATAAAATATCCAGCAGTTTTTTGAACACCAATAATGTGTAATAATCATATATCTACAAATAGTAACACATTCCTATTGCATTTATCAAATATATATCTATTCAACTGTTATAAATTTCAGTTATATGGGGGAAGTATATGAACAAATTCATTGAAAGGGGCAAACGTGTCTCCTCTTTTCTTATCATTTGTGATTTAGTAGAGAAGAGAATAGCTATGTGAGAGTAGAAAGAAATGCATATGTATTACAGAAATGAGCATGTTTTTTTTTTTCCCTTGAAGGACAAAGTTTTTATATACAGTATTTCCATTAGGCTCACCCTCCTCAAAATTCTTACCTTAAATGTGTGCTGTTGATGAGCAAGACATCTTAGAGATGGGGGTTAGATGTGTGGGGGATGATAAGTGTGGTTTGCTTGCTTTTTTGTAAGGAGATAAAATTCCAGCCTGGACTCTCCAAAACATCAGGGAGTCCTTTCCTGGACACATTAACTCCTCAGTTGCCCGCAGCCCCAAAGCCCTAAGTTCTCCGTGATGCCAAGCGCTTTAAAGTTTCCATCAGACAAATGTGATTCCTGTCCCAAACGTCACATTTAAAAATTTTAACAATGAGAGATTGGAATTGGCATATGCACACTCCTATGTATAAAATAGATAACTAATGAGAACCTACTGTATAGCACAGGGAACTCCACTCAATGCTCTGTGGTGACCTAAATGGGAAGGAAATCTAAAAAAAGAGGAGATATATGTATATGTATAGCTGATTCACTTTGCTGTACAGCAGAAACTAACACAACATTGTAAAGCAACTATACTCCAATAGAAATTTAGAAAATAAAAATTTTAACAAAATAACATTTACCTTTGCATTTGTATCCTTGCTTGATTATGCCCCAAAGCTGTAACGAAAGACAAAGGAATATCAGGGAATCTGAAGAGAAATCTGGAAAGAAAACAAGGCCACAGAGAAGGAAGTCCTGGGAAGTGTGATGACTGGTTGAGCATAAACAGGATGTAGCTGCTCCTGACACCCTTCCTGTCAGATAGAAGAACCCTCTCCCAGTCCACGCCAGCTGGGGCAATAACAGGAGTTTTGCTTCCCTTTTCTTTCTGGGAGCCAAACGGGAGCTGGGATGGGAAACTGACATTGGAGCATTTATTGAATTTTGGCATAATGCGCTCTCAGCAAAATTCACAGGGAGACTCTGTCACTCTGCCTTTGATAGCCCCTGGCTCCCTCAGCTTTTTTTTTTTTTTTTTTAATATATTTATTTATTGGCTGTATTGGGTCTTCATTACTGCTGAACACGGACTTTCTCTAGCTGCAGTGAGCAGGGGCTACTCTTCATTGTGGTGCACAGGCTCCTCATTGCAGTGGCTTCTCTTGTTGTGAAGCATGGGCTCTAGGAGCATGGGCTTCAGTACTTGCTGCACACGGGCTCAACAGTTGTGGCTCACGGGCTCTAGAGCACAGGCTCAGTAGTTGTGGCGCAAGGATTGAACCTGTGTCCCCTGCATTGGCAGGCGGATTCTTCACCATTGCTCCACCAGGGAAGTCCCCCTCTGATTTTTTATTCACATTAACTGCTCTTGGCGCCCCCTACAGGAAATTAAGCGACCCAAGCAATGCATCCCACAAAAGCATTTAAATTTTTGCTTGGTTATATTCTGAGAAATATTTCTACCTTGATAGAATACAGAAGAGGAAAAGATCTTGCACTTATTCATATATTTATTCCCTGTATTTGTTCGATGTTTCGCCTGGGCCAGGGCTATGGGAGATGCAGAAAAGGCTCAGATTCTGCCAACCAAGGAAGAAGTAGGATGTAGGAAGTGAGTTTCTCCATAGATATGGGAGGAATGAACTAGCAGTGGGGGAAATTGTTGCAATGCAAATAGAAGCGATTTTTTTTTCCTTTTGAGAGCAAGGAAAACAAAGAGAATGTCAAACAGGCTAGAGGAGAAAGATAACCTGGCCTGAAAGAGTTAATCATTCCTTGTTTTACTTTAGCTGTCACTAATCTGTAGTTACTAGATTTTTACTTCACAAACCTAAGGCCCTGATACTTACCTCTGTGTGAGTTACATCCTGCCTCTCACTTGCTAATCTCATTTACAACTTGGAAGCTGCATTCCATACCATTGTAACAAAATCATTCCTATAGTTTGTTTTGCATTTCAGAAAGGAGGTCCCCAGCTGACAAACCACAGACAAACAGACAATCAACAAACTGCCAGACCCCAGTTACCTGGTAGCCTGAGGCCAGCTCTGACTGTTTTAGAATAATGTGAAGGAGAAAGAATGCAAGATCTCCGCCTACTGGATCCTCATCACATACCCCAGCCTGCCAGCCCCAAGTGTAAAATCTTCCCCGACGCCCAAGGACCTGGGGCGGGGGCACAGTTCTTGAGGCACTAGCTTGCCTGGCAAAGAAAAATAAAGCCGTCATTATGGTAACAGAAGTGACAAGTGTCTCAGGAGAGATGTGAGGGCCTACAGTTCAACAAGGGAGGGTTTGCCCAGGCAGTTCACGGACATCATCCCGGTGGCAGTGTCCTCACAAACCTCTGCCACACTGTAATCTCCGTGAGAAGGGACCTTCCCACGTTCTTTCTCAGGCCTCCCGCAGCACGTGCATGCGGGAACCAGGGGCATTAGGGACACAGAGCACACGCACAGTGCTGATGCGTTAAGTGGGCTCAGCTCAAGTTGGAGGAGCTCCACGCCTCACCTTGAGTGGTCAGGTTAAGTGGCTGACATCTACCTAACAAAGGGATTTTGAAAGAAACAGAGCTGATGGACTATTGGCACTGACGGGGGTGTTGTTCACAATGTGTTACAGGGGAACGATGCCCTTAGTGTAGACATCATGGCCCGAGAAGAGTAAGTCGCTGCTGATGGGAAGTGATTCAAGGCATTAGGCAAGTTGCTCCTTACTCGCTTTCTGACAAGGAAATTCCACCTGTGAAGAGTGATTCCTCTGAGCCTTAAGAGCTGTTTGGTCTCTCACATATCCATTATTGATACTATGTACAAAATAGACAACTGATGGGAACATAGGGTATAGCACAGGGAACTCTCCCTAAGTACTGTGGTGACCTAAATGGGAGGGAAGCCCAGAAGGGAGGGGATATCTTCATGTGTATGTGTGCATGGCTGATTTATTTTGTTGTGCAGTAGAGGCTAGCACAGTCTTGTAAAACAACCACACTCCAACAAAAATTTTTAAAAAGGTTATTTGGTCCTTCAGAAAACATTATTAAGATGCAAGTGTCTCTTGGGACAAGGCAACACTTTGCCCTGGAGACAGGAAGGATTATTAAGACAACTAACTGGAAGCAAGGCCTCAGTGCCTAGGGTGACTGGAAGAGGGATGGGGAGGTGTCAGTACAGAAAAGGGAAGTGGGTGGGTAAGCCAATCACAACTGTCAGAGCTGCAAGGATCTTCATGATAATCTAGTTTGCTTCCCTTTTATAAAAGGTGAGTGTGGTGATGCAGGAAGTTAAATGATTTGCATGGTCCCCCATCTGGGAAACTTTGTAGTGATGAGAAATTGTTTCCTCACAGAGCCCTGGGCAATAGTAATAACAAAAATAACAATGGTAGCTAACATTTAATGAACTCTTGCTATGTGAAAGGTGCAGTTTTAAGCTATGTGTAACAACTTATTTAATGCTCACAACATCCTTATGAGATAGGTAATAATAATTTTCTCATTTTTACAGAAGGAAGAGACTGAGCTACAAAGAGATGAAGTCACTTGTTAAGATCTCATAGCTAGGATGATGCCTTAGAGGGCTGAGATGGGGAGGGTGGGGGGGAGTCGAAGGAGGAGGGAATATGGGGATATGTGTATGAATACAGATGATTGACTTTGGTGTACCTCAAAAACTGGTACAAGAGTGGAAAGCAATTATATTCCAATGAAAAATAAATTAATTAATTAAAAGATAAAAAAATAAAAAGCTAAAAAAAAAGATCTCATAGTTAGTAAGTAGGGAAAGAAGAATGTGAAGAATGTGTCACTTGAGAGAAAAACAGGAAGCCATGGCTGCTGGGTGTTTTGTGTGTGATCAGAGAAAAGCCTCTGATCTAGGACAAGAAAGGATAAGGTTTAAGAAGCATCAGAATCTCTGGCTATGGCATGGCTGCAGAAACTGCTTTAAAAAAAAAAAGTCTAGCATGAGCCCCATGAGGTGGGCAAGTCAGGGCGTTGCTTGTAATGCTTACTTAAGAACCAGCAGACAACACGAGGCAGGAAGAGGCTCTGGATCAGCATGTCAGACAAGGGCAGAAGAGGGTACTTCCTGCAGTCCTTTGATTTTGAGACCTCAGGCTGCGGTAAGATTTGGAGTGATCGTTTGTGGTGGAAGGAGCACTGGACTGGGAGCCAGGAGACCTGAATGTGAGTCATGATTCTGCTGCTAATGAGCCATGTGACCTTAGGGAAGTCACTTCACTTCTCCAGAGCTCCAAATAAGGGAATTAGCAAACCCTTGCAGCTCTGGAATTCTCAATCCAAAATCAATGTATTTCGAGCAGTGTCTATTTGTCTTCCTTACCCTTCAAATGGAATTTACTTCAAAAGCAGGTGGTCCAGGCACTAAAAAATAGTTCCTTCTCTTCCCCCACAATTCCTTTCAATGACCCATCTAGAGCATGATATTTATAAAACCCCTCTGAAAACCAATGAGCTTTAAAAAAAAAAAAAAAAGTGTGTAAGTAAAGATCAACTCAAATTGTAGCAATGAAATTAGGTATATTTTGAAAAATAAAAAAAAATTTTATTTTTATTTTGAAAAGTAAAAATAAAAAATAAAAATAAAATTTTTAATATTTTAATAAAATATTAACACTTTGAGTTAATTTCCATTAAACTCCAACTATATCAAGGAACACTAAAAAAAGAGAAAGCTTTACTCTGAGCTCTGTGGCATGCAACATGTCTGATATCATTTAATCATCACGATTACATGGCAGGTAAGTCTTAACCCCATCTTACAGATAGGAAAACAGAGACTCAAAGATGATCAATAGCTTGGTCAAGGACATAGAGTTAATAAGGGGCAGAATTGAGATTCAAAGTCAGAGTTCCAGACTCCAAGTCCAGAACTTTCTACCTGATCACAGCGGCATCAAAAACCTAGCACCAGGGGCTTCCTAGGTGGCTCAGTGGTTAAGAATCCACCTGCCAAAGCAGGGGACACGGGTTTGATCCCTGCTCCAGGAAGATCCCACATGCCACAGAGCAACTAAGCCTGTGCGCCACAATTATTGAGCCCATGTGCCGCAGCTACTGAAGCCCACACGCCTAGAGCCCGTGCTCCACAACAGGAGAAGCCACAGCAATGAGGAGCCCGCGCACTGCAACAAAAAGTAGCCCCTGCTCACCACAGCTAGAGGAAGCCCGCACATAGCAATGAAAACCCAATGCAACCAATAAATAAATAAATTTATAAATAACAACAACAACAAAAAGCCTAGCACCAGCAAACGTGCTCTGATGAGTTGGGAAGGGGAGTGTGGAAGCGCCCAAGAAACCTACCTTGTTGCTTCTACAGAACCAGTGCCTCCAGGGAAGGGAGAGACATCCGGGGGGATGGAGATAAGACCTCGAGATTGGACAAGGACCTACCAGCTCTCACACCACACCATGGGTCAGAAGTCTCAACCTGACTTTTGGCTGAGCCAGGCCAGGGCCAAACAGATTCCCTGGGCCCCACTCTGCAGGAGAGAGTTATAACATGGCTCCAGCCCACTTGAGCATTTTTCAGGTCTAGATACAGGCAAAAATTCCCATCAGAAAAGAGAGATGTGAAAAAGGAGGCCCATTTCTTTGATGATACAGTGGTCAGGTGATACAATCCCAGTAGCGTAGCTGGTAGGAGAACCTCTCCTTCTCTGGGGTGGACAAAGAGAGCTGGTTAGGCTGGGCTTGCCCCTTGATCACAGCAGCTGCTATGATCACATGGGGCCATCTCTGAGGTAACCTCTGCCTCTAATTTACCCATTCTCAGAGGCGTGTGTACTTAAATATAAGCTCCTGCCTGTTGGCTCCCCAAAGCCCGTTATTCAAGAGTGAAAGGGAAAAATGTAATTTAGTGGGAGCATATATGATATCGGCTATGCATTCCATACGGGTCCACAGCGGGACATGACTGCTGAATGAAGCTAACAAAACTGAGCTGGCATCTGGACAAATGCCACTCACCTGGCTGCTGGGCTACCCTCACATAGAATACCGCATTTTCCATCTTATATTATTTGGGTGTCAATTAGAAGACGTTCAGAGCTCAAGGGTCTTTGTTTAATAGCAGGGCCAAACCTGACCTTATTTGCCAAAGAATCATCAAATGTGGGGAAATGAAGTGTACAACCGTCATTTGTTGCAGTGGTGTAGGTAGAGCCATAACACCTGCGTTTGAGTCCCGGCTGTATTCATTATTGGCTGTGAGATCCTGGGAAACTTGGGTTATCCTCCCAGGACCTCTCTACCTTCATATACAAATGGGGAGAGCAAAATGCCCACCTCATGGACTAGTTATGAGGATTAATTACACTAATGTCTCTGGAAATATTTCATTACTGTCAAATGCTGAGTAAATGTTATTTATTATTATAACCATCTTCTCTTCAAAAAGATTTTTTTTTCTTTCTGAGTTCCGAATTACTGAGCCATGTCATGATAGATATCTAGTGATGGACACTATATATAACAACAGCTGGGAGGAACTGGCAAGGATAAATATTCCACTTAATTGCACCCACTTGTGATGAATGCCAGGGCTCTTTGGGCAGAACCATTCCCTGGCAGATATTAACAGACGAACTGCTCTCTTGAGTTAATAAGGCTTAACAACCTTCCCTGTCTTCACCAGCCCTGCATTTCTAGAAAGAACACAGCTAAACCTGCAGATCTTACTTTTGTTTGTAATTGAATGTTTAATTTCAGGGAGCCATCATGTTTTACTTCTGATCTAAGGCAGACAATGGACTCCGTCAGTGTATCATTTTCCTACATTCTCAGAATACTGCATAAAACACTACATAACAAGAGAAAACAATGGAAAACAGACTTACAAATCCTGCACAGTGTTCGCAGAAGGTTGGCTTGAGATAGGTCATCTCCTGAAAATTATGGACAAATCCTGGTCCCATTTTACAGTGTAGTTGGGACTTAGCTCTCAGGAAGTAAGCCATCATTTCATCTTTACTAATTAGGCCATCCCTGTGAAGAGAATCAAAGAGAGGGATCTTTGAATACCACGTTGCAAGCAGTTGCCACACTTAAATCACTCACCTCCCAAACCTCTGTGGTCAAAAGCAGGTGGGGAATGTTCACTTTCCTGTTATACCTGAAAGGAGAGGACTTCAAAGGACAGTTTTTAGTGCCAAAGCCTTTCTTAGTAAGGAGAAGATGTGTGTGTGTGTGTGTGTGTGTGTTTGTGTGTGTGTCTTATATGCACTGTAGCACAGAAAATCTTCTTCATTACCGAATAGTAGCTCCCAGAAGAACAATTCCTTTCTAGCCTTTGCCTCACAACAGAGTTTGCAAGAATCAGGTTGCTGGAGAAAGGCAGAAAACTGTGATAACTGGACCCACCATTCTCAAATTCATTCCGCCTGATGTTATCCAGGCCACCACCATTGGTAATCTTTTCATTCACGTCTTTCTGGCTCTGAGACCATTCACTAGAGTGAGTCTCCCAGATCTTCTCCACATAAAACCTTGGTTCCACCTATCACCACACACCCTGACATCTTATTTACCAGAAAAGGTTAAATCCATTGACATGGGTGAGCTTCATATTGCCTTCTCTCCACATCAGCATGCGTTGGAGACCACACCTTCTGCACCAATTCAGAACTCCTTTACATCTCATATGTCCTCTCTCAGGGTCATTCTCCCACCCCCCACTTCCCAGCCTCTCCAGGACATTGCTCCTTCCAGGTTCTGCTCCATCATGTCGCCCACACCTTCCTCTGTTTACAAATACACTTAGGACTTCCCCTCCTTAAAAATGTCTTTCCTGGACTTCCTAGGTAGCGCAGTGGTTAAGAATCTGCCTGCCAATGCAGGGGACACGGGTTCGATCCCTGCTCCAGGAAGATCCCACATGCCACAGAGCAACTAAGCCCATGTGCCACAACTACTGAGCCATGTGCTGCAACTACTGAAGCCCACGCACCTAGAGCCCGTGCTCTGCAACAAGAGAAGCCATGGCAATGAGGAGCCCGCGCACCACAATGAAGAGTAGCCCCCACTCACCGCAACTAAAGAAAGCCCGCACACCGCAGGAAAAAAAAAAAAAGTCTTTCCTCAATTCTGCCTCCATTTGCAACACTTGTCTTTTCTCTCTTTCTTTGCTTACTCCCAAAGTTTTCAAGAAGAGTACTCATTAGACATTTTTTCCATTTCTTTCAATTACTCTTTCCTCCATGAAATCAGGTTTCTAACCCACCATTCTACTGAAACTGTCACAGTAACATCCTCAGTGGCCTCTTCTCATTCCTTGAACTTGTTGACCTCCTGGCAGCATGTGACATGGGGACAGATTTCCTCCTTCTTGACACTCCCTCCTCCTCCACCCCCTGTGATTCCATGTAGCCCTGGTTTCCCTCCTGCCTCTTATGCTCCTCTTTCTCCAGCTCTTCTGCAGGATCTACGTCTTCCTTTCGGCTTCTGCATGTGGGGAGAGGAGTCCCTGAAGCCACATTCCTCAGGCCCCGTGCTCATGTTCCTCTAAACTTTCCCATCAGAATGTGCTCACACTCCTGGGACTCCAGCTCACACCACTGGGCTGAAGACCTAACAATCTACATCTCCTGCCCCAACTGTTCTCCTGAATCTTGGGGCCATATCTTCGACAACTTGCTAGAATCTTCTCCTGGATGGCCCACTCTCCTCTAAAATTCAACATATTTAAGTCTGTCTGACAAAAGAAATCATGTAAGCTATGAAAACTGGAAACCTTCATTTTTAGGGGAAAAAATTTTTTTTAGGAAAAAATATCTGCTGGGACAGTCTCAGTACCAAAAAAGAATCCGCAGAGAAAGAAATTGAAGACCAGGAAGAGATAAGTTCATATTCTATGTACATGTCTCTGACCAGAAACAAACTGAGGGAAGAAGTGAGTAGTTAGCACGTAACAAATTGTATTTTATAAAGGAAATATATGTTTCTAATAATTTATTTTAAATGTATTCTCTGTTCTAGTTATACAATAAAGATGCCTTAAGTTTTTTAAGACATCTATGATAAAGTACCAAAGCTTTCCTTGACACCAAGGAAACTGAATTATTTATGGACTTAATTTTTTTTTTAAATTCTTAAACCAACAAAAATATTAGAGGATTTCAATGTGACATAATTTGGACATTTAACCAATATAAAATCCAGCATTCATTGCAGATGATTTTAAAACCAGGAACTAGTCTCACATAATTAAAAATGAGGTGATAAAATTATTAATGCCAGGGTTTCTTGGCAAAATTTTTTTTAAAAATCATTATTTTTTTTTAATGATCCGGGTTTTAGCCTCTAAAGTTATTTAGTTTCTCAGGAATCATTTGACGCTTAAGAGAAATATATTTTCTCTTCATTTCTCAAGACAACCTTTGAACTAGCAAAGAGAAAAATAAAGCACGGACACTTCTTGGCTATCTGCAGGCATCACCTGCTCTCCTGAAGACCTTAAGTAATCTAAAACACTTCTTACTTACTTGATGACTTCTTTTTTTAAATTTTAATTGATAGATTGATTTATATTTTTGGCTGCGTCGTGTCTTAGTTGTGGCACGCGGGATCTTCGTTGCAGCATGAGGGATATTTCATTGAGGCATGCGGGCTTCTCTCTAGTTGTGGCATGTGGGCCTTCTCTTCTCTAGTTGTGGTGTGTATGTGCATGCGCACACGGGGGCTCTCTAGTTGAGGCGTGCAGGCTCAGTAGTTGTGGTACGCGGGCTTAGTTGCCCCGGAGCATGTGGGATCTTAGTTTCCTGACCACGGATCAAACCTGCATCCCCTGCATTGCAGGATGGATTCTTTACCACCAGACCACCAGGGAAGTCCCCTTACTTGATAACTTTTAAGATTGGCCCCAGGTCCACTGATGCTGAGGACTCCATCATGCTAGATCTAACTATAGTTAGCCTCTATTTTTTTTGATGGAGGTTTTGGAGTTGATGAACTAGCTAAGTATTAGCAGTGATATGAGAAATGGAGAGCTAGGCTAATTTGCAAGTGAGTGCTTGTACTTAACACTGATGATGTGGTCTTCCCTGTGATTCCATCCAACCAATCATGTTCGTGGACACCAAGAAAAAAATCACCGAAAAGTTAGATGGGTCCCATCAATGCACTAGGATTGACTCTGTCAAGACGTAAATTAAAGGTTTCCCTGCTCTCCTTCCATAGTAATTTTATGCTTCAGGACAGTTGCATTACAATATAACAAAATTAAACTTACTGATCTTTGTCCAGCACACAAAAGGAATCCAAGAAGGGAAAATTGGCAGCTATACTTTCAAAGTCCTCTTGGGAGATGTACCCATCATGGTCATGGTCATAGTTTCTAAACACAGACTGCAAAGGAAAGGCACATATTTATTGAATGACTATGTATGTCAGCCCCTGAACTTGTTATTGGGAAAGCAATGATAACTAGTATATTATACTTTCTATCAAGGAACAGTTGCAATCTAGTTGAGAAGCATCTATGGTATAATGAGATAAGTGCAATGCTGAGGATAAAGACAGAGTGCTATGGGGGGGTGGGGAAGGGAGATTTTATTTTATTTTATTTTTTATTTTTTTTACATTTTTTAAGAACTTTTACTGAGATACAATTGACATACAATAAACTGCATATATGTAAAGTGTACAATTTATTTTTTTTCTCATTAGTAATGTATATATGGCAATCCCAATCTCCCAATTCATTCCCCCCCAACCCTCCCCACTTTCCCCACTTGGTGTCTATATGTTTGTTCTCTACATCTGTGTCTCTATTTCTGCCTTGCAAACCGGTTGATTTGTATCATTTCTCTATATTCCGCACATATGTGTTAATATACGATATTTGTTTTTCTCTTTCTGACTCACTTCACTCTGTATGACAGTCTCTAGGTCCATCCATGTCTCTAACAAATGTCCCAATTTCGTTCCTTTTTACAGCTGAGTAATATTCCATTGTATATATGCACCACATCTTTTTTATCCATTCATCTGTAGATGGACACTTAGGTTGCTTCCATGTCCTGGCTATTGTAAATAGTGCTGCAATGAACATTGGAGTGCATGTGTCTTTTTGAATTATGGTGTGCTCTGTGCATATGCCCAGTAGTGGGATTTCTGGGTCATATGGTAACTCTATTTTTAGTTTTGCAAGGAACCTCCATACTGTTCTCCATAGTGGCTGTATCAATTTACATTCCCACCAACAGTGCAAGAGCAATCCCTTTTCTCCACACCCTCTCCAGCATTTACTGTTTGTAGATTTTCTGATGATGCCCATTCTAACCGGTGTGAGGTGATATCTCATTGTATGGAAGGGAGATTTTAAAATGTTTCCTGGAGAAAGCAAGGTCTAAACTGAGACCTCAAGGTTGAGTAGGAGTGAGGCTTGGTGAATTCACAAATGCCAATACCATGAGAATAGAAAATGAAACTTTAAAATGTGAAATTATCTGAAAAATCAAAGTATACATTTAATGCAATTGCAATCAAAATCCCAGTGGGAATATTTTTAACGACAAATTGATTCTAAAGTTCTGATGGAAGTGAAGATGTTGAGAACAGCCTAAAATTGTTTAAAATGAGGGGTAACGACCTCAGGCAAGGGAAACAAAAGCAAAAACAAACAACTGGGACTATATCAAACTAAAAAGGTTAGCATAGGGAAGGAAACTGTCAACAAAATGAAAAGGGCACCTACTGAATAGGAGAAGATACTTGCAAATGATGTATCTGATAAGGGGATAATATTCAAAATATACAAAGAACTCATACAACTCAACATCAGAAAGACAAACAACCTGATTGAAAAATAGGCAGAGGACCTAAATAAACATTTTTCCAAAAAAGACTTACAGATGGCCAACAGACACATGAAAAGATGTTCAACATCACTCATCACTCATCTCAGGGAAATGCAAATCAAAACCACAATGAGATACCACCTCACACCTGTCAGAATGGCTATGATCAAAAAGACAACAAATAACAAGTGTTGGTGACGATGTGGAGAAAAGGGAACCCTCATGTACTGTTGGTGGGATTATAAATTGGTGCAGCTACTATGGAAAACAGTATAGAGGCTCCTCAAAAAATTAAAAATAGAACTATCATACAATCCAGCAATTCCACTTCTGGGTAATTTTTCCAAAGAAAACAAAAACACTAATTTGAAAAGATATATACATCCCTGTGTTCATTCCAGCATTATTTACAATAGCCAAGATATGCAAGCAACCTAAGTGTTCATCAACAGATGAATAAATAAAGAAGTTGTGGTATATAAATAAAATGCAATATGACTCAGCCATAAAAAGGAACGGAATCTTGCCATTTTTTGACAACATGGATAGATCTTAGGGTATCATGCTAAGTGAAATAAGTCAGGCAGAGAAGGACAAATATCATATGATTTCACTTGTGTGTGGGTTCTAAAAAACAGATGAACAAACAAACAAAACACAGAAAGAGACTCATAGATACAGAGAACAAACAGGTGGTTGCCAGAGGTGAGAGGAGTGCGAGGATGAATGAATAGGTGAGGGAAATTTAGAGGTGCAAACTTCCAGTTATAAAATGAATGAGTCACGGGATGAAATGTACAGCATAGGGAATACAGTCAGTAATATTTGAATATCATTGCATGGTGACAGATGGTAACTAGACTTATTGTGGTGGTCATTTTGTAATGTGTAGAAATATCAAATCACTATGTTGTGCAACTAGAACACCTAGAAGGTCAATTATACTTCAATTTAAAAAATGAGGACTAATAAGGGACAATGTGCCCTATCAGAAATCAAAGTTACATTAGTCAAAACAACACGGTAGGGCTTCCCTGGTAGCACAGTGGTTAAGAATCCTCCTGCCAATGCAGGGGACATGGGTTTGAGCCCTGGGCCGGGAAGATGCCACAGAGCATGTCACGGAGCAATTAAACCCGTGTCACAACTACCGAGCCTGCGCTCTAGAGCCCATGAGCCATAACTAATGAGCCCACATGCCACAACTACTGAAGCCCATGTGCCTAGAGCCTGTGTTCCACAACAAGAGAAGTCACCGCAATAAGAAGCCTGCGCACAGCAACAAAGAGTAGCCCTTGCTCTACACAACTACAGAAAGACTGCGCACAGCAACGAAGACCCAACGCAGCCAATAAATAAATAAATAAATAAATAAATTTATTTAAAAAAACAAAGAAACAAAAAAAAAACCACATGGTATTAAAACTTACTGCAGAGAGGACAGTCCAGAAACAGATCCACATATATATAGAAATTCAGAATATCAAAAAAGTATTCAAATCCACAGGGAAATTATGGGTTATCTAATAATTGCTGTTGAGTTAAATGGCTAATAATCTTATAAAATAAATTGCCCTAAACTAAATTCTAGAGGCATTAAATATTTTAATGTAAAAAATAAAGTTATAAAAAAAAGGTAGATAAAAATATTTTTCATGTTTTTTTATCTTTGAGTAGCAAAGAACTTTCTTAGCATGACATCAAAATCAGAAGTCATAAACAAAAATATTTCACTACAATAAAATGCAAAATGTCTGAATCAAAAAGGCTCAATTAACAAATTTAAATATAAATGACAGAAAATCATTTGCGACATATATGTGAGCAAAGATACAAAAGGAAGACAGATGATCACCAAAGTAAAAATACAAATGGCCAATACGTTCATGGAAAGATGCTCAATTCTGCTAATAATTACAGAAATACTAATGAAACTTTTTTTTAACCTCTCAAATTGGAAAACATTAAAATAATTGGTAATTTCCTAGGGTATGTGAAAATAGGCACTCATATCAAGTTGGTGAGGCAAGTAGCCACAGCCTTTCTAGAGGACACTCAGTGCTTATGCTGACACAGCAATCCCACTTCTAGGAATTGTTCTAAGGAAATAATTGAACAAGCTTGCTCACATATATATATGTACATATGCATGTGAGTGTGTGGAGATGGAGGGGGGAGAATAAAGTCATAAAAGATAATCTACAAATTATCAGTGATTATCTCTAGACAGAAGAACACCAAGGCCTGAAAGTAAAATTTTCTATTTTCTATGTTTTATGTAATGTTTTAATATTCACAATGTTTCTGGCTTTTTTTTTTTTTGGCCTCACCGTGTGGTTTATGGGATCTTAATTCCCCGACCAGGGATTGAACCCAGGGCCACGGCAGTGAAAACACCGAGTCCTAACCACTGGACCACCAGGGAATACTCCTGATTTTCTTCATAAGCAGAAAAAAATAAAAAAGATTTTTCCATTGCCCTCTGCTAAATTGGATTTTCAAACAGTAAGTTCTCCCTGCAAACGCATGTATGCAAACATTTAACCTAGAGTCTAATTATAATGAATCAATCTGTCTTTCCCCTGTGATTTCTGTCTATTGTATTTTATCTGTATTGCCTTAGGTCGCAAGCTGCTTCAGAAGTATTTTGGGAAGTAGGCAAAGTATAAATGAACAAATTACTTTATTAAAAATATGATTCTTTAGCACCCATTGTAAGTTTATCCATAGATAACTGAATTTTTTTTGCGAGTCTCACTATCAAAACTTATCCATAATCAAAATTGCTTAAAAATGAACTATTATAGACAAGGGTGTCCACTCTCACCACTATTATTCAACATAGTTTTGGAAGTTTTAGCCACAGCCATCAGAGAAGAAAAAGAAATCAAAGGAATCCAAATTGGAAAAGAAGAAGTAAAATTGTCACTCTTTGCAGATGACATGATATTATACATAGAAAACCCTAAAGACTCTACCAGAAAACTGCTAGCACTCATTGATGAGTTTAGTAAAGTAGCAGGATACAAAATTAATGCACAGAAATCTCTTGCATTCCTATACACTAACAACGGAAGAGCAGAAAGAGAAATGAAGGAAACTCTCCCATTCACCATTGCAACAAAAAGAATAAAATACCTAGGAATAAACCTGCCTAAGGGGGCAAAAGATCTGTATGCAGAAAACTTTAAGACATTGCTGAAAGAAATCAAAGACGACACAAACAGATGGAGGGACATACCATGTTCCTGGATTGGAAGAATCAACATCGTGAAAATGACTGTACTACCCAAAGCAATTTACAGATTCAATGCAATCCCGATCAAATTACCAATGGCATTTTTCACAGAACTAGAGCAAGAAATCTTACGATTTGTATGGAAACACAAAAGACCCCGAATAGCCAAAGCAATCTTGAGAAGGAAAAATGGAGTTGGTGGAATCAGGCTTCCTGACTTCAAACTATACTACAAGGCCATAGTGATCAAGACAGTATGGTACTGGCACAAAAATAGAAAGGAAGATCAATGGAATAGAATAGAGAACTCACAAGTAAGCCCAAACATATATGGGCACCTTATCTTTGACAAAGGAGGCACGAGTATACAATGGAAAAAAGACAGCCTCTTCAATAAGTGGTGCTGGGAACATTGGACAGCAACATGTAAAAGAATGAAATTAGAACACTCCCTAACACCATACACAAAAATAAACTCCAAATGGATTAAAGACCTACATGTAAGGCCAGACACTATCAAACTCCTAGAGGAAAACATAGGCAGAACACTCTATGACATCCATCAAAGCAACATCCTTTTTGACCCACCTCCTAGAATCATGGAAATAAAATCAAGAATAAACGAATGGGACCTCATGAAACTTAAAAGCTTTTGCACAGCAAAAGAAAGCATAAACAAGACTAAAAGGCAACCCTCAGAATGGGAAAAAATAATTGCCTATGAAACAACGGACAAAGGATTAACCTCCAAAATATACAAGCAGCTCATGAAGCTTAACACCAAAAAAGCAAATAACCCAATCCACAAATGGGCAGAAGACCTAAATAGACATTTCTCCAAAGAAGACATACAGATGGCCAACAAACACATGAAAAGATGCGCCACATCACTCATCATCAGAGAAATGCAAGTCAAAGCCACAATGAGGTATCACCTCACACCAATCAGAATGGCCATCATCACAAAGTCTGGAAACCACAAATGTTGGAGAGGGTGTGGAGAAAAGGGAACTCTCCTGCACTGTTGGTGGGAATGTAAGTTGGTACAGCCACTATGGAAAACAATTTGGAGGTTCCTTAAAAAACTACAAATAGAACTACCATATGATCCAGTAATCCCATTCCTGGGCATATATCCAAAGAAAACCATAATCCCAAAAGAAACATGTACCATAATGTTTATTGCAGCACTATTTACAATAGCCAGGACATGGAAGCAACCGAAATGCCCATCAACAAATGAATGGATACAGAAGATGTGGCATATATATACAATGGAATATTACTCAGCTATAAAAAGGGATGAGATGGAGCTATATGTAATGAGGTGGATAGAACTACAATCTGTCATACAGAGTGAAGTAAGTCAGAAAGAGAAGGACAAATATTGTATGCTAACTCACATATACGGAATCTAAAAATGGTACTGTTGGACTCAGTGACCAGAACAAGGATGCAGATACAGAGAATGGACTGGAGAACTCGAGGTATGGGAGGGGGCGGGGGGTGAAGGGGAAACTGAGACGAAGTGAGAGAGTAACACAGACATATATAAACTACCAACTGTAAAATAGTCAGTGGGAAGTTGTTGTATAACAAAGGGAGTCCAACTCGAGGATGGAAGATGCCTTTGAGGACTGGGGCGGGGAGGGTGGGGGGGGGTTGGGGGGGGCGTCAAGGAAGGGAGGGAAGATGGGGATATGTGTATAAAAACGGATGATTGAACCTGGTGTACCCCCCCAAAAAATAAATAAATAAATAATAAAAAAAAAAAAACAGATGATTGAACCTGATGTACCCCCCCCAAAAAATAAAAAAAAATAAAAAAAAAAAATTACATCTGACAACAGCTGCGAAGAAAAATAAACCACAAGAAGAGAAGAAAAAAAAAATGAACTATTATGGAGTGCTTACAATTTATAGTTTAGTACCCATATTTATACTGAGAGTACAAGATTTTTTGTGGAATAAAATTCATTACAGAAATTCCAATATAACCCAGCCATTTATTCGATGAAATCAGTGGTACTCAATCTATCCAAACTGGGCCAATCTTCCCCCATGAAACTGGAATTGAAGAAAAGCAATAAGGTATAAAGGGGTGGGGTGAGAAAGAGACTCCCCATGTGAAGTAAAGAAAGTCTGTCTGCAGAGAATGGAGTGAGCATTTAGAGAAAAGCAGAAATGAGAGTAGGAGAGAGAATACTTCTTTCATTTCCTGATTCTAGATTTTCCTGAGCCACAACTCCAAGAACCCGGATCCTTTGCCCACCTTCCCTGGCTCCAAGTTGGGCCTGTCACTACCACATCATCCCATGGTTTCCACTGGACCCTATGACTTTCTCATCCCCCTCCCTCACCCTTTCTAATCTCCCCTTCCTGCTTCACATGCTCCATGCAACTTTTCTTTCAGCACCTCTTAGTTTCATGGATGATCCAAGACATAGAACATTCTTTTTCTGTAAACATCCTTTCCCAGCAAAGAGCACATTATATCTCAAAGACTTGTTCTTATTACATCCGAGGATGTACCAATCCATGAAGGTAGATGTTTAATCGATAATCCCAGTTTCTAGTGTCTGAGATATTTCCATCTTTCCCACATTGGTGCATCTATTTTTTTTTTTAATATAGAAAACTCCGACATAATCTTGCCCTTTGTTATGTGATGTTTCTGACCTAAATGGTACTGTGCTGTGGTGTCACAGACCTCCAAATATATATAGCTGGAGAAACTATTTGACTTACAGAATTTTTTCCTACCCTTAGGTAACCAATTTATCCAGCATTTTATTATGATCTATGTGGGTTTTTAATAAGTAGATCCTAATTCTCAAACAGTCCCTTGGGTTGCAGGGGCAATGACAGAAGTGTCAAATGCCTGGGGAAGAGAGGGATTCTAAGTAGCTGGGAATATTTGGGCAAGTGAGAACTGACCGACAAGAAGGGGAAAGGGGGCCTTCCTGGGAGGATCTTCCCCAGAAGCCACAGCCAGGTAGAGCGAAGTGTCTGCTGAATCGCTCCTACCTGTCAGAGGGCTGTCTTCATGGACTCCATCTGCTTCCTGGGCAACCGGAGAATATTCTGGAAAGAGAAAGGGGCCTCCTTGTGCTCACTTTTAACTGTCCTTCAACCACTTACCTCAACTAATTTCCTGATGTGCTTGTTGATGACTGTAGGATCTGGCTTTGGCATCACTCCTGAGGCCCACTCCAGGGGCACCACGGGCTTGTTGGGTGACGTAGGGGAGGTAGGCTGCTGACAGAAAACACACACACTTTTCAACTTTAACTAGGGCCTTGAACAATTTGGACCAGGGACACTGAGAAAGACATATAAGTTTTGCATATTAATATCAGTAAAAACTTAACGTTTGTGTAGCACTTAAATATTTTGAAAACAAACATCAGTGAAAATTTTGTGAATGGAATATTTTGTCAGTAGAATCTAATCTGTAACTAAATACATATTTGGAGAGTGCATTTTGTTTAGCAGAAGCCTAGACCATATTATTTTTGGTGGAAAAAAATACTGCTCTCCCAGCTCATCCAAAAATCCTATCCAAGTTCCCCAAATAATACTAAAACACCCTTAAACATCTCTATAACGATCCACATAGTTGTTTTCTCGTATAATACAGAGCATATAAAACACCAGTGATCTAATTCTTTAATAGTCGGTGCTAGTGATAAATTAGGTGTGTGCGGTAAGTGGGCAGCCAGGCACCACCAAGTTTATGTGGTCTTGCCAGCATCTCTCTTAATACGCTTAATCAGTTCTTGATGGTTTGGCTAATCAGTAGCTCTCTCAAGCCCTCTTTGGTGAACTTGTTTCCTCCACAGGTTTTTTCACATTCTGGCAAGATATTTTCACTTAATAAAGTGGAGAAGATAGTGGTGATAATGTACAATATGTTTACACAACACACGCGTGAAGCACAATCCTATCAGGAGACCAGCCAGGAGTGCTGTGCACTTCGTCTCCTCTCCCTAGGACTCTCAGAGGATGAAATATCTTTGCTAGTGCGTGCATGCAAACCTGTATTAACAGGTTTTTTATTTGAAACTGAGTTGGGGATAAACATCTTTGCAAGAGGAGTTGAGGCGTAACCATATGGATTTAAGCCTCTATCAGTGTTGTGAGGTGGGTGCTGCTGTGGGCTTCAAACAGGACAAAAAATTACCTGCCATCTGAATATGGTCACCCCCCCACATTGACTCTCTCTCTCTCTCCCCCCTCACACGCACACACGCACACACACCCTCTTACATCTTGGCTCTTGCGGTCAAGCCTTTCGTCTTGTTGATGTGATAAAGGATTAAACCCTCCGTTCCCATACTATACAGCAAGCATCCCTCCCCCCCACCTCGGGGCACTACAACGCCAGAAGCACTACAGTGAACGCAGAGGGATACCAAAAGATATTTCAAACTTCCGAGGGAAATACAGCAGTACTCAATATTTGTCAATACCACACGAACTACCAGCTTGAAGTAGTTCACAATTCATCCATTAGCTCATGCCACATTTCTATCAATGATATCATATCTTTGTGAAGCAAAAAATCAATGTGGAACAAGCAATAAGGGTGACAGTATGCAATCTGATTCCAAGATTTAAGAAATTGTATTATGCCTGACAGGCACACACATCCATTAGCAGTTGTGGTTTTTTAACAATGAAATACAAATATTATTTTTGAATGTGTGTGTATTATTTTTTCAAGTGGGTACTAAGTCATTAGAACATCAATATTTACACATATTTAGTTGCTTGGACCTAATAGTCTATAAGTGGAACTGTTAGGTATTTCTTTTGACCTAGAGGTAGCATGAAAAAACTGAGATATGAAGTAAAACATGAAGAATAGTGAAGCACTAAGGATGCCACTATGAAGAGCAAGAGGTCAAGAAGCTCTGGGACTAACTAGGTGAGGTCAGCCAGCACGAACGGTAAGCACATTAACTTACAGCTACAGGCTCTCAGTGATATAATCCTGACTGGAAGTTGTTCTTGAGTTCCCAGCACGAGTTAAACACTAAATACAAAATAGGGTGACATTTCACCTAGAGAAGAGACAGAAGGGATTGGAAAATGTTTTTTCATAGATTCATAGGATTTTAGCACTTGGAAGGGGCTTTGAAAGCTTCTGCTTTTATAAGAGATAAAAGACTTTTTTATGTTGCATGGAAATGTCTCCTAAAATTGGTGAAACTTGATCCTGAAAATAAACTAAAGTAAATCTAAAGGGCACAAATCAGGCATGTGTGCTAAAAGGGTCATTTCTACTCTGTTTCTGAACAAGGGATGGTGGAAAAATAATGGGCAGCATCATGCCGTAGAAAAAGCACAGGCAATAAAGGCAGAGAGTCCTGAGACAAATCCAAATTCTCCCACTCTACTGACTGTGTGGTCAGTGTGAGACACCTATGCTCACCAGACTCAGTTTCCTTCACAGAGTTAATGAGATTACATATATATTATGACCTGCCAGGTGTCCAACAACCAACAGGTAACAATTAAGGTGCCTGGTTACAGGTAAAGGAAGGTGTCAGGAGGTGGCAATGCTGTGTGTGCACGTACAGGACAGCTTCATCACATCAAAGCTATGGAATGGGGGAAGAGCTTATGAATTCCTTTTTTTTTTTTCAATAACATTACCTTTCTTTCCAGCTCTCTCTTCATCACGCTAGCTTTGAAGAATCTGGTCCTAACTCCTCCCTTTGCCTGTGCTGTATCTTCCCACATGGCTGCCTTCTGCAGTGTCCCCAGGAGATGGGCCTCTTGAGATTGGCAGGGAGGGGAATGTGATGATGGAACCACCACACATTATTTTAAGAACAGATGCTACCAGGTCAACTGACTCAGACTCAAGTTCATGCGCTCCCACTTGGCCTTCACTCTAAACAGCATTCACAGCCATTCTGCCTGTTTCAGTTCAATGGTTGAGAATTGTCATAGGTATTAACAGATGGACAAACTTAGGGCCTAGGGCTGCTGGCAACATGCCACAGAACTCAGCCGGTACAGAGGTAACGAATGAGACCTTCATAAGAAAACGGATCTCAGGATATAAGAAGCAGACAGAAATTTTTTCTTCAACATGCAAACCTCATCCTTGTTGTAAATTTCATGTTCGCCCAGATATTTTTTTCACTGATGCAAAGCATATTTGAGCTACAGTCCACTTGCTAAAAGTAATGAGCAATGTACATTCAGTAATGCAAGTTCTTCAACTTGTTATGTAATGTTTCTTTACTAAGAGTCAGCTATCAATGAAGTGAGACTCAATCCAATGTGATACTGAAATTCTGAGCTGGGTCAATCATTAGTAGAGAAATTTGTGAGTTATGATTAGGGCATTTAAAATTTATTAAATCTAATTTTATGTTGAATGGGCTTTAAAAAAAGCCTAGAAGGGTCTGAATGATATTTAACGTTAAGAGAAATTATTGTTCCTTTTTTTTTTTTGCGGGGGGGGTTGGTTCTCAGAGGGAACATGAAAGATCAACAATAAAACAGAGTAATTGGAGGGACTTCCCTGGTGGCGCAGTGGTTAAGAATCCACCTGCCAATGCAGGGGACACGGGTTCGAGCCCTGCTCCAGGAAGACCCCACATGCCAAGGAGCAAATAAGCCCATGCACCACAACTACTGAGCCTGCGCTCTAGAGCCCGTGAGCCACAGCTACTGAGCCCACACGCCACAACGACTGACGTCTGCGCGCCTAGAGCCTGTGCTCCACAACAAGAGAAACCACTGCAATGAGAAGCTCGTGCACCACAACGAAGAGTAGCCCCTGCTCTCCACAACTAGAGAAAGCCCATGTGCAGCAACGAAGACCCAATGCAGCCAATAAATAAATAAACAAATAAATATAAACATTAAAAAAACCAGAGTAATTGGAAATGATGTTCTTCTTTATTAGCTTCTAATATGAAGAAATAATTCTCTCTCAGTGCTAAGCTGTTCCATTGGTAAAATGAGAAGAGTATAGATTTTTAAATGCTTCAAGGTTTAGATCACAAAGCACTACTGTAACAGCCAATTATTGTAAATGACAGATTATGGTGTTTCTCACTAATCCTTAGAGAGAAAACAACACCTACCGATTTAGAATTTCTAGGCTCCAGCACCAGTGACAGTTTGTAAATATCATCTTCTGTGTGATAGAGGTCCAGAGAAAGCTACAACAAATTAGAAGGGATGAATAAGAATGTTGAATCCTTTATTTATTTATTTACATTGCTGAAATTTTTTCAAACCGAATGCCCAAGCTCCATGTCTAATAACTTGAGCGAATGCGGAACATTAAAAAGATAGCATGCAGAGGTGGAAAATGACATTAAAAAAAAAAAGTTAACCTAGTGTGGTCATCAGCATTAACAAGAACCATTGACTCAATTTCTCAATAAATACTGAGTAGCTCCTAAGTACCAGGCACTGAGCATGAGATAAGGGATCCTTGATGTTACAGGCTAGGACCAGGGGCAGGGGCATAAAATAAGATTTAGAAATGGAATAAATGCTGTCTTAGAGGCTTAATTTAAAAACTGTAGAAATAAAGGAGCAATTAATAGGTTTCTGTTATTTCAGGGCATTGTGTTAAGTCTTGGTGATACAAAATGGTACAAAAATCATTCCTGCCCTCAAGGGCCTGACAATTTATTTGAATAAACAGGATCTGAACATAAAAAGGCAACATGTGCTAAATGAGAAGTAGGTTGCCCCACTCTAAGTGCTGTAGGAATTTTTCAGGAAGGCAGCGTATAAAGCACCAAGGAGAGGTTCTGGAGACCAGCGCCTGAGTTCAAATTCTGAGCCTGCCACCGGTTAGCTCTGTGACCTTAAGCGAGTTATTTTCTCTCTGACACTTAGTTTCCACTTCTGTAAAATGGGAATGATCACAAAATTGGATTTTTATGAGGATCAAATGAAATAATGCACGTAAAGTACTTCACACAGGACCTGGCACACAGTGAAATCTCAGGAAATGTAATCTGGTGTTGTTGATGTTATTGCTATTATTATAACTGTTACAACTACTGTGTGGGGGCCACTGAAGACAGAAATGATCAGGATGGATTCACAGAGGAACTTGTGAACTGGGACCTAACTGGGAGAACTTGGAGAAATAAAGACAGAAACATCGGGATAGGCAAAGATAACAACATAGACCAAGACTGAACAGAGTGGATAAAATCTATAAAACTTTAAAATACATGTTTTCATTCACCTAAAATAGAAGTCATAAGACTTAAAATAAGCCTGGATAATTCCCACACATGCCCTTCAATGTTAAGACTCCTGATAAATACAGCTGATTCACTTTGTTGTACAACAGAAACTGGCACAACAGTGTAAAGCAATTATACTCCAATAAAGAGCTTAAAAAAAAGAACGAGAAAAAAAAAAAAAAAAGAAAAGAAGCTACAAGGATATATTGTATAACATGGGGAATAGCCAATATTTTATAATAACTATAAATGAAGTATAACCTTTAAAAACTGTGAATCACTATATTGTATATCTGTAACTTATATAGTATTGTACATTAACTACATTTCAATAAAATAAAAAAAATTCTAAAAAAAAAGAATCCTGATGAATCATACCATTTCATCAGGAAGGAAGGTGCCCTGTCCTCTCTCTGACCATTTAAGCATGAAAATTTTCCTTTAACATATTTTGTCTAAAGATAAAGTCTTAATGTGTACGGGTATAGAAAGAAAGGAAAGAGAAAGAAGAAACAAGCAAGAGAAAATTCAGAGGCAAAGGATGTCTTTCAAGGATTTATCTTTCTGTTCTATCTCATTAAAAAAGAAGTTGGTATTATAAATTGTCATTTTTGCATCATTCATTCAACAAATATTTATTGGTTACCTAATATATGGCAGGGACATTTCTAGTCACTCTTCTAGTTACTAAATACAACAGTTAAATTAAGGATTTCATACATCTGGTCATGTATTGCATTACCTAGACCTTGTCATCTAAAGGTTTTTTTGTAAGCATAATAAAATTGACTTTACTATAAAATTGCCCCAGTATCATTTCAGATCGTGAAAATCCTGCTCACGAAGAATGCACACTGTATCCACCTTCCCCTGAACAGCAGTCACTTCTACCTCCAGGGGCCCTGCCTTTTGGCAGGAGAGGAACTAGCCTCATGTCACAAACAAATGGAGCCAGCCCACTATATAAAAGAGAGAAGGGAAAGGCACGAAAGGGATATTGTGATAGAGACACTGGTATAGCAATGTACTTGGTAAAAGAGTTTTGCAGATATAATTAACTTGGGGATCTTTCCTCATAGCTCAACAATAAGAAAAATTTGTGCTGATAAGTGGAATTTGACACTGGATCTCTGCGGTAGGGAAGCAATAGGGGAAGGTGTGATCTCTGATGAATGGAAGACAGCCACTACCCAGCTAAAGCAAATTACTGTCACTTTGACGACAACTGCCACATCTAATTTGTCAAGAGAAGTCAGAAATCTAGAGTTTTGTATGAAATATCCTCATTTTTAAGCACTGGCAACTAATAACCAAAATTTTTTATGATTCCAAGTGGGCCAAATAAAACACATCTACCATGGGCAACTGCCCACCATTTTGTAAATTACATAATAGAACACTCTGCAGGTCTCTAAGCCTCATGAAAGCAGACAGCACATCTGTAATTCCACCTCTATAATCCCAGTCCTAGTTTGCTACCTTGCCCTGTGAATGCTACAGAGACAGAAAACCGAGTGACTTCTTCCTTCTGGATTCCTTGTCGTCAGGAGTTAATCCGGGCTTTGATGAGTATGTTCCTGTCCTTCTGACTCTTCCTCTAATGACAGCACTGGCATCTGCTGGAAAGGAGATGACAGCAGTGCAAGAACATCCAACCAGAAACCCAAATGAGCCACGCACTAAATAGGAGAGATGCTCTTTCAAAAGACACAGAACATCCTTGGGTATTTTCATGTGTCAGATGGACAGACACTTAACTCTATGATGGACATGTTTTCGTCTTCTCCCAATACTTGCTCTCCATTTATTAGTAGTAGTATGAACCTAGGCAAGTCATTAACCTTCTTGAGTCTGTCTTTTGATCCATAAAATGAGAATCGTCAATAATAGCTCCCTCCCAGGTTTGTTGTGAAGATTAAACAAGCTGATGTGTGTCCAACGGTTTGTTTAGAGGGCCACACAGATGGGAACTGCAGGGTTTGGCTCCCAAACAACGCAGCAGCCAAATGTCCCTGTGCTCACCCAAGAGCACAGAGCTGCCTTCTGGGTTATTCCAGCCATCGCTCTGCTTTCCCAGCCACGATCCTACTTGCTTGCTTGATCTCCTCTGGGCTTTACGGCCCTGCACACAGTGATCTGTTCTACTTCCAAAGCACCTTTTAAATAATATATGCAGCTTGTCGATGAGGTTTCAGAAATGTTTATTTGTGTCTAACATGTTTTAAGTTTGGTTGTTTCTGAAAAATGTTCTGAGTCACTGTTTCAGGTTATTGCTTTTACATCCAAGCCTATCAGCAAAGACAGCTGTGGATTTAGTCTGCACCTTAGGACTGACATTGCCTTGACTGGAGAATTGTAAAATGACACACACTTGGTCATCAAACTCTCTCCATTCACCATTTTTGCAATTCTTCCTCCTCTTCCTTCTCCTCTATCTCCTCCTCCTCCTCCTCCATCTCCTCCTCCTCCTGCATCTCCTCCTCCTCCTTCGTGTCCTCCTCCTCCTCCTCTTCTTCTTCTTCTTCAATTGTAAAAATACAGGGGCTTTCCAGTTATTTGCATATACTCAGAATGGTAAACGTAACTGATAGATCTAAAAATACTATGAAAAAAATCAGACTAATTCGTATACCATGAAACAAGAAGCATCAGTCTGAAAGCTCCTGGTTACATGAATTGGGATCACAATGGAAAATGTCTTATCCAGATCTTCCCTGAAAAGGGGAACAATCCAAATCGAAACAGTTTGGTGGTGTGGTCCTCTCTCCTTCATGTGCCCAGTGCTGTTCAGGGACTAAGGTTTTTACAAACGTAGTCCCTGCTCGCATAGCTTCTGTTTTGTAATTAACACTTTCTTTACACACTCATGAAGAGGGAGAGAGATTATTTAATTGTCACAGATGCAAAATAAAGTAAATGTCAGCAATATTCCCACATCACAGAGTAAATGTCCATCAGAGAGAGAGAGAGACAGAGAGAAAGCCCCAAACTGGGATTCAGAAGTTGGCTCTTTGCAAGCCTTCTGTCCTTTATGAATCTCAGCTTCTTCATTTCTAAAATAGGAAGGGGCAGGGGTGATGTTACATCCTCTGACCTCCCCAGGCTACATCACAGGGTGTGTGTGTGAGAATCTACTAAGGAAATGTATGTGAAAAGTGCTGTGAAAACTACAACCAATTATTACAGAAAGTTCAAGCATTCTTATACAGCCTACTGCATCGAGCGGGCATTTAGCAATTGTTCATTAACTGGAGTTCTCATTTTCTTTCTTCCAGGGCTCTCAATCGTATGTCAGCTTCCTCACCTGGGACCATGTTTAGAAGCAGTCACTTCAGGCAGAAACTTGACCTAGAGTCTTGGGGCAAAAAGAATCACCCCTTTAATGCTGTGCTTAAGAATGACCTCACATGCATTTGGACAGCTGCAGTCAATCATACAGTTCTAATTCCAACATGTATGTGGTTCATGAAACGCTCACTGGTCTCCAGTGAACACCTCCTGGGAGGCTCCTCCATCCTTATTCGGAGGAGATTAATCTGCCTATGGTCAGGAAAAATGAATACACTGAACTTTCTCGGTCATAGGGAGAGAGGAAGGCTTTGGGTTTTCAGCAGAAACTGACTTGCGGATGGTGCACATCTGCGGAACTGTGCTATCCTGATGAGCCACGGGGCTGAAGCCACAGACTCAGGTTGACACTTGGTTCCTTAGTCCCAAGCCTCCGCCATCCCTGACATCTAGAACCACAGACGTTTAGAGCTGGATGAGATCTCACAAATGAGCACAAAACCCTTTGTAAAAAATACAAAGTCAAGGCTAGTTAGCTAACGAGCAAGGAGACTAAGCTAAGCAACTGCAGAAGCAGGGCTAAAAGGTACATCTCCCGTCTGGGATTCTTGTCACTATACTACACGGCACTGTATAACACCACTATGACTAATATGGTGCTTGGTGGCTTCTAAATCTTCGTTCGATTCTTGAGAGAGAGAGAGAGAGAGAGAGTCTTTTTTTCTTTCCTTCCCAGTAAAAAGGAATTCTTAGCTTTTAGTTCTAGAGTTCAGATTTTCCATCTGCCCCCCAAAAATTTCATTCAAAATCCTTTAATATTTCTCAAGTATCTGTCATGATGTTGCCTGCTGTATTTACAATTCAAATTTATTCTCCCTACTCTATCATTATCTTTTATCCAGATAAGAAATTGCCCAAGTGTAGGCACCTGCTCTGTGACGTTATCCTCTACCTCACGGAGACAGTTTGAACAGAGACACATGAAACCTAGCCTGCACCCTGAGACTGGTCTGCAGACATCACCTGCATCTGCGGGTTTATAGTGAGATTGGGGCTGCAACTCTGGTCACTTATTCATGGAAACAGATTTACATGGCAAATGATTAATAAATGCAGGTGCCTGCATTATTGTGAGGTTCCTCCACCCCAACAGAGAATGTCTGTGTGTTTACTATTTGTCACACAAACTCAACCCCAAGAGATTTGTGTTTCTGTGTGTTGGCCACTTCTGCTTTATACTAAGAATGCAGCTGCCATTATTGCCTACACCTAGGGGTTCTATTCTTTGGTAAACAATTATGTGTTCTAGGAACAGTTTGTGAGAAGGTCTAGGAACTGCGCTCTTATTCCAATGCAGCAGTCCTAGAGGATTTAGCCCTTTGGAGCTTCAGAGGGGTTCTTGTTTTCACTTCCCATGGCCACTGGAGAATAGTTAAAATTCAGTACTGCAGCCAAGTTTCAGATGCTACAGTGTCATAAACCTAAACAAGGAAGTTGCTCCTCCACTTGTTTAAGCAAGGGTGAGAGAATTTGCTTATGCCTCTTTCCCCCTGACCAAAAAGCAGCCAATGGGAAATGTTCTCTACTACACACCTGTGTGTCTAAAAGTGCCAGGACCTAGAGACCAGCTAATGGCATGTGCCACAAATGCCAAAAAGTATGAACAGTAGGTGAATTTCTTCCAACCTACATCACTCCCAAATATAGCATCCAATTCATCTGGGGAGCTCCTAAATATGCCAGGTATTGGGTTGGCCAAAAAGTTCGTTTGGGCTTTTCCATTAAGATATGACTCAATACTGTGAGAGGTGCTGGGGACACGTAATGTATAAGGCAGATAAATGGGGGAAAAAATCTGATATCAAGTGATGCCGCCTATAGTTAAGAAGGTACAAAGTGCAAGGGCAACACATGTGACAGATGCCTTACTGCTCTGGAGAGAAATAGAATGCTCCAGAAAGATAGAGACTTTTGATTCTAAGCTAGTCACGGCATGGGGCCGGGGAGTGGGGGTGGGTAAGGAAGGATTTTCCAAGAAGATGCAAAGCCAGAAAGTGGACAGCAGCAATTCGCGGTGGAACGTATACGTTCCACATTCCTCAAAGGCAGGTGTGATGCGGAATCAAGTGATGACAAACGAGGAGGGCCTGAGAGTCAGAAAACAAGTCCTGAAGGGCCTCCAGTGCCAGACTGGGAACTGCATGTGGTGGTGTGGGGAGGTTAGTGGGGGTTGGCAGTAAGGAGAGCTCAGAGGAGTCGCTGCCTTACCGCAGGCTTCAACTACAGCAGCGCGGTGAGGGTCAAGGGAAGCCAACGAGCTGAGGGCGTATAGAAGGAGGTGACGAATGAGATGAGTGTGACGCAGGATTCGGAGGCACAGTGGACAGGGCTGGAGGGCCCCTCTAAGACACCGGAGCTGTGGGGCAGAGACTGCGACCCTCAAAGCAAAGAGAATCTTCTTTGCTCAGAGATTATAGTCTCAAATCACCTGGGTTACAGGTGTGAGTTCCCCTCCCTTCATCCTTCGAGATTTCTTGCCATCTACTGACCCTGAATTCAACCCCTCCCCCACCCCCATTGTGAATTGCTGGCACAGATCTTCCCGCACCCCCTGGGAAGTGAGATGCAGGAGAGTTATTAGCACAAATTTCAGTCCGTGGTACTCACTGTGAGCAAGTTGATCAAATCCAGGTTGGGTTCTAAGTGGTGAGAGGCATTCTGTAGGGCAACCAGTTCACTCAAGGTAACGGAGAGCTGGTGCATTTTCACAATATTCACTTTGTTCTCCTCTGTCCAGTCTGGGAAAATGACATGGACTGCTATCAAGTCTTTCAAGTGGACGCCAAGGATTGGGATTTTGAAGCCATCACAGTCGGCAAAGGCCTTGCGGTAATTACAGTAATTGCCATTGGAGGAGACCAGCTCCATCATTTCATTCCAGTTCTGGGAACAGATGGAAAAGTAGGATTTTCAAACAGCCTTCCCTTCTGCCCACCCTCAGGCCTGACAGTGTGTGGCTAGGAAATTCTTCAGCTACTGAGAGAAGTATCAATTGCACCAACGTTGATGCAGGGAAATATTAACCAGGAAAAAGAAAGTTAGAAAAATGTACTAGGCCTGGCTGTGAGTTGGACAGCCTGTTCCATTCTGCTGCAAAACGGAAATAGCCCACAACTCTGCCTACCTCCTAGGGATGTTGAGATGTTAAATAGCATTATGTATATATAAGTATTTTGTAATTCATGGAAATATTACAGTCCACAAATACAAGCATGTGCTGAAATATGTAGTATATTAAAATTTCCTAGTTATTCCAAGAAAGTTACATTTGAGATATAACTTGAAGGGGACAGTATGGGATAGGAACAGTCATACTGCTGTGTGAGACAGCTGTGGTTTTGGACTCTGCCACTGACTAGGAAGGTGACCTTAAGCAAGTCACTTTCCTTTTTTGTAAGAAAGAGGAGTTCAAATAAATAATTTTTGAAGACACTCTGGTGGTTCCAAGCTTCTATGAGGCTCCATTGAATTCTTATCCTTTACAACATTTAAAATATGTTTTGCTCTTTATTGGAAATTCAGTACTAATCTAAAGGAAAATGAAACACATAATGAGCCCCATTATACTTGGAATGGGTGCAGTGTTTGAGGTCAGTCAGCAGCGCTTCTGCGGTTTATATTCTCCTGTTTATATGGACAAGTTATTGTTGGTTGCCTAATAGCAACCAGACCTTTCCAACAGACCCTAATTTTGATCAGTCTACTCTTTCCCATGTGTCTCAGATGGAGCAGTTTCCGTGCCCAGATCCAAGGATGGGTTCTGATCTACTGTCATCATACTTCCATCCCTCTGGTTTGTGATTGGTTCAGGAACACAGAGTTAAGCCAATGAGTACATTGTATTCCTCTGGATACTGTTATTGGCCCAGGGATGGGCATGTGATCTGAGATGGCCCAATCTGTCTAAAAAAGGTCTTTAATTCCATGGGGGCAGAGCTGAAGAGAGGTTTTCCCTATCTCCAACTTTCATAAATGAGAGAGCATACTTTTCCCATTGCTGCAGACAGCTCAATCAGGAGGGAAACCAGTCTGATGAAAAACAAAACCAAAAGCCAAAAACAAAAACCTCATACTCAGAGGAACACAGAGCAACTGAACCAGAGCTCTGATCAGACCATGCCTGCAGCTGGCCCTGCCTGTGGACTTTCAGGTATGTTAGAAAATCCATTTCCTTATTGATTAAGCCATTCCAAGATTTTTTTTTTTTTAACTTACAGCTGAAAGTGTCCTTACTGATATAGCAAAGTATACTCTTACAAAGAAATCTTTTCATAAGGATGGAGTGTTCTTTTTTGCTCAATAAGGAAAAATACTATTGTGGTCTGGGAATAAATATGGCAGAAAACGTTCAGTTTGGGAAATGATCATTGCTTAAAAAAATTTTTTTTGTTCCTGAAAACTCAGCTATAAATCTGAGGGCTTTCTATACAAAACATTTCTTTCTGTCCCCCTCTTCCTTTTTACTTTCCACCGTGTTGAAGGCAGCGCTACTAAGAGAGCAGGTGTTCAATGCCGTCATTTGAGGAGGGGACAGTAGGAATGATTTCTGTCTCATTTGCCTTTTAACCCCCATGTATCTCACAACACCTATCACATAGTAAGCACCAAATACACATTTTTTGCATATTAACAACTAGAATATGTTAATGGTGTTCAAAACATTCCTACTGGGATACGGGCTACCACCTCTAACCTGTTTTTGCAGGTGGTACGGCTGTAACCTCCTATGGTCTAAGAAGAAAACCTTCCCCTTCTGAATGAGATTTGTTAGGGTCATGCTACCCTTAAACGATGTTTGACTCGGGTTATGATCTGATCCACTGTACCTTTGTAACTTCTGAAGAAAGATGAGAATGGGTCTCTTTGAGCCGGGAAATGGAACTATGACTAAGGCCTCCCACCACCGCCATCAGGGTGTTAAAATTTTTGAGCTGAAGGAGTTTCTGCAATAAAAAATGTTAACTTCAATACTTTGTAACAATGTTTGCATTATTCTGAACTTTTTTGAGGGACAGATGAAGTCATGTACAATTTTAATAACAAGGATGTGGGAAAATAATATGGATTCAAAATGAAGTACAGATAACATCCACTAGAAAAATATATCAGTCATTACACAGAAAAATAGCTACATTAAATGCTTCCAAGTATTGCCAATCAAAAGCAATCTTCTTGCATGACAGAAGTGTATTTGTTAATTAGACATTTATGGGTAGTTTAATTGGTTTTTATATTGTGAACCCCAAATTTCTTCAATGACTTTTCTTAACAGAGTAAATGAATATCTAGAATCCTTTGAGAATCCCAGTCTAATTAACGGTAATACATACCTTGGCAACATTGATAAACTTTGTGATGACTTCTGCTCTTTGCTGAGGGGTTGGTTTGCTGAGAACCATCAACTGGACCCACTTAGAGATTCCATTAAATAAAGCAATGGATCTTTCCAAGGTTGGGTTATTCTCCAGGCAGCCATGGATGACATAGCTTTGGTAGTCAGTGAACTAGTAAAGGAAGTTTCAGAGACTCTGAATTATAATGGAGTCTTTGAAGAATCATAAATTAGAATGTTGCATGGAAGAGGTGAAATAATGTTTCATGACCACATAACAATTTCTTTCATTTCACATTTATAATGGCATCTTACAAGTTTGAATATACAAGGGTGAGTAAAAAATTATCCACACGCTGGCTGTAGAATTTATCTTAATTAACTTTTAGAAAAGACAAATGCATCATTTTTCAACATAATCTCCTTGCTTTTCAATACACTTTGTCCATCTGTCAGCAAGCTTTCATATTCCCTCATTAAAAAATGTTTTAGGCTGAGCTGTGAGCCACGAATGCACCACTGTCTTCACTTCTTCACCAGAAGTGAATCCAGCTCCTTCTTGATGGCTAACACTTGTGCGACCTTCCTTGAACTTCTCTATCCATTCATACACACTCTTCAAAACAAAACACTTTCTCCATGTTGCGCACAAAGTCTTCAATAAATAGTGGCACCAGGTATACCCTCAGACCACAAAGAACAAATCGCTGCACGCTGCTCTTCTTTCGTGTAAATCATTAGTGGGGCATCCATTTTTGCTTGCACTGCAGTTACAAATGAACTGATGTAACACGTTCACACCTGCACAGCAGTGACTGGGGAGACAGTAGCCTTGAACCGAAAGCACTGATAAGACAGTGCAGCCAATAGAAGTTTTAATAATAACCAGAGTGCAGATAATATTTGACTCACCCTTGTATCTGTATCTTTAACGTGTTATTTTGCTGCATTTCACTCTCCCACACACAGACACACACTTATTATACACCACAGTGCTGGTGGGGGGAGGAAGGGACAAGACTCAAAGACACATCCAGTGAGTCCAAAATTTGCTCGTAAGATCCACCTGGGGTATTTGCTAAAATACTGGTTTCGGGGAACGTGTCAGACCTACAGGATCACTGTTCCAGAGGAATAATCTAAAAATCTCCATTTTTACCCACTACTGGTGATTCCAATGGTCAGGCAAGTTCGAGATGCAATGGCACCCATTAAAGAAGAGGAAATGAATATAAATATCATAATTTCAAGTCAGAATAAGTTTGCAAAGTTTTGTCGAGAAAAAATAGAAATGGAAGTAAGGCTGTTCTTTGGCAAAACAGACACATTTTCAGGAAGTCAGCATGGGTGTCATCAGATACCTACGAGCCTCCTACCACATAAACAGAGCAGAGGATTCCCTCTCATGGCCTGCCTGTGGGGAATCAAAAGGTCCTCTCCAAGCAGGGGTACTGAGTGAAAAGAATCAGTCTTTCAGAAATCCATACTTCTAACCTCGTGTTCTTCTTTGCAAGCAATAATGTAATTCGTTCTTTGGCATCTTGGAAAAGAAGGAGGAGGGACTTCTCCAGAGCTTGGTGAGATAAAGACAAACCGTTGTGGAAATATAACAAATAGACAGTGAGTAGGTGGCTAGGAAGAGATCACAGTCAGAAGGAAGAAAAGGGATGCAGAGAAGGAACTCTCTCAGGACAGAGCAGGAAAGAAACATTTAATCCAGGGTCTCCATGCCTGAGAAAGAAGCAACCTGATGTTGAGATTCTCCTGGAAGCTTACAATTCCTATTTTCCACCTATCCCCATAATTAGGCATTTATCCAAATCCCAACCTAAATAAATATTTCTTCCCCCCAAAATGAAGGGCCCAGCCAAACATGTTCACTTGGGAGAAGTCAATGGAGCTAAATAAACCTTGAATGGTTAAACCTCCACTGAGTATTTAGAAAATCATGCTTTAATCCTATGAAAGGGGACATTGAAAATAGCGACAGAAATATAGCTCCTGAGGCATAAAATAAAGACAGGATAATATTTATCTTTGGTTAAAAGGGATTGTTCCTGTGAATTAAGGGCACTTTTCCAGTGGAGCACAGTGACAGAGGCTGCCAACACTTCAGAGTATGAAAATGCAGCTCTTGGGAAAGTTGGCATGATGCTTATTATCCTTGGAAGAATAAATGTCCAGTTTCTTACTGAGATCCTTCTAAAAGATTTATGCTCCAGAAAAGTGAGGTGCTCAGCCAATTCAATGGGCTCCAGATGGTCAAACAGCAGACAGGCTTTTCCCTTCTTGGATACTTTTTTCCTCTGTGTGACTCTTCTCATCCAGTCATAGGAAGGACTATAAAAGAAGGGTGAGTCTGGTCAATGTGCTGAAAGACCATTTCACTCAATGGAAGTTATTAACCTACTGACTCTGTAACTCTTGGCCTGCTTCCAGGGGCTTGTGCAAAATACACGCCCTGTCCTTCGTATTTGAGGAGAAAACCACTGACCCATTGCCAATAGAACATAAACTTCGAGTTGTTTTTCCAGACAGGGTGGGTTTGCACTGACCCATCCAGAATATCTTTCTTGGTCTTTCTTGTGACCAGTAAGGTCTGGATCATGAGGGAGAGGTTAGGGCTAAGTATATAAAGTCTTGGCATTTATCAATACCGAGATGGTGATGGAAACCATCAAAAGCTGGTTCTCACACTTCAGCAACATATGGATTATCTGAAAAACTTGTTATAAAAACAGAGACCTAGACCTCACTACCAAAGATTCTGATTTACTAGGGATGAATCATCTGTATTTTTTAATATCAACATTTATCAGACTCTTAGATGTCCCAGACACCACTGTAATCACAGGTATTAACTCATTAAATCTTCACAACAACTCTACCAGCTAATACTATTATTACTCACATTTTATATATGAGAAAATACAGGCACAGAGAGATTAAAAATTTACCCAAGATCACACAGCTAGTAAGTAGAGGAGTCTGGCTGAATAATCTGTATTTTTAACAACATCCCTAATAACTCCCAGATCACTCACCATTGATCCCTCTTGAAGAAGCATTCTAGGAAAAGAGACTAGATTATGAATGTCTAGGACATAAGAGCATATATTTGCAATATGGATAACCATACTTAACGGCCCTAAAATAGTTTCGTCTACAAAGTTAGCCTGTCGCTGTAAAATGCTAGCCTAATTAGCACCAAGTTCCTAATCCCTGAGCTGACCAGTTCGTGGCACAACTATGGTTCACATTTGCACAGCCTCAGGCTGACCTGGGAAGCACGTGATACAGAGCATCTCAAACGTGAATGAGCATATGAAACAGTGTCCAGTTCAGCAGGTTTCGGGTGGGACGTGTGATCCTGCATTTCTACTGAGCCCCCAGGCAATGCCAGTGCTGCTGACCACAGACCACACACTATGAGTGGCAAGGGTACAGGAGACCAGATTCAGTAAACAAGTACTGAGCATCTATTATGTGCCAAATGTTTTCACATATTATCTCATATACTCATTGGAGGCTCACAATAACCCCATGCGAAAGATACCATCCCCGCTCTACAAATAAAGAAACTGAAGCTTGGACAGAGAAACTATGTCTGATGGGACTGTGCTCATTGCAGCAAAGCTTTCCTCAAAGAAGCACAGCTTGATTCCGAGACAGTATGGATGCAGGTCAAGTGGGGCCATCACTACTCCCTCCCCCAAACATGTTTGGAAGAAGCTTGCGCCATACTTACATGCTGGATATGTCGATGAGGCTGACATGTTTCTCATATCCTAGCTGACTAGCTACTTCTCGGAATTCCTCCGTCATACGGATCAAACCGAGGTCCAAATTAAACTCTGCGGGAAACTTTAGAATCCAGTACCTGAAATGCATCAGGAATTTTTGACAACTGGAAGATTTCAAGCTAGACCTCTATGGAAACTATTGCGTCATTTTACAGATTACATTTAACAATGCATCAACATCGCACCCCAAATTAGTAGTCAACCATCCCCCACCCATCACACTGATCACAATCTCATCACAATCTGATTCCTCCCTCCTTCAATCAAGGACCCAAGTCCACCACTCCCACCCTGAGCCTTTCTTTCTCTCTCTCTGGAACCACAGCTGAGAAGAAACCTTTCTCCCAACTCATGTCAAGTGCTTGGGAATGTGTATGGTGAAGGAGTAGAAAAAATGAATGTGCTCTTTCTACGAGTTGCTTTCATTCCCTAATCACATTGACCACTGCTTGATCTATAGTCCAAAAGAAAGATAAATTCTACCCCCAGGAACAGAGGAGCGGCAATTTTATCAAAATCAGTGAAAAGGAGACATGAGTCAGACTAGGTCTGTTGTTTGGGGAGAACGAAACTGTCAACCATTCCAGAACCAGAAACTACAGGACAATTAAATTCGTAAGTATTTACCTCATGAAGTAGCAGATCTTTAATCGAAATTCATCACAGCTTTCTCCACTGGCATTTCGATACGTACACTAGTTAAAGAAAAAAATCCTTGCACATTGTTTCCTTTGCATGGACCTGCAGCTGTTTGATCAGTTTAGAAAATTCCTAATAAGAGGGCCATACTTGGGATATTCAGGTTATGTGGACATTCAAATGGGGAGAAAAGTGGATTCTGATGACATCAGTACTAAATAATTGACACAATGTATTATTACTCTGGGATGTATATTTTTTGTTCTGGGAGAGAAGCAACTTATGAAATTAGTTTTACCTTCCTGAGCACTTACCAAGTGATGACTATCAACTGTAATTACAAATATACTACCAACTATAGATAATTTAAAATCAGTAGTACATGGAAGCACCATTTTAGCCAAAAAGATTTTGTATATAGGATTAATGCCTTATACAAGCAATTTATTTAACATTTGAAAATGTCATTTTTAGGTATATTAATAAACACGTTGTGTTGTGTTTTAGTCTCGAGTCTATTTAGTCATAGTCTTTTTAACTGATGTTTATTGAGCTCCTGCTATATGCCAGGCACCATGGATATGCAGTAAGCAAGGAATCCTAAGGGAGGAAAATCTAAAGAAATGTTAATTCACAGGCAGTTTCAACTTTCATACAATCTATACTTCCAGATATAAAACTTTACTGTGCCTAAATATCCCTTTCCATTTGTATTTCACATAGCAGCAGACGTACTAATGATGAGAATGCTGCTGTGGGCACATTTTTGGACAGTGTTTGGATTCTGAGGAGGGATGGGGCCAGACTGAGTCAGTTCTCTCCATCCTTCTCTATGTACTATCCTTCAATAGTGGGACCCGTGGAATCCTCGGACCACTGGCTACTAGGATCTTGCTCACTTCTAGGGACCTCTGTTCAGAGTGAACGTCCCCTTATCCTCTCTAACATCCCCTCTGCCCTGAGGATGGGGGGATGATGGAAGGAAGAAGTAGAAAGTGGAGGAAGCTTGATGGAAGCCCCGCTGGCCCTAATAACACTCAATGGACCCTCTCCCTTTCAGGCTCCCCCTGCCCTGCAAGGCTTCTCACTCATCTGCAGGACCCCTGGGCTTGCAGCAGGCAGAGACTGTAGGAACCAACATTAGTGATTATATAATAAATATTAGATCTCAGAGAATAAAACCTCCTTAAAAATGTGTGACTATTTTGTAGACATTTTCAGTCATTTGGCTTTTAACCACCTTTTAGGACTGTACCATGTACAAAAGTGGTGGACTGTTAAAAGCCCTTATTGCAGAATGGGGTTTCTAACTTTTTTTTTTTCCCTTTTACATCAGGAGAAAATCTAAAATAATATCAATCAACAAATTATAATAAACCTGCTAGAATGTTCCTTGTGTCTTGCCAGCAAGGGAAGATGTGAAAATTTAAATGGTGTTTATACCTGAGCCAGATCATATTATCTTGGCTGGCATTTCCATATCTCTAAATTATATCCTCTAGGTCCACCATTCTGCCATCTTAAAAGGAATAAGTTAGCTCTTGAATCAGTGTTAAACATCCTTTCATTATCCTAATAGCAGAAATGTTTAAGACAAGTTAGAAACATTCAGCCTACAGTTCCTGCTTCATTTTATATCTAGTGATTATTTTCAAGTAGAGCCAGAACATCCAGATGGATAGTCAACTATGTGGTCCCTCATCCAGATGTTTTGTCTAGACATCTATATATATTCACAAAACAGCTGGATCACTGACTGAAGACTGTTTATTCATCTTAATTTACTGGCTTTGGTTAGACATTCTATCTAAATACAGAACTTGATTTATGATTGTAAAAATTACACAGTAGTTAAAAAGATATATGCAGAGAAGTTTTTCTGCCAGTTCAGTGGAAGATAAATACCACCGGTGCATAAGGAGAACTATTCTTGGCAAATAACTGTCATTCAGCTCTCCATCGTCATCTGTTAAAAAATAAAATGAGAGGTGAGGAGACAACAGTACATACTACTTTTCTCTTTTCCTAATATCGGTAGAGAAACATCAGTGTCAAAAATTTCTTGTAGACCCAATTTTATCACTTTCCTCCTACTTCTGCTGGTATTTCCTTGCAAATTAAGTGGGTAGGTCTCACCCTTCCTCTGGTGTAGGGTTGCCAAATTTCACAAATGAAAATACAAGACACTTAGTTAAATTTGAATTAAGGTAAACCACAAATAATTTTTTAGTGTACATATGTCCCATGCACTAAGACATACGTATACTAAAAATGTGGCTCATCTGCAATTCAAATTTAACTGGTCATCCTGTATTTTATCTGGCAACCCCTCTCTGTCTGGTTTAACTCTTCTTATAACAACCAATTCAACAAACAACTCCTTGGTGACTCTGTTTGTGCAAGGAATAATCCAAAATGCTGAGGTAGATAAACAACATAAAAGGCATATAGCTGTGAAGTCTTTAACCTAGTAGGAGATACAAGACATATACACAAACATAGAATACAGGAGACTGGGCTACTCACACTTGTCTACGCCAAAAGATCAAGAAATGATCACAGCAGCGTATGCCGTGTACCATAAGAAAGTCATAAAGGGCTGTGGGAGAGTGGAGGAAGCAATCAGCATTCCTGACAGGCTTGATTAGGAATGATGCTATGAACATTTGAAATGACATCTGAGATGAGCCCTGAAGCAGAATTTCAGTGAAGGATTATGATAAAGGCATGGAGATAGAAAGATGCAGGGAATGTTCCAGAAACGTTAAGTGAACAGTATGGCTGGGGTATTAACTGTGGGCAGTACAGGGAAGGAAATGTAGAGGGCAGTGATACTGGGGAGACAGATTGGGGTCAATCAAAAAGGCCTTAAATACCAAGGTATGGAGGTTGATTGCTGTCCCATAGCAACCCTTACATCTGAACAGGAGGAAGTCAGAGTAGCAAGATGTACAAAAGGGAGAAAAGGCTCATACCAAACATCTCAATGCAAGTGCTCAGCAGTTCATCTAATGTGGCCGCTTTCCCAAGTCCACTTGACCCCATGGTTATTTAGCCGTTGTCAAAAAACTAGGGGCATTTTTAACATCATGCAGACCATCTCCATAATCATGCAAACTGGTGATGTTTGTGCCTAGTGGTGGTCTCTGTCCTAGAGTCTCAAGACTCTAAAAAAACAAGAAGAAAAAAATATCAGACTAGAGTTCTGCCATCCGTTAAAGCATGACTTTCCTACCTGAAAAGATAATGACTTTCATTGACTCTATTTCTGCAAGAAAAGTATCAAAGTGACAGAGACTGCATGAATCATCACAATGGCAGAGTGCCTTCTAAACTGTTCCTTAGCACGTATGATGCTCTGAGACCACGGAAATGTTGCCTATTAAATACCATCCCATTTTGCAGCTGAAAAAATGTTTAGATACATACAACATCTTACACTTTCTTCATATTCTTAAGTGATTAAAGACATTCAAGAGTACATTATTATAAATGTTTCTTGGTTTAATATTAATACAAGTATATAGAGGGAGATAAACTTTAAAGTGCAAATATATTGATGAGTGTTATCCTCAGTGATCATGTAAATGTTCAACAACTGGTAAAAAAAAAATCTTATTTGCCTAACTTCTCTAATAATAACAGTATTATTAATAGTAGTCAAATATTAACAATAACCTACTGAACATCCACATTGTGTACCAGCCACTATACCAAATGCTTTGCATGTATTATCCAACTTGATCTTCATAACAATACTGTAAGGTAGTTATTATTGTTTTCAGTTTACAGACAAGGTCATGGAATTCACAGAGATTTAACAACTGGTCCAAAACCATACAAGTATTAAGGCCTCGAATCAGGACTCCATTGTAAAATAAAGTTTTTGTTTTCCCTTTTATTGCTCTCCCAAGTGGGGATATCTTAAGATGTCATAATTTTGCCCCCTAAACTAGTGTGGAAAACAGCACTCCACACCATCTCAGAAAGAGGATGTAAACCAGATTATCCATCATGGAGGTAAAAGAAAAATGTGGGCATGACAGCTGTCCCATTTTATAGCACTGTCATGGGAAAAGTGGGATTAGAAACAACCTCTCAAAGATGCTTATACCGAAAGTATCCCTGTTGGAAACACACCATCATTTTATTTTACAGAGCAAATCCTTGATGCCAGCTCCATATAAGGCTTAGAGAAATCGAGAGGTCATCATGACGTAAGACAGTTATCTACTTTGGACAGCTGCATAGGTAAACGTGGCCATTGGGAATTCATCTCTTGAACTGTCTAAAGTCAATGTCTATTTTACTCTCAAACTGGTATTCATGGAGCACCTGACAAATTGCTAGGCACTAGGCAAGGCATTGAGGCTGCCAAGATGAACAAATCATTGTCTCATCCCTGCCTTCAGTGGGCTCAAAGTCAGCTTCAGAAGGTGAACACATGAATGAATAGGAAAAAATAAAATAAAACACCTGAGGTTCATGTGTGTGGCTGTATTAGTTTAGTGTTACCACTGAAGAGTGACATGTGAACGAGTCTGTTCACCAGCTATACAAATCTAGTGGAAACATATTCTTGTAGTAGTAAAGGTACTACTCTTAGAGCATCAAAAGAAGGATAATTTCAGATGTCATAAAAATAACAGAATCACTGGATCAATGCTGTCTCACTTCTGATACTCAAAGGATTTATGAAAAGGGAATATTAAAGTTATCTAGAACCAACTCTTACATCTCTTAACCAAGTTACCTTATCAGTAAGGTCTTTCCTGACCACCATAATTTAAAACAGCAACACTCTCCCTCCATGCCCACCTCCCAGGTGGCATGCCCTACTTCTCTGTCTAGATTTATTTTTCCTCATAACATGTATCCCCATCTAACATACTATACATTTTACTTGTTTATTTGCTTTTTAATCTTTCTAGCACTATAAACGTAAGCCCCATGAATGTAGGAATATTTGTGTTAGTTCTCTGGTGTACTTCCCAACTCCTAAGATTTTTGCCTCTCATATAGAAGATACCCAAAAAAGAATTTGCTAAATTAATGAATGAATAGATGAATGGATAAAGAAAGAATAAAATAAAAATGGTAAAAAGTTTGTCTTTGAATATGTGTATATTTGTATAAGTGGATACTATAAAATTTTAAGAGATTGTTTTTAGCTTGTTTTACTTATTTAAACTAGCTTTTAGTAAACATCACTGGGACAGAAGTTTTCTAGACTTTCTGCCAGCTTTCTAGAGGTAATAGGATCTGTCTATACTCTATTCATAAGAAACTGGTACTTCTTCCAGGACATTTTGGGGCAACATTTCTCTGATTTCCTTAATGTAACTTCTGTCAATCCCATGAAAAGTCAACACTGGACAACTGACAAGTTTGATTGCCTTGCTGTATAAACAGGCATTTTTTATCTTGTTAACTCTTTTCACCGAATAGTAAATGTATTACTTAGAACCAAACAGCCTAGATTAACTAAACTAATTCTCAGGTCAAAACCAAAATTATTCAGCTAACCTGTTTGGGGAAGCTATCGACTTTCCACAAGGGGTTAGAAATAACCTCCACCAAAGACCTGTCACCATGTTTGGAGTTAAATTTGTGATCTGCAAAGAAGCCAGTATTTGAGAGCCAGGTGGGCTGGCTCTCCAGTTACAATCTGTTTCTTCAGTCAGTAGATATGTCTGTGTCCCTGTTTAGCACTCTGTCCACCTGCATATATACCTGAGATCTCATTTCATATGTGTGAATATTATTGTGTCCACAACCGCTTTTTCAAAAGTAAAGCCTCTTTATTGCAAAGGCACTATACATTCAACATTAGATAGACAAATGGGGAGAGTTTTACTAGTAGTAAAATAGTAGTAATGAAAAAGGAAAGAAAAAATTTACCCATAATTTTATCATCCAAAAAACTCTTGCTAATACCATGGTATGTTTCTTTTAGTTTTTCTGGCATAATTATTTTGGCGACTTTTTTACATAGTTTAAAGAAATACTTACCTATTGGTCTCACACAGATAGATATTCATGTCTGAAAGAATTTTTAGGGCAGTTATCATCATTGGTAAATGCATTGGGGACACACTCTGCTGAACTGGTTTACCCAACTCGAATAATAAGTACTTTAGAGAACCTGATAAAAGAACAGAAAGAAATCCCCAGAGTTAAATAATAGAATCCCCAAATAATCCACATTTGTGTTAAAGCACTTCTAAAACCCTTCAATTATAAGTGGTCTTTGAGATTTTTGTCTAAATGTCACTCACAAAATTAATTAAAAAGAGAACATAGTTATTTGGTGTCGTGACATTTTTAGGATCAAATCATTTTTTAAAAAATTCAGCCTATTAAAAACTACAAGTGTGACAAAACCAAAATTTATACACATAGTGTAAAATACTATTTTAGTCCAAATATACTTCTATGGGTGGATTACTCATTAAGAATGTCCAAACACTGACTTTGGAATGTTAGTAAATCTCTAAGACAATTTGCTGTGGTGATCATCAAACTCTGACTCTAATTCACTTCTGACTGTCTCATTAAGAATGTCAATGTTATTTTAGTCCAGGTTGTTTAGTCTCCTGATGGCTTAGGACTTGCTTTCGTGTTGATAGGTACTCTCTGGCTGCAGTGAAAATTATTGTTTTTCAGCATAAACATTTTCTCACAGATCTGAAAAGGACACAATAAGCCAAAATTTCCCCAGAGCTTGAATTATTTCTAAGAGAAAAGGTCTCACTTCAAAAGGGCAACAGAGTTCTATTGGGTGCGATTTCCGAAAGCCATGATGTCTTCATGCAGCAAAAAGACTTCCATTAATGTGACTGGTGAAGACAAAAAAATTCTTGTGAGGTTGCCTAGGACAATAAGAACTATGTTCTCAATGTTAGAAATAGTGAAAGGAGCCAATTCCATGCAACTATACATGAACAGATATTAGTTAGCATCCCAGGCCCTTGTCTCAGAACATTTAGAGTTTTTAAAAATTGGATTTCAACATTAGATAGACAAATGGGGAGAGTTTTACTGCTTTGAGTAAAATGCCATTACCATTCGGAGCAAAACGCCATTAACGCTATAACTTACTTTACTAGATTGTTTAAGGAGTTAGTGAGGTAACATAAAATGTACCCAACCGTCTATCCTGCAAAACATGGATACTCAGGAAGATGTCTCCCTTTGTCCACACTTCCTCTTCCCTTCCAGTATTGAAAGGCTTTTAAGTTGAGGACTTAAGGTGAAGTAGAAGATCAATGTTTAGAAGTGACAGGAAGAGAGATGTTAGGTTAGAGAAGGGAGAAGGAAATAGGAGAAAAAATACTGTGACACTAGGGCATCCAGTAGGGGGGCAGGTGGCCTCATCAGCAATGGAATCCCATTCCTGAAAGTGCTCAAGCCAAAGTAAGGTAATGACTGTCAGAGATGCTGTAGACTAAATTCCCAGACAGTGTCTAGGAAACACGCCAAAATAACAGCAAAGGGTTGCTCCTGGCTCTAGGATTGCAGAATTTATAAGGTGAAATATCTATTCAAGAAATAGTTTTGAAATTATATTGGCCATATTAGAATTTCCAAAAATAGTCTTGTCTATAGCACTATATGCATTGTAAGAAAAAACAAACAAAAAGTCTTGAGGACTATTCCCTCCTAATGGCAGATATTGTCTTTATATAAAAATAACCATATGTATGTTCTTACACTCATATGACCTTCATATTGGAGACATGGGGTTTCTCCAAATGCCAAAATCCTTTGTTAAAATGAGTGGTAATTATTACAAACCTTTATGCTTTAAGGATTAACAACTAAGGTGTCATAGCATTTGTTATTCTGGCAACTCTCAAGTTTAATCTTCCTTTCTCACCACAGGACATGAGATTTTTAAAAGTGCTGTGATTATATTCTCTGAGACTCCACAGGAGAATTAAGTTTATTGAGCTCAGTAAGGTAAATGACAAAACCATGAAAGATAGTTAATTTGTTTGACAAATACTGACTTAGGATCTATTAGACACCAGATACCAAGCAAGGTACTGAGTGGCTGGTAGAGGAGTTTGGAGACAAGCAAAGAGAAGGATAAATTGGTGAACAAGACAATGCAATTCTTGCTCTTTTACTCCAGCAAAGAATAGAATAAGTAATTACAATAAAGTATCCTATGAAGGGGAAGGGTACTAATATAGTCTAGGAGCCAGAGGAGTTTTATCTAAGCCAAGTGTGGGTGGGAAAATGGCAATTAAGAAAAGTTAAAAGACATTTAGAATGACTGAAGTATTGAATGGGGCAAGAGATGAGACTAAAAAGTCAGTAAGAATAGCTCATGAATAGTATTGTAAGCTATATTACAGAGTATGGACTTTATATGAAGGGCAATGAGAACTCATTGTTTTAAGGGTGAGTAGTAGAATGGCATGATCATATTTGGATTTTTTAAAGACCTCTCCTCCAGGACAGAGGAGAGCTTAGTAAAGACCTACACTGATGATGGGGAAACCAGTTGACAGTCAATTATAACCATTCTTGCCAGAGATAATTGTTATCTAAACCAATGTGTGGCAATGGAGATGGAGAGAAGTGGTTGGTCACAGAATAGATTTTGAAGGTACATCCAAAAAGATTTGCTGATCTATTGGCTATGGCGAATGAGCAGAAAGGAGGAATCAGGGGTAATTTCCAGATTTCCAGCTAGACATTTGGTTGAGTTATGGAGCTGTTTTCCTGAGACTGAGAAATTGAAGAATGGGAGAAGGAGAAGGAAACTCATGGAGAGGATAGCAGATGATGAATTCACTTTTGGATGTGTTGAGTTAGAGATATCTGAGACACCTTAAGGGGATTGTTAAGTTAGTTTCTGAATATCTGTTACACTCCTGAGTTACCTTATCATGTTTAAGGGCTAAGAATCAGTGAAGAGGGAAATTTAAGGGTCAAAAGAAAGAGAATTTATATAACAAGATCTCTGGGAGGACAGGAGTGACGGACCACGCACAGGTGGAGGGATTTACCTTGGTTAAAGCAGAGGCTCACCTCCTTCAATGTAACAGCATTAAAGAGGAAAAAAATGGATATAGATACAGGAATATTTGTCCTTTTAATAGCAGGAAATCAAGGAAGTTCCTGTGTAGTGACTTCTATTTACTCTAAAAAGAAGGAGACAAGGTCATCTGCTGGAAGGACTGATGGACACAGATCTGAGGTTTATCCAGAGGAGAAAATAAACAAAAGATGTTGTGAAGAGCAGAAGAAAGAAACCAGAAGTATTGGGATTATTTCCATCCAGAGTAGAAGGCTGATGTTTCTCTTCTTCTGGAGTTTGTTTTGAGAGGAAGTGTAGAGTTCCTTGTTCCTTGGGTGACATCACTCACTGTGTCATGTTTCTGAAATTACTGAAGGTAACTTTTCTGGAACAAGTTATATGGCAAGTTTCTTCTGTATGGAGCAGGCAGTTCTGAGTTTCTGCTATTATATTCTAGTCACATAAGTTTCCATAAGTTACGAACCTCAGAGCTAAAGCATGGTTGGCATTTTCTAGGTGGTTTCCATATGAGGGCATGAGTCCCTGCTCCAGTCTCACCTAGCTTTGCTTGAAATGGGAAAGAGGCACACAGATACTATTGGAAGGGACATTATAATAAAGAAGTAATTTAATTCCCGTCCTTTGACTGTTTTTTTTTTTTTTTCTGCTGTGCACGGGCTTTCTTTTTAGTTGCTGTGAGTGGGGGCTACTCTTCATTGTGGTGCACGGGCTCCTCATTGCCGTGGCTTCTTTTGTTGTGGAGCACGGGCTCTAGGCACGTGGGCTTCAGTAGTTGCAGCACATGGGCTCAATAGTTGTGGCTCACAGGCTCTAAAGCACAGGCTCAATTGCTGTGGCGCATGGGCTTTGTTGCTCCATGGCATGTGGGATCTTCCTGGAGCAGGGATCAAACCTGTGTCCCCTGCATTGGCAGGCGGATTCTCAACCACTGCACCACCTAGGAAGCCTCGCCCTTTGCCTTCTCCAGGATATTTCATTCTGGCAACTTGAATCTCAGCCACTATTCCCATGTTCTCTACCCTCCCAGCCAAGATTTCTGTATCTCTGCCCTACCATGCACAATCTCCCGTGCCCTCATTGTCTGTCCCTTTTAAAGATGTCATAAACCACAAGATACATTACTGTTGTTCACTCTGCATATTTGGCATTCTTTGGTTATTTCTGCAATGGTCTTGTTTTAATTTTCCTTCTCTTTTTTTCAACGTCAACTTTCAGTTCTTTGAATTTATCTTTCTATTTTATTTCCTCCAATCAGTTACTTTTTCTAGAGTGCTCCATCACAGTCTCATTCCCAGCACTGTCAAAGTTGATTATATCACAAACCCACTGGGAGAGTATGAACTTAGAAAATGAGCCCGTGCATAGCACAGGGAGATCAGCTCGGCGCTTTGTAACAACCTAGAGGGGCAGGATAGGGAGGGTGGGATAGGGAGGGTGGGAGGGAGGCTCAAGAGGGAAGGGATATGGGGATATATGTATACATATAGCTGATTCACTTTGTTGTACAGCAGAAATTAACACAATATTATAAAGCAGTTATACTCCAATAAAAATGTATTAAAAACAATAATAAAATAAAATTTTTTTAAAAAGAGAAAGAAAATGAGCCCAGTGCTTACAGCAAAGTTAAAACATTTTAAATGGGTCATAATGATGACCCATAGGAGGAAGAATCCCACGTTTCTGGATAGTGGAGCAACATCCCCACAGTTTATGTAAGACTGACAGGAGGGGAACTTCCCTGGTGGCACAGTGGTTAAGACTCCATCTGCCAATGCAGGGGACATGGGTTCAATACCCTGATCTGGGAAGATCCCACATGCTGCAGAGCAACTAAGCCCATGCACCACAACTACTGAGCCCGTTTGCCACAACTACTGAAACCCATGCCCTCTAGGGTCCGGGCTCTGCAACAAGAGAAGCCACCACAATGAGAAGCATGAGCACCACCATGAAGAATAACCCCCACTCGCCACAACTAGAGAAAGTCCATGCACAGCAATGAAGACCTAATGCAGGCAAAAATCAATAAATATATAAATAATAAAATAAATTTATTTTTTAAAAAAGACTTACAATGGACTTCCTAGGTGGTGCAGTGGTTAAGAATCTGCCTGCCAATGCAGGGGACATGGGTTCGATCCCTGCCCCAGGAAGATACCACATGCCATGGAGCAACTAAGCCCATGTGCCACAACTATTGAGCCTGCATTCTAGAGCCTGTGAGCCACAACTATTGAGCCCATGTGCCACAACTACTGAAGCCCATGCACCTAGAGCCTGTGCTCTACAACAAGAGAAGTCACCACGAGTAGCCTGCACACCACAATGAAGAGTAGCCCCGGCTCTCCGCAACTAGAAAAAGACTGTGTGCAGCAACAAATACCCAACGCAGCCAATAAGTAAATAAATTTAAAAAAAAAAAGACTTACAGGAAGGAATGCTCATGGATAATACTGAATTTCTCAAATCTAAAAGTAATTTTTTCATTCTTGCCTTAGATGGGTTTACTTAATGTTACAATGAGGTTTTTCTGTGTTTTAAGTTTTTAGTTGTTTATTTTTTTCCTACAAAGAGCTTTTACTAAATTAATGGAGTATTAATAATCAATGTTGTCCTGGATATAGAAAACAAAATAGTAATAACTTCTACAAATACTACTTGTTGGTGTCATATAATGTGATAGACATAATGTTGGGAAAATTACCTATATTATGCTTAAATCTTATAACACCCTGAAAGCTAAGTTTTATTCTCACCATTTCATAGAGGAGGAAATTGAGGCCTAGAGAGGTTAAATTATTTGCCCATATCATATTACTAATTAAGTTGCAAAGCTTGACTCCAAAAATTTATATTTTTTTCTACTACCCAGACAAATGTTAGCTGTTGTTAAGGCTTGCCTATTAGATCAATTCCTAGGCATTGTCTAGAAGAAATGTTTACTATTCCCTTTGCTTAGCTTCTAAGCATTCTATCATTGGCCCTATTGTCTGAAAATGAATAACCATCATTATTACTGCAAGCTTGACAATTCAGGGACTCACTGGTACCAAACACTGAACAGAAGTCAATAACCAGCTCAGAGCTCATCTCACAAGACCTCATTGCATTTTTTGGTAACAATTAAGTAACAAGGTTAAACTGCATTTTATTTTTTCTTGGTTAACAGTATTTAACCAAGAAAACATATTTGTATTGGAAACCAAACTAACATATTTACAGCCACCTGACAGGAGTTGAATGAGAAATTAAAGTCTTGAAGGAGTTCTAGTAATAAATACAATGGAATTCTCTAGTCCAGCCAAGGAGGTGTTTTCCTAGCATCTGGCTGTAGCTGAACATGGAAGAGAACCGACATATACACATATTAGGCATTTGCAATCAGATGGTTTCCAGATGGACACATTCAACCACACAGAAGGGTTATGACTACTATGGCAACGCCAGTGTTCAAATTGTAAATAATATCCCCCAAATAAAGCCCATGACTAGGAAATGCTTAGCTCAGAAGTTAACATTTTAAACTTTGGGAAAATAGGCTTTTTTTTTAAAGATCAATATTTTTTTCTCCTGAAGATGCCAATACTATATTCATAACAATCCTGTTTGTGGCACTAATACTTTGGAAGGACCTGGTTCCAAATGCCTTGAAATAAAGTCATAGTCCCTTACCCTTTGATAATTCATTTACTTCAGAGTGAGTTTGATGATGATGATGATGCAGAAGAAGGAAGAGGAAGTCATCTTTTTGAGTGCTCCTATCCAGTCAGTGTGCTGACCGCTTTACCCAATGAACTCTGGAAGGCCAGGCCCCACCCCAGAAATCCATCAATAAATAAAATGTAGCTAAACTTTGCTATTTAATTATTACTAAAAAAAAAAAAAAAAAAAACCAATATGCAAGGAAGGCTTGTGAGATGAGCCCTGAGCTGGTTATTGACTTCCATTTAGTACTTGGTACCAGCACTAACATCCTCATGCCTTTGTGTCTACCATGAGCAAGAGGACATTTTCAGTAACTGGCATGGGTTAAGTAAAACTCCGGGATGCTCCCACTGGGACCAGATGACAATGTCACGGGACAGAATCTACACAAAGGAGGCTCCAAGGGAATGAAAACACTACACAGAAAACCTCTATGAAGCAAGAGAACGTGAATAGAAGACACAGCCTGGAGGATGGAAATCTCTCACCGACCACCACTTGGAGCTGGAGGTGGAAGCTGCATGTCTCTGAAGATACAGAGAAAGGATTTTAAAACCTGAGTTCTAAGTTGCTACACAGGAATGCAGCAAGAAGTACTAACATAATGAAAGATTGCCTTCAAAAGTATCTCCATGCTCTCAGGGAAAGGCATTTGTTTGAGCAAAAAAGCCAAAGATTATTGAATACCTATTAGATGTTCAGCACTGTGCTATGGGCTGAAGATGTAAAGAGCTGTTCACAAGGACCCAAAGCCCTGTTTGGGAGACACATTATGAACGGTTATTATAAAACAATGAGCCTGTTAAGTCCAGTGTCAGACACATGTCCAGGACGTTGTAGGAGCACAGGAATTGGACCAAATTCAACTAAAGAGATCTAGGAAGGCTTCCTCAAAGAGGAGATACCTGAGAGTATTAAGTTTTACGGGTCACGAAACTAAAACAGAAAATACCAGCTAAATGCACTGGTGTCAGACAGCAAAGTGGCTGGAAATATCTGAGCATAATTTTAGAATTGGGCATGGGATAGATAATACCAACTGCTATCAAAACTTACCATCACATAAAAAAAGAATAAGAACACACAAAAGACAATATTTAGAATAAGAGCTGGTGAGAGTAAAATGATTGTGTTGAGTTCTGAATTGTTTTGGGATTAAAAAAAAAAAAAAAAAGCATAAGTAAATGAATGCACCACAAAAAGACAGGGGCTATACAAGGCATTATTGTTATCACTGTTGTTATTTATTTTATTAAATTTTACTAATGACACTAAGTTTTAAAAACTTAGTGTCATTAGTATAGATTTCTTATACCATTTTGATGCTAATTTTTGTATACATAGATACAGACCTACTTGCAGATATAATATTAATTTCTCCTTTTCAAATGAAACTATACAAAGTTATCATCTAAGTGAAAGCATTTTGCTCTTATTCAGAAACTAATATGTTTATAGCATTCCTTCCCGAGATAGTAGTCTCAGTTTGAAATTATTTCTAAATCAAGGATTTGGAGCTACACTTTTCATTGGAACCAATAAAAGTAAAACATAGTAACCCCCTCAAAATGCTTTTATAGTTATTTCTATATTCCAATTACATTTACACAGCTTGAAGCCCATAATTAGAAAGTGCCGCTTAATGACTCTGTCATTCTCTTTTATTTCATATTTTTCTCCTACAGCAAACGTTTCTTCCTTTCTCTAAAAGAAAAACAAATCTCAAGAGGTGGTGATAGCTCTCTTCCTCCCATTTAAGACATTAACTAATTTCACCTTACTCCTGAAAAGAGACCACAGTACATACCAACACAAGAGAAAACCGAAGTAACCGGTAAATTTCAGTAGTATCTTTGGTCCCACTTAATTTCTCTAAAGTTCACTTTCATCATCCCTAACATGAGAGAAATAACATTACTCTGACTTCCTCATCAAAACAAAACAAAAAAAACCCTCAAAAAACAAACAAACAAACAAACAAAAATTTGAAAAGGTTTTAAGGTCATTAAATGCAACAACAAAAAAAGGAAGTCCTAGAATTATGAAATGTTCCAACCTATATTTGAAAAGTCATTATTCAGAATTAAGAATATATTTCCCCACTAGAACAATATTATAAATGGATTACTAGTAGATTTACACGTGGAGGACAAGGTCGGTGGGAAACTGTTAAAAATACTAAAAAGAACTTTTGGAATTCTTAAGAAGTTCAGAGGTTGACAGCACTGGCTCCCTATATGCCAAATTACTCTTCAGAAATTGTGTAACTCCTAAAAACTCGAAACTGATGGGTATTTTTAAGATTCAGAGAGACAAAGGAGGAGAAAGAAAGATAGAGGGAGAGGAAGATAGCTTTTCACAAAGTCAAGAAATAGGAATAAGGATTTTGTTGGCACAGTTATAAAACAAGGGAGGAACTGATGAATTGGAACTAAATTGTTAGCAGTTTAAGTAAACATGAGGTTTCTTTCCTGGCCTCAAACAAAAACAAAGAACACAAGCTCTCCATTGGCCATCTCTCCTATATCCCCAAACTTCAGAGCCAAGTAGAATTTGCTGGCTTGATTTCATCCCCTCCTCAGACAATCAAAATCAATTCTCCCTGCAGTCCCCACCCCACACCTCTCCAAAAATACCCTGACAGAGGTCATTGCATTCTGTCAGAAGTTACATCAAGGCTCAACAGCTATGTGTTACCTCTTGACCACACCTTCCCTAAAATTCTCCCCTCGGATGGTTTTCCTGGCATCTTCTCTTCCCTGATTTTCCTCCTGTGCCTCTGGTCACACATTCCCAGTCTGATGTGCAGACTCTTCTACTGCTGGGGGTTTGTATGTCTCTATGCCTTTCGGCTTTGCCTCAAACTCTCCACGTAAACTCATCCAGAACCACAAATTCAACCACCACCTCTGCGTCAGTGACTCCAGCTATGTGGTGTACTGTAGAGGACAGAGTGGGCTCTGGAGAGAGGCACACTTGAGATCACATCCTGGCTCTGCTCCTTACTCATGAGTGACTTTGAACAAGTTTTACTTAACTTTTGGGTAAGTTTTCATATCTTGCCGTCATACATTGTTAGTGGAAATGTAAAATGAGACAGCCACTTTGGGAAACAGTTTGGCAGTTCCTCAAAAACTTAAACATAGAGTTACCATATGGTCAAGCAAACTCACTCTTAGGTATAAACCCAAGAGAATTGAAAACTTATGTCCCCCAAAATCTTGTACACAAATATTCATAGCAGTGATATTCATAATAGCTCAAAAGTGGAAACAACCCAAATGTCCATGAACTAATGAACGGGAAAACAAAATAAGGTGTATCTTTACAATGGAATATTATTTAGCCATAAAAAGAAATGGTATATGCAGTACTGATATATGCAATAATAAGGATAAACTTTCTAAATGTTATGCTAAGAAAAGAAATCAGACACAAAAGGCCACATATTGTAAATTCCATTTATATGAAATGTTCAGAATAGGTAAATCCAATAGGTAGAGACAGAAAGTAAACTAGCAGTTGCCAGGGGCTAAGAGAAAGGAGGAAAAGGGAGTGATTGCAGAGCTCAAGGTTTCTTTTGGGGGTGATTAAAATGTTCTGGAATTGGGTTTTGGTAGTTGTACAACCTTGTGAATATACTCAAAATCACTGAACTATATACTTTAAAAAGGTAGCTTCTAAGGGTATGTGAATTATATCAATTAATTTTTAATTAATTAAAAATATGCCCTCTTCACTTTCCTAAACTGCCGTATCACCTATATTTCCTTCCTTGATTTATGGCTTAAACTTTCTCCCAGTATTCCATGCCAGAAACTTGGGACTCACCCTAGATTTCCTAGCACCTTCTTTTATCATCCCTCCACATCCAAGTCTGACCATCTACCTCCGGACAGTTTCTCGTATACCTCCACTTCTCTTCACTGCCACTCCTGGGTTCAAGCTGTCATTACCTTTCTCCTGGTCCACTGCAGTGCTTACTTGTCAGGCTTCTAGACTGACTCTTACCTCCTGTTTATTTCTCCTCTCTATTAGTGCCAAATCAATCTTTCCGAATTATCAGGTCGATCACATAACCCCCCTATCCAAAATTCTTCCACCATTTCCTATCGACTCAATCTGAAGTCCTTGCTTGGCGTACAAAGCCTTTCATGAATGGCCCTCATTCTGTCCACCCATACCCTCACTGTTCTTTCCTCACCTCCGCTTTACCCCTCAACATGTTATATTGTTGTAAAATGAACTTTTTCATAGCACCCATGTGATAGGGACTGAATGTCTGAGTCCATCCCGAATTCATATGTTGAAACCCTAATCTCCAACGTGATGGTATTTAGAGATGGGGTCTCTGAGAGGTAATTAACTCATGAGGGTGGTTCGTTATTTAAGCCACCCAGTCTATGATACTGTTGTTATAGCAGCCTGAACAAACTGTGCAAATGCTTTGCACATATTGTTTCTTTTATTAGAATGTCTCTCCTCCCCCCCAATATGTCTGCAAGGCAATCACATACTCACTTCTCAAATGCCTAGTCGAATTGTCCTCCTCCCTCCCAGCTCTTTCAGGCAGACTTTGGCACTCAACGTACTGACTTCCTTTAGGCTTTCTATGATTTATGTTACTGAATACTTTTGTCTCCCCAGTAGTTTTTTAAGAACTAGACCCTGTCTTTTGTCTTTCTAGCCCCCAACACAGAAGTATGTCTGATGTCTTTATATGGTTATCTTTCTCTGCCATCTTATTCTTCCAACATAGTCTTCAAACTTCAAATTTGTTTCTTCTCCAATTTTCTTCTCTAATCTTCTTCTTGTCTCAAACTTTTTCTTTTGACTATTGAATGAATTTCTTTTACATTAACATCCCCATAATGGGATTTCAAGATATGCTTCCAGATTTGTAGTGCTATAGATTTATGTTAGAGATAATAAAAAATATACCAAATACTTCTTCCAATCATTTTCTTGTCTACTTAATAAATACTTATTTTTGTGCCAGACAGTGTGATTAACATCATGGCAGAGGTACAAGCATATATCAGGTACAGATTGTGATCTCAGAGATCTTAGGATCTAAAGAGGGGACACACATGAACAGAAACTATGATACAGGGCATTATGAAAGAGTCATGACAGAAGTAAAAAGAAGTTCTGACTCACAGAATTAAACTGTGCCTTGAAGCATGCGTGAGGTTGCACTGAGCAGAGAAAATAACACTGTTTGCAGAGAAAATTACACTGACAAAAGCAGATAGGTATGGAAAAGTAGGAATGCCAACATGATGGTGAAGTCTTAATACTGGAATTAAAGTACCTATCTGCTGATTTACTCACTCAACAAACATGGAGAGAGGGAGAGAGACTACCATGTTCTAAGGATCAGAACTAAAAGCCTCTGTGATGGTCCATGTGACATAATCCAATGTAGCCTTCTCCTGTGGGTCTGTGTAGCCTTCACACAACTTACTAATTTAATGAGTTCTGGGTATAGCTTAATGGTTAAGAGCCTGGATTCTAGAGCCAGACAATTGGGATCAAATTCATCTCTTGTGCTTTCTAGCTGTGGGCACTTGGGCACGTTATTTAATCTTACTGTGTAGAGACAGTATCTTTATCTATATGGTAGGATAATAGCAGTATCTCTGTTGGAGGGTTGTTATGAGAATTAAATGGGTTAATACAGTTAAAGTGCTTTTTAACTGGCATATAGTATATTCTCAATAAGTGTTAGCTACTTTTATTATTTTCCTGGCAAGTGACCAAAAAGAGCCTTCTACCTACAGGATAAAATGATTCCTACATATTTCATGTCTCTCAAACCCATAAGTCACATATATCTTACCTGTATATACAGATTTTGCAAGAGAGAGAGAAGGAGAAAGAAAGGAAGGAAAGAAAGAAGGGAGGGAGGGAAGGAGGGGAGGAGGGAGAGAAAAAGGAAGGAAGAAAAAAGAGAAAGAAAAAAGGGGGAAAGGCAGCATAGGCTGGAAATTTGAGTTATGAAATGAGAACTAGTTTAAATTCTGTTTCTATCAACTGCGCCTTAGTTCCTCAGATTTTTTAAATGAAGATCCCGTAATCAGCTACCTACTCTAATATTCATTATTTTGGGAGGACAGACCTAGCTGTCTCTAGACATACAACCCAACCTATTTAATTATATTTTTATTGTCAGTTACAATCTATTTTTTAAAGAAATATTTATCAAGTACATAAGATATGTACTTAAGGGTATACAAAGACACATACATGCCCCCAAAGAGATCAGGAAAGTTCAGTAGGTACGTATAGAAATGCCAGCAATATCTCATGTGTACCCATGAGTTGTGAATGGGATCCCAGTCTTGACATTGCATTCATTCTTCCGCAGAATGGAAATAAATGTCAGGTTGCTAATATCCTCAAAAACAATTCTTGAGAGTAGATATTACACAAAAGCACTTCCACCAAAACTTTGGCTGATGGATCTACTTGTCACAAGAAAGACGTTGAAGAGTTGAAATAGTAAGTGAAACCGAGCTGGGTGCTAAAATTAGAATGAGAACCTCATCAGCTTCTGTGGTAATTTGTGGGGATTTCACAAGTCTGCATGTTCACACAGTTTTATACCCTTGCCAATCTTTATCTTGCCACAATATCTCACCTTCAGTGACTTCTTTTCAACACTTGCTTCTAATTTCTAGTCCAGGAAACTGGACATGTATTTCTTTATTTATCTTAGACACCCTTTAATATTAATCACAGAAAACCTGAAGTTATTCACCAGGAACTTGCGTAAAAAGATACTTCCTCACTACTAAATGCAACACAAATTATTTATGGCATTTTAAAAACAGAAAAATACAAAAGAAGATGTTTAAATCTCTCATTAACTTAACACTCCATAATAATGTAGAGATACTTCGTTTGGGAGATAAAGGCAAAAACCCACCATAAAAACATCGATGACTAGGGAAAAATACTAGAATATCTGAAGCAGTATCTCACTGAAAATTTGAAGAATGCTCAAGACCCAAAATATATTACCTTCATGCATCTAAAGTAATGTGAAGGGAGTCCAAGCTTTGTAAAAATGTTATTGTTTTTCAAGTATTATAGTTTCTTTCCTAAAATCTAATTTTGATTTTGGATAAGGAGTTTTAATTTGATAGTGTGTTGTCTACAAAGTGCCAAACATCTGTTTTATAAAGACTAAAAAATTCCTTATGTCATCTAGATGTATCCAAATCTCTATATCTTTATTATAATATGGAACAACCTGAGTCTTTCCGATGAAGTTCTGTTTTTTTTAAATTGAGACCCATATTCACACCAAGATGACCGAACAGATGCCATGCTTGACATCAGCAATATCTCACATAGATGTGCTTGCGGGTCCTAACACAAAGTCATGCTTTCTGTAATAACCCAAGAACACTAGCTCTGAAGCTACAGCAATTAAATATGAAAGTATGGTGGCTGTATACACATTATAAATATTGTTCTCAAATACCCTTCTCTTTTGCATTTTTCCCTTTATCTGAGAAAGCTTACTTAAAGACATACAAGTGTTCATTTTTTTCTCCAAAGTGAAGATGATGTATGTTAACAAGTTCTTCCTCACTCGGCACCGGCAGGTTATAAAATGATGGCCTCTTGAACAGAGATCTAACTCATAGATGTATTTTTTTTGTTGGGCACACACAGGATTGGCTCTCACAAAGTTGCAAAAATTTTAAATTAGTTGCAAAAATGTACAAATCCAGAGTTTCACTTTTAAAAAAATTCAGTTTTATAGATTCTTGTGAAAAATCAGATCTCCACGTTTTAGGGCTCCATTCACACAAGGCAACATCTGGTTGGAGCTGAGTAGCAACTGCCTCCCAGTTCTCCAAAGTCCCCACTACCCTCTAATGTCTTCCCAAACTGAGGCCAAGCGTCACGATCATTTATCATCCCCCATGGGCCTTTTTGTTTTTAGCACATTTAAGAGGAAAGTGAAATATCACTTGTCCCTGGCAGAGAGAATTCTCATTTTCTTTTTTTTTTTTACATTAAATATATATAAATGCATGGGTTCATAATGATTTTTTAATGTTTTTTTCACATCTTTATTGGAGTACAATTGCTTTACAACGTTGTGTTAGTTTCTGCTGTACAACAAAGTGAATCAGCTATATGTATACATATATCTCCATATCCCTTCCCTCTTGAGCCTCCCTTCCACCCTCCCTATCCCACTCGTCTAGGTCGTCACAAAGCATCGAGTTGATCTCCCTGTGCTCTGCATCAGCTTCCCACTAGTCATCCACTTTACATTTGGTAGCATATATATGTCAGTGCTACTGAGAGGATTCTTTTTATCCCTAATCCACTTCACTCATTCCAGCTCTTCTTAGCCCTGCAGACATTAGCCTTTGCAAGCCCCTACCTCAGGCCTACCAGGCTGCCTGCTGAGATCACAGATGCTAAGGAGGACTCTTCAGAGAGTTCCCAGTTGTGGATCAGACAGGAAGAATCACAAGACATCTACCATGGCTTCTGGCCTATTTCCACTCAAAAAGTAGGTTCAAATTGCAAGACGATTCTTGCCTAAGCAAGAAAGTTTAGAGATTTCTACAGCATTTGTCAAGGCTGGTTAGGCTAATAAATTCTTGTTTATTTCCACTTATGCTTAAATTATATAGATTACCGCCAACTTTTGCAATTTCCTCAGATTTCTGTATTTTTCTTTCACAGAAAAGTTCTCATAATCAACAAAATAGATGTCCACTAATGATTCCCAAAGAGTATGGGACTTGGTGCCAATGCCCTCTCAACACTTTACTTTGTAGGTTCTGGAAAGATTACGGGAAAATAGAATGTACACTGGGATATCGATACAAAAGATATGTACCTACTCATGTTTAGAGGCAGATACATTTTCAGGTTCCACACACTACAGTATCTAGTTTCATTCTCTCCCACTTCCTTTCTCTGTTGCTTTGGATTTGTTGGCTATAACTAGTGACAGCTTATTCCTCCCTGTCAGATTCAAGTAACTCACAGGTACTCATCACTATGGACTTCTCAGGATAATTTCCTGTGGATAATTTCCAAGATCATTTCCAGCACTTAGATATGAGTCATATGCATAACAAGTGACTGTATAAGTTGAGCTGGTATTCTTTCTTTGTTGTTGTTCATGATTCTAAAGAGAGAAACCAGCAACAACGGGAGGGTTATTTACTAGTCAGTGCAGCTGCAAGGATTGGCCTCTAAACACCTGATTTCATCATCTTGCTCATTCAAGTCTTCTGATGGAGCTTTTTTTTGTCTATTCAGAGAAACTCTGTAGTTCTAATCGAGAAACAGTTTGTGGTACAGGAGAGACAGAGGCATGCTTTTCCACTTTTCAAGGGAACTTTTTGTTTATCAGGTTAACAACCTCGCTTTATAAAGGTGAAGCCCAGGACCAAAAAGATAACATAATTTGCCCAAGTTTAAACGGTGAGTTAATGAGAGAAAGGAAAATACACCATCACAGTAGAGCTTCCACAGAACCCAGACTCATACTGGATGGGGTCCCTGAGACGTAAAAAGTGCATGTATCAGAGGCTGACTTTGAACTGATGCATCTGCTTAAGAAAGTATGAGTTTTCTGTTATGAAGCAGCTCTTTTGCCACTTAGATAAGGAGAAATGAATGAGCACTGATGATGTCAGTCATGGAATTTCTGCTCACCAGTCCGATTTCAAGGGAATTTGATTTTGCAAAAATTATTCCAACCTAAGCATCTCCCATTGTCAACATCTTTGTATTCAGGGGTCTAAAATGATAGTGGAGGTTTTAGTAAGAAGCTAAAATCCCTGGTTGGTGGATGCTGGGCATCAGGAACAGTTCCAGGTGCCTTTGAGATGAGTAAAGGTGTGTAGTGATGGCAAAATTGAAAAGGTCAAGCCTTGGAACTCAAAATTCATCTTGGCACAAACAGCTGGCTCTCTGGTTCTGATGCTTGGATCCTGAACCTTGTCCAGTCATTTACTCTTGTCACGTGGAGACCCACATATTTTCTTGGTTACCTTTCATCACTCAAACTTTGTCTTCCCTTTTTAAGTTCTTCCAGAAAAGAGCTGCACATGCTCCACTCCCCTAGTCTAAACTCATTCCTTCAACACCGCTATAGGCTTTGAGACTCTGCCCCTGCTCTCCCAGGTTTGGGACCAAATAGTCTACGAAGTGCAGCTCTCATTGTTCTCAAATTCCACTTCCATCAGACAGCAGCATCTTTTTCAAGAGGAACAATGGTGGGGCCAGTGGATTGTTAAGGAGCAAATGCTTCCCACATTCCCAGCAGTTTGTTTTCAGCTCAGGTGGCTCCAATCTCAACTCCAGGGAAAAGATTTCTCTACTTTACAAAATGGGATTATCGTATTCAGGAGGATACCTGCCTCTTATTAAATGTTGGAAAGAAATTCAAGGAGGCCTCGGGGCTCAGATGGACAACCTGCCCAGTGAAATGAAGGAAAACCTATAGAAAAGGTCCACTTCCAGTATAAGAGCACATCACCCTTCTGCATGGCCTTCATACTTAGCTCTGTAGTGTGGATTCACGAAGACCAGGACAGACAGAGAGCCAGGCATGGTGCTCCCAGCTGATCTTGTCCCCATGCGCCCAAGCTCCCGTACAGCCCACAGGGCAGTTCTCGCACACACAGAAAGCTTGCTCATTAGGGAGCCGCCCTCCCCCAGCCCCACTCCTTCATGGATCAATGACCATAAACACAGCTACTTTGAGGGGAAGAACAGTTTCTAGGGTAAAGACTTGTATTCATTTGCTTGTACTGCTATGACAAGATATCACAGACTAGGTGGCTTAAACAACAGAAATTTCTCATAGTTCTAGAAGCTAAAGAAGTCCAAGATCAAGGTGCTGCCAGTTCAGTTCCTGGTGAGACTCTCTTCCTAGCTTGCAGCCTGCTTGCTTTGTCCTCACATGGTGGAGCGTGAGAGTTCTGGTGTCTCTTCTTTGTCTTATAAGGGCACTGCCCTATTGGATTAGGCCCCCATGCCTGAAATCTCATTTAAACTTAATTACCTCTTTATAGGCCATCTCCACATACAGTTACATTGAGTTAAAGCTTTAACATAAGAATTACATTGAGAGTTAAAGTTTTAACATATGAATCAGAATTTTGTAAAACCCTTGACATCATATGCAGAATTTTGTTTTTGTGCCCATGAGCTTCTGTCTGGGAAGAGGGTCTCAAAGGGGCCTGTGTTCAATCAACATTTAAGAACCATGCTCAAACACAGAGACCGATTGTCCCAGGGGATTTCAGAAGACAACACAGGAAAATCAGTACTCCTTGAGGTTTCAGCATCTGATGTCATTTTTTATATCTTAAAATAGGTGAAGTTGCCTAATGCAAAAGGAGAGGAAACATCATTCCCTGATTCTCACTACCAGCTTTTTAGAGTCACAAAAATTTCAGATACAGAAATTTTCACACCCTCCCAAGAGTCTGTGACAACCTTAGACTTAACATCCAATTAAAAAACATAAGGTTTCCCTTTTGCAGAGGCATCTATGCCCCTGTCAGGGTCTAGAAATACTACCCCTACTCCTCCCTGTGAAGTTGAAATTGCTTCCTTCACCACTTCGTTCACCTCTGTTACCCTTCAGTACCTTGGTCAGAAGCCATCAGCCAGGGAAGCGGGGGAGGTACTGTGCTGTGCGGTCCACAGCTTCATAAGACACTTCCCACAGGGCAGCCAAGAGGAGGGCTCTGAGGCTGCGTAGACAATGATATAATTCTAGCCACTTCACAAAAACACTGTCAAATAGGGCGCATAACGATTTAGACTGATGACCTTTGTTGGCTCACAAACCACAAGAGTTCAGACATTAGTGCAGTGCAGTTCTCAGGCTAAAGAAATTGATAGCACGTGTAATCTCCACACCATCTCAAATGGGGTTTTGTATGTGTTTAATGTCTTTCTTCAAAGGAGAATATATAGCAATAATATAACTTTGCCCTCTAAAATAATTCTGGAAAAGAGAGTTAATAGTATTATTTCTATGATATAACTAGATAAATTGGAATTCAAAGAAATTAAGTAAACGTTGAATTGGTTAATCTATCCATCAATCAACAGGCATTTATTAAATATCTTGTTTTCTTCTCTTTCTCTCCCTCCCCCCCCCCCCCCGGGTGATGTTTAAATGTTATCTTTTAAACTAATTACAAGTATGATTCTAACAGCAAAAGAACTTGATCCTTACTTTTTCAGGGGGGAAAAAAAGTCTATTTTAAGTTCAGTATCCAAATCCCGAGTCCTTTATTGTCTCACCAAATATCAGCTGAGCACATACCTCTACCTTCCAGACATTATGCCAGGACCAGGGTATCCAATGATGAATGAAACAGATCAGATCCCTGTCCAGTGGAGTGTACAGTTTACTGAGGGAAACCAACATCAAACAAGTAGACAGACAAATTGATATATCATTACAAATTGTTATAAGAGCTATGAATGAAAATCCAAACCAGATGGTAAACTAGAGAATGACAAGAGGGATTATTCTAGGTGAGTGGTAAGGAAAGATCTCTTTGAAGAGATAATATTTAAGCCAAGAGCCGAAACTTGGAGATTAATTTAGTGAAAGATGTGAGGGAAAGGAAGACTTGAAAACTGGCTGGATCATGGTTATATTTACCGAGTTGGGCAAGATTGATAGGATGGAGAGAGCAGGTATTTTGGAAGAAATCCAATGCTTAAGACACCTTAAGGTTAAGAAGCTTGTGAAATATTTGTGCGCATGTCTCAAGAAGTTGTTATTTATACAAATATGTATTGAATAGCTCCAAGAGAAGACCTGAGATGGAATTTAAAATTGGGCGTTAACCCCATGTGAATAGCATTTAAAGCCATATGAATGGTTCAGATTCCTTAGGAATAAAGTATAAGGAGAAAGGACAAGAGAGCCCTTAAGCCTCGGGCATTCCAACATCTAGAGGTTGGAGAGAGGAGGTAAAGCAGTAAAGCATCTTAAAGAGGTAAGGAGGAGTTGTCAGAGGGGCAGACGGAAAACTTAAAGCATTTTGTGCCATGAGGCCAGGAAAAGAACATGCTTATGGAAGTTAAAACAATCAACTGTGTTGAATGCTACTGAGAGGTCAAATAGGAGAAGGATGGAAAACTATCAGCTTTAAATTTTTTGCTACAAGGTGGTCACTGGTAACCTTCACAAGAGCAGCTTTAGTGGAACTGTTGGCAGAAGCCAGGTTGTGTAAGTTGAAGAGTTAATGGGAGGTAAAGAAACAAAGACAGCATGTGTAGAATATGAGTTTAAGGAGTTTGTCTAGGATTAGAGTGAAGAGTAATTGGCAGAGGATGTGGGGATTAGGGGGTATTTTTATAAGATGAGAGTTGCTGGAACATACCTGGATGCGGATGGGGATGATCTAGTAGCGAGGAAGACGTTAGAGATTCAGAAGGAGGAAGAGATAACTGAAGATGAGGGCGTGGGTACCAGTTGTAACAGGAATGAAGAGAGAAGGAGGACATGGTTGCAAGTACAGGTAGAGTATATGTAATTGGTAAGGGGAAGAGAAAGGAGAATAGCATCAATCAAAGGCATATAATCATCAGGTTGGCAGCAGGAGTTTATCTAATCTACCTGCGTCCAATACCCTCAGATCTCCTTCCTGGGTTTTGAAACAGAAGAAAGGAAGAGAGAGAAATGAGCTCCCCAAGTCCCAGAGGGAGATGTCCCAGGATGAACTGTCCCATGACTTAGGATCTAATGATTCTTTTTCCTGCTCTAATAAACAATGTGGCCCTAATTTCTTTGAATACTGCTCTGTTAAATATCTGTGTTCTTGCCTGACGACATTTGGTGGTTTTGAACACCAAAGAGTGCTGTCAGCTTGTGCTTTGAACCACTCATGTTGGCTTTTCATGAACCTTGTTCTGAAGGACTTGTCATTTTACATTTCATTTTTGCCCTGGTGCTGATGCAACAGTATTTCATTAAGAATATGAAGGTGTCACCACTTACTGTTCAACAGCAATTACAGAGAAGAAATGTCATGTATAAATAAGTTAAAGTGTTTTGAAGGCCTATTAAAGATTTGTAACTGATTCATATGGAACAGGGTTTCTCAAATTTGGTACGATTGATACTTCAGCTGGATAATTCTTTGCTGCAGGGGTCCAGTCTGTGCATTGTAGGATGTTTAGCAGCATCTTTGACCTCTACCCACCAGGTGCCAGGAGTATTCCACCGCCACCCCCAATAGGGACAGCCAAAAACATCTCCAGACAATGCCCAATGTCCCCTGGAGGGTAAAATTGCTTCTAGTTGAGAACCACTGATATAGACAGATGTCACAACATCAAAATGGAAACTGAAAAAGTCAATCAAACACAAACTTTTTTTTCTAGTATCAGAATGTCTGCTTTTTGCGTAGACAAAAGCTATTTGGCTGAATTTTTCAGTTTTCAAATGAATCTTAGATATCTTCAGCAACAACAAACATTTGAACAAACACATCTTTGAGACATCATCTCAGCTTGATTTTCAATTCTTGAACCAACTGACAAGATTTAACGCATCAGAATTTGACTCAATTTAGAACATTTCAAAACTTTCTAGGTCTAAACTTGTTCCTCACTCTACTAACTGGCATATTATGACCCTTGTTTTATTCCTATGTTAATCATTTTCAGTTTCACTTTATTTTTGCTATTTACCATAAGCTGTTTTAATCCCTTTTGGAGGATATCAGAGGATAAATATTTATGAACAGAGGCATTTTTTCAATATATGAGTAAAGAATCCTATTTTGTGAGAACAGTCCACTTCCTTTCCCTTTGTCCAAATACTGGCTCCCCTTGAATAATCTCAGGATGACACTATGTAAAATGCATTGCCTGTATTACAGTTTTTACTTATAAATCATCCACTACGTTGCCTTGTTACTCTGCAGAGTTGTTCCAGGCGGGGAGCGACGCTCAGTGTGAAACTATTACAGGTGATTTGTTCTCCTACCAGCTCTATCACTTACTGGCAAATAGCTTATGCTTCTGGGTGTCATTTTTTTTTTTTTCACATTCAAATCCAATTAACATTTACTGAGAGACAGGGGGTGGTTTTGCCAAGTTGATACTTGACAGTGCCTCAAAGGCTGTTTTGTGGGAGGGTGTGTCTGCTCCACATGGCAACAACTTTTGAGGATCAAGAGGTTTTCAAACAGCTTTTCATTTTCGTAAGTAACCCAGTAACAATCAGCCATGAATTTTGTTAATCCTTCTTGAATCACAGCCTTTCTTTTTGGCAAAACAAATGTATAAATTTAATCTCTCTTGTGTAAAATATAAATTCTGCATAAACAAATATTGAACTCTAGTTAATAATATGTATGATGACGTGTTGAGGAATGGAGTGTACTGCTGTCTACAACTCATACTGAAAAAAAAAAGATGGACCAATAGATGGATAGAGGAATGAATAAATGGATAGATATGTGAAAAAGCAAACATAGTAAATTATTAATGGTAAAATTGAATTGGCAGGAACTTCCCTGGTGGCACAGTGGTAAAGAATCTGCCTGTCAATGCAGGGGAAATGGGTTTGATCCCTGGTCCAGGAAGATCCCACATGCTGTGGAGCAACTAAGCCGGTCCACCACAACTACTGAGCCTGCGCTCTAGAGCCCGTGAGCCACAACTACTGAGCCCACGTGCTACAATTTCTGAAGCCCACATGCCTAGAGCCTGTGCTCCCCTACAAAAGAAGCCACCACAATGAGAAGCCCACACACCACAATGAAGAGTAGCCCCCACTCACCACAACTAGAGAAAGCCCACGTGCAGCAACAAAGACCAAATGCAGCCAAAAATAAATAAATAAATAATTTATTTAAAAAATTGAATTGGCAGTACATGGATATTCACTATACAATTCTTTCAATTTTTTTTTTGTTTGAACATTTCCATCACAAAGTGTGAAAAATTCCTTGCATTATTTTATGGTTCATTTTTATGTTTTTTATAGTCAACTAATTTTTTTTTAAATTGAAGTATAGTTATGTATAATATTATATGTTACAGGTGCACAATGTAGTGATACACAATTTTTAAAGGTTTTACTCCATTATAGTTATTATAAAATACTGGCTATATTCCCCATGTTGTACAACATATCCTTGTAGCTTATTTTATACATAATAGTTTGTACTTCTTAATCACCTACCTCTATATTTCTTCTCCCCACTTCCCTCTCCCCATTGGTAACCACCAGTTTATTTCCTATATCTCTGAGTCTGCTTCTTTTTTGTTACATTCACTAGTTTATTATACTTTTTAGATTCCACATATAAGTGTATTTGTCTTTATCTGTCTGACTTATTTCACTTAGCATAATGCCCTCCAAGTCCATCTGTGTTGCTGCAAAATGGCAAAATGTCATTCCTCTTTATGACTGAGTAATATTTCATTTTGTGTGTACACACACACACACACACACACACACACACCCCACATCTTCTCTATCCATTCATCCATTGATGGATACTTAGGTTGCTTTCATATCTTGGCAATTGTAAGTAATGCTGCTATGAACATAGAGGTGTATGTATCTTTTCAAATTAGTGTTTTTGTCTTATTTGGATATGTACCCAGGAGTAGAATTGCTGGGTCATATGGTAGTTCTATTTTTAATTTTTTGAGAAACCTCCATACTGTTTTCCACAGTGGCTGTGCCAATTTACATTCCCACCAACAGTCTTTTGTGTTTCCATACAAATTTTTAAATTATTTGTTCTAGTTCTGTGAAAAATGCCATTGGTATTTTGGTAGAGATTTCACTGAATCTGTATATTGCCTTGGCTAATATGGTCATTTTAACAATATTAATTCTTCCAATCCAAGAACACTGCATATCTTTCCATCTGTGTGTGTCATCTTCAATTTCCTTCATCAGTGTCTTATAGTTTTCCAAGTACAGGTCTTTTACCTCCTTAGCTAGGTTTATTGCTAGGTATTTTATTGTTTTTGATGTGATGGTAAATGGAATTGTTTTCTTAATTTCTCTTTCTGATAGTTTGTTGTTAGTGTACAGAAATGCAATGGATTTCTGTATATAATTTTGTGTCCTGAAACTTTATTGAATTCATTGATGAGCTCCAGTAGCTTTCTGGTAGTGTCTTTAGATTTTCTATGTATGGTATCATGTCATCTGCAAACAGTGACAGTTTTACTTTTTCCTTTCCAATTTGGATTACTTTTATTTCTTTTTCTCGTCTGAATGCTATGGCTAGGACTTCCAATACTATGTTGAATAAAAGTGGTGAGAGTGGGCATCCTTGTCTTGTTCCTGATCTTAGAGGACATGCTTTCAGCTTTTCACTGTTGAGTATGATGTTAGCTGTGGGTGTGTTATGTATGTGTGTTTAGATATCCTCTATTGAGATATGTCCCTTCTTTGTCTAATTCCTGGAGAGGTTTTATTATAAATGAAGGTTGAATTTTGTCAAAAGCTTTTTTCTGCATCTATTGAGATGATCATGTTTTTTATTCTTCAATTTGTTAATTTGGTATATCAAATTGATTGATTTGAAGATATTGAAAAACCCTTGCATCCCTGGGATAAATCCCACTTGACAGTGGTGTATGATCCTTTTAATGTATTGTTGGATTGGGTTTGCTAATATTTTCTTGAGGATTTTTGCATCTATTATATGTTCATCAGTAATATTGGCTCTAATTTTCTTTTTTTTATGATATCTTTGTCTGGTTTTTGTATCACGGTGATGCTGGCCTCATAGAATGAGTTTGGAAATATTCCTTTCTCTGTAATATTTTGGAATAGTTTGAGAAGAATGAATGTCAACTCCTCTCTAAATATTTGGTAGAATTCACCTGTAAAGACATCTGGTCCTGGATGTTTGTTTGTTGGGTTCTTCCATTATTTTAAATTTGCATCTTTCAAACTTAGTGTTTGGGGATTTGGTGACTAAGTCATGTTCATTAGCTTTTATGACTTTATAACTATTCATATGTAAGCCAAAGAGGTGTCAATTATAAATCTGTCCAAGTGGCTTCTTTCTCCCCTGGAGCATTTTAGATGCTATTCTCTGGATATTTTCCAATTTTTGCTCATGACTTTCTCCAGGTGAAACAATCAAAACTACTCCAACTATTCCAAGTCTCAAAGTTTTGTTTGAGGGTAATAGTAAAATATTTTTGGATTTGTTTCCAATAGTCTCTGGCTAATGAAGAATCAGGTTAAATTGCTTTTCATGGAATCCCTATACGACATCAGTTATTGGTATATTCATATGCTGATTATACAAGTTAAAACCTCCAAGTTAACACAAGTTAAAATTTTTTCAACTCCCTCTCTCTTTCACCCCCATATCCAATTGCTCTCCAGAACTATCAACTTTAGGACTTCCCTGGTGGTGCAGTGGTTAGGAATCCACCTGCCAGTGCAGGGGTCATGGGTTTTAGTCCTGGTCCGGGAAGATCCCACATGCCGTGGAGAACTAAGCCCATGTGCCACAACTACTGAGCCTATGCTCTAGAGCCTGTGCTCTGCAACAAGAGAAGCCACCGCACTGAGAAGCCCACGCACTGCAATGAAGAGTAGCCCCTGCTTGCCACAACTAGAGAAAGCCTGCATGCAACAACGAAGACCCAACACAGCCATAAATAAATAAATAAATAAATCTTTTAAAAAATTAAAAAAAAAACCTATCAACTTTACTTTTTAAACATTCTGAAAATTCTTCTGTCCTCTCCATCACCATTGTCTTGGTTCACACTCATCTCTGGAGTCTTCTATTGGTCTTTGGCATTTTTTTCTCTCCAACCTGTCTTCCTCATTGCCTCCAGAGTTTTCTTCCCAAAATGCAAATATAGGGACTTCCCTAGTGGTGCAGTGGATTAGACTCTGTGCTTCTAATGCAGGGGGCCTGGGTTCCATCCCTGGTCAGGGAACTAGATCCCACATGCATGTTGCATCTAAGAGTTTGTGCCTGCCACAACTAAGACCCAGTGCAACCAAATAAATAAATAAATAATTTAAAAAAACAAAAATGCAATTATATTCACATACTCCTTTGTTTGACAAGCTTTAACAATCATTAAGAATTATTCTTATTTTACATGTATTAACGATACTGTGGATTTTTCAACAGAGAACTTATCTTTTAGAAATATATACTCCAGTCCATTCTCTGCATCTGCGTCCTTGTTCTTGTCTTGTCACTGAGTTCATCAGTACCATTTTTAGATTCCGTATATATGAGTTAGCATACAATATTTGTCTTTCTCTTTCTGACTTCACTCTGTATGACAGACTCTAGGTCTATCCACCTCATTACATATAGCTCCATCTCATTCCTTTTTATAGCTGAGTAATATTCTATATATGCCACAACTTCTTTATCCATTCACTTGTTGATGGGCATTTAGGGTGCTGGAGAACTCGAGGTTTGAGGGGGCGGGGGGTGAAGAGGAAGCTGAGACGAAGGGAGAGAGTAGCACAGACATATATATACTACCAACTGTAAAATAGATAGTCAGTGGGAAGTCGTTGTATAACAAAGGGAGTTCAACTCGAGGATGGATGATGCCTTAGAGGACTGGGGTGGGGAGGGTGGGGGGGAGTCAAGGGAGGGTGGGAATATGGGGATATGTGTATAAATACAGATGACTGAACTTGGTGTACCTCAAAATAAATAAATTAATTAATTAATTTAAATAAATAAATAAATAAAACTAGTAGGTAAATGGTAAAAAAAATATATATATATATACTAAAATATTTTCAGGTAGAATGATGAAATGTCTAGTATTTGCTTCAAAACTAATATGGAAAGGAGAGAATATGGGTGGGCGTATAAATGAAACAGGGTTGACTATTGAAAATTATTAAAGTAAGGTAATGAACACATGGGAGTTCATTATATAATTCTGTCTACTTTTGTGTATGTTTGGAATTTTCCGTAAAAAAATTTTTTTAAGTTTAAATTGCTTCAGAAGGGCAAACAGTACCCTTAACCATCTGGAACTACCTTATCTTTGAGCCTTTTATACAGTTCCTCCTCCAACATGTACCCTATGATTCAGCTCTACCAAGTTACATGTTATTCCTGGGAAGAAGTCTTTCAAAATATAATTTTTTCTTCTTGAGCAGTGACTACTTATCCTTTTATACCCAGTTCAGACGTCATCAACCCTAAGGAACCTTCTCTGCCTCACCCTGGTATAGTCATCTCCTTTCCCCAGACTTCTATAGAACTCTGTACAAACCTCTTTAATGGAACAAATATTTGTGTGTTGTAAGATGTTTGGTGTAATAATTTTTAAGTAATAATAACATAATATCAATGTGTTTAACTAAGTGGTAATATCCTGTAGGGTAAAGTCTCTGCCATTATTTATGTTTGTGCAATATGCAGTATGAAGCATATGTTTAAAAATACTTGCCCAATGAATCATAGGAAAATATATTTTGGATTTTTCTTTTACTTTTGTTACCCAAATGTGAATTCTGACTTCCATGTAAGAGGTCCCATAAACTAGAATGTACTTAGTGAGGTTTTGATAACTTCTGGTTGAGTGAAATTTCCAAACATGAGGATTACAACTCTAAACAATTTTTCATACATCTTAGCCTCTCTTCCACAAGCTTGATGTAAGAGAATATTCCAAATAGTTGCAGAATTTTATGCATGACACATTTCTCAATCATCCTTGTAGCTAAAAAGATAAAGCCTCAATTCTTACACAATAACACCATCAGTGGGTTAAGTCAATCAAAGTCCTTGCAGCTTCCAAAGAGAGTGTGAAGAGTACTTCCTCTAAAACTTAGAGAATTAAAATAGGGCAAGATGTGTTCCACTGGTCCTGCTTCAAGTTCTGCTTGGCCCTTCTATCTATTTGTAATCATGACCCCAAGAAACAAGTTATGGAGTGAATATGATTGCCCCTCTTGGTGCCAATATTAAGTCATTTCTTATAAAAACCAAAATATAATGTAAAGCAAACTATCACTGCTTGTTAATCAGCCAGATCCTACAGTCATAATCTTTTTTATATCTGTCATTGTCTGAGACAGTATAATGATTTCTGAGTGTTGCCAGAGGCTTAGCTCTGTAGGGGCAACCTGCCCAGGATACAGAGCACCATAGTTGAGGGAATACCTCCACAATGGAAACAGGATGAGACTGCAGAATGCAATCTTGAATCCAGATTCCTGGATGTTTCTTTGTCTTGCAGCATGCTTCTAATGAAAATTGCTATGTATTGGGCATGACAAGAACAGCAGAATCCACACTCCACAGGATGGCTGCCTTTTCCATAGTAAGCATCAGTTTTTACCATAAACAGTGATACAGACAGTGTGATAGAATAGAAATGGAAAGCACTTTGCTTCCAGGAAGACCAGGACCAGAACTCTGGCTTTACTACTCACTGCCTTGGGACCTTGTGCAAGGCCCTCAACCTCCCTGAAATTTAGTTTTCTCTTCTGTAAGTGTCAGCAGTAGTGTCTACCTCTGGGTATTGTAAAAATAAACACCTGTTTCTTTCCTCTCCCAGTAGCAGATTCAGTTTAAATGCCTACCACAGAAGGAAAATAGAAAGAGACAGATTCATCTTAGAATCAGAGTGAAGTGACTGGGGACAGAAAGAGATCATGGAGAAATCTCAAGTACCACCATTCAGATTGAGCCCTGTCCTTACCATAAAAAATAATGTTCTCTAAAATATTCTTTCAACTCACAGGATTTTGAATGGCAGTCGTTCCATGCATAAATGAAATTCTTTCTACTTCTAAAAAGCAGAACTGTAAGTGGAGCAGAATCCAAAGTTTAGTCAAATTGAACTTATGGTGTGAGTTTTCCGGAATCAAACGTGGAAATTATACTCAGTTCTTCTATTTTAAGACTGTTTTAAATTCTTGCATAGTTTATGGGCTCCAGAAATCTATATTAACTGGAGATTTGAGAACGTGCATTCTTCATAGTCACAGGGAAAGTTGTTAGAGTGTAGCTGGAAGATGACATTTATTCTTCCTAGCTCCTTGATCCTAGGTCTAAAGAGTTCTGCAAAACCAGGATGGTTTTACAGTGTGTCAATTCCTAAAAAGGAATCCCTAGGTGGAACCTTCCCAAAGTGAACTTAAGTAAAAGCCTCCAAGGAAACTTGGTTCCACCCATTTTGAATTGTTGGAATAAAGGAAAAATATTACTTTCTCAAAACAAATCAGAGGAGTGACTCAACAGTCCCCTTTTCTTTTCTTTTATTAAAAAATATGGGGCTTCCTAGGTGGTGCAGTGGTTGAGAAGACACCTGCCAATGCAGGGGACATGGGTTCGATCCCTGCTCCAGGAAGATCCCACATGCCACAGAGCAACTAAGCCCGTGCGCCACAACTACTGAGCCCATGTGCTGCAACTACTGAAGCCCACGTGCCTAGAGCCCTGCTCCGCAAAAAGAGAAGCCACGGCAATGAGGAGCCCATGCATCACAACGAAGAGAGTCCCCACTCACCGCAACTAAAGAAAGCCCGTGCACAGCAAAAAAGACCCAACACAGCCAATAAAATTAATTAATTAACTAATTTTTAAAAATGCTAGCAGTTTAAAAAACTATGGAGTCTGATTCCATGGCCGAATGATGGACCCTTTGCCTGAGTTCTTCTTTTTAGCCAGCTCATCAATTGCTAAAGTCTCTACCACAATCCTTGGGGGGGGGGGGGGGGGGGGGGGCGGAGAGAAGCAATTAACATCACTTAGACACATTCAAATGCAGTTACTCCTCTGCGACTTTTGCAACAATTAAGCATCAGCAAAGTGGTGACTAAAATGAAGTTCTGTAATTAACTATGAACTTAATTTTTTCCGTGCTATGTATTTTCCCCACTTACTAGTTCTTGATCAAAGATTGTACCTGGAACACATTCAAAGATGAAATGCTGAGTACACTTATAATACTAAAGCAAACCGGTAGCATAATGATCTATTCAATGGTCTTGGAACATTTTGGGAGGTAGGGACAGGTTCACCTAAACCAACACTATGTGAAGTGCAAAGAGATGGCAGCAGTTGGCAAATAGAGAAGCCTTCAGAAAACAAATTTACCAATTTGATCACAGAGAAACATAAAAGATGTTGGGATATTTGCAGCTATGTAAATCATTCATATATTGATTTGAACTCTCCACTTACAATAGGGGCATTAAGGTTTATATTACCTCAGATTCCATAGACTGTAACCCAGGAAGGTAAGCCTTTAATCCACTATTTCATCTTTTCCTTTTCTTTTAAAAAAATTTCCCCTTTTGTCCTCTTGAAAGGTACAGAAAGTTCTGATTATGACACTGTAGTCACTAAGGAAAAATGCCCTTTGAGTCAGTTTATGAATTAAATATTATTCAGGATTTTTTAAATTTGAAGAAGGATATTTTCACATCCATATTTTTTAAAAGTTACTTTAGAAAGAAACAACATAGTAGCTGTTTTTGTCATCAAGCTGTTCACTTGTTTCCCCCATCCTCTGCCTCTAAGCACTAGCCATCATAAGATGCAGCTGTGCTGTAAAATCATCAGGGATCACATACTGTCATTTTTAGGACCCTGCCAACGTACTGACTATGCTGTTATACAATGAACTGGATTGCTATAACAGAAAATTGACTAGTAGTGAAGATTCTCAGTCTAGCAAGCTAAGACTCTCTCAGTTGTGGGCAGATAACTTTGCAGAGAGAAATCGTCACAGGGACACCCTTCCTGGTAGTCAGAGTACACTATTTTCCCATGGGAATAAGGGTACTATAACCAAGTAGACCTTCCAAGAATGCTGTTTGTTTTGTTGGGTAAGGGGAGTGCATAGTGGACATTAGACTATACTTTTTAATCTCAAAAAACAACACGATCCCTTCTAAAAGTTGAATATTACGCATGCCAAGGTTGATATGACTCCAACTTCACCACATTGGGTCTGCAGGGTAGGAAAATGACCTCTAAGTTCCTTTGCAAATATTACCAAAGCAAATACTATTGTATCTGTAACTAAGCTGACCCTGTTTCCAAAGCCAAATATCCAAAGGCTTTGGAAACATCATCACTGACATGTGTGAGGTAGCAAATCATGAATCAGTCATGCATTTACCTTTCACCCATGAGAAGATAACACAGATTATAGCCCTGTGATCACAAAAAATGATTCCATGGATATTATTCAGAGTCAGAAGACTGGGGACGTAGTTGGGCCTGGTCCCATGACCATGGATAAGTTACTTTCTCTCATTCTGTTTCCTCAGTGTAAACAACGATGATGGTGTCTCCCCTCTTTCACAGGATTGTGGCAAAGTGCAAAAAAGTGTCTAATACTGGAAGATTTCCATAAAAATGCAGGAGTTTGTCTTCTCAATACAGTAGATGGGCCCCAAGAAGACGAAAGCACAGTGAACCCCATACACACCACAGACTCCAGAGGTACACCACTGTGACCATTGGAAACAACAAAAACCCAGACTTTCAAATGCATCAAACAATGGGAATGTGACACACAAACAGCTAAACAACTCCAGGGGGGATAAAATGAGCAACCAATACAAAGAGAAAGTGGAACCCAAGGGAGTTAACTCTTTGGAAACAGGCTCTTTGGAACACGAGCTGGAGGAATAAAGGAAAGAAAGAAAGAAAGAAAGAAAGAAAGAAAGAAAGAAAGAAAGAGAAAGAAAGAGAGAGAGAGAGAGAGAGAAAGAAAGAAAGAAAGAAAGAAAGAAAGAAAGAAAGAAAGAAAGGGAAAGAAAGAAGGAAGGAAAGAAAGAAAGGGAGAGAGAGAGAGGGAGGGAGGGAGGGAGGGAGGAGGGAAGGAAGGAGGAAAGAAAGAAGGAAAGAAAGAAGGAAAGAAAGAGAGAGAAAGAAAGAGAGAAAGAGAAAGAGAAAGAAAGAGAGAAAGAAAGAAAGAAAGAAAGAAAGAAAGAAAGAAAGAAAGAAAGAAAGGAAAGAAAGAAAGAAAGAAAAGAAAAGAAAAGAAAAGAAAAGAAAAGAAAAGAAAAAAAGAAAAGAAAAGAAAACAAGCACTGCATCCCAAAATTTGTTTCCTTATAAAAGATCCCAGGAAAATAATCATTTTATTTTGCTTCAAACCAGGTCTGGAGTATGAGTTTTGGATTCTGCCGCCATTCTAAATCCATCTCACGTGTCCCCATATAACACCCACTGGACCATACCAATTGCTAAGAATTGGAGGTAATTTCCAGTGGCTCTGGGTTCGCAGCCTGTATTGTTGAGTGCTCTTAAATTGGGCTTAGGTTTAGAAGCATCAGGCAGGTGAGAAGTAGATGAAAAATCCCCTCTTCTTTTTACAAATAGCTTGGTCTTTAGAACGGGTAATCTTGTTATAACAGGCTTGAAAAACCACTGACGACTTTCTCAACGACATGCCCGAATGGTCTGCTTACTTAACTTTCCTCCTGATTAATCAAAAGACCCTTCTGCTACTTTCTCGGTGCTCTTTCTCATCACCAGCCTTCATTTTGACATTATCCACATGGAGGAATACAGAGAGAGAGAGTGAAATTAAAGTTTTAGAAGAATTTGAGAAGTAGGTTTTTCTCAGGGCTTTGTCTCTGGTTGACGACCCGGGAAAGCCACAGGTTCGTGGCCCACAAGTGAGAAGGTCAGTCTTTAGATAGGGGGCAGGTTGGGGGAGGAGTGTGCACCCAGGCAAACACAGGTGCAGGCAACCTCCCAGTCAGCAGAGAAAAGCACATCTCTCCTCCCTCCCCGCCCCACCCACACCGGGTCCCCTGGCCAGCGGCCCTCCCGCACAGCTGGGAACAAACAGAGCAAAGAGAGGGAAGGATTGCATTGCTTCTGGTCCTAAACAACGACCATCTCTCTGCACAACCAGCCTTCCACACAATGAAAAGGACCGACACTCCTGTTATCACCACTAAGCCGGCTGTTTGGGGTGGGACACGGGTGGAGTGGCTGTCCTCCAAAGGAAAGGAGCGACAGGAAAAACTGAGGGAAAGGCCAGTAGGGGCAGCGTGGACAGTGCATTCCTGGTTAATAAAAAAGCTCTCCACTGCTGTTCTGACCAATGTGAGAGCCATCCGTGAACTACTCTCACGGAGAAAAACACACTGCCTGTCAGTGCTGCTGCATAGCCTGGGCTTGGACTGTCACAAGGGGAAACCTCACCCTTCCTGCCATGGAGCGTTCGAAAGGGCCGTAACACACATTGTGTGTCTGATCATACTGTGCTGAAATAGTCTTATTTGCATTTCATGAGCTTTTAAGGTTCAATGTGTGAGATTAGCATATGAGCTCCACTTTTATTTGTTTAATACGTGCAGGTTCTAGAGTCAGATCTCAGGGTCAGTTCTGCCTGTGTCATGTATAGCCGAGTGGCTGCGGCCTCTGAACTTCAGCTTCTCTATCTACAAAACCGGAATAATTATATAAAGCACATAGACTAACTATGAGGATTATATGAACATAAATACAGTTGGTTAGCACATCATTTGGCACAGTAAGTGCACAATAAATGTAAGTTATAATTATTAGTGTTGCTATTAATGATGGTCGTAGCAGCAGAAGCCTTGAGCTCTTTTCAAGCTCTGCCACTCACTAGCACTGGGACCCAGATAAACATGCTACAATTTCTTCATCTTTGAAATGGAGTTAAGTTGCACATTCTATAATTCCTATCCTAGAATTAAAAGCCTTTGGTTCTATGGACGTAGTATCTGCATATAAAATAATTATTTCTATTATTCTGATACTAATATTTTGAAAGTCAAGACATCACTGGGTTTTTCAAAATAATATGTGGGCTTTCAAAAATTCAGCATGTTATATTTCAAAGGATACTCAGACTGCCAATTAGGACCTCTCCCCCTCCAGTGTTATGGTGGGTGGCTCTATGATTCTGGAGACACAGTTGCACCTGGAAGTTCTTTTCCACTCTCAGCCTTCGGAAAAAGGGAAACTATACCCGAAGCAAACTCCCCAAAGAATGGCCTCTTGGGCAGCCGGTGCCCTGCAGTCAGACAGGGAACTCACTGGGCCACGTGACCACATGCTGACCCAGGGACTTCACCCAACAGGCATAAAGAGGAACAATGGAGTTGGAAATATTGTTTTCTCACTGGACACTCTAGGCTTTGTGACTCCTTCGACATGTTAAAGAAAAGAAAGGGAACCATCTCCCAAAGCCAGACTAGCCAGCCATCTGAATCTGCTCCCATCCCAGATCTTCAGCTGATGTGGCAACTCGAGACCAACCGTGCTGAGGGAAACTTGGGCAGAACCTGCGTGTCATTTTCCATCCATTCCCCATATACGAGGAGGCGTGGTGGGGGTGGAGGGAGAGCAGTGCTCCCTCCACGCAGTGGCAGAAATTGCAAGCAAATTCTACAACTTGAGCCCATATGACAATCCATCAGTCGCTTGAGGGAAACAAGCACACCTCAGGGTTCCCTGGGTTTCTCACAAGCAAAATAACTGTTTGGTCAGAATTCTCATCAAAACAATTACTCTCTGTCCCCCTCCTTAATGTCCAGGCAATCCAGAAAAAGAAACGTGTTTGGTTACCTGCCCCCATCAGTCTGATTCAGAGGCCTGTCACTTCCAGAGGTTTACATCATCGATGCAGGCCTCTTCCCTCTCCCTTTCCCCTTTTCCTTTCTTCTTAAACATTCTGTCTGGTAACAACCACAGAAGGACGAAAGTCCCCGTTCCAGGGTCGTACCTACGTTGCTGCTTTCCCAAAAGCAAGCTCTGTTATTGCCGAATGAATCAAGGAAAGAACAAGTCCTCTCAGTTTTGGATGCCAGACCCTCTAGAGTTGAAAATTAACTTCAGACAACACTTTTATAGTCCAGGTCATAGACAAGGAAGAAAGACTCTGTGCATCTAAAAACACGAACTTTCCCTTATCTAAAATAAGGAAGACCGGGGACCACTAAAAATTTTAGCTGTAAAGTGATGAAAGTGAGTTATAAAACTGTAAGGTAATAAAGATGACAAGAAAAGAATTATAAAATATATCTTTCAATGAATTAGGAAGTATGCCTGAAATCTAAATATGATTTCGAACCTAAATATTATCTTGTTAGCTTTCTATATTGCAGAATTTTACACTTAATTAAAAGAGACAGTCTTCAAACTTACCTAGGAATGGTTTGGTCAGACTACAATTGATTCACAAGCTATTTCTCAAAACAATATTTTCAATGGTAAAAAAAAAAAAAGCATCAATGATAAAACCGATTAACATCAAAAGTAGCCATCAACTCACTTCAATAGTCTCTACTTCATAACTTGAATGTTGGCTTTGAACCTAAACACCATGGACCATAAAAATTCCAAATACCAGGATATAAACTCTCTGTTTCCTAGATAGGAATCAAGCAATATGCCTCACTAGTACTTAAAGTTAGAAAACTTTGCCGAAAAGAACAGTTTCTAAAGAAAAAAAAAAATCAGTAAAAATACAAATGGCTAACAACAGGTACAAATAAAATACCTCCTTTAGTGCCAGACAGAAACCAAAATCAAAATTAAAAATTATCCGTGGCTTGCAAAACACGTGTGCACATGCACGCACGCGCGTGCGCGCGTACACGCACACACGCACACACCACACACACACACACACACACACACACACACACACGCAAGAAAGTTCTCCAGTTACTTACTGGAGCGGTTGGTAGCAGTATTCCTCACATCAGCACCCTGCCTGTTCAGCTGCCAAGTGCCAGAGCACTCTGTGAGCAGCTGTTTCCTTCGAGCTGGGGCTCTGTGTCTTAACCAAGTCACATGCCACCTCCTGATAAATACCGCGGCGTGCCAGGAGGTCAAAACTGAAGATCGTTATTCTCCTAATTCGCAAACCTCCTCACAACCGCTGCGCTAGCTCAGCCATTTCATTAGCATGTAGAGCAGTACATTCCAGAATGTGTTTTCTTTTAGTGACAAAACCCGAACAGCTGATAAGTCACCCTGGAGAGCAGGTCACTGCAAGTGGAAAGTTGATGTGTTTGCATTGGGGAGGGGGTGGGGGGTAGGCTGGCAGTCTGTCTGCGCTCTCATCTCCCTCAGGTTTTCATTGGGACACTTGAACAGCAAGAAGAAGGAACCCCAGGCAGGACAGCAGGTGGCAGCTGCTCTTTTTTCCAGGTCCCCCTAGACGACATCAATCCGCCGCTCCATCTTGGTTTCGTTTTCTCAGCATTCCAGCCTCCGGTTTGTGGAAGAGCCACAAACGAAGTGGACTCTCCGGAGGAGGGCAGACTAGCAGTCTAAGAATGCTGGGGTGTCGTTTCAAAGGACAGGGCTGCTGTGCCCAGGGATGCTGAGGGGCAGATGTGTGAGGGGTTAATGAGGACTATCAAACGCAGCTTTATCTAACGAGCTAATGGAAAGGATTTCAGGCAGCTTAAGACCAAACTTCCGCTTAGTTATCTGTCGGATTGTGTCAACATTTGGGGGCACTGTTGAGATTATCAGCTAGGGAATGAGTGGAAACAGAAATTCTCGTACAAATTTACAAAGCACTTTACAGATGTGCTGCTGCCCCCTTTGGTGTGCTAGGAAATGGGACCAGCCTGCTGTTTCCTGCGTGGCTCACAAAAGTGGCAAACCATCCTGAGTGCTTTGTCGAATTCACATTTCTCACCTGAGCTGATTCCACCCACCCACCCCCACTCCTCTTCACCCTCTCTCCAAAGAAAGCCTTAAATTATCTGACTTTGGATAGTATCTGAACTTGGGTATCTGACCTCTTGGTATAGTAAGAGTGACACTTCCCCAAATCAGTGCCCAAGCAGGGCAGAGTAGAGATATGACAGAGAGAGTCAGCCCTTTTGGCAAACTGAACATCCAAAAAAGATTTTAAAAGGTTAAAATGTCCCAGGGGATTTCTGAACCATAACGAGCTTGTTAAACTGTCAACTTTGATTTTTAATAAGTGAGATCTTACTCAGTAGAAGAGCCTGTGTGGGCAATTTTTCATATCTGGATTTTGTCTCATAATTATTTATGGTGTTAATCAAACCAGAAATGTCCCTCCATACAGAAGAGAATCTTTTTTCCAGAATAACGTCAAAAGACTAAAAACCCCTCAGTCTTGCCATTCTTTCGGGGGATTCATTGGTTAGCAACATGTGAGCGCCCAAAGTACAAATGAAAAATTTTTTACACACTTCAAAATGTATCCTTTTTTCAAAGTTAGTAATAGAAATGACATCAACATACAATGTGCTAAAATACATGTGAGCTTCATAAACATTTTTTCCTCATTTGTTGATATGACAATCATTAATCAGAAACAGAAAAGGAAGCCTATCAAAGATTTAAAATATTACTTTGGTTTATTTTTACTTTGTAACTACAGAAACTTTTGTGACCTTATGGCATCCATCAGTTACTTTATTTGCAAATTGACGTGTTAATTGTTCTGATGATCTGTTGCATACCACGTAGTTAGCAAAAGAGAGAAATCCTTCAGTAACGAATAGAAAAAACAGCCTCAGGAAAGGTAAATGCAGAAATACTTTCCTCCTATTGGCGGAGAGGAAAGGATGGATCCTGAATCATACCTGTGAAGCAACTGTCAATGCAGACAAAGACCCGGGACCTTCCCAACAGGGTCCCGGAATGTGATGGACAGTTCTACAAGGATGCCTTCCATCCTTGCAAAGAAATGGGGAGATCCCACCTCCCTGCCCATACTGTCTACAGGTACCAATCATTTCCTTCAACTCGAAAAGAGCTGCCTCCTCCTATCAGAGGCCATCCACCCCTGGGTTTTTGTCTAATTCTGCAACTCCCAAATATTTAGGATGCTTTCGCCAACAACTGTGCCTTCTCTCCCTGTCTGCTCACCTTCCTCATTATCGACATATGCTCATGGTTTTCTATGCCCTAAAAACAATCCTTTTTGATCCTTTGCTCCTTTAATTACTGCCCTAACCCACTCATTCCCTCACGACTAAGCTTCTGGAGAAATACTTCTCGTCTCCATCATCTCTCATCCCATTTAAGTCTCAACCTGCTTCCAGTCTGGCTTCTCCCATCCATTTCACTGAAACTGCCTTTCCCAAGTCACCGAAGACCAAGGCTATTGGCTTTGCTTTTATTTTACTCAACTTCTCAGCTGCTTTTGACCCAACTCATCAAGCACTCTTTAAAATGTCCTCCTGCGGCTTCTGTAAAATTTTACTCCTACCTCCTTCAGCCTCCTATGTGGACTTTTCTTCTACTTGCCCCTTAAATGTGATAATCCCCTCTTTTCTTCCTGTTTTCTTACATCTCTCATATGTCCTAATTTATTACTGAATGACTGTAGTGGTTTCCTAATTAGTCGCTTTGCCTCCAAAAGCCTGTCTCTTGCCGTCAATTATTTTAGTTTTTTACACGTTTAGACTGAAAGCCTCTCAGGGGCCATGGTGGTGTCTTTGGTACCTTTGTATTCCCAGAATCTGTGACTGGGCTTGAATTTTCCTCTTGTATTTTCTGCTGCTGTTGCAGTTCCTACTATTTAACAAAATTAAGTCTTCATGTGTCTATGTTGCATCTAAATGCTGACTACCTCAGATAAATTATTATAAAGTGACATTCATTTTATATCCTGCAATGCCTAATGCAATGCCTGACATATAGAAGATACATGGCTGAAACCATGCTGAATGAATAAATGAATGATTGAAGAGAAGAATCTTCTGCCTATTCCTTTATGAAAAGATAATTTGGGAGACTTCCCTGGTGGTCCAGTGGTAAAGAATCCAGTGCAGGGGATGCAGGTTTGATCCCTGGTCAGGAAACTAAGATCCCACGTGCCGCGAGGCAACTAAGCCTGCAACTCACAACTACTGAGCTTGCGTGCCTCAACTAGAGAGCCCACACACCTCAACTAGAGAGCCCACGCACCCTGGAGCCTGCGTGCCACAACTAGGGAAGAGAAAACCTGCACACCACAACTAGAGCAAAAACTGCACACCGCAACAAAAGATCCCACATGCTTCAATGAAGATTCCGTGTACCCCAATTAAGACCTGATGCAGCCAAAAATAAACAAATAAAAAAATAAATAAAATAAATATTTAAAAAAAGAAAAAATAATTTTTAAACTTTGCAAAAACATTTTATGTTAGGTCATCAAAATATCCTAAGCAATTCCCCCCAAAAGAAATTATTTTGTCTACATTCTATGACTACACTGTAGTAAAACCATAAAACAATTACAAAAGTGTAAGTTAGAAAAGAGCCAAGCCCTGGAAAATTTTTATAACTCTTCTTTAAAAAAATCATTAATTGGAAAAAAAGAAAAAAACAACTACAGAATGCTTAGAAGATTTCAATAATGAGAACACCACATACCAAATAGTGTGTGCAAACCCAAAAGAGTTAGAGGCAAACTGACTCAAGAAGTTGAAAAACAGTAGATCAATAATCATGGAAAAATGTAAAAGTTATTGAGAAATTATTTACAAGAGGATCTTTTGGTCCAAATTACTTACACAATCAAGTTTTCTTGTGGCTTGAAGCCACAGATAATTCCCAGGCTATATAAAATGGTCAAGTGGACAAAACTAACAGAAAGCTAACATAATACCCTTGACTTAAAAACAAACAAATTGATAAAACATAATAAAGGAAACCACAGACTAACCTCCCGTATAAACACAGTTTACCCTTGAGATGAAAAAAAATCTCAATATTAAGGAATGCACTAGCATAGTAAATAAATAAATCAATGGAAGAAAAGCTTTTCATTTAGCACAATAGGTAATCTTAACAAGTCTTTTGATAAAATTAAATATCAATTTTAAAAAAATTAATAAAAGGCAAATTTTTCTTAGCACAGTAAAGATTGTGTATCTCAAATCAAACACAGGCATCATACCTACAGGTGTAATACTAGAAGTATTTACATTAAAATTAGAAACAAACAAGAAAAGGATGCTCATTGTCACTACCATCATTTAGCAAACTAGACCAGATAAGAAAAAGAAACTAAAAAAAAGAATTATGAGAGAGCAGGGGACAAAATTATCCACTTTGTGCATGTTATAATCATTTACTCAACAGAATAAACTTTTAAAACAGCTTTTAAATAATTGGAAATGTCAGTGAGGTGAACAATTAAAAAATAAATGCACAAAATTAATAGAATTTTCCATATAACAGCCAAAAACTGTTAGGAAACATAATGGGGGGAAAAAACCTCATAATAGTAACAACAACAACAAAAACAACAAAATTTCTAAAAATTTTTATAAAACTCTATTGAGAAAACATAAAATATTTCAATAAATGGAGAGTTATGCAGTTTTCTGGGACTGGAAGACTCAATATTGTCAAGCTGTCAATTCTCCCCTATTTAATTTATAAATATAATTAATTTTTTAATATAATCAATTTTTGATTAAAATCCTACAGAGATTTTTTGAACAGCTTAAAAAAGAAATCTTGAAGTTTATTTGAAAGGATAAAAAACTGAGAATGGTAAAGACAGTTTTAGAAAACAACAAGGCGGGGGCAGGGGGGTGGTCCTATGCATTAACTAGGGTAAAAAAATCAAGTATTAAAAGTTTGATACTGATGCCAAAAGAGGCACAGCAATGGAACAGAATAGAAAGCCCAGAACTATAAATACAAGTACTATAATAAAATGTTTATTTGTTAAATATGGTATTTAAACCCAGTGGGGAAAAATTATTCAATAACTCATTGAATAGTTAATTATTAGAAAAAATAAAGATGCAGTTATTACCTCACATTATGCATAAAGTAAATGCCTAGTGAACCGAAGAGTAAAATGTGAGAATAAAACCACAAACTTGAAGAAAATGATGTGATTGTTTTTTATAACCTTAAAATCATTTTAATCATGATTAAATATTTTCACCATGAAAATTATTCTATGATCATAAAAGCAGATGCCATAAAGAAAAACATTACTATTTAAGTGAATAAAATGTAAAATTTGTGTGTCAGAAATAACCCCACCATAACCAAAATTAAATCACAAATGACAAAATGAGATTAAAAAATGAAACCTGTAGGTTAAAGGTTTAAGAGCCTTAACATATGAATAGCATTTATAATTAACAACTAGGCAAAGGATACTATACATAGTTCACAAGGGAAGAAATATGAATGATCAATAAACATCTGAAAAATATTCAATTTCCTAAAAGTAAGTACAATAATAGGATACAATTTATTACCTATAAACTTAACAAAGATGGAAAATTGATACTTCCCAGTGTGCAGGAGATTTGGAAAATGGTACCTTCATACTCTGCTGGCAAGAGTATAAATTGCTATAACATTTGAGGAAGATAATTTTGTAATATGTAGCAAAAGCTTTTTAAAATATGTATACTTTTAAATTCTTCAGTTCCTGTTTAGATATATCCCCAAAATACAATATGTATTTTCATATGTAAGGGTGTTTCTCACAGCACTGTTTATACTAGTGAAAAATTTGAAACAATCTATGTGCCAAAAGTAGTAGAGTAAATTATAACATATTCATAAGATGTAGCACTATGGAATCATTATAAAATAACATTGAAATATATTAATGTGGAAAAATATTTGACATAGATTAAGTGAAAAACACAAGTTACAAAACAATTTATTCAGTATGATTTCATTTTTCTAAGAAAATATGTGAATGTGTAGAGGGCTGAAACTTTAGATATCAAATTTTTATTAGTGGTTATCTTTGGGAGTTGGGGTCACATACAGTGTTTCCCCTTTCTTTATGCTTATCAGCTTTTTTCTGTTTCCATGACAAATGTGTATCAGTTGTTCATTTTCAAGTGAGATCTTTTTTATATAAGAAAAAAGATACTAGATATATAATTTTAATAAAGCAATTTAATCATCTACAAAAAGAAGAGAAAGCCATTGACAAGAAACATGATCAAGAAAAAAGGACCAAGAGCAGGAAAGCCTCACCATCCATTAACAAAGCCAGACATTTCCTCTCAACTTAGTCTCAATTCTCTAACCTGCTGGTCCAGGATACAATATTTGATAGCAAGTCACTGAAGTTGTGGAACTGCCAGGTTCAAAGGATGCAGAAAGAGGAGGGAAACATGATCTGGCTTGAGTAACTTGGATTCAGTTTCTCAGAGATGTCCTGATGGGACTTTGAACCTGTCAGAGGCACTCCCATAAGTAGAAATTCCCAGATGGTACCCATCCCATGCACGCGTAATCAGGTAGCACGAACCACCCCTGCCGGCTGTCCCCTCCTGAAGCTGCCCAGCCATCCATCTATACTTCGTGCCAAACTCCAAACAAGCTGCTCCAAGTTGGTGACACACCACCTGCTGGTCAACTCGAGGTACTAACTCTATGCCGCTTCCCCACCCCCACCTTCTTTTCAGGGGACCTTGTATGAAACATTACTCTCTTATTTTCTGAGTTCAGTAAATTCTACCTGGTCATTTCTTTCTCAACTACATATACTTTTGGGGTCCTTTCTCTCTTTCTCTTTTTCTTCCAACATTTGTCTAAGAATCATGGGGAATTTTCTCTCCCCCTCTTGTTCTTCCCTTTATCTTCCCCTTGAACCATGTGTGAGCCAAAATAAACACCTAATCACAATCAGTTATAAGAGCTGTGCTAGCTACATGCCTCTAACAAATAGAAAAAATGTGAAAGAATCAGAGTAGAGCTTTTAATCTCCAAAGCCCTTGAACAAAGCAAATCATTGTCAATAAATGAAAAAATACAGTGTCTTAAGTTCAATGTGCATTGCATTTAGGGATTCACCAAAGTATGAGACAAAAATCTCTGCTCTCAAGGCTTATAATGTCTCTGGGAGAAAAGTGGAACATGTAGAAAGCCATATATAAGGAATAATAATAATTGTATATCGTAACAATCAGTACCTATTAATGTTATAATGTACTATACTAATATACGAATATTGTTAATAATATATAACAAGCTAACATCTGTGCAAAATGCTCCTTTAATTTTCACAACAGTGCTCTATGGAGATGCTATTATCCCCAAATGACCTTTAATGTGATTAACTAGCCTGCCCACAGCTAGTAAGCAGCAAAGAGAGAGAGACATTTGGATGTGATTGTCTGACTCTAAACCCTGCACATTTACCCTACAAAATGATTTAGTAGCCACAGAAGTTTTCATAGGCTTGCTTGTCCTCAAATGACAGCCAAGTCAATTGTATTGCACTTTGGGGGCTAATTATTGGCCTCATAGCAGTAGTTTGCTACTATTATCCATTGCAAACGTGTGCTGTTTCAGCCAGTGATACTGGTCAAATGGTCATGAAGCAGGCTGGTAGACTGCATGGCATTTATAACATTGCTTCTGCGGATAATGCTTCTGCGGATTAAAAACATCTTGAGTTCCAAATAACTGATTTACAAGTGAACATTTTGAACCCAAGCCTTTCATAAATTGGAGATAGGCTGTGGAAGAACAAAGAGGAGATGGAATAAGGAGGACAGTCTCTACCAGAGGAGGTCTCAGCAGAAGGTGCCCTCACACCCCATCTTCTGTACCCCCCTTCTATGTGCCATCCCTGGAGAAACTCACAAATTTCTGGACAGATCGGTCCAGATTAAAAACAGGCTTCCACTTTCAGTCTCTTTCTTTTTCCTGCCTATCTCTTCTCTTTTTTTCTTCCTTTCTATAAAATTTCATTTACTTTTTAAAAACACATTACAGGGGCTTTCCTGGGGGAACAGTGGTTAAGAATCTGCCTGCCAATGCAGGGGACATGGTTTGAGCCCTGGTCAGGGAAGATCCCACATGCCATGGAGCAATTAAGCCTGTGTGCCACAACTACTGAGCCTGTGCTCTAGAGTCCGTGAGCCACTGATGAGGAAATTGAAACTTCCATACTTGTAATTGCTTACTCTCCTCTATCTTGCAAAGGCCTGCTCACCACTCTCAGTTAAACAGTAGAATGAATTACTAAGAGTGATCAGATAAGGGAAGACTGTCTCTGCTCTCAGGCACCCACCCCAAACCTTTGTTTGAGACCCTTTGCACATAGACTTGTTAAGTGACCATTAACTTCAGCCTGCAACCAATGTGAGAATGCAAATTGTGACCTTAGTCCTGATAGGAATGGAATGTCTGGCTCCTACAAGTTCCTGTTAGGACCCCCTACTATGTGTGTAACCCATGGCAACTCCTGCGCTCTGTAACTGCCCGTGACCTATAGTAATTTGTAGCCAATCAGTTTGTACCAATTATAGCTGTATGTTTTAACCTATATAAGGAGAAGACTCCCCTGAAATGGGGCCCCAGAATTTTGGAGCGTTAGCTCGTCTGGGTCCGCCGGCTCAATAAACCTGAGTTCTCCAACTCTCCGAGTGTTGTGCTTGGTTTCTCGTGGGATCAGTTTTTTTTCTGCAACACCACAACTACTGAAGCCCACGCGCCTAGAGCCCATGCTCCGCAATGAGAAGCCACCGCAATGAGAAGCCTGCGCACCACAAGGAAGAGTAGCCCTCACTCTCCACAACCAGAGAAAGCCAGCATGCAGCAACGAAGACCCAACGCAGCCCAATAAATAAATAAATTTATAAAAAACAAATAAAATACACATTACATATTAGTATGGTTGCATTTACTCAATCTAATTCATTTAAATTTATTTTTATGGCAACGTTTTTCCCTCCATCTAAGCTTCTTAGACTTCTTAGTGTAGCTCCTTAGACTATGCTAGATTTCTAGCTGAAGCTGTATTCAGTAACACAGGAGGGAAAATTAAGAATTCGTGGCACAAAACAACTTCCCTAGCGTAATTACTTACATTATAACTTTTTCCCTTAATAGTTTTATTTAAAAACCCTGACTTGAGAGCAAATTTCATCAGTCTTTGAGGATCTCACCCCTAGAAACCACAGACTAGTGGAAAAGTTAATCTCAATTTAAATCTTCTAAAATGCCTCTATTTCCAGAATTCTTTTTTTTTTTTTTTTTTTTGGGCACACGGGCTTAGTTGCTCCGCGGCATGTGGGATCTTCCTGGAGCTGGGATCGAACCCGTGACCTCTGCATTGGCAGACGGATTCTTAACCACTGCGCCACCTAGGAAGCCCCTCCAGAATTCTTTTAGTTCTTGAAAAAAGTTGCTTAGAGTAAAAAATAAAAATAAATAAATAAATAAATAAATAAATAAATAACAAATAAAATCCCTGAGGCTGCCTCTGTGCATTTTTCTGAAAATCATTGTGTAGAAAATAATAGAAGGGCAGTTTTCAGATGCATCGTTTCCTTTCTATTTAAGTGTTAGCATCATTGCTATTTCAAAGCATGAAATACAAAGCTGATTCAGAGATAAAGGAGGCAAAGAAAATATTTCAATTTGTTTTTTTTTTTTTTGAAATGTGTAATAGCCAAGTGCAAGAGGTAGGACAAAATTTGGTCTTCCCAGGAATCATAGGAAAAGCACAGTTAGAAACTCCAAATCCTCTTATTCTCATATGCAAACTGTAGGCCCCCTCCGCCTCATTCCTCCCCATCTTCTCATTGCTGTTTTGCTCTTGCTAGACACTGGCCTCCTTCTGAGTCTGCTAAGCTGTCCTGGGCTCACACCACAGCCCACTGGCCTGGGCTGAAGGATGAGGCTCAGGGGACACTTTCTGAATGAATGAATGAGTGAATGAATGAATGAATTTATGTTTACACCATGGTTATACTTATAAATAGCCACATAAATAGACATTTGCTCAAAATTGCACATAATTCTAAACAGTGTCAGTGTTCTACTTAATTATTTCTGCTCTTCACTTTACCATGTAATCCAACCCCAGTCAGCTGACTACAAGTCCTGTTTTCCAGTCTTTAGTGACAAACTACTTGCTCAAGTTTTAATCCAACCATCACCACCCGTTAGTTATAAATCTGTGAGGCCTGAGCTTCTAACCTCATTTCCATATCCTTTCCTAAGGTATCACTGCCTTTATCATACACTTGGTTAAACATCGCCATGGTTTACTTGCACTCTATTTGCTGAAACTTTCGGCTGCATCTCAGGCTTACTTACACCCTTTGCATGCAGAAAGCCTTTGGATAAGATATTCTTTTTTGTGACTTCCTGGAAAAACACAAAGGCAACCATGAGCAGAGTGGGAACCTGCTGAAGAATGAGGATCTAATATTCTTGCTGCAGGATTTTCTTATTTGCAGTTCACAGGGGATAAACTAAGAGAGCCCTTTTAGAAGCACACAAAAAAAGCAGTAGGGACATTTCTAGTTTTCCTTCATGTTTTAATTAAACAAGGAGTGTTTGTTCTCAGGGCTTTTCTTGGTGATTGCCATTCTTACTAGTGAAAAGCAGTAGATTCATTTATGTTGTGGTAAAACTCTCAAATTGAGAGGCAAGTGCCGGGAAGGGGTCAGAGCTGAGAGCTGGGTGCTGTTTCCTTAATGCAACCATAGGAAGTAAAACTTCTTGGCTGGTGGAAATAAACACATGGTAGTGAGAAATCAATGCAGGAGAGCGTGGGCTAAAACAGCTGAAAATAGCAACCTACATGGTAAATCTTCAATAGGTATTTGAATGCCTATAAATTCTTTTAAAATATGTATTCTAATGGTCAGAAAAATGACATTATCACTTGGAAGAATGGTCTTATTTCCCTTTATAAAATAAGAAAAACAGGATGCCTGTGTGTTTTTTAACTTATAAGATATTTAAACTTAAAAAGCAATAATGCTCATTGTAGCAAGTCAAGCAATACAGATACACATAAAGAAAATATATTACAGAACCCCTCCTTCTCACTGAGATAACACACACCTATGAGAAATGTACATACATTTATACATACATACACATGTAGGGTTCTATTTTTCCATTAAAAATTAATCTGTAATTTGTTACTCAGCTGTAGAAAGCAATGAAACTGGGACATTTTTATAGGCATGGATGGACCTAGAGACTGTCATACAGAGTGAAGTGAGTCAGAAAGAGAAAAACAAATGTATATTAACACATATCTGTGGACTATAGAAAAATGGTACAAATCAACCGGTTTGCAAGGCAGAAATAGAGACCCAGATGTAGAGAACAAACACATGGACACCAAGTGGGGAAAGCGGGGAGGGTTGGGGGGGGGATGAATTGGGAGATTGGGATACCAAATTGTACACTCTAAATATATGTAGTTTATTGTAAAAAATTAAAAATTTGAAAAAAATTAATCTGTAATTTGGTTTTTCCCCACAACAGTGTATCATGGTTACATATATTGGCTCCATGATCAATAATACAGATTTAATTTATTCTTTTTAATAGCTTCACACTCCTTTACAGTGTAGTTATATTATAGTTTTTTCACCTTATTGCTGGACACTCAAGATGCTCCCAGTGTTTTGCCTCTATAAACAGTGCTGCACTAAACATTCTAGCACATATATGTTAGTTTCTGGTGCTTTTACTTCCAGAGTATAGATCTCAAAAACTGAGTTTATTGGGATTGCAAAGTTATTCATTTTACTATACATTCTCAGTTATTTTCCCAAGACTAAACTAAAAGCAATGCAAGGGTCATGGCCTTTAAAAGACTAATAAATGTCAACTTAGAGCATCAAGATTATCCATTATTCATTTTCAGAATCCTATCCTACCAGACATAGTAAGCAAATGACTTGTATTGAAGATATGTGCCAGCTTTTCATGTACAATAATTTTTTTTAAAAAAACAACCAAAGCATCTTAAGCCAAATTGACTAAAATTGGCCAAAGTTAAAAGTTGGAGTCTATTTCTCTCTGGCTAATCCTTATTATCTACATACACCAAAAAGTCCATGAACTCTAAAGGCCACTCCAGTTGTAGAATCAACTGCTGATTGATTTTAAAAAATGCATGAGCAAGTGTGAACTGATGGGAAGAACAGAAATGTTAATATTGGACTAGAAATTTTTGACTACATTTTCAAAACATGCAATGGCGTTAGTGTGAAAAAGGGGCCGGCACACCCTCACTTGTTTCTAGCTTATCTTCTGGACTGTGGCCTTAGTATCTGAAGAGCCAGCTCTACCACATGCCATCTCAGTGAGGCAGCAATGGTGCCCACAATCCAAACATAAGGCTAGGAGCACCTGAGATCTGCAGCTACACTCCTTCTGGCATGAAGTGCTTATCACAAACCACCTCCTCTACTTTATATGGTTTCACCATGTCGTTTAGTTTGGGACTTTGGAGTGAGAGTTTGGACGATATTAGTCTGTATTTTAACAGCATGTATATTCCACATTACCATTAACTAATATGGCTTTACCAGCCAACACACTCTAAGACACAAGGGACTGAGCATAAGGGTTCCCTCCCTTAAGGAAGGAAAAAAAAGTTATAATCAACATGAATTAAGGTAAAATCATTCATATTACCAAAGCATTCTTTGTTTTAGAAAGCCACTCATTGCAGGATTACAAGAAATGTGTGTACCCCTGGTACATTAAAAATGGCATTGAACCAACCAAAATGCAACTCATATTATTCAAGAACACATTTATCAGGTAAAATAAACATGAGTCCAATCTTGGACCCAACTTACTGGCCTAGATGGTCTGTGTCCTTTCCTTCAGAACAAAAAAGTAGGCAAGCAATTCCTAGCTGCCTGTGGTAGACAGGCTATTTCACAACCCCTCCAGGGGCGCTTAAAAGCAACCTGCTAAAAATAGCCCCTCAGCTCTTATATGACTGTCCGCAGCTGGAGGGCCAAGTGAAACTATAAATTGCCTGAAATATGCCCTGCGTTCTAATTCCTTAGGACTACTATTAGCTGGAAATCTCCAGTAATCCTCCTGACAATTCCAACATTAATAACCTTTTTCTTTTTTAACCATTTTCCAAACTAGTAAGGGGAGGCAGTGTCGCGAGTGGCGAGGAGGTTGGTACATTGGAGATCTGGGAAATCAGGATTCCCATTCCCTCATCAGCCACTCACCAGCTACGTCACTTAACCCTTTAAGTACAGACAGGCCCCGGTTTACAGTGGTTCGACTTACAAATTTTTGACTTTGCGATGGTGTGAAAGCTATATGCATTCAGTAGAAACCGTACTTTGAATTCTAAATTTTGATCTCTTCCCAGGCTAGCGGTAGGCACTCTGATCTTCGAGAGTGATGCTGAGCAGCGGCAGGGAGCTGCAGCTCCCAGTCAGCCCCGCGATCACAGGCGGAGACAACCCACACACGACCACTCTGGATCCCTACAGCCATTCTGTTTTTCACTTCCAGTACAGTATTCAATCAGTTACATGAGATACTCAACACTTGGTCATGAAACAGGCTCTGTTACATGATTTTACCTGACTATAGGCTAATGTAAGTGTTCTGAACACATTTAAGGTAGGTTAGGCTAAGCTATGATGTTCTGTAGGTTTGGTGTATTTAATCGCTTTTCCACTTATGATATTCTCAACTTATGATAGGCTTATTGGGACATAACCCTGTTGAAAGTAGAGGAAGATCTGTGTAAGATTCCTCAGCTGTAAAAGGGAAATGATAATACCCAACTCAAAGGGTGGCTGTATGGGTTGAAAATAATGCATTGCATTGCATTTGAGTTTCAGCCAATAAAAATATCCAATAAATGCACAAGGATATACGTTAGACAAGTTCAATGCAATATGTGTAATAATAACAATAAAAAGCAAACCACCTAAAAATAAGGGGAGATTGATCAAAATAATCACAATGCATGAATTCGATGCTGTATATATCATTTCAATGCTGTATACATCATGCAGCCACGGAAAGGATGGATGGGAAGATGGCTTTGATGTAATAAGTGAAAAAAGCAAGCTGCAAAAAGCAGTATGTCAATAAAGAGCTTAAATCAGTATGCATAAATTATCGTTTTAAGACAAACCCCCCCACAATGTATTTAGCCCCATTTTTATTACAAGCGTGTATGTTTTCAAATGCATAGAAAATATCTTCAGTGACAAGCGACAAACATGTATCTACTCTGAAGGAAAAAAGAGGGTTGCAAGTCTTTCCTCTTTTATACTATTCACTTTGCTATTGAGTACGTTCACTTATAATTTATTTATTATACATTAATAACAAATTTAAATTATTTAAATAATTAAAACAATTTCATTCTTCTTTTTATAATTAAAAAGTAAAGACAATAAAGAAAGCAATAAGAAATAATTAATGTAAAGCACTTAGCAGAATGCCTAATGGGCTTGGTCTGGTGGAGATTACCACAGTTACTTCTGTCCAAAAGCGACAGAACTCCTTCAGTTTACATGCAACAAGGTATGTTTGTGTGTGAACTTGATCAGTGTTCTTTTTAAAGTGGTTGATTACTACCTTTATTGTGGTGATACATATCATGGATGTATACATATGTCAAGACTTCAAATTGTATACTTTTATTATGTGCCATTTATTACATGCCAATTATAGCTCAACAAAATTGTTTTTAAAAAAGTGGAGCTAAAATTTGCAACTGTAATAACATGAAAGATGGGAACATGAGATCAGAATGAAAGGTTTCTAAGGTCTTTATGTTATTTAGAAGAAGACTTCTTTATGCTAGTTGGAAGAAGATATTAATATAAAGATACTAACATTAGGCTTTGCTAAATCAAATATGTATTTAAAAATTTTAAGTATAATTACTAAAAGAAAAGAGATTACATAACTCCCAAAACAGGAGGGGGAGAAATTGGAATACAGAAAACTTGAAAAATCCAAAAGAAAGCAGGAGAGGAGAGAAAAAGTATAGTAAATCAATAACTGCAGTGTTGATTGTCTGAATTCACTATTAAAATGCAAAGACTATCATTAAATAACAAACAAAAAGATGCATTCATTTTATTTTATTTTATTATTTTTTGGGGGGTACACCAAGTTCAGTCATCTGTTTTTATACACATATCCCCATTTTCCCTCCCTCCCTCAACTCCCCCCCAACCCTCCCTCAAGTCCCCCCCACCCTCCCCATCCCAGTCCTCTAAGGCATCTTCCATCCTCGAGTTGGACTCCCTTTGTTATACAACAACTTCCCACTGACTATCTATTTTACAGTTGGTACTATATATATGTCTGTGCTACTCTCTCCCTTCGTCTCAGCTTCCCCTTCACCCCCCGCCCCCTCCCAAACCTCGAGTTCTCCAGTCCATTCTCTGCACCTGCATCCTTGTTCTTGTCACTGAGTTCATCAGTACCATTTTTAGATTCCGTATATGTGAGTTAGCATACAATATTTGTCTTTCTCTTTCTGACTTACTTCACTCTGTGTGACAGACTCTAGGTCTATCCACCTCATTACATATAGCTCCATCTCATTCCTTTTTATAGCTGAGTAATATTCCATTGTATATATATACCACATCTTCCTTATCCATTCATTTGTTGATGGGCATTTCGGTTGCTTCCATGTCCTGGCTATTGTAAATAGTGCTGCAATAAACATTATGGTACATGTTTCTTTTGGGATTATGGTTTTCTTTGGGTATATGCCCAATAGTGGGATTACTGGATCATATGGTAGTTCTATTTGTAGTTTTTGAAGGAACCTCCAAATTGTTTTCCATAGTGGCTGTACCAACTTACAGTCCCACCAACAGTGCAGGAGAGTTCCCTTTTCTCCATACCTTCTCCAACATTTGTGGTTTCCAGATGTTGTGATGATGGCCATTCTGATCGGTGTGAGGTGATACCTCATTGTGGCTTTGACTTGCATTTCTCTGATGATTAGTGATGTGGAGCATCTTTTCATGTGTTTGTTGGCCATCTGTATGTCTTCTTTGGAGAAATGTCTATTTAGGTCTTCTGCCCATTTGTGGATTGGGTTATTTGCTTTTTTGGTATTAAGCTTCATGAGCTGCTTGTATATTTTGGAGGTTAATCCTTTGTCCGTTGTTTCATAGGCAAGTATTTTCTCCCATTCTGAGGGTTGCCTTCCAGTCTTGTTTATGGTTTCTTTCGCTGTGCAAAAGCTTTTAAGTTTCATGAGGTCCCATTTGTTTATTCTTGATTTTATTTCCATGATTCTAGGAGGTGGGTCAAAAAGGATCTTGCTTTGATGGATGTCATAGAGTGTTCTGTCTATGTTTTCCTCTAGGAGTTTTATAGGGTCTGGCCTTACACGTAGGTCTTTAATCCACTTTGAGTTTATTTTTGTGTATGGTGTTAAGAAGTGTTCTAATTTCATTCTTTTACATGTTGCTGTCCAATTTTCCCAGCACCACTTATTGAAGAGGCTGTCTTTTTTCCATTGTATATTCGTGCCTCCATTGTCAAAGATAAGGTGCCCATATGTGTTTGGGCTTACTTCTGAGTTCTCTATTCTATTCCGTTGATCTTCCTTTCTGTTTTTGTGTCAGTACCATACTGTCTTGATCACTATGGCCTTGTAGTATAGTTTGAAGTCAGGAAGCCTGATTCCACCAACTCCATTTTTCCTTCTCAAGATTGCTTTGGCTATTCGGGGTCTTTTGTGTTTCCATACAAATCGTAAGATTTCTTGCTCTAGTTCTGTGAAAAATGCCATTGGTAATTTGATCGGGATTGCATTGAATCTGTAAATTGCTTTGGGTAGTACAGTCATTTTCACGATGTTGATTCTTCCAATCCAGGAACATGGTATGTCCCTCCATCTGTTTGTGTCGTCTTTGATTTCTTTCATCAATGTCTTAAAGTTTTCTGCATACAGATCTTTTGCCTCCTTAGGCAGGTTTATTCCTAGGTATTTTTTTCTTTTTGTTGCAAGGGTGAATGGGAGAGTTTCCTTAATTTCTCTTTCTGCTCTTCCGTTGTTAGTGTATAGGAATGCAAGAGATTTCTGTGCATTAATTTTGTATCCTGCTACTTTACTAAACTCATCAATGAGTGCTAGCAGTTTTCTGGTAGAGTCTTTGGGGTTTTCTATATATACTATCATGTCATCTGCAAAGAGTGACAATTTTACTTCTTCATTTCCAATTTGTATTCCTTTTATTTCTTTTTCTTCTCTGATTGCTGTGGCTAAAACTTCCAAAACTATGTTGAATAATAGTGGTGAGAGTGGACACCCTTGTCTTGTTCCTGTTCTTAGAGGGAATTCTTCCAGTTTTTCCCCATGGAGAATGATGTTGGCTTTTGGTTTTTCATATATGGCTTTTATTATGTTGAGGTAATTTCCTTCTCTGCCCATTTTCTGGAGAGCTTTTATCATAAATGGATGTTGAACTTTGTCAAAAGCTTTTTCTGCATCTATTGAGATGATCATATGGTTTTTATCCTTCAATTTGTTGATATGATGTATCACTTTGATTGATTTGCGTGTATTGAAGAATCCTTGCATCCCAGGGATAAACCCCACTTGATCATGGTGTATGATTTTTTTAATGTGCTGTTGTATTCTGTTAGCTAGTATTTTGTTGAGGATTTTTGCATCTCTATTCATCAGGGATATTGGCCTGTAGTTTTCTTTTTTTGTGACATCTTTGCCTGGTTTTGGTATCAGGGTGATGCTGGCCTCGTAGAATGAGTTTGGGGGTGTTTCGCCTTCTGCAATATTTTAGAAGAGTTTGAGAAGGATAGGTGTTAGCTCTTCTCGAAATGTTTGATAGAATTCGCCCGTGAACCCATCTGGTCCTGGGCTTTTGTGTGTTGGGAGATTTTTAATCACTGCCTCAATTTCTGTACTTGTGATTGGTCTGTTCATAGTTTCTATTTCTTCATGGTTCAGTCTTGGAAGATTGTATTTTTCTAAGAATGTATCCATTTCTTCCAGGTTATCCAATTTATTGGCATATAGTTGCTTGTAGTAGTCTCTCATGATCTTTTGTATTTCTGAGGTGTCTGTTGTTACTTCTCCTTTTTCATTTCTAATTCTGTGGATTTGCATCTTCTCCCTTTTTTTCTTCATGAGTCTGGCTAATGGTTTATCAATTTTGTTAATCTTCTCAAAGAACCAGCTTTTAGATTTATTAATTTTTGCTATGGCTTTCTTCCTTTCTTTTTCATTTATTTCTGCTCTGATCTTTATGATTTCTTTCCTTCTGCTCACTTTGGGGTTTCTTTGTTCTTCTTTTTCTGATTGTTTTAGGTGTAAGGTTAGGTTGTTTGTTGATAATTTTCTTGTTTCTTAAGGTAGGACTGTATTGCTATGAACTTCCGTGTTAGAACTGCTTTTGCTGCGTCCCATAGGTTTAGGGGTTTTGTGTCTTCATTGTCATTTGTTTCTAGATTTTTTTGATTTCCTCTTTGATTTCTTTAGTGATTTCTTGGTTGTTTAATAGTGAATTGTTTTGCCTCCATGTGTTTGTATTTTTTGCAGTTTTTTCCCTGTAATTGATATCTAGTCTCATGGCGTTGTGGTCTGAGAAGATGCTTGATATGATTTCAATTTTCTTGAATTTGCCGAGGTTTGATTTGTGACCCAAGATGTGATCTATCCTGGAAAATGTTCCGTGTGCACTTGAGAAAAAGGTGTATTCTGTCATTCTTGGATGGAATGTCCTATAAATATCAGTTAAGTCGAGATGGTCTAATGTGTCATTTAAAGCTTGTGTGTCTTTCTTTATTTTCTGTTTGGACGATCTGTCCATTGATGTAAGTGGGGTGTTCAAGTCTCCCACTATTATTGTGTTCCTGTCGATGTCCCCTTTTATAGCTGTTAGCATTTGCCTTATGTATTGAGGTGCTCCTATGTTGGGTGCATAGATATTTACCACTGTGATATGTTCTTCTTGAATGGATCCCTTGATCATTATGGAGTGTCCTTCCTTGTCTCTTTTAATAGTCTTTACTTTAAAGTCTAATTTGTCTGATATGAGTATTGCTACTCCAGCTTTCTTTTGACTTCCATTTGCATGGAATATCTTTTTCCATCCCTTTACTTTCAGTCTATATGTATCCCTTGGTCTGAAGTGGGTTTTTTGTAGGCAGCATATAGAAGGGTCTTGTTTTTGTATCCATTCAGCCAGTCTGTGTCTTTTGGTTGGAGCATTTAATCCATTTACATTTAAAGTGATTATTGACATGTGTGTTCCAATGACCATTTTCTTAATTGTTTTGGGTTTGTATTTGTAGGTGTTTTCCTTTTCTTGTGTTTCCTACTTAGAGAAGTTCCTTTAGCACTTGTTGTAAGGCTGGTTTGGTGGTGCTGAATTCTCTTAACTTTTGCTTGTCTGGAAAGCTTTTGATTTCTCCCTCAAATCTGAATGAGATTCTTGCTGGGTAGAGTATTCTTGGCTGTAGGTTTCTCTCTTTCAGGACTTTCAGTATATCCTGCCTTTCCCTTCTGGCCTGCAGAGTTTCTGTAGAAAGGTCAGCTGTTATCCTGATGGGTTTTCCCTTATATGTTATTTGTTGCTTTTCTCTTGCTGCTTTTAATAGTTTTTCTTTGTGTTTAATTGTCATTAGTTTGATTAATATGTGTCTTGGTGTATTTCTCCTTGGGTTTATTCTGTATGGGACTCTCTGTGCTTCTTGGACTTGGTGAATTATTTCCTTTCCCATGTTGGGGAAGTTTTCCACTATAACCTCTTCAAATATTTTCTCAGACCCTTTCTTGTTTTCTTCTTCTTCTGGGATGCCTATAATCGAATGTTGGTACGCTTAATGTTATCACTGAGGTCTCTGAGACTGTCTTCTAGTCTTTTTATTCTTTTTTCTTTTTCCTGCTCTGTGGCATTTATTTCCCCCATTCTATCTTCCAACTCACTTATTCATTCTTCTGCCTCCGTCATTCTGCTGGTTATAGCATCTAGAGTATTTTTAATTTCAGTTATTTTGTTATCCATTGCTGTTTGTTTTTCTGAGTTCTTATGAACTGTTTCTTATACTTTATTTTGTTATCGAGATTTTGTATCATTTTTACTATCATTACTCTGCATTCTTTTTCAGGCATTTTTCCTATTTCCTCCTCATTTATTTGGTCTTGTGGGGTTTTTTCCTGCTCCTTTGCCTGCATGGTGTTTCTTTGTTTCCTCATGGTTGTCCAAACTTTTGGGGTTGCTTGTCCTGGTGATAGAGGTGTTTATGGAAGACTGTCCAAGCCTCAGACTAATGTCCAAGTATTGGATTAAACAAATAATAAGTCTAGGAAACACATACATGTATAAGACACACAATTACTGAATCCATTAGGACATAAGGCTCTGGAAAGACCTGACAGAACCCCAGTGTGCTATCAGATCTTCAAAGAGAAACCCAACAGAAATTGACAACTGAAACAGAACAAATCAGAGACAAAAGCAAAAGCAAACAAACAAACAAATAACACCTTACACATACAAACACTAATTCAGGGAGATTTGTAAGCTAGGATCAAATATAAAAAAGAGCTAGAGTACCACCAGACAGAATGGAGATTCTCAGAATGAAATTAGACAATTGTACTAAGAACTAAGATAAAGACAAAAACCTAATATTAAATACCAAGGTGGTGCATCATCTGGAGCATAGAGCAAGGAGTCTGAGCAGTGTTGCTTATAAGTATGTTAAGATAAGATAAACTTAAAATGGCTGGGAAAAGGGGAACAGAAGAGCATAGTGTGATTGGAACTATGCAAATAAAAAGAAAGGAATAGAAATGTATAAAAGATAGGGATGAAAGGAAAGTATGAGAGATATATTGTCCGTACTACCAAAAACTTAGCTAGATATAGAAGTATATAAAAAGGGCAAAAAAATGAAAATAGAATAAAAAATAGCATTAAAAAAATTATGTTATAAAACTTGTAGATCCCTTAGGACTAAGATCATAATTAATAAAGGAAAAAAAAAGAGAGAGAGAGAAAAAAAAAATCCAGAACTGATCCCAGAATGGACCAGTTCAATAGGATTGATACTAATATTTCTGTTTCCTTAGAGTCTCAGCTGTAAGTGTCCTTCTACTCACCTTGGGTTTTTTTGCATTATTCTGTGACCAGCAAAGGTTCCTTTATTGTTCGTCTGTAAGCCTCCGTGTTTGGGGAGGGAGAGGGTACAATAGTGGCTCCTTCCCCTGGGAGTGAGTGAGCAGTGGCGCACTCTTGTTTCAGTCAGGCTTGGAGGTGGCTGTTGCAGAGGGACGCTGGTGGCTCAGGTGTAAACAGAAAGTCTCAGAGTTGAGCCTCTCTCGGGTTTTTTTTTTTTTTTCCTCTTCTCTGCAGCCTCCCTGCTGCCGGCGTTCCAAGGGGTTTTCATCTAGCCCCGCCCGAGAGCCTGAGGGTCCTTGTTATCCCTGAGCGCCTTAGGTGGCCCACAGGGCATCTCTCCACTGCCTGTTGCAGAGGCGCAGAAAGAGAGAGAGAGGCTATGCACGCGGCTCCTCCCCCCCGCCCATGAGCCTGCACCCTCCAGCCACCATCATGGCCGGGCAGCTCTCAGGGACGGGCACTCCTCGCCGCGGACCTCTTCCCTCCTGTCCTCTCAGTCTGTCACCTTACTGGCAACAATGTTTCTCACCCTGAACCAGCTCTTTGGTTCCCACGCTCCCGTTCCTGGACCCTCTGTTCAGCTGTGGATCAATGTCTCGGTCCGGGATCGCTGAGCTGCAGTGCGGACCCACCGTATGTTTCTCACTCCCTCCCGTCTGCCACAGCTCCGCCGCTTCACCCTCTTTGAGCCGTCGTAGATGCCTCCCTACCGGTTATGTCGGGCTCCTTGCCGTCCTTTCTGGTGTCCGAGGCCGTCTGCTGGTGTTCAGCTGATTCTCTGTGGGAATTATTGCGTCCTTCGGTGCATTCCCAATGCATCTGTGGAGAGGGATGCATTCCACGTCCCTCTACTTCGCCGCCATCTTTTTCTCCTCTGGAAAACTCTTTATCTCTCCTCATGGATTCATTTTAATCCATTCAATTCCACAGGTGTAGGATATGTGTGTGTATGAGTGTATGTGGATATGAGTGTGTGTGTGTTTACACACACAGAAAGGAGGATCAGATAATGCTCCCCAGCTTGAGTTCTTTTAACTATTTTTCTGAAGCCTTAAAAGTAATTGAAGGAAAGTTCTTTATACTAAAAATAACAAAGGGAACTGACTTGGTCAGGAGGAAAGAGCAGAAGGGAAGTGGAAGGGAGACGAGAAGAGCTGGCAAAGAGAAATATGCTTCCCTGCTATAACCTCAGCAAAATGGTCAATGAAATGTTTGTGAGGTTGCCTGTTATCCAGCTGGTCTGCAGCAAAAGTGCAGCCCTTCCTAAGTAAATGGAGGTCCTTGAGGCAGGGTGGGACTCACATCTGGGACCTCCAGGCTCCTCTTCTCCTTAGGAGATCTGAAGGTAAAGAAGAGGCCTTCCCTGCATGGTGAAGCTAGAACTCTATAGAGAAGTGTGGACTAAACTTAACCAGGCCAGAAGGGACAATTCACCCATCCTTTCATGGAATCTGCAAAACTGGGTAGATGGTTCTAATCAATCTTATCTGGAAAACAGATGGAAAATTCTTCCCAGAAGTTAATTCTTTAGTCTGGTTCTAAAAGGAGGCCATGTGGCTCCTCTGGGCTGTGTGCATTTGGCCACACTCTCCCAGCCTCTATTGATTCTACACGTTTTGGGGTTGATATGCAGGGAATTGTGAGTGAGACTGTAGGAGACTGTGGACAGTCCTGCAGTTCATTGCCTGTAAACAGCATCTCCAAATGTCCTTCCCTGCCCAGTTATCTAGGAATCTGTAATCCTGGGCTGATCACTAAAAAAGAAATTGCATCAGGCTAAGAGTAAAAAGGCAGGGTTTCTCGTACCAGCTCTCCCTTGATCTAGTTAAGGGGTAGTGAGTAAGTTTCACCACATTACCATTATGAGTCCCCCTTAATAATCAAGAAAGTGGGGATGACAATATTGGTCTCACCGATTTTTCTGGAAAGCAAGGGAAATAATGTAGGAAAAAAAGTATTTTGAAAACCCGTAATGTATTGTAGAAATGTAGAGTGTACTCATTTATCACATCTGTAAGAATTTATCAATGACAGGATCTCCTACATGACATCATCTCCTACAGAGGAAGCTGAGAAGTTTCAGTTGACATCTAGGATACTGTCTCCCTAACATGCACATTCTCTATCACCCCCTTCAACAACAAGCCCATCTGCCCCTCCTACCTTTGGAACTTCCTTGATTTTTGGCCAAAGTTCATTGGTCCAGGAGTGGGCATGTGATCCAAACTGGGCCAGTCATAGTACCTCTCTTGCTTCTGCCACACTGGAGTGTTTCAGGGGTAAGCACCTAATTCAGGCAGATGATTCCCTAACCTCACATGTCCCTTCCCCATGTTTTTCAGACATGGAGCCAGAACATCCTTTTTCTTTGGCCAAGTCTTAAGATACAAAACCTAGAACCTACTAGCCGTCACATTTTCTGCTTTGCCTACCATGTTCTGGGAGCCAAGTGGGAGAAGAGGGCTGGGTCTCAAATTTTAATTAATTCTCTGATTTTAATTATAATGTGCCTACCCTCAGTTGGGCCTCATCCAAAAACCAGGGTCCTCCAGTCTAAACACCCATGTTTTATTCTTCTGAGAGAGTAAACCTCCAGTGTCCTTGCATTGTGTAAAGCAGAGGAGAGGACCTGGGAATCTAACTGCTTTCTAGGAAGATTTTCAACCAGTCCTCCTCCCTTTAATCTCACCTTCACCTACAGTTTTAATGGTACCTGGTGCCACTAATTTGCAAATCTTTGAAGGGTTCACCAGTGAAAATTGGATTGACTTTCTGGTTTCCACTACTGGATTAGTCAACCATCTGCTTTCCAGCTTCCACAATATTGTCATAGTGACTTAAAAAAACCAAATTCTTTGATCTTGCCTTAGGATCTCAGAAGGAAACAGAGGTAAGTAAAAGTGTATGTTAAACATCAAAGCAAGATTCTTTTTGACCCACCTCCTAGAATCATGAAAATAAAATCAAGAATAAACAAATGGGACCTCATGAAACTTAAAAGCTTTTGCACAGCAAAGGAAACCATAAACAAGACAAGAAGGCAACCCTCACAATGGGAGAAAATACTTGCCTACGAAGCAACGGACAAAGGATTAATCTCCAAAATATACAAGCAGCTCATGCAGCTTAATACCAAAAAAGCAAATAACCCAATCCACAAATGGGCAGAAGACCTAAATAGACACTTCTCCAAAGAAGACATGCAGATGGCCAACAAACACATGAAAAGATGCTCAACATCACTACTCATTAGAGAAATGCAAGTCAAAGCCACAATGAGGTATCACCTCACACCGGTCACAATGGTCATCATCAAAAAATCCAGAAACCACAAATGTTGGAGAAGGTGTGGAGAAAAGGGAACTCTCCTGCACTGTTGGTGGGAATGTAAGTTGGTATAGCCATTATGGAAAACAGTTTGGAGGTTCCTTAAAAAACTACAAATAGAACTACCATATAACCCAGCAATCCCACTCCTGGGCATATACCCTAAGAAAACCATAATCCCAAAAGAAACATGTACCATAATGTTTATTGCAGCACTATTTACAATAGCCAGGACATGGAAGCAACCTAAATGCCCATCAACAAATGAATGGATAAAGAAGATGTGGCACATATATGCAATGGAATATTACTCAGCCATAAAAAGGAATGAAATGTAGGTATATGTAATGAGGTGGATAGACCTAGAGACTGTCATACAGAGTGAAGTAAGTCAGAAAGAGAAAAACAAATACCGTACGCTAACTCATATATACAGAATCTAAAAAAACAAAAAACAGTACTGATGAATCCAGTAACAGGACAAGAATAAGGATGCAGAAGCAGAGAATGGACTGGAGGAAACGGGGTTGGGGGGAGCAGGGGGGTGAAGGGGAAGCTGGGTCGAAGTGAGAGAGTAGCATAGACATATATATATATACTATCAAGTGTAAAATATATAGCTAGTGGGAAGTTACTGTAACAAAGGGAGATCAACTTGATAATGGGTGATGCCTTAGAGGGCCGGGACAGGGAGGGTGGGGGGGAGTCACGGGAGGGAGGGGATATGGGGAAATGTGTATAAATACAGCTGATTCACTTTGGTGTACCTCAAAAGCTGGTAGAAGAGTGTAAAGCAATTATATTCCAATAAAGAGCTAAAAAAATAAAAGTATGTTAAATCCATCTTCACCTGCAAGCACAAGTGTTTTTCAATACACTCATCACTCTTTATAACATTCTTAATGCTCTTTGATGTCTCTCTGGTTAGAGGGCCCATATACTGCCATGCTTACCCACCCCAGGCTCTCTATCTTGGCCACCTCTTCCCATTTGTGTGCCTCATATTTCAAAACTATTCCTCTTCCCATATAAATTTCCCTTTCCGTAGTTATAGGATTATATGAAACAAACAAACAAAAAAAGCATAGATAACCCAATTTTATATCAAGGTATCAGGGATTGAGTTGCTCCTAATTGGAATAGTTGTGGTTTTGGAAAAAATAACTTGTGTTGATTTGGATGTGTGTGATTCCAAAAATCATGAATGTTCACCACAAAAAATTTTGAAAAGTGTAGAAAAGCAGAAGGAAAAATATGATCAACTCTAATCATACCATTCTTAGAATTTTAATTTCAGTGTGTATTTGTGGTCACTTGCCAATGGTCCCCAGTGATCCTCACATGCCCTCACAGTCCCTGTGAAACTGACTCAGGGGTGGCCCTGCATGACTCCTGGAATACAAGAGCCGTGGTGGTGTGTAACCCCCAAGGCAAGGGCATAAAAAGCATTGCCGCTTTCATCTTAGTCAAGGATCCCTCACTTGGAAGGAAGTCAGATGCCGTGTCATGAAGATAGTCAAGCAGCCCACAGAGAAATCCAAGAGGAGAGGAACTGGTGGTCCCAGCCAACAGCCAACACCAACTGGCCAGCCATGGGCATGACATGCTTCAAAATTAGGTCTTCCATATATACACTACCGAATGTAAAATAGATAGATAGTGGGCAACTGATGCATAACAAAGGGAGAGCAACTTAATGATGGGTGATGACCTAGAGGGCTGGGATAGGGAAGGTGGAAAGGAGTCTCGGAAGGGAGGGGGTATGGGAATATATGTATAAAAACAGCTGATTCACTTTGCTGTACAGCAAAAACTGGCACAACAGTGTAAAGCAATTATATTCCAATAAAGAGCTTAAAAAAAAAAGTAGGTCTTCAAGTCCCTACTGCAGATCAAGTCTTCAGATGACTGAAGCCCCACCTAACACCTGATTGCAACCCACTCTCTAAAGGCACTTAGTTTGGGAGTAACTTGTTACACAGAAATAGGTAACTAATAAATACATTTCCTATCTTTCATAAAATTTATAGTGGGCACATAGTTTTTTGGTCTGCCTTTTTAATTTATAAAAGTATTTCCAACATCATTAAATATTCTTAAAGATTCCAGTGTCATCAAATATTCCACCAAAACATTTGTCTCATGGCTGCACAGTGTTCCATCTTACCTACATAGCATAATATATTACGTCTTTTTTTTTTTTTTCTGAGACTGAAACAGTACAAGCTTTATTTAATGGCCAGAGAATGGAGAAGTGGGAACTTAGTTTAAAAATCAACGTCTCCTGTAATATATTATGCCTTAAAAGCAGACATTTGGAAAACAATGTCTCATCCCTAAAGAATGAATCCACAGTGATGGTAAGTTGGTGGCAGAAAAAAAATATGTATATGGGTGGAAATTCTGTATTGCTTTGTTAATATTTTTATTCATTCTTTCACCAAACATAAAATTGGTATACTGGTATGTAATACCTTATAGCAGGTACTCCACAAAAGGTAAAAATGATTAAGACAGAATTTAGGATCTCAAATCATACCTGGACAGCACTTGACATGTCTAAACACCTACCTTAGCACCTCTCTACTCAGCAAGTAGAGAGTAATCACATTATATCTGGTATATATAACTGAGGAAACACATCTGCTATCATTATCTTTACCATTTGTGTCCTAATGAATCTCATTGTAAATGATAATGTCATGATAACTCACAACAAATGATGCAAGTATTACTTAAGCATTTATTATTTGTAGTATCTGGTTCCCAGAGGGGATTTTTTAAAAATAGCTTTATTGAGACATAATTTACATACCATACAGTTCATTGGTTTGGGTATATTACATTTTCATTATTTTTAAATTGTGGTAAAATATATATATAACAAAAAACTGATACTTTGACCATTTTTAAGTTTACAGTTCAGTAGGATTAATTACATTCACGATGTTGTGCAACCATCACCACTATTTTCAAAAGTTTTTTTACACCCCGATTAGAAACTCTGTAACCAGTAAGGAATAACTCCCCACTCATCTCTGTTCCCAGCCTCCAATAACCTCTAACTTGCTTTCTGTCTCTATGATTTGCCTATTCAAGATATTTAACATTAGTGGAATTATACAATATTTCTCCTTTTGTGTCTGGACTATTTCACTTAGTACAATTTTTTTTTTCAAGACACATTCATCTTTCAACCTATATCAGAACTTCATTCCTTCTTATGGCTGAAGAATATTCCATTCAATGTATATACCATTATTTGTTTATCCATTCATCTGTTGATGCACACTTGGGTTGTTTCCACTCTTTGGCTATCACGAATAATGCTTCTATGAACACTGACCTACTCCAGAGGGAGTTTTTTAAAAGCACAGTACATGGCTTATACCTCAAGGAATTCATAATTAGGTTGATGAGAGAAAAAACTCCTGGAAAGTTAACTATAGAGACAAATAATGGCTGAATAAATGAAAGAAATACCACCAAATATTGTGTGATTCAATATATTAGACAAATAGACTGTGTTATAGCATTTCAGAAGAGGGCAATACCGCAGAATACTGGCGATGGTTTTATCCAAGAGAGCACATCTGTGCTGCATCTGGAAGCATATGCAGGCTTTGGACTGAGAGAAAGGAGGAGGGTGGCATAACCCTAGCTGGCCAGATCAGCACAGGAACGTCTTAGAGAGAGGGAAAATACACAGCACTTTCCGAGAGAGTGAGGAGACACATTGGTTAGGGCCAGAGAGAGGGAGAAGTCGGAAAAAATAAAATGCTCTATTACACCTGAATTCCAGGTGTGTAAGAAACAGCGTTGGGGGTCCCAGCTCAAGACCCTCTTTGCTGAAAACTGCCCCCATTTGCAGGATTAGTATAGTGACCCCCACTCCCAAGGCCATAAATGAGTAGACAAGGTATTTACACCTGAGGCAAGTATAGGCCAGTTGGATAATCAGATTCTTTCTCAAGAGAATTTGGAATTTAGAGCTATCAGTGCTTGAACATAAAGGATGTTCCAACTGAGGAGCTGATGGACACTCTCCTTCTCCGTGTGCATGGTGAAGCAGGGAAAGCTGGAGAGAGAGACACAGAGAGATGGGGAGAGAGAGAAGCAGAGCCTTCCAGGAGGAGTGAAGGTAAGGAACCACCAAGTTCTCCAGGCAGGTCTCAGGCCCCTGATCAACTGGTTTCTGGAGGGAGGCCCCTGCCAGCCTCAACTTCATTTCTTGTGCTTCCATGAGATACACTTTTTTTCTTATAACCAATACAGCTACTTTGAATGTATTTCCAGTCATTGCAACTTGGCTAAGATCCCAGGCAGTTTGCAGTCCTCTGCTGAGTCTTTAGCTAAGCTACTCCGTGGCATTGCTGCCTCGGCATCCCTTGTATGTGGCTAAGTGTCCTTCAGAGTGCCTTAAACTGACACCAGGCCCTCATGCAAGGGCATGCCCTAGAAAACAGCCAGAAGAGTCACAGGTAGTTTCCTGATATGACTTCCCCAACAACACTTGTGATCAACAGTCTCCCCACCTCCAGAGCCTTCCCCAGGGTGTCCCTTGGTTCAGACCCCCATGGAGCTTACCAAAACCCTGCTCTTTTTGGTTTGAACTGAGCCTTAGCTCAGGAACCTCAAAGCTTTCCACCCACGGACTCTACCCTAAGGTTAGCGTGTGCCCTGGGTCCTGTGCCTGCCCCCCGCCTTGACCCCCTGCTCCAGGCCTGCCATGTACCTCCTCCAGGATAAACCTCTCTCTTTCAGTCTCTCTTGTCTTTTGTTTTGCTCACCATCCTACACCTGGGGCTCTACTTAACAAATATTAATTCAACAAAGTCACAACAATCCCCAAGACAGATTGCAGTCAGTCAGTTCTCCTGTATCTGTGGATTCAAAAAAAAAATTTTTTTTCAGAAGGTCCAAAAAGCAAAACTTGAATTTGCCATACACCAGAAACTATTTCCATGGTGCTTCCATTGTATTAGGTATTACAAGTAATGTAGAGATGGTGATTTAAAGTATAGGATGTGTAGGTGAAATGCAAACACTACACCATTTTATATAAGGGACTTGAGCACCTGAGGATTTTGGAAGGGCTTAGAACCGATCCCATGCAGATAGCGGCTACCCTCAGGAGTATGGAGAATTGAGTGTGTGGGGAGGGGGAGGACCTGAGGAAAGGAAATCAGCTGGAGTGAGTCCTTGAATCAGCGGAGAAGGAGCAAACATAGAAGCGGTAGTGAGAGGAAGCGAGGAATGGGGTAACCTCAACTCACCTGTGTGTCCCTGAATTCTCTCGCTGACTTGTGAAATCAGTCAGCGGCCCCACTCATCCCTGACTTCTTGACCTTACCTAAAGGCCAGTTAACATCTGACCTTGCCACCTGCTCCTCGTTTGCTTGTGACGTGGAAAAGCGACCGTAGTATCTGCAGGATCCAACAGTTAATGGCACTCACGAAGATACAAAACACTGACTTGGAAAGCACACGCCACACGCAAAGGTCAGTTGCACACGCCTCCCTCCCCTCCCTTATCCCCTTCTGGAAGCTGTAGAGGAAAATTTAGAGAATAGTCCAAATTCTGGTTCCCCCGCACTCTGCCTTCTCTTCCGCCCAGGAGAACGGAGCAACTGTGTAGAATTCTCTCTCTCATGTGCCCCCATATTCTCTCTCACTGCAACCTTTCTCTTACCTTCCTCCCTTCTACCTCTCTGCCAAACATCACTTAGGAAAATCATGCCCTATTTGGGAATCAGAAAAGTTCCTAACTATGGCTACACCCTGAAGAGCAGCACTAGATGTACTTGGTCCTAAGGACGGAAAAAAAAAGGAGAATCCAAAGTTAAAATTAGACACAGAAGTAAAAAGGCCTTCTCCACCTACAAGTCAGGTAGATAATAAGGCCATCTCAGAAAAGAATTCCGTCTATTTCTCATTCTTCTCTAGTGAAGTTGTTTTCCTACTGACATTAGCAAACAAAATAAATAGTTTATCTTTTATGCTTGTCCTAGCACCAGATAGAGCACCTAGCACTTCCTAGATTCTCTATCAGTGCTTTTGCTTTGGGTAGATGGAGATTGTAAATTGATTCAATATATTATTTTTCTGTTTGGGTTAATTATTCATGTATTATTAATGTATTAATGTAACGTAATTATTAACATAGTTTTAGTGTATGGTATAATGTATTAATGTAGAAATGACACATTAATAGCTACATTTCATTGTAAATGCATTGGAATAATTTAATAATTAATATATATTTTATAATAAATTATGATTTAAGCATAATAACTAATGTAATACATTGTGAATACATTGTAAATACATTGTAATAATCTCATTGTAAGTATGTGATGTTTTAAGTGCACAAACCAGTCACTCTTTATAACTTTGCTTCTATGGGAAAATGAAAAGTTTATTCAGAGGGCCAAGAACATCCTTAAAAACAAGCTTTTGGAATACTTCCAATTTGTATATTATGCAATGGATGGTCATTATTTATATTTTAAATGTCTTTAACTTTTACTTTGGTTTTAGAATTTTCTGATTGCTTTAAATCTAGCTCCATAACCAAACCTTCATGGAATAAGAAATGCACTCAAAATATGATCCTTTCAGTTGGCTGTGACGCCTTGCCACGACTTCAGAAGCCCTTGTTTGCAGGTCTCTGCCATTGGCGGGGGCGTTAAGAACCTACAATGTCTTTTAGTTTTATCCACTTCCATCAGTTCTATTTTTGTATCTCCATACTTAGCACACAGAACTATCTTTATCACTCCAGCTGACTGGCATGAGAGTCCCCAGGGCATAGCAGTTATACAAGATTATCAAAGCATACTTCCTACCCTTCAAATAAGACAATGCAGAATGCAGAAAAGAGATCAGAAATGGTCACAATGGTAGAAGTGTGTGTGTGTGTGTGTGTGTGTGTGTGTGTGTGTGTGTGTGTGTGTGAACTACTAAAGATTTCTTTCTTTGTACTAAGTTTTATTCCTTATTAAGAGCACAACATCTATAATGCTTTCTAGAAGTTCATTTTAGGCTGTGTAACGTAACCTGTTCCCATGCCTAAATTCACTTGGAAACATCATCATAAAGTTTCTTATACTCATATAATCCAGATCTCAAAAACTGAGAATTTTTTAAAACCTCTATTACCCTTTTTCTCCACTGAGGAATCTATAGTTACGCAGCATTCCAGTTGATCCAACAAACAGTTGGATTGTTCTAAGAGGCCGCAACTCAGAAATTGTCAGTCCTTTGCTTGCCTTTCAGTGATTCAGTTTTATTTGATATGTGTAAGAGTGGCCTGCTGAGTACGTCATAATGGATAAGACTGTGAGTCCTGAACAGATTGCAGAATCTCATAGCCCGAACTTCACCTGCCATTTATGTAACCGTGGTAGCACAGCAGCTCTGCTGTTGAGATTTGCACTGCCCGTTACAGTAGCCACGAAGCACCTGAAGCACCTGAGAATATGAAATGAGGCCCATCTGAACTGAGATTTGTAGCAAGCATAAAAACACACCCTGGATTTCAAAGACTTGGTACCGAAGAAGAAGGTAAGATATCTCATTAATAATCTTTTATATTGATGGCATGTCAAAATGATAATGTTTTGGCTATATTGGGTTCAACAAACGAGATTCTTAAACTTAATTTTTACCTGTCTACTTCCTTAATGTGGCCACTAGGAAATGTAAAATGACACATGTGGCTCACATGTGTGGCTCACTTTACATTTCCAGTGGACAGTGCTTGGCCTAGGGGCCTCCACAATAAATCGCATGACCAATAATTGGTCTTTCAGATTGGAAGCCAGAGCTGCTGCAGAATTTTACTCCAAATCAGGCTAATCAGAGACTATGACCAGGAGTAAAGGTTAAGCAGCCCTGCATGTTTAAAAGCATGGTTTTTCCCAACCAAAGCATTTTAATAATACCCAACAGGACAATTATAAGTCATGTCTAAGGACACAAGCCACTGGCTGAGGCAAATGTCACTGCAGTGTATGTAATACCTGCCTCACTTAGCTCTTTCTCAGTTGATAGCACATCCTTCATTTTCATCTCAGTCCTTGTTCATTGTACTCATTTCACAGCATGGAAACAGGACGGTGAAACATGAATTCACTTGTTTTGACTTTCTGTTGTTTGTTTGCCCCACCATTGCTGCTAAAATGAAGATGAGGGATCTTTTCACAGAAAATAGAAACATGAATTTGATTTTTAAAAATTTAATGGGAAATAAAACTTTTAAGATTCTGTGTATGGGCAACAGGGAGCTAGTTATTATTACAGGAGCACTATAAGTGGACACGTCGTGCACGTGGAGAAGTTCACACTGACCCTGAAAATTAACATACACAAAAAATTCAGTCCCAAATCCCTGATGCGGGATTACCAGATTACGGAATTAAAAACACATTGGGGGTCATTGCTTCCAGCAAAGAGTTGTGTAACTGCTGGTAAAAACAACAGTGATTTCAGGAGTATATTGAAAACAAAACAATAATATCTTTGTAATGTTCTGAAATTGTTGCACGAATAGAACTGACAGGCTCCATTGCATTTCCCAGTCTGATTTGCTGACCATCTTGTCTGCCCATAATTGTTTTCTGCCATTCATTTCCTCCAATTGTCAATTATTGCTAAAACAATTATGAAAAAAACAAGTGTCTGTCTTTGTTTCCTGTTGCCCATGAATACAGTGAAGTCATAGGCCAGACTAGTGCATCATAATCTTTTCCATTACAATGAATTATGCTGTCACAAACAGGATACAGTTCTTTACTGGGCAAAGAAGCCTAAATGGGGCTGAATTAGCACAAACCTGATTGTCAGCCATGACAGCAAGAAATTAGAGCACTAATTTTCCAGTGACTTAGTTTTCCACTTTTTAAAAACATACTGGTTTTTGTACCTGATTATAAAAGTACATGGATAGATGTGGATAGACCTAGAGACTGTCATACAGAGTGAAGTCAGAAAGAGAAAAACAAATATTGTATAATATCACTTACATGTGGAATCTAGAAAAATGGTATAGATGAACTTATTGGCAAAGCAGAAATAGAGACACAGATGTTGAGAACAAACTTATGGACACCAAGGGGGGCAGGCAGGATGGGATGAATTGGGAGATTGGGATTGACATATGCACACTACTATGTATAAAACAGATAACGAATGAAAACCTACTGTATAGCACAGGGAACTCAGTGCTTTGTGGTGACTTAAATGGGAAGAAAATTTAAAAAAGAGGGGATATATGTATATGTATAATGGATTCACTTTGCTGTACAGCAGAAACTAGCACAACATTGTAAAGCAACTATACTCCAATAAAAATTTTTAAAAATAAATAAAAAAATAAAAGCAGTACATGCTTATCCCAGAGACAAAGTAGAAAATAAAAATCACCATTACCCCACTGATCAGAGATTCTTATTGTTAACATTTTGGTATATGAATTTTTAGTTCTTAACTCTTCTTCATTATATACATTTATAATTTTTAAGAAAATGGGATCACGCCATGCATACAACTTTTTGTCTTCTTTTTTTTCACCTAACATTTACTACAAAGAGTTTCCAAAGCCATTAGATATTTTAATATAATTTAATGGCTATTTGTAATTCCATATTGTGGAATATTATTTGGCAATTTCCTTATTTTGTATATGTGTCCAAAATTTGTTTCAAACAGATAAACTTTCTTTTACATATGTTTTTGTCTTAATCTATGAATATTTCCTTAGGATACATTCCTAAAACATAGACTATTTACTTTTTAGTAGAAAACATGATGTATTTTGGGAGCTTCGCTGGTGGCACAGTGGTTAAGAATCCGCCTGCCAATGCAGGGAACACAGGTTCGAGGCCTGGTCCGGGAAGATCCCACATGCCACGGAGCAACTAAGCCTGTGTGCCACAACCATTAAGCCCACGTGCCACAACTACTAAAGCCCATGCACCTAGAGCCCATGCTCCCCAACAAGAGAAGCCATCGTAATGAGAAGCCCTCACACCACAATGAAGAGTAGCCCCTGCTTATCACAACCAGAAGAAGCCCACATGCAGCAATGAAGACCCAATGCAGCCAATAAATAAATAAATAACTTAGAAAAGACACAGTGTATTTTGAAATAAATATTTAGAATAAAGGGTCTAGGAAATTTTCTTAATCAAGGCACAGATATGCATTAAAAACTTAATAACCAAGCTTGATACATGTACCTTCCTAACAGGATAAACAAGTAAAATATTTTTAATGATTACAAAGTTTAAGGTAAATCTAAAACGGGTCTCTCCAAAATGCCCTTATGGACCAGCCAGCTGTAAGGGTGTAAGTAATTCCGTGAAGTTCATTTCCAGAATCTCTTAGCACAACTAGCCTCCAAACCTTTTAGGAGCCCACAGATGATTCTGCAGCTATTGTGTGACCTCTTGGTTTCCTAAGGAGCACTGTCCCTGACCTGGGCTGAGCCCTTTTACCTGGTTCTGCCACTAGAGGGTAGCCAGGGACAGGGAGAGGAGTTTAACACTTGGTCCTGTTTTCTCATTATATTCTTCATTTCACCAGATAACCGAGGAGAAATCTAAAAATGAGGCACTGAAGGGAAAAACAACTTAGGTAATAAATACACAAGTAAGTAAATAAATGAGTAAGAAAATCTCTGTGTATAAACTATTCCCCTTTCCTCAGAAAGATTAACCAAAAGGTACAGAATTCTGGGGGCTACCACAGTGAGGAACAGAGACCAGGCATCTGGTTAAAAATTGGGCTACAGCAGGAACAATTGTGCCCGTAGACCTTTGCAGATGGAGAGGATGAATCCAGAGCAGATACTCAACATCCTTGGTGGGAATGAGCAGGAACATGGCTTTGAGTTCATGCACACCTGGGTTCCATTTTCTGCCTCTAACTAGCTAATCATGGACAAGTGCTTAACCTCTCTGAGACTCAGTTTTCTGAGTTACACAATGTGGCCAGCAGTGGAACCTGCCCACAGGTGTTTGTGAGCATGAAGTAAGAGAATGGATATTAAAAGCTTGGCATATAGAAAATTCTCCATCAGTGTTGGCCGCCGTCATTATTTCTGGCCCTCACTTTTCTCCTAAGCTGTTTCCCATTTCCAGCCGCCCACTTACTATTTCTACTTGATTATCCCATCAAATTTAATATGTCTGAAACCAAAATCCTTGCCTCCCTCACTAACTCCCTGACCTGCTGCTATCTCTTTGTCTATTTCTTTGAATGGACTGTAAGTAAAACATAATATCCTCTTTAACATGTCCTCTCCTCCTAAAACCGTATCCAATTAGCTTACAAAACATGAGAATTTGTTCTCTAATGTGTCTCCATCTGGTTGGTTTCTTTCTCTCTGTTGTCACCAGCACCCAGACCTCGGTGACCTGCTCTCTTTGCCCCAGCAGGTCTTGCCTTGAATGGTCAGATCTTATTGATGTCATTTCCCTTTTCAAAACACTCAGTGGCTCCCCAGTGTCTTCAAATTAGATTCTAAATTCCTTAGTCTGGCATTATCGTCCCACCGCTGTCTGACTTCAACCTCCTCCAGATGTTTTTCTCTTGTTCCATATGTGCATTGCCTCTGCTCCTGTCAAGCTGGTTGACACACAGCTCTCTGGTGGGGTTGCAAGATTTAGGAAATAAAAAACACAGGATACCCAGTTAAATGTGAATCAGATAAACAAATATGTTTTGTATAAGTGTGTCTCACGCAATAGGCCTCATACACACCCATGCAATAGGACATACTCTTACTAGAAAAAGTGTATGTTGTTTATCTGAAATTCACATTTCAGTGGGAATTCTGTATTTCATCTGGTAACCCAAGTACATCTCTATCTCTTCGCACACACACAGCTCCATTCTTGTCTTGGATGTTCTTATCTCTTGCCACACCCATCAGATCTCCCTCTGCCCTTCAAAGCTCAGCTCTACCTCATCCCACCATGAAGCCTGCCTGGATCAGGCCTTCCTTATCTGTACTCATTATCTACATCATTCATTTGGTTCCATATACAGGATGCCTTGTGTCCCGTATAATTCCCACTCTCCAAGTAAATGTTGAGTTTATCAAAGGTAGAGATTGTATTATAAGCAGGAGAACTTAAAAAAATATGCTTTGGTGGTATGGTGCTGCTGCTGTCCTGTAATATAGGATGTGAGAGGATGAGAGCATAGGAGAAAAAGGACCTCCAGAGGCCACTAGTCCGGATTTAAGATGCTCATAGACCCACGAAAATCAATTTGCAACTCCCTCTCCTTCCCCAGCATCAGGCCAGGTGGGTACGGCTGCCTGGCCTTGGCATTCCTCTCCCTATGTCCCCCCTTCAATACATCCTACAAGTTGTGGATTATATTTGGTGACATCTAAATTTCTTAAAACTCCATGCTATCTCTTCAATAATCTGATTTCACTTACATTTCAATGTGAGAGTCAGGGGTGGTGATGTAACCCATAAACACATGTGATTATAGGAGTTATGCAGGAAATGAAGAGATAAATGACTATTTAATTAAAAATAGAGAGACTAAAAAATTGGCAATTTTTTTCAAAATTAGCTAATTCTAATAATGTACCATATTCTCAGGAGCTTGAGAAACCATCAAGAAAGCTATGAAACTACTAAGCCATTCCCAAGAAATCTATTTAAATAACTGGCATTTCACAAATACATTTACAAGCCTCTATGGGTATCCAGGAACCAATGACCAATAGCAAGACTTTTAAAAGTGAAAAGACACATATTCTTAGAATAAAATAAGTAACATTATTTTATCTATTATTAAACCTTCAATAGTGTTTAAAACATTTTTATTCTCATAATGTAAACATGTGAATGTGTCAAATGAGAATGTTGTTTTGAAACTGTAAGAGGAAAAAGTTCCACATGAACAGAAATCAGGATCGCTGTAAGCAATGTCTCTGCCACTAGACCCACGTGGAGTGGTCATTAATTAGGTTACCTAAGATTTTACTTTGCGGAAATAATAAAATGGATATAGCACTGAATTCAGGACTTTGCAGCACTGGAGTGTCCTGAAAACAAGGGCTAAGTGTTTGTTTTATTTGTTTCTTCAGACCCATTATATTTGTCCAGATTAATTTTATTCCCATTTTTTAAAACCTAAATTTAAGAAATATTGCTCTTTCTACTCAAGAATATTATACTTTGCTATTTCCATGGAATGAATTATAATTTTCTAATCAGAAGAAAATAACCCTTAAATTCTTCCATGAACGAGAACAGCCAATGAAATCCCCATTGAGACAGAACTGGGCCTTGGCCTCCTGCGTTAGTTGCAATCTGGCTGGCTCAGATTTTCTGGCTGCCAGCTTTGCTATCTTCTTATGGCAGATTCTAAACATACCAGTCTCAAACTGGGATAAGCCAAAATAACAGCAAGACATTTCCTTCTCCTCTTCCTTTTCAATAAACCACCAGAACCTTATTCCTTTGTTTGACATCATGGTAACATGAATCAAGTTTCTCCAGGACACAAATGTGGATATTATCAGTGGTGGATGCAAATATGGTGCATCATCTAAACAAACGTACTTGTGTGATGGCAAAGAATGTTAAAAGATGTTGCAATGTCCCTAGGAGCTTTCCAGGCTTTTGTGGGCAGCATCAACTGCTCTTGGATTTAATCCATTCCCTTTCACCCTTTCCACTTCCAAACCCAGGGACATTTTTTCAGGTCACTCAGAAAATATATATTGAATGAATGTTTTGAAATAATAACAAATGTAAATAATTACTGTGAACAGTTTCTATCACTGGAGCTGTTAAGTGCTGTTTTTTTGTGCTTCTAGGGGGTTTTCTTTGGTCTGAAAATGAATGTTCAGGAGACGCTTTGTATTAAAAAATTTAATCTTCACTTAATTTTATACAAAATTTAAATATTAGTTAAAATAACTTTTCTAAAATAGACCACTTTTGCTTGACAGCCTCTCTATATTTACTATTCTAAACCAGTATTGATCCAAAAAAATGGTATGTGGATCATTCATCAGCACTTTGAAAAACAGACAAATATCAAGAAATTATTTCTCAAAAATGATCTTCAATAAAATTATGTATACTGTTTAATCCCCTGGTGATAATGAAACCAAAGAAAATTTAGTGGCGATAGAGCTATCTTAAGGAAACAATCACTTTAAAAATATTACTGTTAAAAACCGAAGATGCCACAACTGAGGCTGATTTCCACATTTTTTCGAGATATAAGCAAAGCTTATGAGCCCTTCATGAGTATCTGCCCTCAAATTACACACACTGTCTGGGGCTAATATCCACAGTGCATGATACGCATGTAGACACAACAGACAGCCTTAAAAAGGACACTTACCTTAACTCGCAGGCATGGAATCATTTCAAGTTCATCCCTCTATTGAATCCTCTCTTTCTTTCTGCTTCACCAATCCCTAACAAGTTTCTCCTCCATGTGTCTAAACACCTAGAGGTTCCTGTTCTCTCTTCTAAAATGCTGCATTCACCTCCATTGCCCAAATCCAGTTCAAAAGTGAGGAGAGAAAAAAATTCGAATTTGCAAGCTGTTTACGCCTATCGACGACAGTGAATCTGCTAAGCTTTGAGCTCAATGAATTAAAGGTTGTTTGGCTAAATGGCAGGCACACTTCCTCCTATTCTTTCTGAACTTAGTTTTCCTGCCTCCAGCGGAGCTTTTTCCTTTCCTGGGCTATAAATAGGCTGGTCGTAAGAGTCCGGAGGAAAGAAGAAGGCAGGAAATACATTTGATTTCAAAAAGCAGTCTTGGGTGTGTATGTGTGTGTGTGTGTGTGTGTGTGTGTGTGTCTTTCAAGTGAATACCAATAAACAAGTTAAGGAAAATTCAGCTTTAGTGTGTACACCGTAGTCAACATTTTCTTTGATTTCCTATAACTTCAATTTGGCTATAAGTTGTTATTTCCCATTAGCAAAGCTTGGGTTTAGAGATGTATTATTTACTATAGACCATAAAAAATATACATCTAAGCCTTCAATTTTCAAAGGATTGCCAAATAAATCAAATTTCCTGGGGGAAATGAGGAAAGGGGCAGATGAGGGGAGTTAACCATGGTTGTTTCTTTTCATTCAAAGGGAGGTGAAGCAGCTCTTTTCGAAGAAAGATTCAACAAAAGGAAAATGTCAGGTGAACAAGAAAAGCAGATACTTTTGCTTGGATGAAAGCATGAAGTCGAATTTATAAGCTAGTCAGCTATTTGCACTAAATTAATAGATTTGTCCACAGTCTTGCTACTCAAAGTTGTTTAACTTCTCTCATAATTATATGCAACACAAAGTAAAATAAAAATTAGATGTCATTTTGCATATATCAGATTGGCAGATCAAAATTTGGGATATTGCCTGATACCATTGAAGTTTGGAGAAATAAGCACCCATATAATAGCAGACAGGAGTGCAAACTGGAATAAACTATTTGATAGAGGGCAGTTCTCAACCTCTTTCAAAATGTTAAGTGCACAGACAAACAAGATACTTGAACACGCTTGATTCTGCAAAGCGGGAGTGGAGATCTGGAAAGGGGGAACAATTTAGTTTCTGATATACCTCTTTTGTGCTCTTTTAACTTCTGTACTCTATATGCTATGCTTTAAAAATTTATTAAAAGTTAGAATGTTTAAAACTGTTATTAGTTAAGTAATGAGTAGTAACAGGATTCATAGGATTCCATTATCTATTTATTATCTATTGTCAATCTGTCAATCACTATACACTTATCGTCTCAACAAGCTTCTCTTTACATTGGTTTGCGTTGGGTAACACTTTGAGAAGCAACACTGGAGTATCTAGAGAATCTCTTGGGGTTGGGGAAGGGCCGAGCACTGAGAGCGCTGTCCACAGATCAATAGCATCACTTGCACTTTGATCAGAGGCTCCAGGGCAGGGCCCAGCAACCTGTATTTTAACTTCAGATGATTCTCATGCTCAGTAAAGTATGAGAAGCACCAGTCTATAGAATCATTTTGTTTGTTTGTTTATTAGTATCCTACCCTCTAAAAAGAATTTGAGAGTACAGCTTGATGACTAGAGTTAAATAATACCGTATTGCATATTTGAACGTTGCTGAGAGTAAATCTTAAAAGTCATCATCACAAGAAAGAAAAGTTTTTGTGACTATGTATGATGGTGGATGTTAACTAGAATTATTGTGGTGATCATTTCACAATATACACAAATATCGAACCATTATGTAGTACACCTAAAACTAATATATGTCAATTATACCTCAATTAAACTAAGTAAAAAATGAATAAAAATAAAAGGATTTGAGACAATTTTGTTTTACGGGAAAATAAGGATAACTTTAAACACTTAATACCAGTGACTCCTTTTTAGAAAGCTAGAAGAGTTTTTACGCATAAAGTTTAAAAAGACATACTAATTTCCCAATTACTTTGGAGAAGCTACCTAAAGCAAGGGAAAAGCAGTGGAGAGAGCAAGCTGATGGTATTTAAGGGAGAGACAAAAGCACCCTCTCATTTGGGAGCAGTCATAATTAAAATGGATGAATTCAAAGCAGAGTTTACTAATACGGATGTTTGAAAATGATGTTACCTGAAATAAGACAAAACAAAGAAAATATGAAGAAATTAAGCGAAAAGTCTCTAAATGCAAACAAAATGTTCCTCTCCCTATTTTTGTTTAGTGATTTGATTACGGTTTTCTGAGCCAGCCATTTCTTGCCCATCTGTAGCCTTAATGCAAAGCCCTATCTATGAGAAACAATGGATTGAACAATGAGATTAGCCAGAGCTGGTGAGGGAAAAGCAAGAGTATCTGCATCCCAGGCACAGATGGGGAGGAAAAGACTTCTTTAAAAAAAGAGAGAGAGAGAGAGAAAGGAGTGAATGACCTCGTTGTAATAGCAGAAAGGAAGAAGGAAGTCCACAGTGGTCAGGATATAACAGCTGCAGTGTATTGAAGTGGCTAAAAGGTACATGAGTTGACATTGGCAGGAAAATGACTGGCAACAGGGTAATAAATTTCTGGGAGCAAACCATCCTCCTATGTGAGAAGAATGAACTCTTCTAAGAAACTCCAAGTACATTTACCAGGCTTTCATTGTTCTCTGGAAACTTTCCTTCTATTTTTGTGGGCAAATATTTTACTTCTCAGAAAGAACAGCTTCACAGAGCTCCCCATACAGCCCATCTCTAGGAGTGAAGCATTAAAATATTTATGGAAACAGAAAGGCTCTGTACTCTTAATCTAAAATTAACAAATAGACTCTCTTAAAAGACATTAGGGGAAAATGTCAAAGGCCTCATGAGGAAAGGTAAGGGACAAATTTCTTCAACTGTTTTGGTTTTGCAAGTGGAGGAAAATACATTTTTTTTATTGCAGTCATCTACAAAGAATTTCAATGTATACAGTATAAAGGAAACCCAAGCAAAAGTCCTCAGGGAAAATGTGAAAAAAGTCTGCATATTATTTCTCAGATGACCTGAATGCGCTACATGTATCTGAGCCTGTATGCCTTGTAGATATTTTTAAAAAATAGCCTTAGTTCAAAAAGTGCAGAAGTTCTAGGTGTTACCAAGTTGTGGGGAACTGTGTTCCTCTGACTTGAATTGTTGTATCATACTAATAAAAATAAATCAGAACTGCTAGAATGACTGATCAAAAGGACATAAGTAAAGGATGGGTCTCTAAATTTTAGCAGGAACATGGAAAAGAAAGTCAGGAAAGAGTTCTGTGTTATAAAAATTAAATATAAAAGTTAACAGCTCTTTAAAGGAATTAGAAGACTTAGTGGGATAAAGGTGAACCTATTCTATTAATTTCCATAAATTGTGTTCATCAGTAGTTTATTTTTACTTAGCCTAGTAATGTTCAAGTTACCTTGCAAAATTACAATAATTCTGGCACAAATGAAACAATTCACAGAAGCCCAGCCTTGGTTAAAATTCAGCGGGAAAATCTAAACCAGACTGTCCTCACTGGATTTGGCTTTGGACTTGATTGGTATTCTGTCAGTTTGCCACGCACCTAAAATAAAACAGCACTAGTTTCCATGTAATGATGATTTAAAAAAAAAAAAAAAAAAGGATCTTTAAGCTCTCCTGTAACGAATGCCTAGAGTTTATCAGTTTTGTCAAGGTTAAAATCTGATGTCATAATAACTAAAGGAAATTCTAATTGGTGTTGTGGTAAAAGTTTTTCTATTAAATTTACAACATGGACACTTTCATTTTATTGTTTATGTCAGTTGTGTGTTCTTTGGGGGAGAAACCTTTGGACTCAACCATAAGGTGATTTGTGAAGCTAATCACTGATGGAGGCAGAACCATCACTGGAGGAAAATATGCAGAAAATAGATCATTGTAGGGACAAGTACATGGCACACTTCTGAAGACAGAGGGAGATTACCACGGGCTCCAAGAGCATTGGTGTCCAGATATTACATTTCTGTGCAACATCTGGAAGGAAGAAGGGAAGGAAGTAGGGGAGAGAGCATGGCAGTAAAATAGATTTACCTATCAAAAGTAAAATGTATATCTCTGGCATACATTCTGGTCTAGTGAAGGCCAAGTGGTAGGTTGGTTGCTGATTTAATAGTTCATACAGGTTCCTTGCTTACCCAACAGATTAGTTTAAATTCATAATAGAGTCAATATACTCCATAATCCCCTGAACCATATGATTATACAACTAATGAAAAAAGTATAAACTGAGTTTATATTGTTGTCAAGGTGAACACAATCATAAGCTTTAGAATCCTAAATTATTATGTTCCATATAAATATAAAATTATTATTTGTATATAAATTATTATGCAAATTCACCCCAATTGGATGCAGCAAGTTAAAATAACCAAGTCTTCTTGGTTGTATCCAATGTGACCCAAAGACTCTGTCTTGCTGGCTTTGAAGAAGCAAGCTGCCACGTTGAGAGCTACCTCTGGCACGTACCTTCCACATGGCAAGGTACACAAAATAGCCTCCCTCCAATGGCCAGCAAGAAACTAAGGCCTTCAATCCAACAGTATGCAAAGCACTGGATGCTGCCAATAACCACATGAGCTGGAAACAACTCCTTCCCGAGTCAAGCCTCAGATGAGACCAAAGCCCCAGCTGATAACTTGATTGCGTCCTTGTAAGACTCTGAGTCAGTGGACCCAGCTGAGCCGTGTCTGGTCAGGCAGGCTGTAGGAGAGTCTCCCATCAAGATGGTTTACAGTCATGTGTAAGGTCATCATATACATATAACCATGTATATCGCGTCACCTTTGCGGCATTCTAGTAGTTAGCAGCAAGTTATGGTCCTACCTGTACTCAGGAGAAGGGGATAAAAGTGTGTGAATCCCAAGAAGCAGGGGATCACGGAGGCCACCCTAGAGTCTGTCTGCCATAATGGTAACCAACCTAGAAAGAAGAAACAAGTAAATATAATACCAAGTGGATTTCTAAACGGTAGCAAGGACAGTGTTATCCACAGGCAGGATAGACAAGGCAACTTAATTTTTCTTCCTTTAAAGCAGTGGGAATTGCACTGCCTCGAGAGAGAAGCAAGTCATCTCTCCACCATTATGTGCTCTTGAGCAACTCTGTAACCTAAATGTTCTCCTGCTCCATCTCTGAGGTCCTTTCAGTTGTAAGCTTCTGGGACTTTGGACCTGTCCTTTCAAGCCTCTCAAGAGGAATGCCACAAATTCTGGTTATATTCATACAATGCATTCATACAATGCATTTGGTGACCATTGTGTTACTGTTGATACCTTAATACAGGGCAGAAAGAGCATATATAATAGATCAGTCCCTTAGGAAAGTTAAAAGACAAATCAGTCAGGGTGTTGCTATCTGATACAATTTTTGATTTTCTATTTGAATGTTTATATTTCTAAAGCATGATGTCATTCTAAAAGCACATGAAGATAAAACTATTAGGCAATTCACTTTGTACAGGCAAATTTTGGGCAAAAATTATGTTGTCTGTGGGGAACAAATTACATTTCACATTACCTCGAAGTAATATTGAGTGTATCAAAATATTACTTTGGTAGTATAAATTCACAGACTCTCAGGGTTAGGTAGAGCATTCACAAACATTTATCTAACCACTCATCTAATGGGAAAAAATCCTCCAAAACATGAATAGCAAATTGTTTTATTAATTTCTAAGTAAAAAGACTGTCATTGCACATCCTTGTGATGTCATAAATGCAAATGACTATTAAAAATAAAATTATGAATTTAATCTGAATGAGGCAACCCCAAATTGCTTTGCTCACTAGATAAATGAAACTTTCTTTTTCTTCAATCAAAAAATTAAATTCTAAAGTATATGGAATTTAAAAATATATTCCCAGTTATTTTTGTGTGGACAGACTACACAATGAAATGAACTTTATAAATGTTCTCTAATACTCCATTGAGAACATATTGAAAGTTGTAAGTCAGGCTGAAACTAGGAATGCTTCATTTCCATCTAGAGGCTGAAGAGGGATAAAAAGTAATGACTTTAGAGCTATGTGAGATCAGAATCTCAGAGTCTGGACTTCAAAACACTACACACTAAAGCCACGTTTTTGGAGATAGCATCACATTATAGCTCCTTATTATTATATATGGCTTGCTCAAATACATATTAATGCACAATTAACTCTTTTTTTACTTTTTATTTTATATTGGAATATATTTAACAATATTGTGTTAGTTTCAGGTATACAGCAAAGTGATTCAGTTATTCATATACATGTATCTATTCTTTTTCAAATTCTTTTCCATTTAGGTTGTTACATGATGTTGAGCAGAGTTCCCTGTGCTACACAGTAGGTCCTTATTGGTTATCCATTTTAAATATAGCTGTGTGTACACTGTCAGTCCCAAATTCCCTAACTATCCCTTCCCCCACTCTTCCCCCCACCCCTGTAATCATAAGTTCCTTCTCTAAGTCTGTGAGTCTGTTTCTGTTTTGTAAGTTCATTTGTATCTTTTTTTTTTTTTTTGGTTCCACATATAAGCCTATATCATATGACATTTCACTTTCTCTCTCTGACTTACTTCACTCAGTATGACAATCATCTTTAGGAGTATCCATGTTCCTGCAAATGGCAATGCACAGTTAATTCTGAAATAAACCATATGCTACAGATTGTATTTAATTTGGACCAGTCCAGAAAAATGCTTTCTTTTTCACTGTATTGTTTCATTCACATGTAAGTCCCTACCAGGTACAAAGCTCTGAGCTTGACCCCACAGAAGAAAAAATAAAATTAAACATTTGGTCCTTGCCTCAAAAGCAGCATACCTTCTAAAGCAGAATTTCTCAAACTGTGATACGACAGCCTATTTCAACATAACATAGGGTTTATTTAACATGCAGATTTCTGGGCCTCAGACTCAGAGGATTTCTAATTCCGTAGGTCTAGAGTAAGCCTGGGAATATGCATATGCAATAAGCCTGTGATTGTTATTACACACTGAAGTTTGAGATCCAGGGGTCAAAATGTATATTTTAAACTAATACAGGAGAGTGACCCAAGGCATCAGGTGATGTAATTACTGCATGAATTCTGATCATAGCTGTAGCCAACATCAAGGTTCCATATTGGAATACATGTTGTAGCGTAAACTTCCCTTAAAACCAGTTCTAATTTGTGCCTACTGGTAGCAAATTTAATTTGTGTCTCTCAGAAAAAAATCAGGATGGAGGGACCATTTGTTTTTTTCTGGGTGCTAAAAAAATTTTTCTTCTGCATTTTTTTATTGTGGTAAAAAAAAACCTAAAATAAAATTTACCATCAACAATTTTTATTTTTTTTATTTTTTATTTTTTATTATTTTTTGGGGGGGTACACCAAGTTCAATCATCTGTTTTTATACACATATCCCCGTATTCCTTCCCTTCCTTGACTCCCCCCCCTCGAGTCCCCCCCACCCTCCCCGCCCCAGTCCTCTAAGGCATCTTCCATCCTCGAGTTGGACTCCCTTTGTTATACAACAACTTCCCACTGACTATCTATTTTACAGTTGGTAGTATATATATGTCTGTGCTACTCTCTCGCTTCAGCTCAGCTTCCCAATCAACAATTTTTAGATGTACGGTTCAGAAGTGTTAAGTATATTCACATTGTTGTGAAACAGATCTCCAGAAAGTTTTTATTTTGCAAAAACTGAAATTTTATACCTTTAAAACAACAACTCCTCCTTTCTACCCTCCTCCAAGCCCCTGGTAACCACTGTGCTACTTTCCATTTCTAAGATGAAGGAGTCATTTTTAAAACACGATCCAATGACAAAGTGGCAGGTCTGAGAAAAAGAGAACAAGGAGAGTTGAGTGCAAACACAAAATCAGGGGTTATATTTAAGAAACGAGATGATGAAGCAGAAAGAAGGAGCAAAGCAAAGACAGGTGGGTGCAGAAGCAAAGGCATCTTCTAGTTTTGAGTGGATACAATTTGGCCATCTGGCTGTGGATGTTGGGTGCCAGGGAGATGTGCTCTCTGAAGCCAGACAGGAACTGTAAGCCACTGTCAGATATCAGATAATCCACCTACATCTTTGGTGAACAAATGATTATGATGAAAGTAGATAAGAAGGAGGTCAGAGGATGAAGACTGGGGATTATAAAGGATAGTTACCACCTCCAAAACTGCTGCAGACTTGGGAGATGGGCAGATCTGTGATAAAACCCACGGTGATAGTTTACTAGGATTGGAGTGGTTGAGGCAGGCCTTGGGGCATTGTGGGTCTCTGCTTTCTGGGCACAGAGGTCATTAGAATTATGTCAAAAGGCACCATTCAAAATACAGAGCCATCAGAAGGGCCGTGGTTAATGCTTTGAATAGGCCATGATCATCCAACAGGGTTGGGGAGATGGCCAGAGGGAAGTCAGGAACTTCTATGAAGGTGTCCTCCAAGGCATTAAACTAATCAAACTGAAGGACTAGACACCTTTTCTGCTTTGTATGCTGGGGTGGCTCTGAAGCTCATCTGAGCCCTGCTCTAGGAAATGAAACATGAAAAAAGTAGAAAGAGCCTACACTTTGAAGCCAGACATACCCAACTTCCAATTCTATCGCCGCTTACCATCTGGATGACCTTTAAACTATCTAAATATCAATTTCCCTATCTATTCCTCAGGTTCTAACGATAATTACCTCCTGGGCAAGGACAGGGGTCAAGTGCTGTGTAACATGACGATGCTCTCCTGGTGCAGAGGCATGATTTCTCCTCTCAATGATGAAATCATCCTGCTTAGAATTGGACGTGGTAAGGATCCTGAGGTTGAGAGGGAACGAGGAAGTCTGGGAGGTATATGGAAGCCTGAGAGGTCTGTGGTTTTGGCTAATAGGTTATTGGGCTCCCTATGCTATGGCCTGGTTTTCATAGCAGAATGGTGGTCCAAGTCATGGCACCAAGGGTGTCTTAAGAGGGCCGTTAGCTCCCATGACATCCATTAGCCTCCACACCCAAAGTCATCCTAAATAAGCATACAATCTAAATAAAAATAGGATGTTTGTTATGAAAAAGCAGCTTAATGACAGACTCCCTAGCTCCCCTTCCCAACTCAATTGCTACTCCCTTGTCATACATGGAAAATTTGTTGCTATTAAGTGCCTCTGATTCTACTATGGCTTGAACCTGGAGGTGGGCACTGATTGCTCTGCTCTCTGAGTGGGGCCTGACCAGCCTCATTTTCCCAGTAGCAGATGTGTGCTGCTCAGACCAGTCCCCATATATAATGTGACCTGTGACATGCCCCAGCACAATACATGAACAGCTATATGCCCACGTGGAGGTGGCATCAGAGAGTGGTGACCATAACTAGCTATTGCGGCTTGCAGTCTGCCCCTGGAGCTGTGTAGGCTCAAGATGGAAACTGACTCTTCAGGTAGCAATCCCCATTTGTCTAGATTTGGGATTGATGAATTCCAAGAGCAGCTTGCAAAATGATTCCTAATGTATGTTGTCTATGGTCATAGAGTCACACACACCTGGAAAAGAGGGATTTTTTTTTTGCCTTGTGGCTCTTTCTGACCCACCATGTCTACTGCAAGGACTGGAATTGCCTTGAGATCGAAGTTGTGAGAGCACTTACTCAGTGTGTCCTCAGAATTACCATCTGAACGTTGCAGAGTACTAATCCCAGTGGCCTTCTTGGCTCCAGACTGGTCCATCTCATGACATCTCAACATCTCCACATGGATGTTCCTGGGCATCTCAAGCTCATCATGTTCAAGATTGGATTCCATCTCTTTCATTCAGTTTTCCCCATGGGAAGTAGGTGAGAAGCACTAGCTTCCTTCAATGCAGCCACCAAAACCAGAAATCTGGTGTCATCCCAGAATCTTCCCTCTTCCTCTTTTTTTTTTTTTTTTAAGAATTTTTATTGAGGTACAGTTAACAGACAATAAACAGCATACATTTAGAGCGTACAATTTGGTATCCCAATCTCCCAATTCATCCCCCCCCAACCCTCCTCACTTTCCCCACTTGGTGTCCATTTGTTTGTTCTCTACATCTGTGTCTCTATTTCTGCCTTGCATTTCCTCTTTCACAGTTGTTAGCATTTGCCTTATGTATTGAGGTGTTCCTATATTGGGTGCATATATATTTACAATTGTTATCTCTTCTTGGATAGATCCCTTGATCTTTATGCAATGTCCTTTCTTGTCTCTTGTAACATTTTTTATTTTAAAGGCTATTTTATCTGATATGACTATTGCTACTCCAGCTTTCTTTTGATTTCCATTCCATTGCATGGAATATCTTTTTCCATCCCCTCACTTTCCGTCTGTATGTGTGCCTAGGTCTGAAGTGGGTCTCTTGGAGACAGCATATATATGGGTCTTGTTTTTGTATCCATTCAGCCAGTCTGTGTCTTTTGGTTGGGGCATTTAGTCCATTTACATTCAAGGTAATTATTGATATGTATGTTCCTATTATCATTTTCTTAATTGTTTTGTTTTTGTTTTTGTAGGTCCTTTTCTTCTCTCATGTCTCCTGCTTAGAGAAGTTCCTTCAGCATTTGCTGTAGGGCTGGTTTGGTGGTGCTGAATTCTCTTAGCTGTTGCTTGTCTGTAAAGCTTTTGATTTCTCCATCAAATCTGAATGAGATCCTTGCTGGGTAGAGTATTCTTGGTTGTAGGTTCTTCCCTTTCATCACTTGAAATATATCGTGCCACTCCCTTCTGGCTTGCAGAGTTTCTGCTGAGAAATCAGCTGTTAACCTTATGGGAGTTCCCTTGTATGTTATTTGTCGTTTTTCCCTTGTTGCTTTTAATAATATTTTTCTGTCTTTAATTTTTGTCAATTTGACTACTGTATGTCTTGGCGTGTTTCTCCTTGGGTTTATCCTGCCTGGGACTCTCTGCACTTCCTGCACTTGGGTAGCTGTTTCCTTTCCCATGTTAGGGAAGTTTTCAACTATAATCTCTTCCAGTATTTTCTCAGGTCCTTTCTCTCTCTCTTCTCCTTCTGGGACCCCTATAATGCAAATGTTGGTGCATTTAACATTGTCCCAGAGGTCTTTTAGGCTGTCTTCAGTTCTTTTCATTCTTTTTTACTTATTCTTTTCCACATCAGTGATTATCACCATTCTGTCTTCCAGGTCCCTTATTTGCTCTTCTGCCTCAGTTAATCTGCTATTGGTTCCTTCTAGTGTAGTTTTCATTTCCATTATTGTGTTGCATATCTCTGTTTGTTTGCTCTTTAACTCTTCTAGGTCTTTGGTAAGCTTTTCGATCTTTGCATCCAATCTTTTTTCAAAGTCCTGGATCATCTTCACCATCATTATTCTGAATTCTTTTTCTGGAAGGGTGCCTATCTCCTCTTCACTGAGTTGTTTTTCTGGGGTTTTATCCTGTCCCTTCATCTGGTACAAAGTCCTCTGCTTTTTCATTTTCTCTGTCTTTCTGTGGCTGTGGTTTTCAGATGAAATACTGCTGATACTGCTTGATACTGCTGTCTGCCCTCTTGTGGAGGAAGCTGTCTAGGAGACTCAAGTGTGATTCCTGATGGGAGGGACTGATGGTGGGTAGGGCTGGGTGGGCAGAGCTCAGTAAGACTTTAATCTGCTTGTCTGCTAATAGGTGGGGCTGTGTTCACACCTTGTCGGTTGTTTGGCCTGAGGCTACTTATCACTGGAGCTTACAAGATTTTTGTTGGGGCTAGTGGTGGACTCTAGGAGGGCTCACACCAATGAGCATGTCTCAGAACCCCTGCTGCCAGTGCCCCTGTCTCCTCAGTGAGCCACAGCCCTCTCCCACCTCTACAGGCAACCCTCCAACACCAGCAGGTAGGTGTGGTTCAGTCTCCTATGGGGTCACTACTCCTTCCCCCTGGGTCCTGGTGAGCACACTTTTTTGTGTGCCCTCCAAGAGTGGAGTCTCTGTTTCCCCCCGTCCTGTGGAGGTCCTGCAATCAAATCTCACTGGCTTTCAAAGTCTGATTCTCTGGGGATTCCTGCTCCTGTTGCTGGACTCCCAGGTTGGGAAGCCTAACGTGGGGCTCAGAACCCTTACTTTAGTGGGTGAACTTCTGCAGTATAACTGTTCTCCAGTTTGTGAGTCACCCACCAAGCATTTATGGGATTTGATTTTAACGCGATTGCGCCCCTCCTACCGTCTCATTGCAGCTTTTCCTTTGTCCCTGGCTCTGGGGTGTCTTTTTTCGTGAGTTCCAGTGTCTTTCCATTGATGATTTTTCAGCATTTAGTTGTAATTCCAGTGCTCTTGCAAGAGGGAGTGAGTGCACGTCCTCCTACTCCGCCATCTTAATCCTCCCCCCTCTTTCTCTTACTGGCTTCAAACTCCTAATCTATGTGGCATATCAGTGAATAAAATGAAGTTTTGTTACCTACTTGGGGAAAAAAATTCAGTAAAAGGTAAATCTGGGAAAGACTTTTATTCAAATGTCTCTCTTAGAAGGGAATCATGGTTGGGGGGGGCGGAATGAATTGGAAGATTGGGATTGCCATATATACATTACTAATAAGAAAAAAATATCAAATTGTACACTTTAAATATATGCAGCTTATTGCATGTCAATTGTATCTCAATAAAAGTTCTTAAAGGAAAAAAAAAGAAGGGAATCATGAGCAAATGGGGGTGGAGCTGGTGATTAGGAACATGGGGAGAGACTTCTGAAGATCTCTAGCTCTGATCTTCTGGAGGAGTTTGAGAACAAAGATTTGAAGAGTTGTTTGACTCCTGTTGCCAGATTCTAAAGTGCAGAAGTCCCCTGGCAGGCAACCCTGTGAAGAGTACAGACTATACCATCCTGCCATTGTCAGCCCCACGAGGAGCTGCACAACTGGAGCAGAAGGAAGTTGTTTTGTTTTTCTCTTAAAGAGCTATTCTTCTTAATATGTACATTAAAGTCTTGAATAAAGACGTAGAAGGTATGCAAACTTGAAAGAGATAGCAACCATACTGGATGACAGAATTGGAACCTCTAAAGATCTTGACAGGCGTAAAGGGACAAATGACAGAAAGTGAAATTAATAGAAGCAACGGTAAAAATCTGCACTGAGGTCAAAAAAACTAGTTGTACAAGTTCGTAATAGGGAGACGTGGCTTAATAGGAGCCCATACTTTTCAAACTTGTTATTGATGTTACATTAGTCAGGGTATGCTAATTGCTATAATTTTAATTCCCAAGCCTCATTGGTTTTAAGATATCCAAGGGAGGAAAAAGTACCAAAGGGATGACAGTCCTGGCTCAGGCAATTGACTGCTTCTAGCAAGTTTCCAGACATTCCATTAATGTGTGCCCAGTAAGGGAATTTTCAGATAATATCTCATTTTAACTAAGTTAACACTCATATGGAAAAAATGAGTTAAAAATATTTCTGCAAAAAAGTAACAGGTGAGAGAAACATAACAGCAAAATGAACTTTAAAAAAAGGGGCAGAGCAAACCTTTCTACTCTGAGTACAAATCAGCCACATTATGATAAAAAAGAAAAAAAAGAAAGATAAAGGAAAAAGAAAGAAAGAAAAAAAAAAGAAAGGTAATGTAATTAGAACAGCATGAAGGAGTCCCTCTAATTTTAAAAATTATCAAGAAGACCATTTAAAATATGGATTTACATGCGCTTACATTAATGGACTTATCCATTAGTGATAAAATTCTCCCTAGTGGCTAGCATATTATATCTTGAGATATTAACTGGTAATAATATGAATTCTGGTGATTAGCCAAACATTTAAAAGCTAAGCATCCGGAACAGGAAGGCAAACTTCAGCAGTTTTTTGGAGATAGTAAAGTTATGTGGAACAAACCCAGTTATTGACAAACCTCATGAAACCTGCTGATAGTTGCTTAGAAGCCTCTTTTGAGGTTTTTCACTTTACAATTAAGGAACAAAAACCACGAACCATCAGGGTCTCTGGTTCTTCCTGCTACAGTAAAAAAAAAAAAAAAAAAAAAAAAAAAGGTTGAAATATTTATAAGACAAAAGACTGATAAACTCAAAAGCATTCCTTTGTCAGCACATTTTGGGGGGAAATTACATAGAAAACATTGCTGAAGATATGAAGAAACAAATATTAGAACAGATTACTCAGTATTGGCCGGCATTTGAGTGAAAGTACAAATGTTTGTAACATGTCTCCATTTATGGTACTCATTAGATTTTATTTCAATAGTCACATTCCCAAAGAACCGCTTTTTTTGTGATGCATTTTTTTGTGAAGCTGAGACGAAGCGAGAGAGTAGCACAGACATATATATACTACCAACTGTAAAATAGATAGTCAGTGGGAAGTTGTTGTATAACAAAGGGAGTCCAACTCGAGGATGGAAGATGCCTTAGAGGACTGGGATGGGGAGGATGGGGGGGACTCAAGGGAGGGTGGGGGGGGAGTCGAGGGAGGGAGGGGATACGGGGATATGTGTATAAAAACAGATGATTGAACTTGGTGTACCCCCCAAAAAATAATAAATAAATAAAATTTAAAAAATAAAAATAAAAAAAATTAAAAATCTTACTGAAAAATCCTACCAAAGAAATCCTGGTGATAAATGATTTCATTAACAATAACAGTATTTTATGGGAAACCTATTGAAGTGTAGCCACTGAATTCAGAAGAATAAAAGGTATTCCTGCAGAGAAATGAAAGAAAGATTTTAGGAAACCTTAACAGGGATGATTATCTCTGTGGTGTTCGTCCAGTGTTTCATTCTTTGGGTAGTTAATTCAGTGAAAAAACTGAAGCTAGAATTGCCCATGATACTACTTGATGCCACTGATGTGAATAGTTTTAATGAAAGCCCTTAAACAGTAGGACTTTACAAGATTGTAAGGAGATGGAGAGTCTGTTGAGATTGAAAACCTATCACTTTCTTCTTCTACCTAATATTACTTCCTTCTCTTCCCTTCTACAGGCATAGTTCCCAAGAACACTCCCTGGTTCAATTCTTGTGTGACGAGTCTGCTTCCTGGGAAACTCAACTTGCAACAGTGGCAGGGGTGGTCCAAGAACACAGATGCCCGTGTGGTATTCTGAAGCTGCCCCAACTAGCCAGCTAGCAGTGAGGACCCTGATCATCAGAAGGAGGAGGACTGCTCTACATAACAGGACAGAGAAGAATGTGATGGTATCCTGGTGATGCAATTATTGGTGATCCAATGTCAGCCTCTTGACATTCCCTTGCTCATCTTGATGATAAATGAATAAACATGGCAGTCATGCTTAAGAAAGTCATGGAGATCAGGAGCTCAGAGGCCTCAGAAATGAGGATCTGGGTCATGCCAACAGGTAAACCACCTACTTGGCAAAGACAGTGGCTGAGAATGAGGCAATCTAGAATGGGTAGTAGATGATGAGTATCAGCTGTGGTCCCAAATGCTTGGGCTCCAACTGCTTACAGCCAGGGCTATAATTTATCCTACTAACCTTCTTATCCATTCCTGCAGGAATAGAGATCCAACGGGATCTTGGAGGAACTCTTCCCGGAATTTATATGAAGCAGATCTGAGTAGTGCAAATGGTGGACCATAGTGGAAGCTATGATGTGCCACTCTGTATCCTTGAAGACTGAAGGACTTATTCCTCCAGCTATTCAGGGCACCATTGGCTGATAGTCATCAGAAATTACCATAGGCTGGAGAGTTCTGCCTCGCACAAAGTTCCTATGCTTCCTTCCCCAGGGCAGCTCAGATCCAATAACTGGTCCAGATGTAAAGGCCCAAATCCCTCACCTCATCTCAGCAAACATTAAAGGGCATCACAGCTTAAGGGTCCCCAAAGGGTTAGGCTAACCTTTGGTGAGACTACATCACAGTGCAATTCTTCTACTGCTTCCTTCTCTCCCTTTCTACAGTGTTGATCCTGAGAGTGCTCCCTATAAAAATTTCTGCACACTAATCTCCACCCCAGAGTTTGCTTCCTGGGAAACCTACCCTACTACAAAAACATTATTGGGACACCTGATGAAATTTGAATATGGACTCTTGATTAAATAGTGGGATTGTACCAATGTTAAATTTCCTGATTTTTTTTGATCATATATTGTGTTTATATAAGAGGATGCTTTAGTTCTTAGGAAACACACTGACATAAATAGGGATAAAGGCACACGATATCTGCAACTTAATCTCAAATGATTTACAAAAAAATTGTACATGGAGAGGTGGAGGATAAGAGAAAAAGACTGAAGAAAATGGGGCAAAATGGAAACAATCAGCAAATCTGGGTAAAAACTATGGAAGTTTTTAATACACTTCTTGCAACTTTTCTATAAGTCTGAATTTATATCAAAATTTAAAATTACCAGAGTAAAATGACCAGACCTCATGCCATTCCCAGAGATTCTGGTTCCCTTGGGTACTATTATATTTCTAGCACTCAGCCCTAGTCTGTAAGTATTCAATAATATTTATTGAGTAAATGAATGAGTTAATGAGTAACCTTGGAACTTAAGATGGTGAGTTCAGTTCCGAATATGGAGAATTTTGAGTGCCTGTGAGTCCTCTTTTGTAAGTCCACTCTAGGGATTGTATTACCTTTTGTTCAATTCTTCAGGTAACCAGTGAAAAGATAACTCCTGTGTCCTTTTTTGAGACCATTATTCTCTCTAGCATTTAGAAGTTTGAGGTCCCTATGAGACCTTATGTAAACAATATCTCATCACTTTGGACCTAATTTGAAATTGCCTGACTTTTGTGGGCATTCACATTTCTTTATCCTGTCTTGACCACAATACACATAATTTATCTTTCCTTTTTTATTTTTTAATTTTTGAACTTTAGCTTAATCAGTCAGAAGCATATCACATTCAGGTGTTCTGCTAAAAGTTAACTCTAAAATCATGGCATTTTTAAGTGGACTAGAAGGACTAGCTAATGAGTAAAATTAAAACAAAAAAAGAGGGGGGACATCCAAGGATTGTTACTGCCATCCAGTGGTGGTGCTCTCAGACAAAGATGGCTCAAAGCCCATCTTTAATCTCTATTTTCCACTGCAAAGTCTGAAATGCCATTCATTCAAGCTTAGGGACTAAACTGCAATGCTAACTTGCCATGCAATTTGTATTATGTTTTCCTGATTTTAAAGTAATAACTTCAGTTTGTCCTCTTGTGGTCCATAAGAAGATCATAAGCTTCCATAGCAACCAGTTTACTCTGAGAGTGTTATTCAATGTGGGGAGAATCTGACCATTAGAGCCCTTGTCTTGACACCCCAAGCCCCTGCCCTGTTCTCCTTAGCTCACTCCATTTACACACTCTTGTAGAGAGTGAACATCACTGATTCACCTTTCATTCTCTACTAGACATTTCCAAGTCACTTTTTTAAAGAAACTTATTTATTTATTTATTTAATTTTTGGCTGGTTGGGGCTTCATTGCTGGGCACGAGTTTCCTCTAGTTGTGGTGAGTGGGAGCTACTCTTCACTGCGATGCACCGGTTTCTCATTGTGGTGGCTTCTCTTGTTTCAGAGCATGGGCTCTAGGTGCGTGGGCTTCAGTAGTTGTGGCAGGTGGGCTCAGTAGTTGTGGTGCACAGGCCCAGCTGCTCCTCAGAGTGTGGGACCCTCCCGGCACAGGGATAGAACCGGCCTCCACTGCGTTGGCAGGTGAACTCTCAATCACTGCGCCACCAGGGAAGCCCCCAAGTCACTTTTTATCTGTGCTCTTATAACTGTAAGCTCCTACATTGACTATTTCATGGAAATAAAAAAGGGAATTGGCCAAAGCCCAACTCATTGATTTTAACTCAGCAAGAGCCTTTGCCTACTGGAGAGGAAAAAAAAAAAAAAGAAAATTGTTATCACAGATTTAGAATAAAAGAAAAAAGTTGGCCCAAGCATGTCACATAAGTTTTATATAAAGCACACTCTTTGGCCTTGATGAACACCATCCAGTTTACACAAAGCTCATAAAAGTGTTAATGTTTCCTACTTTTAAGACTCACATATACTGTTCTCTGTGCGCTAATGATGTGGCCTGTTAACAAAAGTTTGACCTTTCTGTGCTGTAAATCCAAGCCCACACACCAGCTTGTCCAAAGCCGTAATCTCTGGCAGTGATGTCATTCCTTTGACACTGAAAACAAAACCACCCAGATCTGTTTCCTTTCTCCTGCAGGTTTGTAGTCCATTGCAGAGGTGCCAGTAGATAGGGGCTCAGGACACCACAGGGCTTTGCTTGTATCCACTGGCTTGACAGCTGGCTTCCAGGGGCTGGTGCAGACAAAAAACAAAAAATGAAAAACAAAAAACCACAAACCCCGCAACCTACCTCCAGAGAATGCTGTGCAAGCTCTACTTATATAACTCATAAGAGTGTAAAAACCAAAGCAAGCAGCTGGCATCCAATAAAAGGTCAACATATATTGTATTTACTGGCAAATAACTTATGCCAGTTTTACAAGGAAATTTGATGGAGGGGAATGTGGAGGAAAAAAATGAAATTGTTTCATCTTACTTGTTTTAAAGAGATTTTTAAAGGGGTTCTCTAGATACAGTATTCTATATACAGAAGTACAGATGAAAATCATTGGTTTTGATTATGCAAGAATATTCTACTAATCCTGAAAAAAATATGAATTCACACAGTTAAAAAGAAATATATCAGTGACATTTGGTACTGAGTAGGCTATAAAACAAAACAAAATTACTGGTAAATGAAATCCTATATCCCACATGAAATACTGTATAAATAGATATCAATACACTCTTCCAACAAATACTGGAAACCAAAAGTTAATAACATGAAATAAATTTGAATAAATTTTTTAAAAACTAATACATATCAACTAGCAAAGCAAATACATAAGAACAGTTTCCTATACAGTAGCCAAAGGAGTCACTACTTGGTACAAAACACACAGCAAGAAAATAAATGTGAAAGAATGCCCATTTCACACTCATACATAGTAAATATTCCACTGGATATTGGTACAGTCATCCCTCCGTATCTGTTGGGGAATGGTTTCAGGACCCCCGCAGATGCTCAAACGCCTTATATAAAATGGCATAGGGCCATTGGCCTCCATATCTGTGAGTTCTGCATCCCAGAGGATTCAACTTTTGAATCTCAGGATGCAGAAGCTATGGATACGGAGGGCAGACTGTATGCAGTAAAGAACAGAAAAAAAAACAATGGATTCTGGTGCAACACTTGACACTAACATTATAGCAATGCTTCTATTGGCTTTTAGACAATATCCACTTTGCTCTGATGTTGGTGTCTCCATGCTCTTTTCACTAGGAGATCTCATCATTGCTATTGTCTTCCTGTTTTGTACTCCACCTTTCCTTACTTCCTCTCTACATTGTTGGCTCTTTCATCTTTAATATGGGTACATTGGGGGATTGTGTGGGGGAGGATGTACACTGGCAGAGCAAAGAAACCAACTCTGCGCCTCCTAGGTGCTCGGACGCCGCATTTGGCTGTTCTACGCCTCTGAAATGAAGGCTGCCAAGACAAGCCTCTCTGGAAAAACAGTATACTCATGTTTCTAATTTTGAACCAAGGTATATACCTGGAGTTATATACTGTTTGAGAAGTCAAGTTATAATTTACAGTAATTGGCTAACTTAGTTGCCTACTTGAAGGGAGAATAATAAAAGATTTTATTATCTCAATTGATCAATGAACATTTTTATAATCCTATGTGACCTGGGTTTCTTGGATGACCCACTGAGTATTCCTCCCAAACAGAGGCCATTCAGGCATGTGTCAGACTTAGAGGTTTATTCTTGAGTTGCATGAGTTTTCTGTAGTCAACAAAACCAAAAGGAATATTTTCTTCAGCTGCAAAATAATTCAATAAAATTCAACATTTATATTCTTATTAAGCCCCCTAGCAAATTAGGAATAGGAAGGAACATTCACCAGATAAAAGACATACATAAAAGCAATTAAGCCTGCACCATATTAAATAAGGCAGCAGTAAAAGGATTTTCTTTCAAATCAGGATGCCTGCTCTCACCACTCTGCAATTCAATATTGTACTGGAGGTCTTAACTAGTTCAGTGGACAAGAACCCTCTGTCCTTTCTCTTGATTTTTCAATAAGCATAAAACTGCTCAAAAATAAAGTCTATTAGTTTAAAAAAAAAATAAAGATGAACATACTCCTAAAAAAAAGGGGGGGTGGGGGTGGAGGAATTGATCTTACCAAAAATGAAGGCTTTAAGAAAAAGCTAGGGACTTCCCTATTGGCACAGTGGTTAAGAATCCTCCTGCCAATGCAGGGGACACAGATTTGATCCCTGGTCCAGGAAGATCCCACTCACCTCGGAGCAACTAAGCCTGTGCCCCACAACTACTGAGACTGCGCTCTAAAGCCCTCGAGCCACAACTACTGAAGCCTGAGCACCTATAGCCTGTGCTCCACAACAGAGAAGCCACCATAATGAGAAGCCCGTGCACCGCAACGAAAAGTAGCCCTCACTCGCCACAGCTAGAGAAAGCCAGTGCACAGCAACAAAGACCCAATGCAGCCAAAAATAAAATAAAGTATAAAATAAAATAAATAATAGAAAAAAAGAAAAAGCTATAATAATGAAAAGAGTATGGTATAGATGCAGAGATAAACCAAAAATTATGGAACTGAACAGAGAGCTCAGATATAGAGCCATGCCTAGTGGGAACTTGAGCTATGTCAGAGCTGGCACTGCAGATCAGTGGGAGAAAGGATGACCATTACATGAAATGATTGTTTCCACCCACAGGAATATACCCTGAAATAATGCTTCCTAATGTTTCTCACATGATGGAAAAAAGCCTATTTCACAGATATTTATTTGGCACACTGGGGTAAGAGAGAGGAAATTTGAGGCCTCTAAGTGGAGCTTGATGGAAAAAAATTCATTAAAATTTCTTTATACATATACTCATTTTTTAGAAAGATAAAATATGAAAGCAACAGTTATAATATTAAGTATAGGACAATTTTCCTAACCCTTCCTAATAAAATGTTTTTTAAAGTTTTATTGAGAAACTTGAACTTGTAGCTGCAAACTTTAATGTTTTATATTTTAAATGACCACCTGCAGTTCTTATCATGACTTTTACTTTCATCTCTCAGACTCTTAACAGTCACCTTTAGTGAAAAATTCACACAAATAGATGGCTAAAAATATTTAAATCTTCTAAAAATCATTCAGAAACTTGACATTTAAAAGTACATGTATAAATACTGCTGATTCACTTTGGTGTACCTCAAAAACTGGTACAAGAGTGTAAAGCAAATATATTCCAATAAAGAGCTTAAAAAAAAAAAAAGAAGAGGTCCAGGAGGATACACTGAAACCCACTGGAGATAAAGCAACATCAGAAAGAGTAATAAAGTTTTATTCTAACTAAAAAAAAAAAAAAGTATATTTAAAGAAGCTCTTCCTTTTTCACACTGGCAATGTAAAGTTGAAATTTCTTGTCATAATGACAATGGGTTTAGAATCTAATCAGTGTTTTTCATGTCCAGTCTTTCAAATGCTGAAGCTCTAATTTGCAGAATGCCCGTGTATTGTTAGAGCACTCACCACCTGTTCATATGCATCTATGGAACACAGAAACACCCAGCTTTCCAAAGACTTTTCCTGTTTAAGCCATTCTAAAGTAGGAATCATGTATGTGCTCACACTTAACAGGTTTAAGAAATCAGGCTGGGAAAGAGAAGACATTTTTATAAAAGGAAATCAAAGTTTTGGACAATTTTTGACATGGTAGGGACCTAAGAGCTCACTTTACTGATGAAACAAACAAACAAACAAACAAAAAGTTACAAGAGACATAAAGTCTTGTTCAAGGTCTCATAGCTGTCTATGGAAGAGCCAGAAATTAGGACCAGGTAAGTAGTCTAAGATGCCAAGTTCAGTGCTCTAAGGAAGGACAGATGAAGTGGCTGTGATGTTGCTTTCTTTTTCCAGTGAAATTTAAGGTCAATACAATTCCAATTATCTCATCTTCTCCCAAGGGCTTCTACCCCATCCCACCTCACCCCCACAGCCAGGCAGAATCAATTGGGTCCTCCTTGTTTCCACAGCATTGAGTTCTATCTTCCACTGAATTACTTACCTCGTTGTAGTGTGGTCAGTTGGGCTCACATCTGTCTTCTAAGCTAACCATGGGGTCAAACACTACAATTATTCAACTCCATATTTCCAGGGTCAAGCACAATGCTTGGCAAAACAAGCATTCAACACATGCTTATTGGATAGATGAAATGATGACAATTCCCTTTGGCCTTTAAAATCTTAGCAGAAGCTAACCAGTATCCATCCAATTCTATGTGGGAAAAAACATACAAATCATTTCCCCCTTTTCAACCGATTTCCCTCTGCTCCCTGCCCACCTGTGGAGAAGGTGTATACAACACCCCAAGGATCCCACCTGGTAGGAACTTCTGGGTCTCAAAGGAAAGGGGCTGAAATGGACCCTGCTGGGTGTGTTTCCTAGTGTCTGCCCCTTGCAATTGCTCTTTGGGCTTCCAAATGGTGAGAGGAAAGGGCTGTTTTCTCATCCAAGAGTGGGACATTCCACCTAGGGCTCAGGAGCAACGTGACATCCTGTTCTGTATGTGCTGTAGGAGGCACTGGGATTTTTATAGCCCAGAATAATCTGTAGGGAACTATTAAAGCCACAAGGGAAGGAACCAGCAGGGATCACCCCTATGGAGAGGAAGAGGAGTTTGCTTCCAAATAGCAGAAAAATGATTCACCATTTAAGGACATTTGAGCCTGGGAATGGGATGAAAAGCTGAGATGCCTAAAGGTTGAAGGCGAACTTTTTAAAAAAATCTTAGGAAGTAGGAAGAGTTTCTTACCTGGGCCCATAATCCTCACAGGATAAGGGTTCCCTTTGCCTCTCTGAAGCCATCACCTACTGGTCTACCTGGTGCTCCTTCCACTGCAGCCCCAGTGGCCTTGCTGGCCCGAAAGTTCCCCAGACACCCTCACATCAGGTTCTTTGTATTTCCTCTAAGTAAATAGGGAGTTCCTTCCCCCAAGATATTTGCAGGCCTTTCATGCCTTTACTTCACTGAGGCCTTTGCTCAAATACAATCCCAGGAGATGCCTTTCCTGACGTTACAGGAAATAGCCTCTCTCCATCACCCTTCATCTAACTTTAGAGAGTTTTTACTAACATGAAGCTTTTTAAAATTATTTATTTGTTTATTGGCTGTGTTAGGTCCTTGTTGCTCCGCACGGACTTTCTCTAGTTGCTGTGGCAGGGGCTACTCTTCCTTGCAGTAAGTGGGCTTCTCAGTGCAGTGGCTTCTCTTGTTGCGGAGCACAGGCTCTAGGCTTCAGTAGTTGTGGCTTGCAGGCTCTAGAATGCAGCCTCAGTAGTTGTGGCACATGGACTTAGTTGCTCCACTGCATGTGGGATCTTCCCAGACCAGAAATCAAACCCGTGTTCCCTGCATTGGCAGGTGGATTCTTAACTACTGCACCAACAGGGAAGTCCCTAACATGATGTTGTAATTGATGTTATTGTCCGCTCGCTAGAATGTAAGTCCCATAAAGACAGGAATGTTGTTTATAAGATCGCTGCTGGATCCTAGCACCTCGTATGCTGCCCAGCACATAGCACTACTCAGTAAATCTTTGAGGGAATGAATGAATGGGAAGAGATATCTGCACTTGAGCCTGACATTCTGCTTCAGCCTCTGTGACCTGGGACTCATTAATGCTAAGTAACCAGGAGTCTGATAAAAGACTTGCCCTAAGGAATTCTGCAGGAAAATCTCCTCTCCACCCAGTTGTCAACTGAGAAGTGTATGTTTTCTTCCTAAACAAGAGTCTGCAAGACTGTGGGAAATGCAGGCATGGTGGATGGGAGTTTGGGCTGGGCACTCAGCTGATGCTCTGGGTAATATTCCTTTTAGAACCCTGGGCATTTCCTTAACCTCTCCAAGCCACAGTTTCTCATCTATAACATGGAGATGGAGTAATGTTCTCATGAAAGTTAGACAATAGGCTTGACGCAGAACAAGGGATCAATAAGTAGCAGGTTTAATATTTGGAAAAGGAGACCAGGAAGAGATGGCACAGAAAGGGATGGTTAATGCAGGTGTTGTAGAAAGTGCTTTGCTGGGAGTGGGGCCAATAAGATCAATATGTAAAATACGATTGTATTTCTATACAGTAGCAATAAGTAAACTGAAATTGAAATTAAAAACAATTCCATTTATAGTAGCATCAGAAAGAATAAAATACTTCGGGATAAATTTAACAAAGTAATGTATAATTTACATTCTGAAAACTGCATAAAATTGTTGAAAGAAATTAAAGAAGATTTAAATAAATAAATGGAATAAATGTCCCATGTTCATGGTTTGGAAGGCTTTATATTGTTAAGATGGCATTGCTCTCCGAATTGATCTACACATTCAGTGCAATCCCTATCAAAATCCCTGTCTGTGTCTCAAGATCCTGTTTAGGATGGGAGAGCAAATCCTCAGTTAAACTTGAGTTTACTGTGGTCAGTGTGGCCAGTTTTTTCCAAGGGAGGAGCCAAGAAAACCTTAAACATTAAAGACCTTCTTAAAGGTGAATGACTTGAAAAATAGTCAAGGCTGTCCTTAAAGGTGTGGCTTTATTGTTATCTAATTAATACATTTCCCCTTCCACTCCACCTAATTCTATCAGTTTGAGCCTATAGAGCCCTTTCTGCCCTACACAAGGGTTCTTTGAGCTTTGTGCCTTCTGGATGCCCCCAGATGATGAAACAAACTCAAGTATCACCAGGAGAGCTTTGTAACAGAAACAGGCTGGTTTGGGAGTTACAAGACCTAGGTTAAAATTCCTATATGCAATCTTGGCCAACTCAACTTCATTGATTCTGTTTCCCTCACTTATAAGAAAGGATCATTCAGCAGTGCACTGGTAAATGTTTAACAATCTGCTCTCCACTTGCCAATTTCTTTGGTGTAAATACTCTCACCATGGCCAGTTTCCAACTACTAGTGAGTTGGGAATAGATATGCACAATTAGCTCTCATGAGTCCCAGGTCACAGCCAGCTCCAGCAACACCTCTTAATACTTAGGTTATAGGGTTGTGACAATGATTAAATGTGAAATGTATGAAAAATAATTAGTGCAGTGCTCTAGTAGACCATCAATAAATAAAATACCTATTAGATGAGGTGTAGAACAAAAAGCATTTATTTTGGGCCCACTTGGAGGGGTAAAGTTTAGGCTGGGTAACTGAGGAAAAGCTGGTGGGTTGGGGGACCAAAATAGGAAAAAGAGAATGAAACAGAGCTTTTATCTCAATATCTGTGCCTGGAAGCTCATTGAGGGTAGGATCTTCCTGAAAGAAGCCCCATGATTTCTGGAGCCTAGTGGGCACCTGTTGCCCACCAAACAGATGGTTACTTATGGCAGCAATTCTCAGACTTTATCATACGTCAGAATTTTCTGGAGGGCTTGTTAAGACATTGCTGGGCTGCAACTCCAGACTTTCTGATCCAGTAGGTCTAGGGTGGAGCTGAGAATCTGCATTTCTAACAAGTTCCCAGGCGATGCTGATGCTCCTGTTTGGGGCCCACACGTGCAGAACACCTGAATTATGGCAATGAAGGCCTGAGGAGCTAAAGATGGAGTTTTCTCTGTCTTGGCAGGTATCTCTGGCTCTTTCTCCAGGGTTCAGGGTTCCATAATCCTCTTCTTGCAACTCTTTGCTTCTATGCCAAAAAAGATTGATTATATTTGACGGAAGTGAAGTGTGTGTGGTGATCTCTGAAGGTAAGACAAGATGATTTATGTGAGTTCATTTGTTGTTTTTCTTAAACACATTGTAAATTTGCTTCAGAGGGCAGTTATAGCCACAAAGACATTGTTTTCTTTGCCATAAACAGCTTTCTGTCCAGTGCTTCACTGGGGAACCACAGGTTGGGGGAGGGAATTGGGTGAGAATGGATCCTTGTGAAATGTGAGGGCCAGTGAATGGTCAGACCCTAGGGCTGTGCTGTTCACACTAGCCTCATGTGGCTATTTAAATTTAAAAGTAGATGAAATCTAAAACTCAGTTCCTTAAGTGCACTAACTACTTTTCAAGTCCTCAATATCTGCATATGGCTAGTGGCTATCACACAGGATAGCTCAGATTTACAAGGGTGAGTCAAAAATTATCCACACTCCGATTATAGTGAAACTTCCATAAATTCTACAGCTAGAGTGCGGATAATCTGTGACTCACCCTTGTAAAACCTTCCCATCATGGCAGGAAGTTCTATGGAACAGCATTGGTCCAGAGAACCAATGAAGAGAAGGCAGAGAAGGATTTGAAAAGGAGGGAAGGAGTGATATCCCATAAGAAGTGAGTTTCTGCCCCATCAACCAGGCTTGGAAGACTTTGCAGAACATTTAACTACTCTTTGGGTGATTTGCAGAAACTGCAGTGTTTTCAATTCAGTGTCCAAAGGTGAAAGTAGTCCACAGGTGTCCCAGCCCTCGTTCAGCTAAGTCATTTTGCAGTTAGGGCTCAAAAATCATGAATGGTAATTGGGCTGAATGATTTGACTGCTTTTCTAGTCAATATGTTTCTCCTACAGCTTCTTGGTTCTCAAGCTCAATGTCACGGCCTTGCTGGCAAGAAGGGTATCCTAGGAAAAGCAGGTTGGGTGCTCTCAGACCAAGCCTACCACCTGCCCAGGAATTGCCTGACTGTCACTTTGGATGGTGGTGGGAGAGTTTCTGGCCTATTCTCACTGAGCTACCAGGAGTCAGCTACACTGATGGCAGGACCTCTCTCCTAGGGGCCCCTGGTGTTGTCTCACGATCCGGTTCAGGGTGGTAGAATAAAGCCTCAGGTACACTTCAGATTATGCGGGTCTTTTTTCTCCAAAGAAGAGAGGATCCAAGAAAACACTGAACATTTAATACTTTTAAACTGTGTCTCAAATGACACTTAACCAACTCATGCAGTTGAGGGCATTTTGTTCTCTACTCAATTCTCTTTTCTCCCATATCTTTCTTCTTTTTTTTTTTTAACAGTTAATTAATTAATTTATTCATTCATTCATTTGTGGCCATGCCCTGTGGCATGCGGATCTTAGTTCCCCAACCAGGGCTCGAACCCGAGCCCTCTGCATTGGGAACGTGGAGTCTTAACCACCGGACCATCACGGAAGTCCCACTCCCACACCTTCTAACATTGACTCTACCTCCAAAATCCCATTCCTTTTTTTTTTTTTTAATTAACAACGTTGTGTTAGTTTCAGTTATACATGTACCTGTATCTATTCTTTTTCAAATTCTTTTCCCATTTAGGTTGTTGTAGAATATTGAGCAGAGTTCCCTGTGCCACATCATGCCTTTTTTTTCAGGTTTATATGACTCCTAAGTTTACATGTACCTTTTCTAGTTTGACCCTCCAAGATCTTTGTTTCTGATGCTCCGTTGCAGCAATTTTCTCCAGAAACTTCAGTATCTGGGCAAGGAGTAGGGCCTCCAGAATCTGTGAAGGGTTTAAATGAAAGTGCATCCAAAGGAGGCCTCGGGCTTGGAGGAAAGCAGCTGGGAAGAGAAGAGAGAAGAAGGAACCCAGACTAACTCTTTGCTATAGTGAAAGGATCATGTAGAAGAGTCAAGGTTTTAAAGTGTTTGGTGACTTGGGGCAATGAATAATCATTCCTTATCTGTGCACAAATCCTGCTTTGTAAAGCTTTTTCTGTATGATCTTATTTTGACCCCTTCTACACTCCTCTGAAGTAGTAAGGGCAGGTGTCATTGTTCCTATTTTATAGGTAAGGAACATTGTTCAATGAGTAACAGTTCTAAGAGTAAGAATTCCACTGCACCCCAGGCGATTTAAATCTGGAGATTTTAATTTCTGGAGACAGGGCCATCAGTTTTTCCAAGCTCTCCAAGTGATTCCAATACACAGTCAAACAAAACAACCCACTTCTTTAAAACAGTGCTTCTGAAAATTTAATATGCAGAGGCATGATCTGGGGAACCTTGTTTGTAGGCCTGAGATTCTGCATTTCTACAGCTCTCTCAGGAAATACAACTGGTCTGAGGACCACAGTTTCAGTGTGCCTGGCTTCAGGGATATTTGGTGGGGGGGTGTAAATCCAAATTCTCATGCAGGCTTCTGTGAATTCTTATCTAAATGTGTGTGTGTGGTGGGGGGAGCATGTGGGGAGGAAGCATCAGGATAATCAGAGTCCTATTCAATATCCTGTGTTTGTTTACAAGAAAGCATAGTATGTTCTAGCTGTGCTTAGAGTCACCTATAAAAAAAGAAAAATCCTCTTCATAAATGCCTTGCAAGATAACTGTTACCCCTCCAATGATGGCTGTCCTACCCTCTCAAAGATAGGTGAAAGCTGGTGATGAACCTGAGGAAAAGCATTAGTTATACCCATTTCACCTGTAACCTTTTATTCATCAAGCCTGGTTTAATTATTGGCACAAAAGACTTGCATGTCCTCCATGCGGCAAGTCACCTAAACAGTAAGATGTTTGCCTGAGTGGTCTTCCACACTTGGAATCAGCTGTGTGTAGTTCACCCGAACTGGTTAAGACAGGATGGGACCACTGACTCTTCAACTAGGCATGCGCAAGTGTCCATCCGGGGACCTGAAAGAGCAGAGGCCTGTAGCGGAGTTGCGCCTGCGCAGAATGATTACCACGATTGCCGCGCCTTTGTCGAGTCACCACCCGCTACGCTCCTCACGCTTCCCGCCACGCTCCTCACGCTTCCCGCCTCCGTTCTCACTCTCCATATTCATTCCTTGTTTCAAATAGTCGGAGCCGCTGACTTCCGCAAGGCAGGTATGAGATTTGTTTGCTAGTTTCCTCGCTCGGCTGCCTTGTGGTGAAGCCCTCTCTTTGCTGCACACCTCTGCGTCTCTGCGTTGTGGCTGTGAGTCGGGCAAAACAAACCTGAGTTGGTCGCAGGTTTGTTGAGGGCAAGTCCAGGAGGGAGGTCTGGACGGACGTTTTGCCCGTGGCTCCTCGGCCTCTTGCAGGTACTGAGAGCCTGTGGTCGAGTCGGAGCAGCTGCCTCGTTCGTTAGTCCTGGGACCGTCCCTGGCTTTCCCCGGTGGGGTGCTGCCGACCTTCAGTGCTTAGTTTCCTTTCGCAGCGGAGAAACTAACGCTTTCGGGAGTTTGGGTTTGGAAGACGTATTTTGGGTGAGTAACTTCATTAGAGAACAGCACCTGTTTCTAGATTGTCTGCAGTTCTGACCAGATAGTCGGTAGGTGGCCCAACTGGGCAAAAATAGTTTTTGGTCTGGATTTTGGCAGACAGTGTAAAAGGTTTCAGCTGCTGAGGTACTCACTACCTGGGTTAGAGGCCCGGGGCGCTGGTTTTTGGTTTTTGGTTTCATCTTGTTTGTCCATGTCCATTTATGTCTGATTGTCTTAATTGTTAAGAACTGGCTATTGAGGATTAAACTTCTTGGCTAGGACCCTCAGGAAGATTTCATTGCTGTGACCCCTGGAAGCAAAGTCCCTTCAGGGTGGGAAACGTTAATTCACTTCTCTCTTGCAGCCGTCTCTGCTGCCTTCTCCAAAACTGGTAACGTTCAACTGTGAATCTGGGGAAAAGAAAAAGAAGGTATTTTTTGGTAATACTACCGGGCCACAATAGCTTTTAGACTCCAGAGAAAAATGGTCTGAAAATGGACCCTTAAATTGCAGTACAATTTTGCAGCTAGACGTGTTTTGTAAATGGGGAGAAAAATGGGATGAAATACTTATGTATGGTCTTGTATGTTGTATCAAAATAAATGTATGCAAAGAAAATAAGATTATGATCCAACGGGAAGGAAAGGCATACCCATTTTTCTTGATTCTAATGAAAAGAAGGACAACTTGCTGTTAGTTCAGTTGAACACTCAGAAGTCTCTTCCTCCCACCTTATGTGATGCTGCCAGGGCCTGAGCCTCAGACTCAGCATCCCCCACTCCCACCCGCCTCCCTGAAGAGGGAGAAATAGGAATGGTCTTGCCCCCTCATACTTGCCAAGGAGCTACCCAAACTCAGGTGGGGCAATATCCGTTAAGTCAGGTCTCCACTGGGTTGCTAATGCTGAGACTGGGCAGCTGATGGGATTGATCTGGGTCCACACCCCTCGTTCAGCTTTGGATTTATTTAGTTGGAAGAACAAAATGCCAACATAGAGATAACCCAGAGAGAATGGAAAATCTTTTTTCATCAAAAAGAAAAAACCCTTGGTTTCTTTTTTGTTTGTTAGTTTTGCAACCCACCACCCAACCTAGGCAGCTGTTCAAAATGTATCAAATAACCTCCTCACTTGAGAAGGGTGTAGAATGGTGCTGCATAAAGCTAGGAGAGAGGCAGATCAGCTTCATAAAGAAACCCCTGGCAGCCCAGGACTGGCTGCTGCAAGAGTAGCTATGCCAACAGTGGATCCTAATGGAGTACGGGAGGTAAAACAGAAACCGAGTTAGGACCCTTCAGAATTTCTAGAAAAGGTCCTTAAATCTTATAAGTAATATACAGGTCTAGGTCCTGAGACCCAGAGAATTTTTGTCTTTTTCATTATGGTTTATTACAGGATGTTGAATATAGTACCCAGTGCTATACAGTAGGACCTTGTGGTTTATCCATTCTATGTATAATAGTTTGCATCTGCTAATCCCAGACTCCCAATCCAACCCTCCCCCGTTCCCCTCCCCTTTGGCACCCAGAGAATTTAAATATGGTTAATGACTTTTATTGGTCAGAGAGCCCCTGATAGACAAAAGAAATTGCAGAAGGTGGAAGGGGCTTTAGGACTGCCTACATCTCTGTAACTGACCAGGGTTCTTGGTCTCCTTAATCAACAGAAATTGATAAGAGGCTGGACAAGAAATTCAGGCAAGGCTTTATTGGGGCTCCTGCTGAAGCACGAGGGAGCAAAAACAACTAACAGTTTCCCTTGCTCCTCGAAGAGGGGTGAGCTTGTGTCTTACACAGTACAGTATGGGGTGAGGGTAGGGGTGTGTCCAGGGGTTGGGCTAGAGGGGTGGCTTAGGTGGTTTGCCCACCCCTTTGGCGGTAGTGTGTGCAGGTGGCATGGGCAGTACCCTGCTTTTGCTCCAGGCTCTTCAGAAGTGACAGTTGGGTTCTTTTGGTCTTTTTGTATCTTGTTGCCTATATGCAAATATTTTTAGTCCCTTATAGTTTCTTTGTATTTTGCTGCTGGAGGAGACATTTGTCCAAGTGTAAGCACTGCAGCAAAGGGTCCCAGGTTCCATCCTATTTCATCTCAACTTACTGAAATTGCCTTCAAAGTTTTTAATGGCAGCAACCTGGTTCAGGAAAAAGGAACAGAAGAGAATGAAATAGGCTACTATGCTTGCAGCTCTCTTAATACAGGGAAGAGCCAGACTCAATGAAGAACCCTCGGGTATTGGGAGAAGTCTTGGAAAAGCCTTTTTTCCGGTGATTAAACTGTCAAAAGGGGAGACTCATCTGAAGCACAGCTTTGTATACATGCCTAAATGGCCATTCCCCTTCTGGGCTGAGCTTTACTAACTAAATTAAATGCCAAGATTACATTTGCACGTGGACCTATGGACACTGAAGTACCACCAGAGCAGTCTTATGCATTGCATGTTCTATTGCTTAAATCCCAAAGAGAACAGCCTGCAACTATTCTGGAAGAAATACTACAGAAGGTGAGCCTGGAGGTATGGGTAGGTGGGACACCAGGGAGAGCAAAGAAGCTATGTCTATACAGGTTAGGCTTTGCCCCCGGGGCAAAAATTCCAAACGTAAAGGAGCAGGCAAAGCATGGAGTTTAACCCATGCTAACAGACTTCTTTGAATATGCCTTAATATTTCCCTGCTGGTCACCTTGCAGTACTCCAATTTTACCAGTCCAGAAAGCAGACACGGATGAATATCAGTTTGTGCAGGACTTAAGAGCAAATAATCAAATTCTAGAAGATATTCATCTAGTAGCCCCTAACCCATACACTCTGCTCACTACTCTGTCCAGAGATTTTTCATTGGTTTACCACATTGGCTTTGCAGGATGCCCTCCCCGCCTTTTATGTTGGTATACCCTTCAGTTTTGAATCCTAGGAGTTGGTTGCTTTCACATGCGAAGATCTAGATACAAAAGTTAAACAACAGTGCTGCTAGACAGTTCTGCAGGGATTTAAAAATTCCTCCACAATATTTGGAGAAATGAGGGAGGGACCCTTAACTAAATCAGGGAGCCCTGATCCAGTATGTGGATGATATTCTGATTGCTAGTAAGACAAAGGACACCTCAGACCAAAATAGTTTTGACTTTGAACTTTTTGGTTGAATGAGGCTCTAAGGTGTCAAAGAAAAAGGCACAGATTTCTCAGCCCTCAAATATTTGGGTTTGAACTGATGGAAGAAATTTTGATGTATGATAACTGAGGTATGGGAAAGTCATTCTGGCTTACACATGATTTAACTCAAATTTTATGCTAAGTGAAACAGCCTGTTTATGTCCTATCAAACATACATTGTACACCTGCTTTTCTTATTTAATTTTTACTTTTAATTTTTAAAAAATTTTTAACTATTTTTAAAACTTAGTTTTATAGTATTATGTAAGTTATAGATGTACGATATAGTAAGTCACAATTTTTAAAGGTTATACTCTATAGTGATTATTAAATTTTGGCTATATTCCCTGTGTTGAACAATATATCCTTATAGCTTATTTTATACACAATAGTTTGTGTCTCTTAATCCTCTCCCCGCTACCCTATCCCCACTGGTAACCACTAGTTTGTTCTCTGTATCTGTTAGTCTGACACTTTTTTGTTTTATTCACTAGTTTGTTGTATTTTTAGATTCCACATATAAGTGACATCATACAGTATTGTCTTTATCTGTCTGACATTTCACTTAGCATAATATCTCCAAGTTCATCCATGTTGTTGCAAATAGCAAAATTTCCTTCTATTTTATGGCTAAGTCATATTCCATTGTACACCTACCACATCTTTGTACACATACCATTCATCTGTTGACGGACACTTCCATATCTTGACCGTTGCAAATAATGCTGCTATGAACGTTGGGTGCATGAATCTTTTTGAATTAGTGTTTTGGGGTTTTGTTTTTATGTATATCCAGGAGTGGAATTGCTGAGTTGTATGTTAGTTTTATTTTTGGTTTTGAGAAACCTCCATACTGTTTTCCAGTGGCTGCACCAATTTACATTCCCCACCAACAGAGTATGAGAGTTCTCTTTTCTCCAGATCCTCACCAACATTTATCATTCGTAGACTTTTGGATGACAGCCATTCTGACAGGTATGAGGTGATACCTCACTGTGATTTTGATTTGCATTTCCCTGATGATTAGTGATGTTGAGCATCTTTTCAAGTGCCTGTTGGCCATCTGTATTTCTTCTTTGGAAAAATGTCTATTCAGGTCCTCTGCCCCCCCCTTTTTTTTTTGAAATATGGTTGATTTACAATACTGTTACTTTCAGGTGTACAGAAAAGTGATTCGGTTACACGTATATATGTATTTTTTCAGATTCTTTTCCATTCTTGTAACATAAATTGTTACAAGATACTGAATATAGTTTCTTGTCCTATACAGTAAATCCTTGTTCATCTATTTTATATAGTAGTGTGTATCTGTTAATTCCATACTCCTAATTTATTCCTCCCTCCTTCCCCTTTGGTAACCATAACTTTGTTTTCTATGAGTCTGTTTCTGTTTTGTAAGTTTATTTGTATTTTTTAGACTCCACATATGTGATATCATATATTTATCTTTCTCTGTCTGACTTCACTTAGTATGATAACCTCTAGATCTATCCATGTTCCTTCAAGTGGCAGTATTTCATTTTTATGGCTGAGTAGTGGTCCATTTTGTTTGTGTATATGTATTTTATATATATATATATATATAAAACATCCTTATCCATTCATCTGTTGATGGACACTTAGTTTGCTTCCATGTCTTGGCTATTTTAAATAGTGCTGCTATGAACATTGGGGTGCATGTATCTTTTACTTTTCATCTTTTCTGGATATATGTCCAAGAGTGGGATTGCTGGATCATATGGTAACTCTGAGTTATTTTGTTGTTGTTCATTGTTTTTTTAATATATCAGAGTTAAAAGCATTATAACTGTTATGGCCAACAAATTATTCTCCAATTGTGGGGGGGGGGGGGCGGGCGTGAAAAGTTGTACGAAAACACCCAACAGTACCCTCATCAGTGTACCAACCCGTGAGAGACCCAAATAGTTCACAAGGGTTGTAAAATTAAAATGGAGTTCCCAGGGAATTCCCTGGTGGTCTAGTGGTTAGGACTTCACACTTCTACTGCAGGGGGCCCAGGTCCGATCTCTGGTCAAGGAACTAAGATCCTGCAAGCCGCGTGGCATGGCTAGAAAAATAAAATAAATAAAATAAAATGGAGTTCCCAGCATCTGAAGAGAAATTTTTCTCAGGTTCTAAATCTAAATAGTTTATCCTGTAATGAGCAATTCTCTCTTGGCCTTGTCAACCACTGGTATAGAGGGCATGGCAGTTTGGAATCCGGTAGCAACAGAGTGCGTCACTTAATGATGTCTCTTATTAATTCAAAAAACATTACTAAGGACCTACCATTCATTAAGCACTATGTGTAAAGATAAAATTTTAAAACATGTTTTCCAACTCATAAGAAAAATGACTATAAAGGAGTGTTATCAGTGTGATAATGTGGGAGGGGTCAACTAAGGGAGCAGAAGCAAAGGAACATTAACTTTGACCAAAAAGGGCTGGATAAAGCCTTATGGATACAGCATCACTGGAGCTGAGTCCTAAAGGATAAGTAGGTATTCACTCGGCCACAAAGAAGGGCAAAGCATTCCAGGCAGAAGTAATGAGGTCTGCAAACGGTATTGGGGTTGGGGGATGGGGGGACACAGCACATTAAGAAAGGAACTGAAATACTTGAGATTGATCATGATGCTCCAGAAAGGGTGGGGTGAGCGTGGGCAGTCTATGATTTAAATCTTTGTACTTTAGAAAGCACAAAGGTGTTCTCACAGTAAAACTTGCTAAAAAGCTAAGTTAAATAAAAATCATAGCTGTGTAAGGATAAACAAGGAGACAAAGGCAGAGATAGAGCCTCTTGGGACAAGGGGAAGTCTCTCCCTATCACAGTGTTTATTAAAGGAGCCTGAGGGACAGAAAACGCTTGGACATAAATCACAGCAATATCTTTTTTGATCCTAGATTAATGAAATAAAAACAAAAATATATAAATGGACCTAAACTTAAAAAGCTTTTGCATAAGAAACCATAAACAAAAAGACAACCTATAGAATGGGAGAAAATATTCACAAATGATGTAACCACCAAGGGTTAATCTGCAAAATACACAAACAGCTCATGCAGCTCAATATAAAAAAAAAAAAATCAAAAAATGGGCAGATCTAAATAGACATTTCTCCAAAGAAGACATACAGATGGCCAAAAGACACATGAAAAGATGCTCAACATCACTAATTACTAGAGAAATGCACATCAAAACTACAATGAGGTATTACCTCACACCAATCAGAATGGCATCATCCAAAAGTCTACAAATAATAAATGCCGGGGAGGTTGTGGAGAAAAGGGAACGCCTCTATACTGTTGGTGAATTGTAAATTGGTACAGCACTATGGAAAATAGTATGGAGGTTCTTTAAACCAAAAATAGAGCTACCCTATGATCCTGCAGTTGCACTCTAGGGCATATATCTGGAGAAAACCATACCTTGAAAAGATACATGCACCCCAGTGTTCATCGCAGCACTATTCACAATAGCCAAGATATGGAAGCAATCTAAATGTTCATTGACATATGAATGGATAAAGAAGGTGTGTGTGTGTATACACACAGACAATGGAATAGTACTCAGCCATAAAAAAGAATGAAATAATGCCATGTACAACAATATAGATGAACCTAGAGATTGTCATACTAAGTGAAATAAGCCAAAGACAAGTATCATATGATATTGCTTATATGTGGAATCTTAAAAAATTGATAAAAATGAATTTATATACAAAACAGGAATAGACCCACAGACATGGAAAACACACTAATGGTTACCAAAGGGGAAAGGTAGGGGAGGGATAAATTAGGAGGTTGGGATTAACAGATACACATTACTATATATAAAATAACCGACAAGGACCTACTATATAGCAGAGGGAACTACATTCAATATTTTGTAATAACCTGTAAGAGAAAAAAATCTGGAAAAGAATAGATACATATGTATAACTGAATCACTTTGCTGTATGCCTAAAACTAACACAACATTGTAAATCAACTATACTTCAATTTAAAAAAAAAAAAAAAGCCTGACGAATACTTGGACAAGAATATGATCACACAGGATGGATATAGAGATGAGGCTGGCAAGGTAGGCAGAAGAAACTAGGTTATGACCTTCTGTGCTGCCCTGCTTTATGGAAGATAGAAAAAAGAGAAAACATGCACTGGAAAAGATTTTAGATGAAAGATGAGGATTAGTTGTTTGAACATATGGAATTTAAAGTTACTATAGGATGTGTAAGTGAAGATATTAAATAGGCAGTTAAAAAGAAGGGTTAGAGAGTAGGAGAGAAGCTGCTTTCAAGTTGTATGTTTGGGAGTCAGCCTAACATTACAGGTGGTAGAAGCCATGGTTATGAATAACACCACATAAGAGTACAGTTGACCTTTGAACAATGAGGGGGTTAGGGTTGCAACCCTCCTGGCAGTCAAAAATCTAAGTGATAACTTATAGTTGGCCCTCCATATCCACAGTTCCTCCATATCTGTGGATGCAACCAACCACTGATTATGTAGTACTGTAGTATTTGCTACTGAAAATGTCCTGTGTATAAGCAGACCCACGTGCTAATACAAGTTTTTAAGGAAACTCCATACTGTTCTCCATAGTGGCTGTACCAATTACATTCCTATCAACTGTGTAGGAGTGTTCCCTTTTCTTCACACCCTCTCCAGCATTTATTATTTTTGATAATGGCCATTCTGACCAGTGTGAGATGATACATCATTGTAGTTTTGATTTGCATTTCTCTAGTAAATAGCAGTGATGAGCATCTTTTCATGTGCCTTTTGGGCATCTTTATTTTTCTTTGGAGAAATGCCTATTTAGGACTTCTGCCCATTTTTTGATTGAGTTGTTTGGTTTTTTGGATACTGAGTTGTATGAACTGTTTGTATATTTTGGAGATTAATCCTTTTTGGTCACATCGTTTGCAAATATTTTCTCCAGTCTTTACTATGCAAAAGCTTGTAAGTTTGATTAGGTCCCATTTGTTTACTTTTGCTTTATTTCTTTTGCCTTGGGAGACCTAAGAAAACATTGATACGATTTATGTCAGAGAATATTTTATCTGTGTTCTTTTCTAGGAGTTTTAGGGTGTCATGTCTTTAAGTCTTTAAGCCGTTTTGAGTTTATTTCTGTGCATGGTGTCAGGGAGTGTTCTAACGTCATTGATTTACATGTGACTGTCTAGCTTTCCCAACACCACTTGCTGAAGAAACTGCCTTTTCTCCGTTGTCTTTTCTTGCCTCCTTTGTCAAAGATAGACCACAGAGGTATGGGTTTATTTGGGGGTTCTCTATTCTGTTCCATTAATCTATATGTTTTTGTGCCAATACTATGCTGTTTTGATTACTGCACCTTGTACTGTTGTCTGAAGTCTGGAAGGGTTATACCTCCAGTTTTGTTCTTTTCCTCAAGGTTGTTTTGGAAATTCTGGGGCTTTTGTGGTTCCATATAAATTTTAGGGTTATTCTAGTTCTGTGAAAAATATCATGTGTAATTTGATAGGGATTGTATTAAATTTGGAGATTGCTTTGGATAATATGGCCTTTTGAACAATATTAATTCTTCCAATTGAAGAGCATGGGATATCTTTCCATTTCTTTGAATCATCCTAAGTTTCCTTTATCATTGTTTTATAGTTCTCAGTGTAAAAGTCTTTCACCTCCTTGGTTTGGTTTATTCCAGGATATCTTCTTTTTTTTTGATGATGTGATTTTTAAGTGGGTTTTTTCTTTAAAAACTTTCTCTGATATTTGGTTATTAGTGTAAAGAAATGCAACAGAATGCTGTATATTAATCTTGTGTCCCGCTACCTCACTGAATTCATTTATCAGTTCTAAGTTTTTGTGTGGAGTCTTTAGGGTTTTCATATAGAGTATCATGCCACCTGCATATGATGACAGTTTTCCCTCTTCTGATTTGGATATATTTGTTTTTTTTTTACTTGTCAGACTACGGTGGCTAGGACTTCCAGTATTATGTTGAATGGAAGTGATGAGTGTGAGCATCCTTGTCTTGCTTCAGATTTTAGTGGGAAGGCTTTCAACTTTTCACCATTAAGTATTTCATTGACTGTGGGTTTGTCATAAATAGTTTTTATTATGTTGAGATATTTTCTCTATACCGATTTTGGTAAGAGTTTTTATCATGGATGGATGTTGAAATTTATTAAATGCTTTTTCTGCATCTATTGATGATCATGTGGTTTTGTCTTATTTATGTGGTGTATCACATTGATTTTGCATGTGTTGAACTGTCCTTGTGATCTGGGGATGATTCCAACTTGATCATGGTATATAATCTTTTTTATGTGTTCTTGGTTTCAGTTTGCTACTATTTTGTTGAGTATTTTTGCATCTATATTCATCAAAGATATTGGCCTATAATTTTCTTTTTTTGGTAGTGTTTTTGTTTGGTTTTGGTATCAGGGTATGGTGGCATGAATGACTTTGGGAGTGTTCCCTCCTATTCAGTCTTTTGAAAGAGTTTGAGAAGGATAGGTATAAGTTCTTTGTATGTTTTGTAGAATTCCCACTGAAGCCATCTGTCCTTGACTTTTGTTTGCAGTTGTTTTTTTTTTGTTTGTTTTTAATCACCAATTCTTTTTCAGTCTAGTGATTGGTCTTTTCAAATTATCTGTTTCTTCTTGATTCAGTTATGGCAGGCTGTATGTTTCTAGAAACTAGTCCATTTCTTCTAGGTTGTCCATTTTATTGGCATGTAACTGTTCATAGTATTTTTTTTTTTGTATTTCTGCCATATCAGTTGTTATTTCTCCTCTTTCATTTCTTATATCACTGTTTGGGTCCTCTCACGTTTCTTCATGGTGAGCATGGCCAGAGGTTTGTTGATTTTTGTTTATCCTTTCAAAAAACCAACTATTGGTTTTATTAACTTTATCTATTTTTAATGTCTATTTTATTTCCTCTCTGATCTTTATTTCCTTCCTTCTGCTGACTTTAAGTTTTGTTTGTTCTTTTTCTTTTAGGTGATAGGTTACGTTATTTGAGATTTTTCTTTTCTGAGGAAGGCCTGTAGCACTATGAACTTCCTCTAAGAATTGCTTTTGCTGCATCCCATAAACTTTGTATTGTTGTGTTTTCATTGTCATCTGTCTCGGTAATTTTTAATTTCCTTGTTGAGCCATTGTTTTTTTAGTAGAATGTTTAGTCTCCATGCTGTTGTTTTTTTCTCATTTCTCCTTCTGTGGTTGATTTCTAATTTCATGCCATTGTGGTCAGAAAAGATGCTTGAAATGGTTTCTATCCTCTAAAATTGTTAAGCCTCATTTTGTGTCCTAGTATGTGTTCTATCCTAGAGAAGTTTCCGTGTGTACTTAAAAAGAATGTGCATTATGGTTTTTTTTTGGATGTAGTGTCCTGTAGATACCAATTAAGTCTAACTGTTTTGTCATTTAGGATCTCTGTTGCCTTACTGATTTTTTTTCTCTCTGGAAGATCTGTGCATTGATGTCAGTGAGGTGTTAAAGTCTCCTATTATTGTATTCCCTTCAATTTCTCCCTTGATGTCTGTTAGCATTTTTATGTATTTAGGTGCTCCTATACCTTTTTTTATTGAAGTATAGTTGATTTACAATGTTGTGTTTCTGCTGTACAGCAAAGTGATTCAGATATATACATATACACACACATATATATGTGTGTGTGTGGGTGTATATATATATAATCTTTTAAGTATTCTTTTCCATTATGGTTTATTATAGGATACTGAATATAGTACTCTGTGCTATACAGTAGGACCTTGTTTATTCATTCCATATATAATAGCTTACATCTGCTAACCCCGACCTCCCACTCCATCCCTCCCCCAATCCCCTCTGCCTTGGCAACCAAAGTCTATTCTGTATGTCGATGAGTCTGTTTCTATTTCATAGATAGGTTTGTGTCATATTTTAGATTCCACATATAAGTGATATTACATGGTTTTTGTCTTTCTCTTTCTGACTTACTTCACTTAGTATGATAATCTCTAGTTGCATCCATGTAGCTGCAAAGGACATTATTTCATTCTTTTTTATGGCTGAGTAGTATTCCATTGTATATATGTTTTGCATCTTCTTTAGCCATTCCTCTGTTGATGGACATTTATTTGTGTTGTTTCCATGTCTTGGCTTCTGTAAATAGTGCTGCTGTGAACATAGGGGTGCATGTATCTTTTTGGATTGGAGTTTTGTGTGGATATATGCCCAGGAATGGGATTGCTGGATCATATGGTAAATTTATTTTTAGTTTCCTGAGGAAGCTCCCTGCTGTTTTCCATAGTGGGTGTACCAACTAACATTCCCACCAACAGTATAGGAGGGTGCTCTTTTCTCCCCATTCTCTCCAGCATTTGTTATTTGTAGATTTTTAAAATCATGGTCATTCTGACTTGTGTGAGGTGGTACCTCATGGTAGTTTTGATTTGCGTTTCTCTAATAATTAGCAACATTGAACATCTTTTCATGTGCTTATTGGCCATTTGTATTTCTTCTTTGGAGAAATGTCTGTTTAGGTCTTCTGCCCATTTTTCAATTGGGTTTTTTGTTTTCTTTTGTGTTGTGTGGGCTGTTTGTATATTTCAGAGATTAAGCCCTTGTCAGTAGCTTGTTTGCAAGTATTTTCTCCTATTTTATAGGTTGTCTTTTCATTTTGTTTATGGTTTCCTTTGCTGTGCAGAAGCTTGTGAGTTTGATTAGGTCACATATGTTTGTTTTTATTTCTATTGCCTTGGGAGACTGATTTAAGAAAACATTGACACAGTTTATGTCGGAGAATATTTTATCTATGTTCTCTTCTAGGAGTTTTGTGGTGTCATGTCTTATAAGTCTTTAAGCTATTCTGAGTTTATTTTTGTGTATGTGTTCTAACTTCATCAATTTACATGTGGCTATCGAGTTTTCCCAACACTACTTGCTGAAGAGACTGTCTTTTCTCCATTGTATATTCTTGCCTCCTTTGTCAAAGATTAATTGACTGTAGACATTTGGGATTATGTCTGGGCTCTCTATTCTGTTCCATTGATCCATTCCATATGTCTGTTTTTGTGCCAGTACCACTCTGTTTTGATTACTGTGGCTTTTTAGTACTGTATGAAGTCTGGGAGGGTTATGCCTCCTGTTTTGTTCTTTTTCTTCAGGATTGCTGTGGCAATTCTGGGTCTTTTGTGGTTCCATATAAATTTTAGGATTATTTGTTCTAGTTCTATGAAAAATGTTATGGGTAATTTGATAGGGATCACATTAAATCTGTAGATTGTTTTGGGTAGTATTGGAATTTTAACATTATTAGTTCTTCCAGTCCAAGAGCATGGGCTAATTTTCCATTTCTTTGAATCATCTTCAGTTTCCTTTATTAACATTTTGTAGTTCTCAGTGTGTAAGTCTTTCACCTCCTTGGTCAGGTTTATTCCTAAGTATTTTATTTTTGAGGATATGATTTTGAAAGGTATTGTTTTTTTACATTCCTTTTCTGATATTTCATTGTTAGTGTAAAGAAAAGAAATGGATTTCTGTATGTTAATCTTGTATCCTGCTACCTTGTTGAATTTGTTTATGAGTTCTAGTAGTTTTTATGTAGTTCTAGCAGTTCTTATATCATCTGCTTATAATGACAGTCTTACCTCTTTCCTTCCAATTTGGATACCTTTTATTTTTCTTGTCTGCTTGCTGTGGCTAGGACTTCCAATACTATATTGAGTACAAGAGGTGAGAGTGTGAGCATCCTAGCCTTGTTCCAGATTTTAGCAGGAAGGCTTTCAGTTTTTCACCATTGAGTATTATATTGGTTGTGGGTTTGTCATAAATAGCTTTTATTATGTTGAGATCTGTTCCATCTATAACCACTTGGTAAGAGTTTTTATCATGAATGGATGTTGAATTTTGTCAGATGCTTTTTCTGCATATATTGAGATGATCATGTGATTTTTGTCCTTTGTATGGTGTATCACATTGATTGATTTGGGTATGTTGAACCATCCTTGTAAATTTGGGATGAATTCTGCTTGGTCATGATGTATGATACTTTTTATGTGCTGTTGAATTTGGATTGCTAATATTTTGTTGACAGTTTTTCATCTATATTGATCAAAGATATTGGCCTGTGATTTTCCTTTTTGGTGGTGTCTTTGGTTTTGGTATCAGGGTTATGGTGGCTTCATAGAATATCTTTGGGAGTGTTAACTCCTCTTCAGTTTTTTGGAAGAGTTTTAGAAGGATTGGTATTATGTGCTTCTATATTGGGTGCATGTGTGTTAACGAGTGTGATATGTTCTTGTATTGATCCTTTTATTATCATAGTGTCCTTCGTCTTTCTTTATGGATTTTGTTTTAAAATCTATTTTGTGTTGCTACCCCCACTTTCTTGCCATTTCCGTTTGCATGAAATATCTTTTTCTATCTTCTCACTTGCAATCTATGTATGACTTTTGCCCTAAAGTGGGTATCTTGTAGGCAGCATATTGTAGGTTCTTTTCTGCCCATTTTTAAAATCAGGTTTTTTTTCTTTTTCTTTTTTTTTTGATTTTGAGTTATATAACCCATTTATGTATTTTATATCTTTTGGATATTAACCTCTTATCGGTCATATAATTTGTAAATATTTTCTCCCATTCAGGTTGTCATTTCATTTTGTCAGTGATTTCCTTTGCCGTGGAATTGTTTAATTGGATCCCATTTATTTATTTTGCCTTTATTTCCTTTGATTTAGAAGACAGAGCCAAAAAAATATTGCTACAGTTTATGTCAGAGTGTTCTGTGTTTTCCTTTATGAATGTTATGGTTTCTGATCTTACATTTAGGTCTTTAAACCATTTTGAGTTTTTTTTTTTTTTTTTTTTTTGAGGGATGTGGTATAATTTTTTTTATTGAGGTATAGTTGTTTTACAATATTATATTAGTTTCAGGTGTACAGCAAAGTGATTTACACACATTCTTTTTTCAGATTCTTTTCCTATATAGGTTATTACAAAATATTGAGTTTAGTTCCCTGTGCTATACAGTAGGTCCTTGTTATCTGTTTTATATATAGTAATGTGTATATGTTACTCTCCAAATCCTAATTTATCCCTCCCCCCTAATTTATCCTTTCCCCTTTGTTAAACAAAAGTTTTTCTATGTCTGTGAGTCTTTTTTTGTTTTGTAAATAAATTCATTTGTATCATTTTTTAGATTCCACATACAAGTGATATACTTCTTTCTCTTTCTGACTTACTTCACTTAGTATGATAATCTCTAGGTCCATCCATATTGCTGCAAATAGCATCATTTTATTCTTTTTTATGGCTAACATTCCACAGTGTGTGTGTATATATAAATATATATATTTATATACTGCCGTATATATATGCAGTATATATGCTGCATCTTCTTTATTAATTCATCTGTCTGTGGACATTTAGGTTGCTTCTATGGCTTGGCTGTTGTAAATACTACTACAATGAATATTGGGGTGAATGGCTCTTTTCGAAGTATGGTTTTCTCCAGATATATACCCAGGAGTGGGATTGCTGGATCATATAGTAGCTCTACTTTTAGTTTTTTAAGGAACCTCCATACTTTTCTCCATAGTGGCTGTACCAATTTACATTCCCACCGCAGTGTAGGAGGGTTCCTTTTTCTCCATACCCTCTCCAGCATTTATTATCTGTAGATTTTGGATGATGGCCATTCCCACTGGTGTTTTGATCATAGTTTTTATTTGCTTTTGTCTAATAATTAGTGATGTTGAGCATTTTTTCATGTGCCTTTCGGCCATCTGTATGTCTTCTTTGGAGCAATATCTCTTTATACCTTCAGCCCGTTTGTTACTGGGTTTGTTGTTTGATATTGAGCTGTATGAGATGTTTGTATATTTTGGAGATTAATCCCTATATTTTGGAGATTAATCGCTTGCTGATTGCATCATTTGCAAATATTTTCTCCCATTCTGAGGGTTGTCTTTTTGTTTTGTTTATGGTTTCCTTTGCTGTGCAAAAGCTTTTAAGTTTAATTAGGTCCTATTTGTTTATTTTTTATTTCCATTACTCTAGGAGACAGATCCAAAGAGATATTGCTGTGATTTATGTCAAAGAGTATCTTGGCTATGTTTTCCCCTAGGAGTTTTATAGTATCCAGAATTACATTTAGGTTTTTAATCCATTTTGAGTTTATTTTTGTGTATGCTGTTAGAGAATGTTCTAATTTCATTCTTTTACATGTAGCTGTCCAGTTTTCCCAGCACCACTTACTGAAGAGACAATCTCTTCTCCATTTTATATTCTTTTTAAAAATTTTTTAACTTTATTTTTACTTATGTTTTTCTGCTTTAATTACCAGCATTGTAATGGTTTTTAAAAAATAAAAGTGTTATGGAGATATAATTCATATATTATACAATTCCCCCATTTAAAGTGTACAATTCAACATTATTTAGTATGTTCACAGGGCTATGCAGTCAATATTGTACATTTCATCATCCCCAGAAGAAACCCCAGGCCCATTAGAAGTACTCCCTATTCCTACTTACACCCAGCCCCTGGTTTTACTTTTCTCTCTATGCATTTGCCTATTATAGATGTTTCATAAAAGTGATATCATATAATGTGTGATATTTTGTGACTTTTTTTTTCTCTTAGCATAATATTTTCAAAATTCTTCCATGTTGTAGTATGTATTAGTACTTCATATCTTTTTATTGCCTAAAACATCCCATATTGTATAGTCTTATACAATTGTCATAGATTAATTGACCATGAATGGATTTATTTCTGGGCTCTCTATATGGTTACATTGATCTATGTGTGTGTTTTTGTGCCAGGAACATACTGTTTTGATTACTGTAGCTTTGTACTATAGTGTGAAGTTTGGGAACATGATTCCTCTAGCTCTGACCTTTCCCAAGATTGTTTTGGCTGTTCAGGGTCTTTTGTGTTTCCATACAAATTTAAAGTTTTTGTTCTAATTCTGTGAAAATGCCATTGTTATTTTGATAGAGATTTCATTGAGCCTGTAGATTGCCTTAGGTAGTATGGTCATTTTAACAATATTGATTCTTCCAAGAACATGGTATACCTTTCCATCTGTTTGTGTTGTCTTCAATTTCTTTCATCAGTTTCTTATAGTTTTCCAAGTACAGGTCTTTTGCTTCCTTAGGTAGGTTTGTTCCTAGGTTATTTATTCTTTTTTTTTTTTTTGATGTGACGGTAAATGGGATTGTTTCCTTAATTTATTTTTCTGATAGTTTGTTGTTGGTATATATTAAAGCAGCAGATTTCTGTATATTAATTTTATATCTTGCAACTTTACCAAATTCATTGAGCTCTAGTAGTTTTCTGGTGGCATTTTTAGAATTTTCTATATATCGGGTGATGTCATCTGCAAACAATGAGTTTTACTTCTTACTTTCCAATTTGGATTCCTGTTATTTCTTGTCTGATTTCTGTGGCTAGGACTTCCAATACTATATTCAATAAAAAATGGCAAGAGTGCACATCTTTGCTTTTTCCTGATATCAGAGGAAATTATTTCAGCTTTTCACTTTTGAGTATGATGTTAGCTATGGATTTATCATACATGGCCTTTATTATGTTGAGGTATATTCCCTCTATGCCCACAAAGGTTTTGTCATAAATGGATGTTGAATTTCTTAAAAGGTTTTCCTGCATCTGTTGAGGTGATCATATGGTTTTTATTCAGTAAATCACATTGATTTGCAGATATTGAAAAATCCTTGCAATGCTGGGGTAAATCCCACTTGATTTTGATGTATGATTCTTTTAATGTATTGTTGGACTCAGTTTGCTAATATTTTGTTGAGGATTTTTGCATCTATATTCATCATTGATCTTGGCCTGTAATTTTGTTTTTGTGATGTCCATCTGGTTTTGCTATCTGGGTGTTGCTCACCTCATAGAATGAGTTTGGAAGTGTTCCTCCTCTGCAGTTTTTTGGAATAGTTTCAGAAGGATAGGTGTTAACTCTCCTCCAAATGTTTGGTAGCATTCAAACATTTAGAAGCAACATAGTCCTGGACTTTTATTTGCTGGGAGTTTTAAAATTATTGATTCAGTTTTGTTACTGGTAATTTGTTCATGTTTTCTATTTCTTCTTGGGAGAGTGTACTTTTTAAGATTTTGTCACCTTTTTATAGGTTGTCCATTTTATCGGCATGTAGTTCATAGTACTCTCTTATCCTTTGTATTTCTGTGGTGTCAGTTGTAACTTTTCCTTTTTAATTTCTGACTTCATTGATTTAGGCCTTTTTTCTCTCTTTTTTTTTTTGTTCTTGATGAGTCTGGCTAAAGGTTTATCAGGTTTATCTTTTCAAAGAAACAGCTTTTATTTTCATTTATTTTTTCTATTGTTTTTTAGTCTTTAATTCATTTCTGCATTGATCTTTAAGATTTCTTTCTTCTACTAACTTTGGTTTTGTCTCCTCTAGTTCCTTTTAGGTGAAAGGTTAGGTTGTTTGAGAGTTTTCCTTTTTATCCTAAGGTAAGCTTGTATTGCTATAAATTTCCCTCTTAGAACTGGTTTTGCTGTATTCTCTAGGTTTTGGATTGTCCTATTTCATTTTCATTTGTCTCTAGGTATTTTTTTAAATTTAATTTAATTAATTTATTGGCTGCATTGGGTCTTCATTGCTGTGTGCAAGCTTTCTGTAGTTGTGGCGAGCAGGGGTTACTCTTCATTGTGGTGTAAGGGATTCTCATTGTGGTGGCTTCTCTTGTTATGAAGCACGGGCTCTAGGCACATGGGATTCAGTAGTTGCAATGTGCGGGCTCAGTAGTTGTGGCACCTGGAGCTTAGTTGCTCCATGGCATGTAGGATCTTCCTGGCTCAGGGATCAAACCCATGTCCCCTGCATTGACAGGCAAATTTTTAACCACTGTGCTACCAGGGAAGTCCTCTAGGTATTTTTTAATTTCCTCTTTGATTTCTTCAGTGACCCATTGGTTGTTCAGTGTCATATGGCTTAGTGTCCATGTGTTTGTGTTTTTTGCAGTTTTTTCCTTGTAGTTGATTTCTAGTCTGATAGTGTCATGGTTGGAAAAGATGGTTGATTATGATTTGAAACTTATGGAGGCTTGTTTTGTGGCCTAGCATGTGATCTGTCCTGGAAAATGTTCCATGTGCACTTGGAAAGAAAGCACAGTCTTCTGCTTTTGGATGGAATGCCCTATAGATAAAGATATAGATATAGATATAGATATAGATATCAAGTTCATCTAGTCCAGTGTGTCACTTAAGGCCATTGATTATTTTTTTCTGTCTGGATGATCTGTCCATTGATGTAAGTGGGGTGTTTAAAGTTCCCTAGTACTATTGTATTGCTGTCAATTTTTCCTTTATATCCATAACTATTTGACTTACACATTCAGGCACTCCTGTATTGACTTACACATTCAGGCACTCCTGTATTGACTTACACATTCAGATGCTCCTATATTGCATGAACATATATTTACGAATGTTATATTTTCTTGGGTTGAATCCTTGATCATTACATAGTGCCTTTGTCTCTGGTAACCATCTTTATTTTAAAGTCAATTTTTGTCTGGTATAAGTAATGCTGTTCTGGCTTTCTTCTGATTTCCATTTGCATGAAATACCTTTTTCCATCCCTTCACTTCAATCTCTGTGTGTATTTTGATCTGAAATGAATCTCTTGTAGGCAGCATGTATGCGGGTCTTGTTTTTGTATCCATTCAGTCACTTTATGTCTTATGATTGGAGCATATAGTCCATTTAAATTTAAGGTAATTATTGATATGTATATTCTTATTTCCATTTTGTTAGTTGTATTGTGGGTCTTTTATTTTCCTTCTTTTGTTCTCATGATTTGATTTGATGACTATCTTCAGTGTTATGTTTAGATTCCTTTGTGTGTATACTATAGAGCTTTGGTTTGTGGTTACCATGAGGGGTGTGCATGTGTTTATATACACACACACCCACAATTGTTTTAAGTTGCTGATCTCTTAATTTCAAATGCATTTTTAAAAATCATACATTTATACTCTGGTCCACTCATGATTACTGTTTTTGATATCATATTTTAAAATACTTATTTATTTGGCTGTGCCAGGTCTTAGTTGTGGCATGTGAGATCTGCATTGCCGCATATGGGATCTTTGCTGCAGCATGCGGGATCTTTGCTATAGCATGCAGGATCTTTAGTTGTGGTATGTGGGATCTTTAGTTGTGGCATGTGAGATTTTTAGTTGTGGCATGCAGGATCTTTTTAGTTGAGGCATGTGGGATCTTTTAGTTGTGGCACGCAGACTCTTAGTTATGGCATATGGGGTCTAGTTCCTTGACCAGGGATCAAACCTTGGCCCCCTGCATTGGGAGTGAGGAGTCTTGACCACTGGTTCACCAAGGAAGTCCCTTGATATCATATTTTACATCTAATTTTTGTGTGTGTCCATTAACTGCTTATTGTGGCTATAGATGATTTTACTGCTTTTGTGTTTGAACCTTTCTACTAACTTTGTGCATGGATGATTTCCTACCTTTACTGTAGGTTTGCCTTTACAGTGAGCATTTTCATTTCATAATTTTGTTTCTAGTTGTAGCCTTCCCCCCCCCCCAACTAGAGAGGTTCCTTTTTAACACTTTTTGTAAAGCTGGTTTGGTGGTGCCAAACTTTTTTAGCTTTTGCTTGTCTTTAAAGCTTTCGATCTCTCCACCAAATCTGAATGAGAGACTTGCTGGGTAGAGTATTCTTGGTTGTAGGTTTTCCCTTTCATCACTTTAAATATATCATGCTACTCCCTTCTGGCCTCCAGAATTTCTGCTGAAAAATAAGCTGATAGCCATATGGGAATCACCTTGTTGTTATTTGTCGTTTTCCCTTGTAGCTTTTAGTATCCTCTCCTTTAATTTTTGTCATTTTAATTACAATGTGTCTTGGTGTATTCCTTTTTGTATTAATTCTGTATGGAGCTGTCTGTGCTTTTTGGACTTGGATAATTTTTTTCCTTTCCCAAGTTAGGGATGTTTTCAGCTATTATGTCTTTAAATATGTTCTCAGACCCTTTCTCTCTTGCTTGTTCTTTAGGATCTCATAATGCAAATATTAGTGTGCTTGATGTTTTAATTTGCTAACTTCTGTTAAAAATTCCAACTCCTCTCTCTGTGCCTCCATTCTTCTCCTGAGTTTAGTTCTTTAATCACCTGTACAGTCATTTCCCTGAACTCTTTCTCAGGTAGATTGCCTATCTCCACTTCACTTAGTTCTTCTGGGGTTTTATCTTGTTTCTTTGTCTGAAATATATTCCTCTGCTGCTTTGTTGTGCCTAAGTTGCTATTTGTAGCTTTATGTATCTGTAAGTTAGTTATATTTTATGACCTTGGAGAAGTGGCCTTCTGTAGGAAGTGTCTTGTGCATCCCAGCAGCACATTCCCCTTTCGTCACTCAAGCTATATGCTGTAGGGGTTCCCTCCCTGAGGGCTGCATGGGTCCTTCTGTTGTGCCAGGCTGACTATGTGGGTGGTGTGGTAGCCTTGGTTGGTCCCTAGTCCATTTGTTGCTGGTTTTTTTCTATTTATTTGTTTCTTTGTTTATTTAAAGCTCTTTATTGGAATATAATTGCTTTACACTCCTTTTTTTTTTTTTTTTTGGGTGGAATCTTCCCAGGGCAGGGCTCAAACCCATGTCCCCTGTATTGGCAGGCGGATTCTTTACCACTGCGCCGTCTAGGAAGTCCCTGCTTTACACTCTTGTACCAGTTTTTGAGGTACACCAAAGTGAATCAGCTGTATTTATACATATATCCCCATATCCCCTCCCTCCTGCAACTCCCTCCCACCCTCCCTTTCCTGGCCCTCTAAGTCATCACCCATCATCGAGCTTAACTCCCTGTGTTATGCAGGAACTTCCGACTAGCTACTTCACATTTGGTAGTGTATATATGTCAGTGCTACTCTCTCACTTTGTCCCAGCATCCTCTTTGACCCCCACCCCCCAATCCCATGTCCTCAAGTCTGCTCTGTACATCTACATCTTTATTCTTGCCCTGTCACTGGGTTCATCAGTACCATTTTATAGATTCCAAATATATGAGTTAGCATACGGTATTTGTTTTTCTCTTTCTGGCTTACTTCGCTCTATATGACAGTCTCTGGGTCTGTCCACCTCATTACAAATAATTCAGTTTCATTCCTTTTTGTGGGTGAGTAGTATTCCATTGTATATATGTGCCACATCTTTATTCATTCATCTGTTGATGGACATTTAGGTTATTTCCATGTCCTGACCATTGTAAGTAGTGCTGCAGTGAACATTATGGTACATGTTTCTGTTTGGATTATGGTTTCCTCTGGGTATATGCCCAGTAGTGGGATTGCTAGGTCATATGGTAGTTCCCTTTTTAGTTTTATAAGGAACCTCCAAACTGTTTTCCATAGTGGCTGTACCAACTTACATTCCCACCAACAGTGCAAGAGAGTTCCCTTTTCTCCACACCGTCTCCAATATTTATTGTTTCTGGATTTTTTGATGATGGCCATTGTGACTGGTGTGAGGTGATACCTCATTGTGGCTTTGACTTGCATTTCTCTAATGAGTAGTGATGTTGAGCATCTTTTCGTGTGTTTGTTGGCCATCTGTATGTCTTCTTTGGAGAAATGTCTATTTAGGTCTTCTGCCCATTTGTGGATTGGGTTATTTGCTTTTTTGGTATTAAGCTGCATGAGCTGCTTGTATATTTTGGAGATTAATCCTTTGTCCGTTGCTTCGTAGGCAAGTATTTTCTCCCATTGTGGGGGTCGCCTTCTAGTCTTGTTTATGGTTTCTTTCACTGTGCAAAAGCTTTTAAGTTTCATTAGGTCCCATTTGTTTATTCTTGATTTTATTTCCATGATTCTAGGAGGTGGGTCCAAAAGGATCTTGCTTTGATGGATGTCATAGAGTGTTCTGCCTATGTTTTCCTCTAAGAGTTTTATAGTGTCTGGCCTTACATGTAGGTCTTTAATCCATTTTGAGTTTATTTTTGTGTATGGTGTTAGGAAGTGTTCTAATCTCATTCTTTTACATGTAACTGTCCAATTTTCCTAGCACCACTTATTGAAGAGGCTGTCTTTTTTCCATTGTATATTCGTGCCTCCTTTGTCAAAGATAAGGTGCCCATATGTGTTTGGGCTTACTTCTGGGCTCTCTATTCTGCTCCATTGATTTACATTTCTGTTTTTGTGCCAGTACCATACTGTCTTGATGGCTATAGCCTTGTAGTATAGTTTGAAGTCAGGAAGCCTGATTCCACCAACTCCATCTTTCCTTCTCAAGATTGCTTTGGCTATTCAGGGTCTTTTGCGTTTCCATACAAATAGTACGATTTCTTGTCTTAGTTCTGTGAAAAGTGCCATTGGTAATTTGATCGAGATTGCATTGAATCTGTAAATTGCTTTGGGTAGTATAGTCATTTTCACAATGTTGATTCTTCCAATCCAAGAACATGGAATGTCCTTCCATCTGTTTGTATCATCTTTGATTTCTTTCATCAGTGTCTTATACTTTTCTGTATACAGGTCTTTTGCCTCCTTAGGCAGGTTTATTCCTAGGTATTTTATTCTTTTTGTTGCAGTGGTAAATGAGAGAGTTTCCTTAATTTCTCTTTGTGCTCTTTTGTTGTTAGTGTATAGGAATGCAAGAGATTTCTGTGCATTAATTTTGTATCCTGCTCCTTTACTAAAGTCATCAATCAGTGCTAGCAGTTTTCTGGTAGAGTCTTTGGGGTTTTCTATGTATAATATCATGTCATCTTCAAAGAGTGACAATTTTACTTCTTTTCCAATTTGGATTCCTTTTATTTCCTTTTCTTCTCTGATTGTTGTGGCTAAAACTTCTAAAACTATATTGAGTAATAATGGCGAGAGTGGGCATCCTTGTCTTGTTCCTGTTCTTAGAGGGAATACTTTCAGTTTTTCACCATTGAGAATGATGTTGGCTGTTGTTTTGTCATATATGGCTTTTATTATGTTGAGGTAATGTCTTTCTGTGCCCATTTTCTGGAGAGTTTTTATCATAAATGGATGTTGAATTTCATCAAAAGCTTTTTCTGCATCTGTTGAGAGTATCATATGGTTTTTATCCTTCAATTTGTTGATATGATGTATCACATTGATTTGCGCATATTGAGGAATCCTTGCATTCCAGGGAAAACCCCACTTGATCATGGTGTATGATCTTTTTAATGTGCTGTTGGATTCTGTTAGCTAGCATTTTGTTGAGGATTTTTGCATCTAAATTCATCAGTGATATTGGCCTGTAATGTTCTTTTTTTGCGGTATCTTTGTCTGGTTTTGGTATCATGGTGATGGTAGCCTCGTAGAACGAGTTTGGCAGTATTTCTCCTTCTGCTATCTTTTGGAAGAGTTTGAGAAGGATAGGTGTTAGCTCTTCTCGAAATGTTTGATGGAATTCACCTGTGAAGCCGTCTGGTCTGGGGCTTTTGTTTGTTGGGAGATTTTTAATCACAGTCTCAATTTCAGTACTTGTGATCGGTCTGTTCATATTTTCTATTTCTTCCTGGTTCAGTCTTGGAAGATTGTACTTTTCTAAGAATGTATCCATTTCTTCCAGGTTATCCAACTTATTGGCATATAGTTGCTTGTAGTAGTCTCTCATGATGTTTTGTATTTCTGCAGTGTCAGTTGTTACTTCTCCTTTTTCATTTCTAATTCTGTTGATTTGCGTCTTCTCCCTTTTTTTCCTGATGAGTCTGGCTAATTGTTTATCAGTTTTATCTTCTCAAAGAACCAGCTTTTAGTTTTATTGATCTTTGCTATTGTTTCCTTCATTTCTTTTTCATTTATTTCTGCTCTGATCTTTATGATTTCTTTCCTTCTGCTCACTTTGGGGTTGTTTTATTCTCCTTTCTCTAATTGTTTTAGGTGTAAGGTTAGGTTGTTTATTCAAAATTTTTCTTGTTTCTTCAGGTACTGTATTGCTATAAATTTCCCTCTTAGAACTGCTTTTGCTGCGTCCCATAGGTTTTGGGTTGTTGTATTTGCATTGTCATTTGTTTCTAGGTATTTTTTGATTTCCTCTGTGATTTCTTCAGTGATTTCTTCATTGTTTAATAATGTATTGTTTAGCCTCCATGTGTTTGCATTTTTTACAGTTTTTTTCCTGTAATTGGTATCTAGTCTCATGGCATTGTGGTCAGAGAAGATGCTTGATACGATTTCAATTTTCTTGAATTTACCAAGGCTTGATTTGTGACCCAAGGTGTGATCTATCCTGGAAAATGTTCCATGTGCACTTGAGAAGAAAGTGTATTCTGTCGTTTTTGGATGGAATGTCCTATAAATATCAATTAAGTGGGGATGCTCTAATCTGTCATTTAAAGCTTGTGTGTCCTTATTTATTTTCTGTTTGGATGATCTGTCCGTTGGTGTAAGTGGGGTGTTAAAGTCTCCTACTATTATTGTGTTATTGTCGCTGTCCCCTTTTACGGCTGTTAACATATTTGCCTTATGTATTGAGGTGCTCCTATGTTGGGTGCATAGATATTTACAATTGTGATGTGTTCTTCTTGGATGGATCCCTTGATCATTATGGAGTGTCCTTCCTTGTCTCTTGTAATAGTCTTTGCTTTAAAGTCTAATTTGTCTGATATGAGTATTGCTACTCCAGCTTTCTTTTGACTTCCATTTGCATGGAATCTCTTTTTCCATCCCCTTACTTTCAGTCTGTATGTGTCCCTAGGTCTGAAGTGGGTTTCTTGTAGACACCATATATAAGGGTCTTGCTTTTGTATGCATTCAGCCAATCTGTGTCTTTTGGTTGGAGCATTTAATCCATTTACATTTAATGTAATTATTCACATGTATGTTCTTATTACCATTTTGTTGATTGTTTTGGGTTTGTTTTTGTAGGTCTTTTCCTTCTCTTGTGTTTCCTGCTTGGAAAAATTCCTTTGACAATTGTTATAAGACTGGTTTGATGGTGCTGAATTCTCTTAACTTTTGTTTGTCTGTAAAACTTTTGATTTCTCCCTCAAATCTGAATGAGATTCTTGCTGGGTAGAGTATTCTTGGCTGTAGGTTTTTCTCTTTCAAGACTTTCAGTATATCCTGCCACTCCCTGCTGGCCAGCAGAGTTTCTGCAGAAAGATCAGCTGTTATTCTTATGGGTTTTCCCTTATATGCTATTTGTTGCTTTTCTCTTGCTGCTTTTAATATTTTTTCTTCGTGTTTAATTTTTGTTAGTTTGACTAATATGTGCTTTGGTGTATTTCTCCTTGGGTTTATTCTGTATGGGACTCTCTGTGCTTCTTGTGCTTAATTAATTATTTCCTTTCCCATGCTGGGGAAGTTTTTCACTAACCTCTTGAAATATTTTCTCAGACCATTTTTTTCTTCTGCTTCTGGGATGCCTGTGATTTGAATGTTGGTGCACTTAATGTTGTCACCAAGGTCTCTGAGACTGTCTTCCATTCTTTTTATTCTTTTTTCTTTTTCCAACTCACTTTCTTGTTCTTCTGCCTCAGTTATTCTGCTGTTTATACCACCTAGAGTATTTTTAATTTCAGTTATTGTGTTCATTACTGTTTGTTTGCTCTTTAATTCTTCTAGGTCCTTATTAACTGTTTCTTGTATTTTCTCTATTTTGTTATGGAGATTTTGGATCATCTTTACTATCATTACTCTGAATTCTTTTTTAGGCAGTTTTCCTATTTCCTCTTCATTTATTTGGTCTTGTGGGTTTTAATTTTACTCCTTTGCCTGTGGAGTGTTTCTTTGTTTTCTCATTTTGTCTAATTTATAGTATTTGCTGTCTCCTTTCCCTATGCTGCTTAGTAGTAATTCCTCTTGTTTCTGCTCTCTGCCCCCTGTGTTGGGGTTTGTCCAGTGTCTTGAGTAGGCTTCCTGGTTGGAGGGTCTGGTGCCTGCTTTCTGGTGTGTGTATCTGAGTCTTTTCTCTCTGATGAGGGCTGTGTCAGGTGGTGTGTTTTAGGGTATCTGTGAGGTTAATATGGCTTTAGGTAGTCTGTGTGCTGATAGGTGGGTTTTTGTTCCCGTCTCTTTGTAGTTTGGTGTGAGGTATCCAGCACTGGCAGTTGCAGACAGTCAGGTGAAGCCAGGTCTTAGGCTCTGATAGAGGGCTCTGTGAGAATTCTCTGCAGTTAATCTTCCCTGTGGCTGAGCACTCTCTAGTTGTCTAGCATCCTGGATTCAGTGCTCCCTCCCCAGAGTCTCCAATTTGAATTCTGGTCAAGTAATCCAGACTTCAGAGGTCTCCAGTTATGTTGGGATGTTTGCAGTCCTTTCTGATGTCCAAGGTCTTCTGCTGGATCCAGCTGGTTTTCTGTGGGAATTATTGCATCTTTTGTTGTATTCCTGATGCATCATGTTGTCATTCAGCAGAGGGAAACTGGTGCTGAAAGCTGACACCTGTCCACACATTGTCATCAACAGTATCTGGTTTAGAAGTCCCAGTTCCTGAGCAAGAAACTTCCCATCCAAGAGAGCAGAGGAAAGCATCGTTCTTCCCAGAAAAGCTCAGAACAAACTGAAGCAAGGAAGCAACCAGTATAAGGAGCAGGTGTCCCCAGTCCATTTGGTTGCTAGGCCCTGCCTTCTGCAGAGTCTGCAAACTGCTGGTTTGTAGGGCCTGGTCATTAGGTGGCTGACTACAGAACCCTAGGGTCCCTGAGGGGTCCCACCCTCCACTGGTGGGTGGAGTCAGGGTCCAGAAGACTCAGGGGCTGTTGCCTGCCCACTGGTGGGTGAATGCAAGTCCTGCGATTAATGCCGGACTACTGGCAGGCAGAGCTGTGTCCTGGATTCTGGTTGCAGGGCCCCGTGATCCCAGTGCTGGTGTCGGATTGCTGGTGGGGGTGCTTATTCATGACACAGTGGGTATGGGGTCCAGGGTGTCCCAAAGCTTGCGATGGCCTGCTGTGGGCAGGTTGGGTTGGTAGGCCGCAAGATTATGATTTTCTTACATCTCATGTCTGGTTCCTGGGTGGGTGAGCCTTTTCCAGAAGCTAGGGCCGGCTTCCTGGAAGGCAGGGCCAGTGCCTGCCCATTGGTGGGTGGAACTGTATCCTAGACCTCTGGGCAGGGCTGTGTCTAGATGTGGCTGTGGGTTTGGGAAGCCTTTCTGCTAGTGGGCAAGGCTGTATCCCCACCAAGTTAGTTGCTTGGCCTGAGGTGTCCCAGAATTGGTACCTACCTACAGCTATTGGGTGAGGACAGATGTTGGCACTAATGAGTTGGAGTATTTCGTATGTGACACCTGCCAGCACTAGGGTCCACGTAGTACAAGGAGCTCCCCAAAATGGCTATGGCCAGGGTCTATACACCCAGAGTGTGCCACAGCCATGCCCCACCTCTCCAGAGACTCTCCAAAACCAGAAGGTAGGTCTGACCCAGGCTTCTGTCAGATTACTGGTTTTGTCCTTGGTCCAAAGCATATGAGATTTTGTTTGTGCTTTTAAGAGTGAAGTCTCTATTTCCCTCAATCCTTTGGGACCCCCCAGATTAAGCCCTGCTGGCCTTCAAAGCCATGTGCTCTTGGGGTTCATCTTCCGAGTGCAGGACTCCCAGGCTGGGGAGCCCAGCATTGAGCTCAGAATTCTTTCTCCCGTTGAACTTCTGCAATATAATTATCCTCCAGCCTGTGGGGTTATGGACTTAATTATATTGCAAGTCCGTCCCTCCTACCCTCGTTGTGGTTCCTGCTTTATGTCTTCAGTTGTAGAAGATCTTTTCCAGTAGCTTTCAGTCTTTTGCATTGATAGTTGTTCTGCACATAGTTGTGATTCTGGTGAGCTCAGGGCCTTTCTACTCCACCATCTTGGCTCAATCTCCCCCCTCTACTTTTCTTATTAGAGAAAAGGGTGTATTGACCAGAAGTAAAGAATGCTCGCGTTTAAAAATGCAGATTAAATGCCTCTCTTCCTGTGATGCTAGTGTTCAGACTCTTTCGATAAGACTCCTTTCCCAGGTGCCAAGGCCATACTGACTCACTGTGTACATGCTGATTTTTTTGTTTTAAACCTTGACTGTATCCCTGACTTCTTTGTTCTTTGTATCTGGTCAGGTACAAAACTATGCTGAAACCATACTACTCCAGAGCAGTTTCTCAGAGTTAACAAAAGAGACAAGGCCTCAGGGGAAGCTCTGAGTGAACTGGGTTGGCTGACTTTTTTTTAATGTGGCTTAAAATTGGAAAGGTTTGTACCTTATAATAAAACAAAACTGAAAGAAAGTGGAAATTGTGTTTCTAAAGCTTACCTTCAGTGGATAGGCAGCTATCCACTGAAACTCCAGCTGGTTTCTATAATTGTTATGGAGCCAATACTTGAAAATACTTTTCTAACCCTAAAATGGCTGGAATGGAGCTCTTCTGACGTTCCAAAACTCATTTTTACATGCACAATTAATGAAAGCTGGCTTAATGAAACACACTTTCAAAATAACAAAAGTATTCCAGAGAAAGCTTGAAATCATAACTCTTAAGTCTTTGAAATGTAAACATAGGCCACATTACCTAAGACTATAGCCTTGACTCAACTAGTAGAACCTAAAACTGAAAGGAATAAAAAAGGAAAAGAGGCCTTTTAAAACTGAAGCAGGAAAACTGATATCTGTCTGGACTTATGTATATGTTATAAAAGTTTTTTACATGTGGATGATATTGTTAACTTATGAAAGAGCTCTATTGAATTAACTTAAAAGTAAGCACTTACAAATCAAGTATTTCTAAATATAACAAAAAACTAACCCAAATTTTTAAGGGATCATGTGATCTAGAGTTAACCTTTAATGAAAACAAGTTTAAATTGTTTAATACAGACATGTCTTTAGAGTCATCAACATTAAGTACAATACTTTATTGTACCTAGGTTTACTAAAATTCTTTGAGCTCAAATTTGTCAACAAGAAATTGGTATGATATTTTCATAAGTAACAGAATTAAATGGGATAAAACTTCTTAGGTGAACTTTTAAGAATGATTACGTTTTGTGGTCTGTCTACTTAAAAATAGTTTCTCCAGACTTTTGGTGACTTGAAACTTTAATGTTTGGCTAAATTAATTTAGATGATGGGAATTCACTGAATATTCATATCGCTTCTAATTAAGATAAAATGCTGACAAATCAATTGCTAAGGAAGTCTCAGTTTTCCTATTTTGTCTTATTGGAGAGAAACTAAAGGTGTTTGGACTTAAATGGACTCATGTCTTGTACCACATTGAGAAAAGAAATTCTGTTCTGAGAAAATGTATGTTTCTAGAGGTTAAGGAATATGTTCATAAGTTTGACAATCGGGAAATGCTAGTATGAAAAACAGTTTACAATTTTTTGCTTCTTGGGTTTTGCTAGAGATTAAGGTTTTTTAAGGGTTAAAAATTACATGTAATTTTAAGCTACTAGAAATAATAAGGGAAATATTTCTGTTTGCTAGGAAAATAAGGTGTGTGTTTTCAGCAAAAGAAGATAGGAAGAATGGAAACGTGTTTTAAAGGGAAAAGAAAGTTACTTTTTTTTTTTTTTTTTGGTCCTGAAGCATCTCAGAGGTTAAACTAATGAGCCTTATTTGGCATGTTAAATTACATGGGAAGCATTGTCAAAAGGTAATATTAAACCTTTTAATGCCTGTATAGTATATGTTATAATTCCTGGAAGTCTTATATGTCCTGACATAGTGTTGCTTGGTATCAAAACTGAGGGTCACACTAAAGGACCTGAACACAAGTATCAGGGAAATGCCCAGCTCACTTACATGCAAAGGCAACAACAGCAGAGTCTGTTGAGATTATGGCATGTATACACTCTAGGAAACAGTTTGGAGGAAAATGACCCAGCAGTCCTACTACTGGGCATATACCCAGGGAAAACCATAATCCAAACAGAAATGTGTACCATAATGTTCATTGCAGCACTATTTACAATAACCAGGATGTGGAAGCATCTAAATCCCCATCAACAGATGAATGGATAAAGAAGATGTGGCACACATATACAATGGAATATTACTCAGCCATAAAAAAGAATGAAATTGAGTTATTTGTAATGAGGTGGTTAGACCTAGAGTCTGTCACACAGAGTGAAGTAAGCCAGAAAGAGAAAAACAAATACCGTATACTAACTCATATTTATGGAATGTAAAAAAAAAAAAAAAAATTGTTCTGATGAACCCAGTGAGAGGGCAAGAATAAAGATGTGGATATAGAGAACGGACTTGAGGACATGGGGTGGGGGTGGGGGCAAAGGGGAAGCTGGGACGAAGTGAGAGAGTAGCATTGACATATATATATATATATATATATATATATATATACTACCAAATGTAAAATAGGTAGCTAGTGGGAAGTTCCTGCATAACATAGGGAGATAAACTCGATGATGGGTGATGACTTAGAGGGCCAGGATAGGGAGGGTGGGAGGGAGGGGGTATGGGGATATATGTATAAATACAGCTGTTTCACTTTGGTGTACCTCAAAAACTGGCACAACAGTCTAAAGCAATTATATTCCAATAAAGAGCTTTAAAAAAATAAAGATTATGGCATGTATAAAGTTCATTCTGCTTTTGCAAAAAAAATTAATCCCTCCTTGTCAGACTTTTTCTATCCTGATGTCCCTGTAACATGGCAACAGTCTGCTCCTAAATCAGAGAAACTAAAATTGGAAATCAATAGCTGTGAATTAAACAGTGCTACAGGAAATCCAGGACAGCCACGTGGCTCTTCCTGGCTCCCTGACAAACCCCATTTTTTTGTATGATGAGTTAAAGCCTTCCCTTGTTGCAAGGCTGATGACTTCATAATGACAAACTGTTATATGATGTGTTTTCCACTGGGGGTACTTTACTCAGTCTCCAGTGATCAAGGCATGCAGTTCACTAGGCAAATCATACAAGCCTTAGCAAAAACCTCACAAACTTCTTGAAATTATCGCTGTCACTGTCACCCTCAGTCATCAGGCAGGGTTGACAGAACTAATGGAAAAATTGGGCTCAAGCAGAAGAAGAATTATTTAATGGGATTGAATGAATTGATAAATAGGATAATTTTTATGACTTTTTGTCTGAAATATTACTGGTAATCTTTGCTTTCCAGATATAAGGGAACCTTTCCCTTTAAGCTAATAGTGACTTCTAGCAGTTTAGCAGATTATACCTTTGTAAACAAAATTGAAGCATTTATCTTTACACCTGATACTTTCAGAATTTGGAAACTCTTAGCTTTCCAATAGCCTTTTCAGGTGAATAAGGACGGACACTTTCTGATAGGTGCAGGAACCTCAAGAAGAGAGGAATCCACCTAAATCTGTAGGTATTACAGGCAAAATCTAATGACATGGTTTTCTGGTCTTAAGAGGCCTTTTTTTAAAAGTTCAATTTGAAGTTCCTTAGGAAAAGTTCTGGGAAAGCCAAATTTAAAAGAACCTACATGATCAATTACACTTATGTAAATAATCAGACCAAGTTTATTGAAGCCAGACTTATTTTGCAAACAAATTAGTCTTAATTTGACTATTTGATGGAAATAGGGGTAATTTTAGAGAGAAATTTCAACAGTACACCTTTGTAGATATTTCTGGTGTTACTGTCTTTGAGGTTTGGTATTTTCTGCCTTAAACTCACTTTCTGGAAGACTCATTATTATGTTACACTATTGTAAAGTTTAATTGAATTATTAAAAGGATATTCTAAGCTTGTTTCTGAAGCTGATCGTGGTAATCTATCTTTGGATGAAGATCAAATGCCCTGCGATCTGTAACCAGGAGATTATGCATACTGGAGAAGACATCATTTAAAGGACTCTTTCTAACCTAGATGGAAGGACGCTTATCGTGTACTCCTAACTAGTTCATGGTCAATGAAACTGAAGGGAATTGACTCCTGAGTTCATGCTTCCCACTTAAAAAGGGCCTCTGCCCTGGACTGATCTATAGAGAGGATTGCTAAACTCAAACTCACCTCAAAACAACCATCAAGCCAGGACGGGAAGATAACAGGGGTAGACAACTCACCCAAGAATCTGGACCAGGCCTGTAAGACCCATCCTACTAGCTCAGTTGAACTGTTCACCAAATGTTTGTCTCCTTATCAAAATTGAAAATTGTTTTACTTCTGGCTACACTTTTGTCCCAGTGTTCAGGATGGAAAGAAAATTCTTTTGTAAAGTTGTCACAAAGTATAGATACTGGGATAGGCCCTTCATAATGCCTATTACTGACTCTTCAGATGTTCCTAACATTACCACTTACCCAGATCAACCTCCCTCTGGCCTAACCTTTCAGGTTCAAATTCGTCAACTTATTACTAGGTCCATCCCTTGTCTAATACTATCCTTAGTCATTAGAGGCTGACCACAACTTACCCCTTGCTCTGTTCTTAATGGAAAACTGTCTTAACAGGAAAAATGAGAGTAAATCAAGGCAGAAACTCCCATATGTTAAATACCATGCAAATGACGTTTGGAAAGACTACCAGAGAAGTGATCCATAGTTAAATATTAAGTTGACAAAGCTTCCAAGTGACGAAGCTACCAATGACAGCATTCTAGGAGGAATTATTTGTGCTCCCCCAGGTTTTGCCTTCATATATGGTATTGGAATTGATGCACCTTTCCAAGAAATGGCATATACATGTTTTTAATAGCTAGCAAATACAATGATGATGTTTATTGGGATATTATGCTATCCCATTGTCTGTATATAAGGATATAGATGAACTTCTTTTTTCTCCTTATTGCAGAGTTGAGAGATCCATATTAACAGGATACAAAAAGATGGCACAATGCTTTGGGGATCTTGGTTCCTAATGAATATACACAAACAATATGATCAGAAATCTATCAGCCACCATTGGTCAAATAGCCAAAAAGCCTGCACAGAGCGTTGCAACACAACAGATTCCTTAGCCGAAGTAACAATAGATTACAGGGTTGCCTTAGATTTTCTGCTGGCTAAACCAGAGGTATTTGTGCTATTACTCAGACTGTTTTTTGCACTTTAATCATTACCCCTGGAGAAGTTGAGACATACCTAGAAAAACTTTCCCAAAAGGTGGAATGGGCTACAAGATGTAAAACAAACAAAAAAAAAACTTCTTTTTAAAATGATCCATTCAATTGGCTTCTGTCAGGAAATGACAATCTTTTTTTTTGTTTTCAATTTTTATTTTATATTGGAGTATAGTTGATTTACAATATTGTGTTAGTTTCAGGTGTACAGCAAAGTGATTTAGTTATACACATATCTATTCTTTTTCAGATTCTTTTCCCATATAGGTTATTACAGAGTATTGAGTAGAGTTCCCTGTGCTATACGGTAGGTCTTTGTTGATGATCTGTCTTATATATAGTAGTGTGTAAATGTTAATCCCAACCTCCTTATTTATCCACTCCCCCCCTTCCCCATTGGTAACCATAAGTTTGTTTTCTGAGTCTGTTTCTGTTTTGTAAATAAATTTATTTGTATCGTATTTTAGATTCCACATATAAGTGATATCATATGATGTTTGTCTTTCTCTGTCTGACTTACTTCACTTAGCATGATAATCTCTGGGTCCACCCATATGGCATTATTTCATTTTTTATGGCAGAGTAATATTCCATTGTATATATGTACCACATCTTCTTTATCCATTCCTCTGTTGATGAACATTGAGGTTGCTTCCATGTCTTAGCTATTGTAAATAGTGCTGTGATGAACATTGTGGTGAATGACTCTTTTCAAAGTAGGGTTTTCTCCAGATATATGCCCAGGAGTGGGATTGCTGGATCACATGGTAGCTCTGTTTTTAGTTTAAGGAACCTCCATGTGTTCTCCCTAATGATTGTACCAATTTACATTCCTGCCAACAGTGTAGGAGGGTTCCCTTTTCTCCACATCCTCTCCAGCATTTCTTGTTTGTAGACTTTCTGATGATGGCCATTCTCACTGGTGTGAAGTGATGCCTCATTGCAGTTTCGATTTGCATTTCTCTGATAATTAGCGATGTTGACCATCTTTTCATGTGCCTTTTGGCCATTTGTCTGTCTTCTCTAGAGAAATGTCTGTATCTTCTGCCCATTTTTTGATTGGGTTGTTTACTTTTTGATATTGAGCTGCATGAACTGTTTGTAAACCTTGGAGATTAATCCCTTGTTGGTCACATCATTTGTAAATATTTTCTCCCATTCTTTGGGTTGTATTTTTGTTTTGTTTGTGGTTTCCTGTGCTATGCAAGAGCTTTTAAGTTTCATTAGGTCCCCTTTGTTTATTTTTGTTTTTATTTTCATTACCCTAGGAGGTGGATCCAAGAAGATATTACTGTGATTTATGTTACAGTGTTCTGCCTGTGTTTCCTCTAAGAGTTTTATAGTATCAGGTCTTACATTTAGGTTTTTAATCCATTTTGAGTTTATTTGCATGTATGGTGTTAGAGAATATTCTAATTTCATTCTTTTACATGTAGCTGTCCAGTTTTCCCAGCACCACTTATTGAAGGGGCTGTCTTTTCCCCATTGTATATTCTTGCCTCCTGTGTCATAGATTAATTGACCTTAGGCGTGTGGGTTTATTTCTGGGCTTTCTGTCCTGTTCCATTGATCTATAAGTTTGTCTTTGTGCCAGTACCATACTGCTTTGATTACTGTAGCTTTATAGTATAGTCTGAAGTCAGGGCACCTGATTCTTCCAATTCTGTTTTTCTTTCTCAAGATTGTTTGGCTATTTGAGGTCTTTTGTGTTTCCATACAAGTTTTAAGATTTTTTTGTTCTAGATCTGTAAAAAATGCATGGGTAGTTTGATAGGGATTGCATTGAATCTGTAGATTGGGTAGTAGAGTCATCTTGACAATATTGATCCTTCTAATCCAAGAATGTGGTGCAATATATCTTTCCATCTGTGTCAGCGTTGATTTCTTTCACCAGCATCTTGTAGTTTTTGGAGTATAGGCCTTTTGCCTCCTTAGGTAGGTTTATTCTTAGGTATTTTACTCTTTTTGATGTGGCGGTAAATGGGATTGTTTCCTTAATTTATCTTTATGATCTTTTGTTGTTAGTGTATAGGAATGGAACCGATTTCTGTGTATTAATTTTGTATCTTGCAGCTTTACCAAATGCATTGATGAGCCCTAGTAGTTTTCTGGTAGCATCTTTAGAATTTTCTGTGTACAGTATGTCATCTGCAAACAGTGCCAGTTTTACTTCTTTTCCAGTTTGGATTCCTTTTATTTCTTTTTCTTCTCTGATTGCCATGGCTAGGACTTCCAAAACTATGCTGAATAAAAGTGGCAAGAGTGGACATCCTTTTCTTATTCCTGATCATGGAACAATAGACAGTCTTTTCCACTTTGCTTTGTAGACAGTTATTATTGTCATAGTATGAATTATTTTCCTAGCTATCAAGCTACTCATGAAATAGATCACTGCTTGCTATAATCCTACTGCTAAAAGTATATATACAATGTTTGTGTGACAATTCAGTGTAATTGTTAAAGTGTAGAGCCTACAAAAATATCCCCATTAGTATACCTCTGTGTTTGTTCAGTATATCTGATTAGCTCCCACCCTACCCCCCCCCCACCTGCCAACGTGGATAAGTAGGCCAATCAGGCCTCTCTCTCTACACACATACATACATACATACATACGAAGCAAAAGAAGGTCTAGCACTGAGGGACATGAAGAACCCAGGAAAGGCAGCAACCACCTTGGCAGTGAAGAACAAATGTTTTGATCATCAGTGCTTTCTATTGAAAGACTTATGTTCAAAAGGGGGAAGTGATGGAAGAAATTTCCACATAGTGAAGAAAGGGAAGTCATTCTGGCTTATGCATGATTTAATTTGAATTTTATGCTAATTAAAATAGCCTGTTTGTGGCCTATCAAACATTATACATCTGCTTTAATTAGTAAAGAAAAATGTTCATTGACCAGAAGTAAAGAGTGTCCATATTAAAAAGTAAAGATTAAAATGCCTCCCTTCCTGGGATGCCAATACTTTGATGATTAGACTCCCTTCTCAGTGCCAAGCACATAGTGACATGAGGTATACATGCTGTCTTTTTTTTCTTTTTTGAACCTTGAAGGGATGTATCCCTGACTTGTTTGATGTTCTTTGTTCTGACAAGAAATAAAATAGTGCTAGAAAAAACCATGCTTCTCCAGAGCAGTTCCTCAGAGCTATCTGAGAGGCTGCCTCCCAGGCTATAGCCCTCAGTTTGGCTCAGATAAAACTCTTCTGTTACTATTATACATTTTGTATTGATTGTTTTCATTGTCAGAACTTTCACAAGGACAGAGAGACTTGCTCGCTGACAGGAAGAAAGCTCTAGCTAGGGCTGCAGTTCCCACTACCAAAAGACAATTATGGGGATTCCTGGGAATGACTGGGTTCTACTGCATTTGGATGCCCAACTTTGGATTCATAGCAAAACCCCTTTTCGAAGCTCCTGACTGGGGGAATGCCATAAGGAATTTCAGGTTATCAAAGGGAAAGTGCCCCAGTTTTAGGTCTTCCAAATATCAGAAAGCTTTCTGACTTATTTATGAGACACAAGGAGTCAACTTTGGAGTTCTCACTCAGAACTTGGGCATCATAAGGAGACATGTTGTGTATTTCTCAAAGCCAGTAGATAGAGTCACTAAGGGGTGGCCAGTCTGCCTGTGTACTCCCCTCACTGTGTACTCCCTCACCCCACCCCCACAGTAGAACAGAAAAGAGGGTATAGATTAACTTCAGGAAGATTGGGAAAATACTAGGCTTATATTATTGGGTAATCCTACTGTTACTCTGAAAGCAATGTTCATCTTGAATCTTACCGCTTTGCTCCCGATGAATACTATATTGCCTATACATGATTGTATTCAGATAATTCAGATAATTGAACAGGTCTATTCCAGCCATCCCGACCTGATAGACTGGCCATTGAAGGACCCTTTTCCAGACCTTGAGATGTTCACAGATGCAGAATCTTTATGGACCAGGGACAACACAAGTCTGGGTAGATGGGAGTGACTCATCAGAAGACACTGGAAGCAGAAGCCCTTTCACCAGTTACCTCCATACAGAAGGTGGAGCTTATAGCCCTGATGAGATCCCTCTATCTAGGTAAGAATAAGAATAATTATTTTCACTAATTCCAAATATGCTTTCTTGGTGGTCCATGCCCATGGGACCATTTGGAGAAAGAGGACTGTTAACTGCGGGGAAGAAGGAAATTAAACATGCCAAAGAAATTTTAAACTTATTAGAAGCTGTCCTGGAGCCAAAAGAATTGCTATTGTCCCCTGTGCATGACATCAGAAATTGACTGCTCAACGGAAGAATCTAGCTGATCAGGTGACAAAGCTAGCAGCTAGGACTAAAACACATAGATTCCTGATGTTGGCCCTGATCCCTGATGTGGACTTGACAAGATGCTATCCAGAGTATTCTCCTGAAGGTTTAGAAAGTGCCAATAAATGGGGATTTGATTGGATTCCAGGCCATTCTCAGGGTGCTGACTATAGGTATACAAGGAAGGGTGAATTTATAATAGATGAGGCAAGGTCCTCATACCCAAATCACTTATGGAAGATGTAATAAACTGTGTACAACAGAGTACCACTATGGTAGAGTTGCCACCCTCCTGTGGATTCAGAAGTTCATTATAACAGGACCAAACATGCAAAGGACAACTTAAAAGGTGATACAGAAGTGAGTCATATGTGCTAAAAATAATCCTAAAACTGGGCCACCATCAGTCGTCAAAGGAATTCAGACTCTAGGTGCTGGACTCAAGCAATGACTGGCAGTTGATGTCACTGTGATGCCAGGAGCCACTGGAAGCTTTGGGTACTTACCAGTATTTGTGGACACTTTTGCTGATTGGGGGATTTCCTTGCTGGTCTGAAAAAGCTTGTGAGGTTGTTAACACCCTACTAAGGGAAATAATTCCAAGGTTACCTATGTCCATTCAGAGTGACAATGGAGGGGTCTTCATAGCAAGAATAACAAGCATCGGAAATTACATACTTCTTGGTGACCCCAATCTACTGGCAAAATGGAAAAGATCAATCTTTTCCACTCTTAAAAATACAATAGCTAAAACTTGTCAGACTAATTTAACCTGGAATAAGGCTTTACCAGTTGTCCTACTTCAAGTGAGTGTAGCCCATAGAAGCAGGCTCCAATTGAGCCCCTATGAAATGTTGTATGGGTGACCCTTCTATGTTCCAGAAATGGTTTAGGAGATCTGAAAGGGACTCAAAGTAAGGAACTGGACACTGTCAAGTATGTACAATTATTGGGAGCTACTCTAACTGATATAAATAAGTTTGCTTCTGGCACGTTAGTGTTTCCCACAGATGTTCCCCTCTGCCACTTCTGTCCTAGAAACTGGGTCATACTGAAATCTTGGAAGAATAAACATCCAGAAGACCAGCTTCATCCTTGCTGGACTGGACCTTATGAGGTGTTACTCATGACCCATCTTTGGTGAAGATGAAGGGAATTAAGCCATGGATCCACCACACTCAAGTTTATCCAGTTCTGCAGAGATAACAGAGACACCCATCCTGTCTCCAGGAACGCAACAAGAAAGGGAAACCACACTACAGGAGTGAACCAGGATTGAGATCAACCAAACCTTGGCTGGTTTTGCATCCCTGATACTGACTTTCCTGAGTGGAAAGGTGAAGCCCTGACAGCTCTTAAATGCTTTCCAAGAGGAAGTCTCGAAAGAAATTGAGGGGATTGCTGCAGTGGTGACTTTGGTAAAGTAAAACTCTTTAGAAAGCAATCTAAATAACTTGTTAGGTTACCAGAATGTTCTTTTTTGTTATCCTTTCTCTTTGTTTCTAACCTTCTAGGCTTGGAAAGACAATTCAGTGATTAGAATTTCTCAAACTTTGGCCAAAGCAGGTAATCTCTCTAGCTGTTGGGTAAGTCAGTCAAAACTTTTTTCTTTATTTGATATTGTTTCACTGTTGATTGTGCTGTGATTAGCTTCTTGACTGTCCCTAACTTCACTGTGACTTATGATAGAAAGCCCTCAGATATAACATACCAGGTTAGGCTAATCAGAGAATTTCCTGTCTCCTGCTTTTTCTTGACTAAGCCAGAATTGGGTCCTCTCCTCATATCCTCAGATTAAAAATGAAATGATCCTGGCATCTACCTCTGCTAAGGTTCTACTTGGTCAAAATACTGTAGAAACTGTACTCATTTTTCACAGCCTATGTCCCTTCCATATTTAATACCTAAGTGTTTCAGCCAAACTGATAGAGATTGAGACACTCCAATATGTAAAAAAGATAAAATAAGATAAAAATACTCTCAAGGGCCACCCACACCTCTTCTGATTTGCAAATTAAATGATTCCTTCTGGACATAGCCTTACACCTATCCCTGTCTTGACCGTGTCCTAGGTAAAATTCCAAAAAACAAGAGCCTAAGTTTTAACAATTCATCTGGTATTCTGGGTGCCCCCACAGGGTACACCTTTGTCTGCAGTTTTGATGAACAGTCTTGGGCCTGAGTGCCTCAAGAGCTAGTGCATAGGTGATATTTGTTTATTGGGATAGTCACTCCCTTTTCTGTCCATAATCCAGATGAGACCCACATTGGGCCAGTTCTTTAAAACTGTTCTCTAGGATTAAAAAAGACCACCTATTTGCCTGGATATGAAGAAGATAGACTTTGGTACATATTCAATAGAGTACTTTCACCATGGTGGGGAGTTGGATCACATGAGCACATGATTAGAAAACTTTCAGCTACCCTACAGGGATAAGCCAATTAAAGTGTCTTATCTATGACTAGCCTATGGGTGGAAATGGACTCATTAGCCAAACTAGTCCTAGATAACTGTATAGCTCAAGATGTTATACAGGCCATATAGGCTGGGATTTGTGCTATTGCTAATACCTGTTGTTGTGAATACACTAATGCTCTGTTGAAAAAGAAAACTATATAGACAAGATTAGGCAACAGGTTACACGGCTACAACAAGTATTCCCAGAAGTACTGGATCTAGACTGATTTTTCAGACTAGTTTCCTGGATTCTCCAAGAGATTCGATCTGTTCTTTAGGAACTGTTAAGAAGTGGGTTATCTATATATTTCATCCTCTTAATTTGGTATTTAGTTATAAATTCTGCTCTTAAGTCCTGTACCAAGATTGTTAAGTATAAAAATTCTAATTATGCAAAATTTAACCTGAGATTGGGAACAAAATATTTTCCAATGAGTGCTAACCAGTTTCATTCCTCAAGCCCTTGTTAGGGCTGCACACCTTATCAGCAGGAAGTAGCCAGAGTGGTCATTGCCCCTCTTCCCTCAAGACTGAGGAATGATAAAAAATATGTGGGGACTGAAACCAGAGGTAATCATTAGTTAAATTCACTTCACCTGTAGTCTGCTTTTTTACTAATCAAGGTCGTTTTAATCATTGCTACAAAAAACTTACATGTTCTCCAAGTGGCATGTAACCTAAACAATAAGATGTTTTTCCAGGTTGTTCTCAAGAAACTGCATCAACTGTGTCTAGTTTGACTGAGCTGTTGCCCTTCAGGTGGGCACATGTGTGTCCACCTGGTGACCTTTTGAATGTGCAGATGCCTGTAGCTTAGTGATACTGGCACAGAGTGATGATTATTGCACCTGTTTCTAATCGCTGCTCCCTGTGCCTTTATTCTTCATCCCGTAAATACCCTAAGCCTCTTGTCTTTGGGGAGGTGTATTTGAGAGTTGTTCTCCAGTCTCCTTGCTTGGTTGCCTTGCAGATAAATCCTGTATTTGCTGCAAACCTCAGCATTGCAGCATGTTGGCTTGCTGTGAATCAGGCAAAATGAACCTGGGTCAGTAACATATTTTACAAAGGCAAGTCAATGAAAGAAGTCTAGATGGATCTTTTGCCCATGGCTCATTGTTCCCTTGCAGGTACTGAGAGCCCATGGAAGAGCCCGGGCAGCTGCCTCATCTGTTAGTTCTGGGACTGTCCCTGGATTTCCTTGTGCTGTCAACCTTCAATGCTTTGTTTTGTTTTGCAGTGGAGAAACAAGTTGTTTGGGGGCTTGAGTTTGGAAGACATCTTTTACGTGAGTAACCTCATTAAAAAAACACACCTGTGCCTACATTGTCTTTGCAATCCTGACCAGATGGTGGGTTGGAGGCCAATGTGGCAGGACTCTGGCAGACAGTATAAAGGGTAAGGGCTGCTGAGATACTCACTATCTCTGTTAAAGGCCTGGGGCTCTGGTTTTTTGGTTTTGTTTCGGTCTGTTTGGACATGTCTACTTATGTCTGATTGTCTTAATTGTTAAGAACTGGCTGTTGGGAATTGAGCTTCTTGGAGACTGTGGCAAGGACCCTCAGAAAGATTTCATTGCTGTGACTCCCTGAAAGCAAATCCCTTCAAAATGGGAAACATTAATTCACTTCCCTCTTGCAGCCCTCTAGGCTACATTCCCCAGAATTGGGGAACTTTCAGTTATGAATCTGGGGAAAAGAAAAAGATGGTGATTTTTGGTAACACTGCATGACAATCATATATCATTTAGCCTTTGGAGCAAAATGGTCTAAAAATGGATGCTTAAATTACAGTATAATTTTGCAACTAGACTTATTTTGTAAAATAAATAGGAAGAAAAATGGGGTGAAATACCTTATGTAAAGTCTTGCATGTTTATTGTATCAGAATAAACTTGTGCAAATAAAATAAGATTATGGTCCAATAGGAAGGAAAGGCAAAGAAACCTGTTTGGCTTGATTCTGATGAAAAGGAGGGTGGCTTGCTGTTAATTCAGTTAAACGCTGACTGCTCTTCCCCCACCTTTACATGATGCTGCCATTGCTCCTTTGCTGCCAGTGCCTGAGCCACAGCCTCAGGCTTGCCCTGCCCACCAGCCCACCCCTTGTCTGTGAGGATGGAGAAATAGGAATGGTCTCCCCCTCTCATACGAGCCAGGGTACTCAGTTTGGCCAGGGAGCTTCCCTAAATCAAATGGGACAACATCCATTAAGGCAAGTCCTCACTGGGGGTGTGAATGCCGACACTGGGCAGCTGATGGGATTGATCTGGGTCCACTCCCCCTTTTCAACTTCAGATTTATGGATTTATTTAGTTAAAACAATATAACAACTTGACCCAAAAAGAGTGGGAAATCTTTTCTATGTCTCTCTCTTTTTTTGTTGTTGCAACACACAACCCAACCTGGGCAGATATTCAAAATGTATTAAGTACCCTCTTCACTTCAGAAGAATATAGAATGGTGTTGGATAAAGTTAGGAAGGAGGTAGATGGACTTCATACAGAAACCCCTGGCAACCCACTACTGGCTGCTATAAGAGTAGCTGTGCCAACCGTGGGGTCTAATCAGGATGTAACTACTGGGGAGAGGCCAAAACTTAACCATTATGGAGACTGCGCTCTTGTGGGATTGTGAAGAGGGGTAGCAAACAAAGAAGCCTTAATAAAGTACAGGAGATAAAACAGAAACCCTGAATGAGGATCCTTCAGAACTTCTAGAAAGGGTCTTTAATGCCTATAGGCAATATACAGATCTAGACCCTGAGGCCCAGAGAATTTACAGATGGTTGACTTTTATTGGTCAGAGAGCCCCAGATATACAGAATAACATGCAAAATGTGGAAGGGACTTTTGGACTGCCTGTGTCTCAACTTGTTAAAATTGCCTTCAAAATTTTTAATGGCAGGGACCAGGTTCAGGAGAAAAGGAAACAACAGAGAATGAAACAGGCTGCTATGCTGGCAGCTGCCTTGACATAGGGAAGAGCCAGACCAAATTGAAGACTCCCACAAGGGACTCAGCAAAAGGTAGGAGGCCCTAAACCCCAAACATCAACTTAGAAGGGAAACCCTGCCAATGTGCATGTTGCAAACAGGGGGAACACTGGAAAAGAGACTGTCTCAAGGCTCCCGATACCTCAGACCACGTACTTTATTCTTTATCCCATAAATACTCAGAGCCCCTTGCCTTCCAGAAGGCGGATTTGAGATTTGTTCTTCCATCTCCTTGCTTGGCTGTCTCTTTGCCACAAACCTGGGTGTCTCAGCATTTTGACTTGGTGAGAATCAGGCAAAATGAACCTGGGTTAGTAACATTTAGGGGAATCTGAATCCTGTGACTGTAAATGTTTTGTCCTAAATTAGGAAGCTGTTTTCCCTGAGAAATGTCTTATCAGATTGTGATTTATTCTTGCACTTTACAGATAGCTTCTTATACTTTTTCTTATAGTTGCAATTACCCATCACTTTGATACTGATTCGTGACAGCCATCTTTACTTTCTTCTTTTCTTTCCTCTTTTTTTTTTTTTTTAATATTTTTTACACTGGAGTATATTTGCTTCACAATGTTGTGTTCATTTCAGGTGTACAGCAAAGTGATTTAGTTATACATATACATATATCTGTTTTTTCAGATTCTTTTCCCATGTAGGTTATTATAGAGTATTGAGTAGACTTCCTTGTGCTGTACATTAGGTTCTTATTATCTATTTTATATTTAGTTGTGTGGATATGTTAATCTCAACCTCTTAATTTATCCCTTCCCCCACCTTTTCCCCTTTGGTTACCATAAGTTTGTTTTCTAAGTCTGTGAGTTTGTTTGTTTTATAAATGAGTTCATTTGTATCATTCTTTTAGATTCCACATATAAGGGATATCATGTGATATTTGTCTTCCTCTGTCTGGCTTACTTCACTTAGTATAATAATTTCTAGGTCCATCCATGTTGCTGCAAATGGCATTATTTCATTTTTTTTAAAGGCAGGGTAATAATCCATTGCATATATGTGTCACATCTTCTTTGTCCATTCATCTGTTGATGGACATTTAGGTTGCTTCCATGTCTTGGCTATTGTAAATAGTGCTGCAGTGAACACTGGGGTGTGTATACCTTTCTGAAGTATGGTTTTTTTTCCAGAAGTATGCCCAGGAGTGGGATTGCAGGATCATATGGTAGCTCTATTTTTAGTTTTTTAAGAAACCCCCATACTGTGTTCCATAGTGGCTTACCAATTTACATTCCCATCAGCAGTGTAGATGGGACTCTTTTCTCCATACCCTCTCCCGCATTCATTGTTTGTAGACTCTTGGATGATGGCCATTCTAACTGGTGTGTGGTGATACCTCATTGTAGTTTTGATTCACATTTCTCTAATAATTGACGATGTTGAGCATCACTGCATGTGGTTTTTGGCCATCTGTATGTCTTCTTTGGAGAAGTGTCTATTTAGATGTTCTGCCCATTTTTAGATTGGGTTGCTTGTTTTTTGATATTGAGCTATATGAGCTGTTTGTGTATTTTGGAAATTAATCCCTTGTTGGTCTCATCATTTGCAAATATTTTCTCCCATTCTGTGGGTTGTATTTTGTTTTGTTTATGGTCTCCTTTGCTGTGCAAAAGCTTTTAAGTTTCACTAGGTCCCATTTGTTTATTTTTGTTTTTATTTCCGTTACTCTAGGATGTGGATACCAAAAGATCTTGCTGCGATTTGTGTCAGAGTGTTCTACATATGTTTTCTTCTAAGACCTTTATAGTATCTGGTCTTATATTTAGGTCTTTAATCCATTTTAAGTTTATTTTTGTGTATAGTATTAGAGACTGTCCTAATTTCATTCCTTTACATGTAGCCAGTTTTCCCTGCACCACTTATTGAAGAGGCTGTATTTTCTCCATTGTATAGTCTTGCCTCCTTTGTTGTGGATTGACCATAGGTGTATGGGTTTATTTTTGGGCTTTTTATCCTGTTCCATTGACCTATAAGTCTGTCTTTGTGCCAGTACAATACTGCTTTGATTGCTGCAGCTTTATATTATAGTCTGAAGCTGGGGGGACTGATTCCTCTAGCTCCCTGTTTTTCTTTTTCAAGATTGTTCTGGCTATTCATGGGTCTTTTGTGTTTCCATACAAATTTTAAGATTTTTTTTGTTCTAGATCTGCAAAAAATGCCATTGGTAATTTGGTAGGGATTGCAGTGAATCTATAGATCACCTTGGGTAGTATGGTCATTTTGACAATATTGATTCTTCCAGTCCAAGAACATGGTATGTCTTTCTGTCTGTTTGTGATATCTTTGATTTCTTCCATCAGTGTCTTACAGTTTTTGGAGTACAGGTCTTTTGCCTCCTTAGGTAAGTTTATTCCTAGGTATTTTATTCTTTTTGATGCAATGGTAAATGTACTTGTTTGCTTAATTTCTCTTTCTAATCTTTCATTGTGAGTATATAGAAATGCAACAGATTTCTGTGTACTAGTTTTGTATCATCCAACTTTACCAGATTTATTGATGAGCCTTAGTAGTTTTCTGGTAGCATCTTTAGAATTTTCTATGCACATTATCGTGTCATCTGCAAACAGTGAGAGTTTTGCTTCTTCTTTTCCAATTTGGATTCCTTTTATTTCTTTTTCTTCTCTGATTGCCATCAGAGAAGGCTAGGACTTCCAAACCTATGCTGAATAATAGTGGTAAGAGTGGGCACCCTTGTCTTGTTCCTGATCTTAGAGGAAATGCTTTCAGTTTTTCACCATTGAGAATAATGTTCACTATGTGTTTGTCATATATGGCCTTTATTATGTTGAGGTAGGTTCCCTCTGTGCCCACTTTCTGGAGAGTTTTTACCAAAAATGGGTGTTAAATTTTGTCACGTGCTTTTCATGCATCTATTGAGATGGTCATGTGGTTTTTATCTTTATGTGGTGTACAGCACTGGTTAATTTGCATATGTTGAACCATCCTTGTGAACTTGGGATGAATCCTACTTGGTTGTGGTTATGATCTTTCTTATGTGTTGTTGGATTTGTTTTGCTAATATTTTGAATTTTTGCATCTATATTCATCAAAGATATTGGCCTCTGATTTTCTTTTTTGGTAGTATCTTTGTCTGGTTTTGCTATCAGGGTATGGTTGCTTCATGTACGTTCTTTTTATGTCTGGTAGAATTCACCTGTTAAACCATCTGGTCCTGGGCTTTTGTTTGTAGGGATTTTTTTTTCCCCTTTGGTTACAGAGTATAAATATTTCACTTCTAGTGATTGGTCTGTTCACATGATCTATTTCTTCTTGATTCAGTTTTGGTGGGCTGTATGTTTCTAGAAAGTTGTCCATTTCTTCTAGGTTGTCAGATTTCTTGCCATGTAATTATTCATAGTATTCTCTTATGTTTTTTTGTATTTCTGCAGTATCAGTTGCAATTTCTCTTTTTTCATTTCTTATTTTGTTTAGTTGGGTCTCTCTCTTCTTGGTGAGCCTGGCCAGAGGTGTTTCAATTTTGTTTATCCTTTGAAAGAACCAACTCTTGGTTTTATTGATTTTTTTCCTATTTTTTTAATCTCTATTTTATTTACTTCCTCTCTGATCTTTATTATTTCCTTCCTTCTGCTGACTTTGTTTTATTTGTTCTTCTTTTTCTAGTTCTTTTAGGTGGCAATTTATGTTGTTTAAGATTTTTTTTTTGAGGAAGGCTTGTATCACTATGAACTTCCCCCTAAGAACTGCTTTTGCTGCATCCCATAGATTTTGTATGGTTGTGTTTACATTGTTGTGTGTCTCAAGGTATTTTTTAATTTCCTTTCTGATTTCCTCATTGACCCAGTTATTTTTTACTAGCATGTTGTTTAGTCTTTATGTAATCAGTTTTTTCTCATTTCTTTCCCTGTGGTTGATTTCTAGTTTCCTGCTGTTGTGGTCAGAGAAGATGCTTGAAATACTTTCTATACTCTTGGTTGAGGCTTGTCTTGTGCCCTAGTGTGTGGTCAACCTAGAGAATGTTCTATGTGCACTTGAAAAGAATGTATATTCTGGTTTTTTTGGATGTAATGTCCTGAAAAGTATCAATTAAGTCTAACTGTTCTGTTGTATCATTCAGGATCTCTGTTGCCTTGTTGATTTTCTGTCTAGAAGATCTGTCCATTGATGTGAGTTGTGTGTTAAAGTCTCCTATTACTGTATTCGCATCAATGTCTCCCCTTCTGTCTGTTAGTATTTGTTTTATGTATTTGGGTGCTCCTATATGTGTATATATGTTGACGAGTGTAAAATCCTCTTCTTGTATTGATCCTTTTATCATTATATAGTGTCCTTCTTTATCTTCTTTAGGGCCTTTGTTTTAAAGTCTAAATTGTTTGATATGAGTATTATGACTTCTGCTTTCTTGTCATTTCCGTTTGCATGAAATGTCTTTTTCTGTCCCCTCACTTTCAATCTATGTGTGTCCTTTCCCCTAAGGTGGGTTTCTTGTAGGCAGCTTGCTGTAGGTTCTTGTTTTTTTATCCAGTCTGCCACTCTGTCTTTTGATTGGAGCATTCAGTCCATTGACATTTAAGGTAATTATTGATACATCTGTATTTATTGTCATTTTAAACCTTTCCCAGTTGATTCTGTGTTTCTTCTTTGTTCCTTTTTTTTTTTCTTTTTGTGGTTTGATGATTTCCTTTTATTTTATGCTTGTGTTCTCTTCTGTTTGGCTTTTGTGAATCTATTCTGTGTTTTTGATTTGCAGTTACCCTGTTTTTCAGGTATGTTGACCACTTCCTATATTTGCTTTCTTTAGATTCTGATAGTCATATAGGCTCAAATACAGTCTTAAAAAAAAAAACTCTACATTTTCTTACTCTCCTTCCCCACATTTTATGATTTTGATGTCCTGTTTCACATCTTCATGTTCACCCTTTGGCTCTTCCCTTGTGTTTATCATTGCTTTCACAGTTTTTTTTTTTTTCTTTTTGATCATACGAATCAAAAAGTATATGACTGGTTTATTTAAGTGATTTAGTTTCCAATTGTGATTTCCTCTTTCCTAAATCTTCTTGCTTTTCTATTTAGAGACGACCTTTTAATACTTCTTTTAGGATAGGTTTAGTATTGCTGTATTCTTTTAGTTTTTGCTTCTCTGAGAAATTCTCTCTCTCCCCTCCTATCCTAAATGATAATCTTACTGGATAGAGTATTGTAGGTTGCAGATTTTTCCCTTTCAAGACTCTGAATATATTTTGCCCCTCCCTTCTGGCCTGCAGCATTTCTGTAGAGAAATCAGCTGATACCCTTATGGGGGTTCCCTTATAATTAACTTTTTCTGTTGCTGCCTTTAGAATCTTCTTTAACTCCTTCCATTTTTATTATAGTATGTCTTGGTGTAGGACTGTTTGGGTTCATCTTGTTTGGGACCATCTGTACTTCCTATATTTGGATATCTGTTTCCTTCTTTGAGAAGTTTTCAGCCATAATTTCTTTAGATACATTTTTAGTCCCCTTTTCTCTCTCTTCTCCTTCTGAAATCCTTGTTATGCATAGACTGGCATGCTTTATATTATTTCATATTATATTGTTTGTATTTCTTATACTATCCCATAGGTCTCAAATGGCTTTCTTTTTTTTTTTCATTTGGCTTTCCGTCTCCTGTTCTGGTTGGGTAATTTCCATCAGTGTATTCTATCTTTCAGATCACTTATTCTTTCTTCTGCATTACAGTAAGTCCCCTACATATGAACGAGTTCTGTTCTGAGAGTGCATTCATTAAATCCAATTTGTTCGTTAAGGGGCTTCCTAGGTGGCACAGTGGTTAAGAATCTGCCTGCCAATGCAGAGGTCACGGGTTCGATCCCAGCTCCAGGAAGATCCCACATGCCATGGAGCAACTAAGCCCGTGTGCCCCCCAAAAAAAAAAAAAATTTGTTAAGTCCAACAAAGTTAGCCTAGGTAGCCAATTAACACAATTGGCTATGTAGTACTGTACTGTAATAGGTTTATAATACTTCTCACACAAATAATACATAAAAAACAAGCCCCCAAATAAAACATTTTTAATCTTACACTACAGTATCTTGAAAAATACAGTAGTACAGTGCAACAGCTGGCATACAGGGGCTGGCATTGAGTGAACAGGCAAGAAGAGTTAGGGTTAGGGAGAGTAGGTGAGAGATGGTAAAGCTGAAGGATCGCCAGCAATAGGAGACAGGGCAAGCTGCAATTTCACTCATGCCTGATGCTGATGGAATGCATGTTCACATCTTTGAAAGTCTGCAACTTGAAGGTTCATATATAGGGGACTTAACTGTATTCAGTCTGCTATTCATTGTCTTGAGCTCAGCTTTTGTCTTGGCAAATGAGTTTTCTAATTTTTCTTGGTTCCTCCTTATAGTTTCTAGTTCCTCTTTACAGTAATCTGCATTTCGGTTGATAGCTTTTCTTAATTCAGTGTTTTCATTGCCTCCTTTTTGAACTCAGTGTCTATTAGACTGAAGAGGTCCGTTTCATTGTTTGTTCCTTTAGGGAAATTCTCTTGGTCTTTTAACTGGGAGTGGTCCCTCTGCTTCTTTGTTTTGCTTATACAGTATTTCTCTTACTCTGTGAGTTGAGGAGAAACAATTATCTGCTGTAATCTTGGAGGTTTATTTACACGCAGGAGTGTCCCTTTGTAGCTTGTGTGGGTTTAATTTTGTTTTGGCGTGAGGGCTGCTTTTAGTTTGGATGTCTCTATCCTTAGCGTGTGCTGGCCATTATCCCCTTGATAGGGGGTGTGCAGGTGTGTGGTCTGCACAAGCTCCTGGGGAGGCAGGGACAGCAGTTGGTGCTGCTGACTATTGTCGTGGGACTCTCAGTGATGGAGGACATGGACATTTTAGATGTACCATTCTTCCCATGGCAGATACTAAAATCCAAAAGCCCGTCTTAAGAGAAAATGGGGATATTTTCTGCTGAGTATGTCTGTACACAGTTTGTTTTTGAAAACTCAGATGCTCTTATTAAAAATGTTTCTGACGGACTTCCCTGGTGGTCCTGTGGTTGGGACTTCACCTTCCAATGTTGGGGGTGGTGGTGTATGGGTTTGATTCCTGGTCGGGGAGCTGGGATCCCACATGCCTTGTGGCCAAAAAACCAAAACATGGAACAGAGGCAGTACTGGAAAAAATTCAATAGAGACTATGAAAATGGTCCACATCAAAAAAATCTTTAAAAATATGATTTTGAAATAAGGTTGAATAAGAACAGCTGCATGACTGTGGATTTGTATTAAACAAGGCTTGGAACATTGAAAGCTATTCTTCCTGTGATTTGCATCTGTATTCATTTGCTAAAGGCTGTCAAAGTACCACAGATTGGGTGGCTTAAATTTATTTTCTTAAAATTCTGGAGGCTAGATGTTCGAGATCGAGGTTTTGAGTTTTCTTCTTTGGCCTCTCTCCTTGGCTTGTAGATGGTATCGTCTCCCTGTACCGTCCCAAACTGTTCCTGTGTATGTCCTAATTTCATATGTGAGCACCAGTCCTATTGGATGGGACCTTCTTTAACCTTAATTAACTCATCTAAAAATAGTCATAGTCTGATGTACTGAGGGGAAGTGGCTCAGTGTGAATTGTGGGGACAAAATTCCATCCATAACAGTATCTAACAAATTTAATTAACCTGTAAAAGAGTCTACATCCATAGAAGATCACTGACAGGGGGTGGGGACAACTTGCATGCATATGGTCATTGACATTACTCTGAAGTAGAAATTTTCTAAAAAAAATGGTGATTTATTTTGCTTTAACATACAATGGTAAATATATTGGGATCGTCAAGTTTTAAAAAAATTTGCTGGTCCTACTTTACACATTACAATACTAATAATGTAAGCTCATTAATTCTTCCATTTCAGTGTAGGAAAGGGATCCAATTAACACCTACTAGCAGCTTGGCTAAGAATGGACATTAAAATCAGACAACACGTTGTAAATATAAAGTACTTTTCTCCAAATGTGTATAAAAGTTTTGAAACAATCACTGCCTGCTCCACAGGACAATCTGGATTTCAAAAATGTTCCAGACCAGGAATAGCATAACCCTGTGTAACAATACTTACAATAGTTTAAACAATATTTTATCAGACTTTTGCACTTGACATTTGAAAAAGAGAAACAGTAGCCAAGGAACTGCATAATCAAAAAATGAAAATTATATAAAATATTTCCACCACTATTTAAATGCCAGATTTAATCAAGCAATAGTAAAAAATATCAAAACAAAACCATAATAATACAACCTTCTGTTTAAAATAACAGCACTGTTCTGCCTCTTTTCCACTGAATTTTACATATGAACAGACTATATATACTGTTTTTTTCAGAGAAATGTCCATTTGGTCTGTTTCAGTCAGGTTCACACTGAATCCTTTCTCTTCTGAGGATATACAACTCCATGATGTTTCCATATTTCCAACTTTCTGGGTTAGGTGCAATGTCTGAAGTATAATACATTTCTCTTTCTCCTTTACACAGTGCAGAGTATACAGGCTTAGGTTATGTAGCTTCTCTTTTACTCCAGGTCACTGTCTTTTTCTAAATTCAAGGCGGTATTCAATGGAGTGCAGTAGTTTGGCTTGTCAGAAGGTACAAAGCCCGGCAGACACACACACTTATAGGAACCTTCGGTGTTGATGCACTTGGCATTCTTGCAGAGAGACATCCGGTTGTTCAACTCATCACATTCGTTGACATCTGTAATAAGCCACAGCACGCAGGTAAGCAAGCTTTAACATCACTCCAGGAGGAAATGCAATCTACACCCGACCTGAGGCACCTGACCTGAACACAGGCTGGCTGTTCTGTGCTCTCCCCAGTAAGTTGCATAGTCTTTCCCATTACTGTCTGTTTCAGTTACATGCAAGAGAAATACAACTTTCTGGATCTTAAAAAGGTGATTATCCAGGAGGTTCTAGAATTTCTTTCCCTGTTATTTAACACAACAGGGACCGTTTTGTCAGCTTGACTTTTTATAGTCAAACCTCAAAAAGCTGGAAGAACTATCAGACTTCTAAATTCCTTTCTGCTGATGGAGAAGAACTGTTAGGCTGTCAAAAGAAATACAGAAAGCCTCTGAGCAGTCTCTCTACTTTCTTAGATTTCTCTCCTTAAGAAGAAAGGCTCTTATGCACTTGAAACACCTGTAATAACCCACGTTACCTATTTTTTAGACCCACCACAGATTGAGACTAACAGAACTGAAGTGGGGAAACCACAGGAGGGAGCAAACAGCCACAAAAATAGAGGGAAAAAAATGCTTCCAGTCAAGAGTCTTTTAGCAAGGAGGCCAACAGCATCAATCACATGGGAAGGATACATGTATTTTTATTGTTCTCTTAAAAGTAAGAGGGAAGGCAATGTGAGAGTTTTAAAAAGAACTTTCTCCAAAATGGAAGTTGTATTTTCTTTTTCACCTATAGTCCCTTCATGCTGGTGTCAGGTATTCAGGGAAAACATTATGTGCTTCAGAGTCAAAAGCTTAATTTAAAATAGTCAAACTAATTACCCCAATCTTTCTAGCCTTTCCTCCATATGTACCATTAAAATGAATTCTTAAATATCAACTTTTAAAAAAAATTGTGATAAAATATATGGAATATAAAATTGACCATTTTAACCATTTTTGCATGGATGGTCCAGTGGCGTTAAGTACCTTCACATTGTGCAGTTGTCACCATTGCCACCTTCAGAACTTTTCTCATCTTCCCAAACTGAAACTCTGCAAATCTTAAATATAATAGATTGTCTGAGGTACAGGGCATCTCAGAAGAATAATTTCCCGTCAAATACATGTGCTTCTTACCGACACAGGTCATCTTGGCCATATCCAAGTGATACCCATCGAAGCAATCGCAAGTGTAACCTTCCTGCACCCTGACACAGCGGCCGTTTTCACATCCATTGAGGATGCCACATTCTTCAGCCTGCAACTCCTCAAAGCTATTTAAAAAACCTGGAAGCGAAACGGCAGGAGGCAAGTTAGAAATTTTCAACCTCTTACAGTTTTTTTTTTTTTTAAAGCTCTTTATTGGAATATAATTGCTTTACACTCTTCTACCAGCTTTTGAGGTACACCAAAGTGAATCAGCTGTATTTATACATATATCCCCATATCCCCGCCCTCCCTGTCCTGGCCCTCTAAGGCATCACCCATCATCGAGTTGATCTCCCTTTGTTATACAACAACTTCCCACTAGCTAGCTATGTTACACTTGGTAGTATAAATGTGTCTATGCTACTCTCACTGTATCCCAGCTTCCCCTTCACCTACCCCCCAACCCCATGTCCTCCAGTCCATTCTCTGCATCTGCGTCCTTACAGTTTTTTAAAATGACATGATCATTATGGTTCATCATACGTACATATTTCCTATACCTTAAAGATAGCATTAAAATTTAAGCAAATATATCTGTATGTGATATTAAGTATAAAGTATTACAAACCTGTGTATATTGTACAGATTAGCCCCACATCTTGAATTCTGATGTTCTACATTAAAATCACAAATAATACAGCAAGTAGGGTATTTGTTTTTGCTCTTAATTATTAAAATTGTTTAAGATTTTAAATTTCCTGAGTTCTCAGTAGGGTCAGTGTCAGAACATCTTTCAGGATGGAACCAATGGAATTCACTATCAGAGTAGTCATTTGCTAAGATACATGAGCATTGGAGGTGGTGCTCTTTTATTGGGAGTTCCCAGGAGCAGAAAAAAGCCAGGCTAGCCTTGCCATGTGAGGTCTGTTTGTTTGCTCTGGCTTTGCAGTGAGCCTTTCAAAAAGGCTTTTGGGGGATCAAAGGATAAAGGCAGTAAACGGGACTCAAAACATCCTGATAAATGAGAAATACATCATACTTCTATTTAGAAAACCAAAACTTTTTTTTTTTAAGAAAACAAAGAAGTTCTTGTTTGGCTCTTTTTTAGATATCTTTAAACTGATTCAGAGTTACAGTTTAGTAATACAAAAACAATGTAACCAGGCATCAAGAATACAACTTTCCTCTCTAGAAAGAGGAAAATAAATATAAATCCACAGTGACCCAAACACACTGTTAATGTGGCCTCTCATTCTCTTCCCTGCTTATTAGCTTTTAAGGGGGCGAAAAATCGACCTAGGACCAGAAATCTCCATCTGGCCTTTGAAGTAATTCTCCAGTGGAACTGCAGGGGGCAGCAAAATATTTCTTATGCAGGGCTGTAGGGTCTAACAATGATTTTAAAAACTGAGTCATACATCTATGACATGCCATTTTATAAATTTTAAAGGGAAAAAAAAATACAACTGGACATCAAGACTATCAGCAGATCCTGAAGCCAGTTTGAGAAATACTGACAAGAAAGTCAACCTATGGAAATATTTCAAAGCCCAGGTAACACAGCAAAGTCATTTTAACTTTATAACTAATAAAATTATTTTTTATTGCAGGAGTTAAAACATGAAATTAAAATTTGAAACTCCTACAAACACATTAAGTAGACTCCCCCAAATACTTCTATAAGACTCTAAAACAGCAGCAGTCAGGCAAAGTACAGATTGTGCTCTAAAGCAGGCCTGCTACCTATTTTTATGAATGAAGTTTACTGGAACACAGCCTCACCTATTTGCTAATATATGTCTGTGGCTGCCTTTCTGATGTAAGAGCAGAGTTAAGTTGCTGCAAAAGAGACTACATAGCCTGCAAAGCCTACAAAGGTTAGTATCTGGCCATTTATAGAAAAAGTTGATCTCTGCTCTAGAAAATGACAGTTTAGAAATACTGCTCTAATTAAAAGGTAACACCAGTCATTAGCCCAACTTTCTTAAACAGAAAGGCAGGAGATGGTGAATCATAAAGGTGGTAGGAAACCTCAGCCTCTCTTTTACTATCTACCCAATATGGTTATGTCTTCAGCAGGGCCAGAGAGTCTTTGATCCTGGTCTAGGAAGGAGGAGCTATTTCTCTGTAACTTGTAAGAAATTTAAAGTCCATTACATAGTGAAAGCAAGGGTTCTTGGAACTGCATCACAACTTCCTATGTTGCTAAATAGGAAATTGATCTGATACCAACATGTTTATTTCTTAACATTTGTAGTGACTTTAAAAAGTTCCAAAGCAATGACAGCTTAAAAAAAAAGATGCATAAGCCAGAACATTTCAACATTAAAATTCCTGGCATCTGAACTATAATGCATTAGAGGCTACACACACAAGCCATGGGATTGTGTCAGAGTTACATATAGATTTACCCTGATATTTTGGATTTGTGGGGCAGGCAAACTGCACTTTCTCTCAACTTTAATATTTCTCCTCCCTTTCTTTTTTTTAAAGTAAATGTTTACTGACCTATAACATATACACAGAAGTGTAGAAATCATAAGTGCACAGTCTTTCAATGTATTTAAGCACATTTCTTAAAGTAGTGCATGGTTATTTGTGATTGATGAAAAGAAATAATCTAAGGTGTTCCAAGTTAGGATAGTGGTTATCCTGAGGTGGGTAGGAGGACAGTTGGGAAAAGGGCACCAGGGGTCCTTCCTGCTGGGTGCTGGCAATGCTCTAGACCCACTGAGGTCTAGAAGACCCAACCTAGCTGATTTAATAGAATGCTGTTTTCAAGCAGTTTTAATTCGGCTGAAGGCTCAATATATTGCATCTATATTGCATCCTTTAAAAAACAAAAGCGAAGAAAGGCGAAGGGAAGGAGGAAAACACTCTTCGACTCAGAACTGAAATAGCTCCAGAGGTAGCCACGAAGCTTGTGTTGCTCCTCGGGACCCAGGTCGTGGCAGTCTGCTTTGTGCACAGGTGACAGGGCCCAAAGCGAGAACAGCCTCATTATATTTATAATTTCAGCAGTGTCTCCAAAGTCCTTACCCCAACTACCTGGTCCACAGGGATTCTGTCTTGAAAATCTGAAGCAGCTGCAGGGAGGCCCCCACTCTGTAGGATGTGGACCAGGCACCTGGACTCTGCTGCCTAGTCCCATTCTTGAAGGCAGACAACCTATTATCTACTGATGTTTCAATTTGTACCATCCCATTTTTCAGACGTAATTAGCCTGCATTTGAAAGCTATGGTCTCTCCCACAGACATATTTAGCTTGTGTGGCTTTCTCGTCCAGGATGCTCTGGTTGTACATTCAGGCATTTACTTTCTAAACGGGATTTAGAAAGTAAAACAGGATTCTCACATACACACCCCACTTCCCACTTGAAAAGTCTGCTCACAAATCCAGGAAAAGCATCGCACATCATTTCTTAATAAACCCCCTCATAAGTGAATTCTAAAAATTAATCTCTGACCACAAAAGCACTCGTTTTATCTCCCATTCTACATGCTTGTAAAGATTAACTCGGTACAGTTACCATTTATCATTTCCTTGTATGAAAAAAGACTACAGTATAACCAAGTTATCAAACTAGGCCACTGCTTCATGGGTAAAGCAATGATTTTGTCCTGGAAATTATAACAATAAGATGATTTTCCTTAAAGAAAATAAACATAGCATTCCCATCAGTGAGACTCAGAATCTGATCTGGTGGTTCTCAAAGTTGAGTGTATGTAAGGATTACTCAGAGGGCCGCTAAAGCTGATGGGTGGATCTCACCCCAGTTTCTGATTCAGCAGGTCTACAGCATAGCCCACAAATCTGCATTTCTTGCAAGTTCCCAGGGACTACATTTTGAGAGCCACTGACTAAACTTCAAAACCACAATTTAGTTCCAAAGTAAAAATTGTTGCTTACGGTCCTGAATGAAGTAGGGATCAGCTTCAGGAGCATATTGTTCGCTGAAGTCGACCAAGGCATCCCGTCCATACGGCTGCCGGCGGCCCGTGACAGGGATGTTACACAGCTGGGCATAGTCATCTAAGAAAGAAAGGACAGTGAACGTGACACACCATCGCTGTCTGCTCCCACCTCGCTACACCCACTCACCAAGTGCCTCCATCTCCCCCACACACCCATGGTCCTGAAACATCTCAAACATTCTTTCGGGGTGCTCTATACATCCACATACAATTCATGCTGTACAGCATAATTAAGATTCTGAATAGAAGACCCAAAAGAGTAGCTGAACAGTTGGTAGAATGTATCCCAGGAGAGTAAAGAACTGAAAAAAATGAACCATTGGAGAATGCCGCAAGCCTTTTGGAAGAGTGGCTTTATCTGAACCCATCCAGTGTTTTCATCAAAACATTTTAAATGTATACACTAGTCATGTATACAGACACACACTTTTCCATTCACTAGAGAGAGAAAAAAAAAATGCATCTCTGGTGATCCAAAAATGAGACACAACCAAGAGAGGATGCTACTAAGTACCATTTGAATTTACTAGCTACTATTTTGCTTCTCTACTCAAGACCTGGTCCTTATGAATAGCATTATATGATGCTAGTGACCACCACCATAACAGGAACAGCAACGTGATGGTGCTACTAATAATTGCTGGTAGTGTGTAACGTTTCCTCTGTGCCAGATACGGTTTTAAGCACTTAATGCACATTAATTCACTATAATATTTACACCACCTTATGAAAAGCTACTATTATCATCTCCATTTTACCAATGGGAAATAGAAGCATGAAGTGGTTAAATGACAGCTGGTATGAGGCAGCACCATACTTGGACTCAGTCATGCAGCTCAAGGGTGCACACTTAACATTCTTCCTCTCCTACATCTATCTCAGCTCCTTTGTAATTCTTGTCTTTGCTTCTTCTGCATCCCAGCTAAATTCACCTGCAGTTAACCACTTCCTGAGGCCATATTCCCATCCTCATGGCCATCTAACTTAACCCCCCCTTTAGTCCTCCTCACAGGATCCCCTTAGCACATGGGATCCTAGTTCTTCATTTGTTCTGGGGTGATTGAGCTTTCAATGCATTTCATGGTCTCAGGCTCTTACCTGTACTTTGGGGCAGAGTATGCTGAAGATCTAAAGAGGAAAGCTTTAGAACAGATAGCTTCATGTTTTATAGAAAATATCCTGCCCGAGGATTCACCTAACAGTTGGTGAAAATTCTGGAATTCCACAGACTTCAACAGCTCTGCCAGAACTGAGAGCTGCAGGTCAGCTGGCTCCAGCACTGGTTGGACACACTCAAGGCAGCCACACAAGGCAGCAGCCACACTTGCCTGGACCACAGTTGAAGGAGTTTTCCTCTATTGTATTTCCTTCTGTAACAAAACTAAACAAAAGCACCACGGCAAGTGTGTGAACTCAAGACTCTCTTACACTGCCCCTACTTAAAAGAGTCAAAGGTGTATGTGAGGTGTGTGGGTACATGCATACAGTGCACACACCCACGCATTTTCCCCTAAAGTGCAAGAGGAAGTGTAAAGCCAGAAAAGACCCTGAGCCACTAGACAGGGTAGAATTAGGTTGCCCCTTCCTAAAATTCTCCTTGTGGGAAGCATTCCAGGAACGATGCACACCCCCAGACATCCCCAGCACCTCCCCAATGAAACCATTTCATGAGAAATATTAATTTCATTAAGGAAATAGCTAAACCTGGAAAAAGATCCTTGACTCACACAAATAAAGCTTCAAACAAAGAGAACACAAATAGTCATCAGTTCTGCTTCAGGTTTGAAAGAATTATTAAGGATTTCCCTATGTTTACAAGTTTCACACACTGAGGTTGTTTTCTCATGACTTTTTATATACATTTGTTGTACACCTGAAAGGGAGACAACATTTTATATCCAGGCAACAGTTGTGATCAAGAGTGGATATTAAAGATTAATTCATGTCCCTATTTTGTAAACTCATGTCCAGAGATGCTGAGCAGCTTGCTCCTGTTCAGCACCTGGCTCCCAGGCCCGTGCCTCTTCCCCAAGACCATGCCTCTTCCACCAAGAAATGACCTTGTGTCCACCCTCCAAGCTCTCACCATGTAACATCACCAAAGGATGGGACCAAATGGGAGAGGAGTGGAAGAGAAATGGACTTCTGTTCCTATGTGATGTTTAGGAACAGCTTCCTGGAAAAGGTGGCACTTGACCTGACACTAGGTAGCAGAGCAGGATTTATTTAATAGCTATTTGGGGTTCTAAAAAGAGCTTAGCCAAAGGCATCACAAAAGCAACCTATAAGCTGAGTTTGGAGACTGCCAAGTGGTTCCTGAGAAAGGCTTTGGATGTGACCCAGGCTGTAAAGGGGAGCAGAAGCGAATAATGGTGGGGGGGGGGGGGAACCTCTGGGGTTTGCTGCATCTTCTTTCCCCGCCCTTCATCCCTGGACATGCATTTTTCTCTTAAGTTTCTAGAACTTATTGTCCTCTGCTGCTTCATTTTCTGTAACACATTAACAATCCAAACATCAAGATAGTTTTGGTCAGTTATCAAAATATTTCTGCATTAAATGTAGTCTCTTTTGTACTTGAAGATTTGCTACAGTCCCATCAACACCAGGACATGCATTTTGAGTTATTTTTCTGGGAGCCTGGATGGGTCTATCCTAATCCATCCATGCTGTCTCGCCCATCGTGCACATCTGCTCTCATTCTTGGCCAGGGTCAAGGGTGAAATGAGCATGGGGTAATGGAAAGAACATGGGCTTCGGAGACAGAAGCTGGGGCTCAAGTCCTGATTGTACCACTTGCTTTCCAGCTTAGCAACTGTGGGCAGGCCTCAGTTTCCATATCTGTCACATGGGGATAATTCATGTTTGCCTCTGTGTTACTGATGTATTAAAAAATGAGATGATGTTATGGAACTGTTCATAAATTTTGAAGCACCAAGAAAATGGAGGTTACAATTTTTTCTTTGAGGTAGAAATCACTAAAGTCCCTGCTGAACATCTGGAAATAAATGAGGATTTTCAAACACGGTATCAGAATGATATAAATTTTAGTGTTAGCAAAACTTTAAAGGTAGCTGTCCATGGGCAAAGGATTGTACAGTAAATTTAGAACAATGAAAGTGCAGTCTCCAGATGTTTTTAGATACTGTTTCAAGATTTGGAATTTTTAAATAGATGGAAGGAAACTCCAACTCAGTAAACAGAGAAAGACATCTTCATCTCAAAAATTATTGACTGGGCAAATTTAATCACTTGGTTGAACATTGATAAGGTATCTGCCACAACACATTTTAACACTAGATCAACCAAACTCAAGATAAAGGGAGTTCAACTCGAGGACGGATGATGCCTTAGAGGACTTGGACGGGGAGGGTGGGGGGGAGTCGAGGGAGGGAGGAAATACGGGGATATGTGTATAAAAACAGATGGCTGAACTTGGTGTATCCCCCAAAAAATAATAAATAAATAAATAAATAAAATTAAAAAAAAAATACAGGGGGTAAAAGTGATGTTCAGCAGTAGTTAGTATATGCCTGAACCCTTTAGAAATGCCTTGAGTAGCCAGTAGGTTTCTCATCGTCTTTTAAGGGAACAACTGGAATATTGTGGCATTTTCTAGGGAGTCCTGGGTAAGGCATCTCCTCCAGGATCTGGGAACATGCACCTGTCTAACATGCTGGGTCTCTGAGCACCCCAAGCCACAACCAGAACCCACCGAGCTTGGAGGCATTTGGCCTTGGATATCCCTAAGGCTGGGTCATGGCTACGGTCCAGCTTGGAAGGCAGTGAGTTGTGGCGGGCTGAGGCTATGGAGCCCAGGGATAGCAGATCCCTGCTGGGGGCCCAAGAGAATCTCTTGGTTTCTACTTCATCCAGCTAGTTCAACACGTAGAGACGAACACATTTTTTGTTCCAGGAGTCTTTTTCCTTCTGCACAACACTCCTTACTCAAGCAAGTCAACAACAAATTAAGCACCTAGCTGTCTAGGGCTTGATGCAAAGGAAGAGCTTTGCTTAGCAGAGCTTGTACTTCATGAAGCAAATGCCATTTCTGGACTGTACAATGTGTCTGTCCAGGATCTAGGCAAATATGAACGTGAAATGAATAGGAAGTGGAAATATTCACACCTCAAAGTCCCCCCACTCATTGCTCTCCTCACCTCTCCAGGCACAAATGCTAAGCTCTTGATCAAAGCTCTGAAAGACACACATAGGATGGTGTGGGCCACCATCACTACATGATCTAAACAAGATCCAGGCCATGGATCACACTTATTTCCCTGGCATGGCAGATTCACATGACAGATGGTGCTGCTTTGATTTTAATTTTAAATTTAAAAAAAATTTAAAAATTGCCCCCTGGAGCCAAGGGGTCTGGGGCCCCCACTGTCAGCAGCAATGGGAAGCACATTACCATATCCTGGCAGGAAATCTCCTTACTGATGACAGACACATCTGTAGGGCTGGTCTGGAAGTCACACGTCACAATGCCACTCTGGCATGTGAGGAAACCAGGAGGTGAAGTCTCTGACTGAGGCAGATTAAATTCAGCTGCTTTTAGAAATGATGAAGAGGCTACATTTCGTTCTCCACACATCAGGGCTGAAAACCTAGTGCTCTGAAGTTTGAAGTACATGATTTTCAAATAAAGGAGAAGGACCAATTCGTATGCATAAAGAAAAATGGGTCATATTTTATTGAAATTTCTAGACCAGCTGTTTTTTCTATAGGCCTCCGCAGGCACTATTAATTGATGGTGTTTGGAAAACATACACACCAGGAAATGGAGGAAGGAGACAGGGAGAATGGAATGAATATTGACCCCAGCACATGCTGGGCCAGCAATATAATAGGTGTTTTTCTTTGAAATTAGGAAAAAGCTACTGAATTAGAAAAATGTTGAGTGTTTACAGAACATACCATCCAGTACTAATGACAGAGGAAGGAACATAAGAGCCGATTCTGCTGGCGATGCCACACCCTGTGGAACTGGACATGTGTTCAGGTGTCTGTCTGCTTATGCTCATCCTTAGAGAGTAAACTCTTGTCCACAGTGCCTGGTGAACAGGCAGTAACCCTGCTTTCCTGATGTTACAATTCGCTGAGTTGTGAGAGAAAACTGGGTATCCTAAAAGGAGAAAGGACCCAGAGTCAAAAGCCCTGGGTTCTAGTCCTACTGCTTCCGTCTTTGGACTAGATGCCTCTCTTTGAGCTCTGTCTGTTGAACAGGATTATGGTACTCTGCCTTAGCAGCATGAAAGGCAGTTCATTGTTCCATTCAGTGATTGTCTCACTCATCCAACCAGGGGCTGAGAATATCACAGGCAAGGTGGGGTCTAGGAGAGAGGAAGGATAAAATGACAGTACACTGACATGTGCAGTAGTGCCTGAAGAGATGATGCCTAGAGTCAGCCAGGAAGAGTGGGGGAAGGCTTCACCTTGGAGATGAGCACCTACAGGAAGGGGGTCAGCCAGGTGAAGAAGAGGAGGGAAGGTAACTTAGAGTCACAGGCATAAATAATGGATAAGAAAGCCTTAGGGAAATGAAAGGACCACATAAACGCTGCCTACTACAGATCCCTGCTAAAGGACAGTCGAAAGAAGGAAAGTTAGCTAACGTGCACTATTAAGCTCCTGTGTGTCAGGGGCTGTGTACTTTTCCTTTAAATCTCAGAATCCTATGAAATAACTCATTTGTTCCTTTTATTTCTGATAAGAAAGCTAAGGTTTACAGCAAAACTGTCCTAGCTTAGTTGAAGGATTTGACTCCAAATTGGTCTCCCTGCAAAACCATGCTCTTTGCATTCCACAGCTACCCTTCTGAAACTCTGAGAAGAAAGTTATTAAATACATTCCCTAGACTGTAAGCATCAAGTAAGTACTTAGTTCAGCAATAAGCATTTGTGACTGAAATTCCAGGGAGAGTAATAACCGTGAATGCTGATGAGCTCAGCCCCACCAGGGTCAGTTTTATCATTAGCAGGATTTATGTTTATTGAATTTGCTCGATTTATTAGGTGAAAGAGATCAAATTGCTTAATGTTCAGTTAAATTGTACTTGTCGAGGACAGGGAAGTAATGAAGTCTAAAGTTTTGGCAGGGTTTACATTCTGTGGGACTCCTGTAAACGTTAATGCTCTAAGGAAACTCACAGGCCATAGACCAATCAAGTTCTCCCACCCCCAGCCTTCACCTAATGCTGCCCCTTCCAAGTTCAGTCACTCCCAGCGTCTTCCATCACACTGCTGTTTATGTAGCCAGACTCTAACTGGAGAGAGAGATTTGTTGGGTATGAATTGCAAAAATTGGAGGCTCCATTTAAAAATCCATTTCTAAAACCTGGATTCAAAGTTTATAGACTCATAATAGCATTAAATAATGCCACACCTGAAAACCTTAAAATAATGATTGATAACATGGATTTCTTAGGAAGGACTGCATGAAAAGTTTCCCCCATTTCTAACTAAACAGGGCTTTGGAAATAAAACATCAAGTCATGCATTGAGATCATCTCAGGGGAAATTAGGAATGAGGTAACTTCTAATATCTGATAAGAGATGAGACTGGACAATACAACGAACAGGCAAATAGGAGGAAAGTTCAACATGTTAATTGTCTAAGCTGATCTACTTCATATTATTCCAACTGGAAGGACAGATGAACTTTCATTTCCTCCTTTCCTACTCATTAGGTACCACTCTGAAGTGACAATCTGAGAACAATTAGGAAAAATAAATATTATATGGAAGGAATACATTTTGTTTTTGCTATTATGTTTTTTGCATTAAGCAAGTAGGAATTATTTTAAATTAATTATTTTAAAATTTGAGCTACACATGTGCTTAAGAATAAAGGGAGGGATGGACTTCCCCGGTAGCTCAGTGGTTAAGAATCCACCTGCCAATGCAGGGGACACAGGTTCAATCCCTGGTCCAGGAAGCTCCCACATGCCACGGAGCAACTAAGTCCGTGTGCCACAACTACTGAGCCTATGCTCTAGAGTCCGCAAGCTGCAACTACTGAGCCCACAAGCCGCAACTAGTGAAGCCCAGGAGCCTACAACCTGTGCTTCACAACAGGAGAAGCCACCGCAATGAGAAGCCCATTCACTGCAACAAAGAGTAGCCCTCTCTCACCACAACTAGAGAAAAGCCTGCACACAGCAACAAAGACTCAATACAGCCAAAAATAAAAAATTTATATTAAAGAATAAAGGGGATGTGGTACAACACATAGAATATACTAAATGCCACTTATAAAATGCTTACTTTTATGTCATGTGAATTTAACCTCAATTAAAAAATAAGACAAGGGTGCCCACTCTCACCATTATCATTCAACATAGTTTTGGAAGTTTTAGCCACAACAATCAGAGAAGAAAATGAAATAAAAGGAATACAAATTGGAAATGAAGTAAAACTGTCACTCTTTGCAGATAACATGATATTATACATAGAAAATCCCAAAGACTACCAGAAAACTGCTAGCACTAACCGATGAATTTAGTGAAGTAGCAGGGTACAAAATTAATCCACAGAAATCTCTTGCATTCTTATACACTAACAACAAAAGAGCAGAAAGAGAAATTAAGGAAACTCTCCCATTTACCATTCCAACAAAAAGAATAAAACACCTAGGAATAAACCTGCCTAAGGAGGCAAAAGACCTGTATGCAGAAAACTATAAAACACTGAAGAAAGAAATCAAAGATGATACAAACAGATTGAGGGACATACCCTGTTCTTGGATTGGAAGAATCAACATCGTGAAAATGACTGTACTACCCAAAGCGATTTACAGATTCAACGCAATCCTTATCAAATTACCAATGGCATTTTTCACTGAACTAGAACAAGAAATCTTACGATTTGTATGGAAACGCCACAGACCCTGAATAGCCAAAGCAATCTTGAGAAGGAAAGACAGAGTTGGTGGAATTAGGCTTCCTGACTTCAAACTGTACTACAAGGCCACAGTGAATCAAGACAGTATGGTACTGGCACAAAAATAGAAAGATCAGTGGAACAGAATAGAGAACCCAGAGGTAAACCCATACACATATGGGCACCTTATCTTTGACAAAGGAGGCAAGAATGTACAATGGAAAAAAAGACAGCCTCTTCAATAAGTGGTGCTGGGAAAATTGGACAGCAACATGTAAAAGAATGAAATTAGAACACTTCCTAACACCATACACAAAAATAAACTCAAAATGGATTAAAGACCTACATGTAAGGCCAGACACTATAAAACTCCTAGAGGAAAACAGGCAGAACACTCTATGACATACATAGATACTTTTTGACCCACCTCCTAGAATCATGGAAATAAAATCAAAAATAAACAAATGGGACCAAATGAAGCTTAAAAGCTTTTGCAGAGCAAAAGAAACCATAAACAAGACGACAGCCCTCAGAATGGGAGAAAATATTTGCCAACGAAGCAACAAAGGATTAATCTCCAAAATATACAAGCAGCTCATGCAGCTTAATACCAAAAAAGCAAATAACTCAGTCCACAAATGGGCAGAAGACCTAAATAGACATTTCTCCAAAGAAGACATGCAGATGGCCAACAAACACATGAAAAGATGCTCGGCATCACTACTCATTAGAGAAATGCAAGTCAAAGCCACAATGAGGTATCACCTCACACTGGTCAGAATGGCCATCATCAAAAAATCTAGAAAACCATAAATGCCGGAGAGGGTGTGGAGAAAAGGGAACCCTCCTGCACTGTTGGTGGGAATGTAAGTTGGTACAGCCACTATGGAAGATAGTTTGGAGGTTCCTTAAAAAACTAAAAATAGAACTACCATATGATCTAGTAATCCCGCTACTGGGCATATTATACCCAGAGAACACCATAATCCAAAAAGAAATATGTACCACAATGTTCATGGCAGCACTATTTACAATAGCCAGGACATGGAAGCAACTTAAGTGCCCATCAACAGATGAATGGATAAAGAAGATGTGGCATATATATACAATGGAATATTATTCAGCCATAAAAAGGAATGAAATGGAGCTATATGTAATGAGGTGGATAGACCTAGAGACTCATACAGAGCGAAGCAAGCCAGAAAGAGAAAAACAAATACCGTATACTAACTCATATATACGGAATCTAAAAAAATGGTACTGAAGAACCCAGTGACAGGGGAGGAATAAGGATGCAGATGCAGAGAATGGACTGGAGGACAGAGGGTTGGGGGTGAAGGGGAAGCTGGGATGAAGTGAGAGAGTAGCATGGACATACATACACTACCTAGTGTAAAATAGCTAGCTAGTGGGAAGTTGCTGTATAACAAAGGGAGATCAACTTGATGGGTGATGCCTTAGAGGGCCAGGACAGGGAGGGTGGGAGGGAGTTGCGGGAGGGAGGGGATATGGTGATATATGTATAAATACAGCTGATTCACTTTGGTGTACCTCAAAAGCTGGTAGAAGAGTGTAAAGCAATTATATTCCAATAAAGAGCTTTAAAGAAAAAAGGAGAAACAAAAAAATGTGTTCTTTAAAGTCTGGGGTATTCATCTAACCTTTCTACTTTTAATTGATAAACTGAGAAAACAAGACTAGTTGATCTCTAATGTCCTTTCTAGCTTACATGTTCTACAATTCTAAGCAGAAACTTTTTACTATTAGTGTGCAAAATACTGGGAAGATGATCTATCACTGAAACTTGTGGCTACAATATGAGGTAATCACCACCAGATGGCACTATTGCCTTCAGGTGGTGCTCACGTGGGTGTTTGCAGATGACAGTCATGGACTTGAACGCACTGTAAGCAGCATGAACGGTCTAACCTCATTCATTTTCCTGCTAAGGAAACTGACATCCAGAGAAATTTAATGATATTCCAAAGGTCAAGTAAGGATAAATGCTCAAAATATTGTTTTCTTGTAATAAAACTAAATTATTAAAATCTAAGGGCAAAAATAATTATGTCTTAAGTTTTGAACCTGTTCAAAACTTTCAATTAATATTCGGAAGTATAGATATCAAAGTTATGGAATAAAGATATACTACTGAATCATCATTTGAAGAGCAAGTTCTAGATAATTAATGTAATATTAAAGTACCACTAAACATAATTAGTGTAATATTAAAGTACCACTAAACATAATTATTCCTGAATATGTATTCCATTTAATTATAGGAAATAAGATAAAGCTGCAAAGCAAAACTGAACTATTTTAAGATCTGTAACTCTGTTTGATGATTTGCTCATATATTGCTATTCATCTTAATCTGAAGTGACTGTCTTCTTATCTTCCCCTCTGGATTTATTCAGAATCACATACAATCCTAGTAACTCTTGCTTTTGGCAGTGATTTATTTGGCTACCTTGGTAGGCACTGATAGATTATGATGTGAATGGTACCCTCTAGGGTTGAACAGTGCATACCCAGCACAACTGTTCATAACAGCTCTGATTGCCACTGAGGCTTGAAGCTCAGAAAGAAGCATAAAAGGCCTTGTTGTGTCCAGAAGCCTCCCATGAGTTAGCCTTTTGTAATTTGCTTCTTAAGACAGTGGCTACTGATGTTGAGCAAAATAATTATCCTAGTTTCTGCTCCCTGCAGATTTATGCCAACATGCTTCCTAAGCACTCCCTAGATGCTTTCCTCCCAGTCATAAGAGGTACAATCTGTTGCATGAAGGGAGAAGGAGATAAACTTTCCCTCACCCTTCCTCTGCCAGGCATGCCTGCTCTAGCCATGAGGTCAGCATATAAAAGGCATGGGGCAGACAGTGGCTGTTTTCCAGCCATAGTTATCTTGTAAGGTCAATTAAGAAAAGGTCAAAATAAATACAACTTTATTTTATTTCAAAACCTCAAACACAGAACAGGGCTTTAAGCAATTACATACAGTAATTTTTTTTTATAGTCCCACTCAGCACAGTTCATTTTCCTAGAGTACATTTCAACTATTAATGAAGAGAAAAAAATCCTATCAGCAAAGTTTACTTAAAATATGTGAAAGTAAAATTTCCACTAAAGAGCAGATCTACTCATTCAAGGTAACACCAAAAGGATGTTTCTAAAAAACTGAATGCCTATTCATAATCTCTGATTTCAAGGTAGAAAGTTTAAACTGCTAAAAACTTGATTTAACATCAGTTAGATTGCTTGTTAATGAAAAATAAAAGTATGGCATTTTGTGATCAGATTGTTCATTTTACATGCATGTCTTAATTTCTCTACTTTGGCTCTATATTAGGAAGATTAATAGATTGATGCAATTATAATCATAATGCAAATTATTCTCTGGTTAGAATACTTTAAATAATAGAGCATGGCCAGATACTTCTTAGCACTTATGCTCTTCAGAAAATAAGCCTTGAATAAAACTGATACTCCAAAGTGCAAATCGTACACAAACTAAAATTTCAGAAGTGTTCTTATCACCAACTTTCCATCAAATTCCCCTCACATTTAACTGTTCTATAATTGTTGTTGAGGCCACTGAGACATCAGCTTCAACCAGCCTGCTGGTCCTCCCAGCTGGCGCCCCAGACTCCCGCTGACTCACACCAACTCCAGGGAATTGGGTTTGGGAACTGCAGCCCAGTTCCAGGACACTCTTCCCAAGTTCTGTTGCCTACAGTTTAGCAGGAAATGGAGTAAGTTTTCCCCTTTATCAGACTCCCCCCCCCCCTTTTTAACTTTTCTTACCCTGAGACAAACCATGTTTCCTAAAATGTTTCTAATCAATGACAACAATATGATCATAACCTGAACATGGCTTCCTTGCCCATTGCTTTCTCTTCCTCTAAAGCACTTGCCCAAGACAATGTTTTCAAAATCCACATTTTGGCCTCATTTCTAGTGTTCTTCCTCTCATGCACAGTCCCTCTTTCTGTGCCTGGACTTTGTGTCATTCATTACTGTTTATTCACTCCCTTGCACGAGTCCAATCTCTCCTGGTTTTCCCTGACGTACCATGAAAGCCCTGCCCAGCTGGGGGCCCTGACTGAGTGTTTAGTATTCCACCTCCTCCCTGCCCTTCTCCAGTGTACATCTGGGGGAGGACAAGGAGCAACATTTAGCTCCAAACTGAAAATAAAGGCCCCTGCTTATGTGTGTTTGTACAGGATGGCAGCTGGAGCTGGAGAAGGTCTACAAAATGCAAATATTTTCTTTAACTGGTTCTCAGCCTTTTTTTTCAGTCCCCGTTGTGATGGCTAATATCAGTGTCAACCTGGCTAGGCCACAGAGTGCCCAGATGCAGCTGGTCAGACATTATTTTGGGTGTTTCTGGATGGGATTAACATTTACACTGGTGGATGTGAGTAAAGCAAATTACCCTCCAGAATGTGGTGAGCCTCCTTCAGTGGGTTGATGGCTTGATTTGAACAGAAAGACTGGCCTTCCTCTGAGAAAGAGAATTCCACTGCCCACTGCCCGACTGCCTCTAGACTTCCAACTTCATCTACAAAACTGGCTCTTTCTGCCTGACGGCTTTCGACCTGGAATCTCAGCTCTCCCTGGGCCTCCACAACATCAGCCCACCCTAGAGATTCTGCATTTACTAGCTTCTGTAATCATGGGAGCCAGCTCCTTAACATGAATCAATGAATCAAGCAATCAGTCAATCTTTCTCTCTCTCTCTCTCCTATTGGCTCTGTTTTTCTGGAGAACCCTGACTACTAACACCAAGCCTTCTTTACTGGGTCAGGGGAAGTTTGCCATTTGTGTGGTAGAGAATCTTAATAAGGTGAGCGCATACCTTTAGCAGAAGGTACCTGGTTCTTGAGGGGAGTTAGGTGTAGTTAGAGAAAAGCCTTTATTAATTTTATCTGCCCTATTATTCCTTTGAGAGTCACTGCAATGGAAGATAATTGCTTTTTAAAAAGTAGCACATTAGGAACACTTGGGGTCCCCTGTTAACGTGGAAACAATAGAACGTGCTCTGCATGTCACACATGGCTACTTAGACTGAGACTGTGAGTGTACGTGTCCCACGTCCTGGTCTTAATTCTCTAATAACTGACAATAACTACAGAGATAATGACATACATTAAGTTTAGAATATTAATACTTTACTGTTAAAATGTTAGAGTAAGGGGTTTTATGTTGTTATTTCATGTCTTTAATGTTTAAATGAGCCATATACTAGTTAATCTAATGGGCCTTGTGATTTCAGTTTGAAATATCTAGGATTTTATGTTGCATGAGAATTAACAGAACTCAATTAGGTCAGTAAATAGTATTTAGATTCATTAGGGAATTCAGCTTGTTGCATTTTAAGTTTGATTTATTAGACTTATAAGAGCTGCTTAAATACTTAAGAAGAAAATCCTTACTAGGATTGTAGGCTGCCCTTTCAGGTATACAAAGTGCTTGAAAGAAAATCAAATACATAAAATTTATAAATTAGAGGACAAAGTGTTAGAGATTTAATTAACAGAGTTTTGATATAGAAATAACTCTCAAGGAAAGTTAACTCTGTTCCTTGAGGTATTTAAACATTAATCACAAAATAAAAATTGATCTTATTTTATAAAAAAAAAATTGGACTTAGACAAATAGAAGGACAAAATGTTTAAGCTTAACTTAAATTCTTAGGTAAGTCCAGGTTTTAACATTGATAAATCAGATACACTTAATGTTCATTTAAAACCCAACCCTGGGGACTTCCCTGGTGGCGCAGTGGTTAAGAACCTGCCTGCTAATGCAGGGGACACAGGTTCAATCCCTGGTCCCGGAAGATCCCACATACTGTGGAGCAACTAAGCCCGTGCACTACTGAGCCTGTGCTCTAGAGCTCGCGAGCCACAACTGCTAAAGCCCGTGTGCCTAGAGCCTGTGTTCTGCAACAAAAGAAGCCACTGCAACTAGAGAAAGCCTGCGAGCAGCAATGAAGACCCGATACAGCCAATAAATTAAACAAATAAATAAAAACCCCCAACCCTGAATGGTCTTTTCTGGGCACAAAGCCTCCCTCAGACATTATAACTCACACCAGTAGCTTGGGAGCCTCAAGGGGCACAGAAGCAGCGGCTTCTCCCAGGGGCTGCAGAGGTATCTGGCTCTGCGTTAGTCGCCAAATGCTGTCCTGTCCCTCATCATCCTTGATTCTTGCCTGCTTTCAAAGAGACTTTCAAAGCACTGTATAGCAAGGTAACAATGGGAATAATCATTAGCTCAACGCATTTCCTGGAACGAGGTTTGACTTATAGTCATCGCTATCACTTACGAAGCATTTACCGTTTATGTCAAGCATCTCACAAGTATTATCACATTTTTAACCCTCAAACAATCCTGAGGCAGATGTTGCTACTGCCATTTTACAAACAAGGAAACTAATGTAATGATCACATTAGAGATCAAGGCTCTATGTGCATCATTCACTACTATATTTTGCAATAAGACTTTAATAGTAAGAAAAGTATTTTCACTCTTCAGGAAAGTAAAAGGTAGTGTTCTAAATAAACGCAAAGAATCTTTCCAATAAGAAACAATATACCAATTCAGTCTAGTTCCATGGATACCAAGAATTCTATGCCAAAGACCTGGACCACTTACCACTGAGAGTATACTCTATGTATATATAGCGTACACACACAGTGGCCACTCAATGTAGGAGGCTTTTTGTTTCCAGTGTGATTTAAATTCTCCACTATAGTTTATTAACAGCTAAAGTTTCTTTAGTCATAATAATCAGGATCTATGATCTCAATGATAAATGCTTTCATACTTAGAGTATTAATTACTATAACCTCAAAAGAGTTCTCAACTTAGGATATAGGAAACTGAAGTAACTATTCCAGTGCAACTGACAGAAGCAGTGCCAAAAGCAGAACGAGATCCCCGGACTGCCCAAACCGAAGGCAGTGACCACTCACTGCATCTCATGTGCAGGATGTTCCAAAGTTATTACTAACATTCTTTGGAAACATAGTTCTTGGGAAAGCCTTTAAACCGTGACTGCTGAAAGGCCTTTTGCAACCACTGCCCAATTACAATATTTTTTCAAGTTTAGTCCATGAGTCAAATCCCTGTCTTCCTTCACACCTCCAAGGGTATTATGAAACTTCTTACACTAAGATCGTTGGGAACATGTAAGAGCCATGCACGGATATGAAAAAATCACTAGCTCAATTGTTCAAAGACAGATTCCAGATTCTTTCACTCTTGCAAAACCATATGAAAAATCGGGGGGTAGATAAGTTATTAGGAAGTATTAAAAATTATTTCCTAAGGAAATGATGAATTTATTACATAAGGATGTCATTCGTATATTTAAATAAGCAATACTGAGGAATGAACTTCTTATTTAGCAATACAGCATAATTTTATATTGGCTTGGCCAAAAAGTTCATTCGGGTTTTTCCATAAGGGAATAAACTTTTGGCCAACCCAATATTATGTGAGTTCTACAGAATTTTACATTTCCTGTAAAGACAAATTGTACGTTTGTTACAAAATTTATTGCCTAGATGTTACAAAGTAGGTGTTCAAGTAAATAATGAAATGAAGGAATACATAAATTTAACTGAAACTGAAAATAGATAAACTAACTGCAGCTTGCATATAATAGTTTACTAAACATGTTGTTATTTGACTTTTTAAAAAATAAGAATTAGACATAAATCTGATTACGATCTATAGAATTCTCTACTCACAGAATCGATTTTGAATTTTTCTTATGCTGAAATGATTATATTTTTCTTCCTGGCACTAAAGTACAAGGATAATCTGTATTTCACAACCAGAGTTTTTGAATCAAATCTATCATTATACCTGTATCTTCAAATTGCTCTCTGAGCAAAGCTGAGAGGACACATGCGTCTGCATTTTGATCAATAGCAGTGTTTTACAAAACATTTTAAGCATTTGCCAACTTCTTTTGTGGCACTTTAGTTTCCTCGGAGTTTTTTTTTTAAAAACCAATGACACCTTTCTACGCCTGACTTGCATTAAGTACTTCAGAAGTTAAAATACCTGTGGTGCAGTACACAGTATCAACCAATAGGTGGCAATCTCTCAACATACTAAGTCTCTCCTCAAAATTTAACTTCTCAGTTTTAAATCAAGGCTTTATCAACTCTTTATGTTCAGTTTGCTCACAATAAGTCTGATTATTTTAATAATTTACTTAACAGAAGTCTTAATTATCTTAACCAGATAACCACAGACACTGGGATCTCTGAGTACTTTAGATTCCAGTGTTCAAATGTGTGTAATTTTATTTCATTTGCAGGTCAACAGGTTTTTATTTCCATAAGTTAAAGCACCCTAAATATCTTGTAACCCACAGGTATATTCTTCCAGAAAATTTAAGTTTATGTTTTTGAGTAGCAATAAATAAAAACATTAAAAGTTCATTTTAGATATGTGCTAGGCATCACCAACAGTTTACTTCACTGAGAATTACTGACTTGCTTTAATCCATTAATTCATCAAGTATGTATTGTTACCTATTATGCCCACCGTGTGTTCGACTCTGATACACAGTCTAAGTTGGCTAAGCTTACTGTCTGGCTCTAAGGCTGTAGAGTTTCTCTCTTAGCACATAACACATAAGGAAATTGAAAAAACATCTCTAATTTTTCACTTTGTCACTTTTATATTCTAAGTGATACTGTTTATCTAAGATGTGCTTTGAGACCTTGGGGAGATTGGGACTGGAGTAACACTGAAGTGGCTGATAGCATGGATGCTGGAGCCAGGATGCCTGGATTTGAATCTGCCACTTCCTGGTATCTGACCATGGCAGGTAAAGTAATCTTCTGTGCTTCAGTTCCTCTTCCCTCAAAAGGTGGTAATTATCTACCTACCTCACAGGATGGCTTGGAGAATTAAATATCTTAATTGATGGTAAGCATCTTGAACTGTGCCTGGCACTGTGCTATACACATGTCAGCTACCATCATTTTTTACTCGGGTGGAGACCCAGAAAAACCAAGTTACATAAAACTCGTATTCCAATAAAATCCAAATTTCAGAGTTCTTGACTTCCTTCTAGCATGGCACTGAAAATTTTCAGAAAGATCAACCAATGACCACCCTCTCTCACTCAAAATATGGACACAATGGTTTGTCTTTCCTGACTTCGTTTTCTCTCAGAGGCTGGCCATGATATCGTGATAAAAAGCTCAAATTTGATGGTCTTCCCAAAGCAGTTCAGCCCATCCCCTCCAACCAAGAAAAAAAAAAAAAAGAAAGAAAACATTTTAAGAACAAGCAGGATTAGAGGGTATTGAGAGAGGAAGGAAAAGAAGAGGAGGCTGGGGCAGGACTAAGAGAAACTCCAGAGGTTGAGGAGTGGGAGGCTGTCAGTACATGTCAGCAAACTCGCTGCAGTGCTGCCCTCAACCATCTGAAACCGTCTCCTAATGCCAGGTGTCTGGCCTCCCAGACTTTAGCTGAGGGTTAATATGGGATCACAAGCAGCCACAGAAGTGTACTGAATTGTACAAGCAGGCAATTCTCCTCATGTAAAGTTACCCTGACACAATCCATCACCCTCCACTCACTCACCCTGCATGTGGTACCAATCTACACGTGGTACCAATCCACAAGTCGCCATCCAACTTCAGAGAACACTATTTAAGGAGCCACTCCTACCTCCTCCAACTACCAGTATTCTCAAATGCAGTTGCTGCCTTAGCAAGAATTAGTGCCCATGACCTATTGGACCAGAAGTGTGAAAGCCTGTTCTGGAGCCAAAGCTTTACTTTACACTGCACTTTAATGCTCAAAGCTGATGACAAGCACTGCGATTTATTCCTTAAATTGCTCCAGCACTGTTCCCATCAGTAACTAATTGTTTCCCAAAGCAGTGCTGCCCTCCTAGGGAAACTGGAAGGTTCAGTGCCTGACAGGCTGGGATTCATCCAGTGCTTTTATTAACAAATAGACAATGTAGTCCTTTCTCAACTATCATATGTCCCTAAACAGCATCATTTAAAAGGCTCAGTGGCAGAATGAGCAAATCAGTTTTAAAATTCACACATTCTCTGCCTCCTCTTCAAAAAATTAATAACGGTATTAAAGTCGGTTTTAACAAAACCAAGTTGAATGCTGTTAGCTGTCTCTAGAGCCTTGTTAGTGTGGTCCAAGGACCAGCAGCAGTAGCATTGCCTTGGGGTTTAAGAATGCAGAATCCTGCCCACCCCCTCCACCTAGAAACCAGAATCTGTTTTTTTTTTTTATAAGATCTCCAGGTAATTGACATGCCCATTCATGTTTATGAAGGAGTCGTCTAGAAGAGAAAGTAAATTTTATATGAGGACAGTCATTTCTGCATTTGTCTAGCCTTAATTCCTTACTTCATGTTCAGATGCTGTCAGCTAATTGTGTATTTTATAAGAATCTTGGATTTCAGTTACATTTGAAAATGCATTTGATCTGAGTCACCCAGCAATAGTAGCATGAGGGGCTAAAATTTATTTTTTGGCTACACCCCCGGCTACGGGGGATCTTAATTCCCTGACCAGGGATGGAACTGATGCCCCCTGCAGTGGAAGCATGGAGTCCTAACCACTGGACCACCAGGGAGTTCCCATCAGGTGCTAAAATCTTAATGCTTACCACGTGTCAAGCACTGTGCTAAGTGTTCATGTATTAACTTATTTGATTCTTACAACAACCCTGTGAGGCAGATGATACTAGTTTCATGTGAGGAAACTGAGGCACAAAGAGACAAAGGAACAAGGCTGTGTAGTGGCCGAATCAGGATTCATACCCAGGCAACCAGGTTCCAAAGTCTGTGTGCTAACCCCTGTGCTCTGGCTCTTCTTGCTTGCTATACTCCAGCAGAAACATGCTCAACGGGAGACAGTTTGGTGTAGATATGACCAGAACATCAGGTACTAATCAAGGAAATGCCAGCTAATCACAGGGCCTCTGGAAAAATTGCTTAACTTTGCTGTGGGCTTCTTGGATTCAGGGTAGAGTATCCCTGAAGTCTAGTCTGAGGCCCATAATTTCAGGCGTATAAAAGAAATACTCCTGGGTTGTCTACTTCCTATACTCCAATAGAAACAGAAGAGTGGTTTTCATATGGTTCCCTGGAACCTTAGGGTCCTTCACAGATACCTCGAGAGCGTAACTAGTTGTTCTCCTAATCAGCAGCTCCAGCATCTTTGATGTTAATGAACTTATATATTGGAAGTTAAAATAATAATTCAGTTGACAAAAGACTATAGTTTTTAAAAAAATAAAAGACTGAAAATCACTGATGTTGAGGATTTGGCTGACTTATAGACTAGAGATTCTTTCTGGAAAAGTTAATCATCAGTACTGTGCATATACAAGCTAGAAAGAGTGCAGCAATGATGCTAGACTTTTTTTTTTTTTTTTTTGAATTTGGCATGTGGTGCCACTATTTACTCATACCCCATACTTTACTAAAAGTATTATACAGTATATATTTCTTCACGTAGATTTGTTTGAATTTACTTTTAAAATTGCTTTGTAAAATCTCAATTATTAAATATAATTGATGCAATATCCTAAAATTCTTTCCTAATATCAAAACACTTGAATATTCTTTTAAAAACTTAGTCAGTGGTATTCAAGTCTTCCCTTTTCTCGACATCATCACCACCACTTATCTGTTGTCTTCTTGACAGCAGTCAATGAAAAGTTAATCAATAGTAATTCAAAAGGAGAAATAGACAATTTTATTTGAGTCAACCTGAAGATTATATAACCTGGGAGACAGCCTTCCAGAAAACTCTGAGGATTGTTCCATTTGTTAGAAGGCAAAGGCAGTCGTGGATGTTTTCAAGACAGAGGATTAGTGCATCAAAATGTCACACTGACATTTTCCACAAAGTTCACCAAAGAGACATATACCAGATCTTCATGTACCAAGCAAGTTGCAGGTCACCATCACCCATTATGGTCAAATATGCATTCCCACCTTTCAGAAGGTCTGGTTAATGTATAATGCAGATGAACATTGCCCATTAAGGAGAGCCCAATACAAGCAGGGAATACGCTATGCTTAAATTTTCATGTCCTGCCTTAAAACATAAATTTTTTTCCATCATAGCCATTCTAATTGTAGTTTTGCATTTCCCTGGCGATTAGTGATGTTAGAAAACTTTTCATATACCTGCTGTCCACTTCAATGTCTTTTATTCAGGTCCGTTGCCCATTTTTAAATTGGGTTATTAGGCTTTTTGCTACTGAACTGTAGGAGTTCCTTTTGTATTTGGATATTAGCCCCTCATCAGGTGGTTTGCAAATATTTTCCCATCCATACTATGTAATACTGCTCAGCAATAAAAAAAAATGAAATAGTGATACAAACAAAAACATGCATAAATGTCACATACACTATACTGAGCAAAAGCTAAATACAAAAAATAGTCTGTAATTCCATTTATGTGATGCTCCAAAATAAACAGTATTAATACCTAGTGAAATATACAGTGGAGGAGAAGTGAAGTCTAAGGGACAATTCTGACTGAGGAATGAGCACAAAAGAACTTTCTGGGGTGGTGGAATTAACATGCCTCTTAATAGGATTGTAGTTGACACTAGTATATGAATTTATCCAAATGCTTTGAATTTTGAACTTGAACATGTGACCATGTGTAAATTTTACCTAATAAAGAAACCATAGACAACAACAACAAAATAAAGTACTTGGTCAATTAGGTTTGATTTGCAAAGGCACTAGCTCATCAGATTTACATGCAATAAATACTCAACATCACAGGATCAGGACAGGGACAGAATAAAATGAAAATACATGCAGAACCTTTCACAAAGGAGTTTCTATAACAACAAGCATACCATAACCCAAATGATAGGGTTGGAAACAGAATATGTTCCTACAAATCAGTAAGAAAAAACGCAAAGTCCAACCAAAGGAATGGGCAAAGGATATGATAATTCACTGACAAAGAAATAAAAATCATCTATAAACAAGGAAAAGATGCTCAAATTCCCTAGAAATAAGGCAGATGCATATAAGATATCCTTCTTACCCATATGTTAATAATTTTAAAGACTGAAAATACCTAGCGGTAAAAGGGTATGAGGAAAAGGATTTCAAACCCTGTCAATGTGAATGTAAATTTGTACAGTATTTTTGGAGAGTAACATAGTAAATTTAAAGTGCACATACTTCCTGACCTAGCATTTTCATTTGTAGGAATTTTCTTATCAGGACACTTCCACAGCTATATATACGATATATATATGAAGGTTCAATGCAGCATTTTTTACAATAGGAAAATCAAGATTGGGGCAGGGCAGGGGTGTTGACAGAAAGACAGCTCAAGTGTCCAGTGCTGGAGGTGATTAAATAAAACATGGTACAGGTATACCTTGTTTTATTGTGCTTTGCTCTACTGCAGCTTTAAAAATTGAAGGTTTGTGGCAACCTTGCATCAAGCAAGTCTATTGGCACCATATTTCCAACAGCACTTACACTTCCTGTCTGTGTCACATTTTGGAAATTCTCACAATATTTCAAACTTTATTATTATTACTCTATTTATTATGATGATCAGTGATCTTTGATGTTACTATTGTAATTGTCATAGAGTGCCACAAACCCCATCCGTATGAGACAGCAAACAACTCGTTATTGAAACAAAGGATTTAGAATATTACATAAAATTAGTTGGGAAAGCAGTAGCAGGGTTTGAGAGGACTGACTTCAAATTTGAAGGAAGTTCTACTGTAGGTAAAATGCTATTAAACATACTGCAGAGAAATTATTTGTAAAGGAAGGATCAACTGAGATGGCAAACTTCACTGTTGGCTTCTTTTAAGAAACTGCCACAGTCACCCCCATCTCCAGCAACTATCACCTAATCAGTCAGCAGCCATCAACATCGAGGCAAGACCCTCCATCAGCAAAAAGATGATTTGCTGAAGGTTCAGATGATGGTTAGCATTTCTTAGCAATACAGTATTTCTAATTAAGGCACGTACTTTTTTTTAGACATAATGTTATTGCACACTTAATAGACATAAACACTTTACAGTGTAAACTTCATTTTTTATGTGCCCTGAGAAACCAAAAAATTCGGATGACTTCCTTTATTGCAATATTCACTTTATTGTGGTGGTCTGGAACTGAAGCCATAATACCTCCAAAGTATGCCTATACATCCATAAAACAGAGTTTGTGCAGCCATTGAAAAGTTACCATCATTCACCAGTTCTAAGACACCCCAGATTGTAAAATACATCCCGATATAACAGACATTAAGATGAAAAAATAGCTTGTGGCCATTAGTAGATGCCATCAATTATAAGATATCCCCAATTTCAGAGATGCTGAGGAGTAAAACAAAAAACAACACGTGCCTGACATCGATGATACAGACTTCAGCTTTAGTCTCTTAAATATAAATATGTAACTAATATGAATTTTAAAATATAGCAATAATTAATGTATAGAAAAAAGACTTGGATGATTAAAAAACCAACTGTTAAGAGTGAACATCTTCAGAGGGACAAGCTATTATGTATAAAATAAGCTACAAGGATATATTGTACAACATGGGGAATATAGCCAATATTTCACAATAACTATAGTGGAGCTAAAAACCCTTAAAAATTGTGAATCATTATACTGCACATCTGTAACGTATATGTACATCAACACTATATTTCAATTAAAAAAAAGAGAGAGTTGGGACTTACCTGGTGGTGCAGTGGATAAGACTCCATGCTCCCAATGCAAGGGGCCCGGGTTCAATCCCTGGTCAGGGAACTAGATCCCACAGGCATGCTGTAACTAAGAGTTTGCATGCCACAACTAAGGAGCACGCCTGACACAACTAAGGAGCCAGCAAGCCACAACTAAGGAGCCCACATGCTGCAACTAAGGAGACAAGTTGCCACAATTAACACCCAACACAACCAAATAAATAAATATTAAAAAAAGAAAAAGAGTGAACATCTTCAAGGAGTGGAGTTCAGTTGTGATGGGGTAGGTGGAGGGGGATATAACCTCTTTGATTAACTTTTTAGAAGGAGTATATATTTTTTAAAAAATTAAACAACAGGGACTTCCCTGGTGGCTCAGTGGTTAAGAATCTGCCTGCCAATGCAGGGAACACGGTTGGATCCCTGGTCTGGGAAGATCCCACGTGCTGCAGAGCAACTAAGCCTGTGCTCCAGAGACTGCAAGCCGGAACTACTGAAGCCCACGTGTCTAGAGCCCGTGCTCCAGGACAAGCAAAGCCACCACAATGAGAAGCCCATGCACCCAACGAAGAGTAGCCCCTACTCACCACAACTGAAAAAAGCCTGAGCAGCAACAAAGACCCAACGCAGCCAATAAATAAATAATTTTTTAAAAATTGAACAATAAAAACACTGCCTAAGTAGAAAGGTTTGAGGTATTCAAGCATCATAAGAAGATGACTCAAGTCATATATATTCACTTCTTTCAAATTTCACCTTCCTCTCCTTATGGCGTTTGCCTCCAGGGACAGAGGCAACCATAATGCCAATAATATATCACACTCCTTGTGTTCCTGCCTTACCTACATCCTCCCAGTTCTCGCAACAACCCAACCAGACAGATGTCTTCATTTTACAAATGAGCTGCACTGGGTGAAGTTCTTTTTCCCCAAGTCACACAGCTGCTGTAGGCTGTTCTGAATTCCAGACCCAGACTGTCTGGCCCCAGAACTTACCCTCTTTACATTTCTGGGCTGCTGTCATTACCATCTCTGTCTATGTGTTTGCTCTCCATCCTTTGCTATTCCTTTTCCTTTTACAGCATTTCAAAATTACCCCCTTTATTATGCTATATTGGTTTTAAGTTATTTCCAAGCTAAAAAGCTAATTTATTAAATAGCTTGAAAATTACATTCTAATTAACTAAAAATTAATGCATTTCCTCTTTTCAAGCAATTCTTCCCCTCCTGGCCATTCTGAGAATGTGTTCATTATGAACTGCTTCACTTTAGACCCACACAGTATTTTTCCAGCTTTAACAAGTTAATTCTATAGTCAAAGACAAAATGCTATACACCGAACCCTTTCATTAGCAGGCAGTAAGCAGCTGCAGTGGTAGAAAGAGAAATCAGCAATCAGCGCAGAACCCAACAGTCACCAAGTAGCCCAGCCCAGAGCCCAGAGGCAGCATCTTCCAGCCCTCCTCCCACACAACGAGAGGGGAGGAAACTGACAGCTCAGCCAGTCCCACTTTTTCCATTTGACCAAAGGTTTAATCCCAGATCTAAAACTTGAAAGTCAAGGAGATTTGTTCAAATACATTTCACTTGGTTTCTACTCTCTTCCTTTCTTGTTCTAACCCCTCTGGGATCTTTCCCAGAAAGAGGTTGACATAAAAACTTGGACTTTGACCTATGGAGATTGTCTATAGTCCCTAATACTTTTTGCTCTAAGTAGAAACTGTTAGAAATGAGAAGGACTATAGGAAAAAAAGAATTATTAGGAAATAAAAGTTCTCAAGACCAATCCCACCAACTGCTAAGATGCATTATATTTCTTTGGGTCATTTAACATTCTTTGGGGGAAATGGAATGAGGGTTTCAAAAATTAATGACAGGGTCTGGATTGGAGGTAAACCAGGAGCCAGATGTTACACACTCCTGCTCTTCCTCTCCCTAAACACACCCGCGCACACCCACACACACCTCGGATGAAAGTACGATATCAGGAGTGAAGGTGAAGATATATACGTAAAAGAGAATTATCAGGCTCCAAAGGAGGTGAGAAGAACCTGTTTCCAAAGGCCTCCAGCAGAAGAGCTGGGTAAGGGCTCACCTGAATCTTTCATGGGGCAGAGGGCGCACTGCATACCCCAGGCCTCCCCATACAAACAGCAGCACTCAGTGTACGTCGTCTGCTTGCCAACTAGAGGCCGGCTACACACGTACTCATCACTCAGATGTTCCCAGCACAGATCTTGGTAGACATCAGTTTCTTCGATTTGTTCTGAAAGGGAAGACATGGTTGCATGGCAATTGCACTGTTATTCCTATTTTATAAACACTGTGGTAGAAGCCAGCCAGTCTCAAAGTTTCCATCCCTATTTCTAAGAGTGACGTCCAAGTAAAAGTCTGAAGCCAGCCTGGTCTTTCCATGGATCAAACCTCTGTCATCTCCAACTGGGTGTCATTCCATCAGCTGAAATTCAACCTGCCCATCATGTTCCAATTAAATCCTTCCCTCTGTAGCTTCCATCATTACATAAAACCCTCCACAATCTTGCTTGTATTTCATAATCCTAATGGACTTCTTATTCTTCCAATCTTTGGTTTTTCACATTTACTCCTCTGTCAAATCCTACCATTTCTTTCTACATAAAATTTTTGAGATTCATCCTTTTTCAACCATTCCATCTGCCAAAGTCCTGAACTAGTGATACTTCACCCTAGGATCCTTAATTCTGACCTTTTTACTCTCCTGAATGTGCTGATATACTGAGCAGCTAAGCCAATTATCAGTGGCACATCACCTTCTCGGGGACAAAGAGGGACCCCTACCAACGGCCTTCAGAACCTCCACTCTGATGAATTCTGCCCTCTGCTCTGCCCAGCCTCATCTGTGTCCTTTAGTCCAGTTAAGCAAACCTAATTACTTTTCCCGCAACTTACATCTTCCTCAGTTGCCTTTGAGGGTTAAATGTGATCAACCCTCAGGCACAGAAAAGCCTTGCCATCTGCTCAGCCACTCCATATTCTGTTGTCCATTAAGTCAGTATGTGCAGGGCGTTAAATCTCCTACATATTGATGATATGCATCTTATTCTTTCTCTTAGCATCTCATTTTAATTATTTCAAAATACCTAAAGAATCAATTTTTCTCTCTTCCAACAGCTCACATTTCAGACAAAAGGAAAACCTTATGACATTTATTTGGACACAGACCTGTCTCTCACATCCAAACATACCATGGGATTCAGTTGGTCGGATACATCTTTTTTCCGAAGCATCCAGGACCATTGGGTGGGTACAGAAGCAGTTATAAGAGCCTTCTGTATTAACGCACTGGCCATCAATACAACTGTTGGGGTCCTGACACTCATCTATATCTTAAGAGGAAAAAAAATTAAAGAAAATCAGCAATCAGCTGCATCTCATACACTTAACCAAACTTAATAAACACTGCTAAATTTAGTCCAGATTCCAGGGGCTGCCACATTTTAATTAGCTACACATCATCATCCAACAGAGAACAACTCTGACTATAAAAATGTTAAGTTGTATTGATTGGAAGAATAACGTTGCCCTACGGCTGCTGACATTAAATAAGGAAAGAAAATATTTAAGAACAGGATATGCTTAGAAATTTAAGATAAAATGTCTCTATGACACTTTCAAAATTATTTCCTTTTGCTATGTGTTTCTGCCCAGTATAGATGGTTTTCTGCTTAGGCATTAAAGTCTGGGTCGGTGTTTAAAAATGACTTTCAGTGCAGTATGAGTGATGAAACAGGAGGCTCCCCAGACCAAAGGAACACTTCAGTTATACTAGTGACTTGAACTGTAATTCCACATTGAATATTAACTCTTTGAAATCTACTCAAATACTCGTATGAAGGGTTTTTATTTCCTTAAATGTTGGTCAAGAAAAAGATCCATGAAATGTTCACAGGTCTTTTCAACACGTGATTTAGATTCAAAGAAATTGTTTTTATACGTACCATGACTGAATTTTTCCCGTCCACGTATTTTCACAGCACATCACACCATATCCTCTTAAAACTTACCAAAGCACTGCAACTTGACAGGATCATAGTACGTCCCCTGCTTACAGTAGCATTCATAACCAGGCTGAGTGTTTAAACAGAAGCCATTTTTGCAGATTTCTTGTCCAAAAAGTTGGCATTCATCTGCATCTATGGGAGAAAAATGGAGAAATACTTAGAAGAGTTATCTTTGGCTTTTCAGTTCAAGAGAAGAGTCTAACCAATATTGGACTTCAAGTGAGATATTATAATATGTATATTACAAAGAGTCTTAAAAACACAGCCGTATCTCATTCTTAAAGTTAGGACTATTTCACAGGGGTAGAAATATAACCAGGCTTCTCTGTTTAAGGAGCAATGCCCAAAACATTATCGGAGAAGGTATATTTGTAAATAGAGCTTCAGAGATGCTACCTCATATTTGATGAAATAGTCTACAGGTTCCGTAATGGCACCAACAAAATTCTCTGAGGAAAATACCCTTTAAGATATGTGCCTTCTATAAAGGTATTTTTTGGCCCATTAACTAGTTGAAATGAAGAAAACTCCCAAGAAGGGTTTGTAACTTCTTTCTTGATAATGAGCTAATAAAAGCAGTTGCTAATAATTCTGGCAGTCCCATTCCTCCAAAGAATTTGGAGAGCTCACTGTCTGCAAACCTCAGTTTACTCAGTGGTAAACTGGAGATAAGAGGAACACCTACCTGACAGGACTGAAAGGATTAAATGAGAAAATCCATGCAAAGGACTCGGTAAACTCTCAAAAAGTGTTACCTACTGCTTTTGCGCAAGTATTATTCGCATCATTTCTGGCCTTTTAAAACTAATGGCGTTTAGTCCTCATTTAAAAAACTGGAGACTTCATAGATAAATTGCTCAAAGTGACACAGCTGGAAAATGGCAAAACCAAGCCCATGATATATGACTGTTTGGATCTGAATCTAATATTCCACCAGCCATTCACAGCACTGCTAGGATAGGGTGAGGAGCAATTTATTTTTATCTTAAAAAAGGCAATGCCTTTATGGTGAAATCAAGACTCCACTTCATAGCATACAGTGAGATTTAACTACATCTCTGAAAAAACAAAGTATATGATATCTGCAAATTTGAAAACCATTAAACACATACTGCCATCCAACTCTTGTTATTTAATTGAATTAAATCATAGATATACTTAAAAAACACATATGGAATTTCTTATCCAGATGCTGAATTATGCTATATTATTACAACACTGGTTTTTCAAAATGGACAATAAAAAATGTTTTTAGTCTGATTTCCAGCCACTTAACAGTTTTCAATATTAAACTTTAAAGAAAAAAATTCACTTTATATATAAAAGGTCATAATATCTCTATCACTCAAACATTAAAAGTGAGTAGTTAATAAGGAAATACACATACGTGTAGTTTAAATTTCACCAAAATAAAAAAGCTGCAAATTTATTTTAGAATTACAGACTAATAGCATTAAATATATAAAACACATCTACTTTTGCTCTCTTCCTTTCCATTCCTTATTATTAATCTGTGGCCATTAGTAAAAGGTCCAAGAAAAGTAGGATGCTTTCTAAAAAAGCAAGAATGCTTGCTTTGTTGATGACCATTAAAGGCCAACATGATGTTGGTCCTAAAACACAATTTCTAATACAGTTCTGGAATAAAAGAATAAATTTATTAAGTACAGAATTTCGTATTAAGTACTTTCACATATGTTATCTCATTTTATCCTCACGACAACGTTTGAAACATTATTCCTATCTCAGAGGTAGAAACTCGGAATCTTAAGTCCCACTGTAATACAGCCTAAAGTGTTCTAACTCTCAAGCCACAGTTCTGCCCAGAGTCCACTGGGGCCTTCCTCCAATGGTAGAATTCAAGGTTTTGTAATCAGTTTCCATGGCTGAAAAGAAATCTAATTCTGTTTAACCCAAGCCACGCTTTTACTTGGATGTCAGATATGCACACATACTGCAAATTCGTTTCCGCTTGATTCTGACCTTTATAATTCTCGCCATCAGCATCGTAAGAGGATTCTCCCGCGGGGACAAAACCTTTCCCTCTAGGACACATTTCAGTGAATTCAGCTGATTTTGGGAGAGACAAGGGAAAAAAAAGTTGAAAAAAAAAACAACAACAAAAAACCCAATATCGTCCACAAGTATGTTTTAAATTCAGTTTTGCTTTCTCAGACTCAGTCACTTTAAGGCAATTCTTCCCATCTAATTCAGACAAATAAATTCAGTACAATCTCAAAAATTACAGATTAGGTGCAAACAAATCTAATGGCTTCCTAAGTCTACTTCTAACTTTTAAGTTCACCCATATGTTATTTACACATGTTTTAGCTATGGGTGCTATAGGGTGTTAGGTCTTATTTCTCCATTATTGTGGTCTCTGGTATTTTAAAATTTAATAAGAATCCAAAATCTTAGCTTAAGTATGCAAGCTCCAATTAGGAATAATGCTGTGTCATTGTTAGCAAAAATGATTGGTTTTTACCTTAAAAATGGAATAAAACTGAACTATCCTTCTGCTAAAATATCATATGGAGTGTCACTATAACAGCATATTCTATGAAAGACAGAAGGTTAAGAATTCATACTGAGGTGGGATGAAGGTGTGGTCCTAGCCGTGAACAAAACCCACTCTAAGGTAATCTCACCTCAATCTGACTATGGCAGGTACCTGCAGATATTAATTACCATTTCAAGGCTTCAGTAACCCAAATGAGAACATTCCAAGGCCCGTGAACACCACATGACAAATACCAGTGTGAACACAGCACTTAGCTGATTCTTACCAGTCCCCAAGACCGGGCAGGGGAAAATCTCACAGTTGTCTCCCCACCCAGCACCGGAGGTACAGCAGCACTCTTGTTTGGTGACATTGGGGGCCAGCACGTTGTCACAAAGACTGGCATCATTTAGATTATAGTAGCACTCCTTCTTTTCTTCTTTGGGTTGATCTACTTCTAAGTCTAAAGAGAGTGGAGAAAGTAAAAAAAATAAAATAAAAAAGTATTGACAGCATACATCAGATCTACCTGTGTCACAATGGAATTGAAAACACAATGGTAAAAAGATTGACGGGACGTGCCAAGGGCACTTCATATACAGAAAGCTGCTTTCCACTTTGTGTCGGATTCTTCCACTTCAAGATAAAAATGCACTTGAATCCTGAATTTTGGTGCATTTCTAACCCACCCCAAGAGTGTAAATCTGTCAAAATCATTTCCTTTTACATTAACCAATTACTTTGTTCTTGTAATTTTGGCTGTGAGTACAGTTTCCATATCTGCTTTCTTGCCAAACACAGGGCCATTCTTTACTGAGCTACAACACCTACTTAAAGCAATGGAAATTTTTCCCCAACAGTGGACCAGAGATGTGGGGCCACACACAATATGTAACACTCAGATAATTATTGAGATAACCTTGCCCCTCCCCAAATTTTCTGAACAGTACAAAGAGAAGACAAATAGAAAAACACTGCAGCAACTTGAGTCTATTAAAAAAACCTCTCATTACTGGAAATTTACTTAAATTGATGCAAATATATGACTTTGAATGAAACAATAAGAGCCAGTTAAGCCTTGGGGTAGAATTTCAAGGCTGGGTTCTAGTCCCAGCTCAAGTGTGTCCTAAAGAATATATATTCCAAGACTTCCCTGGTGCCACAGTGGTTAAGAATCTGCCTGCCAACACAGGGGACACGGGTTCGAGCCCTGATCCAGGAAGATCCCATGTGCCGCAGAGCAACTAAGCCCGTGCGCCACAACTACTGAGCCTGCGCTCTAGAGCCTGAGAGCCACAACTGCTGAGCCCGCGAGCTGCAACTGCTGAAGCCCATGGACCTAGAGCCCATGCTCTTCAACAAGAGGAGCCACTGCAATAAGAAGCCCAAGCACCGCAACAAAGAGTAGCTCACCGCAACTAGAGAAAACCTGCGCACAGCAAGGAAGACTCAAGGCAGCCAAAAATAACCTAATTAATTAATTTTAAAAAAAGAATATATATTCCAACAGAGTCCGTTTAACCCTTTGTGATAAGTCAAGGTGATATGATAGAATACAAACCATAAGAACTCCACCTACTTTCAGATAATACTAAAAATCTCTTCCCTACCAAATGCTATACAGTTCAAATTACTGCCTATGATCCAGTTATAATTTATCGTTTTAATTTTACGCTATGTCAGATCAGAAGCTACTGCCATCATAATCACTTAGATTAATACTAATGAAATATTTTCATTATAACTGCTATGTACAGATTCTTAACCCAAAGAAACTATAGGGACAACACTTGCCAGTGAGGATAAGACTTTAATCTCAATACCTACCTTGTTTAAAAAGTTGGTAGATCATTATACTATTAGGAAAGTTTAATGATTTATTTTCATAAGTTTCCCATATATTTATTTTGGCAGGGACAAACTGACTGCAGAAACCTGATTAACGTATCATCTAACAAAGGTGTCCTTAAAGTGTAAGTTCTTAAAATTCTATCAGAAGAGCTACTGCCCTTTCTTTTCCCTTATGGCAGTAGAAACAAGCAAAGCAGCAAACAAAGCTTGTATGTATACATTACTCCCAGAACACAGAATATCAATGAGAATGTAAAGGATCTCTCTCTCACCCTTGCTTCTGGCTAATTCTCAGATTATTCTACCTTTGACAGAATTCAGTATGGGTTCTTAGTCTTCATAGCTGATGACAAATTCAAACCTAGAATAAGTGTCCAGGAAAAAAACTGAAATGCTGATTCCTATGCAGTTTATGAAGTGGTTTTAAATCATTTCCTTGTGTGTAAAATTGGATAAAACCTGCCACATCCCTCGTCTCAACTAGCTTTTCAAATGTACAGAGAATAGACACGTGCTCTGCCTGCTCTCATGAACACCACCAGTTCATTCCCTTCAGGAGGGGCTCCAAGCTCTTACACAGGGTATTATTGGGGAAAATTAAGGGTATTTTAAATTAATATGAAATAAATCATGAACCCTGTAAACATTTTATAAATTTTCTCCCAATATGTGTGAGTAAATTGACAGCCTATTACTATGAACAATTCCACTCATTTTATTCAGTTTGCCTAAAAATGCAGCTAGTTATTAATGAATGCATTTAGAAATATAAACCAAGTCAGCAACAGACTGGAGTTTTGCCAGTGAAGTTTACAGTCTATGTTAAAAGAGCACTCAATAATTGTTTTTCTCTTTGTACAAAGTTGTAGATATGTTATGGTTTTGATTACAGAATGGAATATTGCATAATAACACCTCAATGAAGGCTGATATATTCATAGGTAATTAGAGACCACAGGCTTCGAAACACCTTTAAATGTATACATTTAAAACATTTGTTTCTACCATGTTTTTTACACTCATAGAAATAGAATATTTTTTCTTTTTTCTTTGGAAGGAAACTCACAGGTGATTGCTTAAGGGAAATAATCAACATCACTGCATTATTCAGGTTTTACATTGGCTGTTACAAATTTTGCTCTTATTTTCTCTCCAAGCAGTTTGAAGTTTCAATGTTTACACAGCTGAAATTGAGGGTTAGTCAGGCCCTCATCCGTGTTTGGAAAGAGATGCAAATTCCTTTAAAAAAAAAAAAAAACAACAAAAACTGGTCCACAAAGGTCATTCTGTGAAAAGCTATAATTTCCCTATCTTCTTAACCTTTAAATAATTAACTTCCTAGAGCATTTTTCCACAGGGGGAACACTCTGATCAGTAAATACATTATTGTGATTTTTAAAAAAATCTCTGTGAGTTTAGGTCACTGCTGCCAGGGGAGGAATGTTTCTATCACAAAATAATTTTAAAAGATCAAATCAAAAGTTATAGAAGGTGCCAAGCTCGGAAAAGAATGAATTCTATTTTTCTTAAAGGTTTTATTAGTGAGGTTAGCCATACTTCATAGCTCATGCCATAGACTTCCTGGGAAATATATTACTTCTCCTCCAGTATTTTCATATTTGATTTTTCAGTATGTATTAAGAGGTTGGCTTAAAAATCTGTGTATAAAAAGCAATGTGTATATTTTAATCCTAGGCGTATGGCTGGTGAAATGAGTTTTTGGACCTTTCATGTGTGTGCCTTTTTTGAAGAAACTTTCACAGATGCTTTTTCATATTATACACAAAGCAACTCCATGAGATAGATGGTGCAGGTTATACAGCATCCTCACTTTCTGGAGGAGAACATTTAGGTTGAGTCCAATGTCCTGTGCCTAATGCTTTCCCCAAACCTCTTCTATGGGGTTCAGCTTCTTAGTGCCTCAAGCAAGCATGAGTTTATTTTGTTTTGCCTTTTCGCCCGGAGGGGAGGGAGCAGCAGATAATCCCTGCTGGTGTAGACAGAGTTCAGTGATAAGGCCTGATCACCTTCCCTTGCTCTGAATAGGAAGGAGCAGCTTTGAGCAGGTACCACTGGTGATGGCCCTTTCTAAAAGCTCTTCTCTCTTGCTTCGTCAGAAAGAGAATGTGGGTGTTCACTTACAGGGTTGTTTCCAGCTTTAGTCTTTCCCTAAATATGTCTAATCTTAGGTTTGCTGTTGGAGTGAGGAGACCTGGACCATTTCTTTGGTTAAAGTGGACATGAGCATTCTAACTGGGCCTTTGCCTTTGCTTTCACTTTCCATTTGCAATATGTTTGGAAGGCTTTTAGGAGCCAATCCCCTCCATATCCTTCTGAGACAGGATGATGACACGGACCAAAGAGTCCCATCACAAATACATGTGAGTAAACAATGCCCTCAAATGAAACACCTGCTCTAGTCCTGAAAAAGACATCAATTTATAAAACTCTGACTGTAATGATGTTCAGCAAATGACTTGCAACAGAATTACTCAGGAAGCTTTATTCTCTTTACTTTAAAAATCACCATAGGCACTAATGTTTTATACCGACTCACGCTTTTATGAGAAAAAGAGTTCTAGTGTAACAATCCAAAGAGAGCAAAAGAGAACTTGGAAATTCATTTTTTCCCCTAGTTTTCTCATTGAAAGACTTGGAAGATGAGAAGCGTGTGTGTGTTTTAAGTAGAATTTAGAAGAAAGCCACTGGTGAGTTTCAGAAAACAAGTGCTGACAATAGGAATGGACTGAACATGGAGGGATGCAAATAAAAAGGAAGATTATAGAAAGGTGGTAACTTCAGATAGTAAAAGACATGGAAGCAGTCAAAATAAAAGTTAGAAAATGAAGTATAAGAGCAAAAATACTTTCAAAACAGATTCTTCCACACAGTTCCTATCCTTAAAGAAGTCAATCAGGTGGGGAGTCAGGCCATGATGGTGCAAGGAAAGCAAGCTGGGCATGTAAGCCAAACTATAGAGGGTCAGGAGGCAAGGCTATCCTGGAAGGCTGCCTGGAGGAGCCAACATTTTGAGTTGAGTTCTTGAAAACTAAACAAAAATAATTGGCTAGAAACTGAGGTGTGACAGAGGTGAGGAGGAGTATAAAAGTACAACTGTCCTTAGGTTTGTGTGGGTAGAGCAGGCAAGGGGAGAGGTGGTCTGTGGAAGGAGTCACAGAACTGATTTTGAGAGCAAGAGACGGGGGCAGGGACCCATTAACATGAACACGGGATAGGTGTGTTTGTGACTTAGGTGCGGGGGCAGAGGACAATGCCAGTCTCTACTGGAAGAGAATCGCCTCAAGGTCTTGCCAGGTCATTGGTTTTGCTTTTTCTGGTGAAGAAATTAGAAGATACTGGGAGGAGCAAGCCTAGGAGAGGAACAGGCTGGGGAGAGGGTGAGAAGAGAAAGGCTCACTGATGTCGGTATTACTAGAAACTGGAGAAGTCAGAAGAAAAACGTGCAGATGTGGATGAAAGAAGAGACTCCTGAAAGCAGAATAAAGCACCGAGGAGAAAGAAAATCGGGAGATGCGCTCTGGGATGAGGTGCAACAGGCAGTACAGACGGAAAGGAGGTGAGGTCACAGCAGCACAAGCCCTGTCACAACACCAGCACGTGTGCGTGGCGAGGGCCTGTGAGGACAAACTTGAGAATAAGGTCACATCTGCAGTGACATGTAAAATGTCTGGAAACGTTTAAAAGGAAATGTACAAACCATTCTTCTCCAGGCCTTATTTGTAGCAAATTCTAGGATCCAAAATGCATTTCTAATGCAACAATGTGGGTGTCTCTTTTATTAAGAGGAGAAAATGGTTTTTATAGATATGATTTACTCAAATCATGTCAGTTCATTAAGATATCAACACCTCTTTATTAAAAACCCATTTTAGATACTATATACAGCATGCAGAAAATTTCATGAAAATAAAAGCACGATTTGGTAGTAAACTTTTCTCACTCTTGTTTTTGAAGGTGGGAAGAAACCTGACCTTTTTTTTTTTTTTTTTAATAACAAATGAGCATATTTTCCTCAGCCTTACCTGCATTTATGGTATAGATCCATTACAAACACACAATAAGACCTCAGGAGTTTTATGGCATTTTACAATGTTTGCATTCTAAATACTGTGGTTTCACTGTCTTTAATTTTTTTTCCTACCAAAGGTCTTTTTCCAATCAGAAATTATTTTAAAAAAATTCTTCCAAAGTTAATTTATTTTACAGGTTACCTAAACACATTAAAAAAAAAAAAAGCCCACTCTGCCAAATATAACAGTTGAGTGATATTATATGTGGTCTCATGCCTTTTAAAAAATATGTACATAAAACCTGTAGTGGGCCACTCCAGGAAGAGAGAACAAGCACACTGTTTGGGTTCAATTGTCAGAACCACAAGGATGATTTGCACAGTGTCCCCTGACAGCCGGGACCTGCTCTTTTTTTCCCCTTTTTGCTCTACTTATAATTTAACCAAAGCACATGGGAGTATTGTCCCCTCTACCTAGAAGTGTGAATAGATCAATTAAGTGTGGTCCATTATGTTTTTGATAAAATGAATAATTCTTATTCTGCAGAACTAGCTGGGAATAAGATGATGTGATAAAGAAGGAACACTTTCTCGAATGCAGAGAAGCCTATTACTCAGTAGGTACTGAGTGTCTGCTGTAGGTCAGGCACTATGCTAAGCAGTGAGCTTGGTGACAGGCAATGCAAAGAGGAATGACCAAGCATAAAGGGTCTTGTTCCCCTACTGATGGATGTGGACTGCATGCTGGAGGCAGGAGTAAGCAGTTAAAAGTTTTTAGGGTTTAAAACCAGATTTATGTTTCAAAAATGTGAACTGGCAGCAGCAACGTGGAACAGAAACCGAAGAGAGAGGCAGAGAGAGAAGTCAGGAGGCAAGTGCCACAGTTCAGGTAAGGGATGCTGAAGTCAGGAGGCTACTGCCACAGTCCAGGTAAGGGATGCTGAAGGACTGGCCCAGGGTAATGGTAACAGAGGAACAGAGAGATTTGAAGGATACTGTTGAGGTAGAGTTGGCAGGATGTGATGAGGGCTTGGATGGATGGGGAGAAAAATTAAAGTATGACTTCCGGACCTCCAGGATGGATGTTTAGCAATTAATGAGTGTACACAGGAAGAGTAACAGGTTGGAGAGGGAATGGTAATTAACTTGCTCTTGGATAATTTTAGGCAGAGATGCTTACAAGACACCTTAGGAGAAAGGTCCAGTAACAGGCAGCTGGAAACAGGAGTGTGGCACTCAGGAGAGAGGTGGAGGCAAAGATATTTACCTGGTCATCCACACCAAATAAGTAATAGTTGAGTCAGAGAAGAGGATAAACTATCCTAGGAGAAGAATATAGACTAAAAAGGGGGCTAAGCGTGCCACTCTCTGGGCCATTGTTATTTAAGCAGTGGCGAAAGAAAGAGCCTAGAATGAGACAGAAGAAGACCAGTGCAAGAGATAGGAGGATACAGGGAAGATTAATGCTCTGAAATCAGTCAGAGGGAGAAGGGAGAGGGAGGATGAGAGACTACTGTCACAAGAGGAAGGAGTTTCACCCGGATGCAGGGTCTGAGGGCTTGATCTCAGCACGCTGAGAACAGATTGGGAGACAGTTCAGTGGAGATATGGAAGCCCCTTCAAAGAATTTGGAGGTCAACAGGGTGACAGAGATTATTTCTAGACGGTAGCACAGCAGGGGATTTTCTTTTTTGATGTATTTTTGTATTTGCCAATTTTCTAAGAATATGCATTGTTTTAATAAGAAGAGCAAAACAAAGAAATAAAGTGAAAAGGAAGCCAATTTTTCGAAGAATGTGGTGGCATGGGGTTCTCGGCCTTGAGAAGCAGAATTAAGTGGAAAGACCCTGGAGTCAGGGGCCAATTCTGCCAAGCATTAGCTATGTGACCCCTTACACTTAGAACTTCTCTCTGGGCCTCGGTTTCCTTACCTGTAAATAAAGTTGCTGGGCTGGAAAAACACTAAGGGGGTTTCTAGAGGTAGAAGTCTAGGACCTAGCTTGTGACACAAGAATAAACTCTCAAATATGTTAGAGAAAACTGACATTTAAGGAAGCCCTATCATGAATTGTGTAAAGAACAATCATTTTATAATACAAATTATCACTCTATAGAGCTTTAATTTCTGATCTTATTTCCTTTTCTTAAAATGAACAATTATTACATAATGCAAACAATCAGCCCAATTTATATGTTTTATAATTTCTCATCTTATTTACTTGCTTTTCTTTAAAGCAAGGAACACCTGTATTAATTATTATATATATCTTCATTTTTTTAATTACACCTTCTGTTTTGAAAATAAAATGCAGTTCCCACCACAGAGTCTCTTCTGTGCACCAATCAAGACGGAGAACAGCATTTTGTGGGTAAGGCTTGAAGGCAGCAGTTGCCAACACTAAATATTTACTGCTTCCTTTAGAGTGCCCAAGCACATAAAGTTTTTATTGAGCAATTATCACAGGCACAGAGGAAATAAAAGCATCAGGCTATATTTAATAGCCATACCCTCTTACAGGTGATGAGTGGTCTGGTATGGACATTTTTTAGTTATTTCTGTTTCAGGTGTTTTTGGACAATGTACAGCAATGTAAATTAGTGGCCAAAGGCCCAGGCAGTGAAAACATGAGACCAGATCTAAAAAATTAGGTGAGAGCCAAGAAGTATTTTAGAAACAAAAATCCTAGGACATTAAAAGTACCTTCAAGGTCACCTGGGACAATGTCCTGCTGGGAGTAGGAGCCCTTCTGCCAGCTAGTGGGTGTCCCACCTGTTCCTGGACACCTCTAGGGAAACACCCATGAGTTCATGAGACAGTTATGTACTGACTACCTCTAGCTATTGTCAAGTTCCTCTGCACACTGATCTGAAATGTGCCTCGCTGACATCTACCCCTCAGCCCTAGTTCTGTCCTCAGTAAGATACCACTTCAGGCAATGATGCTATTGCTCCTTGTTGGAATGTCTGTTGCCCTGCGGAAATTCTACAGCCAAGTAAAAATATTACAGCCTAGAGAACAAATGCATGTTTCTTTTCCTAATTACTTTCCAGGAGGGATGAGATCCAAGCTGTTAGTCTATCATGTATATAATGAAATTAGTTTGAATCCTATCTTGATAAAAACTTCAACTTAAATTTGGTACAAAATGTTTTGTTCTGTATAACAACAGGTTATTTGGATGAACTAATAATGTTCTCCTGTCCTCTGAAAAACATCCTGGCTTACATCCACAAGCAGGTGGAAGGCTCAGAGCCAGCTGGCTGTTCTCAGGTGGGTCAGCGTACTTCTGTTCTGACGTATTGAGTGGTATGCCAACCGAGACTCAGCTATGTTTATTCTCAAACACTCTGTGCCAATCTAATGATTACTGTAATTACATAATTAAATAGTATATAAACCAATAAAATATGAATGACTAGAACAGTTGTTTCTAGAAAAAGCTAAACCTTTACAAAGACTAAGGTTAAAAAAAAGTAAAAAATTTGCTCAGCATAGGCCTTTAAATTCTTACTCCTTTTAAAGTGGGTGGTGTAGATAATGCATGATAGATGTGGTTTATGCAAGACCAGCCATACAGAAGGCAAGTGAATTTCTACTCAAAGACAGACCTTCTTCAGAGATTGGGGAATAAATGTACATTACATGCTGTAAGTTAAAACCTAAATACTTCAAAGATATATTATCTTTTTTTATGATTTCCAATTTTAATCACCTTTTTCAAACAAATGACCAATGATGAAGTCTGATGAAGTCAGGGAGGAGCTGCAGTTTAGAGCTGATCTCTCTCTCAGGACAGAAGATGTTATCATAGACAATCTTAAGACTCCATATAGATCAGTTCAAGTTTGCCAAGAACCATACAAATTGAGGTATGGCAGAAGTCAGAGTTGCCATCAACTACACAAATTAATAAGCTTCACCAGTTACTAAAGCAGATTATACTGAAATGGACCAATAAAACAACTGTGTACAATATTTGGCAGAAGCCAGAGAACGATGGGGAAAATAAGCAAGAAACTCAGAAATTAAAGGATCAGATATAATGTTGAGGAAAGAGAAACTATGTATTTATTAAGCTTTATGAAGCTGAGTATTCAAAATGATGTTCTTTGCAAAAGCAGGACAGTACTTAGTGAACTCTGACTGGAAGAACTTTCCAGAAAGAGTCAGTCAATGACAGAACAAGGAGACAAAGGGAGCAAAAAGGTAAAGCAGGTGTTAGGGACTTGGTTACAAAAAAACTTAAACAGGAGACGAGGAACAAGGCTTACAAAAGAGCCACTGTAAAGTTTTAAGAAGTAGTTTACAGTGAGCTAATCCGGTTCACCGAAAATGGTTCAGATGGTCTCACGATCCCATTAAGGCATTATTAATCTCTAAAAAAGAAATGAGCAAACTTTAGGATCCCAGACATGTACCTTAATTGAAGCTATGTAAACTGAACAAATCACTTCTTGATATTACTAAAGCATCCTAGCAAAAAAAGTATTTGTAGTTTAAAAACCCACCATCTCAGAAGGGATCACAAAAGGAAGAAAAACAGATAACCCTTATGTGTTTGGATTTTAATACTTCATTTTAATACTTCATATAATAGTTATTAACAAATGGTTTTTATGTATATAATTTTTTTAAAAACCCATAAAACTCTGTGAGGCAAATATAACTTTTATTCACAGATAAGAAAACTGAAACTCACAGATGTTGAATGATATGCCCAAGCTCACATAGCCGGAAAACAGCAGACCAGCATCCTGGTCACTCCCTTTTAAAGTATTACAAAAAGTTTGGAAAATAAAGGAAAAAACTAAAATTTCCATTAATTCTAATAATTATCTTTTTACATCTTCTTCTCTTCCCTTCCTCCACAGATTGTGATCACTGGAGTATCTTTTTTCTCATTTGGCATTGTATCACATGCATCTATCATGACTACCTAACCTTCACATAGATGACCTAATGACTATACAGTATTATATGTGAATCATTCCAGTCAAAATAATACTACGGGGAAGGTGCTACTCTATAGAACCAAAGACAAATACGAAAAAGGCAGTTACTTTACCAATCCTGTTATTGGCCAATCAGGTTATTGATTTTTGGTTTTTTTCCATTACAAGTAGAGCTAAAATGAAAAGTCTTTTCTTTATGGTTCATGAGTTGCAGGGGTGGTCACTGAAGGAAAAGCAACCCCTCCCTCCAGAAATACTCTCTTCCCTGTCATAGTGATTTTGAATTATTGTCTGTACATTTAATTCTGCACCCATCAACTTTCTATATTTAATCACTGAGAAGAAAATGTGGATGAAAATACTTTTACATTTTATTCCCTATTGCTTGCAAAGATAATTATCTCACACAGAACAAGTGCACCCTATTGAGCAAGAACGAAAGCTTTCTTAGAAGCATGGATAAAATCAACCAGGATTGAGCAAGATAGTAACACAGTCTATGTTTCATTTTATTTGGGTCTCAAAGGATCCTTTAGTTTCCTACTTCCCTCAAAACACAGCCATGCTTTAGCCACACGGCACAAGCTGAAAGAGTGATCTGGAAGCTGACTGATTTATCTGGAAAAGCATCAGCTCTCCATTTCAATTTGTGTCATGATGACACAGCCTAAACCAAATTTTAAACAAACACAATCACAGCCACTCTCTAGGCCAAATTCTGGGGGAAAAAAACATAAAGAAAAAAACACCTTAAGAATTCCAAGTGGAAGGAAGTCTTTGTAGATCCTGAGGGGCCTATATGTTGCTTTTAATTTAGAGAAGTGTCAAAATACGTTTCTCCAAGGGCCAAGAAAGAAGAATTATGCAACTTAATGAGATATTGCCATATCAAACCCTGAGCCGATGGCTCTGGTTTTAGGTAATTCCCAGCCAATGTTCTCATCATTTTGGATCCTTCACCCGACTCATGGCGTCTCCAGGTTGGAAAGCACATTAGAGGCCATCTAGCTCCAACAGTCATCACCCACGTCCTAACTCCACTGATAAGGCAGGCTCGGAGAGAGCATGGAAGCTTCCAGAAACAGCACGGTGCCAAACTATTTGGTCACTTCTTCCTCACTCCCGGAGTGTTTGGCCCAAACCTGTGTAGGTACAGGTCCCCGAGAGAAGCCCTCCATCCCGACACAGTGCCCCTTACCTGCCGAGGCCCGGGAGCGGCACTGCCCAGTCATGGGGCTGTACTCCTGGTTTTCGTCAGCGCACACACACAGGAAGGACCCTTCTACGTTTTCACAGAAGGCTTCACCACACACGCCACTGAGCAGCTCACATTCGTTCACATCTGGAAAAGGGAGCACAGATCAAGTCAGACGTGTTCCTCACGTCTGACAGCTCTTTGTTTTACCAGCTGTGCCAAGACGAGCAGCGTCTGCTGGAAACAAGGTGACCCCCTGGGCGCAATCAAACCCTTCAGCTATTGGGGGAAGGGGCTCCCAGAGGCGGGGCTGACAGCTTTGGTTTGTGTGAAAGGACCGTGAAAACACAAAGTTTCTAAACTCCGATCCCTTTAAGGAACAACTTGGAGTTGCACTGCAAGCATCATATGTGCACTTTAATTTTCTCTTCCCTGACTTTTTAACATAATGAGGTCTTAACCCGACACTTCTCTCTCAGTTCTCAATTCAAGGAAAATTAGCAGCACTGGCACTTCAGAAACCACAGAATTCATTAAATGCATTTTTAGAAATTGTTTTAAATCTACTCAAATGTCTAAAAATATAGTTTCCTAGCAGCCAAAATGTCCATAATTTAACAACCAGAATTCAGGTTGTGTATCCCTTTGAGAAATGAAGGAACAACCCCTGTAAGTAGTCACTGGGCTACATTAATCATTCATGGGACACAAATTGGTCCAGTACCTTCTCACTGATTTCACTAGGCCTTTAAAAATTCTGTTGGTATTCCACAGTGTGATTTCCATTTTGCTGGATATTTTTCTTTTGTACTTAAATATACTTAATTAAAGCACTAAAAACTCAAAGTTCATTTTATTCAACATTATGTAAGTACATAGCCACAAAGAAAGGCTAATTTTGTTCATCCTTGCCCAATACTACTTTTCACTCTTTTTCCTCTGAAGAAATTTTATTAATGAGTGTCCAGTTAAACAAAGTACCTGGCTTGACATCTGAAATGCTCAAGTATTTTATGCATTAAACATGATTAAACATGTACAAACATCAGCTTTCATGAGCACACTGAGATGGTTTATACAAAGTTAAAAATTTGAGCAATTATCCAAATCATTCCAGAAAAAAAATACTATTTTCATCTGCTAGTCCCAGTTAATTGGACAAAAAGTTTATGTCTCTTGACTTATTTGGATAATTACCTCAGTTTTCCATTTCACTTTGTATATAAACAGATATAAATCCAATGAGCTGAGTTTTGGTTATGAAAAGATATTATGACAAAGCAAAGCAGAGAGCTGGTATATATAATCAACCTGGACAGTCATAATTTAGACCAGAAAAACTGACTTTAGAAATTTGCCAGTTTGCATTTATCAATTTTAGGTAACTGTCAAATGGAGTTTTCTACTTTCTAACTTATATTATTTCTATGGCTATTGAAATCTCTCCTACCAGACTGTATCCATTCAATCAAAACATATTTTCTAGTTTACTTCTATGGGTCAGACTGGGGAGACAATGATGAGTCAGCCAGGCCCAACTCCTGCCTTCAGGGAGCTTACTGTCAAGTCAGTAATCATTCATCAGGTAATCATAAAGGCCAGGATAAGTGCTAGGAATGAAAGTACAGAGCACGATGTCAGCACAAAACAGTGCACCTTAAGTGCCGGAGTGGGGTAGAGAAGTGATATCGGAGGCAAGCTCTATCTGAAGGATGTGTAGATAAGGAGGGTGGGCAGCCAGGGTCCAAGCAGAGGGAACAGTGTGGCCAAAGGTGGGTTCCAGAGAGCTGATTCATCTCTGAAACTCTATAGAACACCCAGCACGGTGTGGTGCATGTAAGAGGTGCTCGGTTAATATTTTTCAGAGACAGAATAAACAGACAAATATAACAATATCTGTTGAGTTCATTAACGTGATAAACCAGTATATCTTCTCTAAGGGTGGTGGTTTATGGATGGAAAGGAAACATCAACATGGGTTTGGTACGCTCATCTGGCTGGTTAGAAATGAACATTAACCAGGAGCTTATTGCCTTGGAAAAGGCAGCTGCAGGCAGTACATACATGATTAAACTACTGTCAATAAAAGGTCGTAAGTACTATAATAGAATTTACTTAAGGTTTTCCAGAAGCAGGAGGAGGGATCCCAGCTCAGCTGGAGAGAGACGTGGAGCAGGGATGGTATCTGGGAGGAGATGACATCTAACCTCCAGCTTCAGCAATGCGTGGGATGGATCTAGGCTCAGGGAAGGGGAGGCCAGAAGGATATTCCCAGCAGAAGGAGCAAACAACAGCCTGATAACTTCCTAGTTACGTGAACAACCATAAGCAGTTTTATGCCGCAGGAACGTAAATGGTGAGGAAGCAGGTGGTGAGGCTGAGAAGGTAAGTGGGGGCCAGACCACATGATCTATTCAGTAAAAAATATTTAGTGAATAGCAGATGGTTTTTACCACTTGTATTCTTTTTATTAAAAATTTACTTATTTATTTATTTACTGGCTGCGTTAGGTCTTCATTGCTGCGTGCAGGCTTTTCCTAGCTCCGGCGAGTGGAGGCTACTCTCTGTTGTGGTTCGCGGGCTCCTCATTGCCGTGGCGTCTCTTGTTGCAGAGCACGGGCTCTAGGTGTGCGGGCTTCAGTAGTTGGCACATGGGCTCAACAGTTGCGGCACACAGGCTCACTAGTTGCGGCACACGGGCTCAGTTGCTCTGAGGCATGTGGGATCTTCCAGGAGCAGGGATCATCAAACCCATGTCCCCTGCATTGGCAGGTGGGTTCTTAACCACTGCGCCACCTAGGAAGCCTCTACCACTTGTATTTTAGTGCAAAGGAGACTACAGCAAGAGTTGGAACGAGTGATTACAAAAGTGTTAGCTTAAAGGTGGTTACTATTCAAGTGCTTTTATTGTTAAATTTCTAGATTTTGTTTGCCCAGTTTAATCTGGATGGGAAATGAATTGGTGCTTTAATTGCAAATTTCCAAACTAAAAAGTTACTGACTCCTCCTCAAGTGTCATTTGCCATGTAATGACCAGAGGTATCTTTCTTAATTAAGAACAAAGAAAAAGTCTTACTATCTGTGAAGTTCTGAAATGAATAACCTCTTTCCCATTGAATTGGTCTAACTGCAAATGTTTCACAATGAATTTCATTAATTTAAAGAAATCATGGCTGATCAGAACATGAAATATAAAGTATCTTCTTTTATGTGTGCATGTGCTGGACCATATTCTAGGCCATCTGATGATATTCAAGATTCCTTCCAGCTCCGACAATCCCAGAACAGACTGAAGAAATATGGCTGCACAATCCAAAGCATCATTTTACAGGTGCCATTCCTGGAAACAGAAATGCTTGCCAACACTTTTCCTTAAATGCACTGCCTAAGGGAGGTGCATTTTGAAGACAGACAAGCTCTACCACACACCAGACTCTATTTCCTGTGCAGGAGGGACTGAAGCGTTCCGCATACCCAGCTAAGAGTTAAAACAGATGCTCTTTTTAATGTACATTTAAATCCAAAGTTATGCTTCTCTATTTTTTAATGTCCCTAACTATTTCAGAAGCCACGGGATCTTTTTGCACATCTCCAAACGGTACAGGATCAAATTATGCTGCAATTCTGCCCAATTGCCTTGCTTCCATCTCTACTGTGGTTGATAACTTTGATTTCTTTTCGACAGGGAGATGTGAAACACATCGGGAGAAAAAATTCTAAAAACTCACCCACACACCCTTGCCCATCCTGTGGGGCCTGAAAGCCCTGATAACAGAGGCAGCGGAAGGAGCCAGCCGTATTGTCACAAAACCCGTGACTGTCACAAACAGTGTTGTTTACACATTCGTCAACATCTGCAAAAAAGACATTGACCATGAGACACAGAACACAGACAAACACCAGCTATTAATGGGTAGACAGAGGTGCTCGACACACCCCGATTCGTACGAGATGATCACATTTACACAGAATGAACCTCTAAATGAACCACGTTTACACAGAATGATCACGTTTACACAGAATGAACCTCTAAAACATAAAATGTTTTGATGAACACACCCCAATAGACAAAATATTGGGTTCTATGAGAAAGAAAACATTTACTTTTCCTCAGGAAATGTTTTCAAGCTGAAATGACTGCTGCAATTGCCATGGTCAGTGGTTTCTAAGTGTTTTCAACTCTTGATTTCCAAGGAGAGGATATTCCTACAGTGGAAATATGTGAACGTACTGTCACTTTTTTGAGTGTGGTAAATGCTAATGGTTCTATCTGGTGAACTGGGGGTGAAAGCATTGGCCTGCCTATGCAATAGTTTCTTCAACCCTAGAGATGAAGTCTCTAGGTTGGTCAAGTCTAAACAGCATTCCCATGAAGGGAGGGGGGTGGGAGGAGGGAGAGGGGGAGGGGGAGAATCTGATCTGATACGTCCTGCAGTGTAGCCAGCCAGTCCCAATTATTCTAGAGAAAAGACTTTACTCACCAGAAACAATTTCCTGTCACCAAGTTATAGCCACTCAGGTCCTAAATGTCACTGCTGCTCCAGCTGATTAGCTAGTGGCCAACTTGTAAATTCAGTTTGTTCTCTATAAACTTGATGATTGTGGTCCTGTGCTTTCTACCCGTTAAATAAAAATGTTCTCATAAAAGTGATGTCTCAATTGTGAAGTTACAAATGGACTTTTCGATACAGTTCTTCTTTACCCTCACAGCTACTCACTTTCCTCTCCATTCTCCCATCCCCATCACTCCCCTTCTCCTCGTTTACGGCTGCAATGTACATTCCACCCGCCAGGCTCCCTGCCCTCTCTGCCCCTGGACTACACGGGCCCCAAACACAAGTTTTTGGAGACACAGTCAAGAGAAAATGCAGTGACAGAATCCAAATTTCATGTTTATGTTCAAATAATGAAATAAGATAACAAATGATAAAGAAAATGACAAGCTAAATCGCACTCAGAATTTAGTCTGGGGGAGTTCATACTAATAAAGTTGAGCTTTCTCTTTCTGAAATTTTAAATGCCAAGTCAAAAATTTTTCAAGAAGAAAAAGATGCACGCAATGATATTCTCTTCCTAATTGTCCAACACTATCAAGCATAACTTCAGAGATGGTCTCACTTTTGAGTTGTAAAATATGAGTGACTACAAAGTTCTCTTCATTTTCTCAACTCAAAGCTGTGTCCCTTCTCCTGTCAAGGCTGGGGCCCCTTCTCCATCCCTAACAGTCTCCTCTTCCTCTAGTCACACCTGCTCATCCTTCTCCTGCATCTTCAATTACTCCTCCCTGGCTCCTTCCCTCACACTGCCTTCAAAAATGTTAAAATCTCTTGGAAAAGCCTGCCTTTTACCATGATGCCACCTCCTGCATTTTTCCTTTCCTTCTATCACTGCAAAACACATCAAAAGAACTATCTACGTGCATTGCTTTTAGTTCCTCATATACTTCATCAATAAAAAGGAAACAGTAGCAATACTAATAACATTAATAATATTAGTACATTTCTAGCAATACTGATAATTTACAAAATAACATGCAGAAAGGGCTTAGAACATTGCCTGGCATGTAACATGGGAAGTGTACATGTTACCTACTCTTATTACTAGTATAATTAGTACTCCTCCCTTAAGGACCTGCCATCTGTCTTTCTCTTTATCCCATGAAACCCCTTTGAGAAAAAACACCAATGGCCAGCCTATCATTAAAGTCAGTGATCACTTTCCAGTCAGTCATCATTACCCTGGCCCTCTACGTCTGGTCAGCACGTCCTACTTGAACTCCCTTTCCACGACCCTGGAGAGAGTATCATTCTTGTTCTACCTTTAATCATTCTGGCTCACCCTCACCCTGTCCCAGCCTGAAGGTGGTGCCTGCCAGGGCTCAGCACTCCCTTCTCCTCTGTTCTCCACCCCCTTTCCATGCTCTCCAGACGTCCCGTGGCACAAATCCCAGATCTTGGTCTCCAGCCAGGATCCTTCTGATTCCATTTCATCTTCCACTGCATTCCCTGTCTTCCTTCTAAACCCCATCACCTGACCTTCGTGAGCAATCTCTCTCACCTCTATCCTTCCTTTTTTTTATCTCTACATCTTACCTCAACTTGAATGGAAAAACTCAATGAAATTATTTCGCATCTTTAAAAAATGAATCGCCCTTGCAGCATCTAACACGAAGAAGACACTCAATAAATCTGTCCTGACAGATTTTCAAAGTCAGCTTCAGGCTGGGATCACAACTGATTTACTAATCACAACCACGAGAAGGGTAACCGCACGGTGTCATCAAGTCGCTTCACACAGGCCACTGCTAACTTCAGACTTCCTGACATGGGCATGTGTTGAAGAGATTACGTTATTCACTGAACCACAGGATTGAAGGGCTGGAAAGAAACTCACAAGTGCTTTAATTACCACTTACGTACTGATGATATCCCAGTCTCTCTCAAGGGTTGGCCTCTGTCCTTTAGGACCATTTATCCAATATCTATCGGACATCGTAAATGACCTCACCACCATTCTCCTCAACTCACCTCCATGTCTCCTGTATTCCCTCCTCTCAAGAACACAACCTATCACCCCAGCCACAAACCTTAGTGTCGATTCTTCCCTCTCTCTTTCCTCCCCCTCATCCCTCCCCAATCACACCCTCTTATCTTTCCTGATATTTCTCATACTCCTAATTGGTTTCTTAATCTCTGGTCTTGTCTGCCTCGCTCTAATCCATTCCCTACCAAACTGCAAACCTGCCAGGGACATGCCCTCACTTAGAATTTCCCATACCTCTTTGCGGCTAAAGAATACCAACCACTCTCCTTAGCAGCGCACAGAGCCCCCTTCATCATCTGGTGTCTGGCTACACGTTTGGCCATAGTTCTTAGCTGACTTCCTTCCTAACTTATGCTCCAGTCCTATAAGGACATGTAGTAGGGTTCTCTGAAAAGCCTAGAGTCTTCAATGTCTCACCCACTTCATGCACACCCCTTTCCTCCACTGGAAATTCTCCCCTCCGTCCGCTTTGCTCAGACACTCCCCATGGCCCTTGGTGAGCCCAAGAGACACCTCCTGTGTGGTAGATTTCAGGGCCCCTTCTTGTGCTCCCAGAGTGTTTGGGGACATAACAGTGCTGCTACTTTTGGTGGCGGGGCACCTTCAACTGAACCTCGCCAGCAACTTATTCCCTACCAAATGGGACAGGGGACAGCGGACAGCAAAGGAGGAAAAAGGGAAAGCAACGCCTGGAAACCTGGTGGCTTTTCAGTCCAGACTCCTGAAGTAAAGTCTCTTGCTTTCCTTTTATGAATTCTGTGCACTTACAAGATGACGATTTCTTGTTAATGACGGACAGCTCAGGGACTGAATAACTGACCCTAAGGTGAGCAAATCCAGAGCCGGGTAGGCCTGACTGGGCACTGTGCAGTCTCAGACTTACTATAATAGTGATTAACAGAGAAAGTTTAGATGAGCAATATTTTGGATGTCAACGAATAGGAAAAAATAACATAAAATGCCTGGAGACTAACTTCAACAACTAATATTTTATGAAAATGATATACTCTCTCAGCAGTCTCATGTTTTGAATAATGAGGTGAGGTAATAGCTTAATAAGAAGATGTTTCTTTCACTTCTCTAATGACCTATATTTAAAAAAACCATTATTTCATTAGAATTTTCTTTGATGACGTGAGCTTGCAGATATTTTTCCATTGTTAGTCCTGTCTATAAATAGATGTATAAGAACTGCCACAACTAAGATTAACTCTAAGAATAAAGCTTAATGTTAAGAAAATGTATTATTATGCTAGAATAAAAGCCCGATCAAGATGCAAACTTCATTAAATGGATGAGTAAAAGCCACTCCATGTTTGCTGAAGTTGAATTCTGAATGTGAAACTAAATTTTGAATGATTCAAATATCACAGGTTCTCTCTTTGCTTAATGAAGGACGACTCTATTAAATTACTAAAAGAATTTTGCTTGGGCATCTGTAAAGGCCATGCACAATATTACCTAGGACTAGTTCTACTGTCCACCAGGTAAGTGATACAGGAGTAACTGTCCAGAGGTCTCTCAGTTGACACCCCAGATGAATTTGATACACTACTGGAAGAACTGATTTCTCATGCAAGTTTTTGCTATTTATATTTTACTAAGCAAGGCAAATATAAATACTACCATTTCAATGAAAATGAACTCAAGAAAAAATATGCAGACCAAGGAAAGCAGATCATTGATATGAATTCTCCAATAACAAGATTACCTAAATGTCAGAAAGAGAAATAGAGCATAGTCCTGGGTGAACGGAACTGCCAGGCACACATTTTTATGAGCTGACAGGTCCACACTTTGAGGATCTTAACTATTGCCTACGTAGTAGATCAATTATCCTTGTCCGTATGCTTTTTACGTAGTCCGTTTTTCTCAATGGACCAAAAGTTTTTCAAAACCTACTAACTGTTATTACGGATTCTACATATAAGAGCACAACTTCAACCTTGTACCATGTCCCATGAATCTCACTCAGGTAAAGTGAATTATGAAATAAGGTGAAAATATGGAGAGGAGACAAGATTTTCTAAAAGGGGCTGGGGCCAGGCAAACCTTATTTACTAATCAAGAAATAACAACTGTGTTCAAAGACCTCAACAATGAATTTGTAACAAAACCTCAATGATTCCATTAGATGTTCTGTATTATATGCAGAAAAGTCTACGTGTGTGGGGAAAAGGAGGTATTTGTGTATATTCTGCCAATTAAATTACGTGACTTTTTAAAATAATTAATTAATTAATTAATTAATTGGCTGTGTTGGGTCTTCATTGCTGCACACAAGCTTTCTCTAGCTGCGGCGAGCAGGGGCTACTCTTCGTTGTGGTGCACGGGCTCCTCATTGCAGTGGCTTCTCTTGTTGTGGAGCATGGGCTCTAGGTGCGTGGGTTTCAGTAGTTGCAGCACATGGGCTCAATAGTTGTGGCTCACAGGCTCTAAAGCGCAGGCTCAACAGTTGTGGTACATGGGCTTAGTTGCTCCGCGGCATGTGGGATCTTCCTGGAGCAGGGATCGAACCTGTATCTGCTGCACCGGCAGGTGGACTCTTAACCACTGAGCCACCTAGGAAGCCCGATGTGGCTTTATTTCAATACACTTCAGTTGTTTTGTTTTGTTTTGGATTAACAAAAGACTTTTTCTCACTTTCTTAACATCTCCTACCTTTGTTTTCTTGATTTTCCTTTTCGTTATTCTGAGCAAGACATATCCACCTATTCATGGAAGTAACTCTCTGATGAGCCTTCCTTCTGCTGTCAGGGGTCTCTAGAGAGGCGGATGGTGAGAATGGGGTGTCATTTTTGGTAAGGGATGACTCACAGGAAAATCTTCACAGCACTTGCATGGTTGGGAAGAAAAAGCCTTCCTGCCATCAAAGCATTTTTAGATGAACGATAAGGTTCATTTCAATTCAAAGGGACTTTGAAGATTATCCAGTTCAATCTCTTCATTTAAGAACCAGAAGACTGAGGCCTAGAGAGGACAAGTAACTTGCCTCAAGGTTACCCAGTCAATCAGTGGTAGAGCTGGCAAAGGTGCAGAGCTCAGTGAAGGAACAACCTTCTGAATCTGAGTCTGTGGCTGTCTCCACCACATCTTCTTGCCTCCCAACATGGTGATGGTTGGAAATGGTCAGTCTGGGAGGATGAACAGAACTAACCCAACTGTGAGCCCATCAAGGACAGTGGAGTGTGTCCACTACAAAGATGCACGCCAGGACACATATTCCTCGACTTGCCACTTACTGACCTGCAGTTTAATCAAGTACCCTCCTCCTGTCCTTTAATAAGGCCTTGACATCGAGTATCATCATGCCTGAAACCTAAAGCTCCAAGGTACTGTAGGTCCTGGGGACGCTATTTTTCTAGGAGACCCTTGCAAAGAAAGACCCATCAAGCACCAAGGGTGTGTAAGCCACGGAATGTCCCAGGACCATGTCCAGCACTGGTGCGCTTTGGATGTCTCCGTAAGGAGGAATGACCCTCTGTTTCAGCCCAAGGCTTCCTGACCAACTGGAACTGGTTAAATATTTGGCATGAGAATCTTGAGAGAACAGAGCCAAAGAAACGGGGCTTACACTGGAAGGGATGTAGGGTTCCTGCTTCAGGAGAAACGCAGCCCTCATACTCTTTACTGAAAGGAACAGAAGCAGACCAGGAGACAGGAAATCCCAGCCAAGAAGTGGGACTGAACAGTGTTAAACCAGCTGAATAGCTGCCCAAAGGAATTTTTAAATGGCATGGCTGCTGGCCCAAAAGAGATTAAGGTCTCTCTTGCAGTACAGGAGAGAAGCCAGGATTAAACGGAAGATGAGCGCACGCCTAAAGAAAAAAAATAAAATTTAGCCAATAGGAAATTAAAAACTGGATTTGGAGACGGTCCAGACAACGCAATAGGATATGGAAAGAACCTTTTAAAAAAGGTCCACTGAGGTCTGGCAACATCAACAAGGCTGAAGAATATGGGGCTTATGCATTATGGAAAATAACTTCGTTCTGGGAGATGGGGATGCGCCAGAAAACAGCAAAGGCGACGTCCTTGTGCAGCGTTTGGCTGCCATGCTGCTGCCTGACAGAGAAGAGTGGGGGAGAAAACCTGTGGACCCTGATGGTCACAAGCATGTTTTGAAAGCTAGCGGCCTAAGATCAGCAATGAGAAATGACAGAGGTATAGCAAGTTATTTCAAATCCAGCTTTCTAGCCCCCAAATCGTGGAAAACAAGGCTGGCCAAAAATTGAGAGATCAATTTTTTTCTCCCCAGCCTTGAAACTTACTACTTTAAATGAGACTTACTTAAATTATTCTTTAAAAATTACCCAGAGCAGCCTCCCAAATGATATCTGGAAACAGCTAGAAGTTCCCAAGAAACACATCTTAAACTTTGCTCTGATTTTAATCAATCATTACGTGAATAATATGTATTCACCAGCCACAGCTAAAGATACCCTAATGGAAAACCACCCTAAAACCCCAATCATCACCCCAGCCAGCTTACCCAAAGACACAGAACTCAGCCTCAGTAACCTCCCCACATACAAGCTCGCGTTCCTCTGATTTTTTATCTTGTTCTATCTCCAATCTCTCCCCTCTTCTCCAACCTTATCATCTCTCATCATCTCCCTTCTGAATTCCTGCAACAGCATTCCACTCAGTTTTGTGCTCTCAGCCACTCACTGCCACTCCAAACCCATCCTCCACCATGAGAGAATGGTTAACTCACTGCAACAGCCCAACCAAATAATTCTCTGCTTAAAGCCTCTTCAGTTTTTCTCCATGGATAACAGTATCAAGGCCCCTGCTGCTGTCTCCTGGAGCTCACCAAACTCGGCTTCTCAGATCATTTGCTTTTCTAGCTGGCCTCTCTGCCCCTGCGTCTTCTACTGCCCTTTCTCTGTCTACTGGATCATTCGTTCCATCAGGATCAAACATCAGGATCTTGCTACCATCTTAAAAATAACAAAGAGTCTCAGGGCACACAATCCCTTCAGCTAGAATCATATTTCTCACCCCCTTTAACAGCCAAGGTTCTGGACTTTTCTACACTTGCTATGTCTATTCTGTTAGTTCTCAGTTGCTCCTGGGTGGCTTTCACATATAGGACTCCACCAAAATGGCTCTTGATGAGGTTATCATTTTGTAAAATCCAAAGGACTCTTTTTGATTGTCATGTTAATACATCTCTCCGTGGTGGTTAATGCACTTGACAACTCTCCTCTTCTTAAAGTACACTCTTCCCTTAGTTTCCATGGTCCTATATGCTCCAGGGTTTCCTCTTAATCATCTGGCCACATTCCAGTCTTCCTCTTTTACTTGACTCCTGGATGTGTTTTTCAGGGCTTAGTCCTAGGTCTGATTTTCTTCTTATTCCATAGTCTTTCTTGATGGCCTCGCCCACTGTACTAGCTTCAAACACCATCTATATTTGAGGACTTTCAAGCACTACATCTGACTTAATCCAACCGCCTGTCACACCCACATGGATATCTCAAGGGCAACTCTAATTCGATACACCCAAATCATACTTTTGACCTTAAAAAAATTTGCTTCATTTTTCATCATATCAGCAAATAGTGCCACCAAATATTTACTTGTTACATCCATAACCAGGGATCTATCCTCAATATCCCTTTTCCTCCTTACCCAACATCCGTGCCAACACTATGTTCTAATCCAGTACCAGGTTCTCTCTCCAAAACATTTCTTGAGTTATTCATTTCTCTCCATAACACTGTTACTGCTCTAGCCTGAGCTACCCATATGCCTGGTCTGAACAACATCTGAGAAGACGCCCTTACTTTTCTCTTGCCCCTCTAGTCCCATTTCCAAACAGTACCCTGGGCGATATACACTTTAAAAATATAGAGTACTGAATAACATCAAACCTATGAGTTTATTTTATATACCACCAAAAGAGAAAGAAAAAAAAGCTCTGCAAATTCAATTATTTCGTACTGCTTATTTTTAAACAAATTACATCAACTGGAAGAAGGATCCCAATATTACAGTGTGAAAAAAATATGCACCTTAGAAATGATGAAATATAGTATATCACTGTCCTGCTTAAATCTATCAGTCTGTTTCAGTTATTCTCAGAATGATATTCAAACTCTTAATATTTCCTGTGAGGCTTTGTACATTCTGTCCCCGACTCTCTAGTCCATCTCTCACTATGCCTCATCCCCTCTAAGCACCAGGCATTGGTCTTTTTCACCTCCCTGAATGCACCTAGTACTTTCCTGCCTCAGAGGCTTTGTCCTTCCTACAACTCCACCTGGGAACGCTCCACCTGACCTCACTCTTCCATGGGTAACTCACTCCTCAGGGTTCAGCTCAAATGCTATTTCTTAAGAGACCCTTCAGGTGAAATAAATGAGCTTTCCCTCCTCTTTCCTCTCATTGACTCTGTTCTTTCCCTTGCAGCAGCATAATGATCTGTGCTCATATGCTTTTTGAAACATTTATTTGTGTATTTATTGCTTGCGCCCTGCAAGTACAGTTCCTAGAAGGCAGAGACCAGGTCTGTTTTGCTAATTACTGTTTGTCCATAACCTTGAACAAAGTCTGGCACATAATAGGTGTGTAATGGCAACATTAAACATAATACTGTCGAATAAAAAAGCAAGCAAGCCTTCCACAATCCAGCCTCTGCCTACCTCTTTAGCTATATCTTACGTATCACCTTTCCCCCCACCACACATATTCAACTGAAACTAATTTAATTACTGTCCCAAAACCCATGCGGTATTTCATGTCTCCAAATCTTTGTTCATGGCATCTATTCTGCCAGGACACATTCGCCACACACCACCCCCACCCCCCCGCCCCTGCTCCCACTTCCCTGCAGCTCTCAAGTCGTATTTTTTACCTAGATAACATTCCTCTGCCCTCCAAGCTCTTCTAGACTCAACTGGAGCTTCTTAGAAGATTTTTTTTGACCCAACCTTGTGTTGAAAATGTGTCTACGCACACAGGCTCTTCCTGCGCCTCTCTAAACACTTATGAAGATCTTAAAATGATGGTACATCACGTCATCAGCAAAACACAAGGCTGAGCACTCACAGCCAGGGCATGAGAAAAAGAACCACTGACGCAATGGGGCTGAGATAGAAAAACAGCTGGTGACCTAGCCATTTCCCATCCCATCTGAAAACAACAGTCAAATTAAAGCTCCCCTGGAGACTGTTTAAGAAGTAGAATTTATAATGCAGGAACTTGTATTTGAAATTTTCAAATGCCAATTTAAAACGTTCTTTTTAGAATGAATATAAAAGGACCAACTGATGGGCAAAAAAAGTTCATTTTATATCCCAGATGTATGAAAGAGTTAAATACATTAAAAAAACCACAAAGATAAAAGACTGTAAGAAATATAAACATACAGTTGTTCACAACAGAACAGGGAAAATGGCCAAGTGTAAAGCAATGACAGAAATAATAGCACTATAAAATTAAAAGGCAAGTTAAAGAATGGGGAAAGCATTTGTAAAATATTGATAAATGATTATTATCCTTAGGACAGATAAATCAGTTAGAAAAACTCCACCTCAGATAGGTAAAAAAATATCTCACAGAAAAAAGTAGATAAATATAAAAGAAGTTAACCTAATATTAAATGTTAATTGAATATTATTTTCTTATCAAATTAACAGAGAAAAATATGAACATGAGTTTCTTTTTGGAGAGAATGTTAGGAGCTAGGAGGTCTCATTGGGTTCTGGTGGAAGGAGAAACTGGTACAACATTCCTGGAAAGCAAGGAGCTCACATATGTCGTTAAGACCCATAAAGCTGCTAATATCCTTCGATCTTGTAATTAAATGTCTTAGAATCTACTCTAGGGACATGATCATTGATGAAAAGAAATGTTTATATACAAGTTTCTTCATAAAGCATTAAACAGCAACAACAACAAAGGACAGAGTCTATAGCTCCATAGTTAGGAGCATATCTTTAAAAACATACGGTACAGTCATATGAGGAATCATGCAATCAAAAAGATCTGAACATCAGAAAAATATAAATAATATAATACTAAGTGAAAAAGATAAAAAACATAAGATCTTATTATAGTACTTAAGTACTGAAAACTATAAAAAAGAAATAGACCAAATAGTAACTGGTTGGTTGATAAATGATTTTTTTTTCTTTTTCACTTCTCAACATTTTCTAAGTTTTTCACAATGAACACATATTACTCTTAAAATCAGAAAAATTGTTTTTGATCAACTATTTGAAGATTTGAAAGTAAGAAATTATTCTACTTGAGTATATATCTAAATATATTCTGCACTCTAACAGCAATGAGCAAAGTAAAACTGTACAAAAGTAGAATAGACATTCATAAATATTCTAAAATATACTGAAAAACTTGTAACATTTAAATAATTCTTCCAAGTGACAATTAAGAAAGCTGAATGTTTTATTTTAAAATAAACTGCTTTGCTTGAAATGATTAAAAAAAATTACTTAAGAGAAAATGCTGCTGATAATTATTATTTTAAGTTAGGAAACCATAGCAATTTTCGACAATTGCAGCTACAATTGAAAACAATGAAGGAAACAAACAAAATCCAAACAAAAGACTTTAAGTGCTTTTTAATCTAACTAGGGTTTTTGTTTGTTTGTTTGTTTTTGCATACAAAGCTATATTTGTTTAGTTTTGAAAACTCTGGAGACCCTGCCCAAAAGTACAGTGTTCTAAGCACAAATTCAGAGATTCTGTTGAATGAAAAATAAACACTCTGGACCTAATCCCTTCCTCAAACATTACTGGTAAATTGCCAGTTGTAAATGTTTTCTATCTGAAGACTGACTTTTCTACTGTTTGCAAGTAAGTATTGTATACAGTTTCACTTTTTGTTATGTGAAAGTAGAAATTAGGCCAAAATATTTTAGATCCCAAACAATTTTTGGTGCATTTTATTTTCCTCTCATTCACTACTCAGTTTAAAAATCACAGGAAAATATTCTATCAAAAATATTTATAAAAAAACAGAGTGGGAATGAGATAATAAAAAATACCCTAAAAGGTGGGGGTGGGGAAGAAAGAAAAAGGAACCAAGAGATGAGACAAATTGGAAACAGAGTTAGGTATAAAGTCAAACCTCCCAAACACCAGTAATTAAATGTATACAGACTAAATTCTCTAATTAAAAGACAGAGATGGTCAACATGAAGTAGAAAAGAACTAATATATTCTTTTTACAAGAGAAAGAACATTCAGTATAAGAACACAGAAAAACAGGAAAAGATAAATTGTGCAAAATTTAACTGAAAGAAAGCACATGTAGCTATGTGAAAGATAGAGTAGATTTAAAGGTAAGATGCACTGATAGAGACAAATAGTGACATTTCAAAGGGATGAAAGGTTCAATCCACCAGGAAGATACAAAAATTCTATATTTAATTCCAGTGTCATAAAATATATAAAACAAAATCCAGCAAACTAAAATTAGAAACACAAATCTCCATAATAATGGGGATTATAAAATACTCCCTCATTAAATTATATAATAAGTAGACAAAAAAACAGTAGGGATAGAGATGATATGAACAACACAATTTACAAACTGACCCCAATTAACATATACAGGTCCAACTGCAGAATATGCATTGCTTTCAAGTACACAACGGAAAGCCACTAAAAGTGACCATATTCTGAGCAACAACAAATTTCAGGGATTAAAGTCATTGTAAATATGTTTAGCTGACTAGAGACAGAAATTAACAAAAATGTAATTAAAAATCTCTAAATTTCTAGATATTACACAAAACAATTCTAAATAGTTCATCAGTCAAAAAAAAAGACAATGGATTTGAAATATTTTTATCTGAATAACAAGAAAACATCAAAACTTGTGAATGCAGAAAAAGCCATTCTTAGAAAGAAATGTATAGTCATAAATATATATAATAGAAAATTTTGAAATCCAGTCCAAGGATCTATCACAAGAAGTTAGAAAGAAGGACAACTTAAACCCCAAGAAAGTAAAAATATAAAAGCAGAAATTAACATAATCACAAACAAAGAAAAAAAGTTGTTTCTTTGCAAAGACTAATGCTCCCTAGGAAGAGTGAGAGCAAAACAGAAAAAGCACAAATTACTAAAATAAAAAGTGGAAGACATTACTACACAATCTACAGACATTAAGAAAAGATAAGATATTATAAACAACTTTCTGGCAACGCACTGGAAATTTTACCTAAAGTGTATAGATTTCTTAAAAAACAAAAGTTACCAAAACTGACATGAAAAGTAAAAACACAACGTTATTTTATCTTTTAAGGAAATCTTAACTACAGTTAAAAAATTTTTATAACACATACACCACTGAAATTAAACAAAACCAAAAATTCCAGGCATAAATGACCTTACCTGTAAATTCTTCAAGGAATCCGAGGAAAAGGTAACAGTGATTTAACACACACTTTTTTCAGAAAAAAACAAAAGAAGGGATACTTTCAACTTATTTTATGAAACCAGAACCACTGTGATTCCACAGCTTCTCTTGGTCATTAAAAGGAAGGAAAATTTACATGAACACAGATGTAGATATTCTAAACAAAATGTTAGCAGTTTGGCTCTAGGGATATATAAGAAGCCTACTACATCATGACTGTTGGGTTTATTGTAAGAATGCAAGGGTATTTTCACCAAAAAAAAGAAATTAATATGGCTGGAATGTGCATGTGATGGTGAACACTACAGCTACCATCTTGGACCATGATATGGAAAAGACGAGTCAAGGAGAGCAGAACAAGACAGATATCATCTGGGTTCCAGTGCTGTAGACTTGAATTCTGAACCCTCAATTATTTGTGCTTGAATAGCTACATAGAGAGAAACTTTCATCTTGTTTAAATAAATCAGTCCATGTAATTCACCACATTAAGAGAATAAAGGAGAAAATAATTATTTCATTAGACACAGAAAAAGCATCTAACTCAAAACTGTTCATAATAAAGACTTAACAAATCATAAATAGAAAAGAATTTCCTTATCTGATAAAGAGTACATTTAAAAAACAAAAAACAAAAACTATGGCAAACACCATACTTAAGTATTAAATGCTTTCCCTGCTGAGATCAGGAAGGAGACAAAAGCTAGCTATCATCACCCTTATGTAACAGAGGTCCTAGAAGGACTAAGGTACGAAAAGGTGTAATTACTGAAAAATAAACTAACACTTTTTTATATACAACATAATGGTTTCTGTACAAAATTCAAAAGAATCTGCAGATAAACTACTAGAAATTTGGTAAGGTAATGGATACAAGGTCAATAGACAAAAATCAAATGTAGCCCTATACACTAGTAACAAATAATTATAAAGGTAAGGAAAAAAAAACTTTAAAACCATTCACAACAGTATAAAAATATTAAAAACCTAGACATAAGTCTAAAAATGTTGTGTAAGACCTTACATAAAAAACTGCAACAAAACACCAAGATAAATGAAAGAAAACCTAAACAAATTGAAGGATATGTCTTATTTATGGATTGGAAGACTCAATACTGTAAAACATGAAATCTTCCTAAATTGACCTATTGAGTCAATGCAATTCCAATCAAAATCCCAGCAAAGCTTTTTTTGGTGAAAATTGATAAGCTGATTATAAAACATATAGAAATGAAAAGGGCCAAGAATAGGCCTGACAATCTCAGTGAAGAACAAAATATAACAATTTAGAATTTACAGCACCATATATTTAAGTTGATTATAAAGCTACTGTAATTAAGACAGTATGCTATTGGTGCAAGGGTAGATAAGTAAACCTATGGGTAGAATGAAGAAGAAACAGACCCATATATATCTGACCACATGCTTTATGACAGAGTTACCATTGCAGATCATTGGCAAAAGAGTGCTCCTCTCAAATGGCCATAACCCAAATGGACATCCATTTAGAAAAAAAGTAAATCTTGACCTCTATTTCACAGCATATGCAAAAATCAGTTTCAGGGCAAGGACAGATTCCAAATGCAAAATATAAAATAAAGCTTTCAGAAGACAATATAGAAAGGCATCATAATGACTTCAGGGTTTGCAAAGATTAGGCACATAATAAGTACTGATCTCAAATGAAATAATTAAAACACTGGACTTCATTAAAATTAAGAAATTAGGTTCACCTGAAGTTACTATTGAGCAAATTGCTGTGTGGAGCACTTCCATTTGAAGAGGTTTGTTATACAGAAGTAGACAAATGAAACAATACTGAAAGAGCCAATATAAAGTTATGAAAAAGTTGTACATCAGTCCTCACAAGGGACATGCAAACTGATACCACAATGAGATACCATTACTTAGCATGGCTAACCTTTAAAAGGAATGACAATTCCAGCTGTTGACAAACATGTGGCACTGGAAGTCTCACACTTAGTTGGTGGCAGTGTAAACTGGTAATCTGAAAAACTGGCTGTATCTCTGAAAATGAGACATATATGTTCTACAACCTATAAATTACACTACCAGGTAATATCCAACAGAAATTAGTGATTATGTCTACCAAAAGGCATATTCAAGATTACAATGGCTTTATTTACAACAGTCCCAAACTTGAAGTAATCCAAATATCCATCAACAGCAGAAGGGGTACCTAACTGTAGTATATTCATACAATGAAATACTATACAGCAGTGAAGATGAAGTACTGCTACACATAACACAGGTGAAGTTTACAAAGACAATGTTGAATGAAATAAGCCAGACACAAGTAAGTACCTACTACATGATTCCACTGATACAATGTTCAAAAACAGGCTAAACAAAGCCACCGGTAGTGAAGACAAAAGAGTGGTCACTGCTGTATATGGGTACTGGGGAGGGGGATGGGTAATAATCAGGAAGAAGCTTGAGAGAGGGTTCAAGGGGCTCATTACCAAGTGTGCTCACTCTCTAAAAGTTTATCAAAAGTACCCTTATGACAGATGCACTTTTCTTTATATATTTTAAGCAATTAAGAAAGTTTACTGAAAAAAAAAAAGAAAGCCAATCCACACTGCTATATTTCCTGGTTAGAGACAATCTTAACCATTCAAAAGCTCATTCTGTCTCTCTCTCTTTCCCCTTGGTAAGAGATACATATTTATTAGACTAAAATATTAAGGGACTCTGAGTAGCTATCCTGGTCACCACTCCCTATCTGTTCATTGTAAGCCATTCAAATACTCTGAAACTTAACTTTCCTCCATGTGCAAATGAACTCAAGTTATTTTCCTGTTTTTCTTTTCTCTTAAGTAGGAATGCATGTGAAAATAAGAAAACCAATATAACACAATACATCTTTTCCTTAAAATTTTAACATTTCTACGTGACCCACTGCAAGTCAAGGGAATCATTTGAATATTGTCCAGACTATACTACTATTTTTTGTCTTGTAGAAAGTGATGGATAATTACTATGGAATGAATTTTTAAATCATTTTCTTAGAATTATAATAGCACCAGTATATGTTCAGAACAGACTGGAATCCTAACGTTCTAGGATGTAGGATTTTAGGAAGCACAAATATTTAAACAGATAATGGAAAATGGAAAACAGACACATGTGATGTTCAAAAGGGAGGTCATATTTAACTATTAAGCATTAACGATGAGACACTAGATCTGGATCAATCCAGCTCCCCAGGCTCTTGCTGGCAACACTCCCTCCCACGTGGACCTGAACTGCTGAGGGTAGGTTCCTAGTTCTCATCTTTCCCCACCCCACATGCTCTTTCATAAGTTTAAAATTAATACAACTAGTAAATGTTCTTCTATGTGAGGGTAAAATATAAAATTAATGAATTTTTAAAGTTTGTGGATTTTTTGAAGACCCCAAAAAAGTCCTGAGAATTTTTCAAGTATTTAAATTATGTCCCTTGTTCTCATTTCCATTTGGCTTCTAAAGACAAGTAAGCAGAATAAATGTACAGAAGAAGATGATCTCTATCATTCAAAATAAGGCCAAGGATGAAAATCCTCACGAATGAAATCATCTTAGATCAATTGCTTAAAAAACACTGAAGAACAGTGTTTTGGCTTTCACATTTCAAACTGTATTAACAAGCTCATGGAGTGAAAGACTTGAGAAAATGGCGAAAGCGGTCTGTCTCACTTCTCTTCATCGAGGGAGCCCACAAGGCTCAGGTTCTGTAGCTGGAAAAGGGCACCCGTGTCATTAAAGGGCTCTGAAAGCCTGCAGTTTGCACTGGGTACAGATCCTCCCCCTCAGAGAACGGAGACACGGGTGGGGTGGAGAGGTGCTGCCCAGGGAAGCCCTTGCAAGCGCCAGATGTTTGTTCAATTACAATAAAACCTCAGGATTATAGGTGAAATTCCAAAACTGCGTATCTGTGACATTTAAAGGAAAAATCCTAAGTGAAGTTGAAAAAGTAGTATATATTTAATGAGATACCAAATACTTTTCACGCAAGCAAAACTTGTAAATACAATAAATCATCCATACTTCTTTTGAGAGAAAGAGAATCAAAGTGATTTCTGAACTTATAAAGCCATCTTCTTCCTATTTCTTCCCATGATGGACTGACAGAATGTTATATAAAACCTGGGAAGCTGAATGAGAAGGATTTGAACTTGCTATAGAAAAAAAAAATTTCTAAAAATTTAAAGAGAAGAAACTAGAAGAAAGCTTTTAAAACACATTTTTCTACTCCCAAAGGTAAAGCATAATCCTATTTTACTGTCATATAATGGAATATCACAAAAAGTTGAGTATTTGAATAAATTCTCCATTCTGAGTAAATTCCACGCCATTCAGAAAAAGTTCTTTAGATACTCATGGAAAACAACCCGAACTTCGAATGCATATTTCTCCCACCACAACTACTTGAAAAACATACTACGTGTGAAATATACATTTTGTGTTTTTACACAGTATAAGTTTTTAAAATGCACTATTTTGTCTTAGCATTTATTTATAACCATTTGGATTATCTTTGCATCCTTTTAATGGTTTTACATTTTTATACCTGAGCTTTTCTAAAAAATAGATATCTTATTCTAACTTCAGAGCCGTGCTGTTCATTTTCTCTTTTCATATAGTGTTTCTCACACTAAGAGGTGCTGCCAGGGAGACAGGGAGAAAACCCTAAGCACAGGCCAAACACATCAAACCCCAGATTCGTCTTATTGACACTTAGGCCCCAGAGGCAATACAAGATCAGCCAAAAAAATTCCTATTTTTTTCACTATTCTGATTTTTCTCTTTCTATATTCAAGCAGGAGGCCAAGAAAGATTAGTTATGAAACCACAGAAAACAGACAGTGTACCTCTAGAAATAACAATGCCAATACTTAAATGCAAACAAGCATTAGTGTGAACGATCAGTTTATTGGCAACTGACACATTAAATGCTTAAAACCTTGAAATACTTCGGGGGTGAACGGGGAAAGTTAGTCATATGGAACACTTAGGGAAAACAAAGGGTGAGGAAATTATATAAAGCAAATTATATAAAGCAAATTATATATAAATGAGTTACTGTACCATATTCTACATGACTTCAACAAAACAAGGGGTTTAAGAGTAAAAGAAAAAATACATATAGTAATTCTTTTATATCTAGACCTGGACTAAGAACTACCAATTTAATTCACAAATATACAACAGTATGTTGTATATTTTCTAAGCACAGATCATATAAATAGATGTTAAATGCTCCCCTCCTTTTAGGTGCCCACTATTAAGGGAAACAAATGGCAGTAACTAGGGTGCCAGTGTAAGAAGTGCTAAAATACTAACTTGCATTCATCGAGCATGTTTCAGGGGCCAAGCTCCGTCCTAAGCTGATACTTGCCAACATACATTAACATACTTCTCACAGCAACTCCACGTAGGTGCTTTATTTTATCCTCATTATGCAGTGGGGAACTGAAGCATGTGAGCATCAGTAACTTAAGTCCACATAGCTTGTAAGTGCTGGAGTAAGACTTCAAGCCTATGTACTCGGACTCCACAGCCTAAGTTCTTAACCACTGCTGCACCCAGTTACTAAGCAGGATGTGCTTTAGGGAATCAAGTCTTCAAAAAATCAAGTCTCAGAAGTGCACAACACTCTCAATCATGCCTGTTTCCTGATAGTCCAGGATGAGTTACGGACCATCTCATCATCCCTTCATTCATTCAGGAAGTATTTATTGGGCCCTAACTAATATTCTCAGTGGCACAAAGCTGTGAACAAAACAGATGAAGATTTCTGTCTTATAAGCCTTAGGGTCTAGCAGGGCGGTCAGACTATAAACAATAAATAAGACACAGAAGGAAAATAAGGTAGTTTTAAAAAAACAAAAACAAAAACAGAGAACAGGACTGTTGGGGGGTGAGTGAAGGTGAGAAAGGGTGGTTAGAAAAGGGCTCACTGACAGAGGAATGGATAAAGAAGATGTGGCACATATACACAATGGAATACTACTCAGCCATTAAAAAGAACAAAATTATGCCATTTGCAGCAACATGGATGGACCTGAAGACTATCATACTAAGTGAAGTAAGTCGGAGAGAGAAAGACAAATACCATATGATATCACATATATGTGGAATCTAAAATATGATACAAATGAACCTATCTATGAAATAGAAAACAGAGTCATGGATATAGAGAATAGACTGGTGGTTACCAAGGGGCAGGGGGATGGGAGAGGGATGGATTGGGAGTTTGGGATTAGCAGATGCAAACTGGTGTATATAGAATGGATAAACAACAAGGTCCTACTGTGTGGCACAGGGAACTATATTCAACATCCTGTGACAAACCATAATGGGAAGAATATGAAAAAGAATGTATATATGTATACCAAATCACTTTGCTGTACAGCAATAATTAACAACATCGTAAATCAACTACACTTCAAAAAAATGAAGAAAAAAAGGGCTGAGAAAGTGTCGTTAAATAAAGACCTATAGTGGATGAGAGCTGACAATCTGTGTACTTCTTATCAGTATAATAAATTTCCTTATTTTAAGCTGCTCACTGCAGCCAAAAGCATACCAGCTAATACTTAACCTATCTACAGGTTTGTCATGAAGATTAAAAGAGAAAATGGGTAGAACACACTTAGCATAGTGCCTGGTTCCTAACAAGAACTCAGTGAATGCTGGCTATTACTATTACTGCTGTTGTTTTAATAAAGTCATGATATCAGATACAGGAAGTATTTCCAGTCTACTCACACTGAGTGTCCAAGACAACCACATGATATTCTCTATGAGATGCCTAAAAAGCGACTGATCCTGGAATCAATATATTAAGCATTACAATTTAGGTCTAAAGTACAACCTCGCAACAAGCTTCTATGATCTATCAAGAACTTGGGTTGTGGATAACATCAAAAGACTCCTCAAAATAGATGCAGGAAGCTCTCAGTGCCCCAGATGTGAGCTGGTGGGAGGGGGCACAGCAGAAGGTGTGGGGGGCAACCTGCCTATTCACAGACTTCCCTTTCTGGCAGTTTCATGTCTATTTTTTGGCTGCAAGGAAAAGTGTTTACTTCTTCTATGAACAGATGATTTTCCATAGCTCTGGGGTTTTAAAAGGTCAGCAGCGATAAAAGGCTTAGGAAGAGCTCTCGAATTTTTTTGCTACCATTATGAATTTCTTCATAAAAATGTTGATATACGGAGGACAATCAAACAACGCATGGAAAATATGTATTCCAGGTCCAAAAGCAGCTTATTCCAGCAAGATTTCCTCAGCTCTCTCCCTAATGATTTCAACATCCATCTCATTCACTTCTGCAGAAGTACATTCACAGGAGGAGTGAGTGTGAAGAACAGTAGCCTTTACAGCAAGAGGCCACTTCCCTTCCTTACCTGGAATGTTGTCTGATCCTTTTTTACACAAGGGAGGGAAAGGATCCTGTTGTTAAGCTAAATTCCCTGTCTTTAGAAAAGAAACACTCTGGTTGTATTCTTTTACTAGATTTTTCAGTTTCCAACCCTAAAAGTACTAAAAAACCTAAAAAGCTTTGGGCCAAGCAGACAGATGTAATATATTATTGTGTCAGGGCACTTCAATGTCCTACTTGGCTAAGTCAATTTTCAAAAATATTTTCTCTTCAGTGACAGACATAAAGTTCTATCTCCATGCCACAAAACCACCAACTGCCTTGGAGTGTTGTCAACAATGGTTTTATACTTTCTTTCTACGCTGTTCATAGAAAATGCACCTCAAAGTCTGAAAACAAAACCACACTTGCTCCCAGTTCGTTTTTATTTCTTTGATTTGGCAAAGGTTGCCTTTACGGTATTTTCTGGTTCCCAATGAACACAAAACTGGCCTAAGAGTTTGGACCCAACTTCTTTTAATCTTTCTGATATCACTGTTCTCAGTCAACTTCAAGAAGCTAGCCATCCTTACCACTTACATTTGTTGTGTTTTCCCTTCCAAATAAATGAGTTAGCAAGAAGTGGTTTAAGGTAGATTTCTAAATAGGTTACAGGATTAGAGCCTTTAAAGCTGTTCAACAACAGGACTTGATTCTTTGAGTGCTTTGGGATTCAGAGTTCAGGCTAGATGTTCTAAGAAGTCTCCTTCCAACCCTACAGTTCTTAATTTTTAAATCAATATGAGAATTGTTTTGAATATGAGAGCAGAAGTTCCTGATCACGTACTCCATCGGAGGTATTATTTTGAAAAGTGAGAAATAACAAAATTCAGGGGAGAAAAAAATAACAGTTGAATACAGACTTGAACTTAAAGGTTTCACTTTTTTTTTTTTCCTGATGAAAAACAGGTAATGCCAGGAATGTCTGATTTTTAAAAACAGACTTTAAAGAGCAGTTTTAGGTTCACAGTAAAATTTCAGAGAAAGTTTCCATATTCTCCTTGTTTTCCCAAAACCCTCCCCTAGCCTTTCCCACTGTCAACATCCCCCACCAGCGTGGTACATTGGTTACAAATGATGAACCTACACTGACCCATCCTCATCAGCCAAAGCCCACAGTTCACGTTAGGGTTTGCTCTTGGTGTTGTACTCTGATTTTTTTATTCCCCCGTCTGGACAACAGAACTCATGTTGGTAACTGGAAAAAGGCCTTCAGCAGACAACCTCTTGTCTACTCATTGACAGGCTGTTATCACTTAGCCAGGAGATGATCAGTTTGAAAAAGAAAGGCACTTAATATGGCTTCATCTGTTACTCAGACACAATTTTAGTCTTACTTTCACTAACTCACATTATAGAGGCAGAACGGCCAGTTGTGATCACCATAGTTGGTGTTGTACCCGCTTCCTTTCTGTGTTGTAGCCCTCAGATCCCCATGACTCTGCTCTTCCTCCTGGGGTTTATCACCTTCTAGCATATTATGTAGTTTACTTATTAGTGTATCGTCTCCAAGAAAGTGAGGATCTTTTTTTGTTCACTGGCACAGTCCCAGTTCCTAGAAGAGTGGCCAGTATATAGCACACACATAATAAATAGTTGTCAACTGGCTGAATGAAGGAGACTGCTTTCTAAAGGACTGGGCTTTGGGGAGTGAGTGACTTTAGGCATGATTTGGCAGCCTAATTAGCCATGATTAACCAAGTTCTGTAAGTCTCCAGTGCTCCTTCTCTGTTACTGGGCTCCTCTGAGGTCCCTGCTAGACCAGCGTGGCCAGTCTATTATGTGAACAGACTGGAAAGCACAGTGAGGTCTAGAGATGCCGGATGTCCCCAATTCCACTTGTCATACAGGGTCTCAGTCGATCCAGACACCCAACTAGGAGAGCACAGTCATTCCTGGCTAAGAGCAGCCTGTCCAGAGGCACGTGAATGGAGTGATGCCAAGTCAGAGGCCAGGAGGCACTTCCCCACGGGGGTCAGGGGATGGACGTGGTGACACTGAGGATTCTGACTGTCACAAATTCCCAATTCTTCTTCCCACTCACTCACATTCTGCTGCTGATGAAGAAACCAAACCCTGAGTCGGCTTATAAATGGAATGATACATATTTTTCCTATGAATTAAAATTCCACAATTTAAAAAGTGGGGAAAAATAAAGGAGCCAAAGAATTGTGACTTTTTTAAACAAATGGATAAGATAAATTGAGATATAAAACAGTGAGCTAAATGAAAGAAGTCAAAAGTACCTTTGCCTCCCTACACAAGATAAAAGCTCTGGCTAGAGGGTGCAAAGGAGGTGTCAGGAAAAGATGAACTGCAGTTATGAGAAAAAAAGAAAGAATTACCGAGGTGGAAATAAATCAAAAGCGTCCGGCTTCCCTTCACTTTCCTGACATCCACATGTAGGACTTGGGAAGAAAAAAAAAACCCTATGCATTATATATTATATACGGCATGTCATACCCTGTGCTTATTTATATCCATAAAGTATAACCATGTTATATTATTTAAATACAGAAACATAATTTTCAATAAGTACTAGTTACTTATTTATCCCTGAATCCCTTCCTAAAATGTAGGCTCCACGTGGACAAGAACAGTGTGTGTCTTGCCTTCGGAACAGTAACAGGCTGGCACAAGACAGGCACTCTGCCACTGCTGAGTGAATGAATGAATAAATAAATAGCTGTTCACCCACCGCTTACTTCCCACTCCACTCAACCTTCAAATCACACTGTTGTTCTTTATCTCACATGGGAAAAACAGGCTATTTCTCCATCCTCTCCCAAATACGTGCTCCCAGAGCACCACATACGTAAGGGAAAGGAAGGAGCCAGTGGTGCTGTTTTTGTTTTTCAAAGAATCAGCCATGCTACTTGATACCTGAGACAGTTCATGTTGACAGAGTACACCTCTTCGTTGTGGTTCAGTAACTACGCTGACAACTCTCCAAGTCATGGGGAATCAGGGAAGGGCCCTCCTTCTCTCAGCTGGCCGGGATTCCTTCGGCCCTGCTGAAAGCAAGGTATGCCAGCCCTCAATGTCCACGTGGCTTCAGCTACTTTAATTAGAAGTTGGGAAGTAAGCTGGTAGATGGGCATGAAATAAGGGTGCCAGCCACTTCTCAGTGTTAATTCAAGTCCTGTGCACATCAGCTCCATAGTAAATCCCCATCACATGCACTGGCTTCATCCCACACCACTGCCAGAGGCAGCATCAGGACATACTGCTGCTGTCACAAGTTGCAGATGAAGTCCAGCAAAAGAAAATTTGGACCAGTTTAATATATTGGATTAAGACCACAAAAAATGAAAATCTTGCAAAGCTTATTCTTAAAAGAGATGAACATGCCTAGTAATGAGGGAGCCTTCTAGTTATACTGCCATATATATCAGCACAATATTCTAAATTAACTACTTTACTACTTTTGTAAAATTGTAGATTCTGGAGTAAAAAATACAGAACCAGTGTCAAAGGCAGAATACTAAAGTACAGTAATTTACAAAGTACTAGAAGTTTTCTAAAAATTCAAATTTCCTCCAAGTAAACGCCTAACAAAATTAGAACGGCAACTAAATTTGAGTGATTATGTAACTCTGGGGTGGCAGAAATCAGAATTTTAAAAGATACAGAATTCTAGAAAAACGGCAAAGTACAAAAGACAAAGTAAATGTGAATATGTTTATATTGGTATATTCTCTAGAACAACAGCTTTGACTGGTGAGCACTTGAGATGACTTACATTTTTTCTGAATACAGTTTTTGCATGGCACAGATATTGGCAGTTGTAATTTTGACCACTTTTCAGCAAAGGAAGCCCTTACTCTCCATGTTTCAGAGCTAGCTGAAGAAGCACACCCACATCTTTCCAGAAGGCAGGGAAATGTGCATTCTGCAAATCCGGTTCTTCAGTGACTCAGATGGGCAAGCACCCTATCCCCTCTACCAGGGAATACTGAGATTCCCCCAGAATATATGCACTCATGCCCTGTCTTTCTTAAGAACTCGAGTTTCAGAGCTCTAAATACAAAACTAATTAAAACTCAAACCACTGAAACCTCTCATGGCCATCTTCTTTATGATGTTTTCCTCCATTTCCCCATATTTGGTCACTTTCAAACCCCTCAGAATCTGCTTATTTAAACCCCACCCTGCACTATCTCTCTCTCACTTCAAGCCAAATCTGGCATCAATGTTTTGTCTACTCAGCAAGAGAGCAATTTCAACAATCTCCTGCTTTTTATAAGATCAGTTTATACTTCCCAATATAATAATTAGTTTCAGATGAACCTGGTTGCCATTCCTCGGCTTGATTCCACTGTGGTATGAGTAAGGAGAGCATAGACTTCCTGCTGCACTATTTTTTAGAGCAAAGAATTTGGGTCCTATCATAGGCCCAGAACAGAACTTTCATACTTCTTTAAAACATAGCTGGGTTTTGATAACCTAGATTCTCAAAGGGATGGATTAAAATTATGCTTATGGGAATCTTCTCAGTTTACTTTTATAAAGGTTCAGATGACTTATTCCTTAATGTATCAAACTACAATAAGTCACCAAGAATATAAACGTTATGAATATAACCAGTGCTGTATCCCTGCAAACATGGAGGTTGCCAATAGGAAGCCAGCAGTGTTATCTTAATGTCTCACAACTTAATTGGCCTTTAAGACATAATAAATACTGATAGGTAAGAAAATATACGGGCTCAGAGCTAAGGATATTAGAGGAATAACTCTGGAAAATCTCTGCTGACAGTGGTACAGAGAAAAATCAAGCAAGGCATTTTTATAAACAGAAAGATGCAGATGATCTATGTGAAGCATAATCAAAACTGGCAGCGTCTCGAGTTCCATGACGAGGTTGCCCCCATCTTCCTTTAGGTCTCTCACGTGCACCTAAAATCATCACCTCCTGCACATTTGACTCATTAATTCAATACCAGTAGTGGAATCACCTGTCAGTATTTTCACCATCATAATGGAAGGCTATCCTGTTTGTAAATCCCAGGCACCCCAAGCTGTAATTTCAGGTAGGGGTCACCTTAGTGAATACACACCCTAAGGCCTTAAATCATCAGTGTCTCTCAGTGTCTCAGAGCCTCTGCCTAGTAAGATAGAAAGTGATCTCCTCTCTGCTTTATCAAGCAATAATTATATGATGTCTTATGGTTTGTCTTACCTTCACATGTACGTCCATCTGCAGAGATTGAGAAACCCTGTTCGCAAACGCACTGAAAAGAACCATCTGTGTTTAGACACTCTCCATGAGGACCACAGAGTCCGGGCTGTTCACATTCATTGATATCTGGAATCAAGAAGAGTTCCACACACTTGAGAAAAATTTGTTTTGTCTTCCTATGATACCAGACACACAGGAAACAAAATCTATTACAAAATGGTCAGACACTTATTTGGTGGCACAACTACATGGTTTGTACACATACTAAACCACCAGACAAGGTGGACTGTCAGGAGAGAGAAACTACTTGGGTGGAATCATAGGAAATAGCCAATATTCAAACCATTTTCAACCTAAAAAAAAAAAAAAAAGCAAACCAAAGGTACCCTTTTTTTTTTTTTAAAGACATATTGGAGGCTTAAGAGTCTCTAATCAAACAAATCCTCTGTGAAATACTCTTCATTGCGAATCTGTGTTCTCCTCTGTCGTCTCCCACTACCATGCAAACAACTCTCTTGTGGCCTGTATGTCTTCTCACATCCATGCCTATCCATCCCTTGGATGTGAACTCCTTAAGGGCAAGGCTGGACATGTCTTATACAGTGTTTGGCTCAAAAATGGCACTTCTCAAATGTCTGAATATACAAATGAAACAGACTCCAATCTATATTTCATTGAAAATGGAAACAAGAAATAAAGTACAAGAAAAAGAAAGCCTTTAATACCAGGGAAGGTCATGACATCTGCACAGCTTTTGAAGATGAAATTAGTGAACGAGCATCAAGTGCTTAGTGCAGGACCCAGTAAAACTGAGAGTCAAACAGTGGTAGCAGATATTATTAAGAGTCATGAACAAATCATGCTGTAGTTGTGTTGACCATCTCACACTCTACTTGTCCTCGGGGAAGAGTGATTATGCTCCCCATAGCCAGGGTGAGGCTGCCCTCCTAAATACCAGTAACGCATGAAGTGTCTGGTGTGAGTGATGTATTCTTCCAAACCGGTCCTAATTATGCCGGCGACGAGTGGCCAAAGTGGACAACATAAGGCATCACGGAGAATGGCTCCTCCATTCACACTGGTGCTGACACTTGCAACTGCCTGCGTGCACTGCATTCTAACTGCTCTTTGTCTCATCTGTGTCCCTCTTACGTTGTTTGCTTCTTGATTGTTTGCTTCTTGCATATTTTAACTGAGTCCCCAACTCCTAGTACAGCAAGTAGATGGTGTATTATGAATGTTTGTCCACCATAAAATCTCACAGTTGTGTTCATTCTGTACTAACTGAACAGTGACTAAGGTTCTCTTAGTTAATTTCGGTCATAAAAAGTATCACAGGTCCTTGGCACCATCCAGGCAGTAGCCCTACTAAGGTCATTTTGCTATCTTTCTGAAGTCTCCTAGGCCCTCCTCTTCATCTCTTGCTAAAGAGGTCCTCAACACATTTTCTTAAAAGTCCATCTTTTATTCAATTAAAAAGTTTTACAGAAGGCTTCCTATGAGAAGCTGGAGTAGGAAGGGGCCCTTGCTGTTACAGAGCTCACAGTGTAACCGGGGAGGCAGGAACCAATATGAAAAAATGTAAAGCTTAATGGGAGCATGGAAAAGGTACAGATGATGGGACCTTCTAGAACATGCTTAGCCACCAAGCCAGCAGCTCCCCTCCTCCATAGAGGAGAGCTTTTCTCATATCCAGGATCTCCTGAGGCTCCTCTTTTTGCCCTGTTGATCTCTTTGTGTAACAGGAATTCTGGCAATGTTACTGATTTAGCCATCTCCGTATTAATCCTGAACTCTTTACCCTTCCATCTGCCACGTATTTCAGGCTAGTGGGCTTATCTACTGCTGAACCCAACTTAGAAATCAAACAGGAATTACTCATTTTCTTAACAACTCCCCCATTCTTGTTACTGTCACTAATTTTAAAGTAATTCAAGGAAGAGCAATGAAACATTTTCTACTTTACTATTTCTCAATATGATTCCATTCTGTGAAATTCTTCACTTCTATAAAATCTCTGATATCCTCTGTGTTTGCTCTCTACCTACTAATAATATCTTAGATTGTAATCCTTCTTGAACTCTGACCTTCTTTTACCGGTTAGCTTTATTCTTTCTTTCCGATCTGCTGCCTAGAATCCGTTGCCCTCTACCTGGGCAACAAAGTGCCATAAAGTTCCACTGGCCTGGGGATCAAGTCCAAGGTCGATATTCATCCTGTAGAGCCCTAGAGGTTATCCGAGACCACCTCCTTATTTTACCTATGACTCAACGTGACCCTTTAAAAGCTGTCAGACTTTGCAACTTCACATAGGGAATAATGGGCACAAACTCCTTGCTTAAAGAGAAGTCATTGATTAACAAATAACTGTCTAAAAAGTCTGATGACAGGAACTGAAGATGAATTCCCAGACTTTTTTCCAGGAAACCGCCAAGAAAGAACAACATGAATATCTGGAACCAGAGAAACATATGCATTCAATTTGGGTTGTACTTATTGAGGCATTTCTAAACTATGCTGCTAGTAACTCAGCCGAAAGCCAGACTATATTTAAGTTGGGTTTCTTTCATGGGTCCAAGATTCCACAGAAATTCACAATTTGGCATGTGTAAGTCAAAACGTGAAACTGAGTGCGTTCTGAAGACCAAATGTATGCTGCCACATTCCTAAAGATACTATTAACATAGACTTTCCATGCTGTCTGTGTATCATCATTAATTTTGCTAGGGGAAGAGATTCTTATATTTTCAATTGAAAATGCCTTCCTGAATATGCAATTATCTTCGGATTATTAGGTAAGATTTAAAGTTTATGCCTATCATGCATTGTTTTTCAAATATGTTCCATGGTTATTCACACTGTCACCAATTATGTTTTCAGCATTAAAACAAATTCTGAAATCTACACCCATGTACAGAATGCTGACATGATTGCGGGATTAGATAGAAGTAGGCTACTAACTTCAGGCAGAGCAAAGGATCACAAAGCTGCCTCCAGTGACGTGGCAAAGAGAGATGATTCAAAACAAGGTGAGTGCACATGATATTATAAACGGCCTCTAATCAGAGAAGGTGGGTGATGGAGCAAATTCATAGATAATATTTTTTAAATGGTACTATACCCCACTTCAGGAATATTTTTCATTCATTTGGATATAAGTTTTTCAAGCGGACATTGATTTATTCTGGAAATCAGGAATCACCAATGTGACTGAGAACAAAGTCAATGTAATAATGATTTTTTAAATAATGACTTATAGCCAATAAAACATCATATGTTTGGAGCAGTCACATATGAGTTCCTATCAAGTCACAAACACAAATTTAATATCCTGAGAGAAGACAGTATAATTAATTAGATGACTAAATGAGTTCTTGTGACAACTCTAGAAGTGCATAAAATCTGCAATATGAAATCATGGTCCATTTCTATAAGACTTGGTTTTACCTCTATTTGGTCAAAAATTTGTGACAAGAGGAAACAGAAAAAAATATTACTTTTAAGCCCAAATGTCTGTAATAAAAACAGCATTCAGGTGGTTGGGGGGGGGGGGGAGAATGTCTTGGCATTTTTATATAAATCAAGATTTTACTAAGATGTACAAGTCCCCAAATTGAAATATTGTCACATACATTTATAATTCATATGTTTCTTCTCAACTGCATTAAATCCAAGCACATTTAATTTCTGTATTGGAAATACTGAAAAATTTAAATTCACTTTGAAGGTGAATAAATATATAGTATCAAATGAGGTACAAGCTGCAGTATATTTAAACCTTGGGATCAGTAAGGGTATAAATTTTAAAAGATCTTGAGGCACAGGCCCATGTCCTTGGTATCTCAGGGACACAGAGCTGAGTGTAGATAATGATACACAGGATATAATATTCTGGTAACACAGCTAAGAGAGTACACACCATACTCCCTTTCAAGAATACTGTGATTTGGGGCATGTAAGAGGGATATAATTTATGACAATCCAGAATAAAAAAGTCATACATGTCCTGTAGCAGTGGATAAAAAAAGGACTCCAATAATCTTTTATTTACATGTACTTTGGGATACACTACAGAGTTCCATAATGGTAGAGGAACAATAAGAAAAAAAATTTATCCAGAATTAGAAATAAGAGTACAGGTAAGTGTAAGTTTGAGTTTTCAATGGAAAAAAAAAGTATGGATTTATTAAGACTAACAATTCAAGGAAAACTTGTGGGGCAGTTAGGTGTAGCTAAAAATGTTGGAACAAATGATCTAGACAATGTGATTTTTTAATCCCAGCATCAACAGTAACTCAATGTGTTACACTGAGAAAAAAAACACTGAATCTTACTGTCTTCTTTCCTTTGGCTATAAACGTAACAATAACTGTCATGGCAATGTAGAGAAAATAGTGGGGAAGGCTCTTGGGTTCAAATCTTAGCTCAATTACTTATTAGTGAGGAGCATGCTAATTAACTTCTCTGAGCTTCAGTTACTCATGCACAAAATGGATAAAAGAAAAGTTTCCTCCTCAATTCTCTACAAATTAAGTGAGCTAATACAGTAACTGGCACATAGTAGATATTCAGTTAAAGCTCTGTTGTGATTGGTGCTGTGTTCTTATTAGGTACCTGTGTCCACTGTACAGTCTTCCCTCACCCCCAGTGGATACCTGAAACCATGGATGGTACTGAACCCTATATATACTACTTTTTTCTTATACATACATATAATAAAGTTTAATTGATAAATTAGGCACAGTAAGAGAGTAACAACTAATAATAAAACAGAATTCTAACAGTATACTATTATAAAATATTTTTATTAATTTCTTTAGTAATTTTATTAATTTTTTTAGTAATTTCTCTCTCTTTCCAATTATCTTATTGTGCAAATTTAATGCCTTTTCATCTTAAGTAAGGACTTATCATGGCCGTAACTTCTGCAGTTTGAAGGGCAACAACAAAACTAGAACAAATTTCTTTTTCTCTCTTCATCCGTTCACAGGTAAAAGATTTGTTCTTACCATAGATCTTAGCAACCCCAACATATGATTTTTTTTTTCTTTCCTTAGTAAGTTAAGAACTTTCATATCTTCATTTAAAAAAACACCTTTATGGCTTCTTTTTGGTATATCCAAATTGCTACATCACTACCCCCGTGCTCTGGAACTGTGACACCTCAGCAGTGGATTTGATGACAGAGATGGCTACTAAGTGACTAACAGATGAGATAGGCAGGACAAAGGGATGATTCACGTCCCAGGCAGGACGAAATGGGATGGCAAGAGATTCCATTACACTACTTAGAAGAGCAGGCAATTTAAAACTTGCAAATTGTTTCTGGAATTTTCCATCTAATATTTTTGGACTGCAGCTGATCATGGGTAACAAACTACAGAAAGTGTGTAACTGCAGATAGGGGAGGGGAACTGTTTTTTGGGAGGTTAAATGTGATAGCACTTTGAAAAAAAATAAAATCCTGCCTTCTACAATTGTGACCAAGTCATTAGTGAGGTTTTTTTGGGGAGAGAAACAGCTGGATACTGGATAGAAACAGGGATGGGGGAAAAAAGCAGATACATATCAGCTATGGGATGAAATTAAATAGGCCCGTGAAAGATATAAAAAAGCTAGAAGGTAATTTAGAATCAAGTACCAAGTTTGGCCCACGGAAGGAACAGCAAAGTACAGGTGATCTGTTACCACAGAAGTACGCAAAGCTAGGACACAGTTCCAAAACACATGAGTTTCAGTTAACATGGTGCAGCGCAAAGCGAGAACTTCCTGTACTTGATGTAGACTCAAGAAAAATATTATAAGAATGCAAGTTGGCCTAGCTTACTTATATATAAAATGGCAAAACCACAGACTATCATCAGGAAGTAACGCAGAACCGAACAATTACGTAAATTATAACTAAAAGATGGAGAGAGAAGTACCTTGACATCCTTTATTGTCATTTAGCTGGAATCCATCTGGACAAGTACAATCATAGGACCCTTCAGTATTAATGCAGTCTCCTCCCTGGCAAACACTATTGTCCTCCAAGCATTCGTTGATATCTGCAAGTCAATTGACAAAATTGAAAAGACAAACTGTATTAATAAAAACATTTTCTTTATGTTTACACACAAGACTCACAGAAATGAACATTATTTTACATCTCTTGTTTATAACGCATGATTTTAAATAGATGACAGTTTACCTTTTAGAGTTTTTAAGAAATGAAGTATTTTGAAAGGCTTTTAGCTTTGCACAATAAACTGAAGTTTTAACATCAAATGATATTAATTCAAACAGGAAAAGTAAAGATGCTATAACAAACAGTAATTTACTTGGTTAAATTCTCCGTGCAGACAGTGAGTAAAATTATTTCTTCAAATACACATGAAGAATATCTTGAGCATCTCTTTCTGCAAGATCCCGTATTACGCATTACAGGGAAAATTTTAAAATATTCAGCATGCTCCCCGCCTCCAAAGAAAAATGACTACAAAAAAACCCAAATTGTATTAGTAAGAATAAACACAAAAATACTGAGTTGCTTTATATGTTCAAAACAATTTAACATAAGAATTGTCAAAAAAGATATTTGTCAAAAGAGTAGTACCAACTTCCAGTGTCGCATGAACTTAGAGAAGAGATACTGCAGAGTTCAAGGGTGGATTGTGTAACATAAGGAACTTCCTAGGAGCTTTGACAGCGGGGTGGAAAGTGGCAGAGGGGGAAGAAGAGGAGTTTTGGGCAGGCAAGGGAATCAGCAAAACCTAAAGTCACTTACTCAGCAGTCATTACAGACAGGTATAATGTTGCCTGGATTTTTTTTAACGTATATACTTACAACACACGTGCAACTAGAAATGGTTTATGTAACCAAAAATGGGTCTTGACTGTGAGCAGGTAAGACAATTAATGACCCCCCCTCACTGCACGCACTTGAGGCAGAGCTTTCACTAGGGCTGTTTATTACCCATTTACTCCCAGTCAAAGCTCGTTACTCCTAACACACTCCATGAGTCCCCATTCTGTTGTATGTGTAGGAGTCAAGTTATTAGCACTGAAGAAACCTAAAGAACAAAACCTTCTTTGTTTTCTCAGAAGGTGGCACGTTATGGCATTTCTTGCAAATAATTATGATTCCTGCTAAAATACATGAGCAGGTCCAGGAAGAAGTGAATATGGAGACTCCTGTAGCCTTATTCTCCTTGCTGTCTGGTTGCAAATGTGGGCATAAGGAATTAAATATTCCTCATAGAACCCAAACAACTAATTAACTGCCTTCTGTACCATTCATGGGGCAGATAAAAGAGAAGCACCATATAATTTCATTCTATCAAAATAAAATATGAGGGTCACCCATTTTTAAAGTGTTTCTGAATACTTGATCCTAAAATGTAAAACAGCTGATGTGATTCCGTCACAACTAAAGTGGTTTACCACTTTTTCTTTAGTGTGTTTCTCCAACTTCATTTAAGTATAATTTACATAAAACGAATGTGTCTAAGAGTCCGGTTCAATGAGTATTGCTAAGTGTAGACACATTCTTGTGACCGCCACCACAATCAAGGCACAGGCATTTCGGTATCAATTTATATCTGTTAGGATCCACTGCTGGATTCTTCAATCATTGCAAATGCCATGTTTTTTAAGGAATTAATGAAATACTTTTCTAAGAATGTCATTCCGTAGGAACAAACATACAGCTTGGTGATGCTTTCCTTTGTCTCTTTTTCCAATGTGACATTAAAATCTACATTCCTGCTAATCTAATGCCTTGGGTGTTATAACTGCCATGAAAGAATCTGTAAAAGAACCATCACGCACGATTAAGAAAGATAATAGCACGGAGGACTAAGTGTCTCCTGTCAAGCCTGAATATGCCAACAAATGTCTTATTCGCTGATTAACTGACCTTTGGTATATCAAGATTCCTAAAAGTGGAACCAAATTTAATTGAGAATAGGTTTTTAGATATAAATTCTGTGAAAATAATTCTTAAGCCCCAACTCTCTGCTAATTTCATGATGTTTGAAGTGGCTGAGCCAAATGGGACTATTCTAATCTACTGTTTATGCATCTTTGCCACAAAACATGTACTAAAGGAATAATCTGGACCAACCATTACCAAGAAAGTTATAGGCATTTCCATTGCCCCACAGAGTTCCCTTGTATCCCTCTTCTGTTTGGCTTCTGCTCAGCGTAATGTTTTTGAGAGTCATTCAGGTTGTCACGTGTATGAACAGCTCTCTCCTCATTATTGCTGAGTAATGTTCTATTGTATGAATACCATGATTTGTTCACCCTTCCCCTGGGATGAGTATCTGGACTGTTGACAGTTTTGCTATTATGAATGAAGTTTTGATAAACATTCACGTGTAAGTCTCTGTGTAGACATATGCTTTCATTTTCCTTGAGTAGATTCCCAGAGGCAGAACGGATGGGTCACATAGTAGGTTTCACTTCTGAAGTTTTCTAATGTGGCCATATCATTTTACATTCCCACCAGCAGGTCAGAGAGTTCCAACTGTTCCACAGTTATTCCAATAGAGCCACAGCCTTTCTAACAGGTGTTGAGTAGGGGACCCATTTTTAATTTTATCTTTCTTTCTTTGCTCTTTAGGAAATCGGGACAACGAAATAGGAAAAGGCACATTTGATCATCAGCAGTATGTGAAAAATCTCAATTCAAAATAGCGCAAGTAGAATCCAGAGGACATGAATTTCAGGAACAACACTATTACCTAGATGTGTGCCTCAGCATCATGGAAATGTGTCAGCTTTGTTCTAAAATAACTTTCATTCAATTTCCAAAATCTAAGAGAAATAATGTGAGTAAAAGGAAGCATTTTTAAAATGTTTATAAATAATTGTACAGATTTAAAAACTCAGTGCACTATGTTAGAATCTGGTTTAGTTTAAATATTTTTGCAAGACCTCTATCTTCAAAAGCAAGAAAAGAGTAGGTGGAATATTAAGAGAGACCCATGTGAGATTGTCCAGCAGCTCCAACTAGGGTGATATGAAAGAGAGATTTCTTCAAGGGGTTGGCCATCAGGCTTTAAGGAAAGCAACAGTCAGTCGTGGCCACCTCTCCATGGAGATTGCGTTGGCAGTCACCAGTGACCTCCACCTGGCTAAACTACATGGTCAACTTTCAACCCTCAACTTGCCTAGCAGCAAAGTTTGACACAGGCTCCTCACTTCCTCTTAGAAATGCTCTCTTCTCTTGGGTTATGGTTTTGCTCCTTCACTTGCCACTTTTTCTTCAGTCCCCTTTGCTTGTCCCTTACCACCTCCTCACTTCTAAATAAACGAGGGACAAGGACTCAGTCTTTGGACAACTTCTCTCTTCTAGCTACATTCACTCCCTTGGTGATCCCATCCAACTTCATGGCTTTAAACACTGTCTACATGCCAATGAATCCCAGCTCAGAACTCACCCCTGAATTCCAAACACATAGGTCCAATTGCCTTTCAGATATTTTCATTTGGATACTCATTGTAGGCATCACAAACTTAAAATGCCCAAGTTGAGCTCCTAATCTCCTCCACAAAGCCTTTTCATGGAAACCTCCTCCCACCACAATAATCAAATGTCATCATCTCGGGCCAGCCTCTGCTTGTCTACTTAAGGTCATCACTCTCCCTCCCTCCCTCGACACTCCCCACGTACCCCACTTTAACTTTCCCCTTAACATTTATTGCCATTTAACAAACTATGTAGTTTATTTATTTATCATGTTTATTGCTATCTCCACGGCTAAAATGTAAGCTCCATAAGGGCAGGACTTTCTGTCTGTTTGGTTTATTGCTGTATATCCTGTACCTAGAACAGTGCCTGGCACATCCTTGACACTCAAATTTTTATTTGTTGAATGAATGCATAAATGAATAAATGGATGACTCTGACTTAGAAAGAAATGTCAGAAGGTAAGAAATACTAGCACTTCTTCCCTGTTTCGATTTGGTCTGCAAAGAAATGACCAACAGAGAAAGGCCATAGGAAGACAGAGTAAATCATGAATTTTTTTTTCTCAGGCTTTGCAAGGGACTAGCATGGAGCAACCACAGCAAGGGGCTGGGGAAGGTGCCAAGGTAGGCACCGAAGCAGAGACTTTGCCTGGAGGGAAAACAAGTCAGAGGCAGAGTGTTTGAAGGCTGAGATGCCAAGACCTCTAATAATCAGGACAACTGAGGCCACCCAGTATCATAGACCGAGTGGCTACTGAACGTGCTGGAGTAAGCAGCACACAGAAATTAGCACAATACTTGGGATTCTGACTCCACGAGAAGGCCAGCAAGACTGCAGGATAACACTAAGAAAACAAGGTCTCTGCCAGAGTTATTAGAGGAAAATTACACATGCAAATATAAAAGCCAACAAGAAAGATAGCTCTTCCCCCCACAGCTACGAGAGGCATGTGAACAGTCACAGCTCAGTTAATTACAGCTAAATACGACTGGGAAGGGTCGGAACCAGTGTCAGTTGGGAATGAGCAGGCTGAAGTATTAATATAGTTTCAAAGGGAGCTCTGAATTAACTGAATGGACTCCAGTCCTATTTATAACCTAGGACACTAGGGAAAGTAGCCCTGACTTGAAAAAAAAAAAGGGTCTGATTATATACTTGAAAAGAAGCTTTCTTATGGAACATATATATTAATCATGACAAGCAAGCCGGGTAAAAGTTTTTATTTGGCTTTTCATGTAATGGATGGCTTTAGAATAAAAATATTGGACTTCTAGTGAAATGCTTACACATGAAAACAACCAAAATAGAGGAAGATGTCCTATAATAAGCACCCATTACCCAAGACCTAATCAATGGCCTGGCTATCCTCTTGGCTAGGCCAGGAATTGGAGAAAAAAACATGCTGGTGGTCAGGGTAGGTTTCCAGTGCCTTAGCATGTGCCCTACCACCTACGTACTTCTAGAATAGATTCTTCCATGACTGGCTCCCAGCAACACAACTGCCTCTTCCATCTTGCACTGCCACTATGTTGAATCATCAACATTTACCCATATGTTGTAGAGGTCCCCATCCACAGTTTTCAATCAATTATTATTATTATTATTGACTTACCACTTGATCATTTGCCTATTTTTTCAACAGGTATGTTGATTACAACTTTTCACTGGTTGTATTAACCCTTCGAAGAACATTATCATCTTAGGATAAAAATCCTATAAGATGATTCACTGATTCAACAATAATGTATATTTTAATGCCTCTGAAACTGCCCCAATTGCCATCCAGACGGGTTGTGACTGTGCCAAGTTCTCTGGTCAGAAGAGAAAAATATAGTACAGTCGATAATTCCCAACCAATGGGACTGAAACGTCAAAAAGCATCTGGGGCCACTGAGGTAGGTGCCGCAAAACCAGTCACTAAAAAGCTCATCCTCTTCTATCAAAGGTGGGGTTCAGACCCTCGCGTAGACACTACCTCATCACGTGAGGCAAACGCTGCCATGGTCACACTTCTGTTTTCACAACTGACAGGGTCTAAATGCAGAAAATCGGCAGATGAGCTGGAAAAAACTCTGTTACTTGGGTGGACAGTGAAGACAGAGAATTCACAAGCAACAGGCTGGTGACAGGCAGCTTCGGCAGCACTGACCACCCAGAGGGGTTCTGAGCCGAGGTGGGTAGTGAAAGTGGTAAACAGCTCACCATGCTGTACATGTGGGATATCTTTTAGAAATATTTTACACAAGAAGCTCAAAACTGAATTAAAGTCTGGCTCTCAAAAGCTTTAGAGTTATCTGGAAAATTAACTTCTCTTTACTTACTTGAAATAGACACCCAAGATAAACCATCTACAGCTGAGAAAAGTAAACTGATTCTTTACTCGTTTAGCTAGCATAATTTGTCTAAAAAACTGCTCTGGGCAGTGCAAGGAAAACCTGGATTCTACTCACTTCTTTGCACTATTTGTGTGACCGTGCATTTATGAAGTCAAAAGTATCCGGTCAAGGACAGAGGCCAGGATGATGTTCAGATTTATTTCCTTAATCCTGATTCTGGCGTTTTACGATTCTGCAACCAAGAGCAATTCTCACCTTCACAGTGGTCTCCAAGGGCGGACGCTCTGTAACCCTGATCACAAACACAGCGGAAGGAGCCCTCTGTATTCCTGCACTGCCCGTTACCGCAGAGATGACGGTGCTGGCATTCATCAATATCTATGAGCAAGAGAGTAAAAAGAAGCTTAGAAGTGCTTTCAAAGTGAGTTTTCAATCATTCATGCAAAGGAGGTCTGTAAACTATCTGGTTTCTAATTAATCCAGAATTTTCATTATGTGACTCAAACTGACCCCTAGGTAAAAGGTCACTCATTAATAACCCAGTATGGAAAAATCCAGATGAAGCTAAAATTTTAACCAATGAGCTAAGAATCTGTACATATTAATTCCACTGGTCACTGCTGAGGGGCAAATACTTGGCTGTAATCTGTAAACCTCAACAAAGCTTCTTGGCATTCCTTCTAGAAGTTCAACTCTAACACTGAGTTTTAAATACAGCACTAAGGGCTGTGATAGTCTAATGCAGGGGTCAGCAAGCTACAGCCCACTGCCTATTACTGTAAATAAAGTTTCACTGGAAAATAGCACCACATATTCATATACTATCTGGCCCTTTACAGGAGAAGTTTGCTGACCCCTGAACAAAAAGTGTCATGGCATGAATGTCTTCAATTCTTTTTCAATAATTTACCCTTTAGCCCCCTAGCAATCAGGCTTCCACCCTCCCTCCCTTCCCCCCCAGCCCCCACCTCAATGATGTTCTGGGCAAATCTAATGGCCTCCCCTGTTCTCAGCCCCTTTGATACCTACATTGCCTCTGAATCTCTCTTCCTTGATACACACATCCTCAGCTTATAGATTATTTGCTCTGTAACCACAATCCTGAGCTCAGGCTCACACACGTGCCTGCATCTTATCCACACACAAAAGGCACAATAATACAGTGCATGTATTCCATCATTTACTTTCACCATTAGATTCTGACTTTCCTGAGGCAGGGCCCATGTCTACCACATCTTTTTTTTTACTCCTTAGATGACCTAGTGTTTCCACAGTCAGCAGGAACTTATTTCATGGTGTTTGCTGATAAACTTTATCCATCACATTTGTGTATGTGTACCTACTTCTGGCAATGTGGTTCTGCAAGAGTTAACACAAACATCGGTTCCCACAGGGACCCTGCACCATTGCTCTATCCTACTCTGCCTAGAGCATCATTCTGGTTATCCTGGCATTTAGCACCTAAAATTGGTTTGCCCCTATTGCTAACCTGGTGGGTGAGTCTCCTGTGCCTGACTTATCCCTAAGAGTGACATCACGGGCGCGTCGAAAGGAAAGCCCATGAACACGATAGCCTTATTATATTATGTGTGGACCTCCACTCTTAGCACACACGCTGTAAAGGTCAGGATTCACAAAATACAGGATAAACACTTTGAGAGGGACTAGAATCTAGAACAAATTACTGAATTTATCTGTGTACGTGAGTGTGTTCAACCATTCTTCACCTCTAGATTAGGTATTGCAATGACTTTCTATGTTCTAGAAAGGGATACTTGAAGAAGGTTATGATAATATTGGTAGATCCCTTTGCAGGACCATTACACATTGTCTTTTTTATAACACTACCTCAGGAGATATATCTACTCATCAAATATCTCAAGTTTACGTACGGACATGGATTTGTTTCCTTGTAATGAAACAATTGATCATGTATAGCGTGTATTCTGTTCTTAAATAAATGAGATGTAAATGACATTTCTTTTCAAGAACTCTGGACACTTGTGCTTGTCACAGGTGATACTATAGTATCTTCAAGCTCAGAAAGCTTATACTTATTGGCAAGTGAAATACAGTTGACCCTTGAACAATGCAGAGGTTGGGGTACCAACCACTGCACAGTCAAAAATTCACATATAACCTGACAGCTGGTCCTCCGTATCCACAGTTCTGCATCTGAGGATTCAACCAACCACAGATCGTGTAGTACTCTACTAAGTATTTACTAAAAAAAAATCTGTGTATAAATGGACCCATGCAGCTCAAACATATGTTATTGAAGGGTCAACCTGTAATTCTGCATGAAGTTCAATGAAAAAAATATGTTTTTTAAGTCTAAGGTCAACCCGAGCAAGGTCCAAAACCCTCACTATCGCTGGTAGGAACAGGGCATATTTCACAAACTTTATCCCTGAGTATAATGGGGATACTACTGCAGTCTTCCTGAAAAGCCATGTTTAGTGACTCTTTTTTTAAGAAAAAATTTTAAAAAGCTCAATGCACACAAAGACTAGGTCATTAATATTCCACGGCATAATACCAGACTGATAATCCCTTCTAAGTGTTAATCCTAGTGTGTGAAACTTTCAAATGATTTTAATAGAATTGATTTTCTGCAAGTAAGGAATTACACAGAGAGCAACCGTTTTTCTTTCCAATAGTGATGCCCAGGCACTGATCACTACTGCCATATTTTTCAAATTTAGCCTTTTTTCCATCCTGTTTCATTGACGTTCCTCACTTAAGTGTTAAGTCCTTTGCTTTCTGGCACAATAAAACATTCACCTAGGTATTTTCTCAAAAACACACTTTATCAAGTGCACATGTTTTTAGGCAGGTGCCTTAGACTGCAATCACCGGAGTTTACAGTGCCACACTCCTACCTTCACACTGGTCTTTTGCTGCTGACAGCTGGTATCCCTGCCCACAGGTACACCTGAAGGAGCCCTCGGTGTTTTTGCACTGCCCGTTCATGCACAGATTCCCTTGCTGACATTCATCAATATCTGTAAACACAAACAATGACAATTGTTTTCCCTCAGGCCTTACCTCTCAACACCCCAATAGCTAAAGTTTGAGACCATAAACCAAGCTATGGCCCTCAAAGCCTTCCATTTCCAGCTGGCCTTTTAAGGCATGACCCACAACAACAGAAAACTTTCAATAAACAGAAAAAAGGCTCTGCCCCCTACCACGTATTCTGGGGTTCTTATTAGAAAAGGAATAGAACTTCTCCTAGGGGAGGCACTCTACATTTTAGTTTGAATCGGCCCACCAGCGTTCCTCACATCAACCTCAGTATGCTGAACAGCAGAAAAGAAATAATTACAAGTAGATGGTAAACTTATGATGAAGTGAAATTGCTTTCAATACCACATCGAGTTCTTTGCCATCCCCCTCTCATACTCTGCATATAGCACAAACACAACATGAAATATTTTAGAGTTGAAAAAAGAATCTCGAGCACAAAATAACGGCTACGAGGCAGTCTGCAGACCTACAGGGTTTCATGAAAGAAGGCGGCATTAAAACTCTACCAAGAATTAAAAAGTAAAACCATAATGGAGGCAGTTATGGAGGGAAATAGACATTTCTACCACACTTTGAAGAAGCTGGAAAAGTATAAGGTCAGACAGTTGTGTTAAAGGGCACTGAACTCATTTTCAAAGTAACAAGGAAAGCCAAGAGAGATGATGATGTTTTGGTGACAGCTGCTGGAATGTCAAAGAAGAAAGTGATGAGTGAGGATTTTTTTAAATGCCTTGAATAAACATAAAGCTATTGACTGATATGAATTTACACAAATGAATTTACACAAATGAAGAAAAGACGGGATTCATCAATGACTTGAACACTTGTGGTAGAAGCAGAGCTTGTCCTCTAAACGTTTTTGTTTGGCCATGAGATTGGTCTGACCTAATTAGATAATTCTGCCTTGCCTAATTTGTGCGATACAGCCTCAGAATGTTCTGCTGATATAGCTCGTCCGTTTGTAAGAGTTTATGGTTATTAAAATATGGTAGGGCTGAGCGTCACCACCTTCACTACAGGCTTGTTGTGAGAATTAGCGGAGAGAATGCTTGAAAAAACACCAGCCCTATACTCAGAGTGGGAGAGCGGAGTCCTAATCTAAAAAGAGCAGAACTTGTTTTAAGGAAACCATGCCCTAAAGAGCAACACCTGCCTATTATTTCCTTCTGAAAATATCCTATTATTTAAAATGTATCTTCAAGTTTCTGCCAGGAGAACTCACTTAATTGCACAGTCCTTTCCCTCAAATATTACTGACAATTACCAGTTTCCCAAGCAAAGCTGCATTTCTTAACCTTTAGTGAGGCATTAATCTTTTGAATTTTATCCTGATACAAGCAAGCTGTCACATTATCCCATGTTTCCTGAAAAAGCTCACAACCACTACTAATGTAATTGGAGTTTAGAAGTTTGTTTCTGATTTAATTTCTTCTAGAAATTACTTTATTTAACTAGAAACTTTTGTTTCACTTACTGTGAAATCGATTCCTTTTATTTAGATATAAGCCCTGGCTGTCAACTATTCACTAGCAATAGAGAAATTAAATAAGGATTTTCTCTTCCGAATGATTTGATACCTTTTAAATGCTCTCAGTCTACTAGCTTTTCGAGTGGTCGACAGCACAGAAGAGACCACATTATGTTTTCTTTCAGCACATTCGATAAAATACGTGAGACATTAGTTCAAGAATTTAAGACCAACAATAGCTCATGTAGCTGGTTGGATCTCACGTGATGTCACAACATTTTTAGTGCTTTGGCCTCTTTTTGACTTTCTCAAAGAAGATGACAAATTAAGCATTCCCATGTGAAGATGTCTGCAGCAAGAGTGTACCCTCCATTCCAAGCACTGTCAGGAAATGCCATCTTACATAAGTTACTCCTTTATGTTGGGAAGACTGTCAGAAGTAATTCATTGTAAGTAATGATGCACACATTGGGAATAACTCGAGGCAACCCTGTTATCTTGAATAAGGTGATTTTGGGGTCTTTAAAAGGACCAAGGGGAACAGAGGCAGCATAATTTTACATGTTTAAAAAGCATTTTTTCTCTTCTGATGAGGGATAAAATTCCTATGACAAAAGAACACTTTCTAATAAAATAGACATTTAGGACAAATGTCTTTCTCTCTTGTGCCAAGAGATGAATAGAAAATGTTATTCTTCACAAAAGGTATTTCTTTAAGGCACTTTTTGCACATATTACTATGATAAGTCCTACTCAGAGTTAAAATAGAGACTAACTACGTATTTATACATTTAGGACATACAGCACTAAAATGTACAAAGAGATACAAAGATACAAAACGATACAAACAAATAACGGATTAATAGATTAGATATTAACACATTAGATAACGTATTTACAACCTGCAAAGAGTTGTCAGTACATTGAGTGAGGTGAAGACACAGTCAATATTTAGGGCTATCAACAGAGTGAAATTGGCAGAGTTACTGCAATGTTGGAATACAGATTTATGATGTGGGTAGAACTTGACATCTGTGAGCCAATGTCGTTTGGGAAAGATTATGAAATAAAGAGAAAGGATGTTATAAAATCTATTGTAAAAAGGAAGGGTTTTGACTGGGGGGTAAGGAAAACAACTAGTGTGTATGTAGCAGGTCTCTTGAGATGGGGATCTTGCTTAATCCTATCCCAGGCTATAACGGAAAGACACCAGGAGAATCAGAGTAGAAGGCAAGGTTAAATGGCAAGCGGAGATAACAGCCCTTTCCTGCCTCCAAGCTTTGATACGCGCTGTTTTTTCTGCCTGTTAAAGTTTTCTCCACTCTCTATTCAATATTTTAAGACCAAGTACAAATAGTAACACCTCTGTGACGCCTTCCCAGCAGCAGGCAAGCAGAATTAGTCACACGCTTCTTGGCTTTAACAGAACTTTGTTATTATTTAACAGTACATGCTTATTATTTGATAAGTAACAACATTCATCATAAAATGTTATGCTCTGCCCCTGCCTTATCTCATCCTCCATGCATTATCTCTGTATTTCTCTGGTATCTCATTATCCTATATCATCTTATGTAATCCTCACAGCAACCCTCATAGGTGCCTTTACTGCAAGCTTCTTGCAGATGAGCAAGTAAGGCTTGGGGAAACGAGATAACTTACCCAAGCTCACACAGCTTCAGAGTATCCAAGCTACAATACGATATACTGCCTTTAAAAAAACAAAAGGAAACAAAACAAAACCAAAAAAATCCCCTCAACTCCATACTTCTTAGGATTTTACCAATTTTCCCATTCAGGTCCTCTTTCTGTTCCAGGATCCAATCCAGGGGACAACACTGTATTCGGGTGTCTCATCTCCCCATTTAGTCTTTCCTTGTTTTGACATCCTTAACTGCCTTGAGGATATGGGCCAGAATTCCATAGAATGTCCCCAGTTTGGACTTGTCTGATGTTTTTCTCATGATTAAGACTGGGATTACAGCTTTTTGGAAAGAATAGCACAGAGGTAAAGTGCCCTGGTCCTCACATGATGTCAGGAGTACATGACATTCGCATGACATCACTGATGACTTAACTTTCATCATTTAGTACTTTACTATCTCTAATTATCTGTTGCAGGTTTGCGTCTCTTCCAATGAGTAATAGTTCTTTGAGAGAGTACAGCCTCTTGGTAACGTATGCAGTGCCTGAAACACACTGGTTCCTTGATACACTTGAGAGGAAGGAAAGGAAGAATGAATAGAAGCTTCTGCAGCAGCCCAGGAGAATGCCCCAGAGCCTGGAAAAACGCGTGTTCCATGGGTGGCATCAACTGATGGTGTGAATTCTCAGGTAGTAGGGAGACTAATTAGAGAGGGGCAGGCTCATCCAGGATGGTAATGCCAAGAAGAAGACGGTGGTTATTCATTCAACATGCATTTACTCCATTCATTTTCCCTCTAAAGAGTTCGAATCCCAAATTTTATAAATTTATTTATTTACTTATTTTATTGGCTGTGTTGGGTCTTTTTTTTTTTTTTTTTTTTGCTATGCGCTGGCTTTCTTTTTAGTTGTGGTGAGTGGGGGCTACTCTTCACTGCAGTGCGTGGGCTCCTCATTGCTGTGGCTTCTCTTGTTGTAGAGCACAGGCTCTAGGCGCATGGGCTTCAGTAGTTGCAGCACATGGGCTCAATAGTTGTGGCTCACAGGCTCTAAAGCGCAGGCTCAATAGTTGTGGCACACGGGCTTAGTTGCTCCCTGGCATGTAGGATCTTCCTGGAGCAGGGATCGAACCTGTGTCCCCTGCATTGGCAGGCGGATTCTCAACCACTGTGCCACCTAGGAAGCCCCAATCCCCAAATTTTAGGGATGACATATCTGGAAACCTGAGACTGTTTATCCAAGGTTGTATAGTGAATCACTGGAAGAGCCAGGATGCAGGTCAGTAGTGAGGAAGACGGGTGTGCAGGGCAGGATAATCACAAGCAAGTACGCGGGTCAAAATAAGCACAGAATATACCTCGGGCAGTTGTGACATCAGTTGGAGAATGCAAACTGAAGAAAGCAGTGGAGACACATTCAGAAGATGAAGTGGGGGCCAATTAGGGTTTTTATGAATAAGCAGATAAAAAGAAGCAGGCAGGCTGGGAAGAGAAAGTAACATGATAGGATATGGAAATAAACCAGATACAGCCATCAAATAAAGATTAACAATGGCTTCTGATGCTGAGCCTTCGGCCACCATTAGCCCTGTGTATGAGGAAGAAATAAAACCTTTCAAGTGATTCTCATGTCTAACTTCTTCTGAGGAGATGCCTGGCTTAAGGAGTCAGAAGGAAAGCTGTGGATATGGGGAAGGACCAGGACAAAAGGGAGATGTGCCTACTTCATATGGGCTCCTTGGAGTGGCTAGTGTATGAAAGGAGTAAGGCACTGAATTCTGATGTCTGGGAATTCCCTACTACCAGTGGAAGATGCTTCAATTCTTACAGGTCAGTAGTAGGGTATCTGTTTACTGCTTCCCTACCACAGTGATAAATTAATTACCACCCTAGGTCCTTCACTTTTTAAAAAAATTTATTTATTTATTTTTATTTATTTTATTGGCCGTGTTGGGTCTTTTTTTGCTGTGTGCGGGCTTTCTTCAGTTGTGGTGAGTGGGGGCTACTCTTCGTTGTGGTGCATGGGCGCCTCATTGCCATGGCTTCTCTTGTTGCGGAGCATGGGCTCTAGGCGCGTGGACTTCAGTAGTTGCAGCATATGGGCTCAATAGTTGTGGCTCGCAGGCTCAATAGTTGTGGCACACGGGCTTAGTTGCTCCGCAGCATGTGGGATCTTCCTGGAGCAGGGATCGAACCCATGTCCCCTGCATTGGCAGGTAGATTCCTAACCACTGCGCCACCTAGGAAGCCCTAGGTCCTTCATTTTCATTGAAACACTTAGGAAAGAAAAATTTTTTACTTATTTCCTCTTTCTGCCTTTGAAAGAGCATGCTTTTAGGTATAAAAGCAATGGAAGTCAGCAGAAAGGAAACAATTCAGATTTAACCACAGAAAAAATGAAAACTTCTTAAAAAATTATTTAAAAAACTAGGGAAATCTTGGAGAAATTACACTAATATTCTAGAGAAAAGGGTATATGCTAAATATATACACCTTACACAGATGTATATATCTTCTAAATAAAGTGTTTACACACCTTGACTTAAAAATTTGACTAATGGGAAAAGATATTAACAAATTTACAAAAGAGGAAAATGTTTGACAAACATATGAAATAACAGTCTAATAATTAGAAGTGTTCAGGAAATAAGCACATAAAATACATATTAAATCTTTTAGAAGGAAACATTTTAAAATTAGAAATTAGTGTTCTTCTATTGAAATAGTTAAACACAGAACATTTTGCCCAATTATTCCACTTTTATAAATAAGGAAGTAACCCTAAAATTCAGGCAAAGGGTTATTTTTTTAAAGAGAAGTCTGTTAGGTTTTATTTTTACATAATAATCAGAAACTGGAAAAAATAGGTTTTTCAACACCTGAAGAACAGCAAGAAAATGGTGACACAGCAATACCCTGGAATATTACACTGCCTTTAAAACTAATGCTTGAAAAGAGTTATTCATGAAATGTAAAATGCTCATGATATACTATTAAATGACAAAAAGCAAGACAGAAAACCGTACACAGCACATAATCTTAATGATATAAAATATCCACGAGATGTAAATATCCAGGTTGGATTATTAATCTTTTTTACCTTTCTGCACTTGCTACATTTTGTATAGCAAATGCATGTTTTATAATAGCAATTTTATTGAAATAAAAATCACATACCACACAATTCATCTATTTAAAGTGCACAATTCGACAGTTTTTAGTATATTCACACAGTTGTACAACTGCGTGTATGGTTTTTATAACTAGAAAAAGCTAAATACATCTGTGGTTTATAGATGTCCTCTAAAAATACACTGTTTTTCTCTATGTAAACAGATAGGGTCTATATTTAACTACCACGAGGAGTCAGTTTCAAAAATGCCAACCAAAATGTGCTCCAAGGAGCTCAATCAAAATAAATGGTTCCTTTTTTTAAGGCTAGTTACTCTAATATGTTTTTAAGCACAGTTCAAATAAAAATGAGAAATCTGATCACAGTATTTACCTTTGCAGTGCTTGTGGTCTGGAGTCGGGGTGTAGCCCTTGTGGCATGAGCACATGTAGGATCCTTCGAGGTTAGAGCAAGTACCATTTGTGCAGGTCTTTGGTTCCAGGCACTCATCCACATCTTAAAGAATGTGGCATAATGGAAGGGGGGGGGGGGGGGGCGGAAGGACAAAGAGAAAAAAAAAAAGAAGTAAAACATGAATAGATAACTCATGAGAACCTACTGTACAGCACAGGGAACTCTACTTAATGCTCTGTGGTGACCTAAATGGGAAGGAAATCTAAAAAAGAGGGGTTATAAGTATACGTATAACTGACTCACTTTGCTGTACAACAGAAACACAACACTGTAAAGCAACTATACCCCAATAAAATTTTTTTTTTTTTTTTTTTGGCACACGGGCTTAGTTGCTCCACGGCATGTGGGATCTTCCTGGAGCTGGGATCGAACCCGTGACCTCTGCATTGTCAGGTGGATTCCCAACCACTGTGCCACCTAGGAAGCCCCCAATAAAAATTTTTAAAAAATGAATAAAGTTGAATTTGGTTAGAAATGGAAACAGTGTATCTTCAAAAGGGGCAGATTCTTTAAGACACGCTTTCAAATTAGCTCTTAGGAGGAAAAGAAGCTCTGGTATGAGGTGCATGCATGATGGTTCCATGGCTTAATTTACTTTCTGCAAAAAAGAACCAAACTGCTCTATGAATAAACTCAATGGATGGCTTGTTTTAGAGGGGAGGTAGGAAGAGAGGGTAGGTGTGGAGTAACATTTCCTGCAAAATAAAATATCCCAAAGAATCACAGGTGTGTGGAAGTCTAGTTAGGGAACTGATGAATTTCAGTAGGATGTGAGGGGTCACTGAAGCAAGAGATATGACTCATGACCCAGAGTAACCTAGGAAAGATTGTAACAGAAAGGTTAAAAAAAAAAAAAAAATCCGGTAAAGTGTTCTAAGATGGCACTGAATCAGTGTTAAAAAACAAAAAAACAAACAAAAAAACTAAGGAGCAAACATAAGCCTACTGGGTAGTTTGAAGGTGGGTTATATCTGAGTGTATCTGCTCAAGAGGCAGATAAAATAATAACAGCTAATCTTCATCAAGCATTGACCATGTAGAAACACTAAAAGCTTTACATATATTCTCTCATTTAATGCTAACAAAATCCATATGGGCTAACCCTGTACAGAGGAAGGAACTGAGATTCAGAGAAATTCAGAGCTTGTCCAAGGCCACATGCTTAGAAATTGATGGCTTGGATTTAAATCCAGCCAGCCTAACTCCAAACACCACCCTTTTTACCTGACTGTAAAGTTCTGTCATAGGCAAAGTCAAGGGCAGAGATAGAAACAGATAAAGAGGGAAAGTCCGATTTTGTTTTTATTATTTGCAAACACAGCATTTGTATCAATAATCATTATCTAGGTGTTCACTGATTGCATTCAACATTCATTAAGCTCCTCCTAGATTATTAATTTGAAAAGAAAAATTTGAGTTCTGTGCCCCATTTGAATGCCCCTGGGTAAATCCCCTGTATGTTGCAGTAAGAAGGCATATAATGTTGCACAAATAACCAAAAATTTAATGAAGGAAAAATTCAACCACAAAGTGCCCAAAATACACACAGCATCACAATTTATGCTTAATTTTAGAGTGGTCTACAACTCAAAGTATTTTATACATAAGGCAGACAAACAATAAAGAGGAAAAGGCCCTTGACTGTGTCCGTTTCATTTCACAATGCTCACTGCAAAAGCAGTACAGCTTCCCACCTCAATATTAACAGAAAATCACGAACACATTAACAGAGGCCTCATTTTAGGCCAACAATCATTCATTTGCACTGCATTTCATTAAAACTGTACTCCATTTTTCTTACAGTGGAATTCAGAAATAGAGTATTTCTGAAATAAGGCACGGGATCTCGTGTGTGTGCACGTGTGTGTGTGCCCTATGCATACTGAAAACAGCCAAGTAACTGACACTGCCTAGATGTTCTACCACGCTTTCACACTATCACTAATTACGGTAAAGTGACTCCACAACAAACAAAAATAACACTTTCAGACTGACTCATTATGCATCCTTTCTTTGGTTGTGGGAGTCCACTTCTGCAAACATTGAAAGCAAACTACTTGAAAGAAGAAGTCAAACACTGGAGCCAAAGTAAATAATAGGACAGAATAAGCTTAGACACTCGGTATGGAAATTCCAGCAGCAATATGAAAATGTCATGTCTAGGATCTGGCTTGGTTTCAAAAATGTTGACAAGCTGAAAAATGTATGAATTGCTCTCTTAATTATTCATGCACCAGAGAGCGTGATTTGTAAGACTACAGAATATAACAGTAAAATTAGTTTCTAAGACCATATTTTCTCTTAAAGTAAATTAACAGGTACTGCAGATTACCATTCATGAGAAACTTATAAAACATCTATTTTGCCAGGCAACTACCATGATTAATGATGAAGCAGAATGCTTTGAAATATCTAGGAGAGCGTGATGTGTTTATTCTTTTCTTTACTTACTATAGTCATAACTGCATGGAACCAGCATCCTGTAGGTAGAACAGTTTGAATTGAATAAGTATATAAGCTTAGTGGCAGTTAAGGAAATAACTATATATAGTAACATATCACTAAAAATGTCTTTGATTTAGAATCAAAAGGTACAAACCTCCAGCTATAAAATAAATAAGTCATGGGGATCTAATGTACAGCATGGTGACCATAGTTATGAACACAGTATTGTGTACTTGAAAGTTTACAAGAGAATACAGTTGGCCCTTGAAGACATGGGTTTGAACTACATGGGTCCACTTACACACGGATGTTTTTCAATAGTAAATACTACAGTACTACACAATCCATGGTTGAGAGAAATCATGGATGCAGAAGGCCGACTATAAGTTATATGCAGACTTTCACCTGCACAGAGGGTTGGTCCCCCTAATGCCCTCATTGTTCAAGGATCAACTGTGGATCATAAAAGTCCTTAGCACAAGAAAAATTTTTTGTAACTATGTATGGTGATGGATGTTAACTAGACTTATTATGGTAATCATTTTGCAATGTATACAAATATTGACTTATTTTGTACACCTGAAATATAATACCATCTCTCCATTACACCTCAATTTAAAAAAAAAAAGAATATATACAAGGAAGGTGTCTGGAGTGGAGCCTCACTTGGTGGAAGTAAAAGGAAGGAAATAATCTCAGTGTTCTCTCTCACCTGGATTACTGGCATAATCTTTTGTTTCTGTATTTAAAGTCTTACCCTATCAAATCCATTATCCAGATCGCAGCCACAGCAATCTTTCTAAGATACAAATCTGACCAATGATGTTGTTCCTCTACGTTGAAAACTTTCAGTGATTTCCAGTGTTCTTCAATTTAGTCAAGGATACAGTACAAACTTGTGGGGCCCTGAATGGTACTGATGGAAAGTCAGGGCCCCATAATCCCTACTTCTAACTCTTGGGAGGACCAATGCCATGGGAAACACAGGGGTCTCTACCCACCCTGCTGTCCACCACCCATCACCCACAGCCCTTTACCCCTGCAGCAGAGGGAGACGATTGTGTCTTTGTTTTCTGTATTGGATCTCAAAACATTCTAGGATTATGGTCTTACAGAAGATTCACATCACCCAAATTCTTACATGCATGTACATAATGAGTTCAGAAGGGAAACGGTCCACAGAAAAATGGGTTGAAAATTAAAAAAACCAATTAACCAGGACTTTGGGCACATAATTTGGTATTTGCCATTCAATGAAGTCGTGAAACCTCCCACAGGCAGGAAGTTGTCAGGAGTTTACTAGGTCAGCACTTTGTGGATGACTGTTGACGAGCTTATGAATCCACCTCAGTATACCATCACCCAGTCCAAACTGATCCTTCTCACCTATAATACCTTGAACAACTCCCACAAATGCCTGCTGGAAACTGGATATGCCACGCCTCTAGAATTTGCTGATTCCTCCTCTAATACCCCGTTCATAAGAGGCACTCAGAGGCATAATTTGTCCTTAATGAACCCTGGCTAATTTTTATGATCATCACATCCTTTAAAAAAATGTTTCACCTCATCATTGAAATCCTGTAGTCTACAGCTCTTTTTCAAGATCAGCATGAAGTTCAGCGGCCATTCATTTCCGAACTCCACCTTCTTTCCTCTTTGCGGGGAAATGAGGACATTAATCTCTCTCCAGTTCCCAGGCAACTTTCCATTCTCCACAATTTCACAAAGATGATTCCCAGCTGGCCAGCAACCTCACCTGCAAAATTCTCTCACTGCTTCGAGAGGTAATTCATCTGGGTCAGGAACCCTTTTAAAATTTCCCTTCCTAGCATCCTGAGAACACACCAGACTGCCTGAAGGCCCTCCCAGGTGGGTAGGACCTCTGAAGTTCTGAGTGGGTTCAGTGGCCGCCTTCCCACAAGGCAGCCCATGGCTGCACTGCAGGCTTCCACTCCACCCATCAGCTCCATAGGGTTGGTCAGAATTGGGTCCAGAGCAAGAGTTTACCTGCATTACTTCCTTTACTTCCAAGGAGATTAAATCTGTCAACATGGTAAACCAGTCATTGTTCTGAGGTCATTCAGCCTCATTGAATTCCTTAGCAACCAAGAGACTTCAATGAGTAAGCACCATTTGATACGGGAAGAAAACATCTTATTCTATCACTATAGCTACATGAAAATACAGGATTATTCCCCATGCAAACATTACTTCAATTATCCTTCAACTATTCTTCATGCAGAGTCTCTATATTGGGTTGGCCAAAAAGTTCATTTGGGTTTTTCCGTAACACCTTATGGAAAAACCCGAACAAACTATTTTTGGCCAACCCAGTACTAAAGATGATGGGAGAACGTATTTGACAGAAAAGCAAGCATGGCAAAGGGAGAGACGCGGTTTAGGCCAGTGCGATGAAATCACCTCACCTGCACTTGAGGTATAGTAAATCCTCAGGATCTCACCCCCTCTGTCAATTCTGACAAAGTTCAAAATATGCAGTAGCAGAGCTGCCCACAAAAATATGTTATACGTTTCTCAAAGACGCATCACTGCTTTTCAGAATTGGAAAACAGCCAATGCTATGTACACCCAGATGAAGATCCAAAGGTGACCTCAGAAAATCAACCCACTAATCCCAGAAAATCACTGACTTCCTACCTCACCTTTTCAAAAGAACATTTTATTTTTCAGCAAAACTCAACTCGGCTATCTATGGACAGGCCTACCATCTCAGACTCGAGAACCCCTGAGCCATAACTACTGTTGCTTGCAAGGGACAATTCCAGTCCACGTGGATCTTCCTGTTCTATGAACTTTTATTTCCCTATCTTAATTATACTGTTTTGTCCTTTAATTTTCTTGGGTGTACATGAGAGGTATACAAGATATTACATAAAACAAAACAATACTAGCTTTGAAGATAAAAAGACCTGGGACCATGCCCCAGTTCTGCCATTTATTACCTATGACCAGGAGCAAGCCCATTAACCTATTTGGCAATCAATTTCTAGATTTGTACTACAGGTTCACTGTAAACTATATAAAGAGAAATTGTCTGTTATCACAATACTAGTATTCCCACAAAGGCATATTTCCTGCCTTCAAAAGTAGTTTTTTGTGTTGTTTTGTTTTTTGTTGCTGAGCTATAACTGACATCATAACATTATGTATGGGTTAAGCAACAAGGATATAATGTGCAGCACAGAGAAACACAGCCATTATGTTGTAAAACCTTTAAATGGAGTATAATCTGTAAAAATACTGAATCACTGTGTTGTCACCTGAAACTAATGCAATATTGTAACTCAGCTATACTTCGATAAAACATAAGATTTGTGCAAGCTTAAGGGATGATTTGATGCCCATATTGCAAAATGATCAATACTGCAGCACTACTAACACCTCTATTAGGTCACACGATAATTATTCCTTTCCTGATGAGGACAATTAATATCTAGTCTCTTCGCAACTTCGAGGTTTATAATACAGTGCTGTTGACGACAACCACTAAGCTGTGCTTTACATCTCCAGGGCTTATCTACTAGCTGCAAGTGTGTATCTTCTAATAACATCTCCCCAGCTCCCCCACCCCAGGCCCTTATAACCACCATTCTACACTGTTTTGTTTTGCTGCTTTGCAACTTCAAATCTTCTCTGGCATCTAGCAGACATACACATAGGTAGGTGCTCGATAACTACTTATTGACTGATTAGAAGATTCCTTTAGCACATAATGATTTAGGGACAAGGCTGATGTGTGCACATTTTATAATATCCACAAAAGGCAGACCTTGAGCTCAGCTACTATCTTACATAAAAAGAATATATGTAGGACTAAAGTCTTCAATTTTATTTAAGTTTATGAATATTCATACATTCCATAAAGGTTAGCAAGCCTTAAAATCTGAAAAGAAATCATAGGATGAAAAGAACTCCTAGAACAAGGAGTTCTATGTTCTTCCATGTTTATCCTGCAAGTTTTCTGCACCTAGTTTTGGTTAAGACTGTGGCTAACCAGTCGTCAAGTGGATCAAACAATACTAAGTTCTTCAAATGCCGAAGAGCTACTACATTTAGAAAACTCAAATGGGAGTTACAAAGTCATCATTAACTTAATTACATCCAACAAAAAAGGATCACTGTGATTAAAACCTCAGAAATTTGTCTCCCCGGATCACATGGTTCGTCACAGACTCAACTATAAAGTAAAGCAATAAACTCAAAAAAGGCTAGCTGCACACATCTACTAGGTGATAGATACTGTATCTTGTGAAGGTGAGTAAAGAAAATGAAGCAGAAGAAAGAGGATGGTGGTACTGCACAAGTGGAAACATTTGTTAGGAATTATCAATGACCCTGCAAAGAAGCGTTATGATTCTCAAGAGGTATATTTCAGGAAAACAAAAAATGCTCAGGAGTTGAAAGGAAACTGTAAGAGTGAGATGACTTAAATTCATAAGAGAAGCTCCAATGACAGAGAGTTAAAAACCATATGAGATGAGCTTAAAGAAAGCCAAAGAGAAGACAGTTATTCATAGAAATTTGATATATAATTTAACAGGTATTGGTTACTATTGTATTTCTTCTATTTCAGGATAAGGGAAATAAAATGGAGGTAACAGGTCTGGGGGAAGAAGGATTATAACATTTCTTGGGTCCTGCCTTGTGTTGGACACCTTACTCAGTGCTTTATATCACATTTAATTCTGACAATAAACCCCATGAAGGAAGTATTTCAATCCCCATTTTACAGACATTGAAACTGAGCTTCAGAGAGGTCACAGAGCCCACAATCTGCCGAAATTCAGGGAAATATGATCTTTATATCAGAGTTACTAAATGTACCTTGAAACAATTAAATATTAGAGAATTTCCTTTGGGGGATGGCTCTGATCGGGTTTGAATCAAGCTAGTTCAGTTCTTCATGAGTCAAGGGAAGCCTGTAAATTGAGGACTTGACACGTTGGCTTCCTTCAAGAAAGGTTCTGATTGAAAGCAGCCAGATGAAACTGGCCAGAACTCAGGGTGATGAAATAGTCCTAAGAGGTGGGGATCGCATGGGCAACCACTCCAGGCTGAATGTGAGGTCCAAGGCATACAGTGTTAAACAACGAAAGTGGCTCTCAAGAGAACACCGAAATCCACAGCTTGAAAGAAGAAGCTACATTAACAGAGGAGCCAACACGAGTTGCCAAAAAAGCATTAAGGGATAGATATTTTGAAAGTGCACAATAAACTATTGAGAATGAAGGATCATATGCCCTGAACTAAACAGTAGGAAAAAGTATGAACCCCCAGACAACACCTGCTAACATTTTACCTGTTTCTGCCCCAAACAATTTCTGTTCTAGTTCATAAATCAAGGAGCAGCATCAATCAGCAAGATCCAGTTTACATGGCATGAATACAAAGAGGCCATTAACAGTTTCAGCAAGTTCACCATTTACTCAGCGAAAGCAGTAGAAAGTATAACTGGCATCAAATCCCTGCAGAATATAAGGGTCAAAATGGCAATTCTTAATTCTTAATGAAACAGTTTAACAGGGAAAAAAGAGCCAAATGGACATCAAGATCACGTTTAAAAAAAAAAAAACTATAAGCATAATGCCAAAGAAAGCATTATTCTGTACAACACTGCATAAGTTTAATTATAATAACTTAACAATATGCTGTGAGAGGAGAGTGGTAGAAAAAAAAAAAAGAATAGTAAGACTTACAGAACAGCCCAGCAAGGTAGGAATTATCATCTCTACGGATGACAGCTAACAAACGCCCTGTGTAGGACTTTTCTCCCAACAATGAGATTTAGGAAATTTTTTTAGTCTTTAATGTTCTCGTATGTTAAAAATCGGGGAAAAAAATGTCTCATCCATGTACCCTGCACTAAAAGGATAGAGAAAGCCTCAAACTAGTCACATTTAACTGTTAGACACAAAAACAGTTGATTAGCAAGGAACACTTTGTAAATCATTTCTCATCTGATGCCTTTCTGACCTCCGTAGCATCTCTAACACTCCCTATATCCCTCAGGCTGCTTTTTTTTTTCTTCATGGCACCCATCACATCTGACATACCACATACTCTCTTACTTGTGAGCTCTAGAGTCTGAGTGCAATGAAGAGAGGAAATTTATTTTGTTCACTCTCAATCCTCAGGGTCTAAAACAAAACATCTGGCTCATAGTAGGAGTACGGTATTCAACAATGAAAGTGGCAAACGAAGAAATAAATACATGTCAGGTTGTGTTATTGATGAGCTGCACCTTCTGGAAAGTATTTTCGAGTACCAGAGGTACAAAGAGGAGAACTAAAATGTGTAAAGGGACAAAACCAAAAAGATATGACTGGGTATTCATGAGCACTGTCAGTGTTGCAGAAAATTCCAACCCATTCACTGGCTCAATCTGAGTGGAAAGGTATGTTGCAATATCTGCTTTTCATCACGCTCAACTTTAACATCTGAAAGTTCGACTGCCATAAAAAATTAAGATGGAAAAATCCATTTTGGTACAAACTGCGAAAGCCCGCAGGAGAAATTTACAAGAACTGCGAGTTCAAAATGAGCAATGGATGGCGCTGCAATTACATCACAGAGGAAAAGCTTGATGGATAGATGACCTAGAACCTAAAACTCTACTCAAGCAGAAGGAAAAAAGTACACCACCTACTCTTAATGGGAAATGTGTGACCTTAGCAATGCAAAACCAAAAGTTACTGCTCAGACAAGCAGCCAAGTATGTGACCTGGGGTGAGGAACATGGTGACCTAATAGTTCTGCTTATGATTCTACTAATCTGGTTGGCGACGTGAAATAGCTGTTAAATGAGGTACTGTGTTTCTGTCACTCAGCTGGAGCAGTGTGGTCACATCATGCACATCTAAGTGTAAGAACTCATTTATTATTTTCCCCAACCTAGATCCATGCATTTACATCAAAGAGCAATCACTTGCCAATTCGGTCAGTCATGTTCCATTAGTAAATGCATGAATCAGGGCTGTGTTTATACCACGATTGCGAATTTTAGTTAGCTAAGGTAAAGTCCAGGCTCTGCTCTTGGATTATATTGTACTATGCACTGGTATGTGAAAATGAGTAAAGGAATGGAATCTTGATAGGCAACTATGAAATTTATGCCAAATGGGAAAATTAAAACCAAATGCACTTTCTGACCAGTACCGATTACATAAATAAATACTTATCAAAAACAAATTTTTTTTTCTTTTCCCCAAAAATCAACATCTCATAATTCCACTGAAAGAGACCCTTGGGGATGGGCATGAGATTCAGGGCAGGGGGGCACTTGTACCTGGTACAGAGGCTTAGCTCATGCTGCCTGGTGATGAGTACAAAACTTTAAAATTGGGAGCGTTTCTGCCAACCCTACCTATCCCACCTCCTCTAAAACACCCACACGTCTTCCCAGAGATGTAGGAATAAAGGTCAACATTTTTTAATAGAATCAAGAGGATCTGGCATGGTCTTTCCCCTCATCCTGCAGGAAGTCTTCCCTTATACTCTGTCCTTCAGCCACACTAGCCTTTCAGCTTCTGGAACATGACCTGCTTCCTCCTTCCAGGAGCCCCATGGAGGCTTCCACGTCAAACGTCCAAAATGATCTCCCTCCCACCCCCTTCCCCAGTCAAACCCTCGGCTAAACCTTAACTCAAGAATTTTCCTTGAGGCAACTCATTCTGTCATATGCTCTTGTAACATCAAAGAAGCCTTCTTCCTAACATTTGTCACATTTGTACACTTGCATTTACTTACGAGATGCCTGGCTGAGTATCTGTCTCCTCAACTAGATAGTAATTTCCATGGAGAAGGTACTTTTTTTGGTCCCTCACTGTATCCCAGCACTGAGTACAACTCTGGGTATAGAGAGTGAGTTCTACAGCGTTTGTGGAAGAAAGGAAAGAAGGAAGGAAGGATGCACAAGTTTAACTCACATTGTCAGAATGTGGCATGGAGCAGAAAAAAGATCACAAGGTGAAAAGAAACACAAAGGAAAACCATTAAGGGGGAAAGCTAACTAGAGCACAGGTAATTAGGACCAAAGCAGATTCATCACTTACCTTCCTCAGCGCCTGAAGCAGGCACTCAGTATTTGTTAAGTACTTGAATGAATGAATGAATGAATGAATATGAGGGGTACAGGCAATCAATCCAGATTTCTCTCTCCACATTTGCTACTTCTGCTGCAAGTCTGTGTGTGTTTCCTGATTTAATGAGTCTGCGGTAGCTACTTCTCATGTCTTTTCTTCTGAAGCATTTTGCTCTCCACCTTTCTCCTCTCTGCGGCACTGATTATCTTGTTTGGTTTTGGGTATTAATCACACTGGGGCTAACAATTTGTTTCAATCAGAATTATCCTTCCCATGTAAAATCTCACTTCCTTCACGTCAACTCAATTTCTTACTTTTTTCACGGTTAAAAGTTACTGAGAACTTTTCTCTGAGTGACATGAGTTTGTTCCATTCCTTTTTTTCTTTTTCCACTTTGAAAGATGGCTCATTTGGCATTACACCACTCTTTCAGAAAACAGGCCAGACAGAGGAAACACAGCTACGATAAGAACACTCAAGTACCTACCGAGACACTGCCCATTCCAGCCTCGGAACCCTTCTGTGCAGGGAACACACTGGTAAGATCCAGGAGAATTCACACACTGCTCATCTGGACAAGTACTTGGAGTCAGACATTCATCAACATCTGAAAAAAATCAAAAAGCTAGGTCACGGACATTTTATCAGAATACTAAAGCACAAACTGACTTGTGTGATGAAAGGGGGAAAAGGCATGTTTTATCTCCATTTTGGTGGGGAAAACAGTAACTGGAGAAGTGAAGCACTGGGTCTGCACTTAAACACACAGTGAGAATGCATGGCCGGGTATACCTTGATTGAAATATTTACACATGTTCCAAGGAAGAACTTGGCCCCAATTCTCCAACTGGCAGGCCTAGACCTCTCTACTCTGGGAATTGGCGGTTCTCTGGGGCCACTTTCTGGACATCAAACCTTTCCAGCAATAGCATGGCTTGCCAGAAAGAAACACAAGAAATGGACATGAGAGTGAGGAAGCCATTCATGCACCTGGCTAGAGGTTCTCTCTGCAGACATTGGATGCCCCGGGGAAAGCCTTGCTTTGGCTTCACAGCCCCCAAAACATCCTGGGTTTGAATAATTTAAAACATTTCATATGATAGGAATTCCTTGGAGGTGGAAAAAGAACATTAGGAGAGAATGAACTCATCAAATACTTCCAAGATTTTCCAGAAAGTATAGTGAATGGTCATAGGGTAATATATTCTGGTTTAAAATACACCTTACTTTTCACATTCACAGCTAACTAAAGTTATTAATCATTGTTCTTTTCAACGTGAGGATAAAAAAAAAAACCACCTTAAATACAGATGGAACTGTGGCAGAGATACAATAGTTTCGGGCTTAAGAATAGTAAAACAATAAAATGGGGGAAAAGTAGCGTATAGGAGGTGGTTCAACAGTTTAAAATGAGTACTAACACCTTGGATACCAGCCCCAACTGAAACAGGTGTTTTTCTGGAGTTGAATTTTGAATTCAAGTGAATGGATTCAATGTCTAAGTGGCCCAATATAAGATGGATACAGGACCACTAATCACACTTAAAATGTAAACAGGTTTTTCAGGACGTAAGCTAAAAAGTGAAAGAAACAGATAATGAACACACTGAACATGCACAGGTATTTGATGTCATCATTCTAATAAATTCTCAAAAATCACCTCCCATTATGTATCACTAGACATGTGTGAAAAGATGCTTAAAGTAAAAGATGCTTAAAGTAAAAGATGTTATTAATAGAATAAGCACCAGGTCAGTGTTGTAATTTTTTTTTTCTATCAGCGAAAAATTCTTGCCAATAGACAATGACACACAGTGGTTTTTTTTAGGTCAGATGTTCTGGGACTTCTTGTTCTACAAAAAGATGATGCTTGCCAGTTTCATTTTCCAAACAGCATTACATTCTTCTCTGGATGGGATTTTTTAAAAATGGAACTACAACTGCTAAGTCAGAGAAGGTCATTGAGATAGGCTGGTTGGATAAATAAGGTACACCATTGAGCAATACATGATAACATCCCCGGATATCCTGCTGCTCTCATCTCTGTGTGCTTGTTCCCTCATCTGCAAATGAGGGACTACCTGCCTGGTAATACCTTCACAGAATAAAGTAAGGGTGCATGAGATAATGTCTATAAACTACAAGAGACTCCTTGGAGACTGGCGCTGTTTGAAAGCAACTTCGTCAGTGACAGCTGAGAAAATCTTTGGTGAGCCAGAAGCTCAGGGACCTTTGGTTCTGGTCCATGATGAAATTAGAAAACAGCCACGTTTTTGGCTCCTTCTTTTCAAGCCTTTTCACGGGGATAGAATTATATAATTATTTACTCAGGGAATGCTGGTGATATTTCTGTTAAATAATTTCAATACACAGTATTACTGAATAGTCTCCTAACTGCTTTCCATTTACTTCCTTTATCTTCAAATTTCTTTTCTACTCATTTCTACTGTCCATCCTTATGCTCTATTAATTCCTTAAACATCTTATCTTCCCGTCCTGAGTCTGTGTGTAGAACTTGAGGATCCATATTTGACCTTTTGGGGGAGCATTGCTTTGCACATAAATACTTGCCAGATATACCCATGCCTTAAAAAAAAAAAACCACTCCTACAATTATAGATATTCTGAGAATTTCTATGCAAAAATAAAATGAGTCAGGGAAAGGGGAAGTTTAAGAAACTAACACTTCTTGAGAACTAACAAGGTAACAGGCACCATACAACATACTGCAACACTCATTTACTTGCACAAGCCTGAAAGTTAACTGCATGGTTCCCATTTTACAGATGAAGAACTGTTTTGAAGTTCTGAAGGGCGTACGTAACTGGCTCCAAGTTAGACAGTTACTGAGCGTTGGGGTCAGGAGCGGACGCCCTAGTCTGTGCTCTCCCCGTCCCCAAGCTGCCTCCAGGGCAGAGGGAGAGTCCCCAGCAAGCGGGGAGTGGGGACACGTCACACCTGTGCTGTCCTGTGGCCCTCAGCCATCAGGGGAAGAGTCCGTATCTCTGTTCTGATGGGAGCTGATCAGAGATGCAGGAACATAAAATGCTCCCCTCTTCTCTCCAGATAACTCAGGGGCTGAGGCAAGGGGCCAGCAAGAGAGGCAGATGCAGGCTGCCAAGAAACTGTCTAATGAGCTCTCCCTCTAGGCCTGGTCATTAGCGCCGTGAAGAAAACCAACATCTAGGAGCCAAGGGACAGCTGAGAGCAGCCTGCCCCAACCAGCCTATCCCGCCCAAGCTTCAGAGGCCCAGCCGCGTCTGAAAAGAGGCTGCGTCTCAGGCAGCCAGGCAGAGGACCCCACGGAACCAGCGTCAATCCTACACCCAGGCTCCTCAAAAACATGTCCAGAGACCCCTGCTCCTTTGCCCTCATGTTTCCATGGCAAGATTTAAGCAGAGGTTCAACATATTTCTTCATGAAAATAATTATTCAAAGCACACTGGTGGTTTCAAAAAATACCTGTGTGACGTGGACACAAACACGAGCAGAAATAGTGAATGGTTAATCATTTTAACTTTGAAAAGTTAAAAACTCTTCAAATCATTTTTACAGTAAGAGCAAATCCACTGCTGGGGTCAATGCTAAAGAAATTTTATCTAGCACAGCTGGAATCTGACTCGGAGTTGGTCAGACAGCACTTCTGCAGAGAGTCTGCAAGTCCCAGAACACATGTGGAAGAAAGAAGCTGAGACAAAGGAACAGAACAAGACGAAAAGGTCAAAGACAAAATCTCCACAGGTGACACCTGCACCATGTCCCCAGATGAACGATGGAGACACTAATTAAGTCTGAGTTTGTACTAAGATCCTCCGCAGTTAATTGTTCTACAGTGATTTCACTCCACATACCAGGGAAAGCAGATGCTGAAGTGAGTAATAAAGAGAGTATGAAGATGGAAAATGACCCAGACAGAGTCACTGAAGTGAGGCAAAGAGGCTGTGATTCCAGAAGGCAGCAAGAGCTCGGATGAGCTGCTGTCCTGCACAGATTGGCGGTGGAGGAAAATTAGGACCAGGCCAGGTGCTTAACAGTCCCGGGCTCTGAACCCAGCCCTGCATTTCACGGTCACGTGTGCTCAGCCCTTCAAAGTGACACAGTCTCCCCATCCTCTCAGCAGACTCACCCTCGCAATGGCCTCCCTGAGTCATGCGGTACCCGCTGTCGCAGTATTCACACCGGAAGGTCCCCACGGTATTGATGCAGTGCCCTTCCCCACAGACGTCTGGCCTCAAACACTCATCGACGTCTACACAAAGCAGAAAATACTGTCGGGCTTTATTTCCCAAAACATAATTTCAAACTTCTCCCATCTCCCAGGTTAGTTCGAATTTAAGAATGAAGTAATTGATTTTTGATTTGTTCCAAAATATTGAGTGGTTTTGATTTACTCGAATCCAAAAGAAACATTTAACACCTCTGGTTTTGCACACATTTCATCCTGTTCATTCAAAAGTGTTGGGGGAAAAAATTCCATTTTCTAATCTTCCAGTATCTAGCAGACTACTATGTTGTAACAGGGGTTTAATAATAAATTTCAGGCTGTCTGAATAAGCGCTGGACTGATGGCATCTTAGAGGAGCGAGAAACCCACATACGGGAATTTATGCATCAGAAAGAACACGTCCATTACCTATGCAGTTAGTACCCTCCTCACTGGCCATGAATCCTGCTGGGCAAATACACAAGAAACTTCCCTCAGTGTTTTCACAGTGTCCCTGGGAGCAGAGGTGTTGGGCCTGAGCGCATTCATCAATATCTGTTAACAAAAAGACAGATAAAAGGATTAGTGTCCTGTAGCATGAAATTCTCCGTCTCTCTGCTCCTGAAATACCAGCAGACTACCCCCTGTGTCCCACAAACCTTTACAAGTGAGGAAAACAGTAAGAGGAGACACGCTCGGTCTCCCTGAATGCCTGAAGGGCTGTCACTGGGAAGAGGGAACACACGTATGGTGCACTGCTTCAAAAGCGCAAGCTACAACCACGAAATTGGTGTTTCAAAGAGAAAGATTTCAGGTCAGCACAAAAGGACCCGCCTGATTACTGGGGTCCTGTAGGCCCTGGAATACACTGTGCAACTCCCAGGCCAGCTCAGCAGAGGCAGTCAGCACTGTCGTGACAGGCGCGCTCTCACTGCGCACGTGGGTGAAGCGAGACAGAATCCTCTGGACGGACTGCCCTCTTTGACTTTACATTTTGGGTTTCTAAACGTAATATGCCTACATGTATGCAAATTCAAGGGAAATAGCCATGTTACACAGCAGGTGTGGATGCTCCCCTCACACCCCATCCCACATACATATGCAAAAGCAAACAGCAAAAGTCACACATTTGCATAGTGACTTTCAGCATATTAAAGTGGATTTAATTAGGTATATGCCTTTGTTGCTCTATATCTGCCTTACGACTCTTAGTGCTAAATTTTCTTTTTCTAAAAAAAAGAGATATTAAATTTAGTATTAACACATTAAGATGACTGACAACATTATCACACCCTTTTTTGAGATTCATTTTTTTCCCACAGAAGCATATATGAGATCCCTACTTTACAAATTCATTATGTTTCTTGTTAGCACATATTGGTTTTCAATATAGAAATCCCTTTTAAAAATCAAATTTTATGAACTTAGATGAAGATAATTCTTTATTGCAGAATATATCAATATTAATTTGTTTTGCTAAATATGTTTGTAGATAGCTATTTCTAGAGCTCTTAATTATTTTATATTCTTTACCTGAAAAACCTTGGGAAATTATTCTACCTTCATGTAACTGTTTTACACTTGGCAAGGTAGGCAGCATTGAACCAAGAGGTAAGAGCCTCCTAGGAGTTTACCAAACCTCTTTTTGAGTACTCTTAGCTCAGGGATAAAATTTTTAACAAATTAAACACAGTAACATTTTCCCCGTGATAAAAAAAAAAGTTCTTAACAGGCAAATATTTGATATTTAATAATCTCATCTACCAACAGTGTCTTCTTACCAACACACTTCCTCTGGTGCTCACTGAACTTGTAGCCATCATAGCATATACAGGTATACCTCACCGGCAGGTTAATGCAGTGTCCTGCTCCACAGATATCTGGGTTCACAGTACATTCATTGATTTCTTTAAAAATAAAAAAAAAATGTGGGGAAAAAACAGACATAAACAAAGATTTCATTGCTACTTACAAACCATTACTTTGTGTTTCCTGATTACCTTACTGTCAGGTATGCAATTGGAAAATAAAATTTTGTACTCTAAAATCAAGTATAAATTCTTTTGATTACTTTATAATTGATAAGTTAGTCCCAGCCAAGATCATCAATAATTCTTAATGAAACAACTTCTAAGATGAACTGGAGTAGGTGGAAATGCAGAAAGAGGCTATGTTAGACATTCTGATCAATTCTGAACTTCCAAGATGGGCCATCGATGAGTTTCTATCCACTCCAGTTCATTTTGGATGGTGGACTGAATCACATGATTTCTCCTGAGACGAAATAGATGGTAACTTTCTATTTGTTAGCAGGCTAAATTCAAGCTCCAAAAAATATATTCAACCTCCTCCCAAATTTCTCATTAATTCTCCAGAAAGATTTACCACTTCTAATCAAAGCAGAACTTCTGGATGTAACTTACTCTTAATTTGCCAGTTTCAACAGGAGCATATTTTATTTATGTTAGGAGAGTATAGCATCTTCTTCCGAACCTCCTCTGTTCAATTCTTCCCTTATTCTACACCTGATTCCTGCATGAGACTGGCTTCTTCTATGAAGCCTGAGAAGATGAGCCCTGAGTCCTTGCTCCACTCACAGACACAGGCTGTGGTGAAGGCAAGGTGAGAGGAGTTCCCGGTGGGTGAAGGCCATCACAACGTGCTTTATTACCAAAAGGACCTGAGGACTCAAAGGTGACCCTTTGAGATGAATTACTTCAAGATGGCCTGTTGATTTCAATGATCTTTGTAAGGATGTATAATAGTATGGGGGGGGGGGAGGGGTGCAGTAAAGCTCGTGGTCAGAAGCCCAGGCTTGGAGGATAGCACAGGTACCAACCTTGCTGCCCTTTCTTAGCTCTGTAACAGAGAGCAAGTTACTTAATCTAAGCCTCAGTGTTCTGTATGTGTAAATGAGAATTATCAGAGCACCAACTTCAGAGAGTGAGGTTCAAAAGAGAGAACCTAAATAACGCATGTAGCTCAATGCCTGGCACATCATAGATGCTCAATAAAAGCTGGCCATTATTACTGATGACTGTGGTTGCTCCTGCTGAAGTCACTTAAGAATATGTAACGAAGAAACAGCACATTTATAATACTACCACCTTGGGCTATTATCTCATTGTCACAACGTAGTAAACAACGCTTAACACAGATGAGACCATGGATGAGCCCAAGTGGCCTAGTGAAGGAAGACCGGGGACTCCAGCGTTGACAAGCTAAAGCACACCTTTGTGAGAGGGGTCTATGGTTTGAATGAAAAGAAAAACAGGCATGCTACTGTCACCAATAACCCACTGTGAATTCTGAAGAAAGATGTGAAAAACAGTGCTTTAACAAAAATTCACTATGGAAATGACCTAAATTGGGGTTGAGGTTGCTCTCCAAAATCCAAACCACATTCATTTTTCATCAAGTGTTACTGTGCTGTGATTTTAAGACAACTGATGCAAGTCATTTGAAAAGTTGCTAGGCTTTAAAAGGAAGCATATGACTACAGAACTGCAGTATTTTGCACAAAATCACTTGGATTATGAGAATACTGCACATTTACAAATTACTTATATCTTAATGAGCCTATCTATGCTAATTCGCTATCAGAAAAATAGATCGTTTATAGTCAGTATAATATCAAATTGCAGAAAAAATAATCCGAAAGGCTAAAAACATGGGTGATTAACATGACTGCTTAAACCTAAGTGACTGATAATAATAAAACAATGAATTATGATACATACACAGCATAGATTATTATATAATCATTAATAGAATAGGAAAATGCTGATTTGTTAAGAAAATATAGTTAGGTACAAATTATAATATATGATCTAAATTATTTTATATACAGAAAAGACTGGAAGGAAATAAATCTAAGTGTTACAATTGTGAGGATTTGTATTGTCTGTATTTTGCTGTATTTTTAAACTTTCTACAATGAGCAGCTATTATTACTTCTATAATCAGAAAAGTCTCTCTTAAAAAATTATCATTTATATGTGCCAAAAAATCTGAAGGTAGAAAAGGTAATCTTCTCCAGGTTATACTTCTAGACTCAGGTAAGAATTCCCTTCTCTGTTTATAAGAATTCTTTAGTAGAATAGTATGAGAAGCACATCTTTTAACCACCTATTCTTAATGTAGGTAGACGCTCTCTTTGAAAATTAATGGTATTTAGATTTCTTGATTTCCTTAGTAATTATTTCCATTATGTTCTTTTCTGACATTTTCTTAAAACAGAAAAGACATTGATCAGATTTGCAAGAAGAAAAGTTAGAAGATGACTTAATATACTAGGAACAAGAATTCAGAATGAATTAAAAGGCTATACATCTGAGGTTTTCAGGAAAGGCTTGATCGGTACTCACTGCCCCACCCCCTACCCCCACACATACCAATTTGTTGATTACCAAATATTTATTTGTCCTTATTCAGGCATAGCTTTAGGATGGAATTTTTACATGTGTGAATAAAAGTCTTCAAAAATATGTGATGCTTAATTCAGATGCGATACATTCCTACACCAGTGTGTCAACATTTAGATCATTTCTTCTTAAGTCATCTCTAAGATAGGAGAAATGGCTAAGAATTTTAATTCCTTAGTCTTAAGAAATGAACAATAATAGCCTTTCCTTACAATTGAGTATCTTAAATAGCAGCTGTGAGGCTGAAATATTTATGAGTAAAGTTTGAGGATTTTTCACTGATTACCTCATAGATTAGGTACATAAAGATGCAACTTGAAAACACGGATTCCAGTTGGCATTAACATATGTAAGAAAATGTTACTCTGACACCACTAGAGGGTACTAAGAGATACATCAAAGGAGCAAAGCGACATTTACTAACATATACTTGATTTCTACAGTGTCTCATTTTTTTTTATACCAGTGATGAATATACTGGTATAAATATATATATATACCAGTTATATATTTATCAGTTTGGTCTCAGAGATCCCTTCTATCCATTTGCTGGGAGGATTCCACCCTTCTAAGTTAAAAAAAAAAAAAAAGCCATAACAACTTCAAAACACCTCTGCTTCCTCTTTACTACTCATCAAAAAGTTTATCAGATTTAGTCAACGATACTGTATTATAAACTCCAATGTCTGAAAGATTAAATCTTAACTGTTCTCAACACACAAGAAAGAAAAGTATGTGACATGATAAAGGTGTTAGCTAATGTTTTTGCAGTAATCATAGTGCAATATATGAATGTATCATTGTATACCTTAATTATACAATGTTATATGTCAACCACATCTCAAAAACAAAACAAAACAAAAATTGATCAACACCATTTTTAAGGTAAAAAGGAATTTACTGGTACTCCTATTTTAAAACTTCAAAAACATGTCTCCTACCACCTCTTCCCATGCCTCCCTCCTTGTCTATTACACTTTCATTCTTGATCACATATAAGTTATAAACTGGAAAAAAAGCTTCTGGCTTTCTCTGTGTTTGGGGGGGGGCAAAGACATCATGCTTTACATTTTTCTAAGAGGTCACTCAACACATAGGCATGTGAGTCTGTTCCCACGGAAAGGATCGGTTCACGTCAAAACACACATTTCTCTGTATGTGCTGACGTTGTCGACCCAAGCACTGGGAATACGGTAAAGCCTCACACAGGAAGCACTAATTACTGGTCTCTGGGGCACTCTGGTTAATGATAATGTCTTCTCTTCTAAAGCATGTTTGATTTCCCAGAGATCAAGAGACTGCCCCCACTGGACTCTTCCGAATGTCTTCCTTCATGATGCCCATCACATTTCCCCCAGTTTGCAGGGCTGCCCTACACCTTCCTACTACATGTGGCCCCTGAAACAGCTTCACCTGCACCAGGCCAAGGACCTTACTGTTTCTTTCCCGGAAGTCGATTTAGAATTTGGAAAAAGAGCCATGACCAAAAGCCCATGGAAAACCAAATTCTCTATCCTGGTAAAAAGGCCAGTGTTGGATTTAAGAGCTTGGTGTCTTTATTTTCAAGAATTAAGTGAAAAAGAAAGCTTTTGGCAAAATATGAAAATGAATATGCTGACCTTTAGTTTTTTCCTCATCATGTGATTACTCAAAATAAATAAATAAACAGAGCTGGAAATATTACAGCACGATGATTTTACATGGAAAGAAGTTCACCTTCCATTAGCAAACGTAGTTTATTGGAGGCTGTCATGATGCTGCTAATATGCTTCAGGGACAAACACTTTTATAAAGGGGGCATTTCTGAGTTCTGGAAAAGATCCGAAGAGCAAAACAGTTTTTATAACATTTAGGCCGTGATGGTTACAAAGGTTTACACAAAGCAGTCGTGAAAGTCAAAGAATAACTTCTGGCTGGTCTGCAAGGGCCATGGAGAAAGTTTAGGAAGAGACGGGGGAAGGCATCAAATGTCAACTCATGGAAAGGTTTACAAAAACGCCCTGGCTTCCTAACTGCCCCACAAGGAGCATAAACTGTCCCACAACAACTGAAGCAGATGTTTCCACTTTGTAAATATTCGCCTGAGAAATAAAGGTTTGATTTTCCAACCTATCCTTGAGCTATTAAGACACTAAGCTAAATCAAGAATTTATATGCTGAAATGTATCATTTATTTGGAAACAGTATGCCAATAACATGGTAAGCCACCAACTCAGCTGCTAGGAGTGGAAAATATCACCCTTACTCCCTGCAAATATGTGGCTCACTTTATAATTACTGTAAGTCAAAGGGAGTCTAAAGAAATCTGCAAAGGCTACTTTCAACCTCACCATCATAAAGATATCACTGCTGAGCAATGTGGAGCTGATTTTGTTTTAGACACTTATTATTCTATTCCTTTCTTCAATTTATGGATGAAACTAAAAGTGACAAACCATCTACCTCCCTTGTGTTCTAGGAAAAGAACAAAACAAAACCAAGAAACACTGCCTAATGTTCCAGAAAGAACTGATCAGACTGCCCCTTCAATCTACATGTTTGGCTCTCTTATCAAAACCAGTGGGAACATCTATATTTTGATTTCAATTAAATTTGATACAAAACAGTCCTCTTGTTCTAGTGTAGATTACAGCTTACAGTATAGCTCCAAAACTGCAAACCGTTTAAATTTAAAGACTATTTACAATGTCCTCCCCATGGATTGTTTCAGAAAGATTCTTCTACTATAGGAAGTCGGAGCCCCTACAAATGCTGCATGAAAATAAAATTTCACTGTCACTTGTTTCCTGGAAGGAAATATTTGTGCTTCAAACATGTGATAGCAGATGTTAGCCCTGTATCTCTGCCAAGCTCAAATTAAGCTGTCTTCTAACAACTTCATATAGCACAGCTACTTTCATTTTTTTCAATCAGTTCCGCAGTTCAGTTGAAGCTGAGTAACTACAATTTGTTATTCTTCACAGGGCTGTATTTAAATGATGAAACTGCGTTTATCTAGCCACACTTAACCTCTACAAAGCTAGTTTGCAAGAAGTCTGGTGGCTGAAGTCAGCATTGTTAAAAAGGCACAAAAGTATGTCTTCACATTGGAAAATGGAAATAGAGTACTTGAAAGAACCAGCGCATTGACAGATTGCAATTTTCCTTTTTAACGCTGATATAAACAATGAGAAGATCCTTGCTGACAAGATAGTGTCTTACATGTTTGTATGCCTTGCAGTGCATAGCAGAGTCTCTCATAGATGGGTTTAATAAAGTGGGTAGACACACGTGAATTCAGAACAGAGAATAACAATTTTAGCCACAGTCATTTAAAAAAAAATCACTAGCATTTCACCATATCACTAGAAATACTTAGAATAACTAACATTTCTATATGACTTTACTCAATATTTATAGTAAAGCCAAAGAGCAGTTACCCTGCATTCATGTGGGAAGACCACAGCTCTGGATGTAGCTGCACCTGGAGGGTATCCCTGAAGTGGGTGAAAACACACTGCTGGGTCCATGATGTGACTCTGCACTACTTAGTCAACAGCATTTCACCTTGGGACAGGGGTACTTTTTAAAAACACTTCCTAGTCTGCTGTTTCAATTCAAGTATCTAAGAGAAACTGCATCCACAATTTTAAGAAAATGGGTAAAAAGTTTTTGGTTTTTTAAACCATATAAAAACTATGTATTTAGGGTGTACAACTTGATGCTTTAATATGTATATACTGTGAAATGATGACCACAATCCAACTAATTAACACATCTAACCAAGCACATTTCTATTTGAAGTGATGCATCTCATATTTCTGAAGAGGTAAAATTCTAAGGGAGGCTGCAAACTTCTGTATTAGCTTCTCCTGCTATACACCACCAACCTCATCCTGCAATGATATCATGAACTTAGGCTGCTATGATACATCTTAGCAATATTTTCTCTGATTACAAAAATGTTTTTCCACATTAGAATATGTGGAATATGCACAAAATTCTAACTGAAACAACATTCAAACCTCTCAGACCTCACTACAAAAAATAATCACTACTACTATCTGGTGTATTTTCTTCTAGCATTTTCTCAACATATGTATGTCTTTTTTTATATATATTTATATTCAGTCATATATTTATATTCTTTTTTCAGGTGCTTTTCCATTATAGATTATTACAAGATATTGAATATAGGTCCCTGTGCTGTACAGTAAAACCGTGTATTTTTGTTTTTGTTTTTAAATCTTTATCGGAGTATACTTGCTTTAAGATGTGTTTGTTTCTACTGTACAGTAAAGTAAATCAGCTATATGTATATGGTTTAATAGTCTATATCCTTCATTTTTATATACTTCATCTTGTATTTAACAATATCTTGCGACCATTTTCTGCTAGATTTTAATAAAAATTCTTCAAAATACTGTAGTATTTGACGGTAGCATAATGTTTCAATGTAGATATAATTACCTATATTCCTATAGTTAAATATTTAGGTTTTTTCTGTTTTTTCTCTATTATACACAGTGCTGTGGTAAGTGTCCATTTATATAAACCATTACAACAGTTTGGGGGGACTTATTTCCTTATACTAGTTATTTTAATATGGGATTACTGAGTTAAAAGTCTTAAACATTTTTAAAGTTCTTGATACATATTGCCAGTTTGTGCTTTCCAGAAAAGTTGAACTAGTTTACATTTTTTTCAGCAATGCGTGAGAGCCTCGATTTCACACTAGTGAAAATTAAATACTAATTTGATAAGAATAAAGAATTCTCATTTTAATTTGCATTTCTTTGACTACTTGTAAAGTTGAAATTTCCTATTACACACATTTCTTGGTATGTTATCTATGAATTACCTGATTTTATTATTTCCATTTTCTATTAGTCTTTTTATTGCTGATTTATAAGACGTCACTATACATTAGGATATTAACTTTTAAGGTGTTGGTTACAAATTATGATACATCTTTATAATTTGTCACTAATGATTAAAATAATATGTTTGCCATAAAGAACTTTAAAAATGTATAAAAATATATTGGGACTTCCCTGGGTGCAGTGGTTAAGAGCCTGTCTGCCAATGCAGGGGACACAGGTTTGAGCCCTGCCCCAGGAAGATTCCACATGCTTCACAGTGACTAAGCCCATGCACCAGAACTATTGAGCCCGTGTGCCACAACTACTGAAGCCCACGCGCCTAGAGCCCGTGCTCCACAACAAGAGAAGCCACCGCAATGAGGAGCCCACGCACCACAACGAAGAGTAGCGCCTGCTCGCTGCAACCGGAGAAAGCCCAGGTGCAGCAACAAAGACTCCACACAACCAATAAATAAATATTTAACAAATATATATATATATTGAAGAGCATAAATGTTACCCATGATCCTATTAACGGGGGATGGTTAAATACTGTGATGAACTTTCTTTTTTTGTGTTTGTAAACATTTAAAAAATAACATTGGGATCACTGTGTTCTGTATCTCAATGTTATGCCACAAGCTTCTCCTCATGACATTAAACACGTTTAAAACATTAACAGCTCTGTGATATTCCACTGTATACGTATCATAACGTATTTAAACATATTCTTCCTTTAGACAATATTTAGATTATCTGGAAATATTTGCTCTTATGACTAACTCTGCCATGAGCAATCGTATACACGTGGCACAACTTTGACACTACATTTAAAGTAAAGTTCACATCCATGTCTCCTTCACAGGCTCTGTAACATCAACACTGCACCTACCTGTTACTTGAGTAGGTGCAATGACTTGGCTGGCACTTGATGTCGAAGCTTCAGGAGCTACTTCCACAGGCACAGGAGGTGATGTTTTTTCAATCACTACTACACAAGGAAGGAGGGAATCAAATGAAAATTAAAGCCTGTTATGTGCACTGAGATCCCATTTCAGAATGCAAGTACAATTTAGTCCAACAACATACCACAGTAATTCTTGGATATTAAGAACAGCTATACGTCCCTAAAGCTCATGGTATTAGACTGTAGCCCTGGTTTCAACATTTAGCAGGAATATCTGAGAGCATTCGGAAGCCAAGAAAAATGACCCTTCACCAAAGGATGAACCTCAGTAATGTTCTAATGATATATACTACTCCTGACCACAGAAAATAGTGAAAAAATTTTATCGTTGTAATACTTATAATGCAGTAGTCCCCCTTCATCTGAGGGGGATACATTCTAAGACTCCCCAGTGGATGTCTAAAACCACAAATAGTACCAAACTCTATCTATACTCTGTTTTTTCCCCTATGGTAACGGGCAGGAAGCATACAGAGCATGGATACTGGGCAAAGGGATGATTCACGTCCTGGGCAGGATGGAGCAGGAGGGCATGAGATTTCATCACACTACTCAGAACAATGCACAATTTAAAACATATGAATTGTTTACTTCTGGAATTTTCCATTTAATATTCTTGGGCTGCAGCAGAAAGTGAAACCACGGATAAAGAAGGATAGACTGTACCATACTTACACTAACGTTATGAGTATATTAACATACATAAGTGTATTTCACATTTCACTTCACTTAGGAATTCTCCTGATTAAAACTTTAAAGCCAAAGACACAAAAGAATCCTCATCTTAATCTTTTATTCAGAGTACTCTTAGAAACAGCACACATCAACACAGGCTACCTGGAAACTGTGGATGCAGATGAATAGTGGAAATGCCTGGAGAGAGCTGGGGTTGACTAGGCTCAAGTTTGGTTTTCTCTTGATCCAATGAAGGTATTTCCTGGATGATTGTATTAAAAAGAAAAAAAAGAACTGAATGCAAGAATTTTTAGTTTCCACATACTACTATTTTCATTTAATTAATTCTACTCCTGGAAAGGCAACAAATATCATAGGACATGACACAAAAACTTGTGCAATTGTGTGAAATTTTTCAAAAAAGGAACTATTGTTGTGCTGCTACTATACTAAGCCCTTGAACTTCCCCAGCAGTGCTGACCTGTGCACACACCCTCACCCATTTCCCGGTGGCCCAAAGCGAAAGGTTTCTTCAGACATTTTAAACAAATACCTTGGCTCAGGGGCCCATGTTTGGTCTGGAACGAGGCAAAACTAACCCCAGAGGAGAACTAAACCATCACCTCATTCACACGTGGCTTCTGCCCAAATAAAATGACCAGCCACACTTTACAGATTAAATAATGGATACAGGTATGTCATAACAAAGAAAACATGATACATTAAAATATGATAAGCCACTCAGTCATCATAGTAACTTTACACCTCCGCCACTCAGAATACTGAGTAGTCAAACAGCAACAGAAAAACAGGGACTTGGAGGGGCACCTGGGGCTTCCTCACACATCCCGTTGCCCATCCCTGTCTCCTGGACCACAAACGAACAACAGAGTGGCACCCAGGGCTCAGTTTCCAGTTACAGCGCCTTAGGGCTCCTGCAGGCTGAACAATCAGGCGAGGTAAGGATCTGAGACCTCACCTGCTCCTGTAAAAGTATTCTTCGGGTTATCCCGCACACTCCCTCCCTCACTTGCTTTAATCACTGTCATATTCCAGAAAGCTCACTCCCCGGGCCCCTGTTTCCCTTTTACCTTCTCTCCAAGCTTTACATTTCATCTTTTCTGCTTTTGATAAAACAGATATCCTGCCTGAGCATCTCATCAAAGACCCAATTCTGTAGGCATGAGTGCTGACAAGGTAACTCCATTTGGCTAGTCCACAAATTCCTCAAACCCATCCCTTCCCAAAGCATCCAGGCTCTGATTCCAACTTCTTCATTTCTGTTAACACCACAGTCATTGACCTGTCCAGGTCCAAAGTCACTTTTTAGTGTCCCCTCTTTTATTCCTCATTCCAAGCCCGGCCCATTTCCACTATTCCTTATACTCATTTTTTCCCACATCCATAACCTCCGCTACCCTCATGGGCACTCACTCTCTCATTCTCAGTTCACTGTAGTCATCTAATCAGCCTCTTAAGCTTCCTCTTTCTCCCTATCTCAGTTAATCCTGCTGTGATGCATCTTCTAGAAACACGGAGCACTTATTACTTTTTCCCACATTTCCCCCCTCTTCTTAAGAATACAGACTAGCTTTTCTATCACCTATTAAAAGGTGACCTCAGTCAGTCTCAACTACACCCCACCCTCTGCAGCCCATGATCCATGCTAGCAAGGAGCTGACCATAACCAGACGTCAATCCATTCCCACCGCTAACAGACAGAATTTCATACCTGCCTCCCGCTCACCCAGCAGCATGGGGCAACCAACTTCCTCCTTCCTAATCCATGCCACTTCTCCACTTGACAGGCAGGGTCCAGTTGAGGAGGAGGGTATTTCCCCACCGATTACAAATGCAGTTTGGTATCCCAAGCCTTCCAAAGCAGCCCCCCAAGTTCTCTTTCTGAGCCTCTCCTGCTCCCCTATCTGACCTCTTGCTGTCCCCACCCTCCACTACACCTCTGCACACGTAATTTCCCATCAATGGATCACCCTGCTTTCTCTTCATCCATCTTTAATACCATGAGACCTCTGCAAAAAGTCAAGACCACAAAGTCTATGGCTGCATTTTCCCCACTGCCCCCTCTCCAAAAAACAGCAGGAAAAGTACACAAGAAAATTTTCAAGCCCTCTTTCAGATTCTTTATGAGTTACCATTAACACAATCATAAACAGAGGAGAACAAAATCAGATAAGATGAGGTTGTCAGGGAGCTGGCTGGCCCACTCATGTGCTAAAGGATTCCTCCCACTTATCAACCCGAGCTAGATTCAAAATCAACAGAATTGCAAAGTACTGTACGTCACTGATCTTTAGAGATGCTATCTAAGAGCTGCAAATATGCATGTAAAATATGCATATCTGCTATACTTCTTTTGGGGTTAATATAATGTAACATTTTCCCTTACTGGATGCTATCACTCTAAAATCATTCCTTTTTTCTGGATTGTTTCAGGGCTTTTAACATTTATATTATTCGATCCCCCTATTTATAAGCTAAAGATTTTAAAAACTATTTATAATAATTTATATACATATATGCCCCATCTAAATCCTAATACTTACTGCATTCTTGCCAATTGGATGAACACTACACAAATGTATAAACATTTAATAATTATCTAATTTTCACATTACCAGTAAAGAAATATTCAGACAAGGAACGACATTACATAAATAGGACAGAGCTCCAGCAAATGCTGATATTTTCCACTAATAAATCTCACAATTCATATTCCCATTTTGTGCCCTCAAAACCCCGACAGATTAATATTTCTCTATAATTTTAAAGAAGCAATATCCCACTATTTGATTATAAATTTCAAGGGTAAGCTGTGCTCCTACTCCAATTTCACTCAAACATGCATGACAAATTTTAGTTAAATTAAGAAGTATGTCACTCAGTATATATGCACTCCTAGAACACACAATTACATAAACATGGCAGGACATTTCTTTCCACAGATGGTCCAAGCCATGAACTGACTCCCTGAATTCCATTTAAGCCCCTGATTCCCATCAGTCCCATCACTTTCTTCTCCCTAGATTTAAGTTCCATGAGAACAAGTTTTATCTGATTTGTTCTCTAGTGTTTTCCTAACATTCAGAGTAGTGCCAGTCATACAGTAGGTGCTCAATAAATATTTACTGAATGCATGCTATATTTTTAAACCAAATAATGCATAATAGACATGTTACTGTATTTAAGTCTTTAAAAAATCACACACAATGTAGAAGAAAATCATTTTGAAGGTAACAAAAGACGACTTGCAAACAATGAATGAATTACCTTCTCAGGAGGTACAGTTGCCACTAAAACCAAAAAAGAAAGAAGGACATCAGTACAATTTAAGACAGTTCACTACACAATATTTCAATGTTTACAAAGCAACAGAAGTTCAGTATGTCTCCAAAAGGATTAAGAATCAAACTAAATCAAATGCAGAATTATGGTCATCTACCATTTTGGAGAATGTTACACACGACTGACAGAGGAAAACTATCTGTGCTATGTCATTCCTCCGTTACAGGAGATCAGGTAGCAGGTGTGATGCTCTTTCCAATTCACTCACTAACTAAAAAAGTTAAGGGAGGCAACACTTCCTGGTACATTGTTTCATGCCTAATCTCAATTTTGTAGAACCTCCCATACCTTAGAAAACAAACATTTTCACTATACTTATCCTTAACATAATAAATAATGTTTGAAATGCTTTCTGATGTCAATGTTTAAAAAGAATGCCCCTATTTCAATAAGAGACCAAAGAAACAGTGCTGTATTCTTGGTGCATATGATCTCTAATGAAGCCCTGTGAGCATTTCCAGGAAGATATGCTAACAGTATTATGAAAAAAATCACAAGCCAGCAAGATCCAAGGAGAGATTAGCAACAGCATGTTGAACAAATCGCAGATTACACAATCACCAACATTATCAGAGGGTGGTGGCAGTAGTGACTATGCCTTTCTATTTTGAAACACTTCTAACAAATCAGTATGCAGTATCAGTCCTCAAGCCTGAGGTCAATAATCACAGGGATTTTTCTCGTAACTCAGGTCTCCATAAACATTACTATAAAGATATGGTATTGATAGATGCATTAACTCCTAAAAGCAATCAGGGCACCAGATTGCTACCACTGCTGCAATATTCTTGGGGTTAGAAAAAGTCAACGAACCTTCTATCCTGCCTAACCCACCACCAAGAAACTCTTGAGGCAGAATCTGGACCAGAGGCCATTTCCTTCTGCTTGTGCAGAGGAGGTGGAGTTGCAAACATCTGGCCAAGTGTACAGGAGCAAACTGGCCAACACTGTCAATTCTCGGTGAGGTCCGACCTGGTCTGCCTAACCAAGGAGAAGTGCAGCAAGTGAAACGGGACTAAAATAGGCTAGACTACATGAAGGTTCAGAGCCCTGAAAAGAGGGCTCTCTTCCTTGCCAAGCTCCCAATGCCTCACTAACCAGGGCACCTTCTCTCCTCACAAAACCTATAAACGCACATCCTGAATTCTGACCTAAAATCTAGTGTGAAAGGCCAAAGGAACTTTATTAAAGCCAATATCTATTCCACACAAAGCTAAGATTTTTGTTCTTCCCATCAAATATTGGACATGCTGGTTTCTATGAAAAGACAGAGACAGATAATCCCGCTTTCTGAACCAGAGAGACAAAGCCAACTGTCTCTAGTCTCCCTCTGGAGGAGAAGGCCTTAACCACTGCCTTGGAAAAATGTGTTCCCTGCTCCTATCACATACTTTTCGTATGACACCTGCAAGTCAGTTGCTCGAAGTCTTGGTTTCTCAAAATGTAAATCAAAGGACTTCACTAGGTGACCTCCAAGATCCCTTTCATTGACCCTATCTTCCTTCATTTTGCTTCCCATTAGCCCTGACTGCCTGTGAGACTCTATTTCATGGAAACTCAGTTGATGCTATAATTTTTTTTGAGTCTGTGAATTCCACTTTTTAAAGTACATACAAATTTATTAAATAGCCCTCTAGACACAGAAATGAATTCGGGCTATTCCCTGAAAAATCTAAATCACGCTTCAGGAATAAACACCAAGGAAAAGTAGCTCCCAAACACAAGACAATGTCCTGGATTACCATGGAATACCATCACATGCTGGAGCCGTGGTTCTCAGTCAGGGGTAATTCTGCCCTCAGAGGACATTTAGTGATGTTTGGACACCTTTTTGGTTGTAACAACTGGGAGGGGGAGGCTGCTACTGGCTTCTAGAGGTTAGAGGCCAGGGATGTTGCTAAACATCCTACAACGCACAGAGCAGCCCCTCACATCAAAGAACTGTAGACCTCAAATGGTCAATAGTGTCGAGGCTGAAAACCCCTGTTCTAGAGGTTACAAACAGGGAAACCAAAGCAAAGACACACAGACAGATGTCTAGGTCTGTGATCCATTTCCACTCTCACCTTCTGGCTCCGCCGTTCCTGGCCCCTGTTCCCGGGAGAAGGTCAGGGCCTCCACTGGCTCTTCCTTGGCTGGGAGAGGTGGAGGATGAGTACTTTTAGCAACAGGTTGAGTGTTCTTTGGCTTGACAAATACAGGTCCTTTACCTACATGGTGATGGATTGGCCTGCGTCTATGAACGCCAGAAACCGTATAACCCATTCCACCAGGACAGATTTCCTTAAAAGCAGCTAGATTTGGGATGGGAAAATATTCCTTTTAAAAATCTAAAAGTGCAAACTTATACAGAGGAAAACAGCATGATGAATATCTCTTAATAAATCATCACTAATATAGTTACATATAAAAACTTCAAAAACAGAGGCAAAATGCTTGAATTTCTGTCAAACTTGCATATTTACAGAAAAAAAAAAAACCCAACCCTTTCTTCTACTAAATATTTCTTCATTTGTTAATTCCTTACCCTACCCAATTGGAATTTTATATATATAGCATATATAGCATATATAGAGCACATATTTTATATATAGTATATACGTCGGCAACAAATTAGGAGATAGTATACATAGCATATTTTATATTTAATATCCTATATCACATCATGTATTACACATAAAATATATGTAATACATTAGATTTTTAGGTACAGAACATACTATATATATTATATATATCTCAGGGGGAGTGTAATATCAGCAAAAATCAGACTTTCCCTCTTGCTTTGGTCTAATTTTATTAGTTATTAATCAGGAACTCTGTAACATCTAAGTTAAATGACTAGCAAGAAGGTTAGAAAAGAAAAAGAAATCACTATTGAGGGAAATGAGGTGCTGAAATCATCCTAATTTGTTTCCAGGTGACAAAACCAAAGGACTCAGCCAGGATGGAGATTATCAGCTGATCTGGAGAGGTCGGTTAAGAAGGATTGAAAAGGGCCAGTGGTTCTGCAGAGAGAGTCTCAGGATGGTGAAAAGGAGTCCAGCAATATACACATGTTAAAGAGATGACAGGTAGAAATAAAGGAAAAAAGGACACACCAAGTTAGAATGTAGTTATTTTCAAGGAGAGGGATGACATGTGAGCAAAAGCCTCACCATGACCAACTGGTCCAATTATCCTGAGGACAAGCAGATATTCTATGCCCTGGAGCTGCTATTCCCGCCAGGAAAGTGGTTTTGTACGCTTTAAATAAAGTCAACTGGACACACGTTATTTGCTAACCTCCACTGCACAATCACCAGCAGTAAGTCGAGGGGAAAGACAAGGGAGGCAAGGCGGTGTGTGGCCCAAGGAGGAAAAATCCACCTAACCCCTTTGGTGTCGGTATTGGAGGCAAGTTACCAAATGCAGACACCAAGGAGCTTATGGTCCACTTTTTTATTTCTACTTTTAAAACTGAAAGTAAAATAAGTCACTTTTCACTTCCACTGAACAAGAGATCGCCTATTGAATGTTCTGGACCTAAAATTAGTTCTCAGTAAAAATAAAACTCTAAAATACGCCTTAAAGCTTGCTGAAATACTGTTTTTCTAAGGATCACACATTACATGGTAGAATCTCATTTTTACGTTTAACGATGAAATACAATTTTCATGTGAAATAGATGTTTCTAGAAAAATGTTTTTCTATCAAATATTTGAAGTATGAATGAATTAAACATTACTTTTATGAAAATTACCATACAATCAAAAATTTTATCTTTAATGTTATTTTCAAACTTAGCTACTGTACTTTATGGAAAAGTCTTCCTGTGTTATATTCACCCTCTTGACTATGTTTCATGTAAGGGTTACAAATGCTATCAAAACTGAACTTAAAAAGAAATGGGTCTATTATTAAGATCATTCATTTTCATTGATTATTACTTTGTAACATTGAGTGGATCACATCCCCCAGGAGGATACGAGGGCCTTCTGGAGATGTCTCAAGTTACCCAGTATACCAAAACACCATCAACTTTATACTATCTCTGCCTTACCAGTTCTTTCTGATCCTAGCCATCAGCCAAGGTGGCTCATGATAGTTAAATTTATATTTAAACCTTGTCTGCAACGTGCAAGTTATAGGCTTCAGACATTAAACGGCTCTGTGAAAGTTAACGCACTTCCCTAGGGGGGAAGCACCTTATCAAACAAGAAATCGAGTGGACCTTTTCATGCCCACTTCATGCCAGTGAAATCGGGGCCACTCCTTTTTTGATAATACCATGCCCAGTATCTGCAGGTATGTTTCTTTCTCTTCCATTTAACTCTGCTTGACTGTGCTTGAGAAAGTGGTGACTCCCTGGTATAAGTAAGGCACTTAGATAAACTTATGCTTTCAGGGCATTAGGCAATTATGTACTCAACTGAAGGATAAAGAATTATCAGCTTCTTAATATTCAGCTCCCACCCAGAAATTCATAGGAGCTTTGGCAGGATCTGCCCTTGAGTTATTAATCTTCATAGCATAAATTCAATCATGAATATAATTTTCTCCATTTCCAACTGGAGAAATCAAGCACAATGTTCTTAACAGAACCTGAGAGGCACCTGTTTAATACACGAGTGAAAGAGTTAACCTGCACCAGGTCTAGTCACTGTGCAGGCGGTGAGCAGTCAATGATCAGGAAATTGCGAGCCCAACAGCACCTTCTGGTCTCTCTACACTTAAACAGCAGATGTAGGGCCCTAGAAGCTAGGGATAAAACTCAATGGTTTTTCTTAACATCCAAAAGGAAGTCTAATGTTACACACAAATGGGAAAAGCTCTTTGCGTGTAATTTTTTCCACTGATTCAACCTCTTACGTTCATGGTTTATACAAAAGGGATAAAAACACATTGTATTATTAATAACTAATTTTAAAGTCAGAAACCACAAATAACCCACGCTGCCCAAATCATCCTGTGTGCTTGTGTGGCCAGGAAGGAATATGAGCACACAGCGGGGCACGTCTTACCTGTGCCTGGAAGGGGACATTTCTCACAGTGTGGGCCCCAGGCCTTGCCCACACTACAACAGCAGAGCTGCTTGGTGAGGTGAACAGACAGGGGGTGCATACACTGCCTTCCAGAGCTGACAAGTCGGTAACAGGGCCCTTTCTCTTCCGAGATCACAGGGGTTTCCGCTGAAGCAGAGAGAGAAGGCCTGGATGTCACCCAAGAAACAACAAGAACCACTTCGACATTTCACATAACAGTAAAATGAACCTTAATGTTTGGATTAGAAGTCATGTTTCAGAATAAATCTATGTAGACCTAGGCCATTACCCTTCCTGATTTAGGGTCAGTTGACAAAACGAGTTTGAGAGTCAGGACATCAAACATCCCTGTCTCTGTCTGGTCCCTTCTTCCATTTTAGCAAGTGTTAAAAATCAGTCATGTGTGCATGAGTGAAAACAAATAATTTCAACCAAAATAAACCTGCCCAAATAAACCTAGCCACCTATCATCAAAATCACTACCTCATTTGTTATTGTGTATTTAGCCGTAATAGAGGTAGTTCTAGGGCAGAATTTGGTAAACAACCAGGTACCGTGGAAGAAATCAGGAACTCAGCATAGCTGATACTACAAGTCAGCTGTCGCTCTTCTTGCTTGGAGAACTGTGAGAGCCTGCAGGGCTGTATCTAGTCTCACCCTAGGCCTGTGACCAGCAAACAAGAAGCAGAGAGCAGCTTCTGAGTGGCAGGTAATGCCACACAAGGCGCAGGGTCCAGCCAGAGAGCACACCAGAGAAGGAACAAATGACATCCTCACCCTCCCCACCTCCGACAAAAACATCACAAAAGCACATCAACCCATATTCATCCAGTACCTAAGTCCTAATTCTTGTTCTTCTTCTATAAATTTAGCAGATGAGACTTCATTAATCTAACAGCTACTGGGCACACAAGGCAAATATGAGAATAAGAAAGACAAATTCCTGCCTTCATCAAGATCATTTTCCAAAGTAAATGTGCATGGAGAATGTTCTACAGTGCCAGTTTCAGGCCAAGTCAACACTGCTGAATAGACCAAGCTTCAAGGTCACCTCTCTCTTCCTTCTCCCATGTCAACAAAGCTCTTCTCTATTGCACTACTGCCCAAATGAAGTTCTCCCAATTTGCCTTTCCCTTATGCAATTCCTCTAGCACCTGGCACTTTCAACTCAACTTCCCTTCCCACCCAGAGATAAATTTTTATTCTCGCAAAAGAACTGACATCTCCACTACAAGAAACAGCCTGATTCAATGAAGGCACTATAGCACAGTAAAGAGAGCAAGGGTTTTTAGAGCCAGACAGACTTGGGTTCACGCAGTGGGTCTACCACTTGCCAGCAATATAAGTTAGGGAAGTCTCTTTGTCTAGCTGTGATGGTTTATGTGTGTCAACTTGACTAGGCCATGGTACCCAGATATTTGGTCAAAGAGAGGTCTGAATGTTGACGTTAAGGTATTTTTCACATGAGATTAACACTTAAATTAGTAGATTCTGAGTCAAGCTGATGACTCTCCAGAATGTGGGTGGGCCTTATCCAAGCAGTTGAAGGTCTTAGGAGAGAAAAAAAGACTGCTCTCCCCAGAGGAAGAAGGAATTTTGCCAGCAGACAGCCTTCAGACTCTGGCTGTGACGCTGACTCTTCCCTGGGTCTCTGGCCTGTCAGCCTACCCTGCAAATTTGGGGCTTGCCAACCTCCAAAATTGTCTCAGCCAATTCCTTAAAAATCCCTTCGCATCCACCCATGCTATTGGCTCCATTTCTCCGGCAAGAACGCTGACTCATACACTGGCTGAGCCTCAGTAACTCCCTCACTTATACATGAAGAGCTCGATGTATAGACCTGAAATATCATACGCTAAATGTTCAGCTCAGGGTAGACACAAAACACGTGCCAGCCTCCATGATAAAAGCAGGTATCTCCATCCTCTTAAGGGAATTTGTACACGACGTGATCACTGCTTAGTGGTAGAACTTCAGCAATGTGAAAATAGTTGAAAAAAGGATGTGGGTGAATTGGAGGATGGGGGCAGGGGACTGAGGGGTGCACAGGAGACCTTCCTGAGGCTTCAAAACTTAGTTCCCCTCATGAGGCCAGGTTTGCCCAAAACTGCCAAAATGTGGTAAAAGGGAGAAGTTTGAATCTTTTCCTCCCCCTTCTCCTACTTACTTTCTGGAGTTTGTGCAAGTCAGCTATGAAAGATCAAAGGTCACAGAAGTAAAAGAAAATTTAAGAGTATGGTTATTACCTCCAAAAGGACAATAAGTTTCTGGAATGACTGACCATCACTTATATAATGTACGTGTGTGACTGTCTCTCTCGATATATAGGTTTTATAACCTTAAGAACATACACCCAGTTCTAGGATAATCAGCCCACCAAGGATTTTGCTCCAGAATTTCTCCTCTGAAGTGTTTGGAATTCACGACGCAGATTTCCATAGAAACGTCAGGTCAACTCACAAGAGCCTATTTTACACACGGTAGGGCTTAATTATAACACTAATCACATTAAGGTTAGTTCTAGATCCCAAGAACAAGGGCCATTTAAAGCAGAGCAGAGTTTCCCCAGACCCTGGACACTGGCAAACAGTGACACTGGCCCCTTGCGCTGACTTGTCCACTCTCACTCCCTTGTATCCACCTCACCCACGTATCCAGGGCAATGATACTATCCCAGGCACCGTCCCTGTACATTTACCCTGCTTCCTTATCCAAGAACACTATTCTAAAATAACATATCAGGCCTATCTCCCAGATTAACCCCAAACTCCTAATCAGCAATTCCGTTTTTAAGGGATTAGCTGTGTACTTGTGTGTAAGTGAATTATAAGAGATTGCGTGTTCATTAAAGCAAGTCTCTGGCTGAGATGCCACTCATAGCGCGTGCACACACACACACACACAAAGTAAAATTTTAGGCATTTTATCATGTGGAGAATAATGACAGAAGTCAAGCAAGCTAATTCCTCCTAAACATCTTCTCCTAAAAGGTCTCTGTTTAACAGGCTTTTGTCCTTGCATAATTTCCTAACCCAGAGATTTTCCCTAGGGTCCTGTTGTTTTTTTCCATGACAGCTTCCAAAGCACTTCAAGTGGGGGGTCTTTAGGGGAATGAGAATCATCAGCTTACAGAGTCATCAAAACTCAACTGCTGGTGTGTCAGGGAACATCATACCATACTGCAACTCAGCATTTTGCTTTGCCCCAAGTACACATAAGAATAAGCCATTAACTAATAAAAAATCTGCTCCTTCAAAGATGGAAGAAAACCCAGGAGGAGACCATTGAAAAGGTCTGTCTTACATACCTAAATTGTAGTAATGTTCATATGATTCAAATTTTCTTTGCTCTACAATTATGTGGATTAAAAAGTGTTCATTTATGCCTCCCTCAGATTTCTAGCAGGACGTGCCCTTTAAAATGGCCTCTCTTTTAATACCTCAGTCACCTGTTATTCTTTTATCATTTCAAATGACTTACGTGACAATTTCACTTATTTCATTAAACACCTCCGGCATTTTCACATTCTCTTCAACATGATATATACAACTCAGAAACAACATGCTACCTAGAATGGTGCACGATCGGTATTTCTATTGTCTGAGTATCTTGAACCACAGATTGGAAGGCTGGTTGTAAAGGTTAATTCATTAGTATACTACATTTACTACTTAAAATATGGTAAACGTGCTTATACACTCTATTGCATCATAAGGTTTTACACTATACTAAAAAAAAATCAGTATTGCCCAAAGATTGCTAAAGAACTGGGGGAAATGGGAATGGGCCAGAGTACTGAGGAGGAATTATAAAGGGTGCCAATGGGTTCATATGTGTAGGTACCCTGAAACATGGGCTCTACATATTGTGTTTTTTGCAAGATGTGTTGCTAAGATTTGGGTGAACAGATTCAGGTACTCAATAAAGAGGAAAAACATTTCAGAAGCATAAACCCTACTGGAAATGCCACAATCGGTCAGTCAAGAAAACAAATCTTTTGCTCATGGTGACAGACATGGGAAAAACCTTCCAAAGTAATAAACATATAGCTCTATAGTGAATCTTCACCATGTATACAATGCTGATGGTGATTCCATTATAAACCACAGTTAGAAGGTAAGATGCTATGGTTCTCAAATTTGGATTCGCCAATAATGTGTTAAGCAACTTATACTTGATTATAGGGTTCTACAACCAACTCTGATTATACTTTCAGAGTTATGCTGCTCTTATCAATTCAAACGTAAGTGTAAATATTATTAAGCAGATATAAATTAATCTGGTACTTGGAAGAAGTTGAACAATAGAGAAGACTTGAGAAGACAGCGTATAACTAATCTTTCCTACTAGTTTGTTTTCACTTTCCCCTCCACAAATACCTCCCATATCCTTATTCACTTCTTGGATGAAATTCCACATTAGAGTTCCATGCCTTTAAAGCTTAAAGTCCCAATGGGATGAGTGTTGAGATGCAGGTGTGGGGAGCAGGTAGCACTATTAGGAGGAGTCTGACAGATGACTTTCCTGGGGAAGTAAGAGCCACTAGGCACCCTTTTCAGGAAATGGGCTATTAAAAATAAATTCTGGGAGAATGAAAAGAAAAAAACCAATGATTCTGAGGCTGCTGCAAAGTCAGACTAACTACTGAACAGTGAGACTAAATAGTGGCTCTGCTTAAACAGATGACTTGCTCCTGTCAATTTAGAACAGTTTCCCCTTCCTGATTAAAGGCTCAGCTGGTGGAGTGAGACACATCAAGTTTCAAATTTGGGCTCTACCACTTACAGGTTGTGTGACTTTTGGAAAGATCCTTAACCTCTCTGTGCTTCAATTTCTTCACTTCTAAAATAGGAAGAACAACAATACAAGCCTCACAGAGATCTTGTAAGTATTATATTTGAAAATCCATATAAAGTACTCACTACCACAGTGCCTGGCACTTAGTACGTACACAGTAAAGATTACTACATTACTGTCACGTTTTTGGTTGTTATTGCTTTTATGTGGGAGCAAACAGTTGGCACAGATCTGTCTATGCAACCTCAAGGCCATGATGCTATGAGACCACTAAGTGAGGAAACCTAGGGGCCTAAGCTGAGACAGCCACAGAGGAGGGGAGAAGAAAGGAAAAGGCATAAAATAGATTATGAAGATTTAATGACTTTCTTGGAGACCAAAGGAGATGACAGAGTCAGAGGTGACACAGAGGCTCCCAGCCTCATTATGGGGAGAACAATGACACCATGGACAAAACCAGCATGTCAGGAAGGAAAGTCCATTTTTCTCTCTCTGCTACAGAGATCTAGCAGTCATTTACCCAATCAGCTTTATAAAATAAAAAAAAAGGATCTAGAACTATGAGATCCAATTCATAGCCCCTAGCCACATACTACTACTGTGATAAAATTTAAATGAGACACAATTTAAAATTTAATCCTTAGTCACACCAGCTACCTGTGACTAGTATCTATCACATCAGACAAAGCAGATACAGAACATTTCCATCATCACAGAAAGTTCTATTGGACAGCATTGCTCTAACCCAACAGTCAGCAACCTTTCTCTGTGAAAGGCAAGATAAATATTTTAGGCTTTGTGGTCCATATGGTCTCTGTTGCAACTTCTCAGCTCTGCCATGGCAGCGTGAAAGCAGCCTTCGACAGTATGTAAATGAATGACATGGCTATGTTCCAATAAAACTATTTACAAAAAGAGACAGTGGGACAGATTTTGCCCTTGGGCTATAATTTGCCAATCCCTGATCTAGAACCCTAAATTTAGAGAAACAAAACCCAATTTTAAATCTCAAATATTAGTTACGAGCTATATGATCTTGAAAAGTCACTTAAATCCTCCTAGCTTCAGTTTCCTATTGTGTAAAATAATTCATATCTCATAAGGAAGCTGCAGGAACTAAAAAGGAATGATTTCATGAATATGACTGGCTTTTCAAAGGGATGCGTTCGACAACTCATGATTTCTAGAGTTAGTGCAGAAGCACATCTTCTCTCTAACCCTCTACTTCTGTTAATGAGCACTGGGTCAACAATATTATGAAACAGCAAATATACAGGATAAGAATGCTTTCACCTGGGCCCTTTGAACCTGTGAACACACCCTCCCCAGCATTCATTCTGGAGCTCTTGAATCTCTGAAGATTAACTGCAGCTCAAGAAGTCATTAAGCTTTCCTCCTCCAACTGCACAGGTTGTTATACTTTTCTTGGATTTGCTCTGAGAAATCCTGGAGTTTCACCTTTCCCCACAGACAGGTCAGAACAGGTCTGGAGAACGCTACTGCAGCAGTGCCCTGATGCACAGACACAGAGGTCAGAGGCAGCAAATGCCAGAACCCTCCTACGTTCCTCTTTCAGCTTGGCCAAGGCAAGGACAGGCAGTGGGCAAGGAGAGAAAGTGAAGCGGTTGCAACCTTTGGCTGCAGTCAAGGAATTCTGAGGGTGTTCACCTTAGCATATTCGAGAACAGGGAGAGCTTCCCATTGCTCCTTGGCTGCTGCCAAATGCATTTCTTTGAGTTCACAGAGTCAGCCACACCTTTTATGGCCTGGAGATGCCCTAAATTCATGCTGCCTGAGCAAACGTGGTCAATCTCCTCCATCTGCTTTCACAGTCCATCCAAGGCTGTTTTTATATCTTGCAAGAGCAGTTACTGCAAATGATAAATAGCTTTGCTCAGTGCCTTTGTGTGCGTGTCTGTGCACGTGCGTAACCCCAGTCTCCTTCTGCTACTTCCCGCGTGACTATCAAGGGTACCACCATCTTGACAGTATTTTTTCCCCTACTTTATAAGTATCACCTTCTCCCTCATTCTTTCTCAAGACATTCTTTCTCTTCAGACATCCCCCGTCGACTTCCACAAAATACAGTTCACCCACAAGTCAGACTGGATTGAACCAAGTCACAAACCCTGAAGGACTCTACATATCTCTGTGATATTACATACGGTAAATTCAGAGGAAAGAGAAATACATCTGCCTACTCAACGCTGCTAAAGACGCCAGGTTTTAACTTCAAACTAAACTGGAACATTTAACTAGCAACAAACATCTCCTAGTACTTATCGTTTCAGCTGTTGTAGCTGAACCATAAAACTGAATTATTTATTTTTCAAATATGAACGGATAGTTGTTTAATAAGTTCAGTATTATCTGGGCAATGACAGGGAAAATAAATGCTAAGGAAATGTGTAAGTGTTTCAAAAATCTCATTGGCAAGTTTCTACAACCTTCTTAAAACCTGGATGTCTGCCCTTAGCTCTAGACATCAGATCTAGTCAAATAAAACACTTTGCAACCAGTCCTCCAAGTGTGCCTAGTCTGCAACGTTCGATGTAGTAACTTTTAACCAGACTACACATCAAATTATTTAAGGAAAAAAAATATTCACAACAAATTCTATATCCAAACTCTAAAAATCTTTTATGCTTAAATTATAAAACTATACAATTCTTACTCACGTAATTCCAATCAGCCAGAAATTATCCCTAAATTATCTGGAGATTGCCAACAATGTGATTTTTGGCCTGAATTTTTCAAATCCTTGCATCAGTTTTCAAATGTACCTTGCATGCAAGCATAATTTTACAGTCTAATTTTATCACCCGCCAAAAAAGCCCTATAATTAGGTGTCTGTCTGCTTCATGATCAGAACTGTCTGTGAAAGAACACGGAAGAAAGAACTTGCGTGCAAAATTTCCTAATCTTCATTTGACAAGTTTTAAAGGAAAAGAGTAGTAATTAGTAACAGTGTTCCAAAACACTCAACAAACTCGTCTAAAAGTAATGAATGAGACTGTCATTTTTATTTTACTACATTTGTCTTTATTTCATCATGTCTATCCATTAGCTTGGGGCACAGACTTAGAGATGCACAGTTAAAAGTAAACGATGGACAAGAATGTAAAGCAATTATATTCCAATAAAGAGCTTAAAAAAAAAAGTAAACAATGGTACCTTCATGAAAAATGTCTTGATGATATAACAAATTTAAAACTGGGGACCAGAAAGATACAACTTAACATATACCAAAGCCACATTAAAAAAAACAAGTAAATAAAAACAAAAACCCAGCAAGACAAAAATTAATGTAGAATTGCTCTGAATATTATCTCGACTGTTTTCTGCCATCCATTAGTTTAAAATATTTGACCTTTAATCGTATATGGCTTTGAAGAATCTGTTGTATTTACCTACTTCATAATAATGGGCACAAGTACCTTTAAAATAATCTTACAAACTTGTGTGTCTGAGCACTTTACATCTAAAATGCATACATCTCTAAATGTCAGGTGATCTATATATCGATCACACTGGATTAGGTTTTGTGGCAAGAGCGTCTTTTTGGAGAAACGACGTTTTCTGTACCAATATTAGAACATAAGGTTTGATGCAGGATTTTTATCTTTACCAAGTTTAAAAACAAATCTTAGAGACAGATTTGTAAGGAAAAATAGTTTAACTTCAGGGACACATTTCAGTGGTTTTTGAGGACAACAAGATAGAATATTTGAAATTAGAATTGAATAAAAAAAATCTGAAACACAGGGCTTTGGTAACTATTTCCCAGACTCTTCCAACCAAGAAAGTACAGTGCAACCTCATTAAATCAGACACAAGTGACTCAGAATTTGGACTAATTAAAGACAGAAGCTGGGACAAAGTATAACTCCACCTAAATAATGCTTAAAATACTCATGAAGGAAAAATCTGTTTTCGTCTCTTAGGTATGCTAATTTTAATTAACTGTGTTCTTTGCATAAGTATAATTCCTCTGCGTGCTTGTTCTATACCTTAAGTTGAAGCTGTCATTTTTTTCTGAATACAACAAAAGTGCATTTTTGAAAAAGCTTCATAATACAGATTTACTGTAGTGTATCAAGCTGCCTCTTCCCTCTTGTCATTTTAATGACATCGTCCTGCATATTTACAATATTCAGTTTGCACTGAGTATTTACCTTCTTTTGGATACTTCCCTCCCACCCCATGAAAGAAAAAAACAGATTCAAAAAAGTAATAAAAAGTGATCATTACTTACGAACACAACTTGAAAAGGTAGGATCCGGCCCAAATCCTATTTTGCAGGTACATCTATAGCTGCCCATGGTATTCAAACACTCACCATTAGGGCACACACCCTGTAGCTGGCATTCATTAATATCTGCAGGAAAACAATTCTTTTAGAAAGAGAAGCCGAGCTCTACTGAACAGATTCTGGCTGTAAATTTCATTCCCTCTCCTTATCGCTATAATGCCTCTCAGTTACAGCAAGTAAGAGATGCTAGCGACTTTTAATGCAGCAGCAGTTTACTCAAATCAAACATTTACTGAACATCTACAGTTTATCGAATATTTACTGTGCACCTACTATGTACCTGGTTCTATTCTGGATACTAGAGACTTACCAGTGAACAAAACTGACAAAAGACGTCAGCCTTCACAGAGCTTATATGTTACTGTGTTTTTTAAAGGATTACAGAGCATACAGGTAAGGTGAAGACTCTCACCCTGGAGATACTTATAGTCTAGATGTGCATATAACTATGTAAAACTTAAAGAAGTGAAAATCCAGTTATCATAATCAGAAGAAAGATCATAAACCTGAAGAAGTTAAATTATGCAATTGCCTATACAGACAAGTACGAGCTATTAGCGGAAGGTGGCGGTAAGGGAGACAGCAGCATGGAAAGGAGGTAAGACTTCAGCAGGTGTTGAATCTGGGGAGAAGTCTGACGGATGGGCAGGAAGGGGTGAATGATCTACATGGGTGGACACCGGAGCACGAACAGAGACTGAAGGAGGACAGGGGATCAAGAAATCGTGAGTCAAACCGTTGGCTGGAAAAGAAGTTTCAGGAAGGTGAATAGTTGGAAAAAGAGCTGGTTAAAGCCAGGCTAGGTTTGGATCCCATTTTACTGAAAACAGGGAAATATATGAAAGGTTTGTGAGCAGGAGGAAGATATAATCAAGGGCAAGCTCTAGGGAAACGCATCTGGCCAGCACATGGCTTGGTGAGATGAGATTAAAAGTCTGATCGCTGAAGGAATAATGCAAGTATGAGACTGGTGACACACCAGGCTGGTGACAGTGAGAATAATCAGGAAGAGAAGGAAAGAGGTTTTGTTTTTTTGTTTTTGTTTTTGAAGGAACAACTGACAGTGCATGGTGTTTGGTGTCTGACTGGCCAACACAGCCCTGGAGAGGAAGAGGGTCAAAGATGCCTGTGGGGCTTCTCATCTGAGCAAAGAGGAAAAGACACTGTTGGTTTTGTGCAAAGTTCTGTGAAGGAAAGAGGCAGATGAAGAGAGAAGTTTTACACTAGAAGGTCACAGTGGGATACTCAAGTACTGGAAAATATCCAGCGCAGCAGCAGACTCAGGAATAAAGTGAGAGGGAATCATCTCTGGAAACAGAGACTTAAGGTCATCGGCATATGGTGATGGCTATGGTCTCAATGCTGTGTGTCCCCCTCCCCTCCCCCAATGTCATATGTTGAAATCCTAACCCTCCCCAAAGGTGACAGTATTCGTAGGTGAGGCCTTTGCAGTGTGTTTAACTCATGAAGGAGGAACCCTCCTGAATGGGATTACTACCTTATAAAAGGGGCTCCAGAGAGATCCCTAGGCCCTTTCACCATCTGAGGACACAATGGAGGCTTCTGTAACCAGAAGAGGGCCCTGACCAGAAGGAGACCTTGCTGGTGCCTTGATCTTGGACTTCCCCACCTCCAGAACTGCTCTTTTTAAGCTACCCAGTTGGTGGTATTTTGTTATAGCAACCCAAATGGACTAAGAGAGTGACCCAAGGGGAAATCAAAGTGATCTGGAAGAGGAGAGATGAAAATGTGCCAATTTTTAAAAAAAGATTAGAGTCATTTGCAAAGGTAATTAAAAATAAACAGAATGCGACAAGTTAAAAGTAAAAAATAAAAATTAGTAGTCATCTATCTTATTCAGTGTGGCTTATGAAACTTTAATAGTTAACAGACTTGGCTATTAGTGTTTCTGCTTCAAATTATATTTACTTCTTTCAATCATTAATTCTAATAAAACTTCTCTTAACGATTCTAAAACATTACTTTTCTACGTTAAAACTGAACACCATGGTAGCAAATCATTACTAGCAGAATCATCACATAAAAAGGCAAATGCAGCCTGCAATGTCATCACTTGCTTATGTTTCATACTCTACATAGCCACAGACATCTACACGAACATATTTTACCTGACACATGCAATTTTTAACTTAATTTCAGTGACCATATGACATTTTCAACAACATTCAAATGACAACCCATATTTGTTGCATAAATTCTACAGCATCCAGCTTGCATCCAGCTGGAAACAGTACTACCTGACCCAGCACATGGTCCAGCACCTGCCCACCTTACTCTTGATCAGAGTGTGTGTTGGACTATAACACATATGTATGCTTAGCATCTAATTGAAAATATTCCCCTATAACTCATTCTCTTTAAGAGAACCACCATGAAGAACCAGGAAGAGTGCCAAGTCCAGTTGGGGCTTACATGGTACAAGCAAAGCCCCTATCGTACGTTCCTACTTAAACCTCAAATTTGGGTAACCAGCCAGCTGTGGTCAAGAAGGCTGGACAAAATCTCTACTGTTTCCCCTCACGTTCCCACTAGGGTGTGATTATCAGCCTTCCTCTTTTTCTGAGTGGCCTTTACTCCTGTTCATTGGTTGCATCATTACACCTTCCATGTTTACCTCTAAGGACCCAGAATTTTCCCTTATCCGGAAGTTTCTATGACAATACCATCCCAGCCTCCCTGCTGGCTAACCTCCCTGTAGGCTAACGTGGTGTTTGTCCCGCACAAAGCATGGATACCTCATACACAACCGCTGCCTTATGCCCTCTTCCAATGTCCCCTCTTTGACTCTCAACATTGCCCATCACCTCAACCATGATGCCATGGAATGGAGGACAGAAATTAAGACTTAAACACAAAAACACTATGGCTATAGACCGGAAGAAGCAGAATGAAGAAGCGGAATCATGTAAAACATTTCACTTCTCCTACTGTCTACTCTAATCAGCTTGTGCCACCAAAACCAGCAATACCACTTCCCCTAATTTTGGCTCCAGAAACCCAGAAGCATGGACACAGTCTCGCAGCTTCCAGAAGGACTCCTGTTTCCCTCAACTGCCTCAATTTATTTTTATCTTACTCTCTAGAATACCATAAACTGGAGAGTAATTAACTTTCCAAGATTTTCTTTGTGAAGTTACATACAGCTAGGTATATCAATCTTAAGTATACAGCTACATGAGTTTTTTGCATGTACATACATGTGTATATAGAGGTACATAAGTGTATGCACGTGTGTGTGTGCACATGCTGTGTAACCACCAGCCAGACCATGACTTAGAACATCCCCACTGCCTCAGAAGGCTCCTTCATGTCCCTTGCCAGTCAATATCTTTGCCCCTACAGGTAACTACTATTCTATTCTTGTTAGTCTTGCATGTTATTAAACTTCATATAAAGGAAATCATATTGTATACATTCTTTTGTCTGACTTTTAATTATCATGCCTGATTCGTCAGTGTTGTTGCATGAGTTCATTTTTAACTGCTCTGCTATATTTTATTGTGTGAGTACAAAGTTAATCTATTCATTCTACTGTTGACAGACATTTGGGGGGTTATTTCTAACCATGCACCTGTGAACATTCTTTTATATATAAATCTTGGTAGGTCTATGTACTCATTTCACTTGGGTATATATCTAGGAATAAAATTTCTGGGTCACTCAACAAGGCTCATGTTTACTTCAATAAATATTGTCAAACAGTTGTTCAAAGCGGTTACATCAGTTTCCATTTCCAGTACTAACTGCTTTACATCCTCATCAAATTATTGTTGGTCTTTTTCATTTTAGTCATCGAGCGGGAGTTCAGCGTTATCTCATTGTGGTTTTGACCTGTACTTCCTTTTCACCTATTCAGTAGCTATTTAGATCTAAAAACAATTTCTCCCTACAATGTAAATACCTATAGGGATGCTGTAAGTAAGATCGCTTCCCTCTTAGTGCTCAGGGAGGATCACTTGATTCTCAGAGGGGGGTGTGCTCAGCTATGGGACACTCTGGGTTGTCCCAAGGACTGGCAAACGCTCACTGGGTGGACACCAGGCAGCTAAACAAAGTGTGGTTAGTCACCCTTGACAAAGTACTGTTCTGCCAAAATTGTCAATAATGCCCTCACTGAAAAACTTACACAGGGGGAGGAAAATGAGTTTAAAAGTACAGAAAGTAACATTTTGAAGTGAGGTCCTCTGAGAAATGATGGGGTAGAGGTGAGCATTCGTTTCAGCAGGGGACTTGAAGGGTTTCATTCATTCAACTCAGCCTCTATACTGTCTACATCTGGATGATCTCCTGCTGTCTCTGAGACTGTGCTTTGGCCTGAGTGAAAAGCAAAACAGACTAGGTCTCCCACATTGCGGAGTCTGGGGCTGTGTGGGCTGTGATCTAGAATCCTAGCATCACCACGTCTGACCAGGGCTCTAAGGTAATTTATCAGACTTAACTGTGATCTGTGGACCTGTCCCTGGAGCTTGGGCACCCTGCACATCTCTTTTAAACAAGGCAGTTCCTTTACATCTGCTTCAAAAACTGAACTTCTAAGATGGCATTTGTCAAGAAAATTTGAAAATCACTGGCATTATTTCTGTGAAAAATCACACTCTGGTTTCAACAATTCACTCACAAAACTTTAAAATGCATTTCATTCATAAATTATCCATTCCTAATATGCCAAATTTTACATCTAAAAATTAGATAGAAATTCTCTTATTTTTTGCCACTTCATTCCTCCATCCCCTGCTTAGCTCCTGAGAGGACTGTGGGTGGCTAGATAGTTTATATCCTTTGTGTTTTTAAAAAAAAAAAAAAAGGCCTAAAACTTATGCCCCATGTTTTTTAATTTAGAGCCCTCAAAATTGATATGAAACATGAGCAATTATCTAAATGACTTTCTGAGGTAGTCAAGCTGTTTAGGACCTTTCTAAATAAACTGAAGGAAATTAAAGACTCACAAATGCATTAAGAACAAAACACGGGTTAACTGGTGCTATCTGGATATGAGAAGTTTAAGGATTACGCTGAGAGAAGGTTATCAGGGCAAAGTTTAACAATTATAAGGAACATGATCGGCTAATTGTGAATTATAACTCTAGACTTCAATTCCTCAGGCTATTTTCTTATTTTAAATTAAACTTCTAACTTGATTATAATTTTTTATAAATTACTTACATTTGACAAAATATAATTGTGTTTCAGAAGTCTCATATTTTACAGGCTTAGCCAATCTCCTTTAATGTGTTCTGATTAAATTGAAAATATTGTGGTACTTCGTTTAAAAAAAACAAACCAATGGTAAACAAATGGATTTGTTCATTGTTTTCCCTCTGCAGACCACCAAATTTCTCTGGACAATTGTGGGATTCTATCCTTTGAAAGACTGGTGTAACCACTTGCATAGAACACAGTTCACCGGGTTCGAGAACGAAGGTCAAAATGAATGGCTGAAGGAGCTGGGTGACTGAACCAGTCACCCACCCCCATTATCTCTGTCTGAGCTGCTGGGTTGGGCAGTCTAGAATTCACAGAAGGGAAAAGAAAGGGAGAAGCTCATACATCCCCGTGTGTGCCTTTAGAGTAGACAAAGTGTAGGGCGGGGTGGGGGGGGGGGGGTGGGCTACAGCGCTTGTGAAGATGTATATACTTCTCCATTCACTTAGAACATATACAGAGTGTCTCTGCCCAGTACAGCCTACCATGAACCTCTGGCCATGTATCAAGTTCAATAGTACAAAACTGCTCTTCTTAAAAATCTAAAATGGTTGAATACTGGCAGTGTCACATGGTTCAACCTCACACAAAAGAAACAGAAGGCCGGGGCATCTATTACCCAGATAGTATGAAAATACAAAGTAGTTGGGAAATGTGCATAACAAGAGCCTCTTTAAACAACCTCCTGTAACAGAGCCTCAGCATTTCAGCACCAGAGAATGACACAATAATCCAGTACAATGAGGCAAGGATCATCACCATCATCCTTTGTACTTTGCACACTTCCTCTCAGTGGAACTCTGTAACAATTTTGGATGGTGAGCCACACAACAGTTATTCCTAGTTTATAGAGATAACTTTGTCCAAGCTCTTATCTTTTTAAAAAGGGTTAAGGGAGAGTGGGGAAATCTAATGGGAGAAATCTCTCACTAAGGCCTAGTTTGGTAACTAGGATCTTAAATTATGTCACCTAAAGCAAGTCATTTATTTTCTCTTGATCTCACTTTCCTCTCTTACAGCACAGATAATCCCCAAGGTTGCTTCTAGCTTAAAAATCCTGACTTCAAAACAATCTGCCAGTTGCCAGAGTTGAAAACGCCAAGGAATAAAGTATGACATTTACTGTATAACATATATCATGACCAGCAATAAGTACCCTGTGGGAAATAAACACACTTTTATGTATCTATGCTCCTACAGGAAAGTATGCATGTTTAACAAAGTGAGTACTAATTTACTGCCTTTTTAGTGACGCAAGTTTATACAGGAAATGAGGCATGTCCAGTAACCAACAGGAATTAGGACAAGGTGAGGACAGTACATGCAGATCTTTACACTGTGTGAAAATATAAAACGTTCTGGAGACTCTACTGTGTCTATTCAGTTTTTGCTGATGGACAGAAATTCCATCACACAATTCAGCAATCTGACTTCCGGTTGAAAGCAGCAAAAAAACACCTCTTGAGGTAAACACTTTTCCTAGCCAGACAGACCATTTGGCTATTTAACAAGGATCACTTACTTTAGAAAAAGGAGGTGTTCACTCTCTAAGAAGACATATATATTTCTTAAACCACCCACCACCCCCGCCAAGCAGCTTCACACTGGGTACACATCCCCCTGAAGGCAAGTGACACTGGGGACACACATGCTTGGACACTTTTACTTAAGGGAATCAATTTCTAGATCTTGAGCCTTCATGCAATTCCTTCTCTAAAAGTGCTCTGCCTAAGCACACATTTGCCAATCTCCTTTCTCTCTCTCCTTTTACTCTCCTTTCTCTCCAAGGCACACCTCTTGCCCATCTGGAATCTTTCTAGGCACACTGCCCTACAACGTGACATTATCAAAGACACCAAATGAATGAACAATTCACAAAGATATTCCTCCTGAGGGAGAGTCACAGGAAAAGGGATAAGTCTGATTTATTTCATAAGAAGGTCTGGTTTTGCCAATGAGGTTAGACGGCAGACATTATTCATAAACTAAATGAGTCAACTCTGCTGCTCCAAGGTTTTGATGAAAATATGTTTAAAGCCCATATCTAATAAAATATGCCAGAAATGAATCTACTACATCCATTTAATTTTTGATAAAAAAAAATGTAGATGTCAGCTTAAAAATGTGTTAATACCTAAGTTTTTCAAAACTATTTTAGGAGATAAGGCAACAAAAAAAAATATTTGAAGATTCACATTCTAGAGTAATTTTACCCAAGGTATTTTATCTAAAGCACAAGCTTTATGAGACTTCTGCTAAAAGAAGGTTCTGTGGCCAAATATGATTGAGAAATGCTACATACATATTCTATGTACACTAGCACATTAAAGACCCTGAGAAGTTCTTTGGTGAGGACTCTCGGTTTTCTCTGTTTAACTTGGTGTTCACACACTTGGCCATGGAATCGTCTTTTACACACCATCTATTAACATCCAGCTGAACTGGTGGTCTAGGGAGCACATTTTGTGAAATGTTGCTCTCTTGGGTCCACCCCACAAACTATTATATGGGTCTCTTTGTGGTTGTATTTGTTTCAACCTAGGCCCTATTGCAGCCCTAGCCTCCCCTCGCAATCTGTAACTGTTCCACCTTTATAAAATAACCATCTAGCATGGGTTGGACTCACTCAAAGGAAGCAAAGGAAGCAAACCACTGTGGGAACAAGTCACTGTCTTCCAATCCTTCTGTCTGCAGGGTAACATGATAAAAGAATTATCAGGGCCCAGAGAACAGCCTGTATTTATTTCTCAATACATGTGTGCTACACATGGAAGATGCACATCTCTGCTGGTCTTGGATTTCCAACTATAATTATAGACACTACATTAATTTCTCCTTGAAACACTCATAGTAACATATCATGGGCTTTCCTCACCACTCGTGATACAACAGGCATCTTCCCATTGATTTTATAGCTCCAGAGGTTAAGGTCAAAGAGCTATTGGAAAATACAATGTGCTAATGACTCACTTCACCACTGTCTTTCCTGAAGAAAAGTGAATAAAACAAACAGACATTTCCTTTTTGAATCCTATCCCAGTGATAGGAGCATAGTAAGAGGATACACCAGAAAATGATTCTACAATGGATGGGAATGGGTCCCAAATTGATTTTAAAAGCTAAAATGATCCTCAGGTCCAGATCAAAACTGTTTAAATTCTCACCCAAAACATTGTGCCTATTTAGACTAGACAGAGCACCAGGAGTTCCAAGAGGATGCCTGGGACAGTAAAATAATACCTTCAAATCAGTAAAACATATCTATTGCCTCTTGGCCACTTGATACTGCAAAACATGATTCAGCTTCACATTAAATATCCTCACAGTTTCTGGGATTAAAGCACTAAATACAGCAGAGCACTGTGATGCATCTGATAGGTAAATAAAAAGACTTGTAAACATTTTAGGTACTTTGAATAATTTATCAAATCTGGTTAACTCTAGTCGTAGTTTGTACCTACTGATTTTCTACTATGATTTCCCAAATATATAGCAATAACAATGGATTCTAAGTTTCATTTTTATACCCACATTGGTCTCCTATATAGCTTAATTTCTCCTGGAAAGAAAGGAACATCACCACAATCAACTCCTTTATGACAATGGAATGAAGGGAACTTGAGAGAAAACACTAACTATAACAAATGTTGCATAAACTGAGAAGTCACAGAAGAATATGCTGAAAGGAAAAGGCACTGAAAAGCTTTTAAATAAAGACATCAATGGATGTTATCACTTTACTAGTCAGAGTTTTGACTGTTAAAAAAAATGGTATTGACCACATGCTGCTAAGTGAGAGAAGCTAGACATGAAACACATACTGGATAATTTGAAAGTTCATAAAAAGACAACTCATCCATGCTTTTAAGAGTCGGGACAGTGATGACTTTCGGAAAAGAAGGAGAAAGTAAAAATTGAGAAGGGACAGAAGGATGATTCTGGGGTGCAGGGGATCTCCTATTTCTTGACTTCAGTGGTACATACACAGCTATGTTCACTTTGTGATATTCACTGAGCTGATTCCCTGTGACTTGTGCATTGTTCTATACATAGGTTATACTACCAATAAAAATTTAAATATATAATAAATTACATAATTTCTAATATTATCAGACTTTTTTTACCAACACTTTTTCGACGTGGCCTCTTAAATTTAGAGGTAAAGTGACCTCCCAGTAATACAAATAAAGATCTTCACGGTGCTACAGACTGATTTCTAAAATGGCCCCAATTCTCTACCTCTCTTTGTGTCCATGATGTGACTTTGTAGCTTCTCCCACTGAGAATTAGAGGCTATCTTTCCACTCCTTGAATGCAGGCTGGCCTCTGACTTCCTTTGGCCACCAGATACAGCTGAAGTGACAGTGTGTCAACCCCAAGCCTAGTCCTGAAAAGCTTTAGATGAGATACCGTGCGGAAGAGAGCTGAGCCATCCCAGTGGAAGCCATCCTGGACCTTCCAGCCCCGGGCAGCCACCAGCGGATCACAGACCCAAGACTGAGCCTGGCTGACATCATCCACACCCAGCCGCGGTCAGCAGAACTGTCCAGCCGCCCTCAGAAGCGTGAGAAATGCATGATTATTTTTTGGGTTTGTTTTTCTTTTTTCGCATGATTGTTTTAATAAAGTAACTGTTAAGTTACAGGGGAAGGGAGAAGAGAGGATACGGAAGGGGAGTGCCTTGCGGAGTACTCAAAAGGAATGCAAGCTTAAACAGCCTCTGGACACATCAACATGCTTCTTGTTAAGGACTTCAAGACAAAACTAAGGTACAATGGCTTGCTAATAACATGAGAGAAAAGTACTCATTTTACCTACAAAGCAGACACATTTAAAACAAGAAAATTTGCTTTAAAAGGAAACAATGAAGTGTGGAGAACTCTGATTTCTAAACCAAACTGCTGAAAGCTCCTAACAGAACAGTTCAATCTAAAGAGTCAAAGAATCAGAGAGCATCGAATATCCCTCCCAGGGCTGCTGCTTATTGAGAAAGGCTTTAAGCCATCGTTTCCCCACCTGTAACAAGCAGACGCAGTTGTTGTCAGAATTAATGACATAAAAAGCATGTTAAGAAGTACTACAAACTAGTATATAAATGTTAGTAGCACAGAGAGGGGAGCCCAGGCATTAAATGCAGACTCTAGCACTCTCCAGGCAGGCCATCTTCCACTACTTAATTTCTTTGAGTCTCAGGGTGCAGTTTCACTACAAGTTTAAAAAAAAAATAACAATCTCACAGGGTTACTGTGAGAATTACAACATAGCTGAAGCCCCCAACCCAATGGCTCCACTAATTAGGCATTCAATCAACACTAAAAAACTACATCAACAGGTAGATAAAAAGATGGTAGGCGATAATGACCAAAAAGGAAATTTATTGTATTAGAACAGAGAAAGCTATCGTTTTCTTATGCAAGTATTATCATAAGGAGAAAAGTAGTACATAAACAAAATCAACAGTCATTAGAGCAGCAGGAGCCCTAGCTAGTTCCACCTCAGGAGAAAGTCTGGGGAAAAGCTGGGTGAGAACCTAAGAACCCTAGAGGAAGCATGTAGAGTAGGCACAAAAGGGTTAAGCTGGGCCCGAGTGCTGGAGAGCTTAGCAAACTTAGACCACTCATGTCATGTCACTTGCTGCCACAATGCACATAGTTAAGTCTACAGATCATTGCTGTCTCCCTTGTTCCTTGTCACCATCCCTGCAAGAAGCCCAGAACAAGGCGAGTGGGCCTTGAAAGAGAGCGGAGGGAGGGAGGGTGGGAAAGAGAGAAAAAGGGAAGGAGAGTCTAGGGCACTCACTACAGTCATCCCTCAACATCCCTGGGGGATTGGCTCTGTGACCCCCTCTCCCCGTGCAGATCCCAGAATCTGTGGATGCTCAAGTCCCTCACATCAAACGCATTATACAGTCAGCTCTCCGTAGCTGCGGATGCAGAAGCCACGGAGATGAAGGGCCGACTGTGACTGCACTAATTTGAAGACATTTATGTTAGCTCCACAAAAATTTGGTCACAATCCAAAATCTTTGAAGCAAACCAAAAATGCCAATGCCGAAACAAACAAAATTAACAAAATTAATTATCAAAACATATCAACTCCCCACATACTTAAAATAAAACCTTGAAAGAAGCTTGACACTCACTAGCTTTAGGCACTGTACCAAACAAATTTCAAATTCAGCCTGCCTCCACCCCAAAACACCTCGACAGTCTCCCCCACCTCCACTGGTGGGACTCACCAGGCACGAGCATGGTGCATGTTCTCCCATGCCTGTGTCTTAGTTCCTTCCAGCTCCAATAACTACCCTACCCCATATCACCATCTTTCCCAAATTATAACTATGTGAAAGTAAAATTATTTTTTTACATACAAAATTCAGAAGAAAGTATTAAAACCAACAGGAGTTAGTTCCAAGATTGTTTAAAGAAATAAAACACACAAAAACAAAAACAAAAAAATCTTGCTCACAGCCATATTCAATATAAAATACCTGGGTAAAACCTAAATGAAAATGTACAGGGCCTATGTGAAGAAAAACATACTACTTAACTGTCCTTTTTGTGTTTTAAATTTTGTAAAGAAAAGGAAATAAGGAAGGAGAGGAGGGAAACAGTCAGTGGACTCTCTACTTCTAGTGGGAAGGGAAATCGTACACCCTCTCTGAAGCCTAATGAACACAGGATGAATCAAAGCTCAGGAACCAGTCGTGTTTCTTCTAGACATAATTGTAGCGTCACATGAAGGTTTATGTTCATGTATGCCCCTGACAGCATATACATATATGTGTGTGTTTCATATATATATATATATATATATATATATATATATATATATATATATGAAAAAAAGAAACTAATCTGAAAATCCAACTTTAGGGATATGGTTAAATGAACTACCCTATATCCAGTAACTGGGATTCTATGCCAGCATTAAAATAATTTTTATAAGATTATTTAATAAGAAAGTGTTCATTATCTAGTAAATAAAACAGTTTTCACAACTATGCATGAAATATAATCTCAAATATATATATATATTTGTTTATATATGATGGTAGAAAAATATAAGGTATCTATCTGGTAATTTTTATTTTTTATACATTTCTCTGGTTCCTAAATATTAAACAATGGATATGAGTTATTTTTATAAATAGGAAAGAATGTGATTTTTTAAAGGAATATGTTTTTAAATCCCACCTGTGATTTTCCAACTCAGTGGGAACTTTCCTCTGAAATTGCACAGTGTTTGGTTCATTTCTTACAGCACTTACTACATGCTGCCTTGATGTTTTAATTATACGTGAGAACAGTGATTTTCGTAAGGGTAGGAACTGAGTTTTATTAATATACTTCTCAGAGTGCCCCCACTTAAATTGTCATTAAATATCCATAAAACAAATGACTAAATGCATGGCAGATGGTGAATAAATTTATGTTGATGGGCTGCTTAATTACAATGGATAAAAAGATTGTCTGTGGATAACAATTATATAATTTGAAGTTTTCTGAAAAGCTTTTCTATATTCTCAAGGAAAAATAATTTATTATAGTGATATATATGTTAAAAACCACATACCAATATTGATTTAAAAACAAACAAACAAAAAACCCCTCAATGCTGATATAGATACTTTTCTTTCTCTCTCTTTTTTTTAAAGTAACACTAAGTTCATGTTTTGGCATCCACCTCTGTTCCAAACACATAGCAATTACAGATAAAAAATCAAGGTCAAAAAACGGGGTCAACATCCCAGTAAACCTGAAATGGTATAGAAATACAAGGTAGCCAGTGGCCACTGAACCTCTGGGTTTGCTGTCTAGAAAGCAACAGGGGAGCCAGGAGTTTAACACATTATTGACCAGTGGATTTTCGCAGAAACTAACGCCTGTGGCTGTAATACCTCTTCAGTCAAAAATGGGTTTAACAACTGAGGGTAGCAAACTAAACCTATCTATGCAAAAACACTCCTCCCTCAGCAACTAAAATCTGGCTAAACTTTTCAGCATGCTTAAAAAGTTAAATAAATAAATTTAAAAAAAAGAAAAAAAAACAGTTTAGTTATGAAAAACACAAGAAATTTCAGAAATGAAAAATAACCGTAGAATAAAAATGAAACAGAGTCTAGATAGGCATGGGAAAGGAGCAATTAGAAAACTGGAAGACAGAACTGAGGTATTCATGCATAATGCAGCAAAAGCAGACAAGAGGAGGAAAGCACAAAAGACTTGTGATAAGAGACATGAAAAACAGGCTGCAACACTTGTTTCAGCTGAAAAGTACAGCAGAGAAGCAATATTTGAAGAGATAATAGCTGATCATTTTCCAAATTTGAGGAAAGACCTGTGTCTTCAGGTGGACAACACATTCTGCCTACTGTGTAAAATCAAGATAAATCCAAATATAGACACATCATGGTAAAACAACAGAACATAAAGACTTCAGGGATGGTCTCCAAAGAGAGAAACATTATCTCCAAAGGAAGAAAGTATCAAAAAGAGGTCAGAAAGACACTAGTATAACATAGGTCAAAAGTATTGTTGGAAAATAACGTTATCCTAGAATTGTACACCTGACTAGTCTCCTTACAGGATGAACTCAAAATAAAGATTTTTTCACAGACATATAAAGTATATACTTCTCAGTGGTCCCCATTTAAAGAACTGTTAAGGGATGTGATCTCAAATATAAATTAGCAAATAAAAATATAGGATAGCCAGTTAAATCTGAATTTCAGATAAACTAATACTTTTAAAATACATGTCCCAAATTATCTGCTGTTTATCTGAAATTTAAATTTAACTGGGCATCCTATATTTTATCTGGCAATCCTACCACAAAAGAAAACATGAACTCAGAAAGCAAGCAGGACACAAGAAACAATGCTGAGTGCAAAAACTGATACAATGTCAGTAAATTCATTTAACTATTAACCATATTTTAAAAAAATATTTCCATTAATTATACCTTTGAAAATAATTCTAAAATGATAACTCTTCTCTCAGCCATATGCAAGAAGTTATCATAATGACTTTTGGACATTTCTACACTAAAAGAAGTGTAAATCCAACAACTTTTCCCAGCATGTATCACAAAGCCCATTATAAATGATACATGCAATTAATCATAAGAAACATAAGACACTTGTCTTAAAATTAGGCATCACTTCATCTCACCCTGTCTGTTTTAACCCAGCACTATGTCATAGGCCACATTCTTTCCTCCAAGTCAGTTTTCTTGAGGGTCTTTCCTGTACTTTCCAGTCCCCTCAAAGCACTCAAAGACCAGTCTTCCTCTATGTGTTCACCATACTGCATTCACAAGCAATTTTTTGATGATCATTAAGAGGTCTGAAATGTAAGCTACATTCCAGACTAGCTCTTCATAACCAAGAAGTTCCATGTACAGCTTCCTTGTGTGGATTATTAATCAAGATTGGTGGCTCTCATTTAATGACAAGAGACACGCCCCTGAATAAAAAGTGCATTATCTTTTCTAAGGTTCAAATGCAATTCAGTTTCAGATGCACTTCAGGGCGCTTTCTATCAAAAAGGAGACCTGCAGTGAACATTTTAATAGAGTATTATTGTGTCTTAGTGTATCTGTTTCATAAATTTATTTTATTAAAGCAGAACAAGCAGTGTAATAAAATAATGCCAAAGGAAAGTTATGTGGACGGCTCTTTCATATTTGCTTTAAGGGCTCATCTGGAGTCAGCTAAAATTCAGCTAGTTGGACGAGTGAACAAAGCAAATTACATCCTGCTGATTCAAACTGATTTAATTACACTAAATCCAAAGGGCAAGACCGATGTCTTATTCATCATTCATCACATATCCTCAGTCTGCAGCTCAGGAGTGCTCTGCCAGCTAATGTTTGTGAATTATCGAATATGTTTTAAAGACTTCAAGATTATTCATGAAAAAGGAATACACATATACTGGATTCTAAAAGTGTACACGTCTCCTAGCTATGTATTTTGGCATTGCCCACAGCACATCGGCAGATGCTAAAAAAGTAGAGAACGTTGATTTCATACCTATAAACTAATGAAACAGGTAAGTGATCTTAGTGTATCAAGAGATATTTGCTGTTCATAAAAGATTTCACTGAATCGATGGGTCCGCAAGTAATTTCAGAACCCAAGGCTAGTTTGAAAACTTAGATTAAAAAGAACTCATTTATTTCAAGGCAAAGTTACGGGCAAGTGAGTAATCAAGACGCAGGGAAGCAGTTATGAAAGTAGGAGTTCCTATGATCATTTCCATGAGGTATTACTTCATTTAATTCTAGTTCTACATCAAAACTTTAGAATAATAATCCAATGACAAATGCTGCTCTAGATCCACCAGGAAAGTTAATTGTATTGTTTGTTATGATAAATGAAGCAAATTATAACAACTCCATAATGTTGACGGTAGTGAGGGCAGGTTTTAGAGCTCCATGTGTGTATATGTAATAAATCATTCCTTTGAAAAGATAATTGCAGCACCACTAGAAAGTGGGGAGAAACCAACTCTTAGGGCAATTATTTGAAAGCTCCTCAAATTAACTCCTGCACAGTTGGTTCTTTGTTACAGAGTGCCCATTACGAAAAGTTGTTTCAGGACATTAATTCACTTAGTCGAAGGAAATAATGTAATTCTAGTTACTAATCACTTTAATTTTAAATGTGCTTTGTAAACTGAGAAGACAAACTCCAAGAACAATGTGGAATGCACAAGTAATTAGACGGTCAATGGGCTTCTTCTGAAAAACCTCAGCATAAAATCAAAAAGCTTCAAGGCTCTAGGAGAATCCAAGTGCACATATGTAATGTGAGAAAGTTCTACCCAATGTTAGTGATCAGTAATATCACAAAGGGAGTGAAATTAAGCCCTTCTCTCAAAAGCAATTTTAATAGGTTATGATGAATGAAATCATACTATGTTATGAGTCAATCTTCTCTGTACTGTAATTTAGCAGTGCCTTCTTGAGGCACCATGAAACAGAAATTTCTGTGATACTTCACTCCAGAATTCACGCCAAAAAGTACAACACTGTTTTGCAAATATCCTCCTGAGACCAACGTAAGCCAGGATTTGGCGTTACTGAACATCAGTGCAACTGACTGAGGTGGAACCATTTGATATTCTCAGTATGAACAAAACTTGCTAAAGGTCACCCCATACCCAGCCAAACCAGAAGAGGGAAAGACAAAAAAAACCTCAAGGAATCATTTAAAGGATTCTCCATTTTATTTTGCTAAATGAGATGGCAAATGATGACTCGCAAACTTTCACTTCGACTTCTACCGTGTATTTTTAATGAATACGAACTGTCAGAACCTTGAACCAGCCAGTAGAAGGAATGCATTAGATAACCATCCTCTTATCAATACTAATTGCTTTGACTTAGACTAGTTCTCAAAACAGATGGCATATCGTATCTACATTAGCAACGCTTCGCAGATATATACAAAATTGGTAAAGGAGGCCATGCTGCATGCGGAAACAGAGGTGGCTTGGAAGTTTAATCCTGGCTGGGCCTCTTAATTATCTATGTGACCTCGGGTACTCTCTGTCTCTCAGCTTCTCATTGGGATTAATAATAACCAGATCCCACCCCACCCCAAAAAAATAAGTATATTCATCATCTGACATTTAGAGAAATTAGGAGCATCTGACATTTCTGGAGAGCATCTAACAATTAGCCATGCAGGATTAGAATGGTGAAGGAGGATGCTCCTCTTTCTGCAGCTTAAGGGAGCAACCAGATATGCCTAATCCAGGGGACACTTCAGGAAACTACATGTCTGGGCTCTAAGACTTGCGTGACAGACCAAAAACTCATTTCTTTCTTCCCACGCACAACCTCTATCCCAGGTGAAAGAGTAATACTGCCAGCAGAGTACTAGAATGAACCGGCAGAGTCATTTAACATTATGTACCGCACAGGATAGAAAGCCCCTGTAGCATCTCAGGCCGAGAGTTATTAAGGATCTGTTGGATCACCTTTAAGTGCTGGAAGCTAGGTACATCCAAAGGTGTTTCATTACAGTGATGGGGAACTCTGATCCACAGAAAAGGTTTTCTTATAGTTGTTGTAAATATGCCTTCTTATAACTCCATTCTATTGACTTTGGCTTTCGAAGCAACTTAAAAAAGTCCTGTTTTGTAGGACAGCTGATTAAATGTTTATTTAAAAGGCATGTTTGTAAGGCAGCCATTATATTTCTCTTCAGTCTGAACTCCTCTAGACGAAACACCCTCAAGTGTCCAGGCCCGTCACAAGCCTGGTTGATATTAGCCAGAAGACAATGAACACCAAATACTCAAACCCCAAATTCAGTCTGACTGGCAGGGTACAAAGTCATTACTTCCAATGCCCTGTTCATCCTGCTTCTACTAACACACCCTCATAATGGGCTAGGGCATTCCATGTATATTTTTATTCAAATCTGTGAAACAACTTGGTTTATACTGTAGAATACACATTTATCTATCTGTTCATTCTTCTATCCATTTAATTCAACCTTCCATCCATATAATATGAACTTTTAATGATATCTTAAATTCTATTGATTCTTACATAATGGTGATTGATCCATTACTCCCATGTACCTAGCAGTACTACAGGTTTGCAGATGTTTCTCAAAAAGCATCTTGGGCACACTCTCCTTTGCTGACATTCTTTCATCTACAATGAGGGCTTACAATATGTGAAGGCAAAACTTTTTAAAGATATGGTGTATCTATATGCCTTTCAAAAGAAGATTCTTTTTAAGTCAGCAAAAGCTCTACAAATCATAAAAGTTATACAGCTGCAGTACTGAAGAGACAATTTACTTGAGAATTAAGCTATTCTTTTGACATGAACCATTTTAATAGGGATTAATCTATATATTGCTAACATAACTTTAATCTACTCTGTCCTATAAACACATACTGGCCAAGCATAGAGAGCCTCAGACCACAAGTCAGAGGACATATGCTGCGTTCTTGACATGGATTTTGGTTCAATAAGACTCTTGGAGGCTCTTTCTCTGTTTATAACAAAGTACACATATTTCCAAGTTACTACCACCACAACCTTCATCCTAGACCCGTACTGAGAAATTAGAAGCATTAACTGGACATCTCCCAAAGTAACTGAAATGAAATTTGCCATCACATATGGGTACTAAACTAGGCATTGGTAAACCTGAGTTACAACTTCAACTTTATCTAGCCACAGGATAGTCATTCAACCAGTCTGGGCTTGAATGTCCTCACTTGTACAGTATAGACACTGAACTAGATGATTTCTGAAGGTCCCTCTGCTTGTATGTTTCAACACAGATTGAACAAAAAAGCACTTGGGGCATTTCACATTTGACTATACGGTTTTACCCTATTGACTAAGAAATGTGTCTTCTCTGATATTTAATGCCTCAATACTTTGAGGTAGCCAGAAATAGTCTGATGGGAGAAAAAAGTGAACTCTACTGCCCAATCATACGTCAATAAAGAAGTAGTACTTCTAGGTACATGTATGTGCTCACACATGCCCACATGTGGATGGGAGGTGACTAGTGTGGAGCCCACAGCAGGCTCCACAATGTAATCCAACCTCGTATGGATTTCATCACAAATAGATAGAAGGGGGAATGTTCCATAAAGATTAAATGGTAGTGAAGAAATTCTAGCAACCATACACTAAACTTCTATTTCCTAACTGGAGTGAGCAAGAGGTGACCTTCACAGGCTGGGCTAAATGAGTGCAACGTAGAAAAACAACTCAGGTTTCTTAAAAGGTAAACAACTGTCGAGCTCATACACCAATGAATTCAGTTCATCTTACCTTGACAAAAGGTGTTGTTAACCCGTTTATAACCTTGTAGACATTCCATCATTTGATTATATCCATGATAAGCTGTAAAGAAGAAATAATTCTGTTACATGCTTAGTTTAAATTCTCACAGCCCTAAACTACTATATGGGATAAGCAAAGCCATATAAAGCATCAGTGATCTTACTTCTAAGATACCAACCCAATATATTTGCATTTCTTTCACATTTTCCTTGTTTTTCAGTATACCTCATATTTTGCAACAGACATAAATCTCAATTAGTTGTCGATCTTGATTACGTTAATTCAAAGAATCATAAGACTGTTCTACATTTTCTTCCAATTAGTGATTATTACCAAAAAAATCAGTTCCTTCCCAGGCAGTTGAATTTTCTGGTAATAGCGAGAGCGGCTACACATCCTGGTCTGCCTGGGACAGCCCTTCATGATGCCTGCTGCTCCAGCAAAATTCATTAATAGCACTCTACTTCACTCTTAAAACTGTCCCAGTTTACACAATAAATTATATGCTCGCCTTACTTACAGGCTCACGTATTCCAGTGATCAGCTGATTCTTTCTACCATGAAGTTGGGAAGAACAGAAGGTGAGGAGAGAAGGCTAGGAGAGGGGAAGGGCTGCTCTGATCGGTTGTACAGGTCAACACTCAGAAAACTCATCAACAATACAAATGTCGCAGTCACCCTTTTATCAACAAAATCCTCGTTATTGAAATTTTAACATCCTAACATGATACCCGGGAGGCTTTTTGGCATAAGTTCTGGGACCAACCTGACCTAGGTTCAAAGCTTGGCTTTTGCCACGTTGAGAGACAAGCTTCCTGGGTTTCAGATGGAATTCTAGACAATGGGAGTATTCCCATCTATTGAGCAGGTCAGGGCTGTTGCGGAGTTTAGAGATAACGTATGCAAAATGCTTACTGCAATGCCTGACAAAAACAAGCACAGATATCATTGTTTCCTGCAACAAGGTGATCTTTTTTTTTTTCTTTTTTTTTTTTTTTAAGGTGATCTTTTATTAAGACAATGAGTAACAGAAGATGGGCTGTCATTGAAATAGGATGAATGGTTAAACCACCTTGAAGACCTGAACGAGGAGTGAAGAAAAAAGAAAGCTGCATGTAAAATGGAAATTTTCTTTTGAAAAATAAAATTATTTTGTCCCTAACACATGCTCTTTATTCTCACCACTAATGAAGAGCATGAGTATTAACTAGTGGCATTCCTCTCCTCTATTACCTCCTTTCTTTGCCCTATTTCTCCTGCCAGAAAATGGTTAACGTGAGGAATCTGGGAATACTGGATTAAAAGAAAAAAGAGGTTGGTACATGGGAAGTCACCCATTCAGCCTGTTGGCCACATATCCAGTCTTGTCCCATGTAATGAGGACTCCCTGTAGCAGGTTACCTACAGTGACTGTGACATCTCCGTCTGTGAATTGTTCAAAGACAAAAGAGAGATCATACCTTGTTTAAAAATTAACAGGCATCCACCTAAAGGCAGAAAGCCAGACCAGATGATCTTAAAGTCTTCCTCTGTTTAGATTTTGATGCTAATATTCTTCTAAAAATATTTAAAGGACAAGCGACCTGTTCATACCAAGTACATTTTTAATAGATTACAGACTCTTTAATGAAATCATCTGCAGATTTAAAATTAAGTTTTCACAGTAAGAACTGATCAACAATGAAAGGTCTTTCTGTATGTGGCTAATCAAAAACTTCAAAACATTAAATAAAAACCACTTGAAAATTGAAGCTTGAACTACTTTAAGTGAAAAAAAAAGGCATGGAACATAAAACCCTAGCGCCTAAAGCCAAGCAAAGTCTGTTCTCTTCCAAAATGAGTATGATTTAGAGAGTAGAACCAACCAAGGAAAGTTTTTTAAATGACACAGGAAGAATGTGACCCTGAGTGTGCTTCTTGGGAGTGAGTCATGTCGTAGAACGGCACAAATAGAGTCAACGTCAAGATGTTAATAGTTTACTTCATTCATAGTCCACGTTGCTCTACATGAAACAGAATCAATCTCTTCAATTTATACATCAGATGAGCCCATACATGACCTTACTTTCATCAGCATTTAGTTCAAAGGGAGAGCAATTTTGTACTTCCATGTTCTACTTAAATTATTATCAACATTAAAATATAAAGCTAACAAAACCATATAAAGCAGTGAACTTATCCCCAGATGATACAATTCTAGATAGAAAAACGACAGAAGGTCAGGAGTCAGGGATTAAAAAAACAAAACAAAGCAGAAAAACACAACACTATGATTCCCTTTACTCCTAACTTCTGTCCCTGTCTTGCAACTCAGGGATTTAGAAATAAGAGGAAAGAGAGAAACTAAATAAGCAAAAGATACACAGCGAAGGGGAGAAATGGAAAAGAAAAATAAGCGATAAAATGGAAAAAGTATTAGAGAACGTAAACTTAGCCCCCAAATCAAGCTGTAAGAATTGGACTTCTCTTTCCTCAGTCCTTAGACTTAGCAGTGGGAAACAAACCGCCCTTCACAATATTCCTAAAGAGAAACTCACCTAAAAATGAAGGGAAGACTTTTTTTTTTTTTTGGGGGGGGGGGTACACCAAGTTCAATCATCTGTTTTTATACACATATCCCCGTATTCCCTCCCTCCCTTGACTCTCCCCCCCACCCTCCCTCGAGTCCCCCCCATCCTCCCCATCCCAGTCCTCTAAGGCATCGTCCATCAAGGGAAGACATTTTTTAAAAGGCAGCGCTTCTTCAACATTTCAGATATAGACTCATTTCATGAACTGTAGGACTCCACAGCAAATGACAGAGCTGGGAGTCAAACTCAGGTCTATATAACTCCAGGCTCCATGCTCTTGAAAGCGTACTAAATGTCTCCTCAATGTCCCTCCAGTCAGGTTGCCACGATAATTTTAGGCAGATGGATCTTTCAGTGAGGTGGGACCATCACACTCAACCCACTTGCTGGAAATTCACATTGCTGATCATTGGGGGCAATGTCTCAGTACTGAATGTCCTTATTTATGTGGTTTTTCCCTCCCTCAATGAAGAGCTCATTAATTATCAGAAACCTTAGTAGGTGTCTCCAAAAATTATTCCTCTAAAGGAAGATAGGAGCAACTATCAAGAAAATAAGTGAAATTAGACATCGAAAGATTTAGAGAACTTGTAAGTTTGAGAGACAAGGAAGAGAGACAATTATTTAAAATAAATTATGATGATAATGGAAGAATAGTATGTAAGACATACCTGTGGAGCAGTGATTCTAAGATGGTAGACTCTAGATTGAATAGTTTTTGTTTTTTAAGCCATGTATTTTTTTTTTCTTTAAGAACTTTTATTGAGATACAATTGACATACAATAGACTGCATATATTTAAAGCATACAATTTGATATTTTTTTTCTTATTTATGTATGGCAATCCCAATCTCCCAATTCATCCCATCCCAACACAGATTGAATAGGTTTAAAAGGCAGCTGACCTCCAGCTGACTGCAGCCACACAAGCTAGCTCAAAAGAAACCAGCTGAAAAATCACCCACCTGAACTAAGCCCAAAGAGCCAACCCATTGAATCAAGGATGAATAAATGACTGGTGTTTTAAGCTTTAAAAAATAAAAGGCACTTGAGAATATCAACCAAATTAACAGATGTTTAAAGAAGGGAAAAAAATTATCCAACTGAAGCAAATGAGAAATTCCTTGCAGCATAAACTATTAAAAAATAACTATAAAAATCTTCAAAAAAAACAAAGTAAAAGATGATGATAGAGAAAAATATCACTTGCTTTCTTGGCAAAAACATGAAGAATAAGAGGGGAAAAGCTCAATTTAAAACAGGTTACCTCTGTCTTTTGAAAAAGTATTACGAATCAGTAATCCAGAGTTAACATTATATTCAAAAATTGGGGGGGAAAGTAATAGAAAGATGTAAATCTGGATTTATTCACATCAACAGGTTCTGATAAACAAATTTTATAGACTAATCAATGCATGTGGGTGTCAACAGATTCATGTCATGGGAAATGTGATAGTTTAACAGTAGCAACTAAGAGGAAAAGGGGAAAAGCACTATGTCCTAGCGATTGTAAGTTTCTCTCTCACAAACGAGCAATCATTTGTTTCTCCATTTTAGCTTTTCTTTCAGAGAAATTTGAAAACCTATATTGTAATAAAAGCTACAAGAGAAGTTGTGGATATTAATAAAAATCTCACTTAAGGAATGTAACTTAAGAAATAACTGCTCTGACTTTTTATAGGGTTTGGAACATTTAATTATCATTAAAAGAGATCTTATTTTTCTTTCACCTCACCTCAGAAAATAGAGCCTACTTATAGCACATCCCCTATCAAAAGGCTTTTTTTTTTTTAAATAAGTAACCCAGCTGGAAAAGACAACAGATAACTGTGTTTATTAAAAAACAGAATTGATATGAAAGCTTTCTCAGACGTGCAAGGTCTCTGGAAATGCAAATTATCACACTACGTTCTACAATTCAACGTGATTTCTTTGAAGTCTAATGTCTCACCATTAAAACAATAATCATAAGGAAACAGATACCCTACATTAACCTGCAAATGAATGATGAAACGTCACTTACACGGCTTCTTGGGGCATTTCTGGCATTTGTGAAAGCCCCAGGAGGTACCCACGGTTCCACAGCAATCCTCCTGCTTTGAAAGGCCAGGGAGCGCTTTGCCACACTGCAATGATGAGGTGTGAAATGCAAAGGTTAATTGAATGCAGGATGCCCAGCTCCAGAGCACTGCTATGCTTCACAGCCACATTATAAAACAGTTCCCTTGTTATTGACACAGAACTAGGGGGTGGGGTGGGGGTGGGGGACTCTAAAACTTCGGAACAAAACACCAGCACACAATAAATACGGCACTCAAATAAACAAGCATATTTCCAAGAGCTCCTTGACATTTTTAGAGTCTTCAGAAAACTTGCCACGGTTCAGAGCAGTTTATAAAACTTAACCTTCTGATGTCTTTTTTTCTTTAGTAAGAACCTCAAAACTTAAAAGATAATTTAAGCTTTTTAAATTTGAATTGTAACTGTCTATTGAAATCTCTGCTGTGGACACTCAGGAACAGATCTGTAAAGGGTGAGGCATATACGGAGACCTCGAACACATGGCATGGATCCACCTACAAGAGGCCATTGGTCCTCCTGTCGCATGAAGGCCTGGGCAGGGGCAGGTAATGATTGATGCGCTGAGCAAGATCAGCTCTGGCCGAGACAAAGGCTCCAAGCGTCCAAGCAGCCTGACCCAGGGAAGTCAGCCAAGCTAGGAAGGTGCTGGCAGGTTTAAGTCAGGCCAGCAGGCAGAAGAGCCAGGCTTAAAGGCCACCTGAGCAACACGGTTTGACAAATGTAAAGATCCATCTCATCTTCTGGTCAACCAAGGTCAGAAGAGGCTGGGAGGCCGGATCCTGAAGTTAGACCATCTCAGTGGGGCTGGGAAGGCTCTAGGACAACAGATTCTGCTCTGGGTACTGATTCCGAGGCCAGCTGTGCAGGAAGGGCCACCTGATTCCTCATCCCTATTATGCAGGCTAAGCCCACACCCCAGATCTAAGGGGTCCTTCTGTCTCAATCTCTACAAGATTCTCCAAACAGTTTCCAAAGTCATCTTTCCAAAGACAATCTGACCACATTACTCTGACTGAAAACCTTCAGTGACTCTCCACTGTCTGAAGGTTGCAACCTCCCTAGCCTGACATATAGGACCTTCCTGTTCTCATCTTAGACAATCTTTTTCTCTGTCCCCTTCCACCTCTATACATTCATCCTTCAGGCAAAACAAAGAACTCATTTTCTATACAAACTGTCTTTCCAGAAGCTGTTTCTCCTCTCTGGAATGCCCTTCCTTTTTCCTTTGTCTGGAGAAACTTTCTTTATCCCATAAGCCCCAGCCCTGGAGAACGCTCATTGTGAAGCTGCCTGTCTCCCCAGTTTCAGTGAGTTCCTCCAACCACCCCCTTTACTCCAGGGCATTTTCTACACAATTCCACTGCCTCTGCTATACATCTTAATTAAACACAGATATATCTCATCTATATCCCAGTACGTAGTACACATTGCAAATAAATGCTCCATAAATGTTGAAGGAAGAAAGGTGCAAACAACCTGAGGAACTAAGGAACAAAGAAATGAATTGCAGACCATTCAAGCAAGCAGTGGTTCTGGGGAAAACAATGGAAATTAGCAAATTCGCCCAGGCTAGCGAGCAGAACTCAGTGACAGACAGTCGGGGCAAGTGGTGACTCGTAGAAGGGCAGCAGAGAGTAGACACCAGTCACCTGGCAGGCCTCCAGGGACAGCCATGCTTTCCCGCTGCGTCCACCCATGCAGCATTCCTGACCAGGCTCTAAGTGACTACATGTCCAAATTGTAAAACAAAACCAGAGAAGGCCCAGCTCAGCTAATGAAGTTTAGTTACATCATAGCTTTGAAGTCCTTAGGTTTTTGTGGTGTTTTAATGATGTTGACAGGATGTCGTATGCTCTCCAGAATAGTGTATGATGAGCAGGAGGTGGAGGGGAAGCAGAGGGAGAGAGAACACATGTGCAAAGTAGAGAACCTGAGGGAAGAAAAGCACATACTGGCTGGATTCAGGTAGTTCCCAGGCTCCTTCAGCTTAATCACAGAAGGCTTAAAATCTGAAATATGAAGCATGGAAGAAGGAACACTGCTCCAGGCGTAAGACTGGAAACAAAATGATTATGTTCAGAACACAGAGGTCTCCACTGTTGCAATCCCCTGCCAAAGTGTGCTTATGGTTTACTTCCAGTTTTATCTGTCGGATTTACACACGACACCAGTGCACAGCACATGGAGACCATTCTTGTCCCAGACTCTCCAGGTTCTTCTCTTAAGCAAAACTCTTACCACTTGCCGATTTTATATGCTCCAAATTTTAGTAGCAGTTAAAATCCAATTTTCACCTTGGATTCCTAGAATGTTTTATTTGGGAGGGCAAAAGTAAATCATTTCTCCCGACCAGGCCTCAAAAAAGGTACAAGGTTTTCATTACAGTATTCAGGCCGCTTTATCCCATGGCTTTGTTTTTGCGGGTCCACAGCCAAGAGCAGCACAAGCCATCCAAATCGATTAAATAAATGGCAGAGTAGGCGGTACCACGACATTGCGTGTTCTTCTCCAAACTGGGTCTGCACAGAATGAGGACAGGCTGCAAGCGATGAAGCCAGGCTTATAACAAGGCACGAGGTTTCAGGTCTGCCCCTTTATTTAACTATGCAGCGATTTCAACGTGTAGCTAGAAACTCCACCTGAGACACCTTTGTGGCCAGATGAGTGCTCTCACACAAGAGACTACTCAGCACCACTAGGTCTTACCTGGATGTAGAAAGTATCCAGAGTAAAAGAATGTAGAGGAAGAATCTCCCCTCCACACAGTGCAGACAACCACATTGAAAAGGATGTTAGAATCCGGAATGACCTTCTCTCAGGATGGAAGATTCTACTTCTCCATGAGACACGATCATGTGGACACAGGCTGACTCTACCGAACTACATTTTTATCCCCAGATTAAAGGGGTTTTTACAAGTTAAAAACACAAACAGAATTTCTCCTACGTGAATCACTCACCACATTTTCAGAGAAAGCCTGTCTCTCATTTCAAGGCATATCTGATTTGAAATCCAGCAGAAGTGTGCTAACTTTATAACCCAATATTTAGCTACTTCAAGTCAGAAAGAAAAAAATCTATCCTGTCCATCGAACAATGTGATAAAGCTCCTCAAAAAGTTCCCACAACCTCTGGCTGCAGATGAGGGGACACTAGAACCTCACATGTCCATGCTAGGATACAGCAAATGTGTGACCTGCCTAGAGCAGTCCAAACAGAACAATGAAGCTTCTGGTAATCAGGTCCTGTGAGTATCAACGGAAGAAAGTAGAGATGATAAGACAGATGGCAGAGTTTAGATACATTAAACAAAGTTGTTGCTTGAAGTTAGTTGCATGGTGAAGGTATTAGCAGGACTAAAGGCTGCAAATCACAGGAAGAGAGGATTCAACTCATTAAGCAGGAGACCGTCTCTACAGTTAATAATTCGCAACAATGGAAGAGATGAACATCTTCACTGGGAATGGAGGCTGGAGGACCATCTTTCAGGTTTGCCCAGGGTATGAAGTAGATGACTTGGGTTTTCTGCTAGGTCTAGGGTTCCATGTTCAATAGACACTGATAGGGTGCATTGCTTAATTTAGGAAATGCACATTACTACACACCAGAGCCAACCCCAAGTACTTCTGCTGTTCCCACGTCTCTAACAGGACTGTGTCTGGGCAGATACACTCCTACTCATCTCCTTTGTCTCACCTCTTTCCTCAAATCAGCGTCTCCAGAGATACTCACCCCAGTCTAAGCCCACTCCTACAGGACTTATGCAAACTAAATCGAAAAGGGAAAAACAGAGCTACTCCCAGCCCTAATCACCATGATTCTTAGAAGACTGGGTGCATGAAAATAACTCATCGACCCTTACTATCTGCCTACCTGTATTAGCACTGTACGTCAGACGGTAAGACCATGAATGCTCATGGTGTGACTTTTACAACAAAAATTATTGCAAGCAATGGTGTAAAAGCCTTTGTTAAACACTGTTAGGAATTAACAAACTGCAAGATAATGTACTCTTCTAAAGCTTGACTTGATTGAGAACACTTACCTGCAACACTTACCTGCAAATCCTCAGTTTTAAAATACCATACCACCTTCCTGATACTCAAAGCTGTGATGACAGCTGGTTTTAGATCTCCCTATAAACATATGAGCTGGAATGATAAGTTTTAAACTTATCATGGCTTATAATTTTTGTCAATTAAAAATTCACTACTGGAGTTGCTTCAGAGATGAACAATCACTTGAAGAGTTTGTGATAAATACTGGAGTGTGGTTTCAAGAGATTCCATTTTCTTACCTTAAGATTACTGGTACCTATAACATCCTCATTTCAAGAACACCGGGCCAGTAGATTTTCCCCAAGGAAGATTCAGCATTGGGGAAAAGAAAGGAGCACTGGATTGGAATCATTATATCTGAATCTAAACCCCAGCACTCTCTGATGAGATGCTCCACAGATCATCCACCCTCTCTGAACTAGTCTTGAGACAATGGGACAATAACCCCAACTTGAAAGGATTGTGGTGAGATTAAATGTGCAGGTCCGCGCATGGCTGACCTTACCCCAATAGCCCCCGTGTGGAGACTAAAAGAAAGTGATCTTTTGGAGTGTGTTCTGCACCAGGACATGGTGTTTGGTAAGCAGAGCATGGGCTGAATCTGCACCATCCTCCTGGGCTTGTATCTTGTGTGGGTGCAACCTATCAAGTGTTACAGTGCTGGCCAATTTGTTAGGCTCTCAGGATACATTTATTAAAAGAGTTCAGATATTTCAGGAGTAAAAGGGCCACTTCATGAAGATGGCCAGCATGTCAAGGACCCACTACTTAAGACATTTAAAAATGTTAATACTGAAATACTGTTACAAATTATCCTTATCATGTGTAAATAACTCACTTTATTTTGTTATCAGGAAGCATTATGCACTGACGTATAAAATACTTTGAGTTTGAATAAAGGGCATTTTCTCAAAGAGATTAAGGCAATGGAACCAAAGAAACAAATAAACAGAACCTAAAATGTTAACGTTAATACAGATTTTTAAAATGCTCCTAGAGACTGCACCGAAGTAAAACATGAAAGAAGAGAGAGACTGATTCACTGCAACTGTTTCTTGCAAGAGTATGCGGAGCTGTGTTCAGGCAAGAACTGAAACAAGGCAGTGACTCAACGGCTGGACTGGGGAGAGAGATTCCAAAGGGATGGAGCAGCTTTAGCTAAAACCCAATACCTAACACTAACTGGAAGGGACCCCAGGGCAGGGGTGGGGGAAGGACAGAGGAAGGCAGGCCAAATGCAAAAGAAAAGCTAGCTGGTGGGGAAAGTCAGAGAATGAGGTGGAGCTAAGCCGTGAAGAATTCTCCCAGTTAGGGATTCCATCTGTAGCTGGATATCAAAATTAATCAGGAGACAGGGAAAAGGGAAGGTCACCACTCCTCTTCCCAAAGTAAAAAAGTTTTGGATTGCTTCCAATGATATATTTGGCATCTTTGAAGTAGTGTGGCAAACACAGAAATACTGATAAAGAAGTGGAGGAAGAGGAAGAAAAGAGTGTTTTTATAAAAGTACAGTATTCTACATCTGGTACTTATCCTCAAAAATAAGTAAGAATTATCAGGAGAGAGTACATCATTCATGGGAGAAAAAGGGAAAAAATTATATGTAAGGTCAACATGATGGGTAACCAGAGGACCAAAAGATAAAACTGGATAATTACTAAAGGCCCGTTAGCTATACTTCTCCTCAGACAACTAGCAGAAGGGGGCTTTTAAGTTCACCACAAATGATCTCTTTCCCAACAAATGTTGTCCCCAATAAGAGAGGTCCCAACACAGAGCAAACTCCCAGGCATCTCCATGTTTGGCAGAATCAGTGCTTTATGATTGTGAAATTGACCTTCCCACACAATCCTGTTCCCTGTGGGCCCAGTGAAAAGCAGTGTAAAGATGACCCATGACTGAATAAATGACAAGAGCATAGCTTTGAAGTTGGACCAAGATGGGTCCAAATTCTCCCGTTATCCATCACCACCTACGTGGCCATGGGCAAAACTCTCTATTTCCTCTATAAAATGGAACTAAAAATGCCCATTTTCACAGAGCTCTCAAAACTTGGACAATACAAAGAGGCAGATTCTACATGAGACAGACACATGACCAGACATGCATGGCTCACAGTCAATATTAGACCCCTTCCTCTGGGTCCCTCATTTAAAAATCCGGGCTTATTTAACAAATGACCAAGTAATCTAAACAGTTACTCAATATAATACAATGTCCCAGATTCAACCTATGGAGAAGAGATACATTTTAAAAAATGATCTAGAAATTTAAGAAGAAACACTATATTCTTAAGATTTTGCTAAAAATGTTCAGGTTTTCACAAAAGTGTCCTGACCAGGAAAAAATGGTCAGGGAGTAAATGCGGTAGAGAGTCTGTGATTATCCAGATTTCATTTTAATTCTACTCAATAAGGACAACATCATATCACTTACGAGAAGTCAACCAGCTAATATCAATGGGGACATCAAGATCCTTCTTGTCATACGTCATGTCTTGGTGCTAGAGGACCAAGCGCATAAAGCCAAAATAGTGACGCCCACTCTGCTTCTACTCCCAAGTATCCACGGCGCAATCACAAGATACTGCAGAACATCCAACTCCCTAGGACATGTCCCAGAGAATACATCTGTTCTTCCATGTTCAGCTACTACTACGGACTGACTGTTGGTGTGCCCCGCCACACAAATTCACTTCTGACCCTTAATGGGATGATATTAGGAGGTAAGGCCTTTGGGAGGTAATTAGGTTTAGATGAGGTCATGAGAATGGGGCCCTTGTGATAAGATTAACGTCCTTATAAGGAGAGGAAGACAGACGAGAGCACTTTCTCTCTCTGCCATATGAAGATAGTGAGAAGGTGGCCAAGGAAGACAGCCTGGTCAGGAAGCGAATCTCTCAACATCTTGATCTTAGACTTCCAATCTCCAGAACTGTGAGAAAAGAAATTTTGGTTGCTTCAGCTACCCAGTCTATAGTATTTGTTATGGCAGCCCAGACAGCAATGGTTTCGTGTGAATCCTCCACACCCCGAAGAAATGACCTAAGAGCCTGGACGGAACAGTAGAAACAATACTGGAGTAGGGACCACAAAGCCTCGGTTTTAGCCCCTGCCTACCGTAAACTCCAGACAAGACGTGAAGAAAATTTATTTCTCTCTGCACGTTAGCTTCCTCACCAATCAAATTCATTGATGTGCCTAGATTCTATGGTTTTATAGACTCTAGTGCTGGGTGAGGGTAACCTGTGAAGGTCTGTGTTCCTTAAATGTCCCCTGCCTGCCAGGTTGATTCCCTAGATTTCCTGCTGCCACGTGTTCCCTAGTCCTAACATCATACCCTGGCCTGGACCAACTTGATCAGTGATAACCAGGAGAGGCCTCTTCTTCTGGACCCTGTTTCATACCTTCTCCCTTTCCTGCTAGTCAGTACTCACACACACACACACACAAAAGCAGTCATGACTTTTCAATGACTCCTTTCTAAATTATAAGAATTATAATGAATAGATGATTACCAGTAGGCAAAATATCAGAAATTATTCAAGACAGTCGTGGAGATGCAGATTTTCCAGCCTTGAGCTGTGACTCATTATAAAGTCATGTTATGGTTGATCAACCCTCTCTGCACAGGTGTCCCATAAATTATTCCAAGTGTGCAACTGCCATGCTCACTTCCACCCACACCCAGAAGTACCTTATTCCAATATTCTGGCACAAAGCCTTGAGGTATTCTGGCAAACAGAAGCTCCACTCTCAGTTCTATGAATCTGGTTGAGGAATGTGAATCCCATTTTTTGAAAATCTGGGATTTCTCATAAAAATCAGAATGAGGACCCTCACGGGAAAAGTTCTCCCTGTATGTAACTGTAAAGATTAATTCAAACTTCTGTCACAGTGCCTCTTTGTTTCTATTAATCTTTTCACTGTGATATAAACACATCTCCACCCTGGCAAAATGACTTCTGCCCATCTTCCGAGCAAAACAGTCCTCCTCTAGCCTGTGGACCAACTATGGCTCCAAATCAAACTAGAAAACCTCATGAGAGCTCTTCAGCGTCCATGTACCAGAACATTAAATATGTTTATGTCTATGTGCCAATAAGAGAAAGGGTCCAAATCTCTGAACCCTATCACTAACACAACTAGAGCAACATATTTGATCAACTTGTTCTAAAGGTCTGTTGTCATAAAGGAGAATATTGTATGATGGAGCACTGGCAGGGTAACAGGCATTGTCTCATAAGAAGAAGAGGAAAACGCTTAAATACTTCCAGATTTTCTAAAAGAACTTGTAAAAAATTTGCTTTGGCTTGAGCAGAACATTCTTTGTAGGCAAGTTTTTTTTTTTTTTTTTTAAAGTCCACCCAGCTTTCTTTTATTAGAGTAATTAAAACAATGTTAGGCATTTGGGGTATCTGATACAACCATAATCCTCTGATATTTCAGGGTATTGATTTTACAAAGTATCTACTGTGACTAGGGCATTAACTGTTGGAAATGTATCCACATTGATTTCTGACAGTGTATTTGTTTAAAGCCAGCTGAAGCCAAACCATGGGCTTCAAGGAATTCCAGACAACTACTTTAGTTTTATGAAACGGTATTTTTAAAGTTACACTAAGGCAAAAATGGTTTTAAGGTAACATAAAAGAGGAAAAAATTCTTAGGCATGAAACTTATTGATTCTACTTGACATCTTTTCTAAATAAACGATCAAATTTGGGCTGCCTATTTTCTCTACCTCTACAATGATTTGAACATTTCAACAGTCAAGTCTAGCAGGCTATGACGTGTGTGTCTTGCTATTCTTAAACTGCAAAAAAGAATTATGTTTTATCATGATTGTATCCCGACATAATTCCTGCTAGCCTTTCCTTGCAGCAAGACACAAGTAGCATCACAAATCCTAATACTGGATGGTACAAAGATGAAATTTACCCTAACTTCCATCACCATGGATATCTCCTTTATTAAGACAGACTCAAGATGAGGGGGGAAATAAAGACAGGCACGTAGCATGGCCTGGTTATTACTACAGCAATCAGATCGCTCCCAAATGATGAACATAAGGCCTATTCTCCCTAGTGCTTATTTCTAGAACCGTATTGAGAGAAATTATTTCTATGAAGCTTCATTGTTTGTCAGTTTCCTTTTTGTTGACACAGAGATACCAGAAGGAACAAAAACCCATTTGGGGCCTCATAACACTATGTAAACTGTAACACGTGTCTCATTTGGTTACGCTTTCAGTTTTTCTGTATCTCATCCAAGTACACAGCACTCAAAACTAATAATTACCTGTGGTTTGGTTGCAAGCAGAGTAGAAAAACTGAATGCCACAAGCCATATTAATAGGTTTCTTTAATTTCCTGTAAGCAGGGAACCACGTCTGTCTTGACCACTGCTCTGCCACTTATGGCAGGAACATGTACTGCTCACCAAAGAACCACTTGCTTCCCCACATGTTCCGGTCCCTGTTCATCAGCTTGGACTGCCATAACGAAATCCCAAAGACTGTGTGGCTTCAACAACAGACTTTTTTTTTTTTTTTTCTCTCTCAGTTCCGGCATGCCAAAACCCAAAATCACAGTGCCAGCATGGCCAGTTCTGGTGAGGACTCTCTTCTCGGTTTGTAACAGGCTGCCATCTTGCTATGTCTTCACATGGCGAAGAGAGGGAGCTCTCTGGTGTCTCTTATTACAAGAACACTAATCCTACTGTGTCAGGGCCCCACCCTTATGACTTCATTTAATTAATGACTTCCTTACAGACTATCTCCAATTACAGTCACATTGGGGGTTAAGACTTCACTTGCTGTCAGAATGGAGAGGCCATGTATTCCATACAGCACAGCAGTAACGTGGTGGAGACCACCATTGGCCCAAGTCCCTGAGAGATGGGTAGCACAGAGCCCCCTGCTCACCTGTTAGACATCTAGTGCAGACAAGTGTAAGCTTTCGTAGAATTTGTTACTACAGCAAAACCTAGCCTACCCTGACTAATACTAATATATTTACTGACGATTCACCTGTGCCCAGTACTGAGCTCAGTTCGTAAGTGACCCTGTCCTCATGAAAAGGACAAACTTGTAAGGAAGAGAAGAGAAGCACAAAATCACCAACTTTAAGACAATTAAATTCAAAATGGTCTGACTGGATTCTATATGCAGTAAAAGGCAGCGGGGAGAGAGCAATGTGCACTGAAGGACTGAAAGGCTTTTTGAAGAGGCCAACATTTGAGTCTCTCAAGTCAGGGTGGATTTGAGAGATCATTCTAGGTACTGACTCTATCCAATGTTTGCACAGCTTGCTTTGTCCATAGATCCTGTGCATATGTGAGTATAAGTGGCATCTAAGATAGTGGAAAAGAAGAAAGACATCAAAATCATCACAGTCAGAGGACTATATGGCTAAAAGAGGCCTTGGTAGTCTTCTCAGTCAGACCAGCTATTTGAAAAATAAAGAAACCAAGAGCCAGAGATATGGTGAATCTGCCAAAATGGAAAAAGAGCTATTGTCTTGGAAATGCCAACACAAGCCAGTCCCCTTACCTCTCTGAGCCTCAAGCTCCACTTAACTAAATGGGAGACAAGAATACCTACTACTTTTTTTGAAGTTTTTCTGAAGGTCAAGTAAGGCCATAAATGTGAATGTTCTCTATCAACTATTTTATAAAAATACACTGCCTTTCTAAGACGCCTGCCCCAAAGCCACAGAATCGTAAGACCATTTTCTTAACTCCGTCAAAGCTTGCACACTCTAAACCAGTCCTCTTCAAAGTATCATCTTGAAAGCACTGTTGTCTTTGTTCAAAATATTTAGAACTCCTCCGTCTGGATTTCAGAATTCTCTTCAGGGCTGAAGACATGTTATTTTAAATACCCTCAATGGTGGCAAATCCCTGCTCACAAGAGGCTGAACTGAGTGAGCATGAGAAGCTTTCGGATTCATTGAGAATATAGTAAATGGGTGAGCCGCAGAAAATCAAAAGACTGCTTCTCATGTGCAGCTCATTAACTGGTGCTGAAACACTTCCTTCAAAATCAATTTCCAAACTGCACGACCGCAGTATCACCAGAGTAAATGTACAGTCTCAAAGAGCGATCTTGTTGAAACAATATCCAATTTCATATATAGATTCTTTTATATTCAAAAGGAGAAAAAAATGGAATGAGGATGAGAAAAAAAGTGTTTATCATTATTGTGGGGGAAGGTGCAGGGCAGAGTTGGGGAATCCTTTTGTTATCTTTCAACAAAGGGTAATGTTGCTTTTTTCACTACAACTTTATGGGTCAGCTTCTGAAGGACTGGGTTGTTGCTTGTTTTTTCTGATGGATTGGGTTGTTGCTTCATTTTAGCAAGTCTCAATTCCAAGGGGTCATGCAGGCAAAGCCAAGAAACAACATCAGATCCTAGAAATACCAGCTGCGACTCTTCACTCACTTTTGTCATGTATAGAAGCCTAAACCAGCCATCAGTTCAAGTCATGGGCTCTTAAAATCCACTTCCAACATGCTCAGAACTGTCACCTTCAAATGTAATGACCACAAAGTCTTGCCAGTTTGCCAATATCAGAAGTGACATAACATGCAGCCACGCTGAACTGCCCTGTGATCAACTTCAATGCCTACTCCTCTGCAAGAACAGGAGTCTAATTAATAGGTACATGATTTTAGTGAGCCCTAGAGGTATAAAATACTGAAATTTGATATTCCATGTCACGATAAAGGCATTTTCACTGCCAATAAAATGAAAAACATCTGAGTAGACCAAAGAAGCACAAACTTGCTTGTCTAGTAAACAGGTCAGGGTAAGTGAGCACTTGAAACTGGCAGGATCTTTGGTGCCAAGAAGACATTTGCCTGGTAAAGACTGGATATTAGGCAGTAGGAAGGGTAACGTCTGGGTCATCCCCCATTCTCTGAAGTACTCTACTTCAGTTCTAGGAATCTATATTTTGATTATGCTAATGTCTCAGCCCTACAATCTCAATCCAAGTAAAACCAGTGGTTCTTCCCACCAGTGGCAGACGCCCAGTGACATGGAGACATGTTCTCTTTCATATGCAGCGTGTTTCCCCCTTGGATCTTATCCCTGTCTTTATTGATCTTCTTGCCTCCAAGGAAAAGGGCCCCTGCATGAAGTCCATCTGGCAGAGGTGGCTGGAACAGGAGCAACCAACACTGTAGAGGTCCAGGACCTCTCACTGCGGTGCACGTGACACCTTCAGTGATACCCTGTGCTGTTGACACAGGTAAGGTTTGCCAAGGATGGCCATTTCAGAGCCACTGGGGACAACCAGACTCTCTAACAGTCACTTAAATAATTCTTAGATTATGCTAAAGGACTATTTGATTCGGATACTGAAGTAAAACCCAGATGGCATAGGAAGTGCCTAGTGTTTATGACTTATTCCACCTGAAGGAGGCCAAACGTCAGTAAATGCAATCAGCACACCCCCACGGGGCTCTGTGCTCTTGGAGAAGGCAGATATCTGGCAGCTCTGCCCCTGCCTTCCCTCATCACTGCCCAGCAGCCCCTCTGCAAGAAGGCCACGTTCACCCAGGAGGGCCTCGACCCCAAGAGCATGTGGCCGAAGAGAAGAGGGACACATACACACCTGTACCCGCGGCTGACCCAGCCTGACTGACTCAGTTCTCCTTCCCACATAAGAGATAACACAGAAGTAAGACGCCAAGAGCCTTCAGTAAAATGTTTTATAGTTATTCTTTCTTTAGACTTCTTATCTATGTATGTAGTTTATGGACTCAATTTAGGGAATTAACCAGTGTAAAATGTTACAACCATTCTGGCATTATACCCCATCAGGATAAAATTAGTATTTCATCATAGCTTCAGGCCTCACTCAAGTAATGCTCAACATCAGGGCAGAGGAGAGTCTGAGGAAACCAAAGAAGAGGTTTCTAAGCAGAACTTCACGTCCTAGCTCCCTTCACTGAGCACTAAATTCCTTTTCCATCACTGAGAAGAGATTTGGAAAGTCTGCAGCCCATCTCTACATCTACATCTCTACTTATCCACCTCTGTTTTTTCTGCCATGTTGAATTGACAGGCATCTGTTTCCCTATTTTCTCATTGGCTTCTGGGTGGTGGAAACCAGGAAATATTTTTCTTCAAAGTCCTGGGCTAGAAGCACTGAGACTTTTTTAAAAAGTACTTTCAGCCATGTAGTTAAGATAGTTTTCCACTTCAGTGAGCTCATGCTTTCCTGTTAATTTCTCCATGATGCTTATTTTTAAAAAGTGTCTTTTAACAAAAGCAAAATGCATCTGTTTGGCCCTTCAGAAGTAAATAAGTGTGTGTGTGTGTTAGTTTCAGTGTTAAGGTTTAGAGCTTGAGGATGTTATTGAATTTATCTGCCAAAAGAGACCAATCTCTAATTAGAGAATCTTTTTCTCCAATGGTCCACTCTCTATTTTTCCTGTCCAAAAAGAATAGTTGGAACAACTTCTGGAACCTCTAAGAGGATCGTAAACTACTGTCATGTCACTTTAACTCAATGTTTGCCCCAGGGCTTATTATTTATATGACCAGTAATTAAAGGAAAGAAAGGTTTTTCCAACGATATCAGGATTTCACATCAGGAAGTGGTCCTTCGGAAGTGACAGAGTAGCGTTGACACATATACAATACCAAATGTAAAATGGATAGCTAGTGGGAAGCTGCTGCATAACACAAGGAGATCAACTCAATGCCTTGTGATGACCTACAGAGGTGGAATAGAGAGGGTGGGAGGGAGGCTCAAGAGGGAGGGGATTTGACAATACATGTATACATATAGCTAATTCACTTTGCTGTACAGCAGAAACTAACACAGCATTGTAAAGCAATTATACTTCAATAAAGATGTGAAAAAAAAGTGGTCCTTTTCTTCCTAATCCACATAAAGTGTTTTCTTCTATAGAATATCTATTAGAGAATTTAATCTTAGAGTTTTTCTTATCGTTTTTTAAATTAAACTTTTTTTTTAACTGAATTACAGTTGTACAACACTATAGAAGTTACAGATATACAATATAGTGATTCACAATTTTTCAATTTTATACTCCATTTATAGTTATTGTAAAATATTGGCTATATTTACCATGTTGTACAATATATCCTTATAGCTTATCTGACACCTTACAGTTTGTACATCTTGTACCTGTGGGGTTTTTTTTAACCATTATGGGGATTTTGTGGTTGCCAACTACAAGTGGGTTTGTGTGTCATTTGATTATTTTTGTGCTAGAGTGCTGTACTAAAAATATCTCTCTCTTCTGTTTACATCTACTTCAGGTTTTCTAGTATTTCTGTTCTTACTTAACTCAGGTATTTATACATGGAATTTGCTGCTCTTTTGGCACTTGCAATAGGAAAGTCTTGAGGCACTTGAATTTCTGCCTCATCTTGTAATGCCTGTCTAATTAAGAGGCATGTCCCCTCAACGAACAAAAAGCACATGATTTCACAAGGCGGCAATGGCACACCCAGCATGGAAGCTGGACTCTGAACCCTACATCTCACACAAGGTCTTTTCACACCATCTGGCCTCATTAGGTCACTATAAATGTTTATTTCCAGTAATTGGGCAATAAATAAAACATGTTTGAAACAACTAAAAACTCAGATGCCAAATAAGTCTCAAATTTAGTAACTGTTAAGAGAACCAGTTTAAAATAAAGGACACCCTTGCACAATGGAAAAAATGTACACACTCAATGACCCTGTGGTGCAAAAACAGACTTGAGGGGTATTTTTTTGAAATTCGGCCTCTCCTTAGAGATGAAAACTTGCCTGGAAATGTTGAAGTAAGCACATGAAAACATGAGATTATCCTGAAAGTAGTTGGTAATTATAACCCCTAGAAATGTAATTCTAATTTGATCTATGCATTGAGCAAAATCTCAGAAATGTTTTCAAATGCATATGGAGTACCAATGCTTACTGCAGGCACCACAGATACCTATCTCAACCAAAATTATGACTTTTCAACTACTTCAAACTTGATTTACATTCAAGAAACCAATTCCTCTTAGCCAGTCTGTATGTTTTATTAATTTCTATTCTTTTAATACTTTAAAGCAAATTTAGTGATGCCTGTACCTAGCCTGATTCACACAGAAATCAACAGTTTATATAATCTTAAGAACAGGAAATTTTTTTTAGGACTCTGAAAGATGAAACATTACTTTCTACGATAGGAAAGGTATTTCCCCTGTCATTGACACTCTCCAGCAAGGTGAAAAACATTTTAGGTATTTCCAATCCCATTATTCCTCCTTGTTCCACTTTATAATCCAAGCCAAAACAAATCTCTGTTCTTACTACTTTAACTCTCATCACTAAGTCTAGTCACTGACCACTGAATCTTCTCCATTAATCCTCTCTCACTTCATCTCTAAAACAGCACTGGATTCCCTGATTGATATTCAAGAATACCTGATTCTTGATATCAATCAAAGATGGAACTGGTTAAAACAAAGATGTGGCTACTCTACCTCACAATCCTCCCCTCCAAGGGTCAGTTAATCAATCAGAGAGCGCATTTATCTGATTTCTGAAGCCGGGAAGTTCAGAATAGTCCAACTCATCACCATCTTTTTCTTCACAACAGCCCATAATCAAATCCTGATGCTGGAATCTTTACAAAAGCTTCTGCACTCATCTCTTCATTTTCAACTTTGCTTCTTAGATTGGACCCTGATTATTTCACAACTGCACCAAGGCCAACTTCTCTTCCCTGGCCTCCTCATGCCTACCATCCCCACATCCACCCCCATTTCATTCAAAAGTTGAAACTTTCAAAAATTTTCTAAAAGTTCATTAAATGTATTAAACTTAGAGCTTTTAAGTTCATTTTAAAATTATATTATTCTAAGTCTAGGAAATGTTCACATTTTCCTTCTTTTGCGCCTAAGGAATTTTCAAATATGTTGAGATAATTCAAAGAACAACACAGTGATCACTAGCATTCCCACCTCTCAGAGTCAACAACTGTTACAATTTTGCCATATTTGTGTATAAAAGGCATTTGAAAGTAGTAAATTATACGCAACATGACATTCTTCACTCAAGATAACGACACTGCCCTACATACCAATAATACCATTATCACACCTAAGAAAATAATAGTTCCAAAATACCATCTAATATCCCGCCCATATTTAAACTTCCTCAATTGTTCTTCAAATGTCTTTCAGAGCTGGGTTTGTTTTTTTTTTTTAAAACCAAGATATGATTAAGCCTCATACATTATATGTGCTGTTGTCTCCCCTTAGTCTCTTATTGGGGAAGTCAATCTATATTTTTTAATTAAATGAAGAAACCAAGCAATAATATCCTATCTTATCAATCTTTCTGATGTGAGGAAGTGTGATAGTTTTGGCTTGTTTCTTCACCCTCAGTACTCCCTATGAGCTGGAGGTTAGGTGTAAAGTATTGATTAGATTCAGCTTATACATTTTTGGCAAGAATGCTTTTAAGGTGTTGCTGTAGACTTCATACTGTATCCAATCAGGAGGCACATATTGTCATTTGTCCCCCTTTTAATGATTCTGAGTTTGATCACCTGATCAAGAGAGCATCACGCTATTTTTACCTTGACACCAAGTCATTTATTTTGCCCTAAGCCTCAGGTTTAAAAGGTTTCATATCTGTGCCATCGCCTACCAGGAACTCTAAACTAGTTTACTTCTCTGGTCTCTTCTGACACCTCTTCTTTACCTGTTTCTTGCAGTGTTCTCTCTCCTCTGTTTAACTTCTCCCCCTCTTCTCTGTGAGCTTAACTTCCTAACCAATCATCCATTTTCCTCCACTATAAAAGCAGTTCCTGAAATTCTATTCTATGAAGCCCCCATTAATTTAAATACATGCTGGGTTTTCAACCTCGAGTTTACTGCCTCATTTTTAGAAAGTGACACAGAAACAAGTGCTATTTCTACCAAATTTGTTTTGTATATGACCTCTAATGGTAATACATAAACACAGGTGCTTGCCAATGACTATGACATTAAGGTCTCAGTAGTTGCAATCTGCATCTAATAAGAGTTTTCCCAGTAAGCAAAGCACTAGTGAGTATTTATGTAGTTGTTTCTGCCATTCATTTAAAATCCACCTGTACCTCCCTCTACAGCTATGTTTGCAAACCAACCACAGCAAGAAAGTATAAATATTTTCAAACATCTTTTTAAGATACATCTTATATACTATTGACTATTTGCCAATAATTTTTTTTAATGCCTGGATCATCCTAATTGCACAAATTGGACAAACACAGGTATTCTGCAACATTTCTCACCAATAGGAAAACAAGTGTATTCTGAGAATGTTTTCTCAAAACAGGTCTTATTTTGAAGCTGTGGATTAGGGACTACACATGCAAAGTGAATTAAGAACTGACATCACTGTCTGGATCACTCAGACCAAAAGTCAGAGAATTATCCAGATAAGGCAAAAAAGCGTTCCACCGAGTTTGAATTACTTGGGTAACTCCACCAACTATCCAATTTGTGTGGATTGTATAGTTCAGCTTAGGCCTCAGAGTAAACTGTTTATATTCCTTCTGGTTAGCAGTCATCTGCCTACTATTACACGTACAAGAATAACAAGTCTGTTGACATCACATTTTCTTGCTTTTTACCATCTGTGTTCCAACTTGGAAATGAGAGAGAAAGATACAGGGCAAAGAATTTTAAAAGGACCTGCTTTTTTCCTTTCTCATGACCAACCTAAGCTGAAATGACTAAACAATGCAAATGGCACCAAATTCATCCTCCTTCTCCAAGGCTTGTCTGGGGCAAACCGTGCAGCATTTGAGGTTTACTTCAGCCCCACTGCCGCTATAAAAAATTGCCCTTAACACAGAAATCCAGGCTTTACGTGTAAGCTAAATGTAAATTGATGACATTCCTTCTCCAAAAAGCACGTGTTTAAACTTGGTCTTCAATTGAGAAAGGAAAAGGTTCCCCTTCAGTAGGCATTTCAGGCATCTGCAGGCAGACCAAGGTTGCATCAGGGATCAAGCCTTCCCTGTCTTACTGAAGTTACATGACATAAGCTATCACTGCTCGATTTTTACATTTGACTATCACTAGGTCAGCATCTTCTAAGCTAATATTTGCATAGTTCTGTTAACATCTGCAGAGCATGTTACATTACCTTGCCTAATCTGGACAAAGCCCTATATTCTTGTCCCCACTTTACAAATAAGGAAGCTGGTTCCCTGCCACCAAGTGCTGAGCCCATGGCTCTAACGAAGGTCTTATAACTCCATGTGGCTGTTCTTTCCATTCTGGTCTACAAACCAATTTTGCCTCTTTGCCCAGAAGAAAGGGGATGACCCAACCATGGACTTGCCCAGCACCTAAAAGTGTTCGCCAGGTTTCAAAAGCAAGAATGATTGATTTTACTACCAACAGATATTTCACACACACTACTTTCTGAATATTCAGGCAACAGCACGAAAAATAAATACATCTCACCTGTTCTTCTCACAGGGGGTTCAAGCCATAATCAGGTGACAGGAGAAGAATCACAGGACAAAGCTATGTCATTATCACAAAATTCCAAAGCAGGAAGCACCAAGTAACTGGGATAGAGGAACCAGTAATTTTATGTTGCTTTTACTATGCAAATGCAATGATGAGTTTTAAAGAAAAGGCAGCCTCTCTTTCACTTTATGATATATAGACCTAAAGTTACACATAATTCCAATGATATTTAAAATGCACTTCAGGACTTCCCTGGTGGCACAGTGGTTAAGAATCCACCTAGCAATGCAGGGGACACACGTTCGGTCCCTGGTCCAGGAAGATTCCACACACTGTGAAGCAACTAAGCCCGTGCACCACAACTACTAAGCCTGTGCTCTAGAGCCTGCAAGTCACAACTACTGAGCCCATGTGCCACAACTACTGAAGCCCACACACCATGCTCTGCAACAAGAGAAGCCACCACACTGAGAAGCCCATGCACTGCAATGAAGAATAGTCCCTGCTCTCCACAGCTAGAGAAAGCCTGCGCAGCAACGAAGACCCAACTAGCCAAAAATAAATAAATAAAATACGTACATACATACATACATAAATAAACCATAAAAAAGTTATAAAAATGAAAGAAATAAAATGCACTTCAAACAATTTGTGAATTGTCATTCTAGTTATAAATTTTTATAAGAAAATAAATGACAAATTATTGTTGTATGATGGGTTCAAAACTTGACTGTAGCCACTAATCGGCAAACTATTGCAAAAAAGCATGAATATTTTCAAACATCTTTGCAGAGTATATCTCATGTACCGTGTGTCATGCCTGATACATGTTTTATACATATCACCATGACTGAAAAAAGACCAATGGGTAATCACGGACTTCTGGCAGCATTTCTGGAAGTTCAATACATACAATAATCTTAAAGATCTTACAGAAGCTTCCAAATATCTTACAATGCTTACAATTATCTTGCATATCAGGAGTTGGCAAACTTTTCCTGTAAAGGGCTTTGCAGACCATATTTTAGGCATTTCAGATCATATGACCTCATTGAAAGTACACAATCCTTCTGTCAATAGCATGAAAGTGGACATAGTATGTAAATGACAGGTGTGGCTGTGTCCAATAAAGCTTAATTTACAGTAACAGGTCCACAGGTCAGTTTGCCAACCCCTTCTACAAAAAACTTATTTTTACCAAGTCTGTCTTTCCCACTAAAATGAGACTAGACACATCCTAAAACGGGCTGGGCAGTGCTGCTCACCTGCGACCCAATGGTCTCCTGGAAGCAGCGGCCAAGCTGCGTCTTAGCAGCCACTGGGTACACGTGAGGGATGACTTGCTGGTGTGAGTACGAGGAATGGACCGTCTGGCTCTTCTGGACAGGAAGCCCTTGGTAAGAGACTTGGGACTGGCCCGGTTGAGCTTCTTTTACCTTCTGGCCTGTTGGGGCATCAACTCTTGAAACCTGATGTATCTGGACTGAGGCCTCAGGAGGGTGCTTCACATGGATATTGACTATGTTAGGAGGAAATTTCACTAAAACAGATGGGGAGGAAAACTTATCAGTCATAAAAAATTAACATGCACGTAAGGATGAAAATAAATTTTCATGCTAGTCAGCATGAAATGAAATTTTATACACACACACATACTTAAGTACACATATATATTATACATAGGATAAATGATACATTTATAGTGTATCTATTTTTGCTGCACAGCCATCAAAACTCTTGAGAGTAAAGGGGGACACTCAAAAATTAAACCTGAATTTATATACTTTAAAGAATAAAACTGCTTTTACAAAGAGAAATTTAAACCTCTCACAGTAACAGATCCACGAGACAAAAATTTTTTTCAGAAGAGTCATAAAGCTATGAAATTGGTGCTACTTGTGGTCATGCATTTTATCAAACAAGAGTAACAAAGATTCAAGGGTTTAGTTATTTTTGAATTTCTCACAAAGCTTCCATCTTAGCGACTGTAGGATTTAAATACAATTTCACAAAGCATAGTACTCTTACCCTTAAACCTGGTGTGTACCTACTTCTGTGCTTCTCGTGACACACACAAAATACCAAAGCGGGATATTTTATATCTGTATTTTCTTTCTCTGTAGTTTTCACACAGAATTTCATCTTCTGATGCTAAGATTCAGATTTTAAAGAATAAGATCCAGTAACACTTCTCTGACCCCCTTTTTTTAAATTGTGCATATGTAAAAGGTGCCAGGTTGAAAAGAATGAATTAGTCATAGAATTTCTTAGCTCCAAGTGACCTAGTTTACCTTCCTCTACAGATGGATAAACTGAAGCCCAGGGAGGTTATAGACTGTTTAGAACTAAAACCAAGCGCTCTTTGACTACAAAATAGGCTTGACATTCACCAGCAGGTATTGTGTGATCTACTGGTTTATTAATACCATAAGGGCCATAACACCATCTTGCTCATCATTCCATTTCCCAGGCCCTGCCAGAAGAGTGCCATGTACGTTTATTAACTCTTGGTCCTGGGTCACCAGAGAAAGATGGGCTCCATTGTCTTATTTCCTAGACACCATTCTCTACAGCCTGGAAAGCACAGTCGCCATATACCTAGGCCCATATTCTGTTCCAATACCAGCCCTGCAGACCCTTGGCTTCTGTGTGGCGTTGGCATGTTAACAGAGTTCTGACGAATGGGCAAAATCGAAATAATCAGCTTACCTTTGACTCCTTGCTGGCTGGTCATGGTCAGAGGCAAAGTATGTGTAGAGTGGACAACGTGCATTCCCAACGCCTTGCCTGACTGCTGGGAGTGCTGATAAAGTTTAGGCACGCTGGCACCATGCACCGGGATCTGACAGAGCTTCCCTGTGAAGTTGGGAGGGCACTGGCACTTGTCCCTTGAGCTACACTGCCCTCCATTCATACATGGAAGATGGCAAATTACTGTAAGGGAAATGAGAATACGTGGAGAGCTGATTAGTTCCTCAAATGCTAGGTAACAATCAACCAACAAAACTCCCCCAAATCTCAGCCATCATATTCCTGATGACTTTAGGAACGGTAAACAAAGAAGTATCTACACTATGACAAAAACACTTCCCATTTTTTTTTGTACTATCTTTTTCTTTCCACTTTAAGTCATTTAGCTCTCCAATTGCTTGTGGTTGTTCACCCACAATGGTGGAAAGAATTCATGGGGAAAATATGCATATATATAAGTACATATAAAGTAGCCACTCAGGATCTCTCTTGCATTTCATAATTACTTTGTTTCCCTATTTAATTACTAGTTTATTTACTGTCTCCCTAGATTATAAACTCCTTGGGGGAAAGGAATATGATTGGTTTAATGACCTTTATATCCTCAGCACCTAGAATAACGCCTGGCATACGGTGGACATTAAACATTTCCCCAAAGAATCAACAAATGAGAATGCTAAAAATATCTGTGGAGAATTTTCTCTGCCTAAGACCCTGAACTAAGTGCTATCCAGAATAAGGGAGTAGAATAGTTTGAATCCTATTTCACAGGAATTTGCAATCTCATTGGGATAACAAGACCACAGTGAAAGCTACAAGTAGCAGAGTGATTAATAGTTGGGAATTTAATTTATTTGGAATACCAAAAGATAAAAGGACATGTTTGGGTGAAAAATTTTAAAAGGAGTTTTAATTTCTGGCTAAATTCAGCTTAAGGCCAAGCTCTTTATCACTAATGAATTCTTCCTATTAGCCCTTAAACTGATCAGATTTCCAGCAGCTTAAAAAATAGTCCCTCAACTCCATTTTCTTCCAGTTTCTGTTTCATTCCTCTCCCTCCATGACCAAGCTTTCCAAAAGAACTGTCTGCTCACTTCTTCGCTCCCTACCAGCAAGCCTGGGCCAGGCTGTGTTTCCCTTTCCCCACACCTCCCCTATGCTGAAGCTCCTCTTACTCAGGTCACTAATGGTCTCCGCGTTGGATGGATTTCAGTCTTCCCTTGGCTTCTGTGACATCTCAAGCCATCTAGTTTGCTCTTTCCTCTTTGTGCACTGTATCTTAATGGTCTCTGCAGACTCCACTTTGTACGTATCCTTTAAACACTGATATGCTTCAAGATTTGATCTTAAAATCTTCTGCTTTACTAAACCTACAGACTCTTGATTTCATCCTATCGTATGATGATGTCACCCAAAACTGTATGTCTTAGCCAAAGCTTTCTGCTATACTCCATGCTGTCTACTACTCTTTCTTTCCTGTAGATCTTCTACAGGCATCTCAAACTTACAATGTCCCAAATGGAACTTGATCATCTTCCCCCTAACATCTTCATTCACTGAGGAACTCTTAACAGAAACCTGAGGTCTGCTCTATCCTTTCACCCACCCAAACATCCAGTCCTCCAGGTCCTGCCTTCTAAACATTCATCAAATATGCCCACATCTTTCTTATCATAGGGTCTCTGTTTTCTCTGAAATCTCATTCCCTACAATCCAGATACACTGAACTTGATTCGGTTCCTAAGTGGAAAGGGCCCTCTCACCTCTCCTCAAGCTTTATCTACCCTGAGTCCTTGGCCTGGAACACTCTTTCCATTTGGCCCCCCTCACCTACCTAACTCCTACTCACCTTTTAGACCCTGCTTAAACCTCACTTCCCTGGAAGCATTTCCAATGGCCCCTCATCTAGGTTTGGTGCTTCTCCTCTGTGCTTCCGTGGGCTCCCATTCACTGCTCATCATGCCGCCTGGCTTACTGCATTACAACTGTCTGAGTACTTTTCTGTACGCCTCCTTCGACTAGAGCTCTGTGAGGTCTGGGACTTTAATGTTTTACCTCTAGCGTGTAGCTCAGCTTTTAGAAAAAATGCTGCAGCTCAAAAAAAAAAAAAACCACTAGATGAAAAATGAACAGATTTATGGCTACCACTTTGTCAAATACCATTCTAGGTACTGCAGAAGAAAGTAAAAGCTAACTGGCACTATTAGGTAATACATGATAACTAAAAATACTGATCAGCAAATAAGTAACATTGGAAAAATATAAAATGCAAATTCTGTGGAACTTCAGTGAAAACTCACTTCTGGGGAGTCAAAATAGACTTTACAGGAGAGATCATTTGAGATAAGTCTTTGAAGCCGGGTAGGATTCATAAAAACAGAAAGGATTGCATTCTAGGAGGATAGTATGTAAAAAATGGGGGGGCGGATAGGCATATTTGGGAGATAATGAGAAAGCCTGTCTTGTTGAAACCCCAGATTCCTGAGGGGAAGGGTCAGGTGATAAACTGGGAGATGCAGGCTTAAGTCAGATAATGGATAAAGGCCTGATAAGAAGTTTGGATTTTATTTTGTAATTTTGAAGACTCCAAGGAGAGAATTTTGCAGGAAGTTTACTCTTGTGATGGCATATGGCATTAGCTGAAAAGGACTGACCTAGACGTCAGATAGGAGACTCCTAAAATAACTGAAAGACAAGTTGAAAAATCCATGGATTAGAATGATGGCAACAAGAATTAAAAGAAACATGAAGTAATAGCATGATAGACAGGCGATAAGTACAACATGGAGATAGGACACAGGAAATAAGCAGCAGGCCAAAGAAGAAGGAAGACAGTGAAGGAGAAAAGAAAGAGCTGGAAAAAATGACCAAAGTGACCACCTAGAACTATGATGAAGTCAAAACTGCCCATGCTGGTAGGGTCTGGAATATGTGTCCTCCAGTGTCTGAGCTACAAGGAGGTGCTGGGTAAGAAGAAGAGTCAAAGCTGACTCTGAGGCTGAGTCGAAGACTTCGTAGCTCCCAGTTCAATTCTGAACTGAATTTCTAAATGACAACTTGGCTACACTGGATGGGATTAATGTGTAATGGGCAAGGATACAGGGAGCCTGGCCAAGATTTTAAAATACTACAAATAATTTATAACTGGAATACAAGCACTCCTCACTTTGTATGGTTCCAATATGCATGAATTTCAGTTAACACAGTTTGGTTAAATAACAATAGTCCTCCAGCAACATGGTTCAAACTTCATTTGCCACAATATTAACTAGGTAATTGCATAAAGTACAAACTTCACTGCTAGCTCTTTGGTCCACAAACCACTACATAAATAAGAGATGTGTGTCATGATCAGTAACCAATCATGTCACTTCCCTCAGAGTCTATTGGTGATCAATCCCAGCATATCTCTTATTCATTTCAGGCACAGACAGCAAAGGCGGTAATTGTGTTGCCTCCTCACTTCACACTGATAAACTTACATGACATTTTACAGAAGCATATAATCAAAAGGGTCAACAACAACAACAACAACAAATGTGGCAAAGAAATGAAAGTGGTAACATTGGAAGTGAAATCGGAAAGTGGTTGTGATGTAGGATAGAGATGGTCCAAAGGAAATAACATTAAAGGAACTCACAGATATTCCACAGCTTTGAAAGTACAAAGGTAAGATGTTGGAACCTGATTCAAACTTGGAAAGTATAACAGCTCTCTAAAGAAGAGATACTCATTCTGCATCATAAAGTATATGAGTAGAAAGCAACAACGTTCAACCTACTCTTGTTAAGTTCTACTTGAAGCAACAAAACACTTTCTCAGCGTTTCCAACATTTTAAATTACAGAGCACTAGATAAACATCAGTTTTACTATTTTTTTCCTTTCCCTATACATACATCACCTACAGTTAAAAAAAAAATTGTAATGTTTCGACAAAAAAAATTTTTTAAGGTGATAAAACTAGTAATTTTCCCATTGATTATTAAGATAATTTTGCACAGTTACAGCCTGCATGGTAATTTTTATGGTCCTGCACCACCATGCAAAGAGGACTACCTATAACCTTTACTAAAATAATTTCACCTATGTTACCATCTTTTTTACAAGGAAGCTTTTATTTCTAGTATTAATAGCGGATTTTGAAATCTAACATAAACTTAATTAGCTTTGTATAAAACTATTTTTAAACCTCTGAGATAGCTTCCACACAAATGTTTCAAGAACTGTGCTAGTCTAAGTGGATACAGTAATAATCCCAGAACAGAATCCCAATAACCCTGTAACTTTCTGGTCACAAAGGAAACCGTTTCTGCTGACTTATTCCAACCAATAACAGGCCACTATTTATAACCATTTATGAATGAGAAATAAAATACCTATTCTCCTGTTCCAGTATTTTCACAAAATCTAAATTACAATATAAAGTTCTTTGCCTCAGCTCACTCACTGTGCATTGAGTTCTTTGTGGCAGGTGATCTTTTTAAAGCTAAATAGTCTTTTATGTCAAAGAAAACAAATTTAAAATCAACCTACAAAAGTTAAGGATTTAACTATGAATAGTTTCTTTCTGTTTCAAAAGTTCATGCCACTCTCAAAACATCGCCTGGTGATATATAGTCTGTGTGGCCAGTGTTCTATAAAACTTTCTCAACACGTGAAGAGGAAAAAGAATAAGTTATCCTTAAGGCTGGCTTGAGAAGCCTGTGGAATGCTGGTTGTAAGTCTAGCTGTGGTACATATATTTTAGAACATATAACTTGAAGGGGTAATGTAGAACACTGGCTGAGAAATTCCATAACCTTGTCAGCTTGACATCTTGCCGGCCATCACCATAATTCACTACATTGCATCCTATGGTCACCCGGGACCTACCACAAATAGCAAGAGGTATATGGGCCTTCAACCTCTATTCCAGTAAGTGTAATTTCGTGACAACCACTCCAAGTATCTCATGGTATGACTATAAAAGGTCACAATGAGCAAAAGGATGCAGGCTGGAAGAAAAACTTGGGGGGTTTAAATACGCCCAGCATTTCGGCGCATTCCACCATTCACGGTGGTCTATAAAACAACTTGCAGGACTCAAGAAACTGGGCTGACAGGATAACACTCACAGTCTATGCCACAAATTGGAACTTAGTTTAAATGAATAGGTACTGACTTGTATACAAATATGGGCAAACCAAATTTTCTACAGATTTGGGCTATAAAAAGCTAGACTCTCATTCTTCCCTGTTATCTTAGCTGACTATAAAAATATTTCAGCTGCTTGTCCCCGAAAGGCGCTCTAAGAATGTACTTGACTTTCCTACAGCAACACCCCAGTCCCCTCCACCCGCCCCCTCACTCTGTGTGCCAGCAGACTGTTTCAAGTTCTTGTGGCTAAGACAGAGCGGGGAAAACAAACCTCCATCTGAAGGAAAACCTCCATCTGTCATGTTACAGAAGACACACACATGATTTTGATTTGAATAGCTACTTCAACTTTCCCCCTTGTCTCTGAATAGGAGAATAATGTTCCCTTAAAGGCTTTCAGCATTTTGGTTGACGTCCCTTGTACGATGAAAAGAAAGCAATAATATTTTTAGAAAGTACAAGGTATCACTTTATTTCTCCCCTAAATATACCTACATCACCCTCTTTTTAAAGGATACCCTTAGATTCTATTCAGCCAGAAGGTAGGTTAATAATGTAGCTGTTTAAAGCTTTCAGATAACAAATATGTCAAATAATAATTAAATGCTGCAGGACTTCCTTGGTAGCACACTGGTTAAGAATCCGCCCACCAATGCAGGGGCCATGGGTTTGATCCCTGGCCCAGGAAGATCCCACATGCTACAGAGTAACTAAGCCCGTGCACCACAACCACTGAGCCTGTGCTCTAGAGCCCGGGAGCCACAACTACTGAGCTCATGTACCACAACTACTGAAGCCTGTGCACCTGGAGCCCATGCGCCTGAACAAGAGAAGCCACTGCAATGAGAAACCCACGCACCATAACAAAGAGTAGTCCCCGCTCTCCACAACTAGAGAAAGCCTGTACACAGCAACGAAGACCCAGCACAGCCAATAAATAAATAAATGAAAGAAAAAATAATAATTAAACACTGGAGCAAACCATTGCTCATTTTATAAACCTATCCCACTTTTTAAAAACCTGCATTCTTGCCTTTTAATTCAGTATGCATCACCCCCCAAAAATAAAATAAAATAAACAACTAAAGCTGAAAGCCAACATGGAGGTCACATTCCTCTGGAGCAAGGACAGAGGAACTGAGGAGGCCTCGTTCTACACATGAGCCAAGAAAAGACGTACAGAGATGAGTAGGCATTTACTAAAATCTAAGTCTGAGTTTTTTATTGAATGAAGAGATTTATCACTGGTGTGCTCCAAAACTGCTTACAGCCAGTTCTTGATTATCTGTCTGCTATCTTATACTGAGACCCAGACTGAGCCAAGAAAACATTTGAGATACAGGTTGTCTAGAACAACCTATCCAAGGAGGTGACATTTCACCTAAACCTAAAAGGAGAAGAATCCAGTGATATGAAAGTTGGCAGAAGAATGTTTGCAGAAGAAGAAATAACAGGAGCTAAGACCTTGAGGTGAGACATGGTTTAGAAAGGCCCAGAAACTGAAAGGAGGTTGATGTGGTGGGAATGTCAGAGGAAAAGAGAAAGTGAGAAAAGCTGGGTGGAGAGACAGAGGAGAGCCAAACTCCTGTTTCTTTCCACAAGGATATAGGGCAGCCTGTAAAAGCAGATACAGTAAAACAGGAAAAAAGTAAGTTAAAACACGGGACCAGGATAGATTATGAAGTACAGGAGACAGAACCAGAAGAGAGAGAACAAAGATAAGTAAGGGTAAGTAGAATCATCTATTGTGTACATGTGAAATGTGCACTGTAAACTTGGCTTTGAGTTCCTGGACCTCATTTTACGTTTTTGAATAACTATTTAGCCAGATTGAAGTTAAATTCTGTAAGGCTCAATTTAAGACTCAAACAGACAATGATTCTATTGATAAGAGGACTTTTAAAATTTCTTCATATTGATTACCTATGGCATGATAAGCGTAGTGGGCTGGATGGTGGTCTCCCAAAAGATATGCCCATGTCCTGTGAATGCCCAGAATCTGTGAATATTACCTCATGTGGTAGATGACTGAACACCACCTTACATGGCAAAACAAATGTGACTGGAAATCCTGAGAGGAGGCCCTTATCCTTGATTATACAGGTGACCTCTCATTTCAATGACAAGGTCCTTTTAAGAGTGAGGCCCAGGGAGGTTTGACCAAAGAAGAAGAGGCAATGACCAAGGAAGAGATCGCAATGATACAGCCAGAAGTCAAGGAACACCAATAGTCAGGAGACGTGGGAAGAGGCAAGGAAGGGACTCTCCTCTAGAGCCTCCACAGAGGGGAGCATGGCTTTGCCTACACCTTGATTTTGGCCTTCTGGTCTCTAGAACTGTGAGAGAACACATCTCTACTGCTTCAAGCAAAAAAATAAAAAATAAAAAAAGTAAGAGGATTGTTTACATGTACTGTGTGCTTCATAGTACACGTATCTTTTTTTTTTTTTTTTGGTTGTGTTGGATCTTCATAGAGAAAGCACCCGCAGGCTTTCTCCAGTTGCATCAAGTGGGGGCTACTCTTCATTGTGGTGCACGGGCTTCTCAGTGCAGTGGATTCTCTTGTTGCAGCGCACGGGCTCTAGGCCCACAGGCTTCAGTAGTTGCAGCATGCAGGCTCAGTAGTTGTGGTGCACGGGCTTAGCTGCTCCACAACATGTGGGATCTTCCCAGACCAGGGATCGAACCTGTTGTCCCCTGAATTGGCAGGCGGATTCTTAACCACTGCACCACAAGGGAAGTCCCATAGTACATGTAAAAGGAAAAAACAGAGTCCAAAGAAATCTTGGGGCAAAGGGAAAATGCTTCCATAAAAGCTAAAAATGCACCTACATACTCTTTCCAGCCACAGACAATCTCTTTGTTTTACCCGCTCTAGAAATTAAGACGACCATCCTCATCCCATCCCATCTATCAAATACTAAAGTACACTGGACTAGAATTAAAAGAAATGCACATTTCAACAAATGCAATATCTCAACCTTAATACAAACAAAAATCCCACGAATCTAATTTTTAATGCTGGTGCACATTAGCGAATGCTTGGATAGCATGTTCTGTTTATAATCCGGGAGATAGGAAGCCCTACCACCCACACACGCATCAGAGCTTCCAATCTGGGATGAGGCCATTCATCATCTCAGCTTTGTTTACAGCTTTCTGCTCATTGATCATCAACCTCACCATAGCTGTAGGCTACCTAATTTGACCTAGTTTTATACTTTGCATTACCTAAGGAGTTTGCTATATCAAACAAATCACAAGATTCCACTTTATATCCTTCATCCAGAGAAGCTCTCAGTAATTCCCAAACCCAGGGCTCTTTTACTGTTAGGAATAATACAGCAATATCTGCAAGCTGCAGAGTAAACACACCAAGCCCACACACCTTGGGATACCGGGGCAAATCATTTCACTTTGTGGATCACTGTGTCCTCCTCTGCAAAAGGGGGTGATCCAATGACACAATCCACAGGTTCTTTTTTCTTTTTTTTTAATTAATTAATTAATTTAATTTGTTTATGGGTTGCACTGGGTCTTTGTTGCTGCACACGGGCTTTCTCTAATTGTGGTGAGCGGGGGGCTACTCTTCATTGTGGTGCATGGGCTCCTCATTGCAGTGGCCTCTCTTGTTGCAGAGCATGAGCTCTAGGCATGTGGGCTTCAGCAGTTGCGGCAGACAGGCTCAATAGTTGTAGCTCATGGGCTCTAGAGCACAGGCTCAATAGTTGTGGTGCATGGGCTTAGTTGCTCCGCAGCATGTGGGATCTTCCCAGAGCAGGGATTGAACCCGTGTCCCCTGCACTGGCAGACAGATTCTTAACCACTGTGACACCTAGGAAGTCCCTACAGTTTCTTTTCTATTCCTGCAATTATGGTTCTCAAAACTCTAATCAAGTTAGTAAATAGAGAGAAATTCAGATTTCCTCATCTAATGTGACTGATATAAAATTTTTAAAAGGGACAAATACATGTCCAGCCATGTGTACTTTGTGTAGAAGGGACTGGGGTTATTCTGTTACATGGTATGCTTTGTTTTTATTTTAATGTATAATCAGACACTGATTCAAACATAAGTTGCCTACTTAGTGACAAAGTAGTTAATAAAATGCCCAAAGGTTTATGAAAAGCTGACTTCACTTGGGAGAATTATATAAACATAATTGGGGAAATGACAGTGCTGTGCACTAATGGACAGTGAGATAAGTTTCATAAAAATGATATGCTTCATCCCTAAAGACAATACCTTTTACAATGGTTTCACTGCAACTATCTTCAGGGACACAGTGTCATTTTAGCTACTGTAGTCAAGCATTTTCTTTAATATCATTGCAAAATGCTTTCTCAAAAACCAAGTAATACACTTAAGCTGTATACAATATTAAAAATAAGTTTAAAAAACATATTGCACCACTATAATTTGCAACCTTGGTCTAGAGACCAAGTTCATTCGCTCACCAACTTCATTAATATCTGCTTGTTATTTATTTATTCCTGAGGTTTCAAGATAGGATTAGAGATTAATCTAAATTTAGAATTTTAAAATATTTGCCAAGTCAAAACCTCAACATACACATCTAACTTCACAGCACAAAACTGCACTAAAATCTTGTGATATCATAGCCAGTCCAAATTCTTGCAGCCCTTTCAAGTCTGGTCTAAATACGGCCTCCAATAAAGAAACTTTCCTCCAAAGAAAGGAGGATGCTGAATAGGAAAAAATCCTAGAAGGATTTGCAAATTGGGGAGGGGAGAATCTAATATAATTTGTGTCATTTATCAATCTGCCTTGTATTACAATTATTTTTTGTTTCTCTTCCTCCTACTAGATTTTGAGTACGTTGGGAAAGAGGCCATGATGTTTTCATCTCTGCATCTCCCCCATATTTCATAGCACAGCATTTTGCAGACAAGAATTCAACATGCAAATGTTGCCGTTAATTCCCTAAAAATTCAAGATGGAAAAAAATGCAGCATTTACCTCTTGCAACACTCCTCGTTTTTTTCTGACACCACTTCACTTTAGCATACACACAGGTCTTCCTCGACTTATAAGGGGGTTATGTTCCAATAAACCCATCTTCAGTTGAGAATATCGAAAGCCAAAAATGCATTTAACACACCTAACCTACCTAGCTTAGCTTTGCCTACCCGAAACGTGCTTAGAACATTTACAGTTGGGCAACATCATCCAATGCAAAGGCTACTTTATAATAAAGTGCTGACTATCTCATGTAATTGAATACTGTACTGAAAGCGAAAAACAGAATGGTTGCATGGGTACAGAGAAGGGTTGTGCGTACCGTATACTGGTTGTTTACCCTCATGATGGGTGGCTACTGGGAGCTGCAGTGGCTGCTACTCCCCAGCCTCATGGAAGAGGACCCGACTACCCATCACGTGCCCAGAAAAAAAAAAATCAAAATTCAACACCCAAAGTACAGTTTCTACCAAATGCACATGGTCTCCACACCATCATAAAGTTGAGTCCAACCACTGTAAACTGGGGACCATCTGTACTAAAACAGCAGTCTTCAAACTATGCTCCGTAACACATTGCAGTTTCCACAGGGGTGCTGAAAAGGATCTGCTAAATAACCTAATTCAATCACCTTATCCTATAGACAAAGAGTGAGCTACAGAGATTTTTGTGTGCTTAGGATTCAGGGCCAGATTGGGACAGAAATGGGATTCGGGCCCAGGTTTCCTGAACCCTGGCCCAGTGCTCTTTTCCATATAGATCTTATGATGGAAGGACCAAGACGTGTCCCTCAAGTCCCCCCACACAGTCTTGTCCCAAGTCTTCCTTCTTCCACAGAAGCATTTTTCATAATTGGTTAGCAGGTGTGCTAACGCAGCAGTCCCCAACCCTTTTGGCATCAGGACCGGTTTCGCGGAAGACAATTTTTCCATGGACGGTGGCGGGGGGTGGGGGTGGGGATACGGTTCAGGCGGTAATGTGAGCGGTGGGGAGCGGCAGATGAAGCTTGGCGCACTCCGTCGTGGCTCACCTCCTGCTGTGCGGGGGTGGCGGGGCGGGGGCCCCCTGTGCTCATGGAACCCTAACTTACACGAAGGTGTGGTCAGTTGCAGATGAGGTATACTCATGAACTCCTCCAGGGGTCGGAACTCCTCCGAAACATATCTGGGCTTCTTTTTTTAAAAGAAGAAAGCATAGACCTCAGAGGGAGAATAGAAGCAGAGTCAAGAACAATGAAAAGAAAAAGGAACTGAACAACACTTGTTGGACAGCACAGACAGAGAACATTTCCATCACTGCAGAAAGTGTTATGGCGCTCTGCTGGTCTATCACCTGTCCCCTTCAGTTCCCGTGAGGTGAGAAGTAAAGGCCAGAAGCTCAAAAACGTGGTGTTGGCTCATTCAATGAAAACTCATTCTGTGTCTGCCATGGCCAAGCACTGTTCTAAGCCCTCAGCAAAAGTCGAGAAACAAAGCAAACCAAGACCCCTGCCCTCCTGGCTCTTACCCTCTGTCATCTCATTGTCTTTGTGACACTCTGGGCACGAGGAGAATCTTGGTTTGGGGCCCAAGAGCAGGACAGAGTTCAAGAAAGCGTTGTTCTCTCAGTTCTATAGGCTACCAAGTACCTCTCTGAGCATGAAAAGAGGTCGGGCAGGGCACAGAGCTGGGTGTTCTGGGGAAGGACCTTCCACAGGACAGGGCTAGGGCTCTCTCTCAGGACTCCATCTGCAGTGGCCCTGGAAAGGTCTGGATAGGAAACCTGGGTGGATGCCTTGTGGTTGACTGCAGCTCACCAGCACTGGGTGGGGAGTGGGGGAATACCCTTGCTGATCCTCAGGCACTCCTGCAAGGGGTGCAGTAGGGATGAAGTTTCTGTGTAAGAAGGCAAGAGTATGGGGCTAGCGTAACTTGGGTTTATCATTATATTATCTATACCCACAAACTGGTAACGCCTAGAGGGACATCCAGGTTACAGTCAGGATTGCCACAGTTCACATCTGCATTCTTTTGTCCCTATATAGCCATAATAGTGTCCCATGTTATAAACTGCTACAGAGCCTGAATAGCTACATAATATTCCATGAAGTTGACAGATGGCAAAATACACAGCCATTCCTTTATTATTTGTTCAGATTGTCCGAATTTCTTTTCAATGACTACAGATAAGGCTGCAAGGAACATCCTCAAGTACATAATTTTATCTTTCTTAGTAATTCTTTCTTCACGCATTCAACTAATACTGGGCAATTGCTTAATATGTAACAGGCAATGTGCTAGGTGATCTCATTACTAAGAAAAACACCTGAGCCAATTAAACCAATGGAACCATCTTATTGTGAGGAGGACTGGGAACACCGGCATTAAGAGCAAGGGCCTGGAACCAGATCTCCAGGGGGTGTGAATCCCAGCTTCATCATTCCTTAGTGGTATGCTCAGACGCAAGTTACTTAGCATTTCTCTCCCCCTCATTTCTTCACCTAGAAAATGAGCATAAAAACTGTACATGGCGCATACGGCCGTCGTGTGGCTTGAATGAAGTTATACATTCAAAGCACTTAGAACTCACCACGCGGTGAGCACTCGGCAATGTTAGCCATCGGCATCAGCTCTCTGATTAGGATGTAACGGGAATATATAAAAGGGGAAACCAGGTACTGGCAAGGAGGGGGTGTGAATATCCTTATAGCCAGTCAGGTCGTGCAGTATACTGCACGTTATTTCATTCCCTGCTCTGCTCCCAGCATCCAATGAAGAGATGTTGAATCGTGAAGTGTATCAATAGACGAATCTTCTAACGAGTTTATCAATTATTAACATCAATAGCAGTGTATGAACGCACCCAAATTCACATCTTGTCAAAACTGGATTTTGTTCTGAAGTATTACTACCAGCTTAACAGCTTCGAAATAACTTCTAAGCTATAATATTCTACCTGCAATCAGGTTATACCATCACAATGTTGATTTTGCATGTCTACTTACTAAAGATTTTTAACACTTAATATTTGTAACATTTTTAACTTTTTATTTCCTCTTGTTTGAAGTATCTTTGTATTTTACCTATCCCTTAGAATCTTAATGAGTTTAAAAATTACTTTAATGACAGTTTTTATGGATAATAGAATTTAAGACTTTGTCATAATGATGAAAATATCTTTGTAAATATATTTCCTGTTCATTTTAGTTTGTTTGGATAGAAATATTTCACTGTTTCCATATAATTAAGTTTATAGGCTCCTCTCCCTATAATGTTCTGTTCCATTCCTTTAAAAGCTGCTAGCGTCTGATAACCTATTTCATACTAGCTCTTCAGATTATTTCCATCTCTTTCTTGCTTATTTAACTTGTTCCATCTGGAATTTTTACCCAGTGTATAAATATGGGTTACTGCTCATTTTGCTTCAAGTTGCAATCTAAATAGCTTAACATTAGTTATTAAATAAAACTTCCTTTCCCCTTGTTTTTAAAGCTAAGTTATTTTGAATGGAAGTCTTCAGAAGGGGAAGACATGATATAGCAGAAAAAGAAAAAAGAAAAAAAAAAGGCAGTTTAGGGTGGAGTTAAGGATGGGAGAATGGGGGAAGAACACAGGATAACCGAGTGGAGGCCCAGGACTAATACAAAAGCAGAGCAACACTCCCTGAGAGACATGAAAGAAGCAGCTCACTGGGTAATAAAATGAAATGGGGTCTGTAGAATTCAGTCAGATGCCAAAAGGGATACATTCTGAGTAGACAATGTTTGGGAACCACTACTATAAACAAAAATCTGCATGGTCCGTCTACAGCTCCCTTTCATTCCCACCCTCCATGGATCATTCCTTTCCCAGGCTCCCACTGAACTACGCTACCCCAGGTGAGAGTATTTCTTTATCCGGGTCTTTTATTTCATTTAAAGAGCAGGGATCCCTTGCAGCGTTCTCCTCCTGAGCAGTAAGCCGTCACGGAGAAGCAGAGAGGAAGGTGACACCGGGATGCAGTGCAGGGCGTCACAATCACCAGGATTAGGAACGTATCCAATGCAAAGGACACAGAATATCCTGTGTAGCTGCTGAAGGGACGTGCATTTGAAAAAGGCAGCCACAGATCTAGATATCTCGTCTAGAAAATCCTTAGGTGGGAAAACAGACTTCTAATACCTTCTTTACACACATAAGAGTCCAGGCAGATTGTGACCTTAAAAATCTCCACAGAACACAAAAACTGCACAGGGAAAACCAGCTGAGATGCCTCTCTACACTGGCGGCTAAACTAACCCAAACACTGATGAATTTCAAAGTTTTCCATGTAGACGACAGAATACATACATAGGTATAGACAGAAATTGCCTAAACTCACAAGAAAATGGGCTCAACAACCACCTGACAATTGCTGTCACGATTAGGTATCGGTTTCCGCTTCCGTTAGTAAGAAAAGAACTGATTTTTCACTTCTCTGCCTTTTAGACTTACAGGACTTAGTAAAAGAATGGAAATTAGAGGTAAAAGAGGGCTTTTTTTTTTTTTTTAACAAATACTAAACACTAAAACTTCGTAAGACTGCATCACAAGTTTCAATTCTACAACCCGTTAGATTAAAAGAAAATTCTACCTCAGATTTCTTATCTGTCATGGCATCCATTTTTGGTTCTCATATGCAGGGGCAGAGAGAAATGAGAATGCCTAACGGGAGGGAATGAGAAGGTGATTTATGGATATGATCACACACTAAGGATGGTAGTGAAGAGGTTCCCAAATTGTTTTCACTGGATCAGTCCTTCTGAGATTCAGGCTCATTTGAGCTAAGAGCCACATACATCCATATCCTACTGAACAATTTCAAAGATTCTCTGTATCACCTATGAAAGACCTCTAACCCCAACCACGGCAGGAGGGCTCTTCTTGATCTCGTTCCCACTACCTGTGCAGCCTGGTTTCCCATGTTGCGGTCATGTTCCGTTCAGCTCCAGTCATACCCAACCCTTGGTCTGTTCTGAGCAAGTCATGTTCCCTCACACACATATGGTTCGATAAGGTTCTTTGCGCTCCTCCTCCCAGCTCCCCACCCCAACCCTACGACGTCAACCCAAGCATCTGCCTAAGCTTCACCTCATCCCTATGGCCTCTCCTGAGGACACCAGAGAAACACTGATAGCTCCCACTTCTGCCACACAGCCTCAGAGCAATGTATTCACGTGCACAGCCAGCATTCCACTATAATTGAGTGCATGTCTGACTTCTCCAAAAGGTCACGAGCGCCTGGAAAGGAAGAAACCTTGTCCTTGGGATCCTGCCTGTTTCAGCTGCCCGGCCCTGGAGCTTAACAAAATGCTAGTCACATGCAGGTATCCAGTAAGTGTTTTCTGAATGAATAAATGAACACATGGAGCTTCTTATAAAACATTTTTTTAAAATTCTGGAGCCAGCTGAAGGCCAAATTCCAGTTTATAGTTTCCTTTCCAATTTCTTAATGTTGTCTTACCTGACCCAACATTGACAGCCGATATATTAGTGATTTGCTCTTATTGAGTCTTTCCAAATGATTCAACTGAATTTTCATAAAAACAGTTCTTTTTTGATCCGTTTACATACCATTTTATTTAATAATGTCATTTCCAGTCAGGAACAAAAGAACTGACCCTTGGAAGCCATATTATTCAGACACGGGAGGTATAATGTGTGGGATGAACTCTCAGCTAGGAATATTCAGCATGCTGTGGCCATCAGTCAGTGTATTTTTAAAGAGGAATGGAGGGAATTGGTTAATTCACAAATTCAGCTACATGGAGGTCGTTTTAGAAGGCTTCTACTGCAGACGGCTTAAAAATCACAGGGCAGAACTTTCCAGAGTCAAATGCTAAAGCTATTCAAAGCCACATGATTCATTACTGACTGTGAGATGAGCCAAGATATCTTCTTCCATTTAACTTAAACAACTTGATATGTCAAGTTCAGGTTATTAAAATATGCCTATTCATTCCTCAGCACTCCATATATACTTCCTGAATCTGGAACATTCCATTAAATCAAGACAATATGTATCAAAACTGACTTCCTGAAGATAATTCCTTTTAATCCCCAGTATTGGCCCATGAATATGTTTCTAATTAACTCTCTTGAGATGCAGCTCAGACTCAGACTAAGTTGACTTTTGAAACATCCTAGTGTATACTCTAATACTTGGTTACCACAATAAAACAATCAGAGGTCTAGATTTTGCACAGGATAAGAATCAGAGACATGAAGAAAAGTAAATTAAAACTACCATCATTAATCAGGGCTAGAAAAATTTCCAAATCCTCCTGGCAATGTTCCTAAATAAACCAAGTATCATCAGTGAAACTACTTGGGCATACAAAGAAGAATTTCAGAAACTTTCCCCTAGTATTCCTCCTGTTTCATTCTTCTTTCCTTTTATGGCCAGTCAGACACTGAAGATAAGGAAACTATATAAGGATATTTTAATTCATAATTATAATGCACCATACAGTGATCGCTACTGATAAAAAAAAAAAGTATTTTCATAAACTAAAATCATTTCTCTATAATTTTTACAAGCTAAAACATTTTACCAAATTGATTTCAACATAAAGTGGTATAATTTATCACATATTTGACCCAAACAATACAAAAAAGCCTATACAGGGACTTCCTTGGTGGCGCAAGTGGTTAAGAATCTGCTTGCCAATGCAGGAGACACGGGTTCGATCCCTGCTCCGGGAAGATCCCACATGCCTCAGAGCAACTAAGCCCGTGCACCACAACTATTGAGGCCTGCACTCTAGAGCCCATGAGCCACAACTATTGAGCCTGTGTGCCACAACTACTGAAGCCTGCACACCTAGAGGTCAGGCTCTGCAACACGAGAAGCCACCTCAGTGAGCAGCCCACACACCACAACGAAGAGTAGCCCCTGCTCTCCGCAATTAGAGAAAGCCCATGTGCAGCAACAAAGACCCAATGCAGGCAATAAACAAACAAATAGAGAAAAGAAAAAAGAAAAAGCCTATACATTATTTAGAGAGATATGCATCTACTTTCAGAGTTAATGCTATTCTGGGAAAGGTAATTGCCACAACTGAACTGGAAACCTGAAAAAGCTGAAGGGGGAAGAAGGAAGCACTGTATACCTTTTATACCTACTATTACATTCAATATCATCAGAGCTTGAGCCCCCTCAACTGCAAATATATATTTTCAAGAGCCATTTGGAGCAAAGCATTTTCACTACTTTACTTCTTAAATTCTATTAGTTCTTTTCATGAAACCAATGTATTTAAGCAACTTTACCACGTGATTCACATTTTCTAGTCCATTACTTTTATTAGGAAAGAGACCCAACCAATAAATAACAATGATAATAATATAATACTTCCTGGATGTGACACAAGTTTCAAGTCTAGCGTGTCAGAAGGTCCATGTGCTGGGAAACGAGACACCTGAGTTCCACCTCGTAGGTCTGCATCACACAGCTAAACAGCCCTCAGCAGTTCAGTTCAGTTCTTCAAAACTTGGTTTTCTAATTGGTAAAACATTAGCTCTGATACACAGAATTTTTTCCCAGTGCTAAACTTTTATGGCCCTATAATCTATTACATATGAAAGAACACTGCTTAGGAGCCATAAACATTGGAGCCCCACTTCTTCACCATCCCATAGTACGCACATCAATTGTAAGCAACTTCTGCTGATTCTCTCTCTTCCGCATTTGTTCATTTCTTCCTTTCCACTCCCCAGTGCCTTTGTCCAACTTCAGGCTATTGTATCTTGCACAGACCATGGCAAAGCCATTTTGATAGCCTCCCCACCTCCTTTCTTACTTCTCTCCAATACATTCTCCCTGCATCACGGCTAGAATGTACTTTCTGACTGGTATCCTTAATTAGCTCATTTCCCTACATGATTTATCTATGGCTTTCTATCACCTACCCCCCCCCCCCCAAAAAAAAAAAAATGCTGTCTTCTCAATGGAATTTGAGTAACAAGCCCATAGGCTGCCTCCTAGGGGTTGCACTGACCATTAAAGGCCTGGCCCGTGGTAACAGTGCCGTAAATGCCAGGTGCTGCCCGTCTTACCTCCACCATGTCCTGCATTTTAGACCACAAAATTGACCCACCTGTGATTCCTGAAGCACACCACTCTCTCTCCCCTGAATCCAAGCCAACGTACATGTCATGCCTTGGGCTAGATTCTGGAAGAACTCCACTTCCCTCTTCTTCAGTTGCTGGGCCCCAGGCCCCCTTTAATATCCCACCCCCACTCCCTCAGTGAGGCCTCCTGTGACCCTCCCAGGGGCCCAGGTGCTCCTGCCTTCCCTGCACCTGAAGCACCCTCAGTACACGCCCAATAAATGTCAGTGGTTTGAATGAATCTCAGCGGAGCCAACTCTTCAGCCTTCTGACAGAAGCCATAAGACCCAAAGTTAAACTCTCTGGGTTTAAACACGGACCAACTATCTTTCCTGGTACATCTTTGTATGTTCCTTTTTATTCCAAATGACACCAAAATATGCAATGTTTGAAGTCAAGTAATACATTTTCAGCTAGCATTCCATGATATTTTAGACTGCTTCCAATGCTTTTTCCACTAAAGAGACAGCAGCAACCCTGGAAAGATTTAACTTCTGCTACCTTAGCCACAACCCTCAAACTGCCTTAAAACTTTTAATACTATATCCAGAATACTTTAAAAACCATATTTTGTATTCTTTCCCTCATTTTTAACGTACTGGCATATTTCCAATGTTAAGTGATGATCTCAAGGCTCTTAAAGCTTCCTATTTCTTAGGTCTAAAATGAAGATTCTCTTCTTTTACCATAGCCCTCCTCTTTCGTCTGCATCTGGCAGGTCTCTTCTGAACTTTCCTTACAAAATTCAAGTAACTGCTAGCTTGTTTTGTTGTTCTTTTTTTTAAAAAGGAAGAAAACTGCAACAAAATTTCATAAATATTTCATTAATATTTCATTTTTGAATATGAAGCATCTATCACTGGAAGAGAAAGGCTATACATGTGGATAAACTTACAGCTTATTCATAATCTACATGAGTGATTTATGGTTAGATCTTCCAGCTGTTAGCAAGTTGATCAACAGCCAAGCAGAGGAAAGATATTGAATCTTACTTGTCAAAAATACGTGTAATCAATGTGGTCTAGATTAGGAAAGCTTAAACTTGAAGGCAAGAACAGAATTTCTGCTTTCACCATTAGCATAAAACCATAGAATTCTTACTATTAAAATGGAAAATTCAGGTTTTCATAGCCCAGTACCCCAGGGAAAAAGGAAAAACCAGAGATTGACAGAATTTTCCAAGTAATTATTAGATATATGATCACGATATCCTGTCAGAATTCCTAAAGCCAGAAGAAAAACGATGATTAAGGAAGAACTTATTTTGATTTTTATTTGGCCACTACGTTTATATATGCTCACTTATGTATGAATCTACTGACACACATAAAAACAAATGCAAATGTACTAAACATTTGCATTTGATAAATGTCACCCTCTATTTCTATTACCTTAAATTCAACACTTCAGCCACAAAAGGTAGATCAGAAAGACACTACTGTCTCCCCCCAAATTTGCTCTTCTGAGCCAAACAAGGTGTTTATATATGGCTGTCACCCTGTGCTAAAAATGGTGAGTCTAACAAATAAGTTCCTCACCGTGTGTTTTTCAGGCGTGAAAGGTATCAAGAGACGCTCGCAAGCATGCTCACTTTTACCAAGTCACTCCATTCCCATCTTCAAGAAGCAATTCAGAAGCCATGAAGGATACCAGACAAAAAAAAATTCAATGAGAACTGTCTATAAGTACAGAAGAGATATTTAGTAACTAACCAACTGCTTCAAAATTTATAAAATTGATCATCAGTAATCAACTGAATGTTCACTCCAATATGCAGGTTCTTTAATATGCCCACCAGAAACCTGCTGAAAAGTTTCCGCTTACTTTGTTAATAAATTAAAATATATTAACCCTTTTCAGCTAATACACTTAGTATATAAAAGTGATGGCAATAACATACCTATCTGTAAGTGATTTAATGATACTCTTGACATTTATCCATATAAAAATATTTGTTTGCAGAAGGCAAGGACAATAAAATTTCAATAAGGAAATGGCTATATGGCCTCTACACAAAGGAAAGGTACAGTTGTTGGACTTCTACTCTTTTACAGGGTACTGTACTCACATCCCAGCTACTCTTTCCAGCAACTCTATAAATGACAATTTTATACCAACTTATAGAAGAGTTAACAGATTCTGAGACATTTAGTTTTCTTCCCAAAGTACACCATTAATAAATGGCAGAATCGATATTCAAACTTTACCACGCTATCTCCAAAGTGTGCACACTGTCCCAACAGACTTTAAAGAGGCCAGGAGGGGATGGGAAGGCCTAGTCATTATTGCTATGGCCAGTGGGCTGCTGCAAACACCTGCAGGGCAGGTGTCATACTCTCTCCTCCTCTACCTTTAATAAAAATTACTCATCTACCATAGCTCTTGCTGGGCCTAGAGACTCTGAATCCTTCTTAACACATCACGCAGTCACAGGTCAAGTTGGTGGGTAAAATCTACTTTCCACCCTGAAGTACTGCAATTATCAATAAGGAGACAGAATACTTGCTACTAATCAGGAGGGCCAAACACCTAGTTGATAGTATGCTTGTCTACAATACATAGTTATTCTCAACAGCTCTGAAAAAGCCTATTTCTATAGCAGGTCAACCCACTGTACTGAATTCCCACACTTTTCCATTTATTTTACTAATTATTATTACAGAAACAACATAAAGAGAAGATGTGATGCCTCATCTGTAAAAGCTTAAAAGCTAGCTAGAGGAAACCAAACTTACACGGGCATTCAAGCTTTTGGGAGGGCCACCCAAGGACGCTGACACAACCGATCGATCAAAATACTCTCTTGGAAGCAGCGCTGCCTGAACCACATGAATGACCCACTCAAAAATAATTCCGCAGCACTTGGATTCCATTAACTTCAAGTTTTGCTATTCATCTACCAACAATTAAAAGGGGCCAGTCTCCTCAAGACCCTAATAAATTTTCTCTGTGTGGCTACAGAAATGGAAATTGTCCACAATAGTTATTTTGACAGTTGGATTCAGTATGACCGTTCTCTGGATTGAGTACTTAAATCTGCTAGGCCTCTGTTTTCTAATTGGTCAATCAGAATAATATATCTATTGTTTTCAGGATGAAGAGAACTTTTATGTGAAAATACCTAAAACGATGACGGGTACAGAGAAGGTACTCAATAAACATTAGTTTTCCTTTCCTTCCAGCTCTGGACCAGATCGTTCCCCGTGGTTTCACTCTGGGAATTTTTCTTTAATAATCCATCCAGTTATCCCACAGGAAGCGAAAGCAGCCTAAATTGGACCAACCCATAGATCCAAAAGGCAGTCAGTCGGCAGCATCAGCCTTCAAATAAGCACGACCACTGGTGTTCCTATTATTTACAAGTAATACTTAAAGAGTTGAATAATCAGACACAGTAAGAAACAGATAAGGAACAGAAATCCTTTCTTTAGCAATAGAACTAGTGATGTTACTTTTAAAGGGTGCTGGACAGGAAGTGCTGGCAGTGGTGGCTTTTTTGATAACTCAAACTCAACGACTTGGTTGAGTGGCTGCTGAACTGGCTGAACCTTGACTTTACAGCAAGGACTCAAGGTTCGGAGGGACAATTATCATTAATTTAGCTGCAGCCTGGAGGGACCTATATTGTCCATGATTTTGGATAGGAAGCCCTTGAGTCACAGGGCCACAGTGGCAGCAGGCTGCTCCTCTCTGTGAAGACTAGCAGGGCTCAGTCAAGGCCAAGGGGAGGGAGCCAAGCTAAGCGCAGCTGTTGTTGCTATGGCCACAGCTCACCAGGCTGCAGCTTTGTTTCCTCACTCACAGAGGCACGCTCAGGGCCAGGATTAAGCAGACCCTAAGCCCCCTGCATTCCCATCTCATTGCATTCTGTCTGGCCATGAGACAAAGCAGCACAATAGACATTTTCATCTCACCTTAAATGAGCTCTCCAAACAAATGTGTTTCCGGTCTCACTATATGATGTGCTAGACTAAAAATGTGTCATCACTTCTGCAGAAAAGGAAAAAGGCCCATGCTGTGTTTCTGCCATTTTGAAGACCAATCGTTCTTTGTCTTCACAGTTACCCAGCACTTAAGTACGTTATGATGCGTCTGAAGAATCAGGATTACAGGCACCGCCATACCTTTGTCATCACTATACACTGTACCATGAATTCCTCTCTTTTTTCTCTTTTTCTGTCTATTGAATTCTTCATCCACTCTTAAGGCCTCGCTCAAATGCCACCTTCTCCAATAATAATGGCTTGGTCTCCCCACTCGGGGAAAAAAAAAAAATATGGCTTATAGGGTAGGAGGGAGGGCAGAGGAGGATACAGGAAGGGGAGATTCATTGATGCTGGTGTTTAAGAGTTTTTGCCAGGGGACTTCAGTTTACATTTTAAATTCCAGGAAGTTGAAGTGTTCTGGGTAATCCATGTGACTCACTGGAAAGAAATCTTTCATTTTCTGGCTAGAAGGTGACTCCTTTGATAACCACAATGTCCATGAATCATAGGTACTTTATTACTCGACTTTCTCTAAACGAGCCAAGAAAATGTTACTCAGGACCCCCGAGGAATTAGCTAGGGAGAAGTGAGTCTCTCGGACCTGAGATCATCTGAAATGTCCTCTCTCGATGTCTTCTTCTCGGTTAATTCCAGAAAATCGCATAGAACTGGGGCATCCCTTCTTTACCAAGCCCTGCAGAAAGTGCTGTGGGTGGGAAGTAGCCTGTGGCTGGGACAGGAGGACCCGCCTGCCAATGCCCCGGGATATTCCTTCTGCATGACTACTTGTACTTTTAATTCTTAATCCCTGGATATCTTGACTTGGTATTCTACACATCACTCCCTATCTAAAGTTTACACAGCACAGTCTGCTCATTCTTTTGCTGAGCAAAGGTTCACAGTGATTGAGGAATATTGCCTTACTTATATTTTTTTTTAGTATGGTAAGTCTATCTTTGCCCAGTTACTCAGTGACTCTCACCCTCACCTTATTTGGGTGGGAATGGGGTCAGCAGGGAATGGCTGGAGCAAAATCCCTCTCGGATACTCCACTCTTGTACATGCAAGCTCCATTAGAAATTGCCACACAGGTGGCATTGTGCCACGGAAGGTCACTTTACAAAATCTCCAGATATAATAACCTTACAAAAACAATCTCATTTGGCAATGCAATGAGAATCACAAGGCAGGGTCTGAATCTGAGCTTTACCACTAGCTGTGACCTTGAAGTCATCCCCTTCCCTCTCTGGGTCTCAATTTTCTGATATGTAAAATCAAAAGGGTAAACTAGATGTTCTCTAAGCCACTCTCAGTGCTAAGGGTCTTACATTCACTTCACAAAACAAATCCCCACAGATATCCAAGAAATGATGACTCCTCATGCACACAAGAGGCACAATCTTACGATCATAGATTTTGACTTCTCAGAAACACACTAACAGTAAATAACACCCGTGAAATGTTAGTTTCCTTCTGTCCTTGTTTACTGTCCTCGCAGCTCATTTCCATACGTGTATTAGCCAGGCGATGATTCTATTTGCACTACTGACATCTTAATCCCAAATAATAAGTCTCTGGAATCTAACACCTTTGATGTTTGACTTATAAATTTTTCAGCATCTCTAATTTTAACGTTAAGTTATATATTTCAAAGGCCAAGTACTTCAGGAGGGAGGGAAATCAACGTGTGCTTTCCATGCACGTCCCAGGTCCAGATTTTAAAAATCTGCTCTTTAGTCACCAATGGAGGGACTATCAGCTGTGTAAAAATCTGTCATTTGCGGAACTATGAAGTGTTTAAATTCTTTATGAAAACCCCAAATAGCAGATTAAATAGGATCAAAGTTCTCTGGATTCTCCTGAAGTTAAAGCTATGTATAAGAGAAGATAATTTCTTAGTATCAGACTTGAAACTGCAGCTAAATGATGGAAGATTGAAGTACCAGGTACTGCTATCAATTTTTGATGTTTGGTCAACTTTAATGTACACAAGTTATTCAATATATATTGGCTACTTTTGTTAATGCCAACCTCTTATCTCTTACAATGTGTTTAAATGTGTTCAGTGTTACAGTTTAATGAACTGCATTTTGATGTAACCAAATGTACGACATGTCATAACCAAGCAATTAATAAGAAAAATAACACCTGATAACATGGACACTCTTCTGATCATAAAGCCTTTTTTTTTTAAACAAACCATGGTCCATATTTAACCCTCATGACAACTCTATGAGGTGGGTATTAATCCCTCCCTTTCTAGACACGAGGAAAGTCAGGTTCACACATGGATGTGACAGAGCTCAGGCCAAGACTGACGACTGAGTCAATGACCTGAGTCAGATGCAATGGATCAAAGTACTCCGTGGGTCTATCCAAACCCAACAGAAAGAAAACAGATCTCACAGACACACCAAGTGCACTCTTTCCCCCCAAAATTCCCTTGAGGCTTCATGGCAATCCTGGCACAGACAGGTGACTACAAGATACCACCATGTAGGGTGGACCACAGCCCTGGGCTTCTCAGGGATATGGGCCTCAAGTCTAGCTGTGCTACTTCTTTGCCCCTTGGCCTTGGGTCAGTGACTTAATCGCTTTGTTCCTGAGTTTCCTCACCTATAAGCTCATAATAAAAACCTGCTGGCTCAGGCTGCTCTAAGATTAAAATGTGATATCTGGAAGGTGACCAACACAGGGCTGGGCACGCACAGGGCACTCAGTAAGTGTTAAGAAAAACAACTACCATAAGCCAAGCTAAAACACCAACAATCCAATGGAAAAGAAAAACAGGCAAAGGAGAAAAACTTTTAGACCAGTGGGTTCTCAACCAGTGGGGACTTTGCCCCCAGAAGCATTTGCCAACAACTGGAGACACTTTTAGTTGTCACAACTTGGGTGCAGAGTGGGAATGGGGGATGCTACCTGAATCTAGTGAACAGTGACTGGCATGCTACTAAACATCCTACAATGCACAGGACAGTCCCTTGAAACAAAGAATTATCCAGCCCACATGGGAATAATGCTGTGGTTGAGAAACCCTATTTTAGACACATGAAGAGACCTATTCTCACGCACAAGTAAAATACAAATGAGAACTCTTACCTATCAGAGTTGCAGAGTTCAAAATGCTTAATAATCTGTGTTGCAATGAGTATGATGAAACAATCTCTCTATTGGGAGATGCAAATTAGGATTCTAAATCCGAATATCTCAGCACTGGAAATGTAAATGATTCAGCTTTTATAGCAGATGATTTGGTAAATATCTGTTAAAATTACATCAGAACACACCCTTTGCGGCAATTTTGCTTCTAAGAACTTATCCTCAGATAATTACACGTGTACTATTGGATGATAGCACAGTTTAGATAGTGCAGTTGGGATGATAACAGCAACAGTTACAAAGGCAAATGTTGAACAATACAGCCTAGTTAAATACATTACAGTATAGGTCAGAATGGAATATTATGCAGCCACCAAAAAGAACAAGGCAGATGTGCTGGTGCCGATATGAACTGCCAGGTGAACAAAGCACAGTGAAATACAGTAAATAAAATATTCTAGCAGTTCCAAGGCTATATGCTCCCACATTCAAATTCAAGATGAATACTCAACAAAGCGAGTAAAAGTATTTGCCCCTACAGAGAAGAACTGGATGTTTAGAAGACAAAAATGGAATGAAGGCTTCATTTTCACTCTAGAGTAGGGCTTCTTGTGTTTTCTAAGTTTTATACTATGTGTTACATAATCAAAAAAAGCTAATTATGCATATATATTTTTAAATAGATGCCATACAAATCAATCGTTTAAAAAAATTTGTCTTCAGGTCTTTTAACTAATTTTAGTATGAGTCAAAAGACTGTCAGGAAAAAGAGGCACATTAAAATGCGGCAAAATTGAAGACAGTCTAAATAGAGAGACTCTTGACATAGGTGCATAGGAGCTCTGCTGAGTTCTGGGAAAACCACAGTGAGCACAGTAGTATCCTGGAAGTGCAAAAACAAGGACCTGCTGAGAGCTCTTTATGACAGGGGCTGTGAATAAATACCCCTCAATAAACACCCCCTCTCTCCCCCCAACCCACCATTATCCTGAAGGAAATGGGAGCGCACGGATGCCTCTGGGGCTGCAGAGCAGGCTGGATTTCCAGCACCGGCACTATTAAACTCTGTACTTCGTGGCAGAACGCTCCTGCATCTGGCTTTTTCTTTAATTCCACAGGAAGAAAAAATTCAAGGAGCTGTTAATCCTAGTAAATTAAGATAACCTGGGGAACTGGCAAGAGATAAATGAACTCAAACATGTATCAGATGGAAAAGCTACCTCTTCAATTACAATAAAAACTATGTTCCTTAAGTTGAAAATTAGGTTTTGACTTTATCTTCCCTGCAAGGTGATTTAAGCCCTTACAGCTCCAACTTTTTAATCCTAAACCACACATTTGTTATATAGTTTGTAGAAGGGGCCCAGCACATTCTAAAGCATGCAGGCCTTCACTTCAGTGTTCTCCACCAAAAAATATATGTATACGTATATTTAAAATTAGCTCTCTACAAACTGATTGGCCCTACCTAACAATGCCATCCTTTCATCTCCCTCCACACAAGCTGTGCTTCCTTGAGGCCACCATGGAGTCATTCTGCTTCTGGCCAAACTCTTCTGAGCACTTTGATCTAAATGACTAGGCAAAGATACAGAATTATTTGTAAGTCTGTCAAATGTTTCAGGCCTCTAGTGTTCTAATCAAGCTTGTCAGGTCGATGACACATCACCACACAATATGTTACTAAACTTGTATAAAATCATCCTTTGATTTAAAGTGGAAAGAGGAGCCAAAAAAGTACAAGAGGGAACACACTGTACATACTTGGAAATCATAGTAAATATTTTCAGAGTAAAACATAGCAAAGATAGCCTAATTCCATTCACACTTCTAAAATCATTCTCCTAAAAGGGCTTTATAGTAGACAGAACAATAGCATTTCAGGGCTGCAAGAGATCTTGAACGTCTACTCCTTAAACTCCTTTTCCAGATGAAAAAATTAAGACCCAAAAATGAGTCTTGTCCAAATGGCAGGACCAGGACTAGAACTTGTGTCTTCCAGAAGATGCATAATTAGTATCAGCTATAGATAACACTGTAATTAAATGCCTAACTTGGTAAGTAGAAATTCCAGTTTTAAAAATAATCTACCACAAGCCACTTCAAAATTGGTCAAAGGACGAGAATAAATATTTCTCCAAAGAAGATATACAAAAGGGCGATAAGCCCATGAAAAGAGGTTCACCATCATCAGTAATTAAGGAACCACAAATCAAAACCACAATGAGATACTACTTCACATCCACTATTACCAAAGGGGAGAAAACAAAAGGAAAGTAACAAGTATTGGTGAGGACATGGAGACATTAGAATCCTAGTGCGCTGCTGGTAGGAATGTGAAATGGTGCTGCCATTTCCTCAAGAAGTTAAATTACCATATGATCCAGCAATTCCATTTCTAGATATAAACTCAAAGAAATGAAAGCCTGGCTTCCAGCAGCACTTGTACACCCATGTTCATAGCAATCTTTTTCACAGCAGATGGAAACAACTTGAATGTCCATCAAAAGATGAATGAATCAACAAAAAGTAGCATGTACACACAATGAAGAATTATTCAACCTTAAAAAAGGAAATTTTGACACGCCCTACAACACAGAGGAATCTTGAAAACATTATGCAAAGTGAAATAAACCAGACACGAAAAAGACAAATGTTGTATGATTCCACTTCTATGAAATACCTAGAAGAGGCAAATTTATAGAGACAGAAAGTAGAACAGAGGTTATCAGGCACCAAGGAGGGAGAGGCATGGGGAGTCATTGTTGAAAGGGTATAGAGTCTCTGCGACAATGAAAAGTTCTGGAAACAGATACTGGTCATGACTGTACACCACTGTCAATGTACTCAATGCCTCTGGAGTATACACTTAAAAATGGTTAAAATGGTAAATGCTGTATTTTACCCAACTAAAAAGTTACAACAGAAAAAAATCAGCCACGTGAATTATATGTTTGGAGTCTTATGAAGATAAGCAGTGCAGTGAATCACAGTTATATTGAAATGGAATTAAGAACAGGCATTTCATTCAAGTAAAACCCACCAAAGCATCAACTGTGAAAATTCCAAGTTTCCTGGGCAAGATGACCAAAACATCACGGAAAACTGCTAGAAGAGGTTATAGGCAGGTGAATGCAATGTCTTTACTTGCTCTCTAGGGCTCTTTCTCTGGCCAAAAGTGAGCTCTTGAAAAACACGATATATACATCATTGTCCAGCTAACCTAGAGTGTTTCGGCCACAGAAGTTTTTATTTTTTCAACAAGTTAAATAATATGTCAGACTTTTAATGCTTGGATAGTTTTTTACTTTCAAACTTGGCAACACGATCCTTCAAAAGGCATGTGTAATGACATCTGGGTTAGAAATAACAAACCTGTACCCTCCCAAGGTGCTGTGTTTATTTGAACGTGTGATGATGCTATCATTCAAATAAACACACTTGGCTTTCTTTCCTTTCCCAACAACCATAGCACAGACACTTTGCAAACGAGTATCCACAGTAGCAATGGTTAGTGTTGAAAAGTGGTTTCTATTATACAATCACTTCTGAGATGTGCTTTTTTTTAAAAAAATGCCTTCTGTGCTAAGCGTTTTCCCATTTGCTTTTTCTTCAGTTTCTAAAGCATCCTCATAATAAAAGCCAATCGGTCCTACTTGTTGAGTCATCCTGAGATATCCCAAACCACCTCAATCCTTGCACCCTCTGAAATCCAACAGGATCTCATATAAACAGTCAAATGCAAATCAAGCCTACGGAAGCCAGGGTCCAGTTTATGAGGGAACATATGTATGAGGAGGGCTGAAAGAGCTGTCAGTTTGAGCCCCAGAAGCATCACGAACAGAGGATATTTGTGACAAAATGCTAGAGGTTTTACCTAGAGAGCCATCTGGAGACCTAAGAGGGAGGGCTCCTCCAGGGACCTGGACAAAATACCAGAGTGTGGGTCCAAGATGTTGTCCAATGGGGAAAAAGGTGACACTTAGAGCAGAGCTTCTTAACTTTGGTCCTGTTGACATTCGGGGCCAATAATTCTTCACTGTGGAGACTGTCCTATGCATTGTAGGCTACTTAGTGGCATTTCTGGTCTCTACCCATTACATGCCAGGATACCTCCCCCCAAGTCTGGACAACCAAAAACATCTTCTAACCCTGCCAAATGTCTCTCCTGGGAAGCCAGACTTCTCCTGGTGGAGAAACATTAGAGAAACTCAACTTTTCCCCTTCCTGTCTGCATTATGGGTGTGAACCAGATATTTCAGAGGGAGAGAGGAAACTGAGTGAGCACCCAGCTGAAGATATGCCTGCTAGATGTACGTAAATTAAGAGGATATTAGAGACAGGGACTAAGGCATAGAACCCAGGTATCCTGGAAAGAGGAAGAGGCCAGACTGAGGTGAAGGAAATACAGCGGGCTTTTGGTGGCACCAAGGAAAGGGAGTTCCAGCTCTGCTATCCCAGCTAATAAGTTCATGTTGACCACTGTCCGTTAATTCAACTTCTCTACAGTGTTACAAGTTCTCTCAAGCACCATAACCGTAAGTCAAAATCCAGGCACTGCGGATAGGAAAGTTCAGGGTACAGATCTCACATCCTCAGAAAGTCAGGACGATTGCTAGATGACAGGTTTAGTCAACGTGGTATATCACTCAAGTTTACCTTCTCTTAAAAACTAGCCTAAAATACTTTCAAAATCTTAATGCTCCTAACAAGTGTCCCACCTCCCCACTATGAACACTTTCGCACTGGTGAATCCACTTTGCCTTCCAGAGGCTTCATTAAGTCACCACCAATCTCGAACAAAACCTACAACTGGCTACAATTTGGCTTCTGTGAGTGATGAGAACTCCCACTCAAAATGATCAAGGACAAAAATGGCATCCCAGTGGGGACACGCAGAGCAAGACAGGTTGTAAAGACACCGAAGGCCTCCAACTTGAGCCCTGTCCACGACTGTCTGGGATATGTCAGTTTGACTCAGCACTGAGTTCTCATAAAGGCTTGCTATTTGTGAATGAAGATGAAAGGAACCATTCACCAGCCACCACCAAATGTTAGGTTTTCTTGTCTAGATTTTGTCTTGAGGGAAGAGAGAACAGGACCTGATTTAAATCAGACCCTGACTTAGCCGCTGTGATTGCTGCATACCCAAACATTCAAACTCAGCCACCACTGGAGCAGATCAGATTTCAAATAACCAGCTAAAATAGAGCCCAGAACTCTTGAATCCCAACCCAATTTCTAGGATAGACTATTAGGCAAATTGGGCACTATTAGTCCCTGGTGCAGTATGTTTCTAAGAGTTAATTTCCTTAAATGAGATCCCTCAGAATTCTAAGGTTTTCAAGTAACTGCCAGGTAAAAAAGAAGAAATACTTTCTTCTGGCAGAAAATGGCCTATAATATGATGAAGTTTGACAGAAGGGAAATGATAATTACTGTATGAACAGCACAGTCAGGAGTCTTTTACCAAATAAGGTTACGATTTCTGCAGTGAGTGTATTTCAATAAAAGGATATTTTCAGACTGAAGAGCCTAGCCTGTTTTTCAAAAATGGTATTACAGAGTAAATTGTGTTTAATACTAATGCATCTATTTATCAAGTACACAAGTTTGGCATGAACATTATTTTTTCTCTTTCCATACAACATGACGGTTTTCCGGGCACATTACAGGACTCTCAGCTGTTTCTAATTACCCTCTGTGTACACTCAATAAAACAGCTGGCTCAAGATGTTATTAATACCACAAGAAGATCCAAAGGGCTCATAAATCACCCTTTCTTTAGAAAGGAACAATGCAGTGGCAAAAAGCGACAGATTTTAATCTCGCTAAATAGACTTAAGTATGTTCTAGTGCACTTTCCTAATTTGCCAGGAAAAGGGCAGTGGTCTGCTTTCCTCACTGCAAAGGATTTTAATGTCAAGCTTCCCTTTTACCTCTTCTAGGGAAAATGTGATGAAAATTAGACTGAGTTTCTGTACTAGGAAAGCTTAGAAAGTCCCCATAATCCAGAACAAATTTTTATTAAATCTGATGGACATCTGAAGTTTGGTCTCAGAGTGAAGAAATCTCTCATTACTGCATAAAGTTCTTTCTTTTTTCCACCAAATCTCACAAAAAGCGAACACTGCAGTCATGCCAGTTTTTCAATAATTACTGCATGAGTCTAAATCCAAGATAATGGAGTCAAGCAGTAAGCCATGCCTTAAACCCATGCCCTTCAACTAAACAGAAAATAGAGTTTTAATAAGTGCATCAGTGACAGCATTACTTGAATTGGCGATGCAAGGGCATCTGGCTCCTCTCATTTTCTTTGTGACATAACTTGGGGAAATAAATCACAAACAAACTTTCTCACTAACTTTATCCTTCCCCATTTGGTAGTTATTTTATTTTCCTGGACTGCATAGGCTGAAGAGGACTGTACGGCTGCCCTCAAAAACATTTTCACATCATCTGTGATGTTAGTTCCAAGAAGTTTTTCCAACAATGCACAAATTCATTATTCCTCCTCCACTTGGAAAGTGTATATATATATTTATATATATATATATATATATATATATATATACCTGAATATGAGAAGCTGATACAAATGTTCGACTTTTAGACAATAGATGCAAAATTGTGCCCAACTCGTAAGCCAATAAATGATGCAGGTATATACTGTATCACACAAATGTGACTTTGGTATCTATTTTCAGTCCAGCAGCATCTTTAAATTGACTCCAACCTAGGAGCCCAGAAGTAAATGACACAAACAGCCAAGTGAATAGCACGAAACAGGATCAAATGTTATAATCATACATCACTGGGGATGCCCCAACTATTCAAGATGATTGCTTTTCCTCCTGACCATAGCTCTTGGTTCCAAAGCGTGCTACATTGTCTAAATGCTCTCACCCTTGCCAGCAGGCTTGGCAACTGCAAGAGATTCCTGGGTAAGCAAGTGACCCCTCAAGGAGGTGGTACGTGATCCAAGGCAGAGGGAGACACAGTGTGAGTAGGCTGTCTCTGCCATATGATCACGATAAAACAATACTTTGTGTGTAGTTTAACCTGCCCAGAGCAAGCCTAAATGTAAGTAAAGAGCCTTCTGTGCACCAGAAGCGTTGGTACCAATGAAGGAGTTCTAGAAACATCCTTCTGTCTTTCTTGATGCTATTGTTCTATCGTGATCAGCAAACAAAGGAACAACCATCTCTGTGGGACACGGGGCACACCTCATCCAAGCTGCAGGAGAGGGAAGTACTCTTCCCCAGTTAATAGGAGGCGGGGTTTGCTAATTAACAGAAGGATTTGTTATCTTGGGAAGTAGAGAAAGATCTTTAAGGAAATCCAAGGAACCCGCATACACCTCCAGCCTGCTCCTTCTCGTGAGCCTCAGAGCAGCTCTACAAGGAAGATCAAGGCATTATCGGATTCATTTTATCAAAAAGGTTCAATCACCAGCCCAGAGTCCTGGGACCAGTCAGCAGCACACCTGAGCTAGACCTCCGAGTGTCAACTGACACGGTAATGACTAGAGGTGAAGTAGGAAAGGTAAAAAAACAAAAAAACCCAACACAGGCAGAAGTGTTTGAAACGGAACTTGAGGTTGTTCCTTAAAGACTGTCAGTACTTACAGAGTGAAGTGAGTCAGAAAGACAAAAACAAATATCGTATATTAACATATATATGCGGAATATAGAAAAATGGTACAAATCAACTAGTTTGCAAGGCAGAAATACAGACACAGATGTAGAGCACAAACATAGGGACACCAAGTGGGGAAAGTGGGGCGGGTGGGGGGGGGGCGGTTGGAGGGGAATGAATTGGGAGATTGGGATTGCCATATATACATTACTAATAAGAAAAAAATATCAAATTGTACACTTCAAATATATGCAGTTTACTGTATGTCAATTGTATCTCAATAAAAGTTCTTAAAGAAAAAAAAACTGTCAGTATTCAGATAGATGCAGGATGGAGAGCAGGAATTCTGTGTAGTGGGAAACTGTACTAAAGGTATAGAAATCTAACTGCACTTCGCCCTGAGTAGAAAGTACACTGCAGTCAGTGTTGAAAATGTAAAATCCTAACTCCAAGCAAAGTGTTACAAAGGTGCCCTTTTTCATGCATCTTGCAGATACTGGAACGTTTCCTTCCCTGTGACCCCAAGCCCTATAGAGACTTCTCAGATGATTATTCCGTTCCTGTGATTTCAGTTGCCCAAGAAGTCACCAAGAAGCTGTGCTGGGTAGATGTGTACGTGCTACCCTCACATGGGCACCTGCAGAGACAACGTACTCTGTCAACCAGAATGCGTTAAGCATCTCCCAAGCGAGGCACTGCACCAGCGCTGGGGGTACCAACGTGAAGCAGACAGGGCCCTGTCCCCCGTTTAGAGCTCAGTGGAAGAAACAGGCTGGCAGCAAGTAAGGGAAGTGAGGCTTTGTAGCCCACGTGGTGTTTGGCTGACTCTTGCAAAAGCAGTGGGTGATGCCCAGGCAGACTGGGTGGAGTAGCGCACCCCCCAGGCAGAGGCAGCAGTGTGAACAGAGGCACAGAAGGCTTGGAGCACTGGGGGACCTCGGCATGCCTCGAGGCTCAGTTTGGCAGAAGCAGAGAGAAAGGGGCACAGCCAGGGAGCCAGGCGGCAGCCGATCCTGGAGGAGCCCCGTGTGCTATGCTAAGCAGTCTGGAGTTTTCCAAAGATCATTCCACATGCTCAAGCTGACAGACTAGGAAAGAACACATGCTTTGTGACATTGTGTTGCAGACTCCAAGGAATTTTGAAAGGTCATTTATCCTAGGCTAGCCTAGCAAGACTCCTTTAAGAGTCCCATCCACCCCATGATACAGGCCAGACATGGCTTAAAAGGAACAATCGATCACACATGCCTTTCTCACAGAGCTAGCAGACTGCTGAACCCTCTTTTACCTAAGGTTTTTTTTTTTTTTAAACTGTTCTGATTACAGACATACTTTCTATACTACCCATTCTGACGCCCCTCACTTTCCCAGCTTCAGGAATCTTCACCTTCAACCAAAGAGCATCTCATTTTCTCCCAGTTTTGGCTTTTAGGGTCAACCCATTGCTCCTCCTTGGTCCAACCAACCCCTGGAACCACCTTTTCAGTGGAAGGGAAGCCCCCGTCCACTCACTACCCTCCCCCTAACACACACACACACACACCCCTGCCTTCATAAGCAGAACCGCTTTTATTTTCCTTACTTAAAAGCTCCATGCCAAAAATTGTGTCATCTGTCTTACTCAAAATAATGTTGAAGAAAGAAGTGACACAGCTTTTTTGGTAATTTGTTTCTACATCTAAGACCCTACCCTTTTTTTTTTTTTTACTATAAATAACCAAGATCCCTGCTGCAATAATTTCAGGACCACTTTTTCCACCCAGGGGAAAAGACTTGTTTGCCTGCATCCTCTGTTTATGAAGCTCTTTATTTAAAGATATTATTAAATATGATTCCCTGATACAATACACATCACTAAACCTAACTCAAAATGACATGTGGAAAATTTTGAATAAATGCTTCTCCCTTTGGAGATGCTCTATGCTTTAAATAAAATAACAAACACAGTCACAGAGTGAGATTACTAAGTTTGCAATGTTCCCTCCAAGAGCTCACCACTGGCTCCATTTAAGTCTCTGCTTAAATAGCATCTCACCAGGGAGCCCTTCCTGACAGCCCGAAAGAGCGATCCACACCTCCCACCAGCACTCCCCAGCCTCTCCCCTTTCTCAACTTTTTATTTTTTCATAGCATCCATCACTACATAACATTATATCATATATAATGTTTCTGACAGTGTATTTTTGATAGTATACATCTGACAGTAAAGTACACCATTTTGTAGTTTTTTTTAAATTTTGGTCGAATACATGTGATGTAAAATTTACCATCTTAACCATTTCTAGATATACAGTTCAGTAGTGTTACGTATTATATATTCACATACTCTCTCCAATGTTACCTTTAAAACCGAAACTCAGTACTCATGAAATGATTCCGTATTTCTCCGCTTCCACCAACACCAGCAACTACCATTCTTTCTCTAAGAATCTGACTGTTCTAGGTATTTCATAAGTGGCATCACAGTATTTGTCTTCTCATGACTGTCTCATTTCAGTCAACATAATGTCCTAAAGGTTCATGTATTATTGACAGAAAGCCACATATTTTTAAAATAGCAGAAGAGCAAGGCCTCTGCCTATTTTGTTCATTGCTATATATTCCTAATGCCTAAACCAAACCCTGGCACATAGTAGATGCTCAATAAGTATATGTTAGATGAACTTGTGTTCCCAATACCAGCCTGTTAAGGGTGCTTCACAGCTGAAAGGAAGTGCTCTACGTTATGACATTTACGCAGTATTAGAAGATAACTTTACACGGCTAAATACATTTGGGAGTGCTGGACCAGCTCGTAAGCAGTCTCAACTGCCCAAATGAGAAGCAATCATTTCCTCAGTATTGTACTGGCTCCTCTTTAAAAAACATAAAAGCTGTACAGTGTGTTAAGGGGAAAATATATGCGCTAGCTCAAAGAGTGACATGTTGCTTTTCATGGGTTTCTGTGCTGGATAAACATCAAGGGATCCAAACAATTACAAGAGGGTGAAGGACTCAGTGTCTGAACTAAGCTGTCCCCCCAAAGAGTCTCCAAGCTTCTCCCTCCTGAGCACTGATGTTGGTTTATTTACCACTGATGTCCCCCTGGGAGTGAGTTTTCTTCCATCCTTGTGAAGAGAAGCTCCATAATGAGTGTAGCATCATGGACTCTCCCATTCCACCCCAAAACACTGCCGTATTGAGTTGGCTTTGTGACATATATGCAGAGATTCCCAGTATAGGGCAGCAAAGCAACCTCACAACGGGTGAACGCGGCTAGCGGTTTTCATTACTATGGGCTGTTCAGAGCTTATTTTGACTATTAGATCACGAGTTTCCTGTCTAAAAAACTGAGAAACCTTCCCTCTCTCTTTTTCATAATGATAAAGATCAATGCCCCTTTACAGAGAACTCCTTTAGCAAGTTCTGAAAGAGTGAAATCCAAATTCCTAAGCTTGAAATTCAACGTGCTCCACAGCCTTGCCCCAGAGAACCTTCCCAGACTTGCCATCCAGGATCACTGCTTTCGCCAGTAAATGCAGCTCCTCTTACCTTCCACAAACCACCCTGTCTCCATGCCTCATTCACATGGGTAAATTCTTCTCTCCCTTATCAACTTTACCTCTCCCTTCCCATCCATCTTTGTTTTGGAACACATCATGGTGTCAAGCTGCACTGCCCCCATCAGTCCGCCACCGGGCGACATGCATTCACCCAGCTCCTACTACGAGCCGACACATTTAGCAGCTGGGGAGAGCGTGAAACAATCGAACAGAAAAGTCACACACCACCCCTTCTCTCTCAAAGTCTTCTTCCTCAGCAAGAAGTGGAATCTCCTCTGCTGGGGTCCTTCTATGAGCTTTCTACCTTGAATGAGGATTATTTACATACACTCCTCATCTCCTCCTCAAAGCATAAGCTCTGAGAGGGCAGTTTTATGATTTTCTTGTCCTGGAAAATCTAGCACAGTGCTGTCTACAGAATCACTTAACACATGTTCACAGGAGGCAACACAGGAGGATAAGAGTTTTTTAGACTCTGGAATAAGAAAACCTGACTTCATGTCACCTTTGATCAAACCATTTACGCCTTCGTACTCACATCTACAAAATATGGATACTACCATTTACCTCTCTTAAGGGGAGCAAACACCAAATGAAATAACATGGGACCATAGTTTTTAAGTTCTCAAATACTTTGTATCACTATTCAGTTGGTGCTAATGGAACATGAGCCCCTCATAACTCCTCAGAGAAAGCAGCATCACATAAACCAGATGTTAGTTTAGCAGTCGTGGTTGCCTTTCAATCCCTCTCTCTACAAGTTATGCCAAGTGACAGTATTATTTTACTTGAAATAGTCTAGTTGTAGCAACATAGAATTCCTATGTTCTTCTTATTAGAGGAACTTATAACTATAAACAACAAAAGTCCCAGGAGGTCATCTTCATTATATCCCCAGGAAATGCAAAGAATCCATAAAAACAACGGTTAACCTGCTGGCCCACCCAGCGGGGGATAGGCTTCCATTTGGTAAAAAAAGGAAAAGGCAGGAAAGTGCAAAGAGGCAAAGATCAGAATGCCACAACAAAAATCATATTTAGAGTTTGCTTTACAGAAAATTCCACAATGTAAATATTCTGTTACATCATGTCAATACCACATTCAGAAAAATGAGTTAATCTTAGAAGCTCAGAGTTCTTCCCTTGGACTTCATCTTCATTCAGGCCTCACTTTTAGAGTCACGTTAAGTAGAAGTTACAGTTCTCTCTCCCACTGAATTCCCAGGAAAAGAGACTATATGCTTAACTGTCAAAAGAAATGCACCTGCCTCTCACATCAGAACAGCCTAGACTCACAGTCACCACAGACCAGAAAGACAACACAGAAGCAGCACAAAAAAAGAAAAAAGGGGACTTCCCTGGCGGTCCAGTTGTTAAGACTCTGTGCCTCCACTGGAGGGGGCATGGGTTCAGTCCCTGGTCAGGGAACTAAGATCCCACATGCTGAGCGGTGGGGCCCAAGAAGAAAAAAAAAAAAAGAAAGGAAGCAAGCAAGCAATGTCACCCCTGTGCCTGCTAAACCGACCGCCTTCCTATTATCACCTGCTTTACGTGAATGGGCGACCTGAACCTGGAGACGACAGAGAGCCACGTGAGCAGAGCCCATGGACAGGAGGAAGCCAGCATTCGCACCCAGGGCTGTTCGACGCCTAGGTGCTCATTCTCTGTTATACCAGCCAGCCTTCCCAGAAAACTCAACTCCCTCAGGTTCTTCCTTCACTTGTCCCTCCTACACATCACAGTCACACCCCAGAGAGTTAAAGAGGACACAAGGAGACCTGGGCTCTCGTCCCAGCTGGCTGACTTTCTATGTAATGAAGGGAGACTCACATAAGCTAGTGTGCCTCAGTTTCCTTGTCCAAAAAAAACAGGGACAATAATATCCGTGCTACCTCTTTCAAAATAACTGGACATCACCATGAAAATGTTAAAAATTATTTCTGCTGTTCTGATCATCAAAATGGATTATTTAATTAAGGTGCCTTAACTATGAAATCTACATGGTTTTCCCTGTATTATTTTGACTCCTTGGGGCAGGGGTCAGGAAACCCTGGCACTAGAGTCAAATTCAGCCCACCAACTGTTTTCGTAATGCAGCCACACCCATTCCCGCACCTACACTCTCTGGCTGTCATCACAATACCACACTGTATGGGCTGCAAGTCTAAAATATTTACTATCTGGCCTCTTAAAGTTTGCTACCTTTCAGTACCCTTATCTATCAGAGGCCAAAGAGTAGCTGACAAGTCATATTTTGAATTTTCCTCAAACTACTATTTTCCATGTAACACATCTTATTAGTCAAAAGATTTAACATATTGTAAATACAGACAGTGAGAAAAAAATCAATTAGAAAACCACTTCCTGTAATAAAATTATATTAAACCAGTAAATCCCAAGAAGATATCTTACATGCCTAAAAATGAATTTCTGAAAGTCTCTATATTTCTAGAGAATCATAATCTCCAAGGTGTACAAAATTGCCACCTTCAATAAAATAATTTTTAAAACTTATCCATCAAATTACCCTATATTTGAATTAAAGTAAGGAGAAAAATAGCTCAGGATATAAATGAAACATTTCCTATGATTTCTGATGTGAAACTATTCATTACCATGACCTCTCCCTTTTATTATTATTATTTAATTCAACTACTTTGCCAATCCTTTTGTGGCAGAGTTGAATTCCAGTTTTGAGATTTTTTGATAAATAGTTGTGCTCCATTTTGTATTTTGAATAGGCTGTGTGTATCCTGTTCCTAAACATCTGCTTAAATGCCAGAGAGGAAAGCGTGCAGCGTGTTTTAACAAGTAGACTTCCTCTGCTTCTCAAAGCCTTCAAATATTTAGTTTCAAAGTGAGTACACTATAAGACAAAAAATTACCACCCACCCAATTACTCTGTCATTCCTACTGCAAAGGTTTATGAAAAATGCCAAAAGGAAGAAGAGCAGACATTATCGATGAGGGAGGAAAAAAAGCAATGAAAGTAAGGAAGGCAACCAAGGAAATTAAAAACTGGAAAAAGCCATTTAGCCTGTAATAACCTAATTGGGAATTGCTTTTTCCGTTCCTTGTCTGTAGCCCTGCAAAAAAGCCAAAAAACAATTTTGCTTATTACTGACAAAAAGTCCTAGGATTTTAGAGGTGGACTGAATTTTAGAGGTCACTAAATATAAGCCATTTATGTTATGGCTGAGAAAAACGAAGGTCCAGAAATATTAACTGTCGCACCCCGTGGGTGAACTAGCTAGCGGCAGAACCAGGACCAGAATCTACTTTCCTGATCATCAGTTTAACACACTTCCCATCAGATGCAGCTCTCTGCCCTGTTAAAGCATAATGTGCCGTTTGGCACCTAAAAGCTAAATTCTTTTAAAAAATATGTCCGAAGTGCCCCTATCATAGCCAGGAAATTAACAATACCCCTTTAAATAGTATCTATTGGCACATGTTTTTTCCCAGTATAGACTATCAAGAACAGTGCTTCAACCTCAGAAGAAACCGGAGTCACAATAAAACAGCAGGATAATCAAAGAGCTAATAAGGACTTCAGACTGCCTCCTTGTATTTTGTCTTGATGGAAATCAGTTTGAAATAGACACCTCCCCCACCCCGAGACACATGCTTCCAAGACTAAACAGCAATATTCCATAAAAAGACCAGATCTAGCCAGTGTTATTATCTGTCTGACATTTGGGTTATTCTTGTGAGTAACTCATAAAGTAACGTGGGTGTCTGTGATTATTTGAGTACACATGGCAAACCATAATTGGTCAAAAAATAATAAAAGACATTTTTCCGTGACAAAAATATCGTATTGCATGACAACATGGCAGTGTGACAGCATTCAGTGGTCCGCAATACTTTCTCCATTTACAAAGTAGTAAAAAAGAAACAAGAATTTAAAAGTAAAAAAGCCTTGTTGCAGTAACTACCATAATTCATATTTAAATTATGTCAGATTAAAAGGTTTTAAGTGCTGACAGTAATCCACTAGCATATCCTCCCCTAAATCCATGTCATATATCAACTTATAATTTAGCCTTTTGATACACAGCAGAAACAGGGCAAAAGATGCAAGTCTATATCCCTTTCTACAACTGAAATACAGACTTTTGACAATTTTTAGAAATTTTTTAAAAAGCTGGCTATTTATGAAATACAAGTTTAAATTTAATCACTACCATCCAAATTTTATGAGTCAAATCTAACATAAATTCTACTTATCACTGAGTAGATACAATCTGAAATTCATCAATGCAAGCTGTACATTAGGGTCTTAATTTAAAGCCTCTTCTTTCTGTCCTACTGATACCTCCCCATCACCACAAGGCTAGGTACATGATAAGCGACTGGGGCAATCCTCTCCTTGCCATCTCTCTCAGAAACCAAAAACCAAGTTAAAAATCACTCCGAAAGTAATTTAAAGGATCTCATTAAAGCAGCATATTTGTACTCATAGACAGAAACCCATTCAAGCAAAGAGCAGTGTGAATGGAGGGGGGTGTCTAAATGCTACGATCTCATCAAACTCTGGTCGGTAAGGACAGTTAGGGACCGTGGAGGAACTCACCCACTCGGAAGTTCGTGGCTGTCAGGGTGTCGGCAGCGTGGCCATTCTCACTAATGAGAGTGGTGGTGTTCCCCTTCTCACAGCTGTTCTGACAGCTGCCCTTGGTGCAGGTCACTTTACAGATGCTCGGAGTAAAGACCACCTTGATGCGGCCAGTGTGGTTACTCACTAGGAGCGGAGGCAGGGAGAAAAAGAACAACAAACACATCAGCTTAGTATCCATGAACTTGCCTTGGAAGGTTTAAAAAAAAAAAAAAAAAAAAAAAAGGAAAAAGAGAAAGGAAAGGAGGGAGAGGGGGAAAGAGAGAGCCCACAACCCGACAGGTTTAAGGAAAGAGGGAAGCCTTTAGTGCTCGCTGCTCTGTATCCAGTGGTGTCTCTGAAACAGGAGTAGGAAGCTTAGCAAACAGAACTCTGGGATGCACTCCAAAACCACATTTGAAGTCGAGTCACTGGAGTGGGATTACTAACCACAATGCTGCACTTTATTCACGGGCAGACAAAGAGCAGTGCGGAGGGCACGACAGATGAAAGAGCCAGCCCTGACAGGCAGATGTAATGCACAGAGGTTGGCCGTGCACCTAGTGGTGAATAAACTCTTGTGTCCTCGACTTGCATACTTTCCCTGTTCCTCCACTTATTAAGTCACTATTTGCAGCCCGACCCCTGGAAATGTTTTAGGCATGCGGCATGTCTGAAAACATCTGTCTCAAATCTCCTGGCACTCCCAGTTGAAGTTGATCAAATACTGTGACGCAGCTGCAGGAGCCCAGTGCTTTTTCACAACTCTGGGGCACTCTTTCTCCATATAAATTTATGCAACCTATATTTTATTTTACTGGGAACAGGGTCCATCTAAGAAAAGGAGGCCAAGTCCCTGGGCTCAAGGGTTGCCGCCATTAAAATGCCATTCTAGAGCTCTCCCTGCAGCTCTTCACAAAGCCACCTAGAGGAGGTATTTCTTTCATCCAGCCCTCTTTTAAAAACCAGATGTTATCACCTGTTACACAGCAGAGGCAGCACAATATCACAAAATGGACACTCATCTTCAAGTCAGATTCTGGGTGGTAATCCTGGCTCAACCATGCTGTGACTCTGGACCTGTCATTTCACCTTTTCTCCATAACATGAGAGAATTAGAACGGTTGTTTTCCAGCCAGTCTTAACTTTCAATGTTTATCAGGGGTCAGCAAGCGATGGCCCTGGGATCAAATCTGGCCCATTGCCTGCTTTCGTAAATAAAGTTTTATTGGAACACAGCCACTCGTGCATTTACGTATTGTCTATGGCTGCTTTTGTGTGGTAACAACAGAGCTGCACAGAGAAGGGATGGCCTCATCCAGAATTGCCACTTGCAGCCAGGCCCCAGTATAAACTCTGGCAAGACACAAGACAGAAACCCTATTTTGACATCCACGTTTGTGAAATGCCCCCAGCCAGGTCCTTCCACTTCCCAGGAGCCTAGGCAGAAAGCAAAAATGGTAGCAGCAGCTCAAAAGAGCAGCAGAGAGAAGATTCACCTTTGAAGCTTTAAGGCTGGTTGGAAGCAGTGCCCTTCCTATCGTCACAGTGTTACTGCAGTGGGCAAAGGAAAGCCTGCCTTTGGATCAGCTGTCTTCTGCCATTCCCTGACCAACAGAAGAGATGCTCCCCCTTTATACTGCTGTGATTTGACCAGTATTGTATTTTCAGAAAATCATACAAGAAGCCTCTATAGGTCCTCAACGAAACAAAACGTGGTCAAATTTGAACTTGGAAACAAAAACCTTACCCAAAGGAGCCATCAGAATTTCAAGGTTGGAACGGGGCCTCAAAGGTTTTCCGGCAACATTTATTTGAACATCTCTAGTGACAGGGAGCTCATTACCCACTAAGACGGCACCTTCTAGTTACAGGTAGTTCCTAACAAGTGCTGTTCTTAAACTAAAGCTGCATCCTCACCGTCAGCTACACCCATCAATCCTAATTCACCTCCCCACAGTCTCACAATCTAATGCCTCTTCCACATGACAGCCCTTCAAGTCCTCAAAGACATTACCACAGAAGCCAAGAAAGCTGAAGTTACAAGTCACCTGAGGAGATCTGCTTGGGCTGGCCCTCTCACTGAAAAGAAAATGATTCTTCTGGAGCAGAAGTACCCTCAGCTCTTTTCAAATGGTTTTGCAAGACTGTTTCTCATTCACCAGTGGTTCTAACACAGGAGATCAAGACACATTGTCTGAGGTGAGGAGATAGCCTAGTGGCCAACTAGGTCCTCCAGCCCCTTGCAAGATGGTATCCAGAAACTTTTTCTACAAAGAGCCAAATAGTACATATTTTAGAGCTATAGGCCTAAAGGACTCTGTTGCTACTATTCAACTCTGCTGCAGTAGCAGGAAAGCAGACTGTCAAAAACAGTACGTCCATGAATGAGCATGGCTATGTTCCAATAAAACTTTATTTAAAGAAACAGTTTTCAAATCAGTGCTTTAAACGCTTTCAGGACATTTTAAATTTTTCTGGGACTGTACCTCATAAATTTTAAAAACTACAATGGAATGTGGATTCTACAACAGAAAAAACTCACCTAGTTTGATTTTTTTTTTCACAGTAGAAGAAAAAAAAAAAATCAGCTTACTTTAAGTTGTCAGACCAAGCTTACAAATATCTTGAGAATACTTTGTGTGTGTAAGTGTGTGAAGCCCAGGAAAAAAAAAGAGACAACATCGTCCCACTTCAAAAGAATATTAACTTCTATTTTTTCTGGCCCTTGGTACAATAATGAAGTTGGAAATGGTGTGCCAACTATTTTGTCTTCTCTGGCATTAACCCACAGTACCAGCAGCTGCCATGCAGATGCTCAACCGTCACCTAAATTATGCTCACTTAGGCGAACTGAGACATCCAAAGAAAGCAAGCCCTTAATCATTATTCCCATCTCACTTCCCAGCTACAGCAGTCACTTTATAGGCACTTCAGATTCTCTGGGCCTATTGTTTTTAAAAACTTAGTATGTTCCTTTGCCAAAAAAAATTCTTTTTGTCCTGGAATCATCTGTATTTTCAAAAGGCAGAGACAGTTTCATATGACTTTATTCTGATTTTTATAATGTTCACATCTTCTTGGAAGCAGAAAATACATTTTTTTTTCCTATTTCCCCCCTTGTGTTTGATAAGCATTCTGCTATAAAGTAATCTAATTCTAAAACAGACACTACTATTCTCAGCTGATCTTCTTGTGTCTATAGGAAGCATTTATAATATTTATTCCTTATAATTAGTTTAGTTTTCCACAATCTCAAAATCAGCATTGAGAAGCTTAACTATTTGACACTAGATTGTCATCCATTGCTCTGAGGGGATCTCCGTAAACATTAAATGCATTAGAAAATATTATCTCCTATGTCCACTCCTTTAAAATCATTTCCACACATCTAGGGTATTGTGAAAATAATTTAAGTTTTAAAGTACACAAAACTAATATACAGTGCTCCGAGTTTCACATTCCTCACATGTGACAAGCTAAAGACAATACTACTCATCTCTCAAGAGTTCAGGGGAAATAAGTACCAGTAGCCTTTCCTACAGAGGCCATTTTGGTCTTTAAGAGGCATCTTCCTCAAATGCCTTGAATAAATTAATACCCAAGAACCCCTAGTGCCTTTCATAAAGTAGGTAACCCAATAAATGTGGAACAAAGTGACTCAAAGGGTGACTGTACAACCCCACAGATATTGGGGGCTCACAGGATGCTGGAGGTCATTCTGGTCTAACAGCCTTGCTTCACCAGTGATGAAAATGAAGCTCACGGGTCAAATCAGTGGAAGAAGATCACCCCAGCTACACCCATTGGCTGATTAAGGATTACAAATCTGAGAAACCAAAGTCAGACCAGTCAGGAGTTAATAGGGCAACTATTGGCACAGCTTTCATGCTTGGTCCCTCTGACAAAAACATGTAATTTTTAGATCTCCGTAGGTAAATCAGTCCCAGAAATCTTAACTAGGCTCTTTCAAACTTTGGGTTTTAGAGTCCTTGGCTAGAAACAAATTGCCTGGAGCCACATAGCACCTCCATTGGGCCTCCTAGTTGGTCAAGACACTCAAGAGTCAACATCCCGTCTGCAGCTTCTGCCAGACCCTCTGTGCATTCATCCCTCCAAGAAGAGGTGCTGGCACGTGGGTTAAAACAAACCACAGACATTCAGACTGAATGGCGAATGGAAGTGGAGCCGATACCCTCCCCAACATAAAAAGCTTTCATTTCTGCTTCCCAATCGTTAATGACAGAGCAAAATTCAAAAATGCGAACATTGTTCTTGACAAATGGACTTCAGTCTGAAAAAGAGCATAGCTGCCATCTTTCAGTCATTAAACTAGGATGTGACCAAAAGCAAAGGCAGCCAAAGAAATAAATATAGCAAGTTCAAGACCCACATCAGAGGTCGTGAACAAAGAGTCTCTCCTCTGCATTCAACCAGAATGCTGCAACAGCACATCAGCATTCATCCAACTTCAACAAGGGGGGCCACCAGCTCCAGCAACATCCTCTGCGAAGGAGAAGCAGCCTCTCTGTGGTTAAAAGCCACCATCCTGCCCCGTTGACCAGGGTCTGTCTGAAGAGACTTCGCAGCCGATTCAATACCCAGGTCACATGGGAGAGAAACTGAGCTAACGGCTCATTCTCCCACATTGCAATCCATTGCTTGCCCGGAGGCCAAGAATTCTTTGAAGGACAAATCATAAACGTATTAAATAATGCTTAGAACAACAGGATTGATTGTTCAGCTCTCCAGGCTTGCTTAACTCCTGCTGGACTCTTAAAATAATGCCCAGAGAATATTCTGTTCCTCAAGAAAGGTGCTATGTAAAGAGAAATCAGTATCAAATCTATTACTTCAGTTCAACTCAAGGATGGAAGATGCCTTAGAGGACTGGGACAGGGAGGGTGGGGGGGACTCGAGGGAGGGTGGGGGGGAACTCGAGAGAGGGAGGGAATACGGGGATATGTGTATAAAAACAGATGATTGAACTTGGTGTACCCCCAAAAAATAAATAAATAAATAAATTTAAAATAAAAAAAATAAAAATCTATTACTTCATCAGATTGCCCCAGTCATGGAAAATTCTCCAAGAGGGAAACGCAGAGATCTCTAGTTCTGCTGTGGGCACTTCCTCAGATAACAATCTAGGGTTACATTCCAGCACCACCTCTTGGAGTTTTTCCACAGAGAACTAACTGAATGGAGAGGGAGAGGGAGGGAGGGAAGGAGGGAGGGAGGGAGGGGGGGGAGAGAGAGAGAGAGAGAGAGATGCTATGCAGGTGATACAAATTAAAACATCTGTGCTTCCTCCTTTCATGCTCCCTTAATATGCACTGAAGGAAACTGTATCAGTTCACCATCTCTTACAGATACATATATGATTTCCTTCCATTTTTATACACAGAGAGACAGACCTATAGTGAGGCAAGGGAAGCGAGTATATTAAATCACTTAAAACAAGAATACGTTTCCGGACATATTCTGAGTTTCTTAAAGAATTGCTTATTTCTCAAAAAGCAGGTACTAAACATAAGCCATGTTTAAAAATGTAACTACAGTCCCCAAAATATTCACCTGGCAGAAATACAGCAGCTAATTTACTAGTTACACTCAAGTATGACTTCACTTATTTTTCATGGAGAAAACAGAAGCTACAAGGCCAGGCCTGCCAACTTACCTGGATCTATAGTTGTCCTGCCTTGCTCCCAATGAAGAAGGCAGTCCTACCTAAGGCCAACCCGTCCACTAAAGCAATGGATCCCCTTCCTCTCTTGCCCAAAGACTTCCTCCTTGTTCATTCCCATTACCAGGCAAACCCGCCGTACTGTGTTCCATCTGTCAAGAACACCTCCCCTCTCACTGTCCCCATTCCACTCTCTTGCAGGTACCGCTATTTCCCAGCTCTCCTTACAGAAAAACCCCTCAAAAGAGCTGCCCTACTGCCTCCCTCCACCACTTCCCCTGCCATTCTCTCTTGAACCTACGACAGCCAAGCTTTTGCTGCGAACACTTTATCAACGCGACCCTCGTGAAGGTCACCACTGGCCTCCATGTTGCCAAAACGAACGGTAAATCCTCTGGTTCCTCATGACTCAAACTTCCAGCCTATCTGACACAGAAGAAGCACTCTGCTTCGTAATACTCTTTCTTCACTTGGCTTCTAGGTTACCCTGTTCTCCCACAGTTCTCTCCTACCTTGCTGGCCACTGCTTCTCATGATCCTGTCCAGGGGAAGGCCATCGAGCTCAGTCTTTGTGGCCTTTTCCTATCTATACTGAGTTCCCAGGTGCTAATATCCTGTCCTATCTCATGGATTTAGATACCGTCTACGGATTTCTGTATAGAAAACATTTAGCTCTGGCCTGGACCCCTCGACCCTGTATATGTGTACATGAGTATTAGAGCTGTGTGCATTTGTGTGTGTATCCAAGAATCCAATTGTCCAGCTGCTCATGAGACTTTGCTAGGTAGGCAGGTGTCTAAGGTCTAGTGGCCGTCCCAAGAAGATATTCAAAAGTAAGCTTTGATTCCTCACTGTATCCACATCCTAACCTACTCCTCTTCAAGTCTTCCCCCGTCTCTAAAAATGGCCAGTCTATTCTTGACCCTTTTTTGGTCATCTGAGACTCAATACAACATGCAGATCCTGTTAACTCTATTTCCAGAGGGGACAATTTTTCACTACCTTCAATGGCAAACACTAGTGCAATTCACTATCATCTGCTGTCTGGATTATTTCAACAGTCTCCCAGCCAGACTTCCTGCTTCCACCTCTGCCCTCCTACAGCTTTTTCCCACAGCATTTGGTGCATCCTTTAACGTATGGCAGTCAAGATCATGGCACTCTTCTCTTCGGTGGCTTCCCATCTCATTCAGAATTCAAGCCAAAGGCCTCACAAGGGCCTACTGGGCTCTCCACAAGCTGTGCGCTCCCTGACCTTCTCTCTTACATGTGTTCTCAATCCACTCGCTCTGGCTTCCTCGCAATTCCTCAAATACTGGGCACAGTCCTGTCTCAGGGAACTTTCTGGTCCTTCTGCCTAGAATACTCTTCCCCAGATATACATGGCTTCCTCCCTCACCTTCAAGGCTTCCCCAGAACATCACGTAATCAGGAGGTTTTTCCCGATCACCTGGCATAAAACTGCAACACCCCACACACATGACCGACTCCCCGTGCCCTGTTTAACATTTCCTATTTATTATAAATACACTTTATAGATTTAGTGTTTGATTACTGTCATAAAAACACAGGCTCCATGAGGGCGGGAATGTGTCTGGTCACACTAAATACTCAACGTGTGTCTCATAGCTAGTGCTCAAGAAATATCAAGTGAATGAATAAACTTCACTGACGGAGAACTAAAGAAATAATATTTATCTAAGGGATAATTGTCAGTAATTTAGAAAAAAAATAAAGAATACTTCTATGAAACCTTTAGCCTCAAAACATTTATTTTATGCTATATTTGTCAGAGAGAAATGTTTTAGTCATAAAAGTTTCAGATCAAGGGAAAGCACAAATTGTTATTCAGGAAACCCTGAAACCATTACAAAACATTTTTTCCCAAAATCATTAAAATATTACCAAAAAATGACCAATGACATAAAGTAAAAATTTTCAATTAAACATGCCAATGACAGAATAACTGAATAAACAGGAAACAGAAATTTCTCAAGCACTTTTTCAAAAGAAAACCAGACAATTACTTGCTCCCAAAATTTCACAACGTATTATGCAAAAATCAAATTGACACAAAAATGGAAATTTCCACTAATTTTATAAATAAAATTTATGATGATGTCTAACGAGTTTAGTTTTTGAATATATTTCTGATTTACTTAGTATTCATTCCCTCTGCTAGGCTAAGAACAACTTGGAAATTAAAAACACTACTACCCGGATTCTTCAAGTCTGATGTGAATTGCCGCTAAGCCATAAAATCTACCCAAAAAGAGAAATATACTTCGGTTCCCAGCTCAGGGAGATTGGCAGAGTGACTAACCAGAGGTCCAGCAATAAAGATGGTAGATTTCATCCCAAATTTCCACTTATTTTAGGAGTCAGATCTCATTTCTCACTTCATTCATTTAATCTTTGTTTTAGCTTGACTTGAGATTCAAGGACTAAGATTTTCACCAAGAATCGCACATTTTCTTAATGTCAATCTTGCCCTGCCAGCCAGACTCCATTACCCCGGTAGGACTTTTAAAAGCACATCTTGAGACTATGGGATTGTTTTAATCTTTCCTTTTTCTCCCTGGAGTTTTCCCTCTTTAAATACCAAACCTGAGTTCTCTTCTCTAGAAATATAATAAAAGGTCTTATTTTTATCCCTGGAATAAAATCAAATATGTTTGAAGGTATAATATATTTTACAGTCAAAAGAAGCTAACTTTTACCCAACAAGTAGTTTACTCACCCAGCAAGATCTGACCCAGTATATTTGGGGAAAGAAAACATAGTTGGTAATAAAAGTAGAGAGCTAGCAAAAACAAACCAATGACTCTCTGACATTTTCATTTTCTGTAAAGTATTTTTCTTTAACATCACAGACTCTGAGGGGATTCACCCAGCCAGGCATACTTCATGGGATACCCTCATCAGTTCTGGTGTCCTGCAAGTGCAGCAGGCCATTGTCCCACGGTGTTTTCTTCAACATGACTTAAAAAACTCCCATCTGGAGCATATGGAAATCTCTCCTCTGCTCCTAATCCTTAATACCAGAGAACCAGCCCCTCCAGAATCAACAGTGGTATTTGAGATGCTGTGATTGCAGAGAAATGTAAGACTTAAGTTCATCACTCTAAAAGTAATAAAGAATAATGGGAGGGAGCACAATATACCCACTTTCTCAATTCTGAATTGAGAGACATTCACTGCCTGGATCTAGAATACTGAAAACTGTGGCAACCATACTTGGCAAGGGTTAATGTGTTTGTCCAGGGATTTTTAGAGGACTTTTTTGATATCATGGTTCAAGATGATACTCTAAGAGTTTATCTCCCGAGGGGTAAATACCATTGAAAAGATGCACTTTCTCATGTGAAAAGTCTCCACTTCCCTCAAAGAAACTATGTCAGCCTTCACACCAGCGCAACTCTCTAGATTCCCTGTTTCTGGTCAGGTCAGTGGAAGAGGCTTAAGAGAAGGACTTCCCCACCGTCCCTGAATCAAAAGAACAAGTTGCAGGGCAGTTAACACTTACCTATCTTCCATCTCTAACACTCATTCAATCTGGCTAGTTTGTGCGGGCTCCTTACAGAAACAATGGGCTAGACTCGCTTCACATGATTCAAATTTTCTGTCCCTTAATTTTAGAACAGAATTAAGTTTTATTTATCCCCACATTTGTTGTTTTTCCAAAGAGAAGTCAATGGAGGCATTTGTTATCCGTCCATCACTCACCATTTCCATAAATAACACATTTGTTTGCGCGTGGAGAAGGAAGTCTGACTAAAAGGATACATATCTACTGGGCTCCGGGTTGATCAAGGAACAAGCTTCATGACTTATTCACAAGCTTGATCAAGTAGGGGCCATTCCTCATAAGGGTCCTCAATTATCTCTACCATATACTTGGAGAATTAGGATTCCATATAGTCTATGTAATTGTTAAAACAAATATTTCCAACAAAATCAAATTCCTTCAAAGGAAATGAAGACTTTCCCACCTACATCTAATCTAGCCTCAACTGCAGCAACCACACGTCCATCCAGGGCATCAGGGGGCAGAACTGTCCAAGGATCCTCACTCACATGCCTGCTTCCTTCTCATGCAGTTTCCTCCCTCTCAGAAAACCTCTCCTCCTTTCACTCCCAACCACGATTCTCACCAACCTAGGCACGACCAAACATTCCACTTTCACTTTTTCTTGGCTCTTTGCACATACTTCTATTTATGTATGTTTCTCTTCCCCAACCTTCCCTTGGCCTCAATCAAGCCAAAGAAAACAGTTTGTATTCTCATCATCCTTTGCTATTTTTAACACACATCCCACCTGGTGATTCTCCCTTTTTGGGAATGGGAAAGAGTATATGGCGAGAGGGGAGTGACATGGGAAAGAATGTAGGGGGAGAAAATGAACTCAAGCTGGGAATACAGGGGAAGACAGACAATGCAAAGGGCAGAGAAGTGACTTTTACTCAAACAACTAATACCTGGAAGTCACGAAACCATTAACGGAGTTGAATGCCACCAAGGTTCTATTATTTCCACAAGCGGCTTGGAAACTCCCCTCTTCTATTAAAGGAAGAAAAGGACCTGTTACACTTTACAAAATCTAAATTTGCTTGAAAGAAAAGGTCAAAAGACAGGGCAGAGAAGGAAATGAAAATCCACTGTGCCCTGGACAGGCATTCTGAGGTACTGGCACTGCCAGGCCAGGAATACACACCTTGACGTGCCTCTGAGAGAACTCTTTCATGTAGGTAAGAAAAACCCAGTGCAAGCAAAATATTATAAACTTGAATGACTTTATTTTGAGAAGCACTAAGGAAGTTGAACATATGAGTATTTTTGCAACTAACAAATCTCCAAAGTTTGAGGGATTCAATTGAAAGAAAAACCTGTTGTGGGATGAACTGGGAGATTGGGGTTGACACATATATGCTAATATGTATAAAATAGATAACTAAGAAAAAAATGAAAAAAAAAGAATGGAATGAGGAAATAAGGTGAAAATATTAAAAAAAGAAAAAACTGTTGAAACAGTTATATAGAAGGAAACTGGCATTTTAAAAATCTCTACAGTAATTTAGAATTATAGAATCATGGATATTCATGCTTGCAGAACACCAATTCTGTCATATCTTTTTTCCCCAGCACAAATTTCCCTCTGGCTCAGTTTTTAAATGACTCCATTAAATGGCCCCAACTACTCTCCCCAAGGGATTACTGCCAAATTCAATAGACCTCATCATTAGGCAAGCTTTCAGCCTAAATATCGCTTTTACCAAAGTCGTCATATTATATCTAACTATGCTCTGGTATTATGTGATAAATAAAATTGAAAAATGATTAGTTGCCAATAAAAAACGAATTACTGATGTGTAATTACACACTGTAAGTTTTTCAGCTCTCAGCTAATTGTTTTCAGGTTACTCATTTTCAACTTTTCCCTTTTGACTCTCATCAAGATTATGTCTCTCCTGCTGAACACTGATGGTTTTAAAACATGTCCACAAATTCTTTGCTGTGTCTTTAAGAGATGACGTCCAATTCCCCTCCCCTTGAGCCTGGACTGGTCTTAGCAACTCATGTCTAAAGAAGAGAATAAAGCAGAAGTGATAGTTTGTGACTTCAGAGACTAGATCATAAAAGGCACTGCACTGCCGCTTCCGTCTTGTTCATTTTATTAGGTCACTCACTCTGAGGGCAGCCAGCTGCCATGCTGTGAGAATACTTGAGGAGTCTATGGAGAGGCTCATGTGACAAAGAACTGAAGCCTCCTGCCAATCACCACGCGATTGAGCAATCCTGAATGCAAATCTTCCAGCCCAGGCAAGCCTTCAGATGACTGCTGCCCTTCCCTGATACCCTGACTGCAACTTTATAAAAAGAACCTGAGCCAGAACCAACCAGCTAAGGTAATTCCCAATTCCTGACCCACAGAAACTGTAAGATAATGTTTGTTGCTTTAAACCACTAAAGGTTGGAACCATCTGTTACACAGCAATAGATAATATAAACACAAACACTCTCTCTCTCTCTCGTCTTCTCCGCTTTTCTTTTTGCCTAGATTCTGAGAACACAGAAATAGTACATATGGGCTTTTCTAAATGTACAGAGCACTAGACAGCGCTCGACTGATGGACTCATGAAACCTGTACTGAGCACTTACTAAGCTACAAAGCTCACATACACACCACGGCCATGTCAGTTACACTCGTAGCCATTTCACAGACTAGGAAACTACAGAGACATCCATCAGAAACTTGACCAAGGTCATTTTGTTAGGAAAGGGTAGAAGCTGGGAGTTCAATGCAAGCCCTGTTCTTTCCTCAAAACCCCAGTGCCTCTCCTACACTTTTAATGAGCAGTACTATGAAAATTACATGACACTACACGCTTGGACAGGTTGGGAGGAAGGACAGCAATGAAGATGGAGCACACGTAGGAAGGTCAGCAAGAAGGAGGGAAATTAACGCAGGTGCAGCACAGACTGTGTGTTTAGGAGCATGTTAGGTGTCGCATCCATTCCACCTCATTCTTTTAACAGGCTTACAGAATACATGTTAAGATTTTTATTTGACCAAGAAACGAACAGAGGTTCAACAAGATAGGATACAGTAAAAGCACTCACTGGCTCCACCCTCCCAGTCCTTCAATCAAGAGTAGAAAAAAGACACGCAGGGCTTCCCTGGTGGCACAGTGGTTAAGAATCCACCTGCCAATGTGGGGGACATGGGATCGAGCCCTGGGCCAGCAAGATCCCACATGCCACGGAGCAACTACTGTGCGCCACAACTACTGAGCCTGTGCTCCAGAGCCTGTGAGCCACAATTATTGAGCCCGGTGCCGTAACTACTGAAGCCCATGAGCCTAGAGCCCGTGCTCTGCAACAATAGAAGCTACCACAATGAGAAGCCCAAGCACGGCAATGAAGAATAGCCCCCACTCTCCGCAACTAGAGAAAGCCCGTGCACAGCAACGAAGACCCAATGCAGCCAAAAATAATAAATAAACAAATAAACAAACAAACAGAAGGAAAGAAAGAAAGAAAGAGAAAGAAAGAGAAAGAAAGAAAGAAAGAAAGAAAGAAAGAAAGAAAGAAAGAAAGAAAGAAAGAAAGAAAGAAAGAAAGGGAAAGAAAAAAGACATGCAGAATAATGCCATTCAACCCATTACCCCGCAAGGCTGTGGCAGGAGGCATATGAAATAATTTGCATTCATATGATTCATAAGCTGTTAAATATACAAATTTAAGAGGTTATCATTACATGAAGTCAGTTCTTAGTGGAAAAACTCAAATGAGCAGCGACACTTACCCCATGCTATACTGTAGAGCAAAACACACAAGAACTTCTAAATATGGGAATTTTTCATTTCAAGATGTTTGCTTTCGTGATCATAATTATTACTAAAAACTCTAGAATAAAGTAAAATTCTACTATGGACTTTGGTTCCTACACCATTGCCAGATAAGATCTGATTTGTTTGAAAGGTATCAAAATGGATCTTAAATGGCAGGAGGAACTCAATGATTAGCAAGGCTTATTTTGCATTTGGATTATTTTTATTAAAAATTCTTGCCAGAAGCTCTATATTTAATTTTTTAAATTTGCCATGGTCATAAAAGTCCTATGTATAATAAAGTTGACAAATTTTTAAAATATAGTAAAATTTTGACTTCATACTCACCTAAATGTAACTTACACAAAGAGCTAAAGTAGCAATCTTTTCAATGAACACGATTTGTATTGTCAATTTTTAATTCGTTATATTTTTGGCTCTTAACAAACATATCATAACATGTAGAGTAACAGTTCAAATAGTCAAATAATGTACTAATATTACAATGTAACGCTGAATTAATGCATATGAAGCACTCAGCACAGTGGATGGCATACAGTGAGTGCTAAACAGATGAGGAGGAAGATGAGGATGAAATCCACAGTGTCTTTGGAGAAGACAAATGAGCCTATGTCCAAATTTCCTAATTACCTGATCTTCAGAAACATGAACATAATTCACAATGCCTAGAGCAGGTTTTTAAAAATATATATTGTATGTTCTTGAGGTATATTAAGGTGTGGTTTGGAAACTGGGATCTCTGACAAGAAACATTATGACTCACTTTCTCCACTAAGAGTATTTTTAAAATTCCTGTAAAAAGAGGCATCTAATTTTGGTATATTTCCAGGTTCAAGACACGGCAGAGCACGTCTGATATGAATTTATACACACGTCCCCACCCCACCCCACACTGTGGTTGCCTGAAAACCCATACCAAAAACAATGATGAATAAAAGTATAATGGGATTTCGGGAGTCTTATGAAAGTGTTCCTATACACACACACTAACGAACTCTAGACAGGACATTCTCCATTGCATGTGAGCAAGAACCCCTGTGACCTGAGAATGCTTCTGTTAAAAATCCTAATGGCTGGTGGGAAGTTGCTGCATAAAACAGGGAGATCAACTCCAGGATGGGTCAGGACTTAGAGGGCTGGGATAGGGAGGGTGGGAGGGAGTCGCGGGAGGGAGGGGATATGGGGACATATGTATAAATACAGCTGATTCACTTTGTTGTACAGCAAAAACTGGCACAACAGTGTAAAGCAATTATATTCCAATAAAGAGCTTAAAAAAAAATCAGAGAAAAATGTGAATGAACACCAACAGACAATGCTACCACCTCAATGGAAAGCAACAATTATGTGCAAGAAATTTGGGGAGATGTTACTTATTACAAACTTGTATAAGTTGGGACAAAATAAACTAAAAAAATGAAAAAAAAATCCTAATGGCTGCTCAGATATAAGTGTGGTAATACATCAGGTCCTACTGAAACCAAGCCAGGCAGAACAATTCTTTACTTGTTTCAATAGTCTTGAGGAAATGACAGAACTGCCCCATCCACTCCTCTGTCCATCACTAGCCCACCCCAAGCTTTCTTAGAAGTAAGCAGGGTGGGACAGGAATAAGAACTAAAAGATGGAGTAAAGCAAACAAAGTAAAGCAGCTGGGGTTTCCTTCCCTAAAAAGCAATGTTTGATGCTCCGAGACGTCAGGACATGCAGCTGTCAGAGGGAAGGGTACAAATAGAACATGTGTTAGAGTCCACCCACAACACAATGTGAGAGGTACACATTATCTTAAATGACAGAATGGTATGTGTGCAGCAATAAGGGAGGTAAGCCCCAAGAAGATCCAGGAACAGCCAGCCCTCATGGAGACCAGGCCATATTTCAGTAACTGCAAAGACGCTGAGAATCCACAGTACTTTCAGAACCCTGTTATATGTTGTCCTGTCCCCAGCCCTTTCCAGAAAGGGTTGATGAACTTCATTCTTCTACCCAGCATTAATGTGATAGAAAGCTTCTCTCTGGCTGCTTCTGCTTCTACTTGGTATTTCGCTTTCACAACAACTGTGTACTTCTTAGCTCTAACTTACAAATACCTTAAGAGAGATTCTGATTCATTTCATCAATATCATCCCTACTGGGGAAGCTCTTCTGCCAGGATACCTTCTAAGGCAGCTGGCCAGCTCAAATTGGTTTTTCTTGCGTCAAGTGCCTACCACTTTTCTAGTCTACTCTGGCAAGAAGCTGAGGTCACCCATGGTAGCTTTTTTACCTACACGTATCCTACCTGACTAAAACAGTACTGTCTACTAAACTAACAACTGACTTGCCCAAATTGTTTCAAAAATTAAGTCTTCTGCCCTGCTGATAAAGTCATCTAAGGAAAGAAGTAGGCATCAGAGGAGACTGTACGCCAGCAGATCAGATACATGTCTTTTTCATGAACAACAAGTGACACCTCACAAGGCCTCCAGCTGACTCCCCATCGTTCCACCCACACTCCATCAGTCAAAGCGAGCCGCATGGCCAAGCCCAAATTCAAGGGATGGGAAAGTCCACTAGACCCACAGGGAAGCTACAGCAAGAGGAAGGATGTAAGAATAAGAAATAACATACAAGATCTATATTTTTATTTATTCTGGGATGAATAAAATGTCATGAAAAAAGTTTAAAACATCAGGGAAGTGTTAACAGAAATATATGTGCCTCAGATGCCTTAGAGGACGGGGGCGGGGAGGGTGGGGGGGACTCAAGGTGGGGGGAGTCAAGGAAGGGAGGGAATATGGGGATATGTGTATACAAACAGATGATTGAACCTGGTGTACCCCCCCAAAAAAAAACAATAAAATAAAATAAAATAAAATAAAATAAAATAAAATAAAATAAATACCCCCAAAAAATAAAATAAAATAAAATAAATACCCCCAAAAAATAAAATAAAATAAAATAAAATAAAATAAAATAAAAAGAAATATATGTGCCTCCCTCTCACTCTATAAAAACAAACCAAAGCACACTTAAATAGTCCTCCACTTTCACTGAGTATCTACACAGTCAAAAAAGAAAACAATACAAAACAAAAAAAAAAACGGGAAAAGGCTCAAAACAAGAAAATAGCTACCTAACTGAAGCACGAAGGGAAAAAACATAAGTTAAAAGATTTTGTTGGGGTGAGGGCAGGACTATTCTGTGACCCTGAGATGCAAAGCAGAGGCTGGCTTCAGCAGCTTGCTGTGGAATGTCAGCTGAACACATGGGAGGAAGAGCTCTGGTTTCTGCTGGATCTGAGGCAGGCGGCTGCGATCATGAGATGCACCTGTAGCCATTAAACGGTGATCATTAAAACAAGCAGCACAGCTGCCTGGTGTGTGTGGTTCCAGACGTCGTTAAGGGAGAGTGCTCGATCCCACACAAGAAGCCCAGAAGCCATCAACCAAAAGAAACTATGACCAACACCCTCTCACCTGCTCTGTGGATGCTTGCTTGCTTTCAGCTAAAGCTTTCCAAATCTGTTTCTAGGATACAGAGATTTTTAAATAACTATGATGTTTTTCACAAGAGCAACTACTGCCTACTTAAAATGTTTTCATTTAAACTGGTACCTTGAGAGAAACCTGTGAAGCACAGTTAGGGCTACAAGAAAAAACTTCTAATGGATACTTGCTATATGGATACTATAAGACACTCTAAAAAGTAAATTTTTAAATAATACACACTTATGTATTTAATTGAATATATTTGTGTGTTTATGTGTATATACACATATTTCATTATTTAAAGTTTGCCTGCCAGAAGAATGACTCACATATAATAACCATGTTACAATTACCACTTAGGGAAGAAACGTTTTCTTCCTACTCCAGCCACGGAATACCAATTTCCACTAACTTTGTACAGGAGGAGCAAGGGAGAACCAGAACAGCTGGCTTTCAGGTTAGGTACATTTCAATTTCATATAACACTAATACTAGGTCAATATTGAAAAATAATGCACAACCAAAATTGTAGACAATTACAACACGAAAACTTCTTTAAGAAATGTCATAAAAACACAAAGAAGGTACTGAGGTCTTTACCTCCACAAAGTGGGTACAGATTCACCACAAGGCCATCATTTTCAATGCTAAGAGGACCTTTCTATAAGGAGACTGACCCACAAGAAGACAAAGCATTCTACTTTAATTCCTTTTATAACATCTCATGAGCAGTATTTTTGCATCAAAAGTATCATTTCAACTCTAATGATGATTAATTTTCTAGAAGCTATTTTCCCATTTAGGAGAAAAATCAAGTCAAGCCCTCAGTTTCTGCTAAATAAATCCTAAGGCCAAGTAGGCACCATCTTTTTTCAGACGCAAGTCTTCTCCTCCCAAAACATTGCTTTTTGGTTTCCCTCAGGCAAACCATAAATTCTTGTGTTTTATTTTCCTTAGAAACATCACGGTTTGCTCACAGAATATTCTGGAGCTACACAGTGTTTCTCAATATCTTAAACTCAGTCTCAACACCCAGAAATATCCTTGGATTGGTTTATTTGTTATGAAATCTTGGGCCCTTAGGGATTAAAGCCTCTTTCTCTGGCAGGGAAAGCTGCCCACTGGGGAATTCAGGTTACATAATCCTCTCACTCTAGGTTTTCCTCCACTGTTTTCATGTTGCTGGATAAGCTTCCTGGCAGTGTTTGTAATCAATCCATGTCTACCACTGCCCAGCTATCTTAAACTGGGCGTCACTCATCAGGCTGCAAAAAGTTCATGTCCACATACCTTCCTGGACTGGGATATGACCAAACCCCTGGATAAAATAAACCCCCCACCCACACCCCTCCAACTGAGACGACACAGCGGCCACAGCAAGACCACACATGGAACTACTTCTACGATAGGTAATACTCTGTCCTTCAATGGAATCTGAATACCCCTGGACATCAACTCAGCAAAACCCTGGTGTTCACCCACTTTCACCAGAAGGCTTTCTCAAGCATTTTTTTTTTGGGGGGGGGGGGGGGGGTACACCAAGTTCAATCATCTGTTTTTATACACATATCCCCGTATTCCCTCCCTTCTCTCAAGCATTTTTATACCCAGTATGCTGATGCTTTGCTGTCTAGGCTTTTAGGCCAACAAGGATTTTACCAGAAACTATCGAAGACTGGGTGATTTTCTTTTGGCCATCTTACTGCTAACAGCTACATTGCCATATGGCTGGGACACTGGCTCAAGGTTCCCAATTCCCACACAAAACTGTGTGTGAGTGACCAACCAGCTTTAGGAACTTGTTGATTTTTACAAGGGAAAAAGCACAGAGCTTTACATCATTCCTCGTTCAAGACAGTAGGTTTTCACACCTAATATCCCTTTTAAATGCTAAATCGTTTGTTAGTTTGCATCAGCTTCATGGTAAGATTGTTTCCGGCTGATACAACTTCCACTGTCGTTGAGTACTTGCTGTACTGGTGTGGAGCCATTCCCTCAAGACACACTTACCTGCACGTGACAAGCAAAGGGTAGTCTCCACGCAGGGAAGGCTTTCAAGTGCTGAAGAACGTATGCCTACGGAATTCTCCTCCCTCCAAAGTGCCCACTTTGTCCATCTGCAAAGCTTTGCCCTAGCGGGGCTCTCAACCAATCAGGAACTATCAAGAGAGAGCATCTCAGAGACCTGGCATTGCCAGCACACTTGATTTCCCCTTCTCTTTTCTCTCTTCACATGTTCTTCCTAACACTCATACCTTAAACTTCAGCATCCAAATGAGGCGAGGGTGGTTCTCAAGACCAGACTCTTCCTCACCCGCATTTTCAAATTGTTCCTCCTCTGGAGGTCTCCATATTGCAAATTCATTCTGCCCTTAAGAACCTGGTTCCAATTCTTCTCATCTGTACGTATTACATCTACATTTGCCTTCATCTAGTTGCCACGCCACAGTTTCTCCCCTTTTTCGCAAAAGCCCAGTGAGTGGAGGATGACTCTGGTCTTCCTTACTCTAAAGCCAGCTTCCGTCTATGGTGGGTGCTCTGAACTACACCACAGACTCCTACCCTGTGAAGATTCTGTAACTGGCACTGTGCATCCAGAGCCTTTAATGAATATTCCTGCTCGCTGACTTGAAATGACTGGCATGAGCACAGCGGTCTAAGCCAAATCCTGCCTGCCTATCCTTTAAACTTCAGATTTGTTTTGCTAAAGCAAAAATCTTGGATGTCTCCACCAACCTTCTGCAGAACTACTCTCCTTGCTCAGGACAACCAGGAAGATGCAGTTTTAATGGTAACACCTTCGCTCTATCAGTTTGCAACCACAGGAAATCTTCACTCCAGACACATGAATATTTTTTCCAGGGGAGATGTAACACTTTGTCATCAAACCTTGAGATACTTTCATGTCTTATGCTTCTTGGTGGCAGTGCGAACACGGCCTGGAGGCTAATGTTAGCACATTCAACCACAGTGTCGCTAAAAGAGGAAGGCTCGTGTGCTCAAAGGGCCCGTGCTCTTCACAGCATGGGAACACGGACTGCAGTCAGGCCAGAACTAAGACCTGCTGAGGGGGACTGTTCTATCTTCAAATGAGGGAGCCAGAAATTCCAGTCAGCCCATGACAGACGTGGGGGTGGGGAAGCAGAAGCTGAGCTGACTAGCCTGTTGCAAGGACTGGGAGGAGTAAGCACAGACCAAAGGATCCAGGGCTAAGATGTTTCCTGGGGTCCCAGCGCAGGCAAGGATAAGGTTTTCTTCTGCCAAAAGTGGCTTAATGAGGCTGTATACATGTTTCCTGCACCGCTACGGCTGACTACCTAACAGAAATGTTATGGTGAACAATTTAAGTGAAAATTAAAAGCAGGCTTTTCCTAACTTATTATAATTAAACAGTATTACATTTTTGCAATGCCAATAATCACTCTCATGTCTCTCAGCACACCAGGAGATCAACTCTTTTAAAAGTCTGATTTGTATCAATTTAAAAAACTTTAGAAAGGTAGTATATAAAAGATGGTGTCTGCTTTTCCTAAAATATCTGAAGAGTTCAATAGATAGCTTTAAAATATAACTAACATTTTTAAAAGCTAAGTCCATCTTGATAGGAAAACCACTGGAATCAGCAATGAGAAATCCAATTAGAAAGTTTACATTTCTAAAAATTTCCAAATATTAAACTGAGGTAATAGGGGGAAAAAAAAGTGGAGCAGGTGAATATTTAAATCAGAGATTCTCCAATTTCTTAGCTCTAGGACTCTTAGCATAACCTGCAAATCACTAGTTTAGGGAGCTATTTCAGCTACAGGGCTATTCCTGCTCACCCTAAAGCTCTCTCTTTCTTCTTTTTATTTTTATTTTTATTTTTTTGAGTTTACATGGGTAACTCTTTTTCTCTACATGTATTTTTTTAAGCTCTTTATTGGAATATAATTGCTTTACACTCTTCTACCAGCTTTTGAGGTACACCAAAGTGAATCAGCTGTACTTATACATATATCCCCATAACCCCTCCCTCCCGCAACTCCCTCCCACCCTCCCTTTCCTGGCCCTCTAAGGCATCACCCATCATCGAGTTGATCTCCCTTTGTTAGACAGCAACTTCCCACTAGCTATCTCTTTTACATTTGGTAGTGTATGTATGTCTATGCTACTCTCTCACTTTGTCCCAGTTTCCCCTTCGCCCCCCGCCCCCTCCAACCCTGTGTCCTCCAGTCCATTCTCTGCATCTGCATCCTTATTCTTGCCCTGTCACTGGGTTCATTAGTACCATTTTTTTTTTTTTTAAGATTCTGTATATATGAGTTAGCATACAATATTTGTTTTTCTCTTTCTGGCTTACTTCACTCTGTATGACAGACTCTAGGTCTATCCATCTCATGACATATAGCTCCATTTCATTCCTTTTTATGGCTGAGTAGTATTCCATTGTATATATATGCCACATCTTCTTTATCCATTCATTTGTTGATGGGCATTCAGGTTGCTTCCATGTCCTGGCTATTGTAAATAGTGCTGCAATAAACATTACAGTACATGTTTCTTTTGGGATTATGGTTTTCTCTGGGTATATGCCCAGGAGTGGGATTACTGGATCATATGGTAGTTCTACTTTTAGTTTTTTAAGGAACCGCCAAACTGTTTTCCATAGTGGCTGTACCAACTTACATTCCCACCAACAGTGCAAGAGACTTCCCTTTTCTCCACATCCTCCCCAACATTTGTTGTTTCTAGATTTTTTGATGATGGCCATTCTGACTGGTGTGAGGTGATACCTCATTGTGGCTTTGACTTGCATTTCTCTAATGATTAGTGATGCTGAGCATCTTTTCATGTGTTTGTTGGCCACCGGTATGTCTTCTTTGGAGAAATGTCTATTTAGGTCATCCACCCATTTGTGGATTGGGTTATTTGCTTTTTTGGTATTAAGCTGCATGAGCTGCTTGTATATTTTGGAGATTAATCCTTTGTCCGTTAGTTCATTGGCAAGTATTTTCTCCCATTCTGAGGGTTGTCTTCTTGCCTTGTTTATGGTTTCTTTCGCTGTGCAAAAGCTTTTAAGTTTCATGAGGTCCCATTTGTTTATTCTTGATTTTATTTCCATTATGCTAGGAGGTGGGTAAAAAAGGATCTTGCTTTGATGGATGTCACAGAGTGTTCTGCCTGTTTTTCTCTAGGAGTTTTACAGTGTCTGGCCTTACATGTAGGTCTTTAATCCATTTTGAGTTTATTTTTGTGTATGGTGTTAGGAAGTGTTCTGATTTCATTCTTTTACATGTTGCTGTCCAATTTTCCCAGCACCACTTATTGAAGAGGCTGTCTTTTTTCCATTGTATATTCGTGCCTCCTTTGTCAAAGATAAGGTGCCCATATGTGCATGGATTTACTTCTGGGTTCTCTATTCTGTTCCATACCTAGGAATAAACCTGCCTAAGGAGGCAAAAGACCTGCATGCAGAAAACTATAAGACACTGATGAAAGAAATCAAAGACGATACAAACAGATGGAGAGACATACCATGTTCTTGGATTGGAAGAATCAACATTCTGAAAATGACTATACTATCCAAAGCAATTTACAGATTTAATGCAATCCCTATCAAATGACCAATGGCATTTTTCACAGAACTAGAAAAAGAAATCTTACGGTTTGTATGGAAATGCAAAAGACCCCGAATAGCCAAAACAATCTTGAGAAGGAAAGATGGAGTTGGTGGAATTAGGCTTCCTGACTTCAAACTATACTACGAGGCCACAGTGATCAAGATAGTATGGTACTGGCACAAAAATAGAAAAGCTCTCCTTTATAAGTAACTCCACACTCTGCCTTAGGAAGTTCTCTGTTATTAACCTCAATGATAAAAAAACACCCTTCTACCATCAACCAAAATAGAAACATTATTTTCTGGTTTTAATATTATCAAGCATCCCATGGTATCTTCAGCACAACAGCAGACAGTCTGGGGTGGATATTTATTACCCTCACAGTGTTTTTCTAGTGCGTTGTATCAAACTATAATCTCTTTAGGTGTGAGGTATTTGGGTTTGCTCCTGAGCAGATACTAAGATAATTTGAACTGACTGTTTTTATAAGATCACCTTTAAATGTTATCATGTCATTTCAACTTCCCTCCCTCAAGATTAAAAATGCTACTAAACCAACCACAACAGAATTTGGTTTACATAGTCAAATCTTTCCTACAAATTACCAAAGAAGGTACTGAATAAAGCAGACCCCCTCTACCCACAACCATTCTTAGCACTTCTGAGAGAACCAGTGACCTCTATTCCTTGCAGCTTTTATAACTACTTATTTGGAAATAATTTTTAAGTATTTTCATGTTATTTTTAACATAACATGGCTTTACCCTATTCACAGTTTGTACAACCATGATAATCATTTAATTCCAGAACCCTTTCATTAGCCCAAAAGAAACTCCTTAACCATAAATGGTTACACCGCATTCCTGCTCTCCCCAGCCCCCAGCAACCACTAATTTACTGTCTGTCTGCATGGAGATTTCCTATAATTTGCCTGTTTTGGACATTTCATATAAAAATGGAATCATATGTGATGGGGATCCTTTTGTATCTGGACTCACTCGGTATGCTCTCGAGGTTCATTCACCTTGTGGCACGTACCATATTTCATTCCTTTTTATGGCTGAACAGCCAATGCCAGGATACACCACATTCTGTTTATCTGCTATCAGTTGATGGACAGTCTGGTTGTTCTCGCTTTTGGGCTATTGTGAATAACACTGCTATGAACATTCGTACATAAGTTTTTGTGTGCACACGTTTTCACTTCTCTTGGGTATATACTTAGGATTGGAACTGCTGGGTCATAGAGTAACTCCATGTTTAACCTTTTGAGGAACTCGGGGTGATGCATGCGATTCAGTCCAGCTGCATGGCCGTGAGTGGGTCATCCAGTGAAAATGCTATTTCCGCCAGTATCAAGAGGCTTTCTATAAACAACCGGGAGTAACATCCATTACTTTCCCCAGTGCTGTGTGGTGTGTCACCCTAACATTAAAAGAAACTAGACTTATCTAACACAGCTGGTTTCCCAGTAGCTCATGCTCTTCTGGCTGCCTCCAAACCAAGTGGAGCTACGTGAGAGAATCGTCATGGGGAGGAGGGTGGGTTGCTGGGAACGGTGACGATGAAGAACAGTTGGTCACACGCAGGGCCTCTGGAGCATCTTTTGGTTCAACTGTCCCATTCCAGGCACCAGTCAATGAGGTCCAAAATCTAGATATTTTCAGCAGATTGATTTTTGAAAACTGAAGTATGGCTGATTTACAATATGTGTTAGTTTCAGGTATACAAAATACTGATTCAGTATTTTTACAGATTATATTCCATTATAGGCTATTACAAGATAATGGGTATAATTCCCTGAGCTATACATATATCCTTGTTGCTTATTTCACATATAGTAGTTTGTATCTGTTAAACCCATACCCCTGATTTGTCCCTCCCTCCTTCTGAGTCTGTTTCTTTTTCATATACCTTCATGTGATCTTTCAGATTCCACATATAACTGATATCATACATCACCTGTCTCTGTCCAACTTATTTCACTAAGCATAATATTCTCCAGGTCCATCCACATCGCTGCAAATGGGTGTTTCATTCATTTTTATGGCTAATAGCCCACTGTTTATATACACACACTGCATCTTAATCCAAACACCTGCTGATGGGCACTTGGATTGCTTCCATGTCTTGGCTATTGTAAATAGTGTTGCACTGAACATTTGGGTGCATGTGTTTTTTCAAAGTAGTGTTTTCTGTTTTTCCAGATATATACCCAGGAGTGGAATTGCTAGATCATATGGTAGCTCTATCTTTAGTTTTCTGAGGAACCTCTATACTGTTTTCTACAGTGGTTGCACCAATTTACATTCCCATCGACAGTGTAAGAGGGTTCCCTTTTCTCCACATCCTCTCCAATACTTGTTATTTGCAGACTTTTTGATGATAGCCATTTTGACAGGTGTGAGGTGACACCTCATTATGGTTTTGATTTGCATTTCTCTAACAGAGATGTTAAGCATCTTTTCATGTGCCTGTTTAGCCATCTGTATGTCTTCTTTGGAAGAACATCTGTTCAAGTCTCTGCCTCTTTTTTGATTGGATTTTTTTGATATTGAGTTGTATGAGCTGTTCGTATATTTTAAATATTAACCCCTTGTCAGTCGCATCATTAGCAAATATTTTCTCCCATTCCATAGGCTGTTTTTTAACAGATTGAGAAACTGAGTCTCTAGATTACCAGTTGGCAAACTACAGCCCATGGGCCAAACTACAGCCAGATACTTTTTTTTTTAATACAAACTACTAGCTAAGAAGTTTCAAATTTTTAAGTGTCTACATTTTAAATCATTATGTAAGTACCTATATATAACATCCTCAATTTGTATCTTGGCTCCCAATGCCTAAAATATTATTATCAGGATCTTTAAGGAACAATTTGCAGACCCCTGCTCCAGATGATACTCATGCAAATTAAACTCTATTAAGACTAATAAATAAAGCAGAGCACTGTTATTAATTTCTCACCAGAGACATCCAGTAAACAGAGAACACCCAACCCAGGAAGTCAAGTTACTAGGAAGTGACCCAGAAAACCAGTAAATGCACTAGATCAAAATAGGAAAAGTAACATGTAGACATTGAAGAGGGATGGTGAGTTATGTCATCAAAACTCTAAAAAATTCCTAAAAAATATTGATTCCCCACAGAGGATACCTTGCTAGCAACTTGACAGTCTGTGTTCCCCTATTTACGTTGTTTTATCTGGAGAGCGCTAGACTTCACGCTTAAACACATTCTGCTTCACTAAGCCCATCACACTCACCTCCTCCACATTTTCCTGCTATTCCGACCAATTCTCTTCACCCTTATCAGATGTCGACAGCAAATCCTTACTCACTTGGCCTTGTAGACTTGCTGCCTCCTCCTATCAAAAGCTGATTAGGTTACACAATGCTCAGAGCTCTACATCATTATTGCACAATCGCTGTGATGTGTCACATTCCTCTTTATGGCTGAACAACCAATTGTAGGATATACTACATTATTTTGTCCACTATCAGTTGATGAACATTTTGGTTGTTCTCACTTTTTGGCTATTATGAGTAACACTGCTATGAACAGTTGTGTAACATTTATCAATATTATGCCTACCAATTGGTAGTTAGTTACTGTAGGTTACCTTTTTTTAATCCCATTTAAAGGTGGAAACAACATTTGTTCTTTATCAGCCTCAGTGTTTTCTCTAGTCCTCTTAGCTTCTCAAAAGCACTGGCAGTGGGCTGTTATGACACATCAGCCCCTCATTTTCATCCCAAGATAGAGCATGCCCATCTGATCGTATTATCTTCTGTTTTTCTAGAGTCAGAATAATCTGCTCCTACTATTAGACCTTCAAATCCTGCAGCAAAATGAGAAGTTAACCTGCTTGTATTTGATCCCTTTTATAAAGATGCAAGTGAAGTGACTAAAAATTTCTGCTTTTCTTCAGACTTCCCTTACTAACTTTTCCTTCCTGTTACATGGAAGGTTTCCTTGGGGGCTCCTTTTACCTAATGCAGAGTTGCATGTGGGACGACAATACCTTTAGGTCCTTACTACAACTGGTACCTCTTGAATTCTAGTTTTAATCTTTCTATTGTTGTTCTTACTCAATTTTGGTATTTTAGTACTCTTAATAGTCCTGCCAAATTATCTGTTTTTAAAACCTTCCAATTAGCCCTCCAGCTCTCAGCAGAGCTCTAGTCTCAGCCAAAAACAGCCACATCTCCCATGTGGTCTTTCCTATACAGCTGTTTGATTTCATTACTTGGCCTCTTTTTAACTTATGATGGGTTTGAGCAGAGAACTCCATCAGAGTGATCATGTGAAAGTCTAAATTACTTTACTATCTCCCTACTATGGAGAAACTATATTTAAACAGCGTAAGTAGGACATTTATGGACAGTACAGGTAAGAAACTTATCTTCACACTCTCCTAAAATGTAATTTCATCTTCCAGAAGACAGTTCAACAAAGGTCTGAGAGTTTAAAATACACACACACACATATATACACACAATGGGAATTTTCATTTCAATAATAACTGATAACCAGCCGAAACCACATTCTAGTCTCCCGTCTTAATACCAGAGACTCTCAAACCATCTTTTCCTGACACCTCCATGAAATTTAGAATTCTTTTATCAGTATGATCATAAGCTTTCAAAAACTCTTCCCATCACATTCCAATTTTGGGTAGCGTCTACAAAATATGATCTGTAGAAAGCTCCAAGGAAGTAGGAGTACCTTTTTTGGTTTATTTTTTAGAGATTAGAGAATACTACAAACTTAGCGATATTTCTAGAGAATAGGTTATTAAGCACCGAAGTCGAAGGATCTTTAAAAACAATATGGATACATCTATTGTTCTGCAAATAACTTGGAAGCTATCTTGTCTAAAGGACAAGGAGATGATCTATAGAATCACCTCAAACTATTGCTTTGGGGTCTAGTCTCAAGTCTTGAGCGCAATTTTCTCAAAAGATGACAAGTGGAATGTACACACCTTATACTAGCCACCTTTTCTGTTAAATGACCAATTCTGCAAGGTGGGGGTGGGCCCCAGGGAATCAAGTCCGTACAGACACAGACTTCTGAAGCGCCATACGGTAGTAAGAATGCTCTCTCAGCTCTCCGCACTGCTCTGGGTGGTGAAAGACAGTCCTTTCCAACCTCACAACTGGCATCCTCTTTCATTACTTACGGCGGAGGCCATCCGTCAACGTGAGACGTAGCAGGAAGCTGTTGGAAGGAGCGTGTGCGTCCAGCTCCCCCCTCTGAATAGTCTGCCGCCTCACTGAAGAACATTTTCTCCAGATGCTGCCAGCAGACACTGTGTAATACCTAAACCGCAAATCATCACATTCCCCACCCTTTGCGCCAGGGCTTGTCCTTGAACTTCCCCCACAGTGAGATATTAACCAAGCTGGTCACTGATACAATAGCTCTTTACAAACTCAGTCAAACCTGCCACGCCAGCTAACCTATACACTAAAACGTGGCCCTCCTAACATAAAAACATCCACTGTAGGTGAAGCTCAGAGAGTAACGCAGGACACTGCTGACATCTCACAAAGAACAAATCCTGGCTAACACACTAAGGAAAGTATTTTATCAATGTAAACATGTCAGAGATACAACTGCATAGAAAATGAGAGCAAGTATATCTTGGAAATGGAGCCCTCCTGCAGAAGCAGTGTTACAGGCAGGTCACTTCAGATCCTACAACATCCAGGAAAACTGCCTTTCCTCTGAAGAAGGAAACTGTATTGCTGTCTGGTTGTTTTAGGAACCAGTGTGGATCTTTTAAAAATGATTCTTGAATGTTATCTACTGTGACACATGAAAGCCATCTACACAGAGCAAAGCATTTCCAAACCGCGATACTGTAACTTAGAAAGACGACGACAGGACACACTCACGCTGAAAAGGTGCCACCACGTGCTCCTGCCCGAATCTTAGAGGGAAGGAACCTTCGGCAGACTGCGCTCCCGAAATCACCTTCTGGGCTGCAAAGTACTTGGGCTTGAGCACGTATTCCTGGGTCTGGCCATGCTGAATCATCACATTCTGTGAGGAAAGGGGTGTCACTCTGGGAAGAAACAAAGTCAGGATAAGGAAGTTAATAATGGACTTTTAAAAGTCAACTAAGGAGGAAAGAATAAGAAAGGGGCATAAAAATTCCATGCAAGGCTAATTTTTTCCTTCAAATACTGTAGTCATGACATACACAGAACTAATAACAGCTTACCCTTGGAAATCTCCAATATAAAGGGGATTCTACTTGTCTAGCCAAGAAGTTTAAGGGCACACAGGCTGTCACAGTCTATTAAAGCACTGAAAGCACTGCTACCACAAGCCCTCATGCAACACACACAGAAGTTGTATTTAAGACAAAAGCATACGTGAACACGTATGTATGTCCAGAAGGTACTGAACTGCTTTGAGCCTCACTTTGCTAACCTGTACCATGGAATCTTTGCCACACAGGGCTAAGACAAAAATTCTCGTAAAAACCTGAATATACAAAAAGTGAAAAAATTTTATAATGTTTTGAAATACAAATTATGATGATGGGGAAGAACACACTCATAACTTATGGTAGTTAACATTTGTTTTAATATTTTATGCTGTATCTCAGTGATTAAAACTGTACTATTCAGGTTATGTGTTCCATTATTACTAGTTCTTAAGAACCATAAGAACAGTAACTTGGTACAATCTCATAATTTCGTCAATGACATGAGTCAAGACCTCTGAGGACTCCTGAACATGATTACTGTGTTTTCACCCTCCTGGCTGAACCCTTTTCTATGACAGTTCTCTCCCGCTGCATGTACTGTATACTTTAAAATAAGCCTTCATCCATATTTAATCATTCCCTGAGGGACTGAAATCACTCAGTAAGACAAACAATGAAAAATATAAAGAAGATATACCAACTAATTCCAGAAAACGCAAACTTGCTATTAGAATTGTTGGGACAGAGCATTTTTTCATCTTTTTTTTTTTTTAATTGGAGTCATGCTGGGGTTTTTTTGTTTTTTAATATTTATTTATTTGGTTGTGCCGGGTCTTAGCTGCAGCTCGCCAGCTTCTTAGTTGCAGCATGTGAGCTCTTAGTTGCAGCATGCATGCGGGACCTAGTTCCCTGACCAGGGATCAAACCCAGCCCCCTCCACTGGGAGCGCGGAGCCTTAACCACTGCATCACCGGGGAAGTCCCAGGACAGAGCATTTTAACAGCAAACTGAGCCTTTGGAAGGAAACTTGCTCTCTGGTGTAATTTTGAATTTTATCAACTATGACATGTTAAAGCCATCTGAACCAAACAATGTTTCCACACTGCCATACTGTAACCTGGGAAAAGGGTTGACTGGCTTACCCTCATGCTAATAAGGTACCATGAAACCCCAAAGACTGGCCCTAATGAGGGACTATCTGAACAAGAGGAAGAAATGACACCATGGCTGGTGAGTGTGAAAGATAAATCATCAAGCCACCCAAAGCACCCACACAGTGTCTCATCAAAAGCAGTAGCAGAGTCTTGAAGAAATCCAGCCTATCGGATTCATTCCAGTTGGGGCGGATGAGCTGTTCCGTGAGAAGAGGCACCCGTGGGAGACAAAGAAATGGAAGAGGCTGGGATTAAGGGTGCTTCCCTCTTAATCAGTCAGTGATCTAAATCTACTACTTTCAACCCCGTAGTCTCAGGAAAGCCTAGGAAAATACATCTTGCGCCCAGATTTTCCCAGATGCAATGCCATGGAAGGGCATTCTTTTTGTCATTGGATGAATGACTTAAGTTACTAAAAGCCTAAGGCTTAACACTGTAAACACTTTTGCCTTGATGATGTAAGTGTTAGTTTGAACTTTAAGTATGTTTGATTGGGATGAAGTAGAAAGTGGAACAGCTGGACACATCTGGTGGTGACTGATAAGAACCACAAGACTACTCTGTCAGCATCATGGAAAGGGGAAGCCCTCCCTCTCATCTCAGGGGCAACTCACCCCCTAGCTATGCTGTCAGCCCCATCACCATGCTGCTGGGACCCGCTGAGAGAAGTACAGGCTGACTCCTGTTTAAAAGAGGACAGCCCAGCATTCCAAGAGAACTTGGAGCTGCTACAATTAATTCCTGCTCTGACCACTGCCAGATAAGGGTGACCATGGGCTCTGCCTTCCAGCTCAGGTCCTCCCTTTCTCACCCCTCTGAATCACGGAAGTGAGAGGCAGCAAGAAACGAGCAGAAAGCACATATGTGTATGGGCTCCTTTGCCCGAAACATAACAGAGAAGTAATGAAAAATTAAGGCAGCTGCACCAGGTCTAGAACTTGAGTAATAAACCTCAGCCATCACTAACTAAAAGAAACAAGTAATGATACTGGTAATGGTACTCACTTCTTACTACAGTATAACTATCCTGCAAGTGACAAACACACTACAAATATGAAACTACACAGAGCTATGCTTCCTCATCCTCTCTCTCCTTCACTTTCCTCCAATTTGAGGATGTAAATAAATATATGTGCTCACAAAGACACAGACACATGAACAGACAGACCACTCTGTCTCATGGCCTCATGAAGAAGCAAAGCCATAAGAAGTGACACCACGTGGGGCAAATAGAGGCAACTGTCCACTCACTCATTCCACAAATAGATACTAAGTGTAACCACCATCCTACTCTCTCCTCTTCCTTCATGGTTTGCATCTACCTTTTCCTCTAATTTCACCCTTCATAGTCATTTCCACTTTGGACCATCACTCAGCCTTACAAATATATATCTTCTTTAATTCTTCTTTTCCTTCCCTTTTACTCAAGTATATTTAGTATTTCCTATCTCCCAGGGAAGGAAAAAACAAATCTCCCTCCAACTGGGATTTTCTCCTCTCTTCCCCCATCCCTTTACATTAAAAAAAAAAGGCTTAACATTCACTAGTGAAAATCAGATTTGTCATAGCATTATAAATAATTTTTAAGGGAAAACCAAAATGTCTAAAGAAAATTAGATTAAAATGAAAACTACAGGACCGCTGGTTCAAAATAGATTTGGGGTCACCCATATATTTTCCCTTCCTCCAAAGAAGCCCTAAAAGTTACAGGTAAGGAATTTAAAAAAAAAAAAAAAGGAAAGAAATCCATAGTTAACATTTGGCTGCTACACAACAGGACAGCCACACTAGTCATTAAAATATTGAAATAATCTGTTCTGACAAATATCTACTGTCCCAAGCCCTTAGTGTCCCTCCCTCCCCCCTCCAATGGACTCCCCAAGATATCCACTCAGTCCCAGAAGTAAGAAATTCACATTTGACAGAGCTGGAGATCTTGGGGTCTCAGCTCCAGCATCCTTTCTGGTGTGAGGGCACAGGTACTGACAAAGGATACTAAAAATGTTTCACATCGTCCATTAACACAGATGGAAAACATTTCAACAAATCTGTAAGAGATCAGGACAGACTGAGAAATGCTGACTGTTGCAGCAAGAAGGAAGCCATGCCTAAATATTTTAACTTTTATCTCAACTGACAGTAAGAAGTACATTTCACATGGAGATCCAGTACACATTCATTTTTTTTTTCAATACAGCTAAGTATTACAAAACAACATCTATCCTTACTATGCAAAGGAAACGAAGTCTCTCATTTTTTTAAATGACAGTCTTGAACCACGACACTGATGCCATGACTTCCTGACTCCTAACAGGTCACAAAGTAGCTTAAGGACACCGGCTGAAAAATCACACTGCGCGTGCAGGCACAGCGGAAGCCATCTTCCCAGGAGACCACAGACAGGTTCTAGATACTCAAACCAAGTAAAGCACAGGGTGATAATGAGAAGTAGGGCTGAACACTGTGTCTTCACTAAAAAGGCTACATACGATGGCAGCTCTTCTCCCCAATTCTAGCAAAGAGAATATCCAAAAGTTAGGCTTCTATCCACCTCAGGGAAAAAATGAGTCTTCTTCTCTAAAAGAATGGAACTATGTAATACAAACCACAAAATTTACTCCCCCAGAGTAAGGCCCTCTCATTCTGGTATTTGGAGATCCCCTAGCCTCAAGACTGGTTTCCCATATTTCCCCTAAAAGGAAGGTTGCCAAGCAACCAGGAAGACAGAGAACTCCAGAAGAATGATCCTAGGGGAAAGTGGGGGAGTCATGAGAACGGAAAACATGATTGAGATTTTGGAGAAACTTGACTCTATATACGCAGTTGATGGAATGGAAAAAGAGAGAATCTATTCCCATTTGAGGCTAGAAATACACACCTTCAAAAAGCACAGAGGTGTAGGCAATGGACATCCAGGGAGCGAGCAGCCCAAGCACCCTGCACTAACTAGACCTTGCCGTGGATGGAACACTCACAGACAATGTTGCAAAGACTAACTCCAAGAAACAACCCATGGGACCAACTTAGGTGATGTAAATGTACATACTCAGCTGAAGGAGGCTGGCAAATTCTGGAAGAGGAGAAGCAGAGGGCAGATTAGGAGAGCCACTGCCCTCATCTTACAAAATCCAGGGTCATGAGAGAACATTCACAACCATGAGAGATGAGGCTAACAGAAGAGGAAACAGAGGTTTAAATGTGTTGGTGGAGTTTGCAGGGACAGTGAAACTCTGAACACTAAACAATGATTCTGAGAGGAAGGGTGGGGAGCAAGAGGTGAAATGAATAAGCTGAATCGTCATCTCCGATGGCAAGAAGTCTTTAGACAACATTTAAAGGGAAGAAATCTAGAAGTGGCCACAGGTCACTACCAGAAAGAGTAACAGGACTTGATTAAATTAAGGGGGGTGAGGGACAAAAGGAAAAGGAGTCAAGTAACAATGAAGGTTTCCAGCCTGGTTGACCAGAAGGGTATTTTTGGTTCAAGTCCAAGAGGAAAAGTAAAGCCAAAAAGGTACGCCGAATTAACGCGATCAGAAAAAAGGGCCCGTGTATGAGGAAGATAATTATGCTACTTTTAGAGACAGAAACGTGGGGTGGATCTCTGGGGAGCAGATACAGAAAGCCTCTGTGTTTAGGAACAGTAATGTTCTAAGAGAGGCCAAATTCTTCTAAAGTAAAAATGTTTCAGGAAAACTATGGGACCACACAGTCTTGGAGGATAGTCACACTTAGTGGTGAGGATATGAAGAGAAAAAGGGGAGAAAAAAAATCAGGAGGAGATAAAGACAAGAATAACATAGATCCAGGAATGATAAACAAAGTTTCTCGGCGGAAAGGAAAGAGGACCACCTGAAAGTTGCTCCAGAAAAGGCAGGGAAATAAACAATTGGAAAAGGCTACTGAGTTGGGTTGTAGGTCACCAGCCCCCTCAGCAGTGCCACTTTAGTAGTGACAGGAGTGGGACTGCATGGGGTCAAACACTTGATAGATGCTCTACGGTGACACTCAGAAAAGGAGAGAGGTAGACCAGAAGTCAAGAGTACAGCCGGCCATCTGAAGACCTGAATCTGTGGAAACTTCTATATCTTTGTAAGCAGAGGGGAAACAATTACATAAAACTACTTTCCTTAAAAGAAAGGATTAGTCACACACTGTTTACACTTCTGCCTTCGTAGTGGCAATTTCTGACACAAGAATGGACTAAACTTTTCCATATTTCTACTAAAGCCATTATTTGACCTGCGGAGCGGGTGGGAGGACCTGGCAAAACCCAAGCCCCTTTCTGCTTAAGAAAAGGGCTTTGGACCTCACAGAAGGGAACCTCCAACAGGCCATAAAATGCTTCCCACAGAAGGTGGGTCTGACATGACTGAACCCTATCCCCTATGATTAAGGTACTCGGGTTATAATCAGGATGAAGAAAAACTGGGAGAGGACACAGTGCTGCCAAAGAGAAGTCACCTCCAGTCTTTCATGGCCTCTTTCTCTTTACAAAATCCCAGGGCTCATGGTAGCCCTGGTTGTGTTTCAAGTAGCTCAGAAGCCTGGGTGAATCTCCTCAAAGGACACAACGCACCAAAGTAAGTAAGAAATGCAAGCTGTGACTTGATGGAGAAAGGCTCCTTCCTGCGAAGTTCAAGGACTATATGTACATAGGGATGGACAAAGGAAAACAAAACTTTAGAAAGAGGTCACAAGGCAGCGTAATACACACACACACACACACACACACACACACACACACACACACACACAGGTAAGGGGATACAAGTGTTTGTTGTCAGTAACCCCATTCACAGGAAATTATCTATCCAACCAAAAAAAAAAAATTAGGAGGTAAAAGGCTGCTGATGAGGAGACTAAAGGACAGCACAGACTTCCAGTAAGCAAGTGAGCGAGGGCTGCAGCATGCCAGAAAAAACACAGTGAGAGGGAAACGAAACAAGCAGACACAGTCCTGAGAACAGGAGGAAAGTAAATATTACACTGAAAATATCAATGTTAGGATAGAACAGTAAAAAGTCTTAGGCTTCAAATGAGATACAAAAGACAAACAAGATTGATAAAATAAATTAAAGAAGATAGATACGGGGGGGCGGGGTAGTTGGAAAGACACAGAGATGAAGGGAGCTTTGGTGGTCATGAATAAACATGGTAAATTCAACCAAGTGGAACCGATTTTCTTTTACCAGTGGTTCTTAGCTGGGGGTGATTCTGCCTTCCAACCACTGACACCTGGTACTATCTGGAGGTATCTGTAATTATCAGGACTTGGAGGCAAGGTGCCACATCTAGTGGGTAGAAGCCAGGGGTACTATTAAATACCTTATGACATACAGGACAGTCCTTCACAAGAACCAGTTCTTCACAAGAAAATTTCAACAGTTCCAAGGCTGAGAAACACTGCTGTAACCATGAGCTACTATCACACGACAGGTGTAATGAACACCTGAGTAAAGAGCCAATGGCCTCCAGGAGGGTAGTAATGAAGATTCCCACAGAAACGATGCAGCCAAGCACTCAAGAATTTAGATTCAACAATAAAAAATGGATAAAAAACATACAGCCTCCTCCTGTGTCTTTTGGAAGCCCCATTAAGACAGGAAGGTGGCCTTGTACTCAAGTTGCTTGGGTGGCTTGGGCATAAGGAATGGTAGAGTATCACTGAAAATGTAATGGGATGGCCAAGAAAAGAATTATTTTTATCGGAACTTCTCGAAAGAATAGTACAGAATGTGGTTGGAGAAAACCCTTTGATAAAGTGCTTAGCACTGGGATGAGGGTTTGCCACGAAGACGTGTTGTAAAAATAACAGCTGGTCAGTCACTAAACTGCTAGGCAAGATGAGTCCCATCGACTGCATGGCTTTGGTTCCACCAAGAATGTCACACACACCTGAGCCCGGATGTGAACTGACTGGGATAATGATGGAGAAAGGCTCAGTGGGGCACAGACAACGCTTCACACCACTCTTCCCTCTCACAGTCCTCACAATCTCCTCTGAAGACATTTGCCTGACGTCAAGTGCTGCACACTGGTCTCTCAGAGGCACCCATGTCCTGGAATAGCCCCGGTTAGGAGAGTCTTCTGGACCTGACTGCTACTTGAGAGAATTCAAGGAATCTTCCAGCCTTCCACCCCCAAGTTCCTAGAAGGGAGGGGACTATAATAAAAGAGCTGTAATGAAGAGGAGATGCTAAGAAGCAGAGTGAGCAAGGCCTCCTCTTGGGAAGTTTAATAATCATAACGCTTGGGAGATTTTAAAAAATAAAGTGGACTGAAATTCAGTGCTTAAAAAACGTAAATGGTCTAAATTCAATGAAAAGTCAAAGGCTGTCAGGTTGAATAAAAAGATCCAGTTGTATATGCTGCTTCCAACAATTTCAGTTTAAATACAAAGACACAAATTGGTTAAAAACAAAAGGATAAAAGAGATGTAACATGTTAACATGAATCAAAAAATCTGCAGTGGTGATATTAATAACAAGCAGACTAGATTTCAGAGCAAAGATTATTACCAAGGATAAAAAGCATCATTTCATAAAGATAAAGGTCAGTTCATCAAGTGGATATAGGAACGGTTGTGAACCTGATAAGAAAGCATCAAAATACGTGAAGAAAAAACTTTTAAAAAAAGCCATGAGAAATAGATAAAACTTTATAGTTGTAACTGTAGGTTCAATACCTTTCAATTCACAGAACAAGTACACAGAAATCAGTAAGGATACAGAACACTTGAACAACACTATCAACTAGTTTAACCCAATTAACATTCATAGAATACTTTGCCCGACAGCAGAGTAAATGTTTCCCAAATACACACAAAATATTTACCAATTCAGACCACATTCTGGGCCATATAGAAAGCTTCAAACTTTTAAAGGATTTGGGTCACACAAATTATGTTCTTTGGCTATAACAGACTTAAATTAGAAATCAGTAACAGAAATATCTTTAGAAAATGCTCCAAATGCTTGTAAACTAAAAATCAAACTTCAAAATAACCAGTGGATCAAAGACAAAATCAAAACGGAAATAGAAATTATTTTGAACTGAATGAAAATGAAAACACAACCTATCCAAATGTATGGGACACTGCTAAACCACTATACTAAGGAGTAAATTTGTAGAGCTAAATACCTACATCAGAAAAGAAGAAATGAAATTAAGTTATTTGTAGTGAGGTGGATGGATCTAGAGACTGTCATACAGAGCGAAGTAAGCCAGAAAGAGAAAAATAAATACTGTATGCTAACTCATGTATATGGAATCTAAAAAAAAAAAAAATGGTACTAATGAACCCAGTGACAGGGCAAGAATAAAGATGCAGATGTAGAAAATGGACTTGAGGACCCGGGGGCGGGGGTGGGGGGGCGGGGGGAGGAGGGCATGTGAAGGGAAAGCTGGGACCAAGTGAGAGAGTAGCATTGACATATATACACTACCAAATGTAAAATAGATAGCTAGTGGAAAGTTGCTATATAACATAGGGAGATCAACTCGATGATGGGTGATGACTTAGAGGGCTGGGATAGGGAGGGTGGGAGGGAGTCGCAGGAGGTGGGGGATATGGGGATATATGTATAAATACAGCTGATTCACTTTGGTATACCTCAAAAACTGGCACAACAGTGTAAAGCAATTACATTCCAATAAGAGCTTAAAAAAAATTTACAAAGAAAAGAAAAGAAGAAAGGTCTCAAATCAATGACCTCAGCTTCCAAATAAAGAAACCAGCAAAGAGAAGGTGTGGAGAAAAGGGAACGCTCTTGCATTGCTGGTGGGAATGTAAACTGATACAGCCACTATGGAGAACAGTATGGAGTTTTCTTGCAAAACTAAAAATAGAACTACCATATGATCCAGCAATCCCATATACCCAGAGAACGTCATAATTCAAAAAGACACATGCACTCCAGTGTTCACTGCAGCACTATTTACAATAGCCAGGACATGGAAGCAACCTAAATGTCCATCAACAGATGAATGGATAAAAAAGATGTGGTACGTATATACAATGGAATATTACTCAGCTGTAAAAAGGAATGAAACTGGGACATTTGTAGAGACATGGATGGACCTAGAGACTGTCATACAGAGTGAAGAGAGTCAGAAAGAGAAAAACAAATATCGTATGTTAACACATATATGTGGACTATAGAAAAATGGTACAAATCAACCGGTTTGCAAGGCAGAAACAGACACACAGACGTAGAGAACAAATATATGGACACCAAGGGGGAAAGGTGGGGAGGGTTGGGGGGGAATGAATTGGGAGATTGGGATACCAAATTGTACACTCTAAATATATGCAGTTTACTGTAAAAAATAAAAAAAAATTTTTTTTAAAGAAACCAGCAAAAAGGAAAATAAGACCCAAAATAAAAAGAAATGAGAGAGAAAAAGATGGCGGTGAAGTAGAGGGACATGGAATGCATCCCTCTCCACAGATGCATTGGGAATGCACCGAAGGATGCAATAATTCCCACAGAGAACCAGCTGAACACCAGCAGACGACCTCAGACACCAGAAAGGACCGCAAGGATCCCGACATAACCTCTATGACGGCTCAAAGAGGGTGAAGCGGCGGAGCTGTGGCAGACAGGAGGGAGTGAGAAACACACAGAGGGTCCGCACCGCAGCTCAGCGTTCCCGGACTGAGACGTCGATTCACAGCTGAACAGAGGGTCCGGGGGCGGGAGCGTGGGAACTGGAGAGCCGGTTCAGGGTGAGAAAAATTGTTGCCAGTAAGGTGACAGACTGAGAGGACAGGAGGGAAGAGGTCCACGGGGAGGAGTGCCCGCCCCTGAGAGCTGCCCGGCCATGATGGCGGCTGGAGGCTGCAGGCTCACGGGCGGGGGGGAGGAGCCGTGGGCATAGCCTGTCTCTCTCTTTCTATGCCTACAGCGGGCAGTGCAGAGACGCCCTGCGGGCCACCTAAGGTACTCAGGGATAACAAGCACCCTCAGGTACTCGGGCGGGGCTAGATTGAAACCCCTTGCAACGCCAGCAGCAGGGAGGCTGCCGGGGGGGGGGGGGGACCCGAGAAAGGCCCAACTCTGAGACTTTCTGTTTACACCTGAGCCACCGGCGTCCCTCTGCAACAGGCACCTCCAAGCCCCACTGAAACAACAGTGCGCCATGGCTCACTCAATCCCAGGAGAAGGAGCCACTATTGTACCCTCTCCCTCCCCACACACCGACGCTTACAGATGAACAATAAAGGAAGCTCTGCTGGACACAGAATAATGCAAAAAAAAAACCAAGGTGAGTAGAAGGACACTTACAGCTGAGACTCTAAGGAAACAGAAATATTAGTATCAATCCTACTGAAGTGGTCCATTCTGGGACCAGTTCTGGATTTTTTTTTTTCCTTTATTAATTACGATCTTAGTCCTAAGGGATCTACAAGTTTTATAACATAATTTTTTTAATGCTATTTTTTATTCTATTTTTATTTTTTCACCTTTTTATATACTTCTATTTCTAGCTAAGTTCTTGGTAGTACGGACAATATATCTCTCATACTTTCCTTTCATCCCTATCTTTACACATTTCTATTCCTTTCTTTTTATTTGCATAGTTCCAATCACACTGTGCTCTTCTGTTCCCCTTTCTTCCAGCCATTTTAAGTGTATTTTATCTTAACATACTTATAAGCAACACTATCGATCTGCTCAGACTCCTTGCTCTATTCTCCAGATGACGCACCACCTTGGTATTTAATATTAGGTTTTTGTCTTTATCTTAGTTCTTAGTACAATTGTCTACTTTCATTCTGAGAATCCCCATTCTGTCTGGTGGTACTCTAGCTCTTTTTTGTATTTGATCCTAGCTTACAAAATCTCCCTGGATTAGTGTTTGTATGTGTAAGGTGCTATTTGTTTGTTTGTTTGCTTTTGCTTTTGTCTCTGATTTGTTCTGTTTCAGTTGTCAATTTCTGTTGGGTTTCTCTTTGAAGATCTGATAGCACACTGGGGTTCTGTCAGGTCTTTCCAGAGCCTTATGTCCTAATGGATTCAGTAATTGTATGTCTTATACATGTATGTGTTTCCTAGACTTAGTATTTGTTTAATCCAACACTTGGACATTAGTCTAAGGCTTGGACAGTCTTCTATAAACACCTCTATAGCCAGGACAAGCAACCCCAAAAGTTTGGACAACCATGAGGAAACAAAGAAACACCATGCAGGCAAAGGAGCAGGAAAAAACCCCACAAGACCAAATAAATGAGGAGGAAATAGGAAAAATGCCTGGAAAAGAATTCAGAGTAATGATAGTAAAAATGATACAAAATCTCAATAACAAAATAGAGAAAGGACAAGAAACAGTTCATAAGAACTCAGAAAAACAAACAGCAATGGATAACAAAATAACTGAAATTAAAAATACTCTAGATGCTATAACCAGCAGAATGACTGAGGCAGAAGAACGAATAAGTGAGTTGGAAGATAGAATGGGGGAAATAAATGCCACAGAGCAGGAAAAAGAAAAAAGAATAAAAAGAATAGAAGACAGTCTCAGAGACCTCAGTGATAACATTAAGCGTACCAACATTCGATTATAGGCATCCCAGAAGAAGAAAACAAGAAAGGGTCTGAGAAAATATTTGAAGAGCTTATAGTGAAAAACTTCCCCAACATGGGAAAGGAAATAATTCACCAAGTCCAAGAAGTACAGAGAGTCCCATACAGAATAAACCCAAGGAGAAATACACCAAGGCACATACTAATCAAACTAACAATTAAACACAAAGAAAAAATATTAAAAGCAGCAAGAGAAAAGCAACAAATAACATATAAGGGAAAACCCATAAGGATAACAGCTGACCTTTCTACAGAAACTCTGCAGGCCAGAAGGGAGTGGCAGGATATACTGAAAGTCCTGAGAGAGAGAAACCTACAGCCAAGAATACTCTACCCAGCAAGAATCTCATTCAGATTTGAGGGAGAAATCAAAAGTTTTCCAGACAAGCAAAAGTTAAGAGAATTCAGCACCACCAAACCAGTCTTACCACAAGTGCTAAAGGAACTTCTCTAAGTAGGAAACACAAGAAAAGGAAAAGACCTACAAATACAAACCCAAAACAATTAAGAAGATGGTAATTGGAACACATATGTCAATAATCACCTTAAATGTAAATGGATTAAATGCTCCAACCAAAAGACACAGACTGGCTGAATGGATACAGAAACAAGACCCTTATGTATGCGGTCTACAAGAAACCACTTCAGACCAAGGGACACACACAGACTGAAAGTAAAGGGATGGAAAAAGATATTCCATGCACATGGAAGTCCAAAGAAAGCTGGAGTAGCAATACTCATATCAGACAAATTAGACTTGAAAGTAAAGACTATTAAAAGAGACAAGGAAGGACACTCCATAATGATCAAGGGATCCATCCAAGAAGAACATATCACAATGGTAAATATCTATGCACCCAACATAGGAGCATCTCAATACATAAGGCAAATGCTAACAGCTATAAAAGGGGACATCGACAGTAACACAATAATAGTGGGAGACTTGAACACCCCACTTACATCAATGGACAGATCATCCAAACAGAAAATAAAGAAAGACACACAAGCTTTAAATGACACATTAGACCATCTCTGATATTTATAGGCCATTCCATCCAAAAACGACAGAATACACCTTCTTCTCAAGTGCACACAGAACATTTTCCAGGGTAGATCACATCTTGGGTCACAAATCAAACCTCAGTAAATTCAAGAAAATTGAAATCATATCAAGCATCTTCTCAGACCACAACGCCATGAGACTAGATATCAATTACAGGAAAAAAAACTGCAAAAAATACAAACACATGGAGGCAAAACAATTCATTATTAAACAACCAAGAAATCACTAAAGAAATCAAAGAGGAAATCAAAAAATATCTGGAAACAAACAACAATGAAAACACAACAACCCAAAACCTATGGGATGCAGCAAAAGCAGTTCTAAGAGGGAAGTTTATAGCAATACAGTCCTACCTTAAGAAACAAGAAAACTATCGAATAAACAACCTAACCTTACACCTAAAACAATTAGAAAAAGAAGAACAAAGAAGCCCCAAAGTGAGCAGAAGGAAAGAAATCATAAAGATCAGAGCAGAAATAAATGAAAAAGAAAGGAAGGAAGCAGTAGCAAGAATTAATAAAACTGAAAGCTGGTTCTTTGAGAAGATTAACAAAATTGATAAACCATTAGCCAGACTCATCAAGAAAAAAAGGGAGAAGATGCAAATCAACAGAATTAGAAATGAAAAAGGAGAAGTAACAACAGACACCTCAGAAATACAAAAGATCATGAGAGACTACTACAAGCAACTATATGCCAATCAATTGGATGACCTGGAAGAAATGGATAAATTCTTAGAAAAATACAATCTTCCAAGACTGAACCAGGAAGAAATAGAAACCATGAACAGACCAATCACAAGTACAGAAATTGAGGCAGTGATTAAAAATCTCCCAACACACAAAAGCCCAGGACCGATGGATTCATGGGCAAATTCTATCAAACATTTAGAGAAGACCTAACACCTATCTTTCTCAAACTCTTCCAAAATATTGCAGAAGGCGGAACACCCCCAAACTCATTCTACGAGGCCACCATCACCCTGATACCAAAACCAGGCAAAGATGTCACAAAAAAAGAAAATTACAGACCAATATCACTGATGAATATAGATGCAAAAATCCTCAACAAAATGCTAGCTAACAGAATCCAACAGCACATTAAAAAAATCATCCACCATGATCAAGTGGGGTTTATCCCTGGGATGCAAGGATTCTTCAATATACGCAAATCAATCAACGTGATACATCATATCAACAAATTGAAGGATAAAAACCATATGATCATCTCAATAGAGGCGGAAAAAGCTTTTGACAAAGTTCAACATCCATTTATGATAAAAGCTCTCCAGAAAATGGGCATAGAAGGAAATTACCTCAACATAATAAAAGCCATATATGAAAAACCAAAAGCCAACATCGTTCTCAATGGGGAAAAACTGGAAGAATTCCCTCTAAGAACAGGAACAAGACAAGGGTGTCCACTCTCACCATTATTATTCAACATAGTTTTGGAAGTTTTAGCCACAGCAATCAGAGAAGAAAAAGAAATAAAAGGAATACAAATTGGAAAAGAAGAAGTAAAATTGTCACTCTTTGCAAATGACATGATATTATATATAGAAAACCCTAAAGACTCTACCAGAAAACTGCTAGCACTAATTGATGAGTTTAGTAAAGTAGCAGGATACAAAATTAATGCACAGAAATCTCTTGCATTCCTATACACGAACAACGGAAGAGCAGAAAGAGAAATTAAGGAAACGCTCCCATTCACCACTGCAACAAAAAGAAAAAAATACCTAGGAATAAACCTGCCTAAGGAGGCAAAAGATCTGTATGCAGAAAACTTTAAGACACTGATGAAAGAAATCAAGGACGACACAAACAGATGGAGGGACATACCATGTTCCTGGACTGGAAGAATCAACATCGTGAAAATGACTGTACTACCCAAAGCAATCTTACAGATTCAATGCAATCCTGATCAAATTACCAATGGCATTTTTCACAGAACTAGAGCAAGAAATCTTACGATTTGTATGGAAACGCAAAGGACCCCGAATAGCCAAAGCAATCTCGAGAAGGAAAAATGGAGTTGGTGGAATCAGGCTTCCTGACTTCAAACTATACTACAAGGCCACAGTGATGCAGACAGTATGGTACTGGCACAAAAACAGAAAGGAAGATCAATGGAATAGAATAGAGAACTCAGAGGTAAGCCCAAGCACATATGGGCACCTTATCTTTGACAAAGGAGGCAAGAATATACAATGGAAAAAAGACAGCCTCTTCAATAAGTGGTGCTGGGAAAATTGGACAGCTACATGTAAAAGAATGAAATTAGAGCACTTCCTAACACCATACACAAAAATAAACTTAAGATGGATTAAAGACCTGCATGTAAGGCCAGACAGTATAAAACTCCTAGAGGAAAACAGGCAGAACACTCTATGACATCCATCAAAGCAAGATCCTTTTGGACCCACCTCCTAGAATCATGGAAATAAAATCAAGAATAAACACATGAGACCTCATGAAACTTAAAAGCTTTTGCACAGCGAAAGAAACCATAAACAAGACTAGAAGGCAACCCTCAGAATGGGAAAAAATAGTTGCCTATGAAACAACAGACAAAGGACTAACCTCCAAAATATACAAGCAGCTCATGCAGCTTAATACCAAAAAAGCAAATAACCCAATCCACAAGTGGGCAGAAGGCCTAAATAGACATTTCTCCAAAGAAGACATACTGATGGCCAACAAACACATGAAAAGATGCTCAACATCACTGATGCTCAACATCACTCATCATCAGAGAAATGCAAGTCAAAGCCACAATGAGGTATCACCTCACACCAATCAGAATGGCCATTATCACAAAATCTGGAAACAACAAATGTTGGAGAGGGTGTGGAGAAAAGGGAAGTCTCTTGCACTGTTAGTGGGAATGTAAGTTGGTACAGCCACTATGGAAAACAATTTGGAGGTTCCTTCAAAAACTACAAATAGAACTACCATATGATCCAGTAATCCCACTCCTGGGCATTTACCCAGAGAAAACCATAATCCCAAAAGAAACATGTACCATAATGCTTACTGCATCACTATTTACAATAGCCAGGACATGGAAGCAACCTAAATGCCCATCAACAAATGAATGGATAAAGAAGATGTGGCATATATATACAATGGAATATTACTCAGCTATAAAAAGCGATGAGATGGAGCTATATGTCATGAGGTGGATAGACCTACAGTCTGTCATACAGAGTGAAGTCAGAAAGAGAAAGACAAATATTGTATGCTAACTCACATATACGGAATCTAAAAATGGTACTGATAAACTCAGTGACAAGAACAAGGACGCAGATGCAGAGAATGGACTGGAGAACTCGAGGTTTGGGGGGGGAGCAGGGGGTGAAGGGGAAGCTGAGACAAAGTGAGAGAGTAGCACAGACATATATATACTACCACCTGTAAAACAGATAGCCAGTGGGAAGCTGTATAACAAAGGGAGCTCAACTCGAGGACGGAAGATGCCTTAGAGGACTGGGATGGGGAGGGTGGGGGGGAGTCGAGGGAGGGTGGGGGGGAGTCGAAGGAGGGAGGGAATACGGGGATATGTGTATAAAAACAGATGATTGAACTTGGTGTACCCCCAAGAAAATAATAAATAAATAAATAAAAATTTTAAAAAAAGGGGAAAAAAAATGAAATGACATGGGACTTCCTAGGTGGCACAGTGGTTAAGCATCTGCCTGCCATTGCAGGGGACATGGGTTCGATCCCTGCTCCAGGAAGATCCCACATGCCTCGGAGCAACTAAGCCTGTGTGCCACAACTACTGAGCCTGCACTCTAGGGCACATGAGCCACAACTATTGAGCCAGTGTGCCACAACTACTGAAGCCTGCACACCTAGAGCCCGTGCTCTGCAACAAGAGAAACCACGGCAATGAGGAGTCCACACACCACAAAGAAGGGAAGCCCCCTCTTGCCGCAACTAGAGAAAGACTGTGTGCGGCAACAAAGACCCAACACAGCCAATAAATAAGTAAATAAATAAAAAAGAAATGACAAAGATCAGAGCAGAAATCAATGAAATTGGAGCAGGGGGGAAGTTAATAAAAGCTGTTTGAGAATATCAGTAAAACTGATAAATCTTTGGCTAGACTGATAAACAAAAGGAAAGAGAAGACAGGTTATCAATATCAGAAATGAGAGAAGTGACATCACTATAGGTCTAGAAGGTCAAAAGGCCTAATGAAGCAATTTGAAGAAGCCTCCATTAGCCAAAGAATATTGCGATGGATTGAACTATTTGAAACATGTTTAAATGTAACCTTCATTAAAAAAAAAAACTAAGTCACCTTTGGAAGATGTTAATCAACTTATTATTTGAAAACTGGTCAATCAACAATTACCACTACACCCTCATGTGATGGTTAATTTTATGTTTCAACTTTGAGGGTGTTTTTGGATGAGATTAACTTCTAACTTGGTAGACTGAGTAAGCAGGTTGTCTTCCATCATGTGGCTGAACCTCATCTAATGAGCTGAAGACCTGAATAGAACAAGAGGACCAGCCTCCCCAACTAAGAGGGAATTCTGCAGCAGACTACCTTCTAACCTTACCTGCATCATGGGTTCGGTTCTCCTGGATCTGTCGACCCTCATCTCAAATCTGGTCTTGCCAGCCCCCATGATCACATGAGCCAATTTCTTAAAATAATCTCATTATATATGATATATATACACACGTGCACACACACTCACATATATGCACACATCCAATTGGTTTTGTTTCTCTGAAAAAGCCCAATATATATACCCCGCTACTTTCTCTATACAAACTGAACCTCAAGCAAACAACTGAGAAAAGCAAGTTGGTTTGGAAAATTTTTCTAGCAGGAAAAGGACAGAATTAAAACACCATATTTGCTGCCCCTATTGAAATGTAGGCAATAATTAATGACTGCTAACATCACAAAAAGAGACAACACATACCCCTTATCTTTTACAGATATTGAAATACATGCTAAAATATTAAAATTAACTTCAAAGTAATCAGGGGGAAGAAGAGAAGTAGGCAGAGTATCAAAGAACACAACTGGCTCTGAACTGATAAGGATGGATACTTTGAGGCTCCTTCATATTATTCTTTCTGTCTTTATGTGCTTAAACCATTCTCTAAGAGCTAACAACTACAGGTTTTTGTAAATTCTAAATTATCTTCTCTAACTTTTTAACCTGTATCAAATGAGATTATCTACTTACAAGTACTTTGAAAAATAGGGGGGGAAAATCAATAAAACTGGAAGAAAAAAGTTAAAAAGGTAGAAAACATTACTTACGTGTAAAGTGGAAATATCACTTAATATCCACAAAAAGAAAAAAAGAAACAAACAGCAAGAGGGGGTAAAGAATGAAAAGACAAAGAAATTCCAGCAATGTACATCCCCAATGTCCTTCCATTTCTAGTTATCAAATCTCTAAGCTAATGAGGCAGATGTCTTGTCCACAAAGGATTAGATAACCATCCAAAAGCTCTGAAAAGTACAGATAACTAAACTAATTCAGTTCAAGGTTCTGATGATTTATTTAGCAAGTAACCATGGATGGAAATATTGTTAATAACCAAAGTCCTTAGTCAAAAATAAGTTGCTATGTTTGGTTACTTGGGACAACATCCCTGAACACAAATTTGAAAGGAATTGCAGCCATCTCCTCTTTATCTAAACTAAGAGAGGCCAGAGTAAATCTAACCAAATACAAACTAAGAAAAATGCAAAATGTAAACAATTAAGGGCTTCTACCCTACTGAGGAAGTGTCAACAGCAAAGCTTTTTCATCAAATTCTAGGAAACAAATTCTTACTCTACCATTTACCATGGGAAGGAAAAGGAGAATAATCTAAATTTCCTCACTGCAATATAAGAGTAATGATATCCACCTCACAAAGTTAATGTAAAGACAACACGAATGGGATCTTTTTTTTAAGTGTGTGAAAATACCTAGCACAACATCTGATGCACACACGAGAGTGTTTAGATTCTTTCACTCCCCTCCACAATAAGGAGGACAGCATAAATATAAGATTTCACCCCTCTGGTAACATTCGAGTTCATATTCAGAGACTGCCCAAATGTATAGTTAAAAGCAATGTCTGTTTCAAAAAATTTCTATTAAAAAAAATTCTGAAGTTATTTGTAAATATTGAGTTTGGAATTTACAGTCCCATTCAGCAACCCTGAGGTCAGTTATCTATACAGTTACACCCACAAGTGAGAGCCCTCCACCAGTTTCCAATACAGTAAAGGAAACTAGCACCACAGCCACTATGGAATATAGTTTGACAGTTCCTCAGAAAGCTAAAGACAGAATTACCATATGGTCCAGCAATTCCACTCCCAAGTATATGCCCAAAATGAACTGAAAACAGGGACTTAAACAGACGCTTGTACACCAATGGTCACTGCAGCAACTCATTCATAATAGGCGAATGGTAGAAACAACCCAAGGTGTGCCCTTTGAAAGATGAAGGGATAAACAAAATGTGATATACACACAATGGAATATTACTCAACCATAAAAAGGAATGAAGTTCTGATACCTGCTACAACCTGGAAGAACCTTGAAAACATGATGGGAAGTGAAATAAGCCAGATACAAAAGGACAAATCCTATATGATTCCAACTTAAATGAGGTGCCTCGAATAGGCAGATTTATAGAGACAATGTAGAATGCAGGTTACCAGAAAATAGTGGGAGAGAGATGGAGAGAGAAAGTTTAATAGGTACAGAGTTTCTATCTGGGATGATGAAAAAGTTTTAGAAACATAGTGGTGATGGTGGCACAACAGCGTGAACGTAATTAATGCCAATGACTCGTACACTTAGGTTAAAATGGTCAATTTTGTTACATGTTTACAATTTTAAAAACTATGTAAAAAAAGACCCCAGACTACTTAAAAACAAACCCAAAACTAAAACAAACACACAGAGTATGGCAGTGAAAGACGCAGGGGAAAGGCAGGTTGCTTTTCCTTCCTGTTCCGCATCCTTCAGTATTTCTAGATGATAAAATGTAATGCTTATTTGTCTCAGTCAATTCCAGATACGTTTTTTGTCTCCTTTTAGCCAACTTTACAGTAATAATCTGCCGAGACCAGCTCGGCGACTCGAGGTGAGTGACGGGTGCCGCAAGCTTGAAGAAGACACAGACACAGACTGAAGAGAAAAGTGGGACTGGGGGGCTCAAGACCTCTTGGATCAAGAGCCCTGCTGACTCATCCCAGGTTGCTTTTATTGAGTTCGTGGGCTAACATTCTCAGGTTACACCCATAAACAATCAAGGGCCTCACATGACTGAGGCAATTATCTTTGTTTGCTTCCTGGATCCGAGTTGAGCAGGTGTGGATTTGAGCTGGGCCTGGAGAGCAAAACAGCCCTGGGGGCAGGAGACCTCTCTCAGATATTGGGGGTCTGTGCCCCACCCCTGTTGGCCCCTCTGCCACTGTGCCTGTCTTAGGTTGTTCCTCCCTTGAGGAATCTTACCCGTCTCTGGCTAACCAGTCATCCTCCAGGGCCAAACAGGGTGATATAAGGAAGGCCCTATGCACCACCCCTGTTGGCCCCTCTGCGGCTGTGCCTGTCTTAGGTTGTTCCTCCTCTGAGGAATCTTACCCGTCTTTGGCTAACCAGCCGTCCCTCAGGGCCAAACAGGGTGATATTAGTCTCCACGCCCCGCACCCTCAGCTCCTCCACTGCTCAAGCAGGACATTCTGAATCCCATCGCTCGGCCCACATACTTTAACATTTTCAAGGTTTCAGAAAGGTTCCCGAATGTCTTCCCACAATAATCAGCTGTATGCTTCGATCCCCCACGTTATCGCCTGCATTTTTTTCCCCTCCTGCTTTCTAAAATTCTTCACTTTGGTAGCTGCTCCTTGCACCACACGATAAGATTTCAGCCTCTGCTGCCATGACGTTACATTCTCCAGTGACCCACGTCTTAACAACACCATAAGGAATTAATGTCTGGTTGGCCAGATGTGGGAAATAAATATCCACTTGTCTGGGAAGCCTTTCATACCTAACTCTGCTCATTCTCCAAATTCTTCCCCCACAGCACTGCTGTAGCTATCGTATTTACAAGCATTTTTAGTCAACTCTCCACCATGGACCCAAATGGCAGCTCAAACAGACCTACACGGTTTCTGGTTTTGGATTTAACTTTGTACAGTCCCTTCTCATTACCTGTAAACCTGGAAGAATGAAAAAGATAGTGGGAACCTATCAGACAAGCTGTTCTTCTACAGTCTTCCCTCTTCCTAGCCAGCACCTTCCTTACACTGAGCTCTGAGACAGGCTTCTAAAGAGTCAAGGATGGATAGAACGGTACAAGGATCCAAGAGCTCACTTCTCGAGGCATCCACAGCACTCAGGACAGAGAAAGGATAAACACTGAATCAGATACTGGAAATTCAAATTATATTTCTGCCTGTGCCACTCATGATCAAATTCCTCCAAGTCTGTCCCCTCATTTTGAAGGTGTAAGGCTCTATGAGACGACCTCAGAGTCCCCTGGCTCTGAAACTCAGTTATAAGCACATCAAGAACTGTAGTTCCAAAACTGTTCTCTGGTCACATCAAAAAATATTTCATATGAGAAACTATTTTTAATGTCGTATACGTGTAAATATCTGTTCAAAGTGGGAAGAGACTCAGGGTTTTATTTTCCCACATTCAAGCTAACTAAAATAAAAAGGGGAAAGTTTTTCGATTTTTAAGGTGACTGCAATAGATTCTGTTTTTCCCAAATGGCCTTGTTTTTTTCTATTACAATTGCTGCTAAACTAGGTCACCTAAGTAATAAATATTGAAAGCATTTAACCAAATTCAAACATCTGTTCCATTCCTCTTTCAGGGTTTGATCCAGCTGAAATAAAATATCCACTGCCCTACAGGACCTGCAAGATCCTCACTGCTGGAAATGTTGTTTTCCTAAAGCCGATATTACCTAGCGAAAAAATACAGTCTATTTCAATAAGTCTGAAGCACAAGGAGGACAAAAGTAGATGAGAGGCAGCAAAATGCTATCAAGTAAATCCTGCCCTGCTGGATATTCCCATATTAGGGCAACAGGGCTCACAACAAACCTTGGTTGAGTATGTGCCCAATTTAAGCCCCCGCAGAACATGGTAACGGCAGTGCCCCTCCAGCTGCTGCATACACTAGGAGAACTTTGCTCTCAGGGCAGCTGCCCTATTTTGCACTGGAATTTTTAAGCAAATAATTCAAAGTTGACTTTGGGAAAAATTGTGTTGACTTCAGAAAACAGGAATTGGTTTGTATATAAAGAGATACCACAAATAATAATTAAATAAGAGATTAGAAAAGATACCTGCAATGCACGTGAAAAATATGAGATACAAAGGTCTCTTACAAATTAATAACAAAACAAATGGGTAACCCAATGGGAACAAAACCCAAGGAGAAAATGGACAAAGGACATGAACGTGCAATTCACTGCAGAAAAAATCCATTAGACTGAGAGGATGCCCAGCCTCACCAGTAATGCAAACTCACAACTGCATTTTGCACCCACTCTGCCAAGATTTTTTCAAACCACGAAAATTTGAAAAAAAAATATGATAGAACAATGGCTAACAGGGACATGAAGTGAGAGAAGAACAATAGTCTTTGGCATCACTGGTGGAAATGTGAGTTCTAAGACTTCGGAAATCAATCTATAAAGCTCAAGATAAAGATATCCAATGGCCTGGTAACTGCATCCTTTATAATTGAAAGAAATAAATCCCAGTACAGAAGGATATATATTTAACATGTTTATTGCATCACTGTTTATAACAGCAAGAAAGTAAGAATACTGGAAACAAGTTAAATGGCCAATAGAAGAATGATTCAATAAACCAGCACATTTACAACATGGAGTATTGTGTAACCATTAAAAATGAGTTTATCTACGTTGGAGGATTTTCTACCACCTATTTTAAGTTAGAAAATCAAGATGCAGAAACATTCATATACTATGTCCTTATTTATTAAGCAATAGAAAGCTACAAATGACTATATGGACATGGGAAATATAGTACAGCGTATTCACTAGATTATTAAGCTACCTATGAAGGGGAGTAGTATGGTTCAAGTGGGGAGGAACGATAGTAAAGCTAAAAAACAAGACTGAATTTTAAAGCTGTCCATTTTTTTTTAAGGCATATGATATTCCAGTTGTATAAAAGTTTATGTATACTCCATAAATAGAAATATAGACAGATAATCCGAAGCAAAATAATTACAAGTACGTCCCATTTTATTGCCACTGCAGCGGTCTTCAAACTATGTGTAGATACCATCCTTAAAAGGTACAAAATAAAGCACTGTGATCTAATACTAGAACTTTATCTACTTTTCTTTGTATTTCTCTCCCTTTTTATCTTCTGTTTACAATGTTTTATAACATTCATAACATATTAGCTCACTAGTTCATGGGCTACATGTATATGGTACACACTAAGACATATTTGCTGATATCAGTGTGCAAACCAAAAGTTTGGAGACCACAGTGGATACATTTGAGCAGGATGCTTTTTACACCAAAACTCCTTGAGGAAAGTTTTGATCACCTAGTTACATATGGATTCTGTCGACTTATAATTCTAGATCATCTACATTCTGGCCATTGTTTCTACTAGGAGTGGGGTCATCAATGCCTTCCTCTTCCCTCCATCTCCACACCTTCCACCCTCTCACAGTTACTGTAAGAGAAGGATCTCTCAGAACTTATTAAAAATAATTTTACAAAAACTTTGTTTGCTCCTGCAACTACTTCTGGTCCCCTTAATATGTGATCAATCTACACCCACTATCACCACCAGTTCCTTTTTTCTTACAATCTGATTTTCATATCATTTAAAGGTCTTTCTCCCACATAATCCTGTGAGAATGATTTTATAAATGACCTACACATTTTTCTAAAACTAATAAGTAGAAAGCACCATAAAATTCTTGTTCTTCTTGCAAGATCACTGACAGTTTCATGGATCTCAGTACCCTTAAGATCTCTACAGCACTCATAATATACTAAATGTATAATATACTAAAATATAAGAATTTTATATCTACTTATGTTATAAACCCCACACTATTATAATTCAGTTCCATCTGATGTCATTTCCCTTAAGCCTGAAGAACTTCCTTCAGAATTTCCTGTTGGACAGATCTACAACAAATTGTCTCCATTTTCATTTCTTTTATTTCACCTTTGTTTTTGAAGGATTTCTCTTTGGACATAAAATTTCAAATAGCTTGTTTCTTTAGCACGTTAAAAATGTTCCATCACTTTAGAGCCTCCTTTGTTCCTAATGAGATGTGACCCATCATTTATATCATTGTTCTGCTGTATGTAACTTATCTTTTCACTCTGGCTGCTTCCAACATTCTCTTTGATTTTCAGCTATTTTCTATGAAGTGTCTAGGCTTCCCTGCATTCATCTTGAGGTTTGCTGAGCTGCTTTCATCTTTAAGTTTGTTTTTCACCTAAGCTGGGACACTGTTGGCCATTATCTTTTCAAACATATTTCCTGCCACATTCTCTTCTCTTCTGAGATTACAATTACATATGTATTATTTGATATTATCCTTACAATTGATATTATCCTAACAGCACTGAGACATTTCTCCATTTTTCTTGAATCATTTATTTCTTTTTGTTCAAAATACAGTAACTGAATTTGAAGATAGCCTGATTGAAATTACTTCATGTTGCTTCCACTTGGCTTGTTTTCTGTTTTTTTCTATTAAAATTCCCCATCTATTGTTGCATTATGACCATATTTTGAGTCTACAATATTTACAATAGTTGCTTTTAAAGTCCTTGGGCACTGAATTTCAGCATCTCAGTCATCCTGGAGTTGTTTTCTACTGACTGTTTCTTCTCTTGATTCTGAGTCATTTCCCTTTTCTTCATGTGATTGGTATTATGGGAAGGATATTATGAATATTATGTTGTAGAGAGTATCTTTTTCTGAAGAATATTGATCAGACAGTTACTTGGCTAGATTCAAAGCCCAAATTCCATTTCAGTATGGTGTAGAGTGGCTGGAAGTACTCAGTTCTTTCAGCTTTCCAGCTGTTTCTTTTTCATTGGGAACTTTGGAGTCTCTCCACGAATCAGTCAAGAAATTGGACAGAATTTAGTGTACAAATGTTGGGGCTTCCCCTTCTGTGATGTCCTCCTTTCCTGAATTTGTCTCCTCTCTTTCCAGTTACTCTGGCAGCCACAAATGCCATTTATCTCCTAACTCCTCCAGCCAGTAACTGCCACTTTCTGCTCTACATCTAGCCATCCCACCCTGCACAGACTGGGGAATGCCATCAGGCAAAAACAGCATATGAATGTTAACTTTACCCAGTGCAACTCACATCTCTCAAGAATCAACTTTCCTTCAATTTCTGTCAGCTATCAGTTTCTCTCCAGTGGCCTCAAATTATGGACTTTATGTTTTATCCACAGCTTATAATTGTTATCTGCATCAAGGTTTGTCTGATAAAAGAATGCTGCTATTGGCATGGCCAGAATAAGAACGTCCCCCCATAGATATTTTAGAAACTTTTTTTCTTTTCATTTCATTTAATCTTATGTCCTTAAAGACTAGACACAGCAAAATTCGCTTATACTAAACAAAAAACAGTATAAATTTGGAAATGGTCACATCTTATTATACATGTTTATATTTGGTAATGGAATTATTTTTAAAGCAGGAGAAAAATATGTCCTTTTTAGAGAAACAGGTAGATGTAGGTGGGTTCTCCCCTCATTTGGAAGACAGCATTACCTCGTACATTAGCTCAGAACACCATAGGGTTTATCATCACGTGTAGTGCAACTCATGAAAGCAATGCGTCTGCCAAGGCCAGAAGATTCATCACCGTTTTGACAACTGGGGAATTTGTAAGATCTAACTCACTGAACAATAAAATAGCATCATTATGTGATACACACTGAGCACAGCAAGTCAATTAGAGTAAGGGGCTTTATGTAATTCTTCAGATTTACTCTGTAATCATGGGATAACAGTCTGGTATTCTACATTCTACAGGGAAGCCAGTTACACCCTCATTGATAAAAAGCAGTGTTCAGACAGCTAAGAGACTTGACATCATTTAGTCCAACCACGTCACTCTACAGATGGGGAAACTAAGGGCCAGAGGAATTCAGTAACTTATTCAAGACCAAAAAATTAAGTAACTCTCAACAATGGCAGAAACAAGACTAGAGCCAACTGCTGGCTCCTGTATCTCACACTATTTCTCCTAGATTCAGCAAAAAATAAATAAATAAATAAATATAAAAGATACAAAATAGACAAAATTATTAAGGAAACAAAACCCCTAAATATCGCCCCCTCACTGCTCAACAAGATTGGGCATTTAACCTTCTTGTGTCTTTAAAGACTAAAGACAGCAAAATAAACATTCTAAAAGAGCAGTCTTACAGAATAACAAAAATTATTGCAAATAGTTTGCAAATATGAACTGTAAGAGCTCCACTGAAAGTTGCTTCTCATTAGCTTACATTACTGACCTGCTAGCTTTTTTGCCAGAACCCATTTGTACTGTTAAAATCTCTTTTAAGGTCTTTCAGTTCCACATTAAACAGTAAAATTCAGTTTCCATACGGGACCCAGGAGATACTGAGTTCTCAGCCCCAATGTGTTGAAGTGTTGAAAATAAAAAGGATTGGTAACTTCCTTATTTCTGTGCGATTTTCCATAAACGCCAGAGCAAGTCCTTGGAGATCATCACTGTCATTACTACCATCTTATATCAGAGAATGTATAAGAATGCTCTGCATGAAGTTCAGTGGGTTGGCTTCTCAGAGCTAACTTCAGTCATTATTTCTCTACAAAAACCATTGCACTTTTAAACCAAAAAGACAAAAGTAATCATTGTGTATGTATACATTAAACCAGTTGCCTAGATTCTTAAGAATGAAATCAAGAGGACAATTTGGAAACATTTACACTGGCAAATGCAGAGCCCACTAAGGTAAAACATTTTTTAAAAAATATTTTGAGCAGGCCTGTCTTAGCTGCCAAAAAAAAAAAAAAAAAAAAAAAAGAAACTTTCAAAATCCCTGTATTGTTCTAACTGCTTCCCCTACCCCACCTCCCAACTGTTTCCACCGGGCAGTAAATAAAATCCCATCAGCGTCCCAGGGCAACAGGCTATCTGGCTGTCTGGGAGGGAGAACAGGGAGACAAGAACAAGGAGAGGGGTGAAGGGGCGAGCCAAGAACGTTTGCATTTAACCATCTTAACTGCTGTAAACCAAATATTTGATTTTGCTCACTTATTTCCCTTCAAAAATACATGGGAGTGAAACAAAGGTTTGATTCAAATGTATGAGGGACTGGTTAGAATGTTATGAATAAAATGCTCGCCTGCTGAAAGCTATGTTCCACTTCAGAGACGGTCTGCTGCAGTGAGCGGTGTTGGTACCACACCGGTCCTCTAACACTCTGGGATGCCTGCAAGGTGGTCTCATCATACCCCTTCCGTTTCCTACCTTCCACCTCTGACAGGCATGAAAGAACATGTAAAATTCTAAGTGACTGAAAGCTCCCCCGCGCGAAGAAGGAGCCCAGATCCGTGAAAAAGCCCCAGAAAAGTGGGTGGGATTTGTACAACAGAGAACAGAGGATACTGGCAGAAAACAAGGCCAGGAAAGGAGGTGGGGTGAGAACAGATTCAGAGTGTTTAGGGTCATGGGAATGGGGCTGCTTGGGGGGCAGCTGCTGTGTACAGAGATCAAGGGTAACAAGGAGAGAGGATTTCAAGTTTTTCTATGAGACTCAGGAGCTCCTCAAATGCTTTACCCATTAAGTCTTTAAACTGGAGATAAATTACTGATATTCCCTGTAAGGCTAAAACTCCACCTACGAAACATCTCTCCACTATTTATTCCTCCAAGAAAAACACATTCATCCGTTGTTTGTATATAATATAGATGAGAACATGGGGTAAAAAGTCAGAAGGAATAATCCAGAAGTCTTAAAGCCTGGAGTTGTCAGCACCGCTCTGATAGGAACCTACAACAAAATCCTCAATCTTTTTCTGTGTCAAAGCCCAGGTTGAAAGGTTTATGAATTTGACTAGTCCTAATACAGACTATCTTCACAATAAATTTGCTAATTAAAAAGAACACAATGTTATAATGGCATGCCATACACTGTCAGAGATAGAGAGAACCCAATGAAGAGGAGATCTTTTACGTGGCGTAACTGGTAGATGGATGGATGGGCTTTGTGTGAGGGGAATCTGAGTTCCACAGAATTGTGTGTTTTTAGCAGATTCTTAAAGAGGCAAATTAAAAAAAAAAAAACTGGCAAAAAAACTATGGAAAATAGACTACCTACTACTTCAAGTCCCTCACATTACAGAGGAGAAACTTGAGATGCAACAAAGGCCAACCTCTCTTCTCCAGTCCCACAGCTAGAGGGGCCCCACACCTGGAGTTGGGCGGCAAGGGTAAGGACTTTCCTCCAGGGCAGCAGGGGACCCACCATCAGGGAGTGTCAGAATGAAGAATCATACTGCAAGTCAAAGTCCAAACGGCATCAAGGAACATTTGGAAAGCTTTCCCTGGAAGGGCTCCAGAAGCAGATTCTGAAGCTGGACTGGAGACTGGGAAAACCAGACCTGAGAGACGCAAAGGGGTGGAGGCCCTGAGAACACAGTGCTTCCTTCTGGCAGCTCGTCAGGCTTGAATACCTGAGGCTCTTTGTCACCCTTCTTTCATTTTGCATCTCTGCATTATGTTCAGGTAAAAGCAATGCTTCCACCTCTAAGGGTGCACAGGCATCATACATCCCTTCAACTAACATTTATTAACTACCATGTGCCAGAGATGGAGATGAAAGATGGAGAAAAGCTGAAAAAGTAGTGAAAAGGGCACAGGTGTTGACATCAGACAGCCCTGTGTAGGAATCCCAACTCCTCCACTCACTGGCTTATAACCTCAGGCAGCTGCTCAATGTCCTCATCAGTCAAACCAAGAGCACCTAGAACACATTTGGTCTCTATTATGACTAGTATCAATACGTTATCCGTCAGGAAGGAGCTCACAGACCTGAGAGCACTGGGCCAAGTTAACTAGTCATTCTCCTATGGGACCCGAGTTCCATCAGGCATGCACCCAGCACCCACAGTAGAGACCACACCTTCCTCATCACCGCCAGCGGGAGTCATGAGAACGTGTACACACAAAGCACAGTACAAACCTCAACTCATTTAGCTTCCTAGATGTGAAAACCCTACAGAAGTGCCTCCTGTCCAGCAGTGCTGCCATCCTAGAGGATGGTGTGGCCTACAGAGGTCTGTCCAAACTGAAGCAGCCAAGCCTGACTCGGGGAGCTTCAGGTCACAGGTGTTACCGCAAGTCTATACCTCCCCATTCTGCCCCAACTGCTAGCGAAAGGGAGGGAAAACTGACTTCACAAGGCAATCCTTTTTAAATCCCATTTCCTCTACCAGCAAGTGCCTTCCCTGTCCCTGCAGAGCTGTAAGAAATAGTGTTGTATTACGGTTCACTGCATTATCCCACTCAAGGTACAACCACCACCACCTCAACCCCATCCTTTGAAGACAGCAAAGGTCATTAAGCAGGTCTGGCTCCACCACCCTCTAGGTTATACAACCAGGGACAAGTGGGAACTGTAAAAATCATATACTCACGGCATTATGATGAGCATTTACTGCTATACCTGAAAACAAACTGAAATCCTAAATACCATCAGTTTTCACTATAAGGAGCTACACTTGAGACAGCACCCAGGAGCTGAGCACAAAGTCACAAGGATGAAAGATTCAGCAACATCACAGCCCCTTTGGGGAAATATCAGACCACCAAAGTCGACAACTGTTATCCTACCAAGCAAATAACTGATGTGTCATGAAACATCCAGGAAAAAGGGTCAACTTTTGAGCCAACAATAATAAACACAAAACATCTTCAAAGTCTTTTCTACTCCATACAATTAACTCAGACACCACACTTCGCCCAATGTCTAATGAGAAAGGAAACAATGGAATTACCCGAACTTTCCAACTCTCTTCTCCTGTCTCAGAGATCCACAATATCCTTCCAGAGGAAGTAGAAATCTTGTTTCAATGTTAAAACAACAACAACAAACTTACCATACTTAGAATACAGGCTAAGTGCCTATGAAGCAGATAAAGTCATCAAGTTTCTTGTCAACATTAACTAATCAACATTAATAAACTGATCAAATTTACTCTGATCAAACTAACAAGTTAATAGTTCCAGTCTTCTGTAGCGGGTGTAACTATCAAATAATAGTGTTTGCTGAGCTCAGCAATGATTCATTAGGTATATGTTTATTCTACTGTTTGGAAAGCAAATAACCTTTTTTTTTTTAAAGCTCAGCCAGGCAGGGTGATGTCTCCATCCATCACCTTGCTGTTTTGGCTCTTTTCTTTTTTTTTTTTTAACAATTTTATTTCTTTATTTTTATTTATTGGCTGCATTGGGTCTTTGTTGCTGCACACGGGCTTTCTGTACTTGTGGAGAGCAAGGACCACTCTTCATTGTGGTGCATGGGCTTCTTATTGCAGTGACTTCTCTTGTTGCGGAGCACAGGCTCTAGGCGCCCAGACTTCAGTAGTTGTGGCTCGCGGGCTCTAGAGCACAGGCTCAGCAGTTGTGGCACACAGGCTCAGTTGCTCCGCGGCATGTGGGCCCCAGACCAGGGCTCAAACCGTGTCCCCTGCATTGGCAGGCGAATTCTTAACCACTGTGCCACCAGGGAAGCCCTGTAAATAACTTCTTAAGATACATAAATATATACTGATGAAAAGAATCCCTGATATTGACAGAAATTAAGAAAACTAACTTAGGCCAGGAACCAAAGTATCAAGAACTGAAAAAATTCACTTGCTACATATTAACAGAATAATAGCTTGTCCAATTTAAGATACATACAGCGAAACTTTTTAATTTGCTCAGTATTTTAATATACTTCCATGACCTACTAGGACAGGGTTTTTCAATCTCAGTACTATTGATGCTTTGTACCAGATAATTCCTTATCCTGGGGGCTTGTCTTGGGCACTGTAGGATCAGTGAGCATCATCCCTAGCTTATGGCCACAGATGCCCGTAGTATCCTCCCAAGTCGTGACAATCAACCACGCCTCCAGACATTGCCAAATGTCCCGGGGAGCAGAGGGGGTACCAAAAGCTCGCTGGACAAGAATACAGACTTAAGACCTGACTGTTTCCTTCTCAGTTTTATCTGAAAAAAACACTAATGAGAACAGGAAGCAATTGTTCTATGCTAGGTGTTCTACACACATCATCTTCAATCTCACAGCTGTATTTTCTTACCACTAAAGAGGAACACAGCCAGTGCAGTCTTTCCAGCTGTGAAGCCCAAGCTTTGCCTATTTTGTCATACGTTCACAGTGTACATACATGAATAGTATGCATAAATGATATATTCATATCACTATGACCATGATCAAGAAGCACACAAGCCCTCTCTCATTAAATTTACAGTTTTACTTACTCGTCATTAATAAAGACATACCTTCATTTCTTACAGCCTTTATATATTTATTCATTAACTTGCTCAACAAATACATATTAAGTCCCTGCTTTGCACTGTTCTGGGCCCAGGGAGTCAGTGAGGAGCAAAGCGGACAGCCCTTGCCCTCATGAAGCTCAATCTCATGAGACGTCTCGAAGCAAAACACATGAAGACATCAGCACGAGCAGGTCAACAATCTGCTTCAGCATTTTCTGCTTCAAAATCCTATCTCCAAGAACGCTCTATTTAACAAAAGACTTCTATGCATTATTCTGTGCAATGAAGACAACCACTTCGAACACTCTGTCAAAGCTTTTGCGCGTTATGTGCCTGGTACTATCCAGGAGTTTTATCAAAGCGAATGCCTAAAGATGGAAGTTTCCTATTTTAGTACCAAAAAGTCTAATTCTTTTTAAACTATGTTTAAATTCCTATGCACCAGACAAAAATCACTTCAAGTTCCAAATCTGCACCCCTACACCATACTTTCTACCCACAAGTCACACCCGATTTTCTGAATTCTCTAATTTAAGACAGCAATCAGATCTGCATGGTACGGCTTATCAAGTAAACTCATTTCAATTTCTTCTAAGTGAAATGTACTTAAATAATTAAGGCAAAGCAAATTCTGTTTGGATAAACTCCATTGGCATTTTTTAAACAAAATGACATTTTTGTGTCCAACTCTCCAAAAGATGTCCCAAGACAATGCTATAACTTACATTCTGCTTCCTCCCGTGCTCAAAGTTGGGAGCAGGGTAGAGAATGGGGTGGTAAGTGATCTGTAGGAAAGAATTAGAAATTTCTGACCTTGGGTCTAATACTGATGTACTTTATGTTACTTCAATACCTTTATTTTAATAGAATACATAATTCTATCCCTCAAGATGATCTGAAGGAGCAAATGAAATCCTTTTTAGAAGACTTCAAAAGCATTAAAAGTGCAATATTAGGGTAAAGATAAATCAGTATCACATGAGATTATCCAGCACCCCATATGTCCAGAACCCAATGTGATAGCAACCTTGGAGACCAAAGAAGCCTTCAAGAAGTTCATCTATGAGAAAATGCACAAAGCAGCCAGGTTTTTTTTTTTGTTTGGTTGGTTTTTTGGTTTTTGTTTTTTTGGCTGCACTGCACAGCTTGTGGGATCTTAGTTCCCCAACCAGGGATTGAACCCAGACCATGGCAGAGAAAGCCCTGAATCTTAACCACCAGACCACCAGGGAACTCCCCAGTTTCTATTTACACCTATAGGAGCTAAAACACAACACAAACATCCACAAGATGGGGATATTCTCCCACCAAAAAAAAAAAAAAAAAGGAAAAAAACAAAAACAAAAACCCAAAGTGTTATTCTATTTTTCTTTGCCAAAAGTTAACAAAAGATGGAATACGCCCCAATGAGACAAGGAAGTAAAAATGATTCTGGCTGCTGAATCGACAGAAACTGTTCTCAATGCTTCTAGTGAATTAAAAGACACCAGTGAACACTGTAAAAATAATTTTACTGAAGATAAAAATTAAGCAAATGATTACATCATTAGGTTTACATAAAGCCTAAACTGTACTGCCCAGAAGTTGCGTGGCTGAACTCGTGTGTTCCCTAGTTATAATAAAAAGAGAAATAAGAAACCATACTGATATCAAGGACTTAAACTTCCAGGCCTAATGTATGTCACCGTTACCATCAGGTTATAACCCTGGGGGTTTCAACGCCAAGCTCTACCTTTTTCCCCCATAAGCCTGCAGCTGCTACACTCTTCCCAGGGGTCCCAACCGACTTCTGGACTTGATGTAAGTCATTCCTGTTGCACGTTCACTGCTGGCTATGAACCCCAGTTCCACCACCCTGCAGTTTCCATCAATGGCACACCCATCGGATAGCCCGAGCTGACATCTCTTTCTTGGTAATCTACCTGGTACCTCAGTTCCTCCTTAAGAGACTTCTGCTGCTTCTTGCCCTCCCCTCACTCAAGAACTTCCGTGTACCTGAAGTCCAAGTAGCCATAGCCCACAACTTACGGGCAGTCCCTTTCTGTGCTAATGTAGTACTTGCTTCATCATGGGCTAATACGTGTTAAACTCTCAGAATAACGCCTGGCTTATTAAAAAAGGCTAATATTAAAGTTATTACTGGTGTTCTAACTCCTGGACTTTCAGTTCACCTACTGGCACCCCACTACTACTTCAAGATGAGCCATGCATGGTGCTGCTTCACCTGACTTCCCATGCCCTATGGATCCTACATCCTGCCTGCCAGACCAGACTTCTTCCCCAGTTATAGCTGAGCCAGTCACCACCCAAGACCCACTACACCTAGCAGCCAGGCCACGTCCACACAACCTGGCACCCCAAAATTTAAAACGTGGTTAATGTTTCAACCTACTTAGAGGTTGGTTTGAATCCTGGCCCTGCCTTCTACTTACTGATATCTTACACAGGTGCCTTCAGTTCTCTAATCCGCAGTTTTCCATCTTTAACATGAGACGCTAGTAAGTATGTGAAAGAGTTTCTGTAAGAGTGTAGAAACCATGCTTAACACACAATGAATGCTCACCACAGCAGCTGCTTTCACATTATTCCTAAGACACAAGGATGCACATGATACATTTGAGGGGAAAAACATTATCAGGACTCAGAATGAGAATTCCACTTCTGGAAACCTGCCCTACAGATGAGCTCTAGCGGGTATGCACGGATGTGCCCAGAGAGGGTGTTCAGTATCTTTCAGAACAGAGAGAGAGGTATTCATTAGCGTCTGGGCAAGATTACCACAAACTAGGGGACTTAAAACAGAAATTTATTCTCACAGTTACAGACACCACAAGTCTAAAAAAAAAAAAAAAATCAAGGTGTTGGCAGCGCTGCACGCCCCCCAAAGACTCTAAAGGGGAAGGCTTCCCTGCCTCTTCCAGATTCTGGGGGCTCCAGGCACTTCTTGGCTTTGGGCTTCAGATCCTTCCCAAGTCTGCCTGTCTTTAGCTGGCCTTCTCTTCCTCTCCCTATCTTTTCCCCTTCTGCCTTGTAAGGACCACCTGTGATTGGACTTTAGGGCCCACCTGGCTAATCGTGGATGCTCTCATCTTAAAATACTCAGATGAATTACATCTGCAAAGATTTTTTTCCAAATAAGGTCACCTTCCATGGTTCCAAAGATTAGAATATGGACAAACATTTTGGTGGCCACCCTTCAACCCACTGAAGGCTGGAAACCAGGGACAGCTGAGGTGTTTATCACAGAGACCTGGTCAAATCGTGGAACGCGGTGAGATACTCCCAGCCGTGGGAGGGGCTGAGCAGGACTGATCTGCTGAAGGCTGCTGGCACCTGAGGACGGTGTTGGCAAAACCACTTGTAGAACAATGTGTCAGGTGATACAGTTTGAAAAGGAAAAAGAATATTCATATTTTTTTAACACATGTCTGCATATTTGTGCAAAGAATTTTTTAAAAGCAGGGACAAACAGGAAACTGGTGGCTTCTAGAGAGCGGGATACAGCGAGAAGGTGACCCTTACTTTTTATATTACATCCTTCAAAATAGTTTGAGTTACCTGCTTGCCTGCAGGATACCCAAGAATATTCCCTAAATGCAGGTTATTACTACTACCCAGCAACCCTGCAAGAGCCGCTACAGAAACAATGCGGATACAGACAGAAGCCCGGAGACACCCTCGCTGACAGCATCTTCCCAGCCCCCAGAGGCTCACCTGCTTCACAGTTTCCTTCACAACCTGAAAGCCTCTCTCCTCCCTGTCTTGCCCTGAAGATGCGTATCTGAACCATGTAGGTAATTGAACCCAGCTTCAAATCTTAAAGCATAAATAACTATCTGGGTACACACGCACACATCTGATATGTGTGTGTGCTGCAAATACAGGATCATCGAGTTTCACCAAGAAGTTTTCTGTGTTTTTTAATCCTATAAAAGCCTTCTTTGTCTGCTATTTTCTGAGGAGTCACAAAGAGTGCCTTAGAGATCCACAACTCACCCCCTTTGAATGAAAGGAGAAAGCATTTCTAGACCTCTGATTCCTCCACCTGTAATGCAAATTTAATTAACACTCAGCTAGGCCTCCTCAAGTTAATGAACTGTTACCCATGGGTAGCCCCTGATCCTCTTAGAGGGGTTTCCTCTGTTAGTGTCAAATGTCCTTTCAGGTCAGAAAAACCACTAGGAATTTAAGCTTTCTCCATTTCACAGTGCATCAGGAGGTCACAACAGAAAAAGAACATTTCCTTCCAAGTGACCTTCTGGAACTTCCTTTTTCAGTGACTGTTTCTTGACCTCTGAAGTTTCCCATTCAAATAGTGACATTCTGCAATCGCAACAGCCCTGCCTTAAGGGCACAACCAGATACGAGTCTAAACTTCTTTTTGAGAGTTTCAGGAACTAAACCCTTGAGTGAGGCCTGCGAGACCTCCCCGGTGCATCGTGAGGGAAGCTGAGGCACTGAAAATCACCACTGTGCATGCCTGCAGGGACCACAGCAAAAGCCCTGCTCCCTTTTTTAGATTCCGTATATATGAGTTAGCATACAGGTACTGATGAACTCAGTGACAAGACAAGAACAAGGACGTAGATGCAGAGAATGGACTGGAGAACTCGAGGTTTGGGGGGGGGCGGGGCGTGGGGTGAAGGGGAAGCTGAGACAAAGTGAGACAGTAGCATAGACATATATATACTACCAAATGTAAAATAGACAGCCAGTGGGAAGTTGCTGTATAACAAAGGGAGATCAACGCGAGGATGGGTGATGCCTTAGAGGGCCAGGACAGGGAGGGTGGGGGGAGTCGAGGGAGGGAGGGAATACGGGGATGTCTGTATAAATACAGATGATTGACCTTGGTGTACCTCAAAAACTGGTACAAGAGTGTAATGCAATTATATTCCAATTAAAAAAAAAAAAAAAAAAGCCCTGCTCCCAGGCCCTCTCACTGCAGTCAGGTGCATCGGTCCCAAAGCACAACCCTGATCCTATATCACTCCAGGCTTCCTGTGCGTTACCTCCCAAGTGGAGTCCAGACACACACAGAAAAGAGATGGATAAATAAAACTGATTGCTTTCAAGAGTTAATGCCTCTGTCAGTTATTTGACCCAGGATACTTTCATAGAAAGTATGTTTTACGTATAATACACAACATGATGTAAATGTATAACTTTTTAAAGATTTTATATTAAAAATAGAAATGTATTTGAGTATCTTTTGAACCCAGATATAAAAAGAAGAGCTTAGATTGAAGTGCATGATGGATAAACAGATAAAGACGTGGAGATTTCAAATAGAACTTCTGGAATTTTTCAAGGGCCTAAACAAATGGGGACATTGATTCTACTTCATAGTGTGGTCTGCCTTAACACAGCAGCATCATTTGTGTATGTAGTTAAAGAAGGACAAAAACAAGCTTCCTAAGGAGCAAGAAAAGAGGCGACAGGGTAAAGGTTGTGGATGACGCAGTCCCTGTGACAGACCCTAGGTGGCGCCATCGCTCTAGGATAGCCTGGTTGCCTTTTCGAGCTGACAGATACACTGAAGCACAGAGTGTGATTGGTTACCTAAAGGTATGGATTCTTTTTAAGTCAGTAATAGAAGTATGTCATAGTACATATATCTATCACAAGCTTCACTCTAAAGGTTCAGATTTCATCACCTGGAAAAAAATGGAAATGCTTCTGGATAACTACTGCTAATCTCACATACATCCTATTAACAGTATTTCCTAATATTTGTTCTATATTAATTCTCAAAATTGCCTGATTTGCCTAGATGAAGATACATAATCAGTTTCATTAAAAGAATGACCACATTCCCACCTGTTGGTTTGGTCATTTTAGTGCAATAACTGGAAATACCCAGAAAGCTTCCTTTACCCTCCATCTGTACTCCCATTTCATTGACTGTGATAACTTCCATCCCATGTCCTATGATTCAGATTTACCATTTCCTCCACGAGAATGTTTCACCCCTGAGGACAGTCTCATTTATCTTTGTACCTCCTGCGCCTGATACAAACTAAGTGCTCAATTAATGCTGAATAAAGTTATAACAATTAGACTATATGAGTGGCAAAACAGAAGACAAAATTAGCAGGTAAAATGAAAATATCATTATCCTATCTCAATACCACAGGAGGGTAAAAATACAACTTTGCTATACATACGTCCAGTTTAGTGATTAAATACTCACACATTTCTACTTTTAAAAATAAGTATTGGGACTTCCTTGGTGGCCCAGTGAGTAAGACTCTGTGCTCCCAATTCAGGGGGCCCGGGTTCAATTCCTGGTCGGGGAACTAGATTCCACATACATGCCACAACTAAGAAGTCCATATGCCACAACTAAGACCCAGTACAGTCAAAATAAATTAATCAAAAAATAATTTTTTTAAGTATTAAAGATTTTCATTAAAATTAACTCAAACTCACCTTTGGTTACACTGTGACTATAAAATCTGATTAGATTATAAACAATTTTGTTTTCCTTTGAACTAAAAATAATGATCTATTATAAAGATTTATTGCTCCCCCAATTTGTCTTCAAATAGTCATTCCTACAAGTATGCATCTCACAGTAAAGATACATGTACTCAAAATGAGCTTGACCTTACCAGCAATGCTTTTGGTTACGTTACTAGTAATTATTCATCTTCCTAACAGCATAGTTAATTTCAGGCAACTAATTGCTTCAAAACATGTCTGCAGGCCTGTGCTAAATGTATGGCTGCTTCACTAAAATTCTGTTGACTCAGCCCTGCAGGATATTTGTGAGGTCAAAAACGCAGCCTTTCCACTTCCTTGAAAGCAAATGTTGGTTGTGTTCCCACTACTTAAATCGGTTATGTGACCAATTCCAAGTTCATGATGTTACAGGAGGGGTTATCATATTTCATGGTAAATGAGCAGACCCAATCATCTCAAGTATCCACTTACACATAACCGTCTCCAAAATTTACACATCTAGATGGGACCTTCCCAGCTCCGTATATTTGCAACTGCATACTGGGCACCTACACCCGAGTGAACATCCTCCTGCAGGCACTTCAACTGCACAATGTCCAACCATGAATTCATCAGCTCCCTTCCTGCTGGGTTCCCTTCATCAGTGAACTGGTATCCAACTGCCTCACCACACACATCCACCCCTCACTGCCCACACCCACCAAAAATCAGGTTTGAAAAGAATACATGACTTATTGGTATTACCTATATTATAGTTTCAACAGTGTTTAAACATTATCTCAGAGTAAAACTCAGGAATGACAATGCTTTCCTAAAAGCAGATAAGCAAATGGAAGAAACGTTGAATCACCCTTCGTATATCTTTGCAATATAAGCAAAGCTAAGCTCAAAAAATGAACTTAATTTAACCTAGCCATGTAAAAACAGCACAGCTAAGCTCAAGAAAAGAATTTTAACCTAGCCATGCAAAAACATTCCAAGTAGGAAGAACTGTGGCCTTGCCATTGGTCTAGGAAGCTTATACGGGACATCCACTTAAGCCAAGTGATCTTCTTAAACTATTCATGGCTGACTCTGCCCTCTTTTAAGACTGACAGCTTGCCCTCCCTATATAACAGCGAGCAATACACCTCCCTATCGCTACCAGTTCATCTCCACCGGCAAAGCAGAGACACAAACAAACCTCTCCCAACTACTCACAGTCAAAATATACTCAACACATCATACCCTTGATACTCCTTTTTCACTGCTGGTGTACTGGTTTTAGAGGACCAGTAATCATTTCAACAACTCAGACAGGTTTAATATATTACCAAGAAATCAGAAAGCTTTGGTTGCCTAATTCTGCTCACTAATAATTAAATCTCTGAATGACATACATAATAACCTGGGGAAAAAAAAAAAAAAGGCCCAATGTCTAGCAAAATAAGCACATGTATATGAGAAAAAAAGCCCTTTAGAAGGATTTGCTTCCTAAAGCAAATCACTTTAAAGCACCTGGAAATGACTTTTTATCCAAATACCATCCTATTCTAAGAAGTATGGATTATACAACTTGCTTAAAGTATTAAGTTTAATAACCTCCACTGAATAAAACAAAACACCTAGTAAAATCAGTAAATTGGTAACAGGCAGCTGGGTAACTTCAAAGTCAGATGTGGGTTCAAACACATCACAGTGCAATTTTACAGTCCATCATTCTTGGGTCTTGCCAAGAAGGTGGGAAGGAATTTTTCATAAACATAATTCCAGTATAACATTCACAACTGAATAATGTCAACTTGTTGATGGGACCAAATGTTTTTTGCAGTTATCTCAGATTGTTTAAAGTTATAAGTATAACTTTACTACATTTCAAATTTTAAAGTTGAAAAATCACAGGTTAATTAGTAAGAAATCAAATTATATACCTAATATTTACGTTTATTTCAGAAGTCAGCTCTCTTCAGCCTTTACCTGTTATTTGAAATTCTACTGCCTGAAAAGAAATGGGAGACCATTGAGAAGAAAATAGTAGCAAAAAAAAAAAAATCATTTTTGCAGTTGGGTACACCAGACATGATTTGCAGCCACAACTATTCTTCATCTATTCTTGTATGTTAATACAGTACCAACTTATTAAATATTTAGTTCAGAACAACATATTGTATGTTAAATCTACTTTTTGAAGTCCTGTGAAGTATCAATACAACTTATGCTTCAATCACCAGTTTCAGATCATCTGCATCTCTTTAGCTCACTACAGGAAAAAAATGTGCACTCCATTACTTCTTGACCACTAAGAAATAATGGAAAAAGTGGCAACATCTATTACTTTACAACTTACCAAGTACTTTCATATAACCTGCTTGCAATACTGAACTCAGCAAAAATGGACAAATGATGTTTTGGAGCAAATTTGGAGACTGAATCAGATTTAATTATTTCAAAACTTCCAAAAATACTTAATAAAAAAGGCAACATAAAGAAAAACAAATGTAAAGTCAGTTTCCTCAAAAAGCTTGGCAGGTCTCCTAATACCCTGACTTTGACACAACAGGAAAACTTAGAAAAAGGACTTGATTTCTTGTTTGAATGCAATACTGAAAAGGAACACAAAACTGATTCAGCTCCCACTGGTTATTTCTGAGTTTATCGAAGCATAAGCACACAGCAGTGCTTCACGGTTAAGGAATAATCTGTTGAGATGTATCCAATACACAAAAAAGCCACGAAGACACCAGTCAATGATTAAATCAAGAAGAATGAGGAAACACTAATGATGAGAGTTTCTTTTCTGCCTGGTGAAGCTATTTCCCTCATTTCCTCCTCCTACCTCTGTGCACTTTCCCATCTGCCATTCTCTCCTCAGCACACCAGCATCAGGGACTACCTCATCTCTCCACAACCACTGCCCTGGCCAACACCAACAAGGACCACATCACTGCCAATTCTAACACCATGTTTAGTCATGTTGCCCCCTCCATGTAGGGCGACACTCTTGACTATTTCCTCTGTGGTTGACACAGGTGTCAATCACTAAATGTCTCTGAATCGCCACTCCTTGGACACCTAAGAGTACATGTCCTTAGTCCCTTTGAGGTGAGGCAGGCCCTATGACATCATTTATGCCAATGAAATGTGAAAGGAAAGAACAGGCGCTGAAATTTTGAAAGCTAAGGCGTTGGTCTCCCTAACTTTTCCCCTCTGCCATGGCAACCAGCAATGTTTCATATAGTGAACATTTCCCAAGCTGTCAGCTTAGTTCCCTAATTACCTTAGTAGACATGGCCCGGGGGTGATTAAGTGACAGAGCCCAAAGCAACCTATGATGAGTATTTGCATGAACCAGAAACAAATGTTATCTTTAAGTCCCTCAGATGAGTTGAGTTTTATCATAACCTAGCCTAAGCTTGAAATCTTTCTTCTTTTCCATTAGCTTGTGGCACCACACTCTTCTGCTTCTTCTCTTGTCTTTACTGCTGTTACTGGTCCTGCTCCCACCTCTTAGATGCTATGCTAGGCAGCCTCCAAGACGGCCCCCAATGACCCCCACCTCCTGGTAGTCAGGCTCTTGCGTAACCCCTCCCCTTGAGAGGGGGTCAGACCAAGTGACTTATGTCTAGTCAATACGGCCAAAGGGATAGGATGTTACTTCTGATACTGATTTGGCTTCTGCCTTGTTCACTCTGAGGCAAGCTAGCTAGCTACCAAGTTGTGAGATGCTGTACGGAGAGGCCCAGGTCGTGAAATAGGAAGGAGGCCTTAAGCCAACACCCAGCAAAGAACCAAGACCTATCTAAAACCACCTGAGTGGCCTTGGAAGTGGATCCTGCCCCCATCAATCCTTCAAACAAGACCATGGCTTCAACCAACAGCTTGACTACAGCCTTACAAGGTCTTGAAACAGATACTCCGTTAAGCTGCACCTGGAAACCTGACCTACAAAAATGGAGACAACATGTTTATTGTTTTAAGTCACTAAATAATGACTGCATCATTGGGATAATTTTGTTACCTAACAAAGATAAGTAATGCAGATTTAGGCATTTATTTTTCCCCTACTTTCTACAGGTAGAGCAATTTTATTCTTTTCTGTGGTATTAACTTCATAACGATCACTCCTGAGTTTCTATTTTGAGCACTGACCCATTTCAAATGCCCCTCTAGTCACCTCAAATGCCTACTAGATATTTTTGCCTGAAGGTCCGCATATCTCTTCAACCTCTGCAACTGAGGTCTCCTCTATTCAACTGCTTTCTACCCCTTGTAATCCATACGTCAAATGATGTCCAAGCCTTCCCCTCAGCACCCCAGCCAGAAACCTGAGAATCAGCCTGGACTCTCCCTCTCCCTTACTTCCCACATCCAATCACCAAGCTTTACCAATTTAGTTCAGGACCACAATACCTCTTTCCCAGACATCTCCCTCTGCACCCATACCCCAATCTCTCACACTTATAGTCTTAGTCACTGCGACCTCTCTAAAGAGCAGAGACTACACGCCTGTCCTGCTAACAATATTTCAAAGGTCTGGGATATGAAACCCCTCTCTCTGAAACCCAAAGCCTCTGAGGATGAGCCTGGTCTTCTAACATTGCTTCCCACTTCACAATCAAGTAACATTCACAGTCCCCCCTACTCAGCCTGCTCTTCATGCTTCTCATCCTATGCACCTCCATGCCCTGTTTCCTCTTACCTCACACCCTCACCTGCCCCAGGCTGCTGAGTGAACTCCTACCCAGCCTTCAAAGCTACGCAGGCTTTACTTCTTCTCTAAGGCCTTCCCTGATAACCTGCCAAGAGCAAATTATTCCTCTACTCACCTATCACTGTGCTTAGCAGATTGTATTCTAGTTATTTTTTCATATGCCTGTCTCCCTCTTTGAAGCCTCTCACCTGAGAACCTCTGGCATCTAGCACAGATCCCAGCCCACAATAGGACAGAACAGTGTATTAGAGTTTTCTTAGATAGCCTAGAAACACTCCTTAGTGTTCAACTCAATAGTGGTTTGAGAATCAAAAGGATCAACAATACAAGAAACCACCTTCAACCTTCGTAGAAACCAGAAATCCCAACCCCGTGCTCAGGCACCTCTGCTGCCTCTTTTGCTGTTGTCCCTAAGCTTTAGTGCCACCCTGTCCTTTGGCCCCAGAGTTTTTTCATTTCACTAATGTGATGCTCCACCTGCCAGAGCACAGAACAATTCAGATGTTTCTATCAAGGCAAAAAAATTATTTTATTTCTCCCTTTTCCGTTTTTTTAAAACCTGTACACAAGGTCCTACTTAAGATATGTTGAGGATACCTAAAATAAGGTATGGTAACCACTCAGTCTTTGCTCCTATTATCCAGCTAGTTCTTAAATTAATTCAGAACGGGCAGGTGGGACTACAGGCAGAGGTCCTCAACCCTGGCCATAAGGAACTTTGGCAAAATATTCACTCCTCAGGCTCCACCCAGACCTGCTGAACCCACCATGGAAGTATAGTCCAATCACGTGTATTTAAGTAAGAGTCCGCAGGTGTTTCTGATGCACAGCAAGGATGTGAACCATTGCTTTATAGCATCTCTCATTCGACTTAGTAATTAGATAATGAGGGGAAGCCCAGAGAAATGAACTGTCTGGGTCAAGATCTTACAGTAACCGGCCAACCCAGAGTTCTGATCTGGTTCCCCAACCATTACACAGGTGTAATTCCCCCACAACAGGATAGAACATGCTGCCTTCTCTACTGCAGTCTGCTGTGAGATAACACCACAAGGGAGACACAGAAGGAAGGCACAGCCCTGCCTTCACAGGTCTGTTTGCAAGAAATCTATAAATTAGAAGTGAAGGAGCCAGTTAGAACATGCTTCTTCCATGAGCTGTAAGAATAAACTCAAGACTGGAACAGAGGCTCTGCTTCTTGTAAATTAGGTGTGGTCCTCAGGCTCTGGGGAAGTTCCCAATGCGGGCTAGCAAGCCTAGGCATTCTCTTGGCACAAAACCACTCAACGGTGAAGAGGTATCCACTTAGGTGAGGAACTGGGCAGGCATCAATTAAAGGGCCTCTTTAAGCAAATCCTAGCCACACTTGAAGTGAGCATCTGCGGCCACCAGCCACAGCTAGCCACCCACCGCCTAAAACAAGCTAAGAGGTTCCATCTTCCCAGACAGGCACGCCGCCCCAGTTTATTTTACCCTTCACTTAGGGCCACAGTCACCTTGCCATGGCCCTAAGCAAACGATCCTTGGCAGGGCAATGACCAACAACGCCAGACGGAGAAATGACAAACTATTTCAACAAACTTTTCAAAGAGAGGGAAAAAAGAAAAAAAAAAAAGATACTTCTGAGTTTGTTTTTTGTGGGCAGCTGGAAAAAAAAATAAACCTACCAAATACCAACACCTCTCCAAAAGGTTTCTTGCCAGGACCATGATGGCTGGTGTTAAGAATGCAAGTTTCCTGCAGAGAGAATGTGACACATCACTGAGTCAAAGGCAGGTCCAGCCCCGGCTGAAAATCTCTGTCGGAACTGGGTTACGCTTTCACTGTAAGAAATTTAACATGAGGGCAACGGTAGAGTCGCATCAATGAGTCATCTTCCCACACGCTATGCTCACCTTTCGACATGATCAATAGACCAAGTTTTCCATGACCTTCCTTTAGGTCGTGAGCGGCTGTTTCCGGCACTTGGGAGGGCAGTGGCTCATAGAGGATGCCGGAAGCACTGCATGGGGTTCAAGGGCAGCAGAACCACTGTTACCCACTTCTTCTTCCCAGGGAGGCCTAGGGAAACCGCAGGAGCTCTGGGGCAAGCAGTTCTGACCAAAAGGGACTGTCCAGAGGGAATGGCAAGGGTAGGTGCTGGCCCACGGAAGTTGGGAGCTGAGGGATTAGAGGTGTGTTTCCATGAACAGGAGAAGGAAGAAGAGCACTCAGTGGCGTGGCGGGAGGGAATCAGAGCCCAGAGCCAGCAGCATCCACCCCCACACCCAACCTCAGTCCAAACTCTCAGAAACCAGGCCTTGAGGGGGGCCATCCTCTCAGGGCATCAGGGACACCCCACAAGGAAACAGGGAGAAGGCTCCACCTTGAACCATCTTGTTCTGTGCTCTGCCCGCAACACAATTCGAGAACAAGAGTAATCTTTAGGTGAGCCTAACTTCTAGAGCAAAACCACCTCAGTCTCAAACGACATTTCCCTCACACTGGTTTCTGAAAGAGATCTTTACCAGAACACAAAAGAATTCATTCCCTGACTATGGATAGTTAGAATAAGTGAACACTGATATAAATCAGAGGTTAGCACAAACATTTTCAAATAAAGGTCACATAGTAAATATTTGAGGCTTATGGGCCAAGAAGTAATAAAGGATACTACACTTAAACAACAAAAGAAAACCTACAACAAATTTGACATAACTTGAAAAATATAGTACAATTATAAACCTCCTAACAATATAAACCTCCTAATGTGAAGAAGGATATCCTATCGGGGGGATGACAATTTGCTTAACTGGGGTTCAACGTCAGTGCCCCTTGTCAAGATCAACTGTAAACATCAATCTGTCAACACTGATCTGTAATGCAATCCTACATATTTCGTCTTTGAAATGTCTTTTCACACACATAGGCAATACCAAATACTTACATCCATGAGCATAGGGTTTTAGTTAAGCACACTCATCATCCGGGTGGCATTTAAGAAATTCTGTTAAATGCTTCTCTTGATATTTTCCTTTTAGTATGTCATTAGATTACAGATTCTTCACTTCCAATTGAAATTAGGTGGAAGTTCCTCATTTGTACAGTTAAATGGATTCTGAAATATGGAAATTTCCTTTGTCCTTGCACTGAGGTCTGAAAAGCAGTACTGGTACTTAGTTTAAGAAAATGTGCTTGCTACAACCTTGTTTGGGAACAGAGATCTCTTATTTCAATTCTTGACAGTATAGAAAGTACATAAAGCAGCTTGACTTCACTAGTGAGATGACAACCCTGTTTGACTAAATGACTACTTCAGTATTAAGTTTCACCTGCAAGTGTTGTTTTGCCTTGTAGTTTTATGTTGAATTCACTATCAACTGCAGCAAAAGCTTACATCCAAAGCCATTCAATGTTCCATAATGGTGTCTAAAGGCAATTCTTTTAAGAATTTTCATCTCAGCCCTGAGCTTAAAGACATTTGCAAAGAACACACACACTTTTACCACTATTAGGCCATCAAACTGTGTGTAAGGCAAATGAGGATATTCAGCTCCCGTTTTTGACAAAAATTCATAGAGCTGACCAACATGAACCTAAGAGAACAAATGAAGTTCACTAGCATCAGTTGTTCCATAGCACAAGAAAAATTCAAATATCTGCAAAGTCCTGGTGGTAACAACAGCCAAAGGCTTTAAATACCTTACATTTCCACAAGCTTTGTAGATTTATCCAACTAAGCCATTTTCTGTTTTACACGTACTGAGTTGGCCAAAAAGTTCTTTCGGGTCTTGATGTTACAGAAAACCCAAACTTTTGGGGCCAACCCAATATTTTTTATCACCATCAGTCCTAAACCATCTTAGCAGATTCCACTTCACATTATAATGAATTCATGTTCTCCTGATTTTTTTTTTAATCTGCTGTTCTATACAGATATTCAAAGAGGCTAACTTTTCTGTCACTTCAAACTCTACATTGACCCCTCAAAAAAACAGCAACTGAGCGGTATTGGTACTATTTGTCAGCTCACCAAGAGCCAAGGAAAACCATCCCAAACTATCTGCCTTGTTAATTTACTACTGACATTGAGCCCAAAGTCCTCAACTCCTTTACCAACTGTTCTCTCCTCAAGGCTAATAGTTTGAACAATTTTGTTCTCTCTGAACACATTTCTTCAGCTGCTGCAATCAAACATGTTTTCATTAAGTCACCATCAAATGACTTTTCTGCCTTGGCTAACAAACAAGCCATTTGGAAACTTTCACTGGCTGCACCTCATTTTCAGTTTTGGGAAGAAACTCTACTGTAATGAGATACTTAGTTTTAAGTTTTCCCATTTTTTTTTTTTTACTGTCTGTTCCTGTGAGTTGGGCATATTGTAATGAGCACTTAATCTGCTGATGGAGATGTATACTCCTCTAGGGCAGTTATCCTGTCATCACATAATAAACATGATGCTTTGCCATCTCATCAGTAACAAAGTAACATACACCCCACCATGCCTTTAAAGCACACCACTCACAGCCTGCTTTTCTCCTCTCTCCCTGTTTTGACATCAAGGATATGCACTGATAATAAATAAAGTGTCACTGTAAAGCAATACACATGGCAGTCACCACTGCTGAGTGAGACCTTCATCACTGATGTGCAGTGCACGGAGCAGCAGTGCTAGATGACAAGGGAGCTCTACACAGCCTCTGTCACAACTCCTCAAATTTGCTGTTGTAGCGAGAAAGCAGCTATAGACAATATATAAACAAATGAGCAAGGCTGTGCTCCAGAAACACTTTACTTTTGGCAAAGCTTGTGAAACTTGAGTTTCATAAATTTTCACATTATATGTCATAAAATGTTACTCTTTTGATTTGTTTCAGTCACTTGAAAATGAAAAAACATTCTTACTCACGGGCAGTACAAAACCAGGCAACTAGCCTTGATCTACACTGATGGGTTTGGATCCACTGGCAAGGTTACGTCATCAGCAGACTCTTACCCTTTCCACTGGAGGAAGGTGGACAGAAGGCAGAATGCCACTGGGCCCATGAGGGAGTAGACATGATGCCAACATATAATGAAGAAAAGAGAGGTTAGAGATGCCACAGATAAACCTTGCCTAGTTCACAGTTTTGCTCAGGTCTAGCCCATTTGCCTTCAGAGAAACTTCAAATGACAAGTTACCTGACACCTGATTACAGGCCTGGTTGTTATTACAGCAACCACCACCATCTATGGACTAACGTCGCAGGCAATGACCTTGGAGTTTTACATTTAAATCCTCTCTATACAATTATGACATTGGTAATATTATTCCCCAATGAGCAAACGAAAGTTCAGACAGGTTACATGATTTCCCATCACTCCTACTACTGGTGAATAGCAGAGCAAAAATATGAACTCTGGCCTGTCTGATCCTCAACACTGCTGTGGACAGCCAGAGCAGGGCACCTGGGCTGTCAGGAAAGTGAGATCAAGAAAATAGCAAATGAGGCCAGGGAGGGAAAAAAAATCAGTCCTAAATTTAGCAAAGAATGGCCCAACTGGGAAAGTCATTCTCTTTGACCAAAACAGAGGCTTACTAGGAGCAGACATGGTTCAGAGAAGAGCGGAATTGGGTTCTCATCAAGCCAGCCACACCTTGTAAAAGCAGGTATAGAACAGCACAGCCGCGTCACCTCCTCCTGGTAAAAAAGGCGAGTGTGTAGGCCCTATGCAGACACACTTGGCCTTGGACGAGCATGTTTTCCCATCCTTCCCAGGTGACTGCTCCAGGGTTGTGGGCAGTAGAGAGGGAGGAGAAAGTGTTTATCCACCTTGACTCCTCCCACATCCCATTCCTGGCCCCTTCCATCTTCCTTAACAGGCTGGCCTGGGAACCTACCAATAAGAAAAGGATTGAGAATACCCAAATCTCCCCAGTAGCTCCACCTGGATGGATGAAGAAAGCCTTGGTTAGAATGCTAGAACTTATTAAGGAATATTATCATAATTTATTTATTTATTTTATTGGCTGTGTTGGGTATTTTTTTTGCTGTGCGCAGGCTTTCTTCAGTTGTGGTGAGTGGGGGCTACTCTTCATTGTGGTGCGCGGGCTCCTCATTGCCATGGCTTCTCCTGTTGCGGAGCATGGGCTCTACGTGCATGGGTTTCGGTAGCTGCAGCACATGGGCTCAATCGTTGTGGCTCACAGGCTCTAAAGTGTAGGCCCAATAGTTGTGGTGCATGGGCTTAGTTGCTCTGCAGCATGTGGGATCTTCCTGGAGCAGGGATTGAACCCGTGTCCCCTGCATTGGCAGGTGGATTCTTAACCACTGCGCCACCTAGGAAGCCCAAGGAACATTATCATAAGCCATTAATACCTTAACGTTAGTCTTCTAAACTTTTATTTAAATTTCTAGTTGCCCTAGGTATTTAGAAAAGAGAAATATTAACGGTTGTGGGGAGAGCGAACAGGTTGGGGAAGTATATAAAAAGGTGCAGTTTGTTCTAGTTTTATGTATGCTCTGAAAAAGAGGTAGGGTTTGGAGAAGCAGAAGGGACACATGACAACATGCCAAGGAAGAAAACTGCCCTAACTCAGAATGAGGCTAAGCATTAGGGTCACAGATGGAAAGTATGAAAAATTATGCTAGAGAAACAGAGTGGGCTTAAGGCAGTCAGAGAAACATGAATTTAAGATCACAGGAACTAGGCCCCCAATGAGTCAGGAAATATTTCAAAACAAGGTCTGGGGAGCTATCAGATGTAGCATCTATGTAAAAGAGAGACCCAACTGAAAGGATTAGAATCAGACAAACCAGAAAAATCCTATAGCAGTAGTTAGACGGAGAAACATTGTCTCTTGTGTTTCCGCAAGTTTTCTGTCAAGTTTTGTTCTGGATGATATTTTCAAGGATTTTGGATAGGCCACAGCCGTGGAAGACAGAGATAATGTCTCCCTCTTGGGTAAAGGGTTGATTTGTTTTCTGTCCAGGAAAATGAAAAGAACATCTCCCTCTGGGGCAAAGATTAGGCAAGGTTTGCTAGCAGCTTCTTGTAAAGAATGGGATTTCCTGAGCTCAGGGTTCCCTGATTGTGACACAAACCCACCAAGTCAGTAGCATTTCCCCATGGGACTTAGGGGCTATGGGGAGCCAATGTGAACATGAAGGTCATGCTGCCTGCTAGGCTGTGAGTAATGAAGTCCTCTGTCTGACTTAGGATTCTCGTGTCTTCCATCAGCATCCATGAAACTGTGGGAGGGTAACTTGTTTGCTTGCGATCAGGATAAAATCTCAAACTCTTCAGTTTTTGAAAAACCACCATCAGACTGCTATCTCAGTATAGCAAATTTGCAAGATACAGGTCAACAAGTATAAATCAAATGTTTTTCTATACATTACCAGCAAATCTTTGGAAAACTCTATTTAAAATTTTATTCTATTTACAGAGTAAAAAAAAGCATATAACATTTAGGAAGACATTTAACAAAAGATATTTTTAAATGCCAAACTGAAAATTATAAAACAATGTAGAGATATACCAATGTTCATGAATTAGAAGAATAAATATTATTAAGGTATCAATTATTCCAAATTGGTCTATAGCAACAGTTTTCTATCTCTGCTCTCAGGGCTCCTTTGACACTTTTAAAATAATTGAATATACCAAAAAGCTTCAATTTATGTAAATTATATAAATTTTACCATGTGAAAAACTTAAAATGAAAAAATATATTTTCAATTAACACTCATTAAATGCTAACATATTATAAAAATTCATTCTTCCTAAAATAAACTTTAGTGAAAATATTTGCACTGTTTTACATTTCTGCAAATATTTTTAATATTTAGCATAATATAAGATAGCTGGATTTTCCTACCTGCTTCTATATCTAATCTATTACAATATCCCATATAACATAGCCTCTGGAAAACTCTCTGTACAATCCTGAGAGAATGAGAACAAGAAAGCAAATAATGCTTTAGTAATATGAATATGGTTTTGACCTGGTAAATGCCAGGGTTTCCAGATTCAAGACAATGCAAAGTGTAATTCCACTGGGCTTTTAAAAAATAAACATGGCAAGGTGATTCTATAACTTATACAGAAATACAAAGGGCCTACAAACATCAAAAAAACAGTTCTGAAAATGAACAAACTTGGAAGATCTATACAATTTGATTTTAAAACTTACTTTCAAAACTATAGTATTCAAGACAGCGTGGTTCTAGCATAAGGAGAGCAAATAGATCAAGAGAATAGGCTAAAAATTACCACAAAGCATCACAGATATAGTTGATTGATTTTTGATTAAAAGGTGCCAAAGAACTCCAAAAGGGGAAAACAGCCTTCTCAAAAAATGATGCTGGAACTAGACATAAGTATGAGAAGAAAAAAAAAAAAATGAACCTAAATCTTTACCTCACACTATACACAACTCAAAGTTAATCACAGACCTAAAGGTAAAAGTTAAAACTATAAAGCTTCTAGAAGAAATCACAGGAAAATACCTTTCTTATTTGAGGATAGGGAAAGATTTCTTAAGCAGCACACAGAAATCAACCATATAAAACCAGATGAATTAGACTTTAAAAACTCCTGCTCAAAGGCATTTTGAAAATTAACAGACTAGTCACAGATGGGAAGAAAAAATGCAGCGTATGTGTAACAAAAGACTGATATCCAAGATATGTAAAGAATTTCAACTCAATAAGGAGAAAACCCAATAAACAAATGGGCAAAATATTGAACAGACATTTCACTAAGGAAAATATACAGGTGGCCAATGTGTGCACTAAAAACTATTCACCATCATTAGTCATCCAGGAAGTGCAAATGAAAAACACAGTGAGATACCATGATACACTCCTAAGGAAGATAAACATTCAAAAGACTGACAATATCATATGTTGGCACAGATACGGAGCAACCAGAACTCTCATCCACTCTTAGTGGGAGAGTCAAATAGTAAAAAAGACATTCGAAAGAGGTCTGACAGTTTCTTACCAACCTAACCGAACACTTACAACACAGCAATTACACTCCTAGATACTTACCTAACAGAAGTGAAAGCATATGTCCACATAAAGATTAGAAACAACCCAAGTATTCAACAGATGAATGGATAAACAAACTGGTGTATTTATACAAAGGAATACTACTCAACAATGAAAAGGAATCAACTACTTATTCAGATGATAGTATGAATGAATCTCAAAAACAGTACAGAGAGTAAAAGAAGCCTTACAAAAAGGGTACACACTGTACGGCTCTATTTACACAAAGTCTTAGAATAGGGAAAACTAATCATGAAAAGAGCAGAAGAGCAGTTTTCTCTGGGGTAGAAAGTAGCATTGAGCGGGAAAAGGCATGAAGAGACCTCCTAGGTAACATGTATACATATCTCAAAATTCAAAGGGCACATGTAAGAAGTGTGCTTTTCAGTGCATGTAAAATTTATGTTTAAGTGATAAGCAAATATTGACCTCTACTTAGTGATATGTATGCTAAAGCATTTACAGGTAAAAACATACTGATGATGTAGCATCCTAGTATGAAAAGCATCAAGAAACCAGGATGGACGGATAGATGACCACTTGCAGTTCCAAGGTAGAAAAACCACCATGAGATAGTTTTGGTTAGGAAAATGAAATTTTTCATAAATATAGACTAAATTACACTCCATAACCACTTTGGGAAACAATTAGGGACAAAGTAATCAAAGTGAAAAGAACATACCTACCAAAATTAGTAGTTCCTCCATCTCAGTACCAGGCAAAAACCCGTTATTGTTATATGATCTGACAGAATCAAGTACATGGCTACAATTCGTTTTCTGTTTTCATTTGTTCAACTGTCTCCAAGAGACATTTCAGAAAAAAATTATAAAAATATCATTTTTATTTTTAACAAAGCTGCCACACACGATAAAATTCCAGCTGCTGTAAAACATGAGTTTTTAAAAATGTAAACATTGTACTTTAACTTGAAAACTAGAAGCCTTTCTGACCTCCTAATTTTCTTTTGAAAATGAAACTAATCCTCCCTCTGATCACTTTGCTATTGAAGACCACAAATATTTCAGTCTTATCCATCAGAAATGCTTTTCCACAAAAAAACAAAAACAAAAAACTGTATTTTAAATTCAGTGCTACCAGTGGTATTTAAAAGTTCCCTCCCCTCCCTGCCCCGCCCCCACATACATCAGTTACATACACACACACCCCCTCAAGATTATTACACACAAGCCCAAGTTAAAATATAAACCTTAATGACAAAATAATTGTGCCATTATACTTTGGGTTTAAATTATTTCCAATAAGAAGCAAAAACAACACATTACTAAAATCCACTTACCCGGAATGCATATATTCCTACAGATATTAGAATTAAGTACCTTTGTGTGTTCTAGGACTAGTGAATTTTAAAAGGGGGAAGTTACAAGAAAAGAGTTTCATGTTACCATTGTCATTTAGCCTCTACACATTTACTTCCTCTCAACCCACTTCTCACAATTTCAGAAACCCAAATTCTCAACCCATCAGGCACCAGCCTGTAAACTAACTTAAATAATCCATGGTTTTAGCACTTGAACAGTAGAAGGGTAAAGCATGTGGGAGTGAAACAAAGTCTGCAGTTTAAAAATAGGCCTATGTGCACAGTCCAAAGTCAGCTTGCAAGAGAAGAACTATGAAGAATTTCTGACACTGCCTGAACCAACAACATCTAGAACTGGGATCTCTTTTTCCAAACTTCTCTTGCCTATTTTCTTTTTTAAAGAACTGAATGAAAGGCCAGTCTGCCTGCCAGAAGTCTAGGAATAGACTGTCTTCTTCATATTTGCCATAGACGCATCTGAAGTCTTGAAGGCATTTCTCCGTTTTTCAAAGGATGTGTCTGATTTATTTTCAGAAATTCATGCCATTTTCCTCTGTCTCAGTCAAAAAGCTTTTATGCTCTTATTTTATTGCCCCCAAGTTAGTTTCAAAAATCCACTATAATTATATGCTGAAAGAAAAACATTCTCCCCTCTTGCAAAATCATCTTATTTCCTTACCTATCTGGTATATGAACATGTGAATATCCCTACCTGAATGTATTCCTGTGCATTTCCCACCTCTTTAGACCCCGACTTCCTAACCACAAGCCTCTCAAATCTGAAGGGCCAAGAGTGAGAGTGTTTAGCTCAGCTGTTTTAGTCCTATAGAGGTTCTCTGTTTTACTTCTAGATTTTTCAGTTCAGCCGTTACACTGGGCACCATGGTCCTAGCAAGGCTGAACCAAAAAAGGAGTCCCTTTAAGGTGTTTGAAATTAGATCCCAAGGCTCGCTTGAAGTTTCCATGTTCATTCTTTTGATTTATGGGTCTCATTACTGGGGAAGGCTGAAATAGCTCTCTTCTTTCTCTCTACCAGTGGCTTCAAAGCACTGTATGCTTGGTTACCCAAGTACATTCAAACTAATTTAAATCATCTTAAGCACCAGTGTGCTCAACAAACCAGAAAATACCCTGGAATCCAAAATATATGGTCACATTTTATACTTAATAGGACACAAAGTAGCAAATCCATCAACATAATGGTATAGATTGTTATGGATACAGGCAAGACATTTCTTAAACATTGTACTACCTAATGCTGCCTTTTAAAGATGAAATTTACATCATCCTTCAGCTGAAAGGCAAACTTAATGTTGATCACTTATAAGGATAACTCCAAGGGACCGTGAATGTGTATGGCTGTGAAAAGATAAATACCTATATTTGCATAAACCACAGGTAGAATTAACAAGTTGGCACCATTTTCCATCTTCTCCTTAAAGCATTGTCATTTCAATGCGTGCATGTCATGTCACTTTCTCAGCTTTATCTCTTGCTACATTTATGCTAAACTGACATTCTCAAGATAAAAAAAGCAACAACTGAATTATCAGTTAAATTCAACTGAAATATCAGTTAAATAGTTTCGCGAATAGAAAGTATAACCAAAAAACTTTACACTGCTTTTCTGTGCTAAAAACTGCATCAAAATATGAACTTCAACAAAAATTGTTCCTTAATGTGCCATTAACACAAGCTATCAGTTTGAAATGCAGATATAGAAAAACCATCTTCTTTCATATTTATTATATAGCGGCTATGTATGATTCCATAACTGGAAAAATATTCCAGAATATTCACATTTTTGAAAAAAGAAAAAAATATGCTTAATTTAATGGGAAGAACTAGGTTTAAAAGTTATTCAAGTTGTTTTAGTCCTGGCTTTGCTTAGGCAAATCACTTACACTTTGGAAGCTTTAGTTTCTCATCTGCTAAGGAGGTAAGTTAAGTTCACTTCCAATTTCCTCTAAACCTCTAAGAATCTATAATCAACGGTCTTTTGCAGGCATTAATCTTTTTGAAATAATAGCTTTTAATGCTAAATAGAATTTCATTACTAAATGCTTATTACTTTCATAAATACTGGCAAATTTTTATATGCTTCCTTGTAGATAGTTATTACCGGTCTCCAAGAACTTTAGAAAGACCATAAAAATACTTCTCACCTTACAGTTACCACTTTGACGAAGTACAGAAGTCCTGGTTTACCCAGGCCAAAGTAACTAGAATCCAAAGATAGAAACATTTCTAGATTTGTAACTTTTTACATAGGAATCAAGCTGAAAGAGCTCCCAATGGCCAAAGGTGGAATAGTTTGAACAAAATAATGATAATATAACCGGAAGAATAAAATGAGACTAAATTAACATAACTGAATAAGTGGGGAAGAAGGGACAAACCCTTGAATTACAGATAATGTATGAAGATATGTCCCTGTTCCCTTCACCTCTCCAGAGAGAGAACTTAATTCCCCTCTTTGAGTATAGATAGTATTCAGTGATTTGCTTCCAAAGCACAGAGTATGAAATATGGAAATTTTTTTAAGAACTTTTATTGAGATACAGTTAACAGATAGTAAACAGCATATATTTAGAGTGTACAATTTGGTATCCCAATTTTCCAATTCATTCCCCCCCAACCATCCCCACTTTCCCCACTTGGTGTCCATGTGTTTGTTCTCTACACCTGTGCCTCTATTTCTGCCTTGCAGTTCCTCTTTCATAGTTGTTGGCATTTGCCTTATGTATTGAGATGTTCCTATATTGGGTGCATATATAATTGTTATCTCCTCTTCTTGGATGGATCCCTTGATCTTTATATAGTGTCCTTTCTTGTCTCTTGTAACTTTTTATTTTAAAGTCTATTTTATCTGAAATGAGTATTGCTACTCCAGCTTTCTTTTGATTTCCATTTGCATGGAATATCTTTCTCCATCCCCTCACTTTCCGTCTGTATGTGTGCCTAGGTCTGAAGTGGGTCTCTTGGAGACAGCATATATATGGGTCTGGTTTTTGTATCCATTCAGCCAGTCTGTGTCTTTTGGTTGGTGCATTTAGTCCATTTACATTCAAGGTCATTATCAATACGTATGTTCCTATTATCATTTTCTTAATTGTTTTGTTGTTGTTTCTGTAGGTCCTTTTCTTCTCTTATGTTTCCCACTTAGAGAAGTTCCTTTAGCATTTGTTGTAGGACTAGTTTGGTGGTGCTGAATTCTCTTAGCTGTTGCTTGTTTGTAAGGCTTTTGATTTCTCTGTCGAATCTGAATGAGATCCTTGCTGGGTAGAGTATTCTTGGTTGTAGGTTCTTCCCTTTCATCACTTGAAATATATCATGCCACTCCCTTCTGGCTTGCAGAGTTTCTGCTGAGAAATCAGCTGTTAACCTTATGGGAGTTCCCTTGTATGTTATTTGTTGTTTTTCCCTTGTTGCTTTGAATAACATTTCTCTGTCTTTAACTTTTGTCAATTGGACTACTATATGTCTTGGTGTGTTTCTCCTTAGGTTTATCCTGCCTGGGACTCTCTGCGCTTCCTGCACTTGGGTAGCTATTTCCTTTCCCATGTTAGGGAAGTTTTCAACTATAATCTCTTCCAATATTTTCTCAGGTCCTTTCTCTCTCTCTTCTCCTTCTGGGACCCCTATAATGCAAATGTTGGAGCATTTAACACTGTCCCAGAGGTCTCTTAGGCTGTCTTCAGTTCTTTTCATTCTTTTTTCTTTATTCTTTTCCACATCAGTGATTTTCACCATTCTGTCTTCCAGGTCCCTTATTTGCTCTTCTGCCTCAGTTAATCTGCTATTGGTTCCTTCTAGTGTAGTTTTCATTTCACTTATTGTGTTGCATATCTCTGTTTGTTTGCTCTTTAATTCTTCTCGGTCTTTGGTAAACTTTTCAATCTTTGCATCCAGTCTTTTTTCAAAGTTCTGGATCATCTTCATTATCATTATTCTGAATTCTTTTTCTGTAAGGGTGCCTATCTCCTCTTCACTGAGTTGTTTTCCTGGGGTTTTATCCTGTCCCTTCATCTGGTAAAAAGTCCTCTGCTTTTTCATTTTCTCTATCTTTCTGTGGCTGTGGTTTTCAGTTCCACAAGACAAAATACTGCTGATACTGCTTGATACTGCTGTCTGCCCTCTTGTGGAGGAAGCTATCTAGGAGGCTCGTGCATGCTTCCTGGTGGGAGGAATTGATGGTGGGTAGGGCTGGGTGGGCAGAGCCCAGTAAGACTTTAATCTGCTTATCTGCTAATGAGTGGGGCTGTGTTCATACCTTGTTGGTTGTTTGGCCTGAGGCCACCTAGCACTGGAGCTTACAGACTCTTTGGTGGGACCAATGGTGGACTCTGGGAGGGCTCACACCAATGAGCACTTCCCAGAGCCCTTGCTGCCAGTGCCCCTGTCTCCTTGGTGAGCCACAGCTGCCCCCCACCATCGCAGACAACCCCCCAACACCAGCAGGTAGGTCTGGTTCAGTCTCCTATGGGGTCACTGCTCCTTCCCCCTGGGTCCTGGTGAGCACACTTTTTTTGTGTGCCCTCCAAGAGTGGAGTCTCTGTTTCCCTCAGTCCTGTGGAGGTCCTACAATCAAATCCCACTGGCTTTCAGAGTCTGATTCTCTGGGGATTTCTCCCAGGTTGGGAAGGCTGATGTGGGACTCAGAACCCTCACTTTAGTGGGTGGACTTCTGCAGTATAACTGTTCTCCAGTTTGTGAGTTACCCACCCAGCATTTATGGGATTTGATTTTAACACAATTGCACCCCTCCTACCGTCTCACTGTGGCTTCTCCTTTGTCTCTGGATGTGGGGTGTCTTTTTTTGGTGAGTTCCAGTGTCTTTCTGTCGATGATTGTTCAGCAGTTAGTTTTAATTCCGGTGCTCTTGCAAGAGGGAGTGAGCGCACGTCCTCCTACTCCGCCATCTTAATCCTTCTCCATTGTGTAAATTCTCATATTTGCTATTAGTATCTTTGAAGTAAGTCCCAGCACCACACACTCTTCAAACCGAAATATGGAAATATTAATATGATAGTGGATGAATCTGGCAGACAATACCTTCACCAAGTGCTCAAGATAAATATCAGAGGTGAGAATAACTCAAGTTCCATTCACAAACTCTCATATGATGTGATGAAAAAGGCACTTTACCTTTGCAGTATTCTTCTCCCAAACCCATAATCCTAAGTCTAGTCATAAGAAAGCACTGATAAACTCAAATTTAGAGACATCCTACAGAATACTTTCAAAAGTGTCCAGGGAAGACTGAAAACATGTCAATTATAGAAAATTAAGGAGACATGACAACTGAGCGTGAAGTGTCATCTTGGAATTGATCCTGGAACAGAAAAAGGACACTAATGGAAAAACTAGAGGGCCCAGAATGAAATCTATAGTCTGTAACACTACAAATGTGACTTTTAGTTTTGACAAATGTACCATTGTTATACAAAATGTAACATCAGGAGAAACTAGGTGAAAGATGTGGGAACCCCCAGTATTATCCTTGCAACTTTTCTGTAAAACTCAAGTTATTCCAAACAAAGTGTATTAATATTAATAGATCAAGATGTTTTTAAAACATTTAGAGTCAAATATATTACATGGTGACTCAAACTCCACATTAACTCACTGAATTAAAATATGCCAATAATCCAAGGAATTTTGAAATATGTTGACTGAAACAAACATCTTAATACATCAAAGATATTCCTTAAAGAAAATTTTAAGAGATACATTCATCATTTTAAGGCACTGTTTCATGATAACTCACGATTTTATGGGATTATAAAGTAAGAGAAGCCTCCCATTTTCCAAAAACGAAAACTCTCCCCAATGCCAGAGATAAGTACTAGGTATTTGGACTTCCACACCTTTAACTCCAGGCCTGAACTATAAAGGAGAGGACTGAGAAAGGAATGCAGAAAATTGTCAAGTCAATGACCTCATGGAGAAAGTATCTTCCTGAAAGTCAAATAAGAGAGAACACTGCAATTGAACCTCTTGTGCAATTTGAGATTTCCCACAACAGGAGGAGTCTGGCATTTGGGCCCTAGTCAGACATCTGCTTAGGTGATGCACAGAGTCATCTGTGCCTCCTTCCCTGCTTGTCTGCGCAGGGGAGAAAAGTGGAGAACCCAGCGAGTGAATGGAGAGGAGAGCTGCAAGACAGACAGCCTGCCCTCCCATCAACTGTAGAGTGAAGAAGAGTGACAGTCCCAAGGCTCAAGCGGACATCACAGAAAATAAGCAGGGCGGTGACAATGTCCTGTGTTTTTGCTAGTGTTTTCTTCTTCCTGGGCATCTAGAGGGACATTTCCCAGCCTTCCTTGGAGTCAGGTTTGGACCTTGTAAGTTCTCCCCCGGTGGGCCTGTGAGCAGAAGTAACTTTCTACTTCCAGTTACAGGCAATTAAGAGTGGGTATGAGACAACAATGTACTAAACCAAATGAGTTGTACACTTTACATGGGTGAATTGTGTGGCATGTTAATACTATCTTTAAAAAGATGTTACGGGGGCGGGGGGGGCAGACTGAGTATGAGTCTCTAGGCTCTCTCTCCTGAACTCAGAGTTGCAAGCAAAGAACTGCAAGATGAGGGGCTGCAAAATGGAAGCAACTGGGCCTTTGATTCACTACTGGAGAAGGGCCAGCATGGTGAGACACGAGTGCCACACTTGACTGTGACATGAATGTGTTAGGCTACTGAGACTGTACTTGTTATTACAGCAAAACTTGGTCTATCCTCATTAATGTAAAGAGAGCTTAAGCTTTCTTGCTTGGTATCCTGCCAAAGGTGGTTAATCACAGATACCACCAGTGGACACTTCCTCTTCACCCACCCCTCCACACTGCCCCAAACCTCAGAGGACTGCAAGCAGACCATGCACGGCTTCCTCCTTCCATCAACCTAGCCCCAACTCGCAACAACCGGTAGAAAAGGGCAATTTTTTAATCCAGTTCGGGATTGGACTTTTAAAACTCAAAGAGACCCAAAAAGCATGGAATCTGATCAAGATGTTGGATTTTAATAAAGCATAATTCTAAAATGGCAACTATGAAAAATAAAACCATTTATTGTTAAAGACTCCTCAATAAACCTATTTCCCTTAGCATCTCAGGCTCTGCTTTGTCCTACATCTTGGCTCTACATGTCTTTCTTTTAGATAATATAAGTTTATTGTCAATAAAAAGCATGGTTGCCAGATAATAAATCAGGTCCCTAGACTCATACATAATACCGGACATTGACTGTTTGGGTTTTTTAAAATACATTTCTCCTAGATTTCAATAAAGGAGTTTCTTTGTTTTGTCCAATATTTTCCCATTCACTTCTGGATAGAAAATGTTTAAATATGTCTGGAGAAACTAATTTAATCTTAGCAAGATATGAACATTATAAAAATGGTTCACAATTTAATGAATATTAGCAGACACCTCTTTCAAAGAATCAGTGCACCATAAAAAATGTTTTTGCCTAAAGCTTTCCAAGTACCACACATGCATATATTTGGCTATCAGTAAAACTTGGATTAGGAAAGCTCGTGGTTATTTCCCATAGCAACAGTCATATGACATGGCCTTCCACTGGACAGGCAGAAAGCTGCCCTGGTCCTGGCTGAAGTGTCATAGCTCTGGACAGAAAAACATACGGAATGCCACGTGAGCCTGTCCACCTGAGGCACAGGCATGAGACCAGGCTGCACCTCTAAAGTCAACAACTGTAAAACTGGACTGAGATATGCAAAGCTGACTCCCAGCTTCACACACATCTGTTTAAAATTCAAACAGCTTGTGCAAACCATGGATTGGTATTCCAATAAAAGTGCAAAGGACTATATTCATTTAAAAAGGAAATGAACGTATGTGCCCATGTCTTTGGGTTCGACATTTCCTGGAGAGAGTTGACAGGCCTGCTAGGACTGAGATGCTTGTAAGCCTACTGGAATGAACAAGGTGTGGGAGCAGAAATCAGCCGGGTTTTGATTAGAAATCACCAGTATCCCCGGGCCCACGACACATCATGTAGGAGGCCAAGGCTGCAGACCCCCGGTAGCTTCACACAGATCATAAAACTTGGCGACACCAGCTTTGGGAACCCAAGATCAGCCCTAAGGACAAGAAAGCCATCATAAACCCAACCTCGCTCTGAGGCAATGCTGATATACTGACAGGTACATCTAGAGAATTCTCAATTTCAGCAAAAGCAGGACCAGCATGGTTGGGATGAAGGCAATTACCTACATGTTTTCATAGCACTTTCTCCGACTTAACTCACTGCATTTCACAGTAAGACTGAAGAGTGACCACACACAACTTCCGGCTGAAGAAATTCGTGCAAACCATGGATTGGTATTCCAATAAAAGTGTAAAGGACTGTATTCATGTAAAAAGGAAATGAACGTATGTGCCCATGTCTTTGGGTTCGACATCTCCTGGGGAGAGTTGGGGTCAACTTCAATAACTTGCCCAGCTTATAAAGCTAGGATGAAGCAAAAGAGAAACCTGACCCCAAGTGTTCTAAGTCCAGTGCTTTTTCCCTAAACCAAAACTCTCATACCTCACTTTTAGGACATTCGGGTGACAAGAAAGGTTCAGCAGTATCTGCATGATCTTATAGGTAGAATAATTCCTATTCTTTGAGTGACTGTCAAAAGGTAAGAAGTAGCATCTTGGTCTCTGTCTGGAAAAAACTGATTCCAGAAACAGTACACAACTCACCTATATGTTGGATATCAAAATATGTAAGTTAATAACTATGTTTTCTTTAAAAATATATAGGACTCCAAATAGATAGCTAGTGGGAAGTTGTTATATAACAAAGGGTGTTCAACTCGAGGATGGAAGATGCCTTAGAGGACTGGGAGGGGGAGCATGGGGGGGACTCAAGGGAGGGTGGGGGGGGAGTCGAGGGAGGGAGGGAATACGGGGATATGTGTATAAAAACAGATGATTGAACTTGGTGTACCCCCCCAAAAAAAATAAATAAATTTAAAAAATATATATAGGACTCCAACTTTTTTTTTTAATGGTGGTAGGAGAGAATCCTGAAGTCAGCTGGGCATATAAACCCATGAAGTTAGATGATCTCCACTTCTAGCTTTGCAGTAAGGTTTCTGATTGCATTTGTTTTAAAGCTGCACTAACTGTCTGATGAGCGCTCAAAATGGGACTAGTTCAAACTGAGATGAAAGTGTAAAACTACACATTGGTTTTCAAGACTCAGCATAGAAAAGCCACTGTAAGATCTCATCCTCTACTGATTACATGAAATAAAGTTCTAGATATATGGGGTTATACAAAGCATATTATTGAACAATTTCATCTTTTTTGCTTTTTAATGTGGTTACTAGGAAACTTAAAATTACATACATGGCTCGCGTCATACTACTACCGGACAATGTTATTCTGAAGGCAGAATTCACTATCAAAACTGTCACTACCAGAGATGGCATTAACAGGCCTCGCAGAACCACTGCAAGGCTTTCCCTCCTTCCTTCCCAGCTGTCAGTGCCTCGCCAGCAGGGCACAGTCCTGTCTCCTTCAGTAAAAGCTCCCACCTCTGTCTCCACAGCCCAGCCCACACCTCCCGGATTCTCAGATAAGCAGGGGCCCTCAATCTATGGGACAATCTCCGTCCTCTTCCCCCTCTCCTGTCACTGCTACGACATTTCCAAGTGCAGGAAAGACTGAGGGATATTTCAGGGATTTTTCAGTCTCTGAGACCAGGATGATTCTGTAAATAAGTTCCCAGCACATTTCCTTCTGTAGGCCAATGGCCTCCCAACTTTTATGATCAAATACCATATCAGAAATAAAGTTTAGCCTAACTCCCAATATATGGTTATTTATAAATTATTTACATGTTCTACTGCATCAATATGTACATTATACATCAAATATAAATTTAGAAAGCTGAGGTAAAGATGAAGAGTTTAAAAAATGATTTTGCTTTATCTTTTCTGTTCTCACTAAAAACATTTCAGTGACTATACAACAGGACCATCTGCTTCATTTTTTTTTTTAATCTCAGTTTAACACTTTCTGATAGAGCAACTCAAAGGTTTAACTTCAGTGCATTTCAATATTCAGCTTCAGGATCTAGTTTAGCAAAACTAGACATCTGACAAAGATCCAGAAAGAAATGTGCTTACAAAGTCCTCATGTTTCAGTCTCATACACTAATTACTCAAAGGCTTTAAAAAAAAAAACAAAAAACTAATATTAGTAACTTTCCTACTTTCCTTTTTCCCTATCACTCAGCTGGTCTTGCAAACTAATTGGAAGATGTTTTAATTCAGTTTGAAAACCTCTGTTTGGAAGATTTTAGTTTGCTTCCAAGATTTAAGTGTGCAGATGAGACTTATAAACACAACTACCGTTTTCAGCAATGAAAATCATCTAACAATGGAAGTATTTCCATATACTTCTTTTACAAACATTCTCTCTGTAATTGTTTGCAGGGCAATAACACCATAGCCATATACTACGTAAAAGGCCAGCGATTTTTAAATGCCTATCTCTGCAAGAAAAATTCTTAACCCACATTCAACAACCCTCCTTTAAGTAATTTGCTCCAGTTACCAACTGTGGTACAAAAGATTATAGTGATCACTCCCCATGTCATTATGAAGTACAGTAAGATTTTTTTTGGCCTTTTAGTATGGTATAATCCGTAAATCTTTTCAATTGGGTAGAGAGAAACTTCTATCGACAAAGTCAGCCCACCTGTAAGCAGAGTATACACGCTTCCCTTGACATGCTGGCACTGCCAACCCTGCCACTGACCTTCTGGCATGTGGACCACGTGAAGGCACCAGGGTCAGACTGCATTATTGACTATCAGTGAAGTTTAATTCCTATTCTTTTTTTTTTTTTTTTTTTTTTTTTTTTTTTTTTGTGGCGCACAGGCTTAGTTGCTCTGTGGCATGTGGAATCTTCCCAGGACAGGGCGCGAACCTGTGTCCCCTGCATTGGCAGGCGGATTCTTTTACCACTGCGCCACCTAGGAAGTCCAAATTCCTATTCTTTGACATAAGTATGTGTAAGTAGAACATCTACTTTTTTTTCTTGCATCCTAATGGAAAGTCTTACACACCTTCGAAAGAGCTGTTGTAGATACCAATGGGCCAGGTAAACATTTAACTGCTGCAACCACTTCTAACCCGGCTTGTTTTCCTCTACTAGTAGAGGCCAACGACACTGTTCTCCAGGAGAAACCTGGAGCATCTGTACTGCACTCCCAGAATCCTGTCATGGTTCTGGTTCTGTCTTTCTTGCCAGTACTTGGCTGCACTGTAAGAAATGGGTTCAATTGTGGTCATACAGCTCCTTGTACTAAATAAATGCTCTTAGACTCTTTCCATCAAGACAATTCACTTCCTGAAATCTTCAGCTTCCGAACTCCTGATGGCCTTTTTGTTCTTTTTACAACAGACCTCTGGAATCCACCACTCCAAAATGGTGCCAGGTAACAGCACTGTGAATCTCACCTTTTTCAGAGTCATAGTGCTGGGTTCATCCCACATAGGTTGTTTTTTTGTTTGGTTGGTTGGTTTTGGGTTTTTGTTTTTTTTTTTTTAAGTTTTTTCCTTTAACAACTGTTTAATAAGAGGTCCAAGCACTTTTCCTTCCTAACGTATTAACAGATCTTCAAGAAAACACGTATAAACCTATACTGTGAACATAGAGTCCGAGTCAACCATCTGACCCTAACCCCCTTTTCGTCTCCACAACACAGACTCACCCCCACCCCACCCCCCGCCAGGTTTTCCCAAAACGTCATTTCACTTATGTTGTATTCTCAACCTTGCTTGTATTTAATTCCCCTAATAGGAATACTCCACGTGAAACATGCTCAGACTATTTGCTCCCTAAATTTCTTCCCCTGAGCAAGTGCTTACACATTTTCCCCAACTAAAATGCCATTTCCTCCACGTTCAGCCTCTTGACTCCTACCTATCCATCCACAGTTAAAACCTGCCACCCAGCCTAAACACTCCCCTCCCAACACAATCCCTTAGGCTTTGTGCTCTGCTTGTAGACCCACTGTCTTCTCAAAAAGATCGTATCATACACTGTTTTGTCTTCTCTGTACAGTGCATAAATTAGGCTCACCCTGTAAGTAGGGCTGATTTTTTTTTATTAAACACAAAAACATAGTTTTTGTAATTAGAGCTATATAATCAAGAACACACATTATCTGGGGTACTTCTTTTATTAAGTTAAAATTTTTTCTTGGCCAATTGTTAATTACGTTGGGAAGAGAATCAAAGCCGCCTATACAAGAGCTGAAAATATTCTGGGCTCAATCCTGCTACTTGAATGTACAGCTAATTTCATCTGACGCAGGACTTCCTGCCATAACGTTTTCAAGCTGAGACAGGGAATGTCTGCTGTGCCATCACTACGGTGAATGTTGCCAAGCACGCCCGCTAAGGCAGTGCTTCACAGCCATTTGGGGATCAGAGGCCTCTTTGAGGCTGAGGAAAGCTATGTAAACATCCTCATAAAAATACTCATATACAAAATGTATGACAATGCCAACGGAATGAGCGGGCAGGTGCCCCAAAGGCCTTGAACCTCGGTAAAAATAAAAAGAAGTCTGGTTGGTTTTCCCAACGTCAAAGGGCCTGCAAGTCAGGTGACAGAAAGGGAGAGTTTTAGCTATACAGACTCCTTCCCAGAAGTTTTCACACAGTAAGCCAAATAATAAATTGTTATTTTTTAAAGGAAAAACAACTACCAGTATAGATGCGGAAGCTACATACATCTTGTCAATATCAAGGCATAGCTTAAGGCATTTTTACCCTTCCTAGAAGTATTCAATACCTACTTAGATGACTCACGGGTTACAAAAATAATTTGATATCACTGCCCAGTGGTATCAACTTCCCACTGGTCCTGCCTCATCCATTACTGGGCTGAAAAGGATGAACATCTAACAGCCTCCCTGCATTTCTTCTTGTTGTTGTACAATTGCTTTTCTCATCAGAGTAAACCATTCCTTTGGCATTTCTAACCCTCCCAGCTTCCACTGGCAACTGAACAAATCCCTGTTTTCCTTTTTAGAGTGAAGATCAAAGTCCCTCCTGTGCTTTCTGGTTTTCTTCTCTCTCTCCTTTTTCTCTGTCCTCATGCTTCAAAAACACATCGAGGAAAAGTACACCTTAAAACTCAGCCTCATCACTCATGCTCCAGTCAGGATCAAAGTCCATTCCAGTTTTCCATGGCAATCACTCCTAGATCATCTTCTTTGAAGCACTTTATAAACTATGTATATCAAAAGGCACTGAAAACCTAATTAACAAATCCTTGAAAAGTTCTGTTCAAGATCAGTCATATCAATAATAAGAAAGCCAACAGCCCAATTAAAAAACACGGGTGAAAGATCCAAAAAGACGTCTCACCAAAGAAGATATATGAATGGCAAGTAAGCATATGAAAAAATGCTCAACAGTATTAATCTTTAGGAAAATTCACATTAAAACCACAATAAGCAACCACTATATACCTATTTAAAAGGCACAAAGAAAAACTGACACTACCAAGTGCGGGTGAGGATGTGGAGCTACTGGAACTCACACTGCTGCTAGGAATACACAATGGTAGAGTCACTGGAAAATAGTTCGCCAGCTTCCTATAAAACTAAACATACGCTTACCAAATGACCCTTGTCCAGCTGACCTATTCAAAAAGATGCAAACAGACATTCCCGGTACAAATTTCTATCATTGTATCTATCACACTGCACTAGAATTACCTCTGTGGCATGCATATATTGTCAGCCCTCCATATCCAAGGGTTCTACAGCTGTGGCTTCAATCAACCACAGATGGATCAGTGGAGAGTTGACTATACTATAACATTTTACACAAGGGACTCGAGCATCTGAAGATTTTGGTCTTGGAACCAATCCCTGGGGGTTCTAAGACCAAAGGGATGACTGTATACATATATGCCTTCCAGTAAATTGTGGTTTCTTCACAGGTAACTATCCTGTCTTACACATCTTTTTATCCCCTATTCACGTCTTAACACAAAGCTCGGCACCCGAGTGTTCACTGAGTGTTTGCTGAATAAATAAATGAATGAATGATATTTACCATGTGCTCCATTCCAGACAAGGCACTGGGAATACAGACTATGGAAAACATGTGGTCTCTATCTTTAGAGAGCCATCCAACTAGAGAAACAGGCTTGACCAGAGGAAATGATGAACACAAGACTGTAAATGACTGACCACTAGCTGTGTTAAGTGACTGGGCAGTAAAGAGTTCTCCACCATTCTTTGGAGTCAGACAGGCTTGGGTTCAAGGTCTGATTCTGGCTTACAAGCTGTCACCTTGGCAGGTTCCTTGATGTTCCTGAGACAAATTTTCCTGATCTGTGAAAAGAGGGTGTTAATGATGGGGCTGTTGAAAGGCAGCCTGACGGTCAGCTGGTAGGTACCAGCACGGTGCTACCATCGGAAAACTGTTGCAATTCTTCCACAGTGGATGGCCAACAGGTGCTGTCCTGAGCCTCCCAAGTGCTGTTCCCCCCAAGCGAAACCTTCCCCAAGACCTCTCTACAATTTACTGTCAAAGGAATAACCTCCAGGACAGTAGATGGCCTTGGGGACCCTGCCTGCCCCACACCACAGCTGGCTCTGTTCCAGTTGCTCTGTGCCTCTGTTATACAGCAATGATTTGAACTTCGCCCATTACGAGACCACGCATGCAAAACACCAGATGTGTTGTAAACATTGTTCTCGATAAATGTTGGCTACTGTGAAAGTTCAAGGGAGGCTCTTAGGAATCAAATCATACCCTACATACAACTCAATGGGGATTTCACAGGGGAGATGAAGAGAACACAAGTGCAGAGCTGAAAAAGATTACGAGGGATGGGGTGGGATGGGAAGGAGGTAACACACAATGAGAAGACTGGGCCAGGAGGAGAGGGGAACATGGGCTGTAGAGTAATGAGAAGTAAGGTTGTGCAAGCAGTAGATGGACCCATATTACGGAAGGCTCTGAAATGGGTTTAGGTTGGATGGAGTAGGAAACGGTAAATCACTCTTCTTTCAACTCCCAAAGCCCCTGCAGCCAAACCTCTTCCATTACCTTTATCACAGTGATAAACTCTTCTATGGATACATGCCTTCCACTCAACTGGCAGCTCCTTAACTGCAAGGAAGAGACTCTTAATCAGCGCGGTGTTGGGAGAAGCTCTCTCCGGAGCCAGAGTCCACAACATGTACTGCTCCCAACACCTGGGTCCACACCTATCCTCAGTTCCCTTGTGAACTCCTAACTGACAGGCTTCCTTCCCCCGCCTGCAGATCCTCACTAACTACTGATCATCACCTCCATTTAATAAGTGCTCATGATCACACCTCCAAAGCTTATCCTTCAAGTAGCCCTTACTCACTTTCTTCCATGCCAGGAGATAAAGCCTCCATGAGTCTCTGTCCTCCTGTACCCACCACACTACCCACTGCTGTACCTGGCTCTTGCCAGCCACTCCCAGACTCCAAAGCCTGCCCCATCAGACCTCTGCTCTCTCCTAGCCTATACTCCAGGATTCTACACCTAGCCTCCTTCTTCATCCTGTTTTCAGTCCCAATGTAAATCACACACAAAACCAAGCTTTCAGATCTAAAACCTCAGCTTTAAGCAACCATTATCAACCTTCCCTTGGCCCAAGAGCTGCCTTTCCAAACCTGCTATCACCCCACATTTGACAGCGATATACTAAACTGATGGTTCTCAAATTCCAACTCAGATTCCTGAAACAGAAATAATATGGGGGACAAAAAAGGAATCTCATTCACTCCTTCAATTTAATTTAATTGACTATGATTATATTATTATAGCCCCCCACAAGGTAATATGTAATTTCTCAATGATTTAGACAAGTCTGAGATTAGACTGGTCAGCCAAAAATATACTTGATCTCAATTTTGGCTAGAAAAGATGTTTAACTTGGTGTGCTGGTATCTTTGGCAAAGCTCTTCAAGCTGCCAAGTTACAGGTGGTTGTTGCAAGGGATGAATCTAAAACAGCACTAAAGCTTATGAATTTAGACCCAAAAAGCAGCACACTCAAAATACAACATTATTTTCATTTACAGCTATACAGCTACACTAATTCAGGAATATTAATTACGTTTCAGCGGGCCTTCAACTCTCTCTCGTAAGAGCGGCTATGTTTTTTCTGCAGTCCGATGCCACTGGAGTAGAAACAAGTATGTGTCTGCTCTTTTCCTACCCCAAAATTACTAGCCCTCCCCTCCTCCCCGCTGTGTAATAATAAACAGCACTTCCATTTTCTCTCATCAAACCCTGAAAGAGAAGAGAGGGATTATAACACACAAAGGCCAATTTAAACTCTGAATACACTCATCAGGACTCTAAAAGTATATGTCTGTGAGAGCTTACGGACACCCAAATGAAACTGTTGAGCAACGTGAAGCAACAGAAGAGGCTTAACTACTAGGCTGGGGACGGAAAAGACAAAGGGCAGGACATGGAGGCGCAGCCCAGAGCACAGGTGTCCCCATCAGGCTGCCCAGGGGCAGACATGGGGGAAAACCGCCCCAGAGGAGCCTGCAAGTCCCTCAGGCTCACCGGCTCACCGGCTGCTTGACTGGATGAGTTCCTCCCCACCCCCACCCCCCCCCCGGAAACAGGGGAGGTTTTCATAAGACTTCTCATGCTATAAACGACAAGAATGCATGAATCTCTCCAAAGACCTAGAGTATGGTTATTCCACTATGAGATGAGCTGCTTGCCGCACAGGGAAATTTAGGTTTATCCTCCAAATATTAAGTTTCTGATTTCTCAGAACAAAATCTCTTTAAAATAAATTAACTCGGATCACTATTTCTGGCAGAACAGAGGGTTAGATGCCTAGAGAAAATTTGCCAGAATCGGACAAAATTTTTGGACAAAATACCACACTATGAGTGAGCTGCCAGCAGAGTAAGAGAAACTCTAGGAGGCCAGACACACCCTGAGAGCATGAATCCAGGGAAATGAGTTGGCACCACGAGAGGTATTTGCCCTGAAGGGGCATCTGCCATTTCTGGAGGCCTAGTTTACGGGGTTTCATGTGCTGCGTGGGGCACAGAGCGGCAAACCCAGTAACCAGATGGGGTAAGAGGTCCCACATCAGACTGAAGAGCAACCCTTTCAGTCGGTGACCCAAGGAAACCACCTTACAGAGAGACTAGGCAGATATGAGCCTGTTGCAGCTTGGGCTTTGGGTAAACATGAAGTTACAGTAACAAAAATAATTTGGGGTGAGAAATCCTAATTATACATCCACCTTTGGGCAGTTTCAGCAGCCAAATTTAAAAATACCTGAAAAAAAACAAATGGAGGGAAGGAAAAAAGAAAACAACAACAACAACAACACCCGAGTGACCAGAACAATGGCAACTCAAGTTAAGAGGTGGGCCAGGATGGGTAGTGCCCCCGGGAACTTGTTAAAAGCAAATACAAATGCCCTGTGTAGGAACACATCTTACAACTAGATCTGGAAGAATTCTAGAGACAGAATTCCAGTGCACATCTACTCACAATCAGAAATCACAACAGGTACAAGGAAATAAGCCGCAATCAGCACAAAAAAATCAAACTGCGGTCTCAGTCCAGTAACAACTGCAGATTATTACACACATTCTGTATCTTACAATTCCAGTCTATTGAATATGTGTAAATAAAGATGACATTGAGGGCTTCCCCGGTGGTGCAGTGGTTAAGAATCCGTCTGCCAATGCAGGGCACATGGGTTCAAGCCCTGGGCCGGGCAGATCCCACATGCCGCGGAGCCACTAAGCCCATGTGCCACAACTGCTGAAGCCCACGCACCTAGAGCCCGTGCTCCACAACGAGAGAAGCCACTGCAATGAGAAGCCTGAGTACCACAAATACAGCCGCCGCTCGCCACAAATACAGAAAGACCACACACATCAACGAAGACCCAATGCAGCCAATAAATAAAAAATCTGTTTTTAAAAAAAAAGATGACATTGAAATTATGACTAACTGATTAAAAGACTTAATAAAGACTAGGGAGATGTGAAAAAATTGAAATAGAACTTTTAGATATAAAAAAATGTAACATTTGAAATGGGTAACCCTGAAGATGACAGCAGGTATAGCAGAGCTCAGTAAAGAACTAGTCAATTGGAAGAGACTGCCCTGTATGCAGCACAGAGAGACGAGGAAGAAGATGAGAGAGAAATTAAGAGACTGAGAAAGTTTAATAGTTGTCTGATCACACTTATAAGAACTGGGGAGATGCAACAGTCAAAGAAAAAAATGACTAAGACTCTTCCAAAAGGAAAGAGCATGAGTCCTCACATCCCCAAAAATCCCAAACAAAATAAGTTCTTAAAATTCAGAAAGGAAAGAGAGATTACCTATAAAGGAAGGTATCAAACAAATCATCAGCTGATTTATCAACAACTAACAAGGGAAGCCAGAAGACCATGGAACAATGTTTTGAAATGCTTACAAAATAGCTGTCAAGCTACAACTGCACACCCAGAAAAATTCAATTGAAATCAAGATCCTCACCACCGGAATTTCTGGAAGTGGCACTTCAAGAAAAATTTTCCCAAAGAGACTGTCTAAAACGCAAGTAGGGATGGTGAACAACAACAACAAGAAAAGGCCAAAATGTGGGACGATCTAAATAAGCATTCAACTATATAAAGCAATGCTATAATATTTAATTTGTAAGATTAAAGTTTTTTTAATTCAAATGCTGCAAAATAACGGTCCAGACCTCTGGAGGGAGTGATCCAAGTATAAGCATCCCAGGCCTTACGCTGTGTGGTAGGAGGGTAAAAATATGAAACACACTTTGCCCTTGTTAATTTAAACACATGCGTTTATTTGGGGTAAACATCTAGGCTGATGACTAAGAACAGAAATGGAGTATATTATCCAAAGTACTTTGCGGGGGGAGGGGGGGTGTTGTAGCAGCACAGTGGGAAGGAACAGCAGAAAAAAAAACCTAAATCCAAAAAGGAGAACCAAAAAAAAAAAAAAAAATCAAGTACAAATAGTAAGTACAGAATGACAATAAAAATTACATCACCCTGCATGTAAGATACCCAAATAGTTTTATAAATGAGTTCTGCCACACATTCAATCTTATACAAAATTTTCTCAAGAAAGGACGAAGAAGGAACACCCCCCCCCGTCTTATTCTATTATGCTAACATCACCTTAATACCAAAATCACACCAAAACAGTGTGAGAAAGTACCAGTCTCACTCACGAATACAGATGCACACTGAAAGCGCTGAAAGATTAAAAAAAGACATCACGGCCAAGTGAAGTTTATTATACAAATGCAAAGTTGTTCCAACATTAGCAAATCTTTTAACATAATTCCCCACATTCAAGATAAAAGGAAAGCATACGATCAAATCAAATGATCCAATTCAACATCTGTAACAGATACTCTTGGCATTCTAGCAATACACGGGATCTCCTTTCACTTGATAAAGGCTAACTACAAAAAACCTATAGCAAATGCGGCGTTCAACGATTAAAGCCTAAAAGAACTCTCCTCAAAATAAGGAACCAAATTGACTATCAGTACTTCTCCCTCACAATGAGCTGGCGGTCCCAGCCAATGCAGTAAGGCACAAAACTTACAGATGTGAAGGTTAGAAAAATAATCTCTCCCCATGATATAGTTCTCTACAGAAAACCCAAAAGATACAGACAACATACCAGAATTAATAGGTGAGTTGAGCAGTTTCAGTGTACAAATAACATGCAACCTCATTTCTATATGAGAGCATGTTTGAAAACGAAATTTTAGGAAAAATTCCATTACTACAACAACCAGGAATATGACGTCAAGAGATCTCACAAAAGATGTGCAAGAACTTCATGAAGACAGTTATAAAAAATGTGTTGAAAGACAAGAAAGATCTAAATAAATGGAGGGACATTTACAGATAAAAAAGTCAAATCAAAAAGATGCATATTCATCTCAAAATTATGTACTGATTCAATGCAATAATCAAAATTCCAGGCAAGTTTCTAGGAAGAAGTGTGACAAGTTGACTCTATAGTTCCATGGAAATGCAGCTGAACAAAAAGGGAGGAACTGCCTACCAAGACTTACTATACAATTATAGTACTTAAGGTATTAAGGATAGAGACCAACATAACAAGATAGAAAAATCCAGAAACAGACTTACATATATTTAGATATTTGTGTATGACAAACAGTTTGGCGGTAGGGGGTGAAGGTGGGGTTTGTCAATAAATAGCACCAAGCCAGTAAGTTACCCATATGGAAGATAAATATTATAAAATCACAGCATACTCAAAAATCAATTCCAGGTGCACTAAACAAATGTGAATGGAAAAGGCTTTTAGAAAAGTATCTTAGAGCAATGGGATAGGGAAAGATTTCTTACACAAGATCACAATTTATAAAGGAAAACACTGATTAATTTAACCACTCTATACGAGTGGTTTTAAACTCTTGTAATGAGAGCTATTTGCAAAAAAAAAAAAAATTTAAAGTCATTTCATATAGCAGAGTGTATGAAAAAACTTTCTAAAACAAGAAGTTTTGCAAAACAAAACTTACCCTTAAATACAAGAGGAACACTTGGATGTCTTCTTATTCCATTCTATAAAAACTTAATATTTGACAGAAGACTCACACAAAAATGCTCATCACAAAACTGCTGAAACAGCAAAACGATGCAAGCAACCCAAATGCCCACCACTAGGAGAATGGAGGTATATTCACATAATGGAATACTATAAGAAGGAAAAATAAATGAATCCCAACCATGAAGTATCAGGAATAATCAGTGGCTCCCAAAACATGGCCCCGAGACCCACAGCATCAGCATCGCCTGCAAGGTTGTTAACCAGGCAAACTCTGTTCCCCAGACCTGCTGAATCAGTCACTCTGCGGTGGGGCCAGGCAAGCTATGGTTTTAGAAGGCCTCCAGGTGAATCTGATAGACTCAAGTTTGAGAGCCCCTGTTGCAAAGGGCAGAAGAGCTACTCTCAGAAGGATACAAACAATATATTTATTTTAAAAGTCAAAAAAACAGCTACTGAAGTAAGTGTTCAGAAGTACCAAAATACACGATAAAGCAATAAAAAAAAATTAAAAAAAAAAAGAGGAAGAGAGAGAGAGAAGCAGGGAATGATTCATACAGATTACCTTGTCAGAGGGAGAGGGTAACAGTAAGGGAAGGGCCACACAGAGCACCTCTAAGATAATGGCAGTTGTTTACCCAGTCTGGCAGTGGGTATGGCCACTTTGGTTTTTCATTATTACCATTTAAACTCTGTAATAAACTATTTTGTAAATATGATTTCTAACACAAAAATGCAGAGCTGGAATAGGAAAAAAGTTTGAGAACATAAACAATTATGAACATAAAATATAGCCTATATGAACTCAATTCTAACAAAAGCCCTGGAAAACTAAGCACATAGCAGGTGCCAGATATTCATAGACTATTAAATATTTACAGTGATTCATGCTTCTTCATTCCATTCTCCCCAATTTTTCACGATGCATAAAACAATCCAAAAAAGAAGTATTTTTTATAGAAAATATAAGCAAAGTCTATAATTTGGTGCCCACTTCACCATCACTCCCATCTTTAAGCTTAATCTTTTTTCCAGACTTGAAATTCAAATCCTCAATAAACACACAGTTTAGCCTAAGGGGAGATAATGGTTTTCAATTCTGGTCTTAAAATGTACTTTTCTTTTCCAACTTTCCAAAAAATACTTTCACGGAAATCTGTTCAGTTCTGTTTAATTACTTCTCACACCCCCATATCAAGGTATCTAGCCAGTAAGAAGTGATTTTTTAAAGTGAAAGCAAAAAACCCCAAAAGATTACATACGTAAGATTTAGTATTAGGTAAAACCGTACAACAAAATGTCTTATAAATCATACAGCGACTGCCCTAAGAAACTCAGTTGTTTCTAATTTATTTTCTCCATTAGCAATGTGTTGCTAAAATCACAAGAGAATAAAGCATCGCTCATATGAATTAATTCCTATCCATCTGCCGCACGGGAACCCGAAGGCCGGCTTCAGCATCCAAAGAAAGGCAATTATGCACAATGAGCAAAGGAGGTGGTTCAAGGTCCCACTGCCAAGAAATGACATATTCCAGTGGATTCAAACCACCCTCTTCAAATTCTGGCATTCCGTGGTGGAAAAATAAAACCCAAGTTCATTGAAAAGCAAAGCTTGCCACCTGCTGCCCAATGGCATAATCAGAAGAGTTCAACTTGTATCACATGTTTCGACTCGAACCCTTTCAGGAATCGATTGGTATGGATGTTTGCATTTTCTCCATTAATTCTTACCAGTCTTTACCCAAATGCTATTTCAAACCCTTTACAAAATCAGCTATAACCCGTGTGCCTAAAACAAAAGCAAAAAACCCAACTTTCAAACTATCATACATGGTGTGTATATAATAAATCGACCAAACTGCAGTTGTGTTTATTATAGTATCCAGACCAGGGAAGAATTCCTTTGAAAACGTGCCAGCATTGTCCCAGGCCTCCATGGCCCGTCATCATTCTAGAGGATATGGGATACTAAATCCATTTTCTGATCCATGCAGACTTTAAAATCCAAACATTAATAGTTTAACTGAAGTTTATATACATTTATATTTCAAAGTTTTAGTTTTGGTTAACCCCGCTAACAAAAAGAAAAAACTCACCTCCAAGATTTCACCGGTTCTCTGTCAGCGCTAAACATTTAAACTCTTAAGATCTTAATTATACTAATTTTGGCAAGCATTTTCATAGGTTAGAATACTTGCACTATTTTTTCAATTGAATTTATTCTAAGAAATCTGAGACGTAAAACCATTTAGCTTTTGCTTTTTTCCTTAAACAAAGACAACAAACCTTTCAATTTTGCCTCAGCCTTCTACCTCCGCGCACTTGCGTATCTAGGCCCCTCACCCCCTCAAAGAAGGGAAAGGGAAAAAAAGGATACAAAGCACTCAAGAAGAAAGTGAAACTTTGAATTTAGGGAAAAAATACCATCTGAGAGAAAGAGAGATGTCCTGAAAGCCTGTCACGAGCCGGATCAAGACAGAAAAAGCGCAAGGTCTCCTCCAGACCGCTCGCCTTGCGCCCAGGAAGCTGGGCGGGCGGGACTCTTGGGAGCTTTATGAAAAGTAAAAGTAGCCTCATCACACCACATGGATAACTCCTGAGGCCCCTTTGAAATAACAGCTTTAAAGGCTTTTGCCTGCGGAACTCGTCCATATGCAAAATAGCATCAATGCTAGTTGAAGTTTTTTGGTCGTCTGGGAACTACTTTAAAGCAGACAATAAAAAAATAATTCACTTTCAAGATAGATGGCACCATAATGTTGCACTATTTTCTAGTGTGCATTTTTTCCTCAACACTAGAGGCAGCGTCTCCGTATGAAAGGAAGCCTGTCCAGCTGAAGCCAGTTAGCATTCACATTCTGCTCTTCCTGGGAAATATCACACACACAAAATGCCCCTCTTCTTTTCTGTGGCTGGCTTACCCTTTTCTTCAAAAACTCTACAGGAGCTATTAACTCATGCACTATTGTCACTTGGAGTTTTCCAATCAGGCGAAAATCTCTTTTTTTTTGCGTTCTCATTTAATTGTCCACACCTGCAGTGGTTTGAGTTTGAAAGGCTAGTTAGGGGTTAGATCTTCCCACAGTACTGTCTACAAGTCAGAAGGGTGCCTGGCATGCTATTAGAGCAAGCTAATCATCTAATTAACTGATTCCAGGCCTGTTCCTTGAAAGTCCGACTTTCAAGGAACAGGTCAAATATCTGATTTACTAGCAGTAGAAGGAATTGCATTACAGATGCTTTCTCCCATAAAAATATAGCTCTTTACTAAAAACAAACAAATAAAAATTTAACTCTTCATTCTAGAAATACTAGAAAGGGAGGGGAAAAACAACAGATATGGATTATTCACTGAAATTAAAGAACATTTAGTTTAGGCACTAGCACAGTACCTGGCATACAGTAAGTACTCGATAAATATTTGAGATTCAAAGTCCCAAGTCATTTCCTTTGGTTTCTTGCCAAAGAATTCCTAATGGACCTTTGATCAAATCCTTCCTTTTTAAAAGATCACCCTAAATTAACCTGAACACAAAGATGATATATGTAAGCTTTTTAAGAGAAGCACAGTACTTCCTCACAGGGTTTGGGAATATTTCTGATTTTATGAAAGGCAACGCCACTGTTACTATCAAGTAGCATGTTGCTGGACTGATTACTTCACAAAGTAAATCATAAAACCTTTCCTAGCAATCTTAGGCCCCAACAACTAAATTAAGCAACAAATGTAAGTGAACTCTGAAACAAAAGTTATTACTTAACTTCACACAATAAAAAATGCAATTGTTTCCGTTTATTTTTATTACATTATTTTAAATAATAACTAATGAGACTACAATCCAACTAGAAACTAGATAATGCGATCCAACTAGAAAGATACTGAGCCTACCAACATGTGATACAGACCTCTGTGTGAGTGCATACGCGCGTGTGCACACACAACTATCCAAGGCTCCTCTCCAGCTCATCGGTAAGACATCGTGGAAGATGTGGGATTTCAGTCCTAGCGGAGGAGGCATACAGGTGAGTTGATCACTCCTAGCACAGCATGAAAACCACAGAGAAGAAGCACAGAGGTTTATGCTGTTATCGGAGAGAGAACGTGAAGGGCAAAAGCTGTCAACCAACAAACGAAACTGGAGTCTGATGAACATCTGAAAAAGTAAAAAGGGACCTTGATTTTTGTAAACAACATGATGAAATGTCACCCAGTACCTTCTGAAGTGTTAGTCTGATCAATGCAAAAGGAAACAGAACCAGGTTCCAATTACAGGTGGGTGAATTTGAATCCAGGGATAAAGTGGAGTAAGGAGGAGGCTTTCAAAGACAGTCCCGCATTTTCCCATTCCTTAGGCGGATAAGGTCATGTATCATTTGATTTAACATATCTAGAGAGAAAGAAACACACATATAATTCCTTAGCCTGGATCCAAAGAAACTGTATACTTGACTTGTGGTCTGTATTCCTTCTGTTTGAAAGAAAATCAGACTTGCTTTCAAGAAATTGCTATAGAGGGTGGGTTGGGCTGCAAGGCCGGCTCCTTCAGGCTTTGCTTTCTCTAATCCGCCCATCAACCCCCAGGCCTCGCTTCACGTGTCGGCGGCACCCCACCTGGCCGGGCTCCCCACAGGTAAGTCTTAGGTTTCGTTCACTCTCCTAAGTCCTCCAGATTCTAGCATGTTTTCCTTTACTCCAGCCCCCACCGATGGCCCCTTTCCTTATTCTTCACTGGAATTTGTAAGTTGCCAGTCAGCTGAGTATCATCCTCCATGACTACCTATTGGTCAGGCATTTTAGCCTGACCCCTCCAACTGGAGTGCCTCGAACAGCACCTGGCACGTAGTTGGCACTCGATAACTATCTGCCTACAGACTGAATGAATCAACTATAGTAACTTAAGCTTTTGGATTGTGGACATGAGGAGAACAGAACTTTTAACTTCGCTGAGGCAAGCCTGGATTAAGGCAACCAGTTCAAAATGCCTGAGAACTATTTAGGCTTGGAAAAGTCATAGGTGGCTCAGGAGAACCTAAAGGTACTCTCTGTGTCAATCTACAAGCCTCTTATAGGACAGAAGAATTATGAAATAAATTACCCAATGAATCATAGATGGTATTCTCGTCCTCCTGTGCAAGTGGGATTTTTCAGAAATCCAATGCAAGAAGTTTCTTCCAAATTTGAGGTATAAAGATTCAATAAATACTAATAACATTTTTTGCATACAAGGGCCTCCCCCTTTGAGAGTTCTTGAAATGTTTAACAAAGGGATCTTTAATATGAAAAGAGCTCTTACAAATTAAAAAATATACAATTATAAGCATATGTAATGTAAATTACATGTAATTTAAATGAGGCAAAGAATGTAATAGATTATCCACATAAAAATACAAAGGGCTAACAAATGTGGAAAATGTTCTACCTCAATTAAAACTAAGAAGAACAAATTGAAATTATTCTGTGAGCATGTGATAATATCATACTTCACAGGAATATTCAAAACCACTAAGACTTTACAGACTATAATTTATTTATCAAAGTCTTATTTGACAGTGACACAATTACTCTGTTCAAAATATTAAGGATCTGAAGCAATCTAATAAATGTCAGTAACATATTTACTTCCACATAAAAATCTACATTCAATTAATATAAAACAATATGGCAGCAAAGAAATTAATCAAGGAGACTGCAAAGTGTTTCAACTTTGTGTAAAATATTTCTAATATATGCACACTAAATTTTCCTACTATTTAGATTCTCAGGTCCCCTTTCAAGACATTAAGCCAATTAAGTTGTGAAATGCTTGCCTCGTACATGGAAATGAGCTTCTTAGGAATTTTTTTTTTTTATTCCTTCAAATAGCTTACTTAAGCCAGGAGGAGCCACAGGAATGGAAGAGAAACAGAAAGAGAGAAAAAGAGTTCCACAAAGGGCCAAGGAGAAAATGGTTATTTGTGCCCCGGGGAATGAGACATGGGAAAGAGAGCACTTCCTTTCAAATTTCTTTTCTCAAAGTAAAGCGCATCCTAATCTCCTCAAAATGTCCATGTCATCTTCCTGTTTGAGTTAAGAACATCCTTCCTAGAAATATAATTAGGAGGGATTAGCTGCTGCATAAAGAGGCTTTGAACAAATTAAGAAAGAATGATGTCTCACTTTAGATTCTGTCCATCAAATCTCCAAGTACCAGCACTTGGCAAAACACCAATATCAGGCCAAAAAAAAAAAGGCAGTGCTTTAAAGAAATAAAAGTGATATCCATGTCAACAAAGGCCTAAAATGAGAACTTTTAAAACATAATTTCTGTATCTATGGTAGAGACACCAGCTAATTTTTAAAGACTTAGGATAGCTTCTACATTGGTAACTTACTATAATGAACTGTCACACTTTCTTCATGAGATAATACATTTTGACTAAATGAACCTTGATAGTTTTGAAAATAAACAACTTTTTGTCAAACAAGAGTGGTTTACTTGAGAATTCATGCAATGACTAAAATTTTTAACTTCTCCACCCTTTTAATTTATATTTTGGACTTCAAAATTACTGTACAAATTTTTTTATTATTGTTTTGGTAAAAAGAATCAGACCATGGCATACAAAAGATAACAAGGACTAAGAACATGGACTGAGAGGTCAAGTTCAAGTCACAGCTCTGCTGCCACCTTCCCGTGTGACTGGGTAAGGTATTTGCCCCTTTAAGCAATATAACTTTATGGTCTGTGCTGGATGAAAATTTTGAATGATGAAAAACAAAATCTGTACCTAATACACTCTTGTTCTATTTTCTGTTATGTTCAAATAACTTTCAAAAAGGACAAGTACCGAAGATTAATTCTATTCAAAGATATTGATAAAATATTTCTTCTGCTTTTGGGTAAGAGCTAACTCCATGAATCACATCACTCTGGAATCATATGAACTCTAAGTGAAAAATAATTGAAGTCTGCCTAAATGTCCTTGTTTGCTTTCTATGAGAGTTGAGCCAATCTTGCGTCAGGTTCAAATCAATTAACATTTAATTAAATACTCTTGAGTACTCGGAAATGTGAACTCATAAACTGGATTTATGGTGTCAGTTTCAATCATTTTCCCAAGAGATTGGCTGCCTGGGCTCTGCTGTCATTTTCTTGTTAATATGCTTTATGTCTATTACAGGCATTCTAGGAAGTGTAAGGAGCAAGAAGAGTTGGCACTGCAATGTCAAGAAGATAATATCCAGAGGACTAAGTAGAGTCTGATGGATGCAAGTTCCTATGACATTCAGAGAGATACAGAACGTGGGTCCCACCATCACCTAGAGGTACCACAGAAGAACAGGATGGATGCCAGGGCTGAACCACTCTCCTGTAATAGTGAGTGGGATGACCGACTGAACTTCTGCCTACTCTGATCAGTGATTTATTGAACTTGTCCCTTCTGATTGCTTTGGGGAAACTGAGGCAGCTTAGAAGATGGGTTAATATCTGCATTCCTGCGTGATAAGACTTTCCCATTGAGAGCAGTCATAATATCACCCACAGTTTTCCTTCACCACGTAAGCACTGTGCCTGGTAGAGTAAAGCACACAAACTGAAATGAATGCTATGAAGGGAGAAGGTGGGGAGACATGGTGCTAGGAAAGCATCTTTCAGGGAGTAAGGGAGCATTAACGCTCTCCCTTGGAAACTGAGATCAGTGGAACACGGAGGTGTTAATAGGGAAGACGAACACGTACGGCTCATACAGCTGCAGACAGAGAAGACGTGTCAGGAAGGAGCTGGGCAGCCTCCAGGAGCCGCCTGTGACACGGTGACAGGCTGCGCAAGGTGAGACCATGGAGTCCCATCCCCTAGGAGTGGAAAACTAAGCTTTATCCTAAGAGCACTGAGAAGCCAGTGAGGCTCTTACGCACAGCAGGACAAGACTCACATTTTGAAAAGATCCCTCTAGTTTGAGCTAGACTTCGTACTTCATAAAGTCCCCAGCACCTGGCATAGAGGGGACAGTCAGACCCTTTCCGCCCCACTCATGGAAAAGCTCCCCAAACTCTAGTGGGTACAGGAACATTCTCCAATCCAACTTAATTTCACCCAGTCTTTCTGGTTCCTCCTGCTATCCTGCATAAACACATAAATATCTTGTCCAAAAACTGCAGTCCTGAAAAACGATGGACACTTTTTCCTGGATGAGCAAATCGAGGCTTTCTCTTCTCCACGGTATTTAAGTAGACTTTCTTTCCACTTAGAAGTTCTTATTCTCTGGACCCTAGGATCAGCTGTTTCTGCTAGGTCATCCCTAGTATGGTTAATAGATAAATAGGGAAAAAATATACTCAACCTTGAAAACCTCAGTGAAGATATACTAACTGTAGACATATTTGCCTACAAGTTATTTAACTCAATTTTTTACCTCCTACTTGTGCATATTTTGTTTAAGGGGAGGTGTACTTGTCACCTCCCTCACACAGGACTCACGTCTGATAGGTTCTTTATTCTGATCCCAGGCAACTCTAGGGCAGAGAACTGCTATAAAACTTTAGTCTTATAATTTAGTCTTCACTTTTCTCAAACATAAACAAACACTTACGCCAAGGAAAACAAGGAAAGAAGATTTAGTGCAACCCCAGAGGCACTTTGGAAGGATGCATGAACAGTATCTATGGAATGCCAAACATAACCCAATGCAAAGAGGAATTTCTAATCTGCACAACACCCATAGTCAGACCCTGAAACTCACTCTCCTGCTTGGCACTCAGCATGCAGGCCGGGCCGAAAGCTCACGGGTCCCCTGTCAGCCAAACTGTTCTGTTCCAACTGCTTATCAGCGGCTTCATGTGTGTTTCAATCCCAGTTCTGTTGTCCATTTGCAGCAAGTGCTCTGACAACTCATTAATTCAACTTTCAGCGCACAAATGTATTTCAACGTGGAAGAATAATCACACAGGAAACACTTTACTGGGCTCATGGGCCCCAATCGAATTGCTGAGGGGAGGGACAGTCCCAGCCCTCTCCCCATTTCTCTGTGTGTCCCCCCACCCCCACCCCAAGAGAGTGGCAGAGTCCGCAGGCCATTTTGTCTAGTGGGTGGGGCCATTGTATGTCAAAAGCGGTGTTGACTTTTCAATCCCCAGTTCCACGCGGCAGGGGGCACGAGCAGAGCCAGCCCTCCTGGTGCCTGGCCATCTCTAGGCTCTTGGTTTCCCCCCTTTCACCCACCACAAGGGCCTGCGTGCGCTGGTCCCAAGATTTCAGAGAACACTGGAGGCCACATTCAGGCCTTAAACTTACGTAAAGTGTTTAAATCTAACATTCATAAGCGTCCTACGGGCTGTCTCTGCTCTTCACTGCAGAGGACGGTGATGAGTATTCATCAATACTATCCCTTCTGATGACAGCTCACGTGTGAGTAGCAGAGAAGACTACCAGGACCAGACCGGGTCCCTGGTAAAAGTCTGTGGTAGCCAGAATTACAGCCCCCCAAAGATGTCCACGTCCTACTCCCCAGAACCTCTATTAAGTTATGTGGCAAAGGGAAATTAAAGTTGCAGATGGAATTAAAGTTGCTAATCTGATCTTGCGATGGGGAAATTATCCTGGACTATTCAAGTGGGTCCAATGTCATTACAAATGTCCTTGAAAGTAGAAGAGGGAGGCAGAAGAAAGAACCAGAGAATGGCAGTGAGACGGATTCAGCCCAAGATTATCAGCTTCGATGACTGAGAAGTGGTCATGAGACACAGAACGCAGGCAACCTCTAGAAGCTGGAGAGGGCAAGGAAACAGATTCTCCCCTAGAGCCTCCAGAAGGAAGGCAGCCCTGCCAACATCATGATTTGAGCCCAGTGAGACCCATTTCAGACTTTGGACCCCCTTATAAGAATAAATTTGCACTGTTTGAAGTCACTAAATTTGTGGCCATTTGTTACGCAGTGATAGGAAAGTAATAAGAATGCCATCAAAGTAAGAGGCAGAATAAAGAGGCTAACTTCACAGATTGCCTAAATCTGAATCCTGACTCTACATTTACTAGCTGAGCACATTCAGGCAAATTATTTCATCCTTCTGCACCTGAATTGCTCCAACATATGAAATGGGAATAATAATAATAATAATGTCTATCTCACATTCCTTTGAGACAGTTAAATGAAATAATACTCAGAAAGTAATCAAAATAGTGCCTGGTGCAGAGTAAACAAACACTCAATAAATACCAGCTATTATTACTATTGTAATGCAGCAAACATCACCCTGATTTCTAGCAATTAAATTGGAGACCAAACTATCCCAGCACTTGCCCTTTTCAATCACAAACTTTGAGTTTCCACACAATTCTTCATATACCTTTGTCCAGAACTTAAATCCAGTCAGTTACTGGTTGTATCTCAAAACCAATCTTGGCCAAGACTTCCTTGTGGGATCCAGCAGGGTGCAGACAGCATGGGGTACAAAGTGACCTCCCGACTCTTCCCCTGCCTCTCCAACCCCACTCCACAGTCTACTCTCCCTGCCAAGTCCTGCTCAGGAGGAAAAAGTTCCTTGCTGCCACTTCCTCAGACACTCTCTCTCCCCATCCCTTTCCTCATGTGCCTGTTTTCCTCAACCAACAGATACCAACATGATCAAACTTCACACAATGGATTATGAAGTCCTTCTCAAACCTTGACGTTGCTGTAACTAGTTGGGCTTGTTTTTCCGAGGACTTAGATTCACAAAGGTCTTTTTCTGGAATTTGCATATATACGTATGCATAAGAGAGTTCTTCATAAGATCCAAAACTGGAGAAACTCCAAACATTCATCAAGAGCAGAACAAATAATAAGTTGTGGTATATTCTTATGATGGAATCATCTTTGGAATGTAATTGTGAACTCCAACGACACACAATTACGGAGAGGAATCTTGGACATAAGGGTGAGTGAAAATATACACGCTGTATGATTCATTTACATATAGTTCAAAACAGACAGAACTGATCTCTGGTGTTAGAAGTCAAGATAGAGGCTCCCTTTAGGGAGAAGAAAGAGGGCAAATCTAGGAAAAGGGGGCTTTGTGGTGCTGGCAACATCCTACTCTTCGACGTGAATGGTACTTCCATGTGTGTGGGATAATCACCAGGCATGTGCACTTTTGATTTCTGTACTCTTCTGTATATAATTTCAATTTAACTTCTACTTTTAAAAAAAGTTCAGGGGATTTCCCTCACGGTCCAGTGGTTAGGACTCCATGCTTCCAATGCAGGGGGCACGGGTTCAGGGACTAAGATCCCACATGTCACGTGGCATGGCCGAAAAATAAATAACTAAATTGGCTTTTGGCAAGTAAGACTAATAAAATATTGAATTAAAAACTATTTTTAAAAAAGTTTAAAAAACATGCACATAAAATGATAAAATCAGTCACTGGCTCACATTTTTAGTTCCCATCACATCCATAAAGTGCCAGGAACTCTAAAATCCCCAGAATGAGTTCCTTTTCTTCAACTTTTTACCACTGTGCTTTTTTTTTTTCCCACATCATAAACTAAGGCTCAAAACCTTCATCTTGTAGACGTGTTGGGCAAATACAACAAGGAAGGCAGAGTACTGTGCAAATGCTCAGGGCTTTACGAAAGCAAATGGTATTATTCCTAGAGAATAAAGTCACTCCTGCAATATCAGTATTCAGGAAACAATCCTTGGACAGGGACTTAGACATTTTAATATTTTTTTCTCCAGGAAAAACTCAACAAGAAGGTAGTAAACGTTTATCATCGCCCTTCTGCGTACCTATGTAGACAAGACAGATGACTGTGTGGTAAGCATGATGATAATGGTTAAGTACAGGAAGCACATAAGAGAAACATGGGGGAGGGCCAGCTGAGTGGGGGTGGGGGGAGAGGGTCAACACTAAGCCAGGGCCCCTCCATAGCCTGAGAGATCACTTGGGAAAACCATCTATTCAAGTACTGACTATCTCTTTGGCTACTTTAATAAATTCAGACAAATCTCAACTGTTAGTGCTCCAAACAGCGTGAAGCGTCTCCCTAAAGTTGCACCTGTTGATGTAGTTTTATAATGAGTTTTTCCTTTAGGAGTAGTGTGAGAAAATCCAAATAAAGCGAAGGAGCTTATATTTGTTGTTGCTGCTGTCAATTTGGAGAGCAGAATACTTCAAGGAACATTCCACAAACGCTCCCATCCTTGTCGATATCACAGCATATAGTTTTTTTTTTAAGACTCAAACAACCACAGTAACAGGAAACTAAGAACTGGACAGAGATAAAGGACACAGTGGCACCCTCTTCTCCACGGCACAGACATCGCTCACCACTGCCTCCCATCAACCGACCGGCGGTAAGCATGAAGGATTCATTTCTCGAGACCTTTGAAAGTGGAACCCATCATCTCAATGTGAATTTTAAAGGGACTTCCCTATATTTGGAAAATATCTGGTGTACTATAAGCTCACTTGATAAACAGAGAACATATTTGAATTATGCCTGTCTTAAAAGAGACCGTTTTCTTACTTGCTTCTTTTCTCTCTACTCCATCCCTGAGATGACAAGAAAGATGGGTTATCAATGCCATTAGGTAAGTTCAGGCCTCTTGCACTCGTTTGAGACAGGACAAAACTTTTTTTTTCCAGAGAAACTAACCACCATCCTCTGAAACACCAGGACATAAAATGATGAAAACAGCCATCACCAGGCAAGAAAAAAAGACTGGATACATGTGAGCTCTTGAGATAGATTTGACATCCACATCCTGAGTGAAACCAGACTTCCTTCTCAAGCTCAAAGAGAGGTGACTGGGCACACTGTGTCCTGCAAAAGTGCCTCCTCTTTACACAGTACAGATAACAGCTCCCCATTTGGCAAAGCAGTGGTCATTTGTGCCTGTGTTCTCTAAACAACCAGAAGACATCAGCAGCTGAAGAATGCCCCTTACCACCTCCGCCTCGTGGGTCCATGGTCAGTGCCTGTAACACCCATCATGATTAACAAGGATAAGACAGACAGTTCACGCAAGTTGAAACAGCCTCACTGAGCAGCACTGAGGGTGGAAAACAAACTCTTGTGGGAAACTTCAACATACATGTGAAAAATGATACTGACAGATGATGAAAAATTCTGGAAAACTGAACAGTTTTGATTTTTTGCTCCTTTGTGGAGCTCCTGGCCACAACGTATAAGCATTAACACCTTTTTAAATATAGGACTAAAGACAGACACTGGGGTGCACCTGTGACCTAACAGTGGCAATTCTTTGATGAATACATTGACAGCTATATATGAACAACATCTATAAGATCCGATTATGAAAGTACCCTGAAGTGTTAATACAGACTTTCTAAGGAATACAGCATTATAAAGTGACATAAAAGGTCAAAGAATGAGAAAAGTGACAGCCTAAATTTGTATACAGGAAGATGAGGCATTGTTTGGTCTTTTCATTAGCTCATGGAGGATCCAAGATGTGGCCTGGAAAACTGGAAAAAGGAACCCATAATAATAAACTTCCATGAGAAGCATGAATGGAATTACCAACTATAGCAATGACTACTGCCGGAATGCCCTGACCAAGGTCTTTCCAAACCAATACCTGACCAAGTGGCCAGGCATATACCACTGACACTCACTTGCTTTTAGTCCCTGAAGGGGTACAGAGGATGCTTCTAGCTATTCACCCACAAAGCTCCATCAGAAATCATCCATTCACCAAGCATCAGCCACCACCAAAGACCCTGAAGATCCATGATGTTACCAAGAAATCTTTGAAAACAGCAGGATAGAAAGACCTCCACATCCTCCCTTTCTCCCACGATCCCAAGCCTGGATCATACCTGATTCTCTTTTTCTTTGCTTCCCATGTTTGATTAGGTGCCAAGGTCTTTCATTAACAATAATTCCTGAGCTCGCTTCCTTCCTCTACATCCAGCACCACCACACCTGTTACAGAGCCACCCGCCAGTTACCACCAGTTCTAATCCATTTTAGATGCTACAGCCAGATTCACCTCCTGAGGCAGAAGAAAAACTGTAGCAGTCTTCTTACTCGAAACTTTCTCTTTTTTGGGACTCTTGATTACAGAAAATTTCAAAATTACATAAAAGTAGAGAGAATTGGGTAAGAATTCTGTGCCTATCATCCAGCTTCAATAATTGTCCCCTCATGGTCAATCTTGTTACAGCTATACCTCAGCACACTGGATAATTTCAATCAAAGCTCAGACATCATATAATTTCATCTGTAAATACTTTAATTTTATTCCCCTTCCTTACATAACTACAAGGTCATCATTGCTGTCCCCAAAACCAACAATCATTCTTTTATATCACCAAATTTCCAATCAATGTCAGCATTCTCATAATTGTCTTATCTTTTTTCTTTTATTTACAGTTTGTTTGCATCAGGATAAACATAATTTAAATATTGTGACTGGTTAATGTTTCTTAAACCTCTTTTAAGCTATAGGTTTCCCCTTCATTACTTTATTTTGTTTTCTTGTGACTTTTCAGAATTGTTTTGTTGAAATCGCAGTCTTTAACCAATCTTTAAAAGCTTTCATTACCACTAGTCTTCATTTATATCAAATTCTAATATAATCCTATCCTAAATGTGGTCATTTTCAAATATGTTCACAAATTCATTGATATTTCTCTCTTCAAGCAATGCAGCTTATTAACTACAGTCCCTTTGAGAGTGGACTCAACTTAGTGACTCGCTTCTAATGAGGAGAATAAGGCAGAGGTGAAGGTGTGGCTCGGGGATCCCTTGCTCAGGGAGAAGCCAGCAGCCATGTGAGGACGCCCAGGCAGCTCTGCCGAGAGGTCCATGTGAAAAGGAAGGGAAGCCTCCTGCCAACAGCCACAGCAGTGAATCCCCTTGGCAGTGGGTTCTCCAGCCCCAGTCGAGCCACCCCTGCTGACTGCAACCTCGTGAGAGACCCTGAGCCAGAGCTTCCAGCTAAGCACCTCCTGGATTCCTGACCCACAGAGACTGTCAGACAATAAATGTTTATTGTTTCAGGCTGCTGAGTTTGTGGGGACCTATTACATGCCAGTAGATCACTAATACACCGGTCTTTCTGGTGTCACATCATTGTTTTCCTAGAAATGCTCTTCTCCAGTTCTTTGTGTTCAAGTTTAACCACCTTTTCAAGCTCACAGATGACCTTCTCCAGAGCCATCCCTAGACCTCCACGTCCCCAATGCTCCAAAATCTATAAACAACTGTTCTTTCCTCTGATTTTTCTAAAGAACTTTGTATCTGGTTCTAAGTAAAGCTGTCTCAAACCAATTCGGTCAAAGGGAAAAACCAATTCATCTAACCCCCACCTGCCTCAAATGTGCAGTTTTAACATTACAGTTTTACTAAAGTTGCTGTTCCTCAAACAAGCCAGGCCTCTGCCCAGCCCCACACATCTCCAAGATTCACACCCTCATCTCCTTCAGGCCTTTGCTTAAATGTCTCCTTCTCAGCAGCACCTTCCCTGACAGCCTATTTAAAACCAGCAGGGCCCCCACTCCTTCCCATCTCACACCCACCCCGCACTCCCTGTCCATTATTGCAGTTTTATTTTCCCCACAGCACTTACCACGATCTAACATATGTTCTAATTACGCTACTCATCAATCGTCTCTCCCCTTTCAGACCATAGGCTCCAGGAAGGCAGACATTATGTTTAGTTGTTCAGGGCTACATCCCGAGCCCCTCTGACGATGCATGGTACATAGTATGTGCTCAGCAAAAACCTGAATAAATGATCAAGGCTGCAGCATTTCATATGCCACATAGTGGATGTAACACTAAGTACATATTTTGATGTTTTAGGTGTCTTTATGTCTATGAGCATTTTAAGGAGGCTTAATTAATTTCCTCCTTCACTAGATAGAAACCAAACCAAACCTTAAAACTCCCTAAAGTAGGCGATCTTACAAAAAGGTAACTTAAGAATTGTTACACTTCTCAAAAGTAGCCAAAATAACCCTATCACACGTGCCTCCTTGGCAGTTTAAATTTCAGGTGATCGTGTCATCACCTAAATTCACCAGGGGGCCAACTGCGCCCTTTCCTTCGTAGCCCCCCTCAAGGGATAGCTCAGCTATCATTTCAAAATCTCCTTAAGAGCAGAACTGGATCCTGTACAACTTAATACTCCCTGCAGTGCACAGATACCAGGGCAACTGACAAAAGCTGACTATGAAAACATCAGAATCGTTAGCATCTGGGGCCATCTCTTTGCCTCACCCAAAAGCACGCAGGAGGCACGCCCATAAACACATGCCTGTAACAATGCTATCGTAAAAAGCACCTTTGTTCAGCAGATGAAGTCTCTGAAGCAAATTATGTAATGACTTTTATTTTCCCAAAGCTAAGTTGGAGTTGAAACCTTAGCCTCTTCTTGGACACACAACATTCTTGTCTAAATTACACTGCTGCTACCAAAAAAAGAAAAAAAGGGGAGGGGAAGAAAGGTTGCTCCTTTATCTGACATCTGACCTATGGTTCTCACTAATAATCCACATATACACATCACAGAGGGTCAGATTCTAACAGGGGGTGGTGATATTCAAGATGAATGATGGCGCTTGTAAATGACTTCACAGTTTATGTAAGTAATAATGCTAGAAAAAAATAATTGCAATGCACAGTAATCTGACTCTTGACTGCCAAGGCATAGTTCAACACAGAATTGTTCTTTGTTTTTAAGATCCAGAACAATGTGGGAAGGGAGATGTCTAGCTATGATATAAGCAACGCTTTATATCATTTCAAAGACACATAGTCACATTCATGTTCTGACACACAAAAAAACTACTATCCTTTAGAGAAGGGGTCAGCAAACTACACTTCGGGGGCCAAAGGTGGCCCACGGCCTGTTTCGGTATGGCCCATAAGCTAAGAATGATTTTTGCATTTTTAAATGGTTGAGAAAAAAAATCAAAAGAACAATTTGGGCGCCATGAAATTGATATGAAACAAATTGCAACATCCATCAATAAAGTTTTACTGGAGCATTCACACTCATTCACTCACGCGTTGTCTACGGCTGCTTTTGTGCTATGGACGGCAGAATGGAGAAGCTGCAACAGGAGCCATATGTCCCACAGAGCTGCACAGAGTTACTATCTGGCCCTTTACAGAGAAAGTCTTCCACCCTCTGCATTTCAGGGCATGGATGCTGGAGCCCAGCTGCCTCCACTTAAAGCATAACATGTATTCTCCGTATTCTGCCTCTATTTAAATCGTAACACTTAACCTTGAACACGTTACTTAACCACTCTGCAGCTCAGTTTCCTCACCTGTAAAATGGGGTTCATAACGGCGCCTACCTGATGGAGCATCACTGTGAGTTATAAATGAATAGTACATACAAAGCACGTGCAACAGTACCCGGCAAGCAGGAAGCCAGTACTAAGTACTCATCATAACCATAATTCCTTCTTGTTGAGGCTGTAGGATGTGTTTTCCAGTTGAAATGGTAGCAAAGTGGTTAGACTGCAGAGCAGCCTCCCAAATCTCCTTATTATGGTAGAACTGAAGTACGAGGCAAGAAGAAACGAGAGGGAAACAATGAAAACCAGAAAGAATAGGACTGAAGAGGGAATGAGAGAAAGGAAAAAGTTATCAGGACCCCACTCGGCAGGGACAGTAGGTGGCCTATTCAAAGGGAAAGTAGAAATTAGGATAATTTCATCTGTAGGAACAGATTAAATAACTTCTGTGGGCTGACGGGATACTAATCACCAGGTGGAAGCTATCCCAGGGGGCCAGGGGGAAAGCATTCAAAATTCCAAGCAAGTGACTTACAGATGAACTGCTGGGTCATTTTTAAGTTGAGAACTTCCTGTATTTTACATTCCTAGACAAATGACAAGTGATAGCTGCAGTAAATTCTGCATCTTGTTATCCATGTAGAATAGCTAATTAAAAGGAAACAATTTGTGTAAGCACCCTGTCCTTACAGAGTTCTCATTTTGTTCAGAATAGCACTTACTTCCTAATGCTAAGAAAAAAACCACACTCCCGTAAATAAAACACAAGCTCATTCACCAAAAATGGACCTGCGTGGCAACTGGGAGGTAAACATCATGTTTAATAGAAGATACACTTAACCTGCTACCGAGGTGGAGAAATTCTCTTTCCCAAGACTCACTTTCATTTGAATACCTTCTCTGTGCAAAGCTGAGTTCCTACCTTTTCCACGTACCTTTAAAAATCACACTCACCATTTCTCTTTTTAAATTATGACTTCAAAAACTTTAAAGCACCTCCCACCTCGGAAAAAAAAAGTTTTAACTCACAACTCCACCATAATTAAACAAGTATCTTTATTCTTCCCTTCCAACCTTGATCCCCTTAATCCTCACTACTGCTTTGCTCAATGCCTATGGTAAATCTTCCCTGCAGAAGCGAAACACACATATCAAACATTTTTAAGAGACCTGATGTGTAAACATAACATGCAAAACCTTAAGAAAAGGAAAGAAAGACATTATTATCCTAGTGATTTCTGCAAATTGTACAGGAAAAGAAGAGTGATTTAAAGCAATGCATCCAAGAGAGAACCTAAGATGCTCCTGCGCTAGAGGCAAGTTCAAAACACTCACTGAGAATGTATCTGCTGGGAGAGTCCCACTGAAGGCTTCGGCTTAAGGGTCAAGGTCATCTGGGCCACAGGACTGACTCTTGGTAGAGTGTCTGCCTTCTTAGGCGAAGTGTGCTTTGCTGCTTGCTCAGGAGGGACCCAGGAGGAAGCAGCCACAGGACTATGCCCTCCAAAGACTGGTGACGAGGTGTCCTGGGCAGCAGTTGTTTCACAGGCTTTGCCCTTGGTCCCTGGTTTACACACACAGAGTTGAGGCCGGAGACACATCCCTCCATTCTGACACGGTGGAACACAGCTTGCTGCAAAGAAATAGAAGAAGACACACTTTGAAGAAAAGCATGGTAGACTTAACTAATTCTTCCAAAGGCTTACCAGTGGTATCGGCCTGTCCTTCAATAAAATAAACTGAAGATGATATGATAATAGCTAATATTTATTAATGGTTTCCTATGTGCCAGGCAGTATTCTAATAGATATCGACAAATTCAACCCCCCAGCAACTGTTTTAAGTAGATATTTTATTTTGCCCATTTTACTGATGAAGAAACAGGCACGGAGGTTATGTAATTTGCCAAAGGTCACACAATCATTAGTAAACAGAAGAGCTAGAATTTGAATTCAAGTGAACTGGCTCCAAAGTCATCATTCTTATCCACTTTAGCATAGCTGTCACTCAGAAAATGCATCAGAAACACAGGGGTAAAACTGAAAGTACTCCACCCTTCTTTTTAGGCTGAGTTCTGTGGCTTAAGTTTAAATTTTAGGTATCCAAACAAGACTTGTCAGAAAAACAAAAGCCCAGTCCCAAACCTCCAAAAGGGTTACAACCTTCATCTTGCATAAGCTATCAGACGTTGGAGTGACTGTTTTGGAAATTTAGTCCAACCCACTTTTTATTTATTTATTTATTTATTTATTTTTTTAGAGAAAAGCCAAGGGTAGAAAGGTTGAGAGTCATCTAATATACACTTTGATGTATGCATATATATTTTTTAAAAGCCAGTGCACCCCTAATCATATAACAAAAGGCAACCAAAAAGAAACAACCCCTTTATCTCCTATTTGCTAGGATGCGTGTACTTTGAATTGCCAGACTTGTGGCCAAGCAGAGTTTTAAAGTTAGCAGGGTTATGGGTCAGGGGTAAGGTGAACAGATTTTATCATAGGCAAGGTCCCCTGGGAGTTTAGATGCTACTGACTTAAATGTTATTAATGTCACGGGCCTACGGACATGATTCCTTTGGTCTCTTCTTTATTTGTCCAAATACATTTATTTACACTAACCTTTTGCTATGAGTCCACCTTTGACGTAAACTCGTGGTCCTGACGCAGATCACAGCACTAGATCTCCCATAAAATTCAATGCAAGATCCAGTCTACAAACAATTACAATGTAGATGAGGAATACGAAGCAGAGGTGGCTCATTTTACGGAGAAGCCAAATGACCAAAACCTAAAAGCCCTGAAACCTACTGATTTTCTATAAGAGAGAGAAGATAATTTTCCTATCTTCCTACAATACAATTCCTATTAGTTACAGCAAATAATGGTAAGAAATGGCTGTCAAATGTCAGAATACTAGGCTGACAAACTGTCTAGAAGTTGGGAAGGATTCTTGGGGGAAAAAAGGAAAGAAAAATGCAACCAGCTCCCTAGGTGACCTTGGGGTAAGTTACTTAAGCTTGGCCTCTGCACCTGTACAAGTGTGGGGGCAAGGGGAGCGCAGTAGCTGCTTGTTCTAAAACAGTCGCCAAGGGCTCTTTCCATATTAGGCTTCTAGAATTCAACGTCAAAAGCTATGCACTTCCAGAGTTCAGGATTCTAATTTATCAGCGTTTTCCTGGCTGAGTGATGATCATCAGGTCCTTACCCGGCCACGGTTATTTATGGAATGTCACAGGAATGGAAATGGGCTCCACCCAGAGAGAACAGAAGTGGCCACAAGCGAGGACTGAACGGGGCTTTCAAAGCTGAGCCTCTGCCAGAGATCGCCCCCCAGGCACTTTCATGTATACATTCTCTTCATGCTTTCAATTAGAAACAAGTTTCAGTGTAACATCTGAGAACCATTTCCGCTTCTCCTTCCTCCCAAGGTGTACTGCAAATGTCTACTAATCTACCAGGAAGGCTGCACAGAGCGGCTTACAGAAGCTGGTGCCTCGATGGAAGCCAAGCACTGAAATATACAACAAGGGCCTGTCTTGAGGAGGACATGGATGGGTTAGAAGTATAAAAGGGTAGCAATTTTTTTTTAACTCTTCAAATTTTGCATGTGGTAGGGTGAGGGGAGGAGGGAAAGAATAATTAAAGACAAAAAAGAACTTCAAACTCACACAAAAAAGAACATATTATATAACAGTATGACTATATACAATAACACCCTTTCACAGTAAGTTTGAAAAGACAATAAGGAGAATGATTAGAGAATTTTCTCTTCCACCTTCCCCACACGGGCTCCCGCAGCAGCCTCCTGGAACATGCATACAGGAGGGGCTGGCTTAAAGGGGGCAGGGGTGAGGTGGGGGTGGGGGGACAGATTCCCTAATTGCCAAGACAAGCCCTTCCCTTCCTCTGACACCAAAAGCAAAACTCACGTCCTGCAACCACATTTTATCAAGTCATTTTTCCCACAATATTTGGACCTCGTGCAATAGCGGTTCCCAAGTGTCACTTCTCAAAGTGTGGTGCTTGGACCAGCAGCAGCAGCATCTAGAAACACTTTAGAAATGTATATTCTCAGGCTGCCCTGGGGCTGCTACATCCCAAACTAGAGCCCAGCAACCTGACTGCCCCCCAGGTGAGTCTGATGTACACTCCATTTGGAGAACCACTGACACCGCTCTGGAAACTGGCAGTCTTCTACCAACACCTTTTTTGAAAATTTACATTTTTAATCACTGCACGTTGGGTGTTTTCACACTACAGCGGCTTTTATCTTAGTGAATTCCTGCTGTCATAGATGTGTTTGTTTTCTGTTGCCCTTGTTTTTAATGCAAAAAATTAAAAAATTTTTCCATGTGACCAAATTCTCAAGATAACTATGGGTCCCTTCCAAGTTTATACATTTGTCATCATCTACTTCATGGCCAATGTAAAAATTTGTAGGCATTTATGAGAAAACTGTTATTCTTTTTTTTTTAACTGAAGTATAGTTGACATTAGTTTTGGGTATCAGCATAGATATTTAGTATATTTACAGATTATACTCCATTAAAAGTTATTACAAGATATGGGTTATAATTCCCTGTGCGATACAATATATCCTTGCTGCTTATCTATTTCATACATACTAGTTTGTATCTGTTAAACCCACACCCCTAATTTGCCCCTCCCCACTTCCCTCTCCCATTTGGTAACCACTAGTTTGTTTTCTGTGACTCTATTTCTAGAGAAAACTATTATTCTAACGGAGGTATTGAACTATGTGGAATATTTTAAATCTGACAGAGTTTCTTTTCAAATGTTTTCCACCAGCTGATTCTGCATCTGCCTGGCCAGCTGTGGTTCAACACAATGAGTAAACACAACATCAAGATCTTATCAGTGGGCTGGGCAGTGGCTCTCAGGTTCTGCAGCACATGAGAAGCACCTGGGGAGCTTTTCAAAACTCTCAAAACCCAGGCCTAACTCCAGGCTGACCGAATCAGAATCTCTGGGGGAAAGGGACTCACGCATCAGTTTTGGTTTTTGGTTTTGAACTCTCTAGGTGATTGCAATGTGTGGGCAAACTTGAGAACCAGTAGGTGAGGGAACAAAGCCCTACCAGACTTGCCGACAGACCAGTCTTCCCAAAATGCAGCTCTCTGAATTTTTTCTCCTTCATTTAAGAATTTTCAACACATTTTAGCTGCCCATGAGATACATTCAAGACCCTCTATATCTGGACCCTCAACCCCACTTTCCACCTTCACTGCCCCCTGGCCCATCCCTGCAGAAGCTCACCCCGTCTTGCCTCTGCACACCGGGTGCCCTGTCCCGAAACACAGGAGGGCCCCTCAAGCTCTTGCTCATCTGAGATGTCCTCCTTCTCTATGAAGTCCTTCCCAAACGCCTGCCCACCCCAACCTCCTGCACCATTTTCATGACCTGAACCTCTTGGGCCATTTTCATCATTTGCTTCACATTTCACATGTACTGTCACATATATTAATCATCTTTCTATTTTCCTTTTTTTTTTTTTTTTTGGCCACACCACGCAGCATGTGGGACCTTAGTTCCCTGAACAGGGATAGAACCTGCACCCCCTGCAGCAGAAGCTCAGAGTCTTAACCACTGGACCGCCAAAGGAGTCCCTATTAATCATCTTTTAACAAAACTCTCATTTCCCAACTAGAATATAAACTGTGAGGTCAGTTAACTGGCTAATGCAGAACTTTTTGTACCCAAAGACAGGAATCTGAACCTCATCTTGGTTGACCGATGTCAAAGTACAGCCATTTCTTTTGACGAATGCTGGGATTTAAGGACATCTATAAAGGGAAGATAATAAGCGGGCTCTTAATCCATTACATAATAATGTCTACGTCTTCGGACTTGGTTTGCCAGTTATTCAATCAAACAGTCTCTAATCCTTCAAAGATGTTTTTAAATCAAAGTTAATTTTTAAATATACTCCGCTCATGTATATATGGTCTGCAGTGGCATTTAGCAGTATGCTTGCTAAACAGTTTCAGAAGCCCTGAGCCAATGTGTTCTAGAAGCCTGAAGGGTAGGGACACTCAGAAACACACTGGTTGTGGACTCACAGAGAACAACATCACAGTGGACTGACAGGAGCAGTGACAAGGTACTAACCCTCCGGTACAAAAGCGCATTAAGGGAATTAGCCTAAAACGTTCCGGTGCAGTAGAAAAAAGCCCCTGAGAGATATTCAGTTTGTGAAAAGGAATTAAAAGTGGGGGGAGAAGCCCACAATTCATTAAGTAAATAATCCAATAAAAGGATTTCTGCTCGAGATAAGCACAGTGAATTAACCCTCTACCCCGTCCCCCATTTTAAACACAGAACAATCATTTTTAAAGATTTTTTTCAGGTTAAAGAAATGGATTTCCACAGGTGGCCGTGACGGAATAACTGTTACCAAACAACCCTTTTCTGCCATAAACAACCAGAAAAGTGGATGAAAGATACAAGACAACTGTTGTCAGATACCAGACAAGTGGCAAGAGAGGACTGTGAATCCTAAGAGAAGGGCATCAAGGGGGGAGCCCTAGGATCATCCCGACCACCTGCAGGAGGCGCTCGGCAGGTCACCGTGCAGGGAGGGGGCCACGCACAGCGTGATGCAGGTTGAGCAGCCGGAATCTGCAGGCAGAGTCCTGGACAGGAGAGACCTGCACACAGACAGCCCGGAGATTGGCAGAGGGTCCCAGAGTCTTCACCTCATACTGAGCTGTACAGGCATAGGGTGCAACAAACTAACCAGGACCTGTAAGCTGCAAATACCCAGTCCTGACCCTCCAGAGTCAGGACATGTAGTAGAGACCCCAGAATTAAACTCCCTTTATGAGTAAAACCTTGATCCCAAAATCAGGCAAGAATCATACACAAAGGAAAACATGCACAAATCACAGTTAATACAGATGCACGATTCCTAAATAAAATATTAGTAAATCAAACGCAACGGTATTTCCAAAACAGAAAAGCAAGCCAAATTAATTCCAGAAATATAAGAATGGTTTTAATGTAAGCAAATCTATCCATAGGATTCCCCATGTTAAAAAATTAAATGAGAACTTGTCTCGATGAATGCATAAATTTTTCCAATAAAACTCATCACTTAGGACTTCCCAGGTTCCAAGCGCAGTGGTTAAAGAATCTGCCTGCTAATGCAGGGGACATGGGTTCGATCCCTGGTCCGGGAAGATTCCGCATGCCACATAGCAACTAAGCCCATGTGCCACAACTACTGAGCCTGCGCTCTAGAGCCCGTGAGCCACAATTACTGAGCCCACGTGCTGCAACTACTGAAGTCCACGTGCCTAGAACCTGTGCTCCACAGAGAAGCGCCGCACTGAGAAGCCCACACACCACAACAAAGAGTAGCCCCTGCACCCCACAACTACAGAAAGCCCATGTGCAGCAACAAAGACCTAACACAGCCAAAAATAAAAATAAATTAATTTTTAAAAAATCATCACTTACTCATAAAAACAAACACAAACTGTTAGCCAACTAGGAATACAAAGGGATTTCCTTGTTCTGGTAAACAGGACCTACAGCAAATCCCACAACAAAGAGCATACCAAAACCTACAGCAAATATTATGAGGAAACTGTAGAAGTATTCCTATCAAAGCTGGAAACAAGTCTAAATGCCCACAATAACCTCCATAATCGATGTTAAATATAAGTCCCAGCCAACATGGCAAAACAAGAAAACAGAAATAAAAGGTCTAAGAACAAGAAAGGAAGAAACAAATGTGTCATTATTTTAGTTTACCTAAGTGTCTATGTAGATAATCCAAAAGATTCTACAAACTATCATAACTGATAAGACTGTGGTACTGGTTCAGAGATAGAAAAACAGATCAATGAAACGTAACAGAAAGCTTAGAAACAGACTCAAATATAAATGGAGCCTTGCAATGTGATGGAGGAGATGTAACAAATGTGTAGAAAAACAAGGGACTAAATAAATGCGGCTGGAAAAGAGCCATTCATCTAAAAGAATCAGAACTAGATCCCTACCCAACATAGAATATTATATAGCAGATCTTTAAAACTTTTAAGAGGATATGTGACAGAATACCTTCATGATTGGGGAGAAGGAAGAACTTCTCAAATGTGAAACAGTAAATAAAAATCCAAAAGGATTGATGAACTTTATATCAAAAGACACCATACAAAACACTGAAACACAAATGACAAAGACATTTGCAAACTATTTAACAAAGGAGAAGTAACCAGATATACCAAGAATTCCTAAAAAATCACCAGGAAAAAAATGGACAAAGGATATGAATTGGCTCTTCATAGATGATGAAATGTGAAATAAATGCAAGAAGATACTCAACCTCTCCAATTATCAGAGAACTGCAAATCAAAACAACATTGAGATGCAATTACACACTCAAGACACTGGCAATAAGTCTGTTACCACCAAGTGTTAGCAAAGATATAGGGAAACATTGTGACCACACCACCTGAAATGCACTCTGAATTTGTATTTCTTAATATTTTTTAAGAAATACTGTAACTATCCCAGGCTTTGCACACTTATATTGCTATATATTCTTTTGTGCTAAAAAAAAAAATAAGTTCCTTTATTATAATAAACTGCTAAAAATAAACAACTGTTTTGCCAGCCCTCCTTAGGCATATTTACTTTAAAAAAAAAAAAAAAGATATAGGGAAATAGGAATTCTCATATACTGCTCATGGGGGTGTATTTGATACTCACCTCTGTAAAAAGCAATATGGCAATATTTAGTAAGGTTATAATGTGAAAACTCTAATTCCCAGCAACTTCACATCTAGGCTGTCATGTGCTCAAGCAGACATACACAGGAATGTTCACTGCCCACCAATTATAGCAGGAAAATAGTGGCATTGATAGATACATTGATAAGCTGTGGTATATTCATATAATGGAATAGTATACAGCAGTTAAATCTAGATCTATCTAGATTATCTAGATCTATATACCAAGCAACATGGATGAATCTTTTGAAAATAACATTGACTAAAGAAATAACAATGAAGAAATTATAGGATGCTACTTTATAATAGTGTTCTTTATATGATATTATAATAACTGTCCATGTAATTTTTAAATACATAAAGCAATACTCCTTGTTTTTATGGATACATGTGAAATCAACAAAAGCATAAAAATATGTACTGGAATCACACTAAATTCATGACAGTGACACCTCAGGGAAGGAAGTGGAACAATTCTAGAGAAGGAAATAGGTCACTTTATTGGAATTTGTTTCTTAAAAAAAAAAGATGGTAGAAGATATGACAGGTTAGACTTGTGTTTGCTGCGGGTAATAGATACATAGGTGCTGGCTATGTATCCTTTTTACTTTTCTGTATACTTTCAATTTGTCAAAATCAAAATAGATTTTTTAAAAATAAGCCAATAAAAGGCAATTGAGAATTGAAGACAGTTAAAACCCAATCCTTAATCACAGGGTGAAGGGGTGATCATGGGGATGAGGTTGGTTGAAGGGGCAGAAATTGCCGACCTGACAATAATGAACCCAGTTTGCACACAGTGGGCTTGCGGGAAGCCCACATCAACACCTGGGGAAGCAGCATGGGCAACAAAATACTCCTCCATCCTGGCTGTCGAGTCGGTCTTAGGAGAACACTCATTTGAAACAAATCCTCGATTTCTGCCCCAAACAATAAATACTCTGATTTCTTCCACATTTGAATTCTACTCCAATTTAACAAGCTGATCCTAATGTTCTTTAAAAGTTCAGTGACTGTATTTTTAGGAAGTATCCCATGCCCTGAAGCTCAGTCTCTATTGCTCTTAATTCTAAAAAAGTAACTCCTGGTTATATTTAAAACTGGTCCCAGCCCACACAGGGCAAACAGAGTGACTCTCTGCCCCTGGCCTTTCTCTCCAAACAAGCTGCAGCATGTCGGCCGCACGTGTCCCAGGGAGAAATGTGAGTCTAACTGTGTCTTCTGTGATCAGAGACAGCAGGTGAGAAATTGCTTTGCTGTGTGTGTCTTCACAGTAATTCCCAGCTGCCCTTTGAAGTCATTCAATAACACTAAGTGATATCAGATCACAAGAAACATAGCATGAGGTCACACATTTTCGTCTACTCTCACTCTGTATGCTCCTTGTACCAAACCCAAATAAAATGCTGCACTTTCATTGCAAATGTCTCTGGGTCAGCTTCCTCCAAAATCCCTAAGCAGCAAAACAAAAACAAAAACAAAAACAAAAACAAGTAGTATAACACCCCAGTACCTTTTCTATCCAGCATTGTGCAATAATTAAGAATTCCACAAAACCGAATGTTCTAGATAGGTGAACCAAGCACCAACACATTTAATGACTCATGGGTTTTGATCATTACAGACAACTCTATGAAAAACCTCAGGTGTGTGTGTGCTTTCACTGCTCTACCCCTCCCAGCCAGGCGCTCCCCGCACCCTTTCTATGCTGTTTGCTTTTCTAATCTACTCTCAAGTGACAGCTTAACCAAGCAGATAGTCAGATGGTTGAGCACAGCACAAATTACACGGAATACGAGTCACAAAGGTTGTGTGCAGAATCTCATGGCTTTATGAGGAGTTTACTGCCTTTATGTCAAGGACTGAGCCCTCATCTGCCTAATTCCCCAGGAGCTGTGTTCTGGAAGGTGGAGGTTCTGAAAGTCTGAGCACAGCAGGGGTAGCCTGTTACCATGTGATTTAATTTAAAATAGATGGTCAGCTGAGGCCAAACACACTCCTCCCAATGCCATCAATAACTGTGAAATCACTCACGGAGTCTAATATAATTAAGTCATAAGTCACATAATGAAAAACCACCAGCAGTTTTCTAAGTTCTGTTTCTGGTCTTATTACTGCCGCTTTACTAAGTGGTTTTTTTTGGGGGGGGGGGGAGGTTTTTAAGTCCGTGAAAAAGAAAACAAAGATCTACAGCTTAGACTATGTAAATATTTAATTTAAAATAGCAAAAGAAAAAAGAGAAAAACCAGAAAAATTTCAGAAAATGCTATTATATAGAAAGAATTGATAAGTTACCTGTAACAAATTAAGACCAATAACAAAAAAAATGAAAAAAGGCCAGAAATAGACAATTGAGACAAAAGAAAACACAATTTGTAAATAAACCTGTGGTATAATGTCTAGATCAAGTCATCAAATGAAATGCAAACTAAAGAAGGTATAATATTATGGCTAATTTTTTAAAAGACATGTAAGAGTATTAATACAAAGTGTCACACTTTGTAGTAAAATGATACAAGCCTTTTAGAAAGCAGTTTAACAATATGTTTCAGCGAACAATATGTTTCAGGCTATTTCAGTACCCTCATTTCTAGAAATTTACCCTAAGAAAATAGTTTAAAAAAGGAAATAACTATACACATACATATGTCCAGCTGTCCACAGCAGTGTTATTTATACCAATGAAAAATGCAAAAGCAGCATATAGACTGAGTAAAGTATGTTATTACAGCCTTTCAAAATGAGAATTATAAAGTGATACTGTAAGTTTTTAAATGTCAATACTATTAATACAAATAAAAACACAAGGTTATTTTGCTACTCAGTCATTCATTAATCACCTTCTCTAATAGTATAATTTCATTTTGTGCACTAATGCTAGTACATGTGTATGATAAACAAGTTTCTGACAAATTCTGGGTTTTACAGACTAAATTATTATGCAGATATAAAGTATGATTATAAATGATATCTTTACAGTTCATTGGAAGGAAGACTCTATATTTCTAAATACTAAATCTTTAATCTCTGTTTTAATACCATCATAATATTTCTCCATTCATTATTCAAACACTGAGTCTCTCCCATTTATATGCTAGCACTGTGCCGAGTACTGTGGATAAAAAGATGGAGAAGACAAATTTCCTGTTCTCACGGAGATCAGAGTCCAGTATGGAAGACAAGTATTAAAAAAAAAAACCCACCATACAGGTACATGTTATAATAATAAAGTATAGAAGAAAAGAGACATGAAGGGCCCTAAGTGAGTGATCAACAAATATTTTGAGTTATTATATTCAAGGGACCAAAAAGGATACAAAAAATTCTCAGAACAGTTTGTTTCCTTGAGGAGATATAAAATCCACCCTGCCCAAGCTCACCTACCGATGGAAGCAGGCAGTAGGGTGAGATGAATGAAGCTGGACTCTGGAGTAACAGAGGCCTGAGTCTGACTCCCCTCCCCAGCTGTGCACCCTGGAGTCAGTTCCAAGTCTGACCTGTGCCTTAGTCCCTCACTCAACAAAATCCTGTGTGACAATGCTACACTCCATTTTGTACCAGGCACCGTCACATGCCCCATGACTAGAACGGTAGATAAGAAAACACTACCTCTGCCCCGTGGAACTCACAACCCAGCCAGTAGACCAACAGCAACAGTGACTGTAATTATTACAAGCATTTTGGAAAGGAAAGATGGGGTGCGGCAGGGGCCCATCCCGAGGGGATTCGGGGTATTAGGAAAGACCTGACATCATGAACTTACTATGCGATCTGAAAGCTGAGAGAAATAATTCATACGCCTGGTCCCAGAGTGTGGGGCCAAGTGCTAGTGGTGAAACCTGCTACAAAGCCATCAAGAATCGACTCAACGATTGCACTGTCAATGCAAATTGACTCTACTGATTCTGGAATGACTTTGCATAAGAGATAGGGTTCAAGAAAGCCAGGAAGGAATTACCATATATTCTTAACTATATGTGTCCAGAACACTGATCCAGTACGATTTAATGTAACCAGCAGAGACGTTACCCTGTAAATCAGGAACAAAACACTGATGCCCATCATCGCCACTGTAACAGCACTGTTCTGGACGTTCTGGTCAACTCAATACTGTATGGAAGAGAGGTGTGAGCCAAGCCAGCTCCCGCACTGCCAAGGCGAGTGCCCATGGGCACAGACTATCTGTAAAGCAATCAGCCAGATTTAAGGTTAAGCCCTAAGAACACTCATGTCGTTGGCATTTTATCATTCCTAATCTAGGAAATTTTATATTCAAATCTGTTCACTGCAGTATTACAATAAATATCGTGGTAAAAAATAGAAATATATTATCCATAAAACAAAGAATAGATAAAAATCATGAAATGTGATTGTCATCAAAAATGTTTTAAAAACATTTTTAATGACACGGGATAATGTTTATGATGTAATGCCAAGATGAAAAAACAAACAAGGAAAACACAACTCTCCTCTACTCTTTCTAGAACTCAGTCCAGACAGTCTTGCTTCTCTGCCCATCCACTGAGTCAGAGTCGCTGGCGTCCTGGCTGCCAATCCAGTGGGCCTTCTCCCTTCTCAACCAAGAGCAGCACTGGATCAATTCCTCCTCCCTCGCCACCTTCTTCCCTTGGCTGAGACATCACCCCTCCAGCCTCCTTCCGACCTCACCATCAACCTTCTCGTCTCCCTCCGGCTCCTCTTTCCCTTCCTGATCTCTCAATGTTGACACTTCCCAGGGCTTGCTTGGTCCTTGGGCCCTTCTTCTGACCACCTCATTCAGTCCCGTGGCTTTCATTTCTATCTAAACTGTGCCCTGGTTTAGATCTTAGGCCCTGTCCTCCTATCTGAACTCCAGATTTCCACGTCAACCACCTCCTCAAAAGCTCCAAGTGGGTGTCTAACAGGGGCTCGAATTTAGCACATCGTGATTCCCCTCTCCTCACCGACCCCAAACTCCATAACCAGCTCCTCCTCAGTATTCATCTCCTTAAAAGCCACCACTGTTTGCAAAGTTGCTCACCAAGTGTATTAGTAAGCTAGGGCTGCTATAACAAAGCACCACAAACTTCATTGGTTAGACAACAGAAAGTCACTGTCTCACAGTCTGGAGGCTGGAAGTCTGATATCAAGGTGTCAGAGGGACTGGTTTCTTCTGAGGGCTGTCCCATTACTCTCTCCCAGCTTCTAGTGGCCTTGATCATTCCTTGGCTTGTAGAAGCTGTCTTCACAAGTCTTCCCTCTATGCACGTCTCACCACCTGCCCTCAAACCCTCCTCCTGGCCACCCTGTCCCTTGCAATCTATTCTCAACCAGGGCAGCCAGAGGGATTCTGTTAGAACCACAGTCAGATCACATCACTCCTCTGCTCCAAACCCTCCAAAGGCTTCCATCTCACTCAGTGAAATGCAAAGCCCTTATTTTTCCAGATGCAAGTCTCTGCCGCCTCTCCCATGTCACTTCCTAGCATTGAGCACCATACTCCTATCACACTGGCTTCCTTGCTAGTCCCTGGGCAGACCACGCCTGCTTCCACCACAGGGCCCTTGCACTGGCTGTTCCCCTGCCTGTAACACTCTTCCCTAAATATTCACGGGCTACCTTTCTCACATCACTCAGCCTCCCTTGTGACTGCCCACTCCAAAACAGTGACCTCTAGGCCTTGATCAGTTCGCCTCATTTTTCTTCAAAGCACTTATCCCTAACCCAACATTATATTATTTATCTATTCATTGTTTGTTTCTCCCACTAAAATATCAGCTCCACAGGAGAAAGACTATTTTGGTAGCTGCTTTTTCCCTTGGGTTTAGAATAAAGTCTGGCTCAAAAAAGATAATAACTAACTGATGAATAAATGAACACATGAAAGGAAGCCTGGGGAAGATATATACTTAAATGCTAACACGAATTATACACCTATGAGTGGTGAAATTATACAAGTTATTAAATTGTTGCTCACACCATATTATACTTCCCATATTTTCCACAATGGCCTATTATTACTTTCATAGCATGGCAAAAATCAACAATACTTTTTTGAAAAGAAATGTTAATTCACTTAATGGCTAGTTTAAACATACATTTTTAAGGAGTATAAGTCCTACAATCTAAACAATATGTGAGACAGAGTACCATACACTAGACTTTATGATAACTGTACTATATTGGAACATCAAATATTTTTACTTTGAAATTTACTCTTAACATACTGTGATTAGGTAATATGTCTAGCACTATTATTTACATGTTTAATCTGTTTGAAAAGCTGACTTATTTTCCTTAACCAAAAAAAGTTGAGAAGCTTTTTTGAAAATCAGAGGAATAAAAAATAAGCTTTATAAGGCCAAAACAAGTGCCAACTTGAGAATCAAGTATCTGAAACTTGGATTAAACTAAAGGGAAAAAAGACTAAGACAGAAAACGTAACTTTACTCTGATTTGGAAGTGTCACCTAGTAGTAAAGAGCCCACTGAAGCTCGGTAGCCCGAACCAAGCCCAGCTTGGATACTGGCGAGCTGTGTGCCCTTGGGTAAATTTCTGTTACTTTTTCTGCATCTCAGTTTTCCCATCTGTAAAATGGGAGTGATTTTTAAAAAAAGAAGGTTTCTGTATGGATTAAGTGAATGCATACATGCAAAGCACTAGAACAGGGCCTGCTTTAGAGTAGCATTTGACAGGTGTCAGCTATTATTATTATTCCACGCATCAAATTCATCCCACACATGCCCCAAAATAGCCTTTAAGGAAGCTTTTGAGAAGCAGGTCACATCTATATCTGGGACAGAATTTTGTTTCTACCATTGGAATTTTAAATTTATCCAAGACAGCTTTTCATACTGAATCAAACATAAGCTACCTTTTTCCCTTTCCTTCCCACATTTAATCATCCAGAGTAAAGCTGTGGGTGGCAAAAATGTGACAGAGAGCATCACTAATCTAAAATAAAATATTATATGGTTATTCTCATGCTCAAGACTCATATTTCCAAATAAGTTTTCTTAACTGGAAAAAAGAATAATAGCTACATGAATGAGACAGAGCCTTTTAAAATTACTATTTATTTTGACAGCATTCCTTAAGGTAAATTAAGAGTATTATGTGACCAAGGATGGGAAAACCCTGGAAGAGATACAATCCAGGCCGTGCCAAACCCTTTCCTTGCTAAAATAAAAACACTTCTAAATGTCACTGATGCCTGAGCATCACCGTCGAACACAAACATTCAACGGACTGTGGACACAGTCCCAGCTACAGGGACCACAATAATTAGGCTCTAAAACCCCAAATGGGAGCAACGATTGCAGCCTCACTGTGAAATATAAGGCCATGCCTCTAAATGGAAGGAAGAAGCACAGCAGATGATGCTATTTGCAAACACTTAGCCCTCTGGCTATTACTTCTATTATGGTGAAATGTGATATAACCATTTTCAGAACTGAAGCTGAAATAGAACTATGGATTTCAAGGGCCCATCAGCAAGCAGTTGAAAGGAAAAAGCAAAGCTCTGTTTTCAAAACTTTAATATACAAAATTAAAATTGTTTAAATAGCATTTCTCATTTCCAACATCCTTTGGAATAGAGAAATTTATTTTAGTAAACATTGTGAATGTAAAATGCTCCTTTTATCCATATACTGGGCCTACCTTCCATATGCATTTAAACTATTTTTTTTTACTGAATCAATCTCTCAGGTCCCTTCTATAATATCTGACCATCTCGGAAGTGGGAAAAAAATTTGTAATCAGCAAATAAAGAGAAATTTAAATAATTATTAGGAGCAGAAATTAACAAGAATGACCTTTCTGATAAAGTTGTCAACTTTAAAATAACCAACTATTTCCATCTAAAACATGATGCCAGACTTCCCTGGTGGCACAGTGGTTAAGAATCCACCTGGCGATGCAGGGGACACAGGTTTGATGCCTGGTCCGGGAAGATCCCACATGCCAAGGAGCAACTAGCCCGTGCGCCACAACTACTGAGCCTGCACACTCTAAGGCCCGCATGCTACAACTACTGAGCCTGTGAGCTGCAACTGCTGAAGCCCATGTGCCTAGAGCCCATGTTCTGCAACAAAAGGAGCCACTGCAATAAGAAGCCCGTACACTGCAAGGAAGAGTAGCCCCCACTCTCCACAACTAGAGAAAGCCCACACACAACAATGAAGACCAATAAAGCCAAAAATAAAAATTTTTTAATATAAAATAAAAAAATAAAACACGATGCCAAAAGTGTTAAATAATGGATGGTGATGACTGTAGGGTGTTACTATTCCCAACTTCTTAATGTTTTTGTGTTTTACAAGAAAATAAATCATATAAACTTTAGAAGATTTAATTAAAGTAATTATTTTTATTGTTCAAAATATGCCATGAAACAGCTACTTATTTTAGTAGTAATTTTATTTGCTTCTGTTTTCTTACAGAGTAGAATTGCTAAATTTCCTGCTAATCAATTCAGGGAAAACATAAGAGAAAGAAAACACAGAAACTTTACACAATTCTGGAAGCAGAGATTTTAATAAACTGTGGAAAGTACAATAATCACAAACGTCTCACAACTGCCTGTTTCACAGACTGACGATGCAGTCACTATTCTCAAGCCACAATCCCCCAAAGATCATGTGTTCCTAGCATGCATTTTTTTTCTTAGATTTCTTTCCATTATTTGTCATCACCAGCTCCTAACATGATCAGGGGCAGGCTTCTGTGCAGCAAGAATGAAGAAGAAAGACTGCCATGGTTCTCTGTGGTAGCCAGTCTCTAAACATGGTCCCAAATCCACCCCCATGCTGCCCCTCCCGTCACAAGTGGACCTTATGTCCCTCCCCCTTGAATCTGAGCTGGGTCTATGACCATTCTACCAAGGGAACGCAGAAGTGTCCTGCTGAAAATCTCCAAGCCCAGGCTTGAAAAGGCCAGGAAGCAATACTTCCTCCCTCTTGGAACCTAGCGGTCATGTTACAGGGAAGCCCAAGCAACCGCATGGAGAGGCCCATATGGAAGAGAATTGAGGTCCTCAACCAAAAGCCCCTGATGAGCTCCCAACCAACAACAGCCAGCATCATCTTGCCAGCCGTGTTGAGTGTCCTAGCTGATGCCACGTGGTACAGAGACAAGCCATCCCTCCTGAGCCCTGCCAAATTGCAAAATCATAAGTAAATAAACTATGGTGTTTGTTTTAAGCCACTAAGTATTAGGATAATTTGTCTCACAGGAATAAATAGAAATAGAAACAATCTTCCTGAAGAAGAGTCATCATCTCTTATTCCAGGGCTTCTGCTAATTCTACCACGCTAAACTATCCTGCATTAAGCACTTAAAAACTGTGGATGTGTAATCAAGTCTTCAAAATAAAAATGAGCATAGATGTGATTAACAGCCTCCTGAATCCCATGAAACAGGGAGAGGACGCAGCACAGGCCTCTGTATCTAGGCATTTTCAAGCACTGAATATGACCAAAGATAAAGACAGCTTTCCAATGATTTCCTGACCAAGTTCCCAAGTGCAGAAAAATACTCATCTTTGATAACAGTAGCCACAACTGAATACTATTTTACAAACTTTATGTTGTATATACTTTACCACAATTTTTAAAATAATGTAATACACACAGAAAAAAACATTGTACACTTTAAATGTGTGAATTACACAGTATGTGAATTACATATATCTCAATAAAGCACCTTCCGTAAGGTCCTTCACACTGCAAACAGCACAGGTCATCTTTGAACAGCTCTATCTTAAAAAGACTCTTCCTTATAGTGTGTTAAAATTTGCCTACCCACAGCTTTCTTTCATCAACTCCCCTTTCCACAGTATTTGAAGAAAGCTCTACCATCCTGCTTGTGCCTTCTTTCCTCCTGACTCAAGATGCCCGTTCCTGCAGCTCCTCCTCCTGTCGGCACTGTGCCACCTCCATCACCTGGCTGCACAGCTCTGAGTGTATTCTAGCAGGTGCCAGGACTGGAGAAGAGCATGAACTTTGGAGTCAAGAAAGCCTAGGTTTAAATCTGAGCTCCACTGCTTACTAGCCAAGCGAAGCTTCAATTTCAACATCTGTCAAATAGGGATGGGGGAAGAAAGCTCATCTTTGGGAAGGAGTGAGGCAGGGAGTGAAATCAGGGCCTGAAACGATGCTCACCTGTAGTCAAAATGACTCTTGCAAATCTACTTAGCATGGTCAAAACACTATCTCTCGAATGTCCTTCTGCATTTAACAAGCCACCATTTCTTTGCTTAAACACCATCTCTTCCCCCTGCCAAGCACATGTAGTAACTCAAGCTCTTTGAGTACATGAATGATGCAACTTCACTAGAACAGAACCCACCTCAAAGTTAAGCAAGCAGCAACAGGGTCTGGAACCCAGAAAGCTCACCAAAACGACTATCTTTTATTAGTCTATCTATTGTGATTCCAGGAGGGAAGGACAAAATCTAAGGTGATGTTTCAAAAGCGGTCAGCCCAGCCAACACGGGACAGAGCAGATCTACAAATGGGATAGTGCTGGGAGCGGTTTTTTTAAATGTCCATGCCAGGACCTCGTTTCATGTTTTTGTTTATCCTCTACTTTCTTCAGTTGGCAGCATAGCGAGGTCTGCAGCATCCACCTCCAAGAACACTGTGGAGAAGAGACTCGGTCCTCCCCTTCCAGGATACTGCCCCCAGTGCCCGTCAGTGGCTGGCTCACACTCACCTGCAAGTACTCATCCTAATTCTCAGCTCCCAACCCAGCCTCCCAAGCAGAAAAGGGAAGAGCGGTTCTGCCTGACCCCACCCCACCAAACATGAAACACATTTTCCTTTCACCATCCCACAGACACCCGCCCCACCACCTGCACAAATTACCTTAAGTAAACTTCTGCACTTGTTCAGAAGTAGGTGGCGGAGTCACCCAGGTGTACTGTTGAAAACTGAAATTAAATATATTCCACCGCAGAGCTGAACCACTAGAGAGGTTAAGAAGCCCAAGGGCTATTTTTTAATGTAACAGTAATTACAGTCATCTGCCTGATCAAAACGTCCGATGATGGGGAGAACCCAGGCAGATTTCCTACCAGTGACGGGTGATAACCTCCAACCCAGGCAGCAGTGTCCATGATCCTGTGTCTACCTGGCCACTGGGAGGACATCTCTCTGACTTGCCACAATGCCCAGTTCTACGCAAGAGTGTGGGACTGCAAGGAGGGGAGTCCTTAAGAAGACCGTTTAATACCAGACACTTCTGTCCTATGACATTTCCGGGAGGAGAAAATATTGCTTTTCTGATACTCAGTGTTTGGCGACGGCTTATCACACTCTAGCGTGACCAAGCCCCGGGCAACAAGAAGCTACTGACAGATCCCTGTCACTTGCACAAGGCTCCAGCAGGGTCAGTGATGAGTGACAAGGGGACCACACTGCAATGCTCGTTCCAGCAGAACCATGTGGTAAAGGGCTGTCAGCCGGGTGGGTGAGCCCAGCAAAACCTACTGAGGACCCAAAGGCCATAATCCGAACACAGAGTTCTTCACACCACTTACCACTTACTCTTCAAGCGAAACATTTTCTCTCCTCATCCTCCTTCCGAACACCAAAGAAAGGACGACCCAATGATAAAAATCTCTTTAGCAGGAGCACTGCACCCCAGGTGCATCAACGTTATTTAATCTTAAGGCAGTGGTTCTAAGTGTGGTCCCTGGACCAGTAGCATCACCTGGGATCTTACCGGACATGCAAGTTCTCATATCCCGCCTCAGACATGCAGAGTCCAGCGATCTGTACTTGAACAAGCACTCTGTGTGATTCTGATGCGTGAAACATTTTGCAAGCTACAGTCAAATTTGACAGTTACTGTCTTAAAGTACTAGAATCTACGCAAAGGGCATTTCTGAGGTGACCAGCATTCCTTAGCTGCAAAGGAACTCTGGCCCTTGGGGCAAAAGGCAGAGTCAGGCAATCCAACAATATGAGTGGAGTCAGGCCCACTCAGGACAAGCATCGTGGGCAGCTCAGAGACTGAAGGTGCAGGTGACAGGGAGGATGGGTGGTCACAAGACAGAGAAGCTGTCCTGAACAGTGGTTTCAAAGGTGAGCACACCGCCAGCATGAGGGAGGTCCTGTCTCGATGGACAGCCATAACTTACAAAAGCCTCTCTTCAAATGCAATTTTACACTGAAGCTTAATGTATGAAACAGATAAAGCAGGTGACTGCCTGAGCACCCTCCCCACCCTGCTTCTCCTCCTACCTCCCCGCCTTTGTAGCCCCTGATATACTTCAGTGGAATCCTGCGGGTTTCTGAGAGCACAGGTTGAAAATCATAGGCTCCTTATTAAACATGCTGATTCTGGAGCCTCACCAGACCTACTGAATTAGCAGAGCTGGGGATGGGGCCTGGGGACCCATATTTTGCAGTTTCTCCGGGTAATCCGCATGATCAGCCAGCTCGGAGCCTCTGACAGTGCTTGTCTCAGAGTAGGGCCTGGACCTTTACATCAGAGTCATCTGGGGCAGCCTGTTAACCCTGCAAATTCCTGGGCCCTTCCTAAGCCCTGCCGAGGCTGGTTCTCAGGAGTAAAGCCCAGGAATCTGCTTGGAAGGCAGTTCTTATGTGCATCGGGTATAAGCAGCACTGTGGTGTGTCAACTGTCCATCTCCACCCCCCTCAATCTCACGTTCTCAGTCTCTCTCAATCTCTCACTCTCTCATCTGAAAATATAAAGAGAACTTATCCCTCCTGATCTTCTTGAAGCAGGGAGTCCTCTCGGTCAGTCCCCAAGCCTTGACTCTCAGAGCCAGGATGTACAGTCACACTCTGAAATGCTGGAGGAGCAGGAAGGAGGCATATCTTGGGGCCCAGACTCCTTTTCAGTCTCATCCTTTACATGCGAGAGCAGGATCGCTGACAACCAGACACCAGCACTCAGGCCACTGGGTCTCAACATGGTTTGCGTGATTAGAATCACATGAGGAACGTTAAAAACAAGGCATCTAGGCACCGCCCCATCCCACGGATTCTGCCTTAATTGCCTTGGGTGGGAGCAGGGCATTGGTATTTTGTCAAGGCCTCTAGGATTATAATGCACAACCAGGGAAGAAAATCACTGTCTAGGGAAGACGTGTGCAAACGTGAATATGCACAGATGCTGATACAATGAAGATTCTGATTCAGAGGGTAGAGGTGGGGTCTGAGGCCCTGCATTTACAACAACCTCCCAGGTGCTGCTGCCGTGCTGGTCCATGGATCACATCTTGAATAGCAAGGATCTCGTGGTTCTCAACCTTCTGAATCACCTGGAGGGCTTGTTAAAATACAGACGACTGGGCCCGCCCCTACAGTTCCTAATTCCATATGCCTGCGGGGGGACCCTAAAACCTGCATTTCTAACAAGTTCTCAGGGGATGCTCAGGTTGACGATCCAGTGACCACACTTTGAGAACCAGGAAGGCCATGGTTTTCAAATATTCGTGTGCATCGGGACAGTTTGGGAAGCTTTCAGAAACAGAGATGATCACCAGGCTTAATCCAGATGATTCCTAGGCCTGGGGAGGAGCCCAAGAATTACAGCTCCTCAAGCTTCTCAAGGGACTCGTGTGGTCCTCTAGGCCAGGGACCACATTCAGGTCTAGAATTTGCACCCCGCAAATGCAATAACATATCAGGTCCCGATAGCAAGCTTTACTGGAAACAGTCTGAACATCATAAACGTACTTTATAAAGTGCCACCACCGCACACGTAAGACACTGTCATAAACCAGAACCTAAGGAAGACAGAAGAAGGCCACGTGGAACTAGACAAGTTCCAGATCACTGCTGGTTTCCTGGGAGACTTTTCTCTACGGTTCCAAACCTAACCCGTGGGGTTAGGAGAGGAAGACACGCCACAGAAGATTTTCTCAGAAAAATATCTACATGCCTGGGGGAAGGCAACACAGCAGGGTAGTTATCTAACTACTAATCTAACAACTAATCGAACAATGCGCACGTGTTAGATTCAGAAGACTCGGTAGGGCCCTGACTAAACTCTAAAATGGGGGAAACGATACCTCGCTTAAAGGCTGCAGAGAGGACAGGAAATAATGTACCTCATGTACTTAGCAGAGGGCTGTCACTCAGTAAAATCACAGATACATGACGGTTCTGACAGTAGAGCCATAAAATCTCAGAGCTGGAAAGAACCTTGATGTTTAGCCTTCAGCCAATAAAGGAAACTCAAAGACCAGCAGCACAGCATCACTCAGACGTGCAGTATCTCAGGCCCACCCCAGACCTTCTGGAGCAGAATCTGCATTTTAACATGACCTCCAGGAGATCCCTATGCACATTAGTTTGAGAGCCACTGCCCTATAATAACGCCACCAGCTATGGAGTACATCAGTAGTTCTGAACCCTGCCAAGTTGGAATCATCTGAGGGCTTTGAAAAATATATTCATGCAAAGTCCTACCCCCAAAAAGTCTGATTCAACTGGTCTGGGACGTAGCCTGAGAACTGGGATTTTTTTTTAAACTTCTCACGGCAGCAAAGGTTGAGAACCACTAGTGCAGAATAAGTGTGCAGACTCTAGGGGCAAATGAATAGGTATAATCCTGCGGATACCACTCGCTGGCTGTGCCACCTGGGGCAGGTTACTTACTCCCTTTGGCAACTCAGTCTCCTTATCCATAAAATCAGTATAATAATGGTACCCATCTCATAAATACATTTAGAGGGTAAAAGGAGACATAATCCCTGAAAACACAGAAAACTGTGCCAGTCACAGAGTCTGTCCTCAGTAACCAGCACTGACTAGAGTTAACTTGAGCAGGGGGGTACTCAGCTTCTACTTGAAGACTTGCAGTGACACGGAGTTCATGCTTCACATTTCAGCTCTTTTCTCTGTGGGACGCTTATTTGAAAGTTCTAACAATTATGAGGGCATTGCAGTAATCGCTCGGGTTGGCCTTTCCCACAATCCGGCTCTAAGCTCTGTAGCTGGATGGTCCCTGAATGACCCCCTACACACACACGCACGCACACATACACACACTCCTAGCTGAGGACCCCTTCTGTCTGGGCCATGGTTGTGGACGCAGCCCAGAGGTCCTGGCCCGGGATGAATGCACCACTTCAAGCAGCAGGAACGCCCAGAATCAAGCTTCGGGCTCTGCTTCCGTCGAGCTGTGTGACCCTGGATGAGCCACTGTGCTCTAGGCCTTGGCTTCCTCGTCCATTACACAAGGGCTCCGGCCAGGCGGTCCCGGGTCCCTCCAGCATCACCCTTCTTGGGTTCCCTGGGGTCACCGTGCCAGGAAGAAGGGCTCACAAAGGACTGGGTCATGTTTTCACCTCACTGTCTTCAACAGAACAAAAAAGGCAGCCCTCTTCCCACTGCCCACTCAGTGCAGACTTGTGAGGGACACTCCTGCAGCCTCTTAGTGATTAGCCTGTAAACTGAAATTTAACAATAGGCTTTCCCTGAATGTCTTCTAAATATAGACACATTCTCCCGGTGAGCAGAGGATTTCCTGAAGGGTTTTTCTGAGGAAACCAACAGACCTAAATAATAGATGGTGTTTGGCTTGTACTTGTATATGTGAGTGTGACACTGGGTGTATGTGTGTGTGTGTAAAAACAATGTGGCGATTGTCTTGGGTTTTTTTCCCTGAGAACTCAAAGACATTGGGAATCATTCGTCAGGCTGTCTCCGCCAATCTTCCTGTCACTGCGTCTCTTGAATTCATTCCTTTCTTTGCTTTTAAATGAGCCCCTTTTTGGTTCTGGCTCCTGCAACACACCCGAGGCTGGCCTGCACGCTCCGTGCACTTGGGGCTCCCAGCCGCCCCCCACGTGCCCAGCGCGCTCCCCTGGACGCAGGGGGAAACCCCTCACTGAGTTTCCCAGCTCCACAGCCCGCTCCTCGGGCCCAGCCTCTCTCTCCCTGGAGGGCCTGCCAGCTCCTCCGCCTCGACACGCCCAACCCTGGACCCCTCTTCATGCCTCCCCTCCCTCCCCACAAAAACCTGAGGTGACCTCTCTCCCCTCTTCCTCCTGCCCCCATCATTAAACCTGATTCTACCTCTTTGATCGATGTCTCTGGCCCTTTTTTCCATCCCCACTGCCACCACTGTCCTTATACCTTCTCTCTTTCCTGGAGCACCACCTCTGAAGTGGCTTGTTTTCCTCTACAAATCACCCTGCACCCCCACCGCAGGGTCTGCTCCCCTCCCCGGCTTCTCTAAGCCTATCAAATGCAGAGATAGCAATAGCTGTTGTTTATCAAGCCTCTGCGCCGTGCCACGCAGGGCGCTGGCTTTTTCACTTACCTGTCCTGCAATCCTTACAATGAGCACAGATCTCCCATTTTTGGACCAGGAAGCTGAGGCTCTGTGACAACACCTGGATTCCAGTCCAATGGAATTGTGGTGCTGCTGGACAAATAACTGAGGTGGGGAATCCAGCCTCCAGGAGCTCTTGGCTCAGCCTACCACGTGGTCCATATCACCTTCCCTTCCTCCGAAAGCATCCTGTAAGCTAAGCAAATCCCCACCTTACGGACACAACTCATGCTTCCACCACTGGGCTTGGTTCACGTTGACATCTCTGCCCAGAATGCCTTTCTCCCAGTCTCAGCCTGCAAAAGCATCCTACTCACCTAACTCAATTCCCTCTGCATGTTGCGCTGCAACTTCTCTAATGCAGCCGAATCTGAAAGAGGCCTCTCTCCTTTGGACCCCATGGCATTTGGTTTCCCACTTATACCAATCCGTGTGCTTTTCTGATCCATTTCACACTGCAGCATACTCTTGCGTGGCAGGAACCAACTCATCTTTGTGTCCCCACATCTTCCACCCTAGCACTGAGAGTGCCTCGCATATAACTGACCCTCGACAAATACTTGCTGAATTGAGTAGATGTTGTAAGATGCTATCAGGGAGAAGCACGCTGAGAAAACGCAGGTCAGAAACTACACGTCATCATCCTACCTCTATCAATAATTTAGAGAATTCCTTATGTCCGTGAGGACTCTTTTTGTCACCTACCAGTAGAGACTAACAATAGTAGCAAATGAATGAAAGTTATAAGGAAGCATATTTAAGTTCTACAAAATCAATTTAATTTTTCACAAGTTGTTTAAAAAAAAAAAAGGTTGGTCATGAAGAAGTGAGCTTCTGGTCTCTAGAAGGATTCAAGCAGAGGCTAAGTCTGCTGGGGCAGAGGTGCCTGGAGGATTCCTGGGCTGGAGTGGGGTTGGGGTAGCTGGCTCAGATGTCTGGCTTCCTAGATCATCTCCAAATAGGACTGCAGCCACCCCCTTCCGGTTGTCAGGACACCCACTAAAGGTGATAGGCATGTTCTGTCATGTGCAACTGAAAACAGTCCCCTGAAACCCTACCCCATGTCACTTTGCCAAGCATCAATGTGTCACTTATCCCTGAAGTTGTGCAACAATAAGTCAAAGCGGCCAATGAGTTCATCTTCTGATAACCCAAATCCTTATTTTTATCATGGAAGTCTACATGTGACTTTCTGAAACCACCAAAAGCCAGCTTCCTATTTAGATAGTTCAAGCAGTGATTATTTTGCAAACTTTACTGAAAAGTTAAATTATACAACTACGAGTCACGAAAAAAATATTCAAGTCATTAGAAGCACAAAAGTTCATTTGCAAGTAATAATGACAGTAATTACTATCACTGATGAACCAAAACGTATGATTAATGCAATTCCGGACATCGGAGGTCCATTTTAAAATGTGTTGCCTTAAATTCTCTATAGTTACAGGTATTTATGTGCGCAAATATTTAAAAAGAAAGATAAGCAAATATGAGATATTTTGTTTTGCAACTCTGATAGGAGATAAAAAGCAAAACGAGTAACAAACTCAAGCAAAAGAAAATAACCACTCTCTTCTTCTCCAGTCAAAGTTTTGTCATCACACTTTCAACAATCTGCTACAGCTATCTTTACTAACTGCGTAATCCTACTTGGAGCCAGAGGTAGTAGCTATTATAATCTTTGAAAGTAAACTGTTTATCTGTGAGTGATGAACTGTCCACCGTGAGCAATGAACAAATGCCCGTGCTTCCCGAGAGAAAGGATGCCCCTCAACCCGCCTTACGCAGTTAAAGAGGTGACTAATCTCTTCATAGAAAACTCTGACATGCACCTTCCTTTAATGTGGCACCCAAAAGCTTAGTTAATTTGTCTCAGATGAAAATGCTGCACAGACAGGTAGAATCCTAATACCACACTGAGTCATAAAAATGACTAATGAAACTTCCCCCCACACAGCTGCTCTGCAGTGCTGTGCTATGAATCAGACGAGGTAATCTGAAGATCACTCCCCCACACACGTTCATTTATTCAGCAGTTTATAAAACCGTCATCAAAGAGGGTTTTCAAGAAACCTAGATGAAAAGCATCCAAAGTCATGAAAATGTGGTTAGTGCCCCAGACACCAGTCTTCATGTAAACAATATAAGCAAATAGTAAAGAATAATATGACTCCAAACCAACAGTGTTAAGCTTTGGGAAACTCACTCCATGTGTTTCTAATTGAAATTTTTAAAATAGAACGCCAATAGCACTTTATGGAAAAGTTACTCAAACTAAACTCACCCTAAGAAATATTTTCTTTACCTCCTCCATACTTTGTCTCCATATGATCTGATAAAAACAGTCATCACTGGGTTGAAATCTGAAAATTAAATGTGAGCTCTAGAAGCACTCCAGGCTGGCAGAACACCCAAGGGATCATGGGGATACCCAGTAGACACAAAGAGATTATAAGCTAATTGGCCTGAAACCTCTGCAAACTGAACAGGTACAGAATATCGGTGAGCACCAGAAACACTGGATCAAGAAAGCAGCTCTCAAAATGGTAAAATGCAGGACTTACACTTGGTTATTACTATTCTTGTCCTCTTCATGTTTCAGGAGACAACTGCACATGCCTGGTTAATAGAAGGAAGTCTCGTTCAGCTCCACGAGCGTGGAAGGACATACAACGCTGTAATGCCAAGTGAGAACCTGAAGCTCATTTTCCCATAGAACCACCTCCAGGATGGTAGCTGGGCTCTAAATTAGGCCAAGCACCATCCCTGGTCCTTGGACTGGGTTCCCCTATGAGGCAGTGGGGTGCAGAGATGAAAAGGAAGCAGGTCTGGATCTAAAAACCTGCTGTGAGCATTTAATCCTTCCAAACCTCAGTTTTCTCATCTATAAAGTGGGGGTTAGGATGGTAGCTAATCATGGGCTTGCTGTGGGGCTTCCCAGAAGTAATCCAGGTGGAGCAGTTAGCACAGGACCTGGCACATCAGGCCTCAGCGCATGGCCCTGTGTTACCTGGAAACCAAAGACTCACATTCCAAACCACCAGCTTAGGAAGATCCTCTGGGGACACCATTCATACAAAAGTAGGAGGCACTCCAGAGTTCCAGCTGAAAACAACTTTGCCCTTCTATGTCTTTAATGCTAACACTTACCTCAATGTTAATTTAACAAAATTAGAGTGAGATATCATATCCAAAACACACTAATTATAGTTAATATTTACTTAGGGCTTTTCTCTTGAGTGAGTTTAAAATGTGTCATATTTTATTATCAAACTCTAGGGAATAATAATAATAAAATTCTGCCTTTTTGTAGAGAGAGGCAATCAGTCCACGGGGCCTGGGGAAGTCACTTCTTGTCCCTCGGCCCTTACTCCCCTCCCCTGTAAATAAGAGGTTGACAAAACATGAAAGCATGACCCTGAAAGACCCTTTCCATTCTCACATCCTGGCCCCCCCAGGCCCACAAGCCAAGCCCACGCTACAGCTACAGCTGAGCTAAAACATGCCAGAGAAACTGCTCTCCTGTTTTGAAAAACCATCAGGAAAGGAGATTCCACAAGATCACAAGATCAGAGAAGCCCTTCAAAGCCATGTGTTGTACCACCAAGCTGGGTGATGAGAAACATCAGGAGAGATGAAAGCGAACCTGAAATGCATTCAGATCCGAAAAAAGAGACCTGGCCAAAAGCACTTGTAATATCGGCCGTAGAATGAGATGATCACTGGCAACAAAGCAGAAGCCGACAGTCTTGTGCTTGTCCAGGTACACGCTGGACAGAAGACAGACACTGGTCCTCTTTAGACTGACATATTTAGGAACTCAGAGCTGTGGGTGAGTCCACCCTGTCACATACACCACCTTCTAGCATGGCAGGTACCTTCTATAAACAGCACCCTTGGAAAGGGCCCTTGGAGGACCTCACTTGAGTGCCCTCAGCTAAAAGCTACAAACATAACAAATGTAAGCTGTTGTCTTCATTACCCCTAAATCACCCTCAATAAAAATTAAATAAATAAATAAATAGATAGATAAATAAATAAATAAAACAGTATAAAGCAAATGGCTTAGAAGAAAATTATTCAGGACTATTTTGACAATCTGACCTTATGATTCAGTGATCTAACATAGGACTTGAATGAAAGGGAAGGATTATCAGAGATGCTTCAGAGCCCTCATGATTTATAATTTTATTGTTCATAAAATAAAATTTAACACTGTCCACTTTGACCATAGAGCTTATTATCCCTTTAATCTATGAGGGTGACTTACTCATCTACTGCAATGGTATTATTCCTCTTCAATGAAGACTTGTGGTTAAAGCAAATCCAAACCCTCCAAACAGGAGAACCCCTTTTCCAGCCAAACTATAAACTCAGTACCATCCATTACCCGAATGAGGGGTCTTCCCACCAAACAGACTCCCCAAGTCCAAATTCTCTCTATCCTCAAAAGCCATTTCAAACAATTCCTACTCTAATATTCCCCCAAGGGAGAGCAATGTCCTTCCCTCAAAGCCCCAGACTGGGAGCTACTTGAAGATACAACCATGTTTTATGCATGTTTGCATTTCCAGTGCTGGGAAAGTGGATGACACACAGAATGTGTTCACTAGGTGCTGGTTAGATGAATGAACGAGCCTCGGGGCTGGGCTGCTCTTCTGGCATCTGCACATTCTTCTTTGTATCAATTTTCTATTGGTACCTAACAAAGTATCACCATTTCAAAGGCTTAGAACAATACACATTTATTATCTCACAGTTCCTGTAAGTGAGCAGTCTGGGCACAGATTAACCCAGTCCTCTGCTTCAGGACCTAGCTCTTCACAAGGCTATAATCAAGATGTTAGTGGGGCTGCAGTCTCATCTGAGGCTCAAGTGGGGAAGAATCTGCTTCCAAGATCATTCACATTGTTGGCAGACTTCATTTCCTTGTGTCTGTCAGACTGAGCACCCCAGCTTCATACTGGCTACCAGCTAGAGAAAGCCCTCGGCTTCCTGCCACACAGTCCTCTGCGTAGGCAAGCCACAAGCACGACAAGGGAGCTTACTTTTTCCAAGCCAGCAGGAAGTCTCTCACGCCACTCAGCTAAGATGGAGTCCTACATATTTTAACATAATCAAGGAAATGACATTCCATCACCTTTGACATATTGACTGGAAGAAAGTCACAGGTTCTTTCCACACTCAAGAGGAGGGAAGTAAACAAAGGTGTCACCCATCAGGGGTTAGCTTTGGTGTGTCTGCCACACTCCCACTGTCACGGTCATCTTGGCCTTTCCACTGGACTGTCAGCTCCACAGAGCAGGGTCTTAGCCCTCAGCACAATGTCTTCTATTCATATATAGTAGACACTTTATAAAAAATTAGTGAATTAAAATGAAAGGTTAAGGACATGTAAGATATAGGCCTCTAAGGACATATACAGAGAGAGAACTCAGCTATAAAAATGTTAGCAGTTGTTTAAAAAAAAAAAGTGTTTACCCATATTGTGACTGAAGGAGTCTCAGACTAGGCCTTGTCTACATGATATCTAAACATTTGGATGCTTTATCAAAAGTAACATGTAGGTATTTGAAAATAACTACATGTTTTCAGTGGGAAGAAAAGATAAAATATTTACTTTTAACAAGGTATAACTATTACCACAGTAACTGATGGTTTAAATAACCTTCCTCCACCCTCTCCAAAAAAAACAAAAAAACTTTTTCCTTGGAGAAGAAACAGATACTTTTTAAAACCCTAATTTTTCTTCCATATGCAGATAAAGTGGTTTTGCATTCATTATTTTGCAGGAAAAAAAAAAAAAGCTACGTGATGGGGAAAACAGTCCCTACTTTACAGGACAAGCAAACTAACTCCTTATTCACTCTTTTTCTACAAAGGCTTCTAGTCTTATGAGGCAATTCCTTTCCTAAATACACATCTCATAAAAGTGTGTGTCATTGCAAATTCTTAACTGGACTGTTGCCAAAGATCCGATGCATTCCTCCAGCAACTTCCAGGAATGAGTCAGCAGGACCCCAAGGAACGGCCAAGCAGCACTGACTTGTCCCTTCTCCGTCTGAACTTCCTCATCTTTACACAAGAAAGCTTTGTCCCTGCCAACACTGAGGGCATGTTCTGGACCACAGCTTACTCTTCATCTCACTTTTAAACTATCTTGGAAACGAGTAATGGCACCTGCCTCCAAAACAAGATGTCATATTCGCTCCTGCTCCTTTTATTAATTTTGTAATACCCTTCTCATCATTCCCTGCCTGTGACATGTTTTATTTCAGTAGACTCACTTTAAACCCAGGGTCCTCAAGCTTCCATGTGGCTCAGGCGGCTAGGTGCTTGTGCAAACGAGGGTCACGGCTCACCCCTGGAGGTTCCAGTGTGGTAAGTCTGGGGTGGGGCCCCACAACCTGCATTTCTTTTTTTTTTTTTTTTTATTGGAGTACAGTTGATTTACAATGTTGTGTTACTTTCTGGTGTACAGCAAAGTGATTCAGATATATATATTCTATATATCATTATATATATACTCTTTTTCATACACTTATCCATTATGGTTTATTACTAGATATTGAATATAATTCCCTGTGCTGTATAGAAGCTTGTCATTTATTTTATATATAGTAGTTTGTATCTGCTAATCCCCAACTCCCAATTATCCCTCCCCTGCCCCCTTTCCCCTTCGGCAACCGTAGGTTTGTTTTCTACGTGTGTGAGTCTGTTTCTGTTTTGTAAACAAGTTCATTCCCACAACCTCCGTTTCTTATACATCCCACAGAGGGCTGTGAGGCAGAGGAGGTCCACACACCACACGACGGTGATAAATGTAGCTTTGGAGCATATAAAGAAGTGTGATTTCAGCATCGTCCAGAGTAGAGAACTAGGAAGGCCCAAAGGTGCAAAACTCACATTCACTGGACGGCAGAACAGCTTCTCCAGGCCTCCTCGGTGACTGTGCAGAACAGACTATGTGTCAACACGCACAGCTGCGCCTGCCCAGGTCCAAGGTCCCCATCTGGGATGAGGGGACCGCTCCATCCCATTCAGAAGGAGAGAAAACACAGGCTTCTAGTCCCCAAGGCCTGGAGCCCAAAGGAGCCAATTTCCCTGTACTCCTTTCCCGCCTCCTCCATGAGTGATCAGGGAGCGGTGAGGGAGGGTGGGTTTATCGAGAGCAGTGGCTCTCAAGCCACGGCTGCATCAGCACCTCCTGGAGGGGCGTTAACACACCGAGCGCTGGGCCCCAACCTCAGAGTTTCTGCTTCAGCGAGTCCAGGGAAGGGCCTAAGAAGCTGCATTTCTAACAAGTTTTCAGGTGATGCTGCCACCCCAGTCTGGGGACCACACTTTGAGAACCACTAGGTCTATGAAGTGCCATTCAAGCAGTCTGTATTATAGGGGCAATTTTGCCAGAGAAAGAGCCTCTAACACTCAACACTGAGCATTAAAAACTGTCACACAGAGAGGTTTGCTATAATATACATTCTCCCAGAACAAAAGGAACTTGGCTTACGAACATCATCTCAGTAGCCACTGAGTTAAATAAATTTCAGCTGGTCTTTCCCTCAAAACAAATGTGACTTGTAATGCTTATTAATCAAGCAACTAAGGGTCTATTGTATACACAGAACCGCTGGGTAGGCCAACTTCCCAACAGATACAAAGTAAAACAAAAGCAGGGTCCCTGCCTTTAATTTAACTTATCATCTGTATTATGTCACCTCCAATTACTAAGAAATTTTGGACTAAAAACATAACCTTCTCACTATCACAATAAGAAAGAGGATTCTTCTCAAAAGAAGAATCCTTGTCTTTGCCTGCATCTACTTTTAGGAGAATAAATCCAATCACTTGTGCATGTGAGCAGGGGAATTAAAGTGGCGATTTAGATATTTTCACTTATTTTTAAGCCAACTTCCAGGAGGTGCCCCCAGCGACCATAAATGGGATGATCAACGTAAAGACATGATACACAAGATCTGTGACCCCCAAAACTTACTGAAACACGTTAAGCATCCTTATTTTCAAGGCAAGAAATATACCAACACATTATAGAAAAAAATGTTCACCAACTGAAAAATTTTCACACAACAGCCAGAAAAACATTAATAATATCACCTTATGTTTATAGGGTTCTTTTGTGAAGCATGTTCATGAACTTCATTTTATTTGATCTTAACTACAAAATAGGAGGTGTAGCCAATGGGTATTAATCCCATTTACAAACAGGAAATAAATCGCCCAGCAGAGGCTACCTTCGCACCTACCTCGGGCTCACCCCACAATTTATAAGTTAGATGGGGCGGAGACATTGAAGAAAACCTCAGAAAAGAATTCAAGTGTATTCCAAAAATTTTACACTCTTACTTTAAATACATCCTAACCACTCTCTGTGAATTTTCTACAATCACAAGATTGGGATTTTTATCTTTGAACTTTTTTAAAGGATTTAACATTTTATTTTTTATTTAGTACCATGTGAAGATCCCCCTCTAATTTGCTTTTCAACACAGCAGTGAACAGACTTTTTTTTTTTTTTTTTTTTTTGATCCTCAAACTTCCATCCTAAGTCTCAGCCTCATGGCTTTGTTTAGAGTGTCACCTTCTGCCAGAGCTCAGCAGAGACACAGAGGTCCAATCTGCATAGTGCTGGTCTGGAAATCTGGGTACAATGCAGGCAGTCGGACTGTGACAATAATCTGTGTGTGGCCTTGGGTACTTCACTATTCTATATGCAGTTTTTCTCATCAATAAAAATTAGTGAGATGATTGAACCTGGTATACCCCCAAAAAATAAAAAAAAATAAAAAAAATAAAATTAGTGAGAAAGGTGATTACATTTTCTATTTAAAACATTATTTTTCAATTAACATTCTGCAATCTGTTGTATATCTTTACAATAAAAATGAAATATCAGAAAGGGAAAGTAAAAAAGCAATCCCTTTTAAAATTACAAACAAACAAACAAAAGTACTCAGGAGTAAACCTGACCAAGGAGGTGAAAGATTTATACGCTGAGAACCATGAAACACTGATAAAGAAAATGGATCATTTAAAGAAATGGAAAGATATCCCATGCTCTTGGATTGGAAGAATTAATATAGTTAAAACGGCTATACTGCCCAAAGCAATCTACAGATTTAATGCAATCCCCATCAAATACCCATGACACTTTTCACAGAACTAGAACAAATAATCCTACAACTTATATGGAACCATAAAAGACCCAGAATTGCCAAAGGAATCCTGAAGAAAAAAAACAAAGCTGGAGGCATAACCCTCCCAGACTTCAGACAATACCACAAAGCTGCAGTAATCAAAACAGCATGGTATTGACACAAAAACTGACATATGGATCAATGGAACAGAATAGAAAGCCCAGAAATAAACCCACACACCTACAGTCAATTAATCTTCAACAAAGGAGGCAAGAATATACAATGGAGAAAAGAGAATCTCTTCAGCAAGTAGTGTTGGGAAAGCTGGACAGCTGCATGTAAATCAAAGAAGTTAGAACACACCCTCACACCATACACAAAAATAAACTCAAAATGGCTTAAAGACTTAAATATAAGACATGACACTATAAAATTTCTAGAAAAGAACATAGGCAAAACATTCTCTGACATAAATCACAGCAATGTTTTCTTAGGTCAGTCTCCCAAGGCAATAGAAAGGCAAAAATAAACAAATGGGACCTAACCAAACTTACAAGCTTTTGCACAGCAAAAGAAACCATAAACAAAATGAAAAGACAACCTATGGAATAGAAGATATTTGTAAACAACGTGACCAACAAGAGCTTAATTTCCAAAATGTACAAATAGCTCACACAACTCAATAACAAAAAAAACAATAACCCAATCAAAAAATAGGCAGAAGACCTAAACAGTCATTTCTCCAAAGAAGACATACAGATGGCCAACAGACACATGAAAAGATGTTCAACCTCACTAATTATTAGAGAAATGCAAATCAAACTACAATTAGGTATCACCTCACACCAGTCAGAATGGCCATCATCGAAAAGTCTACAAGTAACAAATGTCAGAGAGGGTGTGGAGAAAAGGGAACCCCCCTACACTGTTGGTGGGAATGTAAATTGGTGCAGCCACTATGGAAAACAGAATGGAGGTTTCTTTAAAAACTAAAATAGAGTTGCCATATGATCCAGCAATCCCACTCCTGGCCATATACTTAGGGAAAACTATAATTCAAAAAGATACATGAACCGCAATGTTTATAGCAACACTATTTACAATATCCAAGACATGGAAATAACCTAAATCAACAGATGAATGGATAAAGATGTGGGCTATACATAGAATGGAATACTGCTCAGCCATAAAAAGGAATGAAATAATGCCATTTGCAGCAACATGGATGGACCCAGAGATTATCATACTAAGTGAAGTCAAATACCATATGATATCACTTATATATGGAATCTAAAATACACAAATGAACTTATTTAGAAAATAGAAACAGCCTCACAGACATAGAAAACAAACTTATGGGACTTCCCTGGTGATCCAGTGGCTAAGACTCCACACTCCCAATACAGGGGGCCCAGATTCAATGCCTGGTTAGGGAACTAGATCCCACATGCGGCAACTGAAGATCCCATAAGCCGCAACTAAGACCCGGCAGAGCCAAATAAATAAAATAAATAAATATTTTTTAAAACAAAAGAAAACAAATTTATTATTACCAAAGGGGGAAGAGAGTTAGGGAAAAATAAATTAGGAGTTGGCATTAGCAGATACAAGCAGATACAAGCTGCTATGTATAAAATAAACAAGGTTCTACTGTTTAGCACAGGAAACTATATTCAATATCCTGTAATAAACCATAATGGAAATGAATATGAAAAACAATGTGTGTGTGTATATCTGAAACATTTTGCTATACACTAGAAACACAATATTGTAAATCAACTATACTTCAATTTTTAAAAAAAAGGTCAACAACAACAACAAAGTCTTTTTCCATGCCTTCCAAGTAGTGCTGAGAAATACCAAATCCTGTATTGTGTTTATTCCTTAATAATAAAATCCACTTGCATTTGTAAGTCCCTTATTTATGGCTTTCCTTGGCCTACAAGACCTGACTGGGGATCTAGCCATGTCTCCCTTATCACCTATTACTCTAGCCCTCACTGACAACTCAACAAAACTCATTTCTGGGTCCCCGTACAGGGTCAGGCCTATTCCCACCCTGGGGCCTTTCTGCTAGCTGTTCTCTTGGCTAAAAAGCCTCTTCCACCAGACCCTTTCATATCACACAGATCTCATAAGTCACGTCCTTCTAGAGACCTTTCCTTACTCAACTCCCCTCCCCCAGCCCCCATCACTCTCTAGCCTATCGCCCTCTGTTTTTTCCTTTATAGTACTTAACATCTTCTGTGTGCCAGTACCTAGCACACAGGGACACAGTGAAAGTACAACAAATTCATTCATTCATTCATTCATTCAATCATTCATTCATTCCATAAAAGCCCACGTGCTTACTAGGTACTGAGGATAAAAAGACGGTTATGGTATGATCACTAGCCTCACAGACAGAGGCATATTCAACCGGGAAGCACACACCCACAAGTGCACACACTTGATATAATGTGATAAATGTGTAAAATAGATCACTAGTGGGAACCCGCTATAGCACATGGAGCTCAGCTTGGTGCTCTGTGGTGACTGAGATCGGTGGGATGGGGTGTAGGTCCAAGAGGGAGGGAATATATGTATACATATTGCTGATTCACTCCGTTGTACAGCAGAAACTAACACAACTTTGTAAAGCAACTATACCCCAATTAAAAAAAAAAGTTAAGACATAAAAGGATTTGTATGCCTGATATTCATAAGAATGACTTGAATTAGGTTGGGTGATGAATGGTCCTCTCCCCATTCATTTCATTCATGTTGAAAAAAAAACTGAGTGAACTGATCTGCTTGAAACTTCACAGCTCATGGCAAAGACAGAAGCGCTCCCACTCTTGAACTAATGTAGCAAATGATTCATCAAGGTGAAGTAATGCCTCTTAGCCATTCAAAAAGCTTTTACAATGAAGCATGTGGAAGATGCTAATTGTTAACTGATATGGTATTAAGATGAAACATATATGGGTAAAAGGATAGAGATTCTACTTTTACTTTATAGTAACAATAATTAGACTGAAGTTCCTGCAAGATTGAAAGGGAGACTGGAATTATTTGGTAATGCTATAAGAAATACAAACATTTTAAAGTCTACAAAGACAAAGGGTCCTTATTATTATATTTTCCTTATTTTATTATCCTCTTTTCCGCTAGCGGCTTTTTGCTGGTTACATCTTCTTTCCCCTGTGAAGATTCTCCCTTAATTCATTACCAAAATGTACCACTGAAGGTTCCCCTCCAACCATTTAGTTCTCACCTTTAAATAATTGATTAGTAAACTGACCGCATCAACTTCAGTTAAAAACACCTTCCTCCAATTTGTCTTCCCATCCACTGACCAAACTCATCCCTCCTCTGGTCCAGCAGAACCCAGAGCATGTATTAAAAAACCAGCCCATCTATCTCCTAATTTACAAAACACGACATTTCGCAAACTGTTTGCTTATGTCCATGCCAACAATATTACTCAAATGTGGTGGAGTGAAAAAACCACAGGGAATAGTGTAGTTGGCCAAGAGCAGTATTTGGGGATCTAAAATTACAGGGAAAATCATACAACATTCATTTTACTTAGTCCCAAATCTCTATCAGATGATGTTGAGCAGAAAGATTCTAAAGTTGGCAGCGAGAAAGGAAAAGCTGTCTTACAGTTTGGGCCATGCCAGGGTAGCCTTCAGAGAAGCAGGAGGAAATGGAATAAGGTGGTGTGCCCTTGAAAAGCTGTCATAATAAGCACTGTCTGTTGGGCAAGGAATACGCACACAGGAAAAACAGTGGAAAGAAAACCAAAGGGGAATTATTGCCCAAAGGTGAGAGGAAACAGAAAAGGAAAGAGAATTCTTTATGTAGCATTTAGAGGATAGTATTTACAACACCGCAAAATCAGAGACGCTGGTTCAATTCAATTCTACTCAATTCAGTTAGCATTTGTACTATGTCAGAGAACAGAGTCTGGGTACTTAAAACGACACAAAGAAAATCCTGTTCCCCAGGAGCGCCACGCTGATGGGGAGGCAGATGCCCCTTCCACCTGGTCCAGCCACACCCAGGGTGAAGTACGAGTGAAACCAGAGGGCTCCAGGAGGGGAAGAGCGAGCCATGATTTTCACCAGGGGATCCGAGAAACACCAAGAAGGGTGTGTAAAATGTTCGTCCCCTAAGCAGGCACACAGGAACCCCTGAGAGGTCACGTTTGTCACGTGTTGTTGTGCAGGGGCAGCTGCTCTCCAAGCACTCTGTGTGTTATTTCACGCGGTCCCCCAACAAGCCTCTGAAAGGTGGCACAAACATCACCACGCCTGTGCTGTGAACGGGGTAACTTAGCCTTGTGCCAGCTCTCCCAGTCCAAGGTAACATAGTGGGGATGTGTTGACAAAGTATTAACATCAAGTCAGGTGCCTTATGAAAAGCTGCTCAATATCAGTAATTATTAGAGAAATGCAAATCAAAACTACCATGAGGTATCACCTCACACCCGTGAGAATAGGGATCATCAGAAAATCTGCAAACAATAAATGCTGGAGAGGGTATAGAGAAAAGGGAACCCTCTTGCACTGCTGGTGGGAATGTAAATTGATACAGCCATTATGGAAAACAGTAAGGAGGTTCCTTAAAAAACTAAAAACAGAGTTACCATATGACCCAGCAATCCCACTGCTGGGCATATACCCAGAGGAAACCATAATTCAAAAAGACACATGCACCCCAATGTTCACTGCAGCACCATTTACAATAGCCAGGTCATGGAAGCAACCTAAATGTCCATCAACAGATGAATGGATAAAGATGTGGTACATATATACAATGGAATATTACTCAGCCATAAGCAGGAACGAAATTGGGACATTTGTAGAGACATGGATGGACCTAGAGACTGTCATACAGGCTGAAGTCAGAAAGAGAAAGACAAATATCGTATATTAAGGCATATATTCAGAATCTAGAAAAATGGTACAGATCAACAAGTTTGCAAGGCAGAAACAGAGACACAGATGTAGAGAACAAACATATGGACACCAAGGGAGGAAAGCCAAGGGGGGGGGGGGGAGTTGAGGTGTGATGAACTGGCAGACTGGGATTGCCATATATACATTCCTAATAAGAAAAAAATCAAACTGTACACTTTAAATATATGCAATTTACTCTATGTCAATTATATCTCCATAAAAGTTCTGAAAAAAAAAAAACTAACACAAAATTGTAAAGCCATTCTACCCCAATAAAGATGTATTAAAAAAAAAAAAGTTAGGTGCCTTGTGTTCTAACTCCAAAGACTGAACTTCTAACCATGGAGTTATACTGCATCTAGTTCAACACAAGCAAAACTGAGGCCCAGGAAGGAGAGAAAGAGCAGCAACACAAGAAAGGCGGGTAAGGTGGGGGAGCACCAAGCAGCGCTTCCTTCTGGTGACCACACTGTCTTGGGTCTAAATGACACCATGCACACAGATTCTTGGTGCCCAATGGACTGTCCCTACATGAACTGTTCAACCCTTAGTAACACGCGAGGCAAATTAATAGGTGCACGTGAGCATATACAAATACAGCTCTGATGCATTTTTCCATAAGTACCAAAACAGCCAATTTGTGTCACACCAACAAATTATGTACTATTTTCTCTCCAAAAGGAAGAGAGGAAACATCATTAGCAAAACATCCAGTTAGAGCAAGATAAGACCTTAGTCTCTCCCTTATCTATAAATCATTGTATTTAATTACCACGTCAGGGAGGTTTTAAAAACATGAGCCCAATGAGCAGCTGCTGGATATATTATTTTCTGCATTTTTGTGTATTTAACATATTTTATAATTAAAAATAAAATATTTAGTGGAAAAAAAGTACCCAAGTGTTTAAACCTTTTTAAAAACCACTTTAACCACCTATGTATCATTTACAATTTGGCAAATTTCTAACTCTTGCAAAAATACATGTACTTATTGTTCAACCAATTAAAGAAAACCCTATATGCAGCAACATGTAATAATCCTAGATGCAGCAATCTTTGTACGTGTTCAAAACCGAGCTACGGCAATGTTTAGAGGGCTCCCACCTTGAGATTCTCTAAATTGCTAAGTGTTGGGCTTGGCCTTCAGATCCCACACAAAGGGCCATAAATATTGCCCAGGACAGGGTTCCTTCTGCATCACTGTTTCTCAAAAGGTGGGCCACCTCCATCAGCATCACCCGGCGTGCTTATTAAATAAAAACCCCAGAGACTCTGATTCAAGAGAGCAATTTAACAAACTCCACCAGTGACCAGCTGCACATTTGTGTTTAAGAGGCACCAATGTAGAATCTCTTTAAAGCAGACCAAGCGGAAAAGGCCAGAGGTATAACCAAAATCACTAGTGGCCAGTTCCTTACATTTTCTGCTCTCTGGTGCAGCCAGAGCTCCTGCATTAGCGAAGAAGCCACATTAGATCCACACTACAGACTGTGTGGGAGGGGCCCGATTGAGCCTCCGCCTAGGGAATCCCTAAGTGCCCCGGGGAGGCGGAGGCCCAGCTCTGAGTAGCCCACTTCTCAGGCCCACATGCAGAGCATCTATGGGCTCCTATTATGAGTCGAACGATTCCCCCCCCACAAAGAAAGATATGTTGGAGTCCTGATTCCCAGTACCTTAGTATGTGACCTTTTTTGGAGATCAGGTCTTTACAGAGGTAATCAAGTTAAAACGAGGTCATTAGGGTGAGCTCTAATCTAGTATGACTGGTGTCCTTATAAAAAGGGGAAATTTGGACCCAAAGAGAGACAAGCATAGAGGGAAACGAGGTGAAGAAACGCAAGGAGAAGACAGCCTTCTGGGAGCCAGGGAGAGAGGCCTGAACAGATTTATCACCCTCTCCACACCTTGATCTTGGACTTCTAGCCTGAAGAACTCTGAGACAATACATTTCTGTTGCTCTAAGCCACCCAGTTTGCGGTACTTTGTTACAGGCTCGGGAAATCACACAGTGAGTTTACCCAGTAAACGCCAACCCAAAGCAGGGCTGTCAGGAGAGTTAAAGACCAAGACCTCAAGAGAGATGTTGCCGCACTGGACGTCCAGGAAGCCTAGGGCAGTGGAAAGAACAACAAACCAAGAGCCACAGAGCTGGGGTGGGGTCTGAGCCCTGCCCCCCACTTAAAAAGGGGTAATCAATCATGCCTGCCTGGCCTGCACCCCCAGAGTGTGAAGGTCAAGGAATGCTCTCCAGTGCTGGTTTCAGCAGCACATCTACCAATATTGGAAAGATACAGAAACGATTAGCATGACCGCTGCACAAGGATGACATGCAAACTCGTGAAGTGTTCCATATTTTTTTTTTCAAGTAAAAGAAAGAAAGAGAATGCCCTCCACAGGCTCTAAAGCACTGCACAAATTACCTTCCCCTCTTCAGCAGCTCCTCAGCCTCTGCTCTGATCTTGGTCAGTGTTACAAAAGTGGTGACACCGCCCTAGCCCTCAAAGTCACCCTGTGCACTGCTAGCAAGGACTTGGAAGCAAAATCTGCATTTTAGGAAAATTTAATTCGAGCTCGCAAACATGTTTGAGTATGTCTGGAATATCCAAGACAACAAATAACAGAGTCGGAAACAGCAAACTCCTGTGGTGGCCAAAGGTCCTTTCAGCAAGTCAGGCCTCCTAAGGGCCACGGGTCCCTGGGCAGAGAAACACTTCACTGAAGCAGGCCAGGCAGGGGCAGGCGGGGTGTTCAGACTGGCCCAGGGGCTGCAGGGCTTCACAATGAAGGTTTAAGTATGACTGCAGCCCAGGATTTATGGTTCCTAAATGTTTGTTTTAACCGGTGCTGAGAACACATATTTGACCCAGTGTGAACTTGACCTCTGGGTCCTCCTGCCTTCCCCCGGCTGTCTGTGCCACCCGACAAGATTTTCCAGCTGACCTTCCCACCCCTGCTCCCAGCACTGGGGCTGGGGTGGCCCTCCCAGCAGCTGCCACAATAAACCTCACTGCAGATCTATTGGCGGAGCAGCTGTCAATGGCCACAGCAGGCAGACGAAAACTGTGTGATCACTCTGGACCCAACTCCGAGCTTAGCTAGCACGACGCCGAGCCAGGAGGGCCAGGAGATGGCCTGAAAGGCCTCTCGGTCACCTGGAACTCTAGCCGCGGCGCACACTCACGGACGATGCCCTCGACTGCAACAGCTCTAAGCACCAAGGGCATACATGACTATGTCACTTCTGTATATAATTAAGGAAAATGTCTAGGGTTGGCTTTTTTTTTTTCCCTAAGCAGTGTGGGCTGAATGCCAGTGGAAAAGCAATGGAATATCGATTTTCTGTGTCTTGCTAAGGAGAGAACAAGTCACTTGATGTGCCATGAGTTAAGTGAGTAAAAACAGACCCTGCACTCCCTACAGCTGGCTGCGTTTCTCCTCTATTCATAGACCCTGGCATATGGTAAAAGCTAAACAGATATCCGTTAAGTAAATGAAAGAACCATCCATGCGTTTAGGGAGGGCCTGCCATGTGCCAGGCACCCGCTTTGGACTCAGATCTGCCACCTTTCCTGTTCCGTCCACCTCATCCTGCCAACCCCGCCTCACCCTCATGTCGCCTTTATTCTTTTGTGTTGTCTGTTCCCAAGTCCAGTCTTCTCTTTAAAGCTGAGCCCACTGGCAATGTCTCTCTCTGGCCTGCACTCATCCTGAGAGGGGGACAAAAAGATTGGAATGACCAACAGGAGGTGGGTTCAGTTTAGACAGAGAGGAAAAAATGCAACAAGGGGGAAAGGCAAAAAAATGTTAACACCCTCCCAATCAATGTGGACCCCGTGGAACAGATGCGGTGCCACCTCCTTTGCCCAAAATGGACATCACTACCAGCAGTCACTCCGTGTTAATCACTAAAATGCCACATCTCGAGGTGCGATTTCAACTCCTAGAGACACACACTCAGAGGGTGTCTGGAAAAGCAGCATTAATATGCAACCGGGCATCTCTACATAGTGACCGGGTGGCTAAAGCTCTGGGGGACTGCCACGGTGCACACCCACATCCATCCTCCGCCCGCGGGGGTCTGCTGCAGCTCGTCTCACATCTCTCGGATTAGCGATTTCAGGTTCGCTAAATCTTCAGTCCTCAGAAGCACTGGCCCATGGCCCATTTAAATTAAGTTTCAATCAACTGAAAACAATCCAGTCTGCCTTGAAGCGGCACCTTGTTTTCCTCACAGCATTAAGCAAAATAAACAACATAAACACAGCCCATCTCGTATGCAGAAATATTTTTTGCATCAACGGGAAAACGGCCTCTACAAACTGAAATTCTTCAGCTAAACCCTTTCGATTATCCTCAACATCGCACTGACAATTAGAAGGCATCCTGGGTGCTGATTTAAATTTAACGTGCGCATTTAAATATGCATACACATTGGTTGACGACTACTATCCTTTTTATCATTTGAAACATGGCTGTTTGACAATGTCGTGTTCATTACACATGTGACGACTATCTCAACAGGAACATTCATGTCAACGTGCCACAGGTTTTAGTATTTGTAAGTGTAATAAGTCACACTCAAGTGCAACTGTCCAATCTCAGTATAATCAGGAAGCGAGAGAGGAGAGAGACCACAAATCAATTTCTTTTGGAGTCCAAATTTCACTACTACTTACCAAAGTAGCTGTAGTCACAAAAATTGGTGTTAGAATTTTTTCCAATTTATGAATACCTTACAGCAGTATTTTCCATCTAAAGAGCAAGCTTTACACAAAGAGAACTAGAGATACACAAATAATCTAATACTTAGTCTCTTTCAAAGTTCTTTTAAAATAAATCATTCTGGGGTACAGAACAACCCAACCTACTGTATTTCTTTTTTCTCAGTAATCAAAGCCAGGCAGGATGGAAGTGACTGGCTTTTTCATGTATTCCTTTTTTCCTTCATCTACATTGAGGTATAACTGACAGATAACAATTGTGTATATTTAAGATGACGATATTTTGATATTTGCACACACTGTAAAATAAGCACCACAGTCAAGCTAATAAACGTACCCACCACCACACAGTTAACAATTTTTGGTGTGTATGGTGGGAACACTCTAAGATCTACCCTCTGAGGAAAGTTCGAGTATATAACACAGCATTGTTAACTACAGTCACACTGCTGTACATTAGATCTCCAGAACTTACTCATCTTGAGGGACTGAAACTTTGTACCCTTTGACCAATATCTCCCTATTCCCCCCTCCCCCACACCTAAACTACTTTACAGCCGTGATAGGAAAAGGGATCCACATGCACATTCTTTGGAAAGAAGATGATGAGAATAGCTGGAGATACACACATAGAGAAAAAAGAAAACCAAATAATAGATACATGAGACAGGATTTACTTGGCTTGCTTCAGTAATAAACTCTAAGAATCCTCCTGGTTTCATCAAGGCTTTCACATCCATCATTCTCTTTCACCTTGATACCTGCAACAATCCTGAAGAGTAGTCAAGTTGTGTGTGTGTGTCTGTGCGTTTTGTTTGGCCTTGCGGCATGTGGGATCCTAGTTGCCCAACCAGGGATTGAACGCACACCACGTGCAGTGGAAGCATGGGGTCTTAACCACTGAACTGCCAGGGAAGTCCCAGTAGTCAAGTCTTTAGCACAGTCATTTCGGGATAGGAAAATATTAGGGTCAGAGGGGTCAAATGAATTCCCCAAGGCCACACAGCTAGTGAAGGTTTGAGGATTTAAACTCAGGTCTCCTGAACCCAAGGCCAGGGGTCTTTCCTGGTGTCACACTGCTCAGCCATGGACACAAGTTTCACTGCCTCAGTGGCAACCCCCATTGTCCCGTGCGAAGGCCTAAGGCTCCCTCACCTCTCTGGCTCCACCGGACAAACACAAGTCCCCTATTGAAACATACCCACCTAGCAGATATAATACCTTGGGTTGAGCCCAGACCTAACCCAGCATCATTTTTAAAAACACAACTATTCTTGAAAGGAGTTGTGATTTAAGCTTCCAGCATTTGGGCCTGAATTAATTTCTCAGACTGGGCAGTACTGGAAGGCTTAGATTCTGGTACTGTCCAAGGGCTACCTTCTAGAGGCAGGAAGGATAACTTGAACCAAAAACTGGAAGCCTTTGTTATAGGCATTAATGAGACTAAACCAAAGGAGCAACTTCCTCTGGAACACTGTATATAGTAAGTGTTCAACCCTAACTTTTCTGACCGGTAGCCTTTTGCGACCTTTCTCTTTCTGGGTCACCAGAGGGCAAACCTGGCTAAATCTACGCACACTCATGCCCTTGCCTCCCTCACCTGGAGAAGCAGAAAGCCATGAGGTGATTCCTCAAGACCGGGATGCTCTCCTTCTAGAGCATGTCTGTATCTTCTAGAACATCTCTGGATCCCCAAATCCTCCGACAACCTAAGAATGAGGTACTACTCTCTTTTCAGAGAGGGCACTCAATTGCATCATTTGCCAAGTACACTTCTTTGAAAGCCTTAACACATTCCCTCTAATGGGCACCAAGGAGCCCTCGCCTGTAATCTATAAAAACCTGCTCTGTATTTTTAATCTTTACACAACAATATCCCACTTTACACAGCAGTGGTGCTTTCATGGATGGGCTGTCTCCATGTAACAGGCCAACCATATCATATCAGATTTGCAACAGGAGTTACTGAAGGGAGAAGAGGGTGTGTAATTTGACCCAAGCAACTATAAATTCAGAAAAATGCTGGAGCACTATTGTCAAGTGTAATCTAAGAAGTGAAGAATTACGACTTAATCTAAAATGCCTACAACCCTGAGTATTTCTGATCTAGCGGCTTGAGTTCAATAATGAAGAGGCTGATTAGTGAGTTCATGTCTGCCACTTCTCCTTGATCACAGCCAAATCATAACCTATCTGGACATTGCTTTTTACAAAACTAAAGCCACTATGCCAAAGGCCTGTTTCTTTCAGGGACTGAAGGCATCTTTCGACAAGTAAGTTCACCAGAATGACTGGAGCAGAAAATTTTTTTAATTCATTCACCAGCATTTTAAAATCCAAACCACATACAAGACTAAATTTGTTACGCTGAATACTAATAAGCAGCTAAAATTTTGGATGATTCTAATCCACATGTTTATGGTTCAAGTTCTATGCAGAGAACACCTAAGAATGCTTAACTTTTTCTTAACGGAAGTAAGAGGTCTTTATTTAAAATTAGCACTAGACAAAACAACTTAAGAGGATCCTCAAAGTATAGTTTAACTTAATCCTTAATTTCACAGTGCACAGGGGAAATATTTTCTGATGTTCTCAAATCTACATGCATCATTAATACATGTTTCAAAACAGTGCTAAGCATGTGTGTTAGCTGGAGAAGCACTGCAGGAAAACCCACTTGTCAGTTCTAAAGAACAGAGTGGTTACCTCCTAGGAAACAGGCCCTGAGGATGGCAGATTCTGATTGCTGTTTTCAGAAAGCTTTAACACGACTGATGCTTTATTCCAGCAGGGCCTCCTACTTCCCATTTCCCTCCTACCATCCCCGTAAAGAATGATTTTCATTTGTCGATATTCATGTTGAAGTCAATTGCATTGGTTCCGCCATACGGCACATCCTCCAATGGGAATTTTTTTCCTAGCCCCAGATTCACGGGTGTAACAGAGTAATTAATACCACGGTTGGGTGCAGGGGAATCCTGGATACACAGCACGGTTTTGTACAATGAACCGCTGCTGCCACTGATACGATCATTACCCTGGTCCAGCCCTTCCTGGATGGTGATGAAAGCTGTCGGTGACGGGGTGGACTGCATTGCAGACATCAACGTCTTCAGGGCAGCATCAGCCTCTTCAAGTGACCCCTGTGGGGACCCCCCCCACCACCATGTGGACAGACCCACTTCACATACTGTGCAGGTCCTCTGTGACCGTGGGAACTTACGTTTGGTGCACCTCTGGGAGCCAGGGGCCTTACTCCAGCCATGGCAGCACTGCCCTCCACAGACATTGACCCTGAAACAAAGCAAGACCCTTAATTCAATAGTAGCAACACTCTCTTCCAGAGAGCCCCAGCCTCCAGGGGGCTCCTGCAAGCCCAGCCTCCTGCTTCCACATTCCTCTGGCCTCCAGAGAGTCCTAAAAGATACCCAGGATGCCCAACCCAAAGCTGCCCAGGTAGGAAGGCAAGGACGGTGTATCAGGGAAGATGGGAGAACCAAATCTGCATAACCTAGAACTATACAGGAGGGGAGAACGAGGTCCAAATAAATGGTTTTCTTAACTCCAAAAGTAAAGTAAAGCCAAATGTACTTTGCATATTATCTGAGCCCACATTTTGAGTTGAATCTGAGTTTCAGAGAGAGGCATCCAAACAGGGGTGAGATCACAACGCCTGGAACCACCCCTGAAGAAAAAAGAACAAATAAGCAACACAAGATTTCCCCCACACCCTCAACCTGTGAGTAATGGGGAGGGGGGCGGGAAGGATGTTTATGAACGCCCAATAACAGAAACTATCCAACCGAAACGCCTGTCAATGCTAAGACACCCCGCCGCCGGAAAGCAGACCCCACAGGTGCAGGGAAGTCAAGCCCTCAACTACTAGGATGCTGAAAATTCTAGATCACAGAACAGGAGCTGGATCTTTACAGGCAGCCTTCCTCCAAACTTTTTTTTTTTTCATTAGCTAGGGAAAAAAAAATTAGACTGGCTTGCAAAGAGAAGTTTAATTAATGCTGAGGGATTAAGTTGTAGTGACTTCATGTTTACGCCCATCTTCTAGGAGTAGTTTGGTTCGCGCACAGGAGGTTACGCCCCAGGCAGAAATGCCTTTTGTGTTTACCCGCAGCTCGGTAACAATGCGATCGGAGTTTATCCTCAGTCAGAGATCCCCGGCTTCCCCGCACTCCGCTCTTCCCGCCGCGCTCCAAGCGAGGCAGGCAGAGGCGGGCGGGGAGGAGACGGCAGACCCACGGCGCATGACGCCCGCGACCCCGCGTGTCCCCGCGCGGCCGGCGCGCGCGAGGAAGGAGGGAGGGTGTGGACTTACCCCTGCAGCTGCTGCTTCTGGTGAACCTGCAGCCTCGAGCCCCCGCCGCTCTGGGTCTCCTGCTGCACTCTGGAGCGCACCGCTTGCCTGCCTTGTTTGGCGAACGGGGCGGCCGCCGGGGGACCGCCGGGCTTGGGCTGGAGCGGCCCGCCGGGGGCCCCGGGACGCGCCGGCTCCGGCGGGGGCGGGGGCGGCCGGAGCCCCTGCAGAGCCGCGCCGCCGGGCGGGCTGGTGCGCCGAGTCCGCTCCGAGGGGGCCCCGGCGCCCGCCGAGCCGCGGCCGTACCTGGCGTTGAGCGCGACGTTGAAGGTCCGCGGGCGCGGGGGCCCGCCCAGCGGCAAGGCGCCCGCCGCCAGGCCGGGGCCCGGGCGCACCACGTACGTGATCCTCCGCACCCGGCCGTGCGCCGACGACGCGAGCAGCCCTGCCCAGAGCAGGAGCCCCCACCTGAGCCAGGCCCCCGCCATCGCGGGCCCCAGCCGGCGCCCCCGGCCCCCGCCCCCGGCCGTGCCGCTCGCCCGGTGCGGCCGCCCGCGCGCGCTCAGGCTCCCCGAGGACGGCCGGGAGCCCGGGAAAGGCGGGGAGGAGGAAAACTCGGTTGCAGGAGAGGAAGTTCTGCGGGCGGCGGAGCGGCCCCAGACCGCAGCCGAAAGCGGCGGGGAGGAGGGGGCGGGGTGGGGGTGGGGAGCGCGGGGCCCGGGAGGGGAGGGGCGCAGGGCGCGGGCCGCGGGCCGCGCAAGGTGAGGGTCCGCTCGCCCAGCCGCGGGCGCAGGGGCCGCCGCGCCCGGGACCCGGCGAGAGTGGGCGAGGGCGGGTGTGCGCGCGCGGGACGCTCAGCGGCAGCCCGGGCTGCAAAGTCTTTAAAAAGTTTCTCTCGCCGTGGAACCGAGTGTCAGATCTGAGCAGCCAATCTCCGGCAGACGTGACGTCAGGCAGTAAATCCTAATTGGGGAAAGCGTGAGATGAGCCCGAGAACTCGCCGCCACCCTCCACATCCACATAGATGGTTACTGGGGGTCGGCAAGGCGGAGGTCCCCGCTCCCCGATCCCGTCTCCCGGGAAAGGACAAAGGACTCGGCCAAGTCACTGAACGGTCCTTTCCTTCCAGAAGCCCCACAGGACTCACTGGATACTGTTTGGAAGGCATTTCCAGTCATTTTCTTATCCGTGTTTGCTCCGATACTTGCTGCGGGTATTGGACTAAAATACCACATCGGGCCCCAGAAAGGAGTGCTGGGGGTGAGCCGAGTGTCCATCGGTTTAGATGGTTCTCTTTGGGATTGTAAACTCCGCGTGACTGTTTCTGGTTCTGCAGCTTCTGGTACCCTACTCCTCGCTTGGCATGTACCAGGGTGGGCAGCAGGGGGCGCCGGCGTAGATGGGGAAAACCGCATCAGGAATCGACCCCGGAGGCAGCCCTGCTCCTGGTGAAAAGGCCTTTATGATAGGAATACAGGGTTTAGGATCCATCCATATCTTTTTAAAGACAGATCAGTTCCCTGGACCCGTATCCAAAAGGGAAGTATCACCCAATGGAGATGACCCAAAATCACATTAAGTGCGATGCAGAATGTTCCAGGGGACAGAGTCCCTGGGGTCAGGGTGCTTTTGGGGGGAAACCATGAAATAATAACATATTTACTTCTAGCATTTGAATTTAAAAGTGTCTCCATCAGAATTCACGCTTTTCCTACAGGAATGCAATAGAAAACCCGCATTGGCTAGTGGACAGTTGGTAGCAGGTGACAATGTTTTAAAAAGAATTAATAGAAAATAATTTAAAGTTGAGGAAACTTAATCCCTTTATCTTTTTTTTTTTTTTTTTTCCTGTACATTGGAGAAAGACCTCCAAAATTTAATTTGGCAGGAGAGGGCGTCAGTACATCTGCCTGAGCACGTTTCATGTAACAACACACTCTGAGAGCCACAGTCACAGAGTAAACAGCATCTGGCCAGAGGGAGAGACCTCAGTTCAGCCCCAACACTGCCGCTAAGTAGCTGAAAGACCACAGGCAGCTCCCCTCTCCTCTCTGAACCTCAACTTCCTCCTCCATAACACAGAGAAGTTGGATTAAAAGTTCTTTCCAGCCTTAAGAGTCTGTGGCTCCAAGAACATCCGGGGTCCCTGTGGGCAAGATGAGTGAGGTCACTTGAGGTCAGTCTCTGAGCCAGGCCAAGGGGAATCAGCTGAGAAGGTTGAGGGAGGCGGGTGCGTGAAGAAACTGTCTTCCAGCCTGGGATTCTGTAGATAGGACACAGCACAAGCTAATAAATAGCCACCAACTGCCACTCTGAGGCAAGCAGAGAGGCTGAGCCTTTGTAGATACAAAGTATCACAGGCACAACCTTTTTGTTCTGGAGAAACTTCCTATCTGGTTAGAGAGAAAAAATATAAATAAATGAAAGCTTTTAAAAAAAAATAAAGCAACAGTTTGAGATAATAACAGAACCCTCCCAAGGCAGTATCTGATTTGAGAGGCCAGTGTCACAGTACAACCCATAATTCTCTGTCATCTCATGGAGAATTCAGGACATGTAGAGAAAACATTTCCTGCCCAGTTCAATTCAGTCTACAGAGATTTCCTCTCTCAGGTAGGGATTATAGAGCAGCAGTTGAAGTGGATGGGGGGACGAGGTGTCTAGAAGCAATAACTCCATTCTGAAGAGCTTAGACTGGAAAGAAGATGTGTCAGACAGGTGAAAGCTCAGAAAATAGTGATGGACAGCATCACCAAAGGACCAGACTTTAGTCTATGGTGGTGGGTGAGCTGTTCTTGTGAGTCACTCCAGGACCCTGATGGACAGCATACATCAAAGCCTGTTGCAGTCAATGAGAGGCAGCTGCCTGCAGAGGGCAGAGCCTGGACAGGGAACGACTAGAGCATGGCTGCTTCACGTCCCATGGGAACTTGAGCAAGTCATTTCACCTAAGAGCCTGTTTCCAGAGGCCCTGGGGATCAACCCAAGATCCTCACATTTGGGGACAGCAATGACCTTAACCATGCTCTATATTCCGCAGGAAAAAAAAAATGTTTAGAAAGATACAATGCAATCTTCCTTTCTCTTGACCCACGGCAAAGCAGAGGTGGGTATTTTACCCCAGTCTTCAATCTGATTACAACCTGCCTTATGACAGATTTGCATACATCACAATCAGATCATCTCAGAAATGTAACCACAGGAAGAATCTCTAGTGTAGATGTTAATCACATCTGTAAATGGTCCATATACGTTTGTATACATGTGTGTTTATACACAACCATTAATGTGGTAATATACACATAAGCAAGCAGCCCCACTCTAGTCGAGAAACTCTAGCAAAGTCACAGTTTTTCCACATCAGTCTCTTGCTATCTACATAACTAGCAAGATAATCCTTGAAAAATGTGTTGTGCACCCTATGTACTATACTGTATGAGATGGTCACTCATCTGAAACACTGAACTCACTATTAATCTGAAAGTGAAAGCCCAGTTTCTGTCAGGCCTGGGGACCAGCATTTGCCAAGTCTAGACCCAGTTTAATGCCAAGCCCCCTAGGTTTCAAGGTCCATTTATACTGGCAGTACACAACTTCCTGGTTCAAAAAACAAGTCTTTAAAGATCTCATAAAACTTCTTGGACTTCAGATGGTTTTTACAAAACAATACTCAGATGAGCTAAGTGTAAATGAATCAGAAAAGAGGATTATGTTTCCCATAAAAACTCATGGGTTTGAGGATTAGGGGAAAAAAGGAAGGCTGGCAAACGCCAAACTTTTTAAAGCACTTTGAAACCATTAGTCAAATTCAAAATGCAGCCAGGTTCCCTCATCCTTACATTTTATGAGTTTTGTAATTGAAAATCTTTTCCTACATTTAAGATCAGCTACAAATCAACTTTAGTGGCTGCCTATGATCAGAACCCCTTCCATCCATGTTTTCTTTCAGCCAAGGATTTCATGGAGCTTCTCTTAGTTCTCTTCTAATTTCATCAAGAAATCCTTAGAAAGAGAAAAAGAGGGGAGAAGGGGAAACGTGAAATAGGAATTCAGTGAGTTGTAGACAAAAGGAAGAGAAAGGAGAGCGAAAGCAAGAGAGAGAGAGACTGAGGAATGGAAAAGAAAGGGAGGGGAAAACAGGAGAGAAAATGTGAAGACAAAAAGCGAGGGGATGCAGCAGAAGGAGGAACAAAAAGAGGTGGGTGGAGGGAGGGAAGGGAGGAAGAGGATGGATTGGAGAAGTCACAAATGAAGGAGAAATCAATAAATGAGAAGAGGAGCAAACAGGTTGGACAAGGGAAAAAGGAAATATCGGGAGAGAAGAATTATACCCGGCATCTGTGGGCCAGTCGTCTCAGGTTGCTCAGCAGGATCCTGGCAGCCATTTCTGCACCTTGGCTGGTTCTGACCTGAACATCAGTTTGTCCAGGTTTGGGCCAGAATTAAACCTGTGACCTTAGAAAGTGCTAACATGGTGGCTGGCTGGCTGCCCTACACCACATGCAAAGCAGGAGGCACAGGAAGTCCCGTGTTCTCCCACACAAGCAGGTGGCCAAAGACCACAGCTTTAGCTAGAGATGCCTGTAAGTAGGTACTTCGTTTACTCTCGTGGTCCTCTCCCTTGTTCTTTCAACCATTTCATCAAAAAAGCAGAGATGAAGGAGATTAGAAATATGTGACCTCCTCCACATTTAACTCAGCTTCCATGAAAAATCACACGGAGCTTTACCAATGAAGAATTAAAGCAGAGACTCAACCAATGAAGGCATCAGTGTTTCTGCCAAGATGTGTCAGCAAGATGGAGATGGAGCCGATTTGCAGCGAAAGATGAGGTGCCCCTGCAGCTGAGCAACAAGTGGAACCAAGGTTTACTCTAGTGCTTTCCTTCCCTTTAAAGCTTCAGGTTTGAAATCTAAAACATCCTTAGTTGTCATTCAACAAACATTTATGGAAGTCTAGGGCCTTCATCTAGCCTATGTAAACCCTTACAGCAAAATCAAAACAGACTTCCATTTCAGGTGGATAATATACCTGGTTGGATTGCAACCCAAAGTTGCCCCTGGGCCAGTGAGTGCCTTTGTGCTGACCCTGAGTGCCTGGCCATGGCAATGGAGACCCTGTCCATGTGGAGTCTAACGAGGTACACAGACCTGGGACAAATAATCACATGTGTGGTGGGTATTGAAAAAAGGACCATGGGAAATGAGACCCACCCATAAAAGGAAAAGGGTTGGGGTATAGACTACCTTTCTGCAAATTTTGAAGAGCCAATCCACAAAAGGAAACTCACCAAGAGTAAAGTTTTATGTACACTAAATTTCCCTTTCTGATTATTTTGGTCCTTTCTTACTTGAGTATAATCAAGGATAAATCTCACACAATGGCAGCTGCTAAAGAGAATGAAATGCCTCTCTGTCTTCAAGAAACCAAAATCTATTCATTAATTTACTTTCATTGAGGTTTTTCATACCCATTTATTCACATTTTTGAACATGAAACATGAAACTACATAATAATTAAGTGGCTATCAATACGATTTTATTTACACTTCTCATTCACTTCCTCCAAACTTCATTGGGTCATTGGCTGGTCAACATTCAAGAGGGCACAAAGGAATATGTTCTTTGTCTTGAAGAGTTTGCATCTTGGAAAATACTTGGATGTACATTGAGCTGAAATGCACCTCAACTCTATGAAACACTTGACTTTTGACCACAAAACAGCCCCCAATGAATTGCATTTAGCTTTGGTATTCCAGTTATAAACACTATGACCTTCTATTCAGTCATTGGAAGTTTACCTAGTTTCTCTGCTTAAATTTAAGTTCAAAGATGCCCAGACACCTGCAAGGTTGGCTGAGTGCCAGGCAGGCAGAGTAACGCTCTCTCCCCTTAAATGCAGCTACTTACAAATCATGATCCAATTTTAACAGGAACCTCTTGCTTTGTGTCAGCTTCTATGCTTCCCTGGTTGTTGAGTTGCTGGAATTGCTTCTTTATGCAAATTTCAGGACACTAGTCATTGTTATTTCTCTTGTCTACATTAGAATTTTCACCCAATGACACAAGTACATGATGCTGCCTGAGTTTAACACCTGATCCTAATTATTTTTTCCCCAAAATATTTTCTCTGCCTCCCATAAAACTGATTAAAATATCATACAATGAATAAAGCAGCCTAGAAAAAAGAAGAAAATAAGGGAAGTTACTGTGTAACCTCTACATATCAATTCCTAGCCAGCCTGTCTGGTCTTCTGAGACCCACAACCCTTCAAAGATCGTCTCCTTCTCACTCTTTCAACCTCATCTTGGGCTACTCCCCCAAATGAACCTCTGCTCCAACTACATTTATCTACCCATTTTCCTTCTGTCTCTTTGAAAGGGAAGAAAAAAAAAAAAGGCTGGACAGCCACTAGTCTGCAAAAAAAGGACACCCATATTCCTCCCTCTAGTCTCACCTTACATCATTCTCTTGACATACCGTCATCTCTTCAAACAAGTCCTCCTCCTGCTTCAAAAGAGAATTCAAGATCCTTTACTTCCATGAAGCTCTTTGGACCACCTTAAACCTTACTTTACTCTCTCTTCCTAACCCCTACAGCATTTCTCATCCATCCCGGGCATTAGGCACAGAATACATGCTTTGTAGTAGACACAGAACACTTTTGCAGCTGAAGACTTTTTTTCTTCTTGGTCTTCCTAAGATAAACCAGAACTAAGGCAAGTCATGATTAATAATAGTTGAGGTTTGGTTGCAACAACAGATGACAAAGTGACTTGTCTTTAGCTCTTTGAAGACAAGGTTCTGCTGAGCAATGGGGTTTGCCCAAATTTTCACCAAAACCTAAATTAAGTTGAATTAAGCCATAGCTCTCTGTAGGGAAAAAAAAGTTTTCCACCTCTGAATTGTTAGCTTGAAAAGTTCTGTATAAAGAATTTTGTCTTATTTCTGTCTGAAAACTGTAAAATTCCCAGTAATACCATTAAAGTAGTCAAGGCTTTTTATAACATCTCTTTTTTGTTGCCCTCTCACCTGTTTTGTTGCCCTCTCAAGCTGTTGTGGGTGGCCAGGACAAACTCTGAGAATGCAGCTAGTAAAATCCACATACTACAGATGAACTGAGCAATATACAGAAGGAACTCATACCACCAAAGAAACACCAGCTAAGCAAGGAGAGGCCTGGCTTTCTAAACAGTGAGGGGAGACCAGTAAAACCAGCCCAGTGTCTGTGATTCCTCCCACTTTCCTGGTTTTAAAGCCCAAGCTACTGCGAGAGGGATCAGGTTACATTTGCCAGCTGCCCCAGAACTTTCCACTTAACCCTTTTCAATCCACCACCTGGATGTTACACTTCCATTTCACTCAGAAGAGCATCTTCCACCTTTATATTTTCCCCCATGTTTTCCTCCCAACATACAAGTACCCGGCCAACCCCCAATGCCACTCCACCCCCATGAAGCTACCTGCACCCACACTGACTTCGTGCCTCCACCTCATCACTAGAGGCCTGTGTTGAGGTCAGACACCTGGTGTGTCATATTCCCAATGCCTAACACAGTGTGCAAATCATAGTAAATGTTTTTGTTGTAAGTAAATGCACAGTGTTTGTTGAGTGAATGACTACCCCTTTGCACACCTAACTGCTGTGAGCAGTCCACAACAAGAAACCTCCAACTATAATTTTTTCATCATAAGCAAAAAATTTGCCCAAGATCCTTAAGTTGTCAGGGGTCTGAAGACTCATTCTCTGACTCATTTATTCATTCACTAGCCATTTTTGAGAGGCAACTGTTTTCTTTTTCTTTTTTTTTTTTTACCATGCAGTACAGCTTTCAGGATCTTAGCTCTCTGACCAGGGAAGGAAGCCACGCCCTCGGCAGTGAAAGCACAGAGTCCTAACCACTGGACCACCAGGGAACTCCCTCAACTGTTTTCTAATTAACTAAGAATGGAGGATAGGTTTTAGAAACTTTTCCTTAGGGATCTAATATGCCTGAATAGATGCAAGGATTCTCTCTGAAAACTGGGGAGGTTTTCTTTAGAAGGCAGGGGATGAAGAGCTGGATAAATGGAATCTCTTCTTACAGTCCTCTTGTCGCTAATTGCTAGAAAATCACTGGCAGAAAATCTGTGAGCACATAAGACAGCATCTGTAGCATGTAAGTACATAACCTTGGATATTTGCTTGCCAGGAAGGAGCAGAATGTATGGTTAAGAGCACAAACTTTGGTATCAAACAGCCTGGGCTCTGTTCTTAGTTCTGCTCCTGAGTTTGGGAGTAAACCTGGGCGCCTCAGCCCATGTTCTGATGAATCTAGGAAGAAGCTGACTGGGCAGTAGAACTAAACTCTTGAATCCCCCTTGAACAATCACTTTTATGAGGGAAAGTTTTTGAGTTAACTCAGTGCTGCCCTGGGAACCGCTTCTCAGCTGGAGGCAGTTGGACATAGATAATCTCAGCCTTAGATCTGTCACAGCTGCTCTTTCCCCCTTTTTATCACTTTATAGTTCAGCACACAGAGTCATTTCTGTGATCGTGAAGTGTTTTCCTGATAGCCAGCTCAGCCTCTACACGCTTACTGCCCTAACTCTTCCAGTAGCCATTTCTAGAAAAACGGAGCTTCCTCCGGTGGTTTTAGAGTCAAAGATACCAAAAACTAGAGTCATTTGTGTTTCTCCCTCAGTGGAGAGAGGTCAGAGGGTCACTCTTTCAGGTTGCTTTTGCCTGCTGATGGCGGAATCAGGCTGGGAGGAGATTAAGAGCAGAGATGGGAGAAGAGACAGTTTTACAAAGGGAGATATGGTGGGAGTAAGGGAAGAGAATCATCCATGTTCATTCACAGAGCACTTTATAAAGGCCCATAAGTGGCACAGGAGGGTCTGTACCTGCCATCACTGAAGGGGGCCACACGACAGACATTTACCTTTGTAACCAAAAAAATGGCATTCCATGATTTAATAAACCATGCACCTCTCTAAGCTTCTATTTTCTTATCTATGAAATGGGAATAATATACCCAGAGAAAACCATAGTTCAAAAAGACACATGCACCGCAATGTTCATTGCAGCACTGTTTACAATAGCCAGGACATGGAAGCAGCCTAAATGTCCATCAGCAGATGAATGGATAAAGCAGATGTGGTACATGTAAACAATGGACTATTAGCCATAAAAAGGAATGAAAATGGGTCATTTGTAGAGATGTGGATGGACATAGAGACTGTCATACAGAGTGAAGTAAGTCAGAAAGAGAAAAACAAATATCGTATATTAATGCATATATGTGGGATCTAGAGAAATGGTAACGATGAACCAGTTTGTAAGGCAGAAATAGAGACACAGATGTACAGAACAAACATACAGACACCAAAGATAGCTGGGGGGGTGGGGGAGTGGGATGAACTGGGAGATTGGGGTTGACATATATATGCTAATATGTATAAAATAGATAACTAATAAAAATAAAATAAAATAAAGGAAAAATAAACGGGAATAATATCTAACACAAGGTTTAGCCAGTTTTTCTGAAAAGGGACAGCATCTTCAACTTTGCATGCCATACTGCCTCTGTTACAACTACTCAACTATGCCACTGTAGCATGAAAGTAGCCTAGACAATACAGAAAGGAATGGGCAGATTTGGTCCACAGGCCACAGCTTGCCATCATCTGGTCTAATCCCCTGGTCTAATATGTAGGCTGTCAAGAGGATTAAATAAAATAATCCAAGCAACATATTTTTGTATAGCATGCAGATCAGCACTCAGTAAATATTAGCTATCATCACTGCTCCGATTTTAGACTCGCATGTGTATGCACTACCTTTGCTCAGCCCAGTGAGTGAGGTAGTCCTCAGTGCTCCCTGGGAGATATTTTTGCCCTCCCCATCTTGGGCAAATGGAGGGTGTCACAGGTTGGGTTCTCTGGGAAGAACCCTGAGATAGAGTTTAGTGTACAGTATGTTTATTTTAGGACTGTCCTTGGGAGTCACCCTGTGGAAGGAAGGGGAAGGAAGAATGATTGGACAGAGGAAGAAGTCGAGCTGCCCAACTGCAGACTGAGCCAAACCCACAGGGATCTCTGAAGCTAAAATGGGCATTAGAGTTGTCCCGCGTTGGGTCAGAGTGGCTGGGCCTCGGTGCTCCCACCCGGAGCAGTCCCTGGATGTGGGCTGCCCTGGGAAGGGACTGCAGCGTGGGCTCCCCTGGAGGGGCTGACAGGTGAAGACTGTCTGCTGACAGCATGCCCAGCAAATGGGGTGTCAGGGGTGGGAGGGAAAGATGTGACCCATTCTGACCATGAATGGTGCCTAGAAAGGACACATGGCATTTGCAAACCAAGCATTTACTCGTTGCTGCAAGACCCTCCACAGCTCCTTCCCTCTGTAGGGACCAGCAATTTCAAGATGGTGGCTGCTGCATCAGGCCTGGGTCAAAGAGGGACAACAGTGAAGAGAGTTTCCCATCAATGGTACTGGAAACCTAATGTGAGCAAGACTTAAATCGGACTTCTTTAAAGCCGCTGAGATTTTAAGGTTGTGTGTGGCTGCAGTATTGTTAGCTTTCTATCATGAGTCCTCAGCTGCTGCACTGGATGCACTGGAAGGTGTTGCAGTGAAGACACACCTGATAATCTTACAAAATCAGGGAACTGGTTTGAAACCACCATCATCATTGCCAGCATCTCATAGCTAACACCTGCATTTCCATGAATTTTCTAATTTAATGCTCATAACAACCTATGTATAACACAGGTATTATCACCCTCATTTTAGAAATTAGGAAACTTATGCTTATAAAGGTTTATTAATTTGCATGAGGCCAGGGGTCTGCAAACTGTAACCTGCAGACCAAATCCAGTTCACTGTCTGTTTTTGTAAATAAAGTTTTATTGGAACACAGCCATGCCCATTCATTACACAGCATGTAATCATAGCTGCCTTCACGATACTGTGGCAGAGTTGAGTAGTTGCATATGGCCTGCAAAGCTGAAAATACTTACCATCTGGACCTTTTCAGAAAAAGTCTGCCCACACTCCCTCTCTCCCCCCACTCTACACAAGGCCTGGTTCCAAACCTAGGTTGTCTGACTCCAGAGACACCACTCATAATTCAGATATAAGTAAACACTGGGTAAGCTTGGAGCCTGTAGGGGTATTATAAAACTTTCCCATTTCCATTATCCTAACTGTACATTTTTTAATTTAAAATTTTCATGACATTTATTTCCAGCATTATGACAGACTCCATATCATGAAAATCCTCCCCTAAAAATCACCTATAAAATTCTGAATAAAATGAATAGCTGACTTGGCAAGAAATTAAGGTTAAATCCTCAGGGTCTAAAAATGAAGTGGAAGCCAGAATCCAGAATGAGCATGGTAAATGCTCACTCAAGCAGGCAGTGGACCCCAATGGCATTTGCCAGTTTTGGGGAGACATGACAAGGCAGGTGAGTGTCACCAGAGAAACCTTGGAATGAGTCCCTGAAGGCCCAAATTTCCAGTGAAAGAGTGGACTAGGAAATATTTGCCCTGCAAAAGAAAAAAAAAAATTTTCTGTGTCTCAGCTTTGATTTGGGTTGGAAGGGAAAAAAAAGGTCTCTACCCGCCAACCACAGGAAATAACCATACCTCGGGCTTGAAGCCTGGGGTTCAGATTCACTCAAATTCACTTGCCTATTTGAAACTATTTTAAACCAAGGAAATTAATTTAAAATAGTCCTTGATTATTAGCTCCCCAGGCACTTGGGCAAAGTAAACGCAAATAAAGGGAATATTCTCTCAAGTTGTCTCCTAAAATTCTCACAGGTAATGCCCCAATAAAAATGAGCTCACAGTGAAAAACCATAAGACCACTCACAGAGCAAGACATCATGGGACAGAACTAGCAGAAACATCAAATAGCAGAATCAGACACACAATGTCTTTAGATGTTAGTTATCACATGTAGCAGAACTTGGCCAACTTTTTCTATAAAGGCCCAGGAAGTATATATTTTAGGCTTTGCAAGCTTTGAAGTCTCTATCAAAAAGATTCAGCTTTACCATTCTACAATGAAAGCAGACACAAGCCGTATGTATGAATGGGCTTAACTGTGTTCCAATAAACCTTTATTTATAAAAATAAGGAATATGCCAGATTTGGCTGCCAGGCCACAGTTTGTAAAATAAGTATGTTTTCAATATTTAAAGAATTTAATATACGAGCAAAGAATGAAATACTATCATTAATATCCAGGCAGATTCTTAACTTCTGGAAGTAAAAGGTATAGTTGAAGTCTTAGGATTCAACATATGAGCTAACTACCAGATCAGAGCAACTGAAAAGCATATTTAGCAAATTGAAAGTTGGATATGACAAAACTACTTAGGCTATAGTACAAAGATGTAGAGGAGGCAAATAGGAAAGAGAGGTTAATAGACATGAAGTTTAAGCAAGAAGTTCTAACTCATCTAATCAGAGTTCCAGAAGGAATGAGTAAAAAGAATGGGAGAGAGACAACAGTCAAGAATTTTCATAGATCCTAATATTTAGGAACTATAAAATATTCCAAAAACTAGTTACACCCAAACCATCCTGGTGAAACTGCAGAAAACTCAAGACAAATTGAATAGCTTAAAAACAGCACCCCCAAGACAGTTTACCTGCTTTATATCTGATTTCTTATGAACAAAAGCAGATACCAAAATACCGTAAGATAATGTCTTCAAAGTGCTGGAAGAAAATAATTGTCAGTCTATAATTGTATATCCAATAAAATTTAAAGAATGAGGATGAGATGGGGTCCCTAGGTGGTGCAGTGGTTGAGAATCTGCCTGCCAATGCAGGAGATACGGGTTCGATCCCTGCTCCAGGAAGATCCCACATGCCGCGGAGCAACCAATACCGTGCGCCACAACTACTGAGCCTGCGCTTTAGAGCCCATGAGCCACAACTATTGAGCCCATGTGCTGCAACTACTGAAGCCCACACGCCTAGAGCCCGTGCTCCGCAACAAGAGAAGCCACAGCAATGAGAAGCCTACGCAGCACAACAAAGAGTAGCCCCCACTCACCGCAACTAAAAAGAAAGCCCACGCACAGCAAAAAAGACCCAACAGAGCCAATAAAATAAACAAACAAAAAGAATGAGGATGAGAGAGGTTTTCATACAAACAAAAACTAAGATAACTTATTATCAACAGACCCTCTTAAGATTTAAAACACAGAAAAATAAAGCAACTTCTTAAAGGTATATGTATATTAGGAAGAAGGAAAAGGACCACAGAAGGGAGTTTTGAGATTTAAGAAGGATGGTAAGCAGGTGAGCAAAGAAAGTGCATTTATCACATGGATAAATCTAAATAAACATCAACACTAATAACATCTAATTTGTGAAGTTAAAAAAATTGGGGGAAGGGATACATAAATGGAGGTAATATTCTGTCTCTTAAAATAGTAGGTACAAAAAATATAGTAGGTACATAAATGTTCATGAGTGTGTGTATGCTCTGTTCTTTTCCATATATGATAGGTTTTGCAAAACATTTTTAATAGAAATAAAACACTGGATAACAATAGCTTATAAGCTGAAAGAGTTAAAGCCCTCTAAGTTTTACGGAGGGAAAACATTATTAAAAACTCTAATCATTAAAAAATTAGAAAAATAATCTATAAATTTCATACTACTAGAGGAGAAAAAAGGGAAATAAGAACTTCACAGGACAAATAGAAAGCATGAAAAAGACAGCAAAAATAAATTGAAATATATCAATGATCATAAAAAATAATGAATTAAACTTGCCAGTTAAAAGTTCATTTTTTTAAATCCAGCTTTATTCTTCTTATAAGAAACACCTGAAACAGAAGCACACCAAATGTTTGAGGGTCACATAATCCAAAAGGGTCTATAAAGCAAATTAATTTTTCCAGTGAACAAAACTACATTCTATTTGCTTTCTGGAATAGCCTTTGAATCCTCATACAAAGTGATGTTATAATAAAACAAAAAGAAATATTGAATATGAAGAGAAAAATGAGAAATGACCTGGGTTCAAAATTAATATTCTCTGACAAACCTAAAAACATGGAAAAATAGTTCCACTTGTGCTGTACCTGCAGAATTCAAGCAAGCATTGGTGGAAACTGGAAGCTTGATGGTGCGTCAAAAATAAATACAATTTATCATTATCCCAATTTTGGTCAAATTTCTTGGCTTAAAAATGGAGTTTACAAAATAATCATATAACATTTCAAAATAACTTGCATTTTGAGACAGGATGCACTTTTCATTGTATTAATAAGACATTGTTCACTTAAATATAAGGATTTTAGGGGGAAATATATAAGAAATCATTCTGAAGTATGAAAGGATTCGAAGAGTCAGGGACAAAAAATTATGTATAAAAGTGAATAATTGCTGCATTAAAATAGAGAAAGATTAGAAAGAACCTAAATGAATAACACAGGAAAGGGTAAAGTGTGATGTATGTGTACAACGAAATGTTTTTATAGCTATTTTAGTGGCATGGGGAAATACCTATGATATGATTAGTAAACAAAATAATATATGAAAATGTAAATACAAAATGATCACAAACATATTTAAATGTAGTAAAATGTGTCTAGAAATAAGATTAGTTAGAAAAACAAAAGAATATTAAGTGATAAGAAAATGAATAATTTGTATTTTCTACTTTATATTTTCCAAGTTTTTACGAGAACTTTCATAATCAGATAACAGAATAACTTTATTTTATATATTTAATATTTTGTTAGTTTATATATATTATGGCCCAGAATTTCTGTGAATGAAATAGTACAGGGAAAATGAATTCTGGAAAAAGACAACGTGGCAAACCTTTAGGAGAATGTTTTAAGAGACAGGAACATTGCTGTATTTCTAATTAGTGTGTAACTCTATATAAAGCAACTTCCTCACTTCAAAGCTTCCTGAATGTGCAACAAAGCCACACCCAGAGGTTGCTATGGCTACGGAGGTAAACCTGATTAGGTCTGCATTCACTCTGCTGCCAGGTGAGGCAGGAGAAAGACCGTCGGGCTCTGGGAATGAGACAAATCCCCACTTTGTGCCTGTCTTGTCTCCTCCCCCATCTGTCCCTCTTTCTCTCTCAGCTCTCCCCTGTGCCATCTTTCCTCTCTACTCCTTAGCCTTCCAGTGCAGTCAGCACCATCAGACCCTGCTCTTCTTGACTGCCCCCAACCCCCACCTCCCTCCTTTCTGGGCCTCCATGTGGTCTGCACTTTTCTGAGCCCCTCCCCCACCACAAGCTCTGGGAGTCAGGGTTTGTTTCCCACCGTACCCTTGATGCCCAGGACCTGCCCGTGGTGGGTGCCCGATGAATATTTGTTGACCGAACGACTGAATGAACAAATGGAGAGGCTCTTTCTCAGGCTCTACTCTGGGCTCCTCTTCATCCTTAAATACAGTCATTCTTCAAGATTCCACGCTCAACTGCTTTCTCTTTTCCTTCTTTATGGTTTTTCTGAATGATCCCCCCTTCCTTTGTTTTAGCTAACATTCCTATGAACGTGAGCCCAACTTTTCAACTCAACCTCACCTTTTTTTCTCATCTGTATTTCCAACTGCTTTCAGCTGCACCTACAGACACTGCTTATTCTCACCCATAACTCATCATCTTCCTCCCAGTCATCCTTCCTCCTTGAGCTCCAACCACTATCCCCTCAACATTCCAGAAGTAAGCTCAGAGGAGCCTTTTACTCTCCTCCAACCCTCCCCGATGAGGCTGTGTCTCTCTGGAATTGTGTCCCTCTTTTCTATTTCATCCCCACTGTCCCTGTTCCACTTCTCACCAAGATCATCACCAAAGCCTGTGGAGTTTCCTTACTTTGAATCTGCACTTCTCATGGCTGCTGGATTCATTTTCTAAACCATAGAACTCATCACATTCCCGTCTTGCTCAGAAACTCCTGATGTGTCCCATTGCCTTCAGAATAAAACCCAAGCACACAAGGCTCCTCCCCATCTTCATGGGAGATGAGGTCACGCTACCTCCATGACTGCTCACATTTCTCCACCTGCCTGGATGCCATTCTCCCATTACTCTGCTTCTCGAATTGCTCAGCCCCGTGCAAAGTCCACATCAAGTGTCACCTCCTCTGGGAAGCCTTTTCCCAAACCTTTAGTCAGGATTAAGGAAGCTCTCCTCTGTGGTCAGATAGCCTCTCGATGATGCCTCTGTTTGAGCACAGGTCAGAGTTGTGGGCTACAGGTGGATGGACAGAGGAGAACAATAAGGAGCCCTTGAGAACCTAAGCACGAGGGATGGGAGGTCTCGCTCCTAAAGTGAGCCCGGGTGTTTGACGTCAAAACCACTCCTCCTTCCACTTTACCACAATTAAATAATTCATGCCCTACCTCATCTCCTCACTGAACAAGATATGCTCCATTTTCTACCTTTAAAAAGGTCAAAGTTAAATTCTGGCCCATTTCTCCTTCCTCCCTCCTCTTCCCAATTTGGCAGAACCATGAAATGGAAGGGAGGTTTACTGGCTTCGAGAGAAAGTCACTGCCATAGGCAGCTAAAGCAACAGAATATTTTCTTTATAAAAATAATTTTGGCAGAACCTGGTTGTTTTCTGCAGACATTTTAAGCAAAATAAGGGCTGGGATTGTATTTCCGAACAAGTGAAAGCAGCCTCTGTTTAGCTCATGCGTCCCCCTCCTCTCTAGGAAGTGGAAAATTTACAACAGAAGTAACTCCCTTCATCTTTCCATCCTCTTCATAATGCAACCCTGACCTTTGAAGCCTTCACCTTGAGCCAGAGGTAAACAACTAAATAGGAAAAAGAAATGCAAACCCGAGGAAATAAAGAGTTCGTCATACAAAAGTGTTATACTCAAGCCATTGTCTCAAATGTTTTGGATAACTCTAGTTTTTAGTTTAGGAAAGCAAATCTGAAACAGAACAATTACATCACAAAAGGAACATTTATATAGTTACTGGGATAGAAAAACGTTCGGCGAAGGAAAAGCCTGCATGATCTCAATGAGATCCAGGTGGAACAGCCCTTTCAGCAAATGTCCACACACCAGCCCATAAAAATGATGAAAAAGCCACAAGACAAGAATAAAAGCAACAGAGTGCCAGGTGCTCATCCGACCAAACCCACATCCTCTCTGAGCCTGTCCTTTCAAGATGCTCCTATCATCCACTCTCCCTCCCTCCCAAGGGCCTGAATCTCTCTCACACCTTCTGAGGTCTTCTGCTCATTGTCCCCCTTCCTTCCCTCACCAGGCAACCAAATTCTCTCCTGACCCAGGGCTGGGGAGGGCAAGAGGGAGAACAAAATGACCAGTGCAGCTAGTAACAGTAATAACTTAGGAAGCCCTCGCTAAGCGTCAAGCGCTGGGTTGGATGCTTTGCACAGATTATCTCATTTAATCATGACAACCCTAAATGGTAAATCCTATAATTGTTTCCATTTTACAGCTGGGTAAAATGAGGCTTAGAAAGGTTAAGTATCTTGTCCCACATCACACAGCTAGTTAGTGGCAGAACCAGCTCTCAAACTTAATCTGACTCCAAAGTTAATCACTCTAACCAATAGAGTTCCTAGAAGAACACTTTTCCATACACAAGATTATTAGCGAAAGACAGACAGACAGACAGACTAGGAAGGATGGAGCACTAGGAAGTCAGAGGGAAAGTCTTCTGAAGGCATGAAGGAGAATGGGAGTCAAGGGTGAGGAGAATGGGACAATCTGGAGAAATGGCTGGACCACTACTGGTGGTACCTCATACCTCATCCTTAGTTGGAAATGAGAGAAACTTATCAGGAAAAACCCTTATGTGCTAAAAGATTTCTGACTTCAATTCACAGAGGATGGGATGCAAAGAAAGAGAACTTGGAATATTAACATAAGCATGGCCATTCTCACACGGGTGAGATGAGTCACCTGTCGGAAATGCAGCAGGAGAAGGAAGCAGCAGGTTCAAAAAAAGCAGGAAAAAATAGCCTTGTATATGAAAAAGAGATGCCAAAGACACCACGGCCCCATACAGAAAACCACTCAAGAAAAGTGGAAGCAGGATAGAATTACAGGACAAATACAAACAAGGGTCCTTCTGGGGTGAGCCTTTACCACGGATGGCCCAGACAAGGATGAGCCTTTCTGAAGGCAGACCACATAACTACAAGCGAGCAATCACAGGGATGGAGACTTGAACTATCTTTATGTCTTTTGGAATTTACAGTTTGCTAAAATAGAGTTGCTTATAAAAATTTTTAACATTCCTAGCTAACAATATCAGCTCAGATAGAAGGAGAAACTGCCATTCTAGATATAATTTTAACCAATGAGAAAGAACTGGTTTCTGTACAGAAATTACAGGGACCTTGGGAGAACATGACCACATCTTCTGAGAGTCTATAATAGCAAGGAAGGGGAGCATTTCATACATTCTAAGGCAATGTAACAATGAAGAATTCCAGTGAAAAGGAAAAGGATATGTAAACTTGTAAGCCATGGCCACACAGAAAACTTTCTCATAAACTCATGTTTTTTAAAGGACTGGTTCATGAGAGATCATGAGGGACATATAGTCAAGAACCAATACAAAAAATGATGGTTTTCAGGAAGGTTAAAGCCTCAGCTAATGGGGAATTCAACATACATGAGTGATTAAAAAGGTGTTCCGTGCAGAGTTCAGTTCAGAGAGAGAGAATGCGGGGGGGGGGGGGGGGGGGGAGGAAGAGGAGGAAGGAAGGAAGGAAGGGGAGAGAACATAAGATAAAAGAAAGGAAGAAGATGAGGACAAGGAGTGGAACAAGGAAGTGACAGATCCAGGAAGAGAGTGTCCTGTTAACATGCAACTAAACTTCCAAATTGATAAATACTTAGATTCCATCTTCTGGAGTAAGGAGAATAGATTTTGAATTCTAATTGTGCAGCAAAGGAGACCATGAAAATAGGAAAGTGGGGCCTAACTTACTCCCCACAATAAGTTAGGGAATAAGAAAAATCTAGGCATACAGATTATTTCAAACCTCCAGGTCCAGACAAATTATATTACAGAGTGCAAAAAGAATTTGCGGATATAATTTCAGAGCCACTGGCAGTGAGTCTGAAAAATCATAAGGCATAGGAAAGAAGCCAGAAACCTTGGGAAATGTTTTATTTTGCAATATATTGGGGAAAAAACCAACACTTCCTGAAAACTAAAGATCTATAAGCTGGGTACGATTCTCATCAAAGAGGGTGAGTCCTACTGGACCCGGTGGTGGTCAGAACAAATCTGCTTTCTTAGAATGAGGGATGTTATCAAACAACCAACAGAGAATGATCACTGTGATAAGAAAGCTGGAAGCCATGCAGCACAAGGGAAGATTCAGAGGTGTGTATAGCACAGACATCAGATGACTAAGAGTATCAAAGGTTTGAAATGTCTGTATAAGAAGCTGTAGAGTCGCAGGTTTTTGTAAATTACCTGTTTTATATATAGTAGTGTGTGTATGTCAATCCCAATCTGCCAGTGTATCCCTCCCCACCCCACTTTATCCCCTGGTAACCATATGTTTGTTTTCTACATCTGTGACTCCACTTCTGTTTTGTAAGTTCATTTGAAGTATTACTACATTCTAATTTGTCCAAATAGCAATCTTTTAAAAGAAAAAAAAAACTAACAATAAAAACTAAAGAATAAACACACCAAAAAAAAAAAAAAAAGAAAAAGAAAAACTGTAGAGTCATTTTGTGTTGCCTTTGAAAGCAAAACTAGAATCAACAGTAGAAACTTTAATTAGGCAGATTTTTCTTTAATATTTGAAAGTATTTTCTGTTCATTCATTCGACAAGTGTTTATTGAGCACCTACTTTGTGCCAGAGACTGTACTAAGCACTGAGGATACATGATAAATATGGTTCCCACCTTTTCTGGACTTAGTCTTGTGAAGGAAAACAATAAACAAGTAAACAAGAAACATAATCACAGATTATAGCAAAGCCAGGAAGGAAAGAACAGGGGAAAGATAGAGAATAACTGTGAGTATTTTATTTTAAATGGTCTTAGGAAAACTTTTCTGAGGAGGTGCCATTTGTGCTGAGACCTATATGACAAGGGTAGAGTTGTGTGAACACTTTGGGACACAGAGAACAGCAGGTGCAAAGGCCCTGAGACTGGAAAGAACTTGTCTTGTTCTCAGAACTGAAAGGAGCCAGGAAAGTAAACTTGGTGAGCAAGGCATAGGAAAATAGGAGATTGTGAGATAAGGTGGAAGAGATAGACAGGAATAAGATGTTGCATCCTAAGGAATATAGAATATGTTCCCAGAGATATGGGAAGCCTTTGAACATTTTGAGCAGGAAAGTCACATGAGCTGATTGATGTGTGTGTTTTGATGGTTATTCCAGCTGCTCTGTGGTAAATGGGTCCGTGTGGGGCTGGTGGGGATGCAGGGAGAGCATTTAGGAGGCTACTTAGCATTTAGATGAGGCCGAAATGTGAACTGAGGGTGTCAATTAGAGAGAAGTTGGAGAGAAGTTTATTTGAATTTTTTTTTTGGAGTAACATAGAATTTACTGATGAATTAAATATGGAGTTTAAGGAACAGGAGGAAAAATGGCTAGAATGATACAAAACTGGACTTGGGTGACAGGCATTGAATGACCGCCTGAGGGGACACTGTAAAATGGGACCTGGAACTGGGCTGGCAGGATGGACTGGAAAGACTGAGGTTAGTGATGACAACAGAAGTCATGAAAACACATGTCAAGCACCTACTTCATGCTATGGGTCTACTGAAAGCTCCAGAAAACAGGCTTTTGGTTTGGCAGAATTTTTAAACTGCAACTGTTATAAACCTTATCACAAGCACATTTCTATGGAAACGTACAGTGCTCCCGGTGAAAACAAGAAAATTAGCAAAGTTGCATGTATACTTTGCTATACGTATATGTATATGTACCGTATATGTATAATACATGCATATTATACATACATTTTATGTTATTATATATACTATACATTGTATATACATATGGCTTATAAAATTGTAGTCCTTTGCTCATAGCTTAACATATAGAAGGCACTCATGCTTTCAAGGCATATAATACACATTAATACCCAACAGACACAAATACAAATTTTACCAAAGACAGCACAACATTCTCATCTTGCTACATCATCAGGAGAAACTCTCTCTTGAAAAAAGTTTTTGAAATTGGAGACTTAAGCCTTTCTCATATCAGGATAGATCCCCCAAATGAATCCTCTCATTCCTACTTCACTCCCAATAATCTCACCGTCCACTTATCAAAAAATTCCTACCTTCAAGTATCATAAATATTGGGTGCTAACAGCCATGCACATGAGAATGCAACTGTGGCAAGACTTCCTTGCTGGAATATATCAATCTTCAAAAGGTAACCAGGCCTAAACCACAGATAACCGTTGAGACTAGATCTGCTGTGTTGCCAGACATTTATGTCACATCCGTCTGGCATCAGTTAAACATCAGGGTTTAAACTCCAGATCACAAGCAGTGTGACCTCAGCCACACCATTCAAGCTATCCATAGTCAGGCCACCTAAAATATCATCGATGGAATGAAGTTTATGTGGGAACCTAACCCCGGGTCCTTCTCTCAACATGAAACTCATTTGACATTTAATGTTCTTTGTTGGAAAGGAAAAAGAGGCGGAAAACAGAAGGAGCAATACTGGCCAGCAGGTGTGATTTTGCATGTTTCTTATTCAGGGGCCTAGGCTGCGGTTTCAACTCCAATAGGGTGTTTTGTCTAACTGTCTGGGCTGTAACGTGTGTTATTCCACAAACAATGTGTCACACCATGAGAGTTGCATATTTGGGGACAGAGATAGAGAGCTCATGCCATATGGTAAAAGGCATGACTCTTGTCAATTATTATCCTTAACGGCAGGTAATTTCTTAGACTGGATGTCATGGTCTCATCAGAACTCTGTGTCTATTGAGTGCTAGGTGATAACCTTGACCAGGCAAAGATGACCAAGAAGACACGGATGTTTAAAACCACAACGTATAAATAGCTAAAGAGTTTTCACACAGTAGCAACTTCTGGATAGTTCTTTGGAGAAAACAATGTTTGAAAAAGACAGATTTTACTACCAGATGCCGGTTTTGGCATAGATAACCTTCATGCGGTTAAGGATAGGTCTTAAAAATATCTACTTTTGATTTCTTTTTTCCATTTCACATTTGTTTTATCCAGCTGTGCTAGTGAAACGTCTTTGTAGAAAAGTACACAGTTTAAAAGATAACAGAGTCAGCCAGTTGAATAAAACAGTGCAAAACAACGCAGCCTCAGTTCAGCATGCCCCTCTAAGAAGGATTCAGCACAGCCAAGAGTAGGCATTTGGGGGAGCTTCTCTTTTTAAAAATCATCCTACTGATTATCTGCGCAACACCAGGGGAGTCAAGAAAAAACAAGCATTGCCAAACATTCTTTGAACAACAACAGCAAAAAATAAGTCCTAATAATACTAAGCAAAGGCTGGATATTCTGAAATTAAAATTTCATGCTAACTGATTTGTATAAAAAAAAATCATCCTACTGGCATTCTGCTCGTTATCCACAACAGAAGAAAAAAATAATTTTGAGCTTTTGCATAAACGTGAGAGAGAAGTCTGCACAGAAATCTGGACCTGCAGCCCAGAGAAGCAGTGAAAGGCAGAAAAGAGAAGGCTGGAGTTTAGAGCGGCAGGTTGAGACACTGAAAAATAACAAAAAGATTTAGAGAATAGTAATAGGGAAGGAGAGAAGAAAAACAGCTTGGGCCCCTCTGGGAACTCTCTTTTCCTGAGTCATCAAACCCTTCTGGTTTCCCCTTGTCTGGAATCACTGTCCACAATGCTAGAAACAGTATGTTCTCATTTTCCATTTTGAAAAGACAAACAACCACAAAAAACAATTTTAGGGTAGTTTTAGTACAGAGGAGAGAAAATTTTCTTTGCACCCAATTAATTAGGATACTGGGGGAAAGGGAAAAATGCTAAGGGGAGGGGTGCCAGCAGTGACAAATGTTGCCAGGAGTCCCACCCCACGACTGGCTTTCGGTCATGGCCACCGAGGCACCAGCCTCAGAGAAGAGTGGCGAAGAACGGGCCTGCTTCAGAGTTGATTCCATTGGGCAGATCTGTATTGAATATTTATGACAGCCTTCCTGCAGATTCTGAGAACTACATGGCCTAGGCAGATTTTCTAAGGCAGTGCCGACACTTTGATCTTCCAGGGGCTCTGACATCTGTTCTTGTCGTCTGCACGTTTGTATGTTCCTAGCAAAGCTCAAAGCAAGACCATAGAACAGCAATCTGAGGCCCCAAAGCTTGTCCAAAACTAACAGAGTGGAGATTTACACTTATTGAGATAATAGCATCGCACTAATGCAAGCCAAGAGGCCATTAGCCTATTTGGATTATAAAATATTCTATGTGCTGTGGAACAGAGAACATTGTTTTAGAAATGAATCCTAAGTTACCCCAGGCTTGCTGGCCCTTGAGTGCGGTATTATGGCCCAAGTCACAATAGCTCTTGGCCGCCATATGGAACTTTAGCGATTACCTCCTCAGAGGTTAACCAAGGGGTGCTGGGGTAGCAGGGCCCCATGGCTCAGGAACAAGCCAACCCTGGCTCACTGGCTCCAGTCGCAAGCCACTGTGAGGTGCTGGTGTTCATGAAGAGAGTCTACCCTGCGAGGCCTGGCTCTCCTCCGCGGTGGTCTCTCTGAGTCCCTGGGATGCCAGAGCTAGTCCAAGGACCAGGCAGGCTGGGGTGGCCCATGCGCCAAATCTCGGAGACAGGAACGAGGAGCCACGTGCTGCTTGACCCCAAGCTCCCAAGCTCTTCCGTGGACACAGCTCCTGCAGCGTGTGTCCTGAGCACCTTCACATGCGGATGTGCCTCCCAGCTTGCCGGCCCACCCATTTTGCTCTCTCGGGCTCTCGTAGGCCTTTCCACCTGTGAGCCCTTCATTAAACCAATGGATTGGCTGCTGGTGGACTTACAAGCACCACAGCAAGTTACTGAGAAGGAGGGTGCTGGGGGGGAGGTAGAGGAGGCCTATTCCCCTCCCCGACCCCACTCTGGGAGGAGTCATCTTCTCTACGGGAGCACTCCCCTCCCAGATTCTTATAAGGCTGATGGCACACTCCAGTCAGACTCATCGCCTTCATGTGGATAAGTACCACTTGCTGAAAAAAACTGTTTTTCCCCATTGAATAGTCTTGATGCTCTGGTTGAAAAACAATTGGCCATAGATGTATGGGTTTTTTTCTGGACTCTCTGGATTCCATTGGTCCCCATGCTTATCCTATGCCCATACTACACTATCTTGATGACTGAAGCTTTGTAGCAAGTTTTGAAATGGGAAATATGAGTCTCTAACTTTGTTCTTTTTCAAGTTTGTTTTGGCTATTCTGGGTTAAAAAGTTTTACAACACCTTCCATCCATGTTGTGAAACTTCCATCTCCATCTCTGTGAGATGCCCCATATAGAGAAGTAGAGAGAGCAGTGGATGTCAAAATAGCTTCACATTTATACTCTCTTTTCTCTGACTTGGTTATACTACTTTATTTTAAAATACAAAAGGATCTTTCTCCTTCTCTCTCTACATTTCCCTCCACTATCCCCATGGACTTGTACAGTATTTCTCTATTTGTAAAACCCAGACTCCATGTTCATATAAACATGGGAAAAGGCACCTATATTCCCTTTCTGCCAATGTCATACATCCTGGGCAAATTCTGAGATGATTCTAAAAGGCTAGAATCCCTTAGAGTCTTGTATTTCTCATAAAGAACAAGTTTAGTTTAGGGGCCAATTATTTCCATTTGGGGTTAATGTCATTAAGATGTTTAACTCTTTCTAGAGAATTGAAAAAAAAAATAGCGTACAGCAGTTACAAAGTGAGAACAAGAAGAAAATTATTTTAAGAGTCAGAGGCAATATACCTTTCTGAAAAAAAAATGCTGTCTCTTTTCTAACTGAAATCAAACAGAAATAAAGTTCTTAAACTATCTACCCTTCACAGATAAAATATTGTGTGGTCACAGACCCTGGAAACGATTGTGTATTTGAATTAGGTGCTTGGCAGAATATGAAGGTATATAAATGGGTGTCTCTCTCTGTGAACTGATTTTGCAGTCAATACTCAAATGCTTTTTGTTTCTGGTAAATACATTTCACTAAACTAAATCTAACAAGGGTTTTCAAAAAGGCTACAGAAAAGCATAAGGCAGCATGGATGGGCTGCTATACCGGCACAAGAGGTACCAGCAGCTCTCCGAAAAGGTATAAGCTTAACAGCTATATTAGGGGCAATAAAGTTGGTTCTAAGGGTCTTTTCTGCTTTAATTGGCTTTCTTAGAACATGCCAGAAGGCCCTCAGCAGCCACACAAGAGCAGAACACAAGCCCAGGCAAACCTGCCGCTTCAACTGCTCCCTAAATCCTTCCATCCTTGACGACAGGACTTCTCCTCCATAAAAGGAAGAAATCAAATTCTGGATGCAAGGCCTGTATTTAAAGAGGCACGGACTCGGGGCAGCTGTGAATCCTTTATCCCTTTTATCTTCCATAACAGAAACAGCCCTCGAGAAATTCTCAGAGATGAAAATAACTTCAGCTGAGAAACTTCAGTTGGGAGTGACTGCATGTGTTCAGCTGGACGGAAAACATTAAGAGATACGGCAAGTCTATAAACCCATAACTGAGTGGGATAACTGCATGAGATTAAAAAGTAGCACAGCTTTAATTTAGAAATGTATTCTCCAAATACCAAGCCAAGTGCAAACAGCAGAGAGCAGCATGAGATGAGGAGTTAATATTATTACCTAATCCTTGAAAATGAAAAAAAAAAAAAAAAGGCAACAATGTTACAGTTGCAACCCCAGTTGTAAGGTTAGGACTGATTTAGAGAAAAAAATAGAAATGTATTATTAGATTCTGTTTCATAGGATATCCAATAATATGGCAAACATTGGGATCGAATTTGATGACAAATAATGCTGGCCATGAGAAGCAGCAGGTGGTATGATGCCAAGCACGTTTGGGGCGTGTCTAATTATTAAAATATTCTGGAATAGCCTAGAGAGGTCAGTAGAGCTATTGACCATGTACTGTTTCACAATAACTGTGTAGACCCTGGGCTTGCTGCTCTGTGTCCACCTAAGCTTTTCTGCCTGAATTTTTTTTTTAAGATCCTCTTCTTCTTCCCAGCTCTGACCACACCACAGGGCTTTTTCAAGTGTGGGGGTGGATTTCCCCCAGAGATGGCAGCCACTGCATCCTAATGTCCTCTCCCCTCCACTGCTTCAGCCTGACCTTCACCCATGAAATTTTTCCTCGGGATCCTGCCTTTCTTCATTCTTTAGAAAATCACACTCCTGGAGACAAGGTCAAAGGAGCACGACCCGCTGAAAACCATTCTGCTTGGGAATGGCCTTCAACTGTGCATGGCAATCATTACGGGACCTGAAATAGCATTCTTCATCTCCACAGGCGGACATGAGCCTGAGAGGGACTAACACTACAGGAAGGTTTTAGTTCAACATGAACCAAGAGCATCCTAACAGCAACCACAGATCTGCTCTAACGTTACACAGAGAAGACCCTAGAACGTCTCCCCAAACCACTGACATATGATAAAGGGGCCTATGAGGTTTAGATACAGGTCTGTTAAAACACACGGAAGGTCTGGAGCCATGCCATCCTATACAGTAACCATGCCGCCTGTAGCTGGTGAACACTTGAAATGTGGCCAGGGTCACTGAGGGGCTGAATTTTACATTTTATTTAATTTTAATTAATTTAAATTTTAAATTTTAAAATGGAATGTGGTATAAAATATTTTTCTGTTAGACACAACCTTATTGCTTCAGTTGGACTACACTTGATTTTAACTGTTAGATCATGGAAGATATTAATGTCATAGTGCATGTTAGCACATGTATTATTTCTAGTCTTTAGTAATAATTTTTAAGACATCAATTGCATGTTGAAATACTACTTTTTATATACTGGGTTAAATAAAATATAATGTGAACATTAACTTCACTTCTTCCTTTTTCTTTCTTAATGTGGCTACGAGAAAGTTTTACCTTATATATGTGGCTTGCGTTATATTTTAATTGGATGGGGCTAATTTATGGGATAACTGAAGTCTTCAAATATAGAACAACAAATTTGTGGCAGATCTGGGAAGGAGAAGGATTGGGAGAGGGGTTACAATGCTGTTATTTCTTTGGTTTTTATCCAAGGATAATTTCTTTCAAACAACTGGGGAAACGGAAAATGTTTAAAGTTTGCATTTTTTATTGTGTAACAACAATGTTCAAAACTTTTCATATACTGCCAACTGGCCCTCCGCCCCTAAAATAAATTCTTAAGCTAGGGAAGAGAAGGACATTGTGTACAATGGTCCAGGGCAGGATTGTCTGACCTGCAACCCCAGACTCTTGGGAGAACTTGGAGCTATGGCAAACAGTCCCCAAATCCACATGGCCCAAGCAGCGTCTGTAGACTGAATAAATACCGTCTGGCTTATGCTGGCACTGGTCTTTCAAAAGTGTAGGCATTGCCATGATTAATAAAATATAAACTCACTTTAACATGTGACTGAATTCAGAGTAGTTAAGGGGTCATCATATATTCTCTCAATCAAAAGACTCAGAAGTCAGCTACGCACACCTGAAGCGTTGGGTCTTTGCTAGCTCATTTGGTGCCTTTGTTCAAATTAGAGCAGGGCAAGCCAGGGATTTCAGCCCCAACCCGTCCCCAAGGGTGCAACCTGCACCACAATACACTGCAGTCCTGATATATTTTGATTTGCAAAAAATTCTTCAAACTTGAAAAGGCTAAATTTGTACCCTAGAGAATGCTGTGGACAAAAAGTGCTGCCTCCCATTTCAGTAAACAATGAATGTTGCCCGGCATCAAGCCCTCAGCCACTGCAGCTGCCCCAGCGGTCTGCCCTGCGGGGATTCAGGACGGAGAGGAGCAGGAGACTGGCCTAGATAGCTAAGCTGCTTATCAAAGAAAAACTTCCGATAAGCCCAGACTCTTGCACCTTCCTATGCATAGAAAAGCACTAAAATTATATTGAGATATCTGGTTTTTGAGATTAGCAGTAATCTTTTGATGTTTGACTACATGGTTTTGTTTTCAGCAAAAACTCCTATATATTCTGGCTGCTCCCTTACCTTTTTGGAACAGTTCCTCAGCGCTGAGAGGCTGTCTCCTGAGCTATAGTCCCCAGCAAGTTCCCTAAATAAAACATAACTCTCAACTTTTAGGTTGAGTGTGTTTTTCAGTGGACAATACCCAACAACTCTTAAATAAGAAAGGGATGCTGCACCTCCCAGGAGCCCTGCCCTTGCCATCATCCTGGATCAGTGTCCCTGCTTTAGACCTGGAGGCTGGTGAGGTCTGCTTCTGTGGTCTCAGAGCTAGGGTTGGCCCACCACCACCACTAACATCATTTATCCCATGGGGACTGCAAACAGGGGCCTGTGGTCCCATGGCCCAAAAGGTTCTGGAATGAGCAAAGCAAAGTTGGAAGGAAGTTGGATCAGGATCCTCTGACCTTTAATTTAGGAATTCACAGCGTAGAGAAAAATATGCTATTTCTTCAAAATGTGTTAGGACTGGGGACTTCCCTGGTGGTGCAGTGGTTAAGAATTTACTTTCCAATGCAGGGGACATGGGTTCAATCCCTGGTCCGGGAAGATCCCACATACCACGGAGCAACTAAGCCCATGCGCCACAACTACTGAAGCCTACGCGCCTAGAGCCCGTGCTCCACAACAAGAGAAGCCACTGCCAGGAGAAGACCAGGCACAACAACAAAGAGTAGCCACTGCACGCCACAACTAGAGAAAGCCTGTGCAGCAACGAAGACCCAATGCAGCCAATAAATAAATAAATAAATTTATTTTTTAAAATGTGTTAGAACTTATTTACATTTAGAACAGAATTTCTCAACCTCCACACTCCTGACATGTTGATAATTCTTTGTCATGGGCTGTCCTGTACATTGTAAGATGTTTAGCAGAATCTCTGGCCTGTATCCCCTATATGCCAACAGCATGCCCCTCACAGTTGCAACAATCAAAACATCCCCAAATATCCCCTAAAAGGTAAAATTGCTCCGGTTGAGAATCACTGATTTAGAATATCGAAACACTTGTGGCCTTAGCTAATTTTCACAATTTACATATTATAGCTGTGAGTACATGGACTTCAGAATCTGACATATCTGGATTCAAATCCTGGTCCACTAGCTATGTGACCTGGAGCAAGTTACTTAAGATCTCTGCTCCTCAATTTCCTCACCTGTAAAATGGAGCAATAACTGGGCTGTTTTCATAGAGATGTTGTGAGGATTAATAAGACAAACCTTTTAATAGGCGAAGGTAAATATCAGCTAATACACTCCCAAGCTCCTTTTTATACGGGTCTAATACCCGATATTTGTGGATTTACTCTAATGTCAAGGCTGCCTCTGGTCTCTGTGTTACTGTGGCAGCTAAGAACCCCTGAAGTCCGAGTACCAGGGTTCTAACTCCAGATGCAGTCTGGAATGCATTGCTAAACCTCTGAAACCACAGTTTTTCATCTATTTTTAAAGTGAGAGATAATGAAAGACTCTCCCTTGCGGGGCTGTTGTGGGAATGAAATGACATATTCAGAGGCTGAGCTTATTAACCATTGTTAGGTGCTGCAAGGCTGCACGTGAACGCACAAAGAAGCAAAGGGAGGTGTTTTATAAAATTCCAAGAAAATCAGAGTTTTCCTCCACCTTCCTCCCCCACTGCTGCCCTGTCCCTCCCCAACCCTGAGTAAATTTTCTGGAACTCCAAAGCCCTCATACCTCATCTTGGGAACACCTATGGGGTCACACCAGTTCCTCCTGGCTATCTACTGGGGATCCTCTTCCTGTTCCCAGAGGTTCTCCTCAGTCTCGTGGGCTGCGCTGTTGCCAGGTCCACTCTGACGACCCCTAGGCTCTTACTGTGTTGAAGCCAGACTTTTCTTCCTGCCACAATCATGCTGAAGTGGAGGCAATGCCCTTCCCTCACCAGTATTGCCGTCTGTGATCCGGCCACAGATTCTCTGCCAAGTCTCAATTTCCTCACCTGCAAAACAGGGCAATTCAAGCATCCCTTTCTCCAGGAAGCCCCACCTCCCTCAGGACCACAGGTGCTCCTCATTCCTGCTATGCTGGGCATTCCTCTATCCCTGTAATTCCATCTCCCTTTAAAATAAACCTGTTTCTTCTTCTAAACCATGAACTCCCTGAGGTCAAGGACTATGTCCTATTCACAATTATATCCCGTAACGTAATTCCTGCCATAAGACAGATCCTCAATAAACATTTGTTGAATTAACGAGTGGGAGAGAGTAGGACATATGATCATGTTCAAAACTCTAAGGCTTTGACAGGCTGGGATTTTCTTCCCTTCTCACCCTTCTCTTGCCTTCATTTCCCAGATATTTGCTGGGAAAATATCTTTTGTATGATGAAGCAGAGACTGACACTCAGTTAGCACAGTAACTCATGGATGCTATGCTGTGAAAAGTGGTTAATGCTTGCAAGATAAATGTGAATTTGAGTTGGGAGATTTGGTTTCTCTGGGGAAAACGTAAAGATTCTACTGCTGCCCCTTCAGACTGAAAGGACTCATCTGAGCACAGAGGGCCCTGGGAAGGGCTGTCCGAGGGCAGAGGACTGTGGGTGAGAAGGGAAACCCCAGTTAGCCTCCAGGGTGGGCTGCAATATGGACAGGTAGTGCCCTGATGGGAAAGGAAGCAAGAATCTGTTATCATCCTCTGGGCTCCTTGAATCTTCAAAAGCACCTAAGAGTAAGGTACCTCAAGCCCCCCACAGTTACTCCCAACAAAATAACTTGACCTAATTAAGAGGGTACATTAAGAAAACAAAGTTGATATTGTGGTTTACCTGCTGTGGTTCAGAACTACGAGGCTGCCCTTGTGGGCTATCCATAGAATGAAGGTTTGATTGACACTCTCCAATCTGGGAGACCACAATTCCAGCCCTACTGGCACAATTTACAGCCAGGTCAAAACTCAGATGACTGGGTCACCGTATCCCCCCAACTTGGAAAAATGAGACGTTTTATCACTGTGTGTCAACTAGATGGACTAAAGCATCACGGTGTCACTGCCATGGCAAGGACAACAGAATCAGAAATGGATGCTCACATGAACCCAGCCAATAATTTGCAGCATGACCTTTTTTAAGTCACAACTTTCCCAGACTTCAATTCTCTGACCTGTTCAAGGGGCCTATTACTACTAGTTATATTGAGTCCACAGGGATGTTGTAGAGATAAAATGAGACCTTAGATTAAAAAACATGCCAAACATGCTGTGCACATTCAAGATACTTTTGTTACCAATTTGTTAAATAACTACTGTGTGGCAGAGATAGGATCAAGACGGCGGAGGAGGAGGACGTGGGCTCCCTCCCTCTCGCAGGAGCACCGGAATTACAACTAACTGCTGAACAACCATCCACAGAAAGACCCTGGAACTCACCAAAAGAGACACCCCACAGCCAGAGACAAAGGAGAAGCCGCAATGAGACGGTAGGAGGGGCGCAATCGCGTTACAATCAAATCCCATAAATGCTGGGTGGGTGACTCACAAGCTGGAGAACAGTTAGACTGCAGAAGTCCACCCAGTAAAGTGAGGGTTCTGAGCCCCACGTCAGGCTTCCCAACCTGGGAGTCCAGCAACGGGAGGAGGAATCCCCAGAGAATCAGACTCTGAAAGCCAGCGGGATTTGATTGCAGGACCTCCACAGGACTGGGGAAAACAGAGACTCCACTCTTGGAGGGCACACAAAAAAATGTGCTCACCAGGACCCAGGGGGAAGTAGCGGTGACCCCACAGGAGACTGAACCAGATCTAACTGCTGGTGTTGGAGGGTTGCCTGCAGAGGTGGCGGGCAGCTTTGGCTCACCGAGGAGACAAGGGCACTGGCAACAGGGGTTCTGGGAAGTGCTCATTGGTGTGAACCCTCCCAGAGTCCACCATTAGCCCCACCAAAGAGCCTGTAAGCTCCAGTGCTAAGTAGCCTCAGGCCAAACAACCAACAAGGTGTGAACACAGCCCCACCCATTAGCAGACAAACAGATTAAAGTTTTACTGAGCTCTGCCCACCAAATCGGATTAAAGTCTTACTGAGCACCACCCACCCAGCCCTACCCACCATCAGTCCCTCCCATCAGGAACCATGCACAAGCCTCCTAGATAGCTTCCTCCACAAGAGGGCAGACAGCAGTATCAAGCAGTATCAAGCAGTATCAGCAGTATTTTGTCTTGTGGAACTGAAAACCACAGCCACAGAAAGATAGAGAAAATGAAAAAGCAGAGGACTTTGTACCAGATGAAGGGACAGGATAAAACCCCAGGAAAACAATTCAATGAAGAGGAGATAGGCACCCTTACAGAAAAAGAATTCAGAATAATGATAATGAAGATGATCCAGGACTTTGAAAAAAGACTGGATGCAAAGATCGAAAAGTTTACCAAAGACCGAGAAGAATTAAAGAGCAAACAAACAGAGATATGCAACACAATAAGTGAAATGAAAACTACACTAGAAGGAACCAACAGCAGATTAACTGAGGCAGAAGGGCAAATAAGTGACCTGGAAGACAGAATGGTGAAAATCACTGATGTGGAAAAGAGTAAGGAAAAAAGAATGAAAAGAACTGAAGAGAGCTTAAGAGACCTCTGGGACAACATTAAACGCACCAACATTCACATTATAGGGGTCCCAGAAGGAGAAGAGAGAGAGAAAGGACCCGAGAAAATACTGGAAGAGATTATAGTTGAAAACTTCCCTAACATGGGAAAGGAAATAGCTACCCAAGTGCAGGAAGTGCAGAGAGTCCCAGGAAGGAGAAACCTAAGGAGAAACACACCAAGACATATAGTAGTCAAGCTGACAAAAATGAAAGACAGAGAAATGTTATTAAAAGCAACAAGGAAAAAACAACAAATAACATACAAGGGAACTTCCATAAGGGTAACAACTGATTTCTCAGCAGAAACTCTGCAGGCCAGAAGGGAGTGGCATGATATATTTCAAGTGATGAAAGGGAAGAACCTACAACCAAGAATACTCTACCCAGCAAGGATCTCATTCAGATTCGATGGAGAAATCAAAAGCTTTACAGACAAGCAACAGCTAAGAGAATTCAGCACCACCAAACCAGCCCTACAGCAAATGCTAAAGGAACTTCTCTAAGTGGGAAACATAAGAGAAGAAAAGGATCTACAAAAACAACAACAAAACAATTAAGAAAATGGTAAGAGGAACATACATATCGATAATGACCTTGAATGTAAATGGACTAAATGCACCAACCAAAAGACACAGACTGGATGAATGGATACAAAAACAAGACCCATATATATGCTGTCTCCAAGAGACCCACTTCAGACCTAGGGACACATACAGACGGAAAGTGAGGGAATGGAAAAAGATATTCCATGCAAATGAAAATCAAAAGAAAGCTGGAGTAGCAATACTCATATCAGATAAAAGACTTTAAAATAAAAAATGTTACAAGAGACAAGAAAGGACATTACATAAAGATCAAGGGATCCATCCAAGAGGAGATAACAATTATAAATATATATGCACCCAATATAGGAGCCTCTCAACACATAAGGCAAATGCTAACAACTATGAAAGAGGAACTGCAAGGCAGAAATAGAGACACAGGGGTAGAGAACAAACACATGGACACCAAGTGGGGAAAGCGGGGAGGGTTAGGGGGAAATGAATTGGGAGATTGGGATACCAAATTGTACACTCTAAATATATGCTGCTTATTGTCTGTTAACTGTATCTCAATAAAAGTTCTTAAAAAAAAATCCTAATGTGTGTAGGTTTCTATTCATTCAATGGACTGCATAGTAAGTGTGGAATTGCAACAGTTGCTGGAGTGCTGGTGGAGAACCAAGGGCAGCGGGCAAGAGGAAGGAACATGAAAACCAGAAAGATGTGCTCCATGGCCTTGAGGCTCTCCCTGCAGCCCAGGAGAGACAAAAGCACACACAGCAATCCATCTCAGGTGGAATGTGTTAAACACCAAAGAAAACAAAGTATTTCTGGGGAACAGCTTTCTTCTCACCAAGCAGACCACCATTATTCACAACCAGCAAACACTGACCTCTCGGGAAGCTGAGGAGGTATGCGGATTTGGGGTGGTAAGCTCTCTTCTCTACAGTTTTTTCTTCTGATGTAAATCAAATCCAAATTTAGGCTAGTTGAGCGAGACGGTCTTGCAGCTGTTTGGACAACATTATGGCCAGAAGGTCTGATTCAAAAAAATTTTTTTTAATTTTAAAACCTGTTTGTCAAGCAGAGATAAAAGTCAGCAGCAGCAAGCCCATCACAGACACACAAGATGCTACCCACGTAACTTTCAGCGATGCTCTCCAGGCTGGACCCAAACATACACCTGCATAAATAGAAAAATAGAGAATGTGTGTTCAAGGGCTGGAAGCTGAAGGGAACAAAGAAAGGCTGTTTGGGAGAAGCGCAGCAGCTGCTTGCAAAATAGCCTTTCCTCTGAGGCCCAGGGAAGACAGCACAGAAAGTACGGCTCATCTGCTCCACGACTTGGCGCTCACTTGGCCTCAAGAGTATCCACAGTCCTTGGGACTAACCCAAGGCTTCAGCAAAGACCAGCAAAGTGAAAGGTGGGAAACACTCCCCATTACCCTGCCACAAATACTTTCACATCCCGGTCATTTCAGATACGGGGCTTCTTGCCACTTCCTGCTCATCAAAAGATGACTCCAGGCTCAGACATCTTGGTCAGAAACTTTGTTCCCTAAGTTCCTCCCTGAGTTTTTGTTTGCTTGGTTTCACTTTTTAATTTCCATCTAGTCTCCAAAGGCTGCCCTAAACAGTGCTCCCTCTCGGGTGTGCTCAGGACCGTTTATGAATGAAAGTCTTACGCATCCCTTGATTGTCCGTCAGTCAAGCTATTAGCAGGGACTGATATATCATAAATGTCAACTGTGGGGCATTCATTCAACTGAACACATATTAGTCCTTTCCTGCATTCCTTCAGTTATTTTAAGGAATCACCCTTTTGTTCTAAAGTCGTGTATCAGCTGGGACCGAGGCTTGCACATGGCTTTGGAAGCATGTTCTCTGGGCCTCTGTTACTCTCTTCCTCACTCTCATGCACACCACTATTCCAGAAAGCTGGCTTCTAGAACAGTGTCTAGAAAACGCATAGTGCTTGCACATACACACCAAGCCCCCAGACTTTTCATTCCGATTGAATGAAAGAGCCTCAATGTTTGCTGGATTCGTTTCCTATGGCTACTGTCCCAAGTTATCACAAACTTGGTGGCGGAAGGGTCAGAATCTAAAAGCAGTTGTCCGTCAGGTGAGGCTTCCTCTGGAGGCTCTAGGGGAGAACGCTTTTCCTTGCCTTTTCCAGTTTCTAGAGTTGCATTCTTTGGCTTGTGGTCCCTTGTTGCATCTTCAAAGCCAGCAGTGCAGCATCATAATTCAATGTCATATTTCCTTCTTCTACTGAATCAAATTTCCCTCTGTTTCCCTCTTATAAGCACGCTTGTGACGGCATTTAGAGGCCACCCTGTTATCCAGGATAATCTCATCAACTCAGTCTCCTTAATTGAATCATATCTGCAAAGTCTCTTTTGACACACAAGGGAACATTCATCAATTTCAGGGGGTAGGACCTAGACACCTTTGGGAGCCACCATTCAGCCTGTCATACTGGCAAACGCAGCTGCCTTCTGCTGTGGATCTGAAATGCTGTTCAAGAAAGGTGCTGCATCCCTGGGTTCCTGCTGCCTATTTTGGATCCAGGATAACCCACTGTTAAGTAACTGAGGAAGAAGCAGTAAAAATCTAAGCAGAATCAGGGCAGAAAGCCCTTCAATGTCAATTATAGCAGGGCCTCACTTAAAACAAAGAAACAAAACCCTCCATTTAATCATCCCGGGGTTCTAGGTTTGCAGGCACCAGGAGAAGGATTTGGAAATGTCCCAGAAGCAGAGACCACACTCCAGGCTCACTTCTAACACGTGCGAGGACGGCGCAAGCGTGTATCTAGAATATTAAAAAATGCAAATCAAGACAACATAATATTAAGTAAAATGTGTTCTCTTCTCCTACATCGTCCAACAGACCTTCACAACGACATGAAAGCCATACTTGCATTTAGGAAATTTGGACTTCCCATGTTCTCTCAGGAAACTCTGAGAGGGTGTGTGAAGAGATGGCCACAGTCTCCAGCCCCTTCTCTTCCCACCTCCCACCAGTGCTTTCAGGGGCTCACAACACCTGCGGACACGCCAACCCACATTTCCTAAGTGCCATCCTCACTTCCTCATAAAAAGCTGCCCATTGGCTGCCCTCAATCCCAGGGTCGGTTCCCCAGCAGGACTACCCACCCTTAGAGGAGCAAACAGAGAACGAGGGCTGGGCAGGCCCGGGCTTGGGGTCACCTGTGCAGGGAACTCAGGGTTCCAGATACCCATGTCATGAGTTGCAACCATGCTTCTCTGGGCAAGAACTATTTTTTGTCAAGTTTTTAAAATGTCCTCTCCACTATGGATTGATACTTTTACAAAATACAACTTAAACGTTTGAGAAGTGTCAAACGGCTACAGAAAGTCCTGAATAATGACTCTTATCTAGCTTATCATGGACCAGCAGCACACAGACCACACTTTGTGTACCACTGGATGAGAAGATAAAGATAGGTGTTCTATGCCACATCTCAAATCACCACACATTTAGTGGCTTACAACAACAGACATTTATTATCTGGACTTTCCAGGGGCCAAGAGTCCAAGCATGGTTTAGCTGAGTCTTTTGCTCCAGGTCTTACTAGGTGGCAGCCAGAGGGACTTGCCTGGTGGTCCAAAAGTAAAGGATCTGCCTTGCATTCACAGGATGCGGGTTCGACCCCTGGTCGGGGAACTAAGATCCCACATGCCTCGGCGCAACTAAGCCTGCATGCCGCAACTACTGAGCTCACGTGCCTCAACTAGAGAGCCTGCATGCCGCAAACTACAGAGCCCACATGCTCTGGAATCCATGCGCCACAACGACACAACTCCACTCTCCCTGGAGCTTGCATGCAACAACTAGAGAGAAGCCCACATGCCACAACGGAAGATGTCTCACGCTGCAACTAAGACCTGACGCAGCCAAAAACAAAAAAAGTGTCAGCCAGAGCTGGGGTCTTATCTGAGGTTCCAAGCTCACTGGTTGTTGGCAGAATTCCGTTCCTTGTGGCTGCAGAACTATTGGAAACTTGCTTCTTTAAGGCCAGTAGGAGAATCTCTCTTGTCAGAAAAGGCTCAGTCCCTCTTTTAAGGGACTTCACCTAATCAAGGCAGGCTCATCAGAAACCACCTCTCTTTCGATTAACTGACAGTCAACTGTTTAGGAACTATAATTATATCTTCCAAATGCCTTTACCATATAACACAACCTGATCACAGGAGTGACATCCATTATACTAACAGGTTCCACCACAAGGAGAGGGGAAGATACTGGGGATGGGAATCTTAGGTAGCATCTTAGAATTCTTCCTTACCACAGTGGACTGAAGGTGGTGACATCCTCTGGCCCTGTGGACTCTTGTCTTCATGGTGAGAGGAAGGCCAGGGTATGAACTTGGAAAGCTCAGGGCCTGGGGCAGAGGCCCCTCACCCCTGAGAGAGGTAGTGCACCGCCCACAATAGCTTAGGATTAGAACTATGACAACATTCCCCTCAGGTAGCCCAGACTCCCATGCTGAAAGACTCTCCTCTGCTCACTTGCTTTCCTGCCCATATTTCTTGCCTCCCCTTCACCTTAGTACTACTTATGGACAGACAGGCTTTTCACAGTTGTATTAAATCCATATTTTGTAATTCTGGACTTACCAACAGTTGGCTGCTTGGAGATTAACATATTATCAGGAAACACCAGAAAGCTCCAATTCCCTTTTTATCAGGAGCTGAGAGTTGATCTGGGCTCCTTGCTTGCATCACTGTGCAGTCCTAGAGGTTACTGCAGGACCAGCCTAGGAGCATCATTCTGATTCAAAGCATGGGAATATAGCTACATAGGCCATGAGATTCTAATGCAAAATGACTGATTTATTAAAACAAACTAACAAAGTTATACATGCAAGTGAGTTTTAGTATCCTGAGGAGACCATACTCTAATACTAACAAGACTGCCATTGCATAAATCATTTCTGGAATTCTTCTTTGGGAAGAATCTTCGAAAGCCTGTGACATGCTCTACTTAATAACCCAGTGGTGGCAAATCTTCATCTATTGATAGTGCATTTAATTTGGGGGAAGAATCATGTCATTCAGACCCAAAGGTCATGATTGATTAATTTGTTGGTAATCTAGCTGAATTATGAAAAATTCATAATTTTCACAATGAATTTTGCTCAAACTGTAAATGTACTCCCAAAGTAGCATGTACAGTGACCAAATTATTGTGAATAAGATTGTAGCCTACCAAAGTGACCACCGTGGAGAATAACGTAACAATTAGTGCTTTATAGTTTACAAGGGGACTATCACATACCTATCTATGAGATAGAAAGTGGAACTGTTTTTATGACTAATTACCATTAAAGAAACTAAGGTACATAGAAAGTGTTTTCACAAGATCTCATCGCTGGTAAAAGACAGAGCCCTCAAGCTCAAGTCTTTAAATTCCAAGTCCAAGGGTCTTACCATGAGGCCAGGAAGAGCAGTTATATAACATTTGTGTTTCCACGCTCCCCACCCAGGTGTAAGGCAGACCTTACCGTAGATCTGACAAGGCATTCTCTCTTGCTGAGCTAGATTCAGCCTCAGAATCCCCAACACAGCTCTTTAGGGGACCAAACCAATGAAGTTGGGGTACTCTATTTATCCTTTTGCATTATACCACGTTGAAGAGGACAGCACTCATTTGAATGTACAATGTACAATTTCTGGTATGTCTGTTTAAACATTAAAGTCCTTACTTATTATTAGAACCACATAACATGTCAATTAATTCTTTGGCTCTTAGTATTTGTTCCAAGCCATGAAACTTTAGGATTGATTGCGACATAGTAAAGCTGGGTGTTCTCCATAGTTCATATTCCTCTTCAGAGATCCTCTAAAGAGCTATACAAGTCTGCCTACACAAACAGACAAACCTCGGAAGATGTTCTCGTCTCCCCAAGCTAATTACATCTCTAGTTGATTAACTAAGGAGCCACAGCCCGACATGAAACCAATACCATATAAAATGGTGTAACTACCTGGCTTTTGGAATTTTAGGCTGTGTCTGTTTCCGTGTAAAAGAGTTTGTTTAAATCAAATGCTTTGTTTTGTTTTGAAATTTGAGTTTAGTAAAGCAATCTGATAGCTTTGTTGATGGTCTTCCTAAGGTCTCAACTGAAGCCGACTTTCATTTTCAAACTGCCAACTAGCTATTTTAACTTCATGCTTTTAACAATAAATCTGTTTCTTAAAGGGTGCCTGGGACTCCTGCATTAGATTCATCTAGGATATTTTTTAGTACCCTAGATATTATCTGTTATCTACAGGTATTTCTCAGGAATATGTTAATATATTCTTATTTAACAAGTTCTCCAGATGATTCTTAAATTATCTTATGGTTTAAGAACCATTTCAGGGTCTACTTCCAGTTAAAATGTAGACAATTGTGAAACACTGTTGCTCTTGCCAAGGGAAAAAAATGTATATATGTCCATATCTAAATCTATATAGTCACTGAAAATTGAAGATAGAAGAAAAACTCATCAAAGAAGCTGGGGGTGTGTAGGGGAGACACTTTACATTTCAGGGAAGAGGGGAGCAGAGACATGGATGATAGCTGATTTCTAATCAGAAATAATAGGATCCAGAAGATAATGGAATAACATCATTAGAGTGATGAAAGATAAAATAACAAATGTCAACCTAGAATTCTACATCCAGAGAAAACATATTCCAAATGAGGGTTAAATAAAGACATTTTCAAACAAAGAAAAATCTGAGAAATTGTGTTACAAACAGATCCAAAGTACAAGAAATGCGCTATTTGGTTTACATTGCTATAATCTCTAGAGGTTTTTGTAAGAAAAAGGGAAGTTATCTGAGATAGAAGCCTGAATGTATAGCATTGGAATGAAGGAATGAAAAGCACTGGAAAAAGTAAATATGTGGGAAAATATGAAAGACTATATTTCATTTTTTAAATTTTTATAAGATGTTTGAATGTTTAAATAAAAACAATAACAAATATTGTGGAGTTTATAACATATGTAGAAACAAAACACGACAAAATAGCACTAAGGAATGAAATTACAGTGTTTAAGGTTATTACTTTGTCCATGAAATGCTATAATATTTATTCAGTGTAGATAATGATATATTAAGGTTGCATATTGAAAGCACTAGAGCAATCATTTAAAAAAATAAAAATAAACAGGCATGGCTAAGAACCAATAAAGGAGGTAAAAGAAGTATGAAAATAACAATCTAAGAGAAAGCAAGAAAGAAGGAACAAAGAAGCAAAAAACACTAGACAGACAACAAAGCAAGATGATTCATAAAGTTAGCCTATCAAATTACATCAAATATAAGAGAATAAACACTTCAATTAAAAGGTAGAGAGAAGACTCCACACTGCCACTGCAGGGGGCACAGGTTTGATCCCTGATGGGGGAACTAAGATCCTGCATGCCACATGGTGAGGCCAGAAAAAAAAAAAAAAGAAGTAGAGATTTTTAGATTGGATAAAAAAGTGACAGCCATCTATGTGCCATTTATGACATGCATTTTATTCTGCTGGGTTTTTTTAAGAAGGAATTTGATAATTTTGTTCAAATCTTTTATATCTTCACTTATCTTTTGTATTCTTACTGATTTTCTTTTTTCTACTTGTTCTGTCAAATTACTGCAAGAGAACTGTTGAAATATCCAACTCAAACTATTTCCCTATTCTCCTGTCAGTTCTATCAGTTTTTGTTTCCCGTATTTCAAAGCTCTGTTATTAGGTAATGCATATTAAAGATTGTTACATACTTCTGATAAATTGATCTCTTTATTATTATGAAACATTCCTCTTTAGCCCTGATAAATTTCTTGTTATGAATTTGATTTTATCTAATATTAATATACTTATTCCATCTTTCCCTTGTTTAGAATTTGATTGTGTTGCCATCTTTTGATTTTAATCAATCTATGTCTTTATATACACAACATATATTGAATCTTGTTTTTTTAATCCAACCTGACAATATCTGAATTTTTTTTTACTATGATATCTTAAACTTATTTACTTATTGAAGTATAGTTGATTTACAATTTTATGTTAATTTCAGGTATACAGCATAGAGATTCAGTATTATTTTTTTTTAGATTCTACTCCATTAAAAGTTAGTACGGGCTTCCTAGGTGGTGCAGTGGTTAAGAATCCACCTGCCAATGCAGGGGACACGGGTTTGATCCCATGCCCCAGAAAGATACCACATGCCATGAAGCAACTAAGCCTGTGTGCCACAACTATTGAACCTGCGCCCTAGAGCCCATGAGCCACACCTGTTGAGCCCATGTGCCACAACTACTGAAGCCCACGCACCTAGAACCTGTGCTCCGCAACAAGAGAAGCCACCACAATGAGAAGCCCACAGTACACCACAATGAAGAGAAGCCCACGCTCTCTGCAACTAGAGAAAGCCCATGTGCAGCAACGAAGACCCAACATAGCCAATAAAAAATAAATTGATTTTTTAAAAAGTTATTACAAGATGATGGCTATAATTCCCTGTGCTATACAAAATATCCTTGCTGCTTCTCTATTACATACATAGTAGTGTGTACCTCTTAATCCCTAACTGCCCCTCCCCTTTCCTCTTCCCTGTAGTAAATACTAGTTTGTTTCCTATAGCTGTGAGTCTGTTTCTGTTTTGCGTAGTCTTTTGTTATCATTTCTGTCCTACTAGCCTGATTATTTTTTATTAAACCTCAATAAATTTTTTTTAAAATTGCATTATTTTTTAGATTCCACTTACGTTATATCACACAGTATTTATCTTTGTCTGACTTGTTTCACAAAGCATGATATTCTCTAGGTCCATCCACGTTGATGCAAACGGCAGCATTTCATTGTTTTCTATGGGTGAGTAATATTCCATTGTAAAAATACCATATCTTCTTAATTGACTCATCTGTGTATGGGCATTTGGGTTGCTTCCATATCTTGGTGATTGTAAAGAGTGCTGCTGTGCACATTGGGGGTGCATGTATCTTTTTGAATTAGTGGATATATATATCCAGGAGTGGCACTGCTGCATCATGTGAGTTCTATTTTTAGTTTTTTGAAGAAACTCCACACTCTTTTCCGCAGTGGCTGCACCAATTTACATTCCCACCAATAGTGTACGAGGGTTTCCTTTTTTCCACATCCTCCCCAACATTTGTTATTTGTAGACTTTTTGATGATAACCACTCTGAGAGGTGTGAGGTGACAACTCGTTTTTGATTTGTGTATCTCTAGTAATTAGCAATGCTGAGGATCTTTTCGTGTATCTGTTAGCTATCTGCGTGTCTTCTTTGGAAAAAAGAATGTCTATTCAGGTCTTCTGCTCATTTTTTGATTGGGTTGTTTTTTTTTGATTGACAATATCTGACTTTTAACTGGAGTACTTACACCATTTACAGTTAACATAATTATCTATATGGTTGGGTGTAGATCCATCACTTTGCTGCTTGTTTTCTTTAAAAAAAAAAATGTGTTTGTTTGTTTATTGATTTATTGGATGCGCTGGGTCTCCGTTGCTGCGTGGGGGCTCTCTCTAGTTGTGGGGAGTGGGGGTGGGGGGTGGTAAATGCACTTTGGGCAGTGTGTGGGCTTCTCATTGTGGCGGCTTCTCTTGTTGTGGAGCACAGGCTCTAGGCACACGGGCATCAGTAGCTGTGGCACGTGGGGTCCAGAGTTGTGGCTCGTGGGCTCTAGAACACAGGCTTAGCAGTTGTGGTACACGGGCTTAGTTGCTCTGTGGCATGTGGGATCTGCCTGCACCAGGGATTGAAAGATTCTTAACCACTGTGCTACCAGGGAAGTCCCTGTTTTCTTTTTTTCCCCCATTTTCTACATTTTCTTTTTTGTACTCTTTTTGTTATAATTTCTGTTCTACTAGCCTGATTATTTTTTTATTAAACTTTAAATTTTTATAACAGTTTTAGATTTCTAGAATAGCTGCAAAATAATACAGAAAGTTCTTGGATACATGACTCCCAGTTTTCCTTACTGTTAACATCTTACATTTATATGATACATGTGTCACCATTAATGAACCAATACTGATGCATTATGATCAGTCATGGCTCATAGTTTATTCAGATGTGCTCAGTTTTAACCTAACATCCCTTGTTTGTTTCAAGATTCAATCCAGGATACCATATTACATGTAGTTGTCATGTCTTCCTGGACTTCTCTTGGCTGTGACAATTTCTCACTTTCCTTGTTTCTGATGGCCCTGACAGTTTTGAGGAGTATTTTTTGAGTCAGGTATACTATAGAAAGTCCTTTAATTTGGGTTTATCGATGTTTTTCTCATGGCTACACTGGGGTTATGAGTTTTTGGAAACAAGACCATAGAGATATCCCTATTCTTGTGATATCATACCAAGGGCACATACTATGAAGGTGACTTATCCCTGTTGATGATGACTTTGATCACCTGGCTGAGGTACTTCCACATGTGGACTCTTTGGAAGGAAGTCATTATACACACCCCGCATTTAAAGGTAAGGAGTTATGTTCTATCTCCTTGAGAGAGGAGCATTACATAATTTATTGGGGATTCTTTTGCTGGAGAGATTTGGCTCTTCTCCCTCACTTATTTATTTATTTATTCAAACATTTACTTATATTAGTACAAACTCAAAGATAATTATTTACACTTTAGGCTATAATCTAGTACTAGGTTATTTATTGTTCAAATTGTCCCAGCTTTGATCCTTGGTAGCCTTTTCCGTTGAGTCCGGTGTCCCTGTCCCTTTGACATACTCCTCTAGATGGATGGATGGATATAGAGAGAGAGAGAGAGAGATTTTAGCAGTTCCTTACTCTCTGGTACTATACGCGTTTCTTCTAGGGTATCTACCCAGCTCTAGAATCGGCCATCTCCCCAGCAAGCCATTCTTCCTTTTATGGGAAAAGATTTTAGAAACCAAGATCTTCATGCTTGCTGGTTGCTACTGGATCTTGTTATTTCTAGGCCCTTTCAGCTGACAGAGCAAGGAAACATGGTATTCTAACCTGTGTAGCTACACATGGCTGCAAAATTTCTTTATGTAACCATCTGTACCTTTCATAAGGTAAACATGAGTTCATACTGAGGTCTTCAGCTCTAATCCAGTATCACATGTATCATTCTAACCTTCCTTAGCTTAAGAGCACTTTTAAAATGTTATTTCCTGTCCTGGTGACTTTTTCCCTCTTTCCCCTCAATCATCCCACTTAGAAATGTTTCACTTTAGTCTTTAAAAGACCTCCATCCTGAGCCAATACTATACATTTGCTCAGTTTCACTATGTAGCCCTGGAAAGTCTTTGCTTAAATGTTTAAAATGTGGAAGATCCACACTGTAAAGCATCAGACGACAGCCGTGTTGACTTCTGGCTCTTCTACTCACCTATTGATTGAGTCTTAAGAGGGACACTTAACTGCTCAGTGCCTCAATTTCCAAACCTATAAAAGGGGCAAATATTTGACTTATTCTCTCACTAGTTTGTTGTGGGGACCAAACATATTATGGGGATAAAAAGTAACTTTGTAAAATAAAAAGATATGGTCATTGGGAGCTTCTTCAGTTTCCTCCTGGTATCCCTTTGACATACCCCCATCTTTCTGGGGGGAAAAAAAAAAAAAAAAGCACTTCCTCATTTTCTGCCACTACAGGCTCCTCTACTATGTTACCTGCCCAGCTCTAGAATCAGCCATTTCTCCAAGGAGAAATGAGAATTAGATATAGAATCATAGTGACCTCTGACCAAGCTCCGAACACCACGCCTGATGTCATAAGGAAGGAACAAACACTGTCTCGTTTAATCCTCAAAATGGGGCACCTTTTATTATCCCCAGCTTCCAAATGAGGAAACTGGGACTTACAGCAGTTGAGAATTTAATAATCATAGTAACGACATACTGAGGGCTTCCTATGGGCCCAGCGCTGTTTGAAGCACTTTACATGTATTGATTCACTTAATTTTCACAACAACAAAATGAAATTTTCTATTATCCCCACTTTACAGAACAGGAAACTGAATTCCATGCTGACACATGACACCGCTGGCACTGGGATCCAGGTCTCTCTCTCTCTCTTTTTCCCCGGGGCGTCTCTTAGGTAGTAAATTACACTGCTTTTACTAGTGCTCACTCTTTTGAATGAGTATTTATATTTATTAGGAACCTACTATGGGCTATTCTACTATGGGCACTGCAAGTGAATAAGTGACTAAGACAAAACTCCTGTTCTCGTGATGCCTATATTACACAAATATAAAGCAAGATTACTGAGTTAACATGGAAAATGTGCATCTCTACCTAGAGTGCCCTCTTTCATTTAAGACTACTTTCAAGAAGAGATTTTGTTCCTAAAGCATTATGCCAGCAGTGATCTATGGAGCACAGTATCGTTTTCACTTGGTTTCACTTGATTTACTGGTTGTTTTATCCCAGAAGTCAGAAAACAGTAACTGAAGGTCCGTGTGTCCTCCTCAAGAATTGGGATTGATCTACTTAACAATTACACATTTCTTTCTTACTTTTATAGCACCTCAATCTTTTCAACCTCAGCTGTCCTCACTGGCAGCTGGTTCCAGCACCTCCTCATCAAGAAGAGTCAGCACAGGGAACTATATTCAATATCTTATAATAACTTAACAAAAGTATGTGTGTGTGTGTGTGTGTGTGTGTGCGCGCGCGCGTGTGAATCACTTTGCTATGTACCTGAAACTAACACAATATTGTAAATCAACTATACTTCAAAAAAAAAAGGAAAAGAAGAGTCAGTTCCTGGGACTCCGTAGTGAATATGAACTTGTCCACCAAGATAGGGCTAAACAGACCACAAAACACTGTTGTGCTCAAAGCTGCTGCAGAATGAAGTCAACATGGAGAAGAGGACAAATCCAGAAAGCCACAGAGAAGTGGGGCCAGCACCCTGCTGTGACCTGGGTGGAGCATGCCTACTTTAGGACTTAATATGCAAGACAATGAATCCTCTTATGGCTCAAGACATCCTGAATTGGGTCCGAGGTTTCTTGAAGCTAATAGCACCCAAAGCCTCTTTGTTACTGAGAACATTGTATGCCTGGGAATCTGCTATAAACCATCCTATTTCCCAGAGGTACTAGCCAAGGAATTCTTCCACAAACCAATGAAATTCTCAGTCTTTGTGGTCAAATGCCCTCTGTCTACCCTCTTCTTTTCCTTAGCTTTACCCCCTTAGACATCTACTCAAAGACACTTGGGACACTGAAATCACTCTAGCAATTCCAAAAGCTACGTGATGCTCATTGGAGACACTTGAAGAGAAACAATGCTTTGAACTGAAGCATGTTTCCTAGTTTTATTGAATAACACAAAAATAGGATCCACTTAGCCATATACCCCCACTGCGTAATTCACGGTCTGGCTGCTTTGGGAGTGCCAAAGTGCTTTTGGGGGCCTTCTGAGCACTTCTTTCCTTTCCATTCCTTTCCTTGATTGCTTTCAAAAGAACCAAAAACAAACAAGGCATGTTAATTACTAAGGGGTATTCATTATCTTGTTCAAAGCCTCAAAGCCCGAAAGAATCAGAACAATTTATTTTCTGAATTCACTTACCACAGTTTTGGAACCAGCCAGCACAGGGACAATCCTTAGTACTTGTTGAAAATGTTCTTTCACTGTGAGCTGTACTGCCCCTGAAGCAACGCTGTAAGCCCCTCCTGTGGGCTGAATGCAACAATTAAGTCTTTTTCAAAAGATGTGCAGATAAGACTGCTTGGGAGTTTGGAAGCAACTTTATTCTAGGAAGTCTAGTCAATTCCAAATTAACATAATGTTGAAATTTTCCTTGCCTACCCCAGACGGATAATGCCCCCTGCTTTGTCAATTCTAAAATTGTACATATTCATTTTTGTCCTAGTAGATCCAGAAAAGTATAGAGAATAATAAAACCAACCTCCACATAGTAGCCATAACGATTTAACAAATGCTAACGTTTTGTCATATTTCTGTCAAAACCAATTATAATGATGGATATCCCTACTTGACTCATGAAATAAATTAAGTTAAACCAAGAGTCCTATTTCCATTTTTCTCTTTAAGGGACATTTACAATGAAACCTTTCAATTCTGAGTCTTTCACAACCATGAATTCAAAACAGAAGAGACACGGGTTCAGGAATAGACCATAAATATTCCAAATGGGACCTCAACAGGGTTTCACTGCTACCTAGAGATGGGCTACAGCCAGTGAGGGAGTCTGCAGGGGACATTAACATGGGACATTTAGGAAAGATAAATGTTCTGTAAATACCCAAGTGGCTAGACCTGATGATCAGGAACGTCAGGGAAACAAGGTCTAAAGTTACTCAGGCCTATGCTTTGTTGATATCCTATAACACATACATACTCCGAGATTTCATTTTACAACATCTTCATTTGACATAACATCCACACACGATTTGAACTGCAGAAGTTTAGAAACTAAACTCCTATCTGTCCCCCTATTTAGTTAACACAGTCATGTCTGACCATTGGGGGTCTTGAATGACTTTCCTTTCTTACATATATGAACATAATAAACTTCCCCTCAGCTCCCACACCAGCCATATAGTCCTGCTGAAATTTCTTTTCAGAGCTTGTATAGGTTTTTGTAGCTTTTCCCTGGTTTACAACCATCCGAGAATAAAGGCAGAGTTAAAAAAAGGGTTAAGCACAATAAGCTGACAATCACAGACATACCTAACAAGACCTGTCTCGGTAACAGTCTGCATCCCCAGGCAGGAAAAAAGCAAACAAACAGCTGCTTATTGATCTCACTTTAAAGCAAAATCATGTAGTTTTCCCTCTTTACACTGAAGTCTCATACACTGGAGAAGCTTAAAAAGTTAGAAATCAAGTTCTGGAAATAGATACAGATAATGTTTATACAACACTGTGAATGTATTTAATGCCACTGAATTCTACACTTAAAAATTATTAAAATGGTAAATGTCATGTTTACTACAACACATTTTTAAAATTAGAAATTATAAAATAAATAATAGTTGAAAAATAGCTTAAATAACATTGTAAAAAAAACTAACCTTTTTTTATGCCTTTTAGGCAAACAGAAAGACTTTTATGACAAGATACAAATCTAGGTAGAATTTACAAATACCACTCGTAATTCTATTTCTCAAACACTCTGTGGATTGAGGTCCACTCATGCTTTTTGCTTCTTAAACCAAAAAAAGAACAGGATATCTGATGATTAAAACTATGAGAGATTCCAAATTTAAAATATGGTTTTACACTGCTTCTGGACAGGGCTCTCTCTTCTGTTTTCTCCTATCTGGACTCTCCAGTCACAGACATCTGGTCACCCAAGTCCACATGGCATTATTTGATATTTTAAAAAAACGCACTTTTAACCTGTGTTAGGTCCTACTTGTTTACTTTGATATGCTTTTTCACTTTGATATGCTTGCTCTACATTGTGTTGATTAGGTTACTGTGAAAGAGCCCTGACAATGTATACAGATTTTGTTAAACATTCAGCATCTGTTTCCCAAAACCCACCAGTAAAGGATTCAAAAAAGGTAATAAGGTGATCCAGTTCATTTTATTATAATGTCCCATCACCTGGGAAATGTGTGCCTTAATGCCCCTAAAATATCTGACTACAACCAAACAGAAAAACAAGCCATTAGAACTTCTCCCTGACACGGCTTTAGGTTACAACCAGCCAGTATATGATGAAAGTTTATGCTCCTTTTCCACGTAAGTTATTTTTCCAATCAAAAATTGTTCCCAGCTGTTCTGACCCAGATGTGTTGGCAGCCCATGCTGTGAGGACCATTTTACAGGTGATGAAGCCCTCAGACAATAAAGTTTACACAATTCGTATACAGCTGGTCTCAAATACAACTTTGGACTTCTAACGCCACCTCCTCACAAAAAGAAAAGAAAAAAAGCGGTGATTTCCTGACACTTCACTTGGGGCACAGTTAAAAAGGGATTTCAGTGCTATAGGCCCACATTTATGCAGGTCCTGGGCTTATGAAGCAAGAGTAAGATAAATTACCCAGTTTCCCCCTTCCCCTTGAGAACGCAGTCTGCTTTAACTGGAAATCAGCCTGAGCTGGCAAGAAAATCATCAGAAATTGTCCCTGGAATTTAGCTTCCAGGAGAGGTAAGTCATGATGTCTGAATGAGCCTCAGCTGCCTTTCATCTTTTAGCTTTACATTATTCCATTCCAGACGACACCAACTTCACTCTCCTTCCCATTTAAACAAAAGGTCATTTTTATTACATATAAGTTGTTGGTAAAATTAGTGCAAGATTACCTTTCATCAGGAAATCATAGGAAAACCAAAGCAATGGATGATAATCTGGGTGACTATACGTTCAGGTTTTCCTAGGACAGTCCCAGGCAATTTAACATATATCAAATGCTTTATTTTTTTTTTTTAGCTCTTTATTGAAATATAATTGCTTTGCACTCTTGTACCAGTTTTTGAGGTACACCAAAGTAAATCAGCTGTATTTATACATATATCCCCATATACCCTCCCTCACGAGACTCCCTCTCACCATCCCTGTCCTGACCCTCTAAAGCATCACCCATCATCCAGTTGATCTCCCTTTGTTAGACAGCAACTTCCCATTAGCTATCTATTTTACAGTTGGTAGTGTATCTATGTCTATGCTACTCTCTCACTTCGTCCCAGCTTCCTCTTCACCCCGCCCCACAGCCCCATGTCCTCAAGTCCATTCTCTGCATATGCATCTTTATTCTTGCCCTGTCACTGGGTTCATTAGTACCATTTTCTTCTACATTCCATATATATGAGTTAGCATACGGTATTTGTTTTTCTCTTTCTGGCTTACTTCACTCTCTATGACAGTCTGTAGGTCTACCCACCTCATTACATATAGTTCAGTTCCATTTAATTCCTTTTTATGGCTGAGTAATATTCCATTGTATATATGTGCCACATCTTCTTTATCCATTCATCTGTTGATGGGCATTTAGGTTGCTTCCATGTCCTGGCTATTGTAAATAGTGCTGTAATGAACATTATGGTACATGTTTCTTTTTGGATTACGGTTTTCTTTGGGTATATGCCCAGGAGTGGGATTACTGGATCATATGGTAGCTCTACTTTTAGTTTTTTAAGGAACCTTCAAACTGTTTTCCATAGTGGCTGTACCAACTTACACTCCCACCAACAGTGCAGGAGAGTTCCCTTTTCTCCACACCCGCTTCAACATTTGTTGTTTCTAGATTTTATGATGGCCATTCTGACTGGTGTGAGGTGATACCTCATTGTGGCTTTGACTTGCATTTCTCTGATGATTAGTGATGTTGAGCAGCTTTTCATGTGTTTGTTAGCCATCTGCATGTCTTCTTTGGAGAAATGTCTATTTAGGTCTTCCGCCCATTTGTGGATTGGGTTATTTGCTTTTTTGGTATGAAGCTGCATGAGCTGCTTGTATATTTTGGAGATTAATCTTTTGTCCGTTGCTTCGTTGGCAAGTATTTTCTCCCATTCTGAGGGCTGTCTTCTTGTCTAGTTTATGGTTTCTCTCGCTGCGCAAAAGCTTTTAAGTTTCATTAGGTCCCATTTGTTTATACTTGATTTTATTTCCATTATGCTAGGAGGTGGGTCAAAAAGGATCTTGCTTTGATTTATGTCATAGAGTGTTCTGCCCATGTTTTCCTCTAAGAGTTTTCTAGTGTCTGGCCTTACATGTAGGTCTTTAATCCATCTTGAGTTTATTTTTGTGTATGGTGTTAGGAAGTGTTCTAATTTCATTCTTTTACATGTTGCTGTCCAATTTTCCCAGCACCACTTACTGAAGAGGCTGTCTTTTTTCCATTGTATATTCTTCCCTCCTTTGTCAAAGATAAGGTGCCCATATGTGCATGGGTTTACCTCTGGGTTCTCAGTTCTGTTCCATTGATCTTCCTTTCTATTTTTGTGCCAGTACCATACTGTGTTGATCACCGTGGCCTTGTAATATACTTTGAAGTCAAGAAGCCTAATTCCACCGGCTCCGTCTTTCCTTCTCAAGATTGCTTTGGCTATTCGGGGTCTTTTGTGTTTCCATACAAATCGTAAGATTTCTTTTTCTAGTTCTGTGAAAAATGCCATTGGTAATTTGATAGGGATTGCATTGAATCTGTAAATTGCTTTGGGTAGTACAGTCATTTTCACAATATTGATTCTTCCAATCCAAGAACAGGGTATATCCCTCCATCTGTTTGTATTGTCTTTGATTTCTTTCACCAGTGTCTCATAGTTTTCTGCGTACAGGTCTTTTGCCCCCTTAGGCAGGTTTATTCCTAGGTATTTTATTCTTTTTGTTGCAGTGGTGAATGGGAGAGTTTCCTTAATTTCTCTTTCTGCTCTTCCATTGTTAGTGTATAGGAATGCAAGAGATTTCTGTGCATTAATTTTGTATCCTGCTACTTTACTAAATTCATTGATTAGTGCTAGCAGTTTTCTGGTAGAATCTTTAGGGTTTTCTATGTATAATATCCTGTCATCTTCAAAGAGTGACAATTTTACTTCTTTTCCATTTTGGATTCCTTTTATTTCTTTTTCTTCTCTGATTGCTGTGGCTAAAACTTCCAAAACTATGTTGAATAATAATGGTGAGAGCGGACACCCTTGTCTGGTTCCTCTTCTTAGAGGGAATGCTTTCAGTTTTTGACCATTTAGAATGATGTTGGCTGTTGGTTTGTCATATATGGCTTTTATTATGCTAATTTCCTTCTCTGCCCATTTTCTGGAGAGTTTTTATCATAAATGGATGTTGAACTTTGTCAAAAGCTTTTTCTGTATCTATTGAGATAATCATATGGTTTTTATCCTTCAATTTGTTAATATGATGTATCACATTGATTGATTTGTGTATGTTAAAGAATCCTTGCATCCCAGGGATAAACCCCACTTGATCATGGTGTATGATCTTTTTAATGTGCTGTTGGATTCTGTTAGCTAGTATCCTGTTGAGGATTTTTGCAGCTATATTCATCAGTGATATTGGTCTGTGATTTTCTTTTTTTGTGACATCTTTGCCTGGTTTTGGTATCAGGGTGATGGTGGCCTTGTAGAATGAGTTTGGGAATGTTCCTCCTTCTGCTATATTTTGGAAGAGTTTGGGAAGGATAGGTGTTAGCTCCTCTCTAAATGTTTGGTAGAATTCGCCTGTGAATCCATCTGGCCCTGGGCTTTTTTTGGTGGGAGATTTTTAATCACAGCCTCAATTTCAGTGCTTGTGATTCATCTGTTCATATTTTCTATTCCTTCCTGGTTCAGTCTTAGAAGATTGTACTTTTCTAAGAATTTATCCATTTCTTCTAGGTTATTCAATTTATTGGCATATAGTTGCTTGTAGTAGTCTCTCATGATCTTTTGTATTTCTGCAGTGTCAGTTGTTACTTCTCCTTTTTCATGTCTAATTCTGTTGATTTGCATCTTCTCCCTTTTTTTCCTGATAAGTCTGGCTAATGGTTTATCAATTTTATCTTCTCAAAGAACCAGCTTTTAGTTTTATTAATCTTTGCTATGGTTTCCTTCATTTCTTTTTCATTTATTTCTGATCTGATCTTTATAATTTCTTTCCATCTCCTCACCTTGGGGTTGTTTTGTTCTTCTTTCTCTAATTGTTTTAGGTGTAAGGTTAGGTTGTTTATTTGATATTTTCCTTGTTTCTTGAGGTAGGACTGTATTGCTATAAACTTCCCTCTTAGAACTGCTTTTGCTGCATCCCATAGGTTTTGGGTTGTTGTGTTTTCATTGTCATTTGTTTCTAGGTATTTTTTGATTTCCTCTTTGATTTCTTCAGTGATTTCTTGGTTGTTTAATAGTGTATTGTTTAGTCTCCATGTGTTTGTATTTTTTACAATGTTTTTCATGTAATTGATATCTAGTCTCACGGCGTTGTGGTCAAAGAAGATGCTTGATACAATTTCAATTTTCTTGAATTTACCAAGGCTTGATTTGTGACCCAAGATGTGATCTATCCTGGAGAATGTTCCGTGTGCACTTGAGAAGAAAGTGTATTCTGTAGTTTTTGGATGGAATGTCCTATAATATCAATTAAGCTGAGATGGTCTAATGTGTCATTTAAAGCTTGTGTGTCCTTATTTATTTTCTGTTTGGATGATCTGTCCATTGATGTAAGTGGGGTGTTAAAGTCTCCTGCTATTATTGTGTTACTGTTGATTTCCCCTTTACGGCTGTTAGCATTTGCCTTCCGTATTGAGGTGCTCCTATGTTGAGTGCATAGATATTTACAGTTGTTGTATCTTCTTCTTGGATTGATCCCTTGATCATTATGTAGTGTCCTTCCCTGTCTCTTGTAATACTCTTTAGTTAAAAGTCTAATATGTCTGATATGAGTATTGCTACTCCAGCTTTCTTTTGACTTCCATCTGCAAACTCCAGTGCTTGAAACCTCAGGCCAAACACCCAGTGGGACAGGAACACAATCCCACCCACACAAAGTGGGGGGAAAATGAGACAACAAAAAAATATGTCACAGATGAAGGAACAAGGTAAAAATATACAAGACCAAATAAATGAAGAGGAAATAGGAAAACTGCCTGAAAAAGAGTTCAGAGTAATGATAGTAAAGATGATCCAAAATCTCGATAACAAAATAGAGAAAATACAAGAAACAGTTCATAAAGACTCAGAAGAACTAAAGAGCAAACAAACAGTAATGGACAACAAAATAACTGAAATTAAAAACACTCTAGATAGTATAAAAAGCAGAATAACTGAGGCAGAAGAACAAGTAAGTGAGTTGGAAGATAGAATGGGGGAAATAACTGCCACAGAGCAGGAAAAAGAAAAAAGAATAAAAAGAATGGAAGACAGTCTCAGAGACCTTGGTGACAACATTAAGCACACCAACATTCAAATCATAGGCATCCCAGAAGAAGAAAAAAAGAAAGGGTCGGAGAAAATATTTCAAGAGGTTATAGTGGAAAACTTCCCCAACATGGAAAAGGAAATAATTTATCAAGTCCAAGAAGCACAGGGAGTCCCATACAGAATAAACCCAAGGAGAAATACACTGAGGCACGTATTACTCTAACGAAAATTAAACACAAAGAAAAAATATTAAAAGCAGCAAGAGAAAAGCAACAAATAACATATAAGGGAAAACCCATAAGGACAACAGCTGATCTTTCTGCAGAAACTCTGCAGGCCAGAAGGGAGTGGCAGGATATACTGAAAGTCCTGAAAGAGAAAAACCTACAGCCAAGAATACCCTACCCAGTAAGAACCTCATTCAGGTTCGACTGAGAAATCAAAAGCTTTCCAGACAAGCAAAAGTTAAGAGAATTCAGCACCACCAAACCAGCCTTACAACAATTGCTTAAGGAATTTCTCTAAGGAGGAAACACAAGTGAAGGAAAAGACCTACAAAAAAAACCCCAAAACAATTAAGAAAATGGTAATAGGAACATACATGTCAACAATCACCTTAAATGTAAATGGATTAAATGCTTCAACCAAAAGACCCAGACTGGTTGAATGGATACAAAAACAAGACCCTTACATATGCTGTCTACAAGAAATCCACTTTAGACGAAGGGAGACATATAGACTGAAAGTAAGGGGATGGAAAAAGATACTCCATGCAAATGGAAGTCAAAAGATGCTTCATTTTTTAAACAAAACATTATTAATAATTGTGGAATTAAACAATCTGGGACGGGTTTAGTAGACCTCCACTTGGCATTCCCAGCCTCTGCCAGTCTTGAGCAGGAGTGTGGAGACACACGTGCAGTAAAGACTTCTCACTTTTCCTCATAGTTAAATCTGAAGGATGACCAGCAACAACATTCTCTTTTCCCAGCTGTTCCCTGATCAGGTGCAACTGACACCCTCTTTGAAGGACAATATGATGAAATACTGGTGCCTAGCCACCAGTTCCTAGGGACTCAGTGGTGGTGACAGATCCTGCTGCCTGCCACCTCCCCCTTGTCTCTGCTGTGGCAGGGGAGGTCCATGAAGCTGCCTGGCCACATGTCAGCAGGGTCAGTGGGAAAAGTGAGGAAGTATAGGGCAGGTGTAGGTGAAATATGTTCAGGAAGTGAGGGCTGAGGAGTCTTACCATAGAGCATATGGACTATAGTTTGTATATTCTTGTTTACAGTGATTTTGTCATTTACCAGAAAGCATATCCGCAACGAGTATTTATTGCATTGTTGGGTAATATATTTTCTTTTACAATAAACTCTTTGGGGAGCAATCAGCTTCAAAGGATCAAAGTACATTTTTAGGGAAAAGTTAAAATATTAAAATTGTAGATGAACATATAACTTCATAAAATACTTTCTGACATCTTGCTTCCACTATGGGGATATAATGCTACAGCTGGCCACATGAAAACCAGAAAACACAAACTTCCTGAAGAAGCATCAGCATTTCCTTAAAAAATGTGTTACTTTAAGTAGCCCATGCTCAAAGATGATGATTTAACACAAGCAGCTGCATAAGGACTGTTTCCATATCACTCCATGAAGCTTAATTTTTCACTTAGATGCAATGACCGTTCTCCTAGACTAATGTCACTCATTTTTAATTCCAAATTTTCTTGTGCATGACTGAAAAATTAAGTACTAACTGCTAATGGGTCTCCTTTTGCCGAAGTAGAACCACGTAAATATTGAAATGACACAATTTTTACATCAGGGTCATCAGATGGTTCAAATGAGAAGTCTGTTAATTCTAATAAGGGTTTACTTCTTTCAAAACCAAATTCAGGAAATAAAATTAAACCTCTGGAAAATTCATTCTATCAAAGGTGAAAAAGTTGACATAATTCTAATTGATATTATAAATTCAGTTTAAAAGTTCACCATTGAAGAGAAATTTTGTTTTGGGGGTAATAAATTTCAATAGTGAGAATCCTGGTAGAAACAATATTTTTGCTAAATTAAGAACCTGTAGAGCAGAAGCTTACTTGGACTGGGTAGTGGAATGCATGTATATAATTAGTACTTTTGTCCAAACAAGCTGTGGTGGTCTAACAACAGAAATGGAAACTGAGTTGTCCAGTTTTACACACACACACACACACACTGGATCACAAAATTCTCCTTTCTGCCTATCAACTGATTTAGAATATCTGAGTCTTCATGATAAACTACCTTGTTAAAATCAACCTAAGTGTCATACAATGCTCTGAATTTTGGTTTCATTTTGTTCAAAATCATTTGGAAGTCTTCAAAGTATGGAGTGAATGGAGTTTTGTTTTTGTTTTATTTTTTCTAATTCAGCTTTTGAGCCTGAATCTTTTAGAAAGATACATTTATTGAAAACCAAGCTGACAAACAGGCAGGAGCAGCTACATAATCTATGGGGCCCAATGCAAGATGAAATGCAGAACCCCTTATTAAAAAATTAAGAATTTCGGGACTTCCCTGGTGGCACAGTGGTTGAGAATCTGCCTGCCAATGCAGGGGACACGGGTTCGATCCCTGGTCCAGGAAGATCCCACATGCTGCAGAACAACTAAGCCTGTGCACCACAACAACTGAGCCTGCACTCTTGAGCCCCACAACTACTGAGTCCATGTGCCACAACTACTGAAGCCCAAGAACCAAGAGCCCATGCTCCCCTATAAGAGAAGCCACTGCAATGAGAAGCCCACATACCACAACGAAGAGTAGTCCCTGCTTTCCACAACTAGAGAAAGCCCATGCGCGTAATGAGGACCCAACGCAGCCAAAAAGTAAAATTAAATAAATATTTAAAAAAACCAAACTAGATAGTTGTTTTAAAAAAAATTAATAATTTCAAGATGGTGACAGTGGGTCCATAAACCAAGTGTGGAGCCTTTCTAAGCACTGGGTTCTGTGCGACTGCACGAGAGTCAAAAGCCAACGAAGTCAGCTCTGAGAACAGGAAGGCATTGAAATGTATCCCGCAAAGAGGGGGGTGGGTACCATGAGCCCTCTAATGAAGCAGAAGATTTAACTTTGAAATTCTATAATTGTGCCCTGGATGATCTCAACCTGTGAGAGGGATATTTTGATGGCGCTCCTATTTTTACATGGGTAAATTTAGATTCTGTCCCAGAATAGGACGTAACTGAGAAGGCCTACCATCTTGAATCCTCTGAATTTGGAGAACCATTCAAAAGAATCATAAATAGACACAACTTACTCCACAAGTTATGTCATAAAAATAGTCGTCAAAGAAAGGTGCTCTGAATAGAGGACAAAATTACCTGAGAAAATATTTGGACTGAATTATTTCTACATTTCAAAATTTTTTAAAATTAGAATTGAGAATAGCCTTTATTTAGCAGAACTGCTCTTGGCTTACCAGGTACTTGACCATTGATAAAGCGTATTTTCTCAATTAAATATATTGTGGTCTGTAGAGAAGTCAATTGAAGTACCCGCAATTTCAAATTTATTAAACTCAAAATGCAGACAATTTTGTAGAAAAAATTAGAAATAATAAAACTATTGAAAACTATATTCTGCATAAGAATACGATGACAGGTAGGCTAAGAAACTGATTAAACTACCTAAGTACTTATCAAGAATAATTATTCTGCTTAAATACTTTTTAATGTTCACATCATTAACATGAAGAAAATTTTCAAATTTGCTTTAATGTACAGAGATAAATGTTCTTTTATTTCTTCAAAGGAATTTTACATTTGAAAATCCTTCCTGAATAGAACCATTTTATAGATCTACCAATGTAAGACACCAATTTGTTGGTCAAGAAGTAAATCTTTCAGAAAATGTTATCCTAATTGTTTTTATGCCCCTTTTTGCTGTCAGATTATCTTGATTTGGATGACATATTATATGCTTATCCTAGCAATACTGGCCACCATTTATTAAGCACTTGGGGTGAGCCTGACGCTTTGCAGGCATGAGTTCATCAGACTCGTAAAACAGGCCTGTGAGAGGCAGCATTGGATCAACCAATTTAACCACTGAGGAAACTGTGCCTTAAGGTGGTTTGGCCACTTCTCCAAGGTCACGTAGCTGGGAAAGGACCTGAGCCCAGGCCTCCTCTGACTCCCAGACAAGTGTGAACCATCCATGAAATGAGTTCACCATAGATCCTGATTTTACAAGGACACTTGCCCAGGGAAGTTTCCAGGCATGAATCCAAGATCTCCGATATAACAGTCAAAAAACCCTGCTGCCTCTAAGGATGACTAATTTGTGGCGCTGATCACTGCTGCTTAACTCATATTGTCACTTTCTGGCAGTTAATAAGGTAACAGAAAAGCCCATTCAGTCCGCAACATGTATTAATCACCAACTCTCTCCGTGCAAGGCCCTGTGGAGACACAAAGGGAATCTGATCTGGCTCCTTCCCCCCAGACCTTTCCCTCGAGTAAGGAGGAAAGGGGTACCTGGGCCACTTAAGATCCCTGGGGTGATGAGCCTGCACCTCCCTTTGTCCTGCAAGGGCCCTCACCTGGCAGAGTGCCATCCTTGGGCCTTCCAGGGCACTGTCCTGGCTTCTACCCCACTTCCTCCTCCCATGCTGAGAAGGCCACGGCTGTCTGTAAGTCTGGAGAGACACAGAGAGTACTGGAGGACTCTTCCCAGCTCTGAAGAGCGTAAGGGCTTGCACCCTTGTCACAGACGTGGAAGTTTCCAGGTCAGTCTCGACTATGTGTTACTGCAGACACCTCCCCCCACGTACCCAGCATGGATGTTTGAAAAAGGCAAAAAGTGTGTATCAAGCTTTCTGGCAGAAAAATCTCCTTAATTTATGAAAGTTCTTCATGTTATCATTCTATTATCATTGTGTACAATGGAGCTGTATCTTTCTTTATCAACAAATAAAGGCAAATAGGGCTTCCCTGGTGGCACAGTGGTTAAGAATCTGCCTGCCAATGCACGGGACACGGGTTCGAGCCCTGCTCCGGGAAGATCCCACGTGACACGGAGCAACTAGGCCCGTGAGCCACAACTACGGAGCCCACGTGCCGCAACTACCGAGGCCCGCATACCTAGAGCCTGTGCTCCACAACAAGGGAAGCCACCGCACTGGGAAGCCCATGCACTGCAACGAAGAGCAGCCCCCGCTCTCCACAACTAGAGAAAGCCCGTGGGCAGCAACAAAGACCCAATGCAGCCAAAAATAAATAAATAATAAAATAAATCTTTAAAAACAAACAAACAAAAAACAAAGGCAAATAGTTGCTTGGATAACTGGCCAAAGAAATTTACTCCAGAGACTTAATAAGTTGGGAAAACTTATTTCAATTGTTCACCCCAAAACTCAGGATGTTGCAAGGAACAGATGTGCTTCACTTTAACATACATGATCTTTGCCTTATAAAAGGAGACATGATATAGTAATGTTTATAGACCAAATTGCACTAATCAAGTTTACATATGAACCATCAGGGTCTTAATCCACATCCACTGAGTAATCAGAACAATACTGCACTTCTGAGGTTGGTACTTTGAAAATTCCACTATTTATTCTCTCTCCGAGTAGCTTTGCACGGGGAGAAGGCACGTAATGGGATCTTTCTAGCTGGAGACTCGGTATCTCCTCTTTGGTGTCCTCCACAGGCCTTAGCTCAGTATCAGACTTCCAGTAGGTTCCCAGCTATTACTAAACAAATACAATTACTGATAATATCACTGATAGCAAGTCTTCCTTGGCAAGCTGAGAAGGGATTTCTTGAAAAGTTATTAAAAGCCTGCCTCAAATCTCACTTCAAGGCAACCCTTACATGGGGCAGGACAGTACAAGATGGCGTTCTTTTATGGGGCTGGCAAAGAGAATTTTAGGAAATCCCTTTAGCAGCTATAAGGAGGAGTAGGATCCACTGCTTTTTTTTTTTTTTTTCTTTCTCCCAAAATAGCAATTCCTGAAGACGTCAACAAGTCCCCTTCAATGGCCTAACACAGAAAAGGAAACAGCTTTTTCTAGGGTTATTAAGCCATTCACATACGCCTGTTTGATGTGGTTAACACGTGGGGAGGATAAGAAACCTATGATGTCTCCCCTTTTGATGCCCCCTTCCTCAGAGCCACAATGACAGTAGTGAGCGTCGTGGATGCTGGGACGCACTGTCCAGATCCCCCGGCCGTGCAGAGGCTCACAGCTGAGTCTGTCCTCATGCCTTGCCCCTGGCCAAAGCGAGCTGCCCTGCCCAGAGGTACACTCCTCCCTCAGAGCAGCCCACGTCCAGCCACTGGAGGGGTACAAAGGCCTGGACAGCTCTAAAGGGCCATGCCAGCTCCCTGTAGGATCATCTAACGCTCCCATTGCAACCACACTGTTATTCACCTTCTCCTTCTGCCCAGCCTTGTGTCTCAACTAGCTCACAGGTGTGGATCCCCTGAGCGCTCCCCGTAAACAAGCTGCATGCTGATCTCCATCTCAGGGTCTGCTTCCTGGATAATGTGACCTAACACACTGACCATGGACAGAGGGCCTGTGACGGATGTGTCAGGCACTTCATATGCTTCGTATCTAATCTGTGCAGCATCTCTACCAAGTGAGAATTACTCATTTCATTCTGTACATAATAAAACCAAGGCTCAGAGAGGTTGTGTTCCTTGTCTATAATCACACAGCAGGTGAGCCACAAGTCAATGTTTATAGCCAGGCTTTCAAGCTTAAATTTCACATAATTTACTACATTCATGGCCCTGTGCTTGGCACTAGTGTTTCCAATCATATATATTTTTATGAACTGTAATTTTCATTAAATTAAAAACTATATTTTAAAGATGAATAGAGTATAATTATAAAGGAGTAGCACAAAGGAGTTTCTTTGTGGCAATAGAATAAGGAAGGTCTGTAGTTTAGTTAATAGCATTACACTAATGTCAGTTTCCCAGTATTCATAATAGACTATAATTAGGTAAAACATTATCATTGGGGGAAGCTGGGTGACAGGTATAGGGGAACACACTGTACTATTTTTGCACCTACTTTTGAGTATAGAATTATTTCCAAATAATGTTAAAATTTTTCTAAAGCAAAAAAAAAAAAAAAAAAAAAAAAAGGAATGAGACATAAGAGATTCTTATGTCCTAAGAAAAATATTCCTCAAAATGGACTTCAAAAGGTATTTCACAATAATTTGCTAAGGAGTAATATTAATCGGTTATCAATAAGAACGTAATATAAATTTTTCTATGATCCAGTGAGGGTTGAGTCAGTCCTCTAGGGAGCCAGCCTCCCGGCACTCAGCTGGCTTTAGCCACCCACCATGAGAATCCAAATCCCTCCCGGACCCCTGAACAAAGGGATTGCCCGACTAGCAGTGTTGTCTCCCCAAGGCTGTCATCCACAGGCAGCTGTTCTGGGGTCACCCCAGAGCCTCGCAGGATGAACTAGTCCATCAAATCTGTGGTGGCACTGAGATGTGAAGGATGAAGTACAAATCAGTAACTGGAGGAAGATGATGAGTGGGATGGAATCAGTATCGGGAGGAGAGGGGGAGGTGCCTGTAATATGCTGGCCACGTCCCATTTGTGAATATCTCCTCCCCTCTCACCAGAAAAGTCTTTAAGTAGTGGGAAGCTATTACCCTCATGGAGGCATTTACATGTTTTCTAAAATTCCAATTTTTACTTGAAGTTCAGATTTTATCTTTGGCAACACGTACTGACCGATATTCTCTTTGACATGACAAGCTCCATTTATTCATTTTCAAGAAACTGTCTGCCAGACGCCCAAGGCTGAATAACCACCGTCTGCCTGTCTGTCATTTGTTCCTTCAAGTTAAAATGGTATTCCATGGAAAAAACAGCTAATTCATCTTGTAACTCATTCGTACAAGTGCTTTTCCTGGAGACAGCCACCCTACTTCTGTGTACTTAAGAAGTGCTTTATGCATACTTCCTATTTAGTATCTCAGAAATTTAAAAGTAAATGCATTCAAGGGTCAAAACTTAACAAATTTTCCTGCCTAATTAAAGGCATTCGTAAGTAAAACTGGCTTTTTTTTTTTTTTTTAACTAGCACATGATGGTGAAGGATCCAATGTCCTTTAGTACAGTTTGGTGTCACTGCCTTGATTCCTGTTAAGCAGCTACAGTTTCACTTACTGTTGCTTTTGTACCTTCAGTGCCAATGTCCCCAAAGTGGGAAAGAGGAAGTCTTAAGAGGACTCCCCAGGGGTTTGCAGACCACACTTTGAGAGCTATTATAGCATAAGGATGGGGAAGCGATGGGGATAGTGTTTTATTACAAACAAAGTAGTTACTCAAAGTAGGTCCTTTTGGGCTGAGACATGTAAGAAGGATGGAAGTTTTATGCGAGAATCAAAGGAGCATGATAGGTTAGGCAGAGGGAACAGCATGTGCAAAGGCTCAGAGGCATGGCAGGCGCGTGGCATGGAGAACTTCAGAGAACTCGGTGTTCACACTGCAGGAAACTCAATGGCCACCACAGCCTTTACACCTTTACAGTTCACAACCCAAGAATAAAAACCCACCTCTTAGCATTTAACATATGCCTGGCATGGTTCTAAGCATTCACTTAATCTTTGAAACAACTCTGTGGCGTTGATGCTATTATTATTATTATTATTATTTCCTTTTACAAAAGAGGAAACTAAGATGGGAAATAAAGATGTTAAATAATGCACAGCAGATCCCACAGCTAGTAAGCGATGCAGCCAGAACTGAGCACAGATAACCTGACTCCAGTTGGCTATGACAGGCTGCTTCTCATGAGGAAGAGACATACTATCCGCTTCCAGTTGGGAAACCCCAACTGGCTGACCCAGGCCACACGCCCATCCCTGGACCAATGCTGTCAGGGACACATGCCACCTCCTCCAGGGATGTCTCCAATCATGAAGGACCACACAATGGATACCAGACAGCACTGGGAGGCAATGATCTACGATATGTCTTCCTAACAGAATGATGGACAAAAGTAGACCCCAAAGAGCACATCCTCTGTGATTCCATTTACATAAAGTTCAAAACCAAGCCAAATAACTCTGTGCTGTTATAAGCCAGGATTGGGCTCACCCTTCTGGGGGTGGTTAGTGACTAGATTGGGGGTGGGAGGAGGGGGTGTGTGGAGAGGACGGTAACACTGTTTCTTGATTGGTTCCATCCAGTTCATAACAATTCATTAAACCACACACTTGTGCACCTTTTGGCGAGTATATTTTTCACTTTTATGAACTGTTAAATTTTTACGAAGTCTTTAGTGCACAGAAAATTACAACTGGGGGAAAAAAAAAGATTCACGAAGAAGTTTTGTTTAGCTAGGGTGGCAAATGGACTTCTCGGGATGAATAAAGGATTTATGCCCCACATCCTAAAGGATCGCTGGAATAATAGTGAAAACCCAAGGATGAAAGGGCATCGTCTTTCAAATGGTTATAACGACGAACATTTGTTCAAGTTTCACTCATTAGCATTATAAAGCCAAAGGAAGGGTCCAGAACACAGAAGCGCCCTGTGGAGGTGCCAGCTCTTTCCCATTAGGCCAACTGCAAGAGCTCACAGACTCCACCCACCCACTGCCAGCGTGGGGATGGGTGGGCCTTGGCTGGCTGGCTGGGCAGAGGTGCGGAGCGCCATGCCTCCCTGTGGCTGTCACTTTCCTGTGAGCTTGGCTGCGTTTTCTAGGTTGTGGATGGGCTCTCAACCTTTTAAACCCATGCTCCCTTCTTGAATAGATGTAAATATCTCACATTTCCTTTCATGTTATTTGAAATTTGAAAATTAATTAAATATTATGACAAAAAACAAAGCAAAGTCACAGGACAAAGTGCTGCTTTGTTTTCAAGCTGCCTGAGCAGCCCCCACGAAGCCCCCGAGTATGTGCTCCACCCTCCCCACCTCTCCCCTCGCCCCCTTGAGAAGCCTCGGTTTACAAATTACAAGCCTTTTCATTTCCTCCAAGGTTTTTGATGAGAGGTTTGGGGATGCAGCCACCAGGTGGACGCTGTGCATGTATGAGCTCGTGGTCTGACTTCCCAGAGGGATGAGGGACCAAGAAGCAGACACACCTACTTTGTTTCTAATAAAACCACAACTCCTTACTTACTGAATAAGCATCATTTCATGGTAAAAGCTAATATTTATTGGGTGCCTCCTGTGTACCACACACAGTGTGAAGGAGCTCCCTGTGCGTCTCGTCACTCCATTCTTCCCTCAGCCCCAGGAGGCAGGCGAGCATAGCCATCTCTGCATCACGGCCGGGAAAACCCAGGCTCGCCATCATTACGTGACCTGCCCAAGGTCTAACAACAAGGAAGACAAGGATTTGGAATGTAGATCCCAGTCAAGCTGACCCCAAAGTGCACGCCCTGATGAGCAGGCCATGTAACTGCACGGCAAACCAGGATCCGAACCCTTGTTGTTCAACTCCAGAAGTTCCACGTGTGCACCTCTAATTATTAGAGTAACTGATGATCACTTGGGCCCAAGTGCTGATCAGTGGGTGAAAATGACACCCAGGGACCCCTCCCAACCAGAAGGAAATGACTTCAAGAGAAGGGGGAGACTGGCTAGGTGGCTCTATCCCAGGACCTCGACTGTCCAGGCATGAACTGTGACCTATGGTGGGGCCTCTGAGCAGTACGGCTGGGCTTGGACAGTAAGGACCCATGTGAGTGAAAGCCACACGGCTGCAGCAGCCTTGGGCCCAGGCCCGGAGGAGGAGCCATGTGCTGCCCCTGCCACCAGCACCCCTGAGAAGATGCTGCCACCCCACAGGGGCTCACAGGCACACTGTGCAAAGCCTCAGGCGTCTGCAAAACTCCCATGTGACAGCAAGGCTGACCCACCAGCTCCCAGCCTCCTGGATCATGCTCTGGCCAGTCAGCACTGGGCCTGGACTGTGCCCAGGGACCACAAGCCCCATGGTCCAGAGCTGTGCCCAGCCCTTCTGCAGGCCCACTGGGTCCAGCTGGAGCTCCGACTTCAGAGATGAGACCAGAAGGCTGTCCCAGGAGAGGCAAGAAGGATGTATTTACATGGCCCAAATTAGTGAATGGTGGTTCAGAATACTACTGACTTGGTTATTAAGAGAAATATGACCTTCTTTGTGGCCTAAGATAATGAAGGAGGATAAACAGTTACCCCATATTTATAAGTGGATCACTCAAAATGTATTAATGGACACATGCACACCCCAGGCCATCTCCAGGAGAAGCAGCACAAAGCCAGCACCTCTGACTCACACAGAGGCCGGGGGTCTCTGCCGCTCGAGGGCTGTCATGAAGCTGCAGCTGGTCTCCCCATAAATGAAGAGCCTCACACAGTAACAGGGACTGAGCGGAGAGCATGTCTCAGAGTCATGGGGCCCACCCCAAACACGGCAGCGCCTGCCCTCCTGCTGGGGCACTGACCCACCACCATACCACCTCCAGGTTAACCCCAGCCCCTCCCAGGCTGCAACCTGACTTCATAACACTGGGTCAGGATGCATTCAAGGATCTGCCACCTCTGGACAATACTCTTCCTTCCTTCTAGTCCTTTAGATGTCAAACAGAGAAGGGAGCCTTCTTGAACAAAGGAGGGATCCACTCCCTGAACCCAAGGCAGCCACACGCATCGTCTCAAAGGGTCACTCACAGCCAAATGTAGTCTCCTTTGTGATCTCTCCACTCAGAACACCAGTTCACACACCCGCCCGGGAAGACGGCCAGTGTGCACGGGTCAAGCTAGAACCAAAAAACAAACACAATTTTGCCACGTGCCAGCTTTTTGCCACATTGAGAATGAGATTTAAAGATATTAACACACTAAGAAGTAACTGAGTCACTTTCGCAGATTTTCAGCTGTTATAAATCGTTGCCTAAAACCAGCAAGTGTGTCTTTCTAGCTCCCGGCTACTCAGAGTGGTCCCTGCATCCACAGCACAGGCTTCATGTGGGCACCTGTTCGAAATGCAGGATCTTGGGCCTCACCCAGACCTGTATATTCAGAACCCACACTTTTTACAAGATCCCCAAGTGGTTTGTACATACATTAAAGTTTGAGAAGTGCTGCTCTGACTCACCCAGAGGCCTTTCTTTCCTGGTCAGAGTATTTTGCCAGACTGAGGCCACACACATTGTGAGATGTCAGAATGCACCCCGCCCCCCCACGTGGCCACAGATTTCCACAGACAATCCTCTGTCTTCTGCAAGGGGGGTTGACCATTTCCTGCACACCGTGGAAGGTGCCGGCCACCTTCCAAGTTCCCTGCATTCCTCTTGTTCCCCCCATGCCTCCCCTGCCCACCCCCATTCTACTCATGACATCATATTAGCCTTCTGATCATGGCCCCCCCCCCCCCTTAACATTCAGCTTCACCGCATCCTCACTGCCTACTAAATGATGTCCAGGTCTCCCTGGCCTGAGATTTAAGGATGGATTTATCATTCCCTCTTCATCTCACTGTACTCCTCTCCCACACCCTGAACTCTTCTACTCTTCGCAGATTTCTGCTCACACATTTTTCCTGCCTTCAATACCCTACATCACACCTCTGCTAATCCAAAGCCTCGGTGACGTTCACACTGGCTGAAACAGTTCCTCTGGGTGGCCTTTCCAGCACAACACCATCTTCTCTGAGACATCCAGTCAGTTCCTTCTCACACCTGTCCCTTTCCACCCTCTATTAGAGTTACTGACATACACGCCTCCCATCCCCTGCTACGTGTGAACGATTTAAAGCAGGGATCCTGCCTCATTCATCACAAAGATGCTAACACACAGCTGAAGCGATCAGACACTCAAACCTCAAATATGGAACACATAATTCGACCCCCCTTTGTTTTCCTAATCTGTATATTCATAAGGAATCTCAACTATTACGACCATATTTAAGATATAGTTAGCAAACTGCCTTTATAGAAAATATCAAAATTTCATTAAATGGGCCTATCTTGGAAAATCTAGACTATCTGAACCAATTAGACATTCAACAAATGGTTGTTGAATAATGAGTGAATGAGAACAAATTATTTTCCCTCAGTATAGGGGTGTGATCATCCCTAGGTCTCCAGTCTGTGTAAGCTAAGCAGTGAATTTTGAGATGAGACAAGTGTGTAGTTTAAGACTAACGGCCCAATGAAAGCAGGAATTAAGAAGTTTCTCCCTCAAGGATCCACGTGATGTCACTGTGAAGTAACGAGTGGCTGGTGAAATCTCCTTGTCACTGTGTGGTCACACACGTTCCCATCGAGCTCAGAAGTGAATGTGCTGACTGCAGACTCCTTCTCCCAGACTGAACAAGACACTGCCAACATCTAACCAGCCGCTGAAAACTAAGGCGATTTACAAGCAGTGGAGTGTGTTCTTCTGGGTGAAGGAGGAACACCTACCAGGTTCGGCTGCCGGGGGAGTGCGGATGGTGAAGAGGCGGGGAATGCAACCGCGGAGTCTCTAATTCTGGCTACATTTGCCTTTGCAACTTAAAATGAATAATATTTTACAATGACCCTGTAGAAGAAAACTTTCTGGTTGGGGTTCCATGGCATAGAGTTACCTTTATAAGGGGAAAGGAAGCTTCTAGCTTTACCTCAAGTAGAAATAGCTGGGGTTCAGGTCTCTTCCCTTGGAACAGGGCTGAGGCTGGTTCCTGACCTTGAGGAATGACTGAGATGGGTCACTGTCCGTGTCTTGTAAATATTTCAGAGCATGGGGCTGCCTGATGTGCTTGAACACTGCTGTGGAAAACTTAGGAAACCACAATCGGTCCACAGCAGTTAGCAGACAAAAAATATCAGATTTTCAAAGTCACTAAAGCCTTAATAAAATAATGAAGCGGAAACTATTGGCTTTAAAAAAAAAGATTCTTAAGATGCTAACTTCTCTTTTCAAACAAAATTACAAAGCTTTAGCTTTATCTTAGCAGCAGATCTCCTGGGAAGAGCCAGTAAACAAAACGCCTTCAATATTTTGTCATCGGAAATTCAGCTAGCAAAACAAAACTCAAGTTTTAGTGTTTGGTCACTGAAAAGACTCTGGTTTTGATTATAAACACCGAAGTTTCTAGATGCCAAATGTATCCAGAGCTGGGGCTGGGCACCTTCGCAGAGTTTACTTTAAGGAGCACAGAGAAGCAAACCTTAGTGCACATCCTACCTGTATAACCACCTACCAGCAAATAGAGGTTCTGCTTAATTAGTGAGGAATCGTTTCCATTAAAACCTTCATGGCATTCAAATCAGCTAAATTAACAGCTAGAGAAACAGCCACAACTAAATTACATTCCACTGTTTCCAATTAAGTTCGAAGGCTTGGGTGCGGTAACCACCAACATTACAAATGAGGAGTCTTGGCCAAAAATGAACTCCTTCAGTTTTTCTTAGACCATCAACAGCCTGGGCTAATAGAATTAGCTCACTGAATGTGTGCAGGAAAAAGGAGTTAAGCAAGCCACTTAAAAGCATTAATTTATTCATGGAAGCATTTCACGCCAAAGGCTGTGCTAGGCACAGGTAAGACTTGAAAGGTGAGGCCCAGATGAGAGACCACCCCCTAAAAGGAAAGCAACTCTATTGTTTACAGTTTCCATTCCCAACACACTTAGGAATCACTGGCCTGAAAGCAGAGAAAAGCCATCAGCCTGGCCAATCACACTGAACCCTCTGGAGCCTCTGCCATTGCTGGTAGCTTGGGGTTACTGAGGTCAAAATAACTATGAAGTCAATATTTATACAGCAGTTTTCAACGATTCACATATCCTCCAATCTCTAAGAGAAGCATGATCTTTAGGGAAAAGTTTAGAATCTCTGTAGTAAGTGTAGCTTGAACATCCATTAGGAGGCTGTCAGCAGACTCAACTGCAGACATAATTCGTGATTTTAGGGGCTCTGGGAAGTCTCTGATGCTCCCAAACCCATTCCCTTCCTGTTGGTACATGTCTAAAATTGTGCTACTATACATTCATGGCTTTGCACTGAGATTCCTATTTAATATCCCCTGGAGGAGAGACACATGGCTATTATTATCTGCAAAGGACTTAAGCAGGCCTGGTACTGTGGAAACTAAGAAAGTAAGTGAGGTCAGTTGTGGACTCTGATCTTACCATCCAGCCTATCCACCCCCATCCTTCAGTAAAATTCCTTTCTTCCCACTCTGAGTCTCAAGGCTTTGAAATGTCTCCTTGTATCACATTATTAAAGATCGCATCTCTCAAGTCCTTGGTTTGTACTAAGGTGGAAATGACTGATAATGAAGTGTGTGGCTTCTTCAAGGGATTTTTTGCACTGACTGAGATTCAAAGCCTGAACATAGAAAAGCTCCAGCAAAAGTTCCCGGAAGTAGCCCACTACATGCTGAAAACTGTCTGCTCTTTTGGTCTACATGCAGATTTTGCAAAAGCTGGATTTTGGTAGCTGGTCTCCAAAGATGACCGCCAATGAACACCTGGTATTCTCACTCTTATGTAGTCCTGCAGGGTTGGCCTGTGATTTGGAAGAATTTGTGAAAATTTTTATTTATGAATTAATTCTTCTTTGAATGTCTGGTAGAATTCACCAGTGAAGCCATCTAAGCCTGGGCTTTTATTTGTGGGAAGATTATTATTGATATTATTATGATTACTCATTCAATCTCTTTACTTGTTATAGGTCTATTCAAATTTTATCTTTCTATTAGAATCAGTTTGATAAATTCCTGCCTAGGAACTTAACCATTTCATCTAAGTTATCTAATTATTAATATACAGTTGTTCAGATATTTCTTTATAATTCTTTTTATGTAAGGTTGATAGTAATAACTTCTCTTTAATTCCTGATTTTATTAATTTTGCTTTTCTCTTTTTCCCTTGGTCAGTCCAGCTAAAAGTTTGTCCATTTTGTTGAGCTTTTCAAAGACCCAACTTTTGGCTTTGTCAATTTTCTCTGTTGTTTTCTATTTTCTATTTCTTTAATACCCACTCTAGTCCTTATCATTTTATTCCCTCTGCTTGCTGTGGGTTTAGTTTGCTTTCCCCCCCCACTGTGTTAAGATGGAAAGTTAAGTATTTGAAATGTTTCTTTTTTTAATATAGGTATTTACAGCTATAATTTTCCCTATAGGAACTACTTTAGCTGCATCTCTTAAGTTTTGCTATGCTCTGCAACAAGAGAAGCCACTGCAATGACAAGCCTGCTCACCACAACTAGAAAAAGCCCGAGTGCTGCAATGAAAACCCAACACAGCCAAAAATAATAAATAAATAAAAATAAATTTGTTTTAAAAAGGGCTTTCCATTTGTTTTATTTTCTTTAGTTCTGTTGATGTGTTTCATGTGAAATGATTATTATTGCTTACTCTCCTTCATTTGTTTATTCATCTTATTACTTAATTGTTTATTAGTAGTATTCATTTATTTGTCTTACTTAGGATTTATTTGGCTTCTTAAATCTCCTACTCTCTTTTTTAGGACTTTCTAGTATCTGTTAAACCTCCCTTTACCCTGTGTAGTAATGAAAACATTGTGATATTGGCACAGAAATAAACAAACAGACCAGGAGAACAGAATGGAAAGCCAGAAACAAATCTGCAATTATACGAATAGTTGAAATATAATTGAAGTGATAGACCAAAACAGTGGGGAAAGGATGAATTTTCCAATAAATGATACTGGGAAAACTGAATATTCATACAGGAAAAAAAAAATTTAGAGACTCACATCACGCAGAATTCCAGATAGTCCTAAGGAAACTTTTAGAAGATAATAAAGGAGAATATCTTCTCATTGTGTTAAATTAGGAAGCATAAAATTTGTTTCATTTGAAGTGATGCTAATTTTTTTTTCACTTAGATATATCTAGTGTCTAGCAGATCACTTCATTATAAAGATCTTAATTTCGTTTAAAGATTTTTAAAACTATTGCTAAACAATTGTGTGTCCCATGTATATGATTTAAAAAAAAATAGAAATAGAGGAAACATTTGTTATTTTCCTGCCCAGCACCTATTCCCCTTTATCTGGTAAGAGATGCCTGAATGCTTTTGGAGAACCTCCCACCTCAGATCCTATATTTTGGTGGAGTTAACTCTACCCTCACTTCAGATGTGGGCAACCTTGGACATAATTTCCTTCTGGCCTACACTTACAAATTCAGAGGTGGGAATGCAACCCAAGACAAGTTAATCAGATATGTATTTTTTTTTTTTTTTAACAAACTCTTATGTAGTGTCTATAATATGCTTAGCACTGCTCTAACCACTTTACAAATATTAGTAATCCTATGGAAAAGTGTAGGCTATCATCAACCACTGTACGGATAAGGGAGTTATGGTACAGAGGGGATAAGTAATTCATACCTGGTTATGCAGCTGGTAAGGGACACAGCTGGGATGTGAACCTGGGCAATTTGTGGGGAGAGTCTATGCTCTTAACCACTATACAACACACCTGTTTTATTTGAGTACCTAGAAAGGAGGCATTCTCTCTTCTATTAGACATGAGCTGCAGGGTTGAAACCTTGATGTAGACAATGCAGTTAACAGCAGCCACTTTACCATCAGGTGTTTAAAGACTATGTGCGAGTGAGGTCAACACAGAGGAAGAAAGAGGAGGTAGACTAGGCCCTGATGACCTCACTGAGTCCCTGGTTCCAAAGTGCATGCACGTCTATGAAGCCCAAACTTCATAGTTTCATGAACCTTCCCCACCAACCACACGGATACACAGATATACTTTTCCTCTCCTTAATCTTAATGGGGTTTTCTGTAACTTGCAATCAAAAGTCTTGCTCCTAACAGAAATAGTAAAGGATTGAGTTGTTTTGAAATTATTCTGAGCGAATAAACTGTATTCTATCTAACTGTGGCTTAACTCTGGGACCTAACCACACAAGTCATGGCTTTAAAAGTATTACCATAACCTTATAAGCACCTACTCAAGACATACATTGGCTTTAATCCCAATGGAAAAAGTTCTATGTAAATGTCTGTCTTGGATGCTGAGATGGAGAGTTGCATGTAGAACGCTTATTTGGGGAGCGCTCTCTGAAGCAACACAGGTCAGGGAGTGAGGAGACAGGACGAGGACGAGGCAGAGGCTGAACATTGAGGTCACAGCAGATCCCATGGGAATTACAGAGCTGGGATACATTAAAAATTGCCTTTAGCTGAAGTAAGAGTGCTGGGCCTTTGAACCCCTGAATGAGCTCAGGCCACTCTGGGAGAGATATAACTTTGGCCCCTTGGCCATGGCAACACCCAGAAGGGACTTGGCAGTGAGGGATCAGGCCCAGTACCTTCAGCTGTTGGAGCAATGAACACCTTAGTTGGGAAGGGTGATCTGGGTGGTGCACTACATTCTCTCTCTCTATCTTCATTGGAGTATAATTGCTTTATAGAGTTGTGTTACTTTCTGCTGTACAACAAAGTGAATCAGCTGTATGTATACATATATCCCCACATCTCCTCCCTCCTGAGCCTCTTTCTCACCTTTCCTATCCCACCCCTCTAGGTCTTCACAAAGCATCGAGCTGATCTCACTGTGCTCTGTAGCAGCTTCCCACTAGCTATTTTACATTTGGTAGTGTCTATCTGTCAATGCTACTCTCTCACCTTGTCCCAGCTTCCCCTTCCCCACTGTGTCAAGTCCGCTCTCTACATCTGCATCTCTATTCCTGCCCTGCCACTGGGTTCATCAGTACCATTTTCCTAGATTCCATATATATGCGTTAGCATACAGTATTTGTTTTTCTTTCTGATTTACTTCACTCTGTATGACAGACTCTAGGTCTATCCACCTCATTACAAATAGCTCAGTTTCGTTCCTTTTTATGGCTGAGTAATATTCCATTGTATATATGTGCCACAGGTTCTTTATCCATTCATCTCCATTACAGCTCTGACTCTGTCAGTCCTTATTGTCCTTATTTTACAACCTGGATTCAAGTCCTAGTCTTTCTGGCTCCAAAGTCCTGTCATGTGCACTGCATGTCCCTGTTACCACCACTGTCAGCCTGGTGTTCCCTACTACTGTGTCCAGCTTCAAGGGCAAACATGCTTCCATCACACTCACAGCCAGAGTTCATCACTGGAAGATGTATTCCACCAAGTAAAAAGATGTAGCTATTGACAAATATTACTACCTCTCACGTTTCCCAGGTAGCCTATCCTATTAAGAAAGGGGTTCATGTTGGGTAGAAATTTATAGACAAAATGATGAGGGCAAAAAACTTCACAGGAATCTTTCTAGCCATACCAAGCACAAATAAACAAAATGTTTTCAGACTTTGCCAACTAGCTCAGACAGAATTTAAGCAGGAGAAGTTATTAGTTAAGGTTGAAAGGAAATTGGCAAGAAATGTATATGGCCTGAGGCATCTTTGTTCAAGAGCAGAACTGAATGTCCTTCCAATTAGCATGCTTATGCTACAGAACGACCCTTTCCCCTACTCTTTCCAGCCCTATCCAGACATTTTTTCCTGTTTCTCTCTCTTCTCCCCCCCACTCACACATCCTTAGAATTTGGCATCTTGCTTGGTACCATACTGGACATCTAGGTATATCTGCTCCTCCCTTCACTCCAACCAGTTAGGGGTGAGCTGCTGCCTTCCGAGGTGTGCATTTGACCTTGCCTTTCTCTCGAATGTTTTAGCCTGGGGCCAGAGAAAGAGAGGTAGCTCCGCTTTAACAGTGAAGAGTGAGACGCAAAGCCAGGCTTCTCGGTGACTATGTTTTCTGCTGTGAGAAAGGAAGAGGTGAAATAGAGTGTTGGCGGCACACCATTCCCTGGTTTCAGGGGTCCCCTGACCGACCACAAACTTGCCATATTGGAGACTGGTTATGTGAGCCCTACGTCGGCCCCGTTGTCCACACTAGCCAGAGTTGGGCTTCTGTCCTCACAGTCCAGTCCTAATACATCATAGACTCATAAAAATAGGTGGACCTTTGAGAGGATATCTGACACAGCCCTGTCTCCAGGCGAGATTATCCTTAAAATACATAAGACATTCCAGGGAAAGAAACCCCAGTTTTTCAATATTTAATTAATTTTACAATTACGTGTCTCCTTATTTGTCTCTTACCCATTGTGTCTTTCCAGCTTGCTCTCTAGAATGGAACCCTAATTCTCTATCACCTGAGGTTACCAGGTAAGCCCAGGAAGTACCACTGAAACCTGACACACTCTTGTTTGCATGGGTCATGGAGGCTGAATTTGTTCCTCTGTTTGCGTCCACAGAACTCTCAGGGTCTTCCTTAGAAGATGTTCTTATTCAGTGCCTACACTGCCCAAGACAGAACCTCATGGGAGCCAGGCAATAAAATCATTTCATTAGCTGACAATAGAGAACAGGCACTGTTTGTATCATCAACCTTCTTTTACTTAAACACAGCGATTTCATTGTCCTGTGGCTTTCTTCCCAATACATTTAAACATTCTGCATGAGACCTAATTACATCCTTTCTTTTCATGTTGATTTTTTTTCCATCTTCTTGGAATCTCTTTGGATACTTTAATCTTTCTCAAAATGTAGAGTCCAAACCCTAAAATGATGTGTGGTGAGGCCTTGAGCAGTGGCAAGGAGAGAAGGAGTTATTTTTCAACTCCTGTATGCCAGGCCATTAATACATCCAAGGATCAAGTCTGAGTTTAAAATAACGTGGTGACCTTTCCTTCTACTCTCCTAGGACTTTGTGAGTCAAGACATGTGCCCTGCGATCCCTGACAGCCTCTCAGGAGAGGAGTCCCAACCTGCTCATAAAATGGACATCACAGCCACGAGTTCATATTCAGTACAGCACTCTGATGCTGTGACACGTGACTGGCCTAGGATATCCCTCTGGAGGCCCACTCAAAGCCCAGGGCTCCTTGGGGCTTTTGATTTTTAAAGAGATGCTCTGGGAGCTTTTGACAGGTCCCTCATTCTTTGGGAACTAGCCAGAGTTGGAAGAGACCTGTTCAAGCAGCTGTGATCCCAGGAACGTTAGCTCATAATTTCCATTCTGTTGAGCATTTTTGATAACATCTTTGAGTATCCCTTCTGTGCCAAGACCAGGCCATTCCCTGTTTTAGGGAAGGAGGCTTTGGGCACATGAAAGAGATGCAGGTGTCCACAATCTTCACATCAGCTGCACCCCTACTGGTTTCCTCCACCCATGGGGGTAAGGGGACTCACAGCTGTCAAGAAGCTGAAGATGGTTCAGCCAGGAAGGTTGGGAGTAGCCTTCGGTTTAGGCAGCAACCTGATAATTACAGGACCTAAATCTTGGTAAACGTAGTCAGCAGAGAATCAGAGGTGGTTTGTTTGTTTGGTCCAACAAGCTACTATCAGGTTAAAAATGCCTGAGGCATGTGTCTACTTGATAGCCATTAACAAACCTTCAACAACAAAACCCTTTAGGGACGTAGAAAAAAAGAATAATGTGACCAGTGACTTTCTCAAACTCCCAAACATTTCTAGTCCAGAAAGGCCAGGAGAAACGCAATCTATTTTAGGGGCTTTGTCAGTGACTTCTTAAAAAAAGTAATACATTTGATTTCCCACTTCAATTATTTATCTAAAGAGCCCCCAGGTAGGTGCAGATGTGAAACCACTGGTAGCACGGTAACTGGGAAGACTGTGTGGGATGCGGGGCCCTGGGAATTGAGAATTCTCTCTCCTTCCTCACTCTCACCTCTGCTACTGCTTGCCACCAAGGTCTAGGAAATGTCATCATTCATTATGTGAGTTCTCTATAGTGGGAAACACCTTGGAGGAAAGTTTTCCACACTTAGAAAGTCATTAACCCTGAGTCTCTAATATGCACATTCTTCCATACTCTTTAAGCACTGAAAGCCTTATTCTTGAGAGCATTCATTTTGGATGGAGTGGAGCTAAGAAAACACAGGGACAGTCCCTCTCTCCCCAGGGCTCTGGTCCCTGGGAAGATGCTGAAATGCAGACCTAAGAGAGTTCCTTAAGTTCTGCTACAAGTGGCACACTCTGCCCCTCTTGGAGAGTGGGATGGGGATGAGGGGTGGGCTGCTTCTTCAAGTGTCTCCTCTGCTTCTACAGTCAGGTGTTTGGCTCAGGCTCTGAAAGGTTTCTACCCTTCCCTCCCTCATGCTGAGAATGAGTAAGTTATACAAGCAAGTCAAGAGGGATTTTAAAAAAATTATAATTTCTTATTTCTGTTGACAAAAGCAAGATATGTTTATATCAGGAAAATACAGATAAAATCAAAGGCACCCAGAATTCCCTCATCTTAGAAAAATCACTATTGTTGCCTACTAAGGCGTATGTCTTCCCACACTTCAGCTATGCGAGTGTAATAATAAAAGTAATAACCTACTGAGGGCTCAGGTGCTGGGGCGCGTGGTTCACATCCATCAGTCCACGTAATCTGCACAAGTTTACTAGGCACTCCACTGTGTCCTAGCACAGCACGTGCACAGATTGTGGTGGGCTCCAGAGCCAGACCACCCAGGTGCCGAACCCGCTCCACCACCCACGAGCTGGTGATCTCCAGCAAGTTGCTTAGCACTCTGTGCCTCCAGGTCCTTACCTGTCACATGTGGGAAATAACAGTGCTGGCATCGTACAGGTTGTCCGAGGAGTAAATGAGTTAACACATGTGAAATGTTTACTGCTTGACGGGGTGGGATGAATTGGGAGATTGGGATTGCCATACATACATTACTAATAAGAAAAAAAAATCAAATTGTTCATTTTAATATATGCAGTTTACTGTATGTCAATTGTATCCCAATAAAATTTCTTTAAAAAAAAAAAAATGTTTACTGCTTGCTACCTGTGAGCGCCCAGCTCAGGGGAGTCATCGACTGTCTTTTTTTTAGAGATATGGAAACATGTTCAGAGAAGTCAAGGACTTGGTCAAGGTCCCACAAGGGCTAGGTGACAAAGCCAAGTATGAAACTTAAATATCTTCTGAGTCTGGGTCCTTTATGACATAATGTGTGTGTGTGTGTGTGAGAGAGAGAGAGAGAGAGAAGAGATCTCCCCCACTGAACTCTCTACTGTGAACAGCTCTACAGAGCAGTAAATACTCCAGCACCTGGTTGTGCCCTGGACCTCGTCTTGGTCAGCGGGTAGAGTTGTGGGCAGCTGGCAAAGGCCTGGCTTCATCCAGGGCGGTGCTGCTCAAGCTGCAACCGCACAGGGGTGCCCAGGGCTCTGGTTAACATGCAGATTCTGATTTAGGCGGATGGGGTGGGGTCTGCAACTCCGCATTTCTAGCAAGTTTCCTTTTTTTCTGCTTTTGTTTTTTTGGCCGCACCGTGGCGCGTGTGGGATCTTAGTCCCCCGACCAGGGGATCACACCTGTGCCCCCTGAAGTGCAAGCACAGAGTCTTCACCACTGGACCGCCGGGGAAGTTTCCACCGAAGGCCGCTGCTGCTTTTCTGGGAAGCACACTGCAGCCATGTTTCTGAAAATGTTGGCCAACGAACCTGCTTTACCCTGCACCTTCCTGCGGCCGCCTCTGGTTTACACGAGCTGCCCCCAGCCTCCCCTCGCATCCTGGGCCTGAAATTCCGGGTCCATCTGCACCGCTCCCCACAGCACCAGAGCTCCCGAGGCCAGCTGCTCCGGGGGAGCTCCGCTGGGCCCGCCTGGGAGGGCTGAGTCCCAGAGTTCCCATCAGCAGCCCCCACCCAGGGGGACTCTGCTGACCCACGTGGTCTGAAACGCTCAGGGGGCACTCCCACATCTGTGGATTCCCAAGAAAACAAATTTTCACTGTGGGGCAAGCACTGGGGCTGGTAGGGAGCGTGGGGGCTGTGGGAGGCACCTGGTGAAGGGGTGAGCTTCCTCCCACCAACAGGCCTCGCGGGCACCGAGCCTGAACGCCCGAGGACCTCTGTGGCCCTGATGTGCCCTCCCACGCCCACAGCAATGCACACCACAAGCCTCTGGAGTTTTCCATCCGGCGCCACCTGGAAGCCCATCCCTCAGACAGGACACCCTCCAGGACATAAAGAGGAAGGGACATCGGACACCCTCTGTGGAAATTCCAGGTCACGGTCCGAAAGTGTGAGAGCCACGCGAGACGCGTGAGTGTGGCGGCCCCGCGTATTTGCTCACGTGAGCGGAACAAATCCAGGCACCCAGACACCAGACAGCAAGGAAAAGTCTGACTCAAAAAGGTCTTTCACTGTGATTTTCCCATGATGTGGCCAGCTTTTCACTCAGTTGTTTTTCCCAGCAGGTACCAGGTGGGTTCTGACAAAACCAGAAGCGTGGGGAGCGACACCTTGGGCATTTGGACCTCTCTGTCCTTTCCTCCTCAGAACATACTGTGTCTCCACAGCAGGCAGAATCAGTGGTGAGTCTGCCACTATTTTCACCACTTTAGAACTAGCTCCCTCTCTACTGGGGATTTTCCATGGTGACGTAAATCTCTAGGCCTCATGCTAGCAAAGCATACTCATCGCTACCTCAATTAGAACAAGTGAACTCCGGAAATTCCCATGGCCTTGGCCAAGACTTTAATGGGATGCGTTCTTTAAAGTTCCGGATTCTCTTCTTTCCATGCCAGCCAAAAGCAAGCTTCGCTGGCACAATGCAACTCACCCCTCAAAATATAAACCCCCTGGATTGGAGGCCTCTGTAAGCCTGCCTACTTAGGCCCTGAACCTAGCAGGAGAAGACGCAACATACAAAAATAAGCAGAGCAGGAATGTCGTTTATTAAGGGACGCCTGCAAATGCTGGGGAAACTTCCGGTTATCAGATATCTGAGAATGGGGTCAGGTCTGGTCCCTCCAGCTCTTGTGATCAGGACACTGACTCAGAACCAGAAATATGACTGCTGGGCAGTGCCTGCCAGGGTAGGAAGAGTACAGCTAGGAAGCAGACTTGGACTCCATGTCTGGCATGGCCCTCCTGGCTGTGTGACCTCTCTGAGCCACTGTTTCTTTCAAATGGGGACAATGCACCTGCCCTACCTAGTCTCATGGGATTATAGGGAGAGGAAGGTAACATATTTAAAAGTGATTTGAAAGCTGTAAAGTGTTATTTCATGCATAAAATCTGGGCTTATTGTGAAGATTACATTAAATGAGAACATTCACACACACACACACACACACACACACAGATGTTTAACAACTGGCTTTCTAGAGAGGGAAATGCCAGTGACTTTTATCATTTGCCAGTTTCCATGGTGTAAATAAGGCCTCCATGGCTGATTTCAAAGGATCAGGGTAATGTCACTGCATGTCAAGTTGAGCAGAAATGTGCATCACTGACTCCTGTGAGCTGCGCTGAGCGGCTGAGGCACACCACAGTTTATTTATTTCACCCCCTCTTATATGAAGCCTTAGCTCAGTGCCTGAAAAAAAGGGGGCTCTGACCTCCTTCTGGTCACTATTCATTCACTAGGTGGGGAAATGGCAGCCCCGCCCTGTCTGCCGAGTCAGAAACGCTGGGTGGTGTGTGCTCTAAAGTCCCGTGGCGATTCTGGCACAGCCCGGACTGGGAACACAGCACCGGACAGCCACACCTCCGGGACTGGGACCACGTCCCGCTTCTGTTTGTATCCCCAGTTCCAGAACAGGACCTGACGCACTGGGTGCTTCCCCAACGACGTGATGGCAGCTCATTAACTGCAGCGAAAATGATCCAGAAAGGGGTCAGACCCACAGAGATGTGAGACGAGAGGGCCCTTGCTGGCTGCATTTGCACCGCTGGGTTTCTCACTCCTCCTCCGTGTGCCATCCCTATTAACCTGTGCTTTTTTAAGCACCACCCATGAGCCCCCAAACACACCACCCATCCTGGTTCTGCTGCTTCCCCTCTGGGTCCTGTGGTGCCTGCGTCCACTCACTCCACCACTCCCTGGGTCCCAGGGTTCCCCTCTTTATTCCGGTACTGAGAGCCACAAGGCCAGATGCTTCAGACTCAGACAAGGAGTGGAGGCAGTGAGCGCATGCATGTCTGTCTCTGCAGCCTTCCGCCCCGCCGTCTTTGTCTGGCAGCTCTGTCCCTAGGACAGTGTCCATCCAGAACAGGACCTCAGTAAATATTATTTGAATAAAGAGAAATAAGTCACGGGGACAGGACTACAGGAAGGGAGGAGAGGAAGGCATTCCAGGTGAATTAATTACTCCAGGAAAGACCTAAAGTAATTGGTGTTTCCTTGGCCTGAGCACAATAGCAAAGGAAAAATGATATTTAAGCCAAAAATGTTCACATCTCCATCCATCAATGAAAATAGGTCCCACCCATTTTTATGTTCTCTCTCAAGCCTGCAGGCCAACATAAACTACCAACTCCTTTGGCTTTCTCAAGGTGACCCGGAGAAAAATGAGATGGAGTTCTCCAAGAATGGAACAAAATATTCCACATCACCTGTTTTAGATACAAATACAATGGCCAAATTTTCTCAATGCCAATAGAATAGTTACAACTCTTGCACTTACCAGGAGAAGGGAACAACCTACTTGTAACCAGGGTCGCCGTAGAAAACTCAAGCCTTGAAAGCTACACTCAGCCTGGTCCTGATGGCTGAGTTCCTGAGCTGAAAGTTAAACATTCTCCTTATACACTCAGAACATGTGTGACTCCCTGCTTTAAAGAAAATGAGGGAGAGAATTAGCATTTATTAAGCACCCAACAGAGCCTTTATGAAGACACTGTGCTCAGCATAGAATACCAATCCACACGGGGCCCTGTGAAGTATACTTTTTACGCCATTTTAGAGATGAGGTAAACACGCACAGAGACTTAGGACACACAATAAATGAGCGGCAGAGTCAAAACTTCCACCGGGTCTCCCTGGCTGCAGCCGTGGGAGGTTCCAGACTTAGTTACTGCTATCACTTTACCGTAGGTTCTCAGAGTGAATCCCAGCAGAAGAGTCATCCAGACCACAAAAGGAGGCAAGCCCTCCTCCCTTTTCTTCCTTCCACTGCCCTTCATGGAAACCAAGCACGAGGAGAGAGAGAGAAGGAGGAAGAGCAGTGTTTAAGGCAGGCAGTACGTGACCAGTGACCAGACAGAAATTCTTAAGCTCACAGCTATTAAGTCTTTAGGTTTATGGGCTCAAGACACGGAGAGGAATGATGTTAGCTCTTTAAAAAAAAGAAAGATTAGAGGCAAGAAATGATTGTTTAAATTAAAATGGAAGGTTCCTCTACTGGCAATTCATCACGCAGTCCTTGGAGTCTCTCAGTGCCCGTTAATCAGTCCCTCACCTGACCTCTGCCCCCACCCCACCCCTCCACCCCCAGCTAAGGTCCCAGACGGAAGGCAGTGTGTCTCATTCATCTTAGAACCCTTAGGACCTAGCAGACAGAGTTGTTGGCAGAGAGTGAGTGTTAAAAAAACAAATCTGCTGAACTGGACTTGTTTTTTCCACCTTCATTCCCAGGGTAACCGTTCAGCATCTTTCAACTAACTCTCAGCGGGCCTTCTCTAAACTGTGTCTCCTCCCCCACTCTTGCTTGTGTTCCCACGCGTAGCGGTTTTAGTGCTCACAGAATTGTAGGAGGAGAATCGGTTATGTTCTGAGTCAGTCTAAACATCCTTTAGGGCAGGAACAGTTTATTATCGAGTTTTGTACCTAGTATAGTGCCTGACACACAGGAAATGCTTATTAAACATCCATTAAGTAGGATTGACTCTGGCAAAGGCTGGTGAAAAGGTGAGTCTCTAACATCTGAAATTTTTAAATACAGTCTCTGCAGCTTTAGCAGAAAGTCCCAGGAGGACAAGGGTCAGGTCAAACTAGTTATCAAACACGTTTTGAAACACAAGATAGATGGCTTCGTTTCTAACAGTAGGATTTGTGAATTTTTAGGAGCACCATTCAGAGCATCGTGATTTGAAACCATTCTGAAATCACCTGTGAGTAAACCAGGGGAATGAATGACTAGCATGATAAACTCGCAGCCTGACCAAGAAAAAAGCCAACATGTTGCATCCACTGTGAGTTCCAAATGGGCAGAGGCGCCATAGATACTAGGCTGCTTCCAAACCTCCTGCCCAAACCCCAGCATTACAGAAAGCCAGAGCTCAGAGCTGGGCACCCATTTCTTTACTGCAGCACTTCTTAGAAACTTTAATCATCTAATGCCCACGGGGACTCCTCCGGAAGGGACAGGGCACAGCTTGTTTCCCAGACTCCTTTGGCCACAGAGTGCTTCTTTAGAACTTTTGTCCCCACCCTGTGGGTAGAGCTGCACCACATCTGGCTCTGCCCTGTATTACATTCAGTTCCACAAACATCGAGTAACCCCCTCCTCACGGTGCCTGAGCTGGTGTTCTGGGTGTGGGAAGGGCCAGAGAATGACGGACACTCTCTCCCCTTGTGGAGCTTTTGGGCTTACAGGGGAGATGAGAGAAGGCGGAATCAGAGAAGAGGCGGAGCTCAAACCAGGATGAAGGTCAGCACATGACAGGTTTCCAAGCAAGGCCAAAAGAAGTGTGGGGGCACAAAGAGGGAGACAGAGCACCCGGCTTAGGGGTGGACGTGGGATCAGGGAGACACCTCATGGAAGACGAGATGGTGGGGGGAGGGCAGAGAGCTGCGAAGGGTAGCGGGAGGCACACATGTGGAGGCACAGGCCCCGGCGTGGGGAGCGGGCAGGGAGTGGTGCCATGGCGAGAAAGACTGGGAAGGAGGTTTGGGGTAACACTATGAATGCCACAAAAAGTCTGTGTTTCATGGAGAACTCTGGAAGGTCTTTATGGGGGGGGTGGATGGGGGGGGACAGAACCAGAGCCACATTTTAGATGACAGAAGCTTCCTGATGCTCACCTTATACCATCTGTTAGTTCACAGATAACTGATTCCAATACAATATGATATACAGTACAGCACAGAGTTTTATTTGTGTGTCAGTCTACCATCTTAGAAATAACAGTGGAAAAGTTTTCCAAAGAAGTTCCATTTCGTAATTATTAGAAATATTAAGGATTTCTGTTATGGAAAGAAAGGTGGCAGGGAAATCTACTGTGTGAGTTATCTATTGCTATTTAACAGATGCTAGGATAAACCTAGCAACTTAAAGCACACATTCAGTATCTCATAGTTTTTGTGAGACAGGAGTCCAGGGCCAGCTGAGCCAGCTCCTGTACTTCAGGGCCTCTCACCAAACTGAAATCAATGAGTTGGCCAGCACTAGGGTCTCACCTGAAGGCTCAACTGAGGAAGGACCTGCTTCCAAGTGCAAGTGTTTGTTGGCAGAATTCAGTTTCTTGAAGGTTGCTGGACTGACGGGCTGCCTCAGATCCTTGCTTCCTTCAGGGCTTGGCTGACTACTGGCCCGAGGACACCCTCCGTTCCTGACCACCTGGGCCTCTCCAACATGCAGGCCTGTTTCATCAAAGCCAGCAAGGGAGAAGATCTGCCTGTAAGACAGAAGTCACTGTCTTATGTAACCTAATCAGGGACGTGACACCGAGTTGCCTACAGCTCACGAACTTCCTAGCACAGACTAACGTAAGAGAAACGCGTAATGTTTTCATAATTACGTTCCAAGTGAACTTACAGCACTTGGGATCGCGGCGGGAAGCAGTATGTCTTAGTGGAACGTTACAGTCAAGGATGAGGAACTCCGCGTCAATCACTTTTCCTGGCAAGTCGGAACCCTACAGGAGGAACACTCTCGCAGCAGGGAAAGTGGTCCCCCTTACCTCAGTGGGCCCCGCTCCCCTGCCAGCCGTGACTCTGCCCTTAGGATGAAGCTCGGCCAGTCCGCTTTCATTCAGGCCCTCAGACTTGCACAGGCGCTGGGGGAGAAAAGACACTCTTTTGTTCTGTGCAGATGAAATAAGATACTCTTCATTCTGTCTGGTCTGGTTCATACCCCTTCCTAGGATTGCCTCTTTCACTTAAAGAATGTACAAACTACATTCCTGAAGATGAGAGACCAAACGTTGTCAGGGCTGATTTGTGATTCTTGTGATTCTTGGAGGAAGAAAGGAAAGACAGGGAGGGTTTATCTGAATGCATGTAACAGTTAGAGAAGGACAGCAGGATTGGCCGGGTCGGGAGACGGCTGATAAAATACAGTATCTTTGATCTGTAGGTCACCAGTTTATTTAAGGTTGCCCTGAGAAATCCCCTTGAAATATGTCTTCTTGGAATTCTTCCAGAAAGGCTTAGAGCCTTAGGGTTATCTTTTCTTTTTTTGTAGTGTGCTGGGTTTTGATTTATCATTCCCTTGAAGCTATGGGTGAGATTTCACCTTTATTTGTTCAAAAACCATCCAGGCACACGTAAATGCTCTCCCTGCAAGTGGTGATGTGGGGATCCTGCCAAACATGACCATCAGGATTCCTATTACAACTTCAAGGGAAATCGCCACCCCAGCCAGAGCTGTCGAGTGGAGGGTCTCAAGGCCTTGCTATTCAACTTGGTCATCAGACATCAACAGGGACTTTTTCCATCAGACTATGAAGCCCAGAGGAAATGCCACAGGATATTAAATATGTCAACACCATGCTTTTCAAGAAATGTGAGAAGCTGGCTTTGGTCACCAAGATGGCCACTTTCTATCAATGACTCAAAGCTGGCCAGGTTCCCTTAGGTTAGTAGCCCCACTACTTATCCAGGCAGCAGTGTGGAAAGCACGGGATGTAAACTATGTTAAACAAAACAAATAGAGACTTTAGAGTGTACTGTCAAAGTAACCACATTTTGGTCTTAAGGCAAAACCACCTTAGAGTTAGCTTAAAATGTTTTATTTTGTTTAAGGTGTTGGAGAGGCTGGGGTGGGTAGATGGAGAGTTAAGGTTACATGGGGTTAAGTTTGGGTTTGTGGGACCTCCCTGGTGGTGCAGTGGTTAAGAATCTGCCTGCCAGTGCAGAGGACACAGGTTCGATCCCGGGTCCAGGAAGATCCCAAATGCCACAGAGCAACTAAGCCTGTGCACCACAACTACTGCGCCTGCACTCTAGAGCTCACAAGCCACAACTTCTGAGCCCACACAGCTACAGAAGCCTGCGTGATCTAGGGCCTGCATGCCACAACTGCTGAGCCCACATGCTGTAACTACTGAAGCCCGTACACCTAGAGCCAGTGCTCTGCCAACAACAGAAGCCACCGCAATGAGAAGCTTGTGCACCACAACGAAGACCCAGTGCAGCCAAAGAAAAAAAAGGAAAAAGAAAAAAAAAGTATCCTTTCTCAAAAGTCAGTTTTATGATTTGCAAGGAAAAGGAGTCAGGTCTCCTCAAAAAAGAAGGAAAGGCCAAAGAGGTAAAAAAGTGCAATGATCCAGAGGGAAAAGCAGACACTCAGATTTACATTAAGCATGACTGTACTGTTTCTCATATTTTAAAGCTTTTTACTATGAACTATAACACATTCAGAGAAATATACAGAACAAAAAGGTATAACTCAATGGCTTGGCAAAATAACTATGTTAACCATGACCTAAGTTAATAAATGATATGACCAACTCCCCAGGAGCCCTTCATATACCCTCCCAGCCATCACCCCTGTGGACCCAGAAGAGTAACCACTGTCCAGTCTTTTGTGGTAATCACTTCCTTGCTTTCCTTTACAGTTTGGCACCCATGCCTGCATCACTAAGAATTATAATTTCAGCTGCTTTTTGAACTTGATATTATATGCACTTTTTTTCCAGGTCTGGCCTCCTCTGCTCAACGTAATGTTTGAGAGGCTCACTCGTGTTGTTGCTGCATAGTAAAGGCGTTCCCACTGATGCATTCTATTTCACTGCATGGCTGTTCCCCCATGTACGTATGCCTTTCACTGTTGGTGGATACTCGGATTGATTGCACTTGGAGGCTATCATTAATGATGCTATAAACACTCTTGAATGAGAGCTTTGGTGCACGTGTGTGTGCATCTGTACTGTGCACGTGTGTTCACCTAGGATTAAAATTGTTGGATCCAAGGGTATGAGTATCTTCAGTTAGTAGATACTGCCCAACTGTTTTCCAGAGTATTTGTATCAATTTATACTCTCATCAGTAATGTTTAAGAGCGTCTGCTACTCCACATCCTCACCAACACTAGGTATGCACAGTCATTTCAATATTAGCCATTCTGTTGAGTATGTGGTCATCTCATTGTGACTTTAGTTTGCATTTGATTACTGAGTCTCTGGTGACTGAGTCTGAGCATATTTCTGGAGTTTTATTGGTCATTTGGTTATCCTCATTTGTGACATGCTCAGTTTTTTTTAGTTGGGTTGGTTTTCTTATTGATTTATGGTTATTCTTAATATTCTGAATACACATCCTTTTTTATTTATATGTATTGCAAATATCTACTCCCACCTTTTAGCTTTGATTCCCTTTGTCATGTCTTTTGATGAACAGAAGCTCCTAATTTTAATGTAGTTCAATATATTTTTAATGCGCTTTTTTGTTTCTCATTAACAAAATATTTACCTCTCCCAATGTCATGAAAATATTCTCCTACATTATCTTCTAGAAGCATCATTGTTTCACATTTACAACTACTCACAACTGATTTTTAATGTATGTTGTGAGGTAGGGAGGTCAAGATTAACTTTTTTCTATATAGATATCTAAATACCTGGCACAATTTATTGAAAAGATTACCTTTTCTCCACTGTTTTGCAATGCCACCTTTGTCATAAATCAAGTGTCTGCATACATGTATTTCTACACTCTATGTTCTGCTTCATTGGTCTATTTGTCCTTGCACCAATATTCCACTGTCTTACTTACTGTTGTTTTATAATAAGTCAAAATCTGGTAGTGTAAGTCTTCAACTTTGTTCTTCAAGAGTGTTTTGGCATTCTCAGTGCTTCAATTTCCATATACATTTTTAAATTAATTTTTCATTTTCTACCAAAAATCTACTGGAACTTTGATTAAGACTATTTTGGAATCTATAGATCAATTTAGGGAGAAACAACATCTTTAGTATATTGAGTTTTCTACTTCAGGAACACAGTATTTCCTACCACTTATTTAGTTAGGACTTTAAAAATTTCTCTGAAAATGTTTTAGTTTTCTGTTGAGGTATTTGCCATCTTTAAAAAGATTAATTCGGAAGTATTTGATTTTATGCTACTATAAATGGTATCATTTTTTTTCTTTTCAAAATCCCTGAAGGTTGTGTATATGTGTAAATTGAGAAGTTGATTTTTAAATCTGTATGGAAATTCTGAATATGAGAATAATTTTCATCAATTCTGAAGAATTTTCATTTATAAACTCTTCAAACACCTCTTTCCCATCCTCTTTAATATTCTTCTGAAATTCTGATTAACAACATCCTTCTGGAAATCTGTCTTTCATGTGTCCTAAATTCTCTTTTTTTTTAATTAATTAGTTTATTTGTGGTTGTGTTGGGTCTTCGTTGCTGCTCACGGGCTTTCTCTAGTTGTGGCGAGCCAGGGTTACTCTTTGCTGCAGTGCTCAGGCTTCTCATTGTTGTGGCTTCTCTTGTTGCACGGGCTCTAGGCGTGCAGGCTTCAGTAGTTGTGGCACGCAGGCTCAGTAGTTGTGGCTCGCAGGCTCTAGAGTGCAGGTTCAGTAGTTGTGCTGCTCGGGCTTAGCTGCTCCATGGCATGTGGGATCTTCTCAGACCAGGGCTTGAACCTGTGTCCCCTGCATTGGCAGGCAGATTCTTAACCACTGCGCCACCAGGGAATTCCCCTAAATTTTCTTTTACTTTTCTCCTTTCTGATATGAAGGTGCTGCATTATGTCCAGAGCTATCCTTTTTCTTCACTAATTCTCTCTTCAGCTCTGTCTAATCTGCCATTTAACTCAGTGGTTCTCAAAAGAAGGTGATTTTATCCTTCAGGAGACACTTACCAGTGTGTGGAAACATTTTTGGTTGTCACAGCTGGGAGGGGCATGCTACTGGCATCTAGAGGATAGAAGCCAGAGATGTCAGTCAGCATCCTACAATGCACAGGACAGCCCCTACAAGAAAAAATTATCCAGCCTAAATTATGAAAACGTCAGGTTGAGAAACCCTGGTTTAACCTATCTACTGAATTTCTAATTTCAATTATTTTATTTTTCATTTCCAAAAGTTTAATATGGTTCTTCTTAAAACTTTCAGAAACTTTCTGATAGTCTCCTTTTCTAAGTTCTAAGCTGATGTCCCCTTTTATTTCCTTAAACATAAAAAAATGTACTTTTTCTATATTCTGTAATTCTGACAACTCTGGTCTTTGTCAATCTTATTCTGTTGTTGTTTCAACTGATTCTTACCCATGGTGCATTTCTGATTTTTTCTCTTTTTCTTCCAGTTTTATTGAGATATAATTGACATACAGCACTGTATAAGTTTAAGGTGTACAGCATAATGATTTGACTTACATCATGAAATGATTATCACAATAAGTTTAGTGAATATAGATACAAAATTAAAGAAATAGAAAAAAACTTTTCCTTGTGATAAGAACTCTTAGGATTTACTATCTTAACCACTTCAATATATAACATATAGCAGCATTAATTATATTTACCATGTTGTACATTACATCCCAAGTACTTATTTATCTTATAACTGGAAGTCTGTACCTTTTGATTACCTCCATCCAGTTCCCTCCCCCCACCATCCACCATTGGCAACCAGAGTCTGATCCCTTTTCCTGAGTTTGTTTTTGAAGTACAATTGAACACTATGTGAGTTCCTGTTACACAACATAGTGACTCAATGTTTCTATACATTTCAAAATGTTCACCATGATAGGTGATCTAATTATGATATGGCACCAAAGACATTACATAGTTATTGACTACATTCCTTACTTATTTCTAATACCCTCTAGGTCCATCCATGAATTGGCAAGATTTCCTTCTTTTTATGGCTGAGTCATATTCCATTGTATATATATATAACACAACTTCTTTATTCATTCATCTGTTGATGGGCACTTAGGTTGCTTCCATATCTTGGTTATTGTAAATAATGCTGCAATGAGCACAGGGGTGCATACAGCTTTTCAAATTAGTGTTTTCACTTTCTTCAGATAAATACCCAGGAGTGGAACTGCTGGATGTTACGGTAGTTCTACTTTTGGTTTTTTGAGGACTCTCCATACTGTTTTCCATAGTGGCTGTACCAGCTTACATTCCCACCAACAGTGCAGGAGGGCTCCCTTCTCTCCACATTGTTGCCAACATGTGTTATTTGCGGTATTTTTGATGGTAGCCATTCTGACAGTTGTGAGGTGATATCTCATTGTGATTTTGATTTGCATTTCTGTGATGATTAGTATGTTGAGCAACTTCTCGGGTACCTGTCTTCTTTGGAAAAATGTCTAATCAAATCCTCTGCCTATTTTTAAACAGATTTTTTTTTTTTTGATGTTGAATTGTAGGAGTTCTTTATATATTTTGGATATTAATCCCTATTGGATACATCATTTACAAATTTGCACTTCTGATTTTTTATTGTGAATTCATATTCCTTAGAATCTTATTGGAATAATGCATTATCAAATATCCGGTGACACTTCAGTCTGGGTGGGCCAGATAGAATTTCTGTCTTTAGGCCACACAGGGAGTATGAATTCCAAAATAAACAGTCTTGCTGTTGGGAATTATCAGAGAATTTTCAGAGCAGAGGTTTTCCATTTTTTCCCCCCTTAACCCAGAGCCAAGTCTGAGATAGATAAGTACCCCATCAATGTCCCCCTATGGAGTGAGTTTTTGTTGTAACTGTTGTTACATTTTCATGGAGGATGGTCCCAGATACTGAGGATCCCTGAGCCAATCTACTCTAACAGATCCTAAGTTTTGTCTCATGTCTCCAAGCATTCTCAGCCCCACTAATACCTAAGTTTACCCCTCAGGAATTAGTAGATGCTTTCAAAGCACACAGCACCTTTAGCATTTATTTACCTCTCTCAATGCATGCTTTACGACCACCAAGAATTTCCCTACTTCCCCACCAATTCAGCTGCCCCTTTAAAAGGAATTTTTTAAAATAAATGTTTTATCTAATATATTCAGTTCTTTCAAGTATGGGTTTCTCTGGATGTCTAATCAGATTGTTGGCAACTTACACTGATGTTTATTTTACTGTATTTTGTTCCAAATGTACATTACTTAATAGCTGTAGTAATCAACATTAGATAATTATTAATACTAGTAATACTAAATAATTGTTAATAATAGAAGTAACAATACTTTGTATATAGAGACCTTCAGCACTCAGTGCTTTTCCTTTCATTTAATCCTTACCATCAGTCTATTATAAAGCAATATAGGAATTATTTTCACATTTTAAAGCTTAATTATGTCCAGCAATTCCCAAACACAGGTAAGTATCAGAATCACCTTTGGAGCATTAAAAAAAAAAAAAAATTTGCTCAGGCCTAGGGGATCTAAATCTCCAAGGTTTGAATCTAGGATCCTTTTGTTTTCTTTGTTTTGTTTTTTTCTAAAATTCTTTAGATGGTTCTGATTCACAGCCCTGGTTAAAAATTCACCATGCTTTACAAAAAATCCACTAGACAACTCACTGAACACAGCTAGGGCTTCAATCCAAGAATTCTGACTCTACTTAATTACTCTCCCCTCCCCTCTCTGAACTGATTTTGAAACTAATTGAGGTACTGATGCTGGACTCAGACAGATGGAAATCAAAATGTCGGTTTTATTATTTTGATATGTTATCACATTTGGGCCGTCTGATATTTGTCCTGAAGTTTAGCTCTTGGATTGATATAAAGGAAGAGTTTGGGACTACAGAGCAGATCCACTCTTCAACCCAGAATTACTGCCCCATTAGGGAGAACAGCGAGAGGGGGGCCACCTCTCAGACAAGCCTGGGCCTTGACTTTTTTGTGTTTCAATTGAGAGCAGGGGTAGGAAGAGAATGCAACCTCTCTTTTGGCAGGAAAGTGAGAAGAGGAAGGGGGAGGGGAGAGAGGGGGAGGGAGGGCTGAACTTGTCTAGCTCCTTAAGTCACTCCTCCTGCATTGGAGTAAGCACAGAGTGAAGAGATGCTAAATTATTCCTCCTGTTCTTTTCCTTCCTAGCATGTGGAATAGAAATTCTCTTTCTTTTAAGGAAAATTAAGGACTGGTAAATAAGTGTTCATTCCAACAGCTCCTATATCTGACACCATTTTCCCATCAGTATCTCCCTTAAAACCAGTCAAGAGGGGCCTTTGCCCTGGCCTTTCACTTTGACAGGTCCCTGTCTGTCCCTCCAACAGACACCCCTCACTCATGGGACCAAGGTGACATGCCCACCTACAGCCTATAATATCCCTACCTTCTAGGCCATGCTCAGGTACCTGAGACCCCAGAGTCCCTTGCCCAAACACCCACAGCCTGCATCACAGGGCTGCATAGACCTGTTTCCCAGATCCACATTCCTGGGGGTAGACTGGCCTCTGGTCTTGCACCCCTAGGTCTGAGGGGTAGCAATATAACTGTTTGTGGGGGGTAGGACAGACCTGAGACTTGTGCTGGGGTATCGAAAACAGTAAGGAGATTTCTCAACTAGTAATAGAAATACCATATGACCTAGCAATTCCACTGCTGTGTATATATCTGGAAACAAACAAACAAACAAAAACCCTCTAACTGAAAAAGATACATGCACCCCAATGTTCATAGTAGTATTATTTATAATAGCCAAGGTATGGAAGCAATCTAAGTGTCCAGCAACAGATGAATGGATAAAGATATGGTATATAGATAGATAGATACACACAATGGAATACTACTATACTATAGACAGACACACACACACAATGGAATACCACTCAGCCATAAAAAAGAATGAAATTTTGCCATTTGCAGCAACATGGATGGACTTGGAGGGCATTATGCTAAGTGAAATAAGTCAGACAGAGAAAGACAAATACTGTATGATATCCACTTATATGTGGAATGTAAAAAACATAACAAACTAGTGAATAAAACAAAAAAGAAGCAGACTGACAGATACAGAAAACAAACTAGTGGGTACCAGTGGGGAAAGGAAAGGGAGGAGGGGCAATATAGGCAGAGGGGGAAAAAGGGTTATTATGGAATTATATAAAACAATGTGTGTCAAACACCTGAAAATCATAAAGCACTACAGAATTTAAATAATCTTTCATTCAATAAAAATAATTTTTAATAATAAATTTAAAAAGATTTTTAAATGCCCTTCCAAGTCAGTATGAAGGAATATTTGTCAAGATCAAAAAAAACAAAACAGATTTTATTTAACAGTTTCTTAGCTTGGTCTATAACTTTTAAATAATTTAGATATATGGTACATAGGCCTCCATTTGTACTCTGGCTTGAAGCCCCGCCATGTTAAACGCAGGCTTACTTCCAGGCACTTAATTATAAAGCTTAATTAATTAAACTTTTAAAAAGCCTATCTCTCTCTTTCTCTCAGATGTGTGTGCATATTTACACAGGAAACAGGGGCTAGAAGAACATGCAGAAAAATGTTAACGTAGTTATCTCCTCAGGGGTGAGAATTTTGGTGATTTAACATTTTTCTTCTAGCTTGTTTGTATCTGTTGATTCTTTGACAATGAACACGGAAGGGACACTTGTGTAATTTATTAAAGGAGGAAGGTGAACATTAATCATGGCATACGTAACCCCCACCCCCACCAAAATAAATAACCTTGTTTCCTACTGGTTATGGTCAGGGGAAAAGACAGAGCATGTGGCACTCACTCTAGTCCTGCTGCTGATGTATGTTTTCTGTGAAAAAGAATGGTTGGGGCATAAACAGGTCTTCTGGCCAGACGGCTGTGAGAGTACCAAGGCAGCTTTTATCAACCCTGGCACCAGACATCTTATAGGCCAAACTGATTTCAGTAAGTAGAGTGATGAAGGGCACACAGAAGACTGGGAAAAACTCTGCAGCATTGTTTCTCAAGCTCCAGGGTCATGACCCCAGAGGGATTACAGAAACCGGAGCCAAGCCCCATCCAGGGACTCCACCAGTCCCTGGGACCCAAAAGACCATCCACAATGCCCCTTTCTCTTGATTGTAACAAGAACTAATTGTGCTCACTTGCTCACAAAACACTTTGCACACATCATCTGATATGACCCCTATAGCAATTCTGTCTGGTCTGTAGGCTATTTGGATTTTATAGTTAAGAAAATTGAGGCCCAAAGAGGTTCAGAAGCCCAGGTGTGGTCACAGCTAAGAAGTGGTCTGGGACTTAAAACCAGGTCTTCTAACCCCGAGTTCACCCTAGGCAGTCAATTCCCCATTTCACCATTGTTCTGCCTGCTCTCCCTCATCACTGTTTCTCTCTCCTTTTCTGATCACCAATCCAAGAAATCCTGATGATAGGAACTTGGTTTTATTTCTCCTTCACTTTATAAAAATCTATCCCAGTCTTTCCTTCTTCCCTTCCCCTATCTGCACTTGCAGCCCAGAAACGTGGAAAGTTTGCAACAGAATGAAAATGCTGGGAATCACGACACTTTGGCAACATGGTCCAGCAGCACTAGATGTCATTAAGCTCCCAACTGGAGAACAGAAAAGGCCATATCAATGCTTATTACCAAATGGTTTCTAAGACACTCTTAACTTATATTTCTATTAAACTTTTTTACTTTCAGAGCACTTCCACATGATCTTCCCGATCGATCTTGTGATAACATCCCTCTCATATGGATCACTGACAGGTTACAGAGAGGCTAAGGACTTCCTCAAGTCCCATGGTAATAGAGTCTTCAAGAAGCATTTCTCTGTCTGTGAGCAGCCTTGTGTAATAAGGTCTGTATGCCTACAGATGCTCATGTTCATTTAAGCCCTCAGTCTGGAAAAAGTTAGCAATGCATGGGTCAGCTCCTTTACAACATTAACGTGATCTACCTCCCCCCACCCCTTTCTGGCAACAACATCCAAAAAGATTCAAAAATGGCTGATACTTACCATTCAGAGGACCACTTTCATACTATCAGCTTTCTGCTTCACAGTACTTGGCAGGAGTCCCTCTTCATAGATCACGATGTTGGCGCAGAGCCAAGAGATGGTGTGGTTGACTCACAGGTCACTGCAGTTTATAAGAAGTCAGAATAATAAAAAGGAAGGCAGATCTGACATCACTGGCAAGAGAAAAATTTGAGTGTTGTGCAAAGCAAACTAATTACAGCTAGCTCTGAATAGTGTGGGAGGAGTAAAGACCTTGCTGGACAAAGCCAGACTCGAAAAGGTCCACATAGAAAGTCCAACCACTCTACTAAGAGTTTGCAAATCTCCTCAGAATTGACATTACCTTGTTATTTATCCTAAAGTTGAAGGGAAAAACAAAATCTGCTCAAGAGAACTCTTTATTAACCACTTTATTAACCAGCATGAAAGAGGAGCTTTATAATAAAGTAATGAGAACACACACAAATGCACACACAATTGGTTTCTAAATTGGCTTTGCTGTGAGCTGCGTATCCTGAGTAAAAAGCACCTCTTTGTCCACTAAGCTACTGCAGTTTAAAAAAATAAGAGAAGAAAAAATTTCAAGATAAGCTTGGCTTTTACAGTCCACTTAGTGAAAACCTAAGGCAGCTACAATTATTATTAGGCCTTGGTCTGTGAAAGACTCTCTAAGAGTTAAAAGCAAGCCAGCACTACCTTTAGCCCATAAGGGATTACTCTTTTATTAGTATAGTCTTGGGATTAGTGGAAATTTCTATCTAATGAATGCAGCTACTATATTTGAGCACATGCTTGAATAAGCTGCTTGTTGATTGAAACCTATCTATTTATAAGCACTTCTGCATGTTGTGAAAAATCCATCTGTATCACCACAGCATGGTGCCCACCATTTGAATAAAGGCTCTTTGCCATTTCACTATAGAGCCTGTTGAATGAATGAGTAAAAAGGAAGTGTACTGCATCCCCTTAACAGGGTTTATTCCCCACTCTTGGCCAGTAAAGTAGAGTTGCCTTATCTAAACAGCAATTTAGATGAATGTGAATGTTATACAAACAGAAACGGGAAAAAAAAAAGAATACTTTTCATCAGACTCACCTAGGGTTTTAACCTAGTAGACTTACCATAATCTGGATAAATGGTCACAAATAGCCCAAACTATCATACCTCTGCTTACGTCACAATCTTTGACTGTGGTCTGAAAAGTAGGTGAATTTACTATACATACTTGATACCATTTCTTTACATTTCTGCTAATGAAAACACACTAATAGATATCCAACAGAAACAAGTACAGCATGAAGAGAACAGCCTTGATACAAAATTAAATAAGTCAATGCTTTCAATGCTTTTGGTCCTCATTTCTGTACTGAGGATCCACCTGAGGTAAGGCCAGTCTCTCCACCCCTACATGGGAACCTCGAAGTCCACTCCAGGATCATGCAGGTCTGAACCCCACCACTCTACTCACCACCCCTCAACACACACCCCATGGCTCTGCTTCCCAGACTCAATACCAGCTCTCCAAGCTTCCTGAGTTTGGGGTTTGGGTGTAGAGAAGAGATTTCTTACTCTGTTGGAGTTTATTTTAACTCCTTTGCAGTTAGGGTCCCCATTTACTGTGCTTCTGTGGAAAAAGGCTAACAAAGAATTTATTACAATAAAGAAAGATCGAATAATCCTAAATAATCTTTTTTTAAGAACTTTTATTGAGATACAATTGACATACAATAAACTGCATATAATTCCTAAATAATCTTAACAGACCACAGGTAATTGTTAACTAAGACCTAACAGAATCTCTCTCCTTGAAAAACTTTATAAACAATGACAGGCAATTTTTCCAGGTATCCCACTGTTGGAAAGAGAAGACTGAAATCAGCTGACCATTGGAAGTTTTTTTCTAGCCCCAACATAGTAAGTAGAAAGAACACAGGCTTGAAAGCCCAGAGATAAACCCACATACCTATGGTCACTAATCTATGACAAAGGAGGCAAAGATATACAATGGAGAAAAGACAGTCTCTTCAATAAGTGGTGCTGGGAAAACAGGACAGCTACATGTAAATGAATGAAATTAGAACACTACCTAACCCTATACACAAAAATAAACTCAAAATGGATTAAAGACCTAAATGTAAGACCGGACACTACAAACTCTTAGCGGAAAACACAGGAAGAACACTCTAACATAAATCACAGCAAGATCTTTTTTGACCCATCCCATAGAGTAATGGAAATAAAAACAAAAATAAACAAATTGGGACCTAATGAAATTTAAAAGCTTTCGCACAGCAAAGGAAACTATAAACAAGACAAAAAGACAACCCTCAGAATGGGAGAAAATATTTGCAAACAAATCAACGGACAAAGGATTCATTTCCAAAACATATAAACAGCTCATGCAGCTCAGTATCAAAAAATCGAACAACTCAATCAAAAAATGGGAGGAAGACCTAAATAGACATTTCTCCAAAGAATACATATAGATGGCCAAGAGGCACATGAAAAGCTGCTCAACATCACTAATTATTAGAGAAATGAAAATGCAAACTACCATGAGGTATCACCTGACAGCAGTTAGAATGGCCATTGTCAAAAAATCTACAAACAATAAATTCTGGAGAGGGTGTAGAGAAAAGGGAACCCTCTTGCACTTTGGTGGGAATGTAAATTGATACAGCCATTAAGGAGAACAATATGGAGGTTCCTTATAAAACTAACAACAGAATTACCACATGATCCAGCAATCCCACTCCTGGGCATATACCCTGAGAAAACCATAATTCAAAAAGACACATGCAGGACTTCCCTGGTGGCACAGTGGTTAAGAATCCACCTGCCAATGCAGGGGACATGGGTTAGAGCCCTGTTCCAGGAAGATCCCACATGCCATGGAGCAACTAAGCCTGTGCACCATAGCTACAGAGCCTGGGCTCTAGAGCTCGTGAGCCACAACTACTGAGCCCGCATGCTGCAACTACTGAAGCTCGTGCGCCTACAGCCCATGTTCTGCAACAAGAGAAGCCACTGCACTGAGAAGCCCACGCAGCCAAAAATAAATACATTACTTAATTACTAAAAAAAAAAAAGACATATGCACCCCAATGTTCATTGCAGCACTATTTACAATAGCCAGGTCACAGAAGCAACCTAAATGTCCATCAACAGATGAATGGATAAAGAAGATGTGGTACATATATACAATGGATTATTACTCAGCCATAAAAAGGAATGAAATTGGGTAATTTGGAGAGACATGGATGGACCTAGAGACTGTCATACAGGGTGAAGTAAGTCAGAAAGAGAAAAACAAATATTGTATATTAACGCATATATGTGGAATCTAGAAAAATGGTACAGATGAACCAGTTTGCAAGGCAGAAACAGAGACACAGATGTAGAAAACAAACGTATGGACACCAAGCGGGCAAAGAAGGGGGCAGGGTGGGGGTGTGAATTGGGAGATTGGGATCGACATATATACACTAATATATATAAAATAGACAACTAATAAGAGCCCACTGTACAGCACAGGGAATTCCACTTCACGGTACAGTAGAAACCAACACAACATTATAAAACAACTATACCCCAATTAAAAAAAAAAGTGTAGAAAAGAATTAAATTAAATTAAAAAAAAAAGAACACAGGCTTTAGCAGTCTTCAAATTCCAGCTATTTCTCTTTCTATAGTTTGTGACCTTTAGTTTCCTGGTGATGTCACAAACCTACCTAGTGCTTAGTGAGAACTCAGTAAGTATTATTCATATTGTGGGATTCAATAAAGATTAGGGGGTAACATCTTTATATTTTTCTTGTTGACAAAACAAAAAGTAATTCTGAAAAGCAATGTATTAACACTAATAAACCAAAGTTGAAATTTATAAAAGGCATTTGGAAAGAGCAAATATATAAATCACAACATAGCAATACAAAGCACCAAAGACCCTATAGGAAATGAAATATAGCTGTTTAAATGGATACTGTGTTACTGACTCTGCAGCTGGGTGAAAGTGCTGTAAGAGATATTAAGAACTTGACAGAAGGCACTATTATCACAACACTCTACAGATGAAAAAACAAGTACCAGAGTGTTAAGTATCAAGTGTTAGGAGGCAGTAAAGATGAGGTTTTGCTAAAATCCAAGCTTTTCCTACTTTATTATGGTACCTCCCGCCCCACCCCCACCCCCCACTTTCTTCAATTATGTTAATCACTCACTTAACATTCACTCACCTAGTAAGATTATTAAATATAACTAATAGGTCTATATCTTTAAAATAAGATTATCTAATAGCTCTTTTGTGAGATCATTCCAAGAAAAAAGAGGTGTAGGGCAGCTTCCTGGAGACTTTGGTCCACTACAGCATTTGAAAATAAGACTGGAAGGGAATAATCCTTTTGGGATTCGGTTTGTGGCAATCATACTCACGAGTGCCTTTCTACCTTGCACCCAAAGGAAAACAAAGAATTAAAAACTTATAAAACTTGGAAATTCTTCAATCTTCTACTTTACCTTTTTTAGTATTTTCTATTGGAGGTTCACAGCTAGGTACTGATAAAGAGGTTTTAATATCAAAACCTCATTCCCTCTATTCATCTGTCCACCCACCCACCTATTCCCAATGGCTTCCATAAAAGATACAAGTGGACATTTAACATTAATTCATGCTACTACATCATCTTATTGGTCTTTCTCATCATTATTGTGTCTCCTGTCAGAGAAACTGCTTTGAGACATACATCAACGTTTTGTTTTAGGCCAGTACGATACTAGAAAAGAGAAGAAGATGGTTAAGTAAAAGAAGCACTGCTAAGCATTCATAACCAAAATTCGCTGATGAAAGTTTTAAAAACTTTTTTTTTAATGTTCAGAATACTTACATTTGTGGATTATGTATTTTTAAATTTCCAAAGGCAGTAGAAACTCACATAGCAGCAAGGGATAGAAATTATTCACATTTTATAAATAAGAACATGGAAAACAGCAAGGGTCAAATGATTTATGCATGGGACCCAACATTTAGCAACCTTAAGCCAGGACTGCAAATTCCTTACTATGACTTTTGTAGTAAGATTATTAAGCTCAGCTGCTGCCTTCAATATTTGTTTCCATAGACATGACTAAGAAAACATTTTACTTTGGCATTTTTGTAATATGGCACCATTTATAGCTGTCTTCACTCATAATAACCTTATTAAATAACCATCTTTAGGGCTGGCAGTATACACAATGAGGAGGGTCAGCCTGGTTACTAGTGGCTAATGGTTAAGTCAAAATTTGAGTTATGTCATTTTTTCTTGCGTTTTCCTGATTTAGAAATTAAACCATACCTACATTTCTAATTTAGCCAAGCCTGTATCTTTTGGACCCAAATACAAAATCTTAGGAAGTGTAAAGGTTTCCATCACCAAATGTACTCTTTTATCACTTTTGGATAATACATCAGCCAATCTAATGATTCCACAAACTTGTAGTGTGTGATTTTTTTTTTCCTGCTCAGACTTTTTCCAAAGAATGATCTAATTCATTTTAGGCTGAGAGACTAAACCCTATGCTAAAAAGAAAACTACATTTTTTTTGCTCTTTGTGCTGAAATACCTGAAGAATGATAAAAATCGTGAATTCAACTGTAATTAAGCCTAAAGAAAGAAGGGACGTTTCAATGCATTTCAGAAAGTTCAAGCATTTAGAAAGATCACAAAAGCAAGAATGTTACCCACACAAGAGAAATTTATTTAAAAAATCAATATCTTGTGTTTTAGACACATGGGTATAAGAGAAATTCCAGAAGGTGAAGCACCTTTTCCAGAAACTGTTCTGAGGATGGTCAATACTGATTTCGAAATTGGTTGCTTAGGTCTTGAAGCTCTGTTACTAAGGCGTCCATAGCTGCTGTTTCATCAGCTAAATCCCTGGAAATCTCTCCACTTGCCACATCTGTAGAAAGTTGCTACAACATAAAGAACAAGAAAGAACTATCAAAACAATGAAAATCTCTTTAAAATAATATAGATACAGAATACAGAATTAAAAGGCCCTTTGCATAATAACACGACATTACAGTAGCAATAGTAGTATTTGTTCTATTCACTACCCCGGAAACGTACAAGCTCCAACAATTAGAGGATGAAGCAAACAATATGCCTGAACTTGTAAATTCAGATGAGCTTTGCTCTTCAAAATGGTTGCCTTAAATATTGATTATATTATTCATTTCAGTGTCACAAGATGGTTTCTGGATAAAGAGACATTACTCATAAAAACAAATCTATTTGTTCTGTATACAAGCAAAACAAATTTTATATTCAAGTTCCTATAAATCATACTCTTTATGCTAATTATTTGAAAATTAATTATGGCTTAGGACTCAGAGGCCACAAAGATCATCAAGATATGGTAAAAGCAAAAAAGCCCAGCAAAATAAAATAAAAGTGCCCTCTTTCTGTAAAAGGAATTGCCTTGGAAGGCATATTGCAACATACTTCAATAATGCCACCATGGCTGAAACATTCTGGAATGCCTCTCTAGGAGCTGCCTCAGCTTACCATAAATCTTTTTCATCACATTTGACTAGATTGGTTTGTTTACAAAAAATAAATTTACCATTAAAATATGACTATTTACTACCACCACAGATGATAGCAATTGTTCTGACAGCTATTTTAAAAAGGGAATCCTGCAGATGTTCTGAGTGATGGCATCATCATTATGATAAGCTTAGAGTTTCTCATAGTGACTTATGGAGCAAAGAACATTCACGTGAATGCAGAACTTCAAAAATGCTTTGTAAAGCTTTGCCACATTACTGTGTATTCACACTTTCTATAGCATTTCACAACAGACTGACATACCAACCGCTGTGATGTGATCAGTAGAGAGAACCTCTGAGGAAAGTAACTTGGACTCACACAGCATAGCTTATTTCTACTAAGAATTACAGTGCTTGCAAGTCATCATAAATCTGCATCACTTCCCTATAAAGTAAGGAGGAAGCAGAGAGAAACTGAGGCTTAGAAAGAATAACTTGCTGAGGATCCCATGGAGTGTAAGTGGTAAATCTGTTCTGTCTCCAGGCTCTCGGGCATTCTCACCAACTGCCCTCACAAACCCCTGCAGCAAATCTGTACAAGGACAGGGTGCTGAGGGCCAAAGAGTTAGTGTGTCCTGGCCGAGCATGGACTGGATGACTTTAGGTGAATCTCTAGGTTCCACCTAGGAGTTTATTTCCATAAAGTCCCAGGCCTGGCAAGAAAAGATCAGAAATTCTTGCAAACCAAGCCTGCTATTTAACACAGTTATCTTCATTTATTTTCACTTTTTAAAGTATTCTGAAAAAGTGCTCTTTTGCAATGCAATTCTGTTTAGCAAACCCAATTTGTTCAAAAAGTAGAAAAGGCATATGATTTACTACAAAATCAGTGACTCCCAAATATTATATGCAAAAAGGTGCTTTCAAAGGAGGTATTAGGAAGCAATTTTTCCCATTTTTCGATAATCCAGTTAAGATCTAATGAGAATGAAATCTAAACATAGATGATGAACTGAGGCCTCATTTTCAATGTTTGGGAATCTCCCACAATATGAAAGGATGCGCAGTACAGACAAGACTATCTAAGTCATATAAGTACAGATTTATGTAAAATTAATCAATTATAAGAAAAAACTTTGCACAGAGATAGAAAAATCTGTGGAGTATATCCTGAAGAAATAAACAATCATGGGCAGGTTAGTGATCGCACCAAAACCAGGGAAATTAGCTCCCAATGTGGGAAGGAGAGTCACAGAAAGAGTCTGCTACCTTGAATTTCTTTGAGAGAGCTCTTGCAGCTTTCTGAGACAGATAATCTGAAGTTGTACTGTTAAGTTGGGAGGAAATACAGTTACCCCAGGTAGATTAGAGAAACCTAGTTCCCACATGGCGACTAATAAGGATAGAAAAATGAGTTAATAATCTAAAGAGGCAAAAAAACAATGCTCCTATCTGAAAAGATCAAGCAATTAATAAAAAGCATACTCTGGAAAGGTTTTTACATGTGTCCAGAAGTGACCTTCACATACCATGGACTTGCTCTCAGAAGTGAGTAAAAATTAGTTCGCAACTCAAGATTAAATAGTGAAGGCAAGTAAAGATTAGAAGAGAAAGTGCTAAATTGTGCTAAAAGTTATATTCATTTAAATTTTGCTCCCAGAGGTATACTCCAAACCTGGCCATATATTTGAATTACCTGGGAAATTTAACAAAGATTTCCCAGGCTCTGTCCCAGACCTGATCTGTGACAGGTAGAGATGTGGAGTCCAATCTTCAAAAAATCTCCCTTGGTGATTTTCGGGTGTCCCCATCCTAGCGCTGGTTCACAGGCTGGTATTTGTAGACTGATAACATATGTTTCAGTTGTCAAAACCAAGTCATCCATCTACCTTAACATTTTGGTCAAATCCATGTATCACCTACTTAACATCTGTCTCTAAATCAATTTTTTAAAATTTAAATAGAAGTGTTTTTTTAAAGAAAATATTAGAACACTACTGTAAATAGAATATAAGAACATTCATGAATTGTAGGTGTGACGTGCTAGTTATATTTTTTCTAATATATAGTGAAATAAATATATATCAAAATCAAACATTTACTAGTGGCATATATGCCACACTTTGGGAAAAATGGTAAGTAGAAGAGCATTATTTTAACTTAAAGAAAGCATCAAGAACTGGATTATAAATATTAATTTCAAAGACTCCTAAGTTACCCATGTGTAGGGTGGTTTAGCCAATGGGTCAATGATCTCCTCACCAGTACAACTAACCACCAGGGGGGTGATATCTAAAAATATAAGGTGGGCCTAAAATTATTCCTCACGTAAAAGAAGACTTAAGAGCAGCTGGCTGATATCAAAGACCTTTTTTCTTCTATTATAATTCTAATTAATTCACATTTCACTCTCACCTTTGCTTTAGATAACAAGCCCCGTAAATTGAGTCGAACTGAAGAAAGCACTTGTACAGCTTCTTGGGGACTGGATTTGTTTTTACTGCATTTTATAGCCACTGGAAGATAAATATGGGGAAGACACGCATTAAAAGTCAATAATGATAATTTATAGGTACAAAAACCAATTATTTAACCAGGATTTTATAGCAATAGACTTTAGAAATATTTCTACATGAAAAGTTTTATTTTGGAGAAAGGAAAATAAGTTATGTGCATAATTTTCCCTTTTATCCCTCAAGAAGGATAACTTATTGCTAAAAGGAGGATTCTTAGGAAAATGAATGATTTTTGGTGAGTTACAGATTGTTGGGAAGAGACCCTAAAAACATACACACACGCGCGCACGCGCACACACACAAGCACAGATGAATGAAATGAGGCAGAGACAAGATCTAACTGAACACAAGGTGCCCACAGAGAACAAAAACAGATGCAGCACAACTTAACGTGGCTTCCCACGGTACTGAGTCCCTAATGGGGACTCACAATTGCCGATGACACCAGCTCAAGGAAGTGACATGCCAGATATTTACAGCATGGGTTTACATCACATTCTGGAAGAAGTGACGTCAACAACCTAGGCGCCTTCATTTAGGGAACGTGACCACGACCAGGCTCTTGGGTCACTGAGCCACGCTTGGTAACCATTAGCAAGGCGCCGGGGAGAAGACAGTCACTTATTCCCAACAACTCTGCCTCCAGCATTCTGGGGAGCCCATTTTCCTAAAACTTGAAATTATGAAGAGGGTCTAACTCTTCCTAGCAGAAGGCCTGGCTATTAATGCTTTTTAAGAACAAGTGAAGAGCTTTGTAAAAATATAATGCCTCATATATTTCTCCACTGACTTGTTCTTGTTTTTGTTCCTCTAAATTATGCTCACTACAAACAGATCAATAATCAGATCCTATTTTAAAACTACACTAAAGAGTGTAATAATTGAAGTTTACTTAGTACCCTGTATCTTAGAACAGGGATGGAAAACAGATTTCTTTCTGTATGCAAACTCTTATCAACTGGTGGAGGCTGCCTGTATCTGGCAAAATAGTTTCGTCATTCATTAATACCTTCCATGGCTGGTGAGAACTATGCTTGACATTCCTGTTCCAAAATAATAATTAGACTTTGAAAGGATGCATGGTAATCAACAATGTTACACTCATTTTCAAAGGGCACAGTTACCACGGAGATAGTGAGGATTAAGATGTCTGTGTCCCGTAATAGAATAGGGTTGTAACTACCATGACTGAGGTACTTGGACTGTTTAGTACCCAGTAACATATCAAAAACAGCTGTGATTCTGTTTTCAACCCTTCATTGTCATTTTGAGGGAAGCAAAAAAGAGAGCAAAAAGATAAACATGCACTCTATTGGTCCCCTTCCTCAATCCCATTTCCAAAAAGTGTTAGAGATGGGGAGAGAGGGCAAGAGACAGAGAGAGATAACCTGCTGTTTCAAATCATCAGGAAATCCAGACAGTTATGCTTCCTTCAGACAGACTGTAGTTAAAACGCATAACTATTATTTTAAAAGTTCCTGGATGGCAAAGAAGGAACAAACTTTTGCCCACCCTTTCCCAGAAAACAGAACAGCAGAGACTGTAAATGAATACCCTCCAGACAGAACAATGGGTACACAATAACAACATTGTTATAGAAGGGTCTCCAACACTATGGGGAGGCCGCAATGTCTCACCAAGCTTTCTGAAGCTCTTAAAAATAGCAACCCAAGAAGAAATAAATCATATGGAGATTTTTTTAAATGTTATATTTCCTTTTCCAGAATTGGGTGAGGTGGAGAACAGCGATGGGGAGAAAGATAAAAAAGAGCACAGAAATAACAGAGGAACTCAGATCATTCTTCCATGGAGCCCTGGTACAACAGCAACACAGAAAAGGTAAAGATTTATCTTCATAAATCTAAAATGTCACTAGAAACAAAAGCTGAGCATCCACGCAAGTATGCTTAAAATGTTGTAGGAGCACGAACACGTCATTTACTAAAGTCAAAGCGCAACTTAAAAGAACAGATGCTTGTTTTTCTCTAAGTACTGCCTGGATGAAAAAAAAGGTATCAAAAATAGTTCAAAATCAACTTTAAGATGCAAAATGAAGATTTTTTCCTGGAGTACTTCTTTAACCTGCACAGTTATATCTGACAGGTTTAATACTATCACTTAGTGATTACAGAGAATATCTTGGCTGACTGTTACAGAGCCTGCTGTTCAATGAAATGTTTAGGGGTGGCAAGTTGAAGTAGCTCAGAGAAGTTCTTTAAAGTAAATTGCACCCTATTGTAATTGCTCAGCATGGGTTTCCCTAAATATAGTACCATATCCACAAAGGTCAAAGGCATAAAGAATGAGCTCCATCTGAGCCCCCCAACCAGGAGGCCAGCACAAGCATAAATTCTAGCCACCCTGGACCATCCTTCCGCTGGCCTATTGGCAATTATCTCAACCTTTTCCACACTAGATTTCAGCTATACAGAGTTTAACTTCTACCTTATCTGTCGAGAGATAGGTAGCCCGGGAGATTGGATGTTTTTATCCTTTTGTCAACAAAAGGTAGAATTATTAACTCCTAAGCCCATGTCTAAATTGTTTGAACGTTCTATGGCTTCTTTCGAGGCAGTTAAACTTCATTCTTGTTCATTTTTTTCTTTTTAGTTTTGAGTCCCTTATCATACAAACTCAGATCCTCTACCACAGAAGGAACAGGGTGGGGGTGAGAGGTAAGGGATTAACATTTAAACCGTGTGTAAGATACTGTTAAGTGTTTAAATATGTTTTTACTTATTTTTCGTAACCACCATAAGTAGATATTATCCCCATTTTCCCCATGAGAGAACTAAAGGTCAGAGAGGCTAAGTAATGGTGACCCCAAGTCACTCAGTTAGTATGTGGTAGAGCTGGTCCTACAGCTTAGGTCTCCCTGAGTCCAAAGTTCTGCCTTTTTTATTGTCCCTTTTTGGCTCCCTATTTGCTACAACTATTAGTTGCAGAAGTTAGAGGACGGCTTTAGGATAGGTTCACAGTCCTTGTGATTCAGTTCTTGACAGTGTGGCTTCATTATTTTATTTGAATTGCATTCCCAGGGCATCACATGCCTATATTCAAACATAAATATAAAAGTGTATTATTATCTTTAACTAGTATATTTTTCATTAATGTAAATAATTAAAAGATATTCCAGCCTTTATCTGGAATATCTTTCCCCAACAGGGCTACAATTTTATATGTAAGGTTTTCCCCCCCCTCAACTATCACCCACTAAATCTCCCAAAGATACAGATTAGACTGTATTTTTAGTTTCCTTTGTATATGCCATAGCACTTCTGTATATTGCTATGTACTCCAGAAATCTATGTATTTTTGTGAATAAATATTTTCATTTATAAAAGAAGAATATGAGTCAGGAAAAGTTAAGATTTTCTTAACTACTACATTATCAATGCAGGAGAATTTTACTTCTGTGTGAAGTGAAGATTAAATACAGTAGTAAAGGTATTTCCTGTCAAAGTTTCTATCACCTGTCACTTTTTCAAACACTATTTAATCCTCTAGCCTATTTCTTCTTATTGCTCCAGGGTGCCTACTACATAATAGTTGGTCTATAAATGTTTGCTGGATTAACTACAATTTTAATATAATGAAATAATCTGAAATTATTGGTAATGGAACTTTGCTTTTGATTAATACTTTTCCTTATCAGTAAAAATACATTAGAATATGCCATGGATATCAAATGTTACATCAAATACCATGTGCCAATCCTAAGGCTCTCTGAACCACTTCCTTAAATGATGTAATATCTTTCTCCCAACAACTGGACTGTGTGTCACACTTGTATGCCTTCGAGAGATACTGGAACGCCTGAGGAAAGAAAAAGAACAACATTCAGAATAACAAGCAGAATTCACATTTCAAACGCAGATTCCTGGAAGTCATATGGAACTAATTCCAACAGAAAAACCAGCCTCTTTGTTATGTAGCAGAGTTTCTATTATTCTCATCAAAGAAGGGGTACAGATGCACATCCAAAAGCAATGAGCAATTAAAAGAAATCAAGTGGATGTGTCTGGATAGAGATAGAGAAACTTCCCTCCAAACAGAAAAATTAAAGTACTTGGTTTGGAAATCTATGAGAAGTATACACATTTCCCTAGCATTTGTAGCCATCAGCTTAAGAGACCTGTTTAGAGAATGAGGTGTGAACTTGGTGGAAACTATGGAATTATTGGTAGGTGTGTAAACTCACAGATGTTTAAAACACTCTTTCACCACCCCACCCTTGTGGATTCTTGAGGGAGAAGTCACAGGTCAGAGAATTCAGAATACCCTTAATTCCACATATGCAAGAGAGGACATAATTCAAGATGAAATGGAAGGATGGAAAGCAGGAGGGTGTGCATGAGGGCGTGTGAGTATGTGTTCTCTGGGATAACAAGGCTTTGGGGGACGCCAGCTGGGTGGACTGAGGGAGGAGAGAACGGTTAAGAATCCTGCAGATTAGCTGTACTGTGGTGAATTCCAAACTCACACAAGAAGTACATTTGATTTGTTGTGGATGTTTTGAAAAGAACACAAAACATTTAGTATTCCAACCTGAGAAACTCTGGAGGCGCCTTTACATTCTAAGATAAGAAGCTAAAGGCAGAACTTGAATGCAACTGGTGTTCTACTGCACTTGTGAGAAAGGGGCAGGGCAACCTTTGTAAAATATTTTATGTTGAGACTTTAAAAGCTCCTCTCCGATATTCTTATCTAGCTCCTTTTTCTTTCTCCTTTTCATAGTCTCCATCTCAGATTTAAACACTCCTTTGTCCTTGTACCATCTACCTTAGTCTTCAGCAAGGAGCCTGAAGAAAGGGGTAGAGAGTAAATAACAAGAACCAGCTGTTCTCTGCAGCTCTGGAAGGAGAGCAGGTTAAAGAGACCCTTTTGCAGGAAACAGAACAATTATTTAAGAAAAATTCATGGAAAGAAAAAAGATGAATGCTCTGAATCACAACTGAAAACCTGAGCAGATTAATCTTATCTTTCAAATTATTAGTGTCTTCTTCCAACCATTAAAAAATCAGATCCACTACACATGTGTTCAAGCAGAAGGCAAGAGCCCCGGAGGACTGAGGAAGGACTCACCTTTTCATTCTCATCAGGCTTGTCACTCTGCCCATTTCCATACACGTGGGCATACAGCCTCCAGATTTCTCCATCATTCGTCACTCTTGAAGTTACTCTGCCAAATAACTCCTGCAGCTTTCCTTTGAGGCTGGTTGCGACATCTCCACTACGATCGGCCATCCCATCCATCACTGCCCTGACCAGAATTTTAAGGACCTTAAAAAATGCACAGAAGAAACTGGTAAGCTAGAAACAACCAAACAATAAAAAAAAAAGGGGGCTACCCTCACCATCAACGATGATGACAGTGAAAAACCTTGTCAGGCCTATAAGATTATCACCCTTCCACTTTTAAAAAATAAAATACAAGACGAGCCATTCTGAACCACTGCCTGGAATCGCATGTTGACCCTCTCTCCTGGTGTTCCTTTTCAGGCTCCTTGGAGGGCTCTGCTTCCACAGAGCCCTGTGCTCCGTGCGCCTCTCTTCTCACTCCGTGGACTCTCTCTGAATGATCTGATCCACACCTGTATCTGCAAATACACTATGACCAAGTCTACCCAATACTGTTGGTGCAGCTCCAGCCCAACTCCTCTCCGGAGCCCAGGACTGTGCACCTCAATACCTACCAGGCATGTCCCATCAACACCTCACACTCCATCTACCTAGAGGGAAACCTAGATCCCAGATCCCTCCTTCTTCTGTAGTCTCAGAGCCAGTGATCTGAGCGCCAACCGAGATTCTCTTCGCTCCTGGTTGGGCCACATGTAATCGATTGGATTCAACATTCCTAATAAGTCCCAAACCCAGCTTCTCCTCCTTTAGGTTGGGCCTCACTATTTTCCACCTGGACTGCAGTGATAATACTCTAACTCTGCTTAAAGAGGTCCTGGGCCTTCCTAATTGTGGAATGATACACTGCTAATGCATTTGCCTTAGGCACGCAGGGTATCCAAAAACGTATCTCTTGCCCTTCCAACCACCCCAGGTCTGCTCAACATTTGGCAACTTCTTGGTCATCTCATTTTCATTAGTCAGATGCCTTGAATGCTGATAGATGAATTAAGCTGAGCCCCACCGCGGGTTACACTGTTATGACAAGGTGCATCTGTCACATCTATATTAGGCTGTGCATCTCAAGGCTTCCTGGAAGCATAGAAAGTGCATCCTCCCTCATCCACTCTTGTGACGGGAGGCCAGCAAAGACACATGGATCCACGTAAAGAACCAGCTCGAGGAGAGTGCCCTCAGACCCTGCTACTCAGTGCAGCCCCTGGCCTGACAGCACTGGCATCACCCAGGAGCTTGCTGTGAATGCAGGATCCTGGAGGGAGACGCCACTCCATCTCAAACTGAGATTCTGTATTTTTAATGAGCTCCCAGGTGGTGCCGATGTCGATGGGCCACAGATCACACTCTGAGTGGCAAGGTTCCAAGAGAGAGGGTGCCACATCTTCATTCTCTGAACTTCAGGGAGAGGACCACATTTCATCACCTTGTGTCCCCAGTGTCTAACATCGTGTCCAGCACACAGCACTGACACACTAAGTACTTGTGCCTGAAAGAAAGACTGAATGAACACGCCTCTTTCAGAAAGCTTTGCTGAGAGAAATGCAACCAGTGTGACACCTTGCTGTCTCCCCACAGAGCGTGCTGACCCAGGCATGAGATGCATCCAAGGAATCGAGGCGCCTCCGGCCCATGAACACTGTTAGGAACGTGAGCTCAGAGTCATGGTCCTAATTATATACACGGATAAAAGGGACAGGAGAACACTCCATTGTGCTTTTTTCTTTTTTGACGGACAAGGTAAATTATCTCTGCCTATAAATTCACATTATAATCCAACATGTACAGTTTTAAATCTGAAAGTAATGAAATTGATATTACAATTCCACTCACGGCTTTAAATCTGAAAGTCACAATGCGGGAGGAACGGTATGAATGTGCACTACCTGTTTCAAGTAATCATTCTGTAAACATTTCAAGGATTAACATACTTCGAAAGAGATGGTCTATTGAAATAGCTACTAACATGGACAAATGAAGCATACTAAATTAGCAAAATGCTTTGCTTTTTCTGGGACCTCACAGTTGGCCCAACATCCTATCCCCTAATTTTAGCCACGATGAGTAAAGGGGGGAGAGCAATCTTTTGGCCCTCCTGCCAATAAAAATGGAGAGGTGAAGTGCTGGTGTTTGAGAGGGGGAAAGCTGCTGAAGTGTGTGTGTGTGTCTGCAGGTACATAAAGGGAACTATAAAAGGGTAAGGAGGGAGACAGAGTGCCTCTCTATTGGGGTTGAGGGGCAGATACCAAACACATCTACCCAATTCATACACAGATGCCAATTCATACTGGACCTGGGCCTCAGAAGAGAGTTCTATACGGAGGAATAGATAACAGAAGTCATTCATGGCCATGGCAGCTACTGCCTAAAGAGATTGTGCTGGGTAAGAATCAGACTGAGGAGAGTCTTAAGAAACACAACATTTAAGAGAAGGGTAGATTCATGAACTGAGGTCTATGCATTAAGGAAAGGTGGCAGAAAGTGATGTCATGGAAATCAGGGAGGGAGAAAGTAACAAGGAGAATACATCTACGAAAGATCAGGACTGGAAGATTCTGCTGGATTTGGCAAGTACAAGGATTAGTGACTGTATCCAGAGCTAAAGTCAGAAAAAAAGAGGGCAGGAGAGATCATGATTTTAGACAAGGGGCTCACAAAGAGCATCACATGAAAACCAAGACAAGTATTAACATCATAAAAAGCTAAAAGCAAAAAAAGATGCCCCAATCATAGTATCCTGTAATACCCATTTTGAATATAATTTGCATAGGAATATATGTTAATGGAAATATTCATGTGACCAAAATTTTTAATTATAAATATATTGGGAAGATAAGAAAGGGAAATAGTGGAAATGCTGGTAGAAGAGAATTAAGTCCTCATTTACTATAACAGGAAGTTCAGTGATAATACCTAAAATTTGGTTAATAAAAAATAGCCATATATAATTATTATTATGAAATATGGAAATGTGCAAGTGGCAAAAGAAATACTAAAGGCTTTCTCCCATTTGAGGAGACGGATCTTGAGGAGGGGGGAGAGGTGGAACAGGAAATTGTTATTTTGCCTTATGCTGTATTTGCCTTATATTATGACTTAACTTGTAAAAACTATATATGTTATTTTAATAACACAAAAATTTAATTTAAAAATAGAGAAAAAAATACAAAGACTGGCAAAGAGGAAACAAAAATGACAGCACACATGAATATTCATTCATAAATTTTAAAATTATGTCTTTGGTGTGTGTAGGCCGGGGGGGGGGGGGGGCGGGCAGAGACTAAAAGGGGACCGTGAGGGCTTTGGAATGCTGGTGATGTTCTGACTCACGCTCTGGGGGTGGGTTACACAAGTGTGTTCCCTTTGTGAAAATTCATGTTTACTTATGATCTGTGTACTTTTCTTCTATTTTCACTGTATTTCCTGCAATTAAGAAAGCCCCATAAACTGAAGGAATAAAATAAGTTATTAAAATACATTAACAAAGGGAGCTTATATGTAATCTTAAAAAGTGGGTTTAGAGTGATAAAATTTTTTTAAGAACTATTAGAGTAACATTATAATTTACTGGTTAATATCACCATTTTCCTCCCTCTAACTGGTGAGAAAATCACACTCTAGTTATCCAGACTGACTAACAAAATAGTAACTTTTAACATATATTTAACCCTTCTTTAGAAAATAGATATTGTTAACTTAAAAGCAACGGGTGTTGCAGTAGGATTTCTTTGATAAAATGAATCACCAAGGATTATGATTTTCTCCTGGGCAGTCTACAGAGTTTACTTGCATTACAGTCCTTTGCATCATCAAAAGCTTTTTAACAGGTAAATCTTTTTATCTGCTGTAAACTGGGGAAAAATATGATTACTGGACCCATCAGTAACTAGTTAAAACTATAAAATACTAAGTATGTAATAAGAAGCTGATGGGTAGGACTTCCTAGGTGGCGCAGTGGTAAAGAATCCACCTGCCAATGCAGGGCACACGGGTTCCAGCCCTGCCCTGGGAAGATTCCACATGCCACGGAGCAACTAAGCCCGTGCGCCACAACTGTTGAGCCTGTGCTCTGGAGCCCGTGAGCCACAACTACTGAGCCCATGTGCCGCAACTGTTGAAGCCCATGCGCCTAGGGCCTGTGCTCCACAACAAGAGAAGCCACTACAATGAGGAGCCTGCGCACCACAATGAAGAGTAGCCCCCACTCACAGCAACTAGAGAAAGCCCGTGTGCAGCAATGAAGACCCAGCACAGCCAATAAATAAAATATATAAATAAATAAATTAAAAAAAAAAAAAAAGAAGCTGATGGGTAGAATACTGAAGTTTAAGAATTCAGAGGTAAACAATTCTTGGGTAAACAGGATCCAAGATAGGGCCATTGGGGTGGGTTGTCCATGTGGAATAATATGAGGACCAAGAAGTTGAAGTCCAAAGTATTGGACGTGCCATCCACCTAAAACCAAGTGTTCAAGAACAGCTAGGTCTAGCATGGAGAGGAAGATATACATAGCCAGTTGAAGGCCACCATGCATACAGGGGAATGACTAGGAAGCTGGTAAACAGCAGTAAGGAGGACAGGGCTTCTGTCTGCAACATCACGGAGCTGTTGTATCAAGGAGTCAATAGACTTGTTAAGAGCTTCGAAAACTGTAATGCAACATAAACCTATAAAATATTATTTTTTTTAAATTGGGGTATAGCGGCTTTACAATGTTGTGTTAGTTTCTGCTATACACTGAAGCGAATCAACTATATGTATACATATATCCCCTCCCTCTTGGACCTTCCTCCCATCCCCACCCCCCCATCCCACCCCTCTAGGTCACCACAGAGCACCAAGCTGAGCTCCCTGTGCTATACAGCAGGTTCCCGCTAGTGATCTATTTTACACACAATAGTGCATTTTTTTTAACTTTTTATTTATTTTTTACAATAAACTGCATATATTTAGAGTGTACAATTTGGTATCCCAGTCTCCCAATTCGTTCCCCCTCCAATCCTCCCCACTTTCCCCTTTGGTGTCCATATGTTTGTTCTCTACATCTGTGTCTATTTCTGTCTTGTAAACCGGTTGATTTGTACCATTTTTCTATAGTCCACATATATGTGTTAATATACAATATTTGTTTTTCTCTTTCTGACTCACCTCACTCTGTATGACAGTCTCTAGGTCCATCCATGTCTCTAAAAATGTCCCAGTTTCACTGCTTTTTAAATCAGCTATACTTAAGTTAATTACACACAATAGTGTATTTATGTCAGTTCTAATCTCCCAATTTATCACCCGCCCCATCCACATATCCATCTTCTACATCCGCATCTCTATTCCTGCCCTGCAAAATGGTTCATCTGTATCATTTTTCTAGATTCCACATATATGCATTAATATATGATATTTGTTTTTTTCTTTCTAACTTACTTCACTCTGTATGACAGACTCTAGGTCCACCCACATCTTTACAAATGACCCAATTTCGATCCTTTTTATAGCTAATATTCCATTGTACGAGGGTAAGTCAAAAATTACCCACACTCTGGCTGTAGAATTTATTTTTTTTAAGCTCTTTATTGGAATATAATTGCTTTACACTCTTCTACCAGCTTATGAGGTACACCAAAGTAAATCAGCTGTATTTACACACATATCCCCATATCCCCTCCCTCCCGTGACTCCCTCCCGCTCTCCCTGTCCTGGCCCTCTAAGGCATCACCCATCATCGAGTTGATCTCCCTTTGTCATACAGCAACTTCCCACTAGCTATCTGTTTCACAGTTGGTAATGTATATATGTCTATGCTACTCTCTCACTTTGTCTCAGCTTTCCTTTTGCCCCCTGCCCCCCCAATCCCGTGTCCTCTAGTCCATTCTCTGCATCTGCATCCTTTTTCTTGTCTTGTCACTGGGTTCATCAGTACTTTTTTTTTTTTTAAGATTCCGTATATATGAGTTAGCATACAATATTTGTTTTTCTCTTTCTGGCTTACTTCACTCTGTATGACAGACTCTACGTCTATCCACCTCATTACATATAGCTCCATTTCATTCCTTTCTATAGCTGAGTATTATTCCATTGTGTATATCTGCCACATCTTCTTTATCCATTCATTTGTTGATGGGCATTTAGGTTGCTTCCATGTCCTGGCTATTGTAAACAGTGCTGCAACGAACATTACGGTACATGTTTCTTTTTGGATTATGGTTTTCTCTGGGTATATGCCCAGGAGTGGGATTACTGGATCGTATGATAGTTCTACTTTTAGTTTTTTAAGAAACCTCCAAACTGTTTTCCATAGTGGCTGTACCAGCTTACATTCCCACCAACAGTGTGGGAGAGTTCCCTTTTCTCCACACCCTCTCCAACGTTTATTGTTTCTAGATTTTTTGATGATGGCCACTCTGACCGGTGTGAGGTGATACCTCATTGTGGCTTTGACTTGCATTTCTCTGATGATGAGTGATGTTGAGCATCTTTTCATGTGTTTGTTGGCCACCTGTATGTCTTCTTTGGAGAAATGTCTATTTAGGTCTTCTGATCTGGTTGTAGAATTTATTTTAATTTACTTTTAGAAAAGACAAATACATCATTTTTCGACATAATCTCCTTGCTTTTCAATACACTTTGTCTTCTGTCAACAAGCTTTCATATTCCCTCAATAAAAACTGTTTTAGGCTGAGCTGCGAGCCACGAATGTACTACTGTCTTCACTTCATCAGAAGTGAATCTTCATCCTCGTAGGGCTGCTTTCAGGGGACCAAACAGGTAAAAGTCCGATGGAGCAAGATCAGGACTATAGGGAAGATGCTTTAACACCTCAAAACTAAGTTCCTGCAGAGTGTTGACAGTGTGGGCAGAAGTTTGCAGACATGCACTGTCATGCAAGATCACAACGCCCTTGGATAGCAGTCCTCTGCATTTAATCTGAAGTTTAGGCTTCAGCTCTTCAATAAGCATCTCTATCCATTTATAAACACTTCTTCATGACAAAACACTTTCTCCATACTGTGCACAAAGTCTTTGCTAAATAATAGCACCAGGTACAACCTTAGACCACAAAAAATGAATCACTGCACGCTGCTCTTCTTTCGTGCAAATCACAAGTGAGGCATCCACTTTTGCTCGCACAGTGGTTACGAATGAACTGATGTAACACAGTCACACCTGCACAGCAGTGATTAGGGAGATAGTAGCCTTGAACAGAAAGTGCTGATAAGACAGTGCTGCCAGCAGAAATTTTAATATAATCGCAGTGCAGATAATTTTTGACTCACCTTCATATATATGTATTGCGTCTTCTTTATCCATTCATCTGTCAATGGACATTTAGGTTGCTTCCAAGTCCTGGATATTGTAAATAGTGCTGCAATGAACATTGGGGTACGTGTGTATTTTTGAATTATGATTTTCTCAAGGTATATGCCCAGGCGTGGGTCATATGGTAGTTCTATTTTTAGTTTTTTAAGAAACCTCCATACTGTTCTCCATAGTGGCTGTATCAATTTACACTTCCACCAACAGTGCAAGAGAGGTTCCCTCTTCTCCACACCCTCTCCAATAGTTACTGTTTGTAGATTTCTTGACGATGGCCATTCTGACCAGTGTAAGGTGATATCTCATTGTAGTTTTAATTTGCATTTCTCTAATAATTAGTCATGTTGAGCATTTTTCCATGTGTTTGTTGGCCATCTGTATGTCTTCTTTGGAGAAATGTTTATTTAGGTCTTCTGTCCATTTTTTGATGGGGTTGTCTGTTTTTTTGATATTGAGCTGCATGAACTGTTTGTATATTTTGGAGATTAATTCTTTGTCAGTTGCTCCGTTCGTAAATATTTTCTCCCATTCTGAGGGTTGTCTTTTCGTCTTGTTTATGGTTTTCTTTGCTGTGCAAAAGCTTTTAAGTTTAATTAGGTCCCACTTGCTTATTTTTGTTTTTATTTTCATTACTCTAGGAGGTGGGTCAAAAAAAGATCTTGCTGTGATTTATGTCAAAGAGTAAATCTATAAACTATAATGATTATCACTGATCCTCAACTTCCTTACTCTGTCAAAAGGGGACAACAAAACCCTCATCCCTGCCCACTCATTATGTGCCCCTATACTTCCTTACAGTTTAAAACAGACCTAAAGAAAAGCAAACTCTACCACTATGGTATCAGCCCTCAATACATCCCACTACCACTGCTCTGAGCACTCACTATGTGCTAAGCCCCGTTCTAAGTGTGCAACCAACATGATTTCATTTTGTTCTCACTGTAACTCTATGAAGCAGGGACTTTGTTATCCCCACTTTACAAAGAAACTGAAGCATGAGAGGCAAAATGAGCTTCTTACGGGCACAGAGCAAGTGAGTCATGGAGCTGGGTTTTGAGCACTAGTGATACTGGATTCCTGAGCTTTGATGAGGATGAAGAGACGACCACAATGATGGGAGGTAATACTAATATACATAGTCCTTCCTACGAGCCAGGGGCTCGATGAACACTATCTTCCTAACAATCTTAGGGGAAAGTGCTCTTGTTATTTGCATTCTGCAGATGAAAAAACTGGAGTACAGAGAAGGTAAGTAACTTGTCCAAGGTCACACACCTAGGGAAGGCAGAGTTGGATTTGAATCTGCAGCTCGCGTCCTGGCTCTTGCTCTCAAGCATTTGCTGTATTAAATTATGAAACACAGCTCCTTAACTCCTCTGTTGTTCCTGCCTTTCTAATAATATGTTCTTTTACTTTGGAGAGATTTGCTCTTTTATGAAATATGTATGCCAATAACTTTGATTATTTCATTATCATTTCTTTGCCAAATCTTGAATTAACCAAAACCAGAGAGGTTTTTGTAGTTTGTTTTTTTTTTAAACTTAAAAATTTCCCCAAGACATTGGAGCTAATAAAAAATAAAAAGAGAAAATTCCCAAACACAAGCACTACTACCGTTGTCATTAATTTCTAATTTTCTTTACTATACGTAAATTTTTAAATACTATCTAAACTGTTTTATCTTCCTTTTTCACTTAACATTATGTCATAGAATTTTTTCATATATTCTTTAGATAGATCACTTTAATAGATTCAAAGCCTTCCATTGGCTTGACAGACCACAGGCTATTTAACAATTCCCCTGCAGTTAGTTAGGCTGTTTCCATGTGCTGCCACTGTCATTATTACTTTAAATAACACTACACTGCATATCTTCATGCCTAAAGATTTTTTTTTCACACTGAAGCTTCTTTAGGTTAGAATTTCAGGAACAGAACTATGGAATCAAGTGAAAAACATTTTAAGACTCTAGAGATAAGTTGGATACTTTCAAAAACCACTAAATCAAATCAGATGCCCATCAGTAGTATATGAAAATGTATCATTTCACTGCATATTACCAGCACTAGGTGTGTATGTATGTTTTAATCTTTGATATTTTGTTCCACTAAAGATACATGCAGCTATTATTCTGAAATTTACTTTTATTATTAGTGAATTTAAATGTCTTTCCAAATGTCTGAGTAAATACTGAGTTGGCCTGAGAATTCATTTGGGTTTTTCTGATCAATGTTATGGAAAAACCCAAACGAACTTTTTGGCCAACCCAACGTATTTTCTTTTTAAGATTTTTAAATTTTTTCGTAATTTGTATGGAACTCATTATTTTCCAATGTGAAAATGGTTTGATTGTCCATCTTCATATGGAGATTATACAGCCTACAAGCTTATGCACTAACATGTTATTAGCCCTTTTTTTTCTGAACCCCAATTCTGTACACAGCTAGAAAAAAGAGAAAGTTGATGAAAGTAACAGCAGATACTTGGGAAACCCTGGAGAGAGAGAAACTGACTGGGTCCTTGTTTGGTGGAGAAGAGCAGCCCAGGGTACAAGGTGCCAAGGTTCACAGACAGGCTGAGCAAAGCTTTTCACTCGTGCATTTCTTCTTCCTCATACTACTTCATGCACCACTTGCCATCAGCATGGGGCGGCTGAAACACAGCAGTGCCAGCCCAATGCAAGCCAGGGACCAGGCAGGTACCGTGGGTCAGAGGGCCTGGCCAGCCCCTCACCTGCTGAGGTTGGATGATTACTCAGGAAGATGGGCGCTGGAAGAAGTAAGGGGTAAGAAAGCTTTCCCGAGGAGCCAGGCCACTTGGTGGTGGTGGGAGGGGGGCAGTGGCAAAGTGTTTCCAAGATGTGAGTTCCCCCTGTGGCCCAAACTCACCAGGAGGGGCACAATTTGGTCCTGGGCTTGCTTTGGGCCCTCTCACCAAGTACACATTACCAGTTGAAGAGCCAATATCCCTGGGAGAGTATGAGCCAATAGGGACAAACTTAAGACATCTAAAATGTGCAACAAAATAAACAAACTGAACAGCCTATGTGAAAGGGCTTGTGGAGGAAAACTTTTAACTTGTTTTCATAATACATATCCTCAGGAAGATGAGAGGGAGAAAGGAAGGGAACAGTGAGATCCCCGGGGGAGCAGTATAAATGGGGAAGGAAAACAGTGTGAGGACTGAGCCTGGAGTTGCTCTCACAGGAAAGGAAAGGTGAGAACGATTCTGCAAAGGAGGTGAAGAAGCTGCAGCTGGCAGCGTAAGAGCTGTGAAATTCTGGAAGCCAGCTGAAGAAAGTGTTTGAAGAAGGAAGAGAGCTCAACTGCATTAAGTGTAAGAGACAGGCTGAGAAACCTGCGGGCTGCCAGCTGCCGCCCGGGGTATGGCAATACAGCCCCTGACAACAGGGCACTCAGTAGGCTGGCGGAGATGAGCCTAGACGGCGTGGATTCCAAAGAGGACGGGAGGAGGGCAAGTGGAGACTGTGTGGCAAGATGCTTCTTCCGAGGAATCAGCCCTACAGAGCAACAGAGAAATGGGGTGCGCACCTAAGTTACTTGCTCACAGTTTGGAAACGTTGAGAACTTTCAAAAACAAGAGCAATGATAAATTCATTTGCAATATAACACTGCTACACAGGTAAATTTTAACCCATGGTGACTATAAGGGAAGGTCCACTTGCCTTTTTATCTGAAAACTAATCCTAATACTCTACTCCAAAGATCATTCTTTATTTAGTCAGTGGTTTCTTTCTTGAGGTTCTGGACACCCTTGCTGATCTAATTGAGAGTTTTGAACCCTCTACCCAGAATAGGTACACAGCAACATACACAATTTTTTTTTTCATGATAGTTCAGGTAATCTTACAATCTTCTGATACCTAATAATAGATCCTCCTTAGAAATCCCAATTTGTCAGGACTTCCTAGGTGGCACAGTGATTAAGAATCCGCCTGCCAATACAGGAGACACAGGTTTGATCCCTGCTCCAGGAAGATCCCGCATGCCACGGAGCAACTATGCCCATGTTTCACAAGTATTGAGCCTGCGCTCTAGAGCCCGCAAGCCACAACTATTGAGCCCGCGCTCTAGAGCCCGCAAGCCACAACTATTGAGCCCATGTGCTGCAACTACTGAAGCCCTCACACCTAGAGCCTGTGCTCCGCAACAAGAGAAGCCACTGCAATGAGGAGCCCACGCACCACAATGAAGACTAGCCCCACTTGCCACAAGTAGAGAAAGCCCATGTGCAGCAATGAAGACCCAATGCAGCCAATAAATTAATTAACTAATTAATTAATTAAAAAAAAGAAAGAAATCCCAATTTGTCTATCATGGCCTGGGATTCCAGTCTTCTCTCTCAATACTGCATATGACTTAAGTAAGTGTATTTCTTTGAAAAGCTTTATTAGTTTTCTATCAACTCCCTCCCTATTCTTACTAACCCTTCTGTCACTTCCAGATGTTCAAATCTCTGGTATTGTTTCAGGCGAGACCTTCACGTGATTAGCTGAGGTCTCTCTGGCCTTGTCTCGGGGCCACCCCGTGCATGTTGCCTCTACTTCCACCAAAGCTACCAGTGAGGTGTTTGTTGGACGCACTTCCTTTACCTTCACCAACCCCACTGTTCTCAGAACCACCACTCTTCTCTCTAAAAAGGAGCATGGAAGTTGTGGTGGGTTAAACAGTGTCCCCCCCAAAATTCATGTCAAAACAGAACCTCAGAATGTGATCTCATTTGGAAATAGGGTCTTTGTAGAAATAATCAGGGTGAAGTCACACTAGATTAGTGTGGGCCCTAAATCCAATGACTCATTTTCTTATAAGAAAAGGAGATGACACACAGAGACACAGGGAAGGAGGTGAAGTAGATGAAGAGGGAGGCAAAGATTAGAATTATGCTGCCACAAGCCAAGGAATACCAGGAACCCCCAGAAGCTGGAAGAGGCAAGGAAAGATTCTTCCCTGGAGCTTTTAGAGGGAGCATGGCTCAGCCAACACCTTGTTTTCAGACTTCTAGCCTCCAGAACTGAAGAGAATACATTTCTGTTGTTTGTAGTAATTTGTTACAGCAGCCCAAGGAAACGAACCCAGCAGTCTTACTGAGAGCAAGGCGACATCGAGAACACTGAGACAAACACTCTCCAGGGCACTTACCTGCCTTCTATTAACCCTCTTCCAGTTTCAGTTCAGGAAGCACTAAATGAACGGTTGTCACACTCAGCCTGTCCCTACTGAATATGGTGATGTCCAGCCCTCTCACTGGTCAGAAGTTATCCTTGCCTCATATGTGGAAGTTTTCGATTCAAATCTCTCCGTATTTTCCTTAATGGAGTATGGTTTTGTGTCATGATTAAAAACGTCTTCCTACCCCCAAGCTTATAAAAATATTTGCCATATTTTTTAAAGTGCTTTTATGGTTTTATGTCTTCAAAAATAGCGGTGGTGATGCTGACAGTGCAGCTGACGGCAGCTGCAGGTAAACAGCACTTGTGTGTGCCAGGCACTGTTCTCCGTCCCATACATACGTTAATTTATGTACTCCTCACAGCAACCCTGTGAGGTACCAATATCATCGCTTTTGCACGAAACTGAAGGACCAAGTGGTTAGTAACTTGCTCAGGTCATACAGCTGGTGACTGGCAGAGGTAGCCTGTGAGCCCAGGCTGTCTAACCCCAGAACCTATGCTATTACCTACAACATAATCCTGCTTCTCAAGGCATTTCAACTTAAATATTTTCTCCATCTGAATTTATTCTGGTTTAAGGAGTGAAGCAGAGCTTTTGTTTTGAGACCCAACTGCTTGGCCAACTATTTCAATACATATTGAATATTTTATTTTTATCCCACAGATTTAAAATGCCATCCTTATCATGAACTAAATTCTCATACTTACTTATGTCTGTTTCTGAATCCTCCACCCTGTCCCATTTCATTCCTGTAGCAGATGTTAACTCTTTATGTAATGAGGATATTAGCTTTTTATCTTTCCTATTTGTTAAAAATATTTTGTCACATATTTTTTTCATAAAGTCATAAAAATTCCTTCAAGTTTTCTTGTCTTGCTTCAAAGTTCAGGAAATCTGGTAAGTACCCACTGTATTCCTAATTTTTCTAAGAGATGAAAAAATATTTACCGTATATTTAGCCCATTTGGAATTCATTTGGTGTTATCATAAAATAACCTAAGTATATTTTTTGAGCGTAATGTTTAGAGGGATTTCATTTTAATTAGTATAAACAGCCCTGCAGTCCCTCACTTCCTAACTAAACCAATGCCACACCACTGGCTCCACGTAATGACTTCTAAATCCCTAACCCACATCTCTAACCATTTCAGTGATACAGCACTTCTGTTTCATTCTCTTTCCTAAGCCTACTTCTCACTGCCATCACACACCACGGAATGCAACAAGCAGAATGTGAGTGTGGGGAACCACCACTAGCCCCCAGAGTTGAAGTCTTCTCACATGGAGGAGAAGTGATTCAAATCTCCACAAAGAGAAAAGTATAACTATCCTCTTCCCCAACACTAACCTTGAGGTCCTTGGCCAAGTCTCCTCAAAATCTTGGCTGAAAGCACAAGGCGTTGGCCCTTTGAATCCTGGAGGTCTTCAAAGCAGGAAGGAATAGGATTGCCTCGGGTCCAGTTACAAACACTTTCAGGAGGGCTGGAGGCCAGGAATGAAGCCATTTCCCGCCTCCCCCGGCTTGGCTAAGTCCCTGCTCCACTTGGAGCTCTCTAAAGAACTTGCTCTGTTTCCTGGTCTGATAACCCTGACCCCTGGCTTCCCCACACCTCAGTTATCAGAGAGAGGTGGGCAGTTTAACATTGTCTTTTTCACTCCTTCAGCAAAAGAAGAAAAAATTTCTTTGTGTGTGGAAAAGGCTTGCACAGGCTTTAGGTTAAATAGGCCAGACTTCAGACTTAATGTCTTTTCTTAACTACTTGTTAGCTGTGAAAGATCAGTTTTATTAGTTGATCTTGCTGAACCTCAGATACTTCAGCAGTAAACTGGAGATACTACTTACTTCACAGAGACAGAATCTGTATACCGTATACCCATTCCCTCTGCTCTTCTCTCTCACGTAAGCCCAGCCACTACTTGCTCGAGGACTTCAAACTGGTTGGCAACCTACCCCAGTGCCCATCAAAACCACCTCCCTCCCTCCCTAAAGAGAAATCCACACAAAGAACAACATCCATAGGAAAGAATACACATTGTGTGATTCTATTTACAATGACATTCAAGAGAAAGCAAAATTGAACTGTGATGGCAAATCAGAAAGCAGTTGCCTGGTTGAGGGGAAAGGGTGGTGGTTCAGCTGACTGGAAAGGGTTGTAATAGAACTTTCTGTGGTGATTAAATGTTCCACATCTGTTTTGGGAAGTGGTTACACAAAAATTCATAATGGTCAAAACACATCAAACTTACACTTAGATCTGTGCATTTTATTATATGCAAATTATACCCCAAGTAAAAAAAAAAAACTTTGTTACATATAGTTCAAATGCACATTAATATGATGGGGAAATTCTTCCCACAGACTTCAAGGCGTGATTTACACAAAAAACAATGTGAATTCCTATCTTTGGTTCCTATGAGCGATATGACTGGTCAAGTTATACAAACTCTCTGGGTCTCATATTCATACAAAGTAAAATGAGGACTATTTAGTACCCGTATGTACTAAATACTGTATGTACCTTTTATAGGTAAAAGATACTTCATGTTAAGTGCCAAGAACGTAGTAAACACTCGATATATGTTAATCCCTGTCCCTTTCTCTTCCATTTATAAACAGCAAATGGGGTGCAATAATGCAATACTTAAATTCTTTTCTCAAAATGACTGCAAGTTATCAAAGAAGAAGAAAGAGGAGGAGGAAGGAGAAGACTGGGGGAAGAGCAGAAAAAGAAAACAAGTAAGAAAAGAAAAGTAAGAAAAGAAAAAAGAAAGAAAATGAACACATCAACATTAGAATTTACCCCAAGGAAAGAAGCATGAATATATACAAGAATTTGTCTACAAGGATATTCATGGCACTAGTAACAACAGTAGAAAACTGGACAATCTCACAGGGACTAATTATGCAGAAACATGAAAATTAGTTTTGTGATAGATTAATAAAAACATGTATAATCCAGGCATGAATATAAATATCTACTATTGTAGAAAAGCATTCTTGAGTTATACTAATCTATGCATTAATCAAAATTAGGACACAGAGAGAAAAGGCAGGAAATGATGAAGGTAGTAATATATACCCATTCTCTTATTACAAACAGTGAGAAAAACAATTCATAGCTAATGTATCCTGTGTCTGTATTAAAATGAGCATGAATTTATACATTTACACACACACAATAGAAAAAAAATTAAAATGGCAATAATCACATCTATAAAGAAGTAGAAAAAGAATAGATAAAAAGAGAATTTTAAAGCAAATTAAAATAGAATGAGGTCAGGTAGTGTCAAACATAAGAATATCAGAGTTGTTCTGAAAGACACGTGTTGCCAAACTTGCAGAGTCAAATTCAGTAAAATTATTTTAGCCAAGATAAAAATATTCCAGACAATCTATCAATGGTCTCAGTCCATGCTGACTAGTGGTGAGAAAGCATGAGGACAGACACAACTATGCCACGAAGCTAAATATGGCCGAGCCCACACTAGCCATAAGCCCTTCCTTCAGTGATGATCCAACCACGGTGGAGCAATTCTACCCACACCTGCCACAGATGAAGCATCACCATCAGCATTCTGTGACACTTCTGGAGAGAGCTATTAACAGGGCCTAGTATAAACTGACAAATTATCTCACCCTGGCTATTTCTCCATCTGAACACCAGAAAGTTCTCTATTATAAGGTGCTAAAGATGATTATTTGACACGAACAAGTCACTGGTCATCTAGTCCTTAAGTTCTCAGTAATATTTCCGCAAATCCAAATATAAAAATTAAACTAACAGCCATAACATCTGACATCTTTATAGCACGTTATGTTTCTCTAAGTGCTTTGTTTATACGCAGTATTCTTCCTAACAGGAACGATTCTTGGTGCTCCTGTGTGTGGCAGGGGTGCTGTGGGAAGGAAGTCTTAGGAATACAAATGCCACCTTTGATTATTTCTAAAAATACTGAACTTTTATAAAAACTAATTTCAAACTCATCAAAATATTCATGCTCAGATGAAATACTATTGGACAAAAGGAGGTTTGGTTCATATTCTGAATTTGAGGAACAAAAGAATTACAGGAAAAAAGAAATTAAAACATTAGCTGGCCATGAATTTAAACTAAATCCAAATAATTTTCTCTAGGTAGGAAACTACTAAATTTTCACTGAAGTTAAAAATGATATAAGTTAAATACTCTGCTAAAACAGGTACAGGATTAGAAAGTTTTCAGTGGGAATCAGAACACAATTTTGCTATGGGTGAAAATTCTTATGATTAAACTTGCTGGAAGGAGAGAAAAACTGTGAACATGATCACTAAAACAGGTTTGGAAGATCTACTGAAGATAAAAATTAAATGAAAGCATCTCAATTTATGCTGGGAGAAGGTTTTGTTTTGGGGGGTTTTTTCCTTACTTTTTTCCCCTTTTCTTAAAAACCACTCAAAATGTATCTCTACGCCCTCAGAACAAGCTTCATGAAAGGAAAAAAGAAAGAATTTATTTCAAGTATAAAATGGAATATACTATCAATGCAAATTATTTACATTCTCCCTGAGATTTGAGAACAGGTTTCACCAGGCTTTCTTAGTAAAGAAGTGTATTTTAAAAAATTACAGTTGAGGTAAACAAGAGACACACACTTTGGAATCTGTGCCCCATCCTCAGTGGTTCGACAACATACCGAGATCTGTTCACAGCCTCATCAGTGCCCTTTGCCAACGGGCTAAGTGCAGAAGAGAAGGAGCTGTCACAGTGGTGAACAGGACAAGGACTAAGACAGCCAGAGGACTGTGCAAATAGACTGGTTAGGGTTCCTACTCTCTCCAAGATGTAAAACTCTGCTATGTGTCTAAGCATGTTTTAAGTGATCTTCATTGTATAAAATTCAAATCCCTTCTTTCTATAATGGATGGTCAATGTACAATACTTAAAAAGGACAAAAACAAAACAAAACAAAAAAACCCCACACCAAACCAAACAAAAGCAGACAAAACAAACAAACAAAACAAAGTAATTGAAGGGGTCAACACAGCTCCTGTAAGTAGGTATGTGGCTCTACTTGAAGCTACAGATCTTTAAGTGAACTGCCCAGAACCTAAGCTTTAAAGCAAGTTAGCCAATTATACAGCTGGATTTGCAAGACCATGCATACAGGTCAAGGGCTGGGGCTTAAAAAACAGGGGCCAGACAAGGTAAATTTTGGCACAGCTGGAGTATATATCTAATAAGCCATAAGAGTAGTGAGGTATCATATTTAGATGTTATTTCTTTTTTTTCATAATTCCAAATTTACCACTTTAAATAGTATATGTTGATCACTGCAAATAAAGTGTTACATTTTACAGCCCCCTGACTTTGGTAACTTATAAGCTCCTGTACACCCTGTCTTTATACATGCTCTTCAACCACAATTAAACCCACAAGGTCTTTTATATTTAATCCTATTGGATATTAAACATAGGGGCTTTAAGTCTCCCATAGTTTCTGAAAGCATATACTATTTTTGTACTGTGTTATAGAGTCAACCAGTCCTGACTTCATCCCAAGATGAAGACCAGCTCATTAAGCAGTACAGAGAAAATGCTAGTCTTCATTTCTATATTGTTCAAACAATCTGAAAGTATGCAGTAACTGATTGTTCAGTGAGTGAATGAATGAATGTGGGATTCAATCCAGCTATTACACTGAGATAACCAAAGTAATAAATAACACAAGCATCACGCTATTAAGTTTCCGCAAGCTGACTATACATATGTAAACCACATATTACTGAGTCACAGTAATACTCAGTCTATGATTCCACAAACATATTTGACATTGGAATGCCAGAATTAATATGTAACTAAGAACATTCAACGACACAAAAAAGCACTCTTTTATATATTTGTGTTTAACAAAATTTTCCTGTGTAGAGTCAAGGAAATAATTTATATCATATAATCAAATATTAATATCAAACACAAACTGAAATAACAAAATATGAATAGCCCACCTGAGTATCTTTGTATTTGTCTCGTAAGTCCAAGAGCCGATGATAAGCTTTAATGGCTTCTGAAAATTCCCCAACATCAGTGCTAGTGAGAATGTAGTTTTCCCAGATCTGCCAATGTTCATAGTTGCACTTGAGGGCTTCTTGTAAAGTTCTAAAAGCTTTTACTCTATTGAAGGTCAAATTAAAAGAAAAGAAAGAAAGAGAGAAAAACCATAGCTAAATAAACCATACCTAAATGTATAAAATGCTAATGTGGACTTTCTGTCAGTCCTTAATCATTTATATTAATAAACAGAATCAGAGGTCTAAACAATCCGAAATCACCTTAAATTTCCTTAACAGGAAATGGCAAACAAAATTAGGTAGAAGTGAAACAAGAACAGGGAGACATGAATAAAAACCAAGCAGAAATTTTGAAATTGCAGGAGACATTAAAACAAACCAACCAAAAGACCTCAACATGCGACGAAAACTAGATTACACATAGTCAAAGAGAGTACTGATGAACTGGAAGATAATAGTGAGGAATTCACAGAGAATTCAGATTAAAAAATAAAAGAGTAATAAAGAGACAGAAGAAAGAATGAGAGGTAACATTCAAGCATACATTCGACAGACACTCCAGAGTAAGCAAATGCAGAAAATGGCAGGACACTATATCTGAAGTGACAACAGCTAAGCATTATGCAGTAACTGAACAAAGATCTAAATACTATGATTAAAAGTATATTTTGTGTGCTGAGCATCATATATAAAGGTAAACCAACATCTACACACAGTATGTGACACTGCAGAACATAAAGATAATCCTAAAACCTATAAAAGAAAGACAATTAGAGAACAGCAGATATTTCGTTAGCAACAAAAGATGGTAGAAGGCAATGAAATACTACCGCTAAAGTGCCAAGTGAAAATAACTGTCAGCCTAAAATTTTATAATCAACTAAACTTACCACTCAAGAATAAATCAAAAATCAAAAATTTTAACATGTACAAAGACTATGAAAGTTTACCACCTACTGACCCTAACTTAAAAGAACTATTAAAGAATCCCCCCTTGCGAAAATAAAAGGGCCTTCAAAGAGAAGAAAAGGGACATAAGAAATGATCCATGGTGAGAACAGAAATTGATGAAGCATGTCAATAAATTTAAATAATTACAAAAGGACAAAAGTCTGAGTTATTTGTGTTTTAAGAAAGTAAAACAAAGTATATAGACTATATTCTCTGCAACTAAATAAGAGATCAATAGTAAATAATTTAAAAAAATGTATGCCTGCAAATTTTAAAATGTGGTCCTAAAATAAAGGAACCAACAGTGTGTGTAAGTGCGCACGTGTGTGCGCTGGGGGTGGGAGGGGGGAATCATATTAGAAAGTACAAAATATTTAGAATTCAATGAAAGCATTATATACCATCACCTGCAAGATATAGGTGAAGCAGTATTTAGAGAGAAATTTATGATTTTTATAATTACGAAAGGTGGAAAATAAATAAGTTAAAATGACTTAATGTGGTAGAAGAACACCAAATAATTCTAAGAAAGAAGAAAAAAATTCTAAGAAAGAGCAAAATATGAAATAAAATATAAAGAAAGAAAACAAATGGTCAACAAAACCAACGTCTGGCTCTTTGAAAAAACTAATGAAACAGATAATGTCTAACTAAATTCCATTTCGAATTTAGAAGAATTGTATAAATAAAATTAGTAATTTTTAAAAAAATCATGAGAATATCACAAACAAATTATGCAAAATGCGCTAAAAAACAGCCAAATAAATGAATAAAAATTAAAATCAAGTTAGGTGGTTTTTACAGATAAGGTTTATCAAAGCATCACAAAATCTTTGCCTTACCCAAGCTGCTTCAGAAAATAGAAAAAAGACTATTAAAAACTTGATATTGACAAGGAAATCAACAAAACTTCATGTCACCTATTCTAAAAGTTAAACATCTTAGGTATCAAAAAGATTCTTAATGCTTTACTCTACTGGCTGAACAAACACTATAGCTCCCTTATAGATCATAAATGTTTTACTGGACAACTTACAGCAACCTCTTTCAAAGGTATGCTGTCAATAGCCATTTAAATTTGCTAACTTAAGATTACAAGGTCCACCTCCCTTTCCCTGCTGAACCTCACAGGGTTTCATCAAGACCCCTCCAGTTTGCTTACTTCAAGGCAAATTTTAGAGGGGATGGTGTGTGTGGGGGGTTCTTCTGGCCAACCCAGGGCATTGCTCTGAGAGTCACCCCCTTAAGCACTTAAAAACAAGTGTGCTCATATCATCAATAACTTTCTCCACTAGTTGCTGAACACACAAATCATTTAATCAATCTCTAATATACCTATGGTACCGATCAAAATGACTTCTTTACAATTAAGTTATTTTAGTCTTTTTATAAGAATCAGTTCCCTACAGTTTAGTTTTTTATTCTCTATATTAAACAATTTACCTAAAGTTGTCATAGAATGCACTGATTCATTTATCCCTTGACCCACCCTCCTTCATAGTTAAAAATGGAAGTATCCTTGCTCTAATACTTCTTCAAATTCAGCTATAAATTGTTTCTACGCAACTTTTTTATTCTTTTTTCCTTTCTATATTCCACTCCCTATGCCCACCTCACATGTGACAGCAACTGCCTTCAAAGGCAGTGGACTGAAATCCCCCAGGTCTCCCATCCACACAGGCGGTGGGGGTCAAGCTACCCTACTGGAAAAGAGCTCCACAAGCAGCAATCCACATCAGGAGGATCATCCTTTTCCCTGTACGTCCTCCCATCCTCTAATCGTAGTTTCTTGGCCTCAAAATTTTGCACTGAAGTTCTTTTTTTGGAAAGTATGACTTCCTTTTAAGGAGTGTTAATTCTGGATTCATTTATCAAACCCACAATGGTAGTGATACTGCACTATGACAGTCATACAGGAAGATGGAAAATTTTCCCACGGGACTGGTAGGGACATGATGCCTATGGGAATCAGATGAAACACGGAAAAGAGCACTTTAGTGAAGAACCTGGTGATAGCAGACAGAGAGGTGAGATAGTTTAAAGGGTCACTTTAAGGCAGGGATAGGATTCTTTTGAGAGGAGCAGTAATAATTTGCCCCTGAAGGAACAATCTCACGAGTTAAAAATGAGCTATGTCTGGAGCAGCAGCAAAGAAAGCAAAGAGTAAAGAGGCAAGGAGTGATTTACCTCTGACCTTACAACCCTACTTTCACACAAAAACCTATTCATGGAGCTTCAGGAAGACAAAAAAGTGTCAAAAAGAAGTTGAGGAACAATGTGTGAGAACCACTAAGAGAGAAAGCAGTTAGAATTCTAAGGATTAATGCGCTGGAGGACAATGCAGAGTAACAAGAGACTCGCTACATACAAAATTTTCAGGATTACCAGAAAAACCCACTGAGATCATTCTACAACTATGACAGGGATTTCCCCGGCCCCTTGCTTTACACCAACAGGGTCTCTAGTGAGTTTTAACACACTCAGTTGCAATCAAGAACATATTATTATTTTCTGAAGAGAGCGGTGGAACAAAGAGTACTTTATTTATGTAGACTGTCATCCAAGAGTAGCAGAAGCATTTCATGATCTCGACGTAATGTGGATTTAATGATATCTCCAGAAAGACTCATGAATCCACAGAGAAAAATTAAGTTTGAAAAGAAGGCCAAATAAAAATGGAAACATATCTGTCCTTTAATTCATTTATTTAAAACTGGGGCAACAGCCACCCTTGCCCGTTCTCTCTCTTTTACTTTCTGTAGCCAGTCAGTAAGCCAGTTGGTTGTCCACCTTATAACTGGCATCTGTCCCTTCTTTTTCCAGTCTAGTTATCTCCTGCCTAGATTGTTACAACAGCTGTCTCCTAACTGGTTTCCCTGTCCCCAGTTTCCTCTCTAGTCTGTCTCACACACTGTCACCAGATAAATCTTCCTAAAAACCTTCTTTCTTCATGAAATTACCCCCCTGAAATCTCTTGCTTCCTATTGCCAATGGGATAGTCTCAACCAGTTAGTCAGATGATCAGAACACACTACCATTTGACTGCAGCTGACCTTTCCAACCTCATCTCTCACTACAGATCTCACGAGTCTCAAGCTGGACTATTTTACTTCCTATCTCCTAGAGTGTGACATTCATGCCTGTCACTCTGCATTTGGTCACACAAAGTAATGACCATTTATTTCCAGAGCCTGAAAGGCTTCCCTCTCTCCCCTCTATTGATTCTCCAAATTTAAGCTTGAATCCAGCATTCTCTCAGAAGCACTTCTGAGCCAGCATCACACACCTTCTCTCCTCTGAGGTCCTCACAGGACTACATGAGTGACAGAGAATACAACTGTTCCACAAACATCACCTACTATCATTATAGCCCTTTTTGTACTTTTCACTTGAGATTTACCACATATGACATTAATCAATTTTTAAAATAATATGGCATTAATAGTTTATTTTTTAAACCCACAGTACACAGCAAATAATCATTAAGTATCTATCAGTTCAGCTGACTAAAGGTATGCTTACTTTTAGCATGCAATGAAATTTAGGATACAAAACTTCAGTATCAAAGAGTTCAAAAAATATTTCTTATTTTATTACATACTAAATGTTTTCAAGAAATAAACTACACTTGGAATGCAAATGGCTATATGAAGTCATTCTAACTCAAAGATATGGGTAGGCAAGGGGAAAAAGATAAATAGTAAGGCACAATGTTTCAGTGTTCAGTTGAAGGAAATCTCATTCATTTATTTTGGAAGCAAAGTTCTTCACTTTTTCTGATGTACTTACTTTTGTTTTAATCGGATATAAGAAGTTGATAAATTGTTCCAAGCTTCAGCATTCTGAAATGATAGAGAATCCAGTTACAGACTATTCTCATGTATGTATAATTGCTGCAACAAAAATATAACATATTTTCCTAGCTCAAGATATGGTCTTTACAATCAATTTTCAATAAGATGTGTTTAAAAATGTACAAGAAAATTAAATAAACATTTATACTTTAGAATAAAAAAGTCACAAAACCAGTCAACAAAGTAATATAACTATTACAGCACTAATTTGGAAGTTAGTTACAATTTTATTTCCACATTTAAATTTACAAAATAGTTGGAAAATTTATATAATTTACACAATATGTAGATTATGACAAACCTAAAGCAATGCAGAACATTGTTTTTCCTATCATAACAGACTTTGCTATTTTACCGTCATTCTTCATCAGATAAGAGAATAAAGGAGCATGTGTTCTCCAGTGTTAAGCCTAAGTATTTCATCAATCAAATATATTTCTCTACCTATTCCTCTATGTGATGACAAAATAAATTCCTCTATGTAAATGTTGGTTCTAATAAGAATGATATAAATTATGCTTGTTCCTCTTTGTTCCACGTTTTATAAAACAGAGTATATAGTTCTCAAGTTCCATATGTAGGATACAAAAATTAATTGGCAATGGACCTCTGCTTACAGACAGAGCACTGTTAGTACCAGACTAGCCTCATCACCATAAAAAGTTACAAACTGGACAAAATTTAGGAGACAACTGTTTTTGAGAAGCTGGACAAAGGGCAGCACAGAACTGTGATCTCTGAGAGAAGGACTGCTGAGTTGTCTCAACAATCAACCTACACTTCTATCTAGAGGCACTTTGAGGGCTGCAGCACAAAAAGGTAGAAATTAAACAATGCACAGCAAGTCTTACAGAGAGGAAGAAAAAGAGCTCAGAATTCAGGGCTGAAAAAGTGGCTGAATGTGCAAGACAAAATACCAGGAAGGAGAGATCTGTGCAGAGAATAAGCTCCAGAAATCTCAATAAGCATCTTTTTGAGTCCTTGGGAGAATACTAAGCTATACATGTGCAGGACAAAACTGCTTAAGGCCAGGCAGGGAACAACTACCAGAGAGAGCTGTGAGCTGAATGGAGATTCTAGAGGTCACACAGTGCTGGGAGTTACTCAAGTTCCAACTAACCAGAGTGGAGAATTCTTATTGATTACCCATGGGATTAATAAGTTCAGCCCCAAAAGGTTATAAACCTCAAGAGAAGGGTGACTGCAATTCTAGAATAAGGACAACTCCAGACCCACCCTAAGCTTAAAATCAAGCTGATCCACAAGTAAATTAACCAAATGGCAAAATAAAACTCTACCTTCCTCAAGGAAAGACAACAAAACCCAGAAACTCAACAACATAGCATCCACAACTGTAGGATATGATTTTCAAAAACTGGTAGACAGGCAAACAAGCAGGAAAATTCATCTATAACCAAATTAAAAATCAGTTAATAGAAACAGACACAGAAATTAAAGAGATGTTGGAATAAGCATACAAAAACTTCAAAGCAGTTGTTTTAAGTATAATTAAAGATTTGAAGAAAACATGAACATAATAAGGGAACAACTGGGGCTTCTCAGCAGAAACATGAAAAGTGTAAAAGAACCAAATAAAAATTCTTGAACTAAAAAAAATACATTATCTGAAATGTTTAGTTTTTTTTTTAATTGAGATGTAATTGATATTAGTTTTGTATTGATATTAGCATTGTATTAGTTTTAGGTGTACTACATAATGATTTGATACCTGTATATATTTGTGAAGTGATTACCACAGTAAGTTTAGTGAATATCCACCACCACACATAGCATGGTAAGTTTAATGAATAAGTGTAACAGCAGATTTGATATAAACATAAGAGCTAAACCAATAAAACTCTTAGAAGAAAAGATAAGGTAATCTTCATGATCTTAGATTTGGCAATAGATTCTTAAATATGACACCAAAAGCACAAGCAACAAGAGAAAAAATAGATAGGCTGGACCTCATCAGCATTAAAAACTTTTGTACATCAAAAGACACTATCAAGAAAGTGAAAAACAACTTATAGGATAGGAGAAAATATATGCAAATCATATACCTGATATGGGACCTGTATCTAGGATATATAAAGAATTCGTACACCTTAACAATAAAAAGACCAATAACCCAAACAGGCAAAGGATGTCAATAAACATTTCTCTAAAGATGATACAGAAATGGCCAATAAGTGCATAAAAAGATACTCAACATCATGAGCCATCAGGGAAATGCAAACTGAAACCACAACAAGATACCACCTACTACGATGACTACAATCAGAAAGACAGACAATAATCAAAGACAAGTGTTGACAACGATGTTGAGAAATTAGAACCCTCACATATTGCTGGTGGGAATGTAAAATGGTGCTTTAGAAAACAGTCTGGCAGTTCCTCAAAATTCTGAACACAGAATGGATGAACTGTGAAAACATTAACCTAAGTGAAGGAAGGCAGTCAAAAAAGACCACTCATTGTATGATTCCATTTATATGAAATGTTCGGAATAGGGACATAATGTCCATTAGTGGTTGCCTAGAGGTGGGGATGGGGGTAGGGTGGAAAGTGTTTAGGAGAAATGGGGAGGGACTGCTAATGGGCACAGGGGGTTTCTTTGTATGATAATAAAAATGTTCTAAAATTGACTGTGGTGATAGTTGCATGATTCTGAATATACTAAAAAAAAAATCACTACATTGTACACTTTAAATGGATGAACTAGATGGCATGTGAATTACTTACCATCTCAGTAAAGCTGTTAAATATTTAAAGACTAAAAGAATTTTCTAATAATGCAATTAATTAACATAGGCAGCACATGTTGGTGAGTGACAAAACATATGTGACACTTTGCTGTACCCTTCGGCAGTACATTTTTAACTAAAAAACTGTTTTATCAAAACTATTTTCTATGTAACTTAGCTACTATGAGAAGAAACTTATCTCTAGATTTATAAATCATATAACTTAGGGTGTGACCTGCCAAAGGTGTGCCTTCCTCCAACACAAAGGGTATGCCTTCCTCCAACACAAAAAGAATTGATGTTCTTTTTTTTTGACATAATAGAAAGCTTGGTTGTTTTGCTTTCTCTCTCTCTCTGTCTCTTTATTGTGATAAGAATACTTAACATGAGATCATCCTCTTTAAAAAATTTTAGGTGCACAATATGGTACTGTTAACTACAGGCACACTGTTGTACAGCAAATCTTTAGAACTTACTCATCTTGCATAACTGAAACTACACACCCGTAGGAATTGCTGTTCGGAACTACAGTACAATTCAAATAACTTAAATTGTACCAAAGAGCTGTAATAAGGAAAGAAGACCAAACAAACTTACATCGGGTTCTAGAGTCACACAGCGCTGAAATGCCCTTGCTGAACCTTCATAGTCTTCCAAGGCCAGATAGGCACAGCCGAGAGAAAACCACACACCGAGCTGCAAAGACCAAAAGACAAAGTCATTCAAACACACAGAGATATTTATAGGAATAACCTGAAATCATTTACATATTATAAACAAATACACTACACTACTATGAAGAATGCAGAGCTATAACCTGCCTTATATTTTATATTAAACGTAGGAAATTTAGCAATGAAGATGGCATTTTTCCACATAATTTTCAAAGTTAACACAACACTGAAAGCATATGCAATATCACTGCACATATTCTGCTAAGAAAGACCATTCTTCATGTTAACCAATTCCATGAAAGCAGTGGAGAGCTCTGTTGATAAGCCCTGATATCATAAACACGCATCAGGACTTCCACTGCGCCACTTAGGAATCCGCCTGCCAATGCAGGGGACACAGGTTTGATCCCTGGTCCAGGAAGATCCCACATTCTACAGAGCAATTAAGCCCATGCGCCACAACTACTGAGCCTGTGCTCTAGAGCCCTCGAGCCACAACTATTGAGCCCATGTGCCACAACTACTGAAGCCCACGTGCCTACAGCCCATGCTCCGCAACAAGAGAAGCCACTGCAATGAGAAGCCCTCGCACCGCAATGTAGAGTAGCCCCCGATCTCTGCAACTAGAGAAAGCCTGCATGCAGCAACGAAGACCCAAAGCAACCAATAAATAAATAAATAAATAAATTTTTTTTTAAAGTGGAATTAATCCAACATTTTTACTGAGCATCTATGACCTATGTAAAAAGTATACAAAGCATCAGCACGTTCACAACTGATGAACGTATTACAAACTTGAGAAGAAAAATTTTTGCTTCCATCTTCAAGTTAGACCACAAGTACTTTTGCAGGTTAACCAAGAGCCAAACTGCCCTATCACGTATCTGTTTAGGCATGCCCGAAAAAATTTAGAAAAAGCAGGCTCAGAATCTGGATTACCAAAGAGTCCTTCAAAGTGGAAAGCCTGACTTAAGTTAGTATGACTTGTAAACTTAGAGAGGTAGAAAACAGGTAAATTAGGAAGTGGCTATTGAAATTACAAAAGAATTCTTTACATCACAGGGTTTCCTTAAAATTCAATAGCCTCTGTCAAAAGGAAGATAAAACTGATAAAAATTCAATGAAATTAGTCAGAAATGCAGCTTTACAACTCTGTTTTCCTTTTAGATACCATGTGTAAGGCCAGCAGCAGAAGGCAGTCTACTTTCTCACTGTCTTTGACTTCCAGTACAAAAGCCAGGAGCCAGCAGATAGACTTGGTTGAACACTTAAGAGTGGGAAAGGAAATGAGGTGCTCTATTATCTGTCCATAGCCTTCCACAGAGGCAAATAGGAAGCTGCCCCTAAGCCCCTCTTCCCCCTGTCATTCCTACAAAACTTGTTCCATATGGCTAGTTGAGGCCTGAAAGTTCTTTAAGCAGATAAAGATTTTTAGCCAGATAATTAGAGATAAGGCTTAGAAAGCAAACATCCTTGGAGAATTCAACACTTTGCCTTGAATTCACAAGAGGCTATAAATAACTGCCATGAGCCTTTAGAACAGATTTTGTTAAGAGGTATAGGTAACGGCTAAAGATGGGGTGGGTGTGTGTTTGGGGTGGGGTGGGGGGGAGGCAGAGGTACTAGGTGGAAATTAAGTTAGAAGTTCATTCACATTTCTGAATCAAGGGAATCCAGCAACTTAAAAATTAGCTCATTAGTTTGCTGTTGTCTGGTTATTTATAGAATTAACTGAAAGAGTTCCATACTCACTAAATGTGACTCATTCTGAGAGGGCCTAAAGCTGATGCAAACATATAAAACAACATATAATTTCCAGGGCAACCTGTGAAGGCAGGCTAGCTATAGGCAGGGCAGTGATCTTTAGAAGCTGACAGTCTAGTTTCTTCCTCTGAGGGAGCCAATACAGAAACACAAAAGCAGACCAATTATGTATTTTGAATTTGATGATATATGTACTTGATGAATGGTTTTAAATTATTTTTAAAATAATTTTCAAAAAGCAGGAATGGTTGAGAACATGCTCTCTCTTTGAATTTCCCTCAAAAGCCCCCTAGAGAAACAGTGGAATAGAGGGAAAGACAGATGACTGGGATTCAAGACGTTCTAAGGAACTGTATGACCTTGGCCATGTCTCTTAACCTCTGAGCCTCAGCTCCCCAGTTGTTAAATGCAGGTTGGGGGTGGGGGGTGGAATAAGCAAAAATTCCAAGGCTCCTTCAGACCTCAGATTCTGAAAACCCAGGGACAGGGTTCAAAGGTACATTAGTGCCATCTAGTGGCAAAACAAGCACACTGATGATGCGAATAGAATACTCTAGAATCGGCACGTTTGATAAACTAGGAGGAAATCAGTTCAATCAGAGGCTTAGAAATCAATTGAAAAGAGGCCGTGAAGAAAATGAGACCTAGGAAGGAAGTGATTTGCCTAAAGCCACACAATGGTTCCTGGTTCCTGGTGTGCAATACATGTGATGAAGAGAGTGACTGCAATACTTACTAAACCTCAATAATTAAAATAGAAAATGAACACTTAAGCACCACTGGACAATGGGCATGGATTACCTGTAAAAGTTAATTTTTACAAGGGTATTTAAAACACATCTACAATAGGTGCCATTTACTTATGTATTACAATTTTCTTTCTTAAATTATGAACCTACTACTCAAATTTCCTTCCTCCTTAAGGTTTCTACAGAATGAATGAATAATCAGTAGCTTCCCTTTTTTTGTTAAGACTAATTTTCCTTACAGGATTGACTTAATTTTTCTGATGTCCCACATAATAAAGTGTAACACCTTACAACTGAATCCTGAAGCTAAGCTACGCTCCCCATTCTCTCCTTTCTACATCCCTGACTCATTCCCATGACCCCAAATGCAGATAAGTTGTTGAATGTCGCTTTATTACACAGGAAATGACCCAAGCCAAATCCAAGAGAGCTATCAATGTTGTCTGGTAGTAGCTTTTCCTAAAATGATGCTTGGTGCTCATATTTTTAAAAAATGTGCACCACCAACTCTTTCGTAACCAAATTTCTCATTTTACTATTAAATACTAAGTTCTCCTTCCCAAGGAAACACACGTCTTAACCTGACAGCTTCTCTCTCTCTCAAAAGTTTCCTCTGTGTCAGTGTCTTCTTTTAAACTATAGGAGCAACTAAATTTTATACACACATTTTTCTTTTACTAGAAACAGTATTAATTGTGTCCCCCTCTTATTCCTGTCCTAAACTTGGTTACCACGGTTCTTCTGTTTGCCTACTCTTTCCAGAGAATTCACAGTGTGAGGGAACGTGGGTGTTTATATATCATCTGCATGAGACTCTCCTGCTGGACATATTTCTCTAGTTTTAGGCTACAGATAATGGGGTAACAATGATTTTCTACCACATTACTACCACACTGCAATGGGCGGCACAGGAAACTCCATGACCACTGAGAACTTATCATGGGGCCAGGAAATGTGCGAGACACTTTATATATATTGGCTCTAATTTTCCCAGCAGCAAATTGAGTTAGGGATTATATCTTCATCTTACAAATGAGGAAACTGAAGCTCAGGAAGATGAGGTGATTTACCTTGGGATTACCAGGACTCAGAGTCAGGTCTATGGCATCAGAGCTCTGCCCTCCTCTCTATCCCTCAGCCCCAGCTACAGCCCAGATGTTATCACAGTGCTCGTATTTCTTGGCAGTTATGCAAGTCAGACCTTAAGAGTTTCATTTTTTATTGCTTACCAATACGAGAAAGGAAGAACAAAAAGGAAAGAATCTCTTTTTTCTCTACATATTATTCACACATGTTCACTCTGTCTTCTCCACTGGACTGTAAGTGCCAATCTCCTTGAACCTCCCCACCACAAGTGCACAACAGAAACTCTAGCTCCATTTTGAATGAAAACATTTCTTCTTTCAAAAAATTAAATGAAAAAGAAAGCTGACCCCTACAAATCAAAGAAGAACACAAGCTCTCAGGATAATTAACAATTCTATCAGAATTATGAAGGTCTGGTCTTACATATAGCACGGGCAGGGAAAGGCTGCCTTGGTTTCTCTAAAGCTCCCTGGTCTCGCAGAGGCTCATCTGCTGTCATGTGCTAGACTGGCCCAAAGCATCAAAGTTACAACTTCACTTTGCTCTTGATGAAAGTCCCAATGATTATGTATTAAAAAACGTTCACAGAATAATGGAAATAAAATCATGAATAAACAAATGGGACCTCATGAAACTTAAAAGCTTTTGCACAGCAAAAGAAACCATAAACAAGACAAGAAGACAACCCTCAGAATGGGAGAAAATACTTGCCAACAAAGCAACGGACAAAGGATTAATCTCCAAAATATATAATCAGCTCCTGCAGCTTAGTATCAAAAAAGCAAATAACCCAATCCACAAATGGGCGGAAGACCTAAATAGACATTTCTCCAAAGAAGACATACAGGTGGCCAACAAACACATGAAAAGATGCTCAACATCACTCATCATCAGAGAAATGCGAGTCAAAGCCACAATGAGGTATCACCTCACACCGGTCAGAATGGCCATCATCAAGAAATCTAGAAACAATAAATGTTGGAGAGGGTGTAAAGAAAAGGGAACTCTCCTGCACTGTTGGTGGGAATGTAAGCTGGTACAGCCACTATGGAAAACAGTTTGGAGGTTTCTTAAAAAACTAAAAGTAGAACTACCATACGATCCAGTAACCCCACTCCTGGGCATATACCCAGAGAAAACCATAATCCAAAAAGAAACATGTACCGTAATGTTCATTGCAGCACTGTTTACAATAGCCAGGACATGGAAGCAACCTAAATGCCCATCAACAAATGAATGGATAAAGAAGATGTGACATATATACACAATGGAATATTACTCAGCTATACAAAGGAGTGAAATGGAGCTATATGTAATGAGGTGGATAGACGTAGAGTCTGTCATACAGAGTGAAGTAAGCCAGAAAGAGAAAAACAAATATTGTATGCTAACTCATATATACGGAATCTTAAAAAAAAAAAAAAGGTACTGATGAACCCAGTGACAAGACAAGATAAAGGATGCAGATGCAGAGAATGGACTAGAGGACACGGGATTGGGGGGGCGGGGGGCGAAAGGGAAGCTGAGACGAAGTGAGAGAGTAGCACAGACATATATATACTATCAACTGTAAAACAGACAGCCAGTGGGAAGTCACTGTACAACAAAGGGAGATGAACTCGATGACGGGTGATGCCTTAGAGGGCCGGGACAGGGAGGGTGAGGGGGAGTCGCGGGAGGGAGGGGATATGGGGGTATGTATATAAATACAGCTGATTGACTTTGGTGTACCTTATAAGCTGGTACAAGAGTGTAAAGCAATTAAATTCCAATAAAGAGCTTAAAAAAAAAAAAGATCAAACCCGGCAGTCTTGTATTCTTCTATAACTTCTAACTTGACCTCAGCCTAATCCGCCATTCCTTCCTAACATAAGGAAACAGAAACAGACTCACAGACATAGAAAACAGACTTATGGTTGCCAAGGGGGAGAGCAGTGAGGAAGGGATGGAATGGGAGGTTGGGGTTAGCAGATGTAAGCTATTATATATGCAACGGGTAAGCAACAAAGTCTTACTGTGTAGCACAGGGAACTATACTGAATATCCTGTGATAAACCATAATGGAAAAGAATATGAAAAAGAATATATATATATATATGAATGTGTATATAATGAATCACTTTGCTGTACAGCAGAAATTAATACATCGTAAATCAATTATACTTCAATTTAAAAAATAAATTAAAAAATTGAGTTGTAAAAAATTCTTCAAAAACTCAAACATTTTTAAAGCCCATTAGATGATGGACAGCAACAGGAGAAAGTATAAACTGCAGTACTAGAGGAATTGTATTTTACTTCAACTTCAGACATCAACACATAAGACATCACAAGCATTCTGTAACTGAGTTACCAAACAGTATATATGAAAATATCTGTAAATGACAACAGCTAGTTTTTATTTCCAGTGGTAGAAGCTTGTCTGGACCATATTATGTCCACCGTTATAAACCATTCCAAGCACATTTCTGCTCTACTGGTTTTCTTAATTCAGAAAGAGCATTACCACTATGTGAAATACTTTTATCTTCAATGTTTAACTTTGTAACTGAATTTACAATAGCATTTAGAATAATATCAGATGTGTCACCTTTGATAGAGTGAATTTCCAAAAATTTTATTTTGAATCCACTAATTAGGCAGAAGAAAATTAAAACCATTATGAGAACCAAATTAATGAATTTTCTATTGGAAGCATCTGATGTCACTGATATAAAACTGGCAAATTCAACTGTTAATGAACTACTTCTGCTAGAAGAGCTGGCACATTAACAGCGATGATCTCACTTCTCCCACATGCATGAGAAAACTTGGTATTGACTAATTTTCTAAACTAACGTTGCTCATTTTCTTTTGTTCCAGATAAAATCCAGTCTCACAGGATGACAAGAAAATACACCTCCTACAGCTGCACGTTAAATCGTCATCTTTGGACATGCTTCCTATTAAAAACAAACAAACAAAAAAAACGACTGCCTTTTGACATAAACACTAATGTTTCTTCAGAAGACTTGGGTCTTCTGGATTTCATGTGATTAGTGATATGATTATGGCCCCTGAGGTGGAATGAAATTACATCAACTAAATTTTGTGCAAGTTATATTAATACATTTATTTACTCTCTTGACAAGTGAAAATTAAGTTCTTAATTATTCTCTAAAACCACATTTTAAAAATTTGTTTGCTTTTTGGAGATGACTGCTACCAAAAGAGTTTATTATAAACTACATAAAAAGTTATCAAGCAATACAATATAGAAATAGTGGTACATTTATAAGTGACCAAATCCCTGCAGCAAGAGAATTCAGACTGTTCTCCATGCGCTTTTATTTCTGGCAGGACTGCTCTGCCTCTACTCCCCATACATCTATCTAGCCTACAATTTCCCACATTTCCCACTAATCCTGCCAACTGGTAGCCAGGCAACGTTATGCATCTCAGAGGCCACAGCTTGGCACAAATGTCTGATATATACCAAGGGGCTTATAGAGACGTTGGCTCAAACATTTCTCCTACCACCACCCAAGACCTAAAGAAGTTGGCTGTCCTCAGCCACTCAGAGCAAGCACAGTTGGTGTAATCAGCAAGCATCCTGCACACTGTCCTCGAAAGGGCAATAGTAGTTAAGTTACATCTGGAAAGGATTGGGGAAAAAAGAGACAGGCTCCTACTGGCCATCTTTCAGATTTTAGCACATCATAAAGTGGGAGCTCCATCCACCACATGCATTCAACACAACACTAGATGAATCTATGGCAGAAGATGGAAGCACAGGACTTCCCTGGTAGCGTAGTGGTTAAGAATCCACCTGCCAACATCAGGGACACAGGTTCGAGCCCTGGTCTGGGAAGATGCCACATGCTGAGGAACAACTAAGCCTGTGTGCCACAATTACTGAGCCTGCGCTCTAGAGCCCAAAAGCCACAACTACTCAGCCTGACTGCCACAACTACTGAAGCCCGTGCTCTGCAACAAGAGAAGCCACCACAATGAGAAGCATGCACACCACCACAACTAGAGAAAGCCTACATGCAGCAACGAAGACCCAACACAGCCCAAAAATTAATTTTTTTTAAAAAAGATGGAAATACAAAGTGGATGTCTATGAAAACCCATTCCAACTTCTTTTAATGCAACTACCAATAACAGCACTTCATTTAAAAATTTAAAATCTGGGAGAGACGCTAAACTGGATGGATTACCAGGATAATAGGCATAAACTGGAATAGCCACTGATGCTTCAGGAACTCTCAAATCCTCACCTTTCTTCATGCTTTTCTTCTACCTGTGAAGCCAGTGCCCCACCTACACACTTACTCACTTTGCATCAATCAGTGAACATCTAAGCTAATTTCTTTCCCATCTCTGGCTCTGTCAGTCCACAACAACCCCTCACCTCCTAACTCCTACAGCCCTTTTGCCTATACATGTGTCTTTGCATATATATACTGCCAATAATATCCTATCACCTTACCAAGATGACCAGTTAATTGAGGAGGAAAGTTAAGGAAAATTTAAAAATCTTGAAGGGGCTAAGAGGTGAAACTGACAAAATAAAAAGAATAAAATATGTGTGTTGAGGAAGGGGTTAAAAAGTGATAGGAAGTGACGTTTTCCTTTTTCAGGGCTACACATACTAGCTTGATATCTGAGCAATTTCTTTGTCTTTATTTTTTGCACAACAGTAGGGGGCAATGCGAGTAATAATTACCTAGGAGTAGACCTAAGGATTTATGTTTCATTTCTGGTCCTGAGTCTACAAAATCCTGCTTGGGAGGTTTGGTGACCACTTCCTCCCACTTTCTTCAGCTTCTAACAGCCCACAATCCCCAGAAGTCTAAGGTTGAGTTTTAGTAGTTTCAGCAGTTACTTGGGAAAATGAAAGAGTAGGTGTGAGCGAATGACAGCTAGCACTCTCAATACAAATGCAAATGGTACACCTCTGGTTCCCTAACAAATGCACCATAGACAAATGCATTTCATTTTGTAGACCATCCTTGATATAAAACCAAACACTCCTATTTTTATACCAATTTGATTTCAGGAATCCATTATAATGCACAGAGGCCATCCAAATATCACTCTCTTTTTGCCTGAGTTTTGTTATTAAATCTAATTGCTTGGATATGTCAGCAAAGTAGGGATAGAGTTTTTTAAACTCTATTTTTCTATTTTCCTTTCATTCCAGGACTTAGAAGAGACAATAGCATGTATGAGCTCTCCTTCTTCAGAGACAGTTCAAACTTGCATCACAAGTTATAGTAAGTCTATGGTGTTCAAGTTTGCATCTTGTACTAGTTCTTTACAACTGCAGCATCAAGTGCCTGCATATTTTGGCATGGCTTACAGCCTGCTTGAATTAGATCCATATGACAAACTGCAAAATATCCTCGCATAATATCTGTTTGTACCGTGACACTGTTTGGAGCAACTGTCATTTCTTTGTCTTGCTAAGTAATTAATTCAAAATTATATAATGAGACCGTCAAGCCCTATCAAGTCCTCCCTTGCAAATTCCCTTACTCCACCCCTTCTTTCCTACTGCCCCTCCCACACTGATAATGGTCCTGCTGGACCATTGCTACTGTCTCCTAAGCCTGCCTACACCTAGTATCTCCCATGGCCACAGTGTTGCCAAAACAATATTCCTAAACCACCTCCATGCACACTACATTCCTTCAATTCAACAAAGCCAAACACAAATCAACCCTTCAATGGCTCCCTATCCGCCAAATTAAAAAACCAGAGTTTAGCCTCACATTCAAGACCTTCCATAATCTGGCCCCAGTCTAGCTTTCCCACTGGGACCACCCTATTCCCTTTCACTCTAAAAAACTAGCCTATTCACTAATGCTCTGTTCCCCTAACACCCCCTCCCACACACACACCCCTTCTCTTCCTGTTTCTGGGGCTGGGCTCATACTGATCACCAGCCTGGAATGCCCTCACCACTGCCCTTCCATTGGCCTAGTCGAGTATTATGTGTCTTTCAAGGCCAAACTCACCATCCTCTCTTCATTGCTACCAAAGGCAGAAATGGCCTCTTTGGCATCTATAAAACTAGTGCCTTACAAAGTACTCTCTGGGCGTTTCTTTGATGCCTCATGTCGTTGGCTAGTTTTGTCTACGTTCGTTTCACTAGACTGCAGCAGTGGGTACAGACAAGGCCATCTGGTGATCTGCTGTGCTGCCTCCTCCTCTGGTTCAGTGCCGTGTGTACAGAAGACAATCAGTAAATATTTGATTAAATAACTGGTTGAAGATATTATTCACTCACTGGACAATTATTTATTGAAGACCCAGTATGTGGTAGGCACAGTTACAGCACTAAGAAAATGTAAATGAATCATACAGATAAAAATTTCTACCTTCACAGAACTTACATTGTAGTGGAGGAGAAACAGATTTTTTTTTAAAGTAAGCTGTATATAATATTAGAAGGGTACTAAGTACTACGGAGAAAAATAAAGTAGGAAAGGAAAATATGGAATGTATGGTAGGGGTGGAAACTGGGGGCGTAATTTTAAATAGAATGATCATGGAAAGTCTCTCTGAGAAAGTGACATTTGAGCCCAGAAGTGAATGAGGTAATGGAGCAAGGTGTGCCGATATCTATCCGGATGAAGAACATTCCAGACAGAGGAACAGCCAAGTGCTAAAACCCAGAGGCAGAAATGTGCCCAGAAAGTTCAGGGAGGAGCAAAGAGGCTAACGTGGGGTGAGTGAGGGGGAGAACGGGAGGAGGAAGGTAAAGGGGCAACAGGGACTAGGGACCTGGTTATTATCACAGCGCTGGAGCAGAGGAATGATATACCTGACTCGCATTTGAAAGGATCTACTTGGATGTTCATTGAGTATAGGCAGATGGTAACATACAGGTAGGAAGACCAATAAGGAGGTAATAGATTAACTAGGTGAGAGGTGATGGGGATTTGACCAGAATGGTGGCAGGTAGCAAGCAACTGTCTGATTCTGGACATATCAAAAGCAAATCTCCTAGGACTGGCTGATGAACTTAGATGTGGGGTATGAGGGAAAAAGAAATCAACAGACTCAAAGACCAAACGGGCTGCCACTTATAGGGATGGGGATACTCTTGCGGGCAAAAGCTTTCAGGAGGGGGAAACAGTATTTCAGATATTAGCAATGTTACAGTCCGAGTAACAAATGGGGAGACTGAGGAAGCAGTGAGATACAGCAGTCTAGAGTTCAGGAAGAAGACAGGACTGAAAATAAACTTTTGGGAGTTGTCAGCATACAGATGGTATTTAAAACTATGGGACTAGATGAGTGTAGACAGAGATAAAGCCCAAGGACTAAGCCCTAGGAACCAGCAAAGACGGAGGAGGAGTAGCCAGTGAGGCAGGAGGACAATGCTAAGGCTGGATGTTAAGAAGAGATTGTGTGCTTGAGAAAACAACTCACATGTGACTTAACCTGGACGATGGAGACTAAGGGAGGAAGTTTATTCTCCCCACTCCTTATGGCAGCAGTGGCTGGGTAAACCTTAAGCAGATAAGCAAGAATATGACACAGTTTTCCGTAAAAGTAAAATTTTAATAGCACAGAGTTCTATTTTCTGCAAAAAAAAAAAAAAAAAAAAAAAAAAGTCTGGTGATAATTAAGTTGGTGCAGGGTTTCTCAACCTTGGCACTACTGACATTTTAGCCTGGATAATACTTTATTGTGGGGGGATGTGCTGAGCATTATGGGATGTCTAGCAGCATCCCTGGTCTCTACCCACTAGATGTCAGTAGTGTACCCCTTCACTTCCCCACCACTGCCAAAGGACCAAGGACAAAATCAACCGCAGCTGAGAACTTTTGAATTAAAACAAGCTGTCAACAAAAACCAACTCTATGTTAAGGCTCCTTGCAGCGAAATGCACCCATCAGTTTCTGCTGATACTCTGCACACCCACCTGTCCTACTCTCTTCTCCAGGCTTCTCACCAGCCCACAGATTAGGAAGATTCTCATTGTACTCACTATCCAGAGCGAGGAAAAGTAAACAGTTAGCTCAACCTGTCATAAAAAAATGTTTTCTGGGGACTTCCTTGGTGGTCCAGTGGTGAAGAATCCACCTTCCAATGCAGGGGATGTGAGTTTGATCCCTGACCGGGGAACTAAGATTCCCACATGCCATAGGGCACCTAAACCTACATGCTGCAGCTACTGAGCTCTCACGTGTCAACTAGGGAAGCCCACATGCCCCGGAGCCCTCATGCCACAACTAGAGAGAAGCCCATGTGCCACAACAAAGAGCCCACGCACCGCAACTAAAACCTGACACAGCCTAAATAAATAAAGAAAAAATTTTTTAAATGTATTCTGATTTTTTTCAGTGTAAAAGAAATGCCCTGAGTCTACCGAGTTCAAAAGTGACCATTTCTGCACAGCCTTGTTCATCGCAGCACTACTCACAACAGCAAGAAGTACGAGCAACCCAGTGTCCATCGACAAATGGATAAAAAAACGGGTATGGACATACAACGGGATACTATTCAGCCTTGAAAAAAAGAAAAGTCTGACACATGATACAACACAGATGAACCCTGAAGACATTATGCTAAGTGAAATATGGACACAAAAGGACAAATGCTACATGATTGCACTCATGTGAGGTACTCAGAGTAGCCAGATTCATAGAGATAGAAAGTAGAGGGTTATCAGGGACTAGAGGTGTGGGGGAAGAGTCAGGAGGCTATTGTTTACTTGGTGCAGAGTTTCAGTTTTGCAGGATGAAAAAAGTTGTAGAGATGGGTGGTGGCAATGGCTACACAACAAAGTGAATGTACTTAACACTACTGAACTGTACACTCAGAAATAGTCCTAAGATGGTAAATTTTATGTTATGTGCATTTTACCACACGCACACACACACACACAAAGAGTATGTGTTCTGGAGTCAGGCTGTATGAGTCCAAATACTGGTAAAATGCCCAGTGAGATGCGTGGCTCACAGTAAGTGCTCAGTAAACATTAGTAGCTGATTGTAAGTTAATATTACAACTAGAATTATACCAAGTCAGTGTGCATGTTTGTCAGGAACATGGTTGACAGTTACATGTGACTCTAGTGATTAGAAAAGCAGTCACAAAGTCTGGTTAAAAAAAAAAAAAGACCATTTCCAGGAATAAATTCATTTTACTAACTGCATATCATTAAATACAAAATCAGTTGACCTCTTTCCCCTCAAAATCAAGTACTATCTTGTGGATTTATCTTCTCACTTACTTATTTTAAATATCCAGGTTCCTTTTGTACTATTTTTTCAAACCTTTAAAAAATTTTTAAACATTAAAAAAATTTGTGTGTTTGTAAATATAGACATTTTTTCCCTAAAATGATCATCTATCCATTCTATCTGTTACCCTATTTGTATAAAAGTTTTTCTTTCATTATTGATGTCAGCAATTACTTGCAGTCCTACACTGTTTGTAATGCTGACTCTCATTTACTTCTTTCTTAGAGTATCTGCTCAAAGTGGAGCCCAACTTTATCGTGTTAAGGACAGTTAACAGAAAGAAATAACAATGAAACAGAAAAGTGAATAACAGAAGAAAAGAAAGCGAGTATGAGAAAAGCAACCTGTCACTCTTGGTGACAAGCAAGAAGTAAATTAGAAGTATATTAAAGACTAGGTTCTTAGCTCAGAGATGAGCTCACCAGCCTTCACGACAGAAAATGGGTACTTATTCAGTAAGAATCAAAATCGAAGAAACACGGAAGTGCTGAGAGCAGATGGGGCTTTATAAATTGTCTAACCTGCATGGGATTAATCTTCACCGAGCGTTCAAAGCACTCCACGCATTCCTTAAACTCCCTGCTCCGCAGGTGGAGAAGGCCTTTGGAGCGCTGGGCACGAGCACTGCGGTGTCTAGACAACTCCCAGGCCTGGTCGTAGTAAGAGTGCTCTCGAAGGACATCTCCGAGCAAGCAGTATAGACTGGCTGTTTCTTTTTTCTCCAGCTCTCGCCTGAGGATTTCTTCTGCCTAGAAATAGCAACAGAAATAACTAAATTGCTGAATAGTGACAAATGCCTATTTTTTTTTTTAGTACATATACAATCTTTTATGTCACATGATCCAAAATTTTATTTTCAAAGTTTGCGATGACTTGATTATTTCATGCATCTAGAACACAGGCTGAAAAAGAGAGCAACCATAGAAGATAAACATGGTACAAAAGTAAGAGGTGAACACGCTTCGCTGGCCTCTGGAATCCTCAAGGAAAGGCACCGAGGAGAGTCTGATTTTGTGATACTGGGGAGGTTCATTTTCCTTCCCAATTCTCTGCTCCTGGTTCCAGCTGTCACCACTGTGACTGTTTGTTAGTGCAGAGCCTTTAATTCACCTCCACCCAACAACAATGAAAAGTATGTTTTCCCTTTTTAAAAATGGTATGCTTGGGGAGCCCGGGATTGCTGAAACACTTATAAAAGAAGGAAGAGTGTACAATTTAATAGATATTGCTAAACACCTACCTCTTAACTGAACTTCATCTTACCTCACAGATAAAACCTGCCGAATTCCCCAGCAGTCCAGGGGTTAGGACTCCGTGCTTCCACTGCAGGGGGCACGGTTGGATCCCTGGCTGGGGAACTAAGATCCTGCATGCTGTGCGACAGCGGCCAAAAAAAAAAAACAAAAAAAACAAACAAAAAGCCCTGCTGACACAAGACCTATCTGTTCCCAGACAGTCCATTCACTTTAGAAATTAAAGACCATCCTCAATACATAGCTCAGGTATTATTCTCACGTGTCCACAATTCGGATTCACCTTGTCACTCGAGTTAACTCTGTACTTGTTACATATATTACCCCACTTCCCCCCACCTATGTCGTTACCTGCCCCCACCCCCATTTCTTATTAATTTCAACTCTACTATCCATCCTCACACACAAATACTTTCACATAAACAGCAGTCAGGTCACCAAAAATGTCAAGATAGCCTTGGTCACAGTGGATGTAGACATCCAAGAAGCCATCGTTCGGTAGCTAAAATGGTAGTTTAGAACCCCTAACTTGCGTGGCTGGCAATCTTAAAGTCTGTATATTTTATTTTCATTAGGTTCAACATACCTATAATTCTTAAGCTGCCTAATTTCTGTGAAATCTTTTAAAAGATAGCTGTGCTTCTAAAGTGTCTTTGGATTGCCACTTCTTTTGAATTTCTGACATGGTATGGGTTATGTAAGTCTCTTAGGTTAATCTGCAAATGAAATCAGAATTTATAAAACAGATTCTAAGAGAAAACAGTTCCACGTCCTACACAGCCAAAATAAACATGAAGTTTTCAAACACAATCCATGTGATTCCTTTATTCACAGATAATACAAGACATTAATGTATCTAACTATAATTCTGTATTCAATATATTGACTTTTCAATAAATACATTTCAAAATACTTTGTATTAATATATTTATTTTTACATATATATGTATATGTATTCAACCAAATCGTGTGTAACAGATCGTAGCCACAAACAGGATTTTTGCTGAAATGACCTTACAGTGTAGTTGAAGGCATTTCTCTTGGCAGCATGACACTGAAATTTGACATCCACACTCTCCCATTTCTGCTTTAAACTGTTAGAGTGGATTCTGTGGTCTGCAATTAAACAATGACCATTACAGTAACCGGGTACAGAAGTGATAACAGTCGATACACTCCTGCAAAAAGTGAAACTTTGTGACTGATTATCTGATCTAGTTGGAGACGATGAGGATCCAGTGATCATGACAGGGTTTAACATCAGTAGTCCATGACATCCAGTGATGAAAGGATTACTTAAATTATCACCTGAGGTAACTTAAAATAAAGCACCTATCTAATCCAAGGCTTTTGTGGTCTGAGTGACAGGACATTGTGAGAGAGCACAAGACTATGAGGTAGGTCAGCTGCTTCTAAGTTCACTGGACAGCTCAAAAAAAGAAAATGACACTCAGTGTTCTAAATCCTCAAGCCCAGAGAACCAGGGAATTTCTATAATTTCCTAAAAGAATTTGTTTTCCTTGTAGCTGCCAAGCTGGTACAGAGAAAAATCAGATGCAGGCACTGCTCTTGCAGGATTGCTGAATTACCATATAGGATGACTTCAGTTTCACTAGTTCTGTGTGAAAGTTAGTCTTTGATTGGGTTAATCCAATATGCTTTAGTCATTCATTTTATTTCCTCTATTGCCTCAAGGCTACACATCATTTTATTACATTTTCATGACTGTTCTAAGGCTACTCATGTGCATCTTCCATTTATCTAAGTTCATTCAGAGTTAATATTGCATCACCTCGCCTTTCTCATGTCACAAGTAGCCTTCCTAAATTTCTGTTACACAAAAACAATGAGAGATAAATAAACCACTGTTACTGTTTTAAGGCGCTATGTTTTGATGTGGTTTGTTATACACCAATAACAACTGCAACAGTTGTTTAAAGTGAGAGGGTTACTCTAGTACCAGTTACTTCATCATGGCCAGGAGAAGAGGGCACTGATTACAAAATAGCAAGACCCAAGAATTTAAATGGCGATGTTTGGGATGATTCAGAAAACAGAAAACTCCCAAATTCTATGGAGTTTCCTAAGCCAGCAGAGGCAACACTCCCCTATCTGGTAAGACTAGTGCTACCTTGCTTGAGGACAGTGTAACAGCTACACCTCAAGGAGTTACCGTGCAAGAGAATGCCAATTCTCCTATTACCTAACCTCTCCCACCCCTCATTGCCTCCAGGCATATAAATAAATTTCTTATTTTTTTAAGAACTTTTATTGAGATACAACTGACATACAAGAAACTGCATATAGGACATATAAATAAATTTATACGCAAAAAGAACTGCAAGACTTTGTTACTTTCCAGACAGAAAATCTTGGGACCATGTGGAAAAAGATTCTAAAGGGAGCTAGACCATAGACAAAGAGGATCACGACTTTAAATCAGCTGGATGTAGACACTCATCAGAAAACTCTGGTTCACAGTTCTAACTCAAGCAGCTGGGGATGGTTCCAAACTATTTGCTCAACTCCTTAAAACCTAGACTCAAACATGGCCAAAACTAAGGCTGAGATGCCAAAAATTCCTTGATGTAATATGGAAGAAAGACTCCAACAACTTAGAAGAAAAGGCTGTTGTCAATTTATCATTTGTAACCTGTTACCCACCCTACCTATGTCCCCCATGAGAGACAAGGGGATACTCCTTTCACCTGGACTTTGAGAAATACACTGTACATGGGAGTGCCAGCATTTTGAAAAGTGCTATAGTAGATGTCCTATGTAAGCTGGGGGTAAAGCTGAGAGGTCCTTCTGTTAAATGAGCTTCCTGATTTCAATGGGGATGATCAGAAGCCAAGAGACTTGCTGATAGCACTTAACCCCTGGAAGCAAGATGAACATAGTTTTTTGTAACAGGCACGGCCAGAGTGCTAAGTACAATGGTGTGACTAGCATGGATCATAGGTGATGGCCAACTGTCAGGAAGATTTTGAATCAAATTAGATAAACAGCCAACTAAGTACAAACTTGAACTGCAAAAGACTTAAAAAAAAAAAAAAAAATCTAGATTTGGAGACCAGATGTCTGACCTGAATCACCATGCTAAAACACTGTCTCTCATCCAATTTCTATCCCTGAGTCACTTCACAGACTCAGAGCCTCTTATAAACAAATATAAGCAAACATCCCAATACTGGTGAGAAAAAACCCTGTGATAACATAACAAGCATATACCATAATTATTCTTCCCTAGTTTACCCCAAAAAAGTAATTACAATTACCATTTACCAGGTAATTGTATCTTGGGGAAAAAGAAATACCTCTTCTTTCCAGGGTAGATTAACTCTTAGTTACTGCTAATCCCTGGGGACCCAGAATATCACCATGTTGAGTTAGTGGGTTTATGGGAGTTAGTCCATCCCATGGTAGGCCTAGTAAGTCTCTGAATCCACCCAGTTGTTAGTTACTTCCCTAGTTGAATACAGTGGTGAATTACATACATCCAGCAATAAGCAGAGCCCACGGTGAGGGCTACTTTGAAATAAAGGGCCAAGTGAAAGCCTCTGAAGCTGCTTCTCCTCATTAAAAGAGAAAACCCAAAGCAACACTGCATGTCTATATAAACCACAGAAATGTGTGCCACTATCAAAAACTTGAGAGACACTGCAAAGTGTGTGTGTTTGTACATGTGTGCATGGGCGGTTTAACCTACCATTTAAATTGAGAACACAGACGGGTCCTGGAAAATGTCATAGATTACTATAAACTTAATGTAATGGTGCTCTAATTATAGCTACTGTTCCAGACATGATCTCTTTACTGGAGCAAATCATCACAGCCCCTGACATATGCTAAGCAGGTACTGATACAGCAAATGCATTTTTTTCTACCCAATAACCAGACAATATCAAATGCAGTGGGCTTTAACTAGAACAGAGAGAAGTAGACTTTTCTATCTTTCCTCAGAATTGCATGGACTTATGGTATAATTCAGTCTGCAAGGACCTTGATTGTCTCACCATCCCATAAGACCTTACCAGTCCTGATGACATCATGCTAATAAAACTCAAGAAACTAAAATAAAAAATTATGTGCCAATGTCAACCAAAAACCAACTAGAAATTACATACTCTTGACACTGTAACTTGTTATTAGGAAAATTTTCAGTTTATAAAACGTCATTGGATACATTCCTTAGAAGGAACTCACCTATTAAAAAAAAGCAAGATATGTAAAATAAATGTTTATGTGCAATTTTTGTTATTAGTCTAGTTATTTTTGTTCTTACATGCCCTAAGAATGCTTCAATATCTAAACCTCTTTTGAAGAGACTGTAAGTTTCCGCCAAATCAGAAACTCTTCTTTACCTAAGTAACACAATCTATAAAATACTCTGGGCCTTGGAATTCCCTGGCGGTCCAGTGGGTTTGATCCCTGGTAGGGGACCTAAGTTCCTGCATGCCACACAGCATGACCAAAAAACCTAATTAATTAATTAATTAAAAAAAAAAAAAAAAACAATACTCTGGGCCTATTAGTAGTTTGGCACTTTCCAAATAAGTAAACTCCCAAGTAAAAGGGCTAAACCACTGCACAGTCCTATGTGCTGGATTATTCTATGTTCTTGCTTAAGCTGGGAACTACGTTTCCTAAAATCCCTTTCCCTTCTGCTTTCATGTTAAAGTAGGTCAGAAGGGAAACTTGCTAAGGATTTGAAAGGCAGAAGTAAAGCAACAAACATTCTTTACTCTTGGAAGGTTGTCATGGTTAAATACGACATCAAATAAGATGCAGAGATGTCCTGCAGATCCCAGCCTGACCATGCTCTATGTGTGCATCTTGTCTTTCCACTTGCTGGCCCTACCAACCAATAGCAACCCCAGGTCCACCATCAAGACACTTCACTGCTGACCCACAGAGCTTGTGGCTACACAGGTCCAACAGCTTTCCATAGACCTCGCCACAAGTTTCTTCTTCATCCTCCCATTTCAATGGCTGGAAGTACTTGGCTTCTTAAGATTCCCCTGTAAGTTCTGACTGATGCACTTGTGCCAGTGCTTAAAGTGGATTGTAAATGATTCTTTCCCTGATCCTCTTACTCCCTCTTTCACACCTTCATTTTCCTTCCCACATTTGTGTAATATCTAATTCTTTTAGCAATCTCTATTTCCCAAAATACTCAAAGTGGCTCCGCTTTCATAAACAAAACTTGAATGACACAATCTCTTTTTTTTCATTTTTTCCTTTTAAATGCCTTACATGTCCCTCCATCTGACAGTATTTACAGATTAGTTTTTATTCAGCACATTATTAAATGCATTATCTCACTTAATCTATAACATTCTAAGAGGTAGATATTAATATGCCAATTTTCAAAAGAAAGAAATACAAATTTAGACTCCTTGATCAACTGGTAAGCCCCAAACCAAAAGATACTAAATTGAAAAACAGGATCTTGATTTTAAGTTCAATACTTTTCCTATTTTCACCTCAGTGAAAATGGTGGTATAAGGACCTCTAAAAATGCCCTGTACCATAAAAGCAATAAGAAAATTGGCAAAAAGTGTTAGAATCAACTTTTTCAGAACTCCGGAAATTAATCAAAGATTTGAAATAATCCAGGGAGTGTTTATTCAAGAAAATTATAAACTCTTGATAAGAACGGCAAGCTTTGTGTCATTTTAACACGTACCATTCCTATTCCCTCTTCTCCAGCTCTGCACTAGCCTTGAAAACCAACAGCATGTTATCATGGTGAGAATTAGCAGCCAAGCAGCCACCAGAGGGAACAAAATGGGTTTGGAGCTCCTCTGAAGTTTCATTCCCAGAAAATTATCTGGTGGTTCCCTGAAAGAGCCCCCCTGCAAAGCTGTCTTTAATTAACCTAACTCTGACAACCTTTTGTCAAAAACAATTAGAGACAACTGATTAATTTTACAGCTGCTTGAGGTAGTAAATAGCAGCTGTGGCAAACAATGGGCTAATCAAAACACTTAAAAGGAAAATAAGTGAATGAGATATACATAAGGGCTTTGAAAAACTCCACCATATTGCTGGTAATCTAGCAGTCTATGCATGTGTAGGGCTGCGTACAGGTTCAGGAAAGACCTGAGAAGGCCCTATGCTCTCACCTCAGGCTGACTCTGAGGCTTTGCACAAGTAGTTAGTGAATGCTAAAGCAGAGTTGTCAACCTCCTGGCTAAGTGTTGAAAGCATGCCCCAACGCACACCCACCCAGAGACCACCAGCAAAGACTGGGAGACTTCTTAATTTAGGCATTTAAGGAATTTTCTGTCCAATCATTAGCTGACCATTAAGGTAACCTATCTGAGACTACACAAAGAAACAAGAAAGTACAGCCCTTACATGGGAGAAAAAGTGATGAATAGAAACCATCCCTGAGGATATCCATATGATGGACTTAATAGACACTTAAAATTTGCTATTTTAAATAATGGCTAGTACAAGGACTAAGAAAGTAACTCAAAAAAAAGTAAAAGAAATGACAAGGAAATTAAAATGGTACACTAGAAAATATCCGTTTAGCCAAAAAGAAAGCAGTCATGGGGAAATAAAAAAAGATATAAAAACATACAGAAAACAACAAAATGACCAACATACAGCCTACATTATCGTAATTAAATTAAATATAAAGGGATTAAATACTCCAATCAAAGGCAGAGATTGGCAGAAAGGATTTTAAAATTATGATTCAACTAAATGCTGTCTACAAGGGACACACTTTAGATCTAGACACACAAACAGATCGAAAATTTTTTAAAAATAAAAAGGAAGACAACACATTGTGTAAACAGTAAACAAAAGAAAGCTGGAGTGGCTATACTAATATAAGACAAAATATGCCTTAAGACAAAACTTGTTACTAGAACAAAGGCATATTTTAAGGATATTCACTCCATCAAGAAGATATAATAGTTACAAGTATATATTCACATAACAACAGAGCCCCAAATTACATGAAGCAAAAACTGACAGATCTGAAGGGAGAAATGCACAACTGAACAATAATATTTGGAGACTTCAATATCCAACTTTCAATAATGAATAGAACTATACAGAAGACAGAAATAGAAGACGTGAACAATGCTATAAACCAACTAGACCCAACAGACGACTCTCTGTCCAACAACAGTGGAATACACATTCTTCTCAAGTGCACACAGAGCATTCTCCAGGAGATATACTATATGTTAGGTCATAGAACAAGTCTCAATAAATCTGAAAGCGCAGAAGTCACACAAAGCATATTTTCCAACTACAGTGAGACAAAATTAGAAATCAGTAAAGAAGAAATTTAAGAAATTCACAAATAAGTGGAAATTAAACAATACACTGTTAATAAGTCAAAAAAGAAATCACAGGGAAATTAAAAACACTCTGAGATAAATGGGAACAAAAATATAATATGCCAAAACTTATGGGATGCAGTGAAAGCAGTGCTTAGAGGGAAGTTTATAGTTATAAATGCCTACATATCAATAATAAATATCAATTCTGGGTATTTTATCCACTGGAAGATGGGTTTGGTGGGCCAGAGTGGGGCAGCTTTCTAAAGAAGGCAAAAAACACTAGAGCAGTGACTCTACTTGGTCTAAATTGGCCTCTTTTTTCCTCAAATTCCTATCCCACATGTTTCTTTAGATGTCAATTCTTTCTCCTTGGGTGCTTATGCCTCTTCTTTCTGCCAACAGACTTATCTTCCCCAAGGGCAATGCTTGCAGGCAATATATTTCCTTTCTTCAATTAGTCACATTGCATTCCTGTCTTCCTCACTCTTTCCAAAATGTTCTATTTTCTCTTCCCTCCTCCACTTACCCACTCAATTTATATAATTTATTATCAAATAAAGAACTACAAAAGATGTGCCCAGTGAACATAAATAAAACACAAGGCCTTGTAATATCACGTTTGCAAAATCAAAATGTGGGTGGTCAGAAATGTTCACAGAATGTGGAATGCTTTGGTATTTCTGGCTATGGGTTGCTACTTCCCTACTGGAAAACACAGATATATGTTCTTACACAATATGAGAAATTTGTCATCTTAACATCTATCAAGTAGGATAAAAATACATTCCCAAACATGCAAAGGCATACTTCAAGTGGAAAATGGCTGCAATGAATCTGGGGTGCCTACAGGAATCTGCAAACCCCAAAGACCATTCCCTTACCCCCCCCACATATATATCTTACGTATCTATTTTATTTTGTCATTCCACACAACTAATTATCATTCTTAATACAATTTTACAGCAATGACTACATACAGTGAATCTCAGCATAAAATTAAGTCAGCCAAGAGTTACACAGAACCTTATGAATTATGGCTGGAATAACACCCTCCTTACTTTACCAGGAAAACCTGCGGTGCTTAGAGCAAGGGTCACACACTCAAATGGCCAGAGATTTTTGCCAATTATTGAGAATGAATAAAGTAGGCTGGCAATTGAACATACAAAGGAAGGCGCCACTCAACTCCAGCCAGTTAGCACAATAATGTGGGAGTCTGCCCCGGTGTTTCCACATCGATTCTTTAAGAGAAGCCAAGAAATCTAGATTTTTAGATGAAATCGCCTGAAAAGGTTTACCCTAATTTTTTTTCAAAACACTACGTAAGCCAAACAAAATACCTCTTGCAACTTCAGATTTAGAAAATTTAACTCCCACCCTATAGTGGACATCAATTGCTCTCTTTCTGCTCAGCATCCATTCTCTGATCTTCTGATTACAGACCTCCTCTTCCCTGAGGGGAAACCATTCCATGGTACAGGAAGGGCCTATGAGAGGCGAGGGCACATGCCTCAGGCAGTTCAGAACTTTGCTGTTAGAGCCATGGAATTGACTGTATTTTTACACTGGGATTACTAAACTTGAGCTTCCAGGGGCCATCTTGTCTGACTCTTGGAGAGATGACATCATCTCAGCCCCTGGATTCGGCTATCATGATGGGTCTACTAAAATTTTCAGTTGCATGAACCTACAAATTCCTTTTTTTCTTTTTCTTTTTTTGCCTAAGCTAGTATATGTTGGTTCTCTTACAACCAAAAGAGTCCTAACATGTCCCTAGAAAATTGTGTTGTATAATTCATTCTACAGACTTCCAACTGTAAGATCTGTGAGAATGTGGGTGCCTCTAGTCAGAAAGGCAGTTCAAATGTCAGTTCTACTACTTACTAAATGCATGACCATGAGCAAGTTAACTAATTTGAGAGTTTGTTCTTCATCTGTACATTACCTTCAAGAATTAGATATGAAATGTACCCAGCATTTTCTCAGGCACACAGTAAGCCCTAAACTAATGTTTGTGTTCTTAATCCCTCCACTGGAAAACCAGATTGGAAAGCAAGATGCTTGAGGCTCCACTACTAGGAAGAAGGAAAGGAACTTGAGACAGCTTCTAGAAACATTAAAATTTTCTATAAATAACCATACTAGTCAACTGTATACAGTTTCTCCAAAGACAGAAGTGCTGTTGTCAGCTGTTAAATGGGTGTTTAAATAACCAAGGCCAACAGGACTGGAGGAAGTGAGGTCAAAGGGAAAAAGTACTGATGCTACAAGGTTAAAGCTGAATTTTTCCACATAAGGCTGATTTCAACCAAACATTAGTGTTTTATGAAAATGTGTAGAGTCACAGGAGGAGGTCCTAGAGATCTCAGAGAAAGAATCTGTACAAGATACAAACCAAGTGGACTATTGCTTTATAGAAGGACAGCAGAGGGAGAAATATTTTGCCAGCCAAATAAAATTTGGAATCTACACACTTCCACCTTAGCATCTGTCACACTAAAGTATTCTGCTCACAAGTATCTGCACCATCAGACTATAAGCTCCTTGGAGGTAAATTTTTTTCTCATGCTTATCTTTGGAATACCACTGCCCAGAACACAGTAGGTACTCTATAAATGTTGCATGAACTCAACTGAAACTAACACTGAAATCACAAAGGGCTTCAGATTCTCAATGGAGAAATAAAAGATTCTCCCTATGAAGCAGAAAGGGAGAACACCTTGGTAACATGCTCTGGCTGACATCAACACTGGGTGTGACTAAACCAGGACTGATCTAACAAATAGAGAGGTCACACAGCAGAATCTGAATGTCACAGGCCCTTCTCACCCAAGTGATCACACCTAAGTGACTCTCGTTAGGACTAAAAACATCGAGGAGCAATACTGATAGCCTGAGTTCCCTACCCTGGTGATGTACCTTTTGATCAAACAGTCCAGTGTTGAGAGGTAATTGAGAATTTCAGATGTATGCAAGCAAAAGGGTTAATATAGTGAAAATATGCCATATTGGGACTCATTTACATTTATGAAGGTATATTTTTCTACAAGCTGTTATATGGGATGTTGGAGGTTTAAAGGAGGAACCCTATCCTAAGCTCACTAGGATTCCAGGAAGCACCCTGTTAGAGACAAGGCCATGGGTTTGGGGTTAAGAATATGGGTGAAAGTTCAGTTCAGTATCTGATAAAAAGAGAAATAAAACATTTCAGGAAAATTATTTCTACTTGAGTCAAAGGAATTATCAAAACAAACTGCCCTTCTGGCTGTGATTTAGGCCTTGATTTTGTGAATGAGTGGAAGGAATTAAAACTTCTGATGTGTGATAAGAGTGGCTGTCATCTGACACTGCATCTGGTCAGTATATAGGCAGGGGAATTGGCAGACCAACAACTACAGGAAGCTCTCCTAGCAAAAAAATGAAGGTGGGGAAATGAGCCCTAGACCCAGAGATGGTACTAATTATAACGAGTACCTGTGAGGACTACAGAAATGACAGAATTAGGCTTAACAACTAGAGGTTTACTCCAAAGGGACCAAAATATGGCAGGCTAAGCATTTAAGGTCATAGTATGAGTTAGATTTGGCCATCTGACAATAGCTTCAGGTTTTAAAAAATGGTGTGTGTGTGTGTGTGTGTGTGTGTTGGGCATGCGACTCAAACAACTTTGGGCATAGTCTAACTCAATCTAACTGAAGCATAGAGGAAAATGGATTCTAATTTTCACTACTGCAGAGACCGGTTCTCAAAAACAGGCAGCTGGACCACTGCAAAGGTACTCTACCATCCTTGACACATTGAATAAGGATGAGAGGGCAGAACTAAGAGAGCACCAACCATAAGGTACTCCTATGGTTGCCACATACACTCCTTCTAGCAAAAAGGCAGTTTATCCCTAGCCTACATTCTTGTTCTGTGAGCAGCAACTGAGAGGTGAAAAGTACAAAACACTTCTTCATCTCACTCCAGTCGCTCACTCCCCTCTTCTGTGGGGTGATGCCTAGTCCTATTCACTCTCTGACTGAGCCAACTGTTCACTAATTGCTCTTTACATTTATGTCCGTGACTGCACCACACTCTGGCTTGACTTTTCAAATGGTACCTGCCAACATAAATATTCCAGGTCCAAGATAAAACAGAATAATTAAAAACAGGCCTTGTTATCCAATTAGCTAATCGTCTCCTATTCGTATCGCCAAGTTATATTTTCAGTTGTTTTGCCTATTTTCCTCATTTAAGCGAACACAACAGGTTTTAACTTACAAACTGACCATCAAATTTTAAGGGATTAACGAGAAGGATGGGGGCAGGTGTTGGGGAAGGAGTGTGGGCTTTAGAGAAAATGAAGGTCTGAGCTTGGATTCCAAAATCTGCCACTTACTAAGGCTAATCAGTAAAGTGGCAAAAACAATTCATACTTTGTAGGCTGTTATAAATATTAGATGACAGCGACAAAATAATTCTATAAAGAATGTAGTATATAAGAGGCTCTCCAAAATTGCATTATGTAACACCATGCTCACAATATCTTAGCATCTACTGAGCAAGGCTCCTATTTCTACTCTTAAAATTAAAAGGTTGAAATGGGAGGGGGAGAGATCTCATAATTTGTTTTTGAAGAAAAAATATATGGCAGGGGTTGGAGAGGTATCTTTCACCACATGTAAAGTCCATAAGGAGTGCCTACTTGGAGATTTGCTTCAATACAGTCACTATTTTCTGACTGCATGACATCTGAAGGATAAGGAGTTAGCTGAAGGAAGACAAGTTCTAGACAGACAACAGCACGTGCAAAGGTTCTGAAGTCAAACAATGCTGCAAAATCAAGAATAACAAGTAGTTTGGGCTTCCACTGGTGGTGCAGTGGTTGAGAATCCACCTGCTAATGCAGGGGACATGGGTTTGAGCCCTGGTCCAGGAAGATCCCACATGCCGCGGAGCAACTAAGCCCCTGAGCCACAACTACTGAGCCTGCGCTCTAGAGCCTGCGAGCCACAACTACTGAGCCCACATGCCACAGCTACTGAAGCCCATGTGCCTAGAGCCCATGCTCCCCAACAAGAGAACCTACCACAATGAGAAGCCCGTGTACCACAACGAAGAGTAGGCCCCACTCCCCACAACTAGAGAAAAGCCCTTGAGCAGCAACAAAGATGAAATGCAGCCAATAAATAAATAAATAAATTTATTTTTTTAAAAAAGAACTACAAGTAGTTTACTTCTACCAGAACTTTGGGCACAACCTGGAAGAGTGAGTACAACGGGGGAAAAGGCAGAGATAAAAGAGTGGGTAAGGACTTCCCTGGCAGTCCAGTGGTTAAGACTCCGTGCTCCCAATGCAGAAGGCCTGGGTTTGATCCCTGGTCAGGGAACTAGATTCCACATGCAGCAGCTAAGACCCAATGCAGCCAAAATAAATAAATAAGATTTTTTTTTTTTTTTTTTTAAAGAGTAGGTAGACAATGCAGTTGGCAACATAAGCAGGAGTCAGATCATGAAGTAAAGACAATTTACGCTAAAGAGCTCTGAGTTTATCCTGGAGACACAGGGAAGTTCCTGCAGAGTCAGAACGACATGACCAGAGTTGTCTTTTAGGAAGCTCTCGCAGACGACAGTGTGAGAAAGGAACAGGTGGGAACACTCTTAAATCATACAAAGAAACTATCTTAGAAGAAAAAACTCCCAAACCCCAAACCAAATGTTAAAAGAATCTCAGCTGTTTTAGAAATAAGAGATTTACTTGGCAACTTAAAGGGAAAAAATGTCAAAGCCCAATGGCTACGATGATCTGCAACCGTAGCATAATAAAAGATAAGGCTCTGCATCTCAGGTAAGCCTTGCTTCCTAGAAACAAGAGAAGAGAGGCCCCAACCTGAATCTCTCCAATTCCTTCTCTCCTGCCCTCTCCAGGCAGCTTATGCCCGCTCAGTCTTTTTCTTTTCACTTATGGACCCAATTTGCGCAACCAAATAAAAATTCTGTTATAGAAAAGGCTTGGGGAAACTGTAATAAGTGTGCCAGATAGCTTTAAAAAATTAAATGCTAACAGATGAGAACCAGTTCTGACCCCAAGGTCAAGCAAAATTAATCTTAGCTATTTTGCCAGTGGTCATTAAACAATGAGAATTTCTGTAGGTAGTTTCTAAATTAGGAAGTCTGAGATCTGACTAGTGGGGTGCAAACATGAACACCAGAGCACAATAATTAGGCTCAGATACTTTTCCGAATTTGCCGTTTAAAAGTAAATTATGCCATTAAGCACTAAATGCAAGGATTAAAATTTCACAAACTTCTAGTTAAATCAAAATGTGGTGACAACTACTGGCACACAACCAAATACTAAAAGAATCTCAGCTGTTTTAGAAATAAAACATTTGCTTCCAACCTGAAGCAAAACTTTTTAGGGTCTGTGATTAAGCTGATCTACAAATATAGCATAAGAAGAACAGGTAAGGGAAGTCTTTTATGTGGCAAATGAAAAGCTGAAATCAATCTTCAGAATCAAGATTTTGAAGGATATATGGCTGTAACTCACAAATGACCTGAGACAAAGTAAATGACTATACATTCCTAAAAATTAAAATATGTGCATTTCATAAAGTGATTAAAAACATAGGAATTTATCATTATATAAGACATTTTTTACAAGGTTATGTGCAAATTTAAAAAATAATAATACCACAACTACTTTAGGAGACATAGTCAAATCCATTCTCAGAAAGGAATGGACTTGTGTTTTTTTCTTTTACAATAAGAGAAAGTCTCCACTTTGCATATTTCCTAAAAACAATTAAATAAACTTAATATTTCAAAACATGTTTTGGGTATTTGTGATTCACTAACTTGCTTAATTATTTCAAAAATCACTATTTCAAAAACTTACATATTTTTATATACAGTTATTATTTATTTGTTCACTGACCGATGGGAAGAATGATGCAATGGGAACTACATCAACGGTATCTTGGCAGTCAAGATACCATTCATGCATCCATTGATTTCTTTGTTAAACAAATATCTGAGTACTACTTGTGTGCCAGACAATGGGCACTAAAAAATAACTTACGTCCCTGAAGAAACATAACCCTATATTTCATCAAATTTGAGATGCCATCAATTGTAAGACTAACTCTTAACTAATAAAGAAAAAATGTTTTCAATTAAATTATGACATAATGCCTTGGATGAATCACATCAGCCTCTCATTGCTTTGATATTTTTTAAATCTATTCAGCAAAGTTTGGCAATTTTTCCTGCCTTCAATACACTGCTTGACATTTTAAATGGCCACTTTTTTTTTTTTTTTTAACAGATCTCAGTACAAAACACAGCTTCATCTACTTTGGGGTATCTTCCTTTCTTGGCTCCCATAAAGCATTTAATTGTTGCTTTTACAGAACAGTGAGTGGAACTGTGATGATTTTGCCAATGACACATGCTTACTTCACTAATGCTAAATTCACATCTCTCGACTTTGTTTTGGTCCTTTACTGCGTGTTCAGTAACTTTTCGTTTCAATGCCAAATCATAACGGAATCTTTTTGAAGATATTCTAAATGGCAATTAAATCCAACATGTGTAGAGCTGACATTGTGTACATAACTCAATGGAAATGATGATACTAAGTATAGCTACAACTAAGCTTGTACAAGCACAAGCAGTTACAACCTGGCCAAATGGCCACCTGACAGCAACTGACAGATGCCACCAAGTGACAGGTACACTCCAAATTCAAAGACGTTAAAATGTGGAAAAAAATACATCTTAGAATTGGTAATAGCAGCAAACACTCACACAGCACTATGAGGAAAGCACCGTTCTATGTACTTTACATACATTATGTCAGGAAAACATGTAAGGTAGGTAGATTACATGCCTCCAGATGAGGAAATTGAGGCTGGGGAGGAGGACGTGTTTAAGTTGCCCCAATATCACAAAGCTGGCAAGTGCCGAGGCTAGCTTTTGAATCCAGGCAGTCCGGGCTACGCTTTTAACCACTACATCATGTGGTCTCTTAAGTTATTAATTAATAACTAGCTTTGTGACTTAACCTGAATCGTTAGAGACTCCTTCCCTTATCTGGAAGAGGGAACTGGAATGGATGATTACGGAGCCTTTCTCAGGATGAAAATATTATAATTCTATAATCTTCTATAGTAAAATGTTATCCCCATGGTAGTCTCTCCTTAACCCAATACAATTCAAAGACCTTCACTGCCATTAGCGATTAGTAAAAGGAAAGTAACTTTTACTATTAGTCTAAAATATACACACTTAGGAAGGTATTAAGAAACAGACACACATACCACTATTTCTCTTTTTCAGGGTGATGGCAAAAGGCTGGCTGTAGATACAACTGATCCAATTTGTGGGTTTAACTCTGCTTGTGTAGTATATTTATAATAGAACTTTAGCCATTTAAAATTTTAATCTAATATTAACGAACGATTTCAATGTGTCCAATGAACATACACACAATGCATAGTCCTTTATTTTTTAAAAATTCTGTTCATTTATGAGGGAAAAAACAATAGATTAATAACAGATGCAAATACTGCAACATTCTCTCTCTTGACCCAATTCAAGGGCGGAGTTAAATGAGCATCACACACTTGACAACTCTTCTGCCCCAAGGTGGGGTGGGTGGTCACACCCTTCAATTTTCCACAGGGCAAGCCAGCTGCCCTCCATCTTAGGTAACTGTCCTTGGGACCCACAGCCTCTGATCATCAGGAAACCCAGTGGTGCCTGAAATAATTCCTAACAGTTCACTTTGAAGTTGTCTACATAAGGAGAGTTAATAAAGGAAAGAGATCACAATGCTCACTGTCTTTAAAGCTTTCATTCCTTATTCATAAACATCAAATACTGTATCAGTTTTGGGCCTTGCTTTTCTCTTTTATATACGCATACACACGCAGACATAAAATAATCTGCCCCAATGGAAATCAGAGAAAACATTAAAAAGATTTCTGGGGGAAAAAAGTGAAAAAAGGAACAGAAGTGAATAGTTGGCAAAAGTAGGCTTAAAGAACAAAACTAGTGAGAAGATGATCCAAGCTGAAAGGCTGTGGCCAGTACACAGAATTTCACTATTACATACCTTCCCATGCTGCCCAGCTCTTTCATAACAAATGACAACATCTTCCCACATTTCTAGTTTCTCAAAAATCTGAAGGGCTGAACTGGTACATCCCAACTCAAAGAGTAAACTTGCAAGTTGGCCCTAGAAAATCAAGTTAAAATAATGAACAATCCTTTACACAAAGACAGATTCCTGTTCCACTTGTAGGTATATCCAATCTGCCATTTTAAGCATCTGCTTACTATAATAAATGCCTAATTTCTATAATTCAACCTCTACTAATTAGAAATTTACAATCATTCAATACTTACCTTTACTTTAGCAAGCTTCTTTAGAGAGGGTAAGGAATTAAAAAACAATATAGGAACTGTTCAAAACACTCACTATATCAGTTTTTTCCCAAGAATTCAGAAGAACTTAGAAGGCAAAATCTGTATTTATTTAATACCTAGAGATTCTATATATGACAATCTCTGCTGCAAAGCTGAGATCCAATAAATCAACTTTTAAAACTAGTTAGAATGGTCATTATCAGAAAGACAAGAGAAGTGTTGCTTAGGGTGTGGAGAAAAGGGAACGCTTGTGCACTGTGGGTGGGAATGTAAACTGGTGCAGCTACTATAGAAAACAGTACTGAGGTTCCTCAAGAAACTGAAAATAGAACTACCATATGATCAAGTAATTCCACTTCTGGGTATATAGCTGAGGAAAATGAAGGCACTGATTTCCTTTAAGCATATTCTAAAAAACTTAGCTACTTAATTTCTGAGTCCTTGGCAGATAAAAGGGGGTAAATTGTGGTAAGGTGAGTGAAGTTAAGTACATTCAAAAATAAACATACTGTATTTCATAAGTGGTCCAACCTGCAGGAATAGAAAAACAATATAAAAAAGGTTTAAAAAGTAAGTGAGACTCTTGAATAAGGTATGGTTTCAAAATTCAATACATATTTAAGAGTTAAGAAGCTAATGGACACAGAATATGCAGGACTAATAAGCTTAGAGAGTAAAATGAAATATACCTGAGAATTATAAGCTAATATATTATCAAAACAAATAAAAGGGATGGTCCAATTCTTCTGTATCCCATGAAATACAAGAGAATTTGGCTATTTTAGAATATGTTGATCTCAATGCTCACGTAATAAGTGGTTTAATCTTTTCATTTAATAGATGAAGAAAGTTATGGCATCTAAGCTGATATGGTTAGCTAGCAGTAAAGATGAATTCTCTCTTTACAGTAAACTATGCTGTTATTTCTTGATCTTTAAAAATAATACATAAAGATATGGTTACTCCCTATTATGATAGAAAAATGACTTAATTTCTTAATGAAAGAGGATGTTTATCTAACTTCCCAAAGATCCTAAAATCCACAGCTTCCTAAGTAGATAAAATAAACAGCCTAAACTCTATTGGAACAGTATTTAATTTTCCTAATGCTTCTCTTCAGAAACAGAGTAACAGCTACACCCTCAACAGACATGTTTTGTCATAATAACAGCTCAGAGTCTGAGATGTTTGTACACCACAAACCAGATAGTACAAAGCACTTAACAAGTTTCACAGATCAGGGTCAAACACATGCCAAAAAGTTCCAGTTTTTAACACCTTCCTGATGAAGACGCTACTCCTTTTGAGATTATATAACAAAGCTTTTCTTGTGCCTATGTTTTATTGAGACGCCTTTAATAGATAAAATGAATTCCAATGTGTAATAACCTGCCTCATTTACCCTGTGCTTAAGAATAACCTACTCTAAGAAATCTTATGATGGAGATTCTGAGTCATCGAATTGTGGGTTGGCATTTATAATTCTAAATCACTGCCTGTGAGCATGATCCACAAGAGAGGACAGGAAGCTGGTTAAAATGACAACAGTTACTAAATCATCTAGAAATTTCTGACTGGCATCATTTGACTCCACTTAGCCTCTCTGTGCCACAGCTTTCACAACTGTAAAATGGGGATATTTCGCAAAATTGTTGCAATAAAATAAGATGTGTGTGAAAGAACAAAATGTGTGCCGCATAATAAATGTGCAGTAAAAGCTGGCTGTTATTATCTGGTATAATTATAACCCAATGAAAATATAGGAAAGGAGGTAAACTAGACTAAAAGTTGGGAAACTAGAGATGTAGTTCATGAACAGATGTGTGATCAACATTGGAAAAGTGTAGTTAATTGCCTCAATTTTCTTTTCTGTAGAATTAAGAAAACGGACCAGTGTCTAAGTTGCCCTCGGTGCTTAAAATTTTACAAAATAGAAAAATGACACCTACAACACAGGAGAATCATGGGGTCGGAACTAAACTAAGTATTCTCATATCGTTAGAAAGAGGAGAGTAGTTAAGGGTATCTCCAATATCAAGTATCAAATAAATGCTTTCCTTCACCTTTTGTACACAAGTTGCTTAAAAGGTTCGTTCTTTAGCAGAAGGTCCTTAAAGGGCTTTTAAACAGAAAAAGTTATTTTGACAGTGAAGACTTCTGTGGTTCTCCTACTATTTAATTTCGAGGATTCTATTTAATCTAGTCTAATTTTTTTTAATGTTTTAAAAGTCTAACATCCCACTTTACTCAAATAGTAGTTCGAAGTAATTGGCCATCCCCAGCTAGATACTTTTATTCTTCTCACTGAAATATTTGAAAACAAACATAAATTTAAAGTCATTCTTTTTCTAATGCATTTATCTTTCAAATGGAAGTATTTTCCATACCCAATGACAACAACAAAAATACCTGAATGGCCCAATGAGGTGGCACTTGACAGCAATAGAAAATCTTCAGACGTTCCAATACAGAAGTAGTCTTATCTTCAAATTGGTCTGCGAGAGCCTTAAGAGCACATATCATAATCAGAATTTATAAATGCAAAAACCTTTTTTTTTTTTTTTTTTTTTTTACAATAAACTGCATATATTTAGAGTGTACAATTTGGTATCCCAATCTCCCAGTTCATTCCCCCCCAACCCTCCCCACCTTCCCCACTTGGTGTCCATATGTTTGTTCTCTACATCTGTGTCTCTATTTCGGCCTTGCAAACCGGTTGATCTGTACCATTTTTCTGCAGTCTGCATATATGTGTTAATATACAATATTTGTTTTTCTCTTTCTGACACACGTCACTCTGTATGACAGTCTCTAGGTCCATCCATGTCTCTAAAAATGTCCCAGTTTCATTGCTTTTTACAGCTGAGTAATATTCCATTGTATGTATGTACCACATCTTTTTTATCCATTCATCTGTTGATGGACATTTAGGTTGCTTCCTTGTCCTGGCTATTGTAAATAGTGCTGCAATGAACACTGGATTGCATGTGTCTTTTTGAATTATGGTGTTCTCTGGGTATATGCCCAGTGGTGGGATTGCTGGGTCATATGGTAGTTCTATTTTTAGTTTAGTGCACTAACTTTTTAACATAAACAAGACTCATTGCAAAAGTTATACAAATAGACATGTAAACAAAGAACACAAGTTACTTTGATAAGATGATGGGATGTGTGAATTTCTTCTTGAATTTCTTTAAATGTTAAGAAAAAACCTTTAATCAATATTTATGTAAATTTGTAAATTAAAAACTTATCAGGAAAACAGTTTTTTAAATTGAGGTTTCCTATAATAGTTTTTTCAAAGAACCAGCCTTATTAATCAGCCTTTTTACTTTTTCTAAGAAAAACTGTTCTTTAGCATATTTATTTTACAACCATACTGTCACTGTGACAATGGCACTTTCTAATATAAATAGAGAAAAATTACACAAAGAACTTCATTTAGGACTATTTTCTCAGGAATAAAGTAAAATCAAAGAATTTGTCTATTTGATCACAGAAGGTAAGTTCCCTTACTCTTCAGCAAGAGAGCCATAGGGCAGGACATTCATCCACGTGAGACAAGGTGCAGCAGACAGATTCAACCTGTACCCGTTGAGGAATCCCTCTGCTGGGCTGAAATACCTACACTTTGTAATAAATAACTGAACTCACAGAAGCTATGTCAAGAAGCAGACCAACAAGACCAAGATGGCTGACTCTGAGAAAAGGTACCAGAGCCAAAGGCAAAGCCAAAGGCTGGCACTAACTGGTGGTCACACGATGAGTCATCACAAACCCTCACATATTCAGCATCACAGTGAATGCAGATACTCTGGAGTCCCAGGCAGGTACACGGACAGCAGTGTCATTACCATGATCATCTTCACCTGCTTCTTCATCTGTCATACAGTACACAGACATATTTTTTCTGTTTTATACCGAGACCTCTCAACTATGAATTATCGTGACCTTTTTTGCATAATGCAGCACTCAAATTTTCTTTTTTTGGCAATTGACTAGTTTTCACATGCCTGTCTTATAAGGATAAGATGGCAACAATATATCAATGTTAATTTTCTGATGTTACTGAACATATTGTGGTTACGCAGGAGAGTGTCCTTGTATTTGAGGATGAGGAAACACTGTGTTGGGAACTTACTTTCCAAAACTTCAGGATACAAAAGACAGTTGGTCCTGTACTTACAACTTTTCTGTAAGTTTGAAATTTTTTCAAGTTTTTATGAAATTAACTTTTAAAATTGAAAATCTCAAAAAAAAAAAAAAAAAAAAAGGTAAGATGTAGCAAGTCCAAACATCCTCAGGAGAAAGAAAAGGACAAGAATCTAACAAATCCCACTATAAGTAAAAGGAGACCAGTTTCTGAGCAGGGGAACTGCTCCTCAACTGGGGGAAAAGGGAAGTTCTCTGTATTATACTAAGTGGGAGATACATTTATTAGCCTACGAATATCCTGCAGAATGAGAAAACACTCATTACATCACTTTCTTTGACAATCCAAGATGTTACTCAGTCAAATCAGTCAGAACAAACTGAGTCATAACCAGACTCCTAAACCATCTTGGTCAAAATATTTTTAAAGCTTTCTGGCCTTACTTCAGAGAAACTTAATAGTAAAAAGGTTGCAAGCGTCTGCTCAAAGCTATTTAGTTGTAGGAGAGAGAGAAGAAAAACTTCTGGCTGAATACATATGGTTATAATACATAAATAAAAGGTTCACTGAATTACTTAATTCAGGGTAGCAAATTTTTCTTTTTATCAAGTTCTTTTTCCTCCTTTGTAAAGAAAAAAATAAGTAATGCTTATTTAATAATTAAAAGCCAAAAGCAAATAGCCAGGACAAGGAAGCAACCTAAATGTCCATCAACAGATGAATGGATAAAAAAGATGTGGTACATACATACAATGGAATATTACTCAGCTGTAAAAAGCAATGAAACTGGGACATTTTTAGAGACATGGATGGACCTAGAGACTGTCATACAGAGTGACGTGTGTCAGAAAGAGAAAAACAAATATTGTATATTAACACATATATGCAGACTGCAGAAAAATGGTACAGATCAACCGGTTTGCAAGGCCGAAATAGAGACACAGATGTAGAGAACAAACATATGGACACCAAGTGGGGAAAGCGGGGAGGGTTGGGGGGGGGGGGGATGAATTAGGAGATTGGGATACCAAATTGTACACTCTAAATATATGCAGTTTATTGTAAAAAATAAAAAGTTAAAAAAAAAAAAGGCAAAAGCAACATCCCAACACTTACTTTTATGAAGTCTTAATTACATGCAAAACATTTGATTTTCAAACAAAACTCATGCTGTTTGCTGTACTTACTGCTTCTAGCTAAAAACGAATTAAGCAGTGCTCAATAAATACTTCCTGATTTATTAATAAATAGATTTATTATGCATGTTAGATACTCTAAGATACTTTTAGATGATCTCAGAGTGCCTCTGGTACTCTCAGATACTCACCAAAATGGCAAAGAGAATCAACATGTATTTGAATTTGATACCATAAATAAGCCCCTGTACAAGTACAGCCAGGCTTTCTAAGAACTCGAATATGCCATGTATACAATAATGATTAGAAACAGAAGTTTACCTATTTCTCTCCTGCACAGAATATACTTTTTCCTACCTTAAATATGACAACCACTTAAAGATTTACCTACCAATAAAACCAAGAACATGAAATTAATTTGTCTATTTCCTCTACTGAATTCAAAGTACTTTCTTATTTGCTAACTCATTACAAATACAGGAACTTATTTACAGTTCATCTTTAGGTTTTTCAGAGCAGGAATATTTCCAGTGACTCATTCTGAAATAATTCCATTATAGTCAAATGAACTGGAGGTCTTTACAGGAAAAAGAGTGCTGATAAGTGAAGGGGCCTGCATTCTGTTCTATGTCTACCTTCAGCAAGCAAGTCATTTAAACACAAAGGCACTCATCTACGAAATGATTTTCTAAATGATCTTCTGCACTTCAAACATTCTCTGAGTATACGCCTTTATCGTATCTTGTTTAATTTCAAGCATTTAAGGAGGTTGTTAGTTTCAGGTACCATTAGCCAAACACAAGCATCAGGTTCGTTTCTCAGGGGCAAACTGTACCCAAGTAGTGTGGAAGACAAGGGCAGGATGTTAAGTCCTAGGAGAATGGGACTGAATGAACGGGAAGCCTGAATTTCTACTGTGTATACGTGTGTATATGAACGTGGACAGGAACAGTGAGCTCAGAGACAAACAGGCACTTTGCAAGCTTTCACACACTCCCAGAAATTGAGGTAAGTGACCTTTAAAGCAGTGTCGTACCCTTTCACTTGCCATTTTCTGTCTCCAGTTTCTAAATTTCATGTATTTCACACCTGAAAGTCATGAGCACTTGGTCATAAAACTGGTATGAGAAATTGGTCTTTAAGGAAAGATGGTAACATCAAAAATGGAGAGAGAGCAAGGGAAGCAAATACACCCTAGACAAATCATTACAAGCTGAAAGCAAGCAGAGTGTACTCTAGGAGGGTGCCAGAAGACGTGTGGATGAACAGGAGAGGTGATGGGTAAAGAGTAAGGAATAGTCTAGGGCTCACTCAAGAGGTGGAGGGAGAGCCAAGTCACAGGAAATCCAGGTATGATAACTGCTGAGACACACCAAAGGTGACTTCATGATGTATAAACTACTGTGATATGAAACTGTTTTCAAGTTTTAAGACTCCCTTTTAATGTCTCTTTCTTCCCAAACTCCACCTCAAAGCAATTATACTTTGAGTTTCCTCTGAGACAACATGCTTGTGCACACGGATTCTATAACCCCAGACAACAACTCTCGAGGCTTCCAGGAGCCAGAGTACCGGAGGTCAGGAGATACCTCTAAGGAATGGGGAATAAAAGAACAAAACCTCAGAAAACAATGATGGACCCTCTCTATTCAATTCTCTGTTTTCAGTAGAGAAAGAACTTCCCCTCCAAAATACTAGCGAAGGTCAAGACTGCATTTTAAAATTAGCACATGGAGAATGATTTAGTATAGAAGGACAATTCTGAAGAAGGTCTGGTATGATTTAGACCTTATTTACGTGCTCATATCTACAAGTACGGCACACATATCTTCAAAAGAACAGAGCTAGTCCCTAAGGACCAAGACTTTCACTGAAGGCTATTCTTTCTTGCTTGTGTGATATCAAAGTGTTTATCAGTTTTCTGAAGAGCCAAGTAGAAATTAGCTGACAGTCTAAAGGTATGATTGATCATATGCCAAATCACCTTGCTTTTTTGTGCAGCCTGTGTGTGTGTGCACATGGGCACGTGTGTGTGCAGCAGGGTGGAATTTATAAAAATATGTACTTAATCAAATATATCCAACAGCTGGGCTTAACAGCTCTCTCTGACAGGAGTCTGCAGTCATTCAGCTGTGATTCACAAACAGAGCCGTCAAGCTAACTTCCACCTCGAACTCCTAAACCCAAGAAAATTTCCAATAGGAACAAGGGGAATGAGAATCAAAACCTATTAACACAACTACTAAGTATCAACGATACCATTAAACCTATTGTTAACCCAGTTTTACCTTGTGTGTAGGGAACTGAAGCTCCTAGAGATTAAAAAAATGGCTTTGCCCTAAGTTCAGAGCTATGAAATAGATGAGCCTGATTCCAAACACTCAGTTGACAGCTTCATTAAAACCCTACCTCCTAAGTGGAAATTATCAGATCTGTGATTATTTTTCTTCTCACTGGAAAAATACTGAGAGCTCTAATTAACTGGGTTTTTTCCCCACCTAATCCCATCCACAATATGGGAGTCAGGGTGTGGCCTGGCCAAGAAGATCTTCACTCACCACTTCCTGTCCCAAAGACCTTCGTGTGTTGTATGGTAGGAACTGGGTCTACTAATGGGGGCTGGGAGAGCCTAGATGTCTTTTTTATGAATCCAGACTGAAGAGATGAACATAAAGGGGAAGCCTTCAAGGAAGCCCAGACAGGCGTCTTGGAGCATTTCCCTCAGTCACACCTTGGCAGTTCTTAAACCTTTTTGTTTCAGGACCTCTTTCAACTCTTATAAATTACTGAGGGACTCCAAAGAGCTTTTGTTTATGTGGGCTATCTTCTATTAATATTTATCATATTACAAATTAAAACTGAATAAAATTTAAATATTAATCCATTCTAAAATAAAATAATGAATCTATTACATTAACATAAATAATATGTTTTATGAAAAGTAACTATATTTTCTCCAAAAAAAAAAAGTCTTGAAAAGATTGGCAATGTCTTGGGAATTCCCTGGCGGTCCAGGGTTAGGACTTGGAGCTTCCACTGCCTGGGGGCCAGGGTTCGATCCCTGGTTGGGGAACTAAGATTCTGCAAGCTGAGTGGCATGGTCAAAAAAAAGAAAAAAAAACTGGGTATGTCTTACATCTTTGCAACTCTCTTTAATGTCTGGCTTAATAGATGACAGTTGGATTCTCATACTGCTTCTGTAGTCAATCTGTTGCAATATGATGTTTTGGTTGAAGTTTATGAAGAAAATTTAGCCTCATAAGATAGGGAGTTGCAAAAGGGAGAAGCATGTTAACTTTTTCAGTTAATTGTGCATGTTATTCTTTGATACTACATCCAAATTCAGCATGTGGTAGCATCTCCGAGTCACAAGGTGGAATCTGAAATCCTAACAGTGAATGTTTCCCTGTTACATCAAATACTCTGTTACAGTAAACTCTACTGGTCTAAAAAAAAAAAAACCAAAGAACAAAAAACTACTCACTGATGTGACTTCAACTTTGAATGGATCTTTTAACCATGCTTGATTTTTCACATCACGCATTAGTCATTTGGAAAATGTGCAGATTTTACAAATGTTGACATATTTCATGCAATATTAAAAATTATATGCACAATAATCTCACAAGAAAACTCTCAACCCAGTACTTGAAATCCTGGGAAGCTGTCAAGTTCATCACTGCAGATATAAGATTTCCAAAAGTCTTTTTTTTTCTTAAAAGCTCAACATTTTATCACCGGTAAGAAATACTTTCAATTATTTTCCTAGAAATGATGAGCTCACTTCATCCATTTTTGAGAAAATTTCCACCAGATACCCAAGTATGAATACCCTTAGTCTGTCAGTAGTTCCTGTAAGTAAAAACAGTGTTCCATGGGAAAAGTAGCTCACTCAGCTTTTCTTGAGACAATCACTATACTTCAGCATGCAGCACAAGTGTTTCTCAAGTACTTCCCAGCTCATCACATAGAATATTAAACAGTACGCTGTGAAGGGTAAAGACAATAAAATAATATTTACTGCTTTATCAAAGGAATTCATAAAACTCTCTCTTTTTTTTTTTAAAGCTACAAACACGTGGCGGAGAAGCACAGGATGACTACCAGCACAGTGTGGTGTCCCGATTTTGATTTCGGTTAAGGGGTCAATAGTATGACACCACCCCTCCCCCAATGCTTCTGCTGATTCAGTATCAACACAGTGACAAGATAAACAGTATCTCACTATCGCTGTGAAGACAGTTGTGACCTGTGGACACTCTGAAAGGTCTGGGGACTCTCAGGGCTCCACAATCACCCTCTGAGAACTGCTGCCTGATAACTGGGAGATGCACAATCTCTCATGCCTTCCCCGGGCCCCACCCACCTCCAACTTTCTCCCAAAACTTCTCCAGGGACCTTGCTTAGTGTTTAAGGCAATACTTAGAAGTTCTCCTTTATTATCTTGTCTTAAAAGATTAGGAAATGAGAAAAGTCAGTCTGTTTGCAGTCTGCAAGTATTACAAGACTGCAAAGAATATTTATTATTAAAACTTAAGTGAATGTTTTAAATTCCTAGTATTATCCTTTCTAAAAAAGTTAACGTAGTTAAGTCTAATAATAATTACAGCTACTTTCCTGAGCAGTCTCAGTCAGATGCAGAGCACCTGTTCCTCAGCAAGCTCAATTCCACTTGGTCCCAGTCTGCAGCCCTCAGTAACACTCACCTCTAAGGTTCCTTCTGGCACCCAGTCCCCTGTTAAATCACAATGCTGGCCTCCAGACCTTGGTAAATGCCCTTTTAGTCTCTGTTCTGTTTGTACTTGGGTGTCAGACAGAAAAACATCTGGAGCTACTAAAGATTAACAGTCTGCCTCTGCCAGGGGCAGTCTCTTCCAAAAGCACCCATAATCACCACCCTCGCCGGACCCTGAATTTCTACGGGCTGGGCTGAGAGCTATATTTTAACAAGCACCCTTGAAGTGGCTCATATATTCAGGCAAGTTTGAGAAATGTCACATGAGGCTCTCAAGATGTGTACAGGGTACCATCCCAGGAAAAACTAATGTGTCAGTTCAATCAACACAATCTGACTCTGTCAAAGACCTTCAGTGTGTCCTGAATGGAGCTGCCTCAAGTCAGCATTGAGAGCCTTTAGAGGCTTGCTTTCCATGGGTGTACTTTATAATAGCAGGATGTATCCTCTGTTATTACCGAGTTTTTATGTTCTGTAACTACTTTCTAGGTTTTTAAAATATTTTCTTACTATTAACAATAATTTACTTTATGTTGTTTATTGCTTCTCCCTTCTTTTACCTCACTTATCTATGAACTCATTGTTGCCTATTTTTTACTAATCTATTATCATGAAACTCACATCCTGGTTCAGCCTATCAGCCTCCATCCAGGCAGCCCTCTTTCTTGGCCTTAGCAGAAGCCAATTTCACTCACCCACGTGCATGTTCTTTTCCCACACAGGACGGCATCCTGATATTGTGTGCACTTCATTTCCCCCTCCTTTCACCTAAATTGTAGGCCTTGAGACGCTGAGCTCTGCAACCAAGGCTTCCTCACAAAAGCCTCTATTCACGTCTTCCTGCCTGTACTGGTTCAACCCCTTTCCTCCAGATGATGCCAAGTCTTACACTGATATCTTCTTTCTCAGAGCTTCCTGAGAAGAACACAGCATGGTGAATCAAAGTATGGACTTCGAAATCCAAGGCAGACCTGGTCTGAATTTTATTAGACCTTTGGGGGGGTAAGTCACTTAAATAAGAGTGAGTCAAAAATTATCCTCACTCTGGCTGTAGAATTTATTTTAATTAACTTTTAGAAAAGACAAATACATCATTTTTCGACATAACCTCCTTGCTTTTCAATACGCTTTGTCCATCTGTCAACAAGCTTTTGTATTCTCTCATTAAAACATGTTTTAGGCTGAGCTGCGAGAAACGAATGCACCGCTGTCTTCACTTCTTCCTCAGAAGTGAATCTTCGTCTTCATAGGGCTCCTTCTTGATGGGTAACGCTTGTGCAACCTTCCTTGAACTTCTCTATCCATTCATATATGCTTCTTCGTGACAAAACACTTTCTCCATACTGTGTACAAAGTCTTCAATAAGTAACGGCACCAGGTACACCCTCAGACCAGGAAAAACAAATCACTGCACGCTGCTCTTCTTTTGTGCACATCACACGTGGAGCATCCATTTTTGCTCCCACCGCAGTTACAAATGAACTGATGTAACACCTTCACACCGGCACAGCAGTGATTGGGGAGACAGTAGCCTTGAACGGAAAGTGCTAATAAGACAGTGCAGCCAACAGAAGTTTTAATGTAACTGGAATGTGGATAATTTTTGACTCACCCTCGTATTTCTTCTGCTTCAGTGTCTTCATCAGTAAAAATATAAATAGTGCCTACTTCCTAGGATTCTACAGCACCTGGCATACGAGCGTCCAGTAAACGGTAGTAACTATACACAGCTCTGAATAAACAGTACTAACTATAATGATTACAGAAAACAAAAGCACATCTACAGTCACAGGAGCAAGTTCTAGTATACTTTTCCATAACTTTCAAACGCACATGTGGTTATTAACGCACGTGAAGTACAGAGCTAGGACGGAAGACGTGATTTCACATCTCAGATATCCGAAAAGCTCAGTGGCAGGATTCAGCACACTAAACACGAAGCATTGTAATTATCCCAATGTTTTTAGATTTTCTAGGTAGTAATGATTGCTTTTAGTGAGTTATGAAGGATTGGGCAGCTTTATTTTCTTGTGCCTAGACTTCCCCTCCTTTAAAGTGAGGATAACAGTAACAGTCGACATTTACTGAGGGTTTACTATGCGCCAGGCACTGTTTGAAGCGTTTCACAAACATTAAGTCATTTAACCCCTCAGTACCTGAATGAGGTGGGCCTTACTGCCCTCTCCATTCTCCAGATAAGGAGAGTGAAGCACAAGAGGTCAGGGGGCTTAGTCTTGGCCACGGTACGTGATCTCTCTTCCTCTTGGATTGTGAGGGCTATGGACAACGAAATTTGGTGCTTTTCTGACAACAGACATTCTGATACTGAAGCAGGCAGAGAAAAGCAGAGATGAGTAAAGAGAGAAAGACTTGATGATCTGTTTGAGCCCTGAATCTGGCTATCTATGGGATCGGAATACCCCTAGATTTCCTAGTTGTAAGAGCCAACCAATCTCCCTTTTTACAGCCTGTCTGAATTGGATTTCTGTCCCTTACAAGTTTCCTATTGAGACTTGTTCTTGAATTGCACTGAAGTAGAAGTCTAAAGATTCTTGAAAAGCTCTAAACTTCAATCTGTCCATTACGAACACCTTAACCTTAAGAAAAGGATATTTAAAGTAAGTATAAAAATCAAATGCAACTTCTCAAATTTTAAAGCCATACCCGCTCAATGGGTAAGCCAAATATGGCCAAGGTTAGCTTGAATTACTAGATCATGTGCTCCTCTCCACCTCCCGTCCTCCTTTAGTGGCTCCATAATGGCAGCCATATATTCCACTCACACAAAAAGCCTCACATCAAGGTCAATACCAAGCCTGCAGAGTATAATGCATGTGGATGTACTTTCATGAAGAAGCTATGTGAAAATGTAATAGAGCACATGCATATTCTGCAATGCAGAACAAATGACCAGCTTGTAAGACAGAGGAAAAGCTTTGCTTTTTGGTATGCAGAGAAATACTGAGTGAACATATTTCCAGTTAATTAAGTAGTTCATTGGACTCCGGTTTCTTATCACTTCTTCTGATGACCTCAAAGCACAGTGATTTATGCATGTAGTTCATCACTTTTTAGGAAACCTTGTAAGAAAAAACTGACATTCCTTTACCTATTTCCCCTTAAAAAAAATACAGCCAACCAAACTGTGAATTGCTACCCTCTGAGACCTCCACGTTACTCTCATTGTGATCACAGAGACTGCTCTGTTCCTGTTAGCTTCAGCACTGGGCTGAAGGTTTGGACTGGAATGATATTAGAAAGGCTGGTCTCTACAGCTCTCAGGTTGCTAAAGGGCCAGATGAAAATACTGGGTTGGCCAAAAAGTTCATTTGGGTTTTCCCATAAGATGATACAGGAAAACCCAAACTTTTTGGCCAACCAAATATAATCTTTAATTTAGCTAACTTTCAATTATTCCTGCTAATAAGTAGGTAATTCAAAATTGATTTTTGGGGGGGGGGGATCAGACATATACTGGGGTGGGAGAGAAGCTGAATGATGATAAATAGGTAAGTACTTTATACTCCACTGGTAAAAAGGGTAAATAAATACAACATTCAGCATTCAGCAAACATCCACCAAGTGCCTATTTAGAGTATGCAAAAGTGAGTAAAACACAGAACCGACCCCTCAAGAAGGTCACATTCTAGCTGTGAAGATGGAAAGGTTTCCAAATAAAATATAATTTAGTAAATGCTAAAATAAGAACAGATGTTATAAAAATACTCATTTAAAAGTTGTGAAATCTCAATTAGCTTCCACAATTAAGAAAGTAGAATTGTAGTATGAACTGTCTCCAGTGACAGAAAACCACTACAATCTCAATTCAACGCAATGTCCTCCCAGAAATTGAAGGGTGAAGGAAAAGACTCTTGCTGCATAAACATCTTCAGAGGCACAACTTGCCTGGACAGCAACAGACCTGCACAGCTTAAATTAACTGGTTTAAAAGATAACTGGGTTATTAAAATTCATCAGCAAAATTATTTACTCATGAACATAAAGTAACCTAACATTAACCTTCAATGACTGAACTGAGTCTATCTAACACTAACATGAATATTATTAGACAATGATGACATTTGGTTTGCACAAGTTTTTTTGGCTTAGACGTAAGATGGTTCCTTTGAATGTATGTGGTTTCAATTAATTTGCTTCATATTTGGATTGTATGTATAATACATTGCTTTTACCATACTAAAGGAAAGAAAAGAAAGATGTGGTCTTATGATAAAGAAAATGTTGATTATTTGGACTTGGATCAGACATGGCATGGTGGGGTAGAGAAAAGCCGAATGATGATAGGTAAGTATTTTGTACCCCACTGGTAAAAAGCAGGGTATAAATAAATACTGGAGAATAGAATCTCATTTTAATGCAAGCTGCTTCTGAATTCTAAAATAACCAGTGTTTCCATAAACACTACCTTGTGCATCACCACCACCATCGTCACAGTCCGAAACGTACAATAATTAAAGAACTTCAGCCTAGAATAACTTCCATGAGATACAGTGTTTTTAATGGACAGTCTTCAACTTGGAGTTCCTTCTTCCTCTGCGGATTTTATAACATTGATTTATTTACCTTTAGGTGTGACACAACGGTCTCTTTCTAAGTTTGGCACGTCTCACTCAGAAATCCCTTCCAATTCTGCCATCTTTAGGACATGCCATTGCATCCTTCAATGTAACTGCCTGTCACTGTGTAAGTTAAAGTCCAGACTCTGTCATTAACTAGCCATGTCACCTGACCTCATCAAACCTGCATTTCTTCAACTTATAATGTGGCAAGAGTGAGCTTTTCCCTAAGAGCTCCTTGTAGTTTATTTTTCTTTCCACTTTAACAGTTTATCATTTTACCACTTTGTACAGCTGAGGAAGGGAACAGATTTCCACAGAAACTAAAACAGAATTTTTTAGAAGACTGTTTTATGTATACATGTATTTTTAAAATTATTTTCCTAATACTCTTCAGGGATGCGGTAACTTCAACAAATAGTAGTATCAAACTTTGCATCAGAGGAATTGGCAAAAGTTCAGATTATGAGGTAAATGGCTCAACAAGTGACAGAAAATGAGACAAATTTTGTCTAATTCATCTTGTTCCATGATCTGACTAATTTCCAAATTTTCTGGGTTGGGGAGTGAAGAGATTTTCTCTGATTTTTTCCTGCAGCGGCAGATATAACAACTCCCTCATTCTGTTGTATAGGTAGAGAGGCATACCACTCTCTTCATAACGCAGCACGTGGATGGCAAGATGAAGAGAGCCTGGATATAGTAAGGCCAAGACAGTGGCAAAGGGCCAGAGCATGGTGATCTGGCTCTTTCCTCAAATCCATTTTCCCCAGGCAAAGCATATTCTGGTTATTTGATATCTAAAAGCATCTTCTGCACAATTCAGAGAATTATGCAGGTTTCACATTGAAAAGTTAGGAAAGATACAGAATCTAGGGAATAATCTTTGTATTTCCAGCAGCATCAATAAAGTGCTCTAAGCTTAGTGAAGTGTCCATCAGAAATATTTTTAGACATAGAAATCAATAAAATATTCTCCATTCGTTAAAAAAAAAAACACTTTGGAATAGAGGCTATTAATTCCAGTTTGTTAGTGAATATTTTTGCATTAGGATGAATTTTATTTCCTTATACAATCTACGCCTGTGAAACGCGTCTTATATTATCTCTTTTAACACTCACCATAAACCTATCAGTACAATTATTATTACCCCCTTTTATAGGTAATGAAAATGAAACAGAGAAAGTTTGTGATATAATAAGAAATATATAAGCTCTGGTTCCCTGCACAGAGCTTCTAAAACTCTTATAACTTCTTGAGAGGTAGGGGTTAGAAGAGTGTCTTTTGTTACCCATAATAAGCCCTTTTCATCCTACCTGAGTTTATGGTAATAAGGTGACTCTAAGAGGATTGGGGCTGGTTGTCAGAGGAACCAACCATGTGACTGGGGGGTTGAAACTTCCAGCCCCACTCCAAAGTCCGGGGAGGGAAAAAGGGCTGGGGATTGAAGTAATCACCAATGATTTAATCAATTGTGCCCACATAATAGATGCTCTATAAAAACCCTAAAAACAAACAGGTTCAGAAAGCATCCAGGTTGGTAAACGCACCCACGTTCTGGGAGGCGGGTGTACCCCAAACTCCACAAAGACAGAAGCTCTTTTGTTCAGGACCCTCCAGACCTTGCCCCATATACCCCTTCATCTGGCCGTTCATTTGTATCCTTTATAATATCCCTTATAATAAACCAGTAGTAGTAATTAAGTGTTTTCCTGAGTTCTGTGAGCCATTCTAGCAAATTATCAAACCTGAGGGGAGGCAGAGGTCGTGAGAACCCCTGATTTATAGCCGGCTGGTCAGAAGTACCAGACTTGAGATTGGAATCTGAAGTGGGAGGCAGTCTTACAGGACTGAGCCCTTAACCTATGGGGTCTGCACTAATTCCAGGTAGGGTCAGAACTGAGTTAAATTGTAGGATGCCCAGTGGATGCCCAAAGGGAAATGAAGAAATGCTTGGTGTGAAAGACCCACACACCTGGTGTCAGAAGTGTTGAGTAGAGGAACAGCTTTCCTTTTGAAAGGTTAAACACTACAGTCACAGAGCTAAGTAACAGAGTTGGGCTCTGGAGCCAAGCAAACTCTACAACAACATTCTTAAATAATGAAATGTGTTTGAGTAAAATGAAAGCCATCGCATTGTTTAATATTCATAACAAACAAGCATGGTTACTGAGAACAATAAAGAGCTGGAAGAATAACAAAACCGCCGCGTTAACTCTTGCCTGTGTCTGCCGCACTGCCCGCTCCACTCGGCGTGTGCTTCCTCTCTCAAGTTTTGTCCGAAGGATCAAAGCTGATGTCTGGATGGCCCAGAACTTGGGTTGTGAAAGCAAACACTAATAGGAAGGAAAAAAAAAAGACCACAGAAGAAATGGATAAACTGGATAATCCCACTCTAAACATTAACAAAATGAATATGTCAGGATACAGCTGAGTGCAGATTTGAAAGTCATCCCAGTGAAAAATAATAAAAGACGACATGCGCTTTCAAATATTTTTTATGAAGAATGGGTTCATTTGAGCAGGATCATTACTTAAGACAGTTGTCCTGTTCTACTGAATAAAATCTTTAAGGAATGAATCAGAATATTTCCAGATAATCAAACGATAAGTGGAATATATCACACCATAAATTAATAAATGTTTTTAATCTCATGAGTTATTAAAAAATGTGAGAAAATAAACTACGTAAAATAAATGCCATCTTTCTCAAATCTGAAATAAATTTTTAAAAATCATCCGAACTCACAAATGAAAACAAATGATTAGAAATCTGGTACCTTTCACTTAAAAAATATCCTTATCCACGATGCAAATGCAAATCAAACTTTAAGAAAACCATTCTAAAATGTTTGATCTAGTCTTGGTTAGGGTAGGGGGGTCTCTAATTTTAATTAAAATGCTATCCTAGAGGGGGCATCTTAAGAAAGACTGGTTCATAAGAAAACCTTGAATATGCACATACTGAATCCTAGCCTGAGAGAAAGCTGTGACCACCATCAGCCCAGAGCGTGCAGTAGAAACCCCTGAATATGACCACGAATGTAGTGGGGAAAAGTGAAAGTTCTGGGTGCGTGAAAACAGGGGCAAAATGTATTATGATACAAAATGTATTTTTATACAATGCTTGGTATAAAGAACACAACTTAAGCTCTTTGCTGATGACATGGAAACCAATACTGTCCCTGAGTGATCATTCACAACAATAACTCTCACTGAAGATTGCTTTTAAGAAAGTTAAAAGGCTTATTCCTTTGAAAGCTGACTGCATCCTTGATTATGTGCTTATTTCTAGAAGTTGGGTATAAAAAACACCCTAGTTAATTAGAATTGAATTAATCATTCAAAACCTAGCTGCTCATTAGAAGGAGAAGCTTTTGGTATCTTAAAAGTAAATCAGATCTCTGAGAGCAGAATCTGGGCATCAGTGTTTTTTAAAACATTCCCCAGATAATTCTAAGGCATAGCCAAATTTAAGAACTACTAGGCTAAGCTAACACAAGTATTTGTTTTTGGTCAAATTCACTCGTAACTTCAAATTCTCATTAAAAGTGAGCAAGAAGTCCTTCAGTGGAGTCCCCGCAACTCCTTACTGTACCATGCCCAGCTCACTTCCACCATTGCTATTACCTGCCTGGCCCCTACAGGTACATGAATTTTCAACTCCAAATCTCTGCCAACTTTCTTACAATAAAAAGAAGAACGAAGCACCAACAGGTTAGATCACTTGCTCAATGTCACACCTTCATTAGCAGCAAAAACTGACTCTAATACAGTACTTGGTCTCTTGATCCCCAAAGCAACATCTTTTTTTTTGGGGGGGGGGGGGGAATTGCACTAGGATGCATGAGTTTCAACCATTTTCATTTTGTAACTGAAATATAGTTGACATACAATATTATGTCAGTTTCAAAGGTCCTACATAATGATTTCATATTTGCATACATTATAAAGTGATCACCACAATAAGTCCAGCAACCATCTTTTCCCACACAAAGTTATTACAACATTATTGACCATATTCCTTTACAGTTTTCTTAACACCTTCTCCAAGGAAGTGGATGACAGAACCCAGGAGACACTGGTAGAGTAATTTAAGAAGAGGACTCAGTAAAGAACTTTAGGAAACTGCTCTTTGAAAGGGAAGTGGAAGAAGAGGAGTAAACAAAGAACACACAAATAAGGGAGAAGGAGAATCAAAAGAACAAATGCTTACTGAAATGAGTTCATTCAATAATTCACTTGAGCACCTACCCTGTACAAGGCAGTGTGCACAAGGACCCAGGGATGAGGTAGTGAGCAAGACAGACTAGGGTGAAAAAAAACAGACAGGCAAGATCCCTGCCCTCAGGGAAGTTACATTCTAATGCAATGGCTACTAGGTAAACTTACTCTTCTATAAGTAAGTTTGCAAATTAAAATATTTTTATCTCCTTGAAATACAGTTATATGGCACTATAAATAAATACATGATGAAACGGAAGACATTAAAAAAACTAATTCTTTAAAATTTGTGACACTACTGACAGAAGATTTTAGTGTAAAATGTGATCTCAAGAATTTTCAAAAAAAAAGAATCCACTTTTTTCATTAAGTAAATCTGCACACTGATTCTACTACCTACAGTGGGTTGCCTTTTTTCTCTTCATTTTATTAAAGGAACTGTCTCCATAACCTCACGACAGGATGGAAGAGCACTGAGGAAATGGCTCTGAGGACCAGTGGGGATAATCTCCAAGTCAGCCAGAGCTTGATCAGAACCCCAGCTCCACCAAGGGAGGGTAACCTTGGGAAGTCATCTGACCTCTCAGGGTCCTACTTCCCTCCTCTCTAAAATAGGAACAGTAATTCCCATCTCTCACAAACTTGTGAGGATTGTATAAGCATGAATAGGTAATGCTCAACAAGCCTCTGAGAGTGCCTGTTGAGAAGCACAGGTGGTGCTCCTCGGACTTCTCCTCCTATAATGTTTTCTCTCACCCTCAGCAGGGGTGAGGCACAGGTGATGGCCCTGACCATCAGCTAACCCCAAAATACAGCACCTGGGCATCCTGAGCATTTGAAGCTGAAGGAGTCTGAGAAAAGAGCAGAAGCAGGAAGATCACTCTGACCTTCCCACTGCCCTTCTCTCCTGAAACAGGTCATAAAACTCATGTGAGAGGTGCCCTCCCTACACACAGAGGAAAGGAACATCCTTATCTCCAAGGACAAAGGGACACTGAGAAAAATCCCAACAAGCAGGCCTTACTAAGTTTCCCCCAGTTCACTACCCTTACCTTTGACCTATCACATTCCTCCGCGACTGCCCATGCTTCACCAGACCCAGCACAAAAATACTCAGGTTTAACTGTTTCATTGGGTCTTCATCTCCTTATGAAGGCTCCCATGTCACACAAAACCTATACTAAGTAAACATGTGCGCTTTTCTCCTGTTAACCTGTCCTTGTCAGTATAATTTTTGGACCCAGTTTGGAATCCTAAGAGGGTCAAGGAAAACTTTTTCCTCTCCCACAGCCCCTAGCCACATGGTCACTTTATACCAATAACATCCTGGCACACGGACCAGAACAGGCCGCGGGCTTGTCAGTTAAAGCCCAGCTTTAAAAGGTCTGCACACCAAAGTGGGGAGATATTTTCCTTGGGAAAACTACCAACTCAGACTGTTTTCTATGCTGGCATGAGAACAAGAGTTTGTCTGAGACTTTTATGTGAAGGTCAAGCAAAACATTCTCACTAAACACTGAAAGTAAAATGCAATCTGAAAAACAGACATTTGAAAGGCTTTAAAGAAGGAACTGACTGGATAATGATATCACTGAAGAATGCATTTATCTTATATTTTTTTGGCTGGGAGATATACAGACTTGGGAAAGTCTTTCTAAAAGGAGGTAACTGCAGATAGGCTGTGTTTAATATATCTTACAAAACACCACTGCCCACAAGGTAAAAATCAGTCAGAATATGGGACACTAGATAAAGAAAAAGAAAATTAAACAGGAGACATGCTTTAATGATCTATATAGTTGTAGAATGTTCATATTATTGCTAAATAATATTTCACTGCAATATACAATTTATTTAACTATTATACTACTAACTGGCATTAGGTACTTTCCGATCTGGGGCTATTAGAAATATGCTATGAACATTCTAGATGTGCTATCAGAATGTGCCATCACGCACATTCTAAGACATGTTCTTTTTTTTTTTTTTTTTTAATTGGCTGCATTGGGTCTTTGTTGCTGCACACAGGCTCTCTCTAGTTGATGCCAGCGGGGGCTATTCTTCATTGTGGTGCAAGGGCTCCTCATTGTAGTGGCTTCTCTTGTTGCAGAGCACGGGCTCCAGGCTCACGGGCTTCAATAGTTGCGGCACATGAGCTCAATAGTTGTGGCTCACGGGCTCCAGAGCACAAGCTCAACAGTTGCAGCACACAGGCTCAGTTGCTCCACAGGATGTGGAATCTTCCCAGAGCAGGGCTCGAACCCGTGTCCCCTGCGTTGGCAGGCAGACTCCCAAGCACTGAGCCACCTAGGAAGTCCCTAAGACATGTTCTTTAGGTGAACACATACAAGTATTTCTATCGGTCATATACTTAGGAGTATATGGTGGTATATTCTGGAGGGTATTCAGTAGTATTCCATCATGGTTAATTTGCATTTCTCTAATGAATCTGCATTTCTCTAATGATTAATAAAGTTGAGCACCTTTTAATATGTTAATGACCATCTTAATATCTCTCTTTTAAGTCTCTATTGAAGTCCTTTGCCTGTTGTTTTCCATTGGGTTGCCAAAAATTTTCTTGATAACTTAAGTATTCTTTATATTTTCTGAATACAAGCCCTCTGTCTTTGTTGGAGGAGGGTAACATATTATTCACATTTGACAAATACTTACACAACTTACACAACAGTGCTGGCAAGGCACTGGTCTCAGTGCTTTACAAATACTAACGGTACCTTTTGATTTTTAAAAAGTGCCTAATATTAATAATCATCCAGTTTATCATTTGTTTTATAATTAGAGCTTTATTGTCCTTTTTGACTGTCCTAAGGTCTCAAAGATGTTCTCCTGTATTTTTCCTCTAAAAGCTTTACGGTTTTGCTTTTCACTTCCACGTATTCAATCTGGAATTGATTTTCGTATATTTAGCATGATATAGGGATTAAGATAGCTTTTTTCCATATGGATATAAATCATCTAGTACCGTTTATTGAAAAGCCTACCCTTTCCCCACTGTGCTGCAATGCCAACTTTGACATAAGTCAGATGAACCGTGTATGTATGGCTCTGTTCTTGGACTCTTTTATCTGTTCCACTGGTTAGTTTGTATTTCCTCATGTCAAAATGTCTTAATTCAGTGTTTCTCAAGCTTTAAAGTGCATAAGAATAATCTAGAGAGATTGTTAAAACACAGACTCCTTGGCCCCAACCCCAAAGATTCTGATTCAACAGGGTGTAAAGTGGAGCCAGAGAAATTCCATTTCTAACAAGCTCCCAGGTGATGCTCATGCTGCCAGTCCAAGAACCACAGTATGCTAAGCTCTGTCTTAATTGATATAGTTTTATAATGTCTTGGTACTGCCAATGGAAGTACTCCATTTCTGTTCTTCAGGACTGACTTAGCTATTCTTAGCCCTTTGCATTTCCATATGAATTTCAAAGTCAGCCTGAGTTCCACAAAAGCAAAAAAACAACGGCAGCAACAACAAAAACAACAGTGGAAGCATGGAGTCTTAACCACTGGACTGCCAGGGAAGTCCCCACCATGCTATCTTCTGTTTCTATGAATGTGACTACTCTAGATACCTCATATAAGTGGAATCATGCAGTTGCAAATGCTCTCTTTTTAAAGTTCATTTATTGTTACCTGGAGTCTGTTAACTAAAGCAATTTGATGAAACACTGGCTCACTAAATTGAGTACTGGCTAAAAATCCAGTAAAAAACAGACACAAGAAATTTGGTATGTTCAACTAGCAGCAATCTGAGAAGCAGGACAATGCTACAGAACACTGTACCATTTGCAACCATATACTTGTACGTGAAATGAAATTTCCACCACTTTCACACACCAGGGCAGAGGCCAGAAACCCGCTAAAAGTAAGTAGTAACATTTGTGTCTCTTTTAAGAAAAGTTTTCTCATGGACTTCCCTGGTGATCCAGTGATTAAGAATCCACCTTCCAATGCAGGGCACACAGCTTCAATCTCTGGTCGGGGAACTGGGATCCCACATGCTGTGGGGCAGCTAAGCCTGCGCACAACTACTGAGCCCACGTGCCACAACGAAAGATCCCGCATGCCTCCACAAAGATCTCGTGCACTGCAACTAAGAACCAACGCAGGAAAATAAATAAATAAATAAATAAAATATTAAAAAAATAAAATTCTCTCATTTCTCAAATTTCATTGACTAAAACCTCTGAAAGGTGACTCTGAGTCAGTTGGCTTTCACAAGTGTATAATTTTTCATACACACTTTAACATTTCTATTGTTGTGAAAGTTGAAATAAACTTTTATTTACAGTTAGAATGTTTTATAAGTTAAAGAATCAATCCACTTCAGCAACTGTTGATAAGGAGGGTAACAAGATACCCTGAGAGCAAAAGGGAGACAGCTCTGCATACCTCAGCAGTAGGTTCTCACTAAGACAGGCCACTGGAGCTGATGCTCAGGCTCAGACTAAAAAAAGAGCTGTAATCATGCACGGATAACATCTAAGGAAACGCCATTAACAACCTGGAAAAGTCAGTGAATACCACTTTAACTCACACTGAAAAGTAAATTTTAATATTACAACACACTATATAGAAAGTATGATTTTATTTAGCTAACAATCTCCCACCATATGCAACATTGCCCTCATTTCCAGAAAAGCAGCCAAGAAAATTCTCTAACACCATCAAAGAGGATCTGGAGTGCTGTTCGATTAAAAACAAATTTCCTTCCATTCTTATCACTACACATTTCAAATACTCTTCTTCCAGAGGTCACTAGGACCGCTTACATGACAGACAGTCAGTCTGCTCCTTTAAATATGAAGGAGCGTTCAGATAGTTGCTTTTTCCACACATAAATCAAGGCAACTCAGAGCTCTCCTGCGGGTGCAAAACTGTTTGGCTACTCTAAAGGCAAATCAAACGATGCCCACTCAGGTCAGGTTGACCTTGTAAAAGCAAGAAATAAAAAAATACTTTCAAAAGCAGAATTATTCCCCCTTCTTAATGAGCTATTTAAAGGAGCATTCATTATTAAAATCAGTACCAAATAAGTTTAAATTCCAAAAGCAGTCTATAAATTATTCCCAGTGGAACAGCAGTCCAAATGCCCTGTCCTTGCTCTGTAGACCATTTAAAATCTGTCTCAAAGCTATTTTTCCCCAAGTCTTGCTACTGCCCTAAACAAACCTTGCAACACAGCCAAATGCACCCAGCACAGCTCACACGTGACCACCTCCTTGCTGTTGCTCATGTTATCACTCCATCTAGGTCCCATCTGTCATTCAAGGCCCCTCTAATCCTCCCTTATTGAACAAAGCCTTCTTTGCTCAGTTTTAAATATTTTCTTCTTTTCTAAGCAGTCAGGGGATTTATTTACCTGTGCTGTCAATTTGTAGTTTAAATTGCCTGGTACTGCTAATTACATTTTCATAAGTTTATCTGATCTTGGCTAAATTAAAAATTCCATGAAGGCAAGTCTTATGTTTTATACCTTTATTTCTTCCACAATATCTAGCTGCATGCTTGGCAAATCCTGAGATTCTGGATGTCCTGCTATTACAATGCTCTCAGAGCTCTTTTTCTCCACTCTGCAAATCTTCATATAGAAAGCAGACACCAGGGAGATCAAGCTGATGGTCGTTTAGTTACCTCAAAAGAGAAAGACCTCCTGCATTCTGGAGATGCCAGTTGATCAGCACTACCAGATGCACCTTTCACACGGTTATGAAAAGCAGACCTATTTAAAGCATACAAATTATTTTTGAACTGAATTTTTCATCCTTTAACACCATGTTAATTCATAATGTCAAAAGCCTAACACCTTTAGCCTCAATGAAGGTCAAAAGCAGAAGCACAAAGCCATGAGTCTGAATAAGACTCCTCAATATCAAATGTATTCTCATCTTAGCTATAAGCCACATATATTTCTCCTATCTGGGGACTGGAAGCCCCACTACGGAGCTTTTCTTTTTCAAGGTTTTTTTCCTTCACCTTATATTAATACTCTCCATCATCACTGATTCTGCTTCTCACCAGCCTAATAAACATCAATAACATTAACTTTAAAAGTAAAATGTACACAATGACGTCAGTGCTGTTTATTCCTTAAAATGGTTTATCAAATAACATTTAAATGATCTTGCTATTGCCCGAAATGGTTTTTAGATTTTATTTTTTATTATTTGATATGCAAAGAAGATTAAAAGTAACTAAAATGCAAATTATAAAGTATAATATAAAACGCCTGTGAATCTGGGACTGGTTTCTTAACTTATCATTACATTTATAAAACTCATTCACGTTGTTACTTGTAGCTATTTATTTTCATTTATTCTCACTTCACTGTTGTGTATTTCATACTTGTGATATAAGATATCACAGTTTATCCTTTCTCCTGTCAACAAACATTTAGGTTGTCTACAGATTGTTTGCCATTACAAACACTACTATTATTAAACATTCTTATACATGTCCACTGATGCAGATGTACAAGTTTCTTAGGTGTACTTCTAAGACTGGAATTTCTAGAACACCTGTTATACACAACTTCTTGGTGTTTTTTTGACATCTCTCTGATGTGGATAAAAATGGATTACATTTTTTAAATTCTGCTTTTTAATTTCAAGCTATTTCTAGAAGTTACATTTTTCCTCCCAAATCATGAACATCTAATAACTAACATAAGTTAGGCTATCTTTGTGATTACATCCTTCATTTCTTTAAACATTTCACACATAGCTGTTCTATATTATGAATGAGAAGACTGCAATTCATCCTTTAATCTATTGTTTGTTGACTCTCAACACAGTGGCCTGCCTTCCGTTTGTTGATTTTTTTTAATATAAATTTATTTATTTTTATTTATTGGCTGCACTGGATCTTCGTTGCTGTGCACGGCCTTCCTCTAGTTGTGGCGAGCTGGGGCTACTCTTCCTTGGGTGTGCAGCCTTCTCATTGCGGTGGCTTCTCTTCTGGAGCATGGGCTCTAGGAGTGCGGGCTCTAGGAGCGTGGGCTTCAGTAGCTGTGGTGCATGGGCTTAGCTGCTCCACGGCATGTGGGATCTTCCTGGCCCAGGGATCAAACCCATGTCCCCTGCATTGGCAGGAAGATTCTTAACCACTGTGACACCAGGGAAGTCCCTGCTGATCTTTAATTATGAGCTCACTGCTCAATTTTTAATTTGGGTTTAGGAGATGTTTTCCTCTAGAGACTGGTTTCTGCTGCCACAGCCAAGCAGCACCATGAATTCACAATCACTTCAGACTTGCTTGAGGGTCTTAACTCAGTGGAAAGTTCTGAAGGTGCTATTCCCTCAGGTAACTCCATCCCTCACAGCTGGCTGCCTGCAGAGGCCTTGGCTCCCTGCCTCTGGTTGCTGGCCCTGACCCCAGCTTCTGATTTCTCTGAGTATCTATGCACATATGCATGTGTTTAAGTCAGGTCTGAAGGCTCCTTAGACACCTTTTCTACCTCTTGTGAGACTAGCAGTGTCTTAACACCATGAGAGCCTCTGCTCTCTGGTCCGTGAGTCCCCCTTCTTCCTTTTTTTAAAGCCATGTCTTTAAATTTCGTAGCTCCTCCCTATTTCCTTTGCTGCTAAAGACACTATGGGGCAAGACAAGATTGAAACCCAGTAAGAGACACAGGGAGACTGAGAGAAGTCTAAAGGTAGCCTGAGCATGCTCCAGGGAGCCTGCGTATATCTTCAACCCAAAATAAGGATGGTTATCTAGCCATGAGGCAATCATGGGCTTTGCTCATTTTCCATATAGTTTTGTGCCAGAGGTCTTTTAACTTTTTTTTTCTTTTTAAATATTTAATTTTTATTTATTTTTTGGCTGCACTGGGTCTTAGTTGCAGCACGTGGGATCTTCATTGCGGCATGCAGGATCTTTCGTTGCGGCGCACAGGCTTCTCTCTAGTTGTGGCATACGGGCTTAGATATCCTGTGGCATGTGGGATCTTAGTTCCCTGACCAGGGATAGAACCAGCGTCCCCTGCATTGCAAGGCAGATTCTTTACCACTGGACCACCAGGGAAGTCCCTAACTTTTTATTTTCAAATTTATTTTCTCCTTAAGAAAAGTTTCGAGAATAATACAAAGAATTCCCATACACCCTTCACCCAAGTGTTAACATTTTGCCACACTACTGACAGTTGGATCTACAGGCCCAATAAAGATTCTACTAAAGATGGCATTTACAGTTTAAAATAATTAAATTCTACTAATTAACTACTTTTACATCCACTAACACAAGTTACCTGAAATCACATATTAATACCTCACTTTATTTTATTGTATACACAAGTTTCCTGCCCAATGCACTCCTAAGGTTTACATTCACCTGAGCTATCTTTTTCTGTTTGTTGTTTCTGTTGACTCTGAATCACGAGGGGGAGAAACTCAATTTAATAAACATTTTATCATGCTAAGGGCCAAAGGTACCCCTAACTGGAGCTCCATACAGTATATCCATCCACTCAAATTTGAGGTTTCTTTTGAATACAAGTTTCTGAGAATATTTGGGTAAAACTCGCTTGATTTTTGCCTTAAAAATGAAATAACCTTCATACTGAATAAGAACACTGAGCAATTTCCCATTGGGAATTTGTTCTTCTCTTTCTATTCTTTCCATTTAACACTTTAGGTAAGTTGAGTATTTCTGTTGTACTTTAGAAATTGATGATAAGGACTAATCTACACTGAAACCAAAATCTACTTTGATAAACTAATCAATCTTAAATACTAGAGCTCTAAATAAAATACATGCATTTTCCCTTCTAGGTTATTCTTAGTGACTCTTGAAGTATATGATAAATACCATAAAATAAACCCATATTTAGTACAGTGTTTGATCTGTTTTGACAAATGTATACACCCATGTAACCACCACAAACATCAACACACACGAAACTTCTATCAGCCACAAAAATGCCCTTGTTCCCTTGTTCCTCTCTGTAATCAATCTGTGACCTATTTTCTGTCATTATGATTTAGTTTTGCCTATTCTAGAATTCCAATGAAATGAAATCATACAATCTAAGCTTCTTCAATTCAAAATCACGTTTTTCAGATTCAACCACTGTTGCACATACTAGTACTTCATTTCTTTTTATTGCTGAGTATTATTTCTTTAGATGGATATACTGAAATTTATTGTTCACTTGTCGATGGACATTTGTGTTGTTTCCAGTTTTAAGCTATTACAGATTAAACAGCTATGAACATTTGTGTAAGTCTTTGTGGAGCCAAATACTTTCATTTCACATAGATAAATACCGGGCAGTAGAAGTGATGATTAACTGTATGAGAAAAAGCAAAACTGTGTTTCAAAGTGGTTATGCCATTTTATGTTACATTACATTTATAATGTATAAGAATTCCAACTACCCTGTATAGCAATATATGTTTTAAGTGGTGTACAGCAGTATATTTTTGTGGTTTTAATTTGTATTTTCCCAATGACTAGTGGTATTAACCATCTTTCATGCTCTCAATGGTCATTCATATATCCTAGTGTCATTAGGTAGGGGTTTTTTGGTTGTTGTTTTTTGTATTTTGTCCATAGTTTGTAATTTTTTATCTGCAGATGGATGGTTCCAAAGAGCTTACTTGGCCATCACAGAAACAGAAGTACTCCAAATAAATTTTAGAATCAGCTTCTCAATTTCTGAAGAAAAAAAAAAAAAAGGAGGGGGCCTCCTGGATTCTGATTGCTATTGGATTTAAATTATAGCTCAGTTTTGGGAGAACTGTCAGTTCAACAGTATTAAGCCTTTCAACTCGTAGACATGGTAAATCTTTCCATTTATTTAGATCTTCAATTTCTTAAAGCAATATTGGTCATTTTTAGTGTACGGGTCTTACACATCAGTCAAGTTCATCACTAAGCATTTGATGTTTTATGCTATTGCAAATGGTTTTAAAACTACTTTCTCAATTATTCACTGCTAGTATATATAAATGTAATTGACTTTTTTATATTGACCTTGTATTCTCAGACTTTGCTTATTAGCCCTAGTAGCTTTCATGTCTATTCTTTAGGGTTTCCAATGTAAAGAACTGTGTTGTCTATGCATAATGATAATTTTATATCTTCCTTTCCAATCTCCACTCCTTCTGTATCTTCTTCATGTCTTCCTGCACTAGCTGGGATTTCCAGTTCAATGGAGAAGAGAAGCTTCATTTTCCTGATCTTAGAGAGAAGAAACTGTTTTTCATCAATAATGATTTTAACTCTAGATTTTTCATAGATACCCCTTATCGGGTTGATATTCTCTTCTATTCATAGTTTATTAAAGTTTTTATAATGAAAGGGTGTTGAATTTTCATTAAGCTTTTCTCCTTTACTATATTAATAAGGTGAACTGCAATGATTGTTCAATTTTGCATTCCTGAGATAAACATTATTTGGTTATGACTTCTTATCCTTTTTATATACTGCTATTTCATATATTTTGCCCCAGTTTTGTGGTTGTTTACAATTAGACTTCAAATCCAGTACCAGTTACTCCAGCATGGCTAGAAATAAACCCACAAATAAGCATTAACCTTAAGCCATGGTTAACTGTGAAGAAAGAAGTCTAGCAGTTACCAAAGTAGACGATGGTAAGAAAAGAGCCATGTAAGATCCCACAAATCCCATTCCTCATTCTTTCTCTGTCTATTCTTGAAATATGATATATACAAGTAACCTAGTTCAACTCCAGTCAAAAAACATTTTTTAAGCCTCTGCTTAACAACAGTTAACCCACAAACTGAAACAAAACATACCCATCTCCTGCTTCTTCAAAAGTTACCAAGTTATGACCCAGATATAGCTACAAGACCAATGATCAGAATGCCTGTTAAATTAAAATGCAAGAGTAACATCTGGGGAGACAAGTATTCAAATCAGAAAGACAATCAAAACCCTGGGTTATCCTGCTTAATATAAACCTGGCATAGAAGTATCATGACTATCTCGCATTTATATTGCCTAACTTAAAAAATTAAAATTAAGAAATAAGTATGCCCTAGAAGAAAAAAAGGTATCATTTTTATCTGTGAAAATGGTTAGCAAACTACTTTAAGTTCATAGTGAAGTATTTCTTAAATAGCAGAAAGAGAAAAGACATACAATATAATATGTAACTTCCAAAGGTCTTTTTCCGTTTTTCATTTACAGAGAATCTGGGGCTTTAGGCAGACAGTCAAAAGGCAGGCTGCCAGTATCAATTCACACTTAAGCAAAACTTTTGCCAATGAAAACTGAAACACCTGTATGAATTAACTAAATTGTTCCCATTTTCAACAATGAAAGGAAATTAAAAGCATTACTGAATGTCACTGACTTGGCTCATCTGACAGGAAATAACGTAGATAACACAGCTAATTTTAAATTATCAAGCTGATACAACATAAATGGCTCTCTAGAACAATGTGGGTTATTTTTACTATGACTCATTCAGTTTTCCTGAAATGTGAGGAAAGAATATCTCAGGAATAGCATTACATAATGACAATGTTAAAAAAAGTAAAGTATTCCTCTTAGGACAATCTTCTGCCATTGCTGAATTAAAACATTTTCCCAATTTTCCTCACATATATTTCAACATGCTACACCAACCTGGAAACAGTGGCTAAAATCCTTCCAAAAAAGAGATTTCACCATTATTTTAGTAAACTGTAGGACAGCTCATGAAAACTGAACAACATTCAGGACCAATAAGCCACTCATTTAGTTCAATAAGCATTTATCAGATGTCCAATAACTGTGGTTCCTGTCCCTCCAAGTGCTCACAATACACTGGTAGGGGTACTGAGATTTCTACCAGACTCACTCTTCCATCAACAGAGGAAGACACCTCATAGCCTCAAGGGTTCACAACTCCAGACCCTGGCCACCACGCTGCAGCCAGAGCAGGGAAACGGATGCTCAAGAAGGAAGAGGATGCTGCTTCTTTCCTCTCTGTTCCCTTCTCTTCCGCATCTACAGCCAATTCCAAACAGCCCTTATCCCCTTAGAAAGTCCTATTCTTTGAAAACAGTAATGCGCTCCTACAAACCAGCAACCAGATAACCTGACTCATCCGTGAATGCTATGGGGACACCAGGCTCGACCTACCTGCACTGAAGTATTTTCATATACATTCTGTAATTTGATCCTCAAAACCAGTTTTCAGTGCTGAGGGAGGGGCACATCATTCCCTCCCTCATTTTACAAACAAGGAAGATGAAACAAGTGGTTATCCTAAGGATACACTAGGTAGTACACTGGGTAGTAGTACCACCTATATCGTGGCTCTCAGGGGAGCAATGCAGCACCTCGCTGCAGGACAGATATAAATCCTTTTCCTGGTTCCAGTGTACTTCATTCATTCCCGTATTTTGCACTTTTCTTGAGCAACAACTGTGAGTAAAGCATTGTAGCAGGTCTTATAAAAGACCCAGAGAAGAACGGAAACTACTGCCTAAAACTGGAAGTTTATGGTCTTATGGCGAAGATAAGACATATACATAAATAATTACAATAAGCCCCAGTAAGATCCTTGTTGAAAGCAAGCTCAGAAGCAGGGTAGCACCTAAAAGTGGTCCCTCTTGCCTCAAACACTCCTCTGGAGTTATACAGGATATAAATAAAGGCTATTTACGTACAGGATATATAGTTATATGGGATACAAATTTTAGTGAAATTCTTCATTGAAACCAGGGACCACTTCTAATTCACCTTATTATCTGCTTCAGAATCACACACAAAGAAGGGATAAGAGGAAGGACTAAATGACAAAAGGCAGAGTGATCTGGGGTTTTCTGGTGTATTCTGTATGCTTCCTTTGGGATGAGAAATGGAATGGGTGGTACACAGCCCAAAGTATGCATGGGGCTCCTCAAAGCCCTCCTCACTGTAAGTTCCTTGCCTTACTTCTTACCAGTTAAAGATTTACCTAGCATTAACAAACTCATCTCTCTAGAAGAGTTAGTCCTGGCACCATGAAGCACTGTCACTGAACAGCTTTCCTCGAAAAAGAGATCAGTCCTCAGGTCAGTGCTGACTTGGAAAATAGCTGGAGGAAGAGAGCAGAAAAATTCTGTATTATAAAGCCCTGGGGGGCAAGTATGTAACCTGAGTTTACAACCTTCAGTGCAAGCTAGGAGGGATGAGTTACCTACCCTCAGAGGCTCCCAGAGTTTATTACTTCAGAAGCACCTAACTGTACAGAGGAATAAGAACAGGAAAAGAAATTTAAAAAAAAAGAAAGAAAGAAAGAAAAAAGAAAAGAATTAGAAAAGAAATAAGAAAAGCTTAAAGAAAAGAATATCCACAAAAAACACTAAAAAAAAACAAACAGCTAACTGCCTGAATGTAAACGGAGTGTTTTCATGTCATTTCAGGATAACTGCGGATCATCTACAGTCCACAGTAATCTGCTTATGAAGCCAACCCCAAGAAGACATTACTGCTGACCACCCCCCCCCATGACAGGCCAGCAGGAACACTTCCTGTCATATGCTGCATCCTGTTTACCTCAGGCATCAGAAGAAAACCAAGCATCCTGGTCATCATTTATCATCCAGACACTCGATGACTGTCCCCACCCAGCTCTGCACGTCCCTACACTGACTCAAGCTCCCCACCATTTCAGACCCTCTGTGTCCTTCCCTGTGCCTCATGCCAGGAAGACCCACCTTCAACATCACCTTCCCATTGAGATCTTCCCCCAACTTCTCGTCTAAAATAGCAGTTCTCAACCCTTTCTTATTCCCTTACACTGTTTTATGTTTACACTGACCACTTCTATTGAATATCCATTTCTTTCTTTGTTTACCATGTATTTCCCTCACAAGAATGTAAACTCCAAGAGGGAAAAGGATGTTGACTGCTGTATCTCCAATAACCAACATAATGCCTGGTATTTGTTAAGAATTCAATCAATATTAGCTGAAAGAATAAATGAGAGGTACATAATAATGTTTTAAATATATCTTTTAAAAAATGTTTAACACTTTACTTGTCAAATTCCTTACAGCACATGTAATGACTAAGTAGGGACATTCGACATAGTTACCTAAACACACATATGCTATAATGAAAAACAGCAGATTTCTAAGAATACTGAAGTGGGAAACTAAAACAAGCACCCAGAGGACTCAGAAGATTAACATCAACCAGTTTCAAAATTGTATGTAGAAAATAGTAACCTGCAAAATTTATTTTACAGTACAAAGTAAGCAAGCTTTTCTTTCTACCAGATAAAAGTACTTTATTTTTGCCTTATCTGAAAAATAACAAAGGAAGAAAACACCAGAATTCTAACTTGATCCCTAACCATGATAATAAAAATGCCTTTGAAAAAATGATGTATCTTAAGCAACTTGTGTTCATTAGAGACGTGTGTAACTTCTTTTTATCCTTAAAGCTAAAAAGATACTGACTGACCTCTTGCTCTGTGACTTTCCTCTGCTGGAAAAGCCTTCTTTGATCTCCAATCCTCAAACATCTATTACTCTGTCTTTCCTTTTCACTGCCATTCTTCTCTAACTGTGGTCTTCATCTATCAACTTTATTTTCTTACATCCCATTCCCTCCTTAATTCTCTGCAGTGAAGTGACTACCCAGCTAGTCCACTGAAACTGTTGTAGAGATAAGCAACACACTCCAAAACACCAAAGCCTCGGCCTTTCCTCCTGATGCACGCCACTGCTGAACCAGCGCTGACAAGTACCCCTGGCTCTTGACACTACCTCCTGCCTCAGCCGCCATAACCCATGCTCTCCTGGTTCTTCTCCTCGCTCTCCGAAGTCCTCTCTCTCATCACATTCGTGTAGCACTACCCTCAATTTTAGACTAAAGATTTGCACACTATACTGGCTTTGGAGTAAGGATTCAAACTCTTGCTCTCTCCCTTCATTTATTCATTTAACAAGTATTTACTGAGCACCTATTATGTGCAAGATACTGGACTAGGCCCTGGGAGCAAGCAAAGAACAAGAAATATTTGGTCACCACCCTCAAATCCAAGCCAAGTACAAAGAAAAATGCTTACGTCTAAATCAGCAGCAAGATATATGCAGCTTGGAAACTAAAATGATAAGCTTTTTTCCCCTTAATTTCCTTACGTGGCAGTGTTTCAATATGAGCACTCTGAGGCAAGAATATACCAGAAGGAAAATAATTTACAAGAGAAAAAAAAAAATGAAATGGAAAGGAAAAAAGACATTACTCACTGATGTAAATGCCAGCAGCTCCTCTTCAGTTAACTTATGCACTGGATTATTCTTTTGTAAATTTATGCTTTAAATTAAAAAAAAAAGGCAAATTAATTTCAGAATGCATGTCATAATGAATGAAAAATAATTTTTAAAAAGGCAAGTAAACTATATTCATATATTTGAAAGAACATTTTAATATGATTGCATTATATACAAATGTAGAGATGAGTGTGCCAAAGATAAGCACAAAAAGTCATAAAATGCTACAAAATGCAGTTGGTGTACTAAATGCCAACACAATCTCTTTCATAAGAAAAAACGAAATTCAATTTGTGCCACTTCACAAAGAAAATGAATAGAATTAATGTGGCACCAACTCCTATTTATTAAACTCATGCAGAAAAAAAATTTTACTATCACCATGAGACAGGCAAAAATTAAGTTGTCAAAGAGGCGGAACAACGGGAATTCTTAGATCCTCTTTCTCATTTAATATGATTTGGTTGAATAATTTTGGAAAACAATTTAGCACTATCTGGTAAAGTGAACATTCACATACCCTAACCTTAGTAATTCCAGCCTAGGTATAGAGCCCAGAGAAATTCCTCCAGGAATCACACACACAAATATCCAGAGTAATATTGTGTGTAATAGGAAAAATCTGTTAACAATCCAAAAGTCCAAAAAGGAAATAAATATTCACCCAATGGAATGCCCTACTGCAAAGTAAATCACAGCTATGTATAACAACATGGATGAATCATAGAAAGACACTAGTGACAGAAAAAAGCAAGTCACAGAAGACTACATGTATATAGTAACATACTGCTTTTATAAAGCACAAAATCAAACAAAATGAAGCAACTGACTCAGAGGTATAAAAGACGTGAGTAAATATATTGATATTTACTGAAAAGGTAAGAAAATGACAAAGACAAAATTCAGGATAGTGATTACCTTTTACAGAGAGGCTGGAAGATGAGGTGAGAAAGAAGCACACAGACCGAGCAAGTGGTATTTGCAATCTTCTAGTTCTTAAATTGGGTGGTGGGTTCATGTTACTAATACATTATATAACTTATATTTACATATTATGTAAGTTATTTTGTATGTAAATATTACTTGTATTAAAAATGAAAAGAAAATACCACCTCACAGAATAGTACTACTTCCTCATAATTTTCAATAGTGTTAGAGGATTTTATAATGAGCATAAAATGTTTATATAATAATTGTTAAATGAATATATTTTTATTGTTAGTAAAAAAAAAATGAATGGAAGGAAGGAATTACGAAATCATTTTATGTTGTACACCTGAAATTAATACAATGTTATATCTCATTTTACTTCATTTAAAAACACACAGGGACTTCCCTGGTGGCGCAGCAGTTAAGAATCCACCTGCCAAAAAGCAGGGAACATGGGTTCGATCCCTGGGCCAGGAAGATCCCACATGCCACAGAGCAACTAAGTCTGTTCTCCACAGCTACTGAAGCCCGTGCACCTACAGCCGGTGCTCCACAACAAGAGAAGCCACCACAATGAGAAGCCCACGCACAGTGACAAAGAGTAGCCCCCACTCGCCAAAACTGGAAAAAGCCCACGTGCAGTAATGAAGACCCAATGCAGCCAATAAATAAATTAATAAAAATAAATATATACTTTTAAAAAATAAACACACTCACAATGCACACACATACATATGCAGACATTTCTAGTTTGACTGCACAAAGGAATTGTGTATCAGTTGGCAAGATGATCCAGTTAACCCCTAAGGTCCTTTCAGTTCTAAGACTATGGCTCTGATAAGTGAACAACAAAAAAAAGTTTTTCTAAAATAAAAACCTCAACCAAAATGGATCAACATTCATCTCTCACATACAAAATTCCAATCCTAACTTTACTGCATAAAGTAGATAAAGTGAAATGCTACAGGTTCATTACAAACAATTATGATACAGTAACCAAATCAGGCTACCACTCTTCACTATAATTTACTGACTTAGGCTTAGAATATATTACTCTGTATATCTGAAAGTCAGACTGTTAATTCAAAAGGAATTACCCTCCCCACTCCAGTTGTCTGAATTACTGAAGGATTGCTATATTTCAAGGAACTTCTCCCACAATTACTATACATAAAAGCAATCAGGGGCACTGATGTATGAGACACATGGCAACTTCCAGCACGTGGTCTCCAGGTAAAATCAAACTCAAGCAGGAGGCCAGCAAAGGGGAAGAGTTGAAGACAAGGAGCATGAAGCCAGCTGGCCCCACAGTTTGGTCAATCCACCAACTATAAGAATTCACCCTATGTCTCCTTTCCAAAGAATCCAGCCTCCCACGATGTCCAAGTCACCCTTTCATAGGGGTTAATGGCCATAGAGAGCAGACAGTATAACAAAATCACTGTTTACAACCCCCACATGCAAATCATCAATTCATTGATGTTCTAACCCAGGGGTTTATAAACTGCATCAGATGCCCCAAGATTCAGAATATAATCAAGTAGTATATTTGGTCTGATTTGGTTTTCTGATGAGTTGACAATTATGAATTTGCCAAAATAACCTTTTAAGAAATAACATAAAGGAAAACTCAGAATTTGGGTCAGTAAAACCTGGATTCAAGCCCTAATTGCCGCATTGTAATTCTGAGTGAGTCTCTTAGCCATTTGAACCCTGATTTCCCACCTGAATAATGGAGAAAAACAACAACCTCTAGGATTCTTAGAACATTGCTGAGGGATAATGTGAAAGCAGATGGTATAATTCCTAGCACATAACATTGCCTGTAAATGATTGCTGCTTAAATTATTTATATACTAAGTACTGTTATGAATTGCATAAGTAACTTTTTGGCAATAAGCATAAACCCTGTCACTGGAACGAAATAACATAAGACAACTGACTTGGATTTAGAAACAGAACTCTGCATGTGTGATCCTTTTTAATCAAGCAAAAGGGGACTGTAGGACTGAATTTAACTTTTGTATAAATGAAAACCTACTGTCAGTGTAAAGGAGATAAAATGCTATGAGGCCAACACAGAAAGATAAGTTCTGCTGAGCTAAAAGACAATTTTTTAAATAAATGCTCCCTTTCTTAAATTGCCTATTACTGATTTAACCAGCCTCAATATTGTAACTTTGTGAAATATCCTATTTTGAACATTCCTAAATCTCCAGATGAGAAACGGGATGTTTAGATAGTCTAAAAGACCATGTTAATTACAAAGATTAAAAAAGAATAACTTTACATTGGAGAAGCCTGGCAGACACCACTTTAGTCATGTGATCAAAGTTAACATCACCAGCAGCAGAACAAATCAAAACTGTTTTCTACCTGCTGAATGCAATAAGAACCACAAAACCTCCCTTTTCTGATACCTCTGCTAATGATGCAGAATGTGAATCTAATCTTTTTTTTTTTAATCAGACAAATTCAAACTGAGGGTGAATCTACAGAATAACTGGCTTATAAATTTCAAAAGTGTCAAGATCATAAAAATTAAACAAAAATGAAGAACTACTCCAGACTAACAGAAACTTAAGGGATATGACAACTAAATGTAACACATGTGTTCTAGACTGGACCTTGTGCTATAAAGGAGATTACTGGGACAACTGGCAAAACTTGAATGGGGTCTGAGTATGAAGTGATAGTAAAGTATGAATGTTAATTTCCTGATTTTTATAGCTGTATTATGGCTATGCTCAAAAACTCCCTTGTTTATTGAAAACACATACTAAAGTTATCAGGGGTGATAGAATATCATGTTGTAAAATTATTCTCAAAAAAGTTCTTTGCAATGCCTTGCCCTTGCAACTTTTTTCCAAATGTGAAATTATTTCAAAATACAGAAATAAAATGAAAAACACTTCTACCACACATAAGTTTCTACTGTATTAAAAAATAATTCTATCCTCTGAATGTAAATATCCTCAAAGGTCAAAACAGTCACCTATCCTAAATACTTCATTTAGAATCTATTCCCAGCCAAGGTTAACCAAAGAAATTTTGTTTATGAATAAAAGAGAAGGATAAGTATACCAGCTTACAGGAGATTCCTGAGATTCCTAATCTCTAACCCTCTAATTGGTTGCCCAACTATTCTTCATCTTCATAAGCCATGACAAGATTCCCTATTCATCCAGAACTCTGGGGACCTGCTTGAACACAGATTTCCCCAACACAAGAGAACCAATATGCTAAAAGTTCATGGTAGCCAAGCAAGTTATTAACTCACCAGATTCCAAGGATAACAGCAAGCTCTTCAGCACATAGGTCGGGCATCCGAAACTGTTCACAATCTGCCAACTTTATCTCATTTAGAACAGTATCATCATTGAGCTCAAGATTCTGGTGGAATACAAAAGAAACTACTTAGAACAAAACTTAAATTTGATTCATTCAACAGACTATACACAACAGATTGCTGAGGGGACAACATCTTTTTGTTCAAGATTTTACAATGTCTATATATGGTCAATAGGCTGCTTCTTGTGAAACATATTTGGGGATAATTTACGGTGCAGAGGATGGAGGACATGCCATCCATACCTCAGGAATGCACTCATAACATCAATAACAGGGAATAACTGCTATTGTTGATTGAGCCTCATAGGCAAAAGCCTCTCTACTGACACATCAGGATTCAAAACCAGATCTTCCTACTCTGCTTCTAAATTATAATCTAAAGCATCAACTCCCAACTCTGTTTCTCAATAGGATTCTGAAAAGGCAAAACGATTTGGAAAAGGATTAAAACCTGAAGACTTAGAGAACTTGACTTCGAGAATTACTACGAAGCCAAGACAATGCTGTACTAGCATGAAGACAGACATACATATGAAAGGAATAGAATAAAGTACAAAATTTTAGACCCATGTTATATGGTCAATTGATTTCCAACAAGGTATCTAGGTGATTCAAACAAAGGAAAGTTTTTTCGATAAATGATATTAGAACAACTGTATATCCATTTGCGAAAAAATGACCCTCCACCCTGATCTCATACCATATACAAAAATTAAATCAAAATTCATCACAGATTTCACTGTAGAAGCTAATACTAAAAAAATTTTAGGAAAAAAATCATAGGAGAAAAGCTTTGCAATTTGAGGGTGGGCAGACAGTCCTTAATTAAGATACAAAACCCCTGAACCATCAAAGATAAGCTTAATAAACTGGGCTTCGTCAAATTAAAAACTTCTGCTCTTTGAAAACATTAAGAAAATGAAAAGCCAAGCTACAGACTCAGAGAACATATTCACAAAACAAATACCTGAGAAAAAGGCTTGTATTCAGAATACGGAATTACAACTTAAGAAGAAAACAACCCAACATAAAAATGGACAAAAGATTTGTACAGACACTTCACAAAAGAATGGCCAATAACCACATAGAAAGATCCTCAACAACAGTAATCAAAAGGGAAATACTAATTAAAATCAAAATGGGGGCTGCCCGGGTGGCACAGTGGTTAAGAATCTGTCTGCCAATGCAGGGGACACAGGTTTGATTCCTGGGCTGGGAAGATCCCACATGCCACAGAGCAACTAAGCCCGTGTGCTACAACTACTGAGCCTGTGTTCTAGAGCTCTCAAGCCACAACTACTGAGCCCACATGCCACAACTACTGAAGCCCATGTGCCTAGAGCCCGTGCTCCGCAACAAGAGAAGCCACCGCAATGAGAAACCTGCACACTGCAATGAAGGGTAGCCCCCCCGCCACTCGCCACAACTAGAGAAAGCCCATGCACTGTGACAAAGACCCAATGCAGCCAAAAAATAAAGTAGTAAATAAATAAAATCTTTAATAAAAAAATCAGAATGAACTAGTACACACAAATTAGAATAGATAAAATTTAAAAGAACAGACAATACTAATTGCTGACGAGGATCTGGAACAATTAGAACTTTCATACATTGCTGGTGGGAATGTAAAATGGTACAACCACAGAAAACAGTTTGCTAGTTTCTTATAATAAACATATTTACCATATGGGCTATCAATTCCACTCCTATGTAGTTACCTATGAGAAACAAAAACATATGTCTACCCAAAGACATGCATATAAGTGTTCATAGCAATTTCATCTGTAATAACCCCAAACTGGAAACATCCCAAATGTCTGTCAACAGGTAAATAGATTTAAAAAAAATGCTATATGCATTTAATGAAATTCTAATCAGCAATAAAAAGGAAGTGCTGACACATGCAACTGCATAGATATATCTCAATTCAAAAACATCATGCTGAGCAAAACAGGCCAGATACAAAAGAGTCACATGAAATTCTAGAAAAGGCAAACTACCTGTAGTCACAGAAAGCAGAACAATGTTTAGGGCCAGAGAGGGTAGGGGATTAACTGCAAAGGGGCAGGATGGAACTTTCTAGGGTAATGAAATATATCTTGACTATAATGGTTGGGTACATATATTTTTCAAATCTCATCAAACTGTACAATTAAAATTTTTCGGTGTGTAAGTTATCTCTCAATAAAATGGATTTTTTAAAATTAATCATCAAAAAATAGTAAAATCACAACAAGAAACCGTTACTCACAACACACATACTTCTGTATTTTGATTACAGTGGTGGTTACATGGGTCTATTTGTCAAATCTCAGCAAACCGGACACTTAAAATAGGTGCATTTTATTTTATGTAAATTATCCCTCAATAAACCTGATTTAATTTTTTTTCTAATTCAATAAAAGTAGCTAAACTAGCGAGATTTTAAACTGTAGGCCTAGCTCTATCTATAAGATTTCGAGAAAAGTGTATAACCTCCAACAACTGCCGACAGGAGGCACAGAACTTTAGGTAGCTACTCAGTCTCCACTGAAAAAGTGCCTCTTCCTCTCTGACCTGCACAACTTCAAAAAGCAGGGCTAGCAGGTGCACAGTGCACCCTGGTGGCCAACCATTTTCAACACAGCCTTTCGTAATTTTTTTTAAAAACCTACATGCATAGTTTTAAATTTTCTAACAGCTACACTTTAAAAGGTAAAAAAAAAAAAAAAGAAAATTAAAGTGATTTGACCTAATATATCAAAAAACATTATCCTTGTCACGTATCAATAGAAAATCATTACTTAGACACTATACACTCTTTTTTGTACACAGTTTAAGAAATCTAACACCTTTTACACTTCAGCACATCTAAGTTTGGACCAACCAACATTTAAGTGATTAATAATCATATGTGGCTACCATACTGGACAGCCAGCTCTAGAGTGTTCAAAACGCTCACCTTTTCACATCCTTATGGGGTGCCTTTATAGATCTAATCTGATCCCTTAAAAAAGCATGATGTGGGAAAACAAATGAGGAAGCTAAAAATAAAATAATCTTCCCAGGTTCTCACCCCAGCTAGACAATAAACATGTGACAGGGACCCAAGTCTCCTCCTCGCAGCCGGGACTCCTTTCCCTCCCCCACAGAAGACCTGAGACAGGTCAGCTCTAGCAGTGGGGCATTATTTGTCAGCTACAAACTGATCAAAACAGTTTCAATATTCATTCAAGATTCTCCACAATCCTATTCAGCTCTTTCTGAAATTAAAATGGGTCAGCAGTACCTACTTGCCTGTGTGTTCCACAAGCTGCAAAATGAAAATACCCATCTACTTCAGGCCCACTTCAACCTCATAACATTCTACTGAATCAAAAAATTAGTTAGCCTTTCACATCTCTTAGTCAAATGACACTTATGATACTGTTATTGTGTACCCATCATAGATTTGTTTCTTCTTTTAGTGTTGCCCTTGTTGTGTAGTAAACGCTGTATCTACAGATTACCAAGCTAAAGCCTGAAACTGGACTAGTGTGGACTTTTAGGCAGACTTAGTTTTTGCACATAACCTTCTACAATCCTGCAACAGAGGCCAGTCACGTAAGACACATATCTGGATTGTCCTATTTTACTGCATTTTTCTTGTTCCGAATATCCTTGACATTACAGCTAACAAAAATGAAACCCATTTCAGTTGTTTTCTGAAATCTTTTAAGCTAAAATCACAAGCAAGAATTGACTTTGCAACTACGAATTTTGACACCCTTTGGATCTGTATGGAAGGGAGTTGTGTTGAAGCAGCAAATCAATGAGTGCTACATTTGGGAAATTTAGTTTTATCTTTAGTTAAACACCATCCTGGTTTATTCATGTATACCATCATATGTGACACAATACTATATATGTGATCACACACTGATAATTTTGTGATCTTTATTTCCCTTTGTATTCATTTTAAGCATCTTAATAAAGTGCTGTATTGTACCTAATAATGTAAAAAAAAACCTGGCACATAATTTATCTCCAATTTGTGTGACATACCATATTCGGCATTTAATGCATTATACATTTCTTAAGAGTGATGCTGATCATGTATGTGTTTGTTTTCTGTGACTATACAATTTTAATTTAATTCTCCCTCCTCACACCATGCCCCCATGATTGAAAAATAAAGAACAGGGATTTCCCTGGTGGTGCAGTGGTTAAGAATCCACCTGCCAATGCAGGGGACTGGGGTTCGGTCCCTGGGCCAGAAGCATCCCACATGCCTCAGAGCAACTAAGCCCATGTGCCCCAACTACTGAGCATGCACTCTAGAGCCCACGAGCCACAACTACTGAGACTGAGTGCCACAACTACTGAAGCCCGAGCGCCTAGAGCCCGTGCTCTGCAACAAGAGAAGTCACTCTAATGAGAAGCCCACACAGTTCAGTGAAGAGTAGCCCCTGCTTACCACAACTAGAGAAAGCCCGTGCAGCAACGAAGACCTAATGCAGCCAATAAATAAATTAATTTTTTAAAAAAAGGAAAATAAAGAACAGAAACTGTGCCTTTTATTTGCACATAAAGTTGATCATAACTGTTAGCTTATTAAAGCCTTAAGTGCAATAGCTCAAGGCTATGTAAATTCCCTATTAATAACAAATTAAAAATCTAGGAAGTCCCAAAGGGAAACACTATGTTCCTCACTGGCAATAAAATTACGGTGTTTCCTCAATTCTAAGATACACATCTTTACATTGTTACATTTCTAATCACTATATATTTTATAATCATTATAACTGGTATAACAGTGTTCCTTTATTCTTCCTGAAGAGCTCGGTTATTAAACAGATGGCATATTTTATAATCTAATAGTATCTTTGACATAAGGAAATATGATATATAACTAATCAAACAAGCAAGCCTATCTTCCATCCATGATTATAAAGCTGTTTCTATCTAATCCATACCTACATCAAGTAATTAGTACTTTTCACCTTAAGCAGTAATTAATGACAATCACAAGATTATCTGAATGCATTTTATTTCAAATATGAAAAATTAAATAAATTTTGTATTAAATTGTACATTTTTACACATTCCTCATAATAGTCATCATATTCTATTTATAATCACAAGAGACAATTTTCAGTAGAACGCCACATAAATAAACAAACAAACAACAGATTACTGAATTAAATGCTTGGATTGCACAATTAAATCTCTCTTCATTGATGCTGTGCTATGGCCTAAAAACCAGGCTTATGATTGTTAATCTAAGATTCAGGGAAGGACTTGGGTTACATCAAAAAGCTGAAAGAGGGGACTTCCCTGGTGGCACAGTGGTTAAGAATCCACCTGGCAGCGCAGGGGACATGGATTCGATCCCTGGTCTGGGAAGATCCCACGTTGCCGTGGAGCAACTAAGCCTGTGCACCACAACTACTGAGCCCACGTGCCACAACTACTGCAGCCGGCATACTTAGAGCCCGTGCTCCACAACAAGAGAAGCCACTGCAATAAGAAACCTTCGCACTGCAGCAAACGGTAGCCCGTTCTTGCCACAACTAGAGAAAGCCCGTGTAGCAACAAAGACCCAATGCAGCCAATAATAAATAAACAAATAAATAAATTTATTAAAAAAAAAAAAGCTGAAGGAGGGGGGTTTGGTATATACAAGGAGTAGAGAGAGGATGGAAGCAGGTATCAACACAGTTCCCTGACCAGCATCAACACAGCTGTATAAACACTCACTCAGCTATGGTTCTACTACTTCAGGAGAGATAGGCTGTCCCCTGTGTAGTCTCATCCCTGAGTTTCTTTCCCTTCCTTCCTTCTTCTCTTAGAATCCATAGCTGACCCCACCCCCAAGTTATCACAAAAGCAAACAAGAGAGAACCTGGAGCAAGCCCAGGAGGTATGTAAGACCTCACCAAAGGCATTCCTTGGGACTCCTGACTGCTGCCACTCTTCTTTCCCATCTCCCCAGCGCCTGCTCTTGGTGTTATTTTCAGTACCGAATACAATTTTAGTGTTCAATGCACAAGTAAATTTGTTTGCAGGCTCTGGAATGAAGAGTAGCAAAACACGGGTTTCAAGGACAGTAACATCAACCAAAGAAGAAGCAAAAATGTTGGTGTGGGGTCTCTGGGATAAGAAAATGTAAATGCTGATAGTCTCCAAGGAAGCAGATGGAAAGGCCCGTTGAGTAGGTAAAATGACCGAAAGCTATAAATTTAAGCTACAAGAGAACATATTAAGAAAACACACTAAGACAGCAACCAGCCCAATAATGACAGAGTAACTAAAGATAGACCAGAAAACTGGTAAAAAGGAATTCTGATGATCTATTTACATATTCAGAAGAAGTCCAAGAAATTTCAAGTCTCTTAATATTTGAAAAATATCAACAGAAGGCAAAAAATATGGTAGTCACTGGAACAACAACTTAGTCTGCCTTTTGGAATTTTTTTCCAAAGACAGTAATATATAACTAACTGCATTATTAATTCATACTTACTGAAGTCTAAAAGAAAAACAACATTTCATCTCTAAGGGTAAAAACAGCTTTAAAAAAAAATGGGTTCTATTTTGGTTTTTTTAAAACATCCAATCGCCTTGTAAAAGCTCAAGAAGGGTCAAAAGAAGCCTCTTCCCACCCCATTCAGTGTTTCTACAAAACTCACCTATAGAAACTGTTAGACTGGGATGCTAATTTAAATAACATAAGATCCTACTCACCTTGGTTAAATATTCCTGAGGAGTGGGTGCTGGAGTGAATTCACAATTTGAAAAGACAGCTCCTTCCCTTCTTACGTCTACAATAAGTTGTGCCACATAATTTTCCTGGAACCGTGTCCTTTTTCCCAAAGCACCTGAAAAAATATATATTAAATTATATCTATCAACTTGTCAATCAGACATACAGTAAAATCTTAAAAAGTAGTATTTTCAGAGTGCTTTAGAGCTTATGAGGTATTTTCTCCATTTCAAATAAGAGAAACCTGACACCCAGTGAAGACTTTAAAATGATTTTTTATAAAATTATAAAGCCAGTAAGCTATAGGGTCAGAACTCAAACCCAGGATTTTTGCCACTAGATTCCATACTTTTGCACTAAACTACCTCCCTCCCCAAAAAAGATAACTCATTAGGTGTCAGAGGGAGAAGAAATACTATCCTCTCCACACAACAGATGAAAAAATGGAAGTTCTGAAGTGCAGTCACTTGCTCAGGATTACAGGGTTTTCATTATCAGAGCCAGAGCTTAAAGCCAGGGTCTTCAGGTTCTAAATCTCACAGTCTTTCTATTACACTATCTGGCCCCACGTAAGACCAAATTTTTTTTCATTTCGTATCTGAAATAACTTGCTGCAGAACAGCTTTAAGAGAAACAAAAGCTCTAACATCTACTCTCTGGAGAGAGTCAGATTACAAAGACCCTTGATTACAAAGACCAGTCTAAGAAGTCTGGATTTTATCCTGTGATGAGTCTGGTTCTATGTTATACAACAGCCATTTAAATGTTATACTAAAAATAGCTATTGAGATGGTCTAACAGCTTACTTTTTTATAGTAAGGCTAGAGCTGAATGGAAAAAAGTAATAATCTGATTCTCATTTTATATTTGTGAGCACATTTGTATATTTAAGTTCTTCAGTTCTTCAGTCTTAATTTGGAAAAAAATATGAAGAACTAGCTAGTAAATACACCAACGGCTAAAGCTGACTGTACTGAGTATCATGATACTAGTTTTTTAAATAATTCAAAAAAATATATACATAGGACCAAAATATTTAAAAACAAAATCTCTGAAATTAACCTCACAATTTATATTACATATCTCTCAAATACAAGACTCCAACTTACCCCTGGCCATTGTTCCCAAAGTTATAAATTGGATATTCAATAATTCTCCCCATACAAACAACATAATAAAAGGTGGCTAAGATTCCAGACTAGGCCACAAAGTCACGTTTACCTCATAATATATCTGAAGGACTTTATTTACAGGACTACCTCAATCAGCATAGAGTTTGGGGACTAAGAATGGGCCTCAGAGATAATTTGGACCAAGCCTAGGGAGGACAAATAGGTTCAATCATTTCAACATTCACAGATTGTTGTTTCAACATTCACAGAGCCCAGGTTCAACAGGTATAAATGGTATGACCAGCTGATGATGTCTGACTTTCACGAATGCTTTCAATATAGAATGCCAATTATGAGACTAGGGACAGGGCAATACATTAAAAGAAAACAATGTTTCTTATCTGGTACTCAGACAAAACATAGAGATCTTAGGAAAAATTCTGTAATTTATTTGTTCTTCCAACTAATGTTTATTGAGTGCCTATTGTATGCCAGACAGTGTTCTAAGGCAATGAAGAAACATCTACACAAAACAGTCAAAAATTTCTCTTCTTAAGAAATACAAGAACGGCAGGATGGAAGCCACACGTGGGTATATTTACCAGAAAGGGCACTGTAGAGAGACCAAACTAAACTTGGGAATCAGGAGGGGGCCTTGGGAAGCCCACGTCCACCCATACAATACAGCCAAACAGCCAAGTATATATTATTAGTTTATCATAAAAATAGATCAATTATCCATAAAAGGTAAAAAGTCTTACCAGTCAAATCAATTTGTAGTCTGCAGATGTCTTTAGCAATACTGAACTGATCTTTTGCTTTTTTATATTCATAATAATACAAAAATATAAATGCACACTCCAGATGGAACTGAACAGCCAAATAGCGACCTGAATCATCTACAAACAGATCCTTTAGCTTCATCACTGCAAGACAAAAAATGAAACATTATAAAGTATGATGAGAATAAAAACAGATTAATAAGTAAAACACTGAGTCCATAATTATGAAGTATATGTATTACATAGTTTCTGCTCTTAAAGAATTCTAGATCTGGAAGATGAAAGACATGTATAATAATAGTTTAGAGCAAGCATTCTCTGAGCATTTACATGTTCCAGGCTTGAAGCTAAGGATATTATATACATTACTTCCTTTATTCCATGAAATCCTAGGAGATATAATTCATAACCCTGATCTTTCTTATGTTAGAGTACTTGTCTTAATTGTGCAATAAAAAAATATGACAACACAAGGTGATGACAATATACCAAGTGAATCTGCAAAGAGTTAAACAATATGAAAATCTAATGAAGACATCAGCTTACAGACAGTTTTCCATATAAAGAATGTAGAATTTTTCCCTTAAAAGAAGAAACATATATATCTATATATAGCTAAGGCAATATGAGTATCATATAGAAAATGAGTAAGTATTGGCTTAGCAGTCATAGTCTACTTTAGTTCTCTATACACCTGAGAGGAAAAGATGGGAGAATAATTGCCTAATAACATGGTATCTGAAATAAGATGATTTTCAAAATTAATCATATATAATAAAGGGGCTAGTTGGCATACACCAAGGAGGTGTCCAACAGGTCGCCTCATCCAGCCCTCTACAGAATCCCTGACCAACTACTCCTCACAAATGTTCCGGGTAACAGGATCAGCATTTCACAAAGCAGTTCACGTGAATGAAAGCATAATGAATGAACAGAAGACACACAATATCCAAAAACTGAGAATCAGTTTTCTATCATTCAAGCTGAAAGGGAAGTGATATTGACTGATGCCTACTTTGCTCAGCACTAGGTATTTTACATGCTGTGTTAATTCTCACAATGATGTCTTTAGGGGTGACATGAATCCCATTTAACTCATTAAAAAACTGAGCTTAGATAGCTCACTGACTAGTCACCTCAGCTGTTAAGTAACAAAGCCAGAATTTGAATCCAAACTTGCCAGGAAAAGGGGAGGAGGGAGCTGGCAGAGGAAGGACAAAGGTGTACAGATGATGATGTTACAAAACCTAATCTACTTTCTCACCAAGGAATCTGACAGAAACCTATAGCTCAGAAACAAACATCCTTTGTCTTACCACGAACTGAAAATAAAATGAGTCTGAAAAAGAAAGTGTTTTTCTATATACTGTCAGTCCTTTAAAGAGATTCTTAATTCAGATAGAGACTAAATCAAGATGCACATGTCTTACTTCAAAAGGCAAACAAGCATCTAAACATGAACTTCTAAATGTGAAAATCCTTCAACAGATTTCCTCCATGCAAACTAAACTTAAGAAAAGTTGGATCTGATGATACTCAACGCTGTTAGTGAGTGCTTTTTCTTTTTAAACTTTCTCATCTGTCTGCCCATCATTCCTGAGTGTCTAGCCACTACTCTCAGAAAAATAACCTCTTTGATCTTAGCACAATTCACAAGAGACACAATTTCACTTAATTGTCAATGATAGTAATATTCTCTAAAGGTTCTGGATGCAAGCTGTATTAAGGGATGTTGAGCTTGGCAAAGGTTTTTCAAAATCCTTTCTCAATGTCACAAAACGGCCATTTCTGCACTTAAGTAGGCTTGTTATGTTGTGATCGCTCACAAAGGTCTAGGCAAGACCACTGAATTTAAACTGTCCTAATAATATATGTCACATAAATGCCCAAAGCAAGATGTCTATATCTATCGTCCCTCCTACCTACCCACTCATCTACTTGTATACATGTAAGTATGTGTGTGTATACACACACACATATTAGTACAATTGGTTTTGATCTTGTGTGTGTGTGTATATATATATATTTATAAAATATTTTGTGTAACATAAAGGAAGGGAGAATACCAAGGAGCAAAAAGAAAACTAGAAGGATAGACCAAAAATTAATAAAACTAATAAAGGGAAAAAGAGAGAATAGGGTAGAAGGAAAATATAGATGAGAAACTTCTCTGAAGAAATCGTAACTTGACCTTCACTCTTCTCTGAAGAGTTCTGACTCTGGAATTAAGTAATCATTTTACATATTCAAAAAATAAATCAAAAAAGGAAAAAAATCAATCCCTAAAAATCGAAAACAAATGGAAAAATATAAGTCTAACTATATAACAAGTTGGTGACAAGGGAAAGAATTACTACAAATGTCTTTAAAACATTTTGACTTAGAGCATAGTATACATCCTTAATGTAATACATTCTAGGAGCAAAGAGAGTTGCAAAGAAATCTTGAGCCTTATTCAGTGGTCTTATTGTTAGTAGGAATGCTGGCATTGTTTTGAAACTTTTTATATATACAACAAAGCAAATAATTATGTTTATATTGTTAGGAACAAAATTTTCAGTTTAAGAAAAGAAGGATATGCATATGAAATCAAAGATATTGACACACTGCAAGGTTAAATTTTTTTAAATCATATTATTTCTTTGCTAGTATCATACTGTTCAAATTACTATAGTTTTAGAGTAACTTTTATATCTAAGGGAAAGTCTCCCCCATTTTCCTCTTTAAAAATCCTTTTGACTATTCTTACACACTTCTTCTTCCAGAATCAATTTGCAAATTCTCTCTTCAAGACGCTTGTAATTGCACTAATTTTAATTCACAATAAGCATCTTCACAATATTGACCATCCTATTCAAGAAAAGAGTATGTCTTTAACATTTTTAGTAAAGTTATATTATTGACTTCATTTTGGTTTTGGACATTTTAAGAAATGCTTGGGTTAAATCTTTTTTTCTTTTTTACCTTTTTATTGAAATATAATTGACATATAACACGATATTAGTTTCAGATGTACAACATAATGATTTAATATATGTATATACTGCAAAATGATCACCACAGTAAGTCTAGTTAACATCCATCACCACATATAGCTACAATTTTTTTTTCTTCTGATGAGAACTTTTAAGATCTACTCTCTCAGAACTTTCGATTCAGGATTATTAACTATAGTCACTACACTGTACATGCAAGGTTAAATTTTTCAACAGCTTTATTGAGATAATTCACATACATACAGTCCAACAATGTGAAGTGTGCAACTCAACGGCTTTTAGTATATTCAAAGCATATGCAACCATCACCACAGTCAACTCTAAAACACTTTTATCACCTCAAAAATAAATCTTGAACCCTTTAGCTATCACTCTCCTCCACCCACCCCTCCCATAGCGTTAAACACAACTAAACTACTTTCTGACTGTAACTTTGCCTATTCTGGACATTTCATATAAATGAAGTCATATATTATGTGGTCTTTCATAACTGGCTCCTATAACCTAGTCTGAGGTGTGTTTTCAAGGTTCCCTTGTGTTGTACTATGTATCAGCACTTCATTTCTGTGTATGGCTAAACAATACTACAATGGAATCCACTGTAGGGATATACAATATTTTGTTTATCCATACATCAGTTGATGGACACTTCCATCTTTTAGTTTTTATGAATAATGCTGCTATGTTTATACATATACATATGTACATTCATATACAAAGTTTTGTGCAGACCTATATTTTCATTTCTCTTGGGTATATACCTAGGAGTTGAATTGCTGTATCATATGTTGATTCTGTACTTAACTGTTTAAGAAACTGCCAAACTGTCTTCCATTCTACATTTCCACCAGCAGTGTTCCAATTTTTCCATGCCCTCAACAATACTTGTTATTAACTCACTTTTTTTTTTATTACAGCCATTTGTGTGGGTGTGAACTGACATCTCACCGTGGTTCTGATTCTCAATGCCCTAATGACTAATGATATCAAACATTTTTTCATGTACTTATTGGTCACTTGAATGTCTTCTCTAGACAGACATGTATTTGGATCCTTTGCCCATTTTTTAATTGGGTCTTTTTTTTATTATTGGGTTGTCAGAGTTCTTTATATAGTCTAAATACAAGTGCCTTCTCATATATATGATTTATAAATATTTTCTCCCATTCTATGGCTTATCTTTTCACTTTCTTGATAGTGTCCTTCAAAACACAAAAGTTTAGGAGAAAAGATGGTGGCGAAGTGGAGGGACGTAGAATGCATCCCTCTCCACAGATGCACTGGGAATGCACCAAAAGACGCAACAATTCCCACAGAGAACCAACTGAACACCAGCAGACGACCTCGGACACCAGAAAGGACCGCAAGGATCCCGACATAACTGGTAGGGAGGCATCTACAACGGCTCAAAGAGGGTGAAGCGGCTGAGCTGTGGCAGATGGGAGAGAGTGAGAAACACACGGAGGGTCCGCACCACAGCTCAGCGTTTCCAGACTGAGACGTCGATTCACAGCTGAACAAAGGGTCCGGGAGCAGGAGCGTGGGAAACGGAGAGCTGGTTCAGGGTGAGAAACATTGTTGCCAGTAAGGTGACGGACCGAGAGGACAGGAGGGAAGATGTCCGTGGCGAGGAGTGGTTGCCCCTGAGAGCTGCCTGGCCATGATGGCAGCTGGATGCTGCTGGCTCACGGGTAGGGGGGAGGAGCCACGGGCATAGCCTCTCCCTCTCTCTTTCGGCACCTGCAACGGGCAGTGGAGGGACCCCTGTGGGCCACCTAAGGCACTCAGGGATAACAAGGACCCTCAGGCACTCGGGCGGGGCTAGCTTAAAGCCCCAGCAGGCCTGGAGCGCCAGCAGCAGGGAGGCTGACGAGAACAAAATAAACCGGACAGAGGCACAACTCTGAGACGTTCTGTTTATACCTGAGCCACCGGCACCCCTCTGCAACAGGAACCTCCAAGCCCAACTGAAATGACAGTGCACCACTGCTCACTCACTACCAGGGGAAGGAGCCACTATTGTACCCTCTCCCTCCCCACACACCGACAGTTACAGACGAACAATAAAGGAAGCTGTGCTGGTCACAGAATAATACAAAAAACCCAAGGTGAGTAGAAGGACACTTACAGCTGAGACTCTAAGGAAACAGAAATATTAGTATCAATTCTATTGAACTGGTCCATTCTGGGATCAGTTCTAGTTTTTGGTTTTTTTTTTCTTTATTAATTACGATCTTAGTCCTAAGGGATCTACAAGTTTTATAACATTTTTTTATTCTATTTTTTATTCAATTTTTATTTTTAGCCTTTTTATATACTTCTATTTCTAGCTAAGTTTTATGGACTATATATCTCTCCTACCTTCATCTCTATCTTTTATACATTTCTATTCCTTTCTTTTTATTTGCATATTTCCAGTCACACTACGCTCTTCTGTTCCCCAGTCTTCCATCCATTTTTAGTTTGTTTTATCTTAACATACTTATAAGCAACACTATCGATCTGCTCAGACTCCTTACTCTATTTTCCAGATGACACACCGCCTTGGTATTTAACATTAGGTTTTTGTCTTTATCTTAGTTCTTAGTACAACTGTCCAATTTCATTCTGAGAATCTCCATTCTGTCTGGTGGTACTCTAGCTCTTTTTTATATTTGATCCTAGCTTTCAATATCTCCCTGGATTTGTGTTTGTATGTGTAAGGTGTTATTTGTTTGTTTGTTTTTGCTTTTGTTTCTGTTTTGTTCTGTTTTTGTTTTCAATTTCTGCTGGCTTTCTCTTTGAATATCTGATAGCATACTGGGGTTCTTCTGTCAGATCTTTCCAGAGCCTTATGTCCTAATGGATTCAGTGATTGTGTGTCTTATACATATATGTGTTTCCGAGACTTAGTATATGTTTAACCCAACACTCGGACATTAGTCTGGGGCTTGGACAGTCTTCTATAAACACCTCTATCGCCAGGACAAGCAATCCCAGAAGTTTGGACTATCATGAGGAAACAAAGAAACACCATGCAGGCAAAGGAGCAGAAAAAAAACCCCACAAGACCAAATAAATGAGGAGGAAATAGGAAAAATGCCTGAAAAAGAATTCAGAGTAATGATAGTAAAAATGATACAAAATCTCAATAACAAAATAGAGAAAGTACAAGAAACAGTTCATAAGAACTCAGAAGAACTAAAGAACAACCAAACAGCAATGGATAACAAAACAACTGAAATTAAAAATACTCTAGATGGTATAACCAGCAGAATGACTGAGGCAGAAGAACGAATAAGTGAATTGGAAGATAGAATGGGGGAAATAACTGCCACAGAGCAGGAAAAAGAAAAAAGAATAAAAAGAATAGAAGACAGTCTCAGAGATCTCAGTGATAACATTAAGCATACCAACATCTGAATCATAGGCATCCCAGAAGAAGAAGAAAAAAAGAAAGGGTCTGAGAGAATATTTCAAGAGATTATAGTGGAAAACCTCCCCAACATGGGAAAGGAAATAATTAACCAAGTCCAAGAAGCCCAGAGAGTCCCATACAAAATAAACCCAAGGAGAAATACACCAAGGCACATACTAATCAAACTAATGACAAACACAAAGAAAAAATATTAAAAGCAGCAAGAGAAAAGCAACAAACAACATATAAGGGAAAACCCATAAGGATAACAGCTGACCTTTCTACACAAACTCTGCAGGCCAGAAGGGAATGGCAGGATATACTGAAAGTCCTGAAAGAGAAAAACCTACAGCCAAGAATACTCTACCCAGCAAGAACCTCATTCAGATTTGACGGAGAAATCAAAAGCTTTCCAGACAAGCAAAAGTTAAGAGAATTCAGCACCACCAAACCAGTCTTACAACAATTGCTAAAGGAACTTCTCTAAGTAGGAAACACAAGAAAAGGAAAACACCTACAAAAACAAACCCAAAACAACTAAGAAAATGGTAATCGGAACACACATGTCAATAATCACCTTAAATGTAAATGGATTAAATGCTCCCTGGAGTAGCAATACTCATATCAGACAAATTAGACTTGAAAGTAAAGAATACTACAAGAGACAAGGAAGAACACTACATAATGATCAAGGGATCCATTCAAGAAGAACATATAACAATGGTAAATATCTATGCCCCCAACATAGGAGCACCTCAATACAAAAGGTAAATGCTAACAGCCATAAAAGGGGAAATCGACAGTAACACAATAATAGTGGGAGACTTGAACACCCCACTTACATCAATGGACAGATCATCCAAACAGAAAATAAAGACACACAAGCTTTAAATGACACATTAGACCATCCCGACTTAATTGATATTTATAGGACATTCCATCCAAAAACGACAGAATACACTTTCTTCTCAAGTGCACATGGAACATTCTCCAGGATAGATCACATCTTGGGTCACAAATCAAACCTCGGCAAATTCAAGAAAACTGAAATCATATCAAGCATCTTCTCAGACCACAATGCCATGAGACTAGATATCAATTACAGGAAAAAAAACTGCAAAAAATACAAACACATGGAGGCTAAACAATTCACTATTAAACAACCAAGAAATCACTAAAGAAATCAAAGAGGAAATCAAAAAATATCTAGAAACAAATGACAATGAAAACACAACAACCCGAAACCTATGGGATGCGACAAAAGCAGTTCTAAGAGGGAAGTTTATAGCAATACAGTCCTACCTTAAGAAACAAGAAAAATATCGAATAAACAACCTAACCTTACACCTAAAACAATTAGAAAAAGAACAAAGAAACCCCAAAGTGAGCAGAAGGAAAGAAATCATAAAGATCAGAGCAGAAATAAATGAAAAAGAAAGGAAGGAAGCAATAGCAAAAATTAATAAAACTAAAAGCTGGTTCTTTGAGAAGATAAACAACATTGATAAACCATTAGCCACACTCATCAGGAAAAAAAGGGAGAAGATGCAAATCAACAGAATTAGACATGAAAAAGAAGTAACAACAGACACCTCAGAAATACAAAAGATCATGAGAGACTACTACAAGCAACTATACGCCAATAAATTGAATAACCTGGAAGAAATGGATAAATTCTTAGAAAAATACAATCTTCCAAGACTGAACCAGGAAGAAATAGAAACTATGAACAGCCCAATCACAAGTATGGAAATTGAGGCAGTGATTAAAAATCTCCCAACAAACAAAAGCCCAGGGCCAAATGGCTTCACAGGAGAATTCTATCAAACATTTAGAGAGGAGCTAACGCCTAGCCTTCTCAAACTCTTCCAAAATATAGCAGAAGGAGGAACACTCCCAAACTCATTCTATGAGGCCACCATCACCCTGATACCAAAACCAAAGATGTCACAAAAAAAGAAAATTACAGACCAATATCACTGATGAATATAGATGCAAAAATCCTCAACAAAATACTAGCTAACAGAATCCAACAGCACATTAAAAGAATCATACACCATGATCAAGTGGGGTTTATCCCTGGGATGCAAGGATTCTTCAATATATGCAAATCAATCAACAAACTGAAGGATAAAAACCATATGATCATCTCAATAGATGCAGAAAAAGCTTTTGACAAAATTCAACATCCATTTATGATAAAAGCTCTCCAGAAAATGGGCAGAGAAGGAAATTACCTCAACATAATAAAAGCCATATATGAGATACCAAAAGCCAACATCATTCTAAATGGGGAAAAACTGAAAGAATTCCCTCTAAGAACAGGAACAAGACAAGGGTGTCCACTCTCACCATTATTATTCAACATAGTTTTGGAAGTTTTAGCCACAGCAATCAGAAAAGAAAAATAAAAGGAATCCAAATTGGAAAAGAAGAAGCAAAATTGTCACTCTTTGCAGATGACATGATATTATATATAGAAAACCCTAAAGACTCTACCAGAAAACTGCTAGCACTCACTGATGAGTTCAGTAAAGTAGCAGGATACAAAATTAATGTGCAGAAATCTCTTACATTTCTATACACTAATAACGGAAGAGCAGAAAGAGAAATTAAGGAAACTCTCCCATTCACCATTGCAACAAAAAGAATAAAATACATAGGAAGAAACCTGCCAAAGGAGGCAAAAGATCTGTATGCAGAAAACTTTAAGACATTGATGAAAGACATCAAAGACGACATAAACAGATGGAGGGACATACCATGTTCTTGGATTGGAAGAATCAACATTGTGAAAATGACTGTACTACCCAAAGCAATTTACAAATTCAGTGCAATCCCTATCAAATTACCAATGGCATTTTCCACAGAACTTGAGCAAGAAATCTTATGATTTGTATGGAAACACAAAAGACCCCGAATAGCCAAAGCAACCTTGAGAAGGAAAAATGGAGTTGGTGGAATCAGGCTTCCTGACTTCAAACTATACTACAAGGCCATAGTGATCAAGACAGTATGGTACTGGCACAAAAATAGAAAGGAAGACCAATGGAATAGAAGAGAGAACTCAGAGTTAAGCCCAAACACATATGGGCACCTTATCTTTGACAAAGGAGGCAAGAATATACAATGGAAAAAAGACAGCCTCTTCAATAAGTGGTGCTGGGAAAATTGGACAGCAACATGTAAAAGAATGAAATTAGAACACTTCCTAATACCATACACAAAAATAAATTCCAGATGAATTAAAGACCTACATGTAAGGCCAGACACTAGAAAACTCCTAGAGGAAAACATAGGCAGAACACTCTATGACATACATCAAAGTAAGATCCTTTTTGACCCACCTCCTAGCATAATGGAAATAAAATCAAGAATAAACAAATGGGACCTAATGAATCTTAAAAGCTTTTGCACAGCAAAAGAAACCATAAACAAGACTAGAAGGCAACCCTTAGAATGGGAAAAAATAGTTGCCAACGAAACAACAGACAAAGGATTAACCTCCAAAATATACAAGCAGCTCATGCAGCTTCATACCAAAAAAGCAAATAACCCAATCCACAAATGGGCAGAAGACCTAAATAGACATTTCTCCAAAGACATAGAGATGGCCAACAAACACATGAAAAGATGTTCAACATCACTAATTATCAGAGAAATACAAGTCAAAGCCACAATGAGGTATCACCTCACACCGATCAGAATAGCCATCATCACAATATCTGGAAACAACAAATGTTGGAGAGGGTGTGGAGAAAAGGGAACTCTCCTGCACTGTTGGTGGGAATGTAACTTGGTACAGCCACTATGGAAAACAATTTGGAGGTTCCTTAAAAAACTACAAATAGAACTACCATATGATCCAGTCATCCCACTCCTGGGCATATACCCAAAGAAAACCATAATCCCAAAAGAAACATGTACCATAATGTTTACTGCAGCACTATTTACAACAGCCAGGGCATGGAAGCAACCTAAGTGCCCATCAACAAATGAATGGATAAAGAAGATGTGGCATATATATACAATGGAATATTACTCAGCTATAAAAAGGGATGAGATGGAGCTATATGTAATGAGGTGGATAGACCTAGAGTCTGTCATACAGAGTGAAGTAAGTCAGAAAGAGAAAGACAAATATTGTATGCTAACTCATATATATGGAATCTAAAATGGTACTGATGAACTCCGTGACAAGAAGAGAATAAGGACGCAGATGCAGAGAATGGACTGGAGAATTCGAGGTTTGGGGGGGCAGGGGGTGAAGGGGAAGCTGAGATGAAGTGAGAGAATAGCATAGACATATATATATACTACCAACTGTAAAATAGTTAGCCAGTGGGAAGTTGCTGTATAACAAAGGGAGTTCAACTCGATGATGGATGATGCCCTAGAGGACTGGGACGGGGGGGGGGGGGGGGTCGAGGGAGGGAGGGAATACGGGGATATGTGTATAAATACAGATGATTGACCTTGGTGTACCTCAAAAACTGGTACAAGAGTGTAAAGCAATTATATACCAATAAAAAGAAGAAAAAAAAAAACACAAAAGTTTTTAAAATTTTGATGAAGTCCACCTTATCTATTTTTTCTTTTGTTGCTCATGATTTTGGTGTCTTATGTAAGAATCTATTGCCAAATTTGAGGTCATAAAGATTTACCCCTATATTTTCTCCTAAGAGTCTTACAGTTTTAGCTCTTACATTTAGGTCTATAATCCATTTTGATTTATCTTTTGTATACAGTATAAGGTAAGGGTCCATATTCATTCTTTTGCATGTGGCTACCCAGTTGTCCCAGCACCATTTTTTGAAAAGACTACTCTTTTCCCATTGAAACATTTTATATACAAAGTAAAGCAAGTAATTACGTTAATATTGTTAGGAACAAGATTTCCAGCTTAAGAAAAAGATATAAATATCTTTATAAACACTTTGTAAGGTTAAATTTTAACTGGAGCTCATTGGTCAGGGTCAGGGACCTAACAGGCATATTTGCTGGGGCCTGGTCTGAATGGGGATTCAACTAGCATGTTTGCTAAGAATAAAGTCTCCATAAGGGCCTCAGCTGGGTGCTTGCCTAAGTTTGAGACATGAGTTATGTGTTCCTAAAACCAGGACTGGTGACTTGACCAAAAACTCAGCCAGCATATTTGCAAGGTCCAGGGCTCACCCGGAGAGTCTGTTGGGGCTGGGGATCAGTCTGAGACTAAAGCAGTATGTTTGCGGGGGGCTAGGGTCTCAACTGGTGTGCTCAACAGGGCCAGGGACTTAACCAACATTTGACAGAGCCAGGATTAAGCTGTGTGTTCCCCAAGGTCAGGGCCAAGGGAGCAGCCTACACGGTAGAGACATGGCTGGGAGATTGATCGCACACAGGAAGATTGTACAAGTATTTCTATGGAGGTTAATGGGAGCCTGGTTTTTCACTGTCAAAAAAAGGAGTTAGAAATTTGGAAGAGAGAAGACGAAAATAAACCCTATGATATTGGATTGGAATTGGAGATGACGTAAATTCATGGTTTTTAATACATAGATAAATATAGAAATAGATACAGATGTACACATGCACTTATATATATACATACACATACTTTCCAGCTATGTCTGTTGAAAGGCTTTAAAAGGAACCAGAACTCCTTGGAGAAATTACTGATTCCAGGGCCAGAGCAAGGAAACACAAAATGAGGCTAAAGCATCTTCTTATGTCACAAAATTAAAAAGTGCTCAAAGATATATTGAAAGGGCACAGAAGCCAATTTGAACAAGCTCCAACTTGCCAAATCTGGGACAATTTGAGCATCAAAACAATTATACTCATAGTAACAGTTATAATCCATTGAATGAATTATGAATCTGTGAGCACATACCAATATCAATATATAAATGCATAAATTCAAAGTTTAGTGAGGAATAGGAGACTTACATGGTCTCCAAGTACATCACCATAAAGCCCCAATTAATTATAAAGAATAACAGCCAAAAACTGGAAGCAATCCAATTTTCCACCAACAGAGGAAAGGATTTCCATGAAATGGAGCACTATTCAGCAATTAAACGGAATGAACTATTGTTACATGTAACAAGTAACAATATGGAAGAATCAAAATAATTATGCTGAGTCAAAGAAGCCAGGCCACACACACAAAAAGAGAGTACGGACTGTATGAATCCACTTTTATAAAATTCAAGGAAATGCAAACTAATACATAGCGACAGAAAGCAGATCAGTGGTGGCCTGGAGAGGCTGAAGGAGAGATCAGGAAGTGTGAGAGGACGGGTTCCCAAGAAGCACAAGGACGCTTTTGGGCACAAAGTATATGTTCATTACCTCAACTGAGGTGATGGTTTCATGGGTGTAAACATATGTCCAAACTTTATACAAACTGTACACTTCACATATGTCAGGTGTATTGTATGTCAATTATACCTCAATAAAGCTGTTTCAAAAATAAAAAATATAAAGAGAAAATGGGTAACTCTGTAGTGAAGGAGACTGGCAAATACCACCTTAATTGAGTGACCAAAGATAGTATCACCAGTAATGGAACCAACCGAAATCGTGCACTATCTGATAAGATGCGATAAGAGTTACACAGCATGATTTCTGTGACAGATCTAGACTGAAAGAGCCTAAAGGGACACGGCAACTGAATGTAACACTTGATTCTGGACTGGGCCATTTTGCTAGCAAGGACGTTTTGGGGACAACTGGCAAATCCTGAATAGTAGTAATTAACATCGATGGTTGTTGTATCATCGTTGTATAGGAAAATGCTTCATAGGAAAAACACCCTAAAATATGAAGGAGTAATGGGGCATCAGTTCAGCAACTTATTCTTAAATGGTTTCAGAGGGAAAAAAAATTTTTCGTGCCATACTTGCAACTTTTCTTATATTTCCAAAACATTTTTTATGTCCAAAATACTAGCAATTAAAGAAAAATAATTAAGAACATATTTTGCCTTTCCTACATAAACTAAATTTTAGGGTTCTCACATAGCCCTGGTTGATGAGGATGAGTTCTTCTTTACAAAATAATTCTAGGGGGGAAAAAGAAGAAATGACTGAATTATAAAATCAGTAGGTAAGTACTTAAAATTAATAGACATATTGTAGGGACTTCCCTGGTGGCACAGTGGTTAAGAATCTGCCTGCCAGGGGCTTCCTAGGTGGCGCAGTGATTGGGAATCTGCCTGCCAATGCAGAGGACATGAGTTCAATCCCTGCTCCAGGAAGATCCCACATGCCGTGGAGCAGCTAAGCCCGTGCGCCAAAAAAAATTAAAAAAAAAAAAAAAAAGAATCTGCCCGCCAATGCAGGGGACACGGGTTTGATCCCTGGGCTAGAAAGATCTCACATGCCATGGAGCAACTAAGCCCATGCACCACAACTACTGAGCCTGTGCTCTAGAGCCCTCAAGTCACAACTACTGAGCTCGCACACCATAATTACTGAAGCCCACGAGCCTAGAGACCATGCTCCGCAACAAGAGAAGCCACCGCAATGAGAAGCCTGCACACCACAATGAAGAGTAGCCCACACTCACCACAACTAGAGAAAGCCCATGTGCAGCAACGAAAACCCAATGCAGCCAAAATTCTTTAAAAATTAAAAAAAAAAAAAAAAAAGACATTGTACTTTCAGAGTCAAATGCAACTTGCGTTGCCTAAGTAAAACACCAACCAAATAGAAATTCATAAGATTCTCAATAGTTGGATGGAAGGTATCCATCATAAGCCATGAAGACCAGGGAGGCACACAACCACAGGAAAGCGCCAGCCAATGCAAACTCATTTTCTTTAAAAAAAAAAAATTCTCTTCTTCCCGACCTCCATATTTTCCAAACTTGTTTCTTACTGTTGCCCTCTCTGATTTTTCCATCCATCTCCTGCCTCTCTCCCTCTTTCAACTATTTCCCTCTTCCATCCTACAATTCTAATCAACATCTACTGAATTATATATGCTTAGAATTGTGCTAGATCATACAGCAAAGCTTAAGCCCTGCTCTCCCCTAAAAAGATAGGGGAAGAAGCACTAGGAAGATAAGACACATAATCATTATTCAATACACAGCTAATCTGATTTGAAATTGGGTGGTATTGACCATAAATATCAAAGAGGGAAAATTCCTAAGCCTAGGATAATTGAACAGACCTTGTCAGAAGGGCTGGGCCTTGAAAGATGGGTAGAATTTGGCTATAACCTCATCTCTAGACTGTAAGGGTCAAAAAAGAAGGGTCCACTTGTGTCTTATTCATTGCTGTTTAAGCCTAGCACCTGTCATAGCTGGTGCTCAATAAGTACCCTAGGAGTGAACAAATATTAAAAAACCCCCTTTGATGGCTGTCACCAACAAGATGCGGAAATCCAATTTCCTATCCATCTAGCTCCTGTCAACCTGCTTCAACCTCATCACCTGACACACAACTCCTAATATGGTTCCAGTCATTCCAAACTACTGGAATTCCCACATGCACAAAGACATTTCAAGTCTATGTGCCTCTCCTTGTACATGTTATATGTTCTTTCTAACTTCACCTAATAAATTCTTACTCATTCTTCAGGTATCAGTTCAAGCATTAGCCACTTTGTAAAGACTTCTCTGGTCTCTCAAGTTTAGATTAATCATATCCTTTCTTTCATTCCTTCCACTTTTTTTTAAATTGAAATACAGATGATGTACAATGTCAGTTTCAAGTGTACTACAGTGATTTGACATTTGTATACATTATGAAATGATCACCACCATAAGTCTAATAACCATCTGTCCCCATATAGAGTTATTACAATATTATTGGCCACATTCCTTATGCTGTATATTAAGCCTCCATGGCTTATTTATTTTATAAATGAAGGTCTGTAATCCCCTTTAACTATTTGCTCCCCCCCCTCGCCCCCACCCCCGCCAACAACCACCCATTTGTTTTCTGTATCTATGAGTTGGTTTTCATTGCTGTGTTCGTTTGCTTTCTGTTTTGGATTCCACATATAAGTGAGATCACACAATTTTTTCTTTGACTTATTTCACTTAGCATGCTACCCTCAAGGTCCATCCGTGTTGCCACGAATGGCAAGGTTTCTTTCTCCTTTTTTTTTTTTTAATGGCTGTCATTCCCTCCTCTTTATGTTCCAATTTCTTCTCTTCTATGTGTATTTCATCCCCCATCCTACTGAGTTCACTGATATCCCTAGCAACTACTACAGTGATGGGAACACAGCAATCATCCCCCCCCCCAAATTTTTTAATTAAATATCAAATTGGGCAGGAAATAGAAAGTCAAAAATACAACTGGGAATAATTAAAGATTTTCCTAATTTAAACAATGATGTGATAAAATCAATATTTAAAAAAAAATCCAGTACTGCTGTACAAGGTTAAGAAAGGAAGGCCAAGAAAGCGCCTACAAGTCAGGTGCAACCCTTCAGACACGAACTGATGGTGATAATAGCCTTAAGGAACTGCAAGGCTGGCCACACAGAAGAAAGGATAGACCTACCCTGAAATTCTCTGTTGCTCAACAGCAGTGCTGTCCAATAAAACTTTCTGTGACAATGTAAATACTCTGGAGCTACACTGTCCAAAACAGTAGCCATTTAACACATGTGGCTTCTGAGCACTTGAAATGGGGCAAGCGAAACTGAGAAACTGAATTCTTTATTTCATTTATTTTATTTTAATTTAATTAGCCACATGTGGCTAGTAGCTACTACATTGGACAGCACAGCTCTAGCTAGCGACAGAATAGCGGATTTTTTAATTTACTAAAAGGAAGCATTTTGTAGCAATTACAGATCCCAACAATGGAAGGGCTCCTCAAAGTCATCTCAGAAAGCTCAAAGAAAGATGAGATAACTTTTCTGGACACAATCTTCCAACAGATCCCAGCATGAGGATGGGTGGGAAGCTGGCCCACAATGAATCACATTATTTTACACCTGGAAAGGGCTTAAAGACCATTTTTACACAGAAGGAAACTCTTGGTTTGGAAGTCAGATGAGCTCCCTGAAGTCACACAGGGTGTCAGTGACAGAACAGAAACTGAAAAATCTTAAAACTCTAGGTTCTGTTAATTATCTTGATTGTGATAATTTTACAAGTATATACGTATGTAAAATACGTGTACCAACTATACACTTTAAATATGAGTCTTACTGTAGGTTAATTACACTTCAAAAACACTGCTTTAAAAAAAAAAAGCACACAAATCCACTACCACACCTTCCTATGTCAAGTCTTCAGTTCTATCTCATAGAGTTGTTACAAGGAATAAGCTAGTTAACATATTTAAAAGCTTAAAACAGTGCTTGGTGTGCAGTAAGAACTATTGAAATGTAAACCGCATTATCACTATTAGATATTAGAATTCTGTCCTACTGACCAGTTTGAAGAAAAGTAATGGAAAGAAGAGTAAGCAGGATTAGGAGTCAGAAACTCCAGATCATAGTTCAGGTTCTTGAACAATCTCTCTGAGTCTCAATTCTTTGTAAAATGATTTAGCTGGACAAGATAATCTCTAAAGGTCCTTTCCAGACTAAAGATTTCAGACATGAACTAGGATAAGAGTTGAAGGAATGGAAAGGAAGGATGGATATGGAACCCTTAGGGAAGAACTGATAAGATTTAAGAACTGGCTAGATACACAGACTGATGGAAAACAATGAGTCAACCATGAACACAAAGTTTTGAGCTTTGGATAACTCAAGTTTAAATAAAAAGAGCATGTTGACCCAACAGACATATTTATTATTTTAATAAATCAGAAAATGGAAATGAATATTCATGATCTTCTAGATCTAAATGTCAATCAGTATATTTAAAATGTATGCTAAAATCAAAATCTCTTCTCATGAGATTATTTTAATGCTATGTTAAAATGAAATCCCTACAGATTCACGTGGATAATTATAATTAGATAATTATACTTAGTATATTTAATGACGTTCATTCCAAAGTATCAAATTTTTCATTTTTAGAAATTTATGCATACGTCGGTCATCAAGAAACTAATCTCTTGAACAACTCTTTTGATGCGGAAACAATCTAAGCCTAGAGTCATAGAGCTGCTGTAGATGTTACGGTGGAATCTTGAACAGAACATTTTAGCCTGTTTTCTCTTAGACATAAGCTCATCTTCAAATACCTAAAAACTCAATATTACATAACCTCATCTTCCAATACCTAAACCTCAATATGACATAAGTTCATCTTCAAATACTTAAACCTATTATACTTCATGCACTACATGGAACACATTTTCAGAATCAGATCCCACAATTAATAATTGTGGGCCCTTAAGCAGCCTCCCGAGAATCATGGTTTCATTAGTATGACATCCAAAAGAGGACCTAAGAGTGCACTGAGGAGCAGACTTTTCAAGATTCTAACTCACTCCTTTCATAGATGCGATCAGTCCAGCAAAGTTATGCTGACATTCTGATGGGCTCTATTCCACTACACTGCACTGATGTAACATTCCTGGACAAAAATATAAAGATTGCAGTTGCTTATGTTTCACAGAGACTGAAAAAATAAAAAAATCTTGCCAACTTTTTGATGATCCGTCAGGGGCAACATTTCAAATATAATATTCTTCTCTGGACATTGAACAATATTTCAGTTATAACTGACTGCTTGGTCAACATTTGGGTTAAATCCCAGAACATTTTTTTTTAAATAAAATTGTTTATGAAATGTTGCAGTTTAAGACTATGCGCAGACTTATTTAGACATAGCCAAAATGGACCAATTTACAACTAAATAAAATGAAAAATGTCGCTGATCAGCCTAGAAGAGCAACACAAAAAATTCTCAGTTGCAAGGCAAAGCAAATGATATGCTGAAATACACTGCAGAAAAGAACTGAGACCACTTGGGGAATAAGTCACTTACAGTCATATTTTCCAGATATCTTAGTTAACCCTTTCTGTTCAGGAACTAAATTTCACCTCTGAGAATTCTCTCTAAAACACATCATATGGTTCCTACCTTTTAAAATGGTACATAAAAAAGGTATTTTTTTCTTTTCTTGATAATTAAGGATCATCAGTAAGAACACTGGTCACTGAGATGTGGTAAAGATGTAGACATAAATGTAGATTTTTATAATATGGGATAAAGGGAAGGGATGTGGCTTCCCCTCTGGCAACTACATCAAACTTGATTTCCTTTACTAAAAGAGAAAGAAATAAAACCTCCCAGTGACACCTTGTTTTTTGTTCATTTACCAATTTTCCACAAAAGTACAATGAAGCATATGAAACTGTACAATATGCTGCACAGTATAATGTAATTACCTTTTTACAAAATTAAATAGTGGGCTGAATCCTGATGCCATCTTCTTTCAAACACTTTCACTATCCTCTGGAAAAATCAACTTTTTTCCCGATTAATGTCATAAAGTTCAACTCATCCCTGGCTTTCACAAGTTTACCCAATTTCATGAACACCCCACTCCTCTCTCTCTCTTGCACTAAGTTTATTTATGGAACGTATCTCACTTCATTTTAAAAATATGAAATGGCATGAATGGAGGAAGATGTAGTCTATACAGCTTTCATTTTACTAAAAATAGAACACAATGATGTCTGCTAAATTGGGCATCAGGTCTTAATTTTCTCCAAGTCCAACTTCGTATTTCATTTGGAAGAGAACTCCACACCTAGACAGCTCTATTATGAGAAGATTCAAGATCCCATATGGTATCTGGGTAGGATCAATTTTCTTATAACTTCTATAATATTTCACTTTTTGAAAAACTTTTGTACAGAAGTTAGCTCAGATAAAGACTGCTATCAAGATGGAGGACAAACAGAGGGAGTTCTACAACTTCTCCCCTGGAAAGTGAACGTAGAAAAGGCTCAATAAATGTTAGCTATCACTATCCAACAAATACACACTAAATACTTCTTATTTTCTAGGCATTAAGCAGAAACAAGAAAAAATCAGCCCTCAAGTTGCTCACAACCTAGAGAGCTGCTTACAGTCTTAAAGAAAATATAGATGGTTCAGCAGCCTAAACTTGCTCATAAAAATCTTTTGTAATGCAAAAGCGTTAAACCAAAGACTTTTACGGGAAAAAGAAATACTGTTTTTCAGTGCTGTTACTTCATTGCATCATTGTACATGTAGTGAAATACCACTGTATAGAAAAGTAAACTGCTTACATTTAATAAAACAATCTGCTATCATACATCAGGTCTAAATCTCACGGCAGAACAAATTATTGTTTTATATATACAAAGTTTAAGCTCAGAATAACTTTTTTTTTACATGCATGCACAACTCTGACCTAATATACCCTTGTTTGTTCCACAGTCCTACGTGACCTAAAATCTTGAACAAATATAGACTAAGTCCAGGTATATAAATAACAATTATACTGACTGAATAATATTTTCCTGACTCTCATTTTGAATCACGTATAAATGTTCATTTTATCTAAGATTAGCATATGTGTATGTATTTTTGTCTTAGAACAAAATAAAAATTGAGAAACCAGTTTATAGCTTAGTAATATTCATCACTGCCAAACTAATGTCCTCTCCAGTGTATTGTGACCTAGCCTACTATTATACAGATGCACCTTTAAAGGAACCAGACTCCAGAAACGTACAGGAACATCTTGCAATTACACAAGAGCTGTCACAAAACCACACACACCAGAGCTGTCTTACACCTTCATGAATGTGCCACCTCGATCAAGTACAGATCACCGCTTCTCCACCCAGAGTGATACTAACCAGCACCCCAATGCACACATGCACACACATACATAATGACTCCACACTCTCGTGATGTGAAGGAAGGTGGGCTTTGGAATCAGGCATACCTAACATCAAATCCCTTCTCTGAAACTTAGAAGTTCATTTCTGAACTCAAGTTCACTTGTGTTCTGTATTCCTTTACAACAAGAGAATTCATTTTTGTTTTTGTTTTGTTTGGCAACTTCTGCCTGGTATAATTGTTCCAAAATTCCAGGGAAATCAAAGGTCAAGGTACCCAAGATTTTCCCCCTTTTTCAAAACAGTTCCCTAAAAAGCATAAGAAGCATCTGCAACAAAGGCCTTTACAGGGGCATGTGGTTTATGATTATTTGGTAAATTTTATATTTATATTCTAGGCACATTTCTATATGTACATTATATATTACAATAAAATTTAATAAAACAAAATGAAAAAATGCCTCTGTACACATTGTCATCCTCAATAAAATGTATTTTCTACCAAATGTTAAAAAAAAAAACCTGAATCCTTTCTTCATGTACTCAGTAGGATACAGGATAAATAATTTCCTGTTCTGCGTGTAACTTGGCACAATTTACTCCAGTTCAAATTAGTTAAGGATTTTTTTTTTTAATAAAGGCAGTTTACAATGGTTTCTAATGAGGCTTCTTACATTAAAGAACCGAGAAAATATTTAAATACCTTTAGGCAATCTGTGATAAAATCATGGTGACCTACATAGAATAAATCACTTTTTAAGCAGGTAATATAAATAACAGTGATTGCCTTTTTAAAAGTTCAAAGACAAAACAGAAATCCTATAATCTGACATCCTAATCATTTGTGATAGTCCACATCCAGAAAGAATGAAGAAAGAAACCACCTCAAACAAAAAGTTACCATCTGCTGTCAAACAATAAACAAAAAAGGTACGTCTCAGCCAAGAAAACAGAATGCAGCTATGTGCTCAGAGCACACAAAATCTACAACATACCTTGATCAATACAGTCTTCAGCAAGAGCAAAAAGCTGAGGTGAGCGCTCCTCAAGCAATTGCTGGTGAATATTCACACATCTCAAAGTCCACCATAGCAAGCTCTAGAAAAAGGAAAGACCAACATGTTTACATTGAAATAAAAGGACCCTCTGGAAAAAAATTTAATTCAAATTAATTTTTAGAATTTTTTTTACATTTGTGAGATTAAATTTACTCTTCAATAAGCTTACCCATCCACTGCTGTGTCTTCAGTAATAATACCAAATCCACTGCCATGTCTTCCACAAGAATAACATCTCTCCAGCATTCTCTCAAAGCCTGTATTTGTAGCCAGTTGGGCTTCCCAATGTCATTTCGAATTTACCATTTCCTCCTTTAAAATGCCTACTGTAATCAACCCGCTCTGCTGTGACACTCTACCAGCACCAAAATCCAACACCAACAATCCTAGGAAGCCTCCCACAAGAACCTCCTTGTGGGGTGATTTTTTCCCTCATCTCAACTTTCAGCATATTGTTTGTACCTCTCTTGGCAAACACACTCCACTATATTTGTGTATGTCATCCTGGCTTTCAATGCTGTCTGCCATCTAGCCACCAAGATGAGGAATCACGTCTTACTCATCTCTGTATCCTCCTTGAAGCAAAGTATGCTACGCAGACTACAAGGTAAGAAATATCCTGGGTTCAGATATTCCCCAAACTGCGAAGCTCTCTTCCACACCCTCTTCCATGAAGCCTCTTCCCACTAGCAGGGCACACACTGGTCTCTCACTTCTCTGAACTTCCACACTCCGCGTAGAAGTTAGCACCACATTGGAGAGCTCGTGTTTTCCAAGTGTGTAAATACCTGGTCCATATATTTTGGAGGGTAGAAACTGCATTTTATACATTGTCTTGACTAATGCACAGGCTGAGAACATAGTAGCTTTTTCTCAATTCTCTGATGCTTACTCTTACTTTTCAACACATCCTTATTAAACAACAACAATAAACAGCAACAAGCCAATACGGAAGCATACACAGTGAAGATGAAAGTCTCTCTTCTGCTGCCTCAGAGCCATTCTCCTCCCCCAGAAAAATCCATGACAAAGGTCTATATTCTTCTAGATCTTCCTCTCTGCATGTGTGTGTGTGCACGCATGTGTGTGAGTAATAAGTATTAAGGATTTTTGATAGGCTCAAGTGACCAAGTATGATCATGCAATGAGTCATCTAAATTAGTTTCAACTGTTATTTTTTTGTTGTTACTTTGAATTATATTGCACAAAGGTGTGAAAAATTGATTTTCCTTCTTTTTTTAAAGCAATATCTACTAATAGGAGATCACACTTAATTACCAAAAGCATTTTCTTTTTTACTTGAACTTAATTTCTTCATTTGATTAAGGCGTAAAACTGCCTGCTTCCCTTCAAAACTGCTACACACAACTGCTGCAACAATGATAAAATCACAAATGAATTTTGACCCTATGACAAAATCTTTTCTGATTATTAATGCTGTTTCCTCAGTCCATGTGAGGAAAGGAAAAACAGAATTACCTAATAGAAAGAAGTTTCACATTATTTTTAATTTAATTCCCTGAGGTGCTGCCTCATTTTCATTCTTTTCCTATCACTAGGCTGATGAAGTCAGTCTATATTTCAATTATCCGTCCCTCATCTGCCGTCAGCAATAAGAGAGTCAGGTTTGGCGGCACAGTCTTTCCTTTTCTAGACACGGAATTTAGAGAGGTCCAGCCAGAGAGCTTGCCCTTTTAAGAAAACATACAACATAAGGGCTTCCTAGGTGGTGCAGTGGTTGAGAATCCGCCCGCCAATGCAGGGGACACGGGTTCGATCCCTACTCCAGGAAGATCCCACATGCCGCGGAGCAACTGAGCCCATGGGCCACAGCTGCTGAGCCTGCACTCTAGAGCCCGTGAGCCACAACTAATTAAAAAAAAGAAAGAAAGAAAACATACAACATAAGATGCTCAACTCTTAAAAATCAGATCTATAAACTAACTCTTAACCCAAAATCTTCAGATAGGAGAAGCGGAGTATGAAACAAAGAAAGCATAGCCTATTTTTCTACTAGAAAATAAAAGTGCATTTTTCTATCTGTCAAGAATCCCTTAATGGACAATTTGAGGCATTAATAAAAAAGGAAACTTGAAGCCTTGCTTTAGACAGTTCCTAGATCCTGTCTCCTGATTATAGCCTTATTACAGAATGTTCTGATTCACACTGGTCAATAACCTCCTAGAAGGCAGGGAGCATGAGTGTACTCAAACCCAACAAATGTTTGCCGACTTAGTCCATTTTATAAATAAGGAAACTGATATTCAGAGAAATTCACTGGCCTAAGGTCACACAGTTGTTAAGTGGCTGAGCCAGACAAACGCTGGTCTGATACCAAAGCCAAAATTCTTTTTCCTCAACATTCACATATTACTAATAATAGTCTATACACTTCACAGACTAACAGGCGGGGGAAAATCATCTTCTTTTATAGTTCCACAAAAACAAAATCATAATAACCTGATATATTCCTTAAGATTTAGCCTATTCAAAATTAATTTAAAAGGTTAAGATTAACTCAGATAAGTGTGTGATGCTTCTTTATCATTTTAACTTCATTTCTAAAAGAAGTAATTTTTAACATCATAGTTTAACTTAATTAATGATATATTAAAGACTCAAAGGGAAGAAAACTATAACATTTCAATTGAAAGGCAAAGTTTCAGCACAGAATGATCTCTGCATGGAGATGTACAAGAAAACAGGGTTTCAAGCAAAAGTCAAAAGTTGTTTAGCATCTGCCAAGAAATTCAAGTAACATCTTTCCAACCCAAGGACATTCACAACCAGCAGTTTACATATTTACTTGTTCTCCTAAGCTATTGATAGTACATGTATCTTTCTACAAAGGATGCTTAACATACTTGCCGATGAAAGTTTTCCACCAAAACTGTATCACTAACTCATTAATGACCATTAGTCTCACTAGAAAGAAAACAATGCCATTTAGCAACCTCATGCCTTGATGATATTTTCTTTAGGGCCAAGTACTACTCAGTCTATAAGATCATTTAACTCAGATAAACTTGGGAAAACATTTCTTTATTCAAGATAACATCACTAAAGAAAAAAAATCAAAGATAAGGCCTTAATCCACTAGGATATGCTGAAACCCATCTATTAAAAACCCTTCTGGAACAACTGATTCCATGTCATCTGGCTCTCATGAGAGCTGCTGAAAGAGGAATAATTCCCTTCTTACCTCTTCTTTGTCTCAAATGCTTAGGAAAGAAAGCCCTTATACAGTACAGACCAAGTCCACATTTTGCACACAGAAATACTGTGTTTCTTAAACTTTTTCAGCCAACACTAGGAAATTGGGAGATTACACATAAAATTTAGATTTACTATTTCTGGCAATACAAGGTCTGCATGCCCAAGTTGCAACAATCAGGACAGGAGTCAGCAAACTATAGCCTATGGACCAAAACCAGCCCACCACCTGTTCTCCTATAGCTCAAAACCAAGACTAGTTCTCACATTTTTAAAACATTGCAAAAAAAGAAGAAAAAAAAAAAAAAGGAGAAAGAAAAGAAAAATAATATTTTGTGACGTGAAAAGTATATGAAAAGTACATTTCAGTGTCCATAAATAAAGCTTTACTGGTACACAGTCACACCCATTCATGTACATATCATCTACAGCTGCTTTCAAACTACAAGGCAGATTGAATAGTTAGCTGCAGAGCTGAGTAGCTGTGAGTCTGTACACTGCACAGCTGACAACCTCTACTACACCTCAAGGACTTTCTTCCAGTCTCTCATGGTTTTTGTCACCTCCTACTGCATATTAGCTTTCTGTGAGTATCGGTGATTTTCTCACTAATTTATATGTGACCTAAAGAAACCATATAACAGGTATTCAACAAATGCTCCACTAAATCCAAATCCAATATGAAACAAGGTAGGATGTGAGCCAAGAAACAGTAATTAAGATCTACTGCAAGTACTATACTTCTGGCTACTGCTCTTTATCCTTAAATGAAATTCACAAAAGACTATGAAGGATGTTTTTAAACCTATTTTTAAGATTCAGAGAATGAACACTTACACACATGCAAACATACACACAATACATTATACAATCCTATTAAAGAGGCTCAGCATCTCATTTTGCACTAGACAGAGTCCATGAAAAGAGACAGTTTTTGCTTATTTTCGTCAGATTTTAAAATTAAATACCTAAAGAAAACTTAGAAAACAAATATACCAAGACACTGTCAGCATCACACCTAAAGTTTGATGCTGATCAGCACAAAAGTCACACCTGGGTCTGAATCTCCTGGCTCGTTTTCTTTTCTTACCTGAATAGCTGTCAGTTTATGTCTTACATTCACTAGGATAACTCGTGCTAATAATAGCAGTATAGGCTTCGAGGTCAGGCTGTAGATTGATTCACCATCTAGAACGAGCAGACTCAGAACCAGTGCATCCAATCCTTTGACCTGAAAAAAAATTTAAGTTAAGATGATATAATTTAGCAACATATTAATCTTTATGTCTTATAAGAACACATACTTTCCAGTTAATCAGCTCTGAAACATAGGGATTGATCTATTACATAGCAATTGGCACTGGACTGAGTCTTAACATTCCAAAAGCCCTTAGAGATCCACATCTGCAGGCTGCCCTGAGCGATGGTCACCCATCTGCTTGTACTTTAGAGGAACAGGGCAGTCAAGAAAACGCTACTACTGAAGAGGCATCATGACTTTACAGATTCACTTACAATAAAATAGCTTCTCAACAAAAACCATCCCTATGTGAAAGTATGCATATGAAACATTTCACATATGCTTCACCAGTCGGCTAATGTCATTACAAACATGGCTGCTGCATAGTTCCCATCAAGCCAAAGAACAACAAGGTCTTACACGTCAAATGCTGAGTAGGCACACAATCATGGACCAACGTGAACAGAGGCTGCCCAAAAGGAATGCCTCTAAAAAACCCACTTCTCAACTAAAGAGATTTTCCACAATAGACCAAGCACCCATGTTTTTAAAATGTGAACTGAATAATTTTGACAATTGCCCCAAAATCAATAGCAAGAATGCTCAACGTTAGGACTCTAAGTCACAGACACAGGATGGGGTCCTTTTTCTGTTTATTAATTTGTGGGCATAAGTAAATCTTTTTTTAACCGAAGCCTCAGTTTCATCAATTATAAAATAAAATAGAACCTACACCTCACAGGGTTCTTGTAAGAATTAAACAATCCAACTGATGCCAGTGCCTGGCTCAATGCTTTGCTGAAACATTCAATAAAGGTACGAAAGGAATAGATGTGGGTTCATCCTCTGTCCAACCTTCATCATCATTGAAAAGTGTACCAGAGGAATGAAGACAACATGAATGACCACCACCAAACCACCAATAAAGCTTACTGTTACCTACACTGAGGGTAGAAAGAATTTTTTTTTAAGTTCAATAATCAAGGAACTATTTTGAAGTATTACAACTGCCTCAATTTTAGAAGGAAAGAGATAGAAAAAAGCGCAGTCCAAAATCACACTGAAGTTAGTGTCTGTAGAACAGAGACTGTAGTCCACATTTTCCAACTCCTAAGCCAGTGTTCTTCCTACCACCTCACGCTGCCTTCCCCTCAGACCTCTCTGCCTCTTCCTGTCCCTCAGCAAGCCCCAGGGCTATGCTAAGCATGAGGAAGTCCTCAAGGACAGAGCCAGGAACACGCTTAGCCCTCTGACTAGGACAATTACATGATGGCGGTGTGGGTAACTGAGACACGGACACCAGAAGAGGACCTGGTTTGAAGAAGAACCTCACCATGAGTTCAGTCTTGGACATGATGAGTCTGAGGTACCTTGTGAGACCTCAAGTGGACGTACCGAATACACAAGTGAATCCACTGCTTGAGAACTCGAGAGAAGACCCTGCCTGATGTGCCCAAGTTGGACCTGCAGCCTCATCCAATCATCTTGCCATTTGGATGGATCTAACAATATTTCCTAACATCCAAAACAAACTGGTGAAGTAAAAGAATTCTTTAAGAAAAAGAATCCTTATTCTAATCACATTGAGAAAGATGTCTACCTGTTGCAGCACAAATTTAGACCATTATCTGCTAAAGGAAATTCCTAAAGATAATAAGCAATTTAACAAGAGCAACAAATAAAAAATCACACACAGAGATACGCCATGATATATGCTACTCGGATCTCATTACCTCTGACACTCAAAGTCAGGGGTTGGTTACAAAACCTCCTACTCTTCAACTCTAAATCCTCAGAAATGTCATTAACAGCACAAATAATAAAGAAGTAAATGCATGAATAAACAAACAAATAAATAAATTTCTCTTCCTAGAGTTACCTTGCATCTTCATCATCAAAAAATTAAATGCTTTTCTATCTTCTGCTTAAGTAATGCAGCCTCTGCCCACCCTGTGATGTAACCCTGATATTTCAATCGAGTTCTAAACGTGCTTACAGAGGTTTTGGGAAATGGCCCAGTTTTAAAGAGGACTGTTTACATTTTCAATCAAAACAGACAAAACAAAGGTTACAACTCCCTTAGGAATAATTCCTCAGTCAAGAGAGCATATGGCATATGAAAATACTTATTTATCAGAATAGTGGGGGGAAAAAATCAACATCTGGAAGCCTGAGATAAACTTAATATAAAACCAGATTACTAGGAGATCAACTTTTATGTGTGGGAGGTGATCTACTCAGACATGAACTTTCAGCGCTATTCCCCCAAGACTGGTGAGCACCAGAGGTCAAAAAACAGTGCTAAAGGGACTTCCCTGGTGATCCAGTGGGTAGGACTCGGAGCTCCCAATGCACGGGGCTCAGGTTCTATCCCTGGTAGGGGAACCAGATCCCGCATGCATGTCGCAAGTAAAGATCCCAAGTGCCACAACTAAGACCTGGCGCAGCCTAAATAAATAAATAAAAATATTAAAAAAAAAAGAAACACAGTGCTAAAAATGCCAAGGCCATAAGTTAGAGGCAGGGAAAATTAATTTGGCTTTGATGACTATACTCCACGACCATAAAGTATATTCCCAAATATTCGTCCTTCATAAGAACTACGAAACGTAAATCAGCACAGGAAAATTACAACTAGAAAATACTGATGTGTCACACTCCAGTTTAAAAGCTTCAACTCCCTCAATCAATTCTCAGATTGCTGGTAAAGAGTATAAATTGAATAATTCTCTCAAAACAACCTGAAATTACCGAGAAGAGTTGAACATGCATACACCCTAGGGCACAGCAACTCCACTCACAGATATACCTCCTCCGCAGAGCTTCCCAACACATAGTTTACAAGTGTGGTAAAATATCAATCCCTTCAGCCCTCAGGGCGCCCAACTATAGCCTGGGGGGGCCAGTAAAAACAGCCTCCTCCATTTAGCACACTACACCAAACACTAGCCTTTTTTGAGTATGCTGTGCTTGGAAACACTTGCAAATGATTCCCAGAAGACCTGTTCCTAATAGCACTGTATATAATATATTGCAAAAAATGGAAACATCCCATATGGCCATCAAGAGTAGAAAAGATATATAAATTGTGGTATAGTCATACAATTGGAATACTGTGCCATAGTAAAAATGAATAATGGTATAATTTCAAAAATATACCACTGAGCAAAGCAAGTCACAAAACACACACAATTTGTTGCATTTATACAAAGTTCAAAAACTGGCAAAACTAAACAATATGTTCTGGGGGGGATACATGCATACACAGGTGCTAAAACTATGAAGAAAAGCAATGGAATGTTAATACAAAATTCATGACGGTGGTTCACAAGAAAGGGGGCTGGGGATGCCACCAAGAAGCACACACAGGGGACCTTCCAATGCTGTATTTCCCAACCTTTTCCAAGTCAGAGCACATGCAGAAGATGCTATCATTTGTAGTGCACACCACGTAACTAGAGAAGGCTGCTAAACCAGAAGAGACCAGTTTGAAGGCTCTCCCCAGCCCAGCCCCACATGGCCACCGCAATGGCAAAGGGGCCCAACATCTGGGGAAGAGCAGTCGGGAAGCAACTCTACAATGCTGGTGATGTTCTCACTCTCAAGCTTGGTGGTGGGAATAAAGGAGTTTTATTATTTAAACTGTACACATTTTGTATGCTTTTTTGAATGTATAAGGTACTTCTAACAAAAAAATTAAAATCAATGTCTTATTTAAAGTTGCCTACAATTTGGCCTGAGCCCCATCAAGATTAACCTTTTCCTGCTGTTCCAACAGGCTCAAAGCATCCATTTCCCACAAACACCACACTCTTCTCCCTTCTAATTTCTGCTCATCTGACCATACCTAGAACATATTCCCTGCTCTCCTCTACCTATCCATTTCCTCATCACGCTTCAGGTTCTAGCTCAAGGTCCACTCTTCACTAAAAGGTATTCTCAGACAAAAGTCACTTTCCACACATCTCTTCATTTATTTCAAAATTTCTTATAGGTTAAATCTCTCATGTAACTCATTTCTGTACTGTTTGAATTGTTACCTGACTTTACAGGTGCTTCTACACTAGTATAGGAGAAAGAGTACTGGATTTGGACCCAGAAAATGTGGGTTCCAATCCCCCAGTTCTGAGGCCTCTGACAAGTTTCTTTCACCACGGTGAGCTTCGGTCTTCTCATCTAAAGAATATGTCAAATCCATATAACACCATGAATGAAGGCCATTCCAACCACACATTAGTGCTCAGTACATATTTCCGACTTTGGTAGATTTCTAACCTGCACTGTAGGGCAATGGAGGCCAGAAACTGTTTCCTACACAGTAAGAGAGGGGATGAGATGCTCCTTGTTAAGTAAATCGCTAGATAACTGAGGCGTATCTCTTTAAATGCCAAAATCGTGGGGATTTTATTTTAACCATTTTGGATGAAAACTTTCGGAAAGTATAGATTAAAATCCCTTCTTAGACATGAGATACAGAAAAGCTTTTAACCTTTCAATAATGATTTAGGGCCAGCATTATAAATCTCAATTACTCTACTGCAATATAATATAATGACTCAGTAAACTGATGTGGACAGAGGTAACTGTTATAGCTTCAGATTATGACTGCTTTTGTATTTCTCTTTCCAATCACCATCAAATTATTAACACTAATCTCTAACAACTCCATTCTCCTTTCATTTGCTACTTCTAATTCTGAGAAACCAGGTAACAGTAAACAGTTCCCTTTTGTTGAGTAAGCTTTGGATGCTTTTTTCAGTCTGAGTGATCAATAGTAATGCTCTAGTTCTGAGGTGGCTGGATATATCAGTTACCATACTTCTTTTTAGAGCATGTCATACTCCCCAAGCCCTGTGTATATGTGCTCAAACACGACTGAGGAATTCACACTGCAACCTCAACTGATGACCTCCTGAAGCAGGTCGATAATATTATCTCCATACATGGACAATAAGAATCGTTATCACCATGGAGCACCCCTGTGCCAGACACTTTAAGTATATACAAATAAGTATGTTTGTGATGTAAAGGAAATCGCCCCTGGGAACTGTTCTTAAGGACAGCAGCAAAACTTTCCTGCAAAATTAAACAGATCTCCAGATTTGTTGCTTTGCCAGAAAAGATCTTTATGCAACTGTGGTAACATATGCAGCTGGATGACTGGTGCACCTGCCTGCACTTCAATAAAAAGAGCAGCCAAAATGGAGAGCGTTTGAAGAGGAGCTTGAGACTGACAATGGAACTCCTGGATTACCTGAAAATCCAATCAATGAATAAACATTCTTAGTAGGTTCTGTACAAGCAATAAAGTCATGTTTCTCTCCTACCTATCATTAACTCCAGTTTATAAAGACCCATTCCTAAAGAATAAACAACACAAGAATACCTATATATGAATGACATTTCCAAGAAGCATACCTCACTGAACTGCTGGAACAAAACAGACGGCAAAAAATCCTGAGGGTGTAAATCAACAACAGGCCCCGTCCAGTTACTCTGAACAAAAAGTTGCAAACTGCTCACACCAAGTAGGAATATCAGCTGTTGTCTGCATATAAGAATAAAGAAAGAAACATGAGCCACTATCACTGTATAACCACAAACACACTATTTCATTTCAGTTTTGTTAAGAAAAAGTGTAAGACATCAACATTTATTGAGATTATCACTGAGATTATCTGAGAGTATTACAAAAAAATTTCTGACACAATTTAGGTATGCAATGTCCGATATTATCACCATGAGCCACATATGGCTCTTTTAAATTTAAGTTAATTACAATTAAATAAAATTTAAAATTCAGTCCCTCAGTTGCACTGTCCACAATTCACATGCTCAATGGGAAATGTGGCTACTGGCTGCCGTACTGGACGGCGCAGATATAGAACATCCCCCATCATCACAGAAAGCTCTATTGAACAGCACTGGTTTAGGACCTCATCAGGCACTTACAACTTTGTCCTGTGTTCTATTCACTAGTTCTGACACTGACTGGATGAAAAACTGGTTTTATACAAAAGAAAACTGACAACAAAAAGTTGTTTTCAAATATTTACTGATCCTGTACTACCAACTATCAGAACAAAGAAAAAAAACCCTAGAAATTTCACTTGAACTTATTTCTTTTCAATCCTACTTTGGCTGAAGACAGGAGTGGGTAGGTAAACTTACTCTGCAAAGCAGAGATTAAAGAATACTTTAAGCTTTGCAGGTCACACATATTTCTTCTCTTCCAACCTTTTAAAAATGTAAACATCATTCTTGGGCATTTTGGCCTTGACCTACCAGCAGTAACTTGCCCACCCCTGGATTAAGACACAAACAGGTGGGGCTTCAACTCTAACAAACAACAGCCAGAGAATCCTGCAGCTTCACTCTGAAGGAAAAGTGAAAGCAGTCATCCTCTTCTTCCCATATCCCCTAGGCCCTGCCTCAAAAGGAAGATTCTTTACAGGAAAAAGGAAAAAAACAGTTACAACAAAAACAGCAGCAAACCTACAAGGCTCTGGTAGCCAGAATGCTCTGGATGCAGCACAACTGAGAGCAGAGCAAAGAACGAGCAGAAAACAAGCGACAAAAGAGCCTTCTGTAGTCAGAAGTTAGGAAACTGGGGGAACAGGGTGTGCAGCAAGATCTTAAAGTCTTAATATAACTGTCACAACTGAAAATCAAAACCCTTAAGGCAAACTGAGAATACAGTTTAATTTTCAAATACCTCAAAATGAGGCAACGTCTCTTCTCAGCTCTGTGTGAGAAGCCAAATTCTGGTCCACCAGCGTATAATGCACTTGTGTGCATGTGTGTATTTTCATGTGCACCAGACAAAGCTAATGGCTATGATACGGCACACACATCCGACAGCGAAATAATAATCCAGAACAACATCAGAGGAACGTAAACTACCAGTAAAACAGAAAAATAAACATGAATGACACTAATTTTTTAAAACAAAATGCCTATAGTAGCATTCTTTTCTGAACTCCTTATAGATACAGATTATGCTTTATCTTCACAACTTCAACACCTAGCACAGTAGTTGATTTGTTGAAGAGCTAAACGAAGCCATTCCCTAGAAATAATGGTAAGATAAAATTGCATGTGTTTTAAAGATAACTAAAACTTGATGTAGTGGCCAGAGACGGTAGAGGAAAGAAAGGTATATTAACAAACTTACAACTATAATATATAAGCCACTGAAAAACTTAGGTTACACTGCTGTATAACTATCCATTATACTTAATCCTAAAAAATTACATAAATGGAAGATAAACCAAGGGTTCCATAACAAAAACATTAAAGATAACAATCTAAAACATAATAAAAGTAGTTACAATCATCACTCAGCAATCTACAAATAGCAAGATAGACAGTGTACACCTTCAAGTTAAAAGGAAAGGTCTGAAGTCTTGCCTATGGCTAAAACCTATGAGACCTAAGCATTTGGAAGCTCAGGGGGTTAGCAGCTACCACCCAGTCATAAGTCAGTGTTACATATGAAACCCTTATATCCTACATCACTTTACCTTTTCATTCTCGATGGTTCTCTGGGCAGACGCTCTTACATAGATTATCTGGTATACATCATGAGTCCTGACTAAACACAAAGCCAGGTTTTTCAACAACTGTAAAAATCAATGCCTTAAACTGTCAAGGCACTATTAAATGTATTCAGAATCTGTTTCTCTATGAAAATTTCAAATAAAATTCTACCTTCTGGTTTTGTCCAAATCTGTTGAGTAATCCAGAAATGTTACTATCTGCTTCTCCAGGTAGCTGTCAATCTTTTCTTCAGTCATTGTTGGTGAATTTAAAATACTCTGAGTCAATGAATTTAAGAATATGGCCTCATAGTCCCCTTCTAGCAGCAATTGTAGGAAAGATCCACTCTCTGTAATGGAAAAAAATTAGTCCAATAATCCAAAGAACAATTATTTTCATACTGTAAAGGGTAACACTTTTACCATTTCAGTATGCAAAAAAAAAATGTATATACTTAGAATGCTTCCTATACGTTAATCACAAAACACTGAGCAAATTTCCATCACTCCTCCTTGAATTAGAAGCTCACCCATACCCTGAGCAGCAAGGCAGAAGTTAGACCCAGAAATAATGTTCCTCATTAGCAAGTAACATCACCGTTCTGCTGGGAATTAAAAAGGCTTCCTACTGACAACAGAAGTTTCCTTAGAAAGTTTGCTTTCACAGTCTGGCTCCTCCTACGCCCACTGTACTCCCTGATGAAAAGCTGGTTCACTCACTGTTCCCCTAATATCCAAATTAACAGTCTTGCCCCCCCACTTTTCACTTGCGATTCCTCCTGGGGAACTCTTTTCCACTTGTCAGTCTTACTCTTTAATCAAAGATCAGATCAAGTTTGACATCTTCCGTAAGTCTTCCATACCCAGACTTCAGAAACTACCTCTCTCCTGAAGCACCTATTGTGTACACAAACGGACACGCACACACATACATACACATACACACACACAGCTCTTATATACTCTCCTAAAGTATTATTTCTCCTTTGGGCCCAGCCTAAAACTCACAACCAGATGTGCCTATATTCCACTAGTAAACCTGCCTTTTAACTCTTTATCTCTCCGGTAAATGTGCTTTGCTTACAAGATTACATCTCTGCTGCCTCACTTCAGCTGCTGTGCTTACCAGCTGTGTGACCTTGAATAAATTACTTAATCAATCTGACCTAAATGTCTTCATCTGCAAAACGGAAATAAAAGTAGTGTCTACCTTACATGTCTAAGAATTAAATCACTGAATAAATGTTATGGGACTACAAAAATAATTGGTATTTTTATTATTACTGAACCTGGACGGTGAAAAGTTTGGGGTAAAGACACGCGGAGCCTGAGAGCCACGCCCACCATGTCAAGGATGCAACAACCCAACGCCTTAAGAAATCAGCTAGATTTTGGTAGGAAAAAAATAAAACCAGGAGGGATGAGAACCCAGCCGCCGCCACCCCCTCTCCCAGTCCCCACGCTAGCCTCAGTCCCGCTTCGGCAGGTGCACCCCTCTCACCCGAACCGGCGACTCCCTCCTGCTTCCATTGCTGTTGCTCAGCCTCAGTGGGGAAGCCCCTCAGAACTGCCAGCTCCGGGGTCCACATCGCCCCAGACGTAGCTGCAGCCAAAAGCAATTCCTACGAGGGTCACACAGGATTCAACAAAAGAAAGTGAAAGAAGCAGGGTCCAAAGACGCCGAAGACTAGTGGCGACAGTGCCTATGAACACATCCACAGCCCTAGAACCTCACGTGAGGAAACCGGCACAAGGAGGCAGCCATGACAGCAGCGCGGAGAATCCTGGGAAAGACACACAAACTCTCCGGATCCGCTTCCGCCTAGGAGGCCAACCCGGGCCCTTGGTACTAGGCATGCCCAGTGGGGATGCCCCGCCCCAAGCGGGGGCATGGGCGGTGCTTGGAGGGCGTGGCCGACCTCAACCCCGCCCCAGGAGCGCTGCAGAGAGCCGCGGAGGGAGCGGAGGGCGTGGAGTCATTCTCTACCGCCCACCCGGGAGGCTGGTTGAAGTGCTGTTGAAAGTTGCGGTCTTGCCCAGCTGCAGTTTAATTAGAAAGTCTGAGGCTTCCATTCCTAAACCTCTTTCGATTAGAACCCTCCAAACTACCTGATGAAGTAGTCCTTCCCGCAAAAGCACGTGGGCCCTTGCTACCAATGTTGGGGTACCATTTCACGGAGTTAGAGACCTGAAACGCAGTCCGTGACTCCCACGTTGAGAACCCCGTCAGCAGAGAAGAGGTCTTTATTTTTTTTAAAAGCTCTTTATTGGAATATAATTGCTTTACACTCTTGTGCCAGTTTTTGAGGTACACCAAAGTGAATTAGCTGTATTTAAGGTCTTTATTCGTGAATGAATTCAAGCGTACGAAAAGTATCTGATTTTGACGCTGCAACTAAGTGAATCATGGCTGGGTGGGACATCTGGCCTGGCCGCTGGTGCAGCGAAGCTTTTGGAGGCTGGACTGTGAGAAACCTGCCTCTGGGCACAGAGCTGGCGCCTTAATCGCACGTCCTTTAATCTTCATAGCCGCACTCCTAGGCCAAAACCCAGCTCTGAGAGCCGGACTTGTGCTGTAAATTGTGTTGTAATTGACAGCGTTCTCCAGGTAGCTTCAGGTGTGATGCATTTGCATGTTTTAACTAACTCTATCTCACGTCTTTTCAGAGAGTTAGGAGGCAGGATCTTTTCTGCTAGCTCAGGACCTTCTTCACTAGCATGGAGCAGTCAGGACTGTAACTAGCATTTCATGACCCTTCTTCAATCCCTCTTCACATTCATTAACAACGGATAATTTTTTAAAGATTTGCATATGTTTATAGCAGCATTTTTAGTAATAGCCAAAAGCTGGAAACAATACAAATGTCCATCCACAGGTAAATGAATAAATTGTGATATAGTCATACAACTGAATACTGTTGCCCTATGAAAAAGAATGGGCACTTCCTTGGTGGGGCAGTGGTTAAGAATCCGCCTGCCAGTGCCAGGTTTCAATCCCTCGGCCAGGAGGATCCCACAACTAAGCTGGTGCAGCACAACTACTGAGCCTGCGCTCTAGAGCCCGTGAGCCACAACTACTGAGCCCGTGTGCCACAACTACTGAAGCCCATGCACATATAGCCCATGCTCTGCAATAAGAGAAGCCACCGCAATGAGAAGCCCAGGCACCACAACTAGAGAAAGCCAGCGCACAGCAATGAAGACCCAACACAGCCAATAAATTAACTATTTTTTTTAAAAAGAATGAACTACAGATACACCCAATATACACAAGTATCAAAATAAGTATGCTGAGTGAAATGTCAGAAAAAAAGAGAGAACATCTTATATGATTCCATTTATATAAATGCAAACTAAACTCTAATGACAGAAAGCAGATGAGTGGTTGGTTGGGGACGGAGAGGATGAAGAAGAAAGCAAAGAGAATTACAAAGAGGAACATGAACACTTTGGGGAGTGATGGATGTGTTCACTATCTTGATTGTGCTGATGGTTTTATAGGAATGTACATATGGAAAAACATCACACTGTACAGTTAAAATGTGTGAACTTTATCAATTAGACCTCAGTAACACTGTTTTTTAAAAATTGTTTTCTAAGACTTAAAATCTGATCTCCCAAGACTAACATTCTCCAAAAGCCTTCTCCTGACATACAGTTCTTTCTTCTCATCCCACCACTGGTCCTCTGCCTTTTCCAAACCCTGTGTCCCTCAGAACATTGATATATAGGGTACTCACCCCAAACATGGGGACCACCACCAATCCATAGGGTATTAAAGCCAGCAACTGGACAGGGATAACCCCTCCTCACCTTGCAGCCATGACAACCACTGTCCTTTTGGTTAAGGCCGATGAGAAAATAGTTTTGGGATCCCCTTTAGCCATTTTTTGGTATCTCATGCAGTAGAAGCTTTCCTGAATTCTCACCACGCTCAACATTTCTCAGTCCGTTGCCTCATCCTCTTATGAAATCCTTTGTTAACTACCCTTCATACAACTCCTTTACATTGTAATAACCTTAACCCAGCTACTTTTCCCCCCTCGATCACTGATGAGTCCCTTAAAATAGGACCACCTCCTGACTCCTCATGATGTTCTACAGGAGATTCCATTGGGTAACATTGACTTCCCATGGTTCACTGATGGGTCTTATTTTTATAATGACAATGATAGGGACCTCCCTGGTAGTGCAGTGGTTAAGAATCTGCCTGCCAATGCAGGGAACACAGGTTTGATCCCTGGACCAGGAAGATCCCACATGCTGCAGAGCAACTAAGCCTGTGTGCCACAACTACTGAGCCCATGTGCCACAACTACTGAAGCTCACATGCCTAGAGGCCATGCTCTGAAACAAGAGAAGCCAACGCAATGAGAAGCCCGTGCACTACAACAAAGAGCGGCCCCCGCTTTCTGCAACTAGAGAAAGTCTGCGCGCAGCAAGGAAAACCCAACGCAGCCAATAAATAAATAAATAAATTTTAAAAATTTCATTCAAATGACAATGATGAATCGTGTTCTGGGTATTCTATTACAACTCTTTTTGATGTTATTGAAGCAACATCTTTACCTAAGGCTACTTCAGCCCAAAAAGCTGAATTTTATGCTCTTACATAGGCTTGTACTTTAGCCAAGGACAAAACTGCCAATATTTATATGGATAGTGGATATGCTTTCAGAATAGCCTCTGATTTTGAAATGTTGTGGAAGCAATGTGGCTTCCTAACTTCTAGTGGAAATAAAATTTTAGATGGCCCCTAGGTTCAGGAATTATTGAATGTAATATTTTTACTTGCCACGTTAGCTATTATGAAGATACTGGGGCATTCTAAACTTGACTCTCCAGAAGCTGGGGTTAATCACCCTGCCAATATCACTGCAAGGAATGCTGCCCTTAAAGCAGCCAAATCTCTGTCATGGTTCAAACAGATATTTCCCCAAATGATAACTTAGAAAACCTGGCTAGAGAAGCCCAACAATTAGCCTCAAAAAAAGAAAAACAAGATTGGAAATTCAACAGTTGCTGGTTTGATAAAAAGAAAAGGCTTTAGTTTGGACCAAATAACAACCCAGTTCTACAGAAGGCTCTAACATTCTCACTCCTCACCACTGTGCATGCATTAAACTGTTGGTTTGATGAAAAAATAATAGTGTAAGTGAATCAATATTGGTGATTATTAACAAGGCCACACAATATTAACAAGGCCATAAAAAGCACCTACTCACTTATCCCACTTGTCCAAAGTACAACCCAGGGAAGCCTGTTGGTACTGCTCCCAGACACTTTACACTGCATAATGGACAATTCGAGCTCTGGCAAATGGATTTCATACAACTTCCTCTGTCTAGTGAATATAAATATGTTTCAGTCATGGTCTGTGTGTTTTCACACCGGACTGAAGCCTTCCCTTGCGGACAGGCTACCACCTCTTCTATCACTAAAGTCCTTTTGGAAAAGGTTACCCCTACCTGGGAAACTTCTCTCAAACTTCATAGTGATTGATGAACTCATTTTACTGGCCAGGTGCTTCAACAAGTGTATGCTGCTTTGCTGGTTTCACAACACTTTCACTGTGCTCGCCAACCTCAATCCTCTGGTTTAGTCAAATGCACAAACAGCATCATTAAGACTCAACTGGCAAAATTCGTAGAGGTCCTCCAAATACCTTGGGGAAAAGCATTACCATTGGTCCTTCTAAATCTCAGACCCACACCTTTGGAACTCATGAACTCTCACCCATTGGAATAATCACAGGATGCCCAATGCATTTGGCTCCTACTTCTTTTGAACCATTATGGATAAAGGAAGAAGCACTCCAGTATTCTAAAGGCCTAATTGCTTCTATTAAAAATAACCTTGTTTTGGTAGAGCAATCTTTTCTCAGTGAACCTTTGGGAAACGAAGATCCTAAGCATCACACCTTGCAAACTAGAGATTTAAAATGGACATCATCAGAAAATCTACAAACAGTAAATGCTAGAGAGGGTGTGAAGAAAAGGGAATGCTCTTGCACTGTTGGTGGGAATGTAAATTGATACAGCCACTCTGAGGAACAGCATGGAGGTTCCTTGCAAAACTAAAAATAGAACTACCATATGACCCAGCAATCCCACTACTGGGCATATACCCAGAGAACACCATAATTCAAAAAGACACATGCACTCCAATGTTCATTGCAGCACTATTTACAATAGCCAGGACATGGAATCAACCTACATGTCCATCAACAGATGAACAGATAAAAAAGATGTGGTACATATATACAATGGAATATACTCAGCTGTAAAAAGGAATGAAACTGGGACATTTGTAGAGACATGGATGGACCTAGAGACTGTCATACAGAGTGAAGTGAGTTAGAAAGAGAAAAACAAATATCATATACTAACACATATGCGGAATATAGAAAAATGGTACAAATCAACCGGTTTGCAAGGCCGAAATAGAGACACAGATGTAGAGAACAAACATATGGACACCAAGTGGGGAAAGCTGGGAGGGTTGGGGGGGAATGAACTGGAAGATTGGGATTGCCATATATACATTACTAATAAGAAAAAAAGTACCAAATTGTACACTTTAAAAAAAAAAATTAGTGAATGTTCTTTCAAAAAAAATTAACAGACATTTCAATTAAACAGAGTTGGGAGACCAGAAGGGGGAACTTACACATGACTTGCCATGGTTGCAGGCCCCAAATGGCAATTTCTGATGATCCTGAATAAACCCATCTTTACTGAAGAAATATCTGGCAGTCTATTTGTTTCAGGCCAACAATGTATTTAACTTTATATACTTTAAATAAAACTACATTTTAAAAATCCTTTAGTTGATTAGTGTTAATAGAAGCATGAAATCCTTGATTATTATAGTGGGCTAACTAGTAGCCCCAAAGACAGCAAGTCTTAATCCCTGATACCTTATTTGGAAAAAGTCTTTGCGGTGTGGTTAAGAATTTTAAAATGAGGTGATAACCCCAGTGGGTTCAAAGTGCCACCACCAGTGTCCATATTAGAGACCGACAGAAGGAGATTACACACACACACACACACACACACACACACACACACACGGGAAACATATATGAAGATGGAGGCAGAGGTTGAAGTAATGCATCCACAAATTGACAAATGCTGGTAGTTACCAGAGGCTGGAAAAGACAAAGAATGGATTCTCCCCTAGAGCCTTCAGACTAGCCCTAGCAACACCTTGCTTTTGGACTTTTGGTCTTCAGAACTGTGAGTGAATAAATTTCTGTTGCTTTAAGCCACTGAGTTTGTGGTAATTTGCTACAGCAGCCCTAGGAACTAATTCAAGTATTAAAACATAATTAATGATTTTGTAGCAGTAAAGACAAGATAAATACATTTTATGGAATAACTATATAATGTTAATTATGTGTGTCTTCATTTCATTACTTATCCAAACATTACTGGCCCTTCAACACACCCAATAAATTAATTAATTATTTTGATGACCAGCACTTATATTAAGAACAGCTTAAAACTTGGCTATGATGATATATTTGTCAAAGTAGTATTACAGGACATATTTCATATAATACTTTGTTAGCTTGATTACCTACAAATGGCATGTGCATCTTCATTTGCACCTTGCCTCTTACCCTGTAAATGCTATAGGCAAACTTCTGTGTGATTGTCCTTTTACAGTTTGGAACAAGAAAGGAGATTTCTACCTTCCAGCCTCCCTACCTTTCTCCTCAATTCCAGTTTTGGAACTGAAGACACTGCTTTTATCCACGTGATCAATGTAACATGTACTTTAATGCATTAAGGTGATAATCACTGCACACACGAAAAAGGATAGCCACGTCACATAAAAAACTGACACACAGGGCTTCCTAGATGGCGCAGTGGTTGAGAATCCGCCTGCCAACGCAGGGGACACGGGTTCGATCCCTGCTCCAGGAAGATCCCACATGCCGCGGAGCAACTGGGCCCGTGCGCCACAGCTACTGAGCTTGCGCTTTGGAGCCCGTGAGCCACAACTGTTGAGCCCATGTGCTGCAACTACTGAAGCCCACGCGCCTAGAGCCCATGCTCCGCAACAAGAGAAGCCACAGCAATGAGGAGCCTGTGCACCACAACGAAGAGTAGCCCCTACTCACCGCAACTAAAAAGAAAGCCCGGGCACAGCAAAAAAGACTCAACACAGCCAATAAAATAAATAAATTTATAAAAAAAAAAAACTGACACACAGATCAATGGAACAGAATTGAGAGCCAAGAAATAAACTCATGTATATATGGACAGTTAATTTACAACAGAGGAGCCAAGAAGATACGATAGAGAAAGGATAGTCTCTTTGATAAATGGTGTTGGGAGAACTGGATAGCCACATGCAAAAGAATAAAACTAGACCACTATCCTACACCATACACAAAAATTAACTCAAAATGGTTTAAAGCCTTGAATTTAAGACCTGAAACCATAAAACTCCTGGAAGAAAACAAAGGCAGTAAACTCATTGACATTGGTCTTAGAAATGCCTTGTGGATCTGACTCCAAAAGCAAAAGAAAAAAAAAGAAAAAAGAAATAAATGGGATTACACCAAACTAAAAAGCTTCTGCATGGCAAAGGAAACCATCATCAAAATGAAAAGGCAACCTACTGAATGGGAAAAAATCATACACTTGACAAATCATACACTTGACAAAGGGTTAATATCCAAAATATATAAAGAATTCATACAATTCAACAACAAAAAACAACCCAATTAAAAAATAGGCAGAGGTTCTGAATAGACATTTTTCCACAGAAGACATACATATGGCCAACAGGCACATGAATAGATATTCAACATCACTAATCATCAGGGAAATGCAAATCAAAATGACAATGAGATATCACCTCGTACCTGTTAGAATGGCTATTATCGAAAAGACAAGAAATAACAAGTGTTGGAGAGGATGTGGGGAAAAGGAAACCCTTGTGCACTATTGGGAATGTAAATTGGTGCGGCCACTATGGAAAACACTAGGGAGATTCCTGAACAAATTAAGAATAGAACTACCATATGATTCAGCTATTTCACTTCTGGGTATTTATCTGAAGAACACTAAAATGTTAATTTGAAAAGATATATGCACCCCTATATTTACTGCAGCATTATTTACAATATCCTAGATATGGAAACAAATTGTGTCCATCAATGGATGAATGGATAAAGAATATGTGGTATTGGGAATTCCTCGGTGGTCCAGTGGTTGGGACTCCAGGCTTCCACTGCAGGGGGCATGGGTTCCATCCCTGGTCAAGGAACTAAGACCCCACATGCCACGTGGTGTGGCAGAAAAAAAAAAAAAAAAGGAAATCTTGCCATTTGCGACAACAGGGATGGAACTTGAGGGTATTATGCTAAGTGAAATACGTCCACAGAAAAATACCATATGATTTCACTCATATGTGGAATCTAAACAAACAGAAGAAAAACAAACTCATAGATAAAGAGAACAAATCGGTGTTTACCAGAGGGGAAAGAGGTTAGGGGGTGGGGGAAAGTGGTGAACGGGTCAATTGTATGGTAACAAATGGTAACTAGACTTTGGCGGTGCTCACTTTGCAGAGTATACAGACATTAAATTAAATGTCGTACACCTGAAAATTATGTAATGTTATATACCAAGTTTACCTCAACTGGAAAAAAGAAAGGATCGTGTATAGTAATATCAGAGCCATAGACATCCTATCAAAATTTGTACACATATGGCACTGGGAGGGCTTTTCTCTCCCAGGAATATAGGAGAAAAGTTGCTGGAGTTCGGGAAGGGCATCAAGTTCATGGGGAAAACTAATAGAGACGGAAGAGTGGATTGAGAGAGCGTTACCACTCTTAGGAGCAGTTAATAGTGGTTCTCAAATCAGGCTGTCCATCACAACCACCTTGGGAGTTTTGTGATCACCTGACCCTCACTAACTAAATCAGAAGCGCTGGCAGGTGGGGAGACTCCTATGCTCAGGATGTTTGAAAGGTCTCCAGGTGAGTCTAATAACCCAGGGACGAGAGCCACGATAGTGTGCTGGGCATTCCACGTAAGTGACGCCCTTGATACTTAGAACAGCACAGAGACACAGTCATTATTGTTTCCTTGCACATGGAGCAACTGAGTCTCAGGGAAGTCATGTGGCTTATCTTAGGCCACACAACTAGTGATCTGAAGAACCAGATGACTCCAACCTGTGTTCTTTCCTCTGTAGCCCAACAAAATATCATTGACTTGGATTCAGAGTATAAATTTGTCAATCAGCCAGAAAGAATCACAGATTCCCTTGTCTAGAACTAAGAGATGTTTGGCCACTTTAGGAGAAAATTGGGACATATGAAAGCCACTTTTTATGTTGAGAATAACATTCCCCAATACTTAGGAAAAAGATTGGCTATTCTGCCAGCCATTAAACCTATTCAATCAATTAATGAAAACCTGCCTCACAGAATGTACTTTTGTAAGCCATCCAATCAATGTTAGCCTCTTGCTTCTGAAAGTCAGCTCGTCAGGGATGGACTCACTCAAATAAACATACCTCTGAGTGCCAACCAACCAACAAGAACGACAACTAGGTCATCATACTTCAGATGATGTCAATTCCTTACTCCTCTGAAAGTGTGCCAGACCCTGAACTCCACACTGCCCGAAACCCAAGTAAGATCAACACTCCGTTCTGCTGGGAGAGACTGTGCCTGGTCAGCGTAACTTTCCCTCTGATACCATATTTAAGATCACTTAAAAATCAAAATGGAGTAACTGTGGTCCAGGCATTCAATGCAGAGCTGGGTGGCCACTGTGGCTGTGGTTTCAGACACATCCCTGCATCCACTGAGAATCTGAAATTTCTGAACTGCATCAAACTCAAGGACACCACCAGTCATTTTCAAAACATATCTGCTAGTAGCTACCAGATGCATGCAACCACATGGCCTCAAGGTCTCCCCTTGTAAATACGCAACCATCTTGGACCCCAATTAATCCTTGCTTAACAAGCACCTTTCTTGCCAGCTCCAATCCTAATTCTTAACAACTTATGCAGCTTTTAGGTTTTTGCTTATATAAGCCTCCCCCATTTTGTAGTCCAGCAGAACACAATTCCAGTGCTTGAATCTGTTTCCCAAGCTATAGTCCTCAGACTGGCTCAAATAAAACACTTTTCTATTCCTATTATAGATTGTTTATTATTTGTGTCAACACCTCACTATATGTTATGGGCGGAATTGTGTAGGCCCCCCAAATTCCCATGTTGAAGTCTTAGCCCCCCAGTTAGGACCCCTCAAAATGTGATTGTATTTGGGGATAGGGTCTTTTTTTCTTTTAATTAATTAATTTAGTTTTTGGTTGCGTTAGGTCTTTGTTGCTGCACACAGGCTTTCTCTAGTTGTGGCGAGCGGTGGCTACTCTTCATTGTGGTGCATGGGCTTCTCATTGCGTTGGCTTCTCCTGTTGCAGAGCATGGGCTCTAGGCACACAGGCTTCAGTAGCTGCGGCACATGGGCTCAATAGTTGTGGCTTATGAGCTCTAGAATGCAGGCTCAGTAGTTGTGGCTCACGGGCTTAGTTGCTCCGCGGTATATGGAATCTCCCTGGAGCAGGGCTTGAAGCCGTGTGCCCTGCATTGTCAGGCAGAGTCTTAACCACTGCGCCGCCTAGGAAGCCCAGGGATAGGGTCTTTAAAGAGGTAATTAAAGTAAAATAAGGTCATTAGGGTGGGCCCTAATCCAAAGTGACTGGTGTCCTTATGAAGGAGAATGTGAGATTCTGTAACCAAGCATAACTGTGCTGGCCTTGTTCTCGGTGTGTCATGATTGTCTATGTCAAAGTCTAAACTTCTTCCTGGAAGAATTTCTACCTCTTGTATAGCGCTATACCATAATCCTAACACTTGAATTTTCTTTGGTAAGTGGAAAAATTAAACAAAAAAAAATTTTAAATCTTTTAAAATTTAGAATAACAATAGTCATCATGGGGAGATTTTGACGTCATGAAGAAAAAATTAATATGTTTAATGGGCATTTTGAAAAAAATTAGGAGACAAAACACCAGACAGACAAAATAAGCTTCTTTAATTGGAAAAGTGAGGCCTCAAAAAAAAAAAAAAAATCAAACACCAAGATACTTGGTCTCAAAGACTTTGTAACCTTTTGAATTCTATCCTGCTTGACTTTACTCTCGTTATACTCGGATTTACCTGATCTCCCAAATAAACTCCACTTTACCCCCCAAGTTTTCACAAAACACACACACATACTCTAGCAGATCCAATCTACTCTGTGAACGGTAGGGAACCGAATGTACACATTCGGCAAAATAAAGGCACAGAAGCAGATAAACCACAAAGCTAACGCCGCTTAAGGTTATCAGCCCCTCTCAAGGCTCTGGGAAGGGCCCTAACAATGTAGTGACCTAATCCTAAGATTGCATAAATTTTGCAAAAGTAACAGAAAGTAGACTGATGATTGCTTAGGGCTGCTAAGGGGACAAGGGGAGAGGACAGTGATAGCTAAAAGATATGGGGTTCCTTCTTGAGATGATGAAAATGTTCTAAAATTGAGCATGGTTGCACATATCTATGAATACACTAAAAACCACTTAACTGTACACTTCAAGTGGGTAAATTGTATGGTATGTGCAATATATCTTAATACAACTTTTTTTAAAAAGATACTTTCGGGACTTCCCTGGTGGTGCAGCAGTTAAGACTTTGAGCTCCCAATGCAGGGAGCTAGTTCAATCCCTGGTCAGCGAACTAGATCCCACATGCATGCCACAACTAACAGTTTGCATGCCACAACTAAGGAGCCTGCAAGCCACAACTAAGGAGCTCACCTGCCGCAACTAAGGAGCCCACTGGCCATAACTAAGGAGCAGGCGAGTTGCAACTAAGGAGGCTGCCTGCCACAGCTAAGACCTGGCGCAACCAAATAAATAAAAAAAATTTTTTTTAAAAGATGAACTCAGTGACGACAAGAATAAGGATGCAGATGCAGAGAATGGACTAGAGATCTCGAGGTTTGGGGGGGTAGGGGGTGAAGGGGAAGCTGAGACGAAGTGAGAGAGTAGCATAGACATATATACACTACCAACTGTAAAACAGATAGCCAGTGGGAAGTTGCTGTATAACAAAGGGAGTTCAGCTTGATGATGGATGATGCCTTGGAGGACTGGGACGGGGAGGGTTGGGGGGAGTCAAGGGAGGGAGGGGATACGGGGATATGTGTATAAATACAGATGATTGACCTTGGTGTACCTCAAAAGCTGGTACAAGAGTGTAAAGCAATTATATTCCACAAAAAAAAAAGATACTTTCATACCTAGTTAGGTCCATCCTGCCTTCCATTCCACTCAGATACACTTCCCCTCTACTCAGCAGCTGTGGTAACCTGGGGGATCCAGGAACTTGATTTGGGGATGTATTTAATTTTGGTTTAGTGAGATAGATTTAATTCTTATGGATGTTGCTAACCATTGCAGTGTAGGAATGGCTTCCAGGAATACTCCTACAGCCTCTGTGCTGACATAGCATGAAACAAAAATGAAGCCAGGAGGTCTCAGGATGAAATAAATGAATGAGCCCTGTGGTGCTCAACACCAGAGGTAGGTGGGTAAAGGAAAAGAAACAAGATTTGAAATGTACACAACCAGAAGCTGTCTATGTAAAAGTCTTCCAATAATCACACTAATCTAAAATTGTGAGAAGACTCAGTCCTCATCAATGCCTGGCCAAAATGGAAATCCTCTCCTATCAAGAAATATACTTGATTTTTATACTAAGTATGTATATCATTAAAAATCCACCATATTCTCTTCTTGGGAATCACAGAATTCAAAATTTATGTGTTGGTGGGCCACAAACTTGTTGGAATACCCTAAACACTGTGTACGTCCACGGGAGAAGGTGTATGTTTTATGCATTCCTACCATCAAAAGTAAAAAATAAATTTTGTTCAACCATGCAGGAAGAAATAACAAATTATCTATTAAATCTTGGGAAATATTACAAAAATTATGGTCCTATGAAGAGATAATCAAAAAATTACAGCCATGGATTCCTAGGTGGCACAGTGGGTAAGAATCCGCCTGCCAATGCAGGGGACATGGGTTCGATCCCTGCCCCAGGAAGATACCACATGCCACAGAGCAACTAAGCCCGTGCGCCACAATTATTGAGCCTGCGCTCTAGAGCCCGTGAGCCACAACTATTGAGTCCATGTGCCGCAACTACTGAAGCCCATGTGCCTAGAGCTCGTGCTCCACAAGAGAGGCCACCGCAGTGAGAAGCCCACGCACCACAAAGAAGAGTAGCCCCCACTCGCCACAATGAGAGAAAGCCCGTGTGCAGCAACGAAGACCCAACACAGCCAATAAAATAAATAAATAAATAATAAATAAATTTATTTTAAAAAAATTACAGCCAAGGGGGAAAAAAGATTTTTAAAAAATTGCAGCCAAAATATGTAAGGGAAATTATTATAAAGATGTAGCTGTCAAATAATTAAAGTATGTTAGTTTTCTGCATTTTGTTATGTTTGTGGCATTTTAATTAATTAGGGTCTCTTTTCTCATTTTAAATAAGTATCCTTCTGTGTAATACAAAAGAAAAAATCTAAAAACAAACAAAAACCAAACAAAAAGACAATTACATTGTAAAATTGCTAGGAGAGAAAAACAGATTTGAAGTTAAATTAAAACTATCCTCAAGTAAAAGGCTATAATTAAGGATTTTCATCAACTTCAGGAAAACAGATAAAAGAATAAGATATTTAAGATAGGTTGTAATCCTTGACTATAGCTCTGTGTCAATTAATTCAACTGACTGTTAAAGACTCAAATGGAAAAAAAAATGTTTAAGAACAGCAGCATAAAAAAAAGATTTAATTAAAGCTCCTATGCAAAATTTAAAAATCAAAATTAAAAATACACTATGTAAAGTAAGTTCAGAAGCCTTTCTGTTAAGGTTGGGTTAACCTTAAAACCTAAAGATTCAAAAATCATGAACTAAAGATTTTAAAAAGACTTTAAGGAAGTTTTAGCCAGTATTTTAGAGTACACCCAATGTGAGAAAAAGGGAGTCTAATACCCTCTTTTATAAATGGGCTCAAGCATGAATTATTGAATTCAATCAGAAATAATACATGAAATTGCCAGGTTAAAAAATATTCGATGTGTTGTTAGATATTTCCAGATAGTCGTAGAAAGTAAACAAGTGAGAAACCCATATAATTTATGTCTCTCTATATAAAACAACAAAATGAGCCTTTCTTCTTTTCTTGGGAGCCTACGTATAAGGATAACAGTACAGATTACAAGCAGAAGGCCCACTGAAAGAAATACTGACCCACGTTGCCTAAAAAACAAGTGTCCGAAACCAGTCCAATGATGCCACTCCGAGAGATATAAGGACCCAACAATATTCTGTCCTTGCTCTAAACTCCCAAGGAGAATTACCTATAATAATGGGACAATAATTCTCGTTGATATAGTGCCATTTTATCTACCTCATTCCCACTACTGTAGAACATGAGATCTTGCTGTGAACAATTTTAAAGTTGGCTGAAAAGGAAAAAGGCAAGCAAGTTCATTTTTCTTGAGAAAAAAAGAGAAACTGTTGTGCTAGTGTGTGGGGGGAAAAGATAATAAAAGATAAATTTGAGGGTATACAGTAAACTATATAGAGCTTGAATGGAAAAGAACTTTTTTAACATTGGTTTAATAGAAGCTTTCAAGTAGTAAGAGTCTCTTAACGAGCCTATGTCTTAAACTATGACTGATGTTTTGGAATCGTTATTAGAAGAATACTTCTTTAGTCTATGGGACACAACACCTACAACTTTAGGACTTGCTTTCAGACATAATGTACTGCAGCTCTTATGCAGGATCAGATTATAGCTGATCTAGACATTAGAATACCTAGACTATGTATAATTCAAGAAATTATTAAAAAGAATACCTCTGATCAGAGAATCTCTAAGGGTAATACAGGACAAACAGGAAGGTTACGAGCATGTGAGAGTCCAGATTGATTATTCCCAGATAATTATAAATCTGTCCTTTTGAACAAATACTGCTTAACCTCCTTGTCTCAGACCAATTACAAGCTCTAGCTGGTCCCTCTAAATAATGAAAATGGCTCCAGGGAAATGGGAGGTTCTCCGGGGCTAGGTCTGCCAACTTTGCAGACAGCAAGGTGAAAGGAGGAAGAGATAAACCAAAGAAAAAACCTGTAGAAAGACTAAGGAAAAATGACAGCAAGGAACAGAAGGGAAGTGGGAGTGGTGAGAATAGGGGAGATCTTGTGAACTAGCCCTTGGAAAAGAGAAGAGGCCAGAGAGGTGGAAAAGATCAATCACTATGCTAGGAACCCCAGCTGGCAGAGGTACTTGACCTGAGGCCATGTGCTGCCCAGTGACCCAGGGCAACCTGCAGCTGACATAGCTGGAAGTCTAGGAGAAGCACCAAGTGAGTAAAACTAAAACACTATCAAAATGGTGACCTGATGCAATCTCTTCCTGCACTGGAAGACACAGCTGGTGTAACCTGAGAAGGGACACATATGAAGAAAGCACAGAAAACCAGTCTTTTGGTGGAGCCCATGGGATCATTACAGGATCACATCCAGGGGCTAAGGGAAGAAGGCCAGAGGATGCCTCTTCTGCCCAGGAAATGTGCAAGTTCAGAGGGCTCAGGTCAGCTCCTTTAGTTTGAAGAATCAGGAAACTAGAAGCTGAGAGAAAGGAGGATAACTGCTGGAAACTGGGCACATTTTGAGGAGAAAAAGAGGAAACAGCTTCCTTTCAAACTGGCATGCACCTTTCAACTCAAACACGTGGCCCCTCTCACCACCTCGTTGGGCTCTGGTGGTGATGGGAAGCAGAGAGCTTTTAAGCCTGTTCCAATTCAGCTCCAGACAGGCTTATATGAACACCAGAATCAATCCCAGTTAGAAAATATACACGATTCTTCTGTCTTTCCATTAGGGGAGCTCTTAAAAAGAGTAAAAAAAAGGAATTAAAATCACAAAAGAAAAGATCAATAGATGATTTCATGATAATTCAAAACTTCTGAGAAAAATTAAAACGCCACCTGGAAAAAATACACACAAATATGATAAAAATTAATATTCTACCAAACAAGTAGCTCATTTATACTAAAACATCCTAAGACAATACACAAAAAATGGGGAAAAGGTATAAACTGATCATTGGCAAAGTAGAAATTCAAATGGCTAATAAATATAAACAATGTTAAAAAAAGAGACTAAAGCATGTTTAATGATGACAGATAAAAATTCCAGATTAAAAAACTATAAATCCCCAATGCTGGCCAGGGAATGGGAACATTAATTGAAACTGGAAGTGTGAATTAATACACCCTCTCTGGAAAGCAATTAGTCATTATATATCAAACCCTTGACCTAATAATTCTAGGCTTTATCATAAGGAAATAAAAGATATAGACCATGTTCATTAGAGCATTATTTATAATTAGCAAAACAGAAATAACCTAAATGTCCAACAGTAAGAGGTTAAGTACATCCATATTATGCAGCCATTAATTTTCTTTATGATAAAAAGTGCATAATATATTAAGAAGGTGATAAAATTGAACATACAATATACCAATTATATAGAAAAAAGAAGTATAGAAAATAAGAATATAAGGAAAGATGCCAAAAAACTGTTTAATTTCACATTTTGTATTTTTCAGTATTTTCCCAACTTTCCATAGCGAGCTTATTCATTAGAGTATAACGATCAGTATTACTGAAACCAACTGAACCTGAGGCCCTGCTGTTCTGCCTTTTTGTCTAAGACTGAAGCACCAGTGCAGTAGTTCGGCCCAGGCTCCTCATTCCAGTCCTCTTGCACCCTGGTTGCCTCTGAGCATCTAGCTCCACCAAGGTCTGCAAATTGGTCTCTTCCCATTTCTAGGCTGATACAGCAGACACACATGTTTCTATCTTGGAATCTTTTGGTCTAACCAGTCTCTAGACATACCAGAGTATTAGCTCTTAATTGTGCAGAAGTATATAATATGGTGAAAACAAAAGTAACTGTAGAAATCTACTAAATAATTAGCTTTGGTTTAAGGAATAAATAACCAGTCAGCAATGCCTAGCTAGGGACCAACCCTCATTTGAGTTATTTAGTACAGGGCTGCTCTCAAGCCATAGTCCAGACTGACCAGTTGGCAGTGGGCTAAGTAGAGAAAGTGAGTAAGCCATGGGACAATGCCGCAGTCTTCACTGTATTTTATAAAGTATTGGTCTCTAAAGGAAAGAAGGGTAACCAAAAACCCTGGCCCTTCACCACAGTTTGACACACTAACTAGAACGCTTCACCTCACCCACCTTACCCTAAGTAAACCAAATTATAGGACATGAAAGAAAAAGTGTACCTTCTACATTTGCTTGATTTCAGAGATACTGGTCTTAACACCAGAATGTTATCTAAGCAGTGTATTTTTGTACTTTTCTTTAAGATCACAATTTCATATTTAATAGTTTTATGAACAGACCAATTGGATTTACTGATTTCTGCACATGCTCTTGGACCTAGGCCACCCCATGTCTGCTGGCATCTGCTTCAGGCTTCTCCAAGGCCTTCAGATGTACCCTTCTCCCCTGGCTCCTCAGCCTGTAAACATCCTGGTTATTCTCATACCAGAAAATAAGTATTTCTACAAGTTCTGCCACTTGTTCCTTCCTCTCTACTCCTTCATTGTCCTAGTTTATGACCACCACCTGGACTCTAGTGTGGGCTCTCAACTGACTTCCTTGCCACTTGGCAGAATGATCTTCCTGAAACAATCTGACCAGGTTGCTCCTCTAATTAAAACTACTGGACAGCCCTCCATCACCTACAGGATGCCAACTCTCCTTAACAGGACAAATTTTCCATGACTCAATCTCTCCCACAATACCACAGCCCACATCCCATCTATTCGACTATCCCCATTTTGCCTCTTAAAATTCAATAGCATTGAACCTGGTACCATTAACTCAAGCTCTCCTTTTGCTCTCTTGTGTCTGGAATAACTTCTTTCTGCCTGGTTAGCTCACTTATCCTCGACCTTCAAGACTCAGGATACCTTCCTTGAGGAAGCTTTTCCTGAACATCACCTCAGCACCCATGAACATTTTGCCTGAGGTAAGTGGCCCTCCTCCATGCCCCCAACAGTAAATAACAATATCAGAGAACTTACCATTTTGCTCTGTGTTTCGTGTTTGTCATTCAATCCTCAAGTACAGTAACCTGTACCTAGTGTAAAGTGAAGTGCTCAAATGTTTGCTGGCATAAAGTCTAGATTCCAGATGGAACCAAATAAGACTAAAGTCTCCAACTCAGACTTCAGGCCTCGGTTTTTAAAAAAATGTGAATTGGAACTTATAATACTGATATTGTTACACTGCTTTCATAAAGTTTTCAGAGGACTAATGGTGTGAAATGGGGAAAATGACCCTATCTTATTTTAATGATTAAAAATAAAATCCAAAATTGGAGGTAAACAAAATACTTGGAGAGAAGCTTTTATCATCTATCCCTGACAGGACCCTGACAGACCAAAAAACAAAAGGCCTAGAGGATGGATGACTGTCCTTCTGCTACTTATTGCTGATAATTTTATACTGAGATATAAGCTAGCATATCTGCAGGTAACATTTAATTGGCTCTTCTTTCTCATTAACTGACTTGATTTTGTCATGCTTGGTGTAACTTATCACCCACTAGATGTTACGTGTTTGGGAACCTTTGATTTCCTGGTCACACACTATCCACCTTAAGGAGCTCTGTACCTTGTTGAGAGGGTATCATGATCCCTAGTTCCCCTTTTCCTTCAGACAGTAACTCACTGTTCAGGATACAGCTTCTCCTTCAGGTCAGCTCCAGATGCAGGGTTTCCACACACCAGTTTATTTTTTATAAACACTGTGAAGAATCACCTTAGCTTTTCCTTTGCGATAACTGGTCTTGACAAAAATATCCTTTCCTTTCCCACGAGTAGCTCTTGAAAGTGTCCAGTTCTTTGTAGAAATAGCATTTCACACCATGGTAAACTGTTTTAGAAACAAGACATACTAATACACCTAAGTCTTTATTTATTTGGCTCTAGGAAGAATTTGCATGAAAATGAGCCTATATGGCAAGTACAGAATGTACTGTAACAGCACCAGAGAGGTACATCCTCTCTGCTCGACAGAGCCTCAATGTTTAATACATACATGTGACGTTAGTAATAAAACCAGATAGTCCAGGAAGAAAGGAGCCCTTTAGGAAAAATTCAGTTTAAAAGTGACTTTTCAAATTGACCATTCCTTTTCATATACTTAAATTCAAATAACGGATACATTCACAGGCCCAAATATTGGCATAGAATAAAATCATGTTCATTTATTTTTCTGCATCTTAGAATTTTAGAAAGCATAAAATTAAATACGTTGAATGTAATAAATTCATCCATACAAGTGCAAGTCTCCAGCTATAATGCATTTTACGGCAGATTTATCATTTAAAAAATGTATCAGTAAATCAAAAAAGAGGGAGTATGTCCATTTAACTTTTATTGAAGTGTATGTAGGAGGTCTTCAGAAATCAAATATGAGCATGAAGATATGGCCAAACATAAAATCTATCAAATTCAGTGAAAAGTTGCTGACTTTAAATAGTAGTTGTAAGAATGACCAATATATATTCTTTGTTAACAACCCTTCACTCTACAGTAAAAAAAAAAACAAAACAAAGAAAAAAAAGAAAAAAAAATTCAGTAAACATTCTTTCCTAAGGTAGTTTCCTTTATATAATCAGTGATTTATCCATTTCTTTGTATACACAAATTTGTTGAACATACCAATCAGTGGTTCTCACAATTAAAAAATAAAAGCACAAAAAAGTTTACACTCTTGTACAGGTAAATAAAAGATCACCTTGAATTAAACTGGATCTCCTTAAGGGTGTAGTACAGTTTCAGTTTCATTACCTATTACATAATTAGTTTCTTACATACAAATATTGACATATTTGGCTTGTGCTTCAAAGCCTTTGTGTCTACGCAGTCCATGTCAACGCAGCTCACAACTGGAAGTCGCTGGGGAGCTCTTTGCTGCTGCTGGGTTTGACCTGATCGTGCATTAGCGTCTCCTCAGCACCAGCTGTGGCACTGCACATCTCCGAGGCATCATCGGCATCAGGGTCCAAGCCTTCAGGACAGGGAAGTTTCAGCAGCTCTTCCCGGAGCTGAGCAGTGTGACGCTATGCAGCGGAAAATGAGTGATGTTATTAGGACTGTAAAGCCTAGGATCCTAGCACACCACCACTGGAGGGAGGAACTGAGTTTAAAACAAAAGCCAAAGCATTAGGTCTACAAATATTTATTGAGGAACTTCCTTAAGCCAGCTACTCTAACAGGCAGTGAACAAGACTGGCACAACTCTCTAACCTCAAAACAACTGATGCTGCTGCTAAGCCCTGAGTTCTGAGTAGCAGGCCCACAGACTGTACCAACACCCCAACCTCTGTAACAGAAACAGCATTACTAACGGCTTAGAAGACACCAGTCATCTGCCATGTACAGTTTTAAATTAAAGAGAATAACATCTTGACTTGCGTTACATGCTGCCTCTGACTAAATATTTTTGAAAGATGATCCATAAATTAAAACACCCCCTGCTATTTTAGTGAATGAAAACGGTATTTCTCAGGTCCTAGGCCCTGTGCAGAACACCTGCAATGTTTCATATTCATTATCTCATGCCATGCCTGGGATACACCTTAGAAATAATTTCATTATCAGAATTTTAAAAAATGTAAGCATGGGGGGGGCGGGGGATGAAGGGGAAGCTGGGACGAAGTGAGAGAGCAGCACAGACATATTTACACTACCAACTGTAAAATAGATAGCTAGTGGGAAGCTGCTGTATAACAAAGGGAGATCAACTCGATGATGGGTGATGCCTAGAGGGCCAGGACAGGGAGGGTGGGAGGGAGCCGCAGGAGGGAGGGGATATGGGGATATATGTATAAATACAGCTGATTCACTTTGGTGTACCTCAAAAGCTGGTACAAGAGTGCAAAGCAATTATATTCCAATAAAGAGCTTAAAAAAAATAGAAAAAAAGGAAAAAATAAATAAAAAATGTAAGCAAATGAAAAAGACCTCAAGAGAGTACAGAACTCTGTCTTACCTTATACTGCCATTTAGAGAAGGATACAGATAGAGATGTTAACAGAGAATGGTTGGTTGTTTACAAATATTTTTAGTTTATAAATTTCTAATGGGAGAGAAATAATCTCAAATTTCAGACCAAGGGCTTTGAAAATTAGTTGTGTCAATAGCTGCCTTTGAAAATTAACCAACAGTTATAGAACAAGGCACTGTGTTCAACAGTAACAATGTAAAAGCAATGAGTAATATAAGGAAGATACAGCTGGATACAGATAGCCGACTGCACAACCGCCATTTTACCTAAGGGACTTGAGCATCTGTGGATTTTGGTATTTGCGGGGGATCCTGGAACCAATCCCCTGTGGATACGGAGGACCAATTATATGATCTGTGACTTTACAGAGCCTAAATTTTGGTTGGAGGTTTAGACAAATAAGCAAGATAAGACAACCACATATTTGCAGCCATTTGTAAGGTTTCAAAGTATATTTACATACTAGTAACTCAAAATTTTTCTAACCCCAATTTCCCTTCCACAGTGGACAACAGGAGGAAACACTAACTAAAGAAGAAGAAAAAAACCTGACAATTAAGAAGGTCCAGTTGAGGTGGGAATACTATGCCTTTATTGTGAAATTAAACTGAACAGCTGCATGCTTTTCTCAAGTAGCACTCAGCAACAAAAGTATACCTGAGATGATATAAATTTGGACTGATTCAGGGATAGAGATTTCCAAATCAGGGTGATACAGAAACAACAGAGAATAAGAATTTGAGATAAAAGCAAGACACTGACTGAAATAACAAAACCAAAGAAGCTGGATGTTAGCCACTGAGGTTTTGTGTAAGGGAAAGACATACCTAAACACACACTTGGGGACGATCAATCTGGTTATGTGCCATAGAAAGAACTGGAAGGGGGAGAATGAGTGGGGAGGAAGACTGAGCTATGGGAACTGAACAGAATTATGGGAGGGGAATCCCCATGTGAAGGCGGCACTGACAGGACCTAGCAATGACCATGACCAAGCAGGTGTACTAGATGAAGGGGGAGTTAATTAAAATCTGAAGATTTTAAGACAGAGAAAAGTGTTTAAAATTAAGTAAATACAGAAAGTTAGAAAACCTGACAGGAGGCAAGGTGAATTCTATTTTTAGATCTTCAGTGAAATGATGACAGGGCATCCAAGTAAAAATGCCAGTAATATGACTTTGAGAAAGCTAAGAGCAGACAAAGCCACTTTTAAAGAGTAAAAGGCCATCATCAGGGGTATAGATACAATGATAGAGAAAGAGAATAAATAGCCCTACGGGCCAAACAGGAAGACTTCAGGTACATAGTCTTTCTTTCAGAACGAAAGTGCGAGAAGAATTAGAGTGTGAGGAGCCAAGACAGCCCACAGAGGAGAAGTATAGTGGGAAAGACAGACATTAGACCAGTGCTACCAGTGTTTTTAATAGGTAGGCAATGGTATTACAAGAGATTATACTGAAATCACCTAATCCAAAAGTCAAGGCAGGTTTTCATGAAGTGAAATTTCAGCTGAAAACTGAATGGAAGTGAGCCAGTAGAGCAGGTGAAAAGTAAGCAACTGTAAAGGCCTGGAGGGGAGAGCGGTGCATACAGAGGGGAGCCAGGGTCACTGGCTTGGGAAATGGAGACTGGGTAGCTTTCGTAGAATGGAAATTCAACTGCAAAACACTGATTGGTGAGAGTGTTATTTAAAAATGGAGGCAAAAGCGTTAACAGCTCTAGTTTGGTAGTAAAAGGAGAGAAACATTTCTATAATAAGAGGGGTAAAATAAACTAGCTTAGGGGGAAGCGAATGTTAAGGAGAAAAACAATTTTCTTTTTAAAGGTTGTTATAATGGAAAATCTCAAACATATACAGAAGTGGGCAGAACATAAACTCCCAGGAATCTGTCACCGTATTTCAACATTTATCAACTCAGAGCTAGTCTTCTTTCACCTATACCCCCTTGACTTTTCTCACTTTATTTTGAAGCAAATCACAGATATCATATGGTTTTGCATTCATAAATATTTCTGTATGTAACCTGAAAAAATAGGGACATTTAAAAAATTCACCGATAAAAAACTAATAAATCCTTATCACCATCATCACCTAATCATTTTAAGTAAAGATACTTTTAAAGATGAAGGCAAGGAGCCAGCAGAGATGCCCATATTGGGGGAGGATAAAAGGAACAGAGGTGAGTAAATACAGATATCCCAAGGCAGGGAAAAAAGGGTGGCTGTTGAAGGTATGACACCCGCATACAAAAAAAACCTCCCAAACCACCACATTCTACATTTCCATTCTGTGAACGCCCAAGCTGAGGCCAATAGCTCACCTCCCCCAAAACAGGTTTGTATCACAGATGCTTCCACACCAATCAGCTATTGGAGGCTCTGCAACTACCATCTCCCTCATTACTCCAAGTAATAAAATTTTGAAAGGTAAGAGGCCCAGGGAAAAGCTAATGCAAAATGTCACTGAGCACATTTTGTTGCCATTATCTTCAAACAACTCTATGAAACTCTGCTGGCTCAGTCCCTACACTCATTTTCAATTTTAATTCACTGTCAAAAGGAATGTATCTTTTCTATAGACTTTTGGGTAGCCTCTGAACTTAATAAATTTAATGTTTCTTTCTAGTGGTCATGGTTTTGTTACTGAATATATAACTCTTCTTTTAAAGCCACCAACAAGGCTCCTGTTTAGGAAGGGTTACTCACCTTGAGAGCTGCTGCATGGTGAGACATGGTTCTGCCTACCCGCTTATCACTGCTGTACTGCTGGATGTCTGCTATCCATTCCTCACACTGGGCCATGATCTCAACTCTTTTCAAGTAAAAATGTTTATGTATAACCTTAAGAATAAAACAAGCAAGAGAACAAAATGTGACTGGGTCAGAATTTAAAGGACAAAGTATGTGGCATTACAAAGAAATGAAATTTAAAAGACACAGCCATTTTCTTCTCTCCATAAAACTCAATGTGGTGAACTCTATAATTATTAACAGGGAGGAATCAGGATTATGACATCAGATGACTTGTGTTGAAATACCCAGTTCTACAGCAGAAAATAATGCCCAATCCTGCTCAGACATTTCAACAGTTAATCCTATCTAGAGAACATAAGACATCTATAACATAATGGAATCAGAAAACAAATGTAAATAAACAAATAACCAGGAGAAAAAGCAATGACAACAGAGAAAACTGTCAGTTTCTATCTTTCAAAGAGAATTCAAAGAACATTTAGATGAGGAACAAGATCCTAAATCATAGGCATTTGCACAGAAATCAGAACACAGCCCTAAAATAGGCACTATTATTACTATCTTAATTGTATCTTCTGGGTAACTTATGAACAAGATTTTATTTTATAACATTTATCTCCCTGTGATAAATGTGCTTTACATTTCAGATTTTTTAAATTCTCTCTTTGAAAAACTGAGTAAAATTTCTGTGTCTGTAGTAAAAGTCTATTTTTGACAAATGTTAGCTAGAAAATAGATCATTTTGGAACTATTATTCTGTATCCTGGGTGAGATACTTACTACATTGCCCAATGAGTTTGTCTCCCCTAAAGAAAAGGCAATAATACCTACTAGGGAAAACTGGGAATGTACATATGACACCAATAAGTTATTGAGTTTGAGGCATAGAGGGATACAAAAATGAGTAAGAAACAACCTGACACGAAGAGCCATGATAACCACAGAACAAGATGGGAGATGAGTACACAAGAAAAAGATATCTTTTGAAAAAGACAAAACAAAAATGACAATTAAAAAAAAAAAAAAAACAAATCCATGAAATCAAAAAAGTAGCAAGCCACATCTGATTGGGAAAACTAGAGAAGCATCCATGGAAAAGGGGTACGCCCTTTAACGTGAGCTAGGTTCTAAAAGATGAGAAAGAATTATTGTTTCAAATTATACTTATTTGCTTTTTGTAAGTCATGTCCCCACTCTGAGTCCCCTGTGTTAACAGTTTATTCTTCCAGGGGGAAAAAAAAACACAACAGCTTTAAGCATGAACCAACAAATTATACTGACTGAATCTGTACACTTTCACATCTTTTTCAATACATTTAAAAACTAAAGTTTAACATATACAGAGAAGTACCCAAATCGTATGTACAATTGAATGCATTTTCCCACAGTGAACACCCAAAACCACCTCTGCTCAGAAAAGGAACATAACATTACCAAGCATGCCAGAAGACCCCCTTGTGCTACTTCTCACCATTAATCCGCATCCAAAAGTATACACTACAATGACTTCTTTAAGTATAACTCGCTTTGAACTTTTTATAAATGGAATCATGTAGAATGTACTCTTGTGCCTGGCTTCTTTGCTCTTTATTGTTTATGATGTTTGTCCATGTTAGTATATGACGGCGTTCACTCACTTACACTGCTGTATTCCACTTTATGAAAATCCTGTAATTTGTCCATTCATTCTGCTGATGAACAGTCAGACCGTTTCCAATTTTTGGCAATGCTATGAGCATTCTCCACACCCAATATATACACACCTGCTATTGAGCATAAACCAAGGAGTGGAACTGCTAGTCATAAAGCATACGTTCAGCTTATTACCTGCCAAAGAGTTTTCCAAAGAGGCTGTGCCTATTTATATTCCTATCAGAAAGTACTGATAATATCAGAGCTCCAATTGCTCCACATTCTAACATTTGGTATCAAAAGCCCTTGAACTCTTAGAGATGCTGAAGATAAACAGACAGGAGCCAGACAAGATAGAGTTTCGCAGGCTATGGTAAGGACTTTGTGTTTTCATCTTCATTTAATGGGAAGTCAGTGGAGTGAAAGTATCTGATTATTTGTGGAAAACCATTGTAGAAAGACAAAAGTGGAAGCAAGGCAATCAGAAAACTACTTCAACAATTCAAGCAATAGATAATGGTAGCTTGAAATAGGCTGGTCATGGCAAAGATTTAATTAATTAATTAACTTAAGTATAGTTGATTTACAATGTTGTGTTAGTTTCTGTGTACAGCAAAATAATTCAATTATACATATATATACATATTCTCTTTATATTCTTTTCCATTATGGTTTCTTACAGAACACTGAATATAGTTCCCTGTGCTATGCAGTAGAACCTTGCTGATATCTATTTTATACACAGTAGTTTGTATTTGCTAATCCCAGACTCTTACTTTATCCCTCCCCTTTGGTAACCATAAGTTTGTTTTCTATGTCTCTGAGTCTGTTTCTGTTTTGTAACTAAGTTCATTTTAGATATAAGTTCAATTAGATTCCACATACAAGTGATATTAGATGGTATTTGTCTTTCTTTGTCCAACCTACTTCACTTAGTATGATAATCTCTAGGTCCAACCATGTTGCTGCAAATGGCATTATTTCATTCTTTTTTACGGCTGAGTAGTATTCCATTGTATATATGTACCACTTCTTTCCCCATTCATCTGTTGATGGACATTTGGGTAGCTTCCAAGTCTTGGCTATTGTTAATAGTGTGGCCACGAACACAGGGCTGCATGTATCTCTTTGAATTAGAGTCTTCTCTGGATATACGCCCAGGAGTGGGATTGCTGGATTATACGGCAACTCTATTTTTAGTTTTTTAAGGAACCTCCATACTGTTTTCCATACTGGGTGCACCAATTTACATTCCCACCAACAGTGTAGGAGAGTTCCCGTTTCTCCACACACTCTCCAGCATTTGTTATTTGTAGATTTTTTAATGATGGCCATTCTGACCAGTGTGAGGTGGTACCTCATTTGTAATTTTGATGTGCATTTCTCTAATAATTAGCGATGCGAGCACCTTTTCATATGCTTGTTGGCCATCTAAATGTCTTCTTTGGAGAACTGTCTCTTTAGGTTTTCTGCCCATTTTTTGATTGTTTTTTTTTTTTTTTTATTGAGTTGTATGAGTTGTTTGTATATTTTGGAAATTAAGCCCTTGTTGGTAACTGAAAATGTTTTTTATCGTCAAATTTTGAATAGGCTTTGAATGTTAGAGCCAAATTTGTAAATAGACTGAATGTGGTATGTGAGTAAAAGAATGAAGCCACAGGTGCTTAGGGCTTTGGGTTTAGACCATGGTGCTTTTACTGAGAGAAGAAAGGAAGGATCAAGAGTGCAGTTTTATAGTGTTAAGTGTGAGGTGGTTATTATACATTCTAGTAGACTTGTCAAGTACTTTATGTGTCTGGATACATTATTTGAATCTTAAGGACACTAAGAAATTAATTTATGACACAAATAGGAGGAATATAAGCTTTTCAAGGGCAGAAACTGAGTTTCATTTTTCCTTGAATTCAAAGTACCTTTGTACAGTACCGAGTAACAGCTGATATTCCACATGGTTGCAAAATGAATTACTTAATATAAGTAACCCAAGCTTGATAAGGGACAGAACATTATGCTTAAGAGTACAAAGAAATGCATGTTTGTATTTCCTGTACTATTAGGAAAAGTAATTACCCACAGCCTTGAATACAAGCCTTTGCAAAAGTAAAATACCCAACTATGTCATTCAAAGTGCAAATTCATTTAGTAATAACAAAAGGAAGAAAAGTTTTTACATTCCTTCAGAGTATATGCATCGACACCACTTGCTGAGGAGGGCTTCGGGTGTGATGCCACACAGCACTCACACACAATATTTGCTTAATTATATTAAAGATTAATTTGCTGTCGGGTAAAAATGCCATTTTTTCCCCTAACACAACCTAAGAAACTGATGATCAAGGGCAACAATTTAGGAAAGAAAAGTGCTCCATTACAGTGTTAAAGTGAGATGGGATGAAGCAATCTGATATGATAAGTGAAAAATACCATCATATTTTAGGCAGACTAAGGAGAGACAACTAAGAACAGGAAAAGAGACACACCTCAAGATATGGTAAAACGAGAGCATGCGACAGTATCAAGACAGGTTTCAGAAAGTAAGTCCAACTTTTTCCTAAAGAAAATAAAATGTCTTTTTCTTCAATAGTCACAGGCAGATATTAGTGTAAGGGCAAAGTTTCTATTTGCAAGACAACTAGAAAGTATCCTAACCTCTAATAAAAAAGAATATTTTTATGAGGAATATTTCAGTAACATATTCTAGCATATACTAACGTAACTAGCACATACAGTACGCAAGTAGAATGGTAGCCACGAAAAATAAAGAATTAATAAAACTGTGCAAAATATAGTCAGATGCCTTTTAGGAAGTAAATGGTTTAAAAAATTCATCTGTACTATATTATTACAGATTTTTTAAAAAATTTATTTATTTGTTTACTTATTTATTATTGGCTGCATTGAGTCTTAGTTGCTGCATGGGCTTTCTCTAGTTGTGGGGAGCAGGGGCTACCCTTCGCTGCAGTACGTGGGCTTCTTATTGCAGTGGCTTCTCTTGTTGCAGAGCACAGGCTCTAGGCGCACAGGCTTCAGCAGTTGTGGCACATGGGCTCAGTAGTTGTGGCTTGCGGGTTCTAGAGTGCAGGCTTGGTGGTTATGGCACACGGGCTTTGTTGCTCCGCGGCATGTGGGATCTTCCCGGACCAGGGATCGAACCCATATTCCCTGCATTGGCAGGAGGATTCTTAACCACTGTGCCACCAGGGAAGTCCTATTACTGATTTTTAATGATTAAAAACAACAGTAAGGTTAGTATACCACAGAAACTCTAAATATAAGGGGAAGTATAATACCAAAACGATATTCTATAATGTCTTTAATAAAGTATTTCATTAATTTTATTAAACATACCTCTTTAAAACATGGTGAAGGGTTTCTGATTTGTTCTAGCATTGCCCACTTAACCGTTGCTTGTCGAATGTTTCCATCGTATTCTCGAGAACTCTGTGTGCCACTGGGAGTGCCTCTAGACCGTTCATATCCTGGTTCATTAAAATAAGGCTCAGCTACTAATATAAGGGACTGAACAGACACCAACACCTGAGGAACAAAGAAATAAAGAATAGTTATGATGGGACATTTTTCTAACAGTAAACTAATACCTTGCTTTAAACTATGAGTCCCTTTTAATATGTGCTTCCACATAATTTTATCACCATAAAATCGATGTTAACAATCGACATTGAAATACTTCATTATTAAAGCAAAATTAAAATAGGTACAGTAGAATCTTACATAATATTTATATATATCATGTTTTATACTCTTGAATTCTTTTTTTCATTTTTTTTTTATTTTTTGGGGGGGTACACCAAGTTCAATCATCTGTTTTTATACACATATCCCCGTATTCCCTCCCCTCCTTGACTCCCCCATATACTCTTGAATTCTTGAAAAAGAAAAACGGGTATGAAGATCCTATTTCCTGAAACTACTAAAAAAAACACTTGCTTATGAACATCCCATACCAATTTAGACATCATTTTGTTCAAACTGTCCTTACTCTTAGAGAGCATAAAGCTAACAATGTACTCTTTTCATTGTTTTTTTCTTTAAGAACTTTTATTGAGATACAACTGACATACAATAAACTGCATATATTTAAAGTGTACAAGTTGATAGTTTTTTTTCTTATTAGTAATGTATATATGGCAATCCCAACCTCCCAAATCATTCCACCCCCACCCCCTGCTTTCCCCACTAGGTGTCCATATGTTTGTTCTCTGCATTTATGTCTCTATTTCTGCCTTGCAAACCGGTTGATTTGTACCATTTTTCTATATTCCGCATATATGTGTTAGTATACGATATCTGTTTTTCTCTTTCTGACTCACTTCACTCTGTATGACAGTCTCTAGGTCCATCCATGTCTCTACAAATGTCCCAATTGCGTTCCTTTTTATGGTTGAGTAATATTCCATTGTACATATGTACCACATCTTTATCCATTCATCTGTTGATGGACATTTGCTTCCATGCCCTGGCTATTATAAATAGTGCTGCAGTGAACACTGGAGTGCATGTGTCCTTTTGAATTATGGTTTTCTCTGGTTTTCACTGCCCAGTAGTGGGACTGCTGGGTCATATGGTAACTCTATTTTTAGTTTTTCAGGGAACCTCCATACTGTTCTCCATAGTGGCTGTTTCAATTTACATTCCCACCAACAGTGCAAGAGCATTCCCTTTTCTCCACACCCTTTCCAGCATTTACTGTTTGTAGATTTTCTGATGATGCCCATTCTAACTGGTGTGAGGTGATACCTCATTGCAGTTTTGATTTACATTTCTCTAATAATTAATGATGCTGAGCAGCTTTTCATGTGCCTCCTGGCCATCCATACGTCTTCTTTAACAATGTACTTATAACGATACTCACTTGTAAGGCAAACTACACATGAGGCAGTATTTACTTTCATTCCAAGGAAAAGTAACTTTCACAGAACCACAAAAATCTTATTACTAGACACTTTCATTGGCAAGATGACAAGGCTCTATGACCACCTATGACCCCCTACTTACATACCAGAATGTTTGTTTCTCTAGATATAACCAATACTGAGAGCTCATTCTTAGTTAATATAGTATTGCTTGCTAATATACTTTTATAACTGGCTAATATGACATCTTTGGAGGCAGGAAAATATTAGCTGCAGTCTGCCAACTTCATAAATGAAAAAGGATTAGCAGCAGTTGCATTTTCATTAGGAAAGATGATTAAACAACGTCAAGGATATGTACCTAGAAGTCAAGGGATAGGGACTTCCCCGGTGGCACAGTGGTTAAGAATCCGCCTGTCAATGCAGGGGACACTGGTTCGAGCTCCGGTCTGGGAAGTTCCCACATGCCTCAGAGCAACTAAGCCCATGCACTACAACTACTGAGCCTGCGCTCTAGAGCCACAAGCCACAACTACTGAAGCCTGTGCGCCTAGAGCCCATGTTCCGCAATAAGAGAAGCCCCCACTGCAATGAGAAGTCTTTACACCGCAACAAACAGTAGCCCCTGCTCGCCACAACTAGAGGAAGCCTGTGCACAATAACAAAGACCCAATGCAGCCATAAATAAATAAATAAATAAATATTTAAATGTTTAAAATTTTTTTAAAAGTCAAGGGATATATTTTCTTAAAAAATTTAAAAAACGGAAACTTGAACCTGAAATATATGACCTATATTCAATTAGATAAGGTTAAATATAACTATGTTATTGAGGCCTAGGTCAACTATAGAAAAAAATTTAACCTGTATAATTCTGAGGCAAAGATCTCATAACATTTAAGCTTACTGAAACTAAATATATCACTGAAGGAAAGTGACTTCCCTTGTCTATATACTTTCCCCCAACTCAAATCTGATACTTCTGAAATAATCTTCCAGGGCATATTTATTAGTTCTTCTCCTCTTTGCTTTTAAATAATCTTCCTCTTATTATGAGTAGGGTATATCCCCATTTCCTACAAAAGTGGAGAAAAATTTTGTAGCATAGGATTCAGTTACCTACTTAACCTCACCTCCTTTGAGACAAAACATGGTTTTATAAATCTCAAGCAGCTAGAGATTCAAACAATTTATAAACTACTTCAGATTCATAACACATTTGGTTTTTTAAAACAGCTAAACTATATAAAGGAAGTGAAAGATAGACGCTCTGTGAATGTTTGCATTTGATAACAACAAACAAATGTATTAGCAGAGACCAATATTTCTTGGAATGAAATTCAAAGAATAATTTATAACACGTGCTCTTTTATAACTGGGTGAGATTATTATTTACTTTTTATGGGCATCTTCTATTGACTTTTTAAACATATACCTTTTAGGAGATACATAAATGTCACTTCACTTCTCTTCTGTGAATTCAGCTATTTAGGAGTCAAAATATTCATTTTGTGGAATTTCTGGAGTCTTAAATTATCTGACCTACTTATTCATTTTATTTCACAGCACACTTTATTGTAGCCCATAGAATACTCCCATGAAAAACCAGTAAATAAATCCCTGGGAAGAAGGATTTCTCTTTTTTAAAAGGATTTGATTTTCAATATTCAAAATTAATAGGCTTTATCTAACTCTGAGAAACACTGTACTTTGAAGGCAGAGAGACCAAGGCAGGCAAAATAACTTTATCCCCTCAGAATCCATTTTTTTGGTCATCTGTAAAATAGAAATAATACCTACTTACATTATAGGATGACTGTGAGATTAAGTAAGGGGTTGAGGGGTGTAAAACAGTAGGACTCAGTGTAATTAATACACAACAGCTATTCTTTCTTGGAGTGAAAATGACAGCATGCATCCAGAAGATAGCACAATGTAAAACAAAATCACTTCTACTCTAAAAACCATATATCTTAACTTATGTAATAAGGGTATGCAAAAAGGTAGTCAGCATGAGTTCTGTTTGAACAACAAAACTTAATTAAAAGAGCTTCCTGGATCAAACCAAACAACAAACAGACAAACAAAAAACTGAATATTCATCATAGCTACATCTGGCTAAAGCGTTTTCTTAGAATATGAGTTGAAAAGGAGTTAGTTGGTAATTAACAGAAATACACCTATTACATACCATGATATATTATATACATAAGTTAGACTTAATTTAATAATAAACAGAATATATTTTCATTCCATAGTGTAAGTTCACCAATTCTTAGTCAGTTCTGTGATATTTTCATAAAGTCAAGAGTCTAAAAAACTTTTATTCATAGGCTGAACTTATTGTCCCTCTCCTCTTTAGCTTTACGTCAGCATCCACAAAACTGCAAGACGTTCTCATCATAATTTACTCAGAGGCTGACTGAATCAAAACCATATAACAGCTCCCTCTCACTATCTGACAAACAAAAATTTTAACCTTGTTGTATGGCCTTCTACCAGGCTGTCAACCAGTCAGAATCTTGTCTCCTATGAATGCCTTTATTTTCAAATTATATCTTGTCAGAAGATTTAATTCTTTGACCTGGTCTGGTAGGTTAAAAATTTTTATTATAAATATTTCAAATACAGGATAGTACAGAGTATATAATCCAAAATATTAATTTGCAACAAGAAACTATATTATACGAAATAATAACATTTTAGGGTAATGGAAAGAAACAGTCTTAGTTATAATGCTTTTAGCCTTTCAAAATAGTAAGTACCCTCTTCTATGGAAGATTATGCTGCTATTGAGCAGGACTATAATCAGTGGCTGATTTCCAGAACTTTCCATTTTAACAAAAATGGTAGTATTTATATATTATTATATTATAAACATACTTATAAATGGTTGGTTATGTGACATTAAATACGTTTAACTCCTCTTGCACATGATATCTTTATTAATATCCAACTGGAACAAACTATTCATAAGGCATTAATATGTATTTTAGGTAAATTATAGCAACATTAAAAGCCAGTCACGTAAGCAGTGCTAAAATTTGGCGCTACTGATAAAATGTAGTAATTCTTCATGACAGTTCTAAGGAATGATATGACTTTTGACTTTAAATTATGCAAATAATCAAGACTATTAATAGGTTACTGATGGATATGAGACCTACAACATAAGACTACAAAATTTGATGTTTTTACACAAATATTATTCTTTTAAGAGTCTCATTACAGAGAAACTAAGCAATTCTAATAATGCTTGTCACTATTCAAAATATTTTGGAAATCCTTTAAATTGTATATAACTTTCAAAAGTTTTTGTGAACGATTTTTAATCTGGTAAAAGTACTTTTATCCTATGTGTACAAGCAATGAATAAATGGGTAAAACAACAATTTTGGGTCCCAAAATCTAAATAAAAAGAAATTAAGTAATTTTTCCTAAGGCTCTGCAGTCTGCCTCTGAAGAAATTTTCTAATAGACAACAAAGGGTAAACATATTCCTGCCTAGACCCTAGACACGCTTATTTCTAACATGATGTTTGTAAAGCAGTATCACTCACACACAAAAAAAACTACAGACCAATATTTCTTAGAAATATGGTTACAAAAATCCTCAAGCAAAATACTAGCAAACTGAACTTCCCTGGCAGTCCAGTGGTTAGAACTCAGTGGTTTCACTGCTTGAGCCCTGGTTCAATCCCTGGTTGGGGAACTAAGATCCTGCAAACCACACGGCATGGCATATATACATATATACACACACTAACAAACTGAATTCAGTTACATACAAAAAGAATTACACACCATGACCAACTGAGCTTTATCCCAGGAAAGCAAGGTTGGTTTATATCAAAAAATTAATACATCATATTAACAGAGTAAAAAACAAGAATAACAGAACCATTTCAATAGATGCAGAAAAAGCATTTGTCAAAATCCAACATCTGTTCATGATAAAAATACTCAAGGAACTAGGAGTAGAAGGGAATGTCCTCAACACAATGAAGGGAATTTATGAAAAATCCACAGCTACTATCACACTCAGTGGGGAAAGACTGAAGTTTCCCATTAAGATCTGGAGAAGACAAGGCTATTCATTCTTGCCATAGAAAAGATATAGCCTATCTTGTTCTTGCTCAAGTCAATTTTGTCACAGATTTGGAAATCTATATTCAGTAAACCATCTAAAATATAGAGAAAGTCATATAACAATGGTATTATTTGTAAAACTAAACTAATAAAAGTGAAATACTTAGTCAATAGAGGAGAAATAGTTCAATTATACTATAAGAACTCAGATTATTATGTACCAATTAGAAATTATAAAAATGTAAACTGCAAAGATGGATATGCTCTAATGTTAGGTGAACAAAGCAGTATACAAATAATTATCTACTATGTTAATTATGACTATAGTGAACTATGTGTATGACAAAAAACCCTAAAGGGAAAATACAGAAAAGATCATATTTTATGTTAGAGTAGTAAGTTTCCAAAGCTGTAAAATTTAAATGCTTCAGAGTAAGTTTCTTTATTTCACAGGATTTTTGGTATATATTAGACATACAGGCAATATAAAAGTTAAAAGCAAATCCAATTTTAAACTAAAAAACTGAAAATTAATTGTAAATTTATTTTTAAAACTACATAAATCCAACAAAAAATTCAAAAGCTGATTCCAATTCTCAGTAAGTCTAAATTACTTCATGAAAAATAGGATATCTCTGAGTTTTCTTTCAGAGTAAAATTCATCATAAAAATACTTTCTGTTGACAAGAGTAACATACATATTGAAAAATATTTTAAGGTTTTTGAACTAGAATCGACATAACCATTTCTTTTTTATTTTTTAAAACTGAAGTATAGTTGATTTACAATGTTGTGTTAGTTTCTGGTGTACAGCAAAGTGAATATATATATATTCTTTTCATATTCTTTTCCATTATAGGCTATTACAATATATTGAATATAGATCCCTGTGTTATACAGTAGGACCTTGTTGTTTATTTTATATATAGAAGTTTGTAGCGCTAATCCCAAACTCCTAATTCATCCCTCCCCCTATATAATCATTTCTAAAATGAAGAAGCATTGTCGTCACTTGGAGGAATATTCTAGTAACTTCCTTAGTTACTTTGCATGAATCATATAATCTCTTTTGTTCTTGGGTCTCCTTATTAGCAAAAAGGAAAAACTTATATTACAGTACTATTTCTTTAATTCATGGGGATGCTGTAAGGTCTTTTTAGAGAATCTAAAAAAGTTACATCCTAAAGAATGATTTTTCATTTTTCTTTTATCTAATTCAAAATAAGAATGTCAGAAAAGAACCCTTTTAAGGTAGGTCAATTTTAATAGGCTTACCTGGGTATAATTTGTGATGTTCTTTCTTAAAATAAACACTAAATTGTAAATGTGAGTTTAAACTATTGTGTACCAACAGTGATTTATTTCTGTTTCCTCAATGATCAAGAAACAAAGTTAATTCCTGTTATTAATATCTCTTTTTGCTGGAATTCTGAACTATTAAGATAAAGCATCAGCAAAAAAAATTTGATGGGACAGTATATAACATTTTATTTTATGTACTCAAATGGCTTGCGAAAATTAACTTAAAAAATTCAAGACTATGAAATATGTGTGTTAAGTGCTCTACAAAGTAAGAATGGCAAATCCCAAGTTTTATGAATTCCACAGCAGTACTTCTAAACCTCAGATGAGTCCCATCATTAACTAGATGATAGAAGAACCATATCGTGTGGAGAGAGACATAATACTAGTAGTTATTAAATTCTATTCACCTGAGTCTGAGTCTTACAGTGACTGGGAGATGGGAGAGGCTAATCTGTCTTATCTTGTTGCACCAGAGTGTACTTTAAGGCAAGTGTGGGATTTTTTAAAAGGGAATTTTGACAAAAACAAATTTTTAATGTCTTAACTTAAGATTCTAACCTCCAAATGAGCTACAACTCCACTGTCCTAACTGCTCACCTATAAGCTATTTAATATATACTTCCTGTCAATCTAGCTTTTTATTTTCTATGGTTTACTGTGTTTATTCTTGGTCACTAAAAAAAAAATGTTCCTAAGCATAGATGGTTCTTTATTTTCTAAGTGAAACTGTAAAGAAATTTGTTTACTTGCAAAAAGCTTGAGGTTTGAGGATTCCACTTCTCTTCTGGTCTTCCATGCCATGTATTTAAGATGCTTAAACAAACCTGAAGAAGAAGGGGGAAAAGTATAAACAGTATTGAAAGGAGTGCTTTTTAAAAGTAAACTGCCAGAACTAGAAATAAAATTGAAATGTTATTATGTCAAAGTATCTCAGTTTTATGTCACCAAACAAAACCTTAAGTGTTAGTCTGTTAAAACAAATTGGTATCTTCAGATGTGATCCAAATCTGTGTGGCATTACAATTTCTTCACAATGAAAAATGAGTTAGCAACTATTACACATTAATGCAAATAACATATCTTTTAATGAAAAATAACTCTTTCCCAAACAGCAACAAAATTTTCAATGAGGAAAAGTGGTATTATCTTATTACATTTAAGAAAATTTCTTTCAAAATTTTGTGAATTTTGAAAATGGGGCATAGTTTAATAGAAGAAATCTTGAGTTCATATCTGCCGCTACATTCAATTTGTTGTAACATATTGTTTTGGTTGAAATGTATGAATAAAATCTGGCCTCACACAAGCATGAAGTGGGAAAGGGGAGGATCCTATGGATGCCCTGAAAGGGTCTTAAGGATCCCCAGAGTTCCTCGAAACAAATTTGAAGACACATTAGTTACTTGTTCATCCAAAGAGCAAGAATGAACTCAAAGCATCTGCCAAACACAGGGCAACAATCACTCTGGGCAAACGAGAACCAGGGACATGTTATCTGTACTTGTAAACTATCATTTCATGTAATGGCAATGGATTCAGAAAATAAGTGGTCTTTAAAAAAGCAGAGAATCCACCTCCTTGCTATTCTTTTAATGCTCTATGAAAACAATATGCAAAATACATTGATTTGTTTAGTAGATAAATTCATTAATAATTTTAAAAGACTTGTATCTGAACAGTTTTGTGAATTATCATTTAAAGCACTATCAGACACACCATTCCACCTGATTTTTAGAGCATCCTTGTGACTATCAATGGCAGGGATTTTATCCCTATCTACAGATCTAGATCCCAAGGTGAAATGTCAGTCCCAATGTGTAATAGAAGGGACTATACAATTCAGGGTACTGGAATCTCAAACCCTTAACCTCTTACCTACAACAGTAAGTCTTTAAGGAAGCAATTTCTTGAATAATTCTTAACGTTTACACTTAAACTCTATTCAAGTTCCAGTCTCTCTCTTGAATAAAGTCAACATTGCTATTTCATTTACTTTGCTCAGTTCTGAGAGACCTGTTCTTTGCTTTCCCAAACAAAGTAAGGTTTACCTCTGGTTATGTATACTACAATAAACCCCAAAAGTGAATTCCAATTTTGTGATTTGAGCTCATGGTGATGACAAAATGATAACTTGTAAGCACAGATCTGAGGCAGGCTGCACCTTTTAAAAATAGGAAGGGGAAACTTGGGCCATCTTTAATAAACCAGCTCAATTTCGAGCATCTGCTATTTTCACATCAACAAAGAAGTGTCTGCTTATGAAATTGAGAAATTTCTTCTGACCTTCTAGTAATTTTTAAAAAAGAATATTCTCAACATGGAATTTACTATTGAAATTTCATCAAACTGTCCAAAATTACTTTGAAAGGTGATGATTATTCTTTTAAATCTAATTTTTAAAGGTTTATTGTCATATGAAATGATTTTTATTATATACCTCTTTGCCAACTTTTTTTGTGGGGATAGGAATATATCTTCCTACTTATAAGAAAATATAAAACATTTTAACACAAATTAAACTTTAAAAGTAAGTTCACAATGGTATGTATCATAGAAAACATGGATAGTATCTTCAGGCACTTGTGAAAAGATAAATGGAATTGGGGATATAGAAAGTAAAGAAAGGTGAGTGGCAAAGATAGATGACCCTATTATCTTCTGAGTGGAGAGAGCTCTCAGTTGGCCAAGGAATGTGTTGAATAAGTTAGTCCCTCACAATAACCCCTTAAGACTATAAGTGCTTTGTAACACTTGTGTTTCTGTCCTTTTCACTTCCTTCTCTCTCAATCCTCCTGCTAATCTTTGCATACAGGGAAGAGAAACATGAAGAAACTCATGTACTTTTGAAAAGAAGATAACTGAAACAAAACTTCTGTTCGAATTACAAAGAACCTTTGGGTTCCAATACTTTGGCATTAGAAACAAAGGACTGCAATTACATTACCTTGCCATCATTATAAAGGTTTGGATTGAATCGCACGCTGTGACCACCAGTTGTCTCTAGATTCACAAGAGGGGGTGAACTGGGATAATCTTGAGGAAAATATACATCAAACTCAAAGCAGCCATTTGCATAAGGAGTGTCTGCTGGACCAGTTATCAAAACCTAGTATGCACATACAAACACAAAAGCCTATGATGTTACTATTTCTAAATGTTGCTATTTAGAAAAGCAATTCAGCATGAAATAAGAACAATCTTCTTATATCCTATATATACATCTCTATCAAAATGTATTAAAAATGAAGTTAAAAGTTAAAAACACACACAGGACTAGGAAATGGTTCTAAGTTACGATTAAAGTGATTTGGTTTTGGTGAAAAGGGGCTTTTAAAAGAGAGATGCCCAGTTGCCAGCAGGAAAGCTTACCTTAACAGCAAATACCTTTTAAAATACTGAGTTACTTTTTTTTCTAAGAGTTTTCCTTCATGAGCTCCACAGTACTGTCAACAATTTGAGACTCTAGGTGCATTCATCATCACATCTCAAAGGTATGAGAGTAACTTTCCGCTTCAAATCTTCAAGTTAATGTTTTAAGAAATAGCTTACTTTTAAATATTTTCTTCTGGGATAATGGGACAAGCAGGTAACAGGAATAAAAGTTCTGATGTAACAACTTATGACGAAAAGGTTCTGAGAGAACCGTAGGTGTTCCCGTTCGGGTTACTGGTAGTCCAAAAAACAGCAGAGAACCCAAAAGTGAGTGTCAGAATGATTTAATGAATTATGTTTGAGTCAATCAACAGATATTTAGCACACAAGACATGAGCAGCAAAGCCTCGGGTCCTTAACAGCTGTGCGTGGAGGCGAGTGGTCCTAGAGTCTCAATCCGTGACAACTCTGATGTACGTTTTGCAGCTCCAACTTGGGATCCTTTACATTAGGTACAGCATAATGCTTAACAAAGTCACAAGTTTGAACTTATGTGGTCCATTAGGTGATAAAATACTTCCCTAGGCTATCATCCAATAATCGGCCCTACTGCTTGTAAAAAGGAAAAATGTGATCAATAAGCAAAATTTCTACTGAAAAATTATCCAAAAGAGCAAAACAAAAAAACAAACAAGCAAAAAACCTTCCTCAGTTTCAGCAGTGTATCTAAGGAAGACAGAATATTTAACCCATGAATTAAATCATGTAAAGTTCCTCCCACCCCAGTTGTCAAATCTTTAAGTTACTTGCTGTAGCATCTCTTGGAATTTAAGGCCAGATTACCACAGTGTGAAAACATAAAGCTGCAGGTTTTATTTAGTATTGTACTATTATTATTTAAATCATAGATTATATGAATCTGTGAATACATAAATTTCCTAGAAAAGAAAAACATTTTGAAGACTGATAGAGAAGGTACTTTGGTATTTTCTTCTAAATCTTTATTTTGGTGTTTTTTTTTTTTTTCCTGGCACACGGGCTTAGTTGCTCCGCAACTAAGGGGATCTTCCTGGAGCTGGGATCAAACCCGTGACCTCTGCATTGGCAGGTGGATTCTTAACCACCGCGCCACCTAGGAAGCCCCTAAATCTTTATTTTGAATGGTACTCTCATACACAGTCTGAACCAGCATTAGAAAAGGACTCCTTTCACTGATATCCAAAATGGTAAACAGAATTTTTATTAAAATTTATTAAAATTCATGCTACTTCTAGTGCTTTATATGAAATTTTGAATAACTAGATTAGCCAGGGAAATAGGAAAAAGCTGTTTTTCCTACCTTCATGATGTCAAGTCGCTCCTCATCACAGCGCACAAACACACTGGAGGACGACGAAAGAGGCAGTGAGGTTGACAGCGTCACAGCTTCCTGTGCAAGGCGGCGGGCTCTGGCAGCACTGTTGGCATCATTTGCATTTTTCACCTGAGACATGTAGTGGTAGTTTACTTTAAAACCCAATTTCCCATCTTCATCTTCAGAAACCATCTCAAATGTATCTAAAAGAAGAAAAAGAAAAAAGAAAACACTGAAAATAACACACAAAATGAACCAGTATGAAGGAGAGCTGTTATAATAACAAAAATCACAAATAAATAAATCACTAACCCTTCTTTCACCTAAAATGCAGAGGACTGCAATGTGGAAGAAGAGCAAACTATAAATGTTTATCTAATACTTATATATGTGTGTTAATGCTGCTAGAGGGATAGAATATGTCAATGGAAGCAAAGGAAGAAATGATTTTTAATTTACAGTTTGGACATGCAGGCAGATTATATTATATCAAGTATTTAAATCACAATGCAAAGTATTAGGTAATTTATTCTTAAAATGAATGGTATATATTTTTGCCAAAATAATTCAGAATACGAAATCCCAAAAAGTACTTCATTACATTTCATTTTTAAAAAGAGAATAAGTCTGTATATATTTGCACTGATTTGGAATCAGAAAACAGAAATGACAGGCTGAAGTTTATTTCTGTATTACTTTTGAAATTTAAGTTAATAGGATAAAATACGATTATTAGGTACTTTGACAGAATATAAGTAATGGGCTAATTCTTAACCATTTATTTAGGCATATTTGGAAGGACTTAAAGTTATTCTTTACTTATAAGCTATGTCCATATAAAATAGAAAGAAAAAAATGGATTTGAACTATATCTCTAATTCAGATGAACCCTACCCCACCAATGGATTAAAACAAAGATATTTAAATAACTTATAACACTAAATTAAAACCACCTATTAATACTAGGGCAAATACAAAGAAACAATGGTAACTTCTGATCTTGTGTTTATACAATTCTAAATATACAGAAAAACATTAAAACTACATTATAATTATCATTAATGTGGTAAATTTTATTAACAAGAACTTACTAAGTGCAAGGTCCTAGGCTAGACTCTTTGGGTGAAATAATAAATAGGAAAATATATCTGCTTTCAAGAAGCTTATAACATAGAAAAAAGGGGAAGACCTATAAACAGTGTCATCTGTGCACTACAAATGTACTATGTCTCAGCAAGACTATTGAGTATTTTCTATCAGTTAACTTCTAAACCAGAGTTATTTCATCTGCCCAACTCTGCTGCCTTTCACACATTACAGGGATAAAAACTTCCTTTGAGTTTTATAAACAGCAATCCACCAGATACACACATGAGCCTATCCCCATGCCTGGAGGAAATTTTTTTATCTGTAAGAGAACAGGGTCTTTTAATACCAAAATTTTATTAAAATATTCAAAGATAATGGCTAGTTGCTAAAAACCTACATCCTGTTTGATTCAGCAATTCCTCTTCTATTAATTTGTCCTAAGGACATAATCCTTGATGTGTATGAATATTTATATGCAATGATGGCCACTGAGGTGTCACAGATGTTACTAAAAAAACTGGAAACAACCTAAAGGTCTAGTTATTGGTTAAACAAATGACAGTACTTTATATGAGAATATTAGGTAGTCAATAAATACCAAGTTGAAGAATCGTGTTATTAGAAAATATTTGATACATGTTAGAAAATGCAGTTTACTAAAAAACAACACAACAGAAAACTCATATTTCTTCTAAATTATTCTAAACGCCAATGGATAGCAAAACTCAGTCATGTCCAACTGGTAGAGTTCATGATTTTAGGTGGTATGAGAGAAGCCTCCTGGCTGACTAACATTAATCAAAGGCTCTGGCCTATTACTCTGACAGTATGACATAAACCTACATTTTGGACTCCTACTTTGGTGTTCTTTTTAATATAGTCAATGTCCTTTGGGCTGGTTCTCAAGAATGAAAAAGAGGGACATATAATAGTTAATAGCGTTCATCAAAATTTGGATTTCTAGTGTTTGTTCATAGACCAGCACCTTATGAAGGGTGCTGATATGATCTTTTCATCAGTCCTTACTTGTCAAGAGTTTTGGAATGGGAAAGACTACAAGTGAACTATGTGTAACTACATTTTCCAAAGGTAAATCCCATGGAATTCTAAAATGGTAAGAGTAACAGACTTGGTTCAAAGTCCCAGGTGTTGGCTTCCTTTAGGCAAGGATATACAGACACAGAAAGACATTGTTAGACATTTGGCTTTCTTTTTCCCCTAGGGTTCTACTGAACTATGATTTCCAAACATAACTATACATACAGATATAAATTCAGAGATGATAAAAATTTTTGCATGTATACGCACACACACAGAGTATATGAATAATTCATGATAAAAGCAAGTCTGAAATTCTTTAATTTTACTAGAACACATTTCAATAGTACTATTAAAAAATGTGAAACAGGATCTGAAGAAATGAAGAGAATAATTTCAACTTACCAAACTGTAATTTCTTCATGACAGCCACATATTTTTCTTCAAGTGATTTCAATACTGATAAAGGTTTGGGTTTCATAGCCACCTTCTTTGAATAGTCACCTAGTTTTTTTTCTGTTATTTAATATTGCAAGATAAATAATGTAAGTATACATTTTCAAAGAGTAAAACAAAGAAATTATTAACTTTCAGAGTTTAAATTTTGAATTCCCAAAATTACCAAACTCTTCATAATTATCTTCCTACTGTACCATTTTAAAATTAAAAGATTTCTTTCTATTTCATAAAAATAACTAATAGGGCTAAAAGTCTTAACAACTTTAAAGCTTAAATTCTTAAAATGCTAATTAGATTTCATCCATTCAGGCAAAAACAGAAGAAATCAAGCAATAGATGATGCAGAATCATTTATATCTTCCATTGCTAATCTGTGAAAATGCCAATTTTAACTAAATTCTTACACGTAGTCTTAATGTACTGTTTTCTATCTGATACAACTGCATTTTTCAATTTCATAACTTTCAATGGAAAAAAAGAGAAATTTATAATTCATGCTGTCAGCCTACTAACTGTCTTAGGAATCATACATAGTAGAGATTAATATTTTAAAATTAAAGACTATTTATAATTAGCTTGAAAACCTGACATACAGCAGAATCTTTAAGAAATAACTTACTGGAAAACCATTAACATAGATGAAAGAGAAGGCAGTTTTCAGTAAGTAAATGAAATATCTTCGTATCAAAAGAAAAGTAGTATAAAGGGAAGAGTGCTGTACCTTGATTTGCTTGCCGCAAACTGGTAGTGGCTGCATAAACGATCTCAGCAGTCTTCTGAATGTCTGGAACTAAAAGAGTAAGTCCTTCTGGCTCTTGATCAGATGCATCTGGTTTTACTCCTGTTTTAACATTTTCCCTTTTAGATCTGAAAAAGATTTTTTTAATATGGAAAGAAATGCAAGGAAAATTAAGATTTTCGTTTTGAAAAATAAATACTTCCATAAGTCACTAACAGTGGTTAAAAATCAGTATGACAGTCCGCATTTTATTTGACATACACAATATATACCAGGAGTAGTTTAAATTAGATTCATTTTGAAGCCACAGGATAATGCCTAGCATAATAACTAAAGTTTCGGGTAGGCTGTCTCTTCATATGTGGAAACAGACAAGAGTTAAACACTGTAGAAACGTCATACTGTAAAAAGACCCGGATACCTGGCATGTCCTTCAATCCGCACCTTTAAAAACACACTTATAGTAATAATATACCTAGAAATACAGAAATCACCTCTATATCTAAAGTAAAAGATCCTCTGCCTTGTAAGACTTGGGAATCAAAGACCCATAGGTAGTTTTTCATTTAATACTATCTGTATTTCACTTAGAGTGTATTAATTTCCAAGGGGGAAAAAAAAGAAATATTCCAGAATAAAGTGCAGGTTTACTAGTAGGTAACTTAATATAACATGCTTCTATACACTGAATCTTTATTTAAACACTAAGTTGTAGGCCATAATCATTTTAAAGATATTCTTCTGTTATTCTCTATGCAGGTTCTAATATATACTCAAATTTTCTAGATGAATGCAGTAATATTTTATCAACAAGGTTCACTAAAAACAGCAACTAAATATCAATTTCCTTTCTTCTATTTCAACTCTCAGAACATTTTATTCACATCATCATGACACTACTGCTTAGATACTAAAAATACACCTTTGTTAATTCATTAAATAGATAATGTAAAACAAACTGTAATCACATACAGATAAAAGTGTTTAAAATGTTTACACTAAGGTATGATCTAAACTACGCATCACATTTTTCTAGCTTGTACACCCACTAACAAAAGAACATGGCTATTATATTAAAATAAACATTTCACAACGTGGGCATGGAGCCTTAGAGAACTATAAAAAGACTAACAGAAGGAAGAAGAGTCCTTAACAAAATAATATTATGCAACCTATGTCCAAATGAACTGTTCTTCATCACAAAGTCAAAAATCTGCTCAGAAGCAATTCAGCGCTTAACTTTAGGTAGATAAATAAGAGGTAAATTAAGAAGAGCCACTCAGGTGGTTAACAAGGGTAAATGCATTCAGTATTGTGCATGAGTTTTGAACTGGTTCCCATACTGTGTGAAGAAACTAGTATCCACAGTTATTTCTAACTACAAGGTATATACTACCTCACCTGGCAAGAGGATTTAACTTAAGAATCGTAATGTGTCACCGGGTTATTGCCTTTTCTCCTATGCTCTTATCTTCCCTCATGTATATAGGAGTCACAGAGAACACATGGCCAACTCTCCTCTGCTACTCAGGAACCACTTGGTAGATGTGTATCATTTTAGTCATCAACCTCTGTGTGTGAACTTGAATATGAACATATATGTTTGCTATGTACATAAGGAGAATATAGTGAATGACTGTTTTAAGATTGAAATCGACATTTCATTGCTAGAATCAAATAAGAAACTGCATCTTTTATAGCTATGAAGTAAGTTGAGACTGTAGTTTAATAGTGAGTCTGACAATTTTTTAAATAAAGGTATGATTCTGGTAGACATGTTCAAACAGATTCTCAACTTCTGCATTTACCAATGGCTGTTCACAATCTGTGTGAAACACTGAGGGTCAAGAAAAGCACATAAGCTGATTGACAGTACCCCCTCTGAATTTATAAGGACTCTCTCTCTCCCCAATTGTAAATGATTCTCTTGATGGGGCTTAAAAAAATTCTTAACTAGAAGGGCCACTGAACAATAGGAAAACAACAGCAAGTAGTTTGAGAAAAAAGAAGAGTTACGGTTATAGCTATAATAAAATAAAGATGATTTCCTAAACCTATCATCAGTCAGTTGATCCATTATACTCTCAATAAAGATGTCACTTAAAGAAACACACCTTGCCAAGCAGAGAAGGAAGATTATAGGAGTAAAGCTCATTTTTCCAGAATTAGGGTATTTTCTCCTTGAAGAAACAAGAACCTCCGGTGTGGAGCTTAAACTGCCTCAATGCAATTTAGAGCAAGTTACTCTCGGAAAGCTACTGATTCTAAATTTCAAGCCCTATTGTGAACACCAATTTCCTAACTCCAGTTTTTAATAGATGATTAGTAGGAGAAATCTCTATTATTAAAATAGTGCAAACAGTTACGATGAAAATTTTTATGTATTTTTGACCATAAAATTTTAAAAATGTTTAAAAAATAGCGCAGAAAATCCACAGAAGTTTTAAAAATAGTATTTTTTACATCAAATGCGTAAAAGAAATAATCATTTACATCTTGAAGATAAATGGCTGAATCATAAAGCAGACATAATTAGACCTTTACAGTGGGTTCTAATGAGAAATTTTTTTATGTGGACAGTCTTTTTGATAAAAACATACAGGAGAAAAAGGAATAATCTTCAAAAGGTGAGAGTACTTCAAATATATGAAGAACACACACCACCTGCCTAATGATAACTACAACTAGCCATTGTCTGACATTCAACTACAGACAGTAGTCTCTTTTCTATAAAAGGTGCAGGTTACTGTCAACCCATATGTAGGCCCAGCTCATGAAAAAAGGCCATACCTTAGCTCACATCCTGAAGTCTGTGTGAAAAGCTATTTGAGTTCAAGGCACCTAGCTGGAAGTAGGTCTTTGAGACTGACAATGGATCCAACATGGTAAAAGCAATCAGCGACGGCCGCTACCATGGTATCCGCTGCTTTGTGCATACGTTGAATCTGGTTGTGATCACTGCCCTGAAGAAATACGAGGAATCAACTGAAGTTTCTACTATTGCACAGAATTATCTGCAAACATTTTCCACTATGCTGTGAATTCCAACTAAACAGCTAATAAATTAAGCAAATTTTGGCTTTGTGACATATAATCTAAACTAGGATGTGAGCAGAATGGGCAAATCTTTCTTGTGAAAACAAAAAGAAAAAAAAAAAAGAAAAAAAACAACCATAACTCAACATTCAGTTATATTGAACTGCTTCTTCTAATACTACCACCCAAATTAAGTTGGATATTTGTAAGATTACAAAATATGAGAATTTTGTTCTCTTATGATCTATAAACTAAAAACAGCTTGATATAGTTATTTTCTTGGTCGAACATTAAGAAAGACCACTTCAATCCCCTGTACTCCTAAGTCTAAAGTCGAAACTATCACACTGTTGAAATAAACATTTAAAAAGCAGAGCCACACTGAAGAAGTAATCAGGACACCATGTACTGAAATGTCCAGATTCAGAAGTATTAAGAATTAGAGTCTTAGAGGAAGATTCTAAAACTACAAGAGAATGAAACTTCTACATTTACCGATAAAACAATGCAGCATATCATACTCCACAGTTCTAAAGCTCTTTGCAAGGAATTACAGTTTAAAAAAATTAAAATTAAAAGTAAGCAGAAAGATTTTTTAAAATACTACTGTGGAGAATTATTTGCTTCTAATGTCTATAGAAAACATGAAAAATTTTGAAATGCACCACTAAATGGGATAAAGACCTTTATAAGATGAATGTTATTCATGCTTATTTTAAAGCTTAGCTTTTCAACTCTAGATTCCCTTTTGTTTTTACTTAAATTCTTTCCAAATGGAAGTACCAGTTTTAGTTTTCAATATGATTTAAATGAAAGGAGAAAATAAAATCTTCGTCTTAAATAAAGCATAAATGAGCAGCAGGAGAGAAGGGAATATTCAAAACAGAGGTATGAGAAAGCCTTTGAAAATAAAACCTTGATTTTCAGATTAGATAAAAATATGATAATTTTTAGGTCAGATTAAACATCACAGGACAAATAACAGTACTGTGTGCTGCTGTGGAATGGAGTTGCCACAAGTAATACGCTTCACCAGGGGACAATCCAACTGAGGCTAAGAAGAAAGATTAAATGTTGGCATTGCTGTCTCCATCACCAAGTAAAAAAGGCTGACGAACCGCTGAACTTGTTCAGGGTCATCAAAAAAAGAAACTTAAAAAAAAAAAAAATATATATATATATATATATATATATATATGGCTGCAACAAGAAATCAGGTCTTTTTCATTTTGTAGGTTTGAGAGAGTAAAAAAGAAGAGAAAGGAAATGTTTTACTAATGAAAACAAAAGTAGGAGGACTGGAACTGAAATTCTTCCTCAACTGAAGCCCTAGAGAAACTAACTTAATGGAGTTAAAACAAGATAGGTTGATAGAAAATATGCCTTTTAAGAAGTAAATCAACTAATCTTATTGCTTAGTTGGAGTAAAAGGAATTGGGTATTTCTACAAGAGAATTCAGTTATTTTAAAATAGGATGAACTTTGCACCGGACAACACTTTGGGATAGCTAAGGGAAATGGCAACCAAGGATGCTTACTTTAATGCTATATGAAAGAGAAGTTCAATGTTGTGAACATCGTACGCTCAACACAGTCATTTGTGTCGTGTCCTTATTAGAATTAAGATTATCTGATTGACAGCAAGTCCCCTTTTCACATTTTTGGTGAAACTATCAAATACTAAATATACAAAATATAATTATTTGCCTACTGGAGTCTAGCAGGAAAAGTCTGCACAAAAGATCAGGGACAAAATATTTGCCTTTGCTCCGGCTCCAAGGAGGCTATGAAGTGTCACACTTACTCAAAGTGAAACCAGGCTACTATGGCTGTACTCTGACTTCATTTTGAGACAACACGGGTTAAAATGATCAGCAGAAGATGAATTTCGCTAAGAATGGTACTTAAAAAGTTTCTGAAGGGCTTACATCTTCACACTATGATTATTTTGTGGGCAACAAAATGAATTTTCACACTAATTATATTTCAATTCAAGTGGAAACAATACACATATAAAGGTTTAAAGTATTATGTTACCCATGCCACAAATCCTTTTACTAATGGAGGTAACAGAGTTGCTTTCAGGTTTGTTCTTTTTTAAGAATCCAAAATAAAATGTTGATCATAAAGTGGTCATAAATAGGTGGGAGGTTTTTTTTGCTTATTATTTAACTATCAAGTTTTGCTAATAAACTCTTTAATTTCTTCTTGACAAGGAGTTAAAGATTATTACAAATATAAGACATATTAAGATAGTAACAAAATTCAGTAGATGGAAAACAATACGGTGTGTAGGGGGGGTGGGAAGAGGCTTCTCTAGCAACATAGAGAAAATAATTGTATCTCCAACACACCAGCCTAGTCTATGCAAGTAGATACCAAATCAGCTTTAAAAGACAATAAAGGAGCAATACATACATCAATAAGAAATTTTCAGAGGAAAGGTTTTAATTAATTCTTTTGAGGAAAAAAAGCCATCAAATGGGTAAAGCTGACTTATTCCTCATTTAAGTGATAATTATATGAAGTTGCTACCAGCTGATGTTCTACAGATCACAAAACATAGTTTACCTTACTTAGTGTACCTTAGTAGTCTAGTAATTATTATTTACGCACAATTCAAATGGCTATGCATATCTAACAAAATATGCTGCCTTTTAACATCTTACAGAGCTAACAAAAATTCTTCAGGGGAATGAAAAAAGATAAGAAAAAGAAAATAACAGAAAAAATCTGTAGAATCTGCATTATTGTATATATTTTTTAATTATCAAAAGGATATTTTTCAATTAAAAAATTTTACTTCATTGTCAACATTAAACATTTTTTTAATGTATCCTAAATTTCCAAAGCCAAATCAGAAACAAGTTCATGTCTCTGATTTCTAATTATTCACTGATCCATAAATCGAATTGTTCTTTGGAAGTTAAATTCAATCTAGTAAATAAATATACTTGATTGGGACATTAGGAAATTTGAGGTCTTATCATAGCTCTGCCACTAAGCATCAGAGAACCTGGAACAAATCACAGTATTTATGGGCCTTGTTTTCCTCATTTATAAAAAGGAGGATCTGAACTATCTGAACTCTAAAGAGTGTCCCTTACAGGTAGATATTATGGGACAGATTACTTATTGTGAAGTGCCCAGAAAGATTTGGTACAAACTAAATCTTACTTAATTTAGCAAGAGACTTCAAAATTCAGCAATTAAGACTGCTTGAGATTTTGTCAGAAGTAAGACAGTGGAAACTGCCTTGAAACATAAAGCTCATCCAATGTAACCTGAAGAAATAAACATTTTATATGTTATGTTACTAAAGTAGAAGTATTAAGTCAACTTATAATTTTTAATGAATTTATGTTTGTTAATCACTTAAATAATAGAATAGGCTGTATTTTGGTACTTGATCTAAGTGTTTTTCAGGAACCAGCTAAGGCTCAAGTATAGCCATTACACAAGCATGCAACCTAAGTGATCAATGAACAATTCTGGTAAAAGCAATGGTGTATAAAAACAAAAGTATCTGGACTACGGGTCAATCAACTTGTCTTTCTTCATAAATATTGTTTTTGATAAAGAACACTACAGGCATCAGGAAACTGGAGCGCTAAATCCCGAACTGATTACCTATTAGTAAGTTTCTAAATATTAAACTCTAAGTAATAGTTTCATTCTTTGTCGAAAAAGAACACTTTCTTGTCCATCACACAGAGCAGAAAAAACTAATAATACACATCTAAGAACTTTTGAAACTGTATGTCCTAAACAAAAGTTAGGTTATATTACTTCCTTGTATTTTTTATATAACTATAAGCTACTGTATATTTATTATAACTTTACCCACAATTTAAAGCAGTTTGGCTTATTCTCCAGAAACAAGAGGGAAATCAATAGAAGCATAGAGGCTGGAGCATAAATAACATACTAATCAAAATTATTTCAGACTGGCAGAACAAAAGGAATTTAGGAAATACTTTCGTCTTTTATCTGCATAAGTCATTAATCTGACAGTTACAAAAATTCATTTTTACCAGATTTTGATCTCTCATAATTGGCATAAAATTAAGTGGTAGTGACCTTGTACCTATGTGTAGTAAACATCTAATCGCAGGCTGTCTTTGGCATGTGTCTTAAACCTTTATACATCCTTTACCTCCTACTTTTGTATCATGCTGTCATTCCCACATGTGCTCCCCTCTGCCCCCGCCCCCCCCACTTTGGCCCCTAGGGAACTATTTCTTCCACTGCTCGTACATCTAAAAATTAAAAGTATTAAGCACAAAAAATCATCAAATTAAAAAACTAAATAAAAACTATAAGACTTTCTCAATAAAATAAATGAAACTGGTAAATTTTTTCTGCATTAGGCAAGAAGGAAAAGTGTTAATATTGCTATACTGAGGTCACCTGGAAAAACAGAACATTTATGGTAATAAAATTTTCAAAAACTATGCAAGGGAGTGAATTCTACCTATCCTTTACGGACAAATGTTAAACTTTTTGTTCTTCGTAAGTGTCTATTACAGCAACAGACAGGCAAAAGAATTTTTTTTTTTTTTTTTCAGGCAAAAGAATTTTATCTTGGAAGTCTTTATTGAAGTGATTACTAAGGTAGCTTTTGAATAACTTCTCTGAGATAAAGTAAATAAACTACTTAATATTACTGAGGCAAACAAAGTTAAACAGAACCAATATTTAAATCAACCACTTCTCTCTTTTTGTTCAAATTATTATAAAGAATTTCAACTGAACAAGAAAAAAATGCAAAATTTCCTCATTATGGCATCCTGAAATGTTCTAATTCTGTTCAAATTTTAAGCGATAGATGATATTAGCTAATGGCCTAAGTATTTAAAGAAACCATATGAGTGCTTTTGCTTTGCTTTTTGCCCTTTTTGGAAAACCAGATGTTATGTTTTCAAATTATTTTCCTGAACCTTCTTTACTGTGGACCATTTGTAATTGTGTAATACAGGAACACATGTTTATGTTTCAGAATTAGTTACATGTTTACTATTTTTGATGTTAAATAACTTTACAGGTAGTATATATTATACATTTCTATTAGTCGTAATAAATAAATTTCATTTTATTGAATACATTAAAAAAAAGATAATGGCCTAAGTAGAAAATTACATTTAACATTATGGGTACAGTTAAGGTATGTTTTCAAAATGGTATAAAACCAGTGTACAAAACATGTTATTATAGATTTAGAAAAAAATTAATTTCTGAAAAAGTCCTCATAATTAATTATCTAAATATTGTCTGTTGGAAAAAAGACAAAAGTTGGAAAGTGCTGAATGTAAAAATTAACTCTATTCAGTTATTGCAAATTGTGAATCTTGAGAGGACTTATTAGGAGAGGTGGTGGACAGTAAAATATAGAATCACAAGTAAAAGAATATTAAGATATTATCATCTTTAGGAAGTTCTTAATGCAATTTTTACAGTAAATATTTAACAACTTTTAAAAGACAGACTAAATCATAATAAATCATTCCTAGTTGCCACCTTGCCATGTCAACAGCTGAATCTTGCCAGGAAAGATGAACATAATAAACTAGAAGTATATACATTTATTTCTTGACTAGTGCTAGGGTTTACACTAATACCAACCCCATCAGTGTACTGTAATTATCAGTCACCAAACTAATCCTCACCCATAAGAGAAAGTAATTTTTTTATTAAGGTATAAATATAACAGAGAAAGTCTGAAACATGTCTTAGAGTCTATTATTTCAAATATTAAAATTCAGAAGCTACCTTTCAGAAATATATATGTGTGTGCACTGATATACACATGCATATAAAATTATATCTCATATGTTATTATATGTAACAGCAAAAACTTCTAATTACAGAGCTAACAGGCATAAACGGCATTCCCATAGTGTTGTTTCTCCTCTAAGCAGTCATTCTTACTGAAGCCTTTGGGTGCACAGACAGTTTGGTAATAGGGTTGTACTGCAGTGTTGATTCTACCTAGCCTTTACTCCTCAGCAGACCACCCGAAAGGGTGCATGCTATAGAAGGCAACCGAACTAATACATCTCCAATACACTCCTTCATCTAAGGGTTACCTGAGTTATCCTTTATTAAAATACAAGTGCCCCCTTGAAAGGCTAACAGGTCATTTCCTTCTTTACATAAATTGTAATAATCCATACTTAGGAAAGTATTCTGAAATAAGAAGTCTATCTTGAAGAAAAAGGACAAAGTCCTGGAACAGCAGGACAGACCTAGTTATAAGCCGCTTCACTAGACACAGGGCCAAAAGAGGACACTGGTTATCTTAGTGAGCAGGGAAGTAAAAAATAAAAAGGAAGACAAGCACGTTAAGTTAAAAAGCAGCTTACTCTTTGTAAAACTCTTAAGGTGAGGATGAGAACCAAAATACCATTTTAAATTGTAGCCACATTTAAAACAAAAGCTAGGCTAGTTTGGCTTCTGTTAACTTTTGTTTCTCCCAATTAAGCACAGATAGCCGGGGGAAGGAGAGTAAGACAGTCAATGGACATCGTCCCACTTCTTCTTTCTAATTTTGTTAGTTTATATTTGCAAAATGTCATTACTTTTAGAGGACCTGAAGATATATCCTATTAACAGAGTTTCCCAAAGTGTGAGAAAACATTAGTGGTAATTACACACGGTATTAGTTAACTGAATCGAAGAGTGAGAAAACTAGTCTCCTTCCAACAAAAAGAAAGGTCTCAGTAAGCCTTTGGTAATTCCTTAGCATTTGCGAAATCTTCCTTCTTAAAACAGAAAATGAGTCTGGAGTCAGACACTAACTTTTCAAAATTTAGTTTAATCACTTTAATACTTCTATTTATGATACTGGTTCTTCTGATATGTTAGTAATTTGAAGTTTCCTCTTTAAATAGACTGTTTGGTTTAAAAAAAAAAAGTTACCTGATCTAAAGAAAGATTTTAACAAAAGCACAGGTGGTATAAGATTTGAAATTTCTTTCTCATAAATGCTGAGGCTCTTCACTCTGACAAACAGTTTCTACCAAGAAAAATTTCCTTCTGTTTTCAACCATGAAAATGGTTTGGTTTATTTGATCAGATTAATAAAAAAAAAAAAAAAACCATTATTACATGATACTTTTTTTAGATTTAGAGAAATTCTAAAATAATATAGACAAAAGGCTCCAGAAAAATTAAATCTAAAGCCTACTTATTGTCATATAAGTTTTCCTCTATACAACTTCAGCTGGATGACAGCTTTAAGGAAATAAGAAGAATTGTATGAACATGAATGTTGTCTCACCCTGTCAATCCTAAACCTTAATATAATAGATTTTAGAACCTCTGCTAATGATTCTGAGCCTCTCAAGCCAACAGAAGATTGTTTTCTGTCTTCAATAAAATAACCTAGTAGGATTAGTACTGGAAAATGTCTGCGCAGGATTACAGACTTCAGACTCTTGTATGTTAACAAAGGAAACCATGCTCTGAGAACCATTTATCCTATAGCACTTGCAATTCATTTGAAGGAAATTCCTAGGGAAAAATTTGCAGTCACTGATATTAACACATAGGCAGAATAATGTAGTTAATAAGTAATTTAAAGCCTGAGTTATATTATTGCTATTTTAAAGTCAAACGTCTGAAACACAGAAAGTATTTCTACCTAGGAACTAACTTTCTTTTAAGTCCATACTATTAAAGCAAGAATGCTAACAGACTCAAATCCTCAGTCCCCAGAATGGCAGGAGGGAGAGAACACAAAAAGTTCAACTGCCAAGATAGAAAGGATGAAAATCTCTTCCACGGTAATTTAGTCTTGTTCTAACTCCCACCCCAACCATTCAGCTACACTACAAGACAAGTCTTTTTCATAATGCAAATCTGATTAGATCTCTGCTGAAATCCTTTCAATGGCTCATCACATTTAAGCGTAGGTAACTATGAATTTCCTCAAGCCCCTGCTTTCCTCTCTAGCCTAATTTCCCACCCTTATTTCCCACCCAAAGGACACCCAGGCACACCAAACTTCTTTATTCTCTACATTTCCTTGAATATGTGATGCTTTCTTTCACTGTTAGCTTTCTTCACACAGCCTGGTACACCAAGCCTCTGCTCCTCTTTAGCCGTTTCCTACGTATTCTTTGGGCTTCCAAATCTGGGTTGACCGTCCAGTAATGTCTTAAACTTCCAATACGCCATGTACTGTGTTATTTAAACTGTCTAGTTATTGTTTCCCCCATATCTGTCAGTCCCCTTAGAAAAAGACCTAATTTTCTTGTTATGCTCTCATGAACTTTTGATAAACATCTAAGTGAACAAATCAGTTATGCTCTTGTGACTAGGCCAGATCTCACCTGAGTATAATCTCAAGTTTCTAAAACACAAATTAGATAGAAGTAAGGTAAATGATCTGCCTTTTCAGCTTCTTAATGATATTTTCCTCTTATAGAAGGTTTCAAGCTTGCAGCTGAGAGTCAGCTAACCTATAAAATCTCCATCATTCTTTGAATTTTGAGATCAAAATTAGCTGGGTTTAAGCACTGTCCTCAAGATCGGAGAATCTTAACTAGGTTATTCCAACCAGTAAAAGTAAACTCCCTCTTTAGACTTGGGCAAAACATTTAAATTTCTTTCATCCACAAAAAATAAAAATTGTAAGTACAACATATACAGAAGAAATAATTCCAATGTAGATCATTACATGTAACCACAGTTACCATCTAGAGGCCTGCAAATTACATAGAGAATCTATTTTTTCTTTATGTGAGATCACCAAATTGTGCTATATTAAAATTTCATTTGGAGGCAAAAAACTTGCATGCCTTTTTGTGTATGCTTAGCTTTTAGGGGAAAAAAAGAGTAACAAATGAGAAATAACAAGAGAAAAAAAAACAAGGCAGTACAAAGAGATATATAAACATAATTAGTAAATTAGTACTTGCTCTGTCTCACTTTAAAAAAATAAAAAGAAAAACCTATACTAAATATATGTGCTTTATTTAGCCCTTACATTTTTTCCCCTGAGCTCCCAGGCACACGTGTAGCTAGGACTTCCCAGGGAATCACCCACAGGCACAGCACGCCCCACCCCACCCCCATTTCTTTCTGAGAGAAAAAGAGACAAAAATACTGTAAAAATGTTCTGAGTTGGGGTACACCTACACATAATTTTTAAAGTCATAACTCCAAAGCATGATGAAGCACTAAAACATATCCTAAAAGTGATATGTAAACAGAACATATTTGCCTTGATCATCCTCTACTCAGACTATCCTGGGTTTTTTGGTCCCCCACCACCCCTAAATACAGTTGGGGATGGGGTAGGCAGGTAGAGCGGAAGCTTTGCATCTTGAAACAGTATTAAAAATGAATTTAGCCTAACTTTTGTGGGTATAAACTTTATAGGAAATTGGACTATACTGTTCACCTTTATTAGAGTTCTATTCTGACGAAAATATGAAACAACATGCATTTAAGTTCTGACAGGCTGGAAAAAAGTGGATTTTCCCCTCTCCCTGTGAAGTGTAAAGTGTATTCTCAAGGGGCCAAAGCTTGAAAGGAAAGTAGGGATGTTACAACATGTGGATGTTTGCTGTCTCCTTTTTCTAACAGAGGTTGTATTCTTTCTCTCTCTCCACACCCCCCCATATATATAAAATAACAGATATCATGAGGAATCTTGACAAAGAAGCATATTAAACCCTAATACAAAACTCTCTGTTAGGGTTTCTTTGTCAGTAAAATAGCTTTTAAAAATAGTTAACTGCACAGGGTCTGTAAAGATAAAATAAAAAATGAATGGTCTCTGTGAACAGGCATTATTATCTTCACATGCATGTTTTGCTGGTACAGAATTTAAAAGTTTGTAGTGCTATTTTTTTCTTGTTGAAAGATTTTTAAAGAATATTTTTTTTCTAGGTAACCCAGCAGAAAAATAAAGAGCTCCTGTTAAATGAAACTCATTTATCCTCTATCTGCAATTAAATTTTTGTAGTGAATCATTAATTAATACACTTCATGCAGAAGTTTACCATTTAAAAAATTATACTGCATGTTATGTAAACAGGATATACATTAAGAAAAGCAGCAAAAAAAGGCACTCTAGGTGTACAAATTCCATTCACGTAGCTCAATGAGAAAATCAGACCTTTAGCCTGATGATACCACACTATTTTGGTATAATTATGTTAGCTGCCTAGGCTACCAGTTAGAAATATGTTTGCCATAAAGAAGGATGGGACCAAAGATTATTTTCTTTTCTACAACAGAAGAAAATCTTATAGTATCACAGAAAATTCATATACCTTTACATTTTCCCTCCCTGGTAAAACAGTATGAACCTACAGGTTTTTATATCACTACCAACTGGCTCTTCTTTAATCTCTTCTCTAATTTATGATTCTTAATGCCCAGAAGTAAGCCACTAGTTTTTAAAATGATAATCACAGTACAATAAAGCTAACAGAGTCAGAATAATGAGAAGTTGATTTCTTCTGAAAAATGAAGGCTGACAAAAACTATTCCTCCAATGACCAATTCTCTGCCATCATTTGATGTATACTGTGTTTCTCAAATTTTAGATAATCAAAAAATTAAGTGAGAATAGGTAGGACAAATATATCGAAAAGATGGTAAAGACTAACCGATTCAAAAGACCACTAACAAAGGAATGAGCTTCCTCTAGCCTAATTCTGAATGTTTATGCAAATGTCAGAATTTAGGCCATTTTTAAGTAAAACTGACAACCACTAAACAGATTCAGCTAAGAGAATGGAAAAGGTTACCAGGAAAAGGTTATTTAAAAAGTGTTTAATAAGAGAACTCACCATCTGATTTCTAGCTAGGTATAAACTTAATCAAAGATTCATTTAAAAATTCAATTTTCCACGAAGATAAAATACTAACTTTATTATAACTCCAACAAATAAATACCGAATCCTCTACCTTCTAAAAAACATTATAGCATGAACTATAACATAAGTATCAAAATGAAACAGCAGTAATCCATAAAGCCAACAGTTCTAATTCTGTGAATCTGCTCTGCAGAGATTTCTACAAGTCTGAAAAGATGTGTCAGAGATTATTACAAATTAGAAATAACCCAAATGTCCAATAGATGGTTAATGTCCACTAATAAACGTCCACTAATACATCATCTATAAAATACAGCATCTATAAGCAAAGATATTAAGAACAATACACACAATATGTATTTACTGAGAGTGAAGGTGTCTTTCATCTCAATACTGAGTAAAACTAGCATCTATCTGTATAATAGGTACAATGTGATAGCATTTAAGAAAAACTCTGTATCAATAGTTATAAGATTGCATAGGGAGATGTCTGATAAGCCACTGTGAATAAACGTTTCTGAGTGTAGGATTTGGTGAATACTTTTCCTTTGTAGTTTTATTTATTGCTTGTGCATATGTCTGTTTAATTAGCATATATCATTTTAAAAAACGAACAAAGCTATTTTTAAAAAGATTACAAAAGCCAAGGTCAAAAGAAATGAACAAAGTATAGTACCTTAAACGGTTGGTGTAGGTATCAACACAGGTCTTCATTTTGGCTAATAATGTACCAACAGAAGTTTGACACTCTGACTGTTCTTCCTCCTCCTCACCATTCTCTGCAGAAAGAGGCAACAGTAGGGGCACCATGCACGTGCAAGAAGCAATGGCCCGGAGCAATTCTAGCAGGGCTCGATAGAGTGGAACATGTCTTGCCATGTCGAGAACTGTAAGAAGGAAGAGGGGAAAAGCATAAAATGAGCACACGTACAATATAAAAGTAATTCCACAGCAATGCAGCTTCTATTTGGAGCTTAAGATGTCTATGAAGCACCAACGTGCAAAGCATAAGAGGCACTCCTAGGGAACAAAAACAATGAATATGGCACAGAGTTGGGGAGATAACAATAAATGTAATTAAGTAACTATTTAGTTATATCACATATAAAAATTATTAAACAGTCCAGATAATACATTATGGCGGTAAACACATTTATTAGTATGACATGGAAATATTGGGTTGGCCAAAAAGTTCATCTGGGTTTTTAACTAAGATGTTACTTTTTGGCCAACCCAATATATTTTTAAAATTAAATTGAAAGGAAGCTACTGTATCTTAGGTAAAACAGAATGATACGACCACAGTTCATCAAAAGCATAATTCAACAAATCCACTTGTTAGGAAAAAAAAAGTTGACAACGCTTTTAGTTATTAGCTACAAGTCAAATGAAATTTTTTCTTAAAACTACATGCATCTAACAGTGGATACCATACTCTAAGAACATGTATTGCTTCTACAGCTTTATAAGTTGTTTTCCTAGGTTTTGTGGCTTTCTCCTAAGTGGAATTTACGTTGTGAATCATGTGAAATAAGGGCCTAACAACTTTTTTCCAATACCAGTTAGTGAATAAAGTTATTCCACAAATGTTTGTTATTTATTATGCTAGTTATTCCTTAATTATTTACTGAAAACCCAGTGGTGGACAGGCTGGGAACACAGCACTGAAGAAAACAACCAAAACTCCTCACCTTCACGGAGCTTCCATTCAACGCAGAGAAGAACGAGTGAGGAAAAATTTTTTCAGACACTACTAAGTACTCTGAATGCTAAAGAGAAGATTGAAACAGGGAAGGAGAATTGGGGGAGTACGTGCTGGAGGAAGAAACTGTCTCACTGCCCACAGAGCTATACTGAGATTAGAGTATGGGGGGGATGAGCCAGGAATTTTGGACTTGGATTGGCAAGTGATTTAAAGGGATAAAGGGCTTAATAAAATTAGTTCTAATGATGTAAACTCAGATGGTGAGTCTGTTCAGAGTTATGGAGAAGTAGGCCTTTGTTTCACACTTTCCAATAATGATGCAGAGGACAGGGGTAAAAAAGTATGACTGCCCATTCTTTCCTCGCTTATTTGAAATTTTACTCTCCATCTTTATCACACATAAAATTTGCATAAATACTTGGTTATGTTTAAAGCTTCTTTTCCAACTTATAATCTAATGTTATGACTTACTATAATTTTATAGTATAACATAGTGCACTACAGTTTTCAGGAAATCCAAGTTATAATGCAAAGTTACTAATCAATAGGCATAAAACACAACACTGATATTTGTGAAGATACGGAAAAGCTAGATGTACACAAAAATAGGTGGATATGCAAAGTGACAACCAATTTGACATTATCTTACATGCCATTTTCTGTGACTCAGCAATATCACTTCTTACTATAAGCAAGGCTGATCAATATAATAGGGCTTTTAATACTGAGAGCTGGAAGCACCTAGGGGCAGTGAAAGGGTAAATACACAATAGCATGTCCAAACAATTCTATCCTATGTAGCATTTAAAAAGAATACAGCAGATTTATCTCCTACATCTATATTTGAGTGAATTAAGTTGCAAAAAACACATGAAGATGACATTTATGAAACACAGACTCAAATATTCTTTCTTCTTATTTATTTATTAAAAATATTTATTTATTTGGCTGCGCCACATCTTAGTTGCAGCATGTGGGATCTTTAGTTGTGGCATGCGAACTCTTAGTTGCAGCATGTGGGATCTAGTTCCCTGACCAGGGATCGAACCCGGGCCCCCTGCATTAGGAGCACGGAATATTAACCACTAGACCATCAGGGAAGTCACTCAAATATTAATTCTTTTTCATGGCTGAGCAAGCAACCATGTAGGAATAGTTGAGAAAAAAAATGAATTTCTAAATATTACTTTTACACACGAGTAACATCTCAAACCAATTGCCCTGACAAATAGTAAAACATTATTGATAAGGCTATAGTTCCTTTTGACCATTTCTCTCCTTCTCCACCTGTATCACTTTGGAACACATACACCTAATTCTCTTTCTAGATGATGACACTTCTGTATGTGCATTATCCTTTGGAGAAAGCACTGTATGTATGAAATGTACAATTTAAGTGGGCAAATTGTATGGTAAGTGAATTACCTCTCAATAAAGTTGTTATTAATATTTTTTAAGTTAAGTATTTATTCATATATCATTTGCTCCTTTTCCTTTTGGATGTTTATTTTCTTCAATAGCTTAATAACATTATTTTGTATATGAGGCAAAGAACACAATAAGCTTTACAAATAGTTCCTCCAATATGTTGCTTTGATTTTCAAATATAGGCAAACATAGATGTAAATGTATACTCATACAGCCCCTTCCAACTTGGGACCAGCAAAAGAATGAAGTCTTGGAAAAACTCTCCCTCTTCCACTGAAGTTTTGAATGGTTTCCATTTCTATATTTAAGTATTTGAAACATTAGGATTTTTACTGTCATAACTGTAGCCAGTCATCCAAAGATTTCCATTTGTACTGCTTTATAAACTTATTTAACAAAGTACTACACACAGTGCTTTATTTTTCTCAATCCTCTTCCATGTGACATACAATGAGAAATAGAGTACAAAAATCATCCTAATAAAAGCCCGAGCAAGTTATTTTGTGGATACTGACCAACTGATTCTAAAATTTATATGGAAAGGCAGAATACCCAGAAAAGCCCACACAATAATGAAGAAAAAGAACAAAGTTGGAGGACTGATATGACCAGAGTTCAAAATTTACTATAAAGCTACAATAATCAAGATAATGTAGCACTGGCGAAAGAACAGACAAATAGACCAATGGAACAAAAATAGTAACAAAAACCTGTACATGAAGGCTTACAGCAGCTTTATTCATGACTGTCAAAAACTGAAAGCCATCAAGATGTTCTTCAAAAGGTGACTGGATAAACAAACTGTTGTATATCCATACAGAGGAATATTATTACGCAATTAAAAGAAATGAGCTATACCAAACCAAGAAAAGACATGGAGGAAACTTAAATGCATATTGCTTAGTAAAAGGAGCCAATCTGAAAAGGTTATATACTGTATGATTCCAACTATATGACATTCTGGAAAAGGAAAAACTAGGGAACCAGGAAAAAGATCAGTGGTCACTAAAGGTTTCACTGGGGGAAGAAAGAAGGTGGGATGAATAGAGCACAAGAAATTTCTTACAGCAATGAAACTGTTCTGTACGATATTGTAATGGTGAAATGCATAACACGAGGCATTTGTGAAAACCCACAGAACTGGGAGTTCCCTGGTGGCGCAGTGGTTAAGAATCTGCCTGCCAAGGCAGGAGACACAGGGTCGATCCCTGGGTCTGGGAAAATCTCACATGTCTCGGAGCAACTAAGCCCGTGCGCCACAACTACTGAAGCCCATGCGCCTCTTAGAGCCCGTGCTCTGCAACAAGAGAAGCCACCACAAAGAGAAGCCTGTGCTCCGCAACAAAGAGTAACCCCCACTCGCCGCAACTAGAGAAAAGCCTGCACACAGCAATGAACATCCAATGCAGTAAATAAATAAATTTAAAATTTAAAAAACCCCATATAACTTTATGACACAAAGAGTGAACCCTAATGTAAATTACTGACTTTAGTTAAAAATAATATGTCACTGGACTTCCTCAGTGGCGCAGTGGTTAAGAATCCACCTGCCAATGCAGGGGACATGGGTTCAATCCCTCCTCCAGGAAGATCCCACATGCCACGGAGCAACTAAGCCCGTGTGCCACAACTATTGAGCCAATGTGCTGCAACTACTGAAGCCTGTGTGCCTACAGCCTGTGCTCCACAACAAGAGAAGCCACCACAATGAGGAGCCCATGCACCACAATGGAGAGTAGCCCCTGCTCGCCGCATCTAGAGAAAGCCTGTGTGCAGCAACGAAGACCCAACACAGCCAATACATTAATTAAAAAAAATTAATGTCACTATTAGTCCATCAACTGTACAATGTACCACACTAATACAAGATGTGAGGAACAGGATACTATGAGTGGCAGGTGGGGTGGTAATATGTACTATCTGCTCAATTTTCTGTAAACCCAAAACTGCCTTTAAAATATTAGTCTACTGATTAATTTTTTAAAATATCAGTCTATTAATAAAAAAAATAACCACAAAATTATGGTATTTTACATAAAATTATATAAGAATATAAGTAATCCAAGACAGGTTGATTTCTTAAAAGCAATTAAATGGTTATGAAGTTATCAGGAACAATAAGAAAAACCACCAAATGAGAAGCTACCTCTCCATTATACAATAAAGCTATGGATAGCCTACCAGGCTAAAATTCAATACAGAAGAGAGGGGGTGAAAAGAACCTGACAAAAAAATGAATGGTTGATAGTTTTTAAAAACCTTCAAAATCTGGAAACAAATGGGCATAGAGGAAAATAAGACAGTTCTAAGCGAAATGAAACATGATACTTTCTTTTATGCTACTGGTGTTTTTTATTCAATTGAGTTAGCAATGGGAAGATTCCAACTGGGAATCTTAAATTATGGAAAAAGAAGATATTCTCTTCATATCAAGGAGGGATGGAAGCAAAAGCTGTGGAGGCAAGGTAACAGGCAGTGGACAATGAAATTGAAAACAGTAAAAACAGGGTGAGACATAAAATTATGGGTCTGATTTACAAAGAACTTTAAATTTCAGGACCATGTCATTTCTTATGACACACATTTTAAACTTAAAATATGAAGTTTTTGTATATCTGCATTTTTCTTGACAGCAGTCAGTTACATAAACAAGTGCTTGTTTTAATGCCAAATTCCACCCAGATATTAATGCATCCGGCAATCTGTTTTTATGTCAGGAACGTGGAAAACGGTTATTCATATCTGATTTTACATTATTCATGTTTTCTTTTAAAGACTTCTGAATATCCCCAGAGAGGGGAATCTGGAAAACTAAGGGAGAGCTAATTTTTGCTCTCTTTTTAAGATATGCACTTTTAAACTAACATGCATGGGTGGTCAGCAAACAAAAGGAGTCAGTAAATGTAACAAACTCTTAATGAAACACAAACGAGTACAAAATACACCAAATGTTTCAATTCTGAATTCCTTAATCCTATATTTTGCCATGCAGAGCTTCATCAGAAAACCCTTAGGTGTCTTTTCACATGGCCAACTTCATCATTGCTACAGGATTAAATGTGACCAGGCTGACAAAGGAGAGCAGAGAAGAACGCTGTTATGCAACGCCATGTCTGCAAGGGTGGCTTGCAGCAACTTCTCCACTCCAAGTGCCAAGTGCATGCTCAGCGTTACTGCTTACCACCAAGCAAGTACAGTCATTATCCTTCAGATCCTCAGACATACCTGTTTGCTGAATTAAGCAATGCCTGAAAAATACAACTACAGATACAGCTGTGTGACATCATAATTATTTCAGTAAGAGAAATTTTCTAATTAGTAAAAAGTACTAGGCAAAAGAATAAAATTCTCATTTTCTGTATTTGAAACAACATTTCAGTGGGTGAAAGGATATTTAAATGGCTGAAAAGAAACAGAATAAAGGTTGATGAGACAAGAAATTTATAAGAAATAAAAAGATTAGTCATTTTTTCAAGGAAAACATGATTCAGCTTGTATAGAAGCTAAAAATAATTCTAAGAAAAAATGGAAAACATCTATTGCTTGGCTTATTACTGGCAGAAGCTGTCAATTCTTACCAAACAGTTATAATGAAATTTACCACAGATTACTAATGGAGAAGACCCACCCCTTCTGGAGAACTGAAAACATATGCCATCCTCAGTAAAGAAGTTTGTCCAGGTTTTTTGTTTATTTCTTCTTCTCTGAGTGTAAACAGAAGTTCTCCATGAAGAGAAAAGGTTCATTCACCACCACTGTGGACTAAAGCAGGACAACTAGGAATACTTTATTCCTGATGCAATGTAGGGTAAGGAACACTTCTCTTAATTATTTTAAAACTCGAACATTTATAGAAAATATTTTATAATACCTATAAATGGAGTATAACCTTTAAAAATTTTGAATCACTATTTTGTATGCCTGTGATTTATATAATATTATAGATCAACTATATAATAAACTCAGACATGTAGTAGCTTCATTATTTTAGGCTAAAATATGTGGTGATTATACATATCAGGCATAAACTGCAATTTGCATTAAATATGTCAGTTTAGTTAAATATAGATAAAAGACTTTAAAAATGTATTTACAACTACTAAATATACAGCCAGAATATATAAATGGCAGAATCTACTGTGTACCTTTTCATCATATTTTCTATTATTTTATTCAGCTGTTAAAATGCTAATAGATTATTTGAAGTTTTACACTAAAATGCATTTATTTTCTATCACTTTCCACCACCTTCAACAGAGTAAAATAAAACTGCAGACTGAAAAATTATGCGACAAAATGATTTCCTATTTCTCTATACAGTTCAAAGATACCTTTCCTAGGGATTTGTTTCACCAGTCAACTTTCTTTTTCTCTGCACCAAGAGATCTTCTGGGAAAATGGGGACTCCTGTCATCACTACAGCAGCAGATGTTAAGAAGCAAGAAGAGAAAGAAGAAAACAAAGAATCTGTCTTGACCACGTTAGGCATTATTGGGATAGTACGTCACCTCTTGGTAATAGTTTTTATGTATGTCTATATCACACTCTGACAGTCTCTGTCAGGGGGTTGCATTCAGGACAAAACCCAGCTCTAACAAAAATGATTTCTAAGAATAACCTTTAAAAGGGTATTTCCAGAAGATTATGACAAACATTCCAGGGCAAGTGCCTGGCTCTAAGGGTAGCATCCAGGGTAAGTGCCTTACTCTAGGCACAGCAATGATTATGTGGATGATAAAAATTTATTTCTGTATGCCAGAAAACATTCAAGATCCAGTAATAGAAATAAGACACAAAAGCAAAAATGCAACAGACATTTTTCTAAAAGTACATATTGAATATATATCATTTTCATTCAAATTGCTTTTAAATTTATGTTAGTTTAAGCTTCTAATAATCTATCTAATATAGGAAAGGAAAATTTTTTCAGCATGGGAAAGAAAACTAACAAAATATACAGAAAAATAAAGTTTTATTCAGTACCAATAAATGCTGAATATTCTCAAAAGCATTGTCTTCCTTTGGATTTACACTTAATATCTCAAAAGAAATGCATGCTTTATAATAATTTTTTGTTAGTTAAGCAATTGTAACAATAAGATTACATAGAAAAAGCATCTTGCTTTTTTCTGATGTTTTTCAGCACGTGTTGACTTTATTTCTCCAATCAATTTCAGTAATACAAAATAAGAGGCTCACCTGAAGTATAAAAACTTCAGCTCAATATTTGTTTATGGAATGTTCATTTCAGTGGACTCAAAAACTAATGCAAAAATTTAAAAATATATTCTTCAAGTATTTAATTTTCAGTTAAATAATTTATCCATCCTTACTTTGCCTAAGCTGAAATATAAAATCGTCTGTTTCATAGAAATATCACATGGAAGCAAAGCAATCAGAGATCCTTAAATTATTTCTCTGTAAATTAAAAATCCTTTCAAGTAACTGACTAAAACTTAATCCATAACTGTTTGCAATCAATATCCCTACAGATAACACGGCTGGTGTGCATATCTTAAAAGATAATCATGCAGCAAATATGTCTCTCCTGGTAAACTGCCGCACTCAAAAGGCAGCTCACGGACTTCCTGGTGGCGCAGTAGTGAAGAGTCCGCCTGCCAATGCAGGGGACACGGGTTGGATCCCTGGTCTGGGAAGATCCCACACGCCACAGAGAAACTAAGCCCATGCACCACAACTGCTGAGCCCGTGCGCCACAGCTACTGAAGCCCGTGCGCCACAGCTACTGAAGCCCATGCGCCTAGAGCCTGTGCTCCGCAACCAGAGAAGCCACTGCAGTGAGAAACCTGCACACCGCAATGAAGAGGAGCCCCCGCTCGCCACAACTAGAGAAAGCCTGTATGCAGCAACAAAAACCCAACTCAGCCATAAATAAATAAATAAATAAATAAATAAATAAATAAATAAATAATCTTTAAAAAATTCTTTAAAAAAAAATGTTCAATTTTTAAAAGTACCAATCCAATAATTTGACTTTTATACTTATAATCTATCCTAACTCTATATTTTCTTCTCCAGCAGATCAACAGTTGTAGAAATTATACTTGAACAACATACAGTTTAAAAAAAACCAGCTGAAATAAACACTGAGTACAGTAAAGTGAGAATTTTTTCACCTAGAATCTTAAATTCTCACCAAAATGTAACTCAACAAACAAACCAAAAACTCTTCCTTGATAGTATACATTTAAAAACAAAACATGGCTTAAGCAATAAAGATCTTTGCAAATGAAATTACTGAAAGGATATCTTAAGTGAGCACATATGAATATTTGTACATTAATAAAACAGTTGGAAGCTCTTTTACTACAGAGCTAAGAATTTAACATGTAGTTAATAATTCTATCACATTACAGTGCTGCAAGGAAAACATCAATGAGTTTTACACAAACATTCTGATAAAAATAACTTCTGTATGTAATGATTCATACACAATATTTCATCTCCTTTTCAATTTTTCCATTGTTTACTTTCTTCAATTTATACTCCTCAATCAAGCCTTAGCCAACAAATTGTTTGGGGAGTTCACGTCAACCCCAGAATATGTTAAACTTTGGTTCAAGTTGGCAGTTAAGCCAGCCACTAGGCCAAAATGATGAAATAAATGGAAACCTTATCAAAAAGCAAAGATTTCTGGCAGAATATCAAAGTATGAATGTTTATCACAGAAGTCAAGGCCAACTTGCTTTACCTAGAAGGAAGGGTATCCTACTAGGGGTGTGATACAAACACACAATCTTTTATAGTTTCTCATGTAGGCCTAATTCAGTGACTGTTTTAGCCAATTCTCTTCTTATGCTTTTAAAAAGTATTCCCCTGGTTGTCCAGTGGTTAGGGCTCAGGCACTTTCACTGCCGTGGCCCAGGTCAGAGAACTAAGATACTAAGATCCCACAAGTCACGCCTTGCAGCCAAAAAAGAAGTATTCCACTAATTTATCATATAAGCATCTAGTATGTGTAATATTTAACTATGTAATGGCAATATAACTGGCACAAATAAATTTCAAAACAAATATACTCTTAGACATAATTTAATTAATGGGAAACAAGATATACACATACATGCATGGCACAAGTCGTTTATATAAGAAATGAAAAGTTATAGGTGTTAAAGATATTTTACCCTTACAAATCGATACCAATCAAATCAACTGGAAACCCAGCTAAATTTTAATTTAAGCAACCTCTCCCCCCTTATAAAGTTTATCTATATAATTATTTTAAGAGACAGAGTAACTATATTCCATACCAAAGATATTTCAAAATAGGATGCCTTTGACAAATAGGAGAATTCTAGATAAAAGGAACTAATATTTGTTGATGAGCACTTACGTGTGTCAGACACTCTGAGTAACCACTAACACATTCAAAATTTTGGTACTCTGTACTCTTTTACCAAGAATGAAATGGCAGACAGTATCTTGTTTTTGCAAGTTACTCCAAAACAGTTTTGTTGAATCATATGCAGAAATAAAACACACTAAATACAGGCAAGTGTTTCAGATTTTATTTGTACCACTCAGATAGTTTTTAGGAAAACTGGCGCCATATTATAACACAATTTGGAATTAAAACCAAGTGAGATGCAACTTTACTTAGCAGAAGAATCCTGTAAAATCTTCACCCATTTCTGACAGACTCTTTATTAAAACAGTGCAAAGAAATGGCAATAAATATAATACAATATATAGCTCAAAAGTTTCAAATGAACTATTACCAAGAAAACCATAAATAAGGATATGATGTTAATAACTATGTTACGACAGCTCAATAATTTCTACTTACTTGTTTCTCAGTCAATGTGTATCAACAAAACAAGCAAGGTAACTATTTTCATAAATGATGATAAAATATCTTCTATTGATAAACCAGTACATTTTCATGTAACAGCACTAATATAATTTCTAAGCCCTCAAAGACCAACAGGCCCTCTTGAATTTGCGGCCCTGAGGCCTAAAAGATCGCTATGGTTCCAACTGTACGTTTACTCTGAAGTACCTTTTCAGAAATAACTTCTGGATTTAAAAAAAGTGTTCATATTTAAGACATCTGCCATAACAACAAAATTAACTTCATTATCTTATAAAATTAAAATTAAATACTGAATTTTTGAGGAATATAAGATACAATAACTTTTAACCCAAAATCCATTTTCCTGAGGAAAATCAGGAGGTATAACAAAGCTTGCAATAATAGGTTTTGTCTCAATATAGCTAGTTACAGAACTACCAAACCAATATTATGAAAACGAGGAAATTTTAATCCTAGTATATATACCATCACTTAGCTAAGACAAGCAGCCAAACTAGTAGACACTTTATAATGTTCCCAATTAAAAAAAGGTTCTGCGTTTGTTCTTATTTCTTCCTTCCTCTAACATATCATATTTATTCATTTCTCTCTTCCATACCGAAAAACTCCATTTATATCTTTTCTAAAATTTGGAAATATGTGAGTTTAGTAATGGCCATATTATAGGTAAACAGTTAAATGTGGGCAACTCAATAAATTTCTCTGAATTTCATTTGCTCCTTTCTAATCTGACACTGTGAAACAAGCACAAAGAAGGCAGAGATTTTAAAACACTTTGATAAAGGGTTTCTAGCATGCTCTACTATATTAATGGCAAGTAATTTAATGTGCTCAGTGGTGCCGTTTTCTGAAAACAGGAACATGTCATTTTCCAAAATGGGAAAGAGAAGATGAGGGTGAGGGACTCTAAAGTAACATTTTACCTGCTAATTCTCACATTCATACACTTTTACAATGTATTTCTAGCAATGAAATGAGATCTCCATCTAGTGGCCACTGGGGTAATTGAAGGCTTACTCAATAGCATGTACGCAGTTGACAGCAGCTTTCAAAATCACATGGCTATGACAAACGGAACTCAGAATGTTGGGAGAGAGAAATTAAAATGAACACATCCTTCATATGAAGATTTTCCTATTTACCTAAGAAACTTCATGAAAATAATTTCTTTCTTTAAAGATTCTTTAATCATTCCTTTAAAAAATGATACTAGAGATAAAATAGCCTAACACAGAAATATAAATCACTTACTTGTTTCAGTTACCTACCCTGAAGTTGTGGCTTCAAATCCACTGCTTTATAATTTTCCTAACAACTCTTCTATAGACTTAGCTTACTGAATTAAGCTCTTTGAAGGGAAAATCAGAAAAAATTATATTTAAAAAGTTACTCTGTTTGTTACATATAGTTAGTCAACAAGAGTTATGTTAATGAGCATCGAGTCTCACTCATTCACTACTTGTGTTGTGTCCACCTTTGTTCTGTGAAAAAAATGGCTCCTAAAAAGCAATTAAGTGGTCAAAGCAACACCTCAAAGGCTAAGAGGGAACGTAAAGTGCTATCTCTTGACAAGAAAATAAAAATCTTAGATCATTTGAGGAAAGTGGCATGTCGCCTGCCAAAGTGGACTATAAAGGTTGATAAGAATAAACTGAACATTCACACAATAAATCAGAAAGAAGTTGAAATTTGGGGAAGTGTTAGTGCTGCCCTTATAGAGGCAAAAATGGTTTCTCTGGTTTGTGATAAAGTGCCTGCAAAGACTGAGAAAGCATCAAGTGTGTGACTAGAGGACATGTCACAGAAACATATCCCTGTGGAAGGCAAAACAATGTGTGGAAGAGTACTTGGCCTCTATGAGCACTACTATGAGGGGGTTGAGGAGAATGAGAGGAAGTTAAGGCCAGTAAAGGAGAGCTGGCTAGCTATGTGAAGTGCTACAGCCTTAAGAACTTAGAGATCGCAGGAGAATCGGCATCAGCATTCCCAGAACAGCTCAAGAAACTCACAGAAAAGAAAGGCTAACTTCCACAGCAAGTCTTCAGTTGTGATCAAACAGGTTTGTTCAGGAAGAAGACGCCCAATCACACCTACATCCATAACAGTACCAAGCAGGCCCTGGGGCTCAAGGCTTGGAAAGATAGCGTTACTCTGGTACTGTGTGGCAACACAGCAGGTCACATGATCAAGCCAGGCCTCATCTATGAGGCAAACAATCCCTAGGCCCTTAAAAACAAAAACTGCCTGCCCATGTGTTGGCAATGTAATAAGAAGGCTTGAGTGATAGCCATCTTGTTGAGATGGTTCTACCAGTGCTTCATTCCTGAAGCGAAGATGTACCTCAAAGAGAAGGGGCTGCCAATCAAGGTCCTTCTCATAATTAACAATGCTCCCGGCCATCCCCCATGTCTCTGCTTTGCCAACGAGAACATGGAAGTGATGTTCCTGTCTCCTAACACTACCACACTACTACAGCCACTTGGTCAAGGCATCATCAAGTGCATTTAGGTGACTTACACACCGCTCACCTTGGGGAGAATTCCTGCTGCCTTGATACTAACCCTTACTGCAGCATCATGGATTTCTGGAAGAGCTTCACAACTGTAGAAGAAACTGTCCTTATTGCAGAGGCTGCAGGTGCCTTAAAGCCCAAGACAGTCAAGCCATATTGGAAGCCATTATGGAGTGGGGTAGTCAGTGATTCCCCATTACTGATACAGAAGTCAGGAATATCTTAAATGTTGCAAGTGAAGTTGGTGGAGAAGGCTTCAGTGACATGTGAGGAGGACAACAACAAGGGACACATAGAAGAACACAGAGAAACCTTTCCCAAAAAGGAACTCAACGATCTACTGAAATCCTTGACAGATGAGGATGATGCTGCTGCTGCTGCAGAAGATCTAGAAGAGGCAGATCGATCTGGACACTTGAAAAACCTGCAGCAGTTTTTCACAAGATAGACTTATTAAAAGATATGATCCTGAGTATATCCTTCAATGGAAAGAAGCCTCCGGGTCACCCAAGGGATAACAACACACGTACAACCGTTGCAAGATTTGTTTGATGAGGCAAAGAAAAGAAGAAAGAGCTTACGTTTCTAACTAAAGCATCTGCGACTGTAAAGCCTTGATCTTCAACACTTGACAGTCCTCAGCTCTCAACCTCCACAGATCAAGACATCACTGCTATTGGGCCTCCTTCAAAGTGTCAACACCTGCAATTAGAAGCTGGTTCTTCCAACACAGATGTCCTGTCAGCAGGTTCAAGTTAGCCTGATGTCTCACTGCTTACCTACGTGCTACACATCTTGTCGCTTTACCACTCTGGCCCTGTCGGCACCATACAGCAATCACCGTCATCATCATATGACAGTTAACAAGACAGAAGAACAAGGGTTTTGGTGAGTGTTAACACAATGTGTGTGAGAAAAAGAATAAATTTATATTTTCTCTATTTACAATTGTATTTTCTATAGGTACTTGTATTTTAAATATTCTGTGTTTTATTCTATGTATTTCCCTTTCATTAAATGAAAGCAGTCTCAGGGACTTCCCTGGTGGCGCAGTGGTTAAGAATCTGCCTGCTAACACAGGGGACATGGGTTCGATCCCTGGTCCAGGAAGATCCCACATGCTGTGGAGCAAGTAAGCCCTCAAGCCACAACTACTGAGCCCAAGTGCTGCAACTACTGAAGCCTGCACACCTAGAGACCATGCTCCGCAGCAAGAGAAGCCCGCACACTGCAACGAAGAGTAGCCCCCACTCACAACTAAAGAAAGCCCTCACAGAGCAATGAAGACCCAATGCTGCCAAAAATAGATAAGTAAGTTTTTAAAAATTAAAAATAAATAAATAAATGAAAGCAGTCTGTACATGCTGAAAGGAAGAAAATATTATGTTGTTGCTGGCATGTACCATATACTTAGGTCTATGATGAGTACCTCTGTACTGAACATGTAGACTTTTTTTCTTGTCATTATTCCCTAAACAATACAGCATAATAACTATTTATGTAGTATTTACACTGCATTAGATATTACGAGTAACCTAGAGTTGATTCTGAGTATAAAGGAGGACGTGCATAGGTTATATGCAAATACTATGCCATTTGATATAAGTGACTTGAGCACCTGTGGATTTTGGGTTTGGTGGCGGGTCCTGGAACCAATTTCCCAAAGGCTAACTATATTTCACCACAGCTCTCGAAAGAGCCTATTACATTAAGCTTGTGTTTTTGTATATCATCTGCTAGCAATGTAAGCAAACCATCTCTTGAATGTAACATCTCACACAAAATTATTAGCACTGCTCTCACACTTAAAGACCAACTTGCTGGATATGATATAAAATAGTCCATATTCTGTAAAAATGTCAATATTAGGAAAGACAAAGAAACGCTGGGAACTTCTCCAGATTAAAGGAGAACAAAGATATGACAATTAAATGAACAGATTCTGTATTGGGTGCTTTACCTTATCCCAACCCCCCAAATGGCCAAAAATAATATTCTACAGAGCACTGATAAAATTGGAAAATGGACTTTAATTTTATAAAATAATAATTTTACGAAGTTCTAAGAAGACTGTGACTAGATAATTTGTTCAGATTTTTAAAATGTCACTTTAAAAATTAACATTTCAACCAAAATTGATAATTTATATAAGTAGCATACTTACTAATATATTAAGATACATTTTCTTGAAATATATCTATAATTTGTATTTAGTATATTCTAAATGGGCATACTTAAACAATATACCTTGTTTCTCAAAAACAATGCATCAGAATATATCCCAAACTCCAAAAAATTTTCTGATAACTGAAAACATCATTTAAGAGGTGTTCTGCCAATTACCTCACCTAATTAACTAGGTTAATTATTTCATATTAATTTACCTTAACTTAAAATCTTATTTCAAAATAATTTTTGTAACCACATTTGAATATAAATTTATCAATTAAAATTATACCACTGGACACAGTACCAGATTCAAGCATATAAATCTAAACCTTGGGCAAAGAAATTTCTTTACTCTGGGAAAATAATCACAAAGGAAAGGCAAACATTAAATTTCTAAAATAGTTCCAAGATAGAATATCTGTCTCTGCAATTCCATATATTTACCAGAATCACGATTTATTAAAATACAGACTTAACAGAAAGTGCACCTACTCGAATATATTATTTTAAACAGTAAAAGTTAAGTAATACCAGATTTCCTTTTTGACTCTGAACCATAAAGATAAAAGCTCAGTGTTACACAAGGACTGAATTTCAGAACAAGACAAAATTTAAAATTTCTGAGAGGTCATGTAGTTTGAAAGTAAAAGGATTAATAATATTTTAACAATGTGGAAGGAGATAAAAAGAACTCTTATCTTACTCTGTTCAATTTCTCTAAACGATTTAATATTAAATTTCAGCACTGACCTGAAATACTTAAATGTTTACAGCTCCAAATATTGTACTTAATCAAAAAATATATCTTTGTGCATTTAACATCTATTTTTTCAAAAAGACAAATCTGATGTATCAAACAGGTCAATCTAAAAAAAATTTAAATAATATAACACCTCAATATTTTCATGGAGAAGTTGAAGGTAGGCTGGAAAATGGTGTATTTCGAAGCACAATATTCTTCTGAAAGTGGAGAATAGGGGCAGTAATCCCCTTTCAAATACAAGTACATTTTCCATTCATGTAACTGCATTTAAACTGCTACCAAGCATCAAAATAAGACTACTGAAGATTCATTCCCATTGCTTTCCTAACTTATTCTTCCTTAGTAATCTAATTAAATGTATGTCTATTTTCATGAGTAAATATGAATAAAAGCAGAGATAAGAAGCAGAGCAAATAGTTTAAATTTAAAAATGAATAAATAAAATCAAATGTGCTGGCTAAAAGGAGGAGATATTAACTGCTTGTTTTTCTTGAGTGTCTAAATAAAACATAAATTTTCTATTCTTATTTAGGAAAATAATACATTTCTTGGAAGATAATTCCACAACCAAAGAAATAATAAGCTAGTTTCAATCAATTATCAGTTGTATATAGGCAAAGTAAGTACCTATGGTACTTTTATTATTGAATTTGTAAAAACTAATACTCACTGTCAAGTACCTATGGACTTGAATAATTTATCTATCTGCCTTTCTTCAAATAACTACTATCTGAAATTACGTTTGAGAAAAACATTAAAAACACATAGAAATTCAATTAACCATATTCAGATCAGAATACTGCCATGAAGCTGCTAGCCTCTGCCCTATCACTTCTCAGTTGTAACTTATTAAAAGAAAAAGATATACTTTCACAGTTGGAAACAAAGGGATAATGGAAACTTTTATTCTATGTTATAGGACAGATGACTACACAGTAACAAATTAGGGGCCCCCCAAACAACTGAATATTTCTAGAATAACTTTTAAGAAATAAATCTATCAAACCCACACCTACATGTATTTGGGAAGAACAATTTCAAATATTCCAATTGAACCTTATTATTTAAACTGATAATGACAAAATAAGTTAACAAAAGTACTCATCCACTAAGATATTTTAGAGGACTAACAACAATGTGATTTACCTGAATCATTTCGTAGATAAGATGACATGGCTGGGATGAGGCAGGACTGACTGAGAAGCTCTAGAAGTACAGAAGGAAGGGCATTACTGTTCTGTCCTCTACTCTCGTGAGATGACTGAGCTTCTCCATTTACAGCACCACTTGCAGGATTTATGTAACTTGCGAGAACCTAAAAATAAAAATTGTCGGATTTAAGTTGGGTTTTAGCCTCACATAGTTTTGAAAGCCCATATTTTATGTTAGATATTCAGTCTGAATACCAAGAGTATATATTTTCAACTCAACCAATTTTTCTTTAGATCTTCAAAAGATGATGATTTACAGTGTATGACCAGATATATAGAAGCAATCCACCTAAGAACATGAACTTAAAAGCATAGTAGCAACCCTGAGATTATTTATTTTACTGACTAGATTCAACTTACAGTTTGAGGGTGATGGAATCTTAGTATTTTATACTAGAACAGGCTTATTCTATAACTTGACCAATGCTTAAAAAAAAACAAAAAAACAAAAAAATCAAACCAAAACAAAAAAACCCCAAACCTAATTTTAGTCAATTAGTTGATGCAGGAACAAAAGCTAATCTTTAAGAACCTATTCTTCTAATTTCTGTGGTATTAAAGACATTATAAACTAGTTCATCTTGCCCAATTCTAGAAAAGTCATAGAACAATGTGAGAAACAAAGATATTAAACAGATATTTTTTTTAAAGAGTCCAGATATAGCACTTTATATGAGAAGTTGACCAGAAGAAAGTAGATATGGTACACTCCAGTTACTGGATAGCTTCATCTTTGACACCTTCCTCTCAGTGAAGAAGCTGGCTGAGAGGGAAGAATTTAAGAGTCACAAGCAAGGAGGAACAATCTCTGTCTCGTATCTTTAAATGTACATACTGAGAGCAAGGAACACAAGGGGCTTTATAAAAGTAGCTGAGGATGAGTTGGCTAGTCAACAATACTTAAAAATCAATACAAATAAAGAAAATTTAACTATTATCACTGACAGTATCAACTTTGCAAATATACCTGCAGGAGACAGGTAACATGTTCCTCTTCCAGCCTCTGTTTAGTTAAGGCTTGTTCCACATCCCATCCAGAAGCTGTAGAGCCTGTTCCAAAGCCAGTCCCTTTGGCCCAATAGAGCTGCTGTTCTTCTGTTGATGCAGGGTTATGAGAGCTTGATACCTGTGGCTTATAACAAGAAAAAAAAATTATTACTATTTGGTTTTACTCATCCTCAAAAATACTAGTATAAATTTAAATAGTTTAGCTGCTATGGAAAACAGTTTGGTGATTCCTTAAAAAATTAAACCAAGAATTACAACGTGACCCAGCAATTCCACTCCTAGGTATATATTCAAAGAAATAAAAACTGACACTCAAACAAATACACTGATGTTTGTAGCCAGATCATTCACAATAGCCAAAAGGTGAGCGCCAAAAGGTGAGCACCAAAGCCCATCAATGGCTGAATGGATAAACAAACTGTGGTATGTACATACAATGGAATATTATTCAGCCATAAGAAATAAAGTACTGATACACGCTACATGGATGAACCTCAAAAAAATTATGCTAAGTTAAAAGAAAATAATACAGCCTCTGTGGAGAACAGTATGGAGGTTCCTTAAAAAACTAAAAATGGAACTACCATATGACCCAGTGATCCCACTACTGGGCATATACCAAGAGAAAACCATAATACAAAAAGAAACATGTACCGTAATGTTCACTGCAGCACTATTTATAACAGCCAGGACATGGAAGCAACCTAAATGTCCATCAACAGAGAAATGGATAAAGAAGATGTGGTACGTATATCCAACGGAACATTACTCAGCCATAAAAAGGAATAAAATTGGGTCATTTGTAGATATGTGGATGGACCTAGAGTCTGTCCTATAGAGTGAAGCATGTCAGAAAGAGAAGAACAAATATCATATCTTAATACATATATGTAGAATATAGAAAAATAGTACAGATGAACCTATTTCCAGGGCAGGAACAGACACAAAGACGCAGAAGATGGATGTGTGGACACAGAGGTAGGTAGGTGGGTGGGTGTGTGTGTGTGTGTGTGTGTGTGTGTGTGTGTGGAGTGGAGGGTGGGATGAATTGGGAGATTAGATTTGACATAAATACACTACCACGTGTAAAATAGCTAGTGGGAACCTGCTGTATAGCACAGCAAGCTCAGCTTGGTACTCTGTAGTGACCTAGATGGGCAGGATGGAGGGGGTTGGGAGGGAGGTCCAAGAGGGAGGGGATATATGTATACATACAGCTGATTCACTTCGCTGTACAGCAGAAACTAACACAACATTGTAAACAATTATACTCCAATTAAAAAAAAAAGACACAAAGGTAACATATTGTATGATTCCATTTATGTGAAATATCCAGAGTCGGTAAATACATAGAGACAGAATGCAAAGTGGTAGTTGTCAAGGGTTAGGGGAAGGGAAAAATGGGGAACAAGTGCTTATATTTAAAAATAAATAAATGAAATTCAAACAATATTTACCAGGAACAGATACTGTAAAGCATCTTAGAGCCTAAAGGATCAATGACTGAAAATTACACAGAGAAAACAGTGAAAGGAAGAGAGATGTGAGCCAGATCTTTTAGAATGAATCTATAATGATGTCATATGTTTTCAATCATAGCAAGCGAGATTGCTTCTATTTCTAGAAGGAGTAATTCTCAATTTCTTTCCTGTTCAGAATATGATGCGTAGAAAAATTTCTTTTGGGAATAGAGGACATATTAAAAATGTGTATGTTGCAGAGAGAAAAAAAGTGACTGAGAACCACAGGTTTATTAACATAACCTTAAACGTCGTAAATGTTAATTCTTATTATGATTACTGTTGACTGTAAAATTAATTCTGTAACAAGAATCCTCCTTCAAAGAATTTTCTTTAAATTAATATACTACGTACCCTCAAAATATTTGCATTTAAGTATTAACTTCAAGGGTAATTTGCAAGCATTTTAATAGAAATATTTTCTAAGGAAGAATATCATGTATGAACAATACTTTCATAAATTAATCTACAAGAGCTTTATGGATCTATGAGTGAAGAAGTCCATCTTTCACATTTTATAAAATAAACTGTTAAAACAAATCATGAGAATTTCATTACCATATATTTACCAGTGGAATAGTTAAGGTTATTGATAAAAACAGCTATTTATTTTTTAAAAATATTTCTAAATGTGAAGCATAACATATTTACAGAAAGAATACAAAACAAATATGCAAAGCTTAATGAACTGAAAACAACTTAACTATGCAGGTCAAGAATTAAACCACTGCATGTAAGAAACTGCCCTTCTTCCATCATACCCTCATTCTTCTACAAAGCTAATTATAATTCTGATTTTTCTACTCATGACTTTCTTCCTTTTCTTCATAATTTTACCACCTAAACATGAAACCTGTCACTATAACTTTAATTTCTGAACGTTATATAAATGGAATCATGATGTATATATTCCTTTAATCTGGCATTTTAGTTGTACTTGTAAGATTCATCAGTTCTATTATATGTAGTTGGCTGTAACTGTTTACTTCCATTACCTTATAGTATTCCATTACATAGTAGGCTACAGCTTATTTACCCACTCGACTCTTTTCACATTATTTTATCAATTCTATTGCCTTCATATTATTACAAATATGATGGGACAATATTTAATACTGTTATTTTTGAAATCTTACACATTCTGATGGATATGTGCTCACTGTATTAAAGGTTTTCATTTGTACTTTTTTGGTAACTAAAACAACAGATCACCTTTTCACATTTATTGAATAGCAGACATATACAAATACAGCCTCCCATTCTGTGGCTTCCCCTTTCATTCTCTTAAATTGTGGAGTTGATGAAAAGAAGTTCTTAATATAGTTGCTTTTTGCCATTTTTCTCCCCCCAAGGGTTAGTGTTTTTTTATATCTTGTTCAAGAAATCTTTGTCTACTCTAAGATCATGCAGGCATTTTTTTTTTCTTTTCTTTTTTTTTTTTTTTTTTTTTTAGGAGGGGAGTAAAAGGGTATTGTTGTTATATTCTGTACATACTATGTACATTTAGATTTGCCACCTAGTTAAAACTAACTTTTGCATTTAGAGCACAGTAGGGTCTGAAGATTCATTTTTGTTCCATATGGATATTCAACTGAACCTATCACCATTTATCGATGACAATACTTACTCCATTATGTTTCAGAGTCACCTCTGTCATAATATCAGATAACTATACATATGTATATTTGAGTCTCTATTGTTTTCTGGGCTTCTATCCTTGTGCAAATATCATAGCTTAGTAATAAGTTTCCATATACTGAGACTGCTAGATATGTTGTATTTGAAACTACCTTGGCTATCCTTGACCCTTCGAGTTTGTGAATAAATTTTACAATCGGCTTGTCAATCTCCTCCAAAACAAACCTGGAATTCCATCAAACATAAGAATCAATTTGGTGGGATTTCCCTGGAGATCCAATGGTTAAGACTCCGTGCTCCAATGCAGGGGGCACGGGTTCAATACCTGATTGGGAAACTAAGATCCCACATGCTGTAAGATGCGGCGAAGGAAAAAAAAAAAAAAAGAATCAATTTGGGAAGAAATATTAATGAAATGTATTTTCTACTTCATGAGAGGTAAACATAGAAACTTCAGTTTCTTGAAGTCTAATTAATAACTGCCTTTTTAAAAAGTTTTATATATTTTATGAGGAGAGGTATTACAAATAATTTTCAGACTTATTTATAGATATCGTCTCTTTGTTTTTCTGGCTGCACCACCCGTGGCAAGTGAGATCTTAGTTACCTGACCAGGGACTGAACTTGTGCCCCCTGCACTGGAAGCATAGAGTTTTTTTGTTTTAAGCTCTTTATTGGAATATAATTGCTTTACACTGTTGTGTGTTTTTTCTGTACACCGAAGTGAATCAGCTGTATTTATACATATATCCCCATATGCCCTCCCTCCTGCGACTCCCTCCCACCCTCCCTATTCCAGCCCTCTAAGTCATCACCCATCATTGAGTTGATCTCCCTGTTATGCGGCAACTTCCCACTAGCTACCTATTTTACATTTGGTAGTGTATATGTGTCAATGCTACTCTCTCACCTCGTCCCAGCTTCCCCTTCACCCCCTGCCTACCCTGTGTCAAGTCCGTTCTCTGCATCTCCATCTTTATTCTTGCTCTGTCACTGGGTTCATCAGAACCAATTTTTTAGATTCCATATATATGAGTTAGCATACAGTATTTGTTTTTCTCTTTCTGGCTTACTTCGCTCTGTGTGACAGTCTGTAGGTCCATCCACCTCACTACAAATAACTCAATTTCATTTCTTTTTATGGCTGAGTAATATTCCATTGTATATATGTGCCACATCTTCTTTATCCATTCATCTGTTGATGGGCTTTAGGTTGCTTCCATGTCCTGGCTACTGTAAATAGTGCTGCAAGGAACACTGTGGTACATGTTTCTTTTTGGATTATGGTTTTCTCTGGGTATATATACTCAGTCGTGGGATTGCTGGATCATATGGTAGTTCCATTTTTAGTTTTTTAAGGAACCTCCATACTGTTTTCCATAGTGGCTGTACCAATTTACATTCCCACCAGCAGTGCAGGAGGGTTCCTTTTTCTCCACAGCCTCTCCAGCATTTATGGTTTCTAGATTTTTTGATGATAGCCATTCTGACTGGTGTGAGGTAATACCTCACTGTGTCTTTGACTTGCATTTCTCTAATGATTAGTGATGTTGAGCATCTTTTCATGTGTTTGTTAGTCATCTGCATGTCTTCTTTGGAGAAATATCTATTTAGGTGGAAGCACGGAGAGTCAACTACTGGACCACCAGGGAAGTCTGGTATTTTCTATTTTTGATGCTATTCTAAAAGACATCTTTAAAAAGCTCATTTTATGTCTGTTGCTGGTATATTTCTGACTTCAAAATAAGTCAGAAATGACTTATTTTTTATATATTAAAACTGGAAATTATAGCCTCATTAAACTCACTTATGCCATTATTTATTTTTGGAATTTCTACAGAGAAAATCAAATTGTCTCGAAATAATCAGGGTTATTTTTTCTTTCTTCTTTTTTTGTCTTACTGTACTGACTAGAACCTTCCATTCATTATATGATTCTCTAAAGTTCTAGAAAGGAAAGGAAAAGGGATCACAGTATAAATTCATCATATTCTGGTACATCAGAAATAGCTTATTAAGCCATAAAATCTTTTTTTGTTTTTTAAGTAGATGGATTAACGTATGGTTTTCTGAAAGAGCCTAAGAGAGAAGAGAACAATTAGTTCACTGTTTCTCATTTAAATATCTTTTGTTCTAGGAGCAAAAAAAAAAAACCACTCAAATCTCTGAAATACGAATTACTTCAGAAAAAACTATGTTTGTACTCAATGAATTTAACTTAGTTTTTCATAATCTAAAGAATTAAAACTGAACCCACCTCTGTTTGATTGAGGCTAGAGTTTGGAACTCGTGGTGCATGGTGGCTCAGAGCAGAGAGACAAACAAGAATGAGGTGCAGTGCTCCAATTTCCAATGCCATCCTCCGTAGAAGCACACCATCGTCAGTTGTCAAAGGTGTAGTGCTAAACAAGCTACGAAGGACATGGAAAGGAAGGGTTGGGAGCACATTGGCTGATGGAGATTGCAGGATATGGCCTAGATTAAAAGGAGATGATAACTCAAAATTAAAAATATTTAAAAACACAATAAGGAACAGCACACAAGCTCACAAATTTATAATGACAATGTAATATAAAACTACATCACTATATTTATTAGAAAACAACCACGAAATAGCACAAATGAAATAGTGATACCTTAATGTTTAGTAAATAAACAGTGTCTAGAAAAGCTCGGTAAGAAGACATCATGAACTCCAAAAGAAAGCTGAAATATACTCTTATGATTCTAGTTACAGACTATGTCAAAATTATTATAATCTAGAATTTAAACTAAAAAGTAACCACTACAAAAGAAGCATTAAAATTTTCTTTCAAGAGTATGAAAGTAACTGCTTGCCTTGGAAGCAGTTTCAACCAGAATGCAAGAGTGAAACAATTTTGTTTTGTTTGCAATAAAGTTTTCTACTATGTTCTAGCTAGAGAGTAGTGTTAAATGTAAAAAAACAAAACAAAAACAAAAACCATTTCTACACAAATGGTAGATCAGACAACTACTGCAAAAAGGTATATCAGAATTATGCTTTTTAATAAACATTCATTGTATATTCACTAGAAATAGTTTGAAATGGCCTAGAGACAATTCTTTTTCCTTTTCAGTTTAGTGTTACACATACTGTCTCATAACAGAGTCCTAAAATACCATGGTTCTTATCCCTCCAGCTACTTAAAAAATCAGATCATGCAATTAGAAACTCCTGATGTACTAAAGTAAGTACATACAATTTATATATGAAACCAAACAACCAGGACTTATTTAGTATATAGACACAGTGATTTAATAATAATTATTACAACAATATTTAAAATTATGTCAACTTTTTTTTTTTTTTTGGCTGCAACAGGATCTTAGTTCCCCAACGAGGGATCAAACCCACGCTCCCTGCAATGGAAGCACAGTCTTAACCACTGGTCCACCAGGGAAGTCCCTGTGTCAACATTTTTGAAGAATTCCATCAATATGAAAATACAAAATAAAAAGTACATACACTGAATACTCAATAGCTTCAGAGTTATAGGATTCATGAATAAATTCATATAATTTAATTGGATTATATATAGAGAGAGTACAGGGTTTAAAAGTTATACTTTCTAAATGGCATGTGAAAGATATCACCTCTAATCAAAAGCACATGATTTTAAAGTAACATAAAAAATACAAATTCTCAAATGTAATAGTCATTGACTGAAGAATTAGAGGTAAACCAAATAGAAATATACTTGCTAGGCTACCCTATGATTTTTCTTTGTTTCCTTCCATTAACAAAACTGCCAGCCCAATGGAAATAATCACCATAGCTTTCTATTATTCTCTATTATTATTATAAAATATATTATATATTATTATATTATTTTTTTCATTCTGTTCTCTTTAATCTAAATATTGCTATAAGATTCTCTGAAGAATTCTTTTAAAAGATTCTCATCACATCACTACTTCACTTAACATATTTTAATAAATCTTAATTGCTATTCAGAACAAAATCTGAAGTTAAGAAATCTTTTCATGATGTTATCAATAACAGCTTTTTAAATGAGTTCTCAGTGCTGCCTTATGCAAATTTCATCAGCCAACTTATCCCCTCTCATTTAATATGAGCATATAAACACTGCTCAAATCATTCCTTCTTTCTGAAGTAACCATTTTGAACCTACATTTCCTTCAAGGCCCCACTAAAAACTACAATGCTATGTTATTCACATTGCTGGGTAGTAAGGAAATAATCTCACACTTGTAAAGCCTCCATAATACTATACTTCTCTGAAGGCTTTTATAACTTGTTAAGTATATATGTGTATATACATTCCTCATTGCTATTACTGGAGCACATAAGCTACTTGATGGCAGGATCTAAATAACCTGCTTCATCTTAAAATGCCTCCAACAATGCCCAACAGTTTTGTAAGTACTCAATAAATACCTTTTGAATGAATAAAGAAGTGGAAATGAAGATTCTTTATGATTTATTATATCTCATTGGAATTCAGCTGCCAATAAGAAATCATCTAGTAACTGAACTATGAAATAAATAAATGATGAATAGTAGGCAATGATCTGCATAATTTTACACAACCTACCTACATTAAATTTCATTAACAACACTGAACACTTACTTCCTTCTCCATCGTCTGTCACTCCCAAAACCAAGCGAAGAAGGCACTGGGCGTGTTTTCTCTCTTTCAGTAGCACTTCAGCATAGCCCGGAAGACGAAGAAATAATCCAAAAGCAGCCAAAGAATGGGCAGGTATGGGAGACATGGTCTGCACTGCTGACTTGATAGGTGGAGGTTCAGCTGCAATAGTTTCTGGTGCTTCATAAACTAATTCCCCTGACTGTTCAATAGTCACCCATTCAAACTGATCACTATCCTTTGGTTTTTCCTGAGTGGTGGATGTTACAACTGGAGCACTCACCTAAAGAAAAAACAATTTTGTTTGGCTATTTGTATGTTTCAACATCAGATTCAAATTAAAGACTTGAAATGATCTCTTTAAAATATAAGAACATAAAAATTAATAAAGGATGTATAACTGAATCACATTGGTATACACCTGAAACTAACACATTGTTAATCAACTATACTCCAATATAAAATAATTTTTAAAAAATCAATAAAAGGGGACTTCCTAGGTGGTGCAGTGGTTAAGAATCCGCCTGCCAATGCAGGGGACACGGGTTTGAGCCCTGCTCTGGCAAGATTCCACATGCCATGGAGCAACTAAGCCCGTGTGCCACAACTACTGAGCCTGTGCTCTAGAGCCCATGAGCCACAACTACTGAAGCCCACGCGCCTAGAGCCCGTGCTCCTCAACAAGAGAAGTAACTACAATGAGGAGCCCATGCACCACAATGAAGAGCAGCTCCCACTCGCAGCAATTAGAGAAAGCCTGTGTGCAGCAATGAAGACCCAAGACAGCCAATAAATAAATAAAATTAATTAATTTTAAAATGTTAAAAAAATCAATAAAAGGACAGGTTCTTTAAAATGAGTTACATGATACCATGAGTATGGTGGTGTCTGCCAAGTAGCTCTACTCTAAAAGTCAGTTTTTCTCCTTTGTAATTAGTTAAGTATCTGTAGACAGATTCTATGAAACTATGTAAATATCTTGTTTTACACTAAACTTTCATCATTAGAGTTAGCATTTTTATAATGCTTGCGTGAAATAATAACTATTATGGTGGTTGCGAAATGGTGATTTTCTACTTCTATCATTCCTTCTACATTTATTAGCTGGCACTGAACTGTACACAAAATCCTTCTTCTTCATCTATTTATCCATTCATTCATTAATTTATATCAATATGGATTCTAACTTTATAAGTTATAATCTGTTACTATCATTTTATCTGATGCCCAAGCAGAATCAGATATGGCCAGTGGAACCCCCATAAAGCAGGATTTTGTATCTAGGCTCATCTTCTACATTCTCTGTCCCAATCCTAGAATTTTTTCCAAGGGGCACTGATTTCCTTTAGTGGAAATGGTATTTTAAAAAGATATGGTGATGCCTTGGAGGGCCAGGACAGGGAGAATTGGGAGGGAGTCGCGGGAGGGAGCGGATATGGGGATATATGTATAAATACAGTTGATTCACTTTGGTGTGCCTCAAATGATGGTAAAAAAGTGTAAAGCAATTATATTCCAATAAAGAGCTTAAAAAAAACAGATATGGGATACAGGTATGTACACATTTCTGGGGGTAGTCTGATTCCATGCCCTATGAGTAAACAAATCTAGGAAAAACATATATAGACACACACACACACACACGTGACTACATATATAGACAAAATTTCTAGACTGTACTCTTCCACAGGTTATGGTCATGATAAACAAACAGAACTATTACAGATTAAAGGAGATAAAAGAGACAATTAAATGCAATATATAATCCTAAATTGAATCTCTGACGACAACCTCCCTCAAACTATGCAAAAGAAATTGAATTTTTTTCCTTTTGTCCTTGAGAACATTACAGGGATAACTGGCAAAATGTGAATAAGATCTGTTCACTGACTTATTTTACTGTTAACCACAGGTAACATTTTCTTATTTCTTTGCATATCTGGTAATTTTTTTATTACACACCATACACTGCTGATGAGATGTTGTAGTAACTCTTAATTCTATACTCACGCTCTGCAGTGTGTTTGGTTTTATTTTAGAAAATAGTTAAATTACTGGTGGGTCACTTGAACTTATGGTGGCTTCTGTAAATTTATTAGGAGAGTCTATTTTGGTTTTGCTCTCATTTCTCAAGTGAATCTCTAATTACCAGGATGCCATCTATACTCTTAATGTGCGACTCATTTGCACTTTCAATAGAAAAGCCAAGATTTTTACCTCTAACTTGGAGGGAATAGAACTGCAAATTCTATCTCCTCCATGCTGGACAGATGCTGAAATCTCTGGATCGCTCTTTCACCCTTCTAGCTTTCCCTCAAGAATCCTATGTATCCATAATTCAGGAGTCAGCTACAGTTGTACAGAAATTCATGTGCAGAATTTGGAGCTCCCCCGTCTATAGCTCCCTCCCTTCTGAATTCCTCCCCTTTTAATTTCCAGCCAGGATGGAAGAATCAAACTCCTCTGCAACTTTTGCATGAGTTCCATCATCCTGCCCTACATAATCTCACCCAATATGGTTTCATTCTTTTTGTGTTTAAATTCTCTCCATTATGTGCCTTCTTCTGGTCACTCTCCAGAGCCTTTAAACTGTTTTTTTGTTTGTTTTTAATAGTCTGTCCAGAGTTTATATATACAAGAGAGTTAATCCTATACCTGTTATTCTGCATTACCAGTTTACCTTTTATGGAAAGAGTAGTGGTGGTTGAAGGAAATGTATGAAATTTTCTTCACTAGGTATAAAATTCTAGGATGGCAGATTTTTTTGTGTTTTTACATTTCAAAGATGTAATTCCCTGGCTCCCAAGGTTTCTGATGAAAGGTTAGCGGTCAGTGTTATTGTTACAGTTTTGAAAGAAATGGGTTGACTACTTTTGGGTTGGTTTTAAGCTCTTCTCTTATTTTTGTTTTAGCACTTTATCATAACGTTCTTAGGCATGAATATCCTGCTTGGGGTTTATAGCGCTTCTTGAATTTTGGATTGAGGTTTTATATCAGTTTTGGAAATTTTCTTCCTTTCAATACTGTTTCTGTCCTTGTTTCAATCCACTCTTTTTCTGCACCCATAAATTCACATCAGAATTTTTCACTTCTAGCTACATGTCCATATAGCTCTTATGTTCTTTTCATTCCTTATACATTCTGTGTTTCAGTTTGGATGATTTCTTTTGACGCATCTTCTCTAGCACTAATTTAGTAATCTTTAGTGTTTAATCTGTTGAAAAATCCATCTAAGTTTTTCTTAATATGAAATATTAGAAATTCCCAACCCATTCTATAAGATGGTATTACCCTGATACCAAAACCAGACAAAAACATCCTAAGAAAGTACAGACCAACATCTGTATTCATTTCCTATAAGCTTGGCTCCAACGCATCACCACAAACTTACTTAAAACAACACAAATTTATTATCCTAAAGATCTAGAGATTGGAAATCCAAAAAGTCTTACGGAGCTAAAATCAAAGCTTTTGAGCCTAAATATCGACTGTTCCTTCTGGAGGCTCTCAGGAGTGTCAGTTCCTTGCATCTTCCAGCTTCTAGAGGCTGTTCACATTCCTTGGCTTTTGGCTGCTTCATCTGAACCTCTGCTTCCATCGTCATATCTCCTCCTTTGACTCTGCCACCACTGTCACACAACTCTATTCATGGCTTCTGTTTAGATGGCTGAGGGGATCCACAAATAATATGACTGATCTCTTCAAACAGCCCTCTGTGTGACTGAATGCACTAGCATCTTGATTTTCCTGAGGCACCACAGCCACATCCTTGACTTTTTCTCCAGAACATGCTTTTATGACAGTGAATCTCTAATTTTAGCATCTTTTGCAATCTGGATAGGCTGAGAATTGCTCAAATTGTCAAGTGATGGTTGCTTGTTGCTTAATAGTTCTTCACTCTATTTATCTCTTTCCTTTCACATTTTACTATCAGCACCAAGAAGAAAACAGGTAACTTCACACTTGGGTTGGAAATTCAGCTAAATACCCAAGTTCATCACTTATAAATACTGCTTTTCACTTTCAGGATACAAATATGCTAAGATTTCTACCACCAAAACACAGGGATCCCCTTTCCTTCAGTTTCCAATAACAGGTCCCTCATTTCTTTCTAAGCTGCAACATTAGCACTTTTAGCACCCATATTTCTACCAAAAGTCTGCTTAAGCCAATTTAAGTATTCTCTATGACATACAGGTTCTCTTCAGCATGATCCTCATTTTCAACTGGGCCCTCAAAGGCAAAGGCTTTCCATCCATATTTCTACTAATTGTCTGTTCAAAGCAATCTAGTACTCTTTTTATCACGCTCCTCAAAATTCTTCCACACTCTGACAATTCTATCATCACTTCCACTCTTTTAGATATTTATTACAGCAGCAGCACCCAACTTCCAATCAATATAATAAACTATACTGAATACTGAATTAGGAAAGTCATTTTCATTGAGCAACAATAATCTTGAGACTGTTGGAGTTTTTTTCATTTCAGACTTTTGGCTATATCATTATATTTTCTAGAAAGAAATAAAATTTTACTAATATTTTTGTGATAGTCATCTAATATCATGGTTATATCATCTTAAAATACCAATAAAAATATCATAAGGTCTTTGAATAGCAGGTAAGTAATAACCATTTACAGATTAGGTATTATTGTGGACTGAACTGTATCCTCCCAAAGATATGCTCAAGTCTTAACCCCCAGTTCCTGTAAATGCAACCTTATTTGGAAATAAGGTCTTTGCAGATGTAATCAATTAAGAAATGAGGTCATTCCGGCTTAGGGTGGACCTTAAATCCAATGAACGACATTGTTATAAGGAGAGGGAGATACAGAGGCACACAGATGCACAAAAGAAAGATGGCCATGTGAAAAGGCAGGCAGCAACTGGAGTGATGCAGCTATAGGCCAATGAATGCCATTAACTGCCAGCAATAACCAGAAGCTAAGAAGAGGCAAGAAAGGATTCTCCCCTAGAGCCTTCATTGTGAGTATGGCTCTGATGACACTTTGATTTCAGATTTACAGCCTCCTGAGCTCTAAGAAAATTAAATTTCTGTTGTTTTAAGCCACTCAGTTTGTGGTACTTTATTACAGCAGCCCTAGGAAACTAATCCAGGCACACACACACACACAGTAGATAAAAATTAGAAAGAATAATTCCCCTACCTCAATCGGTAAAGAGCTTGGTATTTACAACTTTCCATGCATCACACTCCCCCCACCATTAATAAAAAGAATACTGAAAGTATACACCTCAATGACAGTACATTAATGAACAGAGGTTAAGTTAATGTTTAAAAAACTACTTAAATGAAAATGGCACTTAGGAAGAAAAGTTAAGCAAAAAGACATAGTATATTTGAGTAGAAGTATATAGTATGTCACTCTATTTCCAGTAATATCCATAATTAATATCACACCCTAAGAAGCACAGAAACAAAAATGTTACAGTGTGATGACCCTGGCAAATGTGCTTGGTCTTCAACATTTCTTCAGCACAAAACTAATTTTCACAAAGCTCCATGCAGGCTGAGCTTTGAGAGACTTATACAGTTCTCAAAGACTTTAAGGGAAAGGGTACTTCCAAAAGTTAAACACAAACCAAAAAATAGAAGGTCTCTGCCATGGAATGATATAATTAATTAGGAATCTAATCTTACCTGTTGAATTACTTCTGGATATAGCATGGGTAGTCTTTCTGCAATAAGAGCCAGTCCACCCATTCCTGCAAAAACTTGTAATGGTGACTGAATGGGACAGGTTTCAAGTAAAGATTCATCCAATATTCCATCCATACATTCATCACTTGGAGTGAGAACCTCATCATCAGGACAACTACCAAGTAAATCTCCATGATCTAGAAGAATAATTGCAAGCAACAGTTAAGAGAGGATCTATTTTTATACTACTTTTTCACTTACAAAGCAAATATTATTGTCATCTCTCTACTCAACTAAAGAGCATAACTGACTTAAGTTATTCAGATATAGCTATTTTAAGACTAGATGCTACAAAAATGTTTAAATAACTTCTGCTGTTGCTCCCAATAGTCTTACTACTTGAAGAATGGACCATGAACCAATAAGCATCAGCATCAGCCTGAGAGCTTATGAAATGCAGACTCTCAGGTCCCACCCTAGACCTACTGAGTAGGAATCTATATTTTAATAATGTTCTGTAGGTGATTTACAAGCATACTGAAGTTTGAGACGTATTGTTCTTTAGCGCAAATAAGTAAGACATCAGAGACTCCAGAAAATATTAATGTATGTGCATGTTATGCTCTAAAGTATCCAATTAGGAAAAACTGAATAATGACAAAGACTTCTCTTACTGAAAACTGAAAACTATACCATATTGGCTAATGCTGAATCACTCACAGAGGAAAACCAAAAGCTTATGTTCACAAATAACCAGATTCTACAAACATTAAAACACACAAATAATCTTGCTGAAAATGTGGGCAAAGAAAATGTATTAAAAGGCTAATAATTAAATATTGAATTTTAATCACAAGAAAAATTGAAGATAAATGACACCATATCCACACTTTGACAATAATTTCTTAAATAGCATTTAGGGTAGTAAAAAACTGGAAACAATCAGAATGCTTTAACAACTGCAAAACAGATAAATTGTTATATCCATATAAAAAATAGGCAATGAAAATGCACATTTAGAAATATTTACTTGGATATATAAAAACAAAAAGGTAAGAAAACGTATGATTCCACTTTTGTTTGAGGGAAAAAATGTTTCTGAGCACAAAATATCACTCACTATAAATTATCAGTAAATTGGAAATTCTAAATTGGGGTTCTCACTTTGATTATAAAACTATGAACAATTCACATGGCTCATGCAGAAATAATATTTTTAAAAATTAGGGAATTCCCTTGTCCAGTGGTTAGGACTCTGCGCTTTCACTGCTGAGGGCCTGGGTTCAATCCCTGGTCAGGGAACTAAGATCCCACAAGCCACAAGACGCAGCCAAAGGGAAAAAAAAAAAAAGCATATGGGCCCATAAAATAAGTGATGCTACACAAGGAATTAACATTAATTTCTAATGGAAATAATGGCAATTTTCTATATTTACAAATAACTCAGTTATAAAGAAAAAAAGTATCTCAAGTTGATGTAATAAAAATGTAAATTAAGTCATCAGCTATAGAAGTCCCTGCTTGCTCAGATTACAGACTGTAATTTTAAAGAAATATCATACACATACCTTTTTCAGGGTGTAGTCTTTTAAAAGAATCTGTTTTTGACAGACTTGGGTCTGTGATAACTCTAGATCCCAATTTAACAGTCAGATCTATTGAGCGGTAACCTTGAGGAAGCTTTCGGTCATATAGCAGAGTTAAAAGTTGGGCTAGTGTCATTTCAGCTGGCAATGGCTGGCCTAAAAATGACATAACTAAGTTAAACCTGGAATCCAAGAGGGAGACATTTACTTAAATGTTTTACTAAATTACAAGTAAGAGTCTGATTCTGACACCAATTTCAAAGCAATTTAAAAACAGCCCACAGAAAGTTTATAAAACTCAAATCTATTTCTGACATATGTGAATAATGTCTATACAAATTAATCAGTTGCTAACCAAATCCCACCAAGATCTCCTGAGCCATGGCGAACAGAAAAAAAGAAACATTCCCATGAATCTGGGGTTGGCAAATTTTTTCCATAAAAGGCCAGATAAATATCTTAAGCTATGGAGACCATATGGTCTCTTTGCTGCAACTACTAACTCTACTGTAGCATGAAAAAAAGCTATGGACAACATGTAAATGAACGTGCATAGCTGTACTCCTATAGAAATGTTATTATAAAAAGCATCATCCAATATGTGTATAAAAACAGATGATTGAACTTGGTGTACCCCCCCCCCAAAATAATAAAAAAAAAAAAAAAAAAAAAAAAAGCATCATCCAGTCCACCCACTATAGTTTACAAACCTCTGTTACAAATCAACAATATAAAGCTAAGAGGTAAAATCCAGTCAAAGTTACTTGGCAATTTGATTATAATGATACAGCACAAAAATGGACGTAAAATGGCTATCACCTTGACCAATGGAAAGTATATTGGTCAAAGAATATGTTTCAGGTAGAGAGGAAGCTTAATTATCAGGTCTACATCTAAGAATTCCACTGCTAGAACTAGTTCTTTCAAATCAGCCTCATGGTGCATCCTATATAACTTGTTATGAACACACTAAAACATTAATTTTATTGATTATTTCATGGCACATTCATAACAAAACTTAGGAAGCTAGTAAAGTGTAAAAATGCAACATTACAGTGTTAAAAAGGGTATGAAATAGATTACTCCATTTTTATTCTCACTTCTCTTGGAGGGAACTGTATGGACAAAGTCTTACTAAATTATTTATCTCATCAATTGCACCTGATTAAACATGATTCTGGCGATTGCACATCTGATTTGTATACTTGTAAGATTACTCAGATTTCTTATATGTTTTATCACTGTGAACGTTACCAGCTAAGAGTTTGTGGAACAGGTGAAACACAGGGACAGTAATTATTTTGTTGGCAGCCTCTGCTCCTGAGGAAGCACTTCCTATTTTATCAGGCATTGTCCTCCCTCTCCTGGATGGTGGGCGAGGTGGTGTAGATGACACAGCACGTTTAGATTGAGATTTCAGCCCTAATAGAAAAAAATCACGAAGATTTTATACGGCCAGCACACTAATGAAGTAAAAGTGTATTTCTATAATATATTACTAAAACGCCACACTCCCAACTAACGCCAAAAGATAGAACTATTTCTTCTCATTTACTATCTAATCTCTTGATTCTATTTGTCATTTGTTATACTCTATGAATAACTGACTGCATGTGTAACTATTTTCCAGGAAAGTATAAATTAACCCCATACCCTCTGAGATATGTACAGATGGCCATCCATTTACTAGAAAGTAACTTTGTGCAAATATGTATATAAAATCTTGTGTTCTTAATTTTTCTCTAAGATAGGATGGATTAAACCAATACATAGGTCTCCTATTTGGGGAATAAGGCAACCTAGGCTGAGCTTTCTCTTCTGAACTAAGAATTCTGTTAAGGAAAATATCCTCCAAAATTATCACTTATCTTGGCCACTTTTTCTTCTTCCTGCATCAAATAGTAACTATTTTTCAACCAATTTTCTTTTGTGGATTTTTATGTTTTAATTTTATGTAATAAGCACAATATCATAAGAGAAAACTAGAGAATACTTTTTCATTTTGTTGTGTTGTTTTTTTTTTTAAAAAAGGAAGTTACAGAAAAATTCCTTAACACTTACTGAACTTTTAAGAGTATAATTCTCAGTATAATTCTCTATACATGGTCAAGCTGAAATGGAATATCTAAACTATTTACACATGTCCAACATCTGATGAAATATAGTAAGCACAAAATAAGTTTACTAATTCCAATGCCAAAGAGTAATGGATTTCTGGTGCAATAATTGTGTATTTAATATTAAGATATCATTACACCAGCTTTTTGCATTAATACTTTTCATTACGTGAAGTTCTTGTAAATATAAATTGTTACATTTTATAGAAACCCAAACAAAATCAAGAGTATAAAAAAAAAGAAAGCATACCTGAAGCAACAACAACACTGTAATTGTCCTGAAATCCATTTTCTGCCTTAACTTTTTCCTTCTCTTCATGGTTTTTCTTTTCTTTGTCATCTTTTTGTTCACTTATTAGTTTAGCAGTGATACTTGGTGTATCTATAAGAAATTTTTAAGTAAAATACGTTGCTTTTCAAAATCATTAAAAAGGGAAACAATAAACATCTTAGGGGACGTTTACACGAGATTATATTATCACTAATACAAAGGCAATGTAAATGTCTGGAAGAAATGCTGTGAAGGAAAGTATGACATTCAATTCTCGCTGATTTTATCAATGGAAGGCACTCTCCTTATGCCAGGATATTCAAATTTCAATCTCTAGAAATATTACATACTACAATAGTATTAACTCTACAGGCATTTTTAAAAACCCTTATCAAGAATATTTGCTTTATTTTAGGCATACTTCAATCTGCTTGCCACTTACATCTATTTCAGTCCTCACAACACGCATATCAAAGAAAAATATTAGTTTCAAAATAAGGAAACAGCCTTAGCAAGGTTACTGATACAACTTATAAAGGGCCATATGGAATTCAAGCTCAGGACTCATCCTAATGCACTGCATTAGACTTCTACTTTTTCTACAAATGGGAGTATAAAGGAACAAACTTAAGTAACAGAGGTTTCTAGTTTTGTTATTTTTATTTGGTTAGGAATCTTACATAAAGTGATATATTTTACAAGTACTTGAAGAATGAATACTAAGGACTTTAATATATAGTTATTACTCTGAATTCATATTTTCTTTCATGCTTTTGAATATGGCCTGCTATTATAAATCATGAAATAAATGATGACAATACAGTGATCTTATTTAACCATTAAGAAACTCAAAAAGCTGGATGAACTGTTTTGATATGTTTTTCACTAAGTGGATATGATTGACACAGACTCTCTTTTTACTCTTCTAACTTAACACAGTTATAATCCAGTGCTTTATTATAATGTTAAGTGGGTGAAATGATCAAATGATAAAACAAATCAAATGATAAAATCTTTTGTATTATCTCCTATTCTGTAGCTTTCTTTGGATATCTGAAAATATTCCTACGATCTCAATTTCTGGAACTCTTCCAAACTACAGATTGCCTTTAGATTGTTTTATTTTTGTGAAATTAAAAAAAAAAATTTTTTTAACACTGTAAATACAGTAATCCCCCCTTATCCATGGTTTATTTTCTGTGGTTTCAGTTACTTGTGGTCTGAAGATATTAAATCAAAAATTCCAGAAATAAACAATTCATAAGTTTTTTGTTTTAGTTTTGTTTTTTTTAATTTTTTATTTATTGGCTGTGTTGGGTCTTCGTAGCCACACACAAGCTTTCTGTAATTGCAAACAGTGGGAGCTACTCTTCATTGCGGTGCTCGGGCTTCAGTAGTTGTGGTGTGTGGGCTCAGTAGTTGTGGTACATGGGCTTAGTCGCTCTGCGGCATGTGGGAATCTTCCCGGACCAGGGCTCGAACCAGTGTCCCCTGCATTGGCAGGTGGATTCTTAACCACTGCGCCACCAGGAAAGCCCAACTCATTTGTTTTAAATTACCTGCTGCTCTGACTATCACGATGAAATCTCACTGGTTCCATCCCACTTGGAATTCCCAACCATCTCACCATCTGCTCCTGACATTCAATCATCAATGTCAGTTGTCATGGCTGGATGACCCAGATCACCCAAAGTAGATGATCCCTTTCCTGTTCCTCCCTTGGATGTATTGTTAGAAGGTCAAAAGGAGCCTTAACCTATGTCCCAACGCCTATGTCATTCACTTCACTGCATCTCATCACAAAAGCATTTTATCATTTCCCATCATCACAAGAAGAAGGGTGAGACAGTACAATGAGATTATTTTGAGAGAGACACCACATTCACATAACTTTTATTACAGTATATTGTGTAATTGTTCTATTTTATTACTAGTTATTATCATTAATCTCTTACTGTGCCTCATCTACAAATTAAACTTTATCACAGATATGTATGGATGAGAAAAAACAGTATATACAGGGTTCACTACTGTCTGTGGTTTCAAGCATCCACTGGGGATCTTGGAATGTATCCTCTGCAAATAACAGGGGACTACTGTAATAAATATATAATGTAACGATACATTTTACTTTCTCACAAAAACAACCAAGTAACCCCAAATGGCAAAAAGAGTTACACAAGTCAGAAGGAAATATTTAAGTAATAAAAAATTCACACAATCATAGCTCATTAGGTGATAAGAATTTATATCTTTATTTTTATATTACTTTGTTATCTAAGACTCCTAAGTAAAAATAACAAAACAAGAAACAGTGTTTATATAGTGTTATCTCACTAAATGTCATTCAAACACTAAAAGGTATCACTGAAAAAGATTTTTCTCAATTTACTATTTAAAATTGTTCTGGTTTGGATTTCCACTTCTGGCCAAAATGAAATAAAAAAGACCAGATTTACTGTCCTACCTAAAATAACTAAAAATTAGGAAAATATATGAAATAATAGTTTTCAGATACTGGGCATCAGGAAGGCAGGACAGTGATTCCTGGGTAAGTGGAAACAAATGAAGTAAGGTCTAGGATTGCACCAGCTTATTTCCTGAAATTTCCCAAACCACAGTTCAGCACAACCCAGGTATCACTGAAGGTGATACAGAGCTGGGAGTCTAGGAAGACAAAGGGGGTTTTGGTAGCGGTTCACATGGCACATTGCCAAGAAGGAGAGATCTGCACAGAGAGAGAGCCCCAGTGATCTACAGAGGGTCTCCTCGAATTTGTAGTGCACACTGACGAGTGTTACATACAGGGAAACCACCTAAAGGGCAAGGAAAATACTTCTCAAAAGTAGCACGGGAACCAATCCCAGGTTCTAAAATTAGGGTTGGAATACTTAGTATTTTCAATGCCTAGTGAATTTCTAACAAAGTTCCCAGAAGGGCATAACCTCAGCAGTGGGGCCAAATTAGCCCTAGACCTCCATTTTCAAATGTGGTGCTTTATTTCTATTTCAATACAGTAGCTCCTTAAAATTAAGTTTATTAAAATTAAAACTTTAGTGCCTTAGTCTCACCAGACACATTTTATATGCTTAAAAGCTATTGCACTACACACTGTAGGTTTATAAAATATTTCCATCATCCCAGTAAGTTCTACTCTAAGAGTCGGCCCTAAAAAATAATGATCTGTTTTCAAGTAATATAACTACATCTCAGAACAAAATTAAAAATATTTATTAGAATACAAAAATATCCACCACCCAGAAAAGTAAAAATTATATCGTCTGGTATCCAATTAAATTTTCTAGGCAAATAAAAAAGCAGTAACACACTGCTTAATAAAAATGAAAATGAGAAAAAAGAACATAAACAGACCAATATATTCAAGACACTAGAATAAAGCTTGTACACTTTAAATAAAGACAAGGACACAAAAAAGAACCAGAGAGGGATTTCCTAGGTGGTACAGTGGTTAAGAATCCGCCTGCCAATGCAGGGGACACGGGTTCAAGCCCTTCCCCAGAGCAACTAAGCCTGTGCGCTACAACTATTGAGCCTGCGCTCTAGAGCCCATGAGCCACAACTATTGAGCCCATGTGCCACAACTACCGAAGCCCACGCACCTAGAGCCCGTGTTCCATTAAGAAGAGAAGCCACCGCAATGAGGAGCCCACACACAATGAAAAGTAGCCCCCACTCACCGCAACTAGAGAAAGCCCGTGTGCAAGCAACGAAGACCCAACACAGCCAATGAAAATAAATAAATAAATCCAATAAATAAATAAATTTATTAAAAGAAAAAGAACCAGAGAGAACTTCTAACAGATTAGACATTGAAGTCAATTTGAAGATAGAGCAATATAAATTAAAAAAATTTTTAATATAAGGGGGAAATGGGGAAAAAAGGAACAGAGTATCAGTGAGCTGTGAAACAACTTCAAGAGGTCCAATAACTGTGTAACTGGAATCACCAAAAGAGGAGAGTGATGGGGAGACAGAATATATTGGAGAAACTAATAGCCAAAAACTTTCCAAATTTAATAAAATTTATAATCCCACAGATTCAACTCCAAAAAACTCAAATTGTAAGAAACATGAAGAAAACTACAAGGCATATTATTTGATTATAATAATAATCAAATTGCTTAAAAACAATAATAGAATTTGAAAAAAAAAAGACATATAACCTTTATTATTTGAAAGCAATATAGTCAAAAGCTATAGGAAGTGGGTAAAAGTACTGACTAAATAATTTTGGGTTATTTGTTTTCATACATATTAATAAAATACATATGCACATGTTAATATATCATAAGATATGACTAAAGATCACAAATACACTTTAAAGGACCAAAGCACTGCTAAATAGAGGTTGAACTCAGCACTTCAAAGTTTTTGATATTGGCTCAGGATAACTCTGTTATCCTAGGACTTTTTACCAGGATGTACTGTTCTTCCAGAGCAGTCAGTTTTACTTTTTAATTTTTAGATAATAAAGGGAGCTATTTTGTTAAATATTCTAAACAATACAAGATGACATCTTAGAAAATAGTATTCACTTATAGTAAAGATAAATAAAAATGTTAAATTTCCAGTTATTTTGTACTATGTCCATACTTTTCCATTATCAAGTTAAACGTACGGGGACTTCCTAGGTGGCGCAGTGGTTAAGAATCCACCTGCCAATTCAGGAGACACAGGTTTGAGCCCTGCTCCAGGAAGATACCACATTCCACGGAGCAACTAAGCCCGTGTGCCACAACTACTGAAGCCCACGTGCCTAGAGCCTGTGCTCTGCAACAAGAGAAGCCACTACAATGAGGAGCCTGTGCACCATACGCAGCTCCCACTCGCATCAACTAGAGACAGCCCGTGTGCAGCAACGAAGACCCAACACAGCCAATAAATAAATAAAATAAATAATTTATTTTAAAAACTGTTAAATGTATGAAATCTCAAAAACTGAATTTCAGTACTCTTCCCCACTTCCTCCCTTCCTTTAATTAATTAATTTTTAATTTTTTCTTCATCATGTAGAGGGCACAATTACAGAAAATTGAAATTTAGAAAAAAACTTTCAAAATCAAATTTTTACAAAAGCTTAGCCGTGACACATAAGGTGGACATTTTCCAATAAGAAAAAAATGTTACACATTTATAATATAGTCTCACATTTTACTGTGTAACTTGTAAAAATGTAGGAAAGTGTTATAATTTTATGCACATATTTGTGTTAGATGCAGTGTCTAAAACTGGTAAAGAATTTTTTCTACCTTATTTTCTCAAAGTGATCATGTCCATTCACATGGTTTCTAACTTACCATCTATGTTTGTATGTATGTATGTATGGTAACAACTCCCATATCTCTTCAACTCAGCCTTTTATTCTAAGTTTAGATTTATATTTCTAACTAATAAATAGATAGCGTCAGTTTTTTTCTGGATATTCCTAACTTCTTTCAGTTATCAGTGTTGCTTAAACACTGATAACAGTGTTGCTAATGTGAACAGATAGAAACACACTGACATATTTAAATTAAAATGCAAATGTTTAAATTTTCAGTTTATTTCTCATTCTGACAACATACAAAAGATCATACTTTGAGAGACAGAATATGTGTCCTGCTTTCTTGTACATCCCTAGAACAAACTGCTGTGTTTACATGCAGCAGATGCTCAATGAAATCATCATTGATTAGGATTTCTGAGAGGCAATAACCCAAACTAACTACAGTCAATTTGTATTCTACCTCAAAAAAATGCTTTTACTTTAATAATTTATATCCTGATTAAAGGCATCATCTGAGAGCTCTTGAAATATAGGCAAGAAACCTAGGGGAAATGTTCTCTCTGCTTTCTTCACTGTTATAAACAATAAGGTCACCAGTCAATTCTACCTACTGACCACTCATTTCTCCCCTAGATTTAGTAAATGCTTATTACTTAGAATTCTGTCATCCAACCTAATATACTGTAATTCACCTACTATAAAACAGTCCGATGGTTTATCCTGAGAAAATTCTATCAATGGCTTCCCACAGCTTGTCTGCATTTCCAACTACCCATTCTATCATTACTACACATAATACACATCACTCCAAAAGAATTATAGGAGCTGGAATGTACTGTACATTTTGTCCACTGCACCATGCTTGGAAATATGAAGCTTTCCTGACCTTTTCTAGTCATTAAATGGCTACTCAGTGAGCGAACACAATAAAATGAAGTTATAAAAATAATAAAATTCCTATATACATCTAACGTGAAGTTAAAGAAAAGCAAATATTTAAATCTGACTTGCCTGACACTCTGTCAAGAACTTCTGATAATGTTGTTGAGACCGGCAAATGAAGTGTACGGAACTTGTGGCCTGCTCCATACATTGGATGCTGGATGACATGGCTAGTAGCATTAATTCTACCCTTGTACAGCTGGAAATAAATTTAAAAGAAACCAATAAGTGATTTTTTTGAAATGTATATCATTATATAACAATTTCAAAAGCATAGAAGAATATAAAATTCAATAATGCAAAAATATAAAGAGTTTATTTTATATATTGCTTCAAATGTGGCATCTCTGCCATGCAATTCATTGGTCAAACCTTGCATTAGTGCTATTGTACCTAAAAATCTGTCAATTTTCCCCCCAAATCAAATTATGCTATTCATGGTAAGTTACAACAAGGTTATTTCGGCCAGAGTGGGTTAGTTGAGATTTTTAAGTCTTATCATTAAGTATAATGATAAGTTCTAGTTTCATTTTGCTGTATTAGAAATTAAAACAGAGATAAATGCCAGCTCTGATATGAAAATATAAAAAATCTTTACACACGGCTCACCATTAGGATTTAATTTAATTGTTAAATACTCACTGGGCAGGGAGACTGAAGAAACATTGTCACTTTCTCATCTTCCAGCATCAATTGCAAAAATAATCTACGTACAAACCCTGAAATGTTCCCTGATGTTGGAAGGTTCCCTCTTTGAGGAGATGTCTGAAATAGTTCACAGAGAACCTGGCAAAGTGAGAGATTTAAAAAGTTAAATGCAGTATTTATTTGCAGCTTTATATTTAAAGAATAAAGAGGAAATTTAAACTATGGATTAGTAAGTATATTTAAATTCATCACGTCAGCAATTAAGTACTATATTATTTCATCTTAAAATATATGAATATAGAAGTAGACAAAAAGTTAAAAGTAGAACACAAATTTCTGTGATAAGAGAAGTTACTACTACAGAGTTTTCACATAATAAATACCCAGCAAACCTTCAGTCAATATTAATGTGATTAAAATACAATAAAAATTTTGAAAAAAGCATATTAAAAACAAAAACTTAACAAGAAGCTAAGAGATGATAATTAGGCCAGAAAACAATGGAACACAAGTTTCATACTACCCAAAGGCACAAACCAAATTTTAAAACACCCATGTTCAAGGATTTGGCTAAAACTAGTAATTTAAGCATTTCTTTCAAATTAGGCACATTAAGTAGATATAGTTTCCCAATAATTAATTACTTTAGGCAATAAAGTATCTTCCTCTTAAAATCAGATCTTTTTTTTTTGAAAATTATGACAGCTTATCCTTCTAGATATTAATAGTTTAACCTAAATAAACACTATCAAATAAGGGGGTAAAAAAGAAACTGGGGGACTTCTTAGGTGGCGCAGTGGTTAAGAATCCACCTGCCAATACGGGGAGGGACACGGGTTAGATCCCTGCTTCAGGAAGATCCCACATGCCGCAGAGCAACTAAGCTCCTGCACCACAACTACTGAGTCCATGTGCCGAAACCACTACAGCCCACACGCCTAGAGCCCGTGCTTTGCAACAAGAGAAGCCACGGCAATGATGAGTCCGTGCACCACAACGAAGAGTAGCCCCCGCTCACCGCAACTAGAGAAAGCCCATGAGCAGCAACGAAGACCCAATGCAGCCAATCAATCAATTAATTAATTAATTAAAAAAAAAGAAACTGGTTTCTATTTATTGGTGTCTACCATGTCTCAGACAGGCTCTATGCTAGGTACTTCATATACATTACAATATTTAATCCTCTTCAAAAAAAAAAAGTCTTTTGAGAAGCAGGTATTCCTATCTCCATTTTATAGTTTAAACAACTTGTTGAAGATCACAACAGCTAGAAAGGAGCTGAATCTGGCAAAAAGCAGCTAGAATTATTCTTGAGCTAATTCCAGCTTTCAAGATTTTTGGCCCTGTGGACTTAATACAATAAAATCACCTTTCATACTTTTACTGTGATTTGTCAGGACTCTCCTATCTGAAACCTATTCTAATGTCTGCTTCATTAGAAGCAAATCAACAGCTGTAACAACCCAGTCACTACAAAATCCAATGCCTCAATGCAGATGAGGCACTCAATGGCCACCTTTAAGCGGTCAATCCTGTTCCAGCAGCTGAAGCGTCATTCTTTTTATTTGGGGAGATTTTTTTAAAATGATGAATGTATGATCTTTAGGTAGAATCTCCGTGAATTTGCCCATCATTCATCAAAAAGATTAACTAACCCACGTAACAGTTGAGGAAAGGAGGGAAGAGATATCAGTACTTAATTTTAATTATGGTTTCAATTCAAATACTTAAATGCAACCAACTCCAAACTTCACCATCACCGGGCCTTAATACATGACCCTTCCTGAACTAATTTCAAGAGTGCTATGTGACAGCACATTAAAATAATAAGACACCTGGAACATACACCAGTTTTTCTACTCTTACCTGGGCCATCAGCTTTTGATTATTAGGGTGACATGAAATGCACTGCAGAAAGAATGCAACCGTTGCGTTCTCAATTGCTGTCCTCTGTTGAGTAGTCAATCCTGTTGTAGCAGCTGAGGAAAGAGAAGCTGATCTTGCACTGGTCTGTTGTGCACCTAAATTATGTCCTCCAGAAGTGGACCCAGAGTGACATAATAAAAACAGAAGTGCTGTCCATAGTGGATTGACTTCAGACCCACCAAGCCAGTCTTTCATAATATGGCTATTGCCAACTTCTGTCAAAAACCTAAGAATAGGAGCAACCAGGTCTGCTGTGATAGGCATCTTATTACATTGTTGTGGAACGTGATGTCGCCTCAGTTTGTCCTGGGAAAGATCTACTGATTGAGCAATGCTTTCAGAGTTAGAAATGTGGCTAAAACAGAAACTAGCCAGACTCCTCACAAGAAGAGAAGGCAAACCTGAGTCCAGTAATTGTTTGATAGCTTCTGGAGACTGAGAAGAGGAAGCAAGGGTTGCCAAATGTGATTCAGTTAGTGCAAGAGGTGCTTGTGCATTTTTAGAGTCATCTGTTAAAGATGAACTAAGATCTTGCTTTTTGCTATCATCTGTCATTGATAGTCCGTGATGACACTGCATTGGGGGAGGGGTAATTCCCATCCAGCCCATGAGCAAAGAAAAATAACTTGGGTGTATGTGACACATCGAGCAAAGTAGACTGTCAACAGCTTTCTTCAAAACCATATTGCAGGGAAGAGACATGGACCAATTAAAAAGTAACCTGGGGAATAAAAGACACCATGTTAACCATACATACATATTTTTAGAAAAATCTCACTGTCAATTATTTCTACTAGAAATCACTCTGATGAAAATTATATAGTTTGACACTCAATATTATGACCCTATAGTGTTTCAGGAAGACTGTGATGAACATCATGAAGTACTTCAGTAGATTGGAAGTTAGATTAGATTTGTAACATGAGTACAGAAAACCAAGAGATCTATATCAATATGGTTCTACCATTCTCTGTGTGACCCCCAAAAATAACAAAGAGAAACGATGAAACAATTATACCAAAGAAATGTTTAGACTGAATCTGACATGGCTTTAATTCATGTCTGCAAAATGAAAACTATTAGTGAGTTTCACTAATAAGCCATGCATTATGCCAACTGACAGGAACAAATATGAAAATGACAAACTAGAGGACAAAAGGGCAACCTTTTATGAGTCACGGAAGTCTTTAGAAAAAAATATTATATTTTGTAATAGAGACTTAGCAGTTATTAGACAGTCAGCTCAACAAAGCCTTAACTAAGTATAGTGAAGAAATGTGGGTTAAGTGGAAATTACTTGTCAAAAGAACCTTCATAACAGCTGTCTAGAAAGAACCACTTGTAAAAACTGTCTAAAGTAGTCTTTCAAAATTTCTAGCTAAACTTTTCCTCCAAAGTTGCATATTAAAGATAAAAGAACCTGGTGGGTAAATCTGCAGATGAGAATAAACACTATGAACTGCAGAATACATTAAACATTCCAATTTTAGGTGGGAAAAGAAGTAATGACACTAATTTATTTTCATGTTTTAGGACTTTGAAGTATTATTTTTACACAAATAAGCATGTAAAATGCTGTTTCATCAAGTAAAATCCTAAACTAATCTAGTACTGGGGGCAAAAAAAAGAATTTCACAAATCATACTTACTCAAAGAGCTCTCGGTCTAGCAGTGCTGGTAAATCATACTCTACCAGCAATTCGTAACTGTGCCACAGAATTGCTGCTACACAGTGCAAATGAGAAGGAGATGGCATCAGAAGACCGTACTCTATTGTCGAAGAGTTAGGACACATGTAGCTCATCCTGCCATTTCTTTTCATAGCAGCCACTTTGGCAGAATCACTGACCCATTTTAACAAGGCCTGAATTCTTAAAAGAAGAAGATGAATTCAAATAACCAATTACACTACAGCTGACATTTAATACAGATAAATACCACCACTGCATATAACCAATGTATTTATGAGAATAATATACTGACTGTTCTGGATAATTTTAATCTATCAGTAAAATAGGAGAGAAAATAAATTATACAATCAATAATATCATAGTAATTCTAATTTTCCAATTACCTTACCAATCTTAAGCAATGAAAATGTCTGAGATAATTCAAGCCTAATTCAGCAAATAAACACTGATTCTCACCTCATTTATGACAGAATATATAAATGTCTAGAATTACAGGATACAGAGCTTCAAAAAACTCTCCTCTAAATTTCTACTCACCTTATAAAAAATCCACATACCATAGACCTGGGGCCAATCCTTGTGCAAAATCTCATGCAATACAGCATGTTTCACAACTCTGGTCCCCAAACATTAAATACTAGTAGCAGCCACCCACCCTCCTTCATTCTGACAAACAAAATAGCCCCAACATATGTTTTTTCAAGCGCCACCCTACACTCAATCCTCTAGAGCTGGGGAGCACAGAATGAAAGCAAAAGGCTTTTAATTTGGAGTTTGTATTCTGTGGGGGTGGGAAGTGAGATTTATTGTCAAGTTGTTAAAACATTGTATTTATCTTTGTTTTGTTTACTTTTAAATGTCTAGGTTAGAGCACAAGATTCTTTGCTTCAGGGTAAAAGAAACAGGAGTTGGAAGATATATACTACTACTTAATTCCTCTCTCTACCCTGAATGACTGAAGGATAAGATGCTTTAAATTTCATATGACAGGAAATAAGGACAAGTCATAGAGAAAGAAGGGAGATGAGGCAATTAGGGAAGAGCAACATTTTCCAGAAAAATAGCAGCCAACAATTTTGTCCCTAATGTCAGTTCTGAAACATTCTGAAATATCTACATTTGCATTATGCTACGAAAATTTTAAGTGCATTCTTCTTCTTATGATAAAAAAAATTTAAAAATTAGTCACCAGAGATTTTAAGAAACCTATTCTTGAAAAATATTTCGCTCATATTTTTAATATATTTTTAATTCTATTAACCATATGATTTAAATTTGACAAACTATTTACTTTGTCAAAAAATACTCTGATATATTTTTAAATATAGTATAGTTATCATATAGTTTATATAAAGCAAAAAGTTTTATGGAAAGGAAGTCAGCCTACTTAATATTTTGAAGTTATCCTTCAGAAACTAATTTTACTTTGTTAAATATGTCCTTTAAATATTTTTAATCCAGAGAATATGAAAGCAATGAGCCTAAAATAAATGAAAGTTATTACATTATCAGGGATTAAATAATAATTTTTCTGAGATGCCTTCACTCCTGGCACCCTGATTGATATACCCTTACGTCTGACCTAAGTAAATCTTCCCTTATGAGTGACACTGCTCTGTCTCTCCAATCCTGAGGGCACAAGCTGAACTCAATAAACTTGATCTCTCCAGTATTAGTACAATGCCAAGCATATAGCAACTACTCAGTAAATATCTATAAAATGAGTAAGTACCCACCAAAAAATAATCTGTTAATTATTTATGAAGTAAGACATTTAATACCAAATGATCTCACTTTAATTACAAACTAATTAAAATATTAAAGAATGTTAATTGGATATAAAATATTCAACATACTTAAAAGGATATTAACTTAGGAAACAATCTCTAGCATAAAGGTAATTTATATTACTTACAGAGTCACACACTCTAAACATGGTCTCCAGATACAGATGATATACATAAAACTAGAAAATGCCAAGCATTGTTCAAAAACTTAACAAAAACATGTTTCAAAAATACTTAGAATCCTTATCAATTTGGAGGTAAAAGACATCAAGGAAGAACTACATTAGTAAAACTCATCTACAATTACCTATACTGAAAGATCACTAAACATTTAGGTGAAGCATTCAGATATTATTTACTTGGCATGACAGTGTTTCACTTTGTGGCAGGAAGCAAGAGAGAGGGTAAGGAGTCTAATGAAAAGGTGTCAATGAATAATATAAATAATCAATAATAATAAGTAATCAATAAAAATAAACATTTTTTACTATTATCAAAATAGTCCAAGTACCTAATATGGATACAATATGCCTGTATTTCTATGTGTTTAGTAATACTAAGCTTAACTTTTCCAGAAAGATCTAAAAAGAAAGCATTACAAGTAACGTTCACTACATGTGACTGTGTGTACGTGTGTCCTCATATGAAAAATGAGATCACCACATACCTGTCTTTTGTTCCAGGATCCTGAGTTGTTCCAAGCTGGTAAAGAATATCTATTGTAGAGTCAGAAGAGAGTCCATTCAGTCTTCCAAAAAGTAAAGGGCTATTCAAATCTTGCAACAAAGAATTAAAAGGAAAAATTTGCTAAATAAGCAAATGGGATGAGAAGATTTGCTCAATTTAATCTTAAATTATTCACTAAAAATAACTTCTGTAAATTTCAACAACAAGAGCAACAAAAAACAAACTCCAAAAATAATGAAGCCATAATGGAAGTTAATTTCAGAAACAGAATTAATCACAAATATCACATAGTTCAATTGTCATTACCTTGCAGACACATAAAAGTTAAAATATCAAAATTAATTGTCACCTGTAGGATCACTGCCTGATGCTGCACAATTTCTCAGAAGAATGTCTATAAGCTTCAGGCCGATTCTAGTGGACTGCAGTCCTATCTTTACAAGCACAACCTCAATGTTGGGTGAATGCATTCCACAGTACGGAGACATCAATAAGGCAGCACAAGTCTGTAGCAAATTAGCAGTAGGTGCAGCTGCACTTGCCATCATTCCTTCCAGATCACTTATGTGAGTAAGGCAATGATGTAATAACCGTAACCATCCAATACTGAAATAGACAACACAAAATGGCCTACATGGGTAAATTTAAGTAGCTTAAATTACTTCAGGGGTAAAACAAAATTTCTCATAGATCAGCATGTTGTGGCTGGACCTGGAGATTGTCATACTGAGTGAAGTCAGTCAGACACAGAAAGACAACAGATGATATGGCTTATACATGGATTCCACAAAAAGGGTACAGATGAACTTATTTACAAAACAGAAGTAGAGTCACGAATGTAGAAAACAAACTTATGGTTACCAGGCGATAAGTGGGGGGAGGAATAAACTGGGAGACCAGGATTGACATATACACACTACTATATATAAAACAGGTAACTAATAAGGACCTGCTGTAGAGAACAGGGAACTCTACTCAATACTCCGTAATGGCCTACATGGGAAAAGAATCTTTAAAAAAAAAAAAAAATTCCTTGTGACTTATAAAGCAGGGAAAAAAAAAAAACACCAAAAAGATCGGCATGTTGTATGTCATAAATAGCACCAATCTATCTTAAAAATGAATACTATTAGAATACTGTAACATCAATAAAGAATTAAACACCCAGTAATTTTCCCCTATAACACAACAAATAAAAGTACTTAAGTGCTAGTACCATTTAGGAATTATGAATTTGCTTTTTATCTAATTAGTCAGGAAATGTTTTTGTATATACATAGATTTATATACATAAATACAAACTGCATAGGATCATAGAATTGCAAAACTGTAAAGTATTGGCAGCTTGAGAACAAAAAGGAAATCCTAAATTTTTTTGCCAGGTAAAACTTACAATAAAACCAATATAGAATTTTCAACCATCAAACTTTACCATAAGAATGTAAACTAAAGGATATATTCAGGTCATTCTTTGTCTGGTCAGTTTTTATAGCTCAAATCTAACCCTCTGCTGACTGGCAAGTCAGGAATTACCATATAAGACTAGGTGCCTATCTATATGGTCAGTTTGTATCATTCAGATGAACTCTTGGGGACAGACATTTGGAAATGCTTACATAAGACTACAATCCAAAAAACTAGAACCTATATACCACATTGTGGATCATCAAGGATTAAACACACATAAATCTCAATTTTAACCAGCCTTAGGGTTCTGCTTCTACAGAATCATTCTTTATTACATTTAATAAAATTATGATATTATTTAGATACGTATGGAACAAAGAATTTCCTAAACTCTAAAAAAGAAAAAAACCCACAGAATAAATAATTTCATGAAAAGTACAGATAGGTTTTCCTTAAGAATGAAAAACTACATACCTTGTTTTGGATACCTGATCTTCAGATGGAAGAAAGGGATTATTAACTGTTGCTGAAGAAGTGGTACCAAAAGCGGTGAGGCCCAGTAATTTAATTTGTGAAAGGCCTAATGTGCTGGCATCTCGTGGACGATGGAGTCTAAGGCAGACAGCAGAAGCTACTTCAGCTTTTACAAGCTGAATTTTTATGTAGGTGAGACCACTTGTGACAACAGGAGTGGATAATGGTAGCATGTTTACCCCATCTGCACTTACTTCAACAGACACTGAGGATGGACAGGCTACAGGAAGAGAAAATTGAACAATTGCTAAGGAAAAAGTAAACCAGAGTTCATATTTTAATGGCAATCACAGTAAAACAGCAGCTTTCAGTTATATTCACTAGAAACTCATAAAAAGAAAACGGATACACCAAGTCATGCTTTGTCATTGACTTTCACCATAATTGATTTTGCAGCTATTATATGAAACTCACCGTATAATAAAAATTGCATTTAAAAAACTCGAACATTAACCTAAAAAAAAGAGTAACTGAAGATATGTAATCCACATGTACTTAATTCTCCCCAAGAAAACAAAAATAGGCAATTACTCTATTATTCCTGCTTTACTCGTCCTCATCAGCAACAACAGGGGCATGTGATTAACATAGTACAGTTTACTGTTATAACTGATTTGGGAAGAATGTAATTCAAAAAGTACCTTTTCACAAATTTATTATTTCACTACTACCATATTGCTATGATTTTAAACACAGTTGAGTTTAGAAATTGCTTTTGCCTCTAATCTTTTTTTGCCTTTCAAAATTTAAACAAATATCCAGAATATTTAAAAATAAAATCATTTTCTGCTAAAATTTAAGGAGGCCCAATGATGTATGGCCTCCTCCCATGGCAGCTGCTATGGGAAAAATATTTCTTTCTCACAAACATGGAAGCTCATATAATAAATTTATCTATCAACTAAAACAAACTTTGAACTTTTAATTTCAACTGTAAAATTAGGAAGTAACTTTTATTATATTCCAATTACACCCCTGGTTTACACTGAGAACTAGAAAGTCATATCAATTTTTAAATTTAATCTTGCCTTTTGATATAAGTATTATCCACATTATTTAATCTCTTTGCCTCTGTCAATACATACTGACAACAGAGATTAAATAATCCAAACCCCCAAATGAACAAAGTGCACATTTTTTGTTTGTTTTTTTAATTTTTAATTTTTTCAATAAACTGCATATATTTAGAGTGTACAGTTTGGTATCCCAATCTCCCAATTCATTCCCCCCTCAACTCCCCCCGCTTTCCCCACTTGGTGTCCACATGTTTGTTCTCTACATCTGTGTCTCTATTTCTGCCTTGCAAAGTGCACATTTTATATTCAAGCCTGTGTTTCATTCTAAATGCTATGTTATTTCCACTGGAATACACTATATCTTCAGTTTCTGCTCCAATCCAAAACCAAGATTACTCAGCACACTTGTATTAGAGAACACGTAACCTATTGATTTTTCATCATGTACAGAGTTCTTCCTGTCCCAATTCCTATGTGCAAATTCTAGCTATACTTCAAAGCCACCATTCACATGAATCACTTTCTCATTCGAAATAAAAGCAGTTTCTTCCTCATCTCAGATTATCCCCTAAGTCTTACACTGACTTATATTTTGCCATGTAATATAGTTATTTTTGACCTGCTAAAACACTGTCTGTTTTTCTTCTGCTATTTTACTCATTATATCTATTTTAACCTAATATATGTGGATTCCAAAACTATAATGGGGTATAATAATAATCTAATCTTGCAAATAAGTGGAAAAAGTTTATTCTCCCAAATATGCCAGGGGTCTACAAAATTTCCCATAGTTCTTCATTAAATTATTGAGTGACGTGGTAGAATCAATCAATGAAGACAAATGATTGTGACAATTTCAACAATTCTGTACAGATTATTATATTTATATTGAAAGAATTTGGGGACCATCATAAATGTAAAATAGTACTTTATTCCTTCATGAATACTTGAAAGAGTTCCTGTTCTTAATGTATAACTTGTTTTCTAAAAATTATTTTCAATTATTTACCTTGCAAAGTTACAACAAAATGTATTCAATGAAAACGTATTCAATGCATCAAATGAATGATACTCAAAATATTAAAAATGTCACACTCAAAACATTACAATAAAAAATTCTTTACAGATGTAATTATCTTACAATGGGAAGGGGAATCTATGTTAATTTCACCTTACAGAGCTAGGACTGAGGACTAGGCTAGAAAAACTAAAACTATCTACAGTTGTACAAACTAACTCATTTTATCTTAATGCTATAGCTTCATAAATTTGGGAGAAGAAGAAAGACAAAATAATACACAACTAGAATATACTTATTTAAATTTCATCACACGTTCTATTTGTTTCAGGGGAACAGCCATGTCAGTTCATCTTATGGGAAGTGATTTGGTGGTAATGTTAAATATTATATTAAAAACTGTTTAAAATTAAGCAATCTGGAAAGTGGTATCTAATTTTATCATTGTTTGCTACTAAGTATTTTTCTCATTTTTTTAAATGCTTCGATATTATAGTTTATTTTCATGATGGATCTTTACAAAAAATATTACTCACTTGCAAGAGATGCAAGGTGAGGTTGGATATGTATCTCTTTAAGAAGAACTGCTGCAGGAAGGTGAATGGTAAGGTCGCACCAAGCCTCCTCTGGCAGAAAGATGTAGGACCACGCAGCAGAGCGAGCTCTTCTATGGGGTGGTGTGGCCTGCAAAAGCACCTCAGCTGGTTGGGCAGTAGGACTGCTAGATGTGATTGTACCTACAGAAGTATTTTAAATAAAATAAAAACTTGCAAAAGAAACCCAATAAAGCATCAAGAACTATTTAAATCATAATAATAACACTAGAAAACTTAGCTAAAAACATGAACAATTAATACTATGAATGTACTTCATACACTTAGCATAATTTGCCACAGTATTCACAAAACATCAGGACAGCCAGTCAACTGGCAAAGTGACAAATTCACTGTTAACTGCTGCCGAATTTCTGTATACTAACATGTCAAATGAAAACTAAACTAGCAACAACAAATCTAGCACAATAATTCTCAAATGACTTAAGTAAAAAACAATGTCCAATACAGCCTTCAACTTGAAAATAATCACCTTTATTCTAAATTGTCAATATTCATAAGTTAGAAATATGAAAAGAAAAACATAAAAAGAAACTATATTTCTGGAAAAAAGAATATATAAATTTGAAACTTCTTAAAAAAATACCACTCAAAATAAGAAGGAACAAGTCCTTTAAAACTGATTAACATTTACACTGAAAACTGACATAAGAATCTACTATTTAGTTTCATAAATTGTGTTCTATTTAGATTTAGAAATAAAAACAAATTTTACTACTGAAGAACAATTAAAAACTTTCTTCTAATCAGTAGAATGCTTGAAAAACTACTACCTTTAAAATCGATGGTTTGTAATTAAAACAGTGATATTATAACACAATCAACTTACTCTGACAACTATTTTTGCTTCATATCAGCCAATTAACTATTTAAATTCATACATGTAAGATGAAAAAACTCTTTTCTTACCCAGGGGTGCAAAGTTATGGATCCCTTCTGCATTGTCAGGCTCAGAAGCTAGTATTCTTGTTTTCAAAGTGCTATCAACAGCTTTATTTGGACCAGAGTCAAGAAATTTCATAATAGTTGATACCATGCTTCTTGCAGTGTTTACAATAGCCCTTGTACTAGTAACCATATTGTTGCAAATGAGCTGAACACCACCTAAATTTAAAAGGAATACTAAATGAAAATTATCTTAACATAGGTGATTTGACGTTGAGTCAACTTTCACAGACAACTACAAAACTAAGATTATAATGTACTATTGAATGATTACACTTAAATGACAGTTTTAGAAATTTTGTCTTACCCATATCATGGAATGCTTTCAAGGCCTCACTAGTATCCAGTACTCTCAAAATGAACCACAATAATGGTTCAGATAACTGGCAAGTAGCGAGAGAGCCCTAAAAAAAAAAAACACACACACGTACACTGTGATTTTTAAAAGGTAATTATTAACTTCCTGTGAATTAAAACAACTAAATTTCTTATTGAATGTAATATTCTTTTATAGATAATAATTATAAAATCGTAACCTTAACCTAAATCACTAAATACAAAATGTCTGCCAAAATATTTACGAAATCTTACATGAATCAAAAAAGAAGTGAACAGTCTCCTCTCTGAATTTAGCATTTTTTTGTGTCTGACTTTACCTAGTATTATCGTTTTCTACCTTAATTTAATGTACGTTAATTTGTTTTCCAGTAGACAGTACTTTCATTTAAAAAAGTATCCTTCTCAAATATGCTTGTATCTTCCAAAAGGGAAATATATATACACATGCAATATATATTTATGAAAATGATAATTATATACTAACGTATAAGAGATTCCTTAAGAAATTATGTTTTGGACTTCCCTGGTGGTCCAGTAGGTAAGACTCTGCACTCCCAATGCAGGGGGCCTGGGTTCAATTCCTGGTCAAGGAACTAGATCCCACATGCATGCCACAACTAAAAGATCCCGTCTATAGGCAGCAACAAAGATCCCACATGTGGCAAGAAAGATTTTGTGTGCCGCAACTAAGACCCAGTGCAGCCAAACAAATAAATTAATTATTTTATTAAACAAAAGAAAGAAATTACATTTTAAAATCTGCTTTTAAAAAAAATGGTAAAGAAACTAGAAATTAATCACTTGTTCCTAAAATTTCATTTTTTAAAAAGGATATTTAAAAAGTAGTAACATTCTAATCTATTTCTCTTTTAAAAATTACCAAAACCCCTTTTAACTGAAAGGAACCTAAATATGTAACTTAAGCTTGGAAAAAAATACTCATATTAAATTTTCATATGTAACATCTATGAAGAACATGTTGGTATTCAACTATGCTATGCTTAGGGAAAAGGAAAGAACTACTTCTTAAGACAATGGAAAGAAAACCTAATATTTAAAAATATGTTAAACGTTTTATTCTTACATCACTGTAATCATCTTTGACAATTTCAAGGAAACTTTTCTCTCCAAGTTATATTACTCATCTATAGTTCTCAACTGCTGATTCTGTTCATTTTCCAATATATAACTAGAACACTCTATTTGTCTCTGTCTTACAAATAATTCTCTGCTCCCATTGCTAGTAACTACTTAAATTACTGCAGCTCTTGCTGGACTGAACTTACCTGTCTGCCCATATATCCACAGGCCATGTAGGTTAAAATTGGCTGCAACATCACGTGAACTGTAGAAGCTTTTTTACTAAGGGTTGTCAGTATGGTAAATAATCCATCCCCAACTGATATGGCATCTAACCCACCATGAAAGTTTTCGTGTTTGGTGAGATGTAATCCACTTGCCCCTAGTTTAAATAAAAAGATTACATATTTCTAAAAAAGCATATCCTTAAAAACCAAAAATAATTAAAATAGAGAGTCCTAAAAGCCATTTTTTCCCCAAAACCATCAAAGGATGGGTACATAAAAGCTGTGAGTACACGTGTGTATACATATACACATATCTAGAAATCAAAATATGTATCATAACGTTCAGTACAGCATGTTTCTTTGGTTGTCTTTTTATAGGAGATACCTCTGTTTTGCTGGTAACAATATAAAAAAGCTGTTGTTCCGTGACATGACTGAGGAACATCATTATACATACCAAGAAGAAAAGGAGAGAAAAACAGGCGATACTATTAGGTAACTATACTTCAACACTTTTAATCAAAAAGAAGGTATGGTCATTTCCCTTACATGAAGGAAGAAATACTAATAAGCAAAATATATCAGGAATAGATTTTGTCACAATTTACAGAAGTTCAGTTAAAAAAATTAACATAATATATTAGCTTTCAAATGGATACAAAAGTTAAGCAACAATAATAATGAATAAAAATAAATAATATATTTTACATTGATATATATGTCACAGAAACTGTTAAACTTGAACAAAATTTTATACTTCACTTTTTAGGAAACTGTGAATAAATAAATCTTTCTCATTCCCTAATACAAAATTTGATGTGAAATTCTTCATCTTTAAAAAGTCAGAGATACGTGACTATAAATTATGAAACCTAACTCACAAGACTGATTTTTTTCTTAATTTAATTCACTACATTTAATTCACTAATTTATTTTGTTAGTATTTTCCAATTTTTAAAAAATTCACACATAAAAATTTTCAACTGATTGAAGCCACTCTATAAAAGTTTTCACTAATAAAAACCAGTCATACCAAGAAGTTTATAATAAAAACTCTGCACTATACAGTAAAAAGAAAATGAATTCATACATTGCTAAAGGAAAGAGATACAGCACTAGGAACAGGTATAAGATTAATATTCTCAATACGTACCAATGATCATCGCCATGGCACTGCTATTACACAGGCCCAGAGCAGACAAAATCTGGCTCATAATCTGTTGGTTGGCTAACACTAAGTCAGCGACATATGCAGGTGATCCTTGAATACTACTACTGCTTCCATTACCATCTTTGCCTCCTGAAACTTTTTCTTCATCTGAGACACTGTCTGTCGTATTGGTGGTCACAGACACTCTTGCACTGTATTCCCTATTGCCTGAAAGCGGCAGCTGTACTAAAATGTTAACCAGTTTTAACAAATCAAACATGAGTTGATCTCTTGTCATTTCACCACAAACTGCTTTTGCATCACCTGGACGAATGAGGTTGGCAAAGAGTCCCCCAAAGCATGCTCGAGCACCCACTGAGCTATCTGATCCACTTCGAGACATTACTTTGTCTGAGCAAGTGATATAGTGGTGCACTAAAAAAGTGACAGACTCTATCACGGCAGAAATAGTACTAACTGAAACGACTTCAAAATTCTGCTCCAAAGTGAATTCTAAGAGCTTTACTTGGGCATCAAGAGGTCCTTGGCCTGTCTGGAAGGCACCCCTGCAAAAGAAGAGAGAGGATTAAAAATTAATCCATTTTAAATTGTTTTGAAAGAATACAAGAAAGCTAAACAATAATTAAATTCCTGGTATTCACTATTTCATTTTGTAGCAAAGAGTTTCCATCTCTTCCTGAGTCCTTCTTGTTCTTGTCTCCATTTTACCATGCAAAATAAAAAATGAATTTCCTTCCACACAGAAAACCGAAGGACACATAAATCAAAGAGGAGACTTTGAAGCTACCAACTGAAATAATTATATACCACACGGCACTCCTCATAACGAATGAGCCTTGGTTAGTTACAACCTCAAATATTGTTAATTAAACATTTCTTACTGATTTTGATTTTCAAAACTTAAGAGTCAATCAAATAATTCTTATGCATCAAAATTGAATGCTCTCTAGTTCTGCTTACGCCTAAGACACAGAAAGCTGGAAAGATCATTGCCTCCAACTTAACAATAAAAAAAGCCAAACTTAACAATAAAAAAAACCCAAATGAACTCTAAAGTCATAACTCTTCTTGAACCCATCAGAGAGCTGAGGACAAAAGAGTACCAAAAAGGCTGAAATCCACGAAAAGACTGACACCTCCAAGGAGATGCAATATGAACATTGGCTTTGCTGTCACAGAATTTAGGAAGTTGAGATGCCGGCAATACGCAAAAGGATAAGAAGAATTCACTAAACTATTTAACAAATTGTTAAATCCGGGTAGGTAAGGGTGGTAACACTGAACCCTTGGAGTTTACACCCATTCACAGGCACCCTCCCACACATACCTTGCCCTGTGCATCTATTCTACCTGACTGTTCCTGAGCTTTACACTTTATAATAAACTGGTAAATATAAGTAAAGTGTTTTTCCTGAGTTCTGTGAGTCTTTCTAGCAAATTACTGAACCTGAAGGGGGGATTGTGAGAACCCCTGAATTTGCTCAAATCATACAAAAGTGTGGGTAATCTGGGGACCTTGGACTTGCAAGTGCCCTCTGAAGTAAGGGCAGTCTTGTGGGACTGAGCAGTTAAAACTGTAAATCTGTGGTTAACTATGGATAGTGACAGAATAGGAATGAATTGTAGAACAGACTGACAGAAAATCAGGGAAATAGTGTTAAAAAAGACACCATGTATTTGGTGCTAGTGGAAAAAAACCCCCTCAAATACCATTAGCTGTTTCCTACTAGAGAGAATGAAATGCTCCCTGGTTCAGAAATGGCCAAAGATACAAGCCAGAGTTTGGCTGACAAAAAGAAGGAAAAACTTATTGAGAAAGCTCCTTCCCCTGAGGTTCGGTCATGGAGGGCCTGCCAAAGACTGAGGCTGGACAGAGTATCAGAAAACACCTGCCATCACTAGGAGTCTAGTGAACATTAAGAAACAAGCAAAAGGGACTTCTCTGGTGGCACAGTGGTTAAGAATCCACCTGCCAATGCAGGGGAGAGAAGTTCGAGCCCTGGTCCAAGAAGATTCCACATGCCACAGAGCAACTCAGCCCAAGTGCCACAACTACTGAGCCTGCACTCTAGAGCCCGCAAGCCACAACTACTGAGCCCATGCACCTAGACCCTGTGCTCCACAACAAGAAAAGCCACCACACCGCAACAAAGAGTAGCCCCTGCTCACCGCAACTAGAGAAAGCCCACGCACAGGAGTGAAGGCCCAACACAGCCAAAAGTAAATAAATTAATTAAATAAAAGAGAAAGAAACAAACAAAAGTAGTTGACTGCTAGAGATGGAGCCATGGAGAGAGAGTCTTTCTGTGTACAAATGTATACAGAAGAACAAAAGCTAAGGATGTAACAAGAAGACTTGAAAGAACTCCCCGTACCCTGACCCACATCGAAGCAGAAGCTAAATAGATCATTCTGAAGCTGATGAAACACACAAAGTAACCACAGGAACAACAAAACCAAAGCCAAGTCAAATCCTGAAAAGAGTGACTCAAATCCTCATACTAATTATCAAGTAAAAGAGGCTTGTCCATTTCCAGGCATAAATACTATTTACTTCAGTGTCTAAAAGATATGTGATTATCTAAGGCAAAAACTGTAGGGACATATTATGTTTACAGCGTATGTAAAAGTAAACAGATGACACCTACACCACAAAGGATGAGACAAAAAAACTGTAAATATACTGCTGTAAAGTTCTTACATTATATGTGAGTTGAGGTACAATAATACTTGAGGCAGAATGTGAAGAAATAAAGATGCATATTGCGGAGATAGCATTAAGATGGCGGAGGAGGTAAGCCCAAACACATAGGGGCACCTTATCTTTGACAAAGAAGGCAAGAATATACAATGGAAAAAAGACAGCCTCTTCAATAAGTGGTGCTGGGAAAATTGGACAGCAACATGTAAAAGAATGAAATTAGAACACTTCCTAACACTATACACAAAAAGAAACTCCAAATGGATTAAAGACCTACTTGTAAGGCCAGACACTAGAAAACTCCTAGAGGAAAACATAGGCAGAACACTCTATGACATACATCAAAGCAAGATCCTTTTTGACCCACCTCCTAGAATCAGGGAAATAAAATCAAGAATAAACAAATGGGACCTCATGAAACTTAAAAGCTTTTGCACAGCAAAAAAAACCATAAACAAGACTAAAAGGCAACCCTCAGAATGGGAAAAAATAATTGCCTATGAAACAACGGACAAAGGATTAACCTCCAAAATATACAAGCAGCTCATGAAGCTTCATACCAAAAAAGCACATAACCCAACGCACAAATGGGCAGAAGACCTAAATAGACATTTCTCCAAAGAAGACATACAGATGGCCAACAAACACATGAAAAGATGCTCAACATCACTCATCATCAGAGAAATGCGAGTCAAAGCCACAATGAGGTATCACTTCACACCAATCAGAATGGCCATCATCACAAAATCTGGAAATAACAAATGTTGGAGAGGGTGTGGAGAAAAGGGAACTCTCCTGCACTGTTGGTGGGAATGTAAGTTGGTACAGCCACTATGGAAAACAATTTGGAGGTTCCTTAAAAAACTACAAATAGAACTACCATATGATCCAGTCATCCCACTCCTGGGCATATACCCAAAGAAAACCATAATCCCAAAAGAAACTTGTACCATAATGTTTATTGCAGCACTATTTACAATAGCCAGGACATGGAAGCAACCTAAGTGCCCATCAACAAATGAATGGATAAAGAAGATGTGGCATATATATACAATGGAATATTACTCAGCTATAAAAAGGGATGAGATGGAGCTATATGTAATGAGGTGGATAGAACTACAGTCTGTCATACAGAGTGAAGTAAGTCAGAAAGAGAAAGACAAATATTGTATGCTAACTCACATATACGGAATCTAAAAATGGTACTGATGAACTCAGTGACAAGAACAAGGACGCAGATACAGAGAATGGACTGGAGAACTCGAGGTTTGGGAGGGGGCGGGGGGTGAAGGGGAAGCTGAGACAAAGCGAGAGAGTAGCACAGACATATATATACTACCAACTGTAAAACAGATAGTCAGTGGGAAGTTGTTGTATAACAAAGGGAGTCCAACTCGAGGATGGAAGATGCCTTAGAGGACTGGGGCGGGGAGGGTGAGGGGGACTGGGGGGGGGGGAGTCAAGGAAGGGAGGGAATACGGGGATATGTGTATAAAAACAGATGATTGAACTTGGTGTATCCCCCAAAAAATAATTAAAAAAAAAAAAAAAAAAAAAAAAAAGGATGGCAGAGTAGGAGGACTTGTGCTCACTCCCTCTTGCAAGAGCACCAGAATTACAACTAACTACTGAACAACCATCCACAGAAAGACACTGGAACTCACCAAAAAAGACACCCCACATCCAGAGACAAAGAAGAAGCTGCAATGAGACGGTAGGAGGGGCGCAATCGCGTTAAAATCAAATCCCGTAAATGCTGGGTGGGTGACTCACAAACTGGAGAATAGTTAGACTGCAGAAGTCCACCCACGAAAGTGAGGGTTCTGAGCCCCACATCAGGCTTCCCAACCTGGGAGTCCAGCAACAGGAGGAGGAATCCCCAGAGAATCAGACTCTGAAAGCCAGCGGGATTTGATTGCAGGACCTCCACAGGACTGGGGAAAACAGAGACTCCACTCTTGGAGGGCACACAAAAAAATGTGCTCACCAGGACCCAGCGGGGAGGAGCAGTGACCCCATAGGACACTGGACCAGACCTACCTGCTGGTGTTGGAGGGTTGCCTGCAGAGGTGGGGGGGGGGGGGGGGGGGCAGCTGTGGCTCACCGAGGAGGCAGGGGCACTGGCAGCAGGGGTTTTGGGAAGTGCTTATTGGTGTGAGCCCTCCCAGAGTCCACCATTAGCCCCACCAAAGAGCCTGTGGGCTCCAGCACTAGGTGGCCTCAGGCCAAACAACCAACGAGGTGTGAACACAGCCCCACCCATTAGCAGACAAGCAGATTAAAGTTTTACTGAGCTCCACCCACGAAATCGGATTAAAGCTTTACTGAGCTCCACCCACCCAGCCCTACCCACCATCAGTCCCTCCCATCAGGAAGCACATAGGAGGCTCCTAGATAGCTTCTTCCACAAGAGGGCAGACAGCAGTATCCAGCAGTGTCAGCAGTATTTCGTCTTGTGGAACTGAAAACCACAGCCACAGAAAGATAGAGAAAATGAAAAAGCAGAGGACTTTTTACCAGATGAAGGGACAGGATAAAACACCAGAAAAACAACTCAATGAAGAGGAGATAGGCACCCTTCCAGAAAAAGAATTCAGAATAATGATAGTGAAGATGATCCAGGACTTTGAAAAAAGACTGGATGCAAAGATCGAAAAGTTTACCAAAGACCGAGAAGAATTAAAGAACAAACAAACAGAGATATACAACACAATAACGGAAATGAAAAATACACTAGAAGGAACCAATAGCAGATTAACTGAGGCAGAAGGGCAAATAAGTGACCTGGAAGACAGAATGGTGATCATCACTGATGTGGAAAAGAATCAAGAAAAAAGAATGAAAAGAACTGAAGACAGCCTAAGAGACCTCTGGGACAATGTTAAACGCACCAACATTCACATTATAGGGGTCCCAGAAGGAGACGAGAGAGGGAGAAAGGACCTGAGAAAATATTGGAAGAGATTCTAGTTGAAAACTTCCCTAACATGGGAAAGGAAATAGCTACCCAAGTGCAGGAGGCGCAGAGAGTCCCAGGCAGGATAAATCCAAGGAGAAACACACCAAGACATATAGTAGTCAAGTTGACAAAAATTAAAGACAGAGAAATGTTATTAAAAGCATCAAGGGAAAAACCACAAATAACATACAAGGGAACTCCCATAAGGGTAACAGCTGATTTCTCAGCAGAAACTCTGCAAGCCAGAAGGGAGTGGCATGATATATTTCAAGTGATGAAAGGGAAGAACCTACAACCAAGAATACTCTACCCAGCAAGGATCTCATTCAGATTCGATGGAGAAATCAAAAGCTTTACAGACAAGCAACAGCTAAGAGAATTCAGCACCACCAAACCAGCCCTACAACAAATGCTAAAGGAACTTCTCTAAGCGGGAAACATAAGAGAAGAAAAGGACCTACAAAAACAACAAAACAATTAAGAAAATGGTAATAGGAACATACATATCGACAATGACCTTGAATGTAAATGGACTAAATGCACCAACCAGAAGACACAGACTGTCTGAATGGATACAAAAACAAGACCCATATACATGCTGTCTCCAAGAGACCCACTTCAGACCTAGGGACACACACAGAGGGAAAGTGAGGGGATGGAAAAAAATATTCCATGAAAATGAAAATCAAAAGAAAGCTGGAGTAGCAATACTCATATCAGATAAAATAGACTTTAAAATAAAAAATGTTACAAGAGACAAGAAAGGACATTACATAAAGATCAAGGGATCCATCCAAGAAGAGGAGACAGCAATTATAAATATATATGCACCCAATATAGGAGCCCCTCAATACATAAGGCAAATGCTAACAACTATGAAAGAGGAAATGCAAGGCAGAGATAGAGACACAGGTGTAGAGAACAAACACATGGACACCAAGTGGGGAAAGCGGGGAGGGTTGGGGGGGGGATGAATTGGGAGATTGGGACACCAAATTGTACACTCTAAATATATGCTGTTTAATGTCTGTTAACTGTATCTCAATAAAAGTTCTTAAAAAAATAAAAATAAAAATAATTTTTAAAAAAAGATGCATATTGCAAAGCTAGGGAAAATAATATAATCAAAATTTCTTTGTTACAAATAATAACACTAGAAACAAAATGAAATCATTATTAAAAATAATTTAATCCAAAAGTAGGCAAGAAAAAAAAAATTAAGTAAAGAACAGAGTAAACAAAACTGGCAAGGTAATCAATTTTAGTCTACTATTTCAATAATGACATTAAATGTAAAGTGGTCTAACAGATGAATTAAGAGACCATATTGTCAAATACTTATACAAGAAAAGCTGAAAGGTCTCAAATCAATCTAAGCTAGAAAAGGGCAAATAAAACTCAAAGTGGAAAGAAGGAAAAAATAACCACTGGAGCCAAATTTAATGAAATTGGAAATGAAAAACTAAAGGACATCAACAAAGCTTTAAGTTGGTTCTTTGAAAATATCAATATTATTATAAACCTCTAGCAAGAATGACCAAAATAAAGATTAAAATTACCAATATCAGAAATGACAGAATGAATTAAACTACATCCTATAAACATTAAAAAGATAATATACAAATAATAAATTCAACAACACAGATGAGATGAACAAATTCCTTCAAGACACAAACTGCCAAAGCCCACTCAAGAAGAAAGAAAACCTGAATAATCTTTTACCTATAAAATAAAAAGAAACTTTTTTCTGCAAAGAAAATTCTAGACCCTGGTTGGCTCAAAGGCAACTATCAATTATTTAAGTAAGTAATAATCCAATTTTACACAACCTCTTCCAGAAAATAAAAAGGAAACACTCTCTTTAGGAGTCCAGCATTACCTTGGCATAAAAATCAAAGACATTTTTTAAAATGCAAATATCTCTCATAAACATAGATTCTAAAATCGTCAACGAAGTATTAACTACTTAAATCCAGCAAGATATAAAAAGGAAAATACATCATGACCAAGTGAGTATATCCTGGGAATGCATACTGATCAACACTTTAAAAAACTCAATGTAAGTTATCATATCTACAGATTTTAGAAGAAACTATACGATCACTTCAGTAGGCACAGCAAAAGCAAAAGATATACATATTATTCACTGACCACATGACTATACCAAGAAACATCCCAAATATATTTGTGTCTATGTCTATAACTCCATCTGTATCTATAAATATACCTATAATTCTTCCCAAATTGATCTACAGATTGACATATATTCAATCAAAATTGAACAGAAGTGGTTTTTTGTTTTGTTTTGGTTTTGGTTTTTGGGGGGGTGAGTGGGGGATCAACAAGGTGATCCTAAAACTTATATGGAAAAACAAAGAAAGTAGAATAGCCAAAACAACTCTGGAAAAAGAAAGTTGGAAAATCCACACTACCAGACCTCAAGAAATAATATAAAAAAAACAAACCAGTGTGGTATCAGAAAAGAATAAACAAAAACATCAATTCTAGAGAGTCCAGAAATAGAGCAAAACAAATATGGTCAATTGATTTTTGCAAAAGGCAGAAAGAAAATTCAATTTAAAACAGATTTTTTTCAACAAATGCTATAGTAACAATTTGACATCATCCATAGGCAAAAAAAAAAAAAAAAAAAAAGGAACTTTGACCTCAATGCAAAATTTAACTCAATATAAACCTACATGTAAAACCTAAAACTATAAAATTTCTAGAAAAATGCATAGGGGATTATCAATATGACCTTGGGTTAAGCAAGGATATTGTTATGAAACAAAAATAATAATATATTTTTAAAAAGTTGACAAAATTTCAACAAAATTAAAAGCTGCTTTTTGAAAGATATTGTTAAGAAAATGAAAATATAATCCACAGACCAACAGAATATACCTGCAAAACACTTATGTGATAAAAATGAGTGCCCTCTTCATATGAAGTCTGGGTACTTCTTTTCAACCTATGTCATTAACTAAAGAACTACGGACTAATTTATCAGGATACCAGAGACTTTCTTAAAAACATACAAAATTAAAAAAACTAAAAACTAACCATATTTTTGGGCCAGCCAATCAAAGAAAATGTGCTAGAAAATGTATAAGATGTGTACAGGGTGGAAGGGTGTGGAATAGTAGCTGAAAAAAAAAAAATTCTGATTAGTTTTTGAGGCATGTAAACCTATATATACCTTCACTTTAAAAAACAGATCTTGTTAAAAAGATAGCATTTTATAAACTAAAAACAAGACTGATATTTCTGTAGGAAATGGAGTAAATGTATTGAATTTTCATATGAAAACTTTGACTACTGGAGTCTACATAGACAGAACTATACTAAAGTCTATATCTAATGAGTATATTTAAAGGTCTCATATACAGTTAAAGAAAAATGAAATACATGGTGACTTATTTCTGCTTCTTAGTTGGTTTTATTTATAGCACACAAAAGCCTCAAACTCATGTTTTCCATATATACATATGCATCTCATAATAGCATGTTTTTGGTTTTGCGAATCTGCTTCTTCCCACACCTATGCTTCACTGTGTATACACCAGAAACAAGCTGAACTACAATCACATTTGTGTTTTAAAATAGTTATAAAGGGGGAAGAAAACACAAATGAGGATGGTACTATGAGACACAACTTTCTGCAGTTAAGAAAACATATCTCCATATAAATTTTTTACATTAATTTTTTATTAGGTTTCAGGCATTTTGCTAGTGATCTGTGAAAAACAACTATTAGGAATACATTATTAATTTTCATGCTTGCTATTATAAACCATACCTTTTACTGATTTCTAATATTTTGAAATTAACTTTTAAAGAGTGATATAATCTACAAGTGATTTTCATCATTTTCTAACATACATTAAATTTTTTTTTAATTCACTGGCACTTCCACAATGAAAGTAAATAATAGAGATAGCAAACAGCACCTTTTACTTCTTCCTGATATTAATGGGAATTTTAAAAATAAACATAATAGTTTGGTTTGTTCATAATTTTTTTTGTAACTTTAAGATGATACTATTTATTTTCATTAAAAGTTATTCTCAGAAAGTAATGCTGGGTTTTATGAAATGTTTTACAGTATGATGAAAATAATTCATTAATATGATATATATTGCATGATATTGAAGCATTCAGGCATTTTAAGAATCAAACCATCATGGTCACAGCTTATTCTTTTTAATCTATTGCCTGACTTTGGTAATAAATTCATTTAGGATTTCTATACGAGATTAGTATTTAATTTTCTTCTTTAAGATACCTTTTTTGGGGACTTCCATGGTGGTGCAGTGGTTAAGAACCTGCCTGCCAATGCCGGGAACACAGGCTCAAGCCCTGATCCGGGAAGATCCCACATGCCACAGAGCAACTAAGCCCGTGCACCACAACTAATGAATCTGTGCACTAGAACCTGTGAGTCATAACTACTGAGCTCATAGTAGTCTAAGCACTCACAACTACTGAAGCCCGAGTGCCTAGAGCCCGTGCTCCGCAACAAGAGAAGCCACTACAATGAGAAGCTTGTGCACCGCAACAAAGAGCAGCCCCTGCTCGCCACAACTAGAGAAAGCCGGCGCACAGCAACAGAGACCCAACATAGCCAAAAGTAAAAATAAATATTTATTTTTTAAAAAAGACATCTTTTTTGGGTTTTATCAAACATAGGTTTCAAATAAAATCACCGGTAGCTTTAATTCTCTGCCTGTATTCTAGAATAATTTAAACAGCTTCAAGTAAATTTCACCTAGAAGGTTTATAATTACTAATTTATGAATGTATTATTCCTTTCACAATAGAAGGAGGTTAGGATCTGGGAGAGCCATACTGAAAAGAAATGAAAACCACCAGGAAACACACCAATAAACCTTTCCCTCTTAATTCCTACTATCACCCTGCTTATCTGCTCCCAGATAAATTCCCAACAAATGATAAGGGAAAATATACTTGGAGGATTACCTACTGCTTCTACATCAAGAACATATGTAACACATTGAAATTTACCTTTCTGTTGAAAGTATATGAATTAGCTTGAGCAAAAATTCACTGAATATCTGAGGACATGTTGAAGAAAGATGAACTTGTAATCGGGTAAGAAATTCTTGCATAGCTTGTGTAGCTGTTGGACCAACCTAAAGAGAAATGAAATTCTATTCAAAACTCCTTACTGATTCCATTTACAGAATTATTCATTTAAATACTACAGAGCAGCATGCTCGCTGACACCTAGGCTCTACCACTAGTTAGTTATAGGCAATGTAGACAATGCATGTTTTCTCATATGTAAAACAAAGAAGCTAGAATCAGTGATTTCAGGAATCTTCACATTCCAAATTCATGCAATCTTTATGTAAAATAATCATTTGATAACATTCCTCTGCCTGCATCAACACTCTGGCCCAATCTAACTACAAGTAGTTAGTTCTTTCTCATTTTTTCCTTGTCTCATTTATTTTATGATGATCTACAAAATTAAAGTCTATTCATTATGAGAGTACTAAGTGTATCCAACAGAATTTAAGCTCCAAGAAAGGCAGAGACTCGGACAGGGTAACTACTTAAATCTCTAGCACCTAGAAAAGTACCTAAACCTAGCACATAGATAAGCACACAGCTAAGAAACAAAAGATGATAACCTTGCAAGATAATCTTGAATAACATCTATTAGAAGGATGCTATGAACGCTACATATATTTTATGTGATAAGAAATATAATGAAGGAAAAAAATTTTTAAAGCAGTACAACAAAAGCTAAACTGATATAAAAGAAATCTGTGGTTAGACTAAGAATATTTATAAGCTCTGTCTGACATAGCTTTTTTTTTCTGAATTAACAAAAGCAATATTTATTTCTTTTCTTTCCTTTCAGTTTTGAGATATAATTGGCATACAGAACTGCATAAGTGTAGAGCATAATGATCCGACTTACATACATCATGAAATGATTACCACGGTAACTTAAAAGAGAACATCCATCATCTCATACAGATACAAAATAAAAGAAAAACTTTTTTAAATTTATGATGGGAAGTCTCAAGATTTACTGTCTCAACAACCTTCACATATAACACACAGAAGTGTTAATTATATTTATCGTGTTGTATATTATTACATCCCTAGTACTTACTTGTCTTATAACTGAAAGTTTTTGCCTTCTGGCTACTTTTGTCCAATTCCTGCAACCCCTACCTCTGGTAATCACCAATCTGATCTCTTTTTCTATGAGTTTGTTTCTTTTCGAAGTAAAATTCACCTACAACACCATGGTTCCAAGTAAAATTATCCTAGAGCACAGTGACTTGATATTTCTTATACATTTCAAAATGATAACCATAGTAAGTCTAGTTACCATCTGTCACCATAAACATATTGCATTATTATTGACTATACGCCCCACACAGTACATTTTATACTGGAGATTCATTTATTTTGTACCTGGAAATATGTACCTCTCAATTTCCCTCACCCATTCCTCTCATCCTCCTCACCCTCGCACCCCCATCCGCCATTCTGGCAACCACCTGTTTGTTCCCTGTATCTATGACTCTGTTTCATTTTTGTTGTGTTTGTTCATTTCTTTTGTTTTTTAGATTCCACATATAAGTGAACTCATATGGCATTTGTCTTTCTCTGCTTTATTTCACTTAGCATAATACCCTTTAGGTCCACCAATGTCATCTTGGATGACAAAAATATCTTTTGCTTTTTATTAGATAAGATATTTAATATGATGAAAGAATTAAGTTAAGTGACTTGTCAATCTTAATAGAGGTCATCAAACATAACAAATTATTGCAAAAGATTTTTAAATTCCCAGATTTTTTGAATGTTTCCCTAACATTGAGGTATTTATTTAGAATGTTTCTCAAATTATACAAATTAATACCAAAAATACATCTCTACATAAAAATCCAGTAAAATTCCAAAAAGACAACCTACTACCTGCTATAATTCAGTTTCAGTAAAGCTATTATTATTATTATAAATTCAAGGTATTTTATTACATTGATACATAAAAGGCCACCATTTAATACTTTAGCAATGAAAATTTTACATATGTAGGTATACTTAAAATTGCTTTTACAAATAAGTTAACTGTATAATCTGGGTGTATCACTGGTTTTCAGAGGTCATATTACCTGTGGACTGTGTTGATTTGTTCCATGTGGACTGGTGCCAGAAAGAAATTTCACTAAAACATGAATCAAGTTTGGATCTGAAACCAGCAGATGGGCAGTACTCTCCTGACTTCCAATGGCAGTACTGGAACCAGCTATAAAACATTATTAAAATAAAAAAGCTTCTCAACAAATGCACCCTGAAACAATGGAAGTGCAGTATTTAAAACATCTTTTAGTTTCAAGGAAAACTCACATAGTCCTGGGAGTTATTAAAAGGATCTGAATCTCTACTGTATTGACTCGTTCTCTATTTTCATCCACCATAGATCTCCTGCCTCTCTTCTAATCTATGAAAAATACCTAGTTTAATGTGCACTTATTCGGTATACAGTCAAGTGGAAAAGAAATAACTAAGTGCTTACTGTCCTTTTGGTGAGCCTATTCTTAGTAACTATTTCCCCCTTCCAGAAATAAAGATCTATTTTTCAGGTAAATTTTAACCCAGCTTTCAAAGATAAATTGAGGCAAAACTTATTCATTTTTGCATGTCAGCTACATAAAGGTTTTATACTGTTAACTGATATACAGATAACACAAGTTTTCTGAAGTGAATAAAATATCCTCGAGTCAAATCTATCTTCAGTATCACATAAGGATGCTTTCAATCCCATGTTTGGAAAATATTATATTCCAAATGAAAAAATGAAACAGCATTTTGATTCTCAGCAATGATTTTAATTAATAGCTTTATCAATGTGACACTGATTTCTATTCAATGAAATTAAGCCCAAACAGAATGGGGATGAAATCCACCCAGCTGCTGTCATAACCTACAGATAGAATGAAGATTTCAATTCACAAATGGCTACTCCTTGCTCTGTAATATGAACTTTGATCCCTAATTCCCAACAACCTCAAGAATGTCAGATACATATATACACTCCCAAATCTAAAATAGATAGCTAGTGGGAAGTTGCTGCATAACCTTAGGGAGATCAATTTGCTGATGGGTGATGACTTAGCAGGCTGGGAGGGAGGGAGTCTTGGGAGAGAGGGCACATGAGAATATATGTATAAATAAGCTGATTCACTTTGGTTTACAGAAAAAACTGGCACAACAGTGTAAAGCAATTATACTCCAATAAAGAGCTTAAAAAAAAAAAAGAATGTCAGATAAAGTCTAGATCTAAATGTAAAAAGTAAAACAGTAACCATTATAGAAAATAATATATGAGGGCTTCCTAGGTGGCTCAGTGGTTGAGAATCCGCCTGCCAATGCAGAGGACACAGGTTTGATCCCTGCTCCAGAAAGATCCCACATGACGCAGAGCAACTAAGCCCATGTGCCACAACTATTGAGCCTGAGCTTTAGAGCCCGTGAGCCACAACTATTGAGCCCATATGCTGCAACTACTGAAGTCCATGCACCTAGAGCCCGTGCTCCGCAACAAGAGAAGCCACGGCAATGAGGAGCCTATGCACCACAACGAAGAGTAGCCCCCACTCACTGCAACTAAAAAAAGAAAGCCGGTACACAGCAAAAAAGACCCAACACAGCCAATAAAATAAATAAAATTAAATTAAATTAAAAAAAAAGAAAATAACATATGAGAGTATCTTTGTGACTCTGAGATACAGAAAGCCACCGAAAGCACTAAAAGTTCCTTCTTAAAGGTTCAAAAATTAATTTTACTATCTTAAACGGGAAATAAAGTAGAGTGAAGAAAGCAGAAAATTGTTAGGATTTTAGAATCTGAAAAGAAGTGATAAGGTTCAGTTTTAGATGTGAAAAGCATAAACTGAGGAATCTAGTCATATATGTTCATGAATATTATAATGAATAAACCATTTTAAGTGCTAAGTTACTTTAGAAAGAATAAATAACCAATACAAGACACAGCCTAACATTAAATAGTTGACTTTGTACTCTAAAAGTAATTGATTTTTAAAAACTAGTAAAAGTTTTTAGAAGGTAAAAATATGATTTGAACTTGTAACTGTAAATACACGAGACTATATAATCAAAGTAAAGAAGCACAAAGGACAAGATGCATTAAGAACCAAAAAAAAAGAAGAAAGAAATTCAGAAGAGACATATTTAAATAAGGAATTTAATCACTTTTCACAACTATATCACTTGTGGGAAAAATCTTTTTTAAGAATCTGATAGCAAGAATAATAAAGTATACATCAGGGATTTAAAGGAATAAATATTTGAACTTACGATTAAGCTGCATGTTTGTCATGAGTGTTAGACTATGAAGTACAAGGCACCACGTCCGGAGCAAAGTATTGGGATACCAAGCTAACACTGTGAGAAAGCTAGTTATTGATGCTATATGGAAAAGAGAAAGGTGAAATTTTTACTCAGAAAAAGCAAATGTTTACCAAAAATTAAAACAAAAAGAATAAATCTAAAAACATGGCATTATTCTTTTAAATCAGTTCACTACATAGTGTCCTCAAAATATATAAAGAGGGACTTCCTAGGTGGCGCAGTGGTTAAGAATCCGCCTGCCAATGCAGAGGTCATGGGTTCGATCCCAGCTCCAGGAAGATCCCACATGCCGCGGAGCAACTAAGCCCGTGTGACAAAAAAAAAAAAAAAAATATATATATATATATAAGGAGTTCCCCACTAAATATAACTAAAGCATTAGAGAGTCAATAACATTTTATATCTAAGTTTAAAGCTTATCCCAACACAAATAATATGTCATCACTATACATTTGTTGTCCTTTCCAAACTACAGGCATTTCTACTATAACACAATTTGTTTTACTAAAAATCCTCACATTCTGCAAATCCAAAAAATGAAAATAATAGGGCATACTGGAAAGACAAGGATGGGGCAGACCATTCAAATCAAATGCAAAATCACAACAAAAGCACAATAATTAAGTCAACTGCAAGCCCTAAATAAGAAGCACATGGGGCAGGTGGAAAAGCCAAAAAAGTTACTGAGAATAAACAAACATAATGCAGTGCCCAGACTGTGCCCTTAAAATACTGTGTATAAATGGCTGATTCCAGATCTCAGGCAGGAAATATAGTTTGGAACACCTATCATACTAAAATCTAACAGACACAGTTGTGTATTTCACAAAAAACAAAACCAAAAAAAAATCTGAAGAAGCATCTTACCGACCACAAACAGCACAATTTCAGAATCAATAAATATAATGATTGTAACAGAAACATAAGTATTTTTAAATCATGATAATAAACTACTTGTGAACCAATTAATTTTAAATTTTAAAATACAGAAAATTTCCAGAATTTTTCCTGCCTCTGTTATACACACTGTACCTCCAAAGGGTACATAATAGCACATGAAAGGAAGTTTCTGTTTATGGAAGTATTTCAGATAATACACAAAAAAGGAATAACAAAATTAGACTACCTCCATTTTGAAACTTCCTGTGAACTGCTAATAATTCTAGGCATTAATCATCAGTGCCTATTAACGTAAAAAAGGACAACCTATGAAACTGCCTTTAAAAAAAAATTTGAATCAGATTAAGCTCCATGTCTAACTACCAATTAAAAATAGAAAATATGATATCATCAAGATATAATTACTAAAAATCAGGACCTAGGGAATCTTGAGAAACCAACCAAACAACCAAACCTCTTTCACAAACTTTGCAAGGGGATTTTTAAAAAACGACAAATAAGAGGAATTAAGAAATACAATTAATTTAAATGTCCAGACCCTATATGGAATCTATTTCAAATAAACAAAAAATTCTGTAATAGTTTAGACAATTGGAAATTTGAATACTGATCAAATATCTGATGATTGTAAGAAACAATTACTTTTCTACCCTTCTGTTCACTCTTATGTTTAATGTTTTTCACAATAACAAAGTTTAAAAAGTGATGGGAGCAAAATTTATAATAATCATTAATACAGTGAAACAGATGGAAACCTAATAATTAAAGCAGGACTGGCTCTTGCGGAGATAATGCAGATGTAAGTTGGATCATAAGCCAGTGTGGCTGTCACTAAGGCTGACAGACAGGCCATGTGAGGGCCAGGCATGATACACATCTCTAGAGAGAAAGCACCAGGAATATATGATTTTTACTTTTCTTTAAATAGATTCCTATAGCCAGAGCTGAAAACTAATTCTATTCCTGTTAAAGGATGTTATTCAAGTCCCGCTATTCCCACATTTCTGCATTTGCCACGAAAAAAAAAATGAACGAACACAACTTCTACAAAAAACTGACATCCTTTTCCAATTTACCAATTCCCCTAGAAGTATTTCACATTTTTAAAAAACACCAGTTGCAAAAGAACAGCCTATGAACAAGACAATACTTCAAGGAAATACAATGTAAAGATTAACAGAACACTGTAGATTTTATGCCTGTGTTGTACACAGATATAATACAGATCAGAGAATAACAGTTTTCTGTTCTCTTTCAGTATGTTAAAATAGGTTTTTTTCACTCAAACATTACAACTCCAATGACAAAGATTAGGTATTATTAACCTAATCAATACCTTTTTAGCTTATTATTTATGCTATGTTAATAAATTTTCCTTCTAATAAATCTTACCTTGATTTAATGAAATGACAGGGATTCGATTAGCATTATATAAAAAAATGTCTACTCCATTTTCTTTGTTTCCAGATGAACTAGAATTCAGACTCAATGTGAGCCACAACTGGAGAAGTGATTCCAACTGAAAAAGAATGAAAATTGACAGAAAGAAAATGTACCTATTATGTTATCAAATACCATTTAAGCAAAAATCTTACATATGAATCCTTATGATTATGAGTAAATAATTTTTCTATTAAATACTTCTGGTTACTTCAATTCAGTAGACAGGCAAATACATCTTAAAATTCTGGATGAAATGAAATTTAATTGAATTAAAATTTATAATTTACCTAATAAAAATGTTTTACTAAGAAAAGAGGTGATTCAAGTCTTTAAATACAGGTGTGTGTATAATATGCAGTTGGAACTAAAGCACTAAAGCTTAGAATCATAAAAATTATAGATAACCTATCACTGAGGAGCTGTGGTTAATCAAAGTTATCTCCAATATTCTTTCATCTGAGTATGACAAAGAAATCATCTCTGGTTAAGACTGATCTCCTCAGTTATTTTTATCAATTCTAGTCTGGAAATAATGTCTAAAAATACACCGCTTCTCCTAAAGCCATACCTGAACATGATGGACTTGAAGCATGGAAAAAAGTTTGTTGAAACAAACATTTAACATTGGGACAGATGATAACTGTATAATGAGCTGGTTGGACTGGTTTGTTGCTTGTAAACCCCCTAGAAGTGAGTCATCTGTTCCAGTGGGAGACTGAGATACTGAAAATTAAACACAATTATAATTTTACACACAAAGTATCAGGAGAAATGTTAACTACCTATTAATATTACATGTTTAAGTAAAGATTTATTTTTTAAAAAATTAAATTGCATTCTTTAAAATGGTTCAGTGTTATATTATTTGAAGACTTATTTTTACAACATTACTTGAAAGTTCAAAAGATAATCACCACAAAGAGAAGCTCCCAAATTCACAGGACTGGTCCACCAAGGGAAAAGAATCTTACTCTCTAGTAATTTTTATTTTCATTTTTTTCCTACTTAATAAGAGGGAGGGGAAAAAAAGGAACCAAAGAAGAACGTGAAGGTAGTTTTACAATAACCTAGACTCTAATCCATTCATTCTCAACCTTGACAGCACATTAAAATTGCCTGGGAAGTGTTCAAAAATTCTGATGCCAGGATACACACACCAAACTAACTAACTGAGTATATATTCACAGGGAGCAGAGAAATAAAGGGATGCTATGAGAGGTTTTCCATATATTTACAAAGCTTTAAATTAAAAGGGGAACAGAGTTCTATGCAGGAAAATAATCAAAAGAGAGAATATACTGAGAAACAGAACACTAGACCAATTCTTCTGTTTTTCTCCTTTTTTCTATACTTCCTAAGGCAAGAAATAAATACAGAATGCAAGCCAAAAGAATTCAATTTAACGTAGGAAGATCTAAAAACCCAAATTTCTCTTCTGAAATGGGTTGTGAACTCTCCTTCACAGGAAAAGGACACAAGATGTGCTTCCTAGGTTCTAACTAGTATCTCTATACCTTTACTCACTACCATGCCCCACCATGTTTTTATTTTCCTTGGCCTAAGAAAAATAAAAACATCACCATCTCTTCAGCACAGCTCTTATCTTAAGAGAGACAGGCTGCTATCTTCACTATGCTCATCTGACAGAAGGGGATCTACCCAAGTCCAGTACATCAACAGTCAGCAAACCATGTTCTCATGGCCAAATATGGCAGGCCATCAGATTCTGTAACACGGTTTCTTTCATAGCCATGCCTATTCATTTAGGTATATACTGTCTATAGCTGCTTTCCTGCTACAAAGTCAGAGTAGAGGTGCAACACACACTGTACAGCCCCAGAAAGCCTAAAATATTTACTATCTGGTCAGTTATTATAAAAAGCTTTTCTTCTTTTGCTATAGATAATTAAGTAGTAAATCTCTCAATTCTGTAGGTCAATCAGGCCCATTTGGCTGTCATCATTATCTAAGTCTTCCATCTTGGTCTTCAAGGAAGATAAAGATGTTACTATTAAGAAACGCACTTTATCATGAATTTGGATATAATGCCATGAACTCCCAGGCACCTAGCTATGCAGGCTTCCCCAGGAACTTCATTAACCTCACACTACCGCAATAACAAAAACGACTCAGGTTTTTGGACTGAACTCAAGAACACTACATGGAGGTATTTTGTTCCCCCTCTACTCCCCCAATTCATTAATTGTCTTATTTCTCAACTTGCTACTAACTTAGCAAGAGAGAATTTAAAAATCTGTCTTTACTGAGTGCATCTGAAAATAATCAGGAGATAAATTGTTCACTGTAATACTCTAAGAACAGTGACTTTTACTTACATGTAGGAGATGTATTTGTTAATGCCTGTAAAATAGAATCCGCCTCAAGGGTAGACATCATTTTCAACATAAGTTCTGCTTGTTGTTCAAGTCCAACTTCTAGGCGAGCATCTAGGGCTACAAAAAGCAATTAAAAGAAAAAACAAAAGCTATTTGATAATTTTTGTTCATACCCTACTTCCTACAATAAAATGTTGACATCTGCACCCAAAACAGGGTAAGGAGTGTATCCTCACATCAGAACAACCTGGCATGGGGTTATCAGAGCTACAGCAGGTAACAACATCTATGCAAAGGAGGCTAAAGATGGGAGAGTGGATATATAGAAAGAGGTAGATCAAGTAAGTAAACTAATGATAATGGAAGCAAATAAATTAAGGATGATGAGAATTAGGTACCTCACTGTCAGAGAAGAGAAGTATGGAAAAGTAAAGGACTAAAATGAAGCCTATGGAGTTAGATTACAGTTAGATTAACTGATGAATCAATGTGAACTCATGGCATTCCAGATAGAGAGCCAGACAAATAAAGAAGTAAATATAAACACAAATGTGTGTACACACTTCTTAGATTTGTCCATTAAGAGCATGAAAACAGTCAAAAATTAACAATAAGTATGTCTAGTACTCAAATCTTGAATTCTTAATCACATTTCTCCATTGAAGGGTTTTCATGTACCTTTTTTGTTCATGATGTGGCTAATTCCCAGTCTGGGGAAGGGAAAGTCAATGATGAGCCTGGGGCATCTTGTTATGCCAGAAAACAGGGAAGTGTTCAAAGAAAGATGAGGACATATCAAAAACACAGAGACCAGCTTAAAGGGAGATACCACTGGTCAGATCAGGGACATTTTGAATATCAAAATAAATAATGACAACACTATAAATGTACTTAATGCCACAGAACTGTATGCTTAAAAATGGCCAAAATGGAAAATTTTATCTTCTCTATATTTTATCTCAATAAAAAGAAATATGATAATAACAAATTATAACCCAGTGAATAAAACAGGAAATCACTAGTCTATTCAAAACTAAACGAATAAGTTAAAAACTTTTTTTAAAAAAGAATAGTTTCCAAGTATCATTCTGCCACTCTAACCCCCCCAAATTTTTTTACAAAAAGGAAAAAAATAACTTTTCAATGGAAAATATTGATAGACATCTCCTATATCAAGTAATTAAAATTAAATTAAAATCATGAGCCACCTAATAGGATGCAATAAGAAAACCTGAGCACTACACTTTCCTGACATTCCTGCTAAAGATGCATGACACAAGTTAATCGTGAGGAAACAGCATACAAACCCAAATTGAGGGACATTCTACCAAATAACTGGCCTATAATCTTCAAAAGCATCAAGGTCATCAAAGTTACCTCTGACAAACACAGTATGGCAAACTGAGTAAGACTGAAGAGATATGGTAATTACAGTTGACCCTTGAACAACACAGTTTGAATTGCACAAGTCCACTAATACTCGGAGTTTTTTCAATAAAGATGTACTTCACGATCCATAGGTGGTTGAATGCATGGATGCAAAACCTCAGAGAAGGGAGGGCAAACTGTAAAATTATACACAGACTTTCAACTGTGTGGGAGGGGGCCCCTCTACCCCCACCTTATTCAAGGGTCAATTATAAATGCAATGCACGATTTTACATAAATGACATTATTTAGACACAACTGCTGAAATGTGAATGGGGTCTTAAAGTTCATACTAATGTTAATTTCCTGACTTTGATGGAATGTGCTTCTTGATGTATTTATGCAGAAGAAATCTCCTGCTTTGTAAAACAAACAAAATAAAACAAAAAACCATCAGATTACCAACTTACTCCCAAATGGGTCAGGATAACAAATGTTCTCTGTACTATACTTGCAAGTTTTCAGTAAATGTATGATTGTTTCAAAATTTAAGAAAAGATTTTATTAAAAAAAAATTTATATACTCTATGTGACTAGAAGAGTGCAAAAATAATACTCAACATGATTTCATTGTTTACAAATAAAATATAAATTTATTATTAATAATAAAAATTTTAAAAAGCGCAATTAATTAAAACTACTGGCAAGCCCACAAGACATATAAATATATTTTGTAAAGTGTCACTTTGAGAAACAAAAGATGGACCATAAACAGAAGCTCTTCCAAACTGACACACAGCTCTGAGTGTCAGTCACTCTCATGGCCCCTGCAATAATAAACCCTCTCAGCATACACTCTGGATCAAATTTTCAGGAGACAAAGAATACATAAATTGAGGACTTGCTTTAAGAATAGCTTATGTCTTAACATATGAACACTTACCCTGAGACACTGAAACACTAACTGTCTGTGATCCATTCTTCTCTGTATTTGCTGGTGGCTTTGCTACAGGAATTCCGAGACCTCCAATGTATGGGTTGTAATTGTAGGTGCCATAATCAGCACCCCAATAGTCATACCATGTACTGCTTATTGGCTTAAAAGAATAGGAAAAACCTGTGGTTTATTTGTGCCTCTTCTTGAAGAGTGATATATTATTTACATTACCTAAACTCAAAGAGGGCTACAAAATAAACATTATCCTTATCCTTTAAATTCCTAAAACATACTCATAATCTTAATGATCTATGGGGATAGTTCATAATATTCTCTCCATTTTATCCCCAAATCTAAAAAGACCTTATTTATTAGAATCTGAGAGGTGATTAGCATCTTTAATAAAATCTCTTACACACAAAATGAACCAAAATAAAGTATTAGGGAGGTATCTCCTTTAGAAAAAGTAGTGGCTAACAAAGAAGTAGATTCTGTAATGAACTCAACTGGGATGAGCTTCAATGCTGCTTGAAATACCGATAATCCATAACCATACCTCCCATGCTTATTAGTGGTTCTTATAAACATATAATGTTAGCAGCTATATTAATAAAATGATGTAAGTTCTCCTTATACTATTCCACTATTATAAAATATCTACTATAGTACCTATAGCAATTTAATTTTGACTAAACTAAATAATGGGTTACATTTGGTGTATACTTTCCTTTTTTTAAGTAATTAATAAACCAGAAGTATAAGATGAAAGATTTTAATTGAAAAGAATACTCTAGTATATCATACCTTAAAAACTTTGGCTGCAAGAGGATCCTTTTCCAAATCAATATCTAAAGGATCAATGTCAACTTCCATTAGATCCTGAAGTAATTCAAGATCAATTTCTTTATCTTTTTCCAAAGAGGAAAGAGGAGGTGCACCTTCAAATAATTGAAAGTGAATTTTTTGGTGGAGTATATAACATAAAATTTAATCAATATATTGCTTTTAATTACAGAAAAAGTTAATTTACTTATATATAACACATTTCTACTGATATAAAAATCTCAATTTTTATACTTGACAATTAAGCCTAAGTAAGTATGCAAATATATCACCCTATAACACAATTAAAAACACCAGTGCAATAATATGTGGCTTCCTAGGGAAAAAGACCACAAGACTAGTCCTTGTTGAATCAAGTTACATAAGCTTTGCTATTAAAAAAAAAAAAAATCAGGGCTTCCTAGGTGGCGCAGTAGTTGAGAATCCGCCTGCCAATGCAGGGAACACGGGTTCGATCCCTGCTCCAGGAAGATCCCACATGCCATGGAGCAACTAAGCCTGTGCGCCACAACTACTGAGCCTATGCTCTTAAAAAAAAAAAAAAAAAAAAAAAAAAATCATTAACCATTTCCAGAATGAACAATATTATTCATTTTATTGCCTCCAATATGTAATTCATTACATTACATCCAATAGTAAAGGAAATGATACCCAGCATTAAAGTGAAAAGCAAAGATTTCAGTTTCAGGACTGCTATTCACCTTATTTGTCAATCACAAATTAGAAACGATTTTGCTCTCAGATGACTCCAAATTTTTAACTAACCTTTTATACCTCACAACCCTTATCTTCCTTTCTTTCCCACGCTCTTTTATTCAACATATATTTATAGAATGCCAAGAAAACACCAGCCTGTGTTAGGGTTTCAGTATATGAAGATTAATAAAACAAATTCCCACCCTCCAATACATTAACAGAGCTTCAGAAGTGAGGGTACACTACAGAAATTAAATCAACTAAACACGGCAGGTGCTATCAGAGACAATCAGGAACGCAGGCAGCACTGACGGCAGTGTCCAACATTGCTGGCGGTAATGGAAAAAGCTTCTTGGAGAAGGGAATGCTTTATGTAAATCTTAGATAGGAAGTTCATAATGCAAACTAGAGAAGAAAGTCTACTCCAGATAAAGGTACTATCAGATAGAAAGGATAAAATCACGAGAGAATCTAAGATTAAGGAATGAGAACAGATGAAATGACCACAGCATATTATATAGAGTAATAACTAAAGCAGATCCTTCAAAAGTAGGGAGTACACCACAAAGGACTGTACATGCTGAGATACACATTATAGTTTTTGATAAGGCAGAAAACAAAGAAAGAAAAAAGAAAAAGAGAACAAGAGCCTTTATCCTTGCTATCTATAACTGTTTTCTAGGTTGTAATTCCTTCAACATAGCGAAATAAGACCATATCAAAATAACATGGACACTATGAAAGGATACCATTTTATTATAATAAGCATTCAGAGAATCAAAGCAAAAGAGATTTATCAGGAAAATAACTGACATGGTTACTAAGGCCAAAGATCTAACATAAAACTTAATTTTACACTTCATTAATGTTCTTAGTTTTGAAACATAAGTTTCACTTTTTAAAAAAGCTAAGGATATTTTAAGCTAAAAATGCAAAGAATGTACCTGTTATATCATGTGTCAAAGGTTCATCTATAGTTTCCAGCAACTGAACTGAAGACTGCTGCAGGGAGTCATCAGAGTCACCAGCTGTTGCACCTACATCATCACTCACTGTTCCTTCCTCCATGGCTTCTGCAGCTACTGGAGCCAGCAATTCTCCTGTAGGTAAGAAGATCATCCTAAATGCTTCAGTAATTAGTAAACAGGCATCCAAAACATATTTTTTCATCCAGTAGTGAGAATAGCATGTATACTCTACCAACCATAAAAGATTCTGAGGCAAATGAGTCTGCACCTATCCAAGGAAATGCTAGGGCCTTCAAATGCTAACTAGCAGAAAACACAAAATGTGCAATATGAACAAGGAGTTATTATAATCACTTTACATATATTAACTCACTTATTCATCAAAATAATTTTATAAGAAAGATACTTTTATTATCCTTATTTTACAGATGAAAAACTCAGGAACAGGGAGTACCTTCCTCAAGTGCACATAAAGAACTAGGAAGCAGACCACTGCTGGTATCAATAAGGAAGCCAATTAGCTCCAATATCCCTGCACTTGATACCATAAACACTTGCATTTATCACAAGTGTCAACGTAATTGAATGCAAAAGTAATTCTAAATGGTTGCCACTGCTATGACATGAAAGAGACACTTTACACTTTTGAGGAGCTCACAGTTTCCTTTAAAGGTTAGTCAAGCAGCAACAAGCTAATTTCGACATACCTTATTAAAAATAAATCCTAACAAACCTGCTAAAATATCCTGTAGCATACAAGTTAAGGAATATTGAGCCCAAGCACCACCCCAAGATATATCTCCTCTATTGAAGTCAGTTCCAACCAAAAGTAATAGCAGTCTTTCCAGTTGGAGTTCATTCACAATCTCACACAGATGTATAGTTGGCCTCGTGGCATTCGCAATGCGTGCAAGAACCTGTAACACATTTTATAAAATCATACACTTAAGCAGCAATTATATGTTTTCTCCAAAAATAAAGCATTGAACTGTTTTCAACGAGATATGCTTTTGATGTCAAAATAATTGTTTTACATGGAATGCAAAAGAAATGTAATTTCATGGAACAAATATTAAAGTGCAGGTAAAAATGTGAGTTTAATAGTTTAAAATAATTTCTATAAGCAATGAATATGCTACAGGAAAGCCTTCAAGGCATTAATACACCCTTCATTGCTATAATTTGACACTCGTGTATAGATTTCTTATCTTAATAGAAAAAAGGTAGGCTGTAGACAGACATACCCACACTACTTACATTTCAAATCTACATCAGTCTAGTTTTAACTAGATTAAAATTATCCATTAGGTCTCCTAAGAAATAACTGCCAAAATATTTTAAAAACCTTTCAAGGCACATTAACAAAAAGACTAAACTACATAAAAGGAAAAATCAATGAAAGTACTTTTTTTTCTCTTAAAAATCAATTAAAAACTACACTTTTTCTTGATTCTTTATCTTACTAAGTCTATAATTATAAATTATGCCTATTAGTTTACTTACCTTACAAACAAATAATAAGAGATCTGCATGGCATGTAAAATCCATGGATAGGAGAAAAAGGACAAGTTTCTGGACTACTGAAATACAGCGTTCATGGGCCAGGGTAAATGGAAGTGGTTCTATCTCTGGACTTTCTTTTGTTGTTGTAACTTCCGTGTCTAAATTAGAACGAGACCACTCTGCCGTCCGACGTAGACGAATTAAATCCTTAAAGTGCTATACACAGAAATTTACAATATTTAAATAGATGTTTATTGAATGAAAATTCTTTCAGTACAAGTTTACTTATGAAATGAAAATATTCACTCCGAAAACTTACAGCTTCTAAAGAACAAAATTTTTAGGCAAACCATAAGCTTCAAAAAGTAAGATTATTAAAAACTGTACTGACCAATACACCTTGTGTCCTATTTTAGAGTAAGGTTACAGATATGTAACAATTTCAGAAAGGTGAAATTCTATAGAAGGGCTACAGTAGCTCAAATCTAACACCTTAAATAAACATCACCAAAAGGTCCTAAACATAATCATAAAAGGTGAAAGGTAAAGAAACATATATATACTAAGTATAGAGTACTAATTCATTTCAAACTCTGATGGAATAACTGTAATTTCATAATTATCGAAACTACATAAAACTGGTTGCTACATATAAATGTTATACCCCAAATTTTAAAAAAAATAGGTCATTATTTAAAAAAATTTTATTTACAAACTGCTGAACTTAATTTTCACTTAGAAAGGACACATTAGGAAAACCGTACACTTCCTAAATCTTTTTATCTTCAATTTACTGGAACACAAGCCACTTTAAAGGAAATACATTAGAAAAATACTCTATCCACATTAATCATATATTTCCTTCAGTTAAAACCTACCTACCTTTCCCAAAAAAAAGTACGAAGAATACATTTTTCTGTTGATAAGCAGAATAACATAAAGTTTCCTGAACATTATTATAGATACTTAACTACTCAATTTAAAATACTAAAAGGGAGTGACTTTTCTAAGACAATTACATAAAAAGTAAAGATCATACCTTTGAGGTAGCCTGCTTTAATTTTGCTTGTTCTACCAGAAGTTTATATGATGATCCTTTGTTACTTTGTATTTTTTCTTTTTCCATCTGTTCCACCAAAGCCTTCTGTTTTGCTTTTAGTAAGTTAAGTTGCTTTAAAAAAAAAAAAAATTAATCTTACAGCTAACAATGTTAAAAACAACAAAGTAAATTATTGTACTCCTCAGAATCCATACATCAAACTAATGGAATGTTATTCTCTGAAAAAATCTAGTTTTAACTATGTTGCCAATTTTTTTTAAATCACTTCCAAATTCCAAATAAAAGACCTCCCCATGTTGTAATTAAGAAGTAATAAATTTCTTACCCATGGGAGAAGGGAAATAACTGGAATACTTTTTTATGTAAGCCAAATGAGAATGACTGGTGGAGTACTTGTTAAACAGAGGGAAAAAAAATTTTTTTTTTTTGAAAAAAATTATTTTTAAATACATGGGGAAAATACTTTTACTGCACAATATTCTTAGCTTGGCTTTTATGGGAATCTCCAAGAGTAGTACATTTTTTGGAATGTCTATATTTTTTATTAATTAAAAATTTTATTGTGGTAACTGTAAATTCACACGCAGTTGTAAAAAATTCGGGACTTCCTAGGTGGCACGGTGGTTAAGAACCCACCTGCCAATGCAGGGGACGAGGGCTCGAGCCCTGCTCCAGGAAGATCTCACATGCCGCGAAGCAACTAAGCCCATGCGCCACAGCTATTGAGCTCATGTGCTGCAACTACTGAAGCCCACGTGCCTAGAGCCCGTGATCCACAGCTAGAGAAGCCACCTCAATGAGGAGCCTATGCACCACAATGAAGAGTAGCCCCCGCTCACCGCAACTAGAGAAAGCCCGTGTGCAGCAACAAAGACGCAACAAGCCAATAAACAAATAAAATAAATAATAAATAAATTTATTAAAAAAAATATGCAAAGATCTCTTGTACACTTTACCCAGTTTCCCCCAATGATGACATTTTGCAGAGTAATGACATTATTACAATTCACCAAAATAATTCAGATTTCTCCAGTTTCACTTGTACTCGTGTGTGTGTGCGTGTGTGTGTGTGTGTATTTTAAATGTATGGAATTCTACACATTTGTTGGTTCATGTATCCACCACTAGTTAATACTGAACAGTTTCATCACCACAAGGTTTCCTCATGCTGTCCTTTCACATTGCCCCCTACCCCCTCTCCTATTCCATTTGTCCCATCCCTACCCCTAGCAACTACTAGTAGGTTGAAATGAACAAACAGACCAACTAGGAGAAAAAAATTTCTGCCTAGAAAGACCTTGAAAATCTGCTGAATGACATAACCACTATGCCATATATCATTATGCAGAGCATTACTCTATAACAGAAAGTCACCAGAACATTATAGCCATAATTATAAATGAACAATTCAGTTAAGAACTTAATAAATCTACCTTTTCAAAGTATATTTACTAAATTTCTACTGTTGCAACGTATTTTTGTTATCAGGAAAAAAAAGAACTAATATCATGTTATAAAGAAATATCCACTTGGCTGTTATCTCCATATATGAAGAAAAATGTATCATAAATTAAAACTAGCATGCACCTGAATTAAATTATACATACATATTATGTGAATGTGAGAACTAGTACAAATCAGTATTTTCAGAAAACTGTTTCAAAAGTTCTACAATTAACATAACAATTGCAAACAAGAAAAAATATAATCTTTATTTTGAAACAACCATAATCTTAATCAATAATTTATATTGCTATACAAAGATATTTTTTCCCGTTTGAGAATAAGTTGGCAACCTGATGACCAATCACCCTTCAATGCTTTAGTGTGTTTCCTAGAAACAAGACCCTTCTCCTACAAACCATAACACAACCATCAAAATCAAAGTAACTATGCGCTCCTATCAATGCACTACTATCAACTAACTATTCCTCAGACCCCACTTTAAGTTTTCTTAATGGTCCCCAAAATGTCCTTCATAATAAAGCATTAAATAGTAAAATATTGCTAAGAAAAATCCACTGGGTTATACTCTAGGCTTGTTTTTCTTCTTCATATCCTAAAGTAAATATAGCAAACATAATCATTAAATGTTTGATAAATTTTAGCTGAATATGAAAGGATGATTATTAGTACTGCCTAAAATTAGTTAGGATTCTCAAAAAGATAAAGGAGTTGAGGGGAAAGCTTCACATCATTTTTCTTGCAAAAGGTCCAACAGTTGCTCATAGTTGAAAAACTCCGAAGTAAAAATAAATTTAGTGCTGTAAGTCACGTTTTTAAAAAGCCCAAAGCTTTCACACACTTTCAGATCCTAAAGGCTTTCGTATAAAATCTCATTTCATCTTAAATCAATTATACAAATGTTTTTAGATGACACACTAGGCTCTATAATGGGTATCAAAGATATAGTATATATTCCTATATATACTGTAAAGACAAAGACAACACATTTTAAAATGTAATTATAATAAAGTACTGGCTCATAACAAACTGACACCAGCATTAAGTCAGGTTAACAAAATAAAAGAATCCCAACAAAAAAATAGGATAAATATAATGAAAGGAAAAATATAGATTATGGGGAACATATTTTATGGGATACTAATTTAGAAACCAGGAAAGACTTCTTTGAGGAAGTGAATATGAACTAATGTCTGAAAAATAATTAGATTATCCAAGCAAAACAGTAAATTAAGTGGTTGGTGGGGGTAGGGGGGAGCAGAGGGATGGGGGATAAGCACATACTAAACTCCCAGAGGAAAAAACTGGTGTAGGTGGTCCAGAAACTCAAATTCAATATGGCTAGACCAAAATTCAAACCTGTGAGTTAGATGGGCAGGTGATAAATATCCTAAAACCATGTTAAGGAGTTTGACTGTCATCCAAAGGTCAACTGGAAGCCACTAATAATTTAGAGAAGGAGTAATATGGTTACATTTGTATCTAAAAGAACTCTCTAGCGGCAGCATGAAAAATGAATTGGATTGAGAAAGAACAAAGGCAGACAGGCCTTCCTAGCAGGCAAATGATGGCCAGACTTAGAATGCTAGTAATAGAGATGCAAAGCGGTAGACAGTTTAAAGGAAATTACCAAAAATCTGTAAACTACGTATTGCTGCCATCTTACAAATAAGGAAACTCAGTCTCAAAAGTGTCAAATAATTTCCCTAAATTAAGTAGTTCATTAAATACCATACCTAAGGTCTGATGGCAAATCGATCTCATGCAATGTCTCAGACATTAAAACAAACCAAACAAAAAAATACTGAAAATTACCTGTTTATGATGAACTAGCTGCTTTCTTATTTTTCTGGAATATAATCTATCAAGGCTACTGCTGCCTTTGGAAGACCTACTTATGTTCTGGGTGTGCAGATTATTGTTAATGAAACTCCACTGGTTACCTACAGGGCAAGGAAAAGTTGTATTAATAATTCTGTTAAATGTGATTATAAAGTACTATTCATACCCAGAAAGCATAAAATGATAAATGTGTCAATCATGACAAATCAGTTTTTTTAAAAATTAAGGAAACCACTGTAAAGAAACTGCTAAGAACAGCTGATCTTAGAAAAGATACCCTAGGCTCTAAGTGACTTTAAGACCAGAGTTCTCTCTGCCTCCAATCATTCCATTATGATAACAGCCAACTTTCTCCACAACTGTTTAAAATTAAGCCTTGTACAACACAACTGTAACAACAACAAAATGCTCACTACTGCCTATTTCAAACTCATATGCTCTTGTGCAAGGACCCCCCCCCAAAAAAAAAGATACTCAATAATCAGACTTAATAACTGCAAAAATAAAGCTGAATAGTTAAAAAACCATGCTGTGTAGCTCTACTTATTCTCATTTTGGAATGTGTCCAGACTATTACTTGTCATTCTGCTCAGTTCAGGCTTAATCCTCCACTTTACCCATCCTCAATGATTTTCTCATGCTTGCTTAACCTAATGGCATCTTCTTCTGTTCTCTACTATCCTATTGTCAAGTCAATTCAAATTCTTCAGGCCCTAAAAAATGTCTTCCACCAATGTGTTTCCATAATACCTGAATACTATAAATAAAAACTAAGGCCTCCCATACAACCTGTTATATTCCAGCTTTACAGGTAGTTGTATTTAATTGAGTCTTACTTTTACACCCTATAATGGGGTAATGATCTACAGACACATATCATTTGTTTAAAAATTACCCGTACATGAAAAGAATTCCCCACCTTATTCTCAAACATAATGTGTACCATAAACAACTGATTTATTGGGTTGGACAAAAAGCCCATTTGGCTTTTTCTGTAACATCTTATACCTATAAAACATCTCGAGGGATCTTTTTTTAATATTATAATTCTAATAATGTACTAAAGTCCAAATTTTATGACACTTCTTATCTGTTTTTATGTGCTAAATGTAGCTACTTCATAAAGTCTTGTTTAACTTGGAAGAGGGGAATAAAACAATGTCTTGCAGTTTGATTTTCTTTCATTTAAAAAGTTATCTGTGCTTTAAGCTTATGGAGAAAGATTACAACTCACAAAAATGTGGAAATTTCTATATCTAAGCATAAAAGTCATTTGTAGTTAATTAGTAGAAACATTTTATAACAGTAAATGGAATGATACACTAAACTAAATACATAAAACTATAATAACTCTCCTCAGATTTCCTTTTCATGAACTTCACTTATATTTATGTTATTCCTGGTAAAGTTAACTAATACTTTACATATATTACATATAGCTGGAATCTCCAGACCAAAGCCAGTTCTGGAAAAACTGCATAATCACCCAAAATCCCCACCAACGGATTATTATAAACTTCTGATACCTGTCATAAACCTCTCCCTGTCTTTACCATTCAAAGGTTTCTTTGCAGCTGCTGCTTCATCTTCTACAGTTGCCACATAATCCAGCAACCTGGACACCAGCATAACAACCCAACTGATCATGGGAATATCCAGTACTCCTGTACAGAAATGAGAGTGGAAAAAAAATAATCAGGTGACTATAAGAACCCTAACGAAGCCTGATAAAATAATTATAAAATGAAGACATTTTATAAATCCAAAACACACCATATAATTACGAACACTAATATTTATTTATGATAAGCCTCAAAACTGAAAACTATGGCCACAAATCGAGTAACATATCAAATCTAATGGACGATTTGACAAATGCTTCATGGTACAAAAACAGATTCATAAGTGTAGCTTGAATCTAACAGGTAATAACATAAATTAGAAAACAAGGTATAAGAAGGTATTCTTAGACTTACAGGTGACTGAAATTTTAAAAAATCTCTCAATTTACAATTCATAGTCTTAAACTATGCTCTGAAGTTTTTATTCCAATAACAATTTTCTTGCTCAAATGAAGCTCATTATCAATGACCAGAACAGGAATGCTGCCTTAAAGCTTAAACTTAAAAACAACAGTTTGATTTTAATTATGATAGTATAAAAACTATACCAGAACAACTTCCAAGTCCCAAATTCACATAAAGAAAAGTTAACACATTTAAAAAAGCAATAACCATATGGCAGTCAATCACATGAAGGCTGGTCATTCTAAAAAGCCTACATCATCAAAATATTAACAAAATGCAGCAAAATGAATATTAAATATTTCAGACTAGTCATTTTATAAAAGTAGTATTTACAGGAACCTTATGTTTTTACTAAAGATCATTAATTTAAGTAATAATACCTTCTGTCCTCCTATGCATGGGTAACTGTGGCTGAAGAGGTGACAGTAAATTATCCAACAGATTAAGTAAGCTTTCTAATACTCCACTATTACTAAGTGATCTTTGACCAATGCAAGAAAGTAACATGAAGACCCTTGGAGAAAAAAAGATACAAATTAAGTAACCAGTGAATCAATTTAATTGTTCATTTTGAAAATAATTCACATTGTAATTTAAGAGAGGAATGACAGAATATTTGCTTATTAGTAAGAGTTACATCTGGAAGTTTAATGTTAAAATTAGCTCTTTTTCAGCTATTATTCATATTTTCTAATTTTATCCATAAGAAATCAGGTAGAAAGAACTTTATCACAGACTCAAAAAAACACATTTGACACATAATATAACCTGATAGGAAATACTTGTAAACACAGATTTATAAACTCCACAGATTCAGTTATGAAACTAAAGAATATAGTCTAGTTATATTATGTAGAATCTTCTTCAATACGCCCATCACTGGGCATTGCTCAAACTCTGAAAAGACACGCTTCATTTCTCCACACTCAGTGTCCACATACACAAGATTTGCAAATCTGAACATCATGGGAAGTATAAATCAATAATAACAAATTATTCCAATATCTTCTGACCTACCTATCCTGTGGAAAGATGAGAAGCTGCTCTGAATTGTACAATTCCTGAAGAACATTAGAAAGAAACTGGCCCCACCATCTTTCACCACCACAGAGCTGAACAAGTAGAAGACCAGTATGTAACCGTATCTTTGGGGTTCCACTGATACACAGGTGTTTAAAAAGCTCTTCACAGGCCTGGGCATGGAATGTACTCTGCAAAACTGCAGGAACAGAGTGTCCTATTACAAGAAAGAAAACAGTAAAATTTCCTATTTAAGAGTATGCTTAAAATCAGCATCAAAATCAGCATCCCTAGATAGGCTTTCCTCTTTACCAGCAAAATTTTGGTCTATTTATTTTCCTATTCATTTCTTTACTCCATATATGTAGAATTTTAACTGCTAAACACTTGGGGAAAAGAAGAATTAGCAATTACATCAATTATACTTCTTGCATGTGGAGCTTGGTGTATCAGATGGCTGTGTATGTGCACGTGCGTTGTGCACACACTTGCGCCCATGCCATATGTAATGATCAAAAATAGCTCTTGGTTAGAAAATGACAGTTCTGTATTAGATTAGCAATTTATTAACAGTTCTCACTGTTGTGCTTTCAAACATTTTTATTATTTTGCCAGTAACACAATGATGTGGCACATCAACAGCAGAAATTCAAGAAAAAAGTAATCAAAAATCTATTCAAGAAAAATAAAGGGGAAAAAAAATGAATCAACCTAAAAACGCATTACATAAATACATCAGAATGGATGCTAAAATAAACAGTACCCAGGAAGTATTAATACAACAAAATATGCAACAAAATCACATCAAATATATTTCCAGCCTTTTTAAGTACTTAAGCCAAATACAAACCATTGGAAGAGTGAAGAAGGCTGAGCAAAGTGTCCAATAAATATCTGATGATAGTACGTAACTGCTCTGTGGAAGACGTCTGAATTAAATCTTTTGGGTCTGATGTTTCACTCAACATCTTCCTACTTGCGCCAAGAGCTACTTTGAGCCTCTGCACTGCATTATGAGCCAAATTTAGTTGAAGCTGTAGCTGAATACAGTCCTGATAGGCAGAAAAAACTCTACTGTCCTCCTCAACTGCCTTGTCTGGCTTTCGCAAAAAGTACTGTGCATTGTTAGCACTGTTGAGGGGAGGAAGATCAATACTTTGCAAAAGAGTTTCCAGTCGATGACAAGCTAAATTATACCTATAAGCAGAAAATAAACAAACAAAATAATTCCTGCAATGTTCTCTTTGATATACATGCACGAATACACACTAAAAATTAAATCTCTAAAACAAGTTAACATACAACCCATTAAAAAGAATTAATCAATTGGTAAGCACTAAAAAAAATTAGAACCAATTATTTAATCACAATATATTAATGCATTAAACATTATAACATGCTAGTATCCTAGTGCCTTTTGTTCTTTTCTATGCACTTACGAAACGACATTTCTTGACAAGTGTATGCGAGACATTATACAAAATACACGGTTTCAATAAGACTAAAATACACTGCAATTTTCTACTAACCTGCACTGTATATCCTCCTGTAGAGCAACCATCATTGCTAAATGCTGGTCAATCTCTGGTTGGTTTGCAGATTCTCCCTCTCCTCTCAGAGGATCATGCATTAGTTTCAGTTCACTCTCCCAAGGCAAGATATAGGTATGACCATAGTAAAATCCTAATGGGATTTTAGCTCTGGCATTTGTACTTCCATATCGACCGATGACAGTGATCTGAAATGAAAACTTTAAATAAATATACATACGCACCCATCTACGACAATAAAAATCTGAGTCATGTATTTTAAAAGATAAATAATTATAAATTAGAAAAGGATACTCTTATTTTTTTATTGACGTATAGTTGATTTACAATGTTGTTTTAATTTCTGCTGTATAGCAAAGTGATTCAGTTATACATATATACATTCTTTTTTATATTCCATTATGGTTTATCACAGAATATTGAATATGGTTCCCTGTGCTGTAAGAATACTTATAAATTATATGTCTGAATATTTTTCATAACTTATCAGAAACATGTAAAGCCTATCATTTCATTTTCTTGAAGTTCTTTACCTTCATAAATCTGCACACTGGAGGTGGTATCAAATCATGAAGAATCAGTGAATGGGTGCTTATATCAGTTGCCACTACTAATCGCCTCCCATCAACCTCTTCTCCTAATGTCCAAATGTCAATTGATAAGGAAGCCAAGTCTCCACAAGTGGGAATCAATACATCTGTCAACAGTATTGGTCTGCCAAAATCCAAGGTCACAAATCTCCTTGCTCCTATGGGAGACAGAGAGCAACAGCTGACATAAAATACCATGTATCAATTAACCAAAAGATACACTCAGAAACAATTTGGAACATTCATCTTAAAATATGAAATCAACTTACTAGACTACAAATAAGAAAAAAAGTTAATAATTCTCAATCAAAAATTGTCTAAAACCTCAATCTGTTAGTTTGAACCCCAAGATTTACATTAAAAATATACAAGAGTAAGTTTGTTACTATGAAGGAAATCAACTGTACATACAATCTTATTTTAAAACTTTCGAGCAGAAACAGGTAAATCAGAAAAATAGATTAGAGACTAATTCAGTAAAGTACCTACCTGTTCTTCTTTCAGTCATTTGGTCTTTTTTTCTTCTGATCTCACAACTAAATATACTAATCACACCAAATTTTATTATTTGATTTTGGTTTTCTTAAGCCTTGTTCAACATCTTTTGAAGCTGCATTTTACATTGGGGTTACAATGTAAAGGAAAAGCATAAGGCTGAATGAAATCACATGTAGTCATTACTATCTCACTAAAAAATCTCTTAGGAAGTTAGTTCCTCCAGTGGAGACAGAAATTTTTTCTCAAACAATGCTTCCCTCCTGTAATGACACATTGCTGTCTCTAGCTCAGTACCAAGTGAAGTAGAAGGCTTACTCTTAAGAGCCATGCTAAAGAGGTAGCATCTCTTTTCTATGTAAGTTCATATAAACGAAAGGCAAGAATGATCTGAGAAACAAAAGAGCAGATTTGCATCTCTCATCTCACATACATTTCAGGAATAAGATCAATTAGTGAAACAGGAGGCAGAATCATTAATAAAATCTTAATTATTTTTCTTCTTTACTGGGTTGGGGGCATACAGTAACCTTACCAGTTATATTTTACAGTGAAGGAACCCAACTAAATTTAACTTCTATGTCTAGTGCTATCTCCATAGAGCCATTTTAAGGAAAGCAAGGCAGTTACCAGTATTTTCCTAAACAGAAAGACTACCGAACAAAAACATAATTCTCCTCTTTAGGGGGCTTACGTGCCACAGTCAAGTCCATAGATAAAAAAATCAAATTACAGTGTAAACAATTGCTCATATTTCATAAAGATTGGACAACACAAATTTCACTCTAAACACTAAAGTTGTTACCAATGAATGATTAGGTGGGCAGAAAACACCATTAACATTTTATTCTTTTAAAACTCTCTCTTCCAAATAGGAAACAACCCATTGCAATAAAGGAAATATGGTTCAATTCTTCATATAAAGAAAAGTGATAGAGTATGCACTATACAGTATGTTACTTCCTCCTATAAAACATACCTAAGGATTTTGTTAAATTCTGCTGCTGCTCAAGCCCAGAAATAACAGTTGGTAGGATAATAAGGTAAATATTGCCTATAGTGTATTAGTAAACATGCTCTAATTGAAAGCACCTACCTTGATCATAGGTCTCTAGCATATAAGCATGGTACAAGCCTAAGTAAAATCTCAATTATCCAGAAACCATGAAATGTTACTAATCCTACTAAGTTAGCAGTAATTCTGTTAGCTATTCTCAAAAAATGGTTCCAAAATTAGAATGCTAATCTTAGGAATACTTCTTTAAGCATAATTTTTAGTGTAATGGTAATTCAGCAGCTACAATGGATGCAGATATTTATATCAACCATAGTTCAACAGGCAAGACTCTTACACAGATCAATTCCACTGTTTGGACAGAATTAATGAAAATACTCAGCAGCACTTCTCCACTCAACTTGGTGAGCACACAGCTGGAGCCTTACGTACTGCTTACTCTTGGTAAAAAGTACTTTCTCAAGAGAAGATGTAATCTATTTGCACAGGAAAATCAAACTACACAATATTAAGTCTTTAAAGGGCCAGCAGACATGGAAAAAAAATATTTTAAGAAAGTCGAAGATTACCTGAATGCATTCGCTCTATAATAATGGACTGGTGAGGTGGAGGTTGAAGAAAATGTGAAGCATGAGAGATTGCAAGGGCTAGACCAGAACCAAGTGGATTCTAGAAAAGAAAAAAGTATAACTCTACATTGATATCACTCTTGCTCTATAAAAACTAATAACCATAATATGACATTAACAAGTTTCATTTCCTGATGAATATTCAGGAATATTTTATAAAATAAGATAACCTAATATGATAAAACAAGTTAACATAATAAACTTTTGCTTTCTAAAGTTAGTGTATACATCAACATATTTTTAAATGTCTAAGCGAACACCTATTTAAAATATAATAATTTACCATTCGGGACTTGTTGGAATTTTTGTTATGTGCAGCAAGATTGACTGCTGGGGGATCAATAACTGAGCCTGGGAAAAGCTGTGCAAGTTCGGCGTTAATCACAACGGAAACTGCTTCATTGGGTGGGGTGAGTGGTGGAGTCATAAAAAGTGGTGTTGTTTTTGGAGTGGGTGGAATAACATCAGATGGATGAATGAAGAATCCAGGGGCTGCCACTGGGTTGGAAGGCACAGAGTTGTGAACAGGACCTACTGCTGATGCTGCTGATGCTGCTGCAGCTGCTGCAGCTGTTGTCTGATGTAACTTGGCTTCCAGCTTTGCTTTCTGTAAAAGAAGTAAAAGCAACAAATATAGACTAACCCTGCCTACCTAAATTGTGGGAATACTACATGAGTATATATTATGAAAATAAACATGATTAACTGGATCCTAGTTCAATAAAAATGAGATTAAGTAAAAAGTGGACTCAACATGAATGGAGTGCTTCTATGCTACAGATATAGATATAGATATAGATATATACATACTTCCGTAAATATCTGATATAAAATTTCCTGAGTATTTGGGAAGTAGGACTTTCTCAAAGCAAAGGTGGAAAGGAAGCAGAACAATTACATGTAAATAAGGAAACAAAGTTCTCCTCAAAACAAAATATTAATAGGAAGTGAATTTTCATGTTGCCTAACCTGATACAATTTGTCACCCGGAATTGTACAGGTTGCATTTAGACCATGATGAAATCTCCAAAAGATATGCTATTATTAATAAATTTTAACTCACATTAACTCAATTGGTCTTTAAAATGTTAAGATTTTTCAATCAATAAAAACAGTAACTGTTAACTCTCACATCTGATCAAGAGTGTTTATTAAAAGAATAAAGAATGGATTTTACTTAAAGATTGCAAAGAAAATATCAATTATATTCCCCCAGATATGTATCAAATAAAACACATTTATATAATTTTTAAAATTTTAAGTATATCACAAAGATGTTACCTCAATTTTTGTAGAAAATGATTAGCTCAGATCGGTCAACCTAATTTCCTTTACGAAAATAATGGTCATTTTTACAGTACTTTTTCAGCTTTTGAAGTTTAGAGACAGCATGAACAAAGAGCCAAATAGTCTCCAACCTGTTGCTGAAGCTTCAAAAGCTGCTGCTGTTTCTCTTGCAGCACCTGTAGCTGTTGCTCGGCTGAAGCCATTGCATGAGAGAGAGACTGCAAAGCTACCTGGGCTGCTGAACTCAGGGCTGTCGAAGCTTCCCCAACTGTCCCAGATGATAGTCCACCTACTGCAGGAGTAACCCCGAAGGAACTCACTGGCATAAGACAAGGAGGGGGGAACAGGATGAAGAAAAGGTTCACAGAGAAATATATCCAAGCACACTACTTTGACACTAGAACTACAGTTAATTTTCATTTAAAACAGTAAGAATCTTGAGAGGAAATCTTAATGGTAAAAATATAGTGATAATAATAGTAGTCAAGTATAAGGGAACCAGGAATGACTTCTTAATCAAAGAAAAATTAGTATACTTTTAAGTTTAAAAATATTTTCAGCATAGAAGAAATTTCATTTAATATCGCTAAAATGAAAATACAAAATAACAGTAATCTTATACAATTGGAGCATAAGAAATAAACTGATTTTTGCTTTACTAAGTTTTCTTACAGCAACACCACCTTCTTCTCCCTCCCCTAAAAAGCTCAAAAAACTTTCAGTTGTAAGAACAGCATTTAACAAGACTGATGACACCTATTTCCTCATTTTAAAGTACAGCCTAGAAAGAGAATTTCACCCACACAGAAATTATAAAGCAATGTTTCCTACCACATGCTCCTCAGCACACTAAGAAGAGAAGCATGCCCTGTGCACAGTCGAGTAAGGCTGGCACGGACTGCTTACCCATGAACATTACCGTCATTAAAGGTCTATGAAATCACACAACTTTAAAATTTTTCACTCCCCTTTTCAATGTTATTCAAACACACAGCATAAAAAAACTTTTTCCCGTTAAATATTTACCATCATCTGTGTAAAACATTTTGGAAAAAGCTGAAATTAAAACTTTTAATTTCATAAACTCACACAATTAATCTTTGACAAAGGAGGCATACAATGGAGAAAAAACAGTCTTCAGCAAATAGTGTTGGGAAAGTTGGACAGCCACATGCAAATCAATGAAGTTAGAACACACCCTCACACCATATACAAAAATAAACTTAAAATGGCTTAAAGGCTTAAATATAAGACATGATACCATAAAACTCCCAGAAGAGAACATAGGCAAAACATTCCCTGGCATAAATCATACCAATGTTTTCTTAGGTCTCCCAAGGCAATAGAAATAAAAACAAACATAAACAAATGGGACCTAGTCAAACTTAGAGGCTTTTGCATAGCAAAGGAAACCATAAACAAACAAAATGGGAGAAAATATTTGCAAATAATGTGACCAACAGGGGCTTAATTTCCAAAATGTACACACAGCTTATACAACCCAATAACAAAAACAACAACCCAATCAAAAAATGGGCAAAAGACCTAAAGAGACATTTCTCCAAAGAAGACACACAGATAGCCAATAAACACATGAAAAGATGCTCAACACTGCTAATTATTAGAAATACAAAACAAAACCACAATGCAGTACCCCCCACACTTGTCACAATGGCCATAATTAAAAAGTCTACAAGTAACAAACGCTGGAGAGGGTATGGAGAAAAGGGAATCGTCCTACACTGTTGGTGGTAAATTGGTACTGCCACTATGGAAAACAGTATGTGGGTTCCTTAAAAAACTAAAAATAGAGTTGTCATATGATTCAGCAATCCTACTCCTGGATATATATTCAGAGCAAATTCTAATTTGAAAAGATACATGCACCCCAATGCTCATGGCTGCACTATTTACGATACCCAAGACATGGAAACAACCTAAATGTCCATCGACAGATGAATGGATAAAGATGTGGTACATATGTATAATGGAATACTACACAGCCATGAAAATGAATGAAATAATGCCATTTGCAGCAATATGAATGGACATGGAGATTATTATACTAAGTGAAGTAAGTCAGAAAGAGAAAAACTTACTTACGTTAAGGAAAGGTAACTGCTACAATAATAGCAAATGTTTAGTGTGTATTACCTACCACCTTACAGTTTTAGTTAATTACTATTTTCAACAAATGAACAACCCTGAAGGACAGGTACTATGGTTCTGTTCTTCAGTTAAGTAAAGAATGGCTCAGGCCTTTCTCACCATCTGAGATGGCCCACACTCTGTCTGTGGAGTGTGTTTCTCTCTAAATAAATCCACTTCTTACTATCAAAAAAAAAAAAAAAAAAAAAGAATGGCTCAGAGAAGTTACCTTGTACAGCTACCTAGTGGTAGAACTAGGGTTAGAATCAAAAGCTGTGTGAAATCAAAGCTAACAGGAGGCGTAGTGCTAAGCATGGAACTTACATCCAATTCATTTAATCTTTGCAATGGCACATGAGTAGGTAATATTGTTATCCCATTTTACAGGTAATGTATCTAAAATTGAGGGAAATATATAGCAGAAACTAACAACATTTTAAATCAACTACACTTCAATAAAAATAAAAATAAATGAATAAAGTAAATTGAGGGAAGTAATTTGCTCATAAATACTTGAAAACGGGGTGGGGGGGTAATCTGACAGCCTATCTTAATATCTAACAATGATTATATTATGCCAAAATTAAAATAAACTATTTTTTAAAACTAAGCTATAATCAAGATAGAAATAACAACACTGTGCATAGCCTCTTACAATTAAAATTTCCTGGACTTAAAAAAAAGACACAATCGTTACAGTGTAGCCATCCTACACCTCATTTAACTTGCACATATTCAAGTATATAAGTTTGGTCAAAGAAAGAGCAATCATAACTCATATAAGCTGTGTGCCCCCAATGAAATCCATGTGCTCCATGAAGTGTTCCACCAAAGCAACAGCAGTTCATTCCCACTCTAGAGGGAAAATTATTAGACTTACCGAAGCATTTATATTGTATTTGTACTTTTGGGGTAATATGAGTGACTTTCAATGCTAACCACGTATATTTTAGCCCTTTATTGATTTTAAAATCTAATGCCCAAATAATATTTAAAGGAAAATGAACTAAGTCACAAGAAACACATGAGACATAAACAATCTAAGAAAAATAAGTCATCCTGCTACTACAAAACTAATTTTAAAATCTTTGCACAGTCTGAGTTTTCAGTATCATTTTCTGTTTTTATACTAAGGGCCTCCGAAACTAGATATAAAAAAACAGAGGTGAGAACAATACAAAGATGACTATCACCATTTCTATCCAATATAAATGGAGGAAGTCTTAGTAAACATGATACAGCACGAAAAAGAAACAAAAGATATAACAACTAGAAAAATAAAGTAAAAATCATTTTATGAAAAGATGATGTAATTGTGTATATTAAAAATCCCTAAGCATGTACAACGTACAAGAATAAGTTAATACAGCAGTGTCAACAGGTATGAGATTAATATACACAAATCAATTATATTTCTATACACCAGCAAGAAAAACCCAAAAATAAAACCAAGAAAAATAGCACTTATAATAGCATAAAAAAATCAAATAGCTAGGTACAAATCTAAAAAGGATGTGCAAAACTTCTAGCGTACCAAGAGCTATAAGATGTCACCAAGATAAATGGAATACCTAATTCAGTATAAATATATACTAAAGAATATATCATGTTAATGGACTGAAAGGCTTAATATTAAGATGTCAATCCTCCCAAACTGACTTAATATTCAAATCCCAAATTAAAATATAAGTTTTTTTAATAAACTGTCAATCCAATTCTAAAATTTATTTAAATGGAATTACTGAGATCTAATGTACAGCATAGCAATTATAGATAATGATACTGCATTATATACTTAAAAGTTGCAAAGAGAATAAATCTTAAATGTTCTCACCACAAAAAAGAAATGGTAATTCTGTGATGGGATGAAGGTATTAGCAAATGCTATGGAGGTGATCACTTTACAAGATATAAATGTTTCAAAACAACACATTGTACACCTTAAATTTACTCATTGTTATATGTCAACTATATTTCAACAAAGCTAGAACACAATGGAAATACAAAAGACCTAGTCTTTACGAAACAGCATCTTTTTTTTTTTTATTTTTTTTTTTATTTTTTTTATTTTGGCACACGGGCTTAGTTGCTCCGTGGCATGTGGGATCTTCCTGGAGCTGGGATTGAACCCGTGACCTCTGCATTGTCAGGCGGATTCTTAACCACTGTGCCACCTAGGAAGCCCACGAAACAGCATCTTTAAGAAAAAGAATGTTGATGGATTCCACTCAAGAAAACTGAAAACATACAACACAACAAACACTTACACAAAAATGTTCACAGCAGTATTTTTCTTAACAGCCAAAAAGAGAAAACAACCCAAATGTTCATTAACTGCTGAGTAGGTAAACAAAATGTGGTATATCCAAAAAAAATTTTAAGTGGTATAACCACAAAGTGGAATTTATTCAGCTACTAAAACAATGTTCTTTTATATACTAAATGGACGAAACTTGATGAACCTCTGAAAACATTAAACCAAGTGAAAGAAGCCAGACAAAAAGGCCATATGCTATATGATTGCACTTTTACATGAAATGTCCACAGTAGGCAAATCTACAGAGACTCAAAACAAATTACTGATTGCTAAGAGATGGGGGGAGGAGGGAATTGGGAGTGACTCCTAATGACAAGGTGGTTTCTTTTTGGAGTGATTAAAACAATCTGGGATTAGATTGTGGTGATGATTGCATAACTCTGTAAAAACTTTATATATAAATTTTCTAAATCTACCAAAAAAGAAACAAAAAGTTGGTGGATTTGTACTAGCAGATTTTAAGACAATACAAAGTTACAGAAATTAAGACAATGAGATATTGGCATAAGGCTAGACAAAATTTCCAATGGAACAGAAATGACCCATACTGATAGCAAATACATGATTCTGAACAGAGGTGACACTGCAGTAGAGTGAAAGGATAGTTTTCCCCCCACAAATGATTACACATCAGAAGAGAGAAACAGTAAACTAAGATGAATTAGAAGAAAACACCCATAGTAAAAGAGATTTAAAAAGTTGAAATCATATCAGTTATAGTGAAGAGGTGTAACATACATGAAATTGGAGATGCAAAAAGTGAGAAGATAGGAAACAGGGCAGAAGCAGTGTTTCAACAGTTAATGGCTGAGATCCTTCTAAAGCTAATGGAAGATACCACGTAAGGATTCAAGAAGCCCTATGAATCCCAACTGAAACCACATTTAGGAAATCACAGGAAAATGCTGAAAACAGAGAGAAAGCGAATGAAGGGGAGAAATGAAGGAGGGAGGGGGAGAATATGAATCTCAAAAACACCTTGAAAACTGACAATGATCCTAAAAAAGTAGCAGTAAGACAAGTGATATCTAACAATGTAAGGTAAAAGGAAAGGTTATCTTTAAATAACTAGAAGAAGGAATTCCCTGGTGGTAGAGTGGTTAAGAACTGGTCTTGCAATGCAGGGGATGCCAGTTCGATCCCTGGTCGGGGAACTAAGATCCCACATACCTGGGGGCAACTAAGCCTGCACGCTGCTGCTGAGCACATGCACCACAACTACAGAGCCCACGAGTTCTGGAGCCCTTGCACCACAACTAGAGAGAAGCCTGTGCACCACAATGAAGAGCCAGCGCATGGCAACGAAAGATCCTATGTGCTGCAACTAAGACCTGATGCAACAAAAAAAAATAAATATTAAAAAAAATAATAACTAGAAGAAATAATAGCTGACTCAGAATTCTGTAACATGTAAAATACTCTTCAAGAATGAAGACGACACCTCTTAATCCAAACAAGCCAAATGTAGAATGTTATTATGATATTCAGATAAATTAAATTAAATATTGAAAATTAGATACTATGAAATTGATCATGCTAATTTATTAGATTATGATAAAATGCATCATAATAAGCCACAGTTATTTAGATAATTATAATAAAAATGTAATCAGTTATTAAAGAGGACATTCACATTATTTAAGGTACTTATGTATGGATAATGACTGGTTTATGTAATTTTTCAAAAAATATTTGAAATTTTCCCACAAAAAACTAAGTTAATTCATCATCAGTAGATAAGAACAAAAAAAGTGATCTTACAGAGTCGTTCTCAGACATAAAGAAATTCAAACCACAGAAAAGCTCAAAAGCAAAGAAAGAAATATAGAGAAATGAAAATGGAATTATGAGGTAAATCCAAATGAATATGGAATTTAAAAACTATAATAACCACCATGGGAATTAAAATACACATAAAATTAAGGTATAAAGTCACATTGCCATATAAACTAAAAAAGTGATAATGTTCAATATATTTGCACTATATGGTAAGAAAAAGAACTGCATTTCTGGATGTCAAGGATATGTGTATATTATGCTTTCTGGGATAACTGTTAAAAATAATAAAAAGTAGAAAAATAGCTCAATAAAAATACAATCCCCCAAAAAATGGAAACAAAGGACAAAAAGAAACATTTAACAGGCAAGATGTGAAATCTAATAGAATATATGAAAAACATGGCATTTGAATACAAATATATTACTAATTATATTAAATTTACTCCAATTGAAAGAAAGGGGAAAAAGCAACTACTTTCTGCTTATAAAAGATGAGTCTAAAATAAAAGAAGACAATGAAAAGCTGAAAGTAAAAAGAAGGAAATATATATACCATACAAATAGTAACCAAAAGAAAGTTGATGACTGGTAGAGAAATATCAAACAAAGTAATTTTAGGAAACTCAATCTTAGAAATCCCATATGCCATGGAGCAACTAAGCCCGTGTGCCACAACCACTGAACCTGCACTCTAAAGCCCGCAAAGCACAACTACTGAAGCCCATGCACCCTAGAGCCCATGTGCCACAACTACTGAAGCCCATGTGCCCTAGGGCCTGTGCGCCACAACTACTGAGCCTATGCACCTAGAGCCCGCGCTCTGCAACAAGAGAAGCCACCACAATGAGAGGCCTGCTCGCCTCAACAAAGAGTAGATCCCACTCACAGCAACTAGAGAAAGCCCACATGCAGCAATGAAGACCCAACACAGCAAAACAAAAAACAAAAAACAAAAAAAATTTTCAGCCACATAAGCCATAAATTTCACTTAGTGGTTACTTCCACAACTGGAAGATACAAGATGATTCTGAATAAAAAGGCATTCAGAGAACTAAGTTCCCTTTAAAACACTTTGCCATTCTGGACCTAAAAGAAAGATAAAATTTTTCATGACTTCTCAAGCAAGTTATTTTTACTTTCTGTTAAACAGCTGAAGAAACAAAAAGATGTCCACTTACAAAAAACCACCAACAGCAGAATTCATTCAAGACAATAATCAAAAACACTTCTGTGACTATAATATCAGTATAAAACCATATACAAATATTTTTAATTTTAAAAACTTCAATTATTTGTGCCCAGACAGAACTAACTGTAAATAAACACTGATCCTTCAATATGAAGAAAAAACACAGAAAATAAGAGATGCAAAATAAACAAGAGTTTTCATTGATTATTCATTTAAAACAACAACAACATATATTCAACACACAGAGATACTGGTTCATATATCCAAAGCTGTTTTAAACTAGCTGAAAAAATAGTATTCCCTCTTCACTCATCTCAATCTTCTCAAAAACATTACCAAATATACTTTTAACTTTAAATGCAAGAAATAACATCATGATGCCAAAACTACACACAAGACTGGCCATCAGCTGATGACTGTTGAAGGTGGGTAACAAAAATATACAGTCTATTGTACTCATCCCTCCACTTTAATTATATTTGATACTTTCCAAATTACAGTTTCTAAAAATGCACACACATAAAAACTAAAAAATTTAATACAGGGTTCCAGAGGGTAAGAAAAAAAACCCACGAATAGACTTAGAAAAAAATATGAAAATACTTATGATTTTTTCCCCAAAATGTCCCTCCTACCAATAAGTTTCTACTTAACATGACAGCAAAGGAATTTACATATAATATAAACTGATACATAAATACTTAATATATCACTTTATTACAACATAAAATGCAATAAAAGAATGTATATAATAAAAGAAGGTATATACCAGTAAACGTACTTGCATCATCCCTTTCTATTCTGGTTCCATCACTAGTTGACACACAAGTAAAGTGTAGAGGTTCAACTTCTAGAAGTCCAGTGAGAGATGTGAAACTACCTTCAGCAGCTGTGCAACTACTGACCTTTCCGTTTCCTAATACAAAAAAGAGACCAATTTTATAAAATGTGAATTAATCTTAAAAGGGCAATAGTCATATTGAGAATTACATCCACTGCTTCAATTTTAATTAGAAAGATCTATAAATGCACAAACACAGGGCTTCAACAATGGACATGGTATTAAGAAAACTTACAAACAGGAGACACTAGTCTCCTTGCTACAAAAGCATAGTTGCACAGAAGCAACTAAGTAGCCATTCACATTAACAAGAAACAATAATAAGTGATTTAGATTTTTACATGAGGAATAGAAAACAAAAGAAAAACAAAAAAAAGAATGAATGAATGAATAAAATAAATAACAGAATTTAAATGAAGGAAACAAATAAACCAGATACTTAGATTAGCTATTATTCAATCTGTTTAACTATGCAAAAAATCAGAATATATTCTATAATATATCAACTGTATAAATGACACTAAATAAAAACTAAAGAAATATTCTAAAATATTAGCAAGATTTAGCTATAAATTTTATATTTTGAATATAATATCAATATTCTAGAATGAGATATACTGCTTTATAATCATAAAAATACTTTGTCAGCACATGTAGTAGTAAAAAACAAAAATCAAATGGTCACAGCTATGTGAACCATAAAACCAAAGCAAGACGACCGGACAGAAGAATACAAAAGAATTAAAAGTGTATGTGATACGAGTGTATATGGTACGGGGACAGGAAGAGGGAAGGGTTATTTTTAGTACTTTTCAAATTTTCTAAAATCAGAGCACTACTTTTAAAAAGAATTCTTTAACAAAGTAAAAAAAAAAAAAGATGGAAAGAACGGAAAGATATAGAAACTGTCATCAAAAACCCGAGGGAATAAATTAAACACAAGACAAACTGTCAAAACCATGTTCTCCAATGACCCACTGCCACCCAGAATAGGACTTGACACATGTTAAAAAATATTTACTGAGCACTTATTCAACAGAAGACATGGGCGATACAAGAGTAAAAGAACAGGCCCTAGTTGTTATGAAACGCATATTCTGTTCAAGGTTACCAGGTATTAAATACTTGCACAATTGAACGTTTAAAAAAAAAAAAAGGTGGGGGCTATGCTTTACTTAAGTGAAGTTCAAAGGCCAAATAAGTCAAGAGGAAATCAGTCTAAGTCAAGGGGTAATAAAATACTTCCATGATGAGCTGCTGAGATATACGGGAATAAAAGATTTTTATGTATTTATTCCATTGGGGCAGGGGAATCCAAGCAGAGGAAATGACATGACTGAAATCCCTTCAGTAGGAAGGAACATGGAACATTAGAAGAACTGAAGGAAAACGATGCCTAGAGGAACATTTCTCAATCCTAAAACCCTGCTACACATCTTTAAAATCATTAAAAGAACTCTTTGAGTTTTCATTTATCTTGGTTGTACATACATTGATAATTATCAAAGTAGAAATTTTAAGATGAGAAAATTTTAAACATTAATTCATATAATAGTAATAAACTCAGAATTAAAATTAAATAGCATATTTTGATGAAAAATGAATGTCTTCTAAAACAAAAATAATGAGAAGAGTGGTGATGTTTTACATTCTTGCAAATCTCTTTAAACTTTGGCTTATCAGAAGGTAGCTGGATTTGCCTACCTGCCTCTACATTCAATGTAAGATGCTCTGGTAGGAATACATGAAAAAAATCTGAACCAACACAAATATATGACTGGAAAAGAAAGGAATATTTTAATAAAGTATTATATATTTAAAAACGAAAAGTGGTAGCTTAGGATTAGTTGCAATATGGTATCTGAAATCTTAAAAAAGAACTTCTCAAACTCTATTACATTAATTGGCCTATCTTATGCTTTTAAGGAATCTTCTGCCAGTACATGATGTTGAATCACCATGCATTGATCATTTGGAAAATACTGGTTGACCACTATACATGGATCTTCCAAATGTTAACACATTTCATCATATCAGAAAATGACACTAATATCATCGTAGTCCATCAGAAAAGTCGTTATGTATTGAGAAGCTATCAAGTTCACTTTAGAGAATACACGTTTTCCAAAATTCTAATTTTTGCTTAAAACCTCTACTTCTAACATTGGCAACAAATACTATCAACTGGACAGATACTGACAGGCGTTTTTTATTTATTTTTCAGAAAATACCTGCCAAATAATCAAATCTGAATAAATATATTTTATCAGTCATCCTTGCAAATAAAAATGGTATTCCATGAAATAAGCAACTAGTTCACCTTACAACTCTAACAACTACACAAGTGCATTTCCTTGAAACAACCATGGTTCTTCAATATGCAGCAGAAGTGTTTCATGCACACTTCCCATTTTATCACAGAATATTTAAAAGACATGCACTCATGGGTTCAAAATTGAATAAAATTAACAATTTCTACTGTTTCATCAAAGATATTTCTAAGTGAAACTGGCATACTTTTTATTCTAAGTGCATGGGGAAGAACATCACGCTTTTGCACAATCAGTACAAATGTCAATGCAATGAAAAAGGCAAATAGCACTGTTTTATCATGAAAACAGTTAACCCACAGACTCCCCTTGAAAGGATCTCAGGAACCCTGAGGGGACCTAAGAAACCACATTCAGAATCACTAGGCCACAGAAAGAAAATTAACAGGGCAAGGGGGAAAGCGTCAGATCATACAAGATTTTCTATGCTATTTCAGAGACTTTGGATTGCACAATTATGAAAAGACATTGTGGGAAGACATTCTGGAACCTTTTTGTAACCTTGAAAATGTTGAAGTATGTGGGCCGAGCAATGGGATTCAGAATGTCCTGCTTGAGCAGTGGAGGAGCTGAGGGTGCGGGGCGTGGAGACTAATATCACCCTGTTTGGTCCTGAAGGACGGCTGGTTAGCCAAAGACAGGTAAGATTCCTCAGAGGAGGAACAACCTAAGACAGGCACAGCCGCAGAGGGGCCAACAGGGGTGGTGCATAGAGCCTTCCTTATATCACCGTGTTTGGCCCTGGAGGATGACTGGTTAGCCAGAGACGGGTAAGATTCCTCAAGGGAGGGACAACCTAAGACAGGCACAGTCGCAGAGGGGCCAACACGGGTGGGGCACAGACCCCTCATATCTGAGAGAGGTCTCCTGCCCCCAGGGCTGTTTTGCTCTCCACCCCCAGCTCAAATCCACACCTGCTCAACTCAGACCCAGGAAGTAAACAAAGATAATTGCCTCAGTCATGTGAGGCCTTTGATTGTTTATGAGTGTAACCTGAGAATGTTAGCCCAGGAACTCAATAAAAGCAGCCTGGGATGAGTCAGCAGGGCTCTTGATCCGAGAGGTCTTGAGCCCCCCGTCCCACTTTTCTCTTCAGTCTGTGTCTGTGTCTTCTTCAAGCTTGCGGCACCCGTCACTCACCTCGAGTCGCCGAGCTGGTCTCGGCAAGACATGAAAAGTATTTTAAGAAGAGAGACAGAATGATCAGATCAGGTTTGCATTAAAAAATGACTGCATTCATTGCATTGTGGAGAACATACAGAAGTGAGCCAAGAACAGATATAGGACGACCAGTCAGAAAACTATTATTGTAGTACAGGTTCAAGAAGACTGTTGTTTAGACTGTAATCTTGTGATCATGGCAGGTAAGAGAATGGGTAGATTTGAAATATGTGGGTAGAAAAACAGATAGGATCTGATGATAGCTTCAATATAGACAATGAAAAAGGGTAACATTCAGATCTCTGTTTTGTGCCACATATGCCACTGCATGAAAGGGGGATGCTGCAGAAGGCCTGGTGGTGAGGAATAAAATGAAGCGACGTTCATATGGAGATGTACATCACGATCCTAAGTCCCTTCTTCTGGGACTTCTATAACGACTATGGCTGCTCTTACATATCTAACCCCCTGGCTTGGCCTGAGCTTTACGGTCTTCTCCTTATACTCTCTCTATAATGAATTTCACTCTATCCTAAGGTGTACAGAAGGCATCTATAGGTCTCGTTCTAACCCCTCCTCTGAATTCAATTCATAATTTGGCGAGTCACTTAGATACACACTGGCATAAGGTAGTCAGAGCCTCAGTCATCAAACAGAGTAGATAACACATATACTTAAGGCAGAGTAAGTCAATAAAAAGCAAGTAACAGACCAGAAGTATAGGATGATCTCTTTCATTTAAAATGTTCATAAGCACATGTAGAAAGCAAGTCTAAATAGCTAAACATTCTGTTAATAATGGTAATCTAAGAGGATGGAGAGGTTAGAGTTGAGACATTTTACATTTTATTTATATTTCTATATTTGATTTTTCTCTTTTGCTTTTTTCACAATTCATAATTTACTTTAAACAAAACTGAGATTAACTCCCAAAATTTACTTATATTTAATGTGGTAATTGTCATAATATGTTTACAAATAAATTTTTTAACATTTTGTTCTACTAGCAACACTTGCAGTAAGTTCAGTAAGATGGAAGAAAAGAAAAAATGATCATTGCTCTAACAAAACCAGACATACACCAAATTCTAGCACCTGAAAAGATTATAAAATAGTGTTTCATATTAATTCCTAAAAGCATATTCTTTAGAAATGTATTCAAGAACACATGTAACACTGTGTACCAAGTTTACCTCAGAAGAGTGACAGAAGCAGAAAATTATTTTCTTTCATCTTTGCTTATCAAAATAAGTATAAATTAATTTTATCTTCGTAATATGAAATTATATGTTCTTTAATTTTATGGACAGCAAAGGCACACCAAATAAAATTGACAAGGCTATAACAGATAACCAAATTTTAGCCTTTCATTCGCTTTAAAGTCATACTGACGTGCAATGAAACACAAAAAACAAACAAACAAAAAAACCAAATTTGCAACACTTTCAAAAATAACTTCAATATTTTTGGAGGGGGGGAGTTAAGAAACAAAGGTAAATAGTTTAATGATTCACAGATACTAAAGTTAAGTTCTAAAAACTTTTAGTTCCCAAAGACAGAATGAAGTAACTACAATCTATTAAAAATCAATGGCAACTTAAACCCAAGATATAAAATTCAGAAATTCCTTTAATAAAAGATTTTACTACCTGAAAGGACATCTGATAAATCAATTTCATCTGACTGGATGCCAATGCTGCTGTTGTATACATTTTTACAAGAAGAGCCACTCATCTCCAAATCAAAGAGGACCGGATCGAATGGTGAACTATATAATCCATATCTGAAAAATAAAATAATGTCCTAACAATTTTCCTGTCAGCCATCTAATTAACAAATTATCTATTTACTTAGTTTTAAAACTAGTTTTACACAGGGCAGAAGGAGACACTAACCACATTTAACTCCTTAAATTCACTGAATCTCAACTGTGTTCCCTGCAAACCTATACGCCAAAAGATAATAGTCCAGAGGCTCAATAAGTGTGATTTTAATTAAGCTGCTAACTAATGAACCAAGACTGAACCTTCATCTGCAGACTGAATCAAGAAAGATACATTAAGTACCCTTCCCTTGCCTCCCTCATCACACTGATTCAACAGAAAGTACAAAGGCTTTGAGTAACATTTTGCTGAAATCAAGATTTCTAATCTGTAAAGATTACAAAAATGATTGCTTTAAGTAAAATACTTTACTTTGAATAACAATCATCAGACAAGAACTCAAATCCAACCTTCAGCTATTTCTTATTTCATTATGTTTAAGTTTGAGAAAAACAGCAGATAAAGAATACTAGTTAAGGGCAACAAGTGATTTACATAATTTCACCTACAAAGTTTTAACAACAAAGAAACAAATTACCTTAAGTGTTTCTTTCATTAGCAAGAAATACCACCTTTAAGTATTTTAGTATAATTAGCCCTCTGAATAACCATCTCCAGGACTTCTAAAGTTGTTAAAGGGAATTATTTTCAGAGAAAATAAAGAGCGAAAGAAAACCTTAAGCAAATCCATATAATAACGGTTCTGTGCAAAGATGGTATCATATCCAGGAAGGCCCACGATTAGTCACTTCATAGATTAAAATACCTTGTCTGAAGCAAAGCCTCCATTGGTGTCAGCCTGTCCTGTAACTGTCTGGACACAGCAGTAAGCAGAGAGGCGCACGCGGTACTGCAGCCAGCCAAATCTTCATCTTTAACATAATTCAGTAAGACAAAATACCAATAGACAGAACCTGAAAACAACAACAACAAATCAATGCTTCTTTCCCTCATTTTTCTCTAACAAAGAGAACTTCAGATTTCCTGTTTATCAGTATGTCTCCTTTTCCTAGAAAGATTTTCTGGAAATAAAATCTGTAAGGGCAAATTACAAAGAAGGACTAACTCCCTGGAGGACTCTAAGAGGACAGTGACAAAGAATTGCAATGATATCTCCTGAGAAGTATATAAGGTCAACCTATTCATTTAGGTTTTCAGTAACGTGAGATGACTCAGGGACATTTTAGAATAGCTAGACGAGCAGAGATATCAGGTTCTTCAAGCCATCTTTCCTAAAATACTACTTCTCTGTACTAAGAATTTCAAAAACAATTGATGGCAGTGAGCTACAAATAACATACTTCAGCAAGTGAATGAAGTATAGTTATTCCATACTGCCAGTTAGATACAGAACAAAGGTGATCTTAAAAGGTGATCATGATGATGCATTTTAAGACTCTTTTATAAAACTTGAGATATCTAAGTACTAAGTACACCCCATAATTTAAGCACCCTACCTCTAACACTTTCCTCAAGAAACTGTTTTAAACACCAGAAACTATTAAAGTGAGCAACCAAGTCCAAAACATTCTACTCTATATAGCAAAGAGTTAATAGTTTTAGTCAATACATGTTCAAGGTAAATATAAACAGACTCTGTCTAAATTAAGATATTGAAAAAATAACCATTTATCAACTAACTCTGAGCAAGCTTTTTTTCTGTTATACCACAAAGATCAAATCCTTGTGGAATATGTTTATCTCACTGAGATAACTTGTTCAATGGATTGGTTATTTATGAAATAAAAGACTGTGAGAAATGCCTATAAAAAAATAACACTAGGTAAAGGGCAAATCAGTAGCCCCTCATAGCAAATTTTTACCTGATAACTACATTCATTCTTGAATGGCATTTTCACAGTCTTTAGGTGCTATTAAAAAGAAACCCACTGGCCCCTTTTAGGGAATTCGAGTTTGCCACAGACCCTACCATTCACACACAATATGTGTATGAACATTTTACTTATTTATGTCATCTTTCTGGCACTTACTGATATTTTAGTTTGTGACATCTGATCTATCATCAGTAAACAACCAAACAACTCAATTCTTTTAATGAAGTAAAGAAAATGCATGAATTGAGATGACCTGGTTATTTATTTAAATCTCCCATTAACTTTTTCCTAAAAATATTATCGAAGAGAGAGTATCTGCCTATCCAATCACAATTTAAAACCCTTAAAAAAATTGAGCGGCTTCCTAGGTAGCACAGTGGTTAAGAATTCGCCTGCCAATGCAGGGGACATGGGTTCGATCCCTGTTCTAGGAAGATCCCACATGCCACGGAGCAACTGAGCCCGTGTGCCACAACTACTGAGCCTGCGCTTTAGAGCCCGTGAGCCACAACTATTGAGCCCATGTACTGCAACTACTGAAGCCCACACGCCTAGAGCCCGTGCTCCGCAACAAGAGAAGCCACGGCAATGAGGAGCCCACGTACCACAACGAAGAGTAGCCTTCACTCACCACAACTAAAGAAAGCCCGTGCACAGCAAAAAAGACCCAACAGCCAATAAAATAAATGTTAATTAATTAATTTAAAAAAAAAACAACAACAGATAAGCTACAGAAAAAAAGAAAACCAATTGAGGGGAAAAAAGTTATTAAACAACCTCAAGCATACTGCAAGACATATCCTAAGGCTACAGTTATTTGTGACTGAACTAATTTCACATACCACCAGTTGCTGCCGCAGGTAAAAAAGACATATTATCAAGTAAGGCCTTCAGCAGAACAGATCCAAATCCTGGCTGACATGGGTCACATTTGCCATTACTGAAAAAAATTTTTAAAGAAAAAATTTAAATACATTACTCAAGGTCTAAATACAACTCTAAACACGGTTGTAGCACTTTTAAAAGCTTTAAAATGTGTTCATACAGATTGAAAGAAAATCTGCCTTGAAGTCCTATAGACATGCAGAAAGATACTAGGGATTGATTATACTAAGGGTCTTTGTAACTATTTTCTTATGCATCAAACCACTCCTTTTTTTAAAAAAAAACCAAGAAGGGCTAACAAGGAGGTATAGTCAATACAGACTATTCACTTTTAAACCATTCCTAGATAGTTTCAAGGTTTAGAGAAAATGATCTGCATAATGCTATAAATAAGTCTGGTAAAATTATTATATAATTGGGAATGAGGCCTCAGGTGAAGAATCCAAAGACAATCAGCGACAGCAGGAGTGAAAGTGGGGGAAGGGCTCCCCTTAACCAAACACCCCAAAGTCTTCCTAATAAGCAGAGAAGTCTAGTGGAACTCTTTTATTACTAGATTTATTTAACACAACATTTTGCCCAAAAAACCCAAAATTTTCTCTAAGGATCTCAATAATCCTCATCAATCTTTGAAACTCCTTTTAAGTTACATATATATTCAACAAGGACAAAATAACACTATAAACAAGGTATCACCTGTCAAACTGCAGGTGCATCTACAAAGTATATTTTCAACTTAAAAGGAAAAAAACCAACCTGATGCACAAGGCTAGAAATCGAGCACACTTATGGGCTATGCTTCGTCCTGCCTCAAAGAAGCAAACACGTACAATGTCTGAAAGACATTTTCGTGTTTTTGAAAGCAGGCTCTCATTTCCTTCCTTTGAGCTGCAAAACAATAGCAGATGTTTAGGCTCATCTTGAACTTCCAATCATAACATCCAAAGGGCAATCCGTGGTAAATAAAATCTTATTAACCTTCCAGGTCCATTTGAATGGACTCCAGCTAACCAACAAAGAATATCTAACACAAGGCTCTGGGCATGTTCTGTGATTTGGCCATCATCTGCTTTTCTACACAAAGTGTTAAGAAGCTTCTCATGAAATTCTGAAAACTGTAACATGGCACACCGTTGCACCCTACAAAAAAGAAAATATAAATACATTAACAACCAAAATACAAAAGTTAGACTAAAGTTATCCGAACCTGGTTGGCCACATAATGTTTCATTTGAAATCACATATATCACAATTTAAAAAAAGAACTTTTGAATATTACCAAGCACTAGGGATGAACCAATGAAATGGAAAGATAATATATACCATCACTGAGATAAGTTAAGAGAAATGAAAAGCAAACAAAAATTTTCAAGTAAAAGTTAGGATCTTAAAATTTTGTGTATATTGGTATATTTATTGGAATTCTTCCTTTGTACTCCTATTACTGTGAGAACAGTAGAAGAAAATGAGGTTACCTTTCCTTAGAAACTGAAGTTTTCTTAAATCTTCGGATGGTGACTGAGACCTCTTGAAGTAAGTCACAGCCCCGGAGGTTTTCAGATTTACGGGTGCCACTTGCATTTTCATTCTTAACATTAGAGGATTTTTCCTAAACATACAAAAAATAAATAACTGAATAAACAAATGAAACAAAAGAATTATTTACTATGAAAATTTATAAATAAAATACAACTGAGTTACGACCATCAAAACATAAACCTCAAATTAAAATATCTTTCACCCTCATATTCAGTAAGTGACTAATTTAGCCCAGAATTATCACAGGGAAAGAAAGACACAGTCATTGTTTAAAGATAATAACCCAATGAATAAAGATTATAAAGCCAAAGTCTTGAGTCTAAGTCCCAGATACAGCTCTACAAGGTATGCCAACTAACTCCCCAGTCTCTAAGGTTCACTCACTTTCAATATGAAAAATGGAGGTAATAACACCTGCTCTGCCTACCTCAGAGTTATTTTGAGGATTAAATCAGATAAAGTACACAGAAGTCCTTGAAAAATTGGAAGACCTATACAAATACAAGATGATTGGTGTTACTGATATTGCTATTGTTGCTTATGAATAATGATGACAGAGAAACAAAATCTCCAGAGTTCAGGAAAGTCCAAGATCAAACAAGTATGAAGAAAGAAACTGCATGATACATAGCCAGTTGTAAAAAATGAACCATGAAAATTAAGATATATTTCTAAAATCACTTCTCAACTTCTCTTCCTGCAATCTCCCAAATGTTTACAAAAAGAAAGAGAATGAGAGAGAGAAAGAAAGAGAATAAAAGAAAGAAAAGAAAGAAAAAGGAAGGAAGGAGAGAGAGAGAGAGAGAGAGAAAGAAAAAAAGAAAGAAAGAAAGAAAGAAAGAAAGAAAGAAAGAAAGAAAGAAAGAAAGAAAGAAAGAAAGAAAGAAAAAGAGAAAAAGAAAGAAAGAAAGAAAGAAAGAAAGAAAGAAAGAAAGAAAGAAAGAAAGAAAGAAAGAAAAAGAAAAAGAAAGAAAGAAAGAAAAGAAGAAGGAAGGAAGGAAGGAAGGAAGGAAGGAAGGAAGGAAGGAAGGAAGGAAGGAAGGAAGGAAGGAAGGAAGGAAGGAAGAAAAAGAGAAAAAGAAAAACCAAAAACCAAAAAACTGGGGCATTTCCAGTAGAGGGCACAGAAACAAACTCTCACACCCAAGGAAATAAGCATTATGGTCCAAAGAATTTACAAAGGGAAGTACCTGCTAACAATTACTCCCTACTGAATATACTTTATATAAGCTAGGTAGTCAGCGTAAATTAATTCAAATATTTTCTCTTTGATTATATTTTTTTAACTTGCTGCACAGAAAAAATACAAACCAACTGTCCATTGAAAAATCAATTCTGGGTCATACTACTTCCAACAATGTGTCAAATCTCAACCACAATATTTAAAACAGCATGTTACAGTTCAAAATGATACTGTTTCATACCTTGCCTGCTGCAACTTTTGCCAAGAGTGAAGCAAGTGAATAACCTTTGTTACCCTGGTGTTTTAGGGATGGAAGTCTTACTACAGGACGTATACCACCATTACAGATCTCATCTGTTCCTCTTTCATTCACTGCCTTGACATGGATTAAAAATGAACGATATTTTCCTCCTGCCATACCTAGAGGGGTGGTGCAGAATAGGATAAATTATTCAGTCACCGAAAAATCAAATTGTTTTTTGTCTTCACAGAGCAAGTTAAATTAACTCCACAAAAAGAAAAATACACTTGGCTAGAATTTTCAAATTACGCTGTTTGCATATAATATGGCTGAATAACCTTTGGTAGCAAAAGAACAAAAAGCACAGGGGTTATAGGAACAGGATATGACACCTGGCATGTTTTACCCCAATCAAAGAAGTTATTCGTTTTAATAATAGAAATTTTGTGAACCACAGAAAAAAACACAAAAAACTGTCCCTAAAGCACCAAAGACAGTGATGTATCACTATATGTATCCAGCCAGCCCCTGAACGCAGGCCTGCACACACATACATATGTGAACGCACACACACACATAAGTATTACAGTATTACAGCTGAAAAAGCACAGGCTTTGGAGACACCACCTAGGTTTGATAATGGTTCTGCCATTATAGGTATGTGACAAATTAACCTCCATGGCTCAGGTTCTTCAAAAGTAAATGAGAATAATAATAGTACCTACCTCATAGGTAACTAAAACACTTAAAACTACATGGCACAACGGAGGCACTCAATAAATATTGGTTGTTATTACCACTAGTTTCTGTTTTATATGGTTCTAGGTTGAGATCATACTATACAATCTATATGTAAAATTTACTGCAAAACTACCCTCAAACTAATATACCCATGAGCAAACCATACGCTTATTGATGCCTAAGCAGATATGAAACCTTTCGGTGATAACAAAAGCTACTCTCATTGTTGTCCACGGATCTGCCTGCCTACTGTGCTAGTGCCGCACTGTTACATTCTTCTTATTGCTGTATTATTTTAGGTTCTAGAATCTAATAAGACCCTCCTTCTCAATATTCTTTTTCTAAACGTCTTTGGCCCATATCATCCTTTTATTCACCCACAAAAATTTAGCAATCATCTTCTCCAGTTCAAAGTTTGAGGAATTTGATGAGATAAATAGTCATATCTACTAAATTCTGCGAAAATTAATACTTTTACATTACTGAGTCTTTTGAAATACATGTTATATAATTCTATCCCCAACTTTGTCAAAGCCAACATTTTAATTTTCATATAAAATTCTGTTTTACTCTCATTAAACAAAACTAATTTATACTCTCAGCAATGAGAGAAGAGATGTTATTAGTTTTGCTCACCACTGTAACCCATAAATTTAATGAATGAATAAGATGTAGTCAAGGAAGTACATTCAAACTTGTATATACACCATGTCTGCAACTAAAGGTAACTGTGTGAATGCGGACAAACATTATGAAGGGAATGTATACAAATTAAATAGCTGTTATTTAGGTGGTCAGATATTTTCTTGGTTTAGGGAAAGATCCTTGCACCCTACCCATCTCCAATTTTACTTTAACAATCGAGGTAAGTGTCTCATTTGTTGGCTTTTTTTATTCGCCCCTGAGATACAAAGGTGAAATAAAGGTCCTACTACTGCAATACCTAATATCTTACAGATATAAGATATAAAATATACATTGATTATAATTCATGTTTAAGACACTCAAATCATTACATCTGATACTTTCAAACTCCTCTATAAAAGCCCCATAAGAGAAGATAATATAACAATATACAACAAACACTCTGAAGACACAGGACTCTAAATTGATGGAAAAGGCAAACATGCCAGAACATGATCTCTGGTTATTTGGAAGAATTCTGTATGTCATGCTAAGTCATCCTACATTCTTCTTCATTCTTTTTCAAAAAGCACTGAGACCTTCAAGACACAGAAAGTAGCATGTGAAGTTTCACCTAACAATAGTCACTTATGAGGCGAAGTGACCTCAGCTACCAGGAAACTGATGGAATCGCTAATGAAAAGTCCCCCCAAAAAACAATATCTTAGTTTTCTGAAATCAGTATTTTTTTTAATCTACTTTTACAAGTGTGGGATTATTTATCCTGCTTTTGTAAAATATGTTACTTCACCTTTAACAAGTTTGGGGCTTGTTAATGTCAACATCCCAGCATGCCCTGATAGATCAAGGCCACTAGCAAGCCATACTGGCCCACACAGAATGTCTTCTTTATGATCTTCTAAAAATGGACATAATCGAAGACCTAAAAAGAAAAATACACATTTTTCTTTTAAATTAGCTTGTAATTTAAAATGTAATATTTAACTAGCAAATATCCATCCCATTTACATATAACATCACCACACAAAAGTCCATACTTAGAATGTGTTCAAATAAGAATTCACTATCACGCTAAGGAACTATAATCAATTATCTGATATATTATGTTGTTTTCCATTCCCATATTATTTACATTCACCTTGACTTAAAAAAAAATTATAAAGCCATGACATGATTTCAAATCTCAAGATATTAAAAAACAGGAATGCAAGTAGTAGCGCAGCTGTGTTCACAAAGATGAGCTGAAAGTTAAAGCATATTGCCAAAGCTGAATTATAGGTTATTTTTAACTGACCACGTTTTTGCAAGCCGTAAGGAAATCTTTGCCCACTATGATGCATTTGGATCACTACTCCTTTTACTGTCATGGACAACAGCTCTATAATTTAACTCACACTGTGATTCCTCTACATCCATGTGCTGCATTTCTTCATTCAAATCAACCAGGGACGGTTTCCCATTTTGTTCCACTTCAATGTTAAGAGCTGGAGACAAAGGAAAGGTGATCTGCCTATCTACTGCTGTTTCTAGAGGATAAAAATATTAGTAAACTTAATTTTGCTTAATATCAATGATTTATGTGCCTAAAATTCTAAAATTCTCTGTTAAATTGGGAACTACAGTGATTTTTATCACAGACGCTAAAATGGTTGTTAGGAGAGGAAGTAAATTAGATTCAATTGTTTCATACACTCTTCTCGCTTTTAATGGTGATAAAATATTCACCCGAAGAAATAATCTGCTGGCAATTAAACTAAGAATTCTTACCCTAGGCTGCACAGTACAGCACCTTCAGAGTTTTAAAAACACCAAAACCTAAGTCCTACCCCAATTAAATCAGGATCTGTCATGATTCAAAATAATACACACATACACACATATATATACAAACAAAGATATACACAAACACATACATACATATTTGTGAAATAGGAAATTTTTCAGGTTTCCATGTTTTTACCCCTGGTGTGAAGTAGCTATTTTACTCTTAAATTATCCCTAGTATTTTAAATTAGCCTACTAAGAAGAAAACACTGAGAAATAATATCTAGTTCCCAGTATGCTACGTATGTACAATCTATTTTAATGACACAATCTATCAAATTCTGAACTTGTAAGAAAGATAAATGAAAGTGAATATATTTCTGGCATTACATTCTGGGCTTTACTAATAACCTTAAAAGAATATGTGACTTCCATAACAAAGTTCTTTTCCCAATCAAGTCTCCATTTAGGAAGAGAAGCATAAGTCTAGTAATGCTAAAAGTGAAACTAACTCACAAAGGAACTAACTGCATTTCCCAAAAACCATAATTAAATTACTCAAGTTTATGCAAGTCTGAACAACAAGGAGTTACTGAAAAGCTCTTAAATGTTCTCTGCATAAACTTTTCTAAACAGAACCACGAAAAAGTAGAGAAGGAAAACAGAACAGGGGTACGGGGGCAAGAAGGGACGTCAAACCTGGACAGCCAAGTTGAAAATTCGTTTTTTTAAGAAACCAACTACAAGATAAAATCTTCAAACGTAAATTTTGATCCATTCTTACCATTGACTTTCCCTAAGCCTGGAGCTTTATTTTTCAGCAGTGTCACTTGTATCTGTGGAATATTGGTAATGTTTGAGTTCAAAACAAATTTGAAGTCCACATGTCCAACCATACAAGCTTTAGGCAGAACCAATTCAAATACATGTTCGTCCCAGCTGTTGCTGTCAAGTAAGGGAGAAAATGATAAATAATGAGAAAATCTTTCTTCACATAACCATCTTATCAATAATATCACCTTTTATACTCTTTGCAGCCGCCAACAAAACTTAGTGCTTCTCAATCAGATCAGGAGAGAAGATAAACAGTTCTATTCAGAAAGATTAAACTTAGGGCAGCAAATAATCTTACCCCAGGAAACCATACCTGTCATGGGAACTGTACATTCCAAATAGCCCTTGTTCATCTAAGTGTGAACTACTGTGCATCAGAATTATGTGTGGAATCATGGGCCCCACCCTGAATCTAAGAATGGGGTCACAGGAATTTGTATTTTAAAATTAAGAACTTTTTGTATTTCTTACACATATCCATTCTCTGATTTTAAATTCTCTATATATGCTGAAAAATAAAACTCCACTCAATTCCAGATTCATATCTAAATGCCTACCAGGTATCTCAAACTTATCATAAACAAACCCAAACTACTTGATAACCAACTCCAATATTCAGTAAAAAGAAACTCCATTTTTCAGTTAGCTCAATCCAAAACAATGGAGTCATCCTTAACTATTCTCACTCACACCAGATGCTCAGTACATCAGTATATACTATTCCTTCTACCTCCAAACTATACGTGACCACCCTTCTCACTGTGTCCGTCAACTATCATCATGGTCCAAGTTACCATCACCATCACAATTACCTGAATTACCACAACAGCATTTAAGTTAGAATCCTGGCTTCTATCACTTCCCCCTGATACACACAACACAACCACTCATAATCTACTATCAACACAGTAGTCTTAATGTATCCCTCTAATATATAAATTACATCCCATCACTCCTATATTCAAAACCATCTAAAATCTTCCCATCTCACTCAACACAGAAGTCTCGCTATGGCCTATAAAGACATTCATGATCTGGCTACCAACTATTTCCTCTGATCTCATCTCCTAGTGCTCTGTTGCATGTTCAATCCCCTCCAACAGTAGTCTCCTTGCTCTTCCTAAAATTCATAGAACATACTCTACAGGGTCTCTGTACTTGCTATTGTCTCCAAATTAATGTCTTCATGGAGGCCCCTCTGAGGCCCCTTATATAAAAAATATCACACATATTTTCTCTCCTTCTCTCACTCTCACACACATGTACACACCCAACAACTACTCTATCACCATACTGTTTTAACATGTTTCAGAGCTTTTATGACTATATGACATAGTAGATATCTGCTTAATGTCCATCTATCCCCACCAGAATGTACATTCCATGAGAGCCATATTATTCGTGCCTTCAAAAGTACCTGCACAACTGGGATTGACATATACACAATACTATATATAAAATAGATAACTAATAAGAACTTACTGTATAGCACAGGAAACTCTACTCAATACTCTATAATGGCCTATACAGGAAAAAAATCTAAAGAAGAGTGGGTATATGTGTAACTGATTCACTTTGCTATATACCTGAGAATAACACAATATTGTAAATCAACTATACGCCAATAAAAATATTAAAAAAAAAACTCATAACAACAACAAAAAAATGTACCTTCACAAAACAAACATTTAAATATTTAGTCACACAAGCCACAAATTTATTTAACAAACTAACTGCAATAATGGATTACTCTCAGCATTTTATCCTACGACTAAGAATAAGAATATAGGAATTTCTAAAATTAAGGTGACAAATAAAAAGAACAAAGTTGTTAATATGCAAAAGTTAAGAGAAAGAGTAACAGATGTGTAATAATTCCATGTTGCTTCTCACAAATATATAAGATGAACTTAGATTTAAATACCCTAGAAGAAAGTTTTACCTGTCAGTCTGTAGTTTCCACGTTCTAGTATGCTGAGCAGCATCTCCGTGATGTTGCTGATGCAAATGCTGAGGATGCCTCCTTTGCTGTTGTTCTTGTTGAACTTCTACCCAGCATGGAGGAACAGTAGCTGAAAACCGTGGAGTCAAAGTCTCAAAGCGGGTTAGCTCCACGAGAGACGTCAAGATGTCAAGGGTGAATGGCTGGTCCACCAATAAATCAACTCCTTAACAACAGTGAATATAGAATTTGAAATAGGTTTTAAAAACAGAAGTTTTAATCCATGTTTTTTGTCTAGTCAATTACAACATTCAACAAACAGCCTCAAAGTTAATAATGTAGGCTCAGATACCTATATACAACTACAGTTGTATATAGCACTGACTACATAACAGTCATAAGAAAAATCCATCTTGAATATTTTAAATTCTAGAAAGGGAACTTATTATTGGAGAAACCCAAACTCAACCTGTTAGAAGAGCCCTGACTGAGCTTTAAAAGGCCTCAGGTTAACATGGGCAAGAAAACTAGTGGTGCTAAAATGCAAGGCTAACTTACATCAGATCATTAATTAATTTTTACACTTTGTTATTTACAAAACAAAATGCTAAACATCTGCAAGCACACAATATTTGGCCCCTTTTACTCTATTAAAAAGTAATTTTTAAAAAGTCAAAGCTATACTGATGGCAAACAAATATTTACAAACCAAAAGCTTAAAAGGTATTTTTTCCACTTCTGGGGTAGTTAAGAATATCCTGTATACATACCAGTATTATAAGAGTAACAACCTGCTTCAGAGAGATTAGCTTGCTTTTGCAAATATATGTATTCACATCTGTGAAATGCCTAACATAAGATAAAGCTGAAAAATTGTTGTCCTTATTCCAATTAACAGAGTTAACCTTTAAAAAAAGACTAACATATGAAATCTGATGTTTAGAATAGTCTCACAAAAAAAGTTTACACTTGAGTTCTATAAAATTATTGCAAGTGTCCTTCAAATTACGTTTTCCTCAAAGCTTAGAACTTTTTAAAATCTGACTAAAACTGTATTAAATAGTTTGTAAACATTAACAGCATATCAATACTCCTTCTTTACATTACTTACTTCTTTATAATCTAATTCATCTTTACTAAATAGTATTTTTATGGCATTTAGATGAAAATTTTTATTACACTGATATCCTACAAAATATGAAAACATTCAATGTTAGCTTTTTATTTTTTTATTTTTTAAGCTCTTTACTGGAATATAATTACTTTATACTCTTGTACCAATTTCTGAGGTACACCAAAGTGAATCAGCTGTATTTATACACATATCCCCATATCCCCTCCCTTCTGCAACTCCCCCCCACCCTCCCTGACCTGGCCCTCTAAAGCATCACCCATCATCGAGTTGATCTCCCTTTTTCTTTTTTTTGGCTGCGTTGGGTCTTCGTTGCTGCGCGCAGAGCGGGGGCTACTCTTCATTATGGTGCTTGGGCTTCTCAGTGCGGTGGCTTCTCTTGTTGCAAAGCACGGGCTCTAGGTGCACGGGTTCAGTAGTTGTGGTTCGTGGGCTCTAGAGCACAGGCTCGGTAGTTGTAGCACGTGGGCTTAGTTGCTCCACGGCACGTGGGATCTTCCTGGCCCAGGGATTGAACACGCATCCCCTGCATTGGCAGGCGGATTCTTAACTACCGCACCACCAGGGAAGTCCCTGATCTCCCTTTTATACAGCAACTATCTATCTATTTTACATTTGGCAGTGTATCTATGTCTATGCTACTCTCTCACTTCATCCCAGCTTCCCCTTCGCCCCCCACCTGAGCCCTGTGTCCTCAAGTCCGTCCTTAACACCTGCATCTCCACTCCTGCCCTGCCACTGGGTTCATCAGTACCATTTCTTCAGATTCTATATATGAGTTAGCATACGGTATTTGTTTTTCTCTTTCTGGCTTACTTCACTCTGTATGACAGTCTCTAGGTCTAGCCACCTCATTACATATAGTTCAATTTCATTCCTTTTTATGGCTGAGTAATATTCCATTGTATATATGTGCCACATCTTCTTTATCCATTCATCTGTTGATGGGCATTTAGGTTGCTTCCATGTCCTGGCTATTGTAAATAGTGCTGCAAGGAATACTGTGGTACATGTTTCTCTTTGGATTATGGTTTTCTCTGGGTATATGCCCAGTAGTGGGATTGCTGGGTCGTATGGTAGTTCCATTTTTAGTTTGTTAAGGAACCTCCAAACTGTTTTCCATAGTGGCTGTACCAATTTACATTCCCACCAGCAGTGCAGGAGGGTTCCTTTTTCCCCGCAGCCTCTCCAGCATTTATGGTTTCTAGATTTTTTGATGATGGCCATTCTGATTGGTGTGAGGTGATACCTCACTGTGTCTTTGACTTGCATTTCTCTAATGAGTAGTGATGTTGAGCAGCTTTTCATGTGTTTGTTAGCCATCTGCAGTCTTCTTTGGAGAAGTGTCTATTTAGGTCCTCCACCCATTTGTGGATTAGGTTATTTGCTTTTTTGGTATTAAGCTGCATGAGCTGCTTGTATATTTTGGAGATAAATCTTTTGTCCGTTGCTTCATTGGCAAGTATCTTCTCCCATTCTGAGGGTTGTCTTCTTGTCTTGTTCATGGTTTCTTTCGCTGTGCAAAAGCTTTTAAGTTTCATTAGGTCCCATTTGTTTGTTCTTGATTTTATTTCCATTATGCTAGGAGGTGGGTCAAAAAGGATCTTACTTTGATGTATGTCATAGAGTGTTCTGCCTATGTTTCCCTCTAAGAGTTTGATAGTGTCTGGCCTTACATGTAGGTCTTTAATCCATTTTGAGCTTATTTTTGTGTATGGTGTTAGGAAGTGTTCTAATTTCATTCTTTTACATGTAGCTGTCCAATTTTCCCAGCACCACTTATTGAAGAGGCTGTCTTTTCTCCACTGTATATTCTTGTCTGCTTTGTCAAAGATAAGGTGCCCATATGTGTGTGGGTTTACCTCTGGGTTCTCTATTCTGTTCCAATGATCTACCTTTCTATTTTTGTGCCAGTACCATACTGTCTTGATCACTGTAGCCTTGTAGTATAGTTTGAAGTCAGGAAACCTAATTTCACCAACCCCATCTTTCCTTCTCAAGATTGCTTTGGCTATTCGGGGTCTTTTGTGTTTCCATACAAATCATAAGATTTCTTGTTCTAGTTCTGTGAAAAATGCCGTTGGTAATTTGATAGGGATTGCGTTGAACCTGTAAATTGCTTTGGGTAAGACAGTCATTTTCACAATATTGATTCTTCCAATCCAAGAACATGGTATGTCTCTCCATCTGTTTGTATCGTCTTTGATTTCTTTCATCAGTGTCTTACAGTTTTCTGCATACAGGTCTTTTGCCTCCTTAGGCAGGTTTATTCCTAGGTATTTTACTCTATATATATTTGTTGGAATGGTAAATGGGAGAGTTTCCTTAATTTCTCTTTCTGCTCTTTTGTTGTTAGTGTATAGGAATGCAAGAGATTTCTGCGCATTAATTTTGTATGCTGCTACTTTACTAAATTCATCAATTAGAGCTAGCAGTTTTCTGGTAGAATCTTTAGGGTTTTCTATGTATAATATCATGTCATCTGCAAAGAGTGACAATTTTACTTCTTCTTTTCCAATTTGAATTCCTTTTATTTCATTTTCTTCTCTGACTGCTGTGGCTAAAACTTCCAAAACTATGTTGAATTATAATGGTGAGAGTGGGCACGCTTGTCTTGTTCCTGTTCTTAGAGGGAATGCTTTCAGTTTTTCACCATTTAGAACGATGTTGGCCAATGTTACGTTTTTAAACCGACTTGTGTAGTTAATCAAAAGAATCAAGTCTAATTATACACAGCAGAGACATGAGTCACTTTATCTCAACTGGAGGATAACCTTGCCTCCCAAGGGCCATTTGGATGGGCCAACTGTGTGTGCTACTAGAATCAAATATGTAGAAGCCAGAGATGCTGCTTATACAGCACAGGACACTCCCCCAACAACAAAGAATTATCCAGTCCAAAATGTCAACAGTGCTGAGAATGAGAAATCCTGACATAAGGTAGTAAAGACTGCTATATATTATACAAGTAATCACTAAAAGTTTGCCTTTGGTACAAAGAAGAATGATCAAATGTCCAAATGTAAGTATTCATGAAGAACAAATACCAACTTTATGTATTATTTCTGTTTGGAATACATTTGAGTTTAAACACATTTTTTCATTAAAGATTCATTAAATTTCTTCCAAATGCTAGGTTTGGAGAATAAAACGTGGTAAGGGCTAAGAGTAAAATATAACAGCACAATGGAAATACAAAAGGACTGTGGTATAGGAAAAGGGTAGGGAAACAGAGCTTAGTGCAACATATGAAGAGCATGAAACTGAATACACTTAAGAAATCGTGAAAAGTTTCCTATAACTGGAGGTTGAGAAGAAGACTACAGCTATCAGAGTAAGTTATTTACTTGCTCCACAGAGCAAATAAAGATTTTTAAACAGGAGTGGCAATGCTAACATTACTTCTTTTGAAAAACAAGTTCTGGAGGGCAGTATAGAAGATGGATGGGAGAAAAGGCAAAAACAGCAAACGCAACCAAACCTATCTGAAGGTTCACAATGTGGCAACGACGGTGTGACTATATCACCCCAGGGAAAGAATATTTTTTCAGCATTTTTATCCCGGTAGTAATATTAGTAATATTAGCCATTCCACTCATTATATACTTACTTAATGAACTCTTCTCTCTTTCATTTCATATGTTTTGTTCCTCCCTAACTAGACTAAAACCTCCTTAACAACCAAAATAATGTTTTTACCTCTTAAGTAACTTCATCAAAACTGGTCAACCTACCACAGGTTGAGAACCATGTCTTATTTTAATGTTTACAACATTTTCCAACTACTGAAAAAATAGTGATAAATAATATTTAAGAAATGAGCCTGGTAAGAGAATGTCAACAAGGAAATGAACTCTCTTAAAGTAACTAAGAATTGGCCATGATAAATGAAATAATGTTTAAGATTATATAAGAAAGATTCAGAAAACTCTGAACAGCACAAGAATCTGCATTTTTTTAAAAAATCATTTAAAATGTTAATATCATACCTGAAATGCCAGGACTTGAAGGATTTGATAAAGGTTTGGAACCTTCTGAAGATGGTTCTATTCCTTTAGAAAGAGATCCATCCACTAGTATGTCAGCTTCATCAATATCATCACAGGTTCCTCCAATTTGGAGAAAATGAAGCTCACCACCTACAGTGTAGTAAATTCCATCAACACAGGTACATGAAAAACAGGTAAGCAGACAAGTGCACACTATTAGTTAAGAAATATGTGAGACACTATTTTAAATGCTTAATTCATTTAGTCTTCACAAATAACCTTAAGGTAGGGAGTATTGTTGTGGCCACTTTACAGATGAGGAAACTGATGCACTAGCTGTAGTGGAATCCACAGCCCAATCTCTTAGTCACAGAAGTAACAAAACTGAACAAAGATTCTTAATTTTTTTGAAGCATTCACAATGAAATTAAATCAAATCAAATTTCTATTTTTTCATATTTCTATCACAGAAAAAAAAGGAAAGCGAACTCAGAAAATATTTAAGACCAAAAAAAAAAAAAACACCCACCAATAAAAAACAAAGATATTTGAAGATTCACTTCCAGCATGACAGAATAAGGAAGACATAAATCTTATTCCTGAAAAGCAACTATAAAGCTGGACAAAACTGTCATTTAAACAGAGTGGGTCAAACCATGAAAACCAGCAGATTTACTACTACTGCCATAGGGGGCTCACTGATTTGGAAAGCTTGTCTTCTTAATGTGGCTCAGTGGCAGAAAGAAAGCCCATTGACTCTGCTATCTGAAGTCAGAATCCTGTGTGGGGCAAACATAACACTAGAAACAACCAGGGATTAACAAAGAGTTTCAAGAAGTGGGAGAAACATAGGGAGCTCGGTAAACATTCCACATAACCCACATTGGTCAAAGGTTGCACATTATGTGCAGCAAAGACCACATGGGGCCCAAGCCATCAACACATTCCCAGTCAATTAAGTCCCCATGTCTATGCAGAAAAAGACCTGAAAGGGCACAAGAGAAAATATAAATAAAGAAAATAAAAGCCAGGGCACACTTGAGCAGAACCTTACCAGTAAAAGTATTTGGTCATAACCAATTATCAAAATCTTGGGCTGAATACTAAACTACATGGACAGAGGGGCAACAACTAAGAAACAAATCTTAAAAATAAAAACCAGAGGGGGAAAAAGTGGAAGACATCAGTGGCTGTTCACTGCAGAAGAAATAGATTTCACAGATTTAGTCCAAGTAAGTTACTAAATAACCAATGCAACAACCACCTTCAAAGGGGGGTAAATCAGAATCCAGAGTTTCTACCAAGTTATTTTAAATGTCCAGTATTAAATTAAAAATTATAAAACGTGAAGAGTGACCCATGCGCAAGCAAAACAAAATCAATGAGAAATACTCTGAGCATCCAGATTTAAATTTAACAGACAAATACTTCAAAGAAGCTATTGTAAATATTTTAGAGAATAAAAGGAAAGGGTATAGAGAATTAAAAGTATGAATGCTGGGCTTCCTTGGTGTTAAGAGTCCACCTGCCAATGCAGGGGACAATGGGTTCAATCCCTAATATGGGAAGATCCCACATGCTGTAGAGTAACTAAGCCTGTGTGCCACAACTACTGAGCCTGTGCTCTAGAGCCCACGAGCCACAACTACTGAGCCTGCATGCCACAATTACTGAAGCCCGCACACCTAGAGCCCATGCTCCACAACAAGAGAAGCCACCATGCTGAGAAGCTCGCACACCACAACAAAGAGCAGTCCTGGCTCCCTGCAACTAGAGAAAACCTGGTGCTGCAAGGAAGACACAACACGGTCAATAAATAAATAAAACTCCATTTTTAAAAAAAATCACTAGAGGAGGATGCTGTGTAAAAAAAATAAATAAAAATAAAAGAACAAATGGTGAAGATGACTCAAAAAATAAAGAATCTCAACAAAGAAGTAGAAAGTATTTTAAAAGAACAAAAGGGAATTCCTAGAGTTGAAAAGTAACTACAATGAAAAGTTCACTAGAGAGACTAAATGCAGATTTGAGATGACAGTAGAAGGAATCAGTGAAATAAAAACAGATCAATAGTTGTATGTTATATATCCTAAGAATTCTCACCCAAAAACTAATAATAGGGAATTCCCTGGCAGTCCAGTGGTTAGGGCTCCGCGCTTCCACTGCATGGGGCATGGGTTCAATCCCTGATCGGGGAACTAAGATCCCACGTGCGGTGTGGTGTGGTGGCTGGGGACTTATAACATTAATTATAGATTTTTATCAAAAGACTCAATGTTTCTCCATGAGAAAAAGAGTCATGCTATTTGAATATACTTATAAGACAGTGTTAAATTCATTTGATTCACAGTCTACAGTGCTTTTTAAAAACCTACTTTATGGGCTGTCATACACACATTTTAAAACATCAACTCTTCTGTCCTCTTTATTATTATTAATCTCATCTTTTCAAATGCATCTTGATCAGTCAATCCTTAAAGAACTGGGGGATAATTTTTAAAGTGGTTAACTTCTCAGGCTTTTTCTTGTCCTTCAATTCATCTAAATAAATTCCATCACATGAGATCACTTCCTAGAAATTTTCATTGTCCAAACTCCATGAAAACATTAATATGTTTTATAGCTGAAATACTATTTCTCCTCTGAATCGCCAAAAGCATATCTCATCAAATAAATCAAATCATTAAACTCTGACTGCACTTGTGGAAACTACAGTATCTTATGAATATGTGCCCTGGGACCAGGGCACTCAGGTTCCAAACCCAGCTCCATTTCAGATGGTTACAGTTACTTAGGCCCTGAATTCCTACTAAACAATCAACAGGATGATTCATTTTGCCTGATATTGTCAGCAATTCCTTAGCAACACTATCTGTTACTCTATATGGGGCCTCAAATGTTGTGGAACTGATTCACTATCAGCAAAAGGTTAGGAGTAAATAAGAAAACTGTACTTGACAAAACTAATAATTATTTACTAAACACTTTTATTTCAGAAGGAAACAAGGACATGTATTTGTGCCACAAACTTTACATACATTACTTCATTTAATTCTATCGAGCCTGGAAATAGGCTGCCTTGTATAAAGAAATGAAAGATTACTGAGTTTAAAGTAAATTGTCCAAGGCAGATGCAGAGTCAGGACTCACAGAAACAACAGCAGGTTATTTTCTTGAGGTTAAAGCAGAGAAGATACTTTCTGAGAGACTTATTAACTTATTTACAATTAGAATCCTTACCTAGGGCAGTAGAAAAAAGTTTTAAAAACAGTTAAAATAGTAAAAAGAGTTACCACTTCATTATTAAAAAAATAAATCTCTCTCCATCTACATGGATCTAAAATTCACACTAGGTATGCACATAAAGGAACACCACATACACTGATTTTATAGGATCTGTAGAGAAATCAAACCAACCAACAGCTTACCTTTGGTGCATGCACACAGCCTGTCTGTGCCCGAGCAGTAAATGACAGAAACAAATGTGTCCTGTTCCTTGGTGCCCTCCTTTTTGGGAGGTTCCACTTTGGCCAAAATTTCAAAGTTTGAAAGATCTAATATTTTTACATATCCTCCCTGAGTGGTTATTACCAGGTGTCCAAGAGTAGAAATATCAGACTTTTTTTCTCTCTCAATGCCATTCTTTGAGGTTAACTGCATTTCCTCAGCAGGTTCCTCATAGTCATCCTCTCGATTATCCAATATATCTGGTGGAAGCAAAATGAGCGAGGTAATTGTGTCCTGGGGATCTTTGATATGTTGGATTTTTATTGGCTCCTCTTCTAAAGTCACTATCCGAGTGGCATAATTCATTTTATAAAGTATTAAATATCCACCACTAACATTCCTCTGCTCAGGCTGAATTATCAAAGGAGTCTGTACATCTGCTGGTGATTCATGTTGGATTATACTAATATTTGCACCATTCACTACAGCAAGATTTGATTCCAGCTCACCTTTCCGTCTATTACATAGTGCAGAGTTTAATTTATTTAAATTATTCAAGGCCTCTACTTGATTTATTGCACTCAAGGATTCAACAGGGCATGTCCGCAGTCCTACCAATAAATGAATTCCATCAGCACATGGAGTTATTGAGTCTATACAAAGATTTTCCTCTTCCGCAAACTTTGGCAGCCTCAAACACTGAACCAAAGTCCCAGGCTTGGGAAACACAGAGTTCCACTTCTCAGAATCTGGAGAGGTAAGGTTGGCTGCTGCATCTGCAAACTGCTGAATATAAGTCACAGGAGGATCCTGCAACAACAATTGCTCCTGACTATCCAGCTCCATTTCAATAATCTGTGGAACTGTAAAACCATCATCATGCAAACTTTTACTCATTATACTGTTCATCTGTGAAAAGATTTTTCCTGCTTTCTCATCAGATTCCTTGATGCTATAAAGAAGCAAAATGGGTAAAGTCCTCCTTACCAGAGGAGAATTTAATTCTGAATTAGTGCAGGATTCATTGTCAGTTGACCCTTGTTCTGATATACTTTCACCCTGAGTTCTGCTTAAACCATCCAGTGACCTGTGAGAATTACTACTAATGGGTGAGGTAGCAGGAGATTTATATGTTAATAAACCTCCAGCTAATAAACATGGAAAGGGAATGTTGTGTTGTTCCTGGTGCTTTTCCTTTGTCTTTTCACTCTTAGAGTTGGCTAAGCAAGGATTTGCCCCAAGTTCTTCAAGATCCTTAACAGTATCTTCAAGCACATTTGCAACAATCTCCCACTGAAGCTTTTCTGGCTGCTGGAGGATGCTGAGTGCTGTTATATCAAGGCTCACTTCCATGGCTTCCTTCTGTGATGTATGTCCTTTGAAAAGGAACAATATTAATTACAAACGGCCTTGTGAATGTAAATCAAAATCTGTAGTATAATGCTTCCATTAATTTTCCTTTTTCTTTACTCATCTAGTTGGTACATATTAATTACATCGTTGAAGAATTTAAGGTCTTTTAAAGGAAATTTAATCAAACCTGAGATGAACCTTCTCAGGAAAACAACAGAGGTATTGAAGAGTCTCAAAAATCATCTTAAATTTAGAACACATTCTCCTGGCAATCTGTGAGCATAATCCTTTTTATTTAAAAAAAAAAAAAAAGGAGAATAAAAGGATTAAAGAATGAAGACGTGGACTTCTTTGGTGGCACAGTGGTTAAGAAACTGCCTGCCAATGCAGGAGACACAGGTTCGATCCCTGCTCCAGGAAGATTCCACATGCCACAGAGCAACTACGCCCGTGAGCCACAACTACTGAGCCTGCGCTCTAGAGCCCACAAACCACAACTACTGAGTCCACGTGCCGCAACTACTGAAGCCCACGTGCCTAGAGCCCGTGCTCCACAACAAGAAAAGCCACCACAATGAGAAGCCCATGCACAACGAAGAGTAGCCCCTGCTCGCTGCAACTAGAGAAAGCCCACAAGGAGCAATGAATACACAACAAGGAAGGAAGGAAAGAAGGAGGGAGGGAGGGAGGAAGAAAGGAAGGAAGGTCAGCCCATGTGCAGCAACGAAGACCAAACTCAGCCAAAAGTAAGCAAATAAATTTCTTTAAAAAAAAAAGAATGAAGACATTATTAATATCAAAATAACAGATTTCTGCCCTTCAATTCTAAACAAAAAATACGCTCAATATTATGCACCTGTCCTTTATGCACTTCGCAGAATATCCATGAAACATTACTATAATCTCAGTTCATCCCTCTCTCCCATCCCACCATGCTAATTAGCAGTTGACTGTCATAGTATGCAATTTAATTCTAACCTTAGCTCAGAAAAAAATAATAACTAGAAAAAAAGAGTTCCCAAAATTTGTCATTTTATGTGAAATATAAATGTCTTTTGTATTATCCGCTAATTTTTAGTTCAAGTCAACTACATCACATTACCCCTTACTGACCTTTTGTCTACCGTGTGCTCTTCAAACAGTTCCCTTACAAATAGTATAAAGGTCATTCCTCAGCCTCAATGCTCCAAAAATACCATCTCTCTCAACACAAAACCCTGAAGTAGATGTCAGTTAACCTCTAAACCAGATATAGTCTCTTGATACTGAATGTAACGTTTCGACCAATCTGTTTTGTTTCTCAATAGCACAAACTATCAGACAACATTATTAGCAACAATAATGTAAAGATCACCCTATGTAACTTGTGGAAATACAAAAAAAAAAAAAAAAACGGTATTGGTTTTACAATTTTAGATTAAGAAGAACACAGAAGAGTAAGGAAATAAGATAAAATAACTCAAGGTGATTGCATGAAAGTTTGAAAGTTACCCAAGTAAAGGAATGAGTAACAGAGATTCATGGAACATCAAACACTTGAGATATACTGAAAGCTCTGTTTACACCATTTTGGTTAAACATTTCATAAACAATATCTTCAAAATGCTCATGCACAGCTTTATCTAGACTTTCCCATTTTCTGAGTATAATCTCATTTCACATAATGCCACTATTAGCATCTAAAACTAAATCCATTTCTAGCTAAGCAGAAAAAACTTCAGTTATAGACTTAATTTACTTGTACTAATGAAGCTGTTTATTTAACCACTCATTTAACTATATCCATGTACATGCTTTATATTGCCAGGCAATATTTATATATATTTACTCATTTAGATATGAGGTTGAAAGTTGACAGTGAGATTTTTATCACATGTACTATACTATAATAAATCTTGAGGATACTAACTATCTATTGGACTAAACTGAAACTTACTTAACTGATTTTTTTTAAGTTATGGTAGCAAATTGCCAAGAAAAAGCTATTTTAGCCTACGTACATTTTAAAACAAAATAAATTAACTGTGAGTTACATATATTAACACACATTTAAGACAATATTCAAAATAAATGTCATGTGAGGTGAGATTATCCATTCAAAAAGAAAATATAACAAGTGGCAGTACTACTCTGCTTCTTTCCAACTATTTAAGCAATGTCTAGGAAACAGCATATGCCGTACATTCTCCTCAGAAGACTGACAAAGCACAATGACAACTGTCAAATACCGCAGTAAGGAAAACTGTTAATCTTTACTTGTCTCAGAATTTCTCAAACCTACTGGGCCGCAAAATAAATTTTTACAGAACATACCTAAAAACAGCCTGCAGTATAATATTCTTCAGATAATCATATTGGGAAACCCCTCTCTATTCTGCTTATTAGGTAGCAGCAACCCACAGTTCTGTCAAGCAAACTTCCAGGAGTTTTTAACTTAGGCATTTTCCTAAAACCATCAAATTTCAATCTGAACTATTCTTCAGTCTCTTGCCAAACAATCTTCCCCCTCTACACAAGAAGGTATGTATCCTTAATTCTGATATACAAACCAAGGAGCAAACTTTTCTCTTAAAATCATCTAGATACTTTCAAAAGTCATAACCTTCAATTAAAAAACAGATAAAAGTCAGTCTCCACTCACATTTCTGAAATTAAACATATTCTACAATTCTTCAGACCATATTATTCAATTTGACGGGAAGAACTTAAGAATTAGTAAATTTAAGTTCTGGAATAGCATCTATGATTTATTTCAGATACTTCAGGAAGAAAATAGATCTCCCATTAATATCACAAGCCTCCAAAATTCACCAAGTCTTTCAATATAAAAGATTAAGCTTAGAAGATATATATTTTACTATAAATGAACTATTTACACATCCTCAAATGAGGCAATTAAAAATTCTGAACTGGAAGGATTTTTTTTCTCTAAATATAGCTACCTTTTAATACCACATAAGGACACAATTCCCAACCCTGAATGAGGTAGCAAAGAAAGAGTCAACAAAAATATACGGTAATTTTCTAGGTGCAGGGAAGTGAAGTAAACAGGACTACAGAATCTAAAGGAAGTGTGAAAGGTCAAACAGGCATAGATGAAAAAGATAAACGTAGAAAAAGGATAAGGAAAAAGATCAATATGTAAGTTCTATAATTACAGAAATACCTACTGAGATCCTTAGACCCAGAGGAAAGAGCTAAGCTACAGCATACAAAGGAAAGGTTAGAGTTAGAACCAAAAAATTTAAGACCAGAAAAAGGAACATTTAGTTCAAATACCTCACTGTACAACGGAAAAACGGGAGCCCAAAGAGTTTAAGTGACTTGTTAAGAACAAAGACTTATTTTTTAAAAGAGTTCAAGCTCTAACTAGATCTCCAGACGGCCAGTGACCAGCGTATTATTTTTCTTTTTTTTTTTTTCAGCGTATTATTTTTCATTAGATTTTTAAAAATGCAGTAGTAGCCCTTTCTTTTGCAAAGGGATAACAAAGTGGAAAAAGAGCACTCTTCATCAGACTAAAATTTTTAAATACAATCAATTATTTTTCCTAAAGCTAATTACACATGTGTATATTATTGGGGGCAGTTTCCTAAATTTTTCTTGATTTTTTTCATTGCTAAGAACTACCTTAAAAGACAAATAAGGGTTAACCCAAAAATCAGTACAGTATTCTGTTTGGTGGTGTTAAAAAAGATTTTACAACAAATTAGAATTGAGAGCACCTGCTACTCTATACTAACTTTTGACATATAATTTTTAACAATTGAAATATACAAAACCAAGTATCCTCTAAAGAGATTTAATAAGTCATATATGTCCTTATTTCATGACATTTGACATTAGAAAATAGCCAAAATTTAGTAACAGTCACTTCTTTAAAATAGTGGGTACTGCCCAGGTACTCTGCTTTACATACTTCTATCTTAGTTCCCCAAATTTTAAATAACAGCTGTTAATATCACTATTTTATATAATAGGAAGTGCGATCAGACTGTAATAAGTGAAAGGGTTAGGATTCAAATTCTGATATAGTAAAACTATTTTCAGATGCCTTGCCTATAACTACATTAAAATATGAAGTATGCTCTTTTGCCTTAATATTTCATAAGTTAACGAACACGGCAGCATTTACTTGATGCTCTAATGTCTATGATTTTATACTTTAAAATTGACTATTCACCTATGTTGCGGGGAGAATAAGACATCATTAATAATTATTAATTATTAATTTAAATGTTACTTTTATTTAACAATGCAATACACAATACAAATAAACAATACATTTGGAAGAGTTTAATGCCCCTGACCTAAGTGACAAAGATTTATTTTCCTTTTAATTCCTTTGGCTCAAACAGATACTATTTAAATTTTAAGTATGAAACTATGTACACACTACTAATTCAAGATCTCTGATACATAATATTTGAGTTTTCTTTGTGTATTAGTGAAAATTTAGAGTTTGCACTAAGGAATACAGAATTAAGTGCTACTTAGCTTTACCTAGAAACTATATAAATGCAAGGATAGAAGAAAATAGATTATCTAACATTTTTTACATACCTGTCACAGAATCTGATCTGGAATGCTCTTCACTGTCTGAATCCTCCAGTAAATCATCACTTAAAATACAAATTAAAAATTAATTTCCATTTCAAAACTAAGTATACATAATGAGACAGTAAAGAAAAAGGTACAATGTTACAACCACTATTTTGCATCTCAAACATAAGCATCACACAACCAGCTTAAATGATATGTAAGTAGTATGAGACCCTAACTGATTAACAATGCTAATAATGAATCATCTTAAATCATTAAATAAATGTTTGCCTGAAATAGAATGTGGTAATCTTTTAAAGTTTACAATAGAATCTGTAGGAGTTCAACAAATGAACAGGTGTGACTAGGGACAGTCTGGGTAATAAAATGAAAACAGAGAAAAACAGCTAATAAAATCAAGCACAAGCTTCCAGTAGTAAAATTTTAATAACTATTCTATAAGTGAATTAAGAAAAAATTACCATAAAACGAAATAGAATAGCTGTATAAATATTGGTGTATGTAAAGTGTTTTCATACAAACATGCATTTCATTTATGTTTTGCTTTCGTTTTTTTTGCTAATTTGTAAGAGATTGTTAAGACCTCCTTGACAAGCAGGGAAACTACTACAACCCATAACTTAAGACACAAGACAAGACAATAGCTCCTCTTTTCCTCTTCACTCAGGTGGCCAAGAATTGCCAGACTCTCCCTTTGCATCCAACTTTATCCTCAGTCTCCATTGTTAGCAGACAGGAGAAAAGATTTAATTACAGACCACTCCAGCACAACATTAGGCAGTGTCTGCACTAACCATCAGCTCATTTACAGCAGTTTGAAAACTCTGATAAACTAAACTACAAAAATTAAAAGATACATTTCACAAAAAGGAAAAGTAATTCTCCCTTATTGAAACAAAACATTGCACTTCCACCTAAAATACCTAGGCATTTATAATATCATTTTATATGAAATGTAACCTGGTAATCTCCCTTAGAAATGCTTAAAGTAATGTCTGAAACTGGGGTGGGAAGATACTTACTTAGATATTTTTGGCAAAATTTCTGTGTTTTAGTTTTTTCAACTGGTAATAATTAACCATAAATCAATTTTGTGCTATAATTTAAAGATAACAAAAAGAATGTAGAAAAGATGAGCTGTTAATCAGCCTCAATACTAATTGGCTAGTTTCACAAAGATAGATATCTGGAAAAAAAATTCTAAGACGAAATATTAATGACTGGGAATTATCCAGAAGGAAGAAGTCCAAACCAACAAGACACAATAGGTTTTGAGGGCTTTTGCATTAAGAAAAACACCCCAATATTAGCCAGCTACACTGAGATAAAAGATAAAATCTGGTAGTAGTATATTTTAAAGAAGGAATTCAAGTGTCTTGAAGTTACAAAGAATGTTACAAGGGGTTGCCAGCTAACTGCCTTAATTAGCCCACCAAAAAAAAACTTTACTGCAAGTCTTCAAAATAAAATAATATTTTTAAAAGACATTATTTCTTGACAGCAAAAAGCTCATACTACTAAGTGATAAAATCATATGAGTAAAACCACTGAACTGTACACTTAAAGGGTAAACCTTATGTAATTATGCACCAATAAGTTTTTTTTTTAAATCACATGGGTTAAAAAAAACTATACACACCTAAAGGTTAACATGACTAGATGGTATGACAATGGGGACTCTATTTTTCTTCAATTTACTTCCATATATTTTCCAATACTTCTACAATAAGCATGCATTACAGTTGACCACTGAACAACGCAGGGGTTTAGGTGCACCAACCCTCCAAGAAGTGGAAAATCTGTGTATAACTTATAATAATTGCCCTTCCGTATCCGTGGTTCTGCATCTGCAGATTCAACCAACCGCAGATCGTCTAGTATTCACTGTTAATAAAAAAAAATACACATATAATTGAACTCACGCTGTTCAAACCCATGTTGTTCAAGGGTCAACTGTACTGGTAGAATAGACACTAGATGCACTAAAATCTTTTACATGACGTAAAACCTTTTCCAAAGTAATAAACATGCAAAAAAATATAAGTGGATAAGTATAAAATGCTTAGGTAAGATTATACATGCTAATACTATAGGTGTACCTTAGTTTTGACATATAACTAAGATAAATACTATGAGCAACTTTAAAGTTAAACTCAGGGAATTTTTGCAAATTTGAAAGACATAACATACAAATGAGACATCTCAACAAAAATGTTGATTCATTAAAATTAAATGCGTCCTAAAGAAACATTCTTCCTTAAAAAAATTCAGAACAAAGACAAATGTCTTCTAAGTAGAAACAGACAAAAGACAATTCCCAAGCAAGCTACGCTGCTAATTACTTTAAACTTCTTGGGTAAACTTTACTTTCTTCAATTAATGTATTATTCTTCAAGCTAATGAAACATAGCATATTTTATTTTTTTAAGCTCTTTATTGGAATATAATTGCTTTACACTCTTGTACCAGCTTCTGAGGTACACCAAAGTGAATCAGCTGTATTTATACATATATCCCCATATCCCCTCCCTCCCGTGACTCCCTCCCGCTCTCCCTGTCCTGGCCCTCTAAGGCATCACCCATCATCGAGTTGATCTCCCTTTGAAACACAGTATATTTTAAAACAAAATATACTATATATACTATATCTTGGGCCACAGAGGCAGAGGTAGTTTGACTCATTATATCCACTACCAATTCAACAGGAATCCTGCTACCTTTAGAGGAAAGGAAGTGCAAAGAAAGGGCTTGAAGCTCCACCTCTTTAGCTTCCTCCTACCACCCTGACACAGAGTAATCTCTGTGTATGACTCATTTCACACTTTCTTGGGACAAAAGGGTGCTTCTACCCTAGCAAGATTTTAAGTCTCTTAAGAAAGCAGGCAGAGGGATTTACATCTCAACCCTAGCACACTAGCTCAGATAACACCTGTCCACAAGAAATACTGGACATGTGTTTACCTAAAACGTACACTTTACCAAGGTATGTGTATGTGTGTGATCTTAAAACTACATCTTGTTTCAATCTTTAATCCTCATATTACAAAACTCTGAGTCAAAAGTTCTAATTAAAGTTAATGTTCAGGGCTTCCTAGGTGGTGCAGTGGTTGAGAATCCGCCTGCCAATGCAGGGGACACGGGTTTGATCCCTGCTCCGGGAAGATCCCACATGCCGTGGAGCAACTAAGCCCGTGCGCCACAACTACTCAGCCTGCGCTCTAGAGCCTGTGAGCCACAACTATTGAGCCCACATGCCACAACTACTGAAGCCCACGTGCCTAGAGCCCATGCTCCACAACAAGAGAAGCCACGGCAACGAGCAGCCTGCGCACCACAATGAAGAGTAGCCCCCACTCATCGCAACTAAAGAAAGCCCGCACACAACAACAACAACAAACACAAAAAAGACCCAACACAGCCAATAAAATAAATAAATAAATAAATAAATTTTAAAAAATAAATAGATATGTATCTATATATATAGATACACATAAAAAATAAAGTCAACATTCAGGACGTATCACTTTCATTATCTTCTATGAATAATTTTCCACTAATTTCTAAGAAAATCAAAGAGATCAAGCATGCTTACTTTTCAGTCCTATTGGCAAATATGGTCAAACTCAAGACAACAGTGGGCCAACTGCTTTCCCTTCAAGCTCTCACAGGGACTTAAAATAACTGAGAACACCATGAAGTTTTAATTGAGTCTGTTCCAGAGCTCGGATTACATTCTTTTCCCTACTCATAATTTCCACATACTATTAGCAAGAGGGACTAGACAGAGGTAAACTTCCCATTTTATACATTGTGAATTTTCCACTAATTTAAATAATAAAATAATTTCCATTAGTAAAGTTTTATAATACTTCTTAATCAAAGTGTATGCCACCAAATAGACTGTGAAGTAAAATGATAAATCACTATGGTGTAACACCAATCACACATCAGTAACACAATTAGTCCTGCAAGTGAAATGACAGATCTCAATATACCAGGACATCTGATCAAAGTTACACAGGTTCCATTTCACAATGCTACCTTCAGAATCTTAAAAAGTGGTAGCTGTTATTGCTTAGGACAAGGTGAGTGACTCATGGAACCCTTGATCCTGCCTACATGGGCGTACCGCAAATGTTGCTCTATAATCCTACCCAGTTCAGCTACGACTGCAGAGCTTCTTTGGAGGCAAGTAGATGAGATGGGATTATACTTTGACTCTCTTTCCCCCGCAGAGATCAAATACAGCCACAGAAATCGTGAATCTACAGAAAAAGCTGAATAGAATAGAATAGAATCCAGCACAGCAATTCTACCAGAATCTTTCCTTAGCAATAATTATTGTACTTCAACTCATTGCTGACTACTGATACACTTACTGTGTATCTCCTTGCCTAGCCATGGGTTGTTTCACTACTCATTACCACTTCTATATTTTAGGTGCTAATGAAAGAAGAGGAAATGAACCAAATGATTCAACTGCTCTCTGAAAAGATTTAGCAGAAGGTGAAATTACAAGTCTAATCTAAGGATTTCACTTCATTATTTAGACTTTATTTTTCAATGGGGTGGTTATTCCCAATTGGCATAGACTGAGATAGAAAATAAAGTATATTTTACAGACTATGTTGTTTGTGAATGAAAATTTCTTTCAAGAATCATACAATTATTTCAGATTTCTAACCAAACACTGAGTCTCCAATCTGTTGACCTAATAATGTTTTCTACCTCTTTAATTAGAACAAAGAGTATACAATTTAGGAAAAGAAAACACAACTTCTATAAATATTATTAGAACAAATTTACATACCTATCTCCTTCCAACTTTGGTATATCTGAGCAACTAGAGGAGTCTTCCAGCCATGCCAAAGTTGGTCTCCTGGATTCAACTGCTGAGCTTGGTTCTCCCGATAGAATAAGCTGTTGTACAATTGCTGGATCATATGCATTAATTTCAAACTTTAAGTGCACCTAAACAAATAAATGAAAAGCCTAAATTTACAACTGATTTTTTCTCAATTACTAATCTGTTACTTCAAAATTAAGACATACCTTCATAAGTTTGGAAACATCCCATATACATATCTTTCCTCGTTTCGTTGCAGCAGCTAAAAAGTGAGGGCAGCTCCCAGACCCAAAGCAAGATATTCTGTCAGTTCCATCCGTGCAAGGAAACTGTGCAGGACTTGTCGCAAGAGTGACTGACAATGGCACATTCTGTGTGTGCTCACCTTTCACAAAAGGGCAGTTTGGGGAATGTCTCTCATGTTCAGACCTTTACAAAAATTAAGGAAGGGAAAGTTTACTCAACAACTAAGCTGTTAAGTTTGTACACTAAAAGAGAACTCCATTATATTAAAAAAAACAAAAGTAATGGAACTTAAAGTATTCTTTAAAGACTAAAATATCAAATCGTTCCATTTTACTGAGATCACTCTAACATGTTAACCACTCACTTTAACAGCAATTGTTCAATTTAACTGATTACAAATAAAGCCAGTCTCAGATAATTTATATCATATAAACATATTGATAACATTGTTCAAACTTCTCATATTTCCTCACTCTGGTTTCCCACAGCTTTAAATAAATAACTACTCTGTTTCAGTTAAAAATTTTCCATGTATTGTACAGCATGGTGACAAGAGACAACAATATCATATTGTACATTTGAAATTTGTGAAGAGGATGTATCTTAAATTGAATATTCTTAACACACAAACACACACAAAACGGAAACTATTAGAGGTGATAGATGCATTAATTAACTTGATTATGGTGATCTTTTTACAATGTGTATAAATATTAAAACATCAAATTGTATACCTTAAATGTATATAATTATACATGTCAAAGATATCTCAATAAAGCTGTTTCTAAAATAAATAAATAAATAATCCATAGGTATACATCTACCTATCTATGTAACAGTGGCCACAACGGTAAATAGCATACAATAAAACAATAAATGCCATTCATACTGCAAAAAACTTTTTAGAAAAGATCTAAAAGCGAAAAGACCTCTAGAGTTCGGATAAAATGACATATATTAAAAACACAGAAATATACCTTTCAAATCACTATAGGACCCAATCAGACAAATAACATACCTCTTTTCAAAGAAACTTGAATACTACCTATAGATTGTACATTATTTCTTTCAAATAAATGTTTACTGAGCAAAAAAGAAAAATGTTAAATTAGTTTACTAGGAAACCCTAACGTGTATAATAAAAATAAAACACTAGGACAGATCAAGACTGGTATAGTGACTTGAAGAATTTTCTCAAATATTTAAAGCAGGATCAACTTAACACTTAAAAATTATCTGCCCAACTTTGTGACTACTTCATTTCTTTTTGGTTATTCTTTTTTTTCTCCTTTTTCCTTTCACTAGCTGCAATTACAAGGCATTATCTGAAATGTGAGAATGCTGCCACCAAAAAGCTTTTTTTAAAACCCATTTTTATACTTCCATGGCAAAGAAAGGAAAACTATACTTGAAAAATATTCCACAGGGTATACATATTTCTTTTTACACTGCACCTACAACTTACCTAAATCCATACATAAATCCTGGATAATTTACAATACACAAGATGTCTTACATTAATGCTTTTACATGGCATCTACAAGCAAATGATATTTGAACTGGATTCCGTCACAGCTAAACCCTAGGGTATTTTTCCCCTTTTCATCTTTCTCTCTTATCAGAGTTTTAACTTTTTAATTAAAATTGTACTTACACAAACAACATGACTATCCAAAATATAGCAAAAGACCCACTTCAGTTACAATATCCAACCGCCTCCAAGTAACCACTACTACGAATTTAACATACTTCTAAAATATTTTTATAAATTTACACACATACATGTACATACAGAAAATATAGGGTTTTTTCATTTTAAACAAACAGTATTATTATATGAATCATTCTACAACAGCTTTCCTGATACAATAACATATCTAAAAGGTATTGATGGTGATTAAGAGAGCTAACTGTTCATTTCTTTAACTGTTGGATCATAGTCAATTACATGAATATATTTTATTTAGCCAGTCCCCTCCTGATAGACATTTAAGATTTTCCAGGTTTTCACTACAGTGACCATTCATTTTGTGCCTCTTTGCACACAAGAGCAATTACTTCTCTAGTGCAGATTAGAAGTGGAATTGCTAGATAAATAAGGGGCCCCATTTTATTATTTTTTTATTTTTTTTAAAAGATCACTCATTTTTAAATTTTTTAAAGAACTTTATTTATTTATTTATTTATTTATCGTTTTTTTGGCTGCGTTGGGTCTTTGTTGCTGCACACACGCTTTCTCTAGTTGTGGTGAGTGGGGCTTACACATTGTTGCAATTCGCCAGCTTCTCATTGCTGTGGCTTCTCTTGTTGCAGAGCATGGGCTCTAGGCGAGCAGGCTTCAGTAGTTGCAGCACGCAGGCTCAATAGTTGTGGCTCAAGGGCTCTAGAGTGCAGGCTCAGTAGTTGTGGCACACGGGCTTAGCTGCTCCGAGACATGTGCGATCTTCCCAGACCAGGGATCGAACCCATGTCCCCTGCATTGGCAGGCAGATTCTTAACTATTGCGCCACCAGGGAAGTCCCTTATTTTTTCTTTTTAAACTTCAATCTCCCTCCAAAGTGGCTCTATCAACTCCCGCCATCAAAATATAAGAGTCCCATCTTCCCCTAAGAATGAAAAATCTTGATTTTTTTACTCCTTACAGATTCAGAAGGTACCCAGGCTCAGTTCCCAGCCCCTATCAGTCCCATTCCCTCTATCCATTTGGAGCACTGGCCCTAGGCCCCAGAGACTCTACCAACTTCTTGAGAGTTTGAGGAATCCTGAATCCCAGGGCAAAGAAAAGGTAGAACCCTTGACTTCCTCACCATATGAAGAAAAGATGGGTTTTAAACAGCCCAAGTTGGAAATCTGAATCAACTTTCCCATAGAAAAATATTTATATCATGCTACAATTTTTCAGGTGTGTTAAATTTTGAGGATCGGTCTAAGAAACTAAAAAAAATATATTAACATGGTTGCAGGGGAAAAAAAGTTCCAAACAGAACTTTAAACTAAATTGGAAACTGCTCACACTCAACTCTCAGTCAGCAGATACGACTTCATTTCTTCATATTTTCAGTACTTTCCAGGGCAACCTGGAATCCACATGCACACTCTAATAGGCTTTAGCAAGCTCACATGAGCTGACTGACATTCAGAGATCTCTAACTAACTGTAGTAGAAAGTAAGTGGTATATCTTAAAGCCAAATCTTGGCTCCATAACTTACTAGCCATATGCCCTTCACCAAACTTTATTTTCTTTATTTTAAAATGGTATAGTAATTCCTATCTCATAGAGTGACTGTAAGGATTAAACTGGAGAATATTCTCAGTTCCATCCTATAAAATGGAGATGATAATACCTACCTCATAAAGCTAGTGGGAGAATTAAATGAGTTAAAAATATATAAAATGCATAGGATGGTACCTGGTAAACCATATTATGCAAATATCTGCCATTATTATTTCTATTAATAGGGCCTCAGAGTAGTTATTGTAAAACTGAGGTTCCAACACATGATGTGTAATGTTCGACCAAGTTCTAAACCTTCATGCACTGGAATTCAAAATCACCACAGATTCCCTAGAATTACTTCAAAATTAGAAATGTAAATCATAAGGCCCTTCTCTGTGGACTCCCTATTGATGACCTGCCCTCAAAAGCACAAGGCTAACTGCTGAATTTAATCATGCTTTTTAAATTTATTTTATCATAGCCTTCCAGTTTTCAGTCAGAGTTTAGTTCCATCCTTTGGCACTTCTCCCACGCACAGATCTTGGGAAGTCAAAGACCTTAGAGATTCTATATGCCAAGTGATGTGACAGAGCATAGACAGCATTACCTCATTCTCTTAGGACAAAGGGAAAAATATAGATGACAAACGGCAAGACTATTAATAAATATAGATCAGAAAAATAAAATTTCGAAGCACATTTATAGAACTTAGCCTATTATGTTCAGAAAAATCAAGACTCACCAAGGTTCATCAGTAGGTTCCCAACAAACGAGACACACACTACAAGTAAAACACATGGCTCTATCATCTCCAGATGAGGCAGGCTGCAAATTTATAAAGACAGAAAAGGTTCATCAATATTAAAACTGCTTCTTGATAAAAACTCTTCTAAATAAGTTCATAATTTTAGGTAAAATTCCATACTGAGGAAAAGAAAATTAGCCTATACTATTAGGCTTCAACAATATACCTTTAATCCCCAAATGCTTATAAATGTGCTGCTTTATTTGAAAAACTGTGTTTCATCAGCAAATGACCACCAGATCAAACACGGAGACACACACATACTCAATCTCTGATCTAGCATCTTCTAACTGTATTATTCAGTATTTTAAATATAGTTAAGTATATGAAAGGAAATAGTATAACAGGTTTAGCATTAAAAACTGAATTCCATACTACTACATAGGAAAGGACAATTAAAAAGGAAAAGCAAACCAGTGAACATAATTTATGTAACGTTCTTTAAGACACATAGGACAAAATGACATATATATATATTTGTGTGTGTGTGTGTGTGTGTATGATCAACACCTGAACTGAAATATATCTCTGAAAACTAATATTAATATTTCTGAGTACTTACTTTGCTTAGCACTTACTATGCCTACAGCTGTAAATACATATTTTTAGAAGACTGAGAATAATCAGCCCCGAATACACATAGAAGATTCTAGGAAAAAAACCTATGATCTGATCTCTTTGCAAAAATGGAATACAGGGACTTCCCTGGCAGTCCAGTGGTTAAGACTCCACGCTTCCAATGCAGGGGGCGCGGGTTTGATTCCTGGTGGGGGAACTAAGATCCCACACGCCGGAGGATGTGGCCCAAAAAAACAAAAAAGAAAAAAAAGGAATACAATGAAAAATAGCTCAATGGAAAAAATATCAAGGCATCACTTAACAGAGACTGTTTTAGGAAATGACACCAAATAAAAAGGAAGAAGATAAATTATTAGGAAAAATAGTCCTTATTCAATCCTTAATTTAGGAAAATAATTTCAGGGATTCTAATATTAGCCAGTCTCCAAACAAATCTATCTTTAACTGGAAATCTGACAAACTTTGAATAAAATCTTCAAATACATATGGTTTTCTGATTTTATCTTAGTTTAAGATACTTCAAGAACACTTCAAGATAACAAAGGAATAATCACTTTTAAGATTCTTTTTTGGGGGTCTGGTGGCACAGTGGTTTAAGAATCTGCCTACCAATGCAGGAGACACAGGTTCCACCCCTGGTCCTGGAAGATCCCACATGCTGTAAAGCAACTAAACTGTGCACCACAACTACTGAGCTTGTGCTCTAGAGCCCACGAGCCACAACTACTGAAGCCGTGCACCTAGAGTCCTCACAGAGCAAAAAGAGTAGCCCCCACTCACTGCAAATAGAGAAAGCCTGCATGCAGCAACAAAAACCCAAAGCAGCCAATAAATTAATTAATTAAATTAATAAAATTAAATTAAAAAGAAAGAATACTCTTTTAAAAAAAAAGATTTTTTTGTGGTTTTTTTGGTCTTCATTACTTCACACAGGCCTTCTTTAGTTGTGGCGAGTGGGGACTACTCTTCGTTGTGGTGCATGGGCTTCTCACTGCAGTGGCTTCTCTGGCTGTGGACACCGGCTTTAAGCGCGCGTGGGCTTTAGTAGTTGAGGCACGAGGGCTCAGGAGTTGTGGCTCGTGGGCTTTGGAGCTCAGGCTCAGTAGTTGTGGTGCACAGGCTTAGTTGCTTCTCAGCATGTGGGATCTTTCTGTCGCAGGGATAGAACCTCTGTCTCCTGCATTGGCAGGCGGATTCTCAACCACTGTGCCACCAGGGAAGTCCCTTAAGATTCTTTATGACAATAACTTCAATGTATTCAAAGTTTAATTTAGTTCTAAAATTAAATAAGCATGCTTTATGTAAACTGACATTAATTATTAGATTTGTTAGCTTCTTTAGCAACAGCAAAACAGTGGTTGGCCAGTCTATATTGCTCAATTGATGTTTCCTTTTATTGGTTTATTATGCCTATCTAAACTCACTTTTAACTTCCTCTACTTTAGCTCAGTGAGGCTTTCTATAATCTCCCATTCTCATGTCTTTTTGTCACACACATCCTTACACTACACACCCTCCTCTTTTCCTACATAAAACTATGACTATTTTCCTTAATTATTTCTCTTTCTACATAATTTCTTAGTCAATCCTTCAATACATATGTACCCAAGTTACACTGTACTACCTACAATGTTGCTTCCATAGTTATCTAATACACGGGTAATTTGTATCCCAATAAAATTAAAATTTCAAGAGTAACTGCAATGTATTGTTTTTACTGCATTACCCTAATATATATTACTCTGTTACGAACGCATAAGTCAAAACTGAAAATAAACACACACCTAGAGAGAACACTTCTCAAGATGCAAATCTGGAGAATACTACCTACTTGTTGATTAAGTATATACATAAACATATTATATATACAATATATATCACGTATATAATCTGAAAGAAAATAGTTATAAAGCATTTAACTCAGTTATTGGTTACTTTTTTTTTAACGTTTTCCCCTTTCATACATAGCATGTGACATAGGAAGCAACCAATCAGTATTATGATCAAAGGTATAAGAACAAAACTCACATTACATACACACACCAACACAGAGCCAGGGTACATAAAATAATATACATGACTGAGAAAGTATTAAAATGTTGACAATTTTACTAAAGGCTGCAGAGTCATATTGAAAAAAAATTTTTGATAGCCTTATTTACCTGATGATAAAATCCAGCTTGAGCCATGGGATCTGGTTGTGCCCATCTATAGCCTACATGAGGCCATGAGGTAAATGTCTCCCGTCGATTAGCTTCACTATACATTAACGATCTAAAAGTAAATATACTTTATGTAACCAGTGTTAGGTACCAAATCACAGCAACACTACTATCTACCACAGAAGACAAAAGTTTACTGGATTATCAACAGAAACTGGAAATGTCTAATGGCCAAGTTCAAATTTGTATTTTAAATTAAAAATGATCAGTTTTAGGAATTTCCTGTGAACAGAGTAGGGAAAAAGAAATGTGATAAGAGGGCTACAAATGATTAACAATTCCAGGGGTAGCTTAAATTAATCAATGTTGCATAATTAGCAATCAGAGACCAGAAAAACCTGAAAATGTAGAGGCAAAGAACCCTGTGCTTTCATAATGTGACAAGTTTTGCATAAATGGATAAAACCACAACCAAAGGAACAGTAGTTTTATCTCAATGATATTGAGAAAGTACATTTAGTTTAATTTTTTTTAACATAGAGAGCAATTTATATGTTCTTTATCCACAGAAATCCTTTTCCAGGAAACTTGAACTCTGCAGGGAATTATCAAAAAAAAAAAAAAAGAAAAAGAAATCTTCACATATATTTTCATTAAAATTCATTAGCTCACTCAGAGTGAACCTGTAACAACACTAGAGTATCTTTTTAAAGGAGACTACCAAAATTAGAAAAGTCCAAACAGCTTCAAATAAGAAAGGACTGATAAGCAAAGCTTCCTCTTCCTAACACACAAGTGTGAATGATTTAAAAAGAGAGAGAGAAAGCAGTAAAGGTCACCACAAAGAAACCAGAAAAATACTTTTCTTTAAATTCTTCCCTTAAATTAGTACAGTTTCCTATAATATTGCTCGTGAGCTTTATGTTTAACTCATAGTTGTGTTTTGATTTGGGGAAAAAAAAATTGTTGGGTTAGAAAAGTTTTATCATCTACAGGCTACAGATGTCTTCAAAGATCTGTGTCAGTCTTAAAACAGAAAACCTGTCCGCTTAGCTATATTACCAAACAAAACAGCAATAGCATCCAGTAGACCCTTACTCAAACCTCCAACAGACCTGAGTTCATCAAGGTTTTCATAAGGCTCCTAGATTCACATTTAACGAAATAAACACCACAGGCTATGTCCAAATTAATACTTTGAGACATTTTAACACCTCCAGAAACACTGAAAATCCCACCTAATGAATACATTTTCTAAAATAAACCATTTACCACAGCTTGCACTGATTTCTTTAGAAACTCTCCTACTGATTGCAAAGAAAATAGCTCTGAAATTATAATCTTAAGATAGGCATGGCTCTCAGGCAAGAAACATTTATTCTAAGTACATATTTTTCCTTTACTTTCCCCTCTCCAGACATATTCCACAGAGTATTTTAATGATAGCCACAGCACATATCGCCTGACAGTTATTAAGATTAAAAATGAGTCTCTACGTTTTGCCCAAAAGTTAGAGATAGCAATATTACTCTGGAATACAAAAATTCTTCCCAAATGTTAACAACCAATAGAAGTTATTTACATAATAATAAAATCACTTTAAAAAAGGGCAGTTGATTAAGCTGTTTGTTTACAAAGGGATAAACTAATAAATACTGCAAACCAATATTATATATACATGTATATGTGTGTGTATGTATTTATACATATATATAAAAGAGCTATATGGGAATTTCCCGGCTGTCCAGTGGTTGGGACTCTGTGCTTTCGTTGTCAAGGGGGGCGGGGCTATACTTCAGATAACAGAAGTTAAAGGTTAACTCATTCAGTAATATTTTTGCCACATCAGCAAGTACTGTTTATAAATGTACTTCAGAAAACAACATAGTACAGCTGATTCACTTTGGTATACCTCAAAAACTGGTACAAGTGTAAAGCAATTATATTCCAATAAAGAGCTTAAAAACAAACAAACAAAAAACAGCATAGGTAGTTACAATTCACATTCAATGAAAAAGTGAAAATGTAAAATGCTACATGGGAAGGGAAATGTAAACTTATCAAAACTGCTACATTTAATATCTCAGTAAAGCATTTCTAAACTTCAGTACTGATAAATTTTATTTCAAATAACAACTCATTTAAGTTTTTCAATGAAGGTATTACTGACTTTTTAGTTACTTTTATACAAAGCAGAACTCCAATAAATCTCTACTGAAGAAAAATAATGATTGAGATATGGTTTTTTTTATAATACTCTGTTTAAATCCAGGGCAGGCAGCATAAAAATCTTAATTCAAAATTGCCCTAGAAAAACAGAAACAAACAAGAAACACACAAAATTGCCCTAATTGCTTTTTTAACTCTGTTCATTTTTTAAGTAGGAAATAGTATATGGCTCTTATATTCATATTCTGGCACAGTCTCTAATTTACCAAAATTTATGCCAAAGGTCACAAAATTTCATCAAGGCAAAATAATTCTTATATATTGAATAATTATAATATTTTCAAGTTGACTCAAATATTTACTAAGCAAGTAAGAAGCTGGAATTTAAAAAATATAGTTTCTTTAAAATGTATATATATATATATATATATATAGTTTCTTAATCCCTTTAAATACTTTCCAGGCACCAACACTTTAATAACAGCAATTCAAGGAGTAGTTTACTTCACTTCAGTATTTTGATAGAAATAAAAATCTTAGTGGTTTTCAAAAATATTTTGTAATTTTTTAATCATAATCGAATTTAACAGTTATTCTTCATTAATCAAAAAACTAATCAATTCAATCTCAACGTCACATCTCTTTATAAGCAAGGTCATACCTGTCCACAGAACGGCCTGGCCCCACCCCTAGTTCTGGACGTGCAGTAGGTAAGAGGTAAGACAATCTGTCCATCACTGAGGACGCCACAGGTAAGGCAGCAACATTTTGATTCAGTTTCTTAAGTTCATTCACAATGGCACTGGCAATGGACTTCAACACATGATGAGGAAGATGAAATGTAACTGTGGCCCACTGAAAGAAAATAGGAGTGTAAGCAAAGGAAAAAATACTTAACAGTTTTCACCAAAATCATGACATACACTATAAGATCAAAAACTATTTACAGTCTCAAGTCAGTTCACTCCATTAATTTATCATTTAGAGTAAGAACCTGAAATTACATAAAAAATGAAACCATCCTGAAAAAGAAAGTTAAGAACCAGATGGTAGCACATCTTACATATCTCCACCACAGTTAAGGAAAACTAAAATCATCTGTCATTTTTCATATTCCTCCAGCACACACACAATGTTAAACACAAACTAGGCTCTCAAATATCTCCACTCATAAAAATATAGTTGTACAATTCATCACTACTGGGTTATATGAGGATTTACTTCGGATTAGCGGTTTCTTTTGTATTTTTGTTGTCACTATAATCCAGCAAAGTATCTAAAAGCATAGACTTTGTTGTCACATAGACTTGGATTCTAAGCCCAGCTTCACCATCAACCATGAGCCCCTGGTCAAATTAACTTCAGTTTCATGCTTCTGTGAAATGGGAAAAAACAAATACCTACTCACATAATGCTCTTATGAGAATTCAAGTGAGGATTGGTACAGTGTCTAACAGAGTAATAAGCATTCAATAAATGTTAACTACAATTATTTAATATTAAAATAATTACTTAAGAAGTCAGACTGCAAAAAATGCTAAGTATTATTCTCCAAGAGAAATAAGTCTATAAAGTAATTTCATCTTTATGTCCTGTCCCTGTTTGCTTATGAGTTTCCGTTCTAATACACTCTAGGCGGCCTAAATTACTACTTATCTATATTACAGAAAAAACCTGTAGCCAGAAACATGATTTCAATTACCTGAGAGAAAGAGAAGCTCTTACTTTGTTTCTAGATCTAATCTGTTCACAGATCCAGAGCCTCTTGGCTGAAACAGAGGCCAAATCCTCTTGAGAAAGGATCCTACCACAATGCCCCAACTCTATACTGTATAGCATACTCCACGCCTTCCTCAAAGGCACCTGTGGACATTCACTATCGTGCACTAGGGAATAGAAAATATAGTGATCTTTCAGGCATCACAAGATAGTAGCATTGAACTGACCTAAAACATCACTGTGGTCCACAAGTGAAAGTGGGGACTTACAATGGTGAAGTGATTAACGGAATTTGGGCCCAAAGCTGTCTCAGTGAGCTCTGTGGATCCCCAGACCTATCTTGTAGCTATTTCTCTAGTTCCCAAATGTACAACTGGAAAAGAAATAGAATAGGCAACTAGAAAAATTCCTACATTGTTTCTCTGATCCTCTTGGAGGACTACTAAAGTAAAAAAGGCCAAGTGGAAGCCCCTAGAACTTCCATTTTTTTTCTACAAAGCTACTAAACAAAAGCAATGCCACATCCTGAGGAAATTTCTGAGATTAATGTCACTATACTAGACTTGAAAGACAGAGAGATAATCAAATTATCTCACCTCCATTTAACTGATCTATTTGGCCCACACCAAATGTAAATAAATCTTGAAAAATGACTGGACTGTAAAATCAGGTGATGACTTCAACTGCAGCTGCTGTTCCAGATGAGGTTATTTTTACTGAAGCAAATCAACAAATCCCTTGATATTTGGTAGGTAGTTACAATTCTGTCAAATACTTTTTTGGTCATACTTTTTTGTCTATACTAATTTTTAGCACCATCCAAAAGCTGACTGCTTTTATCTGGCAGAAACAATAAATCTGCACAGTCTTACCCGAAGACTCAAGCTATTTACCATCATCTAGTCTGTAGAGATCCTGATCAACCTAACATCCTGCAGATCACCACCTTGGTCTACTACACAACCACACTAACTGGTCCAGATGAGGGGGCAGTAGCAAGCAACCTAAATGCCTTAGTAAGACACATGCAAGCCAGAGGGAATCAACAATCCCCAGAAAAACTCAGGGTCTGACAACCTTTGTGAAGTTTCCAAAAGTCCAGTAGTCTGGGCATGTCAGGATATTTCCTCCAAGGTTAAAGATAAGTTGCTACAACTTGTACATGCAAACGATGAAAAAAAGGCACAATGCTTATGGATGTAAGTGCATTTTGGACCCAGTGTTCAGCAGATTTGAGTATGCTGCTCTAACTCAATTATCAAATAATACATAAGGCACAGAACAAGAAGCCCTGCAGCACATCCAGGCTGAATCGCAAGATGCTCTACTACTTGTACCTTGTGAGCATATTCAACGACACTAGAAGTGTCTGCTGCAAATAAAGATGCTACAAGGAGTCTCTGGGACAATTACATAGCAGAATGCTAGGGCAAAGCCACGTCCTCTCCTGTAAATAACTCTTCTTTTGATAAACAGCTCCTGGCTTCTTAGTAGTCCTTGACAGAAATACCTAGCCATGAGACAAATGTCTATGCAATGAGAGCTGTTCACCACAAACTAGGCGTTATCTGACACACCAAACCATAATACTGGGCATGAGGGCTAGCCTTCATTAAGTGGTTTATAAGAAATCAGTCTTGAGAAAGTCCAAAAGGCAATTCACTTTTGAACCAGTAGAATAATCAAGTAGCTCAGGTTTCTACAATACCTACTCTTATGATGACTCCTTTCTCATTCCACATTGATGGCTTCACAGGGAACTCCTAATGATGAGATAACTGAGGAAGAAAACCTTTAGCTATGAGATACAGATGATTCTATACATTATGTTGGTACCATTCCAAAGTGGATGGCTGCAGCAACACAGTCCCAATCAGGACAGTGATGAAGGTGAATCTTCTCAGTGGGCAGAATTTCAACCAGTACATTTGGCTGTTCTCTGTATGGACTGAGAGCTGGCCAGAAGTAAAGGTCCTCACTGATTAATGGATGGTAGCTAATGTTTTGGCTGGATATTTAGAAATTCGGAAAGATAAGGACTGGAAGATTGTTAACAAGGAAGTCAAGGGTAAAGGTCTGTGGACAGACCTCTCAAAACAGTGTGAAAATATTTGTGAAATATGTGAATGCTCATCAAAAGGCATTCTAGAGGAAATGGACAAATTATACACATTATATGAAAGTCACCCTCTCACCATGGCCACTCCACAGCTTGCTCAATGGACCTGTATGCAAAATGCCATGGCAACAAAGAGCGAGAGTATGCACAGGCCCAACATGAACTTCCTCTCACCAAGACTAAGCAGGCTAAAAGCAGGTTAATCTGCCAATGGCAGATACCAAAGCTAAGCCACCAATATGACATCATTTTCCAGAAGAAACAGCCAACTATCTGATTACAGGTTGCTTATACTGGATTCCTTCAGTCATGGACTAGGTAGCAATATGTGTAACAAACACATATTCTGTATGTGCATTTATCTGTTCTGCCCATAATACTTCTGCCATAATATTAAACCACTACTGTGGACTAAAAGAATGGCTTATGTACCAACAAAGTATTCCATACAACTTTACTTTTCACTTCTGACCAAGAAAGCACTTCAAAGGGGCGGGGGGAGGGGGCAGCAATGGTCTCTTACCCATGAAACTGACTGATCTCACAGTGGTTTCATACAGAAGGCGCTGACCTGACAAAAAGGTGTGATGCCTTACCAAAAATTAATTTTCAGTATTAATTGGGAGAGATGTTGGAAAGTCTAAGGGTTCTACCTTAGAGGATTACGTATATGCTTTCAATCAACAAAAAAACACATGACCAGTTTCTGCCAGCAGGGTTACTATTATACGTAATAATCCATTCACAGACTTTTTTTTTTAAAGCTTGAGGCTCTAGAGGTCTCGTATCAAGGAAGGAATGTTCCACCAAGGGTACAACAATGATTCCACTGAGTTAGGTGTTGATACTGCTACCCAGCAATTTTGGGTTCCTCCCATCACTGAATCATCAGGCAAAGAAGGTGGTTATTCTACTGATTGGTATGATTAAACTGACAAATACAGCCAGGAAATTGGATTGATGCTAAATAACAGAAGCAAGGAGAACTTAATTACAATCCAGGAGATGCTCTAGGGTGCCTCTAAGCTCTTCCACATCCAAAAGCAAGAGTGAAAGGACAATTACAACTTAACACAGCAGCACCACAGAAGATCTGGATCCTGCAAGAGTGAAGACTTGGGTTACTCAACCATGTAAAGACACCTGACCATTTGAGGTGCTGGCTGAGGACAAAGGGAATATGGAACAGGCAGGAGAAGGAGGAGGTTGTAAATATCAAGTATATCCTCTTGATATTATAGACCACTATAGAACTGAGGGATATAGCAATTAGAAATATTTTCTTCCCTTCTTATTACGTAAGTGATAGATGGATGTATACTTAGATAAATACAGACACAGAGAAACAGACATTATTTTAGGTAAGAATTTTTAGTTATAGTTAATTTAGTCTTTAAGTAGCACAGTTCTGTTACCTAAACACTTAAAACTATAACTAAATTTTAGGAGTGGTTAATATCACCTAGGGATGGATAAAGTATTTGTTGGTACTTTGTGTCTATCTGTTCTGGAGACAGGGAGAGAAAATCTTCATTTGTAAAAAGGAACAGTGCCTCTTGTTAATTAAAAGCATAACACTGGGTTGGCCAAAGAGTTCATTCGGTGTTTTCCATAAGATGGCTCCAGGAGCGCTTTAGTTGTCTTCAACTTCATTCAAAACAATGTTTTTAAGTTCTATTGTGACAGCTGTCATATCAGCATGAATTTAAAAAAAGACTTATCAAAATTGGTGAATTTTTGTGTAGCCATTTTCATACTGAAGATGGAAGAAAAAAGAAACATTCTTGGCATATTACGCTTTACCATTTCAAGAAAGGTAAAAACAACTGAAATGCAAAAAAAGATTTGCGTGGTATAAGGAGAAGGTGCTATAACTGACAACGCTGTCAAAAGTGGTTTGCGAAGTTTCGTGCTGGCGATTTTTCACTGGACGATGCTCCACGGTCCGGCAGACCAGCTGAAGTTGATAGTGACCAAATCAAGACACTCATTGAGAACAATCGTTATACCACGTGGGAGATAGCCAACATACTCAAAATAACCAAATCAGGCACTGAAAATCGTCTGCACCAGCTTGGTTATGTTAATCGCTTTGATGTTTTGGTTCTACATAAGTGAAAAAAATCTTCTCAACCATAGTTCTGCATATGCAATTCTCTATTGAAACGTAATGAAAATGTTCCATTTTTAAAACAAATTGTGACAGGCAACGAAAAGTGGATACTGTACAATAATGTGGAATGGAAGAGATCGTGGGGCAAGCAAAATGAACCACCACCAACCACACCAACTTGAGAAAGCCTGCGCATGGCAACAAAGACCCAACACAGCCAAAAATAAAAAAATTTGTTAAAAAAAAAAAAATTGGGTTGGCCAAAAAGTTCCTTTGGTTTTTTAAGTAAAATAAAAGACACATTTTTCATTTTCACCAAAAACTGTATCGAACAACGTATTCACCCTTTTTTGCTACTACCTTCTGCCATTTTCCGGGCAATTTCATAATTCCATCTTCCCAAAACTTTTTATCTTTTTGAGCAAAGAACTGTTCCAGCTGCCTTTTATAGTCATGCAGGTAATTGAAATTTTTTCTACTGAGAGAATTTTGTGAAGACCGAAATAAATGGAAATTCAAAGGTGAATACGTATTCTGGTGAATACAGTGGATGAATCAGAACTTCCCAGCCAAGTGTAACAGTTTTTGCCTGGTCAACAGAGGAACATGCGGTCTTATGCTATCCTGATAGAAGATTATGTGTTTTCTGTTGACTATTTCTGGATGTTTTTCATCGCGTGCTGCTTTCAGTTGATCTAACTGGAAGCAGTACTTGTTGGAATTGTTTGGTTTTCCGGAAGGAGCTAATAATAGAGGACTCCCTTCCAATCCCACCATATACACAACATCACTTTCTTTGGATGAAGCCCTGCCTCTGGTGTGGGGGCGGTGGCTACTCTTCGTTGCAGTGCACAGGCTTCTCAATGCAGTGGCTTCTCTTGTTGCAGAACATGGGCTCTAGGAGCACAGGCTTCAGTATCTGTGGCACATGGGCTCAGTAGTTGTGGCTCAGGGGCATAGCTGCTCCACAGCATTTGGGATCTTCCCGGACCAGGGCTTGAACCCATGTCCCCTGCACTGGCAGGCGGATTCTTAACCACTGTGCCACCAGGAAAGTCCTAACCCAATATGAAAGTTCAAGCACGTACAGATGGTATGTGTGGAGATGCTGAGTAGCCAAAGGAGTGGACTGGGCCAGTTATTTAAACTATTGTCTCTTGGGTCCAAATCTACCCTCTCTCTTCACCATCACGTTTGGGCTGGGATTCTGTAAACGATTTTTTCTTCTTTGCCAACCAATCTTCTAGTGCTAAGTTCTGACAAAAGGAACACAGGATGGAAGCTGGAAAGCATGGTGAGGGGAGAAAGACTTGCTCCTTCCCATTACTCATCACTGCTGTCAACACTGTTTTAGCAAAGGACCTGGGGCAGCAGTTGAGTCTTTCGGTCTTTAGAGGTTTTTTTGTTTTGTTTTCTTAGCATTCCCAGGACCAGTCTCATAGAGCTCCCTCAGAGGCACTGCATCAGCCTAACAGCATCTCTCTTCAGAAATCTGAGTCTCAGTTCATCAGTCTCCAAGCTCCTGAGGTATCTACTGGATAATAACTCCTCCTCAGAAGTCTGAGTCCCAGACCCATGTTAGGTTAGAAAAAAACCTGAGTTTTTAAGTATCTAGGTTCTAAAATCCCTATCCTTTCGTTCCTTCAGACCAAGGTGAGTGCTGCTTCCCACAGTTACCATCTGCATATTACCCCAGAGTTTTCACTTTGTTAGTTCTCATATACATATTAAGTCAATTCCTTACAATAATTCTCTCTGTTGAAATGCACAGAATGGTTTCTGTTTTACTAAATAAAATGTCCCATCAACGGAATAAGGATTCATAAAATCATGGTAAATCTATAAAATAAACTTCAACATAAATATTAGGAAGAGTACAGATGACCTATGAGGACTGATACAAAAAGATACATCCTTCGATGAAAAAAAGCAAAGTATATGCCATAATCTGAATGTTTGTGTCCCCCCAAAACTCATCTGTTGAAATTCTAACCCCCAAAGGGGAGGGTATTAGTAGGTAGGGCCTTTGGGAGGTACTGAAGTCATGAGGGTAGAGCCCTCTTTATAAAAGAGGCTCCAGGGAGATCCCTTGCCTTTTCCACCATGTAAGGACACAGTGAGAAGGTACCAGCTATGACCCAGGAAGAAGGACTTCACCAGAAGGAATACCACTCAGTCGGTGGTATTCCATTATAGCAGCCCAAACAGTCTAAGACTATACATCACTCTAACACTACCTTTAGTAGAATTTCAACTGTACTTGAGAAAAGAGATATTTATAAATTCAAAAATTTTTAGGAAAACAGCTTTTACCTTCTACCTTATATCCTTCACTATAAAAATTTTATACGTACATTAATAACGTAGAAAGACCTTAAAAGAAAAACACAGAGGAATTAATGAAATATATCCAAGAATTTAATTCAAAGCACCATCTCCTACAGACAACCTAGTCATCTGTATGGGGAGTATAGAAAAGGCGGAAGTATAGAGGTGTTCTTTCTATTATAACCCCAAACAAGGTAATTTTTTTTAACTTCTTACCTTAGCAACTTTGTGGTTTGCTGCAGTCTCATGAGATGTATTTTTCAAACCATCTTTGAGCTGTGTGATGAACAAATCATAACCTTCCGTACTAGAAATATCTACCTTTTCTAAACATGCCGATAAGAGCTGTTGTGCCTAAATAAAAAAGATGATCACAAAAGATTAACCACAACCAAAAATGTTAAATTCAGATTCTTACACAAATATTTTAATTCTGACAAGTACTATACTAAAGCTTACCTACTTTTACTTTTTTAAAACCAACTTAGTTAATCAAATAATGATTTGAAGGGCTATTATGAAATTAAATGAGATAGAACAATGTATTCAGTGTAGTACCACACAGTAAAGTTTCAGTACACGGAAGCTTTTATAAACCAAAGCAAGACAGGAAAAAAACGGGGTAAGCTGAAACCGTGAACAAAAATAAAAGACATAAATGTAGTCCTTCAATGAGCTTTAAATACTCAAACTATGCAAAACCATAAGAGGGGTCACTCACTAAGTCAGCAGGTAATTTAAAAAAAAAAAAAAAAAAGCCCTTTGCATTGTTATTCACATACCCAATACGAACTACATTATGGATGGGCAGTATATGGAAAAGAACACATCTACACTAATCCAACCAAACCCAGGACCCCATACTTTAGGTAAGACAGTGACAAACTAATGTGATGCAGGAAAGGATGCCTGGGGTGATGGAAGGACTACAAACAACATTACGTGAACAAGAGATCTGTAATTATTTATGTAAAAAGAATGAAAACCATCAACAGATGTTACCAGCTAGTGAGGTGGGGGAGGTGGTAGAAGCTGGCTAAATATCTAGCCTTTAGGTCAGAGTAGTAGGAAAAATATTGACTTGAGTGTCTATTTCATATAAATGTTCAACTCTTTTATTGTAATTCTGTAGTTCCTTTTAAAACCCAACAGTTTGATACCATGTTTCATTGTAGGCTACAATGCATATCCCTTACTAAGATATCAGCTTTATTAAGATATAACCTGGTCTAAATTCCTTAAAGTAGGAGGCAAAAAAATGATCCTACAAGTAAAACTAATTAATTCTCTGTCCAATGATTTTAGACACGCCCCCAGATCCAAATATTCTGATGAAAAAAGATGGCTACTCTGTTTTCAGAACTCAAACCTTTAGCAACATTCTTTCAATATTAACATATACTAGATGCATGTGATATGTCACTAAATATGAAATCTAAGTAGATATATGTTGGTACTTTTTTTACAAAAAGCCCTCCAAAAGGGGAATAAAAACATTTATACTGCACTTAAAATTCACACATTAACACTTTTCATCTCCTAAAAATGGGAAATATGTTATGTTGATTTTTTTCAACTAATCATATCAATCCACCAAATGTAAAACAATTAACAATCAACAACTCGGGATGAAGACAGAAATAATATCTCACTTTATTAGGGAGTACAGCATTATAGTCTTTTATATTCTGAGGTAATATAAAATCTGATAAATCTGAAAAATGTACTTTCAAGTTACATGACATGAACATCAACACACATAAAACGATTTAAGTTAGGATAGACTTACAAATTAAGTAATGAATATGTAACAGAAAAATATATATATAGCTGAAATTTTAAACTGGAATTGTTAAGAAACATGATTACTGGTTGTCCATTAATATCTACTCCTTTTTTTAATGTTAAAGAAAAAAGAATCACCTCAGCTTATGGCCATGTGACTAAATTCTGTCTGATGGCATAAATATGAAAAAGGCATATATGAAAGAGTTTGTCAAAGAGAACAAGAAAAATAAAGGAAGAGAAAAAAGGGAAGGAGAGGATAAGGGAGGTAAAGTGAAAGGAAAAGAAGGGAAGAAGGGTGGGTAATGCCAGTGTGCTCCCCTGGCCTTTTGCCCTCCTTTTCCCTAAGACTGGGAAGTAATGAGACTTGAAGAAGCTGTCTTAGACTCAGGAGATGGAAGCCAAGTGTTGAGGTAAGTAAAGCTGTCCCTATAACTTAGCCCTGTACTGTTACTGGAAAGAAACTATATTTTTTTAAGCCATTGTATTTTGGGGTCTCTGTTACAGTGATTTAACCTGTACAGTTTACACTTCTTTTGTTTTTATAGGGGTACATATATAATATCCTCAAAGGACATCCTAATTTCATTTAACAGCTAATTAAGTCTAAAACTACATTAAGCAGAAAAGCATATTGATACTTATTTCAACTTACCTCTGTGACAGGTAATTCAAGCTGAACCACATCATCCTGCTTTGAAACTGGAGTTTGCAGAGCAGTGTCTAACAACAAGATTCCATTAAGGTCCTTCCTACACCCTACTGCATAATCATCCACAAAAATAACTTTATCCACGGCAGAAATATACTGACATTTCACCTGTCCACCTGGTTTAGCTGTGAAAAGAACAAAAATTCAACACAAGATTTTAAGATAAATAGTTCATTTAAAATAAATGTTTAGGGACTTCCCTGGTGGTGTAGCGGTTAAGAATCCGCCTGCCAATGCAGGGGACATGGGTTCAAGCCCTGCTCCAGAAGATCCCACGTGCTGCGGACCAACTAAGCCCGTGTGCCACAACTACTGAGCCTGTGCTCTAGAGCCCGTGAGCCTCAACTACTGAGCCCACATGCCACAACTACTGAAGCCCACACACCTAGAGCTGTGCTCCACAACAAGAGAAGCCACCACAATGAGAAGCCCATGCACCATAACGAAGAGTAGCCCCACTCACCACAACTAGAGAAAGCCTACACACAGCAACGAAGACCCAATGCAGCCAATAAATGAATAAATTTATTTTAAAAAATAAATAAAATAAAAATAAAATGTTCACGTGGCAACTAAATATAATAATCTTTGACTGAAAAAAAGAGCCCCAAAGGACATTATTAGAAATGATAAAACTGGAATGTGTACTGCGGCTTAAAGTAACAATATGAAATTATCAGAACTTGAATACTATGTTGCTGTTATAAGAGAATAACATTATTTTTAGAAATAAACAGAGGGAGGACTTCCCTGGTGGCGCAGTGGTTAAGAATCCGCCTGCCGAGATAGCTTCCTCCACAAGAGGGCAGACAGCAGCATCAAGCAGTATCAGCAGTATTTCGTCTTGTGGAGCTGAAAACCACAGCCACAGAAAGACAGAGAAAATGAAAAAGCAGAGGACTTTTTACCAGATGAAGGGACAGGATAAAACACCAGAAAAACAACTCAATGAAGAGGAGATAGGCACCCTTCCAGAAAAAGAATTCAGAATAATGATAGTGAAGATGATCCAGGACTTTGAAAAAAGATTGGATGCAAAGATCGAAACAAGAAGAATTAAAGAACAAACAAACAGAGATAAGCAACACAATAACTGAAATTAAAACTACACTAGAAGGAACCAATAGCAGATTAACTGAGGCAGAAGGGCGAATAAGTGACCTGGAAGACAGAATGGTGATCATCACTGATGCAGAAAAGAATCAAGAAAAAAGAATGAAAAGAACTGAAGACAGCCTAAGAGACCTCTGGGACAATGTTAAATGCACCAACATTTGCATTATAGGGGTCCCAGAAGGAGAAGAGAGAGAGAAAGGACCTGAGAAAATATTGGAAGAGATTCTAGTTGAAAACTTCCCTAACATGGGAAGTTTTCAACTATAGCCACCCAAGTCCAGGAAATGCAGAGAGTCCCAGGCAGGATAAACCCAAGGAGAAACACACCAAGACATATAGTAGTCAAGCTGACACAAATTAAAGACAGGGAAATGTTATTAAAAGCATCAAGGGAAAAACGACAAATAACATAAAAGGGAACTCCCATAAGGGTAACAGCTGATTTCTCAGCAGAAACTCTGCAAGCCAGAAGGGAGTGGCATGATATATTTCAAGTGATGAAAGGGAAGAACCTACAACCAAGAATACTCTACCCAGCAAGGATCTCATTCAGATTCGATAGAGAAATCAAAAGCTTTACAGACAAGCAACAGCTAAGAGAATTCAGCACCACCAAACTAACCCTACAACAAATGCTAAAGGAACTCCTCTAAGCGGGAAACATAAGAGAAGAAAAGGACCTACAAAAACAACAACAAAACAATTAAGAAAATGGTAAGAGGAACATACATATTGATAATGACCTTGAATGTAAATGGACTAAATGCACCAACCAAAAGACACAGACTGGCTGAATGGAAACAAAAACAAGACCCATATATATGCTGTCTACAAGAGACCCACTTCAGACCTAGGCACACATACAGAAGGAAAATGAGGGGATGGAAAAAGATATTCCATGTAAATGGAAATCAAAAGAAAGCTGGTGTAGCAATACTCATTTCAGATAAAATAGACTTTAAAATAAAAAATGTTACAAGAGACAAGGACACTACATAAGATCAAGGGATCCATCCAAGAAGAGGAGATAACAATTATAAATATATATGCACCCAATATAGGAACACCTCAATACATAAGGCAAATGCTAACAACTATGAAAGAGGAAATGCAAGGCAGAAATAGAGACACAGGGGTAGAGAACAAACACATGGACACCAAGTGGGGAAGGCGGGGAGGGTTGGGGGGAATGAATTGGGAGACTGGGATACCAAATTGTACACTCTAAATATATGCTGTTTATTGTCTGTTAAATGTATCTCAATAAAAATTCTTAAAAAAAAATTACCAAGGCTTGATTTGTGACCCAATGTGATCTATCCTAGAGAATGTTCCATGTGCACTTGAGAAGAAAGTGTATTCTGCTGCTTTTGGGTGGAATGTCTTATAAATATCAATTAAATCTATCTGGTCTAATGTGTTATTTAAAGCTTATGTTTCATGCAATGAAAAGAATAAAATACCTAGGGAAAAAAAAAAAGAATCCGCCTGCCAATGCAGGGGACAGGGGTTTGAGCCCTGGTCCGGGAAGATCCCACATGCCTCGGAGCAACTGAGCCCGTGTGCCACAACTACTGAGCCTGTGCTCTAGAGCCTGTCAGCCACAACTACCGAGCCCATGTGCCACAACTACTGAAGCCCACGCACCTAGAGCCCGTGCTCTGCAACAAGAGAAGCCACTACACTGAGAAGCCTGTGCCCTGCAACGAAGATTGTAGCACCCCCTCTCCACAACTAGAGAAAGCCTGCAGCAGCAACAAAGACCCAACACAGCCAAAAGTAAATAAATAAATAAAATAATAAGTAAATCTTTAAAAAGAAAAAAGAAAGAAAGAAACAGAGGGACTTCTCTGGTGGTGCAGTGGTTAAGAATCTGTCTGTCAATGCAGGGGACACGGGTTTGAGCCCTGGTCTGGGAAGATCCCACATGCCACAGAGCAACTATGCCTGTGAACCACAATCACTGAGCCTGAATGCTGCAACTACTGATGCTCGTGCACCTAGAGCCTGTGCTCCACAACAAGAGAAGCCACCGCACTGAGAAACCTACGCACCACAACAAAGAGCAGTACCCCACTGGCTGCAACTAGAGAAAGTCTACACGCAGCAAAGAAGACCCAACGCAGCCAACAAACAAACAAACAAACAAATAAATAAATAAATTTTCTTTAAAAGAAACATAGAAATAGTAAAGGGTAAAGGAACATGATATACGCAATCTACTTACAAGAGAGCAAAAGTAGTATGTATGTATATGTGAGGGAATTATAAGCAAATGTGGTAAAACATTTAAAATTAAAATTAGTGGAATTGGGTGAAGGTTATAGGGAAGTTCTTTGTACTAACTACACTACTTCAAAATAAAGTGTTTGGAAAAAATTTTTAAATATTCAATACTGGATAGCATTGTAAATCAACTATAGTTCAATTAAATAAATATTCAATATTTTCTTCACATCTTTTTTTTTGCAAAAGTCATTAAGCATAGAGTTAATATAGACAGTTTCTAAGTACCTCAAAAGTTCTTTAACCCTTTTATAGCTGAGATAAAACTATGGAAAATGGTTATGACCTAAGTTAAGAGAACTAGTAAAGTCTCTAGTTCAACTACCACTGAGAAAACATTGTCAACTATTACTGAAGATCAATATCAATGTCCCCTGAAGTTTCCACTGAATGAATATCAGAAGGGTATTTTAATACAAAGCCAGTGAATACACTAACAAGATTTCTCAGAATAGAGTAGAACTTCAAGAAGTATTACAAAAGACAGTAAAACATAGAAGCTTTAAATACAATACCAAAAATTAAAGTTTGGAAAAAATAACATCGATTTCTACATTTTAATTTATAAGAGGTTCATAAGGAGACATGTTAAGTGTTCTGCCATGAATACAGAATCTCTGTAAAAGGACTTGAACAAATGGTCAACTGTGAAATTTTATTGCACTAATGAAGAAACTTCTCTGTGGGCAAGTAATCCTGCCACCAGTACATCTTATTCTAAACTCCTACCACAACTCTATAGAACATACCTGATACTGTTATTGCCTAGTGATACAAAAGCAGAAAAGAGGAGATAAATCTGGGTCTTACTCATCAACCTCTAGGACAACTATAAAACGTTACAGTCAATGAATATTAGGGTTGGCTTTCTTAATCCCATATTATTAGAGCTCTCTCATTGAGTAATGGAGACATTACAAAACTGATTACAAACTAATTCATTATCTACATAAAACAAAGAAAAATTCATGGAATTTCTACAGTTCATTCCCAGATCTATTAGTTTGAAATATATGTTAGCATATAGGAAAATAACCCTGTAATGCAGTGAAACAGGAATATTTACCTAGCACTTCTGATCTCTAGGTAAAAGGTAAAACCACAAGAAATCATACAAACTATACGAACTCAAAGTAAAATTATGTAAGAATTTGTAAAGGTAGTTTCAAAAACTCATTAACTATATAATTATAATTTTTTTAAATAGACTATCTTTTCAAAGCAGTTTTAGATTCACAGCAAAACTGAGCGGAATGGCAGAGATTTCCCGCACGTGCCATGCCCCACACATATAACTATAAAATTTTTTAAAACAAACTACAAATTCTGTTTTGTTGTTTTAGGGATAAGTAATTAGGTAAGGAACTATAGAAACCATTATTTTGTTAAAACTTTCCCAAAGAGGTATAAAATATGAGACTCTACAACAGGGTTTTCAACTGGGTTTCCATGCAAACCTAGATTTCCAGATAATATCACCAGAGACTCCTCAATAGATCATGATCACAAAAAGTCAACACTGCTTTTTGAACTTCTTACACCATACAATATTAGCACTCAAAATAATGCACAATGACCAAGCAGCCTTACTGGCAATTTCTTCAGAGGTCCTTCAGGCCCACAGAACAGCATGTAATAGGACCATGTTTATTCAGATGAGTCCATTCCCGGTTTTTTGACCTGAGTTACGGAAGGCCATTTTTAACCTGTGACCTGCTATACTTCACAGCGGGAAGACAGTAAACTGATTATCCGCCATACTACCCCCAAAGGCTCTTCGAGCTCATGTGACCTCATCTTAACTAATTACATCTGCAAAGACCCTATTTCTAAGTAAGGTCACAATCTGAAGTCCCATATGCACATGAATTCTGAAAGAAGATTATACAACCCACCACAGACTCTTTATCTGAATCTTTTACTCAGCCTGAGAACTTTATTTCGAGAAAAAGAGCTTTGTTAACGTGGTCTGATATTATGCTCAAGATCTGATTTACACCTGCCCCTAAACAAGTTCTAGATTTCTGTGAAGAAAAAAAAATCCTATAATGAACAAAAAATATTCTATGGAACTTTCCACCTTCTAACATATTTGAGCAAGCCTTTTCTTACTTGAGAAATAAGACCAAAGACACAAATTCTTTAATTTGGGATAAAAATGAAATTCAGGCTGATCCAGAACTGAGTATTTGTACAGCAAAAAAACAGGCACAGGTTTCACAATGAGAGGTAACAATCAACATTTATTTTTAGTTGTAAGAACAACAATTTAAAGCACATAAAGGTTCATAAAACAGATAAAACCAAGAAACTTACATTCAAGCCAGGATGTGTCACTCAGTAAGAAAACATCTTCTGAAAGGCTTGTAGGAAACTGTATCTTAAGTTACACTTTTATTCATATTGCTTTGTTTCATGGTTTTAGTAGTATTACTATGCAACACTGTCAATAAATTTTAATGCTGCAAATAACATTAATAAAAAACATATAATCTACATTTAAATTAAACCTCCCAAGTCTACCTTTAAAAAACTTAAGTCCCATTTTGGCAAAAACCAGTTACTTCACAGAAATTTATTTTGTTTGCCTTATGAGTTTAAAATGCCTGAAAATTATTTTCTCAAAGAAAGGTAAGTCATGCTTAACTAATGTTTAAGTTTTCAAGAAAAGTCGGCTAAAAAGTCATTTTTGGTTTTTAGATAGAGGGGGAAAACTCTTACAGCTACCCCATACCACATGTTATACCTTGTTAGAATTTTCTACAGAAGATACTTGTAAAGTGACTTTGAACCCTACATGGATAAAGTTTAAAAAGAAATTCAAGCAGAAAATTCTAATAGAAAAAACATTCAAATTTTCTTCATCTATACTAGGTCAGCAAACTTCTTATAAAAAGGTCAGACAGTAATTATTTAAGGCCTCACAAGACATATGGTCTTTCTCACAATTACTCAACTCTGCCACTATGGTGCAAAAGCAAACATGTAAGTAAGTGGGTGTGGATGTGTCCCAGTAGCATTTTATTTATAAAATCAGGAGACAGGCTGAGAGCTACAGAGGTGGCAGGCCATAGTTTGCAGACTCTTGACTGACACTAATGACTTGCATTAGCACAGATTTTCCTTTGGGGCAGAGGAAATTTCACAAAAATAGTAGGTTAAAAATTCACAGCCAGACACAATAAGCTGCTGAAAACTAACAAAGAAAAACCTTGAAAGCAACTAGCGGATATGTTACATATAGGCAAGTAATAATTAAAATAAAAGCACATTTATCATTAAAAACCATGGGATTGGGACTTCCTAGGTGGCGCAGTGGGTAAGAATCTGCATGCCAATGCAGGGGACACAGGTTCGAGCCCTGCCCCAGGAAGATACCACATGCCACGGAGCAACTAAGCCCATGCACCACAACTGTTGAGCCTGTGCTCTAGAGCCCGTGAGCCACAACTATTGAGCCCATGTGCCGCAACTACTGAAGCCCACGCACCTAGAGCCCATGCTCTGCAACAAGAAAGGCCACTGCAATGAGAAGCCTACGCACCACAACGAAGAGTAGCCCCCCTTGCCGCAACTAGAGAAAGCCCGTGTGCAGCAACGAAGACCCAACACAGCCAATTAAATAAATTAATTAATTTAAAAAAATCCATGGGATTCATTAGGAATTGAACCATTTTTAAAATACTGAAAAAAGAAATATATATATATATATTCAACAAAAATATCCATCAAGAACAAAGGTGAAATAAAGACATTCTCAGATAAGGAACACTAAAGAGAAATTTTGCCAATAAAGCTGCTCAAAAAGAATCACAAAAGGAAGTTCATCAGAGAGGAGGGAAACTATTTCAGAAATAAACTTAGAGTATCAAGAATGAGGGGGCTTCCCTGGTGGTGCAGTGGTTGAGAATCTGCCTACCAACGCAAGGGACACAGGTTCAAGCCCTGGTCCGGGAAGATCCCACATGCTGTGGAGCAACTAAGCCCTTGCACCACAACTACTGAGCCTGTACTCTAGAGCCACTATTGAGCCCATGTGCTGCCAACTACTGAAGCTCACATGCCTAGAGCCCGTTCTCTACAGCAAAAGAAGCTAACAAAATGAGAAGCCTGCACACCACAACAAAGAGTAGCCCCTGCTCGCCACAACTATAGAAAGTCCTGCACAAGCGACAAAGACCCAACACAGCCAAAAAAACAAACATAAATAGGAAAAAAAACAGTGACAGAACAACAGAAATGGTAGATATCTGGGTAAATGTAAGTGATGATTCTTCACCTCAGTTCTTTAAAGTACACTTAACAAATGAAAGCAAAAACTACTACAATGTCTGGTGGTCTTCAATGTCACATATATGTAATAAATAAGTTAACTATAACTTAAAAAGAGACAGGTACAATAGGGCAGTATGGTTTCTACATTCCACTTAAAGTGGTAGAATACTGGTTCTAAACAGACTGATAAAAGTATGTATATTGCAATCCTTCCGGTAACTACAAAAGCACATACAAATAATTAGTCAAAAGCAATAGATAAGTTACAAATAAATCAAGCCTCCAAAAAACAGAAAGTAGAGGAAAAAGGAGGAAACAAATAAATAATAAAATGGAATATCTAAATCAAAATATCAACAATTACATTAAACATAAATGGCCTCAGTATGCCAATGAAAAGATAAATTGAATTTAAACATATACACACACAATCCAATTCTATGATGTCTACAAGAAACTTTACCATTCTAAAAGGGTAAAAGGATGGAAAAAAGATGTATCATGCAAATGTTAATCAAAGAGAGATAGAATAGTTACATTTAGATCAAAGATCATAACAAAAAAATCACCAGGGATAAATGAGAACATTACATGATAAAAGGGTCAATTCATGCAGAAGAAAAAGCAAACCTAAATATATATACACCTTCAAATACTTCAAAATACATTCAGCAAAAATTAACAGAACTGGGGACTTCCCTGGTGGCCCAGTGGTAAAGAATCCGTCCTGCAATTCAGGGGACGTGGGTTTGATCCCTGGCCGGGGAACTAAGATCCCAAATGCTGTGGGGCAACTAAGCCTGCACACCACAACTACTGAGTCCTCGGGCCTCAACAGAGAGCCCAAGCACCACTACAGAGCCCACACACCCTGGAGCCCATGCACCACAACTAGAGAAGAGAAAACCCACAACCCCAACTAGAGAGAAGCCGATGTACTGCAATGAAAGATTCTGCATGCTGCAAATAAGACCTGACAGAGGGGCTTCCTTGTTGGTGCAGTGGTTAAGAACCCACCTGCCAATTCAGGGAACATGGGTTCAATCCCTGGTCTGGAAAGATTGCACATGCCGCAGAGCAACTAAGCCCATGTGCCACAACTACTGAGTATGCACTCTAGAGCCCAAAAGCCATAACTACTGAGCCTATGTGCCAAAACTCCTGAAGCTCGACAGCCTAAAGGCTATGCTCCTCAACAAGAGAAGCCACTGCACTGAGAAGCCAATGCACTGCAACGAAGAGTAGCCCCCACTCACTGGAATCAGAGAAAGTCCGCCCGCAGCAACAAAGACCCAATGCAGCCAAAAATAAAAATTAATTAATTGACACATTAATTAATTTTTTTAAAGGACCTGACACAGCCCAAAATAAAAATAAATTAATTTTTTTAAAGTTAACAGAACTGAAAGAGAAATAGGCATCCATAATTATGTTGAAGAGTTCAACTTTCAGTAGTTGACAGAATTAGTAGATAGAAAACTAGCAAAGATATAGAGAAATTGAACACCACCACCAACAAATGACATTTTAAAAATATTCCACCTATCAAAAGTAGAATGCACATTCATTTCAGGTGCACACTGAACATTAATCAAGACATATATCCTGGGTCATAAAACAGACCTTAGTATAAAAGAAGTGAAATTAAAAGTATGTTCTCTGAGAGCCCAGAAATAAACTCACACACCTCCAGTCAATTTTCGACAAAGGAGGTAAGAATATACAGTGGGAAAGTCTCTTCAGCAGGTAGTGTTGAGAAAGTTGGATGGCCGTATGTAAATCAATGAAGTTAGAACATACCCTCACACCATATAAAAAATAAACTCAAAGTGGCTTAAAGACTTAAATATAAGACATGACACCATAAAACTCCTAGAAGAGAACATAGACAAAATATTTCTCTGACAAATTGTACAAATGTTTTCCTAGATCAGTTTCCCAAGGCAATAGAAACAAAAGCAAAAATAAACAAACAGGTCCTAATCAAAGTTATAGGCTTGTGCACAGCAAAGGAAACCATAAACAAAACAAAAAGACAATCTATGGAGTGGGAGAATATATGTGCAAATGATGCAACAGACAAGGGCTTAATCTCCAAAATACACAAACGGCCCACACAACCCAAATGAAAAATGGGCAGAAGACCTTAATAGACCATTTCTCCAAAGAAGAAATACAGACAGCCAACAGGCACATAAGATGTTCAACATCACTAGTTATTAGAGAAATGCAAATCAAAACTACAATGAGGTACCACCTCACGCTGGTCAGAATGGCCATCATTAAAAAGTCTACAAATAACAAATGCTGGGGACTTCCTAGGTGGTGCAGTGGTTAAGAATCCACCTGCCAATGCAGGGGACACGTGTTCAAGCCCTGATCCAGGAAGATCCCACATGCCACAGAGCAACTAAGCCGTGCGCCACAACTATTGAGCCTGTATTCTAGAGCCTGTGACCCACAACTACTGAGCCTGTGTGCCACAACTACTGAAGCCCATGCGCCTAGAGCCTGTGCTCCACAACAAGAGAAGCCACTGCAATGAGGAGCCTGCGCATTGCAACAAAGAGTAGCCCCACTCACCACAACTAGAGAAAGCCCGCGCACAGCAATGAAGACCCAACACAGCCGATAAATTAATTAACTTTAAAAATAAAGTGGCTGTACAATTTTTAAAAATCCTATGATAAACCATAATGGAAAAGAATATTTAAAAAATGTATACATATATATATATATATATAATTGAATCACTTCAACATACAGCAGAAATTAATACAACATTGTAAAATAACTATACTTCAATAAAACAAATAAAAAGCATGTTCTCTGACTATAATGGATTTAAGTATAAATCAGTAACAGAAATATAATGGGAAACCTCTAAATACTTGTAAATTAAACAACATACTTCTAAATAATCCTTAGGTCAATGAAAAAGTCTCAAGTAACTCAGGAAACATTTTTAAAAGAATGAAAATGAGGGAGGTCCCTGGTGGTCTAGTGGTTGGGATTCAGCACTTTCACTGCTGTGGCCTGGGTTCAATCCCTAGTTGGGGAACTGAGATCCCACAAGCTGTAGTGCAGTCAAAAAATAAATAAATAATGAAAATGAAAATATAATATCAAAATATGTCATATGAAGCTAAAACAGTAATGAAAGCAAAATTTATAAGAATTGAATGCTTATACTGAGGTAGAGAAGAAGGCCTTAAAATCAATAACCTAAGCTTCCTACTTAAGAAAACCAGAAAAAGAGCAAAACAAGCAAAAGGAAGGAAGCAATAAAGATAATAGCGGAAATCAATGAAAGTGAAAACAGAAAAACAATAGAAAAAATCAATATAAGCAAAAACGAGTTCTTTGAAACGCTCGATGAAATTGACAAAGCTGCAAGCAAGACCAGTGAAGAAAAAAAGAAGACATAAATTACCAGTAATACCAGGAATGAAAGAGGACCTAGACCACATCCAGCAGACATCAAGAGACAAATAAAAGAATACTATGAACAACTCTGTGCACATAAATTTGACACCTGAAAGTTGTCAAAATAAATAAATTTGACACTACAAATGTTAAAACGATAACTGAAGAATAGTACGGATAGATCTATACACATAAATTTAAAAATAGAGGTGAAATTCCTTACCTACAAACTATTAAATTATCCAAAATGAAACTGATAATCTGAATTAAAGAAAGTGAAATTATAGTTTAAAACTTTTCAAAGAAATCTCCAGGTTTACCTGACTTCACTGGAGAATTTAAAAAGTCACACCAATTTTACACAACCTCTTTCAGGAAACAGAATAAGAGGGAACACTTTCAAACTCATTTTATGAGGCCAGACTTAAATTGATACCAAAATTAGAAAAAGACAGTACAAAAAAGAAACTGCATACCATTATTCCTCATGCAGATTGATACAAAAATCCTCAACAAAATAAAAACAAGGGAGGGAGGGGATATGGGGATATATGTATAAATACAGCTGATTCACTTTGGTGTACCTCAAAAACTGGCAGAAGAGTAAAGCAATTATATTCCAATAAAGAGTTTTAAAAACAAACACACAAAAAGAAAACAAATGGAGTTTAGCAATACATAAAAACAGCAGTACACTAGGACAAGTAAGGTTATTCCAGGAATGCAAAACTGGTTCAATATTCAAATATCAATCAATGTAAGCTACCATGATAACTGCTTCAAGAAGAAAAAACACATAATCAAGTCAGCAGATGCATTTGGCAAAATACAACATCTTTTCATGATTTAAAAAAAAAAAAAAACCCAAAGCCCTCAGCAAATTAAAAGGGAATTTCCTCAATCTGATAAAGGACAGCTACAGAAAGTCTACCATTACCAAACATTTAATGGTAAAAGACTGAACACTTTCCCCCTAAGATCAGGAACAAGACAAGGATATTATACTCTCACCACCCCTATCCAATATCATAATGGAAGATCCAGCCACTGCAATAAGAAATGAGGAGCCAGGCAGATTTGAAAGAAATCAAACTGTCCCTATTCACAGATAACATGATTACCTAATGTAGAAAATCCCAAAGGATCTAAAAAACAAAAACTCCTAGAGCTAAAGAGTTCAGCAAGGTTACACTGAACAAAGTCAATCCACAAAAATCCATCAATTGTATTTCTATATACTAGCAATGATTAATCTGAAACCAAAATATACCAAAAAAAAATTAACAGTTTACAAGAGCTCTAAAAACATAAAATACTTAGATATATATCTAACAAAAGGTATACAAAATATGTATGCTGAAAAGTACAAATGACCAGCGAAAGAAATCAAAGAAGACCTAAATAAAACCATCGTTATGGACAGGAAAAATCAACATAGCAGACATCCTCTATAGATTTAATGCAATTTCAATCAAAATCCCAGCAGGATTTCTGAGATATAGATAAACTGAGTCCAAAATAATTTGAAATGGCAAAGGAACTGGAAGAGCCAAAACAATTTTAATAAAGAATAAAACTGGACAAATCACATGATATGACTTTAAGAGCTGCTATAAAACTTGCAGTACCACAAGAATGTGTGCTACTGGCAAATGAATAGTCATATTAGATCTATGGAACAGAACAGAATTTCCAGAGATAGACCTGCATAAACATAACCATCTGATTTTTTTAATGATTTTTTAAAATTGTGGTAAATTATATATTACATAAAGCTTACCATTTTAACCATTTTTTAAGTGTACAGTTCAGCGGCATTAAGTACATTCATGTTTTGCAACCATCACCACCATCTATCCACAGAACTCTTCTCATCTTAGAAAACTGAAACTCTATTACCATTGACACTAACTCCCCATTTCCATCCCTGTAGAACCTGACAACCACTGCTCTACTTTCTTCTGTCTCTGTGAAACTAAGTACCTCATGTAAATGGCATCATACAGTATTTGTTCTTTTGTGACTGGCTTATTGCACTAAGCATAACATCTTCAAGTTTCATCCATGTTGTAGCATGTGTTAGAACTTCCTCCCTTTTTAAGGCTAATATTTCATTGTATACATACACCATATTTAGTTTATCCATTTATCCACTGACGGACACTGCTGGTGGCCTCTACTTTTTGTCTAGGTGGCAATAATACTGTCTAGCTGGGAATAATACCACTGTGAACATGGGATACAAATGTTTCAAGATCCTGCTTTTAATTCTTTATACCTAATACTCAAATGTGGAATTGCGAGTTCAGACAGTAATTTTTAATTATTTGAGGAACTGTATTACTCAAATGTGGCACTGAGAGTTCATATGGTAATTTTTAATTATTTGTGGAACCGCATACAGTTTTCCACGATGGCTGTACCATTTTATATTTCCACCAACAGTGCAAAAAGGTTCCGATCTCTCTATATCCTTATCAACACTTACTATTCTTTTTTTTCTTTTTTGATAATACCATCCTAATAGGTGTGAAGTGATACCTCACTGTGGTTCTGATTTGCATTTTCCTAATGATTAATGATGCTGAGCATCTTTTCATGTGCTTGTTGGTCATTTGTTTACCTACTTTGGAGAAATGTCTAAGTCCTTTGCTCATTCTTTAACCAGGCTATTTGTTTTTTGCTGTTGTTGAATTGTAGTTCTCTATAATTGTCTAAATATATCTGGCTATATCTCTGGATATGTGATTGACAAACATTTTCTCCCGGTGTTTTGCCTTTTTACTCTGTTTACAGTGTCCTTCAGTGTACAAGTTTTTCATCTTGATGAAGTCCAATTTGTCCATTTATTCTTTGGGTGCCTGTGCCTTTGGTGTTATAGCCAAGAAATCACTGCCAAATCCAACACTTTGAAGCTTTTCTGCTTTGTTTTCCTCTAAGAGCTTAATACTTGCAGCTCTTACATTTTAGTCTTTGATCCATTTTGAGTTAATTTTTGTATATGGTGTTTTGTATATGTTTGACTTTGGTGTATATAGTTGTATAAGGGCTGAACTTCGTTCTTTTGCATGTGGATATCAGTTTTCTCAGCACTATTTCTTTCTCTTTTTTTTTGGTGTGTTTTATTCTTTTTATCCCCCTTACATACATAAAAGTAGAGCAACAGGAATTATCACATATTACGCACTGTTTAAGGCAAACACTGTTACCCTGATTTCAAAGAGTAGAAAAGCCAATCTCAGAAAAGCCAGAAAATGCAGGATCAGACAGATTTAGACATTTACCCAAGGTCTTTCAAGTAGGAAGTAATAGCTGCACACTAGCAAACTGACTTACATCATGATTTGCCTTTATCTTCACTATATGGCAGATGAGCTGAACTAGAAAAAACTCAAAGTCTGGATTTCAGTAATTTACAGATTCTCCCTATTGTCAGATGTTTCCATGTTTAAAAAATGTTTGGAAACTATTTTTTGAGTATATCCTCTTTTTTCTTTAATATTTTTATGGGATCCATTTCCATAAATGGAATTTATGAATGAAAAGATCTGGCAAAATTTTAATTGAACTCAAATTCACAATAGTTAACACAAAATTAACTATTTTAAAATGTACAAATCAGTGGTATTTAGCACATTCATCAGGCTGTTCAAGCGCTATCTCTATTTGGTTCCAAAACATTTTAATAATCCCCAAAGAAAACCCTATTCCTGTTAATCATCTTTCCTCATTCTTCCCTACCCCACCCTCTGATAATCACTAATCTGATTTCTATCTATGAATTCACTTTTTTTGGATATTTTACATAAATTGAATCATTTAGTATATGACCTTTCATCTGGCTTCTTTCACTTAGCATAATGTTTTTTAGTTTTATCTATAATACAATATGTATCAGTACTTCCTTCCTTTTTTAGGGCTGAATACTATTTCATTGTATGTATGTAGCACATTTGTTTATCCATTTATCCACTGAAGGGTTTTTTCCACCTTTTGGCTATTATGAATAGTGCTGTTGTGAACATCTGTGCAGAAGAATTTTTTTGAGTACCTATTTTAAGCACTCTTTCTTGAAGAGACTGTCCTTTCCCCCTTTGAATGGTCTTGACCTCCTTGTCAAAAATCATCTGACCACCTACGTAAGTAATACTGTAGTAATAAATTTTGAAGTTGGTACTGTAGTAATAAATTTTGAAGTCAGTAAACATGAGTCCTCCAACCTCTTACTTTTTATTTTTTTTTCAAGAATGCTTTGGCTATTTGGGGTCCCCTGAGATTCCATACAAATTTGAGGGTGGATTTTTCTGTTTCTGCCAAAAAAAAAAGTCATTGGAATTTTGATAAGGATTGCAATGAATCTGTAAACAGCTTTGGATAGCACTGACTTCTTAACAACACAGACAATACCAAGTGCTGACAAGGATGCAGAGCAAGTGGAACTTATAATAAATTTCTAATGGAAATGCATCATGATACAGCCACACTAGTTTGGCAGTTTCTTATAAAGTTAAACATACACTTACCAAAGGGCCTTGCAATCCCACTTCTATGTATTTACCCAAGAGACATAAAAATTTTATTCACACAAAAGGTTGTACTCAGATGTTTATAATAGCTCTATTCATAATTACCAAAAGCATGTGCTCCAAAGAGTGACTGACTAAATAAATTCATATGACGGAATACTATTTAGCAATAAAAGAGAATGAACTATGAATACCTGCAACAACTTGATGACTCTGGAAAGCATTATGCTATGCGCAACAAGTCAGTATCAAAAAGTTACACACTATAGGGTTCCAATTACATGGCATTCTAGAAAAGACAACACTAACAGTACAAACAACAGATCAGTAATTGCTGAAGGTTGGGGTTGGGGGGAAAATGACTACAAAGCAATGCCAAAGGGGATACCACAGACAACTTTTTCTGGTGTTGAAACTGCCCTGTATCCTGACTGTGGTGATTGCTACATGAATCTATGCATGTATCACTAACACACACACACACACACACACACACACACACAAGGCCATTTACTATAATCATTAATCAAAACTTATTTTTAAATTATATAAAAAAAAGACATAGGAAAATATTTACAACAGTTTTAACAAAGTGGGAAAATAGTTCATAACATATCTTACAATCAAAATTCTATAAAAATATATTAAATAATAGAAAAAGGCAAAAAGAACCTGTTACACACCATGGCCATCTCTAGGTAATAAACTCAGAGGTAACTACTCTTTCCATTAGTCTATCTGAGGCCCTATAATAAGGTGAGTCACTTTTAAAATTGAAATTTTCAAAAGAAGGAAATTGTGGGGTTTTAATTAGTTAGCAATTTTAATACCCACATTAAGAAACAGTCAACTCTATCAATGCACTATCCATGTGCATCCCTACAAAACTTGGAAAAATATTATCAGAAATACATTATCTTTGCAAACTGACACAACACACTGTAAAGGTCCATGGCCACTGAGATATCATCAGACATCAATGCTTAAAAATAGTCAACCATAACATACAAACATCATTCAAAGTCAATAAAGAGGGTGCAAAATTAATGTTAGGTTCTTATGAGGCCCTTAAAATATAATTAAAATTATCGAAATAAAATCATTTAAGGGATTTCCTTAGTGCTCCAGTGGGTAAGACTCCAAGCTCTCAATGCAGGGGGCCTGCGTTCAATCCCTGGTCGGGGAACTAGATCCCACATGTGTGCTGCAACTATGAGCCTGCATACTGCAACAACAAAAAAAAAAAGAAGATCCCGCATGCCCCAACTAAATATCCCACATGCCGCAACGAAGATCCCAAGTGCTGCAACTAAAGCCTGGTGCAGCCAAAATAAGTAAGTAAGTAAATAAATAAATAAATAAATAAATAAATATTTTTTTAAGAAATCATTTAACAAAAGTTGCTAGTATACTGTATTATTTAAAGCCAAATGAGTATTCCTACAAGAGAGAACTTGATGAAAGGCAAAGAAAGTTTGGGAAAGTTCAGCAGCTAGGCCATAAAGAAAAAGTAACAAATAGATAAAATACAAAGTACGGATAGTATCTGCAGGCAGGAAAACCAACATCTACCTAAATATGGACGAGGTTTTCCAAAAGATACAGAATTATTGGAATTAAGAGTTCTAAGTTCCAATTCTCTGTATTCACTTTATCCAAAACTACCACCAGACCACTTCTTTTACAATAATCTTAAGTATCTGACATCAACTGAGAAAGTTTTGAGAACATAATCACCACTGAAAAATTTCCATGGATGGGACTCAATCTTTAAGGACCTACTCCCTGCAAGAAATTATGGGGCTCTTTTCATATATATTATTCAATTTATCATAGTTCAATCTCTCAACCATTCTGGGATACATAAGTTACATCTTCCTTCAGGATTTTGACCTGGCTATAATTAAGTAAAATTTGGGGACTAACCTCTCTATCTGATATTGCACAAGATAACCGTTAACCCTCTGTAAATAAATTTCTGTTGCTAGACAAAGTTGCCCATGTAAGATGCAACTCAGCTACAAATCAATACAATTCTACAATCTGGAACATGTGCCCTTGTGAATTTCTATTTGGAGCTCATATTTGAAACTACTATTTTCTGTTTAACAGGTGGCATGTATCTCCAGACGAGTAGGCACACCAATCCCTATCAATCCTCACAGAGCCTACATTTTAAGTCAGTGCAAGTCAAATTCCATCCAAGTATGATGAAAATCCATACAGCTGTTTTCGCATGCTACAGTAACAGGCCAACAAACTTCCCATGGATATCTGCTTTGCTGCTCTCACACATCACTGAGATCTTTGCTCAAGTGCCATCTCAGAGACCCCCCCCCACCCCTGACCACCACAGAGCACAAATGTATCCACCATTATCTCATATCAGTTTTGATTTCTTATGGCATTTATCACTACCTGATATCGTGTGTGTGTGTGTGTGTGTGTGTGTGTGTAATACACCTCTTTCCACTAAACCATGAGCTCTAGGAAAGCAAGGACTTTAACTGCTATAATTGCCAGTGCTTGACACAGAGTAAATGTTTTTGAATAAATGAATCATTTTCTATAGTTTTGAAGAACTTTTTAATGTATTAAAGCTAAGCTATAATGTAATTAAATGCAACATTCTGTTAGCTTTTTTCTTTTTTTTAAGAACTTTTATTGAGATACAACTGACATACAATAAAATAAACTGCATTTATTTAAAGTATACAATTTTTTCTTATTAGTAATGTATATATCACAATCCCAACCTCCCAATTCATCCCACCCTAACCCCTCCTGCTTTCCCAAACACTTGGTGTCCATATGTTTGTTCGCTACATCTGTGTCTCTATTTCTCTGTGTCTCTAATATAGCATGAAACAAAGACATTTTAGGCGTGAAACAGCTGATGTAGTAGATAATCCCAGCCATTTCTGCCCTCTAGAGCCACTTTTTCCGCTCCTCTCCTCTTGCCGCTAATGTGAGGTCACTGTCCTTGCTGTAGCAGCATCTTGGTGAAAAAGCATCAGAGCACTTAACTGGTTCAAAAAAAATCAAACACAACTGAATTATACTAGAAAAGGACAAAATAGAAAGCAACAGGAATTTGGCTCTTGGTATATTTCTGCTGCTTACAAGCATATTTCATTATATATATATGAAACAATTTAAGATACAGTGGGGTAGGTTTTATTAGCAGACAAACTAACTTGTGAGGTTTTCTTGCAAAAAAAGGAAAACTAAGGCTAAAGAGAATATTATTCAATTCAAATAAAATCTGTCTCTCATTTATTCCAGGCATAACAAATAAACTTCCTCATTTAAGTTTCTAGGTGAAGTCTGAACCTGTAAACCTGGCTGTACATTAGAATCAGTGGTCATGCTTTAAAAATTTTTTTTTAAAAATTATTTTTGAGTATGCTTGGGCTCCACTCCAGGCCACTTAAGTCAGAATACTGGGACCCAAGCAGAATATTTTTAAAAAGCTCCCCTGATGATTCTAATGAGAAACCAAGGCTGAGAACCACTGCCCTGTGCTATCTCTCCAGTCTTGTCTCTCTCCAACTTCATAAATCAAAGTAAAAGCACAGAAACAAATCATAAAGATTTAAATTCCTGGTGCCCACAATAAATCTCAAAGAAGACATTCCTATCTGCCCGACTCTAACATTTCTATAATTTCCTCTAAAAAGTAAACATAACATTTATCTCCTCTAAAATAAATCCCTGATTTAACATACTCAAAGTAGACCACAATTACTTCTTTTTAGAGCACTGCTCTTGTCACAAACTGTTTTATATAGCAATTAACTTACTACTTTTGTCATTTGTACCTCTATTTTCTCCTCTCTATACCCAAGGAGTTTGGCTTAACTTTTTTGTATTCCTCACACTTAAATTACAATTTACAAAGAATTTGTACATTCATCATCATATCACATAACAAAGTAGTCTGGGAGAGAATTACTAGCCCATTTTAGAGATGGTAACCCAGAGAAGTGTCTTGCCAAACGCACCTTTTGCACGAGGCTATGAGCAGTACAATACACACATGAGAGAGGTACCTCCCACCCACCTCCCCACTATTTTTACATAATCCATTACAGAAATCTATTATTGTTTACATTCTATCTATAGTTATAGAGAACATTTCTAAGGATAGATTTCCAAATGTTCAACAACTTAAGTACAGTTACAACTACAGATTTCCAGTTAAACAAAGATATAATACACACATATATACCTCTGCTCCCTCCCATGCTCCCACTGGAAAGACAGGAAAGAAGTACTAGAGAGGGCACTAAATAAGTCCACAAAGACAAAAAGACCAAGCGAGAAGATGATGACAAAATTTTTGAAGTTGGAGGGCAGGTAGAAGACTGTTAACTGACTTGTTCGCCCCCCCCATAAAAATTTCAAGGCTAAGCCAGTAAGGAGGAAAGCTCAAAGTATGTGTTGCAGTATTTTTCAAATTACACAGATAATAAGTCTAAAATAAAAATTATTTAAATGTAGCAGCTTTTTGCAATATTTTCTCAATTAACTAATATTAAAAACATACCAGGACTTCCTAGGTGGCACAGTGGTTGGGAGTCCACCTGCCAGTGAAGGGGACACAGGTTCGATCCCTGCTCCAGTAAGATCCCACGTGCCATGAGGCAACTAAGCCCGTACGCCACAACTATTGAGCCTGCACTCTAGAGCCCATGAGCCACAACTACTGAGCCTGTGCTGCAACTACTGAAGCCCACGCACCTAGAGCTCATGTTCCACAACAAGAGAAGCCACAATGAGAAGCCTGCGCACCACAACAAAGAGTCGCCCCCACTCACCACAACTAGAGAAAGCCCATGTGCAGCAATGAGGACCCAACGCAGCCAATGAATTAATTAATTAAAAAAAAGAATGACTTCACTGTCAGAAACAAACAAACAAACCTATCATAACAGGGCCCTACATTTTTTACCTTAAGCGGGAGCTCCCATACTTAAAAATATGGGAGCCATGGCCCAGGAGGACCAAGTCTAAGATCCTCAGGCTATTTCATCACTCCCTTCCTCATGCTTTGCACCCTAACACTAAACTGCTTATAACAAATATTACCTGCTTCATGCCTCTACTCTTACTCACGCTGTTCCCTCTACCTGGCTAACTCCATTTCTTTCAAGTCTCAGCTGAGGTGCCACTTCTTCTAGAAAGCTTTCCAAACTTGGGGGAAAACTGGACTTACAATTCATCTTATCCCCATATGGCAGACAAACACTTGTTGAACTATATAATTAAAAACACCAATACAAAAAGTAACATTTATTGAGTACTTATGGTGCATCAAGCAATGTCTATGTGTATCAGTTTACTTAATATCTTTCCAATAACCAAATGAGTTAGGTACTAATTATGAAGTGCAGAGAGAGGTTAAGCATCTTGCTTAAGTGCACAGCTAGTAAGTGATGAATCACAGACTGGAATTCAGTATGGCTCCGAAGCCAACATCCTTAATCACTAGACTAGACTTTCTCTATAAATGCCAACACCTTCCAAATCTGTATTCCCAAATCTTCAAGCGTCAACCCTGAATTTCCAAATGTCTTCTGGACATCTCCACTTGGATGTCCTTCAAGAACCTCAAAATTAACACAACTGAAATCACTACATCCCTCTTGCTCCTCAGCATCTGCCAACAAAAGCTACTCACCACACTTTCTTGTACTGCTATTCAGGTTAATTCATTCACCCAGTTACCCAAAGTGGAAACCTAAGTATGAGTAATTTTCACCTTGTCAATCCCTCTCATCCCCACATTCACCAAATTATGTTGTTCCTACCTCTCTAACTAACTTACATGCAGCTCTCATCACTTTTCACATCTGGGAATTAGCTTGGAATCTTTCTAAAAAACAAAGTTGATTCTGTCATAACCTACAATGGCTCCCTACCACTGACATCGAGTCTAAACTTCTTAGCAAAATATATTACGATCTTGTCTTTGCCAATTTCTCAGCTTCAACTCTAACCATTCAACCCCAACTCCTCTTCCCCCCAAAACTTTCCTGAATTTACCATGCTTTTAAAGACCAATATGTCTCTGCATAAGCAAGTACCTTGGCCTAAGATGATCATCCCTCCCACTATCTCATCTTCCCAAATCAATCATAAAGACAACATCCTTTGAGAAGCCTTCTCTATCCCCCTCAAGTTGAAGGAACTCCCTCTTCTATGCACTCAAAGGTCAAAATGTTGCCTTAATTATTTTGTGCCTCCATTACTAGCACATGTTCAAAACATGTGTAAATGAATACCAGTCAACCATCTCTTCACATCGCTGTGCTCTTGTAACAATTTCAAGTCCATACTCAATTAACTTATATACTTTTTACCTCTCCTGTAATACAAAATGACTGCTCTTATACTTATGTCTATTGGATTTCACTGGCCACATTTCCACATACCTGGAAAACTGGAAGAAAAAAATACTGCAATTTCAACAAAGTATCTATAGTAAAAACATCTACTACACCCAGCAAACTTTCAAATAGCCATTGCTACAACAAGAACACTTACAGAGCACATACTACATATACCAGGCACTATTTTATATGCTGAACATATATTATTTTAATTCTCATAACCACTTTGAGGTAGATAATACTTTTATGCTCACCTTACTGATGAACTTCAAGATCAAAGAGAACTACATATATACAATGGAATATTACTCAGCTGTAAAAAGCGATGAAACTGGGACATTTGTAGAGCCATGGATGGACCTAGAGATTGTCATACAGACTGAAGTGAGTCAGTTAATATCGTATATTAACACATATATGTGGACTATAGAAAAATGGTACAGATCAATTGGTTTACAAAGCAGAAATAGAGACACAGATGAGAAAACAAACATATGGACACCAAGTGGGAAAAGCAGGGAGGGTTGGGGGGAAATGAACTGGGAGATCGGGATACCAAATTGTACATTCTAAATATATGCAGTTTATTGTAAAAAAAAAAAAAAATGCATTTCATAAATGTGTATAAAAGGATGTAAAATCATTGAATGATGGAATAAACTTCCCAAAGCCTGAAAAAATAAAATAAAACAAAAATATAAAACAAACAAAAAGATCAAACAGAACCAAGACTAAAGCTCAAGTTATTTGGCTCCAGAGGCTGAGCTCCTATACTGCCTCACATTAATAAGTCTAAAACTACTAAAACAAAGACTAGGATAAATTCTTTCCTAGAGCAAAACCATCTTTGAGCATTGAATAGTTAGGAAAATGTGGGAGGTAAATGTAAAAATTTGGGTAGATATAGAGGATTCTTGAAAACACAGCAAAATATTTTTTAAGAATATTAATTCCGGACTTCCTAGGTAGCGCAGGGGTTGGGAATCTGCCTGCCAATGCAGGGGACACGGGTTTGATCCCTGGCCCAGGAAGATACTGCATGCCTCAGAGCAGCTAAACCTGTGCGCCACAATTATTGAGCCCACGCTCCAGAGCATGTGAGCCACAACTATTGAGCCCATGTGCCACAACTACTGAAGCCCACACGCCTAGAGCCGGTGCTCTGCAACAAGACAGGCCACCACAATGAAGAGCCCACGCAGCACAAGGAAGAGTGGCCCCTGCTCGCCGCAACTAGAGAAAGCCCGTGTGCAGCAATGAAGACCCAACACAGCCAATAAAATAAACAAATTTATTAAATATATATATTAATTCACTCAAATTATAGAAAAATGTTTTGCTGATAAAATGCCAAATCTTTGATATAAGATAGGTCGTCATGCAGCATTACTAAACTCAGTCAACTGAAACAACCAAAGTACACAGTCATAGCCCACAAAGATACTTGCTGAATTAAGTTTTTATAAGCAACTCAGATGCATCCAGAAGACAACTATCTTGTAGGGCTACTGAAAGTTTATAACTGAGACTAAGAAGGATTCACGTATCAAAATTGGGAAATAGGAAGTGATCTGTATCATTTACAATTTCCAAAACAGAGATCTACAGGAAGACGTTGCATTTTACCCTAATTAATGCATGCCTAATTCAGAAGTAGTAAGAAAAACATCTACCACCTCTAAAGAGGTGATAAATATGAGTTTCATCCATAAAATTCATTTCATGAGGACGATGCAAGCTAACCTAATTAGTTTTCTATATTCCAAGACTTGGAGGAGCAGGTAGCTCTGGGTTCTAAGTCTGAATAAGAAGCCATCATACCAGATAATCAATCAATCAATTAAAATTCACTCAATGTGAACTTCACTGCAACTGGAGTAGAGTACAATGACCTTTTTTTCTCATTTATGACCACTGTACAAACTTCTCAAGTCAAATCAAAGTCAATGTCTTAGAAAAGGAAAAAGGGAGATACTCATTTAAATATTTATATATATATAAAACTAGAATGTTTGTCTGAAAACACTGAGCAGCTCTGGAGTTTCCTCTTCTTCACTATGACAGATCTGTAACCCACTTCAGAAACTGAAGAGATGTGACTTACTCTTACACATATACTACAATATCCAGTGATTAATACCCATATATATCTTCATTTACTTATGTACATATACTGCATGAACAATCTGTATATATACAGAACTAGTAATATAACAGTCCTGACTTCATTCTGACATTTAGCCACACCAATACACTGAAAGATATTTATCCAAATATAGATAATATTTGTTACCAACATTTTTATTTCCATCTACACTTGAATGATATCTATCATCTGAATTATATAAACACTAAGGCAGTGAACATTTTTAAAAGTAACAGTGAGGGGACTTCCCAAGTGGCGCAGTGGTTAAGAATTAGCCTGCCAATGCAGGGGACACAGGTTCGACCCCTGGCCCAGGAAGATCCCACACGCCACAGAGCAACTAAGTCCATGCACCACAGCTACTGAGCCCACGTGCCAAGAGCCCATGCTCCGCAACAAGAGAAGCCACTGCAATGAGAAGCCAGCGCACCACAACAAAGAGTAGCCCCCACTCACCACAACTAGAGAAAGCCCGCGTGCAGCAAAAAAGATCCAATGCCACCAATAAATTAATTGAAAAAAAAAAAGTAACAGTGAGAGGCACGGCAATACTAAGCATTCATGTGGCTTAAGAGAATTAGCCTTCACTGTGTATCTAGTTATACATATGCCCAGCAGTGTTAGGCACTTCAAAAATGTTTAGCTCTTACATCTTCACAACCATCCTATTAAATATTAATCATAATTTACAAACGAGGAGGAAGCTGGAGTTCAGGAAGTTTAGATAGTAAGTGAGCTAAAATTCAAAATTCAGAACTACCTAAAACACAAAGCCCATTCTCTCTCCACATGTCCTCAAAAAAGCTTAGTTAAAAATATATATATATACAGAAAAAGGAAAAGAAGGAAGGACGGAGAGAGAGAGAGAGAGAGAGAAAGAAAGGAAAAGAAAGAAAGAAAAGAAAAGAAAAGAAAAGAAAAGAAAAGAAAAGAAAAGAAAAGAAAAGAAAAGAAAGAAAGAAAGAAAGAAAGAAAGAGAAAGAAAGAAAGAAAGAAAGAAAGAGAAAAGGGAAGGAGGGAGGGAGGAAGGAAGGAAGAAAGAGAAAGGAGGGAGGGGGGAAGGAAGGAAGAAAACATATATATAATGTACTACACTTTTAGGGGAGAAGTGGCTCTAGCTCAGGAAGCAAGAGAAAAAACCACTACCAGTAATTAAATAAATAAGAAAATACTGGTACTTCCCTGGTGATTCAGTGGTTAAAAATCTGCCTTCCAATAGAGACACAAATGTAGAGAACAAACATATGGACACCAAGTGGGGAAAACAGGGGGGGTTAGGGTGGGATGAATTGGGAGATTGGGATTGCCATATATACATTACTAATAAGAAAAAATATCAAATTGTACACTTTAAATATATGCAGTTTACTGTATGTTAACTGTATCTCAATAAAAGTTCTTAAAGAAAAAAAAACAAAATCTGCCTTCCAATGCAGGGGGTATGGATTCAATCCCTGGTCAGGGAGCTAAGATCCCGCATGCTGTGGGGCAACTAGGCCCATATGCCACAACTACTGAGCCCACATGCTCTGGAGCCCATGCCACAACCAGAGAGCCCATGCACTGCAACTACAGAGCCCACACACCACAACTAGAGAGAAGCCTGCATGCCGCAGCAGAAGATCCTGCATGCCACAACTAAGACCTGATGCAGCCAAATAAATAAATAAGTAAAAATACCGAACAAATTAACAATACCTTATCCCTACACTGAAGCAAAAACTAAATGGATTCTGCAAGATTGTGAAAAGTGGTAAATCAGAAAGAATTCCTAACAAGTTCAAATTTGGCGTTAGGTTCAAAAGACAACAGAATATCAAAATGGTTTAAGTAAAAAAAAGAGATTTACTAATAAAGAACTTGTCTTGAACAGTAAACACACTATTCTAAGCACTGTACATGTATTAACACTTAATCCTCACAATTAATACAATTATCACCCCCATTCTGCAAACTGGGAAACTGGAAAAGAAATGCTAAGTAATTCAACGTTATACAGTTCAGGGAGGAAAGAAAACAAAACAGAAACTAGGATCTTAACTCAAAATCTTGTTCCTTCCTGTTAAGCTAAATGGAAATAACAAACAATAGTTAGACAGAGGGACACATCTAGTAATATAAACAATACGGTCAAGAGGTGTATATAGTGCTATTTTGATTTTTAAAACCCAAAGTCCACAAATAGCAAATGAAAACATGTTCAACATCATATGTCATCAGGGAATTACAAATTAAAACAATGAGATACCACTGCACACCTATTAGAATGGCAACAATCCAAAACATTAACATCAAATACTGATGAGGATGTGAAGCAACAGGAACTCTCATTCACTGCTGATGGGAATGCAAAATGGCACAGCCACTTTAGAAGACAGTTGGCAGTTTCTTACAAAACTAAACATACTCCTGGGACTTCCCTGGCAGTCCAGCGGTTAAGACTCCAAGCTTCCAATGCAGGGGGCGTGAGTTCAATCCCTGGTCGGGGAACTAAGATCCCACATGCCTCGCAGTGCAGCCAAAAAATTTAAAAAATAAAAAATTTTTTTTTAAAACTAAACATACTCCTGCCATAAGATCCAGCAGTCATACTCCTTGGTACCTGTATTTACCCAAATGAACTGAAAACTTACGTCCACACAAAAACCTAGACATGGATATTTATAGCAGCTTTATTCATAACTGCCACAACCTGGAAGCAACCAAGATGTCCTTCAGTAGGTGCATGGATGAATAAACTGTGGTACATCCAGACAATGGAATATATTATTCAATGTTAAGAAGAAATAAGCTATCAAGACACGGAAAGATATGAAGGAAACTTAAATGCATATTACTAAGTGAAAGAAGCCATACTGAAAAGGCTACATACTGTATGATTCCAACTATATGACATTCTAGAAAAGACATAACTATGGGAGACAGTAAAATGATCAGTAGTTGCCAGGGGGCAGAAGAGAGAGTGGGGTGAACAGGCAGAGTAAGAGGATTTCAACGAAACTATATTTTACAATACGTCCTATACAGTGAGAACCTATAGAATGTACAATACCAAGGGTGAACCCTAACATAAACTATGGACTTTGGGTGATAATGATGTGTTAATGCAAGTTCACTGATTGTAACGAAAATACCAATGTGGTGTCAGATGTTGATGGGGGGTGGGGGTGGTAAATATAAGAACTCTGTACTTTCTGCTCAATTTTACTACGAATCTAAAACGGCTCTAAAAAAAACAGTCCATTTGAGAAAGAAAGAAAAAAAAAAAACCCAAAGCCAAAGAAAGTGTGTTTACTTAGCAGTTAATATGTAAAGAAGCATCCATTTAACATACTCATTAGTATACACACACCAAATCAAAAATATTTATTAATGTATTACACTAGGCATCCTGGGGAGGGGATATAAATAAGTAGACAAGGCTCCTTCCCACAAGCAGTTTGAAATATAGTTAAACAGACATCATATATGCACAAAAAACTAAATAAAATGGAATTTAAATAGTTCAAGACAGAAAACATACCACAAACAGTGTAGTTGCCAAATTACTAAAATAGGCAGTAACAGGACAATATGTGCTTAGGGGTTCAGTAGATCACTTCAGGCTAAAAGAATCAGGAAGTCAAAAATATGCTCTAGGTCTTGAAAAATGGGTAAGATTTGTCTGATTTTCTGGAGGGAATTGGTAAATACCAAGAAAGAGTAAAACTACTGGAGTTGGGAAAGAAAATTAAATGAACCAGTTTCACAAAATAAAATAGGGAGACAAGACTAGAAAGACTGGTAGAGGCCAGATCATGGAGGTCACTGAATGCCAGGCCAAAGAATCAGCACAGAGACTCAGAAATCTTAACTCTTAAACACTAACAGGGAGCAAATACTTGCCTAACCTAAGTATATACTGATGACTCCTAATCTAAAGGAAGCGCGTTTATAAACATTTTTTGTGAGATACAGATAATCTGAACATGTACAGTAGTCAACAACTGTGGTTAAAAATTCACCATCTTTGCCATCCAAGTGAATATATATGCACACAAGTCCTGCTCCCATTTTTCGATTTCCCATCCATACCAATAGGCTACCCATAACTCCACAAAATGAACACATCCATAAGACTACTCTATCACCCAATAAAACTCTATATCCTCTTAAACCACTTATATCACCACTCTTTATCTCCTTAAACAACGATGCCTTTCCTCTAGGGTAGAAAAGAAGGTAGCTCACTGCCCATGAACTGGAAAGGGGGGGTCAAGTTAGGGCCATGGTCACTACTGGCACCTTCTCCCCATTCTATTTTTAGGACTGTCACCCTCTATTCATCATTAAAAGCAAACCTACTAAGTACCTAGATATTCCAGGCAAAACGTAGAATGCAGCATTCCTTCCCCAATCATCTTAAAATGACACACAAAGGACCCTATACAACCTCTGGTAATCATTGTTAATAAACTGCACGTCTCACATATGAAAACATTTCAGAATTTGTCCATTGTTACTTACAGACTTTTTTTGTAATCCTTTTATTTTGTTTGCCATAAACTCTTCTACGTAATTTTAATCACATACTACTCAATTCTCAATACATGGCCATGCACCATTGTATCCAACCCCATACTTTCTAATTAAATGTTCCAACAAACCTCAACTAAGGTATTTCAAATCAGTGCTATAGCTTATGCATCTACCTTTACACTTACATTAGGTCCCTAAAGCCCTCCCCTTTAGTAATATACCATTAGAGTGACTGTTTTCTTCCCTTTCATCAACAGGCACATTCATATATGTCCAATTTCCCCAATGATTTATAACTAACTCTGGCACATACAATCTTTCTGAAACATGACCTCCAGACATAAAAACACCCTGTGAGAGTCCTCTTTCTATTGAAAATATTTTAAGACTTTTGCCAATATGGCTTTTTATAGAAATACAAATACATATACTACAACACTACTTATTCAAAGTTTAAAATCATGAAAAACAGTAACAGATACTGTTTAAAGACAAAGGTATATACTAAAAAGCATAAGACACGTAAAAAATGATAAAACCAAATTAAGGACAATGCTCATGGGGGAGGGAGAGTTGAAGGAATGCAATCCAGGAGGGACACAGAAGACTTTATTTGTAATGTTTTATTTTTTTTAACCAAGTCGGGAATACATGGTTGTCTGTCATAATTGTTCTTTACACCTTTTCGTATGTGAAACATATTTGAGTTTAAGAAGAAAGAAATCCAACTATTATTGAGAAGCACCTTCTCATACAGAGTGACAAGCTGTTATGTCCAAGTTGCTACATCTGACACACCATTCCTGTGCTTCACCTAAGCCAAGAAAAGAAAAATTACAAGGCTACCACAGAAACTTTCTCTTAAACATATTTTAGATGTACTCCAGGTTTATTTTCTATAGCTATACACAATTCATTTCTCTCACAACGCTCACATCAACACAAATTAAATCCTTTAACTTTGTATCTCTCTAAATTCCCATTTACTCTTAAGTGCCTCAAAGAGCAAATCAGAATAACTACCTTTCCTTATTTGCCTCTGTTAAAATGCAAGTGAATGGGTAAGATCACATAACTACCTTCACTTGGCTAAATGCGACAGTCATACACATTACATCTTTGTGCACGAGTCTAACTCACTTGTATACTAACTTTTCAATCTCAATTTGCAATATCTAAATTAAGCCACTCATTCACCCACAAATGAAATGTCATCTCAGCCAAACATAACCTGTCCAGGGCAATTCCAAAACACTCCACTCCAGCCCACCGAGCCCTTCACCTCATGCATACTTAAAGTTCCGTCCCTGGACCAAGGTTTACACCAGCCAGCACTGCCCTCCTCCTCTGGTGAGCCTCATACATGCCTCCGTATCCCAACTTTCAGCTCGCAGAGGTAAACGCAGAAGAGAGGACCAGAAGTTTCATCTCACTAGGAACCCAAAAGAACCTACTGCTCATACATCGCAGGTGCTGAGTTTCTCGTCCCTGGGGAGTAGAAGGTGGAAGCCCCGAGCTAGGGGACAAGAGCTAGTCTTCCATGGCGTCCGCGCGAGTCCTAAAGTAGTCGACAGAACAGTTCAGGCAGCTGGCCCGCCTACTTCCCTCCCCGCCCCCACTCCAGGCCCTCCCCACCCCCACCGCGGGCGCGAAGCCTGCTGTACACCCCAGCACCTGCGGGTCGCAGGAACAGACACGGAGCCACTTCTCTCCACAGAGGTGAGGGCTTGGATGCCGGCTGGGACGCTCGCCTCCAGCCACCGGCCTCTCACGTCGGGACCAACCCTGCGACCCTTTCGCTTTCTGATCTAACAGAAGGCAAGACGGACACCCTCTCCAGGACCCAGCTGGCGACCTGGGCTTCTCCGGTGCCGAGCTCCTAGACCTCCTCACTTCTCCCAAAGGACCAACCCACAGCGGACGCGCAAAGCCCGAAAGGCAACTCCCACCACTCCCCGCTTCGCCGTCTTTCCCTCCCAGCTGCAGCCGCTGAAAAAGCCAAATCCCAAGGTCCTTCTTCATCAGCTTCCGGGCCTCTCTTCACAGCCAGGCCTGAGCCCCCAGCCCTGCCCTCCGCCAGCCGCTCCCGTCACGCCGCTTCCCTCCTCCGGTGGCCAAGCCCCGGGGCTGGGCGGCTTCCTTCCCCAGCATCCCGGGACCAGGCTCCTCCCGCGGCGGGCCCGGCCCCCGCCCGGCGTGCGGCACACTCACCGCTGAGCGCCGAGGCCTGCAGGGTGGCCCCCGAGGTGCCGTCGATGACTTTGATGGTCCCGCGACTGGTGACGGCCAGGATGGCGTTGAGAGCCGGGTGATAGGAGAGGCTGTGCAGCCCGTCGGCGTCGCAGCGCAGGCAGCCGTCCCGTAGCACTAGCCACTCGGAGACCCCGGCCGCTCCCGCCCCCGCCGCCGCCGAGGAGCAGCCCGGGCCCGAGGCCGCCGCAGCCGCAGCCGCCATCTTCCGGCCTGCGCTCAGCACAATCACACTGGGAAGCGGCTCAGTGACAGTCCCGGGAGGCGCAGCACCGCCGCCAGTCACCATCCGGGGCCAGGGGGCAAGCGGAGCGCGTTAGCCGGAAGTGAAGTCAGGCGCCGGCACGCACGCGGGACGTCGGCCGCGCGCCCGGAGGGCCCAAGCTCAGAAGGAGGCTGGCGGGGGAGGGGGAGGGGGAGAGGGAGGCGGGACCCGGGTGGGAGTGGGAGGTGGGCGGGCGGAGCATGCGCGGGAGGGCGAGCGCCTGCCACGCGCCTCGGGTCCAGCCAGCTCCGCGTCCGCAACGTCCCAGTTTTTTTTTTTTTTTTTCCCCGAGCCCGGGGAGTGGCCGCTGCCTGGGCTCCGCCTAGCTCCCCTGCTCAGGGCCCAGGCGGGGTGCGTGGGTGGAGAATGGGGGGGTTGGGACGTGTATTTCCGCTAGGCGAGGACCCCGGCCGGTCCGACCTGGCTGGACGCCTTGAGGCCCCTTGCTGCGGTTCCAGCTGCTGCTCCCGGACCGTTCCCAGCACGCGCGGTGCAGCTGTTTGGCTATGGCCCAAAGGAGACCTCAAATCTGGGCCTCGGCTCAGCAGTCTGAAAAACCTCTAGTCTGGATTTGGGAGAAACCGAGCGACTTCCCCAAGCCCACGCGTATTGCAGCGCCACCCCCCTCCACCCCCAAATCTTTTTGTTGAACAGAAGTGCGAGATACGAGGTGCCGGAAGCATATAATTAAGCTTAGTTTCTTTATCCACATTCCAAAGGCGAATTGTTGATAGGTGTGTGGGGGTGTTGAGAAGGGGCTGTAGTCAAATAAATTTACAAATCCCCCTCTGGAGCATAACAATGTTTTGGGGTTTTTTTACTTTTTATTTCAGAATAATTATTATTCACAGTTAGTTGCAAATATACTACAGATTTATGTGGTCTGTCTCCCCAAAACTCGTAACCGCTAACTGTGAGAACAACATTGGACAAATCCAAATTGAAGGTCATCCTGTAAAATACCTGACCAAAACCCCTCATAGAACAAAGAGATCCAACTTACCCAGATTCCCCTAACAGTTACATAATTTAAGTACAATATCAAAAGCAGGGATTTGACATACTATGTGTGTATGATTTTATGTCATTTTATCACGTGTAGGTTCACGCAGCACAATCAAGGACTGTTCTGTGTATTGGGGAATCGTTAAATTATCTCAGAAAGCCTACTTTCCTCTTCCTTAAAGCCTGATTAATCAAAGTGCTATTGGGAGGATTAAGAATCACTTGTAAAATGTGTAGAATAGGATCTGACATATAGTAGGTGCTCGATAAAAGTCATGAATGTTAATTACCTTCCCACATTCCTGCAGACTTCCTTCAGGAAATCTTCATGAATTATCCCAACTACATCTTAAACCTGTTTATTCATGTGCAAAGTTGTATTTATATAATTTATATATTCTTTGCATTTTAGAATGGCAAATATGCCATTTTTATCTGATGTTGGGAGGCAACACATAATAAAAGTGGGAAAAATACCCAAGAATTAAAGTCTAAATGAATATCTGATTTTGAGTCACTGTGGCTTCATTCATCTATGAATTTGGGCAAATCACTCATACATTCTGAGAATGTTCCATCGAGAGTCAAATGGAGATGATCAAATTATTTTCACTACTTTGGTTTGTTACTTAAGTCTTTGTGAAAGTACATGTAAACTGTAATAATGGAAACACAGGGAGGTTAAATGACTTGTCCAAGGTCTCACAGCTTGTGAGGAGGGGTATAACAGCAAACTAGTTTGAACTCAGAGAGTTTGACTTCAAAACCCATACTCCAGACTTGTCTCCTGCTCAAAACTTCACTGTCTTGAGGTACATAAAGGAGTGCACATAATCAAATCTAAATGGAACTGGGGGTATCCTTCCAACAGTTTTTTAAATCAGAGGACCCAAGCTGAAACTATAAAAACTGCCATTTCAAAGATTTTTTTCTCTCAAGACCCATTTAGGCCAAACTTTTCCATTAATTTGAAAGGTTCCCCTGAATAGGCCTCTAATGCAAATCAAGACCCTCATCTTGTTGGTAGGGAAAACAAACTTATAACCTGAATACTAAATTTAAACTTAGTGTACTTTAATGTTATACTATATTGAAAAGAATAAAAGGCATAGTTTTTTCTGCTGTTAGACTATGTTACATTTTTTTGGTTGGGACAAAAAAATATATAGATTTCTTTCTGTGAATTTAGATTTCTTTCACCTGTAAACTAGCTTTCTCCAAAGCTCATTATCCAGAAGATGTCCTGAAATATAACACTTTCATAATTGAAAAAATTTGGGAAGGAACTCTCCCTATATTTTTCCTCTTGGGAGATTTATCATACATATTAGCATATCAAAAGCTCTGAGACCTCCTATAACAAAGAATACAGTTTAACCTCCTTTTATCAAAATTTCAAAAACTCATGTAACCATTATACCCTGCAAAACCATTGTTTCAAAAAGCAGTCTTTAGGGTAACCTGTTGCTTGTTTTTTTGAGTGTGTATTTTTGTCTGAGCACTGGCTGAGCCCTTCAGATTGCAGTGAGGTATTTCAGGACCCAGGGTAAGATTCCTGGAATTGATCATGAAAATGAAACTAGGCAAGACTGGGTGAAGTTTAGCATCAGCTGTGTTGTTAATGTCTTTCTGCTCATGGAGTTGAAAGCAAATACTCCTGACATTAAAAATGTACTAATTTTCATGGCTATTCTATTTTGAAGTGATAGCCTTTTGAGGAACCTCCAGCCCAACCATTTTGGGCATAGGTGGTGATCACCTAAGGAAGTAGAAATTCTTACAATCATTCTGGAAAGAGGAATTTGCTGCAATCAGAAATGCGGACCCAGGGTTTCCTAGGTGGCGCAGTGGTTAAGAATCTGCCTGCCAGTGCAGAGGACACGGGTTTGATCTCTGCTCCAGGAATATCCCACATGCCGTGGAGCAACTAAGCTCGTATGCCCAAAAAAAAAAGAAAAGAAATACAGACCCAGGCTTCCTAGGTGGCCCAGTGGTTGAGAATCCGCCTGCCAATGCAGGGAACACGGGTTTGATCCCTGCTCCAGGACGATCCCACATGCTGCGGAGCAACTAAGCCCCTGCGCCACAACTACTGAGCCTGCACTTTAGAGCCTGTGAGCCACAACTATTGAGCCCATGGCTGCAACTACTGATGCCCATGTGCCTAGAGCCCGTGCTCTGCAACAAGAGAAGCCACGGCAATGAGGAGCCTGCGCACCACAACGAAGAGTAAGCCCCACTCGCTGCAACTAAAAAGAAAGCCCACACACAGCAAAAAAGACCCAACACAGCCAATTAAATAAATAAATAAATAGAAATGTGGACTCAAAAACCAGGCCTTATTGATACAGAAAAAGCATTTGATAAAAATCCAACATCCATTCAGAGGAAAAAATAAGCCTTTCAGCAAACTAAAAATAAAGGGAAATTTCCCCAACTTGGAAAAAAAAAGACATCCACAAAAAACCTACAGCTAACAGCATACTTAACAGTAAAATACTGACTGCTTTCCCTCCAAAATCAGGGACAAGTCAAGGACATCCACTCTTTTTTTTTTTTTTTTTTTTTTATTATTATTATTTTATTTTATTTTTTTTTGGGGGGTACACCAGGTTCAATCAACTGTTTTTATACACATATCCCCATATTCCCTCCCTTCCTTGACGCCCCCCCATCCACTCTTAATGGTCCTTTTTAACACAGTACTAGAACTTAATGGAAGTCACTGCAACAAGGCAAGAAAAAGAAATAAAAGGCAGAGAAAGAGAAAGCAGAGTTTCTAACCCCCATCTGTCCCCCCTTTTCCTTGTGCAGCCACTGGTGATGGGGACCCAGGCTGTTGTGGGAGGAATAGAGGCTGAGGTCTAAAGGAGAAAAGCTTCCCCAGAACTACAAAATGATGATTGGCAGAGGAATAAGCAGAGGCTTTAGCTGAGTGGAGACCTGTCTGAAGCCAGGAATACAGAGAGAGGTAAAACTGATTCTGGAGCTTACAGAGCAAACACTGTCCCTGAAGATTCCTGGGTTAGTACTAGAGGGAGTCTAAATGGATGACTGAGATTGTGCCATAGGAGCTAGAATTGGGGCACATTTATAACATACTCCAGTGATACCCACAATACACACACACACACTTAAGCTACATACAAAATTGCATGGAACAAATGCTTGATATAATAAGGGAATCTGAATTTAGGGAAGAAAAATAAAACTTTGATAACAATAAAGAAACCTTTAAACCAAAAAAAAAAAAAAAGAAATCAACAGCCTAAGGCCAATTAATTAATTTCTAGGCTGAAGTTTACAGGGAGATTTGCTTTGTCCCAGAGCAGAATACAATGAAGTTCTAATGATTTCTAATGGAAAGGCTGATCTCCTAGGAATTCTTTCTCTCTGGCCTGACATTGACAGCTAGTATATGTATCACTGAAAATTCACTTTCAGGACAAAATCACAATGAAACAACAACAAAAAAAACACACAGAAAATAAGTGTTGACAAGGATGTGGAGAAACTGAAACCCTTGTGCACTGTTAGCGGGAATGTAAAATGGTACAGCTGCTGTGGAAAATAGTGTGGCTGTTCGTCAAAAAATTAAAAATAGAATTACAATATGATCCAGCAATTCCACTTCTGGGTACTTCTGAAAAGAACTGAAAGCAGGATCTCAAAGACATTTGTACACCCATGTTCACAGCAGTATTATTCCCAATAGCTAAAGTGTAGTAGGAACCCAAAGTGTCCATCAATGACAGAAGACTGATGACTGTATAAGCAAAATGTGAGCTATATATCTATATATGGCTATTATTCAGACTTAGAAAGGAAGGAAATTCTGACTCATGCCACAACATGGATGAAACTTGAGGACATTATGCTCAGTGAAATAAGACACAAAAATACAAATACTGTATGATTCCACTTACATGAGATATTTAGAGTAGTTAAATTCTTAGGGACAATAGTGGAATGGTGGTTGCAGAGACTGACGGGAAGAGAGAATGGTAAGCTGTTTAATGGGTACAGAGTTTTACTTATGCTAGATGAAAAGAGCTCTGTGGATTAATGGTGGTGATGGTAGCACAATAATGTGAATGTACTTAATGCTGCTGAACTGTGAACTTAAAAATGGTTGACAGTACCACTACACACATATTAGAATAGCTAAAAAATTTTAAACTGACAATAACAAGTGCTAATAAGGATGTGAAGCAACAGGAACTCTCATTCATTGCTAGTAAGAATACAAAATGGTAAAACCACTTTGAAAGATAGTTTGGTATTTTCTTATAAAGCTAAACACAGTTTTACCATATGAGCCAGCAATCACACTCCTAGGTATTTACCCAGCTGAGTTAAAAACTTATGTCCACACAAAACCTGTACATAAATATTTATAGTAGCTTTATGCATAATCACCAAAACCTGGAAGCAACTATGATGCCCTTCAGTAGATAAATGGGTAAGCAATCTGTGGTACATCTGTACAGTGGATTGTCGTTCAGTGATAAAAAGGAATATACAATCAAGCTGTTAAAGATTTGGAGGAACTAAAATGCATATAGCTAAGTGAAAGAAAGCACACTGAAAAGGCTACATGCTGTATGAGTCTAACCATACAACATACTGAAAAGGAAAAACTGTGGAGACAGTAAAAAGGTCAGGGTTGCCAGTGGTTATTGGGAAAGGAGGAACAATGAATAAGTGGAAGACGGGATTTTTAGGGCAGTGAAACTATTTTGTGTGATTCTATAAGACAGATATATATTATGTGTTTGTGAAAACCCACAGAACGTACAACACAGAAGGAACTTTAATGTAAACTATGGGCTTTGGTTAATAATTATGCATCAGTATTAGTTCATTTACTATAACAAATACTCCATCTTGATGCAAGATGTTAATAATAGGAGAACTGCGTACAGGGGAGCAGGTACATGGGAATTCTCTGTACTCTGCTCAATTTTTCTGTAACTCTAAAATTGTTTTAAAAACTAAAGTCTGTTAAGTTTTAAAAATGGTCAAAATGATAAATTTTATGTTATATGTATTTTATCACAATTTTTTAAATAAAAAATTTGCTCTCAGGAGAAAACAGAAGCATAGTCCACATTTGTTTCTCTTCACTGGGAAGGGATTAGAGTCTCCCCAATTATTCCAGATTCAGTTTCGTTTCACATCAGTGGTATCCTAGCATCCTGGAAAGAGGCCAGAGCTAGGGCTGTTACAGGATAGGTATATTTGGGATGTGAATATCATGATTTCTAGGAGGGAAATGCTGTCACAGGGAACAATAGCATGCTAGCTCCAATTACTGGGTTAGTGTCAAAGATCAGTCTTCATGAAGTTAATGCATATCTAGGGTGTACTGGTTTTTAAAAATTACTCTCTGTAGTAACTTGCATAAACTTACTAGATTTGTGTGAGGTTTCCCATACGTCAAAAATTGGAGGTAATCATCTTTAAATGTGCCAGTGTTTCTTGCTTTCCTTCTTTTACATGTTTTTACTGTTTTTCTCACTTCTGCTATCTTCAAAGTTTTCTTCCCTTCCCATGAAAAACGTGTGATAAAGATGAGAAATCAAACAAATTATCCCATATAAAAGACATAGTGTTTGGGAAAGTATACTGATACGTGCATTAAAAATGATACATTGGGGATGGATGAATAGAAGAATGGATTGAAGTGGATACGTTTGTGATAAAACAAGGATAGTAAAATGTTAATGGTGGAATCTAAACTGTCAGTATACATATGTTTACTATGAAAATTTTATCAACTTTTCTGTATGTTTGAAACTTTTCATAATAAAATATTTTAAAAATACTTACCAGAATGAAAAAATAAAATTAAACACTTGTAATCTCCCTCCAAAAGAATTCTTTTCCAATGCAGCTTTGTCACTATCTAGTGACTAAGAACAAACTGCTAAAGCTTCCTAACTCAGTCACCTCCTGTGTGAAATTATAAAGCTGGACAAAATCAGCAGTTTCCAAATGTCATTTTATGTGTTGGCGGCATCAGAGTCATTCTGGAGCCCCACCCTAAACCTATAAAATTAGACTCTCACGGAATCCATATTTTTTAAACAAGTGTCTCATGGGATTTTGGTACCAACCAGGTTTAGAAACCTTTGGACTACAGAGTCTCTTCCCATTCTGAAGTGGGTGTTTATAATAAACCCTTACTAGGAACACATGTCCCTAAATTTTTCAAGGTGCAGGGATCTTATTAAAATATAGATTCTGGGGGTAGGGATCAGATTCTGCATTTAACAAGTTCTGGGTGTGAGGCCAATGACAGTGATGCCTAGACCATATTTTGAGAAAGAGCTAGAAGATCAGAAACAAGAGTCAGGGGACCCCCCTATTTTTTTCATAGGTTCATTTCTTCCTTTCTGGCCAAACCACACTCACAGGAAGTGACGTATGTTGAACATCTTCCATTTTCTGAATTTGATATAGAATAATCATATGGAAAAGCCTAATACCTTTTTAGTATGAGTAGTCATTATCTCTGGAGAAAAGCTCAAGGTGGCACTTCATTGAAAGTTTTGAATACCTGATCCACTTACCTTTGACACTTTCAGGAAACAATAAAAAAGTGCACCAGGCTGTTCTGGATTAAGGATAGACACCGTCAGGAGCCACAGATATAATCAGGGTAAGCATAAGATTGCAGCCTGAGATCAGAGAAAAAGTCATGGACTAAAAAAGCAAACAAACAAACAGTGGGAACCCACTGGAAGTTGTTGAAAGTACCCATTAAGTTCATTTGCTTTCCTCCTTGCTTTTGATTTACCTTTCTAATAATAGTTTGTGAACATTTATTGAGAGTTTACTATGGTCCAGTCACTGTGTTAGGTATTTATTAAGCCCTTACTACATATTCGGCACTAGTGATAAAGATGAAAGAAACAATAGAACAAAGAAACAGGTACTGGAGTTCCCTGGTGGTCCAGTGGTTAGAACTTGGCACTTCACTGCTGGGGCTCAGGTTCAATCCTTGTTGGGGAGCTAAGATCCTGCAAGCCACGTGGTGTGGCAAAAAAACAAACAAACAAAACCCCCCAAAAAACAGATACCATCACTGCTCCTTGGGGATTACAATCAAGTGAGCTGATAGACATTAATCAAATCATTAGCAAAAAAATATGTGATTGTAAATGTGGTAAGTGTATGAAGGAAAAACACAGTGCTATGAAAAAGTGATTAGAGCTGTGAAATCAGGCTTTTCAACATACATGGAAGTGAAGCTGACATCTAAAACCTGAAAAGGAAATACCAGATGAAGAGGAAAGTATTTAGGAGTATTTTGGAAAAGAGAATATTCTGGGCTGTATGAAGGCCCTGGGGCATTGGCTTTTTCCAGCCAGTGTAGCTGGAGTTGACTAGGCCATGGGAAGAATGGCACAGGTGAAGTTCAAGAAAAAGACAGGGGGCATCTTATGTCAGAGCTGACAGGTATGGGCCACAATAAGAATTTCGGACTAAAGTGCAAAGGAAAACCACTTAACAGTGGAATGATAGGATCTGATTTACGTTTAAAGAGACCACTCTGACTGCTGTGTGAAGAATACATTTAGGGACTTCCCTGGTGGCGCCATGGTTAAGAATCTGCCTGCCAGTACAGTGGACACAGGTTCAATTCCTGGTCCAGGAAGATCCCACATGCTGAGGAGCAACTAAGCCCACATGCCACAACTACTAAGCCTGTGCTCTAGAGCCTGTGAGCCACAACTACTGAGCCCGAGTGCTGCAACTACTGAAGCCCATGCACCTAGAGCCCGTGCTCCGCAACAAGATAAGCCACTGTAGTGAGGAGCCTGCGCACCACAAGGAAGAGTAGCCCCTACTCCTGCAACTAGAGAAAGCCCGCGCACAGCAATGAGGACCCAACACAGCCAAAAATTTAAAAAAACAAAACAAATATATATATAATTAATTTTTTTTTTAAAGAGTACATTTAGGACTTCCTAGGTGGCGCAGTGGGTAGGAATCCGCCTGCCAATGCAGGGCACGCGGGTTTGAGCCCTGCCCCAGGAAGATACCATATGCCGCGGAGCAACTAAGCCCGTGCGCCACAACTGTTGAGCCTGTGCTCTAGAGCCCGTGAGCCACAACTATTGAGCCCATGCGCCTGGAGCTCGTGCTCTGCAACGAGAGGCCACCGCAATGAGACACCTATGCACCACAACGAAGAGTAGCATCCCTTGCCGCAACTAGAGAAGGCCCGTGTGCAGCAACGAAGACCCAACACAGCCAATTAAATAAATAAATAAATTTATTAAAAAAAAAAAAAGTACATTTAAAGGTAACAAGCAGGGGGAAGTTCCTGGTGATCCAGCAGTTAGGACCCTGAATTTATGCTTTCACTGTCAAGGGCCTAGGTTCAATCTCTGGTCCAGGAACTAAGATCCAACAAGCAGGGTTCGATTACGGAGCACCACTCACCTTGGGCAAGGCCCTAGGGTAAAGCACTCACCATGGATGCAAAATTTAAAGAGCCGCCAAAACACTCAATGATCCAGATTAGTCATATTTTAAAAGCAATAATTTTTAAAAAATAAAATCTACAAACTATGGCCTACAGTCCAGCTCCCTGCTTTTGTAAGTCAGTTTCTCCTGGAACCAGGGCTGAGATCAGTTTAAGAAAAGTACAACACGATCATGAAAGTGCAGATACTGTCTTTACTGAAAATTTTTATTCTTTTCCACCATTTTTTTTTTGCATTTACTTTGATTTTTAAAAATACTTTATTAAAGTATGATTTATCACTGAGGTTTTTGGCACCCCCTTAAGTTTTGCACCTAGGCGAGTGCCTCGCTTGCCTCACCCTTCAAGAGCACAAACAGGAAGACCAGCTAGGAGATCATTCACCTGTTCATTCATTCAACAATGCCGGACACTGGTCGACGCAGTGGGGGTTCAAAATGAAAAAACAATGATAATCTCTACTCTCATGGAATGTACCTTCTCATGTAATACAAAGAACCAATTAAACAAGATGACTTTAGATTTTGTTATTTGCAATTAAGGAAGTGAAAGAGAGAATCTGATGTGGTGACTAGGAGAGGGCTACTTAAGAGCGCATGGCCAGGGAAGACCAGAAGAACTAAAATCTGAATGGTGAAAACCAAAGGAAGAGGGTCCCAGGTAGAGGAAATGTCAAAGTAGGCTACAGCAGAACTCAGGAGGCAAAAGATGGTGGCTTGAACTGACACAGTGGCAAAGAAATGTGAGATGTTTTAAAAGCAGAATCAACAGTACTTGGTTCAACAATACTGGAGTGAGGGAGAGGGAGATGTCAAGAAGACTCCCCAAAATGCTTTGACTGTGATAGTGTTTTAGTCCAGCAGAATTTATAATTCAGAGGAATGAGTACACCAACATAGCTACTGACTGCTTGCCCAGGAATCAATACTTTGACCGTGCACAAGGCCCAGCTGAACTGCCAGCAGCCCCACACTGAAGGATCCACATCTATAAGAGATCCACTCTAGGCGTCCTGAATATAAAATAAAACGGGGAGAGTCTAGCCATGTGACATGTAAGGAAGAGATGTGCTGTTCACCTCAGGATCCTATTCTAGGCTAGCATGATCTGTCCTGGATGGCTAACATTTTGTCTGGGTCTATAATCTTTCCTGCCTAATTGGGAGGTACCCCTTACAACATGTCCATCTCTTATCACTTTGGTTATCTCTTCCCTTTTCTGACCTGCTCCATGGTGTCAGAATAGTTAATATTCTGATGGTTCCCTGATCATGATGCTAAACAGCCCTTCTTATGAGCAGTCTCTCATGTAAGGTAGCAGCTGCAGTCAGTTTTTCAATACATAGGTCAGCACTGAGCAGTACACAGTTTGAGAAGACTAAAGGAGGAACATTATCTTAAATATATCTTACCACAATCCTAAGGTGCAAAATGTTGTTATTCCCGTTTTATGGATGAGGCCACTAAAGTCCTAAGAAGTTAAGGAATTTAAGGAAGGGATTAAAGGGATAAGGAAGATTATATATTAGTAAATGGAGGAGCCAGGGTTTGAACTTTTAACTCCCATCTGACTTCACAGCCTGTACTTTTTGCCACTAAACTTCCTGCTGAAAGGTATAATTTTTTTCATTTTTATTTATTTATTTTATTGAACTATAGTTGATTTACAACATTGTGTTAGTTTCAGGTGTACAGTAAAGTGATTCATATATATATATCTGAATATATACATACTTTTTTCCGATTCTTTTCTATTGTACATTATTACAAGATACTGAATATAGTTCTCTGTGCTATGTAGTAAATCCCTGTTATTTATCTTAAAAGGTATAATTTTATTAATTTGATATTATTGCTCAAAGGGAACATGGTGTAATGAGAGGATGGCTTGGGTCAGAAGACCTTGTGCTAGTCCTGGTTTTCTCAGGTGTCCCTCACTGGTCCCTCTGAGTGGTAATTCTCAAACACAGGAGCCCCTCAGGCCTCTAGGGGAACTTCCTTGTCCCACAATAGATCTACTGAGTTGGAACTGTTGGGAAGGCAGGTTCAGGGTAGATAGATCTGATTCTTTTAAGCAAAATCGTTAACTTGGACTTTTTATGTGAAATCTCCCAATTTCTTAATGTTAGCAAAGAATTCACAATTGTTAAAAAATAAAAACAAAAACTCTCTGTGGACAAATTATATCCTTGGGCCTAACCTAGCTGAGCCTCTGTTTTAAGAGAACTGCCAACAGAATCTTTCTCCTAAAGAGAATATACTTTAAAAACATGTCTTAAGGTAAATTTTTAAAAAATTCAACCAGACTTAAAGAAACCCAAAGGGAATGCAGCAGATAAGAGCTAACCTAAGTAGCTTTGGAAACAGAATGTCTGACTGTATACTGTAAGTTTAAGAAAAGTACCGCATGAAGTACTGTATCTTAGTAAACTTGTTTTTCACAGACATACAGGTTAGCAATTCTGAAACTACTTTACATATTGACATCACATATCCCATGATGTGACATACTACTGGGAAGGACATCACTTTGAAGTCTTGCTAAAAATGCACACCCTCAATCTAATCATGAGAAAAATATCAGGCAGATTCAAACTAAGGGACATTCTCCAAAAGAACAGTACTCTTCACTAGTTTTAGTACTCTCCAAAAGTTTCAAGGTCATGAGGATAAGGAAAGACTGAGGAACTGTCATAGACTGAAGGAGATTTAAGGAGACACAATGACAAAATGCAATGTGGGATCCAGGATTGGGTCTTGGAACAGAAAAAGGATACTAATGGAAAATCTGATGAAATCCAAATAAAGTCTGGCATTTAGTTAACAGTATTGTACTGATGTTGATTTCCTGGTTTTGATAAATGTACTATGGTTATGCAAGATGTTAACATTAGGAAAAACTGGGTGATAGGTACTCAGGAACTCTCTGTTTTATCTTTGCAACTTTATCATGTCTAAATTACTTCAGAACAAAAAGTTAACACACATGCACATACACACACTTCTTAAATGCTGCCTTAGATTGATTAAGGCCCTCTGGAATGGACTGAGAGGCAAAGAGACAGCCAAACTGCTTTGCTTAAGAAATTCACAGGACATTGCGGAGTGACACTAGAGGACAGGGAGAAGGTCAAAGAGGAGACAAGCAGCCAGCTACAAGGCTCTCTGTGGAGAGGCAGTCACCAGGAGGGAATAGCTGAGGGACTTTTAAGAATAGCATCCAAGTTGAGGTTCTTTGTTGGGCCATAATGTGCTACCACATACCCCTTGAGTAAAAGTGTGCTCTGTGAAGCCTTATGGTGGTGTTTGGGGAACTGAACAAATCAGCAGGATGCACAGCTGTAACACAGAACTGCAAAGGGACAACACCATGTCGGAGGTAAAAGGGAAGAGAAGAAAAAGAGAAGTCAGCAGAATCAAGAAGTCAAAGACAGAGGCAACTAGGAAATATGTGGGTACCATAAGAATTTCCAGAGGTTTTGGAGGAATATTGGGTTTCCCAGGATATTGTGCTTCTGGACTATTTTACTTAAAGCTTATTTTATTTTATACTTTGTCTTTAAAACTTCATTCCCTCTCCCTCTACCTCTTCCTTACCCATCCCACCTTCCCCACTTCCTTCTGTCTTCCATTTGCCTGGCTTTTCCTCCTCTCCCACTAACAGTTAACCACCATTGTTAGTTTTGTAAGTATCATTCTAGAAATTTAAACATTTATTTATTATCGAATATGAGTATGTGTTGTCCTTCTTTTTACTGTTACAAGCATACTATACATAGTTATCTGCACCTTGCTTCTTTTGCTTCAGGATGTTTCTAGAAAATCTATATCAGTTTATAAAGAGCTTCCTCATTCTTCTATACAACTAACAGTAATCCACTGATTCTGTGTATCATAATGTTTTTTGTTTTTTGGGTTTTTTTGTAAATTTATTTATTTATTTACTTATTTATTTATTGGCTGCGTTGGGTCTTTGCTGCTGCGCGCAGGCTTTCTCTAGTAGCGGCAAGCAGGGGCTACTCTTCATTGCCGTGCTCAGGCTTCTCATTGTGGTGGCTTCTCTTGTTGCAGAGTACGGGCTCTAGGTGCACAGGCTTCACTAATTGTGGCATGCAGGCTCAGTAGTTGTGGCACACGGGCTTAGTTGCTTCTTGGCATGTGGGATCTTCCTGGACCAGTGATTGAACCCGTGTCCCCTGCATTGGCGGGTGGATTCTTGACCACTACACCACCAGGGAAGTCCCTTCATAATGTTTTTAACCAGACCCTCTTGCTACATATTATGGTGACTCTAGTGGAACTGCTCGGTGAAATGCACATGTATTATTTATTTTGATAGATACTGCTAAGCTGTCCCACAAAAGGGAATTCTACTTAACTAATTGTACTTAATTTTATAAGGACAAGTTGATCACAGTAAATTGGAGTCTTAAGGGACAAGCAGGCAAGTGAAACCTGGTTTTCACAAAGGCCTTAATGAAAGTCCTAGAGGATCTACCATAGGGTGACCCAAACCTAAGCACATTAGGGCTACCTTCCTCTGCAGAACTATCTTAATGCTTCCGGGTCTTCCTCATCATTTCTAGTCCATGTTCTTCTTTAAATAATGAAAATACCAGCAATTCCACATCTAGGAATGTCTTATGGATTGCCTTCAGACTTGTGAAGTGGCATGTGTATAAGATTACTTCTCAAAGCATTATTTGTAATAGCAAAAGGAGCACGCGATCAATGCATCCATCAGTAGGGGACTGGTTAAATAAATTATGATTAAAAATCATACAGTGGAACAGTAGGCATCTGTAAATAAGAATGGAGAGGTTCTTTTCACGGTGATATGGCATAATCTCCAAGATCTATTGGGAAGTGAAAAAAATACAGTGCAGACCAAGGTGTATAAAGGCCACTATTATGAGAGGGACAAATACAATACACATATATGCTTGTATTTGCATTAAATATCTCTGGAAGCATACATATAAAAGCTATGATTGTTTACTTCTAAGGAGAATAACTGAGTAGCTGATGGACAGTCTTGTGAACCTTTTAAATTTTGAACCATATGAATGTGATACCTACTCACAAAATAAAATTAAATTGTCAAATAATTTTTTGAAAGGAGAAAAGATTGACCAATAAGGCCATAGTGATTGTGAACACCATAGAAAAATGTTTGATCTTATATTCAGTACCCCTGCATAGTACCTGGCCTCTAGCTGATACCCTGAGTGGTCCTTCCTGCTCCCGCTCAGTGTGCTGCTTTGCATCTTAAAGTTGTGTGTCATTTTAGTGAATAATGTGGATTGGTTCACACAGCCGGCATTGTACCCTCCTCCAGAGTATCTCCCTGGACTGGAGAGGCTAGAACACTACAATCTATGGTCGGGCTCCTTTGCAGGTACAGCTCTGGATGTGAATTAGCTTCCACCAATTCAACACATTCGAGTGAGATTTGGAAGGCAGAAGTGAGGCAGTCGCTATTTCCTGTTCCTCTTGCTTATTTTCCTGCTGCAGGTGAGGTCATGGGAATGTGGGCTTTTTTTTTACAGCAGCACCTTCAGTGTTCCTTCTACAGCTTCCTGGGGTTTGGGGTGCAGTTACTGTGGCAACAGGAGCCATGTTGGATTCCTGAATCCTGCAATGTATACATGATGTTGGGGTCTTGTACTCAATCATTCAAAGTAGTGGCCTCATAAGGCAGTTCCCTGGTGAGTCAGTTCGGTATTGTTCTAGGAGTCATTACTGAAGTCCCAGCCTAGAACCTGTTCCTTCAGCCCTTTCAAAGATTTTCTAAGCACATAAATCTGCATAATAAATCCCTTCATGCTTAAAATACTTCCAACGGTTTCTGTTTCCTGCACTGAACCCTGGCTGGTACAATCGATAAGATTTCAGAGAATAATATAGTGAAATGTTCTGCCCAAACCTTCATATTCCAATCCAGGTTTTCTAATTACCCCCACCCCATGGTCCTTCACTGTGATTCCAACCTTGACCCCATGCTGATAAGATATGCAGAGCTCAAAATCAGTAGTCACCTGACTTTGTTACTTATCCTGATCCAACCTTTGCTCCAAGTTTCTCACCATTTGGCATAATCTCCCTCCTGGAGCTGAGTTTCTACACTTATGACTCAGTTTCTGATTTTTGCCTAACACCTTGGAAGCTGAGTTCCTAAACAGATGATTAGAACACTGTCTGGATTCCTGATTCCTGCAAGCACTTCAGGCCGGAGACCAACTCAAAGAGACAGGACTCACCAGCATGGCTGTACAGGTGGTTAAAATACTGAAACAGCCACTATCCTGGACGCTCCAGTGCTTCCTCACACTCCCCCTCCCATATGGGGGCTACCTGCACCCTCCCTACAATGCATCCACTAAAGATTAATGCTCTATCCAGCAGAGTCCTCAAGGCTCAGGTTTCAGAGCCATGGTCAGGTTCAATTCTGATTACTCCTTTGCTGTTCCCTATTGGTGGTCAAACTTGAAGAGCATCTCTGTATGCAGGCCTGTAGTGTCTTTGTTGACTGGGTGATCTCTTTACTTCTATTATTTATTTGCAGCTGAGAAACTTGCCTTCTATTTATTCCATGAATCTTCACTGTCCCATCTCTTGGTTTTAGATTCAAGTTTCCACTGATGTCCAGGAGTTTTATATTGCCCATTATATCTTCTGACAGATCTCTTAAGCTTGATCAACCTCACTAGCTCATGTCCTATTGTAGAAAAGACTCCTGGGATTATGGATCCCTTTTAAAAGCCTCAATCTTTACCTGCCTGTAGTCCCAGTCTCCTGAATCAATCCTATTCTAAACTATATTTATAGACTTCCCTGGTACAGTGCTTAAGAATCCATCTGTCAATGCAGGGGACATGGGTTCGATCCCTGGTCGGGGAAGATCCCACATGCCGAGGAACAGCTAAGCCCGTGTGCCACAACTACTGAGCCTGCACTCGAGAGCCTGTGAGGCACAACTACTAAGCCCGTGTACTACAACTACTGAAGTACGAGCACCTAGAGCCCGTGCTCCATAACAAACAGAAGCCACTGCACTGAGAAGCCCACAGAACGCAACGAAGAGTAGCCCCCACTCACCACAACTAGAGAAAGCCCGTGCACAGCAATAAAGACCCGATGCAGTCAAAAATAAATAATTAAATAAACAAATAAATAATTTTAAAAGCTATATTTACAAGGAAAAAATTAATATTTTAAAAGCATTTTTAGTTAATTAATTTTAATTAATATTTTAAAAACACTTTAAACATTAAAATATGCTTAAATTCTTTAGGCTAAATAAAATTTCATCTCATGACCATTATTAAAAGAAAATCTGTGGTTATAATTTAGGTCTGCTCTTTATATAGTGACAATGATTGTGTACACACACAAATTGAGTTAATCTATGTTATTGGAAAACTGTTAAAATCAAGACAGTTTGACAAAATTAGTCAGACTCATACTTGCTTTGGCAACTTTTATGTCGCAAAATACATATTATGTGTTTCCATATTATTTAGATTATTTCACCAGAGAACCAATTATTGCACCATACATAGAGCCAATGATTGCTCTGACTTATAGAATTCATAATACACCTATCCTTTAAAGGATATTTGTGCTTCTCTTGCAAGGAATCTAAGAAAGCAGTTGGAAGGTAAGTTCACAAGGGATGAACATTTGAAGCAGAAGAAATTCAAATGGATGCACATCACTTATTTTTCTCAGAAAGGAGAACCAAGGAACTGTCCTAAATTAGAAAACAAGAAATCTTTGTGAAATGTATTGACGTAGGCCAGAAAAATGAGGGCAAACATCAAGAACGATGAAGACATGGAATGTGAGATGATAGCAACCAACCAAAAGTCCAGTGAAGAACAATGCCAAGATGTGGCAGAGCTGGAAGCAACCTGCCTGCATAGGATGTACACCAGCAGGCCCCAAGGAGCATTATTCAAGAATAAGAACGGAATGTCCTTCATGCTACAGATGGATAAAGGAGGTACATAGATCCTCTTTTCAGCTGGGAAAAAGAAAGGCAATTAGAATTTGTAGGAAAAACAGAAAAACTGACAAGAAAGCCACAGTCCAGATATGAAGCAAACTAAAATGTGGCTTGATTTTGAACAGTTGATGGGATTTAAGGAAACGGACCTTCTCTTAGGTGGCAGAGGGGTCAAAAAGTGGACTCATAAAGGAGGAAATGTCCTGGCACAGCACCTGCACTGAGTAATATTTACATAGCGATAATAAAGCAAATGATGCTTACTGACGTTCAAAGTTTAGAATCAGTTATAGACAAAACATCGCATATTTATTTATAGCTACAGAACAGAGTGTAGTTGGTTGTCATTAACCTTGATGTCATAAAATTAAGACAGAAAGCAAAAGTGAAGCTGACAGAGGTTGGGTAGAAGAAGAGGAGGAGAGGGACTTCCTAGGTGGTGCAGTGGTTAAGAATCTGCCTGCCAGTGCAAGGGACACAGGTTTGAGCCCTGGTCCAGCAAGATCCCACGTGCCACGCAGCAACTAAGCCCGTGCACCACAACTATTGAGCCTGTGCTCTAGAGCCTGTGAGCCACAACTGTTGAGCCCATGTACCACAACTACTGAAGCCCACACGCTTAGAGCCCGTGCTCTACAACGAGAGGCCACCACAATGAGGAGCCCACGCACCACAATGAAGAGTAGCCCCCGCTCACCACAACTAGAGAAAGCCTGTGTGCAGCAACAAAGACCTGACACAGCCAATTAAATAAATAAATAAATTTATTTATTTATTTATTAAAAAGAAAAGAAGAGGAGGAGGAGAAAAGGAAAGGAGGGTGTGATAATGGCTTCATCTTACATACAGGGGAGACGAGCTATTATATAAAAAAAGCTGATGAGGGACTTCCCTGGTGGTCCACTGGCTAACACTCCACACTCCCGATGAAAGGGGCCCAGGTTTGATTCCTGGTCAGGGAACTAGATCCCACATGCTACAACTAAGTTTGCATGCCACAACTAAAGATCCTAGACATTGCAACTAAAGATCCCGCATGCTGCAACTAAGACTCGATGCAGCCAAGTAAATAATTTTTTAAAAATTGGATGAACTAGGATAGAAATAGGAGTTGATCTTATTTTAAGTTATAAAAATTTCCAACAGAATAACTAAAGATAATATAACTACCAAAAATGGAGAGAAGGGAGAGTAGCCTAAGTAAAGTCCCTACCTTTCAAAGGTAGGAATAAATGTCTACAACTGATAAATCAAGAAATATTAATATAGGAATATTATTCAGAATTATAAAGATGACTACCTGAAAACAAAACAAAATGAGTTGCCCCAGAGAAGCAGTGCTGGGATGAATGGAGAAGGAATGGCAGGGGGGCTGTGGCATTTCATTATAAGTCCTCTGGACAGGCTAATTTATCTCTACTAAATAGTGTCAGAGATTTGCATAGCATGTGAATCCTTGCATGGCTGGGTTCTTATCCATGATTTTAATATCATTTGATTTTTTTGTTTTTAATGAGATTTCCTAATAAATGTCTTCATTACATTTAAAAATTTTTCATAATACTAGAAGCTACACAAATTGGTTCTCTCTCATATTCAATCTAATGAATATCGGCTTTTCTCCACTTTCCTGTAACCTAGTTTATAATCTATAAAAATCTCTCCTTTGCTATATTATGAAACAATGGTGGGATATTTATGAAGCAGGTGTAATGAAGTTCTGATCTAGTTTTAGTGCCTACAAAAAATGAAGGGAAAACTATAAAGATACTCACAGAATAGACTGAGTAAACAAACATATATTGAGTACATATTACTTACCAGGCACAACGCTAGCTCATAATATCCTATATCAAGACAGGACTAGAAGCATTATTCCATCCCTCTTAGCACTTTATCTGAAATTTCAGGAAATGTGTTCATTTAGTGCAGGATTTCTCAACTTTGGCACAATTGACATGTTGGACCACATAATTCTTTGTTGTTGAGGGTCTGTCCTGTGCCTTATAGAATATTTAGCAGCATCCCTGGTTTCTACCACTAGATGCCAGTAATATGCCCTCCCCTCTTACCCACTCCCAGTAGTGACAACCAAAGCTGTCTCCAGAATTTGTACCTGGTTCAGAATCACTGGGTGTGATCATATTTTTAAAGAACTAAATTTTATTTAATTTTAGAGATACTATTACTGTGCCAGCCTTGCTTATTTCTTTTGTGATGAATTTGTCTTGCATACCATTGAACATTCGACTTGAGAAATATAAGCCACAATGGCCTTCAATTCTTAGATGAGATAAATGGAATCCTTTAGCACTGCAGTTAAGCGGCATTTTCAACTAACTTATGAATATCAGAACAAATATGATTCACTATTTTTAGCCTAGGGAGTCTATCTTAAACCATATATGGCTGGTAAAAATGTGAAATCTAAGCTTTCAGGATTTCTCTTGAGTTAACCAGATGGCATGCTTATGATCTGCCTACAAAATCTTTCCATTCTTTTCAAATAAAAAGCTATTTTTCACTTTCCACTTTAAGATCATATGCTTTTAGATTCTTTCCAACTAAGAAAAAAAGTTCAGGCTACATTAGACATTAAAGTAAACTATCACAAGCCCTGAGATTCCTGGGACTTCTAAATCTAAGGGAAATGTCACCTACCTTCAAGTTCTTTACCCTCACCTTATATCTTCATGTAGTCTAAGATTCTTATTTATCCTTACAGTAATAGTAAACACAAATGTACTCCTTATTTGCCAGGCATCATTTTAAGCTCCTTCACATTTATTTAAATTAAACTGTTTTCCACTTTATTGAGGTATAACTGATATACAAAAAACTGCACATATTTAAAGTATACAGGGACTTCCCTGGTGGCGCAATGGTTAAGAAGCCGCCTGCCAATGCAGGGGACACGAGTTCAATCCCTGGGCCAGGAAGATTCCACTGGCCGTGGAGCAACTAAGCCTGTGCACCACAACTACTAAGCCTATACTCTGGAGCCTGCAAGCTACAACTACTGAGCCCATTTGCTGCAACTACTGAAGCCCACACGACTAGAGCCCATGCTCTGCAACAAGAGAAGTCAATGCGATGAAGTCTGCACATCACAACAAAGAGTAGCTGCTGCTCACCACAACTAGAGAAAGCCAGGGCACAGAAACAAAGACCCAACACAGTCAAAAATAAATAAATAAATTAATTAAAATAAAATTATAAAAAAAAATAATAAAGTATACAATTTGATGTTTGCACATATGCATACAACTGTGAAACCATTACCACAATCAAGGCAATAAACATATCTATCAAAATAAAATGTTTTATTTTGACTTAATTTCAAACAGAAAAATTACAAGAATAGTACGAAGAGCTCCTGGATATCTTTCACCCAGATTCACCAGTTGTTAGTACTTTATGACATTTGCTTCTCCCTTCCCTTTCTCTCTATGTATGTGTGTGTCTATAGTATGTAAATTTTTTCTGAACCATTTAAGAATAAGTTACATTATGTCATTTTACCTCTAAATACCTTGGTGTATGTTTTTCCTAAAATCAAAGAAATTGACATTATTACGATACTATTATCTAATCTTCAGATATTCAGATTTCACCATTTGTCCTAAAAATGTCCTTTAAATCAGAAGAAAATTCAAGATGAATGTGTGCATTCAATTGTCATGCCTGTTTATCATCCTTTGGTCTGGCACAGTTTCTCAATCTTTTTTTGCAGTAAATGACATTGACATTTTTGATGAGTACAGGCAACTGGTGTTGTAGACTGTTCCACAGTTTGGATTTGTATGATAGTTCCTCATGATAAGATTCAGGCTATGCAATGTGGCAAGAACACCACAGAAGTGATGGTGAGTTCTTTTCAGTGCTTTTAAAGACATATATTGGTTTTTCCCAATATTAGTGATACTATCTTTGACATTGGTTAAGGTGTTATCAGCCAGACTTCTCCACTGTCAATTAGTTTACCCCTTAAAGTTAACAGGTATGTTGTAGAGAGATAATTTGAGACTATGTAAATATTCTGTTATCCTCAAACTTTCACCCACTAGTTTTGGCACCCATAGTTATTACTATGATGGTTGCCAAATAATGATTTTCTAAGTTTTCATTTTTTCTACATGGTTTCTACTTTAAAAATAAACTTTCTTTTCCTATCTATCTACCTATGTATCTACCTATCTGTCTGTCTATCTACTTTTATCACTGTGGTCCTGCTCTTTACTCAATAGGTTATACTGAGACTTCCCTGGTGGCGCAGTGGTTAAGAATCTGCCCGCCAATGCAGGGGACACAGGTTCGAGCCCTGGTCTGGGAAGATCCCACATGCCAAAGAGCAACTAAGCCCATGCACCACAACTACTGAACCTGAACTCCACAGCCCGTGAGCCACAACCATTGAGCCCACGTACCGAAACTACTGAAGCCCATGAGCCTAGAGCCTGTGCTCCATAAGAGAAGCCACCACAATGAGAAGCCCAAGCACCACAATGAAGAGTAGCCCCCACTCGCTGCAAATAGAGAAAGCCCATACACAGCAATGAAGACCCAACTCAGCCAATTAATTAATTAATTAATTAAAAATAGGCTTTCATTTTTTATTTTGATGTTCAAATTGTTACAGATTTGGTCAATGCGAGCTCCTTTAAACAGGTTTCTGTGATTGACACAGCTCAAAGATATTCCAGGCTCATCTTGTATTTTCTCTGTCCCAGTCCTGGAATCAAGCATTTCTTCAAGGATCTTTGGTTCTTTTCAGTGGAGGATGGGACTTAAAAGCCAGCATCTGAATGCTTTGTGCTCACTGCTACTGGGCTCTATGAGCAGACAAATGGGAAATAGATGTATTTATAGACATTTATACTTACAAATTTGTGTGCACATACATACATGCTTACACATACATATACCAGAATACCTCATCTTATTGTGCTTCACTTCACTGCACTTCAGAAATATTGCATCTTTTACAAATTGGAAGTTTGTGGCAACCCTGCATCAAGCAAGTCTGATCACTGCCATTTTTTCAACAGCATTTGTTCAGTTCATGCCTCTGTGTCACATTTTGGTAATTCTTGAAATATTTCAAACATTTTCATTATTATCATATTTGTATTAACATTTACTCATCATTACAATCCTATGAAGTATCTACCATTTTTATTATTATTTTCATTTTACAATTGAAGAAACTGAGGCACAGAGGAAGTTAAACAACTTGCTAAAGTGATAAGGTTGTGACTGGAACCTGGGCAGTCTGACTGTGGGCTTATACTCTTAGCATAGCTATTTAAAGATAAAAGTATTTCCAGGGTTGAGAAGGAAGTTCATCCAATACTATCTAAAATTTTTACTGAGTTCTTTGACTTCAATGTCATATCCCGTTTTCTACTTAGGGAAGAGGTAGGGAAGGTACTGCAGACCTGGAAATTAAATCCACACAACAGACCTGACACACAATTGCTTCTTCACTCAGAAAACTAAAGGTACAACAGCACCAAACTTGCTGTGTCTGGCTCTCTTTCCTAAGGCTGAGTCTAGTCCTTCAAGGATTTTCAGGCCCTCATGGAAATAGGCTTCTGGTGAGCCTGCCCACCTATCCAGTGGATATGAACAGACTTCATCTTAGGCTAAGCTAAGGCTCCACCTCCTGCTACTTATTCACACTTCAAAGTACTCAGGCAAAGCAAGAAAATTAGTGTGTTTTTTTAAAAAGAGGATTGTGGATTTTTTGATAAGGTCAAAGTAAATTTATTACTTCAAAAGCAATCAAGAAATACCTCATGGGACTTCCCTGGTGGTTCAGTGGTTAAGCATCCGCCTTCCAATGCAGGGGACACAGGTTCGATCCCTGGTTGGGGAACTAAGATCCCACATGCCTCGGGGCAACTAAGCCTGTGTGCCACAACTACTGAGCCCATGTGCCACAACTACTGAAGCCCATGTGCCTAGAGCCTGTGCTCTGAAACAAGAGATGCCACCACAATGAGGAATCCATGCACCACAATGAAGAGTAGTCCCCTCTTGCCACAACTAGAGAAAGCCCATGTGCATCAACAAAGACCCAATGCAGTCAATAAATAAATAAATACATAAATTTATTTTTAAAAAATGCCATGGGGCAACTAAGCCTGTGTGCCACAACTACTGAAGCTTGCATGCTGAGAGCCTGTGCTCCACAATGAAGAGTAGCTCCTGCTGGCCACAACTAGAGAAAGCCCCTGCACAGCAACAAAGACCCAACATAGCCAATAAATAAATAAATTAATTATTTTTAAAAGATGTGAAGCAAAAGAAAAGTTCTGGTAAGAGACTATTTGCTGTATCTACTTTGGAGAGCAATTCGGCAGCTTATATTGATGTAGAAGATGCACATGCCCTAGAACCTCCTAAATCTACTCCTAGGTAAAATTTCCTTTGGAGAAATGTTACTGTGAGCACAAGGCACCAGCAGAAAGAATGTTCATAGCTACATTGTATGTAATAGCAAATATTTGGCAACAACCTAAATGCCTCATTCAGTGGAGCATGGGTAAATAAATAACATGTGGTATATAGAGTCAAATAAATTCTCTACAGCAGTGGAAATGAATAAACTTACAGCTATCTGTATCTGAATAGATGAAGCAGGATGCAAAAGAATACATAAAGATTCCATTGACATAAAATTTTTAAATATGCAAAACAATCCTACATATATTGCTTAAGGACACACACACACAAATGTAGTTAAATTATAACAAAATACACAGAAATGAAAATCACCAAATTTAGGCGCTGGCATTTTTGTTGGGGGGGGGGGTATGAAAAGTAAGGAAAATGTGATTATGGAATATAAACTCATAGTAATACTTTATTTCTTAAGCTCTTTATTTTTTTTACACAAGTGCTGATTACATTAATTCACATACTTTTATGAGCCTGAAATGTAAAGATAAGACACCTCGATCTTATTTTCCTGACTGTAGGCTCATCATGATACAAACGTAGTTCCTCATCATGATAGAGAGGTATTACCCCTTTTCCAATCAAGCCTTTATGTTATAGAATTTTGGGCTCTTCTCCAATGGTGTGTGTATAGGAAGGAGGGAGGGTCTGTTGTGGCTCCTTGGTATTTCAGTGGCTGTCATGGGAAAAATTTCTTCTAGGCCTCTGTTGGAAAGGAATTAATCTGGTGCTGAGAATGGAATAGGGATGTGAGAGATAACAGTACTGCGATGGAAAAATCAGTAGTCTGATTAGAGAAAAAGGAGGGGTCCTGGGGGCTGGGGAGGGGTTTGGGTTTGGGGGATTTTCTTAAGATATTTAGACGAGTCTCTCTTATGTGCTCATGTCCAGGATGGTTAAGGCTGGTGTAACTGCAGGGACCTTGAGAGCAAAGCAGAAGTCTCTGTGGTGTACCAGCCTGTGGTCAGTGGGGAGATGGCAGTGAGGGCATCTTGGTGACCCTCGCAGAACAACAGGGCCTACTAGATAGAGAAGTGCCATCTCCCAGCAACAGCATTCTCTAAAAAGAGCAATGCAATGGAAACAATGAACCATATCCCATTCTTGGCATCAGGTAAGGCCAAGGGTTCTTTTAGGATCCAATAAAGGGGGTAGGGAATCCCATTTCCCACCCATATTAAAAGTTCTTTAGCCGGCCTTGAGGAAGCTCAGGTTAGGTTTAATTTACTTTAGAAAAAAAGAGAAATGTGATGTTTCCTGTACCTGAATGATTACACATTAATGTCAGAAAGCTACCACACAGAATAAGCAAAGGCTAAAGACTATCAGGAATAGGTCCAAATCCAAAGAAGAGAGCACACTGTTAGTAGATAATTGGAAGCAAACAGAGCTAGGAGTCTCTTTTTCCCATCTTCTCAAGGGAAAAAAATAACCTCCAAACTAATGGGCAGACCAAAGGTAAAACAAGGAAACTTAGGTTCCCAAATAAGTGTATAACAGAAGCATTTGCTGAACCTAAAAGCTGGGTCATCAATGTGACTCAGCTTTAAAGAAAATAAACCTCACAGTAGACTGCACTGACACTCAGAGGGTCAGATCATCAGAGGGAGAAATATTTGAGGAACAGCCAAAAAGTACTCAAAAGTGAGTAAAATTGAGCTTTCAGGTAAACATATTCTATGACAAGCTGTTTACATGCATGCCAACCCACCTACAGAAAACCTTGCATTCCCTATGCTTTAAAAAAAAGGTAAATATTATATAACTCTATTTTCTGTTATATTGGTTTCTGAAAACCAGTGAGCACTAAAGTATACTTTGAATATGATTACACAAAAGTTACTTACATAAAATGTCCATGTTTTAAGACTATGTATAAGGAACAAAAAAAAATGTTTAGGGTTCTCCAGAGAAACAACCAATAGGAAGTGTGTGTGTGTGCGTGAGTGCGTGCGCGCGCATGCGCACGTGCATGCACACGTGCATGTAGTATTTTGCTCTTATAAAAAAAGATCACAAAAAAAAAAAGGGATCGCAGAGAGCTCCCTAATCCCTTCTGCCACATGAGGATACAATGTGAAGTCTGAACATAAAGAAAAAATAGCTGCCAGAGACAAACACTTTCAAAAACATATCTATGGGGACTTCCCTGATGGTCCAGTGGGTAAGAAGACTCCAAGCTCCCAATGCAGGAGGCCCGAGTTCTATCCCTGGTCGGGGAACTAGATCCTGCACGTGTGGCGCAACTAAGTTCGCAAGCCGCAACTAGAAGATCCCGCATGCCACAACTACGACCCAGCACAGCCAAAATAAATAAATACTTTAAAAATAATAATAGAAAAAAACATATCTATGATCCTAAGAAGCCCAGAAATCTAGGGATATTTACTATCAACAGCAAAAAGCTCAATGACCTCTGAGAAGGGGCTAAATTATATCGTAAATTCTACTTAGCAGTAGCAATAACACAATTCCTCTACAAATATTTCTTTTAAAATGTGAGGCCTAAACTCTCATTGACACATACATTTAGACATATACATAGATGCAAAGAGATTTATTATAAGGAATTAGCTCACAAGATTATAAAAGCTGACAAGTCCCAAGATATGCAGGGTAATCAGGCAAGCTGGAGACCCAGGAGAGCCAAAGGCACAGCTCCAGTCCAAAGGTCAGTGGGGTCAACCCAGGAAGAGTTCTGAGTCCATAGCTAGGAAAAAAACCAGATGTCCCAGGTAGCAGGCAGTCACCCAGGAGGAATTCTCTCTTACTGGGGGAAGGGAGAGGAGAGTCAGCCTTTTTGTCCTCTTCAGGCCTTCAACTAACTGACTGAGGTCCACCCACCTTAGGGAGGGCAATCTATTTTATTCAGTCTATATTTAAACATTAATCTCATTCAAAAAACATTCTCACAGAAACACCCTAATATTTGGGCTCCACGTGGCCCAGTCAAGTTTACATATAAAATTTACCATCACAGATCAAAATGTTATCAATTTATTAGATAATAATAGTTTCATTTGAATTGGCCTTATATTTTGTTATTTCAAATGGTATATTTCCATACTTTATTTTTAAAAATTACTTTGTTACAATTAACATACGACATCACATGTATTTCCATATTTTAAATAACTTCTGCTTCTTTTTCATGTTTTTTTCAGTTACTTTTAGTTCCTGTTAAATTAACTTGTAAAGCTTAATTAGGGCTTCCTAGGTGGTGCAGTGGTTGGGAGTCTGCCTGCCAATGCGGAGGACATGAGTTCAATCCCTGCTCCAGGAAGATCCCACATGCCGCGGAGCAACTAAGCCCGTGTGCCAAAAAAAAAAAAAAAGAGCTTAATTAATAAAACATTGCTTTCTGGAAAACCTAAATAAAGAATTGATATCTTCACTAAATACTTTCAGTAAAGACAAATTTCTAAAAATATTTTCATATTCTAAATGTTTGCTCTGATTTCGAAACCTCTAATGAAGAAAACATACAAGGCTTGATAAGATTTTCAACTAACTTTTGTAGTCGTAGCACTACAGCTGCCACTGAAACCAAAATACAATTCCAATTATCATTATCACAGTTCTAAGTTCTTCAGATATTATTTAGCTTTCTCAGAAAAATTTTACCTTTACTTGCTATCACAAACTTATGATAGTAAACATTATTTATTTATATCTTTATTACACCATTTGGAGATATTTGAATTTAGTGTCTTTGGGCCAAATTAAAACATCTGGAAATCTTTCTAAAACTTTGACTAAATTTCCAGATTTTTCCCCTAGCATTCCAGAGTACTGGCTGTTCAAAACACAGTAAAGTTTCTATATAGTTCTTGGAGTCATTTTCCTTGAATGCCTGTAATAAACTTTGGCATCTTTCCCCAGATGTTACCTTTAGCTCCACAGCACCTAAATTATATTTTGCCTTTTCAGTAAATTAGGACACTTTTATGTGTAACAATTTAAGCTCTGCAGTAATGACTGTTTTTGTGAATGTTTTACAAGTGAGACCATAAATATAAATTGCAATAAATCTGTATTGTTTTATTAAATGTTTTGTGCCCAAAAATCCTTGATTGTACTTAACATTAACAGCACAGTAGATGGTGTTGACAATTTTTTAAATTTAAATGTATTTATTTATTTATTGGCTGTGTTGGGCCTTCGTTACTGCACTCAGGCTTTCTCTAGTTGCATCGAGCAGGGGCTACCCTGCTGCAGTGTGTGGGCTTCTCATTGCGGTGGCTTTGCTTGTTGCGGAGCATAGGCTTTAGGTGTGCGGACTTCAATAGTTGCAGCTCGCGGGCTCTAGAGCACAGGCTCAGTAGTTGTGGCGCACGGGCTTAGCTGCTCCGAGCCATGTGGGATCTTCCCAGACCAGGGCTCTAACCGGTGTCCCCTGACTTGGCAGGTGGATTCTTAACCACTGCACCACCAGGGAAGTCCCGTGTTAACAGTTTGAATGGTATTTTAAAATATTTTTGTTTGATCAATTGAAACTCAGATGAAATTTTTAGAAGCCATTATTTCAGATCTGTACTGTTGAAAATGATTTATGATATCCTTTTCTTTTCTCACCGATGACTGCAAATCTTTGCTTGAACCATGAGCTTTAAGTGAACATGATGGCTTTTTGGATGAAATATTAGTTTAGCACTTTCAAAACCACAATCTTGAACAATGTCTACATTCAACATTCACATCACTTGCAATAAGTCATGTTTTCATTTCAGAAATGAAAATCATTTGTTTTATTTTATATTAATTCTTATATAATATCAAAAGACATTTCAGGACCTTTTAAGAAATGTTCCAAGGTATAGTTCATTATCATGTTCTTCCACAGTTTTAGAATGTGAACATTTACAGCATTTAAAAGGAATGTTAAGAAGCTTATCAACACTTTGCTAACACTCATTTTGGGTGTTTTTTTTCTCTCTCCAATTTACAACTTTTAACTCAAACACAGTACCTTTACAGAAAGGTGTACATGTTACAAGTGCACAGCTTGATAATTTTTCATAAACTGAACACACCTATATGATTAGCACTCAAATAAATAGAACATAATAGCATCCGAGAAGCCCCATACCTTCTCTGTTATCTCCTTCCCACTCAAGAGTAACCAACATCCTGTTTTTGTACTCTACATAAATAGAATCATAAAGTATGTGTTCTTTTGTGTCTGGTTTCATTTGCTCAATGTTAGGTTTTTGACATCATCTGTAATCTTACATGAGGTCATACATACATCAATCTTACATATTCTACTGTGTGTTAATACCACAATTTGTCTACTTGGGTTGTTTCCAGGTTTGGATACTATTACTGGCACTGCTGTGAACACTCATTGCTCCGACCAATATGGTAGCTACTAACCAAGTGTAGCTCTTTAAGTTCGAATAAAATTAAACTGAAAATCAGCTTCTCAGTTGCACTACCCACATTTCAAATGCTCAATAGCTACATGGCTAGTACCTACTGTACAACAGCAAACAATACAGCACTTGCATCACTGCGGCAAGTTCCACTGCACAGTGCTGAATTCATGTGTTGGCAAATATATGAAATTGCTGGGTCAAAAGCTATGCATATGTTCAGCATTGATAGATAGCAGACAGTGTCAAATAGTTTTGGGGTGTTCAGTATTATTCTGTTATAAATTCTTCTATTTTAAAATATTAAAACACTGTATTTACTTTTCACCTAAGAATTATAATGCACTAAAACAGTGTAACCCAATAGAAAATTAAACTATTTAGAAGCAGAAGCAACTGTTAGAACATGGAATGATTCACAGGTAATGCACAAGGCAGTGATATTATTTACTATGACACAAGCCAAGCTAGCAGATGTTGCAAATGTTTCCCAGATGTCATTACAATAAAAGATCCACTATCAATGGCTATCACAAAAGAACTAATGAACTTAGAATTTAAATAATCAATTTTAGTGCTATTACAGTTACAGAATACTATTTACTAGTGGTACAAATTTCAGTATTTTAACTAAGACAGCCACGATGATGTCTATCAGCTAAATAGCAGATCTGCTCATAATCCCAACCAATTAGCACCAGATATTAGTTTTGGCAAACTGAGAGGCCAATGCTGTTGGTGTCTAAACCGTATTTAACCATGAATGCATTTGTGCACCTGTACATATATATGTCACTTTATCATTTTTCCTCTTTTGAGTTGCTTATTTATATTCCTAGTCCATTTTAAATTTTCAACTTATACTTTTACTATTATATATACTATATGATTGCCAACGTATATCCTTTGCCCACTTAAAATTACTAATTTGTAAGTATTCTTTTTATTTTAAGGAAATAGCCTTCTGTCTACATAAGTCTTATAAATATTTCCCCCCAGTTTGTAGTTTATATTTTTCCTACAGAACTGTTTTAAATGATATGTAGCCAATTTTCTTAATCTCTTTTTTTTTTTGGCTTTTGTATTTTATGTCATACTTTGAAAGCCTTATCTTCTCAAAGAGTATATAAAAAATAATTTGTTTTTTTCTGTCTTTGTTTTTAAAATATTTGATATATCTGTTATTTACTTTGGCAGAAGTACAGATCCAGCCTTGTATTTTTCTAAGTGGCCTATAATGTTTTTGTTAGACACTGCTAGTTACCTTTCTGGCATCCATTCTTCCTTACTAACAGAATGTGACTTTGTTTAGGGCAGTAACTGTGCCCAGCTTAAAATATTTTCTCAGACTCTTGCAGCAAGGGGTGGCCAAGCAATTCAGTTCTGTCCTGAGATATAAGGGGATGTCACTGAATGTGGCTTCCAGATTTTTAAATAAAGACAATTTTGACTGTCATGCTCCATTTGGCCTCTTAACCTTCACCTTTCTGCCTGCTTGGAATCTAGATGTAATATCTAGAGGTGAAGCAGCTATCTTGAGACAACAAGGATGGAGCTACTCACCAAAAATGGCAGAGTAAAAAGATAAAAGGAGCCTGAGCCCTTGATGACTTTAAGCTGCCATATTAGTCCTGGATTATACACCCTTGGATTACTTATGAGGAAAAATTAACTCCTATTTTATGAAACCAATGACCATAGGGTTGTTTCTTGCAAACAAATAAATTCCTATCTGATGCAATATCTCGCTTATTTAACAATCCATCTTTTTATACCAATTTGGCATGCTACCTTTATCACATACTAACTTCCTATATATAATTGAGTATATTTCTGGAAACCCTCTTGTTTCATTGATCTAAATGATTTCAGTTTAATAGCTACTATTTACCAAATAGTAGAACTAGGATGTTCTATATCCTTTATATTAACTAGCTTGCTTAAAACTCACAACAGCCCTTTGAACCTTAATTATTTAATATTAATGTGTAGCACTTGTAAGCCTAAAACTAAAAGTGGACTTCAAAAAGTGGAATGGAAAAGATCAAAAAGGGAAGAGAAAGATGTTTCAATTACAGCAGAAGGCAACTATGTATGTTGCTAACTGGCAAAACTGCTGTTCCATGTTGTAATGGAAAGAGCACTAGACTTAGGGTTTGAAGACATAAGCTCTTATTCCAATTCTGCCAGTCAACACTGTTACTTCAGACAATCCATCCTTAGGCTTTAGTTTCCTCATCTCTATAATGAGGTATGATTACACTCATTAGTGATCTCTAAAGTTTTGCACAACTTTAACAACCTATGAAAACTAATAATTAAGCTACTGGTTTTGAAATTCACGGGATCCGAATTTGAATTCAGGATTCAATGACCAGGTTCATGTATTCATTCAGCAAAAGTACTGGGGATACACTGACAAACATGTCAGAAAATGTCCCTGCTCCAATGGAGCTTACATTATAGTGGAGGAATTAAAAAAAAAAATCTAGACACTCACCGAGAGTAGTAGTACCACAAATGAAATAAGCAACAATTTAATAGAGATTAACTGGAGCACATGATTGGATAGTTACAAGATTCAGGAAAGATTTCTCTGAAGAAACGGTTATGAAGTTTGTATAACATGAAGATGGCTATGGCATAATAATACATGAAAAAGAGTAAAATGCAAAGTAGCAATTTAACTATGTTAAAACAGTCATAAAAATGTAAGAATGCACTGTAACACACATACATAAAAGTACATAAAGCATACAGCTTAGTGAATTATTAAAAACCACCCATTAAAGTCCTCCTCAAGATTCTTCCCAAATACACCCTTTCTCCCTCCCATTAAGGATAACCATTAAGACTTTCTGGTGGTCACTTTCTTGCACGTGGCTCTAATTACTCATTTTCATTGCATAAGATTCCACAGTATAACTGTACCTATTTTATGTTGATGGATACGCTATGTCCAATTTTTGGCTATTACAAATCATGTTACTATGTATGTCTTTTGTGGCATATGTACATTCATTTCTGTTGGGCATATAGCGAGAGTAGAATTGCAGACCTTGGCCTTAGTATTAAAAGCACAAGTTTCAGATACCATACTTCTAATCAAAAGCTCTGAAAAAGAAAACATAGCTTAGGATGGCAGGTATAGTGTGATACCAATACTCCTGTTTGATTTCATAAACTACTAAACTTCAGCCAAACGAGTTTTCATTTCCTTCTACTCACCTGCTATTCCCTCTGTCTATAACAGTCTTCCCTCCCTTCTCTACTTAGTTAACTTTTACTTATCCCTAACGATTTCAGCTTAAGCATCACTGCCTCAGGATGTCTTTTCCTGTCTAATTCCTCTGTAATACACTCTCTTGCCACCACAGACCTCTCTTCCTCCATTTGTTGCAATTATTTTACACTTTGTTAAATTAACTCTCTCTCAAAAAACACTGGCTCATTAGGGTGCATGTGCGGTCCCTGTTGCACATCACTGTATTCCTGCACTTAGCGTAGTACTTGGCACACGGAGAGGGGTCAATAAATATTTCATGAATATCCACTATCTCTTCACATTCAGGGTACCCAATTCGAATGCTGTTTCTTCTGAATGTTTCATTCTCGGGGCCACCATCAGTACTATCCTTTGAAAATAAATTTGCATTAGGCAAAAGAGTTTCCTAACCCATTTGGCAAAGAAGACTGAGTATAAGGGACTTAGTGCCTAGGCCCATCAATATCAACAAGAATATTTCCACTGTTTTCTATGGAGACACTATAACTATCTTAAAGTGTAATTTAGCATAAGGATTACAAAACATATGGGTTGTTTCATTTTCAAATGGTGTACACAATTTAAGTGATATTTACATAGCAACTGATTAATTCCACAAAAGAAGAATCACTATAAAACCAAAAAAAATGTAGAATTTCAATCATTTATCTTCATCATTGAGCACTTATTTGTGAATAGCAGCAATCTATTTTTATATTAGCTTTTTCTCTTTATTACCAGATGACAAATTTCTCCCATAACCAGTCAGTCTGTGTAATTTCATTTAATGTTGTGTAAATACTTTGGTAAGCTTTCTTGTCTGATTTTTAATAAAAATGGCTCAGTGGCAACTATTATAGAAAAATTAAGGTTTCTATTCTTGATAAATCTAATTTACTTATATTCCAAGTGTTAATTTAACAAAATTATTACAGGTAGGAAAGCTAACTTCCCCTGCCCTATAAGCATTAATAACCTTTATATTCTCTAATCACCAGTTAAATTCAAAATATTTCATTAAAAACTTTTTCATATTAATATCTAACTTAAATCTCAGTGACAGCATTAGTATATCACTGAACTGTTCAGAAGGGATGTTTCTGGAATTTTTTTGCAAGCACTTGCAAACTGTAAACTAAATATCTTCAAAGTAAAAACTTGTGGCTATCTTGCTGAAAATTAGAAAAGCTGAAACCAGGGTTACTACCAATACAAAATGTAAAATAGGGAATTATTTTACTAATGCCATCTTAATCATCCTGACATTCTTTCCCTAAATTAACCTCCAAACTGCAACATCAGCATAACAAAAGAATTTCAAATGAACAACCTAATCCTAAATTCCATGTTTAACACTATATGCCTTGCACAGAGAATATTCTATTAACCATTTCTCTTCAGACCACTATACTCCATAAGACACAGTAGGACCTAAAATTGTTATAAAGAAAGTATATAGGAAGAAAGCCTGCTATAAAGAAAATGTATTCACAAGCAAAACTTTCTTCAGAAAATATAATGATTTCTAGTGCAAAGATACAAGTAGTCTTTACTGATGTCAAAAATCGTATTTTGGAATTTATTTAAAAAGTGTCAACAGATTCTCAAACACACAAACTACTGTCAAGAGATTATGCAAATGAGGAATAGAGCACTCGTAACTCAGTTTCTAAAGGGAAATTAAAATTTGCTACTAGGTAAGATGTAATACAAGGGGTTCAATTAAAGAAACCTTTTATGAAAGAGGATAATAAAACACTTATTTTGTTTATGTGACTAAAATATCAGAGAAAAGAGTATCTGAGGGTGATTTCTGGCTCTACTAAGACATTTCAGAGTGCCAGGAACTGTATTAACACAAGCCTAAATCCTGTAATAGAGGTTCCCAATGATGTGTGTTGTTCTCCTTTGCTTCAAAGAACAAAACAAGAAACCCAATTTGTTCAATTACTGAAAATAATTGTACGGAAGTAAAACATTTTAACAAAACTTAACAAACGTATTACAATTTCCTAAAGCCTAACACTAGCTAAAATATGTACTACTGAAAAGTAAAAGATAAATAGCAATCATCTTAAAATATTCAATTTTGTTGAAAATGAAAATATTCTGTTTTTATTAGTTTGTAGAAGCATTATTTTATTCAATGTTTTATTACATCAGAATTTTTTTAATGAACTAAATTTTAAACAATAGTTAAACAAAAATACCCACCTCATATTTTAAGTCAATGCAAATTTTCACTAATTTAGAAATATTAATATATTAATATTTGGGAAATTTTTGGAAATAGATATATATGTAAAACTCTTACAGACCTTAGAAATTAGCAAGTTTAATAACAGCTCATAAAATTTTACAAATCTTCCTAAACTGTATTTTAATACAAAGAAAATTATATATAGACTGATTTATAATGAAAATTTCAATTATTTTATAATCAATTTAAAACAGAAGTAAATATGTCTCATAATTCTTTTTTTTTTTTTGAGGATTAACATTCATCAGGATTACTACAACCGAAACATGTATACACACACACAAATAGAAGAGACTGTCTGGGTTACACTGTTTTAAAAATACTAATGAACTAATATCTGGGCTGGAAATCATGATTTAAAATCAATATGACAAAATATTATATATAAATTCAAGGAGAGGACATTATGGTCAGCTTACCATTATTAGCTGTAGCAGTACATATCTTGTACACACTTACAAATCATCTTTTCAAACTGACAATCTGTTTTAACTGCTTTGCTCAATAGCACATGAAGACACTGGCGGAGCTTGAAACATAAATTGTGTTTATATACACCCTAAATTGGACAGGTCCCAAGATTAAATGCTGTTATTTTTAAATACTTTTTTAGAACACGAATACCTTATTTTATCTTACATCATCAGGTATAAACATGATTCATATAAGTGAAATTTTCATTCACGTTAAAGAAATGATAGCTTAAAAAAAATTTAAACCATCTTTTGATGGAGCTGGTCCTAAAATGCCTTGACTTATTGCTTAGTAAAATTCTACTGCCTGGTATGGACGCCCAAGCTTTTTGAGGAAGATTCCAGGGTCAACACAATGACCATCAAATCTGCTATAACAAAGTACTGACCTCAGAACCTCCTGAAGTATGACAAATGTTTATTTTACAGTTGCTGCTTCTGTAGCTGTAGCTCCTTCCTTACTATTTCACATTATTTTAGGTTCTAGAGGTTCTATCCCTCTGTTGCTTCTAAGCTGTTTTCCTTTTTTTTTTTTAATAAATTTATTTATTCATTGGCTGTGTTGGGTCTTCGTTGCTGCTGCCCATGAGCTTTCCTAAGCTTCTTTAAATAATCAGTATTATGCAATTTTTCCACATTATTCTGGCCCAAAGGTAACTCCACACTTTTCCTGCAGCTTAAAATAAGCTTTTTTTTTTTTTTTTCTTTCTTTTTCAGGTGGTAGGAGAGGAGGAAAAGGAATAGAAACGGGCTTGATATTTTGCTAATTTGTAGGCTTATTTCAGAGTTGCTGGATATTTCCTGACAGATCAGGTCATTAAAGGAATACATACCAAGAGGTGGCCACGTTATCACATTGAAGACAGCAGTTCACTCTTCCAGTTGAGACCAGAAAGGATAATATAATAATTTGCTAATAGTTATCAGGCATTTGCTATTTTATCAATATAAAATATTTTACCTACTTTACAAACTAATATTAAATAAAGGTATATCTACAGTCTATGAAATAACTTGCCAAAAAAATTTCACTAGTTAAAATTTCTTAATATTTCCCTTAGCAAATATTGTACGCTTCTTAAGGAGTACCTGATACTTATTAAAATATCAAGTAATATAGGACAAGGTGTTATAAAACAAAACACAGCTGGGAAGCATTTTATTTTTTTCTACTTCATATAACATTGTTCAGGACCACAAGACTCTAATGGTCTCTTTCCAGCAACGTTTATGACTTAGGAGTACCACTTAAAAATATTTACTGATGCTATAAATATTACTGTTCTTCTACATATTGACAATGGTAATGAATGCCATATCCATCACACCTCTTGCTCTTTTGGTCAGAAAGATAAACAGAAACTTTAAATCAGTTGTTTAGACATTCAAAAGTGGTTCTTAGAAGCACACCCAAACAAACCAAATCTATATCAGCAACTGTAATAATTGATTTTAGTTGTTATTATTAAGAATTCTTAACAAGGATATACTAACTGATGCATGTATGAGATTTTAAAAGTTATATATAATTTAAAAGCAAAATTAAATTTATAAATAAAAAGATTAATGGCCAAATTAAAGAAAGTTTAAGCATCAGATTTAAAATATCTTAATTTTTAGGCTATTCAGAAATATATTTTGTGAATAATAAGAATTACTTCATAAATATATATATATAAATATAAATATATATCTACAGGATCTGCAATGCAGGAGAAAACCCTTTAAAGAAAAAAATTGCACTTTTAGATTATCAGGATGTTGTCTTATTTACCCTTCAAGTGAAATATAATTACCATTCTAGGTGCTTTTGGCACAAGTTTTTAGGTGAATATTGACACAATCTTAAAAACACAATGCTTTTATATTTTATTCACTGGAATATGAAGAATCAAACAGAATTCAGAATTCTGACCAAAAATATTAAGATAACTGTAACTGCTTAATTAAATACAAAAAAAAATTGTTTTAAAAAGACCTTAAACCGCCTTTGCATCTGGAACATGTACAATTTTACCAGCAACAGGTTTTTTTCAATCCCCCAAGCAAGAATTCCCAGCCTACACAGAAATGTAACATTATCTTTTCCTACTCATATATGACTTAGATCACACCCCAGTATATAAGGACAAAAAATAAATGTATAATAAAAAGATTGGATAAATCAGGAGAGGCTTTTTGGTCTTGAATTCTTCACCCACTAACAATGAAGCAGCACTGTAGGCAGCCCAAAACACACCAAAGAGCTTTAAAAAAACAAACAAAAAAGACAAAAGGCAGCATATTAGCAAGTTAATTAACATTTTGGGTATCACAGAGTAAAATAACATTTACAGTATTTTTTAAAAACAACCAATTGTAAGAACAGTAAAACTTACTGAGAATGTTTAAAACTTAAGAATATTCTTCCTTGCTCTGCTCCTTGAGTTCTGCAAATGAAGTCTTTTGTTATCAAACTTGTCTAATCATAAGAATCACCTGGGGTGCCTATTAAAAACAGAATCCTGGGATTCATTCTAGTTCTACTGAATCAGAATCTCTAAGGGAAGAAGGGTCTAATTATCAGCCTTTTAAACAAGTGTCCCTGGTGATTTAAGACAAGGTAACTTGGAAAAACTATTACTGGGATAAGCTGCTGAAGGATATTTGTTTCCTGAAAGAAAACTAATTGATCCTTACAAAGCAGAAATTTTTTTCCCTTTTTTTTTTTTCCTTCCAAGAGGTAGAAAAATAGATTGAAAATTTTACACAGTATTTATTAAGTATCAAATCATTTTCCCAGGACTAGACAGAAGTACAGTGTTACGCAGAAAGGAGGAAAAACAACACTTTGGTTGACTGTTTTCTGTTCTTTTTTTGAATGTTTGAAAATTTTTCATAATTAAAAAAAATTTTTTTGCTTTATTTTTTTTTAATTGAAGTATAATTGATGTCCTAATATATAGCACAGGGAACTATATTCAATATCCTGTGATAAACCATAAAAGTACAGTTTTCTGATTATGCACACACTTAATTTTAAATTATTTCCACTAGAAATTTATGTAATACTTATTAATGTAGTCACTGAAGGCATTTTACAGAATAAAATGAAAGGAAGAACTTGGAGGGCAAAATTGTCATCAGTTGAGAACCACTGATACAGAGGTAAAAAATAAATACCGGCAGACTGAAAATGTATTTGAGATGGTCCGATTTTCTATTGTGGTTTTTAAACTAAAAACAAACAAAAAAACTACAAGATATTTTAAACCTACAAAAAAGTACAGGGAAATAAATGAAATAAAATAATAATCAAATTGCATTTGTATATCATGGTTAATCTTTTTGTTATAAATAAATGGTTAAAGATTGGTAAGAGTTACAGAGATTTAATGTTAAAAACATTAGTGCTTGTAGATTAAACTGTATTCTAATGCTAGGGATAAATGACGAGATGTTAAATGTTAAATGTTAAATGTTAAATTACAACATTACTTCTCAACAAACTTGGACTAAAACAAGAAACATGTAAAACATATCACTAAACACAGAAGATTAGGTGATTAGGGAAAGAAATGTGGCAAAGAAAAACCTAAAGTTTAAAAAGAATTTTATCCTAAATTTTTAATGATATAAAGACTCTTCCATTATATAATACATTCACATGTTGCATAAAGAACAGTAAGACCAACTTTCAGTTGAACTCAATGACTAAAAATAATCAGAAGACACAGTTTTAGCAACTTTGGGAGTAGTCTCAGAAGCATTCAAACAGGCACTAATCCAAGTAAAACAACACACAAGCAGTGATCCTGAATGATTCAGTAAAGTGGTATATTCACTAAGGCTAGATAATTAAATGCCAGCATGGGGCTAGCTCCCGCACTGCATGACTTTTAAACGAAGTACTAACAATGACAATTTTTTAAAAATTTAGGATTAGAGGGGAAAAAGCTCTTCTCCTTGGCCTCTAAAGTGTTCAAACAGTTCAAACATACAAAGATGTTCTCAAAATATTCATTTAATAGTTATAACAATAACAGCTATCACTTGAGTGCCTACTCTGTGTCAAGCACTATATTAGGCATTATTTATACTTTAAAATCTTCATAACAAACCCTAAAAAGTAGTTATTAAGATTCCCATTTTGCAGAGGGTACGAAAAGATATCTCCCCAAGGCAGACAGCAAGTAAGTGGCAGAACCAGGATCTGAATTCGGAACTGACTGGTTCCAAAATCTAACTTTTCTTAATACCCAACGCTTATATAATGTCAGTATTAGCCTGCAGTTACTCAATTCTAAAAGGAATAATTTCTTTTATATTGGAATTAATAATATAAGTAGAATCCAAAGTCATAAAAGTGACTACTCAAATACTTGAAGTATTTAAGTAACTCTACTTAAGTGACTCTACTTAAATACTCTACTGTGGAGGCTACGTAATGGTAGTTCTGAAAATGGTGGTCTTAAGAAGTTCTATTTTCCATAAAAAAAAAATTACATTCACTGTGTAATATACATACATGTGTTAAAGCAGTCATTTATTTCCCAAAGTTGTTCAAAATTAATAAATGCCCAAATTTATGTCACTACTCACTGTTAATATTTAATACTATCAGTACATGTTTAAATTGGGTACATATGTTAATATGTTTAAGACAGCACAAAGAAGTCCTGATCTCTGCAACACAGAAAAGTCAATTTATTAGAACTACATAATCATACTCGATAAGGAACTTACTATTCCAATAGGAGTAACAATTATTAAATAAATGTCCAGTGGAATTTTAAATAAATATCTCCCACAAAATCTGTCAGATGAACTCGTACTACAAGCATAGAGAAGAAAAACTTAACATTAAATAAAAAAATTCTCTGAGTGTAATATCCTGAGGCCTGATTTGCTCTTTGTTCTTTACTCCACCCTAGACATACTAATTTCTGGCAACTGAAAGGGGAAAATGAAAGAAATACAACTGGTAAAACTAGTGAGTAGGGTCACTGTTCCAAAATACTACCAACTGTTTGATAAGCAGTTATAGATTACAAGATTCTTAGCCAGAGAACTAGTATAGTCAGCTATTATTACCTGTGGGTTCTGCATCCACAGATTCAACCAACTGTGGATCGAAAATATTCTGGGGGAAAAAAATTCCACAAAGTTCCAAAAAGCCAAACTTGAATTTGCTGCACTACAGACAACCATTTACATAGCATTTACACTGTATTAGGTATCATAAGTAATCTAGAGATGATTTAAAGTAGATGAAAGAGTGTGCATAGATCACATACAAATACTACACCATTTCGTATAGGGTCTGAGCATCTGCAGATTTTCGTGTCTGTAGCGGGGCCTGGAATCAATCCCCCGAGGATATGGAGGGACAACTGTATACTTTTATTACTGGGAAACAGTAAACTACTTTTTATAACACATACTACTTACTTTTATAAGTGTAGACACCACTTCAAATGATCCAACCACCAAAAGAACAGGGGCTATTACAATGAGAGGAAGTAATGAATATCCTATAACTCCAAGAACTTGGCCATATGCAACCTGTGAATTTTCAAAAATTTAAATAAATATCATAGAAATCAAGATACTTATTTTAACCACTATTAAACATCATATATACTTTGTTGTACTTGCATAAACATGAGAATTAGGAAAATCATAAAAGTATCATATCCATTATACTTCAAATTATCATATAGTCTCTTATGTTCCTGGACAATCTCAACAACCCACCATGATTTCAATTATTACCAATTCTGATGATACCCAAATTTGCCCTCTTCTCTCTTTCGAGCTTCAGACTTATATATCCAATTACCTTTAGTATATCTCTTAGTCACGATTTCCCTTGTTGTAGGAGGATTATTTAAAGGAACCACAACCATTTATTTAGATGAAAAATTCAAGTCTAGAGAAGCTGGATGTGACAAATGCAGACTAGAAGGGAAGGGAGAGCAGGTAGGAGAAACTGAAGGGAAAAATATTTTTTAGTGGCTACTGTGTGCCACACTCTGTGATAGAGCTTCACATACCGTGAAGAGCAAAGGCACTAACCTATGTAGTATTACTGTCCCCATTATGAAGAAACTGATTCTCAGAGAGACAAGGTGTTTTGTTTGGGAAAGCAAAGCTAGTTGGTGAGAGTTCAAATTAAGATCTAGGTCTTTTAACTTCTCTATCAACAGTCCTAAATTACCGAAACACTTGGTAATACCTTTTCTCATATAAACATTATATAAGGTTTTGTCTAGAATATAAGAAATAATATGCAAACAAATGTCATTTTAAGTCCCTGTTAGAATTATTATAAATTTTCATAAGCAGAGTGAAAAAGTTACATAGATAAATGTTATTCTAAATTTATTCAAGAGTTATAGGTTAAGATGATGGATTGAGTGCATGTATCTAATACCATTCCTTCCTGAAACTCCACTAAAAGGGAAGGAAAAAAAGAAACTCCTTTTTATAAGAGGCACAAACAGGAGATGAGAAGATGGGACAACAGCAACTTAATTTTGGAAACTGGAAAGCAGAAGGCCAAGAGCTAAGAAACAAACATGGAGACCTTTCCACCAAGTGTGAGAAAAGAGCTCAAGAGTTCTCCATTTAGCCTTCAATGTTCATAGAGTAAGCCTGATATGAGTCAGCACCCACATCATATAATAACTCCACCTGGCATCCTTTGTGTTTTACTCTCTCCACAGAGAGTTGAATTCCAGAGTGCTGGAATTCCTGTTTATAGTAATTCATAAAGTCTAATTTAACGGAACAGTGATTCTCAAGGTGTGGCCCATGGACCTCTAGGGGTCCTAGAGACTTTTCTAAAAGACTGTAAAGTCAAAACTATTTTTTATAATAGAGGATTTCCCAGGCAGTCCAGTGGTTAAGGCTCCACGCTTCAACTGCAAGGGGCATGGGTAAATTCATCCCTGGTCAGGGAACTAAGATTCCTCATACCATGAGGCATGGCCAAAAAATTAAAACAAAACAATAAAAAAAAAACACAACTATTTTTTATAATGGTAATATAACATTATTTGCCTTTTTAATTGGGTTGATATGGGTACTAACAGAGCAAAAGCAATGGGTAAAACATGCTGTTTTAGCATGAATCAAGATGACATGAGGTATACTAGTAGTTACTGTGTTCTTTACCACCACATACTCACAGAAAAAGAAGGAAAAAAGCCAGTTTCACTTAAGAATGTCCTTAATGAAGCAGTTAAAATTATTAATTTTATTAAGCCTCTTTTTAATATTCTGTGTAACAAAATGCGAAGTACAAAGAATGCATTTCTTCTGTATCTTGATTCAATGGTTATCTCAAGGAACAGTTGCATTTGTACAACTGTTTGAGTGAAGAGTTGAATTAGATGACGTAGCCATAAGAACACCACTTTTACTTGAAAGAACAACTTAAAGACAAACTATGGTTATTCAGAGTTAGGTACTGACAGGCAACATGAATGAAAATGAATGAAGTGAGCCTATTACTTCAAGGAAAACTGACAGTATTTCTTCCAAATTACAAAATTTTATCTCTTAAGCAAAAAGTAGAATTTAGAAAACTTGTATCCAAACACTGTAATCTTGACAGTTTTCCAATACAGATTTTTCTGATGAGATAAGTGGTGATATTAATGAATGTGATTTTCTGATATTGTATAATAAGGCAAGTCAACATTTGGAAGATCTGCAAAACTCAGTGCACTAATATTTTCTAGATGATCATGCATGGGTAAGAAGATCCATCCAAAGTGAACTGCAATAATACAGAGTATAAAAAGTTCACTGATATGGTTTGAGATTCCTCACTGCAACAAATCTTTAAGAAACTATTGCTTGCTGAGTGTTGATGTAGTATCAGAGTAGAATAACCACAATCATCCAAAAAAATTATTAAAATACTCTTCCTTTTCAAATTATATTCCTGTGTGAGGCTTTTTTATATATACTTTAACCAAAACAATATATCGTAACAAATGAATGCAGAAAGCAGATATTACAATCCAGTTGCCACTAACCCAGACATTAAAGCTACTTGCAAAAATGTAAAACAATGCCTCTTTTTCACTGTTTTGAAAAATAGTTTTCTTTAAAATGTATTTTTTATGTTAAAATGTATCTGGTTTACTTTTAATTTTAAATGAATAAATATAAATTTAAAAATTTTATTTTAATTTAGAATACAGTAAATATTGATAAATACAACCTACATGAAAAAATCTCTTTGGGGACCTGAGATCAAAAAGTTTGAGAACTACTATAACAGAGAACAAATCGCATGCTTCCCTAAAAAGCTATAAATTGTTTATGAGTGAAATTGGAGTTTTTCTTTCCTCTTTATTTCTCGTAACATTTGTTGAGTATGCATAATACTAATATGTAGATCACCTTAAAAGAAGTAGCATAACTTAAAAGCAATTCTGGGACAATAGACAGTTATAATAAACATAGCTACTGACAGTATCTGCAGCAACAAAAATAAAGCTTACCATAAAAAACAAAGGCTATTTTCAAAATTAACCACTTACTTCTCCACCAAGAACTCTGGCCAGTAAGAAAATTGTTAGTGAACCAAATATCCAAATGGTTATAATCCATGAGACCACCTTAAGAGAAAAAAAATTCATGCAATTAATATCTGTGTACCAAATAAGCTGATAATTTCCCATGAACTCAATTCTCTACCATATAAAATACTTTGGTAAACCCAACTTCAGGTCATAGAGAGTTTGGTTCTTTCTGAAACTTAATAAGTATATAACATGTCATATAATTTTATATACAAACAAAATTTAGCAATGATCAATTGCCTAAGGAAACCTTAGTATTTTAAGATCTATGATACAAGATTACTGCAAAAAGAGAACAAACTGTTGACTCCCAACCCCTGGTTTATAGCATTCTGCAAGGTAAATTCATCCATGAAACAAGTTACCAGTCTTCTCAGAAGGTCTCTAAAATTTATATTAATTACACATTTATCCAAGTAATAAAATGTGGGTGACACTTCAATTTTAACATAATAATGACACATGCATACATTTCCAAGTTCTGTCTGCTTTGGGGGAGGGGGGGTCTAGAAATAATGACACCCAGTAGCAACATAAGCACACTTACTGCCCAGATCCTGGTTTCTAAATATTCCCCAATAAAAGAAACTAGGAATCCCTAGAGAAATGATCAATTCCAGGGCTGGGACAGGGACAATAAAAGGTGAGCTCAGAACACTCTGTGGAGTCAGAAAGAAAGGAAGTGCTCAAAAAAGGATGGGGTTATGTCAAAAGGACACAAACGCTAACCTGAAGGAGCTCCCAATGGCTAAAGCTGCAATAAGCTGAGTAATAAAAAAAATGATAGTACTGGATTATAGTCCAGAAAATAAAATAAATATCCATGAGTCCATACTGACAAAAGTAAATGACTAAGTAATGACAAAGAAAGAATAGCTGTTCCAAAGAGAATACCAATTAATACATGTGGAAGGAATGAGGAAAATCACCATTCAGTAAACAATACAGTAATAATTGTTGCATGCAAGTTCCATCAGTAGATGCTAAAATTAGTGGGCTAAAGTTTGATGAGAAACAGGGTATTTTCACAGTCACAAAGTTATCTCCACAAGATATTTATTATATTAAAAAGGGAAAAATAGCAACTTTACAGTGGAAGAACTGGGCATATACCACCCCATCACCTAACCAAGTGATCGTTAATAGCACCAGTAATAAGACATATTAGTATCATGTAATGCCTGATAGTACATAGAGAAGGGCACAATGTCACTTCTGTGGTATTCTTGCCAAAAATGTATGACCCCAATCCAGTCATGAGAAAACATTAAACAAAGCCAAATTAAGAAACATTCTATGGAGATAAGAATCTTCTGTTTAAAGCCTCTGAACATTTTGTTCAAAGAAAGACTATATAAAATAGATAAAATTCACGTAGAGACCTTCTACATGAATGGTTGGTGGTGGGTATCAGAGCAGAACCTCCATTCAACTTCTTCAATGGTCCTTATACTTGCAACAGAATACTTGATATAAACTACTAATCCAAGGTAAACATTAATAGGATGTTATGGGTCTTCCTATGGAGAGAATACTCTGAATTATCCACTGAGCACTAAATGTAATCACAACTGTCCTTTTAAAAAGGAGGTAGAGGGAGATTTAACTACAGCAGGGAAGGCAATGTGACAATGGAAACAGAGATTGCACTGATACAGCCAGAAGTCAAGGAATGTTGGTAGCCTCCAGACATGGGAAGAGGCAAGCAACAGACTGTCCTGGAGCCTCCAGATGAACCAGCCCTGCTGACATTTTGATTTTAGCCCTTTAACACTCAATTTGGATTTCTGACTTCCAGAACTGTCAAAGAATAAATCTGCACTGTTTTAAGCCACTTAACTTGTGGAAATCTGTATAGTACAAAAGGAAACTAATTCATTTCCAAATCACTCTATAGTGAAGAGTTATTTTTTACTCCCCTAAAGCCTTAAACTAGGGATGAGGGAGTAATGTGTATATGCTGTATTTTGATGATAAAGCTTCTGAGAATAGGACAAAGTATTATGCAAAAACAAATACTAATAGAATTCTTATTATCATTTATTAAAATTTACTTTAAAAAACTGAACTAGTACCTCCCAGGTGGTGCAGTGGTTAAGAATCCGCCTGCCAATGCAGGGGACACAGGTTCAATCTCTGCCCCAGGAAGACACCACATGCTGAGAAGCAACTAAGCCCATGTGCCACAACCATTGAGCCTGTGCTCTAGAGTCTGTGAACCACAACTATTGAGCCCATGTGCTACAACTACTGAAGCCCATGCGCCTAGATCCCATGCTCTGAAACAAGAGATGCTACCACAATGAGGAGCCCACGCACCACAATGAAGAGCAGCCCCTGCTCGCTGCAACTAGAGAAAGCCTGTGTGCAGCAACAAAGACCCAACACAGCCAATAAATAAATTAATTAATTAATTAATAAAAAAACAGAACTAAAAATGAATAAAAGATAAGAATATGAGTACTGTATTTCAAACTCTTTATTCTTTGGGGAAGTCAGAAAGGGTATAGGCAGCTGGGAGCAGTCCCAATCATTTACCCACTTGCCATACAAATACTAATACTTTTTATGTGAATGATGATGTAGAAGAGTTTGGAAACCATTCATCCAAGGCATTCCCCACTTACTTAATTAAGAACAGCTGTAGGGATGAACAAGTGAGAAATAATGGGCAAAGCTAAAGCATTTCTTAAAGATAATGAAGTACTATAGTTAATATTTGGCTATTTTAAATTTTAAAACTCAAACTATTTAGAATTTGTAAAAAGTAAGATATACTTACCCTAAACTGTCCATATAATGATATCATGGAAAAGAAAAGAACAACAGCCAGAGGCCCCCAAAAGTCAGGATTGTCTCTCACCACTTGTCTATTAAAACCAAGTGATGGCATTGGCATCAAAACACATCGAATTTTGTAGTAAATATCCTTTAGGTCGATATCCAATTCTTCCCTATAATTTTAAAATAAGAATTCTTAAAAAGCACATACTTCTGAATACTAGGACACAGTAGAATTTAAGAAAAGTTTAAATATAACAGTATAGTCGCCATAGGTCAACAAAACATTTGCATTTGAAGTACCACATTTCACTGGTTCCAAGATGTGCATTTTCAACATATCAAGATCTCTAAAGCTGGGATGCATCTCACAATAGCTGGTGTCTTACAACTGTTGTCGGTCTGGAGTGAAGCCAAGTGCTTCCAAGATCTGCCTTTCCTTTTGTCAGTCTCCTGGAGGCACTACCAATTTGGAACTTTAAATAAAATTCTCTGCTTGAGACTTTTTGGGACCATACTGATAACTCAGACCCCAATCCTATATTCTCATGGGAACTTTTTCTTTCAACACCCCACCCAGTGCCAAACAGACAAGCAAACTTCCTTGCTGTCTCTTTTTGTATGATAGGTTATTTCTCATTTATCCTTACACTAAGGAGATAAGATAGCCCTTTGATATCCTAACTTTACGCTGTCTTAAGCACTCTTTCTCTTTTATCAATAAACACGAAATAACTGCATCTTATAATTCAAATCTTAGATTTGATGAAATTTGGTATACTAACATTAAGAAACAGGATGTTTTAGCACTTGATCTATACCAATAATTACTACAGAGAATAACTTGGTAACCCCTTGATTTTACAAAGCTAAATGTTCTTCCTTCCAAAACTGTTAAATTCTTCACCTTTTCCCCCCAAATGATACATAATCACTTAAAAATTTTCAAGTACTATGAAGAAAGTGAAAGTATCCCAGGGGCAGCTCTAGAACTTCTATGTGGGAGAGAGTTTGGAGGCTAATCTTTTTGGAAAAGATACTTCAGATAGCTATAGACCCAGGTAAATCCTAACAGTTTAAGAGTATATCTGTATGTGATATAGGATTATGATTCTTTTAACTTTTGCCATTCAGTAGGTTAAAAATATTCTCTCATTATTTCAGTTTTACTAATTATAGTTGACCTTGAACAAAGAGGTGGTTATGGGCACCACCCTCAGTCAACAATCCATGTATAATTTTGACTCCCCCAAAACTTAACTACTAATAGCCTACTGTTGACCAGAAGCTTTACCAGTCACATAAACAGTTGATTAACACATATTTTACATGTTACATGTACATCTACATATATTTTATGCATTCATGACATACCTTTCTCTTAATTTTTTTGATACTTCTAGACTACATGGTTTGCAAGTTTTTTCACATTTTTTTCACTCAAAAAATGTTTCCAATATATATACTGAAAATAATCCATGTACAAGTAGACCTACACATTTCAAACCTGTGTTGTTCAAGGGTACAACCTGTGTTGTACTAGTATAACTGAAAATAACTAAAACTTTACACCAAAAAGGTTAAGATTTTCCATACTTGTCTTAAATAATATGAAAGAATTTAATCACCCCATAGACAAGCTCTAAAAACCAAAAAATACAAATTATTTTTACATACAAGAGTGGCTTGTTATCTTCAGGGTCATCATCTTCAACTTCCAAAAGCCAGCCATATCCTCTTTGTCTCAGAAATGTAGTAGCTGTAGATTCTTTGATAAAATCTCCACCAAGGTTTAACTTGACATCTGGGGATGCTATTGAACCACTGAGATCTTAGGAGAAAAGAGAACAAAACTATAAACCAAGGTAAAATGTGTGAATCCTAACCAACATAAACATTTATTTATTCAATTAAATAATTATCACTTGGAGATCTCTAAGTATGAACATCTGCTACTGCAGACAATCTTCATATTTTATAGTTGATAGTGCTAAAAACAAGACAGCAGGCCCAAAATGGAGTCACTTATGCTAAGTTCCATGTCATCAAACCAAGACGTAATTAAAGTTTCGGCCTCTCCCAGAAATAGAATCTTAAACTAATGAATCAGGAATCACCCAGTCAGCACTAGTGAGGTAATCTGCCTGACAGACTCCTGCAGTCTCCTAAAAGAAAGTGATCTTGCCATAACTATCCACTTTTAGCTAGTATAACTTCTCCGTCCTGCTTTCTTCTGCCTAAAGTATTTCATTTTTGTATAGCTCCTCAGATCTCCTTTCTATCTACTAAATGAGATGCTGCCCAATTCATGAATCACTGAAAAAACCAAAAAAATCTTTAAAAGTTACTCAGCTTAATTTTGTTTTTTCAACAGGTATCTAAAAACCACTTTCTATTTTTATAAGAAAATGAAAATGAGAGACATGAAGACACATGAAAGCTTTCACATCTAATTAACTAGCCTTGTACTAGAATCTAGACTTACAACTGTAACTTTAAAATTTAAATGGAAGACATATACAAAATATATTACAGGATACCATTTTGGTTTTTTGTTTGTTTGGTTTGGTTTGTCCTTGGCCGCGATGCTTGGCTTGTGGGATCTTCGTTGCCTGACCAGGGACTGAACCCGGGCCTGGCAGCAAAAGCGCCAAGTCCTAACCACTGGACCGCCAGGGAACTCCCAACAGGATATCATTTTGGATTCCCTTTATTATTATGTACTTTATGTGCTTCCGAACAAAGTAACTGTATAAATTCTTTTTAAAGGCATTACATATTTATATATACAAACCATTAGACATAATTTGCTAAAGAAGAACTGTAGATAACTTCCCCTACTTTTTCATATATTTATTCATACATTCCTTCTTTTAAATTACCAAATATTTATGCTAAGTGCTTCAGATTAATGCTTAGTTCTGGATAAATCTGACTAGCAAGAGTTCCCTGCGGGGGGGGGGGAGTCAAGGGAGGGAGGGAATACGGGAATATGTGTATAAATACAGATGATTGAACTTGGTGTACCACAAAAAAAAATAATAAATTAAAAAAAAAAAAAGAGTTCCCTGCTATTTCAGCTAACTTTTTTCTTTATAAAATTACATCACTTATCTTTAGTTTTGGCAAAATAAAGGTTGGTGTTTTTTGTTTAGGTCAATTCTAAAAAGCAGTGAAGACATTCTGTTATCCACACTACAAAACAAATTCCATTCACAGTGTGCACCAAAATAAATTCCATTCACAGTCTGCACCACTGCCTTAGAGGTTACAGATAAACACAGTAGTACATATGTCACATTGTGTGGTTGAAAAAAATTGGGGATAGTAAAGGATTTGCTTGAAGTCATACAGGAATTAACAACAACGAAAAAACCACACACACATTTGTAGGACCAGACAACATGCACTAGTAAACAACCATCAATGTTGTTAACTAGAGGTCACAAGACTGTAGTGGGACTTTAGAAAACAATTTTGGCAACAGCAAACCAGAACACTCAACACAGACTCTCCTTCCCTGGAGATCGTATACAGTAAAAAGAAGAGCTTAATTTGGCACATTACCCTAAATTCTAGGCTAGCTTTTGAGAAATGCCATTAAAAACTTTTGGCTTAAATGTCAATCAATGAGTGGCTCAATTATGAGTCACATAATGATCTGGTTCTGACAACAACTGCAATTAATTATAATAAAGTTTGCGTTATGAAGCTAAGTCCCAGCTTAGCTACTAATACAGCAAATCACTAATGCCTTCTAGTCTCCAATTTCCTATTCAAAGTTCTTTCCAGGTTTAATATTACATGATTCTAAAATGCTTTTATAAGGGAGTTGATTCAGCTAGAGATAAAATGAAAGTACTTTTGAATTCACTGTCCTTCCCTACTTAAAGCTTAAAAATAGTCTCTATAGATGCTAAATGCCATAGAATCTTGTGATTAAAATATTCTCTCAAAATTACTTTCTGCTTCTTTGTCTTACCCTAAGTTGAAAATGAAAGAGCTGAAACTTAACTAAAATTCTACTTCCAACAGGTACAAAGAGTGCTTTCCTGATTTAAAAAGAGGAAGACTTAGATCAGGAAGTCATTAGTACAGCAGTGACATTAAAGGTTTTGGAATTATGAGGAAGGAAAGGACCTTAACAGCTGTTTCCTGGCCTCTAGAAAAGATTGCACTTAAAGTCCTTAATCTAAACCAAAAAAGGATATATAAATTATAGTGCTAAGGAGAGCTGTGGGAAAGAATTGTACATGTTTAGCAGTTTTTCATAGCATGGATGCAAACCTCAAAAAGGCACCTTTAGCTTGCAATTTCGTAGTGTTTTCCATTCTACACAAACTAGGAAAACATCATACACATATGTAGGGGAATGCTAGAAACAGCAGTCTGACACATCACCCAGTTCCCCCAAGACACAATTAGATGTGAGTACAAAAAATCAACAGAAATGTTAAAAAAAAAAAAACAGTAGTTAGCCTAACACGTGATCAAGCTAACACATAAAAAACGGTATTGGAAAACAATGAGAAATAGTTCAAAAATCACTCTAGGAGCACGGCTGTCTTACATTAAATCAGAGTAAGAACCAGTTAGCTTGACTGTCAACTCTAGGATAGGTATCCAGAATTACAAAACATTAATTTTACTTTTTTAAATTAATTAATAATTAATTTATTGGCTGCATTGGGTCTTCATTGCTGCATGGGCTTTCCCTAGTTGAGGCCAGCAGGGGCATCATTGCGGTGCGTGGGCTTCTCACTGCAGTGGCTTCTCTTGTTGCAGAGCACGGGCTCTAGGCACGGGGGCTTCAATAGTTGCGCCACATGGACTCAGCAGTTGGGGCTCGTGGGCTCTAAAACACAGGCTCAGCAGTTGTGGCACAAGGGATTAGTTGCTCCGTGGCATGTGGGATCTTCCCAGACCAGGGATTGAACCCATGTCCCATGCATTGGCTGGCAGATTCCTTTTTTTTTTTCTTTTTTTCCTCTTACTCCATTTTCTTTGGCAGGCAGATTCTTAACCACTTCCCTGTGCCACCAGGGAAGTCCCATAAATTTAAATTAATTCTTTCTTACTACACTATAATATTCTTGTCATTTTCTAAGTAAAAAAACAACATAAAGATAACAATAAATACGAGTGAATTTAAGAGGAAATAATCTTTGAAAGAAACCTTAAAAACGTTTCCACTACTGTTTGGACTCAGAGTGAGGAAGAATATCAGTAAGTTTCAAGTTTTATTGAAGGCCAACTGGAAAAACTGCAGAACAAAACTTAACAGTAATTTTCCTTCCCTTTCAACTCCAGTGTATTTCTGAGTGAGGGATCCTTTCTCTGAATCTTCTATTCAACCTGAGAACTTCACTTGGAACTCAGTCAGTGTAGCAGGATAGTATACTCGGGGTGAGATTTACTGATCTGCCCCTACAAAAGTTCTAGATTTCTATGAAAGAAGAGTAATCTGCAATGAACATGAACATTTCGTTGGTACTTGCCAAATTTTTATATATGTGAATAAGTGTTTTCTTACTTAACAAGCAACAAGAGCAAGGACAAAAATAATTCCATTTTATTAGAATGAAAATGAAATGAAATCCATGTGTGATTAAATCTAAACCAGAACTGACTTTTTTTTTTTTTTTTTTTTAATTTTATTGACTTTCTTTTTAGTTGCGGTGAGTAGGGGCTACTCTTCGCTGTGGTGCACAGGCTCCTCATTGCCGTGGGCTTCAGTAGTTGCAGCACTTGGGCTCAATAGCTGTGGCCCACGGGCTCTAAAGCAGGCTCAATAGTTGTGGCGCATGGGCCTAGCCGCTCCGTGGCAAGTGGGATCTTCCTGCAGCAGGGATCAAACTCATGTCGCCTGCCAATTCTCAACCACTGCGCCACCTAGGAAGCCCCCAGAAATGACTATTCGTGCAGCAAAATAAAATAAGCACGTTTCACACTTGAGGGGATAAATTCCATTGTTCCATTTTAGTTATAAAAACATTTTAATGCATATATAGGCCAATGAAAGAGCTCAAGAAACCAACACAAGTACATAATGACTTTATAATTGCTAGACTTATACTGGAGTTGATTATGTTACTCCATGAGAAAAAATTTTAAAGCCTTATATAAAATTGTGTCCTAGATTATATTTTTATTCATATCATTTTGGTTTATAATTTTAGTAGCTCTACTATTCAATACTGCCAATTAATTTTTACATTGCACATAATATTAAAATCAATTACACTTCCTGAGCCTACCTTTAGAAAAATTAAATCCCATGTTGGCATAAACCGTTATCTAACAGAAATTTCTTTTATTTGCCTTATAAGTCTTTTCATTTTTATTTTGAAATAATTATAGATTCACAGGAAGTTGCATAGAGTTTATATGTACCCTTCACCCCATTTCCCTCAATAGTACCATACCATCACATATACTATAAAAATCAGGACACTGGCATTGATTCAGTCGATAGACCTTATTCAGATTTTACCAGTTTCAAGTGCACTTATTTGTGTGTGTGTGTACATGTGTATAGTTCTCTGCAATTTAATCACATTTATAGACTTGTGTAATGCCTTACAAGTTTAAAATTTATGAAAAGAAATAGATTAATTCTTTAAAAGATAAATCTTGCTTAACTACCTTTTTTTCTCCCCAAGAAAGGTTGACTAAAAAGTCATTTTCAATTTTCAAACAGGGAAGAAAAGTTATTCTTGTACCCAGTATATCATATATTGTACTTCATGGGCATATTGTATAGAAGATATTTATGATAATACCTACATGGATATAACTTTCTAAAAATCAAGTAGTAAATTTTTAAAGAGGAAAAAACTAAAGATTCCTCTATCAACACAACTAAATTATATTACAGGTGATATCCTTTCTGGGGAGGAGGAATATCATACAAAGCAGGCGAAAAGGCCACCTTAACAGAGTAACAGAAAATTATTGTTTACTCAAAAAAGCATATTAATAAAAAATTATTGATTATGTCTACAAATTACTGATCACAATAATGTACTGTGAGTTGTACATACCATCATTTTTATATAGGAGTATCTTAGTCTGTTTAGGCTGCTATAACAAAATACCATAGACTGGGTGGCTTATAAACAATAGAAATTTGTTTCTCACAGTTCTGGAGGTTGGAAGTCTGAAGTCAGGGTGTCAATCAAATATGATACAAACAGATGGAGGGACATACCATGTTCTTGGATTGTTAGAATCAACATTGTGAAAATGACTATACTACCCAAAGCAATTTACAGATTCAACGCAATCCCTATCAAATCACCAATGGTATTTTTCACAGAACTAGAACAAGAAATTTTACGATTTGTATGGAAACACAAAAGACCTCGAACAGCGAAAGCAATCTTGAGAAGTAAAGAAGGAGTTGGTGGAATCAGGCTCCCTGACTTCAAACTATACTACAAGGCTACAGTGATCAAGACAGTGTGGTACTGGCACAAAAACAGAAATATAAATCAATGGAACAGAGAGCCCAGAGATAAACCCACGCACATATGGACACCTTATCTTTGACAAAGGAGGCAAGGATATACAATGGAAAAAAGACAGCTTCTTTAATAAGTGGCGCTGGGAAAACTGGACAGCTACATGTAAAAGAATGAATTTAGAATACTTCCTAACACCATACACAAAAAAAAAGCTCAAAATGGATTAAAGACCTACATGTAAGGCCAGACACTATCAAACTCCTAGAGGAAAACATAGGCAGAACACTCTATGACACACATCGAAGCAAGATCCTTACTGACCCACCTCCTAGAATCATGGAAATAAAATCAAGAATAAACAAATGGGACCGAATGAAATTTAAAAGCTTTTGCACAGCAGAAGAAACCATAAACAAGAAGACAACCCTCAGAATGGGAGAAAATACTTGCCAACGAAGCAACAGACAAAGGATTAATCTCCAAAACATACAAGCAGCTCATGCAGCTTAATAACAGAAAAGCAAATAACCCAATCCACAAATGGGCGGAAGACCTAAATAGACATTTCTCCAAAGAAGACACACAGGTGGCCAACAAACACATGAAAAGATGCTCAACATTACTACTCATTAGAGAAATGCAAGTCAAAGACACAGTGAGGTATCATCTCACACCAGTCAGAATGGCCATCATCAAAAAATCTAGAAACAATAAATGTTGGAGAGGGTGCGGAGAAAAGGGAACCCTGCTGCACTGTTGGTGGGAATGTAAGTTGGTACAGCCACTATGGAAAACAATTCGGAGGTTCCTTAACAAACTAAAAATGGAACTACCATACGACCCAGCAATCCCACTACTGGGCATATACCCAGAGAAAACCAGGATCCAAAAAGAAACATGTACCACAATGTTCATTGCAGCACTATTTACAATAGCCAGGACATGGAAGCAACCTAAATGCCCATCAACAGATGAATGGATAAAGAAGATGTGGCACATATATACAATGGAATATTATTCAGCCATAAAAATGAATGAAATTGTGTTATTTGTAGTGAGGTGGATGGACCTACAGACTGTCATACAGAGCGAAGTAAGCCAGAAAGAGAAAAACAAATACCGTATGCTAACTCATACATATGGAATCTAAAAAAATGGTACTAATGAACCCAGTGACAGGGCAAGAGTAAAGATTCAGATGTAGAGAACAGACTTGAGGACATGGGGTGGGGGTGGGGGCGAAGGGGAAGCTGGGACAAAGTGAGAGAGTAGTATTGATGTATATACACTACCAAATGTAAAACAAGATAGCTAGTGTGAACTTGCTGCATAACATAGGGAGATAAACTCGATGATGGGTGATGACTTAGAGAGCTGGGATAGGGAGGGTGGGAGGGAGTCAAGGGAGGGAGGCGATATGGGGATATATGTATAAATACAGCTGATTCACTTTGGTGTACAGCGAAAACTGTCAACTATAAATTGGCATTTGATATGGGCACTTGCCATCTACCTCTACTACAATGATTAATTCACACGTGCTGCTGCAGCTGCTTACCTTCAACATCCCCTGAAGAGAATTCAGGGTGGAGGCCAGGAATGAGGCACTCTGCTTTGGAAAATGGGTGGAACAGATCTTCAGATAGTTAGATGTTTTCAGGAGCTGATTTTATGAGCCCAACCCTCGCATCTCCTCAAATCTAGAAAAGCACTAAATCCCTACATGGTGACGTCTGCTCCTCGTGACTAGCAGAAACCCCCCATAAAAAATGTATTTGATTGCATGTACTCCTCCTTTACCAAGGATACATATATACTAATCTTCCCCACTGCCTCTTTGGAACAGTTTCTCAGACCCATCTGGGATGCTGACTCCTGGGCTGCAGTCCTCATTTTGCCCCAAATAAACTCAACTCGCAACTCTCAAACAGTGCAATTTTTTTAAGTCAAAAACTGGCACAATAGTGTAAAGCAACTATATTCCAATAAAGAGCTCCAAAATAAAAACAAAAATAAAGTCAGGGCGTCAGCATGGTCCGGTAAAGGCTCTCTTCTGGCTAGCTGACTTCTCCTTGTGCCCTCATATGGCAGAAGGGGGTAGGGAGACCTGTGGAATCTTTTTTATAAGGGCACTAATCCCATTTATGAGGGCCCCAATCCCATTTACGAGGGCCCCATCTTCATGACCTAAGTACCTCCCAAAGGCCCCACATCCTAATATCATCACTGGGCATCAGGATTTCAACATATGAATTTTGGAGGACACAAACATTCAGACCATCAAAAGGGGTAAAAATACTGAGGAAGGCTGAGCTCAAAAAAGCAATATATTGAGCCCAGTCCTCTTCTGTAGACTTATACAATCAACTGTCAGCTTAACATGTCAGCTTAACATTGTGGCTATTTCAAAAGCATCTAAAACTCAACATTCCAAAACTGAATTCTTGATCTTTAAGATCTTCCTCCAGTTTTTTATTTCAGCGAATAGTACCACTAATCCCATCCAGCACCGTATACCAGAAGTTTGATTATCCTTAACAGTTTCCTTCATTCACATGCTCCCCACACCATTCAACTACCACTAAATTCTATCACTTTTACCCTTAAATATTTTTTGAACGTGCCCACTTTTCTCCATTTCCACCACCTGAACTAAGTTAATGCAAACTATCATCTCCTGCCTGCATAATGGTCTACTAATTGCCTCCCCAGACATTCTCCTTCCAATCCATTCTCACCTATAGCCAGAAGAATCCTTTTTAAATGTAAATCTTTCACTCTCCTGTTTAAAATCCTTCAGTGGCCTCCCACTGCTTTTCCAACTCAAATCTAACAACCTCTACATGCCCTATCTACTTCTCCAGAACAATTTTCTGCCTCCCTCCCCACCCTGACCCCATGCTCTAGCCATATTAAGCCTCTCCGTTCTTTGAATGAACCAGGATCCCTTGTACCTCAGGGACTTTGTACCAGGCTGTCTCCCCTAACTTTAGATAATTAAATGCCACCCATTAGATTAGTTCCTTTCATAGTCCCCTGAACTTTTCCTTCACAGCATTTATCACTATTAATAATAATATATTTGCATGATTATTTGGTTAATGTCTATAAGCTGTCTGATGGGAGGAACTAAGTGTGTTTGTTGTAGTTTTGTTTTGAACGTATCTCCAGTACCTATAACAGTGCCAGGCCCAAAGTAGGCAAACCAACAAATGTGTGCTGACTGGATGAATTAATTAATGGAAGGGCAAATAGCTCCATAGAGCTTATATCAAGAAGAGACATTAGAGGCTTTTAATAAAGCAAATATACAAAATTAGATTTGTATTCTGTAAACATCTTAGCTGCACTATGGAGGACTGATTTAAGTGGGGAGAGATTTGAGGAGGGAGTATGGCCAGCAAAGAGTATAGATGAGAAATGGAAAGGATCTGAACTAAGGCAATGTCAGTAGAGAGGGAAGAACAGATTAATTATATAGCTATGCCGGAGCTCCTCATGCCGAGCAGGGCCCTGTGGGGCTCCTGGGCACAAAGTCTTTCTGTGTCCCCTATTTCTTTGATTATAGGAAACACTCTTCATTCAGCCTCTGTGACCTTCCCTGAGTTCCAATGGGCAGATTCAAGCTGTTGTTAATTAGGGAAAGGAGAGGATGCATGAGACCAGGGAGAAACAGTCAAGAGCAGCCTTGGGGCAAGGTCCTATTTCCCCATCAACAATACATACAATATCTCTGAGCTATTTTGCAGATGTTGAAACCCCTGCCCACAAGCATGCAGACCCCAGACCAGTTCGACTTGAAGGTTGATGATGCTGACTCCTACTTCCCTCACCACCAGCCCACCAGAAGAATGCAAGACTGTTACTGCCCTGATCCTTATCACCTACCTCTGACCAGGAGCCCCAACTATAAGACCTCTCCCTATTCCCCAGAGAGGGGAGCACAGTTCCGGAGGCACTAACCTACTGTGTTCCCTCTTTGCTTGGCAAAGTAATAAAGCTATCTTTTCTACTCCTCCAAAGCTCTGTCTCCATATTTCTATTTGCCACTGGTGAACAGAGGCTGGGTTTTTTTTTTTTTTTTGGCAACACTATTCTGAAATAATTTGATGATCAACTGAATATGAGAAAGTGAGAGAGACTATAGACAAGCTTCTTGCCTTTGGCAAGAGGAACTATATCACAAACATTAAGTCATTTTCACTTGAGTACCTTCCTCATTTTCAACACTGGTTAATTAATCCACCAATAAATATTTAAGGATTACTTATTTCTATAATGCCCTGAGAGTGATATAAAGAAGTGAGATACTTTAAGGAGTTTAAAATCCAATTGACAGCATATCCAAACAATGGAATTTTTTTCAGCCAGAAAAGGAATGAGTTACTGATTCATGCTGTAACATGAATGAACCTTGAAAGTATTACTCTCAGTGAAAGAAACCAGACACAAAAGGTCACATATTGTACTACTCTGTTTACATGAAATGTCCAGAACAGGCAAATATATATAGAGAGAAAGTAGACTGGTGGTTGCCAGAGGCTGGAAGGCAGGGAGGGAATGGAGAGTGACTGAAAATGGGTACAGGGTTTCTTTTTGGAATGCTGAATATGATACAAAACTCCATGAGTACTGTAAAACACACTCTTCTATAGGTAAACGACAATGCCTATTACCAACAGCTCATAGGTGCCATTGGAGTAAAGAGACCTAAGCTATCAAAGAACGTAGTCAGGAGGGATATGTGGAAGTAGAACCGGAATCTGGCCACGAGAGATAAGTGGATGAGCAGAGAAGGAATAAGAAATCATTCCAAGGATGGGAGAAAATATTTGCAAATGATGCGACAAACAAGAGCTTAATCTACAAAATATACAAATAGCTTATACAACCTAAAACCAAAAAAACAAACAATCCTATCAAAAAATGGGCAGAATACCTTAACAGACATTTCTCCAAAGACATACAGGTGGCCAGCAGGCACATGAAAAGATACTCAACATCACTAATTATTAGAGAAATGCAATTCGAAACCACCTCACGCCAGTTAGAATGGCCATCATTAAAAAGTCTACAAATAACAAATGCTGGAGATGGTGTGGAGAAAAGGGAACCCTCCTACACCGCTGGTGGGAATCTAAGTTGGTACAGCCACTATGGAAAACAGTGTGGTGGTTCCTCAGAAAACTAAAAACAGAATTACCACATGAGGGACTTCCCTGGTGGCTCAGTGGTTCAGAGTTCACCTGCCAGTGCAAGGGACACAGCTTCAATCCCTGATCCCAGAAGATCCCACATGCCACAGAGCAACTAGGCCCGTGTGCCACAACTACTAAGCCTGTGTTCTAGAGCCCACGAGCCACAACTACTGAGCCCGTGTGGCACAACTACTGAAGCCTGTGCACCTAGAGCCCATGCTCTGTGACAAGAGAAGCCACCACAGTGAGAAGTTCATGCACCGCAATGAAGAGTAGGCCCTGCTTGACGCAACTAGAGAAAGCCCATGTACAACAACGAAGATGCAACACAGCCAAAAAAAATAAAAATAAAAAAGAATTACCATGTGATCCAGCAATCCCACTCCTGGGCATATACCCACACAAAACCATGTTTCAAAAAGATACATGCACCCCTATGTCCACAGCAGCACTATTCACAATAGCCAAAACATGGAAACAACCTAAATGTCCACCAACAGATGAATGGATAAAGAAGATGTGGTACATATATACAGTGGAATACTACTCGGCCATAAAAAAAGAACAAAATAATGCCATTTGCAGCAACACGGATGCAACCATAGATTATCATACTAAGTGAAGTAAGTCAGAAAGAGAAAGACAAATACCATATGTTATCACTTATATGTGGAATCTGAAGTATGGCACACATGAACCTACCTACGAAACAGAAACAGACTCACAGACACAGAGAACAGACTTGTGATTGCCAAGGGGGAGAAGGGTGGAAGAGCAAAGGACTGGGAGTTTAGGATTCACAGATGTAAACTATTACATATGGGATGAATAAACAACAAGATCCTAATGTATAGCACAGGGAACTGTATTCAATATCCTGTAATAAAACATAATGGAAAAGAATATCAAAAAAGAATGTCTATATGTGTATAACTGAGTCATTCTGCTGTATAGCAGAGACTGGCACAATACTGCAAATTAACTATACTTCAATAAAAAAGAAATAAAATTTTAAAGAAAGAAAGAAAGAAAGATTCCAAGGAAAAGAAAGGGCAGAGACAAAGGCATGGAAGCCCAAGGCTTATGAAAGGCAGAGTTCAAAAGTTGTGGAAGATAGGTTGGGGACAAAGTGTTAAGAGAATAAATATCAGGCAAAAAAACCTCAATTTTTTAAAACTTGTCTTTATAGGCAAGTGTTTCTTTATGCATGTTCTATGGCACCTGGATCCTATGAGATGCCCTCCACAAAAAGCTTTTGATAGTCACTAAGTTTGGAAAATCCTCCACTTGGAATTTCAGAACTAATATTGGCATATTAAAGGCTCTAGGAATTATGCATTAAGAAAACTGGTTTAACTTAGCTTAACACATTATTTACCAAATTTTTGTCACAGAACCTTTCCCCTTTGGGAAACACTGCTGAAGATCCGTCTGCAGATGATAGGAAGCAATTCAAGTTTCAGCAGAGTGGTAGGGATTGTTGGATGCTGAGGAAATAGGAAGTAACAGAGAAGTAAAGAAAACGGGAAGTAGTAGATTTAATTAAAAGTTCTGTCAATTAGGAGGGGACCTGTGAGTGATGATAGTGATGGAAGAACCAGAGGAGAAATAAAAAGTTCTAGACAGGAAAACAAAGAAAGGTTCCAAAAGAGGCAAGAAGATACAGGAATAAAAGCACTAATAGAGGCTTATCCTAGGAAAGAAAGAAATGTTTCCTTTAAGATTTGGAGGAAAGATGAATGTTTTGATATAGATACAAAGATATTTAGAGGTAGAAAAACATAAGGATGGGAAAATGGCTTTTGGGTGGCATAGATTATCTTCCTTGCTTAGTGGCCTCTGTTCATGTCCTTTCCAACTACTTGTTGGACTTCTGTTGAATTAGTGTTGGCTTCAGTTCTAGCAGCACAACACCTTTATCTTAATCAAAAAGTATCATGTGGTCATCCAACATTTATTAAGTTCCTGCTATGTACCAGGCTCTGTGCTAAGCAGTAGGTATGATACTGGTAAACAGTAAAACACAGCTTCTAAACCCAAGGAGCTCATGGCTGCATTGTTTTAGGTCTGTGAAGATTAAGAAATATAAAATACAGGGACTGCCTTGACCAATTACTGCATGTGCATAATTTTTAAGTGAAGCTCTTCCCTCTTTTCAACCTGAAGAACTATTTTTCCTTCAAAATGTACCTCATCTCTCTCTGAAGACTTTCTTGATCCCTTCCTGCAGTTAACCACTTCCACCTTTGAACCTCCTTTTTATACCATTTATTACGTATGATGAATTTTTTTAAATCCCTTTCTTATTAAGCCATTCTTGGTGTTAGGGACTTCCTCATATGCAGTCCCTTGCATATGGACGTACTCCCTCCATCCTACATACACAAAACATTATCTATCTTTCAAACTTTGGCAAAATATTACCTCTATTAAACTGTCCCTGATCTTTTAGCTATAAAAAACTTCCTCCTCTCCTTGTTGATCTCTCATAATATTCTAAATCAGTGCCTCTCAAGCTTCAATGTGCATATGAATCACTGAAAGATGATCTTGTCAAAATGCAAATTATGATTAAGGCAGATTCTGCATTACTAGTGCCCAGCAATGCCAATGCTGCTGGTCTGTGGAAATAAAGCAGGCAAAGAATTCCTTATTTGTGCGATACAAAACAAAGTCAAAGGATTGCCTTAAAGACTTCTATATTATACTTTACACATGTATAATGGTATCATTACATTCTTGCATTTATACACATGCATTTCATTACTGGTTTTGGATGTAGTTTCACACCACAAACTTGAATATTGAGTCTGGATTTCATTATTCATTTATTTATTCATTTACTGGCTTATTCACACACAGCCTATGTTCTTTTTTTTTTTTTTTTTTTTTTAATTTGGCCTATGTTCTTTTAACTTGTACTTATGGACTCTGCTTTTATACGCATTAAGTAATTTTCACAATATTCTTAAAAGTGTGATTTTCATTTTATGGATGAAAATTTGAGTTTATAGAAGCTGTGTAATTTGGCCAATATCACATAGCTATTGTAAGAGTCAGAACTTTAACTGAAGTCTTCTGGCTCTAAATCCAGTAATTTTTTAGTTATACCATCCAAAATGTGCTAGGTTTTGTTGTCCCAAGTATCTAGGTCATAGGAGATAAAAGAAAGCAGAAATCATTTATTCCATCAACAAACAATTATTTTCTGATGCTTATATTCTGGGTTCTGTGCTAAGTGCTGGGATATAGAAAAGATTAGGGATGTTTCTGAGAAACAGTTAAGCAAAATTTCAGCACTGGAGTAGTATTTGAGTTCAGCCTTAAGTTTCATCTCGAGTTCAGCCTTAAGTTTCATCTTTAAGGAGGAGAAAGCATTCTAAGCATGAGGACCAGGATATACACAGATATAGAGACATACACCAAGGCACACTTTAGAACAAAGGACATGTACAAATTAGTAAGGATAAATATCATTAAGAGAGAGACTTGGACAGAATCTAAAAATAAGGTATACATGAAAATATCTATAAGCTGAAAACATTCATGGTTAGATAAACATCATAAAAAGGGAAAAGCAAGAATCTACATGACATGCTTAGGAACCAGAGAGGAGACTTGGTGTTGTAGAGTCAAATGTTCATGTGGGACGAGTTAACAGTAAAACCTAAAGCAGCAGCAACACTGCTAACAAATACTGAGCACTTAACTCTTCCAGATGTACTAAGTGCTTTGCATCTGCAAAATATTTGAGCACTTGGGTATTATTATTCTCATTTTATGTATACAGAAAACTGAGGTCAAGAGAGATTGAGTAACTTGCCCAATATCACCTAGATAGTAATTGGTAAAAAACAGGATGCAAATCCAGAACTCTATACATCAGAAACACTATTCAGTTTACAAAAATACATGTAAGACTCATCATGGTTTAGTATAAAGAAATCTGAGGAGACAGAACACTAGCTCTTAATTTCACATCCTTCATGTGGAGGTTACTGAACATCTCTAAGTCTCAGGTTCACTATAAAACATAGGAATAATAAAGCCTAGCAGGATTCTTATCCTGCTGTTTGCTTAAAATACTTTGTAAATTTAAACTGTGTAATGTTATAAACTTGAGGGTATTATTATACAAATATCTCTCCCTGTCTATATATACCTGGATATACAGGGAGTCTATACATTCTTGGAGACTATACAGAAAAGTTTGAACGTTATGGATTTACTGATTCCAGGTTTCTTGGTTTCGTACATGGAGTCAATGGATTAGCTTGTTATATTATTGTCAAATTTCTTAGGTATATTTAAGAAAGGTAATTCCTGGAGGAAAGTAAGATATGAAAACTATAAGCATAGATACATGCATTCGAACAAACATCAGGTTGTTATACTCAACGACAGACAATTTGTTCTTAAAATCTGGGAAACTACAGTTCATTATCCTCCCCAAGCACTAGGCTACCAAATATAGATGAAACAAATTAAAATATTTTGGATTGCTATATTTCACCAAATTTCCATATTACATTTAAATATATCAGCTACGTTCTCAATGATAAAAATTTTAGTTTGCATTTTAATTATAACCAAAACTACACTACTACTTTTTTAAAACAATGCCATTCAAAAACCAAAATAAGGAAAGCAAAACAGCAAAAGGGAAAGCAAGCTATATTAACTGATGCATTACAAAACTCGATTTCGCAGGAAACACACTAGGTCCTTATCTAGAATGAAAGTTCTATAGCTTAGTATAATTTATTTTTTCACAATGAGCAGTAAGTCTGGTCACTGGAAAATTACTGGTGTACAAAGTCTAACGAAAGCAGTAGAGAAAGATTTCAGTTACAAAGAGTCTGGTAAAGCACAGAGAAAAGGAGGAAAACAACTTCTCCCACGCTGCAGAAAAATCTCTCCAGCACAAATGCTTCCTCAAAACAGTATATAAGGAAATCTGGAGAAGCTATTGGGAACACCCACCTGGATTACAAGAAGTTTCAAATATATCTGGGTCTACTTCTCTGAATATTGAAGTCAAACACTATAATATAGGAGGAAAACTGGGACGTAGGCAAGATATCAGATTCCATAAAAACCACGAACTCCTCGAGGGATGTTAGTATTTGCAGAGGCGAATCTAACCTCAGCAAAAAGTTATGTGTGGATAAATAACAAAGCTACATAGCTCTCCTTCCTCGTTCTCATTCTCTGACACCTAGCCCGGCCAATCTAAGCACCTCTTTCTGAGTAACACCAAGTCATTTTAGAAATAAAATCTTGGGGTCCAGTGGGTGCCCTCGAGGTGGTTAAGTCCGCCAGAAAAAACCTGCCACCATACGGTGTGGGGAAATCCAGAAGTGGATCGAGTCACTTGGAAAGCTTCCCACACCCCACCCTCAGCCACTCGGCCCTCTCGGAAGGCCCGGCGGGCTAGAGGGCTCGAGTCACCCGTGGGTCAGCTTCCTGCCCGTCCCCACCGGACACGACCGCACCAAACACTGCCGCGTCCGCCCGGCGTCCCCCAGAGCGACCGGCCCTCCCGGGGCTCAGTCTCACCTTCCGCGTCCGCTGAGGAGACAAAGGTGAAGTCCCCGTTAGCGGGGGAATACGCCGGGGGCGGGCCCGGCGGCTGCATCTTGCGGCCCCTCCGAGCCCGCGGCGGAGGAGGAGGCTGCAGCTGGGCCCAGGCCCCAAGGCGGCCGCGGCGCCGACCGGCCCGCGCGCCCTACGGTGCGGCCCGCGAGCCGAGAGCCGCAGGCTGAGGGCGAGGCCGGAGACAAGCGCAGCTGCCTGCGAGGCTGCCCCTGAAGGTACCCCACCACAGTGCTCTCGGTGGCGACCGCCCAGAAACCACGACGCCGGCGCCCTGACAGGACCATAACAGTGACAGCGCCGCTGCGATTGGCTCTTTGTAATGTGCTCTCCCATTGGCTCCCGGAGGAAGATCCTGATTGGCTCTCCCTGTTGTTGATTCCGGAAGTTTACCCAGGACAGGAAGTTCGGTTATAATTCGTAGAAAACTCGGTCTTCCTACTGTTTTTTGTTTCCGTTAAGCCTCCTCTTCTGACTTTATTCCCTCTGCTTTTGTTAACTGAGTACGTTAAAGAATTTTAGAACTAGAAATGTTCTTAGAGGTCAGCACCCGGTCCAAATTCCAAGATTCCGTTCCCCTTAGTCATTAATTAATTGTACAATATGTTGTACACGTGTAGTATATACATGTACACTATTGACACTATGTATAAAATAGACAACTGATGAGAACATACTGTATAGCACACGGAACTAACTCTACTTAATGCACTGTGGTATCCTAAATGGGAGGGAAATCCAAAAGGGAGGGGATATATGTGTATGTATGGCTGATTCATTTTGTTGTGCAGTAGCAGCTAACACAACATTGTAAAGCAGCTATGCTCCGATAGAAATTAATTAATAAAAAATAAGTAAGAATTATAAATCATCTCTGGGACTTAGTTTCCTCATCTGTGAAATGAAGGGGGCTGGATTGGATACTAATGAAAAAGGAGATAAACTGTAAATTGCCACCCAAAGACTAGGGCTATAGTCTAGCCGCATTCCTTTATGAGGGAGGCACTTGAGGCCAGAAAAGGAAAGGAAGGAACAGAATTAGGAGAGTACCTAAATCTCCTGAATTCTAGTCCAATGCTCTTTTCACTAGAAGTTCCTGTCTGCTGGTAAACTTACAAATCTACCTAATTTTTAAAGTGTTTAAATAAATACACTTAAATTTAATATCCAAGCTACATTAATGTGACTTCCAATTTGGAGAGAGAGAGAGAAAATTTGAGGGTACATCATGAGGACAGACTTGGAGAAATAAATGATAGATCAGCAGCAGAGCAATGGGTAGGTATGGCCATTAATGTGTAAAAGGGAATATTGAAAATTTTCTCACAGGAGGTGATGATTAACTTAGTTCTTAAAGGATAAGTAAAAATTTTCAGCCAAAGAGGTGTGGGGTCTGGCAGCCTGGGTCACAACATTCCAAAGATCATTTAATGGACTTGGAAAACTGGAAGTCATTTCGTTTACTTAGACCTTAGGTTACATGGGAGAGAATGGCTACAGATGAGATTGCATGAATAGGTAGAGAAGAAATAATGAACAGTCTTGCATGCTGTTTGCAAGATTAAAAAATATTTTTATGGAAGTGTTGGGGGAACCATTAAAAGAATTAGATCAAAGGAGTGACATATCAAATATCCTTGTTAGAATAATTACTTAAACTATCCACAGTAGTGGGTGTATTGGTTTGGAAAGCAGAGAGTGGTATTAGACTTTAGCAGAAATATAATAAGTCTCGGACTAGGGTTGCAGCATTGGAGATGGAAAAGAAGAAACAGATAGGGAGATATATTGTTTAAGAATTCACAGGACTTAGTGATCAATGGGAAAAGCCTGGAAGTGAGGACTAGGAAAAAGCCTTTGGTGACTTCATGTTTCTTGTGTGGGTGTTTGGAAGTATTATTCATCAAGTGAGGAAATAGAAGAAGAGGAGCTAGTTTGGTGAGGGGAAATTTTTGAATACCACAAGTTTATGAACAGGCAGGTTGAGCTGTCCAGTTATTCTTTGGATAATAAGGATCCAGTGCACCGAGTAGGGTTCTGAACTGGAGGTATACTATAGTCATCAGTGCATGGTTGGTAACTGTATCTATGAATATAGGTGAGATTGCTCAGGAAAAGTGTGCTGTGTGGGAGAAGAGTACAAAGAATGATACTCTCAGGAATACCAACATGTAAGGGGCAATCTAGGGAAGGTTGGCCAGCAAAGGAGATAGGATGAGTAGCAATTTAAAATAGCATGGTCAGGATTGGCAAAATTGAGGAGGTGACATTTGAGCAAAGACTTGAAGGATGTGATCATTTCTACTGGGTCAAATGAGTGAAGTTGGAACTATGATTCCTAAAATTCCCTTCCCTTTATGCCTTTAGGTTAGAGTTTCTCAAAAGAAGAGCTTGCAGGACTTCCATGGTGGTGCAGTGGTTAAGAATCCACCTGCCAATGCAGGGGACGCAGGTTCGAGCCCTGGGCCAGGAAGATGCTACATACCATGGAGCAACTAAGCCTGTGCACCACAACTAAGCCTATGCTCTAGAACCCGTGAGCCACAACTACTGAGCCTGCATGCCACAACTACTGAAGCCCACACCTAGAGCCCATGCTCTGCAACAAGAGAAGCCACCACAATGAGAAGCCTGCACACCACAACAAAGAGTAGCTTGCTCGCAGCAACGAAGATGCAAAGCAGCCAAAAATTAATTAATTAACTAATTTAATAAAAAGGAGAGTTTGCACATGATTTGAAAGTGGAAGTGAAACAGTAGCCATTAGACTCTGAGCATCTTCTTAGTCAAATGTGGTGATGGACAAATACAATGGGTTCTAGTCTATCCTGACATTCCTATAGTGTACATTTACCTCTTCTCCCCAACTGCCCATTCTGTTGACCAAAACAGAGGCCACTAGATATTTAGTTGTGGCTCTACAGAAGTGATACCTATGCACCAGATCAACTGATTTTCCTTGTCAGACTCTCCTCAGAAGTTGGATGTGCTTAGTTTCTCAAGTTGATTGTTGGTGACTCCTCTGGCCCTTCAACTCCACCTTCCAGACCTGCACTTGCCTGGCCATTATTTCTTCAAATAATTTATCTATTCCTTTCTCTCTCTCCTTTCTTTATTTTACAATCCCCCTTTTCTGTCTTAATTTCTACCAAGGTTTAGGAAGCTTTGTATGTCCAGTTTGTCACACAGCTCTAGGAATGCTTATTCCGAGGTCAGGCAAGGATTTTGTTGATAGGCCACTCAATGTGCTGTTACTGGATTAATCCCTGTTAACAGTAGCCAAAAGCCTCTGGACCACCTGTTTTAGTAAGTCTGTTATGGTCCAGGAAATGATTCCCTCTTGTTGCTTCTTCCCATATCTAAAGTTACACTATTACAATAATTGATCTTATAGAACTATATATTTGGTCAATTATTTCAAGTCACCTAGTCATCATTATCTTTGTCGGAGGCTCAGTCACACATTTGGTAATGCAAGAAACAATACTCGTGTAAAATAAGCAGAATAGAAATAATATACCTAGTAACATTAATAAAGTCATAAGTAAGTAGTGTTATCTTCTAAAGAGTTATGTGAAATTATGAAAGTTAAGGTGCAATAATGTTTGAAGACTAAGTGATGATGTATCTTGTTTCTAATAAGGGAAATGCCTTTGTTTTTGCTTTATTAGGGAGTTGATATGTCCGTGTTTAAAATGCTGTTTGGTACATTAGGTGTAAAATAAATTCTGTAAAAGGAGTGCAAAAAAAAAAAAGAGTTATGTGGCTGGAACCAGAAGAAAAATTGATCTTTATGGTTGAGCAAGTATTTCTGCTGTTGGTTGGGGAGGTCTGGTTAATGCGTAATGCAGATGCACAATGTACAGTAGAGGGGAGGGAGGAGGCCTAAATGGGTAGAGAAAAAAATTTATGTTTAAATTTTTCTTGTCTTGACTTAAAATATAAATTTTATTTTATCATCTGTGATTTTTCAATGAAAAGTAGACATTTGAAAAAATAGCCACTTCTCCTGGTCTATGAAGATTGGCTCTGTGTCATGGCAATTCTTCACTGATTAGCTGGGTGTGCTCTGAGCCTTGGGATCAGCACAAGGTGAAAGTTTAATGTCTTTTCAGGTCCTTTTTGAGCATGTGTCTTGCCTGGGACTGCATGTGGCTTTGCAATTCTTCCTCATATGGCTACTTCTGAACATCTTAATTCCCCATAAAGTCTCAGTTCAGCTTCTCTTTTGTGTCTTAGATGGGCTGTGTCTGGGCTGTGTCTGTCTCCATCTGTAATCTCTTGCCCCAGGAGTCTGCAAGTTTGCAGTCCCCCTGCAACTTTCCAATGAGAAGTGGCTACAGCTTTTCCCTATCTGAGACTCAAGTTTGGTGAGGCAGAGACCAGTCCTTCAGGCAGCCAGAATGTTGCAGGTAAGGTCTGCTCTTCGCCCTTTAGTTGAAAGGAGGGAACTGGGAACTGGGTTGCCACTTTTTCCAGACAAAGATGGCACCATGCCAGGGAGGGGATGGGGCAAAAGCAATTGAAATGCCATGAGGACTTCCTAGGTGGCGCAGTGGTTAAGAATCTGCCTGCCGTTGTGGGGGAATGAATTGGGAGGTTGCAATTGCCATATATACATTACTAATAAGAAAAAAATCAAATTGTACACTTTAAATATATACAGTGTATTGTATGTCAATTGTATCTCAAAAGAGTTCTAAAAAAAAAAGGCTGAGTTTGGGAACTGGGTGTCTTGTCACAATTCAGAGACTACAGGGACAGGGGCTGTGGGTTCACTTGGAATTTGGTGCCAGGAAGGAAAGACAGTTTCCCCCTTGGAAAGAGCAAGGATTGTCGCCTCAAAGTGGCCCTCCAAACACAGTTGCTCCCCTTCTTCTCTTCACTGCTGACAAGCTTCTGGGAGGAAGAGAAATTTTTCCCAAAAGAAACATGAAGCATGCAATTCAAGAAAAAAAAAAAAAAGAATCCACCCGCCGTTGGGGGGAAATGAATTGGGAGATTGCAATTGCCATATATACATTACTAATAAGAAAAAAAATAGCAAAATTATACACTTTAAATATATGCAGTGTATTGTATGTCAATTGTATCTCAATAAAAGTTCTTAAAGAAAAAAAAAAAAAAGAATCCGCCTGCCAAAGCAGGGGAGGGACGCAGGTTTGATCCCTGCCCCAGAAAGATACATGCCATGGAGCAACTAAGCCCATACACCACAACTATCGAGCCTGCACTCCAGAGCCCGTGAGCCACAACTATTGAGTCCATGTGCCACAACTACTGAAGCCCACATGCTTAGAGCCTATGATCCGCAACAAGAGAAGCCACCACAACGAGGAGACCATGCACCACAATGAAGTGTAACCCCCGCTCACTGCAACTAGAGAAAGCCCATGTGCAGCATCGAAGACCTAACACAACCAATAAATAAATAAATAAATAAATTTATTAAAAAAAAAAAAAAGAAAAAGCCATGAAAGTTTCTAGTGTTTTGAAGGTGGCTTTTCCTTGATTAGGCATTCACCTGGTTGTTGTAGACTTTTGACTGTTTTCCAGAGCTCCTATTAGGTTAGTTCAGCTGATTTCTGGTTGTCTTTTTTGTTGTTTCCTTGAGAGCTTGGAGCTTCCTAGTCTGCCATTTTTCTGACATGATTTTATTTTTAAGGCAGACTTCCTAGGAATTGCCCCTGGGTCACAGTAGTTTATTTTTCAGTAAGAGTTTGGTCATAGGTTGTTTTTAAGCCATTTATGCCAGGGAGACTTCCATCCTGTGTTGATGGGTTTGTGAATGGGTTGGAGAATGCTTTCCAGTCTGTTCCACTGTTCAACTTTGAGTGGGTGCAAACTAACATATGCACACAGCTTTGCAGATCCTCAGTTAAACTGTGATTCCAGGAGGACTCTTTCTTGAATGTCTCCCTAGTTCTTTCATTAAATTTCTGGTTCCTCTGCCTTGCTTATATCATTTTTATTGATTGATTGATTGATTGATTGACTGTGTTGAGTCTTTGTTGCTGCACACAGGCTTTCTCTAGTTGCAGCAAGTGGGGAGCTACTCTTCATTGTGGTGTACAGGCTCCTCATTGTGGTGCCTTCTCTTGCTGTAAGAGCTCACAAGCTCTAGAGCGCAGCCTCAATAGTTGTGGTGCACGAGCTTAGTTGCTCTGTGGCACGTGGTATCTTCCTGGGGCAGGGATTGAACTCTTGTCCTCTGCATTAGCAGACATATTCTTAACCACTGTGCCACCTGGGAAGTCCTGCCTTGCTTATATCTTGATGCTAGGAGCCTCTTCTTATTGTTCTCCGTCAAGATCTCTATTGTTTCAACAAAGGTCTTAGGCATTGTTCTGAATAAATTCAATCCTTTTCCTGCAGAGTTATGAAGCTCTTTCTGCCTAGGCAGAAACCCCTATGCAACTGCACCAGCTCTTCCCAGAGACCTGCTCTTCACAGAGTGACATCTCTGCTTCTTGAGTGGGCACCAGGGAGGTGGCAGCTCCAGGTCTTCACAGTAAAGGGTGGGAAGAGACTGGGAGGAAAAGCAAAAGGGCAAGGGACATAGATCTTGGAACTTCTTCAAGATGCCAAAATTTCTAGTACTTTATCCATTCTAAATGCATTGAAAACACCTAACTGCAAATCCCTTTGCAAAGGAAAGTGATGAGGCCACGTGGAGGATGTGCTTAAATGAATGTGGATATAATTTTGCTCATTTTACCATGATATACAACAGCATTAGTCTCCTGTGGCTGCTGTAACAAAATACCATACACTGGGTGGTTTAAAACAACAGAAATTTATTCTCTCACACTCTGGAGGCCCAGATGTCCAAAATCAGCCTCACTGGGCTGAAATCAAGCTGTAAGCAGGACCACACTCCCTCTGGAGGCTCAAGAAGAGAATCCATCTTTTGCCTCCTCTAGCATCAAGTGGCTGCCGGCATTCCTTGACTCACAGCCACTCCAGTCTCTGCCTCCACGGTCATATTGTCTTCTCCTTTTCTGTTTCAAATCTCCTGCCTGTCTTTTACATGGACACTTCTGATTGCATTTAGTGCTTACTCAGATAATCCAGGATTATCTCACCACTTCAACAGCCTTAATTTAATCACATCTACAAAGATACAATATTTACAGATTCCAGGGATTAAGACTTGATTTGTTTGGTTGGAGACTACAACTACATTTCTGCATTTCCTTTTTCTATCCTGTTTTATATCGTTTGTTATTACAAAAAGTAATAGGTGGTTGTTATAGAAAATCAGACTATATGGATAAACAAAAGAAGAAAATTTAAAATGACTCCCCAAATGTAAGTATTGTTAATATTGTGGGTGCCTATCTTTACAGTTCTTTTTCTGTGAACACACATTTACATATAGGTTTCATTTAAATGTCAAGAATCCAGCTGATCGCACAGCCCTTAATCTCACTTCAGAGAAACACAGCTCACAAGTTGGGAAACACTGTAGTTACCTCCATAGAAAACCCAGGATGTAGAAATTTATTTGGGGTAAAACTTATATATCCCTCTATGTTTAAGGGATATATGTTAATGTCAGAATGGTCTTTTTAAAATGAGGAGTTTTGTAACATAAAAGTTTATGAAAATTTGTGCAATGATGGGGGAAATGTATGCAAGAATGTTATTCTCAAGAGAAGTGCTGGGGAGATTTCTCCATTCTGGGAGCTGAGTATAAACCGGCTTCCTGGAGTTTGTGACTGCAAGCTCTGAATGTGTGTGCAGGTGTGAGCCTGTGGCTCTTCATAGTCCAGGAGGATGCTCTGAGCACCATCAGTGGGGTGGACTGATAGTGGTGGTCCATTTGCTCTGTGCTAATCTTGCCCAGGACCCTCGTGACTAAGAGTGTGCATTTGCTAGAAGTCTTGTGGGATCTGAGGTACAGATGATAAGCATGGCTTTGGCTGCTTTGCAATACATTTTAACCAAACCAGCTTATTTCATTTCTTTCTCTTTCTCTCTTGGTTAATAATAAAAATTAATACATACACATTAAATGTTCAAAATACTTTGTTTTCATTTTAAGCTATAGAATAATAAACTAACAGCAATAGGATTCGTATGTTGTGAATAAACAGAGAACAAATGAGTAATTCCTTTCCTATTGTGAATTTCCAGCTTTTGCATCTTTAAGCTCATTTTACTTCCTTCCCCGGCTACTTTGTTACACTCATCTTTTCTTTTTGAACTGGTAGCTACAACTGTGTTGAAACCATTCTTGCTATGCTTTGAGGAAAAGACGGAGAAGAAGAACTTGTCAGTGTTTGCCCTTCTCTTACAATCCTCTGACACAGAATGAGGAAACTTCAGATCTACAGGAACACCAGGCTTTGCTCTGAAACAGAAAGCAAATAAAAAGAAATTTTATATTAAAAGCATCTTTTGATCCAAGAAGAGGACAACTAGATTGTTCAGCCAGGTATCATGGGGAGAGAGAATGGGGTTTTAAGTGGGTTTGGGAACCAAATATTAAAATTTGGATTTACATTCAATTAAAATTTGTGTCTGGTGGGTATGAAAGCCTTGACACTGAAGAATGTGGTTTTGCATGGCTGGCTGGAGTTGCCTGCAGGGAGATTTTAGGGGTGGTGAGTCTGTCTGCTGGGGTTTCATTGGGTTCTTCAGAATTGATGTTTAAATGCACGTTAAGCCAGAGGGATGCATTTGTGTTTACCGTGAGACAAAGTGAGGGAAAGTACTTTGAAAATACTTTTTGGCTTTATAGAAATGAAACCTACTCTTGTTCGTTCCACTGTTGTTAGAGCTGCAGAAGGTCAGTGCTGAAAAGCCCTGGGGGCACTGCTCAGTCCATCCACTCCTCTGAATTACAAGAAACCTGATATCCAGACCGAGAAGTGAAGGGAACTGCTGCTTACAGGACCCCTGTTATTGATAGGGTCTTTACAGACCCTATCTCAGTTAATCCTTGCGACCCAGGAGAGAGGTGGAAAATGCAGAGAGAAGTCAAGTGACTTGCTGTAGGTCATGCAGCTAATTGTCTGCAGAAATAGTATAGGACCCCGTCTCCTGTCACTGTTCTCTCAACAGTTGAGCGCCCTTCTACAATACTAACTGTGTTAGTCTGCTCAGGCTGCCGCAACAAAACACTGTAATCCGGGTGGCTTAAACAACAGAAAGTTATTTTCTCACAGTTCTGGAGCCAGAAGTCCAAGGTCAGAGTGTCCGCAGGTTTGGCTTCTCTGAGGCCACTCTCCTTAGCTTGAAGATGGCCGCCTTCTCCCTGAGTCCTCCCATATCTCTCCTTGGGGTGTGCATCTCTGGGATCTCTCTTGGGGTGTCCAAACCTACTTTTCCTGTAAGGACACCAGGCAGACTGGATTACAGCCCATCCTAAAGGCCTCATTTAACTTAATTACATCTTTAAAGGCCCCATCTCTAAGTACAGTCACATTCAGAGCTATTGGGGGTTAGAGCTTCAATATATGGAACTGGGGGGTGGGGGACACAATTCAGCCCATAACATTAATAGTAACAATAATATATGAGATTGCTGGAGTCTGTTGGAGATCTGAGTGCATCCTAGACTAGAGCTTTTTTACTAGAAAGGGAGAGATGTAACGCCCACTGACCACCTCCGTCCCAACTGCTTTCCTGTTTAATCTTGACAACTGTCCCAGGGAGGTGGATATTATTCATGTCAGTGTTTCAGATAAAGAAATCAAGACTCAGAAAGGTAAGGGCACCCATCTAAGAAGCTGCACAATGAGGATTTGAATTCAGGACTGCAGTGCCAAAGCTCACACACATTTTCCACTTCTGTGTACTGCCTCCCTGTTCCCATTGTATATAACTTTTCTCTCATGTCATCCATAAGTTGAAGGAATGGCTTCATACATGTGAGTTTTGTGGGTCCTGAGGAAATTCACTTCTCTGAGGAGCTCCTGTAACCATTTTGAAGAAAATATCCATTTTCAGAATTAGTTCTAAATATTATTTTTCAAAGCACAAATATAGGAAAAGGACTTCTTCCATGTAATTCAATTATTCTCTGGACATCTTGCTTAAGGGTGGGAGCTGGGGATGTTCAGAGCCATAGCCAGGGTCCAGGGGAGCAAACTGGTCAGAGCCTTATTCTTTATGCCAGTGGGTAACAGCGTGAATGACCTGAGCTTCAGACTACAGGCAGATTTTTATTCTCGAGAGCGATAAATAACTAGTCGACTGTCTCTGACTAGGTTTCCTGATCTAGTCACAGACTTCTCTGTGGGTTGGAAGACTATTCAGTAGCCTAAGTAAATATGAATTTTTAGCATTTTCAGAATCAGCTGAGATTCCTGCCTGATGACCAATGCAAAGTTTTAATTGATCATTTTAGCGGACAAAGTGACTGGATCGCTCAGTCTGGGACTGGTTTATTTTCTTTTCTTTTTTTTTTTTTTTTTTTTTGTCACACGGGCTTAGTTGCTCCGTGGCATGTGGGATCTTCCTGGAGCTGGGATCAAACCCATGACCTCTGCATTGGCAGGCGGATTCTTAACCACTGCGCCACCTAGGAAGCCCTGGTTTATTTTCTTTACATGTGAATAAAAAACTTCTTGGCTTCTTCCTCTATCTTCTTCCTCTTTTTTCTGCTCTCACTTAAACTCTAACCCAGTCAGTGGAGAACTGATTCCTCCCAGGCCCACCCTTTTTTTTCTGGGGGATGGCTAGGAAGGGAGGGAAGAAGCTATAGTAGCTGCTGTTCTTTCTGTGTACCCATCACTATCCCTTGACTGAGGACTCCCAGCCTGTCAGGGATAGAGATGGAATTTAACTCAGTCCTGGCACTGAAATAGGCCCTTGCTTACACTCATGAGTTGTCTTAATCCTTGTTTTCAGGCTCTTTCCCCATGGCTCCTTCCCTGTGCTGCTGCTTCTGCCTAGAAATAGCCTTTCTCCTTTACTGCCTGGTGCACTTTGATTTCCTTTAAGGACAATTCAAAAGTCACCTCTTTGAGGCAGCATTAACTATCCCTCTATGATAGCCCCCCCAGAACACTGACCTTTAAACTTTTAATGACTTCAGCTCACAATGAGAAGTAAGACATCACTACCCAGTGCTAGGATATTAAATAACTGAAATGAAACTTTCATGAAAAAATGCATTGCATTCTGATAGTTTTAGTTCTCTTTCACTTTTTAAAATATACTGTGACACACTTCAGTTGATATCATGACCTGCTAATGAGTTCACCAGTTTGAAAAACTGCCCTCAAAGACACCCTTTCTTCTTTTGACAACTTTTCTTGCTTTTCTCATCTCTGAAAGCCTCAGGTCCTCTGGCACCACACACAGGTGCACTGGGGCCCAGTTTTTTGGTGCTCCCTCCATTAGCCATTTAAGAAGTTCCATTTTAATAGCATTTATTTGTCCAGAGATGAAAAGTTTGGCCCTAAGAGCATGACTGTTTGTATCTTAGCTGGATGTACTTAGCGTATTTGACATTTAAACAAGTCATTTTGAACACCTCCCTCCTTTATATAATTTAATTTTCAATAGTATTCATATAACAAGATTAATGATAGTAATAGCAAAAAAGGAAACAGACAGTGACAATTTTTCTTAAATTTAACACCCGTGGTAAAAGACACGTAACATGAAATTTACGATCTTAACCATTTTTAAAAATTAGGCATTGGATTTTATTTTCTGTATTTGTTTATTTTTTTGGCCGCGCCACACAGCTTGCGGGATCTTAGTTCCCCAAACCCATACCCCCTGAAGTGAAAGCACAGAGTCTTAACCACTGGACTGCCAGGAAACTCTCCCATCTTAATCATTTTTAAGTGTACTGTTCAGCAGCAGTTATGTATATTCATTCACATTGTACAATCTCCAGAACTTTTGCATATTGCAAAATTGAAACTACTTCCATTAAGCAAAAATTCCCCATTTTTTCCACCCCACAGCCCCTGGCAACCACCAAACTACTTTATGTTTCTATGAATTTGGCTACTCTAGATATTTCACATACATTAAAGCATACAGTTTTCATCTTTTTATGACTAGTTTATTTAACTTAGTATCATGTCCTCAAGTTTTATCCATATTGTAGCTTACGACAGGATTTCCCTTCCATTTCTTGCAACAGGATAATCTCTACGTCCATCCATGTTGCTACAAATGGCATTATTTCATTCTTTTTTATGTCTGAGTAATATTCCATTGTATATATGCACACATCTTCTTTATCTATTTATCTGTTGATGGACATTTAATTCACTTCCATGTCTTGGCTATTGTAAATAGTGCTGCTGTGAACATTAGGGTGCATGTATCTTTTCGAATTAAGAGTTTTCTCTGGATATATGGCCAGGAGTGGGATTGCTGGAGGATTTCCTTCCTTTCTAAGGCTCAATAATATTCCATTTTATGTTTATGCCACATTTTGTTTATCCATTCATCCATCAATTAACATATGAGTTGCTTCTATCTCTTGGCTGTCATAATATAATGCTGCTATGAATATGGGTGCACAAATATCTCTTTGAGAGCTTGCTTTCATTTTTTTTGGATATATACCCAGAAGTGGAATTGCTAAATCATATAGAAATTCTATTTTTAATTTTTTGAAGAACCACCATACTGTTTTCTACAACAGCTGCACCATTTTACATTCCTACCAAAGTGCACAAGGCTTCCAATTTCTCTGTATCCTTACCAACACTTGCTATTTTCTGTTTTTTTTTAATAGTATCCATTCTAATAGGTTTGAGTGATATCTCATTGTGGTTTTGATTTGTATTTCCCTAGTGATTAGTGATGTTGAGCATCTTTTCATATGTTTTTTGGCCATTTGTATATCTGTCTTCTTTGGAGAAATGTCTATTCAAGCTCTTTGCCAGTTTTTGAATCTGATTGTTGGTGTTTTAGTAGTGACAGTTTTCTTTTATTGAATTTTGTGTATGTAATCATGGCAGTAAAAACAAACAAACAAGCAAACTAGAGTAAATATCGAAATACAAAAAAAGGAAAAACCTACACCTACGTATTAGTCCAGGATAGTAGTGACTAATAAAATCCTCTCAACCCCTACTTTCTGTACCTTTGTCAATGTCTTTAGCAAATTGATCGTTTTGTGTATTTTGGTTCAATAGAGTCTTGCCAGATCTTTAATATATCTTTGATCATAGTTGAATGAAGAACACTTTTTTAAAATTTTAGTTTCAAAAAGTTTCTTTCACATGAAGCAACAGAAAAAAAACTTATTAAAAGTCTTAAACATAATGGCAGGTTTAGCACAAATTCATAAATATTCTATTTCACATTATATTACAGAACTTGAAATAGTGTTCATGCTTTTGTTTCTTTGGTGTTGATTGTAATGACCCTTAAATGTCTCTGTAGTAAAATAAATAAATAAAATATTCCTCCTCCGGGAGGAGGCTGGGTCTGGGTTTCTCCCTTCCCTCCAGGTCAGCTGAGCTCTGTTAATGTCTCAGTAGGTGAGGCTCTGGTAAAATAATTGATGTTGAGGGCAGGCCTTGTTAGGAAGAATAGAATGCTCTGGGCATATTTCAAAATGGCTACTTTTTCCCTCCCTTTTCTGGAAGCAAAATCTTTCTCTAGGATCTACACTATGAGAACCTGGTAGGGCTCCTGGAGGTAAAACTCACAAAAACATGGGGACTTTGCTAAGATTGGAGACACTTTTGGAGTTTTTAACACTCATACTTGTCCTTTTGAAGTTTTTAACTCTCAGACTTGTCCACACTGACCCTCTAGAAATTCATCAATTGCAGTTTAGGGTTTCCTACCTGGTTACTAGATCCTCTAAGGTTTCTGCTCATGAGTGTCTGCTCCTCGTAGGTTTCTGCTCCAGTAAGTTGTGATTCTGTATCTGCCTGACTGCCTCTTCAATTTGGGGGTAGCAGTTTGCCTTGTGATCTCAATTCTCTGATAGCTCTAAAAAGAGTTGTTCATTTATTTAGCTTTTTTAGCTTTTAACTTGACATTAGGATGGGGTAACAACTTCCTCACATGCCAGACCAGAAACCAGAAGTCAAAAAGTCTTTTTTTAAAAATAGGAATTAATAAACTAATTTTAGTATTTGGATGTAAATGTTCATCGACAGAGGAACGGATAAAGAGGATGTGGTACAGGGCTTCCCTGGTGGCACAGTGGTTAAGAATCCATCTGCCAATGCAGGGGAAACAGGCTTGAGCCCTGGTCTGGGAAGATCCCACATGCCACGGAGCAACTAAGCCCATGCACCACAACTACTGAGCCCATGTGCTGCAACTACTGAAGCCCGTGTGCTTAGAGCCCATGCTCCACAACAAGAGAAGCCACCACAATGAGAAGCCTGCACATCGCAACCAAGAGTAGCCCCTGCTTGCTGCAACTAAAGCCTGCGTGCTGCAAGGAAGACCCAACACAGCCAATAATAAATAAATAAATAAATAAATAAATAAATAAATAAATAAATAAAGATGTGATATATATACACAATGGAATTTTACTCAGCCATAAAAAAGAATGAAATAATGCCATTTGCAGCAACTTGGATGAATCTAGAGATTATCATATTAAATGAAGTAAATCAGAGGAAGACAAATATCATATGATATCACTCATGTAGAATCTAATTTAAAAAAAAAGATACAAATGAACTTATTTACAAAACAGAAACAGACTTACAGATATCAGAAACAAACTTATGGTTACCAAAAGGGAAACGTTGGGTGAATGGACAAATCAGGAGCTTGGGATGAACATACACACACTACTACATATAAGATAGATAACCAACAAGGACCTAATGTATGGCACAGGGAACTCAACTCAGTATTCTGCGATAACCTATATGAGAAAAGAATCTAAAAAAGAATGAACATATATACATGTATTTATTACATGTACCACATATAAGTAATGAGTATATGTAGCTGAATCACTTAGCCGTACACCTGAAACTAACAGAACATTGTAAATGAACGATACTCCAAGAAAATTAAAATATTTTAAAAATAAATAAAATGTGATTCCAGACAACAGGCAGCAGTCCCAGTGTTCTGTGTCTTGCACAGCCCTCTGTACCCTGAGAAATAGAAATTATATAACTTGTTTTTAATTGTGCAGATTGGGGAGGATTCGGTTCGGTTTGGTGAACTTCCAGGAAATAATTTTAAGTGTTTATGTAAAGTTTATTCAGACTTTCTTGATCTAGAAGTTAGATAGGAACCCTAGCAGAGAATTGAAATAAACCAGGCTCTGAAGAGAAATAATTCTAAGTGCAGGCTGAAGTGTTGAACTGTGACACTCCGTGGCATTCACACCTTGGAAAGCGGGAGGTTTGATTCTAGGGTTTATGTGATTTAGAAGCTGCATCAATAGTAATGTTTGCCACCATTTCCTGTTACTCATTATTCTGGTTGCTTTTGCTGTGTAATAAACTGCCCTAACACATCATGGTAAAAAATAAGTAAGTAAAATAAAATAAAGGGAATTTTCTGGCAGCCCAGTGGCTAGGACTCTGTGTTTTCACTGCTGAGGGCCTGGGTTCAGTCCCTGGTCAGGGAAATAAAATCCCACAAGCCATGTGGTGTGGCCAAAAATAAATAAAATAAAATTTATATGGGAATGCAAACAATTCTCAAAAAGAACAAAATTGAAGGATTTATACTACCTGATTTCAAGGCTTATTACAAGGATACGGTAATCCAGACTGTGTGATATTGGCATAAGGATAGACATAAATCAATGGAACCGAACAGAGTCCAGAAATATATTCACAAATTTAATGGGTAAAAGATATTCTTTTCAACTAATCATGATGGAAAAATTGTATATCCCTATGAGAGAAAAGTGAAACTCAACTCCTTATCTCACATTGTAAACAAAAAATTATCTCAAAATGATCAATGACCTAAGTGTGAAAGCTAAAATTATAAAATCTCTAGAAGAAAACTTAGGTGAAAATCTTTGTGGCTCAGGATAACAATGATTTTGTCAATAGGACACAAGTAGCATGAATCAAAGAAGAAAAAATTAATAAGTTGGGCTTCATAAAAATAAAAGTTTTGCTCTTCAAAAGGTGCAAAGAACAAAATGCAAACCATTGTATTAATCACATTTTTTATTTTCTATATTTTATGATGCTTTGATATCTTGGGGGCTTTGCTGGCAGAAAGAGACTGCCCCTACCAGGGCTAGCTAAAACTTGCCTGTGAGTGTGCCTTTCATATGCAGACAAATGAATCCAAAGACCATATCTTCAGTCATCAACTTTATCAAACTCTCACACATCAAGCCAATATTTCCCCTGCCCTAAATCACTCCCAGGCCACCCTTAGAGCCCAGAGTCTACTGAAATTATTCAAACTATCCAATCCTAAACTTGCTCAGACTTGCCTACCCTGTGTCACCCATTTCTTCCTGTGAAAACTGTTACAGAGGCTCTGGGCTAAGATTTCTCCTTTGCTCCTTCTGCCCCCTGATCAACTCTGGTACTTCCCCATGAGGCTCCATGTGGTCCTGTGTGGCATGGCAGGCCCTCCTTCTCTTGGGAATCGTAAGTAATAAAACGTTGTCATTGGCGTTGACATCTTCATTTTGTCACTCAGTTATCTCTATAAATTAAATCCTAGGCACAATCAAAACAACCACAGAAATGAGTAAAAAATATTCATAATACATATAGTTGACAAAAAAATATGTATTCAGAATCTATGAAGAACTCTTAAAAGTCAATAATAAAAAGACAAACCAATTTGTAAAATGGGCGAAAGATTTGTATGATACTTCTCAAAAGATTTATGAACAATAAAGTACATGAAAAGATGTTCAAGTGCTGCTGAGGATTTGGAACAACTGAAACTACTGATTTTATCTGCTGGTAGGCATGTAAAATGGTACAACCACTTTGAAAAACAGTCTGGCACCGTCTATAAAATTAACATACACTCACCATACGACCTAGAAATTCCACTTCTAGATATTCACCCAATAGAAATGAAAACATATGTCCACCAAGATACTTGCCTATGAATGTTCATAGAAGCTTCATTCATGACAGCCAAAAACTGGAAACAAATCAACTGTCCATCGACAGGAGAATTAATAGGTAAATTGATGTGTTCCTACAATGGAATACTGCTCAGCCATTAAAAATGACTTAACTCCAATACCTGAAAACAACAAGGAGAATCTCAACAGCGTGATAATAAGTGAAAGGAGCCAGACACAAGAGTACACACTATATTTGTCCATTTACATGAACTTCTAGAACAGGCAAAAATAACTTATTGTTAAAGAAATCAGATCAGTGGTTGCTTTGATGGTGACTAGGAGGAATGAATTATAAAGGGGCACAAGGGAACTTTCTGTAGTGATGGGAATATTCTAAATTTTGACTGGGGTATTACTGACTTGGGTGTATACACTTGTCAAAGCTCCTTGTATTTTACCACATGTAAATTATATGTCAATGAGATTGATTTTTAAAATGAGGCAGTTTACTACTTAATTGATATAGAAAGTTCTCAAAAATATAGTAAATGAAAAAAAAAAACAGCCATTGAAAATTATGTAGAGTGCATCCTTTTAGGTGTGGGGAAAAAAAAGAATAAATATAAAAGTGACAATAGTTGCTGCCTGATAGTTTCTGTTTCTGTTTTTTTAGTTTTACAGAAGGAGGAGCCATTTCACAGAAAGAAGAGGACAATATTGGAGTCATCTTTGACTTCTCCATTTGGAAGTAATATTTTCTATTGAGATATAGAAAGCTGGAAAGCTTTTATTCAGAACAAGTAAGTATACTAGAAATCAAATCTTCATGATTATACAGTGTGCTTCCAAATTCAGGTGATATTGAATAGAAAATCAATTCATGCCTTCCTCTGATCAGTTATATTGATCTATGGAATTCCCATCAAATATTCTTCTGTGGTTTTGAGAGTTCAGTTATAAAACGTGGTGGCCTGTGACAAATGGCAGAATAGATAGGCTAGGACTTTCACAAAGAGTGGTCATTTTAAAACATTGGTTCCCTGTCATCACCTATTCAGGTTTACCCTCCTGGTCAGACAGCAGAGAGATCTGTCAAGGTCATTGTGAAGAAACATAGAGTAGATCTCAGTGGTAACAAAAATGTGACTCTTTCCACTTTGATGACTGGGTGTAGACTGTCCTATCCAATATAGTTAGTAGCAAGTAGCCATATGTGTCTATTTAAATGTGAATTTAAATAAACAAAAATTAAATAAAATAGAAAATTCAGTCACACAGTCACACTAGCTGCATTTCAAGTGCTCAATAGCCACATGTGACTAATGGCTCCCCTAGTGGACAGAGCAAATATAGAACACGTTTATCATCTTAGAAAATTCTACTGTACAGCGTTAGTCTAAACAGAGATAGTCTGATAAGAACAAATAGCGAATGAATGAATAAGCAGCATGGTTTTCACCTAACCACTTGATAAGAGAGGAGTATGGCAGTCCACACACAGGGAGATACCATGGCTGGTAATAAGAACATCTCACAGTTACATAGCAGCGCACTTTTGAAATTTTAAAATATTTTTATGTCTGTGACTTACATGACTTTATTCAGTCTTTTTCATGAGCCTTTTAAAGAGTTAAAGTATCAATATCTTAATTTTACAGCTGAAGAAATGTTGCCTCAAAAAGACTAATCCTGTGATCTTGTGGTTGTCTCTAGGCCTTTCTAAGTGACTAGAATCAGACTTACAGGTTGTCTCCACAGGGAGAATATAGAAGCCAAGAAAACAGATGAGACCCCAGAGGGGAAGAGAGGAGACTCGCTGACAGGTCATGTGGACAGGGATGTGGGGAACATTCTGGCTGAGGTTAGCAGTAGAGATCTGCATGTGACAGAGAGAAAGGGGCCCTGGGGTGGGGCCCTGGCACTAAGAAGTGCCTGACAGTGTAGTTCAAACCAGAAAGGACTCAGGGCCTTTGGGAGGAGATATCCACTTGGATGAGTCAAGAAAGACTTGAAAACCAGGAGCAGCCTAGCCCAGGACGAAAAGTAGTGCAGACAGTGTCTGGGAGTACAATACCAGGGAGACATTTCTCTGAGCCGGCATGGACTGCCTGGGAGAGTTGGATCTTGGCAAGTTAGACACAGAAATGAGACAGCTTCTCCAGGGAACCTCACTATGAGAGGTGAGAGAACTTAAACTGAATACAGACAACTGTTTTGCAGTGATACTCTTCAGAAAATACCAGATTCTATGGGAGATAAAATATGCTACTCCTTTGAGTGGTGACAGCAGAATAATGGCTAAAAATAGTAGCTAACATTTATTGAGCTATTACTTTGTATGAAATACTATACATGAGTTCTCATTACAACTTCATAAGTAAAATACTGTTCTCAACTCCTTTGTACAGACAAGGAACCAGCGGTGTACTAGAGCGGGTTCTTACTGTTTTGTGAGAACCCATCGTTGAATTTTTATGATTTTTGTTAGCCAGTTGATTTACATTTGTTAGCTTGAAATTGGCCGCGGTGGGAATACTTATAACATGCAGATTGGTACGTGCTAGGAATTCGGGCCTTTATCCCAGAGAGGTAGTGTGTTCAACAGTTAGCAGCACAGCACTGAAATAGGCTCAAAGAGGTTTAGCCAATTGCCAGGGTGACATAGATGGTAGCAACTGGCAGATGGTACGCCTGTCTCCCTAAGGTAATGGGGGTAAGCCCTACTCCCTACTCGTCTTACCCCTGTTACCTTCCTAGGGGCCCCTGTACACCAAGGGCAAGATTGCTCACTTTTTTTTTGTTATCAAAGAAAAAACATCTTGCTCAGCAAGGACTCTGGGGTTGGGAATGAGGGTCTTTACAGAACTATTCTTGAGGGCCTGGAATTCAAGCATTTAGCATGTCCATAACTCAAGATAGCTCCAAAGGAAAAAAAATGTGTGACCCTAATGCTCTGGCAACATGATGCTGATACGCACATTTTGTATAAATGAATAAATATGTCTATTCCCCCCCCCCCATCCCCTCAGTGAATTTCATAAAGGAGAACAGTCACGTTCTCATTCAGAGGATGGGAATGACTGTTATAAAGCAAATTTTGGATGAGCTGTTTGTATGGGGCGTTCTGAATTATGAAGAAGTGAAAGTCATTTGCTGTGAGAAGGTCGAGCAGGATGCTGCAAGAGGGGCCATCCACATGATTTTGAAGAAGGGTTCAGAAGCCTGTAACCTCTTTCTTAAATCCCTTGAAAAGTGGAACTCTCCTCTGTTTCAGGACTTGCATGGATTTAGTAAGTATCGGTTTGCTTTTATCTGTTCTACACATGGAATAAACCATGAAGAAGATCCATAATCCCCTTGACAGAGCCTCTGCCCTCCTCCCTCTTCACATCATGGGGCGTTGGGCTTTGGTCATGCTAAGGTAAAGCTCAGACACCCTCAGGAAACAAAACAAAACAAAACAAAACAACGTCCCACTAGATTACTTGATGGTGAAGCCAGATAAGTAACTCCGGGGGTCAGGGAATAAATGATTTAGCATAGTCTGACTTCAGAATCAAACTGGACAATGAAGGCACTTAAGAAGTCAAGGCAGCAGTAGTTGTTAACATTGCTTCGCCTGATGAGGACCGTCTGTGGACAAGTGGCCCCTGGACTAACTACTCTGTAATCCAAGCACCCTGGTGAGGAGAGCTTGAGAGACCAAAGAAGCATGATGCTGCTTTCCATGAAATATTAATTGAGTCTTTCTCTCTTTAAATTAGTAAGTCATTTCATGACAGATTTTAATCAAGGTTAAGGCTTGATTTGCTGAAAGTTACCCCTGACCATCATTCTCAGCCACGTCCCTGCTATTCTCAGGCACTTTCCTTAACCCAAACACTGGCTTCTCTCCTTTCCAATCAGCTGCTACAAAATTTGGTGGTGGAAAGGAAGAAACAGAAGGCAAAAGGGCCAGTAGGGTAAAGGGTAACAGGGAAAAGCAGGAGTAAATATTTGGAACCCTTTCTGCCAGCTCAGAACTGGGGAAGGAAATTAATGTCACCAAGGGAAGATTCTCAGCCTCACTCCTCCTTCCTCCTCCTGATCCCTAGGTTCTGGGGAGACACAGGGTTGGGTCTTCTTTAACCTCACCTCTTCTCTAACAGGTCTTTTTCATCAGATGTCAGAAGAAGACTTAGATGATTTGGCTCAGAATTTAAAGGACTTATACCATACCCCATCTTTTCTGAACTACTATCCACTGGGTGAAGATATTGACATTATTTTTAATTTGAAAAGCACCTTCACAGAACCAGTTCTATGGAGGAAGGACCAACACCATTACCGTCTGGAGCAGCTGACCCTGAGTGGCCTGCTGGACGCTCTTCAGAGCCCCTGCATCATCGAAGGGGAATCGGGCAAAGGGAAGTCCACTCTGCTGCAACGTATCGCCATGCTCTGGGCTTCCGGAGAGTGCCAGGCTCTGATCAAGTTCAAATTAGTCTTCTTTCTCCGACTGAGCAGGGCCCAGGGTGGACTCTTCGAAACCCTGTGTGACCAACTCCTGGATATACCTGACACAATCAGGAGGCAGACTTTCATGGCCATGCTGCTGAAGCTACGGCAGAGGGTTCTTTTTCTGCTTGATGGCTACAATGAATTCAAGGCCCAGAACTGCCCAGAAATTGAAGCCCTCATAAAGGAAAACCACCGCTTCAAGAATATGATTATTGCCACCACCACCACAGAGTGCCTGAGGTACATCAGGCAGTTTGGTGCGCTGATCGCTGAGGTGGGAGACATGACGGAGGACAGTGCCCAGGCTCTCATCCAGAAAGTGCTGAGAAAAGAGTTTGCGGAAGGCTTGTTGCTCCAAATACAGAAATCCAGGTGCTTGAGGAATCTGATGAAGACCCCTCTCTTTGTGGTCATCACTTGTGCAATCCAGATGGGGAAGAGTGAGTTCCACTCTAACACACAAACGACACTGTTCTGTGCCTTCTATGATCTGCTAATGAATAAAAACAAGCACAGACGTAAAGGGGTGGCTCCAAGTGAGTTCACTCGGAGCCTGGACCACTGCGGAGACCTAGCTCTGGAGGGCGTGTTCTCCCACAGGTTTGATTTCGAACCAGATGACTTGTCCAGTGTGAACGAGGATGTCCTGCTGACAACAGGACTCCTCTGTAAATACACAGCTCAACGGTTCAAGCCAAAGTATAAATTCTTCCATCAGTCGTTCCAAGAGTACACAGCAGGACGCAGACTTAGCAGTTTATTGACGTCTGGAGAGCAAGCAGAGGTGACCAAGGGGAATGGTTACTTGCAGAAAATGGTTTCCATTTCAGATATTACATCCAAGTACAGCAATGTGCTCCTGTACACATGTGGGTCATCTGCCGAGGCCACCCGGACCGTTTTGAAACACCTGGCATCAGTGTATCAACATGGCAGCCTCCATGGTCTTTTCATCACCAAGAGGCCTCTCTGGAGGCAGGAATCTATGCAAGATGTGAAAAGCACCACTATGCAGGAAATTCTGAAAGCCATAAACATTAATTCCTTTACAGAGTGTGGCATCAATTTATTCTGTGAGAGTATATCCACATCAAACCTGAGAGAAGAATTTGAAGATTTCTTCCGTGGTAAAAGCTTATATATCAACTCGGAGAACATCCCTGACTACTTATTTGACTTCTTTGAAGGCTTGCCTAATTGTGCAAGTGCTTTGGACTTTGTTAAACTGGACCTGTATGGGGGAGCTGTGGCTTTGCGGGATGAGACCACAGAAGACGCAAGCAGGACCCACACACAGGAGTCCTCAGGAACCAACATTCCCAGCAGGGCCGTGTCTTTGTTTTTCAACTGGAAGCAGGAATTCAAGACCCTGGAGGTCACACTTCGGGATTTCTGCAAGTTGAATAAGCAAGATATCAAATATCTGGGGAAAATATTCAGTTCTGCTACAAGCCTTAGGTTGTGCATCAAGAGATGTGCTGGCGTGGCTGGGAGCCTCAGTTCAGTCCTCAGCACCTGTAAGAACATTCATTCCGTCATAGTGGAAGCCAGTCCCCTCAGCTTAGAAGACGAGCAGCATATCACATCTGTGACAAACCTGCAAACCTTGAGTATTCACGATCTACAGACTCAACGGCTGCCAGGTATTATAAACATCAACAGTTTAAGCTATAATTACCCTGGCCAGTTACTGTGGAAATATTAGATATCATTTGTTTTGCTTGAAATTTTCTAATAGTTACTACTAGTGTTAGGACTTGGAAGGGATGTGGAAGGGCTTGGGAGAGAGTTCCACATTGGCGAAGGCTGTAAAATTGGGAGGCCCTAGGAAGGATTCCCAGAGCTGAAGCTCTGCAGTGCGACTGAATAGCTATGTAGTATATATGGTAAAGTGTGTGTTTCTCTGTGTGTGTGTGTATACAGTAGGTTAAGCTTGTCTTCTGTGAACCCTCCCGCTCATCAGCATCTCTATCTCAACCCAACACTCCCTGCTTTCCTGCCAAGTAGCACCCCTCCTTATTTGAAGTCTGGGAGGAAATACAACCATAAACTAATCACCTGCAGAAGCTAGTGGCTAATAGTGTAACTAGATTCTCATCATCTAGGAAATTGCAGCATATCCAGCTCCACTCCTACCCCAAGTATCATTCATTTTAAAGGAAGATTTTGGGAACAGGTTTTGTCTAACACGAAGAAATTCCAGACTTCAGACGCATATATGTGGGGTCAATCTTTCTGGGTAAAGGGAGTTTTCCCCAAATTCATAATAACATTAAAGTTGAGTGTCTCCCTTACCTGTGTAGACCAGCCACACCTGTGTAGATCAGTCCTGTTGCCCAGAGCAGAGGCTGCTGAGTTCTGTGAAGCTATGGGCCGGCAGGAGCCTTGTTCTATGTGACTGTAATCTGAGATTCGTTTTCATCCACAAGTGATTTCCCACCTGGCTCTGCCTCACTTGTCACCCTGTACAGGACATTTTCTATCATTTAAAGAATTTAAAATCTTTTGCACACATAAGCTTTGCAACCTCCTACTCAATGTAGGAAGGCTTTCTATGAGATTGTGGATAGTCACTCAGATTTTTTTAGACTACCTTCTGTCTTAGGAGGCTTACCATCTTCTCCTGACGGCCACTCCTCTATGCTGATCTTGCAAACCGGTCACTTACTTGCTGAATTTGACCTACTTATAATTAAAAGTTTTATTTTTAATGTCTGCCAATATTTTGTTCTTGATATTTTAAATTTATTTTTTGAGTGGTATATCCACATGGTCCAAATTATAAAACAGTCTATGACGAAAAGTCTCCTTCCCTCTCCCCTAACCATGACTCTTCTCCCTGAAAGAGTTGCCACCGTTTTGAAATGGGGAGATATGTGAAAATACACGTTTCTCATTTCTTTTGAAAATCATAGATTTGACAACTGCTCTTGGTAACAGTTGGCTAGAGCTTCATGATCTGCTCCTACAGTCTTTGGACAAGACACATAATCTCCAGTAGAACAGAGCCCACCTGTTCTATCTCTTATAATTATAACATCATCTCCCTGGCCCTCTTTGACATTTGAGTTTGCAATCAGCATTTATTTTTTCTTATAGCTATTAATAGAATCTAGTCACTATTGAAAGATATGTAGGGGACTTCCCTGGCGGTACAGTGGTTAAGAATCCACCTGCTAATGCAGGGGACACGGGTTCAATCCCTGATCCGGGAAGATTCCACATGCCATGGAGCAACTAAACCTGTGCGTCACAACTACTGAGCCTGTGCTCTGGAGCCTGCGTGCCACAGCTACTGAGCTCATGCACTGCAAGTGTTGAAGCCTGCACACCAGAGCCTATGCTCCACAACAAGAGAAGCCACTGCAATGAGAAGCCCAAACAGCAATGAAGAGTAGCCCTTGCTCACCACAACTAGAGAAAGCCCATGCACAGCAATGAAAACTCAACACAGCCAATAAATAAATAAATAAATAAATAAATAAAATATAAAATAAAATAAAAAGAAAGATATGTAGGTTATTTCCAGTTTGGGCAATTATAGATAGAGCTACTATAAACATTCTTATGCAAGTTTTTTATGTGAAAATAAGTTTTCAATTCACTTGGGTAAATATGTAGGAGTGGGATTGCTGAGCCATATGACAAGTGCTTGTTTAACTTTTTAGAAAAATTCCATTGTACATTTTACATTTTCAGTAGCAATACATGAGAATTTTAATTGCTCTGCATTCTCACTAGCACTTAGTATTCTTTCTATTTTTCTCTTTGTCATTTTACAATACAAAAAAACCTCCAAAAACAGACAATACCAAGTGCTGATGAGGATGTGGAGTAACTGGAACTCTGTGTATAGCATTATCTCATCAGAGTTGGCTGATAAGAGTTGAAAATTTTTCATGTGCTTGTTTGCCAACTTAATGAAATGTCTGTTCAAGTTTTTACCCATTTTTTTTCTTTTATCCTTGTCTGTCCCTCTCCTTTACCCATTTTTAATTGAGTTAATTTGTTTTCTTAATATTGAATTTTAAGTGTTTTTTTTTAATATATTCTGGATACAATTCCTTTATCAGATAAGTGATTTGAAAATGTTTTCTCCCAAACTGTAGCTAGTCTTTTCATTCTTTAACAGTGTCTTTCATAGAACAAAAGGTTTACATTTTGTTGCAGTCCATTTTTTTCCCTTTGTGAATCGCGCTTTCGGTGCCATGTCTGAGAACTCTTTGCATAACCCCTAGTCATGATGTTTTTTTCCTATATTTTCTTTTAAAGTTTTATATTTTACATTTAGATCTATAATTTATTTTGAGTTAACATTTGTGTAAGGTGTGAAGTTTAGATCAAGGTTCATTTTTCTTCCCTATGGATATCCAGTTGTTCTGTTTATTGAAATGACTATTCTTTCATGTTTGAATAGCCTTTATATCTTTGCCCAAATTATCTGGCTATAGTTGTATGGGTGTATTTCTGGGTACTATTTTCCATTAATCTTTCATTTGCCAGTACCCTTGTCTATTCCTTGCCAACACTACATTGTCTTAGTAACTTTTGCTTTATAGTAAGTCATAAAATTGGGTAGTGTTATTTCTCCAACTTCTTTTTCAAAAAACTTTAAAAAAATATTCTAGTTCCTTTCTCACTCCATATAAATTTTAGAATCACATTTTTTAAAGTATTTTTTAAATTTTGGCTGCACCACACGGCCTGTGGGATCTTAGTTCCCCAACCAGGGATTGAACCCGAGCCCTTGGCAGTGAAAGCACAGAGTCCTAACCACTGGACCATAGTAAATTCCCAAGAATCACATTGTTTATATGATCAAAAACTCTTCTTGGGATCTTGATTGGAATTACATTAAATCTATAGACTAATTTAGGGAGAAATGACATCATTAATATGTTGAATCTTACAATCTACGACCATGGTTTCTCTTTCCATTTGTTTAGGTTTTCCTTGATTTCTTTTTTCACCATTTTGTACTTTGCATCATGTTGATCGTGTATATGTTTTATTAGATTTATACCTTTTTCATTCGTTTGGAACTATTGTAAATGGTACTTTAAAAAAATTTGGTTACCAGTTATTTATTGCTACTACAGAACTACAATTTATTTTTGCGTGTTGATCTTGTACTTTAAACCTTTGATAAACTAATTTCATGTCCCCTCCAAAAAGAATATTTTTATTTCTTTCTTTCCAATTTGTATTCCTTTTATTTCATTTTCTTGACTTGCTGCACTGATTATAACTTGCAGTATAGTGTTGAATAGGAGAGGTGAAAGTAAACTTACTCCCTTGTTCCTGATCCTAGAGAGAAAGCATTCAGACTCTCACCTTTAAGTGATATTAACTGTAGTTTTTTTGAAGATGCCTTTTATCAGATTGGGGAAGTTTCCTTCTATTCCTAGGTTGCTGAGAATTTTCATCATGAATGGTTATTGGATTGGGTCAACTATTTTTGCTGTATCAATATATATAATCATATAGTTTTTCTTCTTTAGACTGTTGATGTAATGAATTACATGGATTGATTTCCAAATATAAAAACAGTCGTGCATTCCCTGTATGAAGCTCATTTGGTATTATAATATCTTTTTTATATATGGCTGGACTCCTTGCTAATATTTTGTTGAGGATTTTTGCTTCTACGTTCATGAGTGATATTGGTTTGAAGTTTTCTTTTGTTTTATTCCCTTGGTCTGGGTTTCACTTTGGTTAATGGTAGTGTCATAAAATGAGTTAGGAAGTGTTGCCTGTACTTCTGTTTCCTGGAAATGATCGTGTAGAATTGGTGTTATTTCTTCTTTGAATGTTTGGTAGAATTTGCAAGTTAAATTATCTGTGCCTGCAGCTTTCATTTTTGGAAAATTTTAAACTACAAATTCAATTTCCTTAGTTATATAGGACTATTTAGGTTACTTATGTAATGTTGGGTAAGTTTCAGTATTTGTGTCTTTCAAGAAATTGTGCAGTTTTATCTATGTTGTCAAATTTATGCATGTAGATTTGTTCATACTATTCTCCATCCTTTTAACATCTGTGATTTCTATAATGATATCTTCCCTTTCATTTATGATATTGGTAATTTGTTATTCCTCATTTTTTGTCAGTCTTGCCAGAAATTTATTAATTTTATTGATCTTTTCAAAGATACAGCTTTTAATTTCCATTGTTTTTTTTCCCCATTGTTTCTGTTTGCAATTTTCTGTTGATTTCTCCCCTTATCTTTATTGTTGTATTGCTTCTTCTTGCATTCTTCTCCCTTTAGTTTCTTAAGTAGTAAGCTTAGGTTGTTGATTTGAAAACTTTCCTTATTTCTAATATAAGTATTCAATGCTCTAAACTTCCCTTTAAGCAACTGTTAACTGGAGATTTTGATATATTTTTTATTTATTCCTGTATTCTTCAAAATATTGTCTAATTTTCCTTGAGACTTCCTAATTGATCCATGCTTGTTTAGAATGCGTTAATTTCGAACTGTTTGGCGATTTCCCAGTTATCTTTCTGTTATTGTTTTCTAGTATAATTCCATTATATTTCAAAAACATGCTTTTAGCTAAGAAAGATGTTCATCTCTCACCAAAAAAAAAAAATTTTCATGTCAATTTCATGAATATTTCTTGCCCATAGTGACAACTAAAATCTTTTGATTGGTAATAGAAACACAGTAAATGACAGCTGAATACACTCCAATCCCTTTTCTTTTGGCAGGTGGTCTGACTGACAGCTTAGGTAATTTGAAGAACCTTATGAAGCTCATACTGGATAATATTAAGATGAATGAGGAAGATGCTATAAAACTAGGTCAGATTTTTGTTTTCTCTAATATATTAATACAAGTTTGATAATAAGAACAGTTAAAACTCTTTGACACTGGCTGTGTCTGTACAAGGCAGGGATGCCTTTATGTTCTTGGTGTCCTGATGCATTTCCTTTCCATTGTTTTTCTTTTTTTTTGCAGCGGAAGGTCTGACAAATCTGAAAAAGATATGTTTACTTCGTTTGACCCACTTGTCTGATATAGGGGAGGGAATGGATTACATACTCAAGTCTCTGTCGGCTGAACCCCGTGACCTTAAAGAAATCCAATTAGTCTCCTGCTGCCTGTCAGGAAATGCTGTGAAAACCCTAGGTAACTGCTGTGTGCATTAACTGAATGACAACAGTGTAAGAAAACATTTTTATACTAAGGCATGCTAAGTCTCTCAAATGGGAATTTAATTTTTAGGGAAACTGGAAAAGATAATAGACTTCTAGGTAATATCAAACTTTGTTTTTAATGATCTTCATGATTGGAATGAAAATTTATTATGGATGAATTTCAGGATAGTTGAAGATGTAATTTTAAGAAAAGGTAAAGAGAAAGAAAATAAGAAATACATGCTTGAAACTTGGTACACATTCTGTTATATAATAACTGCTTATTAAAAATTTGGATGAATGGACAAATAAGTGATTGACAAGCAGAGAGAGAAGGAGTTCCTTAAATGTTTTCAGGCTTTCCAATGCTTACCTATTGCCCTGTTAAGATAGAGTTAATGTGCATTAGTGTAAGAGGTGAGTCTTTTGAGTTCCTGAAGTGTTCATATACCAAGTATGGTGAAACCTTTGGATATTTCTGGATAAACTAGATATGTTCTATTCAGATTTTTTTTTTTATTTACATTTTGGGGGAAAAAGATGGTCTAGCCCTTTTAAAAACAGAATACACAACTGCTTAGAGTCTGTATAGTTTCCTAAGGAAACTATTTATATGCCAAAATAAACCAAACACTAGAGAAACCCAGGGTTAGAAAAGGCCAGACAAGCAACAGGGAGCACGAGAATGACGAGCACGCTCCTTTACTCCCCACTCGCTGCAGGGAGAGACAGGTTTAGAACTGAGCACAACAACTCTACCCTTTTTAAGAGGAGTTCTGCAGGTTTTTTATTTTAAACCAAATCCCAGAAGATATTTTACTCTAAGAAAAGCGGTCAGGACTTCCCTGGTGGCGCAGTGGTTAAGAATCTGCTTGACAATGCAAGGGATACGGGTCTCAGGGAAGATCCCACATGCCACAGAGCAACTAAGCCCGTGAGCCACAGCTACTGAGCCCACAACTGAAGCCCATGCGCCTAGAGCGCATGCTCTGCAACAAGAGAAGCCACTGCAATAAGAAACTCTCACACATAGGGCTTCCTAGGTGGCGCAGTGGTTAAGAATCCGCCTGCCAACACAGAGGTCACGGGTTCGATCCCAGCTCCAGGAAGATCCCACATGCCGCGGTGCAACTAAGCCCGTGTGCCCCCCCCCAAAAAAAAACTCTCACACCACAATGACGAGTAGCCCCCGCTCTCTGCAGCTAGAGAAAGCCCACGCCCAGCAATGAAGACCCAACGCAGCTGATAAATAAATAAATTAAAAAAAAGAAAAGGTGTCATATGATCACTTAAAAATAATAATAGCTAATATTATAACAAGAGTATATATTCATTTAAAAATTGACAATTTTTTAAAGCAGATTTTTCTAATTAGTCTTGATAGGAAAAACTTCAACTAGATTAAACAACTATGATAAATATCTGAAATGAAAAGAATTAAGCAATGGTCAGCTAGAGTGATGGCATTTTATGATTAATGTTTACATGTAATATAGTTTTCCAAAATTTTAACCTCAGTATATTTGTGTCTTTGTCATTAAAATACGTCTCTTTGGGTCTTGCTTTAAAAAAAAAAACTAGTCTTATTAATCTCTTTAATTGGAGTGTTTAATCCATTTACATTTAATGTAATTATTTATATGACTAGATTTCCATCTGCCATTTTGCTATTTGTTTAATAGCAAATATTTTTCTTATCTGTCTTTTTTTAATTTCTAAGTTTTTATTGCTAGCATCACAACTATGACATTAACAAAATCATCTAAACTAAGTACACAAAGAACTACTCAGCTCAGCTGGTTTTTGTTCCTTTATTTCTCCTGCATGATAGGGCATTTTAGAATTGTAAACAACCTCAGTTTATCTAGTTCAGCTTCCTCATTCTAAAGATGAAGACGCTGAGGCTTAGAGAAATGGAGTGACTTTACTAAAGTGACATAAAAACTATATTCCAGGCTGCTTTAGGCTTTTTGTGAAATGAATTTTTTTAGTCAGAACTTAGATCCAGGAAATATCCATGCATCAGTCATAGTCATGGCAATTGGGGGTTAAACCTATCTAGATATCTTTGGGAATAATTAAATTAATCAAGTCAAATAATGATTTGTATACTATCAACAAAGAAAACAAGAATTCAGAATTCTTCTAAGGATATTTTTAAAAGCATTTATAGTTCCCTGAAAGTCTTGTTGTTTTGGATTTAAAAAACTTTTTTTCCAGCTCAGAATCTTCACAACTTGGCCAAACTGAGCATTCTTGATTTATCTGAAAATCATCTGGAAAAGGATGGAAACGAAGCTCTTCATGAACTAAGTAAGAATGACAATTTAGGGACTTCCTTGGTAGTCCAGTGGCTAAGACTGCGCTTCCACTTCAGGGGGTGGGGGTTCAGTCCCTGGTCGGGCAACTAAGATCCCGCAGCTGCATGGTGGTGCAAAAAAAAAAAAAAAAAGACAATTTAGCCCAAATCAAATATTTAAATAATCTTTTATCCACATATGTCTTACTAGATGGACCTTAAGTAAGTCACTTAAATTGCCCTTGAGGAATACACACCCATGGCTTTTGAGTTACCAGTTTTCCCATACTCATTACACCTGAGTCTCCCACATGCTTGCCTCCTTCTAGGGAGCTAGTGTCTGAGAGTGAGTGACATTCAAAACAAATCTTCTTAAGAAGTTAGTGATAAGATTTTTAAGGTGTGATAATTATTCTGTGATCATGTCAGAATAAAAAAACCTGATACTTACTGTCTGAGATTTGTTTCAAAATAATATAGAGACGGGAAGGGATTTGACGACAATGAAGCAGGATCATCCATGACTCAGCGTTGGTTGAAAGTTGGCTTATTAGTACATATAGTTTCATTATACTGTTCTCTGTATTTGTATATTCTTGAACACTTCCTGTAAAAATATTAACAAAAAACCAAGTAGATCCTTATTGCACATTGAGCAGGCTGCAGAGATAAAAGTCATTCCTTCTCCCACATCCCTTCATCCTGCATCAATTTTGAGATGGATCCAATTCCTGACCTGCTCTCTGGTTCTTCAAGTTGACAGGCTGCACATCTTGGAACAGCTAACCGTGCTGATGCTGCCCTGGTGGGATGATGTACGAGTCAGCCTGGCCAGGCTGTTGGAGCAACTGAAGGGGACCCCACATCTTGTCAAGCTTGGGCTGAAAAACTGGAGACTCACAGATGCAGAGATTAGAATTCTAGGTAGGTATACACACGGAGGCAAGAGAAAAGAAGTTAGCTCTCACAAAGTTCTTCAGTTGGCTTGCTCTATTTAGTTAGTTGGCATCTTTATTTATTTGCCTCCTCTTCTTTATATAAATATATTGAAAGAGGGTTCCCACATGTTAAGGAGTAAAATGATTGAAAAGACTGGCCTGCTTTTCAGGTTTTTAAGCTTTCCACCTAGAGTGTTTAAAGGAAAAACATTCATGTTATCTGACAAGATGTATTGTGTTAGGAATTGCTCTTCCTAGCCTGTCTGAAATTCAGCAATGTCCCTCTAATCTTGGGAGATATTTTTAAGTCACTTGTTGGGTATTCAAAAGATGTAAAGGTAAGTGCAACTTTATGTAAATAGGGTCATGGAATACCTAAGTAGCTGTGATATAATCCAGGAACAAACAGATACGTAAATGACTGAAGACACTGACGGCCTTGGGCAGATGATGAGGGGTCTGCACGCTCTCCCTATTAGTTATCAATGTCTAAGATCACCCCAAAGCTTATTGGCTTGAAACAACAGCTATAAACATCATCTCACATTTCTGTGGGTCAGGAATGGAAGCAGCTTAGCTGGGTGGTTCTGGCTTAGGCTCTATCACGAGGGTGCAGTCCAGATGTTGACTGGGGCTGCTGGAGACCTGCTGCCAAGGTGGCTCCTCACTTGGTTGGCAAGTTAATGCTGGCTGTTGGCTGGAGGACTTAGTTTCTCATCCCTGGACCTCTCCATAGATGGCTTGCATGTCCTCATAGCATGGCAGCTCACTTCCTCCAGAGCAAGAGATCCAAGAGAGAACCAATTAGAAATTGCAATATCTTTTATGACCCAGCCTTGGAAAACCATTTCTGGTCATCTCTGCTGTGTCCTATTGGTTACCCAGGTCAGCCCAATCTACTGTGGGAGAGGACAACACAAAGGAGTGAATACTAGGAGTTGAGAATCATTGGAGCCAACTTGAAGGCTAACTACCATACTACCTAAGGCAAAGGATTGGTGAAAACAGCCTTGACTGCCTTCATTTCCCTCACAGATTGTCTAGAATATATTTGTGGTATGAATATCATAAAACTTACCATTTTAACCATTTTTAAGTCTAAGTTTTGTGGCATTCACATTTTTATGCAACCACCATCACCATCCATCTCCAGAACCTTTTCATTTTCCCTGGCTGAAACTCTGTACACAGTAAAGGCTAACTCCTCTCTTTTAAAAACCTTCTCTCTTAGAGATGTGTATGATGTCTTTAAGTCCTTAGGCTGCCCAAAGGTTTAGCCTTTCTTAGTGGTGCTCCAAGTTCTGAATCTTTCCTTCCCTTAATTTCTAACTCCACTTCCATCTCCTCTACTCACTCTCTTAACCCACCAAATCATATCACCTTGGGTAACATTCTTCTAGGCCTCTCTGCTATTCTGGGTAACATTGGAAGCAGGTGGTTTCTGTGATAGACTAATTAGTTAGCTAATAAACAATCCCTCTCAGGTAACCTCATACCTAAAGCAAGTTGGATAGGATATGTCTTTTCAAGGAGGCCAGTGGGGAGTGTGTAGAATTAGAATTACAGGTGGGGGAGGCATTTTTAGATAAAGACCTTTTATCATCTTTCAAATCTTTAAATAGGTAATTGCTTAATTTGCCCACTTCTGAGGCTGGCCATTGAGGCCAGAGAAGGAGATGGTGTGTTTAAGAGCTAAGCTAAGGGACTTCCCTGGTGGTGCAGCAGTTGAGACTCTGAGCTCCCAATGCAGGGGGTCTGGGTTCAATCCCTGGTCAGGGAACTAGATCCCATATGCATGCTGCAACTAAGAGTTCGCATGCCACAACTAAGACCCAGTGCAACCAAGTAAATAAAATATTAAGAAAATAAAAAAAACTAAGCTAGGCAGTAATTTGCCATTTCATTTTAATAGCCTAGTGCCTAATAGCCTCCACATGTAAATGAGAACCATAAACATAACAGAAGACAACTGACTCTTGGAAATTTAGCTGTAATGATGTACCCCAAAATGCAAGTGAGAAAAATGACAAAATGAACACTCAATAGTAATCACTAATTTATTCTCAAAGTGTTTTTAAAAAGGATTTGTGGAATTATCATTATATCTCTAATAAAACATAACATCACTATCCCTATTTTATAAAGAAAAGAGACATAAGAAGGTTGTCATACTAAAGCAGAGAGAGGGTTAGAGACAGAAGAGTTGATGAAAGGAGGGAGAGTGTAGGTGCTGGCATGGCTCCCCTCCAGCTATTTCCTCTACCTCCCAAAGGAACAAAAAGCAGTCTGCTTGGGCTTGAGGCATAAACTGAAGGGTGAGAGCCAAGCGTTCTCTGCCTTTGGTCTTTAGCCAGGTGATGAGACTGCTCTCTGTCAGGCCCCTCTAGAGACTCCATCATTATGAAGTGTTTAGGTGCATTTGTTTTGGAGTCAGACAGACCTGCCCATCCCTTCTGATTGATAGATGTATGGTCTGCAGCAATTTGGTTAAAGTCTCTGAGCCTCAGTTTGCTCATCTGTCCAATGGGGGAAATTATGATGCCTACCATATGAGAAGTGATTTTGCTAGTCTGTAATGAGCTAATGCGTATTAAGAAGTTCAACACTGACCCCCTGTATATGCTCAAGAAGCGGCACTATGATTATTATCCTCGGGGGGCTTCAAGGGGAACCAGATACTATGGTCATTTTCCCTTAAAAAAGTTTCCTCAGCCTGCAAAATAAAATATAACCTGCTCACTTTTGATGTATAAGACCCTTCACAATAGAGTCTCAATATACCTTCCTCTCCACCTTCATCTTCTGCACGCCTCCCCACTTACATGAGATTCCATCCTCATGGACCTCTTGCTAGTCCCCAAAAATGCCTTTGTATATGCACTCCCTCTAGGAAGTCCTTCACCTCCTCCTACAGTCCTTGAAGACCTAGCTGACATATCTCCTTCTTGGTGAAATAGTCTCCTTATGTTCCCTCTTCTGCACCCCTACACGGAACCTAGATGGTTGTTTTAAGCCTCTTGTCCTGAGTCTTTCAAACTTTTTTTGACTATGACCCACATGTTAAGAATACATTTTATCTCATGATCCAATACTCACATACATATACATTTTTATTTATTTTTGGCACACAGGCTTAGTTGCTCCGTGGCATGTGGGATCTTCCTGGAGCTGGGATCGAACCCGTGACCTCTGCATTGTCAGGCAGATTCTTAACCACTGCGCCACCAAGGACGCCCCACATATACATTTTTAAAGTTTCACAAAAAAGTAATTATCTTTTGCTATGTGTGATACACTGTTATTTTCTATTCTTTCTATCCAATTTCACTTAAAACAAATGCTGATTGCAATCCATTGAATATATTTCATGTTCCTCTAAAGGAGGGGATACCCCAAAGCTTAAGAAAAACACTGCTCCAAAAAATGAACCCTCTTTCACTGTTGATGGGAAGGTAAATTGGTGCTGCCACTATGGAAAACAGTAAGGAGGTTCCTTTAAAAACTAGAGTTACCATATGATCCAGCAATCCCACTCCTGGGCATATATCCCAAGGACATCCTAATTCAAAAGATACATGCACCCCAATATTCATAGCAGCACTATTTACAATAGCTGAGACACGGAAGCAACCTAAATGTCCATTGACAGATGAATGGATAAAGAAGATGTGGTACATATATACAATGGAATACTACTTAGGTATAAAAAGCAGAAGATAATGTCACTTGCAGCAACGTGGATGGATCTTGAGATGATCATATTCAGTAAGTCAGAAAAAGACAAATATATGATATCGCTTATATGTGGAATCTAAAAAAATGATGCAAATACTTATTTACAGAACAGAAATAGAGACAAAGAAAACAATCTTATGGTTACCAAAGGGGACAGCGGGGGCAGGAGGAGAGATAAATTGGGAGTTTGAGATTAACATATACACACTACTATATATAAAACAGATGGGCAACAAAGACCTACTGTACAACACAGGGAACTATATTCAATATCTTGTAATAACCTATAACGGAAAAGAATCTGAAAAAGAAAAAATATATACATATATATAGAGAGAGAACAATCACTTTGGTGTACACTTGAAACAAACACAACATTGTAAATTAACTATACCTCAGTTTTTAAAGTGGTTATTAAAGAAAGCCCACTGCTCTAATCCATATCCTGGATCCAGGGCTTCTGTGTCCATTGTCACTTCTGGCACTGCCTTTCTGCTCTTGTGTGACTCTAGATCCATGTCATCTTGCCTCCTGCAGTGATTCCTTTCCCGATTCTCCAAGTGACTCAGATGGGGGGTAGATTATATGTAAGCATATGTTCAGCTTTAGTAGACATGTCAGTCTTCCAATGTTCTTATATTCAATTCAGGCTTTAAAAAACAGTGGTTTTCATTATTAGACAAAGATAGCAATTTATTTTTATTAGAGTACTTACCATTTGAATTTAGAGAATGTATTCATATATCTATCTGCCCCACTAAACTGTGAGGTCTTTGAGAACAGGCCAAGGCCATTAGACTTGGTATTGAGTGTATACCCCACACTCAATAAATATTTCTTGTATGAATGAACAAATGAATTTATAGCACTTCCACAATTTGCCATGAAATATAGGCTACCTTGGGTTCTTAGAAACCCAATTATAGTAAATGCTATTTTCCTATATATAAAATCATCCAAAAATTCTAAAAATAGACTTGTATGCTTTCACAACCTCTTTACAATATCTGAACCAACCAATTGTTCAAGCCTCTAGCATAAGTTTCCTGGCTCTGATCCATAATACCTCTCCTGGATCAGACCTGTCTTTGAGATTCCCATCCCCATTTAATGATGGTATTTGTGATGAATGAGATGCAATATGACTTGAAATGGGATAATAAAATGCAGATGGGTACTAAGAGATGGAGAGTCTAATGAAATAAAGGCTACATAGGAAGAAGTAGGGAAAAATGGCATAGGAGGTGTTTAATGAGATACAGGGTAGGTGAGATGCACTGGAGACACAGGGAGCATTTTCAGAAAAGTACGTTTTTACCAAAGGTTTTAGATACCTCCTGGCCCTAACTGAAACCTGGCTCTCTCCTACAGCTCTCTTAAGTAGTCACTTTTTATTTTCTTGATTTTTATGCCTCTCAGAGTCCAAAGGCAAGGTCAGGTTCTCCTTGATTCTCACTGCCCTTCCAGTCTACTCCTCCAACCTCATTAAGGATTCCTACTTCCATGAAGCTTAGGCCATTTAACTGGACTATGGTTTGTCCTTTCTTATTGCTATGAACTCTGAATTTTTGGTCACCTTTTCTTATTCACTGAAGACTTTGGCAACTGTCTTACAGAATTCCTCACCCTCTAGTTCTGGTCATCCACCTAGAAGATTTCACTTCTTATGTGAAACTACTCAGCCAACACTCAGGAATCTCCTCTTTGGTCCTTCCTTTCCATTCTCCTTCACCCATCTGTGAGTATGGAATTATCAGATTATGATAATTCCACTTAAAATTGTTCTACCTCTAAGATATTAAATTCAGATAATCCATTCTCAAACAACAACCTTTTGAATTTCCATCTTAGTTACTCAATGACTCATCACCAGTTCATTTTACTTCATTGGGACTTCAGTCCATTGAGCCCACTACTGTTTACTTACCGAATAGCCCCTGTTCTATCTTGACTTCCCTTCCCACCTAGTTTAAATTCCACCATTCATCCTGCAAACATTCTTGTCACAATAGCTGGAAACTCTTATGGCCCACAGTATTACAAGTCAATTTAATGACATTTAGTGATGGATGTGTGTGATAGATGCAATAGAGAAATGAAGAAAGTGTAATGAGATGGAATCTCTACATAAAGACTACTTAATGAGAGGCAGGGAGAAAAGGAGATGTGGAGGTAAGGTATGAAATTAGATACAGTGGTTAGGGTGCATTTGCTGGCAAAACTCAAAACCTTAATTTTCTACTTTTTCTGTACCTACACTTTGGCTACTGGGGAAAATCACACAATTTGGCAGATAGGTATACTACAAGTTTAAAGTGACAAGTTTCAACAAAAATATTTAAAGCAAATTGTAAGAAAGCATTATATATAGAAACTTGTGGTATGCAGCAAAAGCAGGGCTTGAATAAAATTCTCAGTCTTAAATACTTATATTAGAAAAGAAGAAAGGCTGAAAATTAGTAAGTTTCTAATTTAAGAAGCCAGAAAACAGAGTAATCCCCAAGATAATAAACATAAGACTATAAATCAATGAAATAGAAAACAAAAACACAATTAAAAAAAGATTAGTAAAGCTTAAAGTTGGTTCTTTAAAAAGAGTAACAAAATTGATAAAAATTAAGACTGATGAAAAGACAGAGCAACATAAATAATTCATTAATCAAAATGGAGAAATAAGTACATGAATGTTCATAGTGGCTTTATTCATATCACATATCTGATAAAGGACTAGTATCTAGAATATATAAAGAAATCTTACAAATCATTGATAAAAAGACAACTCAATGTTTAGAAAAGGCAAAGGATCTGAATAGGCATTTCTCCAAAGAAGATATATAAGTGGCTAATAAACATCAGAAAAGATGCTCAACATCATTAGCCATCAGGGAAATGCAAATCAAAGCCACAGTGAAATGTCTCTTGCCACCCACTAGGATGGTTATAATAAAAAAGACAGGTAATAACAAGTGTTGGCAAGGACATAGAGAAATTGGAACCCTTGTATGCTGGTGGTTGGAGTGTAATAGGAAATGTTTTTCTGCCTAGGAAAACATTCCGGCACCTCTTCAAAAGGTTAAACACAGAGTTACCAATTCCACTTTGAGGTACCCAAGGGAAGTGAAAATATATGTCCATACAGAAACTTGTACACCGATGTTCATAGCATGCTTAATAGTCCCCCAAAGTGGAAACAACCCAAATGTCCATCACTACTGAATGGATAAACAAAATGTGATAGATATATCCATACAAAATAGAGTATTACTGAGCCATAAAAAGGAATCAAGTATTAGAACATGCTATAACATGGATGAACCTTGAAAATATCATACTAAGTAAAAGCAGCCAGTCACAAAAGACCACATATGGTATGATTCCATTTATATGAAATGTCCAAAAAAGGCAAATCTATAGTGACAGAAAGTAGATTAATGGTTGCCAATGTCAGGGGTAGGGTCAGAATGACTGCTAGTGACTGTGGATTTTATTTTTGGCGGTGATTAAAATGTCCTGGAATTAGATAGTAGTGCACAACTTTATGAATACACTAAAACCCACTATAGTTATACTTTAAAAGGGAGAATTTTATGGTATGTGTATTATATCTCAAAAAAAACCCCATAAAATTATATCCTAAGCAATGTATTTTTTAGACATACAGTACTTGTCAAAACCGTATTTTTAGAAATACAAAAGAATGATAAACTCTACATCAGAATAGTAGTTTCTTTGGGTCAGAAGAGGGCAGATGTGTACAATAGGGGGATACCACATAGTAGATCCAAGTTTTTATCCATGTTCTTATTCTCAGGCTAAGTGATAGATTCATGAGTGAATAGGTGAAATCAGTGACCTATCCAATTCTGAATACAGAGGTCCATTAAAACAATAAACACAATCTCTCAACATTGCCTGGCAATTTTACTGTGCCTCTGTAGGCAGCGCTCTCTACATAAACAATTTCAAACTATATTCTCCTTAATCCATCAGTCTTCCACTATTTCACAGTGGATGTGATTTTTTTCCCCTCTCCTTTTCCTGTTACATTATAGTAGGTCTCTTCCTTCCTGTGTAAGTGCAGACTCTCTGCTCTAGCTGTGCTTCAGATCTCAGCCCTGCTATCATTCCTGTTCAAGGACATCATTTCACCAGTTATGCCCCTCTTTACTGACTCTTTCCTATCAGTTTTGTTTTTAATTAATTAATTAATCTTTTGGCTGCATTGGGTCTTCGTTGCTGCACACAGGCTTTCTCTGGTTGTGGTGAGCGGGGGGCTACTCTGTTGTGGTGTGCAGACTTCTCATTGTGATGGCTTCTCATTTCGGAGTACCAGCTGTAGGCATGCAGCTTCAGTAGTTGCAGCACTCAGGCTCAGCAGTTGTGGCTCACGGGCTCTAGAGCTCAGGCTCAGTAGTTGTGGCACATGGGCTTAGTTGCTCCATGGCTTGTGGGATCTTCCTGGGCCAGGGCTCAAACCTGTGTCCCCTGCATTGGCAGGCAGATTCTTTTTTTTTAATTTATTTTATTTATTATTATTAATTTTATTTATTTATTTATTATTTTTTGGGGGGTACACCAAGTTCAGTCATCTGTTTTTATACACATATCTGGCAGGCAGATTCTTAACCACTGCGCCACCAGGGAAGTCCCTCCTATCAGTTTTTAAAGATGCTCAAATCTCTCTCATTTTAAATAAAACTCTTCCGGACTCCTATCTTCCTCCCATGGCTATCAGCTGCTCTCTTTCCCTTCAAGGCAAAAATTTATGTACCCTCAGTACATCTCCACTTCCTGGCCATACTCTGTTTCCTACTCATTCCAGCTGACTCTCTACACACCTACATGTGGCTTAATTCAATGGACATTTTCCGGAGTGTTTGACTTACCTGTGTAGAAGTTGACACTGAGCACTCCCCCTCCTTTTCGAAATGTTCTCTTGACTTCCATGCTACCTTGGTTACTTCTCAGTCTCCTCTGCAATGGCAATTCCTCTACATATTAAATGCTCCCAATTTCTCTTAAAACTTGGTCCTAGGCTCTCTGCTCTTCTTTCTTCCTTAGAGATTACATTTAATTTTAAAGCTTTAATTGCCATTTTAAAATTCTGACTCCCAAAATTTTGTTTCTAGCCCATCAGCACTCTGGGAATATCCAATAGAAATCAGTGCTAGCTCAGGGATCTATTTCACCTGTTCTAACTTAATCCTTTTTTAGATGACATCGTTTGATTTAAATGTTTGAGGCTGAACTCTTATCTGGCATGTTCTCAAAAAGACAGCCATCACATCTGTACTCCATTATCCAGTATGTTCTCAAAAAAAGAACCCCCACAGACCGTTCTCATGTTCTAGCTCACTGGTAAATCCTCGGCCAAATCATTCCACTACACGCATCCTGGTAATTTTCCAAGTGCTCTTTCTTATTTTCTAATTGTATTTGTTTGTTTGTTTGTTTTTTAATAGCATCTTATTTTTGTTGTGTTAGACGCAGTAACTTTTTAGGGTCTCTTAAAAAAACTAGGTTTTTGAAGTTAATTTTTCCTGTTCCCTATGTTGCCTTATTTCTTGGGAGCTTTTTGTTTGGCTTTTAGTCTCTGTCTTCCTTGTTGGAGGCTGTTTCAATTGTCTGGTATTCCTGTACTTTTCTCTTCACATTTCAGAGTGAGACACAAGTTGATAGGAAGCTCCGTGCACCTGAAGGAGGAGGTTAGGTTCACTGTAGGTGATCAGGAAAGAAAAATGGCTCTTCCTTTGTGCAGCCTTTCCTTGGAGGCAATTTAATTTTTCCTGAGAAGGATCCGTACTCCTGAAGCACATAAGCCCAACTGCTGCTGCTCTGGAAACGAAGCGGGGTTAGAAAGCCTATTGCCTTTGTGTGCTCCCAGGACACCCTGACCAACTACAGTTCCTATCACCCAACTAATTAATTTTTTTAAATGTATTAATTTTTATTGAAGTATCATTGATTTACAATGTTATGACAGTAATTACTTTACATCTATTGAGATGATCATGTGGTTTTTATCCTTCAGTTTGTTAATATGGTGTATCACATTGATTGATGTGCGTATATTGAAGAATCCTTGCGTTCCAGGAATAAACCCCACTTGATCATGGTGTATGATCCTTTTAATGTGTTGTTGGATTCTGTTGGCTAGTATTTTATTGAGGATTTTTGCATCTAAATTCATCAGTGATATTGGTCTGTAATTTTCTTTTTTTGTAGTATCTTTGTCTGGTTTTGGTATCAGGGTGACGGTGGCCTCATAAAATGAGTTTGGGAGTGTTCCTTCCCCTGCAATTTTTTGGAAGAGTTTGAGAAGGATGGGTGTTAGCTCTTCTCTAAATGTTTGATAAAATTCACCTGTGAATCCATCTGGTCCTGGACTTTGGTTTGTTGGGAGATTTTTAATCACAGTTTCATTACTTGTGCTTGGTCTGTTCATATTTTCTGTGTCTTCCTGATTCAGTCTTGGAAGGGTATACCTTTCTAAGAGTCTGTCCATTTCATCCAGGTTGTCCACTTTATTGGCATATAGTTGCTTGTAGTGATCTCTTATGGTGCTTTTTATTTCTGTGGTGTCTGTTGTAACTTCTCCTGTTTCATTTCTAATTTTATTGATTTGAGTCCTCTCCCTCTTTTTCTTGATGAGTCTTGCTAGAGGTTTATTGATTTTATTTATCTTCTCAAAGAACCAGCTTTTAGTTTTATTGATTTTTGCTATTGTTTTCTTTGCCTCTATTTCATTTATTTCTGCTCTGATCTTTATGATTTCTCTCTGTCTACTAACTTTGGGTTTTGTTTGCTCTTCTTTCTCTAGTTTCTTTAGGTGTAAGGTTAGATTGTTTATTTGAGATTTTTCTTGTTTCTTGAGGTAGGATTGTATTGCTATAAACTTCCCTCTGAGAACTGCCTTTGCTGCATCCCATAGGTTTTGGATCATTGTGTTTTCATTGTCATTTGTCTCTAGGTATTTTTTGATTTCCTCTTTGATTTCTTCAGTGATGTTGGTTATTTAGTAGCGTATTGTTTAGCCTCCATGTGTTTGTGTTTTTTACAGTTTTTTTCCAGTAATTGATTTCTAATCTCATAACATTGTGGTTGGAAAAGATGCTTGATATGATTTCAATTTTCTTGAATTTACCAAGGCTTGATTTATGACCCCAAATGTGGTCTATCCTGGAGGATGTTCCATGTGCACTTGAGAAGAACGTGTAATCTGCTGTTTTTGGATGTAATGTCCTATAGATATCTATTAAATCCAGCTGATTTATTATGTCATTTAAAGCTTGTGTTTCCTTATTAATTTTTTGTGTGTATAATCTGTCCATTGTTTTAAGTGGGGTGTTAAAGTCCCCCACTATTATTGTGTTACTGTTGATTTCCTCTTTCATAGTTGTCAGCATTTCCCTTATGTATTGAGGGGCTCCTATATTGGGTGCATATATATTTATAATTGTTATCTCTTCTTCTTGGATTGATCCCTCCATCTTTATGTAGTGTCCTTTCTTGTCTCTTGTAGCATTTTTTATTTTAAAGTCTATTTTATCTGATATGCCTATTACTACTCCAGCTTTCTTTTGATTTCCATTTGCATGGAATATCTTTTTCCATCCCCTCACTTTCCCTCTGTATGTGTCCCTAGGTCTGAAGTGGGTCTCCTGTAGACAGCATATATATGGGTCTTGTTTTCGTATCCATTCAGCCAGTCTGTGTCTTTTGGTTGGTGCATTTAGTCCATTTACATTCAAGGTAATTATCAATATGTATGTTCCTATTACCATTTTCTTAATTGTTTTGTATTTGTTTCTGTAGGTCCTTTTCTTCTCTTATGTTTCCCGCTTAGAGAAGTTCCTTTAGCATTTGCTGTAGGGCTGGTTTGGTGGTGCTGAATTCTCTTAGCTGTTGCTTGTCTGTAAAGCTTTTGATTTCTCCATCGAATCTGAATGAGATTCTTGTTGAGTAGAGTATTCTTGGTTGTAGGTTCTTCCCTTTCATCACTTGAAATATATCATGCCACTCCCTTCTGGCTTGCAGAGTTTCTGCTGAGAAATCAGCTGTTAACCTGATGGGGGTTCCCTTGTTGCTTTTAATAACACTTCTCTGTCTTTAATTTGTGTCAGTTTGACTACTATATGTCTTGGTGTGTTTCTCCTTGGGTTTATCCTGCCTGGGACTCTCTGCACTTCCTGCACTTGGGTAGCTATTTCCTTTCCCATGTTAGGGAAGTTTTCAACTATAATCTCTTCCAGTATTTTCTCAGGTCCTTTCTCTCTCTCTTCTCCTTCTGAGACCCCTATAATGCAACTGTTGGTGCGTTTAATGTTGTCCCAGAGATCTCTTAGGCTGTCTTCAGATCTTTTCATTCTTTTTTCTTTATTCTTTTCTGCATCAGTGATTATCACCATTCTGTCTTCAGGGTCACTTATTTGTTCTTCTGCCTCAGTTTATCTGCTATTGGTTCCTTCTAGTGTATTTTTCATTTCACTTATTGTGTTGCATATCTCTGCTTGTTTGCTCTTTAATTCTTCTAGGTCTTTGGTAAACTTTTCTTGCAACTTTTTGATCTTTGCATCCAATCTTTTTTCAAAGTCCTGGTTCATCTTCACCATCATTATTCCGAATTCTTTTTCCGGAAGAGTGCCTATCTCCTCTTCATTTAGTGGTTTTTCTGGTGTTTTATCTTGTCCCTTCATCTGGTACAAAGTCTTTTGCCTCTTCATTTTCTGTGTGTTTCTGTGGCTGTGATTTTCGGTTCCACAGGATGAAATACTGCTGATACTGCTTGATTCTGCTGTCTGCCCTCTTGTGGAGGAAGCTGTCTAGGAGGCTCGTGGGTGCTTCCTGATGGGAGGGACTGATGGTGGGTTGGGCTGGGTGGGCAGAGCTCAGTAAAACTTTAATCCGATTTGGTGGGTGGAGCTCAGTGACACTTTAATCTGCTTGTCTGCCAATGGGTGGGGCTGTGTTCCCAGCCTGCTGGTCATTTGGCCTGAGGTGACCCAGCACTGGAGCTTACAGGCTCTTTGGTGGAGCTAATGGTGGACTCTGGAAGGGCTCATGCCAATGAGCACTCCCCAGAACCCCTGCTGCCAGTGCCCCCATTTCCTTGGTGAGCCACAGCTGCCCCCCACCTCCACAGGCAACCCTCCAACACCAGCAGGTATGTCTGGTTCAGTCTCCTGTGGGGTCACTGCTCCTTCCCCTTGCGTCCTGGTGAGCACACTTTTTTGTATGCCCTCCAAGAGTGGAGTCTCTGTTTTCCCCCAGTCCTGTGGAGGTCCTGCAATCAAATCCTGATGGCTTTCAAAGTCTGATTCTCTGGGGATTCCCCCTCCCGTTGCTGGACCCCCAGGTTAGGAAGCCTGACGTGGGGCTCAGAACCCTCAGGACTTCTGCAGTATAACTGTTCTCCAGCTTGTGAGTCACCCACACAGCATTTATGGGATTTGATTTTAACGCAATTGCGCCCCTCCTGCCGTCTCATTGCGGCTTCTCCTTTGTCTCTGGACTTGGGTGGTTTTTTTTGGTGAGTTCCAGTGTCTTTCTGTCGATGGTTGTTCAGCAGTTAGTTGTAATTCCGGTGCTCTTGCAAGAGGGAGTGAGCGCACATCCTCTTACTCAACCATCTTGATTGCCATCCCCAGTAATTACTTTACAATGTATGTTTTCACACTGTATTGTAAGCCCAATGAGACTGAGACCATGTATGTCCTTTTACATATCCCCAGCACCCAGCACAATCCGGGGTACATAGTAGGCACTGAAAAATGTTTGCTGAATGAATAAATGGTAAGAGCTCTGGCTCAGGGGAACTACAGGGTGGTCTCTGGCAACACTAGAGTTTTGTTTAGGATATAGGAACCTTCAAGGATCAGAATCCTTCTACCCAGAGGATTTGCGATTCTGCCTGGAATTTGGATCGAGCCACTTGTATTCTCCACAGCCCACATACACCTACAGCTCTAAGTGTCACAGACTCCTCTTCTCTCCGTAGTCTGTTCCTCATGACAAACACCTGCAGATTAAATGAACAACATGCGCTGCTCTTGATTATGGATTATGCTGTTCTTGGCTCTTGTGCTTGTGCACATTCCAGTAATTATTCAAGAAGCTCTCTTATTGATACCATTCTTTAAGCTTGGCAGATAGCTGGTGTAAAGAGCTTACCCTCTGAGGGCGCAATAGCTTTTTTGTTAGAGTTCCTTTTAGGTGGTGAAATGTGTTCAACTAGTTGAGAAGGAGAAATGAAGTTCCAATATTTTGGCTAAACACATGCCATTCTGGGAAGCACACGGGAAAGAGGCAGAGGCAGAAAGGACTTGAACATGAGGTATAAGAGAGAGCAGCGAGAAAGCTACCTATAAGGAAGAGAGAAGGGCTCGTTATGGGAAGGAGGAAGAGAGGAGAAAGTGAGGCCCTATGTATGATCTAGGTTGGGCACAGGCTAAGCTGGTGTAACAAGAGACCCAACCACACTATGGCTTACAGAACACAGAGCTTTATTCCTCTCTCCTGTAAAACTCAGAAGTGGGCAGTCCAAGCAGCTGGGGTGGCTTTTCTCTGTGCAGTCTTTCAGACCCAGAAACCTACTTTTTCTTTAGTCCTCCATTCCTCAGGGTGTTATCTTTGACTTCATGCTAATGGCTAGGATGTTTACCTTCCCTTTGCAGGAGGTACTTTAGAGTGCCCTATTCCGTAAGGAAAGGAGGAAGTTCCTGAAGAGTCTAGGGAGGGTTAAAAATAACAACCCCAAAACTCTTAAATCTTGAGATACTGAAGGAAGTTACTTACTCAAGTTCACAGTTAGGAATATTCCATACCCAAAGAAACAATAGTTAGGTAGTGTTTGCTTCTCCAGAAGAGGAAATGACCTAATCTTGCTGAAGTCTGACTCCAGTTTTGAAAATGGTACTGAATATTTTAATTGCATCTCTCATACCTCAATTTTTACAATCTTCCATTTCCTGGAAGAGTCAGGAAAGGGGAAATATATATAATTCATTTATATTGGTTTGATATACTAGTAATTAATATTTATCAGATTCCCTTACATTTTAGGAAAAATATAATTTGTAAATATAATGGACGAGGTTCACAATCACTGCTCTAACTACAGAGAATTCTAATTTCTTTCTTAAGCAAAGCACTGGTCCAAACATGGCCTCTTAAAAAAAAAAGCTGTTTTGCTTTGCTTCCAGCTAACATACTTATTTCTATTTTTTTATTCAGATGGATTTTTTGAAAAGGACCCTCTGAAAAACTTCCAGCAGCTGGATTTGGCGGGAAATTGTGTGAGCAGTGATGGATGGCTTGCATTCATGGGTGTATTTGAGAGTCTTAAGCAATTAGTATTTTTTGACTTCAGTACTAAAAGACTTTTACCTGATGCAGCATTAGTCAGAAAACTTGGCCATGTGTTATCCAAATTAACTTTTCTGCAAGAAGCTAGGCTTGTTGGGTGGCAGTTTGATGACGATGATGTCAGTGTTATTAAAGGTCCTTTTAAATTAGTAACTGCTTAAATAAAGGGTATTCTAAGCCCATGAATGCTCTGGGGACCCCACTACTTTCAGCCTGGTGATTTAAAAATCTTTGCTTGGGACTTCCCTGGTGGTGCAGTGGTTAAGAATCCGCCTGCCAATGCAGGGGACATGGGTTCAATCCCTGGGCCAGCAAGATCCCACATGCTGAGGAGCAACTAAGCCTGTGCGCCACAACTACTGAGCCTGAGCTTCAAAGCCCACAAGCCACAACTACTGAAGCCTGCAAGCCTAGCGCCACGCTCCGCAACAAGAGAAGCCACTGGATTGAGAAGCCTGAGCACCACAATGAAGAGTAGCCCCCACTCGCCACAACTAGAGAAAGCCCATGCACAGTAACAAAGACCAATGCAGCCAAAAATGGATACACAAATGACAAATCTTTAAAAAAAAAAAAAAATCTTTGCTCGTCTAGTCCAAGAGTCTGAAAGTAAATGGCACTCCACTGTACACCTAAAAATTATCCTTCTCAACAGTGTCTGCCTAACTCACCCCTCTAAACCTCTTCTTTTACTGATGTGAGGATGATGTATGGCACCATCACCTCCTTAGCTGGCCTCTTCCATGGAAATCTACTTTCTTAGTTTCATCATTCAAATAAAAAGGGGAAGGAAAAGAAGAGGATGCTAGGAAAATGAGGACAAAGAAGAGGAGGAAGTGGGAGGGAGTTTCACCTGATGACATGTATAAATAGTTCTGCAGTCCCATCACTTCTACTAGGACTATCAGCTACTTGAAGGGGACTCCTGTTTATCCTCATATTCCCTTTGGTCTCAAGAATAGCAGGTCACCAACATTTATATATTGTACCTACATTTACTCAGTACAGGGCCTGGCATGTACTAGACTCTCGACAAGCATTTGCTGAATATGGGATAAAGTTACCAATAAAGAACAGGTCAAAATTATTTACAAGCAGAGAGAAAACTCAATGTATGTTCTTTATTCAAAACAGTTTAATTCAAACAATTTGGAATGTAAAAAGTATTTTCTTATATAAGAAGCAGATCAGACTCCCCAAAAAGATCAGCAATCTTTAGTTAAGCAAACAATTGGCAGTTTATGAGTAGCTAAATCAGAGGCTTGAATGAGTAGCTAAACCAGTTGCTGATACATGTATGTAATTCTATCTGTGACTTCAGAGATTAAGGAAGAAAGAAAACATGGACCCCATTATTTTGTACCCTTCAGAAGCTAAGAGTACCCTGTCCTAATCTTTTTTCCCCAACACCTCCAAAAATAATCCTTCCCCACAAAGAAAGAAGTCTAAGAAAAATCTGTTTACACTAAACAGATTTAAGTTGAGGCAACTCTGAAATAGACAAAAACCAAAATAGTGTCAGCCTGTAGTACACCCTCTGTTCTCATGGCACCTCAAATTAATGGCTCGGGTCTTGGTGTAGGTAACACTTGGCCAGTATGTTGAGGTAGTCACTGAAAAGAAATTCTGGGTACAATATTCTGTTTCACAAGTGGGCATATATCCTGCAGATTTAGTCATACAATTTTAGAGCTGACAGTTTACAGATCAACTACTTCATTTCCCACCCTAACTTTATAGATGAGAAACTTCAGAAGTTAAATGACTTTCCCATGGTTATAAAACTACTTATATAGTGGCAGCTATATAAGGATAGGATATTCAGGATTGTAACCCAAACCTCTTATCTTCTAGTCCAGTGTTTTTTCTGTTATAATACAGCAATTTCTCAAACAGGATTAATCGTACTCCATGGAGCTTGCTTTTAATCACAAACCATGGGCCAAGTATTGAATTCAAACTTGCCTCTTTGTCTAGCTTCAAGTAACTCCGTGGCAAGATTTACTAGTAAGGCCACTACATCTAGGCCTATGCTGGCCAAGCTTCTTATTCTCATACTCAGAACCTGGCCAGATCTTGGCAAATAAGACTTCTTTATATAATAATGCCTGGAACAATGTCACCTGAAATAGCTGGCATTACTGAATTTCAGCAAGTAGAGCCACTTCTTTCAGAACCCATATGCAACTTCGCAAATAGTGCAGGCGAGTATCAAAGCACCTTTGGTGGGACAACTGCACAGGTGTTACCTCTGAATGGGTGTTGAGGAGATAGGCATTTAACCTCGCACAGAACTGTATTCAGTTCTTGGGCACTTTAAAAATCCCCAGAGATGGAGAAGACATGCATAACGTGGCAGCACATACCTCTTAATCATCACTCAGTACATGGTAGTTCTTCAGATTTCACGCATGACCCGAATTCACATTTAGATGAGGTCAATGGAGGAAAAATCACCCTGTAATAGCAGACCAATAATAGGTATAGTAATAGTAGGAGAACATAAGGCAAACATCAAAGAACAGGCTGCCTTATCACATTTTACAAAGTTTCATTTTCCCTGGCAGTCTAATATCTTGGGCTCTATTTCTTCAGCAGGTCAAATGCCTGAACAGGGTTGCAGATGTCAAAGACAATGATCAACTCCTCATCAAGCAAAAGTTATCTGGAACATGGTCACTTATTATCACAGGATGACTACAATTCTGCTTGACAGAGATGGCTTCTTAGATGTTTATTATTCCACTGTAAAGAAACAGGATTTGGGAATGTTGCTCATATGTAAAAGAAGATGAGTTGATTGAAGAAACTTGCAAATTCTAAAAAACAAAACAAAACAAAACAAAAGAAACCCTTTCTAGATAGCTGCTGCTGACTGCAAATGTCATAAATCTCCAGGAGTACTGGATTCTAGAAAAGTCAAATCCACCCTCAAAATCCATTTTTAAAACCTAATTATAAAACCCATGATAAAAAAAATTGAAAAAAAAACTCATAGGTAATTTGTGACTGCTGCTTGTTATACTTTTTGTAAGTAATACTGGCCATGTTGGAAAGTCCTTAACATTTGCATTTGGAAAATAATTAAAAAATAATCTACATGATTCTCACACTTCATTACAGTTAACAATTCACTATTTTCAATAAAGCAAAACAAAATAAATTAGAAACTGCCTATTGTAGATCTAACAATACTGTATTCTATAACCTAAGGTCCACTATGTTTTGGTAAAATTATATAATGTAAACTCAAATTGCTTGGGAAACTTTGAAAAAAGATAAAATCATATTACTACGTATGGAATTCCACATATTTTGGTAATATATGTGATATATGTTGTTAATAAAATGAGAAATTAAAGTCAACCAATGAAAAGGTGACAAAAAAGATAAATCTATCATTATGTCAGTATTTGATTAAATGCAAGAGAGAAAACTGGGATTCCTTCACTGCATATTACCTAAGGATTTGGCATTTATTTAACCAAAATAAAACACCTGGAGAATGATGGGCCACTTACAAATGTACTGAAAATTTTTAGTGAGAAAAACTATTAAAAAACTGATAATTAAAAATTTTAAATTGTGCCAGATAGCAAAATATGTTTTAACATTTCTGATAAAAATGTTTGCTGTCACTTTGCAAGACACAATTCAGGAGGACCTCAAAGGAAAATATAGCAATTAAGTTTGGAAAATCTATAAAAGAGACTTTTACTTTTAGAATGGACATTTTTTCCCTTTCCTAAAATGTGTACTCAAGAAGCATGTTTATAAATTTCACTGAAGAAAGTATTATATTTTTAATAATGTGACAGATCCACTCCATCAAGTGGCTCTCTTTTAAAGGTAATGTTATATCACACTGCAGTCAACTACAAAACCAAAGATAGCAAAATTCTAATTTAGAGAAACACGCTTTCTAAAGGGAGCCTATTTAAAGCCTATGACATTTAGAAGGTTCTCACTGCCCCAAATACATCTTACAAAAATATAGTTTCATCGGTTTCATGAAATGTGAACAAACCTACTATTTTCTAACATTTACAGCAAATGATTGAACAGTCGATGCAAAGTTGGATTACGAAATAAACTGAAAGTCCAGGAGTCCATATTCCTCATAAAAATAAATTAAATTACAGTACATCATGGTCTTGGTTGTCCAATTCTATTGTTAGTTCCATATTTACTTGGTATATTTGTAAAACCAGTCCTGAATCCTTGGGTTGCTCCAATTCCTGGAACTCCAAGTCCTTGGTTAAGCATGCTGCTATAAGGTGTGTGTCCATGATTAAGACCTAAGCCATAAGGTCTTTGTGTATTTAGAAGAATAACTGGGCTCACATGTTTTCCAGGGGTGTTAAAGGAAAATTCTGGAGGTGGACTGCTAGGTTTAGCTGGAGTCGATGTGACAGGGTTTGAATCATCACTCTTTAAAGGAGGCATTGGGATTATGTGATGATCTGAAAAGTTTAGGACATTGGCTGCAACAGGCCCAGACAGCAAGGCAGGCCTGATCCAATCATCCTTGAAAATCTGAACAGTCAGAGTAGATACTAGTGTGTACAGCCTGTTGGTCACATGAGCAAGAACCATTTGTTCATTTGCATCTCGTCGAATTCTCACATGAACTGATCCAGCCTAAAAGGGACAAAATCATAAGAAAGAGACTGCTTAGAATTATACTATTGAAAATTCCATTAGAAATGAACATTTTATTTATGATTTGGTTGTAACAGTACTTGGTATTTTCTTTAAAACAAGAAAAAACTTGATGTCTCGATATTCCTTAAAAACTACTTAGTAGTAATTATCAATGTAAAGAGTTAATAAATTAATTTATGACACTTCAGATAAAATGTGACTTTTAAAAAATATTAAAAAAAGAAAGCCATGTAGGAGGAAGGCAGGCATGTTATAACACAAGGCAGAATACAAATGAAGTATATGGAAAATGCACCTAAAGGGCAGAGAAGATAGGTATTAATTCCAATTGAGGAAGACTTCAAAGGAAGATGGCATTTAATCTAGGGTTGGTGGTCAAATGAAATTTCAAAAGGTAGAGACAGGCATTCTAAGCTGAGGGAATAGCAATTAAAACCCATGGCATGTCTGGGCAAGAATAAGCAATATTACTATATAAAAAGAGTACAATATTTCAGGGAGCAGAAAAAGAATGAAAAAGAAAAAAGAAAGGAAGAAAGGAGGGAACAAGGAAAGGAAGAACAGAAAGAAATAAGAAAGACAGGTAGGTAATGAGGTTAAAAAGAAAGGCTAGCAGGAGGTTCTAAAAACCACGAATAAGGAGTTTTAGTTCCAGCAATCAAACAGAAGTAACATAATCAGCATTCAGAAAAATTACAGTTATGCTGAAATATAGATCAATGGAACAGGATAGAAAGCAGAGATAAACCCATGCACATATGGTCACCTTATATTTGACAAAGGAGGCAAGAATATACAATGGAGAAAAGACAGCCTCTTCAGTAAGTGGTGCTGGGACTTCCCTGGTGGCGCAGTGGTTAAGAATCTGCCTGCCAATGCAGGGGACACAGATTTGATCACTGGGCCAGGAAGACCCCACATGCCGCAGAGCAACTAAGCCTGTGTGCCACAACTACTGATCCCACATGCCACAACTACTGAAGTCCACGTGCCTAAAGCCCATGCTCTGCAACAAGAAAAGCCACCACAATGAGAAGCCTGCACATCACAATGAAGAGTAGCCCCCCATCACTGCAACTAGAGAAAGACTGTGTGCAGCAACAAAGACAATAAATAAATAAATAAGTAAATTTATATTAAAAAAAAAAGTGGTGCTGGGAAAGTTGGACAGCTACGTGTAAAAGAATGAAATTAGAATGCTCCCTAACCATTCACAAAAATAAACTCAAAATGGATTAAAGACCGAAATGTAAGACCAGACACTATAAAACTCTTAGAGGAAAACATAGGTCAGAACACTCCATGACATAAATCAAAGCAAGATCGTTTTTTTTTTATTATTATTTTTTTATTTTTTTGGGTGTACACCAAGTTCAATCATCTGTTTTTATACACATATCCCCGTGTTCCTTCCCTTCCTTGACTCCCCCCCCTTGAGTCCCCCCCCCACCCTCCTCGCCCCAGTCCTCTAAGGCATCTTCCATCCTCGAGTTGAACTCCCTTTGTTATACAACAACTTCCCACTGACTATCTATTTTACAGTTGGTAGTACATATATGTCTGTGCTGCTCTCTCGCTTCGTCTCAGCTTCCCCTTCACCCCCTGCCCCCTCCCAAACCTCGAGTTCTCCAGTCCATTCTCTGTATCTGCGTCCTTGTTCTCGTCACTGAGTTCATCAGTACGATTTTTAGATTCCGTATATGTGAGTTAGCATACAATATTTGTCTTTCTCTTTCTGACTTACTTCACTCTGTATGACAGACTGTAGTTCTATCCACCTCATTACATATAGCTCCATCTCATCCCTTTTTATAGCTGAGTAATATTCCATTGTATATATATGCCACATCTTCTTTATCCATTCATTTGTTGATGGGCATTTAGGTTGCTTCCATGTCCTGGCTATTGTAAACAGTGCTGCAATAAACATTATGGTACAAGTTTCTAGCAAGATCCTTTCTGACCTACCTCCTAGAGTAATGGATAAAAACAAAAATAAACAAATGGGACCTAATGAAATTTAAAAGCTTTTGCACAGCAAAAGAAACCATAAACAAGACAAAAAGACAACCCTCAGAATGGGAGAAAACGTTTGCCAATGAAGCAACAGACAAAGGATTAATCTCCAAAATATACTAGCAACTCACGTGAATCAATATCAATAAAACAAACAACTCAATCCAAAAATGTGCAGAAGACCTAAATAGACATTTCTTCAAAGATGGCATACAGATGACCAACAAACACATGAAAAGATGCTCAACATCACTACTCATTAGAGAAATGCAAATCAAAGCCACAATGAGGTATCACTTCACGCTGGTCAGAATGGCCATCATCAAAAGTTCTGGAAACAATAAATGCTGGAGAGGGTGTGGAGAAAAGGGAACCCTCCTGCACAGTTGGTGGGAATGTAAATTGATACAGCCACTATGGACAACTGTATGGAGATTCCTTAAAAAACTATAAATAGAACTACCATATGACCCAACAATCCCACTACTGGACATACATCTTGAGAAAACCATAATTCAAAAAGAAACGTACCACAATGTTCACTGCAGCACTATTTACAATAGCCAGGACACAGATGAATAGATAAAGAAGATGTGGCACATATATACAATGGAATATTACTCAGCCATAAAAAGAAACAAAACTGAGTTATTTGTAGAGAGGTGGCTAGACCTAGAGACTGTCATACAGAGTGAAGTCAGTCAGAAAGAGAAAAACAAATACAATATGCTAACTCATACATATGGAATCTAAAAAAACGGTACTGATGAACCTAGTGTCAGGGTTCAAGAATAAAGACGCAGAAATAGAGAATGGACTTGAGGACACAGGGGAGTGGGAGGAGGGGAAGCTGGGATGAAGTGATAGAGTAGTATTGACATATATACACTGTGAAATGTAAAACAGATGGCTAGTGGGAAGCTGCTGCATAACACAGGGAGATCAACTCAATGCTTGGCGATGACCTAGAGGGGTAGGATAGGGAGGGTGGGAGGGAGGCTCAAGAGGGAGGGGATATGGGGACATATGTATAAATACAGCTGATTCACTTTGTTATACAGCGGAAACTGACACAACATTGTAAAGCAATTATACTCTAATAAAAGTCTAAAGAAAAAAAATTACAGTTATGGATAACTGCTAATTAGGAAATGACGGCAACAGTCTAGGTTAGAAATGAAGAAGGCTGAGATAGGACAGATGTAGTGGGACCAGAGGGGGACAGATGGATTCATAATATTCCATGGGTTATAAATGGGAGATTGATTCTCAACTGGATATAATGAATGCAGGAGATGAAGTCATCAAACATAATCTCAAGGTTTCTAGCCTAGGTTACTAGGAGGACAGAGAGTACCAGGCATTATAATGATGATTAGAAGTATGTTTATTAACTTGATAAGATGTTCATCATACATTTTGTTTTTAAAAGATAACAAAATAGTAGGTACAACAATGATCATATTTTGATTAAAACACACAGAAAAATATCAAGAATGATATCACATGGTCATCTCAACAGATGCAGAAAAAGCATTTCACAAAATTCAACATCCATTCATGATAAAAACGCTCAACAAAGTTGGTTCATAGGGAACATATATCAACATAATAAAGGATATTTATGACAAACCCACAGCTAACATCATACTTGATGAAAAGCTGAAAGCTTTTCCTCTATGACCAGGAACAAGTCAAGGATGTCCACTCTTGCCACTTCTTTTTAACACAGTACTGGAAGTCCTAGCCACAGCAATCAGAGGAGAATAAAAAATAAGAGGTATCCAAATTGGAAGGAAAGAAGTAAAATTATCATTATTTGCAGAAGACATGACACTATATACAGAAAACCCTAAAGACTCCACCAAAAAACTATTAGAATTAATAAATGAATTCAGTAAAGTTTCAGGATATAAAGCTAATATATAGAAATTTGTTTCATTTCTATATACTAATAATGAACTATCAAAAAGAAAAATCAAGAAAATCCCATTTACAATTGAATGAAAAAGAATAAAATACCTAGGAATAAATTTAACAAAGGAGTTAAAAGACCCATATTTTATAAGACAGCAATGAAAGAAACTAAAGATGATATCAATAAATGGAAAGATAGTTTGTGTTCATGGACAGGATGAATTAATACTGTTAAAATGTCCACACTACCCAAAGCAATCTACAGATTCGATTCAACCCTATCAAAATACCCATGCCATTTTTCACAGAACTAGAACAAATAACCCCCAAATTTATGTGGAACCACAAAAGACCCCAAATAGCCAAAGCACTCTTGAGAAGGAAGAACAAAGGTATTATGCTCCTTGACTTCAAACTATACTATATAAGTGATAGTAATCAAAACAGTATAGTACTGGCACAAAAACAGACACACACATCATTGGAACAGAATAGAGATCCCAGAAATAAATCCACACACATATGGTCAACTAATCTACAACAAAGGAAATAGAAAAAACAATGGGGAAAAGATGGTCCCTTCAATAAGTGGTGCTGGAAAAACAGGACAGCTACATGCAAAAAAACAAAATGAGAACATTTTTTCATACCATACACACAAATAAACTTAAAACAGATTAAAGACAAATTTAACACCTGAAACCATAAAACTCCTAGAAGAAAACATAGGCAGTAATAAAGTCTTTGATATTAGTCTTCTGCAATATTTTTTTGATCTGCCTCCTCAGACAAGGGCCACAGAAGCAAAATTAAACAAATGGGACCTAATCAAACTAAAAAGCTTTTACACAGTAAAGGAAACCATCAATAAAATGAAAAGGCAACCTACTGAATGAGAGAAGATATTTCCAAATGATATGTCTGATAAGGACATAAAGAACTCATACAACTCAACACCAAAGGAAAAAAACCCCCAAAACCCAATTAAAAAATGGCCTTGGGGGACTTTTTGGTGGCCCAATGGTTACAACTCTGTGCTTCTACTGTAGGGGGATGCGGGTTCAATCCCTGGTTGAGGAACTAAGATCCCTCATGCCTTACAGTGCAACCCTCAAACCCAGCCCAAAAAAGGGCTTCGGATTAACATACACACACTACTATATATAAAATAGATAACCAACAAACACCTACTGTACAGCACAGGGAACTCTACCCATTACTCTCTAATAACCTATATGGGTAAAGAATCTGAAAAAGAATGAATACTTGTATATGTAAAACTTTATTACTCTGCTGTACACCTGAACTAACACAATGCTGTAAATGAACTATACTCAAATTTAAAAAAGGGGGTGAGGGGAGTAGGCAGAAGACCTAAATAGGCATTTTTCCAAAGAAGACATACAAAAGGACAACAGGCACATGAAAAGATGCTCAACATCACTCATCATCAGGGAAATGCAAATCAAAATCACAATGAGATTTCACTTCATACCTATCAGAATGACTATTGTCAAAAAGATAAAAAATACAAGTGTTGACAAAGAAAAGGGAACCATAGTACATTGTTGGTGAGGATGTAAAGTGGCACAGCCACTATGGAAAACTATATGGAAGTTCCTTAAAAAATTAAAAACAAAACTACCATACCATCCAGCAATTCCACTCCTGGGTATTTATCTCAAGAAAATGAAAACACTAATTCAAAAAGATACATGCACCCCAATGTTCATAGAGGCCTTATTTACAACAGCCAAGATATGGAAGCAACCTAAGTGCCCACTGGCTGATAAATGAATAAAGATGTGGTATACATATAGAATGGAATATTACTCAGTCATAAAAAAGAATGAAATCTTGCCATTTGTGACAACTTGGGTTGACCTGAAGGGTATTATGCTCAGTGAAATAAATCAGATGGAGAAAGACAAATACTGTATGTTTCCACTTATATGTGGAATCTAAAAAAACAAAACGAATGAACAAATATAATAAAACAGAAACAGATTCACAGATACAAAGAACTAATGGTTACCAGAGGAGAGAGGGGTGGGGGAAGGGGTGAAATAGGTGAAGGGGACCAAGAGGTACAAATTACCAGTTATAAGTAAGTCACAGGGATGTAATATATAGCACAGGGAATATAGTCAGTATTTTATAACTTAGTGTGGTGTGTAATCCATAAAAATATCAAATCACTATTTTGGGGGGAAAAAAGAATGACAGCGCTTATCTCTAGATGGTAGAATTATTAAGGGTTTTTGTTCTTTTCAACTTAATTATAAGTTCTAAATTTTCTAACAATGGGGCACTATTTGTATTAACAAAAACTTTAAAAATACATATTAAAAAAAGGCAAAAAACAAAACAAAAATATACAGTAAACAAAATATATAGCAGACATTCCATGTTGATTTTTAAACTCAGATTTCAAAAAAAAAGAAACAATTATAACAGCATAAACTGCACCTAAAGTAGCAAAATAGTTGGCTTAGTTACAATGGGTCTAAATCTATGGCTTGAGCACTAATAAGAGAGTTACTGCTAATCATGAGATAAAGAAAATGTGTTACTGCTTGAATTTGACTTCCATTTTATTACTTTTAGGTAAGACAAGCCATGTCTAGAAATCAAGTCATCTTTGATTTCTCCCTTTTCTTTGCCACTTTCAGTTGTCATCATAGGAAACTATAAAAGATACTGTATCTCCTCTTTTAGTCTGATACATAAGTCAAAGTAATTAAAATAAGTGAAAACCATTTCCAAGTATGAGCTTGAATAGTCTCCTATGATAATGGTGTTTGCATTAATCTATAGCTTTTCTGACAATTACTCTTGGCAGCTCAAAAGCTTGTTTTATTAATTTCCTTTGTCTTAATTAGGCACTACATCAGTGTGGCTATTGGATGGCCAAGTTCTGAAAGGCAGAGATGATTATGTTTATAAGCCACCCAACTAAATAAACACGTCTACTAGTTTGTTACTATCAGTAAGTACAGTTAAAGAAATGATTAAAAGTGAACTGCATTACCGGGGGACTGTGAATTTGTAAAATCATTTCTGGAAAACGATTTGGCAATTTGTGTTAAGCCATAAAAAATGTGGATATCCTCTGACTAACAAAACCCACTTCTAAAATTTAATCTTAAGGAATAATCATGGGTATACACAAAGATTATTCCATAAAGATATTCACCCCAGCCCCGTTTATATGAGAAAAATGTAAAACAACTTGTCTATTATGGGACTGATTAAATAAAATGTGGCATATTCATATATTGCAGAATTCTGCAGTCATTATGAATTATGTTGGGATTCTTGAAAGACAGAAGCAGTGGTGGCACTTTTTTGAAATGCCTCAAATATCCCCATAAAAACAGAAACTAAGACAGCAAATCCAAAAACCTATGGACAACATCTACAAAAAATTAGATAACACAATACCTTAAGAAAACCCAAATACAAAACTATAAGACGTGCAAGGTATCAGCATCTGTGGAGGAGGATGCAATAGGGCATCTGACTGACCTCAAAACCTCACAACAGTTAACTAGCTCTTAATGGAAATCTAGGACAGTGAATTTGAGAAAGGCACCTGGGCAAATGGAGGGGTCTGACACATTTCAATAGTGGGTGAATACAATGGGTCTGCAATAATATATGAAAGGCTGGAGTGGTCTAAACCCTGTGAGCTCCCAAAAGTAATCAAGCAAAGTTCCCTTCCAGTACAAAGCCCCACATTAAGAAGAAACAGCTGGGAACAGAATCTAAATTGAGCAGCAGAGTAGAGACAAAGGATAAAGAAGGTTCAGATACAAATGGGAAAATAGAACCAGGAGAAAATAAAAAAACAACTTTCACTTCACAGACACATTAGAAGAGGGAGCTCTAGAACCATGAATTTAGACACATTACCCTAAACCATTCTTCATTTTAAAATTCAGGAAAATGAATTTCACATAAAAAGGAGCAAAAGAAAAGGACTGAATCCAAACCCCACACAAAGTTATTTAAGAAAAAAAAAATACAGAACAGATTATAAAAGATCGAAAAGATTTACCTACAAAGTTGAGAAATATTGCCTACTTTTTCAAACCAAGCTAAAAGACATGAAATAAGAACAATATAAATCAAAATTAGAAAACCTCAGAAATGAGGTGGCAACTAGAAATACAAGAAAAAAAAAATCATTTCAGAGAGCTCCCTGGCGGTCCAGTGGTTACAACTCGGCACTTTCACTGCCATGGGCCTGGATTCAGTCCCTGGTATGGGAACTAAGATCCCTCAAGCCAAGTGGCATGGCCAAAAAACAAAAAGAATCATTTCAGAAACAAAGATTAAACTAGCAAAGCAATAAACATACACGTATACTGTAAGAGAAATACTAGGTAAAAAGAAGGGAAGTTTTAAAAATCAAAAGGAAATTGAGATAGTAAGTAATTGAAAGAAAATAACAAATAAGAAAGAAATGCAAAGATCCAACATGCTTATAATAAGAGTTCCCAAAGAAGAAAATCAAAGCAAGAGAATAGAATACTATGAACTTTAATTAAAGAAAACTTTCCTGAAAGTTTTAAAGAATTGTTTTTGAAGTAACATTATTGAAAGGGTATACTGCATACCTGAAATAACTGACCCAGAATGATCAACACCAAGACATATTCTAGTAAAATTACTGGACTTAAAAAAAAAATCTTTTAGGCACAGAGTAAAAAGATCAAGTCACATATAAAGGGAAAAAAAAAATCAGACTATGAGTCATCAGGCTTTACCACGATAACGCTTTCTGCCAGAGGTAAATGGCGTAAAATATTTAAGAAACTCAAGGAAATAAAATGTGTGCTCAGGATTTTATATCCAGCTAAATGATTTTCAAGAATAATGTTCACAACTGTTTTCAACACTCAAAAATTTAGGAAACATTGTTCCCAAGGGCCTTTCCTGAAGAATTTGCTAGGGCATGAGTTTTAGATATCCAAAATGACTAGAGACGGGAAGAGAGGAAGGGAAGAGATGAAGCAGCCATTTTTCCACTATAAGAGCATAGGTCTGAAACTAAAGACTGCAGGAATTGTCCTTGGGTGGCGCAGTGGTTAAGAATCCACCTGCCAATGCAGGCGAGATGGGTTCAAGCTCTGGTCTGGGAAGATCCCACATGCTGTGGAGCAACTAAGCCCTGCACCACCACGACTGAGCCTGCGCTCTAGAGCCCTTAAGCCGCAACTACTGAAGCCCTTGTGTCACAACTACTGAAGCCGCGTGCCTAGAGCCCATGCTCCACAACAAGAGAAGTCACCCACAATAAAGAAGTCCAAGCACCGCAACGGAGAGCAGCCCCCGCTCGCCACAACTAGAGAAAGCCCGCACGCAGCAACAAAGACCCAATGCAGCCAAAAATAAATAAATATATTTATAACAACAACAACAAAAAATGAAACTAAAGACTGCAAAGTAGTGATATCATTGAGCTGTTGGACCAACCCCAATCTGCCAAATCTGAAATCTGTGTTATGTTAGAAAAGTCAAATCTGGTCTGTTTTTTAAAAAATGATATTGTAGAAGAATAATATTTAATAACATGAAAAATTGTTCACGATATATTAAGTGAAAACAGCAAATTATAAAACAGCATGACCTCATTTTCTAAAAAGAGTAAGTATATAAGTATTCATACCAAAACATCAATGGCAGTTTTCTCTACATGATAGGATTATGGTTGTTCAATTTTTTTTTTCTGGGTATTTTTTTGTAATTTCTTCATCATTCCTGACACAGGAATAAAATCATGCCATAACAAAGTCTCTCTGGTAATGAGGTGTAAATTGACTGGAAAACATGGAATTTTATGCTGAAGCAGCTGTTATTATAACTCTTTAACATATTCAGCAAAAATCTCCAAAATTAGAACTCTAATAAAAAGAAAATAATAGCAGGTTTTACTTTTGCAATATTTTCATGTTTAGGAATGTATGACTATGGATTTTTCTTTTCTTGGACAGCCCAGTATTAAGATGATTTAGCTTGAAAAGAAAAAAATGAATGAAGAAAAACATCCCTTAATTAATCCCAATTAGGTTACTGAATCCATCTACATTTTTTACTTTAGTGAACAAAAATGGGAATCAAAGGATCTATAAAAATTTTGAAGAAATACTTTTTACAGTTTTAAAAATTATAAACTATGTTTTAAACTATAACTAAAGTAATATATAGAAAGCATACCAATGAGCCAAAACCTAGGGTCCAAAAATGCTCATTTCGGACTTCCAAAACTCCATCCAAGGTAGATACCTAATCAAAAACACAGAAACAGGGCTTTTGTATTTGACATATCCCACACAATTCAGTCACATTATGGATTTGCTTTAAGCCTAGAAATGACACGGCCAAACCCTGCATGAAGACATTCATTAGCTTAAAGAAGTCCCAGACCGTTCACTCAAGATACCATTTCTGCTTGTGCGATACTGAGCCAGGGCCTTCTTTTCCAGTTTCTTCTCTGCACCAATCCCTCTGGAATTAGGTCGTTACTTTCCTCATCCATGCCTTGTTCAACAGTGTGTAGTTCTCTTCATCTTATTAGTACAGTATATATTTATATCCAGCACTTGTAGTATCAAGACTTTTTTTACTTTCTCAATCATCTCTTTCTCTGTATTCCCTTTTAACAAATTCCTGTACAAACAGGATGTTATTTGGATGTGGGCCAAAATGAAATTACAAGGCCAGATATATATTGTGTGGCCCATTGGTACATTGGCATAGACTCCACTAGCTGAGACAAGCGGCTAGCTTGTCAAAGTGGCCTCTGTGATACTGACAACCAATAGTTTAAAATAATTTGATTATCTTATTCCTTCATTAGTTAACAGGTGGAATTTTATAATACAAAATCTAAACCTATAAACCAACATATTATGTGGTGAAGCAATCACCATGTAAAATGGCCTCTGACTTAAGCAGAATCCTAGGTTTCAATACAAAATCATAAAAATCACAGCATTTATATAGAAAATAGTGTGGTCTCTAGACCATTATCTTCTACACTTATTTCAAATGAATCTGGCTTCCAGACTGAGCAATTTGTCAAATTTTTCTATTTTTGTCACTATGTTATGTCTCCTACTATATCATTATAAAGAACACAAACTTCCCTAAAATAAAATTCTAGAAACAGTTGAAATTATTTGTACCCCCTCTTTGCATTCTCTAACTATAAGTTAAAATGATTTTACTTATTATTCCATCTTACCTCTCTGATAAGTTTGTCCAACTGACCAATAACATGGGGTGGTGTAGTCTGCAGAAAAAAATAAACAAAATATGAATCTGGAGAGAGAAAAAATTTTTGCAACAGTGGTCCTGATACTAAAAAAACTGGGTTTTATAACAGCCTCTGCTTTGTTTCACATGTGCCCTATCATCATTTAGGGAAGTGAGGGTTCAACTGACCCACTAATAAAGGAACATCAGGAATCAGCCCATGCTTATTTCTTATCTTGCAAGGAAGCTGCTATCTCTAGAACCAAATAAGCCTTAAAGAACCAACTAATCAACAAAAAAATCTTTAAGAAAGGCACAGCTCTATAAAACTAATAACTTATTATTACTGCTTCAGGAGCGGGAGATACAAACAACCCGTAAGTTTTAGAAAAGGCATGAGGGAAAGACAGAAGGAGAAGTAGTGCTTACATATTCATCTAGTCCTGGGAAACTACCTCTCTGTGTAGGTGTTTGCCTATAGGTGTTCCTATTGTTTCAGTAAGTAGTGATTTCTCATTTTTAATTTTGAATTTGAAATTTAAAAGTCCCACTAATTCAAGGATAGGAAATAAGAAAACAATCACAACTGGATTATACAATAGCCAAAGCACATTTATTAAGGGAAAATAATTATCTAAAAAAGATTTTAAGTAATATTGTTTTTACTGAAACATCATTAGAGGTAAATTTTTTTCATTTCTGCTTTTGTCATATCATAAACACATGAAGATCTGTGCCTATTCTGTGCACCAGTATAATTTCTTCTGGTTCTTACTATACAAATTGCAGAGATTACTGTTTGGCTTCATCTCCAACAGGGCCCTCCAGTAGCTAAAAATTTCATAATCTGGTAGAAGAACATATAGTTTTATAATCTGGTAAAAGAACACAGCTAATTTGAAGCATGCATACTGAAAGAAGACTCTTACCTGGAGTAATACTTTCCCACTGTACACACTCATGGGATACATGGTGCCAAACGTCATTAGAGCAATGGCTATGGCTGACGCAGTGTCTACAGCAAAATAATTACTAAAAAGAAAAAAAATTCTAAATCTTAAATGTGTGCTTCACTGAGCTTGTTACAATTTAATCTACCAAACTTTATGTAAAGCAACAGGACTATTTTAGAACAGCTGGCCATTACTGGCAATGGGAGCATCGCAAAGGAAAAGAAAAAGTTTTCAGAATCCTTCCTTGCCAAAGTTTAGGAGAAAATAACTAATAATTTTGTTAATTAGTGTGATGAGAGATAATGAAGAAAAAAACATGTAAGCATTGCCCCATAACATATTTTCAATGTACTCATCAACTATAAATATTTCATATATATTTATTTGCCACAACAAATAAAAACCTTTAATAGTAATTTCTGATACAGAAAGACTAATGGAAATCATCATTTATTCTATCAATTTTGCTGTAAACAGTAACTTTCCAATAATTACTATTAAAAATTTTCAAATCTCCCAGGAATTACACAAGGTGAGATTCTCCAGGAATTTGTTACAGCAACATTGTGACTGAAGTGCAACATCTCATCAGTAGTTCACTGTTCTATTAACAAGACAGACCAAAATGCCAATGGTTACAAAGCTGACCATGTACTCTTTTTCACTTTTTCCCATATGCTGGGAATAGAAACATGAGTAAAGACATAGTTCCTACCTTTGAAATGGCAGGAAACACATATGTGAAAAATATAATTAAGGATTTTGGGTACAAAGGAGAAGTCCTACAGGGTATCATGGATGCACAAAGGAGTGAGTGGCAAGCCTACTGGGGTAGGGATAATCCAGAAATGCTAAATATAAGAAGAGGTGACATTTGCTCTGAGTCTTCAAAGATGAGCAAGATGATGGGAGCAAGATACTGCAGACAGTGAAGGCAGCATGTGCACAGGCATGAAAACCCTGTGTAGCACTGAAACTATGAACAGTTTAGACAGGTGGATGGCTGGTAAGGTTGACAGAGGCTTCATCGTGCTTAACGACTTTTAATTTTCTTAAGTATGCAAAGGAGAGAATTTTGAAACAGGAAAATATTATGTCCAGATTTGCAACTTTTAACGATGACATCAGTAGCAAAATAGCAGATAACTAAAGATGTGTGAGAATAAAAATTATAAGATCAGAACACTACTCTAATTAGGCCAAGGAAATGATGATAAAGTCCTTGATTTAGGAAAAAGAAGGGGAAGAAGGGAAATATAATTAAAAAGAAAGACTGAACAAGACTAGGTGACAAGACTACAGTTTTACAACAGCCAAGACTTAGAAACAACCTACATGTCTGTTGGCAGATGAATGGATAAAGAAAATGTGGTGACTGTATATACACAAATATATATACAATGAAATATTATTCAGCCATAAGAAGGAAATCCTGCCATTTGTGACATGGATAGACCTTGAGGGCATTATGCTAAATGAAATAAGCCAGACACAAAAGGACAAATATGTATGATTTCATTTATATCAAGTACTTAGAGTAGTCAAATTCATAGAGACAGCAAGTAGAATAGTGGTTGCCAGGGGCTGGGGGGAGGTAGAATGGGTAGTAATTACTGAATGGGTACAGTTTCAGTTAGGGAAGATGAAAAAGTTCTGCAGATGGACCGTGGTGATAGTTGCACAACAAAGTGAATGTATATATTAAATACCTGTAAAAATACTAAACTGTATGCTTAGAAATGGTTAAAATGGAAAATTTTATTTTACATATGTTTTAATGCAATTTAAAAGCAGAAGGCAGAGAGAAGAATCAAGATGGCGAAGTAGGAGGACATGTGCTCACTCCCTCTTGCAAGAGCACTGGAATTACAACTAACTGCTGAACAACCATCCACTGAAAGACACTGGAACTAACCCCCCAAAAAAACACCCCACAACCAGAGACAAAGGAGAAGCTGCAATGAGATGGTAGGAGGGGCGCAATCGCGTTAAAATCAAATCCCATAAATGCTGGGTGGGTGACTCACAAGCTGGAGAACAGTTAGACGGCAGAAGTCCACCCACTAAAGTGAGGGTTCTAAGCCCCACATCACGCTTCCTAACCTGGGGGTCCAGCAACAGGAGGAGAGATCCCCAGAGAATCAGACTTTGAAAGCCAGTGGGATTTGATTGCAGGACCTCCACAGGACTGGGGGAAACAGAGACTCCATTCTTGGAGGGCACACAAAAAAGTGTGTTCACCAGGACCCAGGGGAAGGAGCGGCGACCCCACAGGAGACTGAACCAGACATACCTGCCGGTGTTGGAGGGTTGCCTGCAGAGGTGGGGGGCAGCTGTGGCTCACCAAGGAAATGGGGGCACTGGCAGCAGGGGTTCTGGGGAGTGCTCATTGGTGTGAGCCCTCCCAGAGTCTACCATTAGCCCCACCAAAGAGCCTGTAAGCTCCAGTGCTGGGTCGCCTCAGGCCAGACCTCCAACAAGGTGGGAACACAGCCGCACCCACTTGCTGACAAGCAGCTTAAAGTGTCATTGACTTCCGCCCACCAAATTGGATTAATGTTTTACTGAGCTCTGCCCACCCAGCCCAACCCACCATCAGTCCCTCCCATCAGGAAGCACACACGAGCTCCTAGACAGCTTCCTCCACAAGAGGGCAGACAGCAGAATCAAGCAGTATCAGCAGTATTTCGTCTTGTGGAACTGAAAATCACAGCCACAGAAAGACACAGAAAATGAAAAGGCAAAAGACTTTGTACCAGATGAAGGGACAAGATAAAATGCCAGAAAAAACCAACTAAATGAAGAAGATACAGGCACCCTTCCAGAAAAAGAATTCAGAATAATGAGTGAAGATGATCCAGGACTTTGAAAAAAGATTGGATGCAAAGATCAAAAAGTTGCAAGAAAAGTTTACCAAAGACCTAGAAGGATAAAGAACAAGCAGAGATATGCAACACAGTAACTGAAATGAAAAATACACTAGAAGGAACCAATAGCAGATTAACTGAGGCAGAAGGACGAATAACTGACCTGGAAGACAGAATGGTGATAATCACTGATGCAGAAAAGAGTAAGGAAAAAAGAAAGAAAAGATCTGAAGACAGACTAAGAGACCTCTGGGACAATGTTAAACACACCCACATTCACATTATAGGGGTCCCAGAAGGAGAAGAGAGAGAGAAAGAACCCGAGAAAATATCAGAAGAGGTTATAGTTGAAAACTTCCCTAACATGGGAAAGGAAATAGCTACCCAAGTGCAGGAAGTGCAGAGAGTCCCAGGCAGGATAAACCCAAGGAGAAACACACCAAGACATATAGTAGTCAAAGTGACACAAATTAAAGACAGAGAAGTGTTATTAAAAGCAACAAGGGAAAAACCACAAATAACATACAAGGGGACCCGCATCAGGTTAACAGATGATTTCTCAGCAGAAACTCTGCAAGCCAGAAGGGAGTGGCAGGATATATTTCAAGTGATGAAAGGGAAGAACCTACAACCAAGAATACTCTACTCAGCAAGAATCTCATTCTGATTCGATGGAGAAATCAAAAGCTTTACAGACAAGCAACAGCTAAGAGAATTCAGCACCACCAAACCAGCCCTACAACAAACGCTAAAGGAACTTCTCTAAGCCGGAAACATAAGAGAAGAAAAGGACCTACAGAAACAAAAACAAAACAATTAAGAAAATGGTAATAGGAACATACATATTGATAATTACCTTGAATGTAAATGGACTAAATGCACCAACCAAAAGACACAGACTGGCTGAATGCATACAAAAACAAGACTCAGGTATATGCTGTCTACAAGAGACTCACTTCAGACCTAGGGACACATACAGACTGAAAGTGAGGGGATGGAAAAAGATATTCCATGCAAATGGAAATCAAAAGAAAGCTGGAGTAGTAATATACATATCAAATAAAATAGCCTTTAAAATAAAAAATATAAATTCCAGGAGGGTGAGAGAGTGCTGTGCTTCCATGGACCTCTTCTTTATGAAGCAAAGTGTGTAAAGGTTGCCATAAAGGATAAACAAGTGAAATACTTTATACATTACAGTGGTTGGAATAAAAATTGGGATGAATGGGTTCCAGAAAGCAGAGTGCTCAAATACGTGGATACCAATTTGCAGAAACAAAGAGAACTTCAAAAAGCCAATCAGGAGCAGTATGCAGAAGGGAAGGTGAGAGGGGCTGCCCCTGGAAAGAAGACTTCTGGTCTGCAGCAGAAAAATGTTGAAGTGAAAACAAAAAAGAACAAACAGAAAACACCTGGAAATGGAGATGGTGGTAGTACCAGTGAGACACCTCAGCCTCCTCGCAAGAAAAGGGCCTGAGTAGATCCTACTGTTGAGAATGAGGAAACATTCATGAACAGAGTTGAAGTTAAAGTAAAGATTCCTGAAGAGCTAAAACCATGGCTTGTTGATGACTGGGACTTAATTACCTGGCAAAAACAGCTCTTTTATCTTCCTGCCAAGAAGAATGTGGATTCCATTCTAGAGGATTATGCAAATTACAAGAAATCTCGAGGAAACACAGATAATAAGGAGTATGCTGTTAATGAAGTTGTGGCAGGGATAAAGGAATACTTCAATGTCATGTTGGGCACTCAGCTGCTCTACAAATTTGAGAGACCACAGTGTGCTGAAATCCTCGCAGATCACCCTGATGCACTCATGTCCCAGGTGTATGGAGTGCCACATCTACTGAGATTATTTGTACAAACTGGAGCAATGTTGGCCTATACACCTCTGGATGAGAAGAGCCTTGCTTTATTACTGAATTATCTTCATGATTTCCTAAAATACCTGGCAAAGAATTCTGCAACTTTGTTTAGTGCCAGCGATTATGAAGTGGCTCCTCCAGAGTACCATCGGAAGGCTGTGTGAGGCGCTTCTACTCACTATGTTTGGATCTCTGTAAACACATTTTTGTTTCTTAGTCCTTCTCTTGTACAAATGATGTACTTTGGAAATGTTAGTGTATAACAGAATTGATTTTTGTTTTCTGTTTGATTTTAAACAGAGAAAATAAAAGGGGTTACAGCTCCTTTTTTCTTTTCCTTTTTTTTTTTTTCATTTCAAAGTTGCTACCAGTGTATTCAGTGATGGACAACAGAGAGACATACTGTAGAGTGTTTTATTGCTTAGTTGACAAAGCTGCTTTTGAATGCTGGTGGTTCTATTCCTTTGACACTACACACTTTTATAATATGTGTTAATGCTATATGACAGAATGCTCTGATTCCTAGTGCCAAAGGTTCAATTCAGTGTATATAACTGAGCACACTCATCCATTTGTGCTCCCCCCCATTTTTTATGGTGCTTACAGTAAAGAGCCCATCCTTTGCAAGTCATCCACGTTGTTCCTTAGGCATTTTATCTTTGCTCAGATTGTCGAAGAATGGTGGCTTGTTTCATGGTTTTTGTATTTGTGTCTAATGCACGTTTTAACATGATAGACGCAATGCATTGTGTAGCTATAGTTTTCTGGAAAAGTCAATCTTTTACAAATTGTTTTTCAGATCTTCAATAAATTTTTTCTTTAAATTTCAAAAAATAAAAAAATAAAAAAAATAAAAAATATTACAAGAGACACGAAAGGACACTACATGAAGATCGAGGGATCAATCCAAGAAGAAGAGATAACAATTATAAATATATATGCACCCAATATAGAAGCCCCTCAATACATAAGGGAAATGCTGACAACTATGAAAGAGGAAATCAACGGTAACACAATAATAGTGGGGGACTTTAACACCCACTTACAACAATGGACAGATTATACACACAAAAAATTAATAAGGAAACACAAGCTTTAAATGACATAATAAATCAGCTGGATTTAATAGATATCTATAGGACATTACATCCAAAAACAGCAGATTACACGTTCTTCTCAAGTGCACATGGAACATCCTCCAGGATAGACCACATTTGGGGTCATAAATCAAGCCTTGGTAAATTCAAGAAAATTGAAATTGTATCAAGCATCTTTTCCAACCACAATGTTATGAGATTAGAAATCAATTACAGGAAAAAAATTGTAAAAAACACAAGAACATGGAGACTAAACAATACGCTACTAAATAACCAAGATTGGGGGACAGGGGGCGAAGGGGAAGCTGGGACGAAGTGAGAGAGTAGCATAGACATATATATACTACCAATTGTAAAACAGCCAGTGGCAAGTTGCTGTATAACAAAGGGAGATCAACTCAATGATGGGTGATGCCTTAGAGGGCTGGGACGGGGAAGTTGGGGGGGAGTCGCGGGAGGGAGGGAATATGGGGATATGTGTATAAACACAACTGATTCACTTTGGTGTACCTCAAAAACTGGTACAAGAGTGTAAAGCAATTATATTCCAATAAAGAGCAAAAAATAAAAAATAAAAAAATATATAAAGAAATAACCAAGAGATCACTAAAGAAATCAAAGAGGAAATCAAAAAATACCTAGAGACAAATGACAACGAAAACACAATGATCCAAAACCTATGGGATGCAGCAAAGGCAGTTCTCAGAGGGAAGTTTATAGCAATACAATCCTACCTCAAGAAACAAGAAAAATCTCAAATAAACAATCTAACTTTACACCTAAAGAAACTAGAGAAAGAAGAGCAAACAAAACCCAAAGTTAGTAGACAGAGAGAAATCACAAAGATGAGAGCAGAAATAAATGAAATAGAAACAAAGAAAACAATAGCAAAAATCAATAAAACTAAAGGCTGGTTCTTTGAGAAGATAAATAAAATCAATAAACCTCTAGCAAGACTCATCAAGAAAAAGAGGGAGAGGACTCAAATCAATAAAATTAGAAATGAAACAGGAGAAGTTACAATGGACACTGCAGAAATAAAAAGCACCATAAGAGACTATTATAAGCAACTATATGCCAATAAAGTGGACAACCTGGATGAAATGGACAGATATTAGAAAGATATAACCTTCCAAGACTGAATCAGGAAGAAATAGAAAATATGAACAGACCAAGCACAAGTAATGAAATTGAAACTGTGATTAAAAATCTCCCAACAAACCAAAGTCCAGGACCAGATGGATTCACAGGTGAATTTTATCAAACATTTAGAGAAGAGCTAACACCCATCCTTCTCAAACTCTTCCAAAACATTGCAGAGGAAGGAACACTCCCAAACTCATTTTATGAGGCCACCATCACCCTGATACCAAAACCAGACAAAGATACTACAAAAAAAGAAAATTACAGACCAATATCACTGATGAATTTAGATGCAAAAATCCTCAATAAAATACTAGCCAACAGAATCCAACAACACATTAAAAGGATCATACACCATGATCAAGTGGGGTTTATTCCTGGAACGCAAGGATTCTTCAATATACGCACATCAATCAATGTGATACACCATATTAACAAACTGAAGGATAAAAACCACATGATCATCTCAATAGATGCAGAAAAAGCTTTTGAAAAAATTCAACCCCCATTTATGATAAAAACTCTCCAGAAGGTGGGCATAGAGGGAACCTACCTCAACATAATAAAGGCCATATATGACAAACCCACAGTAAACATCATTCTCAGTGGTGAAAACTGGAAGCACTGCTTCTAAGATCAGGAACAAGACAAGGATGTCCACTCTCACCACTACTATTCAACAGTTTTGGAAGTCCTTGCCACAGCAATCAGAGAAGAAAAAGAAATCAAAGGAATCCAAATTGGAAAAGAAGTCAAACTGTCACTGTTCACAGATGACACGATACTATACATAGAAAATCCTAAAGATGACACCAGAAAACTACTTGAGCTAATCAATGAATTTGGTAAAGTTGCAGGATACAAAATTAACACACAGAAATCTCTTGCATTTCTATACGCTAGCAATGAAAGATCAGAAAGAGACATTAAGGAAACAATCCCATTCACCATTGCAACAAAAAGAATAAAATGCCTAGGAATAAACCTAACCAAGGAGGTAAAAGATCTGTACTCAGAAAACTATAAGACACTAATGAAAGAAATCAAAGATGACACAAACAGATGGAGGGACATTCCATGTTCTTGGACTGGAAGAATCAACATTGTGAAAATGACTATACTACCCAAAGCAATTTACAGATCCAATGCAGTCCCGATCAATGGCATTTTTCACAGAACTAGAACAAGAAATTTTACGATTTGTATTAAAACCCAAAAGACCCCAAATAGCCAAAGCAATCTTGAGCAGGAAAGAGAGAGTTGGTGGATTCAGGCTTCCTGACTTCAGGCTATACTGCAAGGCTACAGTGATCAAGACAGTATGGTACTGGCACAAAAACAGAAATATAGATCAATGGAACAGGATAGAAAGCCCAGAGATAAACTACAGTTAACTAATCTGTGACAAAGGAGGCAAGGATATACAATGGAGAAAAGACAGCCTCTTCAATAAGGGGTGCTGGGAAAACTGGACAGTTACATGTAAAACAATGAAATGAGAACACTCCCTAATGCCACAGACAAAAATAAACTCAAAATGGATTAAAGACTTAAATGTAAGGAGAGACACTATAAAACTCCTAGAGGAAAACATAGGAAGAACACTCTCTGACATAAATCACAGCAAGATCTGTTTTGACCCACCTCCTAGAGTAATGGAAATAAAAACAAAAATAAATAAGTGGGACCTAATGAAACTTCAAAGCTTCTGCACAGCAAAGGAAACTATAAACAAGACAAAAAGACAACCCTCAGAATGGGAGAAAATATTTGCAAACGAATCAACAGACAAAGGATTAATCTCCAAAATATATAAACAGTTCATCCAGCTCAATATCAAAAAAACAAACAACCCTATCAGAAAATGGGCAGAAGACCTAAATAGACATTTCTCCAAAGAAGACATACGGATGGCCAAGAGGCCCATGAAAAGCTGCTCAACGTCACTAATTATTAGAGAAATGCAAATCAAAACTACAATGAGGTATCACCACACACCGGTCAGAATGGACATCACCAGAAAATCTACAAACAATAAATGCTGGAGAGGGTGTGGAGAAAAGGGAATGCTCTTGCACTGTTGGTGGAAATGTAAATTCATACAGCCACTATGGAGAACAGTATGGAGGTTTCTTGCAAAACAAAAAATAGAACTACCATATGCCCCAGCAATCCCACTGCTGGGCATATACCCAGAGAACACCATCATTCAAAAAGACATATGCACTCCAATGTTCATTGCAGCACTCTTTACAATAGCCAGGACATGGAAGCAACCTAAATGTCCATCAACAGATGACTGGATAAAAAAGATGTAGTACATATATACAAAGGAATATTACTCAGCTGTAAAAAGCAATGAAACTGGGACATTTGTAGAGACATGGATGGACGCAGAGACCGTCATACAGAGTGAAATGAGTCAGAAAGAGAAAAACAAATATCGTATATTAACACATATATGTGGACTATAGAAAAATAGTACAAATCAATCGGTTTGCAAGGCAGACATAGAGACACAGATGTAGAGAACAAACATATGGACACCAAGAGGGGAAAGTGGGGGGTGGGGGTGGGGTGGGATGAATTGGGAGATTGGGATTGCCGTATATACATTACTAATAAGAAAAAAAATTAAAAGAAAAAATAAAGTGCTCTCAAAACATTAAAAAAAAAGCAGAATGCAATGAATAGATATTATTAGCATTCACTGAGACAGGAAATACAAGAAAAAGTCGTTTTGGGGATGAGGAAAATAGGTTCAGTTGACATAGACATGAATACAAGTAAGATATGCTTTTTGGAATTCAATAGTGTAAGAATCACAGAGGTAGTAAATAAAAACATAATTGTATATGATATCCTAGGAGAGTATACAAAAGGACGGGGAGTTAAAGTATCACATCATAAAATTAAGCTTAAGGCTGCTAAAGTCTATTTCCTAATAGCCTTGCTTTTTTTTTTTAATCGATTCACATCTGCTCCTCTTCTCTTCCCTCACTCAGCAACAGTAGCTGTGAGGGAAGCTGTCTTTTACCCTCCTCTTCTCAGTTTCACTTACCAGGCCAGCAGTAGGGAATTTAAAAAGTTTTCCAGTGGGCATTATACATTGTGGTAAAGATTTCTTATTGAATTCACCCCCCTTAATCTTTCAGATGAAGACATTTGAGGACAAGACTTGACCAAAGTTGCACAGGTCACAGGCAAACATGCTATGAGTTAAATCCCTATCCATCCTACTGATGCCCTTAAAAATATGGTCCCAGGGCTTCAATTTCTCTACCTCCTCCCCACACTGATCCCTGCCAGCTTTGCGGGTCCAGCCATCTGGGTGGGTGTGAAGTGTGTCCTGCTGGCTTGGGTTTGAGTTTCCCTGTTGCCTGACCGTGTGTGTGTCCTTCCTCCCTTTGTTGCCGCTTGTCTATCTTTGGAGAAATGTCTGTTCTGATACTCAAAATAAAAAAATAAATAAATCAGGCCCCAGGAATCAAAACACACTTGATAACAATAAAAAATACTTACTTAATTTCAATTAGCATATAAGTAATACAAAGAGCAAATGCTCCGGCAAGATCAATCAAAACAAATGGATTCATTCGGGGAAGGAAGATACTGCTAAGTCCCGGAATAATTCCACACAAGCTATGAAAAAACAAACAAAAAGTACTCATTAGCAGAACTTACATAATACTGATGAAAACTGTTTAAAAGATGACTTGTATTTTAGTATCGTATATCTTTTAAAGAAAGCAAATAGGATTTGGGAACGAAACTCTCACTCGTAAAGGTCTCTTTTGTAATATCAATTAAAAAGTAAGAAAAAGTACAGGGAGAATAAGAATCTGATCTGTGAGATGCATGTAGTAACCTCAGCAATGAATAATGTAAGTCCCTACGACAGATGCATTTCTTGCGCGTCTCCATAACATCTTACCTTCGACTAAGATCTGCAACATGCTCTTGAAGCCAACTTGTGCTAGCAGCTTTAAAAAGAAAATACTCAAAATTATTTATATTGAATAAACTACCAGAAATAACTGATACTTAAATTTAAAAAAATAAGTTTGGTCATGATCATATAACATTAGAAAAGGACACAGTATTCCTCAAATCTAGAAATTTTTCTCTTCTATGCCTTTAGGATACTAAATAAAAAGCAGTTTCAACTACAATATACAGCTGACCTGAAGGAATCAGTGAATTTACATATGTCATTGTTACTATTAATTTAAAGTTTTAAAGGCGTATTATACTGTAAAACAAAGCTTCCTAACTAGCGTGCTGAGAATGGGTTGCAGGTAGACCAATTACCAACTCCTTCAGCTCTCAGAAACGCCAGCTGGGGATCTGGCTACATGCAGACGCCCGTCAGTTACTGTCCCTGGACAAGTAGCCTCCAAGCTCAAGCATCCTCTCACATTTTATCCCATGGTGCTACAGAAATTCTCATTTTTTAATGTGTACCATGATGTTAAAAAGATTGGCAAGCCATACAAAAAGTAATCTAGTACAGCAGTTAAGAGCAGGCTCTGATGCCAGAATACCTGGCTTCAACCCTAGCTCTGTCCTTAACTAGATGTGTAGCCTGAGACAAATGACTTACTCTCTTAGAGCCTCAGTGTAAAATGGGGATAATAAAATGATTTACCTTGTATGGTTATAGGAAGAATTAAATGGGTTCTATGTAAAGCATTTAGCACAGTGCCTGGCAGATAAAAAGTGCTCAATGTCATTTTCCAGTGAAATTTCAATTTATGTCATATAATAAACCTTGATGTTTCTATGAACTTTCATTTCCAGCTAATAAAAATATTCATATAAACTAGACAATCTTTCTGGAAATAAATATGGCAATATACATTAAAGACTTAAAAAATGTTGTATTTTTGGGACTTCCCTGGTGGCACAGTGGTTAAGAATCTGCCTGCCAATGCAGGGACCATGGGTTCGATCCCTGGTCTGGGAAGATCCCACATGCCTCAGAGCAACTAAGCCCGTGTGCCACAGCTACTGAGCCTGCACTCCAGAGACTGCGTGCCGTAACTACTGAGCCTGTGTGCTCCAACTACTGAAGCCCATAGAGCCTGTGCTCCACAACAAGAGAAGTCACCACAATGAGAAGCCCATACACTGCAACAAAGAGCAGCCCCCCCTTGCCATAACTAGAGAAAGCCCATGCACAGTAATGAAGACCCAATGCAGCCAAAAATGAATGAATGAATGAATTAAAAAAAAAGTCTTTGTTTAAAAAAAAAATCATATTTTTAACCCATTTATAATTTCTTCTTTGGGAAGAAGAATCAGAAATGCATAGAAGAAATTTGATATAAAAAAGGTGATTACAACATTATTTGTAAAAGGAAAAGTTGGAAATGTATACAAGAGACTGTTTGAAAATATTCATGACAAAATATTATGTAAGCCTTCAAAAATCATTTTTTCAAAGAGTATTTAATGACAGGCAATACTTAGACATAATGTTAACTGAAAAAAGCCAAACATAAAATTGTTAACGGATACAACTCTAAGTATGTAAAAAAATATATACATGTGCACAGAAAAAAAATTAAAGGAACAAAATACAAACATTAAAAGTCATCTCTGGGTCATGAGATTATCAATACTGTTTCCTTCTTGTATCTTTCTAATCGTCACAGAGAGATATAATTTCTAAATCTCTGTACCTTCTTAAAATTTCTAGCATGAGCATTATACTATTTTAATAAATTTTTTTCAAAGTAATTCTGGTCATCACAAATATCATTATTTAATTTTCTAGTTCATGCAGTAATTCCTAAACTCTATAATTCATACAAGTATAACTCATACTTCATAACACTCAGGAAGTTGTTTAAACTTGAATGGGTATTTCAGAAAGCTTTCTTCCCTTGGTTATCTTGGTATTCAAGTCAGTGAGACCAAAAAGACCCTCACCTACTTTTGCTTCAAAGTGTAGGTGCGTGGGTCTGTGTATACAGCCTACTTTTGTTTCTACCTCATTTCTCCATCCATCAGTGGTTAACCCTTTGTGGGTTAGTAGGATATCCAAAACACTGAAATTATTGAAAAATGCCAATAATTTAGACCACTGAAGCAAAAAATCTATCTGAATTTTTAAAGACTTGAAAATAAAAGCATATATCAAAAGGAATAAAGTTTTGCTACTTTCAAATACATGCCCACCCACCACTGCCCAAGAGAAGCTCCTGGGAACTTATTTAATTAATAAAATATAATTTTTATTTTGTTAATTAACTATTTTGTTAATTAACATCAACTAGTCTATATATATTGATGCTTCTAAAATGCTTGCAATAAACTTTTCTTAGGTAGGTTATAAATCTGAAATCTCATTCATGCTATTTGCTAAATGTAATTTTTTTTATCACATGTAATTTAATATATGTCAGTTCTGCCTGTTTTTAAGTAATATGTTATTTTAAAGCTTGAAATAATTAGATTCTGTTTCATAACTTTCTGCTCAGAGAAGACTAGAACCTTTGGGGTAGTCCTCTCTTCTCTTCAGGATACGCTTTCTCGTTGATTTATGAACTGATGAAACAAACAAAAGACTTGCTCTTATGAGAGAGTAACTGGATTTTTTATTAATGGTAAATAAAAACATACCTTCAGAAACATAAGCAAAAGGTTTATTCCGAATAGAAAGCATCGTGAACAGGTTGAAAGAAAGAGCCACAAAAGTACCAACTAATAATCTTCCCCTAAAAAGAACAACATTCATCATTAAATTTTTCTTGGTAATGTCAATACATAATCTCAGCGTGTAGAGAGACTAAGAGATGGGAAGGCACAGTGGTCTGCTTCAATGGTTTGGTATTTGCAGAGCTGGAATCTGAACTCGGTTTCTAGCCCTATTACCCATGTCCTGTCTACTGTTGCCCCATCTTACACAGGACAAAAAGAAAAAAAAAAAGACTCAGCATTAACAGTATCTTCTTATAGGTAACAGCTATTACAAATTTTTAGCAATACTAATGGTATTTGGTTTACAGTCCACTGACCAGGACTGACTGTCCTGAGCTAAACTGATCAGAACAGGTGAAGTCCACATAGTTGGCAACTATGTTGTAAATAATAACAATTTCATCTTTGCTACTAAAAGATTTGGGGGATCCAATTTTAAATTACAGAAGACCAGATGGGGCTGGCTTATTAGCATGTTGACCTGGGCCTGGAAATACTGAGGGACCCAAAGTCAGGGTAGAAAGGCCTTTCTGTTGGGTATTAAAATGTACGTGTTTGGGAACAGTTAAGGGTGAAAAGAAGGAGTCGGCATTTGGGGATTTTGCTTGTAAAATAGCAGTGAAATATGAATTACCATACTCTGAACTCTGATATTGTCCAAAGTAACCACTATTTAATAATTTACCAATTAACAACTGGGAATCAAACTCAACAGTAAATTATATGTTTTGTAAAAAACAAAATCTCACGTGTGTATCTCGGGCTGCTCCAAAAAGCGTTCTGCACTAAAAGAAAGAAATAATGTATTAAATAAGTCCTACAAATTATAAAATTAAGACTTTTTTAAATATATAATTAATCCAATAAATTCACAAAACTTCTTAATATGATAATCAACTGTTGATTATTAGTAGTGATGAGACAAGCAGACCCACCAATTATCAAGGTGTAATTCAATCTTTCTCTACTAAACCTGTTTCAATGGGTTTGTACAAAGCATTAAAACATGTGTCTAAATCCTTTCCTTTCATTCACACCTACCTATTACTGGATTTAGCAGCATCAAAGAAGGGTGAAAAAAAGGGAGAAAAGTCTGAAACATGAAGAAGTTGTACTATCAAAACTCCAGCAAAGCTCATCTTAATCTGTACACTCTTCCAACCAGACGTGTCTCACTGGATTCTTTCATATTCCCAAAGGTGGCATAGAATTTGCAATGACAGTAACATCATATACAAATGTACCTTTCTTTTAATATAAAGAGAGCTCCCAATTGTGCCAAGACTGTGGAGGCAAATACAGCCAGGACTTCTAATCTTTCAAATCTGAAATTGGAAAATTAATTAAATCAGCATAATTCTTTCAATTCACAAACTAGTATCTCTAGAACACATTTGCTCACTCACCCATACATATGTCTACTATAAGCCAAACAGTTAAAAAAGACTATAGTTTCTAGAATGATAATAAGCAATGAACATCACAGATTTTAAAAGTGTCTGTTTGTACAACATATATTCCTGTGGCTTTTATTTTCTAGAAATAACCACCATCATAATAGCAGCTAACACTTTAATGACCCATCTTGTGTTACACACTGGTCGAAGTGCTTAACATATTACCTCATCTAAATCCTTATGAGGGTTACTTTATCCACTTTAAAAAAAAAGAGAGAGAGAGAGAGAGATAAGGAACTTGAAGCCCAAAGAGGAAAAGTAATTGTTTAGAGTCATACAGCTAGCAAGTGGAGGAGTCAAGTTTTCAAACTCCAACACTCTGGCTCTAGAGTTCATGCTTTTAACCACTACTACACTGCCTCTCACATCTATACATAATTGCAGTTAATTGAACATGTCTTATAATCCCTAAACTATCAGCTGGAGGCCATGGGCTGTTGTCTTATTTATCTTAGTTTTTCCCACTACACATAGTTTAATGGCATTCAACATCTATAGTAAGTACATATGCTTAAAATTTCTCAAGGAAATAATTAACTTCAGAAAAGACAAAATAATTAAGGATGTTTATCACATTACTTTTTTTCTCCCCCTCAAATGAGATGGTTTAATTCCAGGTGGTACAGAATTCAGGATATTGAGGAGATAATAAAATAATTAAGGATGTTCATCACATTGCTGTTTGTGATGGAAAAATGTTGGAATCAACAACAGACCATTATACACTATTAAAAATATAACAAAAATGTATTTACTGACATGGAAGCACGTAAATGAAAAAAGAATGGGTTACACGAAAGTATGAAAAAAAGGTATATAAATGCAGCAACATTATTTGTGGAAATTCGTAAGTTGATACTAAAGTATGCATAGAAATGCAAAAGGTGAAGGAAAGCAAAGACTATCTGAAAAACAACAAAGCTGGCAGATTTCCAACACCAGATAATCAAGACTTCAAGACTACAGCAATTAACACAGTACAAAACTAATGCAAGGATAGATACACAGCTTAGATAGAACATAACTTATTTCTGCTTCAGGGTCTTTGTACAAACTATTCTCTCTCCCTGAAATGCTCTTCACCTGATTCTTATAAGATAAGCCCAGTTTTGTTATTCCAATCTTAATATCACTAAATGCTAAGGTCATTAAGTGACTAGGCGCAATCTAAAATGGAATCTAAAATAAATCACCTAGTCATGTTTTTGTGACCTTGTCTCCTGACCACAGCAGCTGATCTAAAGACTAACATCTATACCAAGGTGGACCAACCAATAGCTCTTTCTCATGATTTTCTGAACTAGAGCTGGGGAACAGTCCTTTCCTCTCTAGGATGAAGGTAAGAAGGTTCAAAGTCTTGCTAGAAGTTATCATTCCAGGATAGTGGAGAAAAGTGGTCTGAGAAACTGAACCTGACGTGAAGAGAAAAAGCAGGCCTCTGAGGTAAAAGAAAGACAATGTCCTGAGTGTTCTAGTCCCTACACCAGCTTACCTCAGTTTCCCCACATTTTGGTTATGTAAATTACCACTTTTTCCTCCAAACTAGTACGAGTTTGATTTCTGTCACTTACAACCAAAAGCCTTGACTCAGAGTCAAAGATTTCCATATACAGATATTTATACTTTAAAAATGATTATCATAGTAATAGTCCAACTCTATCAAATTTCAGTGACACATATCTTCATTGTGCAGTAAAATTTCATGTTTACTTTGTCTCATTATTTAAGTAAATAAAACCTGATTTTGTTCAAAAGAATATAATCCCAATAAATGCTATAGTGGAGAACAAAGGTAAGTTTGGTCCAAGAGTTTCTTCAGCAAAGTTAAATTCTTCTTTCAAATTGTTTCCTTGAATCTGAAAGGAACTCATTTTTCCTAATATATTAAAAAAAAAAATCCGCTGATATACAAGATTATTTTCCAACTTTCAGTAATTTCTAAGCTATAGAAACAGAAATCTCAAAATCTCTGTCAGTTCATTGCTGTCACAAATCCAGTCTTAAAAATACATCTCTACCACTGTGTTAATGTTAAAATATATCCCACTTACTTTAACATCTAGAAGATATACATGAAAATCCTTTGTACTTTCTCTAACTGAAATAAGAGCTTACCAAAATATTAAAGAACTTAATGTTAAGATGTAAAGAACTTTTATGTTAAGATTTGTTTTATAAAATATAAAAAAACCTAATCTGAACATTTTACTTTAACATGATTTAAATTTAAACATTCATGTTCCTTATCTAGAATCCTCTTGGAAGATGCTTTTTTATCTACTTACACTATTTGATCACCATTCCACTAAACAGGCAGCATTTATTTTCTAGATATACTCTAGCTAGCTCTTTACTGACTGGTATAACTACTATTTTAATGGTAACAAGTTAGCAGAAAATAAAATAATTTGAACTTACCCAAATGAATAGGCAGGGCTAGGTTTCCTCATCATTACCCAGTAACTTATTAAACATGTCATTAAACTAAGTAAAAAAGAAAATAAAGTTAGTGTTAGAATTAGAGCTAGAGGACTTACAGAAAGAAACACAGCTTTCAGAAGTTGTTGAAAGTTAATAGTGCTTGCAGACTAAACTAATAACAAGTTATTCTAATAATTTATAATCTAATCACAAAAGCACCCTAATATGTGAGTTTTAATATGGGGAGAAACCGAAACAAGTTATGATATACCATTAAGACAGTTAAATAGAACCTAAACCCATCATTTCTGTACTCAGTAAGTTATCCTCCCTAAATGGTTTCTATACCTGAGCCTGCAAAAAATGACAAAGTAATAATAAGTGTAATTTACTTGATTCTAGGCATATACAATACATTTTAACTTTGATAAACTTCATTTAATCTCTGTTAAAAGTTAAACTAAATATTAATAATACCTTGACAACATTCTGGATGGGATAAACTTATGTTTACCTTCTTAGTATAGTGGAGATTCACTCTAAAACAACTTACTACAGTATGAAATTCAGGTAACAACTATCTGTTTTAGACCAATCAAGAAGATTTAGTTTCGTGACTGATGAAAAGACATCCCTATAACATACTCCTATGGCACGGATCTTGGAGACGTATGGCCTAAGCATTTTGCAACATTTATTTGGAAATATGAAAGGTCACATAAAGCAGGAGCCAATAGGTCGTCTCTGTAGCTCACAATTACATATACATTTTGCAGTTATTAATACCCCTCATTTCTTTTCCCATCTACATGGATACAGTGGGGACAGGTATATTCTTACATGTTCCTGCTCCCTGGTCACAGCTGACTCATCTACAGGTAGGCACCTGACCTGATGCCTGGGTGTTATCTTTTCTGTTGCTATATAAATGGGATATTTTCTTCCAGTATAACTTCTAATCATTATTTGTACATATGGTCTATGTTGATAAATTTACTTAGTTCACAGATTACTTTCCTTTAAGTAAAGAAAACTTCATAAATTCAATGCAACGAACTTTTTTTTTAAGTTTAATTTTATCATTTTATTCAAAATAGGACATTTATACAGAAGTGTGCAAAAAGCACATGTGTACATTTTAACAAATAGAAAAAAATCCATGTAACCACCAATCAAGGTCAGGAGTAAAACACTGGGGAAACCTTCTGGAGGTCTCTTTTCTTTTTTTTAAATGAAGTATAGTTAATAACAAATTCCTTATTAGCTTTAAAACATTAAAGAGAGTTTTTAAAACTTACCTAAAAAGATCAAAAATAGTCAGGTAAGTATAGGCAGTTAAAGCTGCAAAACAACAAAAAGACTGATTAAAATGTTACTGAATCCATTGTTAGGAAATACAGTAAATCACCAAAATTGTTCATATACCAGGGACATCCATCACCAAAATACATCATGAGTTACTGATTAATCTCATATGTTGGCAATTACCTAGTAAATTTGATTAATACATGCAGCCAAAGTTGGTTAATATGAAAGCTTACTTTAGAACCTAATTTCTCCATCAGGAAAAATGAAGCAGCATATACTCAAAAGCCCTGTGACCAATTTTTTGCCTTTTTCTGTCATCTGAGTACTATTTTAAATGTATTTTTAAAATAGCAGGATGAAAATAATGGTAAATAAAAACATAAGCAGTCAAGACACAAGAAAAATATTACAGATTTCCCTTTTCAAGGAAACTCAATAAATCATAAAATTTTATTTATATACTACATACATTGAAGAACTAATTTATCACATTAAAATAAATCTCACAAAAAGATACATGCACCCCAATGTTCACAGCAGCACTATTTATAATAGCCAAGATATGGAAGCATCACAAATGTCCATCAACAGACAAATGGATAGAGAAGATGTGGTGTGTATATATATACAATGGAATATTACTCAGCCATAAAAAAGAATGACTTCTGCCATTTACAGCAATATGGATGGACCTACAGAGTATTATGCTTAGTGAAATAAGTCAGATAGAGAAAGACAAGTACTGTATGATCTCCCTTATATGTGAGATCTAAAAAATAAAACAAACAAATGTACATAGCTAAACAGAAATAGACTCACAGGTATAGAAAACAAACTTGTGGTTATCAGTGGGAGAGGTGCAAGATAAGGGTAAGAGATTAAGATATACAAACTACTATGTATAAAACAGATAAGCAACAAGGATAAATTGTACAGCACAGAGAATTAGAGCCATTTTTTGTAATAATTTTTAGTGGAGTATAATCTATAAAAATATTGAATCACTATGCTGTGCACCTGAAACTAATGCAATAATATAAATCAACTACATCTCAATTAAAAAATAAAATCTCAGTTTTTCAAATAAATTAAAAATTCTTTTTAAAAAGCTCATTTTAAATGATAATGCCTAACAACTGAACCAAATTTTATAGTTTACAAGGTACTTTTGGAATAGATTCTTTCATTTAAATCTTTTGAGTTATATTTCAGAATAATATACCCTATGTAAAGGAAGACATACCTTTATTTAAAATGAGAACAATAAAAATGAAACTAATAATTAACTCCATAAAAGTAAGAACAGTGACATACCTATACTATTAGTGGAACTGCACCACATTAGCAGGAAGCCAGTACATGTTAAGTTTATTGCACCAAAGAGCAGTATCTTCCAGGACTGTGAAAAAGAAAAGTATTCTTATTTGTACAATTCTGATAAACTTCTCTGGGTCCATTCAAGTTGCTGTGATTCATACTCTAATAGTCAAAAGAATAAGCACAACTTGTTTCAAAAAGTTGAAGCGTCACATTTTCTAAAACTATCAAAATTATCATCAACCAAGTCACTATTATAATATATAAATCTAAAAGAATAATTCTAGAAGGGGAATTATTCAAGAGAAAATAAATTCTGATGCATAAACTCTCAAATAATTAAGAAAATATGCTGACATTTGAACACAATTTTCTCTCTATAAACATGTATATAGCGACAATGAAAAAAAACAAATGGGGCAAAATGTAAAGCAACTGATGAACCTGAATAAAGGGTATAAAGGAGTTCCTTACACTAATCTTATAACTTTTCTGTAAGTTTGAAGTTACATCAAAATAAAGTTACCCTGCCCACTTACCCACCCACCAAAAAAGAGCGGTACTTGGTTATTTACCAAATAAATTATACGAAATAGGACTGCAAAAGAGGGAAAGATTACCCCAGTTTAGAAGTTCACAGAAAAGGAAGGCTCTGTGATACACCTTGAAATAGCCAGGATTTAGTCAGAGGAAGGAGGAAGAACATTCTAAAAATAAAGGAAGAAGAGATCAAGTGAAGTATTTTTTGTTTTTGTTCTGCTCCATTCCCTACAAAGGGAGACCTATGCTTGTTTGAAAGTAGAGGTGAAATAAATTAGTGAAAAGGTAGTCATTTGGAGGTGTTAAAATTAAACATATAATTGCTAAGGTCAAATATGGTATGGGATAGGATGGTTTTAGAATACAGATGAAAGGTGTAGGTCTAGAAAGGAAGAACAACACCTTTGAGAAAAGTGAGAAATTGTAAGGCAGAAAGAAGTGACAGTGATGTAGCACAGAGGTAACAGCCTATAAATCTCTAGAAAGGAAGAAGCAAGGCCATTTTCTAAAATTAAGGGATATGGTAAAGTAGGACTGGAGACAAATCTAGACAAGAATCTGCAGAATAGCTGTTATGGTGAATATACTACTGAATCATCAAAAAGAAGAACAACAATTACCAGCACGAATTTCTGATACACACCATTCTGGAACTTCCTCTACACCCAGGAGCAAAACCAGAAAAGCAGGTGAGATAAGGATGTTAGAGACTTGAGAACTAATATGATAAATTAACAGGACAAGGGACTCTAATACTAGTGAGGACATTAATGAAATGACTGGACATGAGGTCTAGTAAGGACAGGGATTCAACAGTAGTCAGAAAAGGAGGATAAAACATGTAATGCATGCAGTTTTAATGCTAAATCAAGTTATTAATCAACAAATATCTATTTTGTAACAGACACTATTCTAGGCACTGGAGTTATAGCAGTGAACAAAACATGGACCTCATGATGCAGGTGGGATGACAGAAAATAAGCAAATATATAAGGTCAGGTGGTGATAAGTGCTAGGAAGAAAAAATAAAGTATGGTAAGAACACAGTAATGGAAGATATGGAAGAGTTGCTTTTCTAGATAGGGTGGTCAGAAAAGACTCTTTTGGTAAGGTGACATGACCAGAAATCAGAAAGAGGCAAAGGTGCTAAGCATGCAGCTATCTGGGAGAGAAAATGGGAACCACGTTGCAAATACTCTGAGACAGAAGCATGGCTGAGGACAGCTAGACAAGTGTGGCTGAGGACAGCTAGACAAGTGAGAGGTGGGGCTACATCAAGTAGTGTCATGTATGCCAGGAAAAGAATTGGGATATATTCCAGTTGAGATGGAAAGTGACTTAGCTCTCATTTTAAAACGCTCATTCAAAAAAATAAAAAAATAAAAAGCTCATTCAGCTTCCCTATGTAGAATATACTGCACAGGGGCAAGGATGAAAATAGGAAGACCATTCAGAATGTGACTGCCATAAACCATGTGGGAAATGATAGTGGCTCTGAAGGTGGTAGGAAGGTATTAGAAGAGTCAGATTCTGGGTATTATATTGAAGATAGAGCTGGCAAGAATTACTTATAAAACAGATGTGAGGAATGGGGAAAAGAGACGGGTAAAAGTGACTCCAAGGTTTCTGGCCTGAGCCAGGTAGTAAAGAAGTGATAGAATATCAATGCTTAGGTTTGACCATATTAAATTTAAGATGCCTATTAGATATCCAGGTGAAAATGTTGAGAAGTCCATTATATACAGGAATTGGAGGTAGGGAAGCAGACAGGGACTGAGATATAAACATGGGGTCATCAGCTTACGGTAGTGGAAGCGTCACCTTGATGGAATGAATGTAAACAAGAGGCCAGAGCTCTAAAACTTAGAGCTGGGACACTCCAAAACTTAGAGGTCAGAAAGGTGAGAGGAAAGTAAGAAAGGAGACTTAAAACTAATGGCCAAGTAAGTAAGAGGAAAATCAAGAGTGGCATTTCAGAGTCCAAATGAATAAAGTGCTTTAAGGAAGAAGAGACTGATTTTGGTCAAATGTCACTGAAGGTCAAATAAGATGGGAAATGAGGATGACCACTGCTTTCGGCAACACAGAGGTTATTAGCTACCTTGTAAAAGCTGTTTCTGTGGATAAGTGGGGAGTCGAGTCAGGCTGGTTTTATTTAATAGAAACAGAGAGATGAGAAAGTGGACAAAGAAAGTAAAGACAATTCTTCTAAAGCAGTAGCTGAGAGTGGAATACATGGCATGTAATTATGACATAAGAAGGAGAAAGAGAATGATTCAAGGAGCAACAACAACGCGAGAGACAGAAGGAGCCATGATAGAAATGCTGTCTTTGAGCAGGAGGCAGTGGAGGTACTGGCCTTATATAGCAGACCAGACAGTTCATTCACAGAAATAGGAAGGAAGGAAGTGTTGGTAGAAGTGCTAATGACAGGATGCGGAAGTTTTCTCCTGATTACTTCTTTTCCCTTAGTGAAACGGGAAGCAAGATCAACAGATTAGAGTGAGCATGAATAAGGTTTGGGGAGTTTGAGGATAGAAGTGAAAGAAAATGGTATGAAACTGTCACTTAGGAAAGTGGGAAACTGAATAAACTAGGAAGACACAGTATGGGCATCACTAATGGCATACTTGACCATGAATTTAAAGTGAGACCAGTCAGCATGGTTTTGTCTTTTTCGTAAGGCTACAATCAGTTGCTTGCATGCAAGCAGAGTAGAAAGAAAGTGAAGGGACTTCCCTGGTGGCGCAGTGGTTAAGAATCCGCCTGCCAGTGCAGGGGACATGGATTCGATCCCTACGCCGGGAAGATCCCACATGCCACGGAGCAACTAAGCCCACGTGCCACAGCTACTGAAGCCCGTGCACCTAGAGCTCGTGCTGTGCAATAAGAGAACCCACCACAATGAAAAGCCCGCACACTGCAAGGAAGAGTAGCCCCCGCAACAAAGACCCAACACAGCTAATAAACAAACAAAAAATACCTAACTTGTGTTTATTTTTAAAACAACAACAACAAAAAAACCAAAGTGAACTTAATGAGGTTAAGGATTTGCCAAGGAAGTATGATAGACAGAAGGAGGACACAAAGGAGTTGAAGGCATATACAAACAATTGAAAATAATGGACCAGGGAATCTAAATTGATAAGTAAGTAAATGAGGATAAGAGATGTGAAAAATAGTGAAAATACAGCAGAGTCAATGGGTTGGAGGCCCTAGTAATAGGAGGGATTGGAAAGACGAGATGGTGACTGATAGGAAAAACACTTAGAATTGAGACAATGGGAGGATACAGTTATTATAAATGATAAGGTCTATGGTATGATCACAGGAGTGGATGGTTGGGAGGGATACAGGACAAGATTATTTGTGGTGAGGAACTGAGAGGTAAGGATCTTCCATGTGAAATACGAAATCACCAAGAACTAAGACAGAAGAAGCAATGAAGAGCAATCAGCCAGGTGTATCTCTTAAGATTCAAATTATGATAGAGGTTATCTGTACAGTTCAGATGTTCCTATATCGGTTTTGTTCCTACTACCTATTCTGTGATATACTATACTTCAATGAAGTGTACTGTTAAAGAACTTCCGGTCTACTCCTGCAATATAGTTGCTTTCCATCAACATTATAAAGCTACAACTATCTGTTCTCAACAGATCATCCTAGGGACTTCCCTGGTGGTCCAGTGGTTAAGAATCCGCCTTCCAATGCAGGGGACGTGGGTTCAATCCCTGGTTGGGGAACTAAGATCCCACATGCCACAACTAAGACCCGATGCAACCAAATAAGTAAGTAAATAAATAATTTTTTTTTTTAAAAAGAGATATCATTCTAAATGGACTAGATACATAAGATGCAGATAAGTTCCCTATCCTTGCCTCTTGAAGTTTAACTTTCAGGGATGATGATATTTCCAAATACTAGAATTAATGAGTTCTGACTATATCCCAAGGTTTTAGAAACAGGAGATATAGTGGTAAAAAACAAAAGAAATCTTTAGTTCAGTGGTACAATACATGGTCAATATCATTGCTACTGTTTATTACATTACATTGAAGCTAGGATTATTTAAAATTCATCAAATATTTATTGGGTGTTTATTCTGTTAAAAAAGTGAGCAAAAGAGACATAGTCACTACCCTCAGGGAACTTACAGAATAAGTAAGACAGTAATGAGAACAATTAAAACAGAATAATAACTAAAAGGTCTACATTGGTGACCATAAAGAGCATCAATTGTCTATTCACAGACTCAAAGCATAATTTACTTTTTTCTACCTTACATTAAAAATGAGAACACATGGCTTCAGACCACATCCACTTAATGTGTTGAAAAACTCACAATGTAAGGCAATCACCAAACAATTTTTCTTCAAAACTCTTTAGAATTAGAATAAAAACTAACCAAAGACTAGCTTCCTCCCAGGCAAAACAACTGTATACTCAAGTACTGTAATTTTACATTAAAAAGTTACTTATCCAACATAAAAAAAAAAAAAAAAAGAAAACAGTGTAATGGATCGAGAGTGATTTCTATTTGGCTTAAAAATTACCTTTCTTTAATGTTATAATGTTGCTTGTGCAATAATTAAAAGTAGGATTAAGGAATAAAAATAACTTACCCTTCGATCAGCTGCTACAAGTCTAAATTCCTGCAATAACTTGCCAAAAAAGGATCTTTGTGGTTTTCTAAAGAGATAAATTGTCCCCTTTAAAGCAAACAAAAAATACATAAATCAGCATTTAAAATCTAATCTTCTTTATTCCTGCGATACAGTAATAATAACATTTCTTGAATGCTCGATATGTGCCAAGTAATTATTCTAAACACTTTGCATGTATTTTCCTATTTAAGACTCACAATAATCTACGTGATAGAAACAATTTTCAGTAAATTGTCTAAGCACACAATGCTAGTAACAGCGGAGCAGGAGTTCAAACCCCGGCACTGTAGCTCCAAACCAAACTATTTTTTTTTAATGGATTAGGCAATTTTGATCCAGAAAAGCAGTTTGCCAAATAGCTCTACTGGAAAAAAATTATTATGTTTACCTAAGTAAAGCTTTATATATGAAAGGTTTGGCAACTATTATTTTAGGAAAACCTCTGAGTTTCTCTCTTAGACATTCAAAGTATCTGACATCCTAGCTAGCTTCCATTGTCCCTGCCAGAACATAGTATGGTGCTAGCAGAGAAAGATCATAGCAGTGGTGATTACAGTGGGATTTACCACTCAAGTTCAGGAAACCAAGTAACAAAGCCTTAACATAAAGGAGAGCTCAAGCGCACATAGGAAATTAGCCTGTGATTAAGGTACTATGCAACATCAGTGGGAGAAAGTATGAGTTATTCAATGAATAGTATTTGGAAAAAGGTAAAGCTGGATCCTTACTACTCACTCTAATTTTTCATTATTTTAAAATCAAAATATAAAACAACAGAATACTTGAAGAAACTCATGGATGTATAATTTTATAATCTTGGATATGGAGAACACTTTTAATAGGACATAAAACCAAGAAGCTGTAAATGGAAAAAAACTGATCAATTTTACTATATACTGGGGCTTCCCTGGTGGATAACATTATTCTCAGAAATAAACAGAAGGAAGACTTCCCTGGTGGCATAGCAGTTAAGAATCCACCTGCCAATGCAGGCGACGCGGGTTTGATCCCTGGTTGGGGAACGAAGATCCCACATTCCACGGGGCAACAAAGCCTGTTGCCACAACTACAGAGCCCACTTCACTCTGGAGCCACACACCACAACTAGAGAGAAGCCCAAGCACTGTTACTAAGACCCAACACAGCCATAAATGAATAAACAAATAAATAAATAATAAAATATTTTGTTTGAAAAAGGCACCAAGCTATCCCTTCCTCTTAAACAAAAAAATACTGGGGACTTCTACAGTGGTGCAGTGGTTCACTAGCCACCTGCCAACGCAGGGGACGCAGGTTTGAGCCCTGGTCCTGAAGATCCCACATGCTGTGGAGCAGCTAAGCCCATGTGTCACAAGTGCTCACCCTGTGCTCTAGAGCCCTTGAGCCACAACTACTGAGCCTGTGTGCCACAACTACTGAAGCCCGCACACCTAGAGCCGGTGCTCCACAACAAGAGAAGCCAACACACTGAGAAGCCCATGTAGCACAACAAAAGGTAGCTTCTCCTCACCACAACTAGAGAAAACCTACATGCAGCAACGAAGACCCAGTACAGCCAAAAATAAAATAAACAAATTTAAAAAAAAATTCTGGTATCCTTGAATACTTCTAACTTCAGCCCATTTTTTAAATATTCCTTTTCTTAATATATTATTTATTTATTTTGGCTGCATTGGTCCCGGTTGCTGCACATGGGCTTTCTATAGTTGTGGTGAGCAGGGGCTACTCTTCATTGCGGGGCACAGGCTTCTCTGTGCAGTGGCTTTTGTTGTGGAGCACGGGCTCTGGGCGTGCAGGCTTCAGTAGTTGCAACACACGGGGTCAGCAGTTGTGGAGTGCGGGCTCAGTAGTTGTGGCACACAGGCCTAGTTGCTCCACGGCATGTGGGATCTTCCTGGACCAGGGATCAAACCCACATCCCCTGCATTGGCAGGATTCTTAACCACTGCACCACCAGGGAAGTCTTAGCCCATTTTAAATTATTTCAGTTGCTTTAAGTTTCAGGTTAAGGGACTTCCCTGATGGTCCAGTGGCTAAGACTCTGCTCTCCCAATGCAGGGGGCCTGGTTTCAATACCTGATCAGGGAACTAGATCCCCTATGCTCCAACTAAGAGTTCACATGCCACAACTAAAGATCCTGCACACTGCAACAAAGATTGCACATGCCACAACTAAGACCCAGTGCAAACAAATACATAAATATTTTTTTTTAACTACTCAGGTTAAGACAATCAATAAGGTTTCTAAAAGGCAGAGGGCCATTTCTGATACCATTCTTGATAGTGGGGGAAAATCTACAAAAATCCTAATTCTCACATCACTCTTTCCAAAATTATATCGGCTCTGCTCTGCTATCACGATAAACTTCAAATTTTACAATCTGGAACTCAACGCTTTCAATGACTTAGCCTCAGTTTCTTTTCATTTTTTTCTCTTGTTCCAGGTAGGAATCCTCAATTCCAACTAAACTAGTGTACTCTCTGTCTCATGATCATACCATTTTAGAGTGAAAAGGCCAGACTTGTCTAAACTAAGTGCGAATAGCCCTGAAGCACTTAGCAAGTTACCTGACCACTCTGTTTCCTCATCCAAGTAAGAGTAATGAAGAGTAGACTAAGAGTACTGGAGTAAGGGACAAAGTACTCAGTTTACTGGTTCACTTCCTACATGAAGCCTTATTAGATTATTCAGACTACAGTTTTTTATGACACTTGCTTTGTAATTAAACATAAGCTAGCCTTCATCTTGTCATCTTGCATGGTAAGTTAATTTTTTAGTAACATCACTAATGACAAGGGCTATATTTTGTTGAAATTTTCTAAGATATCACTGTGCTTTGCACATTGCATGTTATTAATAAATAATACATAATGGCTAACTTTAAAAATAAAATTTAAATGCTACTATTTCCATTACTAATGTTTCATGGATAAAAATTTACTGCCATGGTTACTTATTCAGTGTTTTAAAAAACAGATATTTATTGTAAACTTCCTCTGCGCCAGGCACTGTACAAAAGGCTCTGGGGATATCAGAGTGAATACATAGGTTCTGCTCTCAAAGAGCTTACAGCCTAGGAAGCGAGGAAGACAAGCAAGGGAATTCACAATTTTAACATATAGTGAGGGCTACAGATGTTAGTGGTAAAAAGCACCCTCACAGGACCATAAAAGAGGCACTTCATAGGATCCTGAGAGACAGAAAGGTTCACGAAAGAAACTAAAGGACATGTAAGGGTTACACTGATAAGGCTAGGGGATAGGAGATGGAGAATGATTCTGGCAGGTAGAACAGCATATATATTAATTCGGTGCAAAGGTCTAATTCTTAGAGCACGGTCTGCAAGCTGTTCATGTAGCTGGACTATAGATGTATGTATGTATGTGCAAAAAGAGGCTGTAAAGGTAAGAAGCTAAATTACAGATGTCTTTGCTTGCCATACTAAACAGGACTTTAGCTTGCAGGGTAAAGAGGGAAAATGCAAGAATTTTAAGCAAGGGAGTGGCATGATCAAGTTTTGGAAATTTAACTCTGGCTACACATAGTTAAGTGGTGAATGTTTTGAAGAAGAACGTAGCTATTTGGTCACCAAAAAAAGTAAACTTTTACCCACTTTCTGCATGTAAAGGAAAGATTACAGGAAATTTAGAAAAGATTTTTAAATATGTGAAAAATACACTTTTTCGACCATATCCATTTAAGGAAAAAATCTTAACACAGTGACAATGCTTAGGCAGAGAAATGTGGGCCTTTTTGTCATATACAGGCTACCAAAAAGAGATCCACGAATTTTTCTGATAAAAATTCACTGCACCTCTTTTGACAATGAAATCACAATCAGCTGCTTAACCTTAGATAAAATTCAGACATCTATATACTTGATTTCTAAAGGAATAAAATGACTAACTCCTCTAACAAAATTTAAACACCACATCCCCAGAGCCACAAGGCATACTGGGATCTACAAACGTACCAAAAAAGCTGCAGTAAGAGGCACTAACAACACCCTGACTTTCGCCAAGCTTTGGCCTTCTGAAAGCTGCTGCCGTACCCGCTGTCTGCACGCAATAAAGGCAAGTTGGAGACTGGGGCGTCAGCCTCAATACCCTACTAATCATCCTCTTTATTGACGCCAGTGTTATCGTCACTACCGTAAGCGGCACCAACACAATCGCTGCTGCCGTGGACTTGTTTTCAGATCCTTTGTTGACGTTGCAGTCGCTGACGTTGCACTGGCCAAGACTTTTACTTCTACATCAAGGATATCACGGCAGGGAGGAGTCACGAATTCGCCCAGAGCCGAAAGGTCGGCCTGGAGCGGGGATGGGGTCCCGAGCGGCAAAGGAACCGGGTGAGGGAGCGAGGGGGCATCAGGGCTCTGAGGGCACTCTCTCTCTCGGACGCCAGCCGCTGCTCCCCGGGACCCCGAGCATAACTCCGACCACCCCTCCTCGGGGCAGCTGAGGCATTTCAAGGTCGCTTCAGAACCAGAGAGGATAAGAGGAATCCCTTACGACAGAAACCCTCGCGACCCTGGCCAACTCACCATGATAAGGAGCGGCAGGGCTCCCGCCGGAAGACGCTCTGAGAGCTAGCTTTCCCCGAGAGCGGAAAGGGGCTGGACATCAGAGGCCGATTGGCTGCCAGCGACGCGGGGGCGGAAGTGCGTGCACCGGCCGCCTGGTCCCGCGCCCCGTTCCCGGCTGCCCCTGCGGCCTATAGAGGCGAAGGCGGCGGCTAGAGCGGCTATCCCGAGCCGACCGAGATCTGGGTGCAGAGTTGCCCGTTGTGGTCTTTGTCAAGGAGCACTTATGGTTTTTTTGTAATGTTACGAAAGTTTCATTGAGTCCTGAAGTGCTTTTACCATGTTGTGTTATTTAACGTTTGCACTACCTTATGAAATAGATATTCCCATTTTTCAAGTGAGGAAACAGGATTATGAAACTTGCCCAGAGACATACATCTAGTTTGCCGTAGTAGCTGAATTTGAACTCAGGCCGACTAATGACGGAGTACGGTGTTGTGCTTCCTAAAATACTACTTAAATTCTGTAAGATTAATGTCATTTTATAAAAGGAAAATAAAACACCTTGAAATATAATTCTTTCGGCAAAAATTGAATGTGGAGCACGTGTATGTCAGGTACTGATCTCATGAAAATGATAGTCTAGTAACGAGACCAAGCAGGGAGAAGGAAATTTTAAAAATATATTGGTAAGTCGTGCCGTTTAGAAAATAGGGTAATGGTATAGAGAGTAATAACTGGGTCACTAATTTAGAGAGATAATCAGAAAAATCTTCTCTAAGGAGATTAGACTTACAAATGACAAGTCTTTTTTGTAATGTTTTTTCTAGGCAGAAATGCAAATACCTAAGTAAAACAAGCAAGGGTGTTTTAAGATCTGAAAGAAGGCAGTATGTCTGGAGCATAGTGCTTGAGGGGAAGAAATGAAGAGAAGATCTAAGTGGTAAGCAGGGGCCACATCAAGCAGGAATTTCTAATTAGGGGTAAAGAGCTTGGTTTTTTTCCTGAGACAGGAAGCTAGTGGACGGTTTTAAGAAGGGAGTGACCTTCTACATTTTGGGTTGATATGGAGAATGGATTGTAATGAAAGATAATAGCTAACGTTTATTAAGCACTTATGTGGTAGGCACTAAGATCTTAAAGTGTAGTAGATCATTTAATCCTCATAACAGCCGTTTAATATAGGTACTGTTGTTAATCCCTGCTTGGAAAATTGTGCGCAAAGATCATACACCTAGTCAAGGGTGGAACTGGAATTCTGTACTACACAACCTAGCTTTAAAGCCTTACCTGCTACTCTGTACTTGCTACTCCTGGACAGGATTAGAATCAAGAAGGCAAGTTAGAACATTATTGCTTCCTTTACCCTGAGCAAATCATTCTTGATTCTTGAAGTTTCTTTCCAGTTGTAACAAAACTGGAATCGAGCAGTACCGATTATTTATAGTCTGCCTACTTCATGTAAGGATGTATTGTGACTTTTTCCCATTTCTTAATTTTTCTAGAATATGGTTTTAGTGGCCTTAGAAAATTCAATCGTAGGCATTTGCCTTAATATATTTAATTCCTTATTGATGAGTGTAACAGGGTTTAGAGGTAGCAAAAAGAGATCTTTCAAGCTATTTTAAGAAGAAAAAAAGAATCTAATACAGGGAATTGAGTAAATTGGTATAAAATCATAGGAGACAACTAGACAGAAGATCAACAATGAAACAGAAGACTTGAACAACACTATATACCCTATTAGACCTAGCATTTGTCTAGAATACACCACTCAGCAACAGCAGAACACACATTCCTCTCTGGTGTATATGGAGCATTCCCAGAATAGAACATTTGTTAAGCCATAAAATAATTTTCAATAAATTTGAAAGGATTAAAATCATAGGAAGTATGTTCTCCAAATATACTGGAATGAAATTAGAATTCCATAACATAAGGAAATTTGGGATGCTCCCATCTGGTGGAAATTTTAAAAAACATACTCTTAGTCAACGGGTAAAAGAAGAAATCACAACTTAGAATATACATTGAGATGAATGAAAATTATAACTCAATGTACTGAAACTTATTGGGTACAGCAAAAGCATCCTTAGTGGGAAATTTATAGCTGTAAATGCCTATATTTAAAAAAAAGAGGACTTCCTAGGTGGCTCAGTGGTTAAGAACCCACCTGCCAATGCAGGGGACATGGGTTCCATCCCTGCCCCAGGAAGATCCCACATTTGTGGAGCAATTAATCCTGTGCACCACAACTATTGAGCCTGCACTTTAGAGCCTGTGAGCCACAACTATTGAGCCCATGTGCCACAACTACTGAAGCCTGTGTGCCTAGAGCCCGTGCTTCGCAACAAGAGAAGGCACTGCAGTGAGGAGCCCGCATACTGCAATGAAGAGTAGCCCCTGCTCACTGCAACTAGAGAAAACCCATGCGCAGCAACGAAGACCCAATGCAGCAAATAAATAAATAAATAAATAATTTTTTTTTAAAAGGAACACTTCTCTACTCATTCTTTGAAGGCAGAATTACCCTGATACCAAAACTAAACAAAGACATCACAAGAAAACTGTAGACCGACATCCCATATAAATGTAGGTGCAAAAAAAAAAAAAAAAGTCAACAGAATAATAGCAAAATGAATCCTCCAAAATATTTAAAGAATCATACACCATGAATGAGTGGGAATTCACAGGAATACAAAGCAGGTCCAACACATGAAAATTAACAATGCAATACACCATATTAATAAAGGGCAACAGCCACACAGTCATCTCAATAGGTGGAAAAAAACATTTGATAAATCCAACACCCCTACCTGAAAAAACACTGAACAAACTAGGAATAGAACCACACACATAGGTTCTTGTATTGAATAATGAGACCTTTTTAGTTTGGAGGTGTACTATTCTTTAATTAGGACTAGATCTTTCTTTAAAGTTATTAGACTTTTTATTTTGTTTTGAATATATTTTTGCCACTAACATCTCTTTGTGGCTGCTTTTGCTGTTGTTCTTTCTTCCTCCCTCCCTCCCTTCCTTCCTTCCTCCCTTCCTTCCTTTCTGGCTGCATTGCGTATTTGCGTTGCAGGTGGGCTTCCTTTAGTTGCGCTAGCGGGGGCTACTCCTTGTTGCAGTGCTCAGGCTTCTCATTGTGATGGCTTCTCTTGTTGTGGGCCATGGGCTCTAGGCTCACAGGCTTCAGTAGTTGTGGCTCGAGGGCTCTAGAGCGCAGGCTCAGTAGTTGTGGCGCATGGGCTTAGTTGCTCCGTAGCATGTTGCTCTGTGGCATGTGGGATCTTCTTGGAGCAGGGATTGAACCGGTGTCCCTTGTACTGGCAGGCAGATTCTTAACCACTGTGCCACCAGGGAAGTCCCTGTTGTTTTTCCTGTATTATGAAGTCTTATTTCATGTGTTTTGTTTATATTGTATTGTTTTATCTATTTTTAATGTATAAGGGAATGTTCCATAGGAAACAGCTGGGAGTATAAATCTGATGCGTCTTCAGTGCAAGCCAGCCCTAAGTCCTAACAGTTGGAAGTCCCATTGAATTGGTGATCAATTGTTGAAAAAGTGATTGATCAAACTTTGGTATCCCGCAGAACCTTCATGAGAACACTGTCCTGTCAATTTGTGAAAAAAAATAATCACTTTGATTAGTCCATATTCCGGGATCAGTGATCTGTAGAGTCTATGATTGTTGATTGTACAGACTCTTCCTAATCATCCTGCTTGGTTGGAGAATCTGTGACACTATCAAGATACACGATGTTGATCAACCACCGTGGCCTCCCTTTCAGGCAAATTACCTATGTCAAAGTCCACCTTCTCCTAGAAGAACTTCTGCCTCTTATGTATAATTACTTATAATCCAAACTCTTGCATTTTCATTGATAAATTAGAAAAATATCAACATAGAATAACAATTACAGGAACTTTTGACATAAAATCAATTTTTTTAACTGAGAAGACAAACACTCATGAACAGTCAGCTTTGTTAATTGGTATGCTGAAGCTTCAAAAGAAAATTCTAACTCCAAGACTGTCTTGCTGAAAGAGTTTGCAAATTTCTGAAACCTACCCTCCTGGCATTTTTCTCTTTCTCTTTAGCTACTTGACCTTCTAAGTGAGATAGATTTTCTTCAGGTTTATAGAAGTTAAATGAAGACCGTAATCTAGAGCCAAAACCTGGGAATTTAGGAAAATCTTTTTCCTAAATTTCAGGGAGACAGGCAAAAAAATTGCTACAAAATCCTAGATACTTAATGTCCTGGACTACAGATCTGTACCAAATAATCCAATTAATTATTTGTTCCTCAGAAAGGGTAAAGTGTTTTATGTCAGCAGATTATAAGAGATTTAATAACTCCACTGTGTAATAAAAGTTTAAAAATAAAAGTAGAGGACTTCCCTGGTGACACAGTGATTAAGAATCCACCTGCCTATGACCCAGCAATCCCACTACTGGGCATATACCCAGAGAAAACCATAATTCAAAAAGACTCATGCACCCCTATATTCATTGCAGCACTATTTACTATAGCCAGGTCATGGAAGCAACCTAAATGTCCATCGACAGATGAATGGATAAAGCAGATGTAGTACACATATACAATGGAATATTACTCAGCCATAAAAAGGAACAAAATTGGGACATTTGTAGAGACATGGATGGACCTAGAGACTGTCATACAGAGTGAAGTAAGTCAGAAAAACAAATACTGTATAGTAACGCATATATGCAGAATCTAGAAAAATGGTACAGATCAACCAGCTTGCAAGACAGAGATAGAGACACAGATGTAGAGAACAGACATATGGACACCAAGGGGGAAGAAGAACGGGGTGGAGGGTTGGGGTGGGATGAATTGGGAGACTGGGATTGCCATATATACATTACTAGTAAGAAAAAAATATCAAATTGTACACTTTAAATATATGCAGTTTATCGTATGTCAATTATATCGCAATAAAAGAAAAAATAACTTAAAAAAAAAAGAATCCACCTGCCAATGCAGGGGACATGGGTTCAAACCCTGGTCCAGGAAGATCGTATATGCCGTGGAGCAACTAAGCCCGTGTGCCACAACTACTGAAGCCCGTGAGCCTAAGAGCCAGTGCTCTGCAACAAGAGAAACCACCACAATGAGAAGCCCATGCACTGCAACAAAGAGTAGACCCGCTTGCCACAACCAGAGAAAGCCCATGCGCAGCAACGAAGACCCAACACAGCCAAAAATAAGTAAGTAAATAAGTAAGTAAGTAAGTAAGTAAATAAATAAATAAATAAATAAATAAATAGTAGAAAATACACCATTTAAGGTAATTTCAGCATCTTTTAAGGGAAGATTGACCAAAGATTCAAAATTGTAAACTAACTAAAAATGAAAGGGACTTCCCTGGCTGTCCAGTGGTTAAGACTCTGTGCTTCTACTGCAGGGGGCCCGGGTTCATCCCTGGTCAGGGAACTAAAATCCTACAAGCCGCGTGGTGCAGCAAAAATAATGATGATGATGATGCTGTTTGGAAGTTTCTTGAGGTCTGTTTGTTTTTAGTTCCCTGACCAGGGATGAACTCAGGCCCTCAGCAGTGAGAGCATGGAGTTCCAACCACAGGACAGCCAGGGAATTCCCTTCCAAACATTATCTGAAAAGATTTTGAAACAATGAGAAAGTTGCAGAAAAGTTTTAACTACTGTGCAAAGAACTGTTTTCTTTGAAATGTTGTTGACCTGCCACCATATCACTCCCAAACATGTTAGTGTGTATTCCCTGCAAACAAGGACATACTTCTACGTAACCACAATAACAGCCCTCAGAATCAGAAAATCAATGACACATTCCGTCATCTAACTCTTAGACTCCATTCAAGTTTTGTCAGTTGTTCCAATAAGGTATTTTATAGCGGAAGAAACAAGTTCTAAATCACAAGTTGCATGTAGTTGTCGCTCTGTTTAATCTCCTTCAGTCTGGAAAAGTTCTTCAGTTTTTCACTTGACTTTCATGAATTTGCCAGTTATTTTGAAGATTACATGCCATTTGTTTTGTAGAATGCTCCTGGAATAGATTCAGGTTATGAATCTTTGATAGGAATATCACAGTAGTACTGCATTTTTCTCAATGACCCTATTATGTGAAATGTGCCCCATTAATAACTTTCATCACTAGATTAAGGTGGTATCTGTCCAGGTTTTCCACTGTAAAGCAACTGTTTTCCCCTAAGTAATAATATTTTGGGGGGATGTACTTTGAAACCATGTAAACATATTAATACTTAATCACACTTTCAATTTATTCTTGTATTTATGTTCACATTGGCTCATGGTTTCTTATTTTATATGATGGATTATAATCCATTAGTATAATTACTTATTTGGATGCTCAAAATTGTCCAGCGGGAGCCCCTCTAATCAATAATTCATCCTTATCCTACTTTAAGCACTTTCTTCCTTTCTGATATTGGGGGTTATCATGTATTTTCTCTGCCCTAAACCTGGAGTTGGCCATTTCACCAAAGAGCCATGATTCCTTTAGTGGATGTTATGGACTGAATCTTTGTATCCCCTTAAAATTCGTATATTGAAACCCTACCCCCCAGTGTGATGGTATTTGGACATGGGGTCTTTGGGAGATAATTAGGATTAGGTCATGAGGGTGGGACCCTTATGATGGGATTAGTGTTCTCATAAGAAGAGACACCAGAGAGCCTGGTCTCTCTCTGTCATGTGAGGACACAGCCATTTACAAGCCAGTGAGAGCTCTCACCAGAAACCAGATTGGAAGCAGATCAGCTTGATGCTTTGTGAAGACCTAAAGGGGTGGGATAGGGAGGCTGGGAGGGAGGCTCAAGAGGCAGGGGATATGGGGATATATGCATACATGTGGCTTTTTCATTTTGTTGTACAGCAGAAACTGACACAATACTGTAAAGCAATTATACTCCAATAAAGATTTAAAAAAAAAAGAAACCAAATTGGTCAGCACCTTGATCTTGGATTTTCTACCCTCCAGAACTGTGGAAATAAATTTCTGTTATTTAAATCATGCAGTCTATGATATTTTTGTTATGGTAGCTCAAGCAGACTAAGATTTTGATACCAGGAAGGGGAATACTACTTCTGAAAAACACCTAAAAATGTGGCGGCTTAAACAGACTAAGCCAGTAGAGAATTTAGAAGACAGGAGTGGCCTTCTTAATGCAAAGAACTAGGGAATACGTATACACGCACATAAATATATTTACATCTACATTTCTTCATCTATTTTTTAAATAAATTTATTTATTTATTTATTTTATTGGCTGTGTTGGGTCTTTTATGCTGTGCGCGAGCTTTTAGTTGCGGTGAGTGAGGGCTACTCTTCGTTGTGGTGCACGGGCTCCTCATTGCCGTGGCTTCTCTTGTTGCGGAGCACGGGCTCTGGGCACGTGGGCTTCAGTAGTTGCAGCACATGGGCTCAATAGTTGTGGCTCACGGGCTCTAAAGCGCAGGCTCAATAGTTGTGGTGCATGGGCTTAGTTGCTCCGCGGCATGTGGGATCTTCCTGGAGCAGGGATCGAACCTGTGTCCCCTGCATTGGCAGGCAGATTCTTAACTAATGCACCACCTAGGAAGCCCTCTTCATCTATTTTTATATATCTTAAATCATGAATTCATACTCAAATCCAGTTCCAACCCAACTCCACAGGTTTCATTCTTTCTGTATTTGTATCTCCTTTCTCTGACAGTGAGAAACATGGTTCCACTATGGTTAATGTATTGATTTTTTTGATCAAGTCTCCTGCATGTAAGCCGTTTGTCATCTTTGCTGACGTCTTTCCCCAATATATGCACACACACCTCTCTGTTCTTGAGAACTTATTCCTCATTCCAGGTGGTACTATCCATAACTTCCTTACTCTGTCCTCAGCACCCCATACTAAGCTGCCCATTATTGTAGACACCCTCCTTACCCCACTTGGTCTATGACACCCCACTTTGTGCCACCATATGTCCCTTCTCCCCACTCCAAACCCTGCCCTGAACCACTGTGTTGAAAAGGGCTAAAGCAGCAGGACTGAGGTCGCTGTCCTTTGAAAGGCCTGATTGCAAGTTTGGCCCTTGGTTGGCATCTGGGTACTTGGATTTGGGAGAGGGTTCCCACCATTTCTTAACTGATAGTGGTTCACTGTGCTTAACACAGTTAAACCTAACATTTTCACACATGTTGTCTTTTTTTTAAAATAGATCTATTTATTTATTTATTGGCTGCATTGGGTGTTCGTTGCTGCATGCAGGCTTTCTCTAGTTGCGGCAAGCAGGGGCTACTCTTCGTTGTGGTGCATGGGCTTCTCACTGCAGAGGCTTCTCTTGTTGTGGAGCAGGGGCTCCAGGCGCGCGGGCTTCAGCAGTTGTGGCGCATGGCCTTAGCTGCTCTGCAGCATGTGGGATTGTCCTGGACCAGGGCTCGAACCCATGTCCCCTGGTGTCTGGACTTCACTGAGACTCAGGTTCTTGACTGAGGAAAGAATTCAGTGACAAAGTGATAGGTAAGAACTGGATTTATTTAGAGAGAAACACACTTCACAGACAGAGTGTGGGCCATCTCAGAAGGTGAGAAAGACCCACATGTTGTCTTAACTTGATACTGGAGGAATTAAGTGCACTGTGCGTAGCGCCACTGGTTTCTGGTGCTTGGTTTCCACTGAGCTTTGCCCCATACTCTTGTTCCCTTTGCTGGGTGAGAGACTGTGATGTGCACCCTCATCAGTCTACCTCACATTAATACTTTACAACGTTATATACAATATAATAAACTTGTTTCAGCATAATTCCATTTACTGCCCTCTCCTACCCTTTGTGCTATCTTTGTCATCTACTTCACTTCTACGTGTATTACACATACCACACTGTAGATTTTTTAAAACAACCAATAGATATTTAGAGAAATTTAGAAAAAATTATCTTCTGTATTTACTGACATATACATCATTTCCAAACTTTTTAATTCCTTCCTGGGGAATCAGATTCCTATGGAGGGTTACTTTCTGTCAGCCTAAAGAATTTCTTAAAGCATTTCCTATAATGCCAGTCTGCTAACAACAAATTCTCTTAGTTTTTGTACACCTGGGATAGCTTTTATTTTGTCTTAGTATTTTGAATATTCTAAGCAGATATAGAATTTTAGGTTAACTTTTGTTAATTTTTGCACTTTATTTTTTAATTGACGTATACTTGATTTCCAATGTTGTATTAGTTTCAGATATACAGCAAAGTGATTCATATATGTATACACACATATATGAATATATAGTGATATATATATTTCTTTTCCAGATTCTTTTCCATTATAAGTTATTAGAAGATATTAAATATAGTTCCCTGTGCTACACAGCAGGGCCTTATCTGTTTTTTATATAGTAGTGTATGATTTTTGCACTTTAAAAATGTCACTCCATCATTTCCTGGATTCCATTGTTTCTGATGAAATTAGCCACCACATTTACTGTTTATTCAAGTGTAATGTCATTTCCCCTCTCTGGCTGCTTTTGAGATTTTTTAATTTGGTTTGGTTTTGTGCATGTGTGTCTGTGTTGCAATACAGTGTGCCCAGATGTGATCTTTGTTGCATTTATTCTGCTTGGAATTCACTGAATTTCTTGGACCTGTAAGTTGATGTCTTTCAACAATGTGGGGAAATTTTCAGGCATTACTGCCTCAAGTATTTCTTTTACCCCATTCTCTTCCTTTCCTGTTCTCTGGACCTCAAAGTACATGTACATTAGACTGATACTGTCCCACAGGTCTCAAATCTGTTTCTTCTCTTTCTCTGTGCTTCAGTTTGATCATTGTACTGGCTATCTGCCAGTTTTCTTTCCTCTGCTGTGTCCAGTTTACCGTTAAGCCCATCTAGTGAATTTCTAAATTTAGACTGTTTCATTTCAGATTTTAATTTTAATCACCAGACTTTCCTTTTGGCTTTTTAAAAAATTAAATTTATTTTTAAATAAATTTTTAATTAATTATTTATTCTTATTGGCTGCGTTGGGTCTTCATTGCTGCGCACAGGCTTTCTCTAGTTGTGGTGAGCGGGGGCTTCTCATTGCAGTGGCTTCTCTTGTTGCAGAACTCGGGCTCTAGGTGCCTGGGCTTCAGTAGCTTGTGGCTCTCAGGCTCTAGGGCCCAGGCTCAGTGGTTGTGGCGCACAGGCTTAGTTGCTCTGCGGCATGTGGGATATTCCTGGACCAGGGCTCAAACCTGTGTCCCCTGCATTGGCAGGCAGATTCTCAACCACTGTGCCACCAGGGAAGTCACTCCACTTGGTTTTGTTTTTATTTCTCTGCTAAGAACCCTAATCTATTAATCTATATTTTCCCTCTGTAAATTTTTAAATATACTTTAAAGCTGTTAAAAAATAAAGACCCAACACAGGATCATCTGTGTGTCTGCTTCTACATATTTTCCATTGATTATGGATCATACAATTTTTCTTTGTATGCTTAAGATTTTGTACTGGACTTTGTGAATGACATGTTGTAAAGACGATTTTGTGTTCTTCTAAACACTGTTTTATTCTGGCTAGCTGTTAACTTACTAATGGATAACCCTGATGTTGTGAAAGCTTGATTTTAAGCTTTGTTTCAGTGAGTTTCTTCCCATTTTGCCCAGAGTACTAAAGTACAGTCCTTAGTTCTGGGATGTCGTCCTTCCTCCTAAGCCATGGCCCTTTTTGGGTTTCAATGAGGAACCAGAATTGTTTACCAAACCCTTCTTAGTGGAATCTGAATTTCAAACTCTGTATTTGTCCAGCTGTTGCTATCACTACTCAGTTCCTTGGGCTTCAACTACTGCTTTCTGCTGGGTTCCTATGAATATCACACTACACAGGTACAATTTTGGAATCCACCAAGCATTTGAAAAGAATTCGCAGGAAGATTTGAGGGCTTAGATCTCTGAAGCTCTCTCCTTTTCAAAAATTCCCTCCTAATTTCAAGCCGTTCTAGAAGGCCCAAATGACTCCTCAGCCCAGCAAGACTGTCACATTCTGCTTGAATTCTATTACCAGGCACACTGCACAAGCTGCAAATTGCCCTCATGGTAAAAGGTAGTTAATGTGGATCTCTTCTAGTATATGATTTTGTGCTGTTTTTGCCTGTTTTTGATTGGTTTCTAGAGTCTTCTAATCACAGTTTTTTATACTTTGTTCAGACTTTCTAATTTTTATTGGCAAGAGTCAGTCCAATACAAGCTATACCTTCAATGCCAGACTGCAACCTCTGAAAGCTCAAAAAGTTTCAAATAAAAAAATTAAAGGCAAAATAAAGTTTATAATTTATTTCCACTCCATTAGGATAAAAACTCACTTATGCAGCTGAACCTTTTAATTCATTTCTTCTGAAGAAAAGTACAAAAGACCAGAGTAAAACTGCAACAAGCATTTAAAGGAAAATCCTTTGACTCAAGAGTCCAAAAACAAACTGTAAATGGTTCATTCTACCAAAAGAATTAGTTTTTGTACAAAATATAACGAATTTTACACTATAAACAAAGACTGCTGTATATTTACTTAAATTAGAATTCTAGTATCTGATTTTCCTCCAATTCTTCCCAAGCACAAAGCATATTTGCAAGTTGAAAATCTAATAACCTCAACTGGCAGGCTGTCTTAGAATAAGCTTTTACCCTTAAGATATCTGGTAAGATAGTATTGATTCCTTCCCTCGGCTCAAAGTCCACTACATCAGTAACTTTTAATTTAGTTTACAAAACTCTGCCATATTAACATGAAAAGCACACTAACATTTAGTGTTTAAACATTACCTTTTACGAAATAATACGACACAGAGTTTAGTGCAAAATCTACAAGGTCACAATCTAAGTCTAATATTAATGCGGAAAACCTCAGCAACTTCTATCTTTATTGAGAAAGACCAAACCAATCCCTTACACGTTCTACTATATAATTATTATATTTTTATGGCCCTTCTATGAGAGAAACAAAGCTTAAAATAAAACTTGGTCGCAGTAAGTCAAAGAAAATAGTTCTGCAGCACTAAGCTCAACTTCAGACTTCATCAGGAAATTAAAGCAACTTCCAAACACCAATGGATATTCATACAGGAATATAATTCTGACTCAATATTTATGACAGTATTAATTAGACTTTTAACATTTGAAGTCTTTGTTACCTAAAACCTTTCCCAATAAGAAGTGAGCTACATTGAATTACTGCAGATAAAATTATGATAATTTTAAAGGAGTGTATATTTTAAAAGTTGAGTTTAAAGCATATAGACTTTTAATATGATTGACCAGTTACCCAAGTATCAATGTTAATCTTTTTCTAAATGAAAAGAAAAAAGTGAAATTTTATGAGCTTTACTGAAAATGTTTTAATTGGGGATGTTCCTAATTCTTGTCATTGTGTATATTTCATCATCTGTCATTATTAATATTTTATAAATGATGGTTTGAGACCTTAAAAAGATACTACTTATGACCTAAAAATATGCATGGTTCTGGTTTAAAACTTTTTTTTTCTATCTAATCTCAACCCTCGTTTTTATTATCCAGGGAGTTCTATAATTAGAAGAAACATGATTTAAGTTATGGCTACAAACAGCACATGATCTTAAGAAATTGTACATCTTCTATATATAGATAAATCTTTAAGATGAGAAAGAGTAAAGTTAAGAAAAATGTATGTCTTCATTACAAAATTCTTATCTAGTGGGGGCAAGTTTTTAACTTTAATATATTTTTTCAAAGCCAAAGATATTTTTCCTAAATGAAAAATATTTGTTACTAGTATAAAATTATTCTTTCCACCCATGACATTTTACATAAAAGCACCAAAGAAAATTTCTGTAAACAAACTTTTAACCAGTAAACTAAGGGCAAATATCCATTTGCCTTTATTACATATTTAAAAGGCCATGATATGAGTCTCTACTTCCTACAATGACATTTTTATAATAAAAACCCAGGCATACTTATACAAACAAGAAACGGAATTACTGTACATTTTTGGGGAACAAAAGGCAGATTAACAGACTAAAACTTTTTAGTTAACAAAGTGATCACAAGAAACCTATAAAATGTATGCAATGTATAAAAATTCAGTAATTTTTTAAAGTTTCATTGCAGGGATTAATAATTATTAAGAATAAAACATGGTAGATCCACTGGCTTGCAATTATCCTGTAAAGAGTGAGAAAGTAATAAGCAATAAATTAGAAATGTCTTAGCTCCTAGTACTTCCCTTCTCTTGCACAGAAATCACTTTTACAGCAATTAAAATTGGCTTTCTTAAATATTAGAATAATTCTAGCAGAAAATAAATTCCATGAGGAATAAGTTAACAGTCTACAATAGACTTCTGACAAATATTATTAGAAAAAAAATTCTACAGGTCACAGAAGGACTGGTCTACATATTGTATGACAGAGTGTCTGAAAACTTCAAAATTTCTCCTCCCCTGTTTCACTAGATTTGTTTTGCTGCTATCATATTGCTTTCTAAATTGTTCGGTAGAAAGGTAATAGAAAAATAAAAAGTGAAAAGAACACACTGTTTAATGTCTGTAGATTTATGAAGAAGAAAAAACCTTCAAAATACTTTTTCCTACTACTGTTACATAGGAAAAAGTTTCATTTGGCACACAATTTGTAAAAAGAAAAAAAAAAAAGAAAGAGTGCTTGGCATCCCAATCACCCACAGTAAAGACAACAGGAGGAAAGGAAAATAGGAAAAATTACTCTTTTAGGAAAAGAAGTCAGAAGACAAACAAAGGCTCTACAACCAAAGGCTCTTGGGTCGTCCTACCATTCACTGTCTCTCAAATACTTTCATGTGCAACATAATATACAAACTATTATTTACATTATGATTATATTGGTAAAGAAGACCAGAATCAGTTTTTGCTGTGCTCCTACAGTGCCCATCGGAATATCTGTGACCATCAGGGCAAGAAGGCCTTAAGCGAAATATTCAAGTTGCACTGTGTCCTTTATTTAAACTTGTTTTATGGTTTATCTTCTGGGGCGCACAAATAATTATAAGACTCTGAAAAGTCCTGTAAACTTAGGCTGAGTTCCTGTAGCTGATAACTATTCGCTGAAGATGGTAAGTTTCTCTTGGAAAGTAAAACATTCTGCAGGCTTAAACAGTGGTATCTCCAAAGTCCTTGTTCCAACGTATGTATGCTTCTAAGGTTTGAGGACTCACGCTGCGTTTTATCTTTTTTAAGGATTCGGTGAAGTCAGATAATCGAATATTTCTCATCTAGATTAAAAAAACACACATGACAATACAAATGATGAGCACATATACAGTAGTTAACCCAATGATGGGTAAAAGTAATGATGTTGTTTATTAATGTCAAAATATATATAGATGTATTCTTAGAAAATCATGCTAATCATCTATTTTACATATTATTCTATATTAGGCAAGTCTGCTATATAAGAAATCCTACCAAAATGCCACACTAATATACTTTTGTTTCATGCGTTTAGCTCCTTAATTAACATTTTAAATCAGAATATTTTCCCATTATAAAAACAAAACATACTCATTACAGAAAATTTGAGAAAATACAGACAATCAGAAAAAAGAATCACTCACAATTTCACCATTCAGATATACAACCACTACTTGGCTTACCTCCTTCCAATTTTTTTTTCCTGCATATAGTTTCATGGAATTTTGCAGTCTCAAGTCTCACTCACCACAAAATACTCCAGCTAAATTCATGCCAGGTTTATCAGAAAGGAAAGAGGAGTTTACAACATGCACATGGGACTTTGAAGGAAATATTGCTCTTTAACTACAATATGGAGGAGGCTTACGTCTGAAATCTTCTAATATTAGTACTGCTTATAATACATTTTTATATTAATTTGGTCTTATTTTCTGAGATTTTTAATTGGCTTTGAGAAAGTAGAATAAAACAATACTGACTTAATAAATACCTAATTTTTACCTAAGGACTTTTAAAAGGCAAAATGGAGTTTGGCACAAGATGACCAGTATTAAAAATTATCACTTACATATACATGTATATTTTGCTCCCAAATAAGAAGTTAAAGAAGAATTGGAGGCAAAACTTCAATAACTGATATTTATCTATATTCTCCTTTTTATTACTCTTATAAAACCCAATCTAACTACTTCACATCCTCTAAATTTACGTGCATAGTTTGGTGCATATGTGTGTGTCTGTATACACACATATACACGTATATGTGCGTGTGTGTGCGTGCGTGCGTGCGTGTGTGTGTGTGTGTGTGTGTATTCCACTGTGGAAAACAGTATAGAGGTTTAAAAATAGAACTACCATATGAATCAGCAATTTTACTCCTGGGTATATATCCAAAAAAACCAAAATCACTAATTCGATAAGATACATGTATCCCACTATTCATAGCAGCATTATTTACAATTGCCAAGATAATTGAAGCAACCTAAGTGTCCATCAACAGATGAATGGATAAAGATGTGGTATATATATATAAAATATATATACATCCACACACATATACACACAATGGAATACTACTCAGACATAAAAAAAAAATGAAATTTTGCCATTTGCAGCAACATGGATGGACTTGGAGGGTATCATGCTACGTGAATTAAGTCAGACAGAGAAAGACAAATACTGCACATCACTTATACGTGGAATTTAAAAAATACAACAAATTAGTAAATATAACAAAAAAGAAGCAGACTCATACAGAGAACAAACTAGTGGTTACCAGCAGGGAGGGGGAGGGGGCAAGGTAGGTGTGGGGGAGGGGAAGGTACAAACTACGGGGTGTAAGAAAAGCTCAAGGATGTACTGTACAACACGGGGAATATAGCCAATATTTTGTAATAACTGTAAATGGAAAGTAACCTTTAAAAATTTTATAAAAGTATATTTTCAAAGTTAGTAAGAGACTAATGTATATAACAGGAAAAATCAACCAGTAGCTTGTTCAATAAAGAGGAAAAAAGAAATAGCGAAGAAGTCTTATTGAAACAAAATAATAAAAGAACTAATAATGTTGAACTGGATACAAACTGTGTGCTTTATAAACAAAGTACATTATATCCTGAATATATAACCAATGATTTTTGGCACTACCTTTTAAAAACACAGAATTCCAACACAGTTATTTGAATTTCTATTCTTATAAAATAAAAAAAGGCAAATTAGGTATATCTCAGCTAAATTTCTGCATATATACCAGTACCTGACAACAGTTATTAATACTGTACTGAAGAATGACTGAAAAAAATTCTAGTACGTAATATTTTAAAACCAAACTACGTGTGTTTTTCTGTCATCTCATAAATAAGAAAATAGAATGGATTTCCTTGATCTCTATAATAAATTGCCATTATTTAGTATTTATGAATTTTAAAGTTTAACAGATACTTATACAGTTTTCACTCTTACACTTATACAGACTTTTGAAAGTGCTTTATAAATATTAATTCATAAGCGAGGACTAACAGCTAAAAGCTATTACCAAATTATCAATACTAAAACCATTAGGTTAAAAATAAACTGGATGAAAGTATACAGTAGAACCAAAAACTATAACAATGTAACCTAACTATACATAATTAGCTGAATGGTCACAAAGGTACCAGAAATGTTATTTTTTTGAATTCGTTCAATAGTTTTAAGTTTTAATTTCAGTATTGCTATCTAAAATTTAATTTAAAATGTTATGGTTTATATATTTTTAAAATATAGGGTACAATTATATTTATATTTTTAGGTGTGGGATTTAAAAATTCAAGTAGATATGTTATACCATAATACTGAAATAAACGCACTCCATCAGAATGAATTCATGATATTTTAAAAACATTTGTATTTTTAGGCTCTGGTCATTGGAGTGGGCTAACTTAACACCAATACTAATAAAAACAAAGTAGTATGCATTTTGACACCCAGAGTCTTAAATTCATTTTCCATTAAAATGAACCCAGGGGAATTCCCTGGCAGTCCACTAGTTAGGATTCCGTGCTTTCACTGCTGAGGGCCTAGATTCAATCCCTGGTCAGGGAACTAAGATCCTGCAAGCTGTGTGGCCAAAAAATAAATAAAATAAAAATACCGCCCGCCCCCCCACCGAAGTGCTCTACCTCCAGATCAAGTAGAACCTAAGGGATGGTGACATTGACCTTAAAAAACAAAAAAAACAAAACAAAAAAAGCCCCCAAAACCTGGGTTCCTATATAATCTCTAATTCTATGTCTTGAAATAGACAATTTCAAGATGTGCCTTACTCCCAGAAAGCAAGAATGTTTTTCAGAGTTCTGAAGTAGAGTTTGAGAGGGCTCATCTTAATATAAAAGCAGATTTCACTGGCCAAGTGTGACCCACTAAACATAAAATAAAAGTATAATTAATTTGCAGAGGTGGCCAGTTTCTTCTAACATGTCTCCTAATGATTCCACCTCTTGCTATATATGCCCTGGTGTAACCCCTTCCCCTTAACTGTAGAATGGACCTAAGAAGAGAATACAGAAAAACTGATGAGATGTCACTTCCAGGATTAGGTTATCAAGACTTCCATTTTGCTGGCACCCTCTCTTATCTTCTTGGTTCACTGGATTTGTTGAAGCAAACTACTATGCTGGAGAGGCCTATGTGGCCAGGAACAGAAGGTGGCCTTCAGCCAACAACCAGAGAAAACCGAGGCTCTGAGCCCAACAACACAAGAGGAAATGAATCTGGCAAAAAACCACGTGAGCTTGGAAGCAGATCTCTTCCCTGTTGAGCCTTGCAATGACGATAGCCCCAGCCAACATCTTGACTATAGCTAGGTAAGAAACCCGAGATCAATGCCTTGACTGTAGCCCTCTGAGAGAGTCTGAAGCACAGGACTCAGCTAAGCTGTGCCCATATTTCTGACTGTGAAAATCTGAGATAATAGTGTCATTTTAAGCTGCTAAGTTTTGTGGCAAATTTTGTTATATGCTACCAGATATCTATTGCAACAAAATTACCTTGTTTTAAAATCAGCAGCCTGTAAGAGTTACTAAAAAATGAAAATAGACTCAAAATTTATTTACGCTTCAAGTAAAGCAGGAAGTATATTTAAGTTGACTTTGTTCAGTGAAGAAGAAAAATGTTAAAGTTTGGTTGTACGTATATTCTCAGGATGGGTAAAGCATAAACAAAAGTTAACAGAGACACTACCAATGGAAAACAGGTTTCTTTTCTCATGAAATAATTATGGACAGATTCCTAAGAATTTCTCCTACTCCCTAAGCAGCCACCCACTTGCTTTCATAAAATTATTATCAGGTACTAATGAAGGCATATCAAAGCATTCCATTTATAGGTCTTTGTGGCCTTGCCAATGGATATTCACAGGAAATGCCAGGGCCTAGGAGCTTGAGGCAGAGCGAGGAATACTTGCAGACGTGGAGATGAGTAGATTTTGCATAAATCGATTAGGAATTTGTAGACAGCTTCTTACTAAAATTTATTTGCCAGCTGACGGTTTTATTTTTTACTTTTTGGCCAGGCCATGTAGCATGTGGGATCCTAGTTCCCTAACCAGGGGTCGAACCCACACCCTTGCACTGGAAGTACAGAGTCTGAACCACTGGACAGCCAAGAAAGTCCCGCCAGCTGATGGTTTTAGTTCATTACTTACTGCCTTGATTAGTCCATTCTGTACGGTCTGTCCAAGGGACAAAGACATAGGCCTAAAATGTCACACAATGGGCCTTTCCTCCACTTTAATCTAGGGGGCCAGAGTACATATATGAGATATCAGCTTTACCTGTCCTGAGGCCAAGGCAGGAAGAGTGGTGTGTGGAAAAGAAATAATTCATGCACAATGCTTACTTTTTGGGTAGAAAAGTACTATCAGGCTTATGCTAGAAGTATATGAACATTTAAAAATAATATATTGATGGGATATTGTTTTTTTTTTAATTAACTTTATTTATTTATTTATTGGCTGCACTGGGTCTTCATTGCTGCTTGTGGGCTTTCTCTAGTTGCAGCGGAGTAGGGGGGCTACTTTTGCTGTGGTTCGCAGGCTTCTCATTGTGGTAGGTTCTCTTGCTGCGGAGCACGGGCTCTAAGCTCATGGGCTTCAATGGTTGCAGCACACGGGCTCAGTAGCTGTGGTTCGTGGGCTCTAGAGTGCAGGCTCAGTAGTTGTGGCACACGGGCTTAGTTGCTCCGTGGCATGTGGAATCTTCCCAGACCAGGGATCAAACCCGTGTCCCCTGCATTGGCAGGTGGATTCCTAACCACCACGCCATGAGGGAAGTCCTTGATGGGATATTGTTAATAAATTATACCTAAACTATTAAAAAAAACTCTCAAGACAGTACTAATATATTTTTTAAAATTAGAAAAATGTAGAATCAAAATTATGAATCAGATATAAGGAACGTGAAACTTACACTTTAAACATGAATTTTTAAGGTAATGGTAGCTAAACACCAAAGTATATGACATGTGGAATTCTCTATTCCTAAGCTTCATTCATGTCAAACACACTCCAGGTAAACTAGACTGCTGAAATGCAAAACAGTGGTTTCAAGAAGTGTGAAGGCTTTCTTATTAATGTAGCTGGTTAACCACCATGCACAAGATGCCTGAAGACAACCTCAAATTTACTTGGAAGCTTGAAGAAAAAAGACTGCCAAAATGTACTCATAGTCAACTATGTTCATTCCCTATGTTAAGAGTTCACTGTTAATACTTGGACAGGACCCTCTTCAATGTGCAGACCCCTAGCCAGCCTCCAGCCTCCAGCGCATGCCTCTGGGATTTTTTGTTGTTATTGTTGTGTGTGTGTTTTTTTTTTTTTAATCTCCAGTTCACATTTAGACTCCACTGGAGTTCTATTCTCTATTTTGTTCCAGGAATGAAGTCTCTTAGGTTAGTAACGTCTCAGGTACTATCTCAGCTCTGAGAGATAAGTTACATAATTCAAATCTGATTTAAAACATCTGGTCATATAGTTATGATCATTCTATATTCAATTCTGTATTTTGCTGGCAACTTTTTTCAAAAGAAGTGCTTCAGTATCTCATAAGGGGACCTACCATATTTTTAAAATGTAATAAATTACATTACAATGGAAATTTGTACTGCTTTTATAAGAAGGAAAATATAAACATTATTGAAAAACTAACAAAACAGAACATCAAGGGGTTAACCTGTTACAAGCTATCTTCATAATGTATAAAATCCTCAAGCTGCCTATAATTTTGTTCTGTTTAGTATTTATGACAGGAAATGACTTCATGACTATGTATATTTTTTGTGCATTACAAAAGGACACCATAAGAGACTATAACTGGACAGTCCTCCATATTTTGAAATGAAGCAAAATTAATTTTTTCTAGTTTCTAATCAAATAAACTAGAAAAATTCAGGGAAAAGATATATTTTACAATCTAGAGGACCAGAACAAAAGAAAGATAATTGTAAAATAGTATACCTCACTGGCAGACATATTCTTCACTTGCTCTGGTTTCAGTTCTGTAAAATATAAGTTAGTCACTTACAAAAAAAAGATTTCCAAGTTGAAATTAGTGAAGTACAATAATCTAAAAGTATATGTTCAATATGATTCATTATATTAAAAAAGACATACATTAATTTTAAGAGCACATACAATTTATAAATGCTTAGAATAATATTCCTTCTTAGGAAGGCATTCATTTTCTTTATATATTGCTCAAGAACAATAGATTCTACAAATTTGATAGTAAACAAAAGAATGCAACTTGTTCTTTACGAAAGGCATCAGTTATTTTTAAGCCAACAACTTTGTTTCGGAATAACAGCTAAAATATTCTAAAAATACAAATGATTTACATATTAGCTAATGTTTCTGAGTCCAGTATTTGAACAAGATTTCATGCCTCCTGCAGAAAGAAAGCTTGACTAAAATGCTTTACCCAGAATTTCAAAATAACTCTCAAGGTTACATTTATTATTCTCTAAAGCAGCAGTTCTTAATCAGTACCCGGTTTCACTGTTAGAGAGATTTTCTGGAAGTTGCATGTTTCATGTTCTATTTTACCACCACAACCAGTAATCTGAGTGCATACCTGAGAGCATCATCCATGCACTGCCCAGGCTGCCTGTGGAAAAGTAGCTGAGAACATCTACTCTAAAGTGATTATCACGGTGAGTTTAATCTAACATAACCTAAAAATGATAGCCGTGCATGGATTTCACAATCAACAAATTACCTTGAATCAAAACAAAGCAATGAATGATATACTTTGCTGCAGTTTTTCAAAAGATAACATATAATGATAAAAGTAAAAACTTCTATTTATATGTTTCCTCACACACATTAATTTCAAGTAATACTAGAATACTGAAATGAAAGGAACCAAAAATTAGATAAGAACATTTCCCCTTTATTATTCTTTTTCACTTGCTTAAAAAAGTTCTCTTTTTCTTGAGTTTTCTGCTGCTAACTTACTATCAAGAAGTGAAACTTGCTTCCTAGAACAAGGCTCACGGTCCACTGATCCATGCACTGTCTTTGTATGGTCTGTGAGCTTAGAATGGTTTCACAGCTTTTTGTTGTTGAAAAAAAAAGAAGAGGAGGATGAGCAGGAGGAGGAAGAGAAGGAATCAGAAGAGGGAGAAAAAGAAGCAGAAGAATATGCAACAGAGAGCATATGCAGTCCGTGAGTCTAAAACTTTTTTCAGAAAGATTTGTGGATGGTAAGTGTAGAAACTTTGGATCAAGTTTTAATCAAGTTTTCCACTGATACAGTTTTACTGCTTTCCTACTAATAAAAAAAGATCTCTCAATAGGGACTTCTTAAACTTCTGCAAGTGGTCTAATAAACAGTTCTAAATGTTTCAAGCTTTTGCATTCCTACCTCGGATAGGACCCAGTGCTGCATCTTTTGCCAAAGCTGTTAGATCACTTCCTGAGTATCCATCGGTCATTCTGAAAATGGGAAGGAAGAAAGAGCAACTTATTTTCACCTTTGCAGGTTTAAATCCCCACATAATAAGAGGGTAAAACCTAGCTTGCCTTTGTCATCAAATCAGCTATGTGATTTGATTTTAAGGGTACAGGAAGGGCCACTTGCTAAAAACAAATAGCTGACTGGCTCCTTATAATGCCTCAAATTTTCATCATCTATCTCCAGGAGGCTCCCTGGAAAGGTAACATCTATAAGCCACTGCTGGCCAACTGATACATAACCACAATCACTCATTACTTCAGTTAATGAGTCTTTATCTTGACAAAGAGAGCTGCCTTGATGGAATGAGGGTCAATCAAGGAAGATTTCTTTACATGTAGGACACACAGGGTGAAGGAAGGGTCTGAGGTAGAAGACATTGGCAAAAGGAGGCACACCTGAATGGGATGCCACAGTGGAGAATCCTGGGCAGCCAAGAGATTATCAAAGGGAACTAAGAACTAGGGAGGCAAAGAGGAAGAGGAAAATAAAATAGGGGGAAAAAAAGCATTTACTTATGTACAACGTTAAATAACTGCACAAACATTATTAGCAGAATTTTTTATTGGAATGACAAAGAAAGATCTCAATATTTCCGAATACTGAATTGTTATTTTTTCATAGGTATCTGGGAACTCAGAGTTTTTACTAACATTACTAGCTATTCACATTTTTGTTGAATATTTTAGATTACTTTATGAGAGTTTGTCAATGACTAAAATTCATGAGTGTATCTCCTACATTCAGTTTCTACTTAAAACACCACTCAAAAAAAAGCTGAAGACGTCAAAGTTCAAAAGAAATGTGTAATGCAAAAGAACAAGTTGAAGTGAAAATATCTGTGTTGGTGTGGGCAGATATAAGATGTTTTACATTTTAAAAATTACTTTAATACCACTTATAAGTTTCAATAAATTTAAAGAAAGAATATATACCACCATTATTAGCTGTTTAAGTTATGTCTTCTAGAGGATCTACAAACTGAAATTAAGATAGCATATATATAAGAAAATGAGATATGCGAGAAGGTAAAGGAAGTAGAGAATGAAACAATAAGGTTTTCTGATAAATAAATTACTCATTTCATACATGAGCTTACTTTAAACAAAACAGAAAAAGAATTCTTAAAAAAAAAAAAAAGCTGCAAGACAGACCAAATCAAATTACTCACCTAGCAAGTTGTGCTAGTTCTTTTTGGGTCAATGGGCTTCCTTGTTTACATAATAGATTTTTTAATAAAAGTAGTCGTGTCTGAAAAGAAATATTAAAGAATTATCAGTCCTAAGAATTAGTTTAATAAAATATTCAGAAGTCAGGTTCAAATCCCAACTCTCATTTAAGAGCTGAACGATCTTATACAAACCACTCTACCTCTTAGAGCCTCGCTCATATCTGTTAAAATAAAAATTTTTTGAGAGTTCCTGAAACAGTTAAAAATAATCCAAATAAAGCACTAAGGAAGTAGCTTCTATTACTATCAAGGATGTTAAGGGTCTGAGCCAGACAACCACAATTAAAAAAAAAAAAAGTTTTATAGAGGTATGAATTCATATAACATGGAATCTCACCCATTTTAAGTGTATAATTCAATGACTTTTAATTAGTTTAGAGTTGTGCAGCCATCACCCCAAAAAGTTCACTTGTGCCTGTTTGCAGTTAATCCCAACTTCCACCCATAGCCTTAGTTAACCACTATCTACTTTATGTTTCTAGAAATTAGCCTTTTCTGAACATTTCACACAAATGGAATCATACGATAGGCAATCTTTTGCATCTGGCATCTTTCACTTAGTATAACGTTTTTGAGGTTCATCCAATACTACAGTATGTGTAAGTAGCTCATTCCTTTTATTTCTAAACAGTATATCATTAAATGGACATACCACATTTGTATATCCATTCACTAACTGATGACTTTTTAGATTCTTTGCAGTTCTTGGCTGTTATTTATAATACTGTTATTAAAATTCTTGTACATGTCTGTGTAGATATATGTTTTCATTTCTCTTGGGTAGGTTCTTAGGAATGAAATTTTTGGGTCTTACGGTAAGTTTATATTTATCCTTTTAAGAAACTGCCAAACTTTTCCAATCCAGCTGTACCATGCACTCGTACTTGTTTCTGCCTTAAAAAAACACTGAAACACGGATACATACCTCCTCGTTTGGCAAAGACACATACACCCGTTTGGTGAAACGCCTAAAAAAAGGATTCAAGCAATCTCAGAAATACAGTTTTGAATTTACAGGTAATTCAGTTCAAGTAGCAAATAACAAGAACAAAGCTTTAAGTATAATGCTCAAGGCATTTGAATACATTTTAGTAGGCGTCAATGTAAAAAATTACTTTTTTAAAACATTCTACAAAGACCCAATGCGGGCAATAAATAAGTAAAATAATTAAATAATTAAAAAAACATTCTAGTTAAACATATAAAATAGATAACTAATAAGGACCTACTGTATAGCACAGGGAACACTACCCAATACTCTGTAATGACCTGTATGGGAAAATAATCTTAAAAAGAGTGGGTATAGTACACCTGAAACTAACACATTGTAAATCAACTATACTCCAATAAAACTTTTTAAAAAAATTCTAGGGCTTCCTAGGTGGCGCAGTGGTTGAGAATCCGCCTGCCAAAGCAGGGACACGGGTTCGATCCCTGTTCCAGGAAGATCCCACATGTCGCGGAGCTACTAAGCCCGTGTGCCCCAACTATTGAGCCTGCACTTTAGAGCCTGTGAGCCACAACTATTGAGCCCATTTGCTGCAACTACTGAAGCCCACGCACTTAGAGCCCGTGCTCCGCAACAAGAGAAGCCATGGGAATGAGGAGCCCATATACCCCAACGAAGAGTAGCCCCCTCTCGCCACAACTAGAGAAAGCCCGCACATAGCAAAAAAGACCCAATACAGCCAATAAAATAAATAAATAAATAAGTAAATTTATATAAAAAGAAAACTCTAGTTAGGGACTTTGCTGGTGGTGCAGTGGTTAAGAATCTGCCTGCCAATGCAGGGGACACGGGTTCAATTCCTGGTCCAAGAAGATCCCACATGCCTTGGAGCAACTAAACCTGTGCACCACAACTACTGAGCCTGCACTCTAGAGCCTGTGAGGTGCAACTACTGAGCCCAAGTGCCACAACTGCTGAAGCCCTCATGCCTAGAGCCTGTGCTGCTCCACAACAAGAGAAGCCACCGCGCTGAGAAGCCTGTGCACTGCATCAAAGAGTAGCCCCCGCTCACCACAAGTAGAGAAAGCCTGCGTGCAGCAACAAAGACCCAATGCAGCCAATAAATTAATAAATAAATAAAAACAAATTTTAAAAAATTCTAGTTAATATTCAAAAATTCTTAATTCAATATTGTTAGAATTAAATACATAACCATTTATGCATCCGTATTTTTTTATAGCAGTAACACAAAATATCTGATATAAGAGGTTGAAGAGGGACTTCTCTGGTGGCACAGTGGTTGGGAATCCTCCTGCCAATGCAGGGGACATGGGTTCAAGCCCCGGTCCGGGAAGACCCCACATGCTGCAGAGCAACTAAGCCCGTGCACCACAACTACTGAGCCTGCATTCTAGACACTGCATGCCACAACTACTGAGCCCACGTGCTGCAACTACTGAAGCCCACGTGCCTAGAGCCTGTGCACCTCAACTAGAGAAGCCACTGCAATGAGAAGCCTGCACACCACAATGAAGAGTAGCCCCTGCTTGCCACAACTAGAGAAAGCCTGCGCACAGCAACGAACACCCAACACAGCCAAAAAAAAAAAAAAAAAGAAAAGTTGAAGAAACAGATCTCTGCTGTCATCTTTTTTTTTTTTTTTTCTACACCAGGTTCAATCATCTGTTTTTATACACATATCCCCGTATTCCCTCCCTTCCTTGACTCCCCCACCCTCGAGTCCCCCCCACACTCCCCACCCCAGTCCTCTAAGGCATCTTCCATCCTCAAGTTGGGCTCCCTTTGTTATACAAAAACTTCCCACTGACTATTTTACAGTTGGTAGTATATATATGTCTGTGCTACTCTCTCGCTTGAAAGTGAAAACTAAAACCAACAAGGACAACAGAAACAGAAATGTAAACCCCATTATCAACAAACTATGTAACATTTACAGAACTAAAAAGTATGAAGAAGGGCTGCCTAGGGCAGTGAAAATTATACCGACAACGGTGAATAACAGGACCTGCCACTGCAAATTCTAGACACAGCTGTCAGAGCAGAGTTTTCCAGCGGGAACAGAGACAGCATACTCTGAGGGGTAATAAAACTAACCTCCCCACATTTAAACAAACATGTGAAAACTGGCTCTGCAGATCATGTGACCCTACTTAGTTAGTAGCAAGGGAATGGCAAGGAAGATGAGGCTGAACAAAGAAACTCAAGACACATCATCTTTGTAAGAAGACATCAATCACTCCGGCAAGATGACAAGCTGTCTTGCGATGACCAATCTTTTTCAGCTGAAGAAGACTAAATCAACCCCATCTCTTATTTATTTATTTATTTTAAATTTTATTTATTTATTTATTATTTTTGGGGGGGTACACCAAGTTCAATCATCTGTTTTTATACACATATCCCCGTATTCCCTCCCTCCCTCGACTCCCCCCCCACCCTCCCCATCTCTTATTTACATACACATATACTTCTCTATCAGGCAGGGCTTTGTTGTGAGTCAGGGAGACTACCCACCAGTCCAGGGTATTCATAAGACAACTCAAGATACTTGCTTGCTATTTTACTTCCCTAGCTCTTTTCCTACAATATCCTTCCAAAATTAGGTTTTATAAGAAAACTTCCCTTATCCAAATAAAATTAATAAGCAAAATAGACAAAAGCACAGGACTGATTTTAAAAAACAGTGCCAAAAAAAGAGGGGAAAGAATATACTAAACATAAAATAGATAAAATGAAGAACATGCACAAGAGGATTTTGCCATAAAACAAATTAAAATTGTGACCAAATATTTTTGTAAGAAATAAAATAATTTAATGAAAAAAAGGCTCCTATGAAATAAGCGCTCAATGAGATATAAAGCCTCAAGGAAATGACATCCAAAGGCTCAAAGAAGACAACAGAAGAAGAAAAATGGGATTGCACAGATCAGGAAAGAGATAAAAAAGAAAAAAACCACCACAGAAACAATGGTTACAAAAGTAGCAGTAGTAGTAGTAGAAAGGAGATTAGACACTAACCCTACTGGATTAACCCATAAATGTGAATAAAAGCAGGCTGGCTTTAGACTTTCAACTGTAACATCCAATCCTAGAAACAACAGGGCAATGTTATAAATTCCTCATGGAAAGAACCGGAGGTTCAAAAATTTTATGCTGAATCAAACTGTCCTCCCAGTAGAAAGGGAATAAATTTGTTCAAATACACGAGAAGAGAGAATATACCTCCCATGAGCTGTGCTTTATCAGCTTCTCATGAGGCCCAGTAAAAGAGGGTAAAAATCAGTTTTGGAGTTTTAAGATACTTTAATCCAACCGAGAAGAAATAAGCAATTTGCCTAAAACCATAAAGTTAAAAATAGTTTTCCTAATATCATGCTGACTCTGTCCTCAAAATCTTTAGCTGGTTAACAAGAAGCCAGAGGATGGATATATGAATTTAGTCTTCAAATTGAGAGAGAAGGAAACAAGAAATACGTCACACAAACACATGAGTAAATATATCTGTAAAAAGTGTGTGCCTGTCTACATAAATTTCCCTACCTGAGAACAGCCTCATCAAGCTCTTGTGGCCTGTTAGTTGCACCCATAACAAGCACTCTGTCATCTCCAGCAGATTGTACCTATAAGCCAAAAAATTTTTTCAATACTTTTAGATAAAGTAATAACAAACAAAAACATAATAAAGATATCTATTTCTAATTTGGGCCATTCAATAGGAAAATACATACACTAAAAGGCTACCATATTAAAAATATCATAATCAATACTTACACCATCAAATTCTATTAGAAATTCAGTTTTTAGACGTCTACTAGCATCGTGTTCTCCTTCTCTTCTTTCACACAAAAGGCTATCAACTTCATCTAGAGGAAATAAAAAGATAAGACTTTAATTAAAAGCCAAGCTATATGAGTCATCTGAGATTAATCACACTACTAGTTAGGTTATTAATATAATGAGTCCTACTCAATTTTTTAGATAGTCTTTAACTTTGTGCTTCTTTAAAACTTTTTATTTCTGCAACTATACTCTAATAAAAAAAAACTTTTTACTTCTGAATAATCTTTCCTATCAAATCCTTCACATTTGGAGAAGGGAATTTTATAAATGTTCAATTAAGTTGCTGGAAAACATATTCTTACCTATAAAAATTATAGATGGTTGAAGTTCTCGAGCCACAGCAAAAAGGGCTCTCACCAATTTCTCTCCTTCTCCCACCTAAAACAAGGCATTATACACTGTTATACCCATAAAATGCAAAATTATTCCAGCTGTTTAAATTTCACTATTAAAGGTCTAGAACCTAGGGATTTAATTTCCTTTCTTTGCAACAATCAAAGATTTGGTTTAAGCAATGGGAGTTAGGGGGTGTTACCTGCTCTGCTAAGAACACCTTGAAAATCCATTCTCACAATATCACTGTCAGTAAATATCAAAGTATTTCTAGGTAGTCCAGGAGGTCTATGAACACTCCTTAAGACATTCCCAGGGGCTGAAACACTATACTAAACCCATTCTATGCACCAAAGCATCTAATGAAAGGGTCATGAGGTTTGTGGTAATTTACTGCAAAAACTATTTTGTCCTCTAGGTGGCATCTATCCTTTTTATTGAAAATTAAATAAAAGAAAAAAGGAAAGGTCCCAGATTTAGAATCTTCAAAACAAATATATTCTCAGAACCAGAAGGAACCACCAAGAGATCACCTCTTATGACATCAACATTTTCTAAAAGTAAATATAGTAAGACTGATTCATAATTGCTAACAAATCTTGTACATTAACTTGAAAGAAGATCTATGTATTTAATAAGTGAAACCTGGTTTATATTAAAGTAAATAAATAAATGAGTAAAGGTTAAAATGATACTTTCTTAAGGCCAGCTCAGCATGTAAAAGTTAGGTTGGAATTGCTACCTGCTAACTTTCAAGATAGTGCTTTCTGTTATAGTATGTGCATAATATGGGTAAACTTACTTTAATAACAATTTTACTTATAAAGTTTCACATAGGAAGCAAAATTTAGCCAGGAAAAGTATCATTATATAGTTATTTTTAATTACTTTACAAAATTGAGACCCCTGCCAATACCTGATCTTGGACTTCTAGCCTCCAAACTATAAGACAATAAATTTCCATTGTTCAAGCCAGCCAGTCTGTGGTACTTTAATACACAGCCCTCGCAAACAAATATACTATGTGACAGAATAATTTCAATTTTAAAAGAGCCAAACAAATGCATATAACTTTCTATTTTGAAGAGTGATGTTCATCATATCTAAATAATAGATATAAAGCTCAAAGAAAAACTTTTTTGTATAATGTTATTACCATTTATACTTAACACTAACATTTAGACAGTAACTTAAAACACGACAATACTGGAAAAAGAACACTCACGTATTTTGAAGTTAAACTTGCAGCACTTATATTAAAGAAGGTTGCATTAGATTCTGCAGCTACTGCTTTTGCCTTTAAAAATCACAAGGGTAAATACTATATTAGTTCAATTGCTTTAAAAAGATAACCACATTTGATCAATTTAAGTTCTAGAAAAGATTTCATAAAAATATAAAGTATGACATAATTCCCAACATATGGCAATCAATGTCTTTCCTTCTCAGTAATGAGGAAAAGGTCTAAGAAGAGCTGTGCTTCTTTCCACTCTTTTTTTCTCTAAGAGGGAAGTGATAGGGAAAGGATAAAGAGAAAAAAAAAGAGGGTATTATTCTCTTCCTAGGTATAGAAGATAACTGGTTAGAGAAAGACAAACTGCTAAGGGAAAAAGTTACTTTTTCCCTATTTATGTTGTCCCTCTAGGAGAGCTATGCAGGAGAAAGAGGTATCCAGATCCTAGCAAAAACTTGTGGCAAAAGGATACAGAAAAAAAATCTGTTGTATGTCAATTATGCCTCAATTAAAATAAAAGAAAGCTGTGTCATGCTGATTATTTTATTTAAATAAACCTGTTAAGATAGTAAAAAAAAAATCAAAGATTAGGAAGATACTCAATATAGTAAGGTAAGCTCTTCTACAGTAAAATTTTATTATTTAACTTGGGAAAATAATGAAAATCACACTAGTAAATTTAGCTAGCCCCGAACTACTACTGAAGATAACGTATATGGTTTTCCACCTACTTCATCACTAAAAACTAGTTTAAAAACTGGGAGTTCCCTGATGGTCCAGTGGTTAGGACTCAGTACTTTCATTGCCATGGCCCCAGGTTCAATCCCTGGTCAAGGAACTAAGATCCTGCAAGCCATGTGGTGTAGTGAAAAAAAAAGTATATTATAGCAAAAGGCAAGTCATAAGTAATAGACTCAGGGACAATGAAAAGTTTATTTTTTCATATTACCTCCCTAATATGTCAACAGAGCATACAAACTTAAAAAGAATTCTTACCAGCATTGTTTTCCCATTTCCGGGTGGACCAAAGAGTAACAGTCCTCTGGCAGGAGCTCTAAGCCCTGTGAACAACTTAAAAACATATACTTTAGCTCACAACTATGATCCTGGAGACACTTTTTTCCAGGCATTTTAAGTATTGTTATCAAAAAGCACCATCTTTCAATAGCATCCTCCCAAAGAAAGCTGCCCAGAGCTCTAAAGAGAACACATAATCAATAAATTAGTATAATTATTAAAAACAGAAGAAAACAAAAATGAATTAAAACCAAATCCTTATTGATCAAAATGAAAGCAGATTGGTTAAACAAGATATATTGAACGTAGTAAGCTTCTTTACTTCCTTTAGAAATCAAAGCAAATAATAGTAAATGAATAAGAGATATAAATCTTCAGAACAAAAAAAAATATGAAAGGAAATATCAGAGGACACAAATTTTTGTAGATGGAGAACTGATAAAGTGTAGTAAATTATTTAACGGAGTTGAGGGAACTAAAACCTAAGTGCTGGCTTGTGAAGGGATACCTAGATACAAGGAGCAAGCTGATGTGAACAAAAAACCCGATAAAAGCTCAGGAACTAGGGGCATCAGGTACCAGAGAAAGCAGTAGTAAGGTAGCTGGCCAAAAACAGGGGAACTGATTGAAAGTTTGTATGAGGAACAATAAAACCCATGCTCCTGCCCCCACCAACAGCACTCCAGTAAGCACTCTTATTCCACAACCAAAGGAGGCAGACATCTTACTCTCTACAGAAATTAAACCCAGAGTCTCCAAACTCAGGAACACCAGGCATGGCAGGAATGACGGGTGAAGCACCAGACTGATAACGCTTTATTTAACAGTGAAAGTGTATATACTTTTAAGTTGAACCATGTGAGGTGGCTGATAGTCAACTTAAAGACAAAATATTTTTTGAGTGGTTTCAGGTTTACAGAAAATTTAATGGAAAGTACAGAGTGTTTCCACATAACTCCTCACCTCCCCCATTTTACCTATGAACATCTTGCATGAGTATGGTACATTTAATAAAGCTAACAAATATTGATATGTTACTATTAACCTCAATTCATAGTTTACATTAGGGTTCACTGTTTGTGTTACATATCCACCATTACAGTTTCACTACACCTAAAAACTGCCTTCTGCATCATCTATTTAGCCTTCCCTCCCTCCCCATGAACCCTTGGCAACCACTGATCTTTTTATTGTCTCCACAGTTACTTCAGTTGGAATCATACAGTATTAGCCTTTCAAGATTGGCTTCTTTGATTTACCAATATGTATTTAAGGTTCCTTTGTGTATTTTTGTGGCTTGATAGCTCATTTCTCTTTAGTGCTGAATAATATTTCATTATATGGATATACCATAGTTAGTTTATCCATTTAACTACTGAAGAACATCTTGGTTGCTTCCTAGTTTTGGCAATTACAAATAAAGCTGCTATAAACATTTGTGTGGGGGGTTTTGTGTAAATTTTTGACTCATTTGGGCAAACACTAAGGAGTGTGATTACTGGATAGCATGTAAAGAGTGTGTTTAGTTTTGTAAGAAAGTGTCAAACTGTCTTCCAAAGTGGCTGTACCACTTTGCCTTCCCACTAGCAATGAATAAAAGTTCCTATTGCTCCACGTCCCCACTAGCATTTGATGTTGCCAGTGTTTTAGATTTTAGCCATTCTAATAAGTGTGTGGTGGAATCTTATTGTTGTTTAACTTGCAATTCCCTAATGACAAATGATGTTGGGCATTTTCTGATATGCTTGTTTGTCATCTTTATAACTTCTTTGGTGAGGTGTCCATTCAGATCTTTTGGCCATGTTTTAGTTGTGTTGTTTTCTTACTGTAAATTTTACAAGTTCTTTGCATATTCTGTATACCAATCCTTTATGTTTTGCAAAGATTTTCTCCTGGTCTGTGGCTCATTTTTTCAGTCTATTAACAATGTCTTTCACAGAGAATCTTTTAATTTTAATGAAGTTCAACATCAATTTTTTCTTTCAAGGATCATGCTTTTGCTGCTGTATATAAGTCATACAGGGAACTCCCTGGTGGTCCAGTGGTTAGGACTTGGCGCTTTCACTGCCATAGGCCCAGGTTCGATCCCTGGTCAGGGAACTAAGATCCTGTAAGCCCCATAGTGTGACCCACCCCCCCGCCCCAAAAGTCATCCAATTATCCAACTAGATTTTCTCCTATGTTATCTCCTAGGAGTATTACACTTTAGTTTGCCTTTTACATTTAGGCCTGTGACTAATTTTGAATTAATTTTTGTGAAAGGTGTAAACTGTGTTTCTAGATTCATTTTTTTGCATGCGATGTCCAGTTGTTACAGCACTATTTGTGGAAATGGCTATCCTTTCTCCATTGAATTGCCTTTGCTCCTTTGTCAAAAATCAGTTGACTATATTTGTGTGGGTCCATTTCTGGGGTATCTCTTCTGTTCTACTGACCTATTTGTCTATTCTCTCATCAATGACACATTGTCTTCATAACTGTAGCTTAAAATTTCTTTTCACTTTATTGACATAGCATTGTATAAGTTTAAAGTGTACAACATGATAATCTGAAACTGTAAAATGTTTACCAAATAAGGTTAGTTAATACATCCTTTGCCTCACATAATTACCATTTTGTTGTTATTGTTACAGTAAGTACACACCTCTACTCTCACAGCAACTTCCGAGTATACAATATAGCAATGTTAACTACGGTCACCACACTGTACATTAGGATTCCCAGAAGTTATTCACCTCATGATTGAAAGTTTGTACCTTTTAATTAACATCTCCTCATTTCCCCCACCTTTCAGCCTTTGGGAATCACCATTCTACTCTTTCTTTCTATGAGTTTGATCCTTTTAGATTCCATACATGAAAGAGAATAAACAGTATCTGTCTTGCTCTGTCTGACGTATTTCACAAATGACAGGATTTCCTTTTTTCTTATGGTTGAATAATATTCCATTATACATATATACCACATTTTCTTTATCCATTCATCCATCAATGGACACTTAGGTTGTTTCCATGTCTTGGCTATTGTGAATAATGCTGCATGATTACTGCAGCTTTACAGTAAATCTTGAAGTCAGGTAGTGACAGTCCTCCAACTTTGCTCTTCTCCTTTAATACTGTGTTGGCTCTTCTGGGTCCTTTGCCTCAACATATTAACTTTAGAATCAATTTGTCAATATTCACAAAATAACCAGCTGGACTTCTGACTGGGATTGCGTTGAATCTACATATTGACTTGGGAAGAACTGATACATTGTTGATATTGAGTCTTCCTATCCATCTATGTGGAATATCTCCCCATTAATTAAATGGTGTTGCATTTTTAATTTCATATTCTAGTTGAAAGATTAAAAGAAGCAATTAATTTCTGTATATTAACTTTGTATCCTGTAACTCTGCTATAATCACTTATCAGTTTCAGGAGATTTTTTTGTTGCATCTTTGGGATTTTCTACATTGACAATCATGTCACCTGAAAAGAAAGATATTCAACTATCTTTGACCTATATAAACAGTAATTTCATTGGCTCAATCTAACAGGAAACTAAGTCATCTTCTCCTAAACAGTTCCTAGACATAACAGTCAAGATTATATTCTCCAAACAAGAAACAAGAAAGTCTTTTTCTAAAGACTCTTAAGGACTTCCCTGGTGGCGCAATGGTTAAGAATTCGCCTGCCAATGCAGGGGACACAGGTTCGATCCCTGGGCCAGGAAGATCCCATGTGCCATGGAGCAACTAAGCCCATGTGCCACAGCTACTGAGCCTGTGCGCTAGAGCCTGTGAGCCACAACTATTTAGCCCAAGTGCCACAACTACTGAAGCTTGCACGCCTAGAGCCCATGCTCCGCAATAAGAGAAGCCACGGCAATGAGAAGCCCGCACACTGCATCGAAGAGTAGCCCTCGCCCACTGCCAACTAGAGAAAGCCTGCATGCAGCAATGAAGACCCAACATAGCCAATAAAATAAAGACTTTTTAAAACCCCAGGAAAAAAGACCTACAATTACAGACATTTGGAGAAACCAAACAGCATTCTGTGGTCAACCAGCTCCTACTACTCAACAAGCTCTACTTACCTGTACAGAGTTGCTAACCAACACTGTTACTGTTCCTCTCTAGTATGAATGAAAAATCAGGATTATCAGATATTTGAGAGAAGCTCCCAACATGAAGGAGTTAAAAAAAAAAAAAGGAGGAGGAAAGAGAGAATGCAGTAAACAAAACAAAATTTCACAAAAGCTATAATTAATATGCATATACGAAATAAGAATTGGAAGCTGGGCTTCCTAGGTGGGACAGTGGTTAAGAATCTGCCTGTCAATGCAGGGGACATGGGTTCGAGCCCTCCTCCAGGAATATCCCACATGCCGCAGAGCTACTAAGCCCGTGTGCCACAACTATTGAGCCTGCACTCTAGAGCCCAAGCCACAACTATTGAGCCCACGTGCTGCAACTACTGAAGCCCAAGCGCCTAGAGCCCGTGCTCCGCAACAAGAGAAGCCACGGCAATGAGTAGCCCCCGCTCACTGCAACTAAAATAAAAGCCCGTGCACAGCAAAAAAAGACCCAACAAAGCCAATAAAATAAATAAATAAATAAATAAATAAATAAATAAATGTATTTAAAAAAAAAGAACTGGAAGCTAATCAATCAGAGGACAAGAAAGAGCTCTTAGAAGCTAAAATATAGTGCCTAAAATATTAGGGAAATCACATAGAAAATAAAGTTGATTAAATCTCCTAGTAAGTACAACAGAGGACAAAGAAATGAAGACAAAAGAGGAAAGATTAAAAAAAAAATCAGAAGACCAATCCAGTAGGGTTTAAGAACCATCTTGAAAAAGTTTTAGGACGATGAAACAAAGAAAATAAAGGGGAAAAAAAAAAAATCAAAGAATTCTAGAACCTTTTAAAAAACTGAATGATGGCGACTTGCCTGGCGGTCCAGTGGTTAAGACCTCGCCTTCCAATGCAGGGGGTGCAGTTTGGATTCCTAAGCTAAGATCCCACATGCCTCGGGGCCAAAAAACCCCAAAATATAAAACAGAAGCAATATTGTAACAAACTCAATAAGGACTTTAAAAATGGTCCACATCAAAACATACAAACAAACAAACACTGAATGATGAGTATCTAGAAAGGTGCCTTCTGGAAAAAGAAAAAAGGAGAAAAAATACATCAAGCAAATCATGAAATATCAGAAAAGTAGGGATAGAGAAAAGATCCCCAAAGCTTTGAGAAATCAAAATAAGTCCAATGCTATTCTGATTCCTGATCCTATGTATCTAATATGAAGCAACACTGGAAGTTAGAAGACAATGGACAATGCCTTTAAAATGCAAAGGGAAGATAATTTTCAACCTAAATCTTGATATCTAATCAAATTATCAACAAGGGAAGACAGTAGATTAAATATATTTTCAGATATGTGAAATCTCAAAAAACTGTCTCACATGACCCTTTCTCAGGAACTTACAGGAGGATGTATGCCATCAAAATGAGAAAATAAACCATGAAAGAGAAAATAAGGAATCCAAAAAACCAAGACATCCATTATAATAGAAAGACAAAGAAAAGTCCCAAGATGATGGTGAAGCGAGATTATAGAAAAGGTATGAAATAAAAACTGGTCGAATGGAACAGAAAAAGGTGCTTCCAGGAAAAGGGGTTCCAAGAAAAAAAAAAAAAAAACTGAGCTACTGGATTTTCAAATTGGTCTGACCATGTGGAAAACTGACTTGAAATGGTGTAGGAAAAACTATCAATTGGTAAGATGAAAACTAAGGAAACAAAAAAGTAACACAATTATTTACTGTAGGAGGGGAAAAAAAACCTATACAAGAAAAAAGAAAAAACAGTATCCTATTCAGCTTGGTACTGAATAACATTTACAAGAAATGAATATTGATTTAACCTACGGCAGTGAAAAAAAAAATTGGCTTTTTAAGATTATTACTTAAAGAGGTAAGTTCAAAAAACTTTAAAAAGACAAATGTTCATGCTGGTATAATGAAAGATAACATATTTAGAAATTCATGGAAATTTCAGTAGTAGGTAGAATCTTTTAAAATTGGAGAACAGTCACATTCTCTTATAAAACTGAAAGAAAATGGTGTTATTAAGCTGCAAGAGAACAAAATAAACATAAGAGTTCAAAATAATGCTGACAAATAAGCTGAATAGGATATGAAAGAGGTCTATGAAATAGGACAGAAGAATATATATTTTCGTTGTAAAATTTTTGAGAAAAATATATAGACAGATCATTGAGATGTACTTGGAAATGTAGCATTGCTTTTGGGTTGGAAGGCATGTTTTTTTAAATTTTATTTTATATTCTTACAGTTTCAACTTTTTTCAAAGATTAATATTTGTGACTTTAAAAAATTATTTTTAAAATATTTAAAACGTAGTCCTATTTGATGGCAGGGAGACGGACAAGAGTTTTTTCAATGTCCTTTCCAGGTCCATGACTTCATGAATAAACAAAGATTTCTGAGTAGAAATTAACTCAAGAATATATTTTTAACATTATTTATCTCCTTATAGCCATTTTTAGTGTTTGGTGACTTAATTATGATTCCGTGTTTCTATGATGAAATAAAAATTCCAGCACACTAAAGAATGAATAAGTTCATCATGATGCCTGTCATACCCAACTTTCCAATCTAGCCTAACAATGTCCCCATTGTGGTCCATGCAAGCTCCTCACTGTGGAGAATTAAGAATAAAGCTAATTTGTTGCACAATGGAGGTGCTTTATGAAATAAGTCTGACCTATTCACAGGCCTACCATGATCCATTTTATGGGTCTACTGTGAAAAGCTGAGCTGGGACAATCATATTTCCTTTCCTGGGAATATGAACTGAAATTATAAAAATGTTCCAATTGGCAGGTGTGGAGATAAGAGACAAATAGTTCAAACCCTGAGGTCTGGCTTTAGCTCAGATGCTGTTCTTCCTCAAGTCCCAATTTAGTACATTTACTAAGATTTCTGCCTGTCCCAAGGCTAGGTTATTCAACTTTGAAATTTCAGGTTTTTCTAATATTATGGTGCTACCATTGGAAATAATGCTGAAATGCAAATTCATATGCTGTTTGACCTCACTTTCCACTTTAGATGTGTTCCCTAAAGTTATGGGTAGAGCAGAAGCTGAATGACTTCTAGCACAGTCCAAATATTTTCTTACTACCTTTACAATTTCAGATGTAGTTTTGTACACTAAGAAGCACAACACTAAATAAATATTAAAACCCATACTTAAGAATTAGCTGGCAGCTACAAGCATTGAGGTGTCAGTCAAATGTTAGGAATCTTATTTATTTCAGTTCCTAGATTCACCACTTAACTAAAATCTTGAGCAAGAAACTTAGGTTTTAGGATTAGTTTCTTTATCCACAAATAGACTAGAAGACTGCTAAGATCCTTTTTAGGTCCACAATTATATGAATTCTTTCAACAAGCATTTGTTTGTCAATACTTAGTCTGCTACATTTACTACTCTTATATAACCCCAGGCAAAAAGTAAGCCCAAAATACAAACTATGTTTCCTCAAAGTAGCCTGAGGTGGTACAAGAGATAAAATTTGGTTCATATAAGGACAAATGCTTTCTATTTAAATAATTCTCTATTTTATTGTGTATTAAAAAAATTTCAATTAGTATACTAAACCAGTGATTTCATGCACACTGCTTCTTAGAATGAGCAAGAAGTAAAATAAAGCAGACTCAAAAAATATTAAGTTTCAGTATAGTTCGTACTCACGAGTTATAAACACCATGAAAGTAGTATGAGAATGAAAGAGACTATAGAAAAATAGAGCCACACAACCTTTACACATTCATTTAAAAGCGTATTCATCACAATGTGCCATATAACATCTATTTTCACTAGATATTGTAAATGAGTCCATTAAGATTTGAAAGCTCAAGGAGAAGAGAAATAACTGATCCAGACTAGATCCTCAGATTTATTATTGCAATACTTTCAGAACAGCATCAAATATGCAACGTGTAAACAGTGAAAATCCGAAACAATGCTAACTGGGAGATTAGGTTTGCAATAAATACACTACCGTGTGTAAAACAGACAGAGAGTAGGAACCTGTGGTATAGCACAGGAGCTCAGCTTAGTGCTCTGTGATGACCTACATGGGTGGGATGGAGGTCCAAGAGGGAGGGTATATATGTATACATACAGCTGATTCACTTCGTTGTAGAGCAGAAACTAACACAACATCGCAAAGCAATTATACGCCAATAAAAAAGAATAAAGCACTGAAAAAAAAAAAACAATGCTAAGTATGGAAAATTATTTATTGTCAATTGCAAGATTACCTAACTTCCTTAGTGAGTTTAAAAATATGGGATGGAAGATTAGGTCCCTATCCATCTTTCACCAGCTCTCTACTTACTTTGATGATGTAATATCTTGAAAATAATTATTTTAAATAATTTTATCTTAATTTTTCTTTTCTCCAGTATGATTTCTGTCTCTTAATTTTAAATCTCTCTTACCTTGATATAAAAATTATTTCCTGTTACCTACTATTCCTGTAAATTTAACTAAAACTGGATTGGGGAAAAATAATGGATTGGGAATTAGGAACCATTATAATCATTCTCCTCTCCAATGTAAATAACTAGTCAACATCAACTGCTAATGTTTTCTTCCTTTAAAAAAGATCAAACCTGGGCTTCCTAGGTGGCACAGTGGTTAAGAATCCACCTGCCAATGCAGGGGACATGGGTACAAGCCCTGCTCCAGGAAGATCCCACATGCTGCGGAGCAACTAAGCCCATGCACCACAACTATTGAACCTGCGCTTTAGAGCCCGTGAGCCACAACTACTGAGCCCATGTGCTGCAACTACTGAAGCCCATGCACCTAGAGCCCACGCTCCACAACAAAGAGTAGCCCCCACTCACTGCAACTAAAAGAAAGCCCCTGCACAGCAAAAAAGACCCAACACAGCCAATAAAATAAATAAATAAATTTATAAAAAAAAAAAGATCAAACCTATTGTTATATGAATTAATCATTCTAGTATAGCTCAAACACTACTGATGCTATGGATTCAGTAATGGATGATGCTACAGGAAAATGATAATATAAAAGTCCTGGGATTTCCCTGGTGGTCCAGTGGGTAAGACTCCATGCTCTCAGTGCAGGGGGCCTAGGTTTGATCCCTGGTCAGGGAACTAGATCCTGCATACATGCCGCAACTAAGAGTCTGCATGCCACAACTAAAGATTCTGTATGCTGCAATGAAGATCTCCCATGCTGCAACTAAGACCCAGCAAAGCCAAAATAAATAAATAATTAATAAATATATAAATAAATATAAAATGAAAAAGTTAAAAAAAAAGTCCTTACCTCAGGCCTCAGAGAAGGAAGAATAACAATTTCTTGCAATGCTTGCTTTGCCAACTCTTGACCAGCTATATCATCAAATTTAACAGCTGTTCCACTAAGAAACAGAATTTCAGTTAGCTCCACAACAGAAATATACTTCAGTTATTATAATATTAAGTCTAAGCTCTATGTAACATAGCCATTTTTATGTTAACTAACTGTGAAACTACAGTTAAATCTGTAAAGCAATGGTTTTCTACATTTACAGTAATTGAAAACCATCATAAAAATTACATATGTAAATTAGACAAGATATTTATTATCCATTTCACTCATATTTTATAAATAAAAAAAATTTTAAAACCCATAAAACATTTTAGATGACAAAACTTACTTGTCCACAATTTCATTCATTATAAGGTTAGCAAGGTTGCTGTCCACATTCCTAAAGTTCTTCAAGTCTTTCTTTTTACGAGCAGCAGTTGTAGGGGTAGAAGGTTTATTTGTTCTATTTGTTTTTGGTGTACTCTTGAAGGACAAAAAATTTTAATGTGAAAACACAACATAACGTTTACACTTTTCACATGTGAGTTAATCTTAATGTTCACAGAAATTAAAGGCTTAAAAGTAGCAAAAAATGGATATAAAAATCCAAAAATTGTAATTTACTCAAAGATAAAATGGCATTCACTATAGAACTACATTTGACATGAAGTGGGTTTACAGAAGATTTTATCCAGATAGACTGTTACTACAAAATAAAAAGGCTCTATGACAATGCAGTCATATAATTTTGATCCTTGTTAGAATCGTAACAAAACTCTATGTATGTTTAATGTTACAAAACAATTACATAGATTTAAATAAGTAAAAGAATAACAAATTTAAAATGAACCACAGGGAATTTCCTGGCGGTCTAGTGGTTAGGACTCAGTGCATTCACTGCTGAGGGCCCAGGTTCAATCTCTGGCCAGGGAACTAAGATACTGTAAGATGTGCCGTGCGGCCAAATAAATAAAAATTAAAAAAAACAGAACTATATAGTATTATATAAAACAGACTGGATAAGCAAACTTACTATTAAAAAAAAAAGCCTATTCAGGACCAAAAGGAATTCAAGAAAATGTGCTTAAAAAATAACAGAGAAAAAAAAATTTTTGCTTTTTAGTAGCAAGTTGCCTTTGCTTATATTTTTTAAAATCTAAATCAAAAAAAAGAAAAACTACAGTCAATGCTGTGGAAACTTACCAATTCTCTACAGTATTATAAAGTACTTGTAATAAACTTAAGCAAGCATATCATGTTCAAAATTTTCTATTTGCAACAGCATAGTAATTAAAGGTTACTGCCTCCAAATACCTTATAAGTGGCAGTTGCAGGACCAGGTCCCTGTCTCACTCCAGAAACCATGGATAAACCACTGCAACTGGGTGCTCTATGATGGCCTGAAAGACCTGTGGATCCAGTTTTCATAACTGTTTTTGAACGAGGCAGTGAATTACTAGTGTGTGTTAAGGGATCTTTTCTTTTCGGAACAGCTCCACTTTCTATCAAGAGAAAAAAATAAAATCATCATGGTTAGAAAATTGGGGTTAAACACTATAAAAAGTAATATAAAGACCAGAACAAAATTGTAAAACTAATAATATATTTTGTTTATTTCCGCAATATTTCAAAATAAGATTTCAATCAGAATATATACTACGGTGTTCATAAGGGTTATTACTGGGTACGGACAAGATTATATTATTTAGCTTTTTCCTTTTCCTGATGTGTATTATAATTTTCTTATAAGGAATATGTATTTGTTATAAAAAAGAAATAACTTTATTTTTGGGGACAGGAGGAGGATATAAAAAAGGTACGAAGCATAAAGCTGCCAAAAATATTTCTTTTGTTTTGTTTTGTTTTTTGTTTTGTTTTGTTTAAAAGCTGCCAAAAATTAAAGAAACAAAATGTAGTAAAGTCATTAGAGATAGGTTATACAGAGGAAAAAAAAATAGCACTTCACTCCAAACTTTGAAGACTACAAAATGGTATGAAAGTCCAGTTTGTGCCACCAAAAGTTTTAAAAATTGATTTTAATTTAAAGGGTATAAAAATGTGGTTAACATGCCAAGTAAAAATTTTATGCTCTATCTATGCAAATAAACAAATATAGGACACCTTCAATTAAATCTAAAAGGTTACCTGACCTATCTACTGTGCTCTTCTACATAAATTACAGATTTTGAATGTTCAAATTTCACTGCTTCTGGGACTTTCCTAGTGGTGCAGTAGTTAAGAATCATATTGGCAGTGGCCAATGCAGGAGACACAGGTTCAATCCCTGGGCTAGGAAGATCCCACATTTTATGGAGCAACTAAGCCTATGCGCCACAGCTACTGAGCCTGTGCTCTAGAGTCTGTGGGCCACAACTACTGAGCCTATTTGCTGCAACTACTGAAGCGTGCATGCCTAGAGCCTACAAAGAGTAGCCCCCACTCACCACAACTACAGAAAAGTCCATGTGCAGCAGCAAACACCCAACACAGCCAAAATAATAATAATAAAATTCTCTTAAAAATATTAAAAAAAACCTCACTGCTTCTAAATATTTTCATATACTATATATCAGAGTTTATCAGTAACAATGTTCACTGTGAAGATAGATGTTAAATCAGTCAGCAAATTACAGTCACCTAGCGGAAAGAGCAGCTTAAAGACAAAAGCCTTACAGTTGCTTTTGTCATCAAATCCCTTCACATGGCTTAAGGAGACTCAAAAGAAGGGAACTTAAAGAGTACAGTAAATTAGGGACTTCCCTGGTTACCCCAGTGGTTAAGACTCCATGCTCCCAATGTAGGGGGTGCGGGTTTGATCCCTGGTCAGGGAACTAAGATCCCACATGCCACACAGTGCAGTCAAAAAAATAAAAAATTAAAATTAAAAAAAAAAAGAGTAAAGTAAATTAACCAAGGGCTCTTTTCCAGTAAATAAATGCAAAGCTCTGAACCATACGTTCAAGGAACTAATGGATAATGACCGTGTAGGAAGAAGCAGGAAAGCAACCCAAAAAAGGGAATGATAACAAGCAAAAGCTGAGGTATGAATAAAAACAAAATCTGCCTAGGGTGATGATAAGTATCATGTGTTTCAGAGGGAAAAAGGAGACTGGCAAAGAATTTCTTCAGACAGAAAATATACAGTCCTAAGATTACAAATGGATAGAAATTTTCATAAGGAACTGTGAAAACGATAGCAGACTTTTCATAAAAATTACAGAGGTCAGTAGGTAACAGAGTATGCTCAAAATGCTGAAGGAAAAAACAATGTTAATTTTCATCTATTCTAAATTCAGGTAAACAGTCATTAAGAATGAGGGTATCTGCAGATACTAGAAAGGCTGAGAGAGTTTACTATCTACAAACACTCATTAAAAGAAATACTAGGGCTTCCCTGGTGGCGCAGTGGTTAAGAATCCGCCTGCCAATGCAGGGGACATGGGTTCTATCCCTTGTCCAGGAAGATATCACATGCCTCGGAGCAACTAAGCCCGTGCGCCACAACTACTGAGCCTGCGCTCTAGAGCCGTGAGCCACAACTATTGAGCCTACGTGCCAAAACGACTGAAGCCCATGAACCTAGAGCCCGTGCTCTGCAACAAGAGAGGCCACTGCAATGAGAAGCCCACGGCACCACAATGAGGAGTAGGCTCCCGCTCTCCAAAACTAGAGAAAGCCCATGTGCAGCAACGAAGACCCAACACAGCCAATAAATAAATAAATAAATAAATTTATTTAAAAAAATACTAAAGAGGTCTTTTAGTTAAAAAGCAAATTAAATGCAGAAAGGAGTAAAAAACTGTAATATGAAGTTAGTAAGGAAAAAATCAGAAAACCTGGAGGTAGGAAAAATTCAAAAAGGAAAATAATTAGAATATATTATTTGGCTTTGAGTACACAATATTTACTAAGTCACTAATAATATGAAATATACTTTTTCTATATAACTAAAAACAGTGATATATATATACACACACACACACATATACTTGTATATATATACACATATATATACACACACACAGAATGAAGGATAATGGTGGAATAAGAGAATTAAACTTTCTTCTACCTGAAAAAGAATTCAATACATATCAAAAACTCATAAATCAGGAATACAATATAAGCACAATATTTGAAAATATAATAAGCATAAGAAAAATAGCAAAGAGTTAAATATTGTATGAGGAGCCAAATTAGGCATACAGGTTAAGAAGAGGAGATATAACAGGTGGGAAGGGGAATATTATTTTTCTTTATAAACCTTTCAGTATTTTTTAATCAACACTCTGGGGTACAATCCATGAATAATAAATTGCATACATGTAAAATGTATAATATATTGGCAAAATAGCCACTAAAATCAAGATACAAAGTTTCGATCATAGCCAAAAGTTTCCTCGTGTCCATTTGCACTCCATCTCCTTGTTGCCCCTGGCCCTAAGCAATCACTAATCTGCTTTCTGAATATTGGAGTCATCTGATTTAGTAATTTCTATTGATCTAGGTTCAAGGTCACTGAATCTTTCATTTGACATCTCCAATCTGCTGTTGAGGCTATCTAGTAAATTCTTTTATTTCACCAACTGTACTTTTCAACTTTAAAACCTCCATTATTTTTATTGTTTAGTTTATATGCTCTGCTAAGATTGCAAGTTTGTTAACAGATGCCATATTTTCTTTTAATTCCTTAAGCATATTTATAATGGCTGCTTTGAAGTCTTTATCTGCTAAACTCAACATGTGGGCTCAGGCAAGAATCAGTTTCAACAGACTGATTTCTCTTGAGTAAGGGTCACATTTTCCTATTTCTTTGCATGTCTAATAATTTTTACTTGAAAACTGACACTGTAGATAACACATAAAGTAGTAAGCAGACCGCGGCATATCTATTTCCTAGGAGAGAAGTAACTCATCCAAGTGAAACATCACAGAATGTTCCATAAGTGGGTGACACTGATGAACTAGGCATGGATGAGCCAGCTGATTCGCTAAGGCTCAATGGGTATCAAACACCAGTGCTGCATAAATTAACTGTGAGGCCAATATATCCCCCCAACAAGAAAAAAGAATAGGACAGATAATTAGGGATTTAAAATAAGATAGCATGAATTTTTTTTAATGGGTCCCAGAAGAGAAAGCTTCTTTTGTCCCCCAACATGACAGAAAAATACAACGGGATCTCACATGTGGAATTAAGCAGAAGAAAACCAAGATAACGAGGGAAAGGCATAAGAGCTCTTCAGGGCTAGAAAATTTTGCTGTTTTATCCTGGTAGGATTATTAGGATCTCAAATTTGTATTTTGGAAACTTCACTATTTACAAATTGTACATTTTTTTTGTTTTAAATAATTTTATTTATTGGCTGTGTTGGGTTTTCGTTGCTGCACGCAGGCTTTCTCTAGTTGCTGAGAGCGGGGGCTACACTTCATTGTGCTGTGCAGGCTCCTCACTGTAGCGGCTTCTCTTGTTGCGGAGCACGGGCTCTAGGCACGTGGGCTTCAACAGTCGTGGCACATGGGCTCTAGAGCACAGGCTCAACAGTTGTGGTGCACGGGCTTAGTTGCTCCACGGCACGTGGAATCTTCCCAGAGCAGGGCTCGAACCCGTGTCCCCTGCATTGGCAGGCGGATTCTTAACCACTGCACCACCTTGGAAGTCCCATGGTACATTCTTATATTTCTTTGTTTTTTCAAAAAGTTCATGATGAAAATGCCAGCCCTTCACAGTAATGCTAAAAGACACAGATAAAATACTTCTCTATACTTGAAAAGGTTATTTTAAATCAGATAAGTTAGGAATGGGGAAATTAATATAGTTACTAAGGTGGGGCTCTGTACTAGAAGATCAAACTAGAGTGAGAACTCATTAAGGGAGAGGTGAAGCCACAAGGGAAAGAGTTAATGACCAACTGTCTCTTCCATCCAAAGAAATCCACTCACACTATTTCTTCTTTATTGAAATCTTGTTCACTGCAGCACTATTTACAATAGCTAGGACATGGAAGCAACCTAAATGTCCATCAACAGAGGAATGGATAAAGAAAATGTGGTACAGCAACTAAGACCTGGTGCAGCCAAATAAATAAATAAATAATGAAATATATATATATATATAAAGATGTGGTACATATATACAATGGAATATTACTAAGCCATAAAAAAGAACGGAATAATGCCAAATGCAGTAACATGGATGGACCTAGACATTATCATACTGAGTGAAGTAAGTCAGACAGAGAAGGACAAACATCATATGATACCACTTATATATGGAATCTAAAAAAAGGGTACAACTGAACTTACCTACAAAACAGAAACAGAGTTACAGATGTAGAAAATAAACTTATGGTTACCAGGAGGTATGGGAGGGAGGGATAAACTGGGAGACTGGGATTGACATATACACACTACTATATATAAAACAGATAACTAATAAGGATCTACTATATAGCACAGGGAAATCTACTCAATACTCTGTAATGGCCTATATGGGAAAAGAATCTAAAAAAGAGTGGATATATGTGTATGTATAACTGATTCACTTTGCTGTACACCTGAAACTAACACAACATTGTAAACCAACTATACTCCAATAAAAATTTAAAAAGCAAACAAAAAAATAAATCTTAAAACTTTTTTTTTATTACATATGAGAAAAGAAAGCAGTTGTCTTATAGCCTATACTAAGGGTTTTCTGCTACAATTTGAACAAAGTAATATTTACTTTAATAAAATTTAAGCCCTGGACATAGGACGAATTCTGAAAAAGTTACCAATAAAACTAAACAAGACGTCAGAGAACCTAGGAAATGAAGATTCCTACCACCCAAACAAAGCAAAAGAAAAAAGCATTTAATTTTCTGCAGGAGTTGATGTGATGCCCAAAGTTTATGGAAAACAATTTTACCCCATAGTAAATAATAGTATTCTAGGGGACTTCCCTGGCAGTCCAGTGGTTAAGACTCTGTGTTTCCACTGTAGGGGGTGAGAGTTTGATCCCTGGTTGGGGGATCTAAGACCCCCATATGCCACGTGACACAGACAAAAAAAAGAAAAAAAATATATATATAAACGCACACACACGCATATATATGTATTTTATATATATACAGTATTCTAATGTTCCTCCTAACTATGTGAACTCAGCTTCAAACTTTTTCTAACAGGTGCTATGATACAGCATTCATGTATTGTATAAATGAATACGTATATGCATTGAAAACTGGTAAATAACAAAGAAAAATTAACATTTCTCTCAAAAAACACCATTTCATAAAAACTTGGTAGTTACCCACAGAAAAAAACACAAAAGCTCAAAATAAGATAGAAACAAAAGAACATATTAATAGTTTAGGAAAATGAACCTTCATATTTATAATCTCAAAAACTGGAGGTTGTAAAATATGCAAATATAACATGTTGAGAATGGCTATGCCCTATTTGTTACATGCTTACACACCATGAATGATAAGGATACTGTATTTTCCACACAGTCCTGTGCAAACAAAACAAATCAAATCTACCACTATAAAATCAAATCAACATTATCAGGTTAAGGAGGACTCTGCTTTGCACGCAAGCTTTATTATTTTACATGTTAGTTAACCTAAACCCACCTGACTGGAGATGTCCATTGCGGCATGTCAAGTTAGTACTGTCATTATAGACGTCCGTTTGTGACTTGGAAAATTGCAAAACTGGCTGCAGCTTCTCTATGCAACAGAGGGGCGTAAAAAAAGAAAAAAATAAACAAAAAGAAAAAAATACAAGATAACAAAATAAAACGTATATGTGAAAATGAAAAACGATTCAAGGTGTTACAAAGTTATTAAATAATGAAGGGTTTGGCATTTATATAAAATTATCTTTAACAACATAATTAGTAAAAACTCAGACATTAAAATAGCAACAGAAATGAACAAGTGAATGACTATGTTCAAAATATGCATTATTCAGATTTAGTAACCTGAGACAATTCTGCATCACTACTACCACCAGAAAATATTTCCTGAATGTCTAATATGTCCAAATCATTGTGTAGGGAGAGCAGGATAAAGACAGAAAGAGAGCATTAAAAAGGCTTTACAGAGGAAGTAGGCCATGAGTTGGTTAGGATCTGAAAAAATTTTTTAAAATTAAAAAAAAAAAAGGGACATTTAAGAAAGGAGAAATGGCAAAGAATGAAACTGTAAGGAGTGTCTAGGAAATGCCATATTCAGCTACATTAACATACGTCAGGCAAAAAATAAATGGAATAAGCATGCTGCAGAACTGTGTGTACAGTACCCTACCATTTATTTAAATACACACATGTATACTTGTATATATGAAAATTATCTCTAAAAAATCCGCGGAGAAACTGGTAATACCAGCTGTCTCTGGGGATGGGAAATGAGTAGCTGGGGCGCAGTATGGAATGGATGCTTTTCAAACTTAAACTTCTGAAGTTTTGTGGCATGTGCATATATTACTTATTTTAAATTAATCAAAGATATTAGAGGATTATCTTAACCCTATCCCCACTTCAAATAACAACAAATCCTCTCAAGATCTGGGTCTCTATGTCTGAAGCCCAAGAGTGTAGCAGTTTGAGCTCCCCTGCCAGTCTACATCACTGCTGCACTCTCTCCCCAGTCAAGTCAATCCATATTGTTAGCTGACGAACACCATGCTCTACCACTTACTCACTAGTACGAACTTGCTTTAGCATCAGTTTTCCAAGGGTCTCAAGGGTTAAATAAAATAATACATGAAGTACTTGCTCTCTCATTCATAACAAGGCTCACTTTTGACCATATTTATTGTGTTGAAAAACACTCCAAGTTATCATTACTGATTCTCTTCTCTGGCGCTAAGAAGACAAGAATACAGGCAAAAATGTACCACGTATATATATACTAGCTCTCTTAAACTTTCATTTCTAAGGTCAGACAAGCAGGCGCCGTGCTTGGTTTGTGGTACCAGCACACATACCTCTGGGACAGGTTAAATAGCAGCTACCCTTTCTGTACAAAGCACAAAGCACTGCACAGCTTTTGTACCCTAGAATTGGCTGATACAATATACCCTGGAGCCTTTTTTCTGTTGTTAGTTAACAGGTAGGTCATCTGATTTTTCTCAAAGATAATACTCTTCAAATCACCATATTGAGAAAGAAAGCCTTTGTGTTGGTAAAAGACATAAATTAGAAAAAACTGATTTGTAACTGTTTTATCAGTCAACATTCTCATCAAAGAAATGTAACAAAAAGTTCACGTAAACATTCATTACACAATAAAAATAAACAAATTAAATCCTTAGTTTTGATAACTAATAACTAATAATAAAAAGCCATAGAATTTGCTTGCAGAGTTTAGATTTACATGCATGAAAACACACACATATACACAATAGCAGAACACAGCTAATGTGAACCTGCTCCAATTCATTTTTTTTAAAGTAAACTTAGTTTAATGTTTCTTTTTATTTTATTATTTTTATTTTTTAATGTTTCTTTTTAAAATGACTAAAGGTCACATAGATTAACCAATGATTTAAAATAAAACAAGTCACCTTGCTTCTTGATGCCCTCATGTGCAATCCCCACACAGTAATCTCAGTGATCTATTTATAAGGGAAATTTTACCACATAACTTGAGTGCTTAAAACCCTTTAGCAGCTTCCCATTACCCACAGATTAGCACTCAAGCTCCTTTAATATGACCAGCAGGCCCTCCACGATCTGCCTGAGCAATTCCAAATTCATGTCTCTACGAGCACCATGCTTTTCTTTGTCCCTGAGTCTATGTTCATGCTGTTAGTTTCTCCTGGAATATCTTTCCTCCCAAACATTAATAACTTTTAATTATTTTTTTTAAATTCCCACTTTAGGTTTCACTTCTTCCAGGAAGATTTCTCAGACACCTATTTTTCCATCCCTACAAAATATTTGCATATCTCCATTCTGCAGTGATGATGATTTATCTATTTATGTCTGCCTCCCCCACTATATCAACAAGAGCCTTAAACATTTTATCCAATCTATCAATAAATCTGTTTGCTCAACCTTCAAATACAATCATAATCCAACCACTTGTTCCTCTTGATATCATCCTGGTACAAGCCTCCATCATTTTTCTCCTAGCTTACCACAACAGTTGTCCTACTTGCTCTCCTTGGTACATAACATACCCTTGCAACATCACAGCCAGAGGGATCCTTTTTAAATTGAAGTTAGATGATGTCATTCCTTTCCTAAAAATCCTTGTAACTGCTCCCCACTTCACTGCTGGTAAAAGCTCAGATCTTCACAGTGGCCTGCAAGGTCCTGTGTATTGTGATGACCACCCCACCCCCTACCCCTGTGCCCTTAGTCCTCTGACTTCATCTCACTCTTCCTGCTGTGGCACACTGGCCTCTTTGCTCCTCGTGTGTTTTCTTAAGGCTGTGCATCAGCTCTTACTTCTCCCCATATCATTCTTCTCCCAGATACCTACAAGCCTAATTCATGTCAACTTCTCAACGAGGCATACCCTGACTATCCTATTTAGAACTAAAAACCCAGACTACCTCCCATCTACTCCTAATCCCCTGTACTGTGCTTTCTGCTGTCTTTTCTCCATATATTTATCATATGTTATCCTTCTAGCACATGGAATAACTTATTTATTCTTTATGTTTATTGCCTACTGTCAGTATTCCCCCTGCAGGAATATAAACTCTATGATACAGGGATCCTTGTCTATATCCTAAGTGCCTAGAACATGATAACCACCCAATATATATTTCCAGAGTTAAGAAATAAATTCAGTTTATATCCCTTGGCACTATACCTGGTACAAAGTGAGGACTTAATAACTGGATATTGAATGAAGCTAACTTTTTTTTAAAAAGGGTAACTGCCAAGAATACCAAGATGCCAATGCCAAAATTATCTTTTTATCTATAGTAGGTTTTACACTTAAGCTTTGCTCTGAGATTCACTATCACTAAATTGAAGATATATAATACATATGAACTCTTCCCATCTTTATCAGAGGCTACATCCTCTCAAACCAGTCTGTATGGGGAACTCCCAGTATCATTCTCCAACCTAATTAGATACCTATCAGGCATCCCACCTCTGAAAAGCTCCATTTTTTAACCAGCACATAATACACAAACATGCTCTACTATGCACTTGTGCACACTTCTTTTTTCTACTGTCTTTGGTATATAACTCCCAGACATTCTGAGTTCACAGAAGACAGCAATATGCTGATGATGTCTTTCATTCCACTCTTCTTTTTTTAAGTAACGTCTCTCATGAATGGACGTAAAGCAGTTTTGAGGATAACAGACAACAACATCCAAATATTAATTCTATTAATGTCTGGCTTCATGTTACATTATATATATCCTCTTTTTGTCCTCTCCTCTAATAACATGAATAAAAAATTACTAAGTTGCATTTGAAGACAAGTCTATGCATTGATGAGCTGCTTCTAATGTTTTACTGTACCACAACTTTAAATACTGACAAAAGATAAAAACAAACTATCATTCAATTTGAAACACGTTACAAAATGTTCCATAATCAAACGTAATCTGTATCACATATATTGATACTTTGTACATATACTGAAAGGTGTGATAGCTAAAATACATAGAAAGGACCAACTAGAATTAGATAATTATTTTACTACCACCCTTGATGTAACATGTAATTTTATTTGAAACAGTAATAACCTTCACTTAGGAAGTAAGAATGCAAAACTCTGTCAGCCACAGAAGGCAGGAGAACATTGCCTTGTTAGCTATCTGAAAATAGTAATGGTTTCTTTTTCAAAAATGTGGCGCAAAAAATTATAAACACAATGGATCATATAAGAATGAATGAATGAATAAAATACATATGTATATGTATGTACACAAAAGCAGGAGTGGTAATTACACACAGGTAAGGAGATGAACAAAACCCAGCATTTTTGAGTACTTACTATGGGTTAGGTTCCTTCAACAATTCATTGGTCACAAATATGGTGAGATAATAATTATTAGCCCCATATTACAAATGAAACAAAGAAGACTCAGACATGCTAAATAACTTATCAAAATCACAGAGCGACAAATAAAGCCTTCTGTTTATCAAGTTTCTACTCTTTTTTTTTTTTTTTTTTTAAGTTTCTACTATTTCTATCACATCAAGCTATGGTAGAACCACCCAAGAAGGGTGGGTTTTAGTTCTACTTTTTTGAGGGGTAGATTTACCTTAAGAATATATTTTTAAAACCTATACCATTAAATAGAAGATGAGAAGTTTCTCTTTACAAACCTTTTCCAGCTGATGAATGCAGAAAGAATGACAATTATAACATCACTAGGCATAAGTCATCAACTGCTGCTAACACAAGAAATACTGATGGATAAACACAAAATCACCTATTAAGTATCTTATCATTAAAAAATAAAAACCTACTTTCAATCCAATTAAGGCTCTATATCCAACTAGCAATTTACAGGGAGAACAAGAGAACATGTTAAAAGATAGCATGGAGATGCATGCAGCAAAAGTCAGACTGTAGGAAACACTATGTGGCAAAGATCTGGTTCATCAACAAATAAATTGCAAGAAACAGAAAAAACAGATTTGTATATTAAAAAAAGACATATAGTATGGATCTTTTTGAGATCCTGATTCAAATAATTAAACTATAAAAAAAAGTAGGAGTTATTAAATTATGAGATGCTGACTGCATATTATTTATACATTATATATAAATTTGGAAACTGACCTTTTTTTGGGCCATTACTTTCATGTTTATGTTAGTACTAAAAAAATTATTGGTTATTTTTTAGCTGTGATAATGGTATTTTGGCAATTTTTTTTCTTTTTTGCACTCATGTCCATGATCCCATTTAATACAGCTTCCCCAAAGGGAGGAATTATTACCTTCATTTTATAATGAAATGAGTTTTCTTTTTGAAGCTCTGTTCTAATTACAAATTAAAGTGAAAACTAGATACACAGGAATTAAGGGAAGGAGGGAAAGAAGGGAAAGGTTAGAAACTACATCTCCTCACTTTGGCAATTTTATTTTTAAAGCATCTTTATCTCTTAAATGAAATACTTTTAAATGAAATAAAAAGATATCAAGAAATTATTTCAGAATAGTAATATCAAGGTGGGGAAAGTGGACAGGATATAAACTGTGATTGGCAAACTTTTTCTGTAAAGAGCCAGATAGTAAATATTAAAATATTTTTAAAAGCTATATATTAAAAAGTTTTGCAGGCTGTATGATGTCTGTATCAACTACTCAATTCTGTCACTGTAGCATGAAAACAACCAGATTAATATATAAAGGAATGAGAGTAGCTTTGTGCCAACTTACAAAAACAGGCAGTGAACTGGGTTTAGCCCATAGGCTATAGTTTGCCAGTCTCAAATCACAGCCAACAATGAGTTGATAATTATCAAAGCTGAGTGACGGATAATTAGTTCAATACACTCTTCTGTTTTGTATACGTTATAAATTTTCATAAGTTAAAAAAAAGCCTAGAACACATTTTCAAGATCATTGATTTATTTCCATGTGCAGATTTAAAGTTTCATTCAAACACAGATTTCAAATACATCTCATTCCAGTTATATAACTCATTAATTGATACCTAATAGCTGTAAACGGTCCTTGGCCATAACCAAATTAGTCATCATTTTAGCTTGAAGGCGTCTAGCTCTTTCACACTGTTCACCTGAAAGAAAAAGCAGAAGAAAAGAATTAAAATATCTACATTTACCTACTAATACTTCTTCAAGATAAATAATCACACCAACTGATCTCATGGGGAGTCATAGTCTTTATAAAGAAATTAATAAAATATCACTTTCAAATAATATCTTAAAAAAATCATTTACAGTTCCTTATGATGGTTTCAGACCTACTGTGGTATTTCATAGATTTCATGGGTTTTGAGACATATTTTTCCCCCTAGATTTAAAAATCTTTGAAATTGGGATGTTTTAAAGCCTGTGCCAACCTACTAATGCTATCAGCCAGGCTGCAGTCATAACACAGTTTGTCACTATTTCCATACAAAAATTTGGTCATAGATGCTAAGACTTCCATTACAGCTATGTCTAAATAAAATTAAGATAGCATATTCAATAAGGTTAAAATTCAAATTCTATGTGATAAGAGAATGTGTCATAGTTTAATTGACTTTTTTCTCTTAGTGGTACAACTGAAGGCATATTTGACTCAATGAAATACTATTTTTCTTATAACGAACTCATTTTCTTCTCTCCTTCTACGCATTTGACAAAAAACAGCAAATATATTTTGTACATAATTCATAAAGTCATGCTCATAAACTCATGAAAAGTCTCCAACACCCAGCTTCCCATATTTACTTGTTCTATTCTGCTCTTTTTATACAGGAGACCAGTAGCGAGAGAAACAGTCAAAATAAAAAAAGAGAGGAAAAAAACATGGTAAATATTGGACACATTATAATTATTGGAGATCAGCTGATGTAAGTTATAGAATCAGCCAGCCAGATAAAATATCCACAAGGTGGACTGATCCATAAGGCTAAGATTCTTAGCCTACATATTATAATTTTTGCTTCTGAATTTATTTTTGCTATGATAAGCTGAAGTACTTTACTGATTTAATAGTGGTACCCATATACCACACAATATTCACAGCACAGTAGTTAAGAATTCAGGCTCTGAAGTCAGACTACCTGGGTTCAAGTCCTGACTCTACCACTTCCTGCCTATGAGACCTTGGCAAGCTACTTAATTTCTTCGCACTTAAGGTTTTTCATCTGAAAACTAAGGGTAACAGTAGCAGCTTCAGAGTATAGGGCTGTGGTGACATTAAAAGAGATAACACATATGAAGCACATACAATGATGCTTGGGCACACAGTACGCATGCAAGAAATGTCTATATATTTAAAGATAATATTAGATTCTAATTTTTAATTTGACGTGACAGAAAAGTAAAGATGAGAAATAACTGCTTACGTTTGAATCAAAGTAAGCCATTACAGCTCATATTTTAACACGCAGGCAAGCACTACCCACAGTGCAGAAGGGAGTCTGTGCATTAACCACTCCTTTCCTGCTTCGGCAATGAGGAAAGGATGAAGTTTCAAAAACAGGGCTAAAAATTGGGTTAAAATATTATGAACAGTGGTTCCAAGGAGGACACAAGTAATACAATGGTTTTTGTCTTACTGCTATAGGTAATCAAGTTTGAGTATATCTGCTTATAACATCATTTTTAGCATAAGTAACAAAGCATTAACTGTAAGTCTACAAAGACTAACAATAACATTTAAGTCTGTTAAATACCTTTATTAAGATAAATGGATCTGAAATCAGCACAATTATGTGAATATAAATTCAAATGCTACTAAACAAATGTAAATATAACCTTACCTTGTCCTGTAACTACAACAGCTATTCCTTTTTCTAGTTCTTCAATACCTTTCTTATACCATTCCACAGCTTGCTCCTTTCGTCCTACTTTAAAATAGAAACAACTATTTGTATAAATCACAAGTATACCCTAAGAATACACTGAACATTTTCCAAAGCATGCCCTTATTAGGAGATACACGAAAAAAAGGATTGTGATCAAGTAAGTCTGAAAAATGTTATTCTGTGACTTCTTAGTACTTTAGCATCTTAATGTATATGTGGCTCTGCATGAGGGGGATATAGACATCAATGTTTCTCAAAATTTTAGAGCTGTGATTCCTTTATCATCTCATGGTATTGATGCTTATAACCACTGAAATGCTGTATTAGAAAAACAGATTTTATTCAAGAAGATTTCATTTTAAATAAATGATTTTTAAAAGATATACTGTTAAGACTTCCTAGGTGGCGCAGTGGGTAAGAATCTGCATGCCAACACAGGGGACACGAGTTCAATCCCTGCTCCAGGAAGATCCCACATGCCACGGAGCAACTAAGCCTGTGTGCCACAACTATTGAGCCTGTGCTCTAGAGCCTGTGAGCTGCAACTACTGAGCCCATGTGCCGCAACTACTGAAGCCCACGCACCTAGAGCCCGTGCTCTGCAACGAGAGGCCACCGCAATGAGAAGCCCGCGCACCACAATGAAGAGTAGCCCCTGCTCGCTGCAGCTAGAGAAAACCCATGTGCAGCAACGAAGACCCAACACAGCCAATAAAAAAATTAAAAAATTAATTAAAAAAAAGATATACTGTTAGAAAAAATAAACATGATTTCAATAATAGTGAAGAAAAAAAGCACTGTTTAATCTAACTGTATTCAAATATGATGTAATATGTTCATTGTTGGGTGCTCCTTCCTAGAGTTAGCTTTTATTCAATAAATGACTGCACCACGAGAACTAGTACACGAGATTGCAAGTGGCCATTTAGTAACACATTTCTATTTTCTTTGAAACATGACAACATTTATTCTTGATCCAAAATTAAGCTTTAAAAGGACATAAAAATTCAGTATAATCAAAATATGTGTAGGATATTTCCTTGAAGTGGTAACAATTATATGCAAATTTTATTGTTTTTAAAAGTTAATTTCTTAGTCCTTGACTCTGTAAAGCCTCATAAGTGGCTAATAAATCTAGACACAGTAAAGCAAAGGTGGAAATCATCCACAAGAACTGTTTTTCATTTTTCCCAACTCATGTCCCTATTTAATCAAACAAAAATTCCCATGCCATTCTTTAATACTTTGAAATTTCAAAATCAATAAAATATGACTCTCTTGACAAAGTCTTATTATAAACACTACACACAACAAATAAGAAATGCTGTCCCATCATGAGTGTGTACCTCCTACCCACCTTCCTCTGCTCCCCCAAATAAATCACTAACTAGATTCAGCCCCTCAGTCAGGGTAATAATTTCTCACCTATTACAGTGCCATTAGTATTTTACACAGTGTTTGTTCCAGGGTAAGTGCTCAATAAGTACTAGATAAATGACACTTGAAGAAATTATTAAGAATTTGTTGTAAGTCAATTCAAACTATTTGGATGCTTACCTTTCAGTTTTTTATAAAGAAAACATCTCTTTATATGTATTTTTGGTTTTTTAAATTTAGAAAAGGGGTAAATTACAGAAAACAATAAAATAGTATTTGCATTCTGAGTGGTGGGAATATTGGTAACAACGTCATATTTGCTTAAATATTTAAAAAATAAAGTACCATTTAACAGATAAAATAGAAGTTCCTTTTTGTGCCTCTTCCCATTCTTATGTTCCTTTCCTTCCCAGAAACCACTATCATGAACTGAGTGCCTATCTTACTTATATATTTTTTTCTATTGTTCTTATTTATTTGTATCATTTTATTTTAAAATTTTACATTGTTTTTGAGATCTATGTTGCTATGTAGAGATCTAGTTCATTCATTTTGACTTCTGTATAATAATATATATCATTTATTCAACTATTTCCTATTAAAACATGTGTGTTGTTTCCAGTTTTTCAATATTTCAAATAATGTTGCAATAAACATTTTTGTACCTGTCCCTTTATGTACATGTGCCAATTTCTCTAGAGTATATGCTTAAGAAGTAGAACTGATTAGTTCATCACATATTCTCCCTTTAACAGAAAACAACAAAATGCTTTATGAGAATGCTTTTGCCAATTTATACTCCTAATAGCAGTGTATGACAATTCTCACGGGCAACATCTGAACAAAATCTTTTTTTAAAAAAAATAAAGTAGGCTTCTGTTTTTTTTTTAATTAATTTTATTTATTTATTTATTTATATTTATTGGCTGCATTGGCTCTTAGTTGAGGCGCGTGGGCTTTCTCTAGTTGCAGAGAGTGGGGGCTACTCTTCATTGCAGTGCACAGGCTTTTTACTGTAGTGCACAGGCTTTTTATTGCAGTTGTTTCCCTTGTTGCAGAGCACGGGCTCTAGGCATGCAGGCTTCAGTAGCTGTGGCGCATGGCCTCAGTAGTTGTGGCTCGCAGGCTCTAGAACACAGGCTCAGTAGTTGTGGCACATGGGCTTAATTGCTCCGCCGCATGTGGGATCTCCCCAGCCCAGGGATCAAACCTGTGTCCCCTGAATTGGCAGGCAGATTCTTAACCACTGCGCCACCAGGGAAGCCCTGAACAAAATCTTTTAAGGAGTTTTACATTACATGAAGGTAAATGAAATGACTGATTACAAATAAACTCACATGCTCAATAATTACTCAAATACCTAACATTGTTGGTAACAGGAAGTTGATTTACTGCATTATTTGAATCTCCTAAGTCAGTATGACAGTAGAAAATGCATAGATATTTCTTACCTAAAAGTATAAGATCACTAGAGAAAGGACAGACATATAAATCAATGGAACAGAAGTCCAGAAATAGACTCCACATATATCACTGATTTGACTTTGACAAAGATGACAAGGTAATTCAATGGAGAAAGAACAGCTTTTTCAAAAAATGATGCGGGAATAAAAGATGCCCATATGCAAAAAAACTTCATATGACATACAAAAATTAACTTGAAATGGATCACTGACCTAAATGTAAAACCTAAAAATATAAAATTTATAGAGGAAAACATAGACGAAATTCTTTGTGATCTTGGCTTAGGCAGACACTTCTTACAACATAAACCTTTAGAGGAAAAAATTGATAAACCGGGCTTCATAAAAATTAAAAGCTCCTGCGCTTCAAAAGACAGAGTTAACAATGTAAATGACAGGCCACAGACTGATTGCGAGAAAATATTTGCAAAACAACATGTCTAATAAATGTCTTGCAACCAGTATATAGAGAACTCTTACAATCCAATGATTTTTTAAAAAGTCATTTAAAAAATAGTGTGCAGGGCCTCCTAGGTGGCGCAGTGATTAAGAATCCGCCTGCCAATGCAGGGGACATGGGTTCGATCCCTGCTCCAGGAAGATCCCACATGCTGAGGAGCAACTAAGCCCATGCACCACAACTATTGAACCTGCGCTTTAGAGCCCGTGAGTCACAACTACTGAGCCCATGTGCTGCAACTACTGAAGCCCATGTGCCTAGAGCCCGTGCTCCTCAACAAGAGAAGCCACCACAACGAGGAGCCCACGCACCTCAACGAGGAGTAGCCCCCACTCACCGCAGCTAAAAGAAAGCCCGCGCACAGCAAAAAAAGACCCAACACAACCAATATTTTTAATAAATAAAAAAAATAGTGTGCAAAAGATCAAAGCATACACTTTACCAAAGAAGAGACATAAATGGCAAATAAGCACAAAAAAAGATGTTCAACATCATTAGCTGTTAGGGAACTACAAATTAAAACTACAAGATTTTGGGACTTCCCTGGTGGCACAGTGGTTAAGAATCTGCCTGCTGACAAAAGGAGACATGACCAACATGAAGAAGTAAAGGAGGGAGAGGGGCAGTTCCACAGTAAGCCGGGGAACAAAAAAGAATGAAAGAATGCCATTGGAGCAACATGGGTGGACCTAGAGATTATCATACCAAATGAAGGAAGGCAGAAAGAGAAAGACACATACCATATGATATCACTTATATGTGGAATCTAAAATATGCCCATCCAGGGTTAAGACTCTGTGCTTCCAATGCAAGGGGCACAGATTCGACCCCTGGTTGGGGAACTAAACTAAGATCCCACATGCCACATGGCTCAGCCAAAAAAAGAAAAATTAAGAGACAGATATAGATATATATGGTACAAATGAACTTATTTACAAAACAGAAACAGACCCCCTCAGACATAGAAAATAAACTTATGGTTACCAAAAGGGAAAGAGGGTGGGGGAGGAATAAATTAGGAGTTTGAGATTAGCAGATACAAACTACTACATATAAAATAGGTAAACAACAAGGTCCTATTGTATAGCACAGGGAACTATATTCAATATCCTATAATAAACCATAATGGAAAAGAAAAAAAAAAAATCTGCCTGCCAATGCAGGGGACATGGGTTTGATCCCTGAGCTGGGAAGATCCCACATGCCTCAGAGCAACTAAGCCTGTACACCGCAACTATTGGGCCTGTGCTCTAGAGCCCACAAACCACAACTACTGAAGCCCTCATGCCACAACTGCTGAAATCCATGTGCCTACAGCCTGTGCTCTGCAACAAGAGAAGCCACCACAATGAGAAGTCTGAGCACCACGACTAGAGTAGCCCCTGCTAACAGCAACTATAGGAAGCCCATGTGTAGCAATGAAGACCCAATGCAGCCAACAACAACAACAACAAAAAAAACCTACAAGATTTTAACTTTTGAACAGTATAATTCATTATACTACAAGTATAACGAATTCCTTATATATTGTATTTGCAGGTGTGACTACAAAATGATACAGCCATTCTGGAAGAGTTTGGTAGTTCCTCATGACATTAACATATACTTACCACATGACCCAGCCCTTCTTCTATGTATTTACCCTAAGAAATAAAAACATCAAAGACCTGTACATGAATGTTTACCAGCTTTACTCATAAGGGCTAAAAACTGGAAACCACCCAGATGTCCATCATTTAGTGAACATACTAACAAACTGTGGTACAACCATACATAGAACACTACTCAGCAATAAAAAGGAACAAAATACTGTACATGTAGAAACATAGATGAATCTCAAAAAAATGCTAAGTGAAAAGAGCCAGACACAAGAGGCTACACACTGTATGATGCCATTTACATGACATTCCGTGAAGACAAAGCTATAGGGACAGATCAGATTAGTGACTGCCAGAGGCTAAGGGGGAGGGCAAAGGGACCGACTACAAACAGGCAATAAACAGGCACAAGGGAGCTCTTGGGATGATAAAACATTCAATTTATTGATTGTAGTGATGGTTTACACAACTCTGCCAAAACTCACTGAACTATAGATCCCTAAAAAGAGTAAACTTTCTGTATGTAAATTATACCTCAATAAATCTGATTTTTTAAAAATGCAATACCCCAACATTTATGTGTAAGAACATTAGTTGTGACTTGGATTATAACACCAGAACTAAAATATTGATTACAAGAGTAAGATTAGAAGAGAAAAACTAGAAAAGTGTTTTAAAAACATCTGCTTGAAGGGATCAGAGAGTTTTCAAAACAGTATGAAAATTACTAAAATTTGGAAGGAGGGACCATTTCATAGCCATTAGGATGGCTATTTTAAAAAATTACCAAAATATGGAAAAGAGAAAAGCCAACAGAGGTGAGCCTACCATTTGGGGCACTTTTCTGCTTGAAACAATTGTCAATTCTGAATGCAAACGTGACCAAGAAACTAATGGCTTTCAGCCGACTCACAGAACTAAGCTGACAAAAAATGAATTCCAGGTCATGCCCAGGAGAACTGGTGGCAAAAATTCCAAGATTCTGGTTGGGACCCTGACTCACTGAAGAGTCATGAACTAGGCCAGCCTGCACAGGGCTGAAACCCACACTCAAATAACTTCAATCCCTTAAATTAGGGGAAACTACAAGCCCATAAGCTCCGATGATCACCCTTTTGACTAAAGTTTTTTATTTTTATTTTTATCTTGGCCTTGCCATGCAGCTTGTGGGATCTTAGTTCCCTGACCAGGGATTGGACCTGGGCCTCGGCAGTGAAAGTGCCGAGTCCTAACCACTGGACTGCCAGGGAATTCCCCCTTTTGACTAAATTATGGCAGAAAAATCAAACCTTACAATGGTCTCCAGCACACAAAAGGCCTTTATGAGACTTTAACAATTCTTAGTTTCCCCTGTACATTTCCCTCTTTCCTATATGGGCCCCAATAACATTCAAACTCAACCAACCAGACTACATCAAATCAAGAGAAGAATGGGATGGCAGAAACTCACAATCAATGGTGGTAGTTGTAGTTTAAATTATTAGCCAATAATCTGATCTACAAGTGAACTACATAATCTAGGACCAACAACTGCCCAAGGGTCAAATATAGTCAACTGTCTGTTTTTGTATATAAAGCTTTACCGGATCACACTCTCTATATGAGAGTGTTGAACAGTTGTGAAGGAGCATTTGAAATATTTAATAAATGGTTCAACAAAAAAACCAAACAAATGCAAAAATGGGCAAAGGACTTGAACAGACATTTTTCCAAAGAAGATACACAAATGGCCAATAAGCACATGAAAAGATGCTCAACATCATAAGTTGTTAGGGAAATACAAATCAAAACTATGATGCAATACCACTTCACATTAAACTAGGTTGGCCATTATTTAAAAAACAAACAGGGACTTCCCTGGTGGTCCAGTGGTTAAGACTCCCTGCTTCCAATGCAGGAGGCACAGGTTCGATCCCTGGTTGGGGAACTAGGATCCCACATGCTGAGTGCTGCGGCCAAAAGATAAAAAAGTAAAATAAAGATTAACAAACAAACCTTGAAACTAACAAATGTGGAGAAACTGGAAACCCTTGTGCACTGGTGCTGGGAATGTAAAAATGCAAAGCTGCTGTGGAAAGCAGTTTGGCAGTCCCTCAAAAAATTAAACATAATAATTATCATACGATCCAGCAATTCCACTCCTAGGTGGCTACTCAAGAGTATTGAAGGGACTTCCCTGGTAGTGCAGTGGTTAATATGCCTGCCAACCTAAAAGTCCATCAACAGATGAATGGATAAAAAAGATGTGGTACATATATACAATGGAATATTACTCAGCTGTAAGAAGCAATGAAACTGGGACATTTGTAGAGACATGGATGGACCTAGAGACTGTCATACAGAGTGAAGTGAGTCAGAAAGAGAAAAACAAATATCGTATATTAACACATATATGTGGAATATAGAAAAATGGTACACATCAACAGGTTTGCAAGGCAGAAATAGAGACACAGATGTAGAGAACAAACACATGGACACCAAGTGGGGAGAGCGGGGAGGGTTGGGGGAAAATGAATTGGGAGATTGGGATACCAAATAGTACACTCTAAATATATGCAGTTCATTGTATTTTAACTGTATCTCAATAAAAGTTCTCTAAAAAAAAAAAAAAAAAAGAATCTGCCTGCCAATGTAGGGGACATAGGTTTGGTCTCTGGCCCAGGAAGATCCCGCACACCATGGAGCAACTAAGCTTGTGCACCCCATCTACTGAGTCTGCACTCTAGAGCCCGTGAGCCACAACTACTGAAGCCCACCTGCCTAGAACCTGTGCTCCACAAGAGAAGCCAATGCACTGAGGAGCCCACGCACCACAAAGAAGAGTAGCCCCCACTCACCACAACTAGAGAAAGCCCACGTGCAGCAACAAAGACCCAATGCAGCCAATAAACGAATTTATTCATTAAAAAAAAAAAGAGGGACTCAGAGACTTGTATACCATGTTTATAGCAGCATTATTAACAACAGATGGAAACAACCCAAATATCCATCAACAAATGAAGGGATAAACAAAATGCGGCATATACATACAATGGAATATTATTCCACCTCAAAAGGAATGAAATCAGTTACATGCTACAATACGGCTGATAAACACTGAAATGCTAAATGAAATGTCATACACAAAAGGACAGATGTTGTATGATTCCACTTATATGAGGTACCCAGAATGGACAAATTCATAGAGACAGAAAGCAGAACAGAGGTTATCAGGGACTGGGAGGAGGGGAGTATGGAGAAGAGGAAATGGGAGTTATTGTTTAATGGATACAGAGTTTCTGTTTGGGATGATGACAAGCTCTAGAAAAGGATAGTGGTGATGGTTACACAATACTGTGAATGTATTTAATGCCACTGATTTGCACACTTTAAATGATTAAAATGGCAAATTTTGTTATCTATGCTTTACCACAATAAAAGAAAATTACTAAATGACCCATACAGGCAGTTTGCTGACCCCTGGTATACAGCAATGAAAATGAACAATTATTGCCACAAGTAACCTCAAGGATTAATCTCAGAAGCACAATGTTGAGCAAAAGCAGCCATACATAAAAAGAACACATACTGTATGGTTTCATTTATAAAGCTCAAAATCAGGCAAAGTTGATTTATGGTGTAAGAAGTAAGGAATTGAAGATAACTTTGTGAAGGGTGGGGAAAGGTAGTGAGCAGAAGGGAGGATGAGAAAGGCAGGCTTCTGGAGTAATATTCTATTTCTTGACCTGGTGGGGTTTCAAACTGCTGTGTTCACTTTAATAATTCATTAAGCAATACACTAACTGTGCACTTTATGTATACTTTAATAAAAATATACTTAAAAACTGAAAAAAATAGAGGAGGAAGATTAAATATATTGAAATGGAAAGAGAGTCCCCATACATTAAGTGAAAAAGGTTACAGATCAGTTTCTGTGTAACGTGGTTCTTTTCCTCTAATGAATAAATATTTATGTTTATGTAGCTAGACAAAGTCAAGAAACTTATCAATAATCATCTCCCTAACGATAAGATTACAGAAGATTTTCACTGTCTATATTTGTGCATTATTTTAAGTTTTGAGTTGTGTTACTGTACAAGCAACAAAAATACTGATGATATCCATCCTTAAATAAAGATAAGAACAGTGGACTAGTTTGTGAATCATCTATTGCATCTTTTCATTCACATATGAGTGGTACCCAGATTGACACAAGTAAGATCAAAACATGAGTAGTGTGGGTAGAGAGAGACGATGTCAGTTTGCAAGTACGTGAGTTAGAAGACAGAGATTTAAATCCTTGCTTCATCATTTAATAGCTGTATGACACTGGGAAAGTCAGGCAATCTCTCTAAGCTTTAGTCTTCTTACCTAAAAACAAGATAACATTTCTTTTGCCTAACTCTGAGTTGTAGCAAAGATCAAATGAAACAGGGCATGGGATAATACTTTAATAAAGAGGTATGTAAAAATTACCTTTATCGGGACTTCCCTGGTGGTGTGGTGGTTAAGAATCGCCTGCCAATGCAGGGGACACAGGTTCGTTTCCTGGTCCCGGAAGATCCAACATGCCGCAGAGCAACTAAGCTGATATGCCACAACTACTGAGCCTGAGCTCTAGAGCCTGCAAGTCACAACTATTGAGCCCGTGTGCCACAACTACTGAAGCTTGTGAGCCTAGAGCCGGTGCTCTGTAACGAGAAGCCAATGCAATGAGAAGCCCACACACCACAACAAAGAGTAGCCCCAGCTCGTGTGCAGCAATGAAGACCCAACGAAGCCAATAAATAAATAAATAAATAAATAAATCTTTTTAAAAAATTACCTTTATCATACTTAGTAAATTTGTTGATAAATATAAATCCTTCTACTCCAGTTGTATTTTTGCTCATAAAGCCCACTGCTTTTAACTTATCTATTTAGTTCCTCTTAAGCATCATTCTACAAACAATTCCAGGGAATAAACAGATCTATTTTACTACACAATTTTCTGCTAGCAACTTGCAAGTGTTACATTAGAGGAGTAACAGGTATCTTTAAAAATCTTACAGGAGATTTTAATGTGTGCTAATCCACAATAAACCACAGAGACCATGAAGCATCAGACTAACAGCCCCCTGATTAATTTTCTCACAGTTCACTATTATAGAAAGAATCCTTTCTACTCTGTTTTAATTCAGCAAAAAGGCCATATTTGTTTTCATGTTCAAACTTCAAGGTTTATTTCTTTTTCTCTCTTCTTTCTTTAAATTTTATTTATTTATTTATTTATTTATTTATTGGCTGTGCGCGGGCTTTCTCTAGTTGCGGAGAGCGGGGGCTACTCTTTGTTGTGGTGCACATGCCTCTCACTGTGGTGGCTCCTCCTGTTGTGGACCACTGGCTCCAGGCGCGCAGGCTTCAGCAGTTGCGGTACATGGGCTTGACAGTTGCGGCTTTCAGGCTCTAGAGCGCAGGCCCAGTAGTTGTGGCGCATGGACAAGGTTTATTGCTGAAGTAAAGATTTATTTTTTCCTATTTAATTGGAAAGGTTCTGAATCCCATGTAAAGAAATCATTACAGTTTTCGACATTTTCTTTAAACCTTAAGAATTTCAACTGGGACTTCCCCAGTAGCACAGTGGTTAAGAATCCGCCTGCCAATGCAGGGGACATGGGTTCAAGCCCTGGTGCAGGAACATCCCACAAGCCACGGAGCAACTAAGTCCATGTGCCAACTACTTAAGCCTGCACGCCTAGAGCCAGTGCTCCGCAACAGGAGAAGCCACTGCAATGGGAAGCACACGCACCTGCAATGAAGAGTAGCCCCCACTCACCGCAAGTAGAGAAAGGCCACACAGCAACGAAGATCCAATGCAGCCAATGAACAAATAAATTAATTTAAAAAATGAGTTTCAATTGATTTATCTTCTTTAAAAGTCATTTGTATTTACTATGGATGGTGGGTAATTTTAACTTTTTTCTGTGCATTTTTGGTATTTTCCAAATTCTCTATCAAGAGCTTGCATTCATATATGAGTACATACATGCGCACAAAAAATTCATTTCATCTCTTTTGTAGTAAAAAGCTATGATATTAAGTGAGGCTAGGGCTGAGATTTCCATCTGTTTTTTTCTGAACTAAGGGTCACAATTAGCAAAAATATTTTTATATCATTCTTTAGATAATTCTCCTTCTTTCCCAAATCTCAGACTGCTGCAAGGTTTGGCAATGTTCTAAGATAACCTCTAGAGGCTGTAACCTTAAAAGAACTGAAAAATTAATAACAGTAGTTCCCATTTTCTGAGGACCTACTATGCACAGGCACTCAGAATTTTACAAACATTATCTCAGTGTAGTAATAAGTAACTTGCCAAAGATCCTGTAGAGCCAGAATTCAAATGTCAATTTGCATAAGAAGCACTACAATTTAAAAAGGATAAAATTAGACTCTCAAAGCTGAGATAAAGAAAAGCAGCCTCTGACATCCAGGAGCTAGTACCATCAACGAAGCCTTGGGGTAACAAGGAAATGACCTGACATTACAACTATGTCTTGACATCCTACTGAATATAACAATTTCACAGAACATCAACCTTAGACAAGGCCACTCCATGATCGTGACAGATGAAGATAAAAACAAGACCACTCTACAATCATGTCCAAACACAGACAAAACATGAACACTGTCCAAGCCATGAAACACCACACATCCCCCTGCTCAGGCTAATGAGTGCTTTTTAACCAACTGCAGCTTCATTCTCACTCTAGCCTTCCCTCCTTCTGGGTCAGATTTAAGATACTTAATCACAGAATTATCGCCAATTACTGAAAGCATCCAATCCAGAGCAAAACCCTGCTTCCTTAAATCCTTAAAATCACCTATACAAGCCCAAATCTATAAGTTCTTTCCAGCCTTTTCCTGAGATACACCATGATTCCCCATGGTGTGTGTTCTCTTGGTTACAATAAGTAATAAATCCCACTTGTTCAGCCATAGATGTGTGTTCTGCGATAGCTCACTGACAGGCATTGACAAAATCCACTTAAGAACACTTAATTCTCTTCCTCTCTATTGCAGCATAAAATATATGCAAAAGAGCAAAAGATGTGAATAACATGTCCATGCTCTACCTATACAGCCGTAAAACATTTACTAGTCTCAAGAAAATAGTGTATTTTGACATTTTTTTCCTTTCCTCATTACCACAACGAACCACTGAGATGTGAGTGTGCTCAAAGATGTTTTACTCTATAGGATGTCTAGCATGAGCATTTGTTAATAATTCACAAAGCAAGAGAAAAAAAGGCTAGGTCACTTATTAATATCTTCACTGATATTATATAGGTCGAGAGAGAGGAAAACTAGTAGGAAACTAGAGAATCTATACTTTGCCATAATTGAAAAATCCAACTATTATTGGGTAGAGCACAGAGAATAAGATAGTGGAAAAGAGGCAGGAAGGGTTAGGGAAGATCCTTCTTCAATAATTTAATATCCATTTACTGACTATCCCTTAATTGTCATCAGAATGACTAATAATAATCTTAGGAATCTAGTTACCAGGTAAGTTTTATAGGGTTTACCTGTATCCTATATTAGGAAAAATACAAACTGTAATTAAAAAACAGCTAAAAACAGAAAAAAGAATGAAGTTCCTAAAAGTGGCTACCTTTTTCTTTTCTTTTTTTAAATTGTTTAATTTGTTTATTGGCTGTGTTGCGTCTTCGTTGCTGCACATTGGCTTTTCTCTAGTTGCGGCAAGTGGGGGCTACTCTTCGTTGCAGTGCGCAGGCTTCTCACTGCAGTGGCTTTTCTTGTTGTGGAGCATGGGCTCTAGGCACGTGGGCTTCACTAGCTGCGGCACACAGGGCTCAATAGTTGTGGCACATGGGCTTTAGTTGCTCCGTGGCATGTGGGATCTTCCCAGAGCAGGGCTCGAACCTGTGTCCCCTGCATTTGCAGGCGGATTCTTAACCACTGTGCCCTCTAGGAAGTCCCGTGCCTTTTTGTTTCTTTAGTGCAAATGCCACTAAATATTCTTGAAGAGAAATATGAAATGTTTATTGTTTATTTAATAAAAAGTAATGTTATTCTCTGGGAAAAGTATGATATGATCAGAATGTCCATACATCAGAATAATAATTCTTTCCTTGTTCTAATCATTTAAAGCAGAAATGAGGCACAAGAAAACTGTCTGAAATCAATCCTTTCAAAATGATGTCTAGTAGTTTTTAGGAGTAAAAGAAAGTATACCAAATCTGATACTTCTGATTTCTACTCTCTAGCTTCATCTTCTGAAAATAGATGCAGATAAGCAAGTATTCTGTGTGTGTTTTAAATAATGTACAACAATGGATTATATGAAATTATAATATTACATGGTAATTAATTTTCTTTAAAAACCTTCCATTTTAAATATAAATTGACTTGGAATACATAGAAAAGGATTTTATTTAGATAATTTCTATCCTCGATGCCAGATGCTGCAGCCCTATCTTATCCTGAGAAACTGGCTCTCTCTCTTTCATACAATACACTGGGCCCTTACTGTCTGTCAAGTCCTACATACTTGAGGTAACTGAACCACACCTGAAGAACCTGCACCACTGTATTACTCAGGAGATCCCAGGCTTGTCTACCTGCAGAAGCCACACAAAGCATGTTAGGTCATGTTCTCGTTAATCCAAAGAACCACTATTACAACCTCCTCTTCTCCCCCAAGTATTCCAAGGGGCCCTTAGAATTACAAAATAGAGAACCTGCTTAGTATAAAACAAAAAGTATAAAACTAAGAGTCTGTTCACCTAAATTCTATTCCTGGTTCTACTACTGTGGTTCACTCTTTAAATTCCAGTTTCGCCATATATACAACGGATATCACAGGTTATCAATTTTTCAAAGATGTTCAGCAATTAAAGAAAATATCCACAAATGATTTAACTCTTTGGAAAAAAATGAAGGCTATATAATATATATTAAAGTATACACACATTTATTAATCACATAACAAATGTTGTCTTAACGCACCTCACTGGAGAGGAAGTAATTTTTTCTCAAATTAACATCTGGAATGCAGAGTTGTGCAAATTAACTGGAATCCAATAAATGTTTGCTTTAATTAACAAACTTCACATAACCTTACATTAGGTGAACAGAATTTGCTGTGCTATTCTTTCCTACTCAAAATAGCTTGGTTTCAGATAAATTTAGCCCTTCATGAAAGTTCAGTGTCAAAGTTGAGTATGCCATAACAAAGAATAAAATTCAAAATAAACAGTCACCATATAATCCACATTTATATATTACCTTGTTAAAATAAGATTTAATTTGTTAAAATAAGATTTAATTTGGCCTTTATTATTTGAAGGCACCAAACGTGTCAATTAACTAACACCACTAGAGTCCACAATAGCCCACTTCACCTGATGAAATAAAGTGACTTTCAGTATATTTAGAAGCTAAGTCGAGTTGTTAAGGGAAAGGGAGTGCATGACACTACCAGCCCCTTAATGGTTTAGGGGCTAACCACAAAGTTAGGAAACCTTTGAAGACTGCCTATCCAATTCATTTCTATTTGTTCACATATACTTTGATGCAGTAGGAAAGAGAGAGAATGAAATTCTCCTGGAATTAAGTTTGTACTGTCAAAGATGGCTGAGGGGCAAAGAGGCTTCAAATGTGAACTCTTGCAACTACTGAATTAAGGGTAAAGTACAAAATTTTCAAGATGCTAAAGGAAAAATTTGAGATAGAAGAGAACCACAACAATGTAAACTTAGTTTTACTTCACTATTAAAGGAAAATTAATATAACTAATTTGTTTCAGTTTGAACTAATTTACTGTGGCATATAATGCATCAGTTGTAGAACTCAAACTAGAGTCATCATTGCCTGCTCTGATGTCCAAGTTACAAACTAATATATAAATAAAGCAAAATCTTTGAATAGAAACATCATCAGCTGAAATAGAGTGAAATATGTGGCACACAGACTGCTGTAAATATTTACACTTAAATATTTTAAGAGGAATTAAATATAATGGATACAAGCATATATGTGATACCCAAAGATAAATCACCAGCACGAAACCCAAGGTCTGGATTCCACTTTCATCACTTACTCTTTAAATCTAAGTGTAGCATCTTTTTTTTTTTTTTTAACACCTAAGTTTTCCTTGATCTCTTACGCGACCTCCCAACTCCCATCACCTAGTGTTAGCAAAATTTCCTTGTGTTCACTGGCATTCTCTTCCCAAATACAACAACTGATCTACCCTTAAACATATTTCCTCTATTCTAAAACAACTTTTGACCTACATCAGTAAACTTCAGAGGAGTCTATTATAATAAAATAGTGCAATAAAACAGTGCTTCTCTAGGAAAGGATAATGGTATGCTTCTTCACCCTCCCCAGGAGATCTTGAATGTTCCTTAGAGGTGGTAAAGAACAAAGCAGTTAGGACTTCCTAGGTGGCGCAGTGGTTAAGAATTCGCCTGCCAATGCAGGGGACACAGGTTTGATCCCTGCTCCAAGAAGATTCCATATGCCATGGAGCAACTAAACCCGTGTGCCACAACTACTGAGCCTGAGCTTTAGAGCCCATAAGCCACAACTATTGAGCCCATGTGCCGCAACTACTGAAGCCCATGCGCCTAGAGCCCGTGCTCCACAACAAGAAAAGTCATGGCAATGAGGAGCCCATGCACCACAACGAAGAGTAGCCCCCGCTCACCACAACTAGAGAAAGCCCATGTACAGCAACGAAGAAGACCCAACACAGCCAATAAATAAATAAATAAATTTATTAAAAAAAAAAAAGAATGAAGCAGTTAAAAAACAACTTCCCTCCAAAAACACATGGTATTCTTTTCTTAAATGTGCCTCCTTTCTTCAACAGTCTTAACCTCCACTCTGTCCTTACACCCCAAACTCATGAATACCTGCCTCCTTCCTTATATCCTACTTCTCAGTCCAAGGACCCAAAAAGGAAATAAATTTCAACAAAACTGAAACTCTAGAAGAGTTTCTGGAGTTGGTAGTGGAGACACTATAAATAAACTGCAGATTGTTTTTTTAACTAATGGACAATGCAAATGAGTAGTTAGAGGGAAAAGAGGATCTCAGTGTACTGGAGTTAGGGATAAAAGGAGGGATTTTCAAAATGTAAGATTCCTTCTAACTTTATTTATCACCTTCCATAAAAAACTTGTCGTTAGCAATTAGCATAGGTTTGGAATGACCTGCTTTAATCTTTTTGAGCCTCAGTTTGTTCATCTGTGAAATGCTGATACTAACAGTACCTTCACCTCACAGGGTAATTGTGAGGACTAAACAGATAACACATGCAAAACTAAGAGCACACAGTGCTGGCATATAGAAAGACTAAAAACGTTAGCTTAAAAGAAATCTGAAGGATGCAGTACCCTTGCTTTCTTTCAAAAACAGAAATCTTTAAATTTTATTGTAAAATGGTATGTATAAATCAATCCTATTCACTCGATATTTCAATTTAGAAATTTAGAGGTTACTTTGGAATACTCATTTAGATGAGATCAAATCAACCAGGAGCAAAAGTTTTATGCTAAAATAGAACTTTAATGAAAAACACTTAGAAGTCAAAAAAATAGTGCAAATTCAGCTATAATCATATGCAGCTGTTCCTTTCAAAATTAAGTCACCATTTGTTCTTTTTTTCTGACACTACAGTACTCTGCTTTCACTAAAAGGCTATAACAGGGCACAGCTTCTTCGATATCAAAACCTTTTGGAAACCTGGCTGAGAGCAAGCCGCTCAGCGTTCACAGCGTTAGAAAGGATCTGTGTGGTCACTCTAGGACAACTGTCACTGTCACCAGGACGTCTGGGTGTCTCACAGGGACTTGGGTCATGCAGAAGTGTAGGTGTAGGCTAGTGTCTGAAACAAAGTCAACGGCTAGGGTGCCTGAAAGGGGACAGGTTTTTAACTGAGACTCGTAGAGGATGAGGGTCTAACCCCGAGGAAGCGGTCTCGCGCGGCAGATCAATTCCGGGAGTGCACGCCAGCTCCCGCAAGAAAGGGACGCAGGTGTTGCCCTCCCTCGACGACCCCACAGCTTTCTTCCCGGCGCCACTGCCCCCTCCCCCCAGCCACCCCCCAGTTACCTTTCTCGTCCTCATCGATGCGCAGAGCAACGGAGATGCACTCGAAGGCCTGTTTGTGGAAGGCTCGCACGCGCTCGGCCTCCCCGCCTGGCACGGGCGCCGGGGGCGAGGCCGAGGCTGGCGCCGGCGCGGCCCCGGAGCTCCTCTTGGCGGCCATGAGGGCGCGGGAGAAGCGCTGGCAGAGCCACACGAAGAGGAGCCCCAGGTGGAAGGCGACCAAACGCAGCAGCGCGAAGCCTACGAACAGCGGGTAGGAGAAGTAGTACAGGTTTCGCTTATGCGGCGATTGGGGCGGAGGGGCCGGCCTGGGGGCGGGACGCGAGGGAGCCAGGCAGGGGGGCGGAGGCCGGGGAGGCACCGGGCTGCTGGGGCCGCCGGAGCCTTTCTTCTTCCCTCGTCCACCCGGAGAATTCATTCACAGCTCCCACTGCCGCCGCCGCCATAACCCGCCTCCCGCAGACCGACGGCGGCCAAGCGACGGCGGCGGCCACTGGGACAAGGGCCACAGACCCCCGCGCGCCCGCCGGTCCCAGGAGCTCGGCACCTCCGCGCGCCGCTCGCCGGCCCCGCCCCTTTCTCCTCACTCGGCCAGGAGCACAACCCCTTCTTCTCCTCCTCCTGCGGTCGGTAGCTCCTGCCCCTCCCTCTCTCTGTCCTCTCAGCCGCTCGGCAACTTAGAACGGCGGTCGGGCGCGCACGCGCACGCGCACGCCCTCCCGAGTTTTCTCCGGCGCGTGCGCGCACGCCGCCGTCTTTGTTGCCCTGAGCCCATAGTGCGCCTGTGCGGCGCCCGTCCCTGCATCCCTTCCCCCGCGGAACTACATTTCCCAATATGCAGTTCGGCCTACGCCGCCCTTAGGGACCGGTCGCTCAGTCGACTTCGCTGACCCTGGGAACTCCTCAGCAGGGAACCTAAGCTATCAACTCACGGAAGGGACAGCTGCAGCTTCGGGTCGCTCGGCTAGTTCACAGGGCTGTCTTACGGTGTCATAGTTTTCTTACATTTCTTTCAGCATTTTCTGCCAATCTTCCGCAAAGGGTGGTTGATCTGAGTTCCATCGCGGAAATAATGGGTCCCAATCTGGTAATTATTATCTGAGAGGACAGCAGTTGTAGGGACGTACAGAAACTTAAGGTCACCGAAAACGAAAATGTTAGCTCATTGGGATGAAATCATCAGTTCAAGAGGTTTAATTAAATTAGCATGTGTTTAGAAGTCTAATCTGAAGAATTAATGTTTGAATAAGGGAATTCTTGAGTTTTGCGCAGTAATCATCCCATACTTCCTGAGCAATCCAGACTGGGCTTTTTATTTTATTTTATTTTAAATTCTATTCGATGTCGCTTCCTTTGGAGAACTACCTATTTACCTCTGCTGCATGTATTCTAATGAGTTGCAAGCACAGAACCCCGGCTCCCAGATCGTTGAGGTGGAAACATTAGATTAATCATACTGTCCTAGAAACTGGAATCTTGGATGGAGACACACTTGGAATAGAAAGCAGTGAGAATTGAGTGCTTTAAAGATCTGCCCAATCAGTTCATTTCATTGAGATTCCCCAGAACTACCAGGTTCCTGGACTCGTCACTTACTTGATAATCTATCCGAAAACTATTCAGTCTATTTCTCTATTTTTCTGCTTCTCTTTCTCCCTCCTTCCTCTTTTTTGCCCCAAGCTGAGGAATCCTAATTGATATAAAGACCCCATTGTTTACAGTGTGAGGTTTACAAATGCTTCCAAGAATCTCCACATTCTGGCCACAACTTAATCTTGCTTTTCCCAACCACTACTCCCCTGCAAATATAGGCTACTGCAAAAATGACCCACTCCCTATTTCCCTCTTACTGCTTCCCACCCCTTTTCCTGCCTCTGTGCCTCTGCCAGTTCCTTATTCTGAAATGCCCTCTCTCTTTCACATCTGATTCATTTCAATTCCTACCTTCCCTCCTTTGAACCCTGTGATACTTTTTGTTGTTGTGTGAAATCTATTAGATTTACACATATATCATGTAAGCGAGATGTTTTACAATTGGCTCTCCATATCCGTTGTTCTGCATCCGAATTCAACCAACAGAGGATGGAAAATATTTGAAAAAAATTCCAGGAAGTTCCAAAAAGCAAAACTTGAATTTGCCACGTGGCCTGCAACTATTTACATAGTATTTACATTGTATTAGGTGCTGTAAGTAATCTAGAGATGATTTCCAGTATATGGTAGGATGTGATTAGGCTATCTGCAAATACTATATCATTTTATGTAACAGGCTTGAGCATGCCTGGCTTTTGGTATTGAGGAGGGGCTTCCTGGAAACTACCCCCACCCCCAGGAAACTGAGAAACAACTGTATAACATATATATATATATATATATATATATACACACACATATATATATGTAGTTTAAAGAAAAATAATAAAGTAAACAGCATCTATTTTAAGAAAAACTAATGTAAGGGTGGGGGGGACTCGAGGGGGGGGCGTCAAGGAAAGGAGGGAATACGGGGATATGTGTATAAAAACAGTTGATTGAACCTGGTGTACCCCCAAAAAAATAAAAAAAAATAAAAAAAAAAAAAAACTAATGTAACCAGTTCCTTGAAGCATTCTGTGAGTCTCTCCCTAATCTCAAACTTTTTTCTCCCCATGTAGAGCAAGCCACTATCCTGAATTTTTGTGGGGTTTTTGTTTTGCTTTGGTTTGGTTTTTGCTGCACTGAGTGGCCTGTGGGATTTTAGTGCCCTGGCCACAGATCAAACCTGTGCCCCTTGCAGTGGAAGCACAGAGTCTTAATCACTGGACTGCCAGGGAATTTATCCTGAATTTTGTACTCATCATTTTTTTCTTTTCATTTTAGTTTTGTGTGTATATTAACATATGTAAATATGTTGTATAGTTGCCTGATTTTGACCTTAAACAAATATAATCATACTGCATGTATTCTTCTTTATTTGATTTTTCTGTTCAATATTAAGTGTTTGAAATTCCTCCTTGTTGATTTGTTTTCACTGCAACTGTTAATGGGTATTTAGTTTGGTGCCAGTTTTTTTTTTTTTTTTTTTCCTTAAGTAACTAACTTTTTAACTTAGCCAAGACACTGCCCAGTAGTAGAGTGGTTCTAGAGTCAGACTGGTTGCGTTCAAACCTGTGCTCCACCACTTTCTGTGATCTTGGACTAGTGACTCGGCCTCCACATTTGTAGTTCAGCTTCCACATCTATTACATGATAATGGAGCAGTAGGCAGTGCCTGGAATGAAGCTGCAACTTGATATTTGTTGAATGAAGGACAGTTCTCCCACATCTCCCTCTCTACACATATACTGTAATCCAGCTAAAATAAAGTACTGGCAAGTTTCAGAGCACTCTTTGTTCTTTACCAGGACCACAATTATCCTCAGGTCATTTTTCTTTCCCTTAGAATTGCTTTTCCTCCTACTTCCACTGTCAAAATCCTTCAAGGCTTAGCTCTAATATTATCTTCTTGATAAATCCTTCCCTTATTACCTCCAGCAGAAATGATCTGATTTTTAAATTCTTATGACAATATGGTTGTGTTACTCTATGACTCTTCTATTATATTATGTTATTGTTATTTAAATACTTTATCACCTCCTGATGTAGATTATAAACTCATTTCAAGGCAATGGCCAAACTTTACATATTTTGGCTCACTTTCTGCACCTAGCCTGATGCCTTGCTTATGGTACTCATTTAATAAATATTAATAATTTGAAAAACAATTCAAACATGGTAATTGTTGTAGATTTCTGTTGCTGTATAATAAACCACTCCAAAACTTACCGACTTAAGACAACATTCATTTATTTACTCACAGTTCTGCTGCTGTGACTCAGCAATTTGGGCCAGGTTTGGCTTGGTGGTTCTTCTGCTGGCCTTCCTTGGGTTCATGTATGTGAAGGCAGTAATCTGCTGCAGGCTTGACTGGGGCTGGACGGCCTAGCTATTATCATTCACATGTCCAGATGCTGGTGGTGGCTATTGGCTGGGGCATGTATCTCCAGCAGGGTATTCCAGACTTCTTTATATAGCATGTGGCTTCCAAGAGAGCATAGATGCAAGGCCTCTTGAATCCTAACCTTCAAAGTTGCACAGAGTTATTTCTGCTGCATGCTTTTGTCAAAACAAGTTGCATGGCCAACTCCAGTGTAGGAGATGGGAAAATAAATTCTGCGTCCTGATGGAGGAGTAGCAAAGTCACATTGCAAAGAGGTATATACGGAGGGATGGAAGGAATTATTGCTGTCATCTTTGCAACTAATCTACCACAGTGATTATATGCAGAATTTCCTTTTACCTCAATTTCAGATTAGAGCTTAAGATGGATTGCTCACCTAAGAAAGCATTTCCCAACCAATTTGCTAAGTCATAAAAACATTCCTAGTTTCAATCCTGAGGTAAATAAACATACTTAAGTTTAAGGAGACAACAGCAACAATGATGATGAGGATGACTACTTCTACTAGCTAAAGTTTATTGAACCCGGATTTTAGGTTAAGCAGGTTAACTTTTACTGTTGTAGTCAATCATCGCTATTTGAGTTAAGCATTATTGTCTCCACTTTTTAAAGTAAGGAACTTGAGGATCTAACAGTCTGTTATTTGCGCAGCATCACATATTAGTTAATGACACATACCGTTTAGGGTTTTAAGGTTGAAATCTAGGCTTCCAAAGAAAAACATTTTTACATAGACTGTTTGTATTGTATTAATCATGAAATAAATATATCATTAGCCCCTGGAACAAGAATAATTTTCATTCCTGAGCATCCAGGTATTAAGTTTCTGGCCCCTGGCCTGCCACTTGCTAAGTCTCTGCTATCCAGTTGTTTTTAATATTGACTACTTTTCTGTGCCTTTGCCATTTTTTTGTTTGGTAAAAACATGGGCTTAAGAGTCAGAGAATACTGGGGTTGGTATTTTGGTTCTGCTGCTGATTAGTTGTGTGATATGGAGCAAGTTCTCTAATTAACTCAGCTGTAAAATGGGTGGAATAAGAATTAAATTACAAAATGAAAGAATACATCTGAAACCTCCTGCATAATACCTGGAATATAAAAGGGCTCAATAAATTTTATTTGTTTTTGTCTCTTACATGTACAATGCCATTCCAGAATTCAGACTCTGCTGGGATCTCAATTTTTAATAATCTCAGTTCATATTTTCTGCCTCTTGGAGTTATATCCCAGTCAAATCCATTTTTTGAATTAACATCTTTTTTTTTTCTTTTTATTTATTTATTTATTTATTTTTAAATTTTTTTAATCAACTGTTTTTATACACATATCCCCATATTCCCTCCCTTCCTTGACGCCCCCCCCTCGAGTCCCCCCCACCCTCCCTGCCCCAGTCCTCTAAGGCATCTTCCATCCTCGAGTTGGACTCCCTTTGTTATACAACAACTTCCCACTGACTATTTTACAGTTGGTAGTATATATATGTCTGTGCTACTCTCTCGCTTCGTCTCAGTTTCCCCTTCACCCCCCGCCCCCTCCCATACCTCGAGTTCTCCAGTCCATTCTCTGTATCTGCGTCCTTGTTCTTGTCACTGAGTTCATCAGTACCATTTTTAGATTCCGTATATGTGAGTTAGCATACAATATTTGTCCTTCTCTTTCTGACTTACTTCACTATGTATGACAGATTGTAGTTCTATCCACCTCATTACATATAGCTCCATCTCATCCCTTTTTATAGCTGAGTAATATTCCATTGTATATATATGCCACATCTTCTGTATCCATTCATTTGTTGATGGGCATTTAGGTTGCTTCCATGTCCTGGCTATTGTAAAGAGTGCTGCAATAAACATTATGGTACAAGTTTCTTTTGGGATTATGGTTTTCTTTGGGTATATGCCCAGGAGTGGGATTACTGGATCATATGGTAGTTCTATTTGTAGTTTTTTAAGGAACCTCCAAATTGTTTTCCATAGTGGCTGTACCAACTTACAGTCCCACCAACAGTGCAGGAGAGTTCCCTTTTCTCCACACCCTCTCCAACATTTGTTGTTTCCAGACTTTGTGATGATGGCCATTCTGATTGGTGTGAGGTGATACCTCATTGTGGCTTTGACTTGCATTTCTCTGATGATGAGTGATGTTGAGCATCTTTTCATGTGTTTGTTGGCCATCTGTATGTCTTCTTTGGAGAAATGTCTATTTAGGTCTTCTGCCCATTTGTGGATTGGGTTATTTGCTTTTTTGGTATGAAGCTGCATGAGCTGCTTGTATATTTTGGAGGTTAATCCTTTGTCCGTTTGAATTAACATCTTTTAAAATTTGTCTCAAGAAAAATAGTTCCTGGATATTATACTGGCTTTATAATCTCCCTGGACTGAAGATCCTAAACTTCTCAGCCATTTAACCTACAGTGAGACAGCCTTCCAGTTTTCAGATGGCAAGAACTTGCAGGACACTTAATCTTGAAGGGAATCTGGGCCAGTTTCACCAGGACAAAAAGGAGAAGCTGAGTACTGTGCTAACTAATCCAGGACATTTGGTCACTTTATCACTTTAACCCATTAATTTATTTAGAAAGCAACTATGACTAAATAGTATTTTTGGATATTTTAGCTCTCTTTCTCTTCTAAGGAAGTCCTCAAACCTTCAGTTTGCTGGTTTTTTTGATATTGAGCTGCATGAACTGTTTATATATTTTTGAGATTAATCCTTTGTCTGTTGATTCATTTGCAAATATTTTCTCCCATTCTGAGGGTTGTCTTTTCGTCTTGCTTATAGTTTCCTTTGCTGTGCAGAAGCTTTGAAGTTTCATTCGGTCCCACTTATTTATTTTTGTTTTTATTTCCATTACTCTAGGAGGTGGGTCAAAACAGATCTTGCTGTGATTTATGTCAGAGAGTGTTCTTCCTATGTTTTCCTCTCGGAGTTTTAGAGTGTCTGGCCTTACATTTAGGTCTTTAATCCATTCTGAGTTTATTTTTGTCTATGGCGTTAGGGAGTGTTCTAATTTCATGTTTTACAAGTAGCTGTCCAGTTTTCCCAGCATCACTTATTGAAGAGGCTGTCTTTTCTCCATTGTATATCCTTGCCTCCTTTGTCACAGATTAGTTGACCATAGTTTATCTCTGGGCTTTCTATCCTGTTCCATTGATCTATATTTCTGTTTTTGTGCCAGTACCATACTGTCTTGATCACTGTAGCCTTGCAGTATAGCCTGGAGTCAGGAAGCCTGAATCCACCAACTCCGTCTTTCCTTCTCAGGATTGCTCTGGCTATTCGGGGTCTTTTGCGTTTCCATACAAATCGTAAAATTTCTTGTTCTAGTTCTGTGAAAAATGCCATTGGTAATTTGATAGGGATTGCTTTGGATCTGTAAATTGCTTTGGGTAGTATAGTCATTTTCACAATATTGATTCTTCCAATCCAAGAACATGGTATATCTCTCCATCTGTTTGTGTCATCTTTGATTTCTTTCATTAGTGTCTTATAGTTTTCTGAGTACAGATCTTTTACCTCCCTAATTAGGTTTGTTCCTAGGTATTTTATTCTTTTTGTTGCAATGGTGAATGGGATTGTTTCCTTGATTTCTTTTTCTGATCTTTCATTGTTAGTGTATAGAAATCCAAGAGATTTCTGTGTGTTAATTTTGTATCCTGCAACTTTACCAAATTCATTGATTAGCTCAAGTAGTTTTCTGGTGGCATCTTTAGGATTTTCTATGTATAGTATTATGTCACCTGCAAACAGTGACAGTTTTACTTCTTTTCCAATTTGGATTCCTTTTATTGACACCAGACAATCTTGGAAGCAGGCCTATCTAAGGCTAGCAGTCTCAGGCCTGCTATGTTAACTCTTTTCTGCATATGCCCCATAAATTGGGGGGTAAAGGGAAGAATGAACTGGAAGATTTTTCTTTTAATGCTATTATACAACCGATTAGACTCATTACTCACATAAATATCTTCACCATTATTACCTGTGTTACATATAATAAAGTGACATATTTTCCAATTTAAAAAATTTATCTAAGTATGTTTGGCATTTTTGGTAGAGGAGCATGCCATGTGGGATCTTAGTTCCCTGACTAGGGATCGAACCCATGCCCCCTGCAGTAGAAGCGCATAGTTTTAACCACTGGATCACCAGAGAAGTCCCTGACCTTTTAATTTTAAAACAAATTCATGCTTTCAGTTAAAAAAAAAATCAAACAATATAAAAGTTGGCAAGAAGCAAAAATTTCCCTTCACTATTTTCCTTCTTCACAGGTAATCACTATTAATAGTTTGTTGTATATCTATCCAGGCTTTTTCCTATGTATATACAAGTATATATATGCAAAAAAAAAAAAAAAAGAATTTCACCACACGGACTTTGCTACAACGTGCATTTTTCAGATAAAATTATGTTGTGAATGTTTTTACATGCCAGACCTATAGAGCTACCTCATTCTTTTCAATGGCTACACAGTAGTCCATTGTATTGAGATATTGTAATTTAACCTATTCCCAATCTTTTTCTGCTAAAAACTGTGGTACAGTACTTATCTTTGTATCCTTATACATTTTTGTATTTCTATTGCTGTGTCAAAGTGAACATTTCATTGTATTTTATCTCTTTTGTGATAAGCTCATACTAAGTATGAACTCTTTACATGACCTTTGATAGCAAATACTTTTTGGCTAACTACTCAAAATCCATTCCCTTCCATCTCTCTTCCTAGCCATTGTAAGATTTTCCTTTGTGAAACCCATTCTGTCCCCTTGCATAGCAGTAGTGCAATTCAGGTGGTATTAATCACCACCAGGTCATATCTTTGTCATGTTTAGGGATGGCAGTAATTTAGGTCTGTGGCAATCAGCACATGGCATCTGCCTTATCAAAATGACTGGTTTGAGTCGGATAGATGAAAGCAAACTTCAGATTTTAGACCCATGAGAAGTGATGCTTTCCTTCCTTAAATGTGGAAAAGAAAGCATACAGCCCTGAATAATTCTAACAATTGTCTCTCAACCATGAGAAAAGCAACCTGAGGTGGAAGCTGATATATAAAGGAGAAATGAAGATGAGAACATCACAGAGAAACATGCAGGAGCTGTGACTAAACTTTACCTGATGCCCACCTTACTATTCAGTTGTTAGCCAGAAAGTCTCCTTTATTGTTTAGCAAATTTCAGTTGGGGTTTCTATTGCTGGAAACCAAAAATATATTAACCAATATATTTGTTCTCCATTTATGCACAGCCAGGAGCACAACCTTTGGAATTAGATGGATCTGAGTTGAAATTTCAATTAGCCATGTAATTACTTATGTAACATTGTGTGACGATTTTTCTGAATCTATCTTCTTTTATGGGGATAATCATACTTATAAGGGCATTAGAGTATTAAGTGGCAGAATAAGTAAATCACTTCACAATGTACCTGAACATAGTTGGATTTCTAATTCAATTTTTTTCTGCACTCTCCCATATATGAATGCATCATCAATACATTCTGATAATGATATTATAGAGGAAAAAATTTTCAACAATAATCTTGTATTAAAATGAGGTGGCATAATTATCAATTTCTATTTTACCACCAAGAGAAATGGTTTCAACATATTTTAACATGGAATGGCTCTTGGTATCTTAAAATTAAGAAATATCAAAGTTATATGTTGTGCCTATTACTTAATAACCCATGACCAATTTATAAACTTAAATTTAAATGATGATAGTCATTTGGATTCCAAAAAGAAAACATAAAGCATAAAAGTAACACTTTAAAAAATTGAAAATCATTCAGGAAATTTTAGAAAAAAATTTAAATATAGGTTCTTTTCAGAAACAGCTGAAGTAATTGACAATTTTAGGATGGGAAATGATATTAAGGTTAGCCTTTTCCTTCATTTTTATTATTCTCATTGCTGAGATATGTCTGTATCATAAAAATCGGAAGAATATGCTGTATTCATGTCTTTGAAAAGTCCTTTTGGTAGGTTCCTTGGGGATGGTGGTAAGTGTGCCTGGGCATGGGGTTTGGTAGTGAAGACAAGGAACTACAGGTAGAGTAGTTGTCTTCCTATATTAGCAACAAAAAACACTTCCTTGGAAAGTGACTTACCAAATCTGGAATATATATTTTTAGGTTGTCTTGAGAGGTGGTTGGTGTCCCTCCACACAAACTGAGTTCAGAGGGTCCATTTACACTCAATAAATTCTATGTATTTCTCTGTAAACACGTGTGCACATGTGTGTGTTGGATCATGTTCTTTATTTCTCTGAACACTTTCTTTCCCACAAATTATTTAAGAGGCACATCTCTGGTGGTCCAGTGGTTAAGAATCCGCCTTCTATTGCAGGGGACCCAGATTCGATCCCTGGTTGGGGAACTAAGACCCCACATGCCGAGGGTCAGCTAAGCCTGAGTGCCGCAACTACTCAGCCTGAGTGCAATAGAGCCCACGCACCACAAGCAGAATTCTAGTTCTAGAATCTATAACTACTATCTCCCTAAAACCCCAAGAAAGAAAGAAAGGCTAGAGACTAGTACTTTGGTGTAACTGCTTGCTATAAATTCTTTTGAAAAAATATTTATCACATATAAGAAACAAAAAATACAAAGATGAATATAAGATCTTTGCCTTTGAAGAACTCAAGACTCTAACTGTGTTTAACTATAAACAAAATATAAGGCAGGATGAGGTAAGTACCATAAGAAAAAGATATATTGGAAGCAGATGAGAGGAGTCCTGAACAAAGTTTGGTACTACAAGTCCAAATAAGAGCTAAATGTTGTTCTCATTCTTTTAATTTATCCCACTGTAGACAGTATTCAGTATTGCAATTTTTTGTCATAATGATGGTTCTCAGGGCCATCTTTTTACTTTATTTAAAATTTTAAAAATTGAAGTATAGTTGATTTACAATGTTGTGTTAGTTTCAGGTGTACAGCAAAGTGATTCAAATATACGTATGTGTACGTATATGTATATTCTTTTTCAGATTCTTTTCCCTTACAGGTTATTACAAAATACTGAGTATAGTTCCCTGTGCTATACAGTAGGTCCTTGTTGGTTATTAATTAATTAATTAATTAAATTGGCTGTGTTGGGTCTTTTTTGCTGTGCACGGTGAGTGGGTGCTACTCTTCATTGTGCTGTGCGGGCTCCTCATTGCCATGGCTTCTCTTGTTGTGGAACACGGGCTCTAGGTGCATGGGCTTCAGTAGTTGCAGCACGTGGGCTCAATAGTTGTGGCTCATGGGCTTAGTTGCTCCACAACATGTGCGATCTTCCTGGAGCAGGGATCGAACCCATGTCCCCTGCACTGGCAGGCAGATTCTTAACCACTGCGCCACCTAGGAAGCCCAGTTATGTATTTTATATATAGTAGTGTGTATATGTTAATCTCAAATTCCTAATTTATCCCCTCCCCCTTTGGTAACCATAAGTTTGTTTTCTATGCCATACTATTTAGAATTTTTAATTTCATATCAAAACAGCATTCTGCAGTATTTTGAATTAATTTTATACTTCCTATAACTTTCTTGCTAATTTGTTTACATCATTCCTGTTATTTACTCTTCTTTATTTATTTTTGCTCCGCTCTCTGTTGCTATGGGCTTTTCCCCTGAGTCTTTCAATTAATATGTTATAAGTGTAAAGACTTCAGTGAAGCTTTTTTTGTAAACCACATTGATAACTTTCTTCTAGCTTGAGAGAAACCTGGTCTATAGTTAATTTTTCTGTGTTTACTTCAGTGATCATTTTTACATTATGTCCTTTTTCTTCAGTAGTGTCAGTGTCTTAATTAAAATGCAATTCTGACTGTGAATCAACTCAATGTATGTTGTGTACCTATGATGTACCAGGCACTATGTGAAGCGTAAAGATATATAAAACAAGTCCCCTGCCCTGAAGGAGCTCACAGTCTAGCTTCCTACTTTACTAAAACCTATCAGTAAAAAACAAAAACAAAAACTGTCAGTACTTAGAAAATGTAAATTAGCAGCTCTCAGTTACTTTCTGGAATTTGGAAGGTTTTTTTTGTTTGTTTGTTTTTGAATTTAGAAATTTTTATGGAGTGCCTACTATGTATTGGGAAATGTATGGATATATAAAAACAGTAATGCACATAACTCTCCTCTTAAGTTTTCCCAGTTATTCTCTGATTTTACTTGCTGTTATTTTCCATTCCTGAAAAGCATTTAATCTTAATTTGAATTAATATATGTACTAGTCAGTTTTTATATCCTGTACATAAGCATCCACAGCTTTGCATCAATTCTACATGAAAAATTCTATATCCCGTACATAGATATCCAGTTTTTTGCATCAGTTCTACATGAAAAAAGCTGTCACCAATCACAATACGCATCAAGTACACATTATAAAATAAAACTTTAAAAATGTACCCACGAGTCTGGCTCCTAAACAAATTTTATTTACTTTAGATTTTTTAGCCATGCATTTTTAATGGAGTAGTAAAATGACACTGTATTCTACCTTAAAAAAAAAAACCTTGGGACTTCCCTGGCAGTCCAGTGGTTAAGACTCCACGCTCCTAATGGAGGGGGCACTGCTTGGATCCCTGGTTGGGGAACTAAGATCCCGCGTGCCGCACAGCAGGGCCTTAAAAAACAACAACAAAAAAACCCCAAAACCAAAACAAACAAAAAAAACCACCTTAATGTTATGATCACAAATATTTCCACATTTTTAAAGTCATGGCTTTATTCTAGTATATTGATATGCCATAATTTAGTCTCCAAATATTTTATATGAAGTTAAAATATTTCCATATGACAAAGTGCAACTACAAATGGGATTACTGAATCAAAGGCAGGCACTTTAATGAGTGTATCACTTATATTTACATTAAAATAAATGTAATTTACTGGAATTACGAGAATCCGATTTACTAGATCCTGTTTGCTATTTACAAATGTGTATAGGAGCCAAATTATCTTTTGCAGTTTTATAAATACAATAGGATAAATAGTATCACGGTTTGGAAAGCCAGCTGCATATTGCTAATCTTGATACAAATGTTAAGGTAGCACTAACATGTCAACGTTCACATATTTAAGGACTTGAATAAAAGCTTACTAAGAAACCCTTAAACTTTGCTTTTTCCCCACTTTGGCTTTAGAGTAAAACACTGACATTGTTTCGTAGACCGCTGGGTTTGGGTCTGTGATTTTCTAGTAAGAATTATCCAGCAAGTGGTTTCGGTTCCGCGAGGAAGAGCTTCGTCAGATTTCAGGCAGCACCGAGGGCAGGCCGGGCCGAACCCCTGCCGGCTGGCGTAGTCACTGGGTCTGCAGCTGGGGTGGCGCCTGCTCTGGGAAGGCAGGTCGAGGAACGACTCTTTCACAGACGCCGCGGCCACACCTTGGCCAGGACACTGCTTATCCCAGTGAGTAGCCTAGCATCGGGACGGGTCTGAATTCCTCCCAGCCCGGCCTCCGCTGGGGCGTTCTACGCAGGCGCGGCAGTCGTGCGACATCCGTCACTTACGGCGGAAGCAGTTTGTGCTGGGAGTTGGTGGCGCGGTGCAGGGCTCTTAGGAACGAACGGCTTGGGCGCGGGTAATCAGCTCCCTTTCCCCTTTCCGCTCCTCTTCTAGGTTCTTGGGAGTATCGCGGAGCTTCCGGACCTGATGCGGGCGCCCGGTCGTGGACTGTTTCACCCTGTTCCTCTACTGCTCGGGGTGCTCCGCGCCCAGGTGGGGGTGAGGGGCGGGGTCGGGGCTGGGCTGGACTCCATCCTGGCGTCTTCGTCTTGAAATCTCCCGGGTAACTCACGATTTTTCTTGTTTTCCAAGACTGGTATCCGGGGACTGTGACTTGCAGGGTCAGCCATGGAGCCAGAGCAGATGCTGGAGGGACAGACGCAGGTACCAGGAGGCCCTGGATTCAGGGTGGTGGTGTGCAGCAAGGAATAGTGGCTGATGTCTCTGTGACCTGTGTTTTGTTTTCTAGGTTGCAGAAAACCCCCACTCTGAGTACGGTCTCACAGACAGCGTCGAGGTAACTTGCCCAGTTGCTATGCTGTATCTCTGTGTCTCTTAAAACCTGGAGAAACCTTGGGATCCATGTTTACTAGGTTGCTTTGCACAAGGGAAAACTTTTATTGTCATGAACCAAATAGTATCCAGTTATGGGCAGCTTGTTTTATTAGCGGTACTAATGCTTCGTGGTATGCAGACGTACAAATCAGCTGAGTCGAGAGGCAGAATTTCGAAAATGATACAGAGAAACAAACATACATTAGATGGAGATTGTCAGAATCGTTTTGCTTGGTGGCTATTAATGCTTTGCAGGGATACTGCATTGGAAGAACATCAAAATTAAGAAACCGATTGTTTTTGTAGCAAAATAGTGTGCTGGTGAAGTCAACATTTAGTAAATGTTGATATCTTTGCAGAATTCAGTAGGTGGCATTGGAAGCTATAACAGGCAGTAGACAGTTTTTGCCTTACAAGGTTAAGTCAGAGAGCACATGTGAAAAACTTAGAAAAGAAGGTGTACTTCTATAGAGCTTTTTTCATACAGGTGCTAAGAGGTTGCTGTCTAAAAGAAAAAGTTACTTTGTAAATTTTGTAAATGAATGAGTGAATGCTGCAACAGCTCAATTAACCAGAGCTAGGTGGGATTGGTTAGGAAAATAAAGAGTTCCTGGAGGAGATGTGTATGTTTTATGGGGGGGGGGGGACACATTATCAATAATTAAGTTTGGGTAAATGAGGGCAGGAGCATTTCCAAGTAGAGCAGTAATAGTAATATTAGCTCTTTTGCTCAGTGCCAGGCACACTCGTAAGTAATTTACATGTATTTTCAGTCTCACAAGGCTCAGAGAAGTTGAGTAACTTGCTTAAGGTCACCAGGAAGTAAGTGGAGAGCTGTGTGTTAAACCTAGGCAGGCTGACATTTTTAAGGCGGAATTAAATTATATTGCTGATATTGACCAACTCCTAGAGTTCCCCAGCATGTGGAGTGACTACTCTGTGCCTATAAAATTGCTAGGCATGTTTATTGGTTTGATATCAGGGTTAAGAGAATCCGAGTCTTTTCATAATGCAATTTTTTATTTGAACTGCTCTGCTGAATCAGGTGAAGATACTCTATGCTACCGTGTTTTAGTCATTTAAGAGACTTCTTTTAGGCATCCACAGTCTTTTCTCGATGGTGTTTGTATATGGAGGCAGAGCCATGATACAGTAGAGCAGTAATACCAAATGCTTTTTGTCAAACCCTCAAACCAATTTCCATGGTAAAGTGAGAAAAAAATGAGAGTGGAGTGAGTGAGTGATGATGATACATTACTCGGTGATTGGTTTTCTTGCTTCCATAATTGTAAAATGCCTGTTCTTTTAAGAGTTAATGTTGATAGTAAAATAATAATTATGCTTGTTTGTTTTTACTTGGTAAAATAGAGTTAACCCTATGTTAGCCTTTTTAATTCATTGTATTATTTTAGTTTTAATTTGCTTGTTTGTGATATCTCAAAGTCTGGAAACCACTGCTCTACAGCTGCTGCTGCTGCTGCTTTTTCTCTTAGAATTCCATTTTATTTCCATTATTGACTTGTAATTTTTTTAGGTGGTTGCTCTAGGACTTATCCTATGGAAGTTTAACTTCCCATAATTTACCTTCAAGTGGTAACATATCTTTTCATGTATGGTATAAGGACCTTGCAACAGTATCCTTCCATTTCCTCTTTCCTGGCCTTTATACTATTGTTATCATATATTTCTACATATGTTATAAACCCTGCAATTGATTATTTTTATTTTTTTCTTTAAAAAGTCAATTATCTTTTAAATTTTATTTTATTAAAAATTTTTATTGTTTACTTAGCATTATGGTTACTTTATAGCTCTAGAAAATTTAGTTTTTAAAACCATCAGATTACATACATATTGATAATGAGAGTGCCCCACCCCCCAATCAACTGTATATCATGAGGCTTCTCTAACTGAGTAGAGAATATTACAAAATTACAAAAGTAGCTGGTTACAGTTGAGCTGTCAAGTAAGTATCACATTTCTGTAGATTGAAAAGTTGAATAAAAAGAAAACTGATGTTACTGATAAGTCACTGAGTGTATTTGAAAAATCCAAGTTACATGCACATAGACGAAAACTGGTTACAAAAACCATTACATTACTCTGTGTTAACATTTTGCAATGTTTTAAACATTTCAATCATGCAACAATAATAAAGATCAGAATGAATTTTATAAAGGAGTTGATGGAAGCTCAGCAAAGGTATTTAACATATTGTACAATTCAACTCACAGTTGCATAATACATCCAATTCCCCCAAATTTATCTATATATTACAAAATTGAAATGCATACTATTTCCCCCACAATTCCTCCTCTGGCCCGGTTCTCAATCAATAACCTTACCTATAAACCTTTCTGTTTAATCTTTTAAATCAGATTTGATGGGTAAGTATGTATAATCATTATTATTTCAGAACAGATACCAAATTTAGTCATATGCTCAATCTTCAGTCACAATGCTTTCAAAAGGCATACTATTGTCTATGAATTTTCAAGCCTAAGAAACCGAGAAAACTGGCAGTTAACAATCTGATCTAAGTAATTGTGTAAACTACAGTAATACTAAAAACCTGTGTGTGCACATTTCTAAAAGGATTTCCTATTTGAGAAATGTTACTTAATGGGTCTCTGAAAGGAAAACTGTCTGACTACTGCTCTCTGATGTAAAATGCTTAGGTGACCACAAATATTTACCCAATTGCCTAACAAGCTTACAGTTGGGCCTTTAAAAAATATATTCAAAGCCACAGAAGTAATTATGAAAATAAAATTTTGGAAGATCATAGCATAAGATATATATAGAATTCCTATTATAATGGTGCATCCAAAATAAGTCTGTCCTAACAAAGCAGCACAAAATCAATTTAAAAAACAATTTGAAATTAAATACAGTGGGAAGTATTTTTGTTAAAATCCTCAACCAGAATTCTAAATGGCAAAAGAATACTGTCTCAAAATATACTGGATTTACATGTTAATATTACTATAATGAACTCATGCCAGATATAATTTCAGGTTACCAATTAGATGAAAACAAATTTTAGAGCTATTTTTACAAGAGAAATAAATGTACTTCATGATGAAGGCACAGCAATGTCTAAAGAATTTTTGATACATTTATCACAAGATTTAAACTTCCTTAACTAACAACACATTACAATGAAGTTTCTCAGAAAGTGTTTAAAATTGATTTAACATGCCAGGAAAATGATCATTTTTCTTTTGAGATGCATTTATGTAAATTATGTAAATTGCATTGAGGTCAGTTTTACACCTGGAATTAACCATCCCTAGCAGAAGTACCAGCAGCTAACAGTGCTTATTTATATTACATATAACTTAGCTGGATGTTAGACTGTGCAACTGTTGGTGCCCGTCTGCTTGTAAAGGCAATGCTCTGGAGACCGTCTTCTCACAACAATGGGCAAGCAGGTTTCATTATTAGATGTTCAACAATAATCCTCAGTTCATTAAACAGAGTCTGACCATGTGGATTTCTTCAAGAGGAGTATCAAAGAGTAAGGAATCTATAGTGTATAAAAGGCTGGGGCAAACTTCCTTGACCACTGAAAAGCCTAAAAACCGTAGCAGGCATCAAGAATATTTCATGGCAAGCAGTAAATTTCAGAATATTCTGTTGATTAGTGCTGAATTTATCCAAGAGAGATCTCAGCAGAGGTAAACTATTGGAACCCTTTGCACCAAGGATCTTTATCATTTCCCATCCTCCTGAAGGGCAGTATGAAACAAAGAAAATAACACCACTGGGAAAATATTCATTGTTAACAGGGTAGGAATTAACGAGTGAATACAACAGGTAGTGGCAGCTGTTCTCTAATAATGCCTGGGTCAGGAATGCTCTGCTTAACTCTTTGCTGCAGCCTCAGAGCACTAGCCAGAGCGTTTGCCAGCCAAGCATGTTGGTAAAAGCTTGCCGCTTCATGCAACCCAAGATGAGTCAGAACAATGAGCACTAAACTGAACGAGCGAGAAAGCGACATTACCACGTCCAGTTTATTGACCGTCATGAATTGCACTGCGCCCGCCCCTTGGGGCTGTTCGAGGCCGTATCCACGAAGGGGGCTGCGGGGAGCTCACAGGCGTCCGGGAGCCTGTCCGGCACGGCCAACAGCACAGCTGGGTTTTTAGAAAGACTAGGGCGAAGGCAGAGCTGAGGAACAAGGCCCAACAGGGCGGACGTAACGCCCCCGGCTCCGGGTTATTGTCGAACCGGAAGTGCTCCTTTCATTTCCGTCCTTTTATCGTTTTTAAAGAGATTTAAACAGTAAGAAAGGAATGTTTCACATTTATCCATATACTTGTCATTTCGGGATTCTTCATTCTTTTGTATAGGTCCGGCTTCCCATCTGGTATAATTTCCCATTCTCCTGAAGGGCTTTCTTTAACATTTCTTGTAGTGGAGATCAGCTGGTAAGGAATTCTTTACGGTTCTGAATGTCTGAAAAGGTAATTATTTTGCCTTTGCTTTTGAGCTATTTTTGCCGAGCATTTTCTCCACTGTCTTCTGGCTGACATTGTTTCTCATGAAAAGTCGGCTATCATTCCTATCTTTGCTTCTCCACAGTTAATGTCTTTTCTTTGTGCTTTTAAGATTTTATTACTGGTTTTAAGTAACTTGATGATGATGTGTCGGTGTATTTTTTTTTTTAATGTTTCTTATGGTTAGGATTCATTGAATTTCTTGGATCTTTGGGTTTAGAATTTTCCTGAAATTTGAAAAAATTCAGCCATTATTTCTTGAAATATTTTCAAGTATTAGCTTTATTAATTCTTTCCTGTGTCTTCTTGAATGTATGGAATATATTATAATAACTGGTTTAATGGCATTGCCTGTGCTATCTGTATCGTTTCTGAGTCTGTTTCTGTGAGTTGGTTTTTCTCTTCATTATGGGTAGTTTTTTCCTGCTTCTTTGCTTGTCAGGTAATTTTTATTGGAGGCTGAGCATTATGATTGTTACCTTGTTGGGTACTGGTTATTTTTGTATTTCTCCATTCTTGAGCTTTGCTCTGGGACATGGTTAAGTTACTTGGAAACAGTCTGATCTTTTGAGGTTTGCCTTTAAGCTTTTTCAGGTGGGACCAGACCAGCCTTTAGTTTAGGCTTAATTTCATTCTCTTGTGTACTCTACCCAATGCTTCATGTATTATGAGGTTTTCCCATCCTGGGTCACAGGAACATGAACTACTTCTGGCCTGTGTGAGCTCCAGGGATTGTACCTCCTGCTTCTTCCAAGTGGTTTTTTTCTTCTGGCCTTGAGTAGTTCCCTCACACTCATGCTCTCATAAACACTCACCTGAAGACGTGAAGGCAATCTCTTAGCCTCTTTCTGTGCAACTCTCTGCTCTCTGTGAAACTCTCCTCTTCAGTATTCTGCCCTGTAAGTTTTAGTTCTCTTGGTCTTCCTGAATTTTCAACTCTGTCTTCTCAACATAGGGAGACTGCAGGGCTCTGCTTAGGTTCCTTCTCCCTGAGTTTTGTTGCATAAGTTCTCCAGGCAAGATGAAGTAAGCTGGGGCAATCATAGTGTTCACCTCATTTCCCCCCCCCATTTTTGTGATCACGGTTCTACACTTTTAAAAGCTTAATTTCTGTGTGTGTGTGTGTGTGTGTGTGTGTGTGAGATAGTTTGGATATAAATAGTGAATACTGTAGTACTACACGATTTGCAGTTAATTGAATCCACTGATACGAAACTGTAGATACAGAACCACAAATATGGAGGAACAGCCTATATGAAGGGCCAACTATAAGTTATAAGTGGATTTTTGGCTGGGCAGAGAGTGTTGGTGCTCCAGACTTCCTCATTGTTAAGGGTCAGTGCCCCAAACCTGCATGTTGTTCCAGGCTCATCTGCGTATTTTTTAGATTAATTCAGGATTTTAACTTTACTAAAATTAAGCATAACAACTGGCACATAGTGGGTAGTAAATGTTTAAATGAAATAAATGAGAGGATTTGGTCAAGGAGCTTATAGGGTCTATCAGAGTTGCTTAGGCATTGCTGTTTCTTGTTGAAGGTATTGGGATATCATGTAACTGACTAGTTTTTATCATATATGGGTACTTGTTGAAATTTAGTGATGAACAATGTTTCTTAATTCATAGGCAAATAAAATAGCTATTTCATACATTAAATAAGTATAATTATTTTTATTAAGTCCAAAAATTAGATTGAAAAATCATAAGCAAAACTAGACAAGTTACCTGACATAGTTCTGGCAGGTGTTTTTGGAAAGCATGGTATGTATGTTGTAGTTATATGCTTAAAATTTTTTCTCAGTTTTTTTATTTATTTATTTGGTTGCACTGGGTCTTAGTTGTTGCAGGCGGGCTCCTTAGTTGCTGCATGTGGGCTCCTTAGGTGTCGCATGCAAACTCTTAGTTGGGGCATGTGTGTGGGATCTAGTTCTCTGACCAGGGATTGAACCTGGGCCCCCTGCATTGGGAGCGGGGAGTACTAACCACTGTGCCACAAGGGAAGTCCCTTTTCTCAGTTTTTACAAAATAAAATTTTCTTAAAAAAAAATTAAGTGTAGAAATTTTTCTTTTGTAATTGTTGACTCATTTATATTCAGTTCTAATATGATTGGAACAAAAGTTTTTTTAAATGAAAGTGCTCTTAATAGTGTTTTGTCTTTGAGATAGCCACTAATTTCTAAATTTCTGAAATGGTAGATATTCAGAAGAAGGCAAAGTTTTTCTGTAAAGTAGTTTCTGATGCTCTGGATGTCAGATGACTCTATATAAAAAGACCAGATTTTGGGGGGTTCTTAGGTGTAGAAAGTATAAGTCATCATTTCCTAAACGTCACTTAAATATCACATTAATGATCTTTCCCATATTAGTCATTTCTTTTGTTTTTTGGCTATTTTTACTTAATGTTTTTTCTTGAATTTACTCACTTAAAAAAAAATAGATGCATTTGTTTTAAAAAGAAACATAAATGGAAAAGCATTCTCAGTGTCGTAGAGGGTAACCATAAAAATAAAAACAGTGAATACAAAACAATGGTAATAAATTTTAGCTAGATTCTGTTGCCAGTTGAAGTCTCTGAGCCTGAAGCCTGCTCTCTCTGTTAAGAAGGCAGTTTGGCAAGTGTTACAGAAGTGTTAAAGACATGTTGGTACCAAACTGAGACTTTGTCCTTGATATTATCTGTGATGAAAGAATTGAGACAGGACTAGTTTTCTCATTGTGATTCAGTGCTACTTAGTGTCATGTCCAGATTTTTTGAAGCACACTGTAAGAAAGTATTCTCATGAAGAAAAGAAAAAGGACTTGTGTTTACTCCTAAAAAGACAGAAAGAAAGAAAGTAAGTGTAGGATCTGGAGATATGACATAAAAAGAATGAGATATTATGGTGCCTTGAGAAAATGCTTGAATTAAATTTAGAAATGGATCTGATTTTATTTTGGCAGAGAGATCTGCATTTCAATACCAGCTTTCTAGTCATTGATTTACCTTTTCTATTAGTGTTATATTTCCATTAATTTTGGTTTAGCACTCAAAATAATGTAGTTATTTTTTAATATTCATGCATTTTTTTTTAATTCACTAGAGGATAGTAGAAAATGAGAAAATTAATGCAGAAAAGTCATCAAAACAGAAAGTGGATCTCCAGTCTTTGCCAACTCGTGCCTATCTGGATCAGACAGTTGTGCCTATCTTATTACAAGGACTTGCTGTGCTTGCAAAGGAAAGGTAAGATAATAGTGTCTGCAAACGGAGTTACCAGAAAAAGCAAAATAAAAACTTCCCTAGTTGAAATATCATTAGTTATATATAGTTATTTTTTACCATCTAAGGAATTTATAGATATTAAAGATTTTTTTTTAAAGAAGTCAGCCATAATCTCAATTCAGACACTTATTTTTCTACTAGTCTTGGATGATATGCATGTTTGTAATCATGGCATGCATGTGATTTAATATCTCCTTTTTACTTAAAATAATAAGATAAAACTTTTTCCATATCTTTACAGAGCCTTCATGATTTAAATGAAATTATAATAATACCACAATTAACTTAAGCATTTTCTTGTTGAACATTTAGGTCCAATTTCCTTTCTTATTATTGGTCACCAGGTAGTTTATCTGTTTTCATATCCTTTTGCTTTTGTTTAATTATTTTCTTATGATAAATACCCAATAATTGGTTTGCTATTTCAAATGACATGACTATTTTTATGGTGTTTGACACCACTGTCATATTTCTGTCCAAAAGTTTATCCTTAAAATTCTTTCAGTATCACCATAGCCTCAAGTGCATGCGAGTTATAAACCTTTTTTTGCCATGTTGTTTCAATTTACATACCTTTGTTAATAAGATTACAGTTTTTCTCTTTTCTGTGCAGTGTTTTTCCCCAGTAATTCTACCTAAATCCTTTTTGTATAAGTAAATCCAATAAGAAAATTTTTTTGTAAGTTATATTAGTTAACACTTATTGGGTGTAAATTATGTTTTTCTCAAAGACTAATAATGAACACTGTAGCAAACTGACATAACGTGATAAGGAACTTGATGGAACATATCACCTTACGGTAAGAGTGAGTTATTTAGAATAGGTGTCTTACTTAGTTTTAAGTTAAAAAAAATTAAATGAGTAAACATTAAGCATTTATTTTGGGTTGTTAATAAAATAGGATTTATTTATGACTGCAGGATATGTCTTGGCTCCACTACTGACAATTAAAATGCTGGCATCTTTTATGCATTTTTGTTCTTTTTCTAAAGAAGGCCAATATATTAGAAATTCTAAATATTACTTTAAATGCTAGAAAAAAATTTTGAAGAAGTTTTAAAGTAACATTCTATTAGTAAATAGAAGTTTTAAGTAAGGGCATTCTAGCAAAATAATTCATCAAATTAACTATAAATATTATGTAACAAGTATGGTCTTTGTCTAGTTAGTTCAAAAGGCTGTTTAAAGTGCTAAGAGAATGTTTTGAGATCATTGTAAATGAATTCTAAATATGCCTTTTTATGGTAGGGTTTAAAATAGATGTTTATGCCAACTTTTCATCTTTGGACCTGTTTTATCAGCAAAAGTAACATATGTAAAAGTGATAAATATGAAATAATACCTCTATTTTATTAAATTTTTTGCCAGTTTTATTGAGAAAAAATTGACATACGTCACTATGTAAGTTTAAGTTGTATAGCATGGTGGTTTGATTTATGTATGTTGTGAAATGATTACCACATAGGTTTAGTTAACATCCATTATCTCATAGATAGATACAATGAGAAGGAAAAAAAAGAAAAAAAATTTCTTTTTGTTATGAGAACTCTTAGGATCTACTCTTTTGACAACTTTCCTATATGTCATACAGCACTGTCAGCTGTAGTTATCACGTACATTATATCCCTAGTACTTATAACTGGAATTTTATACCTTTTGACCACCTTCCTCCAGCTCCGCCTCTCCCCCACTTCTTAATTTTAAAATATGCTTAAGGGACTTTCCTGGCCGTCCAGTGGTTAAGACTCTGAGCTTCCACTGCAGGGGGCATGGGTTCCATCCCTGGTTGAGGAACTAAGATCCTACATGTGGCGTGGCCAAAAAAAAAAGGTTTTCATTATGGAACAATACATTTAAATTAACACATCTTGAATATAAATTTCTAAATTTTGGATTTCTTTTCCTTTACAGACCACCAAATCCCATTGAATTTCTAGCATCATATCTTTTAAAAAACAAGGCACAGTTTGAAGATCGAAACTGACTTATTGGGAAGAACAGAAAAATTTGGTTTCTACTGTAGGTTTACGTGATTAAGAGGCAACTTTAATTGCCATGATTTCCCCCCCTTTTTGGAAGTATAAGAACCTTCAGGACAACAGAACTTATTTTGGAGTTGCGGAAGACGACGTATTTCCCTTATTGATCCAATCACATACTTATTTAATGAGTGTATTGTGTGCAATTTTTTCTCAGATTGTCTTTAACTTTGTTTTTAAAATGACCTTCAAAATAAACTGTTAAAACATCATTATCTTACAGTAGTTTTTGTTTTATATGACAAATATTTTATGTGGTTCAATTGTTTTCATGTATTACTTATTCGTTGTGTCTTAGGATGCTGCAGAGTTTTACAACAGTGTGAAAATACACCAGAGTCAAGTAGAATATAAAAAACCTCAGCCTAGGGGCTTCCTAGGTGGCACAGTGGTTAAGACTCCGCCTGCCAATGCAGAGGTCACGGGTTCGATCCCAGCTCCAGGAAGATCCCACATGCCACGGAGCAACTAAGCCCGTGTGCCAAAAAAAAAAAAAATAATAATAATAAAATAGTATTTCTCACAATGAGGAATACTTTAAAAAAAAAAAAAAAAAAAAAAAAAAACCTCAGCCTGTTTTTCTAGTGTTGTTCCTGGACCTCTCAGGGGGTGGGATTTGGGCATCTTCAATTTTTAACAAACATCACCAGTGATTCTAATGCACAATAAATTTGGAGTGCAGTTATAAGCATTGCAGAGGGTGTACAATATCCATCAATGCTATCAACCTTTATGTTATTAATATAATAATAGCTATTATTTATTGCAATTCTACTATGTGTCAGACACAGAAACATTTTATTTAAGTTATCTCTAATGGAGCAACTCTGCACAGTAGATGTTGTTATTCCCATTTTGCAGATGAGGAAACAGATTGAGAGAGGTTAAGTGACTTGCTCAAGACCACGCTGCTGGTAAGTGTTTGAATGAGCATTCATACTCAGTTCTACCAATGTGCTGCTGATAGCTAAATGAGAAGAACTTGTGCTGTTAACATATTGCTGCTTTTCACAATAAAAAACACCAGCTAGTCCTTTTACTGGGTCTGTTCACTTTGTCCTGTATGATGAAATTGAGATCGCACACCAGGTCTGAAGAGAGCCAAGAAGGAAAAACATTAAGTAGAGCAGTGGTTTCTCAACTGGGAGTGATTTTGCCCCCCCCTTTCCCCAAGGGTCATTTGGCGATGTCCAGAAACATTTTGGTTGTCACAACTGGAGTAGGGTGGGGTTCTACTGGCATCTAGTGTATAATTGCCAGGGGTGCTGCTAAATATCTTAACAATGCATAGGACAGCCTGGGTGCCCCACCCATCTCCAAGAATCATCCAGCTCAAAATGTTAATGGTGCTAATGTTGAGAAACCTGGTTTTGGAAGCATATTAAAGACATGTCTCCAAGCTAAACCTATGAAGGGAAAGTTAGAAATTTAATGCTGATGAGGTGTGTGTTATAGTTCTCTTTAATATAGGAAAAGGTTATTTTAGTAGGAGTGACACTTTTGAGAAGGTGATATTATGGTTTTGATATGCATCTGCAGATCTATAGGTTTGAATAGAAAAACCTGGAAATACTGGGTTCTCCTGCTTATGTTGTAGTTTTCGCAACCGTTAATTTCATTAAATGTATTTTGGTGATTTGACTAACTCGTATGTTAATCTGCCTATGTCTTTTACTGATATTTTAGTATTTGAGTAAGTACTAACTGGGTAATCTTTTATTAAAGTATCAATAGTTTATCTTAACAGTTCATCAGCATTTCACATCAGAGCCACTGTGGAACTTTTTATATGTAAATATATATATAATATATTAAAAGTATAAATATAAATTATATTATCTCTCTGTGTTATATATCTCTGTTATGTATCTATATATTTATGTATCTCTGTCTACGCATGCCTGGACCCTGGAGAGTCTGATTCAACTGGTATAGAGCCTGGCCTTCTGAACTTGACAAAAACTCTTAAGGCATTCTGATACCACCTTTGGTTAACAACTGCTTAGATGTAATTCAGTGCTCTGCCTAGTGCTGCATTACTTCTAGTGTTCTATTGAATTATCTTCAAGATAGGACTTAAATTAATCTTAAAATTGATACTTTTTTCAATAAGGGCTGAAAATAGGCATGTGTTTTGCTGGCAGTGCATTTTCTACTTAGCACTTACCATATGCCAGCCACCATGCTAAATACTTTACATGAATTGTCATTTAATCCTCAAAACCCTGTGAGGTAGGTTTAATTTTATTTATTTATTTTTGTTTTTATTTTGTTTGTTTGGCACACGGGCTTAGTTGCTCCGTGGCATGTGGGATCTTCCTGGAGCAGGGATCAAACCTGTATCCCCTGCATTGGCAGGCAGATTCTTAACCACTGCGCCACCTAGGAAGCCCAGGTTTAATTTTAATACCTCACTTTTAGATGAGGAAAGTGAGATGCGGTTAACTCGCTTAGGGTTCCAGGGGAAGTAAGTTTGGGGCAGGGATTCACACCCAGCTTAATGCTATATTATCTCCCTCCCCTTAATGCTGTAGTACTCTCTGCTATAATGCTCTCAGGTGTGCTTAAAATTGTTCTTTGGGGGAAAAATCAGTCTGCCCTTATGGGTGTACAGTAGAAGCCCTCTTGTCTGGCTGGTAGATGAAAAATATGAGTCATAGTAAGGAATCATAAATGACCCTGTGAGCAGTTTTTTTTTAAAACTTAAAAAATATTAATTTTTAATCTATATTAACTTGGTAATATTTTGATTTCAGCCTTTGCTCTGGGTATGGATTCTTTGATTGGAAAGCTGTATCATCTTCCATCCACAAACCACTCATATAATGTATGGTTTACAGATTTGTTTAAGATTTTTTGAAAGTAAAGTAAGATCTTAGACATTTAAGATCTTAATGTTGTAAGGCATTAAGTATATAATGACACACTTTTTTCATGATTTTTTTTCTCTAGCCTTCAGTCATCTTATCTGCCTCTAATTTGACAGTTGTTTTTATTGAGTCCAAAGGATTCCACCTAATTTTTGTACTAACACCTTTTGTGTTTGTATTTCATTAGTTTATATAATATCTTAAATTTTGTAATGGCAGTACTTTGTACATCTGGTTTATATCAGTTGGAGAACATGATTGACCCTTGTTAGTTAATGTACATAAACCTGGGAGAAGAGTGCAACAGTGTGAGTTTCCTAAAACGTGTAGTCTACCATCTTCAAGAACTCAGCTTGTGGTGGGCATGGTTCAATGTATTTTACTATGGGAACGGAGAGCATCACTTATTCAGTAAGTTGGTTAAATAGAAATCAGTTAAGAAAGCTTCTACTGGGGACTTCCCTGGTGGCCCAGTGGCTAAGAATCCACCTGCCAATTCAGGACACATGGGTTCGTATCCCTGGTCTGGGAAGATTCCCACATGCCTCAGAACAACTAAGCCTGTGTGCCACAACTACTTAGCCCACATGTGACAACTACTGAAGCCTGTGCGCCTAAGAGCCGGTGCTCCGCAACAAGAGAAGCCACCGCAATGAGAAGCCTGCGCACTACAACCAAGAGTAGCCCCCACCTGCCACAACTAGAGAAAGCCCACAAGCAGTAACAAAGACCCAATGCAGCCAAATAAATAATAAATTTATTAAAAAAAAAAGAAAAGAAAACTTCTACTATACTTTGATGAGGTATCGCATTATACCATAGAAACAATTCCTACCCTTTGACTGCTTAGGAAGATAGTGTTTAGTAAACAAATACAGTAATAGAATAAAAAGTACTGTATCCTGTAGAGTGAATTCTTGGAAAATGTGGATAAGTTGGAGGACCAGTAGAGTAAATCAGGAATAGATTCCTAGAGAATATGGAGATGTTGAATTGAAAAAAGAGAAAAATAGGGAATTCCCTGGCAGTCCAGTGTTTAGGACTCCACACGTTCACTGCCAAGGGCACAGGTTCAATCCCTGGTTGGGGAATTAAGATCCCACAAGCTGCGGCCAAAAAAAAAAAAAAAGAAAGGAAAAAAAATAGTTTGGATAGAAGGAAATTGTTTACCTAATTCTGACGAACCTATGAGGAGAGTATTGAACCTTTGTTTAAAATCTCTTTGTTTAGGAGAAGCTATAGGAGATTTTAAGAATGATAACCTCCCATTAGTAACATGATAAAATGGTTGTAGGGATAGCATAAAATATTGTAGCCAGGTATTTTCCTGGACTAGATTCCAAAAAGGCATTAACGGAGGCCTTGATACAAATTGGAGGCCTGATACATGTCATCTAGCTGTAGCAACAAGAGACAAAAGATGGAAGGTGTAAATGGCTATCACAGAGAATCCACTCGTTTAAAATCTCTGGATTTAAAGTAGGAAAGTAATATAATAGTGGAAAATAGGTCACCAGAGCTAAAGTGGGCAGTCGGTAATGAATAAGAACTTTTTAAAGAAAACTATTGTCAGCCTTTAAAAAAACTTCAAATCTTTTGACTCAGTTGTTTAATTTCTGAGAATCCTAAATAATATTAACAATAAATTTGGAAAAAACTCTAGGTAGAAAATTTACTCCAAAAAATTGGAAATGAACAAGTTTTCATCATGTAAGAATCATTAAATATGTAAAGTACTTAGCCTAGTGTCAGGTACAAAGTAAGTGTTTAATAAATGTTTGGTTTCTAAAGAAGAAAATGGCAAAGTCAACTAATCCTGAGTTAGGGTACCAGTGTTACTTGAAACCAAAAGAGCTAAACTCTTCTCTCAACCTTGATTTTTTCAGAACCCTGTGTTATCATTCTAAAATATTTTCTCTGATAAAGGGCTTTTATTAATTAGGGGGCTCTTCAAGCTGTCAGTTGTGTATAAGTAAAATCTAAAAGTGCTCAATTTAATATTGCCATATAGGCTCCAAAAATCAAGCCTAATAAATTATTTAATAAATAATTATTTTGGGATATAGGTAGTATATGTATATGGCACAAAATTCAAAAGATATACAAAGATGTATATTGTTACCAGTTTGTTTCCTTCTAGAAATATTCCATGTAAATGCAAGTGTGTGAGAATATAAGTACTCGTTTTATACAAATGGTAGCATACTATACACATTGTTCTGCAATTTGCTTTTTGCATTTCTTCTTTGGAGGTGGGGGAGCTCTTTCCATACCAGCATATAGCACCACCTTATTCTTTTTAATCGGCGTATATGTATGGATATACCCTAATTTAACAAGCCTCACTGATGGACCCTGTGGTTGTTTCTAGTTGTTTGCTAGTACAGACTGTTGCAGTGACTATCCAACGTGCTATTTCAGAAGATATGTTATTAATGTTGGGTTCTGGGTGCCTTATTTGTTGACATCTGTGCTTCATAAGGACTCTCTATTAATGAAGATTTCCTCCTTGCCCTTAACTTTGGATGATGTTTATGGAGCGTCAACCCCAAATCCCTGGTGGATATAATGGAAAAATTTTTTTTTCTTTTGGCTGAACCATGGGGCAAGTGGCATCTTAGTTCCCCCACCAGGGATTGAACCTGTGCCCCCTGCAGTGGAAGCGTGAAGTCTTAACCACTGGACTGCCGGGGAGTCCTTGGAAATTGTTAATAATAACATGGGAATTGTACAGTATTGCCAAACAGGCTTCTTCTAGGACATGAAGTAGTTTGCATTATATGGATCTTCCTTAATTTTGGAGATGTGGGTGAGCGGTTTCAACTTACTTCTTTCTAGAGTCTATCCTTGAATAAGGTAGCCAGAATAAGATGGACGGGGGAGTAATGATGGGATATATTAAGAGCATTCTAGAGATAGTGGAAGATCCTCTAACCTTTCACTTCACTTGGCATTGTGGTCTTTGCCGAGTTTGATCAGTAGGAAAAAATCCTTTGGGGAAAGAAACCTCCAACTGAGCATTTTAATAGGGAGGAAGCTTAATTTTAGATTAGCTTACTAGTTTGGAATGAGACCCAGGATTATTGCTAGGATCAGAGGATAGTGATAAACATTTGCAAAGAACAGTTTATAAGTTATTTTCACGTGCCTTTCTTAGTGATTCTCACAGCAAGCCTGTGAGTTACATATGACTGCTGTTTGCATTTGACAGATGAGAAAACTGAGGGTTGAAAAGGTTAAATTACTAGATATCCATAATCACACAGCTGATGAGTGACAGAATAATCAACATTCTTACACCATATCAACCATATCAACTATTTCCTTTTCTTGAAATTTACAGTTTACCATTTCATCAGTTATCAGTGTTTCATTACTTAAGGAAGAGTAGCAGGGAATCAGCTCCAGCCCTTCTTTTTCTGTTATCCCTAAATTGACTCCTTGGCATGTCCTCCCCCCCCCCCCATAATAGCTTAATATTTGGGCAGGTTAGTGGTGAAGTGAGAAGGTTAAAAATTGAGTAAAGAACTATATAGATAGAGTGGAGATTTTTTTCCCCGGAGCTTAAAAACTGTATAAAAAGGTGTGAAAGTCAGAAGTGTTCCAGTAATTGACCAGGTCTGGAATCTCATGCAAAATCCTTGGGCCTTGAAGTTGAAAAGCTGAGAGAAGGGGTAGAAACAGTATAATACCCGAAAAGAAATCTATTATTATGACACTAGGAAAACTTGAAAATTAAGCAGCAGGCTATACGAGGGATCTGTTTAGTGTGAAATTCAGATATAACTATTTTATGGTTTTAACTCCAAGTCTCTTCGAAGGTATGCAACTTTCTCTTACTCTCTTCCCAGTTTTGGAATGGTCTACTCCCTATTTCCTTGGAGGGCCAAGATATTCTACTTCGCTGTGATTCTTGTATAATTTTTACGTAATTCTTTGTTCCTGACATTTACCTGGGATTTAAAAGGTAATGAGTCTTGGGGAAATATGTAAGAGTGTGCTGGATAATACATCAATAATAAAGGTCTGTGTATTAAAAGAAAAAAGATAATGAGGGTTGGAAATAATGTTTGTTGTATGCCTACTCTATCAGGCTTTTTACATTTATTAACTCAATCCTAGGGACACACCTCGAGTATTGTTAGGCCCATTTTAAAGATGAGAATAACCGCGGCTAGAAATATCACACTATAGTCTAGTTACGGAGTTAAGACATGCAACTAAATAAATCCAACTTGAAACAAGATAACAGTTTACAGTGTCGAAGCCAAGATTAGGTGGTTAAGAGTGGCCCTGTGAAGCAAAAACTAGCATTTGCAGGACCACAGGCACACTACCAAGTGCCTGCTGCTACAAATGAACTTCCCAGCGTGGCCACAGACTTGCATGCCTAGGAGTGAAACCTTGGGGGTGAGCATCCACTGAGGATTCCTGCGTGTGGTGAGGAGGACAGGGGACTTTCCACGTGGAAAGCCGCGCCGTCGTGCCCTCGGTGCTCCTGGTCTAAGGAAGTTGGTTGGGGGAGGGGGCTTGCCCTGCGGCTGCGTCCTGCTCCCCGCGCCCTCCCCCTCCCAGCCTCTGCTGCCGCGAAACCCCGGAGAGCGGAGCGTGCACATTGCGATTCCTCGGCGGGCCCGGCAGCCGCTGCTGGGCATGCTCAGTGGGCAGGACCCGTTAGAGCGGCGAGTAAGGGAGCGTTGGCTCTTCTCCGGGCCTGCCTTCCCCGGTTCAGGCCCCGGCCCTGGGCTTTTGTGTGCGCGGAGCCGCCGCAGCGGCCTCCTCGCGGGGCCGCCCGACCCCAGATGCCGTCTGGCCTGTCCGGTGTCCGCCGTTAACCTCGCCGCGCGGCCGGAGGAGGAGCGGGGCGGGGCGGGGCCGGCGGGCAGGCAGCCGGGCGGGAGGGCCCCGCCGGGGGTGGGGGTGGGTGCGGGGAGCCCCGCGGGGGGTGGGGGGAGGGGGCGGGCGCGGAGTCACGGGGGTGGGGTCACCGGCGGCGGCTCGGGGAGGCCGACCCGGGGGGGGGGGGCCGGGGGGGCGGCTTGGCGCAACCAGCCCCGGCTGGGGAGCAGCGGCGACTCCGGGGGCCGGGGCCCGGGCTTTCGGGGCTTCGCTGAGGCCGCCGCGGGCCCCGTCTTCCGGCGGCCGCCCGAGTTTGTGGTGATTGTTGCCGCCGCCGCCGCCACCGCCCCGGCTGCCATCTCCTCCTCCGGGGCCGCCGCCTCCTCCTCCTCTTCCTCCTCCTCCTCCTGGGCCGGGCTGATCCCCTCCCCGCTGCCGCCGCCGCCTCCTCCTGGGCTGGGCCCGCGGTGTCTCGTCCCCTCGCGGAGCCGCTCCTGCCGCCGCCGCCGCCGCCTCCTCATTCATCCTCGTGCACCATAGGCGGCACAGGCACCAAGATGTCCAACCGAGTGGTCTGCCGGGAAGCCAGTCACGCCGGGAGCTGGTACACAGCCTCAGGTAGGGCCCCAGGCCGGCCGGCCGGCCCGCCCGCCCGCCGCCGCCGCCTGGCCCCGCGCCCGGCCGGCCGAGGTCGGCGGCCCGGCCCCGCGCGGCGGCGGGAGGGACGAGGGCGCGGACGGCCGCCGGCCGCGGACCGCGTGGGGAGGGAGCGGGCCGGAGCCTGGCCTCGCCGCCTCCCCCACCCGGGCGGCATCCCGCCGGTCAGCCCGGAGTCGGGCGAGAGCGAGAGTTGCCGCCCCGGCAGCCTCGGCCTCCCTCGGGACCAGGCTGGAGAAAGACTGTGCTCCCCGCCCGAGCCTAACTTGTCGCCTCCTCGGGCTCCCGGGAAGCGGGCAGCCGGCCGGCCGCAGCCACCCCCGGGAGGACGGCTCGCCCTGCACCCGAGCCCCGCTTCCTCCGCACTGAGCCGAGCGACCCTCCGCCCTGCGGCCGCGGGTGGGACGCGCCTTCCTCCTCTCCCCTGCTCTCTTGTCCCCTTTCCTCCTCTCCCGTCTCCTTTCCTCTCCTCCCCACGGCGCTCCGAGCGGCGCCCGCGGCCCGGGGAGTTCTCAGCCTCCCGGGGTGCACACAGGCTCTGCTCTGCTCGCCCGCCTCCTGCCAGGCAGTCTTCACCCTCTGCCCCTGGCAGTTCAGAACGGGAGGCCGCCTTTCCCCCTCACCTTTCAGGTGCTCGGCGGTCTTGAGAGGAGCGAAGGATAGTACTTTTCCACGTTGCCAGACCGGAGGCAGGGTCTGGGCGTGTGAGATCTGTGAGAGGAGGCCCTTTTCTGGCATGTGCAGCTCTGTCTGTTGGGGGTAGGGTAGAAGTATTGCTGAGCAGAGGCTTGGGGTGGCCTCCCAGCTCTTTTGTCAGTGTTTTCATTGTTCCTGTCATTCACGAAGGGGGCAGCTGGAGATGGCATCAGCACTTTTCCTGAGCAGCCTCCCCAGTCTCTAGTCGATGAACACCAAGCAGGTGCTGGAACTACCAAACGCGTTGGGTCAGGTTTTGAGCGAGTTCAGTCTTCTGTAGACACTGGCCAAAAATATTTTAGAACTCTTTATGTAAGAGAGTGTAGGGACTTTCCCTTTAATAAAGCTCTTGTTAGAGCGACTGTTTTCTGGGATTACTTTCAGGAGTCACATTTCTGGTAAGTTGACAAAGAAAGTTCCAATGTGATTCCTGAATTTTCAAGTCATTTGGTATTGGCTTATCAATAACTAGACCCAACTCTTTAATGTGGGTCAGATCATGTTTCCTTCTGCAAATAGTTGTGTTGGATAGTGACATGGTTTGTGAGAAAACAAAGCTTTGGAAGAAAATTCATTTCTCTGAGGTTTCTCAGCTTGCTCATTAAATACATGCACTTTACTGACTCAGTGAGGATTTGCTGTGTTAAGAAGACACAGGATTTGCAAGCCTAACAGGTAGCTATAGTTTTGCATTAAGCAGATGACTTTTAATGGTTATAGTGGCTTCCTTCATGGTCCCAAAGTACTTCATAAACATTTCCTCAGTTCTCACAACCTTAGAATGTCAGTGAAGCTTCTCTTGTTCAGCTTCTGGGGATGTGCCCAAGATTCTGTACAAACCAGTGGCAGAACAGGAATGGGAGTCCCTGGCTCCTGGGTTTGTCCTACAATCATTGCATTATTACTATTAAACTTATCAATGAATAATAGTCTTTTCAGAGTTGTGAGTCACCAAACTTTTTTCTTCAATGTGTTTTGAAGAGTTAAAAAGTCACAGTTTTCACTTTCATGGCCATCTTTTGGTTATTTTGTTGTCTATACCTTTCAAAAGTGTTTTAAACTTTTTTTTGTAGTTTATTGAAATATGGGCAAATGATTCTGGAGGAATTTTTATAGATTCTTGAACATTCTTTGAGTAGTAAAATAAGGCATAGTTCACCCTTCAAACTTGAAAAGATGTCAGTGATCTCAAATATAAGAATTCTTTAATCCAGCTGAAAACATTCTGTGATTAAAACTATCAATAATGCACTAAAATGGACAACTTTTTAAAAATTTTAAAATATATTCTTATTTCCTGAAATTCTGAATTAAATCAGTAATGCCATTTTGGTAATGTGAATTGTCACGGAGAACCTTATTGTTAAAAAAAAAATTCAGACCATGAGTGTTTTTGTGTGTGTGTGTGTGTTTGTGTGTGACTTTAAACTTGAGTAATAATTGAAGGTGAATTTAAAGCAATTTAGGGGAATTCGCTGGCGGACCAGTGGTTTGGAGTTGGCGCTTTCACTGCGGAGGAGGAGTGTTCAATCCCTGGTTGGGGAACTAAGGTCCTGAAAGCCACGTGTCGCTGCCAAGTTAAAAAAAAAAAGGCAATTTAGTTATTATAAAAGCTGATTTCGTATTTTAAAAATGAGTAAAAATGTATGTAAGTAAATTTTGACTTGATCTAGTGACTTCTAGACCCCAGTGTACTTAGACTGATAATATTGACCATTGGAAAAATTTTACTTGTGTTATTATTGTTCCCTTAAAGTAGCCCTAAAAACATGTAATAGGAGAGAGACAGATGCACTTTTGGATTGTCATTCTGCAGTTCCTACAGTGTTCAGATTGTGTCCATAGAATTGAAGTGTTTAATTACTGATAAAAGGGTAAACATTTGCTTCAGTTATATAGCTAGTTCAGAAAAAAAAGTGTGTGTATACATATATATTATATGCACATACACATCTTCATTTTTATTTACTTTTTGTGATATGCTAGATCCATTGATAGAAGTATCAAGTATTCCGTGCCCTCCAAGAAGATAATTTGAAGTAAGTAGTGACTCAAGACAATAAATAAATATCAGATAAATTGAGGCAGTGCTTTTAGGAGTTTGAAGGAGGGTGGAATCACTTCAAAGGAGTTGAATTATGCTTCGAAGGAAGGGTATTTGAGTAGATTTGGAAAGGGGGAAAGTACACTGGGGAACACCACAAAGATACAGAGGCAGGTAAATGTAAGTAGGTCAATTTAATAGGAATGAAAGGTTCTCACGGGGTTCCCACAGGTTCATGAGCCTGGTTTGAGCTAGAGTATGGATGCAGTGAGGGATTTGACTTATGGAGCAGGCAGTGAGGACCAGTGCAGAAGTTTCTGAGTAGGGGACTAATATGCAAGTAGCATTTCAGGAAAATTAATCTCATAGGGAGGTTAATCCTCGCTTCTTTACGGATGTACAGCAGGGATCAGCAAACTCACTATGTCCGCAGTCCAAATCCAGCCTGTGGCCTTTTTGTTTTTTGTTTTTTTGGCAAAGTCCACTAGCAAAGAATGGTTTTTAATTTTTAAAGGGTTTAAAAAACAAGCAAGAACCAACAAGTGCAGTAGAGACTGTATGTGGCTTGTAAAGCCTAAAATATTTACTATTTAATTGGCTCTTTACAGAAAAGAATTGTTGACCCATAGTGTATGTTAGTGGTTCTCAAAATGTGATCTTAGATCAGCAGCATAATGTGTCTATACTCTGTATTTTTTCCTATATTTGTTATATCTTTCATTTCATTATTTCAGGCCCTTATCTTCTGTCTCGACAGTTACAACTGCCTCCTAACTGCCCTTCTTTCTGCTCGCTTTATTCCCCTTAAGTCCATCCTCTGCATTGCTCCCTGAATAATCTATCTGACCACATAATTTCTTTGCATAAACCTCACTGACCCATCTTGCCTGTTGGATAAGGTCTAAGTTCTTTCATGACTTGGCATCTTCCTATCTCTTTGGCCACTTCCCCCAACCCCATCCCAGTTCTCCCTTTTACTACCCTTAAGCAACGTCTAGCAGCTGTTCGTTGTGTCTTTAAATACACTGTGCTGTTTCTTGTCACTGTGTTTTTATTCAAGCTGTTTCCTGTGTTGGAATGCACTTTGCCAGGACAACTCCTCATCTTTTAAGGACTCAGGTGTTAACACCTCCTAGAAGCTTACGCTGATGCCTTACCTCCCCCTGGCTGTTTTTGATGTTCCTTTATGTTCCCATAATATCCTGTGCGTATCTCTATACATTTACTTTGTTATCTGTGTATGTGGTCTTCTATAAGATTGTGAACTCCTAGAAGCCAGGGACCATGTTTTACTAATTTTTTTGTACCCTAAGTTCTCAGCACAGGTTTTGTACATAGTAGATATTTAATTAATAAATATCTGAACAGGTGGACGTTAAAGTGCTTGGCACGTAGTAGATGTGGTGATGGTATAGGACCATTGCTAGTTAAATCTTTGAGCATAGAATAGGTGAAGAAGCTTGGTGGTAGGTAAGGATTAGAAATCATGATTCATTAGTTGGGACCTTATTTACTGTAGGATTTTTAAAGAAGTATAACATACATATAGAAGAGGGTACAGCTAGATGAAGTTTCACAAAATAGGCATATCATTGTAATTAGCACAGAGCTCAATAGACATCAGTACTGGAATTCCCTGTTGGCACTGTGTTCCTTGTATTCTAACACCATAGAAAACTTTTAATCTGTTTTTGAACTCTATGTAAGTGGAATCATATAGTATAACTTGTTTGAGCTTCTTTTGTTCAACGTTACATTTATGAGATTAATCCACGTGGTACTGTTGTTTATTCTTGTTGTATTCTATTCTATGAATAAACCACAGTTTATCCATTCTGCTGTTGATGGACATTTTTGTTATTTACAGCTTTTGTTGCTTTGGACATTTTTGTACTCTTTTTCCTGATGAACATATATATGCATTTTTGTTGAGTATGTACCTTAAGTGGAATTATTAGGTCATGGTTATGGCTATGATATGTTCATTTTTAGTAGATTTTGCTGAAGTTTTGCCAAGTGGTTTTACAAACTTATACTCCCACCAGCAGTATATGAGAGAATTCCACTTGTTCCACATCTTTGTCAACACTTGGTATTGTCAGTCTTTTTATTTTTAGTTTTTCTGGAAGGGTGTGTAGTGCTATTGCATTGTAGTTTTGATTTTATTTTCCTGATGACTAGTGCAGTTGAGCACCTTTTCATATTAGGGGCCCCATGTTTATTAGCCATTTGGATTTCTGCTTTTATGAAGTGTCTGTTAAGTCTTTTGCCCTTTTTCTACTAGAGTATTTACTTTTTTCATATTGATTTATATTTCTTTATATATTCTGGGTCTAACCTTTTTAGATAAATGTATTGCAGATATCTCCTACCATGTAGCTTTTTCAGGATCTTGGTATATTGGTGAAACAAAGTTCTTAATTTTAAAGAAGTCCAGTTTATCAACTGATGAGTGTTCTTTTGTTTCCATTTATCAAATCTCTACCTACCTCAGTGGCATGAAGTTGACTTTCCTATGTTTTCTTTTAAAAGCTTTATCTTTTCACCTTTCATATTAAGGTCAGTAATTCATCTGGTTGATGGCTTTATCTGTAAGGTTGTGGTATGTTACATAAATTTATTTTGAAATGTACATATAGAAAAAGTATAAATGGATATACAAAGTGGGTGTACACTTTGATGAATATCCACAGATATGATTCTCTGTGTAACCATCCCCTAGCTCAAGAAACAGAACATTTTCAACATCTCAGAGGGATGTATTACATTTTAATGTTTTCTGAAATTGATGTTTTGTATCTTGTGTATATTTAATGTGGGAGATTTTTTTTACTCCCCCCCCCCCGAAAATAATTGTTACATCTTATAATTACTGGTGTCCTAGAAGTGAGGAAATATATCAAAGTCTGATTTCATAAAGCATTCTTGAAATGTTCGTATGATATATATCTTAATAGCAGTTTTACTTTTTTAAGTTGTATTTTTTAAAAAATAAATTTATTTATTGGCTGTGTTGGGTCTTTGTTGCTGAGTGTGGGCTTTCCCTACTTGTGGTGAGCGGGGGCTACTCTTCCTTGTAGTGTGTAGGCTTCTCATTGTGGTGGCTTTTCTTGTTGCAGAACATGGGTTCTAGGCGCCCAGGCATCAGTAGTTGTGGCACTCAGGCTCAGTAGTTGTGGCTCATGGACACTAAAGCGCAGACTCAGTAGTTGTGGCAGACGGGCTTAGTTGCTGTGAGGCACGTGGGATCTTCCCAGCCCAGGGATCGAACCCTTGTCCCCTGCATTGGCAGGCAGATTCTTAACCACTGCACCACCAGGGAAATCCCTTCAGTTGTTTTAATTCTTTCTGTCATATTTCTAAATATAGTTAGTAAAGTTATATCAGGGTTCTATAGTTGGAAAACCACAATTTTTTTTTTGGCATGTACCTTGAAGTCTAGAGTGTCAAAATATATCTTGGTGTGTAAGAAATTAAAAAACTGACTGATAAAAAAAATCCTCCTTTGAAAAGAAAATACTGTATAATATTTAGTTTTGAAATGAAGTTTTTTAGGTTACTAAATATGGTTTTCTGTATGATGATCTTTCTTTGCATCTCATCCTATTATTTAATCTTGGAGAAAGGCAAGAAAGAAAGAACAAATTTAATAGGCAAGCTGTTGAGATTATTACTTGATTACCACTTTCTCACTTTCCTTCTTGTCTTTTCACATGCAGTTTCCAAGTCAAAAATCATCTTCCCTACCTCCATAGTGTAGCTTATTATTATCTGTTTTTGGGTTTTGTCCATTTTAAAGAAGATCAAGACAACAAATAAAAATGTCATTTGTTAAGTGTGTTCTGTAGTTGCATTACATGTAAGTGCATATAACCTCTGATCTTCAAAAGACTGCTACAAGGTTGCTATTATCTCCATTCATGGATGTGGAAACAATGACTCAGAGAGGTTAACTTGCTTAAGATATAGTAAGTAAGTGGAAGAGCCAGTCTGACTCCAAAACCAGAGTTTAATGTTAGGGGCAGGGTGGTATGATGAAATATGCTGCCCCAAACACTTAACTTTTTTGTTCCATTCAGGTTTTTCCCGAACTGCAATATAGATGTTTAACTGACACTTATATGTCACTTATGATTTATAAAGCATTTTTTCATACATTTTTGGTTTTCACAACAATCTTATGATTAGGTGTAGGATGGCTAAGGCGGGCAGGTCTTTAATCCACCCCCACCTTGCTATTTTATTGATGAGAAACTAAGGCTTGAAGGAGGCTAAGTTGCCTGAGTCATGCTACTAGTAAATGGTAGAGCTAGAATTTGAACCTAGGACTTCTAGCTGAAGCCTAGTGTTCTTTCTATTTATATTAATTTCTGAGTAAGTAAGAAGTTGAACTATTTGGAATCAGTAAGCACCTTTGTAACTGTCAGGTAAATGTATCATAAAATAATAAAAGCATAACTAAAGCCACTTATGAATATTGAATATTATTCATATGGTATAAATACTGACAAAGGAACTGGTATATTTTAGTTAGTGTAGTCCTAGGATTTGAATTGGGCCTAACAAAACTTGACACTTCTGCAGAGGCTTTATTTAACATTCAGTCGTTTCAGTATTGGACAAACTCAGTTCTGTGTGAAAGGTACTGCTCTAGGGGCTAGGTGCGTAGCAGGAGATGAAACAGACAAAGATCTCTAGAGTTTATATTCTAGTTGGGGAAGACAGACTGTAAATAATGTAAGTAAGTAAAACCTATAGTATGTGAGGTGGAGGAAAGTGCTATGGAGAATTATAAAGCAAAGAAAGAGAGCTAGAGTGTAAAGAGTGTTAAGGAATGGGAGAAATTTTAAATGGCAGGGAAAGGGTAGACTTCATTGAACTGACAGTTGAGTGAAGACTTGAAGTAGGTGAAAGAACGAGCCTTGCATTCTAGATAATTTTAGGGGCTAGATAATTTTAGTTTGAGGATACAGCAAGTTTAAAGGTCCTGTGGTGGCTAGAGCAGGCCTGAAGTATTTGAGGAATGCAAGGTCATTGCAACTGGAATGAACTGACATGGGGCAGAGTAGTTTGATATGAGGTTGAGAGGAGAATAAACAGCTGGAACAGAGGCACAAAGATGTTGTAGTCAGATGCCATTAGGTCTGAAAGACCATTGTAAGGACTCGAGTGAGATGGCCAGAGGAAGGTTTTGAGCAGTGAGTGACATGATCTATTGTAATTTAGACTTACCAGAACCACTTGACTGCCAGGTCCAGAGTAGACTACAGTTTGGGGAGTGATGAAGGCAGTGGCAAGGGCCGAACAAACAGTTGAGAGGAGAGTACCAATCCAAGTTACAGGTGGTGATGGCTTGGATTGAGTAATAGCTGTGGAAGTGGGTAAGAAGTGGTTGATTACTGGATAAATTTTGAAGGTATAGGCGAAAGGATTTGCTGACATACTTGAAGTGGAATGTGAAAGAAAGAGGGGGAGTCATATGGATATCTCTTAAGGTTTATCCCTGAGATTGCAATAATGGAGTTGCTACTGTCTGAGAAAGGGAAGACTTAAGAGAAACAGGTTTGGAGGGGGAAGGTTAGGAGCTCAATTTTGGTTTGTTAAGTTTGAGATGTTTACTGGATAGTTAAGATGGGTCTGGAATTTAGGGGAAAGGCCTAGGGTGGAGCTGTAAAATTGGGAATTACCATTATGCAGTTAATATTTAAAGGTAAGTGTCTGGATGAAGTCACCATAGGAATCAAAGTAGCCAGAAAAAAGAGGTTTGTGAGTGAGCCTTAGGACATTTTCTATGTGAAGAGGTTGAGGAGGTGAGGGATATCATGTAAAGAAGATAGATTAAGCTTCTCATGAGGAGGAGAATGAGATGTCCTGGGAGCCAAGTAGGGAAAATGCTTTAAGGCATCTCAATACAGTTTATATAGATTTTTCTGGGTGTTTTTCCTTTGACCAGCCACTCTGGTCTTAGCCATCTCTTATGCTGCTGCCAGAGCTTCCTAACTGGTTGCCTAGTTTCCATTCTGTTTTTCACAGAGCAGCAGGAGAGATCTTTTAAAAATGTAAATAAGATAATATTCTTTTCCCAAAATCCTATCTTACTTAAAAAAATCACACTTAAAAATCCTTGCCAAGGCTTAGAGGATTTTACATGCTTTGACTACTTCTTAACTTTCTGGTTTCATCTCCTACCACCATTCTGGCCCCCTTGCCGTTCCCCAAATATGTCAAGCTTATTCCTGCCTTAGGACTTTTGATTTGTTTATTTATTTATTTATTGGCTGCACTGGGTCTTGTTGCTGCGTGTGGACTTTCTCTAGTTGTGGTGAGCAGTAGGTCTCTCAGTGCAGTGGCTTCTCTTGTTGCGGAGCATGTGGTCTACGCATGTGGGCTCAGTAGTTGCAGCATGAGGGCTCAGTATCTGTGGCGCATGGGCTTAGTTGCTCCGCGACATGTGGGATCTTCCCGGACCAGAGCTTGAACCCGTGTCCCCTGTATTGGCAGGTGAATTCTTAACCACTGCGCCAGTAGGGAAGTCCCAGGACTTCTGTATGTACTTCATGACATTGACTAATCCTGGCTTGGTAGTCAGGGAAAGGATATATTTATTGATTTGCTAATTTTGTTAGTCACAGTTAGAAGGAGAATTAGGTAGAGATGTTGAAGATGAATGGGATACGTTTTCCCAAAGTGTTCCGAGAAACAGTAGTCCCTGGAGATGCCTCTGCAGAAAGGGTTTATAGTCAAATAAGTTTAGGAAATGTTGCATCTGTTTTTCTCCCTTGGGCCCAGACAAGTAACAATAGACTTGTTTTATGGCTCATTTCATGGTCTCTCTTGGTGAGTGTTCTGTGTTTGTGTGAAAATAATGTATGTTTTCTGTAGTTTGTGGGGTAGAATCCTCTCTAAATGTTATCTAGGTTAAGTTGGGTTATTGTATTTAAATCTTCTATATTCTTATTGATTTTCCTTTTTTTTCTGTCAGTTCCTGAGAGCAGTGTTGAAATTTCCAACTGTAATTCTGGATTTGTCTATTTTTTCTTTTAGTTTTGTTGATTGTTGTTTCAAGTTTTTTGAATCTCTGTTATTTGATATACCTGTTAAAGATTATATTTTCTTGATGAATTGACTATCACAGTGTATGTTCCTCTTTGTATCTGGTAATACTTCTTGCTCGGAGGTGTTCCTTGTTTTGTATTAATGAAGCCAATCCAGCTTTCTCATGGTTAATATTTACATGGTATATCCTTTTCCATATGTGTCAGAGTCACCAAGACTACCTTCAGGTTTGATGGTTTGTTAGAAGGATCAAAGCTGTTGTACTTACAGATGGAGTTTATTACAGGGAAAGAATACAGATTAAAATGAGGAAAAGGTGCGTACAGTACAGTGGAGTCCAGGAGAAACCAGGTGTGAGTGTCCAGTTGTCTTCTCAGTGTTGTGAGACAAGTGTGAAGTACTGCCAACCAGGGAAGCTCAGCTAGGCCTTGGTATGCAGGGTTTCTTATTGGGGGTGAGTCAGGTAGGCATGGAGCAAGCTTGTGACTGACCTTAGCTACTCAGTCTCCAGCTCTCCTCTCTCCTGCCCAGGTCACACTGATACAATGTGGCCCAGGATAGGATGAGAACAAAAATAGGAGTTCATCATAAATCACATTGTTAGCATAAACTGTCTGGCAAGGCCCCAGGTATACAAAGACACTTAAAAAAATTGTGGTAGAATATATGTAACAAGATTTCTGTGTTACCAATTTCTAAGTGTACACTTCTCTGACACAAGTACATTTGTGTTACTTGCAACCATCTTCAGCAGCCATCTCTAGGATGTTTTCATCCTTCCCAACTGAAAGTTTGTACCAATTAAACACTTAACTCCCCATTGACTCCTTCCTCCAGCCCTGGCAACCACTCTTCTCCTTTCTTTATCTATGCGTTTGCCTATGCTAGGTGCCTCATTTAAGTGGATTCGTACAATATTTGTCTTCTTATGTCTGGTTTATTTCACTTAGCATGTTTTCAGAGTTCATTTATGTTATAGCATGTATCAAAATTCCTTTTTAAGGTTGAATAATAGCCATTGTATGATATACCATAATTTGTTTATTCATTTATCTGTTGATAGACATTTGGGTTGTTTTCACCTTTTGACTTTTGTGAGTAATACTGCTATGAATGTTGGTGTACAGGTATCTCTGCTGAGTCTTGCTTTCCGTTCCTTTGGATATCTATCTAGGAGTAGAATTGCTGGGTCATATAATAATTCTGTGTTTAACTTTTTGAGAAACCACCAAACTGATTGCCACAGTGGTTGCACCATTTTACATTCCTACCAGGAATGCACGGGGGTTCCATTTTTTTCACAGCCTTGACAACACTTGTTATTTTCCTTTATTTTTGTATAATAGCTATCCTAATGAGTGTGAGTTTGTATCATTTTGGTTTTGATTTGTATTTCTCTAGTGACTAATTTTGTTGAACACCCTTTCATGTGCTTATTGACCATTTGTATATCATCTTTGGAGAAGTGTCTTTTCAGGTCTTTTGCCCATTTTTGACTTGGGTTGTTTACTTTTCTTGTTGTCGTTGTTATTGAGTTCTTTATATATTCTGGAAATAAATCCTTGATCATATATATGATTTGTAGGTATTTTCTCCCATCCTATAGATTGTTTTTTTACTTTCTTGGTAATGTTCTTTCATGCATAGAAGTTTTAAATTTTGATGAAATTTAATCTTGTTTGTTTTTTCTTTTGTTACTCATGCTTTGGTTTTATATCTAAGAAACCATTGGCAAATCTAAAATTATGAAGATTTGCCTCTGTATTTTCTTCTGAGAGTTTTAGCTTTTACATTTAGGTTATCGATCCATTTTGATTTAAGTTTTGTATATGGGGTGGGTTGGGGTCAGCTTCATTCTTTTGCATGTGGATATCTAGTTGTCTCAGCACCGTTTGTTGAAGAGACTATTCTTTCCCCATTAAAAATTCAAATCAATAGACCATGGATTTTTGGGTTTATTTCTGGACTCTTAGTTCTGTTCCATTGGTCTGTATGCCTGTCCTGTGTCACTACCGTAATCTTTTGTTTTATTTATTTATTTTTTTGGCCATGCCTCATGGCTTGTGGAATCTTAGTTCCCCAACCAGGGATTGAACCATGCCCTTGGCAGTGAAAGCGCAGGTTCCAAACCACTGAACCGCCAGGGAATTACCACTACCTTACTGTTTTTAGAAGGTAGTTTGGTAGATATTGAATTCAGTGGGTATGCTGACATTACTTCTTTTAGCATTTTATAAGTATTCTGTTGTATTTTGGCTTGCACAGATTCTGAGAATTCTGTGATTTTTATTTTTTTATTTTTATTTATTTATTTTTTTAAACACTTATTTTTATTTTTTGACACACGGTCTTAGTTGCTCCGCGACATGTGGGATCTTCCTGGAGCTGGGATCAAACCCATGACCTCTGCATTGGCAGGCGGATTCTTAACCACTGCGCCACCTAGGAAGCCCTGTGATTTTTAAATATTTGTTCCTCTGAGTACAGGGTGTCTTTTTTCCTCTGGTTGCTTTAAGATTTAAAAAAATTATTACCATTTTCCTGCTAGTCTATTATCATGTGCCTTTGAATAATTTTCTTTGAATTTAATCCTGTTTGGGATTTGTCAAGTTCTCCCATGTGTGGGTTGTAGTTTGCAGCAAATTTGGAAAAACAGTCATCATTATCATCTCAGATAAGTTTTCTTTTTCACTTCCTTTGTTTTCTAGACTCCAAATAAAAGTGTGTTAGATAGCTTAATATTGTCCCACAGTTCACTGAGAAATATTTTTTTCCTCTTTTTTCTCTGCTTCCTTTTGAATAATTTATTTTGCTTTATCTTCAAGTTCACTGATTTTTTTTCTTGTGCAATATCTAATTTTGCTTTTAATTCTGTCAGTGACGTCTTTTAAGTATAAAAGAATTAAAATAACTGCTGATTTCATGGTTTCACCTGAATATTTTCTTTCTTCTTTCTTTTCTTTTCCCTTTGCTTTTCTTTTTTGCCACATTGTGCGTTTTGTGGTATCTCAGTTCTCCAACCAGGGATTGAAACCAGGCCACAGCAGTGAAAGCGCCAAATCCTAACCACTGGACCGTCAGGGAACTCCTAATTATTAAGAAAATTTTTAAGAATTACTTTATTCATTACTGTTTTTTTGTTTTTTTCAGATGACAGATTTATTTATAGGTTTAAAAAACCATTTTCCCTCTTCTGTCCTAGAAATCAGATATTTATTCTTCTGGCATAAGTATTTAGTTGCTAGTCATACTGTTTTGCCTCAGAGCTGAGAAAAAGGGTAAAATTTTTTGTTTTTCTGTGATCAGAGCAACCTAGAAATTGAAAATGCATTTGAATTATGACTTAATATTGGCTTCGGATTATGTTTTTTAAATTAAATTTTAAATTAAAAAATTTTGAATGCATTTGTGTGTTTTAAAAATTAAAGATATTCATTGAAAAGTCTCATTCCTGTATCCTTCGGTGTATTCCATATTCCACTTCCCTTATAGGTAGTTGCCTTTATGAGTTTCTTGAGTACCTAGTGTTTCTTTATGCATATACAAGCACTAAGGGACATGTCATCATTTTCTCCCTCTTTTCAGCAAATGGAAGCTGAAGTGTAATAAGTATTTTGTCTTATATTGCCTTTTTGCACGTAACAAATTTAACAATTGAAGATCTTTTTATATTACAACAGAGAGTCATTATTCTACCTATCACTACCTTTTTTGGTCAGTGCTTATTCTGATTCTTCAAAGGAAGGTAGTTATGGTGCATACAGTAAGGTTATCCAGGGGTGAATAGCTAAATAAAGTATCATTAGATCTCCAGCAGTTGTTTTCAAACTTTTCAGCCTCAGAATTCCTTTATATTTTTCAAAATTATTGATAACCTCAAAGAACTTTTGTTTATGTGAATTATATCTGTTAATACCTATCAAATGAGAAACTAAAACTGAGAAACTTTAGAAATATTTACTTTTAATTCATTTAAAATAATCATAAATCCATTCCATGTTAACATAAGTAGCATTTAAAAAATTTTTTTATTGAAATATAGCAGATTTACAGCGTTGTGTTAGCTTCTGCTGTACAATAAAGTGAATCAGTCATACATATACATATATCAAGTCTTTTTTTTGATTCTTTCCCCATATAGGTCATTACAGAGTATTGAGTAGAGTTCCCTGTGCTATACAGTAGGTCCTTATTAGTAATCTATTTTATGTTTAGTGTGTATATGTCAATCCCAATCTCCCAATTTATCCCACCCCACCCCTCATAAGTAGCATTTTTAATGAAAATAACTTTCTCTTCCCAAACAGGGAGAATATGAGATTAGCTTTAAAATATTTATTTATTTATTTACTTATTTATTTAGGCTGTGTCGTGTGGCATACAGGATCTTAGTTCCCCAACCAGGGATTGAACCTGTGCCCCGTGCAGTGGAAGTGTGGAGTCTTAACCACTGGACCTCCAGGGAAGTCTAGGTTTTGTTGTTGTTGTTTTTGTTTGTTTGTTTTTTTCTTTTCAATTGAAGTACAGTTGACTTACAGTGTTGTGTTAGTTCCAGGTGTAAGGAGATTGGCATTTATTAACATTTTTGCAAGTATATTTAATGTCTAACTTAATAGAAAACAGCTGGGGACTTCCTTGGTGGTGCAGTGGTTAAGAATCTGCCTGCTATTGCAGGGGACATGGGTTTGATCCCTGGTCCAGGAAGATACCACATGCCTTGGAGCAACTAAGCCCGTGCGCCACAACTGCTGAAGCCACACGCCTAGAGCTGGTGCTCCGCAACAAGAGAAGCCACCACAATGAGAAGCCCATGCACTACAACGAAGAGTAGCCCCACTCGCCGCAACTAGAGAAAGCCCAAGTGCAGCAACAAAGACCCAATGTAGCCAAAAAAGAAAAAAGAAAAAAGAAAACAGCAGGATTCTCATATCTGTTACTGTATTCACTCTGTTGTGATGTGTTATTTTACTTGAAGCACATGAGGAAATTCTGGTCTCATACAGATATGTAGTTAGAAAAGGGCAGAGTATTTTAACAGACTTTTCAGATAATTGTGGATATTCTTCTTTGATGCTATACGAAAACTCAAGTGGTAGTTTCTTACTTTTATTTTTTGTGTCCGTGTGTTTGTTCTCTACATCTGTGTCTCTATTTCTGCCTTGCATTTCCTCTTTCATAGTTGTTAGCATTTGCCTTATGTATTGAGGGGCTCCTATATTGGGTGCATATATATTTATAATTGTTATCTCCTCTTCTTGGATGGATCCCTTGATCTTTATGTAACGTCTTTTCTTGTCTCTTGTAACATTTTTTATTTTAAAGTCTGTTTTACCTGATATGAGTATTGCTACACCAGCTTTCTTTTGATTTCCATTTGCATGGAATATCTTTTACCATCCCCTCACTTTCTGTCTGTATGTGTGCCTAGGTCTGAAGTGGGTCTCTTGTAGACAGCATATATATGGGTCTTGTTTTTGTTTCCATTCAGCCAGTCTGTGTCTTTTGGTTGGTGCATTTAGTCCATTTACATTCAAGGTAATTATCAATATGTATGTTCCTATTACCACTTTCTTAATTGTTTTGGTTTTGTTTTTGTAGGTCCTTTTCTTCTCTTATGTTTCCTGCTCAGAGAAGTTCCTTTAGCATCTGTTGTAGGGCTGGTTTGGTGGTGCTGAATTCTCTTAGCTGTTGCTTGTCTGTAAAGCTTTTGATTTCTCCATCGAATCTGAATGAGATCCTTGCTGGGTAGAGTATTCTTGGTTGTAGGTTCTTCCCTTTCATCACTTGAAATATATCATGCCACTCCCTTCTGGCTTGCAGAGTTTCTGCTGAGAAATCAGCTGTTACCCTTATGGGAGTTCCCTTATATGTTATTTGTCATTTTTCCCTTGTTGCTTTTAATAACATTTCTCTGTCTTTAATTTGTGTCAGTTTGACTACTATATGTCTTGGTGTGTTTCTCCTTGGGTTAATCCTTCCTGGGACTCTCTGTGCTTCCTGGACTTGGGTAGCTATTTCCTTTCCCATGTTAGGGAAGTTTTCAACTATAATCTCTTCCAGTATTTTCTCAGGTCCTTTCTCTCTCTCTTCTCCTTCTGGGACCCCTATAATGTGAATGTTGGTGCATTTAACATTGTCCCAGAAGTCTCTTAGGCTGTCTTCAGTTCTTTTCATTCTTTTTTCCTTATTCTTTTCTGCATCAGTGATTTTCACCATTCTGTCTTCCAGGTCACTTATTCGCCCTTCAGCCTCAGTTAATCTGCTCTTGGTTCCTTCTAGTGTATTTTTCATTTCAGTTCTTGTGTTGCATATCTCTGTTTGTTTGTTCTTTAATTCTTCTAGGTCTTTGGTAAACTTTTCGATCTTTGCATCCAATCTTTTTTCAAAGTCCTGGATCATCTTCACCATCATTATTCTGAATTCTTTTTCTGTAAGGGTGCCTATCTCCTCTTCATTGAGTTGTTTTTCTGGTGTTTTATCCTGTCCCTTCATCTGGTACAAAGTCCTCTGCTTTTTCATTTTCTCTATCTTTCTGTGGCTTTGGTTTTCAGTTCCACAAGACAAAATACTGCTGATACTGCTGTCTCTCTTACTTTTTAAACTTTTACTGATATATAGTTCACATACAATGTTACACATTTTTAATATACCTGTGAAGCTATCAACGAATCAAGGTGGTGTACTCCTAAAGGCAGTTTCGGAAAGATTTAATTGCAGTGTGGAATTTGAAATCTTAGCAATGAAATGAAATTTTCATGCTCTATTTTCATTAAGATCAGTTGGTCTGTCCTCTACTTGGAATGTTTCTTTCATCTGTGCAGGATTTTTTAACCCCATGCATTAATCATTTGGAAAATATTTGTTCCTTAGGTTATGCAGATCTTCTGAATGTTTACACATTTCATTATTCGTTGTCAGAAAATCACATTTGTTAATTTCACATTCATGTCAGAAAGTTATTTTTGTTTGTTTGTTTTTTTGGCACACGGGCTTAGTTGCTCCGTGGCATGTGGGATCTTCCTGGAGCAGGGATCGAACCTGTGTCCCCTGCATTGGCAGGCGGATTCTTAACCACTGCGCCACCTAGGAAGCCCCCCAGAAAGTTATTTTTGATGTGGGAAGCTTTTAAGTCCACACTGGTAGAAACAAGTTAGCAATATATATTGACAGTTGTCTTCCTTGATATTACAGGCTCACTGTTGACCTTCAAGGAAATATATGCTAAATACCCAACATTAAGTAACCATCATTTGTCAGTCATTTTTTCAAGAAAAATGATGTTCTATAAAAAAGCGGCTGGTTCTTCTTGTAATGCAGTTGTGTAAGTGCCCTGAGACAACCATTATACTTCCCATTTCAACACACAGAATATTATAAAAGTATGTACTCAAGGGTTGAGATTTTATAAAATGTGTAATATTTATAGCTACAGTTATATCAAAGACATTCTTGAATGAAACTGGCTTTTTTTATTTTTTAATAGTGTGGTGAGTGTGTGGTGGCGAAGAATGTAATGAATGATAGTATAGTGTGGTGCTACTGCCAAGATAACAGCATTTTTACCTACCATTACTTTTGAGTGATCAGTGAATGCCAATGAGTGAAATATAATGAGTGCCAATACAGTGAAGGAAGCAAATAATGTTTTTAGTAGTTTGAAAATGGTTTCGACCTGATGGACCTTCTGAAAGGGTCTTGGGTATTCCTAGGAATCTACAGATGTTACTTTGAGAACCTCTGGTTTGTAGAAATTCTTACTTCTTCCTTGGCAGTTGTAATTAAACCTCCCCACCCTCCGCCAAGAACTCTTCATTGTAGTAGTTATCAGTCTTTTTTTTTTTGCTGGCCATGCCCATGGCATGTGGGATCTTACTGATAGTTCCCTGACCAGGGATCAAACCTACACCCCCTGCATTGGAAGCTCGGAGTCTTAAGCACTGGACCCTCAAGGAAGTTCCATGGTTATCGATGTTAATGTCTCTCTACACACATACACACACACACACACACACACACACACACACACACACACACACCCCCCCATACCTTATGCCGTATATTACATACTCCTAATTACAGTGGCTCGAGGAAAATGGGGAGATATAATTTATAAATCATAGGTGATTTTGATAAACTTCCTCTCTCACCTCTGTTTCTCAAAGTGTGGTGAGGGACTATCATAAACCTTTTGATTTAGAATTGCTGATAAGTGGGACCCAGATGTCTGCCTTTTTACCACACACTAAAGTTGGTTGTAATACACAGCATAGAGAACCACTGTTTTGAGTCTTTCGGAAGAAAACTGAGTTGCTCAAAGTAGAAGATGACATCACCGTTATCAGTTTTGTATTTACTGCTCAGAGTGGAAGGTGACATCACCGCTATCGTCTTTGTATTTCCAGCTCCCAAAGAAGTGTCTGGCACAGAGCAGGAGCTCACCAAATGCTTTATGAGTGATTGAATGACTAATCTGACTAGATTGTTATATTGTTTGTCTGACACCAACTTGCCAAATATATGATGACAAAGTTAGCCTTAAATTATGTATTTCATTATATTTTTTTGTCTCATTAAATGTGTATGTATTTCATATGTATTTCATTAAATTATATATTTCATTATATTTTGTAGCGTGCTTACTTTACAAGTATATTTTAGAATTTAAAAATATTTATGTCAGGTAATATGGCTGTAGTGCTTAATGATTGCTGCTTCATTGGTTTCCTTTTGTATTTAAGCTTCTGATTTTAGATAACCTACATGATTTGGCTTATGCCCGCCTATCGTACCTCATCTTTTGTCACTCTCTTCCTTGTTTTCTATATTTTAGGATTCATGAAACTGATCATTTTTCCTCCTGGTTCCTTTAATATGTTAAGCTTCTTACTGCAGAGCCATTGTACTTGCTGTTGTTTCTTCCCAGAAGTCTCTTTGTCCCGCTCATTTCTTGCCTCTTTCTTCCTCTTCTTCAGGTCTCCATTCAGTTGTTACATGCTTGAGGTGCCTTTCCTGTCTTTGTTTTTACTCCCTCTTCCTCTGCTGCACATAAAGTGGCAATGAAATGGTCTATTTCTTTCATTGCATTTATCACAATTTGAAGTTACTTTGTTTACTTATTTACTATCTGCTTCCCTCCTCTAGAATATATGCTCCAGGAGAACATAGACCTGCCCGTCTTGTTTATTTATTTTTTAAAATAATTTTTAAAAATAGATTTATTTATTTATTTACTGACAGTGTTGTATCTTCATTACTGTGCACGGGCTTTCTCTAGGTGTGGTGAGCAGGGGCTTCGTTTTGGTGGCTTCTCTTGTTGTGGAGTATGGGCTCTAGGCATGTGAGCCTCAGTAGTTGTGGCAAGAGGGCTCAATAGTTGTGGCTTGCAAGCTCTAGAGTGCAGGCTCAGTTGTGGCGCACGGGCTTAGCTGCTCCGCAGCATGTGGGATCTTCTACGAGGGCTCCAACCCATGTCCCCTGCATTGGCAGGCGGATTCTTAACCATTGCGCCACCAGGGAAGTCCCCAGTTGACTAGAAGGCAAGAAGCTGACTGTTAAGTTATCTAGACTCCATTTCTGCTTTGTGTAGAATTCTTTGACTCCTTAGGCTACTTATCAGCTGTTGGCCAGCCTATAAATCAGCTCTTCTTGGGTTCAGACCCCCATTCCTATTCTAGTCAGCTGTGACTAGATTGGAAGGGTTATTTGGTATTATGCTTTATATAACTGTACTTGGTACTACTACTTGTCTCTGCATTTGACTCTGGTGAAGAGGTAATACAGAGGTGAGTAGGGGAGAAATAACGGTGGATGGGAATTAGAAGAGGCCTTTCTGTAGAGGTAGAAGTATGTTAAAATCTCGAATGCTGTGATGTTCTCGGGGAGGGAGATTTCCAGTTAGAATACATGGCTGAAATACAGTAAAGAATGTTGGATAGGGAGGCTAGGACTACATCATATAGAATCTTACTGGGCTGGTAAAATGGTTTGGGTTTTATTCTGATTATGATGGGAATCCATGTGAAATGGCAGAGAGAACTCAAAAAATTTTGATCAAGCATTAAAATATAATAAACTTTGAATGAAGAGCTGTGATTTAAAAATCAAAAAAAGCCCTTAAAACATTTCAAAATTACCTTGCTAATGTGGAATGTGCTAATTCACAGTAGCAATGGAATTTTAACAGCAATGTAATTTAATCACCAGTTTTCAATTCTTTTTAAATTTCAAAGTGGTTTTTTTTTTTGGAGGAGGGGAGCTTTACTATGTTTATTAGAAAATTACCCTAGAAAACTACCATCATGTCTTTGTGACAGTGGGATACTTTCAAGAAAAACACAATTGGTTTTTTTTTATTTTTTTATTATCTATTTTATACATATTAGCGTATATATGTCAATCCCGATGTCCCACTTCATTCTCCCCCTTTCCGCACTTGGTGTCCATACGTTTGTTCTCTACATCTGTGTCTCTGTTTCTGCCTTGTAAACTGGTTCATCTGTACCATTTTTCTAGATTCCACATATATGTGTTAATGTAAGATATTTGTTTTTCTCTAAGTTACTTCACTCTGTATGACAGTCCATCCACTGGACTGTCATACCTATGTGACCTACATACCTATGTATATGTAGGTCCATCCATGTCTCTACAAATGACCCAGTTTTGTTCCTTTTTATGGCTGAGTAATATTCCACTGTATATATGTACCACATCTTCTTTATCCATTCATCTGTTGATGGACATTTAGATTGCTTCCATGACCTGGCTATTGTAAATAGTGCTGCAGTGAACATTGGGGTGCATATATCTTTTTGAATTATGCTTGTCTCTGGGTGTATACCCAGGAGTGGGATTGCTGGGTCGTATGGTAGTTCTATTTTTAGTTTTTTAGTTGTTTTTAAATAACTGATTTAAGATATTTTGGGTTATGGACTCAGATACAGTCTGTCTACCAGTATGTCCATCATCTGGTATAGTAATAAATGGTTAGGTTCTACATATCAGTTAATCAGGAAGTATTTACGAAATACATGGTAGCATTACACTAAGAATTTTGAGGAATAGAAAATAAGTGCAAATGAACCCTCACCTAAGTTCAGATGAGCCAGCCTCTAATAGTAGGGCTTCTGTATTTGGCTTAATGACTATAGCCAACATTTATTGAGTGCTTACTATGTCAGGCATTTGCGCTTGCATTCTTTTTTAATACAACAAGCATGTGAAAAAGCTGAGGCTTAGGTTGTCTGAGGTCACGAAGTTTGTGCTCGTGTTCTGACTAGTTGGCTTCACAGTTTGCACTCTCACCCACCTTTCCATATTGCTTTCCACACAAGGTTTTTAATAAATTAATATACTAGATTATTAAACATATGTTCATTTGAAGATAATATATTAGGAAATTAACTTTTACAACAAGTTTTATTTTGTGGAGTTTCAGAGTTTAAGATGAATAAAGGCAAAAATAATCATTAAAAAAAATCCCATATGGATAAAGTTGTTAGCCATTCGCGTTGCATAAATTATACAGTGCCCATGTTTCAATATGTAGGTCTTGTAATTAATACACATCTTCAAGCATAAGAGCTTTCAGTAGCTACTTATTTTTTGTCTATCCGGCAAACAAGCAAACTCTTTAACGTAGGCCTTAAGGGGTCACCTATTCCAGCTCTCCCCTTCTGAACTATGCAGGCTTTTGTTTGATGCAGCTGGAATTGTCATTTCCACTTCTGTGATTTTATTCATAGCTTCCTTCTGTTTGGCAATATCCTGCCATCTTCTCCTCTGGTTCTACATTAACACTTAAGTCCATTTTTCTTCCCAGCATTTTTCCTTCTTCAGAAATCTTTAATGCCTCATTAGTCAGTGTGTATATGTTTTGTTCAGCTGTTTTCCCAACTGGATAAGCCTCTTGATGGAAGTGGCTGTCACTGATACCTTTTTGTAGTTGGTGTCTTATACACACAAAGAGCTCAATAATTGCATTCTAGTGAAAAAGGGGATAAAAAGCTATAATGGCAATATCAGTAATGCTTTTTAATAAACATTTTCATTTTGTTTATCCTATCTCATTATAAATCTTAAGTTTATAATCTGAAAATTTATATTCTGATGAAAGATTTGGTGTTTAATTTCATCAGAAAGTGAAAGGTTGGAACTCTGAAAGGAAAAGGAAAGTGTGTTTTGTGTTGGTTTGTATGAAGAGCAAGAATATGATCATAGTAATTAATACTGTGAGTATTTAGAAATGGATATTCCCTTGACATTTGATATATTTAGTCATACTTCAAAACAGTTTTCTCGAATACCTTATATTGGTTTAAAAAATGTAGTCTTTATAGGTTTGACTTATACTTTCTAAATTTGGTATGTACATGAGGAAAGCTTTTGACTTCAGCTTGTTTGCACTGTTCATTAGTGTTTTTCTACTTTGAACTCTTATTTAAAACTTTTAAACTGTCTGTTTGCTTCCTCAGTTGCCACTTTATCTTTCTCCTGGGACTTGGTGCTTTCACTGCCATGGCCCCAGGTTCAATTCCTGGTCCGGGAACTAAGATGCTGCGCAGTGCGGCCATAAATAAATAAACAGATAGATAGATAGAGAGTCCAGGTGGAAGTTAAACTTAACCTTATTCTCAGTTTATGGGCCACTTAAAGAGAAAGTGGTTTGCATGTATAATCCAAATTTTTGGACAGTGTGGGTTCTTTTTTAAAAATTGTCTCTTCATAATTTTAGTGAGTATATATGTTTAGTAGTTTTTAGAAATGTGGCCACTAATGCTAGATCATTATAATATATATATTTTGACATTATTTTCAGCATTTTTTTATTTCTGCCACATTGAAATGTGTTTTGGAGTCTAGACCTCTTTCTCAGCTCATCATTGCAGTGTACTTGCTTCCTTTCCTTTCAGTCTCTCTAGAGACAGTTTGTTTCTAGAGACAGTTTGTTTCTAGGCAAAACCACTTTGTTTTTTCATACTCAGTCCACATGGGGTGGGGAAGAAATGGAACTAGGACACCACTGGCCTTTTTCTACATAACCACTGAAGGGTGTGTAAGCTAAGTGTTCTTTAAATCTGGGTGGCATCTTCTGCATGTCTCTGTGGTAGGGCATGGGTTTAAGTGTTTAGGCTTTCCCTTAACCAGGCCCAGTAAGACCCTATTGTATATGCATTGACTGCTGACTCCTCTGTCACACAGATCTGGAAGTGAGAATTTTCCTCAAACACCAGCTTTGTCTGGTTAAAGGAGCGTTGTCCCGGGAGAATGCATAATTTAGGAGTCGTTATACTCGCAAATGTGCTGGTGTCTATTTTTTTTACGTTAGTTTTACTTTCCTACTGCAGATTGTTTAAATGGAAGAAGAAGCCTTATTTTTATATGGTGTTCCTAGTCTGGCTTAAGAAAAATCAGTGTATCCCTTACAACTTTTATGATTTCACTACCTGTTTCTATTACTCATGACCATTGTTTTCTTTGTCTTTGTGGCATGTGGTTATAAACACAAGGTTGAGTTGATTTAGATTTTGGTATTCTATATCTGTCCGTAGATTTTTTATAAGTTTGTTGGTGTTTTGTAGTTTGAATTGCTGGATTTCTAGAGATTTTGAAACCATGAGAAAACAAACATATATGAATGTGCATATGCTTTAATTTTTACTTAGAAGCCAATTTGACTCATTAGAAAAGTGCATAACACTTTAAGTATCCATTACATAAATCATCTTGTTAGGCATATGTAATGTTTTTAAACAATTATGTTTTGAATATGAAAACAAAGTATGGTTGTCCAACCAATATTATGTTAATTGAAATTAATTTTCACATATTTAAATTGTTAACTGCAAGTGATGTGATACACTGCCCTTGCTTCTTTAAGTATCAGGCAAAAACATAACGAGTGAGGACTTCCCTGGCGGTCCATTGGTTAAGACTCCGTGCTTTCACTGTAAGGGGCACAGGTTTGATCCCTGGTCAGGGAACAAAGATCCTGCATGCCATGTGGCATGGCAAAACAAACAAACAAACAAACAACACAAAAACCATAGTGAGTAAATAAAGTGCCCTTCTTTAGTATTACAGAGTAAGGTAGGATAGTTTATGGGTATTCATGCTGTTAAACAGGTACAGAAGATTGGAGGTGGAGGGGGAGAGAGAATAGTTAGCACTTTATGATTTACTGACTTTTTTATTATACTATGAATGAAGATATGTCTAAATTGTCTTTGTTTTGTTGAGGGAAAATTCACATAATATAAAATTAGCCATTTTGAACTGTGTATTTCATTGGCGTTTAATACATTCACAATGTTGTGTAACCACCACCTATATCAGGTTCCAGAACATCCTCATAATCCCAAAAGAAAACATCATACCTATTAAGCAGTTACTCCCTATTCTCACCTACTTTCAGCCACTGTCAGCCACCAATCTGCTTTCTGTCTCTGTGGATTTACCTCCGGGATGTTTCATAAAAATGGAACCATAAAATTTGTGATCTTTTGTGTCTGGTGTTTTCATGGTTCTCCACTTTCTAGCATGTATCGGTATGTCATTCCTTTTTATGGCTAAATAATATTCTATTGTATGTATATATTCGTATTTTGCTTATCCATTCATTCATTGATAGACATTTGAATTGTCTCCATCTTTTGGCATTTGTGAAATACTGCTGCTATGAGACCATTTGTGCAGAAGTATTTGTTTGAATACCTGCTTTTAATTCTTTTGGGTTTTTACCTAGGAGTGTAAGTACTAAGTGGTATGATAGATCTATGCTTAATTTCTTTAGTAAATGGCAAACTGTTTTCCACAGTGGCTGCACCATTTTACAGCCCAACAACATATGAAAGTTGTAGTTTCTCCACATCCTCTTTGATCACTTGTTATTTTCTTTTTATTTTTTTAAATAGCCATTGTAATGAGTGTGAAGTGGTATCTCATTGTGGTTTGATTTGTTGAGCATCTTTTCATGTGCTTATGGGCCATTTGTATATCATCTTTGGAGAAGTGCTTTTTCAGGTCTTGCATGTTTTAAAAATTGGGTTGTCTTTTTATTGTTGAGTTGTAAGAGTTCTTTATGTATTCTAGCTATTCTTTTTTTAAATAAATACATAAATTTATCTATTTATTGGCTGCATTGGTCTTTGTTGTTGTGGGTGGGCTTTTCTCTAGTTGTGGCGAGCAGGGGCTACTCTTTGTTGTAGTGTGCGGGCTTCTTTTTGCGGTGGCTTCTCTTGTGGAGCACAGGCTCTAGGCACTTGGGCTTCAGTAGTTGCAGCATGTGGGTTCAGTAGTTGTGGCTCATGGGCTCTAGAGCACAGGCTCAGTAGCGGTGCTGCATGGGCTTTGTTGCTCTGAGGTATGTGGGATCTTCCTGGGCCAGGGATCGAACCCCTGTCCCCTGCATTGGCAGGCGGATTCTTAACCACTGCACCACCAGGGAAGTCCCTAATTCTTTATTAGATATACGATTTGCAAATATTTTCTCCCATTCTTTAGGTTGTATTTTCACTTTCTTGACAATAACTTTTCATGTACAAAAGTTTAATTTTGATAAATTAATGATAAAGAATCCACATTAAAACCATCAGAGCTAATAAAGGATACAAGATCAAGAAACAAAAAAACCCTGAAACTAACACAACATTGTTAGCAACTATACTACAATATAAAATAAAAATTTAAAAAAAGAAACAAAAAGCAGTTTTATTTCTGTTCATTAGCAGTGAGCAATCCGAAAAGGAAATTAAGAAAACAGTTTCATTTATGATAGAATCAAAGTGAATACTTAGCAGTAATTGTTTAAATTGAAATATAGCTGATTTACAATGTGTTAATTTCTAATGTACAGCAAAGTGATTCAGTTGTACATATGTACATTCTTTTTCATATTCTTTTCCATTGGCTTATAACAGGATATTGAATATAGTTCCTTGTGCTATACAGTAGGACCTTGTTGTTTATCCATTCTGTATGTAATAGTTTGCATCTGCTAATCCTAAACTCCAATCCATCCTTTCCCAACCCTGTCCCCCTCTTGGCAGCCACAAGTCTGTTCTCTGTGTCTGTGAGTCTGTTTCTGTTTTGTAGATAAGTTTGTTTGTGTCATATTTTAGATTCCACATGTAAGTGATATATGTGGTATTTGTCTTTCTCTGTCTGACTTACTTCACTTAGTGTGATAATTACCAGGTCCATCCATGTTGCTGCAAATGGCATTACTGCATTCTTTTTTATGGCTGAGTAGTATTCCACTGTGTATATGTAGCACATCTTCTTTATTCATTCATCTGTTGATGAACATTTAGGTTGTTTCCATGTCTTGGCTATTGTGAATAGTGCTGCAGTGAACATTGGGGTGCATGTAATTAAGAAGCGTTTTGCCTGTGCGTCTACAGTGTCTTTTCACTCGATTCTGAGGAGCATGATAGCACATTCTGAGTGTGACTGAGGACTATACTGCTTGGTCAAGAAACATGTTAACAGATGCCCCAAGACTCATTCGGAAACCAGACTGTGTGACAGTGTCCAGCATTGAATGGGTATTTAATAAATGTTTGGTTAAATGGGTGAATCAGTAAAAATAAACAACTATAAGACTGCTTGAGTAGTGGTCTAAAATATGAAAGAGGTTGAGATCAGCTAAACTAATGTTAAGTCTTTAAAACAAGCTACGTTTTCAAGTGTAGTAATAGGACTATTAAACTAAATGTAAAAGTGTTATGAGGGCCCAGGAAAAGAATTGTTTCTTCTGTTGAAAATTATGAAAAAGAAAAACCTGTGTTACTTTTATTACAAAGGTTAATTGGTGTACATTAAAGAAAATTAAGAAAATATAAATATGAAGCAGAAATTAATAACCTGTCATCCTAAAAGAACCTATCTTAGCTTTTTTCTGTGCCTGTGTATAAAAATGGGATCATTTAAATTTTTATATATATATATATATATATATATATATATATATATGTGGCTTTGTAGCCTGCTATATTCCCTTAACCATAAGTCTAGCATGTATAAAACCTTCTATTGAAATATTGGGTATTAGGAATCCTGCCAGAAAGTTTCCTGTGTGATTAGTACAGTCTTAAATGGCTAACTGGGTGTAATAACCAGCTTTTCCTATATAAAAGATAGATGAATTGTTTATAACATTTATCTAAAGTAAACATCATTAGTAAATATTAATAAAAGTATGTCATGCATGTAAGGTCAAATCAAATTGTTTGATATTTTACACGTTTTAGTAGTTTATGAACCCATGTTTTCCTATTTTTTTAGTTTAAAATTTAAAATTTTGTTATTATGAATATACTGTATTAAACTGAACCAGAACTCTAGTATATTCTAGATTATGAGAAAGGGTTAAAAACTTGGAATGGAAATGTCCTGTTTAGAGAGAAAATGTATTTAGTATCTAAAATTCTATCTGTTGTGGACATTGACAGTGAAATTCGGATGGAAACAAAAAACACAAGTAGAGATTAAATTATGAAACAAAACACTTAATTTGTATGTCAGGAATTTTGGGGGAAGCATGGAGTTTGGAATGTAAGAATATGAAGTTGAGGGTAGTTTTGTAATCAAGGAGATAAAACGTGAAAGAGGAAGAGGCCTCCTTTGTAATTAATCTGAGGCATTTGGAGAATTTATCATGCTACAATTTGGTCCCTCACAGAGCAGAACCAAATAACTGGAAGGTTTGCTACCAGGAGATGGATATCTGCTAATACTAATAGGGTAGCAGGCAGTGCAAGATTCAGAGACTTCCAGGTCAGGAGATCAGCATGAGAGTTCTTGAGCAGAGTTGGTGGTCCCAGGGTAGAAACTGTTTGCAGTCAGCCTGCTTGGGTATAGGCAGCTCTGGACCCCTGATGTTAATTGAAGCCAGGCAGAGCTTAGGTCTGTAGATGCGTCCTACTGCCAAGTGAGGCAGAATCAGATACTTCACAAGATGAGATACCCGTAACTGTTTAAATGAGGTGAGATGGTTTCATGGGTTGGCTGGAGGAAGATGTATAAAGATTATAGGAAGAAATAAAATAATCTTCAATGAAGTGCTTTTATTTGCCAGGCTTGATACTTTCCTGTATACTCTGATTTAGTCTTTTTGAGTTAGGCTTTGGTAGGGGAGGGGTGATTTTAATTTTTATTAAGTACATCAGCAATTCTCTTGAATGTGGCTCTTGGACCAGCGATTGAGACACCGAAGCAGGACTCTTGACTCTTGGTTGGCACTTGTGAGTTTGATTTCTATTACCTAATCATCCTGGTCAGTCCCTCATTGTTCTGAGGCCTCAGATGGCTCTCCAAACTAATACTTGAGAACAGAGGTCAGAACAGTAATTTCATAATTACTATTTTCAGAACATATATAAACAGCAAATCAAAAATTTAAAACCCTCTGCTAAACACTAAGACATTAAAAAAGTCATTGTTTTATTAAGGAATTGTATTTTTTTTCTTTTTTAAAAATTTATTTATTTATTTATTTATTTATTTATTTATTGGCTGCATTGGGTCTTTTGTTGCTGTGCACGGCCTTTCTCAAGCTGTTGTGAGTGGGGGCCACTCCACTGTGGTGCACAGGCTTCTCATTTGGTGGCTTCTCTTGTTGCAGAGCACAGGCTCTAGGTGTGTGGGCTTCAGTAGTTGTGGCACGTGGGCTCAATAGTTGTGGCTCTCGGGTTCTAGAGCACAGCCTCAGTAGTTGTGGCGCACGGGCTTAGTTGCTCTGTGGCATGTAGGATCTTCCTGGATCAGGGCTTGGGCTCGTGTCCCCTGCATTGGCAGGCGGGTTCTTAACCACTGCACCACCAGGGAAGCCCAGGAATTATATTTTTGTTAGAAATATTTGCTATTGGTTGCCAAATTATTGGGACCTATTATGTTAACATTTTTTACATAGCAGTTTCATTTAATGAAATTATGCTGATAACTACAAAAGAATTTAGTATTCATTTTTTTCATCCTCCTTTATAGAATGTTCTGCATTATCTATTTTTACAAAACTTTTTTCCCATTACAAAAATATGTAGTTATTTACTAAAGAAAAAGTTAGAATGTATAGAGATGACCAAAATAAGTCATCTTAACCATAATTTGACACCCAGACATAACTGCTGACAGATGTTGGTTTTATACTATTTACATGTGGCAGCATTTACTACTTTAGGTTGTTTTGCCTAAATGCAATATTCTTTCCAAAGATTTTTAACTTAAATTTTTAATAAATTTTAGCTAAAACAATATAAGTGAGATTCTTCAAGTGCGTGTAGAGCTAGCAAAAAGTGGTTTAGCTTTCTTTGGGATATGAATATCAGGCCTAGTTGTTGCTGCTGCTGCTGCTGCTGTTGTTGGATTTTTTAAAAATTGAAGTGTAGTTGATGTATAATATTGTGTTAGTTTTAATGGCAAACAGTTATGAGAGAAAAAGTTTATAGGTACCATCCATTATTCAAAAAAGGAGTATTTCTGCCCTTGTCTCCATTTCTTTCCCTCAAGTTTATGGTGCTCTGATTTCTGAAGGTCTTTCCAACTCTAAAAATCTGTGACTTTAATGAAGTGGAGAGAGTGTAATGAATTTCCATTTACCTAACATGGAATTACAAAATTATTAGCCCATTACCCGTGTGTTTCATCTATACCACTAATGGTTGCCCCCACATCATGTTTCTCCCACATTACTTTAACACACATCTCAGCATAACATTTCATATGCAGACATTTCAATATATACCTCTAAAAGAGAGAAACTATTTTTTAAAAATTTAAAACATAACCATACTAATATTATCATTTAAAAAATCATTAATTCCCACAAATTCAGTTAGTGCTCACATTTTCCTGATTGTCATGATTTCTTTTAAAACTGTTTTTAAGGTAGGATTTAAGTAAGGGCCATACATTACAGTTGGTTGATATGTCTCTTAAGTATTAAAATGTATTATTTTATTGTTATTTTAAAAATGTTTCTAACATGATCTTTTTAAATCTACACATTCCTCTATCTTACTCATTCTTTTTTTTTTTTTTGTTTTTTTTTTGCAGTTTTGTTACTGTGTTGTTGAAGAAACTGGATATTGTGATTTTTAGTGATTTCCATAGCCTGGATTTTGGTAATTGCACCTCTGTGGTGGTGTTCAATATATATTTCTTTCTCAGTATTTTATAAATATTGGTAATTAGATGTAGAGCAGCACTGTCCAATATAAATATAGTGAAAGCCATAAATTTGAGCAACATATAGGTTATTTGAAGTTTTTCTGGTATACACTTTGTTTTTAAAAAATATTATTTATTTTATTTTGGGCTTTGTCAGGTCTTAGTTGTGGCTTGCAGTGCGCAGGCTCCTCGTTGTGGTGTGTGAGCTTCTCTCTAGTTGTGGCGTGCAGGCTCCAGAGTGCATGGGCTCTCTAGTTGTGGCCTGTGTGCTCAGTAGTTGCGGCTCACAGGCTTAGTGGCTCTGTGGCATGTGTATCTTATTTCCCTGACCAGGAATCAAACCCACATCCCCTGCATTGGAAGGTGGATTCTTAACCACTGGACCACCAGGGAAGTTCCTGGTATACACTTTATTATTATTTTTTAAATTTTTACTTATTTACTTATTATTATTTGGCTGTGTTGGGTCTTTGTTGCTCTGTGTGGGCTTTCTCTAGTTGTGGTGAGCGGGGGCTACTTTTCATTGTGGTGCACGAGGTACTCATTGTGGCTTCTCTTGTTGCAGAGCACAGCTCTAGGTGCGTGGGCTTCGGTAGTTGCGGCATGTTGGCTCAGTAGTTGTGGCACATGGGCTTAGTTGCTCTGTGGCATGTGGGATCTTCCCAGACCAGGGATCAAACCCATGTCCCCTGCACTGGCACATGGATTCTTAACCACCGTGCCGCCTAGGAAGTCCTCAAGGGATACTTTCAATCCTCAATTTTTTGGCTACCCAAAGGAACAATTCATATAGAGAAAGTAGGATAAGTAATGCTTGATTCTTTTTCTTTCTTTACCAGTTATCAAAATAACGAGTTGGTTCCCTAGCAGTATCCAAAGGTAACCAGCAAACTTCTTTCTTCAAGTGTCATTGTAAACTCATAGATTTAAAAGATACTCAGATTATCTCATCTTTAGCCAGTGGGAGCCTCATTAAGCTAGCTCTTGTGTATTTTTGACCTGGCCCTAATAGTCTTTGATAGCTTTCTTGCTTTCTGGTGTGTTAGTCTGTATTCTCCAGAGAAACACAACCAATAGAATGTAGGATAAATATATCTACATATATGAATATATAAAAAGAGACTTATTATAATGAACATGTTCATGCAGTTTTGGAGACTGACAACTCCTAAGACCTGCAGTTGGCAAGCTGGAGGCCCAGGAAGGATGATGGTATAGTTCCAGTTGAGAGTCCAGTAAGCTTGAGACCCAGGGGGAGCCATTGTTTTAGTTTGAGCCTGAAGGGAGGAAAAAAAAAGCAGCTTGAAGGCTATATGCAGAATTCCCTCTTACTTGTGAGAGGGTCAGCCTTTTTGTTCTGTTCAGGCCTTCAATTGATTGGATGGCCCACCCATATTAGGGAAGCAATCTGTTTCACTCAGGCTACAGATTCAAATGTTAATCTCATCTAGAAACATCCTTAGATGCACCCAGAATAATGTTTGACCAAACGTTTGGCACCCCATGATTCAGTCAAGGTGACATATTAAATTACCCACTGCATCTGGTTTAAGATGTTCCAGGCTTAATTTCACATTTCCTGTCCCAGATATGGACTCCATTTTCCCAAGGAGCCTGGATCTTTACTCTCTTAAACAAAATCAAAGTAGCAAAGTCTTCTAAATAATGTTGGCAGTAAGTGCTGTCTGATGATTCTTTTTTTTTTTTTTTTTTTTGGCGCACAGGCTTAGTTGCTCCGTGGCATGTGGGATCTTCCTGGAGCAGGGATCGAACCCATGTCCTCTGCATTGGCAGGCGGATTCTCAACCACTGCACCACCTAGGAAGCCCCAAGATTTTTTTTTTTTTTTTTTGGCACACGGGCTTAGTTGCTCCGCGGCATGTGGGATCTTCCTGGAGCAGGGATCGAACCCATGTCCTCTGCATTGGCAGGCGGATTCTTAACCACTGCACCACCTAGGAAGCTGTTTTTTTTAATTTGGAGTGTAATTGCTTTACAATGTTGTGTTCGTTTCTGCTGTACAGTGAAGTGAATCCACTATATATACACATATATTCCCTCCCTCTTGGACACCGCCCCTCCCCCCCAATCCTACCCATGTGGGTCATCACAGAATGCTGAGCTGAGCTCCCTGTGCTATACAGCAGATTCCCACTAGCTATCTGTTTTACACATGGTAGTGTATTTATGTCAAACCTTATCTCCCCATTCATCCCATCCTCCCCTTCCCTGGTGTCCACATGTCTGTTCTCTACGTTTGCATCTCTGTTCCTGCCTTACAAATAGATTCATCTGTACCTTTTTTCTAGATTCCACATATATGTGTCAATATATGATATTTGCTTTTCACTTTCAGACTTACTCTGTACGACAAACTCTAGGTCCATCCACATGTCTACAAATGACCCAGTTTTGTTCCTTTTATAGCTAATATTCCATTATATATATACACACTACATCTTCTTTATCCATTCGTCTGTTGGTGGACATTTAGGTTGTTTCCATGTCCTGGATATTGTAAATAGTGCTGCAGTGAACATTGGGGTACATGTGACTTTTTGAATTATGGTTTTCTCAGGGTATATGCCCAGGAGTGGGATTACTGGGTCATATGGTAGTTCTATTTTTCGTTTTTTAAGGAACTTCCATACTGTTCTCCACAGTGCCTTTATCAATTTACGTTCCTACCAACAGTGCAACAGGGTTCCCTTTTCTCCACACCCTCGCCAGCATTTACTGTTTCTAGATTTTTTAGTGATGGCCATTCTGACCAGTGTGAGGTGATACCTCATTGTAGTTTTGATTTGCATTTCTCTAATAAATTAGTGATGTTGAGTGTCTTTTCATGTGCCTTTTGGCCATCTGTATGTCTTCTTTGGAGAAATGTCTATTTAGGTCTTCTGCCCATTTTTTGATTGAGTTTTTTTTGGTGGTGGTGTTTTTTTTTTCACTGTATGATATCATTTATATGTGGAATTTAAAAAATAATACAGATGAATGTATATGCAAAACAGAAACAGACTCACAAATATAGAAAACAAACTACTGGTTACCAAAGGTGAAAAGGAAGGAGGGTGGGGTAAATTAAGGATATGGGATCGATAGATGAAAACTGGAATGTATAAAATAGATAAGCAACAAGGGTATATTGTATAGAGCAGGGAATTATAGCAGTTATCGTGTAATAACTTTTTTCTTTAAGAACTTTTATTGAGATACAATTGACATACAGTAAACTGCATATATTTAGAGTGTACAGTTTGGTATTTTTGTTCTAATTAGTAATATATGAATGGCAATCCCAGTGTCCCAGTTCATCCCACCCCAGCCCCCCTGTTTTCCCCACCTGATGTCAATATGCTTGTTCTCTACATCTGTGTCTCTATCTCTGCCTTGCAAACCAGTTGATTTCTACCATTTTTCTACATTCCACGTATATGTGTTAATATACAATATCTGTTTTTCTCTTTCTGACTCACTTCACTCTATATGACAGTCTCTAGGTCCATCCATGACTCTACAAATGTCTCAATTTCATTCCTTTTTACAGCTAAGTAATATTCCGTTGTGTGTATGTACCACATCTGCTTTATCCATTCATCTGTTGATGGACATTTAGGTTGCTTCCATGACCTGGCTATTGTAAATAGTGCTGCAGTGAACATTGGAGTGCATGTGTCTTTTTGAATTATGATGTTCTCTGGGTATATGCCCAGTAGTGGGATTACTGGGTCATATGGTAACTCTAGTTTTAGTTTTTCAGGGAACCTCCATACTCTTCTCCATAGTAGCTGTATCAATTTACATTCCCACCAACACTGCAAGAGCGTTCCCTTTTCTCCACACCCTCTCCAGCATTTACTGTTTCTAGATTTTTTGATGATGCCCATTCTAACCAGTGCGAGGTGATACCTCATTGTAGTTTTGATTTGCATTTCTCTAATTAGTGATGTTGAGCAGCTTTTCATGTGCCTCCTGGCCATCCATATGTCTTCTTTGGAGAAATGTCTATTTAGGTCTCCTGCCCATTTTTTGATTGGGTGGTTGGTTCTTTTTTGATATGAGCTGCATGAACTGTTTGTATATTTTGGAGATTAATCCTTTGTCCATTGCTTCATTTGCAAATATCTTCTCCCATTCTGAGGGTTGTCTTTTTGTCTTGTTTATGGTTTCCTTTGTTGTGCAGAAGCTTTTAAGCTTAATTAGATCCCATTTGCTTATTTTTGTTTTTATTTTCATTACTCTAGGAGGTGGGTCAAAAAAGATCTTGCTGTGATTTATGTCAAAGAGGGTTTTTCCTTTGTTTTCCTCTAAGAGTTTTATAGTGTTCAGTCTTACATTTAGGTCTTTAATCCATTTTGAGTTTATTTTTGTGTATAGGGTTAGGTAGTGTTCTAATTTCATTGTTTTACATGTAACTGTCCAGTTTTCCCAGCACCACTTATTGAAGAGGCTGTCTTTTCTCCGTTGTATATTCCTGACTCCTTTTGTCATGGATTAGGTGACTGTGGGTGCGTGGGTTTATCTCTGGGCATTCTATCATTGATCTATATTTATGTTTTTGTGTGGGTACCATACTGTCTTGATTACTGTAGCTTTGTAGTATAGTCTGAAGTCAGGGAGCCCGATTCCTCCAGCTTCATTTTTCTTTCTCAAGATTGCTTTGGTTATTTGAGGTCTTTTGTGTTTCCATACAAATTGTAAAATTTTTTATTCTAATTCTGTGAAAAATGCCATTGGTAAGTTGATGGGGATTGCGTTGGCTCTGTAGATTCCTTTGGGTAGTATAGTCATTTTCACTATATTGATTCTTCCAGTCCAAGAACATGGTATATCTCTCCATTTGTTTGTGTCATCTTTGATTTTTTTCATCAGTGTTTTATAGTTTTCTGAGTACAGGTCTTTTGCCTCCTAAGGTAAGTTTATTCCTAGATAGTTAATTCTTTTTGTTGCAGTGGTAAATGGGATTGTTTCCTTAATTTCTCTTTCTGATCTTTCATTGTTAGTGTATAGGAAGTCCTAGCCACGCCAGTCAGAGAAGAAAAAGAAATAAAAGGAATACAAATTGGAAGAGAAGTTAAACTATCATTGTTTGCAGATGGCATGATACTATACATAGAAAATCCTAAAGGTGCCACCAGAAAACTACTAGAACTAATCAATGAATTTGGCAATGATTCTTTTAATGATGAAAATACATTGAGATTCATACTTTTCAAAGCTTTACTTTAAAAGGCTTTGTTGGGAATTCCCTGGTGGTCCAGTGGTTAGGACTCAGCACTTTCACTGTGGTGGCCTGCATTCAATCTGTGGTCAGGGAACTAAGATCCCATAAGCCACCCGGCCAAAAAAAGTCTCTGTTTCAGGATTTTTATCAAGAAAGTGTCATTTCTTAAGACTAAATTGTCTTATATGCTACTTAATTTTCTTACTTCTTTTCTCACTTTTGGGAAAGAGGTTCTTGATGTCTACTCTGTCATTCCTACCTTGATCTTTCTTAGTTTCTGATATAACATTTGAGGAAAGCATTGAATGAAAGCTGATGGCATGGAGTCACAGCTAGTAGAATGCTTACAAATGATTGATAATTATCTTCTTTAAGCATCAGCCTAAACAATTCTACCTCTTAGTATGTTACAGTAACCTGGAATTATAGATATAATTGTTTACCTTCTTCATTTTACAGAAAAGGAAATGTGGCCTAGATCTCTAGGAAAGCTAGGACTGTCACCTGGATCACTTGCATCTCAGAGTTGCATGGCAGTGTGCTGTGTAGTAGGACAACCCCACAGTTCAGGGACAGACCAACATGGCTCAAAGCTTTTGACACTGCCATTTATTAGCTGTATGGAATACAGGATCTTTGTTCCCCAACCAGGGATCCAACCAGTGTCCCCCGCAGTGGAAGTGTGGAGTCTTAACCGCTGGGCCACCATGGAAGTCCCAAGGAAAGTTTGGTTTTTAAATTTTTTGTAAGCTAGAGATAATAACTATGTCATATGATTACTATGACAGTTAACCAAGAATAACATTTTAAGGAACCCAGTACTGTGTCTGTCACATTGTATGTAAACTATAAATTCTGGCTTTTCCTGTCCTTCTTGTTTGCAGTTTTTTTCTTTCCTCCTTTTTGAATTGAACATCAAGTATATCTACAGTAGCTGAAAGCAGTATGCTTTTGTTGCATTTATTACCTTGTTCATGGTATTTACTTAACACATTTTTTCTTTATTAGAATAAAAAAATTTGGTCTGGTCCTTTTCTGAACTTTCCAGATGACAGTTACTGAATTTCAGATTGAGAAGGTTTACTTTTATTCTGGAGTTCTTTATCCAGAATAACTTTGATTGTTATATCCCCATTTATTGTAATCAGTAAATATTAATCACATGTTTTAAATTATATTTTATGTGTCATCAGGGTAGAATGTAATCATGTTCATACTTGTATTCTGCTGCAGCAAACAGGATTGCTAGAAAGGCCATCATTAATAGATGTTTAAAAGTTGCTTTTTTGTCCTTAGATGAAAGATATGCTCCCAGTACCAAATGCTAATATTTTAAATTGCCACTCTCCTTTTTATTTTTTTAATTTAAAACTTTTTTTAAATGTTTATTTTAATTTTTAAATTATTAAAATTTTATTTTTTACTATTTTTTCCCCCATCTTTATTGGAGTATGATTGCTTGACAATGTTGTGTTAGCTTTTGCTATGTAGCGAAGTGAATCAGCTATATGTATACATATATCCCCATATCCTCTCCCTCTTGAGCCTACCTTCCACCATCCCTATCCTACCCTTCTAGGTCATCACAAAGCATTGAGCTGATCTCCCTGTGCTCTGCAGCAGCTTCTCACTAGCTATTTTACATTTGTTAGTGTATATATGTCAATGCTACCCTCTTAACTTCGTCCCAGCTTCCTCTTCCCACCCTGTCGCACTCTCCTTTTTAACGTGAAATGTTGTCTTGAGTTTCTGTAGAACTAGCTGCAGGATTGTTAACCTGTAATACATGTTTAAATGTGACTGTGTAGAGAACATCTAAGAAGCTGTTTATCTTGCAAAAAATACACTCTCAAATTCAGGTTGTTTGCTCTCTATTTGGATAAAATTCCAAAGCATATCCAATTGTTAACTTTCCCATGACATTAATAGATGACTTTATTGAAAGGTATAAAAATATTATTGCTAATGCCTAACGTTATATTTCGTTAAGTGAGTTAATTGATGTATTTGAAGCGTTGGAGACTTCAAATTGGGAGGCCTAAAGGTGATGAAAAAAAAGGCAATGATAGTTGATTTCACTTCTTCTTGGAGTGGTTTTCTTTTAATGACTCCATTTTCTTGTAACTCATCGTGTCTGTAAAACTACTTGTAAATGCACGTTTTACCCCCAACCACTGAAAACTAATTGCTCTAAGGTTACTGATTTCTCATAATCATCAAATACTACATTGATTGGCATTTTTTCTGTTCTCATCATGGTCATTCATTACAGACCATTGGATTCTGCTAATCTTCCTGAAGATCTTACCTCTTTGCTTTCCTTGTACTGTTTTTTCCCTCTAATTCTTGTGCTGCATCTCTTTTCTCCTTCCTTACTGGCTCAACTTCTTAACATGTATCTGTATCCCAAGACTCAAATTTTTAACATTTGTGCTGTCAACATCAATCTGCACACATTCAGACAGTTCCTATCCATTCTTGTCTCTCATCACCTTAATGACTCTGAATTCTGTGTTTCTGTCCTTGATCCTTTTTTTCTGCACTTAAGACTCTTATTCTTTATCAGTTGCATATCTTTACCTGGTTGCCTTATTTGTTGTCTCCTAAAACTTTCAGTGTGTTTAAATTGGTGTCTTCACCTTGGAACAAACTTCCTGGTCTTTTTTTCTGTCGTTGGTAGTGGTACTGTCATTTATCTAGCTCCCAAGTTTAGTTATCATTGATTCTTTCACTCACCCCTTTCCAATTTGTTTAGGCACAAAGTGTTTTTTTTATTTAAGAACTTTTATTGAGATATAATTGACATACAATAAACTGCATATATTTAAAGTGTACAATTTGATATTTTTTTCTTATTAGTAGTGTATATATGGCAATCCCAGTCTCCCAATTCATCTCCCCCACCCCTGCCCCAGTGTCCATATGTTTGTTCTCAACATCTGTGTCTCTGTTTCTGCCTTGCAAACTGGTTGAATCTACCATTTTTCTAGATTCCACATATATGTGTTAATATACGATATTTGTTTTTCTCTTTCTCACTTCACTCTGTGTGACAGTCTCTAGGTCCATCCATGTCTTTACAAATGTCCCAATTTCGTTCCTTTTTATGGCTGAGTAATTTTCCATTGTACATATGTACCACATCTTCTTTATCCATTCATTTGTCGATGGACATTTAGGTTGCTTCCATGACCTGGCTATTGTAAATAGTGCTGCAATGAACATTGGGGTGTATGTTTCTTTTTGAATTATGATTTTCTCTGGGTATATACACAGTAGTGGGATTGTTGGATCATATGGTAATTCCATTTTTAGTTTTTTAAGAAACTTCCATACTGTTCTCCATAGTAGCTGTATCAATTTACATTCCCATCAACAGTGCAAGAGGATTCCCTTTTATTCCACACCCTCTCCAGCATTTATTGTTTGTAGATTTTCTGATGATGCCCATTCTAACGATGTAAGGTGATACCTCATTGTAGTTTTGATTTGCATTTCTCTAATAATTAGTCATGTTGAGCAGCTTTTCATGTGCCTCTTGGCCCTCTGTATGTCTTCTTTGCAGAAATGCCTATTTAGGTCTTGGGCATAAAGTTCTATATTCTACTTTTGCTGAACACAATTTGAGAAGTGTTGGCCTATAGAATTAAGATTGATCGAGTAGTTTTCTGTATCTTTTGAATTGGCATAAGTGTAGAGGGGTTTGGGAGCAAGTTTTTATTTCTTTAATAGAATTTTTGTGGTGGCTGTTGTTTAAAAGAAAGTGCCAGTGACATTGTCCAAGGCCTCTTAAAGGTGCTAGTGCCTGAGCATGGCTGAGGCTCTCAAAACTTTTATAGTATGATCTTCTGGAAATGGGAGAGGTTCCACTTGGGTTTAAACCCATGTATTCTTCAATCTGGGCAGCTTTTACATTAACACATTTGTTTCAGTGTTAGGCAGTTTGATGAAAACAGTTCAGAGGATATGCAAAGGGTTTGACAGAGTGAATGCACACATATACTTCAACTTCCATATTTAACCATGTCCCTTAGTTTCCAAACTTAGTTTTCTCCCTAAATGATCAATCTCAGAACTCCTTGGAAAGCCTTTTATCTTGATGGCTGTTATGACCGACTACCTTTTTCTTTTCTGCATATCTGATACCTGGCATGCCCATTTCTCAGTCCACATTAGGCATGTTTTCTTGGCTAGTTATCTAGGAGAAACTTGCTGAGATTCTTTTTGTTTGCATCTTATGGTTGCAAAGTCAGAAACATAATTCTTTAGATGGATGAGCTGGCACATGCAGTACCAACGCTTAGTGAAAGAAGATAACAGGCCTCAAACATGCCACAACAAAAGTACAAAAACAAAAATTGCATTAGATTATAGTTAATTACTTCAAAAAGTAATTTGACTTCTCTAGATTGTCTGGTACATGATTGCTGAGGAAGTCAGAGTGAAGAAGAACTCAAATCCTGGATAGACAAATTGAAAAAAAAAAACTGTTGAAAGCATTGCATTTTCAATGGAGAAGAATTATAAAGAAATATTAATAATCAACTATACTTCAATAAAAATAAATTGAAAAATATTAATAATGTGTTTAGTCTTCTCTTTTCTGGACCATTCTTTTCGAGAATGTTTCTGTACCCTCTGATTCTATCTACTAGAAATTTGGTGATGGATATCAAACCTAGGGAAGTGAAGTAAAAGGGGAAATCCCTTCTTGGTAACAGGGACGTCTTGTCAGATTGGTCCATATGTAACCCAGTACTCCGATCCATATTTTATTGGTCAAATAGCAATTCTCTGCAGTTCGGCTTTATTTATTTTAACCTAGATTATTAATGTAGGTATTGTCTTAGGCTAACAATGATTTATTTTAGTTGGATTTAGTGGGGTTTTTTTTTTTTTTTTTTTTTTACTTATTTATTTGGCTGCGCCAAGTCTTTAGTTGTGGCACTCAGGGTCTTTGTTGTTGCCTATGGGCTTTTCGTTGCTGCGTGTGGACACTTTAGTTGTGGCCTGTGAATTCTTAGTTGTGGCATGTGGGATCTAGTTCCCTGACCAGTGATCGAATCCGGGCTCCATACATTGGGAGCACGAAGTCTTAACCACTGGACCACCAGGAAAGTCCCTGAGTTTAGTGTTTATAAGGTTTTTTCCATTGTCAATAAACATGTGTCTGCAGCATCATTATTTATGACTTCATGGTATTATGTTATATGACTGTACCATCTTTTTTTTTATGCTTAATTTTTGGGTAAGTAGTATATGGATATAGTACAAAATACAAAAGATACAAAAAGGTATACCGTGAAAGGTAAAGTTCCCCTGCTCTTAGTTCCCTTCTCAGGATGCAGTCATTGTTACCCATTTCTTTTGTATTCACCTAGAGGAATTCCACACAAATAAAAACCAGTACATAATCATGTATGGTATATATGCACACACAAAAATGGCAACATTGTATATCTTCTGTACCATGATTCTTTTTACCCTCAATTAAAAGATCTTCCATAGAGGTTTGTAAAATTTGCCTCTTTGTTTTCCAATTTATGGATCTACCATAATTTGTTTAACCAGTTTCTTTTTTGGTGGATGCTTCGATCGTTTTCAGATCTTTTGTTACATCAGTTTACACATGTGCAGTCTTATTATAAGTTAGACTTGGTCTATCCACTGGACCTGATCCACTTTTTCAGATCAAACTCTGTAAGTGAAAACTCTTAGAGAAGAAAATCTGTATTACACAGAATAGGATGAGAATGATAATGTCTACAAGTCTGTTTTGTGGTAGAAATATATAGAAAATGAAAATTCTAATTTTTCCTTTTATCTTAAGAAACTTTTATTTTTTAGCAATTGCCTGAGAATTGTTCCCTTGTGTGGGAAGTGTTATCCTATTCCTGATTCTTTCCACTAAAGCAGACTTGTTTTATTTTTCCACAAATTATGTTTTTCTATTTGGTACCAAATTATCCAGATTCACTAGTATCAACTGGCTAGTTTTAACCTAAAGAAACAGTAAAAACAAAATGTTGGTTGCAGTTGGAAGAAAATGATTCCTGGTTAGATATGCATTAAGGAAGTATTGTGGACCCAACTTTAAGCATTGGTACCACTTCAGCTTGTTGCGTTTTATGATCTAGGTTTGTGTTTCCTGACTAGAGTAGGTGACCCTGTGTTAAAGGGTAAATGTGGTGTATCTTCTTGAAGCTTCTATTTAAATTGCAGATAGGAGCATGGGAGTTTTGAAATTACTATGGATATTGTATTGTCATTTAGTTTATTACATTCACATGAATTTTTGGACTAGAAGAGAAGATATAAAAGAATTTGTATGTCACCCAGTTTCTATGAATCTGAATTTATTTTCCTTTGTCATCAGGGTTGAGTGGAAAAGCTGGAGAGACATTGATTGAAGTGAGGCTAGAAACATATTAAAAATAAACTTCTGTAAATTTTAAACAGTGGATCACCTATGGATTCAGAGTAGTTTAGAGGTAAAAATTCATACATTTATATGTTGCTAACTTGTAGATTCTGTGATTTATTTATGTATTGAAAACAGTTTATAACTAATATAAACCGTCCAAGAGTCTTTGAGCTGCATTCATTTGTATATTCATTTGTGTAGCATGTGCACTTGAACGCCTTTATGGCAGTGGCCCCACATTTTAGTGTGTATCACAGTCACCTGAGAGCTTGTTAAAAGCTTATTAAAAATTCCAGGTAACCATCCCCAGAGATTGTGATGACATAGTGATCTCCTTTTAAATAAACACATTAGATGATTCTGGTCTGTAGACCACTCTTTGACTATTATAGGAAAAAGAATTGTTACTAGAAGTTAAAAAAAATACCCCATTACTTAAAAAAATTTAATGTCGGGAGAATATAAAAGTCTTTAGGACTGTGAGTGATTTAAAACAGTAGCATAATGCAGCATAATAGGCTCAGTTTTGAATTTGACCTGTCTACTGTAAAGGCCAATAGATTGTAGTTGTTTGCTAAACATTAATAATGGATAACTTGTGACTGGCAGGAATACTCAACAATCATGTTGCTATTCCATGGTCCAAGTAGAATACGTATCGTAAGAGTCAAAATATATTTTTCTTAGGCATTTAAATTGCTTTGATTGAAGAAATAGAATGATTTATTTTGAAATGCCAAATATAATTGAGGTCAGGCATTAAATTTTAATTTTTATTAAATGAGGGATGAGTTAAATTAATCTTTTAAAATACTATTTTGAGGATAATGGTGAGGGTGTGGTGAAATAGGTATTGTTCATGCATGGTGCATGACTATGAATGGATGCAATTTTGGATAATGTTTTGAATATATGTATTGAAATCTTAAAAAAGACTCATTGATTTACATAGTAATTCCATTCTGAGAATCTCAAAAGGAGATAATTTAAAATATGGAAATAGAGATACATATTATAGAATTGTTTATAATAGCACAAAAAATTGGAAAGAACCTAAACATCTTATATTAATGTTTAAGGAAGAAGTAATCCATTTACACAAAGAAATCTTATTTAGCCATAAAATGTCTTTAAAGAGTTCATAATATAGGGAAATATTTATGTATAGTGTTATGTAAATAAAAGCAGGTTACAGAACTGTATGTCATTTAAAAAAATTTATTTATTTATTTATTTATTTATTTATTTATTGGCTGTGTTGGGTCTTCGTTGCTGCACATGGGTTTTCTCTAGTTGCACAGAGAGGGGGCTACTCTTTGTTGTGGTGTGCGGGCTCCTCACTGCAGTGACTTCTCTTGTAGTGGAGCACGGACTCTAGGTGCATGGGCTTCAGTAGTTGTGGCACATGGGCTCTAAAGCACAGACTCAATAGTTGTGGCACACGGGCTTAGTTGCTCTGCAGCATGTGGGATCTTCCTGGAGCAGGGATCGAACCCGTGTCCCCTGCATTGGCAGGTGGATTCTTAACCACTGCACCACCTAGGAAGCCCCAGAATTGTATATCATTTTAAAGACTAGAAGAAAACTTGGAAAATATTAATTTAAAAAAAAATAATTGTGGGATTATTATTTTCTTCCCTTCCTAATACGTATTCCTGCAAATTTCTGTACTGAACATATATTTTTTTATAATGAAGAAAGCAGACAAAAATCTATATCTTGATCTTAGAAAAGAGTTTAGGTTAGATACTATATATTACCAGGCATTCTCAGATTTCCCTGGTGGTCCAGTGGCTAAGACTCCACGCTTCCAGTGCAGGGGGCCTGGGTTCCATCCCTGGTCAGGGAACTAGATTCCACATGCAGCAACTAAGAGTTCGCATGCCGTAACTAAAATCCTGCATGCCGCAACTAAAAGAACCCGCATGCCACAACTAACACCTGGAAAACAAACAAACAAACAAACATTAAATAAAAAACAAAACCAAACAAAAAAACCCAGGCACTCTCAAGGAATTTAGTGGCATCATTTGATAGGGATTGGTAATTTGTTTACAAACAGAATAGGAGTAGAAATAGGGATTCCAAATTAATAGAGTGTTACAGGGATCAATGCTGAACCTATTTTCATATTATGGTTTTGTAAATCACCTCAAGGGAGAAATACACTGTGATCCTTCAAATTTGAAGCCCTTTTAGGTATGGAATGCCAACGGAATTGGTATTAACTATATGAAAATTTTGAGAGACTGTATATGAGTGGGTAGAAAAGTGGTAAGTGATAACCACTTGCCAGATGTGGGTTGGTTGGTATGCACTGAAGATCTTTCATTTGGGTAGTTATTTGCCCCATGGATTGTATTCTGAACTACAGAATTTAGCAGAAAATATAAACAAATTCTTAAAATGTTCATAATTTTAGTGGGTAATAAGGAATCCAGGATACTTGGATTTGATCTAACCCTTAGAGGTTTGTATCAAGGAAAACAATAGTATTGTTCATAGCAAGGTTTTTTTTTATTGTTGTTTTCTATTCTTTTGGTTTGATACAGTACTGCTCTGGGTGGGTTTTGAGTCAGATTCAGTGAGACAGTTCTTGTGTTCTTGTGTTCCCAAGGGCATATTATTTTCTGTATGAGGAGTCCTGTCTTAGATACATAAAAACAAACAGCATCCTTTGAGATGTATCTAAAAATAAGATACTTAGTTTTGAGAATAGCATAGCAATAAGTTCTAAGTATATGGTCACAGTAAGACAGTAATGAGAGAAAGGATTTGGGGAGAACTGCTGAAATGTTATTTTTTAAATTAAATGAGGTTATTATAGTCAGTAAGCCTTCTGAGAAACACTTTTCATTGTAGTGAGAAGCGGTTCCCAAATGCTGGTTTTGGATGAATGTTTTTACTGTTCTGCATTGAAATAAAAAAATAACATTGTGGAGAATGTGGTTTTCATAGAGCTACTATATTTCATTGATTTTAAGATGTACGTTTTCCCACATTTTAACATTTCTGAAATTGAAATGTGTTTTACAATCAATGACATCTTTAAATCATTGCCAGTTGTGAAATAGTTGTCACTGCGTACGCAGACTCAATAATTAATCCTATTGGTGTGACTAGACAACTGCAACCCATTGGTGTTTCCAGTAACATACCATTTAAGGACCATTTATGAGAGATGAACATTCTTTTTCGTAAGATCAGGAAAGATATAGTATCAAGACTTGAACAATGTGTGTCAGTTGCTTGGACGAGAGTCCCGAGGCAATAGAGGAACATTTTTAAAAGATATATCACATCACCAGTATCATATCACCAATTCCTTAAATGGTACAGAGGATGATATTATGAAAAAACAGGGTCACTGAGTTAAAAAGCAATTTAGATATCAGATTGTGAATGTGAAGAAAATTTTAAGAGTATCTTGAATTCATTTTGCTTTTGTTCTTTCACATTAACATGTGTTATGAAAATCCATATCTAAATAAGTTTAAGAACTTTTCCAATAAATATAAAAATTCTAAGTGATAGGAAACCATCTGTCCTATTTTATTTATTTATTTTTATTTATTTATTTTTATATTTTTTTTTAATGATGTAAGACTGTTGACTTTTTTTTTTTTTAGCAATCATACCTTTTTAGAAATTCCTGTTTATTTTTTTATTGGCTGTGTTAGGTCTTCTTTGCTGTACGCAGACTTCAGTTGCAGCGAGCGGGGTCTACTCTTCATTGTGGTGTGTGGGCTCCTCATTGTGGTGGCTTCTCTTCTTGCAGAGCATGGGCTGTAGGCTTGCAGGGCTCAATAGTTGTGGCTCATGGGCTCTAGAGCACAGGCTCAATAGTTGTGACGCACAGGCTTAGTTGCTCCGCAGCATGTGGGATCTTCCTGGAGCAGGGATCAAACCCGTGTCCCCTGCATTGGCAGGCAGATTCTTAACCACTGTGCCACCTAGGAAGTCCCTGTCCTATTTTAATTGGAAGGTTTTTTATTTTCTTTCTTTCTTTCTTTCTTTCTTTCTTTCTTTCTTTCTTTCTTTCTTTCTTTTCCTTTCTTTCTGATATATAAAACAATGGTGCACCTTCTTGGAGTCAATGAAATGTGGTTATTCAGTTTAAAGGACTGAGATTATCTTAAAATTGTGTGTTTATTAATTTTTGGTGTTAAGATATTTATTTTAAGAAATCATGGCAATCACAGATAAATGGTTGATATATTGTAAATGTCCTTTCTTGAGAAAACTAAGTGTCCATCAACAGATGAATGGATAAAGATGTAGTATATGTACAGTATATAGTGGAGTATTACTCAGCCACAGAAAAGAATGAAATGATGCCGTTTATGGCAAATGGATGGACCTAGAGATTATCATACTAAGTAAGGTCAGACAGAGAAAGATGAATATGATATCACTTATATGTGGAATCTAAAAAAGTGTTACAAATGAACTTATTTACAAAACAGAAATAGACTCACAGATGTAGAAAACAAACTTATGGTTACCAGAGGGGAAAAGCAGGGGCTAGGGATAAATTAGGAATTTGACAGATTAGCAGATAAATAGTGATGTATGTAAAATAAAGGACAAGGATTTACTATACAGCACAGGGAACTATATTCAATATCTTGTAATAACCTATAATGGAAAAGAACCTGAAAAAGAATACACACACACACACACACACACACACACACACACACACACCCCTGAATCACTTTGCTGTACACCTGAAACTAAGACAACATTGAAAATCAGCTATACTTGAATTAAAAATTTTTAATTGATAATGTATCATCTCATTTTACCTGCATAATATATTGATAGTGAAGTAACATGACATTATTATTGATATGGAAATTAAACCATCTGTAATGACAAAATCTGTTTTGAGATGAGAGCTCATGTTTTTGACATTTTGGACTTGTCAATACTTTAATCTTTTTAATATAAAATATATAATTAGAATAGAACTAAATATAGAAAACCAGGATCCATCTTGCTACAAATTTCGTAATCATGATAATTATCATTGTACAACCAGTACTGTGCTGGGTAATGTTTTCATTTTTTTTATATACAAAATACCTCAAGGCAACATTATATTCTTTTGAATAAATTTGCTGTCTGTACTTCAAATAAAGTTGACATGTGCAAAAAAAAGATTGCAGCTCGATTTTGGTCCCTTAAATTTCTTTTGAAATTTTATTGACCTGTAACATTCAGAGATCCAGGAGGCACTGCTATAAAAAGTCTAGCATATTAATCTTTATTTATTTTTGTATTTTGGTTGTGCTGCACGGCATACAGGATGGTTTCCCAACCGGGGATCGAACCCAGGGCTCTGCAGTGAGAGAGCTGAATCCTAACCACTAGGCCACCAGGGAACTCCCTAGCATATTAATCTTTTTTTTTTTAAATAAATAAATTTATTTATTTATTTATTTATTGTTTGCATTGGGTCTTTGTTGCTGCACACAGGTTTTCTCTACTTGTGGTGAGCGGGGGCTGCTCTTCATTGTGGTGTGTGGGCTTCTCATTGCGGTGGCTTCTCTTGTTGTGGAGCACAGACTTTAGGCTCGTGGGCTTCAGTAGTTGCAGTGGGCTTTAGTAGTTGCAGCACATGGACTCAATAGTTGTTACTCATGGGCTCTAGAGTGCAGGCTCGATAGTTGTGGCGCACAGGCTTAGTTGCTCCTCGGCATGTGGGATCTTCCTGGAGCAGGGATCGAACCCCATGTCCCCTGCATTGGCAGGCAGATTCTTAATCACTGCGCCCCCTAGGAAGTACCCCTAGCATGTTAATCTTATCATTTTTAGACTTTCCACCGCAGGTTAGAGGTTATTTCTTAGTTTGGTTTTAACAGATTTGACAGATTTAGAGTGATTAAGAAGAAAATACCAGGTGCTGACAACCTACTGTTTTGGCTTTGCATGTTTTGCTTTTGCTTTGTCTCTTGTTACTTTGTTTTAACCAGTCATGTAGAGTTAATGTTTACTGTGCAGGTACCACTTAAAAAAGAGTGTTACAAAAAAGTTGTGATAGTTGATCATTCTTTACCTTATGTATGTGGAATACTTTGAGCAGCACTGGAAGGCTCCTCCCCTAACCAAAAATGTTCTTCCTACTAGCTTGTCCTGGTGTCTGAAATTAGCATCTTACAGCCATTCTTTGGATTTAAGACATTGACAATTATAAAGTGCCATAAAGGCAGGTGTCTCTCCTGTCTTTTTTTATTGCTGTAACTTCAGCATCCATCCCACTGCCTGGTGTATAAATAGCTGTTCCATAAATATTTATTCAGTTAACAAGCGAAAGCAAATTATAACATGATTGGTCATAGTTAACCTTATGATATAATAGTTTGTTAAATAACTGGTAGAAAATACAGCTGTATGGTGACTGAAACACAATTCAGATAAAATTCTAGGAAAGGTAAGTGACAGGACTAGAATAGTCCTCAGGCTTTTTGAAGTGTATTCTACTTTCCCCTTTTTAAGGAACCTACTTCATGTCAGAAAGTACGGAATTTCCTACCAGACAGTAACTGTTCTTTATTATCTGTTGATTGACAAAGCAGATGATTAAAAAAAGTGAAAGAAATTTCATTACCACTTTTAAATGAATATGTATTTCTTAATCTGTAGTTGATAGATCTTATGTTTTTCTAGAGATTTATTTTATCTTTAGATAAAGCTTATTATGCATATAGATTTGTGGAGTCATTGGGGTCCGAGTCCCTTTTTTTGGTTGGCAACCATTGATCTAGACTTGCTACTGGAGTGTGGTCTATAAGCCAGCAAACATTGCTGTTACATGTGGAGCATATTAGAAATGTAGGATCTCAGGCCCTACTCCAGACCTAGAGAATCATAATTAGTATTTTAATAAGATCCTTAGGTGGTTCAATTGCACATTGTTTGAAACTGGTTTATAGAATACATGATTTTTGTTCAGTCAGGAGGCCACTGAAATATTTTTTTCTCTCCAAAGAGGAATAGAGGAGCAGACTAAAGAGTTAAAAATCATTTTGACTTACTGAATTACCTTATTTTAGAATGGTTCTGTTACTTTGTTGCATAGGAATTCCTGAAAAGCTGGTGTGTGTGTGTGTGTGTGTGTGTGTGTGTGTGTTTAATATCTCTGTAGTTTTGTCACTATGCAAATAAACTTACTTGTGAAATATTGTTTGGTTTAAGTGGGACTCAAACAGAAGTGTATTGACTTGCCTATATAGCATGTTATTTATTGTCTGTTTCTTATGGAAATACCTTAGCATTGATCTTTTGGGAACCTACTTTTATCCAAGGGAGTAATGCCCATTTATTCCTCTCAGGGCAGGGTCACACAGCCATGAAGTAGTTTTGCTGGGATTTTTGGCTGGTATTTTTGCTTTTGCTTTTTCCATTCGTCAATGTGCCTTCAAATTCAGTGGTATTTGAGAAACAAAGCATGCATTCTACATCATCTTCATGTATTAAGCATACCATATTGCCAAGTATTAGCCTCTGTGGAAGAATGCAGATTAATTTATTTGACACTTTATAGATCAACAATTAAGGCAGCCATTTGTAATAAATATATACACTCAGTTATCTTACTTAAAAATGATTATGAAACTTGTAGTTTGACTTTCACCTTAGGATCCTTCTGAAGAAACTGGTCATTTTACAGAAGGACTGTTTAGAAAGCTTGGTTTAGTGCTTAAAACCAGTGAAGTTGATGGCAGTAGGGTGGCTGAATTGGGAGATATTAGTTTCATTGTTTTTATTTATTTTTAAATTTGTTCGTGACATGCAAATACTTATTTTAAGTTAACATGAAATTTATTAGGCAGCTAAAATTTTAATTTACTTTGAAATTAGAAACTATTTTTCCTTGAATTAGTAATGAAATTATTTAATATAAGTTTTTTGGTAACTGTTCTTAAATATGTTTTAAAAATAAAGTATGTCATTTGCTGCATCAGACCTTTTTTATACTTCGGCAATTTACAGATGGGCTAGCCATTTATAAACTTGACTCATTTATGTGTATAGTCCTAAACAGAAGGATTTCCAAATCCATATATGCTTCATCTCAATGGATATTTGGCAAATACAAATTAGAAGAAACAAAGGGATACAATTTCTTACCCATGAAATTGGCAAAAATTAAAAATTCTGATAGTATCAGATATTGGTAAGAATGTAGGGAAATGGGAATTTTTTTTATACATCTTTTTTGGAGTATAATTGCTTTACAATGTTGTATTAGTTTCTGCTGTACAACAAAGTGAATCAGCTACATGTATACATATATCTCCATATCCCCTTCCTCTTGAGCCTCCCTCTCACCCTCTCTATCCAACCCCGTTAGGTTGTCACAAAGCATCAAGCTGATCTCCCTGTGCTATGCAGCAGCTTCCCACTAGCTGTCTGCTTTACATTTGATAGTATATATATGTCAGTGCTACTCTCTCACTACGTCCCAGCCTCCCTTTCTCCCCCTGTCCACTCCCCCATATCCTCAAGTCCGTTCTCTATGTCTGTGTTGTTATTCCTGTCTTGCCACTAGGTTCATCAGTACCATTTTTCTGGATTTCATATATATGCATTAGCATACAGTATTTGTTTTTCTCTTTGTGACTTACTTAACTCTGTGTGACATACTCTAGGTCCATCCACCTCACTACAAATAACTCAGTTTCGTTCCTTTTTATGGTTGAGTAGTATTCCATTGTACGTATGTGCCACATCTTCTTTATCCGTTCATCTGTCGATGGACATTTAGGTTGTTTCCATGTCCTGGATATTGTAAATGGTGCTGCAGTGAACATTGTGTTACATGTATCTTTTTGAATTATGGTTTTCTCAGGGTATATGCCCAGGAGTGGGATTACTGGGTCATATGGTAGTTCTATTTTTCATTTTTCTTTTTCTTTTTTCTTTTTTTTTTAGTTTAATCCCAGAAGCTTTTATTCTGCATTTAAGTTACAGAAACATATTTCTCCCACCTTGTCATAGAGGTGAGAAACCAAACATACTCATTTGAAATAAAACTTTTCCATAGATTACATTCAATTTTCTTTTACAAGATATTGCAAAATTCCAAATAATTAAAATCAAATCATTGAAAATAATCATCTCTGTATTGCCTTGTATGCTTTCAAGAGTCTTCATATGCTTCAGTTAAGTTTTTTTATTATATTTCTTTCTTTCTTTTTATTTATTTATTTATTTATTATTTTTTGGGGCGTACACCAAGTTCAATCATCTGTTTTTATACACATATCCCCATATTCCCTCCCTCCCTCAACTCCCCCCCACCCTCCCTCGAGTCCCCCCCACCCTCCCCTTCCCAGTCCTCTAAGGCATCTTCCATCCTCTAGTTGGACTCCCTTTGTTATAAAACAACTTCCCACTGGCTATCTATTTTACAGTTGGTAATATATATATGTCATTTTTTATGGAATCTCCATACAGTTCTCCATAGTGACTGTATTGATTTACATTCCCACCAACAGTGCAGGAGTGCTCCCTTTTCTCCACAGCCTCTCCAGCATTTATTGTTTCTAGATTTTTTCATCATGGCCATTCTAACCGGTGTGAGGTGATACCTCATTGTAGTTTTGATTTGCATTTCTCTAATGATTAGTGATGTTGAGCATCTTTTTATGTGTTTGTTGGCCACCTGTATGTCTTCTTTGGAGAAATGTCTATTTAGGTCTTCTGCCTGGGAAATGGGAATTTTGAGCCATAGCTGATGTTGGAGAAATATAATTTAAACCAAAACCTCCTGCCATCTCAGAAAACCTCTCTTCAAAGGTAGAGGAGGAAAAGAAAACAGTTTTAGTTTTCACTGAGTATTAAGCTAGAATATGATGCACATCACCAGCTGCCTGCTAAGAGATTGCAGAGACCTAAAGAGCGCTCATCCTTTTATGTGGCTAAGCAGATAAAACCCATTACATGCATATTCTTAAGATAAATTATAAGCAGTGTTCAAGTAAGAGGACTTGATAGCAACAGTTGTCACACATAGGTCATCCTAAATTCACTTGGTAATTGGGGTGACCATATGTATTAGCTAATCGCTTTACCCAAAGGAAAAATAAGCTTATGTATTTTTATGACAGGAGGTAATTTTGCAACTTGGGGCTAGGTGGCCCTCTAAAGTTAGGCTCCTATCCTCCCACAGAAACTGGCAGAAAGGAGCACTATCTCCCTTGATGATCACATTTCAAAGAGATGGCTTTTGGGTCCTTGAGAAAGATGGTCCCGAGTTGCTGGTTAGAGGCTTACTTAGCTTAGTTTTATTTTTATTTTATTAAAAATTTTTTTTATTGAAGTATAATTGATTTACAGTGATGTATGTTTCAGGTGTACAGTGAAGTGAGTCACAGTTATACATATACACATATCCACTCTTTTTTAGATTCTATTCCCATATAGGCCATTACAGAGTATTGAGTAGAATTCCCTGTGCCATATAGTAGGTCCTTATTAGTTATCTATTTTATGTATAGTGATGTGCATATGTCAGTCCCAGTCTTTCAGTTTACACCGCCCCCCCATCACCTGGTAATAAGTTTGCTTTCTACATCTGTAACTATTTTTGTTTTGTGGATAAGTTCGTTTGTACCATTTTTTTAGATTCCACATATAAGTGATATCATATGATATTTATTTAGCTTTTTAAAAGATTTATATACATTTCAATGACAAAGAATTTATAATTACTGATTTTTAAAGAAAAGTGTATGTGGAGTGTCTCTGCTCTTATTTTTAACAGGGAGAATTAAATCTCTTTTTTTTTAAATTTGTTCTTACACTGGTGAGTAAATTGATCTGCCTCCCTCACTGGGCAATTTAGTAGTGTTCTAGTAAAGTTGAAGATGTTCATGCTCAATGATCCAGCACTTTTACTTCTAGATAAATCACAGGGAAACTCTTAACCCACATTCATGAGAGACTTGTAGCATTGTATACTAACAGTGAAACAATGAAACAACCAAAATGCCTGTGAGTAGAATGATGAATAGATACACTTTGGTATATTCATACATTACAATACTATACAGCGTTGAAAATGAATAAAGTAGAGCTACATATATCAATATGAATAATTCTTAAAAATAATGTGACTAAAACTAGTTTAGAAGAATAGGCACGGTATATTTATATAACATTTAGGGGAGGGGCACACTTTATCCCATAACAGGAGCTAACTCTTCAGTGAGGCTTCATGTATGCCAGGCACTGTGCTAGGTGCTTTTTTTTTTTTTTTTTTGGCACACGGGCTTAGTTGCTCCGCGGCATGTGGGATCTTCCTGGAGCTGGGATCGAACCCATGACCTCTGCATTGGCAGGCGGATTCTTAACCACTGCGCCACCTAGGAAGCCCTTTATATAACATTTAAAAACAAAAACAAAAAAAACATGCAGAACAAAATAATACATGTATTACTTATGGATGCATATATTAGTAAATGTATAATGCAATAAATAATAAACACCAAAATCAGAAAGTGGTTAACTTGGTCACCTTAGGAGGTAGGTATGTAATAGGATCAGCAAGGAATTCAACTTTGTCTTTAATATTTTATATCTTTTTTTAAAAAAAAGTTATTATTTGGTTGGTTGCACTGGGTCTTAGTTGTGGCAGGCAGGCCCCTTAGTTGTGGCTCACCGGCTCCTTAGTTGCAGCATGTGGGCTCCTTAGTTGTGGCAGGCAAATTCTTAGTTGCGGCATGCATGTGGGATCTAGTTCCATGATGGGGGATTGAACCCGGACCCCCTGCATTGGGAGTCCAGAGTCTTATCCACTGCACCACCAGGGAAGCCCCTAATATTTTTTTTCTTAATAAAAGAAGATCTTAAGTAAATAAGATAGAATGTTAAGATTAAATTTATTTCATCTGTCAATCCTTCGGTGTTTGTTATATTATTACCCAGGTTCTTTTGTAATGTTTAAATATTTTTTGATTCAAAGTTTAAAAAGAGACAGCCAGGGACTTCCCTGGTGGCGCAATGGTTAAGAATCTGCCTGCCAATGCAGGGGACACAGGTTTGATCCCTGCTCCAGGAAGATCCCACATGCCACGGAGCAACTAAGCCCGCGAGCCACAAGTACTGAGCCTGAGCTCTAGAGCCTGCGAGCCACAACTACTGAGCCCATGAGCTACAACTACTGAAGCTGTTGTGCCTAGAATTCATGCTCCGCAACAAGAGAAGCCACTTCAATAAGAAGCCCGTGCACGGCAACGAAGCGTAGCCCTTGCTCGCCACAACTAGAGAAAAGCCTGTGAGCAGCAATGGAGACCCAACACAGCCAAAATAAATAAATAAAATAATACAATAAAATAAAATGAAATAAGATTAAAAAAAAAAAAAGGGACAGCCAGAGGAAAGGGGGCCAGAGAAATAGGGTGGTAGCTGGGGGGAAATCAGTTCGCTGGTATTGCATATTTGCACGCTAATGATAATGAGCTAGTAAAAAGGGGCAAGTTAGTGCAGGAGTCAAGGACAGTTGTTAAGAGCAGAGTCCTTGAGTAAGAAAAACAAAGTGGGATCCAGTGCAGAAGTAATTTGTTTGGCTTTTGCTAGGAGCAAGGACAATTTGTTGAAACAGGAGGAAAGCAGAATAAGTGGTGGGGAGAGGAAGTAGTTCTCTTCTGAATTTGGAGTGATTAATATTCAGGTTTGCCTGGGACTGGGTTGTTTCCCAGGATGCAGGACTTCCAGTGCTAAAACTGACAAAGTCCTGAGCAAACCAGGATGGTTGGTTATTCTGCTTCTGCTTGTTTTTCCTCAACAAAAGGAAAAGTTAAAAGTGAAAATTTTGATCCCCTACTGGGAGTGGGAAGAGGATGCTGGTTTAAGGTAAAAGGAGAAGCTGTATGAAGTAATTCTCTATCTTAAAGATGTGGGAACAAATTTACTAGGTTGTTGTGGTATGATTTCTGAGCTTTGTTTGATAAGGGTCTGCTGAAATTTATGAGTATAATTTCAAAGTTCATGTGGTTGTGTTTCTTTACAGTCTCATTCAACTGTTCAGGTGGAGGTGCTTTGTTAAGTGGAAGGTTGTTTTTAACTATGATTTGACTGTGATGGAGGAAGAGAGGAGCAGAGGAGGGAGGCCATAGGCAAGGAATTGATTATAGTGATGGATCATCAAATCTCAGGATGGGTATAAAAAGTGAAGAAGAGAGGGTGAAGGACAGTTGGATAAGTGACTCCAACAGATTTCTAGAAGTGAACTAGAATGATAGGAAGTGAAGAGAGTGGGATGCTTGAAATCGAGATTTTTGAGGTGATGTAGTTACTGGTTATCGATATGATGATGGGCAAAGGGGGCTGGAGTAGATAGAAGAAAAGATCATTGAGTGTGGTAACAATCATTCTATGGATGTGATTTTAGTGGTTAAGGCAGGTTTTGGTACTCTAAAAAATATTCAGTTATTTTCTTTTCATATACTATAGTTTTTCTTGTTTTATTTTGTTTGATCATTGCCTCGAATTATAGCTTGTATTGTTTTTCACAAATGAGGATGGTTATAAATAAATAAGTGGATGGGTAAAAGCAAATTTTGTTTAATCAGTACTTGTCTTTATCATATGGCTTGCTACTAGAAACTTTGTAGTTAGTTAAATTTCAAACATTAACATCCAAGATGATGATCCACTGCCCAGTAAGCTATTTTAGTCCCAAATAGGTTCATGTATGGTTATTGGTACTGAATTACTTTGCTCACTCCAGTTTCTCTCTTTCTCATTTTATAGGACCGCAGCTGAATGCACAGCTAGAAGGTTGGCTTTCGCAAGTACAGTCTACAAAAAGACCTGCTAGAGCCATTATTGCACCGTAAGTTTTAAGGGTCTTTACCCAGAATCTTTCATATGTTAATTATTAATAAAGAAAGAGTATCTATGGGTTGAATTAAAAATTAAAAGTCAAATGCTGTATTGAACTGAAGAAGTTATATTCACTACATTTCATGATTCTTGTTACTTTAACTCAAGAATAAAGGAATTGGTTATTTTCTCAGATGCAGAAATTTCAAATTTTATTTTTGGTAATGAAACTGACTTTTAAAATAGTTGTTTATATAAGGTAAACTTGGTAATTTCAGTAGTATTTGGTACAAATGAATAAGTTCTATTTTAAACATTAAAAAGATCTACTTTAGTCACGTAATTTTAAACATAATAAAAAGTGTATTAAACATAATATGGTGCAATATGGAGTAGCAGCCAGATTTTTAGGAGAGGGGTAGGTTTTTTTTTTAAAAGAAGAAAATCTGTGACTATTTTGTCTATGTTACAGGGCCTTTTGAGAACTACAAGCTAGCAAACATACACTTAATTATGTGTCTGTGTACGATATGAATTCAGTTAATTTTGATTTGGTAAATGTTGGAGTTTATGCTATTTCCCGGCAGCATCTTTTATGTGACTTCTATTGAGTTCTGGTTGGTATCTTGATAAATAGTAAATAGTAAAAATAATAATAGCAATCACTTATTAAATAATATGAGAATTAAGTGAGCAAATACACATACAGAGCTTGCATTAATGTTTGGCACAAAATAAGTATTCCATAAATGTTAGGTATTTTATGTACCAAACATTTTGTTAAATACTCTATATGCTCTACCTTGATCTCATTTAAAAGATTCAGGAAGCTTATGCTACTTACCAACTGTGTGATACAAGTTATTTAGTCTCTTGTGCCTTTGTCTCATTGGTAAAATTGGAATAATAATACCTCTGTATAGTTTTTCTAATGATTAAGTGAGCTAATCTTTATAAAATTTTTAGCATAATGACTTGCTATTATTTATTTTGCTATTCAGCAAATATCTACCAGGCTAAATGCCAGATGCTCTTCTTTGTGCTGCTCTTTGAATAAATCAAAATCACTACTCTCATGGTTCTTGCCTTTTAGTATTTGAGGAAGACAGACAATAAATAATTATATTCTGTGTCAAGTGCTGATGGGTGCTAAGAAAAATAAAGCAGATTAGAGGATTGAGAATGACAGTATGAGTAGGGAGTTGCTAGTTTAAATAGGATAGTAAGAGAAGTTCTCCCTGATAAGGTAACAATTGAGCCTAAATGGTGTGAGAGAGGAGTTATGGGGATACCCAGGGAAAAAGGATTTTAGGTTGTGGAACAGCAAGGACAAAGGCTCTGGGGCAGAATATGCTTAATGTGTTTTCGGAAAATCAAGGCCAGTGTAGTTGGAGTGGTGTGTGTAGGGAAGAGTAGTGGATGAGATAGGCTGCTAGCAGGGGCTAGATTGTAGGGAGGCTTTGTAGGAGAACATAAAAACTTTGGTTTTTATTCCAAGTGATATGGCAAGTAATGAGAAGTTTTGAACAGAAAAGTGACACTATCTGACTTAGGTTTGAAAGGGATTACTCTTGCTGCTATATGGACTTTCTGTTTTGTGAGGGCAAGGAGTCCAATGTAGAAGGCTTATTACAGTAGTACAGAAAAGAGATAATATAATGGCTTCGACTGGGAGCTAGAGGTGGAGGTGATGAGAAGCAGTATATTCTGGGTATTTGGAAGGTAGGACCAATAAAGTAGAAGAAGTAGTCAAGGATGACTTAAGTTTTGGCTTGTGAAATTGGAAGTATGCAATTTTGTTTCTACTAATTAAAGGAGAAAAAAAGGGTAGAGATGGGGAGTGGAATTTGAAGTGTTTATATATCTAAGATTTTATTCTACCTGTGTTAATGTTGAAATACCTATTAGGTATCTAAGTGAGGTTTTCAAATTGGCAGCTAGATACATGAATCTGGAGTACAGGGAGGAAGGGCTAGGCTGTATTGGCATATCACACTTATACAGTTAAGTGTATAACTTAAAGCCTAATCAGACTATGATTGCCTAGGGAGTAAGATAGAGAAGAGGTTCAAAGACTAAGCCCTTATAGGCAAGCCAACTTTATTTAGAGGTCTGGATGAAGAGGAGTATTTGCAAAGGAGATTTTGAAGGAGGACCAACGGGGAAGGAGGAAAACCAAGACTGAGTGGTGTCTCTGGGAGGCAAAAGGATGAAAATGTGTCAGGGAGGAAAAGATGATCAGGTGTGTCAAATTCTGCCAGTAGCTCGAATAAGATGAGGATTGATAATTCATAATTGTGTACTGTGGAGATCGCTGGTTATTTTAGTAAGAACGCTTTCTGTGGCGTGTTGGGGATGAAAGCACAGTTGGAGGGGGTTCAAGAAAGAATCAAAGAGGGAAATGAAGACAATGAGTGTAGATTTTTCTCTTTTTTTGAGAAATTTTGTTATAAATCAAGGAAATAGGGCAATGGGAATATGTTGTCAGCAGAGAATTTTTATTTAAGGTGGGAGATAGTAAAGTGTTTATAATGTTGATGACATGATCCAGTAGCGAAAGAAAATTTGATGCAAGGATAAGCTGGGAAGTTTGTATAAGCGAGATCCTTGGTTGGGTGAGAAAATGAATTAGTAATCATCTCTTTGCAGTATCTCATGAGATATGTTCTGTTGTCTTCCCATTACTTTGCTGGTGTTTGACTGTTCTGGTATACTACCTTCCTAGTTAAAACTTGTTTTAAATGTGTGAGCTGAGCTGAATCAACATAAAATTAAAATGAGGTTAGTTGTTCATGAAAAAGTAGCTAGACTTGTTTCCTTCTTGTAGTTAGTTTTAAATTGAAATGTTTGGAAATGGCCTGAGAAATGAAATGTTTGAGCCTAAGTTATAAATATATTGGTTTGTAAAAGATTTCCAAGTTACCTTAGGTTTTAAAATGAATATTTGAAAATAGTTTCGGCTTTGGTGTGCATGTTTCTGCTATATAGTGACTTTGTAGTTTTTATGTATATTTAGGCAGTTTTTACTTTGTTAATATGTGAAAACTTTAAATATAGTCAAGTTCATCTTATTATATGGTTTCCAGAGGCAATTATTTTCCTTTCCAGAGTTACCTTTTGTTTTTTTCTTTAAGGTAGAAAAGCAACAACAAATATTTTATTGTTGTATAGGCACCAAAAGGGTCTGTGTAAGAACGTGCTTGTATAGTAGACAACTTAAAATTTTAAGATTTCTACTTTTATTTCAAATCAAAAACATACTTTTAAAATTTTATAAATTCTAGCTCTCTGGAACCACCTTTTCTTAGATTTTGCCTTCACAGGAATAAATCATACAAGGGTAACCTTAGAAGAACAAACTCAGAACTTAGATAGCACACTTTTGAAAATGCTTAAACAGTTTGCTCATTTTTATATTCACATAGATTAAATAGAATAGTCATTTATTATTGACATTATTAAAAGAATAAATATTGATCCACTAAACCAACTGTTGATCAATCTTAATGAATTCTAATCTGTATAACATATAACCAGGTACCTTTGGGAGAGGGATTCAAAAGAACTTAATTTGACTAAAAATATCCTTTGGTTGAATTTAGAACTACCTTACTTATCTTGAGGCACAGGAGACAGTGTGTAGCCCAGGGATATATATTGAAATGATCTCATGAACTGGGAGTTCCAGAAGCCTTCCTACCATGACTGCTAGATACCTTGATGCCAAAATTGTTGTTTATCTTGCAGTATTCAGGAATAACTCAGCAACCCTTAGAACGGAGCTGTACAGGTATGCGTCACTTAAGAAACGTCTTATTGAATATAAAATTATAAGCAGATAATTGTGGAAGGGGCTTAGTTTGCATGATGAAATTATTTTTTACTGTAAAGCAAAGACAATGAATATTGAAGGCCCCCACCATACATTTAAAATAGAGTTTGATTTCTTAGCAGTTAATCTAGTAGGAATAGTATGGAATAAAGGTTGCTTTAACTTTTCATTGTGTACCTTTTTTTAAATTGACTTTTTTTTACTGTGTGCATTATACCTTTAGTATAAAAACTAGTCTGAAAAATTTAAAAGCTAAGAAACATTTATATAGAAGACCAGGTTGTGTATAGTGAAGCATACCTGTAGAGCTCTACCAGTGTATATCACAAGAGAGTGCATCTTTATAAATTATCTAGTTAATTTAAGTTATTGGAGATTTGCAGTCCTTCTTAATATTAACAAACAATCTTCTAAACAATCTCGTAGTGCGTTCTGTGTTGTGTGTTTGTTTGGCTTTGTTTTTGTTTTGTCTTATTTCCTATCAAACAGTGAAAGGATAGGATATATGTGTATGATAGGCCCTGTGTGTATGATAGGCCAGAAGACAGGCTCCTCTTGTTAGCATAGAGTTCGAGGTAAATCAGGGTAGAAGCCATCAAGACTTTCCCAGCCTTGTTAGTATTAACAAGGACTGGGAGGTTATTCATGACAATATCTCAAGTCATATATACTCTAGCAGTAAAAAAAACCCATCAACGTGCAACACTGTGGTTAGTTTATTCTTACTTGCCTTTTTAGCTCATAATATTCTTTACTTAATATTTGTGAGATTCCATTTGTAAAAAAGATATTCTAAATAATGACTGTCTTACCTGGACTTTTTTTAGATATAATCATCCACTGATTTTTTTAATTGAAGCTGGAATCTTTAGCGCCATTGAGCAGTGCCTGTGAAAGAAAAGAATAAAAGGCTAGGTACAGCAAAATAAAATTGAGAAGGCAATATGGAGGTTGCTGCTTCTGTAAACTGGGGCCAGTTGTCATTCAGGTTGATCCTATATGGTCCCAGGTGTTTTAAAGTTTAGTTTCTAGGTTTGTAGATCATAACTTAAGGTTGCAAACTTTTCTTATTGCTGGAGGAGATCTCATTTCATCTGGTCCAGTCTTATCATTTCATCTAATCCAGTCTTTTATTTTGCAGTTTTTGCTGCTATTCAGTAGAATTAGGACTACAAGAATCTGACTTTGTTGAATTCAAATAAGTGTTCTTTTATTATTCCCTATATCCTCTTTGATGAAAAGGCTTTCATAGAATGTTTAGTAGGCTCTTGGCATTCATAGTTGATACAAGTGAAAGTCCATGTCATGTAGTGATTGGTAATTTTCCTGATGTAGGAATTTGAATTATACCACACTGCTAGGTTGCTGTATAGGAAACTGTCACTTAACCAGTGAATGATTGTGGGCAATGACCTTGCATCCTCATTAGTTGCAGCTCTGTGTGGGGCACAGAAATTCTGGTAGGTTAGGAGCTGAACTTGCTGATGTAAAGGATCTAACGTGTAGGCGTAAAGGGAGAAGCAAAAGTACTCTGTGTTAAAAGAAGGATCAGTTTTTAGAGGCATGGTTTTAGCCTAATGACAAATTATAGATATTAAAGTATAATTTTGTATTTGTTTTCGTGAGAAGTTACACTGAGAACGAGAGTGACCTGTAACAGCTAGCAGGGATGACTTTGTATTAAGGATTTTAAAAACTTTAAAAAGACTGACTTGGACACACTTTTATGATGCATGTTCAGATGTCTATAGAGCTCAAATTTTCATTGCTCTTCTGGCCGTTATACATAAAAGAAAAAAATGTAGTTGTTCCCTTAGCGAAGCCTCCTTTATTGTGAGTGATCCCTTAATGGGACCTGTTTCCACATATATGTAGAGTTATTGATTCTGTTAGCACAAGAAGGGTGTCGGAGCAGAGAATCAGTGGTGAAAGCTGATAGTTACTAAGGCTTTATTCATTACCATATATCTGGGCCAGGATAAAGGAAAGTATTAGAATTTCTCTTCTTTGACTGTGATCTTGGTCCTTTCATGAAGTAGAGTTCCTTACTATGGGGGAGAACAGAGATGGTGTACTTAATGATTAAAAAAAAAGATACACTGCAATGTATTCTCTATCCAACCAAGTTAAGAATCTCCCTCTCTTTTTGCCACTATTTTATCTTTAGTTCAAGCAGACTTTTAAGCGTTCAGCTTCAGAAAGGACTGAAACCATGAAATCTGAGTTCTTACTATGAAAGAAGTTTACCTTAGTCGTGTTTTCAAAACTATCATCCTTCCTTGTAGTCTTACAGGATATATGATTCTGTAAGTATTCTTCCAGTTGGGCTTGTTGCTTTTCCTACTGCATGGACTCCTTCCCTTCTTCCTTCAAATATGTAAAGATCTCTTACGGCGGTTAAGAATGGGTTCTGGAGCTCTACTGCCTGGCTTTAAATCCTGGAGTGCCACTTACTATCTATATGACTTCGAGCAAGTTTCTTAACCTTTCTGCTTAGTTTCTTCATCTGTAAAATGAGAAGAAGAATAATTCCTATCGTATAGAGTTGTTAGGATTAAAAGTAATGCTTTGAGTTATGTAGAAGAGTGCCTGACATGCAGCAGGCACTCAGTAAATGTTAGTTATCACCATTATCATAACTGTCCTCTTCTTTCTCCTTCTTCTTGGTCACTAAGATATGTCAGTTTTTATTTTTAGACTCTAGGGCATTGATTTCTCATCTCCCACTGGCACTTACACCATTCTAGCCCATGACATTCTAGCCTTATGCCAGTTTCCAGGAGAGCTTCATGTAATACCTCCTGTCTCTCACATGTCCTTTGTGCTGTGTTTTCCAGTACATGATAACAGTTTCATATTGTCGTTCCCCTGTTCAAGAGCACTCAGCAGTTTTTCAGTAACTTGTTTTATCAAGCCCAGACACCTCTGTCTGACTCTGACTTAGCATTACTCTCTTGTTCCATTCAGGCCAATTTCATATTTTCTCATTTACGTCATACACTTGGACATTTGCTCATGTTTTTCCTTCAGCCTTTATTCCCTTCATGCCCTTACTCTTCTGTTCTTACTATTTCTGTCCTACCTATACTTCAAGCATCTAATGTTTCTAAGAAGCCTTTCCCACATTTAAGAACTGAGCTTGGTTAGGAACAGCATTGGTAAAACTGGGAGAGATCCAGACTAGAAAGACATGTTGATTTAGAGATTGGAGTATAGATTGGGGTTCAGGGCCTTTAAATTCAAGAAGAGCAGGTAGGAACTAAGGATCCTACTTGATCCTTAGATCTAAGGATCCTAAGATCTTGAAAAGCAGATCTAAGAAGGAAGGACCAGTTTAAGGTATAAGGATTGAGAAGTGGAGGGATGTGAAGTGAGTGACAACTGAGAGCAAAGCAGTGTTAAAAACCCAAATGTCATTCAGGTTTGAGACAGACCAGGGCAGAACCAGATGGATCAGATGGTTTTTAAGGTCCGCATGGCCAGGCAAGACAGTGTATTTCTGAACTGACAGGGTGGAGCCAGTAATGTTAAAATGAGGAATAGGTATTAGGAATCTGAAGTAGTTGGTACTGGTAACTTGGGCACTGAGAGATTGGGGACATAACTGGAAAAAATAGAGCCCCTGGTTAGCCTAGAGTATCAAGATCAGTACAGGATGACAGCAAAACTGAATTTGCTGAGCCACAGAACAACTTACATTACCTTCTGGCTAAGATTAGAACTGGGTTGTGAGAATATTCCTATATTGAGGGAACTTGATAGGCTCACTTGACAGAGTTGTAACAATGGAGTGACTACCATTAATTTGACCAATAAAGCCTTGTGGTTTCAGTGTGCTTAGCGTAAGTCCCATATTACTCTACTCCTAATTAAGCACACTACTATCTTGTATGGCTGTGATTGACTTATGTGAATCTCTTTTTCTGTGTTTATATCTTGTTAGTTCAGATGAGTACCATTTTTAAAATAGAGCTTTATTGGGGTGTGATTATAAAGTGCATATGAAGTGTACAATTTGATGAGTTTCAATGTGTGAAATCATTACCACAGTTAATATAATGAACATATTCATCATCTTTAGAAATTTCCTTGTGCCCTTCTTTACCTCTCCCTTCCCCCACCCTCCCACATCTGCTGATTTACTTTGTCGCTAAAGATTAGTTTTTATTTTCTAGAATTATTTATTTTTATTTTTTAGTTGAAATAGAGTTGGTTTACAGTGTTATGCCAATCTCTGCTGTACAGCAAAGTGACTCAGTTTTACACATATATACGTTCTTTTAAAGATTTTTTATTCTTATTTTTTTATTGTAGAATTATTTAAGTGGAGTCATATAGTATGAACTCTTTGTCTGGCTTCTCTCACTCAGCATATGTATTTTTCTTTATTTTTACCATTCTTTTTTTAGCATAATTATTTTGAGTGTGTCAATATTCATTCCTTTCACTTGCTGAAGAGTTATTTCATTGTATGGATATACTTCAGTTTGTTTATCCATTCATCTTTTGAGAGATGTTTGGCTGTTTCTCTTTTTTGGCCATTGAGAATAAAAATGGGATGAAAAATTGTGTACAAATCTTTGTATGTACATAATGCTTAAAAATTTTTTTTTTAGGAGTGGAATAGCTAGCAGGAGTTATATGGCAGAAGTATGTTTAGCTTTTTTTTTTTAAGAAATTGCCAAATCATTTTCCAAAGCTGTACCATTTTACATTTCTACAAGTACAGGTTGAGTTTCAGTTCTGCATCCTTGCCACACTTGGTATGCTCACTCATTTTCATTTTAGCTTATTTTAATGGGTGTTTAGTGGTAGCTCATTGTAGTTTTAATTTGCCTCTGCTTAGTGACTAACTGATGTGGAGCCTTCTTTTGTGTGCTTTTTGCCATCCCCGTGTATTATTTGATGAAAGTATCTGTTCATATCTTTTCCTATTAAAATTTTTTTTTAATTGTAGTAAAATACACATAACATAAAATTTACCATCTTAACCATTTTTAACCATTTATATAATAGCATTAAGTGCATTCACATTGTTGTGCAACCAGTCTTCAGGGTTCTTTTTGTCTTGTAAAACAGTTACCTGTATTTTTTAAAGTATTAGGTTATTTTGAAATTTCTTTATATATTCAGATATAAATCCTTTATCCGATATATGCTTTACAAATATTTTCTCCCGGTCTGTGTTTTGTCTTTTCAGTTTACTGTGCATTGAAATTGGCCATGATTGGAATTATTTACTCCACATTAATAGGCAGATGGCTGCAAATCAGGACTTTATTTTTTGTTGATTGTACTCAAGACAAGTAATGGGGAAAGGTCAATAATGCAGATTAAACTTAAAATTTTGTTATGTCAGTAACTTTTACGTTGTGACAAGCACAAAAATATGAGGAAGGAAATATGCTTTCTAGTATTTGAAAAACCCTATTGTCTAACAAGCAAAGAAGTCATTTGAGTTGTTGTCAAATGAGTGAAATTCAGATATATGTCTTCATTGTTTTACTCTTGTCATTTGCAACCATTGCTTGGCTGTGGGTTAAAGAGTTCAGCTAAAATTACTGAAGGCATTCTGGGACAATCAGTTGCCTATGCTGAATTTGCAATAAAGAGTATTATATATTTTTTCGTTGTTTGTAAATTGTGTGGTATGTATCTTTTTATTTCAGTAAAATTTATAGTAAGCTTATGTGCATATGTATACATTTTGTTCCTGCAGAGCCTTGTGTTAAACATTTACTGGCCGCACACTAAATAGTAAGCATTAAGGGAAATATTTCTAGACTCACGTAACTTGAGTCAAGAAAGAAAAATGAAGTTCTGAAACAGTCATTGTATGGATGATCAGAGAACCAATGCAAAGCTGAGACCAGGGGATAAAAAGGATGTAGTAGGGAGAGAAAATGAAAGGCATAAAACACAGAAGGCCAGGTCAATTCTCTTACCATTAAAGACATGGAGGGAAGTGAGTTGTTTCTTATAGGATATTTGTTTTACTCTGATTTGACTTGCTCTTGGTCTTGTCATTTTCGGGTATGTAATAGTCTGTTAATGGTACTGAAGAGGAATGTTAAAAACTCATGTATTATTAGCGTCACATTAGCAGCTTCAGGTAAGCCTTGAATATCTCCAAATACAGTTTTCCTTCAGACTAAAAAAATTACAAAATACTTTTTAACATTTAAAATTGGAACACAGAACAGTGATGTGTTCCCTGTTATCTTCTAGAAGTTGCATTATTATCTATCAATACATTGCTTTTTAATCTGTACACGTAATTCTGTTGTTTACCATAATTATTATATTTCTTTCAAAAGTTTTTTTTTCCTCAGAATACCTTGATTTTGAATCTGATGATTAAGTTAAACATTTTTTTGTTTTGTAGCCACGCAGGGTATACATACTGTGGGTCTTGTGCTGCTCATGCTTACAAGCAAGTGGATCCATCTCTTACGTAAGTAATATAGTTAGATACCGTTTTCATTAGGTAGTTGGGAATTATATCATAATTGCTTTGCCACTGAAGTAATTGTTTTGCATACTTCTTATATACTTGATTTTAAGAATTTGACTTTATAAATTTGATTATACCGTATATAGGTTATGAAAAGCTTTAATACTATTTTTTATTATCTGAACATTTAGTTTTTACCTTCCCTTTGGTTGGTAAAATGTTTAGTTCTGGAAATGTTGGAGATTAATACAGCATGGTGATTTATAAGAAATATATATTTGGTCACTTAGATGATCAAAATATATTTCACATATATATTTAGTCTTTTTTCACAGTTACTGGCTCACAGCTCCCAAAACCCTTGGAATTTCCTAAATGGTGAGAGTGACAAAGGTGTCTCTTGTATGTTAATGAGGTGACTTTTGGACCCCACCTAAGGATGGGGCTGGTTGCTAGGATAACCAACCTTTTGTTTAGAGGGCTTGACTTTTCATTCCCACTCCTGACCTTCTCTGGGGAGCGGAGAGGGCTTGGAGGTTGAACCAATCACCGTCATGACTATGTAATAAAGCCCCATAAAAACCTAAGAGGACAGGATTCGGAGAGCTTCCAGGTTGGTGAACACGTGGAGATTTGGGGAGAGCGGCGTGCCTGGAGAGGGCATGGAAGGTCCTGGCTCTTACCCTTTACTTTGCCCTATGCATCTCTTCCATTTGGCTGATACTGAGTTAGATCTTTTTATAATAAAGCAGTAATCTGGTAAGTGAAATATTTCTCTGAGTTTTGTGAGCCGTTCTTTGATTTGTAACTGGCCTGTCAGAAGTACAGATAACAACTTGGGCTTATGATTGGGATCGGAATTGAAATTCAAGGAGGTGGTTGTTGGAATATCCCATCTGTAACCAGTCACACAAGTGACAGCCTGGGCTTGTGACTGGCATCTGAGGTGGGGGATGCATGTGGGTGTGGGGACATTCTTGTAGGACTGAACCCGTAACCTGTGGAATCTGATGCTGTCTCAAGGTAGATAGTGTCAGAATTGAGTGTACCCCCTCTGCCACCCCCATAAATGCACACCGTGGAATTGGGTCCAGGAACATTAACAATTAAATATTTTGGTTTTTAAATTTTCTTTGAAAACCTGGAAATGAATACTTTTAAGAAAAATTCAAAGCCCTTTGTTCTATTTTAATCAGTTTATAATTGAAAATTCTTTATTGTACTTGTTAAGTTGTGGTTAATGAATGAAGAATAATTTTCCATTGACAGGATAAGGTACCTGAATTATTTTAGAATCTGACAGTGAATTTAATATGGTGTTTGAAGTATATTAGCTCTTAATAATTTAATGACAGCTCTGAAATTAGCTTAAAAAAGTCTTTCTGGCAAGTTGAGACTGAGTTGTATACTACTCTCTAAAATGAGAACCTTGTGAACTTTAAGAGCTTAGTATACCAGTCTTTAAAATAAGAAACTTGTGAAATTTCAAAAGTTTCTGCTGGAAATAGCCACCCAAATTACTTAATTTGCTGACCAGCATTTTATTTAAATAGTTAATTCACTACATGTGAACCAGTATCAAGTTCTAGTCTATATTGCCTGTTGTACATACATTGTGTGAATACGTGAAATTGGTCATTTTAATTCTGTAAAATGTTGATTGTTAGGTTAGACCTGTACTAGTAGAGTTGAAATATAATCATTCCGGAGTAACTCACAACAGCCATGAGTTTAAAAAGAAAATTTCACCCACAGCTTACTCCTTTGCCTTTGAGCAATTTGTTCAAATTGTTAAAACAAAAAAGCTGCTCTCTTTTGTTTTTATGTAGTATGCTCTGCACATTTTATCAGGCCATTGTTGAAAATTATTTTTTGGTAAGTTTTTAATAATAAACAAAATAATAATATTGCCAGGTTGATGAGGTTTTGATTAGCTCTGCCTCCTTTATGATGTTTTGAGGAGGATCTTTAACAAATATTTCTTAATGCCTAGTTAATGTATAATTTTAACTTGTTTCATGAATAAGAGTAAAATAGAAATTAGATTGTAAAGCTTTTCAGAAGTTTAATTTGACCCTGGGCCTATAAACCAGCTATAATCAAGGATAGTTTACATATTAGCCTTTTCCAAACCTTTTTCTATTTAGCAGAATTTTTTATTGATGATGATATGTGCTAAAAGGGTACCCCTGAATTAAATTTGGCCTAGGAATATATAGAGAGCCTATATTGATATAAGTGGAAGTTGTGTGTTAAATAAGTTTATGGACAGTGAAAATGGAAGGGAAAAAAGTAATTAAAAGGGAAGAAAGTTAAGGACTAAGAAGGTGATGATAAAGGAGATCAGTAAAAAAGGCAAATGATGGATGATGATGTGATCAGCTTATTTTTGTAATTAGTATATAGTAATTGAATTTTTTTTTTTTTGCCTTTTTTTTTCTTTTAGATCTTTACTGGAGTATAATTGTTTTACAATGTTGTGTTAGTTTCTGCTGTTCAACAAAGAATAATTAAATTCTGAATAAATAAATTTGAAGGTCATAGTGTTAAAAATAATCACGGACAATCACAGTTGTTCTCTTTTGAAAGTGCCCCTCCCTGAGATTTGCTGTGTCTTCAGAATTCTTTGAGGAAACAGGGAAAACATTCTTTTGGGAATAATAAGTCTAGAGAAAAAATAACAGTCCAAGACAGAGGTTAAATTTAACACCATTAGTTTCCATTCTTACTTCCCCATTCTCTATATGTCAACCAGGATCATCTTTTGTGCTTATACTTTGAATGGATCTTTTATCTTTGCATGATTTTGTAATATCTCGCATGAACATTTGGAAAATATTTGTTCATTGAGTCATGCAGATCTTTCGAATGTTCACATTTCATCATACAATGTAAAAAAAATCATGTTTGTTAATATCAGCACCAATTTCATTAGAAAAATCTTTAATTATTGGGAAGCTGTCAATCTCACAGTGATACAAGTTTTGCAAAAGTCTGATTTTCACCTAGAAGTTTCAGTTTTATCATTGACAATGGATATGTCAAGTGTTTTTTTTTGAAGTGTCAGGCTCATTTTGTTCATTTTCTAGAAAATTTCTGCCAGATACCTAAATTGGAGTAACTGCAGTTTGTCTACAGTCATTTTTTGAAGTAAAAATTGTGTTCCATGGAAAAAAAAGTCTACTTTAGCTCGCAATTCAAAATCACACAAATGCTTTTTCCTTGAGATGTACTTCTGTATGCAGCAGAAGTGCTTTATGCATTTGTCACCACAAATTGAATGCATATGGTCATACAGAATATTTTTATAAAACTGTACTCAAAGTTTAAAATTTAATGAAATTAAGTGAGACTGACTTTTTTTTTAAATTTTATTTATTTATTTATTTATTTTTTATTTAAAAAAAAAAACAGTATGGGTGAAGGTGAAGAATACATGACTGCTGTTCAGTTTGATTCCATTACCTTGATTATGGCCAGCAGTTTACCCAGTCTTACTTTTGTACCACGAGTGCAGATGTTAACACATTAAAAAGGCAAATAACTTCTTTGTATTATTATGAAAATAGTTTTGGTTTTGTGGACTCCTTGAAAAAGGGTCTTGTGAACTCACAGTTACACTTTGAGAACTGCTGCGATTCAGGGTGATTGGATTTATACTGTGGGTAAGGTGTTGGAGAAGGCATCTCTGGGGAAATGATTTTTAAGCCAAGCAAAAGAAACAATTACAGGTGAAAAAGCTTTGAAATAGGCAAAGGTATTCTTGTCATCAGGGAACTGCAAGGAGACCAATGTGCATAAAGTACTGAGCTCCAAGGGGGGAAGATTAACACAAGAAGGGGCCGGTTCATTTGAGACTTTAGAACCCGTTTTAAGGACTTTGTATTTTATCCTCTGACCATGAAAAGCCATTGAAAGACTTTTTTTAAAGAACTTTTATTGAAATATAGTTGACATACAATAATCTGCATATATTTAAAGTGTACAATTTGATACTTTTTTTCATATTAGTAATGTATATATGGCAGTCCCAATCTCCCAATTCATTCCCCCCCAACCTTCCCTGCCATTGAGACTTTTTAAGCAGGGGAGTGATATGATCTGATTCATGTTTTAGAAAGAGTAATCTGGCTGTTTAAGGAATTTTTAAAATGATACATTTAATTAAGTTCTTTCCCATATTTATAGTTGCAAAGTCTTTTCCTGCTACTAAAACTTTAATTAAAAACTGGAACTCAGGATGTTACTTAGATAGTAACTTGGTTTTGATTCATGTCTTTCAGAAAATCTTGCAGGGCAGAAAAAGAATGCCAAAAGGAATCTTCTTTGAGGCCACATGACAGTTTATTCTTTAGTTAAAATATCTCCACTTACCAGGAAACACTTTAAAAAAATTACTTGTGTTCCATTATTTAGTATAAGTAGTTGAATGTTTATGAGAACAGACACTCAGGTAGCTCATGTATTGGGTGCACAGACTACATACACTCCTCATAGTAAGAAACTCCACAAATGTGGATTCTCTGGAGGTATTATTATATGTGAATTACATTTATTTCTGAAAGAAAGCCTACTGATTTTTTCCTGTTCCTTTCATATTAAAGATTTCTTTTACATGTATGGCAACAGTGATTATATGCTAATATTTAAAAGTTACTCCCTAAAGACAAAGCGCTTTGTAATTAATTAAAGGGAGAGAGAGTGGCATTACTTCCAATGCTTATATTACTAGTTTCTCTCGAGAATATTTGTACGGCCTTGATGTTTATGGATCTAGCAATCTAGGGGAAAAAAGAAAATGCATTATCATTTATTTACACTATTAATTGTCTTGTAGCATATAGCTAACACAGAGACTCATTTGGAGATTACTCCTTGTTCAGTGTGCACTTTCTTTTTTCTTCTTTTCATTGATACTTAGCCTTTTTTGGGTTTTTTTGGGGGGTATATCACTTTTAAGGGTTTTAGACTGATGGGACCTAAATCTCTTTTTTCTTATTATTTCTCTTAACTAAATGTGAAACTTCACTATGTTGCTTTTGGGTGAGTTTCAACCTTTGGGTACACAGTTGGGTAATTCAGACTGTTTGGAGCTCTTTTCCCTACCAGACTTTATCTTTTCATTTAGGTTGAGTCTCACAAAAAGGCAAGCAAGATGAATAGTCAGGTATTAGAGGAGGCAGACTTCGGGTCTTTATTTCTGGAGTAATGCTCATCTTTTAGCCACTGCTAGAAGAACCTTATTATACTTACCTATGAAATATATCTATGCCTAGATTTTTTTTTTTTTTTTTTTCTTCTGGCTGCTTTGGGTCTTCCTTGCTGTGCATGGGCTTTCTCTACTTGCGGCGAGCGGTGACTGCTCTTCGTTGCTATGTGTGGACTTCTCAGTGTGGTGGCTTCTCTTGTTGCAGAGCACAGGCTCTAGGCACACGGGCTTCGGTAGTTGTGGTGCATGGGCTAGGTAGTCATGGCTTGTGGGCTCTAGAGCACAGGCTCAGCTAGTTGTGGCACACAGGCTTAGTTGTTTTGCGGCATGTGGGATCTTTCTGGAGCAGGGATCAAACCGATGTCCCCTGCATTGGCAGGCGGATTCTTAAGCAGTGCACCACCAGGGAAGTCCCAGCCTAGATTGATTTTTGAAAGTCATTTCATATTTTAATTGCATATTCTGAATTTCCTAGGTGTGTTCTGATTTTAAGTATTCTTTCCCTTTCTCTTTTCATAGACATGCATTCCTCAATTGTAAAAATGCTTTTTTTTCCTTACTTGATTTTTGATTCATGTAATACCTGTCCTTAAGCAAGTTTCCTAAATACTTAGATTTACCGTTATCTGTGTCCCACATTAGACTTTAATTTAAAAAACTGTGGTGATTTATGTGCTGTTAAGATAGGAGAACATAGTGGTATCTTTTGTTCATTTAAGAATCTATAGATTTGATACTTTTTTTTCTTAAATGGTTATTGAGTTGATCACAGAGATGATAAGAAGTGAGTATTAGCAGGGAAGGTGAGGAAAAGGATTATGTTTCCTACTAGAAATGGCCTGTGGGTGAAGTCTTACATGTGTGCTCTGAGTAACATCTTGAGGGTTGCAACATCTTGAGGAGATTTTGGGACTAAACTGAGGATCACCTTTTCCTTGTCCACATCTTTCTTATCCACCACCACCCACAACAACCCATATGGCAAGTAAGATATAGCCAACAATAGGTTAATTTTCTTAGCTGTAATAGAATTCTATCAAAATAAATATATTGCTAAAGCACACATTCCTTGGCCTGCAGGTTTTTGATATGAAAGAGATATAGCTCTATGTCTCAGTCTTTGCATTTTTGTCCATTAATTGAGCAATGAGTAGCACTTAATTTTCTAGGTACATAGCTTACATATATTCCTTTTTTTCTTATAGTTTTGGTTCTTTTGGATCTGTAAGTTTGTGTGTGTGTGTATGTGTGTGTGTGTGTGTGTGTGTGTGTGTGTGTGGTGGGGAAAGTTTTGTTTGTATGAATCTGGAAGAAACAGACAATGGAGTGTTTTGGAATTTAGATTGTAGAGATGTTTGAGATAAAAGGAGAATAAGGTAATTTTACTCTTGATGTTAAGATAAAGAGATTGTAAAGATTTAAGCTACAGTTTAGCCCAGTTCTTTTCTTTAGCCTACAGTGCAAATAACACATAATTAAGTTTCTTTGTTTTTGAGAATGACTTCTACTTGAATGGGAACAGAGAAAGCTTATTACACAGAGTTCTTCTCAACAAGATGCCTTTTTTATTCTGCCATGGAAGAAATGTGGAAACAGTTTTTTCAGAATGCTTCTTTGTAATGATATTTTGGATTTTTAGAATTTATACTATTATGTATTTTTATTAATGTTGTAGGCAAGTTTAGAATGTGTTATCATTTTGAGATTTTATTTAATAGCTGAAATGTTTAAAATTCAGTTAATGTAGCTATTGAAAATCTTTTGTATCCTAGCTATTGTGAATATAGAGGTGATTTTAAGCATAGTTGGTTGTTTTACTGTAGATAATTAGTAATTGGTATTTCCAGGTGTTGAACATGGTTCTTTTAAAGGCCTTCCAACAGCGATAAGGAATTGAACTTAATTAACTGAGGAGCAAGTCATTGGTAGGAACATTAGTTTGCTAGTGCTGCCATAACAAAGTACCATAAACTAGGTGACTGAAACAACAGAAATTTATTTTCTCACAGTTCTGGATGCTGGAAAATCCAAGATGAAGGTGTTGGCAGGGTTGGTTTCTTCTGAGGCCTCTTCCTTGGCTTGCAGATGACTGCCCTCCTGATGGCTCTTCACATGGTGGATCACCTCTCTGTGCATGTGCACCCCTGATGTCTCTTCCTCTTCTTATAAGCACACCAGTCATATTGAATTCAGGCCTCACCTAATGACCTCATTTTAACTTAATCACATCTTTAAAGGCCTTATCTCCAAATAGGTTCCATTTTGAGATACAGGGGTTGGGACTACAGCATATGATTTCAAGGGAACACAATTTAGTACATAACACTAGATAATGAAATCAGTCAAAAAAGGAAAACAATATTACATGTAATTTTAAAAAATTACTTATTTTTTCCTTTTTATTTAATAAAGTTTGTGTAGAAGTGCAATTGTTCTGTGTTTTTTTGTTGTATATCTCCTAGCCGGAGAATTTTCATCCTTGGGCCTTCTCATCATGTGCCCCTTTCTCGATGTGCACTTTCCAGTGTGGATATATATAGGACACCTCTGTATGACCTTCGTATTGACCAAAAGAGTAAGTATATAGAAATCTTATAGCTTGTAAACAGCTAAAGTTTTAAAAAATAGGAATTATAAGTTAATTTAGAATTAAAAGTATGAATATCATAAGTAATATTTGAATTTTAAAAATAAAATTTGTTGTAACTAATCTGCAGAAAACAAAAACTAAGAAAGAAAATCTTCCATATGCCTAAAGGACAACTACAGTTTTTCTGCCAGCCACAAAAATCTGTCAGGTCCATCAGTCTTTGGATTGTAGTGGTTACATTTATAGTCAGGGAAGTACCATGTACTCACTGTACCGTGAGACAAGAAATTGGTACCCACAACAACTTGTTGAAAGATTTTGGACATGTTAGTCTGCCCCGTGTGTAACAATTACCTCATATTAAATGAGTAATGGTGATAATGACTCTGTCTCCTCATATATGATTTTTATGGGAAAAAAATGAGACTGTAGTTGTGAAACTCTGCAAGAAGGATGCTACATAAATCTTGTGTGTTTTATTTTTAAAACATATCTATTATTTTGATTTTTTAAATAGGATTCCAGAAATCACAGTTTTTATATAGTTGTGTCTCATTTTGTACATTGAATGTGTAAAGTAAAACCATTTGACTTTTAATAGTATTTTTGGAGGAATGGGTGAATATAGTTTTAAAAACACCGAACAATACAGAGACTGCTATAATACGCATGAACTTATCCAGACTTGACTCAGAATTTCCCCTCATCTGAACTCAATTTGCATTCCCAAAAGTACCACAGCCATGAACTTGGTGTGTATCCTTCCAGTTCATCAAATTGTATTTTAAGTATGTTGAGTGTTTCAAGAAATTTTGCAACAAATTCTTCTGTAGAGTGAAAGAAGCCATTTGCAAAGGAAATGATCACCTTTTTCTTTAATTTTTAGGCCTAAATTTTCATAATTTGGGGTTTTAAATATTATAGAATACAAGCAATTTGTTAAGATATAGCTTATTAATGAAACTGGAATATTACTAGCCTTACTCCCTGGAATGGTTTTAGGGTACACACTTTTAAAATATTTAAAATGCTTTTAAAATTTTTATTTTTTCTTCCGGTTTTATTGAGATATAATTGACGTACAGCACTCTACAAGTTTAAGGTATACAGCGTAGTGATTTGACTTTACATGCATCATGAAAAGATAAGTTTAGTGAATATCCATCATCTCATATAGATACAAAATTAAAGAAGTAGAAAAAAATATTTTTTCCCTTGTGATGAGAGCTCTTAGGATTTACTCTCAGCAACTTTAGTATATAACATACAGCAGTGTTTATTATATTTATCATGTTGTACATTACATCCCTAGTACTTATTTATCTTATTACTGGAAGTTTGTACCTTTTTACTACCTGCATCCAATTCCCCTTCCCCCTGGGACACACTTTATTTTAAAACCTTGTTGGGGTATTCAGAAAATTTTGATTTTGGATAGCTTGGCAATGAGGAATGGAGGATTTTTAATCAGGTATAATTTTATGGGGAAAAAGTCATACCGTTATTTGTTTCTTTGATATTGGTTAACCCATTTAAGGATGTAGTTATAAAAATGCTGGTTCTGTTCAATGATAAAATAAAAAATTCTTATATATTTTTTACATATTAAATTTCTTCATTTTCTTTTTATATATTATAATATCTACTTTTAAGAATAATTCATCAGAAGGGTCTGAATTACTACTAAATCATTTAAAAATTTTTAGATCATTTAAGGGCTGGTACTGTGGTAAATTTATATTCCAGTCTAGCTCACGGGCTTAATTTTTAATGTTGAGGAAAATAGCATTCTCAGTAGGAATTTTCTTTTCTTAGTATGACAGGAACCTATACATTTTATTAAAAAACAAAACAGAACTCAAAAACTATATTATTAACCTCATGAGTAAGTAGACCAGGGGATTTTTCCATATTTCAGTAAGAGTTCTAATCAACTGTTTTTGTTAGTATCTACCAACTGATTAAGGTCAAGAAAAAGCTTAGACTCAGAGGTGATTTTAGATATAACGAAAGGAACTGATGAGAAATTTAAATTATTTTTTATGTAACTATGTAACACATGAAAATACTGAGTAAATCATTACGTCTTACTGTTTTGTCTGGTATGTAAGAAGCTAGTTGTTTTTTCCTTTTTTTTTTTAACTAAAAATGGAGAATATTATGTGGTGCTTTTGTCTCTTGCCAAAGCATGTAGTTTTATATTACTGGGTAGAGTCTCACAGGGTAAGGATATACATTAATATTTTTGTTTTACTATATTTTGAAATCTCTAGTTTACGGAGAACTATGGAAGACAGGAATGTTTGAACGCATGTCTCTGCAGACAGATGAAGATGAACACAGTATTGAAATGCATTTGCCTTATACAGCTAAAGCCATGGAAAGGTATATTAATTAATATAAGAAATCCCAGAGAAATCATGGATATTAATTTCTTTGGACTTATTTTAAATAGGGTAAGATAATCATTAGGGTAAAGAGATTTTAAAACTTTTGTTGAAATGAAATAAAAATTTGGGATTGGATTTTCTGAATGTGGCTTGAAGTTGGTTTTGAATAGGTTGCCTATGAAGGCTAAACGTATGAAGTGGCCTGGTTGTTTTATTAGGTAGAAATAGTACAGAAAAAACCCTAAACAACAACGTGTGTGTGTGTGTGTGTATTGGTTTGCCTCTTATCTTATTCATTACACAGTCATTTAGCTCAGAATAACAATTACATTCTTTCATGGTACAGTGCTATAAGTAAGTAATCATAAAAGTTTAGATTTGGAAGTAACTTAGGTAATTTATTTCAGCCTTATCAAAGTACATGAATCTCTATTATAAAAGAGATTATTATATAATAATATATAATAAAATATGGATCTGTTATAAAAGAGATCTGTGTTATAAAAAATGCTTGACAGATTATTATTTGGTACCTGCTAAAAGGTCTAGTGATAAGGTGCTCACTCGACTATAAATAGAGTGAAGATAGGGACAATATTTATTTTGTTTTCCACTTATACTCCAGTGCTTAGCACAATGCCTGTCACATAGTAGTCGTTAATTTATTTTGGTAAAATGAAAGAATTGTTTTAAGAGCTTTCTTTCTTCTTTCAGGGCAGTATTCAAATTAGAAAGTTTTCCTTATGTAGGTCACATTTCTCTAATTTTTTTCAGTCATTTCCTTTATTTGGACTTAATATTCCATATGTAGTTTGAGTAGTTCTAAATATGGTGAGATTATTCCTTCTCTGGTCCTCATTACTGTATTCTCTTAGGAAAATAAGTGTGCATCTTAGGTTTTCAGCAAATATTTGTTAATTAAATGTGCTAATGAAGTCCGAGATTACATAAACAGTTTTTATGCTGGTATGGCTTACTCTATTGTCTGATATACTTGTGGTCGCTCAAACCCGAAGGGTTTTTTATACTGATAAGCTGAATTGTTTTCTCCTCTTATAGTTTTGTGGTTGATTCTTTTTAACCCTAAATGTGTATGTCTCTTCAATTACTTCTGTTTAATTTTTTCATGTTGGTTTTATTCCATTATTACCATTTTGGGGGTCATTTCCACTCTTAATTCTGTTATCAAAGTATTATTTACTTCTCTCAGTCTTATGTTATCCACTTCTTTCACAATGATAACTATGAGGAATTACATAAACCTGAAGAAGTTTCCAAAAATAGTGTGATATTAAATTATAAGCAGTATAAGTTCAGGTTAATTGTGTTTTACTACATTCTAATTCTTCAGAAATTATTAAACCAATATAGTCTTTAGTTTTTGGAATGCTAGTATAATCAGAACATCCCATTTTTCAACTACATAGGACAGTAGAAAACTTTTGTTATTTGCTGAAATGTTTGTGTATTTTGTCATGAGAAAATATATTTTAGACTTAATAAATTTCAATACAATAGAACCAGTAAACTGCCAACAATATCTTTAAGGAATTTTTAATAAAATAACATTTTTGTTGTTATTTCATAAGTAATAAAACAGGTGTAAATGTGGAAATTTAGGAAAATCGAAATTTGAAAAGTGAACAAAATTTTTGTTCATAATTTCCTGTTAAATACTGTTAAATAACCACTTTTAAGTATATCACTTCTCAAGAAAACCTTCCTTCTCAGATTACATTAGGATCCCTAATACTGACTCTTAGAAAGTACCCAGTACTTTGCCTTTGTAGCCTTTCCTGCACTCACAACCTGTATCAGTTATTCATTAATGAGTAACAAATTGCCTCAAAAGTTAGTGACTTAAAATCATAACTATTTTATTACTCACAATTTTGGGGTCAGGAGTTTGAGTAGGGAATACCTTGCTCTGGTCATACAGGATACTGACTGAGATGGCTGGAGTGGGCCTTGAGGATTCAAGATGGCCTTAGTGCTGGCTTTTACTTGGGATACTTCATTTATTCTCTAGATGGCCTGTTGGTCTCTCCTCTTGACCTCTCTCTAGAAGGATAGTCTGGATTTCTTTATGTGGTGATTCTGGATAACAAGAGAACAAGACCAGAAGTTTCTTGGCCCATTAAGGCCTAAGCCTGAAACTTCATAGCATCATTTCCATTGCATTTTGTTTTTCAAAGGAGAAAAAGATGCCACCACTTGATGGGAGGAGTAGCATATGTGTAAAAGAGCAGGAGGAATTGTTGGCAGCCATCTTTGCAGATGGACTACCACAGTTCTTCTTGTGGTGGACAATTCACGTTTTTCCAACACGGAGGATACCCCCAGCTCTCCTAAGATGCCCAGAAATCTCATCCAGTTATGACCTCAGGTTCAAAGTCCATTATCTTATGATCTGCATTAGGTTGGGAGGTGGATGAGGCTCCTTGGGTATAGCTCTTTTTGATTTGGATACTTGTGAACTAAAAAGGCAAGTCTCCCCCTTGCCCTTCCAAAACACTTGCATACAGTTTTGAGACAAGGACAGTTAACCACTCCCATTGGAGAGTGAAAGAATGGGAAGCATGTAGTAGTCTCTGGTCCAAAGCAGTTCTGAAATCTAACCAGGAAACAGAAAATATCCTTGATTATGGCTTGGTTCTGTCTTCTGGTAGTGGCTTCATAACTCATTACAGATGGTCCCTGACTTACGATGGTTCCACTTATGATTTTTCGGCTTTATGATGATGTGAAAGTGATACACATTAAGTAGAAACTGTGCTTAGAATTTTTAATTTTGATCTTTTCCCCGGCTAGCAATGTGTATGATACTCTCTCATGTTTCCAGACAGTGGCAGTGAGTCACAGCTCCCAGGCAGCCACGTGATCACAAGGGTGAACAACCAATGCACTAAAATCCTTCTGTATCCAGACAACCATTCTCTTTTTCATTTTCAGTACAGTATTCAATAAATTACATGAGAAATTCAATACTTTATTGTAAAATAGGCTTCGTGTTAGGTGATTTTGCTCAACTGTAGACTAATGTAAATGTTCTAAGCATGTTTAATGTAGGCTATGCTAAGCTATGATGTTTAGTAGATTAGGTGTATTAAATGTATTTTTGACTCACAATGGGTTTATTGAGACTTAACCCCATTGTAAGTCAAGGAAGATCTGTATTATCTTAGCTCTTGACTGGATCCTTTCGTCTCTTGGCTGTCCTCTCTGAGTCATTTACTTTTCCATAAGAAATGGGCTTTGTTTGCATCTGAGTAGCAGTTTTAGTCTGTTTCATATATGTGACAGTTTAAGAACCCAAAGGCCTCTTTTCATTTGGAACAGTGTTTTGTTTTGTTTTTCAGTACAAACTGATTGAATTCCCTTAAACACTTTGTGGGTTTTCTATATATCAGATTGTAGGTGCATTCCATTAGACAAAAGTCACATCCACAGTTCTTTCTGAGACAGGATTGTTGCTACTTTGGATCCCAAGTTAGGGGTCGGTACTTTCTTAGAAGCCCTTTTGCTACCTGAGAGAGTATACAAGCACTGTCCTAAGTCTTCCTGAGGTCCTAACACATTTTATTTATTTTTGTTTGTTTGTTTTTTTGGCACATGGGCTTAGTTGCTCCGTGGCATGTGGGATCTTCCTGGAGCAGGGATCGAACCTGTGTCCCCTGTATTGGCAGGTGGATTCTTAACCACTGCGCCACCTAGGAAGCCCTAACACATTTTAGAGATGTGGTTTTGATTTGATGACTGAGCCCATGTTCTTGGTAGCACTCTGGATTTGATCTTTGTCCTTATGCTGCTTCTTTGACAGTCTTTTGCGATCTATAGAGGCTAGCAATGAGAAGCAGTTATTTTCCAACCAAGCAACTCCTAGTTAGAAATATGTCTTTTAAATTCTGCTTATAATTCTTTAGCTCATGTTTTTCTTCTTGTACCTTCTCATACTTGGCTATAAAGAAGCCACTGACACTTTGAATATTTTGTCTGGAAGTCTTCTTCACTAGATCTATGGATTAACTACATGTATTTTTAATCTTCTAAGTTATGTCATATGACAGTTATGCAAATTGTTCTGCCGGTAAATAATATGGATAACCCATTTCTCACCTCCTATAGCAGTGTCCTTACTGTTCGTCCAGTTTCCAGGCTCCTTATTGCCCTTTCAGCTTCCACCTATCTCTGTGTCCCCAAAGCCAATATTATATTTTTTAGGTTTCTCTTATAATAATACACTTTCCAGGTACCATTTTTTGGTCTGAGTTTGTCTGTTGCAGCATGGTACAGCACCTTAAAGTGCCTTCTTTTTTTTTTCTTTCTTTGCTCTTATGATTCTTTGGGCTAGAAATCTGGTCAGGGATGAGTGGCAACCAGTCATCTCTGTTTCATCTGCTGCCAGTTGAGACAGGTTGACTTAGGCTACAGGTTCCAAGGTGGTCTCACTTTCTGTCTGGGGCTGTGATGCAGGTTGTCTGGTAGGCACCTTAGTTCTCATCTTGGTGCTGTCTCCACATGTTCTTACTCTTCCTTCAGGGCCTTTCTCTTACACATGGTTCCCTTTCCTGCTGGATTATCCTGAAGTACATGGCAGTTCAGGGTAACAAGAAAGCAAGTAGAAACTTCTAGGCCTCTTAATATTTAGGCTTGGAACTGGCACAGTATCACTTATGCAGCATTCTACTCGGCAAAGTAAGTTGGAAGGCTAGGTTCAAAGGGAGGGAGAAATTGACTCTATACCTAATGGGAGGAGTGGCATGAGCATTCAGAAGTGGGAGGAATTTTGGTGATTATATTTGTAGACAGCCTACCACAGTAGCACTGCAGTTAAATAGATATATATATCTCTATTTCCCTTCTCTGGTACTTCCCTAACCTATTCCCTTCTCCAGGGCAGCTAGTCTACCCTGTATGTTCTGTACTCATCTCAGTACCTGGTACACAAAAGGATCTCAATAATTAATTGTTGAATAAATTAATAACAGTCTATTTTTAATACTTTTATTAAATGTTCTTCCAAAAATGAGGTCAGATGTTTTTTTATTAACTGCTTTTCATATCATGAGCCTATTCCCATGTCATTTTTTTACTCCTTTTTAATTGGGTATACATAGGACTTTCTAGTATATGTCTATGTAATACTTCAATTGACTGTTTTAATTTTAAAACTTTTCCCTCATTTTTCACTATTATAAAAAATTATTGCAGGTTAAAAATTAAATATCTAAGATATTATTTATAATTCTCTGTTATTTGAAACAGATTTAAAAATGATATTCTGTAGAGGTTTTTAAAAAAATAGTGAGTAATATAGAGGAGAAAACATAAAATGAACCATAATCCCCTTGCGCAGTTAATTCCGTTGACATTTAAAAAATGGATGTATATGGTGGAAAAGTATAAACAGCATCAAGAAGGACAAAATGAGCAATGAAAGCCTCTCTCCTTCTCAACAATTGTTTACTGACAGTAAAAATTATTACGGGTATGCTAACATATATGTATGCATGTGTATGTTTGTGTATATATAAGATTTATACATACATGTTTTGGTGCAAATTAAAACATGAAAACAAGAGATCATATCTTAAGTATTTGATTCTAATACTTTTTTCCATGCATTATCTTTACTATTGAAATTCATAATTTTTAGTATTGCATATAATTGCATTTGAGACAGTTAAGTTGGGGTATGTAGAAATCGTTTATCTTGAAAAAACTGTTCACTCTTAAAATTAACATGATCCCACCTCTTCTTTTTCTTTGCATTTTACTCCTTTCAGTTACCTTTCCCCTCTTTTATTCCTTTCTCTGTATCATTCCCATTTACTCTTAGTGTACAGTTTAAAATTTTAATTGAGTTTTGGAATAACTTACATACTGTAAAATGTACTCTTTATGGCATAGAAGTCTGTGAATATTGACAAGTGCAGAGCTGTAAATATCCACCACCATCAAGATATGGAAAATTCCTTTGCCCCAATTTCAATGCTTTTTTGTTCAGAAAAATGTGCAAAGTAAATATAATTCTGTAGTAACTTTCATTGAGAAATATGGCACTATAAAAATGTTCATGTTCACTGTAAAAATATCATTATTATCTTTTTAGCCATATAATGCTTTTTGTTACTACTAATATTTTGGAATATGGGCAATTTGAAAGCACATTATAGTGTATTTAAATCTGTTTCATCTTAGGTTTTAGGTTCTAGACAATCTTGTAAGTTCATGTGGTTAGGATTTTTGATAACTTAGTACTTATACCATTATATATATTAACAAAAATCTTGATTTTGTATAGTTTATCCAGATTGTTACACCTAACTCTTGTAATACTTGTGTTTATCCGTATTAATTATATTTTTGAATTCCCTGAGTGAGAATGCTACTGTCAGATGCCTTGTATGATATTACTATTAACTGAACAGTTTTTCCTGTTCTTAACATCTTATATTAGTATAATACATTTGTTATAACTGATAAGCCAGTATTGATACATGATTATTAACTAAAGTTCATAGTTTAGAGTTCACTCTTTGTGTTATATAGTTTATGGGTTTTGCCATATGCCTTGTCTTGTATCTACCATTATAGTACCATGTAGAAGAGTTTCACTGCCTTAAAAATCCTGTTCTCTACCTATTCATCTTCTCCGCCCTCTCTAACTCTATCTAGCCCCTGGTAACTACTGATCTTTTTACTATCTTCATAGTCATATAGTTTCTAAAATATCACATAGTTGGAGTCATGCAGTATGTAGCCTTTTCAGGTTGGCCTCTTTAACGTAGTAATATATTTTCAAGATTCCTCCACATCTTTTTATGACTTGGTAGCTTATTTCTCTTTATTGTTGAATAACAGTCCATTTTATGGGTGTTTCACAGCCTATCCATTTACCTATTAAAAGATTATTGATATAGTTGGATTAATATCTGTTATATTTGTTACTGTTTTCTATTTATTTCCCTTGTTCTTTATTTCTTTTTTGTCTTTCCCCTGTTTTTCTTCTTACTCTGGTTTTAATTGAGCAGTTAATATGAGTTCATTTTCTTTCCTCTCCTAGCACGTCGGTTATACTTTTTACTTTTTTTAGTGATTGCTTTAAAGTTTGCAACATACATTTGCAACTGATGTAAGCATACTTTCAAGTAACACTGTACTGATTCATATAGTACTAGTATCATATAACAGAGTATTCCCCATTTCTCCTTCCTGTCCCTTATAACATTGTTATCAGTCATAAGCTATAATTACCACTTTATTGCAATAATTATTTTGAACAAATTGTTATCTGTTAGATCAATTAAGAATAAGAAAAATAAAATGAAATAAACCAAAGATGTTATTTTACATTCTTTTATTCCTCTCTAATGTGCTTCCTTTCTTTTATGTCAATATGAGTTTATGACCTATATCATTTTCCTTTTCTCTGAAGGACTTTTTACCAGTTTATAGCTTTGATTTTATTATTTAAAACTTGTTATTTGGGATTGGAAAAAGGATTTCTTTTCCTTTACCATTGCCACCTCCTCAGGAATACACAAGAGACTCCTTTTCCAGTGTTTTTGTTAATCACAAATTAAGAATAATGGGTTTTATACACGAGGAGTAATTAAGTGGGCTAGTAAACAGAACTCATTGTGGCCCCATGATGGTACTTCCCTCCCCCTTAAGTTTTACTAGTTATTGATGTAAAGATTTGATTGTTTTTAAGATATTTACTGTCAGAATTTTAAAATTTTGGTTAATCTGAAATTTTCAGATATTAGTAGAGTTTCCTAATTGTGCAAGGAATGATGGGTGATATAAAATGAGTAAATATTGTGTGTTTCCTCAGCATGTAGTCTAGTAGGAGAGATAAGAACTGTATATAAATAAATGTTATATAATTCAGAATGTAATAAGTACAATTGAAGAGTTTATAGGAATAGACAAAAGGGATGTAGATGATAGCTGAGTCAAGGGAGCACAGAGAAGGCTTTGTGAAGAAGATGATATTTGAGTAGACTTTGAGGATGGTTATAATTTTCACAGAATGGGGCAGAATTTTTTTTGGCAAATGGAGTACTGTAAATACAAAGTATAGGAGTAAGAAAGCCCAGGGCTTATTTTAAGAACAGAAAACTGTTTGACTTAGCTTATGGGAGTTTCAAGAGGTTGGGCTAGTAACTGAGGTCTGTCTGTGGATGTTTTTTGTTTGGCCTGCATAATTAGAAAAAGTTTTTCACAGATATGAATGTTTTTGGTTGCATATTGGTCCTGCTACTTCCTGTTATCTTATACCTTATCTGACTTTTCACACATATATGATACCAAGTTGGGGCTGGCAACATTTGAATAGGTGACCTTGTAGAGGTGTAGACTGATAGGGCCTGGGTTAGAAAGTTGGAACAGTAGTTTGGGACAGAATTTTGAAGGGCATTGATTGTCATTTTAAGATATTTATATTTCATTCTATGATTGGTATAGAATTAGTAAAAGTTCCTCAGCAAAGTGGGAGATGATTAGAACTTGACTATAAGTAACTCTTTGATGGCGTGATGGTACTGTCAAGGATGGATTAGAGTTGGAAGAGGTTGATAGAAATAGTTTAGAAATCGTGGGGGCTTTGAACTAAGGTAGTGGCGGATAGGGTAGCAGATTGAGCAGATTATGAGAGACATTTAAGGTTAGAATGAACAAAACTTGGTAAATATTTCTATTTGGGAGAGTAACATAATTTTAAGATAAGTTTAAGGTGTAAGAGTATACAATTATCAGAGGTGGTAAAGCTGTTAAGTTTTAGGTGTAAACCCAGGTGTAATTTTAGGAAAGCCTGGGGCATGGAAATGTTGACTTGTTTCTATCAAAATACTAGAACGTCTCTATCATTCTGACAGCAGACTTGGGCCACTGTATCATAAGATTATTTTGCTTCAAATGACTGAGTTTCCAAAACAGAGTTTAGTACAACTCTGTGGTATGTGAAATATGCCTGTCCTTGTGAAATCTTTCTTATCATTATTCCTCCTGGAATGGAAATTCAGAAAGATATAACCTTTGAAATTAATTTTGATAATCTCATTAGATTCACTTACCTGATCAAACAGTAAAGATTTATAATGACTTAAATGTTAATTTTAGTTGTCATTGACAGGTAGTTTACCTTCTCCCTTTTCCCTCTTTTTCCCTTTCCCCAGTTTCTTTGGCTTTGCATGATGTTTTCTGGATCTTCTTAGTTTATTCTTTCTCACAGTGAGTTGGAGTATTCTGCATAAAATCTGTATGCATGTCCCTGTTGTTGAGGTGAATCTGATCAAGAGGAAAAGATGAGAGAAATTCTTCCTTACAGGGCTCCCTAAAACTCTGCGTTATGATTCCTTTATGTCACTGTGCCTTTAACACTTTTTTTGAGTGTTCTACAACCAGCCTCACATTTGAAGACTCGCTAGAAGGACTCACAGCTGTATTCATGACTATGGTTTATTAGAAAAGATATGATACACAAGCAGGACCAGCAAGGGAAAAAAGATGTGTCAGGCAGAATCTGGGGGAATCCAAATGCAGGCTTCCAACATTCTCACTCCCGTAGAGGTGGGCTGAATAGAATGTGGTTCCTCGAGCACGGTAACATGTGTAGTGTTTCTGGCCAGGGAAGCCTGCTTTAAGATTCAAAATACAGGATTTTTATTGGGGGCTAGTCATGCAGACACTCTCTGCCTGCATAACTACTCACAGCTATACTGAAATTCCAGACTCCCAGAAGGAAAGCAGGTGTTTGCCATAATCACATAATTTATAAACTGTCTATGCAAGCTGATACAGTGTCCCAAGTGGGTAAAACAGCTTTAATCGACCTAAAGAACATTGCAAAAGCCAAGTTCCTAGGTGTTAGCCAAGTCTTACAAACAGGCCCTTCTAAAGATTATAGCAACAGATCTGCTGTGTTAACTCTTCTGCAGAATTCCCATTCCTCTTTCCCATTTCCAGGCTGCCATATTGCCATTTCAACTTTCTGAATTTTTGACTCATATCCTATCTTAACCCTTATTATAGCTTAGGTTTGTACTAGATCTTAAGATTTTCCTTTCCTTTCTGATTTGGCCTCAATCAAGGTCTTCAAATATTAGAAATGGTCAGAGAAAAGTAAGATATGGTTTTGTGTAGTTACTCTTTAACAGAGTGGAATGACTTGTCTATAGACATAGAAAGCAGCTTGAGATTTTCTACCCATGTCCAGCTTAAATGACAGGCACAAGAGCAGTGCTATTTTCAAATGTTTTCTTACCCTGCGACTTTTATACTCCTAGTTGTATATTTCCTCATATCTTATATATTTTGTTGTCATTTATTGAGATTTTTAGAGCAAACATGGTTTTCCTTCGTATATTTCTGTTTCCCTTTTTTATGAACATAGAAGATTCCTTTTGAGTATTACTTGTATATCAGGAAGGAAGCATGTTTTAGAATTAAAGAATATAGAGGATCTCTGGAATAATAAGTAAAAATTCTTTGCTGGTCGTAATGGAATAATTTTAGTTTCTATAACCATGAAAAGGATGAGCAAGAGGTAGCATAAGACATTTGAAAAGTTTGGGATGTATTTTGTTTTTATCAGAGTAAAGATTTTTTGTATTTATCCACATACGTTTTGTCCTCTTTTTTTTCCCTATGAATATTTACTATCTAAAAGAGGAGAGGAGAGTAAATTATGTAGTGATTTATTGTGGCAACAGCCTCAGCACCTTGGGATAAGAATGTTTTAAAAAATTCTCACCTGAGAAGTTCTGGACTGTTTCTAGAATCTTTGGGAGGTTGGAAGAATTTGTATAGAAAAGAAAATTCTCAGGGGACTTCCTGGTGGCACAGTGGTTAAGAATCCATTGCCTGCCAATGCAGGGGACACGGGTTTGATCCCTGGTCCAAGAAGATCCCACATGCCAAGGATCAACTAAGCCCTTGCACCACAACTACTGAGCCTACGCTCTACAGCCTGTGAGTCACAACTGTTGAGCCCACATGCCACAATTACTGAACCCCATGCACCTAGAGCCCATGCTCCGCAAAAGAAAAGCCACCGCGATGAGAAGCCCACACACCACAACAAAGAGTAGCCCCCGCTCGCTGCACGCGAGAGAAAGCCCGCATGCAGCAGCGAAGACCTAATGCAGCCAATAAAAGAAGAAAAAAGAAAATTCTCATGTTCATCCATGTTGTTCAGGGGAGAAATATTCAAGTTAATGCCATAGAAAGAATAATCAAATAACTATTCATATACAGTATTTCATCTAGTTTAAAATGTCATCAGTTTTAATATTTCAGTTATTTATATACCACTAATTAAGTAAAAACACTGCCATTTAAATTGGTTTTCTTATGACTTAGAATATTCATATTTGAATTCATATTTTTTTTCTTCTTATGAGGACTTTTAAGAAGTACTCAGCAAGTTTCGAATATTCAATACAGTATTATTAACTATAGCATTAACTATAGAACTATGTTAGCTCCAAAATTCACACTTCTATATTAGGATTTTTACATTAGAATTTAGAGTTTTTGTGCCCTGTACCATTAAAAGCATTGGTGATACAGTGATACTGTTTCTTTTTTTGTTTGTTTTTAAAAAATATTTATTAATTTGGCTGTGCGGGATCTTCGTTGCTGTGTGTGGGATCTTCATTCCGGCATGCGAAATCTGTTAGTTGTGGCATGCAGGATCTTCAGTTGCGGCGTGTGGGATTTAGTTCCCTGAGCAGGGCTTGAACCCGGTCCCCCTGCATTGGGAGGGAAGTCCTGATACTGTTTGTTTTTAGAGAGTGTTTCACTGTTGGTCCTGGGATTCAGTTCTCTTGTTTGTTACACATCTTGAATATAGTTGATTTTCTGCAGCATGGCTTAAGGTATAGCACAGAAAAAGAAGGGATAAAACTGTCATCTGCATTATTAAAGGGCTCACAAGAGTTTTGTAAGGTAGGTTTTATTAACTCTTTTTACTGATGACAGTTGAGGCTTACATTAGTTTAAATAACCTGCTGCAGGCAGCACCGTTTGCAAGTAGCAAAGATGAATTTTTTCTTTCTTTTTTTTTTAGGAAGTTTTATTGAAGTTTGAAGTATGAGTTATATCTTATAATATTCATCCACGTAAGAGTACAGCTTACTGATTTTTGATAAATTTATAGAGTTGTGCAGACATTCTCACAATCTAATTTTAAAACAACAGTTCCATCACCCCGAAAATGAAACCTTGTGTCCATTTGAGGGCAATTCTTGTTCCCATTCTCAACCTCAGGCAACCATTTACCTTCTTTGTTTCTCTATAGATTTGTATTTTTTGGAAATTTTAAATAAATGGAATCAAACAAAATGTAGTCTTTTGTGTCTGTCCTTTTTCATTTAGCATATTGTTTTTGAGATTCTTCTATGTTGTGGTATGCATCAATGGTTCATTTCTTTTTATTGCCAAATAATTATTCCATCGTATGAGCATGCCACATTTTGTTTAACCATTCACCAGTTGATGAACATTTGGATCATTTTCATTTTTGGCTATTTGGAATAATGTTGCTAACATTCTTATACAAGCCTTATGTGAACATATGTTTTCATTTCTCTTGAATAGGTACTTGGGAATGGAATTGCTGAGTCATTTGATAAGTCTTTGTTTCAACTCTTTTAGAAACTGCCAAACTGTTTTTCAAAGTGACAGCACCATTTTATAGTCCAGGAACAATGCATGAGAGTTCTGTTTCTCTACACTCTGGCCAGTACCTGTTATTGTCAGTCTTTTTGCTACAACCATTCTGACAGATGTGTAGTGTAACCTCATTGTGGTGTTAATTTGCATCTCTCCAGTGACTCATGAAGTTGAGCAACTATTCATGTGATTATTAGTCATTTGTGTATCTTTTGTGAAATGTCTATTCGTATATTTTGCCCTAGTTTTAATGTGATAATTTATCTTTTTAAAGAGTGATGTGAAATGTCTATTCATATATTTTGCCCTAGTTTTAATTTTTTAAATAAATTTATTTATTTATTTATTTAATTGGCTGTGTTGGGTCTTTATTGCTGCACACTGGCTTTCTCCAGTTGTGGCAAGCGGGGGCTGCTCTTCTTTGTGGTGCGCGGGCTCCTCATTGTGGTGGCCTCTCTTGTTGCAGAGCATGGGCTCTAGGTGCGTGGGCTTCAGTAGTGTGGCACATGGGCTCAATAGTTGTGGCTCATGGGCTCTGGAGCGTAGGTGCAATGGTTGTGGCACATGGGCTTAGCTGCTCTGCGGCATGTGGTATCCTCCTGGGGGCAGGGATTGAACTCATGTCCCCTGCATTGGCAGGCAGTTTCTTAACCGCTACCCCACCTAGGAAGTCCCCCTAGTTTTAATTTGATAACTTATCTTTTTACTGAGTTATAAGAGATTTTGTATATTCTGGACACAAGTTTTTTATTCATAAATATAATATGCAAAGATTTCCTTCCATAGTATGGCTTTTCTGTTTGTTTTCTTAATGGTGTCTTCTTTTGAAGAGCAAACATTTTTGATGAATTCAGTGTATCTTTTTTTTTCCTCATACGGATTGTGCTTTTGATATCATATTTAAGACATCTTTGCGTAATCCAGGGTCACATAGATTTTCTCTTCTTGAACATGTTCTGCAGACCATATCTGGCCCACAGCTTGTTATTGTAATGTTTTATGGGAACATAGCCACACCCATTCATTTACCTATTTACTATTGCTGCTTTCTCTTTACAGTGACAGTTGAGTAGTTTCTACAGAGATTGTATGGCCCATTTCAAAAGATGTTTGCTGAACCCTGTTCTAGGTGTGTTACAGTTTTAGCTTGTAGTTGTGTCTGTGATCCAGTTTATGTATGGTATGAGGTAAGTGTCTGAGTTCACTTTTTTTCCTATGGATATGTTATTATCCCAGTAGCATTTGTTGAAAAGGCTATTCTATAAGTAATGAATCATTTTCCTTTTATGCTTTCAAGATTTTCTCTTTGTCTTTGGGTTTTCACTGTGGTGTATTGTTTCATTATGGTGTATCTAGGTTGGGGATCTCTTTATACTTGCCTACTTGGGGTTGTTGAGGTTTTTTTGATCTGTAGATTAATGTTTTTCATGAAATTTGGCAAGTTTTTAGCCATTTTAAAAAATACAAATTTATTGGCTGTATTAGGTCTTTTCTTTTTTTTTTTGCTGTGTGCGGGGTTTCTTTTAGTTGCGGTGAGTGGGGGCTGCTCTTCATTGTGGTGCACGGGCTCCTCATTGCTGTGGCTTCTCTTGTTGCGGAGCACGGGCTCTAGGCACGTGGGCTTCAGTAGTTGCAGCACATGGGCTCAGTAGTTGTGGCACACGGACTCTAAAGCACAGGCTCAATAGTTGTGGCGCACGGGCTTAGTTGCTCCTCGGCATGTGGGATCTTCCTGGAGCAGGGATTGAACCCGTGTCCCCTGCATTGGCAGGCAGATTCTTAACTACTGCGCCACCAGGGAAGCCCTTTTTTGGTTCTTTGTAATGGTTTACATGTCTTTGTTGATATTTACTGTAGTCATTGTCATTATGTGGACGTATATATTAAACTTCTTTAAGTATAGTTTCCTTTATTTCTTTGAACATATTTATAATAACTTTAAAAATCTTTGTCTGCTAAATCTAATATACCGTCCCACTTGGATACAGTTTCTGCTTCTACCCCCACTGCCAACCCCCCCGTGGGTCACAGTTTCCTTTTTCTTTTGCTCACAATTTTTTTCTTGAAACTGGACTTTTGACATATTAGGTTGGCCAGAAAGTTCCATAAGATCTTACAGAAAAACACGAATGAACTTTTTGGCCAAGCCGATAGTATATTATAGCAACTTTATTCTTTTCTTAACTTTTTATTTAATATTGGAGTATAGTTGATTGACAACGTTGTGATAGTTTCAGGTGTACAGCAAAGTGATCCAGTTATACACATACATGTATCTGTTCTTTTTCAAATTCTTTTCCCATTTAGGTTGTTACATGATATTGAACAGAGTTCCCTGTGCTATACAGTAGGTCCTTGTTGGTTTTCCATTTTAAATATAGCTGTGTGTACATGTCAGTCCCAAACTCCCTAACTATCTCTACCCTACTCTTCCCCCCTGGTAACCATAAGTTCATTCTCTGAGTCTGTGAGTCTGTTTGTTTTGTAAATAAGTTCATTTGTACCATCTCTTTTTAGATTCCTCATATACAGTGGTATCACATTTCTCTTTTTCTGTCTGACTTACTTCACTCAGTACGACAATCTCTAGATCCATCCATGTTGCTGCACATGGCATCATTTCATTCTTTTCTGTGACTAATATTCCTTTGTATACATGTATCACATCTTTATCTGTTCCTCTGTTGATGGACATTTAGGTTGCTTCCATGTCTTGGCTGTTGTAAACAGTACTGCAATGAACATTGGGGAGCATGTATCCTTTTGGACCATGTTTTTCTCTGGATATATACCTAGGAGTGGGATTTTAGGATCATTTGTTTTTTTAAGGAACCTCCATACTGTTCTCCATAGTGGCTGTAACAATTTACATTCCCACAGCAGTATAGGAGGGTTCCCTTCTCTCCACACCCTCTGCAGCATTTATTGTTTGTGGATTTTGTGATGATAGCCATTTTGACTGGTGTGAGGTGATATGTCGTAGTTTTGATTTGCTTTTCTCTAATAATTAGCAATGTTGAACATTTTTTCATGTGCCTCTTGGCCATCTGTATGTCTTCTTTGGAAAAATGTCTAGGTCTTCTGCCCATTTTTTATAGCAACTTTATTCTGATTTTATTAATTTTTTTTCTGCAGGTGGTAGTAGTGGTGAGGGTGGAGGTGGTTGTTTCATTCATTTTTTTTAAAGTAACTTTTGTGGACTCTGTGCTGAATCTGTCTCTCTCACAGTGTTTGGCTACTGATGTTTCTCCTCAGTTTTTAAAAAATTCTTATTTATATTTTTTACCCAGGCTTTCTAGAGTTCACTCCTGTATCTGCACTGCTTTGTGCTTAGCTACTGTTTGTGTGGAGGCTGTGCTTAAATACCTTGAGCCTGTATAGCTTTCACCCTCTGCTGGTGGATCGTGTGTGTTTTGGGGAGCACATTTGAAAATTTCAAGTTTGCCTCCTTTACTTTCTTTTGGGTCTTCCCTGGTCTCCCTGTGCGTGTGTGCAGTGTTCCAGTCAGCCAGGGATGTGTAAGAGCTTGGTGTCTCTCAGGTCTCCACTTGTGCTTGCTCTCACTCTCCCAATTACCTGGCATTTGGGGGGAGCTTAGGGCCTTATGAACCTCCCCTGCACACAGGTGCTGCCTCCTCTTCAGCCAGGGCATCATCAGGGCATCTCCTCAGAATATGTTTATTTATTCAGTCCCTATATGGCTCTCTCCTTTCCGGACCTTCCTGTTAGATTTCTAGGTAGTTCTCAGGTTTGTGGCTTTGCCTCAAATGATATGGTAATTTCAGGGTGCAAAAGCTGCAGGGTTTTCTGTTTCCTGCTGAGCGGAGTGTTCTTCTCTCTGCCCCAGATCAAAGTCAGCTTCCTTCAGCAGTGAAGCTGCTGGTTTTCACAGCCAACCTCCCCTTGCTTTCACCATAATGTGGGTGGAGCAGGGGAAGGGGATAGAATCAGCTCCTGGTAAGATGGCCGACTTCCACTGTTCTTCCCAAGAAGTGCAGTGTATTTTTCATGAATAAACTCTTCTCATTGTGTTTTCTCCCCTTGCTTGACTTCCAGAGCACAAAATAGTTGTTTTTTGACAGTTTTATAATTATTATTTAGGGCGAGATTTTATACGTCTTCACTCGGGAAGACCAGCTTCACAACTTGGATTCTAAAACTTAAGAATATTACATTTCAAAGCCAAATGCTCTTTTCTCTTTTCTCTTGTGGGGATAGAGAACAATAAGTAATTTTTTAAAAAGAGAAATGACAAAGAGGTGGATAGATGAATCTTGATTCAAAGCTTAGATTTCTGATTAGTATGAGACTTCTACATCTGTACACGTAGCTCAAACTGAGGTTAATTGAATGGTTTAGTAGGTGTTATGGAGAGTAGACATGTGTTGTTAGTTCATTGGACCAACTATGGTTGACAAGGTACTATTCTCATAGTATTCCTCACTTCGTAACAGTTTTCTGAAATTGGTAATTGTGATCATTTTACAAATAAGATAAAATTTTTAGGTTAGTGACTTACCTATACGCAACATTTATTTGTATGTGAAAGAGGTAGTACTTGAGCCCATTCTTCTGACTTCTTGTTTTTTTATACTCTATATAACTGCTTCTCTACTATGTCATTGTTATTTGCAGACTCTTTAATGATCTTAGTGTATTTATTTATGTAGGTAGTACTTGAAGTTAGAACAATTCATAACAATCTTCTTGAATTTTTGCTGGAGCTCAAATTCTTTTCTTTCATATGATAATCACTCTTACTTAAGCGCCCCTATTCATTCATGCAGTTGTTAAGCAAAGTGGTAAGAATCAGAGAAAGAGATATCCCATGGCAGCTTCCTCTGCCAGCTTCCTCTTTTTTTCTTACTCCATAGATGCAGCTTCTGCCCAAGAAGCCCCTGCATTGCAGAGGGACTGGAGATCTGTATGATCTGTTTATTTCGCAATTGACAAGGGTAAGGGGGCCTTTTTGGGGGAGGCGCTTGGGTGCCCTGAATTTAGCTTTATGAAGCTGAGCTAACATTTATTTTGGTAATACTTAAACCTAGTGTTTTTACAGACCCTTTTTATGAATTCTGTTTGTCCTACATCAATTTAGTGTTGGATTATCAGATTAAAAAGCATTTATTACGATTTTTTTTCTTAGTCCTGTTCAGAACAAGTCAGACAAACATGATTCATGCTTCTGAAATTCCAAATCTGGGATCATTTAGAATATAAATAATGTTCAGTATATGTTGGTAAAATTTCACTACAATAAAAAATTTAAAAGGTCTGTTTCTGTAGCCCGTCACAGTTATTCTTAATTAACCTGCTCTGTTCCTTTTCCATAAATCTTTCAATCTGTAGAGTGAAAAAGGGACTTGTGGATATGCCATAAACATTGTGGATGGGCGTGGTGTCTTTTTCTTGATGCTAGAAATTAATACCTATTTCCTTGAATTCTATGTCCACCCTAGATGCCAGTGAAATTTGAGTTGTATCTTCAGACTGTCCTGTATCTGTTTATTAGTACAGGTGTAAGCTGCAGTTGGTGAGTCTTATGGGAGCCAAGATAAGTTTTGTAGGTCTCACTTGGCAGGTTTATAGAACAAGTGCCAGAAATGGTAGTATTTATAATCGGATAGAATTAAATTAAGTGAGGAAGAACTTAATACACTTTTAAAATTGCAGAAGCATTGGACAGAGATGATTGTAGCTTTTATGGGTAGTTGAGAAGACTTTACTTGGTGATGGTTTGATGGGCTTATTTTTATATTTAAGGATATTGTTAGTAGTAAAATAGCTTTGTTTACCTGAAGAAGTATTGTACATTTCTGTGATTTAGAGAGATATTTTTAGTATTCTGTACCTCTCATATTTTTAAGTGGTTTTCTTTAAACATTAATTTACAGATTTTAAGAATTCAGCAATATTATGTATATTATCCATACCTCTGTTAATAAATGTTCCACTTTTTAGTGCCAACACATTGGAAAACTATTTTTATTCTTATATTTCTTATATGACTTTTTTTTTTTTTTCTGTTTTCTTTAAGCCATAAGGATGAGTTTACCATTATTCCTGTATTGGTTGGAGCTCTGAGTGAGTCAAAAGAACAGGAATTCGGAAAACTCTTCAGTAAATATCTAGCGGATCCTAGTAATCTCTTTGTGGTTTCTTCTGATTTCTGCCATTGGGGTAAGTTCTAGATTTTAACATTTCATGGTAGATACTATATACTTGTGGTTAAAGGTATCTTTTAATTCTAAGCTCTGATTTTCAGTTCTTTATCACTTTCCTTGGAAAGTTTTACTTTTGGCAACAATATTCAAAGGTGAATAAAGAAGTCTTTTGGTCATTTAAAAAGGATGAGATTGTAATAAGGGGTTATGGATACATTTCCAAAGGCGACTGGTATAATTGGATTCACACTGTGAGGGCATCCTTGCTTAGACACTTAGGTTAATGGGAGTTAAGATATTTTAACCCCATTTCCAGGTAGAGTTGTGTTGATAGATTCTCTGAAGTTAGTTTTTTGGTGGGTAAAACAAATGTTCTTTAGATGGTAGAAGAGCACTGTGTGCAATGCAAGTTCTTTTCCACATTTCCTTTTTTTGTAGTTAGTCTTTTCTTCTTTTTTTTCCTTTGGTGCTTAATTTTGCCCACAGTTGCTGTCAGTTTAGAGCTACCCTTCAAAGATGGTAACATGTTAGCTATTAGCACTGTGATCTAAATTGGTAAGGATTCATAAAGGTAAGGACCCCTAAGAGATTTTTGTTAGTATTGTGAATTAAACGAATAAGGAAGCTTCACAGTGAATAGATCATAAAGGAAGTGAGACATTTATGGATGCCTCTTTTAGTAAATTTTGTTTTTTGAATTCTTTGGATACAGTTTGTTCTCTCAGTTTATCCATTACTGTTGTAGAATATTTTTGTGTCCTATTCCTTTTAGGACATCTCTTTGACTCATTTATTTAATGGTTTAAAGATGCCAATATCTGTTCATTCTTCAGTTATGTCTTTGATTATGGCAAAAACATAAGGCACAACACCATAAATTTTAAGATACAGAATGGCCAGAGAAACATCTTTAATGAGATATATATAGGGAGCCCTGGCTTTTACATGTCTTATCAATGATTGCTGGAGTTGATTCAACATTTACCAGGCCCGGATAGGCTGGTTTCTTCTTCTCTTACCTCATGCTGCACTATGTGTGGCCTTGATATTTCAGTTCAAGAGAACCATCCACCCTAATGGTATAGATAAATATTTCTGTTTAAGACACTGATTTCTCAACTAGGGCCAACTGTCCCCCTGGAGACATTTGGAAATGCCTGGAGATGTTTTTGGTTATCACATCTGGGGTGGAGAAGGAAGTGGGGATGCTATTGGCATCTAAGGAGTAGAGTCCAGGAAAGCTATTAAATAAACATCCTACAGTGCATAGGACAGCCCCCCACATCAGAGAATTATCCTGCCCAAAATGGCGATAGTGCTGAGATTGACAGTTCTGGTTTAGGGTATGCAGGTAGCTCTGCTGCCTTGCCACACTCCTTGAGAGGCTCTCAGGGTTCTTTAATAACAAATTCTATTTGCTAGTTAGTTTGCTACCTTTGGCAAAAGTTACTTTTTATGGTATATTACTTAGATCTGAGTTAGTAGATGCTTGAAAAGAGTTCTTGGGAATTTTGAAGTTTAGTAATAAAACCAGGGAGTATCATTATTGAAAAAAAGGCTGTTTTTCTTAGTATTATGAATTTGTGTTGATAATAAAGCATGTTTTAGAAATTAAAAGTTCCTGAAGCTTGTGTCCCCTTCCTCTTCACTTTTAAGGCTCTTATGAATCATTTAAAATCACTTCATGATTTAAATAATTCGCTCCCCTGATAGATTTCTTCAGGACCTAGACTCTCCTTCAAGGTTGGCATCGTGTACAACCACAACATAAAGCCACATAAAACATGAGTAGATGTTTTAATATTGCTCTTTTATGTGGACTCATCCTGTTTACCTCACTGATGATTATAAAGCAAATCCTAGTCCATTACTATATTTAAGTAGAATGTTGAGAGAGAAAAATGAATTTTGTTTTATATTCTATCTAGATCCTCAGAAAATTATTTAGGCCATTTGATCTCCTGATTTCTTTTCTTTTTCTTTTTTTTTTTTTTTCTGATTTCTTGAAAACTTTGTAATTTAAATTGCAAGACAGAATTTTTTGGTGACAGTTACAAAAAAGAACTCAAAAGTTCCAAAGGTTGATAAGTGTTAGCTATGGGAATCATCTAGATACTTAAAACATATTTATGTTTACGTTTGGTGGTTAAGTAATGGAACTTTTTCCAAGTGTTTTTCAGTATCACTATCACTAACAATACTCGTTAAGTGCTTACTTTGTACTTATGGAAAGCACTGTACTAATTCTTAGTTAGGAAATTTAATGGAGGTTTGGGGGTAAGTGTAAAATAAAGAGTTACATGGATACCATTCCAAAATTGGTGGACTCCTTTCTGCAATAGTAACTCATTCTTGTAAAGTAAGCTTCATTTTCTCTTTTACATGCCTATTGAAATAATATTAATCATTGGCTAGTTATGGGTTAAACTGTGTTTACTTAGAAATTAAGCTTCATATTTTTCAAATTCATGCTCTAGTGACATTGGTCATCTTTCCTAAATTAATGAGTGGTATATTTCCATCTCAAAAATCTTGCTTTTTCTCATGACAGTAATACTTAGTAGTTTCTTCTTCTTGTTTTAAAGATACTGTACAGATTGATCTTACACTAAAGTAATGATAACACTGAATTCTAAATCATTTCACAGGAAGGATTCATTTCCTCAAGTACTCAGAGATCTTAAAAGTTTCATTCAGTTAGGCTCTTGACACACTCCACATTTCTGAATAGCTTGTTTTTGAAGAAAAATCACTTAATTGACTACGGTACAGATGACCAATCACTCAGTTATGTACAGTGGAATTTTTTTGTTTTTGTTGAATAATATGTTAGAGGATTGCAGTGATGATATCTTTCATTTCTAGTGGTCATTTCTCTTTATATAATGTCCAACTTATGTGAAAAATAAAATGAGAAACTTGGTGATAGAAACATTTGGGAGACCCGTATGTGTGTAACTGGAAGGATTTTGCCTTATCAATCTTGTTAGCCACTGTCCATTATAAGAATGACAATTTTTAAGGGTATTTTGCTTTAAAGAGGTTCATCTTTCAGATCCCATTTAGCTCTTATTTAGACTTGAAAGAGATATTAGAGAGAAAACAAAAAAAAGATGAAAATACTCTGAATTTTTCTTTTTGGGTAAGACAAGCAAAGGGAGAGTTAGGAACCTAGATTCTATTGTGCCCTGTCTTTCTATCCCCTCAGTTGAATCCCCCTGGCAAACCCTTGTGTTTCCGTTCCTGCCTTTTAATTTGATCATTAGGGAGCCCCATAGGGTGATGTTTCCATGGTAATGTTTTAATGATCCCACCTCTTTTCACCTTTCCTGCTACTATGAGGAAGAGTGGCATAAGTGAAAGGACATTTGCTGCTAGTATCTGACTTTTACCATGGTTAAGTAATGTTGCCCCCATACTTTGTGTACTTAACCAAGTTCCCCGTCCTAGAGGATGGCTCCGTATAAGAGAATTTTGTCTGGACCTATTTTAGATTTTCTAGTTAGTAGAAATTTTATTCTATTTTCCTGAGTTTCATTTTTGCTCTTTAAGCATTTATACTGTTAATATTTGTGTTTTCCTGATCATCCTGAACTTGATACTTCCAGATTTAGATTATTGACAGCTTTCATTAACAAAACTTTCAGTTAACTTCTAAGAAGTTTCTAAATGAAACTGGATGTAACAGGAATTGATTCTTTTATTAAAAGTGGATTCATGCTTCTATTTAATTTTGCTTTTAAATGGTAGTTTTAAGTTCAAATCAATTTCAATAAATTTATTTGGTAGATGGTAATGATAAATTATATTATTTTGTTAAAATATGAATAAAGTTTATACTACAGTCACTTCAGCAGTTTTGGATTTTTATCTATAAACTTACATTTGTCTAGGCTTACATAATTTCTTTTTTATAAATATATGCCACTTATTAAAATTGGCATTCTCTTTCAGTACTTATGAAATTTATATCTTTATTCAGATTTCCAGTTTAATATACATTGATATGTGATTATTCATGCATACTCTTCTTCCTTTCTGTTGTTAGTCTCTTGGGTATGAGGGTATTACTATTTCCTAAATATTTAAGTTGGTTTGAGTAAGTTAGCTAATTCCTGAAATATATCTTATTCAAGCTTTCATATTTGTCTTCTCAAATATTGGTACATACTGATTTCACGTATTTAGGGTTTTGATCTTTTGCAAGTTTGAGATAAAGCTAATAATTTTACATTATAACTAAGACTTCAGAGTGAAAGGACTGTAGTATTTTGCTTATAAAAATGATTGCGTTATTTGAGCTACTTAGATATTTTCTTTATGAAATACAATTTTTCTTTGGTAGTGATTTCAATTATGAGTATCCCCAGTTTAGGTCCTTAGCGTAGTATGGTTTAATAGTCTGTCTCACAGGTTGTTGAGGTTTAATTCAAATATTTGAAAATGTTCTAACATATAAACATAAAGTGATTAAGTAAATGTATAACAGTACAGTTTTTACTGGACATATGTCTGGAAGTCTGTCTTACTGACTGATCTTTTGGGGGCTTTATAGAACAACTTTACAAGCTCATTGTTTATTTCTGCAATCTAGTATATAGCTTAATGTTGAGGTACTTAATATTTTATTTTGCTTTTTGTTTTGAGGTCATTCAAAAGTAGTGTTGGTTCTTGTACCATTCATTGTTATGTTTGTCCTCATTAGTTGATTGTTGTGTGTTAAACAGACATCCCTGGAGCTTATTCTCCACACTCTGTGAATCCACTCATTAATCACCAGTCACCTTTGGAGATGGGAAAATTACTTACCTGTATTTCTTTTTCTCAGAAAGCGTGCTCTGGAATGGATTCACAAATGAGCTACCCTCCTTCCCTCAAAGAGTAAGGTTTCTGCTTTACAGGATTTTTTTCTTGGGTTATTTTTCCTCTCATCTTTTGAATTTGAAAAGAACTGAGGGAAGGCACCTGAAGAAACTACTGACATACTCACTAGGGGAGTTCCAAAGCTTGTGCTGCCCCTAGGGGCAGTGTCAATGGCTCTTAAAGCTAGAAAGCTCATACTTGGAGTTGAAACAGGGGCTCAAAGAATCCATTTTCCCAGTGTACCTTCTGAAAGGATAAGTTTCAGGTAAGTAATTTTCTCTTACTATGTGATATGCTTTATTCATACTATATAAAAGTATAAGTCCAGTTCGCAAGTCCAGTTCTCCAGGCACATAGGCAACTATATTTGTTCAGTTTAGATGGATAAGCTTAACTGATTGTTTGAAATATTATAAAAACAAAACTCATGAGGTACATGATATCATAATATATTTTAAATGAACAATAAATATTTAAAGGTGCATTTATGATCAGTGTATTATACTAGTGTTATCATTTCTTTTATTTCTTATTAAATAAAATCTTGATAAACTTCATTTTTTTAATAATTAGAAACAAAAATATTCTTTTGAACTCAAATTCCAAGCGGTGTTTAACTGAGCTTGTATGTGTATGTACATGCACACACACATATATTCATACATGTGTATGTACATACATTTGGGCTAGGATGATGGCAACTATTTACTTCAAATTAGATGCTTTCTCTAAGTATATTGACCAGAATGAATTACGCAAGTAATTTTGAAATGTTTGTATAATTAAAAAAAATTATCGTGAAACAGTTTGAGCTGTTATAAATAAGATACTTTTTTCAGCGTAATAGCTATAGTAATGTGAATTTAGCTTCTTAACTGATAAATTCTTTAGTGCTTATCAAATATTTCTACTCCTTCAGCTCCTAAATGCAAGGTGGCTACTAAAGAGTAGCAAAATGTAGATAGCCAAATATTAAACATCTGCTCACTGATTTTCTCTGTATTTTGTCATTCTGATTAAATCACATGTTGATTTAGTACTTTAACTTATTTTAAACATTCTGTGTACTTCTCTGTTACTTCAGAAGTAGTTTTTAAGTGAAAGTTGTATTGCAAATAGTCCATATGAGCAAGATAGGATTTTAAAATATAGTTACACTTTTGACTTATGATTCAGGCAGGTTTGACCAACTTCAGCCATTTGAAACCTCAGCTCTGAACTTGGAAATGAGTAGAAAAGACTTCTGAATAGCAAATGTCACAAAGTACATGCATTTTTCTCTGCACCTGAGAGTAGCAGTCTTGAGATAAGACAGTTATGTCCCTGTCACAGGGATTATTGACAACTAAAACTGACAGTTATCGCCAGAAGCAAGAAAAAGAGAATGTATTAGTATAAACCTTAAGCAGCTCAGGTTCAGAGAATATGCATCTTGGTTTCGTCCAAGGATATTACTCTTATTACAGTGACAGTGAGTTAGAACTTTCTTGTCTAAGATTATTCTTTTCATTGTTTATTCATTTCACAGAAGACTTTGGGCAGCTTTATCGAAAGAACTTTGAAACAGAAGTAGAAACTTAGTACCAATAAATTGAATCACTAAGTTACTGTGACAGACTTAGATTTGGCTTTGAACCTTCTGACAGCCACCTGGCAAATAGGAAAAATAGGGTGAATTATATATATATATAGTTCTTGTTGTTAGCTCGGAGGAAGTACATATATTCTTTAAAGAAAAACAAAGCTATACTTAACTTTAAATTTTGTAAGAAATGTCTGATGAATTATTTAATGTAGGAGTATTGAATGATAGAATTGCCACTGTTTAAGAATTATTTTAGTACAGGGACTGTGATGGATTTGATAGTTATTGCAACATGCAGTAATCTCCAATGTTTACCAGAAAAGGTTGTTATATTCAGAATGCAGGTAATTGTCTCAGAACCCTATTGCTTGATTCTAGGATATCATGAATTGTTAAGATGCAGTATTGACTTAATAATGGTGGGGGGTGGGGGGAAATAAGAATTGCCACATTAAGTAGTTGTATATGTTAATGTATGTGAAAAGTTAATATGTGAAAGTTAAGGGAATATATATATAGTAGAAAGGTGACCATCAGAGATGGTTAGCATCAACAAGTTCATGAAATGTTAAGAACTGTGATGTGTAGTTTCTCTGAAAAAGGACATCAAAAGGATTTCATAATTTTACATGGCTCATTTATAAGATGATATTTTTTAGTGAGATAAACAGAAAACTTAAAAATCATAATTATCCAGCCAAAGAAACCCATCTCCTCAGATGCAAGGATAATAATTGAATATGTGAACTTTGCTCTAAAATTGAAGCACAAGGTGCATAGTATGTGTGTACGTGATCAGTGTGCTCTAATACCTTCAGAATTGCATTTTGGTGAATCTTTAAAAAGTAAGGAATATAAAAGTAATGAGGTTTTGGAAATAAAGGCATTGCTGAAAAATAGGTTTAGATATATCTGAAATACAACATAGTAAGTTGAATAATAACCTGTAATTAATTATGCACATGTTTAACTTTTGGCTTTTCTATGACTGTAGTAGGAAGCAAAATTTATTTCCTGAGCCTTTTGTTTTCTACCTTCTTTTTAAACTTCCATTTTACCCTCTCTGTTCTTTGGAGAATAGCTAAACATTGAATGTTCTGTGCTTGTACCCTTATTGAGATTTTATTGTCAGAGTAGGACTATTTGTTATATTTATAATTTTGTGTATCCTACTTAAAGGCACTTGTATTGATCCTTTTCCAAGTAGAAAGTTTTGCAAAAATGAGATAAATTTTTTAAATGTAGGTCATAAAAATCATATAAGCCACATATATCTCTGACCTACATGGTTTTTTTTTCTTTTTTTTTCTGTAGTAGAAATTAAATCTTTGCATTTGTACAACAAAATCTAAGCTTTCATTGATTTGTTACATTGAGATAGTTTCCTTAAGCCAAATTTTCTTGAATCATATTCTTTGGGTTTACCTTCCATTATAGACGGATATAATATGTTTAACAATGCTTCTAACTTTTACACTGTTTTGTTTCCTTAGTCTTTTGTATTGCTCGTGACTTTAAGGTTTTACAGTTTGAAATAGTTTTTAACATCATAAAACACTGGTGATATATCATTTCTTTATTACCTTCCCAAATAGGCCTTTTATTTTTATGTACAAGGGCTCTTGGGAATGATTTTCTCAGAGGCTTAAGCTGTGCTTTTGCCTTCCATGAGAACTGAAATTATTTGGTAAGCACTTGCTTTCTTTTTAGCTTCTAATTTTTCCCTATTTTATTTTGTACATGATATTTGTTTCAAGGTCAAAGGTTCCGTTACAGTTACTATGATGAATCCCAGGGGGAGATTTATAGATCCATTGAACATCTAGATAAAATGGTAAGTCCTTCAGGTGTGGGGTTTTACTGCTCTAAGATTTTTTCTTTAATTTCAGATTAGTGATTCAAGACTTAATATGTTAAAATATACAATGGGCGAATAATTCTTTCCCTATCTTTAACTAAATGTGCAAAATATATTTTGTAATCATGTGATATTGATTATAAAAATAATCCCTGTTCTATTAGTGGAAATTTCCTTTATCTTATTTTTATTTGATTAATTACACTTGAGTAACTAGATACAGATTTTTAGATACTGTTTGGGGAATGTCTTAGTTTTAGGGACAACAGGATACCAATGCCATTACTTACTGTTAAGCAGAAACAATCATAGCAAATTCTAAGTTTATTTTATTATTTAATTCTATTTTTTGGCCATTTGGGTTTTTCTTAAATGGAATTTGAATTTGTTTTAAATTAGAATTTCAAACCATTGTATTCTTAACTAGCCCAGGAGGTAAATCTAGCAGATATATCACTAATTTGCTCTGACCTTCAACAGATCATTTCAATTTTCTAGTCTTCAATTTGTCATCTCTAAGATGAGAGACTTGAGAGACCTGGTCTCTAAATTGTCTTTAAACTCCATCAGCCTTTAAGTCTGTAATCTGTTAAAATCAATTTTACCACTGTGTGAAAAGCTTTATGTGTATGTTTTAGTATAAGAATATTTAGTCTAAAGTAGATTAAACATTTAGTAAGAAATCTGGATCTGAAACTATAAGTAGATTATGTTAAGTAATATTTTATTAAAAACCAAATGTAATGAATGCAATTACTTAGATTTTTATCATATAAAATAGTTACTTAGAAGATTTTATCATATTGAAATTTATCTTGTTACTTTAAATCCAGTTTTAGCCTCTTACCTTTGGAATTTTGTTTGGATTTTAATTCACTGACTTTTTCTTTTTACTTTATTATGTTGTTACTTCAGTCAGTTCTTTTTGGGCTACTATTCTAATCTTGTCTTTTCTGAGGTGTAGTTCTCAGTTGCCTCAGAAAACTTTTCTGGTTCTATATCATTTATTTTCTTCATATAGCAAATGGTTAATGAGTGTCTACTGTGTGTCTGGTATTATGTGAAGTATTGAAGATACTAAGAAGAGAAAACATGATCTCCCACTTAATGGTTCTTACAGTCTAATCATCGAACAGATTTAGAAAGAAGCTGTTATCATATAGACATGTAAGATATTTAGGAGGCAGTGTGGTCACACTGGTCTCCTTACTGTTTCTCGATAGTGCCATATATGTGCCTGGCTTAGGGCTTTTGCCCTTTTTATGCTGGACTGTCTCATTTACTTTATGGCTTTGCTCAGTTTTCACCTTCCCAGTGAGGCCCTATATAATTTTACATCTTACACTCCACCCTTTCAGCATTCCTAGTCTACCTTACCTTACCATGTTCCATTTTTTTCTTCTAAGAAATTGAATATTTTACTTATTTATTGCATAAGGATATTTATTTTGTTCACTGATGTATCCAAAGTGCTTAGAATAGCGATTGGAACATAAGTAGGTAGGTGCTCAACAAATATTTTTCAAATGAATGAATTGGTGAATATAATCTTCCTATACACATAACTAAATTAAATGAATACCATAATTGTAATCTGAGAAAGAAATAAAAGGAAAGTAATTTATAATAAATTAATATATATTTAATAATGTAAATGCCCAGGCACCAACTGTATTAGAAGAAACAGTGAAGTAGTTAGATGCTTACACATAGTATCATGAATATAACAGCCACATACAAACTAAAACAGTTGTTTATAGTTGGTAGTTTACATTACCAAGTTACATGGGTGGGTGACTTGATTTCCCAAAATAGTAATCAAATCTTAGCAAAACTGTAAACTAAATAAAGTACAGTCTTCCCTCACTTTATATGATAGTTTATTCATGGGAAAATCTGTTGTATATTAAAATCATGTAAAACTTCTCTGTGTTTGTGTGTAAAATGGAGTTAGAGTGTAGATAATTATAAGCAGATTTTTTGCATACATGGACATGTGAAAGTGTTATGGGATGAGAAGAGTTCTTTGTGTGTGGGACTGTCCTGTATTGCAGGACAATCAGCATCCCTGGAAACCACCTACTAAATCCCCTGATGGCATCTTCTGATTATAGGCACAACCCAGAAATGTGCCCAGTTGTCCGTTATGCCCTGTGGTGAACGGTTATTCTATGACTTTACCTTGCTTTATTTTTCTTCTTAGTACTTAATGCTATGTGACTTATTATTTGTTGATTTGTTGATGAAAACCTGCCCTACTAGATTATAAGCTTCATGAGATCAGGACCTTTGTCCATTTTGTAGCAGCCTGTTTGTGGTACTCAGTATATACATATATATATTTGTTGAGTCAGTGGATGGGAGAGTAGTGAGAAATTAGGCTGAAGAATCTAGAACAGGCTGTTTAAAGGATATCAAATAGGAAAGTGATAAAATCAGATTGTATGTGAATAGATCATATAGCTGCAGTGCAGCAGATGAGTTGGAGGGAGGCCAGAGGAGAAATGAGTAGACTAGTTTGATAATTCAAGTAAGACATGGTAGTTTAGACAGTGGATGGGTTGGCGATGGTAGAAGAGAGGAACAGAGTGGATGTATCCAGTATATTTTAGAGACAAATTGATGGTAGCTCTTGGAGATCAGTTGAACTTGGAGGGGAAGGAAGTATCGAGGATGATTCCTTCTAAAAGATACAACAAACTATTGAATATAACAAAAAAGAAGCAGATTCACAGATATAGAGAACAAACTGGTGGTTAGCAGTGGGGAGGGGGTGAGGGGCAACATGAAGGTGAGGGAGTGGGAGGTACAAACTGTTGAGTGTAAGAGAGGCTACAAGGACATGTTGTATGACATGGGGAATATAGCACGTATCTTGTAATAATTGTAAGTGGAATGTAACCGTTAACAATTTATAAGAAATAAAAAAGTTAAAAAGGGTGCTTCCTGAATATCTGGCTTATGGTGGTGGTTAAGTTTTGATTCTGTTCTCTTAGGTCAGAAGCACAAGAAGATAGGACTAGATTTTTTACGAGGTAGGGTAATGATAAACTATTAGGATATGTTATATTTGCTGTTGCTTTTAAGGCATCCAAGTGGAGATGTCATTCAAGTAGGCGTTTGGGTTTTCTTTTCACCAGTTACTTTTGAGTGCATTTATAGTTCTAGGCACTTGAGGAAATATGGCAGTAAACAAGATGACTTGCTCTCACGGAAATTTTTTTCTAACGGGAGGAGATAGACATTGAAAAAAAAAGTTAAGGATATAGTGTATAAGTTAGTTTCTAATAGTGATATGTGCTATGTAGAAAATATTAAAACAGTTTGAAATAATATATAATTCTAGGCTACTTTAGATTGAATGTTTGGAGAAGGACTTCCTGAGGAGGAACATTAAATTGAGATATAAATGATAAGAAGGAGCAAACCGAGTAAAGATCAGAGGGAGGAGCATTCTAGACAGAACTGTCGTTGCAAGAACTTTTGATAGGAAAGAGGCTAGTGTGTTAGAAGAAAGGGAAAGTGGTCAGGGCTGTAGAAATATAGTAGATAGGGGTAAGAGTGATACAGCTCTGATAAGAGAGGCAGGCAGGGGTCAGATAATGTAGGGCTTTATATTCCAGGGTAAGAAATTTCTGTGAATACAGTGAGAAGTGAAATGATGTAGTAATAAAATAATTATTTTAAAAGTTGGTCTGGCAGTTGTATAGAGGACTGGATTCTGCAAGAGGTTCAGGAATAGCAGCAGTGGGCGTTGGCAGGAGTTTTGGGGAGAGATGATAGTAATTTGGACTGGGGTGGTATCAGTGGAGATGGAAAGAAGTTCATGGATTTGAGTTCTTATATTCCGCAGGGCTTTGCTAATGGATTGACTATATCGATTTGAAGCTCAGAGAAAAGCTCTGGAGTAGGTTTGGGAATTCTCAATACGTAGATGGTAATCAAAGCCAGAGTAGAGATCAGATTGTCTGCTATAGTTAATCCTCAACCCTATCTTTACAACTGAAATAACTTGTGGAACTTTTTCAAAATAGACTTGGCAGTACCCGTCCCTGGAGATCCCTTTTCACTAATATGGAGAGAGTCCTCAACAACCTTATTCCTAAACTAGCTTTGTAGGTGAGTTTGAGCTAGCCTGTTATGGCCTCTGATCTGTTGAAGCAGAACACAATTTCCTATTCATCTTCTTTCCCTTTGTTTTCTACTCAGCTCTTTAAATCATTTGTGAGCTTTAATCAGGCAACGTTTAATCTTACAAATGTAAGGATTTGTAAATCAGTGAATTCACATATCCATACTTAATTCTTTTAGCCTTTCTTCTAACTATGTTGGTTGCTGGGTTATATTAAAAAGACTAGCTTTATTTGTCTTTCTTGATGTGTATGATCAGTTGGGTAGCTAGACCTTGGTTTCTTACTTTGAGGCAGAGCAAAAAGAGTCACATTTACCCATTGTCATGATTCTCATAACTTCCGGAAGTTTTGCCTTTTCTGCTCACTTCTAAGGCTTTGAAACTAGAAATTTTTCTTCAAAAAGTCTGAGTAGAACCAATAAGCTTAAGGTTGACTTCTGAATCTGCATCTGATTTACCTTACTTTACATGTCCAAAATTACTGGAGCTTAACTTTAAACATTTTATTTAAATAGCCTGGAATACAATTTCAGAATAAATATTGAGTATTTGCTTTATATTAATATGTTTGAACTTAAGATTTCGTATAACATTTGATTTGGACTTGATTTTTATGGCCCACTGAGTGAAACATTTCTATGTATATATAGAATTTTTTTTAATATATAGAATTTTTATAGGGCTCTAAAGTGGTCTGTTCTTTTATTAGCATGCTATTAATTCAAGTTAAAAGTCCATTCTGGGAGTTAGAATAAATGGATTAAAATAATAAGAATGGTTGACTCCGTACATATACTCATGTATATATGATTTTATACGTGTGTGTGTGTATTCACTATTAGGTAGACTCTTATATAATGTATTTTTTTCTTCATTGGTTTATATAACCAAATGGTGAATATCCCACTGTATATTGCTTTTCATAAGTGTCATTTAATGTTGTAAATAATTTCTTTCATTTCAGAATTAATATCTTAGTTTATATATACAGTCTTTTTAGAGCGCAATTTAGTAGGATGCTTCTCTGTACAAGTATTGCAAAAATGTTAGCAGTTCTGGATTGTAATTATACATTTGGAAAGTTTGATATAATACGATTATTTTTAAGTATAAAGTTTTAATTTTTTGAAAATTCTTATGTTAATTAAGTTTTGGTCCCTTTTTTGTTATCAGAAAAGTCTTATTAAATGTAATTATTAAAATGCTAGAAAATAAAAGTTTTAGTTTCCAAAAGCAAAAGAAAAATTGCTAATTCGTTTTTTTTTTCTTTTTGCAAAAATTTTATGTGTAGCATTTGAATATCTTGGAAATTAGTTATGTGAAGAAAGCACATAAGGAAAGAAAAACGTATAGGAAAACAAACTGAATCTTCCAAATGTTGTAGTTGGGAGGAAATAGTTATAAGAGAGGTAGATTCTGAAAGTCTTATAATAATTACTGACTACTGACCATGTTTTTTAGGAATTAGTACTTTGCAATTTCAATAATTATAGTGACCAAAGCAGGACATATTTTAAGACGTTGATTTTTGTGAACCTTTTAGATTACATACTTGAAACATTAGCCACATTTATAAATATTTTATATATATTACATGATCATAGGTTATTTTTTGTGTACTATTTTTTTTAAAGGTTTATTATTTATTCATTTATTTTTGGCTGTGTTGGGTCTTCGTTGCTGTGCACTGGTTTTCTGTTGTGGTGAGCGGGGGCTACTGTTTGTTGTGGTGTGGGGGCTTCTTATTGTGGTGGCTTCTCTTGTTGCAGAGTGCCGGCCCTAGGTGTGCAGGCTTCAGTAGTTGTTGCTCTCAGGCTCTAGAGCACAGGCTCAGTAGTTGTGGCACACGGGCTTGGCTGCTTCACAGCATGTGGGATCTTCCCAAACCAGGGATCAAACCTGTGTCCCCTGCATTGGCAGGTGGATTCTTTTTTTTTTTTTTTTAAATTAATTAATTAATTAATTAATTTATTTAATTGCCTGTGTTGTGTCTTTTTTGCTGTGCACAGGCTTTCTTTTAGTTGTGGTGAGTTGGGGGCTACTCTTCACTGTGGTGCACGGCCTCCTCATTGTTGTGGCTTCTCTTGTTGCAGAGTACAGGCTCTAGGCGCGTGGGCTTCAGCAGTTTCAGCACACGGGCTTAGTTGCTCCGCGGCATATGGGATCTTCCTGGAGCAGGGATCGAACCTATGTCCCCTGCATTGGCAGGCGGATTCTTAACCACTGCGCCACCTAGGAAGCCCCGGCAGGTGGATTCTTAACCACTGTGCCACCAAGGGAAGTGCCTGTACTACTTTTGATGTAAGCCAGGGTTTCCTTATGGCTATTGGTGTATTATTTATGATTTGGCAGAGAGAATCTGAAAATGTCATTGTAGTCATCTTTTTTAACTTCTTTTCCTTCCAAATTTATGTCGTCACTTTATTTACTTTGAACTTCAACTTCTTTTCTTCCTTTTACTCTTTTGAAAGTGAAATTGTTCATATTTGTCCACTCACACTTCTTTCTTTCTCTTGAACTTAGGCCGGTAGTTTCTGTAGTAGTCTTTAGTAGGTTTTATATCATCATCTACAAGGTAGCTATTATTAGTACATTAGTTCTTAACACTGCTATATTTAGGGTGGTTTTTTTTCCCATAAAATTTCTTTCCTTATAAGATTTTTATCTTGATATCTCTTTTTTTTAATTTTTATTTTTCATTTATTTATTTATTTTAAATTGGATATAATTGCTTTACACTCTTGTACCAGTTTTTGAGGTACACCAAAGTCAATTAGCTGTATTTATACATATATACATATTCCCTCCCTCCCTCGACTCCCCCCACTCCCCGTCCCGGCCCTGTAAGGCATCATCCATCATCAAGTTGATCTCCCTTTGTTATACAGTAACTTCCCACTGGCTCTCTGTTTTACAGTTGGTAGTATATATATGTCTATGCTACTCTCTCACTTCGTCCCAGCTTCCCCTTCACTCCCCACCCCCTGCAGCCTCGGGTCCTCCAGTCCATTCTCTGCATCTGCGTCCTTATTCTTGTCTTGTCACCGGGTTCATTGGTACCTTTTTTTTTTTTTTTTTAAATTCCGTATATATGAATTAGCATACAATATTTGTTTTTCTCTTTCTGGCTTACTTCACTCTGTATGACAGACTCTAGGTCTCTCCACCTCATTACATATAGCTCCATCTCATCCCTTTTTATAGCTGGGTAATATTCCATTATATATATATGCCACATCTTCTTTATCCATTCATTTGTTGATGGGCATTTAGGTTGCTTCCATGCCCTGGCTATTGTAAATAGTGCTGCAGTGAACATTATGGTACATGTTTCTTTTTGGATTATGGTTTTCTCTGGGTATATGCCCAGTAGTGGGATTACTGGATCATATGGTAGTTCCATTTTTAGTTTTTTAAGGAACCTCCAAACTGTTTTCCATAGTGGCTGTACCAACTTACAGTCCCACCAACAGTGCAAGAGAGTTCCCTTTTCTCCACACCCTCTCCAACATTTGCTGTTTCCAGATTTTGTGGTGATGGCCATTCTGACCAGTGTGAGGTGATACCTCATTGTGGCTTTGACGTGCATTTCTCTGATGATTAGTGATGTTGAGCATCTTTTTATGTGTTTGTTGGCCACCTGTGTGTCTTCTTTGGAGAAATGTCTATTTAGGTCTTCCACCCATTTGTGGATTGGGTTATTTGCTTTTTTGGTATTAAGCTGCATGAGCTGCTTGTATATTTTTGAGATTAATCCTTTGTCCATTGCTTCATTGGCAATTATTTTTTCCCATTCTAAGGGTTGCCTTTTAGTCTTGTTTATGGTTTCTTTTGCTGTGCAAAAGCTTTTAAGTTTCATGAGGTCCCATTTGTTTATTCTTGATTTTATTTCCATGATTCTAGGAGGTGGGTCAAAAAGGATGTTGCTTTGATGGATGTCATAGAGTGTTCTTCCTATGTTTTCCTCTAGGAGTTTTCTAGTGTCTGGCCTTACATGTAGGTCTTTAATCCATTTTGAGTTTATTTTTGTGTATGGTGTTAGGAAGTGTTCTAATTTCATTCTTTTACATGTAGCTGTCCAATTTTCCGAGCACTGCTCATTGAAGAGGCTGTCTTTTTTCCATTGTATATTCTTGCCTCCTTTGTCAAAGGTAAGGTGCCCATATGTGCTTGGGCTTACCTCTGAGTTCTCTATTCTGTTCCATTGATCTTCCTTTCTATTTTTGTGCCAGTACCATACTGTCTTGATCACTATGGCCTTGTAGTGTAGTTTGAAGTCAGGAAGCCCGATTCCACCAACTCCATTTTTCCTTCTTAAGATTGCTTTGGCTATTCAGGGTCTTTTGTGTTTCCATACAAATCATAAGATTTCCTGTTCTAGTTCTGTGAAAAATGCCATTGGTAATTTGATAGGGATTGCATTGAATCTGTAAATTGCTTTGGGTAGTACAGTCATTTTCACTATGTTGATTCTTCCAATCCAAGAACACGGAATGTCCCTCCATCTGTTTGTGTCTTTAATTTCTTTCATCAGTGTCTTAAAGTTTTCTACATACAGATCTTTTGCCTCCTTTGGCAGGTTTCTTCCTATGTATTTTATTCTTTTTGTTGCAATGGTAAATGGGAGTGTTTCCTTAATTTCTCTTTCTGATTTTTCATTGTTAGTGTATAGGAATGCAAGAGATTTCTGCACATTAATTTTGTATGCTGCTACTTTACTAAACTCATCAATGAGTGCTAGCAGTTTTCTGGTAGAATCTTTAGGGTTTTCTGTGTATATCATGTCATCTGCAAAGAGTGACAATTTTACTTCTTCTTTTCCAATTTGGATTCCTTTTATATCATTTTCTTCTCTGATTGCTGTGGCTAAAACTTCCAAAACTATGTTGAATTATCTTGATAGCTCTTAAAGAAACCAGAATTTTTTTTCCTACCTCATCTCCCTAAATATCTATCCATCTCTCCAACATAACTGTGTATCCTAATTTTAAAAAATAAGGCCACAGTCCTAATGATTTGATAATATGGTTGTTTTTTAAAAATGAAAAAAAAATTTTTTTTTTCTTCTAACTGAGTGTAGTTTTATTATAAACTATCTTACTGGGTAAAGGGCAAATAATTAGTTGAGGTTTCCATGATTTTTTTTTTCTTCAAGCTCTTTATTGGAGTATAATTGCTTTACAATGTTGTGCCAGTTTCTGCTGTACAACAAAGTGAATCCGCTGTATTTATACATATATCCCCATACATATCTCCCTCCCATGGCTCCTTCCCATCCTCCCTATCCCACCTCTGTAAGTCATCACCAATCATCAGGTTGATCTCCCTGTGTTATGCAGCAGCTTCCCACTAGCTATCTATTTTACATTTGGTAGTGTATATATGTCAGTGTTACTCTCTCACTTCGTCCCAGTTTCCCCTTCACCCCCCACCCCATGTCCTCAGGTATGTTCTCTACATCTGCATCTTTATTCTTGCCCTGTCACTGGTTTCATTATTACCATTTTTTTAGGTTCCATATATATGCGTTAGCATACGGTATTTGTTTTTCTCTTTCTGGCTTGCTTTGCTCTGTATGACAGTCTCTGGGTCCATCCACCTCACTACAAATAACTCAATTTCATTCCTTTTTATGGCTGAATAATATTCCATTGTATATATGTGCCACATCTTCTTTATCCATTCATCTGTTGATGGGCATTTAGGTTGCTTCCATGTCCTGGCTGTTGTAAATAGTGCTGCAGTGAACATTGTGGTGCATGTTTCCTTTTGGATTATGGTTTTCTCTGAGTATATACCCAGTTGTGGGATTGCTGGGTCATGTGGTAGTTCTGTTTTTAGTTTTTTAGGAAACCTCCATACTGTTTTCCATAGTGGCTGTACCAATTTACATTCCCACCAACAGTGCAGGAGGGTTCCCTTTTCTCTGCACACTCTCCAGCATTTATTGTTTCTAGATTTTTTGATGATGGCCATTCTGACCAGTGTGAGGTGATACCTAAATGTGGTTTTGATTTGCATTTCTCTGATGATTAGTGATGTTGAGCATCTTTTCATGTGTTTGTTAGATACTATGGTTTTGATTATGTGTTCATAATTGGTAGACATGATTCTAGTTCTTTCTCAAAGACTTCTAAAAATGTTTTGCTGCTCTTATGCATTTACTTTAGAGGTGATAGTATTTAAAATTTAAATTTAAATTAAATAATTTATTATATATAGATAAACTTTTAAAAAGGAAAGACCTTTGTTGTCTTATTAGAGTCTTGAATTTGCAGCAATGCCAGTTAAAACTGCCTATTCAATTTGGGATTACCATTTAGGATTTGATATTACAAGTTTTTACTCATTACTTGGAGAGTCAGCACAATGATAGATTCCCTCCGTCCTTCTCCTCAAGGTAGGAAGTTAACTTTCAGTATGAGAATTTCTTGCTGAAGCTGCTAAATTCCTCAAAAACCCATATGGTGATGGATATAGGCTCTTGGTGTTTATAATGACTGCTTGTATCTTAGAGCTGAGTGGGTAGTGACCCACTTCCCTGCTTTGTATTAGATTAAGCTCATGTGAACAAATTCTCAATATACCAGACCCTAGGCAAGCTTTCTACTACCTGGACTTTAGATTTACTGATCATATCTTCCAGTATTTTCAGGAATAGAAAAAGTTCTTTAGGTATATTTGGGAAGCACTTTTATTTTTCATCTTTTTGAAATTTGTGCAGTAGTATCAAACTAGCATTTTTATCTTCTTGGAATTTTGGTAATAGTAATTTCAAAATTGTTAGCATCAAAACATAAATATATACAAAAGCTTATTTGTCAGTGTTCTGTGTTAGTTAATGGGTGTTCCATTTTGCAGTTTTACTAAACATTTTTGCTGTCGTTTGCTACTTCATGAGTTTTCCAATTGGAGAGGTTCACCCATGAGAAATGCCTTAATTTTTCTCTCTATCCCTCCTTTATAAAGAGGCATACCTCTTAACTATCGTATTTGTCAGAGAATTGAGTATAGTGGAATTGATTCTTGCCCTGCTAGGTACATAACACACTTCAGGGGATTAAAATTTTAAATGTAATCCCTTAACTTCTATCACCTCAATTTTTTACTTTCTGTGTTGTAGTTTAACCATTATATCTTCATTTTGAACCCTATTTAGTAGTGTCTTCTCTACATTTATAATTTTATATTATCTGTGTGGAATTTCTTGGCCAGTTACTTTGAATTCTTTGTCTTCTACAAATGTGATCATTAGTTTTTTCTTTGAATTACTCATATTAATAAATATAAATGTGATAAGTTTGTTCACAATGTGCTTTGAGATTTTAATATTAAAATACACGTTGGAACTTTAGTGTTACATGACTTATTAATAAGTGGAACTTTCTTTAAGGTCGGCTGTCCTAGACTTCATCCAGGAGCATTGAAAGTTCTCTTATAATATGTATACCAATTGTAGCTATGTGAGCGTATTAAAGAGCTGTTGGTATGTCTCGTTATTCTGTATGAAGCAGAGTGAGTCAGTGAGAAGGAGCCTAGGATTAGAAGTTTAGAGACGTTTTAACCATTCTTGTGCCTTACTTTCTTCATCTTTAGTGAGTTATACCTTGATTATCCATATTTATAGAAGAGATTTATAACTCCATCTCTGCATTACTACTTGGTTTAGAAATATGAGTGATTTTCTACGGACCAGAGTTATAATACTAATTGTTTATCTTAGGTTTAACTTTTAAATTAGTTCGTATTTCACTCGGTTTGCATCAAATGTCAGTGGAGAATGTTGATCTGGAAGCCTCCTAGTTGAAGGGGAAAACCAACTTAGCATTAAATGCTGGTTGTGGATAAATCAGAGTGGCTAATTGATATGTAAGCAGTTGAAAGTTGCCTATACACACACGCTTATCTTTCAGATATATTTGTAGAAAAATGTGATAATGTTTATGAAAGACTTGGATATTCTGAAGAAAGGTTCTTTATAAAATTAAATTTTGCTTTAAATACTGCTAACCGCAATATTTGTACTATGTCACCTACTGATTGCTATCAGTTTTCAGATGAGTGTTCATTTCATTATTCTAGGTGCTTTACACTGTGCTTGTTAAAACATGTTGAAATATAATTTATAAAAACACAGAAAATATCAGTTAATTCCTTAGTTAAACCACCTTTACATTTCTCCCGGAGGATATTAATCCAGTTTATTAAACACAAATGTAAAGTATTTTACCTGAATAAGGAAACAAGGTAAGGTAGTTGGTGAATGGATAAGTTAGAATCATTGATTTATTTGCTTGATTCAGATGAGTTAAAGTTGCTCTATATTGATGTATTATCAACACTTTATTTGAATGCATTTGCAGAATACAGAATTAAGTGTAAACAAGTGTCCAAATCATAGTGATTGTTTCAGTAGTAGTCTAAAAATTTTGCTTCTCAATTAAAATCTTGAAAACAAAGCATTCTAGTTTGAGATAAAGAATTTTTATTTTTTCTACTTGTTTGTAAAGACCTATTTTGCTTAAGCTTTTATCAGTCTTTTATGAGCTTTAAATTGATTAAAAATACATTAACTGTTTTCTTAGTTTGTAGTCTCTTTATCACATACCTAAATAATCACTGATGATTTAGAATGCCTTACACACGGTTGATATTTAAGTGTATGTTATGGAAATAGTTAAAATATAATCATCTCTTGATTATTTATGCCAGTGGCATGAGAAATGTAATGGATGTGGGAAAAACAGCTGTATATCAAATTTAATTTTAGATTTCGTATGAATATTTTTCCAACAGGTTTACTTGTGTAAATGTTTTTTATATATATATACACACATATATATATCTTATATAGATATACACACATATATATCATATATATATACACACATATATATCTTATACACATATATAAGAGAAATAAAACATTGTGAAATGTTTGAGGATTTGTGAGCTGAGTGACAATTGGGGAAGGTGGTATAGAAACATACCAGGAGGTCAGAGAAAACTCAACTGGGTATGAAATGTTTCTGTTAATAAAGTGTGCATATTATTGAGAGTTGACTATAATGAGATTACCTTAGATGAATGAGTTTGGTATTTCACAAAGTTTAATGTATTTTCTTTTCTTTTCCTTAATTGAAAAATTATGATTGTTAGCTCTAAGTAACAATTTTAAAATGTAATTAGGAAATAATAAATTGTCCTGTTTTCTTTTTCTTTCATTCTTTTTTTCTCTTCTTCTTTTTCTTCTTTTTTATTTTTTTAGGGTATGAGTATTATAGAACAATTAGACCCTGTATCTTTTAGCAATTACTTGAAGAAATACCATAATACTATATGTGGAAGACATCCCATTGGGGTGTTATTAAATGTGAGTATCCTTAGGAAGCCTTGATGTTTTTAACATTTGATCCTATTATGTTTCAAAATATCTTAATTGTTATCATCTGTCACACCTTATTAACTTTGGTTTTAGATATATGGTCAATTTTCTTTCTAGTATCTTTAAGATAATTTAAATTTCTGTTGTTTTGGTTACTTAAAGTTCTTCATCACTGTATGACAGGTTAGTACTTTCTTTTAAATACAGAAATTTATTTAGAATAGAAACCCATTGTTTCTCTTGACTCTGAGCCAATTCTAATATTCTCTTTACGAATATAAACCAAAGTAAAGTCTCAAGAGATATGGTCTTACTAATTCTTTGGTTTCATTTAGTGTTATTGACTCTATAAAAAATAAATAGAAGATTCTGCTCTTGAGTTTCAGATATTCATAATTTAATAAAGCAAGGCAGATGACATGTATATGTTTTTCTTCTTATAAGAAAAACAATAATATTTCATTTAAAGACTGGTAAAGAGGCAGTTTTGTTTAGCTGAATTTTCTGAAGAGATACTAGCATTAAGTTTTTCCCTAATAAAACTGAAATTGAAAGAAAATGGAAGACTGAAAAAGAAGAAAATGTATACTCAGGAATGGGAAGAAGAAGTAATAATGGGCTCATTGTTTGGAGAGGCAGAGAAGTAATGGCGTCGGTAATGTAGTTCAGAACAGTCTAGGGTAGAAGCCTGAAGGTCTGGTATGACTTTACTGTGATTTGAAAAATAGTACATTGTGGATTTTTAGGAGAGGTCTTCCCTTAAGCAGTGTTGATTGACTGGAAGAAAAGCCTGTCAAGGGCTTAAATTGGTTTCTGAAATTTAAACTATAATAAGATATACTAATTTACTAAAGTTTGAATTGGATCAAATAAAATTTTAGTAAAATAATGATGAACCAATTCACAAAGTCTTTGTATACCTCTTAGATTTGGAACTTAATTGGTATGCTTTTAAAATTTAGTCAAAGCCAGACAAAGAAAAGACTCCAACATTTCAAGGTGAAAGTGGCCAAGATTTGGTTTAGAGAATAGAAAGAAAGATACTATGATTTTTAAAAATTTTATTTATTTTTTAAAGTGGCTTTATTAACAGGGAGAGGTAGAGTGGAAGGTAACTGATATTTATCAAGAAGCTAGATTAGGAGAAGTACTTTGAGAGAATGAAATAAGGAGTTTCTCTCTTTTTCCTATGTAATAGGAGGCAACGAGAAATTCAAGAAACAGAGTGAGAGAGAGAGATCTAGGCTTTATCTGTGAAGTGGACAAAATTAAGCTACCAGCACAATCAAAGAGTGCTCAGTTTTTTATGTGATGTGTGCCATAACCAGATTTTTCTTTTTCTAGGCTATCACAGAGCTGCAGAAGAATGGAATGAATATGAGCTTTTCCTTTTTGAATTATGCCCAGTCAAGCCAGTGTCGAAACTGGCAAGACAGTTCAGTGAGTTATGCAGCTGGAGCACTCACGGTTCACTGAAGCTCTGAATCCTCAGGGATGCCACCTGCACATACTCATACTCTGTCCAGGGTCCCAGCCTAACCCTTACCAAGATACTGGTCCTGGTTTGGGGGGATTCTGAAACCTCAAACTAATAGAACTTTCTTCTCTTCTTTTCTAGTAGGTGTAGTCCTTCCTTAATTTCAACTCATTAAAAAAAATGCTTTATAGTTTAGAGCAGTGGAAGGAAGGCTGGCATCAAAATATTTTGATCGAAAAAAAAAAGGCAATGTAAAGGCACAGTTGTGGCAGTCAGTTTTTTGAAAGTAACTTGTAAAGCAGTTACCATATCCTAAATTTGCACTCTTTGCAGACTTGTGCACATATACTCCGCTTTCAGAATAGTTTTGCAAATTGTACACAAACAAACAAAAAGGGTGAAAGCTTTTTAATAAAGAAATTGCATTTATAAATGATCTGTATTAGAACATAAAAATCTCCAGTTATAGTCAATTACTACCCGTGTTGTACAACAGATACCTTCTATTTTAGTTGCTAATAAAGGGCTACACAACTCAAAATAGTCTGATTTAAACTTATTGCTCTGTGGTACATATGAAAATTGTTTTTTATTAATTCCATTTCAGAATTTTTATGTTAAAAGTGGTAAACTTAAGCTCTTATGTAAAAATATGTAAGGATGTATTTTTATATTTTACATATTTATGTGATTTTTTTATCACAGATATTAGAATCATATTTTAAAATTAACTTAAAATTACATACAGTTTGCCTTTTTATGTGTGACATCACTTTGTGTCATTACTATATTATAATACAATATAAATTCAAGATTGGTAAAGAACGTAGATGTAGTTCTGTAATTCAGAGATAGTATTTGATAGGCAGTAGTCTGCAAATGAGGAAACATTGAAGAATGTTCTTAGTGTTTTTCAAATCATTGCAGACTATATACACTGCTGCTATGCTTTTTTAGTGCTTCAAGCAATTTGACCCTCTTACTTGAATTTTTAGCAAGAAGTCATTACCAATAACAACAAAAAAACCACTGGATTTTCTTACAGTTCTACAGTTTTTTTTTGTCATGTTTTTGGTGCGGCTCTTCCAACTAAAATAATGGTATGGTGTTGTATTTCTTTCTTTAGCATAGACCAATGCTAGTCACTTTGGCAAAAAAATAAAAAAATGTAATTCAGTTAGTTAATTATTGGCCATCATATATGTACTGGATTATACCTATTTTAATATAATGCTGGGTATTTATATTGCATTGGAGAGCATTTATATCTTCAGTGTTATACCAGAGTAGCACAATTTATAGATGCCTTGCACCAATTTTATTTAAAGATTTGCATTTCTTACTAAATACCAACTTTCTATACTCAAGAACTGAGATAAAATACTGTTATCTTTTGGATTCAAAATTACCCACCTATACATGTATGGAAATTATATTCTTACATATTAGTGGTTTATTTCCCATCATTCATATATACTTTTGAGTACTGTAAATATTTATTCCTTATTTATTATATAGACTATAAAAATTTCAAAATTGACTACAGAGTAAATTTTTAATGTTTTCTGGATATAAAACTAATACATGATTATTATAGAAAATACTGATAAGTATAAAGAAGAGAAAAAAAAATTACCTACAATCTCACTATCCAGAGATAACACTGTTAATATTTTTTGTATTTCCTTTCAATCTTTGTCTATGCTATTTATATGTATGAGTGTGTACATGTGTTTGTGTGTGTGCATAATAACAAAATTGAGATTATGCTGACCATAGAGTTGTATGCCCTACTTTTTATAACTTACCATCATTAGTACTTCCCCATGTCTTTGAAAATGTGATTTTTTAAAAAATGGCTGCCTAATATTCTATTGTATGAATATAACATAATTGAACCAGTTCTCTCTTTGGGTATTAGATTGTTTCTAATATTTCACAATTATAAATAATAGTGGGATGGACATCTTTGTATGTGAAATTTAAGTTTCTATATTAGACTAGTTCTTTGGGATATATTCACGGGAATGGGATAATTGGTTTAGATGGTGAGAACTTTTTAAGCTCTTTAAAATATGACCAAATTACCCTTCAGAAAGATTGTACCAAATTAGCAATTTATGAGTACTCATCATACTGCCCCTTCTCTGCTATTAATTATTATTTTTTCTAGTCGTTGACAATTTGTTAAGCAAATAATTGGTTGTTCTTTTGATCATTCTACTAAGAGTGGCTTTATAATGAATTATTTTTTCCCTTCTGTAATTTTATAGTTGATTGATTAATAAAAAAACACAAGAGGGTTCTTAGGTTGAGTGGGCTATAGCCCTCTGAGTATGTTTACTGTGCATTTAAATCTCCAAAGTACTTCAACATCACTTTACTTTTTCCTGGAATATGAGTGTATATTTCTTACTCTGTCATAAAGTAGAAAGAGGTCCAAACTGATAGTTAAGTGTTGGGTTCTGGTTCTGCCTCTGGCACTAATTATTTGTCTCACCATAAATATTTCATGTTGTATCAAAACTTCAACTGTAAAATGTAGAGGCGGTCTCTTAAGCACTTTCCAGTTTCAGAGTACTTTGATGTTGTGACTTTGCTCTTTCTGATGTCACTTATGTTTAAAAAACTACGTGATTCAATTGGATTAGAAGTATTATCTTTTGATTTCAACTCTACGTACATGAAAACGAAAGTCCTTTTTTTAAACACAAGAGAAATTAATTTGCATTACTTAATGCAGTTAGTATTACCTAAATTGTTGAACTTAAGCTTTCCTACTTTAAGTGCCTTTAAAACTTTTTGTTTGAAATATAAAATGTAAAGGAAATTTTATGTAATTCTATACAGTTTCTTTTTTTATGATATACTTTTGAGTTATTTGAAGCAACTTTTTTTTAAACTTTAGATTGCACAGAGCAGTATATTCATGGATTCTTCACTATTCAGATAGTGAGTCCTTGAGAAATGTATGTTAAAGATTAGCTCAGTGAGCAGGTAAGTAAATGCTCTCTATCTTGGGTGGGCAACAGATCTTTATACACAGTAGGGATAAAGGATTATTCAGATTCCAGTGTTTATATTTAGATATTCCAGTGGAGATAGTAGGTATCCTGAGTTAGTTAATGGTTATTGTTGCAGATCTCAGATTTTTCTTTGGTAGCAAATAGTTCATTATCCTAGATTAGAAGTTGGTAAATGTTTTGTGTAAAGGGCCACATAATAAATATTTTGGGTTTTTCAGGCCATACAGTCTCTTCCCAACTATTCACTTTTGCCATTGTAACACAAATGCAGCCCGTAGACAATGTGTATATGAGTCATTGTGGCTGTGCTTCACTCATACTTTACTTACACAAAGAGATGGTGAGCTGAATTTGGTCCACAGGCCATAGTTTGCTGTCCCAGACGGTATATGGTTCACTTGTAGTTCAGGTTACTGGCTAGTAATTTAAACTGCAACAAATGGTTGTGTCTGTCATCCCAAGACTCTCTTAATTTGATGTAGTCTAGTTGGCTGGGTTTGAGTGTTATTTAGGATTAGAAACGTAAGTGGGAAGTGGGTAAGGGAAACTAGAAACTCTTCGGAACTAGTGGGAACGCACTTTGAAGCCCTTTTATTTGCTAGAGCCCATCAGGAGGTTTGCTTTTGCTGCCATAATTAATCAAAAGTGTGATGAGTGGAGGTTGTGATTGGTTGTTGCAAATTATATAAATTATTCTAAGCACTTGGCTACCTAGATGATAGTAGAGGATGGAATAGATGAGCCTTTTTACCTGAGTATTCTAGGACACTAGACCAGATTTAAGAGAAATTGCGAAATGTGAGACTTTATTTTGCCGCGTAAAGAAAGACTTTTGGAAAAATAACTACCATCTTCCATTACCATCACTTTGTTTAAGACCCTTTCAAATTCCTCCCATATTCAGGAAGGATATAAACTTAGAATAAAAGAGAGTTATTTAAATTGAATGACTTTTAAGTTGTTGGAAAAATTACTCCACTGTTCTTTTCTCATTTACTCTGGATCACTGAACACTTCATCAAGGAGTATTATCAGTCCATAGACTGGCATTTTGAAAGGGCTGTGATATAGTTGCTGAAAGATCTAATGTGGTAATAAAATTATTACTGATTAGGAGATGTAATAAACCATATGCACTCTGATATTCAGACTAAAACTTTTATTCTATTGTGTTAAATTGTAAGTGCCACATATCAGGAGTGACATGAAATATAGTGTTCATAGGGAGGTACACTGAATGCTGAAAGGCTCGAGTGGGACGCAGAGAAATTGGTGATATTTATTTTGGAGAAAATAAGTTTAAAGAGAGGGCGTTTTCTTCAGATGTTTGAGTGACTGCCATGTGTAAGAAGGAATAGAATTGTTCTGTCTTGTTCTAGGTGGAAAAGTTAATTATAAGAAATGGAAGTTTCTGGTTCCACATTTAAGGTTCTGTATGAGAATTTCTAAATGAAAATCAGCTCTGTCCTCATAAAATCATTGGAAGTATTCAAACAAAAGCCAGATCAGTGGTTCTCAAAGTAGGATCCCTATACTACCAGCATCAGCATCACTGGGGTATATTACCTGTGTAGACCTGAAATTATGGATCACCAAGCTGGAAAAAAGCTAATGGAATTAGTACAAATAAAATGGAACTTATTTCATTTGTATAAAACTGTTATGGGAAATCATTTAAAAATAAAAACTGATTTTGATCATTTAATACTAACTTTCAATGGAGATTGTAAATTGATGATTGTTACTTGTTAGTGAAAGTGACTTAGCTTTCCTAAACAGAGGTGCTTCCTGAATCTAAAACAGAGCCCTATCAATAGCAGAAAAGAGTGTTGAGGGAGCTTGCACTTTTTATATTACATTATTTTAATGTCAATATACTGGGAGAGGGGAGCAAGAGCAGCTGGCAGATAAAGTTTTCTCTGTCCTTTTCCTCTTTTCCTACCCTGTGTATATGACCAAGTGGCATGTCACAGTACCACATTGACCGTGCTATATACATTTGGTAAAAGTAATGCTAGTAACTGGAGCTTCTGCCTTTGTAAAGTCACTGTTGTGGATGGAGTTTGTTTGCCTATCATGAGTTTATGGATATGTTCTGTTTGTTGGGTCTTCTGTGAAGAACCTTAGTGTTTTAGATGTGTCATTTGTTCAAGAGTTCTCCAGTGGTCCCAGAGTAGTTTGTACCCAGGGGGTATCACATTTACTGTGTGTGTTTGTGTGTGTATAATTCTCATGCAAGATTTTGGCCATCACCCTATAAAGATAATGGAAAAAAACTTAAAGCCAGTTCTCCTGATTTTGAAAGCCATATAATGCAATTGGTCTTTCATTATAAATTGTACATTGTATTTAAATGCATATTTCATACTGTATATAGTGAGGTTTGTAACTTTATTAGATGTAGTCCTATTTTTTTCCTATCAACCTAAGAAGGAAACCAAAGAGAATGTAAGTACCATTATTAAGAAGTTATTGAAGGCCAAGTGTATTCAGCTATGAGTATGACCTTAGTTCTGGTTTTTAAGTCTGCATATGTAAACTTTGGAAAATATTTTAATTTTTTTGGCCACAGTATTCTCTGAGTTACTGAGTGTGATATTATATACACTTAAGTAAAAGGTATTAAAGCAAGATGAAAACTAAGAAGGTTAGAATGATATATGAATGATATCGTATAAATGACAGGACAGGACTGAGTTTTGTGAGTTTTAAAATTAAATACGTAGACTGTTGAACTAGATTTAATAAAATATTTTTACCTTAATTTTATAAATGGAAATTTTTTTCTATTAAGTTTTTCCATTTAAAATTTATCCACTTGAATCTAGCACATAAGAGACTTCAGTTGGTGTTTGTTCAGTTTTGATGAATTTTAAAGCAAGGAGAACAAAAGGCAATCTTTATATGAAGTGTTTTCTAAAGGACAGGAAAACAAACCTTTAATTGGAAGCAATTTTTAATTGACTTTTTCCATTTTCAGATTTTGATTGTGAAAGCCAGCTTCCTTATTAATTTTAAAAGATAGTAGAATTTAATATTCCTAGGCTCTGTGTAATGCCAAATGAAACCAATGGTAATAAAAGTGATCTTGTAATTTTGAAACCATTGGCCCACGATTCTTATATCATATTTTACAATATCCCATGGTGTTTACTCTTACTTAAAAGTGTTGCAGAGTTTTTAAGACAGTTAATTAAAATGTGTTTTAGCTGCTTACTAAATGACATGTCCAGCCAACTCTCAAGTAGAGAGGTGCTATGGGATACTAGAAGCTTTGCACTGGAATCCATTTTCAGCTTTGCCAATGAGTTGCTACTGATTTGCTGGAACAAATCACTGGCCTTTCCTAGAGCCAAGTTTATCTCTTTATTCATGTGTGTTAGAAGTGAATAGCATGCCTTTCCACCTTTGACTTTTTATGACAATAATAAATACCTTATTATTTTATATATTGTACTTTTAACATTGTAATTAAAAAAATACATTTCACAACTTTTTCTTTTCTCAATCTCAACAATAAGTAGGCCAGACATTACTATAGTTTTACTGATAGAGAATCCGAGGCCCACACAAATAATATGACTGATATAAGTTTGCATGGCTAGTTAGTATCAAAAGCTAGTGCAGGAATTCAGCTCTTCTAATTTTGTCCTGTGTGTTACAAATGCTATACCATATTATTATTCTATGTTTTGTTTTTGTTTTTGGCTCTTTAAGATATCACATAGAGGGGCTTCCTAGGTGGCGCAGTGGTTAAGAATCCGCCTGCCAATGCAGAGGTCACGGATTCGATCCCAGCTCCAGGAAGATCCCACATGCCGCGGAGCAACTAAGCCCATGTGCCAAAAAAAGAAAGAAAAAAAAAAGATATCACATTGAATTCAAATAGTAATGGGGTTGTGCAACTTTAGTAAAAATGGGAATCATTCATGTAAACGTCCACTTTGATTAATTCAGGCAAAAATAGATTTCTTTTGGTGAATTAAAATACTCCTAATAACTGCAGACTTCTGTTCTCTTTGCTGGAAGGTTTACTTTTAGACCTCAAAATTCTGTTCTGTTGCTTGCATCATTAAAAATGCGCTACTTTGTAATGAGACTGTGACAAAGAATGAAATTTAAGTTATTTGTGAGTTTTTCTGATGGTGAGACTTTGCAGCAGACACTTGACTCTCACTATTCCAGTTCATGCATTAAAGTGTCCTGCAAGCACCTGCGACTCTGCCTTGGATTTTCTCACCTGCACATAGGGCAGTTTGGAAGTGCTAGGAAGATAATCCCCTGGGAGCGTCTCTCAGCCAGTGATGGATGGGAATCTGAGAATAATTATTCCAGCTTCTTAGCCCTCTGGTAATACTTTAAGGTATGTTTCATATTGTTTCCTAGAGTTCCCAATGGGGCTGGACCTCATTGCCCGCAACAGGAGACTGTATTCTTTATCTTCTTCCTCTTCTTCTGTCTCACTTCCCATTCCTTTAACAATGTTTTCTGATGTTACCTCTCAAATGAGATTCTTGTCTTTGAATCCTGTCTCAGAGTCTGTTTCTGGGGTAAACTAAAACATGTTTGATTTGGGAAACAAGTCATTATTAGTATTCTTGTTAGATATGAAAGATTTTTTTAAAAAGGCAATTATTTTGAACAAAATCTAAGACAAATATTTTAATATTCTGACTCTTTTAGTTAGTCTCATAATCACATCCCTGTTCAAATTAATTTCCTGAACCTCATTTCCTGACAAAGGAAAGATTCAAGATAAAACTCTGAAGTAGAAATTCAGGGTAAATATCTTTTGTGGATATCTTTCTACCAGATCTATTTGTCCTTTTTTCTAAAAAAATTAGAGCCTGATTTTCCAAATGCTTTATAAGGACACAGTGGGTTATCTGTTTTGGTAGAAATTAAATTAACATGGAATTTGGTTCAGTTGACATTATAGATTATTTTCTACTTGAATCCAACTTTCTCATCTCTTTATCAGGACCTGCTTATGCACAATCAGGGACCAGGATTAGCCTTGCCGAACAATGATTGTAAGGATAAACTTAGTTCCTGGCTAATATCCCCAAAGATTGTTCTGTGGTCCTTGTTAAGTCAAGACTTTTTTTGACTTATTAAGGATTAAGGAATATGGACTTTTAAAAATGGAATAAGTTCTACATTAAATTCAGTGTATTGTAGGTACATCTTTTGTAGATCTTTGATACCTTTTTTTGAATTAGAAATAATGATTTTTATATTTTTAAAAAAATTGATGTGGGAGATTTGTATTCATTTTAGGCACATATTATCAGTCTTCTTTTTTTGCCCATGTAAGAATTGTGTTTGTGTGTCTGAAATGTGGCTTTACTGATTTGGTTTATGTGATGGAACATGCATGAATTTAACCAAGTTTATAGTTCTGTTTATAGGGCCATCCTAAGATTAGCATGCACAGATATTTTTTCATAGGAAAAACAAAACATTTAAAGAATATATTTTAATTAGTTATCTTTATTGTAAAGTAACATCTTTAAACATTTGTATTTTTTTAAAGCAAAAATGCCAGAGAGTATATAGAGTATTCTCCCGCAATGTAATTGCCTTGTGGTACCTTCACATTCTGTCAAGTTCTTTTGAATATATGACAGGGTGTTTATTAACCTTTGAGGTTGCATTTGTCTGTTAGAAATGTTCAAACCTTAGCTGGGTGATTAAGTTGGATAATATGGTTTAGGGGGAAAATAGTTACAAAGGAAAAAAGTCTGACTTTCTCCCGGGACACATCAAATTGGTCTAAAGTGGAAACTCTCTCCTTAAAATCTCTGCAGTGGCATGTTGGAGTAAGCCTATAGCCTATTAAAGTAACTGTTCATTTGTAAATATAAGTTCTGTTATTTCAAAAAATTAATCTTGTTGCTTTTTAGACATGTTACATCCCAACAACTAATTTATTATCAAATACAGTCAAGGCTTTTGGCATTTCAAATATTTCAGTATGATAGATTGAAAATTTGGAGTAAGAATCAGAGATGATTTTTAAAACATTCAAGAAGGCTGTTCTATTTCCTGAACAGTAAATATTTTCTGTAAGGAATGTTAGATCAAAAATGTGGAATATCTTTTTACAGTCTTTGCTGGAAGCTGATTCCTGTGCTAAATGTGAACAATCTCATGATAACTTGATGTAAAACAAACTTGAAAAATTGTCTCTCTTCAAAAGTTTACATATTTTCCATCACCAGTAGGCTCCTTATAGAATACCTCTGTACTAAGTATTCAAGTACAACCTGGCCTTTCTAAGGTTTAAAAAGTGCTCCCTGCCTACATTAATGTTAAGTACTTGTATTTAACACTGTTATATTTCTGGATGTTTGTTAATTTGATGAATCTTACAGCGTTAGTCTATTCCTGAAAGTTCTACTTGGTACAGTTGACAGAGAAAATTAACTTAGATGAAACAATGATGCGTGTTTTAACAGTAAAAATATTTTAAGATTTCTGTTTAAAAAGTAGATCTCTGTAATTGCTGCAAATAATTTTGTCATTTCTAGTTCTTATCGTTTTTTTTTTGTTGTTAGGAAAATATTGTATCTTACAGTGCTTGGTTTGCATTTTTTGCTGTTTGAAAAATCTTCACATTTATTATCTCTTAACAAAAGTAATTTTTAACTAAATGTTTACATTATTGAATGAGGAAAGTTGAACCAATTGTAGTACTAAAACCGGCTGAAATTTAGGTTTTGTGTTTTGCATGGAATTTGTGATTGAATAGCTAAAGGATATCAGATTCCACTCAGGTATTTACATTAGAATTAATATTAGATTCAAAATTGCTTGATTGTAATTTACATTTTAAGTGTAATATAGAGGTTCTGCATTATTAGTGTTTTGAATTTCCACCTTCATTTAGGCTTGTCTTTAAAATGAAAATTAAAAAAAATTTTAGCTAATAGAAATTTAGGTAAATATGCAGTATTTAAATCATTACTAGTTTATTACTTGAAAGGAACTTTGGTTCCTTTGTTTCTGTGCGCTATAACAGCTTTTATGTGGCACAACTACATGTTCCTTTTTTTCCTCTTGAAATTTTACCTCTTCAGCAGAGGTGAGTGCCCATAATAGCTTCAGTTTTGTGTGACCAACTCATTGATTATTGAAGTTACTCTTGACATAAAATGATTATAAAAATTATAGCAAACTCTTATAGTAATTTCAATACTGCAATGGTAGTAAAAAGCTATCTGGTTAAATCTTTAGCTTTTCTTGTTAGTTTTTATCCTATTTTTTTCCCCCTCTTTAAAAGAAAAAAAAAGTCTACATTGCCAATACCTTCTCTACAATTTTAGGAAAACTAGATATTTGAAAGTGGAGTTATTTTCACTGAATTTTAGTCCTTCTGCCCAAGATGAGCAGTACTGTGATAGGAAGATATACTTTACTTCCCTCTCTGAAATAAACCTTTACAAATTTTGTACTTATTTGTAAATCAGCCTAGGAACACTCAAGAAAGTAACAATGGATTGTGTAGCAAAATAGAGATGCTGAGATTATTGAGCATGGGGATTTTATCGTGTTCACTGAAGAATAATAGTCTTTCAAATAAAGATAATGAGGTTTATGTAGTAAATGGAAAATAATATGAATAGTCAATATTTAAAAAAAAAACTCTTGAGGACAAACTAGATTGGTTATTCCTAGGAGAAGGGTATCTTTTATGTATTTGGAAATTAAAGCCATAAATGCCAAGATTTATCTATTTCTCTTCCCTCTTTTAGTTAATTGATACAGGTAATTCAGTAGTAGTATTACTGGTTTAATTCTATAATGCTTATTGTTTCCTAACATTTAAAAAGACATTGCCGGGCTTCCTAGGTGGCGCAATGGTTAAGAATCCGCCTGCCAGTGCAGGGGACATGGGTTCGATCCCTGCTCCAGGAAGATCCCACATGCTGGGGAGCAACTAAGCCCGTGCACCACAACTATTGAGCCTGTGCTTTAGAGAAGCTCGTGAGCCACAACTGTTGAGCCCATATCCTGCAACTACTGAAGCCCACGTACCTAGAGCCTGTGCTCCACAACAAGAGAAGCCACGGCAATGAGGAGGCCTGTGCACCGCAAAGAAAAGTAGCCCCCTCTCATCTCAACTAGAGAAAGCCCATGTGCAGCAAGTGTGCAGGAACAAAGACCCAACACAGCCAATAAATAATAAATAAATTTATTAAAAAAAAAAAGACACTGCCTTAGTCCCTAAAGTAATCTACAGATTCAACACAATCATTATCACAATCCCAGCTGCCCTTTTTGTAGATTTTGACAAGTTGATCCTAAAACTCATATGGAAAGGCAAGGGACCTAAAATATCCGAAACAATCTTGAAAAAGAGGAACAAAACCGGAAGACTCATATTTCCTGATTTCAAAACTTACTACAAAGCTACAGTAATCGAGACGGGGTGGTACTGGCATGAAGATAGATGTATAGACCAATGGAATAGAACTGAGGGTCTTAAACCCTCATATGTATGATTGATTGATTTTCAAGAAGAGTGTGAAGACAATTCAATGGGGAAAGAATAGTCTTCAACAAATGGTGTTGGGACAACTAGATAGCCACATGCAACAAACAGAAAAAAGATAAACTGGACTTCCCCAGAATTTAAAACTTTATCAGAGGACTTCATCAAGAAAATAAGAAGACAGCCCACAGAATGGGAGACAATTTTGCAATCACATATCTGGAAAGGGGTGCATATTTTAAATATGTAAATAACTCTCACAACTCAGTAATAAAAAGAAACCCTGTTTTAAAATGGGCAAAGGAGCTGAACAGACATTTCTCCAAGGAAGTTGTAAAAATGGCCAGTAAGCAAAGATGCTTACCATCATTAGACATCAGGGAAATGCAAATCACAACCACAGTGAGAGGGACTTCCCTGGTGGCGCAGTGGTTAAGAATACGCCTGCCGATGCAGGGGACACGGGTTTGAGCCCTGGTCTAGGACGATCCCACACGCCGTGGAGCAACTAAACCCATGTACCACAACTACTGAGCCTGTGCTTTAGAGCCCATGAGCCACAACTATTGAGCCTGAATGCCACAACTACTGAAGCTCGTGCCTAGAGCCTGTGCTCTGCAACAAGAGAAGCCACCACAATGAGAAGCCTGTGCACCGCAATGAAGAGTAGCCCCCCCACTTGCTGCAACTAGAGAAAGCCTGTGCGTGGTAATGAAGACCCAACACAGCCAAAATAAATTTTAAAATATGTATATAAAAAAAAAACAGGAAAAACCCCACACATTTTAAAATATATTAAAAAAAACCCCACCACAATGAGATATCACTTCAAAGTCACTGGGTTGGCTATAATAAAAAAAGATAGATAATAACAAGTGTTGTGGGCAAGGATGTGGAGAAGCTGAATCCTTTGTACATTGCTGATGGGAATATAAAGTAGAGCAACCCCTTTGGAAGATAGTGTGGCAGTCCCTTAGAAAGCTAAACATACAGTTATCTTATGATTGACCCAGCAAAGTACTCCTACCTACATACCCGAGAGAACTGAAAACGTGTCAGCACAAAAAGTTATACATGAATGTCCTTATCAGTATTTTTCATATAGAAATCAAAAAGTAGAAATCAACTGCTGAATGTCCTTAGCAGTATTATTCATATAAAAATCAAAAAGTAGAAATCAGCTGCTGAACAGATACATAAAATGTAGTATATTCATACAACGGAATATTATTGGGCAATGTAAAGGAATGAAAAACTGGTACAGCTACAACATGGATGAATCTTGAAAACATCATGCTAAGTGGAAAAAGCCAATTATAAAAGAATTATGTGGCTCCATTTTTATTAAATACCCAGAATAGACAAATCTTTAGAAACAGAGAGATAAAGGGGAGGTTAACTAAAGAGCACAGGTGTTCTTTAATGGGGTAATAAAGTTGATTTTGGTGATGGTTGCATAAGTCTGTGAATATACTAAAAACCATTGAACTATTTGATTTAAATTGGTGATCTGTATGGTATGTGAATAAAGCTGCTAATGTTAATAAAGGTGTTGAAAAAAAACATTGCCTCTAAGATGATGCTGATATGAAGAGAAGAGATACTGATCTGTATCCACCCTTCTTTTCTCTTTATTGTATTTTTCCACTGTATATTAAAAACAACAACAATGACAACAGCCTACTTTTGTCCTGAAGAGGCTGCTTTTACCTTGGAGAAACTTTTTCAAGATAGCTCAAAATCTGTGGCTTCTGGTAGTAGGTAATCTATTCATTGTCTTGCATCCTTAGCCGTGGCTTTTGAAATATTTATTTATTGGATTTATTTTTTTATTGGCTGTGTTGGATCTTCGTTGCTGCACACAGGCTTTCTCTAGTTGCAGAGAGTGGGGGCTGGTCTTCATTGTAGTGCGTGGGCTCCTCATTGTGGTGGCTTCTCGTTGCTGAGCGCGGGCTCTAGGCGCATGGGCTTCAGTAGTTGTGGCACACGGGATTAGTTGCTCCAAGGCATGTGGTATCTTCCTGGGGCAGGGCTTGAACCCGTGTCCCCTGCATTGGCAGGCAGATTCTTAACCACTGCGCCACCTAGGAAGTCCAGCCATGGTTTTCTAGTGGAGAGTGGAACTCAGGAGATAATACCCAGCATCCCCATGTTTGTGTGCAGGAATGGTGTTAGGCATCTTCTCTAGTTGTAGTGGTGGTCTCAGATACTTTTTGTGGTCCCTTCCAAGGACCTTTGCATTCCTCCCATCCTCCCCAAAAAGACACTACCGCAACGACCCCCTTCTTGCCCCTTTTCTCTCTCACTCCTTTTCTGTTTCTCCCTCTTCCTTCAATGGAACACATCAAGGAAAAATAGGACCCTGTAAGTATGCAGTTATTGCATTTCATATTCTTAATTAGCACTCGTAACTTTAGCATTATCTCCTAACAGGGCAGTCTTACCATTAGTCATGCTCCTTTAGTTCATTGTCCTTCTAAGTATCAGTGTCAGTTTGGGTAGCCTTTAAGTGTATTGAATATAAGGAAAAGGGTGAAGGGAAGAAATAACCACTTATAAAGTTACTGAGTTTCATTGCTTATGGTAAATAATGTTTTAATCTTTTGCCAACTGAAAGAAAATCTTTTAAAAGGAAAGGAAAAAAATCATTTTGTGCAAACATTTGTAAATATGTATGTAAATATGTTGTTTTCTTTACCTCCAAAAATCATGAATAAAAATGGATTTTTAGTTTCTTCTTGAATGGGGTTCCTTTGTGTATAATAGAGCAAATTTTGCAAGCCTAAAAGAACACTTAAATCTGAGTTTCTTTTATCACGTGACATCAGAAGGGATAGTTTTCTCTATTTTGTCATTTTTCATCCTATGTCTTTTTTTTCCCTTTAGCAAAGAATGTCACTTTTTCTTCTTTTTTTTTGATTGAGGCATAACTGACATAAAGTATATTAGTATATATTACAAAATGATCTCCACAATAAGTCGAGTTAACATGTCACCATACAGTTATACAATGTTTTTTTCTTGTGATGAGGTCATTTGAGATCTACTCTCTTAGCAACTTTAAAATATGCAATACAGTATTATTAACTATGGTCACCATACTGTACATTATACCCCTATAATATATGTATTTTATAGCTGGAACTTTAGACTCATTTCACCCACCCATCATTGCCTGGCTCTGACAACCACCAGTCTATTCTCTTTATGTGTGAGCTTGGTTTTGTTTCTGTTGGCTTTTGTTTGTTCGTTTTAGATTCCACACATAAGTGAGATCTTATGGTATTTGTCTTTCTCTGACTTATTTCACTTAGAATAATATCCCTAAGGTCCATCCATGTTGTTGTAAATGGCAAGATTTCATACTTCTAAAATGGCTGAATAGTAAATATTCAATTGTGTGTTAATATGTGATCACCATAATTTATCCATTGATGGACACTTAGATTGTTTTCATATCTTGGCTACTGTAAATAATGCTGCAGTGAACATGGAGGTGCATATACTTTTTGAGTTAGTGTTTTCATTTTCTTTAGATAAATACCCAGAAGTGAAATTGCTAGATCATATGGTGGTTCTCTTTTTATTGAGGAATCTCCATACAGTTTTCCATAGTGACTGCACCAATTTACATTCCCACCAACAGTGTACAAGGGTTCCCGTTTCTCCGGGTCCTTTCCAACACTTGTTATTGTCTTTTTGATAATAGCCATTCTAACAGATGTGATGTGATATCTCATTGTGGTTTTGATTTGCATCTCCTGGATGATTAGTGATGTTCAGCATCTTTTCACATACCTATTGACCATGTGTATGTATTCTTTGGAAAAATGTCTATTCACATTCTCTGCCCATTGGATTTTTTGTTCTATTGAAGTATATGAGTTCTTTATGTATTTTGGATATTAACCCCTTATCAGATACGTGGTTTGCAAATATTTTCTCCCATTCAGTACGTCTTTTTATTTTACTGATTCCCTTTGCTGTGAAGAAGCTTTTTAGTTTGATACAGTCCCACTTGTTTATTTTTGCTCTTGTTGCCTCTGCTTTTGGAATCAGATCCAAAAAGTCATCACTAAAACTGATGTTGATGAAGGAGCTTGTCACCTGTGTTTTCTTCTAGGAGTTTTATGGTTTGAGGTCTTACATTCACATTTTTAATCCATTTTGAATTAATTTTTGTGCATGGTGTAACATAGTGGTCCAATTTCATCTTTGTGCTTGTTTCTGTGCATTAGATTGAAAAAACCACCCCTTCCAGTCTTGAAGGAGTAGCCTTGTTTAGGAGATAAACTTTATAATTTATCTCCTAGGTCTTGGTTGTATCTTAAGCCTTTGTGATTATTCATGTAGCCTGTTTTATCTTTAATAACTTTCAGTAGTTGAGGGTGTGTTAAGACCTGTTAGTGTCCCAAAGGGGAGTATCTTAGTACCTAGATTCAGGCTGATTGGGAGCCAAACCCTTAGGCTGCAGCTTTTGAGGCACGCAAACATACACAGTGGGACCGCAAGCATAAGCCCTGTTGGCGAGAAGAGCTGGGTGATCTGGAGGTGTTCTATAGGCAACAGCTGCACAAATCTGTGCTCCAGATGAGTGTATAAGCTCCTTTCTGGAAAATACCTGAGAGCTGTAGTGAGGCAGATGGGGATGCAAAGGTGGCAACCTGTTCCCTGAGAGCACCTCTGTAGTCTCTAGATGTGTGCCAAACCAGAAGGCTACCCCTTAGGCTGAAGTTCCAGGACAAGCAAATAGGCCTCTTTCTCAGAAAGATGGGGGTATGTTTCAGTGTGCTATGCTTGCAGTGCCCTCGGGGTGGTAGTCTAGGAAGAACTGCCTGTGTTTCAGTTTCAAGGGACCCAGGAATGCAAGCCTCCCTACTGAGTTTTCAAAAAGAGAAACAAAAAATAACTCTTTTGGAAATAGAAACTTTGCTTATTGTGAACCACTTACAATATGGCATCATAGGTACAATGGGAGAAAAATGGCCATCCTAACAGTGTTTTGCAGGGTCCTCACACATCGTTTAAACATTTGTAAGAGTTTTGTGCTTGATTTTGGACTCCACGCATGAAAAAAAGGAGAAATAAAATTCAGATTAAATGGCACATATGATTTGAGGAAATAGCATTTGGAGGAAGATTTAAGAAAAATGTCGAATAGTCAGGTGGAGAGGTCAGGATTGACTTTAGGAACATGTTCTGGGTGATGATGATTTGTTTTTGTTTCAGTCAATAGCTAGTCATAAATCAGACCGGACCCTGGGAAACACTTGTGCAGCTTCAGGAGCATAACAGAGCACACAGTCATAGGAAGGTTTGGTGAAGAAGAGGTGACGTAGCTTCATCAAGAACAGTTTAGGTAAGGTCCTGCCCAGGAGAAGTTTCAAAGGTGAGATTGTAGAATTCATTATTAAGGGTAATGCCACAAGCGCTTTTGTGTGGTATATGCTGTGGGTGTGTGGGAGGGGAGGGAAGTAAGAAAGAATATACCTCAAAACAAAAGTTTTCGAATCATTGCTTTACCTTAAATTCACTTCAGTGAGCAGGATAGTCAAGATTTTAATTTGATGGACCATTTTAACTTTAGGCCATGTAACATAATTGAAATTACTTAAATACTTAAGGGTTATATATGTGAAACTCCCAGATGTTTCAGTGAAAATTGGTAACTGGTATAAAAAGGCAGTTTTTGAAAATGCAAAAGTTTGAACTTTTTTTGGTTAACGATTAGAATTCCTTAGAACCACTGTGAAATTTGGGAAAACTTGAATTAGTGATTTTGATATTGAAAATCTTAACTTTTACTCATTAAAATTTAAAAGAGATGTTTGTATTGAAGTCCTTCAGTTTTACTTTTTGGTAACGAATTAATGTTCTTTAATCTGGCACAGAAATCAAGGCATCTGCAGCTGTGATTCTCAGGGAAGTAATGTCATTTTAAAACTGTTAGTTGTGCTTTTAAAATAGTGTTCTTAAACAGTTTTTCTTTCTTGGCAATACTCTTAAAATTTCTTTTAAAATGTCACATTAAAAAAATTTTTTTTTTTGGTAAAAGCATTTGATCCGCATTATGACTATGTTATATACCTAGTAATTGAAAATGATACATAACCTTGTAATATTCAGCCACTCTGAGGCTATATTACAGGTCAAATCTCGTTATAGAAAGTACTGTTTAAAATAAAATCTGCATAACAACACAATTTAAACAATATACAAATAGTAGACTTTAAAAGAGGATTTGGAGACTCTCTGATGCTCCCCTTGAATAAGATATGCCTATCAATTGAAGAGACCTTTGTGTTCTACAGTTTATCAGAATTCATGTACATCATGTACACAGACAGCTGCTGTCCTTGTGAGAATATCTGTGGGTAGCTAACCACTTATCAGCACTTTGGCACTTTCCATAACTGTCTTCACAACTGGGAAGATACTCTTTTTGATTCTTCTCCATGATCAATTTAAGCCTTAAGGACAGGAAACATACTGGAATATTTAAGAAATTAGTTTAGGTTTTTGTGAGATCACCTCTACCTATGAAATTTAATTTTAATTTTTAAACATAGACTTTTTAAGAGCAGTTTTAGGTTCACAGAAAGATTGAGCAGAAAGTACCGAGTTCCCACATATCCCCTTCTGTGACATGTACACAGTTATTCCCACTGTCATGGCCTGAACCAGAGTGGTATATTTGTTGAAATCCATGAACCTGCACTGACACATTATCACTTAAAGTCCACAGTTAAAAATGCTGCATATTGTACCTTCTGTGGGTTTTGACAGGTGTGTGATAACATGTATCCACCGTTATAGTATCATACAGAATGGTTTCATTGCTCTGAAAATCTTATATGCTCCTGCCTACTGATTCCACCATTCTCCTTACTCCTGGCCATCACTGTGCTTTTCACTGTCTCCATAGTTTTGCCTTTTCCAGAATGTCATATATTTGGGATCATAGGCTATTGTAACCTTTTCACATTGGCATCTTTCACTTACTAATGTGCAGTTAAAGTTCCTTCAGGTGATTTTATGGCTTTATAGCTCACTTTTTTTTGCACTAATATTTCATTGTCTGGATGTGCCACAGTTCATTCATCCATTCACCAACTGAAGGACATCTTAGTTGTTTCCAAGTTTCAGCAATTATGAATAAGACTACTATAAACATCTTTGTGCAGGTTTTGTGTGGGTGTAAGTTTTCAGCTTATTTGGAGAAGTACCAAGTAGTATGATTGCTGGATTGTATGGTAAGAGTATGTTTAGTTTCGTAAGAAGCTGCCAAACTGTTTTCCAAAGTGACTGTGCTATTGCCGTCACATTTTCAGCAATGATGAATGAATGAGAGTTCTTGTTGCTTCACATCCTCTCCAGCATTTGGTGTTGTCACTGTTTTGGAGTTTTGCTACTTAACTAGTTTCAGGATTTGTCACAAAGGGAATTTATCCATGAATTGTTGTTGAATTGGTGTGTGTGTTGAGGGAAGTCTTCCTATTTTGTCATCTCGCTGACACCACTCCTATAGGGTGCTTTTATGTCAAGACCTTAACCATAACTGGCCAGAAAAAAAAGATTTTAAAAAACTTGTAAAGTTATCTTCTTTGTTTATCTACTTAGAACTCTGAAGAGCTAAAGTCTCCTGTGTGAGAGGTATCTGGAATGAAACTGTTACCTAGAATCAGACTATGTAAAAAACTAAAGAACCATACTTCACTATAGTATTTGTTTCTGTACTTTCCTTTTCTGTTCTTAAGGCCTCTCCTAAAAAAGTGAAACAAATTATGGTTCTTCAGACTCTGGTTACAACGGTTTCATTTGAGAAAAGCTGAGTCTTTTAAAGGTATTTTGCGCAGTTACATGGTTAACATGGTAATGATCTGTTGGTATCCTAGCACAGTATATTTTATGCCACTTTGCAGTGATACAGTAAAGGGCTGAGTAATGACCATTTATTCACAAGTTTCCCTTCTGTCAGAGTTAACTTGCAGGTGAAAAGGAAGATTTTCTTTTGATATTTTAATTTACATTGAATCTGTATACAGTATTTGTTGAGTTTTCTAAGATGTCTAGACAACCGAAGATGATAGCAGCAGTAATCAAAGTTGTAAATACTCCTGGGGATAGGCGTGACTACATTTGCTAACCCATACTCTCTATATTAGCATCAGGACACGTGGCTGTACTTGTTCAGTGCTGCTTCCCATATTTTTGCCAAGTCAGAGAATTCAAACTTGAGATGTCATTGTTTTGTGGTGCTTTGAATTAATGTGTAGATTCTGGAAGCACAGAGCTTGACTGGGTTATGGAGAATAACCTGTTTTTTCTTTCCTTAAAATCTCCAGGGGGAAACTTTATAACTTTACCTAACAATACACCTGTGTTCATTTTTCCTTTATGTACTTGAAATCATTCTCAACTTCCTTACCTATCAACCCAGACTACTCTTCCCTGGCTTAACTCATTCTTGTCCTGAGTCTTTCTTCACTGCCTGCTTCCATTTAATCATCTTCAGTGTTTTTTTTTTTTTCTGGGTTGTCTCTTTATCATCTTTTGATAGTGGGAACATCATGTTATAATGAAGTCCTGAGCCAGGCTGCTTTCATCTTTTACCTCCTAAAATAAGGCCACTTTTTCAGGTTGCCATGACAGTACAGTAACAGTTATCTTCCCTAGAGAATGCCAGAGTATTCTGGCTTATATTCAGTTGCTTTTTTCAGGGGAAAACATTGGCTCAATTGAATGTTCTACAGCCATTGTGTTTGTCCAAGGTAATCCTACTAATATATATTGGTTACCTATTGCTGCATAACAAACTACAACAAAAGTAATAGTTTAAAGCTACACCTGTTTATTATCTTACAGTTTCTGTGGGTTAGGAATCTGGGCACAGCGTAGCTGGTTGGTCATCTGCCTCATGGGTGTCTCATGTAGATTAAAAGTGTCAGCCAGGGCTGGAGTCTCATCTGAAGGCTTGACTGCAGAAGGGTCTGCTTCCAAGCTCACTTGTGTAGTTTTTGGCAGGATTGAGTTCTTTTGGGGTTGTTGGACTAAGGCCTCAGGTCTGTAGCTAGCTGCAGGCCAGAAGTTCCTTATCACCTAGGCTTCCTGAACATGGCAATTTCCTCAAAGCCAGCAATGGAGAAAGTCTACTAGCAAGACAGAAGTCAGAATCTTTTGTAGTCTAATTATGGAAGCGACACCCTCTCAATGTTGGGTAGAAACAAGTTACTCAAGGGGAAGGGATTACAGACATGGGGTGGGCCAAGTTCTCGTAGCCCACTGTGAATAAACCTCAGTCTATTTAGAGGTTGTAAAAGGATGCACCTTAAATGCTGTGTGGAAGGCATCCTTTAAGACGACCCACAATGATCTCTGCTTCTTAGTGTTTATGATGTTGTATAGTCCCTTTCCCTTGAGTAACTTGCTTAAGGTTAGTTTTCCCACCTCGAGTCTTTTACTATCCCCAATCTCTCATTTACACCAGCACCAGAGTTCTCTAATAGGAAAATATGATTGTGCTTTTTCTCTGTCTAAATTTTTTAATGCCATTTCATTATCCATGGGATAAAATCTAAGTTCTTTTATAAGGCTCTTAAAGAGCTTTATTCTTCAGCCTCATCTATGACCTCTTTTTTAACCATCCAAAATTGTGACTTTACATCTGCTATTTATGATGCCTGGAAAAGCCTCTCCCCACCTGTCTACATGTTCCTTGCCTTGTCCATCTCGGCTCAGAGGCTTTCCAGATGACATATGGTGTTGCAGGGACAGGATCTGATAGCGTGTCTTTTTTTTTTTTTTCCTTTTCACCAAAACTACCCACAATAAAGCAGCAAGATGTTTTCCTGTAATTAAATTTTTTTTTCAGTGCCTTTTCTATAATGTTTGGTGTACCCTTTAGTATGAACACCATTCTTTTGTGAAAAAGCGTTCTTGGCAATTATAAAGGCTATAGGTAGAGAGATAGATAGGTATAGATATATAGATAGATGTGTGTGTCTGTGTATGCATTTACTTTCTAATTAAAATAGTACACATATAGCAGTACATTTAAATATATAAATTATAACTGTATATATGACATTACATCATGTATACTAAATATGAACCATCTTTTTCAAACTTAAGGTTTATGCGTTTTTTTGGTTTTTCTTCTCCCTGTGATTATAGTTAAGAGAACCTATTTTGTTGACTTCTGCATTTTTATCAGGTTTTATCTTACAGTGGGTTTCACCTTCCTGATTCTCTTCTCGTTGATTTGTGTCATATACTCCTTACAAATCTTTTTTTTTTTAATTTTATTTATTTATTTAGGCTGTGTTGGGTCTTTGTTGTTGCATGCAGGCTTTCTCTAGTTGTGGCAAGTGGGGGCTACTCTTTCTTGCTTTGCACTGGCTTTTCATTGTAGTGGCTTCTCTTGCTGTGGAGCATGGGCTTTAGGCACATGGGCTTCAGTAGTTGTGGCACGCGGGCTCAGCAGTTGTGGCTTGTGGGCTCTAGAGCGGAGGCTCACTAGCTGAGCCTCACGGGCTTAGTTGCTCTGAGGCATGGGGGATCTTCCCAGCCCAGGGATCGATTGAACCTGTGTCCCCTGCATTGACAGGTGGATTCTTAACCACTGTGCCACCAGGGAAGTCCCCCCTTACAAATCGTAATATTAGCTACGGTCCATTGATAACGTACTCTGTACCAGAGTTAATCCCTAAAATAGTCATTAAAAATAGATTTTATCCTCATTTTACACACTTTAAAAAGGTAACTAATTTAAGGCCCCTTAGCTAATACGTGGCTGTGCTAGGATGTAAATTCAAACCTATAAACACTGTGCAGAAAACACATTGCCCTCCGGTTAGATTCTTCTTTTTAAATGAAGTTTACTTTCTTCAGAAGTAAGGCAGTGTAGTTCAGTAAATTTATTGAGTATCTACTGCATGACAGACAGTATAGGTTCTTTGCCAACCATGTGAAATTCCTAATGTTCAACCATATTTTTCTTAAAAACTACAGTTTCATGTAATTCAACCTTACATCTTATATTACTTAATTTTCACAATAATCTCATTTTAAAGTAGATGTTTTCCTAGCTTAGAAACTATGCCTGTCTTGCTCCAAAGCCAATGTGCTTTTAGATCATACTTGTTTTTCTCTGAACTTTTTGGAATTTTTCTCTTTGAAGCTACTATAAATTTCCTGTTCAATGTTTTCCTCATTTTACTATTCAGGAAAACAACACTTTTCCACCCTCACTTTACATCTCTACCACCTTACCTTTCTTGGAACATATTGTTCATTTGCCAGCCAGTTCTCCTGGGGCTTTCTCTACTTTCCTTTAATTGACATTCCTCTCTGTGAACTCTAGTAGCCTGTTTCACATGTGATTTTGGCATTGATTACTTTCTTTTCGTGTGTTATTTTCTCAGCTAGATTATAAACTTTCTAAACCCAGGAAGTGTAATGTTTTTTATACTCCTCATAGTTGCTTGTCTTGCATTCAACATCGTAGAATTAATAATTTTTTTGTGCTTTTTCCCAGGACATGAACTGAGCACAGAAATGATCATAAGGACTTACTCTGGAAGCTTTTAGCCAGATTGAGGGTTACCTTGTACAGGGGACTTTGAAATGGTGACCCATGCAAATTCTTCCATACTCCTTTCCTGCTTGAGAATATAAATATCTGGCCATTTGAATCTGTACACTAACTTGAGCAAGAGTTCTAAGACAGCAAGAAACTGCTCTCTTTCCCATAAACCAGGCAAATGTTAGCTGATGCTGCAAGCCTAGAAGTTCCCCTTAGCCACATCCTAGAATTACCCTAACCCGTAGATTAAAATCCTTTGCAGAGAAAAATAGTACATATTTATTTTTAAAAGTAAACATGTAAATAAAAGGATAGAGAAAGAGAAGTCACTTAGAGTGCTGTGCTTCATAGACTATTGGTGTTAATATTTTTTGAGCACACATGTTGGTGCATGTTTTTCTGTCTAATATATATCTATATAATATATATAATATATAGATATTTTAAGTGCAATCATACTGTATATGTAGTTTGGTATTCTGTTTTTTTTTTTTTCATTTAACATCATGAAAAATTTCCAATTTATTAAAATTCTTCCAAAATGTGTTTATAGCTGCATAATATTCCATTGAAGATATAAGGAGGAGAACAGCATAAGTCACACAGAAATATAACTATTTTTTATAACTCAGTTTTATTTATTTATTTATTTTTATTATTTATTTATTTATTTATTTATTATTTTTGTGGGGGTACACCAAGTTCAATCATCTGTTTTTATACACATATCCCCGTATTCCCTCCCCCCCCCCCCATCCCACTCCTCTAAGGCATCTTCCATCCTCGAGTTGAACTCCCTTTGTTATACAACAACTTCCCACTGGCTATCTGTTTTACAGTTGGTAGTATATATATGTCTGTGCTACTCTCTCACTTTGTCTCAGCTTCCCCTTCACCCCTGCCCCCGCCCAAACCTCGAGTTCTCCAGTGCATTCTCTGCATCTGCGTCCTTGTTCTTGTCTTGTCACTGAGTTCATCAGTACCATTTTTAGATTCCGTATATGTGAGTTAGCATACAATATTTGTCTTTCTCTTTCTGACTTACTTCACTCTGTATGACAGACTGTAGTTCTATCCACCTCATTACATATAGCTCCACCTCATCCCTTTTCATAGCTGAGTAATATTCCATTGTATACATATGCCACATCTTCTTTATCCATTCATTTGTCGATGGGCATTTAGATTGCTTCTGTGTCCTGGCTATTGTAAATAGTGCTGCAATAAACATTATGGTACATGTTTCTTTTGGGATTATGGTTTTCTTTGGCTATATGCCCAGTAGTGGGATTACTGGATCAAATTGTTTTCCATAGTGGCTGTACCAACTTACATTCCCACCATATAACTCAGTTTTTATCAGAGGTTTCTTAATTGTCAGCTTATGATAGAAAAAATATAGTTAATTCCAAATTTTTTCAATTTAAGAAAATTTTCTGTCAATTTAGAGCTTTTTCCTTTTCTTCTTTCTCCTGCCTGGTGTCTGGGTGTAGTAGTGACTTACGTGACACCTAGGCATTATAAGTATGTCTGGTCTTTGTTTATCCCCCAGCTGGACACTTGACATTATCACTCCTCTCTGCAGACATCTACTGAGATATTTGCCTCTCCACCTGCTGCGTTTAGATTGTCTTTTACATCTGTTGCGCCTTCCTCCTTATCTTTTATTGGACTTTGGAGTAACTGCCAGCTCTAAGCCAACTTCTGCTTATGCCTCACTGTACTGAACTGGGTAGGCTTCTGTATCTGGACGCGTTGTCCGTCCCTCTGGTACTATGCTGGACATGGGGGTTCTCTTCATAGCTTACGTCTCTTGGGAAAACTAACGCTCACTCTGTTCTACGAACCCCAACCTTATAAAAGATATTATAGTTTCCCCCAGGGTTAGGTCTTAGAGAGTGGAGGGTAGTGTCGGATGGTACTGGCCTGCTTCCTCATGTCTGTGTCTGACCCACTTGCTTTGTTTCCCATTTACAAATCTTGCCACCCTTCCCCACCCCAGCTTGAAGGAATTTATCTAGCCAGTGGATTAGGGACATAGATTCTGCCTGAGGACATCTTCCAGATATTTCCTTTTTTGTATCTAAAATAATGGCTTTTGAATTAAATAGCCAAGAAGTTCATGATCATGCTCTTGTTTTATTTGTTTTTGTTCTGCCAGGCAAGTAACAGAGGAAGAAAACACATTATATAATATTTCACCTGTCATTATGGAACATATGAAGTATCATAATGTAACCATTTGCCTATTGTTGGATATTTAGGTGATTTCCTTTTTTCAATGTCTTAAATGGTGCTCTGATCCCTTTACATAGCAATGGACATGCTGGTTTATTCCTTAGGACAGGCTTATAGAAATGGAATTATTGTTTCAAAGTTCCTCCCCCCGCCCCAGCTTTATTGAGACATAATTGACATATAACATTGTGTAAGTTTAAGGTGTGTAATGGGATGATTTGATACACGTATATATTACAAAGTGTTTCTCACAATAAGGTTAGTTAACATATCCTTCACCTCACATTTTGTTGCTGTTATTATGTTGAGAATATTAAAGTTCTACTCTCATAGCAACTTGTGAGTATAGGGTACAATATTGTTAACTATAGTCACCATGTTTCAAAATTGTAAGTCCTTGAAATATTTTTACTATACATCTTGAAATATATGTGGAAAGTTCTAGTTCTATATGATAGTCAAGGGTCTCCTTCAAAGTTACTATCCTGATTTCCTTTTCCAGTCAAGAAGAGTCATAGGGACTGGATTTACCCTTCCACTTTAAACAGCTGGAAAACTAAATAAAATATAATAACAGTCTCAGGTATTGAACAACAATACAGAACTAGGATTCCTAAGTGAAAGGAAATAAACAAGTCAAACCGTACGTTTGTGCCAGATCATCATCGCCTGGAGGCAGTTTCCAAGTCTCAGTGTAGTGAAGGGAACTCAAACAGCACAGTAGGTGAGCAAGAGTCTGGGGATGCCAAGAAGACTTGAATTTGCTAACCAAAGTTCCAGAGAGGAGGTCTGCTTTACACAAAAAGGGCTGTAGAGATCTGCAGAGAGGTCCCATTGGACCTTTGAAAGAGTACTGAACTGTGCATGCTTGAGAGAAGATTTGAGGCCAAGAAAAGAAAGACTGCAAAAGAGTAGGCATAATGGTTGCTATAGCTGACTGGACTAGGAGTAGTGTGTTTCCATCAGACAGAGTGGTAAGACATTATAACATATGGGAAGAATTCTCAGGGTTAAATTAGCCCTATATTAGGGCTCTGCTCTGTGCCTGTCCTTAAAAAGCTTAAGGGCAAGCTCAAAGAGTCCAACTGACCACAGATAACCAGGCCAGAATAAAACCCATTTGTAGTTAAATAATTTAACAAAATCCAGTATTCAGCAATGCAAGATTTGGACTGTCCAACATCCAGTAAAAAAGTCAGGTATGCAAAGAGGCAGAAAAATATGACTCACAACCAGGCAGGGAAAGTCAATCAATAGGAGACTCAGAATGCCAGAAGTGCTAGACAAGAACATTAAAACTGCTCAGAAATGATGCTCCATGTGGTCAAGAAGGCAGAAGAAAACAGCATGACAGAGTGGGAGATAAAAAAAAAAGACCAAACTGGAACTTCTAGAAATGAAAAATATAGCAGCTGAAATGAAAAATATACTAAGTGGGATTGTCAGATTAGACACTAAGTTAAAGACAGGACTATCCATAATGAAATAAAAACAAAAGAATCAGGGGAAAGAGGAAACAAACAATAAAATAAAAATAAAAATGACAACTGACTCAGGAACTATGCAGGCTATAACAATGAATGCCTTTAAAGCACTGAAACAAACAGCAACAACAAAAAACTAAACCTAAAATTTTGACCACAGGAAACACTTCTTAAAACCGAAGTTGAAATAAACACTTTTTCAGACAAACACGTTGTCAGTAGACCAATACTACAAGAAAAGTAAGTTTTCCTAGCAGGAAAAGAAAAAAACAGAAAAAAACTCCAAACAAAAAAACAGCAACCAGATATTTGGACTCACACATATATGTGAGTAAATAAAAAAAGATTGCTTTTCTATTTGTTAAATCTTACAGAATAACCTATTATGTAGAGCAAAAATATAATGCATCTGGAGTTGATAGCATATGTAGAAGTAAAATGTCTGAACATGATATCAGTGTGGAAATGAGGGATGGGAAATATGCGTTTCTAAGGTTCTTACAGTATGTGTGAAGTGGTATGATGTTATTTGAAGATTGACTGTATATTGTAAACTCTAGCAATTACTAAGACAAAATAACAAAACAAAGAGGTATAGCTAATTAACCAATAGTGGAAATAAAATTGAATTATTAAAAAAAACCAAAAACCAAAAAAACCCTCATTGAACCTAAGAGAAGTTAGGAAAAGAGGGAAGGAGGGACTTCCTAGGTGGCGCAGTGGTTAAGAATCTGCCTGCCAATGCAGGGGACACGGGTTTGATCCCTACTCCAGGAAGATTCCACATGCCGTGGAGCAACTAAGCCCATGTGCCACAGCCATTGAGCCTGCACTCCAGAGCCCATGAGCCAGAACTGTTGAGCCCATGTGCCTAGAGCCCGTGCTCTGCAACAAGAGAAGCCACGGCAATGAGGAGCCTGCAATAAAGAGTAGCCCCTGCTCGCTGCAACTAGAGAAAGCCTGTGTGCAGCAACGAAGATACAACAAAGCCAATAAATAAATAAATAAGTTAAAAAAAAACCTTAAAAAAAAAGAGGGAAGGAACAAAGACCACATAAGACAAATAGAAACAACTGTGAAAAAAGTAGATTTAAACTCAAACGTATGAATAATGACATTAAATTTTATTAAATGGAAATGGTCTAAATACCACAATTAAAAGATGGTATTGTCAGATTGGATGAAAAAGTAAGACCCAGTTATATGCAGACAGTAATCCAAAGCTGAAGTGGCTGTGTTAACCACTTAAAGTATACTTCAGATCAAAAAATATTACTATGGATAATAATGGATATTATATTATGACAGCCTGGTTAATTGATCAAGAGGAAATGAAAATATCATAACTCTGATGCACCTAATAATAAAGCTTCAAAATACACAAATCTTAAGCTGATAGACTAGAAAGGGGAACTAAACAAATCCACAATCATAGTTGGCTACTTCAGAAGTACTTTCTCATAACTGATAGAATGAGTTGAGAGAAAATCAATAAGGATATAGAAGACTTGGACAATACTATAAACTAATGTAACCTAATTGACATTTATATATTACTCCACCTAACAATAGCAGGATATAGTTTCTTTAAAGCTCATGTGGAACATTCCCCAAGATATACCATATACTACACCATAAAACAAATCTCAAAAAATTTAAGAAAGTTGAAATCATTCAAAAAAATTTTTTTTCTGATCACAGTAGAATTAAACTAAAATTAATAACAAAGTTGTCTGGACCAACTTCAGATATTTGCAGATTAAAATCATACTTTTAAATAATGAGTCAAAGGAGAAATATTTTGGACTGAATGAAAATGAAAACAAAATTTATGGGATTTAACTAAAGCAGTGTTTAAAGAAAAATTTAAATGCTTTTTTATAAAATAGAAAAGATTTCAAGTTCATAATCTAACCTTCCGCTTTTAGAAACTAGAAAAGGAAGAGCAAAGTAACCCAAAGTAATAAAGATAGAAAGCAAAGATAAGGACAGAACTCAGTGATACAGAAAACAAAAATAAATGGAATCAAAACTGATTTTGTGAAAGATGAATATAATTGATAAATTTCTCTCCAAGTCATAAAAGAGTGAAGACACAAATAACTGATAAGAATAACAGGGGACATCACTACCGATCATATAGATATCAAAATAATTAAATGAGTAGTTTCATGCCAGTAAAATTGACAACTGAGGTGAAATGGATAAAGACACAACTACCAAAATTCACTTGAAAAACTAGATAGCTGGAAAAATAGTCATACCTTTTAAAGGAATTAAAATTAAATACCTCCCACAAAGAAAATTTCTGGCTTAGATGACTTCACTGGTAAATTCCACCAAGCATTTAAGAAAGAAACAATATTAATTTTACACAAATTCCTAAAAAGTAGAACAGTAGGGAATGTTTCCCAAATTATGAATCCAGCATTATCCTGATACCAACCAAACCAAAACACAACTGAATAAAAATTCAGAAAAACTCATTAAAAGAAAAATGGCAAGGACTTTCCTGGTGATGCAGTGGTTAAGAATCCACCTGCCAATGCAGGAGACACGGGTTTGATCCCTGGTCTGGGAAGCTTCCGCATGCTGTGGAGCAACTAAGCTGGTGGGCCACAGCTACTGAAGCCTGTGCACCCTAGGGCCTGCATGCTGCAACTACCGAGCCCATGTGCTGCACCTACTGAAGCCTGTGTGCCTAGAGCCCATGCTCCGCAACAAGAGAAGCCACTGCAATGAGAAGCCCGTGCACTGCAATGAAGAGTAGGCCCCACTCACCACAACTAGAGAAGAGCCTACGTGCAGCAATGAAGACCCAATGCAGCCAAAAAACAAAAAAAAGAAAAATGACAAACCAATATCCCTCATGAACACTGATGAAAAAATTCTTAAGAAAATTTTAGCAAATTGAATTCAACAACATATGAAAAGAATAATAGCATCATGGTGACTGAGTGATTTTATCTCAGGAATGCAAGAGAAAAGTAAATGCTGTGTGATTTCACTTGTTTGTGGAATCTAAAAACAAAACCAATGAACAAACAAAATCAAACAGAAAAAGACTCATATATCCAGAGAATGGACTGATTGCCAGAGGGGAATGTGGTGTGGGGAATGGATGAAACAGGTGAAAGGGATTAAGAAGTGCAAAATCCCAGTTATAAGATAAATGTCACAGTGATGTACACATGGAGAATACAGTCAATAATATTGTAACAACTTTGGTGACACATGGTAACTGGTCTTATTGTGGTGATCATTTCATACCATATAAAAGTATCGAATTACTGTGTTGTACACCTAAATCCAATATAATAATGTGTTAACTATAATAATAATAATAAAAGAATCAGTCAGTGTAATTCATGGTATTAATAGAATAAAGAAGAAAATCATATGAACATTTCAATAGATGTGGAAAACCCATTTGACACCCATGTAAGATAAAAATCCTCTGTGAACTAAGAATAGATTAAGAACTTCCTGAGCTGATAAAGGATGTCTACAGTAAACCTACAACTAATGTCATACTTGATGGTGAAAGACTGAATACTTTGCCCCCAAGACTGAGAATAAAGCAAGCATGTCTGCTCTAATTATTTTTATTCATCTCCCTACTAGAGGTTTTCAGAAGTGCAGTAGGAGACAAAAAAGCAAATAAAATTATGCATACAGATTTCAAAGGAAAGAATGAAATAATCTTTCTATGTAGTATGATTGTCTAGAAAATCCTCAAAGATAGTTTTAAAAATTCCATTGAGAATAATAAATTTAGCAAACTTGCAGTATTTAAAGTTAATATACAATGTTCAATTTTATTTTTACATACTTGTAATTAATGATTGGAAATTGAAGTTAATAATACCACTCAAAGCAGTATTAAAATATAAACCATTAGAAGTAAACCAAAAAAACTACCTTACCTGTATACTGAAATTTCCAAAGTATTGCTTAGTGAAACGAAGATAGAAATTAATGGAGTTATATACCATATTACTGAATTAAAAGTCTCAAAATTATTAAGGTTTAATTATAACCAAATTTATGTTTTGGATCAATGAATTTTCAATCAATATCCAATCAGAGTTTGTTTTTTCTAGCTTTATAAGTAGTTGACATATAACATTGTGTAAGGTGTACAACATGATGATTTGGTCCATGTATATATTACAAAGTGATAACTCAATAAGGTTAGTTAACACATCCATTACCTTACGTAATTATCTTTTTTTGTGTGTGGTGAGAACATTTTGGATCTAATTTTCCTTAGCAACTTTCAAGTATACGATACACTGTTATTGACTATAGTCACCATGTTATACGTTAGATTCCCAGAACTTAATCATCTTAAAGCTGGAAATTTTACCATTTGACCAATATGTTACTTATAAATAAGTATGCCAATGTTTCTACCAAGCTTTCAGGAATGTACAAAATGTTGGCTGTCTGGATGGGTAAAAAAACAGAGAAGTCTTTCAAAAAGCTGAACAAGGTGGAGACTTTTTAGGTGGCGTGGTGGTTAAGAATCTGCCTGTCAATGCAGGGGACACGGGTTTGAGCCCTGCTCTGGGAAGATCCCTCATTTTGCAGAGCAACTAAGCCTGTGCACCACAACTATTGAGCCTGCGCTCTAGAGCCTGTGAGTCACAACTATTGAGCTCATGTGCCACAACTACTGAAGTCCATGGGCTCTGCTCCGCAAGAAGAGAAGCCACTGCAATGAGGAGCCCACGCACCACAATGAAGAGTAGCCCCTGCTCTCCACAACTAGAGAAAGCCGGTGTGCAGCAACAAAGACCCAACTCAGCCAATAAATAAATAAATAAATTTATTTATTTATTTATTTAAAAATACATATGTGAAAACTGAACGAGGTGACCAAAGGCCTCCATCTCAGAGGGCATGGATGCATGTAGTTTTCCTAAATATTTACATCCTCACTATCATATTTTTTTCACTTATTAGTGTGGAATATTTTTCAAATATTTACTTCAATTTTTAATTTCAAATATTTAATTCAGATATTTGAAATGTGGCTCAAGGAGCAGTTGCATTAGAATTACCTTACGTGTTTATCCCATACACAAAAATAAACTCAAAATGGATTAAAGACCTAAATGTAAGACCGAATACTATAAAACTCTTAGAGGAAAACACAGACAGAACACTCTTTGACATAAATTGCAGCAATATCTTTTTTGATCTGTCTTCTAGAGTAATGGGAATAAAAACAAAAATAAACAAATGGGACCTAATTAAACTCAAAAGCTTTTGCATGGTAAAGGAAACCATAAATAAAACAAAAAGACAAACTACAGAATGGGAGAAAATATTTGCAAACGATGTGACTGACAAGGGATTAATCTCCAAAATTTACAAACAGCTCATGTGGCTCAATATATTAAAAAAAAAAAAAAAAAAACCAATCAAAAAATGGGCAGAAGATCTACATAGACATTTCTCCAAAGAAGACATGCAGATGGCCAAGAGGCACATGAAAAGGTGCTCGATATTGCTAATTATTAGAGAAATGCAAATCAAAACTGCAATAAGATAATCACCTCACACCAGTCAGAATGGCCATCATCAAAAAGTCTACAAACAATAAATGCTGGAGAGAGTGTGAAGAAAAGGGAACCCTTCTATACTGTTGGTGGCAATGTAAATTGGTACAGCCACTATGGAGAACAGTATGGAGGTTCCTTAAGAAAATAAAGATAGAGTTACCATATGACCCAGCAATCCCACGCCTGGGCATATATCTGGAGAAAAACATGGTTCGAAAGGATACGTGCTCCCCATTGTTCATTGCAGTGCTATTTCAATAGCCAAGACATGGAAGCAGTCGACAGATAAATGGATAAAGATGTGATGCTTATATACAGTGGTACTTATCTACAATGGTATTTATATACAATGGACTATCCCTTTGCAGCAACATGGATGGACCTGGAGATTATCATACTGAGTGAAGTAAGTCAGAGAAAGACAAATATCATATGATATCACTTATAAGTAGAATCAAAAAAAATTGATACAGATGAATTTATTTACAAAACAGAAACTGACTCACTGACTTGGAGAATGAAGTAATGGTTACCAGTGGGGAAGGGTGTGGGGTAGGGGGTAGATTGGAACTTTGGGATTGATGTGTACACACTGCTATTTTAAAAATAGATAACCAACAAGGACCTACTGTGCAGCACAGGGAACTCTGCTCAATACTCTGTAATAACCTAAACGGGAAAAGAATTTGAAAAAGAATAGAAACGTATATGTATAACTGAATCACACTGCTGTGTACCTGAAACTAACCCAACATTGTTAATAAACTATACTCCAATATAAAATTTAAAAAAAAGAAGGTGTACTATAAATGTAAAATACATACCATGTTTCAAAGACTTGGTGCAAAAAATGTAAAATAACTCAGTAGTTTTAATATTGATTACATGCTGAAGTGATAATACTTTGCATATACTGACATAATAAATATGTCATGAAAATAAAAAAAGAATCACCTTAGGTGTTTATTATATAGGCTTCAAACGAGAGCCATTAATTAGAATTCTCTGAGGATGGTCTAGGAACCCCAACTCTCAGCAATCTTCCCATCAGAATTTACACATTGAAGTTTGAGAACTACTGAGGCAATTGTAAAATGTGTGTAATTGAGAGTGTGAGGAAATTAATGTTACTCTATCAGATGTTCAATGTCTTTAATATCTACAGTTTTCAGACAAAGGTATTTACTTTCCTGAAACAGACTGTAAGTCAGTGATACAAACGAATCTGATTTTCTGGAAAAGGAAGTGATATTGCTGAATGTGGGCTTGTCCAACTTTTGTAGAAATAATATGGTATTAAATCAACTGTAAACTTCTACTTCACCTAAAAGGCCCTTACATCAAGTAAACAGCAGTCATTAATCACATACATTTTAATTTTAATGAATTTATTACAGAGTTTCCCAGAAAAGGGGTTGTGGGATGTTCGGCATCCAGAGGGTATTTTTGAGTGGAGTTAAAAGGTCAGCACTACTTGTTTCAGACAGATGTTTGGAGAACAGTTTCAAACTGAAATCTAGCACTGACAGTTAGGAAAGACTTTCCTTTTTCATCCCAAAGTGGCAAAAGAAAGCTCAGTTTTGGACTTGGGATTCATACTTGTAAAGTGTTGGTTTTTTTTTTTTTTTAAGCTCTTTATTGGAATATAATTGCTTTACACTGTTGTACCAGTTTTTGCTGTACAACAAAGTGAATCAGCTATATTTATACATTTATCCCCGTATCTCCTCCCTCGCGCAACTCTTTCCCACCCTCCTTATCCCACCCCTCTTAAGTCCTCACCCATCCTTGAGATGATCTCACTGTGTTATGCAGCAGCTTCCCACTAGCTAGCAATTTTACATTTGGTAGTATATATATGTCAATGCTACTCTCTGACTTCGTCCCAGCTTCTCCTTCACCCCCCCACCCATGTAAGTGTTGGGTTTTGAGTCAAATATTAGTCTGGAGTCTGACGTTGGATGAATTACTTAATTTCTCTTATTGTGTTTCCTAATATGTCAAATTGAAACAATAGCAATAGTTTTTTCCCTAGTATTGTGAACTGAGATACTGTGTGTGCTGTGTTAAGCAAGGAACTTGCATGTGCCAAGTACTTGATCAATGTTAACTTTTACTATTTTCTCTAATACTAAACTCTCATTCAGAATCCATTGTATACGAGAAGCTGGAAACGAGGAATAAAAACTAGAAGAACTAGGCTGGAAGTATTTTGGCAGATTCTTTTCAGGTTTAATTACAAAGATTGAAACACAAAGATTTAGTGACAGGCTGATCCGAGAAAGTTGAAAGGGAAGTCTGGACGCAGTCAAAGTATTCTTCTTGCTCAGGCTAACTGGAAAACCTCACTCTGCACATGCTGCTTAGCTCTCCAACCATCTTATTCCCACTGCATTAGAACAGTTGATGCATCTTAGTAGCAGAACTGTGAGGGGAGGAGAGGGGAAAGGGAAATAAAATTCTTGAAAGAGCCTTTGGATGGAGAAACTATCAAGCCCTGGGGACCCTGCTTTCTCAGAGAGAAGCTAAGCAGCTCACTTGGGCATTGTACTCACAAGCATAGTCTTAGCACCAGCCACCAAGCAACTGAACTCAAAAAACTGCATATTCTAAATAAAAAGTGCAAAGAAAATAACTTTAGAAAAGAAATAGCAGATTCTCAGCCTTTCATTAACGTATTTAGCACATTGTTACTGAGTACCCACTGGATGCCAAGTTTTCTACCTTCGAAAATAAGAAAGGCACTCATTCTGGCTTCTTACAGCACTCAGTCTAGAAGAAACAAGTTAACCTCAGGAAAGGTAGGCTCTCCCTACAAGGAATTACACTATAATGTATATTGCTCACAGGATAAATGCTCTCCTTTTTTTTTTTTTTTTTTACATTTTTTTTAATTTTATTTTTAATTTTATTTTTTTATTTTTTTGGGGGTACACCAGGTTCAATCATCTGTTTTTATACACATATCCCCGTATTCCCTCCCTTCCTTGACTCCCCCGCCTCGAGTCCCCCCTACCCTCCCCGCCCCAGTCCTCTAAGGCATCTTCCATCCTCGAGTTGGGCTCCCTTTGTTATACAACAACTTCCCACTGACTATTTTACAGTTGGTAGTATATATATGTCTGCGCTACTCTCTCGCTTCGTCTCAGTTTCCCCTTCACCCCCCGCCCCCTCCCATACCTCGAGTTCTCCAGTCCATTCTCTGTATCTGCATCCTTGTTCTTGTCACTGAGTTCATCAGTACCATTTTTAGATTCCATATATGTGAGTTAGCATACAATATTTGTCCTTCTCTTTCTGACTTACTTCACTATGTATGACAGATTGTAGTTCTATCCACCTCATTACATATAGCTCCATCTCATCCCTTTTTATAGCTGAGTAATATTCCATTGTGTATATATGCCACATCTTCTCTATCCATTCATTTGTTGATGGGCATTTAGGTTGCTTCCATGTCCTGGCTATTGTCAATAGTGCTGCAATAAACATTATGGTACATGTTTCTTTTGGGATTATGGTTTTCTTTGGGTATATGCCCAGGAGTGGGATTACTGGATCATATGGTAGTTCTATTTGTAGTTTTTAAAGGAACCTCCAAATTGTTTTCCATAGTGGCTGTACCAACTTACAGTCCCACCAACAGTAATGCTCTCCTTTTTGAAAAACCAGAGGTAACCAGAACCTACCTGGAGGATTCTGCTAGTCTTCTTATGCCCTCAGAGGGAGAATGAAAGGGCAAAGGACCTTGATGATTCTAGGGCTGCTATCCTGTCATAGAAAGAGACATTAAATCAATAAGAGAGCAGGCTCAAGGTTGCAGACCTAAGATTTGTCATATTTTCCGCCTTAACTCTTGTGAATAGTCTTGAATGAAGTCTGTTGTAAACATGTACTCCAAGTGAATAACATGTAAACTAATGTAACCAGCCAATCAAACAATCTGTTTAAAAACAGTGATTGACTACTTCAGCTCCAGAGTCAGACATCTGCATCTGAATCCTAACTTTTGCAGTCATAAAATTTAATTAAACTTTTATAACCTTTCCCACCCCCTCCTTTTTTTTTAATGAAATAGGGGTGATGAGAAAAAATTGTTGTAGTTGATGAAGATAAATGTTTAAAATGCTTTGCACAATGCTTGATATGTTGTAAGTTCTCAATAAATGTTTGCTATTATTAAACTATATCCTAGGGACTTCCCTTGTGGTCCAGTGGTTGGGACTCTGCACTTCCACTGCTGGGAGCCTGGGTTCGATCCCTGGTCTGGGAGCTAGGATCCTGCAAGCCGTGCGGTATGGCCAAAAAAGAAAAAAAAACCCAAAGAAACAAAAAACTCCCACTATATCCTAATAGCCATTCTTGGAAGAAGAGGGGGGAGGGAGGGATGAGAGAAAAGGAAAGTAGAAAGAATGGAAGAAAAAATCAGTCAATACACTAGGTGTCAGCATTGTGCTTCAAATAGTCATGTACACAAAATGCCTACTCTGATTTTATTTAGAGGGTATTTAAGCGGAACTGGCTTGGAACAGAAAGATACTTAAGCAGATCTGGGAAATTCAGATCTAAAACTGGAAAAGAAGGATATAACAATGTACTAGTTTAGGCTGCTGTGAACCAATTCTCGTTCAGACTGGTAAGCTGTTGAAGGTGAGTGAGCTGCCCATCTCATTTGACTCCTCTTTCCATAAACTCAGTGTTTCAGAAATTTAGAGCAGTCTCCTCTTTGTCTAGGATGCTAGTATTTTCTCATCTCTAGGCTTTAAGTGTTGGAGACATTTTTAAGGAAGAAATGTGTTTGAATCTTGCCTTTACTATTTATTAGCTATGTAGATAATGATAATCTCCATCTTACCTACTACACAGGGCCATCAGAATGACATTTGAAATATAAATATTTTTATAAGAGCCTTACTGAAATGTAAGAAATTCTCATTATTCTGTATATTTTGCAAATGTTAAGCAGCGAATGGAAGTAGACATGGTGGAAGACTTGACCCAGGATTATTTTTTTTTTAAAAATTAGCTATAATTGACATATAACGTATAAATTTAAGGAATACAGCATGTTGAATTGATACATTTATATATTGCAATATGATTATCACCATAGTGTTAGCTTATACTTCTATCACATTACATAATTATCTTTGTGTGTGTGTGTGATGAGAACATTTAAGATCTAGTTTCTTAGCAACTTTGAAGTATATAGTACAGTATTGTTGACTATAATTGCAGTGCTATGCATAAGATCTCCAGAATTTACTTATCTTCTAACTACAAGTTTGTACTTTTTGACCAATCCCCCCACCCCTAAGCCACTGTCAACAACCAGTTTACTCTCTGTTTCTATGAGTTTGGTTTTTTTACATTCCACATATGAGTGGTATCATACATCATTTGTCTTTCTTTGCCTTATTTCACTCAGCGTAATGCCCTCGAGGTCCATTAATGTCATTGCAAATGATAGGATTTCTTTGTTTCTCGTGGTTGAATAATTTCCCTATATACATACACACACGTGCGCGCACACACACACGCGCCAAGTCTCCTTTATCCATTAGTCCATTAATGGAGACTTAGGTTGTTTCCATGTCTTGGCTATTGCGAATACTGCTACAGTAAACATGAGTGTGCAGATATCTTTTCAATATCTGTTTTCATTTCCTTTAGCTATATATCTAGAACTGGAATTGTTGGATCATATAGTAGTTCTGTTTTTAATTTCTTGAGGAACTTTCATACTCTTTTCCGTAATGGCTAACCAATTTATATTCTTAACAACAGTACACAAAGATTCCCTTTAGGAACCCTTCTACACTGTTGGTGGGAATATAAATTGGTACACCACTGTGGAAAACAGTATGGAGGTTCCTCAAAAAACTAAAACTAGGACTACCATATGACCCAGCAATCCCACGACTGGGCATATACCCTGAGAAAACCAGAGTCCAAAAAGAAACATGTACCACAGTGTTCATTGCAGCACTGTTTACAATAGCCAGGACATGGAAGCAACCTAAATGCCCATCAACAGATGAATGGATGAAGGTGTGTCACATATATACAATGGAATATTACTCAGCCATAAAAAGGGATGAAATTGAGTTATTTGTAGTGAGGTGGATAGACCTAGAGTCTATCATACAGAGTGAAATAAGCCAGAAAGAGAAAAACAAACACCATATGCTAACTCATATATATGGAATCTAAAAAAATGGTTCTGATGAACCCAGTGACAAGGCAAGAATAAAGGTGCAGATGTAGAGAATGAACTTGAGAACACAGAGTGGGGGGGCAAAGGGGAAGCTGGGATGAAGCAAGAGAGTAGCATTGACATATATACACTACCAACTGTAAAATAGATAGCTAGTGGGAAGCTGCTGCACAACACAGGGAGATCAACTCAATGATTGGTGATGGCTTAGAGGGGTGGGATAGGGAGGGTGGGAAAGAGTTGTGGAAGGGAGGGGATATGGGGATATATATATAAATACAGCTGATTCACTTTGTTGTACAGCAGAAACTGGCACAATAGTGTAAAGCAATTATACTCCAATAAAGAGCTTTAAAAAAATTGAAACACACACACATGCACACACACACACTCCTTTTACCCAACATCCTTGCCAACACTTATTATCTGGTCTTTTTGATGATAGCTATTCAAACAGGTGTGAGGTGGTATCTCATTGTAGTTTTGATTGCATTTCCCTGATGATTAGTGATGTTAAGCATCTTTTCATGTATCTGTTGGTCATTTGTATGTCTTTGGAGAAATGTCTATGCAGTTCTTCTGCCCATTTTTAAATCGGATTGGTTTTTTCTTTATATATTTTCTTTATATATTTTAGACATTAGCACCTTATTAGATGTGTGATCTGCAAATATTTTCTCCCATTGAGTAGGTTGCCTTTTCATTTATTGATAATTTCCTCTAGTGTGCAATACCTTTTTAGTTTGATATAGTCCCACTTGTTTACTTTTGCTTTTTTTGCCTTTGCTTTCGGAGTCAAATCAAAAAGTCACCACGAAGACTGATGTCAAGGAGATTATAGACTATGTTTTCTTCTGGGAGTTTATGGTTTCAGGTCTTATTTTAAGTCTTTAATCCATTTTGAGTTAATTTTTGTAAGGAGTGTAAGATAGGGATCCAGTTTCAATTTTCTGCATGTGGTCTTCCAGTTTCCCAGCACCATTTATTATTGATTGTCCTTTCCCCATTGAATATTCTTGGCTTCTTTGTTGGCTCCCAATATTAGTTGGGAGCCATATATGCAGGAGTTTATTTTGGAATTCTCTATTCTGTTCCATTGGTCTAATGTGACTATTTTTTTTTTTGGCAAGTACCATACTATTTTGATTAGTATAGCTTTGTTGTATAGTTTAGAAGCAGGCAGTGTGATACCTCCAGATTTGTTCTTCAGTCTCAAGATTATTTTGGTTATTTGGGGTCTTTTGTGGTTCCCTATGAATTTTAGGATTTCTATTTCTGTGAAAAATATCATTGAAATTTTGATAGAGATTGCATTGAATCTACTGATGGCTTTGGTAGTATGAACACTTTAATAATATTAACTCTTCTGATCCATGAACATGGGATATATGTATTTTTGCCACTCCCTTCTGGCCTGCAAAGTTTGCTGAAAAATCTGCTGGCAGTCTTATGGGGATTCCCTTGTATATAACAGCTTCTTTTTTTCTTGCTGCTCTAAAAATTCTCTCCCTGTCTTTAACTTTTGACTTTTAAATTGTAGTGTATCTTCATGTAGGTCTCTTTGGGCTCATCTAATTTGGAACTCTCTGATCTTCCCGCATCTGGATGTCTGTTTCCTTTCCCAAGTTATGGAATTTTTTAGCCATTATTTCTTCAAATAAGCTTTTTGCCCCTTTCTCTATCTATCTTCTTCTGGAGCCCCTATAATGCAAATGGTTGTTAGCTTGATGTCCCTTTAAGTTCCTTAAGCTATCTGCACTTTTTTTGCATTCTTTTTTACTTTTGTTGCCCCTCTGATTTGGTGATTACCACTGCCTTGTCTTTGAGTTTACTGATCTTTTCTTTTGCGTCATCTAGCATGCAGTTGAACCCCTCTAGTACATGTTTCAGTTCAGTTGTATTTTTTTTTTATATCAGTGACTTTGATTTGGTATTTTCTTATATTTTCTGTCTCTTTGTTAAAGTTCTCACTGTGTTTATCATCCCTGAGTTTGGTTAGCATCTTTGTGGCTATTATTTTTTACCTCTTTATCATGTAAATTCCTTATCTTCATTTCATTAAAGACTTTTTTTTTCTTGAGATTTTGTCTGTTCTTTATTTGGGAATATAATCCTCTGCTTCTTCTTTTTCCTTGACTCCCTTCATTGATTTCTATTCATTAGGTAAAAACAGTCATCTCTTCCAGTCTTGGAGAAGTGGCTTTGTTCAACCCTGCCCTGATTCTTTATTATCTCTCAAACCTTTGTGATTATCCATGCAGCCTTTTTTTTTTTTTTTTTTTAGTGGCCCCAGTATCTCAGGGTGTGCCAAGACCTGTCAGTGTCCTAAAGGGAAGGGTCTCAGTCAGCATGTAGGTTCAGGCTGATTAGGAGCCAAACACACAGGCTGAAGCTTTTAAAGTATGCAAACATATACAGTTCTGTGGACCACGAGTGTAAGTCCCACTGGCCACCAGAGCCAGGTGATATAGAGATGTCCCTTGGTCTGCAGTCACAAAAAATCAAGGTTGCAGTTCAGTTTACAAATTTCTTTCCAGTATACCAGCAACCTGCTCAATGTAGGTTCTTTCTTCTTTGCCTAATATGTAGGTGTTGCTCAGCTAGTTTTTGAGTTTTTTTTCCAGTGGAAATTGTTCCATATGTAGTTACAGATTCAGTGTGTCCATGGGAGGAGGTGGGTTCAGGATCTTTCTACATAACCATCTTGAACCAAAACTGCATGTACTCCTCTTTATTGCTATAGAATTAGTAGCACTTTCCCCACCTTTTTCCTTTCTTTTCTTTTTCTTTCTTTCTTTCTTTCTTTCTTTCTTTCTTTCTTTCTTTCTTTCTTTCTTTCTTTCTTTCTTTCTTTCTTTCTTTCTTTCTTTCTTTCTTTCTTTCCCTCTCTCTCTCTCTCTCTTTCTTTCTTTCCTTCCTTCCTTCCTTCCTTCTTTCTTTCTTTCTTTCTTTCTTTTTCTTTCTTTCTTTCTTTCTCTTTTCTTTCTTTCTTTCTTTCTTTCTTTTTCTTTCTTTCTCTCTCTCTTTCTTTCTTTCTTTCTTTCTCTTTCTTTTTCCTTCCTTCCTTCCTTCCTTCCTTCCTTCCTTCCTTTCTTTCTTTCTCTTTCTTTCTCTCTCTCTCTTTCTTTCTTTCTTTCTTTTTCTTCCTTCCTTCCTTCCTTCCTTCCTTTCTTTCTTTCTTTCTTTCTCTTTCCTTCTTTCCTTCTTTCTTTCTTTCTTTCTTTCTTTCTTTCTTTCTTTCTTTCTTTTTCTTTCTTTCTTTCTTCTTCTTCTTCTTCTTCTTCTTCTTCTTCTTCTTCTTCTTCTTCTTCTTCTTCTTCTTCTTCTTCTTCTCCTTCTCCTTCTCCTTCTCCTTCTCCTTCTCCTTCTCCTTCTCCTTCTCCTTCTCCTTCTCCTTCTCCTTCTCCTTCTCCTTCTCCTTCTCCTTCTCCTTCTCCTTCTCCTTCTCCTTCTCCTTCTCCTTCTCCTTCTCCTTCTCCTTCTCCTTCTCCTTCTCCTTCTCCTTCTCCTTCTCCTTCTCCTTCTCCTTCTCCTTCTCCTTCCTTCCTTCTTTTCTTCCTTTTTTTTTTTTTTTGCAATTTGAGTCTTTTTTCTTTATCTTAGTCCATGCAGCTAAAGGTTTGTCAGTTTTGTTGATCTTTTTTGAAGAACCAATTTTTGTTTTTATTGATTTTCTCTGTTTTGCTATTCTCAATTTTCTTTATCTTTGCTCTTATTTGTTATTTCCTTCCTTCTGCTAGCTTTGGGTTTTGTTTGTTCTTCAAGTTGTAAAGTTAGTTTGATTAGAGATCTTTCCTATTTTTTAATGTGAGTGGTTATAGCTTTAAATTTCTCCTCTAGCTCCATTTTTGATGCATCCCATAAGTTTGGTATGTTGTGTTTTTGTTTTCACTTTTCTCTAATTATTTTGAACTAATTTAATTTGCATGATCTGTTTTTTGGGCTGTCATAATTTCATTGAATTTTTGAAAATCTCCTGAGCAAGGATAAGACCAGACCTCTGTAGGCAGCTAGAACTACCTCCACTACTTATCTCCTAGTTTAAAATTTCTCACTTGGAAGACTTTACTAAATATAGGAATGTTGACTTAGAAGCTTTGTATTTCAGGGCTGACATTAGAAGGCTGTTCTAGCTTTTCTGCAGGATAAGTATGATTCTAGAGCCACCTCACTGTATTGTTATTTCTGCCTTTTCAATGTACTCTCACTCTTCTTTCAGCTCAGCCCTGAATTATGTACATTCCAGCTTTTAAAAAAAATGCTCAGTACAAAGAGGAATTTTTCTCACCTTCATTGGTACCACAGGGCTGTGAACAGAACTCAACTGATAAGTATTTAACATTTCACCATTAGTTTTATTCAGTTTATTTCTAACTTTTCCATTACTCATATATGCCTAACTTTACAGTTTATACAAGAACACATAATTGGTTATCTATCTATCTACCTATCATCTATCTGTCACAAACCCCTTTTTAAAATAAATTTATTTTTTAAATTTATTCAGTTTATTTATTAGCTGTGTTGGGTCTTCGTTGCTGCACACAAGCTTTCTCAAGTTGCGGCAAGAGGGGGCTACTCTTCGTTGTGGTGCACACGCTCCTCATTGCCGTGGCTTCTCTTGTTGTGGAGCACAGGCTCTAGGCATGTGGGCCTCAGTATTTCGGCATGTGGGCTCAGTAGTTGTGGCTCACGTGCTCTAAAGCGCAGGCTCAATAGTTGTGGCGCACAGGCTTAGTTGCTCTCTGGCGTGTGGGCTCTTCCTGGAGCAGGGATCGAACCCGTGTCCCCTGCATTGGTAGGTGGATTCTTAACCACTGCACCACCTAGGAAGCCCTGTCACAAACCCTTGATTGTCCTCTATTAATAAATAAAAATGTTCATAGACTCATAAACTTACATGTATTATCTTTTAGTTTTAATAATCCTGGAGACTTTGCTTTATTCAAATCAAAAGGTTATACTTCATATTCACTTAGCTAATCTTATTTTCTTTTCAAGACAAATGATGCAAGCATATTCTCTTGCTAGCAATTTTTGTAAGAGTAAATTTTAAGACAAAACCAAAATCTAACAGCTGGAAATTTATGGACATAGAACAATGTTTCCATGTAGCTCACTGGAATATTTACTTTGCCTGTTTTGTTCCCTTTGTTATGAAATAAATTAATTTTAAAAGCTCACACACAAAAATAAATAAATAAGTAAATAAGTAAATAAATAAATAAGTAAATAAATAAAGACTTCATTCAGTTGTTCTTACCCTTTAACATTCAGATAAAAAATTCTGGCAGCAGAAGAAATAGGAAAGACTTCTGTCTCACCCTTAATTCTCTTCCTTTCCCAGCCAATGATCTCAATGCTTCAGAGGAAATGAAAAATAGTTCTTGTTCTCAAAAAGGCAAGGTATCCTTAGATCATCCAATTACTTGGCACAAGACTGGAATCAATAAATAGCTGAGATAAATCAAGAGGGAAGGTTTTAATCCTCCTAATAGAAAATTATGTTGTCCAGAATTTTCATGCTTCTATAAATCTTTTAAAGTGCGAACAGGAGTGGTGGTGATTGCACACTAATATAAGTTAAATTGGCATGAGTTCTGACTCTTCAAATCTAGTAATTAAACAATTTTGTTCTCAATATTTTGAGTTATAATTTACTTGAATGCTATTTTGATTTGTAGTTGCTTTGGAATAGGAGACAGATAATTTTGAAACATAAAACTTTCCAAGACCTAAAAGCTAGCTAGTTGACTGAATAATTCTTGATATGGGGAAAAAAATGTTCTCAAGATATTAGATGTGATTGGCTTTTATATTTCCTAACCAGTGCTTCTATATTAGGGCTTAAATATGAGAGGTATGGCTAATTTCTTCTTGATCTTTTGAGCTGGCATTCTTTAGTTGGCTTTGTGAAAGCAATCCATGACTATGAAAATATCATTTAATAATCTCTTTACTATAAGAAGAGCATCTCATTTGTGTAGCACTCTACAAAGAGCTTTTCCATAACTATGTGATTTTTACAACTCTATGACATAGATAGGAAATGTATTGTTATGCACTAATTTAATATGTTCCTTTAACAAGTATTTATTAATGCCCTACTCTGCAACAGGCATTGAGGATGCATAGTGAACCGAACAAAGACCCCATTCTCACAGAGCTTATGTGCTAGTGGGGAAAGACAGATGATAAACAAATAAATATAGATTTATGTCAGTTTTACACAGAAAGTTAAGCAGGGTAAAAGGAACAGGGAAAAATGGGAAATGTATACGAATGCTACTTTATATAGAGTGGTCAGGAAAAATCTCTCTGATGAGATGACATTTGAGCAAAGGATTCCAGAGGAAGAATATTCCAGGCAGAGGAAACAGCAAGTATAAAGTCCTGGAGAAGGGAATGTTTCTGGTTTGTTCAAGAACCAAGAACTATAATAAAAAGAATTACAGGACAGGAGATGTGACTGGAGTGAAGTGAGCAATAGAAGAATGGTAAAAGACAAAGTCAGAGGAAATAAGTAAACAGGCTCTGAGTAAGATTAACTGAGTTGTTCGTGACCATTCACTAAGTGACAGAATTGAATTCAAACATAGGTCCCATGACTCCAAATCCTATTTGTAAACTGTTTTACTTCAATAAATAACCAATGGTAGTAGCTGCTTTATTAATGCTTACTGGATGGATTCAGTGCATCTAGGGAAAGGAGGAGTATCAGAAAGATAAGGTTACTTTGCATGAGCTCTCCTTGGGCTGTTATAATTTGATTGCGTTTACGAAAATCTCTTAGCCAAGGCCAAGAGCAGACCCCAACTCATCAACTAAATAGGCAACTAAGACTACCTCCCACTACTTCTCTCCTAGTTTAAAACTTCCCTCTTGGGCTTCCTAGGTGGCGCAGTGGTTAAGAATCCGCCTGCCAATGCAGAGGACACGGGTTTGATCCCTGCTCCAGGAAGATCCCACATGCCGTGGAGCAACTAAGCCCATGCGCCCCAAAAAAAAAAACTGTAAAAATTTCCCTCTTGAAAGATTTCATTCAGCTGCCCCTAACCTTTAATATTGAGACAAGTTCTGACAGCAGAGAAAATGGGAAATAAATATTAAAAACTTGAAAGAAACTTTATGAGATTATTAAACCAATTATCTGTGTGTTGCATGTGTGTAAATATATATACACATAGAAATAGATATATACATATACTTACATATGCATACATACCTGCACAGATATACACGCACCACTGCCCATGGGAAATTTTATTGCTAATGTTAGTGGTAGTTGTAGATATAAATGATGATATAGACATCGTAACATCAAAAAATGTCTATTCCAATAGAATTGACTCAATAAGTTTATACTGTAATCACAGGTTAAATCAGACTAATATGAATTATAAATGTTTTCAATAATAATATAATACCACAATTAAATGCAAACATTAAAAATAAGGGTATTGTAATAACAATGGATTAGGTAAATAAGAATCTACTTTCCTTGGAAACATGGTATTATTGCCTACTAAGTGATAAATTAATGTATTATTTGGATTGAGCATTGAGCTAGCTCTCTCTTAGCATACTTCTAGAAGACCAAGCATTACTTAATCAGTTTTTATAGGATATTATAAATTATTGTGCTTTGGAGATTGCCATGTCATACCCAGCACAATGGCTTAAACATTGAGTGGGAGACAGCATAAAGCAGTAGCTGAGAGGACACAGCCTCTAGATTCAGGCTAAGTTGAAGCCCAACTCCACAGTTATTAGCTGTGTGATCTAGTTTCCAACTGCTTGCCAGATTTTTCTATCTTGATATCAAAAAGGCATTGCTAAATGAACATGTCCAAAACTAAATGTATTGTCTTCACTATGAAATGCATTTATCTTCTTGTTTTCACCATCTTCATTAACAAGGTCACTGCTATCTAAGTTATCCAATTAGAAATTTCAGTTATCTTTTATTTTTGACGCTTTGTTCTCCTGGACACCTTCCACACAATATGATCCATTTAATTTTTATTAGATCTTGTTGATGCTTGTAAACACTTGTATATCGCTTGCTACATGCCAGACTTTTAATAGTTTTAATGTACATTGAGTATTTAAGATACACTGAATCCTCACAAGAGGAAGTTGTGTTTCCAAATACCAAGCAACAAGCTACTGGAAATTGAAATTAAAACAAAATACCATTTACAATAGCATCAAAAAAATGAAATACTTGGGGACAAATCTGACCAAAGATGTGAAAAACCTGTACACTGGAAACTACTGAATATTGCTGATAGATATGAAGAAAGGTCAATAATGGAGAGATATACCTTGTGTATGGGTAGGAAGACTCAATATTGTTAAGATGTTAGTACCCCCCCAGACTGATTTATAGATTCAACATAATCCCAATCAAAATCTCAGCAAAAGGGCTTCCTAGGTGGCGCAGTAGTTAAGAATCTGCCTGCCAATTCAGGGGACACGGGTTCGATCCCTGCTCCTGGAAGATCCCACATGCCACGGAGCAACTAAGCCTGTGTGCCACAACTATTGAGCCTGCACTTTAGAGCCCGTGAGCCACAACTATTGAGCCCATGTGCTGCAACTACTGACACCCATGTGCCTAGAGCCTGTGCTCCACAACAAGAGAAGCCACGGCAATGAGGAGCCTGCGCACCACAACGAAGAGTAGCCCCTGCTCACTGCAACTAGAGAAAGTCCACGCACAGCAAAAAAGACCCAACACGGCCAATTAAATAAATAAATAAATAAATAAATAAATAAATAAACAAATTTATAAAAAAAAGTCTCAGCAAAAATTGGCAAGCTGATTCTAACATTCCTGTGGGAATGTCAAAGACCTAGAATAATTAAAACAACTTAAAAATAATAAGAAAGAGGGCTACACCACCTGATTTTTTTTTTAAAGAGAATTTTCTCTTTATTTTTTTCAAAAGTAATATATATTTTTCATTAAAACACGCACACACACAGTTTTTTATTTCAAGTGCAAAAAAATTAGATCTAACTTAATAGAAAGGGAAATTATTGGTTCTCATAGTGGGAAGTTCAGACCCAGAGGCTTAAACTACGCTGTGCCCCTCAGTGGTAGCTGTATTGTCTCCTGTGCTGACAGGCTTCATCTACACAGCAGGGACAACGGTTTTCAACAGCTGTAAATCCAGATCTGCAGGCTTAACAACCCCAAAGGAAAGTGCATGTTTATCTCCCTTTGGTGCATTTTAGTACTAGAGAAGGACACCGATTGGTCCCGTTGAGTCAGTTACTTGCTCCTCACTGCATCAGAGTTGCCAGGAGAATGGGAATGCCCATCTAGGCCACTGGTCCTCTCCTATGGCTACCATGCTGGGTAGCATCCTTTCCCCTAAGACACTCTAGAGAAACAAACATTATATGACCCCATGTATGTGAATCCTTCAGAATAGGCAAATACATAGAGATAAAAAGTAAATGGGTAGTTGTCGGGATCTAGGTTGGGTGTGTGGAGTCAAGAAAGAGATATGGCTACTAATGGGGGTGGGGTTTCATTTTGCAGTGGTGAAAATGTCTACAAGTAGACTGTGGTGATGGTTGCACAACTCTGTGAATATACTAAAGACCACTGAAGAGAACACTTAAAGTAGATAAATTGTATGGTATGTGAACTATATTTCAATAAAATTTAGAAAAAAATTAGCTCTATGTGTGTGACTTGTAATACTACCACCTAGAGATAATGTTAATATTTTTTTGTATACACTGCAGACGTTTCTCTTGACATAATACAAAACACACACTTTAATGTTAGTGTTATTCTATCATATACATACAATATAATTAATTTAACTATTCTTTCCTTAAAGGAGAAAACCTTTCAGAGTCTGTTGACTCTTTCTGTTTGTTTTTGTATTTTTTTTTAAATTTTATTTATTATTTTTGGGGGGGTACACCAAGTTCAATCATCTGTTTTTATACACATATCCCCGTATTCCCTCCCTCCCTTGACTCCCCCCCACCCTCCCTTGAGTCCCCCCCACCCTCCCCCCACCTGATTTTAAACACTACTATTAAGCCATATTAACAAAAAAAATTGGTATTGGCATGAAGAAAGACAATTACATCTAAAGAACAATAGAGAGTTCTGAAACAGACACACATATGAACAATTGATGTATTTTTTACATTAGTGCAAAGGCAATGCAATGGAGAATGGATAGCCTTTTCAACAAATGGTGCTGGAATAGTTGAATCTTTCTCTCTATATGTATATTAAAAAATAATTTGGGTCCATACCATGCACTATATACAAGAACTAACTCAAAATGTATCATATACCTAAATGTAAAGCCTAAAACTATAAAAATCATAGAAGAAAACATGGGAAAATCGTTGTGCCTTTGAGTTAGGCAATATTTCTTAGAAAAGACACCAAAGTCGTAATTAATAAAAGGACAAATTGGTAAATTAGATTTCATCAACATTTAAAATTTCTGTTCTTCAGAAGACAATGTTAGGAGAGAATGAAAAGCCACAGACTAAGAGAAAATCTTTGGAAAGCATATATTTTATAAAGGACTTGATTTCAGAATTTATAAAGAATGCTGGAAACTCAATAATAAGGAAACAACCCAATAAAAATGGGAAAAGATTTGAATAGACACTTTACCAGAGAAGATATATAGATGGAAAGTAAGTACCTGAAAAGATGCCTAATATCATTACTTATTGGGGAAATGCAAATTAAAAGCTTTAGAATGTCTAAAATTAAGAAGATTGACCATGGCATCCTCTTGGAGAGGATATGGAGGAACTGAAACTCTTAAATACTGCTGGCAGGAATTTTAAATGATATGATCACTTTGGAAAACAGTTTGGCAGTTACTTAAAATGTTAATATATATCTACAACATGATCCAGCCATTCCTTTCCAAGATATTAACTCAAGAGAAAAAGAAATACATGTCCATATATAGATTTGTACACAAATATTCATAACAGCTTTATTTACAGTCCCAAATAGTAAGCAACCCAAATTTCCATCAATAGGTGAGTGGATAAACAAATAATTGTATATACAATGTAATACTACTCAATAATAAAAATAAATGAACTACAGATACAGTCAACAACAAGGATGACTCCCTATTTATGGTAAGTAAAAGAAACCTATCTAAAAGGCGTATATACTGGATGGTTACATTTGTATAAAACTCTGGAAAATGAAAACAGGTCAATAGTGATAGAAAGATCAGTTTATTTGGGGAGGCAGCAAGGGGTGGAAGAGCAGAGTAGAGTGGGAAAGGAAGGGATTAAAAAGGACATGAGAAAACTTTAGGTAATAATCTATATGTTTACTATCTTGATTGCAGTGATGGTTTCCTGGGTATATACTTATGTCAAAGCTTATCAAGCTGTACTCTTAAAATATATGCAATTTATATTATATTAATTATATCTCAATAAAACTTTTTTTTTCAAAGGTGGTTCCAGCATCCATTTGAGCCTTGAGGTGTGGGTGGGTTATTCAGGTGGACATATCCAGCTTGGGGTTGGAAAAGAGGATCTGGAACTTGGGAGAGAAGCTGGGGAGAAAGATTTTAGGAGTAAACTGTCCCTCCTCTCTTCCTCCTTCTCTTTTTTTTTTATTTATTTTTTTTTGGGGGTACACCAAGTTCAATCATCTGTCCTTCTCTTTTTTTTTTTCTTCTTCCTCCCTTAATCTGTCTACCATAAAGATCTGATATAGTAAATACTATTAATATAGAGTTGGTAGTTGAAGGTACAAGAAAAGCTGAATGTATCAAGGAATGGATACAAAGAAAGGTTACTGAGGAAGTAAAACTTGAGAAACACCTGGGGAATGTTTGAAGAGGATATTGCAGAATAGAAGAAACCAGTATGACCAGAAGAATGATGGGCACATAGGAAAATAATTAGTAGGAGGGAGTGGATGGACTACATTGTTTTTTGCTTGGCACTGTCTATTTCTGTGAATGTTGATCTATCTTTCCAGGACTCAAGAACATCTCCAACGGAATAAAGAACAAACAAACCATGGGGACTATGCTAGTTAATATCCTACTGTTTCTGGTAGAACAGTATGTTGTTAAAAAACATTAAAAGCACAAAACTAAACTTCAGTAAAACTGAAATCCTTAGCAGATGGGAGTCATTTCACATGTAAGCCTTCAGCTAGCTCAACAAAGCAAACAATATTTGATTATAACCTGCATCTCCTGTTTTTATAATTCAGACCACATGAAATGCGGAGAGTCTTTAAAGAAGCGTAGCAATTTATCCCCTGATGTTTGGCAAAAGGTGAGAAGTTTTAAATTTCATAAAACAAGGATAGAAAAACAGTAAATTATACAGAAATATAGTGACTCTTTGAGATGCTTTTTAGCCTTTCCTGCTGCTCCTACCTGCAAAATCCTGATGATAATTTCTAAAAATTGCTCAATTCTTGGATTCATGTTATACAAATGCGCCAAGGAGGAATTAGTCAATTATTTCAGAGAAACAATAGGCACTTGTATAAAAGCACTCAACAGGGTTAGAATTTTGACTTTGTTGCATTCTTTAAATTTCCTACTATAATAAAGAAATGATTATTGAACTCTAAAGACTTTCCAGGGAAGATTTAGTATTAAGGTCAATTAAAGCATCTTATCAAAGTCTTTAGAGAAAAGCGGGTTGGCTTTTATACCTGTGACTTAAGTTAACGGTGCTCAGGGAGGAACAAGAACCTAAGAAAAGAAAACAACTGACCAAACAAACAAAACCCCAAACTCACAGAAATAAAAACGCTTATAAACCAAATATAGCATTCTATGCTGACCTGTTTGTAAGATGTCAGACAGCCCTGTGCTCCAATCTCTGGTGTGACTCTGGCTTGTGACTTTGGACAAATTGGCAGTCTCTCTGAACCTCTGTTCTTTTGTAAGAGGGCTCATACTACCAACCTTGCCTAGAGAGGTGTGTTGAGGAGTGAGGGAAGGGATCTGTGGGAGAGTGTGTGGCCCAGATTATCCACAAATGATCATTTAGTTCCCGCCCTTTTTTCTCAGGGATTAATCAGGGCTGACAGTTTAGGGTGCAGGCAGATAGTTTCCTGCAGTGTGTAAGCCACTTCTGGCTTCCCCTTCTTTGCCACTTCTGCTCCTGGACCCTCTTTGGTAGTGTGAATGAGAAAAGTTTCTTTCCTTTTAATGTACAGATTAGGGGTAGACAAGAAAGTGACCGGTCTGACTTTTCCCCTTCTGCCCTGTGTCCTTGGCTGTGTTCCACCAGGCTGTGGCCTCAGCACTCTGGCCAGGCCAGACCCTAGTGTTGAGTTATCATGACAGAGAGTGAGGGGTGAGGTGGCAAGCTACGTGAGGACTTCAGAGCTAGCAGTTCAAATTCTTCCAAGCTGCCCCAGAGAGGGCACCAGGTTTGATTCAGATAGGCCTCCTCTCCACAACAGTCAGGCTTCTCCTTAACCTTCCAGATGTCCTGTACTCTATCAGAGGAAGGGTGGTCTATGGCTTTAGCAGTAGTGGAGAGGAGAAGTCTTATTCCAAAGAGGAGGTGCTTCTGTTCTGGCTCTCAGTTTTTGTTTTGTCTTCAAACTTCAGGTTTTCTTTTTCAGGAGGCATTTATATTGGCTTACAATAATAATCACTGTCTGTTACATACCACATGCTTTATATCTATTAACTTGGTTAATTCTCACAACAACCCTGCAAGGTACATATTAGCCCCATTTTACAGATGAGAAAATTGAGGCTTAAGCAGGTATTAGGACATGTGCAAAAGCACCATAGTTAGTGGCAGTAGTATTAGGGCCCAGATATGTTGTATTTAAGAACTAGTACACATTTTATCTCTCAATCGTATTTACCTGCTTCTCCACCCATCTCACCTCACCCTCAACCCCTGAAAAGGCATCTTGGCCTGGGGCAAGTACTAATCTAAAGGATTTATTTGCCCTGTAAATCCTGAGATATGATCTCTCTTTCTAATTGTCTCATCCCTGGGATGTCATTATAGAGAATGCCAGCTGGGAAAAGTTGCAAAGGACCCCATAGCATCAATAAATACAGTGTGTCCTCATAAAACCAGTGCTTTAAAAACAGCTACGTTTTACTGAGAGAATTAAATAACCAAAAATCGAGGCTCGTTTTTGCAACTAAATGAATGGAGTTGCGTTAATTATTTATGAAATTTATTCTGAAGTGGTTGTCAGTTCTAAAATTCCAAAGGAAGCAAGTAGAGTACAGTATGCAATGTTCTCTGAAGCAGATGATCCAGTCTTCTCAAGTTAGGAGGTCTCATTGGGAGCAGTTATGATACTGAATTGTTTTATGGTTTTACTCTTTAAAAAAGGCTCTTTTAAGCCCACGGAGCAGAAAAGCTGGGCTATCTCTGAGCACTGGGGCTAGATCCAAAGTGCATCAACTTTTTTCTTTTCTAGCAAAACAAAAACAAATGTAAACAATATTTCCTCTAAAATTGAAAAAGAAAACTCAGTGAGGAATAGTCTGAGAAACAGGGTAAAAAGAAGAACAGTTCTGGATTTTGTAAGAATTAAACTTTCATTCAGAATTCGAGGTGAATGTGTTTTAACTTTCATTCACATAAAGGTCTAGGCCCAGGTCTAGAAGAATTACTGTAACATTCCCTGAAAGACTTTCCTTTGTTTTCCACATTTAAATTGAGTGATGGCTGCAGTAGGATTCTCTTTCTGGTCTGAATGGACTTGGAAGCGTGGAGGAACATGCAGTGTGTACAAAGCTATTAGCATCACTCAGAAATAAGCTTAGACTCATTGCAACAGATATAAATCTTATGTAATAAAAGATTTGGGGCTTAAGTTGACTTTAAAATTTCAAACAGTGTTTAATATGACAAACTTTTATTACCTTAGAATTTATTTTTTGTTCTAGGCGTTCAAAGCACCTTATTTATTCTGAGAGACAGAATCAGTTTTATGATGCTAATTAACTCTTCAACAGATGAGAAAAATGATGCTGATGTTACGACTTGATCTGTTCTACTCAGCTAGAGCTAGGAGTTTAATCTGTGACTATCAAGTGACTTGACTCTGTTGCAGCAGCAGAGTAAGGACCACAAGTTTGGAGTCAGGTTCTGCCATTTATATATTTTGGCCTTGGGAAAATCACTAGTGGTTCTTAAAATTTAACTTGCCTGCAACTCACCTGCGAATTCTGCATCAGTAGGTCTAGGGTGAAGCCTAAAGTTCTGCATTTCTAACAAACTCCCCAGTGATGCTGATGCTGGTGGTCTGATAGCCGTGCTTTGAGTGGCAGAAAACTACTGAAACCTTAGTTTTCTCATATGTGAAGTAGGAATAGAAATGACTACTTGGGAAGATTGTTAGGACTATCAAATGAGTCAGTGAGGTGAAGCATCTGACACACAGGAGGATTACCACAAATATAAACTCCCTACTCCTCCTTTCCCCCTATTTTGTTCCTAGCTCAACAGCTTGTTTGACTCTTTGTTTCCTCAGCCCCAGTTTTCACTGGGTTCAATTCCATATTTGTGATGCTTAATCAGATTCATGGCAGAAAGGCATATGTGAATAACTGAGAATCCTCCTCTGTTCTCTTTCCCCAAGTCAGTGTTTTATGTAACATCCAATGTTACATGGAAAATCTCTGCCAAATACAAATGCTCAGAACTGAATTGGCAAGCAATTTGTTCAAACTGGCTTTAAACCTTTACTTTACCATTAACAAAAAATGATTATTTGGATCACAAACAAAACCCAATTATATTCTTATAAGACACTTTTAAAATAAATTGTTTTAAAATGGTTAGATATAAAAGAATGAGCAAAATTCCTAGATTTGAGAAGTTCCTTTCCTCTGTGTTCCCATAAAACTCTATGAGTTTCTTCATTATTGAATTAGTCACATTGTAGTATAGTTACCTGTTCATGTGTCCAAGACAGGGGTATTTTATTTGACTTAAAAAAATCTTTAAAGTCAAATACTTAGCACATTGTCTGGAATAAAATGACATCTCAGTAAGTTCTTTAAAGAAAAAAAAAAAGAATGGACAATTCAAACATAAAATCAGGGTTCTAATTTTAATATCAGATAAGTTAGAATTCAATTCACAAACGGTTCCAGAAAACAGAAGAGGAGGCAACACTTCCCAACCCATCCTCTAAGGCCAGTTTTAACCAGATACCAAAACTAAAGACATTGCAAGAAAAGAAAACTACAGGCCAATTCTTTATGAATGTAGATGCAAAATTCATTCTCAACAAAATACTAGTGAATTCAGTATATCAGCAAATAAAAAGAATTATACATCCCAATGGGACTTATCCCGTGAATACAAAAGTGGTTTAACATTTGAAAATCAATTTATGTAATATACCACATTAATTTAAAAAAAGGACAAAATCACTTGATCATTGCAGGCAAAAAAGTGCAGAAAGAAGCGTTTGATAAAGTCCAGGTTTTCTCAGGATAAAACTACTTAAACTATGAACAGAAGAGAAGATCCTCAACCTGATAAAGAACATCTATGAAAACCTATGGCTAGTGTCATACTTCACGGTATAGGAGTGAATGCTTTCCCTCTAAGATCAGGAACAAGACAAAGATGTCACTCTTACTACTTTTATTCAACACTGTACCAGAAGTTCCAGCTAGGGACAATGTCTTGGTCCATTCTGGCTGCTATTACAAAATGCCATAGACTAGGTGGCTTATAAACAACAGAAATTAATTTCTCATAGTTCTGGAGGCTAAGTCCAAGATCAAAGCACTGACCCTTCTGTGTCTGGTGAGAGCCCACTTCCTGTAGACAGCAGTCTTTTTCCTGTGTCCTCACATGGCAAAAGTAGCAAGGGACCTCTCTCAGGCCTTGTTCCTAAGGGCACTAATCCGGTTCATGAGGGCTCTGCCTTCATGACCTAATCACATCTCAAATGTCCCATCTTCTAACACTAGCATCTTGGAGGTTAGGATTTCAATGTACAAATTTGGGGGAGGGGGGGGCGGGGAGGACACACATATTCAGTCTATAGCAGGTAATTAGGCAAGAAAAAGAAATAAAAGACATCCAGACTGGAAAGGAAGAAATAAAACTATATTTGCAAATGTCATGATTTTGTATATCAAAAACCCCAAGGAATCCACTAAAGAGCTATTGGACTAATAAAAAATTTAGTACAGTTGCATGATAAAAGATCAGTATAAAAGTCAGTTGTATTTCAATACATGAGCAATAAATAATCTGAAAATGAAATTAAAAAACATTTCCTTTTATAATATCATCAAAAAGGATAAAACAGGAATAATTTTAACAAAAGAAGTATAAGACTTGTATACTGAAAACTACAAAACATTATTGAAATAAATGAAAGAAGTTCTAAATAAATGGAAAGGTATCCCATGTTCATGAATCAAACAACTTAATATGTTACAATGGCAGTACTTCCTAAGTTCTATAGATTCAACACAATTTCTATCAAAATCCCAGAAATTGACAAGGTGGTCTTAAAATTCATGTGGAAATGCAGGGGACCTATAATAGCCAAAACAATCTTGAGACGAACAACAATCATAGGATTCATACTTGTAATTTTGAAGCTCACTGCAAAGCTATAACAATTAAGACAGTATGGCACTGCCATAAAGATAAAAAAAAAAATCAATGGAATAGACTTTAAAGTCCAGAATTAAATTCTAATTTTTATGGTCAATTGACTTTTGAAAATGACACTGAGACAATTAAATGGGGAAAATAATAGCCTTTCAACAAGTGGTGTTGGGGAAACTAGATCCACATGCAAAAGTATAAATATGGACCCCCACCTTGCATAAGAATTAACTCAAAGTGGGTCACAGATTGAAATATAAGAGCCAAAGCTGTAAGACTCTTAGAATAAAACACAGTAGTAAATCTTCATGACCTTGCATTAGGAATGATTTTCTAGATAAGTTACCAAATGTGCAAGTGATAAAAGAGAAGATTAGTAAATTTGACTCCACCAAAATTAAGAAGTTTTGTGCTTCAAAGAATGCCATCAAGAATATGAAAAGACAACTCACAGAATGGAAGAAAATATTTTCATATCATGTATCTGATAAGGGACTGGTATCTAGAATATATGAGGAACTCTTGCAACCCAATAATAAAAAGCCTAAACCCAATTCAATATGAACAAATGGTTTGAATACTCATTTCTGCAAAGAAGATATACAAATGATCAACAAACACATGAAAAGATGCTCAATATCTATTAGGGAAATGCAAATCAAAATCACAGTGAGATACCACTTCACACCCACCAGAATGTTTATAATCAAAAAGACATAATAACAAGTGAGGATGTGGGAGAATTGGAAACCTCATTCATTGCTGATGGGATTGTAAAATGGTGCAGCTCTTTTGGTAAAGCTGTTTGGCAGTTTCTTAACATGTTACACTTGAAGGTACCATATGACCCAGCAATTTATCTCCTAAGTATCTATCTACCCAAGAGAATGAAAACATAAGTCAACACAAGAACTTGTACATAAATGTTCACAGTAGCTTTATTCATAATACTGCCAAAGTGGAATGAACTTAAATGTCCATAAACAGATGAATGAATAAACAAAATGTCATATATATACAATGGAATGTTAGTTGTGAATAAAAAGGAATGAAGTATTGATACAGGCTACAACTTGGATGAACCTCAAATCATTATGTGTAGTGAAAGAAGCCGGTCACAAAAGACTACATATTATATTACACAGTTTATATGAAATGTTCAGAACGGACAAATCTGTAGAGACAGGGAAAAAAAAAGATCAGCAGTTGCCTAAGGCTGTAGTTTTGTAAAATTGGTAGTTCTCCTCAAGTTAAATGATAGATTCCACATGATCCCAATAAAAAGAACCAATACTTTTTTCCCTGAAATGGCAAAGTTTATTCTATAGCTCATATGACAAATGAAACAAATAAGAACAGCCAGGAAGTTCTAATAGAGAAGATCAATGGGGAAGGGCTAACCAGATATTAAAGCATCCACAATTTAAAAAGTATGATAATGTTGTTTGAAAGAGGCAAACGGACAAACGGAATAGAATAGAGTGTCCAGAAACAAACCCATATACATATAGGAATTTAGTAGATAATAAATTGCTCTCTCACATCTCAGAGGGAAAAGATGAACTATTCAAATGGTGTTGGAACAACTAGGGCCATCCAGAGCAAGGTTAAGTTTAATCTATACTTCATACTACAGCAGGATAAATTCCAAGTGAATCAAAGACTTCGATATAAAAAAAATGAAACCAAATAAATGCAAAGAAAACATGAGGAAATTCCTTTATAACTTTGGAGTGGAGAATGCCTTTCTAATTATGATTAGAAATGTAGTGTGTGGCTCCCTTTGGATCCTTGGGAGGGTTCCTGACATATCACTGGGCAAGTTCCTGGGTGGGCAGGATTGGCCCTGGACTGCAGCTCCGAGGGGCTGAGACTGAGTCACAGGGCTGCTTCAGGGGCCACAGCTGTGACTGAGCCCTGCAGGCTTGCCTCTGTTGGCACAGATGGGTGGGTGTCCTGCTGGGTTCCTGGATTGGAGAACTGCCGCAGAGCTGTGGCTGTGTAGGAGTTGGATCACTGGGATATTTCCAGCTCTGCCGACAGACCGAAAGGTAGGCCTACTTATGGGAGCACAATCTTTACTCATTAATTTTTCTCAGAGTTTCCTTCATGGCCCACTTGTTCTTTTCATTCTAAATGCTTTTTGTGGGCAACTTCATCCACTTTCATATTTAAAGTTTTCACATATTTGCTGATGACTCTTGGATCTGAATCTCCAGGCTGCACTTGTCCCTGGTTTCAGACAGATCATCCCATTGCCAGCTGGAGTTGTATATTTGAATTATCCTACTGACCCTCAAAGGGCAGCATGTCCAAAACTTGGTTGATGTTCCACTTCACCTGGTCTCTCTAGCCAGAAACTGAGAATTATCCGTGATACCTTCCTCTCTTTCACACCTTACATCCAATTGCCAGTTTTGCTACCTTCTCCTCCTAAACATTTCTTTATAGTTCTACTGTCACTGTCCTATTTCAAACTCTCTTAGATATATAGTTCATACATTTTATTAAAAATGATCTGTTTAGAAAGTGAATATAATCATGTTGCTCCCCTGGTTAAGATTCTTCAGCAGCTCCCAGTATTTGTTTCCTATTGCTGCTGTAACAAAATTACCACAAATTTAGTAGCTTAAAACTACATAAATTTAGGGAATTCCCTGGTGGTCCAATGGTTAAGACTGTGCTTCCACTGCATGGGGCGTGAGTTTGATCCCTGATCAGGGAACTAAGATCAGCATGCCACATGGTGGCGTGGCGATAAAAAGCAAACAAAAAAACCCTACACAGGAAAAAACTACATAAATTTATTGTCTTATAGTTCTGGCAGTCAGAAGTCCAAAATCAACCTCACTGGGCTAAAATCAAGGTGTTAGCAGGGCTGATTGCTTCTGGAAGCTCTAGGGGAAAATCTCTTTCCTTGCCCTTGTCAGATTCTAGATGCTGTTTGCATTCTTTGGCTGGTGACCCCTTTTTCGCATCACTTTAACTTCTTTTAATGTCATAGCTCCTACTACTAACTCTGCCTCCTTCTTAGAAGGACTCTGTTTATGTTGGGCACTCCTGGATTAACCAGGATAATCTCCCCACTTTAAGATCCTTAACTTAATCATGTCTGTGACGTCCCTTTTGCCATGTAAAGTAACATATTCACAGGTTCCAGGGATTACGATGTGGGCATCGCTAGAGGGTCATTGTTCAGCCTACCATATTCCCCATCACTTATAAAAATAAGTTCAAGTACCTCAGCCAACATAACAATCCCTCTTTGTCTTAGACACTATCTATCTTTCCAATCTCATGGCTTTCAACTCCTTGCCATTCACTTTGGTTTCTGTAAGTATCAGTTTCAAACTGGGTGTAGTTACTCACCACTGCCATTGTGTTATTTTGATCCTCTGTGTCTCTTGAAACATTTCTTCTGCCTGGAACACCTTCTCCACTTTTATTTCCATTGCTAAATCTCACTCAATCTTCAGAAATTAGTTCAAGTCTCTCAAGGGAGATTTCCCTGACTCTCCAGGTGCCAATTAATAAATTTGACAAACACTTATTGAGTGCCTAATGTATGCCAAATCATGGAGCTTAGAGCCCAATGGGTGAAAAAGACATTAAACAAATTGTTAAATACTGGGCATTTGTCTATGCTTTAGGTGACATTTTGGCAAATGTCAAGGAGATTCCTCTTTCCTGACAGGTTCCTTCAGTGAGCAAAGGGTGAGGACTCTATGAGACAGATATCTATTAAAAGGGCTTTTCAACAAGTTTGCTCTCATGTCTGCTCAATGTTAAATAATGATCAGATATTAGCAGTGCATCATTCTCTTCTCTCTGTTAGTGAGGCCTCTCTTCTTTAATCATTCCAGTGTTTGAGCAGAGATTCAAGACACCCTGCATCTGAGATAAATTCTTCCATGGTTGATCTCTGTGGCCAAGGGCTGATCCTTGTTTCTCTTTCTTTGGATGATCTCTCTCTATCTCTCTCTCTTTCTCTCTTTCCCTCAAGATGGGTGACAGTGATGCCAAGTAATTACAACTTTTTATTTCTTAATAAGTTATTAAGAGACGCACATTCTTTTTTTCCTTACAGAGACATCACAAAGTTGTAAGCATGAAAAAATTCTCCTTATACAGTGCAAGATTTAATAAAGAAAGCCATATACTCTTTTTATTCCCTAGTTACAACTTGTCACATGGGAATGTTACAGCTTTAGTCCTGTCATGTTAAATGTTCCTAGTGTCCTTTCGTTAAATCTGTATATTCAAAGATAAAAGAAGCATTATCTCATTGCAAAAGGCCAAAATGCTCTAGGGCTACTTTTGCAGGATTGTGCAAGAATCTTTCAGCACCTTCCATTTTAGCACTAAATGTGTGATAATTTAATACTATGATAGCAAAGTGTAAAATTTAATTTAAAATTTTAGATAAAATTTTATTATAATAGCAATACACTTTGGCACAGGAAAAATAATACTAAACACAGGGTCGAGAAGAAGAAAACTCACCCTAAAGCTCACCCACCCAAAGAATACTGCTATTAATACTTTGATGTTTATTCTTCCAAACCTTCTTCTCCCAAACACTTCTAAGTAGTATTATTTGTCTATTATTTTATAATCTATTTTTTTCCAATTTTAACCATTTTTTCATGTTGATAAATATAATCAATAAGTAATTTTAAGGGTTCTATAATATTTGATTAGTGAATGTAACAACTTATTTAATCAAACCCTTCTCAACGGATATTTACTTTATTTTCCCCTTGTTTTGTAGATTTGACTTTGGAATAATATAAATGGTTTACATAATTATTAAACAAAATTAAATTAAAAAACTAATCTCAAAATCAAAATCAATGGAAACAAATTGAGTTTTGTTTTGAGTTGGTTGCCTAACTACATGGAGAGGATTTGTTTCAAGAAACTTGGAAATAATTTGACAGTACATCCCTAGTGAAAATACCCAGACAAAGAGATCCAGAAAACATTTCTAGAACTGTTTTCAGTAATTGTATAGTCAGTAGTAAACTTGGCATTCATATTTAAAGCATATATATGTGTTACACATAGATTAATAGATATATAGAAAAATATATACTGGTGTTAATATTGTTAGTAACTAAGATTCTTTTGGCATGAACAAAGAGAAAAATAAATATAAAAATTTAAATTATTAAAGTTAAAACCCTTATTCCTACATTTGAATTGGATATATCAGAACAAATTTATGATGTATTTTTCTTAAAAAAATTCGATAACTCAGATTTTTGAAAAGACTTGAGAACAATCACCAAGATAGTAGCAATGAACACACCTATACCCATATTATAGTCTCTAAATACCATTTTCCATGTAAAGTATGCAGAGGTCCTTGTAAAATGGCTGATTCCAGATCTGAGGCATTTTTAAAATATATTTTTATTTATTTTTATTTTGGGGGGCAGGGGACAGGGGACTTTTATTGCAAGCTTATGCGTGGGAGATCCTTAGCACAGTTCAGTCCAGTGAGGAACTATAACTATCTCATTTTCCAGGTGAGGAGAGTGGAGCTCAGGGAAGAAGAGAATATCCCCAAGTATATATATATATTTTTAATGTATGTTAATTCTTTTATTTGTCACAACCAATCCTATTATATCTATGTAGTATTATTATCACCTCTGTTTTACAGATGGGGAAACCAATATACAGAAAAATTAAATAACACCAGAGGTCACGTAGCTAGTAAATGATGGAGCTGGGATTTGAACCCAGGTAGGCTGGTTGTAGAACCTTCACTTATAACCTCCATGCTATGCTGTGAGGCATTTTCTTTTTCCAGTTTTTTTTTTTTTTTTAAGGAAACTCCATACTATTTTCCATAGTGGCTGCACCAATTTACATTCCCACCAACACTGTAGGGAGGTTGCCTTTTCTTCACACCCTCTCCAGCATTTATTATTTGTAGACTTTATTGATTGATTGATTGGCTGCACTGGGTCTTCGTTCCCGCATGGGCTTTCTCTAGTTGCAGAGATGGGGGGCTACTCTTTGTTGCAGTGCGCAGGCTTTTTATTGAGGTGGGTTCTCTTGTTGTAGGGCACAGGCTTTAAGCTCATGGGCTTCAGTAGTTGTGGCACATGGACTCAGTAGTTGTGGCTTGCTGGCTCTAGAGCACAGAGTCAGTAGTTGTGGCCCACAGGCTTAGTAGTAGTTCCATGGCATGTGGGATCTTCCTGGACCAGGACTCGAATCCATGTTCCTTGCATTGGCAGGCAGATTCTTAACCACTGCGCCACCAGGGAAACCCTGTGAGGCATTTTGTTATGAAAACAAGGAAGCATGTGCTGAAGTCTTGTCAAAAGGACAATAAACTTAGGAGACACCTTGAAAAGTGGCCACCTCCCAATGGCCAAATATGGGACTGTATGAGTGTCAGTAAGAGTAATAACCCCAATGGATTGAAACACATTAAATATATTAACATTCATTAATTCATAATGACATAAGAACTAAGAAAAATCAATTAATTGGTCATCTTGGCAAGATGCTAGGGAATAATTTTTTATCCAGAAAAATGCTGAATAGAGGGAAATTTTTCAAGCATTTACCTTGTCTTTCCTTTGTGAATTGTTTCATTATGAAAACAAATTGTTGATGAAGAAAATTTCTCTCTCTGCAAGTGTCCCTGCTAATTAATGAAAAAGGGATGATAGAATTAAAATATTATATTTTCAACCCCTAATGAAATAATATATCCAGAAAATGATTCTCAATGATCACTAAAACACACACAAAAGAAAATGTTTGCTTCATGATTCAAGCTCATAGACTAGCTACGAAGTATTCTTGCAAAAAAAATATTAAACCTGTATCAAGAGACTCTAGACCTAATTACGTATTTTCAGGAAATGTGGTGGTTAGGAACATGTTAAAGACATCTATAAGGATGCGATCTGCAAATTCCAGACTCTGGGAAACTTCTTCAGCAAGTAAGTTGCAAGAAAAAAAAAAGGGATGCCTAAAGACTAAAAGACACATAAGATACTTATTAACCAAATGAAATTATTTGATCTTATTTAGATCATGATTCAATATATATTGTTAAAAGGTATACTTTATGAGGCAACAAAAGGAAGTTTGATTACTAATTGAACTATATGCTAATGTTAAGGACATCATTAATTTGTTTTGAAAAGAGCGAGTACTTATCTTTTAGTGATGCATACAACAATCCTGCTGGACAAAATTATATGATGTATGGGATTTGCGACACTGTATTCCAGTGGCAGGATTAAAGGGTAATGTACATGAAAGAATAGCCATGAATTGATTATTGTAGCTGAATGTGGCAGATGAGTTACAAAAATGGCTTCAATTCTCTATTCCTTTCCCTGTACCCATTCTCTTGTAGCTACTCCCCTCAAGTGGTGGAATCTGTATTCCCATGCTTGAATCTGCTTTGGCCATTAAAATGCAACAAAAGTAACTGGGTGACAGTTCTAAGTCTAAGCTTTAAGAGCTTTTACTTTCTCAGAACACTGCCACCTCCATGAGAACAAGCCTAGGCTAACCTACTGGAAGATAAGACATCATGTAGAAAAGAGCTGGGACACAGCTGGCAGGAAAACAGCCTGCCAACCCCATTGGTGGAGCTCTCTAATTAACCTGGAGCTGACCCCAGAGGCTTGGGCGAGACCAGTGGAAGCCAGAGGAATTGTCCAGCTGATCCCAGCCTAAATTGCCAACTTTCAGAATCATGAGCTAACTAAATGGTTGCTGTTTGAAGTCACTAAATTTTGGGGTGGCTTGTTATGAAGCAATAGCTTATTGATACACTGGCTGTTGGGCACATGGTAGTTTATTATTTTCTACTTTAATGTATGTTTGAAATGTTCTGTAATAAAATGTTAAAAAATGTCCAGGGTGTTGGAAGTTCCGGAAGCTTGTTTGTAGTTACTTACAGTTGCCTGTTCTCTTCTTTCTAACTCATCAGACCTTCATTTTATTTGAGGTGACTGTGGTAGCTAAAATGCTCATCTCTAAGCACCTTTACAGCTAGCAATGGCCATTTGTCCCAGTTCTGACAATGAAAAAATATATGCACAAGTTTACCAGGTGTAAAAGCCAGGAAGTCTATCAGTTTTCTAACAAAAAAGGAGTAAAGTCAACTGGCATACAAGTTTGCCCTTCACCAAATCCTCTCCCTCTTGCTTGGAATATTGATATGATGTTTGGAGATATAGCAGTTTTTTTTAAAGCTTTTACCTTGCCAGACCATAAGGAACTTCTTCCAGATTTGACGACAAAGGCTGCATGTCACCTAGAAATGCTAGATTTGGAGCTGCATGTCACTTTAGAACGTTTCCTTCCAGGAGGAAGTGAGTGTGTTCTATGAATGGAAGGGAGGGTGAAACAGATTTCTGGTGACCAGAAGGGCACGATGACAGGAATGAACTAGGCTCTCACCAAATATGTTTCTTCTTCCTGGACACAGGCAAAAACCGCACTTCCCAGCCTCCTTGTATCTAAGGTGTGACCATGAGACTAGCCCTTTTCAGTAGGATGTGAATGGCAGTGACACGTCTCTTTTGGTCTCAGTGGTTAAAACTGAGGGCCTTCTGTGCATGCTCATCCCCTATCTGCCAAGTGGATGCTGCAGGCTACCTTGAAACTATGTGTTGAAGATGGTAAAACCGGAGTTTGGAAGGTAGCCTGGACCCCAAGCCACCACTCGGAGGAGAATAAGCCCATCTCTATGATAGAGGAAAGAAATAAGCCTCTATTGTGTTAAGACATTGAGATTGGGGGGTTATTTATTATTGCAGTATAGCTCAGCTTACCCAAATACAATGCCTACTCATCCTGTAGTCTGATATACCCTAGGTGGTGGGTAAACATATATTTTTAAAATCTACTCACATGATTCTGATTCCTACTTTTCCACCCATTACTCTCATTCCCCTACCCACTTCTACCACTCCCCTCCCCCCGCTTCAAAACATTGGCTTAATTTAGAAGCTTATTAGAAATCAGATATATTCCAAAGGTTAATTTAGGAGAGAATATTTCAATTGAGAGGAGGACATTAGCTGAGAGTTAAAGGCTATCTTAGCTGGCAAGTTCAAACAAAGGGGGCTGCTCTAAAATGGAGGTTTTTCTCTCTCTTACTTTTCCTTCTTCCCTTTCTCCCTCCTTCCCTCCCTTCCTTCCCATCTCCCTCCCTTCCTCTCTCCCTTCTTCCCTCCAAACCATCATTCCTTCCTTCCTATTATATCAGGAAAAATAGTTATTTCAAAATCCTGAGAAGAAACTGATCTCATGGTGGTGGCTGGGGGGAGGGTAGGATAATTTTCAATGGTGACTCTTAATCAATTAATAAATACTGTGACTATTTTTAATTGCCTGTTTATAAGCCAATGCCTTGCTCATAATAGGAGCCAATGAATGTATTAATAAATATTTTTGCATGTGTTATGGTAATTTGTTTGCAGATTTAATCTCTTTCACTATATTTTATTATCTTGAGTGTTGTTGGCATGGTTTTTTTTTTTTTATTATTTTTATTTTTATTTTTATTTTTTATTTTTTTTTATTTTATTATTTTTTTGGGGGTACACCAGGTTCAATCATCTGTTTTTATACACATATCCCCGTATTCCCTCCCTTCCTTGACTCCCCCCCTTGTGGACTCCCTTTTTAATCAGTGTTGTATTCTAGTATATTTAGAACAGTGCCTGACATTGCAAATCCATAAGAAATATTGGTTGAGCAAGTTGTGAAATTGAGAGGTGGGATTAAAATGAAGTTGCAAAGAGGAAAACAGTTTATTCAAGAATTATTTATTGGGTGCCTATTATGTGCAAGGCACTGTTTTAGGCACTGGTGATATAGCAGTCATAAAACAAAGATTTGTATCCCCATGAGCATATATTCCAGCAGGAGGGAAGAAAATAAAAAATAAAGGTAATAAATAAGTTAATTGTATAGTATGTTAGAAGGTGATAAGTGCTAAGGACAAAAAAACGGTAGAGTAGGAAAGGGGAACTTGGAAATGTTGGGGTTGATAGGAATGGGGTTTGCCATGTTAACCAGAGTGCCTGGATTAAGCTTTGATCATTAGGATTTGATCATTCAAAGTGGAAGGAACAACTATGATAAAGGTCCTGGGGCAGGATCATGCCTGGAATGTTTGAGGAACAGCAAGGAGGCCAGTGTGGCTGGAGAAAAGTTAATGAGAAGAAATGGAAGTAGATGAAACTAGCGAGGCAAGGGAGGAGATTATGTAGACTATTAAAAGAAAACTGTCAGCAGATTCTGAAGAGTCATCCAAGATGGCGACATAGTAGGCTTCAGAGCTCCCCTCTCCCACAGACACAGCACAGATACACATGGAGCAATCCCCTCTGAAAGAGATCCAGAAACTAGCTGAGTGACTCCTACACATCTTACAAATGAGGAATTACCCACTTCAGAATGAGTAGGAAAGCCTCACTCTTGCTATAAACTGCTCCCCAATGCAGTGCCATGTAATTGGGACAGAAACCTAATTTCTGCCTTCCCCCTGAGGAGCAAAGGGTTTGAATCCTACATGCAGTCCTCAGCTTTTAAGATTTGCACCAGAAGAATGGGCTCCCCAAACACCTTATCTCTAAAAGTCAACAAGACTTGTGTCTGTGAGACCCACAAGGTGATGCAATTCTTAAGGAACACACAAGCACGCCCTATGGCTGTTCCCTCAGGGCTCAGCACTGAGGGAACAGGCAAAATCATTCATCTCCCAGTCTTTCCCTGAAAGAGGTTTAGCTGCATACTTTAAAAGCTGCCATCAGAGGGCCAGGCTTCTAATTTAAGCAGGCACTAGGGACTGGCTGTGATCCTCTATAGAGACCCGGGAAGCTGAAGAACACCTCCCCTACATTTAATTTCCTTTTCTTGCCTGGTTCCACTGGCTGGAAACTCCAATACTATGTTGACGAAAACTTGTGAGAACAGATGCTCTTCTCTTGTTCCTGATCTTAGGGGGTCATGCATTCAGGCTTTCACCATTAAGTATGCTGTTAGCTATAGGTTTTTTTGTAGATGCTCTTTACTGGGTGAGGAAATTTCCTTTTTTATCCTAGTTTGCTGAGAGATTTTTTGTTTTATGCTTCAAAAACACAAGTGGATGTTGCATTCTGTCAAAAGCCTTTTCTGAGTCTATTGAGATGATCATATGATTTTTCTTTTTTAGGTTGTTGGTATAAATTATTTTGATAGATTTTGAATCAATTTCTTTCCTGGAAGAAGCCCCAGTTGGTCATGGTATGTCATCATTGTTATGTATTTTTGGATTATATTTGCTAAATTTTGTTTAGAATTTTTGCATGTATATTTATGAGGGATATTGATCTGTAATTTTCTTTTCTTGTAATGTCTGGTTTTTGGTATCAGAGTTATGTGAGCCTCACAGAATGAGTTTTGGGAAATATTCCCTCAACTGCAATTTTCTGGAACAGTTTGTGTAGAATTGGTATTGGAATTATTTCCTTCTAAACTATACCAGTGAAGCTATCTGTGTCTAGAGATTTTTGGTGGCTAGGTTTTTTAAAAAAATTTTTTATATTAATTACTTTATTTATTGGCTGTGTTGGGTCTTCGTTGCTGCGTAAGGGCTTTTCTCTAGTTGAGGTGAGTGGGGGCTACTCTTTGTTGTGCTGCGCGGGCTTCTCATTGCGGTGGCTTCCCTTGTTGCAGAGTTCAGGCTCTAGGCTCATGGGCTTCAACAGTTATTGCTCTCGGGTTCTAGAGCGCAGGCTCAGTAGTTGTGGCTCACGGGCTTAGTTGCTCTGCGGCATGTGGGATCTTCCTGGACCAGGGCTCGAACCTGTGTCCCCTGTGTTGGCAGGTGGATTCTTAACCACTGCTCCACCAGGGAAGCCTGGTGGCTAGGTTTTTAAGTACAAATTCTACTTCTTTAATAGCTATAAGGCTATCAGTTTATCTATTTTTCCTTGAGTGGGCTTTGGTAAATTAACAAACAAGGAATTTGTTCATTCCACCTATTAAAATTTTTTTGATATAAAGTTGTTCATAATACTTACTTTTTATCCTTTTAATTCTATAGAATCTGTGGTGACTTCACGTATTTCATTCCTATAATTAGTAATTGCTGTCTTTTTTTTCTGATTATTCTAACTAGAGGTTTATCAATTTTATTGACCTCAAAGAACTAGCTTTTTGTTTCACTGATTTTTCTCTATTAGTTCTGTTTTCTATTTCTTTGGTTTCTGCTTTCATTTTTATTATTTTATTACTTCTGATTGTTTAATTTGCTCTTCTTTTCTAGTTTTTTTGTGGAAGCTGAGGTCATTGACTTGAGAACTTTTTTTCCTAGTATAGACATTTAATGCTATAAATTCCTCCTAATTACTGTGAAAGCATCTCACAGATTCTGATATGTTGGGTTTTAATTTTCCTTTAGTTCAAAATACTTTCTATTTATCTATTTGATTTTTTTGCTTTGACGTGGGTTGTTTATAAGTGGTTTTTAGTTTTCAAATATTTCAGGATTTTTCAGGTAACATTCTGTTATTGATTTCTGTTTAGATTCCATGTAGTCACAAAACATAATTTTGTATGACTTGAATTATTTCAGATTTATTGAGACTTGCCTCATGGCCCCAAACATGGTTTTTCTTGGTAAATGTTATATGTATAATTGAATAAATGTATATTTTACTGTGTTCAAGTGGGGTGTTCTATAAATGTCGATCAGTTCAATTTGGTTGACAGTGTGGTTCAAAACAACTATATCCTTACTGATTTTCTTTCTACCTATTTTTTTCAATTATTGAGAGATAGGTATTGAAATATCTGGTCATAATTGTGTACTTGTCTATTTCTCTTTGCAGTTCTTTCAGTTTTTGCTTAACGTATTTTGAAGCTCTGCTATTAGGTATGTAAATATTTAGATCGCTTTGCCCAATGGACAACTTTGTCATTAGAAAATGTCCTTCCTTATATATGACAGTATTCATTGCCCTGAAATCTACTTTTTCTGATATTAACATAGCAATTCCAAATTTCTTTTGACTTATGTTATAATGGTATATCTATTTGTATCTGTGATGATTAATTTTATATATCAACTTGGCTAGACTATGGTGCCCCACTGTTTAGTCAAACACTAGTCTAGGTGTTACTGTGAAGGTATTTTGTAGATGTGATTAATATTTACGTTCGGTTGGCTTTAAGTAAAGCAGATTATGAGTGGGCCTTCACTAATCAGTTGAAGACCTTAGGAGCAAAAATTAAGTTTCTCAGAGAAGAAGAAATTCGCCACGAGACTATAACAGAAATCCTGTCTGAATTTGCAGCCTGCTGGTCTGCCCTGTGGATTCTGGACTTACCATCCCCCATATACATGTGAGTGAATTCCCCAAAATAAGTGAATATCTCTGTCTTTGTCTCTGTCTCTCTTGCTCAGTCTATCTGTCTGTCTGTCTGTCTATCTATCTACCTACCTACCTACCTACCTACCTACCTATCTACCTATCTATCTATCTATCTATCTATCTTTGGGTGGTATCTCTCTCTCTTTCTCTCTCTCAGTAGAAAAAGAAACAAAGACCAAATGGAAGAAATAAAAAAAAGCCTAACCATATCAATATTACCATTAAATGTAAATGTTCTAAACTCTCCCATTAAAAGATAGAGGTTACCAAATTGAATAAAAAAGCAAGACTCAGTTGTGTGCTGTCTCAAGGAATGCATATGATATATAAAGACACAAATAGCTTAAAAACAAAAGAATATATATTAATTTGGGCTCTCCAGAAAAAACACAACTAATAGGATTCCTTCTCTTTCTCCTCTCTCTCTCTCTTTAAAAGTTTAAAACAAATGCTTCTTCTATGTTATGAAATTTCTGGTACATATCCTTTATTAACATAAAGTTTAAAAAAAGCAATAATAAATGCAGAATTTTGTTAAATAATTACAAAATCTGTTGAGATGACCACATGGCATTCTCATTTGCATCTATGTTTTGAGTAAGATTAGTATATTGTTTTCTTTCTTTACTATCCTTATTCTTTGTTGGTATGAAAATTATCCCAGATTCTTAGAAAGAGATGGGACATTTTCTCCTTTTATGTGCTTTGTAAATCTTTTTGGGCTCAGTGGTTTGTTTCAGTAGCAAATATTTTTACAACTTTTACATGTTTTTATATGGTTATTATTCTATTAACATTTTCAAAAATTCAAAAAAGAGTTTTATTATATTTTTCTTTTAAACATTTTTTGAGATATCATTTGCATATCATAAAATTCACCCATTTAAAGAATACAATGTAGTGGTTTTAGTATATTCAGATTTGCACAGTGTAGTGGGTTGAACAATGTTCCCTCAAAAGATATATCCACCCAGAACCTTGGAATATGACCTTATTTGGAGTAAGGGCCTTGCAGATACAACTAAGGTAAGGAGCTCAAGATGAGATTTCCTTGGATCAGGGTGTGCCCTAAATCTAATGATTAGTGTCCTCATAAGAGACAGAAAAAGGAAGACACAGGGAGACATGGGGAAAACCATGTGATGATGGAGTGATGCAACTGCAAGCCAAGGGATGTCAAGGAAATGCAGAGCCACAGAAAAGGAGAAAAACATGGAATGAATTATTCTTCTTCAGAATCTAGAAGGAACCAGTGCTGCTGAGACCTTGATTTCAGACTTCTGGACTGCAGAGCTATGAAAGAATGCATTTCTATTGTTTTAAGCCACCAAGTTTGTGGTAATTTGTTTTGGCATCCCTAAGAAACTAATACAGATTTTGGTACTGGAGAATGTGGTGCTGTAATAAACACCTGAACATGTGGAGCTGGGTTTGGAACTGAGTGATGGGTAAAGGTTGGAAGAATTTTGAGGTACATGATAGAAAAGGTCTGGATTGCCCAGAAATGTGAATATTAAAGGTGATTCTGTTGTGAGTTCAGAAGAAAGTGAAAGGCATGGTAGAGAAAGCTTTTTTCACCTTGGAGAATACATCATGAACAGAATGTCAGTAGAAATATGAATGTTAAAGGTGCTTCTGATGAGATCTCAGAAGAAAATGAGGAACATATTTTGGAAACTGTAGGAAAAGCAGTCTTTGTTACAAAGTGGCAGAAAACTTGACTGAATTGTGTTCTACTCTTGGGTAGATGGCAGAAGTTATAAGCAATGAACTTGGATATTTAACCAAGGAGATTTTAGCAAAGTATTGAAGGTGTAGCCTTGTTTCTCCTTGCTATTTATAGTAAAGTATGAGAAGAATGAAATAAATTGAGGAAGGATTTATTAAACAGACTGGAACCAGTGCTTGATGAGTTCAGATGCTCTTGGCCTATCTAGATTGCAAAGGATGCTAAAATTAGGAAATTTATTGTTGGAAAAGCATGCTCTGGAGAGAAGGCCAAGGATGTGACTGGGCAACATTTTGTTAAAGAGAGTAAGTGTGTGACTCATGGATCCCAATCAATCATCCCAGCAGAAACTAGGAATAGAGGTGAGGTTATCCAGGAAGTATCTTTAGAGATCCTCTTATCTAATGGTGTGAATCCCCAAGACATATACAGGAGGTGCACAAGGCTTTTGAGAATGTTGTCCTTGCAAAAACACTACCAGCTTGACTGAAGGGGACAGAGACAGGGCAAAATGAGAGTAGGCTGTCAGTCTTCCAAAACGCAACAGGCAGGAAATGGGCTAATAGGACTACTCAGCTGCAAACATTTTATTCAGCAAAGAAAAGGAAGAATGAGTCTGAAGCTGGTGGGGTCACTGAAGGTTTCACAGAGGCCAGCTGGGCTGCTGCAGTGTGTCTACAGGCCAACAAAACCAGAGCTGTGGGCCTAGAAGGCGGAGCTGCAGGCCCAGACGTTAGCTGATTATTTTGAGATCTTTCTTCTTCTTCTTCTGTTTTTTTCGGCTGTGTTGGGTCTTCGTTGCTGCACTTGGGCTTTCTCTAGTTGCGGTGAGTGGCCTTCTCACTGCGGTGGCATCTCTTGTTGCAGAGCATGGGCTCTAGGTGCATGGGCTTCAGTAGTTGCAGCATGCGGGCTCAGTAGTTATGGCTTGAGGGCTCTAGAGCACAGGCTCAGTAGTTGTGGTGCACAGGCTTAGTTGCTCCGTGGCATGTGGGATCTTCCCAGGCCAGGGATTGAACCCATGTCCTCTGCAGTGGCAGGCAGATTCTTAAGCACTATGCCACCAGCGAAGTCTCTTCTTTTTTAATATAAGTATTTGCAGCTATAAATTTTCCTCTGAGCACTGCCTTAGGTGTGCCTCATACATTTCACATATTGTTTTTTTCATCTTCATCCATCTCAGGGTATTTTCTAATTTCCCTTGTGATATCTTCTATGACTTACGTTAGTTATTTTGGAGTGTGTTATTTAATTTACACATATTTGTCAGTTTCCCAAATTTCCAGCTGTGTTTTTTTTCTTCAGATCCTTGTTGAAGTATAATTGCTTCACAATTGTTGTGCCAGTTTCCTCTGTACAATGAGGTGAATCAGCTGTGTTTATACATATATCCCCATATCCCCTCCTTTCTGAGCCTCCCTCCCACTCTCCCGTGGTGTGTTTGTTTCTAATTTAATTTCATGTGGTCAGAGAACATACTTTGCATAATTTCAACCTCTTTAAGTGTTTGAGGCTTGTTCTGTGACATACAGGCATACCTCAAAATATTGCAGGTTTTGTTCCAGATGACTGTAATAAGCCAAGTGTCACAAGGAGGTAAGTCACACTAATTGTTTGGTTTCCCAGTGCATGTAAAAGTTATCTTCACACTGTACTGTAGTCTATTAAGTGTGTAATAGCATTATGTCTGAAAAAACAAGGTACATGACTTAATTGAGAAATACTTTATTGCTAAAAAATGCTAACCATTATCTAAGCTTTCAGCAAGTTGTAATCTTTTTGCTAGTGGATGGTCTTGTCTCATTGTTGATGGCTGCTGACTGATCAGGGTGGTGGTTGCTAAAGGTTGGGGTGGCCATGGTAATTTCTTAAAATAAGACAACAATGGAATTTGCTGTATCAATTGACTCTTCCTTTCACGAATGATTCCTCTGAAGCATGCAGTGCTGTTTGATAACATTTTATCCACAGTAGAACTTCTTTTAAAATTGGAGTCAATCTTCTCCAACTCTTCCACAAATTTATCAAGTAAGTTTATGTGGTATTGTAAATCTTTTGTTGTCACTTCAACAATCTCCACAGCATTTTCACTAGGAGTAGTTTCCATCTCAGGAAACCACTTTCTTTGTTCATTCATAAGAAGCTACTCCTCATCTATTAAAGTTTTATCATGAGATTGCAACAATTCAGTCCCATTTTCAGGCTCCACTTCTCATTTTCATTCTCTTGCTATTTCTACCACATCTGCAGATACAATAGTAACATCAAGGATCACTGATCACAAATATAACAATAATGAAAAAATTTGAAATATTGTGAGAATTACCAAAATGTGGCACAGAGACATGAAGTGAGCAAATGCTGTTGGAAAAATGGTGCTCATAGGCTTGCTCCTTGCAGGGTTGCCACAAGCCTTCAATTTGTAAAAAATGCAGTATCTTTGAAGTGCAATCAAATGAAATGCAATAAAATGAGATATGCTCGTAATATGTTCTATTCTAGAGAACGTTTCATGTGCACTTGAGTGATACATATTCTGTTGTTGAGTGGAATGTTTTACAGATGTCTGTTATGTTTAGTTGGTTTATAATGTTGTTTGGGGCTTCTGTTTTCTTGTTGATCTTCTGACAAGTTGGACATATCCTGCCTGTCTTTATTTAAAGACACACCAGATGGTTTATACTGAAAATGTGTTTTATGGTGGGTGTGTTGGGACATGTGGTATCAGTTTGATATCTGAAGGGGCTGGGAACTGAGTAACTAAGTTCAGCCATATGACCTTTGCTGATTTTAATCTCTATCCTTAGCTGTAATAAATTGTAATCATGAGTATAACATCTAGAGATAAATTTCCAATGAATGTGGGGTCTCACACACACAAATCATTAAACATACAAGAAAACCAGTCTCTGTGAATGAGTCAGCAAAAACAACAAAGTGTGAGACCAGACCAACAGATATTGAAAACATTAGATGCAGAATATAGAAAGAAGACTGATTCATACCTCTAAGGAAATGAAATAAGAATTGAAAAATGTGAATAAGGAAAAAAGAGACTATTAAAAAATGACCAAACTTGAAGGGGAATCAAATTATAATTTTTTCTTTAAAGAAGATGCAATTGAAATAGAATGCTAAATGTAAATGTTAAGAAGATTAGATACAGGGCTTCCCTGGTAGCACAGTGTTTAAGAATCCTGCCAATGCAGGGAACACGGCTTTGATCCCTGGTTCAGGAAGATCCCACATGCTGCAGAGCAACTAAGCCCGTGTGCCACAATTACTGAGCCTGTGCTCTAGAACCCGCGAGCCACAACTAATGATGAGCACACACTCCACAACTACTGATGCCTGCGCCTAGAGCCTGTGCTCTGCAACAATAGAAGCCACTGTAATGAAAAGCCTGTGCCCAGCAACGAAGAGTAGCCCTGGCTCTCCGCAACTACAGAAAGCCCATGCACAGCAAAGAAGACCCAACACAGCCAATAAAAAAAAAAAAAAGAAAGAAAGATTAGATACAGATATAGCAAATTACTGAACTGGAAAAGAGGCTTAAAGAAATGACTCAGAAATCTGCAGAGAGATGAAGAGATGGACAATATGAAACAGTTTAAGGTAAAAGGGATGAGTGAGTATAATGTGCATTGAATTGGAGTCCCAGAAAAAGAAAACAAAAATAATGGAAGAGAAGCTGTATTCAAAGAGAGAATGGATTTTCCAGAATTAAAAATATAAATTCACAGATTCAGGAATTATAACCAATCTTAAACAGAATAAGTAAAATGAAGTCTATACCTGAACACGTTCTAGTAAAACTGAGAATACCAACCGCAAAGTGAAGATCTTAAAAACAGCCAGAAATAAAAAACAAATCACATATGAAGGAATGACAGTTAGATTGTAGGCTGACATTAATGGAAGCCAGAGATGATAGAATAATACCTTCAAAGTGCTGAAAGCAAATAACTATCCGCTTTGAATTGTATATCCAAGAAAAAAGCCTTTCAAAATTAAAGGTGAAATAAAAGACATTTTTAGACACTCAAAAACTGAGAAATTATCATCAATAGGTTTTCACTAAAGAAACTTCCCACGGATGTACTCAGGAAAAATAAAATAACCTGAAAAGGAAGGTTCTCAAGAACAAATTTTGAGCCAAAAAAGTCATGTAGGTTGTTCTAAATGGACATCAATTATATAAAATAATAAAATAACAATGTTTAATTTTTGGAGTTAAAGAAATTCAGTAATGAAAATGCCAGACTACAACAGCAATTAAACTGGAAGGAGTGATTGGAACTAAAGCATTCTAATATCCTGTTCAGAAAGAAGGTAGAGATGTTGGCTTTATTAAGTATGCATATAAAAATTTTAAATTTAACTACCAAAGAAAACAAATGGAATACATGATTTCAAAATCAGTAGAGAGGAGAAAAGAAATGAGGAAAAAAATCCCCTCAAATGAAACATAGAGAGAGTGCAACAAATAAAAGCACAAAATAAAATAATGGAATTAATTTCAAACATAGTAGATTCTCAATAAATTTAAGTAGAGGCACATTCAATTAAAACATTTATAGGTATCCAGAAAGGTCCTCAAATAGGATGTGTCCAGCTGTAGGTTTCAGACAAGGGCTGTTTCCCAAAGTAGCTGAGATACATGAAAGGCAAAAGCCAACAATACTTAGTTTGGAACAATGGAAATAGGGAGCCCCAGTTGGAGAAAGGTACCTCCCAGGACCTTGTTTGTACCACAGTGAGAATGCACCAGTCATCGTGGGAAGAAGGGAAAAGGAGATGGTGTTACTGAGTCTAAGCTTGATCTGCTCACTGCATGACAGGCCAATAAATCGGGAGATGTGGTGTTGAGGCAAGGAATAGCAACTTTATTTGGAAAGTTGGGAGTCCGAGAAGATGGTGGACTAGTGTCCTAGAGTACCATCTTATTGGGGTCTGGATGCTAATTTCTTTTATAGGACAGAGAGAGGGAGGAGGTGAGGAAGTAAAGTAGAAAGGCCATAAGTCTTGCAAAATATCTCCTGGTTTTGGCCAGCCTCAGGGAGGGGATGTGTTAATTTCTCCTTTTCTGCAGCCATTCACAGGTGGCAGGGTCAGGGTGTTTCCCTATGAGCTGAACTAAAGCATTTTAGTTTAACATTCAGGCAGAAGGGCAGAGTTCCCTGAGTCAGGCCATTATGTATGCTTATAGCTATAGACAGAACAAAAGCGATGGAAAACAAAGGTCAGAATAAAAGAAACAGATCCAACATGGAGTTAGATTTTGTTCTTCCCTTTTACAATGGCACTGAATAGGAAACATACAGACAGTGTATTCTAGTGGGAAATACACACACACACACACACACACATTGTGTTATAAGAAGGTACACTAAGATTCAGGGCAAATATCTGTTAGTTCAGAACTACCTTGGAACCTCCCCAACTAAAATTTCCTGAAAGCTGCTAGTCCAGGAAGAACTCATGTCATTCAAAATGAATAATCACAAAAAAGGAAGAAGTACACAATCTATATTATAAGAAAAAAGTGAGGAAAAAAACTGATGAAAGATGAAGACCCTCCCAAGAAAAATGTTGACACTAGCCAGATAAAAATAGTGACTAAACATGTCATCAATATTTCAAAGAACTTATTCAAGTACTCACAATGCTCAAAGAAAATACAAGCATTTAGGGCAGATGATGTAGACCTTGTAGAATGATTGAACTGATAAATGTTGAGGAAGAGAAGGTACTATAAAAATTTATAGTACCTTTTTATACCTAAGGGTCAAGATATATTAAAATCCAGTAAAAGCAATCTAAGTACTTGTAAAGGCATGTGAATCAGGAAACTATTACTGTGCAACATATTACCGTACAACTTAGAGATTTAAAACAACAGTTTATCATTTCTTATGAATCTATGCATTGGGTGGGTCATTCTGCTAACCTGGGCTAGGCTTTCTCATGTGTCTCTGGCCAACTAGATGGTTGGCTGGTGGCTGGCTTGTCTACAATGGCTTTGGCTGGGATGACTCAACTCACCAGCATGCACCTGTTGCATTCTTCCAGCAGGCTAGCCAGGTCATATTCTTGTGGTAAATAAATAAAAACAAGAGAGAGCACAGAAATACACAAGTACTTTTTTCAAGCTTCTGCTTGCATCAACTCTGCCAATATTCTATTGGCTAAAGTAAGTCACGTGGCCAACCCTAGATTCAAGGGGAGGAGACTTCACCTATTATGTAAGGAATCTCAGAGTCCCAGGGCAAAGGGAATGGCTGTTGAGGGAGGTGAAGAATTGGTGCCATGAATTCAACCTAACATAATATAAAAGCAAATACTAACAGGACTAAGCAAATCATAGGACCTACTGAAATTTGGTGGTTGGAAAAGAGGAAAACAGGGATAGAAAGGGAGAGGAAGCAGGAGCAGGAGTGATATTAAAAATGTTAACAATCAGGAAGGCACTGGCGCCCACCAATCAGAGCTGACATTGGCTACTATAGCAGTAGCATCTTGGCCGTCATCTGCTGTGCCAGACATTGATCTTTTTGTTGTATGGGGAGTTCTGGGGTCCAGAAAAGTGGTAGGGAGGGCACACTGGAGCTTATTATGAAAGTATATTAGTATTTGAGCTGCCATTACAGCTGTAGCAGTAAGAGACTGAATATACTAACACACAATGGCCAGACTGTATATAAAAATAGAACCATTACCCACAGTCAGTAACAACCACCACAGGGAACTAACCCATTATCCACAATAAACTCACCCTAGACAGCCATAGAAAGCCAAATACTCACCCCTAAACAATTGCATAAGATGTCCTGCTTCTGGTTAGTACACCTACAACTTCCCCACCAATAGCCTCCAATTAGGGAATACTTGAAGGCTTCCTTTTTTTTCCATCATAAAGCTTTTCCACTCCTCTGCCTGCTTATGAGTCTCTGTCAAAACACAAGTGATGGCAGCTGGCTCCTTTGCTATAGGTGCTCTGAATTAAATAGGCTTTGCCTGTTCTCATTTTATTGGTCTCCATTTATTTCTATAGCAGAGTATATGTCTGAGTACCAAACCTGAGTGGAAACGTACTAATGTCATAACTGCTTGTTATGGGGAGCTTATAGATTCTGGGTAAAGACATAAAGGGTTAAGTGTAGATAAAGAGATAAGGGATTAAGTATATTACATACAATCATAGTTATTTTATCAGACAAGGTATTTTCAGCCACATGTTCTAGAAAACAAAACTCAATCTATTAAAAAAAAGAGAAGTCCCGCCTCCCCTTCCGCCTCCAAGAGGGTCTGCTTCTTTCTGTGTGCTTTTTTCAGATAAATGAAATCAATGAAGAAAACCCTTTTCCTCATATCTCCCTCTCATGTCTGGGTTGCCCAGAAGAGTATGGGCTGGGAAGATAAATGGGACCATCCTGCTTGGCTTAAACCAATTGTGAATTACACCTCTGGGACTGGAAGAAAAGGTTCCATTTACAGTAGCAGCAAATACAATAAAATGCCCAGAAATGAGCTTAATAAGAAATGTAGAAGCCCCTGCCAACTAAAAATTGTTGCTTGCCATCTGGTTCAATAAGAATGAATTTACTAGCCACTGTAGTTGCTGACTTTCGACACACACTGAAAGAAGTTCAGGGTGGGGATCCACAATGAGGCACTCTGTGCTCCGGGAAAACTGGCAGAATAGGCCTTCAGATGTCAGATATTTTCAGGGGAAGATTTTTTGAGCCCAAATTCTTGCATCTTCTCATGTCTAGAAAAGAACTAAAATCACTAATGGAGACATCTGCTTCTTGTGATTAACACTAACCTTCTGCCAGAATGTGTGCTTGACTCCATGTGTCCCCCTTCACTAAAATCACATGTGTACTGACCTACCCCCCACCTCTTCAGAGCAGCTCCTCAGAGCTATCTGAGACACTGTCTCCTGGGCTATTGTCCTCATTTTGCTCCAAATAAAGCTTAACTCACAACTCTCACATTGTGCATTTTTTTCTGTCAACACCCCGTAAAAAGAAAATTTTAAATGTGACTGAATCACACTAAAGGAGACTTGAATTAATGGAAACCTGGTGGAGTTTCTCAGACATTAAAACTCAACTTCACAAAGCTATAATTTATAAATTAATCTACAAATTTAATGCAACCCCAGTGAAAAATGCCAACATTATTTTTAAAAAGACAGACAAATTAATTCTAATATTTAGAGGGAAAGGGAGACATGCAGAAATAGCCAGAAAAAAATTCTAAAATTTTAATGTTATTTTTCAATTATACTTCAATTTAAAAAATTCTAAAATTTGAAAACTGGCTTTTTCTGCAAAGATAGGGGAGAAGGTGCTGGGAATCGATAGGTTTTCCACTAGGCATAATTTGCATTACTGTGGAAAAGTATCATTTACATCGCTATTAGTTATCTGCAATTTACAGGGTTGTGAAATAGTTCAAAGACTTGGAAAGGCTGAAGTAACCTGGTGAACTAGGCAAAATACCCTCTAATCTTTTTCTGTTCATTTCCAAGTTTTGACAAAATTTTCTGGTAGTTCCCCCACCTTGTGATCATAATAATCTTGAAAAAAAAAAGTGAAAAAGTTATCACAAAATAAATCTGACTCAGATTTGGCTTTATTATTTATTATAGGTGAAGCAAGAATGTTAATTTACTATACAGGCCTCCTTAAGTTTGCTTTGCCAAATCAAGTCATACAGTATTGAAGAGTTACAAAATTAATTTTTACTTGGAAATTTTCAAAAGGAATCTTAGATTGGACTTTTAAAGGCCTCTATTATTTAGGATCTTGAAGCTAGGAAACCAAAGCCAATAAACTCCATCAGATTTCACCTGCAGTATCTATAAATTTGGGTGAATTCCTCTCTTCTTGAGGTCCTGCAAATAGCCTGAGACTCCTGGCCTTATTTCTCTCTCATGTAATCAATCAGAACAGAGCTCCTTTAAGAGGCTTCATGATCTAATTTAGTAATACCCTTGGAAGTTAGGAAAACATTGTACACTCACAAAGAGAGGTAGAAGCCTTTCTGAATTCCAGACACATAGACATATGGACGGAGAGCTTAATGTTTCAATTCTATAATTTCAGCCACCAGCCAACAGTTGACACAGAAATACCAAAACACTCTGCTCTAGATATCAAAGAACTATTCTCCTTCCCAGTGAGCACAAATTCTTGACTGGCTTGAGCTCAAAATAAACAAATAGACAAATCAAACAAAAAAATTCTCTGTCTTCTCTAACTCAACAACAATGACAACAAAAGATCTCTGTAATCTATTAATGCAGTTTTGGAGATGGCTAAAATGGTCATACATTCAAACCAAATTCCTAATCTTTGCTGACACCAATGGGGAATACTTGATCAGTTGTAAATGAAACATACACACACACAATTAGGAGAAATTAAAAAAAAAAACCAAACTAGAGAAGTGGAAAGTTAGCAAAGTTCAAGTTCTATTGCTGTTTGGCATTCATCTCTGGGAGCAAAGATAATATGTGCCTGGCCTCAAGCCATCCACTGGGTGCACTTTCCTGGCGATGCAGTTTATTTGGTTGTGTCAGGTAAATTCACTGAGCATCTTGGTGGAGAACCTCCAGAAAGATCATTGATTGAAAAAAAAAAAAAAAAGGAAAATCATGACTCCAATACAAATGTAAAATGAACATGTGTCAAGATTTTATTTAACCCATTTATCAATGAGAAAACCAGTAAGGTATTGCAACCAGTTCCTCATTCCCAGTAATTAAAAAACAAACAACCCCCCCCCCCCCCCATTCAGAATGGAGTTTCGTTAGTCTGGCTTAAGTCATTTATGCCCATATTTGAACTGATCACTATGGCCAGGGAAATGGAATTCTTTGATTGTCCTTGTTTAGGTCTATGCCCACAGATGGACTGAGAATGGGGGAGGGGTGGATCCTCCACAAAAAACCCAGGTGTTTTTATTGACAGTAAGACAGGAAGATGGATGCTGGGCAGACAAAAACACCAGCGGTCCACCCTGTCAACTCAGTGTTTGGCTGGGTAAGAGAAGGAAGACTAGAGACTTGGGAACCTAGTTTGTTTACTGTGTATAGGCCATATAAAAATGGAGGGTCTAATTAAGAAAGATATTGTGGATGTACACTTGACCAAACTTGGCAAAAAGACTCATATGGGAATAAAAGATGTCAGTCTTGCAGCCTGTGGATCTAGGATGATGATGGAAGTCATAATAAAAATGGAGAGCACAAAGAAAGAGCAGATATGGGGATAAGATGAAGAGCACAGTCTAAACACCTTAAGGTGTATTGGGATTTTTGTATGTTTTCAGGCTTAGTCAAAGAAACTGATAGAGCAGGGAAGAGTCAGATGAAAAAGAAGGGATAATTGATGGGGCAAGAGCTCAGCAGAGATGGGATTAACTGGAAGGGTTGGTGTTGCAAATAGTTTGATGTGCTTTTTCTCTAGAAACAAAAGGGAATGGTCAGAGGATAGTTAAAGATGTGCAAATATTTTTTAAAAAGAAGGAGGACTTCCCAGATGGCACAGTGGTTAAGAATCTGCCTGCCAATGCAGGGGACATGGGTTCCATCCTTGGTCCAGGAAGATTCCACATGCCGTGGAGCAACTAAGCTCTTGTGCCACAATTACTGACGCCTGTGCACCTAGAGCCCGTGCACCACAACAAGAGAAGCCACTGCACTGAGAAGCCCATGCACTGCAACAAAGAGTAGCCCCTGCTCTCTGCTACTAGAGAAAGCCCGTGTGCAGCAATGAAGACCCAATGCAGCCAAAAAAAAAAAAAAGAAAAAAAGAAAAAAAATATATAGAAGAGTAGAGCAACTGTTAAAAAAAAAAAGGGAGAGGAATTGAGAAAGTTCATGTAGGGTGACTTCAAATCCCTTCGGAGACAGAGGTAGACTTACCGTGAATCTAATGAAATTTAAAGCATCAGAACCCCTTACTTTCATGGGCCCCTCCCTTTTCTAGCAATGCATTCACAAGCTTTTATAAGATTTGCAAAAGTACAATATTTAAACTGCATTTGGTTAAGATTACTGTCTTTTTCCACTCCAGCTTCCTATTTGCCACACTTCTCCCTCATGTGGATTGGCATTGGTGTGTGGAGAGCTTTTTGAGGATCTGGCTATGGGGAAGTAAGTTGGAGATATGTTTAATTTGGTTTAATGGGATATATTTATTTTGTTCTTAGTCACTTCTGTGTATAGTTAAGTCATTTCTAGCAATCCTGGTGTAGGAATGACATTCAGGAATACTCTACAGCCCACTGAACTGACTTAATCTGGCATCATGACATGAAGGTCTAGGGCTCAAGGTGATATCCCAAAATGAACATTTTCCACAGTGCTTGGCATCAGAAGTGTGGAGGGGAAACAAAGTTTGAAAAATGAGTCATATACTAATTTATGAGAATTTCTTCCATATCTTTTTTTTTGGTAAGCTCTTTATTGGAATATAATTGCCTTACACTCTTGTACCAGTTTTTGAGGTACACCAAAGTGAATCAGCTGTATTTATACATATATCCCCATATCCCCTCCCTCCCACGACTCCCTCCCACCCTCTCTGTCCTGGCCCTCTAAAGCATCACCCATTATCGAGTTGATCTTCCCTTGTTATACAGCAACTTCCCACTAGCTGTTTTACATTTGGTAGTGTATCTATGTCTATGCTACTCTCTCACTTCATCCCAGCTTCCCCTTTGCCCCCCACCTCCCCACCCCAGCCCCGTGTCCTCAAGTCCAATCTCTACATCTGCATCTCCACTCTTTCCCTGTCACTGGGTTCATCAGTACGATTTCTTCAGATTCCATATATATGAGTTAGCATATGGTATTTGTTTTTCTCTTTCTGGCTTATTTCACTCTGTATGACAGACTCTAGGTCTATCCACCTCATTACATATAGTTCAATTTTGTTCCTTTTTATGGTGGAGTAATATTCCATTGTATATATGTGCCACATCTTCTTTATCCATTCATCTGTTGATGGGCATTTAGGTTGCTTCCATGTCCTGGCTATTGTAAATAGTGCTGCAACGAACATTATAGTACATGTTTCTTTTTGGACTATGGTTTTCTCTGGGTATATGCCCAGTAGTGGGATTACTGGGTCATATGGTAGTTCCATTTTTAGTTTTTTAAGGAACCTCCAAACTGTTTTCCATAGTGGTTATACCAGCTTACATTCCCACCAACAGTGCAGGAGGGTTCCCTTTTCTCCGCACCCTCTCCAACATTTATTGTTTCTAGATTTTTTGATGATGGCCATTCTGACCAGTGTGAGGTGATACCTCATTGTGGCTTTGACTTGCATTTCTCTAATGATTAGTGATGTTGAGCATCTTTTCATGTGTTTGTTAGCCATCTGCATGTCTTCTTTGGAGAAATGACTATTTAGATCTTCTGCCCATTTGTGGATTGAGTTATTTGCTTTTTGGTATTAAGCTGCATGAGCTGCTTATATTTTTGTTTACTCGATTTTATTTCCATTATTCTAGGAGGTGGACCAAAAAGGATCTTGCTTTGATGTACACCATAGGGTGTTCTGCCTATGTTTTCCTTCAAGCATTTTATAGTGTCTGGCCTTACATTTAGGTCTTTAATACATTTTGAGCTTATTTTTGTGTATGGTGTTAGGAAGTGTTCTAATTTCATTCTTTTACATGTAGCTGTCTAATTTTCCCAGCACCACTTATTGAAGAGGCTGTCTTTTTTCCATTTTATATTCTTGCCTGCTTTGTCAAAGATAAGGTGCCCATATGTGTGTGGGTTTACCTCTGGGTTCTCTATTCTGTTTCATTGATCTACCTTTCTATTTTTGTGACAGTACCATACTGTCTTGATCATTGTAGCCTTGTAATATAGTTTGAAGTCAAGAAACCTAATTCCACCAACTACGTCTTTCCTTCTCAAGATTGCTTTGGCTATTCAGGGTCTTTTGTGTTTCCATACAAATCATAAGATTTCTTGTTCTAGTTCTGTGAAAAATGCCATTGGTAATTTGATAGGGATTGCTTTGAATCTGTAAATTGCTTTGGGTAAAATAATCATTTTCACAATATTGATTCTTCCAATCCAAGAACATGGTATGTCCCTCCATCTATTTGTATCGTCTTTGACTTCTTTCATCAGTGTCTTATAGTTTTCTGCGTACAGGTCTTTTGCCTCCTTAGGCAGGTTTATTCCCAGGTATTTTATTCTTTTTGTTGCAATGGTGAATGGGAGGGTGTCCTTAATTTCTCTTTCCACTTTTTTGTTGTTAGTGTATAGGAATGCAAGAGATTTCTGCACATTAATTTTGTATGCTGCTACTTTACTAAATTCATCAATTAGTGCTAGCAGTTTTCTGGTAGAATCTTTAGGGTTTTCTATGTATAATATCATGTCATCTGCAAAGAGTGACAATTTTACTTCTTTTCCAATTTGGATTCCTTTTATTTCATTTTCTTCTCTGATTGCTGTGGCTAAAACTTCCAAAACTATGTTGAATAATAATGGTGAGAGTGGGCACCCTTGCCTTGTTCCTGTTCTTAGAGGGAATGCTTTCACTTTTTCACCATTTGGAACAATGTTAGCTGTTGGTTTGTCATATATGGCTTTTATTATGTTGAGGTAATTTCCTCCTGTGCCCATTTTCTGGAGTTTTTACCATAAATGGATGTTGAATTTTGTCAAAAGCTTTTTCTGCATCTATTGAGATTATCATATGGTTTTTATCCTTCAATTTGTTAACATCACCTTGATTGATTTGCATATATTGAAGAATCCTTGCATTCCAGGGATAAACCCCACTTGATCATGGTGTATGATCTTTTTAATGTGCTGTTGGATTCTGTTAGCTAGTATCCTGTTGAGGATTTTTGCAGCTATATTCATCAGTGATATTGGTCTGTGATTTTCTTTTTTTGTGCCATCTTTGCCTGGTTTTGGTATCAGGGTGATGGTGGCCTTGTAGAATGAGTTTGAGAGTGTTCCTCCTTCTGCTATATTTTGGAAGAGTTTGAGAAGAATAGGTGTTGGCTCTTCTCTAAATGTTTGATAGCATTTGCCTGTGAAGCCATCTGGCCCTGGGCTTTTGTTTGTTGGGAGATTTTTAATCACAGTCTCAATTTCCATACTTGTGATTGGTCTGTTTATATTTTCTATTTCTTTCTGGTTCAGTCTTGGAAGATTGTACGTTTCTAAGAACTTATCCATTTCTTCCAGGTTATCCAATTTATTGGCATATAGCTGCTTGTAGTAGTCTCTCATGATCTTTTGTATTTCTGTGGTGTCTGTTGTTACTTCTTTTTCATTTCTAATTCTGTTGATTTGCATCTTCTCCCTTTTTTCCTGTTAAGTCTGGCTAATGGTTTATCAATTTTGTTTATCTTTTCAAAGAACCAGCTTTTAGTTTTATTGATCTTTGCTATTGTTTCCTTCATTTCTTTTTCATTTATTTCTGATCTGATCTTTATGGCTTCTTTCTTTCTGCTCACTTTGGGGTGGTTTTGTTCTTTCTATAATTGTTTTAGGTGTAAGGTTAGGTTGTTTATTCGAGATTTTTCTTGTTTCTTGAGGTAGGATTGTATTGCTATAAACTTCCCTCTTAGAACTGCTTTTGCTGCATCCCATAGGTTTTGGATTGTTGTGTTTTCATTGTCATTTGTTTCTAGGTATTTTTTGATTTCCTCTTTGATTTCTTTAATGATTTCATCATTGTTTAATAGTGTATTGTTTAGCTTCCATGTGTTTGTATTTTTTACAGTTTTTTTCCTGTAATTGATATCTAGTCTCATGGCATTGTGGTCAGAGAAAATGCTTGATATGATTTCAATTTTTTTGAATTTACCAAGGCTTGATTTGTGACCCAAGATGTGATCTATCCTGGAGAATGTTCTGTGTGCACTTGAGAATAAAGTGTATTTTGTAGTTTTTAGGAGGACTGTCCTATAAATATCAATTAAGTCAAGATGGTCTAATGTGTCATTTAAAGCTTGAGTTTCCTTACTTATTTTCTGTTTGGATGATCTGTCCATTAATATAAGTGGGGCGTTCAAGTCTCCTACTATTATTGTGCTACTGTCGATGTCCCCTTTTATGGCTGTTAGCATTTGCCTTATGTATTGAGGTGCTCCTATGTTGGGTGCATAGATATTTACAATTGTTATATGTTCTTCTTGGATTGATCCCTTGATCATTATGTAGTGTCCTTCCTTGTCTCTTGTCTTTACTTTAAAGTCTAATTTGTCTGATATGAGTATTGCTATTCAAGCTTTCTTTTGACTTCCATTTGCATGGAATATCTTTTTCCATCCCCTTACTTTCAGTCTATGTGTGTCCCTTGGTCTGAAGTGGGTTTCTTGTAGGCAGCATATGTAAGGGTCTTGTTTTTGTATCCATTCAACCAGTCTGTGTCTTTTGGTTGGAGCATTTAACCTATTTACATTTAAGGTGATTATTGACATGTGTGTTCTGATTACCATTTTCTTAATTGTTTGGGGTTTGCTTTTGTAGGTCTTTTCCTTCTCTTGTATTTCCTGCTTAGAAAAGTTCCTTTAGCCATTGTTGTAAGGCTGGTTTGGTGGTGCTGAATTCTCTTAACTTTTGCTTATCTGTAAAGCTTTTGATTTCTCCATCGAATCTGAATGAGATTCTTGCTGGGTAGAGTATTCTTGGCTGTAGGTTTTTCTCTCTCAGGGCTTTCAGTATATCCTGCCACTCCCTTCTAGCCTGCAGAGTTTCTGCAGGAAGGTCAGCTGTTATCCTTATGGGTTTTCCTTTATATGTTATTTGTTGCTTTTCTCTTGCTGCTTTTAATATTTTTTCTTTGTGTTTAATTTTCGTTAGTTTGATTAATATGTGCCTCAGTGTATTTCTCCTTGGGTTTATTCTGCATGGGACTCTGAGCTTCTTGGACTTGATTAATTATTTCCTTTTCCATGTTGGGGGAGTTTTCCACTATAACCTCTTCAAATATTTTCTCAGACCCTTTCTTTTTTTCTTCTTCTTCTGGGATGCCTATGATTCGAATGTTGGTGTGCTTAATGTTGTCACCAAGGTCTCTGAGACTGTCTTCCATTCTTTTAATTCTTTTTTCTTTTTCCTGCTCTGTGGCAGTTATTTCCCCCATTCTATCTTCCAACTCACTTACTCGTTCTTCTGCCTCAGTTTTTCTGCTGTTTCTACCATCTAGAGTATTTTTAATTTCGGTTATTTTGTTATCTATTACTGTTTGTTTGTTATTTAGTTTTTCTGAGTCTTTATTAACTGTTTCTTGTATTTTCTCTATTTTGTTATGGAGATTTTGGATCATCTTTACTATCATTACTCTGAACTCTTTTTCAGGCAGTTTTCCTATTTCCTCTTCATTTATTTGGTTTTGTGTATTTTTACCTTGTTCCTTCATCTGTGACATATTTTTTTGTTGTCTCATTTTCCCCCCACTTTGGGTGGGCAGGATTGTGTTCCTGTCCCACTGGGTGTTTGGCCTGAGGTTTCAAGCACTGGAGCTTGTAGGCTGTTGAGGAGAGCTGGGTCTTGGTGTTGAGTTGAGAACCTCTGGGAGACCTCACTATAAAGAATATTCCCTGGGATCTGGGTTTCCCTGTTAGTGCAATGTTTTGGACTCAGAGCTCCCACCTCAGGAGCTCAGGCCTGACCCTGGGCTTGTGAATCAAGATCCCACAAGCCATGTGGAGCAGGAAAATGAAAAAATTAAAAAAAAAAAAAAAAGATGGAGCAACAACGGGAAGGTAAAACAACTGCAATAGCCAAAGTGAGGAGGTGGGAAGAAAAAAAAAAAGAAAAAGAAAAAGCCAGAAAAGGCATTGGCTGTGGGGGCAGGGCTTAGACAGGGAGGGTGAGGTTAGGCAATGGGCAGGGCCTACACTTAGAAAAGGCCCTGGGGGTGGTCAGGAACGGGCCCAATTGAGAAAAGGCCCAATAAGGCAGAGGGGCCCAGGAATGCCTCTGTTCCTGGGGGTAAAGGACCAGGTCGAGGTACCCAGCAGGCTCCCCTGGCCTGAGTTGGTGGGAGAGATGCTAGGCACCTCCCCTAGTCCTCCAATCTCGGAAGGTCACTCCCCCTTGGGTTCTCTTCTTCCTCACCCCCTCCTTCTTATTCCCCTAGGACCCTCACAGCTGGATGGGGCACTGGAAGACAGGTGACCATACTCTGACACCCAGCAGGCTTCCCAGGGCCAACTGGGCTAGAGTAATGCCTACGGCACTTCCCCAGATCTCCCAGTCTCCTAGGTTCCTGTCTGCCTCTCCTCCTCTCCCCTGCCCCCCCCACTCTCCTAGGTCCCAAGCAGCTGGAGGGGGCCCTGGAGTGTGAAAGACCAGGTCCGTGAGCCTAGCAGGCTTCCCAGGACTAGTGGGCAGGGGAAATACCTTCCCTGCCTCCCTTGATCCTCCAATCCCAGAAGGCCCCCTCCCCTGACCACCTCTCCTATTCTCCCCTGCTTTCCTTCTACACCCCCAGGACCAGTGAGACCTAGAGGGACCCCTGGAGGACTTAAGACCAGGCCTGGGGCGCAACAGGCCTCACGGTGCCAAGTGGGTAGGGAGATTTCCAGCAGCATCCCCCCTGATCCTCTGGTCCTGCTAGGTCCCCTCACGACTGTCTGCCTTGCTTCCTCTTCTCCTCTCCTCCCTCCCTCTCATGCCTGTATGACCCACTCAGCCAGAGAGACCAAGGGACCAGACTCGGGAGCCCAGCAGGCCCACCAGGCCCAAGTGGGCAGGAGAAAGGTCCTCCACACCTCCCCTGGTCCTCTGCTCCTGGAATGTCCCACCACCGGTCTGCCTCTCTTCCTTTTCCCCTACCACGCTCCAACATCCCAGGGACCAATGCATCTGGGAGGGGTCCCTGGAGAGTTGGGGACCAGGCCTGGGAGCCCAGCAGGCTTCCCAGGCCAGTGAGCAGCAGAAATGCCTTTCGCTCCTCCCCTGATCTTCTGATCCCAGAGGGTCCCTCCCCTCTTCTGCCTCTCTTCTTTTCCCCCCACTGCTTCCCTCCTGTACTTCTAGGACCAACAGCCCAGAGGGGCCTTGGAAGGTGAAGGACCCACCCGGAAGAAATACCCGGTGGTGCCTCCCCTATTCTTCTGACCTGGAGAGATCCCTTCCCACCCCCACTGTCTGCCTCTCTCACTCCCCCATCCCCCTCCCCCCCATGCCCCCAGGACCCTCGTGCCTGAGGGGGGCCCAGAGAGTGAAGGACCAGGACTGGGAGCCTAGTTGGCCTCCCTGGCCAAGAGGGCAGGTGAAATGCCCTCACGCCTCCCTGTCCCCGATCTCAAATCCCCCACCCCCTCCTGTCCGTCTCTCCACCTCCTCGCCTCTCCTCCCTCCCTCCCACACCACCAGGCAGCCTGGAGGGGGCCTTGGAGGGTGGAGGACCCCACTGGGGAGCCCAGCAGGCCCCCAAGCCAGGGAGCTCAGCAGGCCTCCTGGCCTCCGGGGTGGGAGAAACCCATATGCGGTTTCAGATCTCCCCAGCCCTCAATGGTCTCTCCAAGTGGGAACCTCCTCCCTCACCCAGCCACCCCCCAGGGGTGCCGTTCCCATCCGGCTTCCCCTTTCCTGCCCCCATGACTTCCCCCAGGTCCTACCCAGTTGCTCCAGCGTTCCTGCAGTCTCCTTCCCCCTCAGGTCCCCTGCCGGCCTCTGGCAACCTATCTATTTGTGGGGAGACGCGATCTCCGCCTCTTCCCACGCTGCCATCTTGACTCCGTCCCCCTCTTCCAAATCTTATAGTTTGTATATGAAGGAACTTAATAGAGGTTTTCCTAAATTTGACTATGAACCTAAAAATTTACCTCACATCACCAGTAACAGAATTGGGAGACTGAAAGAAACTTTTCTAAAGTATCAGTTTAAAAAATCCACAGTCAACTATGCTAAGGGAAAGGTAATGATCTTTCTGTTCTCTCTGTTAAAAATGATATTATAAAGCCATTGTCATATGACGAGATGATCACAGAGTATGCAGGCAAAAAATTGTAAGAAAAATATAGAGATATGGCAGGAAGTAAATTACTAAAAATATTATGTTATTTTTCTAAATGTTATGATGATGTAGCATTTTCCGCCTTTAAAAATTTGTGCTTTGCTTTATTTCTTATGAATACAAAGTATTGTATTCATAATTTTGCATTCTTTTGCTTAAAGAAGCCCTCTCTCCAAATTGTATAAGCTTCAAACTTCCCAAAACATCCCAGGAGGCTAGGTCACCTGTGCATTTGGAGGTAGGGTGTGGGAGTGTGGTGTGAGAGTCTGTTTAAGGGCTTAAGGAGAGTGGAGACAGTCTGGAGTGAGGATTGTAAAACTGGGGTTAAGAATCAGCCAAGGAAGAGAGTGGCCCTGGGGCACCAGCTGAGGCCACATATCTTCATTGTTTGATATGGAGAATACTGGACAGGTAAACAGCTTAGCACTATTATAGATTTTGAGTGAGCAGTGATCAGTGTCAGATTTAAGATTTAAAAAATGGATTTGACAACTGATAGAATAACTATAGCTAACTCCTCTGGCAGAATCCCATGAATCCTTTGATGATTCACTAACGTGTGATCCTGAGATGATCTCACTTTTCACTGTGCTTTTGCCAGTCCATTACTGATTTATCTCTCATTGTCATACCTGCACTTACAGTGTTGGGATTCAGTTTGGGAGTCATTCACCATTGTGGTTCTTCTGACACACCTCTGTGCATAGCCTCCTCCATGGGGACAGGTCTCTTTCGTCTCTTGGTATTATCTGAAGGCAGGTATGTGATCTGACCTCAATTAGTGAAAGTGAGTGTATGGTTGTGGGTAGGAAACTGTAGTAGATGTGAAAAGAGTAAGTGGTTATCACGGGGATGGAACAACAGGTGTCACTTCTGGTGACAGTTTGAAACTACATTGCAAGTAATTGGTGCTACTAATAATTTGTTATTACTAATTCTGGAATGTTTGTGAGTGACTTACGTGAAGATAAATTGCATCTGATTTAATATCAGTCTTACCTGGATTTTGCTATGTTTCTCGTTAAGTGAGAGAGAAAGTAGTGGAATTACAGATGAGTGTTCCTATGTTGGTAAAGTGATCCCAGGTGTACATTAACTATCGTGGGAGTGAAATAGAAAGGAGGTAAGAATCACTAGACTGAAGATGCTATACACGGAATGATGCTGCAGCTCTTGAGTATGTTACTCTCAAATTTGCTCTCCTTTGGTTCCCAGGCTCTTTGAATTGAGGTAGGGGGATGTTTATGTCAGGGAACAATCTTCTGTGCAGAAGGTAGTTTGGCCCATGCACAGGGCAGGAACCAAAGCAGACACAGAGGCCAGAAGTGACCAGGTCACAGCTGATGCTCGCTAAGTCATATGGTCTTGAACAAGTCATTTAGCTTTTCCCAGCTTTAGTCCCCCATCTGGAAAGTGGGGTTGTAATGTGTGGAATACCCACACAAGCTTTCTGTGAGAACCAGAGGAGATTGTGACTTTAGCTGTGATTACTATTTTGAGAGATGTGGTAGCAAGCAAGACCTTTAGCTTCAGTGGACTAGGTCCTGGAAGATGGCATCCTAACAGCCTTCACTCTTGTCTTTCCTCCATTCCTCCCACACACAGACATACACACTCTCAGTGAACCTTTCACCCCTCCCCTACTTAAGTCTCTGCTTCCCATGTGCTCCAAACCATTAGGAAAACTTTTAGATGAGTTGAGACCCCTGGCAGGAGTCCGGGCCCCATTTTTGGTAACATGTTGATAGGATGTTTGAGAATTAGTTCTGAAACTCATTACTTTTCCCCTAAATGGATTTTTTCCTGGAAGGCTATAAAAATAGAAGGGATTAAAATTTTTACTAGGTTGATCAGGTTACACACATCCTCTGGCCTGATACATCACAAACAAGAAAATAATAAAAGGCATTTAAACAGAGTCTTTTGCCAGAGGTCTTCTCAACACATTATAAAACATTAGGAGATGACAAGTAAGAGATTGGAATCAGCCGTGCCTATAAACTAGCTCTCACTCACAGCCTGTGTGTTCAGGGTGGGAGAAAACTTGAAGGGCATGAGGGGTTGCATAAACAGGCCTGGTGAGCCAGGGAGAATGTACTCTGGGCCTGACTTCTCCCCTCAGCCTGTTTGGCGGTTCCAGTGCCCTCCTACCAAGAAAAATTGGAGCCTATTTTGCTTGTGGGGGCCCTGACCAGCAGCTTCAGGCTCCATCGGGTCCTGATACTGTGGGCATCCAAAATGCTGGGCATAACAATTACCCAGTGCCTCAAGCCTTTAAAATTCAGTCTTTGTGAAGACAAGCCTGGAAGAATGATTTTTATCATTTTATCAATAAAAATGGTGATTTCCTCTGGAGGAAGTTGAAAAGTTCAGATTGCTACAACATCTCAGACATCATTCAGTTTATATTTGTTGAACCTTTTTCATAGTCCATCCCCTGTAACTGGCTGAGGAGCTAGAGTAGAGAGTGATCCTGCCTTCCACCCCAACTGGACACTCTACTTTGCCTGTATTTTATTGTAGCATTTACCACTCCCCCATCTAGACTGTAAATCTATTTAGTGCCTGATATGTTAGGGTTCGGTAAATGTTTGACTTTATATTCTCCACCTGACTAGGCTTGTTAATTCATCTAGATTTAAAAATCAACTTTTCATCGATATAATTTCATCCCAAGTTATATGATTTCTCCTTGGCAACAATCTTCTTGACCTATTTATGCATTTCTCATAGAAATCGCAAGGCCAAAATGTAACAGATGTCAACAGAAGTCTGTTCTCCACCAACCTGCCCTTCCCCGCACCCATTCTTAAGTTTTCTTCGTGTCAGTAAGTGTCACCACATCAACTGAGTTATTCAAACTGGAAACTGAGAAGTCACTTTTTTGTTTTTGGCTGTTAGGTGTGTTTTTATTTTTATTATTTTTAAATTTATTTTTTTATTGAGTAACACTGGTTTATAACATTATATGTGTGCAACATTATATTTTTACTTCTGTATACAGCACAGTGTGCTCACCACCAAAAGTTTAGTTTCCATCCATCACCACATATTTGACCCCCTTTACCTATTTTACCCTCCTCCCTACTCCTTCCCCTCTGTTAACCACTATTCTGTTCTCTGTATCACCATGTTTGTTTTTGTTTGGTTTGGTTTGTTCATTTTTTAAAAATTACACATATAAGTGAAATTATGGAGTACTTGTCTTTCTCTATCTGACTTATTTCACTTAGCATGATACCCTCAAGTTTATCTGTGCTGTTGCAAATGGCAAGATTTTGTCTTTTTTTATGCCTGTGTAGCATTCCATTGTATATACATATACCACATCTTTTTTTTTTTAATTTTATTTTTATTTTTGACTGTGTTGGGTCTTCATTGCTGTGTGCAGGCTTTCTCTAGTTGTGGTGAGCAGGGGCTACTCTTCATTGTGGTGCATGGGCTTCTCATTATAGTGGCTTCTCTTGTTGCAGAGCATGGGCTCTAGGCATGTGGGCTTTAGTAGTTGCAGTATGTGGGCTCAGTAGTTGTGGTACTTGGGCTTATTTGCTTTGCAGCATGTGGGATCTTTCTGGACCAGGAATTGAACCCATGTCCCCTGCATTGGCAGGCAGATTCTTAATTGCTGTACCTCCAGGGAAGTCCCACCACATCTTCTTTATCCATTCACCTGTTGGTGGGCACTTGGGTTGTTTCCATATCTTGGCTATTGTAAATAATGTTGTGATAAACATAGTGGTGCATATATCTTTTAGAATTAGTGTTTTATATTTTTTGGATAAACAACCAGAAGTGGGATAGCTGGATCATATGGTGGTTCTATTCTTAATTTTTTGAAGAACCTCCATACTGTTCTCCATCATGGTTGCACCAATTTACATTCCCACCAACAGTGTATGAGGGTTCTTTTAAGAAGTGACCTTTGGTTTTTCCCTTTCCCTGACCCAGACATTCAATTTATAATCAAGGCCATCTTCAAATAATCAAAAATTTCCATGTTGCTTCATTAACTTAGTCTAGGTCACCATCGTCTCTCACCTGGAAACAACAGTAGGCTCCCAAATGGTCTCCTTTACTGCATTCTTGTTCCTACCAACCCATTCTCCCATTCTCCACACAGTCATCTTTTTCTCCCCCTGCATCCACACCCCCATCCACTTCTTACCTTGCTATGTTAGTTTTTTAAATTAATTAATTAATTAATTATATTGGCTTCACTGGGTCTTTGTTGCTGCACATGGGCTTTCTCTAGTTGCTGTGAGCAGGAGCTACTCTTCATTGTGGTATGTGGGTTCCTTATTGTGATGGCTTCTCTTGTTGCAGAGCATGGGCTCTAGGCATGTGGGCTTCAATAGTTGCCACACATGGCTCAATAGTTGTGGTGTATATGTGCTAAGCACAGGCTCAACAGTTGTGGCATATGGGCTTGGTTGCTCTGTGGCATGTGGGATCTTCCCAGAGCAGGGATTGAACCCTTGTTCCCTGCATTGGCAGGCAGATTCTCAACCACTGTGCCACCTAGGAAGTCCCCTATGTTAGTTTTAAACAACTCTCAGACATCTTAATATTTGTATTACTGAACAAAACTTGGGTTTATTTGCCTGCGCACAGTAAAGCCAATCTACTGACACCAGGTTGTGGTGAAGGAAAGTGCAGCATTTATTGCAGGGTGCCAAGCAAGGAGTCTGGGCAGCTAGTGCTTAAAAGACCTGAGCTCCTTGCTTGGCACCCTTCAGTAAATGCTGTACTTTCCTTCACCACAACCTGGTGTTAGTAGATTGGCTTTACTGCATACCAGCAAGTGGACCCAAGTTTGGTTTGGTAACATTTGCATTCATAGCTCTATATGTTTATATAGTATAATATACACATATTGTGTATGTATGTGTGTACATATACATTTGTATGTACATATTTATGTATGTACACACACACTCAAACAAACTTTTCTGCTAAACAAAACCACAATAGTATTATCATACTTAAAAAAGTAATAATATTTAAAGATGTTATCAAATAATTTTGATTCAATATTCTAATTTTCAGTTGTATCATAAATTTCATAGTTTCAATAGTTTTTAAAATATCAGGATCCCAATAAAATCTGTGCCTTGTGATCCTTTCATATATCTCATAAATCTATTTTAATCTCTAAGCCCTCAATCCTCCTTTTTTTTTTGCCATGCAATTTATTTGTTAAAGAAAACTAAGCTGTTTCTCATGAGTGTCTCACAGTCTGGATTTTGCCTATTGCATCTCTATGGTACATTTTAACACATCCCTTTGTCTTAAGTATTTCTTGTAGATAGGTTGCTAGATGGATTTAGAAGCTTGATTAAATTCAGGAATTTTTTTTTTCCAAGATGACTTCGTAGTGGCATTGTGTTTTCCTTTCTTTTTTTTTCTTTTTCCTTTTTTTTAATGGTTCTGTATTTTTTAAAATTAATTTATTTTATTTATTTATTGGCTGTGTTGGGTCTTCATTGCTGCACACAGGCTTTCTCTGGTTGCAGCAAGCAGGGGCTACTCTTCATTGTGGTGCATGGGCTCCTCATTGTGGTGGCTTCTCTTGTTGCAGAGCACAGGCTCTAGGTGCGTGAGCTTCAGCAGTTGTGGCACATGGGCTCAATAGTTGTGGCTCATGGGCTCTAGAGCGCAGGCTCAGTAGTTGTGGCACATGGGCTTAGCTGCTCCACGGCATGTGGGATCTTCCTGGAGCAGGGCTCGAACCTATGTCCCCTGCATTGGCAGGCAAATTCTTAACCACTGTGCCACCTAGGAAGTTCTGGCATTGTGTTTTTCTATAAGGAGGCTTGCAATGTCTGGTTGTCACTCTTTTTGTGATCTTAGCAGTTATTAATTCAATACTTAGATTCATCACTTCACTAGGTTTATAAAACAATGATATTCAAAATTTATCATTCTTTCTTCATTAATTAGATGGGCCTCATCTATAAAGAGAAATATCCTCTTATCTACTATTTGAAGAGCAATGTTATTAAGAAGAAAAGGAATTTGGTAATATTTCCTCTGAAGACAACTAAAAAAGCTGGACAGAAAAAAAAGTCTTAAAAGTAATAGTAGGAAAATTGATAGTGAATGATGATGAAGTTGTGATCTGCTTGAGAAAGATAGTTCAGAGAGACAAGCCTCAGTTGGTTCTGCCCTGGAGGTGTTCAATCATTGGGACAAAGCTACACTTTGGCAGGTTAGTGTGGGAAGGTTTTGGAATCGGGAGGTTGAGACTCCTGCACTATTCAAACATGTTTTTATCCTGGGTGCATATGCTCATTTCAGAAAAAAGAAGGAAAGGTAGAATTATATCTTGGCAGAGATAAGGATTGGAGTTCAGCACAGTCCAAGAGAGGAAAAAATGTTGAAATACTCCCTGCTCAGGACTGAGACCTCAACAGGATATGCCTTGGGAATAGGAATATGACAATACTTTGGTAGGTCATCTTGGCAACTCAGAAAACCTTGGTTCCCAGCAGCAAGGGCCCTCAGATTCCCGGCAGAAGGGAAAAAATTTCCTCTGAAGGAAGATATTTAAGGCCTGTTGAGGCCTATTTAAGGCCTCAAATTACTTCCATAAGAAATTAAAAATGAAAATAACCTCACAACATTGAGATACACTAAGAGATAAAACAATATAAGCCAGAACTAGCAGAAAAGGTAGCTCCACAGAGACATTAGGTACTGGAATTATCAGATATGGACTGTAGAACTGCTATGCTTACTAACTTCATAGAGATAAATTTGGAGCTTAAAAATTTCAGTAGGGAACTAGATACATAAAGAGTGATGCTGAATGTTTTCCCCTTAACACCAGGAACAGGAAAAGGATATTTTCTCTCATCACTTCTATTTATCATTGTACTGAAGGTTCTAGCAAGGACAACTGGGAAAAATATATCGATAAATAAAAGACATACAGATTGGGACTTCCCTGGTGGTCCACTGGGCAGAACTCTGTGCTCCCAATGTAAGGGGCACGAGTTTGATCCCTGGTCAGGGACCTAGATCCCACATGCAGCAATGAAGATCCCACCTGCTGCAACTGAGACCCATTGCAGCCAGAAAAATAAAATAAAATAAAGACATACAGATTGGAGAGGAAGAAATAAAACCATCTCTATCTCTATTCACAGGTGATGTGATCTTGTGTAGAGAACATCCTAAAGAATCCACTAAAAAACTATTAGTGTTGCAGAAATCAATCCCACGAGAAACCAAGCACCACACTTGGAGGGTTGGAGAACTCAAGTTTATTGAGCCGGCGGACCCAGATGAGCTAAGGCTCCAAAATTCTGGGTCCTGTTCCAGGTGAATTCTCTGCTTATATAGGTTAAGACACATAGCTACAGTTGGCATTAATTGATTGGCTACTCAGTTTCCATAGGTTACAGGTGATTACAGAGCCTGGGAGTTGCTAGGGGTTACATGCAAAGGGTTTTCAAGCAAAGGTGAGCAGGGGCAGGAACAGAATATTCCATATTTATCTGATCATCTTTTAGATTCCAGTTAATTGTTAAAGTATTTTGTCCTCACTCTAGTGCAGCAAGCAGGTTTTACAGAAGCAGAGCAGGCATAAAGCTATTTTCTAGCTGTGTATGAACTCCAGAGTTTCCTCATCATTAGGACTGAAAAACAAATTCAGCAAAGTTGCAGGATATAAGATCAATACACAAAGAAAAGTTGCATTTTCCTACACTAGCAATGAACCTTCTAAAAATGAAATTAAGAAAACAGTTCAATTTACAATGGCATAAAAAAGAATAAAATACTTGGATATAAATTTAACAAAACAAATGCTAGACTTGTACACTGAAAACTACAAAACAGTGGTGGAAGAAATGAAGGAAAATCTAAATAAATGGAAAAATATACATGTTCATGGATTGGAATATTTAGTGTTGTCAAGGTGGCACTATTTCCCCAATTTATCTACAAATTCAACACAATCCGTATCAGAATCCTAGCTGATTTTTTTCCAGAAAGGGACAGGTTGATATTTAAATTCAAATGAGAATGCAAGGAAATCAGAATAGCCAGAACAATCTTGAAAAACAAAAAGTTGTAGGACTCACATTTTCCTATTTCAGAGTTTACTACAGAGGTATAGTATTCAAGACAGTGTGGTACTGACACAAGGATAGACACATAGATAAATGGAATAGAGTTGAAAATACCCAAATAATACCTTATGTTGTGGTAAATTGACTTTTGATAAGTGTCAAGACAATTCAATGGTAAAAGAATACTCTTTTCAAAAAGTATTGCTGGGACAATTGGATATCCACACGTAAAAGAATGAATTTGAACCCATACCTCACAGTATACACAAAAATTACCTCCAAATAGATCATGAACCTCACTGTGAGAGCTAAAACTATAAAACTCTTAAAAATAATAGGATTAAATCTTAATTGCCTTGTACCCCCCAAAAAAATAAAAAAAAATAAAAAAAATCTTAATTGCCTTGGATTAAGCAATGGTTTTTTAGATGTGACACCAAAAACACAAACAATAAGAGAAAAAAACAGATAAGTTTGACCTCATCAAAATTCCAAAACTTTTATGCTAAAAACAATCCCATCACAAGAGTGAGACGATACCCACAGAGTGGGAGAAAACACATGCAGTTTGTATATCCCTGATAAGGGGTTGGTATCTGGGGTATATAAAGAACTCAACTCAATAATAGAAAGACAAATAATCCAATTTAAAAATGGGCCAAGAACTTGAGTAGACAAGTCTCTAAAGAAGATATACAGATGCCCAGTAAACACATGATAAGATGCTCACCATGATTAGTCATCAGGGAAATGCAAATCAAAAGCACAATGAGATTTCACTTCACACCCACTAGGATGGTTTTAATTAAAAAGATGGATTATAGTCTTGGAGAAGATGTGGAGAAATTGGAATCCTCATACACTACTCATGGAAATATAAAATTCCATCCAACTGACACACAGTAAAGGAAAATTTAAAGGATATTGTTCATTAAGAAGGAAAATGTCAGATGGAAGCTCTGTGATGTAGCAAGGAAAGGAGAGCAAAGAAGGTGGTAAATATGTAGGTGAATCTAAATGACCATTAACTATATAAAGCAACAACAATAATAACAGCTTGTGGGGTTTTGAAACTATATGCAATCAAAATACATCATACTACACATAATTTTTTCAGGGGAGGAGAAGAGATAGTGAAGGTACTCCAAGTTTCTTGCCTTTTTTTCAGGGGGAGAGTAAAAGTAAAGATTAGCATCAGACTTTGATGTTTCAAAGATGCACTGGGGTAATCATGAAGAGAGTAGAAAAAGTACACACAACATCCAAACTCATGGGTGGAAAAGACAGAATGATACAAAAAGTCAATCTGAAGGAAGGCATGAAAGGAGAGGAAGACGGATGTAGAACCGGTGGCTCAAATAGAAGAAAATAATAAGATGATAGATTTAAATTCAAATTTATCAGTAATTTCATTAAATATAAATGAACCAAGTACTCTAGTTAAAAGATAAAGATTTTTTTAAAGGTGGAATTTAAGCAATACCCGTTATAGACTGTTTACAAGAAAAAGATTTAAAACACAAGGTTTCAAAAAGGTTGAAAGTAAAAGAATGAAAAAAGATATCATGGAAAAAAACTAAAAGAAAACTGATGTGGTTATTGTCAGACAAGTAGACTTTAACTTAGAAAGCATTATTAGACTGGCTCAGTTCATAATAAAAGGTTCAAAGAAATAGAAACATTTAATAATTCTAAAATTTTAGGTCCTGTAAGTGTTTACAAATTTATACTTTGTGTGTTATTTTTTCTCATTCTAAATAAACTTAATTTTATACCTAATATTGTATTCAAAATTCTGTATTATTTTTCTGAAAGAATTCTCCTCCCTGCCTAGTTCCCTGGTTGTATTTCTCCCCCCTTACTCACTGTGCTTCAGTCTCTCCAGCCTCCTTTCAATTCCTTGAATGTGTAAAGTCTCAGGACCTTTGCATATAGCTGGAATTCTGGCTCCTCCACATCCTGTAGGTCTCAACTCAAGTGACACCTCCCCAGAGCACTTTCTTTGACTACTCTGATTCCCCACATAGATTGCAAACCCCCGTAATTTTACATCCCAGCCCTGTTTTTCTTGCTAGTACTTATCATGATTTTAAATTATTTTGTTTTAATTATTTGTTTACTTGTTTTGAAGGATTAGGGGACGGGCCTGCCTTCAATTCTAGAATGTAAGCCCTATGAGGGCACCAACCATGTCTTGCTTCCATTGTGTTTCCAGGACTTATAAAACATTGAATGAATGAATATGAAGGAGTGACTGAAGGAGAATGGAGAAAGGGATATTGTGGAGCCAGCATGCATCTGCTCAGGGCAGGTCAAAGCAGAGGGGATGAGTCTGGGGCTAGAATAAAAGGCTTGGACTTAGGTAAGAGAATACTCCAGGCAGGAGAACAGGGAAGTTACAGCGATACAGCCAAAGATGATTTCATTCATGCCCAGGGCAGATCCTAGGCTGTGCAGACCAGACAAGAAGGAGAAGCAGGGTAAGCCCCACCCAGGAGCCAGATGTGACTCTGCCTAAGACTGTTGCTGTTCTCCATCAGTGGGTGTTTCCATCCCTGGCCTTTAAGGTGATAAGATCCATGTTCTAAGAATTCTGACTAAAAGCAAAGTCTTCCCATTTTCTTCAGCACCAGCGCTCACCTGGTTATCATCTGAAAATGCTTGGATGAGATAATATGCAAGGAGTTTTCCAGGTTTAAGAGTTTATTTTCTCTGCCTTCCTCCTTCCTTTTTTTCCCCTCAGACCCTCACCCTCCCAGTCATGTAAGCTGGAAAACTTTAATTCGCTTTTGATGTTTACCCCCTCTCATCATCTTTCTCAAGTTTTAATGATGAATCAGTCTGTTTCCTCTTTTTGATTTCTTTTGTAGTCTGCCAGCCCAGACACCATCACTTCCTTCTTTCTAATTAGTCTATCTGGTTCCAATGCATTCTTTGGTGTCTGGTTTATCTTTCAAAATCATCATCTTTTTCAAGTCATCCCAATATTAAAACACTTTTAAAAGCATCCCAATGTTGCAGGATAGAGTCTGAACTCTTATCTTTAAGGGCTCCTAGATTTTGACCCCAACCTATTATTTGAGGACTTTTCTCCTACTACTTCCCCGAAAGAAACTTCTGCTCCCTCCAAACTGATTTGGTTACTGTTTCCCCCAATGTATCATGTTCCTTTTGATTGCCATACTTTTGCTGATTCCCTCATTCCTCCTTGGAGTGCTCTGTTCATACTCTTCCCTGAGAGATCTGGTTAAGTCCTACCTTCTTAAATGATACTTGTTTTACTCCATATTGATGTGACACTGATTATTTATATGGTCCTTGATACAGGTTACCTTCCTGCATTTTCACATCTCTACCCTTGAGTACCTCTTCTATAAAATAAAAGTTAGGGGAGATGATCTTTAAGTTTCCTCCAAATAGTCTGTTTGCTAATTTCTTTGTGTATATGCCTATTTCTTCATATTGATTGCAATGCCTTTCAATTGACCAGATATTCTTGAGGCTCTGATGTGTGTCCAGATCTGTGTTATGCCCCATGAGAAGTGCAAAGGCGACTAACAGAGAGTCCCAGGGACTCATAGTTATGTGTGAGTGTGTATGTGGGGAGTGATGTGGAAAGAAGCAGAGGGGAAACAGAGACAGATCTATTCACAAGAAACTATGATATTAGGCACATTTAGAGAGGTGCTGTTGAAGAATCATAAAAGGGGATGGGAGAAGGAGAGATTAATTTTGACTGGGAGCATCAGGAGAAGCCCCAGGGCAGAGATGTGATGAAGCTGGACTTTGGCTAATGAATCAGACCTTAAGAGTAGACATAGAGTTTGAGGAGGGAAGGTAAAGAAAAGGCAATAATTAGGGCATGATCGTGGAGGCAGGAAAAACCAGGGAGGATCCCAGAAATGGTATGGACTTCAGTATAGCCAAACCATGGGGGACTGGGAACATTTTTCTTCAAGATAAGGTTGTGGAAAGCCCTGCATCACAGGCTAAGACATTTGAATTTTATTTTTTATGATACTATTGAAGATTTATCAAGCAGGATCATGACGTGATTGTTAATGTCTGTCAGTAAAGTGTAGGAAAAAAGATTAAACAGAACTTTGGAAAGGAGACAGGGTCAAGACAGAAATTTCCTTTTAGTATAGAGGATTCTCCCCACCAATAAGCAATAAATAACTATTGATGACAGTACAGAAGACAGAGCAGCATATTTGAGAGATAAGAGGAGAATTGCTCTTACTAAATTATTTAGGCCTACTGTGTGTCCAGAGCCCAACTAATCCCTCTGTAGTAAGGATTTAGGCTAGGGCAGACTTTCACTGTATTTAACATTTTATTCATTGTTCCTGGGGGTTGCCTTTCTGGTTCTGTGGGGCGGGTTGGGTAGAAGAACATGCTGGTAGAGAATTTCATGGAGTGCCACTCTCTGTGTGCTGGAACGAGATGTTGAGGGGCTCAGCTCATCCCTTCTTCCACCAGGGTGTTGTGGTGCAGAGGTATTTCTGGAACTCCTGCCTTTGTTAACTTCTCCAGTAATTCAGGGTTCTCAGGAACCTAACACTTTCAGAACGAATAAAAAGGAGCTGAGATTTAAAAGCAATCCTTAGATTGGGGTGTGTGTGTGTGTGTGTGTGTGTGTGTGTGTGTGTGATAGAGAAACTCAGTTGCAAGACTGCTGAGAGCTGGAAAGGGCTCATCATTTGTCTTTTGTATGTTCCTACTATGTTCCTATCTTGGATGATTTCCCTCAATTTTCTGGTTCTTGTTTCTCTGCCCATATTCTAAGTGTTCTGCCATCAACATCTTTTCCTCCTTCAAACCTTTTCTGGTGGCCTCTTTGGTTTCAATTTCCATTTACAGACCGATGGACCTTAGATACTTATCTTCAGGTAAGAACCAGAGCTAGAGGCTTTCAAACATAAAGGATTTCTTCTGAGATTTCAACGTGTCAACTAAGAGTAGTTAAAAATTTACTCTAGCCATGGGGTTTGATAGGATTAAGTGGGAGTTAAGTGTTGGGATGCTCTTCTAACTTAGTCAAGGAATCTAGTTATGCTGCAACAACTTAACTTTAGAAAAGGAAGTCAGCTGCTCAGTCAGATAAAGAAACATTTGGCTCCATTTGCTAGTTACTAACATGAAATGCCCCAAAGAAGGAAACAGTTTAGCAAAGATTTTTATGCTTGTTTTCCATATGCAAATTGATGATGTCATTAATACAAGCAGACACCTAGCTTCTTAAAGGAGAGCATGCTGTGCTGTGGAAATGTCTGTTGGATGGGCTTGTTGGTTACCAGGAGCTATGTTAAAACATTGTTTCAACCCTCACACTTCTTGAAACTGACTCCTTTCCATCTTGACTTCCTGTGGCTCTGTTTTGAGTTCCCATCCTCTCTCACCTAGATTAATGCAACAGCTTTCTAACTGTTCTGTCTCCACACTGGTGCAGAATAATGTGTGTATGCTGCAAATTGGCCTGTCATGCTCCTGCCTAAAGTCCTCCAGTGACTCCACCATCAGCCTTGGAATGAAGCTTAATCTCTATAACAAGGCCCTAGAGTCATCCAGGGGCTGGCTCTGCCTTGTCTCCAACCTCATCTCATATGCTACTTCTTGACTTGACCATATTTCTTGCAGCTCTCCATATGCACTGACCACGTCCCTGCTTGCTCTGTGCTTTGCTCTTGTTGACTACTTTGTCCCAGAGCTCTCCCAGGCCCCTTGAAAGTTCTTTCTTCAACCCTGGCTAACTCACCCTTTCATCCTGACTCTGCTCTGGCTTCATTTCCTCCAGGAGTCCAGGACGGGTTTGGCAACTTACCATCCTCTCTTGTAGCACTCGCCACTTTACAGTCATCCCCTTGTGTCTGTTTTCTCTGCTAGTCTGTGAATGCTTCTTATTTTTTTTTTAATGCCCACATGTGCTAATGTGTGGAGAGGCAGTATGTTATAGCAGAGAGAGCACTGATGCAGGAGTTAGAAATTTTGAGTCTCAATCTCAAGTACCAGTTATGTGTCTTTGGCCAGCATTCTGGATGACATTGTGGTTTTGATAACCGTGAGAGATAATGCATGGAAGATCTTTTGAAGAGCAAAGTACTAAACAGGTAGACCACTTACTAGTTACTTCCTACGTCTTAAATTTAATAGCCTTTCCTGATGTCTCATTATATAAGCATTTGGCAGGCTTATATTCATAATCTCCTCTTTTGTCTTTTATATATTCCTATCTATTGGATGATTTTTCTCAATTCTCTGGTTCTTGTTTTTCTGCCCACATCCTAAGTTTTCTGCCATTAGCTTCAAGCATTTCCTGCTTTAAACTTTTCCTGGTGGCCTCCATGGCTTCAATTTTCAGATCTTTATCTTCAGCCCTGACCTCTTTCCTAACCTTCACACCTTCCTTTCCAACTGTGTGCTTAGCACCTCCACCTATGATTTGTCCCTTAAGCACACCGAAACTGAGATGTCTCAAAAAACTCCTCATATGCCCTCCGTCTGCATCTTCTCCTCGTGTTTCCGTGAATGGCATCGTCCACCCTATGAGTCAAGCTAGAAACTTTGGACACATCTTCAGCTCTGTGTCTTCCTCAACACTGTAGCAAAGAAGGGAGGGGAGAAATAGAGGTGAGGAGCTTGGGAGGCAAATCCTTCAGTGAGACAATGAACACACATGGAAGCAGGGAGGTGCTGGGTGGAGAAAGAAGGTAGGCAGGGACCAGATCTCAAAGGGCCACTTAAGCCATCCTGAGGAATTTGGACTAATGCTGGAGGCAACAGAGATGCATGCATCGGAGGGCTTTAAGGAGGGGCATACTGTAGGCACTGGGATTTGAGTCAGGAAGAATGTCAGGACCTGGATACAGAGGGGAAATGATGAGATAACAAAGAGGAGAAGGTGAGGTTCTGAACAAAGGCAAGGTATGGGGGCGGCAAGATAAAGTTGGATTTTCAGCTGAAGGAAAATCATTGGAGGGTGGCTCCTTAGAGGGCTACTCCCACCTCAGCTAGGGACATAGTGAAAAGGACAGAGAGGAGAAGGCTTGTGTGAGTGTGAGAACTTGGGAACAAATAGACTAGCCCGTGAGAATGAAGGCAGGTCTGGGCTCTGACCCACCTTTTCCCCTTATTGGGGTTGGAGTTTATTTTGCCTGTTGAGAATACAAGAGAAATAATCAGGAGGTGATGAGTACAAGTGATTTTGGAATAAACCACATAGAACAGAACCTAATATCAGGAATTGGTGCCAACAATTGAAAGAAGAACTGAAAGGAAAGGCTTACTTTCTCACAAACTATAGTTGTTGATTATTTACAAGTCCTTAATGTCTTCTTTGAGAAAGTGGATCAATTTCAATTTCCAGCAGTAGTTCATGGCCCCAGTTACACTGGTGAGTGGTTACAAGGGAGAGTAAAGAAAATAGCAGGTTGTCTTGTGTTGCTCAAAAGCCCATCTGAATCATTCCCCAAAGATAAAGGATTCTTCCAAAGAGGTAACGTTTATGAATTAATAGTGCTTCTCTCTTTATAAAAAGGTGAAAGGAGAAGCTGAAAAGTCAGGAAAGAGGGATTACTCAGATGTAGTGTCTCTGCTGACAGAGACTTAGAATTATAACAACGATGCAATGTTTGTCATTTTTGTTGGGATTAATTAGAATAAGAGAGGAGAGAAAAGCTGATTTCTTTTTCAATGTGACCCTGGGACTGATAAAGGGAGGTGTGATGCTGCTGACTGTGTTAAGGGTCAGCTAAGTTTCCATTAGGCTCTTTTATGTTAGGAAAAAGTTACAATGGGTGGAACTCAGGTGACTGGGAAGAGACTGAAGACTCCCCCCTCACACCTGTGTGCTAAAGTGAGGGCTTTCCCATTATCTTGGTTAAGTAACTTAGCAAGTCTTTCCTTAAAAAATCAATGTAAAACTTAGCAACTCTTTTTCCTCATAAAACAGAGCTCAAAGAAGATTAAACTTCATTTGAAAACTTTTCAAGTTCACATATGATACTTGTTAGTGTACATCCAGACACACTTCTATTGTTGTATAGTTTCATGACCTGAACTTTGAGAATCATTCAGAAACTGAGCTCTTTATGGCCGAATCTGCCTTTCAGGTGCACTGCAAGAAATGGATCCTAAGTCTTAGGTGGTCACATCATTTCAGCAGCTGGGAAATGATGCTGCTTAAATCACCCATAGACAGAAGCATTTAAAGACAGCATTTTCATGTTCATAACTTTGATGTAATTGTTCAGAAGTAATCTTCTTGTTAAGCAACCAAACTTTCTGTTTATTGACGTGCCCTCCGTAAATGCATCTAAGCAAACATAGAGAAATAGATCTCAAAATTGTCGTCAGATGCTCTAGGGTAAGAAAAGAACACAAAGATTTCCTAAGAGGCAGAGGACCTAGGCCATAACTATGCTTTAAAGGAGGATGTAATATCACTTAAAATGGGATCTTGATGGCCTCGTTGAAGTACATAATCATGCTCACTTTTAAGTGAAGATTCATTTTATAGTATTAATATTACAAATGCAGACAAAGTGTTCCAAAGATCTAGCCATCAAGAATGGCAAGTTCTAAATCCTGATGACTTGATCCTAAAATTCAGTTTAAAAAAATCAATGATTGTCATTAACGTTGAGAAAGCAGGCCCTCAAATGTGTCTTCTCTGTGGCTTCTAAATTCTATTGTTGGGCAGTCGAAATTCTATTGATGTCTCATCCTGACATCAGAATTGCCCTTCATACATTTTTGTTCCTTCCCATCCTAATATACTAAAGTTAGTTAGAAAAAAAAAAGGAAAACTGAAGAAATGACACTGAGTCAACCAGTCTGCTGCATCTTGTCACTTTGTTAATTCAGAAACCAGCAGCTGGTACTGTGGCCTTTCATGGGAAGATCAGGAGGCTCAGGTACAAATTTATCTTCAAATATAATCTTCTGAAATAAAAGTGTGATCATTTTTAACTTAATAAATTGTATATTGTCTGAATAAAAGGAATATTGATAGTTAATCAATATTTTAAATCATGCCAGTACTATGAAAAAGCCGAAGAAATAATGTGAATTTAAGAAAACCAAATTTTAATTTGTGGTTTATTCCTGTAAGAATGGAAATTACTGCTGTATTTCTGAAAAAAGGAATTCTCTTCCTACTTCTGGAAGATGTGGTGGCTCCCACCAGTTGTAGGTCGTGTGGATTGTCTGGTGGGTGTCAAGTGTGGCACTGACTTGTTCCAGATGTTTTAGTATGTTCAGACTGTGTAGAAGTTCAGACCCATGGAATCCTTTTGATCATTGTATTATTTTTGTATTGTCACGGTAACAAAATACCACCAACTTAATGGGTTAAAATAATACACATTTATTCTCTTATATTTCTGGAGGTCAGAAGTCTGAAATTACTTTCACTAGCCCCAAACTGAGGTGTTGGCAGGGCTGCACTCCCTCCAGAAGCTGATGGAATCATTTTCCTTGACTTTTCCAGCTTCTAGAGTGGCATAGCTTGCATTCCTTGGCTTGTGGTCCCTTCCTCTGTCTTCAAAGCCCGCAGACTAGCGTCTTTCAATCTCAATCTCTCTCTCTCTCTCTTTGCTGAGGTTGTCACACTGCCTTCTCTCATAGTAGAATCTCCCTCTGCCTGTCTCTTGTAAGGATGTATGTGATTCCATTTAGAGCCCGCCTGCATAACACAAGATAATCTTCTGATTTCAAGATTCTTATCTTAATTACATCTGCAAAGTTCCTGTTACCATGTAAGATGACATTCATAGGTTCAAGGGATTAGGACCTGAATATCTTTGGGTGCCATTATTCCATTATTAGCCTACTATAGTCACAAATCCCCTTTTGTTCTTCCTTGAGTGCCTATAGTGTGTCCAATGCTGTGATGGTCCCTAAAGATATGTAGATAAATGCAAGTTTACGTCTACCCTCAAGAAACTCAGTTTAGATGGGGAGACATATATGTATATAATAATGACTCTAATGCATAGGCACCACAAGAGAGGTTTACAAATAGGGTTTTCACATTATTGAGGAAAGATGGTTAATTCTTTTTTTTTTTTATAATTTTATTTATTTATTTATTATTTTTTTGGGGGTACACCAAGTTCAATCATCTGTTTTTATACACATATCCCCGTATTCCCTCCCTTCCTCGACTCCCCCACCTCGAGTCCCCCCCACCCTCCCCGTCCCAGTCCTCTAAGGCATCTTCCATCCTCGAGTTGGACTCCCTTTGTTATACAACGACTTCCCACTGACTATCTATTTTACAGTTGGTAGTATATACATGTCTGTGCTACTCTCTCGCTTTGTCTCAGCTACACCTTCACCCCCCACCCCCTCCCAAACCTCGAGTTCTCCAGTCCATTCTCTGTATCTGCGTCCTTGTTCTTGTCACTGAGATCATCAGTACTGAGATGGTTAATTCTTACTGAGAAACTGAGAAACCTTAGAGATTTATCTTATGAGACTATTTTAAGCAGAATGTTAGCACTGCAATCAAGAGAAAAGTGATGAAGATGGAGTGCAGCCCTGCCAACAACTCTTGTTCTGTTTTCAAATTATATATACAAGTTCATTGATTACATGATTGCCTCCCAAGTTACTGTTAGCTACAGTTTTACCAAAAGATTTGCCATTAGGTAACTTGAGTTGCCATCTTTCCAGCCTCCAGTATCAGCTTCCTCATTTCCCATTGCTTGATTTTTTAGCCAAGGCCACAGGTTTTAGATTACTGTTTAGTAACATTCCTTATCCCTTCTGTTATCATTAACTACCAGTCAGAATATGTTAGATTGTGTTACAGAAATACATAACCCACAAACCTCTGTGGCTTGAATTAATAAAGATTTATTTCTCACTCTAGCAGAGTCCATTGTGGGTTGGGAAACTCTCTGGAACATCTGTCTTCCATATGACATTTCAGCAATTTACCTCCATACCAACATTTGCTTCTATGATTACTCCAACAGTGGGACGGTAGGATGGAGTGTTGAACCTCAGCAATTAAAATCTTCCATGTGGAATTAACATGTGTGACTTCTAATTTCTTTGGCTAGAGTAAGTCACATCTCACCTTAAGGAACTCATCAGGCCTGAAAGAAAAATAATTAGACATTCCTGACATCCACCACAGATATCTACTTTTTATTTTATCACATGAAGATGTTAAACACACACATACACACACACACACACACACACACACACACACACACACACAGCATCCTACCCTCTAAAATCACCATTTCCTTAAAGAAATTACATTTTAACATTATGTACAAAATCATCTGTTGAAAATTCAGCATTATTTTTTCTTTTCTATGTTCTTCCCTGTATCTTGGGGGCTGGAATGACATTTTTTCAGAATACATGACAGTAGGATTCTTGGTTATATTGTTTCAATGAATGGCATTCACATATCATTTGGAAGGCAGAAGGGAAATAAATGCCATTATTGTTTCTAGGACAGTGGTGAGCAGAGGATAGGCTTTGGTGAACAGCAGATATGTTCTCAGAGGCCTCCTGAAAATCATTCTACTTAGTGCTCTAGGCATCTGAGATTGTTAGTGGTAGCTTCCTGGGGTTCCTGTACTTTCAGGACCACCATTTCTACATTTTGGGAAGCCTCTAAGTCAGAGATGTATCCCTTCTTGCTTGAAATATGTAGAGGAGCTCTTCTGACAATGTGTATGGCACCAAGAAACACACCCTCAAATGTGGGATCAGACTTGGTTAGATTTGAAGCAGTAATTTCATCCATTGGAGAAAAACAGATACTGTTAGGCCATGGCATATAGTGGCAAAAGAGCTACTTAATACCACTTACAGTTGCCCAGAATAAAATGACCATTGAAGGTAAGGCTTTGGAGGATAAAGTGCTGCTTCAATAGAGTATTTTAACAGATATGAGGACCATAAGGACTATGGGGTGAGAAAACTGTAACTGACTGCACTGGAGAAGATTCAAAATGAAAAAAAAAAAGACTCAAGACAAATTTCTTGGCTCAAGGCATAGTCAGAAAGCCAGAGAGCTTTTATGACTGTCTTAAAAGAAATTTTATGTCTTATAGTCATAGCCATAGTTGATGTATCAAAAAACTCAGAGCCAAAATTTGATGCCTTTGATGGCAGAATTAGAGCAAATTTTGATTCATGGCTCACCAGATCTTTTTGTGAAAGTTGGGACACTGACTGGAAAGAATGGGATGCTAAGAACTGGAAGAGAGATATCTAGGTGGATTTCAGTGTCTGGATTCTTGTAATAACCTCCCTTTCTTGAGGTCTCTGTAATGACCTCAACTAAGGTGATTTCAAAGGGATTGCAAAAGGTTGCTTATTCATCCCAAGACTCATCCTAACACCTTTTATTACTTCCGGACCCATAATCAGAGTAGACCCCAGGGGACAGGTAAAAACGTCCGAGGAGAATTACAAGGTTTTGCCAATTTATATCAGCCTGTAGAAGGGAAGCAGTCCTGCTGAAACCTTGATTGTAGCCCTGTAAAACCCATTTTAAGGCTTCTGACCTACAGAAATATAAATTTGTGTTATTTTAAGGCACTAAGTTTGTGGTAATTCGTCACAGCAGCGGTAGGAAACTAATACAATGGCCTACTAAAGTTTTACTTACTCTGTGTAATAAAAAATTCTAGGTCTGGTGAACAGGAAAGTGGTTTGAGTAGTCACAATATATCACCTAAGTTCAAGATCTAAGCCAGGTCTCAGAAAGAAGCCCTTTGAATGAAGTGAAGGACACATCCTCTTGAAGGATGCTGTGGCCACCCACAAGTATGTACTGTAAATCTTTCTCCTAGTCTTTCCTAAAAGGTTTATGAACTGGGAAGTGGAAAATACCTAAACTTTCCTGGGGTTATTGTACAGAAACACTGACCTGACATTAATACGTGGTGGCTCAAGTTGCTGCCATGGTCTGTCAGAGTAGGGGCTTACGGACATCAGGTGATGCAGTTTCACCTGAGTTCATATTACAGTGGATTTACTGATTTTCCGTTGCTGCATAACAAATAACCAAAACTTTAGTAGCTTCAAACAACATCCATTTTTGTTGTTTGGATTGGCTTGGGATCTCTGCTTGGGGTCTTCCAAGGCCAAAGTCAAGGTGTCTGGTGGGCTGGACTCTTATCTAGAGGCTCTTATCTAGATGCATCTACTTCCAGGCTCATTCAGGTTGTTGGGAGAATGCAATTCCTTGTGGTTGTAGGATGAGGTCCTAGTTTCCTTGCTGACTATTGGCTGGGGAGGTTCTCCTCTGTTCCTAGAGGTTGTATGTGACCACCCCCCCACCCGTATTCAAAGCCAGAAGTGGCACATCAAGTTCTTCGCATGCATTGAATGTCTTTCCCTTTTTCCCTTATGCCAGCAGGTGGAGAAAGTTCTCCGCTTTTAAGGGCTCATATGATTAGATCACACACATACATTACTTTGCTACTTGGATCTTATGACCCAGCTGGTCTAGAGATGTTCAAAGTATCTGGTGGAGATCTTGGCATGAGTCACACACACACCCCCGCTCCAACACACACACCAAAGTGTATACATATGTTCATTATACATTATAATATATAATGTTAAATATTATACTACATTATAATATATACATTATATATACAGAATATACACATTATATATACAGGCTATATATATATTATTAAATATAATTAGGCTTGAGTAACCACTAAAAGTACAAATTAATTGTGCAAGCAAGTAACTCAGACTCTTGGTGATTTCCCTTTGACCAATTAATGATGGAGAAAAAACTGGCTTATTTAAAGAGTGTTACACATTGATACTCTGGCACCAGCTACAACATCATAGCCCCACTCATGGGTGGCCCTGAAAACAGTATGGAAAGAATGGCCTATTGTTTACTTAATTACGTGCCTGCTGGCAGGTTGGGGTGCTGCCCTGGAAGATGTGGTATATGCTCTGAGCCAGCAGGTTATGTCAAGTGCTTTGTTCCATTTTCTCCCATTATCCCATTCTCCACCAGGGGAAGAGTGGCCTGGCTTCTCTCTGCTGTACCGAATAACCCCCTCACATATGTTTTGCTTCCCATTTCTACAACTTTGGGCTCTGTTGATTTAGAAGTATTAGTTTCCAGTGCAGGCTTACTTCCACTAGTGGACACAAAATGGTTCGATTAACCTGGAAGTTGAAAATACCACTTGGTCACTTTGGATTTCTGCTGTAACTGAAAAAACAGCCAAAGGAGGTGCTTACTGTACTGTGTGGAGTTGCCGATCCTGGTTTTTAAGGGGAAATAGGGCTGTTGTTACACAGTGTGGGTGAGGAGGAGTATGTCAGGAACCTCAGAGATTGTCTAGGGTGTCCCCTTATGTCTCCATGACCAGTGGTGAAAGTTAATGGCATACTACAGCAACCCAGTACAGGCCAGTGATTCAGACTCTTCAGGAATTAAATTTTGAATTACGCTGTTAGATCAAGAGACATTTCTAGATGAGGGGCTGACTGAGGGCAATGGAACATGGAATGCGTAGTGGAAGAAGGAAGTTATAGATACCTATGATGGACCAGTTATAGAAACAAGGATTGTAGGAGCTATGGATATTTTCTTCTGAAGAACTTCCAAAGTAGCTTCCACATCAGTTTCATTTTACAGATAAAGAAACCAAGGTAATAGAAGTTAAGTAACTTGCTTAAATCCACACAGCTGTCAAGTGGCAGGGCCAAGCTCAAACGAGTCCTGTCAGACTCCAAAGCCCATGTTTCTTCAATTATACTCCAAAGGTGACAAAGCAGGAATGTAATTTAAAATAAGGTAGATAAATGGTTGGTATAAGAAAATGATGGTATAAGGAAAATGGTTCATGGAGAGTTTCAATTACCTAACATAATAATAATAATAAAAAAAAACCCATCTGCATCTTTATTCTGGAGTCATGGAAGGGAGAGGATATGGGGGTATATGTATAAATACAGCTGATTCACTTTGTTGTACAGCAGAAACTGGCACAATAGTGTAAATCAATTACATTCCTATAAAGAGCTAAAACCCCACAAAACAAACAAACAAACAAACAAAACAACCCAGTAAGATAATTTTGCCATAATTTCAAATCCTGTGGCAGGGAACACAGAAGGACTGCATGGAAAGGAGATGTTTAGCCAAGGAGCTTTCTGGTGTAGAGGGCAAGTACACCCACCCCTACCCCCAGCAAACCATTTCTGTGCGTTTGATTGTTAGTGAGAGAATGCCATCATTGAGCCCAGAACTAAATGCACAGAACAATAAAGCCATGTATCTTTCACGCACTTTGCAATTCTCAAGTGCCATGCCATTGCTAAGTGAGCTGGAGGTTAAGTGCTTATTTAGGACATTGTGGGGCAAGACTTCAAGAGAATCTGTTAGGCAGAAGTTTGAATCCTCTTCAATCTGGGATGGTGCTCGAAAGGATCCAAGACCACAAAGAGCATTTTTGGGTCTCAGCCTGCTATTGTTTGGAATCTGGGGCTGCTCCTGGTGTTCTGGAGGAGCTGGAGGGCACATCTGGAGGGTTGCCTAGACTGTTCAAAGCGGCCAAGAAGGCTCTTCCGTTTCATCTTCTCATCGTGCTGCTGAAGAATTTCCCAAGCTTGTGTGTGAATGGAGTGTTAATTCCAACTTTTATCCCTTTGGGACAGCAGAAATCTTGAAGCCCTCTTAAAAGCACAGCATTCAGAGTGGAGGAACAGAAAAGTTTAAAAAAGGGGCAAGGGAAGTCCTCACAAAAAGTTTCTTTCGGAATGGGAGATGCTGCATAGTCATAGTACTGAGATGACCTCACCAAACTCCTGCTGCTCTGTGCAAGGCTGTGTTTGGTAGGTGCTCAGAGAACTGGACAGAAGTAAGACAGGTGTAAAAGGGAAAACTCTGAGCTGGAAGAGAGCAGCACCACCACTGTCTCCAGCTCTTCTGGAGTTTGTCTTACAAATTGCTCCTGGGTTTTCAACTGGGCAGGGGAGATGCCACCGTTACATATAGCCATCATCAGGGCAGGGGTCCTTCAGGGTTCTCTTGGATGAACTGCATCATTGTCACTTGGAGTGGCACTAAAAATGTAGATTCCTCATGTCTAATCCAGACTCCCCTGGCATCTGTATTTAGAGAAGCTTCCCTTGGTGATTCTTACACATGGAAGTTGAGACCCACCTCTGTAGGAGCTTCTTCTTGTTACCCAATGGTAACATCTACTGAATTCTAGTTATGTACCAGGCATTATACTAAGAGCTTTATTGTTTCATTTAATCTTGACACTATTCCTTGAAGTAAGAACTATTATTTTCTCTAGAATTTTTATAGAAGTGGACCTGAGGCACAGGGAAATATATAACGTGTTCTAGGTCACAGAGTAATTAGTAGAGTTGGGATTTGAACTAAGGTCGTCTAACTACAGAAAGCATGTTCTTAGTCACCATGTTATACCCTGTGGATTTATCCTTTTTTTTCTTACTTTCGCCAAGACAAAGTAATTTTTCCTAAGAGATGAAGGGAAATTGTGTTTTCAGAGGAGAATTACTTTATCCCTACATCACGAGATGTCTGGGCATGGTTGGTTTGGTTGGCATAGCTTCCCCAGCACAAAGTCCCCATCCTCTTCCTGTCGTGAGAATTCACGTTGCCCAGATTCTGCTCCAACCTGCATTCCTACCCTACCTTCTGTTCCATGGCAGGAACCTGGCTCATGGTTGACAGGTCTAAGTGCTTCCTCATACCTACATCTTGGCCCAGTGTGGATACTGTGGTCTTCCCCCCAGTGAAGGATAAATGTATTCTCTCATACAACCTTAAAGACTGGCCAGCTCAAATCCTCCTTTCTCAGAAGCTACCAGGAAACCCACCAAAAACCTTCTCCTGCAAGGTCTCAGGCTTACTTTTCAGCCCTGGGTCAGTTTTCTGGGTTCTTTTGTTTCCTGTAGCAGGTGGCAGTACTGAGTTAGCTCGCCTCTTAAAGCTTCTCTAACTGGAGGGGTTCTATTCCATTTATGACAAATGGAGTGTGGCACCCAGTTTTCTCATTGTTCTAAAGGGAGACATACAGCTTTTTTCATCTGAAGGGTTTTGATGCTGTTCATTATGCAAGCATAGCATAATGCTTGTCTGTATCATAAGACAAGTTTAGGAAACACTGACAAGAGTGTCAAGAAGAAAGACAATTTAAAACTAAAATCTGAAAGCTAGATTAAGGCTTTGACTTGCAATGGAAAACTGAAAGTTATGTGTGATATCAGGGAGGTTTTCCCAGTCATCTGTAACTGTTTCATTGATTGCTTGAAGAAATTTTCCATTTTACTTAGTATTTATTTAAGGGTTTACAAGCTAAATTCACAATATTATGTTTTACAGCTTCAAGTTCGGAAGACAATAGGAAAACTTTGGAGATGAGAGAAAGTGGCAACAAAAAACTGGAACAAGATACCTGGAAAAATGTGAGTTCCTGAAAATGAGAATTCCAGAAAGAAGAGTTAGCAAAGCACACATTAAATGCCTGTCACATGTGCTGTGAAATTACTGAAACATGGGCAAGGTTTGGATTTTAGTTGTGGTCTTTGAAAATCAATGTTAGACTTTAAACACCAGAAAAATGGCTCCAGGCATGCTTTGCAAAGTTGAAAATCTTGATTAATGTGGTAGCCGGTTTTGTCATTGAGGCACCACAGGGATGTTTTTCAGTGTGGTCCTGAGGACAATAGTAAGGTGAAGTGAGGTTCTACCACAGAGAAGCTCCTCTCCAAGCTCAGAATGGAGAGTTGATCCCATGAGGGAACTCAGCTTTGGATCTTCTGAGGATACTTGGTTTAAACTCAGTAAAGCTCAACCGGTGGTGCAGACTCAACCTCACAGTTTCTAAGCATCATTGTCATCTTCCACTTTTTCCCCAATTTTTTTAATTGGGTAAAATACATAACAAAATTTACTACCTTAACCATTTTTAAGTGTGCATTTCTGGTATTAAGTACATCCACGTTGTTGTGCAACCATTACCGCCACCCATCACCAGATCTCTTTCCATCTTGCAAAACTGAAACTCTGGACCCATTAAATAATACCTCCCCATACCCCCCTCCTCCCAGCCCCTCAACCTCCTTTTGACTTTCTGTCTCTGTGATTTTGACTACTCTAAGTAACTCATATAAGTGGAACCATACAGTACTTGTCTTTGTGTGCCATCTTCCACTTTTAAAGCAGGGAAAATTTATCTTATACTTTCTCTCGGGCTTTCCCCCTTCCCTCTCCCTCTCTGTTATCTATCTATATTGATATATAATATATCATGCCCTCATGTACCCTTTGTCTTACCACTCTCTTCTCTTTCCCCACATGCAAAACTTTTCAGAATGTTGATGCAAAAAACAGATTAAACACATTTTTGTTCTCACGAAATTGCCAGGGATTGCAAGTCTTTTTTTTTTTTAAGAACTTTTATTGAGATACAGTTAACATACAATAAACTGCATATATTAGAGTGTACAATTTGGTATTTTTTTTCTTATTAGTAATGTATATATGGGAATCCCAATCTTCCAATTCATCCCACCCCAACCGCCCCCCCCCCCGCTTTCCCCACTTGATGTTCATATGTTTGTTCTCTACATCTGTGTCTCTATTTCTGCCTTGCAAACCAGTTGATTTGTACCATCTTTCTATATTATGCATATATGTGTTAATATACAGTATTTGTTTTTCTCTTTCTGACTCACTTCACTCTGTATGACAGTCTCTAGGTCCATCCATGTCTCTACAAATGTCTCAATTTTGTTCCTTTTTATGGCTGAGTAATATTCCATTGTATATATGTACCACATCTTCTTTATCCATTCCTCTGTTGATGGACATTTAGGTTACTTCCATGACCTGGCTATTGTAAATACTGCTGCAATGAACATTGGGGTGCATGTGTCTTTTTGAATTATGGTGTTCTCTGGGTATATGCCCAGGAGTGGGATCGCTGGGTCATATGGTAATTTTAGTTTTAGTTTTTCAAGGAACCTCCATACCATTCTCCATAGTGGATGTATCAATTTACATTCCCACCAACAGTGCAAGAGGATTCCCTTTTCTCCACACCCTCTTCAGCATTTACTGTTTGTAGATTTTCTGATGATGTCCATTCTAACTGGTGTGAGGTGATACCTCATTGTAGTTTTGATTTGCATTTCTCTAAGAATTAGTGATGTTGAGCAGCTTTTCATGTGCCTCTTGGCCATCTATATGTCTTCTTTGGAGAAATGCCTATTTAGGTCTTCTGTCCATTTTTGGATAGGGTGGTTTTTTTTTTTTTTGATATTGAACTGCATGAACTGTTTATATATTTTGGAGATTAATCCTTTGTTGTTGATTTGTTTACAAATATTTTCTCCCATTCTGAGGGTTGTCTTTTCATCTTGCTTATAGTTTCCTTTGCTGTGCAGAAGCTTTTAAGTTTCATTAGGTCCCGTTTATTTATTTTTGTTTTTATTTTCATTACTCTAGGAGGTGGATCAAAAAAGATCTTGCTGTGATTTATGTCAAAGGGTGTTCTTCCTATGCTTTCCTCTAGGAGTTTTATAGGGTCTGTCCTTACATTTAGGTCTTTAATCCACTTTGAGTTTATTTTTGTGTATGGGGTTAGGGAGTGTTCTAATTTCATTCTTTTACATGTAGCTGTCCAGTTTTCCCAGCACCACTTATTGAGGAGGCTGTCCTTTCTCCATTGTATATCCTTGCCTCCTTTGTCATGGATTCGTTGACCATAGTTTATCTCTGGGCTTTCTATCCTGTTCCATTGATCTATATTTCTGTTTTTATGCTAGTACCATATTGTCTTGATTACAGCACTTTGACAAAATCATTTCACTCTTTTTGACTTCCACTGATGCTGTTGAGAAGTCAGAGTAAATGAGCTATCAATCTAACTGTAACTTTTGAAAAGAATGTCCTTTTTCTCCACACGCTTTTAAAATTTTCTTTGTCTTTGGTTTTCTGAAGTTTCAAAGAAATGTGTCTAGTTGTGGGTTTCTTTTCATTCATGTTGCTTGGACTATTTGGGCTACTTGATCTGTGGATTGATGAGCACATTGACGCCTTTCATCAATCCACAGATCCAAGGAGCCCAGCAAATGATACATTGTTTCATCAGATACTGTATATTCTCCATTCTCTCTTTCCTCTCCTTTTGGGAATTAAATATCTATTAGATCTTCTCACTGAATTTGTATGTGTCATATCTTTTATTTTTCATCATTTTTGTCTCACTGGGTTTTATTCTGCAAGACTTGCTTCTAACCTATCTTCCTTTATGCTTGTTTTTATTTTTGTAATATTTAATATACTCTTAAACCCATTTACTGAGTTTTTAATGTCAATTTCAGAATTTCTATTTAATTATTTTCTATTCTACTGTATATCACTTTCAAAATATTTTCTGGTTTTATATTAGTTATCTGCTGCTGCATAACAAATTATCCTCAATCTTGTCACTTAAAATGACAATTTTTATCACATAATTTGTGTACATCAGAAAGCTAGGTGTAGCTTAGCTGAGTTCCTCTGCTTTAGCTTCTCACAAGGTTATGATCAATGTGTTCTATGGGGCTGCAATTATCTCGAGGTTCTACTGAGAGAGGATCCCCTATTCTAAACTCACTCACATGTCTGTTACCAGCCCTTGGGTCTTGGGAGAATGTTGGCTGGAAACATCAGTTCCTTACCACGTGGGTTTCTTCATAAGGTAGTTCACTACATGGCAGCTTGTTTCTCCAAAGCAGTGGCTCTAATTGAAAAAGATGGGGTGGGGGTGGAGGGGGGGAGGGAGAGGGAGAGGAAAGCCAGCAAGACAAAAACTCTTTTTTGTAATCTAGTCTCAAAAGGGATATCTTATCACTTTTGCCATATTCTGTTTGTTAGAAGTGAGCCACAAGGTCCAGCCCACACAGGAATTACACAAAAGAACGAATAATAGAAAGTGGGGATTTTTGACAGCCATTTTAGAGGCTGTCTATCACAAGTTCCATGCTGAAATCTGAAGCTTCACTAGCTCCATTAACATAGTAAACACAGTTATTTTACAATCTATAGTGATATTTATTTAGAATTTCTGTATGTTGGTCTTTGTATGTTGCCTATTATTTCCATTGGTTCCATCTCATGGCATTTTTTTCTCCTTGATTATCTGATTATCTTTGATTATGTGGATTATCCTGCAATTAAACAATATTTGTAGACATAATTTGAGGCCCAGGAAGATGTTGTTTTCCTCTAAAGACAATTTTGAAAGATTGATTTTGTTAGATATTGGTGGTATGGAGGAAAAGTAACAATTTGGATTCATCTTAATCCTATAGGATTCAGGGTTTGAGATTTTCTGTATTCCTCAGGTAGTTTAATGCTGGTTTGCAGTCCACATAAGGGCTTATTCATTTCTAGTTTAATCTTCCTCCTAAGATGCAGACTTTCAAGGTTTCAGTCCAAGATAGGGGGTTGTTTCCCAAAGTCCTCACGCTTTACGTTCCTGGATTCTGATATTTTTACTCTACTCTTTTTTTTTGGGGCTGCGCTCCATGCAGGATCTTAGTTCCCCCACCAGGCATCAAACCCGTGCCCCCTACAGTGGAGGCTTGGAGTCTTAACTACTGGACTGCCAGGGAGGTCCCTGTAACCTACTCTTTAAAGCCTTCTCTAAAGCATGACTGTGTCTTTCACTTATCACTTCCAAATTGATAAATGTTCCGAGGACAAAAGCATTCCCAATTGCAGGCCTCATTTTCCTGGGTTTGTTTTCTTCCTAGATCTTGGTCCAGTAATTTTTCTACCATTTTGTCAGCATTCTGATACCTATAGAAAATTAAAAAAAAAAAATTCACCACTTCTTTTTATCTGTCTTCAGTGGGAGGGATGGTCTGAATAACCCAGTCCATAACTCACAAACTGAAGTACAGGACTTCCTAGGTGGTGTAGTGGTTAAGAATCTGCCTGCCAATGCAGGGGACATGGGTTCGAGCCCTGGTCCAGAAAGATCCCACATGCCACAGAGCAACTAAGCCCATGTGCCACAACTATTGAGCCTGTGCTCTAGAGCCCATGAGCCACAACTACTGAGCCCGTGTGCCATAACTACTGAAGCCCATGTGCCTAGAGCTCGTGCTCCGCAACAAGAGAAGCCACTGCAGTGAGGAGCCCGCGCACCACAATGAAGAATAGCTCCTGCTTGCCGCGACTAGAGAAAGCCCATGTGCAGCAACGAAGACCCAAAGTAGCCAACAAATTAAATAGATAAATAAATTTATTAAAAAAAAAAAGCTGAAGTACCAGTTTGCTTTTCTTTGCATTTTACCACATGGGTTTGTATTCCTAAACAATATATTAAGTTCCTTTTAAAGTTCCATATAACAATTTTTCCTGTGGTATGTATTGTTCTGAAACTTGCTTCTTCACTCAACATTATGTTTCTTGGTGTCATCCATGTTGATGTGCATCGTTCTAGGTTACTCATTTCCACCCAGATATAGACTTTTATTGTGTGAATACATCATTCTTTATTAGTTCTCCTATCAATGAATATTTGGGTCATTTTCAATTTTTTGCTATTCTGAACAGTGTTGTAATTAAATTTATCATATTTAATGAAAATATTTAAAAGAAGATATAAGTAAATGGAGAGCTATGCCATGTTTATGGATAAGGAGACTCCGTATTGCAAACATGTCAGTTTTTCCTGAAATGATTTATAGAATCAATTTATGCCTTAAAAACTCAACATATTGCATTCCAATGAAATAATTTTTGCATTTAGTCAATGATTACTAGTGGATATAAAACCACGAGGTGAAAGTTGTTTAGTAACTGGATATTTACACAGTGCCAGGGTATCATGCCACAGCTGACTTGCTAATGGCAAAGGAAAATAAGTATTTTTACATTGGAGAGAACTGGCAGTCACTGTCTTAACCAGGGAGCAAACTCAGATTCATAATGATGAGATGATTTGTCATGATGTGATTTGTGATGTGCTACAGTATAAAGTACCCACCATTAACTATGAAGTATTTGTGCCAAAAGTATTTAACCTGAATTTAGCCAACTTTTCAAGCCATATTTCTTATTTACAGGAAATACAGGAGATTGAAGAAAATGTTAAGAACATTATCCAGAAGTAATCAGACAAATCCAGAATTTGTGGGACAGTCTATAGGACACCTAACCCGATGGCTACAAAAAGTGAATGTTGTGAAAAAAAAAAACTGGTGAGAAGCTTCTTCTAGAACACAAAAGACTTAAAAGATGTAACAATCAAATAGGATGTGTACACCTTGATTGGAACCTGGTACAAAAAAATGCTAATGTGTAAACACATTTTTGGATAATTGTGGAAATGTAAATGTGGACTGAACATGAGATGATTACAGGGAATTGTTAATTTTCTTAGATATGATAATGACATTATAGTTATGGAGGAGGAAGCTCTTATTGTTAGAAAATTAACACAAATATTTAACAGTAAAATCATAATGCCTATTATTTTTAAATGTATAGAGATACAAGTAAACTCTACAAATATATCCTTATATGTAAGTAAAGCAAATGTGGCATATATTAAAAATTACTGAATCTGGCTGGTAATTATACAGGTGATCATTGCACTATTCTTTCTGTGTATTTGAAAATTTCACAAAAATCACAGCAAAATACATCAAATTAGATTGTGAAAATTCCAGTGGGATTTTCATAGAATCTATCAAGCTGGTTCCAAATTTTATATGGAAGGAATGGCCAAAAAAAAAGCCTTTTTCTTGGAAAAGGGCCAAGAATAGTCAAAACAGTATTGAGATAAACTAGGCAGGGGCATTTATTATGAGATATGGTAACTAGAACAGTTTGGCATTGGTGAGTGATAGAAAAACAAACCAAGGATAAATTTAGGGAGCACAGAACGTGGTCCTTACAATGATGTAAACTTCGTATATGACAAAGATGGCACTGCAGATCAATGGGCAAAGGGTAAACGTCAGTAAATGGGCTGGGACAATTGGCTATCTATATAGAGGGAAATGAAATTGGATCTCTACATCACATCACTCACACAAATCAATTCCATATAGATTGAAAGTTTAAATGTGAAGAGCAAGCTTATAGCAGGGTACAGGAGGATATATGACTTCAGGATAGGAAAGGCTTTCTTTAGAAGGATACAAAATCATTAACAAAAACAAAAGACTGAAATATAGCTATGTTATCTAGGAATCTCTGTACATAAAAAATCATTTAAAAATGAAGAGACAAAACATAAACTGGAAGAACTTATTTCCATACATATAACAAAATTAAAGGATAACAAAAACAAAATTTAAAAAATTCTAAAAATCAGTAAGAAAAAGTTCAACAATGCAACAAACAAGCAGGTGAAAGATGTGACTGTTTGATAGAGAGGTTGAAATAAGTTGAATGAACATTTATTTATTCCACAAACTTTTATTGAGTATCTCTATTTGGAGCCAAGCATGAGGTTATAGCAGTAAACAAAACAGATGAATAATCTTGCCCTTGAGTGACTAACAGTTTAGTGGGTAGCACTGGTAAAGAGAAATAAGAATTCAAGACTGGAAAAGAAACTGTGAGTCAGTACAGTTTGGTGGACTGGAGTGCAGGCTCGGTAGTCAAACTCCTGGATATGATACCAGCTTTTCCTCCAACTAACTCTGGCACCTTGTGCACATTCCTTCAATTCTTTAAGCTTCTACTTCCTCTTCTGGAAAATAAGAATAACAAAAGTATCCACCCCATATGGTTGTTGAGAAAATTTAATGAGATGATGATACGTGCAAAGCACTTTAACATGATGCCTGGTGAAAAGGAAAACCAAACCAAACCAAACCAAACCAACCAACAGTGTTTTTCTTTCTATGGAAGGAAGAACTCAGTTCTTCTATACTGTGTTTCTCTCCTGTGTGTCTCCTTTATTTTTACATAGAACACTTCATTTCTATAGTAATCACTCAACACATATTAGATCTTCTTCTTAATCACCTATTTTAATAATCCTCCTAATGAGTAAAAGTCAATTAAATTATGAAACCACCACTTCAGAACACTGAGTCACACTTTGTACCACTGGCTACTCTGGACTCTGGATCCTGCAGCTGCTCTGACTGTCCCTGGAAACTCAACAGGTGCAATGTCAATTTCAGTTACTTCGGAAAAATCCAAACATCCACCGATAGAGAAGGAAACTGATGAGCTCACTAGTGAGGACGTATGGAATGAGAAGAAAATGTAGAGGAGAAAAATGTCTCCAAGTGTGTCAACCTTTAAAGGATGAGCAGAGGCAGTGAATCCCACCGAAGACATTGAAAAACAGCAACAAAGAACTGGGGAGACAACTAATAGTGTAACGATTTGGAAAGTAAGGGAAGAAAGAGCTTCAAGGCGGGGGCAGTTAACAGTGCCCTGTGCTGCTGAGGGTTAAAGTAGGACACACACATGTCTTCTGGGTTTAGCAAGAAGGAGGCTCTCGGTGACCCTGATGAAAATAGTTTGCAAGGTTGCAAGAAGCCCCGTTACCATGGGCTGTGGAATTGGAAGGAGGCAGGATGGAAGCAATGAGTGTAGACAGCTCTCTCTAGAGGAAGAAGAGAACCAGAAGGACATGGACTCAAGATGCCCAGGAAGTTTGTCTTCTTTTGCTTAAAGGTTGGAGAGATTGGAGGATATTAAAATGCAGATGTGAAAGAACCAGAAGAAATGGAAAACTTGAAGAATGGGCACGAGAGAAGTTACTAAGGAAGAGGATGGAATGTTTATGGAGAGTCTACTCCACTTTAGGCACTTAGAGACACACGGAGAAAGGAAAGACAGTCCCTGACGTCCACAAAATATCGAGTCAAAGTAAGTTGTTTTTTCTCTATCTTCCATTCTGTCCTCTTTGCCCAAAGTAGTAACTTTTTATAATCGGAAAAAATAGGACCGAATTTAATAAATATTTTCAACTTGAAGCAGGTGTTCTGCTATGAAGTATAAAGTATTAATAATGTTCTAAATGTTCTAAATCCTGAACACTTTCATCTAGGATGTGTTCTGAGAATTACACCCCCAGTGGTAGCAAATAGCCATGAACAGAATTAGGGAGGGGCACACAGGAAACCACAAAGGTAATAAGAATGCTCTTCTTCTAAAAGTGGATGATAGGCACCGAGAAGCTAGTTGTATCATTTTTCATTATAGTTATTCTATTGTATGTGCTCGATATTTAATAATAGAGCGGAGGATGTGTCTAGCAGATTATTTGCAGTTCTTAGGTTGGATGGTGGGCTCATGAGTGTTTGTTTTATATGCATATACATTATACACACATCTATACTTCATATGTATTAAACCTTACAAAATACATCATTTAAAAAGTGAAGAACAGAGAGGAGCATGTCTTCTGTAAACTTCGTGAATATTATCAATCTGGAAATCTTAATTAGGAAATTCCTGGGCCTGTGTGGAGTGGGTCTGTGGAGATCAAGAGGAACAAGTGGGAGGAGGTATTTGCTTGTGAGTCAGAGTTAAGCAGCCTTTGCATTGACCTTTGTGCTTCACCCTTGGTTGCCACAGGTGAGGCCATGGAAGCCTTGGGTCAAGTGCTTGGGGCTTCTGTGTCCATCTGACAGGTGAGGTCAAAGGCTGATGTCACTTACATGGTTTTTACCAGGTCTCTCTCTCCATGTTGTGCCCACAACCTCCCAGGAAACTTCAAGGCTCTTTTAGGCCCCAGGGCTGCTTTTGGGATGCCATCTACCTGCTCAGAGGCCCCTGGTCTTTCTTCCTGCAGAGCTGGGAGTCCAGCCTACTTTCTTCTTCTCTTACACAGCTCCCACCTTTTCTACTCCTTGATGTTCCCTGCCCTGAAGACAGACTATGAAATGGGATGGGTTTCTCCAACTTCTTCCAAGATAACCTCCAAATTCCCTTTTCCTTTTCAGCCTTTTCCTAATCACTACAGGTAAACAGACAGCAGAGAACCCAAATTCCAAGAATGGGAAGTGGAGAATCTTAAAATCCTGCAGCCTTCTTTTAGAGCTGGCTCCTTGTCTGTAGTTCCTGACTTCCCTCCGAAATGCTCTGTTTTCTATCTTGAGTTGAGATATGGTAGGTGGGGTTGATCTCCCACTTCCTAATGCTCCATGAAGGCCCAGGTGGCTACCATAAAAATGGCACGCGTGGATCCCCTGCTGGAGCATAACCGGCTGAAGGCCCCGGCTGTGGGCTCTTAGGCCTACCACTGCCGCAGGGCTCACGTTTCCTGCAGCCTCCTCTCTGTTGATGACTGGTTCGTGGTGGGGTTATGAAGGCCAGCCCATTCTGGGGAGATGAGGCTCCATCCATGACTCTGTTTCAAGAATCCCCCACTGACTTGGCCAAACCTTTCTTGGAACTCTCTGTAGTCTGAAACTCTTCCTAGCCAGCCCTCCTCCCTTGCCTTTGTCCTTCTATGGGTGTCAGATTTGTCTTGGCCTGAGGCTCTCCTCACCTCCTTGTGCTCCTTTCTCCCTTTACTTTCTTGCATGTCTAATCCCATCTTGATGTCTGATTCTTGGCAAACATGAATTAATGAATTAATGCAATGCTCTTTTGTAGCACAGAGGCCTATAATGTGAATAGGATCAAGATGTTCCTCTAAAATTTAGGTTTGTGAGATGCTTCAGTGTGGGGCATACCTATCCCCATGAGCTCAGGTGGGGATATCCTACCCTGGGGACTTTATCACACCTCTCTGTGTAGCTAGGACTTAAAACTATCCCTCAGCACTACCCCTCAGAGACCTTGAGACTAGAGGCTGGTGCTGGAGATGGCACTATGGGCAGGTGTGGGAAGAAGCCCAGGCAGGTGTAGCTCCATCTCTGGGGAGGCTGGGCATGGAGATCTTCCCAGAGAGAGGTTGGATGTGCAGGTGGACAGACAGAGGAATTCAGCAACTGGGTGGTATGCAGAGGTCTGGGCTTGTGGAAGATGGCTGAAATGAGGGGTGTAACACACTGTAACCTCACCCTCGGGGATGGGGTCAAACCCAAGACTTTAATCTCTGAAGCCAAAGACAGGGTCTGTCCCTAGTCCCAGAGAGACTGGACCATCACTGGAAGAAACTGGACACAGGTCTCAGCAGGACGTTGCTTGGGGTGCGTCAGTGGCCCCCCTGCACTAAAGCAGGGCTCTCTGCAGCCCTCCTGACTTGGACAGATGAAATCTGGGGCTAGGGTAGAAGGGAACCTGAGAGTGGGGTCAGGTAGAGAGGGGAGGGCGGGCCCCAGGAGCAGAGGGCCACTACAGGAGTGGAGATGGCTGGCTGGCTGGTTAGGTACCTGGCTGTGCTGTGAGCCATGTGAGAGGCTGCAGCAGGACCATGTGCTGTGTTCACAGGGGGCACGGTGGGGTCACTGGGCAGGCTTACTGTGGGGTACAGGCTACTTTGTGACAATTGCCCACTTAAAGTCTGTGTTTGACAGGTGTGACAGGCATTAAACATGTTCCTAAGTGCAAGGATTGGTTCAATCAGCCCTCTAGCCCATATTGGGAGCTGGAGAGCTTGAAGGGCCCCTGACAGGTGTTGAAAGTCCCCGGTAATGGTATTAACAGAAAACAAGGATATTTGAGAACTGATTGTGTAACAGAGAAGAACAAACATAACTCCATATTGGATCTATTCCTTTAGCTCTAACCTTTGTGCTCTGTTGCCTGTGCTCTGTACCTTTGCAAAAGAGTGTTGCCTATACCCTGAAATATACATGATAGCCCATTCTCAAGGCTCTGCCTCCCAGGATTGACCTTTAAAGGTATAATGCTTTTCCATTCATATAGAGATAAACGTTGCATAACAGAGAATAACATTTCTCTTGTTGAAGGTTTACAGGAACATCATGACCAGACCTATGTGGACAGCTGCAAGAACAAAGGATTATCACATCCTGCTTGGAATCTGGCAGGCACTGACAAGTTTGCAATAACCAGCCACACCCTCTCCCCTTTTAGTATAAAAGAAACCTGAATTCCAACTTGGGTGAGATGGTTCTTTGTGATACTAGTCCACCATCTTCTTGGTCTGCTGGCTTTTCAAATAGAGTCACTCTTCCTTGCCCCAACACCTTGTCTCTTGATTTATTGGCCTGCCATGCAGCGAGCAGTATGAGCTTGAACTTGGTACCAATTGCTTTCCTTAGCCTTTAATTCTAGTCCCCTTTCCATATCCATCTTCAACCCAAACTGCTACAAATGGGAAACTGACATGCTGAGCTTCTTCCTGGACTCAGGCTTAACAAAGGTACACATAGCCAGAAATCTCTAGAGGAGATGAAGGAGTAGCCACACCTTCATAATACAGATGCTGCAATGTCAATCCCCAAACATACACAGCTGGCTGAGAAGCAGCAGAATTGATATAGGAACTGAGCAAATTCCAGGCAGCACGCAGGTGCCAGCGTCAGGCAGCAGAGCCAGCAGCCACATCAGACCAGAGAATGAAGAAGCAGTTGGTTGGGAGTTCAAGAAGAACTGTGTCAAGTGCTGTTTCTCAGATTTGCCTCTTTGGAATAACCACTTCCCTAGGCTTGGGGGATGTAGGTGCTAGTTAAATATTCAGATTCCCGGATATCTCTCCAGACTTGCTGCTTTACAGTCTCCAGATGATGACTTAGGTGTTTTTAACAAGCATGTTTAGGAAACATTGGCACAGAAGAAGGTGCATCTTAAATCAGGGGATTTGGCCTGTTAACCTAATCCTCTGTTGGCCCTCTGCTGAAAATGTTTGCTTTGATTTGTTTCTGATGATTTCCATCCATGCTATGACTGCAGACCCTTTGGCAACATGTGGAGATCTTACTATGGTGGAGACATAGAAAGTTATAACACAAAAGGACCCTTTCAAGAGCCAGGGAAGAGGACATCAAGTACCAACTATTCTCTAGATATTGTGCTGGGCATTTTTTTAAATTGAGATACAGTTAACAGACAATAAAGAGCATATATTTAGAGTGTACTATTTGGTATCCCAATCTCCCAATTCATTCCCCCCCAACCCTCCCCGCTTTCCCCACTTGGTGTCCATATGTTTGTTCTCTACATCTGTATCTCTATTTCTGCCTTGCAGTTCCTCTTTCATAGTTGTTACCATTTGCCTTATGTATTGAGGTGTTCCTATATTGGGTGCATATATATTTATAATTGCTATCTCCTCTTCTTGGATGGATCCCTTGATCTTTATGTAACGTCCTTTCTTGTCTCTTGTAACATTTTTTATTTTAAAGTCTATTTTATCTGATATGAGTATTGCTACTCCAGCTTTCTTTTGATTTCCATTTGCATGGAATATCTTTTTCCATCCCCTCACTTTCCGTCTGTATGTGTGCCTAGGTCTGAAGTGGGTCTCTTGGAGACAGCATATATGTGGGTCTTGTTTTTGTATGCATTCAGCCAGTCTGTGTCTTCTGGTTGGTGCATTTAGTCCATTTACATTCAAGGTAATTATTGAGATGTATGTTCCTCTTACCATTTTCTTAATTGTTTTGTTTTTGTTTTTGTAGGTCCTTTTCTTCTCTTATGTTTCTGGCTTAGAGAAGTTCCTTTAGCATTTGTTGTAGGGCTGGTTTGGTGGTGCTGAATTCTCTTAGCTGTTGCTTGTCTGTAAAGCTTTTGATTTCTCCATTGAATCTGAATGAGATCCTTGCTGGGTAGAGTATTCTTGGTTGTAGGTTCTTTCTTTTCATCACTTGAAATATATCATGCCACTCCCTTCTGACTTGCAGAGTTTCTGCTGAGAAATCAGCTGTTAACCATATGGGAGTTCCCTTGTATGTTATTTGTCATTTTTCCCTTGTTGCTTTTAATAACTTTTCTCTGTCTTTAATTTGTGTCAGTTTGACTACTATATGTCTTGGCAGGTTTCTCCTTGGGTTTCTCCTTCCTGGGACTCTCTGTGCTTCCTGGACTTGGGTAGCTATTTCCTTTCCCATGTTAGGGAAGTTTTCAACTATAATCTCTTCCAATATTTTCTCAGGTCCTTTCTCTCTCTCTTCTCCTTCTGGGACCTCTAAAATGCAAATGTTGGTGCATTTAACATTGTCCCAGAGGTCTCTTAGGCTGTCTTCAGTTCTTTTCATTCTTTTCTCTTGATTCTTTTCTGCATCAGTGATTATCACCATTCTGTCTTCCAGGTCCCTTATTTGCTCTTCTGCCTCAGTTAATCTGCTATTGGTTCCTTCTTGTGTATTTTTCATTTCCGTTATTGTGTTGCATATCTCTGTTTGTTTGTTCTTTAATTCTTCTCGGTCTTTGGTAAACTTTTCGACCTTTGCATCCAATCTTTTTCCAAAGTCCTGGATCATCTTCACCATTATTATTCTGAAATCTTTTTCTGGAAGGGTGCCTATCTCCTCTTCATTTACTTGTTTTCCTGGGGTTTTATCCTGTCCCTTCATCTGGTACAAAGTCCTCTGCTTTTTCATTTTCTCTATCTTTCTGTGGCTGTGGTTTTCAGTTCCACAAGACGAGATACTGCTGATACTGCTTGATGCTGCTGTCTGCCCTCTTGTGAAGGAAGCTATCTAGGAGGCTCGTGTGTGCTTCCTGATGGGAGGGACTCTGTGCTGGGCATTTTTACATACGTTATCTCACTGATTTCCTCAGAGCAACCTGAGGTAGGTAATTTTTATTCCTTTTCCACGGTAGAAAAAGAAGCTTGCATAGGTTAAGTAATTTGTTCCAAATTATGCACTTAAAAGGGGGCAGAGATAAGGTTTAATTGAACAGTCTTCAGCTGACATGAAAACCCTAACCTTTCCTTGAGAAAAGAAAGGTTATATTGCCTTTGAGATCAGCAAGACACTTCATTTTGGAGAGGAGGAAACTGAAGCACAGAGGCATGATGTGACTTGCTGAAAGTCACATGGAGAGCTATGGTAGCTCCAGGATAGGATCCCACGCCCCCTAGGTCCTGTTCTGGGGCCCTTTCTATGAAGCCATACAGGTGCTGGACTGTGGTTGGAAACCCTGATCCGGTGAGACTCACCGTGTCTCCAGCACAGAGTTCAAGCTGGCAGAAGTTCCCCTTGTGGAGGTTTGCACCCTTGACCGTGTTATGCACTTCTGGGTCTGCTTCACTGACCAAACTCAAACCTGTGTCTCTGCTAAGATCTCAGACCTTTATATTATCTGTCTCTCATTTGCTATTTCCCATACATGAGACTAACTAAGAAAACTACATCAAAGCAAATGTTTGTAAGAGTCAGCTCTTTTAGATGAGCTTTCAAAAATTTTCCCTTGAAATAGAAGGCAGGCTTTTTGTTTTAATGGCTGCCTGTAAAAACTTACCTTGTACTCATTAATAAAGCAAAAGAGGAAGGTTGCCAGGCGGGGGCAGAGAATGTGGAGAGGTGACCACAGGTGACAAATGACTCAGTGGGCAGCAGGCTGTATTCTTTGACCTGGTAAACAAAAGCGACTCCCTCTGGGTCACGGTTTGTGCCCAGCAGCCGCAAGACAGGGGGGTGGGGGACCAGAGAGCATGGACCTGCACAGCTTCTCAATGTACTGGGAATATGCTCTGAGCGTTCTTCTTTCCACGTCTTTTCTCATGAAGTTCCCTCTGCCCAGGATGCTCTTCTTGATTTCCTCTCTGATCAATTCCTATTCCTTCTCTAAAGCCAGTTCAAATTCTGTCTCCATAAATAGTTTGTCATTTCTCACATGAAGGTAACTGCTCTCCCACTTCAGACCTTCTAGTGCTTGCCATCTCATACTGTTTTACTAAATGTTGCTCTCTTTTGCACTGACTTCCATTTCTGTCTTAGCTGCAAGATCCTTAAGGGCAGGGAATCCTGTCTTTCCTATCTTGTTCTCCTTCAGTGCCTTGCACAGTGCCTTCCAGGGCAACATCAATGATTAAGGAACACTGTACAGAACCCCCACAACTGGATCTCCAAACATGGGGCCAGCATAAAAACAGCTGGACAGGCTTCTACCACCCAATTTTTAAGTGCCTTCTATTTGAAGAATCTTACAGTTACTTTTTCTCACAGCCCTCAACTTCTTCCCTTCTTTCTGTGGCTCTGCTTGAGGGAGAACTCTTTCAGCTAGTGGTCATTTTAGAGCACATGGCTGGGTGTTGGGGCATAAAGAAATCCTATTTCTTTCCTGGTTAAGATCCGTCTGGAATCCTGGAAGAGTATCTTCTTTCCTCTGTTGAATTCACTGGGGACTTGGATTTCACTGGTTGAAAGAGCTGTGTATTTCTGGGCCTGAAGCTGGAGAAATGGCCAACTTGAAGAGGATGCAAAAGTAATAGAGGGAAGCCCTAGGGAGAGGGGAAAGGGAAGGTCCCTGGCAGGACGGCTAGGTGCTTCCCCAGCTCTCCTCACCTGAGGATATCAGATGTCTTAATGGAGTCTTTGGGAAAATGGTTGCAAGGGGCTGCGAAGAAATGGAAAGGACTTAGACATTTGGAGGCAGGCTAGGATAAAGAAGCCGGCACCATAGTGGCTTTCAGAGAAGGGATAGTTTGGAGCAACTGAAACTGGAGGCTGATAGTCAGAGATTTGCTAATTTTTAGAGTGGAAAGTGATGCAACCCCTGAGCTTGCCCTCAAAGAGAGTCACTGGGACCAGGCAGAAAAGGCTTGACTTTCCAAGAGATGGAGAGGACTAATGAGAGCATTATGGCTTTGGACTGGAGGGTGACCAGAAAAGGGAAATGACATACGATTATAACCCTGAACTCTGAATTTACCTAATTCAAAGCAGTTTTTACACCCAGTAATTTCCTAACAAAGCTGTAAAGTAACTTGTAGGCTGCATAGCTGATTGCCGGAAAGTGCGTGATGAAGGTGGAACGGAGGGAGACCAACACTCTGCAGCTCTCACTGATGCAGACAGAATGTCACCCACATGGGAGGTGAAGTGACTTCAGGGCTGTGTGCATCTTGTCTCTGGGTGGGCAGCGTCAGGGGCAGATCCAGCTATGCTGGAAAGAGGATTTGAACTGGAACTGTTACTGACCTTCCCCAATAAGGGTCCTTCTGCCCGGTGTCTTTGGAGCCAATAGAAAGAGACGAGTTTGGTTGGAAAGCAAAGGAGTTTTATTCTTCCATCAAAGAATGGAGAGGAGCCAGCTCCTGCTCTGGAGTACAGGCTCTTTGGGGGGGTGGGCGGTGGGGGGTGGCGCTCTCCCTGGGTGGGCGCAGCCGCCCTGCTCACAGCTCCAGATCCGAGCCTGGAGCAGCGTCTCCGCACACGGCGCGCTGCCGCCGCCATCTTGCAAGGAGGCCTGGGTCCCGGCGCTTGTTCCCTGGGAGCGGAGGGGTCGGCACAGCCATTTCGCACAGGAGCGCTGGTGTGAAGTGCTGGTGCGAGGCCTCTGCACACGGTTCCCTGCGAGCAAGCGACGCTAGACAAAGCACAAAGGAAAAGAAAAAAAAAAGGTTACACTTTATTTTATTACCCAGATTCTATTTTTATTTCCCATGAATTGTTAATGGGCTTTGCTGGTGACAGAACCATCCAGCGGGGTTGTGGCCCGCCCTGTCCTCTTTCCCACCTTTATCCCTGAAAATCACCTAAGATTGTCAGTGGAGTTTGAAGATCAGGATTAAGATCTGTTAGAGCTTTTTCCATAGTTTTAAGTGGATGGAACCTGCCAGTGCTTTCTTTTCCCAGCAGCGCCTGAGGGAGGGAGCCCAGTACTTGTCCGGGACCCCATCGTGCTCTGTGAGGGACCCTTCAGCTCAGGTTACAGTCAGATTAGGTCGGTGGCCTTCCACAGCCTTCTGGAAGGAGGAAAGAGGGAAGCACAGTCATCCCTGTGAGTGGGAGTGAAAACTAGAGGTAATGGTGGGGGTGGGGTGTAGGTGAGATTGTCGTATTAATTTATTGGAACCAGGATAGGTGTGCTTATGTAAAGTTAGCCCTAAAGCAAACTTTTGGGATTGGAAATATTTTCCTGTTAATTTTCATAATTAAACGGAAAATGTTTTTTTTTTTTTTAAACTGGAAAATTTAATCCTAAAATGGTACAAATTGCATTTTCTAAAAGTAACCTCTTAAAAAAAATCAGACACGAGAATGGAAAATACATTTTGATAAGCTATCAATGATAATTGGAAGTCACGACCTATGCATCTGATGTTGAATGGAACACACAGTGCTAGAAACTGGGCACCAGACCCCACTGCTCTCCTAGTGCCTTTCTTGGCATCCTGGGGAATGTAGTGAAAAGAAGGACGAATTGGGCCTGCATAATCTAAGGAAATTCAACTGACCCCGGTGTGCAGTATAGCCTGGCGCCCTCTGTGGAGTTTGCTCTTTTCTTCCTATCAGGTGTGTAGAATCAGTACAGTTATACCGGCATTCCTCACCTCGCATGGTTCTGGTATGCAAGAATTTTCCATGAACATGATTTAGTTAAATAACAGCAGCCTCCAAACACGAGTTCAAATTTCAGTTACCATGTATAGTAACTGAGAGTAATTATGTAAGATACACACTTCGGGGCTAAGTCTACAGTCCACAAATCATTTCATAAAAAGCAAATTCACAGCAGGAGCACTGACCAATCACTTCATTCAAAGTCTGTCGATGATTGGTCACTGAGCTCGTCCTTCAGGTTATGCAAGGACAGAAGAGCCTTCTGTAGGTGTTCCCAGTAATAAACCCATGTGACATTAATTTTTTAAAATTGAAACATGTTAACAATTGAAATGAACTTGAGTGAAAATTGAAAGACAGAATTGCCCAACAAAGATGAAAGTGCCAAAAAGAGTCACGAAGTGTTGACACTGGAAGTGAAATTTGAATTGAATGTAAGTGAAGTTCCAAAAGAAATAGCTGACTGTTGACACTACCACTCTTCCAGAGACTCTAGATATGAGACATGCCTTCACCAAGGCATAGAGAAGAATCTTGCTCTGTATCAAAGTCATACAAGAAGGCAAGCACAGTTTCAACTACTCTTGATAACATTTTTTTTAAAACAAAGAAAGCACTTAGTGTTTCTAATGTATTAAATTAGAGTGTACTAAATAAATATTAGCATCACTATGTTTCTTTCCATATACATTTATAACCAACAGTAAGAGAGTTTTTAATGTTTTGACAACATTTTTAAAGCTCATAGAACGATTGTAATTTTCCTATTGATTCTGAAGATGATTTTGCATGGTTTCATCTTACATAGTAATTTTTAAGGTCCTATGCTACTGGGCAAATTGAGGACTGCTGATTCTCACACACACAGTTGACTGATTTGCTCATATTTTGGGGTGTTTTTTTTTGCATTTATGTATTTACATGAGAGATTGGCTTATAGGTTTTGTTCTTGTTGTAATGACCTTATTAGGCTTTTAAAAAATTTATTTATTTGTGCATTTATTTATTGGCTGCGATGGGTCTTCATTGCTGCACAGGGGCTTTCTCTAGTTGCAGTGAGAGGGGGCTACTCTTCAGTTGCTAGGCGCTGGCTTCTCAGTGCAATGGCTTCTCTTGTTGTGGAGCTCGGGCTGTAGGTGCACGGGCTTCAATAGTTGCGGCATGTGGGCTCAATAGTTGTGGCTTGTGGCCTCTAGAACGCAGGCTCAGTAGTTGTGGCACACGGGCTTAGTTGCTCCACGGCATGTGGAATCTTCCCGGACCAGGGATCGAATCTGTGTCCCCTGCTTTGGCAGGCAGATTCTTAACCACTGCACCACCAGGGAAGTCCCCTTGTTAGGTTTTATAACTCACAAGTTGGAAAATGTCTCCCCCTTTTGTATTTTCTGGAAGTGATTGTGTATAAGATTGGTATTGTTTCTGAAATATTTGAAAGACTTTACCAGTGAGGCCATCTCGTCCTAGAGATTTCTTTGTGGGAGGTTTGGAATTAACAGTTTAATTTCCTTAAGAGATACCAGATTTCCTTTTTCTTCTTGTTTCAATTGTAGTAAGTTTTGCTTTTCTAGGAGTTTTTCATGTCATCTAAAAGTGTAAACTTATTGATATAAGCTCATTTATAACATCCTCTTACTATTATTTTGATATTTGTAGGAACTCCAGAGGTATGTCCTTTTATATTCATGATATTGGCAATTCGTGCCTTTTTTTTCATGTGTTGCTAGAGGTCTATCAATTTTATTAAATTTCTCCAAAAAAATTTTGGCTTTATTCTTTTCCTTTGTAGGACTGTATTGTATTTCATTAATGTCTAATCTTATCTTCAGAAATTTCTTTTTATTCTTTTGGTTTGAATTTGCTCTGTTTTTCTAATTTATTGAGTTTAATTTATTTTCAGCTTTTTTCTTAAGTAATATATACATCTAATGTTATAGAGTTTCATTAAGCACTGCTTTAGCTATGTTTGCAAGTTTTGATGGTACTATGTAGCTCAAAATGCTTTCTAATTTCATTTGTGATTTCCGCTTTTGCCCATGGATCATTAGAAGTATTCCTGCTTACATTTCAAGCATTTGGAGATTTTCTAGCTTAATTTCACTATGGTATGTGTGCTGAGTAATTTCTCTCCTTTCAAGTTTGTTGAGACTTGCTGTTATGGGTTGAATTGTGCCTCCCAAAAGATTTTGAAGTCCTAATCCTCAGTACCTCTGAATGTGACCTTATTTTGAAAATCTTAGCAGATTGCCAAGTTACGATGAGATCATTGCGGGGGGTGGGGGGTGGCTAATCCAATATGACTGTGTCCTCATAAAAAGGGGCAATGTGGACACAGACACAGAAACACACCAGGACAAGGCCATGTGAAGATGAAGGCAGAGATCCAGGTAATGCATCTTGAAGCCAAGGAACACCGAAGATCATCCGCAAACCACCAGAAGCTTGGAGAGAGGAATGGAAGAAATTTTCCTTTACAGACCACATAAGGAATCAGGCCTGCCAACATCTTGATCTCAGAATTCTAGCCTTCACAACTGTGAGGTAATAAATTTCTGTTGTTTAAGTCTTCCAGCTTATGATACTTTGTCATGGCAGCCCTAGAAAACTAATGCACTTGCTTCACAGTCCAGCAAATGTTCAATTTTGCCACATGTTCCGTGCATACTTGAAAAAATTGTGTTTAATGCCATTGTTGGGTGTAATATTCTCTATATTAATGAGGTTAAATTTGTTAATTGTGTTCTATGAGTCTTCTATAACCTGACTGATTTCTTGTATGCTTGTTCTGTCAGCAAGAGAGGTATGTTAAAGTATCTTTGTGATTTTAGATCTGTCTGCTTCTATTTTTAATTCTGTAAATTTTAAAAAATAAATTTATTTCTTGGCTGCGTTGGGTCTTCATTGCGGCACACGGGCTTTCTCTAGTTGCAGTGAGTGGGGGCTACTCTTCGTTGCAGTGCACGGGCTTCTCATTGCAGGGGCTTCTCTTGTCGCGGAGCACAGGCTCTAGGTGTGTGGGCTTCAGTAGTTGTGGCACATGGGCTCAATAGTTGTGGCTCGCAGGCTCTAGAGCACAGTCTCAGTAGTTGTGGCACACGGGCTTAGCTGCTCTGCGGCATGTGGGATCTTCCCAGACCAGGGCTTGAACCCACGTCCCCTGCACTGGTAGGTGGATTCTTTATTCTTTTTTTTTTTTTTTTTTTGGCGCACAGGCTTAGTTGCTCCGTGGCATGTGGGATCTTCCTGGAGCAGGGATTGAACCCGTGTCCTCTGCATTGGCAGGCGGATTCTCAACCACTGCGCCACCTAGGAAGCTCTGGTAGGTGGATTCTTAACCACTGCTTCACCAGGGAAGCCCTAATTCTGTAAATCTTTGCCTCATATATTTTAAGCTGTATTATTGGGGGCATATATTTAAGATTGTTGTATCTTCTTGGTGAATTGGTCTCCTTATCATTATGAAATATTCCTTTTTTTCTCTAGTAATATTTTTTGTCTTCCAGCATCTGATATTAGCATAGTTATACCAATACTTTTAGGGTGAGTGTTTGCATAGTATATATTTTTCTAACCTGCCACTTTCAATCTTTCTGTGACCATATAGTTAAGAAGTGTCTCTTATAAGTAGATATAGGTTTTAAAAAAATCCAATGTGATTTTTTTGTCTTTTAATTGGAGACTTAGTCAATTTGCAGATAATGGAATTATGGGCAAATTTGGCTTTATGTCTACCATCTCACTATTTGTTTTCTATTTGACCCACTTGTTTTTATGTTCGTCTTTATTTCCTTTCTTATCTTCTGGATTAATCAAAAATTTTATTTTACTCACATCTTCTTTATTACTTTGTTAGTTATGTGCTCCTCTATTATTATTTTAGTGGTTACCATAGAGATTACAATATACATCCTTGACTTAGTACACTCTAATATAAATGATTACTTTTACCATTTTCTCAAAAAAATATAGAGTCTTGAAATGCTTAATTTGAGGTAACCCCTTCCTGCTTTTGCATTGTTGTTGTCGCATACCTTATTTCTCTCTGTATTTTAAACCTCACAAGTTCAAATCTTGGTTAGTAAGGACTTTGTTCACTTTAGCTCCAGAAATTCTAATTTGAGAATTAAAATTTAGCAAGGATGTAGCTGTCATTTCCCTGATTTGGTATACCTCCATTGTCCTGAAAACTCATACATAATTTTAAAATAAAGCGCTTATCAGAGGCAGCAGTTGCTGGAACAGAAATGTAATATAAGCAGTCTAATGCTGTGAGTGCTTCTTTGCACTTCTCCTTACTGGTCATCACAAAAGTTAAGGAGTTGGAAGGCCTGGGCCACTATTTTGTTCTTGGACCACTTTCCTGAGGGATGTCCTAGTTTCCACCTATATCACAGAAGGGCCCATATCATTGAAGGGTTTTACTATTCTGAAATATCAAGAATCTCTCTAATCTCCTAAAATTTGGGGGGATTAACCAATTTACAAAAGATTTTTTAGGACTTGTGCTTATCCCCTATTACAATACTGTACATCTAATGTATTTTATTGAGGGCTGAAGGAATTGCCTTTAGTCAAGGAATAATTTCCAGCCTGTGTTTTCCAGATGATCCCATATTTGAGGAGCTGCTATTTGTGCTTCCTCGAGGTCTCCCCAAATATAGCTCTGTCATCCAGATAAACTAGTACCTTTAGGTAATTTGTGAATCTGTCACTTCTTTTATTAGCTGCTTGGATGTTATGAGCTCACAAAATGCATAAAGACATCTGTTTAAATTGGTACAATCACACTGGACAGATAAAATATATTTCCCGTTTCAGCCAAAGGAATTTGATTGTATGCTCTCTCAAATCCAGGGTTAGAGACATCTGATGTTCCACTAGGCATCCTGTGCACGGACATGTAGTGTTGGTTTAGTCTAGTGCATCTATTTAGAATCAAGAATTCCATGAATTTCTATTTTTTTTGACTTTTTTCATTATAAAAAAGAGGAAGCATGTGGGCTATGGGATTCGTAGATCATGCCATTGACGAACAGTTCTTGGATGTCTCCTATTAAATCATTAATCTGTTCAGGGGAGTCAGACTACTTTCTAAATGGCTTGGGGCCTATGGATGTTTTGACGCTGCTCCCCACTCATGAAGGGTAAAGACTTTACTTCATGGCTAGAGCTGCCGCTCCAACCTCCTCTCCCACTCTTTTGGAGAATCTCCAATTTAAACTTTAAACTCAGATTCTCCCACAGCACTCTCAGGTTGAGGGGATGGGGCTCAGGGTTTTCCCCCTTTCCTCTCTGACTCTGTCTTCTTAAGACATTATGATATATGTAGAATTATTGTGTGATTTATCATCAGAACTAATTTTGAGAGTTAAAAGAAGTCCTTTTAATAAACTGGGGATTTATTAGCATTTGGCCTCCCCAGGCACAAGGCACATGTTAGGTACATAGCTTGAGTAACCACCTCAAGCTTCTGTGCCAAAACCTGAAAGGGGCCAGACTTAGTCCTTATAAAAACCAATATTCCTGACATGCCTATTCAGTGAGAAAAGGCCCCATGTGGTACCCACTTCCTCCTATGTCTTTCAGCAACCACAGAGATCCCAAATCTACCATATCAAACCCAAAATATGGCTAGAGTAAGCTTTGTTATCAAAACCACAGAGATCCAATCCTGTTAAATGTTTCAGGGGATATGTATCAGATTTTAGAAAAAATTGAAAATTACAGTAATTTGGTACCTACTGTTCAGAACCATAGAATAGGGTCTATTATTTTGATTACACATTTTATTGAGGCTCTATCACCAGATGAGGGATTTTAAGATGATGGTGAATTCTAATCCTCCCAGGAGATGGGTTGACTATTTTGGAGTCTTAGAGCTGTTGCTTTTCCCCAGTCTTACTATAAGGCTAGACTCTTGTCACCAGAGAATGATTTCTGCAGTGGCTACACCTGGTCCCAAGTTCACAAGGTAATTTTTTGTTAGTTTGCAAAAGTAGCATTTATACTACTAGCTCCCTGATGTCTTATTTCATTCTTGGAGGACTATCTCCCACCCCACAAGAGCCAAAAGTTCTAATCTCTGGAAAAATTGAATCAGAGAGCCTCTCAACTTGAAGACGTGAGGCAAACTGAAAATGCCAAACAAAGAAGGATGAGAAATGAGTATCTGATTCCTAAATAGTAAGACTAACATTCCATTTTTTTAGTTGGCTCACAGAAATCATCCCCAAGGCAAGAGTTTTGAAGATACCTCTTTGGAAATACTAATATTTTCAGAGGCACTATCTGCCAATACTGACATATGAAAATTTTCAGTGGGATAATTACATGATCACTTCACAGAAAAGCCTTCCAACAGTCATGTCTACTCATGCACATAGAACTCTTACTTACATCTTCTACTGTGCCTCTCTTATGTGTAAATGGAAATAAAAGAATCACCAGACATTATTAAAAAAGACCTTAATATGAAGGAGATCAAAACAAGAAAGCAACAATGACAAAAATAGTGATCAGAAAAAGGACCTAGAGGAAAAGTGATAATGCAAGGAACAAAGTCAAACTTCAAAGAAACTATAATAAACATTATTAAAGAGATACCAAAAGATGTTGTAATAATAAGCAAGAACAGGATGCTGCATAAAAGCCTAATCAGAGATCAAGAAGAGCTCCTGGAAGATAAAAATAGGATAATTGGGTTTTTAAAAATTAATTAATTAACTTATTTATTTTATTGGCTGTGTTGGGTCTTTTTTGCTGTGTGTGGGCTTTATTTAGTTGCAGTGAGTGGGGGCTACTCTTCATTGTGGTGCACGGGCTTCTCATTGCCATGGCTTCTTTCTTTGGGAGCATGGGCTCTAGGCACATGGGCTTCAGTAGTTGCAGCACATGGGCTCAATAGTTGTGGCTCACGGGCTCTAAAGCACAGGCTCAATAGTTGTGGCGCATGGGCTTAGTTGCTCCACAGCATATGGGATCTTCCTGGAGAAGGGATCAAACCCGTGTCCCCTGCATTGGCAGGCAGATTCTTAACCACGGAGCCACCTAAGAAGCCCGAGGACAATTGTTTTTTTAAATTGTTTTTAATGTTTATAATTGTTTTTCAGTGAAAAGATTGGATGATGGAATTGAGGATCTATCACAGAGGTAAAACAATGAGACAAAGAGAAGGAAAACAAGATAGAAAAGCTAAGGAAATTAGAGGATTAGATTATTAGGTCCAACATCCGATATAGGAGTTGCAGAAAATGAACCTCTAAGTTAAGTTAAAGGAGAAGAAAGTATTAAAAAATGTGATAAAAAATTTCATAATGGAAGAATATGTGTCCAGATTTAAATGACTGAATGGCCCTACTAGCAATAAAAATGATGGAACACGAGAAACATTATTATGAAATTTCAGAGTATTATCCTAGGTGGTGGTTCTAAAAACTTCCTGAGAAAATAAACAGTCACATGCAAGAGATAATGAATAAGAATAGCATCTTATTCTTAGCCTCTTATTCTGTTTCTTAACCTCAACATTCGACAGCTAGATGACAGTGGAAAAATTTTACCTACCATGTACATTTTATCAGTAACATACCAGAGAAAGTGCTCCACCAAAACAAAGGAATAAACCAAAAAAGAGGAAGATATAGTGTCCAGAAACTAGAGGATTAAATTTAGAATAGCACTATTGGGAAGTCCCCAAAAGATAACTGTGCAGCAGTCCTAGAAAAGCAACCTCTGCAGGGAGAAAAGAGTTTGGGAGGCTCTGGAAGGGTAGGGTGAGCTTAAGAGAGAGAGAGAAAGTATGATATAGTTACAAGAAAGGCAAAGAAGGTCCAACTTTTATATAATTGAAGACCCTGAAAAAGGAAAACCAAACGTGAAGTAGAACTAATATGTAAAAATTATAATTGAAGAAAAGTCTCCTGAAATAAAACACATTTACATTTTGAAAGGAACATCATGACTTTGGGAAAAATTTTCCATTATAGTTATCTCTAGACATGTCCTAATAAAACTATTATATTTTAAAAATAAAGGAAAAAAAATCCTCTGAGCCTCCAGGTAAAAAAAAAAACAAGTCACTTATTCAATACAATGGGAAGAATATTAGAGCTTCATCAGACTTTCCAACAGCCACATTTAATGAAGAAAGTTGTTGAGAAACTTCTACGGGATACGTAAAGAAAGAATGTAAGCCAGTGATTTTATATCTATCCATTTTATTCTTCAAGTAATGAGGGTACATAAAAGCTGTTTTGAACATGCAAGTATTTGTTAGCTCATACTTTGCAATCTACTAGATGATAAGCTTCAGCCAACCAAGAGATGATTGGAGAAACTTAGGCCAAAGAACGAATGGTGAGCACTGGATGCATTCAAATGTAGACCTAAGACTAAATCAAAGGAGAAAATAAGCACGGAAGAATAATATCTAAATGTAACGTATATGATAAAGTATAAAAAATCAAAACTATAGGGACTTCCCTGGTGGTCCAGTGGGTAAGACTCCATGCTGCTGGTCAGGGAACTAGATCTTGCACGCATGCTGCAACTAAGAGTCCACATGCCACTAAGAAGCCTGCATGCTGCAACTAAAGATTCTCCCATGCCACAATGAAGATCCCACATGCCACAACTAAGACCTGGTGCAGCCTAAATAAATAAATAAATAAATATTAAAAAAAAGCTAAAACAGTCTTTGCTTCTAAAAAAAAAATCAAAACTATAAAAATAAAGGGGAAAGAAGAAAGGAGGAAGAAAATAGAACAAGTTAAATGATTGCTACATGGGTGGAATTAAAAGATATAATGTAAAGTTGATAAATCCAGTAGTAAAAGCCAAAAAAAAAAAGGTTAAATATGCTAAGATATGTACTAAAAATATTATTTAATGATGTCCTAGTAGCAGAGTACCCTTAGTGGCCAGATTTTGGTTTATCAATACCATTTCTCACAGAAAGGAACAGGACACCTAAAACTGTGGGTTAAATGTATTTCACCTGCCTTCACTAATCAAGGTCATTTTAAGACTTGTATGTCCTCCAAGTATGACACAGCTTAAAGAATAAGATGTGTGCCCAAGTTTTTTTTTTTAATTAATTAATTAATTTTGTTGGCCGTGTTGGGTCTTCTTTTGCTGTGCGCGGGCTTTCTTTAGTTGTGGTGAGTGGGGGCTACTCTTTGTTGTGGTGTGTGGGCTCCTCATTGCCGTGGCTTCTCTTGTTGTGGACACAGGCTCTAGGTGCATGGGCTTCAGTAGTTGCAGCACATGGGCTCAGTAGTTGTGGCTCACGTGCTCTAAAGCGCAGGTTCAATAGTTGTGGTGCATGGGCTTAGTTGCTCCACAGCACGTGGGATCTTCCTGGAGCAGGGATCAAACCCATGTCCCTTGCATTGGCAGGCAGATTCTTAACCACTGTGCCACCTAGGAAGCCCCCAAGTTGTTTTCTAGAAACTTGGAGTCAGCTGTATCTAGTTCAGCTGAGCTGGTTAACACTGGATGGGCCCACCAACTCTTCAACTGGGCATATGTGAGTGTCTGCTTGGTGACCCTTTGAATGAATATTTGCTATCCCATAAATACCCCAAGCCCTCTGCCTTTGGGGAGGCGGATTTGAGATTCATTGTCCTGTGTACTCATTTGGCTGCCTTGAGAATAAATCCTTCCTTTGCTGCAAACCTTGGTGTCTCAGTGTTTTGGCTTGCTGTGCACTGGGCAAAATGAACCTGGTTAGGTAACACACCTGGGGGAAATGGCTGGTTTTAAATCTGGGGAACAGAATGTATAAGATAGGCCTGGAATAACTTGTTTCGCAGAAGGCAAGTAAGCACCCAAAGAGGAGTGGGATCATGTCAAAAGGACACAGGAACCACCTTGGAGGGCTCCCACTGGCCAAAGTTGGGAAAACCTGAGGATCAAAAAGAACAGTGACTATAAATGATTAAAGCATATTAAACATGTAAAAGGCAGTTAATCTCTAATCGTATTGAGAAAAACTCTAAACAAAGCCAAACCTTGTTTACTCTTGAGGGTGACTACTACAGCAGCTTCTTACTCTCGATGTTAGTAGTTAAAGGGAAAGAATCAAGCACACAGTAGGGACTTATATCAAGACAACTGCATTGTTTTGTTTTTTAAGTAAAAGCTCTTTACTGAAGAAGGCCTGCTAAAAACAAAAAGAGTTGGGAACTGGATAGTCACAAAATATCACTGCCCAGACCCAGAGCTGGTCACAAAGGGAAAACTAAGAATTTACAGTAGCGGGATCTGGTAATCACCACATTACCCCAATAATTAAATCAATATCCCAGTGGTGGGTTAACCAGATGCCATGTGCTATCTCCAGACTGGATGCAGGGTGACACTCACAGCATCACCTATGAAGTATTCTTTCTTAAAATGTTTAACCAGAATCTAATTAAGCCTTTAGATCTAATTTCAATTGTAAGAAATACAGAGGACACAGGAAAAAATTAAAACCACAAGGAAACAAATAGACATACCCAGAATGTGGCTGTTCTATAAGACAGTTACTTTGGTCTGTTCAGTAAGAGGGGAAAAAAAAGGAGGGTGTGGCTGTTCTCATTTAAAAGAGACTTCAGAGACACATTCGCCAAACGTGGGGTATGACACTTCAATCGGACATTGGTTTGAATAAATCAGCTATAAAGGGTATCTTGGAGGAATGGATAACTAGGAAATTTGAATATAGACTAGGTATTAGGTGATATTAGAAGATTATTATGAATTTTGTTAGGTGTGAGAAATGCTAGTGTAATCATGTAGAAACAGGTCCTTACTTTTCAGAAATGCATACTGAAATATATAGGGGTGAGATACTGTAATGTCTGATATTTATGCTAGAGCGTTTTAGCAGAAGAAAACTAAAAGAAGCATATATGGCAAAATATTAACAATTTAAAAATCTAAGTGATGGATATGAGTGTTCATGATACCATTTTTCCTGCTCTTCTGTATGTTTGAAAGTTTCAATAATAAATTTTATTTTATTTATTTCTTTTAAAAATAATTTATTAGCTGTTTTGGTTCTTCGTTGCTGTGCGCAGGCTTTTCTCGAGTTGCGACAAGCGGGGGCTACTGTTCGTTGTGGTGCTCGGGCTTCTCATTGCAGTGGCTTCTCGTTGTGGAGCACAGGCTCTAGGCACGCAGGCTTCAATAGTTGCAGCGCGTGGGCTCAGTAGTTGTGGCTCACAGGCTCTAGAGGGCAGGCTCAGTAGTTTCGTCACATGGGCTTAGTTGCTCCGAGGCATGTGAGATCTTCCCAGGCCAGGGATTGAACCTGTGCCCCTTGCACTGGCAAGCGGATTCTTAACCACTGCACCACCAGGGAAGTCCCCAATAATAACTTTTATAACCTTCTAAAAATGTCTGACAAATGAAACATTTGGCTGCCTGAGTGTGCTGCTGGTTCATCTTTGAGATTAGTGGAGAGGGAACTGGAAGTTATTGGCTAGAGTGATAGGACTGTTCCATCACTGGTTGTGTGCTTTGGGGCCCTTAATCACAAGGTTGGAAAGTGGCCAACAAAAAAACCAGCCAGGACACAGATCACAGGGTGTGACTATGTGTCTGAGGACTTCTTCCTCAGTTCTATCCTGCCCTGAGGCTTTGAGTTCGGTCTTACTGGGGGTCAAACTGTCCTGGACAGTCTTTTAAGCAGTGGAGCAGTCATTCAGATGGACTTACTATGACCTTGTGGCCTCCCCTGACCTATTAGGGAGGTTCAGCTGGGATCAATTATTTGTCTGTTACCTCTATGTCTGAGAATCATTTATCCACATATACTTGTGTCTCTGGCCCAGTATAAACTTGGGGCGAAGGAGAAAGCATGAAGCTCCTCTCAAAACTAAATCATTCTATCTTTCCCTGAAAACATCACATTTCAGGGAAATGGAGACTTTGGTATTTAAATAGTTGATACTCTAGTTTTTAACTTCAGTGGATTAAATATAGATTCACTGTAGTATATACCTAAAAATTCTGGATGATTCTTCCATTTTACAGATGAAGATAATGAGGTTCAGGGAAAGTGAAGCGTTTGCCTAACACTCTACAGTTTGTTCGTGGTAGAGCTGGGACTAGAGCCCAGGTCTCCTCATTCTGAGTTCATACTCTTTTCTTTTGTTATATAATTTATTTTTTAATGTGATAAAGTTGACATGTTATATTTTGTACATTTAAGGGGTATAGTATGTTACTTTGATATATTTAGATATTGTAATATGATTGCCACTGAAGCAATATTTATTGTATCATTGTAGCATAATATTATTGTCTATATTCGGTATACTGTGCTATGGTTTGTTTACTATTTGTTACAAGTTTGTACCCTTAGACACCATCAATCTTATTCCCCACACCCCCATCTCCTGGAAAACACCATTTTACTCTGGTTTTTTTGACAGGTTTGACATTTTTTTGATCCATATGTAAGTGATATCATACAATGCTTATCTTTCCCTGTCTGACTTATCCTACTTAGCATAATGTGCTCAGGTCCATCTATGTTGTTGCAAATGGCAAAATGGAAAGGATATTCTCCTTTCCCATGGCTGAATAATATTCCTTTATATATATAATCTATAATCTATTTTTTATTTATTCATCCATCAATGGACATTTGGGTTGTTTCTGTATCTTGGCTGTTGTGAATAATGCTGTAAAGAACATGGATGTGTATATATCTTGTTGAAATCCTGTTTTCATTTCCTTCGGGCATATACCCAGGAGTGGAGTTGCTGGATTGTGCGTTACATCTATTTTTAATTTTTTGAGGAATCTCTGTATTGTTTTCCATAGTGGTTGAACTAATTTATATTCCCATCAACAGTGTGTAAAGGTTCCCTTTTCACCACATCCTCACCAGCACTTGTCTCTTATCTTCTTGTTGATAGCCATTCTAATAGGTGTGAGGTGATACCTCACTGTGGTTTTGATTTGCATTTTCACGACAATTAGTGATGTTGAGCATATTTTCATGTGCCTATTGGCCATTTTGATGTCCTCTTTGGAGAAACGTCTGTTTAGTTCTGCCTACTTTTTAATTGGATTGTTTATTTTTTGTTGTTGTGTTCTTTGTATATTTTGGATATTAACCCTTTATCTGATATATAATTTGAAAAATGTTCTCTCATTCTATAGGCTGCCATTTCATTTTGCTGATTGCTTCTTTTGCTATGCAGAGCTTTTGAGTTTGATGTAGTTCCATTTGTTGATTTTCATTTTTGTTTTTTGTGCTTTTATTGTCATGTCTAAAAAATCCTTGCCAAGACCAATATCAATAAGCTTCTTCCCTATGTTTCTTTCTAGGAGTTGTATGGTATCATGTCTTATGTTTAAGTCTTTGATCTATTTTGTAAACTCTTTAACTTATCATACTTCCTATGCAGTTGCTACAAATTCTTTGCCTCTATCCAGATCCTTGCCAGGTGCTACAAAATTTTTTTTTAGATGTTTCTATCCTATGCATGTGCAGCCTACTTCAATAAACATTTAAAGGTCCAGATTGTGTTTTACTTGGAAAGTTGGGGTTGTTACAGCAGTAAACAGTAACACAGTGCAGCATACGCAGAGAGCAAATGGTCATGACTGCTGATATGATAGGATGCTTCTGGAAAAAGACGAGGCTGGTTGAACCTTCAGGTAGTTTCTTGGTGGGATCCTCAAATTGTAGTCAATATTCTGATGCAAGAAACTGGTTTTGTCTGTGTTTCCAGAGAGCACAAGAATTTTCAGGCCCAATCCACCCAAGTGAAATTCACAAAAGATTTATATGTAAATCAGAATGCTCATTTTTTTTTTTTTCACTTTCAGAGTAGGACATGCTTGTCCAGAGGCCCAAATATTTGTGTCTGTATTGAGTTGCATGCTCTCCCAGAGGGACAGAGAATCGAAACCATTTCTGGTGAATTTTGAATCAGAGCAAAGGATGTTGGGTGTGGGAGGGAAGATTACCTTAATGTGACCAAGCATCAACCCATCTAGTTCAGTTCCTTCAGTGCCCCCCGTATATCTTTTGGACAAGGTGGGATTAATATTTGCCAAAGCTTGTTCTTTGGTTCCTTTTGTTCACATATGTTAATACAATCAATTAGATCACAGGTTCCCCCCTACCTTAAGTTCATTCATACCTTGATTTTATTCCTAAGTCATTCTTTCTGCTTTGATTGAGCAATCATCATGCCCCTTTAGGTAAAGATACCATTTTTTCATGAGACTTTTCCTAATTCAACTTCTAGATGGTAACTTAGTTCAAAATCCTAAGGACATTCCACCAGCCAGGGACCAAGCAAATGGTAAAAGCTCTAGGCCAGTGGTTCCTAGACAGGGAACCCAACTGGAGCTATACCTGTAAGAAAGTTTTCCCTGGTCAGAAGTCACACAGGAAGCTCTGCTTAAGGGTGTGATGGCTCTGTCAGTCATTTCTCCATAGCAATGCCAGTGCCTCTATCTCTGAAAGACCATTTTGAATTGGGCTGCCATGTCACCCATCATCTTGGCAGAGTTGTCTTCTTTCTAGGAGGCTATGTGGAGTAAAACTATCTATAAAAAGCACATATAATGGCATGCACACTTGGAGCAATGGCTATGCCACAGGTGGGCTTCTGGGGTTCTTACTCCTACCTCCCAGACAGCAAACTCGAGGCACATGGATGTGAGGCGAGGTGATTTGGTGGGAAGTATCACATATACCACCAAATATATCATAAATCAGTGGAAGAGCTGACACTAGAATTTAGGAATATATGCTAGCATACTTTCAGCTCAAAATTACATTCCCAGAAGCTGGAAATAGGTTAGAATTTCTCAGTCAGAAAAACTAAGTTGAGGGCCAAAGGAGACCCATGTGAACTCAACTGGATAAACACATGGGGAAGAGGTAAAACACCTTGACTATGGCTCTACAAAGGGTCCGCCTTGTCTTTCCCATCCTGGTACCCAGTACTATAGTCCACCTGGCCTCTCAGAGGTATGCTGAAACCTCTGTTGGCATGATCACCTCGCAAGCAGGTACAACATGATGCCAAAGGGTGTTTGAAAGTGTCAGCTTATGGCCTCCGCAGATGCTCTCCCTGACCTGTCTCTCCCACCAGTCTACTGGCTACAGTTAGAAATCTTGTTTCCTGAAAGAAAGGCTCACACTCTGAAACGGTAGTTGCCTTTGTGCTTTTCTTTCTTTTAATATTTATTTATTTATTTAGGCTGCTCTGCGTTTTAGTTGCGGTGCACAGGATCTTCATTGTGGCATGTCGGATCTTTAGTTGCCGCGTCCAGATTTCTTAGTTGTGGCATGAGGCATCTTTCTTTTTTTTAAGTTGTAGGCATGTGGACTTCTTAGTTACCACATGTGGACTCTTAGTTGCAGCATGCATGGGGGATCTAGTTCCCTGACCAGGGATCGAACCCAGGCCCCCTGCATTGGGAGTGTGGAGTCTTACCCACTGGACCACCAGGGAAGTCCCTGCCTTTGTGCTTTGAACATGCATATCCCCTGGGTCCAAGCCAGGCCCTATCACTGGGGATAGGAGGAGAGCGTGAGTTACTTTCTAGGTAAAAACCGTCTGACATCAAGCCCTTCTGTGTCAGGGTCTGCTTGAGGTTCGAACTTACTTTAGTACCACAAGTTCTGATTAACATCAAAGGCAGGAAGGAAGTTTAAGGAAATGGTTTAATGGAGAAAAAACTGTTGAGGTCCAAAATGGCCACGGGCTTTTGCTGAAGAAGTCATAAAGACCCCTTCTGATAAGAAATCTTGTCCAGATTTCCGGTGTCTAACATGGCCCTGGGGAAATGAGCCCAGCACTTGACCTTGATTCTGGAACAGAAGTTCCAGCTGCTAGCTTCCAGGATTGTGCCGGCCCGTGGCAGCCTTTTCACCTGGGTTCACGCAGTGTCAGCGTCAGGTCATCAACTGCTCTTTATAGAATGGGAAAGCCTTGCTTGTATTCTATATTTTTCCACTATTTTGATATTAAAATATTATTTTCTTGTATGAAATTATAATAATGGCAGCTAGTTTAAAAATTGTATTCAATCAGGAAAGTAAAATGTTGGCAATTCTTGGGTCCCAATTTTATTTTTTGGGGGGGTCCCAATTTTTAAAAATTAAGTGTAATCTGTGATATTTCAAAGTGTAGAAACCACTGTTTTTGGTGTTCCAAGGAAAAATAGGTTTCCCAGAGGCATAGGGCTGGGAAGGAGTGTTTTTTAGAAGAGACGTGTTTAAAGCTCCTTGCTTCTAGATTTGTTCAGCTCCTACGCCCCACACACACTGTTCCTTTTTAGACATCATCTGCCCTTAGATTGACCCAGTTTCCTCCTTGTGTGGACCTGCTTCTCCAAGAACACAGTGAACTCGGCCTTGCAGAGCTGTGATCTGTGTCCACCCTCATAGCTTACATCCTTTGATGTTTGCACTTCCGCCTGACTAATGGCCTGTCCATTCTCCTTCAAGACACAGAATGGATATCTTCTGTTCTTCCTAATGATATTTTTGGCTGAGTACTAGGGAAAAGGATCACATTAATATGTAAGTGTCCCATGGAACAGATTCTAATTTGGTGATATGATTCTGCAACACTGTGCAATACTCAGGTATCTTCCAGAAGGATCTATAAGCATCCTCTAAAAATCCTCAGTAAGTCATTATTCAGGGGTTTTCCAGAAAAAAAAATTTGGTTGAGGCTTGATATCACCTGGGACTGGCAGCACATTGGCAGAGTTTAATAAAGCTGAATAGCCCACTATCATAAAATAACTTATTTGATCATCTCTTTATTAACTCATCAAGCATATCACAGGATCCTGAGGGAATGGGACAGGGGCAGGTAGGTTTTTGTGTAGGAGTGAGATGGAAAACTCATTACAGTGTTTCTTTCTAGCTAGCTTAGGTTTCCATTCTGGGTAGAGGAGGTTGCTGAAAAAAATCATGGTGTTTGTGTGTGTGTGTGTGTGTGTCTGTGTGTGTGTGTCTGTGTCTAAGCACAGGGGTAATGATGATTTATGAATAAAAGGACAGGAGCTAAAATAAGATATGTGTGCCAAAATCTATGCATTAAGGGCATTATCTGCCAAATCCGCCTGCTTCACAGTTCTGTCCAGGGCTGGCTATTAGGTTGTAGAGCATGTCTACCCTGAACATCTACGGCGCTCAGTAAGAGTCAAATTGGAGCCCCGATTCCATGTGTCTAAATATTTAAAAGTTATAAATAAAGCCAATGAACTATTAAATAAAATATATTCTGTCTTTCTAACTTGACAAATATACAGTTGATCCTCATTATTTGTGGATGCTGTATTTTCAAATTTGCCTCCTCACTAAAATTTCTTTGTAACCTCCAAATCAGTCCTTGTAGCACTGTCATGGTCATTCACAAATATGCAGAGCGGTGAAAAATTCGAGTTGCCCAAAGTGCACGTTCCCAACTGAGGTCAAATAAAGCAACACTCTGCTTTCTTTTTTAAAAAATTGAGATATAATTGATATGTAACATTTTATTTATATGAAACAATTTCAGGTGTACAACATAAGGATTCAATATATTCGTATGTATTGTGAAATGATCACTACAATAAATCTAGTTAATATCCGAAATTACATATATTTATACTTTTTTTTCCTTGAGATGAGAGATTTTAAGATCTACTCTCTTAGCAAGTTTCAAATATATAATACGCTATTATTAACTGTACTCACTACACTGAACATTACATTCTCAGAAATTATTTATAACTGGAAGTTTATGCCTTTTGACCTCTTCACCCATTTTGCCAACCCCACACCCCTAGCTTCTGGCAACCACCAATCTATTCTCTGTAACCATGAATTTTTTTTGTAAAATTCCATACATAAGTGAGACTATATGGTATTTGTCTTTCTCTGTCTGACTTACTTCACTTAGCATTATGCTCTGAAGGTCCATCCATGTTATTGCAAGATTTCCTTTTTTATGGCTGAATAATATTCCATTGAATATGTATATACCATTTTCTTTACCCAGTCATCCATCAGTGGACACTTAGATTGTTTCCATATCTTGACTATTTTAAATAATGCTATAATGAACACTGGGTGCACATATCTTTTCAAGTTAGTGTTTTAGTTTACTTCAGATAAGTACCCAGATAAGTACCATATGCTGGATCATATGGTAGTTCTATTTTTGATTTTTTGAGGAAACTTCATACTGTTTTCCATAGTTTACATTTCCACCAACAATGCACAAAGGTTTCCTTTTTTCTACATCTCTCCAGCACTTGTATCTTCTTGTCTTTTTTAAAATAATAACTGTTTTAACTGGTGTGAGGCAATATATCATTGTGTGTGTGTTTTTTTTTAGTTGGGATATAGTTGCTTTACACTGCTGTGTCAATTTCTGCTGTACAACAAAGTGAATCAGCCATACGTATACATACATCCCCTCTTTTTTTGGATTTCCTTCCCATTTAGGTCACCACAGAGCACCAAGTAGAGTTTCCTGTGCTATACAGTAGGTTCTAATTAGTTATCTATTTTATACATAGTAGTGTATATATTACAATCCCAGTCTCTCAATTCATCCCACCCCCTTTTCCTTCTTGGTGTCCATATGTTTGTTCTCTACGACTGTGTCTCTATTTCTGCTTTGCAAATAGGTTCATCTGTACCATTTTTCTAGATCCACATATATGTGTTAATATACAATATTTGTTTTTCTCTTTCTGACTTACTTCACTCTGTATGATAGTCTCTAGGTCCATCCATGTTTCTACAAATGATCATTGTGGTTTTTTTTTTTTTTCAATAATTGCCTTACAATATTGTGCCTGTTTCTGCTGTACACCAAAGTGAATCAGCTGTGTTTATACATATATCCCCATATCGCCTCCCTCTTGAGCCTCCTCCCACTCTCCCTATCCTACCTCTCTAGGTGTCCCTGTGTTATGCAGCAGCTTCCCACTAGCCATCTATTCTACATTTGGTAGTGTATATATGTCAATGCTACTCTCTCACTTCATCCCAGCTTCCCCTTCCTCCCCTGTGCCCTCAAGTCCATTCTCTACATCAGCGTCTTTATTCTTGCCCTGCCGCTAAGTTCATCAGTAGTTTTTTTAGATTCCATATATAGAACACTGTGGTTTTAAATGCATTTTCCTGATGACTAGTGATGTTGAACACATTTTAATGACCATCTGTATGTCTTCTTTGGAAAAATGTCTATGCAGATCCTCTGCCCATTTTGTTTGTTTGTTTTTTGTTTTTGCCCTTGAGTTGTGTGGGTTCTTTACATATTTTGGATATTACCCCCTTATCAGATATATGATTTGCAAGTATTTTCTCCAACTTGGTTGGTTACCTTTTCGTTTTGTTGATAGTTTCCTTTGCTGTGCAGAAGCTTTTGAGTTTGATATAATCCCATTTGTTTATTTTTGCTTTTGCTGCCTTTGCTTTTCAGTGTCAAACCCAAAAACTCATCACCCACACCACTGTCAAGGAGCTTACTGGCTGTGTTTAATTCTAGGAGGTTTATGGTTTCAGGTTTTACATTCAAGTCTTAATTCATTTTGAGTTAGTTTTTGTGTATGGTATGAGAGTGTGGTCCAGTTTCATTCCTTTGCATGTGTGTCCAGTTTTCCCAACACCATTTATTTAAACTCTCCTTTATTTATTTAAACTGCCCTTTCCATCAGTGTATATTCTTTGCTCCTTTTTCATAAATTAATTGGCCATATATGCATGGGTTTACTTCTGAGCCTTCTATTCTGTTCCAATGATCTATGTCTCCATTTTTATGCCAATGCCATACTCTTTTTAATACCATAGCTTTGTAATATAGTTTGAAATCAGGAAGTGTGATGTCTCTGGTTTGGTTCCTTTATCTCAATATTATTTTGGCCATGTGAGGTCTTTTGTAGTTCTGTACAAATTTCAGAATTGTTTTTTCTATTGCTGTGGAAAATGCTATTGAAATTTTAGTAGGGGTTACATTGAACTGTACATCATGTTGACGTAAACCAAATAGACGTCAGCTATTTCTCCAGGGAAAGAAAAGAGATTTAGTTGGGATCAAGTAAACCCATGTTGACTGCAGTTTGGGATCTTCAACCATGGCAAACCACATACAAGTTCCTGCAGAGCAAAGGAAGGAGAACTCTTTTAGAGAGGGGCAAAGAAAGTTGGGGAGGGCTACCATAAACAAAGAATCCATGGCTTTTCTTTTTTTCTTTTTTCTTTTGGCTGTGTTGGGTCTTTGCTGATGCACACAGTCCCTTTCTAGATGCAGTGAGCAGGGGCTACTCTTCACTGCGGTGCTTGGGCCTCTCAGTGCAGTGGCCTCTCTTGCTGCAGAGCACTGGCTCTAGGCATGTGGGTTTCAGTAGCTGTGGTTCATGGGCTCAGTAGTTGTGGCACGCAGGCCCTAGAGTGTGCGGGCTTCAGCAGTCACAGTGCGTGGGCTCAGTAGTTGTGGCTCACAGGCTCCAGAGCACAGGCTCAAAAGTTGTGGTGCATAGGCTTAGCTGCTCTGAGGCGTGTTGGATCTTCTCAGACCAGGGATCGAACCCATGTCCCCTGCATTGGCAGGTGGATTCTAAACCACTGCACCACCAGAGAAGTCCTGAATCTGTGGTTTTCATTGGGTGAATTGTTTCCAGGAAAGAAGTGGAGTCTTTTTCCTTCTTGTTGGGCTCTGCTGTCATCTTAGGGTATGAGAGCTCCCACTTCTTGTCCCCTAACTCTATTTAATTAAGGATTCTGTTTATTAATTTATACAATTGCTTTGGTTAATATGGACATTTTAACAATATTAATTCTTTCAAACTATGAGCATGCAATATCTTTCCATTTATTTGTGTCTTCTTCAATTTCTTTCATCAGTGTCTTATAGTTTTCAGTGTGCAGGTTTTTTACCTCTTTGGTCAAATTTATTCCTAGGTATTTTATTCTTTTGTATGCAATTGTAAATAGCATTGTTTTCTTAAATTTCTCTTTCTGATAGTTTGTTACTAGTGTATATGATTGCAACAGGTTTCTGTATATTGATTTTGTATTTTGTAATTTTACTGAATTTGTTTATTAGCTCTAACAATTTTTTGGGGGTGAAGTCTTTAGGATTTTCTATGTACAAGATCATGTTATCTGCAAGCAGAGACATTTTAATTTATTCTTTTCCTGTTTTTATTTCCTAATTGCTGTGGCTAGGACTTCCAATAATATGTTGGGTAAAAGTGTCAAGAGTGGGCATCCTCATTTTTTTCCTGATCTTAGAGGAAAAGCTTTCAATTTTTCACCATTGAGTATGATGTTACCTGTTTGCTTGTGATATATGGCCTTTATTATGTTGTGGTTCATCCCCTCTATAACCATTTTATTGGAAGCTTTTATCATAAATGAATGTTGAATTTTTTCAAATGTTTTTTTCTGCATCTATTAACATGATCATATTATTTTTATGCGTTATTTTATTAATATGGCATATTAATTTGTGAGTGTTGAACCATCCTTGCATCCCTGGAATAAATCTCCCTGGATCTTGGTGTATGATTCTTTTAATGTATTGTTGAATTTGGCTTGCTAATATTTTGTTGAGGATTTTTGCATCTATGTTCATCAGGGATATTGACATGTAATTTTTGTTTCTTGTGGCATTATTGTTGGGTTTTGGTATCAAGGCAATGCTGACTTGTAAAATGAGTTTGGGAGAGTTTCTTCCTCTTCTATTTTTTGTAGGAATTAGAGAAGTATTGGCATTGATTCTTCTTTAAATGTTTGATAGAATTCACCAGTGAAACTGTCTGTTCTTGGACTTTTGTTTCATTGGGAGATTCTTGATTACTGATTCAATCTCCTTGTTAGTAATTGGTCTGTTCAGATTTTCTGTTTCTTCCTGACTTAGCCTTGGTAGGTTATATGTTTCTAGGAATGTATCCTTTTCTTCTAGGTTCTCAAATTTGTTGGTGTCTAATTATTCATAGCAGTCTCTTATAATTCTTTGTATTTCTGTGGTATCAGTTCTAGTCTCTCCTCCTTCAGTTCTGATTTTATTTATTTGAGTTCTCTCTTTTTTCCTGGTGAGTCTAGCTAAAGTTTGTTAATTTGTTTATCTTTTCAAAGATACAACTTTTAGTTTCATTGATCTTTTCTCTTGTCTTTTTAGTCTCTATTTATTTGTTTCTGCTTTGATTTTTGATATTTCCTTCCTTTTACTAGCTTTGGGCTTCATTTGTTCTTCTTTTTTTCTAGTTCCTTGAAGTGTAAAGATAGGTTGTTTACTTGAGATATTTATTGGTTCTTTTTTTTTTAAGATCTTTATTGGAGTATAATTGCTTTACACTGTTGTGCCAGTTTCAGCTGTACAACAAAGTGAATCAGCTGTACTTATACATATATCCCCTCCCTCTTGAGCCTCCCTCCCACCCTCCCTATCCCACCCCTCTAGGTCATCACCAATCATTGAGTTGATCTCCCTGTGTTATGCAACAGCTTCCCACTAGCTATCTATTTTACATTTGGTAGTGTATATATGTTATGCTACTCTCTTATTTCATCCCAGCTTCCCTCCTCTCCGCCCACCCCCCCAAACCGCATGTCCTCAAATCCATTCTCTACATCTGCATCTTTATTCTTGCCCTGTCACTGGGTTCATCAGTACCATTTTTTTTTTTTTAAGATTCCATATATATGAGTTAGCATATGGTATTTGTTTTTCTCTTTCTGGCTTACTTCACTCTGTATGACAGTTATTTGTAATGAGGTCTATCCACCTCATTACAAATAACTCAGTTTCATTCTTTTTTATGGCTAATATTCCATTGTATACATGTGCCATATCTTCTTTATCCATTCATCTGTTGATGGGCATTTAGGTTGCTTCCATGTCCTGGCTATTGCAAATAGTGCTGCTAGGAACATTGTGGTACATGTATCTTTTTGAATTATGGTTTTCTCAGGGTATATGCCCAGTAGTGGGATTGCTGGGTCATGTGGTAGTTCTACTTTTAGTTTTTTAAGGAACCTCCATACTATTTTCCATAGTGGCTGTACCAGTTTACATTCCCACCAACAGTGCAGGAGGGTTCCCTTTTCTCCACACCCTCTTCAATATTTATTGTTTCTAGATTTTTTGATGATGGCCATTCTGACCTGTGTGAGGTGATACTTCAGTGTGGTTTTGATTTGCATTTCTCTAATGATTAGTGATGTTGACCAGCTTTTCATGTGTTTGTTAGTCATCTGTATGTCTTCCTTGGAGAAATGTTGATTTAGGTCTTCTACCCATTTTTGGATTGGGTTGTTTGTTTTTTTGATAATGAGCTGCATGAGCTGCTTGTATATTTTGGAGATTAATCCTTTGTCAGTTGCTTTGTTGGCAAATATTTTCTCTCATTCTGAGAGTTGTCTTCCTGTCTTGTTTATAGTTTATTTTGCTATGCAAAAGCTTTTAAGTTTTATTAGGTCCCATTTGTTTATTTTTGTTTTTATTTCCATTACTCTAAGAGGTGGGTCAAAAAGGGTCTTGCTTTGATTTATGTCATAGGGTGTTCTGCCTATGTTTTCCTCTAGGAGTTTTATAGTGTCTGGCCTTACATTTAGGTCTTTAATCCATTTTGAGTTTATTTTTGTGTATGGTGTTAGGAAGTGTTCTAGTTTCATTTGTTTACATGTAGCTGTCCAATTTTCCGAGCACTGCTCATTGAAGAGGCTGTCTTTTCTCCATTGTATATTCTTGCCTCCTTTGTCAAAGATAAGTTGACCATATATATGTGGGTTTATCTCTGGGATCTCTATCCTGTTCCATTGATCTTCCTTTCTATTTTTGTGCCAGTACCATACTGTCTTGATTACTGTAGCTTTGTAGTATAGTCTGAAGCCAGGGAGCCTAATTCCTCCAGCTCTGTCTTTCCTTCTCAAGATTGCTTTGGCTATTCGGGGTCTTTTGCATTTCTATGCAAATTGTAAAATTTCTTGTTCTAGTCCTGTGAAAAATGACATTGGTAATTTGATAGGGATTGCGTTGAATCTGTAGATTGCTTTTGGTAGTATAGTCATTTTCACAGTGTTGATTCTTCCAGTACAAGAACATAGTATATCTCTCCATCTGTTTGTATCATCTTTGATTTCTTTCATCAGTGTCTTATAGTTTTCTGCATACAGGTCTTTTGCCTGCTTAGGCAGGTTTATTTCTAGGTATTTTATGCTTTTTGTTGCAATGGTAAATGGGAGTGGGTTTCCTTAATTTCTCTTTCTGATTTTTCATTGTTAGTGTATAGGAATGCAAGAGATTTCTGTGCATTAATTTTGTATCCTGCTAGTTTACTAAATTCATCAATTAGCACTAGTAGTTTTCTGGTGGCATCTGTAGGATTTTCTATGTATAGTATCATGTCATCTGCAAAAAGTGACAGTTTTACTTCTTTTCCAATCTGGATTCCTTTTATTTCATTTTCTTCTCTGATTGCTGTGGCTAAAACTTCCAAAACTATGTTGAATAATAGTGATGAGATTGGACACCCTTGCCTTGTTCCTGTTCTTAAAGGGAATGCTTTCAGTTTTTCACCATTGAGAATGATGTTGGCTGTTGGTTTGCTGTATATGGCTTTTATTATGTTGAGGTAGTTTCTTTCTATGCCCACTTTCTGGAGAATTTTTATATAAATGGGTGTTGAATTTTTGTCAAAAGCTTTGCTCTGCATCTATTGAGATTATCATATGGCTTTTATCCTTCAGTTTGTTATTATGGTGTATCACACTGACTGATTTGCATATATTGAAGAATCCTTGCATTGCAAGGATAAACCCCACTTGATCATGGTGTATGATCTTTTTAATGTGCTGTTGGATTCTGTTAGCTAGTATTTTGTTGAGGATTTTTGCATCTATATTCATCAGTGATACTGGCCTTTATTTTTTGTGTGTGTGACATCTTTGTCTGGTTTTGGTTATTTATTGGTTTTTGATGTAGACATTCATCATTATAAACTTCACACTTAGCTTTTGTTGCATCCCATAAGTTTTGGTATGTTGTATTTTCATTTTTATTTGTCTCAAGGTATTAAAAGTTTTTTTTGGAGTATAGTTGATTTACAATGTTTTGTTAGTTTCAAGTGTACAGCAAAGGGAATCAGTTATACATATACATATATCCACTGTTTTGTTTTGTTTTTTTTTCTTTTCCCATGTAGGCCATTATAGAGTATTCAGTAGAGTTCCCTGTGCTACACAGTAGCTCCTTATTTGTTATCTATTTTATACATAGTAGTATGTATATGTCAATCCCAATCTCCCAACTTATCCCTCCCCTACTTATTCCCTGGTAACCATAAATTTGTTTTCTACATCCGTGACTCTACTTCTCTTTTGTAAGTAAGTTCATTTGTACCCATTTTTTAGATTCCACATATAAGCAAAATCATATGATATTTGTCTTTCTGTGTCTAACTTACTTCACTCAGTATGACAGTCTCTATGTCCATCCATGTTGCTGCAAATGGCATTATTTTGTTCTTCTTTATGGCTGAGTAATATTCCATTGTATATATGTACCACATCTTTTTTATCCATTCTCTGTCGATGGACATTTAGGTTGCTTCCATGTCCTGGCTTTTGTAAATAGTGCTGCAATGAACATTGGGGTGCATGTATCTTTTCAAATTATGGTTTTCTCTGGATATATGCCCAGGAGTGGGATTGCTGAATCATATGGTAGTTCTATATTTAGTTTTTTAAAAAATTTTTATTTATTTTTTGGCTGCATTGGGTCTTCATTGCTGCACACGGGCTTTTCTCTGTTGTGGTGAGTGGGGGCTACTCTTCATTGTGGTTGGCTGGCTTCTCATTGCCGTGGCTTTTCTTGTTGCGGAGCACAGGCTCTAGGTGTGTGGGCTTCAGGGACTGCAGCTTGCAAGCTCAGTAGTTGTGGCTCATGGGCTTTAGAGCACAGGCTTAGTAGTTGTGGCACACCAGCTTAGTTGTTCCGCGGCAAGTGGGATCTTCCCGGACTAGGGATGGAACCTGTGTCCCCTGCAATGACAGGCAGATTCTTAACCACTGTGTCACTAGAGAAGTCCCAATATATTTAGTTTTTTAAGGAACCTCTATACTGTTCTCCATGATGGTTGTACCAATTTACATTCCCACCAACAGTGTAGGAGTTTCCCTTTTCTCCACACCCTCACCAGCATTTCTTGTTTTTACACTTCATGATGATGGCCATTCTGACTGGTGTGAGGTGATACCTCTTTGTAGTGTGAATTTGCATTTCCCGAATGTTTGGTTGGCCAAAATGTGTGTTCCAGTTTTTCCATAATATGTTACGGAAAAAACGTGAATGCACTTTTTGGCCAGCCCAATCATTGGCGATGTTGAGCAGGTTTTCATGTGCTATTTCTTTTTAAAACTATGTGAATAAAATCTACCTCTTGAAACCTGGTTCCTGCTATTGCGGCTTGTTTTCAAGTCCTTTTCGATTACTTACCTTAAGATATTTTTCGAGGGAGGGGGCCTTTAAAACGCTGCAGGCTTTGTGAATTGCAGTGCCCCTGAGCACCGGTTTTCAAGTTGTTGTTTCAGGAAATGGCCACAAGGCGGCAGGATTTCTTCAAGCCCCTGTTACTGGGGCAACCTGAGCCTTAGGGAAATTCCTCTTCCTGATTGGAAATTAGAGTGGCATGTGCCTGTCCAAACACCCTAGGGCTTGTGTCTCATTCCTTCTCTCCCTTACCCTTCATTCCCTGGACAAATTCCAAGCCATGCAAAATCGGCTGTTGGTGCTGTCTTCCCCAAGTGGGGAGACTCTAAGGAAAGAGGCTGGAGGTGGGAACCCCACCACCAGGAGATGTGGAGATTAGGTGACTTTTCAAATCCCTTTCCGCCCAGAGGGTCCACCATCCTTTGGGTGCCCCAGCGTGTTTTAGCTGTAGGTTGGCTCCCATGCACCTGGAGATTTTGGCCCCATGTGGTGGGGATCAGGCAGTACAGCTCCAGTGGGGCTGTGTTTGCTGGCACGTCCTCACCAGTTCCCTCAGCCCCACGACAGTCCAGCCTTGGGACCCAAGCGCACTCTGGCTCCAGATGATGTGACACCAGGTTGGGTCACCACCCCTGAATGAATTTAGTAACAATTCCCCCCCCCCTTTTGTAATTTAACTTTATTTTTATAATGGAGTATAGCTGATTTACAACGTTGTTTCTTTCTGGTGTACAGCTACTTGATTCACTTACACAGAGACATCTATATATTCTTTTTCAGATTCTTACCAGTCATATATTCTTTTTCGATTATTACAGTGTGTTGAGTTGAGTTCTTTGTGCTATACAGTAGGTCCTTATCGATTACCTATTTTCTCTATGTAAGGGTGTGTATGCTAATTTAAACCTCCTGGTTTATGCCTCCCCACCCACCAACATTCCCCCCCTGGTAACCATAAATTTGTTTTCTAAAACTGTGACTTTGTTTCTGTTTTGTAACAGTTCCTTTTTATCAATTTTTATATTCCACCTATAAGTGATGTCATATAATAACTCTCTCAGTATTCTTTCTTAATATTGTTTTGACTATTCAGAATCACCTGTGGTTCTATATGAATTTTAGAATTATTTTTTCAACTTCTGTGAAATATGCCATTGGAAATTTGGTAGGGATTGCGTTGAATCTGTCGATTTCTTCGGGTAGTAGGGACATTTTAATAATATTAATTTCTCTAATCCATAAATATAGCATATCTTTCCATTTATTTGTGTCTTATTAAATTTTTCTCATCAATGTCTTATAGTTTTCAGCATAGAGTTCTTTCACCTCCTTGGTTAACTTTATTCCTAGGTATTTTATTCTTTTGATGCAGTTGTAATGGGACTGTTTACCTAATTTTTCTTTCTGATAGTTTATTATTAAAGTCTAGAAATTGCACAGGATTTTGTATCCTGAGACTTTACTGAATTTCTTTATTAGTTTTAATAGTCTTTTTTTGAGTCTTTAGTGTTCTCTATGTATAGTATTATGTTATGTGATGATTATATTTCTTCACTTCCAATTTGGATATCTTTTATTTCTTAATCTTGCATGATTGCAGTGGGTAGGACTTCCAATATTATGTTGAGTTAAAGTGTCAAGAGTGGGCATCCTTATCTTGTTCCTGATCTTAGAGAAAATGCTTTCAGCTTTTCACCATAGAGAGTATGATGTTAGCTGTGGGATTGTCATATATGAGCTTTAATTTGTTGAGGTACATTTTTATACACTCATTTTGTTGATAATTTTTTTTTTATCATAAATGGTGTTGAATCTTGTCAAATGTTTTTTTCTGCATCTATTGAGATGATCTTATGGTTTTTATCCTTCATTTTGCTGCTGTATCACATTGATAGATTTACAGTTGTTGAAACATCTTCGCATCCCAGGGATAATCCCACTTGGCCATGGTGTATAATCATTTTAATATGTTGTTGGATTTGTTTTGCTAATATTTAGTTGAGGATTTTTGTGACTTTCTTTTTTTGTGGTGTCCTTGTCTGGTTTTGGTGTCAGGGTGATGCTGGCTTTGTAAAATGTGTTTGGAAGGTTTCCCTCATCTTCTATTTTTTGGAAGCATTTGAGAAGGATAGTATTAAATTTTTTAATGTTTTATAGAATTTGCCAGTGAAGCTGTCTGGTACTAGCTTTTGTTTTTCTTCTAATCCAAAAGCATAAGATATCTTTCCATTTCTTTGAAGCATCTTCTATTTCCTTCACCAGTTTTATAGTTGTCAGAGTACAGATCTTTTACTTCTTTCATTAAGTTTATCCCTCGGTATTTTATTTATTTTTTGATATGATTTTTAAACGGGATTTTTTTAAAACTTTCTTTGATATTTCATTATTAGTGTATAGAAATGCAACAGATTTCTGTACATTAATCTTGTATCCTGCAACCTTGCTGAATTCACTTATTAGTTATAATAGTTTTTGGGTGGAGACTTTAGGGTTCTCTGTAGAGTACCATGTCATCTGCGTATAGTGATAGTTTTACCTCTTCCCTTCTAATTTGGATCCTTTCATTCCTTTTTTCTTGTCTGACGGCTGTGGCTAGGACTTCCAATACAATGTTAAATAGAAAGGGTGAGAGAGGACATCTTTATCTATTGTATGTTTTTGACTTGTAGTTACCCATGTTGACCCATAATTATATCTACTTACTTTAAACTAATAATCATTTAAGTTCAAACACATTTTAAAAGATCTACATTTTTTACTCCCCTCCTCCACATTTTTTTAAAGTCATATTTTACATCTTCATGCTTATCCCTTTACTGTTATTGTAGTTATAGTTGCTTTTACATTTTTTTGTTTTCTTTTTTTTTTTAATTTACATGCTGGCTTATTTAACTGATCATCAATCCTTATTATATATTTGCCTTTCTTATTGGAATTTTCCCTTTCCTACAGATTCTTGCATCCTTTTTGTTTAGAGAACACCCTTCAACATTTCTTTTAGTTCGGTATTGCTGAATTCTTTTAATTTTTGATTGTCTAAAAAATTCTTTATCTCCCCTTTATTCTAAATGATAATTTTGCCGGGTAGAGTATCCTAGTTTGCAAGTTTTTCCCTTTCAGGACTTTGAATATACCATGCTACTCCTTTTTGGCCTGCAAAGTTTCTGCAGAGAAATCAGCTGATAGCCTTTTGGGGGTTCCCTGTATATGACTCTGTTTTTCTCTTGCTGCCTTTAGAATTCTCTTTATCTTTAACTTTTGCCAATGATATGTTTTGGTGTGGGTTTGTTTTGGTTCATTTTGTTTGGGACTCTGTTCTTCCTGTACGTAGATACCTGTTTCCTTTTTTAGGTTTTGTAAGTTTTCAGCTGTAATTTATTGAAATACATTTTCTTTCTTCCTTTTTTCTTTTTTTTGGTAGGGAGATGAGTTTATTGAGTGGTATTATTTACATATTGCCTCTCTTTGTAACATTGCCAACAAATTATTATTACTATTAGCTTGAGCAAAAAATATTATAGAATCTAAAGGCTAGATGTTATCTTAGAAGTCCTTTATTCTAAATCTCTAATTTCACAGATGGAAAAACACACACAAAGATAGTATCAGAATTGTCTTGTAGAAAGAGCATATACTTTAGGGTCAGAAAAATTTAGAGTCAGAGAAATTTGAAATTGAATTTTAGCTCTGCCACTGTGAATTTTAGCTGTCAGATACATTTTCAATGATCTTCTCTCTCTTCTCCTTCTGGAACCACTATTATGCATATGTTGGTATGTTTTATATTATCCCATAGATCACATATGTTGCTTTCTTTTTTTTTTTCCATTTGTCTTTCTGTCTGCTGTTCTGATTGAGTGATTTCCATTATTCTATCTTTCAGATCACTTATGCATTCTTCTGTGTCATTTAGTCAGCTATTCATTGCATCTAGAGTGCTTTTTTTATCTCAGAAATTGAATCACCTATTTTTGATTGGGTCTTCTTTGTAGTTTCTAGTTCCTTGTTAAAATGATCTTTGTTTCTGTTGATACTCTTTTAATCCAGTTAGCATTTTTATTACCAACTTTTTGAATTCAGTTTCTGGTAGACTGATTATCTGTGTTTCATGATTTTTTCAGGGGTTTTCTCTTGCTCTTTCAATTGGGAGTATTTCCTCTGCCTTTTCATTTTACTTAACTTTCTTTGTCTCTGCGAATTTAGTCAACAGCATCTATTGTGGTTTTGAAGGGGTGTTTTTAAGTGTGAGTGTCCCTATGTAGACAGTGTGTGCTCAGTGTCTTTGCCACAAGGGCTGGGGATTTGATGTGAAGGCCAGCCACATCTTTCTTTAGGGTATGCTAGTCACTATCACCTTAATAAGGGGTATGGGTGGTGTTAAAGCCTTCACAGAGTGTGAGGTGGGAATTCCTCTCTGCTCAATGGCAGATACCGACCTGTCAGAGGGAGGGTCTGCCCCCAAGGTGCTAGAGTAGAAGCCCTGAGGTTTGGACTCACACAGGCTCTGTTCCCCCTAAGTGTGTGTGTTTTCCTTCTTCCTGCAGTGGGAATTTTGCTCCAGAGGAGAGGAGTGCTAAAGTAAGTAAGGCTTGTGAGCGTACACAGGTCTGATGTGCTGCCTTTGCAGGTGTCTTCAGCTCTCCTCAAACACAGCCCAAGGTAGTGTCTTTTCCCCTGTTGTGCTCATCCCAGATCTAGTGCAAGGATGTGCTGTGGGATGGGTGGGGCAGAATGTTCACTCAGCTGGTAGGTGTAACTGGACCCTGGCCTGGTTGGTTGCCAGGTTCTGCATAGTCTAGAGTCTACCAGCCACTTGTGGGCAGATCTAGGTCCTGGAGTGGCTGGCTGCATGGCTGGGAGATCAATATCTTGTTGCTGCTTGCTCGTGGGTGGAGCCAGGTCATGGGGGTGGCTGGCTTTGGGTGCCAGGGTCCTGGGGCCATTGCCAACCTGCTGGTGGGCAGATCTAGTCCTGGGGTGGCTGTCTGTGGAGCTGTGAGGGCCCCATGGCTAGTTTGACCTGCTAGTGGAAGAGACTAGGATGGGTTGGGTTTCCAGGCTGGTGCTAGTCTGCTGGTGGGTAGAACTGGGTTTTAGTGTGACTGACTGTGGGGTTCAGGGGTCCTGGGGCTGGTGCCTTCCCACTGGTGGGTGGGAACAGGCCCAGGGTTCCCAGGGCCAGTGCTGGCCTGCTGGTGGATGGCCCAGGTCCAGACATGGCCAGCTGTGGTGCCATGGGGGTCCTGGGACTGGTGTTGGCCTGCGGGTGGACACAGCCACAACTGGGATGGCTGGCTGTGAAGCTGCGGGTTCCTGGAGCTGGTGCCTGCTTACTGATGTGTGAAGCCAGGTCCTGTGGCTAATGCTGGCCCACTTTGGGTGGAGCTGGGTCCCTGAGTCTTTATTTGCAGGCCCAGGGGTCCCCAATTTGGTTTCAGCTTGCTGGTGGGCTGGGCTGTGTCCTTGGGCCTCTGCTGGGCGGGGCCACATCCCAGGGAGGTTCAGGGGGGCCTGTGGCAGCCAGCTTGATGGTGGGTGGGGCTGTGTCCCTGCTTGAGTAGCTCCTGAGTCCTAGGACTGGTGCCCAGAACCTGGTGGATGAGGTCAGGTCCTGGCACTGATAAGCCAGAAGGAGGACTCCAGAATGGTGCTTGCCCATACCAGTGTCCTTCCTCGTGGTAGAATGAGCTCCTTGAAATGGTTGCTACCAGCGTCTGTGTTCCAGTTGACTTCTGTCTCTCCTGGAGGCTCTCCAAGATCAGCAAGTAGGTCTGACCCAGGCTCCTTCAAATTACTGCTTGTACCCTGGGTCTTGGACTGTGTGAGATTTTGTGTGTGTCCCTTACGAGCAGAGTCTCTGTTTCCTCAGCCCTTTTGCTCTACTGAAAGCAAGCCCTGCTGGCCTTCAATTCCAAATGTTCTGGGGGCTATTACTCCCGGCACAGGTCCCCCAGGCTGGAGAGCCCGATGTGGGATTAACCCCTCACTCCTTGAGGAGAATCTCTGCAATTGTAATTATCCTCCCATTTCTGGGTTGACTGTTGGTGCGGGTCTTGACAATACCCCTCCTATCTATCTTATTGTTATTCCTTCTTTAGATCTTTAGTTGTAGGCATTTTTTCTGCTAGTCTTCAGGTCATTTTTGTTGATTGTTGTTCTGTAAATAGTTCTAATTTTGGTGTGCCCGTGGGAGAAGGTGTCAGGGTCTTCCTACTCTGCCACCTTGGTCACTCCTCCTGATTCTCTGTCTTTTGATTGTTGAATTAGTCTTTTACATTCACAGTAATTATTGATAGGTAGGTACTTACTGCCATTTTGTTAATTTTTTTCTGGCTGTTTTTGTAGTTCCTTTCTTTTTCTCTTTTTCTCTTCCCTTGCATTATGGTGGTTTTCTTTAGTGTTATGTTTAGATCCCTTTCTCATTTTCTTTTGTGTATTTATTATAAGTTTTTCCTTGTGGTTACATGAGGTTCACTTATGACATCCTGTTTAAGTAGTAGTTTGTTTTAAGTTGGTAGAAACAAATTTAAACACATTCCAAAACTTTATCTTTTTATGCCACCTACATTTTGATGACACATTTTATATCTTTATATTACATATCCCTTAGTTAATTATAATTTTAGTTACTTGTACTAGTTTTGTCTTTTATCTTTATAATTACTTTATAAGGGGTCAATCCACTGCCTTTATCGCGTCTTTACTTTTTCCAATGAGATTTTTAATTTTGTATATTTTGTTATTATTAACTGGTGCCACTTCTTTTCAGCTTAAAGAAGTCTTTTTACTGTTTCTTGTAGGGCTGGTTTAGTGGTGGTGAACTCCTTCAGCTTTTACTTACCTGGGAAACTCTTGATCTCTCCTTCACTTTTAAATGATAACCTTGCTAGGTAGAGAATTCTTGTTAGAAGTTTTTTCCTTTCAACACTTTGACTATGTCATGCCACTCTTCTGTCCCTATAACATTTCTGCTAAAAAATCTGCTAATAACCTTATAGGTTTTCCCTGTATGTAACTAGTTGTTTTTCTCTTGTTGCTTTTAGGATTCTCTCTTTATCCTTAACGTTTACCATTTTAAATATAATGTGTCTTGGTGTGGGTCTTTTGGGGTTCATCTTTTTCTGAACTCTCTGGGCTTCCTGGACCTGGATGTTTGTTTTCTTTCCTAGATTAAGGACATTTTCAGCCACTATTTCTTCAATTTTTCTGGTGCTCTTTCTCTAGCATCTCCTTCCCCTATAATGTGAATGTTATTCCACTTGATGTTGTCCCTGAAGTCCCTTAAAACATCCTCACTTAAATTTTTTTTTTTTTCATTTTGTTGCTCTGTCTGGGTGAGTGTCTTTGTTTTGTTTTCCAGCTTACTGATTCATTCTTCTACCTCATCTGGTCTGCTGTTAAACCCTTCTATTGTTTCTTTTTCAGTTCAGTTATAACTTCTGTTTAGTAGTTTCTTATATTTTCTATCTTTTATTGAAATTATCACAATATTCATTAATTCTTCTTTAGAGTACAGTGAGTATTTTTATGACCATTACTTTGAACTCTTTATCTGGTAGATTTCTTATCTCCATTTCATTCCTCCTTTTTTCTGAGGTTTTGTCTTATTCTTTTTTTTAATGCTCTCATTAATTTTATTCTTAGTAAGATTATAGACTTTTAGAAACAGAAGAAACCTTCAGTGATCATTTAGAAGACTTAATTGTGGATCTCAAGTTGGCTGCCAGTGTCACATCCCTTCTCTCTTGTCCCTGTCCTTTTGTTTTTTTTTAGCTTTTTATTGGAATATAATTGCTTTACACTGTTGTGCCAGTTTTTGCTGTACAACAAAGTGAATCAGCTGCATCCATACGTATATCCCCATATCCTCTCCCTCCCGCGACTCCTTCCCACGCTCCCTATACCAGCCCTCTAAGTCCTCACCCATCATCGAGTTGATCTCCCTGTGTTATGCAGCAGCTTCCCACTAGCTATTTATTTTACATTTGGTAGTGTATATATGTCAGTGCTACTGTCTCACTTCATCCCAGCTTCCCCGTCTTATTCTTTTTAATGGAATACGTGTTTCTATATTCTCATTTTGCCAGATTCTCTGTGTTTGTTTCTATGTATTAGGTATATCAGCTTTTCTCTCAATCTTAAAGCAGTGGCCTTATGTAGGAGATGTATTGTGGGGCTCAGAGGTGCAATCCCAGTTGGCCACCAGAGGTAGGTGCTCAAGGAATGTCCTCTACATGTGCTGCATGTGCCCTTGTGTTGTGTTGGGGCCATAACTGCTGCTGTGCTGCATTGGTGGGTGGGGCTGATCCCAGGATGGCTGTGGGGGCCCAGTCACAGCTGCTGTGGTGTACTGGTGGGTGGAGCTCTCCCCTGGATCAGCTGCAGGACTCAGTCATGGCTGCTGCATTGTGTTGGTAGGTGGGACTGGCCCCTGGACTGGCTGTGGGGCCTGCGCTTGATGGCTGTGTGTGTTGGTAGTCCTATCAATTGATCTGCTGTAACATACAACCAGGGCCCAGATGTGGGCAGGACTCTCAGTGGGGTGTACCCACTCACATTGACAGGTTAGAGGGAGAATTTCTTTTTCTTCTTTTTTCAAAGAACTTTTATTGAGATATAATTGACATACAATAAACTGCATGTATTTAAAGTGAACAATTTGATATTTTTTTTATTAGTAGTAAAGTATATATGGCAATCCCAAGGGAGAATTTCAAAATAATGTTTGACTGTTCTATTGTTAGCAAAGTAGCCTGAGACTGCAAAAATGGCTCCTGCCAGTGTCTCAGTCTCTAGGGATCATTTCAACTGGTTTCTATCTCTCTGGCTGATGTTTCAAGATTACTAAGTGGATGTCCTTTACCTATTGTCCATGTGCTTTTCAATCTGATTATTTTGTACTGGCTTTTGGGTTGAGTGAGTTTGCACACAAACCATTTAAGAGTGGGTTTTTTCCATTCCCTGAAATTTTCTAATATTCATGGGTGTATTCCCCATTGGTTTTCAGAGCCAAGTGTTTTGGGGGCTTGTCTCTCCTGTGCATGATCTAGAGGTTAGGGTGCCTGATGTGGAGCTTGAATCCCTTACTCCTCAGGGAGGAGATCCATACCTTTGTGATCACTTGATTGTAAATCACCACAGCTCGGGTGAACCTTTTCCTTGGGGAGACCATCCCTCTGCCTCTCCTACCTGTCTCAATTCTGTCCTTTTACACTTTGTTGTGGAGGCTCTTTTAATCCATTTTCAGGTCTCTTTCCAAGGGAATTATTCCATATGTAGTTGTAGAAAGTGAGTTCAGGATCTTCCTACATTGCCATCTCGAGTCCTACGCTCAATGATTATTTTCTTGGCGCTATCCAGTGTAACAATAAGCCTGTCAAAACAATTCTTCATTTCTATTTTTGTGTGTTTTATTTCTAGCATTTCCATTTAACTGTTTCCGGTAGTTTCTGTCTCTTCTGAAATTTCCCTATTCATGCATATTGTTCACCTTTTCTACTACAGACTTTAGTATATTAATTATAGTTGTGTAAAATCCCTTGCCTGTTCCTTCCAACATCTGAGTCATCTCTGGGTCTGTTTCTGTTGATTGCTCTATCTCTTGTCATGGGTTGTTTATATCTCACTTTTTTGTGTCTCACATTTTTGAATCACTGTTTGACATTGTATATAGAACAGTAGAAACTGAGGTAAATAGTACTTATTTCTGGAAATGTGAGAATATATCTTATTCTGGTTGACTGTTAGTGTGTGTGGTGTTGAGTCGCCTAGTCAAAAATTGAGATTCCTTTAGTACATTACTATTTTCAATTTCCTCTGTGTTATCATGTTTTGGGTGAAGGCTAGTAAAGTTTATTTCAATATTTCTGGTCCATTCTCAGCTTTTGGACTTTCCCATATGCCTCTACCACAGAGGGTATCTCTTTATACACGCTTGCCCTTTCTCCATTAGTAGACTGCTATTGCTCATTGTTCAGTGTTTGCTAGGCTGGTGTTGGCAGCAATGTTGTCTTCTATTGTCCACATCCAGCATCAGTCTAGCTTAAAGTTTCACCAATATGGTTTTTAATTTGGTTTTAAACTGGGAGTGGAATATCACAAATTTAAGAACTGTGTATCATTTAAAATTTGAGACTAATATTATTTAATACTAATAAATCCCTTGTTATGTTCAAGCCCAGTTTTAAGTGCTTTACATTCATTTCATTCTTAATGTGCTCCTATGAGTCTAATGTCCACTCAATGCAAGTCAATTTACTGAATTTATGTGCTTTAGATTTTTCAAGTATAGACTTACCTTACATAACAACTGTTCAGTTAAGGACCTTGGGACATAACTGTTGAAAAGGTATATCACTTTTTGGACATTTTTTGGTACAGCTTTTCATCATGAAACCCATTAAATAAATGCCACAAAGAAGTAATATCTCAACATTATGATTTTAGGCAAAGACTTATCAATTTACTTGATAGAACAATTTCTAATCAGAAAATATCACATGGAACAGATTTGAGTTGTACAATATGCTTGGATGGGCCCGAAACATTTTGCTTTAGGTACATGTGCTAAGCAAGAGGGGTGAAGAAGTACCATGATTCTTTAGTCTGATGTATGTGTGCATGATTCCATATGTTTCAAAATGTTCTTATATTTAGCTTTTATTTTGTTCCAGTTATGTTTTTCTTTTCATTATTGAGTACATTTTGAATGTGAGATAGCCACAATCCACCAAACGTTGAAATATTTATGAACATGATAGTGCAGAAAGAAAACTATGCCTTCCAAACTACACCAACTACCAACTATACCAACTACCATGTATTATCAGTTTTTCTTTCTTTTCTTTAGTGAGTACAATAAATCTTTAAATTACATTGTAAGTGCAAATTTTATTTATTTATTCCTTTAAAAATTGCTATGTATCAATATTATATGTATGAAATTATTTCAATGTTAATTGACACTTTTTGTCAAATTGGGTATTTTGAAATTCATCTTGATTTTCCTCATTGAAATTAGTGGAATGTCTACGCATTTAACATTTTTTCGTTTAGCATTTTTTTGAGGAATGAATTAATTAGGTGACAAATAGAGGTCCTGTATTTTTGTTTATAACACTTTAGCTACTATATAACAATAATCATGGGAACTAAGAAGTGAACTCTTCCCTCCACCTGCAAATACATTAAGAAGTTAGAACTACACACAGAAAGAATTGGCAGTTATGATTTATATGTCAGTTGGTCAAGTGTAAAACTGCAAAATGTGTATTAAAATAGATATTTAAAACCAGTTATCTGATTTGTTAGTTTTGGTTGCCAGTGTTCAATATTGTTTGTTGGTGGTCAACATCCAAATCCCTCCCTCCTATGATCTTCTTGCATTCCCAGGACTAGCCTGAATAACACTCCCTTGCAGTTAGGGTTCTGGACATGATTTAGGTTCTGCCAGTGAGATACACTCCCTTGAGGCTTAGAAAGTGGAAGGGAGATGGAGGCCAGGCTACTTGCCCTAGTGGTGGCTATGTGAGGGTTCTGCAAAAGTGAGCCTTAGCAGCTGCCAGAACCTACTTTCCACTTTGTATTCACCAGCTTCATGGGATGCATTGAAATGCTGCAAGCAGCTTCTAGACCTCTACATCTCATTGCAGTGGTGTGACTATGAAGTCAATAGTGAGGTGATTTTGAGGCCCAGCAGCAGTGTTTTGAGTTTAACTACTCCAGCCTCTTCCAACAATTTTTGTAATTCCCTGCATGGCAAACCTTTCTGCTTGAAATAGTTTGAGTAGTTTCTATTTTTCGCACTAAACTGTGACTAACTTCCATCCCTGCATGTGCACGCACATACACACGCCTCATGTGAATTTTAGGTCTTGTGGGATTATCAGTGAAAACTTCCTGGCCACAGGGTGGGTACATGATGTACCTTTGGACAGTGTTTCTTCCAGGAATATGACCTAATCAGGGGTAGGGTTCTTTTAGGAGGATGATCTCTTCATAGAGGAATCTACTTCTTAGATTGCAAGAACTAAGGCCTGGCTAAATCTGGAGCTGCTGGAATACCCTGCCTGAGAATGAAGCAGAAGAAAGCAGAGTTATTAGATGATGAGTGGAAGAGTCTAGTGATGATGTTTGAATCCCTGGCTCCAGCCTTGCCTTAAAGTTACCCTTTGGGCCTGTATATATATATTTATATTCTTGCTTAAGCTAGTTTGGGATTGGTTTCTATTACTTATATCTTAGAAATTATTGCCCATTATAGTATTATCATACCCATTTTACTGGTGTAGAAAATCAGTCTCAGAAAGGTTATTAGATGCTGAAGGTCATACAACTCTTTAATAGTAGGGGAGAGAACCAATGTTTAGCTGCAAGCCCATTATCTTAATAGTTATACTATACTGCTTTTAAGGAACTTACATTCTAACAGAAGAAATGGCCATGTGAACAGAAACTTGTGAGAACTGTGGCAAGTAATGTAGTACAGACATGCAGAAAGTACCATGAACACATGGAACAAAGAGTAATTAATTCTGGGAAAGGTTCATAGGAGAGCTCAATGTGAGCTAGGTTTTGAAGAATGCTTAGGAGTTTTCCAAGCAGATAAGATGAGTTTTAGTGTTATATAAATAATAACTCCTGAATCTAAAAATTTAGGCATTTATGCCATTCATCTATTGGTGTAAACTGCCTTTAAAAAATCCCTCTCTCATAAAAACCCTAATAATAATAAAAAATCAAAATATTAGTTTCATTGGTAAAGTTTCCTTGGAGAACAAAACCTTGACCTATTAGACTAACTAGTTCTTTTCTCTTGAATTGAATTGGCTTACCCAAACTAAGGTGGAGGAGCTAAAATACCTCAAGTCTTCCCCTCTTTCATCTCCAGTGCCAGAGCTTGTTTCTATAAGCAACATTTAGAAGAGAGAAGACTGCTAGCATCACAGTGATAGCTGCTGTGAAAACAGAAGAGACCCCAGACTGCATATGCATTTATCCTTTTCTAAATCTCCCCAGCAGACGTATATCTGACCTCCCCTCCCCACAGCCCCACACACTTTATGCACCTACCCTGTAGGGAGAATGAGTGAAGGGGGAGGAAAGAAGCTTTCTTCTCTCTTCTTTATACTCCCTAAAACTTTCTATTTTATGGACTGAAATAAAAATTTAGGGAGAGAAAGAAAATTGTTCTTCCTAGTCTGGAGTATACAAAAATAGAGATAAGTTAATGAAGAGCATGAGTAATGTTTCTAAAGTTTCGTGAGAAAGGAAGTAGCAGGGAAGACCCAGAGAGAACAAAGTTGAATCTGTGCTAGATACATGTCTCTGTCCAGGAAACTTCCACAGAGCATGTCTTATGGGCCAGAAGTTATTCTAAATTTGAGGGTTTGAAAGGCAAATAAGATGTTCTGAGGGAAACTCATGAACAGTTGTTTTCAATATGATACACTGTTATTTAGGGATCTTTGGATGCAAGCAACAGAAACTGAGTCTAAAGCTTTTATTGGTGAAGCTACTAACATGAATAATTTCAGATCAATGTTTCTTTAGAAATTTCTAATTAAGGCTAAAGAAAGAAGGTTGTAAATACTGTATATTAACACATATATGCGGACTATAGAAAAATGGTACAAATCAACTGGTTTGCAAGGCGGAAATAGAGACACAGATGTAGAGAACAAACATGTGGACACCAAGTGGGGAAAGCGGGGAGGGTTGGGAGGGGATGAATTGGGAGATTGGGATACCAAATTGTACGCTCTAAATATAGGCAGTTTATTGTATGTTAACTGTATCTCAATAAAAGTTCTAAAAAAAAAAAGGAAGAAAGAAGGTTGTCATTATTGTAAGGGACTTGGGCACTGAAAAAAGAAAACTGATTTCCTGCTTAATTCAGAAGAAAAATTTAAAAAACTCAGATTTTATAATGATTCTCCTTTGAGAGACCTAAAGTTGCTTAAAAATATGTTTTGTTTCTTTAACTGATCAATATTCTTTGTAGATACTGCCTCTCTATTTCTACTTTAGATATTGCTGCTTTATCACAACTTGCTCTTCTGGTTTGCACAAGAGTTGATAAAATCTATCTATTGATCTACCTACTTATCAGTCAATCATTTATCCATCCATCCATCCATCCATCCATCCATCCATCCATCAGCAAATAAATTGGTATAACATCTTTCACCAAAGGGAATGAAATATTCAGATTATAATATCTCCTTAATTAAATGGAGCAAGCTTATAGAAACAATATTGTGTTTATATACCTGTTAACAATAAACTGAAATATGTCTAAACTACTGATTCTCAACTGGCGGCAATTTTGCCTCCCCAGGGGACATTTGGTACTATCTGGACATATTTTTGGTGTCACAATCAGATGTGTGTATGCTACTGGTATGTATTACCTAATATTTTGTGTTTGACTTCTTAGCATAATATTTTTGAGCTTCACCCATGTTATTGCATGTATTTTGTTCCTTTGTATTGATTAGTAGTGGTCCATGGTATAGTTATATCACATTTTGTTTTACCCATTCACCTGTTGGTGAACATTTGGGTTGCTTCCAGTTTTGGGCTATTATGAATAATGCTGCTTTGAACATTCAATTACGTGTTTTGTGTGGACATGTTTCCTTTCTTTTTGGGTAAAAATACTCAAATGAGAGGAATTACTGGATCACCTGGCAAATGTGTTTAACTTTATAAGGTACTGCATACTGTTTTCCACATTGGTTGTACAATTTTACATCTCATTGTATGAGATTTCAAGTTGTTAACATCCTTGTCAACACTTAGGGTTTTCACTCTTTTAAATTTTAACCACTTCTGTGGGTATGTAGTATTATCACATTGTGTTTTAGCTTATATTTTTCTGATGTCTAATAATGTTGAGCATATTTTCATGTGCTTATTGGCTATTTGTAGGCCTTCTTTGTGAAATGTCTATTAAGATATTTTGCCCATTTTAATTGGGTTGTATGTCATCTAATTATTGAATTGTAAAAGTTATTTACATATTCTGGATACAATTCCTTTGTTGAATATATGTGTGGCAAAAATGTTTTCCATGTGTATGGATTGCCCTTTAGTCTTCTTAACTGTGTCTTTGGAAAAAGAAAAAAGTTCTTAATTCTGATGAAGTTGATATTTATCATTTTTTCTTTTATACTTTGGTCTTTAGAGTGTCTTGTTTAAGAACTCTTTAACTCAATGTCACAAAGATTTTATGCTATGTTCTCTTCTAGAATTTTAATAGTTTTAACTCATACATCTAGATCTATGATCTATTTTATTTTATTTAAGCTCTTTATTGGAATATAATTGCTTTACACTGCTGTGCCAATTTTTGAGGTACACCAAAATGAATCAGCGGTATTTATACACATATCCTCACCCTCCTGTAACTCCTTCCCACCCTCCCTATCCTGGCCTTCTAAGTCATCACCTATCATTGAGTTTTTCTTCTTATGTTATGCAGGAACTTCCCACGAGCTATCTATTTTACATTTGGTGGTGTATATACGTCAGAGCTACTCTCACACTTCGTCCCAGTTTCCCCATTGCCCCCCACAACCCTGTGTCCTCAAGTCCATTCTCTACATCTGATCTTTATTCTTGCCCTGTTAGTGGGTTCATATGATCTATTTTAAAAGTTGATTTTGTATATAATGGAAGAGTTGAGGTTTATTTTTTCCATAGAGAGACCAGCTTTTCCAGCACCATTTTTTTCTCCATTGGATAGCTTTGGCAACTTTTGTTGAAAATCAAGCTATACTACAAATCTACAATAATTGAAACAGTATGGTACCGGCATTAAAATAGACAAAGAGACCAATGGAATGGAATGGAGAGCCCAGAAATAATCGCCTACATATACAGTCAACTAATAGTTGACAAGGGAGCCAGAAACTCAGTTGGGAAAGGACAGTCTCTTTAATAAATGGTGCTGGGAAAGCTGGATATGCAGAAAAATAAAATTGGACCTCTGTCTTATACTGCTGACAAAAATAACTTGCAGTGGATTAAAGACTTTAACATAAGATCTGATACCATAATTCCTAAAAGAAAACAGGGAGGAAACTTCTTGATACCAGTCTTGGTGATTATTTTTTTGATATAACAATCCAAAGCACAAGCAACAAAGGAAAAAATTAACATGTGAGACTACATCAAACTGAAAAGCTTCTGCACAGCAAAAGGAACAGTCAACAAAATGAAGGTAATATATGGAAGAGAGAAAATATTTGCAAACCATTTATTGAATAAGAGGTTAATATCCAAAATATATAAAGAACTCATGCAACTTAATAACAACCAACCAACCCAATTAAAGAATGGGCAGATGGACTGGGTAGGTATTTTTCTAAAGAAGAAATACAAGTGGCTAATAGAAGATGCTCAACATCACTAATCACCAAGGAAATACAAATCAAAACCATGATGAGTTATAACCTCACACTTGCTAGAATGGCTATCATCAAGAAAAGAAGAAATAAATGTTGGCAAAGATGTGGAGGAAAGGGAACACTTGTACCTTGTTGGTGGGAATGTAAATTAGTTTAGCCAGTATGGGAAACTGTATGGACTTCCTCAAAAAATTAAAAATAGAACTGCCATAAGATCCAGCACTCCCACTTTTGGGTATATATCCAAAGAGTATGAAAACTGGATATCAAAAAGATATCTGCATTCTTATGTTTATTGCAGCATTATTTCACAGTAGCCAGGATATGAAAACAAACCTAAGTGTCCATCAATGGATGAATGGATTAAGAATGGATTAAGTAGTATACTTATACAATGTAATATTATTCTGCCATGAGAAAGAAGAAAATCCTGCCATTTGTTACAACATGGATGGACCTTGAGGGTATTATGCTAAATGAGATAACTCAGACAGAGAAAGACAAATATTGTATGATATCACTTATATGTGAAATGTAAAAAGCTGAACTCATATAAATGGAGAGTAGAATGGTGGTCTTGAGGGGCTCGGGTGTGGGGGAATTGGGGAGATGGTGTTAAAGGGTACAAATGTACAACTAGTAAATAAATAAGTTCTGGAGATCTAATGCACAGCATAGTGATTTATCTTATCCCTTTCTTGATGGTATTACTTATAGAAAAAGTTTTAATCTTTTTTTTAAAAGAACTTTTATTGAGATACAGTTAACAGAAAATAAGCAGCATATATTTAGAGTGTACAATTTGGTATCCCAATCTCCCAAATCATCCCCCCCCAACCCTCCCCGCTTTCCCCACTTGGTGTCCATATGTTTGTTCTCTACATCTGTGTCTCTATTTCTGCCTTGCAGTTCCTCTTTCATAGTTGTTAGCATTTGCCTTATGTATTGAGGGGCTCCTATATTGGGTGCATATATATTTATAATTGCTATCTCCTCTTCTTGGATGGATCCCTTGATCTTTATGTAATGTCCTTTCTTGTCTCTTGTAACATTTTTTATTTTAAAGTCTATTTTATCTGATATGAGTATTGCTACTCCAGCTTTCTTTTGATTTCCATTTGCATGGAATATCTTTTTCCATCCCCTCACTTTCCATCTGTATGTACGCCTAGGTCTAAAGTGGGTCTCTTGGAGACAGCATATATATGGGTCTTGTTTTTGTATGCATTCAGCCAGTCTGTGTCTTTTGGTTGGGGCATTTAGCCCATTAACATTCAAGGTCATTATTGAGATGTATGTTCCTCTTACCATTTTCTTAATTGTTTTGTTTTTGTTTTTGTAGGTCCTTTTCTTCTCTTATGTTTCTGGCTTAGAGAAGTTCCTTTAGCATTTGTTGTAGGGCTGGTTTGGTGGTGCTGAATTCTCTTAGCTGTTGCTTGTCTGTAAAGCTTTTGATTTCTCCATCGAATCTGAATGAGATCCTTGCTGGGTAGAGTATTCTTGGTTGTAGGTTCTTTCTTTTCATCACTTGAAATATATCATGCCACTCCCTTCTGACTTGCAGAGTTTCTGCTGAGAAATCAGCTGTTAACCATATGGGAGTTCCCTTGTATGTTATTTGTCATTTTTCCCTTGTTGCTTTTAATAACTTTTCTCTGTCTTTAATTTGTGTCAGTTTGACTACTATATGTCTTGGCGGGTTTCTCCTTGGATTTATCCTGCCTGGGACACTGTGCTTCCTGGACTTGGGTAGCTATTTCCTTTCCCATGTTAGGGAAGTTTTCAACTATAATCTCTTCCAGTATTTTCTCGGGTCCTTTCTCTCTCTCTTCTCCTTCTGGGACCCCTATAATGCAAATGTTGGTGCATTTAACATTGTCCCAGAGGTCTCTTAGGCTGTCTTCAGTTCTTTTCATTCTTTTCTCTTTATTCTTTTCTGCATCAGTGATTATCACCATTCTGTCTTCCAGGTCCCTTATTTGCTCTTCTGCCTCAGTTAATCTGCTATTGGTTCCTTCTTGTGTATTTTTCATTTCCGTTATTGTGTTGCATATCTCTGTTTGTTTGTTCTTTAATTCTTCTAGGTCTTTGGTAAACTTTTCGATCTTTGCATCCAGTCTTTTTCCAAAGTCCTGGATCATCTTCACCATCATTATTCTGAATTCTTTTTCTGGAAGGGTGCCTATCTCCTCTTCATTTACTTGTTTTTCTGGGGTTTTATCCTGTCCCTTCATCTGGTACAAAGTCCTCTGCTTTTTCATTTTCTCTATCTTTCTGTGGCTGTGGTTTTCAGTTCCAGAAGATGAAATACTGCTGATACTGCTTGATACTGCTGTCTGCCCTCTTATGGAGGAAGCTATCTAGGGGACTCGTGGTTTCTTCCTGAGGGGAGGGACTAATGGTGGGTAGGGCTGGGTGGGTGGAGCTCAGTAAGACTTTAATCTGCTTGTCTGCCAATGGATGTGGCTGTGTCCCTACCCTGTTGGTTGTTTGGCCTGAGGCTACCTAGCACTGGAGCCTACAGGCTCTTTGGTGGGACTAATGGTGGACTCTGGGAGGGCTCATTCCAATGAGCACTTTGCAGAACCCCTGCTGCCAGTGCCCCTGTCTCCTTGGTGAGCCACAGCTGCCCCGCACCTCTGCAGGCAACCCTCCAACACCAGCAGGCAGGTCTAGTTCAGTCTCCTCTAGGGTCACTGCTCCTTCCCCCTGGGTCCTGGTGAGCACACTTTTTTTGTGTGCCCTCCAAGAGTGCAGTCTCTTTCTCCCCCAGTCCTGTGGAGGTCCTGCAATCAAATCCTGCTGGCTTTCAAAGTCTGATTCTCCTGGGATTCCTCCTCCCATTGCTGGATCCCCAGGTTAGGAAGCATGACGTGGGGCTCAGAACCCTCACTTTAGTGGGTGGACTTCTGTGGTATAACTGTTCTCCAGCTTGTGAGTCACCCACCCAGCATTTATGGGATTTGATTTTAACATGATTGCGCCCTTCCTCCCATCTCATTGCGGCTTCTCCTTTGTCTCTGGATGTGGGGTGTCTTTTTTGGTGAGTTCCAGTGTCTTTCTGTTGATGATTGTTCAGCAATTAGTTGTAATTCCAGTGCTCTTGCAAGAGGGAGTGAGTGCACGTCCTCCTACTCCACCATCTTGATCGAGCTACTGTTAACTTTTGCTATCAACTGCTGATGCCAGCTCTTTTCCTCCCACTCAAAAGTTTTAGTCTTAATGAAACCAATTTATTTTTCTTTTGTTATTTGTACTTTGTGTCATATCTAAGAAACCATTGTCTAATTTAGGTCTTGAAGATTTACACCTCTGTTTTCTTCTAAGAGTTTTATAGTTTTAACTCTCATTTTATGTGTTTGATCAATTTTGAGTTAATTTTTGTATGTGGTGTGAAGAGGGGTCCAATTTCATTCTTTTGCATGTGGCTATCCATTTGTACCAAGACCGATTGAAAAGGCTACTCTTTTCCCATTGAATGATCTTAGCACTCTTATTGAAAATCAACTGACCATAGAGATACAGATTGATATTTGGAGTCTCAGTTGTATTCCATTGGTCTATATGTTATTATGCTGTTACCACACTGTCTTGATAATTGTTTCCTTGTAGTAAGTTTTGACGTTGGGAAATAGTAGTCTTTCCATTTAAAAAAAAACTTTTTAAAGATTGTTTTGTCTACTCTGGGTTCCTTGCATTTCCATGTGGAGTTTAGGTTTAACTTTACCATTTCTGAAAAATCAGTTAGGATTTTAATAGCAGTTAAGATTTTGAGAGGAATTGAGTCAAATATGTGGATCAGTTTAAAGAGTGTATTAGTCTGCTCAGGCTGCCATAACAAAATATCATTGACCAGGTGTCTTAAACATGTACTTGTTTTCACAATTATGAAGAATAGACAGCAAAGATGAAGGTACAGCAGAGTTGGTGTCTGGCAAGACATCTCTCCCTGGGTGCAGATGACTGCCTTCTCACTGTGTCCTCACATAGGGGTGGAGGTGGGGGAGAGAGAGATAGAGAGAGGGAGAGAGAGAGAGAGAGAGGTTTTCTCAAAAAGTCACAGTCCTATATGTGATTCGAGCTGCATACTTATGACCTCATTTAACCCTATCACCTCCTAAAGATCCTATTTTCAGATACAATCACACTGGGGGTTTGGGTTTCAACATATGAATTTTGTGAAAACACAATTTAGTCTATAGCAGAGAGCATGACATATTGCCGAGACTAGCTTGGCGACTCGGGGCGAGTGACGGGTGCCACAGGCTTAAAGAAACACAGACACAGATTTAAGAGAAAGATGGGATGGGGGACTCAAGACCTCTAGGATCAAGAGCCTCTCTGATTGATCCCAAGTTGCTTTTATTGAGTCCTCGGCATAGCCTAAGGGTCTAACACTCCCAGTTTCCTCCCACAATCAAGGTTATCTTTGAAGTAAACAAACAAAGGCCTCCCATGACTGGGGGCAAGGATCTTTGTTTGCCTCCTGGGTCCCGATTTGAGCTGGGTGTGGATTTGAGCTGGGTGTGGAAAGCAAAGCAGCCCCGGGGGCAGGAGACCTCTCTCAGAAGGATTAAGGGTCTGTGCCGCACCCCTGTTGGCCCCTCTGCGACTGTGCCTGTCTTAGGTTGTTCCTCCCCTGAGGAATCTTACCCGTCTCTGGCTAACCAGCCATCCTCCGGGGCCAAACAGGGTGATATGAGTTGTGCAAGTGAGAAAGGGGCTGTGCCCCCAGAGAGGGTCAATTTTCTGTTTCCACGGTAGCTTATGCCCCCATGGCCTCCACGCCCAGCACCCTTAGTTCCTCTGCTGCTCAAGCAGGACATCCTGCATCCAGTTGCTCAGCCCATACTTTAATTACTTTTAGTAACATTTTCTTTTTTTTTTTTCTTTTTTTTTAGTAACGTTTTCAAGGTTTCAGAAAGACTTCTGAATGTTTTCCCACAACATATCAACAATATTGTCTTTCAATCCATGAACTTGGAATATCTTTCCATTTATTTAAATGTTCTTTAATATCTTTCAACAATGTTTATAGTTTTCCATGTTCAATTCTTACTCTTCATTCGTTAAATTTTTACCTAAGTATTTTGTTCTTTTTAGTGCTATTGTAAAAGGATTGTGTTAGTAATTTCATTTCAAGTTTTCATTGCTACTTTACAGAAGTACAATTGATTTTTGTATATTGATCCTGTACCCTGCAACTTTGCTGAACTCACTTATTTGTTCTAATAGTATTTAGTAGACTACTTATTTTTCTGTGCTTTGTTCTTGTTATTCCTTTCCTGTCCCATTACTTTTAGGTTATTTTTTTTTTAAGAGTTTATTTTAATTTTCCTATTGAATTTATAGTTTTTTAAAAATGGAGTTATAATTGACATATAACATTACATTAGTCTCAGGTTACCACATAACGATTTGATATTTGTATATATTGTGAAATGATCACCACAATAAGTCCAGTTAACATCCATGCCCATGTATAGTAGTTATTCTTTATTACATTTTTATAGGGTTGCCCTATGGACTTCAATTACATTAATAACTTTCACAGTGTAGTTATAGTTCTAGAACTACATATGGTTATACAGTTCTAGAACTATAGTGCAGTTTTATGCTTCACTTAAAATATAGAAATCTTATAAACAACAAGGCCCTACTGCATAGCACAGGGAACCATATTCAATATCTTGTAATAAATCATAATGGAAAAGAATCTGAAAAAGAGTATATATGTATATGTATAACTGAACCACTTTGCTGTACACCAAACTAACACATTGTAAATCAACTATACTTCAATAAAAAAAATTTTTTAAGAACTTTTATTGAGATACAAAAAATTTCTTTTAAAAAGATAGAAATCTTGCAACCTTATAAACTCACATTTCTTCATACTTTATAATTATTATATGTGGTATATCAACATACATTAAAAATTCATGAGTGTTATAATTTTATCTTTTTAAGATTTATTTATTTATTTATTTATTTTTGGATACATTGGGTCTTCGTTTCTGCACATGGGCTTTCTCTGGTTGTGGTGTGCCAGTTTCTCATTGCAGTGGCTTCTCTCGTTGCGGAGCATGGGCTGTAGGTGTGTGGGCTCAGTAGTTGTGGTTTGCGGGCTCTAGAGCACAGGTTCAGCAGTTGTGGCACACGAGCTTAGCTGCTCTGCAGCATGTGGGATCTTCACAGCCCAGAGGTTGAACCCACGTCCCCTGTATTGGCAGGAGGATTCTTAACCACTGTGCCACCAGGGAATTCCAAAGAAGTGCTACAATTTTAGCTTTTAAACAGTTATATGGATTAAAGAATACTAAGATGACAAAGCCAAAAATAGTTATTTTGCATTTATCCACATGTCCATTTCTGATGCTCTACGTTTTTTTCTGAAGATCCATATTTTCATTAGGTATGTTTTCCCCTCAGCCAGAAGAACTTTCTTTACCATTTATTGTAGTGAAGTTATGAATCCTCATAGTTTTTGTTTATCTGAAAATATCTTTATTTTACCATCATGATTGAATATTATTTTTGCTGGCTATAGGTAGAATTCCAGGCAGAGATTTTTTTCTTTTATCATTTTAAAGATCTTTTCTGATCTACATGTTTTAAAGATCTCTCATTTTAAAGATCTCTTCTGATCTACAAGTTTTCTGTTGAGACGTTAGCTGTTAATCAGATTATTGCTCTCCTGTATATATTTTTATATTGCTGCTTTTGGTGTTTGTTCTTTATCTTTGATCTTCAATAACTTAAATATGATTTGCTTTAGCATGGGTTTCTTTGTGTTTTTCTGCTTCTTGAACCTGTCAATTTCTGTCTTTTATCAAATTTGGGAATATTTCAGCCGTTATTTCTTTGCATACTTTTAATGTCCCAATCTGTCTCTCTTGTCCTTGTCTGTTCAGTTGTAGAGAATATGGATTGTATTATTTTTCTCTCATGAATATTATTTCCTTTGTTTTATATGGTAATTTCCTTGGCTGGGCTTGAACTTCAAACTTTGTTTCTTCTGTCTCACAGATCTTTTGTTTTAAGCTGAATTGCTTTGAGTCTGTTCTGCATGTGTGTGGATGTGGGTAGACGAATTTGGGAGTTCCCTCTCTGCCTCTTTCCTTTCCAGGAATATGGTAGGTTTTTTCCCATGTGTCTTTACTGCAGCTGTGCACACTACTCAGACTGCACTTAGCCCAGGCTAAGAGTCTCAAAAAAGTGGAACTTATGCCTATAGCTGTCCATGTTCCCCTTCCACGTGAACATGAACTCCCCATCAGTATCTGTCTGCTGCTGTTTATGCTCCAGTACCTTCAGGTAGGTTTTTTCCTCTTAGGTTTTATCATTGCCTTCTGCTATGTGTGTGTGTGTGTGTGTGTGTTTGTGTGTATGTGTTAGAATATTAGTCCATCATGCCTGGAAGCAAATCTCCTTACCTTCATATTTGAAGGATTATTTTCAATGGATATGAAATTCTTGGTTGAAAAAAAATTTTCTTCCAGCACTTTAAATAATTCGTTGTCCTCTGGCTTGCAAATTTTCTGAGGAATCTGCTGTACTTATTGCCTTTGTTCCTCTATGTATTTTTTTTTCTGGCTACTTTTAATGTTTATCACTGATTCTCAGCAATTTGGTTATGAAATACCTCCATGTGATTTAAGTGTGTGTGTTCATCTTGCTTGAGGTTTATTAAGGTTCTTGAATCTGTAAGATGGAGTTCTAATCAAATCTGGAAAGTCTTTAAACATTATTTCTTCAGTTTTTTTCTGTCCCTCTTCCTTCTTTTTATGGGATTCTATCTATCACATTTATGTTAGACTTTTTGATATTGTCCCACCGGTCACTGAGTCTTCATTTATTTCCTCCCCCCTCTACAAACCTAAATTCATTTTTCTCTGTATGCTTTCTTTTTAAATAGTTTTCATTAGTGTCTTCAAATTTAATAATCTTTTCTTGTTAAATGTCTAACCTATTATTAATCACATCCATGGAATTTTTCACTTCAAACTTTTTTCATTGTTATAAGTTCCATTCTTATAACTTTCATTTACCTCATTATGTTCATTTAAAGAATCCTTAAGCATATTGAGTATACTTAAACTAGTTATTTTGAGTATTTGTCTATTAATCCAATATCTCAGTCATTTCTAGGTCTGTTTCTATTGACTGTTTTTCCTCTTGGTTATGTGACACATTTTTTTTTTTTTTTGCTTCTTGAAATGTGTGAAGAATTAAATTTATCCAGAGAGTGGTTTGGTCTTTGTGCCAGCTCCTTGGGGATAGCCTCTAAACCCTTGGGATAAATAATTTGGTTGATAATCTAAAAAGATACATATACCACAATGTTCATTGCAGTGCTATTTACAATAGCCAGGACATGGAAGCAACCTAAAGCCCATCAACAGATGAATGGATAAAGAAGATGTGGCACATGTATACAATGGAATATTACTCAGCCATAAAAAGGAATGAAATTGAGTTATTTGTAGTGAGGTGGATGGACCTAGAGACTGTCATACAGAGTGAAGTAAACCAGAAAGAGAAAAACAAATACCATATGCTAATGCATATATATGGAATCTAAAAAAAATGGTATTGATGAACCCAGTGGCAGGGCAAGAATAAAGATGCAGATGTAGAGAACAGACTTGAGGACACAGGGTGGGGGGCGAAGGGGATGCTGGGATGAAGTGAGAGAGTAGCAATGACATATATGCACTACCAAATGTAAAATTGATAGCTAGTGGGAGGCTGCTGCATAACACAGGGAGATCAACTTGATGATTGGTGGTAATGACTTAGAGGGCTGGGATAGGGAGGGTGGGAGGGAGGCTCAGGAGGGAAGGGATATGGGGATATATGTATAAATACAGCTGACTCACTTTGTTGTGCAGCAGAAACTGGCACAACAGTGTAAAGCAATTATACTCCAATAAAGAGATAAAACAAACAAACAACATCAACAACAACAACAAAAAGAATTTGGTTGGCCTTTTCTCTAGTTCTGGGAAGTGGCCTCTAAATCCTTGGGATTTCTTGAGTCGTAAGAGTATCTTTGCTGTTCATGGGGCCCTTGATAGTTTATGCTAAGTAAATGACTCAGAATGAGGGCTGGCCATGCCTGAATGACCAACTGTGTGATCAGAGGTTTGGGATTTTGAGTCATGTGATATCAGCCTGACCTCTGAGGAGCAGAAGGGTGCTGCAGATTGAGTTCAGTCACACAGCTGATGAATCAATCAATTGTGAATAAGACCTTACTAAAAACTATGGACACCAAAGCTCAGATGAGCTTTCTTGGTAGGCAAGACGCTGCATATTGTCACACACTGATGTGCTGAGGAGGTAGTGGATCCTGACTCCATGGGGAGAGGATAAGAAAACTTCATGTTTGGGAACCCCCTCTACCTAATTTCTTCTTTTGACTGGTTCTGCTTTATATCTTTTTTGCTATAGTAAAGCTGTGATCATTAATATAGTGCTTTCCTAAGTTCTGTGAGTTGCTCTAGTGAATTATTGAACCTGAAGTGTTAGCGGGAACCCTCACATTTGTGACGAGCTGTTCAGAAGCATGTGTGGCCTGGAGATCCCTGAAGTTACTTGGGTCTGAAGTGAAGGCAGTCTTGTGGAGGACTGTATCCTAAACTTGTGAAGGTTGGCTCAACTTGAGTAATTGTTGTCAGAAGTCAACACAACATGTCTAGTAACTTGGGGAATGTTGGATATTGTGAAGGCTACATTGTTACTTGTCTGTATGTAACTGTCTCCCTTTAAAGAGGATTGGACTTTGTTAAATTACTTGTGAATCATCCTGGTCTTTTGGAGGGGAGTTGATTTAACATTTTATTAAGAAGGTGGTCTTCACTCTAAAAATAAATTATTCCTACCACTAAAGCATGACATTCTGGGATCACTACTGAATTTCCCAGGTGATCTCTCTTTCTCTCTCTCTCCCCCCTCCACACACACACACCATACCCCAATCACCTCTTACATTAAGCTCTTATACCCTGGACCACTATTCCCCTGCCTTAATCACCTCGGTACCAGACAACTAGAGATAGCCCCTACAACCAAGAGCCCACTGAAAATATTTAACTATCAGTCCTAAGCCTGCTTTCCTTACCTTGTCCATTCCTTCCTGCAGAAACCACGATAAAGCTCTTGTCCATGATTTCCTCTCACTCTCTCTGCCTACTGACTGATGCTGATTCTTCCCTGTGTGATTTTTTATAGATTTAATTTATTTTTGGCTGTGTTGGGTCTTTGTTGCTGTGTGCTGGGCTTTCTCTAGTTGCTGCGAGCAGGAGCTACTCTTCGCTGTCGTGTGTGGGCTTCACAGTGCAGTGCTTCTCTTATTGCAGAGCACAGGCTCTAGGCACACAGGCTTCAGTAGTTGCAGCACGCGAGCTCAGTAGTTGTTGCTCTCGGGCTCTAGAGTGCAGGCTCAGTAGTTGTGGCACATGGGCTTAGTTGCTCCATGGCATGTGGGAATCTTCCTGGACCAGGGCTCAAACCCGTGTCCCCTGCATTGGCAGGCAGATTCTTAACCACTGTGTGAACCACTGTGCCACTAGGGAAGTCCCTCCCTGTGTGATCTTGTGTGGCTTGCTGTGTCTCCCGTTTCTGGGGATCTGTGAATATAAACTTTCTTCATGATGGTCATTTCCATGTCTGCATGTCTCACCATACTGGATTAAAACAAATTTCCAGTACCATTAAAACAGACACAAAAAGTAAATACTGTATGATTATATTTATGTAAAGTTCAAAAGCTGGCATAACTAATTATGGTGTCAGAAGCTGGGGTGGTGGTTATTCTAGGAGGGGATGTAAGGAGGCCTGAGGGGAGCTTCTGGTATGCTAGTAATCAGTTTCTTGACTTAGGTGCTGGTGGCAAGAATGTGTTCAGGTTGTGCAAACCAATCAAGTCGTATATTTCCAACTTGGGCACTTTCTTTATGCACGTAATACAGAGCAATTGCTTTATGGGTTCCAATTCTCTACCTCTCCCTGTATCCTTATCCTTTGCTATATAACTTTGCAGTACTCTCCTATTCTGACTCTGGAATCCACCATGTGACTTGATTTGGACCATGGAACAAATAGAAAGTAAGAGTGTACTAGTTCTTTGCCTGAGCCTCAAGAGGTCATGTGTCTTTCTTGTCCTCTTGTGCTTCTGTTTTGAGACTATATAGATGTGACGGGGCTAGCTCACTTATGCTGGGACAAGAGCCATGTGGAACAGAACTGTCTCGGCTAAGGTTCTCCATCCAAACCCAGCCTGGAGCAGGCCTCTCAGTTGCTCCACAGATGAATGAGTGAACATAGTCAAGAACAGCCAAGCCTAGACTAGGACAGCTGACTTCCATCCGACTCACAGATGCATAATCTGAAGATAACTGACTTTTAGGGTAGTTTGTTATGCAGCAAAAGTTAACTGACACAGTAGTTGAAAAAGAGTGGGGAGAACTGAGACAGGAGAAATTTCATTAAAAAAAAAGTATTCCATCGAGTTGGATTTGAAATGTCACATTACCTACTATCCTGATACTGTATGGTATCAAGAAATCTAGGAACTTCCCTGGCAGTCCAGTGGTTAACTTTGCCTTCCAAAGCAGGGGGTGTGGTTTCCATCCCTGGTTGGGGAGCTAAGATCCCGCATGTCTCATGGCCAGAAAACCAAAACATTAAAAAAAAACAACAAAAACCCAGAAGCAATATTGTAACAAATTCAATAAAGGCTTTAAAAATGGTCCACATAAAAAACAATCTTAAAAAAAACAACAACAAAAGAAATCTAGAGTTTCCTGAATCTGCAAGCCAGCCTCCCAGGAAGGCTATGGCTATTTCAGACAGAGAAGAGGTAACCAGGGAGGATCTGGGTGTGGATGGAGGAGAGTGGAGGGGAAAATAAATGGGTTTAGTTTTGGGTAGGGTTGTATTTGAGGTCTCTGAAGGACATCCAAGTGGAGTTGTCTGGCAGGGAGGAAATGCAGACGAGAGGCTCCAGACTTCGGAGATCTAGATTTGGGTATTCTCAACTAGCAGGTGGTAAATGAGGATTCTAGGACTGGATCTGGAAAGCCAGTACAAATACAGCTCTAGGTAGCTGTGAGAGCTGAGCCTGGTCACTCCATGGAGAGTGCTTCAGCCAGTATGAGTGGTTCCTACATGGTGATCAACTGAAAACTGAAGCATATTTACAATTTAATTTTTAACCCAACAGGAAAGTGATAAATACCTCTTCAGCAGGCAGAGGGCACCCTGTTGCACTAAAGCATCACCATACACTACCATGTCCCAGGAATCAGGAAACATCCTCAAACTGGGCAGATGAAACACTATGTACCTTTGGAATAGCCAGTAGGACAGGGAAGGGGTGGAGGAGAAATATTGAGGGCGGTTCCTGAGAGGCAGTTAGTGGGAGCTAAGGGCAAAGGATGAAGAAAGCACCCAAGAAAAGGGAGGAAGAGAAAGGGAAAGACGGGTGGAGCCTGAAGTAGGGACAAGAGAAGAAAATTAACAGGGACGAAGCAATCAAGGGAGGTGGGACAAGAAGACGAGGAGGTAAACAGCAGGTGGAAGAGGAGGCCAACCTGGGAGGAGGAAACTGGGTTAAAGAAAGAAGAAAAAAGGGGTACAAAACATGTGAAGAAGACAGTTAAGTAAGTCTGGATACTGAATCAGAGAAGAAAAGAGGAAACAAATAATGAACGAGGGGGCGAAGGATGACAGAAGGGCAGTGAATAGAAGGGAGAGATAAAGAACCGCATCTTAGGTGCTCAGAGCGCAGCTGCACTTTGAAGGGCAACATCATGTGGAACTCCATTCATCCGCTCTGGGAGATGCGAGAGAGCGTCCCGCGGCTGAAGCCGTAGACGTGAGCCTGAATCTGGGCCAGCTCCAAGAGTCCAGGAGAAGAGGAGAGGCTAGGGGAGACAGACTGGATCCACTACTCAGGGTCCAAATCCGTGCTTCCACTCCCACGCTTGGTCGACTCATCTCTTCAACTCAGAGGGAGGGCGGAGGAACTAAGCATGGGAACAGGACGGTACCCGCCTGGGGGCGAGGTGGTGCGGAGGGACTAGTAATGCCGAAAGTGGCCAAGGAGCGCGGCGCCCCAACGCAGAAAGCCTGGGAGACGCGGGAAGCGGCTGAATGTTGGGCCCAAGGTCGAAGTAAGGATACAGGGTTGAGTGGAAGCAGGCGGAGAGTGATGGAGCACAGGGAACCGGAGGGGTTGGGTAGATCCTGGCTGCGGATGGTCAGGGGGTGGGGACTGCGTGGCGACCACACAACGGGTGTGTGTTAGGGCGTGAGAACTACCCTGGCTAAGTCATACCTGTGGTTTTCTCTTATTTTCTAGTCCCAGAAGTTGCAGCATCGGAGGTTGATGGATGAAGAACAAATCTTCGAAGGGCAGTTAGAAGGGGAGAAGAGTGGCAGGCGGTGGAGAGGGCCGGCGCTCGGATGAAGGCGCGAATATGGGCTAATGGAAGGGCGCAGGGCACGAAGTTGGCTCCACGAAAGCCTTCGTCCACCCTCCGCCTGGCTGCTTCCCGAAGTGCCAGCCCTGCGAAAGGGGCATCGCGGCTGAGCCTAGCCAGGGCTGGCCGCACTGAAAGGGGAGGTAGGATGGAGGGGCGGGAGCCAAGGCCGAAGGGGCGGACACGGGGTGGCGTCTAGCGCTCCATAAAGGGGCCTTGGGGGCCGCACTCTCTTCTGCTCTGGCAGCGGCCACCGGCGGGGAACACGGCGAGATGTCCGTTCGCTGCCAGCAGAGTCTGGTGCTGGCAGGCAGTGCCACTTTGGCCGGCATGGGGGCACTGGTCCTGTATCTCGCGGAGCCCTCTGGCTACGGGAAGTACACAGAGAGCCTGATGCCCGTGGCTACACGCCTGCCCGCCCGCGCCGCCTGGTTCCTGCAGGAGCTGCCCTCCTTCGCGGTGCCCGCGGGGATCCTCGCCGGGCAGCCTCGCTCTCTCTTCGGCCCGCCCGCGACTGTGCTTCTGGGCCTCTTCTGCGCACACTACTTCCACAGGTAGCGTTTCCTCTTGAGCGCGCGGCGCGCAGCGCGCTGCCAGGCTCCCGGCGTCCAGCAGCGCAGCGCGCGGCGCGCACTGAGGATCGCCGAGGGGCGGCGCGGGCGGCTGCAAGGAGCGCGGCGCGCGGCGCGCGGGGAGCACCTGGCTGGGCCAGGGCTGCGGGCCGGACACGGGCTCGTGGAGAAGCTGTCGCGGGCAGACGCCGCCTTCACCTCCACGGCCCCGCGCGCGTCTCGGGTCAGCCTCGAATCCTTTGACTGCTCTGGGGAAAGAGGTTGAGCGGGGCGGGAGGCAAGCGGGAAAGCTCAAGCTGGGCAGAGCTGATGGCCCGGACGTCTACCCCTCCAACTCCGCGCGGGCCCGCGTCGCCGGTGGGGTCTTGCCCACCACCCCTTCTCGTTCTTCCCTCGCCTTTCCTTTGCAGGGTGAGTGCGGGCTGGCTCTGAGATCTTGAGGGAGTCTAAGTACTGGCATCTTCCGAAGGAAACTCGCCTCAGAGGGACTGGGTCAGCTTACCTCCTCGGGGAGATGGGTAGAGCCAGACACCGGACCTCAGAACGTGATGGGAGCCCACTGGCCTGAGCAGGAGCCCCACTTCTCAGGGCCCACCGGCAAGGGACCGCGCTCACCACCAACTCGTTTCAAGTTCCCCTGGCACTTAAGTTAGAATGGGTTGAAGTTAACTTAGAGCTCAGATGTTCTTCTGAATTGAAAATCCCAAGTTCAGGAGAACTTTAGCTTCTGCTCTGAGAAGGAAAGAAAGCAAGGGCTTTCAGGATTCGGAGAATAGATGCTCAAAAGAGACTCATAGGGAAAGGGTAGAGCACATGATTCAGTTGCCTAGTCATTTACTGTATGTCGTCCTATGTAGCCCCGTTGTAACCTTGTGAGATACGAAGATACTGTGCCCACTTTATAGGCAAAGAAACTGAGGCTGTGTAAGGTTAAATGACTGAATGAAGATAATACAGCTAGAGCCCAGCCAAATTCAAATCTAAGCCTGTGAAACTCCGTGGTTCAAGACCTTTCCACCACATTAAGCACGCAGATACTCCTCAAGGAGAAAACAGAATCCATGGACAGAGAAAGGCTGCCAAACCAAATCAAGACCTGGGACAGAAGCACAGCTTTATTTTGAGTAGAGAATTTATGGGGTCAAAAAAAAAATCAAGGAAATCTAGGCATTAGGGTAAAGAATTCTTGTGGAAGCTGAAAGACGTGAGCCTCTCATAAGGATCCTAAGGGAAAAGTGATGCCTCATTTTGGGAAAAGGAAGTGTAGAGAAACAAGTTTTAACCTGTCTTTCCTTATAATGCCTTCTTATCCTCTGGATCTTTTTTATTGGTCAAGATTTAATATTTATGCAATTTTAACTGAATTCTCACTTTAAATAATTATTTCCAAGCAACCATTTCATAAATGGGTGTCCTTTCTGGAAGTATTTACTAACCATTTTATTTTACCCAGATTAAGGTGGTTTAATTTGCACAGAAAGATGTTGGGTGCAGGAAATGAAACCAGCCTTTTGATTTCACTGTTTTCGGAAAAGACATTTGACAGAAAAATGTGATTTTATCAGACAATTACTTTAAACTTCGAATTAACTGCTGTCTGTTAGCACCATAAACAATACTTTTATGAGTTCATTTCATCTTACGGTAATGACTAGTGCTTTCTGACAATACTATTAACATAACTTTTAGACTTGTTTTTAAAGCCAAAAGGTACTTTGCTGTAATAAATTATGATAAGTACATTAAAAAAAAAACCAAGGAAGTAATTACTCATAAAATGAGAATCAAAATACTGTTCATCTTCTTCAGGAGAAAATTTAAAATGTAAATAAAGGATTTGGGGGTTGATTCTGCCTGAGGGAAAATTCCCCACTGAAAATACAACTCTGGGTGAGTGAGTTGTCCCTGAGGAATGAAGCTGTGGTGTTTGTCCACCATTCCCCCTGTGTGAATTCTTTCTTTGAGGCCACTGGACTATTGAATCTGTTATCATTTTGAGTGCTTACAAGGGGTTACGCTCTGTGCTAAACACGATGTGAATTATCTACTAATCCTCATACCAGCCCATTAAGGAAGCACTATTATCACCCGCATTTTGCAGGTAGGAAATTGGGGCAAGAGAAGGTTAAATAACTTGGCTGAGGTCACAGAATAATCAGGGAGCCAGGGTTCAGATCCAGGGAATCTGAATCCAGATCTCAAGCTCTTAGCTGCCATGATAAACTATTTTATATTTGTTCTTGCTGCCTTGTTCTTGCCTTATAAAAACTATATTTAGGCTTAGAATTATTTTTTTAAATTAAAAGAAAAATGAATGTTTACTAAAGAAAAATGGAAAGTACAAAAGTAGAAAAATTCCCATAATTTTAACACCTAAGTACATTAATTGTTAATGTTTTGGAACATTTCCATCAAAGCTTTAATTTTTCTTTGTAGATTTTTATACATGTTTGCTGTATTGAATATATATAGGTTTTAGTTCTACTTGATTACTATCTATAATAAATATTTTCCCACATTATCATAGAATCTTTGTAAATATCATCATAGTGGTTGCTTGTTATTTCATTTCACCTAAAAAATTTATCTATCCATTTTTTAAAATAATTTTAATAATCTATAGTTTTTAAATAATTTTAATAATTTTAAAATATGTTATATTAAATTGGACATTTACTTAGTCTTGTTGTTTAGTCTAGGTTAAATAAGGCTGTGATGTACATTTTGTTGTTTTGCTGTTGTTAATCAGCTGACTATTTTTTTAAATTTTAAATTTTTATACAATTATTAAAGGTTGCTTTCCATTTACGGTTATTACAAAGTATTGGCAACATTCCCTGTGTTGTACAGGACATCCTTGAGTCTGGGGGTTAAAAAGTATATTAATAATTCTTAAGTACATGCTTTACAGTAGGAGACAAGATGTATTTCTCATATATGGATGTAACTATAGTAAGCACATATCAGGAAGGAGTAAATGAACAGAGAAGTGGAAGGCAGTTGATGAATGATTATGACCACAAACCTGAGACTCTTATCCAAGTTATTAATAATTGTGGAATTATAGTAATGGTTCTCAACTGGGGACAGTTTTACTGCCAGGGGACATTTGACAGTGAGGACAGCTTTGTCACAACTGAGGAGGTTCTACTTTTATCTAGTGGGTAGAAGTCAGAGGTATTGTTGAGCATGTGCTGTACATTTTTGCATCTAAATTTTTTTTTTAGAAGTCAGGACTATTCTATTAGCCAGGATTCCCAGAAGTGGTTGAAAGTTATGAGCATTTTTGCCTTAAGGTTTTAGAAGTCATTTAGCTTGATAGTGAGGGCACATTAAGGAAAAAGCTCAGACTGCTTTGGCTTTATCCTGCACTGTGCATAGCTTGACACAGAGGATACAGTGGAGGAACAGGGGTCCAGGAGAAGGCTGGCTCAGCTGTGGCTTAGACTCTTTTGCAAAATGTTCCTTGAGGACTATTCAGAAAACCAATATGTCCCATTGGATAGAAGATGAAACTCTGCACTTTTCTCCATACAAGGGTGACATGCTAGAATGTGAATTTCACAAGGGCAAGGATTTTTGTCTCATTTGTTCTTGGCTGTCTCCTGGCTATATAGAAAAGTGCCGGTACATAGCTGGTACTCACTAAAATTTGTTGAATGCATGAGTGAACTCTACTTCTGACATCAGTACAGGCAGTCAGAATTGTGGGAGAGCTAGCAATTACTTAGGAATCATTGCTGAGATTGCACAGCTAGGTCAACTCAGACCATTCTCTTCCCTTTGGAATCTATTGTCGTGGATATTTGGATGGTTTAGCTGCATGAAAATGACTGCTGTGTAAGCATGGTGCCTAATCCCACATCTAAAGTTGTTTGAAGTCAAAGTTATCTCACCTCTTGTTGACCTTGACTACAGCCTGGAATGATCCTTTGCTTCCACTCTCTGATTGATATTTTCTCAAGATGACTTGGTGTCTCATGCAAAGGTCATCACACCACCTATGCCAGTGGAAGCTGATGGTTTTTCAAGACTTGGGTGTGACCTTCATATTTAGATGAAAAAGAAAAATCTCTTTTCACAAAAAAGGTGCTATTTTGTAAAAAGTTGCTGGCAGTGTGACCTTCCATGATGCACATCCAGAAGCAGAGGGCAATGCACACATTAGAGTCTGTTTGAACTTGGAGAGAACTTTCCTGGGGTTTAGATGCTGAAACTAATGACATTTTCTGTTCAGCCAAATAAAATGATGGCTTCAATAAGAGGCCTTTTTGCTTAATTGCTCAGTTCATTCTCCAGCGGCATGCATTCTTTCCCATTCTTTGAGACTCAGATCAGGCATCACTGCCTCCAAGAAGCCTTCTCTGAGTCCTTTCTCCTTTTGTAAATCAAGATGTGGTACCATTCCTTGGGCTTTCATAGCAGCCAGTGTGGCCTTCCGTGAGGCATTTCACACAGTGGATCATAATTCTCTGTTTTAAGGAAATGTCACATCTGTCCTGCCTCCTCATTTTATAGAAGCAGAACACCACAAAGTTAGTCAAATAGGGGCAAAGAGGGGACTGGAACTTTAGTCTCATGATGGGCCCTCAGTGCTTCTCCAATCTCATAAGACTTGCAGATGTCTCAAATATTCAGAAGTAATCAAACCTCATGAAGGAAATTACTCATTGGCTGAGAATCAGAACAATGATTAATGTGGACATTGGAAACCATCTTGACACATCTTTCTTCTTACACACCGAGAAGAAAAGTCCAGGCAGAATAAACTGAATTCTTATGGTCACTTAATCATGTGTTAAGGACATTCATGAGGCATAATTTGGATCAATTAAGATTTACTGAAAGATTCTTTAAAATGGGGGTCAGCAAACTTTTCCTGTAGAAAAGCCAGATAGTAGCTATTTTAGGTTTTGCAGTCATCAGTCTCTGTCACAGCTACTCAACTCTGCTGTTATAGCATGAAAACAGCACAGACAATATGTAGATAAATTAGTGTGGTAATGTTCCAATAAAACTTTATTTACAAAAACAGGCAGTGGGCTGTATTTGGCCTGTGGGTCATAGTTTGCCAGCCCCTCCTTAAGAAAACAATGAGTGGCATAGCTTTACATTCAGCGCCCTGGTAATTCTATTATAATATTATGTTAAATTCTACAGCAAAGCAGTGGGCATAGTCTAGTTCTGCTACATTTAAATAGGAATTTGGTTGTGAACCTCATTTTCTGAGAATTCCTTGGTTCTAAGTCCTTTATTTGAATCTTTGTGGGAAATAGAAGGAGCCGTGGAGTTTACATTCTAAATGGGATGACATCATAAGCACATCTGAAACATATATAGCTATGTTTGTGAAAAATGTAAACAAGCTTTAGAGACCTTGACCACTTTTACCACATTGAAGAAAGGACTAACTTCTTGCTCATTTTAAATCTAATTTAATGTCATGTAACAAACAAGATAAGGAAACAGTGGTCCAGGCTGGTGAAGTGATATGTATGAAGTTATATGTTGAGGAAGGGGCGGCGGGGCTTGAACCTAGGTCTCCTGATTCTTTATCAGAGTTCCACATGCTCAGAACTGTGTTGGGTCCTCAGGAGCACAATAGCTGGTGTTTGCCCTCCAGGAGAAAGGCAGGAAAACGCATCATAGTGTGTCTGACATTCTTTCTAGTGTGAAAGTTTGGTGGTGGCAATGTCAGTGTGAGAGGCCCAGGATAGGTGGGAAAACGCAAATTGAGGGACATGTGGACCATGGACCACAAGGGGGACCATGGTCGTGCCACTGAACATGCTGAGGTCTCTTGTGTCTGTCTATGTTTGAGTGTGCATGGACGAGTGGGCAGATGGATGGGTGGGTTTTGAGGGAGCCCAATAAATGGCACCCCTCTTCCCCACCCAAGTTCATAATCAACTGAGAGACAGACCCAGGAATTAGGCAACTGGAGACAAATTACTACCCTTATTAGTGGTAAAGCTGGTTTGGGGCAACATGGCTTCCATCTTGAATCCTAACAGTGTCCCTCAGAATTACTCAGCAGCAACGATGGCTGAATACCATGGACCTTACCCAGTGGTGCCTGTTCTGGAAGGACAGCAGAATGAGAGAAGGGCTGAGCTGCACACACCCCTTGAGAGGTCCTGCTTTCAAATTTACCAATTGGGTAATTCACTCCTCCTTTCCTGAGGAGCAATGAGTGATGGAGAGTGGAGAGGCCAGGAGAGTTACTCAGATGAAGGGCCCTCAGCAAGCAGGAGGGGGAGCATAAATGTTTTCTGTTACCAGATAGAATAGGAAAGTTGTCTACCTATTGATTTTTGCCAGAGCTTGGCAACTTGGTTCTGGAACCTGGGGCACTTCCCATTCTGCTTTTTGACTCCTTGCCACATATGGCAATGGGGACATCAAAGGCTGGACTCAAGATGTTTAAAAGTTGCTGTGCTCATCCCAGCAGGCTTTAAGGAGACTCAGCTTAGCATAGGAGCTCTAAATTTTAAAACCCTCTGAACTGGGGCCAACAGTGCAATTTGCCTTCCATTCGGTTATGGAAGGGGGGATAAAGGAAGGAGAAACCAATATTTATTGAGCTCCGGGTGTTCCAGGAATTATGTTACATGTTTTACATCAGTTATCTCATTTTGTCTTTGAGACAATCGCTGTTATTAATGCGATTTCACAAATAACTGCGCTCTGTCTGATTGCAGTGATTGGTGGGAGTGAGGGGGAGTGATGAGCAAGCACTTAGCTGGTCCTCAAAGGATGGTCTCTTCCCAGATTTGTGGGTGGGAATGAGATATTTAGTCAGGAAAAGGGGTCTGTTTGGTCACCTATGACTTAAAATTGCCCTGTGCACCATATGTACTCTGTCTTAGAATACCTCTCCTCTTTTTAATATCAATTATCTTTTGTATCTATTCCATAATATCTGATCCTACTATCCAAGCCTTAAATCAGGTCTGGGCCATTTTCAAACTTCTTCCCTTATACTTGCTTCATGTTGTTGAGGCTGATCCTAAAAGTTACTGTGAAGAAAATAAGGCAATTTTCTTTTGACATTTTTCCTATTTGACCATGAAAAATCCCTCGCTCCTTTCTGTGTATTGTCTCTGTTTCTCTCTCCTGCCTCCATCTGTCTGCTTTCAACAGCAGTACTTGGTCTCACTTCAGTCTCCCAGTGAACGTTCTTTACTTACCCTAAGTTACCTATCTGACAAACAAATCTAAATACTAGTGTATTGGGTCTTTTGTTTTCTTATTACTGAGTTTTGAGGGTTCTTTATATATTCTAGATATAAATTCTTTACCCGGTATATGCTTTGCAAATAATTTCTCCTAGTTGTGTGGCTTGTCTTTTTCATTCTCTTAACCGTATCTTTTGAGAAACAGAGGTTTTTAATTTTGATGAAGTCCAATTTTTCTATTTGTTTTTCTGCAGTTGGATCTGAGAAATCTTTGCCTGGTCTAAGGTCACGTGGGTTTTCTCTTATGTTTTCTTGTAAAAGATTTATTGTTTTAGGTTTTACATTTATGTCTATGATCTCTTTTGAGTTAATTTTTATATAGGGTTAGAAATATGAATCAAAGTTCTTTCTTTTGCACATGGATAGCCAATTGTTCCAGTACTACTTATTGACAATACTTTTCTTTCTCTAATGAACTTGCTGCTGCATCTCCTGATATGAACAGATACTTTGCTAAAGAAAACATGACTGGCAAATAAAAATGGGGAAAGATGCTCAACATCAATAGTCATTAGGGAAATGCTAATTAAACGACAATGGGATACAATTATGCCTCCATTAGAATGTCTAGATTAAAAAGACTGAACATACCAAGTGCTAGTGAGGATGTGAACGCTTATACATTGTCGATGGGAATGTAAAATGGCAATCACTTTGGAAAACATTTTGAAGTCTCTTAAAAAGTTAAATATAAACATACTATGTGACCTACCCATTCCATTGCTAGCTCTTTTGCCAAGCAAAATAAAAGCACATGTCCACACAAAGACTTGCATACAGATGTTTTTAGCAGCTTTATTTGTAGCCAAAAACTGGAAACAACCTAAATGTTCGTCAAAAAGTGAATGAGTAAACAAACTGTGGTATAACTGTGTAATAGAATACTACTCAGCAGTAAAAATGAATGAACTATTGATGTGAACTACAACAAGGATGAAACTCAAAATAATTATTCTGGGTAAAGAAGCCAAGCAAAAAAAGAATGCATGATTTATGACTCCATTTGTATAAAATTCTATGAAACTAACCTATGGTACATAAAGTACATCAGTGGTTTCCTGGGGGAAGGGAAGAGACAGAAGGATGAGGTCATGAAGAGAATGAGCAAGATTTTGATGGAGATGGATGTGTTCATTATTTTGATATCAAGACGGTTTTAAAATTTATCAAATTGCATACTTTAAATACGTGCAGTTGATTGTTAATTATACCTCAATAAATATTTAAGAATAAACTATAGGTAGGACTATGAAAAAATTGTTGCATGTGTGGTCCGGTGTCACTGAGGATTGTTCAAACTTTCTGTGACGCTAATCTGGCAATACTTAACAGTAGCTGAAAAACTGTTCACAACACCCCCCCCCCCCAACGCCCACCCCCCCTCCCCGCCCAGGAATTTCACTTGGGGAGAATACTCAAGGGAAATAGTCCAAAAGAAAGAAATCAATTTACACAAAGTAATAGCGTTACTATTCAGAACTGTAGAACACTGGAAGTTACTTAAATGCTCTACGATTAAGGGCTGATTGTAATCAGTATGATTGAATATTGTGTATACTTCAAAAATATTAGCTTCTTGGTCCTGTAGCTGTGATGGAAATAAGTATATTAAATCATTTAGTGAAAAAATAGCACACAATGAATATGCTCTGAATAAATCCACATCAATGCATATGAATTTGCATTGATAATGACTAGGGTATAAAGTGATGTGAATAGCTGATGCTTTTGGTTTACAGATTTTTATGTAATATTTTCAAAGTGTTTAATAGTATAACTCCCACTATACCTAACAGAAGAAATAATACTGATATTACAAGATTTTAAGAATTACCTTGCAAACAGACCATGCAATTAAATGCCAATAGAGATCAAGACATTTCTACAAATAAGCATTGTCTTGAGGGAAAAGTCACAATTAATGTGTAAGATCTCCTCCAGTAAGCCACTACGACATCGCTAACTTCTGAAATTGTCATCTTTCATACTGATCCTTTGAGTTAGGATGTTGAAGTTCCCTTAAAATGCAATCACATTACTTTTGATGCTGGTAAAGTATCAATACACAAATATCCTTTTAATATCTATAGAATACGTGGGGATGTCACCTCTCTTATTCTTGGTAATGGTAATGTATGTCTTCTCACTTTTCTCCCTAATCTGTCTAGACAGAGTTTTATCAACTTTATTGATCTTTTCAAGGAGCCAGATTTTGGTTTCATTGAGTTTCTCAATTGATTTTTCTGTTTCCTATTTGTTTTCTGATTTGGTCTTTATTATTTCCTTCCTTCTTACTTTGGAATTAATTTGCTCTTCTTTTTCTAGTTTCTTAAGGCAGAAGCTGAGGTTACAGACTGAGACCTCCTTTTTCTAACTTGCATTTATTGCTATGAATATCACACAAAATACTGCTTACGGCACTTCACAAATTCTAATATGTTGTTTTTGTTTTAATTCATTTCAAAATACTGATATTTCTCTTTTGATTTCTTCTCTGATCCATGGGTTATTTGGAACAGTACTATTTAGTTTCCAAATGTTTAGGGATTTTCCAGATATTTTCTATTATCAATTTCTAATTTAATTTCATTATGGACAGAGAACATACTTTATATGACTTAAATCCTTTTACTTACCGAGTTAAAACTTGTTTTATGGCCCAGAATTTGGTCTATCTTGGTAAATGTGCTCTTTAAACTTGAAAAGAATAGATATTCTGCTGTAAGGAGGAGTGTTCTAAAAATGTCCATAGGTTAATTCGATTGATAGTGCTTTTCAAATCTTCTATATCCTGCTGATTTTCTGCCTACTTTTTCTATAAGTATCAAGAGAGGAGTATTGGTATGTCTGATTAAAACCGGGAACTTGCCTATTTCTCCTAACAGTTCTACCAGTTTTTGCTTCATGTGTTGTGAAGTTCTGTTATTAGATGCATGAGCATTTAGGATTGCTATGTCCTTGATGAATCGATCCTTTTTATCATTATTCCTTTATTATCACCACTTCATTGTCATTACGCTTATTCCTGATAATGTTCTTTGCTCTGAAATCTTTTATCTAATATTATTATAGTCACTATGGCTTTCTTTTTATGAGGGTTGACATGGTATATACTTTTTCAACATTTTACTTTCAGTCTGTCTCTGTGTTTAAATTCACTGTATGTTTCTTGAAGGCAGCATATGGTCAAATCTTGCTTTTTACTCAACACTGATAATCTCTGCTTTTTAATTGGGACTGTTAGAATGTTTATAATTAATGGGATTTTTATGTAGTTTGGTTTACATCTATCATATTGCTATTTGTTTCTATTCATCTCTCTGTTATTTGTTTCCATTTTACCTTTATCTTCCATCTTTTGAATTGAGTGTTATTTTATCCTATTTTACATCTTTTGTTGGCTTGTTAGCTATAACTTTCTTTTGTTAGTTTCATTAAAGCTTTAAAGCATGTATCTTAAATTTATCATCATTAACTTTCAAGTGATATTATACCGCTTCATGTATAGTGTAGGAATGTGAAATATACTTCCGTTTCTCCCCTCTTGAACTTTATGCATTTGTAGTTCTTTGTTTTACTTATACACATGCCATAAGAAGCTTCAACATATTGTTGTTATTTTTGTTTAAACAGTCAATTATCTTTTAAAGAGCTTTACATAATAAAAAACATGTATTTGTCATGATGCTCTTTACTTTTGGAGGTTGATCTATATTTCTATCTGATATTATTTTTTCTTTTGCCTGAAGAATTTTATTTTTTTAGAACAGCTTTTTCATATTTTGAATATCTGAAAATGTCTTTGTCTCCTTTGTTTCTGAAGGTATATAAAATTCTAGATATAGCATTCTAGATCGACAGTTATTTTCTTTCAGTACTTTAAAGATGTTGCTCCACTGTTATCTTGCTTGCATTGTTTCCAAAAAGAAACCTTATCTTGTTCCTCTGTATATATGTCTTTTGATCTCTGGCTGCTTTTAATACTTTTCCCTTATCATTGGTTTTGAGCAATTTGATCATTAGAGTCCTTCATGTAGCTTTCTTCATGTTTCTTATGCTGGGATTCTTTAAACTTCTTGGATCTGTGAGCTTAAAGTTTTCATTAAATTTGGACAACTTTTGTACATTATTCTTAATTTCCCCCTTTTCTCTCTCCTATTATTCTGGGACTTCAATTACATATCTTTGAGGTCCATGTGTCTATGAAACTGTTTTGCAGATCACTGATGCTTTTTTCATTAAAAAAAATTTTTTTTCAGTGTGTTTCTTTTGGATAGTTTCTATTGCTATGCCTTCAAGTTTACAATCTTTTCTTCTGTGATGTGTTATGTATTGTTAATCCTATCTGGGGTATTTTCATCTCAGACATTGTAGTTTTCATTTCTAGAAGTTTGATTTTGGTCTTTTTGCTATCTTCTATGTCTCTACTTAATTTTATGTACATATGGAATATGATTATAATAGCTGTTTTAATGTCATTGTCTGCTAATTCTAACATCTGTGTCATTTTGATTGATTATTCTTCTTATTATGGGCAGTGTTTTCCTGCTTCTTTGCATGCTTGGTAATCTTTGATTAGATGGTCAGACATTGTACTTGCTGGCTGTTGGATATTTTTGTATTCCTATAAATATTCTTGAGCTTTGTTCTGGGGTACAGTTAAGGTACTTGGAAGTAATTTAGCCCTTTCAGGTCTTGATCTGATTTATTAGGTGGTTCTAGAAGAGTGCTAGTGCAAAGGCTAATTAATCCCCTCCTCTGAGCTAAGGCTTTTCTGAGTACTCTACCCAATATCCATATATTATGAGTTTTTCAATCTGGCTGGTGGGAATGGGCTCTATTCCTGGCCCATTCCAAATGACATTAGAATCCCTATAAAACTGGGCTGCAGTATAAAGCCAAACAGCTAGAATTAGAAAACCACAGCTTTGTTTTTGCAAACAATGAGAAATAAAGGAGATAAAGTTGCAGCTTAGAGAAATGATGTCTTTGTGTCCAACAGTGAATGTACCTTGTCCTTATCTTACCTTAGTAGCCTTGCTGAACTTTGTACTTCAAGCTGAAAACCACCCCATGTCACAATTTATAATTTATTAATTTGGTCATCACCACTTAGCATGAGTGGCTGAGCAGGTGTGTCTATACAATGCCAAAACCCACACCAAATCAATCAACTTAAAGAAAAAGAAAAGGTAAACTACTTATTCAACTAATCAATTAGTTACTCAGGCCAAGAAATTGATCTGGTTCTATTTGTACACTAAGATTTTGATCTTATAGGGTACAAATAAATAAATAAATAAGCAGGTGAACAAACAAACAAATAGGGTCAGTTGTCTGTAGCCTGTCTCTTGTAGGAGGTTGTACCTCAATGATGATTACTCTTTCCTTCACTCAAAAGAATGCTCAAAGTTTCTTAAAATCTTAGTAATTCATTGAATGTTCAGGATGAACTTCAATTTTGATGGAAGAAGGAGGAAAATTGAGTGAGTGAGCAGTTCCAGGGCCTCCCAATACTACCAGGGCACAAATACTAAGAAATAATATAGACAGGAAACTTAAAAGTGGTGTACTGTATTTTAGGTCTTCATGAGCTAATCATTTCATTGTTTTTCATAATTTTAATATATCTACTGGATCATGACCACCAGATAATTCACACCAGATGACATCTGCAAGGGGTTGACAATGGGACCTGTCTGTCCTCACTTCCAGGTCATCAGAGCAAGATAGGAAGAAGTCCCAGGAGCTTTGGGGAAACCTTTGCATTGAATTTTTCCCATGGTACAACCCTTAGTAGAAAATGAGCAACCACTCTGTTTCAGGGAAAAAAAATGTAGTTTTATTGAATTGAGTCCCTCAAAAAAAAACTAGATTTGACAGTCTAATTTCTCTGTGTGTACATAGCCTTTGGAGAAACCGAAACATCTGGTCACTGCCAATTTGAAAAAGTTAGTTAAATTTGCCATGGAAGGTTATGATGTCGGCGGTTTTTAACCCTGGCTGCACATTAGAGTCATCTGGGGGGACACTTAAGTGCTACTGATGCCCAGGATCCTATGTCTAAGATTCTGATTAATTTGTCTCCAGTGTGCCTCTTCCTCTTTAGCATTCCTAAAGCCCCTTGGGTGATTTGAATATGCAGTCAGAGGTGAGAACCTGTGTTGTAGACAAATGCCCATGAAACTGATGTTTTTCTTACAGTGACTGCAATAGAGCAAAGTGATCAAGAGCAGAAATTCTGGTAATAGCTCCACCTGGACTTGGATCCCAGCTGTGGTATTTCATAGCTGTGTCAACTTGGGCTAATTTAATCTCATCGTGCCTCAGTTTCCTTATCTGTACAATGGGGATAATTACAATATTACCTATCTTCTAGGGTTACTATGAGGGTATCAAAAATTATCCACACTCTGGCTGTAGAATTTATTTTAATTAACTTTTAGAGAAGACAAATACATCATTTTTTTGACATAATCTCCTTGCTTTTCAATACACTTTGTCCATCTGTCAACAAGCTTTCGTATTCCCTCATTAAAAAATGTTTTAGGCTGAGCTGAGAGCCACAAATGCACCGCTGTCTTCACTTCTTCATCAGAAGTGAATCTGGCTCCTTCTTGATGGCTAACACTTGTGTGACCTTCCTTGAACTTCTCTATCCATTCATACATGCTTGTTTGCAACAAAACACTTTCTCCATACTGCACACAAGGTCTTTGATAAATAATGGCACCAGGTACACCCTCAGACCACAAAAAACAAAACGCTGCACGCTGTTCTTCTTTTGTGCAAATCACAAGTGGGGCATCCATGTTTGCTCGCACCACAGTTACAAATGAACTGATGTAACATGTTCACACCTGCACAGCAGTGACTGGGGAGACAGTAGCCCTGAATAGAAAGTGCTGATGTGACAGTGCGGCCAACTGAAGTTTTAATATAGTCAGAGTGCAGATAATTTTTGACCCCCCTCATAAGAAGATTAAATGGGTTAATATGTGTAAAGTACTTAGAACATTACCTGGAGCATAGTAAGCACTCTATAAATATTAGCTGTATATGGTCCTTTGCTGGCACGTTCCCTTAATAAATGTCTGAACTGAAATTAATTTCAATGGCCTAATATTACTCTAACAAGGTGTATTAGTTCCCTGTAGCTGCTATAATAAATTACCACAAACTAGGAGCCTTAAAACAAAAAGCATTTTTTCTCTCATCATTCTGGAGGCCAGAAGTCTGAAATTTTTTTCTTTTGTCATTCTGGAGTCCAGCAGGTGTCCACAGGGCTCCCTGTGAAAGCTCTAAAGGAAGATCTGTTTCTTGCCTCATCCAGCTTCTGCTAGCTCTCTGCATTCCTTGGCTTGTGGTTACTTCTCTGTGCTTTGTCTTCACATTGTCTTTTTCTCTGTGTATCTTTCTTCTCTTCTCCTGCTTCTATCTTGTATAAGGATACATGCGATTGCATTTAGGGTCTAACCAGATTATCCAGGATAACTTCATCTTCTCAAGATCCTTAATTTAATCTCATCTTTTGCCATGTAAGAATATTCACTCTTTGGCTATAATGAAGTAATATTCACAAGTTCTGGGGATTAGGGCATAAACATATTTGGGGGCAGAGGGCACCATTAAAACCACAGCACAAGGTCCATAATAAAACACAAGCTTAGATGGGATGCAGCACTGACTCATTCGATATTTAGTCACCTTTGCATTTGGCCTGCACTTCCCACTCTCTGATATGTCCAAAACCATTACTTACAATGACAGGTATCATCTGAGTATATAGACAAGTGACTGTTAATTGTCAGTGTTCGTTATTTCTTGGGAAGGACTCGGGGAAGTGAGCCAAGGGTTTAGAGGACTGGTTGGCCTAATGCCCTTTGGCATATAGAGAGGCTCCAACAAGGAAAGACCTCTTGGTGAGTTCTGCTCCAAGAAAATAATTTTGGGGAATCTCTGTTTTATGATTAAATGCAACTCAAAACTTTCACCAATTCTGGCTTTAGACTTGGAAAAGTTTGATGCTTATTTCAAAAGAGAACAGTGTGATGGTACATTAATCAATACTCTTTCAATTCCAAGTGACAGAAAATTCAAGTAGGTTTAAGTAAAACCTGAATTTATTAACTCTCATGACTGGAAAAATTCTAACTTCAGGTCCAGATTGAGGTAGTGGTTCCAAAGATACCATCAAGACCTGGTTTTTCTCTTCAGCTCTTGGCTCTACTTCTTTTACTGGCTCTGTTTTTAGAAAGGCTGTCCTTTCATGGTGGCAAGACAACTGTAGCATCTAAGAGCGTATGTCCTCTCAAATCCAAGGCATGTGGAAAATAATAATTCTGGAAAAAACATAAGCAAAACCTTATTGGGGTTTTTTGGGTTATATGGCCATCTCTGAAACAACCAGTGTAATAGGGCTGTCCTTGTTCTAATTCACTTAGGATGAACTCTCTCATGGGCTAAGATGGGAAGGGAGTGGGTCCCTGGTGGAGACCCAGGGTAGTTACCATAAGAAGGAAGAACGAATGCTGGGTGGCAAATACAGCAAATGACTACCGGAAATGCAACAAAATCCTTGGACTAAAATAGCTGAAAACCAAACATGGATTCCTTTGAAGGGCATGTGGGTTTTTTTTTCCAATTCTATATTTTGATCTCAATTTTCCTGTCCGATTGGAAATGAGTTTGTTGTTTTGAAGCAGAAGACCCTCATTTAAATCTCATCTCTACTGCCCCTTTGTAACTGTGTGGCCTTAGGAAGATTACCACACCTCTGTGAGCCTCATATTCTTCACTGGCCCAGCAGGAGTAACACACACACATACACACAGGCACACACACACACACACACACACACACACACACACACTCAGGATAGATGCCTTCTTATCTGGGACAGCAGGGTGCATAAACAGAATAAGGCTGCCTGAACACAATCTGATTGGTACCAAAGCACAATCTGCCCCTATAGCTCTTTTTTGTGGCCCTGAAACATGTCTGAAATTCCTACCATTCAAGTGTGTTCTTTGGTTTAAAGCAATGTGTCTTCAAGGAGCCAGGTAAAAAATGCAAAAAAATCCCAAGGAGAGGTAACAGGAAATCTTGCATCACTGACTTCTCTTTATCTGCCATCTTGGAGGGGAGGAAGCAGAGAAAGTCACCTTGTGAGATGATTTTTACTGCCACATCCAAGGCAACCATTAAGACCTTGAGAAAAATGCTTTCTCTGTCCTTCCATATCTATTTTAGGATTCTTCTCTCACTATTTCTCTTTTCACTCAGGCTTTTCAGGTGTCCTACGGATACCCAGTGCCATAGGGAACCTCCACATTGAAAAACTCTGTGTAGAGTTCTCCTTTCCCCAAGTGTCTCCAGTTGTGAAATGACATTTTCCCATAACCGCAATTCTCATTTTCACACTGGAGCTGATGTTAGGTAGGGTGAGTGCCATCTGATTACTATTTGATTAGAGTATTTATGCAAAGCGTGAATGAGGGACAGGCTCAACTTTCTTTCAGGGGATACATAATATTTACCTTCAATCTTCTATTTTGGTATAAGAGCTTTTGAGAAGGATACTTGGGTCTCTTTCCTAGTTTTCAAAGATCAGTTGCAAATGTGCTCATAACAGGTGCTAACTCCACTTCAGAGAGTATTGCCCCTAGGTTTTAGGTGTCACTTAGAAGATAATAGGAAGTAGAGAGCATCCTGAGGGATTGGGACAAAGGGATGGCAGGTTTCAATAAAAGAACTGGAAAGAGAAGGGACTTCCCTGGTGGTCCAGTGGTTAAGACTGTGCTTCCAAGCAGGGGGCATGGGTTTAATCCCTGGCAGGATCTTAGTTCAGTCCCTGGTTGGGGAACTAAGATCCCACATGCTGCGCTGCAAAAACAAACAAACAAACAAACAACTGGAGAGAAAAGATTTGAAAACTGGAAATTTCCAGGAAAAATAAACGTTTTGGGGTATGCCATGCATGTCTGTTCTCTGTGTCATGCACGTCTGGGATCCTGAGAAACTAGGAGAAAGAGGGAAGCAGGGGGAGAGGGCCCCAAAGAGGATATATGAGCAAACACAAAGACTAGGGCACAAAGACAGTTTTAGGTCTTAGGCTGGCCCCCAGCTTTATACAGAGAAACTGATTTCCTTTGTTGGGGAAACACTTAGTCATCAATTTCTAATATGTGCCAGTTACATTAATGACACCATATAATTCTTTCAACAGCCTTCTGAGGTTGGTTATTATTAAACTCCTTTTATCAATGGGAATCTGAGGTTCAGAGGAGTTAAGTTGCCAAGGTCATTGTGGTAGATAAAAAATATGTCCATAAATTTTTTTGACTTGACTTCCTTGAAAAGATGTTACCTAAGACAGAGTTAAGAGAGAGAGTTCTTTATGCATTCTAAAATTCTAGTTCTTTCTAAGATATGTGGTTTGCAGATATTTTCCCCAATGTGTAGCTTGTCTTTTCATTCTCTTAGCAGAGTCTTCTGAAAAGCAAAAGTTTAAAAAATTTTGGCGAAGTCCAATTTATGAATTTTCCCTTTTATAGATGATTCTTTGGGATTTTCTATAGGGACAATCATGTCATTTTCACACAGGAAGCGTTCTCTTTCTTATTTCTGATCTGTATGCTTTTAATTTTTTCTTACCTTGTTGCATTGACTAGAATTTCGAGCACTTCGTTAAATGAGAGTGGTGAGAAAAGACATCTTGTTTTGGTCATGATCTTAGACGTGATCTTGGAAAACATTCAGTCCATTGGCCATTAAACATAAGGTTAGCTGTAGATGTGCTTATCAGGTTCAGAAAATTTTCCTTTATTCCTGTTTTCTTAGAGTTTTTATCATTAATAGGGGTTGAATTTCATCAATTTTTAAAAACTTTTTATTTTTTAATTTTTTACAATAAACTGCATATATTTAGAGTGTACGATTTGGTATCCCAGTCTCCCAATTCGTTCCCCCCCAACCCTCCCCGCTTTCCCCATTTGGTGTCCATATGTTTGTTCCCTACATCTGTGTCTCTATTTCTGCCTTGCAAACTGGTTGATTTGTACCATTTTTCTATAGTCCACATATATGTGTTAATATACAATATTTGTTTTTCTCTTTCTGACTCACTTCACTCTGTATGACAGTCTCTAGGTCCATCCATGTCTCTACAAATGTCCCAGTTTCATTGCTTTTTACAGCTGAGTAATATTCCATTGTATGTATATACCACATCTTCTTTATCCATTCATCTGTTGATGGACATTTAGGTTGCTTCCATGTCCTGGCTATTGTAAATAGTGCTGCAATGAACATTGGAGTGCATGTGTCTTTTTGAATGATGGTGTTCTCTGGGTATATGCCCAGCAGTGGGATTGCTGGGTCATATGGTAGTTCTATTTTTAGTTTTGCAAGGAACCTCCATATTGTTTTCCATAGTGGCTGTATCAATTTACAGTCCCGCCAGCAATGCAAGAGTGTTCCTTTTTCTCCACACCCTCTCCAGCATTTACTGTTTGTAGATTTTCTGATGATGCCCATTCTAACCGGTGTGTGGTGATACCTCTTTGTAGTTTTGATTTGCATTTCTCTAATAATTAGTGATGTTGAGCAGCTTTTCATGTGCCTCTTGGCCATCCGTATGTCTTCTTTGGAGAAATGCCTATTTAGGTCTTCTGCCCATTTTTTTATTGGGTTGTTTATTTTTTTGATATTGAGCTGGGTGAACTGTTTATATATTTTGGAGATTAATCCTTTGTCTGTTGATTCATTTGCAAATATTTTCTCCCATTCTGAGGGTTGCCTTTTCGTCTTACTTATAGTTTCCTTTGCTGTGCAGAAGCTTTGAAGTTTCATTCGGTCCCACTTATTTATTTTTGTTTTTATTTCCATTATTCTAGGGGGTGGATGAAAAAAGATCTTACTGTTATTTATGTCAAAGAGTGTTCTTCCTATGTTTTCCTCTAGGAGTTTTATAGTGTCTGGCCTTACATTTGGGTCTTTTATCCATTTTGAGTTTCTTTTTGTGTATGGTGTTAGGAAGTGTTCTAATTTCATTCTTTTACATGTAGCTGTCCAGTTTTCCCAGCACCCCTTATTGAAGAGGCTGCCTTTTCTCCATTGTATATCCTTGCCTCCTTTGTCATAGATTAGTTGACCATAGTTTATCTCTGGGCTTTCTATCCTGTTCCATTGATCTATATTTCTGTTTTTGTGCCAGTACCATACTGTCTTGATCACTGTAGCCTTGTAGTATAGCCTGAAGTTGGTAAGCCTGATTCCACCAACTCTGTCTTTCCTCCTCAAGATTGCTTTGGCTATTTGGGGTCTTTTGCATTTCCATACAAATCATAAAATTTCTTTTCTAGTTCTGTGAAAAATGCCATTGGTAATTTGATCGGAATTGCATTGAATCTGTAAATTGCTTTCAGTAATATAATCATTTTTACAATGTTGATTCTTCCAATCCAAAAACATGGTATATCCCTCCATCTGTTTGTGTCTTCTTTGATTTCTTTCATTAGTGTCTTATAGTTTTCTGAGTACAGGTCTTTTACCTCCTTGGTTAGATTTCTTCCTAGGCATTTTATTCTTTTTGTTGCAATGGTGAATGGGATTGTTTCCTTAATTTCTCTTTCTGATCTTTCATTGTTGGTGTATAGAAATGCAAGAGATTTCTGTGTGTTAATTTTGTATCCTGCAACTTTACTAAATTCATTGATTAGCTCGAGTAGTTTTCTGGTGGCATCTTTAGGATTTTCTGTGTATAGTATCATGTCATCTGCAAACAGTGACAGTTTTACTTCTTCTTTTCCAATTTGGATTCCTTTGATTTCTTTTTCTTCTCTGATTGCTGTGGCAAGGACTTCCAAAACTATGTTGAATAGTAGTGGCGAGAGTGGACATCCTTGTCTTGTTCCCGATCTTAGAGGGAATGCTTGCAGTTTTTCACTATTGAGAATGATGTTTGCTGTGGGTTTGTCATATATGGCCTTTATTATGTTGAGGTAGGTTCCCTCTATGCCCACCTTCTGGAGAGTTTTTATCATAAATGGGGGTTGAATTTTGCCAAAAGCTTTTTCTGCATCTATTGAGATGATCATGTGGTTTTTATCCTTCAGTTTGTTAATATGGTGTATCACATTGATTGATGTGCATATATTGAAGAATCCTTGCATTCCAGGGATAAACCCCACTTGATCATGGTGGATGATCCTTTGAATGTGTTGTTGAATTCTGTTGGCTAGTATTTTGTTGAGGATTTTTGCATCTAAATTCATCAGTGATATTGGTCTGTAGTTTTCTTTTTTTGTAGTATCTTTGTCTGGTTTTGGTATCAGGGTGATGGTGGCTTCATACAGTGAGTTTGGGATTGTTCCTTCCTCTGCAATTTTTTGGAAGAGTTTGAGAAGGATGGGTGTTAGCTCTTCTCTAAATGTTTGATAAAATTCACCTGTAAATCCATCTGGTCCTGGACTTTTGTTTGTTGGGAGATTTTTAATCACAGTTTCAATTTCATTACTTGTGCTTGGTCTGTTCATATTTTCTATGTCTTCCTGATTCAGTCTTGGAAGGTTATACTTTTCTAAGAATCTGTCCATTTCACCCAGGTTGTCCATTTTATTGGCATATAGTTGCTTGTAGTAATCTCTTATGGTGCTTTTTATTTCTGCAGTGTCCATTGTAACTTCTTCTGTTTCATTTCTAATTTTATTGATTTGAGTCCTCTCCCTCTTTTTCTTGATGAGTCTTGCTAGAGGTTTATCAATTTTATTTATCTTATCAAAGAGCCAGCTTTTAGTTTTATTGATTTTTGCTATTGTTTTCTTTATCTCTATTTCATTTATTTCTGGTCTGATCTTTATGATTTCTCTCCGTCTACTCACTTTGGGTGTTGTTTGCTCTTCTTTCTCTAGTTTCTTTAGGTGTAAGGTTAGATTGTTTATTTGAGATTTTTCTTGTTTCTTGAGGTAGGATTGTATTGCTATAAACTTCCCTCTGAGAACTGCCTTTGCTGCATCCCATAGGTTTTGGATCATTGTGTTTTCATTGTCATTTGTCTCTAGGTATTTTTTGATTTCCTCTTTGATTTCTTCAGTGATCTGTTGGTTATTTAGTAGCATATTGTTTAGCCTCCATGTGTCTGTGCTTTTTACAGTTTTTTTCCTGTAATTGATTTCTTTTTTTTTTAAATTTGTGTGTTTATTATTTTTTTTTGTAATTGATTTCTAATCTCATAGTGTTGTGGTCAGAAAAGATGCTTGATACAATTTCAATTTTCTTGAATTTACCAAGGCATGACTTATGACCCAAAATGTGATCTATCCTGGAGAATGTTCCATGTGCACTGGACAAGAATGTGTAATCTGCTGTTTTTGGATGTAATGTCCTGTAGATATCTATTAAATCCAGCTGATTTATTGTGTCATTTAAAGCTTATGTTTTCTTATTAATTTTCTGTCTGGATGATCTGTCCATTGTTGTAAGTGGGGTGTTAAAGTCCCCCACTATGATTCTGTTACTGTCAATTTCCTCTTTCATAGTTGTTAACATTTGCCTTAGGTATTGAGGTGCTCCTATATTGGGTGCATATATATTTATGATTGTTATCTCTTCTTCTTGGATTGATCCCTCAATCTTTATGTAATGTACTTTCTTGTCTCTTGTAACATTTTTTATTTTAAAGTCTATTTTATCTGATATGAGTATCACTACACCAGCTTTCTTTTGATTTCCATTTGCATGGAATATCTTTTTCCATCCCCTCACTTTCCATCTGTATGTGTCCCTAGGTCTGAAGTGGGTCTCCTGTAGACAGCATATATATGGGTCTTGTTTTTGTATGCATTCAGCCAGTCTGTGTCTTTTGGTTGGTGCATTTAGTCCATTTACATTCAAGGTGATTATCGATATGTATGTTCCTCTTACCATTTTCTTAATTGTTTTGTTTTTGCTGCTGTAGGTCCTTTTCTTCTCTTATGTTTCTGGCTTAGAGAAGTTCCTTTAGCATTTGTTGTAGGGCTGGTTTGGTGGTGCTGAATTCTCTTAGCTGTTGCTTGTCTATAAAGCTTTTGATTTCTCCCTCGAATCTGAATGAGATCCTTGCTGGGTAGAGTATTCTTGGTTGTAGTTTCTTCTCTGTCATCACTTGAAATATATCATGCCACTCCCTTCTGACTTGCAGAGTTTCTGCTGAGAAATCAGCTGTTAACCATATGGGAGTTCCCTTGTATGTTATTTGTCGTTTTTCCCTTGTTGCTTTTAATAACTTTTCTCTGTCTTTAATTTGTGTCAGTTTGACTACTATATGTCTTGGTGTGTTTCTCCTTGGGTTTATCCTTCCTGGGATTCTCTGTGCTTCCTGGACTTGGGTAGCTATTTCCTTTCCCATGTTAGGGAAGTTTTCAACTATAATCTCTTCCAGTATTTTCTCGGGTCCTTTCTCTCTCTCTTCTCCTTCTGGGACCCCTATAATGCGAGTGTTGGTGCGTTTAACATTGTCCCAGAGGTCTCTTAGGCTGTCTTCAGTTCTTTTCATTCTTTTCTCTTTATTCTTTTCCGCATCAGTGATTTTCACCATTCTGTCTTCCAGGTCCCTTATTTGCTCTTCTGCCTCAGTTAATCTGCTATTGGTTCCTTCTAGTGTATTTTCCTTTCTGTTATTGTGTTGCATATCTCTGTTTGTTTGTTCTTTAATTCTTCTAGGTCTTTGGTAAACTTTTCGATCTTTGCACCCAATCTTTTTTCAAAGTCCTGGATCATCTTCACCATTATTATTCTGAATTCTTTTTCTGGAAGAGTGCCTGTCTCCTCTTCATTTAGTTGTTTTTCTGGTGTTTTATCTTGTCCCTTCATCTGGTACAAAGTCTTTTGCCTTTTCATTTTCTCTGTCTTTCTGTGGCTGTGATTTTCAGTTCCACAAGATGAAATACTGCTGATACTGCTTGATTCTGCTGTCTGCCCTCTTGTGGAGGAAGCTGTCTAGGAGGCTCGTGTGTGCTTCCTGATGGGAGGGACTGATGGTGGGTTGGCCTGGGTGGATGGAGCTCAGTAAAACTTTAATCTGATTTGGTGGGTGGAGCTCAGTGACACTTTAATCTGCTTGTCTGCCAGTGGGTGGGGCTGTGTTCCCACCCTGCCCGTCATTTGGCCTGAGGCTACCTAGCACTGGAGCCTACAGGCTCTTTGGTGGGACTAATGATGGACTCTGGGAGGGCTCATTCCAATGAGCACTTTGCAGAACCCCTGCTGCCAGTGCCCCTGTCTCCTCAGTGAGCCATAGCTGCCCCACACCTCCACAGGCAACCCTCCAACACCAGCAGGCAGGTCTAGTTCAGTCTCCTATGGGGTCGCTGCTCCTTCCCCCTGGGTCCTGGTGAGCACACTTTTTTGTGTGCCCTCCAAGAGTGGAGTCTCTGTTTCCCCCAGTCCTGTGGAAGTCCTGCAATCAAATCCCACTGGCTTTCAAAGTCTGATTCTCTGGGGATTCCTCCTCCCATTGCTGGACCGCCAGGTTAGGAAGTGTGACGTGGGGCTCAGAACCCTCAGGACTTCTGCGGTATAACTGTTCTCCAGCTTGTGAGTCACCCACCCAGCACTTATGGGATTTGATTTTAACACAATTGCGCCCTTCCTACCGTCTCATTGCAGCTTATCCTTTGTCTCTGGATGTGGGGTGGGTTTTTTTGGTGAGTTCCTGTGTCTTTCTGTCAATGGTTGTTCAGCAGTTAGTTGTTATTCCGGTGCTCTTGCAAGAGGGAGTGATCACATGTCCTCCTACTCCACCATCTTGATTCTTCTGGCTTATCAGTTTTTTTTACAATGATTGATATGATGATAATATTTTTTTTTTTATTCTATTAAAAGTTTGGATTGCATTGCTTGATGTTTGAGTATTCAACCAGACTTGCATCCCTGGAATAAACCTCACTTAGTCATGCTGTATGATTCTTTTTATATATTGCTGAATGCTATTTGTTAACAGTTTGTTAAAATTTTTTGTGTCTATAATCATGGGTATTAGCAGCTTGTAGTTTGTTTTTTCTTTGTACTGTGTTTGGTTTTTGTATCAGTGTAATATTAGCTTTATAAAGTGAAGAGATTGTGCAGAATTAGTGTTAATTCTTTAAATGTTTGGCAGAATTCTCCAGTGAAACCATCTGGACCTGGAGATTTCTTTTTTTGAGGAGTTTTAAAATTATGGATTCAATTTTCTTAATAGTTATAGGGCTAATCAAATGATCTATTTCATTAGGACAAGTTAGGACATCTTGTGTTTTTCAAGGATTTAGTTCATTTCATCTAAAATGTCAAAGTTATGCATGTAGAGTTGTTCCTAGTATTTCATTAATATTCTTTTGATGTTTGAAGTTTCTGTAATGTTATATCCTGTTTCTTTCCTGATTATGTTTTCTCTTTTTTCTTTATTAGTCTCATTAAAGGTAAATTTTATTCACCTTTTCAAAAAACTCATTTTATTATTGTTTTAATATTTTGAATTTTATTGATTTTTTACTCTTATCTTTATTGTTGCCTTCCTTTTGCCTCCTTTGGATTTATTATGCTCTTTTTTTTTCTAGGTTCTTAAGGTAGTGGTTTTAAGACCTTTCCTATTTTCTGTTGTATAGATTTAGTGCTACAAAATTTCTATGCACACTGATTTAGCTGTGTCCCACAAATTTTGATGTATTCTATTTTTCATTTTCATTTAATTCAATATAGTTTTTAAATTTCACTTGAGGCTTCTGCTTTGAAACATAGATTATTTGGAAGTGTGATATTAAGTTTCCAAGTTTTGGAGATTTTCTTATCATCTTCATGTTTGATTGAGATGGTAAGATGTGCCAAATTCTGGAAATATTTTGAAGGTAGAGCTGACAGGATTTGCTAATAGATTCTATGTAGATTATGAGAGAGAGAGAGAAGAGGAGAGAAGAGAAGAGAGAGAAGAGGGAGAAGTCAATGATTGTTCAACATCCTCAGTCCAAGCAAGCGGAAGAATGAACTGAGATGGGGCAGACTCAGGGAGGTTCAGGTTTTGGGAAGGGTAGGGAATCAGGTATTAAGTTTTAGATGTCCTTTCAACTGGATGTCTAGTAGGAAGTTGGCTATATAAGTCTGAGTTCAAGGACTGCAGACATCCTGCCTGGAGGCAAAATATGGGAGTTATTCTACAGATGATATTAAAAGGTATGAGACTAGATGTGATCACATCTACAGTGGTGGTAAATAGAGACGTAAAGAGTGCCAAGCCCTGGGAGTATCAGGGATATATAGAGGTCAAGGAGATGAAGAGAAACTAGCAAACAAAAATGAAGAGAAATCAGTGAGGTAGGAGAAGAATCAGGAGAAAATGGTGTGCTGGAAGCTGAGTAAAGACAGTGTTTCCAGAAGGATGGAGTGATTAACTTGTCAAATAAGAAGAGAGCTGAACATTGGCTCTTGGATTTGGAAATGTGGAGGTCTCTGGTGGTCTCGCCAAGATCAGTTTCTATTAGGAGAAGGGAGGGGAAAAGGAGAAGACATAGAGATGGCAATATAGACAGCTCTTTGGAGGAGTTCTGCTGTAAAGGAAAGCAGAAAAATAGGGTAGTGGATGAAGGGGGAGATGGGGTTGAGGAAGGAGTTATTACTATACATACCAAGTAGCTGTATATATGGAAGGCTTGTATTTATATATAGAATTTGAATTTATTTTGATTGACAATGAAGTTTAAAATTTCATATAGTGAGAAGTCTTCAATAGGCTTGATAATCTCAGCAATAGCATTTATATTTGAAGAAGACTTAGTTAAATATGAGATGGTCTACGCAAGATGTGTAATTTTAAAGGTTTTTTCTTTAGTTTAATTTGGATTTGCAATTACAGTTAACCCTTTCCAATAAGCATCACCCCAAATGAATATTTACTTAGCAATGATAGAAAACTTTATATTTACATAATACTTATCAGACTCTGTATCAGAACAAACACAAAAGAATGAAAATGTACGTTAGAATTGTAGGAGGGAATTAAAGTGAAGGGTTCCAAGCCCCAGAGAAACTGAGTCTCAGGCCATATTGGGATCTGAAGGTGAAACTCACCTGCAACCTTCCACAGCACTAATGGTTAGCCCCTTGGGTGGACTCTCCTCCCCTTGCTCTTCATTGTTTCTATCATGTTCTACACTGAAACACTTATTTTAAACTGCTCCCAGCTTTCCAACAGCAAAGTTTTTCCAATCAGAATTTTATTTGTTCTCCAGACTCCTGGCTTTCCAGAGCCTTTTGCCTGTGCAGCTAGGCTGCATTTCCTAGTCTCTGTAGCAGTTGGGTGGCACCAAAGGAATCAAAGTAGGAGTTATATATGCTACTTCTAGTCTGCAGCCTGACTTAAGAAAACCTTTACACAATCCTCCACATTGTCTTTGTCTGCTGGCCAGAGGAGGGAGATGCCCCGAAAGAGCCTTGGTTCTCAATGATTATGGAGCAGAGCATCACCCCTGAACAGCACTGTGCTGTGAGCCAGAAATGAGCTTTTATTATGTGGAAACTCTTTGGAGTTGTTTATTATAATAGTGAGCCTCTCCTGATTAATACACACTCCTTTGGATGAGATACAATTGGGTATTGACTTCACATTCAGACTTAGGAAAGTCCAGAAGGTAGAGATTGGGTGGATATTTGGTTTAATTTGGAAAATGGCTATATGCACTATGTCCTGGATTTTCAAAAGGCAAGGACTTTGCCTCTGGACCTGTTTGGGGGGCATTGTTGGTACTGACAGGGCCACATTGGGAGATCAACAGCTATTTTTTAATAGCCTTTCTTTAGCCTTCTAAGACCCTTTCTCTCTAAGGACATAAGCCACTTTCGGGCTCCCAAAGCTTCATGGTATATAAGTAGGAGGAGAAACAAGTTATTTAGCAACTATCCTATGTCAGGCACTTTTTCTTTCCTCATCTTATTTAATTTTTATAAGAATCCAACGAGGTGTAGTAAAGATTAACCTCCACTTACAGATGTTTATAATCAACTATGGTCATTATTCTTTTTGATACCCAGTTGGTCACATATTTGGCCAGTGGAACTCCTTTCCAGTTGGCATCTATGTAATTTTGACAACTCCTGTCTCCTGTTTAATCTTCAATTGTTTCCTTACTTTCCAACACAACAAAACATTTCTGACTCAACCTTGTACTTTTCCTGCCTCTGATCGAGAATAAGCTACTTCTCCGTGGTGCCCTGCTTTCTTTAGGTATGGTATTTACAAGTGAAGACCCAGTTGCTTAGTGTGTTTTTGCTGCTGGTGGGCCATTTCTCCTGGATCTTTGAGTGGGCCAATTTTAAAAGTCATGAATCCATATCAGTATTTCCAATTCAAATTTAACATTACAACTTTTCATTTAATTTTATATTTCAATTAATTTTATATTTAATTTTATATTTATCTCTTCTTCTACACTGAAAATCTTATTTTTTAATTGCAATAGCATATTTCCTTGTTTTCTCTATCTGACAATATTCATAAAGTAATTTATGTCACAATACCATTATTATTGGTAAAAATAGAATAAATGAAAATTTATTATATATTTGCCATTCTTTCTTATTATTTATTTACTTATTAAAAATTTTATTGGGGTGTAGTTGCTTTACCATATTGTGTTAGTTTATACTGTGCAGAAAAGTGAGTCAGCTATACGTATACATATATCCCCTCTTTTTTGGATTTCCTTCTCATTTAGGTCACCACAGAGCATTGACTAAAGTTCCCTGTGCTATACAGTAGCTTCTCATTAGTTATCTATTTTATATATAGTATCAATAGTGTATATATGTCATTCCCAGTCTCCCAGTTCATCCTAATGCCCCTCCCCCCTTGGTATCCATAAGTTTTTTCCCTCTATGTCTGTGTCTCTATTTTTGCTCTGCTTAGAATGAATATAGCCCACTAAGGCTATATGGTCAGAGTACTGTGTGCAAATGTCACTTGAAATTATTCTTTTTTTGTGTGTGTTATCAGTTTTATATACAAGTGGGTTCATATTTTGGTTTGTTTTCAGTTTTACAATTTGCTTTCTTCACTTTTTGATATTTGATATTTGACATTTTTTTATATTGAAGGGCATTTACATGGTCAAAATTTCAAAACTATATGAAGATAAATTCAGCAAGGTTTCATTTCATGTCAATCCCTTCCACTCTTTATCCCCTTCCTTCCTTCTGCCCTTTATAGGTATCTTTTTTTAAAAAATAATTTTATTTATTTATTTATTTATTTGCTGTCTTGGGTCTTTGTTGCTGTGTGTGGGCTTTCTCTAGTTGTGGCAAGCTGGGGCTAATCTTTGATGTGGTGTGGGGGCTTCTCATTGCAGTGGCTTCTTTTGTTGTGGAGCACCAGCTCTAGGCACGCAGGCTTCAGTAGTTGTGGCGTGTGGGCTCAGTAGTTGTGGCTCAAGGGCTCTAGAGTGCAGCCTCAGTAGTTTTGGCACATGGGCTTAGTTGCTCCACGGCATGTGGGATTTTCCCAGACCAGGGATTGAACCTATGTGCCCTGCATTGGCAGGAGGATTCTTAACCACTGTGCCACCAGGGAAGTCCCTATAGGTAAGTATCTTTTAACATTAGTTTCTCATTTATCCTTTTAGAGTTTTTTTTGGGGGGGAGGGGGTAAAAGTAGGCAAATATGGTCACTTTGGTATACATTTTGTCAATTCCTCAAAATGTTAACCATGAGACCCAGAAATTCCACTCCTAGGTATCTATCCAAGAAAAAGGAAAACATACATTCACATAAAATTTAGATGTGAATGTTCATAGCAGCATTATTCATTGCAGTTAAAAAGTGGAAACAACCCAAATTTCTATCAACTGACAAATGGGTAAACAAAATACAATGAACTATTATTTGGTTATAAAAAGGTAATGAAGTAGTGATACAGCACGGATGAACCTTGAAAACATTATGCTAAGTGAAAGAAGTCAGTCACAAAAGACCACATATCATATGATTCTGTTTATATGAAATGTTCAGAACAGGCAAATCCTTACAGACAGAAAGTAGATTGGTGGTTTCCAGGGGCTAGGGAGGGGGGAAATTGGGATTGAGTGCCACTAGATATGAACTCTCTTTTTGGGGTAATGAAGATGTTTTGGAATTAGATAGTGGTGGTGGTTGCACAACTTTGTGAACATACTAAGAAACACTGAATTGTGCACTTTAAAAGAGTGAATTTTATGGTACAAATCAACCAATTTGTAAGGCAGAAATAGAGACACAGAAGTAGAGAGCAAACATATGGACACCAAGTGGGGAAAGTGGGCCAGGGAAGGGGAAGTTGGGGTGGGATGAATTGGGAGATTGGGATTGCCATATATACATTACTAATAAAAAATATCAAATTGTACACTTCAAATATATGCAGTTTATTGTATGTCAGTTGTATCTCAAAAGTTCTTTAATAAAGGTGAATTTTAGGTATGTTAATTTTATTCCAATAAAGCTTTTATAAAAATAAGCAAATATGTATACATATTCTTATTTCCCTTTCTTGATTACAAAAAGGTGGCTAATTATAGATACTATTTTATAGCTTTCTTTTTTCACTAACAAATATGTCTTGGAGCTTGGATGAATCTTGAGGGAGTTATGCTGAGTGAAAAAAGCCGATTTCAAAGGTTGCATATGTATGAGTCCATTTACATAATATACTTGAAATGATAAAACTATGGAAAGGGAGAACAGATTAGTAGTTACAGGGATTGGGAGAGGGTAGGCACTTATCTGTGGCTATGAAAATGCAGCATATAGGATTCTTGTGGTGATGGAGTAATAAGCAAATATACTGAGAGTTTAAAAGTATCATAAAATATTAAATTCTCAGTTTTATATAGATACGTTAAAAAACTTGAATAGTATGCATGATTTTCTATGAAAATATAAAATTTCCAGAATTCATTAGGATGTACCATAAGGCTTAGATAATCTAAACAAACCTATTACCATGAGAGAAATAAATATGATCAATAATATTAACAACTCCTCTGCCTTCCAATAATACAGTCCTAGGTAGATTTCACAAAGGGCTTCTACCAAATATTTAAGGACTGGATAATTCTAGTGCTATTTATGTCATTCCATAGCATGGTCAAAGAATGAAGCCTTACAGATTCTTTTTGAAGAGAGGAGTGTAACATTACTTGCAGATGATGATATACCTGGAAAATATACTAAAAAACTATTATAAATAATAAGAGAGTTCAGGATGTGGCTGGGAACAAAATTACTGTTAAAAAATCAAAGGCCTTCTTGTATATGTAAAATAGTTAATTGATGTAAATGGAAAATCCTATTTACAGTAACAATTTAAAAAAGAAAAAAAAAACTTTTTTTAAACCCTTTAAAAAAAACCCTTGGTTTTAAACATTAAAAAAAAGTGCAAAATATGTATGAAGAAACTTTATTTTTTATTTTTACTTTAATTAATTAATTAATTATTTACAGAGAAGCAGTTTATTTAAGATAGAAACTAGGCAGAAATATACACGCAAAGAGAAAAGGTATGGGTTCTCTCTATGAAGAAACTTTATTTTTTAATTTATTTATTATTTTTTATTTATTGGCTGTATTGGGTCTTTGTTGCTGTGCAGAGGCTTTCTGTAGTTGCAAGAGCAGGGGCTACTCTTCATTGCAGTGCTCAGGCTCTTTTTGCGGTGGCTTCTCTTGTTGTGGAGCACGGGCTCTAGGTGTGCAGGCTTCAGTAGTTGTAGCACGTGGGCTCAGTAGCTGTGGCTCAAGGGCTATAGAGCACAGGCTCAGTAGTTGTAGTATACAGGCTTAGTTGCTTTGAGGCATGTGGGATCTTCCCAGACCAGTGCTTGAACCCTTGTCCCCTGCATTGGCAGGCAGATTCTTAACCACTGTGCCACCAGGGAAGCCCATCCAAGAAGAAACTTTAAAACCTACTGAGGGACCCACAAAAAAAACCTGAATAGGTGGAAAGGAACAACCTATACCTGAATGGAAAAGTAATGTCAGCAACAACTTAATAAAGATAATGTTAACAAAAATAACATATTTACTCAGTTTTATTATTTGTCCTGTTCTAAGCACTTTGTATATATTAACTCACTTAATTTTTATAATCCTATAAGATGAGCATAAGAAGAAACAGACACAGTGAAGTTCAGTTACAGGGTCAGAAGAGGCCCTACAATTTAACCTCTGTGCACCACTGCCAGAATTTTCTCTTAATTAACTTAAAAAATGGAGATGTAACTTACATACCATAAAATGCACTGTATTATATGTACAATTCACTGGTTTTCATATATCCAAAAAATTGTGCAACCGTCAACACTATCTAATTCCAGAAAATTTTCATCACTCAAAAAAGAAGTCCTGTACCTGGTAATAGTCACTCCCTATTCCTCAATTCCCCATCCCCTGGCAACCGTCAATCTATTTTCTGTCTCTAAGGACTAGCCTATTCTGGATATTGCTTATAAATGAAATCATATAATATGTGACTCTTGTGACTAGCTTCTTTCACCTAAGATATTGTTTTCAAGGTTCATCCATGTTGTTTATGGTTTAATAATATGCCATAGTATGGATTTTTAACATTTTGTTTATCTATTCATCAGTTGGTTGACATTTGAGTTATTTCTGTTTTTTGGCTACCATGAATAATTCTGCTATGAGCATTTGTGTACAAGTTTTGCATTAACATACGTTTTCATTTATCTAGGGTAGATACCTAGGAGTGGAAACTGTGGGTCATATGGCAACTCTGTTTAACTTTCTGAGGAACTGTCAGGCTGTTTTTTTTTTAAGTGGCTATACCATTTTACGTTACCACCAGCAATGTATAATAGTTCTAATTTCTCCCCACCAACACTTGTTCTTTTCTTTTTTTAAAAATTATAGTCCTCATGGTTGACTTAAAGTAGTATATCATTATGGTTTTTGATTGACATTTTCCTAATCTCTAATGATGTTGAGCATCTTTTCATGTGCTTATTGAACATTCGTTTATCTTTTTTGGAGTAATGTCTATTCAAATCCATTGCCCTTTTAATTGAGATGTTTGTCTCTGTTGTTGAGTTGTAGAAGTTCTTTGTGTATCTGGATATTAAACCATTATCAGATATTGTTTTGCAAAATTTTCTCCCATTCTGTAGATTGTCAATTTACTTTCTTAATAACATTCTTTGTTATACAAAAGTTCTTAATTTTTATGAAGTCCAATATGTCTATTTTTTTCCTCCTTAGCTTTTGGAGGATTTTCTCAGATAAAAAAATATTGTTTGATAAGTTTTTTTGTCAGCATACTGAATATGTTGTTCCATATTCTGCCTGCTTGCCTCCACGGTTTCTGATGAGAAATCAGCTGTTATTCTATTGCATCTGACGAGTTGCTTCTCTCTTGCTGTTTTCGAGATTCTTTGTCTTTGACTTTCATCAGTTTGATCATGATGTACCTACGTTTAGATATCTGTGAGTCTATCCACGTGGAGTTCACTGAGCTTCTTGAGTGTGTTGATTAATGTTTGTCATCAAGTTCAGAGGTTTTTGGACATTATTTCTTCAAATATTCTTTCTGCCCCTTTGTCATTCTTCTCTCTGTGTCCTACAGACCACTGAACCTCTGTTTATTTTTCTCCATTGTTTTTTTCTCTCTATTCCTCAGACTGGAATAATAATTCATTTAACCTATCTTCAATTTCATTGATTCTTTCTTTTGCCTGCCCAAGTCTACTGTTAAGTCCTTCTAGTGAATTTTTCATTTCAGTTGTTATACTTTTCCACCCAGATGTTTGTTTCCTTTTTATAATTTCTATCTCTTTATCGATATTCTTATTTGATAGTCTCTCATTCTTATACATTCATTTAGTTCTTTAGATATGGTTTCCTTTAGCTCTTTGAATATATTTTAAAATAGTTAATTTAAAGTTTTAAAGACACTAGTAAGTCCAGTGTCCGGGCTTCTCAGAGACAGTGTCAATTGGTTGCATTTTCCCCTATGTATAGGTTATAGTTCCTTGTTTCTTTGCATGTTCCATAGCTTATTATCAGAAACTAAGCATTTCAAATAATACTATGTAGCAACTCTGGAAATCAGATTCTCTCTGCCTCCCAGCGTTTGTTGTTGATGCTGTTTTTCTACTAGCTTTTCTTAAGTCTTTCTGTGAAACCTTATTTTCATTGATATGGCCACTTGGTTTTCTTAATGACCAGTTAATGATCAGATAGAGATTTCCTTAAACACTTGGAACCAATGAGTCTCCCAGTCTTTGCCAAGGGACTCTGTGTGCATCTTAGAGAAATCCTTTAACAACCACCCATGTAGTTTACAACTCTGCTTTGGCCTCACTTGTTTCTTGCAGAGACCTCAAGGTCAATCAGAGATGAGAGCTTAGGACATTTTCAGGTCTTCTTCTGAGCATGTGCATGGCCCTATGCGTGTGTGTGACTGTCTAGATTCCCAGAAATATATATGAGACTTTCAGAGCTCCTATGGGCATCTCATTCCTCAGTCTTTCCTTTTAAGCTTTTTGATTAGTCTAATATTTGCCCCACCTGTTATCCAATGCCTCAGGCCACTGTGCTGCTAAAACATTCCAAAACATCACCTCATCCCCAGAAACTTTTAGCACTGGTTAAGTTTGAGTGAGGTGGACTAAAGACAAGCCTTTTGAATGGAGTCTTCCAGGGAATCACCAGATAGGAAAAATAAAGACTTCTCTTTGGAAATGAGGCTTTGAAAGAGCTCAAACCCTGTTTTGCTCCCCCCAATCCTGGGAACGGAGGCTGTTATTTCTCAAGGCTGTGCAGAGCTGGAAAGTGGGAGATGGGATTAAGGTTAGCTGAAAATTCCACAAAGCTTGCTGTGCTCCTTGAGATTCATCCTTTTTCTTGCCTAAATGCTCCCTGGATTGCTGCAAGCCTTGCTTGGTAACCAGAGGTCTGACATTTTGTGCAAGTTTTTTTTTTTTTTTTTTTCTTTTATGGAGGAGTGCTCTTGGAGGTTCTCCTTCTGCAGTTTCACTCTCTTGATTAATTTTTAAATTTAAGAGTGCATTTGACCCTTGAACAATATGGGTGTTGGGGGCACTGACACTCCAAGCAATTGAAAATCCATGCATAACTCATAGTTAGTCCTCCATATCCATGGTTCCTCAGTAAATGCCGTTCCTCCTTACCTGAGGTTCTGCATGCATGAATACAACCAACCCTGTATAGTGGAGTACTGTGCTACTACTTACTATTGAAAAAAATTCCTGGATAAGTTGACTCAGGCAGTTCAAACCCCAGTGTTCAGGGGTCAGCGTTCCATTCCACTGCTGCATGGGATATTTCTAACATTTGGGAGCAGGTGTTTCACAGCTGGTTTTAAAGTTCACGTGAAGAATAAGCAATAAAGAATAACTTGAAAATCCTTAAAAAGAGCAATGATATAAGAATAGCGCCACCTAGTATTGACATATTTTTAAAGTACAATTATTAAAATAGTGTAGTACTGTCAATAAATAGATCAATGGAACAGAAACAAGAGTCTAGAAGAGGAAACAATATGTATGATAATTTAGTGTATAATACCAATGGCAATGAATGTCAGTGAGAACGAGGTATTTAGTAAATTTACTAGCATTACGAAAAAAATTACATTGGATTCTTATCTAACTTCTTGCAACAAAATAAATTCCAAATGAATCAAAGTTTTAAACATACAATGAAAAATCATTAAAATAATGGGAAAATAATCTTCGAGTAGGTAAAACACCATGGAAGCAACTCAAATATTCATCAAAATAAAAAAGATAAGCACATGTGGTATATTCATATATGACAATAATATACAACAATGAAAATAAATGAACTATAGCTATTCACAACAACAGGCTTGAGTCTTAGAACCATAATGATGAGTTTCCTTTCATATGGAATTAAAAATGAGCAAAATAAACTATACTTTACCTGCATATAAATGCATACAAATGAGATAAAATTGTAAAGAAGCAAATGGAGATGATTATTACAGGAATCAGGATAGTGGTTACCTTCTGGGGTGATGGTGGCACTGTGAACAGGAGGGACCCAGAGGAGGCTTCTGGGTGATGGCAATGCTCCATTTCTTGACTTGGTTAGTGACTTTATGGGTGTTTATCTGATAGTAATTCGTTAAACTCTTCACATAGGTTTATGAACTTTCCTGTATGATGGTTGTATTGTGCCATAAAAGGAGACAAATCAAAATCAAAAACAGGACATAGTTTGATGTCTAGTATTTAGCATTATTTCTTGGGAAATTTTATTTTGAGATTATTTATATTTTTTAATGTCTTCCTAGATTCCTCTAGATTCATAGTTCCTAGCATTTAGAGGAATCTCTCACTGTTCTCAAGGGGTTCTGCAGCCCACTTTGTAGGGAATGCTTACAATATCAGTAATTAAATCATATTAGAGAAACATATGGAAAGCCGTATGATTGAATGACTGCTATCAAAATTCCATTTCACTTCCGCATGGGATAAGCCTTTTTACCTGTCTTCTAGCATAATCTGAATTTCACATCTAGATCTATATAAAGGTGATCTCCAGTCCTGTGTTTATAGGATTGAATGTATTAACTTAATTTATAAATATGAAATTTACCTTTCAAGGCTGTTGTAATGGTAGCTACTATACATTTTAATGAAACAAGGCAAATAATAACATAAATGATTGCTCTAGAACCAGATAATAATGTTCTTTTCTTGCATACATTTAAGGGAAATGGTTTTTAAAAATGGGTTTGATGCGACTGCTTGTTGCTTCATCTCGTTTGATTTTTTTTTTAACAATGGATCCTGACCTTTCTCGCCCATATACCCCAGGACATTTGTTTACTCACTGCTCACTAGAGGGAGGCCGTTTCCAGTTGCATTCCTTTTCAGAGGCTTTGTCTTCTGCATGGGAAATGGGCTGCTCCAAAGCTACTATCTGGTTTACTGTGCTGAATACCCTGCTGAGTGGTACACAGACATTCGGTTTAGCCTGGGTAAGTAAATCTGACTGCTTTTCACGCACACCCCAGTTAAACCCCTTCCCATAGGCTAAATCACCATCACCTCTCCCCGTCCTATTGCGATAAACTCTCGAGGACTCCATTCGCCCCACCTCCATCCCACGACCACCTCCACCCTGGTCTTTTCTCTGTATAGCAGCCCGAGGGATTGTTGAAAAACATCATGTCATTGTCCATCTCAAAATCCTCCAATGCATTTCTGTTACTCTCAGAATAAAATGTAAATTCCTTACCACTGCTTATGAAACCCAAATGTTCTTGGTCTTTGCTGCATTTCCTGACTTCATTTCCTGTCTCCATCCATCTCATTTACTGTCCTGTAGCCTCAGTGGCCTTCCTGCTGGACCTGAAATGGTCAGGTTTGTCCTTGCCCAGAGCTGTTGTATAGACTACACCCTCTGTGTAGAATGCTCAGCCCCTATATACCCGTGGATCTTGGTCCCTCCCTCTCTATTAATTCATACCTCCTCAAAGAGACTTTTCCTGACCACCTATCTAAATAATAGAAAACACTGATCATTGAATTTTTTTCACTATCTGCAAGAGGAATTAAAGTTCTTTAATAAAGTAAAGGTTCAACTGTTTGTACATTATTTGGCTCAAAGGAAAAAGGCAGAGATTATCCTTAATCCCTCTCTTTATATCACACATTGCGTTTTCTCCATCAGCTTAGTACAGCTGCCTCTAGTTCTAGAACATGTGCTGACTGAGCTCAGCTCTCCATGACCGCACTAACTTCATCCTGGACTGAACCAGGAAGGACCTCTGGCCTGGACTGCCATGGTGACCTTTAAGCTAAGCTTCCTACTTCTATTCCTGGCCTTCAGTAGCCCCTTCTCCACACAGCAGTCAGAGTGAACATTTGAACACACGAATGGCCAGAGGATTAGTTGTACAAATGCTGGTATGTGCACACAGTGGAGTATTCTGGAGCCACAAAACAACCAAACAAAGCAAAACAAAAGCAAGGAATGTCTCTGTGCTCATGTGGAGACATCTCTAGAACATGTGGTTATATAAAGTGTGCACAGTGTATATAGTATGCTGCTTTTTGTGTAAAAATAGGACTCTGTGTGTGTATGTAAAATTGGAAGAGAAGCTATTGGATTGATAAGAAAGAAGCTATTTTTTTAAAGCTAGGGTTTGGGGTGAAGAGAATAGGATGGTGGGCAGAAATTTTCTTTTAATATAGTTTTGTCCTTTGAATCATGAAGCTTCTTAACTTGGTTAAAAATCCAAATGAAAGAAAGTCCCTCCACATTGAGAACAAACAAATAAATGTACCTAACCGCATAGTTATTAAAGTGGTCCCATAACCACACAGGAAAATGATTTATGCCAGTTTACAGGAAATACAGAGAATAAAGAAATGAGTTAAATGTCGCCATGAGGAAGTAAGCCAGTCTTATCTAGAAAGGGGGGCATTCTCCCACTGTCTGTCTTTTCAAGTCAGTGTCCTGAAAAAGAAAAATGCAGGGGTCTGGACTAGATGAAATGGCCTTAAAGGATGTAATACCAGATGTCAGGTGTGGTCCTATATTAGACTTTGCTTTGCACCAACCAGCTAGAAGTGGTATTCTGGGGACATTTGAGGAAGTTGGAATACACCTAGATATTACATAAGATGAAGCTCTGGAAGGATATGCACCAAGGTGTTTAAGGTGGTAGTTCCTGGGTGGTAGGAACAAAGTGTCTTGGTTGTCTTATTTTTGCTAATCAGCATTACATCTTCCACAAAACTTATGTTTCTTTTGTAATGATAATAAACTTACATCAGATCCTATTCTCCCTGCTTAAAACCTGCCATTGGCTTCCTGTTGCACTTAAAAATCCAAATCAAAAAAAAAAAAAAAAAAAAAAAAATCCAGACTCCTTACCAGGGCCCATAGAGCTTGATGGGATTTTGAAACCTATCATCCTCTTCTCATCTCATTTCCCCTCGTCTGTCTTTTTTAAAAAGTACCTTATTTTATTATTTTATTTCATTTGGCTGCCACTATGCAGCATGTGGGATCCTTCAGGGATTGAATCCGTGCCACCTGCAGTGGAAGCATGGAGTCTTAACCACTGGATGACCAGGGAATTGTTCCCCTTCACCCCTCCCATCTGTCTTAAAGCATTAACTGCAACACCTTCCTTCTGTTTCTTAGAAACATGCTAAACCTATGCTGGCCTCAGGACCTTTGCATGTGTTTGAACCTGTACCAGAGTGCTCTCCCTCAGATCTTTGTATTCTTATTATTCAAATCATAGGACAGATGCCAGATCTTCAGAAAAATCTTTCCCTATTAGCCTCGTCTAAAGTAGAGACACCTCCTCCCCACCCCAATTCACTATCTCATCATCCTACTTTGATTTTCTGCTTTGTAGTGATGTTATGTGATTTAAAATTTTTCATTACTTTAATTCATTTCTGTGTTTCTCTACTGTAATGTAATTTCTATGAGAACATCTTGACTGTTTTTCTTAGTACTACATCCCTAGTGTTTAGGACAGTGGTTGGTACATAGTAAGACCTCAACAAATGCTATTTGAACAAATGAATGAAAGAATTAACACATGAATGAGTCTCATAGCATCCTTGTAAGATGCGTACTGTTAGAATCTACATTTTACAGATAAGAAAACCGAGGCTGAGAGAGGGTAAGTGACTTGTCCAAGGACACGCAGACATGGACTCTAAGGTGCCTGCTTTTCCTCTGCTGTGTGTGCTATCTCCCCTTGTCCTCCTTCTACCAGTGTCCCTTCCCAGGTTCCCTTTCTTCCAGGCTAATAGTCTTTTGACTAGCCAAGATTAAAAATCATTGTTTCATATCATCGCAAATGAGGTGAGAGTAGATGTGACTGTTTTTAATTCAACTGTTTTTGCTTTTTTGCCTGATGTATTTTTTTTAAGAAGCTATTTTTTTAAGCTCTTTATTGGAATATAATTGCTTTACACTATTGTGCCAGTTTTTTTCTATACACCAAAGTGAATCAGCTGTATTTATACATATATCCCCATATGCCCTCCCTCCCGCAACTCCCTCCCTCCCAACCTCCTTATCCCAGCCCTCTAAGTCATCACCCATCATCAAGTTGATCTCCTTATGTTATGCGGCAACTTCCCACTAGCTATCTTACATTTGGTAGTGTACATATATCAGTGCTACTCTCTCACTTTGTCCCAGCTTCCCCTTCCTCCCCTGTGCCCCCAAGTCCGTTCTCTACATCTGCTTCTTTATTCTTGCCCTGTCACTGGGTTCATTGCCTGATGTATTTTGATCAGCACAACTATATTTGGCTAAGAGCTGGGGTTGGGCATCTATGTGGAACAGTGAGCGTTTCTGGGTCTGTTGGGATGTAAGACCTTTTTTTTTCATCTATTTATTTATTTGTTTATTGGCTGCATTGGGTCTTTGTTGCTGTGCACGGGCTTTCTCTAGTTGTGGCAAGTGGGAGCTACTCTTTGTTGCGATGCACAGGCTTCTCATTGCGCTGGCTTCTCTTGTTGTGGAGCATGGGCTCTAGGCTCGCAGGCTTCAGTAGCTGTGGCGCACGGGCTTAGTTGCTCCACGGCATGTAGGATCTTCCCGGACTAGGGATTGAACCCGTGTCCCCTGCATTGGCAGGCGGATTCTTAACTACTGCGCCACCAGGGAAGTCCTGCGATGTAAGACCTTGCATCCCGGGTCCTGGCTCTCCTCATCTCAGACCAGGGCCCTTTCTGTACCCATGAATGAGGAAGGGGAGTGTGTGTGTGAACTGGCAGTGGTGGAAACAAGTTTGCTAGGTGCGAAGCTCTCCAATTACTTCCATGAGAGTGGGTCTATCCATCAGGAGTGCTCTCAGCAGTAAGTCACAGAAAACCAACTCTTAGTGACTTAAATAATTAAGAATTTATATTTCTTACATAACCAGATTGTCGGAAAGTAGATGGCTTCTGCATTCCTTCAGCTGCTTACCATTAAGATCCCAGGTACTTTCTGCTCCAATTTTCTGAGCATACTTACCTCTAGTCCTCATCACAGTTACTTCATGGTTGCAAGATAGTTCCTGTAGCTGAAGGCGTCACATCTGTCCACGAAGGAAGAGGGAGGCAGTAGAGGCACTGGTCACATTTGCCCCCTTTATCAGAAAAGCAAAAGATTTCCAAGGAAGCCTCCAGAAGACTTCCCTTTACATTCTCTTGGCAGAACTTCCATCCTCTGCAGTGGGGGTGGCAAAGGAGAAGGGATTAGAATTGGTTGAGTTTGTTGGCCATGGTTTGATTATTTGTGAATGAGCTAAAGGCTTGCTACTTACTCATTCATTTGTTTACTTATTTATTTAAATATGGATGATGGTAGGGCCTCCCTCTCTCCTCTCCCACTTGCCTCCATCATGTGACACTGTGCACTTTCAGTCTTTTGGTCTATGAAACAGCACCAGCCCTTCATTCAAATTTGGGTTAGTTGCCCTCTCCCCCACTGTTTTTGCCTTAGTATCATTCTTAGAATTCGAAGTCAAATGCTGTTCCCTTCATTTTTAGGAAAAAACCAAAAAACAAAAAACCTTAGATTGTGAGAAAAACACCGAAAACAGGATACATGTTTAACTTCTCCCTCTCTTCTTTGCCAAGGTGTCTTCTTATTTATTTTGGGAATGGGAATCAACATTCATAGTGACTATATATTGCGCCAGCTCAGGAAGCCTGGAGAAATCATCTATAGGATTCCACAAGGTAATGTCTCCCCTGCCCTCCAGATTCCCACTCTTCCTTGAGAGCCTGTCGCGGGAATTGTGCTACGAGTAACACAAGGAGAGGGGCAGAGAGGGCACAGATGACACAATATATCCCAGTAGGTCCGCGACTTCTCCACATCCCATCCTATCCCTGAACACATTTGCATTCCTGATCTGAATCTGGAAGTTCAAGAGAAGAGCCCCCAGGATGGGCCGTGATCACAGTACACTGAAGGTGGGGGCAGCGTGGGGTTTGGGGTCGGGCAGAAGTAGGCTGCCACTTAGTTTCAGTAGCTAAGATTATCATGTGCTGTATCAGGGTTCTACAGAGAAACAGAACCAATAGAACATAGATATAGGTATTGATAAATAATGAGATTTATGATGAGGACACGGCTCACATGATTGTGGAGGCTGAGAAATCCCTGATCTGCCATCTACAAGGTGGAGCCTCCAGAGAGCAGGTGGTGTAATTTCCAGTCTGAGTTCCAAGGCCTGAGAACTAGGAGAGCTTCCACGTAAGTTCCAGTCTAAGTGCAGGAGAAGACCAATGTCCCAGCTCAAAAACAGAGAGCGAATTCTCCCTTACCCTGTCTTTTGTTCTGTTCAGGCCTCCAGTGGATTGGATGCCCATCAACCCTGGGGAGGACAATCTGCTTTACTCAGTCTGTTGATTCAAATGTTAGTCTTATCCAGAAACATCCTCACGGGCATGCCCAGAAATAACGGTCAATCAGATATCTGGACACCCCACGGCCCGGTCAAGCTGACACAAAAAATTAAGAATCATATGTACACAGAGTGTCAATCCTTCCTAGGTTAGCAAATAAAGCCAAATCATGCATGACCAACAAATCTGTCCTCTGCAATGTTTCACTAGACTTACCTAGTGAGTAGTCAAGGGGTAGTATTTATTTCCTGCCACTTGTATGTTCTTAAAGGTGTAGAGAACTGTATTTACTCAATCAAAAATTAGGAATGGGAAGTCTTACAAGTACAAGTGCATTTTCAGAGGTAAAGTTGCAGAATATTTGAAGTCCTAACTGTTCCCTAGTAACCAAGGTGTGAGGTTGACAAATATACGCGGGTGGGAGTGAATTCGTCCAAGTCATCCTTCAGCGTTTTTTGGTGTGTATTGGTGTAGGTCAATGGCTCCCACCCTTTCTGATGTAAACACAACTCTTTATTTACATTTAAAAATTACTGAGTTATGACATGATGTTAGTACAGACTAGTATGTACTGATTAAAAAAATAATGACAAAGCTACTTTGAATTCGGTAACACTGAAATGAATTTGAATATTGCTAACATCCTTTCAGCATCTACATCAAACACAAATAACACTGCAGGTTGAGATATACCATTTGCCATATTCACGGACTGTTTATAGACCCTTTGCGGTAGGCAGGTGGTTCCTCCTGGGGCCTGGGGAATTACAGGTCAGGAACTGTTGATGCAGTGTCATTGTTTAGGAAGATAACTTTAAGAGGCTTTGATTTTTTAGGTCTTCACTCAGTAATTAGACAAGTAGAGAAGAGCAGAGAAAGCTCTTCAAAGCTAGATTGCTGAGGTTAGTTTCCAACTATTAAGTTATATTAGGTAATGATTTTAAAACAAAATATTCTTTGTATAAATATGGAAAGAAAAAATTGTTTGGGGTGAAACTTTCCCAGTTGAGTGTGGGGCAGAAGTATTGATCATAGATATATTTCCTATCATTAGAAATGTGTTGATTTCTAGATCCAGTTTTGAGGTCACAAATAGTGGTTGGATAGAAAAGGAAATCTTTAAAATCAATAGAAACAGACTTTACCAGCCTCTAGGAGGGCAAAATCCCTGCAGCTCCCACTCTGTACTTTAAATTTAAATGGAGTGTACTGCTTTGCAGAAGTGGGAGGGCAAATGCCAAAGGAGAATCTGACTACTTCTCACATCAATTCAGGTTTTTAATATTTTCACCTGGTGTGTTGTTTTAATTTGTGTGATGGTGGATATGCTGCGGGCTGAGTGGCAGTGTGGGTGTCCAGGGAAGGAGGGAGAAGGTGAATGGTAGTTGGAAATGTTACTTAATAGAATGAAGCAATCCCCAGCCCCCTGCACCTCATCTTTGTCCTGTCCAGAGCCAGTGGTCCAGCAGTTGTGGGAGTTTGGGTGGAGCCCATCCAACAGTTGGGGCCATGTCTCACTATTCTAGGATGTTCTGAGGGCTACAGGATGACGATACTGTTTTCTCTTCTCCCCAAGAGGATTCCATCAAACTCCCATGGCTCTGAAGGCAGTCTCCAGTCCCACGTTCATCCTAGGTGCCCTTGTGTATTTTGGAACAAAGGAGAGGCTTTTAACGTGGCCGTGGTCTGGCACTGGTGATTGACTTGCTGATTCTTCCACACGCAGGTGGCTTGTTCACGTATGTTTCTGGAGCCAATTTCTTGGGTGAGATCGTGGAATGGATCGGCTATGCCCTGGCCACCTGGTCCCTCCCAGCACTTGCTTTTGCATTTTTCTCACTTTGTTTCCTTGGGCTGCGAGCTTTTCACCACCATAGGTAAGCTTTTCTGTCAAGGTGGCAGCATCCACGTAGCTTTCTTCCCCAAATAGGCTTTTATTAACACACGGAGTCAGATTTGGAAACCTAAGAGATTTTTTTTTTTTTTCTACAAGGTAAGGTTGATACAATTATCCAGACAGGTAAATTCTGACTTTTTGGGTTTTCACTGAAGTTGGAATTTAGCTGGATGACAGTAGCACTAACAATTTTTTTCTATGAGCAAAAACAAACCCTTATAGACAGGGGCACCAAGGTGACTCGGGCAGCCACATGCCTCCTTGTTGAAGAAGGCTTCCCAGAGAGAAGCACTTGGTGTCCACATGAGTTCGTTGCGCCAGGCCCTGAGCGCTCCCATCAGGCTTATCTGGCCACGGCTGCCGTTTGGCGGTGGCTACAGGTGAGAGCCAGGAGGTACAAGACGTAGCTTCCATTTCTGTGCTTCGGTTCAATTCGGTTTTGTCACATTTCTCCACGTGTGTTCCATGGGTGGGAGCCCAGGTTGCACTTTTCAAAGCTTCTCAGGTAAGCCTGAGGTACAGCCAGGATGGAGAACCACTGGGGAAAAGCACTAGCCCTGTACCTAGTGTGGCTGCTATTTTTAATTCTAGGTTTGGTGCTAACAGTTCAGGTTAGCAACATGGAGCCCTAGAAACTCCAGGATTATTTTCTTGGAATCTGTGAAATACCAGGGCTTATTTTGGGACTCTCCTTCCCCTACCCCCAGCCTCCGTAAATCATAACCAAGGTCATGGCTGGCTTCTGGGAAGATAGGATCAACAATTATGTACTTGTGTGGTGCAGTTTCAGGACTGTGCCATCTGCTGGGGAATGCTGGGAATTGCAGCAGTTTAGACCCTTTTCCCCTGCAGGGCTAGCCTGAGGGTTTATTAACTCCCACCCCCCTATCCATCCCTGGACGTGAGTTGGGGTGGGAACAAAAGAGTTAAGTAAAAGTATCACCAGAAGGGAAAGGGTTGCATACTAAGTTGCTTTCAGGCTATAAAGGCGACTTTCAGGTCCCTTCTCTGAAGTGGGGCTGGAGGAAAGAGAAAGCCTGAGGTTACTGGAGACACAGGGGAGGGATGTCCAAAGGGAGAATGGGCTTGGAAGCAGGACCCTGAAAGAAATCCTCACACTCCTGCATAGGTGTTTTAGTCCAGCTAATGATTAATTCCATAGTTTTGAAGGTTTAACTGAGAATGGGTTGTTCCTTGGAGTGAAATTTTTGCAGAGACCTGTTAGAAATGAAACAGCAAGCAGCACTCCTCACACCCTATGCCTACCCCATCCTGGGCTAGGTGGGGAAGGGAGCCGGAGGGTCCTCAGCCTGCAAGTGTAATAGTGTAATAGTTCTCCCCCGTTCAGTAGGCCTGTTGCCCACCAGAGTCAGAGGGTTGGGGGAGAGGACATGGCCTCAGCCCACAGTGGGAGGGGCCCTGAGAAGCATGGGCTGTGTTGGGCTCCGTCGGGGAGGGATAGCCGTTCCATCAGAGCGTTCTGGCTGGTGCAACAGCAAAATCCAAGCTGAGGCCCTGTCCTGTTGTGTCAGCCTGCTTTAGAGGGAAGGCCAGAGGGTGTCTTTTTACAGGGCTAACTGGGGTTTGTGAGGGGCCGCTCAGCAGACCTGAAATCACAGCATGGAAAACCGGCCACCCCTCTGTGACATATTAATACTGTTTGTCCCACAGTTCAAACTATGGTACTTGAACAGAGTGTATCGTCTTAATTATAACTTGAGAGCTACCAGCTTCAACTGGTTAAAGGAACAGCCCGGTCCCTTAAAGAGAAAGCCTTTTTACAAGATGTATTAGTTTCCCTGGGCTGCTGAAACAGATGCCCACAAACTGAGGGGCTTAAAGAACAGAAATTTATTCTCTCACAGTTCTGGAGGCAGAAGTCTGAAATCAAGGTGTGGGCAGGGCCACGCTTTCTCTGAAGGCTCGAGGGAAGAATCCTTCCTTTTTTCTTCCTAGCTTCTGGCAGTGGCTGGCAATCCCTGGTGTTCATGGCTTATAGCTGCATCAGTCTCATCCCTGCTTATCTTCATGTGGCCTTCTCCCCGTGTGTCAGTCTCTGTGTCTCTTCTTTCCCTTTTCATTAGGACACCAGTCATATTGGATTAAGGGCCCACCCTGTTCCAGTATGACCTCATCTTAATGAATATTTGCAATGACCCTGTTTCCAAAATAAAGTCACGTTCTCAGGTACTGAGGTTGGAACTTCAGCATATATTTTAGGGGGAACACAATTCCACCAGTAATATAAGGTAACATTTTCTTGACATTCCCAGGCCTTGTGAAGGGAGATTTTTCCTGGGAACATGACCAGTTCTTTAGGGTTGACCTTGCCCATGCTGTTTGGGGTCTCCTGTTCCCTGTACTTCTCTGTTGAATCCACTGAGTACTTCTTTCTGGCTAAGATATATTTTTTATTGGGTAAAATATAAATAACATAAAAGTTACCATTTTAACCATTTTAAGTGTATAATCCAGTGGCATCAGGTACACTCATCATGTTGTGCAGCCACCATCGCTGGCCTCTGGCTATTACTTTTTTTTTTTTAATATTTGTTTATTTATTGGCTGCGTTGGGTCTTCCTTGCTGCGCACGGGCTTTTCTTTAGTTGCGGTGAGCAGAGGCTACTCTTCCTTGTGATGTGTGGACTTCTCATTACAGTGGCTTCTCTTGTTACAGAGCACAGGCTCTAGGCACGCGGGCTTTAGTAGTTGTGGCACATGGGCTCAATAGTTGTAGCCCAAGGGCTCTAGAGCACAGATTCAGCAGTTGTAGCACATGGGCTTAGTTGCTCCGTGGCATGTGGGATCTTCCTGGCCCAGGGATCGAACCCTCGTCCCCTGCACTGGCAGGCAGATTCTTAACCACTGTGTCACCAGGGAAGCCCCCCCCCCCCCTTTTTTAAAAAGAATTTTATTGAGATACAGTTAACATGCAATAAACTGCATATATTTAGAGTGTACAATTTGGTATCCCAATCTCCCAATTCATTCCCCCCAACCCTCCCCGCCAGCTATTACTTTTTATTTCTCAACGTGAGAAGCTGCAAGATTTATAAGAGATAGGATGCAGGAGGGATGAAGAAGACAGATGGCCATCCAGAAGAGGCAGGCCCTGAATAACTGCAGGCTGATTTGTAACAGGGATTTCAAACAGATCAAACCTCAGTCGCTGACCACTGCTTGGTTGTATTTATAATTATTCCTCTCTTGTCTTTTAGATTCTACCTCAAGATGTTTGAGGACTACCCCAAGTCTCGGAAAGCCCTCATTCCATTCATCTTTTAAAGAAACCAAATAAAAAGGGAACAAAGCTCCCACAATCCTGTTGAAAACCATCAAGCAGCTGAATCTGTAACTTTCAAAGTCCCACTGTGTGTATTTAATAGTAGGCCTCTGGTGTTCTGGCAGCTGGCCTGAGGATTCTGTATGGGTCCCCTTAGTGTCTCCTCCCATCCTCCCTGTCTTGATCTCCTATTGAAGCTTCAACAGGCCCTTTTTTAACGCAAAGACCTCTGCTTCTTAGCTATTTCTCCTAGCAAGTGCAAAGTTCCATGTGTATTTTTTTTTTGAATGACCCAAGTACAGGTGGCTTTATACCTGCTGTATTTCAGTGTAAGACAGCTCTGTCATCAAGAAAGTTTTGAGCTGAAGGCAGTGCTTATAGAATTTATTAAAGTTACACATTTGACACCTATACAAATCAGCAGCGATTTAAATTCTGAAGCTGCAAGACCCAGAGCAATTTTTCTCCCAAATGAAAACCCACTCACATGGATTATCCTTAGTTAACTGTGAAAGATGTGAAATGATTAAGTAGACTTTTAATAGAGGAGCCCTCTCTGAAAATGCAACGACGCATCGACCCCATTTCAAATTTGTGCATTGTCTTAGTGCCTCTGTCTTCCTTAGATTCCACAATCCTCGTTAGAGATATTGTAGGCTAATCCAGAAAACTGGTGTGGGTTTTATTGAAGGTCAGATTTTAATGTCTACAAAGATGACTCTGGTTGACTACAAAGAGCAAAAAAGTGTTCTACAGTAGACTGCAAATTCTTATATTCTTAGGAACTGGTGGAAATATCCAAATAATGAGAGTGTCAGATAAGGGAAATTACCGAGTAAGAGCATATGCTGTTTGCCTCGACAAGACGTACAGCGATGGTGAAGCATCTCAGAAGCACCCAGCAACTCTTCCATTCTGGAGTTTCTGCATCGCAGTCCTCGGGATCTGATCAAGAAGGTGTCCCCTTGGGGTGCCTGGAACATCAGTCCTCAAAAGTCCTGGGAGCAGAGGCTGAAAATTGCAATCGGAGGGTCACCTCTAGGCAGAAAACCTGCTTTGATTGGCTCTGACAGTGTTTCTCACATAGTTTAGTTTTCTATTTTTTTTTTTTTTACATTCAAAGTTTCCAAAATTAGGCGGTTTCTACATTCTCTAGTGTCCTTTAAAACACTGAAAGATCTGGACCCATGGAGCCTGCTAAGAACTGGGACTGGTCAGCTGCTGGACATCAGAATTTGCAGCCTCAGTGGAGGGGTCACCCTTGCATGGGTGTGGAGACTGGGCTCTCTAAGGAAGGCGCTGACCACTCATGATCAGAACGTACGATGAGATTTGTCTCTGCAGGTCTAGGTTTGTAGTCAGTGGTGGTGATATTTAGCAAACCCCTTTGAGAAATGAGCACCCGTTTCATCAGATGGAGTGCTAAGTGCAGGAATTCACTAGGATAAAACACATAGGACAGGCAAAAGATCTGAAGGTGATGTAGATTACTGAAAAATATAAATTGTAACCATATGTATAAATGTGTTGCTGTTTAAATGCCTCTCAAATCATGGACGTTAAGTAATTTTTTGAATTAAAAGATTCCCAGACTCATGAAGATTTTCATAACGTATTGAGCTGTGTTTGTTTCCTCTTTATTCTGTTGTTGTTTTTGTTGTTTTCTGAGTGTTGCTTCCTTTTTTTTTTCTCTCTTCATTTTGCCAACTTGAAATTCAGGGCTCTGAGCTGAAAATAAAAGAGAAATGTGACTTATAGAACTTGTCACACAGCTAAGGACTCCAAGCAGGTGCAATAAAGGCGCAGGAGAGTGTGCTAAGGCTGGATGCCCCTCCTGGTGTTCAGGAATACATGGGGAAGTGGGGGAAACACACTCAGTGAAATAAACCTCAAGGTGTAGCTTGGCCTCTGTGAAATAAACGACTTCCTGTTCTCTCCGTGACATTGAAAACTGCCTTTATGAAATCCTTTGTCTTATTACCATATAAAACATCCGGGCCAGTCCTTGAAGTGTAATAAGTGCTCAATAAATAATAGCTACTAATTGCCCAGTGTGTGCAATCTCAGGACGAAACTGCTATTCAGCAATCGCATGTTTTTGCCACTAGAGGGTGCTCTCTAGAATTTTATTTCTGCCAACCCTGATTTACTTGGGTATCGCGTGTTTGAAAGTTAAAAAAATTCTATTGTCCTTTTGAGTTAACATGATCATGGACCTTCTTAATTTAAATATAGGGTAGAATAAACTTTATGTAATTTTTAAAAATTAATTAATTAATTAATTTTATTGGCTGTGTTGGGTCTTTTTTGCTATGCGTGGGCTTTTTTTTAGTTGCCGTGAGTAGGGGCTACTCTTCCTTGTGTTGCGCAGGCTCCTCATTACCGTGGCTTCTCTTGTTGTGGAACACGGGCTCTAGGCGCGTGGGCTTCAGTAGTTGCAGCACATGGGCTCAATAGTTGTTGCTCACGGGCTCTAGAGCACAGGCTCAATAGTTGTGGCGCACGGGCTGTGTTGTTCTGCGGCATGTGGGCTCTTCCTGGAGCAGGGATCGAAACCGTGTCCCGTGCATTGGCAGGCGGATTCTTTTTTATTTATTTATTTATTTATTTATTTATTTTGGGGGGGGGGATTTTATTTTTATTTATTTATTTTTTGGCACACGGGCTTAGTTGCTCCGCGGCATGTGGGATCTTCCTGGAGTTGGGATCGAACCCGTGACCTCTGCATTGGCAGGCGGATTCTTAACCACTGCGCCACCTAGGAAGCCCAGGCAGGCGGATTCTTAACCACTGTGCCACCTAGGAAGCCCAAACTTTATGCAATTTTAAATATTTTCTTGATAACTGAGGTATTCTCAGTGCTCTAGGGCTATTGTTTTCAACTTGATTTCTCTGTTTGGGTCCAGAATGTGTATGCAGAAGTAATACAATAAAGGTCTGAAGGCATGCTCATCCATAAACATATTTCCCTTTTCTCCTAACATTGGAATGCAATAAAAATATGGTATATTTAGGCTTCTGTGCAGTGGTTTTTGAAATCAGGGGCGAAAATATGACAGTGGCTTAGCTAACAAGATACTCTGTCTTGCTTTTGCCAAAACTTTCCTGGAGTGAATGTTTTCCTACTGACCTGTAGGAGGTAGAAATGTTTTGTTTTCAGAATTAAAGAGCCAAAGCACATTTAAGACATCAGCTAAGACTGGGGTTGACATATACACATTACTATGTATAAAATAGATAACTAGTAAGGACCTGCTGTATAGCACAGGGAATTCTACTCGATACTCTGTAATGGCCTATATGGGAGAAGAATCTAAAAAAGAGTGGATATATGTATATGTATAACTGATTCATTTTGCTGTACACCTGAAACTATCGCAACATTGTTAATCAACTATACGCCAATAAAAATTAAAAAAAATAAGACAAAGTAATAAAATTATAAAAAATAAAGACAAGCAAAAGAAAGTTTTCAGTAAAACAATCTAAAATATTGGGTTGCCCAAAAAGTTCATTTGGGTTTTTCATTACATCTTATGGAAAAACCTGAATAAACTCTTTGGCAAACCTGATAAAATAAAATAGTTAAAAAAAAAAAGACATCAGCTAGTTCCATCTCTTTGTATTATAGATGGAGACATTAAGACTCAGTGTTAAATGCCTTCCAAGGTGTTGCATAGCTGGTCTTGTCCCTTTAAGGATCAAAGTTTTTTTTTTCTTTGTAAAACAAACAGCAGGCTTTTAAAAGAGAGACTCAGCAGAGCCTGCCCAGATAGGCGTGAATTTAAGGCCTGAACACACTCATTCACTCAACCATCACTTATTGAGCATTTATGATATGAAAAACAGTAAGGGGTGGGAGGATATTGTTGAATTAGACATGACTCTTTGCCATTTAGGGGCTACCATTTGGATTTCTGAAGAACTCATGCAGGAGAAAAACAGCCAGAGCTGAAGTGCTGTTTCATGATGCAGATACACATGGACTGTCCCGGGCATTGGGTGGGAACTGCTAACCTCACTCTTTGGGGAGGATCCAGCTGGTGCCCTTATCAGGAACCTATTTGATAAAATGAAGGTGTCGTAGAAATGACATTTGTGTTCAGTTGTGTTAAGTTACAACGTCCCCTCATCCCTAACACTTACCTTCATAAGGAACAACATTGGTTCTGCCACATTCAGAAGGAGAAAAGACTGCTGATGAGAAATTTGCAATTAAATCGTGATGTAGGTGGTTTAGACTCTTTCAAAAGCAAATAAATAAACCTATGATTTTACTGTCCTGTAGTTTTGCAATAGCCGTCTTGGCTTTTTGTGGTAACCTCATGGCAATCTCACCAAGAAGCAAGGGAGAAAGCTCTTGGCATGTGAAGGAATGGACTCATGAAGAGTTATTTCCTTTCTTGCCTGGATTTTGATTCTCTAATAGGCTGTGGGCTGAGGTCCAGGCATGGCAAATAAGCAGGTAACAATAAATGTAAAGCAAAACCTTCTAGAGAAGGCTGCTGATTGTTTGATAGCATCTATACTATCCCATGATGAGCGAGAGGCATGGTGCCAGATGGTAACATGGGTGCTTGGATGATTTAATAGTCATTGAGTGGATTTAACTTCTAAATAAGAGATTTGTTTTTTCTATAAGTCCACTGAGCCGTGATCTTAAAAGGTTCTGTGTTATTTTGGATTGTATTTTATTTCTTCCCACGAACCATAGCTTGGGATTTGGATGAGTGAAATACGTTTTGGGGGAAGGTTAATGTACGTACTAAGCTGTGTTAGTTCCTTTTGTCCTAACCTTCAGGGGTGCAGGGCTTGGCTTTGTGCAGTATAGTCAGAGTCTAGGTGAAGGATATCCAGTATCCTCTCCCACGTGGCAGGCTGGCTGGGAGGAGGAGGACAGAGGGAGAACTTGGAGGAAGGTGGGGATTTACGTGGGAGGAATGGAGTGGGGAAAGTTGGTCAGTGAAGTGCGGCAAAGGGCCTTGGGAGAGGCGTCCTTTTCTGACAGGGTGGCTGCTGCTTCTCCTTCCCCGGTGGCCAGGTCTGTATAAGCCAGATCCTTTCCTTACCCTCCCAGGGGAAAACAAAACCCCTTTGAGAGAGAAAATAAGCTCTTCCTAGAGCTCCTCTTTTATAAGGGAAGAAGCTGAGTTTCTTTAAACACGAGCCATCTGGCTGTGCCTTGCGATAAATAATTTAATTGTATTTCTGTCCGCTCACCTCATAAAGATGGTTTTAAGCCTGTGCAGCAGCGACACTTGTGAGAAAGAGGTGAAGGAATTTTTCCGAGAAGCATGTGGCCGCATCCAAGTTCCATGAGGTCAGTGGGGAGAGGAGAGCAGCCAGAGGAGTTAGCTTCCGTCAGCGTTCTGCCTTGTGGTCTTTGTTTTCCTTTACCCCAGAGGCCCCAGAGAAGAGGATCCTTTTGGGGTGCATTTTTCAGCACTGATTAGAAAGCAAATATAAAAATCAATTAAATTTTGTTAATTAATTCATTAACATTAATTTATTTTGTTAATTTATTAATATGACTCACACTGTATGTAGTGGTATCAATATAAACACAAACTGTGTTAAGTTAAAAATAGGTATTGTACAATACAAACTAGGCAACAATTTAAAAAAGACATAATAAATTAATAGTGGAAAAGAAAAACAATAAAAAACTATGCAATTAATCCCAAAATAATGCAGGGAAAGCAGAAGAAATGAAAAAAAGGGAGGGGGAATAGAAAATAGTGAGATGGTATTTGTGAGGAGTCTGGGAAGGGTTCAGAGGGACCATCACATAAACTGGGTCCTCATTATGTCCATTATGAAACTAGAGATGAATTTTAAGTATGGACAAAACCCTCAATATATTTTATTGAAAATCTGTGATAGAAAAAATGTAAAGGATGAAAACAAGCCCTGTAGCCTTCTATACAGTAGTCATTTGAACTCTTGGGGCTCTATCTAATCCTTATCTGGTCTTCTCAATGCAACTGAAGTCTACTCTTCCCTGACATATGAGGCATTCCTCTTCCCAAATTTACAAGTGCTAGGAATGCTCTAACCCTCTCCATCCCACACTTGGCAACTAGCAGAATTAGCAGAGCCCCATGTAGCTGACAAATGCCACCACACTTTGTCAATAGTTCTAATGCACTTTCCTCCATCCTAAAAGCCATAGAAATGTTAGGTAAAAGCAGATTTGTTCTGCCCTGTACTAGTTTGAGAGATTCATTATTTTCCTTTAGCCAATAAGAACTGTAAGAAAACCCCAGATGCCTGGTGATTGCTGAAGACACATCATATCCAATTTTTCATTCATTAAGCAAATTCATATTGAGATAATTGGATATCTACATGCAGGAGAATGGGTTTGAATCCTTACCTTACACAGCAAACAAAAATTAACTCAAAGTGAATCATGAAACTAAATGTAAGAGCTTAAATTATAAAACCCAATGAAGCAAATATAAGAATAAATCTTTATGATGTTGGATTAGGCAATGATTTCTTACATATGATGCCAAAAGCACAAGCAATAAATGAAAAAATTGGTAAATTGAACTTTATAAAAATTAAAACCTTTGTACCTCAAAGGACACCAAAGAATTAAAAGGCAACCCACATACTGGGAGAAAATATTTGCCAATCATCTATCTGATAAGGGACTTATATCCAGAATATACAAAGAACTCTTACAACTCAATAATAAAACGACAGATAACCCAATTAAAAGTGGAAAAAGGATTTGAATAGACACTTCTTTAAAAAAGATATGCAAATGTCCAATAAGGACATAAAGAGATGCTCAACATTATTAATCATTAGGGAAATGCAAATCAAAACCACAATTAGATGCCATTTCAACCCACTAGAATGGCTATAATCAAAAAGACAGATAATAAGGGGAGCTGATGAGGATGTGAAGGAATCAGAATGCTTATACACTGCTTGCGAGAATACAAAATGGTGCAGCACCTTTGGAAAACAGTTTGGCAGTTCCTGAAATGTTCCTGAAAGTGTTAAACACAGGTTACCAGATAACCCAGCAAGTCTCCTCCTAGGTATTTACCTTCTTTTAGTTGGGTTAAAACATCAAGTGACCTGAAATGACTCTTGGTTAAATATCTCTTGGCAGGGATTACCTTAATTGGCCCCTTGTCACCGGGTTGGCAAGGCAAAGAAATCCAAACAGAGGAGGAGCCCAAAGAGGGGAGAGACTGGGCAGTGCTTGGAGTGCCCTCTGGTGGGGACTGTTTAGATGTGCAGGAGGGGACGTGGGCAACTGGGGGTTGGGGTAAGAATTACCGCACCCGATGGTCTGGGGGGAGAGGCCAGAAATGAAACAAGGGGTAAACCTCAAGGGAGAGAGATTTGATTAACTACAAAGAAGACAAAAAACCTGGCTGTGCGTTCCCCATCACTGGAGCATTCCAGAAGAGGCTGGAAGATGACTTGGGGAAGGTCAGGTTGAATGGAAGCCAGGGCTTAGCCTAGTGTTCTCTAAGTCCTCTTCTAAGTTTGTGACTCTAAGTGCTAGGCATTGAAGACAAAATTCCTGGTTGACAAGTTTTCCTGGGCCAACCTGGCCTACAGGTCCAGCTGGTTTATGGAAATCAATCTAGCCCCGCCTAGGATTTCTCAAGGCATCGATAATTCAGTAGCATCAGGCTCTGGGTCTGAGCCAGTAACACCCGGATGTGAGTGGATGGAAAATTCAGGACTCAAGAAGTTTAGCTCCATTCCAGGGAAAGCTGTACCTCCTGGAGCACCAGATTCTGGGAAACAGGTACAGAACTTCCGTCTAAAGAAGTGGAGTGAATGCTCCAAAACACTTGTACTGCTTGCATTCAAAGGAACTAGTAAAGGAAAAAAGATGGAGAAACTGTGATAGGGGAGAAGAGGCTCTAGAAAAATGACATATCAACGACTTGATTATGTAAATCACTTTTTTAGACAAACCTTTTTCTTCATTCATTTTTAGGAGAAAGAAGAACATAAGATAGCAAAATGATATTAGAGATGTCTTTTCCTTATCAACTTGATAAGAAATAATTTATTTACAACCAACTGCATCTGTTTCAAGTGTATATATGATCAGTTTGACAGTTATATACATGGTGAAACTATGACTCCAATCATGATACAGAATATTTCCCCATCCTCAAAAAAATTCCTTATGCCTCTTCGCAGTCCATTCTTCCCTCCCCCCCAGTCACAGACAACCACGGATGTGATTTTCCTCAGTATAGGTTAGTTTGCATTTTACCTGAATGGAATCATACAGGATGTACTCTGTGTTGCTTCCTTCACTGGGCATAGCATAGCAGTCATGAGTCATCCATGTGATTGTGTGGATCAGCAGTTCATTCCCTTGTATTGCCAAGTAATATTGCATTAAATTTGCCAAAATATATCACATTTTATTTATCCTTTCACATGTTGATGGATATTTGAGCTGTTGCTAGTTTTTGACAATTGTAAATAAAGCTCTCAACATTTATGTACAGATTTCTGTACAAATGTAAGTTTAATTTCTCTTGGGTAAATGCATAGGAGAGGGATCGCTGGATTATGGTGCATATGTTTGTAGGAAACTGCCAAATTGTTTCTGAAACTGAAATGGGTGAATGTTTTTTGTGTTTGTTTTTCTTAGTTTAATTTTATTTTTTGAAGAAGAAACTGCCAAACTGTTTTTCCAAAGTGGCTGCATCATTACTTTTTTTCTAGATGTTTTATAGCTTTATGTTTTTCATGTAGGTCTATAATCCATTCTGAGTTATTTTGTAAGAGGTGAGATTTGAGTTAACATTAACTCTTTTTCACATATGAATATCTAATTGCTCCAACATCATTTGTTGAAAAGACTCTCTTCTCTGCTGATTTGTTGTGTACATTTGCCAAGAACCTGTTGACTGTATTTGTGGGGTCTGTTTCTGCACTTTCTATTCTGTTTCACTGATCTGTGTGTCTATTTGTTGCTAATACCACACTGTCTTGATAACTTTAGATTTATGTTTTGATATCAAGTAGTGGGATACTCTGACTTTGTTTTTCTTTTTTAAAATTGTTCTGGCTATTGTAAATTATTTGTCTTTCCATATAAATTTTAGAATCAGCTTATTATTCTCTACAAACTCCCCTTTTTTATGTTTTTATGTGTATTGCGCTGTAACTATAGCTCAATCTGAAGAGAACTGATATCTTATTAAGACCGAGTTTTCCAATCCATAAATATTTATTTAGCTCTTACCTGATTTCTTTTATCAGTGTTTTGTAGTTTTCTGCATACAGATCCCGTACATATTTTGTAGCATTTCTATCAAAGTAGTCCATTTTTGGATGTTATTGTGAATGGCACTGTTTTATAAAATTTGGACTTTGTTTTGAATTCTAATTTACTTTTCCTAATTTTAAAAAGTAGAATCTTAGATTTCATATTTTCTAAGTACTTAGTGCTGTAAATTTCCCTCTAAGCACTGCTTTACTGCTTCCCCACAAAGTCTGGCATGTTGTGTATTTGTTATATTCAGTTCAAATATTTTATTTTCTTTATGGTTTCTTCTGTGACTCTTGGACTGCTTAGAAGTATTTTCTTTAGTTATCAAATACTTAGAAAAATTTCAGATATCTTTCTGTACTGACTTTTAATTTGCTTCCATTGTGGTAAGAACATACTTTGTATGGATTGAATCCTTTTAAATTTATTAAAACTGTTGTTATGACCTAATGTGGTCTAGGCTTGTAAATGATACATGTGCACTTGAAAAGAATGTGTATTCTACCATTATTGGCGATAGTGTTTTACACGTACAAATTAAATGAAGATTAATAGATTCTATTTTTTAATGATTTTTTGGACTAGCTGTTCCATAAATTACTGAGAGAAGGTTGTTAAATTCTCCTTTTATAATTATGAGATTATTTCTTTTTAATTAATTTTTATTGGAGTATAGTTGCTTTACAATGTTGTGTTAGTTTCTGCTTTACAGCAAAGTGAATCAGTTATACGTATACATATATCTACGTTTTCAGATTTCCTTCCCATTCAGATACTGTATAGCACAGATCACTGAGTAGAGTTCTGTGTGCTATACAGTAGGTTCTCACTAGTTATCTGTTTTATACATAGTAGTGTATATATGTGGAGATTGTTTATTTCTAAGTCTATCAATATCTGCTTCTTGTATTTTGAGGCACTTAGGAGTGTGTGTGTGTGTATACATATATGTTTTTTATTGTTATAGCCTCTCAATTAATTAATCTAAAAAGCTAACAGGTAACATTAACATTATGCAATGCTTCTCTTTATCTTTGACAGTACTCTGCTCTTTATCTGAGAGTCTGTTTTATCTGATTTTAATATATCCATTCCAGTCTTCTTATGCTGACTTTTACATGATATATCTTTTCCCCTGTATTGCTTTCAATCTTTCTGTGTCTTTATATTTAAAGTATGTCTCTTATAGGCAACATAGGTTTAACCTTGCCTTTAAAAAATCTAGTCTGATAATTTTTGACATGTTTAGTCCATTAGCATTTAATGAAATTATTATTATGATTGGATTTAGGTCTATCCATTTATTATTTATTTGATTTGTTCCCTCTGTTCACTGTTTCCTCTGTTCACTGTTCCTTTTCTGCCTTATTTATGTACATTTTAAAATTCATTTTAATGTTATATGTTGGATTTTTAGCTATACTTTTTTATACTTTTTTTAAAAGCTAACTTTTACTGAGATACAAGTGACATACAATAAACTGCATATAAAGTGTACAATTTGATATTTTTACCTTATTAGTAATCTGTATATGGCAATCCCAATCTAGCTATACTTCTTTGTGTTATATTTTTAGTTAATATTTTAAGGGATTACATATCCATCCTTAGCTTTTCATGGTCTTAGAATTAATCTTAGACTTAGTAACTGAGAGTTAATCTTATATCACTTCATCTGTCTATACTCCTTGCAATTGTGTAGGTCCATTCATTTATGCCCCCACCATGCTTTACGCTGTAGATGTCCTATGTATTACATCTACATACACAGTAAGCTCTATAAGGCAATGTTAAAATTTTGTCTTTAAATAGCCATCTGTATTATAAAGGAATTAAGAGAAGAAATAGCCTTGTACCTATATCTCTATATTTACTCTTTCCTGAGTTTTCTCTTGGTATCATATTGCTTCAGCCTAAAGAGCTCACTGTAACATTTCTTGCAGTGCAAGTATGGTAGCAATGAGTACCCCCAGCTTTCCACTATTTGAAAGTGTCTTTCTTTCACCTTCATTCTTGAAAAGTATTTTGGTGGTAGACAAAATTCTTAGTCAACAGTTGTTTTTTTTTTAAACCTGTCAGTGCTGTAAAGATGTTTCACTGTATGCTGGCCTCCTTGGTTTCTGATGAGAAGTTGTAATCATTCAAATAATTGTTGAATGTTATGTGTCATTTTTTTTCCCAGAAATCATACTTCATGATTTTCTCTTTATTTTTGGTGTTTAACTGTTTGAACATCATGTGTCTCTTCAGATTTATCCTTTTTGGGGTTCATGAAGCTAAAGAATTTGTAAATTTAAATCATTAACCAAATTTTGGAAGTTTTTGGCCGTTATTTCTTCAAATATTTTTTTTCTACTCCCTTTTCTCTGCTTTCTTTGTCTTTAACTACATTTACACATATGTTAGACCTTTTGAAATTGTTCCATATATCCAAGAGGCTGTGTTGATCTTTTTCCTGTTGTTTAGATCGTATACTTCCTATTGATCCACCTTCAAGTTACTGCTTTCAGAAGAAAGCCATAAAAAGGGGACGTTATTGTTTTCCGTTGTGTTCCTTGCAGCAGGTTTCAACTCTCCTCCAAAAATTGCCTGCTTTTATTCCATCTCTAGAGTCTCAGGTAGTTGTTTTTATGTTTTGCCCAGATTTTATAACTCTTATTTGCAGCAAGATCAGGTTTTTAGGTGTTCATTTCCCAATATAGTAAGAAGAAACTAAAGGTAATATTTTACCTTGAAGTCAGCATGGGTTTAACCCAACCACTCACAATTTATACGATCATATTCACAGATCGTTTGCAATGAATGAATAATAATGACCTAAAGTCTGTAAAAACAATTAAAAAAAGATTGAAAACTATTTATTATACCACACTTATTAATGAAAAAAGAACTCACATCTATAACATTTTTCATTGATTTACTCCTAGTTAACTAGAAAGATCTTGCTGACTCTCAATGCCTTGGTTTCATTATCAGTGTTTTAAAAGGTTAGACTATACTGGCCTGCCCTGAAAAATATTCTACAGTGATAAGAAATGCTGCTTGCAAAAAGATTGCAGGTTAAAGATCCATATATTTGGGGTCTGTAGGGTTAAACAAAGTTGAATAGGGTTCTTTTCTGCAATATTTTTCAAAGCCTTTAATATGCTAATACATGTTCTGAGTTTCCAGAAAGAGGACAAGGACAAGCTATTACTTATTTTTGCTTTTGTCTCAGGCTTTAATATGGCTTAGTGTGTTACCGATCCTGCCTTTATTTAAAACCTTGACATTTTGTTCATCATGGACTTTTTGTACATTGATTTGTTTCTTAAATGTTGAATTAGAATATCACTTACCTCGATTACTGAGTTTTTTGTGCCCTCTTAAATTTTGCAGTAGAGACAAGTGACAAGTGCCTCTTTCACGTCACTTGCCTCATTCTAGTCCTGGTGCTGATAGCAGCTGAATTGATAGATTTACTAATAAGGCTTTGTATTTCCCCAAACATGAAATCAAACAAACTTATCAGCTTGCAAGATCTTCTATGGCTTGACTCTTATGAACCCCTTATCCTTTCTTTCTATACTTTACTTCCTTCTTGTCACATGAACATTCTGCACTCAATTACCCCTTCAAGTTTTTGTTCCTTTTCCACCCAAACTAGGAATATCTCCCCCACTGCATTTCTTATCCTCAGCTAATTCAAACTCTTCTTCAGAATTCTGTTCAAGTCTCACTTCCTTCTTTCAAGCTCCCCAGACTCCCTCCGTCTGCTGATTTGTAGTTCATGCGTTTCCCACTTGCCCCACACAACTTGGTCATGATTTATGTCCTGCCTAGGATGGTTTCTCAATTATTTTATGACCGCATGTCTTGTCCCTTCTCAGGTCTAGAGCCCGTATCTCACACTTCAATATCCTTTTAGCACAAAGTATTTTGCGAAGGCATACAGGGCTCAGTAACTGTTGTTAATTTGATAGATTGCTTCAGAATTCCCTCAACTCACTCTTCTTCCCTTGACTCGCTGCTCTTCTCTTTTCCTAAGTTTCAGATGTACAGCATTATAATTTGACGTCTGTGTATGCTACAAAGTGGTCACCACCACAAGTCTAGTTGCCATCTATCACCATACAGTTGACCCCCTTCACTCATTTTGCCCACCCTCTAATCCCCTCACTCTTTGGTAACCACTAACCTGTTCTCTGTATCTTTGTTTTTATTTTATTTTCTTGTTCACTTGTTTGTTTTAGATTCCATATATGAGTAAAGTCATACAGTATTGTCTTTCTCTGTCTGATTTATTTCACTTAGCATTATACCTTCAAGGTCCATTCATGTTGTTGCAAATGGCAGAATTTCATTCTTTTTTATGGCTGAGTAGTAGTCCATTGTATATGTATACCACATTTTCTTTTTCTGTTCATCTACTGATGGACGATTAGGTTGTTTCCATATCTTGGCTATTGTAAATAATAATGCTGCAATGAACATAGGGTGCATATATCTCTTCGAATTACTGTTTTCATGTTCTTTAGATAAATACCTGGAAGTGGAATAGCTGGTAATTCTATTCTTAATTTTTTGAGGAACCTCCATACTGTTTTCCATAGTGGCTACATCAATCTACAGCACAACCAACAGTTTATGAGGGTTCTCTTTTCTCCATATCCTACCCAACATTTGTTTTTTCTTGTTTTTTTGATAATAGCTGCTCTGACAGCTATTGTGGTTTTGATTTGTATTTCCCTAATAATTAATGATGTTGAACATCATTTCATGCGCCTGTCAGCCATCTGTATGTCTTCTTTGGAAAACTGTCTATTCAGATCCTCTGCTTATTTTTTTACTCTGCATGTTTGTTTTTGTCTTGTTGAGTTGTATGAGTTCTTTGTATATTTTAAATATTAACCGCTTATTGGATATATCATTTGCAAATATCTTCTCCCATTCAGTAAGTTACCTTTTCTTTCCTTCTTTTTTTCTTCTGACAATGGTTTCCTTCTCTGTGCAGAAATTTTTAGTTTGATGTAGCCCCATTTGTTTATTTGTGCTTTTGTTTACCTTGCCTTTAAACTCAGATCCACAAAAGTGTCACTGGGACCGATGTCAATACTTATGTTTTCTTTTGAGAATTTTGTGGTTTCAGGTCTCAGATTTGTTATCCATTTTGAATTACTTTTGTGTATGGTGTAATATAATTGTCTTCTTTCATTCTTTTGCATGTGGTTGTCCAGTTTTCTCAACACCATTTATTGAAGAGACTATCCTTTCTCCATTGTATGTTCTTTGCTCCTTTGTTATATTAGTTGTATGTATGTATGGGTTTATTTATTGACCCTCAGTTCTGTTCCACTGATCTGTGTATCTGCTTTTGTGCCAGTACCATACTATTTTGATTACTATAGCTTTGTAGCGTAGTTTGAAATCTGGGCATGATACCTCCAGATTTTTTCTTCTTTCTCAAGGTTGTTTTGGCTATTTGTGATATTTTGTGATTCTATAAACATTTTAGAATTATTTGTTTTAGTTCTGTGAACTATGACATTGAAATTTTGATAGGGATTCCACTGAATCTGTAGGTAGTTTTGGGTAATATGAATATTTCAATAATATTAATTATTCCAATTAATGATCACAGAATATCTTTCCATTTATTTGTGTCTTCTATTTCTCTTGCTGTTTTTTTCAGATCTTCATTGGAGTATAGTTGCTTTACAATGTTGTATTAGTTTCCACTGTACAACAAAGTGAATCAGCTGTATGTGTACATATATTCCCCTATCCTCTTCCTCTTGAGCCTCCCTCCCACCCTCCCTATCCCACCTTTCTAGGTCATCACCAGGTATTGAGTTGATCTCCCTGTGCTATGTAGCAGCTTCGCAATAGCCATCCATTTTACATTTGGTAGTGTATATATGTCAATGCTACTCTCTCACTTCATCCCAGTTTCCCCTTCCCCCTCTGTGTCCTCAAGTCTCTTCTCTACATCTGCATCTTTATTCTTGCCCTGCCACTAGGTTCATCAGTATCTTTTTTTTTTTTTTTTAGATTCCATATATATGAGTTAGCATATAGTTATTTGTTTTTCTCTTTCTGACTTATTTCACTCTGTATGACAGACTCTAGGTCCATCCACTTCACTACAAATAACTCAGTTTCATTCTTTTTCATGACTAAGTAATATTACATTGTATATATATACCACATCTTCTTTATTCATTCATCTGTCAATGAAGATTTAGCTTGCTTCTATGTCCTGGCTACTGTGCTGCAATAAACATTGTCGTACATGTGTCTTTTTGAATTATGGTATTCTCAGGATATATGCCCAGCTGTGGGATTGCTGGGTCATATGGTAGTTCCATTTTTAGTTTTTTAAGGAACCTCCATAGTGTTCTCCATAGAGGACGTACCAATTTACATTACCACCAACAGTGCAGGAGGGTTCCCTTTTCTCCACACCTTCTCCAGCATTTATTGTTTCTAGATTTTTTGATGATGGCCATTCTGACTGGTGTGAGGTGATACCTCATTGTGGTTTTGATTTGCATTTCCCTAATGATTAGTGATGTTGAGCATCTTTTCATGTGTTTGTTGGCCATCTGCATGTCTTCTTTGGAGAAATGTCTATTTAGGTCTTCCACCCATTTTTGGATGGAGTTGTTTGTTTTTTTGATATTGAGCTGCATGAGCTGCTTGTATATTTTGGAGATTAATCCTTGTCTGTTACTTTGTTGGCAAATATTTTCTCCTATTCTGAGGATTTTTTTGTCTTGTTTATGGTTTATTTTGCTGTGCAAAAAACTTTTAAGTTTCATTAGGTCCCATTTGTTTATTTTGCTTTTTATTTCCATTACTCTAGGAGGTGGGTCAAAAAGGATCTTGCTTTGATTTATGTTATAGAGTGTTGTGCCTATGTTTTCCTCTAAGAGTTTTATAGTGTCTGGCCTTATGTTTAGGTCTTTAATCCATTTTGAGTTCATTTTTGTGTATGGTGTTAGGAAGTGTTTTAATTTCATTCTTTTACATGTAGCTGTCCAATTTTCCCAGCACCACTTGTTGAAGAGGCTGTCTTTTCTCCATTGTGTATTCTTGCCTCCTTTGTCAAAGATAAGGTGACAATATGTGCGTGGGTTTATCTCTGGGCTTTCTATCCTGTTCCACTGATCTATATTTTGTTTTTGTGCCAGCACCATACTGGCTTGATTACTGTAGCTTTGTAGTATAGTCTGAAGTCAGGGAGCCTGATTCCTCCAGCTCCGTTTTTCTTTCTCAGGATTGCTTTGGTGATTCAGGGTCTTTTGTGTTTCCTCTTCTTCTATTTCTTTCATCAGTGTTTTATAGTTGTCAGTGTACAGGTCTTTCACTTCCTTGGTTATCTTTATCCATAGGTATTTTATTCATTTTGATGTGATTTTAAACAGGATTGTTTTCTTGTTTTCTCTTTCTGATAGTTCATTGTTAGTGCATAGATTTCTATATATTGATTTTTTTCCTGGAATTTATGAACTCATTTATTAGTCCTAAGAGTTTTTTGGTGGACTCCTTAGAGCTTTCTGTACCTTGTTTCATGTCATCTGCAAATAGTGATAGTATTACTTCTTCATTTCCAATTTGGATTTCTTTTATATTTTTCCTGCCTAATTGCTCTAGCTAGGACTTCCAATACTATGTTGCATAAAAGTTGTGAGAGAGGGCTTCCTTGCCTTGTTCCTGATCTTAAGGAAAACCCTTCAGCTTTTCACCTTTGAGTATAATGTTAGCTATGGATTCATCATATACAGCCTTTATTATGTTGAGGTACATCCCCTCTAGACTGACTTTTTTGAGAAGTTTTATCATACATGAATGTTGAATTTTGTCAAAAGCCTTTTCTGCATCTATTGATATGATTATATGGTTTTTATCCTTTGTTTTGTTAATGTGATGTATTCTGTTGATTGATTTGTGGATATGGGACTATCCTTATATCCCTGAAATAAATCCAATGTGATTGTGATGTATAATCCTTTTAGTGTATTGTTTTATTTGTTCCCTAATATTTTGTTGAGGATTTTGTACCTATGTTTATCAAGGATATTGGCCTGTAACTGTCTTTTTTTGTGGCATCCTTGTCTGGTTTTGGTACAAGGGTTATGCTGGCTTTGTAAAATGTTTCTGGAAGGATTCCCTCCTTTCAATTTTTGGGAAGAGTTTGAGAAGGATAAGTATTAAATCTTCTTTAAATATTTTGTGGAGTTTGCCAGTGAAGCCATTTGGTCCTGGGCTTTTGTTTATTGGGAGATTTTTGTTACTATTTCAATGTCCTTACTAGTAATTGGTCTATTCAGGTTTTCAATTTCTTCATGATTCAGTCTTGGAAAACTATGTTTCTAGGAATTTATGCATTTCTTCCAGGTTGTCCATTTTTTGGGCATATAATTGTTCATAATAATCTCTTATGATCCTTTGTATTGCTATGTTATCAGTTGTTACTTCTTTTTCATCCTTGATTTTATTTATTTGAGTCCTCCCTTTTTTTTCTTGGTTAGTCTAACTAAAGCTGTGTCAATTTTGTTTAGCTTTTCAAAGAACAAGCTCTTAGTTTCATTGATTTTTAAAATTTTTTCAGTCTCCATTTTAATTATTCTTGCTGTGATCTTTATTATTTCCTTCCTTCTGCTAATTTAGGCTTCCTTTGTTCTTTTTTTTTTTTTTTTTACACCTTTAGATGTAAAGTTAGATTGCTTATTGGGGATTTTTCTTTTTTCTTGAGGTAGGCCTGTATTGCTATAAACTTCCCTCTTAGAACCACTGTTGCTATATCCTGTAGATTTTGATATGTCATATTTCATATGGTTTTTTTATGTAGTTCCTCTCTGTTCCTTTCTTCTTCTCTTTCTCTCTTTCCTTGTGGTTTTCTTCAGTGTTATTTTTAGATTCCTTTCTGATTTTCTTTTGTGTATTTACTATATTTTTTCCTTGTGATTACCATGAGTTTCACCTATGACATCCCATGTAAGTAGCAATCTGTTTTAAGTTGGTAGACACTTAAATTTGAACACATTCCAAAGGTTTATCATCTTGTGCCACCTCCCACCTTTTATATTTTTGATGACACATTTTATATCTTTTTACTTTATGCATCCCTTTAATTATTGTAATTTAATTTTTTTATACTACTTTGGTCTTTCAACCTTCATGCTTGTTTTGTAAGTGATTGATCTACTACCTTTATTATATATTTACCTTTTCCCTCTGTGTTTGTTTCTATGTATTAGGTAAATCAGCTCTCTCTCCCAGCCTTGAAGGAGTGGCCTTGTTTAGGAGATGTCCTCTGGGGCTTAGAAGTGAAATCCTGCCTTGCCACCAAAGCCAAGTGTTTAAGGCATGTCCCTATGTGGTGCTGTGTGTGCCCTTCTGTTGTGGTGGGTCCATGGCTGCCACTGGGGTGTTGGTGGTTGAGGCTATTGCTCAGTTGGCTGTGAGGCCTGGCTGATGTGCAGGAGTGCGTGGGGCTCTTGATGGGGCACAACCACTGGTGCTAACAGGTTGGATAGAGAATTCCAAAATGGTGCCCACCAGTGCTGGTATTATCAAGATAGCCTGAGATCATATAAATGGCTCCCACCGGAGACTCAGTCCCTGGGGAATGTCCTAACTGGTTCCTGCCTTTTTGGCAGATGCTTCAAGATTAGCAGGTGGGTTCCCTTCATTTACAGTTCATGTGCTTTTCAATCTGGTGTTTTTGCACTGGTTTTTGTTGAGTGAAGCTATGTGCAAGCCCTTCAGCTGTAATTTATTTGTTCCCTGCAGTTCTTCAGATTTGTTGTGTTCTTGGAGTTTGAAGGAGTTCCCTCCAAGGATCTGCAAGTTTATGAACACTTTCCTGCAAACCATTCTCAGCTCACAAGGTAAATAGCAGCATAAATAGTAGAACTTTTCCTTCCTCAGAAATGTAGGTATCTGACCAAGGATATAACTGATGAAGTAGCAATGTGTTCTCTTAATCCGTTGTCTCTATTCTTTACACTATCAGTTGTTTCAACTCCTCCTTCAAGGAGAACCTAAAATCTTGCTGGGCCTCCTGCCCCTCAAGCTCATCTCTGTACCAAGTAACTTGCCTGCTTCATCTGCTTGGAACATTGCAACCAAGATGCAACTGATGTTTAAAGGACTCTACATGGCTCACTGAAGGTTTTCTCCAATAAACAAACATCTGAATCTTAGATGGAGAGCAAAGCACTCTGAAACCAAGAGATCTGGTAAAGGGAAATCTGATGTAATCCCTCTCAGCCTTCTTTCTATTGTTAGTCTTATCAGAAACAGAGCCCACAGTTTGTGCAAAAAAAATTATAATCAATACGACAGCTAATTCATTCTCTGGGTCTTTCCTTAAATGTGACTCTCTTTTATTAACGAGTGCCTTACACTGCTGCAACCAGTCTAATGCTGGTTTGCTAATTGATCCTCTTCTCAAAGGGCCAATTCAGGGCCTTTTGAATGGCAAAAGGCTGCTTAAGCTGAAGTCTCCTGGGATGGGCAAAAGAAAGAAAGTGCTTTGGGAAAAAAGATTGGATTGTAGTCAGATGCTTGTCATGCTGTTTGTGTCCTCATGGTGCCTATATTGTTGTAAAAGTGAACACGAGTTTGGGAAATGAGACATAATTCTTATGCTGCTGTTTATTCCATTGCGCTAACATTTTGCCAGCTCCCAGGATCCCCCAGGATTAGCCACAATGGCCAGCACAGGCTCTCCAGGGAGCTGTGCAGAGGGAAATCTCCAGGCAAAAAACACTGCATTATTGCAGTTTTCCCCTCAAATACTCAATGAGCTGGCTGACCACTCGGCTTCAGAATGGGTTAACGCTGACATCAAAAGCAGGTAAGGGGGTCTTTTGATCCCTTGCCCTGGGCCACTCCCTATTCTCAGCCTCTCAGGTGAGGGAAGGTTAAGAGATGTAAAGTCAAGGAATGAAAAATAACAAAAATCCAGAGTTTTGTTTACCCTTTAAATCTGAATTTCTACATGACAACAATAAGTGGAGCCAAGCGGCTGCTACCCCTTTATTCTAAGCACACGCCATCCAACATGTGGTGAACTCTGTCACGGTGCCCATTACTGCCTATGGGCCTCCAACAAGATACCTGGCATGCTTTCTTTCTTTGTTAATTACTTACATAGACCTTGTAGTAAGGTGTGGCATAGATTTGTGTGGAAACATGATGGTGCTTTTGCAGAGTGACTCACCGCAGGTGCAAAAAATATACTGTTGGACCAGTAGGGGAAATGTGGGCTTGACCATAGCTCCAGCTCAACCTCTAAATGAAGGAAAATGAAGTCAAGTTCCCTATGAGCGAAGGCTGGTTCTCTTTGGTATCTGTGGTAGCTGCTCGCTGCCCTGCTGTTCTTAATTATGTTGTTCATGAAACATGGCAAATAAGCTGCCTAGTGGAGCAAACTTAGTCCAAAGACCGTAGTAAGACCCCACCTGAGCTCAATGAACAAGCCACTCAAATTTGCTCAGTGGTTTCTGCTCTCTTGGTTGGACCCACTTATTTGAGTTGCTTGGGTTTTTGCTGAGTACGGCTCTCTGGGGAATCTGCTTTGATAGGAGCTATGTCTCACTTTTCTACGCTGCAGACTTATGCCAGTGGGGGTGGAGTCAAGTGCCCAGGAAGCGGGGCAATCGCTCACACTTTCTGGAGGTTTAGCTTCTTCCTGAGCTGTGCTCCCAGGTAAGAGATTGTGCCAGGCTTTGGAAACACTAGTTTATGGGCTAATAGCCTCGGCTCCATGGAACAGGGCTACCAAGGCCCCGCATCTGAGCCTGAACAACTATTTCTTTATAAACAAAACAGAAAATCATGCTTTTGAAAACTCCAAACAAGAATTTATTGTATTATTAAATCAGGGATAAATAACATGTAGGAATAGATTATAAAAAAAAGAAAACTGCTACTAAGTGATAGATGGTCTGTTTCATCTGTTTCAGTTACCCGATAACATTTTGCAGGTGTCATCAGGGTTCTGCTTTGCTGAACGGAGCCACAAATCACCCTGTCTGCCTGCAGTTTGCTGGTTATGTTTACAATCATATAAAGATCTTCAGGAACCTAATTTTTTCAGGGGTCTCCTGTAGTATATATACTGCTCCCCCATTTCCTGTAATAAAATGGGGGAAACATTTTAAGAATAGGTTTCTTTGAGAGGGTCTGCATATAATAGCTTTTTCTCTTTTTCACTATACTGCTATATTATATAAATAAAAATATGGTGTGAGCCAAATACACTCATATTTCAACAAAATAAAGTTTCTCTGCAGGAATTGAGATTTAAGTATCCTATCAAATGAAATCAACTCCACATTGAATTCCCCTCTCTGAGCCACCATATTTCTGAGATCTTATTACTGTTGGCAGCAGAAGAAACTGGTTATTCTTACAGTAATTCAGGCTGGACAGGTTGGGGAGTAAAGCCCCATCTCCTCAAATCAAGTGAAGCCAAACAATGAAGTTTGTCTCAAATGGCACCATTTGCTGCTTTAACCTGGGAATCTTACTTCCCATCATTAAAAGTAGGGTTTGAGAATGTGAAAGCTGCTTGGCCACCTGCTTCAATTTCCATTTTATCTTGGCAGATCTCCTTCAGCTGAGTGTATACTAAGCTGACTCTTGATTCAAGAAGAAAGCAGGAAAAAAAAAAGAAGAAACAGAGAGTAAGTAGGTTTGGGGAGAAGGGAGTGGGAAAGGAAACCTTTACTGAGAACTGACTATAGCCAGGCATTTTGTGTATTTTATCCCATTTAATGTCATAAAACCCTGATAAATAGGGATTGTGTCCATAGTATTGATGAAAGGTATGAGATTTGAAAGACTGACTGGTTAACTACCAGACCCATATTCTTTTCTATCACTACCTGGAGAATAATAAAAAGTGAGAAGAAACAAGTTTGAAGGATTATGACCCATCACTTGAGGGATTTGTTGAGCAGTTGGTGCATGGGAGGTGTGGGGCTCAAAGGGCTAGAGTGAGCATGAAAGGCTAAGTATCATTTTCTTTAAAAGGCTGAGAACCAGGGACAAGGTCCAGGGAGATCTGGCAAACTTCCTGAAGCCTAGGCTTATGTTTTGACGGTTTTGGAGTGTTTGGAAGAACTTTGTGGTTCCTTGACTTAGCCTGATGTGAGTGCTGAGCAAAGGAGAAGGCAGTGGGTTCTACCCACTGAGGCACTGGAAGCGGACAGGTACCAGACACGAGCTAACGTAAGTGTTAAAAGAATGACTCTGCTTGCTTTGTGGAGAAGAGACAATAAGGACTCAAATGGAAAACAAAGCAAACCAGCCAGGGGTGAGGACATTTGTCCAGGTGAGAGAGGGTGGTGGCAAGAACCAGAATGGTACTGATGGAGAGTGAGAAGTGGTTGGATTTACATTACATTTCAAAGGTAGAGCCAGTATCGTGGCTGATGGACTGGAGGTAATGTGTGAGACAAAGAGAGACGTCTAGGAAAATGCTAAGATTTTTTTTTGACCTGGGCAATTGATTGAAACTGTGATGGGGGAATATCTGAGGAGAAACATTTTTGAAAAGGTAGGAGAGGGATTGAGTCCAGTTTGGGGTAGAATAACTTTGGTACCTCTAATCGTTATTCAAGTGAAATTGTTGGGAAGAGAGTTGGATGCACAAGTCTGAAGATGCTGTCTATGAGTTGGCTATCAGGGCTGGAGGTATATACAGAAAGGTACGGTATTTAAATCCATGAGATTGGGGGTGATCACTGTGGGCGTGAGACTAGAGGGGGCAGAGGAGAGATCTATGGATCCAGGACACTGGCTTTTGTTGTAAAAATCACCACTGAACCATCCTGGAACCATCCACAACTTGTCTTTCTTACACACCGCAGATCCAGTTCATCCACAAGTGTTCTGACCACTGCCGCCGCTACCACCCCGACCCCAGCTGCCACGCTCACCCCACTTGATTACAGCAGCGTTCTAACTTTATTATGGCAGCCTGAGCAGAAGATAGTGACTTCTTGCCGTGCCTGGTCTCTGGGTTGACAGTACCTCTCCCCGCTTTGGTTCTCTAGTCCTTTTAACACTTTTAAGCAGTGTCTCCTGCATTAAATCCCTTTGTGCTGAAAATACCTAAGGTGATTTCCATTTTTCTGAATAAATCCTGACCCAGTATTTGTTACCACCAAGGATAATGGCATTCATGTTGGATCAAACTGCATCTGTCGATATAGGTGCAGTTGCCAGAGATTTTGAAACCTCTGTATTATCTTGAGCAGCTGGAGTGGTTACTATCAATTTGCTTGTTTAGTTGACCAAAACCTGGACTCACCAGTGGCTTAATTCAATGAAGCTGAGGTGCTGTAACTTCTTTGGTATAATAGAAAGGAAGAAATCCAAAAGCTTAGGGAGAGGAAGGTTGGAATACATTTTTCAGGTGTGACCCTCCCATATTGCACGATGTCTCCAGGAAGACCCAAAGCATTGAGAAATGCATTGATGAGGGAAACACCATAAATCTGTAAAGCCCTCTCCTGTCTGTCTCTTGCTAGCTGGGCATCAAAGTGGTGGATGCCACTTTACAGTATACCCCAGAGTGGCTGAGACCAAGTGTCAGCACTTAACTGCCTGAGACAACATGGGCCCAGGTCTTGAAATGGGCGGTAGGGATGGGACAGCAATCTGAATATTGTGACCCATTGTGACAATTAGATCAGTGTCCTTAGGACTGAAGATGAGCAGCCAATGAAGGTAATAGATATAATCAGAAACATTTGAGACCTGGGCACAGATCTTGTGTCGCTACAGTAGAATTGTGTGCTCTCATCCTAATCCCAGACTCAAGCCAGTTCAGTGACTTGGAGCCTCTTGAATGAAGGAGAGTCTCCTTGAGGAAGGAGCCTGTGACATGACCAGAGTTATATAGTGTAAATATTCCTCCAAGATCTCCCCCAAAGGACCTGCATCCATGTATCAGGATGACAGTGCGTTGAGGAAAGAAAAATAACAATATCTTTAGGAATTGTACACAGTAAGTCGGAATGAATGTTAATCCCTGGAGACCTGAAATACATCCATAGTCTGGCAGAGTGGGGACCTTTGGAGGTTGGGTGACAGGCACATTTTTAGTCTAAATCCACCTCACAGTGGGCCTAGAAAGCCTTTAAGTTTACCTCGGGTTATTTCCTAAGTTCCTGAATGCACGATTGGAATAGGCCCACTGGTACCTGGCAGAATCACCACATTGGTTCCTTCACTTATGGACTGAGGGCTATTCAGGTAGGGAGATCCAAGCAGAAGATGCTGCGACCTCCTCTCCCTACCGATTCCTGGGTGAACTGCAATTGTTGGTATTGCCATCAAAAGCTTGAAAGATGCAGAAATGGTGATTCCTTGCATATCCTCCCTTAATTTGCCTGTTTGTCCAGAAGGCAGATGGGTCTTGGAGAATGACTGTGCATTTTTGGAAAGTGAATCGATGTGATTCCAATTATAGCAGCAATATAGCTGGTATAGGTGCCGTGGAAGACTGAGCCACCTGTTCATCCAACTTGATGTTTTAGAACCATTTCTACTTAATTACGGCATGGTGTTATGTGTGCCCAATGCTGTAAACTGGGATGCAGATAATATCCAGCTCAGGATGAATGGCTGTGATGGAACTGTACCTTGGGTTCCTTGGTCAGGCATTCAGTCTCAACTAGGGCGCAGTAGTAAGATAGAAGCTGTTTCATAAGGGAGAATAGACATTTGAAGAGGAGGACATGGCTTTGTTCCAAAACCTTAGGGTTCTGTATCTCTACTGGGGCTGGACAGAAGTTCCATACAGTATCCTTATTTGCCACAGACACTGTGATCATCACAGGATCTTCTGGGTTACAAGGCCCAAGTGGCTGAGCAGCTTTCATTAATTTGACTAATTGCAGAGACTTCTCTTGCTCTTGGCTGAATTCAAATCTGGCAACCTTGTGGTTTTCTTGGTCAATGAGTCAGCGTAACTAACGCAATTAAATGTGGTAAATTACCTTCCAATCCAGTTTGCCCAGGCTAGTCCCAGTTGATTCAAAAAGATAAAATCTCAACCAACACAGAGTCTTTAATGTTTTATTCTCTTGGATATTTTCACTCTTATACAGATCTTCACCATTTTACTCTCCTGAAAAAATACTTTGATTTTTTTATAGAGCTTCAATATTTTACTCCCTTGGACAAATGCCATGGGCCTTTATAGATGTTTAATATTTACTGGGCAAATACGTGTCTTCTTTTGAATGTTTGCTATCAGCACCCATTTCAAATAGCTTATTTGGAAATTATCTAATTTACCATGGCAACATCTAAGCCCACCATCCTGCTGAGATCTTATCTCCCCTTCTGGGGGGTCCTCCCCTGTTGACCTCAAGGAAATTCTCAGAGATTCTTGGATTATATATTTATGTAGGAAAGAAACATTAATGTGTTGAGGGTGTGGTAGTCAACGCCCTAAGCTAGTAAAACTCACCACCTTTCTTCCTGCAAACTGTTTTTGCAAATAAAATTCTTATTTTAAAATTCAAAGTCTGGGGTCTTAGGTTTCTGTAACAGTCTCCACCTGCCATTCTCATGCAGATGCTTTTGTAAGCCTAGACCATGGAAAGTCTTGGTTAGAAAATTAAATTTAAGGATCCAATTTGGGGGCATTTTTATGAAGGTCATGCAGTGGGAGCAAACAGTGGCCCCCACTCTACTGACATTTTCCCTATAGATAGAATAAAGGGTGTAGATGTGGACACTGGAGAAGAGTTCTGATGAAAAAAGAAGGAATCTGGGAGTGGTGGAAATTTGTAGGAAGAAAAAGTAACAGAGAAAGGGTAGGGAGAAAAAGTGGCTGAGGCTAAACCACCCTGCTCCTTTTCCACCTGCAGAACAGGACATTCGAGGGGAAAATGATCTGTGCTGAAGGTAACACACCACCTACATGAGGCAGGAAACCAGACCCCGTCTAGGCAGCGTGGGCATGTTCTGCTTGCTGTCCTACTATGGAAAATTGATTCTCCCATCCCTGTGAAACCTAGTGCTTCTGGCTCTTGCTCTCATTTTCCAACACTGGACTATCAGCCTCCTGAAATCACCCTCTCCACCTCTGCAGGTGTCTTGCTGGCCCATTCAGTGACTGTAATTTTTCATCGCTTTCTCCCTCTCCTCCTCTGCTTCCACTCAGTGCTGTACAAAGAGATAACCGTGACTTTGGGGACCTTTTGAGTATCTCCCTCTATCTCTGCTTCTCCAGGGGTCCTGGGGGCCAAAGCTGAGTCACATTCTTTCTCCTTAACCAAAGCCAGCACCACACTGAATGATATCGGTGCCCGGGACCAAAGGAAAAATGGGCACCCCTATAAATAGGTTTTTATGATTCTTTTATTTTTTTTTTCTTGGAACATTCAAGAGGTTGAACCAATATTGAGAAATTGACCCGTCTGTGCCTCAGTTCACTTGTCTCTAGAAAGGGGGGTAATGACAGCCCTTGTCTCATAGGATTGCTGTGAGGTTGAAGCCCTCTAGCTGACTGAGGCAGCTGCCTTTTTGCAATTCACTCATAAGGCGCTGGAGAGGCAGTGATGAACTCACTAGGTGCAGTCCTGCTCTGGAGCTGACAGTCTCGGAAGGAAGAGACAATTAAGAAATAACAGAGTAATTCACAGCGTAAATGGGTTCATTTTTCTGACAGAGAGCAAGCCTCCACAAGCCCTCTGGGGTTAGAAAACTTAGAAGATCTACCGCACTGTCTTCCTCACCTATCTTTCTTCAATAGGTCCTGATACGGCAGTGAGCAGATCTTTTAGAAAAGCTTAGGATGCTGCTGTAAAGTTTTACAGGGTGGGGCTGCTGGTGGCAGGGGCAGGAAACCAGGCACTGTGTTGTGGCTCCTGCTCTCCGGCTTCCCAGTCTTATCCTGAGCGAGGGGCTAGGTTCCTTGCCAGGTCTGTGAAACGGTGGATGGTGGCGTTCCACACAAGAGGGTTCTTCACTTTCCTCTTCCCATTCCTGCTGCCCTTTCCCTTAATCCCCGTCACACCACACATGCACACACCCTGCATATACACATACCTTTGCCGCAAGACCTGCCACATTTCCCTAGAGAAGCAATCGAGCCTCAGTTCTCATCATCCGCCTCTAGGTCTCGAAAAGTCCTAGTCACAGGTGGTCCCTGTGTGTCTGCAGCTTTCCCCTCTCCTCCAGTCATGGCTGTTCTGAGGCGCGGGCGGGGCTGGCCACTGGGCTCATGTTTGCTCACTTCCCTGGGTGTGACGGCTCAGGGCTGGTCCCTTCCATGGGAGCATGGATTGGAAGGGCCAGGTTTGGCCACTGGAAACATAAGTCTGCAAACATTTTCTGTAAATGGCCAGGTAGAAGTCATTTTGGGCTTTGCTAGCCACGCAGTCTTTGTTGCAAATACTCCACTCTGTGGTTGCAGCTTTAAAGCATCCTAGACGATGCACAAATAAATGCGTATAGCTGTGTTCCAATAAAACTGTATTTTCAAAGGCAGGTGGTGGGCCAGATTTGGTCCACAGGCCACGGTTTTCTAACCATTGTTCTAGAGTATCTTAAGTCAAACATATTCTGTCATCACAAGAATTCATTTTCTTCCAAAACCTTACCTCTGACCTACTTTGAAAATCCCACTAGAACAATTATTTAACCATATCAGGACTGACTCCACTACCTTTTCACTTTCTCTCATTCCCCCTCATAGCGTCACTTCCCTCCTTAACCCACCTGGTTCCGTTGACTGTCATTAGCACTATAATTAGTTCCTTGCTCATGCTGGTGATTCTCTTGCTATGCCCTCTGCCCAGCCCGTTACATATCTGGCCAACCCCAGCCCTGGGGAAATCTGACTCTTGGCTGTATCTGGGCCTCCGCACCAGCCTGCAGGCTGGTCTCGCTCTAAACGGATGTCCACACGTTGCAAATGGACCCTTGGTCATCCTAACCACATTTCCATCATCAATTGTTCTTCTACTTGAGTCAACTCATCCACATTTCCTCCCCTCTGCGAACCTCCAACCCCCAAGCCCCTGCTTATCTTCTGCTGATGACATTACTTCCCGTTTCAGTGAGAAAATAGAAGCAATACAAAGAGAACTGCCTCATCTTCCCATCGTCCAACCTGCAATAGTGTCCCTCCAATGATAGTGTGTAAACAGCTCCTGCTTCTGTCGAAGGCTCCTTCTTTTAAAAAACCCTCCCTGGTTGCACACCAGCTCCAGCTACTGTCCTCTTATAGCAGCGCTCCTTGAAAGGCTTCTCTCTATTTTTCTTCTCCACATCCTCACTTCCCATTCTCTCCTCAGCCACCTCCAGTCCATCCCTCCACTGAAACCACTCTTCTGAAGGTGAACAAAGACTTCCATCTTATTATGTCAACAGTCAAGTCTCTTTCCTTATCTGACTCAGATTCTCTACAATATTTGAAATAGGTTTTCACTTCTTCTTTCTTAAAACCACATCTTCACTTTGGTTTCAGGATACCACGCTGTACTGATTTTTCTTCTCCCTCTAGCCACTCCTTCTTCATCTCTTTTCTGGCTCCTGCTCATCCTAACCTCTAATCCTGCAATTCCCCAGAGTACAACCTTAAGATCACTTTTCTGCTCAATTTCCAGGTGATCTCAAATAATGCCAGGATTTTAAACATCATTTATATTCTGTCTTAGTGCATGCAGGCTGCTGTAACAAAATACCATAGACCTGGTGGCTTAAACAATTATTTCTCACAGTTCTGGAGGCTGGGAAGTCCAAGATCAAAGTGCTGGCAGATGTGGTGTTGGTTGAGAGCCCTTTTCCTGGTTCATAGATGTTGCCTTGTCATTGTGTTCTTACATCGTGGAAGGGGCAAGGAAGCTCTCTGGGGTCTAAAAGCGTACTTATAAGGCCACTAATCCCATTTATGAGGGCTTTGTCCTGATGACCTAATCAGCTACCAAAGGTCCCACCTCCTAATGCCATTGCATAAACATAAATTTTGTGGGGGACACAAACATTCAGTCTATAGCATTCCACCCTGACCCTCCAAAATTCACGTCCTTCTCACATTACACTCATAGCTCCTAAGTTTATATCTCAATTCTTGATGTCTCCCCTTGTTTCTAATCTTATGAATCTGTCTGTTTACTCCATAAGTAAACTTGAATATTTAATAGCTATTATAAGTATAACCGATCCAGGACACTCAGCATCCCTTTGGAGAAATCCACATGGCGGGGAGGTGCTGAGTGACCCATCTGGGAAGTGGATCCGTCAGCCTCATTCAAGTCTTCAGTTAATGTCAGCCCCAGCTGACGTTCTTGACTGTAACTTCTCGAGAAACCCTGAGCCAGAATTACCCAGCTAAGTCATACCTGGAAAATAAATGTGTGTGATAATACGCGTTTATTATTTTAAGCCGCTAAGTTTGGGGATAGTTTCTTGTTCAACAATATATAAATAATATATTTTATTAGTTTCCTAGAGTTGCCATGACAAATTACCACAAACTAGGTGGCTTCAAACAATAGACATTCATTTCCTCACAGTCTGGAGGTCAGAAGTCTGAAATCAAGGTGGTGGCAAGACCACGTTCCTCCTGAAGTCTCTACGGAAGAATCCTTCCTTGCCTTGTCCAGGTTCTGGGGGCCCCAGGCACTCCGTAGCTTGTAGTTACATCAGTACAATCTCTGTCTCCATCTACACATGACAGTCTTCTCTGTCGCTATGTCTTTTCCTCTGTCTCTTATAAGAACATTTGTCATTAGGTTTAGGGCCCATTTGAATAATCCAGGATGACCTCATCTCGAGATTCATCACTGAATATATTTGCAAAGATCTTTTTTTTCCAAATAAAGTCACATTCACAGATTCCAGGGGTTAGAATGTAGACATATCTTTGAGGGTGGAGGGCACCATTCAACCCACACAATTATTCTTTACCAGGATCAGTGTGATACGGTTTTAACTGGTCTCCATGTTTTAATTTTTGTTTTCCCCTAAACACACACACAGAATTTATTTTAGAATAAAATGTAGCTTCTTACCAAGGCTCACACAGGGTAGGTAAATCTGGCCTCTGCCTATCTCTGACCTCATTTATCAGATACTACTGATTTTATCCAGGCTAGTAGGTGACCCTCAGGCAGGAAAAAACAGGGGCCAATCAGATTCTCCTGAGCATGGGAGGCCAGCCATTCTACAGAAGGGTATGTAAATAACACCCTCAAAGGCTTAAGCTGAAAGCAGTATGTACATTTCACGGAGGTTGCAGGGAATAGGCAGAGAGTGAGATGGCTGGGAACACTTCTAGGGGTTGAGACTCAGAAGGAGGGGGCAGAGTAGACATCAGAGGGCGAAGTCATAGGCACACTTATCAGCGAGTCCATGGAAGAGGCACAGCATAATTACAGCCACTAAGGTCATTGCTCCTCTGCATTCCGGGATCCTGCACGAGTGTAATGGTACCACCAAGCGGCAAGACTCCACAGAGGATTGTAACTGAACTGTAGCAGTCACCTCGTGTTCAGGGAATAGAGCCTTTGCAAAAGTGAATTGTCTAGATATGTGAATATCAGTGGTGGAGTAAAAAGAATATGAATTAGACACCTGTTTTTAAGTTCCAGTTCTTCCACTTACTAGGTATAGACTTGTTTAAGTTACTTTCCCTCTTTGGCAATTTCATTGTAAAATGGATAAAACCATCTGTGCTGGGTACTCTGGATGGGGTCACCCAGTCTCTATTTTAGCATTCTTCTCCCTGGAGAGGCTGAAAGACTAAAAATTACATTTCTCAGATTTCTCAGTTCAAAATATGAATTTGATTTTACCAATTGGATACACTTGTATGATTTTTAGAAAGTTAGAGGTAAATGGAGGCCATTTTCTGGGAAAGAAATTTCTAGAAACACATGACATCCCTACAGATGGTTCCAGGGTCCAGTCTCCAGTTTCCTGGGGATAGAGAAAGAGTGGCAGTGTCCGCAGCTTCTTGGTATGACTTCTAATTCTGATGACATATTGGGTTGTCCATTCTCCAATTTTCTGAGCATGAGAGGTAGTTGGCAGGGTGGTGGCTTTTTGCTTCTATAGCTACAATGATGGTCTCAGAGGAATAGCTCCCATGGTGGATCAGTTCTTTATTTCTGGAGATTATTCCAGGAGGACCAGTCTGAAATCTGATCCTAAAAGCCTTCCGAGGATTTTGAAAAGACCTAATTTTAGGAACCAAATCCTTTCTTGCTTAAAATTATCAAAGTAGTTTCTATTTCCTTAACTGGAGAAGGGGACCCTTAGAAAGGCATGAGCGGTGTTGCCTGGGAAAGACCAGTTGACTTAGCATGAAGAAGCCTCACAATATAAAATGGCATTTACCTTGGAGAGTACACTGAGGTCCAGGTCAGGCCTTTGGCTTACCTGGTATGTTAGGACTGATGTCTTAGGACCTGATATATTAGGACTGATGGGGCTTGGACACTGATTCATGCTAACAAAGCTCTCAAGATGAGAATTTATGAAATCAGAATGCTGATTTAATCATTTATAATGAGAAAGGCACTGCCAAGAAGACCAGATGCAAGTTTTAACCTGACTAGAACCTCTGTCAATTGTGGTCAAGCCACATGGGATTAGCAAAGGCTGCTCAGTGAACAGGCTACAGAAACAAAGAAAGAGCCACACAGAGATGGACTTGCCTCCTGTGCCAGACTAACCATGGGTCCTGGGCACTCTCTCCCCCAGACAGTGCTTGAGAGGATGCTCCAAAATGGTGTCCCTGAGGTCCTCCCGTCCATGCTTTCGAGGCAGACCAGAATTCCTTCTGATTCTAAACATCTCAAATCCTGAAGACCTGGGAGGAATTCTGCTCCTTAGGTGATGCCTAAGAATATCTTTATTCTATTTCACAATTTGTGGATTCTCAGTTTTACATCTTATAAAATAAACTTGCTTCTCCAATTTCCAAGGTCTTAGAGAAAAACTACCCAAAATACACACTTGTTAGGGTTGTTGTGAGGATTAAATTAAGTAAAGTCAACATATGTACTCAAAATACCTACTGTAACATCTGGCACATAGCTGAATATTTAATAACAGTCATTTTCTTTTTATGATTTTTTTTCCTCTCCCAGGTTTGAGCATAACTTTAATAATATTAAATTGATGAGGAAAAATTTGGAGTTCATAGCTTTATGCCTGCTCGCCTTTGTTTGAAAACCCTTTGCATGTAACCCCTAGCAACTCCCACGCTCTGTAATCACCTGTAACCTATGGAAATTGAGTAGCCAATCAATTAATCCAATCAATTAATGCCAACTGTAGCCAATCAATTAATGCCAATTGTCGACTATGCGTTTTAACCTATATAAGGAGAGAATTCACCTAGAATGGGGCCCAGAATTTTGGAGTGTTAACCTTTCTGGGTCCGCTGGCTCAATAAACCTGAGTTCTCCAGCCCTCCGAGTGTGGTGCTTGGTTTCTCATGGGATCAATTTCTGCAACATTTTTGGAGGCCCCAGTGAGATTCCAGCTAGCCCCTTGAGCCTCCAGATCGGTGGCTTGGCCGGGTCAGGGTGAAGGAGCTCTGAGACGAAAGAGGAGGTGTGCCACCCAACGGTTTTCTGGGTTCTCTTTCGGACCGGTGCTCTAACTCTCCAGATGGCCAGGCCCCGACCGGACTCATTGGAGGGATGGACCAACTCACCAGGAAAGGCCACAGGATAAGGTAAGGCCCTTGGGCACAGAATCCAGTCAGGTCCCATCTCCGGGAGGAAGAGGAGCTTGATCACCTCCTAAGGTCTTCAGTAAGAAGATCACCAGTTAGGGACCTTCCCAGAGGGGGGAGGCACCCATCAGTTAGGGACCTTCCCAGAGAGGGGAAGCACTGTAATAAGCTCTGGTCTGAATGTGTGTGTAAATGAGTGCCCTGGTTTGACCTCACTCCAGGATGATTGTGTGGCTCCATGGCCTTCGTGGCCATGGAGTCCAAGTGGGCCCAAACCTGCGGTCCTGTGGTGACCTCATACAGCTCAGGGCGGTATCTGCCTCTGGGGGACCCAGTCCCTCCCTCTGAGTTAGATTCAAGTCGGGATTCTATACCACCCGCCAAAGCTAAGAGGAACCTAAATTCCCCACAGGGACATGGCCAGGTGGGCAACTGAGTGGTCTCCTCTTCGGAGGGGGCATTCATCCTTGTTTGTCTCTGTGCCATCAACACATGGTGGGATACATGGGGAGGAGAAGAATAATTGCCCTTTGCTTTAGAGCCCCTACAACTTTGGATTATCCTCCCCTTTCCTCAGCTAACCTTCTGAGCTAGTATGTTGGGTTTTCCCTTCTCCCTCCTGTTTAAAGAAGCAGGTTGCACTTGTTAAGATGGGAGGAAATTCCTCAAACCCACCTGTTTTGGATTGTATGATGAAAAACTTTAAGAAAGTTTTCTCTGGAGACTATGGGGTAAGATGACCATGGGAAAGCTCCACACGCTGTGCGAGCTGGAGTGGCCCACCTTCGGGGTGGGATGGCATATGGAGGGTACCCTGGATCTCCCTATGGTTAGAGTAGTGTACCGAGTGGTGACAGGGGCCCCTGGGGACCTAGGCCAGTTTCCATACATAGATTCCTGGCTACAAATTGCTGTTCAGCTTCCTCCCTTCATTCGGTTCTGCAAGAATAAGCAAGGACAGTGTAGGATCTTTGTAGCCCAACCAGCTTTGAGAAAAAGTAAAGAAAAACTGGCCAAGGTCATCCACCAAAAGGACCCTGAAGAAGAAACCCCTCTGCCTCTGTCCTATATCCCTGCTGCAGGGGCTGAGAGCAAGGGCTAGGAAACCAACCAACATGTCCAAGATGACAGAAGTGCACCAAAAGCCAGATGAATCACCTATGGAGTTCTATGAGAGATTATGTGAAGCATTCCGGGTGTATACCCCTTTAGACCTTGAGGCGTGAGAGAATCAACATGTGGTTAATGCAGCGTTAGTGGCCCAGTCTCACGCTGACATCTGCCGTAAGCTTCAGAAACTTGAGGGCTTCGCTGGGATGAATGCCACCCAACTGCTGCAAGTCACAAACAAGGTGTTTGTGAATCGTGACCGTGAAGTCCAAAAGATGGCTGACAAGCACATGAAGCAAAAGGTGTCCCTGTTGGCCACCACACTGGGGAACCCAGGTCCGGTGAAGCAGGCTGCTCCCTCGCGGAAAGGGGAAACCAAGAAGAGACCACTGCTACATTGCGGCCAGTGCGCCTATTGCAAAGAAACTGGGCATTGGAAAAATGAGCGCCCCCACCACAGAGGGGCAACTGAAGGGTCAAAGAAGTTCAATCAACCAGCAGAGGAAGGTACCAGCTTGGGCCAGTTGTCCAAGATTTTATTGGCCTGGCTGGAACAGAGTCAGAATAGGGGAAACTAGGCTCCCTGACCCTGGGCCCCCAGGAGCCAATGATTGCGATGAAAACTGGGGGCCAATCAATGACTTTCACGGTAGACACCGGAGCTGAACACTCTGTGGTGACCACACCTGTGGCTCCCCTTATAGGTCACACAGCAGCTATCATTGGGGCCACAGGAGATAAGACTGCTCACTCAATCTGTAAAGCCCGCTCCTGTCAACTTGGGGGCCACTTGGTGATTCACGAATTCTTGTATTTAAGCAGTTTCATCCAGGAAGGACAACACAAAGCAGGCTATGCCACAGTAACAACAAATGAAATAATAAAAGCTGAGCCCTTGCCCCAGGGGTGGCCAGCACAACGGGCTGAACTATGGGCACTTATCCAGGCACTAAGGCAGGCTGAAGGGAAGCGTGCCAACATCCATACAGACTCAAGACATGCCTTTGCTACTTTACATGTACTTGGAGCTATCTACGAAGAAAGGGGACTACTCACAGCTGGGGGAAAAGAGATCAAAAACAAAGAAGAAATCCTTCCGTTGTTAGAGGCAATTTGGAAGCCCTCCCAGGTGGCAGTCATCCATTGCAAAGGCCACCAGAAAGGGACGGATCCAGTCAGTAAAGGAAATCAGTTGGCTGACCAGGCAGCAAGGAGGCAGCGACCCAACCGAGTCCCACATCAGGCCCTGAACCCATCTCTAAGGTCCTCTTAGCACCGGAATTGCCCCCATCCCTGAGATATACCAAAGAGGAAGATCAATGGGCTTTAAATGAGGGAGGAACTAAGGGGAAGGAAGGCTGGTGGAAACTTCCAGACCAAAGGCTCTTTGTTCCTAGTAGTATAGCCATTCAGCTAGTAAAACAACACCACGACACAACTCACTTAGGGAAAACTGCATTAGAAAGTCTACTGAGTCACTACTATTTCGTTCCTAAGCTCCCAGCTCTGTGTGCCCAGATCAGTGCTAGGTGCGTGACTTGTGCACGAAACAATGCCAGCCAAAGACCAAGACCCAGACCCGGGGTACAGACAGTTGGAATGTTACCCTTTGAAGATTTAGAGGTGGACTTTACTGAAATTAACCTTGCCGGGGCTATAGGTATTTGCTCGTGATAGTCTGCACCTACTCGGGATGGGCTGAGGCCTACCCCATGCACACTGAGCGAGCACGAGAGGTAGCCAAGGCCCTATTAAGAGACATAATCCCCAGATATGGGCTACCTCTCTCCATAGGGTCTGACAACGGGCCAGCCTTTGTGTCTGAGACAGTCCAGACCTTGTCCAAGGTACTGGGAATCAAATGGAAGCTTCACGCTGCTTACAGGCCACAAAGCTCAGGGAAAGTTGTGTGCATGAATCAGACCCTTAAGACTATGTTAGCTAAACTCTGTTAGGAGACCCAATTACCCTGGATTGACATGCTGCCCCTAGCCTTGCTCTGAGCCTGGTGCACCACGAGGTCCTCAGGAAATCTTATACAGGAGACCCCCCTTCCCGCCCCCAGGGGTAGGGAGACTCAAGGGAGATCCCCAACAACTAGCTGACCTGGAGATGTCTCGACATTGGCAGGCCCTGGGAAAGGTCTTTCACCATATTACCTGAGAAGCCCTAGAAAGGACTCCCATTCCTTTGGGCAATTCAGTTCATCCCTATCAGCCAGGAGATGAGGTATGGGTAGAAGATTGGAGAAAGGAACCACTTCAGCCAGTTTGGACTGGCCCACACACAGTTGTCCTGGCAACCCCTACTGCTGTTAAAGTTACAGGAATAACACCGTGGATCCGCCACACCCGGATGAAGAAAGAGTACCTCTAGAAGGGTGAGAGACCTGGACTGTGAAAGCTCATCTGAACCAGCCACTTTGGGTCTTCCTATGGAGACAACCAAGTCCAGTCTAAGAGCTTCAGCCCTGCGCCAGTCACTCCAGGGCTGACTGGTCTACGCACGGCAGAAGCTTGAGGAAATCCACAAGGGACATCTGAAAATCAGGGTTACGATGACATCCTGTCTTGTAGAGACTGGTTACACCTTCTAGCCCTGAGAGGTTATTAACCCATGGGTCTAGATGATCAAGAAGTTGATGCCTTATAAAGATTTTTAGGCATGTCAAGAGGGGGGAGTGATGAGAGAAATTTGGAGTTCATAGCTTTATGCCTGCTCGCCTTTGAAAACCCTTTGCATGTAACCCCTCGCAACTTCCATACTCTGTAATCACCTGTAACCTATGGAAATTGAGTAGCCAATCAATTCAATCAATTAATGCCAACTGTAGCCAATCAATTAATGCCAACTGTAGTCAATCAATTAATGTCAATTGTAGCTATGTGTTTTAACCTATATAAGGAGAGAATTCACCTAGAACGATGCCCAGAATTTTGGAGCGTTAGCTCTTCTGGGTCCACTGGCTCAATAAACCTGAGTTCTCCAACCCTCCAAGTATGGTGCTTGGTTTCTCGTGGGATCGATTTCTGCAACAAAATATCTTAGTATAAATCTTTGAAAAATGCATTGTTTACTTACTTGCCTTCCTAAAGAAAGAATACGAAAATTAACTTGACTTTTTCTGATTGACTTCTCATTATCAATACAAACAGCCATTACTTTTAATATAATATTACACTCTGGGGTTCATTTGGATATAGATCAACTTGTTTCAAAGCCAGATGGCCCTCCATTCCTTTGTTTTTCTTGTTCCATGTCTCCTCCTTTAGAGATAATTGGTCCTTTGTTACTTCTAGGTACTGCCAATCTGCCTGTTTTTATCAAACGTTGACCTACCTTAATTTAATAATACTAACCTGTTGTAGGTTACAAATTAGGTACTAACCCTGTCAGAATTGCATACCAAATAAGAATTGTCAAAACTCTGAGTGAGCATCTAAGCATTGCCTATGGGTTCTAGACAGATGAGAGAAATTCTAGATGGAGAAGAAGCAGCAAGTTTGAGAGCTTTAGACAAGATGAATACAGGGAAGCCAACCAAAAAGGACATGTGGTGTCATAAATCAGTCCAAAAGGATCCTGAAATCAAGAGGTCAGTGCTAACAAGTATAGCTGAAGTCCTTTTGGAGCAGAGGCTATTTTCTCTCTGCTGATACACGCTGCCTGCCAATCAAGTGGAATTTATCATAAATGTGAAAGAACTGCAGAAAGCAGAGAGAGGAGCCCAGATGAGTCAGTACGAAAATTCTTTTGGAAATTACCAAAAGAATTTTGGTGATTTGGTAATTTTAGGGTTAGGTAAATTTTGGTAATGTGGTAATTTTAGGGTTAGGGTTAGGCTTAGGATTAGGGTGTGGGATTTTAATCCTATAGTCTCCACCAAAAGAGTAGAATTACTCTTTGTAATTTCTAGACTTGGTTTTGGGCACTGCATCTCTTCTTCTTCAAGTCACCCTTAGTATTTTGAAGATATGAATATTAGCACTTCTTTTGGTATCTTTAACCTTGCCTTAGATACAGAGGTGAAGGCCCTCAATCAGCAGCCCTTAGAAGTCCATGCTCAATAAGAAAATATAACTGGGCTTCCAAGAGGGGGCTGGAAACTGTTGACACAGAGACAGTGTTAGCACAAGTCCATGTGCCCAACACACAGTGAGGCCAAACAAACAGAAACGTCAGAGTTTGGAGCTGAAAAAGGTTTATTGCACAGCCAAGCAAGCAGACAGGTGGCTCATGCCCTAAAAAGCCTCAAACTCCCTGAACGGTTTTGGCAAGGCATTTGCAAAAGCCAGATAAGGAAGGAGGGTCACAGGCTATGTGATCAGCTTGTGCACAAGTCTCTGATTGGCTGATGGTGAGGGAACAGGGAGGTGTCACAGGGGTTAACATTATTAGTCCTTAGGCTCCAAGAGGCCTGGGGCTATGTGCTCATGGTCTGTCCACTAGTTAACATCTTCCATTTGGGTGTGGGGGTGCGGTTCACATCTGTAAAACAACTCAGGAAACGTGCATCACATACTATTAGTTAGGTACTTCAGAGATGAGCTAAAGCAGAGGATATGGGGGAAAGGCCTGCCCTGGGAAGGCTCCACAGAGTCCTGCTTGGTTACAATTGGACGTGGAGGTGCAGACAGGCAAGGGGGAAACTGCAATGTGAACATAGATTGCACCACTTTAGGCAATCCGCCAGCAAGAGACTCAACCAGGACTTTGCCCTAATTTCTGTCTAACCCCCGGTATCTTTAGAAAAATGCTCAAGATCTGAGCAAAGGCCAGCTATCATCAGGAAGAATAGGCTTAGTATTGATTAATGAAGAGTGTGCGCTGACTCTTAGAGAAAGGATTATATTTGGCAAAACATCTTGATAGGCTATGTTTTGACATGAAAGAGTAGCCCTCAAAGAATTTTCTGGACTGACTGGCATCAGCCAAAGAAGAGGAAACCATTTCTGCAAAAATCATGAAAACAGAATTTTGAGTGTCTAGGGGCAACCTAAGAAGGGACAAGGTGAGGACAGTCCCCATCTCCTTTATTTTCCTCCTTCCACCAAACGCACAAGAAATAATCTAAGGAAAAGGGAGAGGAGGTATTGGGAAGAGGACTTAGCAAGATGCACACAGTTGAGGAGATGCAGGTAAAGGTTCTATATCCAGCCTTGGGGAATTTGTAGGGGCTGTGACCTCACTATCTATGTCTCAAGATCCTTAATAAAACCTTCCTCTTTATAACTGCTTATGTGGTGGTGCTTTGGAAAAACAAGGGAAAGGGAACTGAGCTCGAGGTTTGTGTTGTTGCAAGATGGAGAAGAAAGAACACTGCAAGAGGGAAAATGGCAAAGAGTATGAGAATTCTATGAAAGGAGGAGGTGGATCAAACAATTGAAGCCAAATCTGGCCTCTGTACGCCAACACCAAAATAATCTTGGAGACAGATTTTTGGGTGAGGTAGAAAAGAATAGCTTTATTGCTTTGCCAGGCAAAGGGGGCCACAGCGAGCAAATGCCCTCAGAACTGTGTGTCCCAACCTGTAGGGGGTAGTGAGGAGTTTTATAGTAATGGTTCAAAGAGGGTGTGATCAGCTCATGGATATTCTTCTGATTGAAGAATTGGTGTTGGTGGTGAGGTAAGTGGGAGTCAACAACATCAACCTTCAGATTCCAACCAGTCTGAGGTCTACATGTTTGCGGGCAGCATATCATTAATTTCTCCCACCTGCTGGGGGTTTCAGAATCTGCAAAACAGCTCAAAGATATTGTTATATATATCCCTTGAGGGGGAACCAGGACCCTGCCCCAAGGCTGCACTATTGTTTCTTTCCACTGCTTCTCCCTTGTCTCTGCATCCCTTCCCTTCCCTAATTAGCAACTGTTTGAACCTGCCCCTTGGAACTCAGGGAAGGTCATGGAGGCTGAATGAAGCCTATTTCCTATAATCAAGAAATGGGAGATACAGAAAGGCTTTTGTGCCCAGGAGTCCCACAGAGTCCTGCTCAGTACCACAGTGATTGGAATACATGTCACTAGGAATTCACAGTGATCACAGTGGAAGGAGAGTGCTGTGTGCTTATGCTATGCGGGATCAAGTTCAACCCACTTTTATTTAAATCTCAAATGACTGGTGATCTGGGTGGGCTTGAGAGCACAGGGCACCCAGAATCAGTGCAGTCAGGAGCTACAAAGTTTGGCTTAAAGATGAGGAGGGTGTCATGTACAAGATATCATAAGTAGACCCTTGTGTCCTGCCCTTGAAACAGATATTTCAACTTCTTAATGTTCCCCTTGACCTCTTGGAAGCTGTTAATAACTTAAATTTCCAGAAGCCAGAGAGGGAAGCTTTTCTTCTAGTATTCCCTAGAATCGTTTCCTCCCACCTTATGTTTCTGACTGGCCAACATGGTTTCCTGCTAATTCCTAAAAGCAATCCTGTACTTTCTTCCCATTGTGTCAGTATTCAACAGGAGATCATACTGACTCATGCTTCTCAGGTTTAAAAAGCACGTAGCTTGGGACTTCCCTGGTGGCACAGTGCTTAAGAATCTGCCTGCCAATGCAGAGGTCATAGGTTCAATCCCTGGTCTGGAAATATCCCACAAGCCACGGAGAACTAAGCCTGTGTGCCACTAAGTTGTGCGCCATAGCTACTGAGCTTGTGCTGTAGAGCCTGTGACCTACAGTTACTGAGCCTGTGAGCTGCAACTACCGAAGCCCATTTGCCTAGAGCCTGTGCTCTGCAACAAGAGAAGCCAGCACAGTGAGAAGACCGTGCACCACAACTAAGACTGGCCCCCGCTCACCACAATTGGGTCTGCAATGAAGACCCAATGCAGCCAAATAAATAAATTTTAAAAAATAATAATATTAAAAAAAAAAAGCACATAGCACCATATAGAACTTCCTCTTTTTTCTCTAAGTCTTAAAAGAGCTTTGATGGAGAGCAATAAGCTGTCCCACTAAATATGTTAATCGAAGGGTTTTAAAGACTTGATGAAAGGCCCTTTCCCTTGAGAGGAGAATATCTTCTTCCAATTAGAAAAAACCCATCCTCAAGGATCTCACACAGCTCACTGACTGGTGCCCACATGAGGCTTCTACAGACTCCCCATCCAGGTTTGAAGTCATGTTATATAAGGGACTTCTTGTTATGGGAGGGGACAAAGCTGAGTGAGGGAGCAGGAATAGTCAGACAGCTATGTGTGCTCTCTGAAACGTTCTATGCTGCTGCCAGATGCTTCCCCTGAAAGAGCGGAACAGAGACTCTGCGAGAAATGTTGACACCCGCCTACCTAAAGCTTTTAAGAGCCTTAGTCAGGACCAGAAATCCTTACTCATCAGAAAGGATTTTGTGGGTGAAAGGAATGCTTTGAACTAAGTTTTCTCAACTTCATGAATAGAATCAGAGTGAAATTTACAGTAAAATGAAACTTAGCGAGTTACAGCAGCATTATCCACAACAGCCAAAAGGCGGAAGTAACCCAAGCGTCCCCTGACAGGTACATGATAAACAAATGTAGTATATACATACAGTGGAATGTTATTTGGCCTTAAAAAGGAAGGAGACTCTGATACATGCTACACCATGGATGAACCTTGAAGACATTATGCTAAGTGGAATAGCCGGTCACAAATATGCTGCATGATTCCACGTACATGAGACACCTAGCGTAGTCAAATTCATAGAGACAGAAAGTGGAATGGTGGTTGCCAGAGTCTCGGAGGAATGGAGAATGAGGAGCTATTACTTAATGGATTCAGAGTTTCACTATGAAAAGATGAAAATTGATCTGGAGATGGATGTTGGTGACAGTTGCACAACTATGTGAGGGTACTTAATGCCGCTGAACTGTACATTTAAAAACAGCTACAATGATAAAAATGATAAACATTATGTCTTTTACATTCTCCCACAATTAAAAAAAAAAAGCTTTAGTGAGAAAGATATTGTGCTGTTTGCAAAATTTTGCATTTTTTAAAAATATTTATTTGGTTGCACCAGATCTTAGTTGTGGCAGGTGGGCTCCTTAGTTGTGGCAGGCAAACTCTTAGTTGTGGCATGCATGTAGGATCTAGTGCCCTGATCAGGGATCGAACCCCACCCTCTGCACTGGGAGCAGAGAGTCTTAACCACTGTACCACTAGGAAAGTCCTCCATTTCTTTTAATCATGTTTTTCCACATGTGTTTCATGGAAGCACCCATGAGAAAAAGATTCTGTTGTTTGAATGAGCCAGGGAACCCTTCATACACAAAGCACATTAAGTACAGAAAAGTCACTGACAAGACCTGCACTGAAAGTTTTAAAGCTTTGTTTGATTCAGCTTTTCACATATGTATTTGACCCTAGAACACATTTTTCCAGAGATCCCTTAAACACCTGTTAGCACTGGTATTCTGCAAAATAGCAGCTTGGAAAGTGTTGACTTAAAAGAAATGCACAACGTGAGAGTTGTGAGTTAAGTTTCATTTGGGGCAAAATGAGGACTGCGGCCCAGGAGACGGCATTTCGGATAGCTCTGAGAAACTGCTCCAGAGAGGTAGGGGGCAGGTCAGTATATATGTGATCTTGGTGAAGGAGGCATATATGCAATCAAACGCATATTTTTGTAGAAGGTTTCTGCTAGTCATGAGGAGCAGACATCACCCTGAAGGAATTTAGTGCTTTTCTAAATATGAGGAGATGCAAGGATTGGACTCATAAAATCAGCTCCTGAAAACATCGAACTATCTGAAGACCTGTTCCACCCATTCTTCCAAAGCAGAGTGTCTCATTCCTGATTCCCTTCAGGGGATGTTGTAGGTCAGCAGCTGCAGCAGCACATGTGATTTAACCCTTGTAGTAGAGGTAGATGGCAAGTGCCCAGGGCAAGTGCCAATTTGTAGTTGACAAAAGCACTATTTAAATCTTCTTCCGATCTGTGCAGGAGATGTGTTTAGAAAGTAATGGGTGATTTTCTTTGGAAGATCAATTCTTTATAGATATACCTAGTGAACTTTGTGAGTAGTAGTTAGAGATTAATTGGTTATGCTTTGTTAGTTCAATAAAGAGACCATAAACAAAAAGCTCTCAGGGGATAGGTACTCTGACCCACCTACTGGAAATCTAGTTTGGATTTTGCCAATAATGGAGGCAACCTCTGTCACCCTGGTGGCAGCTACCTGGATTGTAGGCATGTGATTTGCAAATATAATAAAAATCAGTCAGTTGCAGTAACTGTCTCACAACTGACTTTTTTTTTTATCTGCCAAGAGCTTCCCTTTTCCCTGATTGATGTAACTGGTCTATTAGGCCTGCATGGATGGAGAAGCTAATGTAAGGAATGATCTTGCTTTCACAGTTACTATTTTATGCTTGGATTTTGACATACGTCTCGATCCAGGAACACTTGCAGGAAAAGAAATTATTTCACAGTGTATCTCATGCTCACAAATCAACATTTTGGGCAAATTATTTCCACCTTCTGGATTTCATATTCCCCATCACTAAATAAAGAGTTTGGATTAGATTGTAAAGGTTCCTTCCTGCTTAAAAAAAAAAATCTTTTTTTTTTTTCGAATAAAAGGGAGTTATTTTTCCTTTTCTTGCAAGTCAACATTTCTGTCTTTACCTTACGAAGATTTTGAGATCTAGATACTTCCTGTTTCATAAGCATTTGCAATTTGCATACAATGTTTTTTATATTTCATACCTTCCAAACACTTTCTTAACAGTTCTGTTGTTCTTCTGACACTTTTATTGCCAAGTTTTTGACTAGTTGTTCTTAGAAAAGATGGAAGGTTTGAAACTATAGCTATTTTAGAAAAGAATAGAAGTGAAACAAAGCATTTAAAGTGAAACAAAGCCAAGTTTTAAAAACACCTATAAATGGCAACATTCAAGGACAACCATTATAATAACTGAAATGGAGTGTAAAACTTCCAAACCAGAAAAGAGAAAGAAATGGAATAAGAAAGTAAATATGCCAGAAATTCAATATTAAAAAAAAAAGAGAGAAAAAAAAATCCTACGAAGAAAACACAAAGTAACATGGTAGCAACAAGCCGAAGCATTTAATCAATAAAATGTAAATGACTTGAATATGTTAAAGTAGACTTAGAATGATTTTGAGAACAGTAATACAAAATTCAGCCATGTGCTTTTACAAAAGAGGTACCGAAAACTTAACAGACATGGGAAGATTAAAAGTAAAAAGGATAGAAAAAGTCAAACCTAAATCCTGAACAAAAGAAAGCTGGTGAAAAGATATTAATTTTATATTAAAAGGACTTTAAGACAAAAAACATCTTCAGGAGTAATGTGGTCTCTACATAATATTTTAAAACCTTTAACACTAGAAAGATGCTTCAACATAGTTTCAAAAACATAAAGTAAAAATTGATAGAATTACCTAGAGAAATGGGAGAATTCAGCATCAGAGTAAAATATTTCAATAAAAAATGTGCAGTTATTGAGAGGTAAAACAGACAAATATTAGCGTTATTTTTAAGATTAACTGCTAAGGTGAATATTTCACTTATACAATTTTGGCTGGAAGACAACCCTCAGAATGGGAGAAAATATTTGCCAACAAAGCAACAGACAAAGGATTAATCTCCAAAATATACAAGTAGCTCATGCAGCTTAGTACCAAAAAAGCAAATAACCCAATCCACAAATGGGCGGAAGACGTAAATAGACATTTCTCCAAAGAAGACATGCAGATGGCTAACAAACACGTGAAAAGATGTTCAACATCACTAATCATTAGAGAAATGCAAGTCAAAGCCACAATGACAATCACCTCACACCAGTAAGAATGGCCATCATCAAAAAATCTAGAAACAATAAATGCTGGAGAGGGTGTGGAGAAAAGGGAACCCTCCTGCATTGTTGGTGGGAATGTAAGTTGGTACAGCCACTATGGAAAATAGTTTGGAGGTTCCTTAAAAAACTAAAAATGGAACTACCATATGACCCAGCAATCCCTCTACTGGGTATATACCCAAAGAAAACCATAATCCAAAAAGAAACATGTACCATAATGTTCATTGCAGCACTATTTACAATAGCCAGGACATGAAAGCAACCTAAATGCCCATCAACGGATGAATGGATAAAGAAGATGTGGCATATATATACAATGGAATATTACTCACCTATAAAAAGGAATGAAATTGAGTTATTTGTAGTGAGGTAGATGGACCTAGAGACTGTCATACAGAGCGAAGTAAGTCAGAAAGAGAAAAACAAATACCGTATGCTAACTCACATATATGGAATCTAAAAAAATGGTACTGATGAACCCAGTGACAGGGCAAGAATAAAGATGCAGATGTAAAGAATGGACTTGAGGACATGGGGTGGGTGGGGGGGCGGGAAGGGGAAGCTGGGATGAAGTGAGAGAGTAGCATTGACATATATACAATACCAAATGTAAAATAGCTAGTGGAAAGTTGCCGCATAACATAGGGCGATCAACTCGATGATGGGTGATGACTTAGAGAGCTGTAATAGGGAGGGTGGGAGGAGATGCGGTGATGACTTAGAGGGCATATGGAGATATATGTATAAATATAGCTGATTCTCTTGGTGTACAGAAGAAAACTGGCACAACAGTGTAAAGCAATTATATTCCAATAAAGAGCTTAATAAAAAAATGTTTTTGGCTGAGTGCCTATTTAGTGTTATGGCACTATTGTAGACTTTGGTTGAGGGATGACACACAGGTGTGGTCCCTGATCTCACGAATCAGAGTCCAGGTCCTAGGGAAGCATGGAGAAAGTGGCCAAGACACCCCCTCTCCACGGTATGAAATTCGGAGATATAGTTCACATACTTTGGACTTGGGTCTTTTTTGGGTCTTGTCTCTAGCACTTAGGAACTGCATGCATTGGGTAAGTAATTTAATCTCAATCTGTGTATAAAATGGGATGCAGTGCACACCTCCAAGTCTTAAGTGGATGGCATAACAAAAGGTATTTGAAACTCTTGGCACAATGCTTGGCATAAGTTCTCAATAATTGATAGCACTTAACTATCACTCGTTATTTTTCAAAAAGCTCTGAATGAGCAGCTGCTGCTGAACCTGATGATAAAGTTTTAATAACACTCTGATTGAAAGTAATGGTAATTTGTGGATGAATATCAGATAGATGAATCTATTTTCCCACAAATCCTAGTTTTCCAGTTTTTTATTCTTTTTATCCAACTTTATAGTTTTGCATATTTGAGGCCCACATTTAGCAAACTTGAATGCTATGGTTACTTTTGGCAGTTCTTGGTGTGCTTAGAATTTCAGAGTCAGGGTAACTCTGTGTCTTTCTTAGCATCCTGATCAAAATGGCCACTTTCTCCTGGACATGTCTAGACAGTCTAACATGAAATTTGCATAAAACTCAGAATCTAAAACCATTAACTCTTTAAAAAATTCTTTTTGTCAGTGGCTGCCTGTTTATGAGCTGCTATTGCATTTTAAGAGATCAGCACCAAATGTGGCAAGGATTCACAACAGAACAGGTCCCAGTGTATTTCTGCTACCTGTCATTTATTTAATACATCAATAAATATTTACTACATTCTTCTTAGAAGACAGATCCTTTTCTGTGTCAGGTGTAGCAGAGAGTAAAACCATGAATAAGTCATGGTTCCTACTCTGGAGGAACTCACTATTTAGTGGGAGAAATAAGAAAGATAAAAAAATTACTCTCCCTAAGATCAGGAAAAAGGCAAGGATATCTACTCTCACCACTTCTACACAACACTGATCTGGAGATAATAACCAGTATATTAAGGCAAAAATTAAAAAAAGAGAAGTGATAGTATTAATAATGGAGATGAATAATCAAAACTCTTTATTCTCAGACAAATAAAATCTTCTTTGTATTTTGCCACAGTCTTTCTTTTAAAGTCTAGTTTGTTTGATACAAATATTGCTACCTCAGTTTTCATTTCATTTCCATTTGCATGAAATACCTTTTTTCTATCCCCTCACTTTTAGTCTCTGTGTGTCTTTAGACCTGAAATGAGTCTCCTGTAGGCAGCATGTGCATGGGTCTTGTTTTTGTATCCTTTAAGCCACTCTATGTCTTTGATTGGAGCATTTAGTCCACCTATATTTAAAGTAATTATTGATAGATATGCAATATTGCCATTTTGTTAATTGTTTTGAGGTTGTTTTGTAGTTCTTTCTTGTTCCTTTTTTCTTTTTTTGTTCTCTTCCTTTGTGATTTAATGATTATCTTTAGTGTTGCATTTGGATTCCTTTCTCTCTCTCTCTCTCTCTCTCTCTCTCTCTCTCTCTCTCTCTGTGTGTGTGTGTGTGTGTGTGTGTGTGTGTATCTAGTATAGATTTTTGGTTGTGGTTACTATAAGGTTTATATAGCAGTCTCTCTCTCTCTCTCTCTGTCTATCTCTATCTGTCTCTCTGTCTCTGTCTGTCTGTCTCTTTCTCTCTCTTTATATATATGATTATTTTAAGTTGATGACCTCAAGCTCAAATGCATTTTAACAGTCTTGCATTTTCACCAACCCCCAATGTTTAACGTTTTTGAAATCATATTTTACATCTTTTTGTTTTGTGTATCCCTCCAATAATTATTATATAGATGATTGCACTACTTTTGTCTTTTACCCTTACTACCAGCTTTATAAATGGTTGATCTACCACCTTTTGTAAGACTTTTCCTTTTGTAATTTCATGTTTCTAGTTGTGGCTTTTCTTTTCTGCTTAAAGAAGTCCCTTTAACATTTCTTGTAAAGCTGATTTCTTGTTGCTGAACTCTTCTAGCTTTTGCTTATCTGTAAAACTTGAGTTCTCTTCAAATCTAAGTGATTGCCTTGCTGAGTAGAGTATTCTTGGCTGTAGGTTTTTTCCTTTCATCACTTTAAAGATATTGTGCTACTCCTTTTTGGCCTGCAGAGTTTCTGAGGAAAAGTCAGCTGATTGCCTTATGGGAGTTCCCGTGTATGTAATTAGTTACTTTTACCTTTCTGCTTTTAGTATTCTCTCTTTATCTTTTGTCTCCTCCATTTAATTACAATGTGTCTTGGTGTGGTCCTGTTTGGTTTGATCTTGTTTTGAACTCTCTGTGCCTCCTGGACCTGGAGGCCTTTTTCCTTTCTCAGATTACAGAAATTTTCAGCTATTATGTCTTCAAATATGTTTGCTGTCCCTTTCTCTCTTCTCTTTCTGGTACCCCTATGATGCAAATATTAGTATGCTTGATATTGTACCATTTATATTTTCTAATTCCGTTAGAAACTTCTAACTTCTTACTGTGCTCATCCATTCACCTCCTGAGTTCTTTGAGAATCTTTATAATTATTACCTTGAACACTTTGTAGATTGCTTATTTCCACTTCACTTAGTTCTTCTGGGGCTTTATCTTGTTCCTTCATTGGGAACATATTCCCCTGTTGCCTCATTTTGTCTAATTATCTGTTTTTATTTCTATATATTATGTGGTCAGTTTTGTTTCCTGATCTTGGAGAAATGGCCTTATGTAGGAGATGTCCTATGAGGACCCACAGCACACTCCCCTCTGGTCACCAAAGTCATATGCTCTAGGACTGTGCTCCATATGGGTTGTGTGGGCCTTTTATTGTGATGGGTGGACTACTGTGAACACAATGGAAGGTATGGTTGGCCCCCAGCCCAGTTGGTTGCTAGGCCCTGCCTAATGCAGAGGCTGCCAGCTACTGGGAGCCAGGACTAGGTCCCGGCACAGCTGGTTGCAAGGCCTGAAGAGTCCCATCTTAGTGCTGGCCCACTGGCAGGAGGATCCAGGCCTTTAGGTAGCTGCTTGCAGTACTGGGGGTTCCAGGGCTCATACAAACCCACTGGGTGGCAGGGGCAAGTCCTGGGGCGAGTGCTGGCCCACTGGTGTTGAGGCATGATCCCAAGGTGGTGGGCTGAAAGGCCTAAAATGTTCTGGAGCTGGTGTCTGCCTCCTGCTGGGCAGGTGGGGCCAGGGCCCAGGGGGTCCAGGAGATACTGCTGGCCCACTTGTGGGTAGAACTTTGTCCTGGGGTCTCTGGCTGCAGGGTTCTGGAGGTCCTAGAGTTGGTGTTGGCCTGCTCTTGGGTGGGACTGAGTCCTAACAATGGATAGCTGGGCCTTGAGGGTCTCAGCCCAGTGGTGGGTGAAGCTGGGTCCTGGTCCCTCTGATGGGTGGGACCGTGTCCTGGAGTGGTTGGGGAGCTAATGGGGCACCTATGGGGGGCAGCCTGCTGGTGGGTAGGGCTGTGTCCCCATGCAGCCAGTTGCTTGTCCTCGGGTGTCCTAGGACTGGTGCCCACTGGCTGATGGATGGGTCTGGGTCCCAAGGCTAATAAACTAGAAGAGAGGATTCCAAAATGGTGCTTACCGGTACTAGTGTCCTCTTGGTAGAATGAACTCCCCAAAATGGCTGTCTCCAGGGTCTATGTACCCAGGGTGAGTCCCAGTTGCCTCCTGTCTCTCCTCTGGGAGGCTCTTCAAGATCAGCAAGTGGGTCTGACCCAGGCTCCTTTCAAATTACTACTTCTGCCCTGAGTCTCAGAGTGTGTGAGATTTTGTGTGCATTCTTTAAGAGTAGAGTCTCTAGCTCAAGAATTCCTATTAGTCACCAGTTTCTGTTAACCCTATGGGGCATGGTTTCAAGATGAGTTTTTTTTTAACCCTATGGGGCATGATGTTAATTCTATATTCCTAGATTCTATATCCCTGGGGTAGGCAAATTTATGGTGACAGAAAATAGAATAAAGGTAATTGGGGTCTAATAAGAGGGTATGTGGAATTATTGTTTAATGCATATGGTTTCTGTTTGGGACGATAAAAAGTTGTGGAAATGGAGAGAGGTGATGGTCGCACAGTGTTGTGAATGTACTTAATGGCTCTGAATTGTACACTTAAAAAGGGATAAAATAGTAAATGTTAAAAAAAAATAAGAGTAGGGTCTCTGTTTGCTATAGCCCTCTGGTTTTCCACAAAGCAAGCCCATCTGGCCTTCAAAGCCAAATATTCGGGGGGCTCATATTCCCAGGGCAGGAGCCCTGGGCTGGGGAACCCAACGTGGGGTCTGACTCCTCACTCCTTGGAGAGAAACTCTGCAATTGTGATTATCCTTCCATCTGTGGGTCACACACCAGGGGGTGTGGGTCTTGACTATACTGCATCTCCCCCAACTCCTACCCATCTTGCTGTGGTTCCTTCTTTATATCTTTAGTTGTAGAAGATCTTTTGTGCCAGTCTTCCGGCCATTTGCATTCATAGTTGTTCTGAAAATAGCCGTGATATTGGGGTGACTTTGGGAGGAGGTGAGCTCAACGTCTTCCTACTCTGCCATCTTGGCCACTCTCTTCCATGTATTAATTTTTTAAGGATCCCAAAGCAGTGTATAGTACAGGAGCTCTACTTTTTTCTCCCCACTGCTAAATCCAAACACCTGGTGGCATTACCACCCAGTTTTCTTCCTCTTCTTTGTCTGGGAAGAAGTGTCCCTTTCCCTCCTCTGCAAAGCTAGGTTTCCTATTTTTGCTCTGGATCCCACCCCCCTTTTTTTGTTTTTTGTCCTTATGAGGCTGTTCATTCCTTTTTAGGGATTCTGCCTCCACTCTCTTTAACCCTTCACTCTCCATTGGATCCACCCAATAAATATTCAACATTTGTATACCATCCTGGTTATTCTAATCTCCTCCAAGTATTGCCCCAATTTTCTGCTTCCTTACTTAACTACACTTCATTCAAGGGCTGTCTGTGTCATGTCCTCACCTCTTATTAACTCTTCAGTGTATTCAATTACAGCTTCTGCACCCTCCACTCCATAGAAACCCATCTTTCTAGATTGCTTCATGGTGCCAAAGCCAACGGTGATTTCTCTGTCCTTGTTTCACTGGACCTTTTTGTGGCATTGTATGCTGTTGCACTTCTTCTTTCTTGAAATATATGTTTCCTCTCTTGGCTCCCATGACACCATACTACCGTGGCTTTCCCCTAACTCCCTGGTCTTCTCAGACTTCTTTGCCAGCACCCCTATTCTTCTTCCCCTCATCTGAACTCTAATACTTTGAGCTCTTCAGGGGGCAGTCCATGGACCTCTTCTCTTCTCCCTTTAAATCCTCATCTCATCAATTCCCGTGACTTTTGACATTGCTTTATATACTACGACCCTTAAATGAATATCTGTAGCCCAGAACTTTATTCTGGGCCGCAGACTCTTATATTTAATGACTTATTTGATATTTCTAACTTGAATGGCTCACAGGAATCTCAAAATTAACATGTTCCAAAGAAACTTTTCATTCCCCTATTCCTGCCCTTCACCATTCTTCTTCATCTGGGTAAATTTCATTCAGGCAGAAGCAGCTCTATCTTTCTTGCTACCTTTCCTCATTCACTGCTTCCCCCCTCCCAACACACGTTCTAGTTCATCACAAAATGCTATTGATTGTATCTCTAAATCTATAGCCTTGGAATCATTACGGATATGTTCATCTCCATCTCCAGAGGTCTATCCCAAGCCACCATCATCTTTTATTTGACTCCTGCCTAGCCTCCAAACTGGTTTTCCTGTTTCAACTCTTGCCCCACTTCAATCCACTCTTCATGTAGCAGTAAAAATGATTTATAAATGGATATAGAATAATGTCTCACATTTACATTGCACCCACTCCACTGTGATGGGAAACTCTCAATGGCTTATTTCACTTAGAACACAATAAAATCCTTACCATGTTCTCAAGGCCCTGCATGATCTATCTCCTCACTAGCCTATCCTTGAACTGCTTTTCCCTCAATTGCTACAGTGATTTCCCTCCTCCCATCAGTACTTCAAGTAACCAACCTCTTTTTCCATCTCAGAGAGTTTGTACAACCTGTGTGCTCTGCCTAGAACATTCTTTCCACTACTCTTTGCCTTGGCTAACTCAGTCAGCACTTGATTCTCACATCACTTCCTCAGTACGGCCTTCTGTCTGCCTTTCTGTCCCTGACAGCCCGGTGTTTTCCATTGTGACAGCCCAATTTGTAAATTTATATTTGTGTGTTTATTGGTTTAATGTCAGTTTTTTCCTAAATATTTTTAATCTCTGTGAGGACCAGAGACCAGGCTGATTTTGTTTGCCACTGTATATCAGTGGGTTCAGTTGCTGGTCCATAGTAGATACTCAGTAAGTATTTATTGAATGAATTTTTTGTTGAACATAATATACGTAATGATAAGTCCTCCAACCCTAGGCCAGGATCAATTGTCTGTTCTTCTGTGTAACTGTCCGTATTCCCTTGATCCCTAGTACAGGTGGATGTACCATTTCTTCCTACAAAGTTCTGTTTTATAGCCCTCTGTATTTGCATTTACAATGCTACTAATGTCACATGATTGAGAAATAAATCACTGTTCCTATAAATTAGGAGATTTGAAGGGCTGCTCATTGCCACTGTTTAACCCAAAGTACACTGACTGATGGACTCACTTCCTTGAAGTTAGATGTAGCCAGTGTGACTAGTTCTGCCAAGAAAATGTGAGCAGAAGTCACATGAATCAAATGTGTCACGTGGTCATATTTCTCCAGGATTCAGAAGTCATACTTCTGGGTCCAAATGCAGTGAAGCAGTAAGGAATCAGGAACAAAATGCAGAGATTAGATATTTATGACTTGGTAAAGAGAGAATGAGATTGTCTGGAAGAAGATCTTTTGCATCCATTATAAATGTGCCTTGATTCTCTCATCCAAATCTTTACTGCTGCCTTTGGGCCACTTAGCATTTTCTTGGATAGGACCAGACCTAAGGGTCCTGAAGTCCGATGTCAGAGACTTAGTCACATCTCTGTTTGGTTCCCCACGTGTGAAGTGAAGGAATACTGTGTACTTACTGCAGCAGTGTGGCCTAAGGCAGGCCCCCAGAGGGGTCCATGCTCCTCCTGCCTCCCGGGGGTTGCCGGTGTGTCCCAGCATGGGCTTCAGGAACTCTCCCCTAGGAAGTGCCTACTTTATATCACCAGTTCATTGACAGGTGCATCTGGCTGGGGGCGGGGGGGGTCTTGGGAGAGAGGCTAAAATACAGTATAAAACACTGCCAAGCTCCAGCTTCTGCTTCAGGAAGCATTTCCTGAATACCTGCTCTATTCCTGGAAATTAACAAACATTTCTCCTTGCAACCACCAGGTAAGGAAAGTATTATCTCCATTAGACAGATGGAGACGTTGGTTCAGACACCATAGGGACCTTACCTGGGGTGCAGAGCTAGTAAGTGGAGAACAAGGGATTTGAACACACATATTTGAATTTCTCTATGTCTCTGTCTCTGTCTCTCTTTCTGTATGTTAGTGATGGTGCACACACAACTAAATGGACAACTAACCTCTTAATATTCCCTTCTCTAGATTTCATTCCTGGGATCTTTTTCTTAAAAGTTCTTCCTACTGGCCTGCTGTTAAAGGATATTTTTTAATCTCCTGGAAATTTTTGCTTTGTGACAAAAATTAGTTCATAGAGGTTTGGTGGAAGAGGCCAGAGGGGCAAGCCTTGGGAATCAAAATAATCAAACCTTCTTTCCTGATTCCTGACGTAGGAAACCAGGGATTCACAGAGCTCCCAGGTGGAGCCCTGCCCCAAGAGAGTCCTCTCAGGGTTGCTTCATACACCCGAGCCATCACCTAGTGTCCATCTGAATACAGTGGGATATCCAGAGGGAAAGCCCAGCTGCTGGGTCCGTTCCCCCCGGACACTCCTCAGAACTAATTGTGGGCTTCCCGAGTTGGAGGGCGCATCATGCCTAAGGGGATCTGGTGGGACAGCCACAGACACCCACAGCTCAGACAGTGCCTCCCACCCCTCCCTCCCTCCCACCTGCTGCTGCCATACCTGTCCTCAAGGGGCTCTCCCAGTTCTTGAAGGTGATTGAGTATTAAGTGGTGGATCTGCTGGGCCTTTCAGGGCCTGTGGTCACTGGGCCTTCAGGGAATTCCTGGTGGGAATTTGAATGGCGTGTGTGCGTTATGTTAAGCTTTATACAGAACGGTGGCTTCCCACCCTCCTCCCCGACATTTCCCTTCCTTTCAATAAGATGCTGGATCTCTAGGCTCTTATTGAAGGAGAAGGCAGGTGCTAGGTGTGTGAAAGTAGATGCAAAGTTGGGATCTTTAACTTAGGTCATGACAATTACTGCTTCTTGGAGTTTATATCTGCTTACATCCCCTATTTTTTTTTATTTGAAGCAAAATTTATTTTTATTTATTTTTTAAATTTATTTGTTACTGAAGTATAGTTTTTTAAAAGATTTTTTTGATGTGGACCATTTTTTTTTAAAAAAGTCTTTATTGAATTTATTACAATATTGCTTCTGTTTTATGTTTTGGTTTTTTGGCTGCGAGGCACGTAGGATCTTAGCTCCCTGACCAGGAATTGCACCCTCACTCCCTGCATTGGAAGGTGAATTCTTAACCCCTAGGCTGCCAGGGAAGTCTCGAAGCATAGTTGAATTACAATGTTGTGTTAATTACTGCTGTACAGCAAAATGACTCAGTTACACACACACACACACACACACACACACATAATATATATACACATTCTTTTTCATATTCTTTTCCATTATGGTTTATCACAGGATATTGAATATACTTCCCTGTGCCACACAGTAGGACCTTGTTGTTTATCCATTCTATATATACCAGTTTGCATCTGCTAATCCCAAACTCCCAATCCAGCCTTCTCCCACCCACTCTCTTCCTTGGCAACCACCAATCTATTCTCTATGTCCCTGACTGTGTTTCTGTTACATAGATAGTTCATTTGTGTCATATTTTAGCTTCCACACGTAAGTGATATCACATACCTATTCTTACACTCTGAAAAACTGGCCTTTACTGACAGGAGCTGGGCTTTAACGTATTCCTCATCTCATTCTGCAAAGTCCAATACAGCATTATGCTGCTTCCTACACAATCTAAAACTGAATAACAGCTTCCCTACCCCGTGTCCGAGCAGAATGGGACTGAATGTGAGGTCTTTTCCTTTTATGAGCGGGCACAGAGGGGACCTGGGGAGACCCCGTGGAGGAAAAGGGAGGCTCTGCTCTGACAGCCCAGCAGGGCAGTTGCTACTTTCCAGAAGGGAAGTAAGAAGAGGTTGTTTCAGCTTTCCGGGGATTTTTGTAGGGTAGTGGCAGTCGAGCCTGTGCTCTGCCCGCATCCAGTCAGAGCTGACTCACGTGGTTGGGTGTGATTAGGTTTGTATCATATCACTGGAAACCATGAGGCCATGGGAGCGGGCAGATGTGCCTGGCTCATCCTCCCTCTGTCTGGGGTTGGCTTTCTTTGAACTGCTTCCTGGTTTCCTTCCTCATCCTCTGCCCAAACCAGTTTCCCCACCCGTTCCTTTCTTTGTAATCTTTACCCATGCGTTTCTGGACCACATCCATCCCTTTAGCAAAGATTCTTTCCAACCCCCTTCCGAAATGTTTCTTACAAGAGAGCACCCAGCCTTGCCCACGACAGATTTCCAAACCATGAGGTACTCCCATTTGACCTACTGTTTTCTGGAAAGTCCTATTTCACTTAAGCTAGCATTTCTGGTGACTGGGGTTTACTTAAGCCAAACTCACTTCCTGATCCCTGAATTTTCATCGTTGGTTGTTGCTATTTTGTTTTATAAATGTTGAGAGTTTCCTCCTTGACTCTTCCTTATTTGTCCAAATCTGATGTTGATTAGATCTCTGCACTGGTCAGTTACCAGGGTCTACATGAGCTTCTCAGTCATGAGAACAATGGGGACATTCAAGTCCTAATCTCAGGGATCGAGTAGAGAAGAAGGTGCCCTGAATCTGGAATTAAAACCTGGTGGTTCAAGTTCAAACTCTGCTGCTCACTCACTCTCAGACATATCTCTTCAGATGCAAATGGGGCTTATAACATTATGTAATACTTATGAGGATACATGAATTGATGTATATAAAAAAGCTGTCATGCTGTACAAACCATAGTGCATGATGACAAGTGAGGAGAGGTGTCACGATAAGAACAAGCATGAGATTGAGATGGTTTTCTCTTTGGACGGGATGGAAGCAGACCGAGGTAAACCATGTGAGAAGAATCAGTGCCTTTCCCTCAGCCCTCCATAGCTGAGCAGAGGTCATTGAGCAGATATTTGTTGACCACTACTGTGTGTTAGTAGGGATACAAAAAAAAAGAGGTAAGATTAGGTCTCTGCGTTCTATGCCATAATAGACGTAGATGTAAAATACGATGGAAACAGATGAGAGGGCAATGCATTTTCCTAGGTGTGGTTGCATGTGGAAGTCTGAGGCTATGGCCTTTGGGGAGCTGATTGCATTTAAGCTGAGCTTTCAAGGATTTCATTAGGGGGAGAAATGGGGAAAAGGAGTTCTAAGTGAACCAGGAAAAGGCATTGAGATTTGGTAGTGAGTTCAGGGATCAGGGAATAGCCTATAGGCCGAAAGATGGGTTGTGTGCGTGGGGTAGCTGAAAATGAGACTGGAAGGTGGGCTGGGTCCAGATGGGTCCTGATGGTACAACCCTGTATGCTGAGGCAAAGTGTTCTGTGCTGGAGTCTAGGTCCTTCTCACTGTGCTTGGAGTCTTTCTGTTTGCATTGGTTTGAGTTTTAGGAGAGGTTTTCCCTTAAAGCTGTGAGTCTTTAATTATATATATATATAAGCTGTTGGAAGTGCTCCACTTTCCAGACGCATTCCTGATATTTGCAGGGCAAGGGTACAGATGGAAACCCATATGCTATATTTTTACATATTTAAAAAATGTAAAACCAACTTAAGAAATGTTAAATCAAAAGGTCTTATGCTCCTCATTTGACAAATGCACCTTCGTCATCACCTTGAAGGCTAGGTTTTAATTTATAGTTTACAGACTCTCCGGCGAAATGCCCTCCCCCACTTCATAGTCCATCTCCCCTTCCCACCTTGACTTCCCATCCTCAGCTCTGTCCTACCCTGTGATGGTCTTCTCGCAGGTAGAGGAGTGGATAAGGCAGCTCACCTATCCAAGCTATGCCCACTGTCCCCAGGAGTCACCCTTAGGGTAACCTCGGGCTGTACATATCAGGAACTGAGGGGTGAGAATACTAAAAGCACAGCTCTCCTTTGCAGGAATAGACCAAGGAAAATGGCCAGATTGGGCCTTGAAGTGAGCTGGAGCCATTTGGCAGGAACCCAGGTACTTGGGGCATGCTATAAAAGGGGGAGTGATATAGGCTATGAATAGTTACCTTCCTTAGGCCCAAAGGACTTCTCAACCCTGTGGGGAAAGGAATAAGCGCAAGAAGAAAAGAGATGGGCCTTTAAAGGGCCATCTCTTGCTTGGGCCTCAGGGTGGGGCTGTGATGAGCATCTCCTATCCTTGGTGAGTTCTACTTTCAGGGTTACTTGGCTGACTTTGTAGGCATCCAATCTTGCCGGCAAGAAGACTTCTTGTCGCCCTTATCCCCCAGTGGATCTTTTAAGGGAGTCAGTTCTACGCATTGGTAGATAAGAGTCTGAAAACATATTTTATAATGTCATAAAAAATGTTATGAATATTTCAGAGGCTTACTAAAGAGAGGATTACTCAGAGATACTCTATATTAGGAAATATTGGCCCAAACAGTTATATGAAAATAATAAGCATAAAGTAAACTAAAGCACTTCTATCATGTGATATTATTTTCTTTTCCTAATACTCTGGCTACACTGATGTTGCACAAGAAATGGGAGTGTCCTATTAGGCATGCACAGCTTGCTCAGAGATGGGTGAAGCTCTAAGGACATGAATAAAAAGGACCATTGCACACTTGAGCAGGCTATGCTTTTGGAAAGAAGGATGTGGGAAAAAAAAGTCCAAGTATTATCCTACACCATAATACCCTAGTATGACAGAGCTGGAAGAATACATGGAGTTTTACAGGTAGGAAAGGGTCTTGCTGAAAGTGTCAAGGAGGAAAAGATCCTTGGTTTTAACCTGAGACTGTTGTCTCCTAGACTGGGATTCTTTCCATGGCTTCATCTCAACCCAATGTTTGGTTGCCAAAATTCTCTACATCAGTTGAATTGAGGGCTCTGTTTCATAACAAAGGAATGGGAGGCTAGAAGATTTTGCCTTGGAAAAAGTGTTTTTTTCTGTTTTTGTTTTTTTTGTGGAACGAGTTCACAAACTCCGCTCTCAGACCCGCCATTGAAGCACTCTGATTTAGCCTCCAAGCAAGGTGCTTCATGAATTTCCTGGGAGCTGCTACTTCCCTGGCACCCAGACGTGGCCGCTGGGGCTGTGTGATTCTTCACAAGATCTTTGTCACCCTAGTTCCTACTTCCATATGAGATTCTCAGAATAATGGTGATGACTAGTTGGAAGTGACGAATGGGGACGTTTAATACAGTGAAACACTGATCGTGATCAAGACTGAAAAATTATAGTTGCCAGGTCATTAAGGACTATTAACTATTCTGGTCTGACTATTCACCTGGTTCTAGAAGACACCCAAGAATCACAGGGGTTGGAAATTAGACCAAGAGGCCATGGAGTGGTCCCTGGGGTAGCTTCGGGGGCCATTCCATGTTCATCATCCTTGGGAACCACTCTATTACTCCTCCCCTCGGCTGTTCTGTCTTCCTTCTTGCCTGCTTCTGTCCTAAATCTATCAGTACTCTGCTCAGGCCCGCAGGTGTCATCTGTGGGGGGGTGAAAGCCTTTCCTATCCAGGTTCGTGTTCCCTTTACGCTCCAAGAAGCTACCAAGCCACCAAGGGGCACTGTTTTTTTTTTTTTTTTTTTTAAAGATTTGTTTATTTATTTATTTATTTATTTACTTTGGCGGCACCAGGTCTCCGTTGCAGCACGTGGGATCTTTGTTGCGGCATGTGGGATCTTTTAGTTGCGGCCTGTTGATTCTTAGTTGTGGCATGCAGAGTCTTAGCTGCAGCATGCATGCAGGATCTAGTTCCCCCACCAAGGACTGAACATGGGCCCCCTGCATTGGGAGCACAGAGTGCTACCCACTGTACCACCAGGGAAGTCCCTGGGCACTGTTTTCCAGAAACTTCCTGGTTCTTCTAGAGAAAAAGGACCAAGTCCAAGTGTTGGGTAGACCCTGCAAGAATGCTCCTGCCTTTGCCATTCTCTGCACATTCTGGGCCTGGGATTCTAGAGGAGTGGTGGCAGTAGTCACACGTCCTGTTTCATTTGCTTCTCTCCTGGTGGAGTAAGGCTGGGACCTGGGACCTTTTTCTTGGTCCCCAGGGAGTCAATTGTCAGATGGGTGACAGCTGCGATTGCACTGACTTCCCACTGTCTGTTTACTCTGTCTGCCTAGAACTATTTTACTCTTTACATTTCCTTTGGGATTGTAGAATTCCTTAAGATTCTTGTAGTCTGACACCCAGTTTCTGTTCCCGGGTGATCCCCGTCTATGAAGCACTTTATGGGGACTATAAGAGTACTAAGACAGAGATGTAAACTATCTCTGTGTGTTTTTTTCAGAAGACAGACCTGAAGGGCCCCAAGCCTGCTTCTGCCACACTGCACACCAGTCTCCTTGCTGTTTCGTCCCCTGCTCTACTCCTCTGATTCTTTCAAGGTCAAAGTTTCTCACTGCTGATACCTCTTCAGTATTAAATGAGACCTTTCTCAATGAAGCAGTTCTCCCCTGCCTCTAGCCCCTATAATAGGTGGTGTTGAGCTAGGAAAACCTGGTCTCTGCTCTCTATTGCTTTCAGAAGATTCTAGAATCAGAGGAACTTGGGTGCAAATCCTGGTTCCCCCTTACCAGCCATGTGAATTGCTTAACCTCTCTGAGTCCAGACAGCTTTTTCATATAGAAAACAAGAAATGATGTCTATCTTGCAGGGATATTGTAGAAGTAAATGAGATCCTTGTAGAACGCCTAACTTAGGACTTGGCACATGTTAACAGCTTCATGTATCGTTGTCCTCTTCAAAACGTCTCCCACTAGGGAGGTGATTTAACTGTGAGCAGTAGACTAGCCTCAGGACTAGAAGGCCTTCCGTTGCAGCATTTACAGCAAGAACTACATACTCTCCTAAAGGAGCGTAAGGTTACTTGCTAGATCAGTGAGGGGATGTAGACGTCTTATTTTCTCCAATCATCACAAAATGCACTAAAATAGAGCTAACAGTATAAGAAATCTCCTTAAATCACTCAATGAGAATTGCTCAGCATACTGTGATGTGGATGCAGCATTGTAGCTCATGAGATTAAAGTTCATGCTTCAGAAAAATGGCAAATATTATGTCATGAAACGTTTGGATTACTCACAAATGGCTAAAATTGCAAATATTAGTCCACAAATGCCCAGGATCAACTAGCCTTCAAGACTCTGGAGAGAAGGGTAGGCTTCTTCCAAAAGTGAAACAAAGGATGGAAGGGAAGGTCCCATCAGCAGAGGACAGCATTGGCCAGGCATGGATAAAACCACCAGGAGGGACTCGAGCAGAAGGGAAGACTGTGCAGAGGGTTGCTCTGGTTTCCTTTTCCTCTCTGTGAGCGTTGGGAAAACTGAACTTAGTCTAGAGAGCAGGTCTGAGGATTGCCCTCTGTCCCTGATTGTTTTGGGGACTCTGCTCCCTCTTTGGGCTGTATGCCTTGGGATGTAAACAGTAGTTTAATGGATTTTTTTTTGAAAGCAGGAGAGATGGTGTTCCTTCCTTTTTAAAAGAAAAACAAAGCAAATAACATCATTAGCAACACTATGTTCCTGTGGAGAGTTCTGGTTCAAGGACAAATTTAGAAAGGGAACAGTGGGTGATCTTCCTATACACTCTTGCACCCTGAATTGACTTCCCAGAGGCTACTGTAATAAAACTAGGGAGGCAGCCCTGGGAGGTCTGAAGGAAGCTCTCAAGTTCTCAGATGATAACTACTGTTAAAATATCAATATAAAAAAAATAAAGTTTAAAGAGAATGAAGTAAAAAAAAAATCAATATATAAGCCTGAAATCTCCATCTTTGCTGTGGGGAGTGGTGATATTTAGGAGGGAAGGTGATGTTCTGGATTCAGTTTCTGCAATGTTGGCTCAGAAATCACGGATTACCAGAAGGTAAATGAGGGTGTTCTTTAAGCCTCTTTGACCCTACCAATGCCCATCATAGTGCCCGAAACAGAGTCCTATTAAAGTTGATAAATGAATTGGTGTGTGAATATTACCTCGTGTAGAAGTTGCTCTGAAGCCCATCCTTAAAACAGAGTGTGAGGATGGGGACACAAAATGCTGAGGATCTGGGAAGGAGACCAAAATTGGTCTTGATGGCCATCCTTGGTGGCCATCATTTGCACACGCAGCTTTGCCCACGTCAAGCCAGACATCTGAGCCATGCTCCCTTGCCTTTAACTAAAACCAGGTTCCCTCATTGCTCTGATTCACTCATTTGTTCATTCAGTATTCAAGAAATATTTCTTTCTTCCTTTTTAATCATTTGCTCCATTTACATGAGAGAGACGGATTTGAGCTTATTTAGAGACAACTTGATTACTCTTGGGACTAACGAAAGACTACAAAGAAGAAATTTCAAGATGCTTCTTGAATAAATATTGTGCTCACCATGCCCAGGCAGTGTTCTGCACTCATGAAAGCAGATGAACATCTCTGTCTTTGGGGAACTCACTGTATTAGTGAATGTAATCCTAGATGCTGTAACAGACAAACCTAGAAATCTCAGTGGGTAAGTATAATACACATTGATTTCTTGCTCCTAAAAAGTCAAATAAGCAATAAGGTGGGGGAGGGGAATGCTCAGATCTTTGTAATATTTATTTAAGAACTTTGGCTGACTTGAAGCTCTGTTATATTTAGTTTGAGGCTTCCAAGATTACCCTGGGCATTGACATTAGCGATCAGACAGTGGGGGAGAAAATGGCAACCTGGAGATGGTGGACATTGCTTTCACCCATATTACATTAATCCGAACTCAATAATATAGCTTTATCCGCATGTAAGGGCGCTGGGAAATGTCGCTCCTGGCTGGTGATGGTTTCCCAGCGGAAACTCTCTATTGGAGAAGGAGGGCATGAATGTTTGGTGGGCAGGTAGACACATCTGCCACACTTACCTTCTGTTAGGTGCAGGAGGTGAACAATACACATGTAAGTGAGTACATTATATAGTATTTCAGGTGATAAAACAAAAAGAAGTCGGGGAGGGGAACAGGGCTGCAAACATTTGTGAAAATAGTTTTCCCTAATGGTACATATTCGGCCATATTTTCTTTTTTTTAAATTATAAAGATTCCTGACTTTATTTTTTTTTAAATCATAATCCTCTCTCTCTCTCTCTCTCGCTCTCTCGGCTGTATTGGGTCTTTGTTTCTGCATACGGGCTTTCTCTAGTTGTGGTGAGAGGGGGCTATTCTCATTTCCATGCACGGGCTTCTCAGTGCGGTGGCTTCTCTTGTTGTGGAGCACGGGCTCTAGGTGCATGGGCTTCAGTAGTTGTGGCACATGGTCTCAGTAGTTGTGGCACACGTGCTCAGTTGCTTCGTGGCATGTGGGATCTTCCTGGACCAGGGCTTCAACCTGTGTCCCCTGCATTGGCAGGAGGATTCTTAACCACTGCGCCGGCAGGGAAGTCCCTCGGCCATATTTTCTGCAGAGCATATGTGAGTTGATCCTTTGAGTGAGCAAAGCAGTAAGGACTCACCTTCCTGAGTTGTGCTGGAGCAGCTCAGATTGGAAAGAGAGACTTTACTTGGTATCCAGACAAGCTCACATTGTCATCCTCACAATGATGATGAGACTACAGAGTTTATTGAAAGACATTATCAAACAACATAATAGATGCTGACAGATTAATTGCGTTTATATTTGCTTCTGGGCCTTTTCTATTCTTTGCACTTTTTGTTGGCACTATTGACCCAGGCTGAAGTTCAGATGCTTTTAATTTTGACTCTATATCCACTTTTGGATAATCCCACCTTGGTGATTCTACAAGAGTCTACTTCCCAGATATACATAGAAAATCAATGGTTGATTTTTCTCAATAGTAATAGAGAAATGTGGCTTTTATGCTGAGGAATGCTAGCTGGTTACCTAATATCGACAGAAGGTTAGTTGGGAAGAAGCTGGTGAGGGATTTTAAGTGGTTCTCAGAATGTATAGAGTGATGGGAGAAAGTTCCATGTTTGGTAAAAGGCAGAGGCTTAGACATTTCTGAAAACTCAGTTCATTCCTTGCATTGTGGGCTCAATTCAATGAGCATTTATTGATCCTTTTAATATACCTGGCCCTATGCTGGGCACCAACAGTATGGTAGTACACGGTTCTGCCCCTGATCTCAGGGGCTCACCATCGAGGCATGAGAGAAATACTTCACCAACCAGAAGGCAGGATTTCAGCTGGACTGAGAGGACCCAGGCGTGCTATGCTAACCATCTTGGGTTTTATGCTTCCTAGTTAGTGAAGAACTATCAAGAGATGCTTTCTCTGCTAAGTAGTGGGTGACAGGTGTAGAAACTAGTACTTGCTTACTGTAAGACTGTTGGCAACTCAACTTATCAGACCACCATTTTCTTTTTCTGGAAAGGGAAAATAATAATTTCCCTGCTCATCTTGCAGGGATTTTATAAGGATCAAGAAATCACACTGTGTGCAAGAAATGCTATTCAGGTGTCAAGAACTATTATTAGGACTAGTTAATAATCTAGGTATCTGGGAGAACAAGGGAGGACTTAGGTGCTGGGCAGTGATGCTCTGAGAATATAGCAAAATCTTTCATCTAGAATGGGCATATAGAGGAGGGAAAACAGTCTTAGTGAAGAAGAAAAAACTTGGTAAAAAATAATCTAAGTAATGGAATATTTTGAAAGAAAAGTGATTTTCTTCAAGTAAAGTTTGTTGTAAGTGGAGGAAGTGAACAGGGGATGCCTGTCAAGCTCAGAAAAGATGCACATCTGGATTCAAAGAGAGGGAGTGAGCAGACCAGAGGCACTGCTGCAGAGGCAGGTTAAGGGCTGGCAGTGAGATTTCTTTGGGGAGCTGAGGATCTGCCAGTGCACAAGCTACCAGAAAACCAACTCAAAAGAAGTAAAGGCTCTATAGCTGTTGACCCAACCCAGCCTAAGCCTTCAGAGAACATGCCAAAGCTTTCCTGAATCACTCTTCCTCTTTCAGGGAGTACCTGTCCCCAAGGGAGCTTACTCTTCCAGAAATAATGACTTGGCTCTTGGCAGCATTTTCTCTCTTCTTATCTTTTATGGCTTCCTAAAAGTGTTGTTCCAAGAGGAAGAGGCTTGTGTCCAGGAGGCCTCGGGATTTATCTGACTTTTCTGTGGACTTCAGGACCTCACATACCAATGCAGTGCATATTATAAACCAAGCAGTCCTTAGGAAAATGGAGGAAATTAATGTAATGTAAGTTATAGTTAGCCTATTTCAAGACCGTGAAATCCGATTATTCACTCCAAATTTGAGAATTCATCCCAGCATTGAAAGCATATACAGAAGGTCTTCAGCTTAGGGAACAAATGCTTATTTTAGACTGTTACTCCCTAATGTATAGCATCTTGAAAATTGCAGAGAAAGACATGGTCACAAATATTTTTCTGAATTAGAAGTAATCGCACTAAGTCAAAGTATGTCAAAGTTTTGTTAAGTCTCAGTTGTATAGAAACTAGTTACTACAGAAATAAAACCTGAATGACAACCTAAGCCCTTATTGACATGCCCCAAAACAGTGGAATTTCATCTCCAGATAAGAGAAGGAGGCTAACACTTGGCTGAGTGGGAGCTTAATCAGTCCTTACAATCAGTTCTCTGTATCCACCGGTTTCAAATCTACAGATTCAACCAACCAAGGGCAGGACATTCAATTCACAATTGGTGGAATCCGTGTATGCTAGACCGTGAATAGGAATATGAAGGGCTGACTCTATTCATTGTACTCTAGCCATTTTATATGAGGGACTTGAGCATCTGCGGATTTTGGTATCCTCAGGGGTCCTGGAACCAATCCCCTGCAGAGACCGTGGGAAAACTGTATATATTGAGTATTTACTATGGGCAACACATCTAACCTCTGCCTCATTTAATTCTCACCAGTGTGGATTTTGACAAAGTAGGTATAGTCATCCTCATTTTGTAGATGAGGATGTTGAAGCCAAGAGAGCGATTTTTGCCAAAAGTCACACAGAACTGGTGGAGTTAATACTTTCAAGTCATCTACCTAACCCCAAACATGAGCTCTTTACTCAGCCTTCTCCCTTTATCTTGAGAGTGTCCTGGTGCTTTGGCTAGAGACTGGCTAGGACAAAGGGGAGGTCTTGTAAAGCTGGGTAGATCAGTGGGTAAGGGAAAAACCTCTCCAGCACAGAGGTGTGGGCACTGTTGGGAGAATTGACCCATTACAAAACACCAACCCAAGCTTAGCTCCTCTACCTCTCTCCAGCTCCTTCCTTCTTATTCCTTTTAGGGCAGGATTTCTCAATTGTGGTTCTACTGACATTTAAGACCAGATAATCGTTCCTTATAAGAGGCTGTCCCTTGCATTAAAGGGTGTTTAATATCATCCTTGGCCTCCATTAATTAGATACCAGTAGCAACTTTCCCCAGTCATGACAATAAAACTGATGGAAGAAATTTTCACATTTTGAGGTATGGGGAAGTAATTCTGGCTTATATGTGATTTAACTTAAACTTAATGCTAACTAGAACAGCCTGGTTTGTGGCCTGTTAAGCTACCTTATACATTTGCTTTAGCCAGAAAAGAGTGTATTGACCAGAGGTAAAAATGTCCGTTTTGAAGATAAAGGTTAAATGCCTCCCTTCCTGGGACACCAGTGCTAGTACCACTTGGATGATAAGGCTGCTTACCCAGATGCCAAGGCAATAACTGACTCGCTGTGTACCTGCTGATCTGTCTTCTTTGAAATCTTGAAATAATGTACCCTTGTCATGTTTGATGTTCTGTGTTCTGACAGGATATAAAACTGTGCTGAAAATCATGCTTCTCAGAATCAGTTCCTCGTAGCAATCTCAGAGACTGCCTCCCAGGCTATAGTCCTCAGTTTGGCTTGAATAAAACCCTCTTCTATTCATATCGTAGACTGATTATTGATGATTTCCTTTGACATTACTTTGTGTTGTCAGCAGGATATCAGAAAAACCCACCTGTGGTCACTTGGAGTCTACTTTGTACTGGTGCTCAGACCCCTTGCGCCCCCACCACCCCAGCTTCACAGTATTCTTCTGGTGCTCTGGTGAGTTCTTCCTGAAATATGGACCTCTTTATCTTGTGTGACATTCCTGTGACTTTTATTCGAGTTGTGATCTTAAGCCTTGTAGTTTCATTGCAGTACCAGTACATTTCCTAGGTTAAGAAGGGCCTAGGAGGCATCCCCAGGCAGGAAACGCCTAGAAGAAATTTTTGGTATATTTCCTAGGTGAAAAGGACCTAGGGGGAATTCCTAAGCAAGAAAACTTTGGAGTGCTTTCCTAGGCAGGGACCTAGAGGGGATTTCTTACACAGGGCCCTAGAGGGAATTCCTACACAGGAGAAGCCTAGAAGGAACTTTAGAGTTAAATGTGTTGGTTGACCTCTTTTTACAATTTGGCTTAAATTGGAAAGATTCGTATGTGTATATTATAAAGAAGCTGTTTGAGAGCAAAATGAGAGACTGAGTCCATTCAGCTCTCAAAAGAAGGGACACTAGTTCCTTCCAGCCTAGAGGCATTCTCAAGCAGCTGACAACCTAGAGGAAGTGTCTGAGGATTGATCATCATAAGCAGTAGTGGTCTCATAGGGAACCCCATGGTGACACTTTATGTAATTTATGGCCCTTCCAGAGGTGCACATATAAGAATTTGTCATTCAGTGCTCTGAGCCCCCACAGTGGTTTTAGACAGCTGGCAGGAGAAACTGAGACACAAAAAAGCTGAAATGACTTGAAGGCAACATCTTAATGAGCTAAACTCACAAGCAGCACACGTCTGACCCACTACACTGCCCTTAGGAATTGTTCAGACCTTATAAATAAAATGAAAGTAAAAGCGAAATAGTACTTATGAAGCCTACTATCTCCCAGATGGGCAGCCACCAGTCCAGGACTATCAAGTACTTATCTGGCCCTAAAATGACCAGGATGGGACTCTTTTTACATTCTGAAACTAGTTTTTATGTTTGCAGCTAGAAAATAAAGCTGGCTTGATAAAATATTTTTTCAAAATTCTGATCCAGAGGGAACAAAAATATTTCTAGGAAAAAGCTTGAAGTTATAACTCTTATCATGTCCTTGAAATGTAAACATAGCCTACATCCCCTGAGATTATGGCCTTGGCTTAAACAGTAGAATCTAAAACTGAAAAACAAAAACAAAAACAAAAACAAAAAAAGGGAAAAGAGGCCTTTTTAAACTCAAGTAGGAAAACTATGAGATTTCTGTCTGTGTATATCTGGATGTATGTATGTATGTCTGTGTATATGTTATAGACATGATATGTGTCTACCTTCAGATGGTATTATCAAAATTAATTTGTAAAAGATGTCTATTTACCAGCAATTCCACTATTGGGCCTATACCCTGAGAAAACCATAATCCAAAAAGAAACTTGTACCAAAAAGAAACATGTTCATTGCAGCCCTATTTACAATAGCCAGGACATGGAAGCAACCTAGATGCCCATCAACAGATGAATGGATAAAGAAGATGTGGCACAAATATACAATGGAATATTACTCAGCCATAAAAAGGGATGAAATTGTGTTATTTGTAGTGAGGTCATACAGAGTGAAGTAAGCCAGAAAGAGAAAAACAAATACCATATGCTAACTCATTATATATGGAATCTAAAAAAATGGTACTGATGAACCCAGTGACAGAGCAAGAATAAAGATGCAGATGTAGAGAGTGGACTTGAGAACATGGAGGGGCAGGAAAGGGGAAGCTGGGACAAAGCGAGAGAGTAGCATTGACATATATACACTACCAAATGTAAAATAGATAGCTAGTGGGAAGCTGCTGCATAACACAGGGAGATCAACTTGTGTGATGACTTAGAGGGCCAGGATAGGGATGGAGGGGATATGAGGATATATGTATAAACACAGTTGATTCACTTTGTTGTACAGCAAAAACTGGCACAATGGTGTAAAACAATTATATTCCAATAAAGAGCTTAAAAAAATGAAAAAAAAAGATCTCTATTTTAAAAAGCTTAAACAAGTAAGTACTTATATAAATTCTCAGAAATATAAACTTACCCGAAGGAATTTTGGGTTCATGTGATTTGGGAAATATTCAATATTAAATTAATATTTAGCATTAAAGTTAAAGTTGTTGATGTAATTAATACAGACATATCTTTAGAGTCATCAACATGAGAATAATACTTTTATTGTACCTGGGCTTATGGAAAGTCAATAAACTCATGTTATCCCTGTTAGAAAATTTGTCAACAAGAAAATTAACTTGGTATGATGATAGTTTTGTAAGTAATAAAATAGAGATAAATGGTTTTTAAATAGATTCCTTAAGAATAATTATGTTTTATGGTAAGCTTACTTAAAAATAGTTTCTCCAGTTTTTTGTTTACTTGAAACTTTAGTTTTGCTAAATTAAGTTTGATGATGGGGATTCATTTAATGTCTAGATTATTTTTAATAAGATAAAATACTAAAACATTAATGCTAAGCAAGTATATGTTTACCTGCTTTTGTCTTTTATTAGAGAAAAACTAAAGATGTTTGGTTGATTGGACACACATCTTGTACCACGTTGAGGAAAGAAATTATGCTGTGAGAATGTGTATGTTTCTAGAGATTATGGAATATGTATATAAGTTTGATAATCAGGAAATGCTGGTGTAACAGACAGTTCACAATTGTTGCCTCTTGGTTTTCTGCTAGAGATTAAGGTTCTGAAGGGTTAAAAATTGTGGTATGTATGTAATTAAACCTACTAAAACAATAAGCGAAATATTTCAGTATGCAAGGAAAGTAAGATGTGTGATTCCAGTAAAAGAAGATATGATAAATGGAAGTGCATTTTGTTAAGGTAAAAAGAATGTGATTTTGTCCTGAGTCTGGTTATTTCTATGGGAAAGAAAATGAGACAAATTTGGATATAGAAATTTGTGGGAGGTTTGTGGAAAAGGCACCCTGAGAAAAGGTGGTGGTCAGGACTGGCTAAGATTAGACTGAATTTAAAGGTAAGCTGCTGCAAAACTAGAATTTGGTTCTCTCCCTGTTAGGAGGACAAAGTTTTCTTGGAATATTGATCTGTGTTTCATAACGGATTGTGAAAGTTTCTTTACATTTTAAGCAATCTGTATTTGTCTTTGAAATATTTTATTGTCACTTTGGTTAAGTGAATGACTAAACATTTTTTTCACAGTGACTTATTTGACTGTTTTAAAAACCTTTTTGATGTTTTTGAAACACTTTCGCAAACTCAAATTCTAAATGAAGTCTTTTGGTTTAGAACTAACTTTGAGATTATTTTTCTCTCCTTATGAAAAGAGAGATGTTAAACTAATTAGGCATGTTTTCATGGGAAAAATTGTCAAGTAAAAAGTAATATTCAGCCTTCTTTAAGTAGTGTTCATATAAATATGCATTATAAGTATTCCAGAAATTATATGAAATTCCTAGAAGTCTTATATGTCCTGACATAAAATGTTATCTGTCATCAAAATTGAGGCTAATGCTAAAGGGACTGAACTCAAGTCTCAGGGAAATGCCCAGCGGACTTTCATGCAAAGGCAACAACAACAGAATCTGTAAAGATTATGGCACGTATACATAAAGTCCATTCTACTTCTGCAAAAAATTAACCCCTCATTGTCAGACTTTTGCCCTCCTGATGTCCTTGTAACATGGCAACAGTCTGCTCCTAAATCAGAGAAATCAAGATGAGTAAGGAATAGCTGTAAATTAAGTAGTTGGGCCTTGGGAAACCTGAGATGACTGCTTGGCTCTTTCTAGATCTCTGGCAAACTCCATTTTTCATTTGATGGGCTAAAGCTTTCCCTGACTGCAGCGCTGATTCTCTCACAATGACAAAGAAACTGTTAGAAAATGTGTTTTCTGCTTGGGGTATACCTTCTACAGTCTCCAGTGATCAATGCACCCACTTCCCTGTGTAGATCGTAGGAGCCTTAACAAAAACCTTGCAAACTTCTTAAAATTATCACTGACACTATCACCTTCAATCATCAGGCAAGATCAACAGAACTAAAGGAAAAATTGAACTCAAGCAGTGCAAGAATTAGTTACATGGGATTGAATGAACTGATAAATATAATAATTTTAGTGCTTTTTTTTCTCTGAAATATTACTGTCTTTTCGTCTTTGTTTTCCAGATATAAGGAAACATTTCCCCTAAACTAATTATGACTTAACACCAATTTGGTAAATTATACTTTTGCAATCAGAATTAAAGCCTTTCTCTTTTCTCCCTACCTGATCCCACCAGAATTTGGAAACTCTTAGTTAGTGAATATTATTATTTTCATGATAATAAAGTTATTTGCATGAGTTCAATAAGAATTTGTTCTCCTTATAAACAAGACACAATTGGAAACGTTGACGATATTACTATGGTTTTGTGGGATTTTTTTTTTTTTGCTATTTTATTTTATTTGTAAAGGACTTTTATTGAGATATAATTGACATAAATAAACTGCATATATTTAAAGTGTACAATTTGACTTTTTTTCTTATTAGTAACGTATATATGGCAATCCCAATCTCCCAATTCATCCCACCCCAAACCTCCCCCCCACCCGCGCCATTTTCCCTCCTTGGTGTCCATATGTTTGTTCTCTATATCTGTGTCTCTATTTCTGTCTTGCAAACCAGTTTATCTGTACCTTTTTTCTAGATTCTGTATATATACGTTAATATACAATATTTGTTTTTCTCTTTCTGACTTGCTTCACTCTGTATGACAGTCTCTAGGTCCATCCATGTCTCCACAAATGTCCCAATTTCGTTCCTTTTTACGGCTGAGTAATATTCCATTGTACATATGTACCACATCTTCTTTATCCATTCATCTGTCGATGGACATTTAGGTTGCTTCCATGACCTGGCTATTGTAAATAGTGCTACAATGAACATTGGGGTACATGTGTCTTTTTGAATTATGGTTTTATCTGGATATATGTCCAGTAGTGGGATTGCTGGGTCATATGGTAATTCCATTTTTAGTTTTTTAAGGAACCCCCATACTGTTCTCTATAGTGGCTATACCAATTTACATTCCCACCAACAGTGCAGGTGGGTTCCCTTTTCTCCACACCCTCTCCAGCATTTATTGTTTGTAGATTTTCTGATGATGCCAATCTAACCGGTGTGAGGTGATGCCTCGTAGTTTTGATTTGCATTTCTCTAAGAATTAGTGATGTTGAGCAGCTTTTCATGTGCCTCTTGGCCACCCATATGTCTTCTTTGGAGAAATGCCTATTTAGGTCTTCTGCCCATTTTTTAAGCTCATTTTTGGAGTATAATTGCTTTACACTATTGTGCCAGTTTCTGCTGTACAACAAAGTGAATCAGCTGTATTTGTACATATATCCCCATATCCCCTCCCTTCTGCGACCCCTTCCAACCCTCCCTATCCCACCCCTGTAAGTCATCACCAATCATCAAGTTGATCTCCCTGTGTTATGCAGCAGCTTCCCACTAGCTATCTATTTTACATTTGGTAGTGTATATATGTCAATGCTACTCTCTCACTTCATCCCAGCTTCCCCTTCGTCAACCCCCCTCTGCCCTCAAGTCCGTTCTCTGCATCTACATCTTTATTCTTGCCCTGCCACTGGGTTCATCAGAACCATTTTTTTAGATTTCATGTATATGAGTTAGCATATGGCATTTGTTTTTCTCTTTCTGGCTTACTTCGCTCTGTGTGACAGATTCTAGGTCCATCCACCTCACTACAAATTAACGCAATTTCATTCCTTTTTATGGCTGAGTAATAGTCCATTGTATATTTGTGCCACATCTTCTTTATCCATTCATCTGTTGATGGGCATCTAGGTTGCTTCCATGTCCTGGCTATTGTAAATAGCACTCTGCCCATTTTTTGATTGGGTTGTTTGTTTTTTTGATATTGAGCTGTATGAAATTACTATGGTTTTAACCAAAATGTCATATTTGGGAATATACATGAAATAAAGTATGGCTAGATAGTTTTAAAGAACTAAGGTAGACTTTATGGGACCATAAAGCCCATTGAAAAAACAAGCTGGTACCTTACTTACAGGGTTCCCAGCAACCTTACCAAGTGATTAAGGAGGGCCACTTCCTGGCACTTACAGGAACCTCAAGATATTTTGGATCTTGAGAAGAGAGAAATCCTACCAAACCTGTAGTTATTATAGGCAGAATCTGATGGCAAGTCCTTGGCATGACTTTCCTGGCCTTAAGAAACCTTTTAAAAATTCCATTTGAGATTCCTTATGAAAAGGCCCAGTGAAGTCAAACTTCAAAGAGCCCATATGATTAATTACACTTATGTAAACAATCAGGCCAAGTTTATTGAAACCAGACTTATGTTGCAAACAAATTAATTTGGATATATTTTATAGAGATGTGGATAATTTCAGAGAGAAAAAATAGTTTCATTAATATACCTTTATGGGTGTTAAGCTCTCATGATAATAAATATCATTGGGGTTTGATGTTTCTTGACTGAGACTCATTTCCTAGATGGCTCCTTGTTTCTATGTTACATGATTGTAAAGCTTAACTGAATTATTAAAAGGACATTCTAGGCTTGTTTCTGAAGCTTACCTCAGTAATCAGTCTTTGGATGAAGATCAGATGCGCCATGACCTGTAGCCGGGAGATTGTACACATTGGAAAAGACATCAAAGAAAAGATTCTTTGCAGTCATGTTGTAAAGGAACTTATCATGTATTATTTACTAATCCATGTGCTGTCAAATTAAAGGGCATAGACTCATGGATACACATCTCTCACTTAAAAAGGGCCCCTCCACCCGAGAGGACTTTGACAGCTGTTTCTGACACCTGGCCGTCACTGACTAAGGCATGCACTATCGAGACAGGATGAGAAGACGTCAGTATAGACAGCTGAACCAAGTATCTGGACCAGGCCTGTAAGACTTACTCTACCAGTTCAGTTGGACTGTTTACCAAATGCTTGTCTTTCTATCAAATTGAAAATTATTGTTTTATTTCTGAAACATTGCTTTCACCACAATGTTCAGGATGGAAAGAACATTCTCTAGTAATGTTGTCATAGCGTATGGCTACTGAGGGCAATCAGATTGTTGGATCTGTTATCAAATTCCTCAGTCAATACAGGGCTCATGTAGGCCCCTCTTAATACCTATCACTGATTTTTCTGTTGTTCCAAACATTACCACTCACCTCGACGGACCTCTCTCTGGCCTGACATTTCAGTTTCAAATTCTTATTTGAACATAAATAAAACGTATTAATGTGTCCATCCCTTGTCTGATACTGTCCTCAATCCTTAGAGACCAGATACTACTTACCCTAGGACCGCTTCACTCTGTGCCTTGCTTAATTAACAAACATCTTAAAGAGAAAAACACGAGTAAATTATGCCATTACTTTCAAATGTCAAATGCCATATAGTTTTTGGAAAACCTGCAAGAAAAATGACCCATGGTTTAATACTGTGTTAAGAAAACTTCCAATTAACAAGGCTATCAATGAGATTGCTGGTGTTCCCCCAGGTTTTATCTTTGTATGTGGTATTAGAATTTGGCCCACTTTCCCAAAGATGGGCACATAAATGTCTTAATAGCTGGCAAACAGAATCATCATGTTTACTGGTACATTATGCTACTCCATTGTCTATATGTGAGGTAATAGATGAACCTCCTTTCTCTATTCATTACAGAGTCAAGAGATCCATTTTAGCAGGATACCAAGATACCTGGGGGAAAAGTCTTCTGGGAATCTTGATTCCTAGTGCAGGAGTATGTGCAAATGGAGATTTGACCGGGAATTTGTCAGTTACCATTGGTCAGATAGCTGAGGATACTGCAAAAAGCATCGCAGCACAACAGACGTCCCTCAACTCCTTAGCCCAAGTAGTATTTGATAAAGAGGTTGCTGGCTGAACAAAGAGGTTTTTGTGCTATTGCTCACATTACTTGCACTTATACCAACAGCTGTGGAAAAGTAGGTATACACTTAGAAAAAAAATTCCCAAAAGGCAAAAAGGCTAAAAGATGTATAGGAAACCAACCCATTAAATAATCTGTTTGGTTAGCTCCCCTCAGTAATAGGCATTTTTTTCCTGCTTTGCGTTACAGACAGCAATCATTGTCGCAGTATGTATTATTATTCTTTTCCTAGCTATCCAGGTACTCATGACAGGTGTCACTGTTTGCTCTAAGTTGACTGCTCCAAGCACATATACCATGTTTGTGCAACAAATTGATATAATTGATAATATAGCCTATAAAATGTTTACCCATCATCATATACCTCTGTGTTTACCTTGGTTGATTAATTAATGACTCCCCAATAAGAATAATCAGGCAACTCTTTTCCTATAAAAAAGAGAGGAAGTCCTAGCACCGAGAGACATGTTGGACAGGCAGCGACCACTCTGGCATCAAGGGACCAATATTTTGGTCATCACTGCTTTCTTTTGAAAGATTTTATTCAATCAAAAAAACTAAATGATGGAAGAAAATTTCACATATCAAGGTATGGGGAAGTCATTCTGGCTTCTAGATCATTTAGCTTAAACTTTATGCTAACTAGAACAGACTGTTTTTGTGACCTATTAAACAGCCTGTTCTGTGACCTATGTTGTACATCTGCTTTAATTGATTAACAAAAAGGCTGCACTGACCAGAGTAAAACTGTCCATTTTAAAGATAAATATTAAATGCCTCCCTTCCTGGGACACCAGTGCTGGTACTCCTTTGATGATATCTCCTTTCCCAGGTGCCAGGGCTTTACTGACTCGCTGTGTATGTGCTGATCTTTCTGTTTTGAAACCATGAAGAAATGTACTCTTGTCATGTTAGATGTTCTTTTTTCTGACAAGGTACACAATTGTTCTGAAAACCATGCTTCTCTGGAACAGTTTTTGAGAACTATCGGAGACACTGTCCTGGCTCAAATAAAACTCTCTTTTATTATTATTATTCATTGATTATTGATGATTTCTGTCACCAAAACATATGCCCAGACATTGTGAAAAGGCTCCTGGGATGGACATCCCCCTCCCCACTTAAGAACCACTGTTTTATGCTGACCAATCATCCTACTTTGCCCTGGACTGAGGGATTTACCGGAGATTTAGTGCTAAAACCAAGACAGTTGGGGACAAAGTAGGATGATTAGCCATCCTATAAGTGGAATTTCATCTCCTGCTTACATAAGGTCTGTTGTGGAGAGGGGTATTGTGTTGACAGCGTGGTGGATGTCCTGGCAGTCTTCAGTCTCTCTAAGTTATTTCTGTACCAAGCACATCTGCCCAATGCTACTTTCTTCCCTGCTCATATCCTTCAAGGGGTGTAGGGGAAGTGACCTACTTCAGAGAGGCTAGCTGAGTAGAAGAAGACCAGAGAGAATGCTGGTAGATGTGTGTGTGTGTGTGTGCGTGTGCGTGTGCGTGTGCGTGTGTGTGTGTTTGTGTGTGTGGGGGGAGGGGAAGCTGGGTGCTGGATTTTACAGCCCATTGGTGCTGACAAGGTGGGTAATATGCATGTGTGTTTATACCAGGAGTTAATGGAGACTGGATGCGGGAAGGTTTTCAGCTCTGTGTTAATTTGGCCTATGCCTACGAGATATGCACATTTTATTTGGTACAGTATTTTGAAATATTTTTGTGAGTTTTTCTGACAATTTAATCAAGGGTGTTTCCCTGAGAGAAACAGAAGGGAAACCTCAAAAGTGATTTGTTATTAGGATTATTTTTGTTGTGCTGTTGAGAATACACTTGCAATAGTAATACAAATTTTGATTGTTTGCATATTTACAAAGCACTTGCAAACATACATCATTTGTCCCTCAGCCTTTTGCTCTTGATGTCATTCATTTGCCCACCTACAGGATGAAGATAAGTGAGTTCTGAAAGTGATAAGAGACCTGCTGAGGTCAAATGCCAGATTTTGCATCTGCATCACTGAACTCTGCATCTTGTGACTCCAGACTCCTCCAGGCTCTGGGAGAATGAGTCCTGCGTCTAAGTGCTGAGTCTAGGTTGTTGTAAATCTATATGGTAAAATGACAAGTGCAGACGCAGAAGATGTGAATCATCTTTATTGCCATGACAGTGACTATGACCATGGCCCTTCCCCCTTCTCTGTCTTCAGCAAGTAGGGGGATGAAGCAGCTTCCACGAGGGTAGTGCCCAAGACCCAGGGTCACCTGGCACCAAGGCATCCCCCTTGCTGATATCTGCTCTGTGCTCTTTGACACAGGTGTTGGGGATGCGATTTACTGTGTATGATTGTTTGCATTTTCCTTGATTATGTAAATGGGTGGCTTTTGCCAAGAACTCTCTGTGCCCCGAAGCTCTAAGCTTAGTCCCTCCCATTGGCTGAGTTCATTTCATTTTTGTAGGGAGGCGTACTTTCCAAGTTGCAGAGCAGTGATAACTGGCAGTGCCTCTTGGGCGTAAGGTGTTTGGAGTTCAGGGACCCCCAACCAGTGACAATGACAGCAGATGAGTTGGTTTTCTTTGTGAATGGCAAAAAGGTAAGCAGAAGCTGACCTTTTCTCTGGTTTCCCTGCTCCCTGGGAGGGATGTGTGTCCTCTGGAAAAGGCCTGTTCTTGTTGTCTCTCTCTTGTGTTCTCCCTCATTTGTTTGCTCTCTTTCTCTCTCTCCCTTCAAAGCTGTTGCTGCATTTGGGGTAACACTGGGGAAAGAAGACCTTCTCAGGGTTAGAACGCAGTCAAGATACTCACAGGCAAAGGAGAAGAAAGGAGTCTGTGAGCTCCACCCACACTCCCTGCCGCCTCTTCGCAGTAATAGAGACACCGGCAGGAAGCTGAGACAGGTGGAGAGAAGCTGAGAAAGGTGGACAGGGTTCTAGGTGCGATTGGAGATCGCCTCCATTTCTGTGTTTAATCAAGTGTATCCTAAGGCTCTCTTTACTGTGTTGCTCTCTTTACTGATAAAAGGAGCAGGAACGCGTTTTCTTGCTAATCTCAGGGTATAAGATCTACACAGCTTTGAGTCTGATAGTTCACCCATGTAAATATAACAGCTAACTTGTGTGAGGACATGTACTGACATCTTGTGGCAGGCCACAATTTTTGTTTCCTAAAGGGCACCATCTGCACCGCCCTGCCCCCGCCGCCACTGACCCACTTATACAAATATTGCAAACCTCTTACTTTGAGAAAAATTACTCACTTGGATTAACTTCATTAGTGCACAGAGACCTAGGGAAGATGGGGCTGGGGTGGGGCAGAGGGGGTCTATGACAAGGGTACCAGTCCTTGTAGCCTTAGAAGGTGAGAATCTTTGCAGATTTTGATGCAGGTGCAGGGAGAAGAGGGGACAAACACATCACATTGTCTCCATTGTCCACTTGCACTCCCTCCATGGGTGCTGAGGTGCTCACATCTGCTTCAGCTCCCCGGATGGGAAGGAAAGGGACAATAAGAAGGTAGCTGTGGTTGCACCTTGTGAATGGCTGTGTGGACAGTATTAGTGATGATTGTATCCAGTCGTCAGAGCGATTTTATGTCTTTTGCAATATTGGCAATTTTGAGTTGAGAAACCGGGCTACTTTGGAGGCAATTTTCAAGAACTAAAATGCATGCAGTGCTTAAACTGTCAGAGTGCGTTTGGGTGACTAGCAGGGGAGTTCCACAAGCCATTGCATCATCAGTGCTCCCAGGACTGTTGGATTCAGGTTGAGTGGTATCACCAGGTGGTCCTTGGGAATGTGGTCAGCTGTGCTCTTTCAGGTGCAGAGTTGTCTGTCTGTGCTGACTATCTTTCAGGACTGGACTCTGGTAGCAAACTAAGAGGTAGGGCAAAGCTTCCATGTTGCTGGTTGTAAGACTTGCAGCCAAGAATTCCAACGACTTTGTCCTGTTCAGCAATTACATTGTAGAGATTTAAGAAACAGTTGTTGAATTGGCTTTCTCAACCCATTACTTACACAGAGGCATCTTCATGGCATTTTTCCAAGCAACTTTTATGTTGGGTGAGAAGCCGGATTCAGCGACTTCTAAGGCAAAGTCTCACTCTAAGGTCTGATTTTTTATTAAGCCATCAACTCATGTGTGACAGTACGAGGTTGTATCCTTCTTTGGGGATGGTTTGCTATAATGCACTGGATCTAGAAAGGAGAATTTCAAGGTAAATCTTGTTTGGTGAAAATTGTTTCCCCATGTATTTTATTTTCACCTTAGGAAAGCAATTTAAAATTTTTACATGGTATCATTACATCAAACCCTACTGTCTCTTGAAGCTTCTACTACTACCAGTTTCTGTGATGAATATCGGTGCTTTTAATTTTATAAATGTGTGGCCTTTTGAGAATCTGTTGGAAAGGTGGTGAGGCAATGCAAAGAGGAATGAGTTGAAAGCAGTGCTATAAAAAATAGACCAAGCAAGGGAATTAGCAGTCAAATCAAGGCAGTTATAAGTTTCTTCTTGTGAATTCTATTCACAAGATATTTTAGATTTTTCGTTACCAGATATTGTGCAAGGAGGTTACCAAAGAAGCTGTTGGAACTTGGTGATTCATTCTTAAATATCAGCTTCCTACTTTTCCTGTTTCAGACCACTGTCTAGGACTCTGTCTTCACTTGCTGTGGTCCTGGAAAGGGTGTAAGATGCAAATGATCAAATTCCTCTAGGGCCTTCTGTGGTGGTGACAGGCCTTGGTGACTATGGTTTCCACATCTTCTGAGTCAGAGTCAAAGGGAAAGAACTGCCTAGGATTTTGATATCACTGTAGTGACCATCCTCTTAGAAGGTAGGATCCTTGTTTTCCCAAACAGTCACTCTCTGGCTAGTGTAGATGGTGGCCCCAGGAGGAGTCTGGGAAGATTTGGCATGTAGAATGCAGCTGAAAGTGTCCAGGAGTGACCCCACGAGAAACAGCAGTCAGTGATGAGTCCACACACACTCAGTCTCTCACCCACCCACGTCGTCAACACTTACAGTCTCCTCCCAGGCCTGAGCCTATGGGACACGTATGCATTGGAGGCATATGATCTCTAAGACCAGGCACTTATCTTTGGGGAGCTTATGAACTAGTGACAAATTGGATTGTGATTAGGTAAAGTACCATATTCCAAAATGTATTTCAAAGAAAAGTATCCCCACAAGATACTCTTCTTAGATATTCTTAGACCACTTTGTATAGTGTTGGCACATAGTAGGTGTTCAATTAATGTGGACAGAATGAATGGATGAATATTAACACCCTGAGAAACCCTCTACTAAAGAAATTTGTTTTTCAAACTTTGTACTTTAAGGGTATTTTAAATTGACAAGGAAGTTGCAAGAAGAATACAAAGAAATATTAAATAAACTTACCCACATTCAACATCTGTTAACATTTTACTACATTTTCTTTAACATCCTCTCTTTAAGTATATATACCTATGATGTATACATGTGTATAGATCTATGTATATACATAGGTACATAAATACATAATGCTATATATTTATTTATGCATGCAATTAATTGGAATAAATACATAAAGTATAAAATTTTCTTTCTGAACTGTTGAGGATAAATTTCAGATATCAGGGACTTCCCTGGTGGTCCAGTGGTTAAGAATCCACCTTCCATTGCAGGGGACGCAGGTTCAATCCCTGGTTGGGGAACTAAGATCCCACATGCTGCAGGGCAAATAAGCCTGTGCGCTCTAGAGCCTGCGCGCCACAAGCAGAGAGCCCGCTTGTCACAACAAAGATCCTTTGTGCCACAACTAAGACCTGATGCAGCCAAATGAATAAATAAATAAATATAAAAAAATAAGTTTCAGATATCATGCTTCTTTATCTCTTAAACTAAGAATAAGGGTATTCTTACAGAACCACAATCTATTTATAAGAACCAGAATGTCTAGCACTAATATAACACTTTTGTCTAATCTATAGACTTTACGTAGAGCATTATTCCAAATTTCCCAATGATGTCCTTTATGGCTTTCCCCCTCCAATCCCAGGATCCAGGATCATGCCTCCTACTTAGTTGTCACGTCTCTTTGGTCTCCTTTAATCTGGATCAGTTCCTTAGTTTTCCTTTGTCTTTTGTGACATTGATGTTTATGAAGAGAACAAGCCATTATTTTTTAGAATGTCCCTCATTTTGAGTTTGTGTCATGCTTTCTTATACTTAGACTCAGAGTCTGCATTTTGGGCAGAGTACCAGCGACGTGACGAGTCTTTCTTGGTAGATTGTATCAGGAAGCACAAGTTATCGGTTCTCCCCATTATTTGTGATTTGAACTCTGGAAGGTGGTGTCCACCAGGTTTATCCACCATAAGATGACTCTTTTCCCCTTTCTAATTAATGACTAATCTGTGACAAGATCCTATGGGACTAGGTAAATATCTTGATTATCAAACTTTCACCCACTAGTTGCAGCATCCATTGATGATTCTTGACTGGATCAGTTATCGTGCTGATTACAACCATATTTACTAGTTGGCGTTCTTCTGTCAGGAATAACTTTCCTTTCTCTCCTACTTGTTTGTTTGTTTATTTATGAATGATCAGTTTGGACTCATGAGTTTTAATGCTATTTAATGGGTTATAATCCATTATGGCTGTTATTTGTTTTGGTGCTTGAGTTTTACCAGCACAATCTGTTTAACCTAGCATTTCCTAAGCTCACTTCCCCACAGTGACTTTCTTTTAGAATACACATTTCCTTTGGGCATCCTGTTGAGAGAGGGTTCTGTGGTGTTTGCTGGGGCAAACACTGCAGCTATGCCATGAGAGTGTCATGGTCATTCTCTGAGGAATTCAAGGAAGGTTGGACCACTTGTGACTGGGATGATAGGGAAGTGTTTGGGGTCTTCCGATAAGTCAAGATGCAGGTAGAAGAGGAATGGAATGGCCAAAGGCACAGGAGTTAGAAGGTTTAAGTTGTATTTTCACTAGAGTATGAAGATCAGCTTGGCAGGGGAGTAGGAGCAGGACAGGCTGAAAATGAAGATTGGGGACACATTGAAAAGGGTCTTGAAAGACACCCTAAGGAACTTGGGTGCTATCTTGAACATGTAGGAGGTCACTGAAGACATCGAGCCGAGAACTGATGGGATGTGTTAAAAGGAGAGCAGCAGGACAGGAAGAAGGAGAGGGTAGTAACCTAAGAGGCTCTTACTGCCATCTGTGAGAAAGGTAATAAGGATCTTTATTTTGCGCATTTATGATTTGTTCTCTAAGAGAAAAGAAACAATTCTTTTGTGAAATTTGTAAACAGGACTTTGAACAAGCTGGACATGTTAGGTGTAATCATAAAAGAAAATTAATTTTATCTTCTACTTTCCTCTCAACTTTATTCAAGGGGTAAATTCTGGTAGTTTCATGACCTTCTGGATTACTTTTAGTCAATAAAAAATCCTATGGGCAATTATAAGTTGCCAAACACAGTTTCAATTCAGGACAGAGAAGAGAGGGTAGTGAGAAAGTTCTTGTTTAATAGGTGCTGGTGTAGGATGACTCCCCACTGCTAGGAATCTTCAATTGCAAGTCTCATGACATGAGGGGTGTGTTTTTTCAGTCTGGCTTCTCTCCCTCAGTCTCCAGTTTTGAGAGGTCCGCTCCACAGACTCTGATGGAGGTCCCATCACCTCCTGTAGGCAGTCTCTCAGCTGTGATTTAAACACATTCAAGCAAACTCTCTCTCTCATGTGTGGCCTGTGCTAGGTCCATGGCCAACACTTTCACATCCTTTGCTCTTCCAAACTCTGGGAGCACACATCAATCCTTACACTACAATTCTTCCTCAGCTTGTCAGGTAAGACTTTCTCTAGCTTTTAGATAAGCCAGACCACCACATGCCCTGCTGCATGTGAACTTTACATGTAGGGCTATGGAAGTGCCTCATGAAGTTGGAAATGCGAGGCAGATACCTCCTCCTCCCAGCTTTAGGAAGATGTGGGACTCATAGTACAGCTCTCTCTAAAGAAACTCTTATCACATATTCTCTCCCCTTAATCATCCTAATCACCCAAACACTTTTAGGCTTGATAATGCATGAGAAGAAGTGAAATAGGTTTTCATAGATTTCCTTTGATGATGTGCGTCAGGAACTGGCACCGTACTTTGTAGACAACCTTTCCATCTTATTGAACATTCTGTTCATGGGCCTTTGGTTTGAGATTTCTCCTCCATTTCTTTTTTTTATTATTATTTATTTATTTATGCTGTGTTGGGTCTTTGTTGCTGTGTGTGGCCTCTCTCTAGTTGCGGCCAACAGGGGCTATTCTTTGTTGTGGTGTGCGGGCTTCTCATTGCAATGGCTTCGGTGGCTTCTCTTGTTTTGAAGCATGGGCTCTAGGCACTCGGGCTTCAGTAGTTGTGGCACATGGGCTCAGCAGTTGTGGTGCACGGGCTTAGTTGCTCCAGGGCATGTGGGATCTTCCCGACCCAGGGCTTGAACCCGTGTATCCTGCATTGGTAGGAGGATTCTTAACCACTGTGCCACCAGGGAAGTCCCTTCTGCTCCATTTCTAACCCACATTAGTGTTGTTGACTGTGATAACTCAAAGCATGCAATACCCCACTATGAGCACAGGCCCACAGACTGGCCATGTATTGCCTGAGTGCCTGCACTCCAGGAGCAAAGACAGAGGTCTGCATGTGGCTGCCCTCGGCTGTCCCTGGCATTCATAGATGTACTCCAGCAGCTGGAAATGGAACGGCATGTTCAGCTTGAAGAGGACTTGGCCTTAGTCAGCCCAGCGTGGCAGATGCCACACCTAAGGGCTCTGCGGTGGTCCAGAGCTGAGCACTAATGCACCATTTTAACATTGCAGGTGTCAGCAGGTGCACAACTTGGCTTGCAGCTAATATGTTCATCTTACGGAATTATCAAGAAAAACAACTTCATTTTCATGATATATTTAGCACATCTCCATTAACTCTACAAATTCTTCGATGAGACAATGGCTAAGTATACCTATGCCATAGTTTTCTTTTGTGTTTGTTCTTGTAGGTGGTGGAGAAAGATGCAGATCCAGAAACAACCCTTTTGGCCTACCTGAGAAGAAAGTGTATCCTGACTCTGGAGAGGGGGTGAGGGAGAGAGGGCTCCGGGGACTCGTTCTCTGGGCCTTACGCCGTTTGCCAGTGACTGGTCTGGAGGCTGTGAAGTGCAGAGGGAAGAGCACTGGGTTAGGGCTCTGGACCCTGTGTCTGAGCTGCAGGTCTGTCACTTGGGCTGTGTGACCCTGGGAAGTCAAGCTGAAATTCTCAGCTGCCGAGTAAGTATATGGTTCTTGATGTTCTTCAAGGTCTCTTGCATTTAAGACTCTAGTAACGCCGAGGTTTAATCCTGGGCCTGTAAAACAAGCAGCTCCAAAAGGCCCTCCTTAGCCCTGGCAAGCTTCATGGTCACTTCCCTCCCCCCACCCCCAGGAGGAGCAGGGCCTGCCTCAGCAGACCTTTGCTAATACATAAATGGGCTTCCCAGGACGGTGGAGAGAAAGTCAGGGGAAGGGGTAGGTTTGGGGAAAGGGATGCCTGAGCTGGGAATCATGTAGAGGCACCATCCACTGTGGGAATGGCGGGCTCTGGGAAGCATGGAGTGGGGGACCCCTTGGTGGGGGGTGCCACGCTGCCCCCAGCGTGGGGAGGGCTTCTCTACGATCCCCCATCCCTTTTGTTCTTCTGTAGAAGGAAAGTGTTCTGCGACCCTGGAACAAAAACAACAACAAAGATAGGGTAGGAGCTAACATTAATGGAGCTAATGTTAACACTGACCATATATGGGTGGAGTTCAAGGCTCTCTCACTGACCCCACAGCGAGCCCTTTGGCAGAGGAGAAAATGAGGCTGGACGTGGTAAGGGACCTGTCTCCCCATCATGTTTTCTGGGCAAATGCTGGCAGACCTGGACTGAAGCCCAGGGCCACGCTCTGAGACTCCCACCCGCACTGGAAACCCTCTAGGGATCTGTTGGAGAGCAATGCGCATCTGACCACTGTCAATAAACCCATGTGGCTCCCAGAGGCAGGGATGTCTGGTGGCTCCTTCCAGTGACATATTTTAGGACAACAAAGGATTGTTTCAGCCCCTGCAGAAGCGAGCCTGGAATCCATGGCCTTGCCTCTGGTTCTTTCGCCTCCTATCAGCGAGCGGCTGGCTCTAGTGTACTTTGACCTGGAGGGTGCAGGTCTGGAGGTTCATAGCACATGGACCTGATGGCATTTTTGTAGAGGCGGAGTCACTTAGTGGGACCAGGGGACTGCATGGAACTCCATTTCCAGCCCATCTACCTGGGTGGTCTGGGAAGAGCAGCTCATTCTTAAAGATTGTTGATGTCAATTTTAGATTTCTAATAAGGTTTTGAAGACCTGACAGCCTCAGAAATTCCTGATCATAGCAGTTGGCTGGTTTAAAGGCCAAATCTCAAATGAAATCCATACCTGAAAGTTAGCATGTAAATATGATGTCCTCGTGGCTTGTTGCTGCTTGTGTTGAGAGTTCATTTGTGGGAGCTCCCGTCGAGAGGGAAGACCCTAGCTTTGACTTGTACCCTGGCTTCCAGAAAGATCCCCAGGCTAGCAGAAGACCTCTAGACTACTGAGGACTGCTTCCATTCGTCCTCATGTGCCCCTAGGGTGGTCTAAACTGCTGATCTCATATGTCCAGACTAGTGAAAAGCATAACTCAAGACCTAGATAGACCTCCCTAGCTGTGCTTTAAAAGAGGCAGCAGCATGGTGAAGGACGAGGCCCCCACTCTGGAGTCAGACGACTGTGTTTTGGCCCTAACACTCAAGGTAACACGAGTGACTGTTACCTTGCAGGACTCATGTTACATCTTGTCTCAGTCTTTCCTTTCTTTCCTTCCTTCCTTCCTTCCTTCCTTCCTTCCTTCCTTCCTTCCTCCCTCCCTCCCTCCCTCCCTCCCTCTCTTTCTTTCTTTCTTTCTTTCCCTCTTTCTCTCTCTCCCCCTTCCTTCCTACTTTCCTTCCTTCCTACAGTTCCTGCCCTACCTACTACCACATTATTGTCAAGATCAAAGAGGTCCATGTGTATAGGTGCTTTCCAAGTAGAAGATGCTCTATCATTGTTAGTTATTAGTTTTATCTTGAAATTAGGGAAGTGGCCAGGAAATAATAGCCTCAGCTCCTTCCATCTTCAATAGGAAGCTGGGTGGCTTGGAGGCCTGTGGACCTGAGAGAAAAGAAGCAATGGAGCCCGTGTGTCCCAGGGAAGGAGGCCACCATAATTGCTGTTCTCCAGAATAGCCTATTAGCTAGGCACTTTTCAAGCACAAAGTATCAGAGTCTTTATTTCTCCCAATATATGAGATGGCTCCAATATTGGTTTCTGACCTCAAAAATATCTTCATTTTAATTTCCATTCACATATTCTATGGAATAGATATTCAGAAGTCCCTGGTCCAGCTATAATTTTGATTGCTGGACTTCATCAGTCCAACAGGTTTGGTGGAGGGATGAGGGAAGCTGAACTCGGCAAGTCCCAAGTGGCTTCATGGCAAGCCCAGCCTGGGTGATGTGAGGGCTGCCCCACGTGTTCAGTCTTTGAGGTGCCTGATTCACCTGCCCAGTGAGACCACAAGGTTAGGGGCCTGTTAAGACTACACCTAGAAGACCTCAATCCCAAGAAAATCTCCAGGACTAGAGAGCAGTGGAACTCTGGTCCCAGGGGATGACAGGTGGGTGCTGGTGCCTTTCCTCTTCTGTTCAGTGGAGCTGGCCCCATCCCCTGCCTCCCTGGGGTGCTAGGCAGCCTCTTTGAATGGGAGGCTCAGTGGGTCTGCTGCCTCCCAGGTTGAGGGGCCTGAGCCTGTGTGTGGAGGGCGGGCTCTTCACTAGAAGCTCAGCCCAGGCATTTCCCAGCAGCCCAACAAAGGCTTTTTTTCTCTGAGTTCATATTCCTTAACCCTTGACCATCCAGTGGGGCTGAAAGGGACCAAGCTGGGCTGTGGAGAAGGGGGCTGCGGAGCTTGCACGGTGATGCTTTCCAAGTATGATCGTCTCCAGGACAAGATCGTGTATCCTTTGCCTGCTGGCTGATGGCCTTTGAGGACTATGATGCAGGGGTCAGCTTTTGAGCTTGTGCATGTGTGTGAGAGTGTGCATGTGTGTGAGTGTGCATGTGTGTGAGTGTGCATGTGTGAAAGTGTGCATGTGTGTGTGTGCATGCGTGTGCGCATGTGTGTGTGCATGTGTGTGGCTGTGCATGTGCGTGCGCATGTGTGTGCATGTCAGTGTGCATGTGTGTGCATGTGTGTGTGCATGTGTGTGAGTGTGCATGTGTGTGCATGTGTGAGAGTGTGCATGTGTGTGAGTGTGCATGTGTACACATGTGCATAAGCCCCTTCGTTTCTAAGTTGGCTTTCATCATGAACAGAGATATTGTAGAATGATGTCTTAGGAAGCATCTTCCTGGCTTATAAATATGGACAAGATTATGAACTGCTGAAAAAATCATCTTTTTAAAATTCAGTCATTTCACGTCCCATGAAATCGTTCAATAGGCCTCCATTGTCCGCAAATTAAAGTCCAAGCTTTTGGCTTGACACATGAGGTGTTTCAATTTTCCCCATCTTTCCTCTCCAGTTTTCTTTCTCTTCATGGGTCCAGCACTCCATTCATGCAGAAATAATTGTAAACTACCACTACTCCATGCCCACTCATTTCTTGGTCTTTGCATGAGCTGTTGCCCATCTTGAATGTCCTTTTTTCAAGGACTTCTCTACTGGCTAACTCTTACTAGCACTTTAGGACTGAGCAAAATATCACCTCCTCCAGGAAGCCTTCCTTGACCTCCCAAGACTGGGTTGAGTGCCCGTTGTCTCTGCTGGTCCCATGGTGCCCTGTGCATAGCCCTCCTGAAGCACTTACCATAAGATATTTAAATTGCATCTTCACACTGGCTTCTGTTTTCTTGAGTTGAAGGCAAGCTATTAAAGGACAGAAATTCCGCCTTATTCACCTTTATTTTCTCAGCCCTCGGTAGAGTGCCTGGCATGTGGTTGGCCTTCAGTAACTGATGTTGGCTGTGTGAAGGAATGCCTGATGAATAAAGGGGTGGATGTGGGGAAGCTGTGTCTAAGGGGTTGGTGTCCCATGTCGCCTGGGGATTCTCCCCTCCCCCTCCCCACAGAGGAATGGGAGAAATGGAGGTGAGTGAAAGCAGGGAAGCAAAAGTGACAGGAGGTTCTGAACCTGAAGCAGCTAAGGATGGGCCTTGCAGAGAGAGGAGCACACGTTGGGCCTGGAACCTGCCGGGAGCTTCCTCTTGACTCAGCCCCCAGGGTTGGGCTGAGTAAGAAACAGCTGAAAGTGACCCTGGCTCCCATGCACCTGCTCAGAGGCCTAGGGCGCCCTGATGTCTGACCCCACAGGATGCTGGAGGGGCTCAGGCCTGGAGTCTTGGGTGGAGAGGTGAGGACCACCTGTAGAAAAGACAAGAACATAATGTAGAGTGAAGAGAAATGACACAGGCATCATAAATCTCCCAGACCCTGCCCTAAGGTCTGCTCTAATAACCTGAGTGGTCAAGGGAGTGGCCTTAATCTGGGGTTCCAGTCACTTTTCTGCCAATGCCTGCCTGGCCCCCATCTGCTCCTTGCACCATGTTGCTGTGACGACTGTGGAAGGAATCGGAAGCACCAAGACGAGGCTGCATCCTGTGCAGGTAACCAGAGGCTCTCACCAAGGCGGCATCCTTGCTCTGGGTTGCTGGGCTGAGTGTCGCTTCCCCGGGCTAAGGAGGGAGGCATTCTAGCCCAGCCACCTCCCCAGCTCCTCGTGGAGGTGACGGGATGGCTGTGAGGCAGAAATAGACACCCGAGCCTGAAGCTCCCTCCTGCGTCTGGGTGGATATGACATTGCATAGCCCTGTGGGAACCAAGAGGTCAACTGGATCTGGTGGCTGGGAAATCCAGCTGTGCCAGAGCCGGAGGGAGGAGGGGCAGGGGAGCTTCCTCACCTTGTGCCCGCGTGTGCTTAGGAAGCCCCCTTGCCTTCTCAGACTGAAGATTCCAGATACTCTGTGCCCCTTCATAAAAAGTCCACCTCCTCCCTCCTCCCTCCAATGGTAATTTCATTGCACCTCTCACCTCCCACCCACAGATCATATAGACGTGGACTCATTAAAATGGAGGTGAGCAAGTGCTGAGTCAGAGAACGAAGACACGTGGGTGTCTGACCTGGACTGAAATCAGGAACACTTCGGGGAAGAGTGGGCAGTAGCCTGAGGGGTTTGTGGAGAGAGAAAGGATGCTCGTAGAAGGTGGAATGGAGCCCCTGTGCGAGCAGAGCACAGTGGGAAGGAAAGGCCACTGTTCTGGGTGCTTATGTTTAGGGAAACTGAGGCAGGAGGTCTTTGGAAGATTGTAATCACAGAAGGTGCCTGAGCCACACCCTTTTCTTCATCTTCCCTTGACCATGTCATTCAGATCCTGCCACCCTTGGGTCCCTTTCGTGAATCCTGGAGCCAGGGCCGCTGCTTGAGCGAGCTAATTATACTCCCTGCAGGGAGACTCTTGAGCCAGTCACGTGGGGTCAGAGTGGGGTGGGACGGGATTATGTCACCTCTGTGGCTTTGCTTCCTAGGCAGGAAAGGGGTAGATTACTAAACTTGTCCAACCTGCAGCAGATGTGAGAGTATTAATGAGGGCTTGTAATTTTCTTTGAAACAAATAGATGAAAGAAAGAATGAGCCATTTAAACACGGGGATCATATCCATACAGTCAGGTGAAGGTCCTCCCTTTCCAATGGAACAGATCCTTATTCCTGACGCACTTCTTTTGGCTCCAGATAAGCTGTAGATTCCACTTCCCCCTTGTCCATTTACGTTTTTCTCTTGGCTTCTACGACACCACACTTTCCTCACCTTCCACCTACCTCCATGCGCACCATGTGCGGCTCTGCCTCGGCTCAGGCCCTAGTCGATGCTGCGCCCTGGGCTCTGGCCTGGGGCCCATCCCTTCTCCACCTTCACACTCTCCCAAGGTGAGTTTAAAGCCCTCTGCATGTGAATGCATCATTTTTGTATCTTCAGCTTCAATCTCTCCTCGGAGATCAGACTCCTATTTCTAGCTGCCTTCTTCAATCACTAGATGGGTGTCTAATCTCAGATGTAACAAAACCCTATTTCCCCCCAACTTCTTTCTTCCCCAGTCTTCCTCCATCTGAATCAATGGCAAAAGCATCCACCCAGTTGCTCAAGACAAAAATCCAGGAGTCACCTATGATTCTTGCTCTCATGCACCACAACCAATCCATCCAGAAGAAATATCTAGTCTACCTCCAAAACCTACTACGAAAGCTTCATTTTTTTCTCCGTTTCCCCTATGACTGCTTGGTCCAAGTCACCATCCCCTCTTGCCTGGGACACTTCAGCATCCTGGTCCCCCGTTTCTTCTCTTGCCCCCACAATCATTCCCTACCCAATAGCTGGAGTGATTCTTTAAAAATACACGATTGATCGTATTAAGCCCTGCTCAAATTCCCCTACAGGCTTCCCATCATCACACCCAGAATAACAATCCGGATGCCCCCAACCCTGGCTTATGAAGAGCCGCGTGGACTGGCTGCCGCCTGTTCCCCCAGCTGACGTCTCTTGTTCCAGGATTCCGCCCACCCTGGCCGTTCAGCAGCTCTAGCGCATCAGGCTTTTGCGCTGTCTGTGCTCAGAGGCTTTGCACTCTCTGTTCTCTCTGTTCCAAATCATGTCATTAAGTTCAACTCAAAAGTCACTTTTTCAGAACGGCTTTTCTGACCATACCGAGTAGCCACTAGTTACTCTGGGTCTTGTCCTCTTGTACCAATTCTCTACATAGCACTGAGCTCCACCTCAAATTTTCTTTTGTTTTTGTCAGTATTTCCCCTACTAGGATGTGAGTTTCATAAGACCAGGAACCTCATCTCTCTTCTTCACTCTCCATCCCCAGTGCCTTTGCTACACCTTGTACGTAATAGGTTCTTAGTAAATATTTGTCAAATGAATGACTATCCATGCTAGGCACTGGAGATACAACATTCTAGCAATTTTACTTAATGTAAGTTCCAAGAGTGAGTCCCAAGAGATTAAAAAATAGTGTAAATGAGGAGAACCTCCTTGTAATAAAAATCTTATAGTTTTGAACGAAAATTCTATGACATTCAATGCTTTCAGTGAATTCTATATCACACGTTTCCCAGTTCTTAAGTCCCCACCCATTGGACTTCAAGGATTGCCTTCATATAAGAATACAATAGCATTCTAATTTGGAATAAAATACATTCATTTGGTTGATTTTGGATTGTGGGGTAGCATAGTGAAAAGAACCTGACACAGCTCTTGTATTCACCACGTGTGGTCTTACATCCCTTAAATCTCTGGGCCTGCTTCCTCCTCTCTCTAGTGGAGGGAATGAAGGCTGAGAAGGCCTCTCTGGCTCTAGTAGTCGTTGTTCTTTGAGGGGGGCTGTCCTATTAATAACTGCCGTTGGTTGACTCCCTACTCCATGCCGGGTATGATGCTAAGAGTTTTACGTGAGTGATCTCATTGAATCTCTTAAGTGCTGGGATGGCCCTAGACATATAGACAAGGCTTAGAGAGGCTCGGTAACCTGGCCGGGGTCACCGCTGGTAAGTGGTGGCACTAGGATGTGACTTTGTGCAGGGATGGTTACCCTACACTGCCTGTCGACGTGGGCTTGCTTCAGCTGAGTCACGTAAGGAGCCTGGGAGGAGTTCCGCCAAGACAGGCGTCTATGTCACCTGCCCCTTTTAGGAGAGAATCGCCAAAAGTCATGGCTCCCAGTGCGGGTTCTGCACCCCCGGCATCGTCATGAGCATGTACACGCTGCTTCGGAACCAGCCCGAGCCCACTGTTGAGGAGATTGAGGATGCCTTCCAAGGTAAGGGCCTTGAGGCACAGCCTAGGAGCTGGAGTGGCAAGTGGGGCTCTGCGGAGGGGAGAGTGGGGCCAGAGTGGAAGCTAGGAATGGGCTAGGCGGTTCCTTTTGAGGGAATGTCTTGGGCCACTCCACCATGGTGGCCAAGATTTACCTTGTTTGGCTCTTTCTTCATTTGAAGGACCCTTGGGTGGTTTGGAGACCTTCTGGGTCTCCTGAGTTCGTGCTTGTCTTCCTGAGGTGTCTTCCTGCCCCCACCCCGTGCTGGGATGGGGTGGCCGTGAGTGGCTGGCATGGGAGGAGCTCATCTGGGGAAGCTGCACAGAAGCTAATGACATGATGGCTTCCCTTGCAGCTTCCCCAGAGCAGGATTGTGCAGGGCAAAGGCCATGTACGAGGAAGGCAGCCATGATTCCGAGCCTTGCCTTCTGCAAATGGGCCCAGGTGGTTGGACCTGCTATCCGTTCCTCTAAATTGAGTAGGGAAGGCTCCCCATCGATTCAGTCCATTTCAGTGCATCATTTATTCAGTCAGTTCTATGAAGTCCTATTATATGTCAGGCACTATACAGGGTACGAGGGAGTTTATAATGTAGTTTGATAAGCTCACTGATAACGCTATGACTAGGCACCATGAGAGGACCTAGGAGGGGCACCTAATTCAGTCCAGGCATTCTAGGGAGGCTTCCTGGAAGAAGTGGTAGATGTTTTGAAGTCAGGGATACAAGAAGGAGAAGGGTCCTTCCAAACAAGGAAAATAGAATACGTAAAGAGAGAATTTAACTGAGCTGGGAGAGAGCCACAAACCCCTTAGCTGCCCTGGGGCCTGCGCTGACATTGCAGCTTTTTCCTTTGCTTACAGGAAACCTGTGCCGTTGTACAGGCTACAGACCCATCCTCCAGGGCTTCCGGACCTTCGCTAAGGTAAGTGGGGGCCTTGGGACAGCAGTGGCCCTGCTCCTGAAGCAGCAACACTCAGGAATTACATTTGGGAGGGATGCCAAGGGCCCCTGGTTACAGAGAAGAAAGATAAGATGGCCAGCTGGGGGGTCCTTCTGCTGCAGGTACCTGGCACGGGCGTTGGGCTCTGCCATTCTTCTTCTGGGGGGCGGGCGGAGGTGGTGATTCTCATCAATAGCATGGAGACTTTCCTTCCAGGGAAAGCCTGGGGAGCTGGTTCCTGGAAGAGATGTGCCGCCTAGGAGCCCGATGCCCAGGGCATTCGGGTTGGGCTCAACCTGTGGCACAGGGGCTGAACGTGGCATTTAATAACAACCCAGCCTGAGTCAGTACCCACACCCCTCCCTCCTTTCCCGTCCTGGCTTCTCTCTGCAGTTGGCAGTCTGCTGGGCTTATGAAACTGCTAATTTTATCTCCAGACAGTGTGTGAACGCCTGCAGTATTCACATAACTCTGAGTGAGAAACCGCAGCTGGGGTGCACGAGCATTGATTACATAAATGCAGTCACACACCTGCCATCTGGCAAGGAGGACAGAGGGCTGGCTTCTCCCTTCTTGACTTAATCTCCCCAGATTTTACCTGATTCCCCAGTGGGGTCAAGTTGATCCTGACTCCAATCAAACCGTCTCCTCTCAATTTGATTCTGGGTTGCGGCAAGAGTCACAGACTCCTGTGCCTTGCACTGACCTTTAGCGTTGGTATAGTACAAAAAGGAGTATTGTGTCCAAAGAGTCCAAGGGGTGGAGATGGAGATGCGGGCCCTAAGGATGGGAAACGTCACACCCCGGTGACTGCTGGCTGATGAGGAACTAGGAGGTATGGATTGAAATGAAAATGATTGAAAGCTTAGATTCAGAATCTGCAGACCTGGGTTCAAATCCCATTCCATCACTTAACTGATGCATGATATTGGGCAAATTTCCTTGTTTCCAAAATGCAGATTAGAATAATCCCCACCTTACAGTGCTTGTGGGAAGATCTTCTTGTAAATCTCTCAGAAGGATGCCTGGCACATCTTACATTTTCAGTAAATGGCAACATAAGTTATGATGCTGGTACATTTCTTCCTTTACCCATATTTGATCTTCATGTATTGCTTAGGCTCCCCTGAGAACCAGGGATCATGAATCTTGTCCATGTATTTGTTTCATAGGAGGCTTATCAAAGAGATACACTCTAACCAGCCCTCCTAGTTTCTCAAATGAGGAGGGCTTTTGAGTGTAGCTGGCAATTATGCTCCTTCTGAGGGTCCGAGTTTTATCAGCATTGAAATTGTTCCTGAGTCCATGGTATGGCCACACCTCCTTCACTCCCGCTGCCTGGCAGTGTAGAGCAGAGCAGAGCAGAGCTGGGTGCTCTAAGCAGGCAAAATGATCGGCACGTAGAGTGAGCTCAGAAGCCCACGGATGTCACTCATTGGAGGCCCCTAAGGCCTTTATTCAGAGCCTTTTACCTCTTACTTTATATACAGTTCTAACAAACTCAGTTATCTAGTTTTCATGGACATAGCACACACTGGAAAAGGGTGAGGAGGGTCTGCTATAGGGAGGCAGCCTGTTCACAGCAAGAAATGACAGCATTCATCTAGCAGCAAGGAAGGAAATGCAGGAACCATAAAAATAAGCATAAGCCCAGTAGTTTCAGCTTACTGAGAAAAGTGGAAATCTCTCTGAGGAAACACCCGAGCCTTATCCAAACTCAGTAGACTGTGAGGGCAGTCACAGATTATTGTATATGACAATAATTTATGTCATAAACACATCAACGAATTATCAAGGAAAAAGACCTAAGGGAGAATGTGCTGGAGGTTTATCTGAAAAATACACTTTTGAGAAATACATCCTTTCCCACAAGGACCGGGTGAGTGAGGCTGTTGTCTTGCTGTCTGCAGGGCCTGGTAATTCCCCCATATCACTCCTTCTCCAAAAAGAGAGATGAGAAGAGGCCCTCTCCTTTCTGTCAAACACAGAGGGGAAGGGCAAGGTAGTGGTGGGGAGGATAAGACAGAGCAGCTCTGAGATCCAATGGCAAAGCAGTGCATGCAGGAGGGGTCTGCACGCAGGGCAGCACGTGCAGGGGGTTGAGACAAGTCTGACAGTGCTTACACATTCTCAAAGGCCACATCTTCAGCCTCCTTGGCCCTCTGAGAACTTCCTTGGGAACACTGGTGGGTAGTGACTCATCCTTTTGGAAATGTTGGCATGAATGGTGTCTTCCTTGATTCATGTACGGAAAGGCTACTCCCAGCCTGCTCCCCTAGGAACTGGCTGCTCTGGAAATGTGTCTGGCTCTGTGCCTAGGGGTTTCCCCCAGTGTTGCCTCTTAGCACAACCTTATGATTCTGTAATGTCTTCTGGGGCCCTGAGCTGAGACTCCTGCCTCCTTGGGGTAGATCAGTCAGGTGAACACACCCTTTCCCACCTTCAGTGCATTGGTTTGGGGAGGTAGCAATCTGGGCTCTGTTCTGTGTTCTGCCATTGGCACCCCAAGAGGTCCTGAGCAAGTCCTTTCCCTGTAGGTGTTGGGTCATCACACCTGTGCGTATCCTCCAGAACAGGCCTTCAGTGAGAAATAAAGGGTGTGAGCTTCCTGGCAGGAAGTGCCTGATAAGCCTGACGGGAAGGCCATCAGGCACACTGGCTGGGAACATCTCTGGCCCAGCTCTGGTCCTGGACATCTTTGGCAGGAGCCCCACAAAGACTCCAGCCTGAGAGGTGCCCAGCCAATTCCCATAGCACTTGATGGTTTAGAAGTAGAGGCATGAGGGACTTCCCTAGTGGTCCAGCGGTTAAGACTGTGCTTCCCCTGCAGGGGACGATCCCTCGTTGGGGAACTAAGACCTCCTCAGGAAGCAGTGCTGGAGAGTAAAGTGGGCACAAAGAGATGTTTTGATTAAATAGGACTAGCTTTTATGGAGAAATTTTCTCAAAATTAAATTTCGCTGCTGCTTCCAGGAGAGGTTCTGTTTGTTTATTCTCAAGTTATTTAATCTATGTTCACCAAGTGAGAGAAAGTAGTTAAAGCAGAGGCCTTACCTCTGTGCAGAGCTAGATGAACCTGCTGTTCCTTTTGATGCTGGGATAGGTATCACACCCAGATTTCATTTGATAGTAATAATCTTGGTTCTTTTGCTTCTGTGAAAACTCTTTGCACAGAAGAGTTTGTGTGAACGTTGGTCATCTCTCTAGGATGGTGGATGCTGTGGAGGAAATGGGAACAACCCAAACTGCTGCATGAACCAGGAGAAAGACCACAAGGTAAGTGGGTCCTTTTCAGCCTGGAAGCCTGAGGGCTAACCTCGGATCCAAGGAGCCAGTGGGCTCTCTCCACACTCTGGGAAGTGGTGGCTGGAAGAGGAAATGGTTATGCCCCAACCATGAGGGTGGTGAATGTGTATGTTAGCTCTGGATCCTCTTGCAAGACCTCCTTGTCCTGCCCCTCCCCCAGCCTGCTGGGGGCTGCAGACGAGCTCGCTTGGACAGAGGGCTGGGCCGGCCCTATGGGGCATTTTAAAGGAGGGGACAGAGTATCACTCATCTGTTCCCATTTCCAGCAGGTCACTCTCTCGCCATCTTTATTCAACCCAGAGGAGTTCATGCCCCTGGATCCCACCCAGGAACCCATCTTTCCCCCAGAGTTGCTGGTAGGTGATGCCCCATGAGCCCCTGGAGACCTGCTGGGTCCCACCCGTACCCAGTGGAGCCTTTGTGTCCTCCTTGTCCTATAAGTTTCAGCCTGAATTTCCCTTCCTTTCTCTGATACCCAGACATCAAGTCCCTGTGCCACATACTCCCACAGGGACCCACACTTCTCTCCCCACGTGGGTCGCTCTGAGGGAGTGGATCTCTGTGGCACACTGTGTACAGTAACAGGAGCTCCAGAAGTATTTGCTAAATCCTGGCTAAATCTCATCTATGAGCCCCCAAGCAACCCGTTCTCCTCTCTGTAAGCAGGCCATGTATTTACAAAACAAAGAGAGCTGTGTTCAAAGGACATCATCCATGGCCTGCAGCCCTGTCTTAGGGACACCTCTCATACCTGCTTTCTCACCTTGACCATTCTGCTCCTTCACTTTATTTATGGGGAAAAAAAAAATCAAGCCACTCCTAAGGTTTCTCAAGGGCAGATTTCTCAAGGGTTAGTGAGCACATGAAGACTGCTTTATGAGTTCAGTGGGTCAGAAAAAATGGCTTTGCTGCAGACCACCAGAATATGTTTCTCTGGATTGTGAAATCTTGAAAAAACCATCAGTTTGATTTGTGGGTTTTCTCTCCTAGCGCTGCATCACCCCTCATACACTAGAATCAACACTCCGTTGCATTCCCTTCTGATTCCCCTGCCTTCACCTCCCCTGTCCCCTCCCGCACCTCCTGGAGAAAATGTGGGACAGTTCAAGTCATCTTGTGGCAGTGACCTTCTGCAAGTCCCATGACCTTAATCTTCAGATTCCTCCTTCATCTCTAAAAGATGAGACTTACAGTGCCTCCTTTGCTGAGGTCTTCTAAAGACTAAGTGAAATAATGTATATAAAAGAGCTGCAGTGTAGATCCTTCCTCAATACATGGTGTTTCCGCTCTCTTCTCCCCTGACATGCATTTCCATCTGACCTCAGTATTAAACAAATCCATAGAAGAGTTGATCCCCTTGCAAACTTAAAGTGGTGGCCCTGGGAATGGCAGAGGGGAGGAGGAGGCAGCACAGTAAGAAAGCTGCATTTTCCAGAGGCTGAAAGACATTCCGCAGAAGCAGCTGCATTTTGAAGGGGAGCGTGTGACCTGGATACAGGCCTCAACCCTGAAAGAGCTGCTGGACCTCAAAGCGCAGCACCCCGAGGCCAAGCTGGTGGTGGGGAACACGGAGATTGGTAAGGGCGCGAGTGGCACTGGGCCAGTCTACCTGGTTCAGCCCCTTGCGGCCGTGTGTCCTCTGTGTGTCCTCCTCTGCCCTCACTTCCCCATTTCACATGTGGCGGTGATAACACCTCCTCTAAGGGTTGTTCTGAGTATTAACTGAGATCCTTGCTGTCTGTTCTCTGTAAACACTGACAGAGGGACAGCTCTGCACCAGGTACTCTGGGAGGAGTGAGGGGTACCCAGATCACCTGGCCAGACTCCTTCCCTCGAGTGTCTCCCAGTTTGAGGGAGGAGAGAGCAACGTAGGTCAAGTGTCCGGGCCGGTGCCTGACGGACACTAGGGGTTCCGTAAATGTCACTCTCTTGGCCCCCACCCCACCCTTTTCTGGGGATCATGTGTAAGGCAAGGGAGAGGAGGGGTCCAAGTGTGACTGTGCTGTGTTGCCATGACCGTAGCCACCTGCCACGTGGTGCCACCACCTGGGACGTGAGCCCTGCAATATGTGAACAGGTCAAGGAGACTCCAGACCTGCAGCTCTCAGGCCCATTGCTTGAGGACACAGGAGCAGAGATGCCCAGGTCCCTGCTAGTCTCCATCCATTTCTGAACCAGGCTTGGCCCGTTTCCACTTGGCTGGGCCCCAAGCCCAGTCAGGAGCCACAGAGAGGATGGTGGCACAGCCGAAGCCTGCTTTAGAGGACCCCTGGCTTGGGCGGGACTCGATGTGCTTTTAAGCAGCCAAATCCAGCTGGTGGGGGGTTCCTGGCTCTGGCTCTGGAAGGACTCTCTCAGCCCTGGGTTCTGGTTGGTTCTGCAGCCACAGAGAGGAGACCCCGGCTCAGGTCCATGCTGGCAAAGTGCAAAGCTGGGCCACCCTTGTGAGCACAGGTGCTGTACGGAATCCCCTGCTGCAGTAAAGTGACACACTGGGATGGCAGGGTGGCCGGTGAGAAGTGCCTCTGGTGATATGATCACAATGGCCTGTGTAGCCGCGATCCGAGAGCCCAGGGTAGCATGAGTTAAGGTGGAGAATGACTGGCTGGAAGAATCTTTGGGGTCCTTGGATACCTGACATGTTCCTTGCCGTGAGTCACACAATGTTCTGGGCTCAGTTAGATTCTAAGATAAAGGAATTCACAAAGATATTATAAGTTCCAAGTTAGAAATAATTGCTTAAGACCACTCCACAGCTCCACCCCCTCCTCCCTTATACACCACCCCCACAGTGTAACCCCCTACAGCCATGACGTCAAGATGAGCCGCTTAGTGCCTCCATCTGCATTCTTTCTCCTACGAGCTGGTATTCAAACAGGCCAGACTCCTCAAAGCCTGTGCCGCTCTTCAGAGACCCTCAGCGGCACAGGAGACTGTGGGGCACGATACACAGACATTTCCATCTTTCCTTCCTAAACTTTTCCACCTACAGCCCTGTGAGAGGGGCTGGGAGAGGTGCTGTACTAACTGGGTCTGAGGAACAGAAGCAGGTCTGTTCGCAGAGGTTTGTTACTTCATTCACCAGAAGGACAGAAACCAGATGCAAACATTCGGTCAAGGCGTGCACCTTAAGAACGCAGACAGATATGGGGACTGGGAGGCCAATTTGAAGTTTTCTCTCCAGGCAATTTTCCTTTTTTGCCCGAATGTTAGACTTTCAGAGTATATTACTATTAGATCCCAACTCTAATAATTGCACCGGTACTGAAATATGCCCATGCTTAGCTGTGTATTTTGGGCAAGAAACTTAACCTCCCTGTGCCTCAGTTTCTTCATCTGTAAATGGAGGAAATCACAGTATTTCATAGGGTTATTGTGAGGATTAAATGAGTTAAAATATGTAAAGTGCTTAGAAGGGTTCCTGACTTATTTTCATGACCTTTTTCTAATATTCTGATTAAACACACACGCACACGCACACATGTGAATTCAAGTTCGCTTTATTTCAATTCCGATGGTACTTTTTGAGAGGGAGAGGCGGTGGAAACTGCACTTAATCCCACATCTTGTTCACGGCACCTGCTAAATCCCAAGACACCCTTGGAATGTGTTACGATTGTGAATATGTCCTCCGTCCCGTGTGCAGTGGTGGGAAAAAATGCCCTGGTGATGAACAGTGGGCCTGTAACCCGAGGCTTCTTGCTTCTCTCAAGGCATTGAGATGAAGTTTAAGAATCAGCTGTTTCCTGTGATCATTTGCCCAGCTTGGATCCCTGAGCTGAATTCAGTGGAGCACGGACCAGAGGGTAAGAGGAGGTTTGCCTGAGCCCACAGAGGGGCTGGGATGCTGGAGGTGGGTCGCTCAGGGGATGGTGGGTGCTGGGAAAGCCTCCCCTTTGGCTCCCACTGCCGCCTGCTTTTTCGGGAGCCGCCCTGCACAGGCGAAGCGGGCATCTTGGTAAGGCGCCAGTGGGCAAGGGGCTTGGGGTTTTCAGTTGCTCTCCATCTTGCCTACATATTCGTATCGCTCGTGGGAATAGGGGGTAGGTGGGGGGAGTTTTTGGGTGCTTTAAAAAAAATGCCAAGACTTCACCCTGAGAAATCTCATTTTATTGAGTTAAGAACCACTTTTGAGAGAAAAGATTGCTCTGGTCATAGGGTCAACAGGCCTGGGGTTGAGTCCTGGCTCTTTTATTAGCTGTGTAACATTGGGCAGGTCACTTGACCTCTCTGGGCCTTAATTTCTTCATCCATATAAGGATGTATGTCCTAGTTCAGACTTCCTCGGGCTGCTGTGAAGCTTCCTAGGAGCTGTGTATGGAAGTGCTTTCTGAGCTGTGATGGGGATGGCTGTCATTCCGAGCGTGTGTTCCCAGGTATCTCCTTTGGAGCCGCTTGCCCCCTGAGCTCTGTGGAAAAGACCCTGCTCGATGCCGTCGCTAAGCTTCCCACCCAGAAAACGGAGGTGTTCAGAGGCGTCCTGGAGCAGCTGCGCTGGTTTGCTGGGAAGCAGGTCAAGTCTGTGGCAGTGAGTCCCTATTCAGGGGCCCAGGACAAGTGCTTTCATAAGGCGAGGGGGGCTGGCCTGGACTCTGCTGCAGACCCAGTGGGCCTCAAACTTCAGTGCTTAGAATTTCCTGGGGTGCTTGTTGAAAATGCAGATTCCTGGGCCCCGCCCTCAGAGAGTCTGACAGCAGGTCTGGGGTGGAGCCCAGGGCTCAGGTTTTAACAAGCCCCGTAGATGCTTCTGATGAGGGTGGCCTGCGGGCCACCCAGAGCAGCACCCACCCTGTGACTCAGTCTTTACCCCTGAGGTCGAAGAGACAGAATCGCCTGCTCCCTCTTCCTGAACTTGGCCGAGGCTGCCAGTAGGTGGATGAGAGATACGTTATGGAGAAGCCAAAATAGGAAGGGAAACTGCCTTTCAGAGTTGGGGGGAGAACCAGAGGTAGACCGCCCCCCCCACCCCGAGAGGAGGGAGAGGCCCATCTGTTGTCTGTTTGCAATCAGCCTTCAGACTAGCCCCCAAATTCCAGGTTTGCAGGTGGTGTTCTCACACCTGGAGCCTTTTCAGTCTCACAATTATTGATGGAATTGGGAGAAAAGCTGGCCCTTCTATTCCATTGTTGTTGTTTTTTAAAATCAGAACAAAAACGAAAGCAAAACAGCCTACTCCCATTCCCCTCACCCTACCCCAAGCCCCTGCCTCTTCCAATTATAGATGAAGAGACATAAACCCAGAAGTCTCTACTGGGTGCAATCTACTTCTGGGACGGATTTTTTTTTTCTTGGAGCAACTGGCTTTCTTCCTCTTTTCTAATAATAGGAACGCTGTGTCTGATCCTCCTTACATTCTTTGCCAAGGAAGCTCAATTAGAACACACTGTTCATCCTTAAGGCTTCCTCCTCATTTTCCGTGATCTTTATCTTTTATTTCTCTTTTACTAATTCTCTATGGCCTCTGTGATAAATCACCTCAACCCTTTCAGCAAAAGATTGGGTGAAATCAATCAAACAAACAAGCAAAGGTAAAGGGGCTGATCGTGGTTTACTGACGGGTAAATTTCAGAGCTGGGAGCCAACCCCAGGCATTGAATCTCAAGTTTTGCACGTTACCCGAATATCCGAGTTCTTACTGTTGTGATCGTGTGTCTACAGGGGGTGGAGGACCTCAGGGCTCTCCCTTCAGCAGGTGACCCCCACCTTCCCTGTGCTTGGGAGCCAGCTGTGTGAGCAGGGCTTTCCTGGGGGGAGCTCTCTCACACACTCTCCCTGCTTGTCCTAGTCCATTGGAGGGAACATCATCACAGCCAGCCCCATCTCCGACCTCAACCCTGTGTTCATGGCCAGCGGGACCAAGCTGACCATCGTGTCCAGAGGTGAGCTGCCTCATTCAGAGGGCCAGAGGTGGGTGGAATCTCACAAGATAGGTCACCTTCTGGAGAAGCAGAGCCCAAAGTTCAATGATGCAGCTTTCCTAAAGTCTGGATCCCTGGAAACTGCAAAGGGAGAGGTACCCACGTTGGGGGCCCAGAGAGCTGGACCATCACTTTATTAAGAATTCACAGCAGGACCAGTTGCCGAGACGACTTACTTAGTGGTGTGCTGGGGCCAGAGTAGGCTGCTCACCATAGCTGATTGCTGGGTTTTCAGGGAGTCTGAGCATTTGTTAAACACGGCCATTATTTTTTTAAGCTTTTTATTAGAATAAAATTGCTTTACACTCTTGTACCAGCTTTTGAGGTAAACCATAGTGAATCAGCTGTACTTATACATATATCCCCATAGCCCCTCCCTCCCACCCTCCCTGTCCTGGCCCTCTAAGGCATCACCCATCAAGTTGATCTCCCTTTGTTATACAGCAACTTCCCACTAGCTAGCTATTTTACAGTTGGTAGTGTAAATATGTCTATGCTACTCTCTCACTTTATCCCAGCTTCCCCTTCGTGCCCTCCCCCCCCACCCCTATGTCCTTCAGTCCATTCTCTGCATCTGCATCCTTATTCTTGCCCTGTCACTGGGTTCATCAGTACCATTTTTTAAGATTCCGTATATATGAGTTAGCATACGGTATTAAACATGGCCATTATTAAAAATTAAACTATGTAACCTTACAATGAAATAAATTATATTAAAAACAAAAGTAACACATACTCAATATTCACCACTTCCTAATTATTTTACTTCATTTCACAGTTGTCTATGCCCTTCAGATTATTTCCACTTATTATATTTGTAGAGTGGAAATGCTACATAATGGTGTGCTCCTGTGCATGTTTCCTTGCTAGAGGGTTCCCAAGGCCACCTCTGGGTTTGATGACTCTCAGGAGGTCAAGGAGGACTCACAGGACTCAGCATAGAGTCCTATTCATGGCTATGGCTTAGTACAGCAGGAAGATGGAAAGCAAAATCAGCAAAGGGAAAGGACGTATGGGGCAGAGGAAAGCGGGCACAAGCTTCCAGGCCTCCTCCCAGGGGAGTCACACAGGACATGCTCCGTCTCCCCAGTAATAGGTGGAGTTGTGACAACACATGTGAAGGGTTGTCTACCAGGGATGCTCATTAGAGGCTCAGCACCCAGGGCTTTTACTGGGGGCTGGTCACGGGGCTCTGTCTGGCACATACCGGAAGTCCAGACGCCCAGAAGGAAAGTCAGGTGTTCAGCATAAATCGTATGATTTGTACAAACATTTTAGGCACAATGAACTGTTCTTAACAGAGGATGGTGGGAACTCTTGAAATCCAAGGTCCCAGAGGACAGCCAGTGTCCAACCTTGTGAGCAGGTCTTTCAGAGGAGGGCAGGTCTGCTGTGTCAACTCTTTGCTACCCTCTTTCCAACTTCACACTGAACGATGTTACTCTGATAGCTTAACATTGGCCGTGGTAGGAGTATTCATAGCACAAGAACTAGCAAATGCTATGAATCAGGGCTTTTTCTCAAAGAACCGATTGTTAAACAGTCACTGGCACACCAATGCTTAAGGATTTCAGATGGCGCACCTTGGCCCCTGCTGTGACAGCCACTCCCTCTGACTGTGGGCATTAGAGACCAGGATGGAGAATTCCACTGGTGGTCTGTCCTATGCTTTCTCACATTGGTCCCTCTCTATCTTGCCTCTGTACAGGCACCAGAAGAACAGTTCCGATGGACCACACCTTCTTCCCCAGCTACAGAAAGACCCTGCTAGGTCCAGAGGAGATACTGCTCTCCGTTGAGATCCCCTACAGCAGGAAGGTGAGATGCTGTCAGAAACATCCTGAGTCACCCCTCATCTCAGTTTCACCAGGCTCCAGACAGGGAGACCAGAGTCTGCCTCGGGGACCAAACTTAGCATCTCTCCACTTTAACACTGACGTTCTTGTCTCTGAATCTTACTTTTAACCAACCATATTCCTCTCTGGACAATGAGGAGTTTCAGGGTAGGGGGCAGGGCATAGACAATGAAACCAGACAGGTAGATGTGTGATTCTGAGCAAGTCATTCATCTTTCTGAGCCCCAATTTCCTCATCTGTAAAATGGGCCCAAGTTACTGACTATGGGGGTTATTGCAAATAATGACAAGAAAGAATTCATAAAGCAGGTATCTGGGAGCTGGCAGGGGTCACCAGCTGGTGCTAGCGACATAATTCCAAGAACACATCCAGTTGTGGAGTATCTCTGCCCCAGTTTTCATATGATGAAGTGCGGAGTTTACGTGCTGGGTGGAGAAGCTACCTGTGACTCAGGTCCTCATATGCTGACCTTGGGCTTGACAAGGTGCATTTTCACTGACCTCACCCTGGGTTGTCTTAGATGGATTTCTGCTTCACGAGAGGGTTTTCTGGCTTATTGGGGCAAGTCTGGGCTCCTCTGGCCGCCTTGCTCTTTTCCCTTGGGGCCTGTAGTGTCTTAACCTGGTGTGGTTTTGTCCTACATGTCCCACAATGGGCCTTTTAGAAAAGTGATCCATGAGAGGCTGGGAACCAGCCGTAAAGGAGAGTATTAAGGGTTTACAAGAGCTCGTGCTTTAGCGAGTGTTACAAGGCATGTTTTGCCCTTGCTGATTTTGACCTCTTTATCGAGAATGCTAATTAAATTAAAACAGTTATGTCCCTGCGGTGGTGTCTTAATGATTTTCCAGCTTGTCCTTATAGACCATTTTGAACAGTGATTCCCAGAGCTTTTGTATTTCACAGATCAGTAGATTTTTTTTTTTTTTTAATTATGAGGTGGGGAAAGGAAGAGGAAACAGGTGTAGCACTGCCCAGTTTTTATTTTGCTAAGTAGGGACATTAACAAAAAACATTGTATAAATGAAAAGAGGTTTTAATACCCAGAATAAGGAGGGCTTTCTCAAGAAGGATCAGCTGACGGCCGGATGCTCATCCTCCCAGGAAACCCCGGGGAAAAGTTTTCCATGGGCTGGCACGGTCCTGGAAGTGAGCGGCTGGAACCTCTGTACCAGAACTGAGTTCAAGCACTGGGCTCATTGCTCCGGGGCCACATTAGACATCGGAAATCTGGACGAACTTTCTCATCAGGAGGGGTCTCTGTGGCTTCTTCAACAAAACCTTGGGGCCATTTTGAACCTCAACAGTGGGCCTCCTTGTTTCTCCAATAAACCTTTCCTTAAACCTCCCACATTTGCTGTTCATCAGAACTTGTAGTGCCAGGGTGAGTTCAGACCTCCAGCAGAACCTGATACAGATGGGTTCTCACCTGGAAAGTAACTCACACGCTCCTTCTATTTCCAGGGACAGGGACTGGCTTAGACCCAGGGGAAATGTATGTTCAAAGTGCAAAGCCAGCTACTGTTTCACAGTGAGTCTTTCTTTCAGGAAACAAGACTTCTAATCATAGCCAGTAGACTGGTGGGAGAGAGAAGTCAGAGAGAGCATCTGCGGAGGCCACAAGCAGACGCTGGGTTTCAAACACCCTTTGGCATCTCATTGTATCTGCTTGAGAGGCGATTAGGCCAAAAGAGGCTTCGGCACAGCCCTGGGGAGGCCGGGTGGACATGATATCGGGCACCGGGATAGGGAAGCCGTGGGGGCTGAGCCAGTCTCTGAGGAGCCTTTGTGAAAGCACCTTGCCGCATCCAACTCTTTGGTTGAGAGCTGTTCTCCTGTGTCCCTGACCTCCCATCTTCTGGGCTGATAGGCAGAAATCCTGGCCCTTTCCCAGCTTCTGGGAACGTTATCTGGAACTTTTCCTAAAAAATGTGGTAGTTATGTCCCGATCTTTGACCTCTACCACCAGCTGCTCTCTGCTCTGGGACGGTCTTACCACCTCACCCCACCTCATATCCCTGCTTCAGGCCCACCATTTACAGTCCCTGCAACACATGGGAGGAAACAGGTACTTTTCTGTTATCTTTAGGGTGAGTTTTTCTCAGCATTCAAGCAGGCCTCCCGGAGAGAAGATGACATAGCCAAGGTGACCTGTGGCATGAGGGTCCTGTTCCAGCCAGGAACCCTGCGGGTCAAGGAGCTGGCCCTCTGCTATGGCGGAATGGCAGACAGAACCATCTCAGCCCTGAAGACCACGCAGAAGCAGCTGTCGACGTAAGAGCTAGCCGCAGAATCAGATCACTGCCGCCGCTACTACTGTGACTACCAGCGGTGTTACTATCGCTGCTGCTACGGCTATTAATACTGCCACCACCATAGCTGCTGCTGCTGCTACGACGATGAGGACTGCCGCCACTAGTGGTATCACTACTAGTAGCGTTGCTGCTACTGCTGCTATGGCTAATACTATTACCACTTATTGCTGCAGCTATAACTGCTATTCCTATTGCTGCTGCTGCTTCTCCGACTCCAATTACTACAGCTAGTGCTACTCGTATTATTTCTGTTACTACGGCTACTACTGTTCTCCTACCACCAGTGCCGCTGCACCCACCACTCTCACCACCATGACAAATCTTACTGCTGTGGCCGCCGCTGCTATGACTGTCGCCACTACTGCTGCTCTCTCGTCTACCGCTACCGTTATGCTGGCATTGCTGCTACTCCTCGTATCACTGCTACTGGGGCGATTGCTGCTGCTGCTTTTACGGATGCTGCTCTTAATGCTATTACTACTACTACTGTTACTGCTCCTACAGCTCTTACTATTGCAACTAGCCCTGCTGCGGCCACTATTGCAGCTAATAGTAAGATCAGGGCTGCTGCTGCTGCTGCTACTACGAGTAATAGTATTACTGGTGCTGCTGCTGTTACTCCTGGTACTTCTATTATCACTCCTGCTTCTACTGCTATTACCGTTGCTTCCACTTCTGTTGCTTCCATCACTGCTAGTATCACTGCTACTAGTACTGCTGCTGCCGCTATTGCTATTGCTACTATCGCTATTACTGCTGCTACACTATTACTACTGCAACTACTATTACTATGGCTACTTTGTATGGCAGTGATTGTACCAAGCACTTTGTTGGCACTGTCCTGTGCAATCCTTACAATAAACACATGGGTAGATAAAGCTTAACATGGAGTTTGGCTCCTTGCGTTCACACTCCTGGCTCCAACACTTAGCAGATGAGTAATATAAGTCAAGTTACTTAATTTTCCCATGTCTCAGTGTTCTTATTGGTAAAAATCTTCCCTACTATACCTTTTCACTTAAATTAAAAGTGATGTTTCATATCAAGCACTTGGAACATTGCTTGGCGCATTGTAGGAACTCAATAGATTTAACTATTATTATTTTTGTGGTCTTTTAAAAATTGTACCTATTTTTAAAGAAGAGGAAATTGAGGCTCAAGGAGGTTAAGTAACTTGCGTAAAGTCACATTACTATAAGGATCCGAGCCATGTTTTGAGCTGACGTTCGTGACTGCAAGGCCCGGTACACACTACTCACAGGGGCGATTCTGAGAGCTGGGTGGAGGCACTCTCCCATGGCCTGCTCTCTGGCAGGTTCTGGAATGAGAAGCTGCTGCAGGACGTGTGTGCAGGCCTGGCAGAGGAGCTGTCCTTGTCTCCAGATGCACCGGGTGGCATGACTGAGTTCCGGCGCACCCTCACCCTCAGCTTCTTCTTCAAGTTCTACCTGACGGTGTTGCACAAGCTGGGCAAAGAGGATTCAGAAGATGTGAGTGTGGGGCCCGGGTGAGGCAGAGACTGCCTGCAGCGCTTGTGTTTAGGGATCTGGGAAGCTGGTTGACATGGAAGAGTGCCGTGGACCAGCTGGTAAACGCTCCTCTCCTTTGGGTGTCTAAGGCCAGAGGAGCAGGGACCAGGGACACAGCCTAGGGAGCCACATGGAGATGGGAGCCAACTGGGTGGCTGAGAGGCAGAGCACAGGGCTGGGAGTCAGAGATGTGTGTTCTTGTCCTGGCTGTGTCATTACCTCAGGTGAGAGCTTGAGTAGGTCACAACTCTTTCTAAGTCTCAGCAGTAAAATCTAGGGGTGGGTAGACCAGATGATCCTTCCAGCAGTGTAACTGGTACAACTGGGGTTGTGTAGTTAGAATGGGAATGTGGTGTGTTGAGAATGTGAGGTGGGGCTTCTATAGCCAGGAGGGATATGCATTCAGGAGAGGGTGCTGGCTGAGGTGGAGTCCAGCTCCTGAGATGGGTTTGCCAGCAAGCATTTATTTTGCACCTTTTACATCATAAGATTGTACTGCATCCTGGGCAGGGGTCAGGGCGCAGCCTAGTGTGGGAGAGAACAGGATCAATAAAGGCCAGCCTGGTGTGACAACTGAGGAGATGGAATGGCGGTGAGGGGAGTACAAAGGAGAGAAGACTTCACAGCTGCGGGGAGAGCAGAATGAGATCCCTTTTTATAAACATTTGTAATAATTTCTTTTCTGATTACATAAGTAATAAACTTGTGGAAAACTTTAGAAATATAGAAATGTATAAAGAAAAAATTAAAATTACTCTCAGATTTTAGATAAAACCACTAATATTTTTGCTTATTCCTCTGATAGTTTTCCTTATTTATCTGTCCATCTGTCTGTCAACTTGTCTGTCTGCCCCATCTCTCTCTATCTGTCCTTCCTTCCATCTATCTATATATCTATCATTTTCCTATCTTTCGATCTGGATAGATCATTTTCCAAACAGATTTGGTGTCATGCTGCATACAGAGCTTCACGTTCCCCTTAATTTTGTTGAGATTATATTATGAGCATTTCCCCTACCACTAAATATTTCCCATAGAATTGAGGAGAAAAAGGACGACTTTTCCAGGAAGGCTGCGGGAGAAGGACATTCCCAACAGAGAGAGCAGCAGGCATAAATGCAGGAAGGAGGGAAGCCTTGGTTTGGTGTGTCGGAGGAAGTAGGGTGCAGGGGTGGGGGAAGAGAAGCTGTCAGAGCCCATGTTCAGATGTTGAGAGAGATCCAGCCAGTACCAGAAGGAGTATAAACGAGGAGATGAGACAGTTGTTACTTTTACCACTTGGGGACAACCAAGGACGGGACCAATGATAGAAATAGCCATAATCACCTATTACCTTGTCTCCACAGAAGTGTGGTAAACTGGACCCCACCTATTCCAGCGCCACCTTACTCTTTCGCAAAGACCCTCCGACCAACACCCAGCTCTTCCAAGTGAGTACAGACGGTGTGCGGCTAACATCAGGGGCCCTTGCAGGCCACCTCAGATGATGCCGACCATTGGTGGACCACCAGCTCACGTTGTGTGTGGGTGCTTAAAGCTCCTTACAGTTGTGCATAAATGTCTGGTGAAGGAAGTGGAAATTGTATTAGTGTGAATGAAGCTGTTTCCCCGCTTGCGCACCTAAATTTCTCTCTTGGGATTACGCTCATCTTCACCTGCGCCTTAAATTTTTTTTTTCCATTTTTTTTTTTTTTTGTTCCTCTGTGGGGCTGATGTGCAAAGCCAGGAGTTCTCTTGAGCACATAAACTAAACAAAATTTAAAGACAGACAAACAAACAAACAATGTCTACCAACAGTAATTTTTCGAGAAACACTAGGTAAAGGGTCAGTTTTTCCTGTAAACATTTTGGAGTTTGTGGGCCATGCACGTAATCACTGCTGCAATTCCTCAGCTCCATCATTGCAGCACAGAGGAGCAAGAGGCAATACGTAAATGACTGCGTGTGTCTATGCACCGATAAAACTTCATGTATGAAAACAGGGAGTGGGCCAGATTTGGCCATTGTCCAAGATTTGTAGACCCCTGCTCTAGAGTGTAATGGTCCAAAGCATGAACTCTGGCCCTGACTGCCAGGACTTGAATCCAAACTCTGCCATCACATAGCTGTGTAATCTTAGACAAGGTACTGTCTCTCTGAGCCTCTTGGCCAAGCTCATCATGCCCAGCTGCAAATGTGGATAATGAGGGCCCCTGTTTCACAACATGGTTTTGAGGACTCACTGAGTTTATAAAAGTAAATAACTTAGATAGTTCCTGGCATATGGTAAACTCTCAATAAATACTACTTTGAAAAAACACATAACAGAATTTTATTATAAACTGAATACATTTTACATTTTGAAAAATACAGAAAAACATAAAAAGTATAGAAAAACATAAAGAAGAAAAATATAGAAAAACATAAAGAAGAAAATCTCACCTCCAAGAGAAAAGCATTATTATATGTTTGTGTACTTCTTTCCGTTTTTTTCCTACGCATATATGGACATATTTATATTATATTTATAACATTTTTTCCCCACAGAATTTGAATCTCACACACACACACGCACACACACAATGTTGTATGTCCTGCTTTTACACTTAACATGAGCGTTCTTTCCTTCTAATTAAAATTCTTCAAAAATATCTTCTAACAGTTGTATAATACATTATTCCATCCTGTAAGCATAGCATAGTTTATTTACCCAACCCCCAACAAAGGGACGTTTAGGGTCCTTGTTTCACTTGCTTCTGTACACAGTCAGCCCTCCTCTGTGGGTGTGGACCTATGGGTACAGAGGGCCACCTGTACGGCACCATTTTACAGAAGGTACTTGAGCATCTGCAGATTTGGTATCCATGGGGGGTCCTGGACGCTGTCTCCTGAGGATGCCCATGGATGACTGTATAGGGATACTGTGACCACTCTTCTCGATGATTTCTTATCTGCCTTCTGTTTCCTTCGCCCTGTGCCCCTCCTGCCTCCTGCATTCTCACTCCTTGCATTTGCCTTGGCCTGAAGCTCTCCACGGTTCCCTGGGGCCTGTAGGGGACCAGGGTCCTCTGCAGCTCAGCCTGACCATGTTGTTCCAGGAGGTGCCCAAGGGTCAGTCTGAGGAGGACACGGTGGGCCGGCCCCTGCCCCACCTGGCTGCAGCCCTGCAGGCTTCTGGGGAGGCTGTGTACTGTGATGACATCCCTCGCTATGAGAATGAGCTGTTCCTCCGGCTGGTCACCAGCACCAGGGCACACGCCAAGATCAAGTGCGTGCAGTAAAAACACTCAGGGAGGAGGGTGCCGGGAACACCTGCCAGGCCCTGGAGATGCCACGACAACAAGCCTCCTCCAGGGCCTCCTGGTCCAGAGAGGAACACAGGGACTCGTGTTAAAACCAGACTGGAGAGGAGCAGGAGAAGTGAGGGGCTCAGCAGTGCCTGGGAGGGTTGGGGTGGGGTGACAATAAAGAGGTAGGCAGGCCCAGATCAGGAGAGCCTCAGGGTGCTGAACAGGGACATTATACTTGACCCGAAAAGCAATCAAGAGATGCTGAAAGGGCTTTCTTAGATCTGCACTGTGGAAACTGGGCTAAACTTCAGTGCAAATCTTCAGGAGAACTTGAATCAGCACTAAAGGGAGCAGTAGGCCTTAGCATGGCTTGCAGTGACTTCCTGTTCCAGTGCTTAGCAACTTGACCTTGGCCTGTGTGCTGAAGCTCTCATTTTTCCCATATGTAATAGGGTGTTTTTGTGAGGATCAGTGATAGTGTCCACAAAGGACCCGGCAGAGAATAGTCATGCGTACCTGTTTGTTGAAATTTGAGAGCCCAAATGGCAAGAATTGCCACCTCTATGATGATGATATAATAATAGTATTAATAATAATAAACCCCTCATATCTCACATTTGCTGCAGCCTGGTTTAAAGCATTTTACGCACATAGCCTTAACTATTCCTCACCACAACCGTATAGGCAGGTCCTATTATTATCCCGGTGTTCCAGATGAGGAAACTGAGTGGTACAGCAAGGGCCCTAATGTGCTGATTCTGGATGGGTATTAGCTGTGATGTGGATGTTGGAGCTTTCCAGAGTAAATGCTTTTTCGTTCCCTGTACTTGGAGACCAAAATTGTACAAGGTCCATGGGGACAGGCTTGTCCTATTCGTCTTATATCTCCCACAGCATTCAGCATAGTGGCCTCCACATGGTAAGCATTTAATTAGCATTTACATAATAGGATAGGATAGGTTAGGAGGTAGAAAAGGGAAGAATTAGGGTGGAGGAAAAACTGTCAAAAAGAAGACAAGGTTATCCAATTGGGTGATGGGTCATCTTTTATGTTTTTTAAGATGAAAATGTTTTCCCATTTAAGTTCATGGATCCCTGAATTTTATCTATCTATCATGGACCCTTCAGGGGTATAGATCCTTGTTCCAGATGATAGTATCTGTTCTTCCTACAAAGGGATGGATGGGATTGGATGGGGTACTACAAGGAGCAAGATTTATAAGATATAAAAATACTTTAGAAATTTTCTAAAGATATTTTAGAAATTTTCTCTATTATACAATCTTTTGGGAAAAAATTATTGATGCACAAGGTTGAAGTGTAGCGTAGTTCAGCGTTTTGTCAGGTGACAGGTTTTCCACTTCAATTTTCCTCACTGGGTCCTCACACTCCTCCTCCTTCTTGCAGGTCCATTGATATTTCAGAAGCTCAGAAGGTACCAGGATTTGTTTGCTTTCTCTCTGCTGATGATATTCCTGGCAGTAACGAAACTGGGCTTTTTAATGATGAGACAGTCTTTGCCAAGGATAAGGTATGTCTTGGAAATTTTTTTTAAAAATGTGAAGTTAGTGGAATGAGTATTTAAATTTTAATTTGTTTTTATTCCTCCAAATTCCTACTCTTAAAAGATTATACACTTGCACATATCATGGCCATAATTCAATTAGCCAGTATACAGGACCATCAGTAAGGGGACAGAATATGCCTGGTAGCACTTTTACTTTTAACTTAATGTTTGTTTATTTATTTATTTATTTATTTAATTGATGGCTACAGCTTGTACCTATTGTAAGACACATAGGATGACTCCATGCCAAAGTGGCATTAAAAAAAGGTTGGTGACCACTATGGAAAACAATTTGGAGGTTCCTTAAAAAACTACAAATAGAACTACCATATGATCCAGTAATCCCACTCCTGGGCATATACCCAAAGAAAACCATAATCCCAAAAGAAACTTGTACCATAATGTTTATTGCAGCACTATTTACAGTAGCCAGGACATGGAAGCAACCTAAATGCCCATCAACAAATGAATGGATAAAGAAGATGTGGCATATATACACAATGGAATATTACTCAGTTATAAAAAGGGATGAGATGGAGCTATATGTAATGAGGTGGATAGAACTACAATCTGTCATACATAGTGAAGTAAGTCAGAAAGAGAAGGACAAATATTGTATGCTAACTCACATATACGGAATCTAAAAATGGTACTGATGAACTCAGTGACAAGAACAAGGATGCAGATACAGAGAATGGACTGGAGAACTCGAGGTATGGGAGGGGGCGGGGGGTGAAGGGGAAACTGAGACGAAGCGAGAGAGTAGCACAGACATATATATACTACCAACTGTAAAATAGTCAGTGGGAAGTTGTTGTATAACAAAGGGAGTCCAACTCAAGGATGGAAGATGCCTTAGAGGACTGGGGCGGGGAGGGTGGTGGGGACTCGAGGGGGGGGCGTCAAGGAAGGGAGGGAATACGGGGATATGTGTATAAAAACAGATGATTGAACCTGGTGTACCCCCCCCCCAAAATAAATAAATAAATAAATTAAAAAAAAAAAAAAAGACTGGTGACTGTATTTTAACTAACAATCAGATTCTTAGCGGTACAATATTAAGCTCCTTTATTAAAAGGAAATAAAAATACATTAAATAAACTAAGCAGGATAGAAATTACAATTACAATACCACCACTACGTGTATTGATATTCACTGACATGAAAGTTTATCTATTGATTTCAACTATATACGGAGTCCTTCCAAAAAAAAAGTTCCAAACATTCAAGACATCTGCTACAAAAACCTGTGTACTTATAGGACAGTTGTCAGACAGTCATTTTATACTCATAATTCCAGAACAGATCAAATGTTGCAAATTGGAGGTGGATAGGTGTTGCTGAAGGACAAATTCAACTTATTATTGAGGTAAAAGTGAAGGAGAGAATGAAAACTATAACCCTGAGATATAAGGGCCCCCAAAGGAGAGCATTTGATAGAAGACAAGTTGCTTTATAAACTTCAAGAGCCCCTAAGCCCATAACTAGCATTATGGTTAGTGAGAGTCAGCCAGGTTCAACAACCACTATGCTAACCAATTAAGTCAAGAGTTTAATTGGGGACTTCCTAGGTGGTGCAGTGGTTCAGAATCCACCTGCCAATGCAGGGGACATGGGTTCGAGTCCTGCTCTGGGAAGATCCCACTTGCCACGGAGCAACTAAGCCCATTTGCCACAACTACTGAGCCTGCACTCTAGAGCCCTTGAGCCAAAACTATTGAGCCTGTGTGCCACAACTACTGAAGCCCATGCGCCTAGAGCCCATGCTCTGCAACAAGAGAAGCCACTGCAATGAGGAGCCCATGCACCACAATGAAGAGTAGCCCCCACTCACTGCAACCAGAGAAAGCCTGTGTGCAGCAATGAAGACCCAACACAACCAATAAATGAATAAAATAAATAAATAAATTTATTTTTAAAAAAGAGTTTAATTGGGTCCTAAAGAGGTAATTATCAGACAGACATGTTAAGTATTGGTTCCTATTGTCAGAAATCTTCTATTCCAAAGTGATGAGTTGGACAATTTTTTTGTTTATTTTTGGGAGGATGCTGGAAAAAAATTATCCCTGAAGGAGATCCCTAAGGTTTTTATAGGAACTGAATTTATTAACTGAAAAGAAAACGATAATAATTAATTATTCTATAAATCTAACAACCAAAAGAGCTGGTTTATAGTTCATCGTGTCTAAGAATCAGTATTTGGGGATGACTGCTTTGGGGCATCCAGATGAAATATAAGACATGATTGCTGCCTTTGAAAAACTTTTGGTATAAATCTGAGAGACAGACGATAAAAGAGAGTGGGGTGGTAGAAAGAAAATAAAGTGGGAAGTCAGAGGTTAAGATTTAGTCATGGCCTGGTAATGATCCAATGGTGATCTTGCCGTCTGGGTCTCCAACTCTTCATATGAAGAACAAGGGTGTTGGGGTAGATCTGAGTTGACAGATACACTTCATGGTGCCATGCTTTCTGTTGTGCTGCTCATGGCAGACATCACTAATCAATCACCACATTTTATCCTGGGCAGCTTCTCAACAGGCTGCCATGAATTGGCCCTGGAATAAAGCAAGTTTGCCATCCTAGTACTAGTTATCTCCAAGTCCTATTCCAGTTCTACTGATTCTAAACACTTATGAAAAAGCATGTAACCCCAAATAGTAGGATGAGAACATGAAAAGACCCCAGGACAGTCCTTAAATGTACCTTAAAAGTTGTGGATGGGGGGACTTCCTTTGATTTTTTGAACAATCCAAAATAATTTGCATCATGAGGAGCATGTTATGTTCTTTCACCATCTGGCTCTGCTCCCAGGTGACTTGTGTTGGGCACGTTGTTGGTGCAGTGGTCGCCGATACCCCAGAACATGCACAGAGAGCTGCCCATGGGGTGAAAGTCACCTATGAAGATCTTCCAGCCATTATCACGATTGAGGTAACGGGGGAACAGGCTGCCTGGAGAAGGGACAGCTACCTGTCCTTGGAGGCATCTTTATTAGGATCCTCTAGAGGAGATTTGAACAGTAGGTGGGATTTGACCAGATCAGTTTTTTAATCTCCTCCAGTCCTGCCATTGTGTGGTCCTATGAATCCTTCCCCATCATGATCCTAGGCTCAGTGCATAAATAGCCAAGCTGAGTTCTTCCTTCCCAATTTCAGCTCCAACTGGTTCCTTGAGGGATTCTTTTTTTTTCCTCAAGATCCAGGGTTGTGTGTCTATATCTAATGAAATAGAGAAATAGGACACCCTGGGCTACAACTGAGCTTACTTTAAGTCTGTAGAAGAAACTTATAGATGCCTGTATGACTTACATGGGAAGAGAAAGGTAATAATTCCAAGAGCTCCTCTTCCTCAATCCCAAAGCCACCTTCCATCTTCAAAGCCAAGTCACTGAAGCTTCTTTTTAATCCTCAGGATGCTATAAAAAACAATTCCTTTTATGGATCTGAGCTGAAGATTGAGAAAGGAGACCTCAAGAAGGGGTTTTCAGAAGCAGATAATGTTGTTTCAGGTATGGCTGCACCATGCAGCAGGGGAGATGGGGTGGCCCTGGCTTCTAAGTTAAATTCAAGAGCTATACCTGAGCCCTGGAGCAAGGGAGCGGTTTCTTGACCTTTCCTAACAAAAGAGTCTCTCTGATGTTTGTAACAAAATACTAGACAGGTGGCTGGGAAAGAATGTCAGCACCTTAATCTCCACTCTCTTGTCTCTAGACTGGACATACCTAAGTGATTCTGGAGAGATTATAGTGTGTTGGGTTTGGAAGACTGTCTAGGGATGATAAGGATCACAGGTGTCTGGCCAGTCTTGGGTCTGCCTGGCTTCTAGCTACACAGACTCCTGGTCCTCCCCATCTGCCTGAAGGCAGTCCTCACCCATCTCCAGCTAGTGATCTCTCCTCTCCTTCCTCCTTCCCTCCCCCACTGTGAAATTAGGTCCAGAGCTCTCACCCCAGGGCAAGGCTGCCAGTCAGACCCCTTCAGGAATGGTTTTCTACATTGTTTTCTGTGCATTGCTAAGTTACTAGTAAGCCAACTATCCAAATGGCCTGATGGCTTCAGCTCTGGAAGATGCTGTTTATTTTCAGCTTCTCAATCAAATCTGTTAATTCCTTTTTTTACTTTTTCCAAAATTTTACAATGATAGTTTAAAAATCTCTGATTTCCACTGGCTGCAGTGAGAAGGGAACTTCACACCTGATGTGTTTCAGTGTCATTCTGGTTTCTTTGTTGGGGTGGGGGGTTTGGCTCCCAGATGGCTAAGACTTTCCGATCCTTTTCCATCCCAGTTGGGGACCTGAAAGGTTACCTGTGAACAGTTGGTACCCACACAGGGTCCCGGATGAGTACAGTCTCCCCTTAGGCAAACTCACCACCTCTGTAGCATCGGGCTCACTGTGGGGAGTCTTGTTGCTTCCCCAGGTGAGTTGTACATCGGTGGCCAAGAGCACTTCTACCTGGAGACTCACTGTGCCATTGCTGTTCCAAAAGGCGAGGCAGGGGAGATGGAGCTCTTTGTATCCACACAGAACACCATGAATACCCAGGTAGGTGTCATGTGGGTCAATAAGGGGCCAGGAAAGAGGGAGACATGGACTGGTCCAGGGGGGATGTGAGGGTAGTGGTCTGAAGCCAGGCCCTGTCACCAACAAGTTGATGTCACTGAGCTTGTTATATCCTTTCTCATCTATAAAATGGGGCCTGTCCAGGATGTTGTAATGATTAGATGAGTTTTCAAGCTTGGATAGAGCCTAGAAAATGTTAGCTTCTATCACTTCATGTTATATTGCCTTGGTCAGAGCATATCTGGCCTCAGTTTCCTCATCTGTTCGATGAAGGAGTTGTGAGAGCCACGGGGACCACTCAGTTATCTGCAGTGGCTCAAATATTCCTCATTTCTCTATTGCATGTAATACGACAGTGGTTTTGGCAGCTGGTCTTACCCTCATGACTCACCAGTTCCTGGCCAAAAGGAATGAGTTTTGGCCCTGAAAGTATGCTGTGAATAGCTGCTCACCCCTCTGGTTAAAAAAAACTGTGTAAATTCAGTGTGCAGTGACTGGGGCGTACTAGACCCCAGCACCACTACCGAAGGCCTGCCCCAAACAAAGGAATTTCAGAATTCACAGCAGTAATTAGGCTTCTGTGTGTCGGGTAGGCTCTGGATCAGACCTCCAGCAAGTTCAGGTGATACATTCACTGGGAGCATTTTGTTCTTTTGCCCACAGTCCTTTGTTGCAAAAATGTTGGGGGTTCCAGTAAACCGGATTTTGGTCCGAGTGAAGAGAATGGGAGGAGGCTTTGGAGGGAAGGAGACCCGGAGCACCGTGATAACTGTGCCTGTGGCCCTGGCTGCATACAAGTGAGTTTCCCCAGTGGGCTCTGGGGAGAAGAATAAGGCTGCCTCTGCCAGGAAGGTTTCCTGGGTTGCCCTCTTTGGAAAAATAGATTCCCCTTGCTTTGAATTTTCACAGCCCTCTGTTTTGAGAACTCTTGGGCATAGGGGTGAGGGCAGCATCACCTGGTTCATTGTGTTCAGATGCATATGTCCATGTCCTATGTCTCCTACCTGGCTGTGAGGACCCCAATGGCAAGAAGACACCCCACACCTGTATATCCCCCCACCTTGTCCAGCAGAGGGTCTAGACAGCGAAGCGGCCCAGTGTGCCAGGTGGTGAAAGAAGGCTTCCTTACTGTTTTCATCCCTGAGACAGGGCTGGGCTGTCATAGAGGTTTCTTACCCTCTGGTGCCTCCCCAGGACTGGCTGCCCTGTGCGCTGCATGCTGGATCGTGATGAGGACATGCTGATAACTGGCGGCAGACACCCCTTCTTGGCCAGATACAAGGTTCTAGATGTCGGGGGCTGTGCCGGGTGGGCAGTGCCCTCTGCTTAGCAAACTGGGGATGAAGATTCAGGGATCCTGGGATGTACTCTGACTTTTGCCCTGACTACCTGTAGAAGTTCAAAGAAGGAACAGCAAGAGAGAAATTGAAATCAGCCAACAGCCGCATAGGAGGGTGATGCTGGAAGAGGCTGGCAGGCCACCTCCCAAGAGATGCCACAGGGTGCCGCACGTGACTTTTGTGAATTTGGTCCAAATCTGGTCTTTGTTCACGCAGGCTCAGAAACGTGATTTGTCAGCAGATCTGGAGTAAATCCATCCCACAGGATGGCCTAATGTTAATGTGTTTACAGCCTGATATCAAAAAGTCAGAACGACCACTTATTAATTTCCAGTGAGAAATACAACTCTCCAGGGGCCTGGACAGGTATAAGCAGTTAGGGCACCTGCTCTGCCAGACCATGTATGGCTGGGCACTACCCAAGTTCCCTGTGGGCCTGTCCATTTTCTGGGCTTCTGTGGATGACCAGTCCCTGTTCTGACCACGCATCCCCCCTCTACACACCAGTAGAACCTTACAGGTCCCGGTCTAGCTCTATAAACCTGGGAGCCCTCTGTCTCCACCAGCTGGCTTTGAACATCTCCTCTTTGGCCTCTTCTGACTTTATGCCATGATTTAACTCACCAAAAGGGAATGTGTTTCTCTTGTTCCCAAATTCTTATGGGCTCCAAGAAAGTAACCTGGTCTTCTGGGGTTTCAGATTCCTCACTCATGAAATGGCCTGTCAGGGTTTGTTTAGATAGTTTACACGAAGTCAGGGATGTGAAAGCACATTCATGCTTGTGCAAAGTGTAACTTTTGCTCTCTGCTGGCCAAAAGCTGTGAGGGCATCTCCAGTTTCTCTCCTAGTTTCTCTTCCCAGCCCTCCCCTCCCTGACCTATCATGACCAACGCTCCCTTCTCTACCACCTCACTTCCGCTGGTAGAACCAGAAGCCAGGAGTAGGGAGGAAGAAGGAAGAGTGTAGGGAGAAAGGGTGTCCAGCGTCCACCCCTGGGAGCTGTTCGTTCCTCTCTTCTTTACCTGTGAAGTCTGGTGATCTCTAAAATCCTCCTTTATCTCATGGTGTGATGTCTTATTCTTTCCATTTTCTCCAGGTAGCTTAAGTGGGAGGAGATGGTTAGGAACAGACAAAGGAAGGGGACAGTTGAGAACTCACCCTCCTTTGTTTGCAGGTTGGCTTCATGAAGACGGGGAAGATTGTGGCTCTGGAGGTGGACCACTACAGCAATGCTGGGAACAGCCAGGACCTTTCTCACGGTGTATGTAGGACCTGCCCCTGCATCCTGGGTGACTGGGAGGTCACGGGTGTGCCCCGTAGCCTGTTTGCACCTGCAGGAACAGGCCTCCTCAGTTCTTGCCTGTTATTGTTGCAGTAGCCTCCTGCTTGGTCCCCACCTTCAGGTTCTCCATCCTTGGTTATCCTCTAAAGCATGGAGATGATCTTATTACTTATCTGACTAGAAACGCATCCTTCTGGTGCAAGATATTTTGCCAAACAAGCAAAGGTAGTTACAAAACTTTGTGTATAGTATGGTGACATTGAGTGCGTGAATGTAATGCTAATTTGTCTGTGTGTGTGTGTGTGTGTGTGTGTGTGTGTGTGTATAGTGGTATGCATGACCGAAGTCTGATAGGCCATACACCTAACAGTATTTGGGTGGGAAGGAGGGGCGTGCAGACTGTTATCTTCTATATTATGCATTTCTGTGATGTTTGAATTTTAAATAATGACTTGATGTACCTTTTTAAAAATAATTTAATTGACATATAGTTTACATACCATAAAGTTCACCCATTTGAGGGACGGTTGACCCTTGAACAACGCAGGCATTAGGGGCACCGCCCCCCAACCTTGCAGTTGAACGTCTGTGTATAACTTTTGACTCCCCCAAAACTTGCCTACCGATAGCCTACTGTTGACTAGAAAAGCCTGATAACATAAACAGTTCATTAACACATATTTTATATGTCATATGTATTATATATGTATTTTTACAGTAAAGTAAGTTTCTCCAGTTTCTCCAGTTACAAGAGAGGGGCATACTGAACAGTCAAGTAATTCTTTGAAAGCAAAGTTACAAAATAGTAGGGACACTAACCTTATGTTATATTAAATATCACTTATGTTACACTTATGTAAGAATAGACTAATATCTACATATATCCTATGCATTCATGTCATACCTTTTTCTCAGTTTTTTGATATTTCTAACCTACGCGGTTCATCTGTGAGACTTTTCAAATTGTTGCAAATCTCCAAAAAATTTTTCAGTATATTTATTGAAAAAATATGCTTATAAGTGGACCCACACAGTTAAAACCATATTGTTCAAGGTCAACTGCTTTATAATTTAATGGTTTTAGTACATTTAAGGAATCAGGCAACCATTATTGCAATCCAGTTTTTTAACACTTCCATCACCCCAAAATGATCTCTTAGGCCCATTTGCAGTCACTCCTATTCCTACCCCTCAGGCCTATACAACTGCTAATCTACTTTCTGTCTTTATAGATTTTCCTTCCGTGGCCAATTAATATAAATGGAATCATATACTATGTAGTCTTTCGTGTCTGGCTTTTTTCTCTCAGAATAATGTCTTTGAGGTTCATCCGTGTTATAGCCTGGATCTTTTCTTCATTCCTTTTTATTGATGAAGAATATGCCATTGTATGACTAGACCATATTTTGTTTTCCATTCACCACTTGATAGACATTCAGCTTGTTTCCTGTCTTTAGCTTTTATGGATAAGCTGCTTTGAACCTTCTCATATGACATATATTTTTGTCATTTTGAAAATTAACAAAGTTACCTTGGTGGTACTACCTTTTAAGTTTTTAAATCTTAATTTTATAACCATGTTAATTATATATGATAGATTCTTGTAAAAAAAAAAAAGTCAAACATTTCAGGATAAGCAGAAGTTCCCCATTATTCCCACTTTGGTTGTGCTAGGGGTTTCTCTAATTGGCTCAATTAGGAAACATTATACTTCAGATCTAGTGTAAGAAACTGTTCAAAAGAGAAAACATTTCTAGTAGTCTGACCAACTATAACACCTGCTTCTTGGTGTTGTAGGAAAATCAGGTTGAAGAAGATACAGGACTTATCCCCAAAGATTTTACAAGTGTTAAAATCCAATCCAGCAAATATTTCTCAAGCCCCTAGGATGGTGACATAAAGAATATGGCATTGTTTCTGCCCTCAGGAAGGTCACGGTATGGTGGGGAAGACAGATAATAAAAGACAAAATGAAATAGAAGTACAATTGACAAAGTGCTAAGGGAAAGCAAAAATGGAATTGAGACAAAAAAATCATCTAGGATGACAAAGACTGAAAAAAATCAAGGACCCCAACAGCAACCGGTGGGAAAGAGACTATAAATGGGGAAGTAAACTAAAGCAAAGATGAAACAAACAAACGAAAGCTACCATTTAGCCCATCAGAGAGATGAGTTATTACACTTTAAAGAAAGAACAGGATGCTATAAAAATGGAGCAGTCCAAGAATAAAAATGGAGTCTTGTGAATTAAAACTGTGAAAGCAGAAGGGTGGAAAGAAACTTGAGCTGCAAAAAAAAAAAAAAAAAAAAAGAAACTTGAGCTGCTCTCTTAAAAAAAGAGAAAACAATGGGGAAAAATAGCACAGAAGATACAATTTGAGGACCAGTCCAGGAGATCCAAATAATAGAAGTTTTAGAAAGAAAGAATAGAAAAAACGAGAGAGGAGGAGAACTAATAAGAAATAATTCAAGAAATTTCCCAGAACTGATGGGCTTACATTTTGAGATTAAGACAGCCCATCCAGTAACCAGCACAATAAAGGAAAATAGACATGCTAATTTACATTACTGTGAAGTTTTAGAAACCTGGGGACAAAGGAAATTTGACAATTTTCAGGGAGGAAAAACACCGGCACTCATTGCAATAGTTGGAAAGGCATCGATCGGATTTCTCAATATTGAGGAGCTAGAATGCACTAGTAAAATGCCTTCAAAATGCTGAGGTAAATGGGAAACTTATTTCCTATCTAGAATTCTATATACAGCCAAATCATGAATTGAGTGAGAGTAGAATAAAGACATTTCAGACATGCAAGTTCTCAAAAATATACCTCTAGATATACTCTTTTTGGGAAGATATTGAAGGTTGTACTCCAATAATATGAGGGTGTAAAACTAAGGAAAGGGAAGACATGGGATCTAGAAACAGGAAATTCCGTGTGGAGAGAGGCAGAGGGAATCCCTGGGATGAATGTGAGGGGAAAACCCCCGGGTGACAGCTGAACAGAAGCCTAGGGGCTGCCAATTTAAACAGAAGTTGGCCAGAAGGCTCCAGAAACAATTTCTTTAAAAAGATGAGACAGATAGAAAATCAAATGTGTTTGAACATATTGAAAGCAGATTTCTAGTAATACATGCATAGAAAATGAAGCAAATGAAAAAAGTAAAGATAATTATTGACTCCAAGGAGGAAAATACTATCAATAAAGAGAGAAGTAAAGTAGTATAACCACATGGTTCAGCTGTAAGTGATGTTTACAGAATGATTAAAGGGACTGTTGATCAGATCAAAGTTTAACTATACAGGGATGATGGGAGTTAGGGAGCTGGTGTGTATGTAGAGAAAGGGAGTGGGCACTAAGTCCTCCCTTTCCATGATGGGAAAACAGTATAAAAAGTCTAAAACTGAACAAGTCAAGAAATGGCAATATAAACACATTATTTAGAATGGGGAAGACAATGTAAACAGCTGACAAAGAATAAGTGGTTGCTTCTGGGGAGTGGAAGAAAGATTGGACTGCTGTTTTCGATAACATGACTTATGGAGGTATTTGATTCTTTAAACTATTTGCAGGACAACTTTAATGGGAATAATAACAAATGGAAAATTAGTTAATAAAATCTCCAGTTTTTAAAAAGAGGCACGTGATCAATTCCAGCTAGAGGATCTGGGAGGGGCTTCCCCATGTGAGAGTTGAACGGATTTTAGCAGGTGGATGTGGTGGGGCGGGGCATTACGAGTGAGAGCAACACGCAGTCGGAAAGGAGGATAAAACATAGTTTGGGGAAAGCTCAGAAAGTGTCCTGAATACAGAATTTACTCTGAAGATAGTAAGTGCCCCTTTGAAGCAAGTGCTTGATCTGCTATGAGCTTATATTTTAGTATGAGGCATAGATTAGAAGGAGCAGACACAGAAGGCCAGGAGTGTATAAGGAGGCTGTTGCGATATCCCAGGAAAGAAATAATTTGAGCCTGAGGAAGAGCAGTTGACTGTGGGCTGGCAAAGGTGGGGATGGGCGTAGCCCTTGAAGTTCCTTTTTTGAGAAGCCAATGAAATCCACTCACTGTTCTCTCCCATTTTGGTTTCTTCTGCTTCAGATAATGGAACGAGCTCTCTTCCACATGGACAACAGCTATAAAATCCCCAACGTCCGGGGCACTGGGCGGCTGTGCAAGACCAACCTGCCCTCGAACACGGCCTTCCGGGGCTTTGGGGGCCCTCAGGCCTTGTTCATTGCCGAGTACTGGATGAGTGAAGTCGCGGTGACCTGTGGGCTACCTGCAGAGGAAGTAAGCCGGGAATCTGGGGGCACACGTCAGAGGGGGTTAGCCTACTTTGAGTCTTGGACACCTCCTGTAGGGGGAGAGGGTGGGCAGGCACTAGTGAGGGGTGGGAAGCTCAACTTTGGGTTATGCCCTGCCCCCGACCCGTTTCTTGCCATGGGCCAGGCCTCAGTGTCTCTTCCCTTGGCAAGGTGCGGAGGAAGAACCTGTACAAAGAAGGGGACCTGACACACTTCAACCAGAGGCTTGAGGGGTTCAACTTGCCCAGGTGCTGGGATGAATGCCTGAAGAGCTCTCAGTACCACTCTCGGAAGAGTGAGGTTGACACGTTCAACAAGTAAGGGCCAGGAGGGAAGGAGTCTGGTGTTCTAGGGCTCTCTGGGTTTCAGATTCCATAGCCTTTTGCTGAACTCAAAATAAGAATGCTAATTCAATAGATAACTTAGGAGGCTGCCGTGTTTGCTTACTTGTTCATAGCCATCTCTTTAAGATCCTGAAATGATCTTCAGCCCAGAGGCTCGGGGCTCACAGCACCCAGCATCACAGTCCATCAGTGTGGTCCGTCTTTGCATGGTTATCTGCCTTCTGGGCAGATGATGTTCTAGAGGAACAGTGGCCCAGGACTAAGAACACTGCAGTTATGTGCCTGCCTCTGAAATTAATCTATAAATGTGACTTTGGCAGTCACTCCATCTCCCTGGATCTCAGCTTCCTCATCTGCAGGGTGGGGATAACTGTGCTGGCTCTGTCTCTCTCACAGAGTTACTTGGATACCCAAACATACAGCACAGAGAAAGCATCAGCTTTATCATCAGCCAGCCACGGTTCCTCCCTGGGGTGAGCACAGTCCCGTATCACCAGAGCACTCCGACCCAATCCGAATCCCACTCAGGGAAGCAGAGCGATGATACTTTAAAGTTGAGACTTTCAAGTGTGGGCCCTATTTCAGCTGCGCTGAAGGATCCAGAACCCAAATGCCCACTGTCCTCATTTTGTCTACACAACTGAAGCACAGCTCAGTTATGACAAAGACTAGGTGGGCAATTTCAAGGATGCCTTGTTCCAAGTTTGCAAAGATATTGACATAAAATGTATCCAGTTTGACATGAATATAGTGGAGAAGTTGCTATGAGAATTTTTTTTTTTTTCCTCCAGGGAGAATTGTTGGAAAAAGAGAGGATTGTGCATAATTCCCACCAAATTTGGAATAAGCTTCACAGTTCCTTTTCTGAATCAGGTAATTGCTTTATATAATTTTGTCCATCTCCACTGCACTGGGGCTCCGTTTCTCCCTCTGTTTGCAGTGTTGCAAGGGAGAGCCCATTGTCACGGGAACAGAGCTGACCCAAGGAACTTTTTGCTGTTTAAATGAAAGTTGAACTTGCACATCCCTATTTGATCTGGGGTCAATGTCTAGTTCTTATCTTTCTGACTGTAGGACTATAGACAGCTGCTCTGCCTTTCTGATCCCATTTCTTCATCAGGAGAATTAGGACAAAAATATTTGACCTACCCCCGTCTTAGGATGGGTGATGGATATATATATAAATATAAATATATATATATATAAGTACTTGCAAATTACTGGAGGGGTATACTATTAATTCATGAAATTTATACTGCTTTGATTTTTCTTTTTTGTCTGAGGTTTCTATCCAAAATGCTACTTCTATTTTCTTTTTCATGGGCTCCAGTACTTTTGGTCTCAGGCCTTAAACTGAGTTAGAATTTGCCAAATTTTGTGTTTGGTATCCTTCTCTTCCCTTAGGCAGGAGCCTTGATCCATGTGTACACAGATGGCTCTGTGCTGGTGAACCACGGGGGCACGGAGATGGGCCAAGGCCTTCATACCAAGATGGTCCAGGTGAACAGTCTGGTGACCGTGGGCATCCTCCCCGGCACTGTGATGTCTGTGTGAGGGAAGATGCTGTGAAAAAATGAGCAGTGCCGCATACCAGAAGCAGAGACAGGCCTAGGCCCTGGCCCTAATCCTGATGCTCACTTACATGTGACCTTGGGCAAGTCTGCTCTTCCTCTTGGCCTCAGTTTCTGCATCTGTGCAAAGGGTTGGTCAGATGATGATTTAGGTCACTTCCATCACCAGCACTCTAGGGCTCTGTGACTGTGTGTAAGGTGTGTGTGTGTTATGTGTCTAAAGCTAGCTGCCTCCTCTCTCACACACACAGGACTCCTCCCAGTGGAGCTGGATTAGAGTTGGCACACCTGCTTGGCTGGTGGGCACTGGCCAAACTGGATTTTTTTTTAAAAAGACAGGGTTAGTTTAAAAATACATTGTTCATCACCATTAGGTTTATGAATTTCTTTTTAATCCAACCAAACCACTCCATGAAGTGCTGCTTCAGATTCAGACAGATGTGAGAATATCCCAGTCTCAGCAGAATTATGGTTTACGAAGTTATTTTCTTGCCTGTAACAGTGAATCTGAATCCCATCTTGGGGAGAAGGTAGCCAAGCCCTGCAAAGCCCTTCCCCAGAGGGTGACATCCTCTCTGTTTGCAGGTGGCCAGCAGAGCTCTGAAGATCCCCACCTCTAAGATCTACATCAGTGAGACAAGCACTAACACTGTGCCCAACTCCTCTCCCACGGCTGCCTCTGTCAGCACCGACATCTACGGACAGGCTGTCTATGTAAGGAGACGTGGGGGCCTCCAAGCTAAGGGCCAGCTCAAGGCAGGGGGCCTGGAGAGTCCCTGGATGGGACCTGGAATGGCTTCTTGCAGGCTTGTGGCTGTGGCCATGCCTCTGGCTCTCTTCTCCAGGAGGACACCAAGCTAAAAGAGGGGCCCAAGAACAGTAACCACTTCCATCAAGGCCAGGAAGGATGAGCGTGGGAGGGGGAGGGGCATGGGAGGGAATGCAGGGGATTCTGGGAGGACAAGACAATGGAGCGAAATTGAAATTCGATTGTGGGGTCAGCCAGGTCAGACCAAGTGCTTCTCCCCAACATGGGGGTTGTCGTCAAAGGCACCTCCTTATGGATCCCTCAATATCCCCCCCTCTGTCGGCTTCAGGACTGGGTGGGGAAGTGCTCTCCAAGCAAAGGCCAGCAGCTTCTACCCTGGGCCTCGGACATTCCTGAGAGGGTGGCAAGGCTGTCTGAGTGGCATTCTGGGCACAGCTTGCTTGGAGGACCTTGGGGTTTGCCTGGGTCGGGGAACGCAGAGGACTGACGTGTCTGCCGCGTGGGGCATGTGTTCTTTAGGAAGCCTGCCAGACCATCCTGAAAAGGTTGGAACCCTTTAAGAGAAAGAATCCCAGTGGCTCCTGGGAAGACTGGGTAAGTCTGAGCTGATCCGAGTTGATTTTGCAAGTGAAAGGGAAATGAAGAGCAGGGCTGTGTCCCTGACCCTGAGCAGGAATAGGAGATCAGGATCTAGTCACACAGGCAAAGAGAAGTTGAGGTGGATTGTGTGCTTTCACAGGACAAGTAAATGCTCAACCATACTGCGTCTCTTCTCTGCAGTGTTCATAGTTGAGGGAAGTCGCTTGAGAATTTTTGATCCAGGATTTGACAGCCCTGTGGGAACTGGGGGTTCAGCTGCCCTGAGCCTCAGGAGATGGGGGTGACTGCTACCCATGCCTCACTAAGAAGTACTGGTCCCTCGGGGTGGACCCCTCACCCCACTTGTCTGCAGTCTTGACGAGCCTGGTTTTCTTCAAATCTCCATCTGTCAGAGGGCTGCCCCAGGAGCTTCTCCCCTTACCCAGCTCTGGGGTCTGGGTCCACTGAGACTCTGTCTGCGAGAGAGCAGGGAAAAAGACATCGCGCATGAGTTTATATCATCCCTGTGATTTTAGAAGTGACACAATACGCACTCATGATGAGAAGGAGCCCAGTTCTCTGATTTCTGGTGCAGAAGCCTGCATGTCAGAAACCCTGAGAAGGAAGCTGTGAGGAAGTGTCTCAGGCGGGAGACCTCAGCTCCTTCCATGAGCAGAAATAGCCACGGTGGCCCTGTGTCACCTTCCCCTAATGTTGCAGTGAAGGGACTAGATACCATAGTAACACATAAAATGTGACCGCATGTGAGCCAGCACAGATAGTACAAGTCTCCCTCAATAGAGTCGAAGAAAATAAGCTATTTCTCTCCAACTCACTCATCTTACTATGCCTCATACAACCTGTACTTCCCTGACCACACTCATAGATACCGTGTGAATGTGGGTTGATTTTGGTAGTTTGGATTTTAGCATGGATTTATAAAGCAATGTAAATGTTTTTAACAGCATCTTTCCAATCTGTTGACCTGGACTTTGTCTTCAACTACTTGCCATGTAGTCCAGTGTTGCTTATAAGCAGAAAACCCCCCCAAAAGGCTATTAGCAGAAGAGTGTGATCAGGAGATGACAGGCATCAAAGCTCTTTAGTGTCTGTACCGTACTGAAAAACAAGCCATTACTGCCACCACTACTGTCTATGTATATATTTGATATCATACACGTATAGTAAAGATCCTAGAGAAATTCTTTTTTTAAACCTTAGTTTTCTCATCTGTAAAATGAAGATAACAAAAGTACTTATATGGGACTTCCCTGGTGGTGCAGTGGTTAAGAATTCACCTGCCAATGCAGGGGACACGGGTTGGAGTCCTGGTCCGAGAGTATCCCACATGCCATGGAGCAACTAAGCCTGTGAGCCACAACTACTGAGCCCACACACTGCAACTACTGAAGCCCGTGTGCCTAGAGTCCGTGCTCCACAATAAGAGAAGCCACCACAATGAGAAGCCTGCGCACTGCAACGAATAGCCCCCACTTGCAGCAACTAGAGAAAGCCCTCGTGCAGCAACAAAGACCCAACACAACCAATAAATAAATAAATAAAATGAACTGTAAAAAAAAAAAAAGATCAGGGCAGAAAGAAAGAAAGTAGAAAGTCAAACAAAAAAAATAATAGTACTGATCTTATAGGATTGCACTGAATATTAAGTAAGGCAGTGTCTGCAAAGGACTCAATAGCATCTGGTATGTAGTAAAGTGCTTGGTAATTGACAATGATCATGATACAAACTATATCAATAACCAATTAAATCTTAGTGCTGTGGATACTGAAAGAATGAGAAAGAAAGAAGAAAGAGAGAGAGAGAAAAGAAAGAAGGAAGGAAGAAAGGAAGGAAAACACTATGCAGTTAAAGAGATAGGATGGACGGAGAGATGGATAGCTTCATTAACAGGAAAGTGCAAGTAGGCACACAAGGCTAAGACGTTAAGTAAGGCAGGAGCTGTACACAGAGTTGCTGGTGTAACGGCCAGAGCGGGGAGTAATCACAGGAGAGGTGGATGAAGAGGCAAATTTGACTGGTTATTGAGGGAAGAAAAGGATTTGGACAGATATAGCAGAGAAACCCCATAAACAAAGGTGCAGACGTGCGGGGACATGGAAGGACTGGGAGAGAGTGAACACTTGTTTGGCTGGAGTAGCAATGGTGTGTGTGTTACATAAAGCCAGAGAGAAGGCTGGGCTCCTGAATGTCAGGCACTTGCTCTCTTGCTCTAGAGTCATGGAAAACTCTAGAGTAGGGGAGTGACATGGGCAGTGTGGCATGTTAAGATGACCCCTCTGACCGGGCTGGGCTACATGGCAGGGCAGGGAGGTGCCATGAGGCAGGAAGACCAGTTAGGAGGCTGCCGTGGTGCTCCAGGGTTCAGATGATGAGGACCTAGTGCAGGGGGCAGCGGTGAGAACGGCAGGTGAGGTGTGGAAGTGAGAGTCTCTAGTGAAAAGAATTAATCAGTTTCCGGAGGAGGATGAGCTCATGAAAGCTTAGTGCTGGGCCAGCGTTTCTGGAAACCGTGCTCCCCCTTCCTGATGGCCATGTCCTCTCCTCAGGTCATGGCTGCCTACCGGGGTACAGTGAGCTTGTCTGCGACTGGGTTTTACAGGTAAGTAAGGTGCTAATCTCTCCCTTCTCACAATGTGTTGTCATCCTAACCTCCGCAGGCCCCTCCAGCACTGAATTCTGTCAGCCTGTGGTCGGGAGAGAGCCGTTCCACCTAACTGCTTCTCTCTCCAATGGACTCCCGCTAACTTCAATTTGAAGTCGCTCTAAAATATGTGGGCTTACCAAAGTACATGCCGAAAGCACGAGCTGTCATATTGGAAGACCCTGTTCCAGTTCTGGTCTCAGAGTATCCTATTCCACTTGGGAGAATCACTGGTTCTCTCTGAACCCGTCTCCTCATTTATGACATAGTGGGTCAATTACCAGCCGTACCCCACTCAGCGTTCTCCTGCAAGAACCAGGGGCATCTGGTGTTCCTAGCTACTCATGTGTGTTACTTTGTGCTGTGTGTCAGATTGTTTTAAGGGGGCTTTCCTGCAAAAGAATGAGCTGAGGATTTAGAGCACGTGGTCTTGTTACAAAATGCAGAATTCAGTGGAACTTATAGTGAATTTTAGAAAAGAGCACGTATCTTCCACAACTTTAAAATTCAGTAGCAGAGACCCTGTCCATCTGATTTAGAAGCTGTTAAAAGATATGATTGTATTTACTGTCAGCCATAATGTTTTAGCTTTCTTTGGAAATTTAACTAGGACTTTTTCTTTCACAGATCAGTGAATTTGGAAAATAGTTCAATGTTTACTTTAAAAGATCTTGTGTGAATTTATGAATATATAGAATATATATGTAATATAAATGTATATATATATATTTTTTTAGGGCAAAATAGTGTTTTGCCAATGCTCTCTGGGTTATGTAATATTTGACTTATACAAACACAAACTAGTACAAATTTTCTCATAAGTTCCTATTTCATTTTTGGAGTTGATAAAACTGGGGTTAAATCAGGGAACACCCAGACGAAGATAGTCAGGTCAAAGAAGGTGATAATGTCCTGGGAGAAACCTTCTCCCTCAACTTTGTATGGGTTTTGTTTCACGCAGGTTCTGATCACATCAGCTCACATCCTGATTTCTGTGTAGCAAATAGAATAGCACAGATAGAGAGTGTTATAATCAGAGAACACATACGCAGATTTGTATATGTGGCTCATGCAAAATTGGAATCTTATAACATTCAGGATTGAAAAAGAAACTATATAAAAGAGCATCGGCTCTTATTAATAATACTTTGCTCCAATCATTTGCTGAAACTTAGAAGGGGTCAGTAGATAAGGAGTAATAGCAGGCAGGTGGCTGCTTAGAGGGACACCCACGTTGGCACAGGGTACCGGTCTTGTTACCTTTCACCTTGAGAAAGGTGAGCAGCCCTGTGAGCAGCTGCACTTGTATGGACAGCTCACGAACCAGCCCAGGGAGAACCTTTGGTTCCGAGATCTTGAATGCTGTTATAATTCAGTATATCCTTTGGAGTATGACTTTCACATTCTTCACGAGCCCACGCAAATCTGTCACCTCTGTTTCTACCGTGTAGAGGCCAGCATGCGGGACCCTACTTTGCTCAGCTCTACAGAATGATTCATGTAAGGGCCACTGGCAAAACAGAGCACAGACACGGGACAAAAGGCTGCAGACTGCCTGGGTTTTGTGAACAGGTTCAAAATGTTCAAAGCTCATGAGTTTTTTGAAGAACAGCTGAAGAAAAAAGTAAACCTCGGGACTTCCCTGTTGGTCCAGTGGCTAAGACTCCGTGCTCCCAATGCAGGGGGTCCAGGTTTGATCCCTGGTCAGGGAACTAGATCCCGCATGCCGCCACTAAGAGTTCACATACCGCAGCTAAGGATCCCACATGCCGCAACTAAAAATCCCTCACGCTGCGACAAAGACCTGGCGCAGCCAAAGTAAATAAATATTAAAAAATAAAAACCTTTAGGGTCTTAAGATTTTATGGGACAAGCTCTTTGTGTGTGTATGAGTCGGGGCCATGTTCCTCAATAAATGTGCAGATTTTTTTCTCCTCCAGGATGCCTAACCTCGGCTACAGCTTTGAGACAAACTCAGGGAATGCCTTCCACTACTTCACCTATGGGGTGGCTTGCTCTGAAGTGGAAATTGACTGCTTAACAGGAGATCATAAGGTAAGAAGTTTGCAAGACTTTAGTACTAAAAGGAAAAAGAGAAACATCTGAAATTGCAATACAAAGAGCTCATAGGAACGAACTTTCTGGTTGGGAAAATAATGCATTAAATCATGGCTTGGCAAACTTCCTATAAAGGACCAGAGAGTAAATATTTTAGGTTTTCTGGGCCATGGAGACTCTGCCTCAATTATTTCACTCTATCACTCTAGTGCGAAAACAGACATGAATGTATGTAAACAGATGAATGTGGATGTGTTCCTATAAAATGTAATTTATGCACACTGAATGTGAATTTCATATAGTTTTCATGTGTCACAACACACTGTTTTTACTTTTGTCAGTTATTAAAAAATGTAAAAACCATTATTAGCTCACAGACCCTACAAAAGCAGGAGACAGGCTGAGTTCAGCCTACGGAAAGTAATTTGTCAAACCCCTCCTTACACGGTCGCCCCGGACTCAGGTTTGCAGCCCCGGGAACCTGGGGACCTGCCCTTCCTACTCACACTCCTGCCTGGGAGTGCCCAGAGTGCACTGCTTGTGAAAGTACTACTCAGGTTGGCGCTTAATAACCTAAGGGTCACCAAGACCCATCTATCATTCCACACATCCCTTTCTTTTCAAACTGCTTTTATTTTGCTGTCTACTCTAGAACCTCCGCACAGACATCGTCATGGATGTTGGGTCCAGTCTGAACCCTGCCATTGACATTGGACAGGTAAGACTCCTGGGGGAACAGGGTGGTGATGGACTTGGCCGCTGACGTGCCCCACCACCTCCTAGGGTCCTAGCCACAGCATCGTGTCCGCTGTCATTTTTAAGTAGGTCTGAGCATGAGAGTCTTCCTGAGGGTGGGATTTAGGTAGATGAGAGCCTACCCAGCTCTCGAGGCAGAAGACAAATCCATGTGGATAAACTTTGAAAAGGGCACTCACACATCAGAAAGCAAGGTGGTGGGTGGTGGGAACACCGGCTACGCACCCACTCAAATACACACACACGTGCACATGCACACATGCATAGGCTGAGAAAGAGTGTTTGGGATCAGTGTGCAGGCAGTGGGGTCTCAGGTCAGAGGCGTCTTCTCCCTCCTCATTCCTCTTCCATTGAAGACGGCTCTTGTGCTCTAGGAAGTAAATAAATGCTACCATGCGTGGGGGTGGTGGAGGGTTCTGGGAGCAAAAGACACGGGTTCCAGCAACAGGAATAAAGGGGTGGCTGGAAGAAAATCACTTTTGGAAAATACGACAGTATGAAGCAGAGCAGGTAGACTAGAAAGTCGCAGAGGGAGGAATCAAGAACTGACGTGTTGAACCTCTGGCAGAAAAAGTTCATTCCGTTTCTCAATACTGGACAGTTACTGAGTGTACAGAAACTTAGTCACTAATCTATTCACTCATTGAATAATGGTGGGGGGGGGGGCAACCCCTCCTACGGGCAGGCGCTGAGCTCGACATGGCAGACCCAGAGATGCTCAGTACCTGGTCTCCCCCCGAACACACTTGTTTAGCTCTGATGGTAACACATATCGTGATTCTGAGCAGAGAGGCTGGGAGAGCAGATGTGTGGGCCCGCAGAGCGTGGCAGGTGCCCTTCAGGAGATCTGTAAGCTCCAGCAGGGGCACTCTTCTCCCAGCAGGCAGGCAGGGCTGGGAGTTCAAAAAGCCTGGAATCGACTATCCAAGAAAGTCCTCCTCTCTTGTGGGGCTGCCCCAAAGTGCGTGGCCCCACTGAGCACACAGGAGGGGCATGGGCCCCTGAGGGACACTCAGCCATCGTTAGCCCTCGAGTTCGCTTCTCAGCCCGGGCTCGCCATTTCTCCCGTGGCAACGTGGAAGGAACATCTCCACCTGCCCTGCAGTAGGTTTTAATGGGAAATTATGCCTACAACTGCGTGGCCCTCCTGGAATCGCCAAGTTCTGAAAGTGATTTCCGTGTCAGTGCCTTTGCTCTGCCTACACCAATACCTGGTGACGGCCCAGATTGGTTATCCCAGGCTGGGGCAGGAGCCAAGGAAGCAGTGGGGGGCTGTTTTCAGCTTCTCTCCAGGCCCCACTGCAGGTGGGGCTTGATGCCTGCTATGGGAAGCTCCTGTTTTCAGGTGAGGGAGGCGGGGAGGCAGGGTAGCCATGGTCTCCATCTGCCCTGCAGGTGGAAGGGGCATTTGTCCAGGGCCTGGGCCTCTTCACCCTGGAGGAGCTGCACTACTCCCCCGAGGGGAGCCTGCACACCCGCGGCCCCAGCACCTACAAGATCCCTGCCTTTGGCAGCATCCCCACTGAGTTCAGAGTGTCCCTGCTCCGTGACTGCCCCAACAAGAAGGCCATCTATGCATCGAAGGTACCGTTGCCCTGGGTCTGTGCTGCCTTCCGGCCTGCACTGTGGGAGATCATGGGTGGCGATGAGGGGCTCCAGACACCTGTCATGTGGGTCTGCAGGGGGTCTCGTATGGAATAGAGAGAGGAGGGTGTGACATGAGCCTTGGTGAGGGCAATGGAAGGGTGGGCAGTGCTGCCTGAGAACACAGGGAACTGGGTCGAGGATGACACTGCCTCTGTGTGCTCCAAGCCAGCTCTTGTGGGTGCACTCAGAGTAGTTCCTCAGTTCAGTCCCGTAGGTCAAATGCTGACCTACACCCACGTCTCAGGTGTGCCTCCCTGATGCTCGGTCCTGCAGATGATCTCACTGGTCCAGCACCCCGTCATCTCATGAGAATCAGCCTATTCACTGCACACAGAGCAGCACCTCTCTGCACACATGTTCACCTCCTGCAGTGGCCGCCACTAAACCTTAAGGCTTGATCAGCATGCCTGGATGGTTAAAACCATCCTCTGTTTCCTACATGTCCCCAATAAGTATGAAAAATGGTTGAAAATCAATCAAGCTGATTGATACAGTTGTTGGTCTAAGAAGGAAGACAGTGATTCAGTAGGTCTGGGGTAGGGCCCTGACACCTGCATTTTTAACACGTGTCGCTAGTGATTCTAATACAGGCAGTATCTGATCGATGCTTTGGGGGATAAAACAACCTCTGCTAGAAAATAGCTTAATTCCTGTTTGTCATGATGCCTCTATTTCAGCGAATTGTAAGAGTCATGATGGTACCTGTAAATGCTGGTGACAGAATTGCAGGTGGATTATTCCCCTATGCTTATTGCTGTGAGGACATGGTCAGATATTTTTTTTTTGTCTGTAAAATGTAATTATTTAATATAACTCTTAATGGTCCATTATAGTTGCATGGTGTCATCAGAGAAAATCACGTAGTACAAGTTGAAAGAAATATTCCCACGAGGTTGAGTCATTTACTAGACAGTTCTCAGCCCCTGATTAATTCTGAATGCCCCTCCTGCCTTGCTCAGTGTGGCCACTAGTGCTGGCTGAGTCCCTGGCATCCCCAGCCCTGTGGGTGTAGAGGCTGGGCCCTCCCCTGACTCCCTGCCTGCGCTCTGCTCTGTCCGCTCAGGCTGTCGGGGAGCCGCCCCTCTTCCTGGGCGCCTCCATCTTCTTTGCCATCAAGGATGCCATCCGCGCAGCTCGAGCTCAGCACGCAGATAATAACACAAAGGAGCTTTTCCGGCTAGACAGCCCAGCCACCCCGGAGAAGATCCGCAATGCCTGCGTGGACAAGTTCACCACTCTGGTATGATGCCCCCTCAGTCCAGGGAGGCGGGGCATAGGTCGGGGAAGGTTCTGCGGCAGAGGGAAGGGTGAGATGTTAGGCTCTCTCTCAACTGGGAAGCCCTGGGTCCATGCTGCCCTCTGCTGTGCAGTTGAGGCAACTCCTCCAACTTGCAGGAAAATAATAAGAAACCCCTTAAAGCTTCAGCTTGCAGCTGGGCCTCCTGAAAGGAAGGAGTTATCACCTGCAGATTTCACCCACAGATTTCATTATTTTCCATAAAGGTGAGGATGCTGGATAAAACTCCAAAAGAGCCTAATCTTTAGTGTCCATCACTGGCATTTTTGAGACCCTTCTTTGTTAAAGACACTGTGTGAGGTACCAAGAAGATGGAGAGAAGAAGAATAATTAATTTATGAACAAACTGCATTTATTCTGTGATTACCCCATGCTGGGCTGCTGCTGGGGACACATAGGTGCCCTTGAAGACTTTGCAGCCTTTTCGGAAACCAGATGATTGCACCATGTGCTGACTGGTTACTCCCTTGAAGGTGTGTGTAGCAGCAAACTCCATGGTCACTGGAATCGTGGGGGAAGGCCCTGTGTGATACTTGTAGGGGACCATGCCTGGCAAAAGGAGACTGTGCCAGCACAGTTTCATCCACTGCTGGAACCTCAGGAGCAGACCAGTCCCTGAGTTGGGCTGCATCGGGCCCTGCACACACAGAGGACTCTCCAATTGCCTTTGCAGCCTCTGTTGAGTTAGCAGAACTGGCTTCTTCCTGATACCCACGTTAGATTTCCTCCTGGGTATTTGATAGGCAATTTGATAGGCTTTTGGGGTTTCAAGGTGAAGTGGGTACTCATGAACCCAGTGTTCCAGGGATGGGGAGGGTACAGGAGAGCCCCCCGGGGGAAGGCAAATCTGGCATCAGCACTGAGGGTGAGGGAGGCGGATGGGTCCCCAGCCAGGCCACCCTTCAGGTTTTCCAATACTTTTAGCTTCAGGGTGAGAACCACACAGACCATGTGCAGGGCTCCCAGGTAGTGAGATGCCCACACCTGTGCGCAAACTTCCCGGAGCCCAGAACCTTCCCACCATGGCCCCACAGCTCACAGGTACCCAAACCCCATTCTCTGAGAGCAGAGGTGCTGCATAGCTCCAAGTAAGCGCACACAGATTGCAAGGTTAGCTCCTTGTAAACAGTCTGATGCAGAACTCAATGATTTGATGAGCCCCTCCCTCTGAGGCCCCAGATCTAAAGCAGAGATTCTAACCCAAGCACCTTTGCCATGCTACAACACACCCGTGATTTAAAATCCCTGCAATGGATTTGCGTGAGCAACTGATCCACGAACCAGTCGTGCTTTTGAAGGACTGTGAATGGCACGTGAGAAAGAACCACTTCTGTATTTGGTCATCCCTGCATCTCCAGAGCCTGCCACAGTGCTTGCCACGTGGAACGTGCTCAATAAAAATAAATGAATGGCTAGGAGATTAAGGAGTCCTTCCCCGGAGGCACTCCCAGCAGCCAGGACCTCAGAGTGGTGTTTGGTCTTGGAATGGTGGTTGGCACTGGTGTCCCCGAGCTGTGTGAAGACCCTGCAGTAAGTTCTCTATCGTTCCTTCCTAGTGTGTCACTGATGAACCTGAAAACTGTAAACCCTGGTCTCTGAGGGTCTGAAGAAAAAGCCCCATCATAGTCTTCTTATCCCTCTGGGGATTCCATGGAAGACGGAATTTGCCCTGCAGACCATGAATCTATAAAAGTTGCAGGATGACAACGGTGTGATTCATCAGGACGGTGTTTGGAACAACAGTGAATGCGTTGGAAGATTTTGATCAAAAATATGATTTATAAACACAGGATAAGCAAATTCAGAACTGTTAGGCCCAAGTGGCTAATAGGCAGTTAGTATCATTTCATGTCGGTTTTAATCATGTCTTTGAAATAGGTTTAGGAAGTGTTTGTGCTATGTCCAAGCTCACTGCACAGCCTGTATAACCTCAAGTGTTGACAGGGTCTGTCCTTCAAAGAGGATTGCCATAAGCCTCCAGAAGCTTAAACCAAAGTTGCTCTAAATCGGTGTCTTCCTCAGAAAGCCTTTCCTTCGAATCAATGAACATCCCGTTATAACCTCAGATCTACACTCAGATTTGAAAGGGGACAGTGGGGTGAGAGTCAAACCTCTAATCACTTCATTGGAGAGAATAAAGAATGAAACAAATTCAAGGTTAATTGGATTTAATCTTCTTAGGCAGCATAAAGTAAGATGATTCTATAACACCCAAAGCCAACCAACCCAGTTATTGAGTACATACAATGTATTCGTTTCTTCCTCTTCCCCTTTGTACATTTTTTTTAAAAAAAAGATCAGATTTAAAAATCTTCCACTGAAGCCAGTAGTTCCTATCTAGAAAGGAGGCTGCTCAGGATCAGCCAGAGGAAAAACAGTTAAGGAGCCTGGGTTCTCATCCCAGCTGTGTCTCTGTCTTTGTGACCTTAGACTGTCACTTCCCTTTTCTGTGCTTCATTTTACTGCAAAATGAAAGGATAGGACTGGAATAATCTCTTAAGGTCTTCTCTGGATCTAAGAGTCTATAAATATATGACCTAAAAACTCCAGTTACATAAGGGATCTGCAGTGCTCAGAGGCTTGGCTCCCTCACTATGATGTGCTTTCTGGGCTTCATGAACTTGCCTTAAATCCCCCCAAGTTCCTGAGGTTGCAAAGGAGAACAGGAGAAAGGCAAGCATCCCCTCTGCTTGTTCTGACAGGTGATTTCATCACTACCTGGTGCTAGGTGGATGGTGCAACCTTGTCATGTGCCTTCACTGTGTGAAATATCCAACCTTCTGCTGCATGGGATCCACAGTTCAGGCCACAGAAGGGGGATGCTGTAAACCATGCAGTTGAGCTCAGTGCTTGATGTCACTAATAAATGAATCTGTCAGCTGGTTGGCATGTGAGAAATGCTTATTAATCATCATAATCACACCAAATGCTGACATCTGCCATTTATTAGCCAGCCTTCATTACTAGAGAATGCACACACCAAACACTCTCATGTACACACACGTGCACACACACACACGCACTTTCTTACAAAATTCCTTTCCTCAGAATATTCTAGGCTGCTTTACAGCATGATTAAAATGGAAGAAGTTTAGAAATAAAATCGATATTTGCATTGAGATCCGCACAGGTCCGTCTCATTGATTTTCTGGAATGTTCTAGGACATGGCCTGGAACTGAGATGTGTCAGCTGTTATTCGTGAGGCTATCAGGGCTGAACAATAACTGTGAATTCTCTTCTGGGCTTAGTAACAGAGGCAAGGCAGGGTGGTCGTGAAAATCAAACAGGCAAGTGTTTTGTGAGCTATAAACCACTGTGCTGTTCTGAGGAGTTGAACTTCTCAGACACCTGGACTTGCCTTGTCTTCATCTCTAAACTGCTTCAAGTCTGTGAAGTGAGAGTCCTTGGGCTTGGTGTCGCACAGGGCATGTTGGCCTTGCCTGCAGTATCACACTGCAACCTGCAGAGGGCAGTGGAAGACTGGACATGAGACCACAGTCACCTGCTGGCCAGGCAGCATCAGGTCTGCTACAGGTTAGTTACCAGGGAGCTGATTTAGTGTCAGAGTAGACCAAGTATCTTCAAAGGTCTCTTCAAGAGCCGGATTGGAAACTGAGTTAGTGTTTCAGACTAACAAAAATCTCAAGGGGGAGCTGTCTGAAGACGTGGGTTAGCCATGGGAGGCTGAGCTCCAGGTGAATGGCTGGCAGGGGAAGGCAGGTCTTACTTCTTACTATCTACAACTTGCCAGGTGCCAGTTTTAGTGTTTTACTTTCAGTCTCCTTTAATCATCCCAGTGGCCTTGAGAGGTAATACTTTAATCTCTGTAACTGCGGGAAGGAGAAACCCTACCCACAGCCGTGCGGAGGAATTATTCATGGGCACTTACTCCTGGAAAACAGGCTGCAACTAAGCCATGCAGGCGGGGAAACCTGGCGTATATCGGGAGTCGACCTGCCTGTCCAAGTGGACCCGTGCTACCCAGGCTCGCAGAGGTTGGAGGAGGCCCTTGAATGCCTATACGTGCACCTGTGTGCAGGTTAGGATTCTCACAGGGGCGTGGCCAAGCCGTGGACTGTTGTCAGGGGCAGCCAATGAACTTCAACCTACTGCAGCTAAGGTGGCTGCAGAGCCAGGAGGGTGAGGACAGGATGGATGGAAGTCGTAGGAGGAACCCCGGGCAAGGGATAAGGACAGAAATAGTCCTGGCAGATTGATTTACGACTGGGAACATCCCCGGGCCCATGATATTTTTATCTTTAGCAGAGGGGGAGCCTGGAAACCATTCCCTTTGCTGCCTATTTTAGATCCTGGGACAAGGCTACTGGGAACATGCAGCTTCCTTGACCTGCTGAGGCTTGACGTCGCCCTGGGGCCCCCCAGGCCCAGGAACCTGTCCTTTTGTCTCTGTCCTGAACTGGGGAAGTACATGTCCCCATGGCAGGAGACAGATCCTGTGACAATCTCGTCACCTGAAACAAAGCAGCCCGCCAATGGGAATGGAAATGTCAGGAACTGCCCAAAGGGCTTTTGGCATCATCTCTGCCCTTGAACGGACCTAGCCCTGACCTTGCACAATCCTCTGGACCGACTCAGCATCCTAGAACCGGAAAGACCTTGGGAACTATCAAACTCAAGGTTTTTTGTTTAGGAGCTGAGAAACATAAATCCAGAGAGGTTAACTGACTTGTCTAGTGTCCCACAGCCCTTTAGTGGGAGAGACAGGCTTACGTATGACAAGGCTGCCTGACTCCTGGTCCAGATGCTTTAAACTAAATCATACATCCACTAGTCAAGCGAGCCTTCTCTTAGGCAAGCTTTGGGTCAGATTGCGGGGAAAATGATAGAAATCTAGTCACGTGGGGTGTGAAGAAGATACAGAGAGCTTAGCGCCCAAGACAAACATTGCACCCTACTGTTGCCTGTGTTCTAGGACAGGATGCTGCAATGGGAATCCTTCTGAAGCCCCACAGGAAACAGTAAGTGCAAAACATCTCCTTATTCCAAAGTGAGGGGCTAAGTCATCTATGCGATATTTGTAGAGGACGTGGCTGGAAACTGACTTTGCTGCCTGTAGCTCATTACCTACCTCAGGGAATAAAGAAATGAAATGTAGAGTTTGAGAGACTGGAACGAGAGGATGTCTTTGAAGATAGGAAGATGTATATCCTCTCTATTAAAGAGAAGGGAGGGAGGGAGACACACACACACAGAGAGAAAGAGAGAGAGAAGAGATTGTATATGGGGCAGGGTTTCCTCCCACTGGGCCAGGGGAGGGGGAGCTTCAGGGGTCCACTCAGACACCCAGATCCTGAGAGCTTCTTGAATGGCTGTGGTTGGATTAGCCTGAGGCAGCAGAGCAGTGAGAGGAAGGAGATGAGAACGAGTTACACATCCCCCAGTGTTAGGGCAAGGATACCAGTGTGGCCACACTGGAGGGAGCCACCCAGGAGGACTGCCTGGAGGGGGCAATGTAATCCCAACAGAGGGAGAGAACATTTTATGCCCAGGGATCAAAATAGCCTCCGGTCAGCTTGCTCCAGTGGCTGTGAGAAATACACATCCCTGCCCCACCTGCTCTGTTCCAACCTGACGTCCACCACCACACCCCCTCACTCCCAACACGCACACCTTTTAGCAGGGAGGAAGGTAGCAGAGGGCTCTGCTGTGCCTCTCTGATGGCCCAAGCGTGAGACCTGAGATTTGTTACTCAGAAATCTTTCCTGAGAGTGAGCCCTGAATGTTGGGGGAGGGGCCTTCGGAGGTGCCTAGGCCGCTCCCTCTGTTCTGATGTGCTCAGAACAACAGCCCTAGGAGCGCAGAATACATTTCTGAGCGTCTGGGCAGCGGGTAGCTTGCTGCCTTCCCCTTCTGCCTCCCCATCTCCATCACATCCTAGCTGGGGTGGAGACCAGGGTCCTTCCTCTGTGCAGCCAATTGTCCTAACCCATCAACAGTGTTGAGCTGGCCCATGCGTGTGCCCTGTGTTCTTCCTCCCGCGAGGTGTGTATTTCCTGGGGGTCCTCCAGCCGTGTGGTGTACTGTAGGGAGGCTGCCCTCCCTTGCTCCCCACCAGGCTGGACTGAGCACCTGCCCTGGGCAGTGGCACCCGCAGGCCTCAGGCAGCACTTGGCTGTTTAGGAACTGAGTGTGGGCGGGCCAAGCCCCTCTACTTCTCGGCTTCTTCCTCTCTCTTGGGCAAGTCACTTAGCTCCTCTGAACCTCAGTCTTTTCATCTGGAAAATAGGCTTGAATAATCAAACCAACCCTGCAAGGCATTTTTATTTCTAAATGGACACACATGAGGTATGCACCCCAGCACGAGGAATTGCCCTTCCTGCAAAAAAATTTCTAAGTGGAGATACTCAACTTTGATACTTGCTTCCAGTCCTTTATCAGACCCACATAGTTATTTTGCATTATAGTTTCCTAAAGCATTTCTATGTATTGAGACAATTATACACAGAAGTGGAACAACTGGTCTATTAGTCATGTTTTGAGTGTCGTGTTTGTAACCAGATACACTGAATTTGTTTGCTTCCCTGTGGTGGGTCTATTTTTTTTCTTTAAGAACTTTTTTCTTAAATAAAAAATTCAATTACAGTATGTATCAAATTAAGTAATATGGAGAAAAATAAATGTATATACTTGCCACCCGGTTCTAAAAATGTTTGCCCATATTTGCTTCTCATGTTTAGAAATGAATCAGTACAGTTTAAACCTTCCATTTTACTCCTCTACCCTCAGCCCTGCCTCTCTGCCTCAAGGCTGTCAGTGTCCTGAGGCTGGTGTGTCTCCTCCCCATTCATGTTTTTATATTATATGTGTACTCATTCATAGCAACATACAGTCGTTTTGTGTGAGTGTGTTTTAAAATTCACACCCGTCAACCACCAGAATAACTAAAATTAAAAAGACTAAAAAATCAAGTGAGACTAAGATACAGAGTAACTGGAACTCTCACACGCTGCTAGGAAAGTAAATTGGTAAAACCCACTGGGAGAACAATTTCAAGTCTCTACTAAAAGCTGAAAGTCTGAATACCCCCTGACCCAGCAATTGCTGAGCTTATACCCAAGGGGAATGCATGCATATATGCACCAAAAAAAAAAAAAAAAAAGCAACAGTCCAAGACTGATCACAGGAGCACTACTTGTAATACCTCCAAACCAAACACATCCCAAATGTAGATCACCAATAGAGGGCGTAAATTAATCGGGGCACATTCCTACAATGGAATCCTAGCGCAGCGAAGAGAGTGAATAAGCTCTAGCTACCTGCTTCAATAAGGATGTATCTCCCAAACATAATATGGGATGAAAGAAGCCACACACAAAACAAGTACCTCCTTTATATGTGTATGATCCCATGTGTGTACATTTCAAAAACAGGCAAAACCAATCTCTAGGATGAGAGGTTACGAGAGTAGCTGCCTCTGGGGGGGTAGCCACTACAGAAGAGCAGAGGGGAGGGATCTTCTGGGATGCCTGGTAATGTTCTATTAATCTGGGTGCTGGTTGCAAGGCACGCCACTCCCTGAAAATTCATTGACTGGTTCATTATGATTTGTTCATTTTTATGTATGTGTATTAGTCTTCAGTAAAAAGTGTCTTTTGGAAAAAAACCACCTCCATGTCACATAGTGAAATCCTTCTGCAATTTGCTTTCTAGTCAACATTATGATTTTAATATGTATCCATTTGATCTAGTTCAGTCATTTATCTGTTATACAGTGTTTTATTATATGTATATGCCAAGTTTAATTTTTCATCCCCCTACTAGTGGACGTTCATGCTATTTCCAATCTTTCATTGTTGCAAACAACACTGTGGGAAACATCCCTGAACACACCTCCTTCTACAATGGGTGAGAATTTTCCTCCATGGCCCATACACCAAACTGGCATTTCTGGGTATGTCTTCTTTGTTCCTTTATTTTTGACTGTTCATGTCATGTTTTAGTTGAGTCTCTTATAAATAGTATATATGATGGGGGTGTGTGTGTGTGTATGTTTAAATGCAATTTGAGAATCTTTCTCTTTTAACTGGCAAGATAAGGTACAGGAATTGTGATTAATAATGTGTTTTGATTTATTTCTGTCATTTCATCTGGTGTTTCTCTACTGACCATGTTCAGTCTCTTTTTCTCATTGTCTTCTATTGGCTTAATCAAGCTATTTCTTTCCTTCCCGCCCTGCTCTTTTTACTAGTTTGTTTGTTCTACAATCTATTTCTACTCTTTTAGAGATAATCTTTAAATATTTAATATGCACACTGTGTTTAGAAAAGCCTATGTTTAATTAAATTATGTACTTCCATGAAACAGGTTAAGAACCTTAAAATGCGTGGACTCTGATCATCCCCTCTCTTCCTCTGTCTCTGTAACTAAGTAGTTTCATCTTGTTCTAACATTTTCTTTAGTCATTGCTGTGTTATTCTGGTACAGTTTAGTTCTATTCATATGTTTACCTTTGTTTTTCTCATCACTTTTACATCCACTCCTTCCTTCTGGGTTCAATTTTCCTTCTTTAAGAAACACATCTTTTAGTAGTTTTTCCAATCAGAGTTTGTGAATGGTAAACTCAGTCTTTGTTGTAAAAATGTCTTCATTTTGCCCTCATCCTCAAGTCATGATTTAGTTGGGTATTGAATTCTAGGAAGCAGCTATATTCTCTCAGTCCTTGGAATATATTTTTCTGATGTCAGTCTAATTGTCGTTCTTTTGCAGGTAGCACATCTCTCACTGGCAGCTTTTTTTCTGTTAAGGTATTTTATTTTAAGATAGTCCACTATCCAGCTATGGGTTAACTATTTATTATGCTTGGGATTCACTCTGCTTCTTCATTCCTGTGTCAACATCAAAGGTTGTTGGTGGGGGTCTGCTCTGCTCAGTCTCTCAGGGGCCAAGCGTAACAGAGGCTCCATCATCTGATATTGCACCAACTGGACTCTGAGGTCTCTTCGGAGCTTTTGCTCTTGACCTTCTGACTTCAAGCTCCCTCTTCTTTTTGGAATGCAGAGGTCTCCCTTTCTTTCGTTTGAGCTCAGCTGGGTGTTATGTTACATTTTCTACATTTCTATCCATTTGAAGCAGAAGAAGAACATTCATTTAATTAAGACTTCCGGTTGCCAAGAAATTGGATCTTTTAAGAGGTTATAGTCTGAGGTATTTTAGATCTAAATTTTTAATCTTATTTCTTTTGTGTATGAATTTATTTACATCTCAGTGCCAACTGCCAAAGCACAATTCTAAGCATCCCCAAATTCGTATCTCCTACTGTTAGCCCATTCTAGTTTTTCTCATGCTGTCGGTATCCATCATCAATCAGTTATTCCTTTCTATATTTGCAAATACTTCTAGGGTCCATCTTCTAATTCCTAATTGCCACAGCAATTCATCTTATTAAACAATAACCATCTGTCCTGGCTGTGAAACATCCTTCCGAGAAAAATTTAGCACTGACTACGCATGAGGTATGTGCTATGCCCTGGAAGGAAAATAAAGATGACTAAGCCTCAGGTGCTGCCCCGAGTAGCATATCGTCTAGTAGGAGAAATATGACATGTACGTAAAGAATCCTAATTATATAACCCAGGCGGATCATGGCAATGGCTGAAGAATACTTTGAGATTTTAGAGGGGACACACCTATAGATGGAGACACCAGAGAAGGCTTCATGGAAGTGGCATTTGTACTGAATGATGGGATGAAGGATGGTGTGTTAACTTTCTATTGGTGCCATAACAAATTACCACAAATTTAGTGCATTAAAACTACACCTTGTAATGTTCAGCATGGTGACTCTAGTTAATGGTATTGTACTACATATTTGAAAATTGTCAAGAGAGTCATTATCCTACAGTTCTGTAGGTCAGTTATGTCAGGTATGTGGGTACCGTGTGGCTCTGCTGGGTCCTTTGCTTAGAGTTTCATAAGGTCAAAATCAAGATGTTGACAGGCTGTATTCCTTTCTGGAGGTTCTGCGGAGGATTCTGCTTCCAAGCTCATTCAAATTGTTGGCCGGATTCAGTTCCTTGTGGTCGTAGGACTGAAGTCCTGATTCCTTACTGGCTATCAGCTGTGGGCCTGTCTTTGCTCCTAGGGGACCCTCATAGTCCTCCTCATGCTTTCCACATGCCCCACCCAGCAGTGGGGTTGAATCCTCTCATGCTTTGAACACCTGTGACTTCTTCTGCTTTATCTCTTCCGACCCCAACTGGAGAAATTGATTAGATTGGGGGCCCCACCTGGATAATCAACCTATTTTCAGGTCTGTAACCTAACTTACATTTGCAAAGTCCCTTTTGCCTTGCAAGGTAATGTATTTACATGATCCAGGGGTTGGTTCATGGACATGTTTGGAGAGCCATTATCCTGCCTACCTTTGATGGGTAGAATTTACATATGCTGAGCCTGGCCAGAGGGCTCTTCAGGCAGAGGAAATAGAAAGAATGAACTCTAGAGGCAGGAGACCACCTGCAAGGAGCAGTGAGAACTGCCAGCCTTCCTCTCAGGGTGTAAGCCAGCCAGTGTCTTTGAATCAGTGAGATGTGTGTGGGAGCTATGGAGTAGAGGAGTTAAGAGCCTCTGAATGAGAGTCAGGCAGCCACAGATTCCTGACCTGAGGGGTGTGGGAAGTGCAGGGCCACCTACCTCAGTTCTGCAACTGAAATCACTATCCTAGCATTTCTACAGTTCCTGTGTATGCCTTGTTCCTCCAGATTTAACAGTGTAAAGCTGGGCATCTTCAGTAAACGAATAGTTTTATTTAATATTCCATATTCATTGCACAAAATACTGACAAATCTGAAGAATGTAATAATCACCCATAATCCTAACACTCAGACAGAACAATTGTTAAGGCTTTGTTCTTTTGTGGGAAGCCTTTGAAATTTAGCAGCATACCCACCCAGCTTTCCATGTCTGTTACTATTCTTCCTCCGCGTTATTTTTAATGGAAACATAGTTTCCTATTGTAAGATGGCACCGTGGTTTATTTAATGAATCCCCCAATGTTGACATTTGGCTTGTTCCCAAGTGATTTTATCATTGTAAACAATGCTGAGCTGAGCATAACAAGGGTTGTTTTTACTGCCCTGGTGAACAGGATGTGCTCAGACTCCCAGCAGGAATGCAGAGGGGAGCCTGGGTGCAGGCACAGCTGTCGGGGTGAACGCCTCCTTGCCGGTGTCTTCATCGGGGCCTCTTGGCTCTTCCCATGTGTGTCTTATTTTGTTGTTAACTTGATCCAGCTGCACCCAGGGCTCCGGTTGGAACCCTGGAGCTGCGGCGTGAGGAGGGGGCGTCGGAGCAGCCATCGAGCATTGCCGTGGACAGCGGGTGCTCAGGGGGGTGTGAGCCCAAGGGTGTGTTGGGGGGTGGCTGGGTGGAGGGCAGGCTCCGAGCCCTGGTGAAAGAGGCCACCAGGGAGACCTGCTGGAGCTTCCTGAGACCCTCTCTTGGAAGCTGTTTCCTTTGCAAGGAAAGGGGAGAAAACAGCGAAAGGCACGTTGCTTCAGTGGGATGAAGGGAGAATTGCCAAGGGCTTCAGGTGGGCAGTGACCAGGTCTATGCTTCCTTCCTCCGATATACCTCCCGCCTTGCTTCTCTTTCTCCCCGGTGTGCCTTCCCCTGCCTCTACCTGCAGGAACAAACTGGAAGATCTTAAAATTAAATGCACTCCTCAGCGGTCTCCTCTGGAGGGTGAGGATTGGCTGGGAAAGGGCACAAGGGGTCTTTCTGGGAAGATGGAAACGTTGTGTTTGTTGAATGGGGTGTGGGTTATGAATCTGTCAAAGCTCACGGAATGATGCTCTCAAGTGCTGTGCATTTCACAATATGCAAACAATCCTCAGTATTTTTTAAAAATGTGTTCTGCATTTGTAAACAAGCGGGATCTTGCTATTTCTGTGCAAGTTAACATAAGTGCGATATGGTGGAGGAAAAATAGGAAGACAGACACAGAAGGGGCTGTGCAGGGACTGAGGGGTTGTGAGGGAGGGGTCCCTGTGGGAGGCTCAGTTTAGTCAGCTTGCACCCTCAGCTGTCTCATCTGCATGGAGACAGGCATGAACCCCATGTGCAGGTTGGTACCGTGGTGAGGGTGTAAGGTCCCCTGTACCTGTGTGGTGCCTGACACAGGAGAGGGAACAACACGCGGGAGGCCTTCCTGAACCTTCAGTAACGTTTCCGAGGAGATCTGTAGCTGGCTCTGGGCTGCTCCTATGCTCTGTGCTTTCTTGTATAGAATGGCAAAGAGTCAAGAAGATAGGGGCCAGGGATGCTCTTAACTGCTATTTCCGAGTGTCAGAGAAACCGCCCCCCCGCTCCGGGACTGCTGGGCTGTGCCTTTCCAGGGTGGGCACTGGGGAAAGTGGTGAGTGGAGAGAACTCTATAAGTGAGGGAAGGCAGGTGCCTGAGAGCTTGGTAGTCCTGACTGAAGGAGGTGGGCCTGGGGGCAAAGGCAGTAGCAGGGAGTGAGGAGAGCCGTGTGCAGTGCAGGGCTAGTTAAAGGACTCTGCCTGCGGCCGGCTGACCCCGCCTTTTACACTGTCACATGGAAAACCAAACTGACTACAGTAAGCTATCATTCTAAAGCAAATTTTGGAGGGATTATTTATATATATATATATACACACACATTTGCTTTAGCTTTATTCATATTTTAACAGCAGAGCTGCATGTCTTAAAGTCTAGTTACTGGGAATGTTCAGGCCCCCCTTGCGTTAACATCGGGCTCACCACAGAACCCGCAGTAAACTAAGTCAGCAATGACAAACCCACGGTGAGTTATGTGAAAGACCAAGAAGAACAGCAGTGCAAAATCATGAGTAGCGGAAGACGGTGATGGGCCTCTGACTGCAGTACATCCTTCTAAACATCTCTGGGGACTTGGGTGTCCTTATGGACACGTGCCCCATGGAAGTCCACAGACTGGCCCCGTGCTGCGTGGCTGCCTGCCTCCCGGGGAGAACAGTGAGTTGACGTTCACTGTAAACCTACCTCATTTTTTTTCTTTTTCTTTCTAACCTATCTCATTTTTTAATGTGAGTTTATGGATCCCAAATAATAGTAGTAATTCACTTAATAATGCACTTGGTAGGTATTTGGTGAATAATCTTTTGATATAAAAATGAAATTTCATACTAATTCAAGGGAGGATCAGTGAATGACTTATCAGAAGAATCTTCCCAGTGCTTTTTGGGGTAAATACTATACACTGGGAAGCCTTAACCTAGAGCAACAGAATCACTGAAGCTGGTTATTGAAAGTGCAGCTTCCAGGGCCCCCCACAGAGATTCTGGTTAGACAGGTCAGGAGTAGGAGCCCAGGAATCTGCATTTTAAACAAGCAGGGAATACTGATGTTGGGGGTTCACAGAAACAAACTGACCAAAAACACTTAGAGTGGGCCTACTCTAGGTCAGATGCTTGCACATCTGCTATTCTGAGAGCATTTCCAGGGCTGAAGTGTACCTTTGTGAGTTGGGGATGGGTAGGTGGGTCAGACTGGTTTATACAGCCAGAGACAGGGAGGGCAGTGAGGAAGGGCCCAAGTCTATGTTGGAGAAATCTTTTGGTTTGATCCTTGAGTTGTGGCAGCTTAAAGAGAACTAAAGTCCTCTTAGAGGGAATGGGACCAGGGAATGAGAGACTTAGAGGCCAAGGCCAGAGATACAGCATGAGAGGGAGAAGACCACAGAGAGGGCTGGAAGGATGTAGGGGACGTGATAAAAGAAAAGGAATGTACATCCGCACGGCACTGACTCTTTTGCTGAGGGCTTTATCTGTCTCTCTCACTGCTCTCCGCAATGCTCTGAGCTGGGCAACACATTCCCTCCTACATACGGGGAGAGGGCGGCTTGGAAATGTTACCCAACGGGCTAAAATAAGAACGGGAGTCAGGATTTCATGCCAGGACCACATGGTTCCTGAGCTCTGGCTCTTTACCTAGTGCTCTGAAAGACGAGGAAATCACGTGCAGCCACTCCATCCTTCTGTATGTTTCTTCATTATTCATTTATCCACCCAACGTGAATGAGCTGCTGCTAAGTCGCAGGCACTGAGATAGGGTCCAGGGATTGGCTAGTAAACAAAAAAGACATTATCCTAGGCTTTAATAGATGCATACAGTAGACAACCACACAGGTAACTACGACTTTGCAAACGGTCATAAGTACTGAAAAAGAAAACTGCAGGCTCTATACGAGAGAAAGCAGGGGCACTTATTTTAGGCTGGAGGGTCAGAAAAGGCCTTTGTGGGAATGTGACATTTAAGCTGAGACTTGAAGGATGGGTAGGAATTAGCCAAGCTCGAGTGTAGGGAAGAATGTCCCAGAACTTCTGTGATGATGGGAAAATTCCATATCCGCGCTGTTCAATATGGCACCAATGGGCCACATGTGACCACTGAGCCCTTGAGATGTGTTCCATGTGACTGAGGAACTGACTTTTCAATTTTATCTAATTTCAATTAATTTAAGTGTATACATAAAAAAAGCCACGTGTGGCTATGGCCATTGTATTGGACAGCCCAGCTCTAGAACAAAGGGAAAGTTTGTGCAAAGGACCTGAGCTGGAAAAGGATTTGGCTGCTTCCAGGAGCCTAGTGTTGGGCTGCAAGGGGCAGAGGAGCAAGGTGTCCAGGCCCCATGGGGGTTTTCAATTTACTGTGATGGGGAAGTTGTTGAAGGGTTTTGGGGAGTATCTTGGCCAATTTTATGTTTTAAGAAGCTCACTCTGTGCTGTGCCAAAAGGATCATAGTGGGTGAAAGTAGGAGAAAAGAAACCAGGGAAGAGGGGATGGTGATGGTTCAGCCTAGGTGGAAACTGGAAATGAGGCGAAGAGGCTGGATTTGTGATACCACTTTCCGGTAGAATTGACAGAACATGCAGTTTAAAAGAGACAGAATCCAGCTCCCTAGACCCGTGTTGACGAATATGGTAGCCACCAGCACCTTGTGGCTACTTAAATTTAAAGTAATTAAAATTAGGGACTTCCCTGGTGGTCCAGCGGTTAAGACTCCTTGCTCCCAATGCAAGGGGCCCAGGTTCAATCTCTGGTCAGGGAACTAGATCCCACATGCCACAACTAAGATCTGGCCACAGCCAAATGAATATGTTTTTTAAAAAAAAGCTTTTAAAAATTAAAAATAATTAAAATTAAATGAAATAAAAAATGTTGCTTGCCCACACAAGGCATATTTCAAGTGTTCAATGGCCACACGTGGCTACTGGCTGCCATTATTGGCCAGTATAGCTTTAGTGAACATGTCCATCATGGCAGTAACTTCTACTGGCTGATGCTAAGGTCATTTGGAAAAGTATGAAAAAATGGGTCTATAGGAAATCAAAGAGCTGAAGTCCAACACCCTCATTTTAGAGGTGATATGCTGGAGGATGCTCAGGTGATGTCACTAGAGTCGTACCCACCTCAGGCTCTCATATGGAAACCTCCTATGCTTGCTTTGTAAGCATCATTGGCAGAAACTCCAGCTTTGCAGCTCCTGGAAGGCTCAGGCCTGATTCTGACTCAGACCACTTAATCATTCCATAGCAGCTTGAAGAAGCAAGGGTGAGATATAAACAAAATATAACCACTATTTTTGTTTCCAGCTAACATGGCCCAGGGATGGAGGCTCGGAGAAAGTGTCTTTAGTCCTTTCTGCAGGAAAGGATGCGTTGCCTCTGAAAACCACACAACACATGGGGAGCCTCATTTTGTCACATTCCCATCCCCTCACTCAGCCTCTTCAAAGAAATACCAAAGAAGTGGCTTCCAAAGAAATTCTACTGGCTCACACTTTACACTCAGATCTAGACCCCAGTAGACCTTGTCATCAGAGAAGCAAAAAGAAAAGAAAAAAAAAAAGAAAAGAAAAAATCTTGACTAGCAAAGCTTCCTGGTGACCTGGTAATTCTGAGAATAATGAAGTGAGTTTACAGGAAGTAGGTGAAAAGAAAAAAGGGCTTGTTTTTGTCACCTGTGAACTTCTGGTTGTGGTCACGCCTTAGCTTTAGATAAGTCAAGTGGAGGAAGGGGGAAACTGTCTGTGGAGTGAGCCTGGGAAGGAGATGGTGGAGACAGCACATGTCTAAGGGTTCAAGATCCCCTCAACACCCTGATTTGCTAAACCTGGGACAAACTTCACTGTGGGACAGAGGGTTTATCTCCACCTCCCCTCCCACAGCGCAGGCTGCCCAGGAGACCTCCACATCCCTCCTCAGTGGAGGCAATGGTGTCCTGAGAGCCTACCAGCATTGCTTGTTGCCCTGTGCCTTCTTGGACTGTGGAAAAATGATCTGTGAGCATGATGTCCCCATATGTCATCCCTTCAGACAGTGCTTGGATTCACACCCCTTACATTAGTGTTTTCACTAACATTTGAGTAGGATAACACGCAGAGCTCCCGTAAGCTGAGCCCTGCCTGTGTGCTGGATGCTGTGCAGAGTGCTTCCTGTGCAGTAGCTCAATCAAACGTCATGAAGAAAATGAGGCTCAGAGAAGTTACGGTAACCATATGGTCCAGCAGTTGTGCTCTTTGGTATTTACTCAAACCGAAACTTATGTCCAAACAAAAACCTGCACGTGGATGTTTACAGCAGCTTTATTCATAATTACCCAAACTTGGAAGCAAGCACGATGTCCTTCAGTAGGTGGGCCGAGAAATGAACTGTGGTACATCCAGTGTCGACTGAAAAAAATGCACAACGTGAGAGTTGTGAGTTAAGTTTATTTGGGGCAAAATGAGGACTGCAGCCTGCCAGACAGCATCCCAGATAGCTCTGAGAAACTGTTCCAAAGAGGCAGGGGAAGATTAGTATATATGTAATCTTGGTAAAGGAGGAGTACATGCGATCAAACACATATTTTTGTAGGGGGTTTCTGCTAGTCAGGAGGTGCAGACGTCACCGTGTAGGGATTTAGTGCTTTTCTAGATATGAGACTCAAAGGTTAGGCTCATAAAATCAACTCCTGAAAACATAGAACTATCTGAAGACTTGATCCAAAGTGCTGCATTCCTGGTCTCCACCCTGAATTCCCTTCGGGGGATATTGAAGGTCAGCAGCTGCAGCAGCACGTGTGATTTAATCCTGTAGAGGTAGATGGCAAGTGCCCAGGGCAAGTGCCAATTTGTAGCTGACACCAGATAGCGGGTTATTATTCAGTGCTAAAAAGAAATGCGCTATCAAACCATGAAAAGATAGGGAGGAAACTTAAATGCACATTCCTAAGTGAAGAAGCCAGTGGGAAAAGCTTCCACAGGCTATGAATCCAACTATATGACATGATGAAAAAGGCAAAACTATGGAGACAGTAAAAAGACCTATGGTTGCCAGGGCTGGAAGGAGGGAGGGATGAATAGTCAGAGCACAGAGGATTTTGAAGGCAGTGGAACTATTCTGAGTGATACTATAATAGTGGATACATGTCACCATACATTTGTCAAAACCCACAGAATGTACACCACCAAGAGTGAACCTTAATGTCAGCTATAGACTTTGATAATGACTTTGGGTGATGATGTAAACTCATCAGTTGTAACAAACGTACCACCATTGGGCGGGATGTTGATGGTGGGGAGGCTCTGGATTGGGGAGATGGGGATACGGCAGTCTCTGTAATTTCTGCTCAGCTTTGCTGTGAAACAGTGACTGCTCTAAAAAATAAAGTCTACATTAAAAAAAAAGGTCCGGTGCCTCTCCAAGGTCCAGCCTGAATAAACAGTGGAACTAGGACCCAATGCAGAGCTCTTTAATCCCCAACACCACGTTCTTCACCTTCACCCTATCCCACTCTGTGTAGCCTTTCATACTTCACACATACTATTTTTTTTAAGCTCTTTATTGGAATATAATTGCTTTACACTGTTGTGCCAGATTTTGCTGTACAACAAAGTGAATCAGCTGTATTTATACATATATCCCCATATCCCCTCCCTCCCTATCCCACCCCTCTAAGTTATCACCCGTCACGAGTTGATCTCCCTGTATTACGCAGCAGCTTCCCACTAGCCATCTATTTTACATTTGGTAGTATATACATGTTAATGCTACTTTTGTTTTGAATTCACAGTGACTCTATGACACGGGAGTTAATCCAATCTTCTAGATAAGGAAATAGGCTTGGAGAGGTTAGCTTAACTGAAGTCACGAGATGGATGGGTGAGTAGCTGAGTCAGAAGTTGAATTTAGGTCAGCTGACTTGCAACTCTGTGCTTAGATAACACCTTGACCCCCCTTATCCAGAAACTCATCTAACCTAGAAACACACAGAGTGGTGTCCGCGCTGGTTGCCTTCACTGACCAGCTACTGTGTGACATTTGCAAGATGCTGAGTTATTCCATCAGCTGCTAGCAGGGGTTGGAGCCCTGTGTATCACAGGACTTGGGTCATTCTCCGCCCGGGCAAGATGCCATTGGTCCACACCCAGGGTAGAGGGGTGTGTGCTGCTTGGAGAGAGAAGGGGCAAGGGAGGTGCCTGGGCTTGTGTGCTGTGAAATTGAGATGCAGGCCCAGCACCCCTCTCCTCACCCCTGAAAGCTCAGCTCCTCTTCCCAGTGGCGTAATGGGCTTCTGGGCTGCCACAGGGGCGGCCGGACCTCCTGGTTGTGGGGAAAGAAGAGGCCCTTTGGAAACACTGGGAACATTCAAATCTCCCTTCTCCCTGTGTCCCCTCCCTAATGGGAAGTTTGACAATGTCCTCTCTTCCTCTATAAGCTGAGAACTTCCCTGGTTGAAACCCTGACCACATGCTGGACTCCCCTCTCCTCCTTTCTTCCCTCTGCTTCCAGGCCACTCTCCTTTCCCTGTTCTCTCCTAGGAAAGGAGGAGATGAAGGGTGCCACCTGTGTCTGTCTGTCAGGTTGGCGCCTCTCTTTCTTGGCCAGTCTACGCTCTGGCCCACTGATTTCACTGCCTTTGTAATAGTAAAATGTAGAGCACAGAGCCACCCTGCTGCGGAAAACCAACTCAGAACTTAAGGTAATAACCACAGGGGTTGCCACCGTGGAGGCAGGCAGGTTGGGCACTGCCCAGGGGTGCCTGGCAGCAGGGGTGGTGGTGAGTGGGGTCTGAAACAGAGACCTTGGCATCCTCACCAGGCTGTGCTCCCCAGCCCAGAGGGGCATGTGATGAGCACAGACACGCCAAGCGGCTGGAGGTGTTTTAAAGGTGGTGGTGATCACTGTTGTTACAAGCATTTCTGTTGTCATTTTTAATCCGGATACCTGAGCCAGTGTGGAAGGAGGCTGAGCTTGAGAGGCAAAGCCTTGGGTTCAGTCTCACTTCTCCACCTATAATAGGCAAGGATTTTGTAAGTCTCTTGGTCTCAATTTACCCAAAATGCTTCCAAATCAATATTTCCATTGACTTTCAAAAAAGAAAAAGAAAAAACAAAACAACGACAACAACAAAACCTCTGTAGTGAAAGCAAAGCTTGGGCTACCGGTCCCATCGGACGGAGGCAACGTTAGGCCATGTGCCTAAGGCCGCCAAGTTAGGAAGTGGAGGAGAAAGCTTGGAACCTGGGTCTTCTTTTTTAGTTCCAACCCGCCCCTCTCCAGCGCCCCCCCCCCCCCCGCCCCCCACCAGCCACAGTTTAGCAAACCTATACATGCTAGTAGGATATTCGAAGCACTCTCACGTTATCTTCTTTGAGTCTTAAAATGAACCAGACGAAGAAGCCCGTGGATATATGTAGGGCAGGTCGTGCTGATGTCTTGTTTAATCCAACACTAGGGGGATGAGTGTCCAGAAGGAGCCACAAATACAGGGGGTGAACACACTTCACTCGCTAAACGATATTCTTATTTTTGCATAGCCCTTCGCAGTTTAAAATGTCCTTCCAAACATAATATTTGAAGATCCCATGTGCTCTCCCACACGACCCAGGGAGGCGGCAGGGCAGTTCAGACCGAGGAGGGTGGGGCAGTGAGAGGAGGGGCCTGCCGCCGCAGCTCACCCAGCTGCAGGGGCAGAAGCACAGGTCAGGTTCGGACATTCTGGCGCGGAACCAGTGTCCGGCCCGGGACTCCCTTCTGCCTGGAGTCCTGACCTAACCTATCGGTTTTCAGAGCTCTTGAGGGCTTCCTGGAGGTGACTCCAGGGCTTCCCCCTGAGGGTGGTGTCTACAGGGGGAAGGGAGGGGACCATTTCAATCTGCTCTAATAATATTATTTAAGTTTTTAGTAGGTAATGCATACACAGTGAACAAACTTCTGAAGAGGTATTTATTTTACCAAACACATGTGGGGGTGCTTGGCTTTAGGCCAGTACGCCAGCTGGAGGCAGGATCAGCGTGCAGTGCAGAAGCTTGATGAGGGAGTGTTCTTGGGATGGACGTCTGTGGAGGAAGGGAAGCAGGACAGGGAGTGAGGGGACAGTTGGGGGCTCGTGCAGCGGCAACAAAGGCCTCCGCCAACCCTGTGGGGAGCTCGGAAGCTGGGGTGGACCTTCAGAGTTGTCTTGAGTGGTGGTGATGGTACAGGGCTTTGATACCCCCACGTCCACCAGTCACTGGATACAGGTTGCCCTGGGAGGAGGGTGTGATTTGGGGAAGGCAACTCGCTACCACCAAGGCAATTCTCAAGGGGATTCTCAGCTGGCAGCACTTCTAGCAGCTGAGGGAGTAAGTCCTTTGGTCCTGGAGGGGCATCTGGGCTGCTCATCACAGCATCTTCAATGGTCCATCTTTTGTGCCACTGAGACCCGCTTCTTAGAAGTTCTGGAAGCAGCTCCTCCAGAATTCTGGTGGTCTCTTTTCCTGGGGGACACTTACAAGAGGAAATGAGACAAACCCCGGCTGGTCTCAGGGCCACATCTAATGCTCATGTCTCCCTCCTAAGTTGCCCGTATTCTCAGTCAGCCCTTCTGCTGGTCTCAACAGCTTCCTTGGTGGTTTGACCCAGATAGACCCTCATCCCTGAGGTGTTTGAGTCTCTTCCAGGCTCTCCTAAGCCCGTGACTGCTTCATTTCCCATTTACGATCAAGATTGGGCCAAAGAGTACCAAGGGCATCCAAGTGAAGGGCTTGGTGCTCTTCCTCCTGCCTGCCCCCACTGGGTAACAGCAGCCCGACCTCCTCCTGCAGCCATGTCAGTTACCCCTGCCAGGCTGGTGAGTCCGCTCCTTACTTTGCAGCCTCGAGACACAAGAACTCAGCATGCCCAGGTGGCAGCTGTCGCTGATCTTTCAATGGAACTCATGGTCCCAGGTAGAAGTTCCCCTTTAGAAAATCTACTTGATGATAATGACAGGTTTTTCTGCTTTTTATTTCATTACCATTTTGAGCTCCTCTACCAAGAAAACCATGACAGACCTTAACTGGGTTTCTTTCTAAGTAAGACTCAGCAGGGCTCCTCGATCATTTTCTTCTAGACCCTTCCAGGCTCCAGAAATGCTTCTGTTTCTGGCTTTCCTCCCCAGAGCCCCTCAGAGCAGTGGCCCCCAGGCCCCCACTGGAGGTGACTGCTCTTGCCTGTCTCAGAGCCTGTGTCCTCACCCTTCGTCTCTGCATTCTTTCAGGGGCTCCAAATATTTTTAATCATCTGTGTTTATGGGACCTGGAATGGGGCAGGGCTCAGTGGGCGCTCTGTGGTTATTTTTTTCTTTTTCCTGGACAGTCAGCTGGGATTGTCAGGAATTCCATGCTGTGTGTATTTGCGGAAGGCCGTGGGGTCCTGAGAGAGGAAAGTGATGTGCTGACCTCTGTTCAATGAGCTCCTGGGAGCCCAGAGGCTTCTTTCTGCTCCCCTGAGCCTGTTGCCCCAAACCCAGGACACTGTCCAAGGCAGGTCACTGAGCTGTACAAGGAAGGAGGGGAAATTGGCCATGGAGCCTCTAATGTGGGCTGTTTTCCAGAATGTCTCTTGTGGGCATGCAGTGCTTTCCTCAGCCTGGGGAAACTGCTCAACTCAGGGCCACTTAAGGAGGGAACCAAGAGACAGAGAAACCAGTACAGCCCTGAAGACCAGGAACACCTAGTAAATACGAAGGGAGCGGTTATTCCCAGCCCATATCCGTCGCCTATCGCCGACTCTCTATGTGAGCGTCTTTCATTCTAGTCCCACCTGCAGCTTCTCCAGGCCACAAGGCAGCCCCTCCCAGAAACGCCAGTGAACTGCTACGTGGGTCTTAGAAGCACGTGGCTGACCACCTCCTCCCTCCCTGTCGGCCCAAGGATATTTTTGCAGGGTGCTTACCAGTCAAGACCTTCTTTTACCCAGTAATCCTTCTGGCAGACAGGTGTGAAAGGAACCGAAAGTAGGCATCACGGTCCGTTGATTTAATCATTGCTCTTTGGGGCAGCTGAGCTCTAGTCTGGAACGCTCCTGATGGCAGGTCTGTCTGTGGAACGAAAGCAGACATTGTGTGCTCTAAACAGGGGCTTGACCGGCCGCAGCTGACGGCGCTGTCAGAGCAGCCGGTAGGGCAGGCTCCTCTGGCGTTGGCGCCCTTTCCTCCGGCCTCAGGTGTGGGGCCTTGTGCTCAGAGGAGCTCCCGTGCTGGCCAGGAGGCGCCTGCAGCCAGGATGGGGCGGATGAGGCAGAGACACCCCCTCGGGGGACGCTGAGCCGTACATTGCACTAAGAGGTGCGTGTCCTTTTCTTTGTTCGCCCAGCAGGTGTCTGTTAAGCACCTAGATCATTCACCAAACGCTGTTCTTTCCTGGGGATACAGTGGTGAACAGGGAGTCACGATGGTGAGTGGTCAAATGCCCTGTCGTCCTGGAACTTCTGTTCCCTTCGCCTGGTGCCTGTGTCTGGCCGTGAGTTTGCAGATGAGAGGAAGGCTTTTCAGGCTCGGAGTCTCTGTGAGCATCTTGTGGGATGTGGCCCTCGGCCTGAGATGACACCAGTGTTGGCCCTGGAAGACCCCAGTGCAGTGCGGTCCTGTTAGCATCCCCTTCAGGCAAATCTTGGCTCCTAAGGTGGCCACAGGGGCTGTTTGTGCCGCCCCAGGTGGCCATTTCTGATGGCCTGTGTTTGGTGGGGGAAGGGCAAACCATTTATCCAGAAGGGCTGGCCATTATTTCAGATATTCTCAGGGGTACGGGAGGAAAGCCACGGGTGACCGAGGCCATGTCACAAGGTGTTTGTGTAGAATGAACTGACAGGAGTAGCGACCTATCCATTTGTCCCTGAGCTGTTCAGAGATTGCGGGGCTAGGTCTTTGTCGGGGTCTTTGTGGGAATCGCCATTCTCTAGCCTAGGCCACCGTAACCCCCACCTTCCACCCGAGCCCGTGTGAAACAGCCACACTATCTCCGTGTGGCCTGTTCTGGACATGCTTGACTTCCTGTGGCCCAGGTGGCGTTGCTCTTGCCTCCTCAAACCTGCAGTCTAGTGTGGCCAAGCGGTGAAGGGCTGTGAACGGGCTGTGAACGAGGGTGTTTTTAGCAGCGAAAAGATTCAGACGGGGCCCTTGAACACTGAAGGATCAGACACTTGATGCCTTTCCTCTCTGGTTATCTCAGTTCATGATCCTAATTTCTTCCATCACAGGCTTTTATTTAAAGCTAATATCAAGGGCCCACTCTGTGTTAGGCATTGTGTTTACATGAAATGTTTCATTTAATCTTCCAAACGGTCTCATGAAGAAGCATCATGAAACCTTATCTTACAGAAGAGGAAACTGAAACTTAGCAAGGAAGGAAGTTTGCCCAGCATCCCTCAGCTAGTTATGGGATTTGACCCCCTGGGCTGACCTCAGAGCTCCTGCTCTTAACCTGCACTCTGCAGACCCTCCAGGCCAGGTGATGCCCATGCCATGCTTGTCTCATTCACGGTCAAGGCTGAGGTTCAGCCCTGAACTTGTCATTCAGTGAGTTCAGGAAGGTGGCTGATTTTCTCTCATATCTTCCTTTCAAGACCTGAGTCTCTGCCTCTCCACGCCTGCAGGTGAAATCTGCCCAGGCCCATAGCCCAGTGGTCCCATGGGAGTCACTTGCCTCTCCTAGGTCCACCATCCTAGGCACACTCAGAGGGGACCACAGATCTGGGGGAGGGGTGGTGGTACTTAGAGCTACTCATGGAGCTCTGCTCCCATGCTCACTCTCTGTGTGATCTTGGGCAAGTTGCTAACCTCTTTAAGCTTCAGTTTCCTCATCTGTGAAATGGAAGCAAAGTGAGAACCTACCTCTTAGCACTGTTGGTGGATTATATGAGGTAACTCACGGGCATTAAGCAGAGTCTGGCATATACTAAGCACTCAGTAATTATTACCTACTAGAGGTCCACATTTTGTTATCTATGATTCTGAAGTCAAAACGCTCTGAAAATTGTGTTGGTTGGTGTCAAACTTATTTGGAAGCAAAACCTCTCTGACATGGCATGCAGCTATATTTAGAAATACTAATGAAGTACTGCTATCTACCCTGCTGGGGTTGTTACAGGATATATTGTACATGCACCACATCACCTTTCTGAAATCTGAAGAATTCTGAATTCTGAAACACACCTAGTTCCAAGGGTTTAGGATAAGGGGTTAAAAGCAAACTCAGTCTGTCCCCTAAATGAGCTTCAATAGCAGTGATTGTCAACTCTGGAACTTTGAGAGCCAAAACCCTGGAAGGATTGGAATTAACTCTCTTTTCTGCTAGAAAGAATTTTGGATTTCTACTTAAGGGCAAAAAGAACTAAAGGTAGTGAAGTCAGTTGAAAAAATATGTTTCTTTCCTCATCTGCTTATGTGATCACTGAGGAGTTTCTAGAGGGGTCTGGTCCTGGGTGAGAACAATCTTTAAGGACCATTTAAATTCCCAGATCCCAGGACATGGTGGTCACTTCCTGCTTATTTAGCATTTTTCTAGGCAGCGCTGTGGGGAGGGGAACAGAGTGGTTGTCCTCTCTCAAGGAATATATGCTTTTATTGAGGATACAAGAACACATGCTTAAAACAGATAGTCACATGTTAGTGCTGTAGGAAAAAATGAGGTGAGAAGATGGTCACGTCCCAGGCCTTGAGTGAGTCCCTGGAATGGACTGCCAAGTGAGGGTCCCTGGCTTCACTCACAAGAAAGAATTCAAGAGTGAGTCATAGTAAAGTGAAAGCAGGTTTATTGAGAGAGAGACACCCTCCATAGACAGAATGTAGTCCGTCTCAGAAAGTGAAAGCAGCCCTGAAATATGGGGCGGTTAGTTTTTATGGACTGGGTAATTTCATAGGCTATTGAATGGGAGGATTATTTCAATTATTTTAGGGAAGGGGCAGGGATTTCCAGGAATTGGGCCACCACCCACTTTTTGGCCTTTTATGGTCAGCCTTGGAACTGGTGCCTGTGGCTGTGTCATTTAGATGCTGATATATTACGTGAGCATATAAAGAGGCTTAAGGTCTACTGGAAGTCAAATCTTGCACCATCTTGGGCCTAGTTGGTGTCTAACAAGTTTATGTCCTGTCTTGTCCTCAACAGCTGTGTCATTCTTTTAAAGGCTGTGCCTGCCACCTTCCTTCCTGTCTCATTAGGAAACACAGTTAGATTAGAATATATTAGGAGATTATGAAATCAACACAGCTTGTATGCACTGTGGGAGTCCAGAAAAGAGGCCCCACAAGGGGGACAGCTAATCTAAGACCAGCTCATTCTTATAGAGAAGAGCCCCAAGGAATGACTAAGAAAAGAGAGAAGAGGGGAACTGACATTGGAGTGGAGGGAAAAGCAGAGGCTTTGGAATTCAGACCACACTCCGCAGATACTAGCTATGCGACTTGGCTAAACTTCTGAGTCTGTTTCCTCCTCTCTAATGTGGAGATAGCTATATCTCTCTCTAGCTACAGTTATTATAAATATTACACAAAATAGTGAATGTAAAGGGTTGCTGGAACATCCTTTCTTCTTTTGGTGGCCACGTTCCTCAATTTGGCTCTCAGAATCTTAGCGCTCCTTGACTCCAAGATGCCTGTTGACCCTGGGCTGGGCAGCTCACAGCCTTGCTAAAACGTGTGTATTTGACAAAGGCAAATAAATCAGGAGGAAACAAACACACAAACAGCCATTTAACCAGCTACAACCTCAAGCAATTAACCCGGTACCCCCCTGGCAACATTTGACAATTGGCTCCATTCAGCCCCTCCCCCCCTCTAGTTAAGCTACATCCTCCTTGTAGCAGCAGAGAGGGGATGTCAGCCTGTGCGTGGAACTTTGCACACAAGTCAAAGATGTTTGTTCTCAGAGATCTCATTTTATCTTCTTGGAACCTCTTGGCCTGTTAACATACCGCACCACCCCATGGGAAGGTTTTTCATAGATGGCGATTGTCCTGATATCTTGTCTCCAGTGCCATTGTCCAGGCTCAATAGGTCATACAAATATCAAATTCTACATATCAATGAAGGGAGAGGTTAAGGGGAAATGTAGAACAAAAGGGAGTGAGAGGTTATCAGGGTAGAAATGCAGAGTGAGAGAAAGCTGCGCCTGCCCCGTATCTAATGCAGAAGGAAAAGGGCGAGAAATAGTCACCAGAACACTTAACAGCAGAGCCCACCCCACAAGCAGGGAGCTCAGGAAAACCATCTCAATTTGATGGGCAGCACCCTCATCCCACTACAAACCCTTAGGAGAGCTGGGGCATATGAGGTTTTGGACGAGTGGAAGCTGTTATTAATAGTAGCAGCAGTGGTTTGGCAACATCCTCAGCATTATCGTCATAACCCACCTTTATAGGGGATGAAGTTTCACGAAGATCATCTCTCTTAGGAGGGCTGGGCTCAGGAAGAGCACATGGAGCTCAGTGACAGTGGGGAGAGCAGTCTGGCTGAAGTAGAGGGGATGCTGGCAGTTTAGATGTAGGGATTGGAAGACTTTGAACACCAAGCTGAGCCTTCATCTCCAGTCGCTGGGATGTCGTTGGGTGTTGTGGAGAGAGCAATGTCAAGAGTAAAAATGATGACATTGAGGAATCCCTGTGGTGTCAGGTGACCCGTGAAAGCTTGACTGAGGAAGAGAAAGGAGTCAGGGAGACTAACAGGAATTAGAAGGAAAGGATGGGTCCCAATGATATTCTTGTTTTGTTCGAATTCGTTTTATTGTTATTTTATCAACTAAAGTATTTATACCATTTGTTGAGATAAAATTCACATAACAAAATTAACCATTTTAGAGTGAATAATCCAGTGGTATTTAGAACATTCATAATGTGGTGCAACCAGCATCTTTATCTAGTTCCAAAACTTTCCTATCATTCAAAGCAAAACTTAGTACCCATCAAGCAGTTTCTGCTCATTCCCCTCTCTTCTCCAGCCCCTGGTAACTACCCACTGTTCCTGTCTCTATGGATTTCTCTCTTCTGAGTGTTACCTAAACATGGAATCATATAATATGTAACCTTTTGTGTCTGGTTTCTCTCACTTAGTATATTTTCACCATTCACTCTGTAGCATGCATCAGGACTTCATTCTCTTTAATGGCTGAATAATGTTCTATTGTATGGATTCATCAGAATTTGTGTATCCATTCATCTGTGAATGGACATTTAAACTGTCCCACATTTTGGCTATTGTGAAGAGTCAATAGGAACAAGTATACACAATCCCAATGACATTTTAAAGATGACTCTGAAGATGTGTTTTTATGGCTTCTCTGCTTGGTTGTTGTGGAGAGTCAGATTTTGGGAAATATATCTCAGAGGTTAGTTTCCCAATTTTAGTTACTGCTGAGTCAGCACATGTGCATCAATAGGCAGAAGAGGCTAAAGACCAGAGAACCCTGTCCTGGGGAAATGGCTCCAGCTCAGCTCAAGAGGCCTGGGAGGATTTCTATTTTCTATAAAATGTTGGCTTCCATCAAATCTATTAATGCAGGCGTGTGAGAGAATATATGTCACTTGTCTTCAATGTTGGCTTCATAAAGGAAGCACCCGATGGACTTTTAAAATCCTCCTGCCTTAGTCCCATCAACATAGACTAAGATGTCATTGGGATGGAGAATGAAAAGACCATCACCAGTTTTAATAGCATCTCAGGTGGGTCTAGTGTGCAGCCAAGGTAGAAGCGAACTGAATTTTGTCGGACCTTTCATTCAAATATAAGTTGTATGTATTGGGTCCGTTACTGTTCAGGGTTAGATCCTGAAGCTCTTAAAGTGATCAGGGTTAATAAAAGAGAAGATACGAGAGAGTTTGCCTCTGCAACACCAATGTGATTTTTCTCAATATTCTTTTGTACATTATTTCACCTATCTTCTCTCTGTACACTCTACAGCTGGTCATATTTGATGGTTATTTAGGTATTGTTTTCTGCTCCAAACTTATCCTTTTATACTTTGAGTCACGGTACTGTGGTGGGGGCTGGGAATCTTTAGACCACTGTTTTAAATTTTTGTCTGATTTTTCCTTAGGTTCTTCCAATTCATGGTCAGTAAAAGTCACCACGTCCTAATGCCCAGCCTTTCCCCTATACCCCTCAGCCCATGGCATTGTCGCTACTTCCTGCAGCCAGGACTCTGTATTACCACGTTTTCTTTTTTTTTTTTTTTTTTTTTTTTTTATTTTTCTTTTTTTTTTATTATTTTATTTTATTTTTTTGGGGGTACACCAGGTTCAATCAACTGTTTTTATACACATATCCCCATATTCCCTCCCTTCCTTGACGCCCCCCCCTCGAGTCCCCCCCACCCTCCCTGCCCCAGTCCTCTAAGGCATCTTCCATCCTCGAGTTGGACTCCCTTTGTTATACAACAACTTCCCACTGACTATTTTACAGTTGGTAGTATATATATGTCTGTGCTACTCTCTCGCTTCTTCTCAGTTTCCCCTTCACCCCCCGCCCCCTCCCATACCTCGAGTTCTCCAGTCCATTCTCTGTATCTGCTTCCTTGTTCTTGTCACTGAGTTCATCAGTACCATTTTTAGATTCCGTATATGTGAGTTAGCATACAATATTTGTCCTTCTCTTTCTGACTTACTTCACTATGTATGACAGATTGTAGTTCTATCCACCTCATTACATATAGCTCCATCTCATCCCTTTTTATAGCTAAGTAATATTCCATTGTATATATATGCCACATCTTCTGTATCCATTCATTTGTTGATGGGCATTAGGTTGCTTCCATGTCCTGGCTATTGTAAAGAGTGCTGAAATAAACATTATGGTACAAGTTTCTTTTGGGATTATGGTTTTCTTTGGGTATATGCCCAGGAGTGGGATGACTGGATCATATGGTAGTTCTATTTGTAGTTTTTTAAGGAACCTCCAAATTGTTTTCCATAGTGGCTGTACCAACTTACAGTCCCACCAACAGTGCAGGAGAGTTCCCTTTTCTCCACACCCTCTCCAACATTTGTTGTTTCCAGACTTTGTGATGATGGCCATTCTGATTGGTGTGAGGTGATACCTCATTGTGGCTTTGACTTGCATTTCTCTGAAGATGAGTGATGTTGAGCATCTTTTCATGTGTTTGTTGGCCATCTGTATGTCTTCTTTGGAGAAATGTCTATTTAGGTCTTCTGCCCATTTGTGGATTGGGTTATTTGCTTTTTTGGTATGAAGCTGCCTGAGCTGCTTGTATATTTTGGAGGTTAATCCTTTGTCCGTTGTTTCATAGGCAATTATTTTTTCCCATTTTGAGGGTTGCCTTTTAGTCTTGTTTATGGTTTCTTTTGCTGTGCAAAAGCTTTTAAGTTTCATGAGGTCCCATTCATTTATTCTTGATTTTATTTCCATGATTCTAGGAGGTGGGTCAAAAAGGATGTTGCTTTGATGTATGTCAAAGAGTGTTCTGCCTATGTTTTCCTCTAGGAGTTTGATAGTGTCTGGCCTTACATGTAGGTCTTTAATCCATTTGGAGTTTATTTTTGTGTATGGTGTTAGGAAGTGTTCTAATTTCATTCTTTTACATGTTGCTGTCCAATTTTCCCAGCACCACTTATTGAAGAGGCTGTCTTTTTTCCATTGTATACTCGTGCCTCCTTTGTCAAAGATAAGGTGCCCATATGTGTTTGGGCTTACTTCTGAGTTCTCTATTCTATTCCATTGATCTTCCTTTCTATTTTTGTGCCAGTACCATACTGTTTTGATCACTATGGCCTTGTAGTATAGTTTGAAGTCAGGAAGCCTGATTCCACCTACTCCATTTTTCCTTCTCAAGATTGCTTTGGCTATTCGGGGTCTTTTGCGTTTCCATACAAATCGTAAGATTTCTTGCTCTAGTTCTGTGAAAAATGCCATTGGTAATCTGATCGGGATTGCATTAAATCTGTAAATTGCTTTGGGTAGTACAGTCATTTTCACGATGTTGATTCTTCCAATCCAGGAACATGGTATGTCCCTCCATCTGTTTGTGTCGTCTTTGATTTCTTTCATCAATGTCTTAAAGTTTTCTGCATACAGATCTTTTGCCTCCTTAGGCAGGTTTATTCCTAGGTATTTGATTCTTTTTGTTGCAATGGTGAATGGGAGAGTTTCCTTAATTTCTCTTTCTGCTCTTCTGTTGTTAGTATATAGGAATGCAAGAGATTTCTGTGCATTAATTTTGTATCCTGCTACTTTACTAAACTCATCAATGAGTGCTAGCAGTTTTCTGGTAGAGTCTTTAGGGTTTTCTATATATAGTATCATGTCATCTGCAAAGAGTGATAATTTTACTTCTTCTTTTCCAATTTAGATTCCTTTAATTTCTTTTTCTTCTCTGATTGCTGTGGCTAACACTTCCAAAACTAGGTTGAATAACAGTGGTGAGAGTGGACACCCTTGTCTTGTTCCTGTTCTTAGAGGGAATTCTTCCAGTTTTTCTCCATTGAGAACAATGTTGGCTTTTGGTTTGTCATATATGACTTTTATGATGTTGAGGTAATTTCCTTCTATGCCCATTTTCTGGAGAGCTTTTATCATAAATGGATGTTGAACTTTGTCAAAAGCTTTTTCTGCATCTATTGAAATGATCATATGGTTTTTATCCTTCAATTTGTTGATATGATGTATCACGTTGATTGATTTGCGTATATTGAAGAATCCTTGCATCCCAGGGATAAACCCCACTTGATCGTGGTGTATGATTTTTTTAATGTGCTGTTGCAGTCTGTTAGCTAGTATTTTGTTGAGGATTTTTGCATCTATATTCATCAGTGATATTGGTCTGTAGTTTTCTTTTTTTGTGACATCTTTGCCTGGTTTTGGTATCAGGGTGATGGTAGCCTCGTAGAATGAGTTTGGGAGTGCTCCGCCTTCTGCAATATTTTGGAAGAGTTTGAGAAGGATAGGTGTTAACTCTTCTCGAAATGTTTGATAGAATTCGCCTGTGAATCCATCTGGTCCTGGGCTTTTGTGTGTTGGGAGATTTTTAATCACTGCCTCAATTTCTGTACTTGTGATTGCTCTGTTCATGGTTTCTATTTCTTCCTGGTTCAGTCTTGGAAGATTGTATTTTTCTAAGAATGTATCCATTTCTTCCAGGTTATCCAATTGATTGGCATATAGTTGCTTGTAGTAGTCTCTCATGATGTTTTGTATTTCTGAGGTGTCTGTTGTGACTTCTCCTTTTTCATTTCTAATTCTGTTGATTTGCATCTTCTCCCTTTTTTTCTTGATGAGTCTGGCTAATGGTTTATCAATTTTGTTAATCTTCTCAAAGAAACAGCTTTTAGTTTTATTTATTTTTCTTATGGTTTCTTTCCTTTCTTTTTCGTTTATTTCTGCTCTGATCTTTATGATTTCTTTCCTTCTGCTCGCTTTGGGGTTTCTTTGTTCTTCTTTCCCTAGTTGTTTGAGGTGTAAGGTTAGGTTGTTTATTCGATCATTTTCTTGTTTCTTAAGGTAGGACTGTATTGCTATAAACTTCCCTCTTAGAACTGCTTTTGCTGCGTCCCATAGGTTTTGGGTTGTTGTGTTTTCATTGTCATTTGTTTCTAGATATTTTTTGATTTCCTCTTTGATTTCTGTAGTGATTCCTTGGTTGTTTAAGAGTGAATTGTTTAGCCTCCATGTGTTTGTATTTTTTGCAGTTTTTTTCCTGTAATTGATATCTAGTCTCATGGCGTTGTGGTCTGAGAAGATGCTTGATATGATTTCAATTTTCTTGAATTTGCTGAGGTTTGATTTGTGACCCAAGATGTGATCTATCCTGGAAAATGTTCCGTGTGCACTTGAGAAGAAAGTGTAGTCTGTCGTTTTTGGATGGAATGTCCTATAAATATCAATTAAGTCGAGATGGTCTAATGTGTCATTTAAAGCTTGTGTGTCTTTATTTATTTTCTGTTTGGATGATCTGTCCATTGATGTAAGTGGGGTGTTCAAGTCTCCCACTATAATTGTGTTACTGTCGATGTCCCCTTTTATAGCTGTTAGTATTTGCCTTATGTATTGAGGTGCTCCTATATTGGGGGCATAGATATTTACCATTGTGATATGTTCTTCTTGGATGGATCCCTTGATCATTATGTAGTGCCCTTCCTTGTCTCTTTTAATAGTCTTTACTTTCAAGTCTAATTTGTCTGATATGAGTATTGCTACTCCAGCTTTCTTTTGACTTCCATTTGCATGGAATATCTTTTTCCATCCCTTCACTTTCAGTCTATATGTATCCCTTGGTCTGAAGTGGGTTTCTTGTAGGCAGCATATAGAAGGGTCTTGTTTTTGTATCCATTCAGCCAGTCTGTGTCTTTTGGTTGGAGCATTTAATCCATTTACATTTAAAGTGATTATTGACATGTGTGTTCCAATTACCATTTTCTTAATTGTTTTGAGTTTGTATTTGTAGGTGTTTTCCTTTTCTTGTGTTTCCTACTTAGAGAAGTTCCTTTAGCACTTGTTGTAAGGCTGGTTTGGTGGTGCTGAATTCTCTTAACTTTTGCTTGTCTGGAAAGCTTTTGATTTCTCCCTCAAATCTGAATGAGATTCTTGCTGGGTAGAGTATTCTTGGCTGTAGGTTTCTCTCTTTCAGGACTTTCAGTATATCCTGCCATTCCCTTCTGGCCTGCAGAGTTTCTGTAGAAAGGTCAGCTGTTATCCTGATGGGTTTTCCCTTATATGTTGTTTGTTGCTTTTCTCTTGCTGCTTTTAATATTTTTTCTTTGTGTTGAATTGTCGTTAGTTTGATTAATATGTGTCTTGGTGTATTTCTCCTTGGGTTTATTCTGTATGGGACTCTCTGTGCTTCTTGGACTTGGTTCATTATTTCCTTTCCCATGTTGGGGAAGTTTTCCACTAGAACCTCTTCAAATATTTTCTCAGACCCTTTCTTGTTTTCTTCTTCTTCTGGGATGCCTATAATTCGAATGTTGGTACGTTTAAGGTTATCACTGAAGTCTCTGAGGCTGTCTTCTAGTCTTTTTATTTTTTTATCTTTTTCCTGCTCTGTGGCATTTATTTCTCCCATTCTATCTTCCAACTCACTTATTCGTTCTTCTGCCTCAGTCATTCTGCTGGTTAGAGCATCTAGAGTATTTTTAATTTCAGTTATTTTGTTATCCATTGCTGTTTGTTTTTCTGAGTTCTTATGAACTGTTTCTTGTACTTTCTCTAATTTGTTATCGAGATTTTGTATCATTTTTACTATCATTACTCTAAATTCTTTTTCAGGCATTTTTCCTATTTCCTCCTCATTTATTTGGTCTTGTGGGTTTTTTTCCTGCTCCTTTGCCTGCATGGTGTTTCTTTGTTTCCTCATGGTTGTCCAAGCTTTTGGGGTTGCTTGTCCTGGTGATAGAGGTGTTTATAGAAGACTGTCCAAGCCTCAGACTAATGTCAAAGTATTGGAGTAGACGAATATTCAGTCGGCTATGTCAGGCTCCCCGCAGCCCTTTCTGGTGTCCGAGGCCATCTGCTGGTGTTCAGCTGGTTCTCTGCTGGTGTTGGAGCGTTGCCTGCAGTGGTAGGGGGCAGCTGTGGCTCACCAAGGAGACAGGTACACTGGTGGCAGGGGTTCTCGGAAGTGCTCATTGGTGTGAGTCCTCGCAGAGTCCACCATCAGCCCCAGCAAAGAGCCTGAGTCCACATAGAATCAGTTCCTGTTTATTTCTGCAGACGTTCAAAGTAAAATGGCTGAGATGTGGCACTCCTATGAGAATACGTTGTTTTTCTGTACCTTGCAGGTGACCACTAGGGTTTGCTGTAGGCTGACAGGGACCATTTGCTCCTTTTTCCAAAGCTTGCAAAGGACAGTTCCTTCTTTGGTGGCTACTAAGGATTCCTCACCACGTTTTCTTTTATGCCTTTCATTTCTCAATAATTATTTAACCAATTACCTATATTAAATATTGTCGTTAAAAAAAAAAAGAGGCATGGGAGAGAGTGTGGTCTGGCAGAGAACATCCTAGGTTGGGAGCAGGAGACAGACGGATGTTTGTGTGATGGCGCTGATATTCCCAGGCTGTGTAGCAGCTGGGTGGCTCTCTGAGCCTCAGCCTCCTCATTTCTCAAAAGGTGCTATGATTGCTGCTTGCCTTCCTCACGAAGCTGTTAAAAGGCTGAGGAGCTGTCTGGTGCAGGGGTGCTTCTCAACCAGTCTGGGATCACACATTCTTGCTATGACTATGACTTTCCTGTTAGAGGACATGCAAGGTGATACCTCTGGCTCACCACCAGTACACTTTTGTGTTCGTCACAGTGCTTTATTTATAAGTATTAGAAAACGGAGATCTTCAGAAGGCGCCTGGGTAGCCCACAGAACTGAAGAAATGAATAATCAGGCTCAAAAGGGCAGGGGCCAGACACGTTCTGGGGTCCGGGGGTCAGAGGCTGACTGCTGGGGCGAATGGGTGATGGTCATTTTTCTGTCTTCACATCACTCCACTCAAGGTTCCAAATCCCAGGAAAGGGTCTGATTGATGGACCACTTGAGCAGGGGAGGGTAAGAATCCTTGATTGACAGTTGCATCAAGGCTGAACACTGAGGGGGAAGAGGTGATTCTCCAAGTGGAAATGGGGAAGCCATTTGCAGAAGGAATAGGAAGTGGACGCTGGGAAACCCCAAAGCCTCAAAGGTCCACTAGAGACGAACTCTTTGAAGTGTTTGCACAGAAGCAAACACAGTGGGGACTGCTGAGGCGAAGGCTCTGGGCTACCCTAGAAGTAGAGCACAAGTTAGGGTAACTAGGGATTTGGGACAAAGCCTGGGGCTTGGCACTTGCAACACCTCTGCAAGGTGCCACCCTGATACGCCATGTTCCTTGTGTGTGTGAAGTTCAACATCTCAGCCTGAGAATCTGGACCAAACTGCATCTGGCAGCTAAAAATATCCAGGCCCCAGGGAACCAGCAGAAAGAACTTTTCCAAAGCCAGACAAGGTCTTCGATGTATGTAGGAAATTATTAATCACACCCTGTGATTCTTTTTGGAATGAGCTGTCTCTACACTTGAAAAATAAATAAATGTGAACCAGGGCCCACTGAGCCCCTCCTTTCTGTAATTATCCATCTCGGAAGGAGTTGGTAAACCCTGGTGTCCGTGCCCCCCAATATAGGCTGCCCTGCTCCCTGGAAAAACAGGAATTTCTTATCAGATCAACAGGAAATTCTATTTTTACTTGATGTTAGAATTAGAAATACCACAGGGAGACAGTCATTCCCATATCCAAGCTGGGCACTGAGCTTATCCCCCTCACTGAGGCACTCCCTTCCCAAACTTTGGTCCTGGGGTTCACTCCCAGGGTTGGCTCCCTCTGAGACACCACAGATGGCACAGATGGGCAAAGAGCTGTGACATCCCAGCTTGGTTTTCTTCTTAACTCCAGGCATCAGTGTTGCCAGGAGGACCACCTGTGACTCTAGGGGGGCGATGCCCCATGCACGTCATGGTTGGGCCTAGAAAGGTGCTCCAGAGACATCCATTAAGACACTGAGACAGGTCCAGGTAGTGGCACTGCACAGCTGACCAAGTGACCCTGGCCAAGAGTGGCCCTTAAGCCAAAGGACCCCTTTTCCAAAAGCAGTTAGGAGAATAACATTGATTTGCTATGAGAAACCAGCCTCAGAAACATCAGGGAAGGAAAGCTGAAGTTTACTAGGGCCTGACTGTGTGCCAAGGACTTACTAGTGGGGCCAGGCCGCTCAGGCTGTCCAGCAGCCATCAGTGGGAAGTACCATCAGCATCTTCCCCAGTTTACAGAGGAGAACACAGAAGCTCACAGAGGTGGTCAGGAGTTGGAATTCAGGTCAACTTGATTCCAGAACTCATACTCTTTTCTCTTTACCAGCAACATTTTGTCCAATGTGTTGCTGTCAGTCAGAAGCTAGACTAATGGATCCAGTGGCCACTAGCGTGGGTGCAGCCAGCTGGATGAGTAGCAGCTCTCCAGGACTCTTTTTCTCCTGAAAGGAGCATCTGTCTGCTTAGCATGGCAGCTGCCTTTGCTTGGCTTTAACTGTAGCACAGATAACTACTCCACTTGGAGAGCAGAAGAAATTCCCTCAATGCCCAGCTTGCTTGAAATTGAAAGTCACATGGCTTCTTGTAATCTGCTAATATGCCCTTAGCGTTTTGTATGGGGTTTCACATAAACCAAAACCTTATTTGCTGCTGAGTGGTATTTTTCTTCTGAAAGGGTGTTGCAAACACTTGAGCTTTAACCTGCCTCTGAAATGGGGATCTTGATGTCATTCATTTCTCATCTCAGGGTCTCAGTGTCCTCATCTCTAATGATAAGAGGCTTAACTAGACCTGTGCTCTCAATATAGAGGCCACTAGTCACAAAAGGCTATCGAGCCCTTGAACTGTGACTGGTCCACAATGGGGCATGCTGTGAGCATAAAATACACACTGGATTTCAAGGACCGTTCCAAAGAAAGAATGTAAACTTTCTCATTAGTAATAATTATATTGATTACACATTGAACTGATAATTTTTGGATATATTGGGGTAAGTAAAAGCGTATTCTTAAAATTAATTTCACCTACCTGTTGCTTTTTACTAATGTGGCTAATAGAACATTTAAAATACAGATGTGATTTGTAGTATGTTTCTCATGGGCAGGTTGGACTAGAGTTTCTGGGTTCCTTTCCATTTTTGGTCTGGTTGGTTAACTAGCCTGGAGTTAGGTGAGAGAAGGGCTTAATGGAAGACTTGAGGTGGCTGCAGGGCCCCTGCCTCTGGCTGCTCTAATGTGCCTCGCAGAGTTGGCCACTGTGGAAAGGGGAAGCCCAAGACTGCCGGGGTCCTTGTGAACAACTTCTGTGGCAAAATATTTGCTCTGAAAGGAGCTGCACCAGGGCATGGCCTGTCCTCTCTGCCACCAGTATGAGGAAGAGGTCACCCGTGCTCTGAGATCCTTCCTGCTCCGGGTTGACCAAACCCTTAAGAATGTCAGGCATGTGGCTGATGGCTGAAGGACAGTCTCAACTCTTGACACCACGTCCAGGAGTACGAGATGGTCTACCATGTTTTAAGACCTTCATAACTGTCTTAACTTCCAAAGAACTGATTCTTTTCACGTCAAGGCAGCTTAAGGAAAGAGATCAAAAGACAAAGGAAAGGGATTAAGAGCGTATCCTAGACAGAAACTGGATGACTCGGTTAAGAGGCTGACAGCACTTAGAATTCTCAAGAACTGGGGTGTGATACGAAAAACAAAAGAAGCAAACACACATGAAAAACAAAACCATATCTCTCATCGACTCTATTGTCAAAGGCCAGGTACTTGTGTGGCGTTGGTTAAGAACCGTGAATGCTATTTAAATGAATACCACTTAAAGGCAGGGCCTGGTAGATGAGAGTCAAGCATAAACTCATACCTGTGGGCAGCTGGATGAGGAACTAGGAGATGGGAAGGGTGATTCAAGAGTGGATTGACACACATAGTCTGGCCTTTGCCGCCCCTGCAGAAGGCCAGGGTTACTCCCAGGGAGAGATGGGATAAGCCTGTGAGACAGCTGGTTGGTCCTCCACACACACGGGGCACCATCATGAACACAGAGGGGTACACAGCAAGACAGCCTGGATGGGTTTTTGTCCCATATTCTCCTTCTCGAAGTGGGGGAACAGGTCTGTGAGCAGGAGTGACTTATCTAGGATCACACAGCTAAGTAGAGGAGAGCCGGGGCCAAGACCCCAGACTCCCACTGTCAGGGCCTTGGTCTCAAGGAGCCTACAGGATGATGCCACGGAAGCAGTGCCGGACTGGGTGTCAGAGGAACTTGGCCGTAGCCTTGAGTCACTACTAATGCTGTGATGTTGGGCAAGCCCTTTCGCTTCTTCTAAGCCGTAGTTTCCTTGTCGGTAAAGCAGGGGACTGGCTAGATGGTCTCTTAGATCTCATATCATAGCAGTCCGGATAAGCCAGTTTTTGCTGTGATAACAAACAACTCCCAAATCTCAGTGGTTTATGATCCAAAGACATGTCTCACTCCCACTGGTCACAGCAGGTCAGCAAGGTCTCAGGCTGAGGGAAGCCTCACCTTGACACACGTTTCATAGGGAGGAAGATGTGGCAAAGTATACACCAGCTTTTAAAGCTTCTGCCCAAAAACACGCGGATCACTTTCATTCACATTTGTGGGCCAAAGCACGTCACAAGGTCATCCACCAAATGCCCAGCAGAAGAAACTGGGAATTTTTGGTGACAGTCCTACCAGCCGTATGGTCCCTACATTGTGACAAAACCACACGGAGATCTGTGTGGGGCAGTGGGGATGGGCGCACTGGCCCTGAGCGGCCTGACGGGGAGGCTTCGCGGAGGAGGTTGCGCCCTGAGAGGCAAGGATTGGAGAGCGCAGCATCTAGAAGGCGTGGCGGAGGGGCAGAAGCAGGGTGTGACACAGGACAAGTAATGGGAACCGAATGGGGAACTGCCTCGTTTGGCTGAAGTGTTGGTGCACACGGGGAGGAATGATAAGAGAGACCAGATCATGTGGGGCTTTGCGTGCCAGGAGGAGGGGCGTGGGCCTTGTTTGCTAAGCCCTGCCATTTCTGAGCAGGTCTGTGCCTGTGTTGAGTGGTGTGTGGACGGTACCAGCAGCTCTAGAGACGTAGGGATAAGAATAGCACGGGTTGGGGGGCGGACGAGGTAAGAGGCCACTGCCGTCCTTGGGGCTGGAGGTGATGGGGCCCTGAGGCTTTATCCTAGGCTGGGCGCGGCAGGGGGAAACGGGACAAAAGCAAGTGAGGTGACCTGTGAAGGAAGCTAGCACAGGTCTCGGCCCCCAGGGCTCTCTGCGCAGGTGTGGATGCCCCACGGGGCAGGTGGGGTTCGTTTCCGGAGTGGCCGGTGGCTGCCCCAGGGCTTCGTGCTTCTAAGGGCACTGGGGCCTTCTCGGCAGGGAAAGGGGGTAGCCCGAGGGATGCTGGGGGCTCCCTCCTGAACGCTAAGGGGAGAATCAGGCCGAGCGACAGGGTGGACACTCCTAGCTGGTCTAGAGTTGTGGTCAAAGGCATGCATGAAGTCCAGCCCCAAACAAAGGGGCCCCCACGCGTCAGGTGTCCTTCGCTCTCATTCTGACTGGCCGTTTTGTGCGTCTTGTCCGGATCTCAACTTGCCCTTTCTGAAGGGGCCGCAATCAGCTGCAGTTGATGCAGAAAAGATGTCCACGCGCCCTCTCAGCCCCCCTGCTGCTTATGCTCCTCCAAGACTCTGAATATGATTATTTAAAGGAATAGTGAAAAGCAAAACAGGAAATTCGTATCCGTTTTGGCAGGAAATTCTTTAGCTGCGTGGAAGGTACTGCCCCGGGGGGGTTGTGCCCTCCAGGAACCATTTGGAAATGATTTATGGTCCAAGATGGCGCCAGTCCCTCCTCAAGCTCCTGCGTTGGAAGAGGGAGGGATGAGCTGGACCCTGGGAAGTGGGACCTACACTATCTCAGAATGTGCCTTTCTGTTGATAACATGTTCATTGTCTCCACTAATAAGTTATGGTCCTGTTTTCGTCTTGCCCTGGGAAGGGAAGTACCAAATTTAGGCAAAACAAAGATGTTCCACTGCAAGTTTGAAAAGTTTAATTCCTCAGTGTGCATGATTTTATGTGGAATCCTAAGTAATAGGACTTAGGAGAGATGGTTTACGTTGATTGAGGACACATGAGTTCCACGTGGTGCGATAGACCCTCTCTGTGTCGTGTTATTAACAATGGGTGTTATTTTCTTCATCTCACAGATGTAAACACTGAGGCGCGCTGAGGTTAAGCAACTGGTCCAAGTCACATTAAGTCATAAAGAGTGGAACCAGAAGAAATAATGTTTTCAATAGACTCCGAGGTACCTGGGGGCCCAGGCCAGGTGGCCAGGTCGGCTTTGCTTACCCAGCACCTGGCAGAGTGCCTGGAATACAGTAGGTTCAATCCCCCCCAGAAAGAAGTTCTCGTATGAAAAAACTAAGGTGTCTGGGAGGGGGGGCGTAATTGTCAGAGCTTTGCTGCAGTGTCTTATGGCGAGGTCCCCTTCTTCCCTTCCCGTAAGATCTTTGGATTATTTCTAGTATACGCAGTGCCAGGGAGGACAGATCTCATCCAAGGGTTGAAGGATGGGTGGTTTCTACCCAGAGCCAGTGATATGGGCTGATTGGTATTCCCCCCAAATTCACCTGAAGTCCTAACCCCCCATACCTCAGAATGTGACTGTGGTTTGGAGATATGATTTTTTAAGGAGGTCATTAAGATTAAATGAGGTCATTAGGATGGGCCCTAGTTCAATATGACCGATGTCCTTATAAAAAGAGGCAATCAGGACACAGACACACACAGAGGAAAGACACATGGAGAAGACAAGCCAAGGAGAGGGGCCTCAGAGGAAACGAATGTGCCGACCTCTTGATCTTGGACTTGTAGCCTCCAGGACCGCGAGGATATAAATTTCTGTTGTTAGACCACCCAGTCTGTGGCATTTTATTACAGCAGCCTGAGCAGACTAACACAACCAGCCTCTCTCTGTGTCTCATTGTCAGTGGGCATCACGTCCTCGTGTTGGCTTCTGGCACATTCCTTATTGCACTTTTATTTTGGAATCTGCCATCAGGATAAGGCCAGTGCTGAAAGCGGTAGGAAGTTCAGCTCGGGCTGAGGGTGGGGGCGGCAGATCTATATTTGAATCTGCTGTGTCTATAGACCCTCCTTTCTCCCCCTTGGTCACGATAATGTAACAGTTGCTGCTGGAAGATCTAGATTCCAGTCATTGGGCTGTCACAAACGGGCAGGCTCTTCCACTGTTTGAGCCAGTTTCTTCATCTGTATTTGTCAGGCTGGCAAAGGTTTTGTTTTTAAATGATTTTTAAATGCTTCCATTGAAAAGGGTGTGTGTTCTCCAGTTCACCACCGACCAGCGCCCCGTTGTCGTGCACCTGTCTGCTTTACTCGCGTATATTCAGGTTGCAACCTCTTCTGGCTCCAGCATCCACTGTGTACATGATGCTAGGACACCTGAGCATGCGGCTTAGTCTGTGCTTGGCCCCAAACTAAGGAGGCTTCTCATAGCAAGGGTGGTTCCCTCTGCTGCAAGGCCTTCTCTGTGGCTGGTGTTTGCGCCTGGTGTCCTGCCAGCTTGTCTGTCTTCATACCGCGAACTTACTTCAAATTCCGCTTCTGTGAACTTGGGACTGCCCCCTGCTTGTTTCATACCTAGATTAGCACTGACCGATTTTTAGGTTCTTCCCAGGCCTGACCGTGTCAGCAATCCCATATTCACTCATTCATTCATTCATTCAATAGATATTTATTGCTGGCTTTCCAGGATGTCTTTTCCATCCATTTTGATCTCTGGTGCTGCTAGCTTATTTAGTGTGGCTAAGACCTGGCAAACTCTTTTGGTTTATCCCTTTGAAGTGAATTGACGCTGGAAGACAGGCATTATAGACCCATTTTACAAGATGAGGGAATAGAAGCTTGGCAAGTTTAAATTACTTACCCAGAGTCACGTGGCTAATAGCAGCAGAGCCAGCAGCTACCCTGGTTCTGTTTTCTCAGGATACCCTGTTTGCTTCTAACTCCTGACAAATGTAAAGGGGAGAGGTTTTTCAGCTTCGGAGAATTTCCTAAATTCTAAGAAAAGGTAAGGAATTGTGTGTCTAAACCCTGCTTCTGTGAAACCACTGTTAAAAGAAGTGGACCCAGGGACTTCCTAGGTGGCGCGATGGTGAAGAATCCGCCTGCCAATGCAGGGGACACAGGTTCAAGCCCTGCTCGAGGAAGATCCCACATGCCGCGGTGCAACTAAGCCCATGAGCCACAACTACTGAGCCCACGTGCTGCAACTATTGAAGCTCCCACACCTAGAGCCCATGCTCCACAACAAGAGAAGCCACTGCAATGAGAAGCCCATGCACCACAATGAAGAGTAGCCCCCGCTTGCCTCAACTAGAGAAAGCCTCTGTGCAGCAGCGAAGACCCAATGCAGCCAATAAATAAACAAATGAATAAATACATTTCTAAAAAAAAAAAAAAGAAGTGTACCCAGGCTGGGGGAGGCTGGGGGGGATGAAGTGTCAAAGAGGGATTTGAGGATGTGGGCTCTGCAGTGATGTGGCCAGACGGGAGCGGGAGAAGCTCAGGGGATGCCCACTCACATGCCGCAGGCCTGAGCACTTGCTGCCCATGCCACACTTGGAAGAATGTTTTGATCCAAAGCAGGAGCCCAACCTGGGACCTCGGCTGTAAGGAGCTTAATTCGACAGGCTGAGGACCTTGAGTTGGAGGGACAGAGAGCTAGGAGGTCAGTGACCAGAAAGTTCTAGACAGCCAAAGGAGTTAACCAAGGGCTTGAATGGGGAGTAGCAGGAGACGTAAGACTTCAGGCTTAGCCAAGCTAACTGAGCAACAGAAAATATGTTTCCATAATCCGTAAACCCAAATGTGCACCAAGATACTTCCCAGTGGAATAAACATTGGTATAGAAATCCTCCCTTTCCAGGTCAGACTTTCTACCTCTCCCGGGGGTAATTCGCTCTCTCCATCCCCACACTGTCCCCTTTGCATTTTGTAGGATGACCAACTCTTTCTGGTTTACTTGGGACTTTACCAGTTTTAATGCTGAAAGTCTCATATCCCAGGAAATGGCTCAGTTATGGGCAAGCCCAGGAGGGTTGGTTACCATAAAGATCTTTCCCTCCACTGACTCGCTCCTAACCTAGCACATGCTGATGACTCCTCTTTGTTAAAGAAAATTCCATTTCCTTTTGAGCTCCTGCTCCATTCTTTTTTGTCTATGGATTGCTAAACCTCTCCCACGTGCAGTCCAACATCGCTATGTCCCTGCCCCCTTCTGGATGACTCCGGAACCTCCCCTATCCAACTTCACCAGCCTTTGTTCTTATTAGTTATTCTGTTGCATTTAGTACCACTGGGTTCTGAGATTCCATTTTCTCCTTCTAGCTCTGAAGCTGCTGCTTCTCTGGCTCAGGTCTAGGGAGTGACTGTGCCCTCTGCTCTCTCTGCCTATTCAGGACACCTCTCAAGGCTCAGGTCTTGGTCCTGTGCTCTCGCTGATCTGTAAAACGTCTCAAAGAGAAAAGCAGGTGATGTGATCTGTTAGGCCGACTGAGTGGGGATGGCGTGAACCAGAGTGTCTGTGCTCCAGTTAGAGAGGTGTTCTCTTTAGTAGGTTTTCAAAAGAGTTGGCCACCCTTGGTTTGAATGTTTTTGGAGTTCAGCTGTTATATGAAGTAAATTTGATCCAACCCCTCTAAATGGGATATTTTCTCCCAAAGGCATGGAAGCAAATCTGGATACACCTGAGGCAAGCATTCAGAGGTTTGGGGAATATCCCATCCTTGACTTGGGAGAAGAGTTCTTGTCCTTGCATTGGGGTGAGAAGGCTCTCTCCTCACCTGACTGTGCACCCTTCCGCCTCCCAAGCAGGTAATCAAGCTCCTAGTCACAAGGCTCCCACAGTACAGTCAGGACTTTGGTGGGGACAGATGAGGACCAGCTAGTCAAGTCCTGGGAGCATTGTTAACGTGGAAAAAAATGCTCCTATCTGATGAAAGTCTTTTCACTCATCAGAGGCTTATTATTCTTTCCATTGCAATTAAGGGGTAGAGTATGGCAATATCATGAGTGCACGATGGTCAGCAACCGAGGGATCAGGTCACATTTCAGTCACGAGCAAGGTCTACAGCTTGACTCTTTAAGCTATTTTAGTATTCAGTGTCACAAGTCTAGAAAAGACTTTGAAGAATAATTTGTCGATTCTTCTGGTCCCTAGTGGGGCTGTATATAAATAATCTCAGATTTTCTTTTCTTCTTTTTCTTTTTTTAACATTTATTTATTTATTTATCTGGTTGTGCCAAGTCTTAGTTGTGGCTTGTGGGCTCCTTAGTTGCAGCACGTGGTCTCCTTAGTTGTGGCATGTGAACTCTTACGGCAGGCACGTGGGATCTAGTTCCCTGACCAGGGATCAAACCCAGGCCCCCTGCATTGGGAACGTGGAGTCCTATCCACTGCACCACCAGGGAGGTCCCTCTTAGATTTCTGTATTCTAATTCTTATTATTTCCCTAAAGAGTTTGTGCCCTTTGCTCCTTGTTTCAAAACAATTCCTTCTTTCTTTTATTAAGCATTTTTAAAGGCAATATAGTTGGGTGTAAAATGTAGACGAAGGTGTCTCTCTCTCCTTGAAAAGTCTCCAGTTAGTGAGGGGAAGACAAAACATACAGAAGTCCTTGGAAAGACTTCCCGTTGCTGATCCTAGCCCTGCCACTTCATGGATGTCACCCGGGGGCAGGTAACAAGCAAATCTCATCTGAGTCCGTGCAAGGCTGGAGCTTTCTCTGATTGAAGCCCTCAAGGGACTCCATTCACCGGGCCTGGGCCAATCTGTCCAGCTCCAAATACCAGCAGATCTCCCCTGGCTCGTCCAGGCAGTTTGGGAGGAAGCTACAGGAGTAAGAAACTCAAGCCTGCCCGTGGTAGCTTACAGTCCGGTCAACAGAAAAATAGAGACCCTTGAGACCCTTACTAAACAGCTCAGTCTTACGTTATTAGGTACTGAATTTGTGGGTTCATCCATTTCAGGAAAGGGAGAGGTCACCGTGGACTTGTGATCAGGGCTGAAAAGAGGGGAAAGTGGAGACAAGCAGAGCAGGCATATTCCCGAGCTGCCTGCTGTGGGAGGGTGTTGGCAGGCAGTGCCGGGAGGAAAGGGTGCAGAGCTCTTACATTTTACAGATGTGATTCAAGGAAAGGTTCAACTACCTGCCCAGGGGATAGGCTGCAGAGGCGCTGGTAATGGACTTGGTGGCCTGGAGAGCTGACTGGTTCGTAATAGGTCAACATTGTCCTGAGTTTTCAAACTGCTCAGCTGGAAGCACTTTCCAGTGTTGCCTTTCTAAAGCTGGAATTGCTTAAGAGAAATAGGATAGGAAGGTTCTGGTGAGGTGTTTTGCAAAGTTGTTCTCAGGTATTCTCCAAAACTGTTGTACCACTAGAGAAACAGGACAAAAACAATTGTCAATACACACACAAACACACACATGAATACCAACACACGAGGCACACACACATGCTCTGTCTCTCTTACACACACACACACACACACACGAATGCTGAAGCTCTGTTACACTGCAATATTCCTAAAACATACTTTGGCAAATTGTTGAATTAGAGCCAAAAGCTACAATAACTGAAATAACTTTCTATGAAATCTTTTCGGGCAGTGGGAAGAGTCAGGGGAAGGGCATTGGAAGGATTACCTTACTTTTCATCCTTGTTTGATTAATTCTCACAGAGAAAGGGCGTGGGCTGAAATTGATCATATTCCCCACACCCCCAATCTGCCTTTTTTAATTTAAAAAAATGACTTTGGTTTGAGACACATGAATGATCCATTTGGTTTTCAAGGGAAATTCTACTTTTGCATTGGAAGAAAATTAGAGGTTTTTTTTTTTTTTTTTTAAACATATCTAGAGAGTTGCACTTCCTGAGCTGCAAAGAAAAAAACATTTTCTCTTCTCGTGACTTATCTCCTTTCTCTCAACAATAAGTCATCTTGGCTTATTTTTCTCCGTGCCTGGATCAAATGAGCCCAACAACGGAGGGAAATGATGGGACATGATGGTTTCAAAGCTTGGCCACGGTGGAAGGCAGGCCCTCAATAGTAGAACTGAAATTGGGGGAGGGCTGAGAAGGCGGTACGAGGACGAGGGGGCCCACGTGCTCCCGAGATAAGCTGCAGCTGCAAAGATGAGGACATTGCAGAGAGTTAATTAAATGATCACCTCTTTAAATCTTCTTTCTTTGCTAGACACCAATTCCCCCGACTCAAAACTCGAACAGAACCCTTACAGCACCCAGCAGTCATTGACTTTGTCTCAGTGAGATGGGAAAAGAGTCAGAGGACCCAATCCCATTGACCCCAGAGTTCACGCAGACAGCACTTCCTTCACTGCGACATACAGCTGCTGAGCTCCATGTGTGCAGACAGAGCCCTGATTTCTTTCTTTCTTTCTTTTCATTAATAGGCTTTATTTTTAGAGCAGTTTTAGGTTCACGGCAAAACCGAGCAGAAAGTATGAAGAATTCCCATATACCCGCTGGCCCCACACATGCACAGCCTCCCCGACTCTCCTCATCCCCTACCAGAACTACACTCGTTCCAGTGAATGAACTTACAGTGATGCATCATCTTATCACTCAAAGCCTGTCGTTTACCTTAGGGTTCACTCTCGGTGTTGTACATTCTATGGGTTTTGACAACTGTATTTTGGTCCTACATTGTTTCCAGATGCAGTTCCATGTGCATGTTGATAAGGAAAGTGTTGTGATAACGAGATAGTGACTGCTGAAAGATATCACATCCAGAAGACATTGGTCCAGACATGTGGGTGGCAAGGGGCACTCATAAGGATCTGGAGCTCCATTGGTGGGTGTCTGAGGCTGGGTGGACGTGATGATTTCCAAGGTCCCATTCAGCTCCAAGACCTGCGGTTCTGTAACCTAGGCCAGACATAATCAGGAATTGGCCTTATGTAGGCATGTTCTATAAGGGGTGCTTACCCGTCCAGCCCACTCTGGCCAACAGGGGCCTTACCATTGGGGTTCACCATGTCCAGGCTTCTATTTGCTTAAAAGTATCTGAAGAGAATCCCTTTTCTCAAGACTTTTCAAAGATGATAAAATGATTAAGACTATGGAATAGATTGACATGGTTCAGGGACTTCCCTGGTGGCACAGTGGTCAAGAAGCCACCTGCCAATGCAAGGGACACGGGTTCGAGCCCTGGTCCCGGAAGATCTCACATGCTGCGGAGCAACTAAGCCCATGTGCCACAGCTACTGAGCCTGTACTCTAAAGCCTGTGAGCCGCAACTACTGAGCCCATGTGCCACAAGTACTGAAGCCTACGAGCCTAAAGCCCGTGCTCTGCAACAAGAGAAGCCACCACAATGAGAAGCCTGCTCACTACAACCAAGAGAGCCCCCGCACACCACAACTAGAGAAAGCCCACGTGCAGCAACGAAGACCCAATGCAGTCAATAAAAATAAATAAATTAGAAATAAAAAAAAAAAGATTGACATGGTTCATTAAACTATGAACTATGTCTAGCATATAATTATTTATATAATAAACTACATATAATATACAATACAGCTCAGGTATTAAATTTGATTCCTCCTTACTGAGAAACTGGTGACATTTTAGTTTAGGATGGTGCCACCGGTCCCCATTCCTGTGCCAGCAAAGCCATAGCTGACTGGTCACGGGAGGTACCCAGGGTCCTCTCATCAGTATTCCAACAGCTGCTACTCGTCCATGGCTGCGGAGATGTGGAAACCAGCCATGGGGATGTTGATCCCCGTCAGCTCTTCTTTTGTTGCCCTAGTTCCTTCTCATCCACTCATCTTCTAGTATGTCCTACAAGTCTGCAATTAAAAAAAAAATCCCATCCTTATCCCCAGGGCTTTTATAGCAAATGTAGAAAAGTCTCTTTATGCAGTCCTTATAGACTTCTGCTTAAGGACAGCATCTTCACCAACTCTGCTCCTAAAGAAGTGTCCTTCCCTCTAAAGCTTACTTTTTGAAAGGGTGTTCTCTCCATCATCTATGGACCCCCATCTCTCTCTGAGCTGTGGCACACCCAAGAACAGGAGAGATTTGCTTTCAGTAAGAAAAGAAGAAATTACAGATTGAGAGTGATTTGAAAAAATGGTCTCATTCTACAAAGAAGAAGAGCCCTATGGTCCTTCTCATTCACTAATAAACAACCCTTTGGCTGGCGCTGCCTGAGGTGTAACTCTGGAACCACTTTCCCCTGCGTTCCATGGTGCCAGCTTCTCCCAGTAATTCAAAGTGCCCTGCCAAGTAGGTTTGGCGCCACATGGCACTTATATTCTGGCAAGGCCACCTCTCCTATTTGCATGGTCAACTAACTAGTCCCCATGAGGCCAACCTCTGACTGGATTTATTACTGAGCCATTGACTGTTCAATTGTGCCAACCACTATTTACTGAGCAGCTTCTATCTGCCAGACCCTCTCTTTTACTGCAGGTTGGCTTCCCTGGGAAGCAGTCCCTGGGATGGAGTTTAGCATGCAGCGAGTTTATTGGAGGGTGCTTTTGGAAAAGGGAAGGGGAAGATGCAGGAGAGGGCGGAGGGAGGTACTGGGCTGCAATGCCATCATGAGGGCTAGGCTGAGCCCATGTGGAGTTCTAAAGTGAGAGGGCCCTGCAGAACTGTGCCAGGTGGGGCACGGGGCCAGGCCTTCACAGCCACTCACTGACCTCTCATTGGGTAGAGCTGTCCCTGGGAAGGGGGTGTAGCATTGGAGGAGGCAGATGTCTGCCAGGGTCATTTCTGGAGACCGCTTGAAGTAGAGGGCTGGCAGCTGGCAACGCTACCTGCAGTTGGGGAAATAAGCACTCGAGGACAATCCAGGTGACACAGCAAGGCATCCCCTGCACGGGGCTAAGCACGTTCCATGCCCTGAAGGAACTCATTATCTGGATGGTGAAATTCAACGAGTGTGCGCAGGACATGGACCCAATTGAATTAGGTCCTGGAAAATCCCAGCTTGCGGATTTTTGTCATTATCCAGTCGCAGTCGGATTGAAATCCTTGGTGCATGAAGTGGCCCTTCTTGTACACAGACCACTACTAGAATTCCAAACCAGACATTAAGTCAATCCCCAGGGCTGAGGAGTGACATCTGGCCATGCCTTGCAGCTCAGAGTCAGTTTACTTGTTTTCTCTTCATCTCAAGAAGTTCCAGGAAATGTCACTGCAGGGTTCAGGGCTACTATTATCTCAGGCCTCGCTTCCTGTGGTCCCTGGACATGCCCGGGGATCAAGAGGACAAGCTGCATCTGCTCTGGGGCCCGGACAGTTACTCTGCTCAGGGCAAGAAGCACCAGCTGACTTCCTTGCAGTTATATCTTTACATGCCATGGCCTATTCCCGAGGAGCAGAATTTTCTGGAATGAGGGGAATTGCGTGTACTGCCGAGAAAGCTGTGGAGGCATTTAGGAAGCAGATAAGATCCAGAGGGGAAGCCTGCATAGGAGCAGGTGCCTGCATGGTGGCGTGTTCCAACACAGGCCTGACCCTGAATCTCTCACCTTCTTCTTTGCTGGATTGACAGGGACCTTTCCCCCTGGGCCATCCTGCTAGACTCATACCTGTGACCAGAGTCACGGCCCAAGCACTTGACCCCAGGGTCACACATGCAGAGTCTTGGTTCCTCAGATCAGCCAGTGGTCTTGTGGCAGGACCCAGCTCCATGGGAGGGAACAGACTGGGGGTGGGGGGTGGTGTATCCTTGGCCTGGGGAGGGCAGAATGCCCAGCTGGGGAGATGTGGTCCTCTGGCACCCTGAACGGGGGTAGGAAGGAGGGCAGGAGAAAGAGAGAAGAGAGGAAGTGGGTTGTGAGAAAGGAGACCTGGACCGAAGTCAGATTTCACCAGCATCATCATTATACCAATAAGTGAGGTTCTCTCAAAGGTGAAGCACATCCCAGTCCCATCCCTCGATGGGGTTGGAATGCAATGAGGGTCATCTCCTTTCTACTCTAATCTGGCATTTTCTACTCTCTTAGCTCCTTGTCTTAAACAAGGATTAAGAAATGCTATTTCAAAACAAACAAAAAAACAGAAAATACTAGCTGGCAGAAAAGGAGACTTCACCTTACACAATAGTGTGATTCTGGAACTTTGTGAATGAAGATAAACATTTGACATTTGGGTCGTGTTTTCAGTATCCTGGAGCATCTGCTACGACCTATGACATCTGTCAGTGGTCTGCGCTGGGGCCAGGCTGTCATGCTGCCCCTCCAGCCCACCCAGTGAGTGCACCTCGATTGTCCACAGCCTCCTTCCAGCACCGGATCTTGGTGGCTAGGAGGCCAGGCATGGGTGCCAGGCAGGGGTGCAGGGCTGTGCATTTATCCAAGTGGCAGGGGCCCTGGGATCCAAGGCCTGCAGGTACCCACAGGTAGTCTCCGGGCCCCCGACAGCTTTCAGGTATTCAAGGACTGCAAGCCTTGCTCTTCCCAGATCCTCCACAACTCCTTCCATACATAGTTACTTTCCTTCCCTCCTGTACATAGGATTCTCACCTCTTCCCTGAACTGTGCCTCTTCCAGCACACGCCAACCAAAGTCACATGTGTAGCATTTTTGTTACTGGTGAACTTTCCCACCTATTGTCTCTTTGTATTCTCACAATCTCTCAAAAAAATTGAAATGGTCCCTACTCAGAGGAAAAATGAAAGGAGGCACAGAGAGGCTGCACGTCGTATCCTGACGCTGGAGTTCAGGTAGCCTGAGCCCCAGGCCCTGACCTTTCCATCTCTTCTGTGGGTAATGAGGTGTGTACACGCTGACCAGCCCTTGGGCCATGGTTGCCGCTATTATGCTTTAGTGATGTTTCCTGGGGAGGGGTTGGGGGAAATTCTCCCTATGAAATTCTATAGGAGGAGATAGAACTGCTATTTTTAACATTTCCTTATTTTATAGTCTCAGATGTTCTAAGCACACACATTCATACCCTCTGGATTCTTAGAAAGAGATTATTACTTTGAAAATTCCCCAGTCACCATTCTTTCTGTAAAGCCGTGCCACCCCCTCTCTTCCTCACTTATCCAGCAAGAACCACTGTAGGGTATTCTCCCAGCACGCGTGCGCGCACGCGCACACGCGCGCGCGCGCACACACACACACACACACACACACACACCCCTCCACGACGTCTCCCCTGTTGCAGCCTGGTGCCCTCGGCACGTCTCAGCAGTGCTCAGGTCCCCTGGTTACGTGGCATGGGATCATTTGCTGTGCTGTCACTAGTGCAGGCCAGGGCTTCATCTGATCTCACAAGCAAGGCCTCTAGCTTCTTGAGCATAAGAAGGAAGTTGTGAAGTCAGGAAGCTTCTGTGTTAGCTGCTGGGTTCACCTCTAACATGATCTGCTTCAGTAAACTCTCCCACGAGTATATTTGGTTGGCAGGACCTAAAATCACATCCTGAACCTGGCTGCAAGGGAGTCTGGGGATTGTAGTTCTTCTCTTTCCAACCTGTGCACTCTCTGTTTAGCTCCAGGAAGACAAATGCCCAGTCAATCCTCAGAATCTATATTATCACAGAAAGAAGACAGGTCCTATCAGCATTTGTCTCCATTAGTGCAAAGTTCTCCAGCTTAAAAAGCAATATAGAAGGGTTGGGTCTGGGACATCGCAGAATATGGCTCAGACACTACAGACTTTGTGCAAATCACCTAAGCCTTTGGCTTCAGGTGAACTTGGTTTTTGAGAAAGCAGAAACTCAATCTCCTAGAAGACTTTCCTTTATACTTACTCAATGGACTAAACTATTGGAAGAACTTAGCAGGTATCTTGGTCATGATCATCTAAGTGATGCTGGGTGATAAATAGCCCATGACTGTGACTGTCAGTGGCTTAAAATGAAAATGACTAGAGTTTACACCTTGCTCCGCCACCCGTCCAATGCAGACTGGTAAGGGATTTTAGAGTGACCCAGGGACTTGGGCTCACCAAGGCTGCCATGTGCATTCCTGGCCAGCCAAGAGGAGAAGAATGTGGCAAACCACATGCTTGCTTCTCCCAGGAAGGGACATGTTGCCAGCCACCATATGACTCTCAGCCAAAGCAAGTCATGTAGCTCACCTAATTTTTTTTTATTTTATTTTATTTTTATTTTTATTTTTATTTTTTTTTTGCGGGGTACACCAGGTTCAATCATGTAGCTCACCTAATTTTAAGGGAGTAGAAAGCGCAGTCCTCCCTGTATCAGGAGGACCCGAGAACCGCAATGTGGGGAACAGCACTAATTACCTCCAGGGGGAGGTCGAGGGGAGAGCCACATCCCTCACATCATCCCATTTCCCTCATGGTTTCAGCTGGGATAACTTACATTCCCTGTTACCATTCTTCTTTTTCTCCAAGCACTGGAAATTTCAACTTTAAAGACACTGATAAAATTTTTACTTGAAATGGCCTGTGAAAACCAGCACGGTCTCTAGGGATGAAATTCTCATCATGCTTTTCCTCAAATACATCAGTGGTTCTGAGTTGCTCAAGATTTTGTGGGCTGGGAATGCTGTGTGTTTACTTTTACATAAAAATCCTGTCTCCCTTGGATTCGAGAAGGGAGAAGATGAGCACAAGAGGCAGACCCCAGAAGGCTGTGGGTTCAGCTCACGTGCTCCATCCTCACCCCACGCTTTCTCTGACCACCTTCTCCCCAGTTGGAAGCCATTTCTGACTCTCATGAGCCCCAACTTTGCCTGCATGTCCCGGTCCCAGGACCTGTCGTGGTCCCTCATTGTATTATCAGTGTTTGTACGGATGTTTCACCTCCCCAATCAGGCTGTGAGCTCTGTGAGAGCTGGAACTTGATTGGCTTCATCTAGAACTGTCCCTCCTGCACAGATGGCATTTGTTAAGTATTTCTGAATGGCTCAATGGATGTATGAATCTCATCTTAGAGTCTTTTCTCAGGAGATTCTCAGTGGCTTCTGAATGAAAGGATGAATGGATGGATAAATGGATGGATGGACACATTAAAGAATAAAAGACTGAATGTGTATAGAGGTTAGTTAATATCTCAGAAGGAAAATAAGCTTATTCCCCCTACATGGCTGTGCTAATTCTGAGCAGCTAACACATAAATGTAGACTCTTGGAACAGAGGGGACAATTGGGAATGGGGTGACTCAGGGCAACGTCTTACCACCCTGCAAACCTGAACCCAGGCCCTGCTGTGGCAGCAGGGTCTCCCATACGCAACTAGGCTTTTGTCGTGACTTAGCCCTCAGGTAACAGGGGCAGGCTTTCCAGAGACAAGGGCATAGGGCATGGCTCTTCCTGTCTCAGCATTTCTGTGGCCCAGGCTGAGTGTGGGGGAAGCAGCGACAGGCCAGCAGGGCCTCTAGGGATTCTTGCCGGCGCGACTGCCGTGACGTGGCGCTGCTTTCCACATTAAATGTTTTCCAGGCTGAGGCAGGAGATCTCCGCAGGCCCCCAGAGCCCGCAAGAGGTCAGTAGGCGGAGGCAGCAGGGGCAGAGGGACAGCTCCAGAGAAAGTGTTCCTCATCTGTCCCCCACCCATGTGGAAGAGCCTCAAGGACCACTTCCTCTTTCTCAGCAGATGGGAGAAATGCCAGGACAAATTCCCATGCCTCCCAGATCTCTCGGGGGTGGAGCCTTGAAAAAAGGGAGTGGACAGAGACGGGGAGAGGAATGGCAGGAAGGTGACACGTGTCCAAGAGGTGGTGGGGTGAGGGGACAAACAGGCACCCCTCTCTCATCTAAAACAAAGACAGAAACCTCTCCTCCCCCTGTTGTCATTTCTCCTTCAGCTCAAGTAAAGGTATAGAGCTGAGAAATGGTCCCTCTGCTGGGCTTGGCACTTGAGGTAGAGGAGGTTAGACCTCTCTGCCTTGGTCTTCCTTTGGCCTTCATTTAACGAGAAAGAGAAACGTGTGGATGCAGAAGGAAGCCCAGGAGTTGGGGACCATCTTCCATCCAGAGTGGCAGGGTGGTTCCACCAGGGCAGCCACTAGTCAGTGGGCCTGAAGAGGCACCAGGTCAATGGGATGCTACTTGTGGATGCTGGCGATGGGCGGTCCCCAGCCTCTGCCAAAGATGCCTGAATAAGAACCCAGCTCCTCTCCCTCAGCCTCCCACGGAATGATGTTCTGTGGCCAAGCAAGTACCAAAGGATAAATGTGCTATATTAACATGAATACTAATGACAAATGCACTGCCGTAGTAAGCACATCGTAGATACATAGAATATTCTCTATATAGTCTGAACATAGATATAAAATAAGTTATACTTGTTTTTGCTTTCCATCACAGTCGGAGCATAGCATACAAAGTGACTGGTTCAGTGGCCACAAAGCAAGCCAAGGGAGAGACCATGAGGAGGCTGCAGGGCACTGAGAATGGCGGGGTGGGGGTGGGGGGTTGCCAAGGACACTGCAGACTTGTGGGGGTCCTGCAAGGGAACACAACCTCAGACCTCTCAAGCTGGCCTTCAGAGAATCAGCAGGAGGTCCCATTTGATAAGAGCTGGTGGCTGCATTTGAGCTGGGATGATTCAGGCTACTGGGTGGAAGGCGGAGCAGAGACAGAGGCGAACAGCACCCAACAGGCCAGCCCCCTCCCCCGCTGGCGCTGTTGGGCTTCTGCGATTTTAGGAACATAGGGCGCATCGCCAGAAGGCACGGTTTGCTTCTGTGCTGTGACAGATGGCCAGACGGATGGCCCAGCAAATGCCGGCTGGCCCTTGTCCCTCGCCAGCCAGCTCTGGGAGGCCGTGAGGGCCCTGCATGCTCGGCTTGTTCTTCGTGGCTTGTCATCAGCCAGAAATGCTGGGATCCGCACATCATCACAGCAGAGGGCAGAGTCTGTGGCCCCGGCTCCATCACATGCGAGCTCTGTGACTCGGGGAGGGTACCTAAACTCCTGTGAGTCTCAGGCTCCTCTCTGCAAATCAGAGGGACTGACGCACACTTCCTTGGAGCGTGGTGGGGACCATATGGGATAATGTATATAAAGTGCCTGACAAAGCTCCTGGCACTCAGAAGGGGCTGGATAAATAAATGTGAGTTGAGTACAAGCATCCAAACACAGAGGCCAGGTGGGGAAAACATGAATCTCACAAAATCTGTGGAATGAAACCACCATGACAGGCTATGAGAGCAGAAGATGACAGGACAGTTTCTTTGCTTTCCTTCCTGCCAAGTTTCTCCTTTCTCTCTCTGGTTCTGGGACTCTTTGAAATGAAGTGCAAGCAGGTTTCGAAGCCAGGTCTGCCATGGCAGTCAGGACCTCAGCCTGGGAAAGAACAGGGCTCAGGGCTACGTCTCTTCAAGTCTGGGGCCTGGTTCCCTGAAGACGCTTCCAACCTCCCCTCCCCTCCCCTCCCCGCAGCAGCCCCCCTTCCCTCACATCTCCTGGCCCCAGAGCAGATTTCATATTGGGAAGCCAAAGAGGGGGAGAAAGCACAGAAAAAAGTAGATTGTCTATTAAGTGAAAAGCCTTTTCCATCTGCTCTGAGTCTGGGAAATCTGGAGGTGGGTGGGCCATCTGTGGGCGAGTGGACGGCCTCTGCAGGAGAAGGAGGGTCTCTGGGCAGTGGAACAGGGGAGGGAAAGAGGATGGAGACCTAGGCTTGACACCTGGGGCCCTGGGAGTGCTCCTGTGCTTCAGCCAATGCTGAGAACTTGGAGATGTGTCCACATAAAGATCCACCTGGAAACCTAAGGATCACTGGCCCCTCTTATCCGCAGTGCTGTTCTCAACGTGTGTGTGTGTGTGTGTGTGTGTGTGTGTGTGTGTGTGTGTGTGTGTGTGTTTTGTGTGTGATCGCCTCTCCCACCTCCTCTAACACCTGCCTGCTCTGGACCTCCCCGCCTCCCATCACTCGGCAGCTTTCCTCTTGGATGGGGGTATGAGGTGGGCAGGCAGCTCGTTGGGCAGCTCGTGCCCCTCCAGCTTGACCTTGATGAGGTGGTTGGCCAGTGCAAACTCCTCATCATCCAACATGCCATCCTTGTCGATGTCGGCCAACTTCCAGATTTTGCCCAGCACGCTATTGGGCAGCTTGGAGCGCACCATCTCCTTCTTGGCATTGGCACCTGTGATCTTGCCGTCCACCGGTGACAGGGTGTAGAAAATCTCATCATACATGGGCTTGTCTCTGGCCACCACCCACTCAGCATCATCAATGCCCTCCCCGGCCCCCTCCCCATAGCCGTGCCCAAAGGGGCCATGCAGGGTGCCCTCAAATGCTCCGCCCTTCACTATCTGGGCAGGTCGCTGTGTCTCCTCCTGGCGCACCAGCACCATGAGCTGGGCAATGTCATGGGCCAGCATGTCGTCCACCACCTCCAGAAGCTTGCTTTTCAGTGGCTGGAATTTGCTGAAGTCCTGGGCCTGCAGCTGCTCCTGGGAAGACAGAGAAAAAAGGTGAGGACAGAAGACACTGGAAGGAGATCCAGAAAAGATACAAGAGGAGGAGAAAAAGGGCACATTGGCTCTTGGTGGATTTTTCAGGAGAGAGAACAGTTGCAAGGGTGGAGAAGAAAGGGAAATTTAACAACTACTGGTTTGATCCATTTGGATTTCCTTCAGTGTTCTAGAAAGCAAGTACAGTCAGCCCTCTGTACCTGAGGGTTCTGCATCTATGGATACAGGGGGCCAACTGTACTACACCATTTTATAAAATGAAATTGAGCGTCCATAGATTTTGGTATCTGTGGAGGGTCCTGGAAGCAAGGAACGACTGTAATTAAATTTCTCTCTAAGTTAGTTTTGGCTGTCGAACAGTGAGTGGTTCTTGAATGCTGTACCCCTCTGAGACTGAGTCATGTGGGTCTCTACTTCGAAAAGGGTTATACTCGAAAACACTGGAAGTGATTTCACTACATTAATGATCTCATTCACTCCCCTGTGACCTTCTGAGAGTGTGAAATCACCTTCTGTCACCACATAGGAAAGGAAACATGGAGGCATAGGCAACTAAAAACAAATGATAGTAGAAGTCAAAGGTCATTCCCAAGCAGGTGGTTCTTAATCAGGGATTATCTGGAGAGAGTTTTCAACTACTGGCTACTCCCTGAGGGTTCTGACTCAGTAGACACGTGCAAAAGCTCCTGTCCTTGACTTCCCGAGACCTCCACACCACATGGTAAAAGAAATATGTCACGCTTTGCATGTCTTTGCCATTTTGAAAGGTCCTGAGTCTCAAATATCCAGCTTCTCCTTGGCCTCTAAAATGATAAGACAAGAGCTTCCTGTTCCCACCCTGGCTCTGGCCACAGCAATCTCAGGACACTGGGAGGAGGCCAGTGCACAGGGGACAGTCTCAGGACACGCACACTGAGTTCACTGCAGAAAAATTCAGAGAACACTCACGGCTACATTTCAAGACCAAGTGTGAGGCTGGGCATTCTCACCTCCCTTCCAGGGTGGGGCTGGACCAGGGAGGCTGGTGGGGCTGGGAAGGGGTGTGGACGGTGAGGCAGACAATCCCTCTCTCCTGAACTTGGGCACAACCTCCCAAGGTCCCTCTGTCTTTCCCAGCCTGTCCACATCTAGATGTGTTTGGTGGGCTCCCAACTAGGGATCCCAGTATCTTCCAGAGGACACAGCAGTGGTCCCATCAGCCCACAAAGATGCCCCCACAGGACTGTCATTTACATACTGATCCAGCATCCCTAACAGAACCTGACAGTAGACGGGCAAACAAGTGAGAAGGTGAAACCATTTATGTTGCAGAAGAATTCCTCACATTAAAGAATGATATGATCCCTTTCAAACGTCATCTTCCCCAAACATTTGCTTATAGATCCTCAAATTCTTAACAGAAAGAGAAACTGAAAGTTGAAACCCAAATTATGTGAAATCAATTCTGAAATTAGAGACTGGCTCCTGGTGGGTGGTTATAGGGACGAATAGATACATGAACAAATGCATACTTTGGATGTCTATTTTTCTCTTTATTTTACTAGATAGGAAACTAAAAATTTGTATGTAGGAGTATACTGATGTTCTAAAACCCTAAGAGCAAGAACAATATTACTACTACATCTGCTGCTATTTTCTCCTAATTCCCTAATTCTTAAAAACTTTTCACTTTTAAATAATTACATGACAATTAATCATGAGAAGTTGCAAAAACTGCAGAGAGGTAGGTTCTTCGTGCTCATCAGCCAGCTTCCTCTACAGGTGACATCTCGCCTCACCTGTTACTGCATTTTAAAAGCATAGTCTGCACCAGGCCGTGCTAAGTGCCTTGAAAGTATTATCTGATTTATGCCCACAATATCCGTATAAGGTGGTGCTTTTGTAGCCTCAGTGTGTAGGTGAAGAGACAGAAGGTCACAAAGGATCCAGTTAGTGTGGTGGGAGTTTTTGCTTTGACCTTGGACAGCTCCTGGGGTTTCCATCAGTACTTGCAGCCTACGTAAACACTATTAAAACTGCAGGCAGGTTAATTACCTTTGTAAACCTTAGCTTGCTCATCTGTAAAAGAAGGATGAAATGCCTCCCCTAGAGGACTGTTTTGGGGGATAACATAAGAAACTATGTGTGATGGACCCTGACGCAAGAGAGGGGCCCACGGTGCACCCCGAAGGTGGTGAGCTCCTGTGCAGACTTCTGTTTCTCTGTGGCTTATGTCCCAAATCACTCCCAAGTAGGAGCTCAGCAATAAAGAGCCAGGAGAATGTATGTCATGTGACTTGTCCTGTTTCACTGGACATGGTAGGGATTCTAAGCCTGTGGTGGCCAGGACTGGGGAAGGTCATAAACTGGAGATATCAGAACCCCCGAATATCCTCTAACACCGCTGCCCCCTGGGAGCACTGGGGCTCCATGTTTCTCCCTGGTCCCAGACAGCACCTGTTGGGCCAGTGTCAGCCCAGCAGGAAGGGCAGACCCAGGGCCATCTGCCTGCCTGCTGATTCTGGGTTGAGTTTCCACCGGGGACTCCAAGGGTGGCCTCCTCCAAACTCAAGCTGCTCTGCCAGCTCATCACTTTCCTGGAGCCCCAGACCCCGATTACCTGCATCCTCTTCAGGTTGGGAAAGTCCCCAGGTGAGATCTGGTACTCCCGCTCAATCTGGCCATAAATCTCACCCAGGTTGTTCACCAGCTCCTTCTTCTTGTTGTCCTTTCCGAACACTGAGGGCATCTCCTTCTTCAGAGAGCTGATGATGTAGGCATGGACCTGAAAAACAGGGGCAGAGAGAATCCTTCTGATCAAGACCTCAATTCGTTCCTTCCCTCTAGGGTGGCCTCTCACCCCATCTTTGCCCGTAAATCGTTCCTCCTCCTGCTCCTACTTTCGAAATAATTTCTGTCTCCACCCTCTTTCTCTCCCATTGCATGCAGCGCAAGCTGTTTTGCTAGATCTTGGGGAAAGGTGAGATTGTGAGGCGGTTAAGGCCAAGGCAGGAACAGGGATGGTAATTCTGGCGATGACGTTGATGGGGGAGACAGGAACAACAGCTGACATGTACGAAGTACTTCTGAGGATGCCAGGCACTGTGATAAGGGCTTTTTCCTTCTTTAATCTACTTGATCTTCTAAGCTTTTCATTTTACCATCATGGAAACAGGCACAGCGCCACTAAGGGCCTTGCTGGGGTTGGGATCACAGAGCAAACTGCAGAGTTGAGTACACAATCTGGCCATCTGATGCCAGGGCGTGTGATCAGAACCACCACACTACACTGTCCTGCCCCCCTCCTCCCCACAGCTCTAGTAGCTGACCCCCCACCCCAAACCACTGGCCCCACCCATGCTGCCCATCTCCCCAGGGGCAGCCTCACCTTGGCCAGCCTGGCTCTCTTGATGAGGTCGTTCAGCTTGCGCAGGGCAGCGTTTCGCGGTAGACTCTGGATGTCCTTGAACAGGTCCTGCTCCTCGGCCTCAAAGAGTTTCCGATTGTCTGGGATAAGAAGGGGGTGGGACCAGAAGGAGCCGATGTAGACCCGGATCACCTCCGGGGTGTTCACGATCTTCCCCAGGGACCACATGAGGGCCCCGTACACCCGCATCAGCTGCTGCGTCTCGATCTGGTCGGCCTTGTTCAGCACCACCCGCATCTTGTCCTCGTGGTTCTTGAGGGCCTTGATGACTTCTGAGAACTCATCAGAGATGTCCAGCTTGTGGGCGTCGAAGAGCAGGATGATGCGATCGACCCGCTCGGCGAACCACTCGAGGACTGCCGCGAAGTCGTACCCTGCGGCAGAGCAGAGTCAGGGGGCGGGGCCTCTGGGCCGAAGGGAAGGGGCTTGCGGTGAGGCCGCCGGTGCGGTGGAAATAACGGGGTCTCGGGAGTCAGATAAGGGTTCAAATCTGGCTCCCCCACATTTTCACTGTTTGTCCTTGAGCCGGGTACCAAATGTCTCCGAGTCAGTGTTTTTCCTTCTATAAATGGGCATACTACTAGTACCTAGCTGTTAGAATTGTAGGGACTGGAAACACTCGGAGCCTAGCACCTAGCAGCTGTGCAGTTAATGCTAGATATTATTACTAACATCATTTCCCCATGAAGCACAGTCACCATCCAGCTCCCCATCCTTGCTTATTGTATTTAGCAGCCAGGGGCCCTGCTGGAAAAGAAACTCTGGACATATATTTTGAATAAAGATCCAGAAATTCTTAACAAGAGCCCCAAATTGCAAAACAGTAAAATGGAAGATATTGGTGATTGTTCAGACCATGCCCATCACTGGTCTGGAAGAAGTCGGAGGCTCTTGACACATGACTTGTTCTCATGCCTGCTGATGAGCTCCCTTCTTTCCTTACTCATTGGCTGCAGCCCCCAAATTCCTAACTCTTAAAACCACAAGGGGTTTCTTCCTTAGCATGTGACGGACCTCTGGCTGCCACACCTTGGTTATCTGGCACTGAGCTGCTTCAGGTCAGGCTGGTTCCAGGAACCTCACAGCACCTGCTCTGCTCAACTCCAAGTAGCAGTGGATCTGGGAGGGGCTGGAGGGGGAGGTCATGCCAACAGTCTGTACATTCAGCCTCATATTCACTGACCCTTAACAGCTGGACGCAGGTTCACCTCTCTGTGCCTCAGTCTCCTCTTCCATAAAATAGAGGGCAATAGATGGGAAAATGAGGTTCAGAGAGGTAAAGCGACTTGCTCGAGGGCACACAGCCCAGGAGTAGCCGCACTGGGATGAGGATGGAGGTGTCAGGCCTTCTGCCGCTCCCTGGTGCCACACCTCTGGCGGAGAGGTAGGAGCCCTTCCTTAGGCCCTGGTGGGATCAATGACCCCAGCTCCCAACACCACAGGGTTCCAGGGCATCGACCCTGGGGCCCCAAAGCTCATTGTCACCACTGAGTGGGAGACCCAGCCATCAGGAAGAAGCCAGCAGTTCCCGCCCTGCCTCACGGAGGAAGATTAGAGACCAAGGCAGGTCATTAGGCAGCTGCCTCGCAACTGAGTCAGATGCAAGCAGCTCTGTGCACCTGTAGCAGCGGTCCTCAACTTGCATGTGCAGCAGAACCCCCTGGAGGGCTTGTTAAAACCTAGATGGCTGGGCCCACCTGAAAGCTTCTGATTCAGTTCCCATCATGACCTCATTTTACCCTCACACCACCCTCTGAAGCAGGCACAGTCCCACTTTCCAGAGGAGAAACCTGAGGTTCAGAGGTGAGAGGACAGCCGAATCGCCAGCATGCGGAGGGGCCAGGACTAGACCCACCCATGGGGCCCTGCACAGGCCATGCAGGCAGTGGTCTGGCACCTGTGCCCCGCCGCCTCCCACTCCCCTCCACTCCCTGTGCACAGGCCTGGCCAGCAGCTCCCCAGAGCCCAGGAGGCCCTGCCCCCCTGCTCCAGGTGGGCCTGTAGCCCGTCCCTCCCCCCGCCCTCCTCCCTTCCCAGGCCTGGCTCCCTCAGCATAGCCAGGTGGAGGGCAGCTCTCACCTCCCGAAGGCAATCCCTCAAAGCCCTGGGAGGGGACAGAGGGGCAGAGGGTTCAGAAAATCAGGTCAAACGGACTCCCAGGCCCCAACTCCCGAATCTGGAGAAAGGGGTCATGGCCTTGCTGCTCTGGTGCCTGGAAGCCGCACGCTCGCCCTCCGCTGTCGCTGAGGAGGGCAGCGGGGCTCAGAGGCCTCCGGCCCTCTGCTGAGGCCTACTCCCCAGTCCAGCCCGACAAGGTTCTGACTGTGGGGTGCAGGCCACGGGGAGGGCAGCTGGGAGGGGCTCGCTGCTCCCTCCCTCCCACCTGCACAGGATTTCTGCCCCGCCGTGCTCAGCACACTGCCGGCAGCTGCTCAGCCGGCTGCGCAGCCAGAGCAGCTAGCCCTGGGCGCCTGATGGCAAGGCTCAAAGCAAGTGGCCAAGCAGCGGGGCCGCCAGGGCCAGAACCTAGCCCCGCACTCCAGCAACCCCTCCACAAGCTGGGGAAAGTGAAGGGGCCAGAGAAGCCGCAGAGAAGAGGCTCCCGGCCTCCGAGCCCTCACCCATCCCCGAAGGCAGCAGCCATGTGAGAAGAGCCTCAGCTGCAAAAGCTTGGGGGGCGGCAAACCCCAGCAACCTGACCAGCCCCTGCGGGGGGCGGGCAGGACAGTGACAACACCAGGTGCATGCTGCCAGAACAGGATGGCCCCCTGTCCGTTCCTGTCCTCACGGCTGGGTCCGGTGCCCCTTAGGAAGGCGCCTGCCTCTGCTCACCCAGGGATATGTCGTCCCCTCACTGCACAGGGAGCTGGGTGAGGAGGGCCGCTCATCCTTCTCCGCTTGCCCTGCACCAAGCACAGTGTCCCGCACACAGCAGGTGCTCTAGCAGCATTTGCTGAATGGAACTGAAATGTGACCCCTATTCTGCCTCTTATTACATCCTGGGGACAGTGAACAAGTCATCGCTGGGCCTCAGTTTTCTGGTCTCTGAATTGGAACCCACCAGACCCTGCCAGAGAGTGGCCATGAGGGTCCAATCAAAGGAGAGGAAGCAGGTAAGACTGTTTGCCTGTGACCCTGCCTGTTCCTAAGGCTCTGCCCATTTATAAAGAGCTCCTTCCACGTACCAGTTTCTATGACTTAGGTGTCCTCTGAAGGTGTCACCTGAGGTGAATTGGGCTGGGCAAGCCCGCCTCTAGTTTCTGCTCAGCTATTAATTTGCTGTGTGTCCTTGTGCAAGTAGCCTCCCTTCTCTGGTCCTTGGTCTCTTTGCCTGGTCATCCAGGGGGTCTGAGTTTCCTTTCTCAGTTCACAATGGCCTGCTTCTAAGACTGGAGGTTTGAGGGTACAGCAGGATGGGTGGAGATTAGACACAAGGAAGCTGTTACAGGACAAGGGGAAGGAAGGCTGGGGGCTGCTGTCTTTAATGCCCGGGGGCGCCTATGTGATGTCTGCTCCTGTCTGAGGACAGGGAGATGGCTTCTGGGAACCCTTTCTAGGATTTCAGGAGCACAGGGGACTCCTATTCATTCTCCCACTTTTGCATATTTTGTGTGCCCTGGCAAGGCTGGCTATCAATTACCAACTGGGTAACGCTGGACGCTTCCTCCCCAGGTGTGGCTGTGTGGAAATGGGAATCAAGCAGTGACTCTGTGGGCTTCCTCTGAAGCTCAGCCTCCTGCTCCTGGCTATTCAGAGCCTAGCAGGCTCCAGGCTGGGTATTTAATTATGTCCATAGACTAGGCTTATGCATATCCAAGAATGGGAGCATCTGAAAGGCAGGACCGGACCTATTAAGGAAAAGGGTACAGGACGGCTCTTCCGTTTGCTCTCTGTGTGGCCTTAGGCAAGTCTGAACCTCAGTTTTTTCAGCTGTAAAATGGAGATAAAAACAACTGACTGATGGGGCGTCAGTGGTAGAACCATGGCAACAAGATAGCGGAGAGAGGGTCCAGACTCAGTCTGGAGGCTCTGCCCTGACGTCGCGGGTGACAGGCCCCTTTCCCTCGCTGGTCCCAGGAATGGCTCGGAGCCCCATAGCAGGCGCTCTTGAGCACCTGCAGCAGCCCAAGGGTTCATGAGATACGGACTAGTGGGCAGTGGGAGATTCAGACTCCAGGAGACGGATGGCGAAGCTGGCTGACCTGGAATTACGGGTAGCAAGTCCGCCGCCTCTGGAAGATCTGGTGTGCAGGCACCCGGAGCAGATACTGGGCAGCCTGCAGGGAGCTGGGCTCCCCCTGCCCCCAGGCTCCAGGGGAATGCAAGGAAAGCATTTCTAAGTCATGCCAGTTAGGAGGAAATCAATGAGACAAACACAATAAGTGCAGCAACTCCTTAGTCATCAACCAGCTTCCTTCACAGCCTGAGAGGCAGTGCAAGGTGCTGACAAGGCAGCACATTTCTTTGTATTTTCAGCCACACAGTCTCATTTGATCCTCATAACTCTGCATGTGCAAGGAGGTAAAGAGGCACACGCATCTTACAGGGAAGGGAGAGGGAACAGAGAGGTTAGGGGGCTCGCCCAAGCTCACACAGCCAGGTGGTGGCAAACTCGGGGCTAGGACCCAGATCCTTATTCCCAGCCATGTTCCCTTCTCGGCTCAGAACCCTAAGAGGCTTTTTGGTGGGTACATAAAAGGTCCCATCCTGCCCCCCAAATCTTCCAAGATTTAAAGACATTTTAGCAAAAGAGAAATTAGAAGGCACCAATTTGCAACATGTAGGAAGAGTTCAGATGACAAAGGCCACCCTGCATGCCTCCCAGAAGTAACCTTGAAAAGCGGCCCAACAGACTCGTCCCAGGCCTCCCAGATGGGACCACATGGTGAAGGCGTGCCCTCCTGAAGGGAGTCGGGACTCTGCTGCTCTGCCCCTGTGTGTGATGCCCCCACTGCCGTGTACGTATAGCATGTGGTCTGCGGCCCCAGAGGCCCCTAAGTGAAGATGGCAAGGACAGGCCAGGGATGGGAGGCTGCGAGGGTCCACCAGACCCTCCAGGGTCCCCCAAGGGAAAATTGTACGTGAGAGTTTTCCCTCATTCCTCTTCTCTGAGTTCTTCCTGGGCGGGCAGGCTGAGAAGCTGCTGGACGGGAAGCAGGACACCAGAGTTCCCATCCCAGTTTTGTGACCTGGGCAAGTTTTTTTCTGCTCTGGCCCTGCCGAGCTCACCTGCACAGAACGGGGTCCTCTGGGAGTGATGTGTGCAACGTGCCATGGGGCTGCTTTCCTTGGGGGGGCCTGTGGGGATTTCTAGCTGAGAAGCAGACAGGAAATGTGGTTCCCAAGTGTGAGGACACTCAGACTTCGGGAGCCCTCCCACTTCTGCTGCATCCTTGCTTCTTCCCAGTAACAAGTCCTGGACTGCATCCTGTCACTTCCAGGAACTGCCTCCCTGCCCCTCTCACGCCCACACCAATGCATCTACATCCAGAGACAAGTGGGGGCCTGGGACTTCCCGGGCTTAGGTTCCCAGATGTCCCCTGCTTCCGCTCTCCCCCCAAGACACACACAGCCCCTCAGGTCCGGGCAGAGGGGCCACACCCTGAACAAGGACCACACTTTGTCCAGCTCTGGCCCAGGGCCTGAGTGCTCCTTCCTGTGAAGCCTGAGGCCCGGGGAGCCCTTGGGAGCAGCTGGCTTTCCAGAACGTGGCATACTGGGCCTCGCCCCAAGGGTGGCTCTGTGTGGACTGGATAATGATGCCCTGTTTTTCTGGTGCGACACAGCCCTGTGCCTGGCATGAGGCTCAGTGAGCGGAACGGGGGCTGGATTTCAGGCTTGACACACCCCTCAGTTAGGTGCACTCCTGCAGGGCTGTCCACGGACTATCCGTGGGGCTCTGCCCGGCCCTGGGCTGGAGGAAGGCAAGAAGCACCCCATCTGTGCTGTGGCCAAACCCAGAATTCTGAGAGCCCCAGGCAAGAAGCCATGCGAAGTCTGCTTGGCTCTGTGCACACTCTTGCGTGCTTGCGCGGGGGGGGGGCGGGGTGTGGCGGGAGGCGTGATGTGTGTAGATGGGGGGCATATGTGTATAAGTATGAAATGAACTACTGAGTTCTGCGGCTGATTGTGAAGGATGAGGAGGGGGTCTTCCTACTGGAAAGTTTCCTCATGTGGGGTGCCCTTGATATCTGAGGGTGTCTGATCCTTGTCCCCCCATGTTCCTGGTCTCTGTGGAGTGCTGAGGTCAGCACTGCCCCAGGCTGACGATGCAGGGGTGGCGGCCCGGCTCTCCGCTCTTGTTTTTATCACAGGCCTGCAGCTGCATTTACAGTCTAGACTCAGGAGGGCAGAGAACAAACTGGCTGGCATAGATACACACAGGGGCTCCCACGTCTCCCAGAGGTGGGATGAGAGCTGGTGGTAGTCAGTGCAGGGTGGGAGGGGATAGGAAGGGCCGGCTAGAAAACCAAGCCCCCAGTTTACTGTAGAGCAGCCACTGAGGTCCACAGGGAAAGTCAGCAGAAAAGGTAGAGGAATAGGAAAAGAATGGAACGGAGCAGAAGCTGAGGAAGGCAGGAGTCCCTAGAAGCAGGGCCACCACATACAGCTGCATAGGCTGGACTGTGCAACTGCAAGGTAGGCCATTCACGTAGATTACCCTGGGGTTGTTTAACAGGGTGGCCCTGAGTGGCAGATAAAGAGGAAAGAAGGGAGCTCACTGTGATCCAGACCCAGAACTGACGTCTGTGTTTCCATTACCGTCTGTGGACCTCACAAGGTCACGTGATGGGTATCATTACCCCTTGTTGTGCATGGGGACATTAAGGCTCAGGGGAAAAATGTGACCTCTTGAGACCCACAGGTTCTAAAACCCAATGCTCTAAACTCCCAGTCCAGTGCCCTTGGAAACCCCGAAGGCTGGAGTCCTCTCTGGACCCACCTGTCAGGTGTCACCAGCCTTGCAGGGACAGGTGCCACCCACCCCCTGGGTAGTTCAGGTGGAGAACTTTGGCTGTTGCCTGAGCCTTCCTCGAGGAGACGCAGGCTGTCTGTGTGACACAGTAAATTCTCCCTAGGTCTAAACTCAGGATGAGCCTAGAGGAAGACTTAAGGGATGAGGGTAGGGACAGCTCAGGAGAGAGGGAGTATTTAGGGAAATAAACAGAAAAAAGACAGAGAGCTGCCCAAGCTGTACCCCCTCCATGGGGCCCTGAACAGGGTGCCAGTGAGCTTACAAAGGGTAGGTAAGCTGGAAGGGGGTGGAGGGAGATGCCCCTTCCCCCAGGGCTGTGGGGTCTATGCCCCCCTCACCCCTGTACCAGCAATACATGCGCTTCACCCCAGGCACGTGTGGGAGGAAGGCAGACAGTCACCGAAGGTCAGTTCAGGGCAGAGTTCCGGCTGCTGCCTGGAGAGCTCTTGCCAGTCCAAAGCCTTCCCTTCCCGGAAGCTGCCTTCTGAGTGCCCGTTTGGCTCCTGCCCAGCTCCCAGCTCCAGGACCTGGGTGGGTGTGGCTTCGTCAGCTCTTCTTACCAGAAACACAGTATGAGGCACAGAAAGGGTCAGGGGCTACCTGGGGCATGCAGCGTGCTGTGACAGGAGAGGCTGCGGGAGGGGAGCCAGGAGCTGTGGTTGCCAGATGTCTACAGCACCCATCTAGTATTTTAGAGGCAGGAAAAATCCAATGACGATGGTAAGGATCTATAACACCTCACGTTTACTGGGCACTTGCTACGTGCCAGGCAGGAGGCTTTTTATCTCTTTTAATCCTCAGACAACCTAGAAGGTAGAGAGAATTATGTCCCCTACTCTACAGATGAGCCAGCAGAAGGAAAGAAACCTGCCAGGTCTCCCTGTCGGGAAGTGTTAGAGGCAGGCGCAGAACGCTGGTGGGCTGGCTCCCGAGTTCCATGCCAGCGACCTCCCTCAACCAGCAATGACCCACCTCTGTCTGGAATGAGCAGTCTTCGAGTGCTTTCACAGACCCAGGTCCCTACTCTCAGGCCCCAGAGCACACTGTCGCCCTCACGTTGTGAGGGTGACACGAAGTCCTCTGCACGCACTTGCCTCCCCTGCAGAGCTGCAAGCTCCCGGGGTAGCAGGGACTTCAGATGCAAGCCAGGGTCCGGCCCACGAGGAAACCCAATGAAATGCGTAAGGCAGACACTGACGTCTCCATTTCACAGATGAGAAGACCGAGGCCAGTTGTCTCCTGAGCTGCAGTGGACCCAAACCCACTTGCTGGCCCTAGTTTAGGATGACCCCACACAGCACACGAGGCAGCACTGGCTCATCAAGAGACAGCAAGGCCCCGGGAGCCTCTCTCCTGCTATATAAGCCAGAGAAGGTACCAGAAAGAACCCAGAGCCAGAGCCAGCCCTACCAGGCGGCTCGCTTACCTCGGCTGATCCTCTGCTTCTCCCCAGAGAGGATGCCCGGCGTGTCGATGACGCTGATGCTCTCCAGCACTGGGTTGGGCAGCTGGGCGCACACAAACCTGCGTGGGTGGGAGGAGAGCCGGGGTGAGCCGCCGTCCTGTTCTCGCCTCTCAGGCACCCTCGCTTCAGCCCCACGCCAACCTCTGTGCCCTGGGCAGAGGTTCCGATGGGCTGCCTTCCAATGCAGACTCCCAGATCCAAGCTAGACTCAGCCCCAGCAGTGGGCCCAGGATCTGTACTTGGAGGAAGCTCCCAGGGTGACCCTAAGGCAGCTGTGGGCCTATGTCTGTGAGCCCCTGCTGTCAGGGACACCAGGATGTCCACCCTCGATCCCTGCCTCTCAGGAGCACAGTCTGGTGGAACAGTGGAGGCGTGCACAAGGATATAGGTGTGATGGGAAAAGCAGCCCCAAGGGAGGTCACGTGAAGGGCTTGGGAGATTCAAAGTGGAGGGGAGGCTTCCTGGAGGAGGAGGCACTGCAGTTGCCCTCGAAGAATGGGTCACACCACCCAGGAACATTTATCTGGGCTTCTAAAAGGCTGTCCAAATACCAATCATTGCTATTAGGATAGCAGTCAAGCCTTATTCAAGGAAATAGTTCTACTATTACATCCCCAAAACTCAAATACAAATTGGTAAACCTAAGCTAGATCCTCAAGCATTCTCTCTTAAATGCCATTTTTGGTGGAAGCCAACAAAGTGTCTGACCATTGCAGGTACATTTCATGGTCCCATAGTCTCTGGGAACAGACAGGGAAGGGAGCCTCTGCTACCCAGTGAGGTGACTGCAGAGATGCAGTTTAGATGAGGAGGCCAGGGATGCACGGGAAAGAGGGTCCAGGAAGCTTCTCAGAGAAGGCAGAACCTGAACTGAGACCTCAAAAGATGACCAGCATTTGCCGCGCAGACGAGGATGCGGGCAGGAAGCCAGGGTGCATGCGTGTGTGTGTGTGTGTGTGTGTGTGTGTGCGTGCGTGCGTGTGTGTAGCTACGTGAAGATACAGACATGCACAGAAGGGAGACGGCCATGTGAAGATGGAGCCAGAGATTGGAATTAGGCTGCCACAAGCAAAATGCCTGGAGTAACCAGAAGCTGGAAGAAGCAAGTAAAGATTCTCCTCTACAGGCTTCAGAGGGGGCATGGCCCTGCTGACACCTTGATCTTGAACTTCTCGCTCCAGAACTATGAGTCAATAGTTATTTTAAAGCCACCCGGTTCATGGTAATTTGTTTTGGCAGCCCTAGGAAACTAATAGAAGCAGTGTAAATGCGGCACAGAGATGGGATTGGGGGAGAGGAAAAGGAGGGAGAGAGAGAGAGAGAGAGAGAGAGAGAATGAATCTGTGTGTATACAGGCACCATTCCAAGGGGACACTCATCACTGAGATGAGAACCGGAAGGCAGAAGCAGCTAGAGATATGGCCGGACAGGGAGACAGGGGCCAGATCACCAGGGCCTTGCAAGCCACATTAAGAAATGTGGATATTATACAGAGGGCAGTAAAAAGCCACTGGAACATTTTAAGCAAAAGAGTGACACAATCTGATATGATGGTTGTCAGCTCAGTTCAACAAATATTTATGAAGCATGTGCTGTATTTCTGGCACCGCGCTAGACAGTGGGGGCAGAAAAGTCCACAGCACAGCCCCGGTCCCACCCATTGAGCCTGGGGCCCAGCCACATTCTGCTCCTTAGGGTCTAAGGCACACCCCACTATAAACGCCACGTTTTGCTGAAGGCAGCTTGGGCGGGGCTGCTGTCACTTGGTGACCAGGTGTACACGGGGCTGGTGTCTGCGGCCAGGGCTGCAGCCAAGGCATCACCCAGGCCAGGTGCCTGGAGTGAGGAGGGCGGGGGGCTGAGGGTGACACCAGGTCATAGGAGCCAAAAAGAAAGGGGACCAGGGGAGACTGGAGAGGTTCTGCCAGGGCAGCAGGAGGAGGGCCACGGAGCTGAGAGGGGCTGGTGGGTGAGAGAAGGCAATACCCAGGAGAGATGGGGTAAGGTGAGGACGGAACGTGCTCACGGCTTATCACTGAGAGGCCACGGATGACCTTCACGTGGGCAGCTGTGACAGGGTGAAGCCATGTTCCACAGGTTGGGGGAACAGGAAGAAGTGAAGGTGAAGCCCAGAAACGGGGCTATGGGAGGAAAGCCGGGGGTAAGAGCTAGTAGGGCCTGCTGCAGGGTTTTCAAGAGGAGACAGAGAGTTCCATGCGGAGAAGGAGCCAACGGAGGGCGGAGCTGTCAGAAAGAGGAGGAGTGACTGGCAGAGCCGTCCCTGGGGTAGGGGGAAGGGAATCCATGGATACGCGCTTCCAGCTTCTCTAGAATAGGAAGCAAGGTCATCGGCTGAGAGAGAATGAGGCGTCTGGAGAAGGCGTGGAACACCCGCAGGGAAGGGGAGCGGAGATGTCAAGGGGTGCGAAATAGGACCACAAGGCAGCACCGATTCGGGAAGCAGATGTCTGGGGCGAACGTGCGGCTGCAGTGAGGCTGGTGGCACAGGGAGGCCCTCCCCCACCCCAGCCCACTCCACCCGCGCCCCGATCCCTGTAATTCTTCCAATGGACATGCCTGGCAGATCCCCAGCCAACAGTTCATCTGCACATCTGTCACTCCGCTGCGGCGCGCTCCTGCGGAGGAGCACGAGCCTCACGCTGCCAGCTGCACGTGCAGGGCCGTCTCCGTACGTCACAGTGTTCCTGCGCTGAGCCACATTCTTTCATCCTCTCTGCTTTTATATACATATATTTTTCTATATATGTATTATATACATATTTGCAGTTTTCTCTGGCTGGAATCTCCTTTTGTCTTTTTTTTTTTTTTAACTCAGTGTGATTTCCCTCATGATTGAACATCTGTGTCAAATGCCAACTTTTCCACAAAGTCCTCTTGCCTTGGAGGAGGACATTACTATTATCCTATTTTACAAATGGGAAAAGTGAGACACAGAGCAGCTAGGTGATCTAAGATCGTGGTGCTATTCGGTGGGATTTGAACCCAAGTTGGTCTGCAGCCAAAGCCCATAGTCTTTACCTTTACTCGAAAAGCCTTTACCTCTACTCTAAAAGATAGTAGTTTAAAAATTTTTGAATGCAATATGCATGCAAAGTTGTGGAGTGGCTTATATAACAAGCATGATCAGGGGATCAGCCTGCATTCTAGTGAAGCAGAATAATGGCAAGACCCGGGTGAGCTTGTCAAGCAGTCCCTAGAGCTTCCTGCATTCAAAGCAACCCCATGACCCTGGTGTCTGCAGGCTGACTTGTCCCAGCGGAGGTGACGTCCAAGGTCACAGAGTGAGTTTAGTAGGAGGGTGAGTGCTCAAAGCCAGGGCTTCTACCTTACGTCCAGGGTTCCTGCCACCAAATAAAAATAATATCCAGGAACAGAGAGGAAACTTCTTTTGCCTCCTTCCAGTTGGATGCAAAGTGCTTCCACAGTAGAGGCAAAATCTGGGAACTACACAGAGCAGCTCTCTCTGCTTTTCCTGGAGGGAGGTGCAGATTAGAGAGATGTGATTTAAGAGGGTGAGTCAAAAATTATCTGCACTCTGGCTGTAGAATTTATTTTAGAAAAGACAAATACATCATTTTTTGACATAATCTCCTTGCTTTTCAGTACACTTTGTCCATCTGTCAACAAGCTTTCATATTCCCTCACTAAAAAATGTTTTAGGCTGAGTTGTGAGCCATGAATGTACCACTGTCTTCACTTCTTCATCGAAAGTGAATCTTCCTCCTCGTAGGGCTACTTTCAGGGGACCAAACAGGTGAAAGTCCAAAGGAGCAAGATCAGGACTACAGGGAGGATGCTTTAACACCTCAAAATCAAGTTTTTGCAGAGTGTCGACAGTGTGGGCACAAGTGTGCAGATGTGCACACCCTCAGACCACAGAAAACGAATCACTGCACGCTGTTCTTTCGTGCAAATCACAAGTGGGGCATCCATGTTTGCTGGCACCACAGTTGCAAATGAACTGATGTAACACGTTCACACCTACACAGTAGTGACTGGGGAGACAGTAGCCTTGAACAGAAAGAGCTGATAGGACAGTGTGGCCAACAGAAGTGTCAATGTAACCAGAGTGCGGATAATTTTTGACTCACCCTCGTAACTAGTTGGACCCTTCCCTGCTCCTTGATCAGGAGAGATAAGCCCAGTGTTTGCAGCTCTCACATCCCTAATCAATGGTGGTTTCATTCCCAGCAAGAAGGGGACAATCAAGAGAGATTCCAGGTCTGGAAAAGGTATAGAGTCTCCCAAGACCCTGCCCTGCCCTTTCACTTCTCATACTCCAAGAAAAGAGAGCATCCAAGGTGTGTGTGTTCCCTCTGCACTCACCTGTTCAAGAAGGCATTGCCAAAGGCGTTCAGTTTCCTGAAAGGTTTCTTAGGATCCACCACCAGGGCGTTCCCGGGGATGATACCCTCCACCTCTCCCTGCATCACCGCAATGAAGGAGTCCGTGGTTGGCTCGGGCCCAATCCTCATGCCTGGGAAATCCTGTTCCAGCAGGTACCTGGCAGAAGGAAACAGTCATAATGCAGGGATTCTGTTCGCAGATCAACACCGCATGCCTACAGTGAGGCAGACGCTGGGGTGAGTCAGGGCAGAGGGGCAGATCCAGAGCAGGGAGATTTCATGGCAGGGAGAGGTTTTCGTGGATGGGGAATCCAAAGACCTTTGGGAGGAGGTGGGGTTTCTGTTGAACTTAAAATATCAAATCTGTCCTTCTTGGTCCTTATCTTTTCCCCTCCATGAAGCAGTGGCGGTGGGGCGGGTGGGGAAGGAGAAAGGTTTGGGCTCAGAAATAAAGAATGGCTTGAAACTGATCCCTACACAGAATGCTGTAGACTTCACAGCTGAAGGGAGTCTTCCAAAGTCCCCGCACACAGGCCTGGTTAGAATTAGACCACCCATAGGCCCTGCTGGCTGTCCATAGGTCGTAATTTATTTATCTGCATAGTCAGTCAATTAATGTAAAAATAGCACGTACATGATACAAACTGTGTGGGGGGGACACTATGACAAGTGGATCTCCATCCCACCCTAGACGTGTGGTCCCACCCTCTAGCACAGGTACCAAGCTGTGGCCCCAGGGGACAGGTACCTCCCTTTGCTCTGCTCCAGGCATGAGCAGTGAGAACCCAAGGCCAGCACCCCTCTCCACAGCCCCCTTTAGCGTACATGGTGAGCCAGAGAATGAAGAGAACAAGCTGGAAAGAAAACCAGGAGGAGCTCAGAACAGCTTTGATCCCAAACAGCTTAAGGCAGAGCCCAGAACTGCCCTAGGTTGGGACTGGCCAGAGAAGAGTCCCAGGGGCCATGATGAACAAGGAGCTAAGGGGTGTGTTGTCCAAGAAACACAGACCCTTGGGTGAGCCCTCACCGTGTGCCAAGACCCTCCCCCCAACCTCAAAGGCTGATGTTCACACTGAGAAGGAAAAGTCAAAGAGCCCTCAGGAGAAGGGATGGCAAATCAGAGACTGCTGGCCGGGAAGGGAGCCTGAGACCTCCTGGACCAGCAGTCCTCAGCCGGCTGCCCGTGGAGCTACCGTGGAGCTCTAGCTAATGGTGCTTTGGCCCAGCCCAGAGGTTCTACCCCTCTGGCTCAGGGTGCGGCCCTGGTGACTGGTCCTTTGTAGGAACTCCCCAGTTGATTCTGATGTGCAACCGGGGCTGACAACCTGCTCTAGAGCCTGTCGCTATGCTGATAACACCACTGACACTCGAAAGCACGTCCATGCCAGACACCGCACTCATCACTTCGAGAATGCACCTCTTACCGGCCTCACTGCAACCCTATAGGCAGGTACAGTCGGGGTCTCCGTATCCACGGGCTCCACATCTGAGGATGCAACCAACCCCAGAGGATCTGGGTTGCATTCCGTGGTTGGCTGAATCCGAGAGTGTGGAACTCGCGGATCCGGAGGGCTGGCTGTATTGTGCCATTGTATGTAAGGCACTTGAGCATCTGCGGGGGAGGTGGAGTCCCTTGGTCCTGAAACCAGTGCCCCGAGGACACTACCGAGGGACGGCTGTACTGAGGAAACCGAGGCTTTGGAGGGTCACGTGGCTCCTCCACGTTAAAGAGCTAACAGGGGAGCTGGAACCCAGACCCTTCTCAGTCTGACACCAAATCCTTAGCTCTTCAACGGTCTTCTGCCCTGAGGAAATGCTCTCTGCCCACCCCGTGCCACCCCAAGGTGGGTCTGCTCTGCCCAGAGAGTGGCAGCCGGGGGACCGGCTGGGGTTTCTTCTGGCTCATCGACACCCCTTTGTGTTCTGAGCTGTTACTTTACTCCGTGCTTCCGGGGCAGTTCAAGTCGGGTTGCCACGGTCTCCTTCCCCAAGGGGCTGCGGTGGGGGAGATGCTGCCCGGGGCCACCCCGCCTGCACCAGAGGTTTCAGGTTGCCTTGGGAAGCCCCTCATCTCCCTCCAGGATCCCAGCCCAACATTCTGTGTGTGAAGACAGGATTTCCTCCCATCAGAGGATCATTTCGAAAGCTGGGTTGTGATGAGACTAAATCACCACAGCTGCACTTGGACAGTGCTTTCTGCTTTCTCAAACGCGCCTCTCCTTCAGGGCCTCGGGGGAGAGGCAGGGATGCTCAGGGCCTGGGGCCAGCAGACCTGGTTTCTCTAACCTTCAGAAGGTTCTTGGCCTCTGCAAACCTCAGCACTTTCCTCTACAACACGGGAGATCACCGCTCTGATTTATTAAGCACCTACGACATGGCACGCACTGTTCCAGACTTGCCACGAATTATCTTGTTTCATCTCATGTTTCCTCTGATCTGAGCTCTGTGACCCTTCTCATCAAATGGGCCTCATAGGTAAACCCACCTCATCGGGTGTTCTGAGAGTTAAATAAGTTACAGACCTTAAGCCCTTAAACCAGTACCTAGCACTTAGATCACCATCCCATTTTTTTTTTAAATTATTTTTTGGGGGTACACCAAGTTCAATCATCTGTTTTTATACACATATCCCCCACCATCCCATTTTACAGAAGAGAAGACAAAGGTTAAACTATTTGCTGCAGGTCACACAATCAGTAAAGAGCAGAGCTAGGACTTGAACCTGACGCTCATGCTCCTAACCACTACATTCAGGGTCTCCCTTCCCGCCTGAGGTCTCTCCTTGACCAGGAAATGCAAAAGGACTGAGCACCCCCTTGGGACTAGAAGGAGGAGTGGGACAAGAAGGCCACAAAGGAATCTGGTTTGGCAGGAGGCTGGCCGGGGGCCAGGCCTTGGGGGGGAAATGTTAGGCTTAAGGGTCCACAAACCCAGGAACTACTCATCTCCATAAACATCCGCCCTTGGGGTTCACAGCTCAGCCTCAGTGGGTGGGATGTGGCAGCAAAAGCTGTTGCTACTGGGTGACCAGAGCAGGCCCCAGGCCCACTGGATCTAAAAGGATATTCTTGGGACTTGATGCAGTTTCATGAGAATCAACACTGTGATCTGGAAACCCCATCCATTCCTGCCCGTGTGCAGGGAGCATCTGTCCCAGCGGGTGCTGGGGTGAGGGGCCCCGAGCAGTGGGTGTGGCCCGTGCGAATTCTGTGGCAGAAGGAGGGTGGTGGGTCTCATCAAAGGCTCAGGGACAACTGAAATAGACAGGGCTGGAAGAAGACAGTCTGAGGCAGCCTCGAAAATGCCCAGCCTGAACAGGGCCAAGCAGCAGCGAGGAAGTACCTTCCTGACCCAGGCGGCTCAGACTCCATCCCTGAGACGCACTGTGCTGGCAGGTGAACAAAGGGGGATGCTCCCCGGCATTGCGGGGACTTCCTGGGATGTTCTGGAGCTGCAGCCGCGAGCGGTCCAGCAAGGGCCTGGGGGCTGGGCCTGCTATCCTGCTCCCTCCGCTAAACCCACGTGACCCCAGATTTGCTGACCACACATGGGTCTGGAGAAACACAGAGTCCAATGAAGCCAACAGCAAGTCCAGGGATGCAGTCAGGCCAAACAGAGAACCCAGGGCTGGGTAAATTCTCAGGGACATCTGGGCATGGCCTGCAGCCCTGAGTGTCCCCTGAACAAAGCCACCCCTGTGTCCAGAAAGGAAAACCTATTGAGGGAATCTCATGGCCGCTTCTCTGTGGGGAGTGATACAGATCGCCTCTGTTGCCAGGCAAAAACATTCCCAAGGCAGTGTAAAAAAAGAAAAGTTAATTCAAGCCTGGGTGGGAGCAGCTGAGACGGGGAAGCACGAGAATAAAGAGGGGCTGGTAGGCTGAGTACCTGCTGGGAGGCACGTGCTGTTCTGAGACCTTTCCCTGAATTATTCCACTTAATTGGTCCTAGAAGCACTGTGGGATGGCTGAATTATTTGTTTCTCAGGTGATCAGGTTGAGATGGAGGTTGCCTAAGTTCAGGGCCAAATACAAATATGTAGAGGCCCAAAGAGCTGAAAAGTTTTGGGTTCCCCCATCACCCTCCAATGTAAAATAAATACTGAACTATAAAATGGGTATAAGGAAGGCCAACGCAATTCTGATTTTTCCCATGAGGACGACTTTTCTTATATTTTTCTTAAGCAAACTATTTCCTGACATTTCCCTCATTTTTTGGTGTCCTGCTTGGCTGGCAACCTAAGCGTGTGGCTTGCTTTACTGGTGACCTCAGCACCCCGGGTAAGGCGTGGAGCCAAGAATCTTAACCCAGTCTCCAGTGTACTGGTCTCTGCAATAATGGGGCCAAACCTCCCTGCTGCTGGGATGGCACCCAGGGTGGGGAACAGAGGGGCTGGGGCCACCAGCAGTGCCACCAGAGGCCTTGGGCTGGCTGGCCCCTCTGCCTCGGCTCAGTTAGGGAATGAGCCTTGGTGGGTGGCTGCTTCATTGCAGATGTGTCCTTGGACAAGTCCCTCAAGAGCCCGTTGCCTCAGTTTCCCCAGTTTACCAAGTGGGGCTAATCCTGGGTTTCTAACCAGCTCAGCCGGATAGAGTGAAGGTTTTATGATGATATACGTGAGTCTGGGAAAAGCAAAGGCTACACCAGACATGTGCCCACACTGGCAGAGACAGTAATTAGAGAAAATGAACATCTCATCACTGCCAGTAAGTACTCAGCGCATTTTTACCTGGACTCCAAATCCAGGGCCCTCGCCGCCTCTGTGATGTGAAAATCCGCATAGCTCTTAATTTGCATATCTTCAGGTAGACACAGAAGGCACATATCACTTTCTGCCTTGTGTTACAGGTGTTTGTGTTATATATCTGTTTTTGTTTGTTTTGGCCACACAATGCAGCATGCCTGATCTTAGTTCCTCAACCAGGGATTGAACCCGTGTCCCCTGCAGTGGACGCGCAGAATCTTAACCGCTGGACCTCCAGGGAAGTCCCATGTATATCTGTATCTTTGATCTCTCTCAGCCTGTGTACTTCAGCTTTAAAATGGGGTCAAGACAATAATACTTGTCCTGTCTGCCTCTCAGGGTTTCAGGGAGACTGAAAATTGCCCCACGGACAACGTGAGGTAGGAGATGGGGGACTCGAGGGCCGAGTTGAGGTCTGAGTCAGCTCTGTGCTCCACAGGGCGGTCACCACTGTCCCAGGCTCGCAGCAGCCCCCACCAGGGGACAAAGTGAGCCCAGTACAAAGGAGACCAGTGGCCAGACTGTCAAGCCTCCTTCTCGCCTTGCTTCCCTGACCACTCCCTGTGACAGGCCAGCCTGAGTGACCCTATGAGGTGGTTGTCACTATTCCCATGTTAGAGACAAGGACACTGAGGTTCAGAAAGATTAGACCTTTAACAAGGTCTCTTGGCTGGGAACTGGTGGAGCCTGGGTTCTGCTAAGCCGTCCGTGTTTGCTCTGTGGCTGCATTCCCTTGTCAGTGGGAATGGGATGGAGGCCTTCCCCAGTGGTCCTTCTCCCAGTCCTGTTTCTCCTGATGACCTCCACACCTGACTCTCAAGACAGGTCTTAAGCTGGACCTCAGGCAGGTGGACCCAGTGCCTCTGCCCTAGGCCCTCTGCTCCCTTGAGCAGCATTCAGGCCTTGTAAGAGGCAGGTGAATTTCCGCCAGTCCTACTTAGGGACCAGCAGATCAGAGCCCTGGCAGGAAAAGGACATCCATGGACCTCAGAGGGGAGACGGGAGTGAGGATTTGCAGGGGTTGTGGCAGCAGGATGGGCCTGGCAGAGGTCAGTGGGTCTACCTGGAATGGAAGGGTGGCCCCTTCTCTAGCCCTTCAGCTTTCCGGAGAATCATCTTTCCTGAGTGGTGATGCTGCCATGAGGCCTGGGCAGCAGGGATGCCAGGGAGGTGATGAGAAAGGGTACAACCATAGGCAAATGCTGAGTCACCTTTGGGGGAGATGCAAAGAGCCTCCTGAAAAAGTGGGGGAGGTCGAAAGGGCTGGCTGAGCAGCCCCCCAACCGACCCACCCCACCGTGTGCTCATTCATACCTGAGTCCAAGTCACTCTATAGAAGGGCCAGGTGGTCCTCAAGACCAGCTCAGATCTCCCGGTGGAGACCCAGGCAGCTTAGCGCCGGCAGCCCCGGGCCCCACACCCTGAGACACTGGGCCTTCCAGCCCCTGGGGCAGCCATCCATTCACCTCCATGATTAGGGGGCCACATAGTGAAAGACAGGAGGGACTTGAGGCTGCAGGCCAGCGGGAGGAAGAGTGCAGGGAGAAAAACAGCAGAGGCAGGAGGAAAGGCTGCCAGGCCAGAAGGACACAGGGCTACTGTACTCGGAAGAGGCAGCCCCTGTTGAAGGAAGCATCCACCAGACCAATTTATTGTTTATTTTATTACCCTGGGCTGCTGGGCCTTAGGCCAGGGAAGTTATTTCAGGCAGAGATCATAGCCCATTAATTAGTTGTTAGAAGAATGTCCTTTTCTGCATGTTCTTCCTGAGACAAGAAACAGACCCTGAGGCAGGTACATATAACTGAAAGTGGATGGACACTCAGGAGGCAAAAGGCCAAGGGCTGGGGAATGAAGAGGCAAGTCTTTGTTTCCGAGGGAATGGTCCCTCGCAGGTTCAGGCCGGGAACACAGACACGAATTGCCGTGTTCAAGGCTAGAAGCAGGGACGGGAGAGGGTGTAGCCGCGAAGGCAGGCTGGGCTCTGCGCGCAGGCGCAATTAGCTACCCCAAGTGGAACTTTGCTTTGGGGAAGGGGTGTTGTACCAACCTACCCTCTTGGAAAGCAACTCAGAAATGTGACTCTTAATACCAAGATTAAAAAGTAAGAAAGTGTAGAAAAAATAACAACAGCAAACAAACACAAGACTCTGTACAACCTTTGACCTAGCGATTTCACTTCTGGGAATCTCTGAGGAAACAGTCTAATATGTGGGAAAATATTATGCACAGAGACATTCAGAGTGATTCTACAATGGTGAAAAATAAAATCAGAAACAAATTCAAACATTCAAAAGAAGTAGATTCGTTAAATGAATAACTGATATACGGTGAAATATCGTGCGGCTGTTAAAAATAATGCTTACAAAGATTTTTTAATTTACCCGGGAAATACTCACGCTGTAAGTGAAATAAATCTGCATACAAAATTACAAAATTACATTATGGCATGCTCTCAACTGAGTTATAAAATAGCTAAAAATACTGGAGATATATATGTATATATAATATTTAAAATGGTTTCCCCTGAGTCGTGGGATGATGGGGCATTTTTTTCTTCTTCCTCAAATTTATTCTTGTCTGCATTTTCCAATTTAAAAACATAACTGTTCAGTGGATTTAATGAGAAAAAAGGAAAATATGTCATTTGGTTTTGGAGGACTTCCCTGTGCTGCAACCCCTCCTCCCCTGCTGGTAGCCTTTCCCTCAAGGGGAGACAGCTTTTGATGCACGAGCTAAATTCAGTTACTGACATGAGTGGCGAGGGAGAACTCTTGTACTGGGAGGATAAGAAAGAGGAGGCATCTGCCTCTCCTGGCCTTCCTGTCTCCCTCAGATAAGGAGTAATCTATGGCAACTCGGCTCTGCCACTTTCTTAGACCCAGTTAACAGCCAGCATGACTCAGGCAAAGCCAGGAGAGTGTCTCAGACAAGAGGCACTTAAACACGCCTGCTGCTCCAGGATCCTGCCCTCAGGGACACGCGCTTTTCCCCATCTCCCTTCCCATTCTGCAACCATCTACTGGGAGCTCCTGTAGCTGAGACCCCGAGCAATGCCCCAGGGAGCTAAGGCACAGTAGTAAGTGCTGGTGCTATAGGAAGGAGAAGTTATAAATAACATACAAAGAATTATAACCATGGTGTGTCCAGAGGCCTGGGGAAAGCTGTGCGAGGGTAGGAGCCATCTGTAAATGGCCTACGCTTCCCATGGGGCGTAAACCTGACCAGGTGGAGGATGCATGTTACAAAGAAATCTCGTACAGAACCCAGGTAGCTCTGGAGTGCCTTTGGCGGCAGTGGGCGTTTAAGAAAATATGGGAGATGGATTAGATCAGGGGCTCTTGCCCTAAGGTCCAAGGCAGCCCTTGGACCCCCAAAATTATATATAAATTTGGGATATATGTGCATTTTTCTAAAGATGGGTCCACAGATTTCATCAGATTTTCAAAGGAGGTACTGATCTTTTGAAAAGTTAAGATGCAATGAATTAGATTCATCATTAAGGGCCCTTGTAGTTCTAACAATATAAGATATCCAAAAGCCAGTCTTCCCCCTGGGCACCCAATTTCAGAAATTAGCCTCTCAAAGCTGCTGAGTCCAAGGCAGTCCACCCCACAGGGGAAAACTCATCTGGTGTTCTGTTCAGACATGACATGTTAGTATAGTGCATGCCCTGCTCCCAGAAGGCTTGTGTTAAAAGCTTAGAGCTAGGGAAAATTTGAATCTAGAAAATCAGGAACCAGACTGAACTTTTCTGCTTTCCTTGCCAAACAAAGCACAATGCTTTGCATGTTGCAGGTGCTTGGTCAATGAATGGAAACAAGAGCATCCTTGCTTTGAAACCTTCTGCAGGAGATGAGCACCGTTGACTCTGGTGGGGGGGCAGGGGAGGGGGGGCAGGGGACTGAACCCATCACCACTATTTTGAGCCTGACTCTCAACACAGAGGGCCACAAACACCCTCAACAGCTTACAGGGCTGTGAATGAGGCCAAGGAAGATGGCCTGTCCTTGAAGGCTGTGTGGACTGAGGAATGCAGAAAAAACCTGTCTTCTAAAGATATGAAAAGGTCCTTATCATTCTGGTGGACAATATGCAGACCTCTCTGAATGCAGGGTGGACAAGTTGACTTTCTGAGGACCCCTCCAGCCCAAAGATTCTGAAATCCAAGGGAATGGATGACTCACCCTCAGAATTACAGGCATTTAGCCAGCCTTCTCCCAGGCATCTAGGACCTGCATCCCAGGTCAGCCTCCCACCCTGTAATATGGCTTTGGACAATGCGTTTAACCTCTCTATACCTCAGTTACCTCACCTGACTTGTCAAGGGGCTGAATGAGACAATGGCCAATATCCCTTCCACCTCCAAAAAGACTTTTGTATGATTACGGAGCCATTAAGATCAACGGAAAAGAAAAAAGCATTCTGCTTCTGGACAGTGCTTTTCTCCAGCCTCCAAGAGATATTTGTAAGAGCTCTGCTCAGAGAAGAATACTGATAAAAGAAGGACAAGTGGAACTACCAGAAAGGGGGCCACCGGCTCCCCAGCCCACCTCTTCAGCAGCAACTGTAAAGCTCCCATATGAGTGGCTGAAGCCTTTAGAAGGCAAGGGAAGTGGTCCTGATCATCAAGGGTATGTCCCTACAAGGAAAGGAAGTAAGACACCCCCACCAGCCTAAGGTACTCTTGCAACCAGGAGCGTTCTCTTTTGCGCCTCCTGGGTTTCAGTTTTACCATCCATAAAATGGGAAGAATAGGGATGGCTCTGAATTTTAACACTTCAAACTGATCATCAAAGCCAAGAGCTAAGTGCAATGGAGAGGCACTAGGGAGGATGGAGCAGGGGACCATCCAATGAAATTGTTTGGTAAGCTTTGGATACCCCTACACAAGAGTTTCTTCGGAGTCTTCAAATGAAGACTTCCCGCTTGTCCCCGGGCAGGAGGGGACATCGGGAGTGAGCGGAGGGCCTAAGCGCTGGGCGGCTGGGTGGGCTACGGGGCCTTTGGCCGGCTCACCTGATGAAGGTGGTCTTCCCCGTGGAGTACTGGCCCACCAGCAGGACCATGGGCTTGTTGTCGAAATCGGCATCCTCCAGGGCGGGGGAGTGAAACTCGTGGAAGCGGTAGTGCTCTTCCAGGGGCATCAGCTTGGTCCTGTAGAGTTTCTTGAGCCCCTCGCTCACAGTCTGAAAGACCTCGGGGTCCTTCCTGCGGCGGTCGTCGGAACGCAGCCAGCTGAACATCGCGGCCACTGCTCGCCCGCTCGCCCCCTGTGCGCAGTCCCAGCAGGAGAGCGCGGAGTCTGGCGACCCGGGCTCCTTGGGAAGGCGTCCTGCAAGGCGGGCCAGCAGGGCTTCCAGCCGCGCCGCCGCCTCACCGGAGCGCGGGGCTCAGCCACACCATGGCCCGGGAGCAGGGCTCGGGGATCCCTGGGGCGACTGCGCGGGGCTTAGAACGCGCTCTTCCCCTGCTACTAGGACCAAGCCCAGCCCCGCTTCATCCAGCAACCAAGGCCGGAGGGAGAAAATTTATCTGGGCTGCGCGGGAGGGCGGCGATCTTGGGAAAAAGTCAAACCTGCAATTAAAATGTCAGATGCCGGGGTCCCCGGTCTCCCCCAGCTCCCTCCCACTTTGGCTCGGGTGCAGTTAAGGGATGCTTCGGCTCCGCTCCCGCCCGCCCGAGACGCTCAGGGGAGGCGGAGGCACTGCCCAGCGCGCGGACAGCTCAGCATCTGCAGCCGCAGCCCGCAGCCCCAGGCGCCGGTTTAAATGCCAGCCGTGCAGGAAGCCGGCTCGAGGAGGAAGTCCCCGAGTACTGGCAAGGCTGGCGCGGCCCTGCGGCCCCGGCGGGGAGAAGCTGAGCGGGGCGCCGCCATGTTTGTGGGCAGTCGCCCCACTGGGGACCCGCGACCGCTTGCTGCCTGGGAAGGGAGGGATGCTGAGTCCGGTGGGAACGCTCTATTTCATTCCCGGCCTCTGGAGGTTTGATTTGGGAACAGCGCCCTCTCGGGGACAGCTGCGAAGACAGAGTTAACAGGCTTCACACCCCCCTGGACCTTAAATATAGCCTTTCCTTTAGTTGCTGAGTTCAGTTCCTTAGGATGACAGGTTCTCTCTTATTTGGGAATATTTTTCTTGGGGCATGGAAAGAAGAGTCCAATATCAGCGGCCCCAATGACCCAAACCGTCACTACCCACACTTTTTGCTAGGTCTAGGGTGAAGTCAAAACCATTCTCATCATTCATTCATTTGTTCATTCCTTCCAATAAAACCAAACAAAACAAGCAAAACCTCCACAAGTCTGAGCCACAGTATTATGGCACAATTTTGGTGACAAACTTGATCACCAAGATGGGCACATATGGTCTCTCCTTTCCAGGAGCTCCAGCCCAGGCTGGCTTCAAAGAGGAGGTAGCAGCAGAAGGCTTTGGGTGCACAGCAGGAGGAGGTATTCTTTTTGTCTGGATGATTTGAGGAAGGCATCACAGAAGGCATGATTGTGAGCTGAATCTTAAATGATGAATCTACGGAGAAGAAGGAGGACATTCCAGGCTGAGCAAAGGGTGCTTGCAAAGGCAGGGAAACATGGAAGAACTTGGTGTGATGAAGGCAGAGTAAACAGTTTGCTACCTAGAGCATGGGGTTCAGGAGGGTGGGAGGGAGTGACTGAGGCCAGGCACAAAAGGCTTTGCAGAAACAGAATCATGGAGGGGATAAGGAACCAATAATAATGTTATTATTGTACTAATAGTTGTTAGCATTGACTAAGCGCTCACCAAGTGCAGGGGCCTGGGGTAAGTTCCCAGCAAGTACTGTTTCTTGAACCTTCACAGCAGCTCTATGAGGCAGATCACGTCTCCAGGGTCATGCCAAGCAGAAGGGTATAAGAACAGCTGGCCAGGTGTAGGCAGAAAGGGGTGCATTGTCTGTAGGGAATTTAAACACAATAATAAAACCAATTCAATCTGCTTTATATAGGCACCGGTGAAAAAATACTCTCCCCTGCAAAGGCAGACGGCTCCCAGATACTCCCCTCCACAGATGAGGAGACAGAGGAGGCTAATGGGCCAGGTGGGACTGCTACTGCGGGTAGCAGTGCCGGGGAGGAGCTGGAGAAGCAGAAGAGGCTGGAGGCCAAGAGACTGATTAGGAAACTATTCAAAAATTTGGGAGTCAGGGTAATCGGGCTGGGGAAAAGGTCATAGTCAAGAGATTTTTTTTTTAATAACATAGAATGGACAGATCTTGGTAAGCAATAATAAGGGGAAGATGGAGTCTCGGATAATTCTGAATTTTCTACTGTAGGGGACGAGATGGTTGGAGACACTGTTCCGCCAATTAGGGGAGTCAGGAAGAGAGCAGACTTAGCATTTAAAGTCTGAAACATGTGGTCAGGGTGCCTGTGGAAACTCCAAGGGGAGGAGCGTGGTGAGCTGCAGAGATTTGGGTGGGGATTGTCAGAGGTGGGTGCTGGCTCGCATCTCCTTGGCTACGGCTCAGATCTCCTGACTCCCTTCTTGAACTCCAGAGCTGATCACCCCCTTCTCAGCTCTCTGCACCCCTGGTTGAGAAACCACTCAGATTAATATTTCACCCTTGGTGTTAAGTTAGCACTGGCATATGAGCATAAGAGGCAATTTTCAAAGTATTTAACAACTCACATGGCATGGGAATGGCGCAATCAGAACAGATGTCTGCCTTCCCAGTGAAGCGGGGCTTAAGGCCCTTTTTTTGTAGCGCTACAAAGGATAGTGAAAAGATACTATGATAATAAAACCCGCAAAAGAGCATCCAAAATATATAATTAATGCCTGTATGTTAATAAGAAAAAATTCCAGTGGAAGAAAATTGGCAAAAGACACAAAAATTTATTCTATAAAAAAGGCTGGGTTTCCCTGGTTGCACAGTGGTTAAGAATCCAACTGCCAATGCAGGGGAATGGGTTTGAGCCCTGGTCCGGGAAGATCCACATGCTGTGGAGCAACTAAGCCCATGCACCACAGCTACTGAGCCTGTGCTCTAGAGCCTGTGCTCTAGAGCCTGTGAGCCACAACTACTGAGCCCACGCACTACAACTACGGAAGCCTGCGCGCCTAGAGCCCGTGCTCTGCAACAAGAGAAGCCACCACAATGATGTGAATTCTTAACGGCATCATTGCTAGATTCAATAATTGATAGAATTTAAATTAAAATCTGAACAGGGTTTTCCATGGGAGTTAACGGTGATCCTAAAATGTATATAGAACAATAAATAGTCCAAGAATAGCTAAGATATTCCAGAAGAAGAAGGAAAGAGAGGAAGGCACAGGAAGTTAAGGAGGAGGAGGATGGAAGAAGGAGGAGAAAAGACAACAACAGCAATAGAAACAACTAGGCGGAGGGAACTTGCCCTAGTGGATGTCATTGTCAAGTTGCAATGGTTAAGGAGATGAGGTTTTAGCATAGAGATAGACCGGGAGAACAGTGACCCAGTAAAATAGCCAGCAAATATGGAAACCTGATATATACAGACATTACAATAGAGAACGCATATATATATTACAACAAGGTCAGGAAGAATTCCTTCAATAAGACACCAAAAGTACAAATGGCGAATAAAAAGTTTAATACATTTGACAATAGTAAACCTAGGTGACTATTAGTCAACTGAAGATACAAAAGAGAGTGAAAAGATTTGCAATACATAGAATCAACCAAAGAGCATCCAAAATATAAAATTAATTTCTGCACATCTGTAAGAAAAAGACAAATATTCCAACAGAAAAAAAATATTAGTAGAAGACAGATTCCTTTTCCAAAAGAGGCTAGATGACTTCTACCCTATAAACGCAAGAGAAGACGTTGAACCTCAGTAGTAGTTAGAGAAATGCCAAACCACAATTAGACAGCACTTCACATGCACCAAAATGGCCAAAAAGAAAAAAATGTTGGTTGATACCAAGTGGTGGTGAAAATGTGGAGCAATGGGAATTCTCACTCGTCACTGGTGGACGTGTAAATTGTCATACAATTTGGCAATGCCTGGTGAAGCTCAAGGTGTGTGCGTCCTCCAACCACCCTGCAATCCCACGTCTACTTGTTATCTAGAGAGACTCTTGCCTGCATGCAGGTGCATGGGGAGATAAGTATGTTGAGGGCAGCACTGTTTGTAACAGCAAAATATTATAAACAATGAAATTTTCTTTACCAAGAAAGTGGATAAATTGTGCCATGTTCATATAATAAAATTAATTTCATATAATAAAATAACTACTATACAAATGAGAAAATGAGGGCGTTGGATCAGATGCCAAAACACGGTGCTATGTAAATAAAGCCCGAGGGAGGCTACGATGCAGAGCATCATAAATGCCACTTCTTTAAAGTTTTAAATTATGCAAGAAACATTCCCTGTTGTTCATGATGCTCAGAAGGTTCTAAAAAGTAAGTGAATTGAAAACAATCTGGAAAGCAATGTCCTCTGGGGACTAAGAAGAGACGTGAAATTGGGGATGGATACACAGGTGGCTTCTACTACATTTGTAGTGTTTTCTTAAATTTGAAAATGAGTGCTTGGCTGTTTACTTATTATCCCCCCATCCTTTATAAAAATATCTGGTCTTTGGATACACAAAATTAGATCTTTTTTCATAATTGTGGTTCAAGATAAACTCTTCATACCTGGGTTTTTTTCCTAAGAACTGGAAAAATTAGCAATAATTTGCATATGTCTATGTGCTCCTCCCTTATGCTGTATCCTGCCTCCTTGCCACCCCCAGAGCTAGCCATTACCTGGAATTTATTTATTTATTTATTTAAAATAAATTTATTTATTTATTGGCTGCATTGGGTCTTTGTTGTTGCTTCTGTACACGGGCTTTCTCTAGTTGCAGTGAGTGGGGGCTACTCTTCATCGTGGTGCGTGGGCTCCTTATTTCGTGGCTTTTCTTGTTGCGGAGCACAGGTTCTAGGCACAGTAGTTGGGGCATGTGGGCTCAATAGTTGTGGCTCATGGGCTCTAGAGCGCAGGCTCAATAGTCGTGGCGCACGGGCTTAGCTGCTCTGCGGCATGTGCGTTCTCCCTGGAGCAGGGATTGAACCGTATCCCCTGCATTAGCTGGCGGATTCTTAACCACTGCACCACCTAGGAAGTCCTGGAATTTATTCTCTTGGTTTTTAAATTACTGTTATCATTAATAATAGCATATTGTTGAGGTTTCGTGCTTTGGAACTTTGTAAAAAGCATATCCTGCTGCATGTATTCCCCTGGAACTTAATTTTTTTTCCTGCTCAACATTCTGTCAGCAGCATTTGCTTTCAGCCCCCTCTGGCTCCTAGCTGCTTCTCTCCTACCAGCTGCTTCTCCTAAGCCCTCCACGTGGTTCCTATATTCTGTTACCCTGAGGTTACCCTGAGGTTCCCAGGCAGACAATCTGCAGTAGACAGAGCCCCTGACTCCGCCACAGCCTTACCAACCTCAGCAAAGTGGCTTCGCTCTCCCAGCCTCAGCTCCATTGTGAGTAAGAGTATTTTTTCAGGATGAATGGAGACAATGCATGCCAACTGCTCAGCTACTGCCTGGTCCGTTGACAGTGCTCAGTGTACATTATTAGCTCTTAATATAATAATCGCTGTTATTTTTATTCACTACGTGGGTACTGCCCTGTGTTCTGGACCTATTTAATAAGCTAGCACATCATCAGTGAGTGAGTAACTTTTTTTGGTTCACTGGTATCTTAACTGAGGGTGGCTCACGGGCTCTAAGAAATACAGTTGCTAATAGTGGAATGTGTGGCATTTGCTATAGGCCCTTGGGGGTGACACTATGAAACTGGGTTCTTTTCTTCTTTTTCCCTTTTTCTTCCCTTTCTCACCAAGACCCCCAAAGTCTGGGCAGAAGTAGAGAGAGAAGGTGAAAACTGCAGTGGCAACCTGGAATAAAAGAAGCTTGAGCCCTGCCTCTAACCTGGGGAGGTGAGAGGAGTCAGGAGGATGTTTCAAGTGGGGACCAGTGTCCACAACCCTAGAGCTTGAGCCCCTCCCAGCCTGGCCCCTCGCAGATGACTACACCATAGTTTACTCATTCTGTTGAGCTCCATTGAAGGGGAAAATGCATCAGCTCAGCCAGTTCCTCTTGTTGAAAATTAGGCTAAACTATTTAACCCCTTTTTATGACAATATCCTTATCTGTGAAACCAGGTCTAAGAATGACACTGCACAATGCTGTTGTGGGGATATATTGACACAGCGTAAGTTAAGGACCTCATATAGTTTTACAATCTCTATATAAACATCTATAGATATAATTATATATGCATATATATACATATATATGGCTATATATATGTGTACATATATATATATGGCACTCGGTAAATAGTAGTTCACTTTCCCTTTGAATGAATGAAAGCTGAATGCATACGAGGAAAGGGAAGTCTGGAATAAAAATAAGGAGATTAGGGAATTGTACTTGGGACGTTTATAAACAGAAAAGGAGATGAAGTAACAGGCTGTGTCCAGTTGTCCAGTTGTGCCTGAACAGCTTGCCCCGTTCATACCATTACTGCCACAACTACTTAATTGCTGGGATGTGCGTCTGTCATACACAGCAGCTCTCATGGGCAGAAAGTTTGTTTCATCCCTAGGTGTACAAGGGATGAGCTCATCTGAAAAGTCCAACAACACAAGGAGGAAAGCCCACACCATGGGGGGAAGTGGTGGGTGTCTGGTTTTATTAAAATGTCTGCTTGATGAGCCTCTACAGCTCAGTTTTCTCTATGAGAACCTCCTCTCCCAAAGGCAAGACATTTGTAACTTACAAGATGTGAGCTATAATTAGAAAACCTTCCATCATCACCTTCATTATCAGTCTCTGCTTTCATAGCACTTGCGTTCCTAGAGGGTGGGCATTGGCCTTGTAGCATCTGGTCCGCACAGCAACGCTGAAAGTGAAGATAGGAATGTTTCCTAGAGAGGAACACTCACGCACAGAGAGGTTGAGAGCTTTGCCCACACAGGCTTCCTCTCTGGAGCTATCTATCATCCTACCTCCTTTCCCCTCAATCCACAAAAGCTGTGAGGCAGCTTACCAAAACCTCCTGAATTCTGAAAAATAGTTTAACCCTCGAGACAGTAGATAGGAGGGGAAGGGGCAGGTGGCTGGTGCGGCAATCGTGTCGAGGGGAGGTGAGCTCACCCAGTGCTCCTTAGAGGAGACCAGCATGTGCGTCTCTGAGCTTCCTGACGAAAGCAAAACCAAAAGCAAGTTCTTGGTTCCAAGCCCACATATATCAATCTATCCCCGTGGGCAGTATCTTGATCGTACCATCCCACTAAATGACGCCCCCCTGGAGTAATAACATGACAAAGCAGTGAAACGACAAAAGCACAGGGATCCAGGAGGCCCAAGGAACTAGGACAAGTCCTGAGCATCTTTCCTAGATGGTAAATCTTGCCTGTCTCCCTGCTGAGCGGGTAGAAGCAGCTCCTTGACGAGGAATGCTGGGCTTTTAGTCTCTCTTAAAACCTAGCTCAGGGCTGGTGCGGGCCCCAAACTTGACTCACTGTGGAAGTGGTCCTTGGTGGGTAGAGACACTGGAAACATGAATTGCCTAAAGTTGGCCAATGATTGTAAAACAATAAGGCTATGACCATCACAAAATGTGTACCAGCAGAAGGAACCTGATACAGGCAGAAGATAGGAGCAGGCATTGTTTAAAAATAAAAAGCAGACATCCGTGGAAGTTGAAGAAGTAGAGCCTGCTCCTGTCTTTAAAAGTCTACTACTCAGCAGCTATATCTCAATTTTTCTCTGTTTAAAAATTGTATTTATTTTTATTTTAGTTTGTATTTTGCTTTTTAATTTTGATTATGAAATTATTTTTTTTTACTCACTGAAGTTGAAAATTGTTTTATAGGAAAAGCTATTGGTTTTATTCTTTATGATTTCTCCTATTACTACATTAAACTTAGAAAGAGTTCCCCTGCTCAGGAATTTGAACATTTATTTTTTCAAAATTGTTCTGTAGTTTGAAACTTTTATATTTAACTTTTAAAGTCATCATTAGCTTTTTTTTTCCTTTCTTTTTGTGTGTGTGTGTAAAGTTGTGGAGTGTTGATGTATTCAAAATTATTTCCAGATTCTTTACCAGTTTTCTGTTGACTAGTCTTCTGTTTTCTTTTATCTGTCAAGTCTTCTTAAAGATATGTTATTATAAATTATTGAATAATATAAGCCCTATTTCAGAGTTATCCTGTTTCAGTGAGCTATGTGTCTATTTTTAGTAACATGCCATTTAAATTACTATAATCTTATAATCTTAGTATCTGGTATGAATATTCACTCTCCCTTACAATATGTCTGGAGAATTTCTTAGTCTCACTTTCTTCTTGTCCTTGTTGTCTGCTCCCCCCTCCTCCTCCTCCTCCTCTCTCTCTCACTTTCTCGGTCTTTTGTTCCTTGTAATTGAAATGTAACTATGAAATTTGGGGGTAACTTAGTTTCTGTCTTATGTCGATATATATTTACATATCCTCTGCTTTTTCCCCAGTTGACATTATACCATGTGTATTTCACATATCCTGGAAAACTATTTGAATAATTAAATTGGAATGAATGCTAATATTCAACTATATGGAAACTCCACAATTTAATTAACCATACTCAATAATGAATATGTAAGTCATTGGCAAAATTACTGCCAACAATAACAAAAGCTCTATTTCAGAGTTAACTATTCTGTTTCACTGAAAGATGAACACCTTTGTACATAATTCTTCATTCATGGTTTTATTTACTTAATATATATTTTATAAATGGAACCACTGGGAACATTATTAATTCTTTAGATACTTATCACCAGATTGCTTTTCAAAAGAGGTACAACAGTTTATATCCCTATTGCAATGAAGTTAGAGTTCCTAGAGTTTTTTTCTTCCTCTCTAACACTGTACATTATTATTTAAATAAATTCACCAATTTGGGAAGTGGAAAATAACTCATTTTTTAAAATAGTGTATATATTATTACAAAAAAGTTTGAAAATTTTCATTTGTCTACAAGCCATTTATATTTCTCCTGTGATTGTCTATTTTTGTTTATCCTTCATTTTTCTAAAAACATTTAGTGTTTTTCTCATTGTTTTGAAAAAGGTTCCTGTTTTTACAATAAGGACATTCGTCTTATGTCTCTGTGTTTATTCATCCAGACTAATTTTGAAGATTTTTTATCAATTACCTTTTCCTTGTCTCTATCCTTCCCCACAAAACAAGATCATAGGAATATTTTTATCAGAGTCTCAATAAAACTATAAGTTAATTTTAGAAGAATGGTCTTCTTAATATTTAAAATTTCAATCCAAGAATATGATACAACATTCCACTTATTCTTTTACAGCTGTGGAAACTTTTTGTAGTTACTGTCAAATAGGTAAAAAAATTTCCTTTAAGATTATTCTCAGTTATTTTATCTTTTTATTGTTACTATGAAAGGTATTTCTATTATAACTTCTAACTGCTTATTACTACGTATAGAAATTCCACTACTTTAAAAAGTATCTTATGTATAGTTTTTTTTTTTACTTAATACTCATTTATGCAGTACTTTTTACTTCATTCTTAGTTTTCCAGTTAAATGAGGATTAACTAGTATTTTTCTTCTTTATTAATACTATCTAGGCTTATAATTGTATTTCATATTTTGCCAGAATTTTCAAAATAATTTTGAAAACTTTAAAAGGAGCCTTCTTGTTTTACTCCCGATGTCAGTACTATTCTGATACCTATCTGGATTCTTCTTTCTTTCACTCCTTGGCTTGCGAGTTGTGATCTCTTTCAACACTTTTTTTTTGGGGGGGGGGAGTCAGATAAAAAATCTGCTTAGCATCTGGCATGTAGCATCCTCTTAGATTTGACAAACACATGTATTTGTGTGAATATAGAATCCTACATACAAAATTACATATCTGTGTTATGTGCTCTGAGTGTTTTCTTAGAAGCCTAGGTAGATGGTGATGCTGTGAATAGAAATTGAGAGCACAGGAGGAGGAGCAGGTTTGGAAAATGATATCTGCTAATAGCCACAAGGATACTGAAGCTCAGTCTAGGATCTTCTCAAAGGGTTTTCGTTTTGCAGGATGGGACAGGACTCACATGTTTTAACATGTGAGGCATGAGATTGAATTGACAGCAAACTCAATGTGAGTCAACACTAAGATGTAGTTGCCAAAAAAATAATTATAAGATTTGAGCCACATGAGGAGATGTGGACAAACATAAGAAATGAGGCATGTCAGTTCTTCCTGGAAGCATGTTACATGGCCGGCACCACGCTAGCTGTTCTCACACAGATGACTTACTTCATTTTCATGACAGTTTGAAGGGTCATGATTCTCCCAGAATGTGGAACAGAAGCTTAGTACCTAGAATGAGAAAGAGCAGGGCACGCGCCACAGTTTTTAAGATGTGTGGATGAACTGACTGGTACACCCAGATGTGCTCTGATGTGGAATGTTTAACAGTTACTATGTTGTATTATGAATAATTTAAGGAACTGAAGTTTTAAAAGTTTGTATTTGGAGCACTGTTCCCTGTGAGGGCAAAACCTATGAATATAGGACATGCCAAAAACAACCAATCTACTACCATGTTATTATCCACTTGCCAGATTTTGGTGACCATGTATATGCCGATAATCCCGGACATTCTCATCTCCAGTCCGAGCTTCCCTGGATATTCTGTAGACAGGCAGCTTACATCCAGTCCCAGGGGTTAAGAGTTTCCCAAAGACCTCCCGGTAAGCACTAAATTCAATCATAAAGGAATAATTTTAATTACTATTTTAACACAATTTACTGAGTGCTTATTATGGACGAGCCTCCAGACTACATGTTTTGTATTCATTTTGAAATGAACAGTTGACTTCTCCCACTAATCTTACAAAGTATATATTATCCCTGTTTTGTGATAATAATAATAATTTCTCAGACGATAAAACTGAGATGATAAAACTGAGCCAGTAAATGGTTGCAGTTGGGTTCAAACCCCAAGTTTACCTGGCTTGAAGTGTAAACTCTTTCTAGGACACAGACTCCAAATTTCCAGAAATACATCATGCATTCAGGAGCCTCAGACCTAAGGGTGACTGGGTCACTAATGTTTTCAAAACTGCTGCCTCAGCCCCAAAAGTCCAGACACTCAGGCTTATCAGAGCTTAGATTCTTGGGTTAAAAGGATGTTTGATCTTTTATGTGTTGAAAGGCACACACAAACCCTTCCATGGAACTGTCGGAAAAAAATATATTTCAAAATAAATTTCTGCCACTGTCCTGTTGAAAACTTTAGCCTAAACATTCCATAAAAGCGTGTTGTTTTCTGGATATAGAGAAACCCTTATTTTAAGAGAATGCAGGGTTGAGGATGGCTAATAGACATAGTTATTAAGGTGGGGATTTCCTTTGATTGGTGACCCGGAAGCTTCCATGCTGGAGACATCACTTTAGACAGTTATACAGTGCTGAAGTCTCAGGGATTGGAACTACTGTATTAACAAGTCTACTGGAGTCATCACCCTGGCTAGGATGTCACTGGCTTTGGGCCTTTCTCACCTCCTTTTTTGGATTCTTCTGGGCATGAGGCACCATGTCTTACTCATTTTTATATCCCTGGGATTAGTCACAGTTTATTTACCATCAGAGCAGTTTTCCTGTCAGAAATCTTGCCACCACCTCTTGGAAGGAAATATGGAAACCACACTGTTCTTCTCAGCTATCAGTTTTCTCTGCCATGAGCAACATAATGGCAGACAGACGTGCTGCCAGTAAAGATAGCCCAGCTCACGAGCCAAACGGAAAATAAACAAACAAATAGACAAACCCACATCGATAGATAAGTAGAGGTAAAATTGTGAGACACAGGAAAATGGTGTTAAGAACAGAGTAAGGGCCAGGAAGAAGAATGGTTAGCAATATGCTCTGTAGTTTTGTATCAGTCTGGACAAGTTTAAAAATGCCAAGAACACAATTAAGAACAGGGGCAGAAAACAAGAAATGTATACTCTGAGGCTTTGAAGGAAAAAACAGTCTAGACAACATTTTTATCCGTCAGGGAATCAGACTAGGAGCTAAAGAAGAAATGAAAAAACAAATCATAATGTAGGCCTTTTTGTTTGTTAGTTTTCTCTCTTTAAATAGTCTTTGTTTGGAAGAATAATTCAGAACTTCATAATTGTGTGATTTTGGGGGGCGGGTTACCAGGAAGGCCCGTTGTGCCAAGAAGACCACCCCTGGTGGCTTATGGTTAATAGATGAAGTTCTAGGTTTCAAGGTCTATGTTTTGTAATTGAATCATTGGCATTTGGCAATTAAGCTGTTATCAGTCATGTGCATCTTTTCGTAAATTAGGTTATCAGATTCTTTCCGATGGTCATGGGGGAAAGCATGTTAAAAAAAAAAAAAAGAGGCCAGAGTGCTAGGTTAATGGATGTTTCATGAACTTGCTAGAAAAATGCCAAAATGCACTTCGCTTCTAACTGAGATATTGTGTACCATAGATGATATATATGTCATCTATGTGTGCCCCAGTGTGACCCCACATGCTATACAAACCTGCTCCCCTGGACCAATATTAAGTCAGAAGAGGTGGGGTAGAGAAGACAATAACCCGGATAGAGGGTGATGAAGGGGGGCTCCTGCTTCTGCTTCCATTTAACGTCCTCCATCCACCCCAGATTTGGTGACCAATTCTGCCCCAAGACTGAGGAGATAACTAGGGCCTAATTTAGATATTTTATGGGCCCTTGACATCTGTTTCAGTAATTCTGCTCTTTTCTTGTATGGTTTTCTATGATAAGCAAATGCCTTGCATCCTAAACGCTGCCTCAGACCCTTTTCCCTAAGAGATGGAGATCAGCCTTACATCCACCCTTTTTCTAGGAATCCAGTTGCGCTCTGTGGCCAGGTCACCCATAGCTGTTTTAGACCCTCTCTGATGCTGCCTGCCTGGAGCTGGACCTCGGTGTATTTCTGCATCTTTTCACCTTCACCTATTCCAGACCACCCTGCCCTGATGCCTGCCCTGCTTCCCTGATCTGCATGACTCCCAGTGCATCCCCAAACCCTTCCCAGATACAGTACACCTTGACGATTTGGGTTCACTTGGATTATGGGTTAGAAATAAATGTCTTTGAAATCCTAAGTAACTCTCTGACAACTTAGGAAAACACCCTCCTGTTGAAAAAATACCTTGTCTATTTTTATTTCCAAACTTCCTAGTGAGTTTCTTAGAGAATATTTTCCTATGACATTCTGAGTATATTTTCAGTGCGAAGAAATTAATAACTTAGGTCTTAGAATTTACTTTGGAACCTTGGAGATGACTTAATTTATGAGCTAGCTCACAAGGCCTCTTTTTATTATCTTGGTTTTTGGGTACCTTTCTAAGCTCAACAGGTATATATGGAAGCACCAATTTTTCCTTCTCCTTTCTCCTACTCACAAATCAAATCCTTCTCTTTTCTTTGTTGGATCCTAGTTTTAAAGACATACAACCAGCTAAATAAGATCAAGCAGGAAGAAACATCAGAGAACCTATCAGTTTATTTTATGAAGCTTTGGTGCTGCCGTAACCACAAGGACCTTAAATCCCTGTCTACAGAGCTGCCAGAAGTAACCCTTGCCAGGGCTATACTATCTCATGATTTTCTTGTTTTACTCTTATATCTGCAAAAAAAAGGGAATCAGTGCAGGTGAAACAGGTGGGAAGGGGGCAGGGCACAACCTTTGAAAGAATGATATAGCCCGAGGACATAACATAAACTGATTAGACCCAAATGGATCCAAGATGGCAGACAAGTCAACTTCCAGACACTATGACAGCTCCAAGGCTGACCAAGAGGATCCAAACGTGGGCGTGGCCCATTCTGGAATACTCTGCCCACTCATTAACCTATGACATTACCCCCCCTTACACAAACTGACAACCCGCATCCCCTGGTGCCTTTCTCACCTTCTGAGATGGCCCACACTGTCTTTGGAGTGTGTTTCTCTCTAAATAAATCTCTAAATAAACTTCTTACCTATCACTTTGTTTCTCACTGAACTCTTTCTGTGATGAGACATCAAGAACCTGAACTTCATTAAGTCCTGAAACCAGGTGTGTGTGATCTCACTGGGAAGATCTTGGGTTTTGGCAGGGTTTGAGTCCCAGCCACATGGGATCAAGTCCCAATCTAAGTTTTGGCTGGGTTCAAGTCCCAGCCGTGTGGGTTCAAGTCCAATGAGGGTTTCGGCCGGGTTTGAGTCCCGGCATGTGGATTCAAGTCCCAATCTGAGTTGCACTGTTTCACAGGGAGTGGTTAGATCTTAACCACATTTACAATTGTGTTGGACACATAACACCGTTACTTGTTTTTTAATGTGAGTCTCATTAAAACAACACAAGTGATCCACGTAAGCAAGAATGAACACTTTTGAACAGTTACTATTTCCCGTACTGGGCACCTTAACTTATTCCTCTCCGGCACTTTTTCACTTCTTATTTCACTGCCTGAGATTCCAGCCATCAAGGATTAGGGCAAGGAGTTTTCTACTTTAAAAATGCACATACCGATGGTGAAGATAAGGATTTGTGAGCCCTTCACACATTAGTGAGAACTAATTCAGTCAGATTGCTTTCCAGTGCCCTAAAAGAATGAGAAATTTGATTGGAGGAAAAGGAAGGAAATACTTCAGAGAATGCACTAAAGTTTGTGTGAAGGTTGGGCTTGTGTAGAGCGCTTGGATTCTTTGAAAGAAGAGTACCAGGAAGTGGGGTGAGAAGAGACAGGGTCAGTTTCTGGTGACAGCTCTCCTCCTGGCTCATAGATGGGTGCCTTCTCAGTGCCTCTTCATACGGCCTTTCCTCGGTGCACAATTAGAAAGGGGGGGGGGGCACTCTGGTGTCTCTTCTTATAAGGATATGAATCCTATTGAATCAGGGCTGCATCATTACAAACTCATTTCTTTCCTTACTCCAAATACAGACACACTGTGGGGTTAGGGCATTAACATATGGATTTTGGGGAGACACAAACATTCAGTCCATAACAGCTATTATTATCAGTAGTCTTTTCTTTCTCAGTATTACCAAAATGAGTGAGGCGATAGTTGTACAGAAAGATGGAGGTGTGAGAGATTAGAGTCAGGGCAAAAGGACACTGCAGAGAAGCAGGTAGGAGAGGAGGGAGGAGTTCTGAGATAAGGGACTCTTTAATCCCACTGACATGTGTTGAGCACCCACTGGGTGCCAGCCATTGCTCTAGGTCCCAGGGATCCAAAGTGTACAAGCATGGAGTCAGACAAGCTAGAACTGACCTTAATCGCTGCGATGAAAATCTGTGCATGTGATGGTAGGCACCCAGGAGAAGTCTTCACAAGGGAGCAAGCCTATGAGTGCCAGGAAGTGTTTTGAGGGAGGAATAGCCACTGTGAAATGTAAGGAAACAGTCAATAGGGGTCAACACTTCTAGCTTTGAGTGGTCAAAGACATGAAGACAAAATTGGCAGAAAAGTAGGATTAAGGGAATAGATTTGGAAAGGGAGAGAGGGATCTCTCAATAGCAAAAAGGAGTCACAAACTTCCTCCTCAGCAGGAAACATCCCTGGGAGCTGCATCAAACTCTGAAGACCACAGAAGAAAGTAATAATTGTATTATTTTCTGCAATGAAATAATGCTCTAAGCCATATCTCCAAAGACCCTCCCTAGATTGGAACTGAGAAGATGACTAACTCTCTTCAAGGCATTACTGGAACAAGTTCTGTCTGTCTGTTATTATAAGAAAATAATCGGATTTGTGTGATGTCATCACAAAGCCCCAGGCAGTCCCTCCCTTCCAGAGAACACACAGCGGGGAGGAGCCAAGACTCTGGGAGGCAGGAATTCAGACTCCCAGCCCAGCACCTGTGCCTAAAAAGGACCTTATATAAGGTGTGCTCTCAGGTAGCTGGGTTCTATCTGCATTGGGATTAGAGCTTATCCAGTTGCTTAAAGAAGCAAGATCTCTTGTGCAGGTAAATTTCCTTAGCTCCAAGGGTGGGTCCAGCTTAGCCAAGAGCCTCTGGGGCCTCTGTGAGGTCTGGGTTCAGAAGGTAAGAGAAACGTAGTTGCTTTTCCTGATATGAACTCTGCAGGTCAGAGTGTATATAGCAAGAGCCCTGGAGTCTGGAGATTTGAATTTTGTTCTCAGCTTTGCATTCGCTCACCAGTGTAACCTAGAATAGTAGACTGCAGCCCTTTGGTCTCAGTCTCCTCATCAAAATCAGGGAAGGTGAGGTCTTTCTACCTGGGTGATTCCTGGGGTCCCTCTAGCTCTGATTTCCATCAATGGTGATTTGGTAGAGTTATTAATGCTGCTAGGTGTTGTCATTTCCCAGGGCTCAGGCCCTTCCAGGGATCTTCTGAGCCTCCCTGATTTGGGGAGGTTGCTGGAGGGGGCCTGGGGCCTTCTGGGGTCCTGATGTTCTGGGAGGCAGGCTGCTCATAGGCAACGAGGCTGGCGTGATGGGGTCTGTGAAATCAGATGTGAAGAAACACTGATGATGATGCTCACCTCCTGTGGGAGGGAAACGGTCCCTCACATGGCAGTTGCCAGTGTGACGCTAAGGGGTGGCCCTTGCTTACACGAGAAATCTAGAATCACCATGCTGGAGCAGTTTGCTGGCCTCTGGACATCTGAGGCTCAAGATGGCTCTAGAGGCAGGTTGTCAGCTCTTAGTTCACCGTGTAACTCTGTCCTGTGCTCGTGTGAGTGGGACACAGCCTGGATACGGGTTCAATATTTTTGTTCCGGACATGTCAGATCCAGTCTATGGGAGCTCGGGGCTAGAACTGTGAGCCTAACTTTGAGCCAGTGAAGTGGGCCTAAGTTTCTGAGTCTGGGGAGCTCTTCCAGACCTGGCAGAGTGAGAGCATATCTCTGACTCCTGAGAGTGAGGACTCTTGGATGGGTTGGGTGTTGACCATTACACAGAGTGAACCTCACAGGGGAGGAGAAGAGAGCCCTTTGTCTTGGCCTGTGACATCCTTGAGGGCGGAAATTCTGATTCGTCCAAAATCCCTGCGGTGCAGGGCCCTGTGGGGAGGTGTCCAATCCAGACTTGTCTAAATGAGTTGAATTTATCGTTTTTCCATCTCCCTTGTAAATCTCTCTACAGACCATCACAACAATCAGTAGAAAGGAATAGAATTGATTTAACTATTAGTGGCATAATTGGTTTGGGGACAAACCTCTCTCCCTCAGGGGTAACCACTAAGCTGATTTCTAGCACATAGATTTGTTTTGCCTGTTTTGAAAGTTATATAAACGACTTCATAGAGTCTCTGTGTCTGCATGTTTTCACTCTGTACCAAGTTTGTGACTTCCATCTGTATGGTAGTGTGTAGTTCTTGCTTGTTCACACTCAAGGCTCTATAGCATTCTGTTGTGTGAATGTTCCCCAATGTCATTTACCCATGTTCACGGCCTTGTGGGTAGTTCTCCGTTCAGGACTAGTTTGAACAACGCTGTTACGAATATCCTTGTACGTGTTTTGGGTTGCACAGACACAGCATCACTGTTAGGTAATACCTAGGAATCGCTGCGTCAGAGGATGTATATATGTTTACCTTTAGTATTGACTGCCAAATAGTTTTCGCAAAAGGTGTTTTTGATTGACTTCCTTTTTCTGAAGTGTTGACTCGGTTTCCAACTACGTAGCTTGATTTCCTGGAGTAGTGCAAATCACAGCCTGAGTTTCGAGGCCATCCGTTCCTCGGGTCCAGGACCAAGGTTTCGGGGCGGGGAAATGCTGTCACCCAGCATCATCCTCCGCAGGTCATAGCTTATTCAGGATTGTTCTTCCATGGTGGCTCCTTTTACAACAGTCTCCTTTTAATACTGTTACACAAGCTCAGAGGTCCTTAGAATACCTTTCCTGAGATGTAAAAATCTGTGCATCAGTGAGGTAACTCAGCTGTGAGGAGAAGATAAAACATGCTGGAAAACTGGAGAAGGCTCTGGGGAGGAGGGGAAACTTGAGCTGAGCTTTGAAAAATGGATGCAATTTGAACCAAAGAGGGCAAGACGCATCTTGTGTTTGTGTGCGAGCAAAAGGTGGGTTGGGATAGAGCAGAGGGCGTGTGCTGCTGGTTGTTTACCCAGAAAGGGGCCCAAACACTGAGAGCCTGACCATTTGGATTTGAGGTCACGCTCTGTGTGAATCAGGGGAAGGAAAGCTATTTCCGTTTAATTGAATAATGCAGTTCAAATCCTGTGGTTCTCTTAAGATGCAAATATTCCTGAAAAAATAAGAGGGACTCATTTACACCTGGCTTAAAACTCCTTCCTACTCAGGTGTGTTTTGAAATGTCCAGAAAGGAGAAAAATTTTTAAAGTTTGGTCCTTTAAAGGTGTGGAAGGTGCTGGAGAAATCAGAGTAGGGAATAAGTCTGAGACTAGGATGATAAGAACTGTAAAACCAGAAGAAAGTGAGAGGGGAATACTGTGACCCCACCGAGGTTCCAGTCTAGGAGCCTGTAAAAAGGTTAAAAAAGAGGATGTGCCAGAAAGATGCCCCAGGGCTTACCTACCCCAGTCAGGCTGAGCAGTCGAGAGCCACTGAAACTCTCAGAGGTCCTACCTCTCCACAGGGGCGCTGAGAGGGAGGACCAACGAGTTCCTTCTAGCCTGATGTTTAGTTCATGTGCAAAGAGTGACATCAGGGTCTGGCTTCCGCATGGGCCAAGGGAATGTCCAGAAGCCCACGGAAAGTTACGTGGAAACTCAAGGTGCACACTCACATTCTGGGGGTGTCTGGGTGTCTGCCCTTCTACAAAGATCTGTGGCTGTGTGGCGTGTCTTCTGGAATCAGACGGCAGATGGGGCAGTTGGGAGTGGGTAGGGAGCTCCATCAGCCAAGTTTTCAATTCTCCAAATAGGCATGAAATCAACACAGAGCATCTCCCAGGATCACCAGTGAAGACGGTGGGGGGGGTGGGGGGTGGAGGGGGGCTGCCTGCCTCTTCTCCCCTCGCCCCTACTCCCGCCCCAATCTACTCTCCAGGTTCATGGCTGCTTTCCCTCTTGAAGGCCGACCTTGATTTTACTTTGTTCCTCAGGGCACTTTGCCCCAGATCCCACATATCTCCCTGGAAAGGAGCCCTAAAGCCAGCCTGGGGGGTACTGTTAAGGAGGCCCCTGAAAGCAAGTCTCAGCCTAAACCAGTTCCAGGAATGTGATCAGAGCAACAGAAGAGCAGCCAAATGGTTGAGAGCTCACGAAAAGTTTTCCCGTCCTTTCTCCTTTCAGCTTCACCTCAGGAGGGGTGGGGAGGTCAGGATTTACCATTCTTTACATTTTACAAATGAAGAAACATCTATTCATTCATGCAGTCAGTCAGTGAGCAAACACTCATCAACCACCTCTTTATTCGTAACACAATGCTGGGCTCTGCAAGTCCAGGAAACAAATCCTGTTCTTGCCTTCAATAGCTCAGCATCGGACCACGTTCTTCATTGTTTCCTGAAAGGCACTGTCTTGGGATCTTCTATTAAAAACTCAGTCTAAATGCAGACAGATATCTATGTGGTAAAAAACTTTCAAGATCCTTTCCAAACATTAATTTCGTAAAATCATTTCCCCTTTTATGAACAGGTCATGATGTGTACATAGAGATATGAGTTTTCCTATTCATAATCAGTACCCACAAAACCAACTGAAAACTGCTCAAGAGTGCCTGATGTCATCGCCTCTAAAAAATGCATTAGAGACCAGACTTGACCAGAGAGTAACGGCAAGCCACATCTTTAAGTCTTTCTGAGACATGAATGTAACTGAAAATGTTGTCTGTAAAAAAAAAAAATCAATGAGTCAATTAGAGATAAAATGCTCTTGCATTAAGATAAATTTTCAGTGACGGATCCAATTAACCACACTGTATTCCGTGAATTCCTCCTTGGAGCTTACCCCTGTGCCTAGCACCATGCAGCAATAAACCACCTGGGTTAGGTAGTACTTTAGAGAAGACTTCTCTGTGAAGGGCCAGGCCATAACTATTTTTACGTGTGGGCTATAGGATCTCTGCTCTAACTACTCAATTCTGCTTCTGTAATATATGTTGCAAAAGCAGCCATGGATAGTACGTAAATGGGTAAGTGTGACTGTGTTTCAATAAAGCTTTATTTACAAAAACCAGTGGTGGGCCAGATTTGACCCATGGACCACCGTTTGCTATCCCCTGCTTTAGAGTTTATTCAAGCCACTTCACATCGTCGTCTCTTTGAGTTCTGAGAGTAGGCACAGTATACGTCATCTCCATTTTATAGGTAAGGCAGCCAGCTTGAGGATGAAGGGGTCTGCCCCTGGCCACACGGGTAAGAGGTGGTAAACCCAGCCACCTCCTGGGTTTTCTCATTCCAAATCTGGTGCGCTATGAACACTGTACAATGCCTGTTACCCAAAAGAATGATGCTTCTGCCCAAGATAAATCAGGCAGGGCTGATTCTTAGTCTTGTTCTTTTGTTCCGACTGTCAAGAGAATGGAATTGACTATTTTTTCAATCCGATGCTTTTTATCATGCAGACAGAGCCATTGTGCAAGGAGCCTAGGTTTCTATTCCAATTTTACCTCAGACAACTCAGTGGGTTGTGGCGAGACGCCAGGGCTCTCTGGAAGTCAATCATCCCGTAGGAGGATTCTACAGGTCCACAGTACCTGTGAGCAGGGACGTGCTTCTTACGTCTTTTGTTTCCTTTTCAGAACGCCGACTCTACCATTATTGGTGGGTCAAGAGCCAAGTGTACGTGTCCAGCATGGCCCTATGTCTGCACATAGTAGGTTCTCAGTAAACATCTGAATGAACTGAACATCAGGGCAGGGACCCCAGGCATGAAACAGACCCAGTGTCTCACCCAGTGAAGCTGCTCCCTGTTCACCAGCCAGTTAACATCCTAAGGTCTCCTTGGGGTCATGAGCACCAGGGATGCCCCACCCCACCATAAAGGTCTCTCTTGCCCCCGACATCTACAAAGACGGCAAGAGTAGCCGATGTGGGAAAGGTGAAGATTGAGGCTCTGGCTATTGATTTGCTGAGGACAAATGAATCTTGACCTGAAGAACATGACAGAGGAGCCCAGCTCCCTCTGGGGAGCCAAGGAAACTCTCAGGCCAGGCAGCATGTCTTTAGGCTGCTCACGCTAATGTCTGTGCCCCGGTTAGTGTTCCCGCATTCATTTGCATCACCTTGTCTTACTGGCCTGCTCCAACACTGCTCACTTACAACAGTTAAAGTACATTTCCAAATACCACCCAGATCCAGGTGGGCCTTTGTAGAGAGCTGTGGCAATCTGGGAATGAGCCTCTTCCACAGCTTATAACACCCAGAAGATACACAAGAACTTCCAACAGGCCGCGCCTGGGTCTAGACTCTCCTGAAGTTGACTTACAAATACTTCTTTTTTTAAAATTTATTTATTGGCTGCGTTGGGTCTTCATTGCTGCATGCTGCGGGCTTTCTCTAGCTGCAGTGAGCAGGGGTTATTCTTCACTGCGGTTGTGAGGGTTTCTTATGGCAGTGGCTTCTCTTTTTGAGGAGCGCGGGTTCTAGGGTGCACGGTCTTCAGTAGTTGCAGCACTCGGGCTCAGTGGTTGTGACTTGTGAGCTCTAGAGCGCAGGCTCAGTAGCTGTGGTGCACGGGCTTAGTTGCTCTGCGGCATGTGGGATCCTCCTGGAGCAGGGATCGAACCCATGTCCCCTGCATTGGCAGGCGGATTCTTAACCACTGTGCCACCAGGGAAGTCGGAACACTTCTTTAAAGATAAGATGTGTGTGTGTGTGTGTGTGTGTGTGTGTGTGTGTGTGTGTGTATGGCCTCATCCTGAAATTTCGAGGGTGAGAGAATCTTGTGATGGGTTTGTCGTCCTCTGAGCCCCACCAGGCACCGAGGCTTGTGTTGAGATGCCATGTTTTGAGGCCCGGAGAGGAACCTGAGTGTGACTCAGCACTCGGTAAGGAGGACATGACCCTGGGCCACACTCTGAAGCCAAGGGACCCGCTCCTGTTTGTCATGTCACAAGCAGTGATGGATGGCTATTCACACTTGAAGGACAAAAAAGTAAGACCTTGCCTTTAGGTGGCCTGATTTACAAGTGTAAATGGTGGAAGAAACTTTTGGAAAGGAAGTGGGCTGGAGGAAGCTTTGCCCGATAGTCCCTATCAGGAAGAAAAGCGCAGGGGAAAACACAGGACCAGACTAACCGCTTTTGGATCCCTCTCACCCGGGTTAGGGGAGGGCTGGGTCTTCCCCCAGGAAGTGTGCCAGCAACTGTGACAAATAAGAACAGCCAGAATCAGAGCGTCCTAACCTCAGAGAGAGGTGAATGTGTGAGACTAACAGCATTGAACCAGTGTTAATCCCGCGGGGGATAAAAGACCGGTAACAGGCAGGGGAGGTTTCAGTGTAGGAACCCCTCAGAGCAGAGCCCACAGTGGGGTCCAAGGACAAGGCCACTCCACAAACTGGTCACTAGCAGTGCACGATGAGCTAGGTCTAAAACGAAGGTAAGTGTTTAAAAACTTTCATAGCGATTGACCAAATAATTTTATTTCTGTTGAATCTGAAAGTTTTTTACAAGGAGGGCTTGTATTTTGTATATCCTCCAACATTTTATTTTTCTGTTAATTCATTTTCAATAGATTTCTGTGACAAATTGGAAATAAAAGAATACAGATCCTTTATTAGTGATAATTTGAGAAGCATCAATTAGAGGGCAGTAGGGACTCCTTCAGGGTAGACAGTGGGTCAGTAGATAGTTAGGATGAGGGGAGCTCAGCGAATGCCAGGCATTCAAGGAAGGCTTCCCGGGGAAGGGATCAAGCTGGACTTTGAAGGATGGGCAAGATCTTGACAAATGAAGAGGACCCTCACTTCCACAGCTGTGAGGGAATACTCATTCTGTGTATAGACCTACTTGTAGGTGGCTTTTAGTGTGAATACATTCTGTTCCAAGGGCTGTACTTCATGCAAATGTGAGTTACTGGCATTGAGAGCTGAGCACTGTAATGGGAGTCAGGGCCCTGGGTGCTGGGTTGGGCTGTGATTCAATGTTCTCGTGCAGCACTGGAAAGATCACTTAACCCCCCACTGGACTGTAAGAGCCATGACGGCAGGGACTGTCTCCAGAGAATGGTGCCTAGCTTGAGTCTGGCAGATGACAAGTTCCCAATACAGTATTCGGTGAATGAATGGGTGAATGGGTTTCAGTTTTAACACTTGAAAAATGAGGCGGGCCAGGAAGGACTGGTGATTTTCAAACCATACAGTGAGAAACTTTGCAAAGATGCATTGGGGTCCAACGTGCAAACTCAAGCCTCCAGCCTTGAGTTTCTGTAGGATTTCACTGGAAGAAAGAACCCTACTGCTGAAACAATTTTGGAAAATACTAAACTAGCATGGTTTCCAAGGCCTATTCTAGCTGTGACATTTTCTGATTCTAAGTAGATAAGAATGCAAATAATAGAGGCCATAAAATCATTGACAATGAATTATAACTGCACTTGGGAGAACTAAGCATATGCAAGAATACTGGGATTGGTGGGGACCATGGCTTACAGAGCTTTTAATATAAAGTTCATGGGTGAGCTTCAAAAGAGAGACCCATTGACCTCCCCCCCCCCCTCAGGATATAGATAGATAAAATTTTACATGCCATTGAGTATCAGTTGAGAGTGCTGTGGTTGCATGAAGCAGGCATCCCTACAGTGGCTGACATAAAGAACATTACAAAGTCTGGCTGCTACCATGGCTTAAGTAAGCCACTATCCTTCTCATATAAGAAGACATCTAGAGGCAAAGCACCCAAGGCTGGTGCATTTGTTCAAAGAAGTGATCAAGATCCAGACTCTTTCTAGCATGCAGCTTTTTCCTAATGGTCTCAAGACAGGTGCTCCTTCTCCAAGCATCACATCTGCTTTCCAGAAAGGGGAGAGGGCAAAAGTCAAAATTAGTGCCAACCGAGGCTGTCTTTTTTTTTTTTTTTTTATTAGGAAAGTCATAGCTTTTCCAAAAGCCCCACCTGGTAGATGTCACCTTCCATCTCATTGGCCAGTGCTATATTGTGTGGCTGCCTTATCTGGCAAGAAGCCCAGGGAAATCAAGTTTTGTAAGCTGAGCGATCAAAACTGGGATTCTATCAATAAGAATAAAAAAAAAGGTGAATGGGTAGGTAAAGGTAACTCAGCATTTTCCACAACACATGTGTGATTTTTTTTTCACATTGCCAAAAATATCTTCAAGGAAGTAGTTTTGAAGACAGTGTAGAAGAAGGAAAGTAAGAGACACAGTTTTGCAGGGAAGATGGAGGAGGAGGAGGGACCTGTGTGAGCTTGGAGACTCTGGAGGAACACAGAAGGGACTTGGGTCCATGAACCCAGTTTACACTCCTGCTCCTCTCCTCCCTATGTCTCCACTAAGCGGGGGTGGCCCTGTGACACAGGCGCCCAGGACTCAACCCTGAGGCTGGGGAGACCCTCCTTTCACACAGGACTCCCTGTGGGAGCCCAGACCCCCAACCAGGAACCCCAGAACTTAAGTGAATGTGCTCCAGGACCCCCTGCTCTGGAATAAGAATAAACTGGGTGCTTCAGTCCAGTTCTCACAGCTCCTTTCTCCCTCCACCCCTTAGCACACACATATTCCCTCCATCTTCCTCCTTCTCCCCATGGTCCTGGCAAACCCTCAGCAGGAAGTGAGGACACTGAGCATCCTCCACTCTCCATTTCAGGTGCAACAGACCCTTCGGGAAGTCCTGGTGTCTGCACCGTCCCTGGCCATGGCGTGGTCTCCTCTCCGCTGCAGCTGGAAGCTGGGGCGTAAGGACTCAATGAGGGGCTCTTCAGAGCTCCCCAAACAGAACTACGAGGCCCTGCAGGAAAGTTGCCTGAGGGACGGCTGCCTCTTCGAGGACAAGAGCTTCCCGGCCACCCTGAGCTCCATTGGCAGCGGACCCCTGCTGCAGAAGCTGCCGCGCAGCCTGCACTGGAGGCGGCCTTGGGTAAGGGACCTCTGGCCCATGCGCGCGTGCAGTGTGGCAACCCAGACCCGCCTGCCCGGGGCTCAGGGCCTACTCATCATCATTGATCCCCACATGAAGGGCCCCGGGAAGTCCTCACACTCCCATTTTCCAGAGAAAATCAGGGATGATCCTGAAAAGGGTCTAAGCACTCCCTTATGCCCTGCCCAGAAGTCCATGGAACTGCTGTAGCCAGAAATATATCAAGGTCCTGCTGGGCTCCATCTGCCTCGCCAGGACCCTCTGCCAGAAAGAATTTAGCATGTCTTCACCCCCCTCCCCCAAATCAGGCTCATGAAACGTGTACATGAAGATGCTATGAATCACTTTACAAAAGTATTCTCCTTGTAAAACGCATCAATAATTCCTTTAAAAGGCAACTTCTTGTGGAATAGGGTTGTTTTTTGTTTGTTTTGCCCTACCGCATGGCTTGTGACATCTTAGTTCCCCAACCAGGACCCTCAGCAACAAAAGCAGGGAGTCCTAACCACTGGACTGATCCCCAGGGAATCCTCAAAAGGCAACTTCTTAATGTGTTCAAAGGCAATCCAGCTCCCCCAAACTTGGTGAACATGCAAGATTTCCTGAACGTGGCTAGTGAACAAAGTGACGCCAATCTGTGCTACGAACCTCCCCTTTTCTGTTCCCTATTCGGCCATCGCCATCAGAGCCTGCAGCCCCTGGCTTACTAAGAGTGTAAAATTCCCAAGTGAGCCTCCTAAACTAGATGACAGACAAGATTCCCCTTCTCCCGGAGAATCTTGGGGACTGCTGATGTAGTGAGTGTGTCACACACTTGGCCTTGAGGGAAGTGTGACCATGCAAAGACGGAGGGATTAGGGCGTGCTGTGGAGCAGAGACCACTCCCCCTTCCCCCCACCACCCCACCCTGCATCTCAGCATGGAAGCCAAGGAAGCCATTAGACTGGGGGTCGGGGGTGGGAAGGAGGAGCGGGCGAAAATAAGGATAATGGGAAGATCTCTAAGAAAAATGAGAACACCCCCTAAAAGAGGTGCTTCCATTTTTAACAGGTACTCCAAGAAAAGGCATTTTCGGTACAAGTGCTACTTCTCAATATCTACACAGGGTTCTCCAGGACTCTGACTTAACATGAACTGCAAGAAGAAATAAGAAATACAGTGAGCAGAATCCATATGCCTGCTTTTCAGGGACAGCCCTGATTTCACATATGTTCTATATTTATGTCCCCAGAAGTCCAGTTTGGGAATATGGGAAACGGGTCCCTGTAGCTCCAGGAGCTTCTTTGTTCTTGGCCAGAAGGACATTTCTGTTTGTTCCTACAGGAGCTGCACAGCAATCCCCAGTTCTATTCTGCCAAGGCCAAAAGGCTGGATCTGTGCCAGGGATTAGTAGGTAAGTCTGCCCAGCCCCTGAGACACACACCTGGCACCTGCCAGCCCGGCCCAGCCGGGGCAGAGTGGGGGGTGGGGAGGGGGATCGAGAGATCCCAGGGGGGGAGATGGCCACCCCGAACTCCACCTTGACATACTGTCCTTTGCTAAGTAAGTGATCGCAACTGGTCCTCTGAGGATGCATGGGAATGCCACACCTTGCCCAACGATCATCCTTCTTACCAGTTTACAGGTCTAAGTCTCATCTTGGGAAAATGTGCGCACTCTACCTTAGTCCCTGTAATGAGTCCTTCTTGCCACACCAGTCACTAGATGCCCCAGAATCCAAGCAGATCTATGCTCAACCCAACTTTCTTTTTAGAGCAATAGAAAAAAACCCTTGGCCATGAGGGAAGGCACACGTGTAATGATACCCTTTTCACAGACGGAGAAATGGAGTCCGGAAGTATTGAGACTCTCTCAGAAGAGCATAGATCAGTTACAGAAGCAGGACTTAGAAAAGTTGAGTTGTGTTTGGGTCCAAGTGCCTGACATGGGGGCATTCGGGAAGCTAAAAGCTGGTCCAGGAATATGGTTCAGTTCTTGGTGTCAAATCTCGATTCCAGATAATGTTCCCCACCCCCTACTCTGCTCACTCACCACCTTCCTCCCCGATATAGAATCCCCTTCTCCTATACTAGGCTACAAGCCCAGAGAGGATAGCAGTTGGGACCAGGCATTTCTTGCACACAGTAAGTCCTCAGTGGATTCACGTGGACACTTGTAGCACATGCAGGCCTGTACAGTACATCCACGGAGACACTTGCGGTCTGTGCACGTGTGTCCAGCAGATTCATGTGGACATGTGTGCTGTCTGGCTTAGGCGACTGCTGGTTCTTGGCCGCTTTGCAAGCTCTGACTTTGCACCAGGACATCCTGAGTCGTGTCGTTCCCCTGAATCAGAGTTTCACGGAGAAGTATGCTGGCATCTTCCGGTTCTGGGTGAGTGTCCTCCTGGTGCCCCAGCCTGGAGGAGGCCATAGAAAACAGGGTTCTGGAAGAGTCATGTCTTTGCTCCCTGGGATGACACCCTCCACGGGAGTCTTCACTCACCAGTGGGCACTCTCTCCTTCCAGTTCTGGCACTTTGGGAAGTGGGTTCCAGTGGTGGTAGATGACCGACTGCCTGTGAATGAGGCTGGCCAGCTGATCTTTGTCTCTTCTACCTACAAGAACTTGTTCTGGGGAGCTCTTCTGGAAAAGGCCTATGCTAAGTGAGACAACCCCTTTCCTTCCCGGCCCTTCCCTCCTCCCTTGTCTCTGGCTCCCTCTCATCAATGTTGAGGGAGGACAGGAGAAAGAGACGGGTAAAGTTTATCAAATGAGATATGAGGCACATCTCAGCAAATAGAGAAGTGACACATCCAGGGTCTCTTATGTAAGGGTCACTCCATCGGAACAAGCTTTCAGGAGTCCTACCTTTCCCTAATGGATGGAGTTGTTTAATAGGGGTAGAAACTCTGAGTATGTATTTTCTTTTTTTCCCCTGGGATGGAAGGAAGGAATGACCTGGGAATAACGGGGCGGGGGGCGGGGCACATTCTCTAGACTTGCTGGACCATCCCAGGCTGCAGTATAAACACTGCCCCCTCATCCCATGTTTACGTCTCCCCTGGGCAGGCTCTCTGGCTCCTATGAAGACTTGCAGCGTGGAGAGGTATCTGAAGCCCTTGTGGACTTTACCGGAGGGGTGACAATGACCATCAATCTGGCAAAAGCCCCTGGCAACCTCTGGGAAATCCTAACCCGAGCCACCTGCTGCAGAACCCTGATTGGCTGCCAGACGCACTCAGGGGTGAGACTGGGCTGTGTCCTGGCGGGATGGCCTCCTCCCCTGCTCCCGTCCCCTCCATCCACCTGCTGCTGTGCTCACCCCAGTGTGGGCCCCAGACTCCACCAGCTCCCGCACCCAGAGCCCTGGTGTGCAAACTAGAACGGCAGAGCTGAGCCCCCAGGGCAGGCGAGAACACCGTAGAATACAGGTGGTGTGCAGAGAAGGGAGCTAACAATTCTTGAGTGTCACCCACATGCAAGGCCATTCGCCAGCACCGCTAGCTGTCACTGTCTAATCTCATAACGCACAAGAACCGGGAACTGGAGTAGGAAGCGCTCAGTTCAGCCCTGCCTCTGCTGAAGACCGTCCTGTCATCTCATGTGACTGAGCAGCTCTGAGTCTGAGCTGCCCTCCGGAAGGTGGGTGCTCATCACTGCAGAATGGCACTCGGACTTCTTGGAAGGCTCAAATGAGGCTGTAGGTGCTGAAGAGCTTAGAAAACCGTAAGAAAACACAATGTGGGTCTCTCCCATCCCCTCCTGGTAAACCCTGGCTCAGCAAACAGATCCCCCCAACTCCCAAGTTAGCTGTACACACCAGAGCCCTAATAGGAGCTCTCTGTCTCTGCAGAAGGAGAGGGTGCTGGAGAACGGGCTGGTGGACGGCCATGCCTATACTCTCACAGGGATCCGGAAGGTGGGTGGAACCTGGCCCCTCTGTCTCCCTTCAGTCTCTCCTGTCTCTCCCAGGCTTCTTGCCAAGGTCTTGCCTCATCTTGGTGAATGTTAGGATCTGTGACCCGTCTAGGGGGCGAATCCTCTGGTGTGCCTGGTAAAGCAGGTGGTAGGCTCCCCAGACCTCTGTGCTGCTTTTCTGGGGTGAAGTGGTGGGTCCAGCCTTTGCCACCTCCACCACACCATCCCAGCCTCTCTCGCCATGGGGCCGTCCCAGCCCATCAGCCGCCTCGCCTCGCTGTGCTTCAGAACCCTTCCTTGAGCCTCACTTTGCCCTGGGCTACCAGTGATAGCTTTTCTGCTGGGTTTTCCCTCCAAATTCCTACTTCTTTCTCACATTCTCCTTTTCAGCAGTCTCCCAGTTTCCTTCCGATGCTATCCATCTTTTGAGCTCTACTAAACATTGAGAGAAAGATGAACCAGGCAGGGACCTTGCCTACAGAGAGCTTACAGTCAAGTATGGAGACAAACCATGTTTGAAATGGATAGGGAAGCAAAGTAGAAAATGAAGGAAGAAAGCAGTGATGAAAGACTTTAGGGGTTTAGAGGGAGGAGAGAGGACATGTACTTGGTTGGGTTGGAGGGAAATCAGAAAAGGCTTTATAGAGGAAGTGACATGGAGTTGGCCCCTGAAAGATGAGTAGATTTGTGTGAAGGGAGAAGGGCCTTCCTGGTGGAGGGAGGGCAGGAGCGAAGCTTGGAGATAAGGAATCAGCAGGTTGAATCTTAAAGAACCTCTGCTATTCTCTAGAGAGTGTGACTTCTCCAAAGTCCTCCAATTCCCTTTAACTCTGTTTCAGAATTTTTTTCAACTCCATTCACACCTGACTTCTTCTTTCTCTTAGATCTGCATCAAGCATGTTTGTGTGTGTCAGGATATTTTATTTTCATATTTAGATAAAATTTATATTTAAAATATTTATGTTTGTGATTTTACATTAATTTAACAAATTTATTTAACAAAATTTACTACTTACTATGTGATAAATAGTGACCTAACCACTTTACTAATGTTAACTCAGTCTTTACAACAGTCCTATGAATAGGTGTATTAGTGTCCTAGGGCTGCCATAACAAATTGCCACAAGGGAAATTTATTTTTCACAGTGTTTTTTAAAGCCAGAAGTCTGAAATCAAGGTGTCCTTAGCACTGTACTCACTCCAACAGCTCTAGGGGAGAACCCTTCGTGTCTCTTCCAGCTCAGGGTGGCTCCCAGCATTCCCCAGCTTGGGATGCGTAGCTCTGGTCTTTGCCTACATCTTCACATGCCCTTCTCTTCTGTGTCTTTCCCCTTCTCTTCTTTTGTAAGGACATTTGTCATTGGATTTAGGACCCACCGTAATCCTGGGTGATTTTGTCTCAAGATCCTTAACTTAATTACACCTGCAAAGACCCTTTTTACAAACAGGATCACACTAACAAATTCTAGGTAGACGTGTTTTTGGAGGAGGGCACCCATTCAACACACTGCAGTAGATGGTGACTATTGGCTTCATTTTACATATCAGGAAAAAAAGGACACAGAGAGTTTAAGTAACTTGCCTTAGGTCTCATAGCTAGTAAGCAGAAGAGCCATTTGTCTCTTCTACCAACTCCCAGGGCCTTTGATTGTTCATTTCAAGGTCTTATCTGCAGATGTGAATCTCACCCAGCTATCTGCAGCATTTGCTATTGGCACTCAGCCCAGACACCTGAATGTTTCTCATTTTATGCAGGTGACCTACAAACATGGACCTGAGTATCTAGTCAAGTTGCGGAACCCCTGGGGAAGAGTGGAGTGGAAAGGAGACTGGAGTGACAGGTGAACTTCTGAGGCTGGCTGGGAGGGGTGAGGATGGGGTAGGTGAAGGCTACAAAAGAGACTGCCTTTGGCACATGAGTTTAAATGCGTCCTATTGGTCTCAGGCTGAATCAGGAAAGCTTTTAGACTATGAACGTTGAACCATCGCATTTATAATCATTATTATTTTAATTGAAGTATAGTTGATTTACAGTGGTGTGTTACTTTCAGGTATACAGCAAAGTGATTCTCACACACATGCGCGCGTGCACACACACACACACACCAGGGTGAGTCAAAAATTATCTGCACTCTGGCTGTAGAATTTATTTTAATTAATTTTTAGAAAAGACAAACATATCATTTTCAACATAATCTCCTTGCTTTTCAATACACTTTGTCCATCTGTCAACAAGCTTTTGTATTTCCTTATTAAAAAATGTTTTAGGCTGAGATGCAAGCCACAAATGCACTGCTGTCTTCACTCCTTCATCAGAAGTGAATGTTCGTCCTCATAGGGTTGCTTTCAGGGGACCAAACAGGTGAAAGTCTAATGGAGCAAGATCAGGACTATAGGGAGGATGCTTTAACACCTCAAAACGAAGTTTTTCAGAGTGTCGACAGTGTGGGCAGAAATGTATGGATATGCACACCCTCAGACCACAAAAAATGAATCACTGCACGCTGCTCTTCTTTCATGCAAATCACAAGTGGGGCATCCATGTTTGCTGGCACTGCAGTTACAAGTAAACCGATTTAACACCTTCACGTCTGCATAGCAGTGACTGTGCCTTGAATGGAATGTGCTGATAAGACAGTGCCGTCAACAGAAGTTTTAATATAACGGGAGTGCAGATCATTTTTGACTTATCCTCTGTGTGTGTGTGTGTGTGTGTGTGTGTGTTCTCCTCACATTTGTAAGATGCTTAAATATATACACTTTTTTTCACTCATTATAATAATTGAAGGTAATGTTTATTGAGAACTTGCCAGCATTGTGCTAAGCCTTTTGAATTTTTGTTGTCTCATCTAATCCTCCAAACAGTGCTGTTATAATGTAGATAGTTTTATACCCATTTACTGATGATGAAACAGATGCTTAGGTTAAGTGAATTCCTTAAGGTCTCACAGCATGACTCAAGAAAGGTCTTTGGGATCTAGTCCAGTGTTCTTTCTAGTCAGTTCTTGGACTTATGTCAGAGGTAGACAGATCTGGATTGGCCCCTACCTTTTTAAAAAAAAAAATTTTTTTTTTTATCTTTATTGGAGTAAAATTGCTCTACAGTATTGTGCCAGTTTCTGCTGTACAACAAAGTGAATCAGCTATATGTATACATATATCCCCATATCCCCGTCCTCTTGAGCTTCCCTCCCAACCTCCCTATCCCACCCCTTTAGGTCTTCACAAAGCATCACGCTGATTTCCCTGTGTTCTATAGTAGCTTCCCACTAGCCATCTATTTTACATTTGGTAGTGTGTATATGTCATGGGTTGGCTCTACATTCTAATTACATTTAGTGACCTCTGGGCATTCTGATTAGATGCCTACCTTTAGATTGTTTCTGCCTAAAGTTGACCCTGAAGCTATGTGGGCTTTACAGGCTACAGGCTGACTGTAGGGCACAGGCAGAAAGGCAGACCAAGTGTTACAGCCCTTCTTCCTCTGGCGAAGAAGATTTACAATACTTAACTCTACATAACACTTAAGAGCACACAAACATTTTCACATGTGCATTATCACTTAACCATTTTATAGATGAAAAAAATGAAGGCTAAGAAAAATAAGTGGAATTTTACTCCTGATAGAATGTACTATACTCTACTTATCATACATTAACAAAGAGAATTGTCAGACAGACTGGGTCTATGTGTAAAAATGGCCTCTAAAGATATGCATAAATTTTGAAGAGTTAGTGAAATATAGCATCATAATGTTGTTGGTAGTGGTTTGTTTAGGAAAACAAGTGCTTGCCTTTGAGAAAAATGACGGGTTAAGTTAACTTTGTTAGCTGTGTGATCTTAGGCAAACTTCGTAATTTCTTTGAGCCAGAGGTGTGGTAAGGATTAAAATAAAACGATGGGCTTTCTTTCATAGTGTCTAATCTACTCTTAGTCTCATCCAGAGTAGCTTTCATTTTAGATATTATGTTTTTTAAAGTTATTTATTTATTTATTTATTTTTGACTGTGTTGGGTCTTTGTTGCTGTGCGCAGGCTTTTTCTAGCCGTGGTGAGTGGGGGCTACTCTTCGTTGTGGTACACGGGCTTCTCACTGCAGTGGCTTCTCTTGTGGCAGAGCTCCAGTTCTAGGTGCACGAGCTTCAGTAGTTGTGGCATGCAGGGTCAGTAGTTGTGGCTCTAGGGCTCTAGAGCACAGCCTCAGCAGTTGTGGCGCACGGGCTTAATTGCTCTGTGGCATATGGGATGGAACCCATGTCCCCTGCAATGGCAGGAGGATTCTTAACCTCTGCGCCACTAGGGAAGCCCTAGATATTACATCTTTTAATTTTAGAGGTACCATCTGAGAATATCTTTCACTTTTCTCTTCATCGTGTCCATAGTTCTCTTTACATCCTTGAGAACGTGGAGCATATTTATAATAGGTGTTTTAAGGTCCCTATCTACTAATTCCATCGTATCTCTTATTTCTGCGTCTGTTTTTATTCATGGTCATGGATCACATTTTTTGCTTCTACATATGCCTAGTAATTTTTCATTAGCTGCTGCACATTGTAAATTTTTTTTTAATTGACTATGTTGGGTCTTTTTTGCTGCACATGGGCTTTCTCTAGTTGCGGTGAGTGGGGGCTACTCTTCTTTATGGTGCGCGGGCTCCTCATTGCCATGGCTTCTCTTGTTGTGGAGCACGGACTCTACATGCATGGGTTTCAGTAGTTGTTGCCCATGAGCTCAATAGTTGTGGCTCACGGGCTCTAGAGCGCAGGCTCAGTAGTTGTGGTGCACGGGCTTAGGTGCTCCTCAGCACGTGGCATCTTCCTGGAGCAGGGATCAAACCCATGTCCCCTGCATTGGCAGGCGGATTCTTAACCACTGCGCCACCTAGGAAGTCCCTGCACATTGTAAATTTAGTTGCTTAGGCAACTAAGTATTATTTTGATAACTTTGAAGTTTTCTTTTAGGACAGATCTAGGAAAACCTTTACTTGGGGAATAATTTGACCCCACTACTAAGGTATAGACCCTTTGAGTTCTCTACTAAAGACCTCATATATGCTGTAAAGTCTTTTGTGTCTGGTTGGTGGGAATGCAGATGATCTCCAGCCTGGTGTCCGCTCTGGGAATGTTTCTGTGTATAGTCCAGTCTTGTGGGGTTTCATTTTATGTATGTACAGATTTTATTTTCACCAAAGACACAAGGGAACCCCTATGACATTCTCTGGAGGTCCTTATTTAAGTAGCCCGCTCCTCTTGGGCACTTTCCACAGCAAATTCTAGCTGTCTTCTCTCCGTGAACTTCAGACTCTGTCCCCTCCACTCAGCAGGACTGCTAGGCTTTCCTTGGGTCCACTTCCCTGCATCACTGTCCGGGGAATTTGTTTCAGGCAGGAGTCTAGGCAACGTTAGGGCTCACTTTATTTATCTCCCTCCTCTTGGGGTCACAATTCTGTGCTGCCTGCTGTCTAATGTCCAAAAACAGTTGTTTCTTGTATTTTGTCCCATTTTTAGTTGTTTATAGTGGGGAAGTGACACATGAAAGCCTTACTCCTTTATGGCCAGAAATAGAAGTCCAAAATGACAGGCTATGAGAAAAAAGCAAAGGCAACAGGTTCCAATGCTAGTTCTGACATTTAATAACTTTGTGACTTCAAGCAACTGACCTAATCTCTTTTAACTTCAGTTTCCTAATCTCTAAAATGGCAATAAAAATCCGTACTTTGTAAAGTTGTTGTTAACCTTAAATGACATAAAATATGTCAAGAGCCTAGCCCAGACCTTGGCTCAGAGTAAGTGATGAATTAACGTCACATGTTGCTTTTATCATCGAGGATGTGAGGTGTGGTTGTCTGCAAGCAGTATGAAGATGAGAATAAATAACAACACGATAGAGCATCTACTGAAGAATTTCTTACACGTCCTTCACAATCCTTTCCTTCCCCGTGAAAACATTTCTTTTCTGTTTTCAGCTCAAGTACGTGGGACCTACTGAGCCCCAAGGAGAAGATTCTGCTGCTGAGAAAAGATGATGATGGAGAATTCTGGTATTTGACTCGGGGTCTTGGGACACATGCCCTGGCTTACAATAGGACATCCATCCAGCAAACATTTATGGGGTGCCTCACGTATGCCAGGCATCTCTTTTACAGCGATCAAGAAGACCCTTTAGGGGCTCACAGCCTCGCAGAGCAATCAAACAGTCACAGTCTCTGTGATGAGAGCAGAGATCCCTGGAGCTCAGTGGGTGCTCAAAGCAGAGGGTGGGGGTGGCCACCACCTCCTCTCTGACTTCTGTTACTTGCCAAACTATAAGCCACCACACCAGTGCCCTCCAGAGCAAAGCAGTACAACTCCCACCCGCCCCAAAGCCTCTCACTCCTTTCTCCGAAAGGCCACCAGATGCCCTGAGCTGATGCTGCTTCTGAGTGTCTGACATGAGACCCACCTGTTCCCCATTCCCTCCCCTTTTCACCCTTACTATTAATTCACACCTTGTCCCACGGGCCCTCTTCTCCCCGTACCCATCCTTTTCAGACCGCTGTGGTCATTGGCTCTTGACGTGGTCACTGAATTCAAGAGTCCTACAAATGCTATAGTATTATTTCCATGTTACAGATGGTAAACTGAGTTGGTTCAGACAGCATGCCTCAGGGCAAAACATTAGCCAGTAGGGGTGAAGATTTTTATCAATTGACGATGAGGAACTGATTTCTGCAATTCTTGCTGAACATATGTAAATCAATTGACGAGCTATGAATGTCCCAGTTCCGCTTTAACCCCCCATCAGTGGCACAGGAACATTGCCCTCAGGCAGCCACTGTTGGAGGCGGCTTCCAGCCACAGGGTGGGGTTTCCTGCTAGCGCCCCCTGCCTGTGACAGACCCTCACACTGGGCCAGCCGGCCCTACTCTCATGGGCCCAAAGCCAGTCCAACTCTGCATGGGGTGTGGAGGATGGGGCCCTGGGTCTGGGAGAGGGCTGGGATGCCCATTACTTAGTCACAGCCTCCCTTCTGGTCCTGATGACCGGATGTCATTTCCTTCATTGTCTGCACAGGATGGCACTGCGGGACTTTAAAGCGCATTTCGTGCTTCTGGTCATCTGTAAACTGAGCCCAGGCCTGCTGAGTCAGGAGGCAGGCCAGAAGTGGTCATACACCATGCTGGAGGGGAGATGGGAGAAGGGGACCGCGGCCAGTGGCCAGATAAAGTCACCCCAAGGTGAGCCTGTGCACAGGAGCCAGGGGCTCTTGGGTCTAAAGTGGCAGCTTCTCCAGGCAAAGGTGGGGCTGTGGGCAGAGCTGCTGCCCAAGGCACCTGGCTGAGGGCGAGGGGGCTTTGCTGGTCGAGCTGTGTGCACTGGCCCCAGGCTGTGTGAACCAGGAAGATGGGGCAACTTTGTCCTAATTTGCACAAAGGTATAGAATTCTCAGTCAAGCTGTCTACCTCTTAGGGATGCATCTTTCCAGAGGGTTCCCTTTCCTAATCAACACCAGGAGGCCACAGGCGCAAGGCGTAGTAGAAGGTGGGGTTACATCTCTCTGTGGTTTTAGAACAAGACCACTGATATGCTGAAGTAACCACCCCATCACAGGCAGGATTGAAATAGTATTTATATCATATGTATCAGGCCTTCCTTACCTAGAGTTTGGTAGAGAAACAATATCCCAGGTCATCAGGTACAGAAGATGAACGTGTCTACATTCTGCAAATGGAGAGGTTTGCAGACAGCATCCCTTCCTCCACAATGAGTCATCTCTTTGGCAGGAATGATTTGAAGGGGGTGAGATCTCAGCGGGGCCAGGGCGGCCTCAGCTCTGGCTTCCTCTCCCCCGTCACATCCCTGCAAAGGCTGAAGCCGCCCATGAGCTAAGGCTTAGTCCCCTTAAACTGCTGCTCCCCTGGGACCACAGGCACATTCTCTTCGGTTAGTTAGCAGCCACTGACCCAGGCAGTGAACGTTTATGGGACACGAAGTCTGTGCCAGGCAGAGTGCTGTGCAAAAGCTACCGTGCAGAGTAACTCTCAGTCTGTGTGTCCCTAGAAGAGTCTGAGGTGGAAGAGGTGGGTGGGAGGGGCACGGAGCTGTGGTGCAAGAGACCCTGGCTCTGTCCTGGTGGGCCTCGGGTGGGAATCCGGGGCAGCGCCCTGGGTCTGTGCTCCTTTCTGTGGTCTGGCAAGCAGGATGCTAGGGAAGCCTGTCTTACCTTGCTGTGTTCTGCCGCAGACACGTTTTGGAAGAATCCGCAGTTCCTGCTGTCGGTCTGGAGGCCCCAGGAGGGCAGGAGGTCCCAGATGCCCTGCAGCGTGCTGGTGTCCCTGATCCAGAAGCCCAGGCACAGGCACCGCAATTGGAAGCCTTACCTCGCCATTGCCATCTACATCTTCAGGGTAGGTGGGCCTCTCATGGGGCCTGACCCTTTCTTCCTGTTTCCTGTCCTCTTTACCATCCATCTCTGTCTACCTACATCCTTGTCTGTCTACCATGGGTGCAAATCCTTGGGAATATGTGATCTAGAACAAGCCACCTTCTTGCATTTGAACATCAGTTTCTCCATCTGTAAAATGGGGACAATGATATTTGTGCAAAGGGCAGAGTAAAAGAAGATCCTGTGGCAGTGCTTACTGTGCCTGGCACACAGCTGGTACAATTAATCCTGTTTCCCTTCACTCCTCCCCCAAAGCCAAGCTTACCTTGCCTCATACTTTTCCAGAATTTCTGATGATGGATTAAAATGTCACTGACTAGAACAGCAAATCTTATGGGAGGGGAAGTGGCCTCTGGGTAGAGTCTGCTTGTATATCAGCCTCCATTAGAATTTGTGCTTGTGAAAGAGCTGGAGCCACTGCCTAATAAGGCCTCTCTTTTTTGTTTTTCAGATGAGCAAGGTGAGTTGCACACTTACCAGGCTGGCCTTGGTTGGGAGTCATGTGCCCAGGGTTCACTGTGACTGCTACAGCCTTATGTAAGGAGCTACGGGAAGGTCTGGCAATAATGCCAACTGCCTCTGTGTGTGCAAGTAAAGAGCATCTGCTGTTCTTTTTTTATCCAAGCCCCACCCCCACCCCCAAAGTCCTTATGTCTCCATAGAGAGGTCTGAGCCTGACGCAGAACCAATAAATTTTAGAATTTATTAAATCCCTACATAAATACCTAGGGCTAATATTGAAGACTGTCACAGCATAGGAAGAATGATAAATCACAATCTTGCCTGAGTTATGAAACCCATAACAAAATAGATATATGACAGATGGGATATCAGGAGACCATGGAGCCCACCTCCTAGGGAACAAGGGAACCAAGGCTTGGGAAAACAAAACAGAAACCCAGGCAGAGGACAAGAACAGCTCTGTGTTTCAGCTGCAGTGGCTGCCTAGAGGGATCAGTTAAGAATGCCTGAGCTATCCCAGCCTCTGTAGGGTGGCAGCTATTATTTTTTTTTCCAAAGAAAACAGGAGTGGAAAACTTAATTTTCTCAGATTGGACTGAATCAAGTAAAAGGATTTTTATAAAGAAACCATTTTGCATTGGGTGTCTTGCGTCAATTTGGGTTTTTTGTTTTCCTCCCAAGGGAATACTGAGAGCTTCCAAAGTTACCTATTCATTTAAAAGGAAAAAGTTATTTATATCAAGCCGATTCCTAAATAGAATTTGGGTCAACCTACAATGAAAAGTGTAACAAAACTATGAACCAGTTACAGAATTCAGAAGGCAAGAAAAAAGTTATAAATGGATGAGGGATAGGGAAGCAATTAATTCTACCAGGAACACTAAACCTAGAACAGCTACTACAGCAGATTATAAAATTTAGTTCTGAGATTCCTGGCAGCCAGGGCAAAGACAGCAATGGGCTGATTCTCTAGTTCTCATTGTCTCAATAAAGAAAGCATGCATCACCAAGAGATACATTTTGTTTCCCCAGCCCTGAGTGGAATCTGGGAAACATCTTTACATGGTGGATAGTGTCTTTATCAGCAACTTGTAAGCGTCCCCTACATGGATTGCCCCTCCCTCCATAGCCCTGCATGAAAGCCAAGGGAAGAGGAAGCAAGAGAGAAAAATAGGGCAAGAGGGGGAAATAAAAGAGGGAGGGAGAGAGAAAGAGAGAATAAAAATATGAGATAAAACAAAACATAAACCAGACCTCTGATCTGGGTCTTCTGAGCTTTGGCCAGCCCTCTTCCCCCTTCCATGAGGCTGTTTGCACTGAGATGACACGGCATGTCCAGTTGATCTCTATGTAGGGAGATGGCTGATGGCCCATCTGTACCTGTGACCATAATCGTGTCATAATCAACCTTGGAAGTGTAGCACATACATGGAGGCAGCATCAGGAAGTATCTAGAACATGGGCATTGGAGCTCAGCTGCCCTGAATTCCAATCCTGACTGAGATTCTTACCTGCTGGATGACTTTGTACAGATGACCTAAATTGTCTGCACCTCAGACCCTCAGCTGTAAAGTGGAAAGTGCAGGGACTTCCCTGGTGGTCCAATGGTAAAGAATCCACCTTCCAATGCAGAGGATGCGGGTTCGATCCCTGGTGGGAGACCTAAGATCCCACATGTCGCAGAGCAACTAAGCCCGCGCGCGTGCCTCAACTACTGAGCTTGCGCACCTCAGCTAGAGAGCCTGCATGCCACAAGCTACAGAGCCCATGCGCCCTAGAGCCTGCACGCCACAACTAGAGAGAAGCCCTTGCGCCACAGCAAAGAACCTGAAATGAAGATCCCGCGTGCTCAACTAAGACCCAATGCAGCCAAAAATAGATAGATAAATAAATAAATAATAAAATAAAAAAAAAATACAGTGGAAAGTACAAAGTGACATTCCTACCTCATTTTGTGTACAATGTTGTTTTTAATGCAAAGTCAAATCAATTGACATATTTATTGAAATTTACGCAGGGTTCCAGTAAAGGTGCCCACTCTGGATGTGTTCTGGTGTTTTCTCTCCACTCCTCACCCCTCCACTGGGGCAGGTGGGCCACCTTAGTCCTGGCTCCTGGCCAAGGGGCCCAGGCCAGGCCACAAGCCCTGGGTGATCACCTCACCTGCTGCCCTCTGTCCTCCACCTACAGAGCTATGACAACAAGAGGAGACTGCCCCCCGAGTTCTTCTGGGAAAATGTTCCCCTGAATTGGCCTGAGACGTTTCTCACAGAGAAGGAAGTGAGTCGGGAGCTGTGGCTGGAGCCCGGGACGTACGTCATCGTGCCCTGCACATCTGAAGCCCGCCAGGAGTCCAAGTTCGTCCTCAGAGTCTTCTCCAGGAAGCATATCTTTTAGTAAGGGCCAGGCCTCTCCCGGAGGTTGGGGTCCACTTGGGTCAGGGGAGGGGGGCAGGGTGAGGCAAAAATAGTGGAGGACGGGGATCTCTGCGAGCAACACAGAAGAGAGACAGGGTGAGCAGGCCAGCTCTCCTTCACTTCTTCCTCCCCACTCTCCTTCTAACAAATGATCACTCTGCTAGACATAGAAAAAGCTAGAACAGGCCTGGCCCCTGCCCTCCACGAGCTCAAAGTCTGGAAAAAACATGGACATATGAACAGTTATTTATGTTACACTGTGTCCTGGGCAAGTGTTTATCTGCCCAGGGTGTTAGGAGAACATCAGGGAAGAGCATCTGAGCCAAGTTTCCATGGTCCTGGGGGATGTAGGGGTGGCTTCAAGGAGGTGGTGATTCCTACAAGATGCACAGAGGTCGTTCAGATGAGGGTGGCTGTCATTGACCATCAAGCTCAGACAAGTCAACATATACACATCCGAGCCAAACTTATCACAGGCCTACCTCGGTGATGTGGCAGGTTTAACTGCAGACCACTGCAATAAAGCAAATACTGCGTTAAAAAGTCACAGGAATTTTTTGTTTTCCCCGGGGTATATAAAAATTATGTTTACACCGTATTGTAGTCTATTAAGTGTGCGATAACAGTATGTCTTAAGAAAACAATGTGCATACCTTAATTAAAAAGTACTCGGGAAAAAAAAAATCAAAAAAACATCAAAAAAAAAAAAAGTACTCGGGAATTCCCTGGAGGTCCAGTGGTTAGGACTCTGCATTTCCACTGCAGGGGGCCCGGGTTCGATCCCTGGTCAGGGAACTAAGATCCTACAAGCTGCATGGCATGGCAAAAAACAAAAAACAAAAACTTGACTGATAAAAAAATGCTAACCTTTGTCTGAGCCTTCAGCAACTTAGAATCTTTTCGCAATAGCAACATCACTGATCAAAGGTCACTATAACAAATATAACAATAAGGAAAATGTCTGAAATATTGCGAGAATTACCAGCATGTGACAGAGAGACACACAGTGAGCAAATACTGTTGGAAAAATGGCGCCCATAGACTTGCTCGATGCAGGGTTGCCCCAAACCTTCAATCTTTGGAAAACACAGTAAAGCAAAGCTCAGGGAAGTGAGGTAGGCCTGTATTTTGCCTATGATTGCTTTCACATGACAGCCCTTCCGTGCTTAGAACCCAGTTCTTTTCCCATCATATTTCGGGCATAGTAGTTTAACTTGGTCCCAGACCTCACTGCCTTGTGAGACTGCTGAGTCTGAACGTATGAGTGGGAGGCGTTAGATGAGGGTGGGGGGAGGAAAGGGCGCAGGGGCGGCGGGCTGGGCCTAAGCCAAGGCACGGGGGTGAGAGCACAGGGTGGGTGGGGAGGTGCAGCCCTGTGCTGAGTCGTGAGCCAGACCGCACCCTTCATGGGCGAGTGGGGCGTGAGGTGGGAGCTGGGTGAGGCCAAGTGGCCCATCAGCTAAGGAACTGGGAAGTTCCCAGGGGAGGGAGAATATTGGTCAAAAGTTTCCCTGGATGATCCCCAAGAAGTAATTCTGGCTTTTCTCCCCCCTCAGTGAAATTGGCAGCAAATCCAGTGTCGTCTTGTCTCAGGTGAGGGGTCCGGTGAAATTTCTCACGACGGGAGCTGTTTACAAAGCCGGGGTTTCTCCCCTCACATTCAGGGGTCAGGGGAAGAGGCCTGCAGACCCTGTGGGCCCCACCCTATGGCACACATACTATGTTATCTACTGTGGCCTCAAAGTATGCAGCTCTGCTGTTTTTGCACCAAGAGAACTGCCCTTCTGGTCAGGTCCTCGGCACTGAAGGCCCAGAGCCCAAGGTGTATGAGTTACACCTCCATGTTCTTTTTTTTCTCTCTACCTGGTGTTTCTTCTGCCCCTTTCATGGTTTGCTATGTCCCCAAAGCCAGTGAGGACTGGAGAAACAAGGGATGTGTGTGAATGCTACAGTAGAAAATTTAAGACAGCACTCAAGGTCAAACTTGTGGATTTCAGAGGCCTGGGAGCTGTGTGTGTGTGTGCACCAGAGTTTGTTTGCCCAGGGGAATGACCAAGTCCTTCTGTTTGTCTGTTCCTATAGGAAATTGTAGACCAAAGTGAAGGGCAGGATGAATTCTTCACCAAACTCTTCAAAAAGGTAAGTTGAACCAGGGGAAGACGTGAGGAGCAGGAGACCCCGTGGCGCCTATAATTCCATGGAGGGTGGGTTTGCACCTGCCTGACCTTGGGTATAAATTGTGATTTAAGGCTTCCTAGTCCCCAAACTGCCACTTTCTATGAAAGCCCACAAGGTTTAGACAAATGAGTTGAGCCATTATTTCCAGAAGGTGCCTGTAAAATGCATATTTGTTCTTGGAAGCTACATTGATTTGTTGTAGGAGAAACTTTGATTTTTAACCCCTGAGACAATGGAATATTGCAGAGGTGAGATTCAGTGTTGGGAGGTGGGGTTGGAGCGTGGCAATGACGCGCACTGGGGGGTCTGGGAGAGGGAAGCCCAGGGAGAAAGACCCCATGGGTGGTCACCTGAGGGGGATGAGGACTGGTAAGAGGCACTGGGGAGGAGGAGGGCTACACACCTTGTCCCTTTGAGGTCTTACCTTGGGCTGACCCAGGTCTGAGCAGTAGCAGGAGGCCACCCCATCCTTAACCTGCAGGACACTAAACCCACTTAGGAACAGGGCAAGAAATCTGGGTCTGACATCTGAGTGATGTCATTAAAACTGGGAGAACATAAACTCCCTGGGTTAGTAACACTCCTGGCTTAATTCACAAGTTGCCTGCCCTCCCGTCTTCTCTCATTTTCACCACTGGCGTTTGCTTAATGTTGTCAGAGAAGATACATCAGAATCTTACGTGCGTTGTTTATAAAAGTTTTCCTCCATACTAGGGGTTTCCAAACATTTTCTGCTGCAGTCCTTTTATCAAATGGAATCTCATAGAGAATCCTAACATATATAAAACGGATAAATATAAAGAGATAACTTATATCCATTTTACAAGTTCAAATGTATGGTGCTTATATTTCATTAATATGTCCTAAAGTTAAATGTTCATGTAAAAAGTTGCTTCTGAGCTCTAAAATGGAAATCTGGACTCTTGGGTAAGGACAGTTTATTAATAATAAAATCAAGACCCAATTGCTGAACTTTCAAAGCATCACTATAGAACCCAGTTTGAGAATCACCACTCAAGAGTCCTGCCCTGCTGGGGTGCTCTTGAATTTGGCACCCAGTTAAACTGTTATAGAAGTTCTTATGAAATCCTGGATTTAATTACATGTCTAGTTATGTTCCTTATGTGCAAGAAAATGATGTCACTTACTCTGCCCAGAAATGGTATATGAGCAGTGCTGAACGGATGTGGGAGAGACATTTCCCAGCCCCCTTTAGGTGTGGCCCCTCTGCATCTAACGAGCCTTCAGTGATGTGATTTTTTTTTTCTCTTGCCCTTCTGCTTCCGCTCCAGCATCCAGAAATAAATGCAGTCCAACTGCAGAATATCCTGAACCACATGCCCTGGTCAGGTGAGTATTTCAGAGTCATCCTGTAGCACTCAGGGGACACAATTTTCTGAACTCTCGGTCTCTTTCCTTCTCCTGCTGGGACATGTGAATGACTTCCCACTGGTCCCCCCAGCATCTGTCTCTGACACCAGAATGGCTCATATGCTGTGACAAAGAGGCAGAGGAATTTATGCAGCTTGGAAAATAGCTCTTTTTTTTGCTAAGTTGGGTGTGTAGAGATATATGGCAGTGAAAATGAAGATTTCTGCTAGTTTGCTAGTTTGAGGAGAATAGCTGAGTACTTCTTTCTTGGCATATAAAGTCCACGTGGAAGAATGGCATTCATTTTCTCAACACAGCGAATAAATATTAAGTATTGACTAGCTTACCAGGAAGCTCTCTGATGAGCTCATACTTAAATTGAGTAACCTACAAAAATCTGATGGAAGGGAGCACATCATGTATGAAGCTTGGGATAAATCATCAGGAAAGCTTAAAGCCCATATGAAAGTATTTTATATGTATATTTTGAGTGAGAAAAACCTGATTTTGAAAAAAGTAAATCAAACAATTAAAGGGCATTTGCTACCTGAGGTATGTGATTGCTTCTCCATTATATGAAGCCAAGACTTCAAACCCAAACACACTCAGAAATTGTATAATTTCCAGGTGGTTTCTCGAAGCCAAACTCAGGTATTGTAAAAGAGCCAGAAGGGGAGACTCTAGAAATTATAGAATATGAGATGCGCCGCCTCCCTTCCCCTCCTCAAAAAAAAAATTATAAAAGAGATGGCTTCTGCACATTTAAATTTTTTAAGGCGTTAACCACAAGTATGAAAAATGAGTTTTGAAAGAATGGATAGACACATTGCTTTCATTTATTCCTATGAGAAGGTTTCTGGTTGATAGATCAGAGAGCTACTATAGATTTTGGCAAAATGGCTGGTAAAATCTCCCATGATAAATGATGAAATATGGGTTGGAAAGTAGCAATATGAGTCACAAGTTTTATCATCAATCCCGAGAGTTACATAAATGTGAAACCCAAGGGGATAATTCTATGTTATATTATGGATCAGAGTCTATATGTTTAGATATTTAGATGAGAGTCTCTATATTCTGTCCTTGGTCCCCCTACACTTCCTCAAATTTTGTCAGTGACTTGGAGGAAGACATGGTGTGTAGGCTTATCAAATCTGCAGATGGCACAGAGCTGGGAGGAATCATTAATATAATAGGCAACAGAATTGAAATTCAGAATGTTCACCACAAGCTGTGCCCAAGCCAAAAAGATGAAATGTAGTCAGGATGATAATTAAAAACTGCCATTTTATAATTTTTTAAAAATTGGTTGCAAAAGTTCCTAACACAAGAGACCTCATTTTTGTGGCAGTTAATTTGAAAGCTATCTGGTTAATTTAGTTGACCTTGAGCTTAAACATGTACTAATAGTTTCAAGTTGCTGCTAAATAAGCTATTCCAAATTCAGGCAGTATTTAATGGGAGCATTTAGATGTGTGTTTTTGAAATTGTGTTCCAAGAAATGTTAGAAACCAAGAGGTTTTAGTAAGTGTTCCGTAAGGTAAAAGGGGTTAGTTAGTTTCTATGGTCAATCGTGCTTAGGAATTTCTGTGTAAAACAAAATTTCAATGTTGGCTCCTCTATACCAATCATGTGCTGAGGTACATGGTGATGGAGAAAAGGATCGTAGCTACAAAATATTTCAAATGTATTTGAACTCAAAACTTTTGCTCTGCAAAACATCTCTCTTGGAACCTAATTTGGGAAATGCGGACTGAAATTTTTGGAAGTGATAGACCCACTGTACGCTGCTTAATCCAGTTGCAGCTGCGGGAGTGTGTTCCAGTCTTGGTACCACATTTTAGGAAGATGCTGGCAAAGCACAGTGCGTAGAAGAGGGAGGTGAGGGTTTAGAAACCAAGTCACCTGGGGAAACGTTGGAGAAATATATAGATGTTTAGAATGGAGGGAGAGGTCGAAGAGGGGACAAGTACCTGTTTATGCCTTTTTTGGAGGTAGAACTAGGACTAGTGAGTGAATTTTACAGGAGCTTCCTTTAGAATTAACATGTGAAATTTCTACCTTGGAGGTGTGGCTCCATGTGAGAAAGTGAGCTCCTGTAACTGACAGGCCAACTGTCAAGTCATCTGAGGTTGCCTCCCAGTGTGGGTGGGAGCTTGAACAAGTTGCCCTTTCAGCTTGGGGAGTCTGTGACTCTGTGGTCCTGGCCACACCCCCTACCCCCACCCCCAGGTACAAAGGGCCATGATCATCTGACCCACTGTGTAAGCAAAACCAGAATGTTCTCTGCAGGGTTTTACTGGGTTACTTGGATGCAGGAATCCCCCCTAAGCCTTCTCTCTCTGTGTCCACTGCTCTCACTCTTCCTGCCCCCAACATAAGTAGTGGTCATTGGAAACTATGACTGGCCTGGACAGCACTGCCACTTCCTGTTCAGAAAAGGGCCATGCAGTCCTGGGGCCACCCACCCCCGTGCAGACTCTCTCTGTTCCTTCACAGGTCTAGGGAGCAAACAGCCTGTCTTCAGCCTCGAGGCCTGCCAGGGAATTCTGGCCCTACTGGATGTATCTTTTTGGGTTTGTGGGAGGATGCATTCTGCTGTTTGAGAGCTTTGCCCTGGAGCCAGGACGCCTGGGGTTGAATCCCAGCCTCAGCACTTACTAGGTCTGTGATGAGTCGCTTAGCCTCACTGGGCTGCCAGGCCCTCGTGTGCAGCATGGAGATGGTATAAAACCTGTTCTGTAGGCTTGGTATGCGAGTGCAAATGTGATAACCCATGCAAAGCGCTTAGGGCAGAACCGACATCTAAAGGTGATCAGTACTATTACTAATAGCAATAAGCTTATTTCCTGATAGTGAGGGTGAGGCAGCCGCAGGGTAGCAGTTAGTAACAATGCTCTAGGTTAAGAGAAGCTTTCACGAGAGCCTCAGGGTCCTGAGTCTTCACCACCATTGGGTGATGGGGCAGCGGCGGTCCGCATTTACAGACCAGGAAACCAGAGTTCAGGGAGTTCAATGACATGCTGAGAAATCCGCTTTCCTCGTCCTCAACACGGTGATTTTTCTAGCAAAGCTTCTGCCTTTCTAACCAGACAACTTGTCGGAGTTCAGTTGCCCACACTACAGAGAGGCACATAGAATGGAGACTGTGGGGAGGTTGCAAGTATAAAGGATGTTTGCAGAAAGTTGGCAGCGAGCGTGGGCAGTGTGGGATGGCGGTCAGGTGTGCGGGCATCGGGGCAGGGCCCGGTCTTGTCACCAGCTGTTTGGACTCAGACAAGATCATACTCTCTGAGCGCTGATTTCATCATCTATAACAGGGCGTGAATTCGTACCTACCCCCTATCCCACCTGCTAGGTGAAAATGAAGTTGCATAGGTCAAGTGTATGGCTCAGGGCTAGGCCCACCATCAGGGCTCAGACAGAGGTGGCGTGTGGTGGTGTTTTTGACTCAGTCTCTCTGATGAGGGGGTATTTGACATGGTCTACAGGGCCAACCATTCAGCTTTTAACGTATCATAAAATGACTAAACATAAGAGGCATCCTTAGCCCCGCTGTGCCTGACCCCTTCCATAAGCTGGTTTTGACAGCAATGAAAAAAAGTTATTTTTTATTTAAATCACATCAAATTGGCCACGTCAGAACACCCTGCTTCACTAAATGGAAGCTGTCATCACTGCCATCATCACCACATCCTCTCCTCCCAGTGCTGCTGGGTTCCAGCTCACTCTGTCCTTTCCTAGCAAGGTCCAGGGAGCCCTGGGCTGGCCCGGAGGAGGCCAGCTAGGGATAGCTGAATGGGGCGTCCCAAATTGCATGTTGCTGTGTGAAGGGCCCATCACTGCCTCCAGAGGTGTGGATGAAACTCCCCCAGTGGCTTTGACCTTAACTCTGCTATCAGCTTAATGCATCCGGGACCGTGAGTATCCAGGAATTCAGAGAACTGTGGAAGCAGCTGATGCTCTATCAGGTAAGAACAGGTGTTCGGCATGCCTCCTGCCAGGGCGGTGCAGAAATGGCAGTTCTGCAAAGATGTGAAAAGCCCTTCTCTCCCTTTAAGCCATTTCAACCCAACCACTCACCCGATCTTCCCTAACGTCTTGTTAGTAATTCCTCCTTTCTCTCCCAAACTCAGAGAGCCTGTTGCAGTAGCCTTCTGAATTTGTAAAGCGACAGCTGATCATGTTGCTTCCTTACTAAGAGCTTTTTGAAACTCCCCGTGGCCTTCAGTTCAAGTTCACACTCCTTAGCGTGGCATTCAGAGTCCTTCATAAATTGGCCCCCTCCTCCTTTTCCAGTCATTACTCACAGCTCTCCTCCTGGCTCCTGAGTCATAAGGTTGGAAGCCCTTCAAAATTTGCATAGCGTGCTTAGATTAAACACGGGTACCGATACCCAGGCTCTCCATCCCCCGTGAGAGGAAGACTGCCCCCATCACAAGCCTTAAGGAGAACTGGGAGAGGAGGTGGGATCCTGGCAGGGACCCCCCTGCCCTTTTCTTGTCCAGGCAACCGGACCCACAGGTGGAGCCTCACCCTCAGAGTCCTGTAGCCTTGACAGCGGGGCGCGAGGGGCTCTCAGGTTGGGCTTGGAAACGCCTGGCTTCCTTAGCCTTTGGTGTGGGTTCTTCACAGGAGGTTTTCCACAAGCAAGACACTAACCGGTCAGGATCCCTGAACTGGGCGCAGCTGCGGGCTGCCATGAGGGAGGCAGGTAGGCACCGAGGCGGGGGTGGGGGGAGTTGGTGCTGCCCGGCGCACACTCATCGGGTGGGGGTGGGGTGCATGGCGTCCAGCATCGTTCTAATGAGCCAAGTTGCTCCCTGAATTCAGAGGCCCAAAGGTGAGGGTCCACAAGTGAGTGAAACATTGCTTATTATCGCGATGGTCACCGCTAACGTGTATGGAGGGCTGGCACATCTATACTCCCATTTAGCCTTCGCCAACACCCTGTTATAATCCCCACTTTGCAGAGGGAGAGATGGAAGCTCAGAGACGTTAACTTGTCTGGGGCTTAAATCCAGGACTCCCAGACTCCAAAGCAGATGCTCTTGACCACTAAGCAGACTACCTCCTGCCTTGAAGGCCAGTAACCCACTTGATAAAAAGATCCTCATGCTGGTTGCCTAGGGAACAGGGGTGGAGAATGGAGAGAAAATAAAAGTAATAGGCTAAATAATTAAACAATTCACAATGAACCGTGTCGAAGAAGATCTCAGGCTATTAGGATTTAGGTCCCGGAAGTGGAGGCACAACTTGAGGGGCCTCAGGTGGGAGGGGAGCTGGGTATGAGGTCCCCGGCACCGTAGCTAGAGCCCGTGTTCAATGCAGGAATCGTGCTCAATGACGACGTCTGCCAGCTGATGCTCATCCGCTACGGCGGCCCCGACCTGGAGATGGACTTCGTCAGCTTTGTTCACTTGATGCTGCGTGCGGAGAACATGGAGGGTGAGCTGGGGGAGGGGAGGAGGGAGGGCCCAGGCTTCCTCTGCTCGCTGCGTGGATTGCCCACCTGTCCCCAGTTCAAGCACGAAAGGGGACGGCTGCCAGCGCGGGGAGCTCTGGGGAACGCTGGCTCTGCGCCTGTGAAACCCGGCTGCATCTGCCCAAAGTAACTTATGCCCTGCCTGCTGCCGGGCAGAGGTGTGAGGTGGCTTGCTTAGAACACGTGTGGCCCATGTGGTTGCACAGAGGCCAAAATTGGGTTCCTGGGTGAGGGGACACATGGGAGGAAATAGTCCCTCTTGTTTCCAACACAAACACACACACACACACACACACACTCTAGCTGTGTTCCTTTCTGCTGCATTTTCGCAGATGCCTTCCAAAACTTGACCCAAGATGGCAAAGGGATATACCTCCAGAAGCCAGAGGTAAGACCTGTTCCACGGGGTTGATTCACGCGATCTCAGGGAGCAGTGGCCACCGCCGGTCCAGGGGCTTGTGAAGCAGAAGGGTTCTGAGGGCCCTTCATTCTCTGAGTTCAGGTTGCAGCACTGTAGTCACTGCACTGATTCACTCACGCGTCAGATGTGACTGGGCACCCACTGTGGGACAGGCAAATGTAAAGGCACAAGTGTGTGTCGAGTGAATGAGTGACAGGCTGAGGAGAAAACAGCTCTGTGTCTGACACCGGTTGTCCTCCCTGATCATTCTAGCTGCACGGATTTACTGAGCACCTGCTATGGGCCAGGTGTGGAGACATTGGAGTCTGGAGTTGAATCATCTGACCTTTCTTTCTAAAACACAGAGGTGTTTGGGCTGCTTAGAAGGGGATTAATAAAAGCTGGGGTTTCTTCCTTGACTTTCCTTCCATTTTATGGAATAACCCTCTAAGATATAGGAACCCTCAGCGTGTGTCTACCCTCAATCACTTCCATATTTGAGTGTGAAGGCGGGATGGAGGCAGAGAGGCAATCGTTGAAACTTCTGAGCCCATCCCCAAGCACAGATCCCCAAGGTTACCTCCTGATCCCAAGCAGTGCTTCCATAGGGGCATACTCAGCACTGAGAGAGCAGGGGAGCATCAGAGAGGCAGGTGACACAGGGCAGCCCACAGCCTGAGCTGGCTCTGAAAAAGCAACGTGCTATCGTGGCCACAGAACTGGACTGAGACCCAAGCTGAAGCCACAGCACCCCTTGTAACCACCTGTGGGACTGTCGGCAGACCACGTTACAACGCTGGGCCTCAGCTTCCCTGTGTGTGAAATGAGCCGGCTGGGTGAGGTGGTCTCTAAGATTCACTCCAGCTCTGACACCCTCTGACCCCTTGAGAAGATCCTCAAGGCCCTCCAAGGAGGCCTACAGGGAGTGGTAGCCAGCTTGGTGGAATTTCACTCTGGGGTTTTCTCTGATCCCATCGGCAACCTCGCCACAGCCATCTCCATCATCACAAGCACCAGCGCCACTGTTTTAAGGAACTGGCCTGGAGAGAGGTTTCCCCAGAGGTCCCCCCGTGTGAGTCAGAGGAAGTGCTCTTCACACCTACATAAAGCTGTCAGACAAATGGGCCCATAAATGTAAATGTGTAGAATATGCCCTAGTGGGTCTCTGCTACCCAGTGGGTCCCCACACACCTGCACACTGCTGTCATGAGCATGCCAGATTGAATTCATGGGGAAAATTGCATTGAGAATTGAATATGGAATCAGCCTGCATCTTAGCTATCATCATTCACAGGCACCAAGAGAAGTCAAGGTTGATTATATTTCAGGTTGATTTATACTTACTACTGGGTGATGTGGTCCCTCTGGCTAAGCTATCCATCAATGCCCTGTCTCCATGGCTTCCCAGGAGTGAGGGGGAGGAGGCCCCAAGTCCTGTGTCAGGCTCTAGGACCTGGCGACTGAGAAATGAAGCATCCGTAACTGGATGTCAGAGATGGGTCTGAATGGGCCATAATGTGTTGCCCCGTTATTCCAGTGGCTGATGATGACTCTGTACTCCTGAGAAGGCTGGACGCTCTTTGGCCCTCACTGAAGACTCTGCATATGGCCCCAGGCCTCACTGAAGACTCTGCATATGGCCCCAGGCCTCACTGAAGACTCTGCATATGGCCCCAGGCCTCACTGAAGACTCTGCATATGGCCCCAGGCCTCACTGAAGACTCTGCATATGGCCCCAGGGTGGCCTTTGGCTGAGACCAGCCCATGCTCAGCTCACCTACAGTTCTTCAGGACCGTATCTCCAGCCATCTGGGAAGATTTCTGAAGAACTCTCCTTTGGATGGGCAGCATACAAAAAGGGAAGTGAGGTAGTGAAGATTGCCTGGGACTTGTCAAGACCAGCTCACTTTCCCTGTGACCACAACCTTGTCACAAGCAGAAACGTGGTCTAAGCGATCTGACTCCAGGGTTGGTGTGCTTACCTTTGTAAATACTGCCTCCACGGGTGTCCAACTTAAATGACCTTAGTTGGATATGCCGCGTCATCACATTTACAGTAATAGTCTAGGTTTCAAGATCTGAAGACGGAATGATATGTTTGTAGATATCTCTACTGGCATCTATAAACTGGTAGAGGCATAGGCTAAGTTTTAACGGTCTTGGGCTGGGGTGGGGGTATATTGCACTTCAAGAACACAGAAAATAACAGAATTGGCGGGGTCCAGCTGGGATGGGCTGGATCTGGCCTCTGAGGTCACTGGGTGATCGTCCACGGACAATATTCCCGATGGTTAGATTTGGGGGGTGCTAGTGGATTTAAAACACTCGACTTCATTAAGGGATTCTTGCATGTGATGGGTGTCAGTCTGTTTACCTGACCTATGGGTTATCAGATCTACTTCAAAGAAGAGCAACAAATCCATGCTACATTGTAGAGTTAATCGGTGGATGGTCGGTATGTCTGAGTTTTTGTACTACACTGATACCTCATCTTTGTGGCATCCCTCCCGACCCAGGACCCAGGTGGAAAATCAGAACAGTGGCCATTTCCCAAGGCACATAGATTTTACTCGTAAGTTAGCAACCCAGAGCCCTTCATTAAGACTCTATTTATTGTTAATTTACAAACTGTTCTAACAAACATGACTACCTGGTTTCCAGGTCCACAGCAGACTGAAGAAGGCGGCTGAATGAGGGGATAAAAGGGTGTCCGTTGGCAGAACTAAAGGGAGTTTGACAGTGTGGTAGGAGGAGAGAGCTCTTGCAAAGCATGGCTCAGGGAGTGGAAACGCATTTTATTTAGAAAAACCTTTATGTATTCCAAATAAGAAAACATAAAATAGTTTGTCTTAAAGTACCATACACACTAAGACATGAGGTGGTACTGATTTCGTAAGTAGTGATTGTATATTTATAGTCTTCTAAAGATTTTTATGTCTATCATTTTTGTTTTATTTTTATTATTATTATTATTATTATTGGCTGCATTTGGGTCTTCGTTGCTGTGCACGGGCTTTTCTCTAGCTGTGGTGAGTGGGGGCTACTCCTCATAGCAGTGTGTGGGCTTCTCAGTGTGGTGGCTTCTCTTGCTGCGGAACACGGGCTCTAGGTGTGTGGGCTTCAGTAGTTGTGGCACGTGGGCTCAATAGTTGTGGCTCATGGGCTCTAGAGCACAGGCTCAGTAGTTGTGATGCACAGGCCTAGTTGCTCCGAGACATGTGGGATCCTCCCAGCCAAGGGCTCAAACCCGTATTCCCTGCACTGGCAGGTGGACTCTTAACCACAGCACCACAAGGGAAGTTCCTATTTATCATTATTTCTCTCTTTAGACTCTGCCATTTTAAACATTTGGTTTAAGCTGTTATTGCTTTGCACTATGAAGGCAATTTTGCAGATTTTTTTTTGGGTGGTGGGAAGGTGGTACCATTTTTCTGTTAATGACACTTGGATTACAGTGTGATGATTTTGCTTGGTGCAGATGGGATCTACAGTCAAGGTAATTAATTCTGACAGAGTCCCCTTTTTGGCTTCTCAGTGGCAATCTGAGCTGCCCTTCTGTCACTCATGTGTTACCCTCACTCCTCTGAGTTTATGTTTCACTGTTTTGTGGCAACTCACAGATACCCTGTGCCCTGCCAACCTCCACCTCCACTGATACCCTCTGTGCCCCCCAAAGCTGAGTCCTGGAGATGAGAGGCAAAGCCATGTCCCCACCCACATATCCCCTCCGCATCTTCTGTCCCCTCAGGGCATAGAGGGCAAGTAAAACTCTAGGACAGGATAGACTGTTCAAGGGTCAGGATGAAGTCATGCTGAAGGTCTGAGTGGTGGACATCAGTGATTTCCAGAAGCCAAAAGCCAAAAGATTATCATGACCAAGACAGATAGAAAGTCTGCATTCCAGAAGCCCAGCAACAGAGGAGCAAGCAGTCAGTCCTCAGGTGCCAAGACAGGTGAGTCAGGGAGTCCAGAGGGGAGGGTTGTCCAGAAGGAAGGGTTGTCCAGAAGTCCAGCCCAAGCAGACAGAGCATGCCGGGGGAGCCCATCCTAAGCTTTCAAATCTCAGAAAAAAAGGACTCTCATTGATAAAAGAAAAGGACAGTGCAAGAGGGGACTAGGCTACCTGCCCTTTATTTATCCCTGTTTTTCTTTTTTCCATTCGGGTATGTTTTGTATAAAAACTTAGTCTCCAAAGAGAATCTCCCAGATACCAGCTAAGGCCCAGGCAGGGCAGTCAGCAGCTGACTGTGCAGAGCACTGCTTTCCTGCTGTCATCACACTGGCTTAGAGAAATGATTGTAGACTCCAGGATTCCCAAGCTGATGTTTGCCCAATGATATATATGTCTTTTATATTTATAATGTTAAAAAAAAAAGGAAAAAATGAGTTCTGTGGGTCCTAGGCAGGTAAAAGGGGGCCAGCTCTGCCTGGCTTTGTGGAGGAGTAAGCTGTGTGTCCAGCTCTTGGGGAGCTCTGGGAAGACAGCCCTCTGGGGTCACTGGCCCCAGGGCCTGAGTTACCAACTCTCTCCCAGCGTCCCAAAGGCTGAGGGGATACACAATCCAACAGGAATGAAAGTGAGGAGAGGTTGGACAGGAACAGTCTAGCTGTACGACATTAGACCTCAGGTTACTCATTCGTAAAATAGAGCCCAAAATGTCCACATTACTGGGTCATTATGAAGATTAAATAATGCCGGTATGCTGTAGGCACTCAATAAATCAAGCTCCTCTTTTTTTCCTTAGGCAGGATAAGCCTTTTTTTTCACAACTATTATTATTTACTTTTGTTATTAACACAGTCACTCATAACGACCACTCCCCTGCAACGCCCAAGGTTTCATACTCCATTTTGACTTTCCTCTTCTTCCTCCACATCCCCTCTCTGAACCTATCACCACTTCCTTGACGTGTGGCCTCAGGAGGGCACACGTCAGTCTCCAGTACCAGGGACCCAGGTCCTGCATCTGTGGCATGTGCTGAGGCTGTGTGGACACTAGATGGCGCCCTGTCCCCATGCAAGTGCTCCTTCCTGGGTGCCAGACTGCAGATGACAGCTCCAGGCCCCAGACTGGAAAACCCCAGCTGATTTAGAGTCCTGCTAGCCTGACTCAGCGCAAAAGGCTCCCTTCAGCCCCACATGGACTCACTCCTCTTTTCTTGCCTCCTTCTCCTGCTTAGGTTCTAATTGATGCACTGTATTTTATACACCTTAAATTTCATTTCGGGAAAAAAGTGAACTATGCTTTTAAGCCCTTGTTTCAAATGCATCTCTTTGATGACGCACCCAGTCTACCTACCCTTGGACCCCAGCACCTGGCTTAGTGCCTAACTCACACCTGGTATTTATTGAACGAATGAATGATTTTTGAAGTAATAGGTGAATCTTGTCATTTAAAAAGTCAGCATCTATTTGAGTTTCTAGCTGAAAATATTTAGTATATAAGGTTTGCTTGGGGACAAGTGACTTTGCTCTAAAATGGTCCCTCTGATGTTACATAAGGTATAGTTTCACTCTGATATCGAGCTCTGTGCCCTGACCAAGGGGGCTGTTCAAACCACCTTTGAAAAGCTCATCAGGCTCTATCTGAAGACATTCTTCATATCTTGACATTCTAGGGACTTGGCCATCATCTGCTCTTACACATTTAGAACGCATCCTCCCAGAGGGATTAACCAGTTGGGTAAAGTTCCAGAGACTTTCTCTTTCAGGGTGTCAATGGCGGTGGCAGCTCTGTGAGCAGTGGGAGGTTGCTGGTCCCGAGCCTGAAGCCTGGTTGTTGAATCCTCATCTCCATCCTAAGCCTTGACAGCTTCTCCTGCTTGCAAAAGAAAATGAGGCCAGAACAGGCAGGGTGGGGTGGTGGAAGGAGACGGCCTCACCTTGGTAGAGAGTCTGGGTATTTTTGTTCTCCTGAAAAGCTGTCCATGGGGACTTAGATGAGTTCCCTAACTTCTCAATTCAACTACTTACAAAAGTTATGTGTGCAGTTGGAGGAGGCTGGACTGTATAACTTCTAAATCTGCCTCTGGCTGGAGATAAATTTGCCAAGAGCACAGGCTGGGCTTGGAAAAAAATGCTTGCTTGAGTCCAGCTCCACCATTTACTGTAAGTTACCTTTGGCGAGTTGCCAGTGTATCTGTGGTCCAGAGGATGTTGTGGATCACGTGTGATCACACGGGTACGCTGCTTAGCACCAAGCCAGGCCTCCGCTATGGTTTCCTGTGGACCCACAGGAGGGGAGGTCTCCACTCTGCAATGGCCCCAGCGTTCCATCAGGGGAGAAGCTAAGTGGTTTCTGAACTGGGGCAAACCAGAGGCCACAAGGCTGTCATGCCTGAAACCCAAGCTTTAGTTCTGCTTGGAAAACAGCCATTTCAGGGCTTCTGTACAAAGGATTTGTTTCCCAGATTCATTTTCCTTTTGGCCAAATGAAAGGATCAAAATGATCTTTGTCTTTGTTTTCACTTCCCTCATATCAAATCTCCCCCAAGAGGGAGTGTCACCAAGCTTGACATTCCACTCACCTAGCTAGCAGCCCGACTAGCTCATCAACAGTAACTGGAGAGGCCGCCCAGCTGGGGGCCACACAGCGGCAGCAGCGGCCTTGCTCAGGCAGAGCGGGTAGACCAGGCTGCGGGCCCCAGGCCAGCCCCTCTGCTCTCTCATCCTCAGTATCGCATACGTTCGGAGAAGCAGGCTGGCTCAGGCCCTACAGCGAGGCTGTGCATGTGTGTCACACACCCAGGCTCCCAGAACTGATGGCTTCTTCAGATCAGGCTGTGCCGGGCTGGAGGCTCAGGAGCTAGACAAGAGGTCTGAATTCTGCAAGTTCTGCTGTGAAAATTGGGGTCCTTTACGGAGTGAGAATATCCAGGAGTGGGCCAATGAAATGGGCAACACACTTGACCAGAAGCCAGACGACGTGAGCTCACGTCCCTCTGCCACTAACTGAAGGTGAGGTTGTGTGGCCTTAGGAAAGCCATTTAACCTGAGTATTGGTATAGTCATCAACCAATCTGGGATGGCGACTCCTGCTTCCCAGGTAAGATTGTGAGCATGAGAGAGTTTTGCAAATCGTAAAGTAGGGTTCGCGGTTGGGGGTTACTGTTCTAGTGGATAGACCTGGAGTCATCTGCATTTGCTGGGTTATTTGAGAATATCTGAGTCTGCTCTAGAAAATAAGAGAAACAAACAAATAAAGTGGGTAGATAAAATTAAGTGTAGAAGCAAATGGCTTGAGAGACAAGTCAGATGTAGATAAAGAGAGTGAACCGCAGCGTGAACATAGATAGGAAGGGATGGAGGAGCTGAGCAGGCTATGAATATTCATGATTTCGCACTAAATATACATGAGGCACACGAAGCATCAAATATTCAGGATACGTCAAACACACACGAGACCCAAGAGGCACTCAGTCTTCAATCAGCTGCCCGTTGGTGACGCCCATCTGGTCCTATTCTAACCCCTAGAAATGCAGATAAGCACCATGGCTTTCAGCTGACTAATTGACGAGCTGCAGCTGTGCCCCGCCATCTCTGCCCGAGGCGCGTTGATAGAGCACCTGTGTGGTTGGTCCCAGAACCTTCTGTCTTTCGCTCAAAGCCTCAACTCTGGTGCTTGTGACCACAGCGTCAGCAGGAAGGGCTGATGTGCCAGAGGGACAGGACACCCAAGCATTGTGCAGCCCAGGACTCAGCGGTGTGGACCTTCCACAGTGTCCTAAGTGTGTTCACCACCCCGTCTCTCTCTCCCTGCCTTGCTTCCCGCTGTGATTTAAATCGATCCAATCAACCACATGATTGGTGACTTGCTGGTAGAGGAGTTGGAGGCTCCCCTTGCTGCAAGGTAATTTCCCCCACGACACCTGGGGCCAGAATGGGGGCCTTGGGGCTGGGGGAGGGAGGCCTGCATGCTTCCAGCTCTCCAGCTTGGCTGCTGAGATGCGGGTGCTGTGTCTACATGTGTGGAGGGTGGAGGGGGCCTTCAGGACCCAGTCCTCGTCAGGTGGGTCAGCTCCCACACAGCGCGCCGAGCAGTGCCTGAGACCACACACTGTGTACGGGTTCCCAGCGACCCTGCCGCTCTCTTCCCTTGACCTAAAAGGAGAGGAAGTCAAGTGATTTCAGCAACCACTGGACAGAATCTCATGCTCACCTCACTGGCCTGACCAGTGTTCCAGTTTTCTCACCATCGCCTTCCCATAGCCTCTTCTGAAAGTCATCCGTGAGAGGCCACGTGTCAGAATGCAAAGAAAATTGGGCCAGAGTCCTGCGTCTGCCACATACTAGCTGTGGGATGTAAGCAGGTCACCTAAACTCTGGGCCTTGGTTTCTTCATTAGTAAAATGATGCCTGACCAGGCACTTGTAACAGCTGATGTTTGTTTAAGGACCCCAAGCACAGACAAGGCAGGTAGTTCATTTTATTTTACTTTACTTACTCTACTTGATTTTTTTTTTATTTTATTATTTTTTGGGGGTACACCAGGTTCAATCATCTGTTTTTATACACATATCCCCGTATTCCCTCCCTTCCTTGACTCCCCCTGCCTCGAGTCCCCCCCACCCTCCCCGCCCCAGTCCTCTAAGGCATCTTCCATCCTTGAGTTGGACTCCCTTTGTTATACAACAACTTCCCACTGACTATTTTACAGTTGGTAGTATATATATGTCTGTGCTACTCTCTCGCTTCGTCTCAGTTTCCCCTTCACCCCCCGCCCCCTCCCATACCTCGAGTTCTCCAGTCCATTCTCTGTATCTGCATCCACTCTACTTGATTTTATTTTATTATTTAGACTTAAAAAAAAATAGACATATGGGTGCTGGCCTAGATCCTAACATATGGAGATGAAAATTCAGCTCCTGTTCCTAAGGAGGTTGCAGTCTGCATGGAGGAAAATACAAGAAAGTAGCCTGGTGTAGGGGGCGAGGACGCACCTAGGGAACTCAGATTAACTCGGGGAGGCTTGGAAGAGTTCCTGGAGGACGTGGTACTTAGTTTGAATGCTCGAAGACAGATCTAGAGACAGAAGGATGAGCTCAGTAGAAGGAATGGCGTGGACGAGGACAGAGTATTAGAAGGTTGATTCATCAGGAGAGGGAGAAGTGTTGTAATAAGTGGTTGTGGCAGGATAAGGGTGATTTGGAGAGATTGTTCTGGTACCTTAGCAGAGGACAGACTAACAGGAGTAGAAATGGGAAGAAGTTCAGAGATTGTCAGCCACCTACCCAAGGTCCATGGGAAGGGTGGGTCCTCGTGCGTGACTCACTCTTTCCGGGCCTTCTCCTCAGGTTTCTCAGAATCTCAGAAGGGCTTGATAGGTGCCTCTGCAGCCAAGTGGCTGTCAGCCCCCACCCTGGTGGCTGCAGATCAAGCCGCCCGGGAAGGGAGGGGAGGGGGAAAGGCTGCCCAGTCCAACCTCACGTCATCAGAGACCCAGACCAAGGCCAGGTTGAGAGCGTGATGGACCGGGTCGGGGCGGCTCGGGGACAGGCAGGTGTGTAGAGGAGGCCTCCGCAGACCCTGCTGTCCTGCCCAGCCAGCCTCAAGAGGGTCCTGCGGGATGTAGAGGAAGAGAGGGAAGGAAGAGGAGGCTTAACAGGCGACCTCACAGCTGCTCCTCGCTCCTGTGTTGCCAGCCCCCTGCTCAGCCAAAGGGCATTTTGTTTCAGAAGCGAACAGGGCATCAGTGAGCAAGGCAAGGTCCCGCCCCTCCCCAATCCCCACCCCCCTGACTCACCCTGTGCAAGACCAGCCTTCTAGGCAGGGGCTTTAGAAACCCCGTTTTATTACCATGGAAACTTACTGACCATTCAGGGAGCTGTTTGACAGGGGCTTCCTTTCTATGGGATGGTCCTTGTGGAGGAAACCATCTTATTGTACGGGTATCAATCTGGGTCATATCAGGAGACAGAAACCACACAGTAAGTTGAACAGGGATGTTTCACATAAAAAGTTTTTTTTTTTTTTTTGGCTGCATCGGCTCTTAGTTGCAACACGTGGGGTCTTTTGTTGTGGTGGGCAGGCTCTTCGTTGTGGCGTGTGGGCTTAGTTGCCCCGCAGCGTGTGGGATCGAACCCACCTCCCCTACATTGAGAGGCGAATTCTTAACCACTGGACCACCAGGGAAGTCCCTCACATGAGGACCTTTTAACTATAACAGGGGATTGGAGTTACAGGAGATGGGGTAGTAGAAAGTAATAAGAGGGCTAAATAATGCAACAAAAGCAGATGTAAGGGCATCTGCTATCCCTAGGGCTGAGATGGGGGACTGAGAAAGAGCCCCTGCCCCGCCCAGAGCTGACCCAAGCCTTGCTGGACAGTGCACGGTTGTGGTTCCTGCATGGCTGAGAAGCCACTGGGGTACAGGTGACATGGCAGACTCGCTGGAGATCTCAGCTGGGAACTTGCTCAAGATCTGCCCTCCAGAACCTGCGGGAAATCTGCCCTCCAAGGGCACCGAGGAAAGCTGTTCACGGGAAGGTGCCTCATCATGGGCACTTTTTATGTGTACTTTCCTCACACAAAATATTGAAAAGGCATGAGTTGAAGGGTTAAGATTTAATCAAAGTAATCATTTTTTACTGCTTTCTCAAAGACAGTCTTAAATGAAATTGTCTCCTCTCCCGTCCATTCTCCTGCAAATATGTGGTGGTGAAGAACATGGTGGCAGGGTACGGTCAGGCAGGACTGTGCTGAGTCTAAAGCACCAGCTGTTTACCCACCACTGCTTCTGCACCATCGGTATACATGTCGACACAACAGAAAAGGACAGAGCAATTTAGTACTATTATTCAAACAGTTTTGGCCCTGCAAGGCCCCTGAAAGTATCCTGAACTGTTGGTTTCCAGCACACCTCTTTCTTGTCCAGATTCTTAATCAGTTGAAAAATAAAATAAAACTAGGGTCCAGGTGTCATTTTTTATTACCGATAGAGACCAGGTTGAAGGATGTAGCGTCAGGTCTGTCAACCATGCAGGCTTGATAATATCAAACCCAGTCAGCCACACAGGGCTGGCCTGGAAATAGACCGTGTGTGTGTGTGTGTCTGTGTGTGTCTGTGTGTGTGTGTGTAGGGCTGGGGAGGGCTTGGGGAACATCGCCCAAAGAGAGCAGAGCACGGGTGGTCTGCAGCTCCTCTCCCCCGGGAGACAGAGGCCAGGGCTGAGCTGAGCATGGTCAGTTATTCGTCAGACAGAGGAGTCCTTGGCCTTCATAAGACAGGGGAGGAACCCAGCCCTGGAACGGGAGTCTCAGATGCTTCCCACCCTCATATTCCACATTCGAGAAGTTTTCCCTCCTCCCCATGTCTGTATCCTACCCAGCTAAAAATGACCTCTGAGTAGCCAGTTCCCAAGATTTCTTGTCATTTCTCAGATGTGCTCAGCACCCCTCCTGAACGCCTTTGCAACTTTCTATATCCTAGATCAAAAGTAATCAGATGCTTTTTCAGACAAGTAAAAGAGATTGAAAGTTCCCTTGTTGAGAGGCAGTGGGAGGTTGGAGAAGAGAAGAGACCAGCTTCTGGCTGGGTCTCGGAGGGGCTGTATGGTGGTGTGACGTTCACAGTTCAAGACGCGGCTGGTCAGAAACCCCGGGTCAGGGCAGGCGGAAGTGACCAGCCTCTGGGTAACTGAGTCCCCACTGCCATGCTCATGTACTTGTAATGTGTCCTGGGAACTCAGCCATTTGAAAGAGGCCCCTTTAGGGTGACCAGATGCTTGTGTCCACCCTCCAAGAGGCGCCACCTCTGAGAACTTGGAAAAGCAAACAAATCATTCGATGTCTAAACAGACTTCAAGCCCAGGGAGTGAGACAAGCCTGGGCCGCTGCAGCACAGGCCTTTCTAGTGAGTAAATATTTGTGCTGCCAGATGCGCACGCCCGTGGTCCCCCTGGACGGTGCTCCACCGCCGTGGAGAGCTCCGCTTGCCCGCTGCGCCCTGATCAGCTGCCAGTTACTTCCACCCATCTGCTGGCGCGTGTGTGACATCATCTTCATCTGAACACATGGAGCGTTTGTAGCAGGCCGCGCTAAGTTTACAGGTCATTTTATGTTGATTGTGTTTTTGAGTGGCTGCTTCCCTGAGTGTGCGGAGAGGGCCTGTGATTCACCAGTGGCGCTCTCCCAGTCGCTCCCACAGCCCAACCTTTCTCCGGGGAAGATTTCCTTTTAGACAGTTAATCCGCATCACAAGTCTGGATTCCCATTAGGTCTGATCAAAGAGATTCTCTGTGATCTGCCCTGCCCTTACAGCACCACATGTGTTGATTTATTTCACTAATAGCCTCTGTCTTTAATGTTGCTGACAGCCTGTGGGAGCTTAGATAAATATCATCTAAGCCAAGAACATCAGTAAGCGTGCAGGGACCTTAAACAAGGCCAACCTTTGAGTTAAGAGTTTGGGATTTTGAAATGGAAAGCTTTTCCAGCCCTCACAAAGAATTTTTTTTAAGGCAAGCAAACAATAAGTGTTGTTATTAGGCATTTAGAAATTAATTTTTTAGAAGAAACAAAACCTTAAAGATAAACCCCAGGTCTTTATCTTCAAATGTGAACTTCTCCCTCAGAACCCCACATTTATGAAGTTTCATTTGGGGAGTATCTGTTTCCCACAGCTTGGTCTCCAAATAGTTTGTAAGAGCTCTCACTCTTTTTTTTTTTTATTGGAATATAATTGCTTTACACTCTTGTACCAGCTTTTGAGGTACACCAAGGACAATCATCTGTATTTATACACATATCCCCGTATTCCCTCCCTCCCTCAAGAGCTCTCACTCTTAAAGCCCATTCATAAAGAAGTGATATTTAAAGGCGCTCAGTTTTTTTTTTTGTAATTAACTAATTATTTATCAACTGTGTTGGGTCTTCGTTGCTGTGCGTGGTCTTTCTCTAGTTGTGGCAAGAAGGGGCTACTCTTCGTCACAGTGCGCGGACTTCTCATTGAGGTGTCTTCTCTTGTTGCAGAGTACGGGCTCTAGGCGCTTGGGCTTCAGTAGTTGTGGCACTCGGGCTTAGTTGCTCCAAGGCACATAGGATCTTCCTGGACCAGGGAGCGAACCTGGGTCAACTACATTGGCAGGCAGATTCTTAACCACTGTGCCACCAGAGAAGTCCCTAAACGAGTTCAGTTTTGCTTCAAAACTGAGTTTCTTGATTGTTTACTTGGTTTGAAAGAGTTAACTCTGGGGTTTGGGTAATTGACATGCTGTAGAGGACCTAGTTACCTCCTCAGCATGTCTGACCAGTGGGACTTTACATCAGATTACCTGGAGAGTTTTAATCACACAGCTTCCAGGGGCCCATAGATCACCCTCTTCATTTTAACATATGGCAGTTTCAGGGCATGATGGGTTCTCCCAGGTTACGGATGATTTTCTGTTGGTTGAACTTTAGAATGGCTGCTTCTCTGGGCATGTAGGGAAGCACCTCCTTTCACCACTTAAATCTGAAATTCTGGGGCCAAGACATGAAAATCCAGGTTTTCATAAAACTCCCATTTTCACACAAAAAAATCACCAAAATGATTATGATGTATGCAAAGTTCTGATGTGTTTCAGAACTTACTAACTTTGCTTTGCCAGATTTCATTCGTTTCATACCTCTCTAAGATGGGTTCCGGAGATTGGTTTCCAGGACATATCAGACTCATGTCAGGTACCCACCAGCTGGGCATTGGCAGCACTGACCTCTTGGCATAAATGAAAACGCTGAGCGGTTTGTACATTTCTGCATCCTTGGTCCTGTGCTGCTCTCTCAGACCTGCACTTTCTCCAGAGCTCCCAAAGTTAAGGGATCTGAAGATGCTGAATCTGACCTGTTGGCAGCATGGGTACCTTGCTGAGAAGAGGATGAAGTGAGCATTTGGCTTCCTGGTGCTGGCATACACATGTTAATTTTAGGCTCTTCATCTGCTTTGGTAGATAAATCACAAACATTTCCATGAATAACTGCGTCTGTTATGCAAATTATTTTCTGTCTGCTGGTCTGTTGAGAATAATGTTCCCTAATTACAACAATTATTTACTTAAGAGAAAATCAGCTTTCTTACCACCTTCTCTGTTTGAGAGAGGTCTCCAACTGCTGCAGGAGCCCTTGTGTCTGGAAGGGCTGGAGGACTCTACCTTTGTGGGCCTGTGGTCTGAGTTTGCAGGTCCTGGGACAGAGAAGAATCCAAATGCCATACATTAACTCATTCATACGTTTATTCCACGCGTGTTTATTGAACACCTACATCATGCCAAGAACTGTGCAAGGCTGGGTATTCAGAGCTGAATAGACCCAGTCTTGTTCTCCATAATTCAGAGTCAGCATGGTGTTCTGATGAGGGGTAAGTGTAAGGGGTCATGTAAGTTCAAGGAGGGTCCCAAGTCCAGGATCAGGAAAAGCTTCCAGGCAGAGGTGACATCTCACTCTGCTCCAGCCATGCTGGTCTTTCCTGCAGTTGCAGATTCTTAGGCACTCCAACTATTTCACTCTCTGTTCCCTCAGGATTAAATGCTGTTCCCTCTCCTTTTGTCTGTCTCCTCCCATACATCTTTAGGTCTTGGCATAAATACCACTTTCTCAGGGAGGCTTCCTGACCTCACTCTGAACAAATCTAAATGACGATTCCTCTGCTATTTTTCTTTCCCACCTGCTCATTCCTTTACAACACAAATATATTTGTATCTATGGAAATCTTTAAATTAACTGTTTATTGTTCCTACTAGCATGTAAGCTCCTCAAGGTAGATTTTCCTCTACTGTATATACAATAGTGTCTCCCATACAGAAGACACTCAGTAAATACTGGTGGGACACATGACTGATATTACCCAACAAAGGCAAGTCAAGAAGCCTTCTGGATCTCAGTTTCTTCATCTAAGATGGGGTTTATGTACCTGCTTCACAGGGTTTTTGGAGTGTGGTTACCTGAGCGATGTCCCCCCCCACATTTTCGCATCCTAATCCTTGGCACCTGTGACTATGTGACCTTATATGGCAAAAGGGACTTTGCAGATGTGATTGAATTAAGGATCTTGAGAGGGGGAAATTATCTTGGATTATCCAGAGGGGTCTGATGTAATTGCAGGGGTCCTTATATGAGGGAGGCAGGAGATCAGAGGGACAGAAGGCGATGTGGTAACAGAAGCAGAGAGAGACTTGAAGATGTTGTGTGGCTGGCCTTGAAAATGCAGGAAGGGGTCACAGACCAAGGACTGCAAGCAGGAAGAGGAAAGAAACAGATTCTCCCCTGAGCCTTCACAGCGAACAACCCCCCCACCCCCGACACCTTGATTTAGCCCAGCAAGACTTACTCTGGACTTCTGACTTCCAGAGCTGTTAGAGAAAAAAAAAATGTTATTTTAAGCCTCTAAATGTGTAGTAATTTTGTTACAGCAGCAACAGAAAACTAATACATGTAGGGATCCAGTGAAATCTTGTGTGGGATGACTCTTGGAAAAACACAAAGCCAGGAGTCATTACTAGCTTATGACAACTCACCCCTTGTTTATTCCATTTCTGTGCGGAGCTATGTAAGTTCCAGCTACTATAATGAGGCGAGATGCTTGAATAATAGCCCTACACCCCAAGGAAGGGTGTATTTTCATGTTTATAATTGCCATAGAGCTTGAAAATCTTCTAGGTCTTATAGTTCCTAATTATGTTCTCATGCATACGTATCAATTACCCACGCGTTCCTACCTAGCTTGTTACTGCAAAGATATTTTAAAATATATATATTTGGAACAGTTTCCTCTGCATGCATCTCCCTCTGAAAATATCCTATGATATATTTCACCTCCACTGCAATAATCCACTCCAGTTGGGACATGCCTGCCAATCTTCCCCTGAACGATGAAATGAAACCTCCACTGTCGCCTGCTGCAGTTTCAAGCCTGCTTATTCTACCTGGCAATTCTCTCCTCTTAACTCCCAGTAGCTTCATTGCAGATTTGGTTCTCTGGGTCTATGTCTGCTTTACTGCGTATGGTCTGCAATCCAGGACGGACCAGGGAGTGCCTGAACCAGGAGGTTATATTGAAATGGCAGTGGATGGGGGAAAAAGGGTGTATTTTTGTATATTTTTGCTTGCTGTTTCTCTTTATTAGAAGTGGCTCTGCAGAGTCTGTACTTCTGGGCCACTGAATTTCCACCGAGTCTCAGTGCTAGGGAGGCATTTTTGTCTGCAAATCAATGACTTTGCCAAGTGATAGCATGTGAAGTCCTCAAGTGGCCCTTCTGGTGATTTTTGGTCCACCTGACTCAGTTTACTAATTTGCAAGTCAATTTTCTTCTTCCCTGGTTCCCCTCTTTCCTTCTGTTCCTTCTCTCCCTGACTGCTCCCCCCGTCCTAGAGATGCCGATAGGAACTGCTTGTCTCTGTTGGGAGAATCACAGTAGATCTTCGTCGGGTATTTTCATCAAATGGACCAATGTCATTCTGTTGGTGAGCTAAAAGATGGTGGTCTGCCTCAATTTTTTGACAGTTACATGGAACTTAAAATTTCTTTTGTGAAAGAAGAGATTTCACCTGTGGAACCTCTATTTTATAACATGTGAGTTGTAACATTAGGTAAAACCTTTAACCTCTCTGCATCTTGGTTTCTTTATCTGTAAAATGGGGATAATAATATAAACATGGTAGCATCATTGGGAGGATTAAATGAATTATTATGTAAAATGCTTGTCACACATGGGGCATGATCACTTGGAAAACACGTATTGTGTCCTCTGTCCCCTGACTCCATTCTCATGCTTGACATGCATACACACTCCCTGGTGAATATGCTTTAAAGGAAGATTCTGGGGTTTTAGTCCAGAGAGTCAGATTTGGTGGGTCTTGAGAGAAGCCTGGGAATGTGCACTTGGAGCAAGCTGCCCAGGCGACATTGGCACAGGTGGTCTTCAGACTCTACTTTTAGAGGCTGTTCCGTGGGCTGGGAAGATGGTGAGCTTGGACCATAAGCATCTTCAGGGCAGTGCCTGTGTGACATCAATTTGTATATAATCTTAGTGCCTGTCACAGAGGAGATGCCCGATACACATTGGCCAATGTTAAAGGAGTACTTCTGTGCACTTTCCATATTACCTGATTTATTTTTTCAAGCTTTGCTCCTCACTGGGCAATTAGATGGCTGTGTATAAAGTATACTAGTGAGACAACCCATCCTCTAAACCCTGAAACATATTTCTAGGGGACATCTGGAGTCCCCATTCTCCTCCATTCCTGCAGGTCCAAATCTACCCATCTTTCAGTCAGCCCCAGCTCAGACCCATGTTCTCTATGATACCTTCCCTAGTTAGAGCTAACATCACCTTCCTCATCAACCAGTTTCTCTGTATCATGTAAAACAGGTTAACTCATACAGCTTACGGATGTGCATTGGCGCTCTCAGCAAATTACATGCTCTTGATGGTTCTCCCCATAATCTCTCTCAAATCCATCCTCTACTGCCTACAATTGGCCCAGGCCCAGCTCCATCATCCTGCTTGTATTTATGACATTAGCTTCTTCTTTGACTGGGTCAGGTGACTGTGAGTTCTGGATGTTTACAATAAACTCTCCTTTAAGTAGGCTAGCTTGAGGGGTTCTCTCTCCATTCTTTATCTTCAAAAGAAGTGTGAGAAGCAATCAGTGAGTGGGCATGTAATGGTGCAAACAGTTTAAATTTGAATTTGAGATGAACCTGGGGGGACTCACCTTTCTTAAAGGCTGGAGCCACGAACATAGCTTCAGGAGAAACAAGCTGCGAATATCACACTTGTCTGTAACTAAGTGGAAAGCCAGTGCTTGTGTTTATGTATACAGTTAGCATTCTCTGTTACTCCTACTTGAGTGAGGGAGACTTTCCTGACTGGACACCTGACCTAGCACGAGTTGGGCTCATGGCCTGTTGTGGGGGAACTGCCAAGACTGAGGTTCGATGTGGAGAGTATTCTTTGCTGCCTTGGAAGATGGTAGCAGAAATGACAGATACAGAAGGAGTTGATCTAGCTCTTCCTTCTTCCCGTCCGATGGCAGCCTGGCCTGTCAAAGGGCTTAGTCTTTCCCCTGCTCTTCTAGATTATTTCTAAGGCGTTAGCACCACGCTGATGCTCTTGTAAAATCACACTGGCTGCTGTTCCCCTTGGACTGTGTCTCAGCCACCAGCTCTAAATGCCTTCAGATGTTCGAGTCAGCAGACCCAGCACCATCCTCGTTGGCCAAGGTGCTGTCAGCTAGTCAGCAAGTGCTTACGGAGTATCGCCTTGGGCTCATCTCTGCACCAGGTGCTCTATGCACTCGGCTTGTGTGTGCAGAAAACAGTTAATTGCCTGCTGAACGTGCTGTTCTGGAAGGGTTCTGATGCTTTGGCGAGCATTGCCAGGGCAACCAGACCAAGAGTCTGTTAATTAATTAATACTGCAGTGATCACACCCCATTCCAGCTAAAGAGAAGAGGAAGCTGGTTGGGATGTTTTTCTTCTCTGTGAGGGGCAGGTGAGAGGGAAACAAGGAGTTTCACAGTAGGGCTTTCATCCCATTTTAAAGCCAACCAGGACAAGACATGGAGAGAACTGGTGTTGGGAGGGAGTTATGGATGAAAAGAGTTCAACCCGTAAACAAGTGGATAACCAGCAGAAAAATGGTTGATGGATTTCTTAGGAGAGAATGAAACCACAGCATGAAGGCTCTATCAAGGGAGAAGCTTAATGCTGAGTTGGCGTTCAGGTTTCATGTAAAGTTTAGCCTTCTGATTAGGGCTGCCGAGAAGATCCACTTAGAAGGGCTTTTGTAGAAACAGTTGGGAATTCATGAAGAAAGACACAGCCGTGTGGGCTTTGTTTAATTTTGCATGTGTGTATGTATTCACAAAAACTAATGGGTCACTGTCCAAGTCCCCCAGTAATCCATGGGGAAGTTGGACGATCACTCATTGGTTTTTGTGATTACATATACACATGCAAAATTAAACAAAACAAAGGCTGTGCCCATAATGGTTTTTGACACAAGGATGCAAATCCTCTCTGCCCACATTCCTGGCTGCCTTTTGGTACTTTGAACCCCACTCTGTAAGCAAAGGTCTTTGGAATTAGGGTGGACTCCAAAGGAACTCATTTGTAGGTTGGACAGAGCCAATCAGATTCTTTCTATCTTTAAGTATTTCACTAAGAAGCTAAATTAGTTGATAATTAGGAGCTTAAGTGAGGAGGGGGTGGTCACAGAGACCTGTGCTAGGCAGCCATGTCTTCCACGAGCACCCAGGTGCAGTGAACAACACTGGGTGGGCAAGGAGAATTCATTCATTCATTCATTCTTTACTCATTCAAAGCTATTCACCAAGCACCTTCTATGCACCATACTCTCTTTTGGACACAGGTGATGCAATAGTGATTAAAACACAGTCCCTTTCCTCATAGAGTCTATATTCTAGTGAGGCATAGGAGAGACATAAAATAAGTAAACATACATTATACACTCAGGCAGTAAGAAGTGCTATGAAGGCAAAGAAAGCCACTAGGGCCATAGAGGTTGATGGGGTTGAGAGGCTGCTATTTAGATAAGAAGGACAGGAAAGGTGAAACAAGGGAACAGTCTATGTAGCTATCTAGGAGAAAAGGAAGAAGGGGGTGGCTGAGGGGATTAGGGACAAGGCTGCATGTGGTCATAGAGAAGTGGAGAGAGGGATGCTTTTGAGATCTGGCTGTCCTACTGTCCTTGGGTTCTGTGAGATAACCTGCTATACATCTAATGAATTACCCCTTTTTGCTTAAGCCAGTTTGAGTGACTTTCGTTTTCTTGCAGTTAACAGATTTCAAAGTCATCTGCAAATCCACAAGGTGAATCTAAAGCAGTTATAAGCTACCTTGAATTTCTGTCAAGGCTCCTTAGTCAGAGCATGTGGCTCTTTATCTCCACCTGGTGCCAAAATTCTGGAGATGCAGGTGCCTTTACAAAGGGGCAAAAACCAGTCCCTGAGCACAATAGATGACAAGAAATAATAAATGCGACTGCTTCTTATCCCTATTTTGGCAAATTTTGAAAATGGAAGAAATTGTATTCTTGAAAGCATTAAAAGGGTATTTTTTCATGCCAAGATTATCCCATTTCATCTGGAGGATTCTGGGAAACTTGGAGATATTAGTTGCAATTTCTTTGAACTGAGGGCAAGAGCTGGTCCCCTCTTGGAGTCAGCTCATACAGGTCACTCTTGAGGGCTCTGAGTGATTCTGCACGTGAACCCAGGGTACAGTTTATTCCTGGCCTTTTGATCTCACCTTAGCTAGAGAACCAGTCAATATGCTGGGATCTCTCTGGAACTGTGTGCATCCCCAAGACACACAAATACTCAAATGTCAAAAAGGAATATATGTAACACTGTAGCTTGAGGCTCTGACTGCTGTTGGACTTGTGTTTAAGGAAATAGTATTTGTTGAGTACTCTGATGCCAGACACTGAACATATAGTATCTTCTTCTATCCCTAAGGAATTAACCTTATTGTAAAGATGGGGAAACAACTGCAGAGATTAAGTACCTTGCATGATCAGTCAAATTCTGGCTTGCAAGCTCCAGAAGATTACTCTGGCTGATAAAGCAGAAACAGAATATTAAAAGGATTTGGGGGGACTTCCTAGGTGGCGCAGTGGTAAAGAATCCGCCTGCCAATGCAGGGGACACGGGTTCGAGCCCTGCCCTGGGAAGATTCCACATGCCACGGAGCAACTAAGCCCGTGCGCCACAAAAAAAAAAAAAAAAAAAAAAAAAAAAAAAAAACAAAAAGGATTTGGGGAAGCTCATAGAGAACCAGGGCTAAGCTTCCAGAGGTATGCCTACAACTGCACTGTGGAACTGGTCTGATGAGCAGACCATCGCCACTCTTAAAGAGCACTAGATGCCAGGATATGCACCACTGCCATTTTCATGCAGGTACCCAGCTAGACTGCTTCTGCTGTTGCTGCAAGCCCCATGCCTCTTTTGTGCCAGAAATTCAACTTTTCAACTCTCGTGACTCCCACTGCCTTCTGTCCCTTCTTTCTTGTCTCATAGGCTCCTACACAAAAATTTGGCCAAGTGGTCTGATCAGGCAAGCATAAATCTGGGCTGTAGCTGCAAGGGAGGCTAGGAAAGGAAGGGCTGGTGTTTCAACTCCTCTGAGAGAGGCTGCTTCAGCTCCTTATCAGGGAGTGAATTCCCCCCAAATATAAAGGGGTTCAGATGTAGACAGCCAAACAAAAGTCACATGCCTTCCAAAGTTGCCAATGTGACATGGCCAGTGATGGGTGGAATTGGCATGTCTTTCCAGAGCCCACTACTTCACAGTCCTTCTTTCTGCTGATCAAATGGAAGGAGATGCTTGCTTCTAAAAATTCATTGAACAAATATAGTATTGAGAGTTTTCATCATGTCATTAAGTAGTGGAGAAGGGGTGCCAAGGTCAAAAGACACGGTCCTTGCCCTCAAGGTGATAGCTTATTGAACCATTATCACATGGTCATGAGCAGCAATGATGGATGACTAATGTATTGATTACCTTCTGTACCAGGTGTTTTGTATCTGTTGTCTCTAAATCCTGACAACAACTCTGCAAGGAGATATCCGTGATTTTCAGATGATGACACTGGTGTTTAGAAAAGCTATATAACATGCCCACATGACACAATTAAGAAGCAGCAAATCTCAGACTACAACCAGAGATCTGTCTGACCAACTCCAACCTGGGGACACCGCGGGACAGAAGAATTCAATGCCTTGACACAAGTCTGCAGCTGATGGCAAAGGCAGGATTAGAACCCAGGCCTCTGACTCCATGCCTGTGTGCTTAGCCACTAAGCAAAACTGGCTTGACATCAGCTGTGCTCACGTCACGCTAGGTGTAGGCTGGCCTGCCCCTCTTTGCCTTCATTGTTCTGAACACCATTTATTCAGTCTTGAAGTTTTGAAACTTGTCCTTTCCAGTCCCATGTTTTTGAGGGATGCCACCCACCTCAGGTGATTCCAGGAGACAGGGGTGTGTCACTAAAAGTAGATCACCCAGAGACACTCTGAGGACACAGGCTAGTGAGAACCAGGGCACTGGCCAGCTGAGCATGAAGGTCACTTCCCTGTCTGATTTTCCACGGGGAGGACTCATTCCTAGAGTGTGTGATTTCTCTGGGAGATAAGCTCTCAATTTTAACTCCCCTCTGTGAGACTGCTGGATGCTATGATCTCAGGTCGGTCACCCTGGCCCACTGGGGTGAGTTACTTCCCTAAAGGACAAGGGCAGGCTGCTTTTTTAAAAACAAAGAATTGCTGTATTAAAACAAATTATTAATATGTACACACAAATGGTAAAACTTAAATATCAAAGTCATAGCAAACCAATGGCAATTCAATACCCAGGGTCACTGGACAGAATGCTTGAGGTGGACGGCACCAGATCAGATTCCTACAATGGAGAGGGCATCTTCAGAGGTGAAAGGCCGCCCAGGACAGGCTGCTGATGGTGATTAATTTCTTAATAAGGATAAAGGACTCCTGAAGAAGGAGCAGGCTCAGAGCCTTGGTGGGGGATGATGTGAGTGACATTATGAGGACATGCCTCCCAACTGGACAGGTCTGTAGCACTGAGGGTAAAGAGGAGAGGATATTCTGAGAGACGTCATGAGAGGCTGAGGGAAAGAGACAGAGTTAGAGGAATTGGTTCTTTACATCTTTCTCTCCCACCTCCCGCCACTGGTCCAGCTTCCACCAAGGTTACGGAGCCTTAGTTTTCATCTTGCCCCTTAATATGCCCATGCTGTGCATGTAAGGTCTTAAACGTTATTACCATTGTATGAGCATTAGTGGACCATTTCTATTCAGTTTCTATAAATATGAGCCAGTACCTACCACCTCCTCCCACTCCAACTCACACACACACCCCCTGTGAAAACCTCAGAGCCATTTTCTACACCCTGGGGATGGCTTTGTCTTTGTGAGACCAAAGAGAAAAACCCATCAGCCGTCAAAGATTTTAATTATTTATTTTTAATTACATAAGCAATGCTTGAATATGTTCTGGTTGTAAAAAATTCACACAATACATATAAAATTAAAGTCTCCTGCAAGTGGAGAATTTTAAATAGCTCTGGTCCTCACCTGTCAGACCATAGGTCTGCCACGGACCAGTTGTGGGGGATGTGGGTGAACCGGGCAGGGGTTTAAGGCAGCATGGAGCCTTTGTTATACAGGGAAGGGTGGGGAAGCTGGTGTCACTTGTAAATGAAATGGGGGGCTGGGGGGCTCTAGTTGAACCTATCCTTTCTGTTTAGAAGCTGTGGACTTTGCCGGGAATGTGTTCTTAGATTTTTGCAGTTTTCTTTCCGAGGAGTGAGGAAGAGCAGGCAAGGGCTCCTGCACCTCCATAGAGATTCACCCTTTTCTCTAACACCTGCTGCTTTGAGGCAGCCAGCATCAGAGGCAAATGCTCGGCATCTTGGCCCACTGACTTCTCTCCAGAGGGGTGCCTTCGCGGCTCAGGCTGAAGAAAGAGAATCTTCCTCACACATTCTCTGTCCCATCTGACTTCCTGAAGGAATGAATTTCTCATTATTGGTTCACACCCTCCTGAGTGTAAGGGACCTGGACATGCTTGGCCATAGTAAACAGGAAGACTTTTGTCAAGTATATCGCTTCTCATCAACTTTTTATTGGTGGGTATTTCCCTATGACTCAATAAACCCCTGTACACATTTGCTGCAGAACCAAATAGAGGTGAGCAAAAGGTTTAAGAGGAGGAGGTGTCAGAAATGCATTGAATCAAAGAGAGATTGAAGTGGAAAGGATCTTAGAGACCATCAGTTTAGTTCCTCACTTTACAGGTGAAGACATTGAAGACCAGAGAAGTTTGGTCTAACGCTCCAAGTCCCATAAGCAGGATTAGAAGCAGAGGGAGAACCAGGATTCCTGATTCCAGACTCTCAGGGCAGTATTTTGTCCCATTACCCCAGATTTGGAATTCAAGCTATCACTGAGATTTACCTACAGGACTTGGGCAGGTCACAACAATTCTTGCCTCATTGCTCCTATCTACCTTAGAGTAGCACTAAGAGCTACTACTAAGCTCTAAGAGCATCACATGAAATAACGACTGTTAAGTGCCATGCAAATCACCAAGCAATTTTCAAGTACAAAAAGTGAACTGCATTTCAGTTATTGGCAAGACAAGCAGTCTTTAATTAGTCAACGATCATCACCTACCTGAACAAACATTTTCGGGAATCTGGCCAGAAAGGTTTGCTTTTTAGTTTTGTTTTGTGTTTTAAAGTTCCCTAGAAACTTGATTATGGACTGAGTGTTGTATGATCTTAGGAAATTATTTTCGATTCCATTCAGTGTCCTCATGGTATTGCGGTTATGCCCAGGACATCATTAATTTGGGGGACTGTGTGATGAAGTGTTTCTGGGTCATTGTTCAGGTGTTATGTATCATGTCTGCAATTTACTTTTTAATGGTTCAGAAATTATAGGTGCATGCTTGTGTGTGCATACACCCATATGGCAAAATGTTAATTTCTGAATCTTGGTGGTAGGTATGTTATATGCCTGGCTGTTGAGTAGACTAGTGTTCTAACATTCCGTGTTTGAAAATGTTTATAATAAAATGACTAGCAAAAGAAGTTTTCCAGGTGATCCTGATTCTCTCTATTTGTTTGAGCCTATTGATGTGGAGCTATGAGCCACTGACAGATGACTATGTGAGTGGAAAAGTCTTTTTAATTCCCTGCTTGGTGTCTTCTCAGAAGTGGAATCACTTTTCCTCAGCAATACTGGTGAGGCTCTATTTCCTGTTGCTTTGTTTTGCCTGTCTGTGTCATCTGTAAGACCAAAGTATTGAAATAATAAACCATCTTTAACATTTCCAGGCAGACCTAGAGGTGATACTGACTGAACTTGAAGATATTGACTAGAACAGTTGTTCCCAAACTGCAGAATTTCAGCAGGCTTAGGACAAGACACAGGCATCTGATTTAACAGCCATCAGAGGTCATTCTAATGTACATCTAGGTTTGAGACCCATATTTTAGATCACAATGACCACAAAGCCAAGGTCATAGGTTTGATTCCCAACTGAAGAGCTATTTAACTTTGCAGTAAGAAAAGTTCTGTTCCTTAAAGATATCCTGCACACCTTACTCTGTTCTATCATTTTTAAAATTGGGATCCTGGTGGAAAAAAAAAAAAAAAAAAAGGAACCAGGACAAAGAAGGTGAATGGATCAGAGCAATTTACTGCTGCAAACACATATATGACTTTTTCCCCTTCTATGAGAACCTGCTACACTCTATTGGAGAGGTGGCTGTGTTTTGTTGATGGGTGAAAAGAGGCCTTTATTTGATGTTCTCTGATTACCAAGTGTATTCCTACCTCAGGAATTTTGGATGAAAAGGTAAAAATATCTTGTTAGTATCAGCAAATTATGATCCAAATGAACCACGCGTTTAATGAAAAACATTTGATGAACACTTATTAGCCGGCAAGCCTGAAAGGAGAAATTAAAACTTGGGAAACAGGAAAATGAACACTTCCGCCTCACCCAACTACTTTTATTATGAACATTTTCTGGGACTTCTTACACCTCCCTAAAGGAAGCTGGGAGCTGCCCTTTGGTGCAGCCCTGGTTTCTTGCAGCAAGAACCAGCAGGGTCCTTCACTGGCACGCCACAAAGCAGCTTCTCGTGTTCTTATGTAATACGTTTTTGCAGCTTAAACCTTTAATTAACCAGAGATGTCATCAAGCAAAGTTTGCCAAGGAAGAGGATGCCTGGTTTAATTAAAAAGATCTTTAATAGTTATTAAGGAAATCAATTTGGAATTCAGGCCTGAGAGCAGTGATGGGGGAAGAAATCACTGAGAGGAACTTTGCCATTTCTCTGGGTAATGGATTTTAACCCTTTGAAGTGTGTTGCTTCAAAATCCCTGGGACAGTGGTGCAGGGGGATGGAGAGAGATGCTTATTTACCACTCATCACTTTTGAATCTACGTTCTACATCTCAGAGGCAGGTCTGCCTTACACATGGAAGCCTAACCTTTCTGGAATGCAGCTATCCTGGCAATCGAAGGAAATAGAAAACCATTATAAATTGAAAATCTCCTACCTCATAAGTATAAGCTATTTTTTTTTTCCCCAAGAGATGCATTATTTCTCCCCAAGGGTTTGTGCTTGGACTGTACATCAGGCATCTTTCTATTACCACTCAAACCCACCTTCTTTGTATTGAGCCAGAAAAAAAGGGATTTGGCTCTTTGGAGTACAAGAGAAATATTATTTTCACCTGTCTCATGAAAATGATGACACAAAAGGTGAAATAGCCAGAGGATGGGCAAAATAAATTGTCTATGGGGTGGGGGGAAACTGCAAAAGGGAAGGAGTTTTTACTTTAAAAAACAGCATTCTGCCAACAGGGGGATGATTTTAATATCATCCTCTGATGCAGCCCAGTTGAGTTCAAATGCTAAAAGCACTTTCCAAATAATCTATGTTTAATTATTATTTGTACAGCACTTAGAGACGAAACTGAAGACAGGTGCAGAGTATGGCTACAAAAATGACTTTCCTGTTGCTATGTAGCTCATTCTCAGGTGGACTGAAGCGCCTCTACCTGGATCTCCTATCATTACTCAATGGAAACTCAACAGAGAGGACGGACCAGATCTTCGGGTGCTCAAGCCTGCATCCTAATCACCAGCTTACACTTTCTTGAAGAGTTGGGAACAGGCTTGTATTTATTTGTATTCTTCACAGCTAGTTGCCCAGAATCTGTGCCCATGATGTTTTTATTGATTGTTTTGCTGATTACCTGAAACTTCTGGGCTTATTAGTCTCCAGAACATCTCAGCTCCCTGTTTCACTTGGTCTGTTGAACCTAGTGAGGGGTGTCACTTGAGAGAATTGGGGGCTTGGGGGAGATGTGTTATAATGCAAGCTCTACTGATGAACGCGCTGTCTTGCTGGAAATAGATCGGTAGCTTCTCTGAGCTCCATTTTCCTCAACTGACGAAATAAGAAGCATTGAATTAGGTGGTCTCCAAGGCCCCTTCTGACTCCAATGTAGTCTGATCCACTGTTTCCCCTTTTGTCTTGGCTGGGTGTATCTATTCTAAGTAAGTAGACTAATGGTCCACAGGAAATCTCAGTGCTTATTGAAACACTTGTGGCTGAAGCACAGGTTGTAAACTGGCAAGCAGCAGGCTGGATCCAGTCTGTGGACCTGTTTAGTTTAGCCCACCTAATATATTTTTTTTGAAGGGGGCTGGGAATTGAATTAGTTAACAACAGTTAAAATCCAGGAGATATCAGGAAGTTGGACTTGCGTGTCTGTTGCGAAGTTGGAAAACTCTGGTACTGCTTCATCTTCATTGGCAATGATCAGTTAGAACTGCATCCTTGTGAGTCCTACGTGGACCCCACCGCTTCCCAATGTGTCCTCAGTAAGAAGGTTGAATGTTAGTTCTGTTGTTTTCATTGTGCTTATGCTGTTGTTTCCCTGACCTCATCCTATTTCACTCATTCATGGCCCACGGAGGTATGTGGGTAGAGGAAGAGAGGGTTGGAGAGAGAATTATAATCTGATGTCAGGAACCTCCTGTCCTTTGAAGAGACACCTGTGCCAGGAGCCTGGCTGTTTCCTGAGATGTGTGAGCTGCTAGGTGGATAAAGTGCCTTCAGGTGGGTAGATAGGATCAGACAACCATTGACTGACGTGGGCAGCACAATGATTTCCCACTTAAAGCCAGTGAGATTTGCCCACATTGTCTCTCCTTTGAACAAAACATTTCTTGAAAGTGAAAGGGAGCACTATTAATAATTATGCTTGGAATATAGGAATAAACCAGGACTGCCCTAAGCAAACTGGGGCATGTGGTCACCCTGCTCAATGCGCAACACCCACGAAAGACTTGATTACAAAATCTGCCATTGGCAGAAGCAGCTTGTCCTGGGAACCAGATGTGTCCCATTTCCACCCCCAGAGCACACTTGGCTCCTCTCATTGTTGAAATTCCCACCAGACTGGAGGGGACTCACCCTGTTTCCACTCCTTCCAGGATCTGAGCTCTCCTGCCCCCTTCTACCTTTCACTGGTGCTGCTAAGCTTAAGCCTCCCAAGGACTGTCTCTGATTGTCAGAGGTGATGCAGGTGGTTATCAGATGTAGCTGTCTGAAATTTGGGTCCTGGAGAATGAACGATATCTGTCTTTGGCGCGCTCCATTTCTTCTTCTGCTCCCCTCTTTCAGAGACCCTGCTAGGTAATTCAGGTTAAAGAATTTTCCCCTCCTTTCCTTGAAGCTAATTGGGTCATCCCTTCATGCTGCTAGAACTTTACATTTTCTCCGGGGGGAGGGGTGGTCCATGGCTCAGGTCGCTGCAGGACAGCACCACTGAAGATCAAACCACTTTCACAACCAGCAGAGGCATATCATTGCAGCAATAGTGAGTTTTATACTTGGCATTTGGGTGAGGAACAAAGAAAGTTTGGGGGCATTTCAAATCATGAAAGAAAGGAGCAGGCTTTTGAAATGCAAAGATATAAATTCCTTTCCAGGAAGCAAATTATACAGTAGTACATAAGAAAAAAAAGGGAGGAGGGGTTGAGGGTAGCAGGATGGTGAAAGGAGGTGTTTAATGGATAGAGAAAGATCCAGAAAGGTGTCTTAGATCCCTTAGATAAAGCCACCCATCTACTAGGCGAAGATAAGAGGAAAAGCCGGCTGGCTTTATTCTTTTGACAAAGATGCACCAATGTGGCAGAGAGAGGAAGCAAGAAGGCTGGTAACAGCTCATTCTCATTTACCACACAGCCTAAACTATTCTATCACTCACTTTATAAAAAGGCCTCGCAGGAGACTCAGGACATACAGTTTGATAGAATCTACAGTGGCAAGGAAAAAGGAGAGGAACACAGAGGAAAAGGGAGCTGATGTATTATTTACAGGTGGTGAACTTGAACAAAGCAGGCTGCGGGAATGGGCGCAAAGACTTGTGTCTGTACGACCGTGGGATAAAGACAGACATCTCTGAATTCCTGCTGCGGCTCCTCTGGCTGCTGGGGACCCTCGCCAGTGCTGGGCTGGTGCGTGTGTGTCTCAGCTCTTCACCATGCTCCAATCTGCCCTGCTCTCAGTTACATTTCCCTGCAGCCCAGAAGGGGTAAAGCCCTCATGAGGAAGCTGACGGGCCTCTGTGGGTGCAATCTCATTAGGCTGGGCACAGAGGGCATCTCGCTGGTGGTGGCAGGTCTAATAAGTCTGCAGATGGAAGACACACATGCACCACACACACTCTCACTGAAGTCACACAGTGGGCAGACAGGAGGGATGCAGGGAATCGGATCCAAAAGGAACAAAAGGCTGCAGCCTCTGCAGTGAGCTGAGTGAGTGACAGGAGGACAGCTAAAGGCAACCAGAAGCAAAGTGTGAAAACCTACAGCAAAAGGCACCGGAGAGCATATGCACTGGACTTCACAGCTTCCTCCTGTTCCCAGCTTACATTGGCTCCATATGCTGCTTTACACAGCTTTCTGGGGCCATAATGGGTTTTATTCCATAGTTTTTATACTAACACGAATGACTCACATCTGCTCCAATACCCAATTCGCTCTCTAACGTCTTTGGCTGCGAGGAGAGAACTTGCCAACGACAGGAGAGGCAAAAAAGAGTCCCAATTCGGGGACGAGGAAGGACAACCCCATATGTGTGAGCTGGAAGGCCTTTGAGAGGGTGTGATGTTAGGGATGAGGAAACAGACCCTAAGAAATGAGGACTTTGTTCCAGACTATCAAGACCAGAAGTAGACCCATTTTAGGGCACCAGGATAGCCTTCATTCAGAACGTACTTATTTTTCTTATTTTCCTGCCATGTTAAATCTTTTGCTTGGAGCTTTTCCTCCCCATATAGGCTGTGATGAGAAAAAGTAACTTGGATTAATCACCAATGATAGCTAATCCCCCACTGGGATCAACTGTGCTCTGCATTACTTAAGCTGGTTATTAAAGTTTAAATATTCGGGGGACCCCTGGATAGGCTGGGAGAGATTTACAGGGCTGGCCCTGCATGGAGACTCACCTGGCTCCCAGATGTTTGAAGTCCCAAATGAAATCAATTTCAACCCTAATGACAGTGACTGTCTTGACAACCCAGACTAATATGCCTTTTGGCTGGATCAGGTAATGACACTTGGCAAAACTGGATTCCCTCCACAGCTTTCATAGGCCCAGCAAATCTTCTCCACTTGAATGGAGAACAAAATAGTAATCAAGAAGCAAGGAGCCTGGAAGGCAATCCCTGCTCTCCCAGGCACCACAGGCCCTGTATGGAGCTGCCATGGGAGACCCAGGGCCTCAGTTTCCCCAGATGCCAAACAGCATGAAGCACCTTACACCCTCAGCAGCAGGTGGTGTGGTGCTGCACCGTCTCTAAAGCTTGGCGGTGGCATTGTGTAACTGTTTGCCATCTGTTACTCAGAAGCGGCTTCACAAAGCGCTGAGCAATGGGCTACGGTGCTGCAGCTCCTGCCTGGAGCCGACAGCATCTCAGCGGCTTGCCTGGGGGTCCCCTGCAGAGCCTGCCGCAGAACACTTTGCAGGCCCCAGCCTGCAGGTCCAGGGTAAGCCTCCTGGAAGAGATCCGGAAGCTCAAAATGCTGCAGAGAGGGGTTCTCTTGCTGCTGCCCCAACCCCTCCCATGACCATGATCTACCTGGACCTTTGCCCAGCCAAAGTGGTGGCTGGGGAGCCTACCCCAGCCTTTCAGAGTTCTAATAAAGGCAAATCCTGGACCATCTTCAGGGCTCTGTGTGATGGTCCGAGAGCTCAGCTGAATCTCGAGATGGGCTGGCAAGAGTGCTCGGCTTTTCTGGGCTGTTTGATTTCCACCTTTGTTCCCAACAAAAAACTTCTTATCTACAGCCTGGCCAAGAACACTTTGGGACTATGAAAAAGGACTGCCCTCTGACTGAAAGACAAGGTACCAAACACAGGGGTTTTCAGTAGGTTCCTCCTTTTCTGACTCCGCTTTTTGCTGATTCCATTTTACTGGAGAGTAAGATGAATTCTGGAACCCTGCTTTACACCTGCCCTTACTTCCCTAAGCTGAGCTCTGTAGGGAGAGGCAGGGAGGATGATCGCTGCTGTAGTAGATGCATCACATTCACCTCCCCAAGCAACCTCATGACATAAGCATCCCTCCAACTCAGGCTACACACATAAGATGGCACTGTTCCCCAGGGAGAGCAAAGTTTCCTTCTTCCCCCTCTTTGAGGGATCAGATGATCAGGTAACACCAGCACCTTGCATTTAGCTTCCACAGCTATTGATTCACTTGTCAGAGGAGGTAGTATCATCCCCATTTTACAGACGAGGAATCTAAGGCTCTGGGAAGGTAAAGGACTTCCCCAAGATTCACACAGCTAGTGTGGCTGACCCTGGCCAGGAACCTTTAGTCCAGTGATAATCAGCATCATTCCAGCCTAGCTGAGTTCCACATGGGAATCCAATTCAGACTTTGCTCTGCCTCTGGACCCAAGTAGTTTTAATCTTCAAGAGGAAGGTGAATGCACTTCCAAAAGGCATTTGGGGAAAGGGGTTTTTTGAAAGATAACCCTCTGCACTCAGTACCCCCCTGCCCCCAAATCACTTTCCAAGAACTCCATGCGGTTGGCCCAACTTTGGACCCCATCCCCCACCCCCTTTCTGCAAGCACAGAGCCCTGATCCTTATAGGGAGAGAAAACTCTAAAGGGAGATAATTGCAGCTTAATTTTTAAAAGGATTTCTTTAAAGTTAAATTTAGACCAACTCAGCGTTCCATTAAGCAGAAAAAGTTGCCAGGCACCTGCAGGCAGGCAGAGAAACACCCCGGGGAACTGGCTGAACTCGGTCTTGGCCCTGAACGGCCAGGAGCGCGGCTCGAGGGTGGGGCAGCAGCCCCGCCAGCGTCCCCAGGTCCGAGCGTCAGCTCCCATCCCGCCCGGACCAGGCTGTGAGGGCCACGTGCAGACCCCCGCGGCGAGCGGGAAAGTCCTCCCAGGCACCGCTCCTCCTGGCGCCCGCGGGCCCTTGGGTCCCAGCTCGCAGCTGGGGGTGGCGGGGCTCGCGGACGCACCTTTCCCGCCCCGCCCCGCCCCATCCCAGGGTGGCCCCGGAGCTGCGCCCAGGGCTCGGCGCGCGCGGCCCCAGAACAGCCCCAGGCGCCGCGGTGGGCGGGCGGCCGTAGCGCCCGCTCTCAGAGCCCAGCTCGCTCCCGCCCGGCTCCCTCGGAGTCGGTCTGTCGGTCGGCCCTGCCTCCCCCTAGGCTCCCTCCCTGCCCTCCCTCTCGTGCTCCTCGCGGGGTGCCGGGCACAGCCTCGGACTCCTCCCTCCCCGCAGCTCGAGTCAGTTTTCCTCGAGGCGGCGGCCGAGGCGGCGGCGGCGGCGGCGCGGGGAGCATCTCGGCGGCCGCCACGCTTCTCCGGCTGGAGCGGGCGTCCAGCTTGGCTGCCCCTCGGCCCTTCTCTGCTGCGCCTCGGGGCACCGTGTGCCTCCCCCGCCCCCGGCCCCTGCTCGTTTCACTCCCGAGCGGGCGGGGCGCCGGGCAGGATCCCGCGCGCCGGCCCTCCACGCGGACCCCGGGGCTTAGCGCCCCCGGGGGCAGGGCGCTCCCCGGGACTCCTGCCCCGCCGACCCTGACCGCCAGGGGGTGCCCCAGGGGCGCAGAGCCGCCGGGAGGAGAAGGCGAGGGGGGACCATGCGGCGCCTGACCCGCCGCCTGCTGCTGCCTCTCTTCGGGGTTCTCTGGATCACCGTGCTGCTGTTCTTCTGGGTAACCAAGAAGAAGTTGGAGGTGCCGACGGGACCTGAAGTGCAGACCCCCAAGGTACCGGGCTTGGCGGCGCGCCGGGCGCGGGGCAGTGGTTGGCAGGAAGGCGCGCCCCTCGCGCGCCGGGCTTGCGGGCTCCGGGGAAGCCAGGGCGGGGGTCTGGGTGCTGCGAGCAGGTACACGCGCGCCGGAGGCGGCGACGGTGTGGTATTTCTGGATTCAAAGAAGCTCAGGGGCATCCCCGGCCCCGCGCTGCGTGGGAGGAGTGGGAGTGGGAGTGGGTGGTGGGCGCGCGCTGGCGGGCAGAGCGGGGCTCTCAACTTGGGCAGCGCGCCGGGGTCCCGGGGCGGCGGGGGCGCTGCGGTCGAGCCTCCAGGGGCTGGCGGTCCGCGGACGCCGCGAGAGAGTCGCCGGTGGTGGGGTCGGGGCGCAGGGCCGGCCGGTGCCGGCGCCCGCGAGGAGTCGGGCGGCCGCGCTGACCTCCTTCCTTCCCGCAGCTGCCAGGCCCGACCGGGGGAGGCCGGAGCCCGGGGGTGCGCCGCGCGCGCGTGTGCGGCGCGGGCGAGCGCCCTGCGGCCTCCCGGGCGGCTGCTGCCGGGGCCCACCCGGCCTGTCGCCACCCCTGCTTCGTAATTGTCCTCCGTCCCTTCAGCTGCATTGGAAGTTGAATTGAATGTGCCCTGAACATCACTAAAGAGCCTGTGAAAACAGACGCCTTGGTAGTGGTGGGGAGTAGGGGAAATGAGAATCCAAGTGGCTTTTCCAACTCCTGCCCAGTCGGTTCATCTGAGCGGAGTCGCAAGGCTCTCCCTGCAGCCTCAGTCTTACCTTTATTCAGAGCCCCCATTCCTCGGTCTCCTCTTCCCCAGACCTGGCCGTGGGACACAGAAGGAGGCCTCAGTGGGGTTTCCTGACCAGCCAGGCAGTGTTTATGGACTGGGTCCAGAGAGGTTATGGTCTCAAGAGGGAGACTGAAAATAATGGGGGAAGGGGAAGAGAGGGGAGGCTCCCAGTAAGTACAGCACAGAGGACCTACTACGTGCCAGTTACATAGTGGGTGCTTCTTCATAAGTAGTTGTATGAGTTGGGTGGGATTCTCCTTATTCCATAGATTAGGAAACTGGTTTAGTCTTTAAGTACCTTGCCTTCGGACACTACAATACTTAGGACACTGCTACTGATTTGAACTCAGACCTCCAATATTCAGGATCTTTCCACTATATCAAGTTGCCTCTGAGATTCTCTTTTAACTAAGTCTTTGGGCACTTATGTTTTGGAATCTTGCCAATGCTCAATTGAATTCCACAAGCATTTATTGATGATCTGCCGTGTGCTAGGTGCTTTGGGTACAGAGAGGCAGAACTTATTCTCTGTGGGTGGGGGATCTGCTCAGGAATGGACCAGGACCATGCGGTGCTGAGGGCTAAGATGGCTTAGTGCACTAGGCATCATGGGAGCCTGGGGACTTCCTGGAGGAGGAGGAGGATGTAAGGGAACTGAATTGAGAAGGATGAACAGTCGGTTTGCCAGTAGGTAGGGAGGGCATTTCAGGTAGAGGTTAACTGCACCAAACAGGCTGAGAGGAATGACACAGCATGCTGGGTGAGTTTGGCACAGTTTGAGCCTCAAAGCATGTGGCCGACAGCAGAGATGAGGCTGGAGAGATGTGTAAGGGTCCTGTTGGATAGGACCTTGTGGGTACGAGGGGACCTTGGAGGTGCACTAAGCAGGGGAGTGACGAGGTCAGACTGATGACTTCTAACAGCCTTCATCACACTGGATCAGTTTTCTCACTCACCTCAGACCTGCCCATGGACCTGGAGAGCTACTTGTCTTTTTCCCTGGGTGGTTCTGCTCCTTGTGATGCAGTTAATGACGCCTGTGGGGACACGAATTCTCTCTGTTTTGCGTTGAACCTCATTACCTTAAGCTTGCTTATTCTAGTTTACACCAGGGAGTTGGGACAAGAGAGCTGTTTCTTCCTTTGTACACTTTGTCCTTCTTCCTTACCTGCCTTCTGTCGCCCTGGCGTGTGCTGAGCACACATTGATCAAATGCAGCCGCAGGCCAGGCTCTGTGCTAGGTTTGGGGGCTGCTGTGATGAGTACATTGTGCCCCTGCTGTTTTGGGGGGGGCTCTCCCAAGTTCCTGGTTGAGGCCGAATTGCAAACAAATGAGTAGTGGGATGGGATGGGGGCAGTGGTCTAATGTCAGAAGTCCACACACAGTGCTGTGCAGTCACAGAAGAGGGGTCTGCTAGTTTTGACCACTTGCTCTTTGTCTTACTATCTTCCTTTGTCCCCATTTTCTGTATCCTGTATAACCATGAATTCTTTAGACTTTAAAAATCTTGATACTTATTGGTCACCCTTTTTTGTTAGTATATTTCTTCTTCCTGTTTCCACCTGTATTATGACTTTGTGTGTCTGTGTATATGTGTTGTGTGTATTCGTGGGTCTATTTTGTGTCTGGTGGATGAACAGCCCTCTGTGTACATGTACCTGAGGGGCGGGATGGAGAGACAGAGAGAGGTCCTTCTTAGCACCAGAACAGTTGTATTCCTATGACGGATCTACTCAGGAAATTTGCATGTCAGGTCCCAAGGAGTGCAGTGGATTTCCAAACCTGACTCCATGTCAGAACCACCTGGAGAGCTCGTTTAACATACACGTTTATTGCAGAGATTATGATTCTTTGGGTTTGGTAGAAGGTCCTAGAATCAGTATTTTTACAAGGGCTCCGTGTGAGTCTGAGGCAGCCTATTGATGGATGGTATTTGGGAGCTAGATGAAGAATACCAAGTCTATTGGTTTTTTTTTTTTTTTTTTCTGTAGTTCGGTGAGTTCCATGCAAATATGGCCAAATGATTTTGTTCTTCTTGGTTCCTTGTGGACCAAGCTCGTGTGAGCGTGTGCATTCATGTGAAATAACAGTAACTAGCATCTGTATCATGCCTTACAAATTCACAAACTGTGTTTCGCATGTATTAGCTCATTTAAGCTTCACAATGGCCACAAACAATAAGGCAGACCATACTTTTATGCACATGAGATTGAGTAATGAGGTTAAACAATTGGCCCAAGATAACAAGGCTATTGTTAAGTGGAAGCATGAGGACAAGAATGGAATAGGATTATTCTGGCAACTGCCCACTCAAATGCCCCTTCCGTGCCACCAAGCTGCTTGGATGCCTGGGTCTGCACTAGTGGGTGATGGGGTGAGGTTAGGGATGTATACAGCTGCACAATGCCCACCTACTTTCCAAGCACTTCCGTGGCTCATCCCTAGGTGCTGGCCTTTGGAGAGCTCCAGGGAGGTTGGTGTAATTTGTGGGGAAACCATCTCAGAGGGAATCCTACTCTGCCCTTGGAAGAGGCCGTATGGGGTAGAGGAGGCTCCTCTGGTTGGGCAGAGTGCACCCTGGTGGGGCGGGTCTGATGGGGAGGTTGCAGTGTCATTGGGTGGTTGTATCAAGTGGTTGCAGGTGATTGCAGCACTGTTGGGTTAGGAATCATTTGCCAGGGCAGAGATTGTTTCCTCAGCACTAGGAATTATCCAGGGATATTCGTCTTTTGTAGGGAAAACATTTTTGGTTTTTGAGTGAGTTCAGCATCCTAGGTTTTCCTAGGCAGTGCTCAGGCACAGTCGTGGGGAGAGCTCTTGCCTTGGACGTGTCTGAAGCCGTGGGGACTCTGCCTAGGGCTCTTCCCAGTGTGGTGGAGGGGGTCAGTTTATTTCCCAAACAAGAACAGTGGGCTACCTTCCCTTAAAGATATTTAGAGAAGTTGAAACAGTAAAGGGGTTGGACCGGAGAGGGCTGTGATGAGGGCTCCTGGGCTGGGGACTTGCCAGCTTGTAGGTTTCATGCATCCAATTGCCTTTGCTGGATACTAGGCCCTTATTCTCCTTTCCTCAGCGTTAGGGAACATCCTCATTCACCTGGCAATGGGATCTCCAAAGTGGGCCTGATAATAAAATAAAATCTATGCTCTGTCACAATCCAAGGGATATGGAGAAGCCAAGCTGCACTCCTGGTTTAAGAAAATTAATTGGATTTTTTCCCTTAGTTCCAAGAAGGACTGGTTCTATTAATAGCTCAAATAAAGATTTCTTTAAGTTTGACTTTTCAATGCTGATTTGATATGTTATGGGGTTTCCCACCCCCAAATTCAGCAAAGCTCTAATTCCGAATTGAAAATCCTGTAATAAGCTTGATGCCTTAATTTAAAGTGTATTTTAGCAATAAATACTGTACCACTTAAAAAAGGCCGTGAAAAATGGTTCCAATTCTTCTCTCCCCTATCATTTGTTTGCCATTTGGAGAATTATACAACAAGTGGCAGAATTAAAAAAAAAAACAACAACAGCAAATTTGTCTCTTATTTCCAAGAAACTAAATTTAGTCCAGGCGCTTAGGGCTTAGTAAAAGCAGAAGAATTTGAGGCCTGAGGGTACTTTTGGAGGAAGGTATTGGAAATGTAAAGGCTTTGAATAAAGTGCCTCAGGCCCATGTAAATGTATTTGGGCAGTACAAGAAATATAGCAAACACTATTAGAAAAGAGCTTGTTTTCTGTAAGATTTGCATACCGCAAATGCCTTGTGTGTGTGATGCTGTATTCCCCATTTATTAGATAGTTTCTCCCATTAAAAAAAAATTATCAGTTTTAGAGAGAGGTCCTAATAATCTGCTGATGCCCAGTGGGTGTATTTTAGACTCTGTCCAGGGAATTTTGTCTCTGGCACAACCCAGAAATAGCCCGTTATCAGATGAACATGCATCCGTCATGGACATTTAATCCTGTGTGGGCTGGTGCCCGTGCTGGGCACTGTGCTGTTTTCCCATCTAAGGCCGTTGCTGGAGAAGGTGGTGGGGTTGGTGTTGCCTCGTGGCCCAGACGTGGCTGCTGTGAGAAGCTGGGAAATGTGAGACTAGAAAGTTGGAACCTCAGGTATTCAAGAAATGGCACGCCTTTGCTTTGTAGATATCAACAAGCTTAAAAAAGCAAAAAACAAAAAACCAACCCTGCCCCCAACCCTGAGCGCCCCTGTACTTCCTTTCTTGCCCTGTTCAGTCCCCTGGTGGGAATTTCTCCTCCCTGGGTCATTTTTGGCCTGCCCTGGGTCGCACCCTTGTCCCAGCACAATTTTCCAGCTGGCAGGCCCCAGGCCCTGTCCCAGGGACCCACAGATCTATTATTCTAAGGGAATCTCTTTGAGTTGGTCTGGGGAATTCTCTCTCTCTCTCTCCCTCCTCCTCCCCCTAAACCCTTATTCCCCTCAGTGGCCTGGTGCTTTTGGAAACAAAGACCAGGAATCCCTGTCTCAAAATTTCCCAGAGGCACCCAGAATAATACCTGCTCAAATCAGGGAAGACAAAGGGGCAAAACCATAAAAGAAAGAGAAATGAATGTCCCTGTCACAAGCTTTCCCAGCCTGTCTAGAGACTCCCCCTTTCCAAGGTTGCTCATCTGTTTGTATCATTTACAAGAGTTAATTTTCAGTCATCAGAGGTCATTTATTAACTGAACAGGGACAGAATGAGGCTGCCATTGGCTGATGCCTAAGGCCCGGGAGTTTTACACGGCCAGGTCCACCTGCCATCTCATCTGGCTCCCTTGCCTGCATCCTTTCTCATACCTCTCCCATCCCAAATTTCCAAAATAGTCTCATGCATTACCAGGCCCCTGGGAACACATTTTGCAGTTGAAGAAATGTGTTTCTGTGCCCTTGCTTAGTTTCTAACATTTACAGTTTTTTGTTTTTTGTTTTTTTTTTCAATTCCATTCTTACTTTTCCATTAATTCTTTTTTTTTTTTAAGAACTTTTATTGAGATACAGTTAACAGACAATAAACTGCATATATTTAGAGTGTACAGTTTGGTATTTTTTTTCTTATTAGTGATATATATAGAGCAATCCCAGTCTCCCAATTCATTCCCCCCCAACCCTCCCCACTTTCCCCATGTGGTGTCCATATGTTCGTTCTCTACATCTGTGTCTCTATTTCTGCCTTGCAAGCCGGTTGATTTGTACCATTTTTCTGTATTCCACATATATGTGTTAATATACAATATTTGTTTTTCTCTTTCTGACTCACTTCACTCTGTATGACAGTCTCTAGGTCCATCCATGTTTCTACAAATGTCCCAGTTTCATTCCTTTTAACAGCTGAGTAATATTCCATTGTATATATGTACCACATCTTCTTTATCCATTCATCTGTTGATGGACATTTAGGTTGCTTCCATGTCCTGGCTATTGTAAATAGTACTGCAATGAACATTGGAGTGCAAGTGTCTTTTTGAATTATGGTGTTCTCTGGGTATATGCCCAGTAGTGGGATTGCTGGGTCATATGGTAATTCTATTTTTAGTTTTGCAAGAAACCTCCGTACTGTTCTCCATAGTGGCTGTATCAATTTACATTTCCACCAACAGTGCAAAAGCATTCCCTTTTCTCCACACCCTCTCCAGCATTTACTGTTTGTAGATTTTCTGATGATGCCCATTCTAACCAGTGTGAGGTGATACCTCACTGTAGTTTTGATTTGCGTTTCTCTAATAATTAGTGATGTTGAGCAGCTTTTCATGTGCCTCTTGGCCATCCATATGTCTTCTTTGGAGAAATGCCTATTTAGGTCTTCTGCCCATTTTTTGATTGGGTTGTTTGTTTTTTTGATATTGAGCTGGATGAACTTTATATATTTTGGAGATTAATCCTTTGTCTGTGGATTCGTTTGCAAATATTTTTTCCCATTCTGAGGGTTATCTTTTCGTCTTGCTTATACTTTCCTTTGCTGTGCAGAAGCTTTGAAGTTTCATTAGGTCCCACTTATTTATTTTTGTTTTTATTTCCGTTACTCTAGGGGGTGGATCAAAAAAGATCTTGCTGTGTAGAGAATAAGCATATGGACACCAGGTAGGGGAAGGGGGGAGGGTTGGGGGAGAATGAATTGGGAGATTGGGATACCAAATTGTACACTCTAAATATATGCAGTTTATTGTCTGTTAATAAAAAAAAAAGACCTTGCTGTGATTTATGTCGAAGAGTGTTCTTCCTATGTTTTTCTCTAGTTTCATAGTGTCTGGCCTTATATTTAGATCTTTAATCCATTTTGATGTTTACAGTTTTGTCACTCTTTCAGAGCATTTCAAAGTCCCCAATGCATTTTTTGGAAAAGAATCTGAATTGGAAAGAAGGGACAAATCCCCAGCTCCTCTCTCTGGGGGCATCTGTGAACCCTGCCATGACTTTTGCACATTCCACCCGAGACCAGCATTATAGACCTGCCATCTGTTTGGGGAAGTGAGTCTGATGTGTCCTGTGCCCTCTACAGCTGGCTGCTGCCTCTTCCCACTGGCCAGCAGTGACCCTGAGCTGGGTGGCCAGCCTTCTTCCTGGTCTGGACCTCAGAGACTCACACTGTTCACCAGGGTCGAAAGATGAGAGCCCAGCCCTCTCCTGGCAGCTCCCACCATGTCATAATCAAGTGTGGTTTCACCGTCTGGTTTTTCTTATACACTTGGCAGCCCGGGCGTCTCTTTCTGCCATTGGCAGTGCTGGGGATAGCTCAGATAGTCTCTTGCGGGCTCAGTCTCCTCAGCTGTGAAATGGGAGCGGCATGCTACAGCACTGCCTACCTCCCCGTCACCTTGCCAGCAGCCTGAGTCATTTTGGGTTACTTGTGAATAACTCTGAAGTGAGACCTCATGGCTTTAAATAATTATACGACAGATACTCTGTGTCTATTACTTATCTTTTAATTATTTCACCAGAAACGCTAGATTAACCAAAAAATAAATCAGTTTCCGAGTCCTCAGATGTTGAGCTGATGAAGAAAGAAACCCTTTGGGATACTGAAGAACACACACACACACACACACACACACACATACACACACACGTGTACCCTCACACCCTGGGGAATTCTGCAGAAGCTCCTGAAATTTGCTGGCTCTGATATTTTGGTGTTTCAGAATACATGGCCTGAGATGACCTTCTGGGGCAGCAGCATTTGCATTTGGCAGCGGCTGCCGCCATCACAGGACCTAATGAACACCAGGAGGCTGCGGGGGGGTGGTGAGGAAGACATCTGTCTCTAGGGCGGGGGGATGTATGCGCCGCCCAGGGAGTCCTCTATCCTCCTGCTTTCCTTTCCATCGCTTCCCTCCTCCCTTCGTCACCTTCTTCCTCCTCCTCTTACTCACATCTCCTGGAAAGCCAGGGGGCCCCAGAGCAGACAGGCACAGGGTATTTGGTCAGGAGCCCCAGGAAGAAGACTGGAGGCGCAGGAGCCCAGTACTTCCCTGCAGGCGCCGACCAAGGTCAGGAGCAGCCTGCCTCGCTGCTGCTCTGGACGCAAAGGCAGTTCTTTCCGAAGGAGCGAAGTAGCTGCTCTGGGCCACCCTGAGCCATTCTGCTCGGATGTCCTTGTATCAGCATGAGCCCTCGTGGCAGGAATTAAGGAGCTATTGGACCGCTACCTCCTGGACAATGCCAATTTTGAGTACAACGTCTCTTCTGCGTACCATTTCCTGGAGACAAGGTTAGGCACTTAAAAAAAAATAATTATATTCTCCTCATGTCACTTGTCTCCTTAGCTGTGAGCACTACAGAGATCTTTCAAGGAAATGCAGGGCGCGCAGGACACGCACATGTTCCTGCCGCTGGATCTGAGTGCCCAGACGAAGAGAACCGCCACCCAGCTGCCTCTTTTCTAATGATCCCGTTGTTTAAACCCAATTTGCATCTCATTCCCGGCCAGGAGAGCCTGGGTAACATCTACAGAGCGGGTAGGACCGCCCCATCTTGACAAGCTCTCTCCCAAGAGGCGATAGGTCCCTTTCCTCTGTCCTCACTAAGGTTTGGAAATTGGGATCTTTTTTTTTTTTTTTTTTTTGCCTAATGGTCCAGGCTGAGGATTTATGTAGCTCCTGTTGTTCCTCTGAGAACACTCTAATCGTTAATTCCCCCCCCCCCCCCCCGCCAGCCACAGAAAGACTGAACCAATCAATATTTATGCTCCCATCACTCGCAGCTGCAACGTGCAGGCATAATGGACGCCAAACTCCTTGATGGTCATTGAGAAATTAGCTGGCACCCATGTTTCAGGCTCGTCATTTTCTAGGATCTCAGGGAACTCAGACCACTTGGTCCATGGATTAATTAAGCCACTCAGATAATTGGCTGTTAATAGACAGGCAGTTTATAGCTGCCAGCTGAGAGCTGAATCGACTGAGGTCCTTATTATGGTGGTGGGCTGGTGGTCTTCACCTGCAGAGGCACAGGCTCAAAGACCTGACTAATTAAAGGTGAATCAGGAACGGGAAGATAAGAGGTAGCTTCCTCCCTCCACCTCTTTGTGCGATGTTTTACAGTTTACAAAGTGTTTTTATTTATAAATGCCTCATTTGATCCTTCCTGCAACCCTGTGAGGTGGGTGTTATTATTATCCTTGTTTTCTGAAGTCTGATGAAACAGATTATAAGAGGGAGGAGACTGGCAAGCTCGCCTGACTGTAAGTGGCCTTGAACTCACTCTTATGACTCTAAAGCACGTGCTGTTTTTTTTTTTTGGGGGGGTGGTACACCAAGTTCAATCATCTGTTTTTATACACATATCCCCGTATTCCCTCCCTCCCTCAACTCCCCCCCCCACCCTCCCTCGAGTTCCCCCCCACCCTCCCCGTCCCAGTCCTCTAAGACATCTTCCATCCTCGAGTTGGACTCCCTTTGTTATACAACAACTTCCCACTGGCTATCTATTTTACAGTTGGTCACGTGCTGTTTGTATCATGGCCATACTCAACATCTGGCTAGCTTCCTTTTCCAGGGGAAATGACATCTATTTTATATATGTATGTGTTATGTGTATATTTTCATATAGACAAAAACCTTGTGCTCTTGCTGAGAAATGACTCTGTACCTCTGATAAGACACTAGTGTTGCTTTTCTGCATGTAGAAGGGAACGGAGGGTCGGATTAAGAGAACTGCAGAGCCTGCCTCCGGAGGGCCACCAGGACTTTGGGTTTTCTCCCAGGACAGGCCAAGTTTAACTCACTCACAGGCCCAGCAGAAACATTCCACAGGACACTGTTTTCTACTGTGGGAAGATGCTGGACTGGAGTGGCAGACTCGTGGTCCCGGGAGAAGTGGAGAGAGGCTTTCCCACTCCTTCAGTCCTGTAGTCAGCACTGGCTCTGTCCTTGTACTGGTGATTCTCCCCAGCTGGCGGCGTTTGCCAGCAGGAAATGAGGCTCTGCTGTCATTCAAGAGGCTGCTCATCTCTGAAGTCAACGGGATTGTGCAATTAAGGCAGAAACCTTTGCTTTGAATCCCTTTCGTGATGAATGTGGTTCTTAAACAATCAGAAGCAATTCCCCTCTAAGAGGAAAAATGTCGTTTGAAAGAACCTAAGATGTACATCCTATTTGACATGCGAGGCAGGTGTATGGGGGAATGGCTGCAGGGAAAGTGTCTTTGGAAGGTACCCAGCATCACCGGAAGGCCTCCCAGCTCAAAGACAGAGGGCGCCCTGCCTGCGTCGTGCTCTTTAGCCTTGAAGGCCGAGGGTTCAGCCTCTTGGTGGCTGCTTCGGAAGTTGGGTGTGAGTAATGTGGTTGCTGCTGTGTATATGCCTAAACTTATGACAGCATGAAAGCAGGAGGTTGCTAATATCTTCCTGGTATTTTGTCTGCAGTCCTGGTAAGTTACCAGAGGGCTCATGGTGGTGCTTTTGTGATGTAGCCTGAATGACACAGTCTCTGTTGCGGGATCCTGAGCAGAAACATGACTTTTCCACTCTTGTCCATTTCTACAGAGCATGGCAACATTAAAGGGGACTATATTTTTAAAGAATGTGCACGGAGTAAGAATGAGAAAAAATGTAAAGCTAGAGAACGCTAATATTTTCCCTCTCCACTCAAAATTCCCGATGGTTTTCTAATCATTTGTTTAATTCTGGGTCAGATAAACTCCCTGTAAATTCTCCCTGCCTCTCAACACTGAGATTATGGCTTCTGTTCCACATTTTAGCTTTTCTCTTAAAACTGTATATTTTGGAAAATGTCTTGGCAGTGTCTATTAAAGCTGAACATGTATATACCTATGACCCTGCAATTTCACTCCTAGCGATAAACCCCAAAGAAATGTACTCGTATTTCAACAAATGCCTTGTACTCATTTGAAGTTGGCAAACTTTTTCTGTAAAGGGTCAGATACTCAGAATTTTTTTTTTTTTTTTTTTTAGGTCATATGGCTTCTGTTGTAACTATTCGACTCTGCTGTTGTGGAGTGAAAGACAACATGGAAATGAAATGAGCATGGCTGTGTTCCAATAAAACTTTATTTATGGACCCTGAAATTTGAATTTCGTATAGTTTTCACATCTTGTGAAATATTATTCCTCTTTTGGCATGATTTTCAAAGATTTATACATGCAAAACCCATTCTTAGTTTGCAGGGGGTCCTAAGACAGGTGGCAGGCCAGATTTGGCCCTCGGGCTGTGGAATTCCACTTACATAAAGTACAAGAACAGATCAAACTTATCTAAGAGGTTTGAAGTCAGTTTCATGGTGACCCTTGGTTGGCATTAGTGACGAGAAGGAAGCAGGGGGCCATGTGGGGAACTGGTACTGTGTCAGTTTCTTGATCTGGGTGCTTGTACCTTGGGTGTGTTCACTTTGTGAAAATTCATTGAATGCCTGCTTTTTTTCTGTTTGTATATTCCACCTCAGTAAGATGTTCAAAAAGAAAAAGAATGAACTGAGTGGGTGGCTTCTGACTTCAGGTGTTACCACCGCCTTTGGGGTCAGAGCGTAGAGGTTTTCATTCTTTTTATAGCCACTGGCTTCTGTTTCTGAATAAGAGAGTCTTTGGAGAAAGGTCTCGATAGGTCTTTCCAATTTCCCAACTGTTACTGCTTTATACATACAGGGAGACATTTAACAACTAGTGTTGTACAGGTACCAGCCACTCAAAGTACAATACTTGTGGAGACTTAACCCTTTAGTTGCTGAATCATAGAAAGATGGGTGGGGGAGGGGAATCCTAGAAGAGAGCCAGGCAGCAGGAGAGCCTTCAGGGCAGTGGGAACCACCAGTAGGAATTCAGCTGGTATAGTTGCTCTGTACTGAATCCAGGCTGAAATCTACCTATGTTTATAGGTAAGAGGTGGAGGCTTAGTTACCGTGGGTGGAATTATAGGGCACAAGCTACTGGCTTGTAGAAAACCACCTTCTATTGTTTTTTTGTTTTTTGTTTTTTTCTCATCCAGAACGAAAAGCAGAGAAGTAACCCCCTGAGCCCCTATGAGTGCCAGGTGCGTCCTGTGTCAGGCATCTATTCCTCCTAACGGCCCCATACAGTAGGCATTAGCAGCTTTGTTTTTCAGGTGAGGAACATCAAGGCTTAGCAAAGTTAAGTGACTTTCCCAAGGTCATCCCACTCATCAGCGGAGGAACTGGATTCCAATCCAGATCTGTCTGGCTCCAGAGCCCACCCTCTTCCCACTTTACCACGCTCACCCCAGGCCTCTTTCTCTCCCCTCACAGTCACACCGAATCTAGTCTTCTGAAAGTGATGATTGAATATATTTTCCCCTTAGCAACCTGCCTTTGTAGCCTGCCTTTGTTCTGCTTCCTGGAATTACACACATCTTGTTGAGACCAGAAGCTGTTGAATGAAATAGTTTTATTTCAGAAGCTCTCTCTTCCAGGACAAGTCATTTTAAAACAATAGTCAAGGAGGAAACGTTACAACACGTTCAAAGAGAAATATATTGTGCTTTCAGCACTGTTTGATATCCCTGGTGAACGTGTCCACCCTACAGACGCCTGGGGATGGTTCCAGTCCTAGGGTTAAACTTTGAAAAAGGAAGTCTCCAAGCTGTCACATTCTTGAGAGTGTTAAGGTGCTTTCAGCATGTCTCAAGACAGATTAAAGAGGGGATGGTGAGGAATTAATCAACAGATGCTGAAAATGCAAAGGCCATAGTGAATGGTAAACACCGCCCCCCTCCCCATATCACCCCTTAGAGAAGAATAGTCCTGTATCCGGCATAATAGCACCAATTATTTGGTTGTTTGTGCTGAGGAGTTGAAAGCTATCATGTGCCGGGAAAATACTCAGCATGGAGCAGTGATTATAGATCAGCTGGTAATAAAGGAGGCACTGGATTGACTGCTAATTAGATTATTAGCACCAAAAACAAATACCTGCTATTAACCATAAATAAGCCACGTTTATGATATTTTCAACTTTTAAATACATATTCCTTTTTATAATGTGCAATTTCCTTTCTTCCCTTTCTGGGCCAAGACTTCTCATTTTCCCCAGTCAAATGAAGCGTAGCTGTTTGTTAAGCTGTAACCGAGTTTTTTTCGTTACCTTCCAGTCTCAAAAGGGGTTGAGAGCACTGACATGTATCGCGTGTCATGTGTCAGGCCCTACATGAGATGTGCTAGATCTTTTCCGGGAAGAAGTTGGGGTTATTCCGGTGCAGGGTCCAGGTCTTTCCCACGGGCACAGAGTCTTTATAAGGGGTAAGAGATTGTAGGGTTTTCCCAGTTTAAATATGTGCTGGAGTTAATTGCCAAAGAAATGACCCAGTTACTTTTTTTGTGGCACTTTGAGGTTTGGTCCTGTTTTCCTGGTTTGAGGAAGATGGGATGGGCATTTGGGTGCTTTGGGTACCTGTCCCCCACCTCACCCAAGCAAGTAGGCCATCTTCCTACAAGTAGGTTGACTGTGTATCCGCAGTAGAATGAGATTCAGCTGTCTTCTGCCCAGGGTGGCTATGAGTTCTGTGGGTAGGAGCATTTGAAAGAACCCTTGGGAGCTCCTCGGGTTATCTGCAAGGAGAAGCTGGCTCCAGCTGGAGTCAGGAGACAGCTCTGGCTATGCCCTCAAGAAGCGGTGCAAGTGACTGTCAGGTGTCCTGCAGGAAGTGCTAGCGATGGAACTTGTTTGTGGCCACCATTGTGTGCTAGGAGGGAGAGGCTTCCATGGGGAGGGGGGCGTATGGCTGCCTTCCAGGAGAAACGCTAGGTGCTCTATGTTAAGTTATTCATTCTTTACAAGGCCTACCATAAGGTAGGGAGGCTGAGATTTATCTGGTACTTGCCAGTACAGTCGTACTGGGTGTTTCCGGCTGGCAGCTTTCTGATTAAAGTGTCTGAGCCATACAGGTTGTTAAAATGTTCTCTTATGAATATTATCTCTGGATGATGTATTGGTTACCCTTATTTTACCAAAGAAGAACTTGAGGTTCATAAACATCCAGTGAAACTTGCCCAAGTCAACAGAGCTAGTAAGTCGTGGAGCTAAGACAGGTCTGAGTGATGCTGGGTGCCCGTGGGGTAGTCGGCAAGTGAGAGAAACAGTGAGCTCCTTGGCGGAGTTTCTCCCTTTGAGTGCCCACCCAGCGTGGAGACAGGCTTATCAAACAGGGGGAGACAGAGTGGTCTAGTTCCCCTGTACCAGGCCACTGGGTCAAGCTCATCAGTTTATCCAGCAAACCTACATGGGCATTGCTGGATGCAAAGCACTGTGCAAGGTGCGGGATGATGGTTGAGCCCGGTTCTGCCCTTCTTGTCCAGGGTGAATTCTTGGGGAGTAGTGGAGTGTGGTACAGTGGCCCCCGGCTGGCGCCTGGACACTTCTGTCTCTGGAACTCTGTCTCCCTCTTGACTTTAAGGTGTGTTGTTTATTCCTGGAAAGATAGAACTGTGTTGCTGGGGTGGCTGGTTTAATGGTGAAAGGGGCTGCACGATGGCTAGAAGTCTTTTCTCTCTTTTGAGCCAAAATGGAATGTGAGGCCGAAGGGGTGGAGAGAATCTTTACATGGGTTCGTGGGATAAAAGTTTGAGATGATTGCTTTTGAATTTACTAGGAGTTGTTCTGCAAGGTTGAATTTCTTCCCCTGATCATGTCACTCTTCTGTTAGCTCAGAAAACTGTGGTTGACATTTCATCTCCTCCTTAAAGCTCTTTCACTAAGCCTGGAAGCTGTTATTCCACAGGGCCTCTTATTAGGAGAAGAAGGATTTGGGGCGGCCTTTTAAAGTCAGTTCAGAGAGTTGTGAAGAAGTACATTTGCCAGGATCCACTTGTCCCCAAGCTGTCTACTGTTTGAAAAGCACAGCACTAGTGGAAGGGTAACGGGAAAGGAAAACCAACTTCAGGACAGAAAAGCAGGCTGACTATCCCACTTTAATTTGATTAGCCAAGGAGTCAAAGATGCCTGTTGTGGGCTTCATACTGTGTTGGACGCTGTAGACCAGGGTCAGCCCATGGGCCAAATTCAGACCCACCCCCTCACCCCACCCCCATCCCCCACTTAGCTTGTGAGCTAAGAATGTTTTTTAAAACTATTTTTAATGGTTGGAAAAAAACAAGAAAGAAAAATATTTTGTGACCCATGAATATTATCTGAAATTCAAATTTCTGTGCCCATAAATAACGTTTGATGGGAATTGTCATACTCATTATTGTCTGTGGCTGCTTTCACCCTGCCGTGGCAAAGTTGAGTAGCTGTGATGGAGACTAGGTGGTCCACAAAGCTGAAACTTTTACTTTGTAGAAAAAGTTTGCTTAACCCCTGCCCTAGATCTTTGCGTCTCGAAGTGTGGTTCATGGGCCAGGGGTGGAAGTTGGTCAGAAGTGCGTATCCTCACAAGAGTATACAATGGAAAAAAGACAGCCTCTTCAATAAGTGGTGCTGGGAAAATTGGACAGCAACATGTCAAAGAATGAAATTAGAACACTTCCTAACACCATACACAAAAATAAACTCCAAATGGATTAAAGACCTACATGTAAGGCCAGACACTAGAAAACTCCTAGAGGAAAACATAGGCAGAACACTCTATGACATACATCAAAGCAACATCCTTTTTGACCCACCTCCTAGAATCATGGAAATAAAATCAAGAATAAACAAATGGGACCTCATGAAACTTAAAAGCTTTTGCACAGCGAAAGAAACCATAAACAAGACTAAAAGGCAACCCTCAGAACGGGAAAAAATAATTGCCTATGAAACAATGGACAAAGGATTAATCTCCAAAATATACAAGCAGCTCATGCAGCTTCATACCAAAAAAGCAAATAACCCAATCCACAAATGGGCAGAAGACCTAAATAGACATTTCTCCAAAGAAGACATACAGATGGCCAACACACACATGAAAAGATGCTCCACATCACTCATCATCAGAGAAATGCAAGTCAAAGCCACAATGAGGTATCACCTCACACCAATCAGAATGGCCATCATCACAAAATCTGGAAACAACAAATGTTGGAGAGGGTGTGGAGAAAAGGGAACTCTCCTGCACTGTTGGTGGGAATGTAAGTTGGTACAGCCACTATGGAAAACAATTTGGAGGTTCCTTCAAAAACTACAAATAGAACTACCATATGATCCAGTAATCCCACTCCTGGGCATATACCCAAAGAAAACCGTAATCCCAAAAGAAACTTGTACCATCATGTTTATTGCAGCACTATTTACAATAGCCAGGACATGGAAGCAACCTAAATGCCCATCAACAAATGAATGGATACAGAAGATGTGGCATAAATACACAGTGGAATATTACTCAGCTATATAAAGGGATGAGATGGAGCTATATGTAATGAGGTGGATATAACTACATTCTGTCATACATAGTGAAGTAAGTCAGAAAGAGAAGGACAAATATTGTATGCTAACTCACATATACGGAATCTAAAAATGGTACTGATGAACTCAGTGACAAGAACAAGGACGCAGATACAGAGAATGGACTGGAGAACTCGAGGTATGGGAGGGGGCAGGGGATGAAGGGGAAACTGAGACGAAGCGAGAGAGTAGCACAGACATATGTATACTACCAACTGTAAAATAGATAGCCAGGGGGAAGTTGTTGTATAACAAAGGGAGTCCAACTCGAGGATGGAAGATGCCTTAGAGGACTGGGGCGGGGAGGGTCGGGGGGACTCGAGGTGGGGGGAGTCAAGGAAGTGAGGGAATACAGGGATATGTGTATAGAAACAGATGATTGAACTTGGTGTACCCCCAAAAAATAATAAAGAAAAAAAAAAAGTGCGTATCCTCAGACCACTCCACAGCTGCTGATTCAAGAGCTGCAGCAACAAGACCCCCAGGTGGTTCTTGTGCAATTATTGACTGGGAAGCGCAGCATGAGATGGCAACTAACTCTTGCCCACGAAAGGCTAGTTTGAATCGTAGTTTACAAATTGGGGTCTAGAGTTGGTGCCACATTTCGCTATTTATTGAATACAGTTTGATTCAGAACTCCCATTCCCCAGGGTGGCAGTTGGGATTCCCCTTCTACTCACAGGTTCGCAAGAATCCAGAAGGCTTCCTCATTGCCTGGTGATGTGGGAAGAGCCTTGAACCTTCTGGGCATCATGGTCATGTCTGTGGCATCATGGTCATGTCTGTAACATCACTGACTAAGCTCTCATCATTCTGTTGCTCTTGGGCTGGTGGGTTCCTGGTGATGCTGGGAGCCCGCAGCCCAGGGCCCAGCCTCCCTAGGGGCACCACACAGCCATTCCTCTGGGACCCTGTTGCCCCCTGGGTCACCCATCACTTTGAAAACTGGCTACCTTCGTTGTCTTTCCAAGCTGGAGGAATTCCCTATTTATATCACCCTCTTGGCTACTTATTCTTTCCACACATCAGCTTTTATGTACCACTTACCGGGGAGTGAGGGAGGGTCCTGTCCGGGTTGTGTGCTGAGGTTAGGGGTTGGGACAGGGCTGGGGTGGGAGTGACTGGGTAGATGCAGTGAGGATCAATACAAATGAATAGCGGGGTACACTGTGCTTCCACGCCTGTAGTGTGTCAGCGTGCGGCTGGGGAACATGACCAGCACGGGCAGTAGCAAGTCTAGGATATCTTCCTGCCGAACAAGAAGTAAATCCTGAAGGAATTTAGAGAAAGGGCGATTGTGTAGCTGGCAGGGGTGGAGAAAGTCTTCCAGAGGTTGTGGCACGCGGCAAGAGTGGCCAGAGGTCCATGCAAACCAGGAGCTGCCCAGATTGTGGAAGAGTTTGAAAGTAAAGCCATTTGCTTGTTTTTGTTCTCAGATGCGACTGGGTCTGAAAGTAAATGGACCTCTTCAGTTGGGAATATTATAGTCTACTCATTGCGGACTTTGTTCAGGAAATGTTTTTGGTTTAAGGATTTTAACTGCTCCGCGTACGCTTATGGCTCTTAAATGGGCAATTCAGTGAAACTAACGCGGCGCTCCCCTTCTCTCACTCCCTGGCCTAAGTGAGCGTTGCCATATATGGTCTATATTTCTCACCAAGGCTGATCCTGGCTTTTCTTGACCACCTATTCTCATCTTTAGTTCATGGAGCTGCTTTTAGAGAAGTGCCCCGTGGAGAAGTCATCTTTTCTATCTATGTTCCCCCCCCCCCCCCCGTTTTTTTTAAATTTGTGTTCTCTTGAATGCAGTCTCAGCAGGGCTGTGGCCAAAAGTCAGCTACGCTAGTCACACCTTCTGAGTCCAGAAGACCTGAGTCTGTGTGCATTCGTTGGAGGAATCAGGAAGTGAAGATATCCTGCCTGGTGTTTTCAGGAGAATGGGTTGGGATCAGGGCCTGGGAGATTTTCTTCTTCTTATACATGCCAGGTAGTCCAAAGGCTGATGGCCTGCTGGCGTTCTCTGAGATGTGTGGCTGATCCACCATACCTCTCTCCAAATTATCTTCTTGGGAAGCTAGTCTAGGAAAGTACCTAACACAGTGGGCATGGAAATACGCTCATGATGTACCAAGTTTAAAAAAAAAAAAAGGGAGGATTCAAACCTGTGTCCATAGCAGGATCCTGTCTTGTTTAAAACCATATATCTATTGAAAAAAATCTTAGAACATCAAAATGGGCAATTTACATAAATGGGTATTGTCTGTGTTGTATTTCTCATTGCTGCTTGTTAATTAATTTATTGATTTTAGGCTTATCTTCTCCCTCATGCCTTCTACTCACCCCTCTCCCTGCTTTTAAGTAAGCAAAAATAATAGCTTGGATGTATAAACTTGCATATCTTTCTCTGTGTACCCTCTGTCAGTATGTAAAGTATATAAACATTTACTGATCTGTTTTGGTTGTTATTAAGAAGAAGAGAGAGATTCGTCATATTATATATACTTCTTTGTATCTTACTCTTCATTAACCATACATCCTAGAAATCCTCAGATCAGTAAGTTCATTATTTTTGATGGCTGCATACTATTCTATGTCATGGCTGTGGCTCATTTTATTCAGCCCTTCCGTATGGTGGGTATCTGCCTTGTCTCTTATTTCTTGTCACTACACTCAGTGCTGCAGTAAATATCTATGTACACATATTCTTACATATTGGTGCTTCTTCTGTGTCCTTTTTAGGACATTCAAATAGATATTTCTATAAAAGTAAGATACGGATGAGTTTTCCCCACGAAGATGTTTTACTCACTTATTATCAACCTAATACATTGAGGATTGTAGGAGTACTTTTACTTCCGTACTCTTTCTTACACTGAAATGTGGCAGATCTTTAGGCTTTTACTTACCACCTTCCTCCCCCACTAATTTCAAGATAATTTAACACTTCTAGAAATAAATGTCAAGTTTTCTGCGCAGAGTGCCTCTTCTTTTTCAAGTATGCTTATTTGTCACTTTCGTTACATATTTCCAGCACTTTATACTACCTATTTAGATTCAACCGTGCAAATTGCACGGTTCATCACTCACTGTTTCCTCTTCATCCCATTCGTCTTGAGGTTTGTGTTTGAATTCATTCATTTTTTGACCTGATTATTTTCCTGAGATGGGATATGTGGGTTATATTTTCTACGAACCCTTGCATATCCATGTGTAGTCTACCAATCAGATAGGTGGATAACCTCTGGCTTGGATGTCTGGCAGTCTGTGGCTGGCTTCCTACTGTCTTCTAGATTCTCGTTTTGCAGATGGCAGGTAAACTTGAGAGCTAATTACTTTTCCTTTGTAAGTTACTTGTTCTTTCTGTCTGGCAGCCTGTGAGATTTCCTCCTTATGTGTGGAACCTAGGAACATCCCTTGGGGTACATCCTTTCCCGTGACTCCTGCAAGAAGCTTAGTTCCACCGGCAGACTTCAAGGGAAACCCCCTGCTTTCATTTAAGTCTTGTCTATTCTTTACTTGTTCCTTTTTCTCCTTCTGGGATTACTCTTATTCACAAATTAGGTCTTCAGAATAAATCTGTTATCCAAATATTTCTTTGCCCCTGATTGTTATTTCTTTGTATTTTTGCTCTTGTGATTTTTTTTTTCCTTTTGATCTTCTGAGCCACTGATTCCAGTTGGTACAGTAACCATTCCTTTACTCAGTTCATCTGATGAGCTTTTTTTTAGTTTGAAAACCATGAGTTTTAGTTGCAGCAAGTCTTCTTTTTATGGTATTGTAATTGAACATCATTAAGTGCTGTTATTTTTTGTTTGTGTTGTCCTTTGCCCCCTCCAGCAGCTCTGCTGCATCAGCAGACTCCCCCTGCTAAGTGATTTTCCTCGTTCATCTCTCTGGCTTCTGGTCCCCTCTGTGGGGGACTTTTGTCTACTGGATGAGTCTTTGGACCAGCTGTCTGCTGCCTTCAGGTAAGAGCATCAGGGAGTGGTGATAGTATTATAGTCTTGGCTCCTGTACTTTGGAGTGGTTCCACCTGGCAGGTAGTCAGTTCCCTGAGACTCCAGAAGGAACCCCTGAGCTCCCCAGGCTCCAGGATAGAGGGGACTTGGCAGGCCTGTTCAGTTTCCAGTGCTTCCTCTGGGCTGCAGAGCAGGAAGTCCTCTCTGAATGCTCAGGCCGGCTGGGCTGCCTTTCTCCCGGGCTCCTCTATCCCACTCTGGGCCAAGCTGCCCACAGGATTTGGGAGCTCTGAGCTTGCCTCTCTGCTGCTGCTCTCCAGGCTCTCTTTCAACCCTGCATCGGCTTTCTCCATCCAGCTCTGCAGGACCTGGGGTCTCTCTCATCACAGGCTCCAGACCACACTTGTGTGCTGGCCTCAGCTGCTGCCAGGCTCATGACAGCAACCTGCAGATAGTTGGATTGGCATGAGAGAGACAGCTCCACTGGCAGCAGGGCCACGTTCAAGACCATTGTCCAAAGTTGCCTCATCAACTCCTGAATTTTTAACAGTGAATTTTCAGAAACTTCCCAGCACATTGTTTTGAAATGTAGGTATCTTTCTTTTTTTTTTTTTTGGCACACGGGCTTAGTTGCTCCGTGACCTCTGCATTGGCAGGTGGATTCTTAGCCACTGCTCCACCTAGGAAGCCCAAAATGTAGGTATCTTTCTAAAGCAATCAAGTCCTAGGAGGAAGATGAGAAGATAGAGTCTTTGCATTGACTTTGGTATCTTGCCCCTCTAGGAGAGGGGGTTTTGCTTTAGTTTTGAAAACATTTCTATGCATTGGGAAGTGTTACTGTGATTTTATAGTAGCTGCATATAATAATACTGCTGGATAGGCCTAATTCATCTAGACTAAAGTTACTTCCTTATGGGGTTTTTTAGAGGCTTTTAGGCTTAACCCATCACAAAGTAAGAGTTCCAGAAGCATATGGAGATGGGATTCTCTAACCAGAGAAAGGAGGACTTGGTGTAGCCTGAGGAAAGGGGAGAATTTGGGGGTGGCAGGAAGGAGAAGGTTTGGAGTAGAACCAGGGCTAGATTCAGTGGTGTTGTGGACAATGAGAATGATATGGGATCTTGTCCCGTACCATAGAGTGGACAGAATGCCAAGTGGACCCTGGGTCGCTGGGAAATTCGTTGGCTGAGATGTTATCAGATGTCCTTCAAGTGCAGAGAACTGGAATCTGACCTAGGTTGTGGTGTTGGCCATTTTGCCTTGAAGACTGTGACCTGTCACAAAGACTAGCTCCTGAAGAATTCAAGACATCCTCATGTTTTTCAGAATTTATTAAACATCGGTTCCATACAAAAAATTCTGCCTGGTGCCATCGACACATCTCGTTTACTCTCCACCCAACACTCCATGTTAGGTGGTGTTTTCTCCAGCTTACATAAAAAGCGAAAATGAGAAGCTAAGTGACTTGTTCAAGGTCACAGGTAAATAAACACTCACTGTGATTTATTTGCAGAACAGAAGGCCTGACTCCCTATGACAGTGTGGTTGAAATACATAGGTTTTTGCCCAGAATTTGCTCAAACAGTGGTTGGAGTAAGAAAGCAACTGCGGTACGTTGGGGCTGGCTCTCCAGGAGGAACATTTCAAGGACCTTCTGCTGAATGGGCAGGAGTGGAACCACTGGCCGTCTCCAAGGACAGTCTTTTACAGAACTGAACCAAAATAGGAGCTTGGGTCCTCTGAGGAACAAGAAGAAAAGGGAAGAAGCAAATACACAGAGCTATGGGGAGAGAAGGCGCCCAACCCTGCTGGAGGCAACAGCTGTGTGTAGGGCTGCCCTGTTGGTAATGGTGCTTCTGGTGGCCAATTAAAAAATTAAAAAGTAAGTAAGATATGAGAAAGAAGCAAAATAGATACAGTCAAAGAAGGGGAGGATCAAATTGAAACTCATCTTCCAGAGAAAAATGACGAAAGCCAGATAAGGACCTTTGTCTGAAAAAAAAGCCTTAAGCAAACATCTATTTACCTGCATTATCTCACCTCATTTTGAAAGGAAACAAAAGCTCTGAAGGTGCACCTCAGGATTCTCCAGAGGGGTTCAGGGGTGAGCTTTGGGTAGTCTGTTATGGTTTATTATAGTTTATTTTCAGTTTGATGGGTTGTGTTTTGAAGTCCTGGATGAAAGCCACACAGGGGGTGGCCAGGAAAGCTGTCCCAGGCAAACCAGCCTGGGAACCAGCAGAGAGGGGCTTTCCTGCCATCGATTTAGTGAACAGATTAAATTCTACAAACGTTTAGAATGAATATCTGCTGTGCGTCCAGGGATGAACTCAGCCCTGTGGGAATAAAAGTGTAAGCCTTGGTCCTTTGCCCTGGAGACTTGTGAAGTCTTGCAGGCTAGCCACCTGGGGAGGCCCCCATCCCGGTGTCCTTAGGGCTTGCTACTGCAGAATCCCAGGGTCTGCCTGCTGGGAGCTCAGCGATGACATTTCCCCATCTGCAGCCTGAAGGGTTCCCTGAGGCTTTAGAGTGGAAGCAGGGGGACAGTGTGTGTTTTCTGCCTCACCCCAGCTTGCATCTGTGAGGCTCTGGAGTGCCCACTGGTTTCAATTCTCTTGCCGTGCTGGGAGACTATAGGGCAAGGGATGGTCTGTCTAGCTGTGTCTTACAAATGGGCTACACACATGAGGGAGGACTGAAGTCCTGGTCCCCAGCCGTTCAGGGATTTGGAGTTATAGTCGAGGTTCCCTTAATCCCCATGAGTCAGGTTGAGTCATATCTTTGAAAATCTGACTTGCACATTTTTTCCCTATGAATCTAGTGTCTAGTGAGAATCTAGTGAGAGTGGATGTAAGTCTTACAGAGTCAGTTTTTCCCATTCAGAGAAAAAGACCAATCAGCTTGACATTAATTCCCCCAAATTTTCGAACAGATGGTTTTCTGAGCACTTAAGAAAAACATGTGGTGGTTGCCAGGGCTAACATGGCTTCCCCTCAGGACAAAGTACCTCTTCTTCCCCGTGGTCATTCTACCGGGAGGTCAGGGGAAGGACACAGCAAGGGGTGGCGAACCTCTAGCCTGTGTGCTGTCACTCCTTCCCCAGCACTCAAGGGAGACAGCGCTAATTGTCCCCTGTGCCAGCGTCTATGGCCACAGTTTTCGTGGAAGCCAGCACCAGGCTTGGTATCTTCTGTTCTGCCTTTATTTTGCTCATTAAAGATTGCCTTCTGGGTAAGAAACAGGATTCTTTCTTTTTGTGACTTTTTAAATCCTCGGCCTGTTCAATTTCCAAGATGCCTAGTGCGTGGAAGATGTGTCCTTTGGAGTCACTACAGGTAGGCAACCTTTGACTTGATTAGCCAGTGAATGGAGTGTCTAGAAAAGGGGGCCAGGAGGAGACATCTGTGTGCTTCTTGCGTTTATAGGGAATAAAGAGATTGAGGAGGTAAGAAAGGGAGAAAGAAGGATTGAGTCTGGCTATTCAGACACCTGGAATATTGTTTCAAAGAAAGGCAGTGCAGAAACTAAGCCATTTTTTTTTTTTTAAGAGATGGGGCTCAAAGACAAGGAAAGAATGGATTTGTTTTTAACGATTTCAAGTAGAATTGAGGCTGTTCCTGCGATTGTTGGAAATAAAATTGGTTAGAAAATGATGTCAGCAGAGAGTGGGGACTGTGAACCAGGAAAATAAATGAGCTCTGAAATCACCTTCTATTTTATAAATATTGTTTCTGGAGCTGAGAAAATTGAGACAGATTATTCCTTTTTCTCTCTCCCAAGCTATGGGTGGAAGAAGCCCTGAGAATCCCATTTGGACCTTGTGAGGAGCGTCCCATCTTGTCCTGGCGCGCTAAGTAGCTTTGTCTGCATTTAGACACACTCCATTTCCCTCTCAAGGACCACTATCAGCAGTAGCCAATTACAAACACACCTCATAACACATTATTGAGACACACTGCACGCAGATAAGCTGGAGAGATGTTTAATGATTGTACCGCATCGTGTCCATTCCAATCTGTCCGCACTGCCGGAGGACGGATGGGCCGGGCCTGGGTGCGAGCGTCTCTGTGTATGTCTGCTTCTGTGTATTTCATTTGCACTGTGTCCTCACTGGACATAATTTGAGCCAAACCAGTTTACACTTTCAAGGAGGGAGAAAGGGCATCATTTTACATTCTGACAGGCTCCTTTTAAGCCTGAGATTCCTTGTCTTTGGTTTTCTAAAAGTATCAGCGCTGTTAGCAGCCTGGATTCATCTGAGAACAAGGGATGATGCATTTTCCAACTCCACGGGTGGTTTTCTTCTGTTATCTGTTTCTCGTGGAGAGGCGGAAGGTGGGCAATTTGGAGAAATGTTACCGAGGCAGTCACTTCCTCCGCTCTTTCATCTGTAGGTTTGGTTTTGCAATAAGAGTTTGATGAATTTTATCTTCTCTACCATTTGCCATTTCTGTTGGTTTTGAAGTAATGACTGCATTTTGCCACAGTAACAGCCGCATTTCAGGCCTGGGAGAAGTGGTGGCTGATTCACAAAGCATAAGGCCTTCCCATACGGTGTGGTATTAGGGGTATCAGAGCTGGGAATGAAGTAACAGCCAGGCTCTTGGGCGTAAACCGGAATCCTCACTTGTTGAAGCAGGGAGCCTTTGAGTTAATCACACCCACTTGCTCTCCTTACATCGGAGGATGCCTAGACTAGGGAGAAGGTACCCTCTCAAGAGTACTCACTGGTTGGTGGTAGTACTTATCTGGAACTTTGCCTCTTGGTGCCTAGTCCAAGCTCCATGCATTCTGCCTGTTCCAAGCTGGCTGTGTTGGTCTCTGTCAATTGTAGAGCTCAGCAGGGAGATAGGAGCTGCTGACAGAATGCTGGGGGCCTGCTGGCCCCTCCAGCCATGAAAACCATCACAGAGCATACAGGCAACGAACACTTGTATCCTTCTCATTCCCCAAGGAGACTTTTTCCATTCTGCAGAGCCTTCTGAAGGAGGATTTCAAAGGATTATTTTATCAAAGGATTGTTTTTATTCTCCTTCTGTGGAAAAATGGGATGCCCAATGCTCCTACCCATGTTGCCTTGCTTGAGTTTCACTCTTGTAGTTCTGAGCCTTCCTTGAAGGGGTAGCAGAAGGAAAAGAGAAGAAACCTTTGTGTTTGCCTTGAAACCAGCCAGGAAGATTTTCAGCCAGATGGAAAACTAGGTCGGGTCTCCTACAGCCTGTTTGTATAGCTGAGCGGGTGACGTGTCCGGCCTCCCGACTTGGAAAAATTTACTGTTCACACTTCATTCATATGTTCCCTAGTCCTTGGCAAGCGAATTGCTTTTGAAGAATTTATGTTCCCATCTGCCACTTCTATTACTAAGGGTGATATTTGTGACTGATACGGTGACGGCACATTCCGGGGGCCTCAGTTATTTGGCCTTGCCCATCTGTACCCTGAAACTTTGGGGTTCACATGGGGTCATGGGTTTGGTATTTCCCACATCACACCACCTGGCTGAGGAAGCCTGTGTTTGCTCACAGCCAGGCGGATGGTGCCAAGTAGTGGCACATTCCTGCTGCTACTTTTGCAGCCAGCAAGAGAAATGAGACAGGCCAGCCAGCAAACTGGTACTTTGAAGAATCTGCTGTGTCTGTGGGTGTGAGTGTGGGTGGTGCTGGGGAGGTGGTGAGAGTCTGCAGTCTAGTGCTAAGGAACCAGCTGTTTCCTGGCTGGTGGTCTACAGAAGAGTTGGTGCTAAAGGAGAAGTAGGATGGGAGGTAGAATGATCAGCACCATGGAAAGCACCCTCCTCACAGCAGTGAAACTTGCCTCTGGTCTGTGCCTCCCGTACTTTGCTTTGATCACCTTCAGAAGGGGCTGGGAGAAGGACAGCAGTTCCTTCTGCCCATTCTGCTCGTGGGGAGACTGAGGTTCATGAAGTGACTGAGATGTTGGGGTGACCCAGTAGAACAGGCAGACAGAACTTCCAGCATGATATCGTTGTTTGTGCAAGGTAACCTTTTGCTTTCTGTTCTTGGATATTATGCAAAAGCAACAAGGAGAATAATAATTTAAAAATGCAAAACATCATTTTCAGTGGAATTAGAGAATAGATATAATCTGTGAAATCTGAAGTATGTGCAAGGGCTACCCAAGTAGCTGGGTTCGGGGAGAGGCCACTGACAGATGTGAAGAAGTTTAAAGGAGCAGCAGGGGGGCCTCAGGGCAGCAGATGGCAGAGAGTGTCAGCAAGATATGTGTCCTGGAGGTGCAAGGGCATCCTGAAGAGGCCCAGCTGTATCCCTTATTTGCAAGCACTGGGCAGGGACTGGCATGAGCTGAATGGAAGGAAGGTGCCTCCTGGGCCTGCTTTGCTTTAGAGAAGCAGAGGAGGTGGGTTGATACAAAGGATCCTCCAGAGAGACCTATTTGCAGGAAGTAGTGTCTGTTGCAGCAGGAAAAAAGTCATCCCTCCTTCTGTCCTCCCCTCCCTCCCTCGCTTCCTTCCTTCCTACATTTTTCTTGAGGTCTAACATACATGCAGTAAAGTATAGAACTATTTTTTAGCTTGATGAACTTTTATATGTGTGTACACTTGTGTAACCACCACCCAGTTTAAGATCTAGGGCATTTTCAGCACCTGAGAAGTCTCCTTGTGCCTCCTCCTGGTCATTACCCCTTCCTACAAAGAGTTTTTTGTTTTGTTTTGTTTCTTTTAAATAGTGAAAGGCTTCCCTGGTCCTTCCTTCTATCCCACAGAGGCTTCCTGCAAAAAGCTGGTCCAAGAAAACCCACTCATACAATGATAAGTGATGAAAGAGAAATGAGAAATTGAGAGTATTGGTGGAATAGAAGCAAAGATATTACAGTGGAAAAATGTTAACAGTAGCCACAAAAAGTACCCCAAATAAGGAACATTTCCAGATAAATGTGGGGAGGAGATGAAAATTGCCATCAAGTATTTCGCAATGAATTTAAAGAACCCAACAAAGCAATCATTTCCATGAAGAAAAACTGCAAAGCAGAAACACGAATTCTGGAAAGGATGAGAAAATGGCAAGAGGTGGTGGAACGCAAGCTGTCAGAACTCAAGGAGGAAATAGGAGAAAAAAAGGCAAATCTATCTCAGAAATGAAGATAAAGTTGGGAGGATCTCAAGGGAAAATAGACACTGGAAAACTCGGTGCGGAACATAGACAATGGAAATGAGAACAGTGAATAAATGCAATTGAAATAAGGGAAGTATTCATAAAGATTTGAGAGAAAATGATAGCTATAGAAGACAAACAGTGGAAATCCAACAGAAGCATCATTTTAGTCCCTGAAGGAAAACACAAAACAGTTGAATCGAACAAATGTTTAAAATATAAATTAAGAAAGCTTTCTTGATATAAAAGAAGAGTTAATATCTAAATGTTGAACGAACACAAATTTGAGCTCTGGGGAAAATTACCCACAACGGTTAATACCAAGACATAGCCTTGGAAAGTTTTAGGCATAAAAGATAGGGAATAATTCCCTTCTTCTTTCTCTCCTCACTCTCTTCTTCCCTTTCTCTCCTCCCCTTCCCAGAAGAGTGGAGAGTGGGTGTGGAAGTGGCAGGCACAGAAGATGGCCAGAATGATTGGGAGATTAGTTATGGGGCAAATGGATTAATTTATTGAGCAAGTAAACAAATATATAGAGGATAATTGGACCCATGTTTTTTGGTGTTTGAGAAGAGATTTATAAACATGTAAAGAGGGAGGGCTAGAAAGAACCTGGGGTGCTGCATTGGAATTAGAAGTATCTGTGTATATGTGCACACACATGTGTACATACATGTATTTCCTAACTCATTCTGCTGAGATGGTCTGGAGGCAGTGGAGCTACAGTAGCAGTGAGTGTAGACTGAATACTCAGATCCCGGTTTCTAAATACCGTCCTCCACTAGGAGTTACTGGGACTCCTCAGATAAATGGCTGCTTTTAGGGGTGGGGCAGAGAAAGTGTAAAATGAAATATTTTACTTTTCAGAAAGTCAGGAAGAGATTGGAATGTGTCAGAAGGACGCAGAAGCCAGGTTGGAGTATCCACAGGCCAAATTGAGGACAGTATGAGCCTCAAAGTAAATAATAAGTATCAGATTACAACCTATTATGTAAAATAGGTATCCATGTTATAGAGGAATGAATGAATGAATGAATCAGTCAATAAATATATAGATAAACAGATAAGTGGGGGAAAAGGGGAAACTTTTCCTTATGGTAGAATGCCAAGTGAGAAATGTAGAAGGAATAATGGAAAGAGATATTCATCACTTGGCAACCATCGTGATGGTATTTGATACAGGCAGGAGTTGTCAATGGATGCCAGGTCTTGTGGGTGGAGGTTTCATAAGGATCAGTGTTATTGGCACAATACAGAATAGCTTCCCACAAAATTGTAATCAGGTACAATGGAAACATGGTGAATTGTCAGTGGTGAAACCTGGCAGACAACGCCTTGGCCAGATAATCAAAGTTAACATGACTACAGGTGGAATGGGTTGACCTAGGGCACTCTGGATATGATGTGCTGAGAACACAGCATCATTTCTATCATTCCTGCCAAGAATACATGGCTTTTGTCTGGTCATGGGGAAGAACTGGATGTACTCAGGCCCTGCAGAAAGAAAGGCCTGTAATTGTTTGAGACTTTTAAGGACTTGAGAAACAAAGAAAGACTGAGAGACTGTTCCAGACTGTTCCAGACTGGAAACTGATGAGATATGACAACAACATGAAACACATGTCTCCTTTCCCTCCCCTCCTAGGCTGGGGAGGGAAAGGAGACATTGTTAAGATGGTTGGAGAAATCTGATGGGGCCTGTGGCTCAGGCTGTGCTGTATCAGTGTTGAGTTTTTGACTAGGAGGGTTTTTACGGTGGTTATGCTTAGGAGAAAGGGTCCTTATCTTTGGGAGGCATATACTGGAGTATTCAGAGATGATCGACATCATGTCAAAAGAAAAATCTCTCTCTCCACAGATGGGAAAAATACAGTAAAATGTTCTCATCTAGGAAATTTGTGTGGATGGGGTGTGAGAATTTGTATTGTTCTTGCAACTTTTTTTTTTAAGGTGTGAAATTACTTCAAAATTAACAAGTAAGGAAGGAGGGAATAAGGGAAGAAAGGAAAGAAAGGAAAGAAAGGCAGACAAACAAGGAAGAAAGATAGGAAAAAATTCATTGGGGATCTGGGGAAAGAAATCAAGTCACTTATGAGGAGAAAAATATCAGGTTGGCCCCTGTTTCCTCTGCAGCAACATTAAACGCCTGGAAGTCAGTGAAACGTCTACAAGATAAGCGAGGGGAAAAGTGTGAGCCAAACTTTACATCCATCCTAGCCGTCTTTTAAGTATAAAGATAGTTTCGAGCATGTAATAACTCAGGGAATATTGTTCCCATGAGCACTTCCTGAACAAACTAGTAGACGATGAACTTCAGCCAACAAAGAGAAGACTGAGGGTGAATGCTGAGTAGTTCCAACTGTCAATCTACGCTAAAACTAAAACAAATATAAGGATTAGAGCAACAGAGGAGAATGTAAATGCCTGGATGATGTGGAAATAACACAGCCAACAAATATTGGAAGGGGAAGGGGGAAAAAGTAAGTTGTCTGAATGCCTCATTCGATAATAGCAGGGAGTCAAAAGATATAATTTAGAGCTGACAAATGAAGTAATATAAGCATAATTATATTTAACAATAAATGGTAAATATTACAAAAGATAATATTATTGACTAAAATCAGGTGATGGAAGAGCAAAGCAGCCTCGCTAGAGTAAATGGTGCCCAGAGGCTCTGTAATGGGTTTGTCATCTCCCTCCCTGCATGCAGCTGCCACTGTGTTAAATCTCTGTGCATTTTTATAACTGGTGTCGAGGGATATGTGTCTCTTTTTCTCCCCACCCCGACCATGCCTTTGCATGCCTCTGTGGAAAGGGAAGTGAAGGGGAAGAAGATGAAATATACCGATTTTATCTTTACTTGCAGTGTAGGACTCATAAATCACGTCTAAGGACGTAGATTAAGATTATTATATAATGTTGTAGTTATGAAATGTAACCACTAGGATAAAAACATGAACCTTCCCAGAAGAATCCCACAGGATAAACAATCATAAGAAGACTGAAAATAATGCCAAGAAACCAGGAAACATGATATAAAGTGAGAACAAGGAACAAACCCATTTGTCATATTACTAAATATAAATGAGTTTAACTCACCTTTTAAAAAGATTTTCAGATAGGATTACAATTCATAACCCAATTGTATGTTGTTTAGAGAAACACCCCTAAGGAAAGTGATATGGCAAGTCTGCAACTATAGGAAGAAAGGGTAAAGGAACACTAGGAAAATGCTTTAAAATGTTAATAAAAAAGTAAATATAGAAATAAAGTAACAATCACAGGCTTGCGTCAGAAAAAGTAGAATTCAGTTTAAAATGCATTAAGTGAGGTAAAGGAACTTCATTATGCTGAAGTGTGCATCTCACAAAAAAACCCAGCAATTTGAGAAAACAGAAATTTCAGGAGATGCAAGGAGAAATAGATCAAAGCACACTAGTAACAGAACACTTTAATTTACATGTTTCAATTTCCAGATACCTGGACAGAATAAAAATCAATATTGAAGACAATCAACATAAGTAATAAAGTAGACCTGATTGATAAATCACAGACCCTATAGACTAAATGAAGAGAATGCATCTTTCAAGGGCCCACAAAACATTCACAAATATTGACCATCTGTTAGGGGGCAAGGATAATCTCAATAAATCCCCCAAATTACAAAAAAAAAACAAGCAGTATTCTCTGATTACAGTACAACTAAGCTAGAAAGTAATACTAAATCAGAAAATCAAAAGACCATTCCACTAAAAGTAAAATCAAATCAGAACAAAACAAAAAGACCCCTTCAATGTATGGCTCAAAGAGGAAAATAGAAACTGGAATTTCAGATTTTCTGGAAAACAGCAATTGATAAAAACACTGAAAATCAGGACAGACGTGATAAAACTAAAGCAGTACTCAGAGGGAAAATGATAACCTTAAATATTTACACAAAAGAATGAAAATACATGAATTAGTCAGCTAAGTCAAGGAGTTATAACAGAATAAAAAGACTATAGCAGAGGGAAAGCAGAAGAAAGAAACAGATAAAAGTAATAATTAATGAGTTAGAAAACAAAGCAGTTGAAATAAATTTCAAAGATTGTTTTTTGACGAAAACAACAATGAAATAAATAAACTACTAGTTAACATAAGAGAATGGTTTTGGGGAAAAACAACAATGAAATAGATTAAACTACTAGTTAAACTAATCAAGAGATGCAGGAGCAAGTGCAGGTACATAAAATAAGTGATATGTGGGAAATAATGACAAATACAGGAAGTTAAAGGAATCACAAGAGACTACTTTGCTCAGATTTATGCAGATATATTTGAAAGCCTGAATGAACTAGATTATTTTCTGAGAAAATAAAATTTACTAACCTGACCTCAGAAAAGAATCCAAAATTTCCAAGGCAGAACACGAAAAACAAACAAAAAGTCCTTTTCAAACAGGTATACTCCACCGCAAAGAAAAAATGAGCAGTCCAAATTGTTTTACAAAGAAAATTTTATCAAACTTCCAAGGAACAGGCAATTCCAACACATTCTAGAGCATAGACAAACAAGAGAGATAGTTACCAAAATCTAACAAAGGAGGCACAAATAGAAAACCAAAGACTAATCCCACTTACGATATCAATTAAAAAATCCTAGGAAAAATGGCAAAACAATTTCAGCAATAGATTTGAAAACTAATAAATCATAGTCAAGAGGGTTTTAATTCTGGAATGCAGATATAATTTTATGCTAGTGAACATTAGCCGAAACAGGATATGGTTATCTTCATAGATGTTGAAAAGGCCTTTGAGAAAGTTCAGTCATCATGTTATATTAAAAAAAATACAAGAAAGCTGGAACAGCTAGGTACTTTAACATGCTAAAAATACATCTATCTCAGATTAAAAGCCAGCCTCATTTGGGAAATGCTAAAGGAATTCTCATTAAAGAATAAGGATCTATACTGTTAGTACTATTATTCATCATTGTGCTGGTGATACTTTCCAATGCAACTAGACAAGAGAAAACGATTAGACGAGAGAAATGGGGAGGAGGCAGTTGTCACTATGTGAGATATTGTGGCTGCCTGACTGGAGAACATATGAGAAATCGCTGTAAAACTATTTCAGACAATAAAAGAATCCCATGAAGTAACAATGTACAAAAATTAGTAAACAGAAATCCATACCTTTTGTATATACAGACATCAAACAGAATGCACATCAGAAAAGCCCTCAGTTACAATAACAACAAAAAATGTAAAACAATTGTAAACTTAGCAAAAAGTTATATAGGGTATATAAGAGGATTTAAAAATACTACTGAAGGATGCAAAAAGAGTCTTGAGCAAATGGAGAGAGATATCGTGTTCATCAATGGAAAGACAATAGATGTCATTTTCTTTATAAATTTAATACAATCTAAATAAAAGTGCCAGTAGATTTTTTTAATTAGGTAAGTTTATTCTAAAGTTCACATAAAAAATAAATAAGAAGAATCAGGAAAATTCTGAAAAAGAAAAACAATGTGGAGAGACTGGCCCTACCAGTTATTAGAACTTACTGTAATGCCTCATTTATTGAAAGTGTTGTAGGCATATGCACAGATAGCTAAAGGGAACAGAATGGATAGTTTAGAAATAAACCCAAATACATGTGATCATTTAGTATTTGGTAGAGGTGGGATCTCAAGTCACTGGTGGAAAAGTTAAAAGTTTAAAAAAATCCCTATGGGAGAAAAATGAAATTGGATCTGTACCTCATACCATATATATACCATAAATTTGCCCAAATCTTCCCCCCTTAATAAGAATTAAAATCCAAAACAAAAAATAAGATTTAAATCTAAAAATAAAACTATAAAGTTGCCAAAAGAAAACACAGAGAAGGCAGTTCTAACCAAGATCTAAATCTAGAAGCTGTAAAAGAAAAATCTGATATATTCTACTAGATAAAAATTGAAAGGAAAGAAAAAAACCAACAAAATCACCTGAAGCGTAAAAAATAATCTGCATAAAGTAAACTGAAAAGACAAATGACAAAGGACGAATCACCTTAATAGATAAAGCGCTCCAAAGAGTCAATAAGATAAGAATTTCAATCCCATAGAAAAAATAGCCAAGTATATAACGAAGTCATAGAAAAAGAAATAGGAATGGTCCTAAACATGTTAAACGATATGCTCAACCCTACCTTGGAAAAAGTCAAATTAAAACTACATAAAAATACCATATTTCACCTATCAGCGTACCGAATGAAAAAAAAAAACTCTGAACAGAGTGTATACAATACTCACTTTCGTTACAGGTGGTGGAATGGGGGTGGGGCGGAATTAGAATGTGTATTTACATTTGCTTCTATATGCATAAATTCTGGAAGGAGCCAGAACGGGCTCACAATAGTTTGCCTTTAGAAGTGCTGATGTGAACTGGGGATGGACAGGGGTGGAAGGAAAACTTTTCATTGTGTGCCTTTTTTTCCAACCATGTTAATGCATTCATTTTCTAAAGGGATTGTTATAACAGGATTCTGCAGGAGTCACTGATATATTTATATCACAGAATGATGCACACCCCCTTAGCCCCCACCTACAGAACAGGGTGCAAATGCTTTTGCTCCAACTAAATATAATTTGCCCAAATCTTTCCCCCCTTAATAAGCCATGAAGGATAGAGGCAGGGCTTCTCAGAGTCCACTGTGAGTTTTTCAGGTAAAATCAGCATCATCTCGAATCACTGACTTTTATGAGGCACTGGAGTGTTTGTTGGCCGAATGCAGTGCATTTGCTGAGTGTGCGGTTTGCATATCCCCTGATGATTTGATATGGATCTGGATCAAGTGTTAGATGCTTGTTTTGCAGCTTTTTAATAGAGAAGTACAATGGTGACTGATACCAGCTTGAGATTACTCAGTTCCTAGCTCTAGTGTAAGTCTGAGCAATTATGATCATATAGAGCTTAGGACATAAAACAGTGGGTGTGGAATGGATCATTGAGATTCACTCGTGAAACTCGCCCATCTCATCAGTGAGGAAACGCTCCAGCCCAGGTGGAAGGTACACGGCTTAGTAGTGCTGAGCTAGAGCAAGAGCCTTGAGGTTCTGAGCTGGAAACTGCCAGCTCCAGATTCTTTCCCATCTTCCCATTTCCCATGATCACAAAGGTCTTGGCCCGGTCAGTATAGTGTGTCTCTATGGACAGTATGAAAGAGGCTCAGTATTAGGGTGTGAATGTCCTACATTAGGAGGGTTGCATGTAGACAACAGGAAACAGAAGAATTAAGCTCATGTAACCGAAAAGTCCAGATAATACCCTTGGTCTGTCTCTGTAACAAAAACTCTATTTTATTTTCTCATAGCCCATAACCCTCTCAAAAAGATCTTGGTGGATTTCTTTTTTCTCACTTGTTTACTTTTTAGCTCCGAAGACTGAAGAAGCCTCATCTGGCTTGTCTACTCTTGTATCTGTGATGCCTAGAACATATATTAGGTGCTCAGTAAATACTTGTGGAAGGAGTTAGTTCTCTGCCCTTGGAGTGGAGGGTGGAGGGTAGAGCAAGTGCATGGTCTAAGAGTGTGGAGGGGAATTGTCCCCAAAATGGATGCACGAGGCCAAAAGGTGACAAATGTCCACTGCACCTCAAAGATTTTCAGATAATCTTCTATAGTTCTCTTCTTCTTCCTTATTTCCTAGAAAATGTGTTCATGTTCATGTTTTCCCTTCTGCTGCATTTGACTCAGGAGGAGGGGAGAAGCTTCTGGGTTGGTTATCATGTCTCACACAAGTGGGAGGCACCTCTCACACCACCTGGTGCTGCACAGAGTACACGAGACTCTCTCCCAGTCCTTCCTGAGCTGGAGCATCCTGATTACTTCTCCTTGATTTAGAACCAGGACTAACCTGCTGGTGTGTAGTCGCACAGCAAGAAAGGAGGAATATGGTTTTAGGAGGATACTTTCAATGGGACACAACCAGACAGAGGACAGAAATGCGAAGTGAGGGACCTGAGTTATCTTCAGAGGCCAGCGTCTACTACTGCTACACCTCTCCACTTAGGTCAGGTCCTGCTTTGGCCAAATGGTGGTGTGGTGGTGGTGGTGATGGTGGTAGTGGTGGTTACCATCTTCTCTGTATGTACATTTCCATGGTTTTCAGAAGAGGTTTTCACACAGGGCATGTGTTATTAGAAAACTCTAATTTGAAACCACAGTTGTCATTTGTTAGTTGTGTAATCTTGGGCAGATCGTTTAACTTCTTACTCTCAGATTATACTTCTACAAAGAGGGGATGATGGCAGTATATTCCCTATCTATTTCCCGATTGATGCGAGGATTAAATGTGACACAGCATAGACAAGTGCTTTGAAAACTAATGCATGAGACAGAAGCTAATCTTTTAATGACCTTATTTTATCCCCACAAAGTTACATATCTTAAAGATCTGAGACTAAAGTCCTTGATCTTTAGCGGAGGCAACCAAAGTGACAAGAGGTTTGGGCAGGGTCATATGCTTAGCTCGCAGAGGAAACCGTTTCCCATGGTGGTAAGTACAATAATGCCTGCCACTCCCCCAAGATGTCCTAATTCCTAGAAACTGTATGTTAGCTTACATGGCAAAGGGGAGTTAAATTGCTAATCAGTTGACCTTAAAATAAGGAGAGTATCCTGGATTACCCAGGTGAGTCTAATGTAAATATGAGCATCCTTAAAAGGGACGGAGACAAAAGAGGTCACAGTGATTGATGTGAGAAGGACTCCACCCACTGTTGCTGGCTTTGGAGATCGAGGACAGAGCTGAGGCATACAGGTGGTCTCTAGAAGCTGGAAAAGGGAAGGGAACCCATTCTCCCCTAGAGCCTCTGGAAGGACCACATCCTTGCAGACACCTTGATTTTAGCTCACTGAGACTCATGTTGGATTGCTAACCTAGAGAACTGTAAGAGAATAAATTTACATTGTTTTAAGCCACTAGTTTATGGCAATTTGTTATAGGAACCATAGAAAAGGAATACAGGTACCATTCTTCACACTTAACTAGGCATAGAAAGGTAGGGGGACTTTTTCTAAGTCATGAGTGTCAGCTACTTTGGGAACTTTTTCTGGAGAAAGGAATTGCTGTGTTGAAAATATTCAATAACTACTATGGAGATGGCTTGGAAAAGATTAAGATATTAAATACCTGGTGTTGGCAATAAATTTTAATCTCTTTTTAGCTAGTCTGCATTCCCTCTGTGGAGGGTCAAGTACTCTAAAATTTTTCAGTGATACGGTGTAATCATTACTTGTCCTGCCGAGGAGGCAGGTTGACTTTCTCAGGGCCAAAAGACATGTTCGTGGAAAGTAAGAGTAGGAAGTTGAGGCAGAGACCATTTTGGTATAAGCAGAAGTGGAGACTTCAGCCTCTGCGCTTTTTTTAGGATGATTTCCCCTGTGTCCAGTTAGCTTAATGCAAGGCCCATGCTACATCAGATATGCAGCTTGCAATCGTTCTGTTGTCGGGGCCCCTGTACATTTGTTAGTGCATCTGGAACAAGGGCGAAATTCATAGACGCTGAATGCCGGGTGGCATCCTAGTGGTTACCCTACCTCGTTTTGTGTTGATGACATTAAATTATTGCAGTGACAAATCTCTACCAAGATTAAGTCATCTCTGGTTGTCTTCTGTGTGTTTTGCCACGTTGCTTTTTTCCACTCCCATGGTTGTTTCCATGACTGTTCTGCAGTCCATACCTCTTTAGCTCAGCACATTATTTGCACTCTCAGTGACTCAACCAGAATATGCTCGTTGATTCCACTCAAGACTTGCTGTTTGCCTAGTGGTTCTTTTGTATCAGCGCCTGGCGTCTTTCTCATTTGGATCTTGATACTCCTCCCCTGTGGCTCTGACCTGGCTTCTGGTCCAATATGCTCATTGGACAGAGGAGCTGCTAAGGCCAGAGAGGAGAAATGACCTGCAGGCACTCCGTATCATTGGGGCAACAATGGGGCTGGTTTCCTCCATTCCTTGCTCCTCACCCAGCACACTCCCTACAGTGAGCCTTTTTGTGGGGGACCAGACACAGCCTGTGCCTTCCAGTCTCAAGACCAGCCTCATGTTCTTTGGGAAAATTACTTAATCATAAACTTCCATTCTCCATATGCAAAATGGAGAGAGCAGAGAAGAAGCTGAGAGACACCTGGGCAGTGGGAAAGTCTGGCATGTGCAATAAGAATGGGTTAAGGGAGGCCCAAGGACATCCTATTGCCAGAGCAAAAAGAGTGATCAAGGGGATCTGGCCACATGGTGCCCACGGCCACTTTCTGTGGCTCGCACACAAGTAGCTTTGGCCTCCGGATGGGCCGGGTCAAAGCCTGCAGCTGGGGTACATTCTATTGCACCATAAACGGATATGAATGACCTGGATGCAATGGATTTCCAGCCAATCAACATGCTTGGAAAGGGCTTCCCAAGTCCTGCTCAGTGTACTTCAGCTTAGATATTAGAATAACCTGGCAGCCTTACTGTTCTGCTCTCGGATGTTTTTCTTTGTAGGAGGCTACAAGTCTGCGAAAGTGTTTTTCAGTCCATTTGCATTCAGCACCTGCTGGATGCTACAGAAATAAAGTGATGTATACATGATAGATAATAATAAGAATTGTAGCACTTGTCATTTGTTAACGGTGCTATTCATTATTCTTTGCAGCCGCGGGGTGTGATAGATTCACGTTATCTTTTTCCTAAAGAGGAGAGACAGAAGCCTGGTGTGTGGGAATCAACGTACAATGTCTGTGGTCCCTGCTCAGGACGTGCAGCCCCAGACTCCCCAGGCCCTTCTTCTAGAAGTGGTGTGGCCTCTCCCGTTGTACAGTCTTCTAAAAGATGAACACATACTGGTCACCGATCACTACATTTTATATTCACAATATTGTCTGTTCACTACTCCGAGTATATGTAGTGATGGGGAACTCATCACTTGAGGTAGCATAGACAGCCAGGATGCTTCTTTATGTTGAGCTGGAGTGGGCCTTCAGTCCTAAGTTTACTTCTTGCAGCCACAAAGAATGATTCTTATCTTCATTCTTCCTAACAGCTCTTTGGATAATTAAAGGCATCCCCTTATTTTTCTCTCTAACCATTCTTGCTGACACGTGTCTGAGTCCCAGAACATTCCTGGTTGCCTAACTGAATGGGATCCATTTTGTCTATACCTGTATTAAAGTACAATTCCCAGAATCAAATTCTGACTCATTCTAGATCTTTTTCTGGGAGTAGCCTTGGGGCACGTGGAAAGATGGTGTATATCAGGAGTTGGCAAACTTCCGCTGAAGAACCAATTAGTAAATAATTTGGCTTTGCGGGTCATATGGTCTCTGTTGCAGCTACTGAGCTCTGGTTGGTGTAGTGTGAAGGCAGCCGCAGACAATATGTAAACAAGAGAGCATGGCTGTGTTTCAATAAATCTTTATTTATGGACACTGTAATTTGAATTTCATATAACGTTCATGTGTCACAAAATACTCTTCTTTTGACTTGTTTTTCCAACCATTTAAAAATGTAAGAACTGTTCTTAGCTCACCTGTCATACAAAAACAGATGGTGGGTTAGATTTGGGCAGTGGGCCACAGCTTGCTGACCTCTGGTCTGTATTCTGTATTTAAGAGCCCTGAGCATCTCCCTCAGTCAGAAAAAAAAAAATACAACTCCTTTCATCCATGCCTGAAATACCACCACTGATGAAGGAGGGAAACATTGCCCTCCATGCATGAGGGAAGAGAGGTCAGAGGGTCTGTTTAAAAGTGAAAATATTTGGGGGCGAGGGAATCCAGCCTTTACAACTTTAGTATGAATTAGTACTAATGATTTATCTTGTAAAACACTTGCCAGTTTATAAACATGCATTATTTAATTCTGTCGTCACAGAAACTGCGAGATAAATATTAAAATATGTACCTTCACAGAAGAGGAGAAGGTGCCTTAAAGATGAAGCGACTGCCTCAGACTTCACAGTTCAGGCAGAGCTGAGGCTTATCCCAGGCAGGTTGAATTCTCTGCTACCTCTGTTGTTAGAATATAACAAAATATAACATTTATTCAGTGCCTCCTTGTGCCTGACACACTGCTAGAGAAGGAAACATAGGTGGATAAGATGCAGCCCCAGATCCAGAGAGCTCAGCGCCTCGTGGGGGAGATACCTAATGTCATTGTTATTGCTTGGCTGGAAGGTGCGAGTAAGATGCTCTTGGAAGCTCAGAAGAGGGGACCCTCACCCAGCCCGGCCATGGACTGGAGGGCTTCCTGAGGGACGCTTTGCTGCATCAGAGGAGGAAGGGTCAGCTGGCTTGATAATTCTGGCCTCTAGAAATGATGGGAACTTGGGAGGGTGGATGGGAGTCCTTGAGGGGATGGAAGGTGAGTGCCCTCACCTGCTTCACGAGTTTGCCTGTGGCAGCCCTGTTGCCAAGCAAGTGTTCTTTGAACCAGTCCTGTTTTCCCCACACGTGACTGGTGGGTGTTGAAGATGGAGGAGCAGGACCTTCTGAAACTGTCAGGTACCTTGAACCGAGACTCCAAGGTACACTTCACCTCCCTGGCTCAGTCTGGGAAGGCCCTGGAGAGCAAACTCCCTCTGATCTCTTTCAGGTGTAAATAAGAATTGTGTAGTTGGAATGGAGGGAGCAGGCTGGCTGCTTGTTATTTCTGGGACCCCTTGCATGAAATACAGGCTCCCAAGCATCACCTGTCAGATCTGCTGCCTTTTGTTTCATTAAAAATAAAACAGAAAGCCCTCTAAGCAATGGCATTAAAGAACATCTGGAAAATAACCCTTCTGCTTTCCCAGGGAAGATGTCAGTACATCCAAGGCAGGATTGATGAAGGAATTTTTGAAGCAGTCAAGAAAAAAAAAAAAAAAAAAGAAAGAACAGATCAGGCTTCAGGGAATTTGGCATAAGAAGTGAGGAAAAAAAATAACCCTAAACCAGAAAATGTGTTTGTTTCCAAAAACAATAGTTCTGGTGGCTAACTCTTAACAGCTGCTCTTGCCTGACTTGTTTTGGTCCAAGTTAGCTATTCTAGAAGACGAAGCAGTGACAGACAAATACTTTTTCTTCTTAAGCCAGTTAACAAGTAATTATTAAGCTTGCTCAGCATGACCATCACTATGTCATTGGTATTGTGGGGGACTCAAAAGAAGCAGACTCATGGCCCACGTGTCTTATCAAGCTCAAGTCCAGCAGAGGGAAGAGGAGGTGTTATTCCTGCAGCGAACAATGAGAAGGCTAATCAGTGTTGGACTGGGGTTGAGATTACGGATGCTTTAGGACAAGTGAGTGGTCATGTTAAGCTAGGATAGTTAGCAGAGGCTTTCAAGGAGAGAATGGGGCTTATTAGAATTTAAATCAGTAGAGAAAATTAGACATTTAAAGAAAGGCAAATAGCAGGCAACAAAGCACCCCCTCAGCACCTCCAAGGACACTTCCTACAAGTGAATTTGCATCATTATTGCTGAAGGGGTTCGAGTTCATCCAACCTGAGCTCCTCGTCTTTCCTTGACCAGACTTTTAAGCCTTGTGGCATCTGTACCTGTCTTTTCATCTCTTATTACAATGGAAGATACACCACCCTCCTCTTACCTAAGGTCAGCCCCTCCACTTACCTTCAAGATCTCATTCCTTCTTGCTCTTCTCATAGATGTTGCCCTTCCAAAGCCATCTCACATGTCCCAGGCATCAAAATCCTCTTTCATGTCAATAGATCATTTTCCCATTAGTATGCAAACATACTCTAGTATCACCTATCTTAAAACTAAAGATATCTGACTACATGGTCTCCCTTGTATCAGTCAGCCATATCCATAATAATGCTGCATAACAAATAACCACAGCATCTCAGGGGCATTCATACAACAAGCGTTTGTTTTTTGCTCATAGGCCTTTGGGTTGGCTCAGAGTCCACAGATCTAAGTTGGATTCCAAGTTGTGGGTTGTGTTCTAGTCTGTTCCACATGTCATTCATCCTCCTTCATCCAGAGGCTACCCAGGATATGTTCTTCTCATCGAGAAAGGCAGGATCCACAGAGAGTGGGCCCAATCAGGCAAGCACATTTCAAGCCCTTGTTCAGGGCATATCTGCACATCTCATTGGCCAGATCATGTCAGATGTCCAAGCCCAACATCAGTGGGGCGGGAAACACGCTCCTCTCCTGTGGGTGGAAGGAGAGGGAGTGAATGCTTGCTGAGCAATAATCTACCATATTCTTTTATCTTCAGCACCTCTGTTCTGTTTCTCTTGATAGCCAGAGCCCTAGAAAAGGTTGCCTACACCTGGTGTCCCCAGTTCCTCACCCCCTCTTCTGTTTCCATCTCCTCCAGGGGCTACTGCCACGGCCACTCTGCTTAGACCCCTCTGGTTAAGGTCACCAACGTCATCCACATTGTCAAAGCCAATAGATATGTTTCCATCCTCATCTTCCTTTCTCCATCTCTCAGTAGAATTCCAGGAGGCCACTCCCTCCTTCTGGAATTCCTTTCTCTTTGGGATTTCACGCTTCACCAGGTTCTGGTTTTCCTCCCCCTCCACGACTGCCCCTCCTCATCTCTCTCTTCTCCTCTCCTGCAGCTCAGTGGTGGTGTTTCTCAGGACTTGGTCTAGAGCCCCTCTTCTTTCTCTAAACAGCATCACCATTCACAGAGTTTGAGGTCCCTTCTCTGTGTTAATGGCTTCTGAAGGTGTGTCTAGCTCAGAGACCTGGGTGTTTGCCTCTTCTGTATTCAGCTGCCTTGAGGGTGCTGTTTGGATGCCATGCATAACCCTTGGAAGTCAGTACATCCAAATGGAACTGTTTGTCTCTATAATTTGCCCCTTCAATGTTCCCACCCATAGCCATAAAGATCCTAGACAGACCACATTGGCACCTGCCTCAGAGCCTTTGGAAAGTCTGTTTCTTCTTCCCAGAATTCCTTCTGCCCTCCTTCTCCCCATCCCACCCCTTCCCATGGCTGGTGTCTTGCCATCGTCCAGGTCACACGGTCGAATGTTAAGACCCTGGAGAAGCCTTCCTTAACCATTCTCTCTAAAGGAGGCCATAATTAGTCATTCTTTCATGTGTTCTCTTGGATTCTTTTCTGCTTCCCTAACTAGAATGTACACTTCCTGGCAGGCATTCAGTAAATATTTGTTGAATTAATGACCTTGAAAGGCCCTTGGAGATTATCTAGTCCTCTGTTTGCCAACTTACAGGCTGTGGATCCCTGGGGGACTGGAATTATTACCCTGGGTCCAAGAAGCCATAGTGTCCCAATAATAATAGATCTCACTCATCTATGTACTACTATTTTTCAAATGATGGTATTGTAATGAATAAGATACAAATTCACTTGAAAGTGTTAATACATTCATAGGGTCTTTTTATCTCACCTTCTAACGTAATTCATAGAACTCTGTCCTTATAGCTGTAAACACAGCTCTGGAGGGATGAAGTTACTTTCTCAAGGTCACATTCTGCAGCAGTAGAAAGGCCTGGAGGGAGATGGAAAGTAAAGGTCAGGGGCCTGGGGAGCTGTATAGCCTGGTGATTAAGAGCACGGCTGTGAGCAGATGCTCTGAATGTACCCGCTTCAGCAGGGCGGGCCGGTGTCCTTGGGCCTGTGCTGATTTGTGGGGCTAAAAGGCAGTGACTTGGAGGGTAGTGGCAGGTGGAGGGTAGTGGCAGGTGGAGGGTAGTGGCAGGTGAAAAGGTTAAGAGCTGGCAACTCTATGTGCCTGAAAATCATGGTGTAGCCTGGAATAGTGTGGCCTCAGTCCAGAGATCTTGGAACGTAGTGAAGACCTGATGGCCAGGGTGGGAGATGACAGAGCAAGTGTCACACACAGGCAGGAAATGAGCACTTCAATTAGATAAGCAACAAGAAGGCACAAGAGAGCTGTGGGGTCACAGCTATGCACAGAAAGGAAATGGAGTGACTTCTAATGAGCCCATTAGAAGGTGGCGGGGGCGTGATGACAGGGAGACAGAGAATGTATGGCAGAAGTCAGGGTGGCTTTGCCCGGGGAGGACACCAGTGCCCAGGGCAGGGGCTGCAAAGGCTGACTCCCCTGCCTCGCCCAGTCCACCTCCCACCCCATCTCCTCACCACCTTCCTGTGATGAAGGCTCCCTTATTGTCCCCGGGCTCGGAGTTGAGCTCTGCGGCTGTGCTTGGGAGTGGCTTTTTGAGGCTCTGATGGTTATGCTTGAGCACTGGCTCCTCCCTCTCTTGGGAAGCCCTTCGCATTGTCCTGATCCTGACTTGTGTTTCTGGATGCTTGGAAGACCAGGAGTGAGGAATGGAGGCTTCAAATCGGACTCCTAGTTGGACAGGACAGTCTGGTGTGGTTAAATGCTGTTAATGGGGGAGTGTCATCACTTCTGTTTGGCTTGTGGGCCTGGCCACCTGGCAGGTTAGCAAATGTTGCTCAAAATAACGTTCCCTGTGTGTGGAGGGCTACACTGCACCCCACGCATTGCTAAGCGTGTCACACATGCTATTTTTAATAGTCATGTGTCACCAGCTATGGGTGAGCCAGGTTATAGATGAAGAAACTGAGGTTCAGGGAGGTTGTGACTAGCTGACGGCTGCCTAGTTACCAAGGAGCAGAGCCATTATTCGAACCTGAATGTGTGAGGTGTACAAACCCATGCTGCTTCTCCTTCACTGGTCCACCTCAGCAGTGTTTCCAAGGAGGACTCCCCCATCCCGCTGCCAATCCCAGGCAGGCTGAGCATCAGGTCAGGGCATCAAAGCCCTTAATAAACGTGGAGAAGCTGGATACATCAACCACGGGGCTTCAAGCGCCACCTGGGATGGCTGGCCCAAAGAAGACTCTTCCTCTGGCCCCAGGTTCCTGGTTCCTTGCATCAGCCACCATCAGTTCAGTGCATGTTCCCAACCCCTGGCCTAACGCACATCTTTAAGGTTCCAGAATCGACTGCTTCTGCTTCAGCAAACACACCAAGCTCCTAAGTAGCTTCACTGCATGAGCAGCTCCCTTCTCTTAGCCTCGGATTCCACCTCGCTGAGACTGTTTCCTTACCTTCCCACCCCCACCGAAATGGGGCATAATAATGCTTCTTTTGGAGTCCTGTGCTCAGGATTAAATGAGGACAATGTTTGCGAAGTGCCTTGCACGGTGGCAGCTCCCAGTGCCTGTCCGGCGTGCGTTAGCTGAGGCTGAATTTGGAGGGTAGAAACATGCAGGTTCTGACGGTCAGTCCAGTGCACTTTCTTCCCCACTTGCTATATATCAGCAGCCTCTAGAAATCGTGTCCCTGAGTCCATCCCTAAGACCCTCTGGGAACTGAGGGGACACCAGCAGCTTCTCCCACCAAGAGTTTCTTACCAAGCGTCCTCTGGGCCTTCCTTGCTTCCACTGTTCTAAGATTTGCCAGCAGCAGGAGAGGCAGCAGGAACTTGAGATTGTGTTACTGCCTTTTCCTAGGGTCACACATGGGGTCTGGTGATGGGTTATGGGGAAGGTCTTGGGCCTCGGCCCCTGACCCAGGAAACCAGGGCCTGCCTGCTGAACCAGGGCTCCCTGATAGTAATCCAGCCAAGGTCTTTCTGCAGAGACACATCCAAGGAGGCAGCAGATCGGAACCCCGGCCTCACCACTCTGCTTATTAAGATGCGGTGCACGTGGGCTGAGTGCCCACCACCTGTCAGGCTCCTGCAGTGAGTGAGGGTCTGGGTAGGTACCTGGTGATGGGTGGGGAGAGCAGCTGAAACTCAGTGAGCCCAGGCGCAGCCAGATCCCGCTTCCCACCATCCCCTCCCACCCCCTTTTTCTGTTTTCTTTAACTGGAACAGACGGGAGGAAATGATTAGACTGGGCAGCTCGTTAACGATCATCGATTCACTACGTTCGCCGGGTGCTGTGTCGGGAAACTTCAGACCACGGTCCTCAAACAGGAAGGCCAGCTTCTCCCCCAGGAAGATGTGGTGCCTGGCTCCCTGACTGTACCCGCCTCTGATGCCCACAGCTAAAGGCGCTTAAACCCACCGGCAGCTTCTGCCCCACCCAGACTCTGTGATCAGTTTGGGCACAAGGTGGGGAGAGAAGGACCAGCCCGTGAACCACATTGTGGGAACCCGTCAGTCCAGGGCAAACTGCACAGCTGGTTACACTAGCAGGGAACATTTCATCCTCCTCCTCACCGGTAGTAACTGATCTCGAGCACTTCCCATGTACCAGGTTGACCCGTGCCACACATTGTAAATCTTCAGGAAGTCGATAATCCCCTTCAGGAAGCAGAGACAGAGGTTACAGTTAATTTACCTGGTCAGCTTCTGCATGGTTCTATTTTCCTGAACTCCTCACTCATGCTCTTAGCAGCAGGTCAGCCTCCTGCTGGGGCTGCTCTAATCCTCTGGTTGCCCCCAAGCTCCTGCCTTGTCCTGGTCTCTGCCTCTCAGCCTCTCCTGTGGCTGAGATCCGCTGAGTACTTAAGTCCGCTGGGACCGAGGTCAGCCTTGCTCCTGACCTCCATCCTGGAATTCTACAAGAGCCTGGAGTGTCCACTTGAACTCTATTGCTGAGGCTTGGCCTTTACACCTGCACTTGGATCCTGCGTGGTTGCCTGCTCGTCACTTAGTAATTGTAGTTGGTGCTTAGTTGGCCTTCCTGGAATTGTCTGCGACTGGTCTGGGCTTGCAGAAGGCTGTGCTCTTGCCCTGTTGGTACAGCGTGGGGAGCACAGTCCTTTTCATATCAGTCTGAACATCTTAGAACTAGAGAGACAAATAGACCACTGGAAATAACATCATGTACTCCAAAGGCGTGTATAAATGACTTTTGGAAAGGGTGGGCTCGATTAAAATCCAATTGATTCAAATCATGATTTGAATCACTAGTCAGGAAGAGTCGATTAAATCAATATTTTCCCTTCAAAAATGCATTCGTTTTTGATATAATTTTAATGCGCAGCCTTCACAACTCTGACAGAGATAGATGTGGTTTTCATTTTTAGAAGTTACATACCATGCATTTTTAAGCTGTGATTTATTTTGACATTTCTTCAAATCAATTTTGCAGCCACGTCTGAGTCTTGAGTGATGACTTGGTTATTTTATTTACCAAAGCTAATCAAACAAATGTGTATAATTTTCTCAACAAAATAAGCATGTGCACTTTTGAATGTTTAACTGTTTTTTCCTGTAAATGTAAAAATGTGTCTTTGCTGAGATGAAATTAGACTGTTCCGGGCAGATCCAACCCAAAACACTTATTATAGTTTAGCGTTAACTCAGTCTTTACCTTTCCTTTTTGCTTACATACATGTTAGGAAAGGAAGGATAAGCTTCTCTCCTTTTGTAGTTTCCAAATGGTTTTAAAATTTAGACTGAGTTAGTCTTCTTTGGGAGACACTCTTGTATGTGTAGAGAAGAAATAGCTGTGATCACACAAACTTGATATTCGTCCTAATCGTTGAGAATCCGGTGCTTGACTTCCGCCAGTCTTTGTCAGCATCTTTCATGATTAATTGAGCTTTATCCAATCTGAAACAAGTTGTCTTCATGGGGATCAGTGGATTTTATTTTAACAAAGTTTTTTCACAGCAACAAAACCTTTTAAGACGCACCTTTGGAATCAGATACAGTCTTAATAGCGCTGTTTATGGAAGGGCTATTTTCTTTCCTTCTGTCAGCCTCGAAGGTTGGAGTGGACCCTCATACAGCAGTAGAGGGCTGGGTAACTTACTTGGGTTTATCTTTCCTGATCCTATTTCTGCCTTGAATTCATGACATCATCTCTTAGAACACGGCTGTGTGAATTCTGTGCCTGCTGGGAAATCAAGTGTCTGCCAATAGATGAACGGATAAAGAAAATGTGGCTTATATGTACAATGGAATGTTATTCAGCCATAAGAAAGATGGAAAACCTGTCATTTGTGACAACAAGGATGAACCTGGAGGATATTATGTTAAGTGAAATAGGCCAGACACGGAAAGAGCAATACTGAATGATCTATTTTATATGTGGGATCTAAAATAGTCACACTCATAGGAGCAGAGTAAAATGGTGGTTACCAGGGGCTGTGGGGAAGGGGAAATGGGCAGATGTTGGTCAAAAGGTACAAAGTTTTAGTTATGAAGGTTGAAGAAATCCTGGAGATTCAACATACAGGATGATGACTCAAGTTAATAATACTGTATTATATACTTGGAATTTGCTGAGAGTAAACCTAATTGTCCTCACCACCCCCTCAAAGGGTAACTATGTGAGGTAATGGACATGTTAAAAAAGGAAAGAGGAGACCTTCAAAGAATGAAAGAACCTACATCTTTCAAGCTGAAACAGGTGCCCTCTAGTTTTGTTTTTCTAGGACTTGGAACATAAATACATTTGTTTCACCTTGTTCATATATAGTTCTAATTGAATAGAATCATAACACTTAAGACTGGAAAGAAAATAGCCATTTCCTTGTCCATCCTCAAACTAACTAAGGTAAAAATTAAGTAACTTGCACAGATCACAAGCCTGGGACAAGAAACCATGTCCTCTGAGTCTACCAGAACAGGATGTTTCCTGTAATAAATCATGGCCTGGATTTGAGTAATTTCTCCTCTTAGTCTTCCTCTTCTGGAAAGTAATGGTCTTTTAAAGTAATTTTCCATATACTAACATCTAACTTTTGTTCATTTATAACTGTCCTTTGCTGAACTTTCACAGAACTGTACTTGGAATCTAGGTAAAATGGATGGTTTTCTGGTAGGGATGCCAAATTTAGCAAATAAAAATAGAGGATACCCAGTTAAACTTGAAGTTCAGATAAACAATGAATACTTTTTTAGTGTAAATATGTCCCAGATATTGCATGGGGCACACTTATACTAAAAACCTAACTGGGTCTCCTGTATTTTATCTGGCAATACTATTCTCCTTATTATTGAGGGTAATGTGTTTTATTTGGTTTCCCATGCTGTTTCTAAGGTGTCGAGTAATGTAACTAATCAGGTGTCCAGACGTGTTTGTTACATTTTCACTCACTGCATATTCTATTTTTCTGTGTTTTGTTTCATTAAAAAGAATCATTTTGTGTATAGAAAAGCAACAGATTTCTATATATGAGCCTTGTATCCTACAACTTTACTGAATTTGTTTATTCTGATTTTCTTTTGATGGATCCTTTAGGGTTTTCTGTATATAATATCATGTCATCTTCAAATAGGGACTGTTTTACTTCTTCCAACTTGGATGCATTTTATTTTTCTTGTCTGATTGCAGTGGCTAGGACTTCTAATACTATATTAAACAGAAATGGCAAGAGTGGGCATTCTTGTCTTGTTTGTGATTTTAGAGGAAAACCTTTCAGCTTTTCACCATGGAGTATGATGTTAGCTGTGGGTTTGTCATAAATGGCCTTTATTATATTGAGATATGTTCCTTCTATACCAAGGTTGTTGAGAGTTTTTATCATGAATGGGTGTTGAATTTCATCCAGTGCTCTAATAATGAACTGTCAGAAAGAGAAAGCAAGAAAAGAACCCCATTTACAATCACTTAAAAAGAATAAAATATCTTAAAATAAATTTAACCAAGGAGCTGAGACTTCCCTGGTGGCGCAGTGGTTAAGAATCTGCCTGCCAATGCAGGGGACATGGGTGTGAACCCTGGTCTGGGAAGATCCCACATGCTGTGGAGCAACTAAGCCTGTGCACCACAACTACTGAGCCTGTGCTCTAGGGCCTGTGAGCCACAGCAAAATTAAAAAAAAAAAAAAGAAAAATAAATAAATAAATAAATAAATAAATTAATTATTTTAACCAAGCAGCTGAAAGACCTATACTCTGAAAAGTATAAGACATTGATGAAGGAAATTGAAGACAAAAAATAAATTTATTTTGATCGGCTCTGATTTTGCCCCCTGCACCATTTTCATTAATGTGCACTACTGCATTCCTTCAAGAAGGGATCCTGATGCTTGCAGAGCTCATGCTTGCTTGAGCCAACCTGTGTGGCACCAGATCGCAGGAGACTGACCAAATCCAGGTGCTGGAGGCTGGAGTGGTGCCCTGAGTGCCCAGCCTGGTCTTCCTGAGAAGCACAGTAGGGCCTGGAGTCCGAATGACCACCAGAGGGGGATGAGTGACACGAATCTCACTGTACCCAAGATGGGAGATCTAGACCCTGCCTGATTAAGGAAGCCTGTGGAAAGCTTATGCTGACACAGCCAATTTGCTGGTTGATGGGAGCCTCACCCAGAAGCCAATTATCCCTAGATGCGTGGCTTTCTAATTGCAGGAGCAGCTCTTCCTGGCCATCATCTTCCCTCTGGACGTGGAGCTAGGCTGTGGCTCTTGGTTCAGACAAACTGATTTCCCAAAGGTCTGGTCCCCTGAGCCGAATATCATGGCATGCATTTCCATTTCTTATTTTTTTATGTTTTCGTGAATTGAAAATGGTCTGCAGCTGAGGTCTGGGCCCACCCATCTCTGAACCCAGCCCCAGCCTCCCAGTATAGCTCCCCTGCTCTCCCTCCAAGGCCCTGAGACGGGTTGCACAGCAGCAGAACTGCCTATACAGCTTCCTGCTCCAGTGGGCCTGACGTGCCTGAGTTTGCAGCCCTGTGCTCCTCTGACCTATGAACCAAGCCTGCTTTGCCCTGCTCTCTGGTACCCGAGTTCTCCCAGGCCTGTATCTCATCTTGGGCCTTGATCTCAAGTTCCTGTCCCTTCCATATTTCTCTTCTTGGTGGCCTCACCATGCTGTCCAGCTTCTAAACCTTTGTAATGAGTGAACACTGTCCTGAGCGGGCAGCGTGGCCCCCAGGGGCCAGGGCCTGAGAGCTCCCTGGTTCCAGCACTGCTGCAGGGCTGGCCCCAAGACAGCTCAAGTCAGCCAAGTTCAGTGCAGGGTAAGTGGGCTGATTTGACCGGGGTCCAGGGAGTGGGAGGAGAAACCTTTAGTAGGCCAAATGCTCCCAGGATTGCTTTGATGAGAAATTCCAATTTAGACCTTTTCTTCTAGAGTCATTTAGTTGACTTCAACTCTGGATGTAATTTTCTGGTAACCTTTAAAACAATAGGGTTTTCTTATCAATCTGTGTTCCTTTAATAAGGGAAGGGCTGATTAAGACAGGAATGGGGGGCAAACCTGGTGAACTTATGTATTTAATGTTATCAAACCCAATTACCATTTTCAAAGCCTGGCTGAAGCTTGAAAGTTGTCCAATAGGATCATTACCGTTCAGGTTTTCTCCCCCTAACGAGCCTGAACTTTCTCTGCCATAGCTGAGCCTGATACTTTTTGACGGTTAGCCCTATTGACTAATGAACATAATTGGTCCTGGTCCTTTTTCCAGCCTCCTCCTCATTTCAGACCCAGCACAGTCTCTGCTGGAGCCAGTCTTTTCTCAAGCTTATTTGTATCCCTTCACTTTTGCTCCTGCGTCGTCACCTCTGGCATGACGTAGCAATGTCCTCAACTCCTGACTTGAGCCTAGTGGCCTGCCCTGGTCTCTCCCAGGGTGGTACCAGACAACTCCATCTGTGACCTGGTACACATTTCCCCGTGAACACAACGTGATGAATCTTGGTCAGCCTGTCTACCATAGCCTTTCAGCGAAGACTGGCACTGACATGCGACGCACATGCTATGGAAAATAGGCAGTGCTGTGGCTGCCCTGCCCTGCTCGTTAGGGGATGAAACCCAGAGGTGATGAAATTGAGTGCGAAATGTGTGTATTTTGCTGGTACTCAGGGAAAAGTCAGTTTAATTAAAGAGATGAAGAGGTAAATAGAGATTTCTGGGAATTGTGCAAGGGGACTTGTGGGCACTTTCAATGTGTTATTGGATGATGTAACTGTTTATTATTTTAAATTTTATTTTACAACTTAAGCTTTCATTTGCCTTCATGAAGGAACTCTTAGGCTTATCAAACAAGATTAGCGAGCATCTTTGGAGATTTGTAACGGGAATGGAAGCGGGGAAAGCAATATTTAGAGAGAAGGGGAAAGTATTTCCTGAGATAATTGAAGGGAAAAGGACAGATGTTAAGTAGGGAAACAGATGTTAAAATGGAGAGAAGAAAACTGCTTGAGATGGCAGGAGCTGAGCTGTGGATGGTGAAAGATGGGCTTGTGTATTGGATTTCATAGCCTCCTTGAGGAATACAGGTCAGAACCTATAGCTTGTAGTTAAGACAAGGCCCTTTATGTTCAGACAGTGCTGGAGTACTCACTTTTGTGGCCACAAGGCATGTCACTTAACTGAAACTCTTTGTACCCTGTTTTACTATCTGTAAAATGGGTCTAATAATGCCCATCTCTTATCATTGTGAGAATCAAACAAGCTGATTCTGTAATAGCTTAGCACAGTATCAGGCATCTCTAATCAACAGAAACTGCAATTATTATCAGGATTGTTATTATAATACTACAAATAACAACAGAATTTAGTCACAAGGGATAGGGTGGCACTGTGCTGAATTCAGCAGTTGTATAGGACACTTGAAAGTGCAGTCCGTGTAAGTCTGGCTGGGGCTTATGCCCATCTAGCTACCTTAGGTGACCTTACGTCCTGGTTCACCTTGGCTAGTTCCATTTATATATTTCATCCCAGTGCAATTATTAGCATGGCCTCCTTTCATTCTTAAGAGCATTCCAGTGTGGATGACAAATCATATAGTTAGCCTACCTGTGGTTTGTACTATCTAAATCAGGAAGACAGTATTATTGTATTATTCATTGTTTCCCATTTTCTCAAATAGATTATGAGTTTCTTGAGGCCACTCTATACATGCGTATGTGTAAATCTGTGTGTATGTATCCACACTTGCACACACACACACATCTAGTACTTCTTCTGTATTTGCATCAGTGCTTCAACAGTGCTCATCACGTAGAGATGCGGTGCCCTTATCCTAAGTGATCATCTCTCCAGCACCCTCCCCTCTCACTGTTACTGCTCCATGAGCCCCTCCCTCACTGCTGAAAGGGGGATGTCAGAGCATGGTGGGCTAAGAGGAGAAGTGGAGACAGGGTGTTCATAGGAGCAGAGGTGGTTCTAAAGTGGAGCTGCGGGCCGACCATGGGCTTGCACCCTCTACATCTTCTGGGCTAGTCATTGAATTTCTTTCAGTCTCCATTTGCTCCTATATAAGAGTGAGTAACAGAATAGACCTGGAAGGCTTGTTAGAGGGATTGCGTTGCATGGTGCCTGACTGCAGGGGGTGCTCAGTAAACGGGAGCCGTGGGCAGGACAGCCCTCTAAATATACGTGGGCAGTGTCATGTCCCTGCCTGCCCTACCCACTCTTTCCCCCACTTCTCCCAGCTGTCCTTTATACACCGTGGTTTCTGTTCCGTGGGTGACCTGGGTATGCTTGAGTGAAGACAGCTTCTGGCCAGGGGAACGGACAGGTCGGTTCACGCGGCTGTCAGAGTTGTGCGCGGGGTGCTTTAGAAAGAGTTCTCTCCCTGACTCACAAATGTGTGTGCAGAACCTGCTAGAGTCACAGAGCCCAGTGTCGGGGAGAGGTCTTCCTACCATGGGCTTTGTACTTCCTGCCTGCCTTGAAGTTAAATCATGTTATTCAAATGGGATATTTGTGATTCAATAATCAATTCAACAGTGAAAGGCAAAGCAGCAGTCTGCCAGTCCTGGCAGAGTAAATCATCCCATAAGCATATGAGGAGCAGCAGCCCTTAATAGCTGTTGTAAACATGCTGTCACTCTCAGGGTCGGGCACGGTCCAGCCAGACCTCTCTCTGATGTTCGTCTCTGTTTCTCGGAAGCACTGCGAGAGCCGGTTGTGACACACATTCTGCATCAGTCAGGAAACACTTTTCCAACCCATGTCTCTACGACCCAGAGATTGTTTGCAGATCAATCAACAGGCCTTTTTTGGAGCAGCTTCTGGGTGGGGGGAGGGTAAAGGCTTAAAGATGCTTGAGCCAGATTTGTGTGTGAAAGATATGTGGGGACAGTGGACCCCCATTCTGAGCCACGCTCCGCAGATATGCTTCCACTTATGTTCACGGCAACTGTCCCTTGTTAACTTCACTTTACACATGAGGAAGCTGAGAGTTGGGAGGTCAAGTGACTGCTCCTGGGTCACCAGCGGAGAGTCGGATCCTAGGCTGACTCTGCAGGCTGTTCTCTGCTCAGTTATGATCCGCTGAAAATGTCCACTAGACCTGCGTCGTCTCCTGCAGTGACCTCTGGCCTCCTTCCTCTACTTCCCCTGCATCTTGGTGTCATTCCTCACCCACTTTGCCTCTCCCAGGTGCCCAGCTCACAGGCAGCTGTCTGCAGTGGAAACGCCGACTGATTAATATGATATGCGGGGAACTCAGGGCTCAGACAATATACAGGTAGATAAGCAGGCAGCCAGGGGTAAAGCAGAGGGCTCCGTGTGGCGGTGGAAAGAGGGGAGGGCTCCACCCCAGATGTTGCTCCTCCCTTTCTCTCTGGTCCCCGCATTTGCTTCATTTTTATTCACAGCAGAGACACTTTATCTGTGATTTGCCTGTCTCCTCCACTAAATGCAAACTCCAAGGGGGCAAAGTCTTTGTCAGTATCCTCTGTGCCTAGCTCCACACCTGCACACAGTAGCTGCAGCAAATATATCAAGTCCTGCCTTTGTAACTAACCTGTTTTGAGTGCATGTACTATACCAGGCATAGCTAGGCCTTGTGAAAACCCCATGGAGTGAGTCCCAGTCACATTCCTCTTTGGCAGATGAGGACTCTGAAGCATGGGGTAGTTAAATATTTTGTCTAAGATCCTAGAGCTGCTTCGTGTTAGAGCTGGGGCTGTTGGACTCCAGATCAGAGCCCTTAGACGCTGTTCTCAGGTGACCGCTGCTGCCATCACTAATCGGCTGGGAGACGGGTTTTCCCAGCAGAGGCTGTCTGGCCCCTTTGAATCCTGGTGTTTCCTCTGAACCTGGATATTTTCCTTACCCACATCTTCTTCCATGTACCCAACAGCCAGATGTTTAAGTACAAAAGCCAGTTTATCTTCGTATGTTGAGAATGTAGTGCTCAAGACACATAGACAATTAGCAAGGCCAGAGCAGAGCAGAGGCCACGTGTGGTCATGGCAAGAGCACGGGGTTAGAGTCCGGTGGCCCACGCCACCCCATCTGGCACATCTCTGCCTGGGGTCCTAGTGTGCATGGCCTCCCTTACCCTCTGGCCCCATCTATAGGACGGAGGAGAAGTCCCTTGGTCCCCATGCACGGAGTGAGGGGTCCTATCAGAGGGACATTGTGTGTCATGGGACTGGATGGCCTCCAGGTCTCCTTCAGCTGCAGGAGTCTGAGTCTGTGGGTCTGTGAGTCCACTAAGGGAGAGGCCAAGGGAGGCAGAATTGTCCAAGCAAGCCAGAGCAGGGGCCTGTGAAACAGAATGGAAATGAGAGAAGGAGAGAAGCAGGGCAGAGAGGGGACAGGCCAGGGGACCAGAGGAATGAGAATAAAAGAGAGGAGAAAGCAGTGAAGGAACAATGAAATAGAAGAATGGGAGCAGGAAGGGGAAAAATACGTATTCGCCATACGTGTGTATGTGTTGTGGGTGTGTGAAAAATAAAGTAGGTGGAAGAAGGCAACTGGGAGCAGGGGAGGGGAGTGAGCGCCTTTCAGCCTGGGCCATCCCTGCTCCTCCTCCCCTCCCCCACCCCTCTGTCCAGCACAGGCTAAAGGTCATGCCTTCCATCCTGTCCTCCCATCCTGAAGTGCTCCTCTCTCCACGGGTTCACCTATTCTCCCCCGTGTCTCTATCACCTCCCTTTGTGCCCCCCACCCCGATTCCCTCTTCTCCCACTTGTAGCGGACCCCGTGCACGTACAGTCCTCACTGGCCCTGGGTGACATCTGCTCAGCTGAGGTTGCTCAGTGTCTCCAGTCCGGACATTTGCGTCAGGGCAGCCCCCGGAGCACGGCTGGCTTCCTGGGCCTGCGGCTCCTGCAGCTGCACACGGGCTCTGGGCTTGATTTCAAGTCCGCTCTTAACATTCTTAATGATTTTGAACAAGGAGGCTGCACTTTTATTTGCACTGGGGCCTCCCAGTTATGTAGCCAGTCCAGTCTTAGAAGCCCACCGAGGGGCCTCCTCTCTCTTTTATTCTCATTCCTCTGGTCCCCTGGCCTGTCCCCTCTCTGCCCTGCTTCTCTCCTTCTCTCATTTCCATTCTGTTTCACAGGCCCCTGCTCTGGCTTGCTTGGACAATTCTGCCTCCCTTGGCCTCTCCCTTAGTGGACTCACAGACCCACAGACTCAGACTCCTGCAGCTGAAGGAGACCTGGAGGCCATCCAGTCCCATGACACACAACGTCCCTCTGATAGTACCCCTCACTCCGTGCATGGGGACCAAGGGACTTCTCCTCCGTCCTATAGATGGGGCCAGAGGGTAAGGGAGGCCATGCACACTAGGACCCCAGGCAGAGATGTGCCAGATGGGGTGGCGTGGGCCACCGGACTCTAACACCGTGCTCTTGCCATGACCACACGTGGCCTCTGCTCTGCTCTGGCCTTGCTAATTGTCTATGTGTCTTGAGCACTACATTCTCAACATACGAAGCTTCTCCGTCCACCCTTGGGTTTAGATCCAGGTGGCTGTCCTTGAAGCCACTGGCTCTCCGTTATATTCTGCTGTCCTCTGGACGTTGTTCAAGAAACAGCTTCGGAAGCAGAAGTCCAGGGAGGACTGACATTCATGACGGCATCCTTGGTTGACCCTGGTTCTACTTTTCTCCAAGTCCAAGGAAGGCCCTGGCATCGCTCCGCCAATAAAGATGGTCTTTACTGCTCCCAGAAGCGCTGCTGAGCCTCGAGTAGGGCCCGCGTCTCTCTCCATCCCGCCAACATCAAACCCACACTTCCAAATCTGCATTTTTGCAGTTGGACAGAGGATCTTGGACTGTCCCACCAACTCAGTGATTTGGGCATTTGCTACACACTGGAATTTGGATGCACCTGAAAAAAAATTCAGACTCTGGGATGTAGGATTTCAGATTAAAATTAGAAGCGTGGTTCAGTGCTTGTTTCAGCTGCACTGGCTCGTGGCTGTCAGCTGCCTCCCCTCGGGAGCACTGATACATTGCTGCTGAGTGCTTTTCAGGCTGGTGGAAAATGGATGAATCACGGGGCTTTCGGAGCCTACCTGCAAGCTTGTGCAAGTTCAGTGTGAAATGGCAGGTGAGAGAAGGTGGCCTTTGAGTCACGGCCCCGCCAGGTGTACAGAAGCACCTCTGTGTCTGAGGGCAGGACCTCCTGGGCAAGGCCTATGTAGTGCTGCCGTTCCTAGGTTCCTTCTGTCTTCAGAAGGATGTTAGAACCTAAAGGGTCCCCTTGATCCCCCTAAAACTGACGTCCTAGGTTTGTTTCTGGGCACCTTTTGGGATGGTGGACAAGTGCTGGCTGAATTTCTGGCTGGTACTTGGTGAGTAGGTGGCCATCCCTGGTTAATGTGGGAAGGAGGCTCGAGTGTGGGATTGCATTGAATGTCCTGGGACTTCACTCGGGTGTTCATCTCTTTCCTCCCAGAGACTCTTGGAGGATGCTTTGCAGAACTCCAGGAGAAGTGTAGGTGGATGGAGGAAAGGGTGTGGCTTGGCTGGGTGATTAAGCCGTTCTCCTTTCCCTCACCCAGGTCTGGGCCGGTGTCGATGGGTCTCTCTCCCCCTGTCACAGCGCTGGCTTCTCACCCAGCGAGGCCGTTCATCACCCCATCGGGCTGGGGGAGATAAATGGCAGCAGTAACGTTAACAGAGGCGGAGGATTAGATAAAACCGAGGAGCTATCACACACTACAGTGGACAGTCATTGAAAAGGAAATCCATCTCGTTGTTGCCTGAGGCCTCTCAGGAAGAAAAAAGACATCTTCCTATCGCGAGTCTGGTTTTTATTGCCGGGCGACAGCATTCAGGAAGCTCGGGCCCTGTTCCTGCAGCGAGCTCTCCCAGGCTCAGAGGGATGAAGGAAGGCTCTGGAGACACAGCGCCCGGGTTCACACTCAGGGTCTGCCCGTCCTCGGGCGAGACATCACGTTTAACCTCTTGGAGAGTCCATTTCCTGATCTGTAGAGTGCGGATATCAAAAGCATTTCCTTTATAGGGCGGTTGTGAAGGATAAATGAGGGGATACAAGCAACGTGCTTAGGACGTGACTAGGACGCAGCGATAAGTGTGGTGATTACAGGGCAGGTGCCGGCTGTCTAACTTGTCCATAGACAAATACACGCTAATAAACACAGGCCCTCTCGCCTTCCTGATGTGGCCTGGGGGTAAATCACCAGGAGAATGTTTAATGCTGTTTCTGAGACACTGACTTTCTCCCTGTCCCTCTCCAGAAAGAAAGAAAAAGGGGATGATATAGCATCTTCTTATTTTCTTTAAGAGCTTTATTGACATATAGCTTACATACCAGGAAACCCACCCATAGAGAGTATACAGTTCAGTGTTTGTGTATTCAGAGAGCATACACTATCACCGTAATATAACCCCCCGCATCTTCATCCCCCGACCCAGCCCCTGACGACCGCTAGTCTACTTTCTGTCTCTACGCATTTGCCTATTCTGGACAATATGTGGTCCTTTGTGACTGGCTTCTTTCACTTAGCATAATGTTTTCAGGGTTCATCACGTAGTAGCATAAACAGACTTCATTCCTTTTAATTGGGAAATAATCCTCCCTTGTATGGATGTGCCTCATTTTATTCACCCATTCCTCAGGTGGTGGGCATTTGGGTTGTTTCCACTTTATTGTGAATAACTCAGCATCATCTTAAACACCCAGGGGCCCCACTGCTGTCTTGGGCTGCCAGGGGCTGGTGGTGAGTGGCCGTGAGCCCCTCCCAAGGGGGTCCAGCCTCTAGTTTGGCTCCTCTGGGGTTGGGAGGGGGACGGGGGTAGCTCTGTACCTTCTTTTACTCTTTAAAGTGAGTATGCCATTAGTTAGGGGCCTTTCTTGGGGTGCATCCCTAGGTCCTCCTTTGGAATCAGCCAGAACCCAGGTGTCTGCAGGGCTGGGACGCACAGTCTTGACCAGAGGCTCCAGTTTGGGGAATGACTTGGACTCCTTTCTGGGCAGAGCTGAAGGCAGGGTGGGGAGTGGAGGCTCCTGAACTTTGTTGCTGGTGTCGATGGGGAGAATCCACATGCACAGGAAGGCAGAGCAGACCTGCGGTCCAGGCTGGTGTCCCCAGCCTTTCTGCCTGCATCTCCCCCAGATCGTGGTTCATGGGAACAGTCCTGCCATGCGCGTCCAGACTGCCCGGATGTGGCTTAGCCACAGGGGAACATTGAGCGTGTCACTGAGCCCCTCTGAGCCCCAGTCCTTGTCTGAAAATGGAAGGAGTCATGCTCACTTCCTAACATGTTAATGAAAATTCATTGAGCTGACGGGAGTGGGAGCAGAGTGCGGCATCTGTAACGGAGGGTCACTTTTATTGCATAAGTAGGCGCCACTCCTATGTCCTCCCTTTGCAATAGGATAGGCTCCTCTGCCTTTGAAGCTGGGTAAACTGAGGCATGGAAGGCAACCTCTGTCTCAGTGTCACTAAGGGCAGTGCTGGGGACCTGCCCACTTTTGCAATAGATCTAGTCACCTGTGGACGCCCCACTTTCCAAGCAAGTGTGTCTGCCTGCCACAAACCCTGCTGTTGGAGGACCCTCGGGGAGAAGCTCAGTATTCTGTAAGTCCTCAGGTTGTGGTGGAGATGGCCCAGGCCTCCATGATTCTGCACATCTGTGCTCACCAGGATGTGGGCCCCTCCCCCTCCTCCTTGGCCCCAGTGGGGATGCAGCTTTTGTCTCTGGACATGTGACTGCGAGGCTGGGTCCCCAACACCCTTCCTCTTCTCAGCTTGGATCATCGTGGCTGCAGTGGATCTTCCCACTAGCTTCCCCTGCTCTCGTCCATATGACAAAGAGGGAACCATGGCCAGGGACGCCTGGTGACTGGGTGAGAAGGACAGGGCATGTCTGCTTGCCCTGAGCCAGGGGGTGGGAGCCCTAGTGAATGAAATAGTTCCTGAGGGAAGGATGATGCCACAACTGCTCAGGGCAGAAAGAGGATCCTTGGCTGAGCAGAAAGCAGGTACCATCCAGCTGCATCACTGGTCTTGCTGGGGGTGGGCCCCCGCTGCTTGAGGGGGTTGACCTGGTGTCTGAGCATCCTCACACGTGGGTGAGGTGGGCCTGCAGCCAGTGCCCCGCCCAGTCTCCCCCTTCTCGGCCTGCCTGGGCATGGAATTGGGTTTTCCGCAGCTGGGGCAGCTTCCCATTGACTTCTCTTTTTTGGGTGTGGAGTGGAGCCCTGCCTGGGGAGCCAGAGTAGAGAGCTTAGAGTTAGCAGGTGGGGGAGTGGGGTGGGAAGGGTGGCTCCCTGCCAACCAGCCCCTGCAGGCTGCCCCACACTCTGGCTCTTCACAGAAACCAATATTTGCAGCCAATTTTATCTTTCCGCTGGGATGGTTGGAATGATGACGTTTTGGCCGAGATGTAGATCCTGTCCAACCCGTGTCAGCATTTCTGAGAGGAAGAGCTCTAATTAAAGGCTTCCCTGTACGCCTCCCTCCCTACTTGCTCAGCCCGAGTGACATAAGTAAGCCTCTTGTTTCTCTTGCACCATCAAATTGAGACCCTTAGAGACGGCTGGACACAACCTCCCCCAGCCCCACCCCCTCGCGGCCACTAGGAGTCCTGAGCAGAGCCGGTGAATAACAGCCAGGCTCGCTCCTCTAGCTTCTGACAGGCTCCTGGGTACTTTACAGCAGGGGAGGGTGTTATGAATTCTTCCACCTCCCACTGATGGTGCTGCTCTGGCCCCGGGGGCCTCTTACAAACAGCTCAGCTGAGGAGTCAGTTGATGAGAAGCATCTTTCAATGGATACACACAGAGTGGAACCTCCAGACTGATGGGAAGCAGGAAATGGGGTCCTGGGAGGGGGGGCATCTGCTGTGTGATGTTCTGCTCCAGACGAGGCACCTCAAAGCTATGATCTCATCTCTCACACAGAGCAACCCCGCGAGCAAGCTAAGAAAAGGGAGGTTCAGAGATGTTGAGCCACTTGCCCTAGGTCACACAGCTAGGGAGAGGCTGGGGCAGGGATTTGAAACCTGAGCCGAAGTCCTATGCTCTGGTCATCGTGCTCTACTGCCTTTTTGGGCAGTTTGTGGGGATATTCGGCATGAATCTGTCAGAGCTGGAACTCAAACCCAGGTCCACTTCGCACTCTCTGTCCTGCTGTTCTACTTCCCCTGAGCACCCAGGCCAGACTTGCTGGACACTTAGGATTTGTTAAGCACCTGGGGAGGTCCTATGTAGGACACTTGACTGTGGACTTTCTCAAAGCAGGAAGTCCCCAGCGCAATTCGAATGTAAGTCCTCTCACAATACGTCAATTCACACATCATTTTTTAAATCTGATATGGTGAGCAGGACCTGTAAATCTGAGACTCAGGAGGGGCCGTTACCAGGTTGATGGGGCTGGAAGGTGCGTAGCAGCATTGGTCCATCCCAGGCCTTCCTCCTGGCCCCTTACAGGTTCTGGCTTACCCCACACACCACCCTGCTGATTGCTGCCACATCTTGGCCACTGAGGTTTTACCAGACACTAAGCTGTGTGTTTTACCTAGAGCATCGACTTTACCTTAATTCTAACCACTCTTGAAAATTATTCCTATGCAGAAAATGGAACCAGAGTGAGTCAATAGACTTGCCACAGTTCACACAGCTTTGAAATAGAAGGGAGGGATCTGGACTGACTCACAGCGATGCTCTTCCCATGGTCTTCTCAGCCTTTCGTGGAGGGAGGGGAGAGGAAGGTGGAGGCTTAAGGACAGAGTATAAAACATCAGGCATCGTCTCTGCCCTCAAAGCAGACATCAAGCATCCACGTAGTAGTTAAAATAATAAAACAAAAGGGTGGATGATAAAGAACCCAGATGGATGCGTAGACTGCTGATTCAGTGGGAGCCCAGGGCTGGGGGGTCTTCAGGGATGATCTGGAAAGGAGAGGTGAGTTGGGGCTAGCATCTCCCTCACTTTTCATCCCCAGGGAGAAGCGTGGCCAGCCTGAGCATGTGAGCGCTTAATCTGCCGGGAATGAAGGAGGAGATGAATCTCTCTAACCGTGCTAACAGTTTTTCCTCCCTTCTCGTCTCTGTTTATTCTGGAGATCAATACAGACAAAGGAAAAGTGATTCCCTGGAGAGGACCTGGGCGTGTAGTTTTCAAAAATATCCTTAGTCCTTCTTCCCTGGTCCTGCTTGCTTTCCCCCACCGCATGTATTCGTAGCAGAGCCGTTTCTGAGAAGTGACGCTGGGTAGTGAACCAGAGAGCTCTGACTGCTGCAGCCTGGTTCTTGACAGGGCCAGCAGAGGACCCACACGCCGAGGTCTGATGGCCACCCAGCACAAGGAGCTTTCCTTTAGACAGGAATGTTTGCTTCCTGAGCTGAGGAGAGGGCTGCAGAGGCAGAGAGGACCCATGCTGGGTGGAGAAGGAGATGTAGGTATCCTCCTGGCTTCAGATCTTAAGGGGCAGGCGTGTCTGGCAAGATCTGATAGGATGATCTGAAGTCTGCCAGTCCGATAGCAATCATTTTCCCCTGTGCCATGTATTCTGACATGTCAACATTCAGTCTTGGCTAGTCTATAAGCTAGTCGAATGATCTAGGGGATTAATATAAATGTTAACTTTCAAATGTTTCTCCCAGTGGAATCCTTTTAGTTGGATTGAAATCTGTGCCTGGTCACAGATATGGACCAGATGAGAGTGTAGCTTTGGTTTTAGGGAACCAGGGTTTGGAACAGACTCTACCACCCCAGTCTCCTCTCTGTGCTCTGGTAGGATCTGGGACTGTGAGGAAAGTGGGGAAAGCGCTGGAGGAGTTGGCCCCAGAGGAGATTGTCTCTAGCTCTGGTAATCTAGAAATTTACTATCTTACAGTGTTCCCCTCTCTGGGCTGTACCTGTGTCTGGACTCTGCAGGGAGTCAGTGAAAGCTGTGGGGGCAGAGACACTCTCTTCCATTTGACTTGTTCCCTTGCACACAGTAGGAGCATAAACACAGATTTGTACCCTCTTGAGTTTCAATCTCTGTTCCCACTAGAATCAAGGGTTTGTAGCAGGTTCTCCGGAGAAGGGAGAGCCACTCTCCACCAGTGCAGATGTGACATCCGTTCCGTGTTCTGGTGGACCTGGGCGTGAACCTTGCCGTTTCTCCTCTCTTGCCATCAGTAAAAGAGGACTCTGCCCAATAGGGATGAAATGAGAATGAAATGCTCATTTTGAAAGTCCCCTCCTGTAGAACTGTCTTTTCAAATCTTTTCCATCTAGGCGAGTGTCTTCTCAAGTACTAGCAGGGAGGAATTCAGTTCATTTTCAAGATTTTATGGAAACCATTTGGTTCAGGCACTGCATGAAATGCTAGGGGTAGGAATAAACTTAAACTCTGATCTTGTCTTCAAGGACTGTTCTGTGTGGGTGAGGACAAGTAGGCACGTGGGGGCAGGTGACAGGGCTATAAGATGTAGTGATGAGTAGTCAGAAAAGAGGCAGGGTTTATAGTCAGTTGCAGACTTTATTCTGAAAGGGCCAGGGAACTGGGCTGAAAGGATGATAAAGGAAAGAACATTCAGGCGGGGCAACAGCATGAGTGAACCCTTCATGTATCGTGATGCTGGTGCTCTCAAGGTTGCCCAGTAGTCTGGGTAAGTGGGGATAGTCAGTGGAAGTGAGACTGGCCAGAGGTTTTGCGTGCCAAGTGGGAAAATTTGAAGCGTTTATTTCCAGGAAGGGAAATTTATGGTCATTGCTCAGTTTTGGGAAAACTACCCTGATGTCGTTTTAGAGAACGTGTATTGGAGTAAGGAGAAGGGGGACTCAGTTGTTCTAGGGAAGAAGGATGGGAGTTCAGACTGAGATGGGATAATTTTATTTAAAATGGGAGCAAGGAAGGAGGTGGATGCCGGACACATTTGGAAGTAGAATTAATAAACCCCTCCATGGATGTAGGGGTGAGAAAGAGAAATTAATGAAGAGGCCAAATGTTTGGTTTGAGAACCTGGATGGAGAAAGGAACGTGCAGCTGAGGTTGGAGCTGGGTGGAGACAGAGCACGCTGGGTACAGGAGGTGGAGATGAGGCCAGAGGTGTGCTGGGCTTGCAGGGTCTGGGGGACATCCAAGTGGGATGCCGGGTAGGGAGTCTGCAGCTCAGGAGAGAGGCCTGGCGGAGTTTGGGGCCCTTGGCGTTTGGGTGATGGCCTAGGTGTGGATGGCCTTTGAGGATCACTTGAGGGCTGGGAAGAGAAACACCAGCACTTAAGGTGGAAATGGAAAGGAATATGAGAAGAAATGAAGGAGGGAGAGCCAAGGGAAGGCTTGCCTTCTCCTAAAAACCTGCTGGAAAGAAAGCCTGTGACGCTTGCAGCCTCTTCCTTGGAGATCCATCCTGTGGTCACAGAAGCCCATCGTCCCGCTGTGTCCTGGGGCTTCCCTACAAAAGTTTTGTGGGGGGGAGTGCAGTCCAGATTCGGGGCAGAGCCAGGTGGTTCTGCAGAACTGGCTGTCTTCTGGGCCACACTGGCTTCCCTTGGAGAGAGGTGATCTGCTGGGCTCAAACACCGAGACTCATTGAGAGAGCTCTTTAACTCAAACGTATCACCGTTTCACCAGCGGCGGGGTGTGCACAGCTGGGCCCCAGGGCCACACCGACAGCCGCTGGCCCGTTAAAGGTGCAGCGAGACTGGGGAGGCACAGCGCTGAGGAGCTTCTGTGAACAGCATTTAATAGCCAGACTGTAGTTAATGGTTAGCAAATGTTTTATGAACAGATTCCTTGTGCTCTGTGAAGGCAGATTCAATTTATTCGCAATGGATTTGCTTTCCCCTATTAAGCTCAGGAGTATATAATCAGCTCCTTTTCTCCACTGAAGTGCTTTCTCCCTGGCAGGAGTGGGGTCTGTTTAGCACTGGCCCTATTCAAGTTCAATAGGAGGCCCTGGGTGGTAGGCGTGTGTGTCTGGGGGGTCTCCTGTGGATTGTTGGCAAAGCAGAGTCTTGAGGGACTGATTTATGGTGGGAGGAGAGAGGCCGTCTGGAAGAGCTGCATGGTCATGATAGCATCTTCCCAGCCGGACAGAAAAATCCCTGACCTGGGCCCTCCCTGCTTCTGGACCCGGCTGCAACACTGGTTTCCTTGTCACTCTTGGTAGAGCCATTTAGCCTTCCTGCTTCTGCTCTCTTCATCTGTGAAGTTCAGCTAATAACACCTCCTCTTGTTCCCTTGGGTGTGTTCTAGCGATTAATGACCATGAAGCATCTCAAGGGTCGGGGAGGAGAGAGGGCTGGGGGTGGCATCCATGCGAAGTGTTCAAGGAGTGTTGAGAATTCCCGTTGAAACCAGGGAAAATATAATTCGTCATCACCAATGCATCATACATGAAATTGAATTTCTCATAGTATTTATTCAGGCCAAGTCACATTTTAGAAGAGGTACAGAAAGCACTAAATTGTTTCTGTTCAGATAAGAGGTGGGCTCTGATGTCTGCTTTTAATCCAAACAAAACTACCACTGTTTTTTTCCTTAGAGCTGGACAGGCGAGGAAGAGCGCAGAGCCGCCAGGTAGGGTCACTTGCCCTTAAAATAAAGATTAAGAAAATTTTGTCCTTTGGAAAATAAAAAGGTTAAGACTTTGAAGTCTCCAACTTTTACTTAAATGTAAGATGCTTCTTTTATTTCTCTGCTTTTTCCTGACATCATTTTCACTAAATTACACAATTAAACCATAAACGCTCAATGACCCGTAGATGGATGACGGTATCTCTTCAATGCCATTTCTGTTTCCTCAGTGGCAGAGCCTGTCTGTCCAGTCCAAAGACTTACTGAAGGGTGGAGGTTTGTTGAGTCATTTGTATTTGCTATCTTGGCTCTTTCTGCTGGGAAAGAAATTGAGACGTTTGTTAGAAAATTTATGAACTAGGCCTGGTTTTGGTCCTCAGGAGATGTGTGACTTTGGATAAGTCTCTTTTATCTCTAAACTCTGTCTGACCCAAAAAATAAGAAGGGTAGTAAGGCCTGCTTCATAATATTGTGAAGGTCAAATGGGCATCATCTGTGAAAGCTCTGTGCACCTGTCAGGTGTGGGGATTTATTGCTCAAGTGGGAAGGAAGAGGGAAAATGAAATCTAGTGGGGGTCACCCCCTAAGCCAGATGGCTCCCCTGGGCCCAGTCTGACCTCCTCCTTCTCCTACGGGGATGGCCCCCTGGCTGCTGAGTGCTTCTGAGGGTCAAGATGCCTCTGAGCCCTGTGTGCCACCAAAAGACCTTCCCAGAGTGATTCTGGCCGCTCTGGACAAGAGAGATGCTAGGACTGTTTACCCAGAACAAGCTGCAGGGTAACCGGGCCCCAGAGCTCCTTGCCGGCTCTAAACTGAGGATGACTTACCAAGAGCTTCCCTGGCCAGGCACCCTGCTAGACCCTCTACTCACACTGTTCTGCTTAATCCCACAGGCCCCCTGTGGGGTGGGTGCTGTGGCTCCCCCTCCATAGATTAAGAGGCTCAGATTGGTTGGGTGCCTTGTTCAAGGTCACGTAGCAGGGTGGGGTTGTATCAGGGGGGCTCTGAAACAGCTGACAAACCATGTGGCTCAGGGGACCTTGGTAAAGAGGCTTTTATTTTTTATTTTTTTAAGATTTATTTTTTATTATTTTTATTTATTTTTGGCTGCATTGTGTCTTTGTTGCTGAGCGCAGGCTTTCTCTAGTTGTGGGTAGGGGCTGCTCTTTCGTTGCAGTGTGCAGGCTTCTCATTGCGATGGCTTCTCTTGTTGCGGAGCACAGACTCTAGGCGCGTGGGCTTCAGTAGTTGTGGTGTGTGGGCTCAGTAGATGTGGCATGCAGGCTCTAGAGCACAGACTCAGTAGTTGTGGTGCACAGGCTTAGTTGCTCTGTGGCATGTGAGATCTTCCCAGAGCCGGGCTCAAACCCATGTCCCCTGCATTGACAGGTGGATTCTTAACCACTGCACCACCAGGGAAGCCCTAAAGAGGCTTTTTAAAGATCTGTGTGCAGGAGTAAAGGGGCCAGCAGAGGACGGAGAACCCCTCCGGGACCAGCACCAGCAGGGAGCAGTTACTCCCTAGGGCTGAAGGGGCAGGAGAGGGATGGTGTTACTGGAGCAGGGGGCCACTATGGTGCCCAGGTAGAGGATGGCTCTGCAGTGGTCAGCCCCCCAGGGTGCACAGCAGGTGCAAGTCAGAGACAATATATCTGGGGGCAGGTGGAGAATAACAGGATGCAAGCCTGATTCTCGGGCATCAAAATCGGGACTCATTACCACATCACTACACTGAGCTAGTGTTACACTCGTGCTCTCAGGTGGTGTGTAGTTGTCATGTGATGACACAAAAGTGAAGCACTTGGTGATTGTCCTTCCTGGTGATTGTAAAGAGGGCCATTGCCTCTACTTTGCTACTGGAGCCAGGCCTGGTGCCTCAGTGCCTAAACTGGACTTCTTAGCTTGGCCCTAGCTTTACACTTACACAATGCAGCTGTTATAGGCGTTTTGAAATTTGTTTTTTCCATTTTGTTACTACCTTGAAATTATAGCCGTTTTTAGACCACTGCTAGATCCTGTGGAATGCATTAATAAAGAAACACATATATGCTATATCAAATTAATTTTTTTTTTGGAAAACCATATTTGAATATAATTTGTTTCCTTTGTAACACTATGCATTTAATTTTATGCATTTATAAGCATTATTCTGAGAAGGGCTTCCCCTCAGCTTGTACCCCCACAAAAGATGCAGAACTCCTGGACTGGATGGTTCTTGACCCAGCATATGTTGTTGCAACCATAGTTATTGCAGCTGGCTTGTGGTGGGTGATGCCTCGAACGTCTGGGACATAGGGCTTGGCCAGCGGCTCCTCAGGTCCCAAGGTTGAGACCCCTGGACCAAGCTTCAAGAGTGTCCCTGGGACGGTTCTGGCTCTTTCTGCCTCTGGATTCACTGACCTAAACACTGATCTTTTCTCAGGATCACACTTCGAGACAGGTGTCCTGAGAAGGGAGAGTGGGAGCGGATAGACCTGAACCTACTGAGTGGACAAGGATAAACCAGCTCATCACCTTCAACTCGGAGTTTCCTCGGTGTGTGATCCGTTCACCCCCTGCCTACCTCAGGGTCACTTGGGGAGCTTATTAAAATGTAAATTTGCACCCCAGACCCACTGAAGCTAGGGAGCAGGACCTGGGAACCTGCATTTTATGTTTTTTTTTTTTTTTTTTGGTGATTTGTGGGGGTGGCGCACTGATATTTGAGACCCAGAACCACTGCTTTCGATTGCTTGTGCTCTGGGGCTTTTAATTTGACCTGAAGTTCAAATTTTTCACTGGCTGTTCAAGAACGTCTAATGTCTAAAGTTCCACTCCAGCTGGAGGAAAGCATGCCTGGAGGGAGTCATGGCTTCTCGCACTGTGCCGCTCTGTCTGGCTCCTGTCCAGTGTAACTAGAGGTCTTCTTGTCAGGCTCTTTGCTGTCCTCTCTGGCTCGGCCACTTCTCATAAGAGAAATAAGGCAGCCAGTGGCTGTACCAGCAGGGTCTCATCCCCTCTGCTCTGGAGGGCAGGAGAAGTAGCAGATCCACTGGACAGCCCTTCAAGTGGAATCCTTGACGTCACCGTAGCCAAGGGCTGGCCAGTGGGGAGCCTGTGCCCTTTGCAGTGAGCCTGCTCAAAGCTGCTTATTACAATAGGAGGCTGCTCCTAGGACCCCGTTAACAGCAGGTGGGTGGCACAGATACTTGGGTGGCAGGGGCACGCCAGGGCTCGGAGAGCCAGTGATGGCCTAATGGCCCCTTCAGTCTCCAGCAGCTGGAATCTCAGCCGACCTGGGCTGTTCTCCTTCCACCCTGCAGTTTTGCATTGCAATGGCCAGTCAGCTGATCAAGTGAAGTGACGAGGCGGTGGTTTATCCAGCACCTTTAATCCCAGCATTTGAAGAGCTATTCAAAGGTCAGCCTCCAAGGAGCCAGGGCCCATGCCATTTATGGTTTTTTAAATATTAGTATAAATGAGAGGCAGTTTGCTGGCTCCTTGCTAATGAGTGCACACTTCCCAGATTTTCACTAGCCCTTCAGAAGCTCTCCAGTGTTACAGGGGTGACCATTTGACAGCAGCAAGCCTGAAGATTCATGGTATCTGTGCTGCAAATAATTTCAGCTTTCCTTTAAATTACTTTTTTTCCCCAAAACATAATTTCTTTTATGTGCAATGTTTTCATGCAGAAATACTGAGCAAAGTCTCATCCTTCTTTGCTCTAATAGTTTAGTGGACAGACCTCTGGCCTGGGTTTCTTGCATGTGGCTCTCAGTATGGCGTGGGCCTCAGTCTTGCCATCCAGAAAACAGGCAGCTATTCCCAGTTTCTCTTCCACCGTGAGAACCCTTTTGGACTTTGTAATCTTGCTCCATGGTTTCCTGTCTTGAAAGATGTTATCCATTAAATAAACAGCTTGGATGTTATGATGCTTTTGCTTTTCCACTTTTAATAGTCCAAATGTATTTACTAATTAGAGTTTCTGATTAGCAAGGGAGCCAGTAATACTAACTGTGTTGATATTCTTGTAGTCAAAGGCAAAGAAATGTGACATCTTATTTCCTCTGTGGGGCTTTATCAAGGATAAGCAAACAGATGAAGCCTGTTAGGCTTTGGAATACAGTAAGTCCCTTACATATGAACGAGTTCTATTCCAAGAGCACATTTGTAAGTCCAGTTTGTTTGTAAGTCCAGTTTGTTTGTAAGTCCAACAAAGTTAGCTTAGGTACCCAACTAACACAATCAGCTATATAGTACTGTACTAAGTTTATAATACTTTTCACACAAATAATATGTAAAAAACAAACACAAAAAATAAACATTTTTAATCTTATAGTACAGTGCCTTGCAAAGTACAGTAGTACAGTGCAACAGCTGGCATCGAGTGAACAGGCAAGAGGAGTTACTGACCGGAGGAGGGAGAGGAGGAGGGAGATGGTAGAGTGAAGAATGGTTAGCAATAGGAGATGGAGGGCAGGCTGCAATGTCACTCACGCCTGTTGTTGATGGAACGCACGTTCGCATCTTTGAAAGTTCGCAACTTGAAGGTTCGTATGTAGGGGACTTACTGTGTATGAAAATAGCTCATGGGAGCCCTGGGGGTTGGGAACCACTGGGTGGTTGTTCTTCCCGTTCCTTTGTTTTTTTCTTCATTTGTGCAGGAAACTTGGGTGGAGGGAGCGTTTGCTGGGCGCTGGGGGTGTGGTGCTGAAGGACACAGGCAAGGATGCAGGAGGACAGATGAACATGGAAGGAGAGGCCAGGCCGTGAAAAATGCCACAATCACGACGAAACAGGAGGCTGGGGTGCGGGGAGTGACAGGCGCTGCTTTAAATCAGGCAGTTGGGGAAAGTCTCTCAAGGGAGGGGACATTTAAAGTGAGACAGGAAGGACAAGAAGGAGCCAGCCATGCCAAGGTGATCTTTGCCACATTGACAGAGTGGCCCGAGTACATCTACACGTATGTAAATGTGACTTCAGTCTTATTGCCAACTATTTTTCCAAAAATTCGGAATAGTCATTAATAGACAACTCACCCCAGGGGCTTGAAGCATTTGTCACACTTCCGTGAAATGGGCTGTTTCCCTGTCTCCCTCCCTAAATAATGTGTCATCTCCTTGAAGGCAGGGACCCTGACGTGCTCTTCCCTGTATCCACAGAGCCTGATGCCGTGCCTGGCTCAGGGAGGCCTGCAGTAAATTCGAAGGGTAAAGGAAGGAAGAAAGGAAGGAGGGAGAGAGGGAGGGAAGGAAGGAAAGAAGGTGGGGAGGGAGCGAGGGAGGGAAAGAAGGGAGGCAGGCAGGCAGGCAGGCAGGCATGGTGTTGAATTTCACTCTTCTTGGGCTTTGTGGTGGGGGGTTCTTGGCAAGCAGTGACAGAGGCTTAAAGGTAGGTGAGAACTGGTAAGGGAAGTCATCAGGGGTCTTCCCAGCCTTGATCTGATTTGCTTATCCCTCGAACAGTGCGGTCAGAAGACTGCACACAAAGGAAAGGTCTAGGCTTTAGTAAAATATTAATGCCCTGCTATGCCTCTTGTTAAGAACGCATGGGTGCCAGGAGAGCCAAGAAGCCAGTCTAATCAGAAGTATAATTGTTTGCACTTTGAGCTGCCTGGAAGCAGCCGTGTCTATGGGGAGGGCTGGAAATGGGAGCAGAGGACTGCTTCTTAGCGGCCGGGGGATGGCCCTGGGCTTCAGGCTGCAAGTGGAACAGGAACACCAGGGGAAGCCACGGGATGTCTGGGTGGCGTGCTTCCTGGTGCATTTTAGTGGGTCTTATTGTCAGAGGAGGTTCTGCTCAGGCACCACACCTGGCTAAGATGCGATGCATGGCCGTCAGAGCTGGTGATGGGTCGGAGGGTACGACAGGGCAGGTGGGGAAAACAGGCTGAGGAGAGGCCTGCGCACCTGTGTAGGGCTCCCACCCAGCCGCAGATGCTGCAGCCAGCTCAGGGTTCAGGGGCTATAGCTGTCTTCAGTCAGGGAGGGTGGCGTACCCTAAAGGAAGTGGCCTGCTGTCCCAGAAGTCAGGGCCCTCTGCCTTTTATGCTGGGGTTTAGGCACTGGACCCAAGGTCGGGTGAAGGGCCTGTGTTATCAGGCAGGTCCCCAGGCCTCGAAGAGGTGCCTGGCAGAACCTCAGCACAGGCCTAAGAAGTGCATTGCAAGAGTAGGGCCTGGGGCCAAGAGAGGGTCTGTCGGGAACAAAGGCGCTCTGCTTTGCTGTGTCTGCAGCTGCTTAAACCCCTCCTGCTTCAGCTGAGGGTTGGGCCTGGGCTGAATGAGGGGACCCCACCGTGAGGAGATGGCACGAGAGGCCTGGAGGCTGGGGACCAGCAGGGCCTGATGCTGTAGCCCTCCCGGCTTGCCTCCGCTGGAAGGAGGGATGCCAGATAAGATACAGGATGCCCAATTATGTTTGAATTTCAGAGAAGCAATGAATAATTTTTTCATTATAAGTATATCCCAAATATCACATGAGGTGTATTTGTGGTTGATCTGAAATTCAAATTTAATTGGGCATCCTGTATTTTTATTTGCTAAATCTGGCAACCCTGATTTGAAGGCAAAAGGTAGAAGCTCCCAAAGAAACCACTGATTTCTGATGCATCTGCTGCCTGGTGTGTCGCCTGCGGTCGAGGCTGGAGGAGCTGGTATTTCTCCTCCACCTCCCTGAGCACGTGGGCCTCTGGGTCAGCATGGGCGGGGGGGGGGGAAGCCGGAGTGTTGGAGCTGATGCGGAGGGAAAGGGTCTCTTGGTCGAGTGGAGGAGGATGTCCTGCCGTCTCCCAGGCCGCTGCTCTTTGCTCCCCTCCTTGAAAAAGTGTTGGAAGTGAAAACGCCCAACTTCCTGCTCTGCCGTTGGACCGCGAATGTGTCCTCTAGTGCTGTGTGGGGTGCTGGGGCCGTCACCCAGATCTGTGGACGCCCAGCAGCTCCGTGGATGCTACTGGCTGCCTTGACGCTGAGAGAACCACGGGCAGGACAGCCTGGAAGGGCCAGCAGCCTGCCCCAGTGGGCTGGGTCCGCTGGGCGCTGGGGGTATCTCCTTGGCGGGTGGCACGTTTGTTCTCCTCCCTGAGGAAGTTCTGTCAGCCCAAGGCGCACGAGACTGCAGGGCGTTGAGTGATGTGCTGTTATTTTCGAGTTGAAAATGAGAGGCGGGGGGAGGGGGATGTCCACTAAGCTATTTATGAGATGTTTGTCACTTCCTGTCACTTTTGAGAACAGAGGAAAGCCATCCTCTTAAGACAATCAGTATGAACCCTTTATTTCAGTGACTGAACGATGAAGCTGGGGAGCACCAGTGATGGGGTGTCACCACCTCGAGACCCACAGAGGGGGTGTCAGCAGGACAGTGAAGGGAGCAGGTGCCTCTGACCCAGCCCGGGGTCTTCTGGATCCTCTACTTCCCTTGAATCAGTGACGGTTCTCCAGAGAAGCAGAGCCACTCTGTGTGTGTCCACCTCTGCATGTGTATATCTATCTATACAGCTACATATATCTATCCTTCCATCTCTTTATCTATGTATCTAGAGAGATTCATTTTAAGGCATTCATTTAAGACCCATATGATGTGGGTCTGGCAAGTCCAAAATCTGAAGGTCTGGATATTCAGGTCAGAGCTTATGGTACGGTCTTGAACTCAAAATCCGTAGGCAGGCCAGGCAGGATGGAAACTCCAGCAGGGTTTCTATGTTGCAGGCTTAAGGAGAATTCCTTCTTCTCCTGGAAACCTCACTTGTTGCTCTTAAGGCCTTCAACTGGTTGGATGAGGCCCACCCACACTACAGAGGGTCATTTGCTTGGCTCCAAGTCTATCGAATTAAATGGTAATCTGCCCTCACAGTCTACTGATTTAAATGTTAGTCTTATCTAAAAAGTATCTTCATAGCAACATCTAGGCTGGTGTTGACCAGGCAGCTGGGCCCCACAGCCTCACCCAGCTGATGCGTGGCATTAACCATCACAGCAGGCTTGTCCTTGGACTTGCCGAGTATGCAGAGCTGGCTGGAGGCCCAGGTGGAGTGTCCACCACTTTCATGAGGACATTTCTCTCCGGTAAGGGGCTGTTCCGTTGGCTTTTCTACACGAGGTTCACAAAGGCCAGAGTGTCCATCTTGATTCTCCTGCCCCTCTTACTACACCAGATCTCTTATTGCTTAGGGGAGATCAGTCTTTGTTCTCTTAAGGTCTTCAACTGATTGGACAAGGCCCACCACTTGTGGAGGGTCGTCTACTGGACTCAAAGCCTGTTGATTGTAAATATTAATCACATATGAAAAAATACCGTCACAGCAACATCTAGACCAGTATTCAACCAACTGGGCACCAGAGCCTAACCCAGTTGACGCATAAAATTGTTATGCTTTTCCTCTGGCCTGTCCTGAGATGGGGAAACCCTGCCCTTGCCTTGGATAAGAAGCGAGCCAGGGACGGTTGTGGTCACCTGTGTGCAGAGCAGAACTTTGGCACAGCGGGAGTGGGCCAGGAGCTCAGGAGAGCGGGAGGAGGGCGGGTGAACACCGCAGGGGGCATATCCACCCGATCTGCCACCCCTGCCCCAGATGAGGTTTGGTGGGCCTCCAGGCAGAGGCCAGCAGAGACTGGCATAAGATAGGAGATTGCTGCCAGCCATCCCCTCCCTGGTCAGGGATGTTACACTCTGTCCGTGGGCCTGTGAGAATGCCAAACATGCCCTGCTGCCCAGAGGGTCTCACACACCCCACCAGAGGCAAGTTCAAAAGAATTCCAGCAGGGACTTACCTGGTGGTCCAGTGGTAAAGAATCTGCCTTCCAGTGTAGGGGACGTGGGTTCGATCCCTGGTCGGGGAACTAAGATCCTGCATGCCGCGGGGCAGCTAAGCCTGCGTGCCGCAAGTACTAAACTCGTGTGCCTCAACTAGAGAGCCCACGTGCAGCAAACTACAGAGCCCACGCACCCTGGAGCCTGTGCGCCACAACGAGAGAAGAGAAAACCGGCGTGCCACAACTAGAGAGCAGCCCGTGTGCTGCAATGACATATCCCACATGCCTCAACAAAGATCCTGCATGCCGCAACTAAGACCCGATGCAGCCAAAAGATAAATAAATAAATAAATTTTAAGAAAAGGATTCCAGCAGTGGCTGCCTGGTGCAAGCCCAGAGTATTCTGCATGCCACGAGACTTTCTGTCCAGTTCGTCTCGCTGCCTCCGTTCAGTAGACTTTTCTGGCAACGAAGGTGGTTTCTTGGCAGCATCTTCCTGCCTGATCCCTTTTTCTTCCTTCTCTGTGGAAAGACTGTCCCTCTCCTTCCCACTTTTACCTTCTCCTCTTTAGTTATAACCTGTGACGTGCAGGCTCTCTCTGGGGTGAGTCACGCACAGGGACGGTCCCTGACAGTGTGGGGCTGCTCCCAACCCGCCCGCCCCCACCCCCTTGATGGAGAAGCCTCACCTCCAAGAAGGCAGCACATTCACTTTTTTTAAAAAAATGAAACTTTTAGTTTCGGATAATTTTCAATTGACAGAAAAGTTGCAGAGATCGCACAGCATTCCTGCATACCCTCCCTCACCCAGTTCCCCCCAATGTTATCCTCTTACATCCCATGGAACGCTGGTCACCCTGAAGAAACCAACGTGGGTGCGTTAACTCTGGTTCGAGTTTCACTAGTTCTCCTCTTCCAGGAGCCAGTCCAGGATGCCACGTTGTGCCTAGCACTCCTCCTCTTTCCAGGCTCCTTCTCACCATGTCCTCTCCAGGTCTCCCCTCCTCCCCTCCCCAGATGCGGGTCTCGGCTTGAACAGCTTGAAGGGTCACCCACCGAAGCTCATGGCAACGTCTCTTGATCTTTGTGCAGGTCTCACCTGGACTTTCTTCCCTCTTTCACACTGGGAGGAAGGAAGCCACCCTGGCTGCCTGGTAAATATTTTACAACATCTAATGGAATCAGGTTGTTTACTCTGCAGAAAATAGAAGGGCATTCGTTAAAGACAGTAACAAGCTGGCTGGTTGCTGATGCGTAGGTTTAGCGAGAGACCTGGGAGCTTGAATGATTTCTACTTAAGAAGCTTTAGTGCCGGCCTGCAGCCAGAACATCCCAGAAGTGATTGGCTTCTGCAGCTTCTTGGGGTCCGGGGCTCTAAGGGCCATGGGACTTGGGAGCCAGGATCCCCGCAACCTCAGGCTCACTTGGGACCTTGCTGGGCTCCTGCCTAATTCTGTCCCCATCATGTCTCTCCTGTCCCCAAACCTCACTCCCCCCAAATTCTCCCCTTGGCCTCTTCCTCCTCAGCTTGACTCTCCCAGGCTGTACCCTTTAGGGATGTCCTGCGGGGCCGTGGGCCACATCCTGAGCCGGTCATGTCTGTGTCCTGCTGGGACCCTGATTAGCTGTGCCCATCAACACGGCCCCTTGCCCGTGGGACCTGGCTTTCTTGTCTGGAATGAGAAGGTCTGTGCTCACCGTGCAGCCCAGAGGCAGAGTGGAAAGGACCGCTCCTCCTGGCTGGGTCTGGGAACTCCCACGTCACCCGGTGCTGCGTTATTTCCTGCTTCTGCCCCACCCCCACCGCTTGTCCCACCACTGCTTTTCCGTACTTTGCCCCCCAAGAGTTTCATTTCACAGAAGAGTGAAATAAAAATATTTATTATTTAAACCAGGGCATGTAAAGTCTGTAGTAAATTGTTTTGATGCTGTTTACAAGCTGTGCCTTATAGTAGCGTTTAATGTGAAGTCACTAGGGAATCAGTGAAGGAGGTCTGAGCAGAATCTCGAATGAAGGGGAAACGGATCTTACAGACCCTTCGGTTTGCAGTTGGGTCCCCTGCTGGCTTGTCCCCCTGAGAGGCGCGCTGGCCTCCTGGTCCTCCCTGCTCTGCCCTGTGGCTTCCTTGCCCTCTTCTTGGCCTGTACCCCACCCCCACCCCTCGCCCCCTTATCCCACCATTCGTCCCCCTGATCCCTCCACACGTACACCCAGTTCTCCGTGACCTGAGGGAGTGAGCTGCCAGCTGGTTCCTTGGTGTCTCAGCCTGGCCCCGGCCTGCTGTCCCCGGGGGCCCTCTGAGCAGCGGAGCCCACCCGGCTCTGGCTCAGAGCACTCAGGAGCCTCTGATTGGACTTTGGAGATTTACGAGGCGCCTGGGTCTTTCTCAGTTGTCTTGAGTGATAATCGTTCCTGCTTTGAGCATTTAACAAGTGCAAGTTTGCATGTGATACCTGAGAACAAGCTGAAGACACAGACCCTAACCCCGAGAAAGGGGGCCCCAAGACGGAGGGCACCGGAGTGGACAGATGGACAGCTGCACTGGAGTACAAACAAGAGAGCCAGTGGATGACTCTGTTACAGTGCAGAGAACCAGCTGCATGAAATGCACATGGTGGGAACCTGTGGGATCTGCGGAGCTGGCACGGGAGGTTTGTCACGGCCTGGGGTCCCCCCTCCTCATTTGTGAGGGCAGGCTGCTGGCTGGGCAGGGTCGGGAGGAGGGAGGGAAAGGAAGGAAGAAGGACCTGTGGGCTGGAGGGAGCATCTGTCCACTGAAGGGGTCCTGGTGGGAATGAGCAGATCAGGGGAAGGGCCCTGAATCCTGGCGAGTGGTGGGGGGCAAGTTCAGTCCTCATCGCAAGGACAGAGGGGCTTCTCTGGGGCCTGGGGGGAGAGAGCTGACCCAGCCCAAGGTCAAGAGAGTGATAGCAGTGACATAAAGTGAAAAAGTCAGCGGAGAGCTCTGGGTACGTCAACAGGGAGAGGATGAGAAGGTGGCTGGTAGCGGGGGCTCGGCATGGGGGAGCGATGGCAGAGCTCTGGGGAGGGACGCAGGCTTTGGTGCGGGGAGGCAGGCGAGGCAGGCGTCGGGGTGGGGAGGCTGTCCCGGGGCCTGGTGGTCTCTGGCCCTCTGTCTCCCTGTCTTATGTATTTGCGCCTAAGAACCTGACCTTCATTGCTTTAGCCTCCAGAGGCTGGTGGATGGTGAGTTTCGGAAATGGATGAAGGCAGGGTGAGGTCCTCCCCCGCCTGGAGTTTCCAGGCTGGGCTTTGCAATCCAGCTTCCAGGAGGGCTGTCAGCTAACAAAGTAGAGCCCTCTCTTCCCTCTGCTGTTCTCCCTTATCAGGGTCCTCGTGGGGGAGAAGTAGCTGGTTTGAGGCACGTTTGGGCATCCCTATATCCCTTTGCCAAAAGCCGTAGAGCCAGCAGGGCCCCAAGCCTATAGTTCCTAATAGAAAGCAGGAAAAAAAAAAAGACCAGTTTGGGTTTCCTGCTCTGCCCTTCTGCCTGGGGTGGGCAGCACATACACCCAGGGGTCCTCTTTGGGGGCCATGAGGTTATCACTGACTCTGAACATCCCGCTCTGGGCCCAGAGCAGGTGGATGCATCTGGGCCACTTCTCCCAGAGAGCTGGGAGCTGGCTCTCCGGCGTTCCGAGGCATCCCACATGCTCAGCAGCTTTGGATTAAAATGTTCTAAATCCACCTATTATGGACCATAAGCTGGAGTCCCAGGGGGCTGGTGCTTGGCTGTGAGCCAGCGCTCCCCCGAATAGGTTGGACACTGGCCCTGAGAACGAGCCTGAAGACGAAGGTGGGTGGACCCTCAGGGGGTGGGAAGCCTCGGCTGCCGCAGCACAACTCTGGCTACGTGGCTCTTTCTGGTCATGGATGCTAAGAAGATTCCATCCCAGCTTTGTCCCCTTAAGACAGGAGTCTCATCTGCAGAGATGGTTGGCATGCAGATCCCAGGGCCTTCTCGCCAAGTTTGTGGTTCAGTATGTCTGAGGTATGGCCCTGGAAGCTGCATTTTGACAAAGATCTCTTGGGTAGTCTTGACGTGCAGCCAGATGTGGGAACCCTTGCTCGAGCCCACCCTCCTAAAAAGATTTCCTTTGAGGTTAGTAGCCCAGGCTCTCGTAGCTTTGGAAGTGGGAGGGAGACTGGGGAACACCCTGGGGCCTCCCCGCCGCCTTTGACTTTAGTTACACAAAGGGAAGAGATGTTACCTGTAATGCCCATCAGACCTCAGAGTACAGAGTCCTTGGGGAGACCTGATTCTGAACCTATTCAGAACCCAGGGAGCAGCTACACATGGGAACCTGGGCCACAGGACCCCCTGTCTAATAGTGAGGGGTGGGTAAAGAGCCATGTAAGGAGGATGGGGGCCTCTTGCCAGCAGTGGGGGAGGCAGGGCTGCAGGGGGTCTTCCCCACTGCTCCTCTTAGCGGCCTGAGGCCCACGCTCAGCCCCCTGCCGGGCAGGCCTTGCTGTGTTCTCCTGGAGGAGTGCTGTGCCCCAGCTGGTGGCTGGCACTGTGCCCCCTGTGTTCTTTGGGGTTCTGTCGGGAAGGGTGATCTCTGCTGTGAGAGTTAGCCCTGCACAAGGAAGCAGAAGGCCTGGATGGAGTCTGTTTCCAGCCTCACCACTTCTTAACATCTGCGGCCCAGGCAAGGGGATCAACCTCCCTGAGCTTCAGTTTCTGCATTTGCAAAAGAGGATTTTGATTCTGTCTTGCCTCCCCTAGAGAAACACTTCAGAGACCATATGACTTGAGAGATGAGAGAATATGTTGAAATTCCTGAAGCAAAGTCCATGAACTTGATACACGGGACTAAATGAGTGAGCTGGGCAGTGAGGAATGGCAGGAGGTGCGGGGAACTGGACAACAGAAGTGGATTCAATTAGAAAAAGTCAATACCGTGGGCTCTGAATAGCTCATAGCTAAGGTCCAAATTTGGCTTACAGGCCAACAACGGACCTCAACTCTAAAGTGTCATTCAAAAGCCAGGTGGCTCTCATAGATTTCCATACCACAGCCATCGACTGTGATATAGCAGCATTACAAGCAATGCCCTACAAAGTATTTTATGCCTGGGTATATATATGTGTGCAGGAGCTCCCGGGTCAGCCTGCTTAGATTCAGATCTGGTCTCTGGTGCTTGGACATGTTATTTCAATTTCCCCTACTTTCGATTATTTTCTTCATGTGCAAAATGTGGATAATAGTAGCACCTACGTCATTGGAATCCTGTGCGGATTAAATGAGATGATGCATGAAAAGCTTAGCCCAACGGCTGCTCATAACTTGCCCAGTAAAAGTTCAATATGATGCTATTGTTGTGTCATCACTATTTTTCTCTGCTTTGTTGCACAAAGGATTGGAGGGACTTAGGCAGCAGGGACACAGTGATAATACAGGATAAGAGATGGTGGTAAAGAAGAGTCAGAACTTAAGAGCAGACAGAGATGACCCCAAAGGTCTCGTGTTGTTTCTTTGGAAAGTTTGTATTTTACTTTGAGCTTCCTGTTAACCACAGGGACCAGGGAGAAATGGCCAGTTTCAAGCTTCTTATCAAAATAGAGGAGGAATCATGGAAGCTCCTCCTGGATCCGTCCTTGTCTTTTGTTCAAGAAATTAAGTGGAAGAAAATTTCAGCCTTGGTTGAAATGACTGTGAATATATTGATACCTGGATAACTCAGGTGTGTGGAGTTTGGAGACTAGTGTTTCCTCACTGGCAAGTCTGAGCCCAGCGTGACACCTTGGTTGTTTTTAAACCTCAGTGATTCCCGGATGCTGGGACATAGAAATGGCCCCCTCATGGCTAGTGCCTCAAAGCTCAAGATTGGGGCCAGTTTTCTCGTCTTCCTGAATATGTCAGATCATGGGTGCTGCTCAGGCATTTCAGTAGATCCATCTTTGCCTGTTCCTTGTACCTGACCCTCTCCTTCAGCAAACTGGTCTATCTTCTCAGTGGTTCTGAGTCTGCTTTCCCACCCCCATCTTTTTTTAAATTAATTAATTAATTAAATTTTGGCTGTGTTGGGTCTTCCTTGCTGCACACGGGCTTTCTCTAGTTGTGGCGAGCCGGGGCTACTCTTTGTTGCAGTATGCGGGCTTCTCAGTGCGGTGGCTTCTCTTGTTGCAGAGCATGGGCTCTAGGCACACAGGCTTCAGTAGTTGTGGCATGTGGGCTCAACAGTGATGGCTTCCGGGCTCTAGAGCGCAGGCTCAGCAGTTGTGGCGCACGGGCTTTATAGTTACTCCGCGGCGTGGGATCTTCCCGGACCAGAGATCAAACCCGTGTCCCCTGTATTGGCAGGTGGATTCTTAACCACTGCTCCACCAGGGAAGCCCCCGCCTCCCATCTTGAAGCCCTTTCTGCAGGTTTTCTGGGTGGTGACTTCCTATGAACATGTTGGCTTGAATTTCCAATGCCTTTGGTAGATCTGACACCCCACACTTCTGACTACAAATGCTCCCGGGATAGAGTGTAGCTCATATGTAATTTCTAGAAGAATCCTTTCTGGTTTGTGCACTGTTAATATGCAGTATCTTAATACAAGTTTCTAGAGTGCACAAACCACACACCTGTTTATCTTGCTCTGATTTACACCCTATGCACAGAAGGATACTTAAATCAATGTCCTGATGACAATGGTGGTAGTATCAGTAAATGACAATAACTGGGTCTGCAAAAGAGGAAAACATGACTTGATCTGAACACAAACCTTGAGTTTTTGGAGGAAAGCGAGCTCTATGCAATGTATTTATTTTAAGAGGGCAGCGTGTTGACTTTGCAAGCCATTGCAGGATGAAATGAGTAGTGCATTATTTTATTGCTGAGTCCTTCCGAATGTTTTTGGGAACTTTGATGTGTCAGGACAAAAGGCCTTCTTTTTGCAACAGTGTGCGGCTTTAAAAGGCTCACTAATGGGAGCATGAAGAAACAATTACACGAAAAAAATTGATCTTTGAATGATTAAAGGACCTTGTCATAAGTAGCCGGTCCTTTCCTATGCCGTTATAGGGTACAGTACGTGAAGTGGGTTGTCAGGAAAGTTGACAGCATTCCCAGAGGGTGGGTCCTTCTGCTACTGCTTTCTGAGATGGAGCAAAGCGCCCAATAGCCTGGCAGGCCCTTTCCCTGGTCACCTTTTACCCTTGCCCACCCCACGACTGATTTCACCACTGTCGTACCTGCAATTCCAAGGGACCTCTTATAGATGTCAATATTGTATTGCATTGTAATTCTTTGTTTATGTGTTGATCTCTCTGGATTGTGGGGAAGGACCAGTGTGGTGTGATATCTTATTAATCTTCATATGCACAAGACCTAGCATGTAGTAGGCCCTCAATATGTATTTGTTGAATAATGTAAATAATTTTGGGAAAACACTAAAAAATAATCACCTAGTCCATCCTTTCTGGTAAGGTGGAGGATTCCAGAGAGTTTTAATACCTTGTACAGAGCCTCAGAGCTAGAATGTGGCCTGTATAGGGACTGAATCTTCTGCTTTTTCTCTCCAATTGCAACATTTTTGGCTGGAGTTGTCAAGTTGTGTTTTTTCCCCCACTTGTTTGATTATATTTTTTTTCTTCTTCACATATCCATTCATTGACTCATTCTTACGTTTATTGAACAGCTGCAGTGGGCTAGGTACAGAACAAAACAGATAAAGAATGCTTATGGTGCTCTGTGATGACCTAGATGGGTGGGATGGGGCAGAGGATGGGAGGGAGGTCCAAGAGGGAGGGGATATATGTATACATAGAGCTGATTCACTTCGTTGAACAGCAAAAACTAATACAACATTGTAAAGCAATTATACTCCAATTAAAAAAAAAAGAATGCTTATGGAGCTTTTGTTTTAGCAGCGGAAGATAGCCAATAAATAATAAACATAATTAATAAGGAAGGTATATCATATGTCAGAAGGAAATAAGTGCTGTGTGAAAAAGAAGCAAGTGAGCAAGGAGAGGGGTTGGAAATATTGAGACCGGGCTGGCAGCAAGTTACAGCATTTCATGGGGTGAGAGTTAGAAAGTGAGATTTGACCAAAGACTTGAAGGAGGTGAGGGATTTCGTCTACAGATATCTGGGGTAGTGTGTTTCTGGCAGAGAAAAGAACTAAAGCAAAGGCTCCAAGGTAAGAGTGCACCTGGAGTGTCTGAAGCCAGGGGCTGGCAGACTGGAGTGGGCTGGGTGAGCAGAGCAGGAGAAGTCGGAGGTGAGGCGAGGCAGGTAGCCAGAGCCATGTCTCAAGTAGCGTCTTGTAAGCCATAAATAGGACTTTGGATTAGATTTGGAAGGAAATGGAGAGACATTGGAGGGTTTTGAGGAAAGGAATGACATGATCTGACTTGTTTTAAATAAGAACTAGCTGTTGAATTGCAAATAGACTTTAGGAGGGCAAGGGTACAAGTGGTGAGACCTATGAGGAGGCTATTGAAATAATCCGGGCCAAAGATGCTGGTGGCTTGGATCAAGATGGTAGCAATGGTAGAGGTGGAGAGAAGTGGCAGACACTGGATATATTTCAAAAGGAGAGCCAAGAGGGATTCCTGATGGGTTGGATATAGGGTAACCCAAGGTTTTCACTTCAGCAGATGGAGGGATGCAATTGCCGTCCACAGTGATGGAAAGGCTGTGGGTGGAGCTGGATTCTCCATCCCCCCACCCACCCCACTGGTTCCATCCCTGGGAAGGGAGAAGAGTGGGGAGAATATGGAAGACCACCCATCCCAGTGAGATGACAGTCTCCCTTTCTGTTTTGAACCCTCAATCTTTTTTCTTCACTGATTCAAATGCTACTCGTTTAGTGTCCCCTTTAAGATTCATCTCCTCCTTCGTGACATCTACCTTGATTAATTTTACCTGGCTGAAGTCTCCCAGTTCATTCCATATTCATACAGAGATATGCTTTACTTAACACAATGGATGAGTTTTTGAAAAGAGAGGTGTAAGTCACCTTTTAAAAAAATATTAAAGCCTATTTTATATTCGCCAGGGGAGCAAACTCTTTAAAGTGCCCTATTATTAATGCTTTTGTAAGGTGAAGAGTCCTTCGGTTAGGTGACTATGGATCTCCAGTAATTTATCAGTTTTGAAAGATCAGATTATAGACGTGTAACCCTGAGTGCACACTTACATAGTATGTCTCTGCACGTGAGGCACCTGCTGGCATCTCATTGCAGGGCCCACTGGGACCTCAGGCTCAGTGCGTTCTCACCTGAACCCATCATTTTCCTCCTCAGACCTCATCCTTCCGTACTCCCTGTTCCACCCAGGCCTGAAACCTCAGAGTCATCTCTCGATGTTTGTCTTCGTCCGTCTCTGTGTCCCTCCCACCCCAGCTCGTCCCTTCACACCTGTGAACTCCCTTGCATCTCCCGCATTCTTTCTCTGACCTCTGCCTCTAGGATAGTTCAGGTGCCCAGGATGTTTTAATGGACTTCTTAACACTTCTCCCTGTAATGGCTCTAGCCATGTCCTCTAATGCAGCTATGTGAGCAAAGCGCCAAAAGCATCTTTCTTATCACGACCCTTCTCTGCTCAAAGATCTGTACTCTCCCCATCACCTTGCCTCTGGCTTACAAGTAAACCCCTGAGCATGGTATCCAAACCCCTGTCTGTACCAGCCTGCATGCACCTCTCTGGCCTTCTCAGCACCCCTTATCCATTCATCCCCGTGTACCGTAAGGGGCATCCGTGATGAGACATTTACTGCACGCCTGCATCCTTGAGCATGAGCGGGTGCGGGCCTGCACCTTCATCACCCCTGGCCTGCAGTGCCCCTCGCACTGCCTTATTCTGCTCAAATCCTTTCCGTTTTCAAAGACCTCCCAAATACCCCTTCCTACTGGAAGACATCTGTTCTTCGGACAGAAATGACCTCTCCTTCCACAGCACTTTATGCAAATTATTTTCATAGCCCATACACTTCCAGTGAGTCCTTATGCTACTTCTCATATCTTCCTCACCAACCTGTATGCCTGCTGGGCGCTTCCTCTTTCATGTCTTATGTGAAGTGCGTGCTTATTAAAAATGTGCTGTGCGACTGTACTGCTGTCCTTTTTCTTATTCTTGTTTTATTGTTGACATGTGCTGCCCACATTTAAGTGTAAGCTTTGTGAAGTCTGGAACTGCCTCTGTTTTTTTTTACCTCCATCGTTACGTACGGTTCCCACAGGCAGTGTTTATTGTGCTAAGTGCTGAGTTCTCCATTAGCCCTTGTGTTTCGAGGTTGTACGACCCTAATGGTAGAAACATGGCAAATTGGGAATTCAGCCCAGGCACTCTGGCCTCTGCTTTATTTATTCATTCATTCATTCATTCATTTATATCCCATGTGGCGGGTATGAATTTCAGGCCACGACTGTAGGGTGCAAGAAATGTCACATTTCTTTATTTCTCTAAATCAAATTTAATCAATGCCAAGCTTCCACCTGCTGAGCTGGCAGGAAATTCAATCTGTCTTCCGAGAGCCCCCCACCCCCGACTCCTCCTTGATGATTGTACAAAAGCCTCAGGTTCTCACTAGTTCTGAAGAGCTGAGGAAGGACCCTTTTGTTTGGGGTCCATGCTGGTCACACCATAACTCATGTGATCAGACCCGTGGCTCCTCTGCTTCTGTGTTAAGAGAACTGGAGGGCCCAACCTGGAAGCATCAGGTCCTTTCAGAGATCCCGCACGGTCCCTGGGCACTGCAGGGAGAAGAACCCTAGTGTCCACCACTCAAGATGCCTCCAGAAACCATGCTCTATCACTTCAGGGGACATTCTCAAAACTTCCTCCAGATGAGAGAGGGAAAATGCCTCTTGTTCTTTTTAGCTTATCTCAGAATTGCCAAAAAAATCAATATCAGAATGATTTTTCTCTCATACATATCAATAAACTGATTTATGCTCAGTACACGTTATGAATTTGTGACAGTATAGAAATAGAAATAAAGAATTTGGACCAGGGAAAGAACCCAAAGTCCCAGTAGCTGTAATTGCTATAGTTAAGCTTCACATTTGACCCTAAGCTTTCTGGTTGCCCAAGTGAAAAGGGAGATGTGGTTTCATAACTCTGTTATCAGAAACAGAGAAACAATCAGTTTCTCAAGAGAGGCAAAGATTTTTCTATTACTTGGTTCTAAAATAAGTTTCTCTTGTGAAGCTTTGCAGAGGGCATATCAAGCTAAGCCTTCTGAGATATGGCACGCAGGTCTCTGTTCCTGTAGCTTGTGCCTCTTGTTAACTGTGTGTGAGGATAAGTGTGCCTGGGACCTTGCCCATGAGGGCACTGAGCACTGATGCTGGTTCTTTCTTTTGCTACCTTCATCTCCTGCTCAGATTTCTAAATATGGCCAGATATTATTGATGTCCCCACTGCACCACAGTCTAAGCAGAACAGAGACGGAAATAAATATCTATTAAAGATCATAACCTAAGTGACAAAAAGTGTGGCCAGTCTGGGCAGGTAGGTTCTGCTCCTGATTTTGCCTTTGCCTGTGGGTGGCCCTCGGCCATTTTTTTTCCTGCTGAAATCTGTTCAAGCTTTGGAGCTGGGACTCTGTCTTCATCACAAAATCACCAATGCTGCACATGGTGCCTGGTGTTTAACAGGTACTAGGGCATTGTTGAATTAATATGCTTGTTTTTCCCCTCTATTTCATATCTGTAACATCATCTTTTAAGTCACTGTCCTAGGTTTCAGGAATAATATGGAAGTAAATAAGAAAAGAGTTCCTCCAAGGTGGACTTTTCTCCACCTCATACCTGACTAAGGAAATACTTCCTAGGATCTTTCAGTGATTTAAGGGACATATGAGAATTAAAGTAAAGTGTGAGAACATTGTTTCATTAAATAGAGAATATTAGTAAAGAGATAGAAAAAATACACACACACACACACACACATATGAGGGTGAGTCAAAAATTATCTGCACTCTGGTTATATTAAAACTTCTATAAAGTCTACAGCCAGAGTGCGGGTAATTTTTGACTCACCCTCATATGTGAGTGTGTGTGTGTGTGTATATGAACCAAATAGACATTGTGGAGCTGAAAAGTGTAATAACCGAAATGAGAAGTTCACTAGAGAGACTCAACTATATTTGAGTTGGCAGAAGAAAGAATCAGTGAACTTAAAAATAGGTCAATTGAGATGATCAAGCCTGAGGAACAGGATGAAAAGAGAGTGAAGAAGAATAGACAAAATATTAGAGACCTGTGGTACACCATAAAGCATACCAGCATACTGATAATAGGATCCCAGAAAGAGAGGAGGAAGTGGCATAAAGAATATTTGAAGAAATAATGTCCAAAAACTTCCCAAATTTATGAAATACATTAATCTACACATCCAAGAAACTCAATGAATTCTAAGTAGAGTAACTCAAAGAAATCCACACCTCGATACATGAGAAACTGTCAGAAGTCAGAGACAGAGAGAGAATCTTTAAAGCAGCAGGAGAGATTCGTCACATACGAGGATGTCAAAGAGATTAACGGCTGACTTCTCATCAGAAAGCTTGGAGGCCAGACGTCAGTGGTCTGGAATATTCAAAACGCTGACAGAGAAAGACTGTCAACCAAGCATTTTATAATCAGTAAACTATCCTTCAGAAGTGAAGGAGAAAGTAAGACATTCTCAGATAAATAAAACAGAGAATTTGTCTCTGCTCTACAAGAAATACTAAAGAGAGTCTTTCAGGCTGAAATGAAAAAACAGTAGATGTAACTCACACAAAGAAATAAAGAGCAGTAGTAAAAGTTACTACAGTGTAAATGTATTTTTTATTTGTTACTCTTTTCTTTTCCTATCTGATTTAAAAGACAAATATACAAAACAATAATTATAAAACTATGTTGATAGGCTTATAATGCATAAAGATGTTATTTGTTTGGCAATAATAGCATGAAGTAGGGGGAAATAATGGAGCTATATTGGAGCAAAGTTTTTATATACTATTGAAAATAAGTTGGTATTAATCTGAAGTGGATTGTTATAAATTAAGATGCTAGTTATAATTTCCAGGGAACTCACTAAGAAAATGATTCAAAAAAAAAAAAAAGAAGAAGAAGAAGAAGAAACAGTGGGGAATAAAAATGGTACACCAGAAAACATTCACACAAATTAAAGAAAGCAATAATGGAGAAATAAAGGAAAAAAGGCACAAGGCATATAGAAAACAAATAGCAAAATGGCAGACATAAATCCTACCTTATCACTAATTACATTATACTTAAATAGACTCAACACTTTAATCAAAAGGCAGAGTTTGGCAAGATGGATTTTTAAAAAACACGATCCAACTATATGCTGTCTGCAAGGGAGAGATTTTCAATTCAAAGACACAAATTGGCTGGAAGTAAAAGGATAGTTAAAATATAACATGCAAACAGGAACCAAAAGGGGCTATACTAATATCAGACATAATAGACTTTAAAATCAAGTTTTTACCAGAGATCAGGAACATTTTATCATGATAAAAGGGTCAATTGATCAGGGAGATGTAACAAATATAAGCATAATCACCCAACAGCAGAACCCCAAAATACATGGAACAAAAGTGAACAGAATTGAAGGAAAAAATAGACAATTTGACAATAACAGCTGGAGATTTCAATACCCCACTTTCAATAAGGGATAGAAAACTGAGCAGATGACCAACAAGGGAGAAATGGCGTGGGCTCTAGAAACCAACCAGACTTAACAGATATCTGTAGAATACTCCATCCAAGAGCGACAGAATAGACATTCTTCTCAGGTGCACATGGAACATTCTCCAGGCTAAATCATATATCAGGCCATGCAACAACTCAATACATTTAAAAGGATTGAAATCATACAAAATATTTCTCCAGCCACAGTGGAGTGAAATTGGAAAGCAATTACAGAAGGAAATTTGGGAAATGAACAAATATATGGAAATTAAACAACATACTTCTAAATAACCAATGGATGCAAGAGGAAATAACAGGAAAACTAGAAAATAATTTGAGAAGCATGGAAATGAAAACACAACATACCAAAACCTTTGGGATGCTGATAAATCAGTGCTTAGAGGGAAGTTGATGGCTGTAAATGCCTATATTTAAAAAGAAGAACGATCTCAAATCAATAACCTACACTTCCACCTTGAGAAATTAGAAAAAGCAGATCAAAGAGATGGAAGGAAATTAATAAAGATTAGAGCAGAAATAAGTCACATAGAGAATAAGAAAACAAGAGACTAGAAAAAGATCAAAGGTCAGTGACTGGAGTACCACCAAGGGGCTCAGGGGCACATTCCAGGAGAGGCTGCCAAGGATGGGTCCATTTTGTGAAGGTCCCTGGTGCTGGACTAAGCACCCTGTTCTGAAGTGTGGGCTGGGAGGGGTCCTTGAAGCTTTCTCCTGGAAGAGGAACAAGATGAAATAAGTATTCTAAAGGATTACCTGGAGTCGGAGTTCATTATTTGGGGGCAGTGTTCAGTGCCTTATAAAGGCTGAGGAATGAAATCAGTAAGGTGAAGCTAGAGGCCACTGCAGTAATCCAGGCAGCTAGGGACAGAAGTCCAGAGTTGGGTCATGGCAGTAGAAGGACAGATTCAGTATGAAAGAGATTAGGAAGGCAGGAAGACTTCACAGGATCTGTTGGCTGTCTGGATCTTTGATCTGAGAAGTAAGAAAGGAGAAGAAGAACTGAGCTTAGTCTTGGCTCCATCATTTCCTTGCTATTTGATTTTAGGCAGTTCTTCTGAGCCCGCAGGTCCCTCATCTATCAAATGAGACTAGCCATGCTTGCCTGGCCTATTTTCCAGGATTTTTTGTGTGATTGAAATGGAATAATGGGTGGAAACGAGGTATAAAAGCCACTTTTAAACGTTCAAACTCTTGACAAGTATGAGGGTTTATTTGCTATCATCGCGAGTTTCGTTTTTGACGTGTGTTTTCAATAGTGAGACCATCCAAGTGGAAATGTTGAGCGGATGGTTGGAAACGTGGGAGGGAATTCTGGAGAGAAGTTAGTACTAGAACCAACATGTGTGCCTTACCTGCCTGTCTCAGGGGGAGGAGTGGAGAGAGGAGTGGGGCAGGGCGGGCAAGGCCTGTGCCAGCAGAGAAATGGAACCCATTAGGGGCAGAGGCAGGCCAGGGTGGGAAGGAAGCGGGAACTCACTTGGGGACAGGGTTTCCCAGAGCCGCAGCTCTGAGATGTGAGAGGGAGAAGACAGGGTGATCTGAACTCCACATGGGAGCTTCCGTAGAAAGTGATGGAAGCAAAGGCAGCATTATCTGAACTTAGCTGGAGAATCAAGAGTAAGGAAAGGTAGGTCACAGGATAGAGCCTTCCTTTAAATGACTGGCTTTGGAAGAGAGAAGTGGGACAATCTCAGAGTCTTGCATTGAGATGTCATCGTTCTTTATTTTGAAATAGAAACTCTGTTGTAGTTCTGCTGGGTGAAGTGTCAGGGTCGCGAGGGAGGCCACCAGGGAAGATAGGTGCGTGGGGTTTTGCAAGTAGGAGCCATGCCACATGACACAGAGAGCTGGGGACCCCCCATCCACAAGAGCAGCAGGGAAACGCTTGGCAAATCAGAGATGCCCCACAGCTTTCAGGGCTCAGTGGCCTGGGCATCTGGAGAAGCACCCCCCACCAAGCCAGCAGGGATCATTTTGGAGACCTGGTTCTTTTACTTCCATCTGTCCTGTTCCCTGCGACCCATCTGTTCCCAAGGATGCTCACCGATCACAGTATAGCACTAAACTTAGCTTGGGTGTGACTCTGGGTCCCTCCCATCTCAGGGCTGCTTTGGGAGCTGACCAATCCAGAGATGGCCTTAGGGCGAGGGATGCAGTCTTTCCTGGCTCCTTCTCTCCCAGAGCCCAGCACAGCCCAGCTATTTTTCCGATGTCGAGCAAAGTGCAGCCCAAGGCAGGGCTTCCTGGCTCCAGAGTGCAGGACGCACCTTCTGCTCTTCACGGCAGATCAGTGGGAGGTTGATATGACCTTAATGGCTCAGCAGTGCTGCTGGGCTGTGCTGAGCAGGGGCTTCCTTCTCTTCCAGGAAGAGAGAGAATTGGAGGGTGGAGGTGGGGGGCATAGCGGGGAGTATTCTCAACAGCTCCCCTGGCAGGAAGATTGCAGAAGCAAGTTGTGCACTCGCTCGTATGGACCTCTGGGCTGCTTGTGTCCTTTCACAGCCCTGGATGCTGCTTAATATGCTGGACCTCAGAAGGCACCAGAAAAGTAAAAGCAGCAAACGTTGAGCCCAGCTTCCCTGAACTGCCGACATCGTCGGTTTCTTGCAGCCTGGAATTGAAAATTGCCTCGCCTTTGGTTGCTGTTCCAGACGTCCTTGGAGCCCTGCACTGTGATCTCCCTGCCCAATCCCCACAACCCGACTTTCTCCTCCCCAGCCTGGGCTCAGGTAGGGGTGAAAGTTCTGGGATGTCGGTGGGTAGAGGTATCTTGAGTGGGTGAGTCCTCAACCAGCCAGCCCCGCCAGTTCCCCAGGGACCATGGGCACAGAAGACTTTCTGAGAAAAATTACTCCTTCACAGGTCAGGGCTTTGGACCTGAGCCCCTGATTGGTCTCCCACCTTGGGGAGCTGGTCTCATCCCCACAGACCTGAAGGATTCCTTTGTATTCATGAGTCTGGCCCCTGGGTATCCCTCCGCACATCCCACCGTGGCTTCAGCATGGCTTTCCTGAAGGATGAAGACACCTCCCTCCAAAGGAAGGAAGGTCCCCGGCAGATAGCACGGCAGCTCCAAGGAGTTCCTGCAAGGAGGCAGAGGGGGCAGGGAACCGCCCGGCAGTGCCAGAGACAGTCTCCAAACAGGAAGACACTTACTGGAGAGAGAACGTGTTACCCGGGGTGCGTCCCGCCCCTGCACTGCTCCTCCTCGGTGGTGGGGAGGGGCACGGGAGCCTCGGCCCCTCCTTACAAGCACGGGTGTGTAGCCAAGATCCTGCACCGAAGCCACACGTTTCCTAATGGGATTCGAAGCATGGCAGCTATTTTCAAGGCTCAGGCAGGACATTTGAAGAGTTCTTTTAATCCATATGATCTTGTTTCGATGCATCCTGATATTGAGAGATGTGCCAGCAAGCTGGAACGGTTTGGGAATGAAGAAGACACAGCCGTGTGCTCCAGCTCTCCCTGTCTGGAAGACACACATGGAATAGCCACATCGGTGTGTACGACGTGCTCTCAGCGAGTGCTGTCAGAGAGCGGGCGCCCTGTGGATGCCCCGAGCAGAGAAGGACTCACGCTTCCCAGAAGGACAGTGCGGGTATATCCATTAGGATGTGGGCTAAGCTGCTATAACAAAGATACCAAAAATTATAGTGCTTCCACCAAAATAGATGCTGCTTCTTTCCTCTCTGAACAGTCCAGAGGTGGTCCAGGTGGGCTGCGCTCTGCAGCGTGACCTCCCGCGGAGAGCCCAGCTGCTTCACTGCGTCTCCACGCCTTCGTGTGCTGCCCTTGTTCCCACAGCTCAGACTGACCGCCACCATCACGTCCACGTCCCAGTGCAGCGAAAGGGGGAAGGGAAAGCGTGGGGCCAGCCCATTTCCTTTGTAAAGGTTGCGACCTGTATGTTGTACATGTCGTATCCACCCGCCTTCTGTTCGTTCATGTGGTCCCGTCTGGCTGCAAGGCAGGCCGGGAGGTACAGTCACTAGCTGGGTGGGCGTGGCCAGCCGGAACTCAGGGCTTCTGTTACCAGATGGAGGAGATGGAGAGAGATTCAAGGAGACAGCGCTCAGTCTTCGCCCCGATGGCTTCCCTGCGAGGGGACGCAGGCACGGCTGCTGCCCCGTGTGAGGCGGATAGGCTCCATAGGGAGCCAGGTGGTCAGGTGCTGGGGGCGATGATGAGGCACCTGGGCATGATAGTGGTGGAGGCGTCGCGGGTGATGGTCGTGGCAGAGGCACCTGTGGCAGTGACTGTGGGGGTTCAAGGGGCAGAATATGTGTGAATGGACAGGCTGGCTGTTCCCAACTTTGGTTCTTTGTACGAGAGTCACAGAGCTTGTTTGAGCCTTCATTTTGTAAATGACAGAACAGATTCAGAGAGTTGAAGTGACTTGCTCAAGGTCCCACCACTCAGGAGTTGCAGAAAAGAAACTCAGAGCCGGGTGTCTGCTCTTCTTGGCCAATACTCTTCCCCCTTAGGCACTTCAGAATTTTCTTGGGAGGGGGAGTTTGGTACGTGGGAGCACGGGGAGAGCCCAGGAGAGCCAAGGGTTGTAAGAGCATATGAGACCTGCTACAAATGCCCTCATTCCCAGCCCTCCGCCTGCATTCTGGAAAGCAGTGCTTCCATTTTGTTTTTTTGTGACACAGCCAGTCCCTCAACTGTGAGCTCCTCTCAGCCGTTGCTACTTAGCCTGTGAGCCGTTCTCTCCCTCTCCTCACCTTCCCTTCCCCGCTAGATATCGTGGCAATGAAATACCACCTTGGCAGAGTCGGAGAATTTGTCATTTTTACATCTCCACATCCTAGTGTCTTCTGCTCCCAGTGACAAATAAATCCCTGGGCTGATGGCTGGCCCCGGCCATTCATTAAGCAAATAAAGCCCCAGCGTTCGAGCCAGAGACTCGTAAATAATCCCTGGTGTTTTATCCCCGTCGCCGGTTGCCTCCCAAGCTTTGCATATTTATAATACAGGAGCAATATTTCTGACATAGCCTATTATGTGTGGGAGACGCGGGGGAGAAGGACGGACAGCGGAGGCTCTGACCTGGATGGAGCAGGCCCCGTCACGGGGCCTGGATGCGGGCAGTGGCTCTGCAGCCCTGAGTGGTGACATCATCACCAGCGGGGCTGAATGAGGGGCTCTGTCGTGTTGGGCCCAGAGCCGGCCCCGACCTGGCTCCAGTCGAGGCGGGGCGGAGGAGGGAGACCTGGGCCAAGTGGCAGTTTCAGCCCGTTCTGTCCTGGGGTAGAGGACCATCCTCTCGGAGGAGGGACGTGGCTGTATTGTGGTGGAGCCCTTGGCCAGCGAAGTGCTGGTCATTAAGACCCCTCAGAGAGACCAAGCACCCTCACTCCTGTCTCCCTGGGCAGCCTCACGGGTGAGGGGCTCAGACTTCCGCAGTGGAGAACAGGAGGAAGAGGAGAAAAGGTTCATGCCTGTAACAGTGAGAACAAGGAGAATAAAAATTAACACGAAAGAAGAGGACCCAGCTCCCAGGCACATTCATTTGCGTTACATGCCTCACTGCACATGCTCCTGAGCAATGGACCCAGCAAACCTCTGATACCTGAGGAGGGTGTCACCATGCAGCACCCTGCCCGCGACGTGTACACACACACACACACCCCCACACACACACAGAGGCACACGTGCACTCACCCACACCATGGCCCTCTTAGTGTGTCATATTCCCCAGGCAGCATTTGTTGCCTAAAGCCTTCCAGAGGCAAAAACTATTATTTATGGAGGTGTATAGTGTACACAGGTGCGTGATGGTGGATGTGAATTTCATTTAGCTTCCTATTTTAACCACAGAGGGTGGACACATGAAATTGTGGTGAGAAACAGAAACACAGATGATGGCCAACGGATACGCTGTACCAGTCCCAAAAGGAAGGCTTGGGACACACTCTTAACCCACTGGTATCCGCATACCAGGTTTCTTCCTAAAGTGGCCAAGGTCAGCTGATCTCATCCCCCAGGACCCCTTTTGTCTAGAATCTGTGTGCCCTGGCCTAACACCGCCAAGTTTGTAGTTTTGCTCTCTGACTGAGCCCTGTGACACTTCACAGGAACATGCTGAGAGCAGAGCCCATCTTTTACCCTCGGTGAGAGCATGTGGTTGTCCCATTTAGTGGGAGGGGGACCAGAGTGGTTGTTTAATATGGAGAAGGACACTTCCGTGAATTGTGTCTCTTTAAATGCACAGAGGATGGAATGAGAAGGCATCACACGCAGAAGGGGAGAGCGTCACTCATAACGTGTTAGCTTCTGTTGTGCTTGCAGGGGTGTGTGCCGTGTAGGTGTACTGGCCACAGTGCGAAGTGTATTTCCTACCTGGGGTTGCACTCAGAAAGGTGAGCAGCACCGGAAAGGCTGGAGAGGAAAGGGCTCTGGACTTGAAGGTCCTGGGTTCGATTCCCAGCCGTGCCCTTGAGATCTTCCGCACACATTCACACACCCTGACTCAGGCTGGTCCCCTGTCTCTGTACATGAGCGTGACAGGAGTGACCAGTCATAGCGGCATGGGGGAACGGTCCAGCCAGAAAACACCTTGGAGATAAGCCAGCTCTGCATGGAAACTCAAGGCCAGAGATCGGGAAAGGCTGGTCCACAGTCACCCAGCACATTAGTGGCCGAGGCAGGACTGGAACCCATTGCGATTCTTGCCGCAGCCCCGCTCTGAGAAGCGACAGGCACGAGGGCCTCAGGAATCTCCTTAGAAGCAAACGTCTCCACGGAGTGACCAGGATGACCCAGCATCACCCCACTCTGGGTCTCATTCATCTCTGAGCCAGGGCAGGGAGGCCACTTAAACCATCACAGTCCACATTCTGGCATCTGTCTAGGGAGAGAAGACAAGATATTCTGCATCCAATTAAAAGCAACAGGAGAGTGTAAGGGAGACAGAAAGTAATTCTTCTTCTTGGAAGCCAGCCAGGGCATCCTCGTGCCAAGATTAAGAAGGATAATAACAACAGCCATAATAGTGGGAAGGAAGAAGCTTGTACATGGCCTCAAGGAACTGGTGAAGCAAGAAGAGGAGAAGGGAAATCAAGATGGACACTCTGACCTTTGCAGACCTGCAGGAAAAGCAGCGGCCCAGCCCCTCACTGGAGAGAAACGTCCTCCTGAAAGTGCCTGTAGGGATATGGCCGGCTCTGCACACTCCACACATCTGAGGACAAGCCCACTGCGATGGTTAGTGCCAGGTGTCTGCTGGGCGAGGTTGGGGGCCCAGTTGTTTGGCCAACACCAGTCTAGATGTGGCTGTGAAGGTTTTTTAAGCATGTGATAAACATTTAAATCAGTAGGCTTGCAGTCATGCCGTTGACCACCCGTAGTGTGGGTGGGCCTCCTCCAACCATTTGAAAACTTCAAGAGCAAAGAGTGAGGTTTCCTGAAGAAGAAGGAATTCTCCTTGAGACTCGAACATAGATGCCCTGCTGGAGTTTCCAGGCTTTGGACTCAAGACCACAGCATCCACTCTTGCTGGAGCCAGTTCCTTAAAATATCTCCCTCTCTCTCCTGTTGGTTCAGTTTCTCTGGAGAACCCTGACGGATACACCGCCCAGCTCATGTCCACATCTCCTCCTGTTATAGGTCCCTGCATCCTCATCCCCACGCAGGTCAGAGCTTGCAGAGCCGACCTCACCTCTGCTCTCCTCTTCCCTCCACCCACACCCAGTGGGCCAACAAGCCTGTGAGTGTCTTCTCACTACCGTGGACTGTCATTTTCTGCTGTCCATCTCACACCCAGCCCTGGCTTGTTATTCTGTTCTTGGTCCTGTTTAGCCTCGCACCTGGACAATTGCAGTAGCCTCTTTAGCTGGCTCGTGCGCACTCTCGCGCTCTCTCCATCTCTGCGTATTCGAGAGCGGTAGCGGTGGGAGGGTGCCACACAGGTCATGGAATCCAACTCCCGCTCATTGATTCTGGAATCAGACCTCCTGCATTGGGATCTAGGCTTGTCAACTTCCTAGCATTACTATAAATCTCTCTGCCTCAGTTTTCCTATCTCTGAAATAGGTTTATACCTATGTATAGTAACATGCACATCTTAGAGTTTTGAGAAGGATTGAGTGAGGTGATCCACATATAAATGTGCACATCAATGCTAGCTGGTCTCATTATTATCACGGAGTTGGGCCGAACGGATGAAGTGACTGTCCTGTGAAGAGTGTCTGTGGTGCAGCTGAGCCACCTGTCAAGTATTTTGACTTCCAGTCTAGAGCTTTTTCTCTCCTGTTCCAACAGCCCATCATCACTGCTGGGAAGACTGTCACAGAGCTGGCTGTGTGCGATCGCTCCCCTCAGAAGTTTTCAGTGGCTCCCCATTGCTTCTCCAAATAAAATCCATGCTTTTAGACCTGGCATTTATTCAGCAAATATTTCTTGAGTAGGACCACATGCCAGGCTCTGCACTGGGTCTTAGGGATACCCAATACCCAGTGGAGTTCCTGCCCTCATGGGGCTTACATTCTAGCAAAAAGAGAGAGAAGGCAAATAGATGTGTAATCTCTATGGTGCTAATGAACGCTAAGAAGACAAATAGAACGGAGTAAGGGTGAGGGTGGTCCAGATAAGTCCTCTGAAGAGGTGAGGTGAGATTTAAGCAGGAGGGGGTGAGTCATGCAGATATTTCAGGGAAAGGCATTCCAGGTGGAAGAAATAGCATGTGCAAAGGCCCTGAGGGGGCAGCCCAGTATGACTAGGATGGAGTGAGTGAGGGGGAGCAGCAGGAGATGAGAATGGATGGGGTCTTGGAGCCACTGTAAGGACTTTGTTCTTGAGGGAGTCGTGCAGCCAGCAGATAGTCTGGGGAAGAGGTGTGCCGTGATGTGACTTACGTGTTTAAAGGATAAATATTGTTGGTTTGTGTGTGGAGAATAACCTCTAGGGAGAAAGGAGAGGGACAGGGAGGCCTGTTAAAAGTTCACATGAGAGGTGACGTTGGCTTGGATTCTGGTGATAGTGGTGGAGGTGCTGAGAGCTCACCTGGGATGTCTTTCAAGGTTGCTGACAGTGAGAGGAGTCAAGAGTGACATACACACTGAAGGCTGGAGAAACGGGAAGGCTGAATTTGCCTCGTACTGAAACGGGGAAGGCTTAGAGGAGCAGGTTCGGAGAGGAAATCAGGTCTTGGGCTGGGGACATATGTCAGGATATATTTTAGACCTTAAAGTGGAGATGCTGGGTAAGCAGTTGGAAATGAAGAGGGAGAGAGGCTGAAGGTAAAGATGTAGATTTAGGAGTCATCTCTGTGTTGAAATCCTGTGGCTTGATGAGATCACTCACGGACTGTGTATGTGGATGCAGAAGAGAGGATGACAGGGTATAGAACGGCAGGCACTTCAGTGCTTAACCGGGAGGAGGAGGCTGAGAAGGGGTAGCCAGAGAGGTGGGAGGAGAACTGGGAGAGCGTAAGGTCCCAAGGGGAAGGAGGAAGGCACCCCAGTGGGAGGGCTGGAGCTACCACCCAGTAATGCTGCTGGATGGAACACAATGAGAATTAAGACTTGTCTATTGGATTTAACCCTGTGGAAGGATAACCTTCCTGTGCCATTCATAAATCATGGATGACCTCCATAAGGGCCATTCCGGTAGGGCTGAGACCCTGGTGGGGTGGGCTAAAGATAGAAGGGGAGGAGATGGTGAAGATGGAATTCTTTTTCCATAAAGGGAAGCTGAGAAAGGGGGTGATAGCTAGAGAGGGATCTGGGGGTCAAGGGAGGGTTTTTAAAGCTGGGAACTATGGTACTAGGCCTGTGTGCTAGTGAGACTGATCAGGCAGAGAGTGGAGCTGTGATGATGTAAGACTGAGAGAGTGCAATTACGGGAAGGAATTCCTGGGGGAGGCAAGTCGCTTTCCCACAAGACCCATCCTGAAAGTGGTCCCTCTAGGCCATCTGTGCTCTCTGCCTGGGCTCTCTGAGCGCTTTTATCATCAGCAAGCAGACGGAGTGCGTGCTGAGGGCAGCAGCATAGCAGGGCCACCTGTGGGTGGGGAGTGGGGCAGGGAATTCAGCTCCCATCAGCCTGCCCAGAATTTTGGTATTGGAAGAGCTACAGAGAACCTCTGTCCATTTCAATATACTTGTAAATATACTTGTTAGCTTTACTGTGGCATATTATTATTATTTAGAATTGTATACGAGAGGCATCATGATTTCTTCTGGTCTTAGGACCCTAAAGAGCCACATCAGGCCGCCCTCGCCCCTTCCTTTGCTACCCAAGGAGGCTGCGAGTGCCTGGAGGATGCACTGCATCCCACCTGTCTTCAGGCCCCTGCAGCATCTCCTTAGCTCCTAAATGTACATTTGCTCTGTGTGAAGACACAGTTTTGCAGAAGTGTTATATGGCAACTGGAAGCCCCGTGTGGGATGATATTCTGACTTTGAGGAGGGTAGAGTGGTGGTGAAGTGTGGTCTTATTCCAGAGCTGGGGGAGAGCAGGACCACAGTGCTGAGGCTGGGGTCACAATTTATAGACTCAAGGGGAGGCTGACCCACGCCAGGTGTCATGATGGGCCTTGCATCCCAGCATCCAGTACCGAGGGGCCCTCGGGGGCTTCGTGGCCATCTTTTGAGTGCGCCAGTGTCCGTGTTAAAGACGGCAGGCTTTGGTTTGCCTTCTCATCCATATTCTCCTGGGAGAATCAAGTGGGTGTCAAAGACCAGCTCTCCCTTCTCCCCTCCCTTCCCCTCCTTTCTGACCCACACCTCCCATCCATACATACAGATATTTGCAAAACACAATCAGAGTCTCTGAACATATTCTAGCCCATGAAGAATAGGCTACAAAGATATATTTCAGAGCCCCCAGGGAAAGAAAGACTCTCTCTTCTATCTAATTCTTTATGGATGTATATGCCTTCCAGGTCTGCTGCACACACAGCTTTTCTCATTTTTGCTAATTAGGACAACACCTTATAAAGTAGATGTTACATGCCCATTTTATAGATGAGAAAAACTGATTCGTAGAGAAGTGAAGAAACTTATGCAGGGCACACAGCCAGGATAGGACAGAGCACACGTTAATCTCCAGTCTCCCGGCTCCCAGGATTCAGCTCAGTGTTCTTTCTACTACACCAGGGGTCAACAAACTTTTTCTCTAAAGGGCCAGAGAGTAAATGTTTTAAGCTTTGTGGGCCATGTGGTCTCAGCGCTGCTGCTATAGTGAGAAAGCAGCACAGTGTGTAAAGGAGTGGGTGTGGCCCTGTTTCCATAAAACTTTCTTTATCAGAGCAGGTGGCGGGCTGGATTTGGCCCACAGGTCCCAGAGAGAGGACCCCAGACCTCCTCCAAAGCTGCCTCTTCCCTTCACGCCCTTCTGTGACCACAGCTTCACAAGGCCCTTGGAGGGTCCCTTCCTCGCCTGCAAACTGGCCCATCCGTACAGCGCCTGCTGGCTTTTCCAGCTCTCGTGTGCGTCTCTCTTGGCTCCAGGATGGGCATGTCCGCCCCTGCCTTCCCTCCAGGCCCATTGGCAGGTGATTAAGAGCCCAGCTCTACGTTTCTGACAGCAGTGGCTGGCAGAAGGGACCGCGTGGCTGAGATAAGCAAGCGTGTGCTGGGGAAGGGGGCTGGCCACATGGGATGCGGGTTTCGTTCCTGGAGAGAGGTAATAAGCATGTAATTGACTTTTCAGAATTGTGCAGGCTGCTGGAAAGCCTGTTTCTCCCGCACACCATGCTCTGGTCTGGGCCTCTGAGGCTGGCTCACCCAGGGCGGGGATGAGCCGGATGAATTCTAGATTGGCAGGTGGGGGTCCCCTTGTCCTCAGTGATCACTGTAAGCTGTAGGATGCTTGGGAGCCGAGAGGCACAGAGGTGAGTTGTTCCCACCAGCAACATCCCCCTGCTCGGGGGAGGGAGCAGGAGAAGTGGGTCTGGGAGGACCATTCCTAGACCCAGAATACTGTTGAGGAGAAGAGAATTAAATAGCCTCCTTCAGGGTGCCAAGTCCCTTGGGGTCTGTAAGTTGGACCATCCTCACGTGACCACGAGGCCACCTTGAACTCCAGGCACAGGTGGGAACTGCCCATCCCCAGCTCGGTGCTGCCCAGAGAGGGTGCTCTGACAATATTTGATGGTGTGGGGAGGGCGGGGGCTGCTGGAGGTCCCCCGCTTCTCTCTAAACCTCTCTGTTCTCACTGACCCACATGAAGGTGTTAACAGCTGCTGCCATGTTTTTGATGGAATGGTTTTACAAAAATCAGCTTTCACTGTAGGTTGTCTTTAGTTCAGTCCCCCTTTAATGAACACAATTAAAATGTACAGTTTTATAGAGTGAGTCTATATTCATGTCCCGGATAATGATCTAGCACTGCTTTGCGTGTTATAGCGACACGTCTGTCTAACATGTTTGTTCCCCAATCCCTGATCAGTTAGCACTGGTCTGTCCAGCAGGGATGCTGTTCGTAGGGTAGGTGGTTGGAGCACCTCTTGCTCCTATTCTAGTATGAGTCTATGCTCAGGTTCTGGCACAATAATAATCTCTTACATTTGTAGAGAGCTGTTAGGTAGTCAAGGCACTTTTACATGCATCTTTTTACTTCATTTCCACGGGACTCCGTGACCTAGGCAGCTCAGGTATCATGATTCCCATTTTACAGAAGGGCTAATGGAGGCTCCAAGCTTGGACTTTTGAGGCCACACAGGGACTGAGTGCCGGCCTCTGGAAAAGGGGCAAAGCTGCTTAACATCAAGGAGAAACCCTGGTATCCCCTGGGCCAGCCCCATCATAACCCTCATGACCTTTCCTTGTGGCCTGCAGGCTCCTGACACAGGTCGTGTGGTTGTGTGGTGCACCCCTGTGGCCTACTGCCAGGGTGAATGGACGAGAGATCCCGGGCTCCTCCCAAGGGACAAGTCAGGTGTCAGACACTGACTGGACTCTGCAATTCCAGAAGGAAGAGTTCTTTACAAATGAAAATTAAAGCAACACCCACTCAAAGGAAGCTCTGCTGTCAACAAATTCTCAGGCCAAGTCCAGTTCTAAATTAAGACTGCAGTGATTTGTGCTGACCTAGAGTTTCAGCTGGAGGGCCCAGCGGAGGCACGGCAGCCTCCATCCTTTCTGAGAAGGTCCTGGCCCTCGGAGCTTCTGTCCCTCCCACCCTGGAGGCCCATGGGGTGCTGATTTAGGATGCCTGCATTTGCAGCCTAACTATCCTCTACCAGCCTGTGGCCCTGGGGACATGACCGTCTTTCCTACCTCATGGCGTTGTTCTGAGGATTGTGAGATGAGGTCCAGTAAAGCGTTAAGCATGGTGCCCGCAGACACCTAATTCGCCCGTCACCAGCCCCCATCACGCTATCATTTGTGGGGCCCAGGGTCACTGTTCACTCACCCATTTAATGACCACTCACTTAGAATCTGTCTGCCCTGCCGGGGCTGGGCCAGGCAGGCAGCCGCGGGGCTCTAGCACACAATCCCAAGCCCGCAGGCCGCCGGGAAAGGCCATGCGTCCCGGGGGGTATGTGCTGAGTAAAATGGTGCGTTTTATGGTCACCACCCCTGACCTCATGCTCTCACATCCCTGAGAACCTGCACAAATTTCCTTACTCCTCACTCTCCATCTCTAGAAGCCCTCAGTGTTCCAGATATCATTCGCCCCTCTAGATGCTTTAGCAAAACTGAACAATAAGTGGTGTTTATTCCCCTCAAGTCCTTCGAAGCTGACGCGGCCTGGTGCCTGAGCCGGGGTGACCTCCTTTCCGCCGGCGAGGCCAGCACAGAGGCCTAGCTGCCCCGCTGGCGAGAGATCCCAGCGTGCTGGCCTCGCCCTCCGGCTCTCCACGCCTTTCTCCCTTCCACACATCTCCAGGCCCCTTTCTTCTCAGGAAGATTGCTGGGAGGCTGCTAAATTGTTGACCCTGACCTGAGTCAGGATGTGAGCGGAGAGCCGCCCCCAGGGCCCGGGGCCTGCGGGAGGGTAATTTCACCCTTGTCGCTATAACTACAGACGCCCTTATTACTCACACAGACGTCTCACCCTTGTTTAACAACATATTAAACCATTAGTCGCTGTGCCAGTGGGTTCAGTTAGTTCACAGTGGCAAAAGCTGATCATTAAATCCCCTTTTCGCTGCTTAATCTCTTTTAAATTGGTTGCCTTTTAATTTCATCAAATGCCCTCTTTCTCAACCGTTCCGTCACCCTGTGCCGCAGCGCCAGCGTACTCCTAGGTGAGAAGGGCTGCTGGGCTTTCTGGGTCTTTCCCGGGCGGTCTCTGTGGACTGTAAGGTCATGGGGCAGAGGCTAACTGGGACCCTCTCCCTGAAGGATGGGCCCCGCTCCGGGTGCTGTGAAAGAGTTAACGGGTTTTCCTCTCCTCACACTCCTCTCTGACTCAGTACCTGGAGCAGAAGATTCCAGTCTTTAAACCTTTTGCTTCATCCGTCTGTCCAGGTTCTCTGTAGGTAAAAATCAACCTGTGTTTTCTTAGGAGGAAATTTAAGTATTCATAAAAATGGGCAGTGTGTTATATAGATGTATTACCTACAGTAAATTCGAACGTCATTGAATTTGTAATAGAGTGAGGAGAATTCGTATTGCTAGGACCTGTCGGCCAGTGGTTGCACTGTGTGCAGTCAGGGCTGAGCACCCGTGTGCCTTGAGATGCTCCCAGAGTCGCCTGAGTGCCAAGCCTAGTCCTCCCCCACCTGTCACGCAGCAGCTCCTCCTCCTCACCTCACCTCACTTCGGTCACCCTTCTTGTTAGGGTAGGTAACTCTGTTTTCTGTGCCTGCTGGTCTACTGGTAAGAGGACTCAAACCTGAAGCAGTGGCAGCCGTAGCTTTAAGTTTAAGGGGTCCCTGTCCACTTAGGTGGGACTGAGGGGTGGAAGGGAGAGGTGACACTCCCCTCTCTGTTTCACACAGAGCCGTAACTGTGCAGAAAAGCACAAATTCCCTAAGTGTGGGAGCAGTGAATGGGCCCACTCCTACTTCTACTCCTTGGTTCCCAGATGCATCCGTGAATTCTGTGTGTTGACTGTGGAGTCATATCCTGGTCATAGGTATACCCTGGCCTCCTGAGGACTGGCCTCCTGTCCTCTCAGGGCACCATCTCCGTGCTCGTGTTCTCAGCTACACTCTAATAGGCTCGTGGCTTTTAGATGGCAAAGTATGTTTTAGGATCATTGGATCTGGAGTCTTGTTTGCACTGCTTTTGCCCTTTGACGTAGAACAAGTCCCTCGGTGCACGATGAGATCATTGTGGGGAATCCTCTGCTGATAGGTCAGGTTTTGTGTGAGCCCTCAGCGGTGCTAATAGTCGAGCCTCTGCAGACAGGAAATTCAAACACATACTTGGAATGTGTGTTCATCTGGGAAGGATGCATCTCTCGCTACCTTTTCCATTATGGAAGGGTCCAGTGTTCACCCTTGAACAGCACAGGGGATGATCTGAGAGGGAGGGATCTGGGCCACCTGTTTGTGGAGCCTTCTTTCTGGACACGCTCAAGCCCAATTCGGGACGTTCCGTCCTGTTTTATGATGGTTTCTCCAAGGCCTACTCAACCTCGTGACTTGGTAGGTCCCACACTATCCAGTTCATTAGGAGTAGTTTTTGCTACGTGGGTGCTTCATGTCCCATGATGAGGGTTTTTTTTTAATGCTTTTCTTTTACTTGTTATCCCAGGGTCGGGGGGGGTGTGTGTGTGTTTTAATATTCTGTTTCTACCAGGGCCCAGTAGCGTGTTCTGACGTATAGTTCCATGCCTCAATGGCATATATAACCTTGCTACATAGCCCTACAGTTCTTTGCTGCAGTTCCCCTTTTGGGCCTTTCCTTTCCAGAAGCTACACACAGCATTTTTTTCTACCCATAGAGACCTCTAGTACCATGGGCTCTGCCAAGTTGTATGGCCTAAGTGTCAGAGCTTGACCTGTAGCCTTGACTTTCCGTGGAGCCCATTTTTGTTCTGGGTCTCTTTTAAAACTAGCAGACTTTGAAGTTACCTGATAAATGGGCAGGAACAGTATTCCCAAGTGTAGAATGCATTGAGTGCAAAACCTGAAGAGACCTACCCAGTGCTATGCTTCTCTTTCAGTGGAGAAGGTGCAAGGCGCAATTCCATGTCTTTCGCTTTGGAGGGGATGTCCCAACAGTCCCCAGATCCTGAGATCCCTAAAACTTCAGTCCTAAGTCAAGCCCTTCATCTTCATAGGCTGTCTCTCCCAGCTTCTGCAGCACATGTATCTTACCAGGACTACCAGGATCCTTGCTAGTTCTACTCACCCAGCTTGATTAACATGATGCCATCCATATAATGGACCAATGTGATGTTCTGAGGTATGTCCAGATAGTCCAGGGCCCTTTGGATGATATTGTGACAGAGAATTAACATAGCCTTGGAGCTAGCCTGTGAATGTATATTGTTGCCCATTCCGTATGAATGTCAGTGTATTTCTGATCTTCCTTCTTGACGGGTATTGAAACAAAGGCATTCACCAGGTCAGTAGCTGTGACCCAAGGCTGCGTCAAAGATACCACATCCGGCCCATCAGCTTTACTTGTGCCCACCACCTGGTTAGGTTTGTACTAGTGTATTATTATCTGCCATAATCCGTCCAGTCTTTGCTTTGGCCAGGGTGGTGATTTAAATGAGCATGGATGGGCATCACTACCTTGGCATTTTTTAAAGTTTTGTGAGTGGCACTAATTCCCCAGCATCTTCCACTCATTCTTTCCTATCACAACATCTCTTACACTACAGGTCAAAGAAGCAATGTGATCCTTTCCGGTTTTATATTGAAGAACCAGGGAAATGAGCACCAAGTAGGTCTGTGGACCCAGCCCACCCACTGTGAGGCTCATTTGGGCCAGGCCTTCGTTTCTTAGCTGACCCCTCTTTACCCCCCTTCCAGCAGGGGGACCATGATGGCACAGTGGGTCACAAGGTGTCAGCAACAAATTAGGCCCTGTAATTGACAGTCCTCAAGAGACCTGGCTATGGTTACCTTTTTGAAAGAGGACTGACTTTTTCTCCACCTGATCACCCAGTTTTTATAGGCACTGTTTCCCTCAAACTTCTTAAACACCAGTTGTGTTGCACCAGCCAGGGCACTTCCTTTCACCTGTATCCTGTCCAGTCCACCACAGGGATGTTAAAAACAGCACTGCCGCAGCTTCGTCCACGTGCAGTCAGTGCTGGGGGTCCTGCTGCCATCCAGCCAGCTTATTACCCACCTCCTTAGAGTCTGATTCTGGAAGCAGAGCTTTACTTGGGATGTGCTTCCAGGGGAGGGGCCTCAGGGAAGCAGGATAGGGCAGGGATGAAGTCTCCACTGGAGACTCGCTTTAGCCTGGTCCTGCAGGGAGCTCTGGATTAGGAATTCTTCAGAGTTGGTCCCACTTTCATGCACGCGGGCTGGCCTTGGGTGCCCTGCGTCAGTCGGTCATTGACTTCTGCATTACTCCCAGGAGGGGACCCTGCCAGACTGCTACTCAATGGGGTGAATTCTCTGGAGAAGGAGACAGCTTTGAGTCATTAGGTCTCAGCAGCCAAGAGTCAGGTGAGGAAAGAGTGTCCGGAGCCCAGGAAAAGGCTCAGGATGGGACACTGATAGCATTGATGGCACCTTGGATCCTCTCTATGGACCTGCTGTTCTAAGCTCCTTCTACCAATAAGGAAACTGAGGCACAAAGTGGTTAGGTAATATTTCAAGGGTCACCTAGCAAGTGGGAGTCCAAGCTGGGCTTTGAACGCACACTCTCTGACTTTGGGATCTGTGTACATCATGGTCATGCTTCCCTGCTTTCCAGGCTGCCACACCAAGGCCTGCATCTCTCTCTCTCTCTCTCTCTCTCTCTCTCTCACACACACACACACACACACACACACACACACACACACACACACACAGTGCTGCCCTAGTCTGGGCACAGCAGGAGCAGGAGTGGCTGGCATTGGTGGAGTGGACTTAAGTAAGGGGTTAGGGGCACAGTTAGTTTTAGAGAGCTCAGTGGTCCGTGGATTTGCGTCCTTTTCCTAAAAACAACTTTTTATTTTAAAATGATTTTAGACTTGTAGAAAAGTTGCAAAAATAGTATGGAGAATCCTGTATACTTCACCCAGCTTCCCTTAATATTAACATCTTAAATAACTGTAGTATTATGTAATTATCAAAACCAGGAAATTAACACTGGAATGATATTATTAACTAAATGAAAGACCTACCATGGACTGAACTACAGTTTAAAGCTTCCCCAGCTCTCCCACGAATGTCCTTTGTCTCTTCTGGAATCCAGTTCCAGACCCCGCATTGCCTTTGATTGTCCTGTCTCCTTAGTCTCCTTCAATCTGCGACAGTTTCTCTCTTTCTGTCTTCAGTGCACTTGACACTTCAAAGAGTACCAGTGAGTAATTTTGTAGAATGTCTCTCAGCTGGGTTTGTCTGATGTTTTCTCCTGACAGGATTGAGGTTCTGTGCTTTGGGCAAGGATGCTATAGAGGCTGTGTTGAGCCCTTCTCAGCGCATCATTTCAGGGGATACATGCTATCAATTTGTCTTATTAATGTGGTGTTATCCTTGATCCCTCTGCTAAGGCTGCCCAGTTTCTCCATTGTTAAATACTGGTTTTCCCCTTTGTAATTAATAAAATCTTAGAGGGATATACTTTGAGACTCTTGCAAATATCTTGGTTTGAGTGTAGTTTTAGAATAGGTGGATCCAGTTTTTATGCCGTTTCCTGGACTCTTTTAAAAAGGTGCAGTTGACTTCTTTCAGCAGTTCTCTTCTCGGAAGTGGGAACTGGGGGGCTCCGCGCAGGGTGAAGGCAGCTGCCGCCCAGCTCTCTCTGCAGGCCGTGAGCTGACCCTCCTGTATGGGCTGTTGGATGCAGTGCTTCAGTCCTTTCCTGTTTCCTTTCCGCATCTCCGCCCCTTCTCATTTACACTTCAGTCTCCTGTGTCCTGGCCTTTCTCCCTCCTTCCTTTGGTTTACTTACTGAATCAGCTGTGGCCACAAAGACTTCATGTGGGACACACAGCCTGCCCAGAACTCTGCACTCTACACATACGGTAAACCAGAGGACTTTAAGATCACTGACTCCCACCCTCTTCCTTCACGGATGAGGAGAGACACGAGAGGTTGAGAGGAATATTCAAGTGGGTGCCGGTGCCGGGTCTAGAACTTCCTGACCTCCATGTGCTCTGTTTCCCAGGGTGCCCCATCCTTCAGGGCTGGTCCTGCAGAGGTCACCCCGGGTGGTCAGGAGGAGGTGCCTGCTGGCTGGCAAGCCAGAACCACACCACCGCTCAGCCTGCCCCTCACCTGCGGGGAAGTCTGACTTCCCGTTCAGTCTTCAGCTTCTCTTCCTGAGTCCTGAGAAAGGGGGCTGCTCTCTGCCTGCTGGGAAACTGGGGGTCCCACGCCTCTCTGTGGAGAAGCTTCCCCCTGCTCTGTCTTGGAGCACTGGGACAGGGACCTTTGTGAAAGCCCGGAGTCTCCCACGAGTATCCAGACCCCAAGCAGTGGTTCCTGCCGTTGCCTCTTTGTGGGGAGTCGGGCTGGGGGTGCTCACCGTCATTCCTGTTTTCATCCGCATCTTTGGTCTCCTTCACCTCTTATTGAACAATTATTATGTGCAAGTCACTGCTTTTTATATATATTTCCACGGAATCCTTAAACCCTGTGAGATAGGCATGAGTTTCCCCATTTGACAGGTGAGGGAACTGAGGCTCAAGTAGGTTAAGCAGCTTCCTCCACATCATACAAGTGGTGCGTGGTGGAGCGGGCATCAGAGCCCAGGTCTTGAGAAAACTCAGGTCTATGTTTGTTCCTTATTATCAGCTTTCATCTTAGCTTACAGAGACAGAAGCCTAAAGCCATTACCCACATGATTATTATTTTCAGATTGTCAGAGTCTATAACATTTTTACAATATTTTATGACCATCCCCATAGCTGTTTTGTCTTAATTTCATAATTAAATAGATTCAATATGCTCCTGGTTCTTATACTCCATTCCTGGGCTTTTCATTTTGAACCATCATTGGCTGGATGTCATCATTTAGTAGATTCTTCAAAATGGGCTCAGAGGTGCTGTGATCCCCAAGGTCTTTGATGGTGGGAATGTCAGTCTCTCGCCTTCCACACTTGAACAGCTTAAGATGCTCTCAGGTCACACCTGGAGTTAGCCTTTGTGGCCGTTCCTCCACTGTCATCTGACGATGAGTGTTGCTCTGGGGAAGTTTGAGGTCAGCAAACGTTTTCCCTTTTGTAGATGAGAAGATGACTTGTTAATTCTGCCTGGATGCTTGGTGATTTCTGTCTTGATCGTGCAAGTTCAATACCTAAATTGGGAACCATCTCGCGGACAATCGTTCTGTATCAATTTTTCGTGGAACTTGGCGTGCTCTTTTGTTGTACAGGTTCCGTTCTTTGTTCATTTCAGGGGCTTAAAAAAAAAAGGGACGAATACCTTTTCGTGCCTTCCACCTGTGTCTCGGCTTCAGGTTCACTGGTTTTCTGATGTTGGGTCACCTTTGCTGTTTCTGCATCTCTCCTCTAGTTGCTTCAATAATGTGAGCATTTCTCCTCTGCAGTCACAGTGACTAACCCAAGGACCCGCTGCTACTGGGTGGCAAATGGCTATGGAACCCTTTAGCTGGTGTCAGCAATTAGATTTTCTGCTCCATCTGCTACTTGGAATTTCTACATTTAATTATTTGTTCTGCAAAGGCGTTTAATGGTTCTCAATGTTGTAATCTTTCATTTTGTTTCCTTGTTTTATCATCTGATCTTCTAGCTCTTGTTTTATTAAATTCATGTTCTTGAGTTGTTCTATAGCACGAAGCATGTTTGGATAATTTCTTTCTGTTCCTTCGGTTACGTTTTCTTTCAGACTGGAGTTTTTGGTGTATGTGTATGTACAGGAAGGGTTTTAATTTTTTTCACGCTATGCTCCATGTCTTTGTTTTTGTTCCTCTCCCCCCCCCCCGCCCCCCCCCCCCAGTTCCATTTGCATCGTTACCACGCAGTATGTTTTCAGTTTGCCTTTCCGACTGACCCTGATTTAGGGCGAGTCAGCTCTTGACCCCTTTCCCAGCATGTTTGAGCTTGCTCATTTTCTCCCCAGGAGTAGCTTGAAGGCTGGGGATTCTGTGCTCTGTGCACTTTTCTGCAGCCTGAGAGCCGTGGCTGGGGTGAGGGTAGAGATGGAGAGCTGGTCCAAGGCTGGGAGGCGTCTTCATTAGGATCCTCAGCCTCTCCCCCAGATGCTGGGAGTCAGAGAGGAAATCCTTGCTCCTGCCTCTATGCAGTTTGGGAGAAGAAAACCCAATAAACAGGTAATTATAATAAGTGCCATGACATAAGAGGAGGGGACACTTTCAGATGGCAGGGACCAGATTTTCTCAATTTACTTTCAGTACTGGTGGTGGCAGTTTAATGTAAGGATACCAGTTTTGTGGGGACTGGAATTAAGGACTTGTAGACCATGGTAAGGAACTGGGCCTTTATTCTGTCCATAGGATCCAACTGTATTTCAGATAAGTCACTCCAGCAGCCATGTGAAAATTAAATACGACCTAAGACTTACATCCTCAAAGCATATCTGTTGGTCAGCTCTGCAAAGAGGCCAAGAAAATACCTTTTGTACTTGGAGCTGGGACACCATGGAGTAGAGAGGTTCCTGAAGCAGGCTGACAGCCCCCACCCTTCTTTATCCCTTCCCACTTCAGACACCTTCAGCTTTGGGGCAGCAGCTGAAGAACACCCAGCTTCTCCTCCCAGTGCTGTTCCCTCATGGACCTCTGGAAATGTTTTCTAGGGCCGTCCAGATGGCCGCCAGGACCAGGGGCTGCATATCTGGATAGTGGATCTCAAGACTGTTGTCTTTTCCCAGCACAGCACAGAGCAGGGACCAATTACGGGGTCCCTCTGCACAGCAGGCCTCATTACTGTGCTCAGCATGGGATGGGCAGAGGCTGGCAGAGCTGGGGAACCGGCTTTGGCACCCCATAGGGTAACTTAGAATGGGGGAAGGAGTACATCACTGATTTCTTCCCTGCCCAGCAGGTCTGCCTGTGTGAGCTCATCTTTTCAGGGAGGCACCCACACTTCTATCCAAACTTGAAAGCCAGGTACCTCCTAGGGCTCCAGGGTGGCACTGGGTCCTTGATACTTAAGCAGAAATTTGCATCTATGTCTGCAGAAATATTTCTTGGGGAGGAGGGCTTCCATCACTTTGGAAAGAGGGCCATCTGTCCTCAAAACAGTTAAGAATGTCTGCTCTAACTCCTATATTTGACAGGTGCAGAAATTAACCAGACACCCAATGAGTAGAAGTGACTTACCCAAGGATACAAGGTAATGGCAGCGGCAGATCTAAAAGCCAGATCTCTTGGCTCCTTCCAAGAATCCTCACTGCCTCTTCGGTGAGATCACTTCCTGCCCCATGGACACATGATGTTGTCTTCACTTTACCAACAAATGAAGTTGTGGCTGCCGTTTACTGAGTGCTTAGTGTGTGCATGGCACGGTGCTCAGTGCTTCATTTAGTCTGTTTGTTCACAAAACAGAATCATGATTTTACAGAATAGGCAGCTGAGGCTCACCCAGAGAGGTTAATCACTTGCCCAAGATGGACAGTAACCGGAGGGCACAGATGGCACACCCAGCTCTTTTGGGACATCCCTGCTACCCAGCCCCACCTCCCATCTTTTTGTACCTGTCTCAGTCTGGTCTACCTCTCTAGGCCCAAGCCACGACTCCCCGCTCCCTGCGTCTTCTCTGGCGGGCCCAGCCCTGGCTGGTCTTCCTTCCTCTGGATACACAGGGCTGCTGCAGGTTCTTCGTAGGCGATGGTCTTGGTTCAGCTCTCAGTCCTGCTGCTTCCTTGGTGGGTGCCTTTGGACAGATTTACTTCTCCTCTCCTAGCTCTGCTTGTATATGACATGGGAATAATACTACCCAAATCCTGGGGATTTTAAGAGGATTAAATGAGATAATTCACATCCATTGAGTCATTTATTCAACAAACACCGGAGATTCTACCATGAGCCATGCAATATACCAACAGTGGTGCGCGAAATAGACCCAGTTCCTGCTCTCAAGGGTGTGGCCAAGTCAGAGAAGCAGGCGTGAGATATATAATTAGACAAGTTTACCTGATATAGGCTGTGATTTCCAAGTTCTGTAGAGATGTATAAGGTTCTAGGAGAGTAAAAGAGGGACTTTATTCAGCTTCAAGATTCATGGAAGCCCTCTTTAAAGATATAACACTTAGTCTGAGAGCTGATGGATGAAGAGGAGTTGATCAGATGAAGAATATTCCAGGCAGAAAGCACAGCAGGCGTGGAGGCCTGAGATGGTGTATTCATTTACAAGAACTGCCATTACAAAATACTACAGACAGGGTGGCTTAAACTACAAAAGTTTATTTTCTCAAAGTTCTGGGGGCCTGAAGCCTAAGATCAGGGTGTTGACAGTGCTGGTTTTTCCTGAGGCCTCTCTCCTTGGCTTGCAGATGGTCACTTTCTCATTGTGGTCTTTTCTCTGTAGGAGGGTACCCCTGGTGTCTCTACCTCTTTTTTAAGGACACCAGTCATGGGATTAGGGCTCCACTCTGATGGCCTCTTTTTAACCTCATCACCTCTTTGAGGGCCCTGTCTCCAAATGCAGCCACGTGGATCAGGGCACACCCAAATAACCTCATGTAACCATAATTACCTCTCTCAAGGCCCCATCTCCAAACACAGTTACACTCTGAGGTATTGGAGACTTCAACTTGGCTCTCCAAAATTCAGATGGGAAAGAGCTTGACTTGTTTTCACGCTGGACACAGGTCAGCATGACTGGAGCATAATAAACAAAGGGGGGAAGGGAGAGGAGGGTGAGGCTGCAGAATTTATGGGGCCACATCAGGCAGGGCTTGGAGGGCCATGGTACAGAGTGCGGATGGCATTTGAGTGCATGGGGAGCCACTGGAGGAATTTTGAGCCCTGATGGGAGAGAGAGGATCAGGTGTCATTTTAAGAAGGTGACTCCTGAAAATGGATTGTTGGGGCCAAGAGTAGAAATACGGAGTTGGGGCCTATTGCAGTCAGTATTTCAGAAAGGAGTCAGTGGTGGTGGGCGTGGTTGTAGAGAGGGGGATGGTGGGGGGAAGGATGGAGACATGTTTTGGAGGTAGAATCCACAGGATGTGATGATGGGTTAGCTCTGTGGGTGGGGAGGGAGCAGTACAAGCGATCAGAGTGAAGATGAGGGTGAGAAGAAGACGTGTGAAGGATGACTCAGGTTCCTGGTTGAGCAGCTGCACGGCTGGTGGTGCTATTTCCTCACAGGGGACAGACTGGAGGAGGTGCCGGTTGTGATGGGAAGATCGGGAGCTCCATGTGGGACCTACTCAGCGGGAGATGCTTGTGAGACACCCGGGCGGGCTTGGCAAGTAATCTAGACATGAGCTCAGAAGAGATCTGGGCTGTAAAGATATAGTGGGAATTGTCCACCTGTGGAAGGCTTCGAAGACACAGGAACAGAAGCAGTCACCTGTGATGGGCATATGATGGAGAGGGGCCAGGATTAAATCCCCAGGCAGTTCCAACATTTAGAAGCCGACGGGGAGGAGAAGCCATCAAAGGAGATGGGGAAGAGGCCAGAGGATGAGGAAGAGCCCAAGAGTGAGCTCCTGGGAGCCAAGAGACAAGAGCACTGGAAGGGGGCATCCCTGGTGGGGCGGATGCCGCTGAGAGACCAAGGAAGAGGACCATGCAAATCCTGGCTCAGTGCTGGGCACCCAGTGGGCACCTGATCGACGTGGGATCCTTTTCCTTGCCACTCTCTCCATCTTAATTTGTTCCTGTTTTTCTGAATATCTATTGCCTTTCCCTCAGATGACATCAAGAACCCAAGAAATAATGAATAAGTGAATGGAGACGTGAACGACAAGGGAAGCGGAGAAGGGTGGTCTCCGGGGGGAGGTGCAACTCCCCTCCTCGCCCCTCCATTGATGTTGCCCAAGGACTAGGCTGGGTGCAGGATTCCTGGACACCGATGGCTCCTGGCTAGCAGAGGCCCCTCTGGGGAGCCTCTTCACATGCGCGTCAGGCATCCTGGCCTGAGTGGGATGGAGACAGTCCCCGTGGCTGCTGGTGCAGGGAGCCGCCTCCCCCAGCAGGTCGCCGGAGTCCCTGTCGCCTTTCCTCCCCGCGTGGTGTCGACTGCACTGTAATCACACAATTATGATGCCATTAAAATGTCACATTTGGAGCAATCCATATACACAAAGCATTAACAACTGTGTGAAAATTGTAGTCTTTACCACTAATGACCTACTTTCGCTACACACCTCGCCCTCCCGCCACCCCCACTTGGCTGCCGCTTTCCCCGGCCTCGCTTTCAGAGGCAGACCAGGAGGTACAGTCATGTTTGCTGCCTGGAAAGCCTTGATGTTTAATGTGCTGGGAGAGGCTCTGTGACGGGTCCGAAGATGGCCAGGCCAGGGGGAGCCCGCCACTCGGCAAATGAGACAGGAGGTTGCCACACATTCCACCCCCGGCCCCACCCCTGCCCCCGGCAGATCTAAGATCCTGATGATGGAAGAACCTGTGGAGAGGATCTGGTCTTTGGGAAACTGAAGAAAGGATGGTATTGAAAAGCATGAGGGTCGGATTCATGCCATTGGCGTTGACTCCCTCCTTTTGTGAAGAGATGGAACCTGAGACTTAGTGTAAGACATTGCAGGAGGAAAGGGTCCTGCCCAGTGGCTGTGAGCCAGAGTGAGTCCAAGCGGAGAAGGTAGGGGGGCGGGGAGGCACAGGGTGATAGGGCTTTGATCGTTTTTACCTCATTCCCAGAACAGTGCTCTGCAAAAGTTGAGATACTGAATTTTCTTTGTCACCAGAGTCTAATTTTAATGCACTAAGGAAATGGATTACTTAAAGGAATCTTGTAGTGAGTGCTCTTATGCAGTAAAACATAAACCAAAGCAGCTCTGGCCAAGTGATTAATCGCTTCCTGATGTATCTGAATTGCAAATCTGGATTCCCAGAGAGTCCTGTTTATTGTTAAAGTCAGAGTAAGCTTTATTCTGAAGAAATGAAAGAGAAGACCACTGTGGGTTAAAACATGTTGAATTAGAGGATAGGAGATGTTTTATTTTTATTTTTTAATTGATGTATAGTTGATTTGCAATGTATTAATTACTGTTGTATAGCAAAGTGATTCGGTTATACACACACACACATATTCTTTTTTTAACATATATTCTTTTCCATTATGGTTTATCATAGGATATTGGACATAGTTCCCTGTGCTATATATAGAGTAGGACCTTCTGTTTATCCATTCTATATATAAAGCTTACATCTGCTAACCCCAACCTCTCACTTCATCCCTCCCCCAACCCCCTCCCCCTTGGCAACCATCAGTCTATTCTCTATGTAGGTGATTCTGTTTCTGTTTCATAGACAGGTTCATTTGTGTCAAAACTATAATTCAAAAAGATACCTGCCACCCCTATGTTCATAACAGCACTATTCACAATAGCCAAGACTTGGAAACAACATAAATGTCCATTGACAGATGAATGGATAAAGAAGATCTGGTACATATATACAACGGAATACTACTCAGCCATAAAAAGGAGGAAATAATGCCATTTGCAGCAACATGGATGCAACTAGAGATGACTGTACTAAGTGAAGTCAGAAAGAGAAAGACGAATACCATATGACATCACTTGTATGTGGAATCTAAAGTATGACACAGATGAGGACAGGAGATGTTTCAAATGTCACTCCAGTACTTGATATCCTTCTCACAGTTCAGGATGAACCTGCAGAAGGGATCGTGCCACGGGTGCTTTAACAAATGGAGAAGAATGGTTAGTGACGAACACATCATTTGAGGAGCAATAATTGGTAATTCCTAAGGTGACAGAAATGCCCCTATGGGTCTTGTTTACATAAGCAAGTGCTCTATAAATCCCTTCTTTATAGTCCATGCAAGATGCCATAGATGAGGTTCCTGCCGGGCAGTAAAGATGGTCAGTATTTAGGACAGGCTCTTAAGGATTTCTCCCAACTTTTTGGCCCACTGCCATTATCACTTGCTGGGTCGCCTGCAGCACTAAATTTGCCCTTGGCGGAGGTGGGCATCCTGCCCCAACCCAGATTCAGCAGCCATGACGTCTGCTGGGTCTGCTTTTGACATAAAAGAGCCCCTTTCATTGAAAGCCAGCCAGCAGCCCCCATGGAGTCCTGGGAGATAAAGTCCTTTCAAAGTTATTTGCTCCAACCCACACCTACATATTCAGCAGCTGACCTAGTTTTGAGAGAGCTGGAGGGTATCTGGATGTCACCTTATTTACAGAGCGGATAGAAAATGCGCTAAGCTCTGGGCCCTGCCTGCGCACAGTATCTGGGGTGATCTAGCCGGCACCTCGGAGGCAGAGAAGAGAGAGGAACAAATTCTCCTCTGCCAAGCGCTCGAGGCTTCTTGCTAGTGTCATCTTTCGGGAATAAATGACAGGGCTTAGGGGACACGACTCTGAAACTTTTTCTAGCCATAAAATCCAGTTTAGCACCTTTTGACCTATGGATTAGGGGAAAGTGTGTGACAGGGCTTCTGGCGAGCATCTTCTCCCCCCTCCTTCCTCCATCCTTCTCTAGGCAGGATCTGGGTTTGGAAGCCTCATTCCATGAATGACCCTCTGCTATTGTAGGTCCTGGTAAAGGACATGATGGAGCCCACCTGCCTGGGTTTAATCCCAGCACTTGCATTTACTAGGTGTGTGACCTTGGCTGAGTCCCTTTCGTTCCTCAAACCTCAGTTTCACCTTCAGTAAAATAGGGTTAATAATAGCATGTGCTTCAGGTTTGTTCTGAGTATTCAGTGAGTAACATCTTTAGGACAGAGCCTGGTATGCAGTAAATTCTACAAAACCATTAGCTGTGGTTGCTGTTCTGAGTGACTGTGTCCAGTGTGCAACTGATCATCTTTTCAAGTCAGTCCCTCTCCCTGGCTTCCCACAGCCATCTCCATCTTGATTTCTCCAAGGTCACCTTTGCCTGAGAAGAACCTAGAGGGAGATTTGGGGACTCTGCAAACCTTGCTTGTGAGCATAGCCGTAGGACTGGCCATTCCAGCCCTTGGAAGTCAAGTCCCAGGAGGCATGGAGAAGACCCTCTGGGCTGATGCATCGGAGGAGAGAGGCCAGCAGTCGAGCAGGGAGCCCTGATGCCCAGGCTCCCTGGCCTGATGGGAGCCTTGGGGTCTCAAGCAGGTTCAGGTTTCTGACGCCACCCCTGAGATCCTCAGATCTCCCTGGAGAATCGCCCAGCACAGCTTCTGTACCTGCCCCACCTCCACACACATGAAAAAGGGAGTTAGCACAGAGGCCACGCAAAGCTCAATTTCCAGCCTTCCAAACTGGCAATGACCTTATAGATTACATTTTTTAAAGGTAGTTTTCTGGTTGTGTCATTTGCATGGCATGGTGCTCGAACCCGTATCTGAGATGGGGCTTTTGGGTGGACGAGCCCTCCCGAGCCCCAGGCAGCATTAGCGCTGTTAATGACCTATCGCTCTCATCACAGCTGAACAGTAGGGAGGTGCATCCAGTCATCTGAGGGTACAGTCACAGACCCCATTTCTGCCACAGGGAAGGAAGAAGCTAAAGGTAAATTAGCTGACTGTGAATTGTAAAATTGTAAATTTTCTCCCCATTAGCATTCAGTCCCCAAAAGGAATAATAGTAACTGCAGCAATGTTGACAATAATAATGTTACATTTGCATTATGTTTTGCTAAGCAATTTTTCCTGTCTTGTCTCATTTCTGAGACTTCACGTAGGCCTGTAAAATTGTGTGGGGTAAAGATTCATCTTGCCCTTGGGGTGGAGGAAGAAACCGACCACAAGAGGTTAAAAGGACATGCTGAGCAGAGCCAGGCTCAGGACCGGCTTTCCTGACTCCTGTTCTCTTACGGCATCTATGGGACCATCGAGAGGAGTTACAGGATCATCTCTGGTGCTGTGCATCCTGTCTCTGCCCATCTCCACCTTCCCACACATCAGCACTCTTGCCGCTGCATTTCTGTCCGGGTGAAACTGGGTTGAAATGTCCAAGGGGCCCCTTGAAGGAGAAGAGAAGTCACAAAAGCCTTAACACGTAGCATGAGCACTTTTCCCTTCGTTTCATTTTTCCCTCCTTCATCTTTACCCTCTTCCTTTTATTCCGTTACTATCCCTGGGTCACAGTTTGGTAGCCGGCGAACTTACCCCATGGGCGTACTTTGTTTCACCAATGGGGAGGTTTCAGGCAGTGTCACTAAGCAGGTATTGTTTGGCACCTGTAAGGTCTCCGCTCACATTTCTGTTCTCGGTGATCCTGAAGGCATGTTGATTTGTGACCCCTGCCACACACCTTGGTTCAGTCAGGCCCCCTGAAAATTGCTTGCCTCCATAGCCATTCCTTGAGGCTAACTGATGATGGCTTAAGATATTTCCCGGCCCCGTACAGGTGGAGAGGGAGACCTCTTCTGTCACTGGGAAATCCAAATCTTGTTTTTAGTGTCTTGTTTTTTCCCTGCTTCTAGTGAGTGAGCCTCTGACCACGAGGCCCCATCTCTGTCCTACTGGAGGCCACTCTGGCCACGCTTTTGGGCCACCCTCAGGAGGAGTGGTCTCCTCTTCCCGTGCACCCCTACCCCGGGAGATGGCTGCAGTGTCACCCTGGCAGACCTCAGCCTTCTGAGGTGACCCTGTGCCCAAGATGACTCAGCTGTCCACACCAGAGACAAGAAGTTTCAGCGTCAGGTTCTGTTTAGTTGGAGGGCTCCCTTCCTAAGCCCACTTCCCGTCCCCTCTCCCTTGGTCCCTCCTGAGCACTGGTTCCGTCTCTTCGTGCCTGCTGCCCTCCGGTTACAGCCTTCTGGTTGCGGGCACAACCACCCTCCGTGTGCCACCGTGCCATCCACCAAGTCCTCTTCCTCCTGAGCCCCGTGTGGTCACTTGGCTCCCTCACCACTTGATCTCTTGCTCTCTGGGTTCCGGAGCTGGAAGGGACAGAGGCGTCTCGTGTTCCCATGGCCTGTTTACTGCTCCATCTTTGAACACAAAGAAGATGCAGAAATCAATGATGTGGGTGGGGCTCTTTTTTAATGCTCACGCCCACCAGCAACAGGGAGGTGCTCTTCAAGCCAGCAGCAAGTTTGCTTGAAACACGAGCTGCCCGTCTCCATAAAGCAGCTCTGGGTTTGGTCTTCAGTGGTGGAATGTGTAGGGTGTTGGGTAGGACGGGAGCAGACACATAGCGTTAGAGCTTACTCACCCCGGCACGTGCGGAGGGACCAGACCTTCCTGCCCAGTCACGCTGATTTACACTTCCCTGGCGCCTCCCTCTCATGCTAATTAGCAAGCAAATGAATCTCCATATAAGGCCCAAAGTGCATGAGATTCTTTCTTTTTTTCTATTCCTGAAACAAAAGCTGGGCTTCTGTCCATTCAGTTAATCACATTATATTTCACAGTTGGAGTTTTCAGGCAATTATAATAATTATCAGAACTTTTTTTCTTCCAGAAAGCTCGAAGCATCCCCCCAAGCGGTATTTGCGTGTGATGTGCAATTGGAAAATAGGTGGTGAGTGTGTGTACTGGGGAAATAATGATGGGGAGCAGAGAGCTAGGCGGTGGTGACTCTTGTCAGAGACCAAATGAGACTAAAGCCAGCCATAGAGTCCGCGTGGTATCCAGGCTGTCAGAGCCCCCAGTGGCTCAGAGAAGCCCCAGCAGACCCAACTTCTAGGCACCTGGCTCTTGAGGGAGTGGGGGTGAGAAGGAAAGTGGGGAAAAAGGACAGAAGGAGGTAGAATAGAAAAGTAAACTCATCCCTGCTGAATTACCTGCTACCTCATTTGGCCTGAGAAATATCCCTTTCCTCCTCTATCATATGTCCATTTCATCTATCAAATTCTTAAGAGTGACTTTCACATAATTAATACTAACCATTAAACTACAACATTGAAGGAGCAATTGCCTAATTCTGAGGAAAATTTAAATTTATTACCAGCACCCGAGATAAAATGAATCCTAAAGAGAAGAAGAGAAAACCGTGCAGAAGATAAATAGAAAGCCAAGTGGGATATTGACTTGATCCTTCTCCAGTGCAGGGTAATTTGGCTTCTAAAGTGAGTTAGATCATAATAAATTAAATTTAGATTTCTGCACATCAGTTAAATAACTCCCAAGACAGAATTCCAGTGAGAGAAAGAGGTGATAATACATGGTGGAAATATTAAAATGGAGATCTTATCTAATAATCCATAATTGATGTGCTGTCCCTGCATGAGCGAGAAGGATTTTGCAGCTCTTTCCTTTGTCGTGAGCCAAGGTGGGTGAGTGAAGGGCTGGCTTGCCCCTCCTTCTTTGTTTGAGTTGGTCCTGCAGGCTGTGGGGAGTTTGTTACTGGCAGTCGCTCCTCTCCCAGACCATTCCCACTAGGTAAGACTTACACAGCACTGTTGGTGTGATGAGGGATTATGCTGTCCTCTCTTGACTGGCCCTTGGAAAAATAAGGTCACTCCCCAGATGGGTGGACAGTAGGACAGTACAGAGGTGGGCAGATCCTTCTGCCTTCTTGTGACCGCCTAGCAGGGGGCACAAAGTGGCCCTGTGGATGACTGAAATATCTGGTGATGAGGAAGGAACACCAGTTTTGAGGTCAGTAGTCCTGGGTTAAGTCTCAGTTGTGAACTCTCTGTGTGGGCTTGAGCAAGCTCTTTTGCTTTCTCGAGCCTCAGTTTTCCAATCTGCAAAATGGGAACAACCTAACTGGCCTGCCAGCTGCATACGGTTAATACAAATGAGATATTCCAGTAAAGATGCTTTGAAGATTGTAAACATTTCTGTTTGGCATTCAATCATTATTATACTTTTTTGTTTCTAAAAATTCTGTTTGGTTCTTTAACAAAGAACTTTCGTTCTTCACTAATTTTTTATTCCACATTTCAACCTACAAATGCTTCATTTTGTATCTGTAATTTCTGTGTCTGAATTTCTTGCAGGATCAGAATATATTTTTTATAGTTTCCACTGACTCTCCCTTATAGTGACTTGTTTCCTTGTGTGTCCGATCATTTTTTATTGTGATTCCACCTTTTGGTGAGCTGCGTGGGAATCCTGGGGGCCTACCTTGGAGATGCTTTCCTCCAGATAGGATTTATATTTGCCTCTGCTGGGAGCCAGGTCACAACTGATCTGGGACCATTTAGTCCCCCTTCTTGGCCTTAATCATGGAAGATTTAGTTTCCATTTCTCTACCTTTTAGGAGCTGGGATTTACTTTCTCAGTGACCTTCACCCTCGGGGCAGCCTCACAAGTGGTCTTTACTTACCATTCAGCTATCCCAGCTCTGGTTTCAGCACCCTGTATTTTCCCTGGCCTCACCCCTCCTCTCATGGTGAAGATTTTCCTTCTAGAAAGCCCAGCAACGCATTAAAAAGCACATTTGTGGGACTTCCCTGACAGTCCAGTCGTTAAGACTCTGTGCTTCCAATGCAGGGTGCACAGGTTTGATCCCTGGTCAAGGAGCTAAGATCCCACATGCCGAGAGGCGGGGCCTAATAATAATAGTAATTATTATTATAATAATAATAACATATCTTTAAAAAAATCCACATTTGTTGTTACTTATGCAGGATCTAGCTGTAGTTTAACATAAAGGTCATGGCAAGTAGCTGGTCTGCCATGATGCTAGAAGCGACAGCTCCAGTGGGTGGAAGGCAGGGGCACTTGGGGTGGTTCAGGGAAGCCAGAGGTTGCGGTCCTGGTAGCAGCCTGGATGCATGGAGATAAGAACGCCAGGCTGCACAGCTGGCATAGAAACCGGGTGTACGGGCTTCAGGACACACTTCTCAGTTGTGTGAACTTGGGCAAATTATCTTCCCCGTGCCTCAGTTTCCTCATTGGGAGATTGAAGGGTGTAATTTTTTTGTTGTATATTGGGTTTGTAAGCGTTAGACATCATTTGGGGTACCCCTCCCGCACTACTTCCCTCTGAGGTTCTGACAGGGAAGCTGGGATGGGTGGTTTTGTGTGCCCAGTAAGCGGCGGATGTTATCAAAGGCACAGAACTTTCATGGAGCAGCTTTCGTATAGAAAACCTGCTTGTAAAAGTTAGACTCTGTCATGAGCAATGTCTCCCATCTCGTTCCACACGTACAGGAGGATTTCCAGGGTGTTTGAATTCCTTGATGAATCCCACACAATTTCACTTAATCTTGTTCTCTTGATCCTTGGGTAGCTCTTTTGCATTCCTCTGTGTCAGCTTTTCTGAGTTGCAAGTCTTATGTAATGGGGGGCTGGAAGACCTGGGGAACACACTGTTGCCCTTAAATATCTGAAGGGTATGAGAAAGAAAGGTCAGGTTTGCATTAAATATCCCTGGGGATACAATCAGGCCTCAAAGGGAGATACTAGCAGGAGACAAATTTTGATTTTTAAAGTTAAAAGAAAACTTCTAGAAGGTACAGTCCTTTGGAGCTTGGAATGGGGATCTTGGGACTTCTCTGTCCCTGACTGGAGGGATATCCACTGGACAGTGGAATGGTTACACTGGAGTTTCAAACATTGGGTGGATAGATGAATTATAGCGTCTTTAAATGATCAGTTACATCATTTCTTTCAATTATGACCTTTTGTGTGTTAGTCTCTCACATTCCCATCTTCCTGCAGGAATCTATGTGCAGAGCTCCCCCTTTTCTTGCCCTAGGCTGCCAGGATCAAGCCCACTGCTAGGAGGAGAACGACTGCCCAGAGTGAGGAGTCAGGAGCAGGCAGGGGGATGGTGACAGGGGGTACAGACATCCCTGCATGGAGGAAGATCTCTAAGCAAAGAAAGAACTGGACTTAGAAAAACGGTAGGAAACACACACATAGGTAGTCTTTGAAGGTGACCCAAGGAAATGGCAGTGAGGATGTAGTAAGAGTCACCTAATGGTTGAGCAAGGCTCTCTGGGCTCAAATCCTGGCTCTAACACTTACTACCTGTGTGACATTGGGTAAGTTACTCAATCTCTCTGTGCCTCAGTTTTTTATGAGATGGGGATGGTAATATTGGTATCTATTATAGTGAGGATTAAATATAGGTATTTAGGACATATGATAGGAGCCCCCCAAAGTGTTAGCTGTTTATTATAGGGTGAGTCTGAGACGTTCTCTTAAGGATCAGGTGCATGCCAGAGTAGGATGGAAGCCTTAAAGCAAGGGCTAGAGATTTTCTCATTTGAAAGTGAAAAAGAAGAGAATTAGATCAACAAGAGAAAACTAGTAGTACCAAGCTGGGGAAAGAAGGGAGGGAGACAAAAACGTTAGTGGAAAATAGAGTCAGCTTCAAAACCTTTTCCTGAGCCAAATAAGCAACTTGAAACCAGAGTGAGAGAAAACAGGCCAGGGAAGGATGGAGGAAAGGGGATTTGCGATTTCTCATGAAGTGTGGTGGGAGGAAAGAAATGAAGCAACTTAACAGATGTGCTTTTGAGCTTTCATTTTTGGTGCCAAATTTTTTAAGCACTGGTCTTGGCCAGGGGGTTGGCTGACTTCATCAGATATTTTCTATTTAAAAGATGGTCTTTGTTTTTGTTTGTGGCATCATACTTCTCTTTTGAAACACACCCACTCTAGATTGAAGAAATTCTGGCCAGAAAGTCAAGTGGGGGCAACTTGGGGGGCCACGTAGCAGTGGGCGCAGTTCTGGGGTGGGCCCTTGTGGGGGTTCCTGGGTGTCTGTTCTTGTTTTGGAAAAGCGTTTCACCTCCTGTGCTAGGAAGGCTTGTGAAGGTGAAAGTGCGTGTTCAATTCAAAAGCTTTTTTGATGTTCACATGAGCCAGGAAGCAAGGAATCCAATGCATGGATGCAACGTACATGCTCTGGGCCCTTAGAGGCCAGACGTGGGGACTTATGAATTGAAGAGCTTGGAAACCAGCTCCAAATCAGGACTGGAAGTATCTGGAGAAGTCACTGCCTCTGTAGAGGGGTCTTTCTCTGCCCGCCCATCTTCAGCAGAGAGGACGCCCCCTGTTCTGTCCATGATCAACAGAGCAGACCATGGTGCACGGAGGCTCTGCAGAGATTCAATCAGGGGTCCCTTCACTTACAAGCCGGTGAGCATGGCGGCCCACCTTACCTCTCTAAGCCGACCCCTCCCTGTCCAAATGGGGGTTGTGTGAGGATTCTGTGACGATATCTGCAAGCGGCTTCATAAAATAGAAATTGCTATTCAAATGGTAGTGTTGTTTTAAACACAGCCTCACCATTATTTAATACATCCAGATATCATTATAGAAACACCAGGCTCCCAGTCGCCCCCAGTGGATCCAGTGCATCAAAGTGTGAACCAGCTCTGCCCCCGTGACCATCTGAGGGAGCGGTCCCCTCCAAGGATGCCCTCAACTGACTGTTCAGATGGTTTCTCTTTCCAGCCTAGCTGCTGCTCTGGCTCTAGGCTTTCTGGAAGCTAGCTGAGTTCTCACAGCACCATCTCCCAGGATGCCAAGGCTGCTTAGCTGCCCTGAGGGTGGCGACTGCCAGGCTGAGCAAACCACCCAGCCTTGTGCCCCCTTGGCCCTGAGCCTGGTCTGGGGTGACTAGAGAGTAGGGATTGGGATGAAACCAAGAACTTGGTCAAGTGCCCTCACTCTAGTCCCTGTTCCTCCCTACGGTGCCTGCCCACCACCTGCTTCTCCAGGATGGATGGACCCGTACACCTGGGCCCCATCAGGCTTCCCTTCCCACCAGTTTAAGGTGCTCAGGTTACCTCCCAGCTGGTCTCCTAGCGGAACTCTATTCCCTCCACTCTATCCTACACATGCAGCCAGAGACACTTTCCCCTGACCTACTTCGTACAGGATCATCTGTGTTCTGGAATCTTCTTTCACTTGTGCTCTCTTTGCAGTCTGCACTCTGGCCTCCCCATTCCTGAGCTAGCCATTCCATGAAGAGGCTCCTCCCCTGAGCCATCCTGCCTTTTATCTGGATCTTCACTGCACACATACTTCCCTTCCCCATCTCCCCTTAAGCAAAGCAACATCCCTGCTCATTCTTCAAGTCCCAGCTCATTTGATGCTTCTTCTGGGAAGCTGTTCCCATTTCCCTCCCTCCTCTGTTATAGGTGTCTTCATGCAGGTGTCTCTGCAATGTTGCAACCCACTGGAGGGCAGGGGCCTTCCGTCTCCACATCTCCCCTCCTCAGTGCACAGCACTGTAGGAACTCACAACTTATTTTGAGATTTGCAGTGAATTCAATGGGGCATGAGCTAGCCAGAGATGGCTCAGGGCCCCATGGCCCTTCCTGCAAGAATGGGGTGTCAGGGCGGCCCTGAGGTCATGTTCCAAGCACAGGTGACAGCTGCCAGGCTGTGGCATGGCACCGCCCAGGCTGGAGGTTTCATATCCCCCAAATACCCCCATGTAGCAGCAGCATCACAGGACATTAATAAAATCAATTATTGGATAAAAATCACTGGTTTCCAATGCTTCATTTTGTGCTATTAGCAGGAGAATGCTGTTTCAAAAGGAGATAACAGAGAGAGAGAGACAGAGCGCGCGTGCGAGAGGGAGAGATCAATTACCAGATAAGATGCAGGGGTGCCTGAGATGAATGTGCACGCGGGCGAGCGGCCTGGCCCCTCTTACCTGCCAAATGTGGGCCGCGTGCCTGCGCTGCTGTCTGCAGGGCCTGCCCTGGGCCTTTCTGGTAGCTGCCCTGAGTGCAGAAGGGCATCCTCGTCAGCGATGGAGTGGTTGGTACCCGGGCAGTCTCCGGTACTTGCACAGTGACAAGGGGCAGGAACACATGAATGAACATCTCATCCTTGGTGATGATGCCGGCCTCCAGGCTCCAGCCCTCGTGGTCCAGGTCAGAGCCTGGTCAGTAGGTTCTTCCCGGCACAGAGTTCTTTTGGCTTTGATGACCCTGAAAGGTCTGAGCTTTGTTGATACAGACTGGCTCTCCCCTAGTGGGGGCAGTGCTCGCATCCACTGGGCAGCGGCTATCAAGGGAAGCCCCACGTTTGCCGAGGCCCTGAGGCTGCCGCGTGGCATCTGCTGGCTGTGTGGAGGCTCTGTTGGCTGCAGTGCTGGGGTAGGCTGAGCAGAGGCAGCAGCCCAGGCTCTGGGCAGGAGCAGTCCCTCCCTGTGTGAAAGCCCTCGCCTCCTTTGCAGTGGAGGGTCCAGGAGACAGAGCTCTGCTTTGGGCTCTGCCACTGTCCACCTGGGCGATCTCAGACAAGCCAGTAACCCTTCTGAAGCCTTGCCTTCCCTACTCTGCAGAGAGTCTCGGGGAGGGTGACACGAGATGGTGAATGCAGAAACCGCCTTATGCATTCTAAAGTGCTCTGTCCTCACATGGTGAGGGTTATTACTTGCTCGCGCATGGATGCTTCTTAAAAATAAGCACAGTTTCCTGGGTTGGGGGAAGAAAGGAACACACAGGGTGTCTGTCCAGCGCGTAGCACGCTGTCACAGATGGGTCGCTTCCTTCTCATCGCCGCCTTCCTTTGGCAGAGGAAGGAATGACAGGCACTGTGTTCCTGCCATGTGCCAGCTGCGGTGCCGGCACTCTTCACCAAGTGTCTCAGATTATGCTGGAGAGGTGGCCTCTGGGGTTAGCACTCTAGAATTCAAGTCCAAGTCCTGCCGCTTCCTAACTGTAGGGTCTTCAGCAAGTTTCTTGGGCTACTGAGACCACGTCCTTGTCCGTGTAGTGGGACTGTGAGCAGCAGCTGTCTCCTAAGATGCTGTGAGAACCGCACGAGATAATGTGCGTGCAGGTCCGAGCACAGTGCCTGGCATGTGAGCACAGCACTTGTTAAATGGTAGCCGTCATCGTCATTATGTTTGTTATTATTGTTGCTGATGTTTTTTTAAAATTAGTTAATTAACTTATTTATTGGCTGTATTGGGTCTTCGTTGCTGCACATGGGCTTTCTCTAGTTGTGACAAGCAGGGGCTCCATTGTGGTGTGTGGGCTTCTCATTGCCGTCGCTTCTCTTGTTGCGGAGCACAGGCTCTAGGTGCGTGGGCTTCAGTACTTGCGGCACACGGGCTTAGTAGTTGTGGCTTGCAGGCTCTAGAGCACAGGCTCAGTAGTTGTGGCGCGCAGGCTTAGTTGCTCCATGGCATGTGGGATCATCCTGGAGCAGGGCTCGAACCTGTGTCCCCTGCATTGGCAGGCGGATTCTTAACCACTGCGCCACCAGGGAAGTCCACTGATGTTTTTTCTAACATCCTACCTCTGCCCCCATCTTTGCGCTAACCTTCGCCAGCACGAGCCTGGTCTCCGCGGCTGGGCACTGACAGATGGAGGGGGCTGAGAGGGGCGGGGCCGTTCTCACAGACCTCCCGCTCGTGTCACACAGGTTTCAGATGCTGACTGGGATGACCTGTGGGACCAGTTTGATGAGCGGCGGTATCTGAATGCCAAGAAGTGGCGCGTCGGGGACGATCCCTACAAGCTGTATGCTTTCAACCAGCGGGAGAGCGAGCGGATCGCCAGCAACCGGGTGGTCCCGGACACTCGCCTTTTCAGGTACTTCCTGCTGACCCCTCCCCACAGTCGGGACAGGCCCACGGCCAGCTCGATTGGTGCAGTGCCCAGTGCCAGGAATCGGGGCAGACAAGCCATTTGGTGCCAGTTAGACACTAAGGGGTCTCTGATGTGGCAGTGCTGTCTGTGCTGCTTGCTGCCGCGAGCCATCCCAAAGCGCCCCGTGGAGCGGGAGTGGCCTCCTTCACCTGCACCTTGCCCTCCTCACCTGGGGGTCGCCCTAGGCACACCTGTCATGAAATCAGTGAACACTAAACACCCTGCAGCCAGAACCATCTCCCCCTGGCGGATTCCCATGACCTGGCCTGGCTTTCACACTGGGTGGGGGGGCAGGATGGGTAGGCCTCTGGGAAGTCAGGCTGGTGGTCTCTCCTGTCGCTGGCAGAATTCCTTCCTCTGACAGCCTCACATTTTGCCACATGAGAAGAGAAGCCGGAGGGGCCTCTTCACTTGCCGTTGGGTCCTCCGTCTGCTTCAGAGCAGCTCTTTTACATAGTCTCCATCCTGCCAGCCCCTTGGTTAGGTCCTCTACAAATGGGTTGCAGAGATCAGGCCTGGGGCAATATGGAGAGCTTTGTTTCCCAGCAAAAAGAGGCTTTGTGAAGGCACGTGGCCTCATTGCCAGGCCTTCCTGGAGTCAGCCAGCCCTTTGCCTCCTGGGGAGGCCTGGGGAAGCGGGTCAGCCTCATCCAGCACCTCCCATCTTAGCCTCCACGCTGGGAGGCCTAGCCGTGCCAACCCATGAGGGCGTGTTTCCTGTCTGCTGCAGGAAATTGACATGGCATCCAAAATAGCAGACTGGCAAGCTCGGGGTGGAGGGGCTTGAAGGCAATGTCAAGTGACAGGCTATAGGATTGCTGTTAGCTTCGGGCCTGTGGGTACCGAATTGTGGACCCTGGGGTTTAGGAGCAGGGCAGTAATAATTTTCATGACGAACGAGGCTGGTCAGTCAGGTGGTACTTAAGTTGGCAGTATGGGGGCGGCTGGTGAACTCAGTCTCCCCGATGAGGCTGCACAGCTCAGAACTTTGACTTATACAGTGTATGTCCGTGGAGGGGCTGGGCCATTCATTAGTCCTAAGAGGAGCTGGAGTCCTAGTTTCCCCATGAATAAAGCCAGGGGGCTGCACTGGATGAAATCTGTGGCTTCTTCTAACTCTGAGAGTCTGTGAACTCAACTCTCCCCTCTAGGTACCCATGAGATGCTTCCTTAGCCGCGGGCCCTGGAGGTCTCTTACAACCGGAGGCTCAGGGGATGAGCTTTATCCAGCCCACTCTTTGCTGCTCGCCTGAAAGCTTCTTCAAGTCAGAATCTTGTATTATTCCTATTAAAATTCCCAGCACTTACCCTGGTCCTCGGACCTGATAGAATTTTATTTAAATATTAGATTATTTCACTGAGCAGAGTACATATAGGAGAACAAGGAAGAAGGACCAGGTAGAAGGCTGAGAATTTCCACTCAGCACTTGAGTGGGTGGTGCCTCCCTTATCTTGAGTCCAGATGCTGAGGCCCTCCACAGGGACCCAGGGGTAGCTCCTCGCCAGGAAAGGAGCTGATGCACATGGGTGAGAGCTGTCAGAGCCGCCATGGAATGCTCCTACCTTCTCAGGGAGGTGTCGGGGAACTCACTGAGCAGGCAGGTTCGCGGGGACACCTGAACAGGACTGAAAACTGCATTTAGCCTGTTTTATGATCTGAGAGGCAGAAATGAAAGTGTTTTACAAAGGCTGGACATGGTGGTCATTGTGGGTGAAGAACTCAGCCTGTCCCAAGGATCCGAGTTCCCCAGGTCCAGTTCTGGGCTCCCTACCTGCCCCAGTGTGTTTCTCACTTTAAGTGAGTGTGATCTGCTGGGATTGCAGCAAGAAGGGAAGAGAGGATTTAGACAGAATGCAGACACCCTTTGGGAAGACGACAAGGAAAAGTGTGCAGCCGTATGTCTGCCTTGCGACACTGACCTTGTTCTGTGGGAGCTGGGATTGTGTTCCTCAGAGGAATTCAGATTTATGGATGCTAATCTGAAAGAGCAGGAAGGGGAGAGGACAGGGCATTAGGAATGAGGGCGAGCACATGAGACCAGGCAGCCATGAGCACCTACTGTGTGCAAAGCCCCAGGTGAGCACTGGGAGAAGCTGCCCATCTCCAGGCTGAGTTTGGTACAGGGCTGACCCTATGCCTGCATCACCCTCCTGGTGCTGGGAGTTTCAGAGACCGCAAAGCCCAATGTTCTTCCCTCAAATGGGCCCCACTGAGTGGTGACCTTCTGTCTATAGGGCCTCCCACTTCCAACCCTTACCTCCCGGGGAGTCCGCGTCCGTGAGGATGAAGTCACCAGCTAAGTCCCTTAATCCTTCTGTGATTCTAGCCTCTCTGCTGTATCCTGCCTTCATCCTCATGCAACCCTGGGGCTTGCCTGCCTGGGCTGACAGAGCCCTGGGACCCATTCTCGGGCCCTGCCTGTCCCAGCTCTGACCAGCTGTGGCTGCTGGTGACCTGCACCCACCTGCCCGGGATTCTCCGTGGTGACTGACATCTGGGGCTGGATAACTGTGTGCTGTGGGGGGCTGTCCTGTACTTTGGATGTTTAGCAGCATCTCTGGCCTCTACCCACTAGATGCCGATCGCACCTCCCCGAGTTGTGACAACCAAATATGTCTCCAGACATTGCCAAATGTCTCCTGGGAGCAAAATTGCAATGAGAACCCCTGCCGTAAAGCCAGCCCTGCTTGTTACCTGAGTTCTCAAGAATGAACATAAATATGCCTTCTCAGCTCCAGCCAAAGGATGAGACCGTATCTTCCCCCTAAGGTAGAATCAAGCAGAAGGCGGTACAGCCCAGGGGTTAACAGTATAGTCTCTGTGATCAGATCACCCTGTTTCCAGTCCTGCCTGTGCTGCTGACTAGCTGAGCAAACTCACCATCGCCTGGCTTCTCTGGTCCACACTTTCCTCTTTTGAAAAACAGGGATAAAAATAACGATACCTACTTAATGCACTTTTCATAAGGATCAAATAATCTATATGTAAAGTACTTACATGCTTCTTGGTAAATAGTAAAAAAAAAAAAAAGAAATTCATTGATGTTATTATTACAGGGTAGTAATATGGGCAGGCTGGCACTGCAGGGCCAGAAATGGAAGGGAAGGGTGGGGGTGGGGGGTCTCCTGAGAAAACTGAAGATGCTCATTCAAGAGATGCAGCCAAACCCCAAGTGTTAGGAAGGGGCATTAGGAAGATTGCTAAGTTGTCAGGAGTGGTGGGGGGCAGGGAGGAACAGAGGAAGATCTCAAAGGTAAGTTCAATGCTGGAGAAATGGGCGTGGAGTGCTTTTCACTGTCGTGGTCCGAGTGTGTGTTGGAAAAGAATTTCCAGACACAAGGCAGAATGCAGGGAAGATAGAGTTAATTAGAGAGAAGGTCGCTGTTTAGAATAGCGGGCCGACTTCCTGGTCGCCAGGGAAAGCCGACCCTGAGCATGGGTTGCTTGCCTGTTTTTATAGCCAGGGAACCTGCAGTTATCTGCTGACTGGGCAGAGAATGTATAATTTTAATGTCCTGAGCGAGAGAAAAATGGGGCAAATGTCTTTCCTTACATGGGATGGGCAAGGGACATGGCATGCTGCTTGGGAAAGTTTGGGACATTGCAATGGTTGCATAGTACAGAGTGAGAGGAGTCCTGTAGCTCTTTGTTCCGGCAATATTGGCCCTCTGAGTCTATCTTGTTCTTTGTCCTTGGAGCACACCACAGCCACGAGTGGAAGTCCCAGCAGTTCTCAATCCAGGCATCTCATATAAGAATCACTTGGGAAACTTTTAAAAAATGCAGACACCATCCTCCGACCAGCTGAATGTCTTTTTTCTGAGCTCCTCAAGTGATTCTAGGGGACAGCCGCTCTAGGTAAGTGTTTCTCAAACTTAAATCATCTGAGGTTCTTGTGAAACTGATTTCAGCAGGTCTGGGGTGGGGCCTGAGAGAATGTAGTCCTATCACGCCCCCAGGTGCTGTCGATGGATGGGCCATGGCTCGCATGCGAATAGCAAAAGTTTAGAATGCTGGTTCTCCGAGTGTGCTTTCCCAAACCAGGAGACCAGCAGCACTGGCATCACCTGAGACTTGCTAGAAATGCAGATTCTCAGTCTCCCCCCAGAACTACTGAGTGAGGCACTCTGGGTGGAGCCTGGCAACCTGTGTCTCAAGTGCCACCAGTGATTCTGATGCCTGCTCACACTTGCAAACCACAGAGCATCAGCTGGAACCGCGGCCTCCTTTTGTGGAGCAGATGAAGTCCATGGGTGGGTTGGTCCGGCTGAAAGGCCCAGGGTTTGAGTAGAAAGCAGGCCCCGGAATGCCTACCTGCCTACACACTGCAGCCCTCTCTCTCTGTCCAGGTCACGGGACTCTGCCTCAGGCCCCGTGGAGACCTCTGGCTTTTCTGCCCCTTCCTCTTCTCAGTTTCTTCAACCACATGGTCTATATGCTGCCATCCTCTTGGCAATTGGCATCACCTTTACCAAGAAGCTCCTACTGTGGCCACTGGCCCACCCTGGACTCCTGATTCCTTTGTGGGACGGACCGCATGGACACAGCTTCCCGCTCCCTGTCTGTGTTCCCATCATGCCTTGCAGCTAAGGTTCTACTAGTAGTTATGACAGTAGTTGCCCTCTAGGGGGAGAACTCTCTGACGTGTGATAGGAATTCAGTAAATGTTTGTTGAGCAAATGAAAGGGAGAGTAAGCCTGGAAAGACAACTGACAACTCTTTTCCTATCTGCCTAATGAGTAAATAGGACAAGAGGAGCTAGAGGAAGCCCCCTTCTCCATATCCTCCCCTCCTCGTGGGCTTCAGATAAGGGATCAGGAGAATAGCCTCCGTTAAAGGAAAAAGGCCTTTTTCCTTAGAGTTCTGATTACTGAAAAGGGAAGAGTGAAGAAACAGCACGTGGGAGGGGTCTGAGCTTATTAAATTTGCTTCCAGCTTTCCTACCACAGTAATTGGATTATGATTTATAGGATGCGTTTAGACAATGCCTGAAACAGAGAGCTATTAGCTGAGCATTAGAGCAGGTGCTGCCTAAAGGGCGGGCACTAGGGGAGAATGGCTTAGGAATCCAAAGGTGCACAGGTGGAGTGAGGAGGGGAGAAAGGAGGAAGGCTGTGGAGGTTTTCACCTAACAGTCCGCTGTGCTGATTGAAAAGCAAGTACATTGGTGGTGTGGAACCCCAAGGCGTGGTGGGGCGTTATGTGATAGGAGAAGCCCCAGAGGGGCCGGGGGGTTGATCCCCTATGTGGAATGAAACAGAGTCACCATCTTTCTCTTGGTCCTTTGCCTCGAGGAGTCCACGGTATTTTGTGGGAGGCAGTGGGGTTTACCTGGATCCTGGGGTGACCAAGGTGAGAAGTAGGAGATAAGACTGGGGGGCAGGCTTTGAACTCCCCTTTCCAGGGTTTATAGGGGCCATGGGGTCCATGGGGTGGGCAGTGAGGATAGTTTAGAAATGAGTGTCTACAGTTTCCAGTGGATCTCCTCATTCACCCTGTGGGGTCAACACACCTTCCCTTGCCCACCCCACCCCTTACGTAACCTGTGACATTTTCGCAATCTCGAGATGGAAACCTGCTGTCATGGGCCTTCAGACATGTCTTTGCTGCGGCTTGGTCTCCTCATCCCCAATTCAGGTCTTGTGAGAGGAGTGGGGACAAGGTATCCAGCAATGGCCTTCTCCGCCTGACCCTGCCCCTCTCTCGACTTTTTCTCATCGGTCGTTGGACTAGATAACCTCGAAGCTTTCTCATTCCCTGAGTGCCACACAATTGTAGATGGGTTCATTCATCCATGGTGGTTGGCCTTCTCTTTCCAGCTATAAACACATACACACACTCTGCTCTCCCACCTGCCTCGTGTGAACACAATATTGGGTGCTTCCTCGGGGCGTCCGAGGCCTGAATTTCCCCCCAAGGGCCCATAGTTCTGTTCAGGCAGATGAGAGCCTTCATTTCCAGGGCACCGCCTGAGTTCTGTGGGGTCACAAGGATGCATAGATGTGGCTGCCTGCTGGGGGATGGGGGTGAGGTGCCGTAAATAACTATTTCAGTGTGAGGAAGAGACGGCGTCTCGCTGGGGCGAGGCTGAGAAGATTTCCCAGGGGAGTTCTGCTGTCTATAAAGCATTGACAGGTCCAGCAAATAGTCCTCGTCTTCCAGTCCTGCCACTCCCATCGCCATCACCACAGTCTGGTGACAACAGCTGGATTTGCCATCATCTGAGTAGCAAATAAAACGCCTGGCAGGCAGGAAGCCATTAAATGGAGGCACGCCCCTCGAGAAGGGGGGAAATATTTTGATAAAGCACATGTGTATTTTCGCTGTTGCCTAGCAATGCTTATTATGGGGTTGCTTTGATTGCAGGGGAGCAGGTGGCAGGGTGGATGCGCCCCTGAGCCGTGGGCTGGGAGGAGGAGGAGCTGGGGGGCCTCAGGAGGTCACCTCCCCCTGGCCGTGCTGGGTCTGATTGTGCCCCTCGGCAGGTCTTCCTGGGCTCTGTCCAGTGCGGTGCAAAATGGTTCAGACAGTGGGATGCCCATCGCTTGCCTGGAGGGAAAATTCCGCACTTCGATCCATCTCACCGGGAAGACATTTCTCCTTTGCTGCTTTTCATTCTGGGAAATGAAGGGGCCGTGGCCCAGCCTAGGATTGCACTTCTCCCTCCTTGTATTTACTCGGTGGGACTGGCTGCCAAAGATCATCATTTCTCTCCCTGTACTCGTCACTTAGCGGTAATAGGATCAAAATCTTTATGGCTGGAATGGCCAAGCGTAAAAAATGTTCATATTCCCTCAGAGTCAAGACGATTCCACTAGCTCAGCATAGGCTTGGTGATTCCACATCAGGGTGGAGGGGAGGGGGAACCCATCACAGACACTTAGCTTTGCGAACAAGCTCTCCCATCTGTTGCATTCTGGTCCCTCCTGTGCGCCATTTTTCAATCCAGGAGTTTGCGAGCCTGTTGACAGTGGCTGTGAGAGTGCTTCACTCCAGAGCATCTCAGTTTCAGGGAGCTTTGGAAGAGAAGAGCGGGAGGAGTTTCCCAACAATCTGGAATCTCTCAGCAGGAGAACTGTGTCTGCTGCCCTGGGTACCACTGTTTGTAGGACGACCTATAGGGCCTGGGAAGGGGTTCTCACCAGGCTGCAGGGAAAGAAAGACCGTAGAGGCTGAGAAGGCAGGTGCCTCTGGGGTAGGATTCCTTCCACTCAGCTCCCCTGTCCCTCATGTGCTGCCCCTGCAGGTCCCTCCCTCACTCCCCAGCCTGCTCTGTGAGTTTCAGACAGATTTCCCAAAAGGCCAACTCTTCAGCCTTGGAAAGGGGACCGGTCAAGAAAAGCTTGTGATGAGAATTCACCTGGACAAACTGCCTTAGCCAATGTTTTGTCATACGTTGTTTCCTAGTTAGTTCCCACCACCTTGATGTTTTATTGTGCGTCTCACTCATTCACTCACTTCCCCATTCATCTGCTCATCCATCCACTCAGCACATGTACGAACTAACTACAAGCCAAGCACTGTGACAGGAATTGGCCTTCTGTCTCCGGGAGCTCATGGTCTAGTGGGAGCAATGCACGGGGACCGATTCCTGATGCTCATACGTGGATTGCCCTGAGCCCACGTCCTTCACGCACAGCCTTCCTGCCCTTGACCTCCTGCCCTGTCTCTGGTTGGGTGTAGCTATTTCTGTCTTAGCCATGGAACAAAACACAGGAGTTAGGAGCTTTCCCGAAGGAAAAAGATGAAATAGCGTTAGGCTGACATATGGAGGAGAAGGAATTGATGTGTGGATGGGAAGCAGAGGCTTTTTGAAGGAGATGGCATCTGGACTGAAACTGGGGGAGACAGGTAGGATTTTTGCAGGTGGGAGGCATTCCAAATTGAGGGAACAGTGTACCAAAGGCAAGGAGATGGAAGAGCCACAGGGTTTTGTGGGAGTCCGTCCATTTTCCTTGGAGGGTAGGATAATGGAGGGGAGGAGTGGAGGAGGATAATTCTGGAAGGGATACTTGAGGTCATGTGTTGGGGCAAAGCCTTAAATTTGGGGTAAGGACCTTATAGTTGATTCAGTAAACATTGGACCACTTTCACTTCACACTGGCCTTGCCTCTTCATCACAGCGACCCTGAGAGATGCCCTAGGCAACACATCCCTGGCCAGCACCATATCCTGGGAGCTCCTTCCAGGAGGGCGGGGACCAAGGTAGGAATGAACAGGACTGTGCCAAGCAGCAGTGATGCATGCCCCCTTTCCTGAGAGAAGGATGGGCAACGGTACAAAACCAAGCTTGGCCTCAACCAGGGGCCGACCTAAGAGAGTGGCACGCAGTGTGGGATCTGGCTTTGAGGTTCTGGCATCCTCAGGGTGTGGGTGTTGGATCTTATACCCAGGAATTTACTCTGAGGTGAGGTGGGAGAAGTGAGAAGCCAGAACTGGTTCTGTAGGAAAAGGACCTGGTGGGGACCTGGAAAAGGGGTCTGGCCTTCACCCCCAAACTAACTGCTGGGCTTCAGGATTGAGCACCAAAACTGGCTGTGGAGATTTGGGCAGAAGAGCAAGACCAGCAGATCAATCACATAACTAGGTAAGGAGATCAGGCTCAGAGAGGTTAAGACACTTGTTCAAGGTCACACAGCTAGTCAGCACTTAGCTGAAACTCAAAATCAAGTTTTTAGCTTTTAAGGGGTGTGTGTGTGTGTGTGTGTGTGTGTGTGTGTGTGTGTGACTTGTGCTTATAGGAACAAACAGAAGAGATGATGCATGAGGATTCTGGGCTTCAGATAAGATAGTGTGATATTTTTATTTTAGTTTTGCTTAGAGGCACAGAAATAACATATTTCAATTGGCTAGTGGAGTCAGTAGTTTCTGCTGGTGTTCTGTCCCTGAGGCCAAATTCTAATGGTCAGGTACCCCAAGAAGAACCCTGTGTGGCTTTGAAAGGTACTAAATGGCCTTGGTTCTGGGAGCAGATTTCCCTTCCTCCTCCTTGGGTTTGTCCCATTTATTATTACATGATGCCTGAGGAATGAGGCAATGGAAAGAGATGTGGAAAGAAACGAAGAAGTATGTTCAGTGCCCAGAACAGGAAACTGATTCGGAATTAAATATTTGCCGTGAAAGAAAACCCCCACAATACTTATTAGGATCTCTCTTCATCTTACGTAAACTCTCTACGAAAGTATTACATATTTACAGGACAGTTCACACTTCGTACATGTACAGCTTGATGAACTTTTCCTAAGAGACGTTACCCATTTTCTTACATCGAGCGCCTCGATCAAGGACAAGACCCTCAGTCTTTGCCAGAAGCCACCTTTGTTCCCCACTCCTGCTCACCACCATGAGTAACACTGTCTGGACTTCAGACACCATAGACTAGCATTGCTTGTTCTTGAACCATTTGTAAATGGAATTACGCAGGCTGTGCTGTGTGTCTGTCTCCTCTCAAAGGTAATTGTGTGAAATCCAGCCAGATTTTGCAAGACAGCTTCTTCCTCCTCATTGCAGTATAGTATTCCTTTGGAGGAATGTATTACAACTTCTATATCTGTTCTACTGTTAATGCTTTTTGGGGGTTTTTCCAGTGTGAGAGTCTTCTGAATAGCGCTCTTATGAGTCACCTTGTATTTGTCTTCTGGTGAACAGGCATATATGTTTCCGTAGGGTGTATCCCTGGCAGCTTTTCTAAATATTGTCAAACATCTTAGGAAGCGGTTATACCATTTCCACCCCCACCAGCAGCATGAGAGTTCCGGTGGCTCCACATCTTTGTTGCCCGTCACTCACTATTGTCAGTCTCTTTCATTTTAGCCTTTCTAGCGGCTGAGTAGTGGTATCTTATTGTGGTTTAAATCTGCCTTTCCGCACTCATCTGTGAAGTGAAGCACCTGTTCCTAAGTGTATTGGCCACTGGAATACTTGATCAAGGCTCTTGCCCCTTCCCTATTCATCTTTCTATGCTCTTTGCCCAAGAACCAAACACAAAGCCTGGCTTTTAGTCCATCCTCAATTACCTGCTCCTCTTTTGATTAGTTTTTGGCATTTTGTCCCACATCTTGGCAGCGTGATAAAATGGGGGGAAAAACAGCTGGACTGAGTGTGAGAAGATCTGGGTGCCATCTAAGATACACCCCAACTCTTCAGCCCTCTGAGTGACCGTTTCCTCACTTGTAAGAAGAAAGAAGTAGCTCAGAGATTGTTATTAAGGTCACTTCTAGCTCTGTTGCTGGTGGAAAATACTCTGCCAGTAAGAACGTGCGGGAAGTAACTTAGGAACTGACTCAGATTGGAGGCTATTTCCAGACGCAGGGCTCCCTCCAGCTCAGCAGCACCTCCCCGCCCCCAAGGCCCTGGATTAATCGTTCTGCTCACACACTTCCCTTCCTAACAGCACTCGAGGGCCCCGCAGAACCAGTAGAACTGTGCTTTTTTATTGCTGCCCTGGCCATTTCCTTGCATGGCCTCCCCCACACCCTCGTGTGCCTTCCTCTCAGTGGAGGTCACCAGACTCCCTTCCAGCTGGAGATCCACATGTAAGCTGGTTTGACACCACCTTTGCACTTATCCGAAGGTCTCAGGATCTATTAAACAGAATGACAACAAAACCATTTGCCCCTGGAGTTGACACGTCACGTGGGTGGCAGCTTGACTGCAAACTGGTGACCTGCCCACGTGTTTCAGTCGAGTATAGGGAGTTGTAACATATGGACTTTTTCCCTTTAAAACCTAGGATGCTGTCATATTCTGTTACCATTATCCCCTACCCCACCTCCCCCCACCCCACCCCCAGCGCTCTGAAGAATATTTGGCATGGTGTGATGCCCCTAGCGCTGGAGAGAAACAGGGCTGGCAGGACTGGCTTGACAAGACCCAAGGAGGCTCAGGGCACCTGCAGCAATTCCTAAGTGAAAGGTTAAACCTTGTAGTAAGTCCCTGGATAAGAATAATCATACCTTATATTTATAGGAGACTTTCCAAAGCACTCTCACATCTCTTACCTGTGATGTCCTCAGTAGCCCTTTGGGTAAAGGGGCCATTGTCATTTCACAGAGAAGGAAACTGAGGCCCAGTCAAGGCAACTGGTTGACTAAGTGGCAGGATAGTTCTCCTTGCCATGTGAGCTTAGAGAGAAGGCACCTCTGCCACTTACTAACTGGTCCTTGGGCGAGTTACTCAACTCCCGAGCCTCAGTTTCCTCATCTTTAAAATGGGAATAATAATGGTACCTAGGGTTGCTGTGAGGGTGAGCAAATCCATAATCCATGTCAAATGCTGAGCCCAGTCTTTAACCCCTAGTAAGCACTTGGTGACTTTTCGCTGTGGTCACGAGCAGCCCAATTGGTATTAGTCTGAGGACCAGCATTAGCACTCAGGCCCTGGAGTCTTTTCACTGCTCCACAGCTGTGGGTAAAAGCAGGTCCAAGAGGCAGGGCAGAGAGGGTGACAGCCTTGAACCAGAAGAAAGGGGTGATATGAGTAAGTTTGGAGAGGTCCTGGCTTGGCGCCCTGTCCCCCACCTCCGAGTTGGGGTGCTCTCCAAGAGCAAGGCAGGCAGGGGTGGAGGGGGCGCGGGCAGGGAAGTTGTGCAGAGAGCATCCTGCCTCAGCCTTGGCTCTCAGCACCGAACACTTCACTTGCCTTAATGTCAGACTTTGAAAACTGGAACGCAAAATAAGCCATGAGGCAATTGTGATGCTGCGTCTGGTAAAATTTGCACTTTTCAGATCCTGGGGATAGATGCCAGGGCCAGTAGAGGGAGTGATTTAAGGGCCGGGGGCCAGGAAGTACAAAATGTGTTTGACAAGAGATGAAAAGAGCAGAGACAAGATGACAGCTGTGGGTGGGAGAGGCTGTGGGAAGGAGGCCGCCCGTGGGGCCACGGTGAAAGACAGTGGGATGGAGTGACATGAGCCCCAGGGGCTGAGGACGGCAGGAAAACTCACTGAGGGATGTGTGACTTGATGGAAGAAGGGCTCTGCTGGGGGACCTGTGGCATCATGTGGCAGCCAGGCTTCCATCTGGACTGGCAAAGGGCACGATCAGCAAAGGTCCCGTGTGGGGTCCTTGGTGTCCTGGGTGCAGCAAGAGGAGCCATTTATATAGGATTCAAGTGTATCGTTTCCGACAGCTCTCATCTCCTGCCCTCACCTCACCCTCTCAGTGACCCTGAAGCCAGCCCGATCAGGCATCATCACCTCCACTCTCCTGTTTTCCTGCTTCTCGCTGTCTCTCTTTGATTCATCACAGGGACACATCATTTTTTCCTTACCCGAAGCCTTGCTGAGCCTGCCTGTCAAGACATCAAGTACCCAGTCTGCTCTCACGTCACCTGCTGCATCTCAGGGCAAGCCCACTGTTCACCCTGTGACCCAAGCCAAATCCTTGGCGTCCCCCTCCTCTCTCACCCTCGCTTTGTTGAGTCTGCCTCCTAGATAGCTCCTGGTCCCTGCCCTTGCTCCCTGCTCCCTGCTGTCCCCTCTACCCGGGTGACTGCAGCAGCCCCCAGCCACCCTCCCACTGGGCTCTGGCCCCATTCCACCCTCCACGCCTCCTCCACGGAGAGCATCCCAGATGTAGATGCATCGCTCCCTAGCCAAAATCCTGCCATACTGCCAGCTCACCCCACCCCTGAAGGCACACCCACCCCAGCCAGACCCGGGCTCGCAGCTGCCTGACTGTACACAAGGATTCACGCCTTCCCATCTTCGCTGTTCTCTCTGCTTGGGATGCTCTTTCACCTTTCTGGAACCCGGGTTGGTGGGGTTCCCACGACACAAAGACATTTTGCCCCCTCAGGCTAAGTAGGGCAGCACCTCCTACTCATGTGCTCACCTCTGAGCAGCACCTGTTACCCCAAGTTTTAAGCTCTCCCTCGCTCCTCCTTGAGCGACATGATCAGGGATGCTGACTTATCTTTGCACCTCCCTCCAGAGCCCTGCACGGTTCCTGGCACTCAGATGCTTCATCAGTATCAGCTGATGGCTGATGGAGTCAAAGAGCAGCCCACTGGATTCATTCTCAAACCATCTACTGAAAACATCAGGGTTTGGGAGTGCAGGCGTGGAAATGAATCCTCAGAACAGAGGGAGAAAATCAAATCACAGGAAATTTAAAACCACCTTCACTCCACAAAGAATTCTCTGTGTTAGCACATAAATCCAGGACCATAATCAGCCAACATTTATTGATCAGACGATTCCCCTGACACGTGGTAGGCACCTTATATATGTTCTCTCAGTTAAGCCGCACAACAGCTTTGCTGCGTTCCTGGGTGTAGAGGTGAGGACAGGGACTGCAGTCGGTTGAGTGACTGGCCCATGGGAACCTCAAGCAGTAGAAATGGGGCCGCTGTCCACGGGGATGATGGCACAGCCATGCAGAAGGGGGAGGGAGGCCAGGGAGCCCGTGAAGTACAGTGGAAGCGCTGACCTGGACTAAGCATTGCACAACCGTTCCCGTGAGGCAGCCCCAGAAAGGTTGGATGGGGAGGCGTGTGGAGGTCACGGCACAGGTGTGACCGAGGGGCAGTGGACGGGATCAGCAGGGCCGGAAGGCTCAGGCCAGAGAACCGTGGGGCAGGGCTGGAGGGTTGACACGGTGGTGGGGGCCTTGGGGTGCTACCAAGGTTTGGCTTAGGTGACTACCAAAGGGAGGGGGAGTTATGTGTGTGAAGCAGGGTGTTAGGAAGTTTAACCTGGAAGGTCGGGGGTAGGGGAATGAGATGAGGCCATTGCAGCCCCACAGACCAAGGGCGTGGGCAGGTGGGAGTGAGAATACAAGGAGGGGATGGAGGCAGAATTTGGGACAGGACTGACTCGGGGATGGACTGACAGTCTAGAAGGGTGCAGGCGGGCATGGGAAGGCTTGGCTTTTTACCTCCCCAGCTCAGACCTTCCACAGGGGCCACTGTGAGTCCCCTGGAGAAGAGGAGATGTTGGATGCTTGGCCCTCAACCAGATCATTCTGGAGCTCAGTGTGCCGGGCCTGACCACATCCCTGGAGTCACTAGGCTACAGGTCTTATCTCCGCTGCTTCCGTTTGTGGAATACTTGCCCCTTCAGGTAAAGAAAAGGGAATGACTCTTTTCTGATCATTTAGCTGGAAAGTCAGAAATATCAGAAAATAGCTCAGGTAAGATCAAGGGGAGACAACCTTCCTTAGCAGGTGAGGGACACCCAGACTTGTGATTTTCCATCTTTCCAGAACCTTCCAGTGTGCAGACTTCAAGAACAAAGACAGAGAGAAAGGTCAATATGAAACAAAGGTTTGCACGCGAGTGAGCTGGCCGACCATCAAGGGGCGCGCTAGTGGAGCGTGAGAGCTCAGAGTTGGGAACCAGACCATCTGGTGTGACATTGAATCTGTTGCTTACTGACTGCGACCTCACAGACTTCTCCACGACGGGAGAGGAGGTCTCAGAGCAGCCACCTCAGGGAATGTGTGTGCAGATTTAAAGCTCTTGGAAGAATACGTGATACATAGGGTTCCATAAATGTTATCTATTATTACTATCGTGCAGTGTGATTCAAGCAGGACTAAAATAAGACTTGGAGGAGCCCTAGTCTCAGACGCGGAGGAATCTTTTTCAGGAAACATTTCAAAAATAAGCCTTGGCCCACCTCCACACTTCCTGGTCCCAGCTAGACTCTGCATTTGCCTTTTGAGAACGTTCTCCCCTGCATACACACACATGCACACACACGGGCACACAGCTGCCATCTGGGTGGTGCTTGGTACCAACTAATATAGGTCCTGGCAGCATCCCAAGAGACGCCTCTTTGCAGCTTCCTGAGAGCAGCTGATCTTTCTGGAGAAAAGGCGCTGCTACTTCCCCGTGGTTTCCACCAAACCTCAGTGTTCCGCTCGCTTCAAAGGGGCTGAGTTGTCTGGAAAAACACAATGGGTGCAGAGCAGAGCCGTGTTCATTTCTAGGAGGTCTAAATGTGGCCAGAGGCGTCTGCGTTCTCCAGGTCAAGTGTGCGTTCTGAGCCCAGATTGCACCTGACAGCTAGGACAGCGGAAGTGCGTGAGGAGATAAATTGGGGCTAGAGACTGGAAAAACCGTACCAGCTCACAGCATTGGCAGCGCCCAGAGCAGAGCTGCGGCTGCTGGTTCCAGAGCAAAGCAGGGAGATGTCCTGTCTTCTGTATTTAGTGTCCGTGCTATCTACGGAGGGTGGGCATAGACACATCCTAATCTAGTGGGACAAACCCTTGAGCTGTACTTTCAGATGCCATTTGGTGAATTAGTACAGATCTGATCTGTGGAGTTGGGGAAAGGGGAGATGCTGAGGGAGATTTTCTTAAAGCTTAATTTCACAATTTATAATGCTTTTAATTCTGAGGTTGTGGCCTTTTCAAGTGTTTAAACACCCTTTCTTTTATGAAATAACAATAATGCTAGATGACGAGAGTTTTAAAATATAACTTTGCTGCAAAACAAAATGTTGCAAACCGAATAATGTTCTCTATAATTTTTTTAAGTTTTATTTTACTCATATGAAAGAACCCAATATCTGGAAACTATTGTCTGACACTAATGTTGAAATTTTAAATTAGGTTATATACAAGCTAGGTTCACTAATGACCTAGGACAACGATGTCTAATTGAAAAATATGTAAGCCATGAATGTGATTTAAAGTTTTCTAATATTCACATTTTAAAAAGTAACATTTTTTTAAAGATTTTGTTTTAATGTGGACCATTTTTTTTAGTTTTTATTGAATTTGTTACAATATTGCTTCTGTTTTCTGTTTTTTATGGTTTCTTTTTTTTTTTTTTCTTTTTCTTTTTTTGGTTTTTTGGCTACAAGGCATGTGGGATCCTAGCTCTCCAACCAGGGATTGAACCTGCACCCCCTGCATTGGAAGGCAAAGTCTTAACCACTGTACCACCAGAGAAGTCCCTAAAAAGTCCAAAATTTTAAGTGAAATTTATTTTAATAATATGTATTATTTAACCTAATATACCCAAAATTATCATTTTGACATATAATAATGTAAAAAAATTACTGATGAGATGTCTTACGTTTTTATCAGTCTTTGAAATCGTGTGTGTATTTCACACAGCGTCTCCACTCTGATGTATCTCAAATGCCCAATAGCCACACGTGGCTCGTGGCTACCATATTGGACAGCGCAGGTCTGGTAGAAGAGAGCATCTGAGCCATAGTCTAGCAGCCCTATGGGCTAGGATTCAGTCTCTTCCCTCCCACGTAAGGAAGCCTTGCTCATCCCTGGGACTTCAGTGAAAAAGAGGACATCCCAGCTTTTTAAACACAGCTGAGTATTTTCAGTGCAACAGAGAATACATCAGAGCTGTCCACAGGCACCAGATGACTGTCCCAGAAGTCGCCCAGGACAACCTTAGCCCAAGGCTCCCCGTTCTCCCCACATGGCAACAGTCTAAGTTTTGGTGACTTGTTTGGTCTCTTCTGCGTGGCTGACCTTGGCACCTCACTCAGCTTACAGCTCTGCAGCTTCCTTGAGCTGGTGTCACCTGTCACTTGGCAAGGGACATTTTCTCCTCTGGCTTTGCCCCCATGGCAGCCTCGCTTGCTTCCTCCCCGACTCACTCATCCACTCATTACTGTATGTATACTATGTTTAGTCACTGTGCCAAGTACTGAGGTTATAACTATGAATAAGGCCTGGCCTTTGTGGCAGCTAACAGTCAGTAGAAGAGACAGAGAAATAGTTCCCAATGCTTGATAATAAACTACAGTGATGGGGTGAGTGCAGGGTCCTAGGGGAACATGTTAGAAGAGCCTTGGAGATCAAGAAATGCTTCCCAGGGGAAGTACCTTCCAAGCCAGGATTAGACGAGGAAATGTAGCCAGGCCTTTAGAAGAAAGGAGGATGCATTTCAGACCCATGGGAGGGAGGGCGGCACCTGCAGAGGTCCGGAGGGAGAAAGAGCAGGTCAGGCAGAACGTGGCTGGAACTTGGAGGATGTGAAGGGAGAAGTCAGAGGTGATGCTGTGTCACCAAGGATGGTAAGCGGTGATTAAGGGTTTCAACTTTATTTTGTGAGCAGTTGGGCAGTGTTGAAACATGTTAAAGACTTGCAGTTTGGAATGATCATTCTGGCTGCATCATGCAGGAGAGATTGGAAGGGGATAAAGCCAGCTAGGAAGTGGCTGCAGTAATACAGCAAGGACATGATGGGAATAGAGAGAAACGGCCAGGTTGAGAGAGAAGAAAGAAGGATTGATAGGACTAGGTTTAGTGAGATTGGGTGTCGGGGAGGGAGACACAGGATTTGAGAATATCTCTTGGGTTTGGGCACATGGTAGATGGTGAGCTGGGGAACACAGAAGGGTTGGCAGGCTTGGGAGAGGTGCAGGAAGCAGGGGGCGGCCGAAGAGGTCATTGTATGGGGACATCCAAGGGAGGATGCTCATCAGATTAAGGTTAGGCTTGGGATCATTACCAAACAGATGCGAAATTGAAGCCTTGGAAACAAGTAAAATAATCTAAAGAGAAGGAATATTGAGAAGAGGATGGCTTAGGAGAGAATTCTGGAGGGGAGCACCAGAATTTCAGAGGAGGGAAAGAAAAGGAAAACCAAGAAATCGCCTAAGAAGAGGAGAGCCATGCTAGGGTGATTCCACCAAAGCCAAGGGCAAAGAAGCAAACATTAATGCAATGTATGACCCTCAAGGTTAACTACTACAGAGATGACAAGCAAGATAAAGACTGAAAAGTTTCCATTAAATTTAGCAACATGGAGAAATAATAGGGACCTTGGTGGAAATATTTTGAGGGGAGAGGCTGGTAAAAGGGCACTGGAAAGCAGTGGTACCCAGTAAGCCTATGTGGAATAGGGCCTGGGGCCCCTCTAAACCATCTGACAGGGCCCCCTAAGCCTGAGTACTTTAAGGAAACAGCAGGTTCAATAGCCAAGAACTAGGAAATCTTAGCTTGGCCACTGCCTAGCAGGGTGACCTTGGCAGGTCAATTCACTCACTGTTCTGGGCCTCAGTTTGCACATCTCTAAAAAAGGAGGGAGCTGGAAGCAATGTTTTAAAAACCTGTGTCCTACAAAACTCTGTTTGGTAGGGTGTTAAGTGGTAGGTGTGATTCAATATATATCCCATGCATATTTGAGTTCCTGTTATATGCGAGGGATTGTAGGGCAGGGTTTGGGGTCAAAGCTTGGTAAACAGGGGACTAGTGGAAGTCTCTGAACCTTTAACATGTTAGTGTGCGTGGCTGAATCACCAAAAAGTTAATCTAGTAGTTTTCCAGTATTTCTCATGTGCCAAACTTATTTGACTCTTGTAGAGTTTTTTCACAGAGCGTGCATACGCTTCTGCTAGAGATACGGTCCAGCAGCTCACCGTGCAGGGGCTGACTAAGCAGAGGCGTTCTGTGGTCCCTTCCAGTCCAGTATCACAGCAGCCCACGAGTGTGTATGGAGCCAGAGAGGGAACGGTCTTCCAGCTACTCTGGGCTGCAAAATAGGGGCAGAGACTGAGCCTTCGGGGGACTCCAGACAACATGGCTCCTATATCCTAGCGAACCCCTTCCCTAGTTAGCTTGCCATCGTGTCAGCAAAGAACCCTTGGGGCGTTCTTCTTACATGACAGGAAAATGGACTTGTGGAGCTGACTTCTGCGATCACCTGTCTGATATACAGCCTGCAATTAATGATGATGCTGGAAGTGCCCTAGAATTGTCAAGATGTAGGTTTTCTTAGAAATCTGATGCTGCTGGAAGTAGGTGGCTAAGAAGTCCAGAGGGTCCTCCAAGGAGCAAGAAGTGAACTGCAGACCTGAGCTGGCTTGATGGATTCAGCTAAGAACATGGTGATGGTTGGTACCAGGGAATATATTTGTTGGCCTAAATAGACCCATCCTGAGACCAGGTGCTCTGCCAAATGGCCTTGTGTTCATGGAATGGAGGCATGTATCTAAGTCAGCCTTTTTTAGCTGGATTTCTGCAAGTGAATCAAGCCTTAAAGCCCTACGACATCCATTGTATGAAATGAATTAACTTCCCCTCTGTGCACGTGGAAGGGTACTAGTTAGGCACCATCCATGGGAGAAGTGAGAAGAGAGTCACTTAAACAATTTTCTGTGTATTTGATTCATATTAAGAAGCCCGAAAGGAGCTGAAACTATAAAGGTTGGAACAACCCCCAAAGGTACCCCTGAAGAACTTCCCTCTGTATGTAGGGCCCATGGGAACCCCATACCTAGCAGCATCTTGATGCCAACAGAGCATGAATGAAGGGTCCAGTGGGGATTCTGGAGCTCCATGCTGGGAAAATTGTGTTGCCTTTGCATAGTTCTTCCACCAAGTACCCAAGAAAATTTACCTTTGACCCCGGGGCAGTGAGAATCCCTGGTGGACTTGGGTTTTCAGGAGCTAAGGGTACCTGTGTTCATTTTCTGTTGCTACATAATAAATTACCATGAAACTCAGTGGCTTAAAATAATGTTTATCATCTCCCAGTTTCTGTGAGTCAGGAATTCAGGTATGGCCAAGGTGGGTCCTTTCCTTCGGGGTCTCTCGCAGGCATTGCTCAAGGTGTCAGCTGGGGCCGCAGGCGTCTCGGGGCGCTTCTCGGGGAGGACCCTCTTCCAAGTTCACTGATATGGTTGTTGGCAGGATTCAGTCCCTCATGGGCTATGGACCAGAGGCCACTCTCAATCCCTTGCCATGTGGGGCTCCCCATCAAGGCAGCATACAAGCCAAAAAGACGGAAGTAACCATCTTTTGTGACCTAATCACAAAAGTGACATCCCATCACTTTAGCTGTAGTCTTTTCCTTAGAAGCAAGACACCAGGTTCAGTCCACACTCCAGGGGAAGAGATTACACGAGGAGGTGGGGGCTGGGGCCTTCAGCTGCCCCCCACAGAGCCCAACCAAGTTCCTAAGCAGTTCACGTCCCTGCCCTGGCCCACGTATCCCCTTCCCAGGATACTAGAATTTAATAACATGCTCAGCAGGGACTTCCCTGGTGGCGCAGTGGTTAAGACTTCACCTTCCACTGCGGGGGGGCGGAGGGGCGGTGTGTGGGTTCAATCTCTGGTCTGAGAGATGCAGGTTCAATCCCTGGTTGGAGAGATAAGGTCCCACATGCCTTGTGGCCAAAAAAACCAAAACATAAAACAGAAGCGGTATTGTAATAAATTCAATAAAGACTTTAAAACAATGGTCCACATCAAAAAAATCTTAAAAGATAATAATATCCTCAGCAATTCAAAACATGGCAGTGTTGTGGAACAGCAGATCTCACCGTTACCTTAAGGATCTTTTATGAGCTGCAGGATTTCTATAACACTAAATGAGGGCGGCTGAGACAAGAGATAGGCACAGTATATGTTTATGTGGATGAGCAAATTAATCTGCATGTGAAATCCCAGTGAAATTGACATGAAATAAAAATTTCATGCCTTACAATGTATCAGCGTTGCCCATGAAATGAGATTAAAAGGAATTTCTGGTTTTACAGCTGTCATACTTTTTATACTGCTTGTGTTTTTTCTCTTCTGAAGAGTCGGGTTTGAACCTAGAGACCAGTCACAGATTTGGCATTTTATAGTTTTTGGCCATCTTCCTCTTCCTCATAGCTGAGAGTGGGTTTCCTTGCATAGAACTGAGCTGGGATGTGTTAGGTGTTCTTGGTCCCTGTCCTAAGGGAGCTGACATTCTGGGAAGGTCACTGGGCCAAGAGCTTTCCCTCTCTCGTCTTTTCTTCCTCACACATGTCGGCTTTGGGTGGGGAGTGTTGGTAGCAGGGAAATGCGAAGGGGATATGGTCCCCGTGGGGCCTCTTCCGGGCTAGAGCGGAGGACACAGGGGGACAGAGACGGAAGTGGGGAGCGAGGGAAGGCTGTGCCCCACCCACCTGCACAAGAATCCAGATTGTCAGCCACTTGGAGACAGTGTTCTCCCAGGAAACTAGCCCCAACCCCGCTTTACATCTTACATCTGTTTCCCTTGGCCTCTGCAGCGCAGAGTTCAGGCAGATTGCACATGCGGAGAGGATAACCCAGTCGTTCTCTATGCCTGGCCTGCCTTTGGAGTGGGCGCTGGACCTGCGGGAATCGCGGGACAGACCGCAGCTTTCTGTTTAAAAACAGGTTCACGCACCTGTCAGGGCCTCGTTGAAATCACCCAGGAGCCGCCCTTTCAGGCTCCATCTAGGCGTAAGTAAGAGCACCTGTTGGGATGTTCCTCTGGTGGCCCAGCCAGCAGTGTCCCAGGCTTCTTGTTGCTTCCCCGGGAATGGCAGGCAGTCTGTCCCTCTCTGATGGATTCTAGAACTCAGTAGAAACTGCTCCTTGGGGTGGTGATCGAGTGTCAGCCCGGTCCGCATGGTGTGCAGGGCACAGAGTGGACCTGGAGGACAGCTGGCAGCTATGGACACCGTGATGCCTGGAACAGGGCTGGCATGGGGAGGTGCTGGCTTGGTGACAAGAATGTGCAACAGGCCTGAGCTCACTAGCTGCAGTGAGTTACTTAACCTCCCTGAACCTCAGTCTCCTCCTGAATGAATCCATTAAATACCCTCCCCCACCACCAAGTAGGGCTATTGTGAGCATTAAATACGGGGTGCTCAGGACAGCATGTGGCAGTTGGGGTCACTAAGTAGTCGCTTAAAAACCTTCCCTGAGGTGGGTAATTTCATCACTGAAGTCACTGCCCAGCTCCAGAGTGTCCCACCCTGGGCCTGTGTGACTTCCACTATGTCGTGCTCCGTATTTGTGTGATCTCTCCCCTTTCTCTAACTGCCTTCAGCCCCTCCTCTGGGACACCAGAGCCCTCCCTTCAAGAGTTTGCCTTCTGGACACAGAGCCATTGTCAGCCATTCTGGACATAGTAGTAGTAATGATTATGCTGTCCTCTCTGCCTCAAAGTTACTGGGTCTACCTCTCCATCACTCCCTCCTGTTTTCACACTCGAAAATAGAATCCTGAATGTTTATAAGTTATGACCACCTCTTTAAGGGTGGCATGCTGCGGGAAGACTGTGTGTCCAGGAGGCAAGGGACCTGGGTCGTAGCCCCATCAGGCATGTCACGGGCCGGCCCGGCGGGAGCCGTTCTGCCCAACGATAAAATGGGGATGAAGACGATCCCTGTAACACGATGTTTATGGGCCGCTGCCAGTTTAATGAGCTCGTGCAATAAAATAAAAGGCATGTGCTCAGCATTACATTTCTGTAATAACTGAGAGCCGTCCTCGCTTGGGGTGTTTCTAACATCCCCACTTTGGCACCTGTTCAGGTGCAGGGGCGAGGCAGTGTAGGCAGCAGAGCAGTGACTGGCTGGTGGAGAGTTGGAAAGAGAAGAAAGGGGAAGCTGTGACCCTGTGCCAGGGGTTAGCACCTCCGAACACCTCCCTGGAAGCATCCTCGGCCAATAAACGACACTGAACACTCAAGAAATGGTTGGTTAGGAAGCACTGTGAGACCCAGATGAACTTGGAGAAATTAAGTCAGTTGAATCTTTCTTTAAAAAAAGAAAAGACAGAAACTACACAAGGAGAATCAGTTCATTGGATTGTGCATTATTCAGGAGCTGCTGTGGCAACCAGGACAGCAGCCCCAGGCTGGCATCTGTCTCCCTACACTGCGGTGGTCCCGCCCTTCCTCCTGGTTCCACCCCCACACGCATCTTTCCTGCTCACTAGTTCTTCTCCCCAGTAAAACCCCTGAATCTTTAATAAATTATAAACATGCTTTCTTGTCCATCTGCCGGTGCCAGATCTCAGTGTTGGCAGCCTTTTCCATTCCCCTGGTGCCCCTAATAGATCTCGCTGCTTGATTAATCTTTTAGATCCTGTCACTGAAAGCCCATGCACATTCTGACAACTCATGGCGGCCGGCTTTAAGGATTTTTCCCAGCCCCTTGGCCCAGTGCCCAGGGCTTGTCCCCAAGCCGGATTTGCAGCCCCACTGGGCCTAGAAGGGCAGATGGCTTGTGCACAAGGCTTGGGCAGGTGGGCCCTGCCTAGCACCAGCCCCTCAGGCTCCTGCGCCTTAGCCAGGATGAGTTCACAGCAGGGTGCTAGGGACCAATACCACGTTAGAAATCATGGAACCTGGACGCAGCTCATCTCGGCCACTCACCAGGCGCATGACCTTGGGCGAGATCCTGAGCCTCAGTTGTTCTGTCTGTGGCATAGAGGTTCTCGAAGGCTGTTGTGAGGGTCAGAGGAGAAAAAAGATGAGTCTAGGCACCAAGAGCTGAGAGCAGGGCCGGGAGGAAGACACTACCCCATGCCGGGAGCCGGGATGCCCATGCGTTTGATCCGTGAGGCACCTCCGCTGGCCGGCCCTCCCTGGGCCTGTGCACTATGGGATTTCTGCCCAGCCTCGAGGGTGAGCCCCTGTGCTTTATCCTGCAGGCACAGGAGGCTGGAGGGGGCTGAGGCCCAGGAGCACAGTAGCCCAGGTGCCAATGGACGCCTCTTATGCCACCAATCTGCCCAGGTTAGGAAGTTGGACTGGGTCATCTCCAAGCCCTTTCCCTGGCTGAACTCTGAGTTTGTAATTCTAGTCCATAAGCACTGAACATTGGCTGGAGGCTGGTTCAGCCACTGTGTCGTCATAATAATAATAATTCTCACCACCATTCACTCAGCAGCTATGAAACACCACGTGTTTTGCCTGCATTCTCTGCAGTCTTCACAAACTAGCCTGAAAGGGAGGTGTTTGTCCTCATTTTACAGGTGAAAACGTTGAGGCTCAGCAAAGGTAAAGGACATGCCCAAGGGCACACAGCCAGTTTTCAGCAGATCCAGGATTCTCATCGGTGTCACAGCCCAGGTTCCTTTCCCTTCACTGATGCTACATTCTTTGGTCTCTTCTCCTCCCCTTGCCTCCCAGTGCCCCTCACCCGTTGTCAGACAGGGCAGAACCACTCACCAAAGATGCCTTTTCATCCTGTGCAAGACCTGGCTCCACCCAACAGGAGGAGGAGTCTGCAGATTTGAACTTGATGTTAAAAATAATGATAGTTACTGTTTGTCAAGCATCTATTATTACCTAAGAGAGTCATAATCGGGGGGGCAGGGGGATCTGCAAGTTAAAAATTGTTGTCTCCACTTTCCAGATGAAGAAACAGAGGCATAGAGAAGTAGATAGGATGTCCAGCCACACAGTGGAGCCTCAGCTGCAGAATGGTCTTTGTGGCATTACGTCCAAATCAACCACGCTTATTGGATGTCAGCTACAATCAAAGCTTCTGATCACTGATGCTCTGGGAACCTTTAGCAGGAGAGCCTTGAGCCCAAGCCCTGTTTTATGGATGAGCAGACAGCAGCCTGAAGAGGCAGGTGGTTACCCTCCGTCTCACAGCTGGTCAGTGGTATTCAGACCCCCAGGCCAGTATTCTGTGAACTGCTTCACTGGGCACCCAGCCTGCGGGTCTAGAACCGTGCCGAGACGGGGGTGCTGTACCCCATTTCTGTCCATCCATCCCTACCTCACCCTGTGAGATCCAGCATCTCCTCCTCCATGAAGCCTTCCTCACCCCCCAGGCGGGGGTCGGCTTCCCCCTGCTCCCCCAGCACCCCGGCGTGCCGCCGTGTCACCCTGCAGCCTTACTCTGCCTCCCAGCTGGGTGCCTCCAAGGCAGGAAGAAGGGCCCTGTCCCCAAAAGCTCTCTAAGCAGATAACTCCCGGTATCTCCTGCACCACTTGCCCCCGAATAACTTACCTCACAAAAGCGGGGAACAGGTGTGGAACGGGGCACCGTCTCCAGCGCGGTGCCCAGGCCTGACCCGCGGTGCAGCCCTGGCAGCGCAGCCTTCTCCGTCACCCTGCTCGTCAGTCCTCTCTCCCGTCTCTGATGGAGACCGGGCAGTTCTGCTAAGCTCCCTGCTTGATTCCCTTCCTACAGAGAGACAGGGGATGATCCTTCCGTTCCCTGACATCCCCCTCAAGCCTTTTGGTGCCGACCATGCTCACTGCTTCCTACCCCTCTGTCTGGGTCCCTCCCAGCCTCTCCTTGCCCCCCACGGACCCTGCAGCACACCAATCAAGGGACCCCCCCCCAAGTCCACCTCTGCCAGCCACCTGCCCTCCTCCCCCTCACTGCTCCCAACTTAGACTCAGGTCTGTATCGAAAATATAGGCAAGTCCAAGGCCTCTTCTCACTCAGGGCCATTTCAAGGCATTTTCCTTCCCCTTTTGTAATGGTTATTTAATGCACAACAAATCACCCCCAAATCTTAGTGGCTTAAAACAACAGAAATCATTGATTATCTTCTTAGTCTCTGCGGGTTAGAATTCAGAGCATCTTGGCTGGGTGGTTCTGGCTTGGAGACACTGGAGCTGCCATCACATGAAGGCTTGACTAGAGCTGGCGGACTCACTTCCAGGGTGGCAAGTTGGTGCTGGCTGTGGGCAGGAGGCCTCAGTTCCACCACATGTCAGCATCGCTCCACAGGGCTGCTTGAGTGTCCTCACGACACGGCAGCTGGCTTCCCTCCAAGTGGCCTAGGCAGAGTCTGCAGTGCTTTTATGATTTAGCCTTAGAAGTCACACAATGTCACTTCCATCATATTCTGTTGGTCATATAGGCTAGCCCCGATTCAGTGAGGGACGAAATATACTAGGCATGAGGACCAGTAGGTGAGACTCACTGGAAGCCACCTGGGAGCCTGGCTACCTCCCCTTTTAAAACCATAAAAGGCTAAGTCATCAGCCGACCTAGGAATGCATTTCCTGAATTTCTCTTTCTCCGTGAATGGGCACCTGCTATACTTAATTCTTGTTCTAGGGACACGGAGATAGACAAGGGTCCTTCCCTAGAGGAACTCATAGTCAAGCATGGGAGATAGTCCATCTTGAGAAGTGCCAGAAGAAAGATATGTACAGAATTATGAGAGCACAAAGGATAGTACATTACCTGTCTGGGAGAGTATGGAACACCTTCACAGAAGGAGGGATATTTGCTCTGGATCTTGAAGGATGAGTAGGAGTTCATCAGGTGGAGAAAAGAGAAAGGACACTGCTCCGTGCAGAGGTAATAGTGAGAGCAGTGGCAGAAAGTCATGGCAGCATATGAAGCTGCAGTTGTGGAAGGTCTTGGAGGCTGTGATAGGGAGTTTGGACTTTCTACATCAGGAGCCACTGAGGGCTTCAGGCCAGAGGAGGGCCTGGGCAGAGCTGTGTGGTAGACTGGACATGACTGGCAGGGGCAGGGGGTGGAGGCAGGAAGACTGGTCAGGAGGCAGCTGCACCCCCAGAGGAGTAAAGACTCTCTGGGCCGGGCCCATGGGGATCAGAGAAGGGGTGGATTAGCGGGTGGGATTTAGTAGTAGGTTGACTTGATGTGAGAAGTTGTCTCTGTTGGGGGGAGCACAGGAAGGCCTGAAGGTCATGACCTGCCTTTCCACTGTCCCTTCCCCAGGGGCCTTCCTTTCCTAATTCTTGGCTCCTCGTGACTGACCCATCCCAGCCTGTGCTTGGGTCCTGAACACAACAGCCCTGCCTTCTCTGTGTAAGTCCTCTTATTCAGGGTTTGCTCTTGTAGGAAAAAGCGTTCAGAATTATCAGGGAGGCCAAAGGGACGTCGGGCCTATTGGCCTAGGATTGAGTTTCTTAAGTGTTTCAGGCCACAGACTTCTTTGAGAATCTACTGAAAGCTATAAACCATCTTCCCAGGGGAAAAAAAAAGTTTGCATATACAAGTTTGCAAACCATTTCAGAGGGCTCACAGTCCCCTTGAAGTTCATTCTTGGGTCTCTGGACTCCAAATTAAAAGCCTCAAGCCTAGGAAGAAATTAGAAAATGAGAAAATGAGAAGAGGAAATGTTTGACTCACCAAACATCTGTTATTTACTTCCTTGTTTAATACCCCTGGAAGAGCGAGACACAGGAGGAAGCATTTACCCAGGGCTTGCCCCTGGTGGCACCAGCCTCTCTTGGTGGGTTTATTTCCATTATTATAGTAATTTTCGGGCTGCAGGCTACAATTTTCACTTGCAGTGAGGTATTAAATTGAAATTACCCCAGATGTAATTGTCCTACAAAATGATCCTGGACACGGGGAAATGAGTGCTTTTTCACGATGGAGTTTTATTGCATATGTCGGGTTTTAGGGCTCTGCCTCTTCAAACATGCCAGATCTCGGTGTGTGTGGCAGGAGGTCAGGGGTCAGCATGGTGTGGTGGGCTAGAGCTGCTGGCCCAGAAGATGGTGAGGCCTTGGCTGGCTGGAATGGACACAGACAGGGCAGCAGAGCCCAAGACGTGGGGGTGGGCTTGTGTGGCTACCAGGAACTGCTATGCAGTAACTCAGGCACGCGCGAAATCCCACATTTGCGTTTTGTACATCAGCTTATTTCGGCTCCAAGCCCAAGTTCCCCCGAGGTGGTGGGAGATTCAGCCCTAATCATTCTCAGGGCTTCCTGGCCTCCCCGCCGACCCCCGTAGGGCCAGGTGAGGCCCTGGAGTCTTCGTGCTGTGCAACGGAGTGGCCCCACCAGATACCAGGCATCTGTCCACACCAGTGGTGCCCTTGCTCCTAGCCCTTTAGATCTGCTTTGCCTCTAAAGGTCTTCTTGTCCTGCTGCCCTTCCTTCCCCAGATGCACCCTGCTGGTGTACTGCACGGACCTCCCTCCCACCAGCATCATCATCACCTTCCACAATGAGGCGCGCTCCACCCTGCTCAGAACCATCCGCAGGTAAGAGCCTTGCCGTCTGTCAGCCCTGCAGGCCGGCACTTGGCAAGGGTGTGTCTTCTCGCAGGAGAGGGGGACCGGTTCAAGCGTTTCTAAGTACCTGCCAGGCGCTGTTCAGCACGCTCCACGAGCATCCCGAGGAGTCATTCCTCACGCCTCTTATCCCATTATATAGGGGAAAGATAGAGGCCCGATGCATTGGGTTACTTACGGAAGGTCACTGGGAGTCATAGAGTACTTGGTCCCAGAGTGCTTCCCCTGACCACTGCGCAGGCTGCCTCTAGGACACGAGTGCTCATTTTCACAGCTGATGGGGGAGCTGGGGCCCCGAGAGGCTGAGTACGTCATCCACCCCCCGCATCAGGCTGGGATTAGAACTCAGGTCTGCCAAGTGCTGCTCATCCCAGAACCTGCCTCTCCACAGCCTCCCACACCCGCACCGGGGACCGTGGTGCACACCAGAGCAGCCCGAAGGTAACGGCTGACGTTTGCTTTCTCGCCCGTCACCTTGTGTCCCAGCTGCATTCCCCCTCGGGCCTCCCCATCCACCCTCCACTCCTACTGATGGCCATGCCCTTGCTCTGATAGGTGTCTCCTCGCTGTGTGTGGCCTGTGGGCTGCATGGATTTTCAAAGCCAGCGGCAGCCCTCAGCAGAGCTCCCCTTAGAACACAGACAGGGCCCTGGAGACTTGGCCCGCAAAGCCTCACCCCCATTCTCAGAAAACCCTGATTGTTTTGGCTCCCCTCCCGCATGCTGTGCCCCTTCCCCTCCTCCGGAGCCCCTCTCCCTGTGGCTGCCCTCCCTCCAACATCACGTGGCCGGCCCCCCCTCACTCAGGTCCCCAGCAGCACTGGCATCTTAGGTGGTAACAGCAGCTACCAGTCACTAAGTCCCCTGGTGCGCAGACACACCTCAGCTCATGCTCTCAGAGAGGTGAGAGGCCACCGCTGTGCCCACTTTACAGCTGAGGAAACTGAGGCTTAGAGATAATAAATTAAGGCCCACAGTTGCTCAGCTAACAGTGTCGAAGCAGGGCTCCCACCCTTACACTGTGACCTCAGAGTTCTTCTCAGCAGCCTGAATAGGGTAAGGATGGTCCCAGAGATGGCGTTCAGCATCCCTGGGGGAGGGCTTGGGACCAGGATGCACCCAGCCACGCCTCCAGCAGAGTGAAGGGCTGGCCTTGGGGTAAAGTGCCCGAGGCACCCCCACGCCCCTGGGCCACACAGCCCCTTAGAGCCCATCCTGATCTGCCAGCCCCTCAGATGGTCATCTGAGCCCACAGCGAAGGAGGTAAGATTAAATGTGGGCCAAGGGAGTACAACCAGGCACAGCAAAACCTCTTGTCGTTTCCATCAATGAGCCACACCTTCCCCTCTCCTTCCCTCACGGACACAGCTGTGGGCAGGCACGGCAGTCCGGGTGATGGGAGGGTGTTGGTGTAGACTCGCCCGGACGGTGGGCACCAAGTCTTCTGTGCCACCTGTCACTCACGATGAGTGTCTGCTGTGCAAGGTCAGGGTGTCCCTTAGAAACGCAGGGAGGGCCCAGCCCAAACACTCCGTCTTCTGCCTGGCATCTCCCACGTCCACGGAGGCAGCGGTCCGTGGCCTAGACGTCCTTGGCCACTGGCTGCCTGGTTCCTTCTGCCAGCGGCTCGCCCTGTCTGCCTTGGTCTCTGCACGCACCCCACAAGCTGCTGTCTGATTCAGATTTGCTTTCCCAACAAGGCTTCAGCTCTTGAGAAGAAAATGTCCCAGGTCACTGTCAGGTGTCACCATCAGTCTCAACATAGACTAATAAAGTGCCTTTTTGATTTGGAAGCCAGTGCAGGTGTGTGGGGGGCACAGGGCTCAGGGGTGGTTCGGTGTCTGATTTACCTGGGTCTCTTCTACTGAAGGGAGAACGGAGTTTCTGGGCCTTGCAGGCAAAGCAGGCACGGGGAGCAGAGGGAAGCGATCCCGCAGTATCAGACCACAGCCCCGCCCTGCCACGCAAGGTCGCGTCTGGGCACGCGTGCTGGATGTTTCTGAGAGGACACCAGCACATCCAAGAGAGACCCTTGGCTTCCAGGCTGGCCTCTCCTCCTCCTTGAAGGAGTCTTCTGGTGCTGTGCACCTCCATCCCCTTCCACACACACACACACACACACACACACACTCACACACACACACTCCATCAGGACCCACTTCTGGGCTTCTTCTCCGCACATCTCTACTCTAGCACTTTTTCTCAGATGTAACCCTCAGTGAACTCCTTTCCGTTAAGGCCTGTATCTTATTCATGTCTAACCTCCCTGTGGCATAATAATCCATCCTACAACATAGAGCTGCTTTGGTTAATTCAGGTAAAGGACTGAGAACTGTGCTGGCCCAGAGCAGCCATCCCTGGATCTGCACAGCTCGTGAGCTCTCAAAAGAAAAGAGGCTCAAGGGCACCGCGCTTGGGGTCTGAAGACCCGGGTCAACTCCCCACCCTACTGCTCGTAGCCTTGTGAAATATCTTTCATGTTTCCAACTGTATCACATTTCCCACAAGAAGACATTACCCTGGGACATTGGGGGCCATTATAATATGGGGACCCCAGGTCCTTATACTATGTTTATGTTCTCAGGGGTACTTCCTCTGCTGCCCTCGGACTCACCCCTTTCAGCTCTAAGGCATATTTCTCCTTCTCTTCCTGCGGCTTCACCATCTCTTTATAAGAGTAATAATGATACTTAATGACAATAATACGTGAAATGTATGCTGAGCTTTATGGTCCACAGAACACGTTCTGTCTCTCACTTCAGTTGGGGCCCCGTCAGAGCCTGTGAAGTCGGGGTGCATGTGGTGAAGAGGGGCCAAGGCCACGGAGCTGGGAAACACAGGAGCCAAGACTTGGGTTTCTGACTTCCTGGGTGGAAGTGGGGAGCGCTAGGGGCACAGCCCCAGCGCCTCTGTCTGCCAGCCGGGTGGAGGGCTTTCCCCCAGACCCTGGTGCCCTGCACTCGGAACGGGACTTGGGGCCCATCAACACCATACTCTTCAGAAGGCCCCATGAAGTGCCAGACTGTACCCCGAACTCTGCTGGGCGCTTTGCTCGGAGAGCTCAGGACCTCTTTCCTGCCTCTCAGGAACTTCAGCGTGAGCTAGGGCCCCGGCTCAGACCCAAATGTGGTGCATGAAAACAGCCGGATGAGGGCCCGAGAGCCACGTATGCCCAGACAGGCATTAACATCATCAGCGGGCAGCATGGGAGCGAATTTTAGGGATGGAGGCAAGAGGACTACTTCTAGGAACTTCTGTGGCCAGGTGTCATTTGCCTTGGGAATCTGTACTTCCCTTGTACTCCCTATCCTGTTGCACGAGTAAATCACTAGCCACTGGGAGGGAACTGAATGAAGAGCACTTCCTATCTCACTTTTTTCATTGATGAAAGCATCTTTTCTAAGGTGTCTCTTATCTTTAACTTTCTAGAATTCTGAGGGCTCTGCTGCCAGGCTCTGGCAAGGGGAAGATGCTCGAGGAACTGGGGAGGACTGAGTTGTCCTCTTGTCCCTCCCCACCCCAGTGCCTGGCCAGGCCTCGGTCCCTCTGCCCATCCCTGCCCAAGCTTCTGTGTTGGGGCGGGGTGGGGGGGGCGGTGCTGGGGGCTGGGAAGGCGCACACGGGGTCACTCAGAGCCAAGCAGAGGCACGATGGGGAGGGTGATGGGGGAGGGAGAGAGTCACAGCCTTGATGAGTTAGGGGACTTTTCTCACTTAGGGCTGAGAAAAGCCCTGAAGAATGGTTTATCTTGCCTGGTGTTGCCAGGAGTCCTGTGTATGTGTGAGACCCAGGGCTGCCCCCTTCCTTTTGGAGCATTCTCTGACCCCCTGCCTCCCATGGGGGCTGTGGAGCAGACTGACTGGCCAGTTTATACCTGGGATCTCCTTGCTGTGGGTTTTTGTAATACCCCAGATTTAGAGGAGCAGTCTTTCAGATTAAGGTGGTGAAGAAATTGGACCGTGGGCCAGATGTGCCCACTCTGCCCTTACCAGCTGTGTGACTCTGGACACCTCTTCACCTCTCTGACTCAGTTTCCTTTTCTGCAAAACAAAGACTCTTGATAATAACCACTTCATGTGATTGTGGAGAGGAGTGAATGAGTTCAGGTAGGTAAAGGCCTTAAAACAGTGCCTGGCACAGAGTGAGCCTGGACAGGCGACGGCAGGTGCCCTGAGGCACCTCCAGCCCCAAGAAGCAGCAGGGTTCCAATGCTGTGGCTCTCAAGCTTGAGCAGACAACAGAATCCCCTGCAGGGCTTATTAAAACAGTTTCTCAGGCCCTATCCCCAGATATTCCAACTCAATAGGTCTAGAGTGGGGCCCCAAAATTCGCATTTCTAACAAGTCCCTAGGTATCACTGATGCTGCTGGCTCTGGGACCACTTGTTGAGAACCCATATCATCACGGTTATCCAGCCCCAGATTCTGGGAGCAGCTGCTGTGCGCCAGGCAGGGTGCTAAGCTCCTTTCCCGTGGCTGAGACAGTTGCCCTGACAGTTCGAAACTTCCTGAAACTCTCCAGCTAGTGAATGGTGGCTACGCAGACACAGTGCTTGAACCCAAGTCGCTCTGACTCCAGAGCGACTAAACTCAACTGTCAACCGGCCTCAGGTCTTCATTCAACTGGTATTTATGGAGCGTCTGATAAACACTGCCGGCACATAGCCCCGTGCCGTTCACAAAGCAATTGCAAATACATTTCCTCATTTCATACACACAAAAGCCTGTGAAGTAGGTCAAGTATTAATATCGCCTGCCTTTACAAGGAAAATGTAATTACAGATGGAAATGAAGGCTGGGAGCTGCTTGGCGGCTTGCTCAGGATTGAACGGTAGTAGATGGTGGAGGCCGCCTGGCTCCCCACGCTGCCGTACCTGCTGCTTCTTGGGGGGCTCCAGGGGGCCCATGGTTAGGGCACAGCAGGCAGAAGGCAGAAGGTGCAGACGCCGCTGGCAGCGGCCCTCTGGCGGAGAGCGAGCTGTGGATACAAGTCTCAGTTCTAGAATAATTCCCGGGATGAGGGTGACCCCGGTGTGCCTGGGAGGCAAGCGCTCACTCCCCTGCGAGGCTGTGAAAGGAAAGGGCGCGGAACAGCGTGGTGGCAGTGGAGCAAGGAAAAAGCGTGGCCCTGGAGGAAAGGGAGGGTTGGCTTGGCTGTGGAGGGGCTGGTGAGGTGTCCTGGCAGAGAACTGGTGAGACCAAAGGAAGGAGATGCAACCCACCAGGGTCTGGGTGGTGGGGATGAGGTGGGATGTTCAAAAGAGAGCACCCAGGGGGCCACCTGGGCAGAGCCAGGGCACCCCGGGCTGGACTTGACCTGCCTCCTTCTCCAGGCACTCAGAGCACCTGCCCATCTGAGCTACTTTTTCGGAGCCCCTGCCATCACTCCGATTGCTCTGTTGAGAGGAGCAAAAACCAGCCAGGTGTTACCAGGAAATGGTCTAATTAGCACTTACTGCTGACAATTTCGTTCTTTTTTTTTGTTTCTTTTTTAAACCCTGGACATTTTTTATTCACTAATCATCTCTCAGTTCAACCAGCACAGAGCTGCACGCGATTTACCTTTTGATGTTCACAGAAGAGAACACTTGAATTTCAAAGAGCCGGCAGGGATTTGGGGGAATCGCGTGCAGAAGCTACAGCCGTAATCAAACCTCATTAGAGGGTATTCTTCCCGCAACTTTCCCCTCGCTCTCTGCCTCCCTCTGCCCCTCCCTCTCTGATTAGAGGGGGTTGTTGGGTTTGGTGTGTTTGCTTTCGGATGATTGTGGCAAGGGTCCCCTCCCATCACCTGCTGCCCTCCCTGTCCCCACCTCCAAACAGCAGGTTCAGGGCTTGGTATCGGGGTTCCTCTCTCCCTTCACACTAGTTGCCATGGTGAGCATTAAGGCTTCATAAATAAAGGTAGCTCCAGGCAAAGTTCTCCTGGAAAGTCTCTGCATCCTGCTTAGAAAGGGCGGCTCACCAGAAATAGGGCTCAGATACGCACCTCCACCAGCGCCCATCTGAACCCCCTCCTCAGTACATGCGGGGCTCTGGGCACCCCACGTGGGTGGTGGGGCCCGGGAATGTTTCTGAGCAACCACGCGGTTTGGCGTGTTCAGGAGAAGCAGGATCCAGCCATCTCCGTCAGGCCTGAGACGCAGAATGAACACAGAAACCTAAGCTTGCCCTGTGGGTACAGATCCACAGCACAGGAAGGGAAATGAAGTCAGTTCCAAAATCACCATTGATGCACAAAACACTAATAATTGCTACAGCTTTTTATCACTTTTATCAGCAGACTCTGTGCTAAATGCTTTAGAAACATTCTCCTTTAGTTCTCCCAACGGCCCTGTGAATGATGGGCACTGCTGTTATTACCCCTGTTTTACAGATGGGAATACTTTATTGCACAGAGCAGTTAAGTAACCTGCCCAAGATTACACAGCTTGTAATAAGTAACTCCTAAACCACAAGCTTCTCACAGAGCTCACATCTCCCTTGAGCCTCATTATCCACCCAGTGCCCAGCACGTAGTAGGTATGCACTAAACATCCCTGGAAGGAATGGTCACAGGCCAAAGCACAGCTGGACTCTGGCAGTACAGACAGTAGTTTGACAAGGCACCTGCCCTGGGGAAGTGGCCATCTAGAGGGGCCAGGAAAACCAGCCCTGGGAGTCAGGCTGCCGTGACAGCTGCAGGAAGCCTCAGATACAAACGGCTGAGGGATCTCAGAGGAGGAAGCAATTCATTCTCACTAAGCGGGTTGGAAAGCCGTTAGGGAGGAAGTGACATTTGAACGGGTCCTTGTGGCCGAGGAGGGGCATTTCACGCCGTGGCAGCAGTAGGAGAATGGCCCTCAGTGGTCACAAGCAGGATGTCTCCAGGTAAAGGTACTGGGCATGAGGAGGCCGGAAAGGAGGCTGGCTCCAGGTCGGGAAAAGCCTTGCAGAGCATGCTGAGGGTCTGGGGTGTAGATTGTGGGGAGCCTTTTGTCAACTTATTCATTTGCATTAGTGAGGAAAGTCACATAATTGGAGATCAGATCTGTGCTTCAGAAAGCTCTCTCTGGAGATCATAGGATGATGGCCTGGCAGGTCAGGCTACTGCAAAAAACAAAAAAAAACAGGCAAAAGAGGTTGAACCAGGGTGGAGGTATAAGAGGTGAAGGTGATTTGAGTGATATTTTCAAGGAGAACCAGCACATCTTGGTCACTGATGTGATGCAGGATTTCAGGGAGAGGGCAGGTTGTTAAGGGTGGCTCTGGATCTCTGGGTGCTAGGGGGTGGCGGTGATATTCACTAAGACATAGCAGTTACATCCCAGTGGCTCACAGGTGAGCCGTGTGACTGGGCAAGCTTTTTGGTTGCTTTCAGTTTTTACTCTTCAAATGCAATGGTGTCTATTTAAAGCTCAGATTGGTATATACATTTGCCACTAGAAGTCATAATGGTCTCTCCTCTTTCCATCTCACAGCATATTAAACCGCACCCCTATGAATCTCATCCAGGAAATCATATTAGTGGATGACTTCAGCAATGACCGTGAGTACCATCGCTCTCCTGAGCTGTGGACACAAATGTCTCTTCCCAGCCCCTGTGTAACTGGCAGAGGCGAGCCCACCGGTTCTCTGGGCATGGAAGAAAGCCTGGGTTTGTGGTAGGTATGGAAGACATTGAGTGTCCACACAGGGCTCAAGACGTACATAAACCTTACATTTGAGAAACAATGTCTTGGGTTCTCAGCCGTGAACCTTTGAGGATCTAACCAGATCAATTCAGTAGGTTCTTGCTGGGGTTGGTGTGTGTATGCAGGTGTGTCACTGCCCCCAACCTATTGATCCACTTCTGGACTTGAAGAGACCCTGCACCTTCAAAGAGACCCCAAGCCATGAAGCAGTGCCTGCCTAGAGATTCCCGACTTGTGTGCTCTGATAATCCGCCAGTCTGAGCTGAGGCCACCTACCCTCTTCCTTTCATTCCCACGGCAGGACTCATGGGGGGAGGTGGGGTTCTGTCTTTGGGACATCCTGTCACTTGGCCAGGACACAGTGAGCAGCTGCCTTCCAACAGTGGCCACCACTGGTCATTACCATCTCCTAGTCGTCCTGTCGAAGAACCTGGGTTCCACCCAAATTCACAGTCCAAGTCCACTTTCCCCGAGAAAAGCACATGGGAGTTTTCAGACACCTGTGTGTTCAGTTTGACAGGTACGATCATTGCAGAAGCACTGTTACACCTCAAGTGTGGGTAGTGCTGGCTCCTCTGCCGAGAGCCGTCAGCTCAGCCCAGGTGCTGATGCCGGCAGTCAGCCACATCCAGGCAGACCCGCCTCTTCCCAGTGATGAACCAGGGGGAGCAGATGATGGCCAGTGGGGATAGCTCTGAGCCCCAGGAGAGTGGAGTGTGTCCCCACCAGCCCTGATGCTGGCAGCTGGGTGTCGGAGCCACTACCACACAGGGATCTGCTGTAGGAAGGCTGGAAACCCACACTTCTGACACAGCCTCAGAATCTTGGACGTCATGCACAAGTTGGGATATGCACCAGATCTGTAATCAGATCGGACTTGAGTTCTGAAATTCAGTGATCTGATCTCCCTTCCCTAGTGAGGAAGGGGTTGGAGGTGGGGAGACGCTCGTCCTGCTGCGAGGTAGCTGGCACTGAGGCTGGAGATGGGAATGCTGCTGGATTCACTTAGAAGCAGAATGGCTTCGTGGTTAGAGCATGGCCTGTGGCGCCAACTTCCTGGCTCCAAATCCTAGACCTGTCACTGACTCACTTACTAGCTGTGTGCTTTGGAAACCTCTACGCACATCAGTTTCCTTGCCTATAAAATGGCGATAACAATAATATGTGGTTTATAGAAGGATGAATGTGTTAACACATTTGAAGTGCTTAGAACAGTATCTGGCTCTGAGGAAGCCCCTGTAAGTCTCGTGGTCACTCTGTAGAGTCCAGACCCAAGCAGAGAGGCTGAGGCTGGAAAACCAGTGAAGCAAAATCAAAACTTATGGTATGGAGTTGGGAGCCAAGACTGGTGAGCCGAAGGAGTGCTGGAGCAGGCAGCCAGGCAGGAATAGCCCAGGGCAAGTGCCAAGGGTGGGTCTCTTGCCCATCCCAGCACATCCCTCTGTGTGGTGGAGAGCTGAACCGGCTCTGTGTGATGGGTACACCAGGCGGATCCCCTAACAAATAGGGTCTCCTCTATGAGGAGTCCATGAACTGAAAGGAAACTCCAAAATTTGTCTCATCCATTTTCTGGCCTCCCAGCAGCTTTTTACCAGGCCCCGTGGAAATGAATAGGGCTCTGACCTCATGCTTTGAATGATCTATAAAAAAAGGAGCAATGTCCTCAGGTGACCATGCCAGGACGTCCCATCTGGCAGTGCTCCAGCAAGTACGCAGGTGCCACTGTGTGACTGTCTTGCTCCAGAGAGGCCCCCTCGTGGCCACTTTACACAAACTGGGCCACGTTGCACATGGCTAGCCATGGTCAGCTCCTTCCAAAGACACAAACACCCTGGAGTCAGGACAGGGCACTGGGGTTGTGGGCGGGGACAGGAAGCAGGGCTGCCTCACCTGCTCCTGCCGCTTCACCTCCATCCCCGGGCGCTCAGTCAGTCCGCGTGACCTCTTGTCTTTGCAGCCGAGGACTGCAAACAGCTCGTCAAGCTGCCCAAGGTGAAGTGCTTACGCAATGACGAGCGGCAAGGTAGGTCTGTGCTGCTGGGCGGGCCTGGGGGGGGTGGGGGGGTGCGTCTGAGTGCCTGTTCAGTGTGATCTCGGACGGTGGAGTGACGGTGGTGCCCGCCTGGCCGATTGTCCCCCCTGCAGGCCTGGTGCGGTCCCGGATCCGGGGTGCTGACATAGCCCAGGGCACCACCCTGACTTTCCTGGACAGCCACTGTGAGGTGAACAGGGACTGGCTCCAGCCCCTGCTGCACAGGGTCAAAGAGGTGAGTGAGGCGGGTTCCGTGCCCCCCGCTTTCTCAAGCTCAGTACTTCACATGTGCCCTCAATCCTTTGGGAGGTGGGTGGGACACATTTTGGGAGGTGGCTGTCCCCATTTTATAGATGAAGAAACTGAGAGAGAGTGGCCTGCCCGGGGCTGCACGGCAGGCAGTGGTGGAACGAAGCCCAGGACCTCTTGTTTGCATCGCGTTGTCCCCCCCAGCAGGCCTGCAGGTGGGGTACAAGACACACGCAGCTTCCTGGGCAAGAGAACTGCCCAGAGCAATTTCTCCCAGATGTTAGAAAGTTCCAGAAACGGAGCCCTGATGAGTGCCATTTGTGAAAAGGAGGCCGTGGAATTATCCAGGCCTCGTAACCAACTCCGGAGGCCTCCGTCTTACCTCCTGCCATGCGTCACCCTCACCCAAAGGCCAAGGTACAGGGGAGCTGGATGCTAAGAGACCTGAATTCCCTGCTTCTATCTGCCTTTAAATTACTCTAGAATTCTGTCTGCTTTCTCTCTGTGTGTTATTCCTCTTGAAATGAAGAAATTTTTTTTTCAATTTTCCCATCATTATTTTATATTCCTAAAAATCCACCCCTGCACTTTGGTGTACAGAAAGCACTGCGTGTTTAAATGCTAGTGTGTGTGATTAGCATGTATGCTGTTCATTTCCCCGCTGAGTTACTGACTCCTACAGCTACTCTGTGAAGTGGGAGGCTGGGCATTAACATACCCATTTCACAGATGAGGAGACAGCCTCAGGGAGAATTACATAATTTGGACTGATGTTCCCTAGCTGGTACTGCTACCACCAGGACCCTCAGTGTTGCCTCAACAGCATCTTCCCTGTGCTGTGGTTCTTTCCTTCTCGCTCTTCGAGGTGGCTCCTTGACTCCTGCTGCAAAATGATGGTGTCAGAGGATGAAAGAGTTGAGATGTATGAACTGTTCAGAGTACTAAGAAATTCTCACCAGCTTGGTTCATCCAATGAGAGAACCTCGGTGGCTGTACAAAGTTCTCACACTTGAGCCTAGATATTAAAACCCATACCGTGACCACTTACCCTGAGATGGGGAGGGCTCGTGTAAGTGTGTGACATAACCAGGTGAAGAGGTCTAGATGCAGACATAGTAGGTTATGAGCAGACCAGTCTGTTGAGGGGCTTTGTCTGGCACTGGAGGCCCTCCCACGTCCTCCCTCCCTTTATGTTCCATCTACAAACACAGCAAGCCTGCCCAGTCCAGTGCTCTTACATGGCTGAGCCGCTCCCTCTCCCTGACTGGGCCCTGACGTTCCCACTGCTTCATCTCCCACCAAACCCTTCCTGTTCCTGGATGCCCTTCCTCTCTTCTCCGCAACCCTCTTCCTCTCCAGGGCCTCACCCACATCTCCCCATCTCCAGGAAGCCTTTCCTGACTGCGTGGCCAGCTGGGATCACTCCCAGCAAGAATTGCCTACTGGGCCCCAGAGTTTCCCTTTCTGGGTTTAGTTCTCTGTCTCCCCCTAACGGATTGCAAACCCAAGGTGGTGTCAGTCACCTCCTTGTGGTCGTAGAGTAAGGTTCTTGGTGTTTGGAAACGATAATAAGTAACTAGATGAAATGGGGACGTGATAAGGTTGGAATAGGAGGAAAACGGGCTCGCTTCCTGGCCTCAAATTAACTAACAGACATTTATTGAATACCTGTTTTGGACAGAGTTTCAAGGGAGAATTGGGATGGACCACGGAAAAGGAATCCACACCCTGCTTAGTCCCCCAACCCAGAAACTCTTCTAACCGTGTTAGGGGTTTTATAGGGGTTTCTCTACATAGACAGAGTTGATTAAAATCATTGGCTATTGGTGGTTGAGCTTAATCTCCAGCGTCTCTCCTCTCTTTGGAGGTGGGGGGCAACTAGGGAAGGGAATGTGAGAGGGTTGGGGATGGGGCTGACATTTCCAGCCCTTTAATCACACTGTTGGTTCCTCTGGGAACTGCCCCCCCATGCTCCAAGTGTCACCTCATTAGTATAAACTCAGCTATAGTGAAAGAGGCTTATTATGAGAACAAAAGATGCTCCTGTCACCCCAATCAGTCAGGAAATTCCAAGGGTTGTAGGAGGAACAAAGGCTAAATTCATATTTCTTTTTATATCACAACATCACAGCATATACTGCATTTTGTTTATCCACTCATCCACTGATGGACATTTGGGTTGTTTCTACCTTTTTACCATTGCACATAATGCTGCTGCAAACATTCGTGTATACGTTTTCCTCTGAGTACCTGCTTTCAATTCTTTGGGGTACGTACCGAGAAGTGGAATTGCCAGGTTGTGTGGTAATTTGGTGTTTGACCGATAGGGACCTCCAGGCTGATGTGTCCCTTTCCTCGGGCAGCCTTCATGAACCTGGAGGCCCTTTCCTTCCCCGTGGTGCTGAGTGAATCTCAGAAGCCCTCTTTGAAAAATGCTCTCTTGTGTATCCCTGCACGGCAATCCTCCTATAGGAGTCATGCGGCCCCAAGGGTGGGCTCAGCCCCTCAGGCCAAGCCCCCGGTCCCCACCACTGTCTGACCCAAAGCTTTCATGGCAGAGGGTTGCTCACACAAACCCCAGACGGTGGTCCCACCCTCACCTGCAGAGGTTTTCACCAGACCCCAACTCTTGATGACGAAACGGCTCTACTGAGACATCCCCCTCGGGATGTGGTGTGTGGGCCTGTGTCAGCCTCTGTTTCCATGTGTCTTTGTATGTGTCTCATCTCGGAGTAAAACGTGATTTGATCTTGTGAGTGGAAGTGGAAATTTCAAGCTGTAATTGGAGTTTGGGATTTTTAAAAATAGAGATAAGAAAGAGGTTGGGCCTGAGCTGTCAGAAGCTGTCCTCAGCTGGTGTTTTCCACACAGAAAAACTCCTTGATTTCCCTTCCTTCCCTTCAATTACATGATGATACTTGAAACAAGCACCAAGTTGTTGGGTTTTTTTTAAAAACAGAGGCTTCTTTACCCCCACCTCCTTATCTACATATTCCTTTAGTAGGAAAAAAGATTTTAAGAAATTTCAATCCCTGTAGCATTTGGCACGTTGATATAAATAATGACTTACATATGCTTCAAAGGCCTTTCACGTGTTTTCCTCTTTTGTTCCTTCCAGAAGCCCTGTTGGGAAGGCAGGATAGTTTCGCAAATTATATTTTGTCTTTGCTTCATAGATGAAGAAACAGAGTTCCTCAGCGTGTGCCGATTTGCTTAAGGTCAAACGTATTCTAGATGGTGAAGCCAGAGTGGGAACCCAGGCCCCCTCCCGCTCCCCCATCCCTCCTTCCAGGCTAACAGAGACCCCACATTGTAATCCTCTGCTCTCCTGTCCACCGCCTTCCCTAGACAGCAAGGCTTTATGCATCTTTGTACCAACCACAGTCCCTGAACCATTGTAGGTGCTCAGTGATGCTGGTGGGTGCAATGAGTGAGTGGTCGTCTCTAGAAATTTTTGGTTGCCCATTCACAGTGTGATTTTCATTATATGAATTGGTGGAGAAAGAAGAGAGGTATGACTGGAGGGGAGATTGATGGCCATTGGCTCTCAGTGGGGTGGGCGGGGCTTGGACTTGGATTTGTGTGGGGGAGGAGGAGGGGGTTCTGGATCTGCTGGGGATTTCACCAGCTGCTGTTCGAGCGTACCTGTGGACCTAGCCTTAAAGATAAAGCCGTTTCGGCACACAGGCAGGGACCTGTGGTGGGTCTGGGCATCTTTACGGAAAGTCTACCCATCCCTGAGCCTACAGGAGGAGAGGCCGTCTTGCTCAGCTGTGACTGATCCACCTGCTTTGCCCCCCAGCCATTGATGGTGTTCTCAGAGGGCGTACATAGCCGCCCCCTTTGAGCCAAAGCCAGCTGAACAGCTTCTGCTCAGCAGGCTCTGTGCCGCACTGAGAAATACAAAAGTGGAGCGGATATGACCCCAAGGGTCACTCAGAGAGGTGTATGTCCTGGCTTTGAGAGGTCATGTCTGACGTCTCCTGCAGCCCCTGTTAAGGTCTTAATGCCACACGGTGCTTAGCCCCAAACATCTCTCTCTGCCTATCTAGCCTCCAAGCAGCTGCCACAACCGAGTTGTGATGGGAAAAATCGGACAGAAACCCTCAGAACTGACAGGAGAGCACCCCAGAGCCTGCCATTGCCCCAGAGGCAGAGCCCATGGGTGGCTTCTGGGGAAGCCTGTGACCATGGTAACGAAGCAACATTTTATTTTGCATTTCTGTCTCCAGATATTGAGGAAAGATTAAAAAAAAAAAACAAAAAAACAGGATTACAGTTTGAGGTCCCCAAGACCACCCTCAAGTTCAGTAATTCACTAGAAGGACTGGAAACTTAGCAAAGACGCTACATGCATGGTTACTGTTTATTACCACAAAAGGACCTGGATTAAAATCAGCAGCGGGAAGAGGTGTGTGGGGAGAGTTGCAGACACCATCGTCCAGTTATCCCCTCCCAGTGCTGGTGTAAGGTAGCACTTGCTTCCCCCGGCCAGGACGTGTGGCAGCATGCACAGAATATTGCCAAACAAGGAGCCCACCCAAGCCTTGGCGTCCAGGGTTTTTATGGAAGGTCAGTCACATAGACGTGGCTGATCACCGCCATGGTCTCCATGCTTCTCCAGAGGTCAAGTTGAATTGATACCACATGGCTCAAAGCCCTCACCACAAATCTCATCGTTAGCACAGACTATTTGATATAGCCCCAGGGTCCCAGGTAAACAGAGACACTTTTATAGGCAGAACATGCCAAAGGCTTAGAAGTTACCTCTCAGGAGTCGGGCAAGGGCTAAATGTATGTTTAGGTTAATCTTTTACTGCACAAGGGTCTACCTAAGGACTCAGTGAAGAGACCCAAACTCAGCAGACAGAGGCAAAAAGAGGACTTTGTCAGACGCACAGAAGAAAATCAGTCTCTGAACTTCTGAGAACATTTCAGAATTCAAGTCTTTGGGGTGTGTCTCCGTTGTAGGTATTGGTGTGGATGGCAGGTGGCGGTGTGTGTACCTGGTGTGTATACACACGATGACGGTGGCCCCAGAGCACTGCGGCGGCTGGGCAGGTGCGGCACTGACTGTGCAGGTAGCATCAGCACACACCCCAGAGGGGGACGCGATACGTTGCAAATGAGCATTTCCTTCCACGGCAGCCAGTGGACTTCAGGGGCACCTTGTCACCGTCGCGATGAGTCGCGTGTGGAGGCCTAGGGCCACATTGAGTCTATGAACGTCAAAGCAGGCACTCGGTGAATCTAAGCTTAAAATTAGAAGACACCCTCATGTGGGAGAGAGATTGAACCAGGAAATTAAGTGGCTGCAAGAGAAACAGCAGTTCCTGCCTGTGCGGACCAGGGCGGGTAGGTGTAGAGGATTGGAAAAGTGGTCCTGCTTGGCTGGCCCAGGCTTGTTGGCCCTTCCCAAGTGCTGGATTCCCATTCAGCCACCGAGTCTGCTGGTTACAGCTCATTTATGCTGCCCATGGGGGCCCCAGTTTCCCCTCCTGCCCGCCAGGACAGGAGTGTTCACCCAGAATTAAGGAACACTTAAAAAAATATACACAGTGCCTTGATGGCCCCCAAGAACTGGTGAATTTATCTTGCAGATTTTGAAACTATCCCCTGGATGACTTTGATGCTTACCAGCAGGGTAGCCTGGGGGACGTAGCAAGTGATGAGGCTGGAAAGCTAAATGCAGGCCTGTTTTTGATGGTCTTGGATGCCAGGCTAAGGAGTTTGCACCTTATCTTCAAGGCAATTCAAGATTTTAGCTGTTGAGCTACAGAGTGAGATTTGAAAGGCAACTCTGTCAGCCTTTCGAAGGCTGTAGAATGAAAGTGAAAGGGGCGAGATGGGGGTGGGGAGGAGCGGGGAGTCCATTGCCGCGTCCTCCAGGGCCGGGGCGGTGGGGTGAGTCACATCCATTCAGAAGAGCAGCTTTAGAGTTACCGTCAGCAGGACTGATCCAGCTGATGGCAGAGGCGAAGCTTCTGAAGTTAGTGCTGGGGAGGAAGGGGGAGAGGTTGACTCTGATAGGGAACCAAGGGGAGGAGCGTGTGTGGGGAGAGATGGTGAAGGCACTGCTGAAAGGCTGTGTGTATCCACGTGGAGGGGCCGGTGGCGTGTGGATCCACCCGAGTCTGGAAGTGAGGAGCAGAGTCAGGGCTGGAGGTACAGGTTTGAGTATCGCAGGTGACAGCTGAAGTTAGGAATCTCTGGAGATGCTACACATCAACTGGCCTGTGAACCATAGACACAGAAGGTAAGAATTGGGAAACTCCCCTGTTGGGGTGTGGCTTTGCTTCTTGGAGCTGCAGCCTTGAGGCCACCTTCCAGGCCAGCTGTGTCGTCTGCCTCCTGAGAGGCCCGTGATGCTGAAGGACTTCTGGGGCCCCCTTCTTCCTGATGCCCCTTTTCTCAGTGGGCAGTGCGCTCCAGCCAGTCTTCTGTGTCTCCACCATGCCTAGATGGCCGTGAGAAAGCGCCCAGGAGTAAAGGAAAGGCTCTTAGTGTGTAGGCATCGTAACTAGAGAGCTCACGGTGTCCGATGGCCCCTTTTATAGGTGAGAACATTGAGATCCAGAGAAGAAAGTGCTTGGTCAAGGCCCTGAACCCAGTCTCCGGCCCTCCCAGGGCGAGGCCCACTCCCCCGCCCCCTGACTCCCGGCCTGGCTCCCTGATGCCACCATCTGAGCGTGCAGGCCTTCTGTTTTACAGGACTACACGCGGGTGGTGTGTCCCGTGATCGATATCATCCACCTGGACACCTTCAACTACATCGAGTCGGCCACAGAGCTCAGAGGGGGTGAGTGGGGCTAACGCCCTCGCCCAACAGGGACTTTCTTTTTCTCCTAGTGGTTGCTTCCAAGGGGGAAAGTGAGGAAAAGTCTCCTAGTGGTTTGTCCGGCACCTCCAGCCCTGCATCCTGTGATGTCAGTGGCTGCAGGGTGGTCCTCACCACGGGGACTGTGAATGGAAGGGCCGGCGGGAGGGGCCGGTCACTCCCAGCCCCCCGAGCTCTGGCTCCGACACAGGGCTCACCCCAGGGCCTGAGGATGGGAGGGAAGCAAGGGTCCCCCGGCTGTGTGGACCTGAACTGTTCCGGCACCATAGCCTCCCTCTCCTCAAGGCCCACCACAGTTCTGCCCAGGGCCGAGTGCTGGCTCCCCAGGACCGACTTGGGGTGATTCAACCCCTCACAGACCTCCTGCTTACACCCCCACCCACTCCTGAGACTCCACACTCCATAACTGTCCAGTGTGTCCCCCTTGGGTCCCACTCTTGGCTCTGTCCACTCCTGCTCTTTACCCTTGGTTCCCTAAGTCCACCCAGCAGAGAAGGCTCAGGGAGGCAGTGGGGGCAGAGAAAGAGAAGGGAGCCGTGGAAGGGAAGTCAGGCAGCTCTGTTGCCCACCAGCCTGGGTGAAACCTGTTATCCCTGGGTCCACCTGGGAAACTGGGTACGTTCACGAGCTTCTAGTAAAGGGACGGAGTGAGCAAGCTCTGCGGGTCCGTCAGAGAGACTGAGCCAACCACGTGGGTGCGGTGTTTCAGGGTTTGACTGGAGCCTCCACTTCCAATGGGAGCAGCTCACACAAGAGCAGAAAGCTCGGCGCCTGGACCCCACTGAGCCTATTAGGTGAGTCAGGGCCAGGGTTAGGGGTGGGCGGGTGCATTGCTGCTTGGCCCTTTTCCGCTGTCGTGTGGTATAGGGAAGCAGTCCACATGAGATGCTCAAAAGAATGGGCAGAAACCAAGAAGAGCCTTGGCCAGGCCAGTGCCGCTTTTGCCCTTATTTTAGGAGGTTTCCGTCCTTGTGGAGACTTCTGCTGAAGGGATGAGGGCCAGTAGAGACCTGTGCTGAGGACTTACCCAGAACTGTCCACCCACGCACATGCCATGCCAATACTTACGCTTCCTGCTAAACAATGGGGAGTCCCGGATGGTCCCGTTTGAGCCTCTGACAAGGGAAAAGATGGTTCCTTGGGTGCTGAATGTCGGGATTCAGCCCAGGAAGGTCGAGTCAGCCATTGCTGTCAGTGGAGGCTGCTGTCGAGGCACGGCCGCCGCTACGTTCTAACACATGCGACTGCTGTGTCCCGTGCGAGGACACGGCAGGGCGTCAGCTCTGGGCTGCTTGTGTGGTGCTGCCGATGGCTTTATCCTGATCTACCTTCTGGCTCCCAGCCCCCACTGTGACCCACAGCACACGTGGCCAGATGGCCGCTTGGGGTTTGGGCACATCTGAGGGCTCAGCGTAGAGTAGAGCACTGGGGTCCACCCAGGGGTGTCGGCATCGTGTGTGTGGCCTCTGTTCCTAAGACTGGAGGGTACATGTGTCCCAGACCTGTTGGGAACCTCCAAGCTAAAACTTGTCTGCCTCCGGTGGAGTGTCCGGAGGCCATCAAGTGCTTGAGGAAGTGGAGAGAAGACCACCATGGGACTGGATTGCTCCTGCTGGGGACCCAGGAGTGCCCTGGGCTCTTCAGGGGCACCTCTGCATCCCAGGGCCTTCCACAGAGTAAATGTGTGATCATTTTCATTAAACTAACTTAAGTCAAATTGAGACTCAAAGGGCTGTGAAGAGCTGAGTGGTGACTCAGACCGACGGTGGGGATTGGGAGAACTCTGCAGTAGGACCTCCATCGCATCTACCTGCCCACCCTTCCTCCCTCCTCCAGCCTTCATGATCTGGAGTGATACTGAGAGGGAGACTGGAGCCACGTGGCCTGCAAGATAGTGCCCTTTGTTCCTAAAGGGAGAGCAGAACCTTCTCACCATCCCGAGGGCCAGGCAGCACACACCGGTGCCTCGGTTACTCGCTGCCGGCAGTGCCTGGTGTGGCAGTGGACCCGCACAAAGTCAAGGACAAGGTGGTGGTGGTGCCGCTGCCTCTGGGTTTCCCTTCTCTGTTCCAAGGGAGAGGTTCTCAGGGCAGGTTCTCTTCTTGTGGGAATATCTCTGCTCATCAGAGGACAAGGGTTTCCCAGGATTGGCCAATTCTCAGTGGACAGTGGGATGTCGTGGCATCGGGAGACCGAGCTTCTGACCTGCTCCCCATCGACTAACTGTTTGACATAGAAGAAAACTCCCTTCACCCTCTGGACCCACTGAATGAGGGGCCAGGTCCCCGAGGGCTCATCCCCACACCCACCCCGGCTGTTGATTCCCTCAGACACACATCCTAGTGCTTATCGGGTTGCTTGGCTGGACTCTGCAGCCCTTTCCTTTCCAAGTGGCTTCTCTGGAAGCTTTCTTAGCAGTCAGGGGGCGGGGAGGTTGGGAGCAGACCCCAAGGAAAGAGAGTGAAGGTGAGGATGTGTCTGTGTACTAGGGCTGCTACAACAGAGTACCACAGGCCGTGTGGCTTGAACCACAGAGATGTACTGTTGAGTTCTGGAGGCTTGGAAGTCCAAGATCAAGGTGTCGGCAGGTTGCATCCTTTTGAGGGCTGTGCCAGACCCTCTCCTGGGCTTGCAAAGGGCTGTCTCTTCTCTGTGTCTCCTCACCTCATCTTCTCTCTATGCATGTCTATCTCTGCGACGACATGTCCCCTTTTATAAGACACCAGTCCTATGGGCCTAGGACCCACCCAAATGGGTCCTCATTTGGGCCCCCAAATGACCTCATTTTAACTTGATCACCTCTGTAAAGGCCTTCTCTCCAAATAAGGTCACATTCCGAGGTATTGGATTTTAGACACCAACATATTTTTGTGGGGATGTAACTCAATCTCTAGCAGAAGGAAAAAGAGGGAGAAAAGGGAGAGAGAGTTCAGTCTCAAGAAGTGGATGTGCTGTTCACAGCGCTGCCTCAGCCCCTTTTCTGCCCGGTCAGTAGCCCACAGTCCCCACTCCCAGTAGTGGGGCTCCCAGAGAGCCCCGCTGGGCAGGGCCCGTGGGAGAAGCAGGGGGGGCTCCTCGGTTCCTCAAAACAGCCAGGGTTCTGAGCAAATCCTGACCCCCTACAGGGGGTGTGCAGAGGAGCAAATTAGCCTGTCTGCAGGGTCAGGAGATTTACAGCCAAAGGGAAAAGCCGTGGAGCGTGTTCCTGTTTGAGGTAGGTGGACCATGTGTTGGTCTTTCTGAAGAGGAGCAGAAATGGGAAGAATATGGCCTCAAGGTCAGGACCACTAGGGCAGAAGAACATGACAGCGGTCCCCCTCCCGTGACTGACCCTCCCTCTTTTCCTTCCAAATGCACAGGACTCCAATCATAGCTGGAGGGCTCTTCGTAATGGACAAATCCTGGTTCGACTACCTGGGGAAATATGACATGGACATGGACATCTGGGGTGGGGAGAACTTCGGTGAGTCGCTATCTCTGCATCCTGGGGCCGGGCTGGGGGTCTCCATGTCCTTGGACGACATGTACCTGAGATGAGGGCCAGGGAGATGGGCAGCAGGTCATTCTTTTGGGGGAAGGCTATGTGGGGCGCCAGAGACGTGGTTGCTGGGAGGGTGGAGATAAGGAGGGGATTTCTCCATGGAGCCACGTGGATGCTGAGAACCAGGGAAACATGCCCAGGTGGACCATTGGGGGAAGTTGAGATGCAAAAGCCAGAAAGACCAAGGAAGAGCACCAAGTCTGAGGCTGGAGGCAGGCTTGAGCTAGGAATGCTGAACTTGGACGTTTGGAGCTGGAAGGAGACTGGGGATAAAAGGTGAGGGGGAGGATGGACGGCAACCATTAACGTCTGGATGACTTCTGTTGGCTGCTTAGGCATATAGCACTCAGCACTGGGTTAACGAGGAGGGTCTGGGTGACTGCTACAGAAGTCCTGGGGGGCATCTAGCCCTTACCTTTTAGTGCAGAGAAAGCAATGGGGGTGGAAGGACTGGGTTACAGGTTCCAGAACTGTGCAAACAGATGGTCAGGTGGAGCCCCGGTGCTGTAGGGCTGCTATGTGCAGATACAGGAGAAAGTGCAGTCAGAGACCTGTTCCATCTAGCTGATGACACGGACTGACCCTCCAGTTTCTTCGTGTGCTAAAAGTATAACAGGGATGCTTCTTGGTTGTTGTGGAAATCCATTCAGGTAAGTCTGTAAAAACTCCAAGCACCGTATGGGCACAATACATGTTAGTTACCGTTCCTTCCCTCCAGCAGGTGAGACCTAAGAGATGACCAGCATATAAGCTGCACAAGGGCAGGGATTTGGTCTGTTTGTTCACGGCTTTCTCCTGTACCCAGTATGGTGCCTGCCACGAAGGAGGCTGCAGTAACTATTTGTTGAATATACCCCAGGAGAGGAAGAGGAAGAGTCGGGGGTGTCAGGGCCCCTTCCCCTCTCTGGGCACCAGGGGCGTGTCTGGCAAGGGCTCCTCGAGCAAGGGTGCGGGCCAGGGGGATGATCCATGGCGTGTGTCCTGGCACTGAGAAGTAACCCTGTGCATTGTCCTCTGCCATTGTTTTCTCCTGTCCCTGCCTCCAGGATGCTTTATAGCTTTCTTCCTCAGTCACTAGGAGTTGTTTCCCAGAAATTTATGGCTATTGGCCTGACCCACAGCATCTGTTCTCCTAAACTGGGCAGTGTAGAGAAATCCATCAGAAAAGTCCGTCTCCTGCCATATGGGGGCCAGATTGGAAGGTCAGTAAACAGAGCAGAAAACCCCAGTACCCACAAACCAAACCAAATCCCCTGACCAGGACTAAGTCCTGGGATGCGATGAGGGTATTTGGGGTGGGGTTTGAGATAGGATCTGCCTGCTCCTGGGAGAACTCGGAGCCAGGTATGCCCTTGGCGTTCTCAGTGGGGATGAGATCTCTTTCTGGACAGAGCCCATCAGATGTCCTGACGTTCACAGTACCTCTCACAATTCTTCGTGATGTGCTCTAGCCTTTCTTCCCATCCCTTGAATCCTTTCTGCAGCCCTTTTGATAGATAGCAATCATCCAATCTGCTCGAATGCTATTTATGATGATGTGTTTGCTGCTTCACAGTCGGCAAGTTCTGTTGTTGAGAATCTTTGTGTTGAATTGTTAGAAAATTCTTCTAACTTGAAGCCCAGCTTCCAGCTGTCGGGCCTTGTTCTGCCCTCTTGACCCACACAAAGTCTGTGTGATCCTTCCTTCCCGTGGGAGCCACGTGTGGATGCAGGCAGCATGTTGTTTTCAATGATGTCACATTCTGGTCCAGCCTACCAATACCTTCTCTTTATAGCAGTGTTGATACACATCTGCTCACATCTGGGGTGATCTCCTCTAAGTGGCTTCCCCGTGGTTTGGCACTGACAAGTGCTGATTGGAACCAGGAATTGGGATGGGGCTTCTGGGGAGGTGTGGGAGAGACATTTTACAATTCATCACAAAAGTTTTCAAACCACAAAAGAAAGCACTGTAGATAGCTTTCACAGGAAACACTGTTTTCTCCAATTCCAACATTCCATTATGCTATAGCCAGCTCCCAGCACTTTAAAAGTCATTTCTGGAATTTTTTTTTTTTAGCATTTTACATGCCAAAATATGCAGTGCTTTTTTTAAATTGAAGTATAGTTGATTTTACAATGCTGCATTAGTTTCAGGTATACAGCAAAGTGGTTTAGTTATACATATTCATACATATTCTTTTTCAGATTCTTTTCCATTATAGGTTATTACAAAATATTGAATATGGTTCCCTGTGCTATATGGTAGGTCCTTGTTGGTTATTTATTTCATGTATAGTAGTGTGTAGATGCTAATCCCAAACTCCTAATATCCCTACCCCACCCTCCACTTTCCCCTTTGGTAACCGTAAGTATGTTTTCTATGTTTGTGAATCAATTTCTGTTTTGTAAGTAAATTAATTTGTGTAATTTTTTTAGGTTCCACATATAAGTGATATCATATGATATTTGTCTTTCTCTGACTTACTTAACTTAGTATGATAATCTCTAGGTCCATTCATGTTGCTGCAAATGGCATTATCTCATTCTTTTTTATGGCTGAGCAACATTCCACTGTGTGCGTTGTGTGTGTATGTGTGTGTGTGTGTGTGTATACACATACGTATACCACATCTTTATACATTCATCTGCAATGGACATTTAAGTTGCCTCTATGTCTTAGCTATTATAAATAGTGCAGCTATGAACATCAAGGTGCTTGTATCTTTTTGAATTATGGTTTTCTCCAGATATATGCCCAAGAGTGAGATTGAAGGATTGTATGGTAGCTAAATTTTTAGTTTTTTAAGAAACCTCCATACTGCTCTCCATAGTGGTCCTGGCACTATAGCCCATCTTTATCCATTCATTTGTTGATGTTTCCATGTCTTGAATGTTGTGAACAGTGCTGCTATGAACATTGGGGTGCAAGTATCTTTTTTTTTAAGAACTTTTATTGAGATACAGTTAACATACAATAAACTGCATATATTTAGAGCGTATAATTTGGTATCCCAGTCTCCCAATTCATTCCCCCCAACCCTCCCCGCTTTCCCCACTTGGTGTCTATATGTTTGTTCTCTACATCTGTGTCTCTATTTCTGCCTTGCAAACTGGTTGATTTGTACCATTTTTCTATAGCCTGCGTATATGTGTTAATATACGATATTTGTTTTTCTCTTTCGGACTCACTTCACTCCGTATGACAGTCTCTAGGTCCATCCATGTCTCTACAAATGTCCCAGTTTCATTGCTTTTTACAGATGAGTAATATTCCATTGTATATATGTACCACATCTTTTTTATCCATTCATCTGTTGATGGACATTTAGGTTGCTTCCATGTCCTGGCTATTGTAAAGAGTGCTGCAATGAACATTGGAGTGAGTGCATGTGTCTTTTTGAATTATGGTGTTCTCTGGGTATATGCCCAGCAGTGGGATTGCTGGGTCATATGCTAGTTCTATTTTTAGTTTTGCAAGGAACCTCCATACTGTTCTCCATAGTGGCTGTATCAATTTACATTCCCACCAACAGTGCAAGAGCGTTCCCTTTTCTCCACACCTTCTCCAGCATTTACTGTTAGATAATTTTCTGATGATGCCCATTCTGACCGGGGTGAGGTGATACCTCATTGTCGTTTTGATTTGCATTTCTCTAATAATTAGTGATGTTGAGCAGCTTTTCAGGTGCCTCTTGGCCATCCATATGTCTTCTTTGGAGAAATGCCTATTTAGGTCTTCTGCCTGTTTTTCAATTGGGTTGTTTGTTCTTTTGATATTGAGCTGGATGAACTGTTTATATATTGTGGAGATTAATCCTTTGTCTGTTGATTCATTTGCAAATATTTTCTCTCAGTCTGAGGGTTTTTTCATCTTGCTTATAGTTTCCTTTGCTGTGCAGAAGCTTTGAAGTTTCATTAGGTCCCACTTATTTATTTTTGTTTTTATTTCCATTACTCTAGGGGGTGGATCAAAAAAGATCTTGCTGTTATTTACGTCGAAGAGAGTTCTTCCTATGTTTTCCTCTAGGAGTTTTATAGTGTCTGGCCTTACATTTGGGTCTTTAATCCATTTTGAGTTTATTTTTGTGTATGGTGTTAGGAAGTGTTCTATTCATTCTTTTACATATAGCTGTCCAGTTTTCCCAGCACCACATATTGAAGAGGCTGCCTTTTCTCCATTGTATATCCTTGCCTCCTTTGCCATAGGTTAGTTGACCATAGTTTATCTCTGGGCTTTCTATCCTGTTCCATTGATCTATATTTCTGTTTTTGTGCCAGTACCATAGTGTCTTGATCACTGTAGCCTTGTAGCCTGAAATCAGGAAGCCTGATTCCACCAACTCCATCTTTCCTTCTCAAGATTGCTCTGGCTATTTGGGGTCTTTTGTGTTTCCATACAAATTGTAAAATTTCTTGTTCTAGTTCTGTGAAAAATGCCATTGGTAATTTGATAGGGATTGCATTGAATCTGTAAATTGCTTTGGGTAGTACAGTCATTTTCACTATGTTGATTCTTCCAATCCAGGAACATGGTATGTCCCTCCATCTGTTTGTGTCATCTTTGATTTCTTTTATTAGTATCTTATAGTTTTGTGAGTACAGGTCTTTTACCTCCTTGGTTAGGTTTATTCCTAGGTATTTTATTCTTTTTGTTGCAATGGTGAATGGGAGTGTTTCCTTAATTTCTCTTTCTGATCTTTCATTGTTAGTGTATAGAAATGCAAGAGATTTCTGCGTGTTAATTTTGTATCCTGCAACTTTACCAAGTTCATTGATTAGCTCGAGTAGTTTTCTGGTGGCATCTTTAGGATTTTCTATGTATAATATCATGTCATCTGCAAACAGTGACAGTTTTACTTCTTCTTTTCCAATTTGGATTCCTTTCATTTCTTTTCCTTCTCTAATTGCTATGGCAAGGACTTCCAAAACTATGTTGAATAGTAGTGGCGAGAGTGGACATCCTTCTCTTGTTCCTGATCTTAGGGGGAATGTTTTCAGCTTTTCACCATTGAGAATGATGTTTGCTGTGGGTTTGTCATATGGCCTTTATTATGTTGAGGTAGGTTCCCTCTATGCCCACCTTCTGGAGAGTTTTTATCATAAATGGGTGTTGAATTTTGTTAGAAGCTTTTTCTGCATCTATTGAGGTGATCCTGTGGTTTTTCTCCTTCAATTTGTTAATATGGTGTATCACATTAATCGATTTGCGTATATTGAAGAAGCCTTGCATTCCAGGGATAAACCCCACTTGATCATGGTGGATGATCCTTTGAATGTGTTGTTGGATTCTGTTTGGTAGTATTTTGTTGATGATTTTTGCATCTAAATTCATCAGTGCTGTTGGTCTGTAATTTTCTTTTTTTGTAGTATCTTTGTCTGGTTTTGGTATCAGGGTGATGGTGGCCTCATAAAATGAGTTTGGGAGTGTTCCTTCCTCTGCAGTTTTTGGGAAGAGCATGAGAAGGATGGGTGTTAGCTCTTCTCTAAATGTTTGATAGAATTCACCTGTGAATCCATCTGGTCCTGGACTTTGGTTTGTTGGGAGATTTTTAATCACAGTTTCAATTTCATTACTTATTATTGGTCTGTTCATATTTTCTGTCTTCCTGATTCAGTCTTGGAAGGTTATACCTTTCTAAGAATCTGTCCATTTCATCCAGGTTGTCCATTTTATTTGGCATATAGTTGCTTGTAGTATCTCTTATGGTGCTTTTTATTTCTGCGGTGTCTGTTTTAACTTTTCCTGTTTCATTTCTAATTTTATTGATTTGAGTCCTCTCCCTCTTTTTCTTGATGAATCTTGCTAGAGGTTTATCAATTTTATTTATCTTCTCAAAGAACCAGCTTTTAGTTTTATTGATTTTTGCTATTGTTTTCTTTGTTTCTATTTCATTTATTTCTGCCCTGATATTTATGATTTCTCTCCATCTACTACCTTTGGGTTTTGTTTGCTCTTCTTTCTCTAGTTTCTTTAGGTGTAAGGTTAGATTGTTTATTTGGGATTTTTCTTGTTTCTTGAGGTAGGATTGTATTGCTATAAACTTCCCTCTTAGAACTGCTTTTGCTGCATCCCATAGGTTTTGGATCATTGTGTTTTCATTGCCATTTGTCTCTAGGTATTTTTTGATTTCCTCCTTGATTTCTTCAGTGATCTGTTGGTTATTTAGTAGCATATTGTTTAGCCTCCATGTGTCTGTGCTTTTTACAATTTTTTTCCTGTAACTGATTTCTAATCTCATAGCATTGTGGTCAGAATAGATGCTTGGTATGATTTCAATTTTCTTGAATTCACCAAGACTTGATTTATGACCCAAAATGTGATCTATCCTGGAGAATGTTCCATATGCACTTGAGAAGAATGTGTAATCTGCTGTTTTTGGATGTAATGTCCTATAGATATCTATTAAATCAAGCTGATATATTGTGTCATTTAAAGCTTGTGTTTCCTTATTAATTTTCTGTGTGGGTGATCTGTCCATTGGTGTAAAGTCCCCCACTCTGATTGTGTTACTGTTAATTTCCTCTTTCATGGTTGTTAGCATTTGCCTTATGTATTGAGGTGCTCCTATATTGGGTGCATATATATTTATAATGGTTATCTCTTCTTCTTGGATTGATCCCTCAATCTTTATGTAGTGTCCTTTCTTGTCTCTTGTAACATTTTTTATTTTAAAGTCTATTTTATCTGATATGAGTATCGCTACTCCAGCTTTCTTTTGATTTCCATTTGCATGAAATATCTTTTTCCATCCCCTCACTTTCCGTCTGTATGTGTCCCTAGGTCTGGAGTGGGTCTCCTGTAGACAGCATATATATGGGTCTTGTTTTTGTTTCCATTCAGCCAGTGTGTGTCTTTTGGTTGCTGCATTTAGTCCATTTACATTCAAGGTAATTATCGATATGTATGTTCCTATTACCATTTTCTTAATTGTTTTGTTTTTGTTTTTGTTGGTCCTTTTCTTCTCTTACGTTTCCCACTTAGAGAAGTTCCTTTAGCATTTGTTGTAGGGCTGGTTTGGTGCTGCTGAATTCTCTTAGCTGTTGCTTGTCTGTAAAGCTTTTGATTTCTCCGTCAAATCTGAATGAGATCCTTTCTAGGTAGAGTATTCTTGGTTGTAGGTTCTTCCCTTTCATCACTTGAAATATATCATGCCACTCCCTTCTGGCTTGCAGAGTTTCTGCTGAGAAATCAGCTGTTAACCTTATGGGAGTTCCCCTGTATGTTATTTGTCATTTTTTCGTTGTTGCTTTTAATAACTCTTCTCTGTCTTTAATTTTTGTCATTTTGACTACTATATGTCTTGGTGTGTTTCTCCTTGGGTTGATCCTGCCTGGGACTTTCTGCACTTCCTGGACTTGGGTAAGCTATTTCTTTTCCCATGTTAGGGAAGTTTTCAACTCTAATCTCTTCCAATATTTTCTCGGGTTCATTCTCTCTCTCTTCTTCTGGGACCCCTGTAATGTGAATGTTGGTGCGTTTAACATTGTCCCAGAGTTCTCTTAGGCTGCCTTCAGTTCTTTTCATTCTTTTTTCTTTATTCTTTTCTGCATCAGTGATGATCACCATTCTGTCTTCCAGGTCACTTATTTGCCCTTCTGCCTCAGTTAATTTGCTATTGGTTCCTCAGCCACAGCTGCCACCCACCTCTGCAGGTATTTTTCATTTCAATTATTGTGTTGCATATCTCTGTTTGTTTGCTCTTTAATTCTTCTAGTTCTTTGGTAAACTTTTCTTGCAACTTTTCAACCTTTGCATCCAGTCTTCTTTCAAAGTCCTGGATCATCTTCACTATCGTTATTCTTAATTCTTTTTCTGGAAGAGTGCCTATCTCCTCTTCATTTAGTTGTTTTCCTGGGGTTTTAGCTTGTCCCTTCATCTGGTACAAAGTCTTTTGCCTTTTCATACTCTCTATCTTTCTGTGGCTGTGGTTTTCAGTTCCACAAGACAAAATACTGCTGATATTGCTTGATTCTGCTGTCTGCCCTCTTGTGGAGGAAGCTATCTACGAAGCTCGTGGTTTCTTCCTGATGGGAGGGACTGATGGTGGGTAGGGCTGGGTGGGCAGAGCTCAGTTAGACTTTAATCCTATTTGGTGGGTGGAGCTCAGTAAAACTTTAATCTGCTTGTCTACCAATGGGTGGGGCTGTGTTCCCACCTTGTTGGTTGTTTGGCCTGAGGCTACCCAGCACTGGAGCTTACAGGCTCTTTGGTGGGGCTAATGGCAGACTCTGAGAGGGCTCACACCAATGAGCACTTCCCAGAACCCCTGCCACCAGTGCCCCTGTCTGCTCGGTGAGCCACAGCTGCCCCCCACCTCTGCAGGCAACCTTCCAACACCAGCAGGTAGGTCTTGTTCAGTCTCCTATGCGGTCACCGCTCCTTCCCCCTGGGTCCTGGTGAGCACACTTTTTTGTGTGCCCTCCAAGAGTGAAGTCTCTGTTTCCCCCAGTCCTGTGGAGGTCCTGCAATCAAATCCCACTGGCTTTCAAAGTCTGATTCTCTGAGGATTCCTCCTCCCATTGCTGGACCCCCAGGCTGGGAAGCCTGACATGGGACTCAGAACCCTTACGTTAGTGAGTGGACTTCTGTGGTATAACTGTTCTGCAGTTTGTGAGTCACCCACTCAGCATTTATGGGATTTGATTTTAACGAGATTGCGCCGCTCCTACCATCTCATTGTTGTTTCTCCTTTGTCTCTGGATGTGGGGTCTTTTTTGGTGAATTCCAGTGTCTTTCTGTTGGTGATTGTTCAGCAGTTAGTTGTAATTTTGGTGCTCTTGCAAGAGGGAGTGAGCGCATGTCCTCCTACTCCGCCATCTTGATCCTCTCTCCATGTATCTTTTTGAATTAGAGTTTTTGTCTTTTCCAGATATATGCCCAGGAGTGAGATTGCTGGATCATATGGTAATTCTATTTTTAGTTTTTGAAGAAGACTCCATACTGTTCTCCATAGTGGCTGCACCAACTTATATTCCCACCAACAGTGTGGGAGGGTTCCCTTTTCTCCACACCCTCTCCAGCATTTGTTATTTGTAGACTTTTTGATGATGGCCATTCTGACCAGTGTAAGGTGGTGCCTCATTGTAGTTTTGATTTGCATTTCTCTAATAATTAGTGATGTTGAGCATCTTTTCATGTGCCTGTTGGCCGTCTGTATGTCTTCTTTGGAGAAATGTCTGTTTGGGTCTTCTGCCCTTCTTTTGATTGAGCTGTTTGTTTGTTTTTTGATATTGGGCTGTATGAGCTTTTTATATGTTTTAGAAATTAAGCCCTTGTTTGTTGCATCATTTGCAGATGTTTTCTCCCAGTCCATGGGTTGTCTTTTCATTTTGTTGATGGTTTCCTTTACCGAGCAAAAGCTTCTAAGTTTGATTAGGTCCCATTTGCTTATTTTTGCTTTTATTTCTTTTCCCTTGGGAGACTGACCTAAGAAAACATGGGTATGATTTATGTTAGAGAATGTTTTGCCTATGTTCTCTTCTAGGAGTTTCATGGTGTTGCGTCTTATATTTAAGTCTTTAAGCCATTTTGAGTTTATTTTTGTGTATGGTGTGAGGGAGTGTTCTAATTTCATTCTTTTATATGTAGCTGTCCAGCTTTAACACCAATTGTTAAAGAGCCTGTCTTTTCTCCATTGTATATTCTTGTTCTGTGTCTGTGTATATATGTCCATTGTATATGTGTTGTATATATGTCCATTGTATATGTCTTGTTAAAGAGCCTGTCTTTTCTCCATTGTATATTCTTGCCTCCTTTGTCAAGGATTAGTTGACCTTTGGTGTGTGGGTTTATTTCTGGGCTCTGTATTTTGTTCCATTGATTCATATGTCAGTTTTTGTGTGAACACCATGCTGTTTTGATTACTGTAGCTTTGTAGCTGCCGTCTGAGAAGGATATGCATCCAGCTTTGTTCTTTTCCCTCAGGATTTGCCTTGGCATTTCTGGGTCTTTTGTGTTCCATATAAATTTTAGGCTTATTTGTTCTAATTCTGTGAAAAATGTCATGGGAATTTGACAGGAATTGCATTAAATCTATAGATTGCTTTGGGTAGTATTGCCATTTTAACAATATTAATTTTTCTAATCCAAGAGCATGGGATATCTTTCCATTTCTTTGAATCATCTTCAGTTTTCTTTATCAGTGTTTTATAGGTCCTCAGTGTATAAGTCTCTCACCTCCTTGGTCAGGTTTATTCCTAGGCATTTTATTTTGTAGTGCTTTTTCAAGGGTGGATATATCATGTGGACAGTGTCAGTTTTGCAGGTGAGGATTGCTCATCACCTGAGTATGTGAAGGTGAGCATTTGGAAGAGTCTGTATGGGTGATGATCAGAGCTTTGGAGAGTAATGCTTCAGCTGCAAAGGACAGATGGTACTGAGGGGTGATGGAAACTGCATGTCAAAGTAAAGGAATCCCAGCTCTGGTATGTGGCAAGAGGGCCCCTCGCTTCCAAATGCTGAAGATCCTATCATCTTCCTTCAGTATCACTCATGTCCATCCCCTTCTTACTCTCCTAAATGATTCTCCACCTCTAGTCTGCTCCTCTCAAAGCCATACCCCCACACTCCTGCCAAAGTGCTCTTGGAACTGCCCATCTCTCCCACCCTCCCGGGTTTGGCAGCCCCTGGTGGCCCCTTCTTATCCTAAGGACGAGGTCACACCCCTCCTTGACCTCACCCACCTCCCCTGCCTTCAGTCCAGAGGCATTGACAGACCCTTCTGCACTGTGCGGATGTGTCCAGCTGTCTACAGAGACCCAGCCTCCATCCTCCACCAAGGCTGCCTCACCTCCCCTGGGACTAGGACACCCTCCCTGCCTGCCCTCTGCCCACCCACCTCAGCTCCCCGCTCTCCTCACCACTCTGGTGCTGGGCCCTCTCATGTATTTGTCTGGTTTTTCTTCTATGCCTGCCACCCTCCTCCTCCAAGAACATTCATCCAACTTCTCAACCTCCATGCCTGGAGCGGTGGAAACTGCTCGCTGAATGTGTGTTCGAAGTGGGAGACTGACTTGGGAAGGGTATTCAGTGTGGGGAGGACCACATATATACAATCTCTGAGGCTCCATTTAAAATTGATCTCCATGCATTAAACAGAGCCTGTGGAGAAGAACAAGCGCAGGTAAAGATGTCTTTCCTTCCCCAAGACATGGGATTTCTGTGTGTTTCAGACGTGGTTGCCTTTGTTGCATTGACTTGATTTCACAGCACGAAAGGCCATGGGATCACTGGACAAGGCTCTAGCCAGGGTGACTGGGACCATCCTCAGTGGTGCACTGCCTGGCCCGCGCACCTCACTTTCATCTTCTGGGAGCGGCCTCAGCGGCCCCTGGAACAGCAGCCCCGCTATGCACTTGAGCAGCCTGAGCCTGGTGCCATCAATCCCACAAAGCATTTCTAAGAGGAGCTGAAGAGTGTTGATAATTACATCTGCAGTTCAGCATAAGAGCAGGCTTTAGGGAAATGTGGCTTTTAGCCTTTTTTTTTCAGAAGTTGTTTTGCATTAAAATTGGATGTTTAAACTCCAATTTGCGTAACAGAATACATGGAAAATATCTAATACATCTACTCACTTTAGCTTTTGGTCTTTAGAGATGAAAGGAACTTGTTGCCCAGTAAAAGTGTGTGTGTGCCTGCGTGTGTGTGTGTGTGTGTGTCTGTGTGTGTGTGTGTGTGTCTGTGTGAGAGTAGGTGGTGGGGTAGGAGATGTGTATTTCCAAAATGGAGGCCTTGGCACATACAGGAATGGAGAATATGGGATTGCTGGATTTAAAATGGGGTGTTTCCAAAGCTTAGCAGATACAAAAGACAGTGCTGAGGAAAGAGAGATGAGGAGGGTCCCAGACAGGAGCTGCCACCACCACTTCCCCCATCCCTAGAACACAGTCAAGGACATCAGGCTGTGTCAGACTTGGCGGGCACACACGTGTGTGTCAGCGTGGGCCGTGGAATCAGACAGGCCTGCGTTTGAATCCTGTGGTCATCACTGGCTGTGTGGCCTTGGGAAAGCTACTTTACCTCACTGAGCGTGTTTCTAACTAAGTCTTTAAAGTGGAGACGGTGATCCCCGTGGCGGCGGAAGGGCCTCCTCCCAAATATATCCCCCCCTAACCCCCGTGATAGAGGAGAACTTATTCTGACACTTGTGAAAATGGTAAGACAGACTTTGTTCAGACCTATCACAAGGGCTGCGAGGCTGTCGCAGTGGTGGGGGCGGGGAAGGGGCTCAACTCCACATACAGCAAGAACAAGCGGGGATTTTGACCCAAGGAGCAGAGGGTGAGGGTCGGTGGATGGAAATTACTAAGAGGGAGCATCAAAAGTGGGGGGATCCTGCTGCGTGGACCTCAGGTTTCTTACTAAGGTAGTCAGATATCAAGGGTGGGGGATTCTCTCTAAATCGGCTTAGCAGGATTCTTGCTAAAACTGTGGGTGTAGGCCTGACAAGGGCAGGGGCCAAGGGGCAGGCCTCATCGGGAAGAGGGCTTAGAGGGGCCTGAGTCAGGTTTGGTCGCAGAAAGCATCTTGTCACCTAGAACCTATCAGGAGGTTACCACACACAGCAGAAAGGGAGTTTGCAGATGTGATTAAGGCTACGGAATCTGAAGCTGGGAGAGTAGCCTGGATTACCCAGGTGGGCCCAGTTTAATCACGTGGGCCCTTCACAGCGGAGAACTTTCTCCTGCTGGAGTCAGAGGGGATGGAGCAGAGGCAGTCAGAGAGATTCGCGGCCTGAGCGGGACTGGCCTGGCTGCCGCTGGTGTGAAGGAGGAGGACAGAGTGGAAGTAACAGCGGGGCTCCTGACCTACAGCCAGCAGGAAAAGGAACCTCCACGCTACAACTGCTAGGAACTGGGTTCTGCAAACAACCCGAATAGAACTTGAACTATTAGAACTTGAACGCATAGAACTATAACTTCTGGGGGCTCCAGAGCCCCCAGGAAGGAACCCGATCCTGCTGACATCTTGATTTTGGCCTTGGGAGACCTTCAGCAGCAGGCCCAACTAAACTCACACTAGGTTGGTGTGGTAACTTGTTACAGCAGCAGTAGAAACAGTTACACTCCCAGGGCCACTGTGAAGGTGAACGAGGCCCCGTGCAGTGGCCCTGCCTCCGCTTCAGGCTGTGGGCTGCGTGCGAGCAGGTGTGTCAGAGGACCGCTGCGTCAGACCCGCGGGACCAGTGGATCCCCCTCCCTTTCTCTTTCGGCCTCACCCTTTCCAGGTTCGGGGGCTCAAGGTGAGAGACGTGGCCCCATCGGAGAAGAACATTCCAAGTCTGGTGAAAAGTCGTCTTTTCCCCCCAGGTGGGGCTGCTTGCTAAGCCCCAGGCCCAGGTGCAGTCCCTCAGGCCATCCTTTTCTGCAGGGATGGTGGAGATGTAAAGGGTGTGCCGTGACATTTGCAGTGGACGGTCCATGGTGACAGGGTTGGGCCTGTGGTTACTGCTCGCTCGGAAGTCGGGGGTGCAGCCTTGATTGTCCTGCATGGTGTGAAGTACAGTTTTAAGGCTGTCCTTTGTGGGTCAGTAAAATTGTCTTTACTCAAGTCCACATACTCACTAAAAAATAACAGCTTTCTGGCCCAGGTGGCCCTGAGAACGTAAAAAATTTGGAAAGGAAAGGCGCCTGTCGCCACATTGATCTCTGTGGACTTAGGAGTGATCATAGCTGGGTGAGTGGCTGTCACTTTCTGCCCATCACTGTCTACTCCAATCCCTTTGTCCTCATTAGATTTCAGCTCGGCCAGAAGTAGAGTGGGTAATGCTGTGTAGACAGGGGATGTCTGTGTACCGTCCATGAAGCTCCATTTAAAACAGGCCTACTGCCTGCAGCGGAGGCCGTGTCCAGTGCTCCTTTTGCCTTTGTCTAGAAACCAGGCTATCAAAGGAAATTCCAGCTTGACCAGTGTGGCTGAGAGGTGGCAGAGGAATAGCTGTGATTTGGCTCCTGGGGAGGAAGCCGCCCCTTTCCCCTGAATTCCTGTCTACTATCCCGGCTTGTCAGGTCCACATCGGTTCTGGTTAAGGGTTGGGGGCTTATGAGCACAGGTAAAACTACTGATGAGTTGATGAGGAGACAGAAGGAAAGAGCTGAGAACTGAGGGGTGGGGGAGGGCAGTTTATTCCCAAATATTAATCTGAAGTTTAAAGGCAATAAGAAAGGAACAGCGTCCCTGATGAGGATGGAATAATTACACATCTCCCTGCCTGGAATTCAGAGCGGATTTGGGTCTGCATGACATTCATCACCAGGGAGATTATGCGGGCGCTGACTCAGCAAGAACCCCCCACAAACTCCCTACGTTGTCTTTTTGCTCCTTCACTTAAGAAAGTGATGACTTTGCAGGAACTGCAGACGTGGCAAGTGGAGGGTCTGGGCTGTACCTGGAAGGCCCATTGCTTTACACCTCAGTCTATGGCCTCAGAATCATAAGACTTTCCCAGAGGCTTCAGCACAAATCTGTGAATCACTGGGCCTGGCTCACAGTCCTGGGAGGACACACATTGTTATCCTGAAGTCAGTGGTGTATTTTAGGGCAGGACAACTGTATGTCCTAGGTTTTAAATACTCCACACTGCAGTACATGAAAATCATTACATTGATCCGAGCACCCCAAGCTTCATCACCCAGACTGCCTTGACTCTGGCCGAGGCACAGCAAGGCACACGTCTCAGGTCATCTTGGTTACGACAGTCTGGACTCCAGAGCAGAGAAGCTCTTACTGCATCTCAGGCTGCAGCCTCTGTGGGCAGCATCATCTGGCCAGAAGGAGAGCTAAGACCGGCAGTTGTCAGGATTGGATGAAGGATGAGTTAGTAATGTGACAGCTGGTTATAGACTGGTCTTTCTGGTTAGTCTGTGAGTGTCTTGAAGTCAGTATCTTTGTGTCCACAGCCATATTGGCTGATGGTGGGTTTTCAGCACTGAGAGAGGTGGGATCAGAGCAAGGGCAGGAGTTTGGGACTTGGGGAGATGTGCTTCAGATGCCAGCTACCAGCTGTCGGTTGTCCTATCAGGACTGCTTTTGCATCGTAAAATAACATTCACAACCGTGAGTGGGGTTGTTAGGATGACTCATACGTTACTGCCTGAGGGGAAACCAAACAAAGTCCAGCCCAGGAGTAAAGGAAGGTGTCCTTTCCTCCTTTGGCTCATGTTTGCAGAACCGAGATACGCTGAAGCTTTAAAGCACAGACACAGGAAAACAAGGAGGAAGGATGGTTTTAGAGGTGGAGGAGAGGAGGCATCTGGCAGAGGACTGTGAGAGGATGCTGATGGGGTAGAAGATGTATTGCATCTGAGGGTGTCCGGTGCACCTCAACAGAGCCTCAGGCAGCCACGGAAGTTGGTGCTGAAGCCCGGAGTAGAGCTGGGCTGGCGGGATAGGGGTGAGTCCTCAGCATGAAGTGAAGTTTGGGGTCAGATGAGGAAGAAGTGTCAGCAAGACACTCAGAGACAGAGCCTTGGGGTGGAGAATGCCAGGAGCCCAAAAGGAAGGTGGAGAAGGACCAGGGTCAGGGGACAGTACTTTCTGAGGTGGGGTCTGTGCATGATGATGGAAGAGGATAGCGGGACCAATAGATTTAGAGAGGAGCAAAATGCTGGGGGAAGGAAACACAGGGAGAGAAACAGGTTTCATGGACCAGCAAGGGGGTGGGATTGAGGCACAGTTTGGAGGAATTCGCCTTGCAAATGAGGAAGGACATATGTCTCATTTGAATACATGTAAGGAAGAGACCATAGCTGAAACGTATGCATATTTTTGGAAGAAAGCTGGCACAGAAATCGTGGTTATATCCAATAAGCAAGGCTTCCATCTCTAGTTCTGAGGGATGAGAGCGTTTTCCTTTTTGGGAACTGGAAATCCCGTTTTGAGATCCTGGAGAGGAGTTAATTGGAGCCCAGTAGACCTTAGCCCTGGAGACTAAATTCACATGCGTCCCATCACAATTCCCTGCACCGAGCCCTCTGCCCCCTTGCATCACTGCAAGGTGGCGAGCTGGATGTGGGCCGTCAGCGAAGCCCACTCATCATCTCCCACAAACACCAGGCCGGTGGCCACGGTTACAACCCGCCAAATGCCAGGTCGCCACGTATTACAGATTTTTATGGAGAGTCAAAATCTCAAGTGTTAAGTACCACAGATTTCAAGTGCCTCCTGTGGCAGAAGCAGGAAGCTGTAAATCATCTGAGAAGTTGGAAGTGGGCACAGGTAGGCGATGCGGTTGGCATCCACGTCTTAAAGAAACTACTTTTAGAGGAATCTCTTGTAACTGTTAGCTTTCCGACATACTTAAGAGTTTTCACAGTTATCTTTGAAATTCCGTTTCATTTGATGTCAACGGCAATCCTATGGGGTACTTTTATCACCTTCATTTGACATGTGAGGAAACCTGGCCTCAACAAGGTCAAGCAGGTTTCCCAGGGACGTGGCTAGTGGGTTATTGCAGACTCCAGGCCACTGACCCCAAAACCAAGTTCTTCCCATCTCTCCCCAACCCTATGCTCTTGCCATCACTTGGCAGCAATCTTGAGATGTCCTTTCTTCATCCTCGTGCCCACTTTGCCCCCACTCAGGGAAATCCAGGCTTGCTGGGAATGAGCTGTAGCCTGTCTGGAAGAGTACCTGGGCAGGTGGGGACAGGTGTCAAGGAAGCCTGGCCTACAACTTTTCCAAGGACACAGGGCAGGAGGGGACAGGTAAAGGGTGACGGAGGATAGATGAGTATGAGAGCAGGTGAGGATCTGGATGAAGAATTTGTGTCTAAGCACTTGCTTGGAGAGCTGGAGAGAAGGGAGAAAGAGAGTAGGCCATGGGAGGGGCAGAGGATGAGGGAGAGGACCCCGTGGCGAAGAAACCCAGGGAGGTGGGCCCAAGGCACGTCGTCCGTGGTGGGGCGGCAGTGGACGTCGCTCATCCTCCTTCCCTGCTCGTGGATACCTGGGCTGCTTCCCAGGGCTGTCGCCCACGGCCATGGGCTTTTCCTGAGCCAGCCTGTCCTCCTCTTGCTTGAGGTTGACTGCAGAAGCGTGGGCCGGGCAGGCATTCCACATGGGAAGCTGGCTTTTCCCACTGGTGGCATATTCAGTGGGGTGCAAGGGGGGAGGCTGCCCTTGGTGCAGTCAGTAAAGGGGTGCACCGTCTGCAGAGAAGTTGAAAGCAATAATAACCCCCCTCACAGTGTTCAGCAGTTCCCAACTCTAGCAGTGATGAGAGACTGCCCCACCACCTGGTACAGTGCTGCTTCCTTCTGGGGCAGAACCACTGCTCCAAGCCTGCAGGAAGCAACCCCGAGGGGGAAATGCATCTGCCAGCCTAGTCCTAGCCGCCTCTGCTGACTCCACCCCGCCCACCTCCCGGAGGTCCCTGCAGCAGCAGCCAGCTGGGAAAGATGGGTTTGTGTGCAAATCTCCACCCAGGGGAGCACCCCCAGCAACAGCTTTGAGGCTTCCAGCACTTTCTATGGCTGCTCTCCACTCTCGGCTATGGCTCAGACTTCCTTCTCCGGGCTGTGATTCAGGTGCCCTTGCAGGGGGTAGAATTGCCATCGTGGCGTTGGGAGGCGCTGTCCCGGACACCTTGTCCAGGTGCCTCCTGGGAACGGGTCCTCTCTGTCGCATCCTGGCCATGTGGCTTGCTAGCCTGTCAGAGTGGGAAATGTATTAACTCCATGACAACCCCTTCTGTCTGGACCTTGACCAGCAGAAAATTCTCCCTTAGTCTCTAATGTAAATTCTTTCTCCTAGGTCCTGGTTCTAACCCTCTGGGGTCATATAAGTGAGTCTAATTCCATCTTCCACACTGAAACCTTCTACCTTCTAAAAAGCAGCTCTCTCATAGTCCCCAGGCTTCTCTTTTCCAAGCTAAAGCATCACAGCAGAGGCCCCCAGCGTGCTGGGCCATGAGTGTGTGGCCTGCACGAGGGCAGGGAACAGGGTGGATTTTTGTGTGTTCCTCCCTGCCGGCCACTGTTTCCCTATTGACTCAAACCGCCCCCCCCAGGTGTCAGTTATTGCCATCCCCGTTGTGGGCGGGGAAACCGAGGTTGCCCGGCCAGTGGAACTCGTAACCCCCGCGCCCTAGGCTTGTGGCAGGCGGCCCTCCCCACTCCCCAGGACCTGGGCTTCCCTGGTGCCTGGAGTCTCATCGCTGCCATCCCGTGTCCCCTCCTTTGGGAGGCAGAGCTGTGATGGAGGGCATGGCTGTCTTGCAGAAATCTCCTTCAGGGTGTGGATGTGCGGGGGCAGCCTAGAGATCATCCCCTGCAGCCGAGTGGGCCACGTCTTCCGGAAGAAGCACCCGTATGTTTTTCCAGATGGAAACGCCAACACGTACATAAAGTAAGTGTGTGTCGCAGGGGCTCCTTGGGGGCAGCAGGGGCCGAGGGCTTTCCTGGTGATGGGTTGCAGCTGTCCCGGGTTCTCCGGTAGGTTGCCTGAGTGTTCTGGGTGGACAGGAGCTGTGTGTTACATTTGCTGGGCCGCTGCCTGAGCAGGAGAGGTCAGGCCTGCCCATCCGGCTTCAGGCTGGAGGGCCCGAGGCTGTTCTCCACCACTGGCTTCCCCCAGGCTTGGCGAGGCCCCACATGTAGCCTTGGGGGCTTCAAGTCACTGGGCAGCGCCATCCTGCAGGGCACAGGGTTCTGGGTATTTTGTGTTGTTTGGGGTGGGGGAAGGGTGGCTGTTTTTTGCCCCTGAGTTCTAGAAGGTCTGCTGCTCCCACCATCAGGCTGGGTCACCAGGGGAAAGGCCCTTGGGAAGATTCAGGAATGGGGAGGCGCAAGTGGTTACAACCCACGTGACTGCTCCAGGGCCTTGAGGGTGCACAGAGGCAGCCAGGCTGGTAGGCCCTGCAGCCCTGGCTCCTTTCCTGGGGCTTGTTGTCTCCTGCCTGGGGACAGGACCAAGATCCTGGGATCTCAGTGACCCAGCGGTGCCCACCTGCCTACTCCTGTTCTCTCCCTCCATACGCCCTTCTCCTTTTCGTGATTTCTTCTCCTTCAACCTTTCTCTTTTCCTTTAAGAATAATTCTTTACACCCCCTTTCTCCTTCTGTTCATCTCCTCCTCCAGCTTCATCTCGCCTTCTTCCTAATCCTCTTGTCCCTTGTCAGCTCACTCCCCGTTTATTCTCCCTTTGCCCTTTTTTTCCCTCTCATTTGGTCCATCTTGGGGGAGGGAGGAGCCAGGTGCCTTTTGGTGTTTTTCTCCCCGCCGTGGTGTTCTCCTCGTCTGGGTTCTCCCGCCCGCGGTTCCTCACATGTATAGACAGGTGTGGGTGTGGACAGGTGTGGGGGAGCCATGGGCTTCAACGGGGAGAAAGTTGACCCCATGCTGGGCAGGTTGGGCCATGACAACCCAGTCAGCAGGGACTGGGAACCAAGGCAGGGCAGCCTGGGCTCTGGGTGTTTACAGGGAAAGGTGAGCTGCGGAGGCCTGGCACAGAAAAGCGGTGGGGCTGTGATGTGGAATGGGGCCAGCCTGGGAGTGAGGGGGCAGAGCCTTGGGCTACAGAACATTCCTTGTGTTTGAGACTGGGGCCTGGCCGGTGGGCATCCTGCATGCCACCAGCGGGTCATCCGGAGGGGAGGGAAATGTGGGGCAGTGTCTCCTCGGCACTTCCTGTTTGCTGATGGCCAGGCCAGTGGAGGGAGCCGGCAAAGCCCTGTCAGCTGCCTCCAGAGCACCAAGAACCGGGCTGTGTGTGCAGAATTCCTTCCAGGTCCACAAGTTTGAAGGGTGTGCCACACTCCTCGGTCGAGTGCATCCGCTCCGCACAGAACCAGAAATCGGGAGGGGCGTGCCCTTTTTGGTGAGACCCGGGTCCACGCACTCGGGCCTCGGCAGGTGCTGCTCCAGCCCTGCCCCTGGCTTCTGTTTTCCCACATCCTCTCTTCCTGGTACCCCTGCCTCCTGGACAGCTGAGTGATGACATCCTCCGTGTCTGTGTCTCTCTCTTTTTCTGTGACCTTTGGGGTCAGACTCAGAGCAAACAGCTCATTTTTTACAAACTTCAGAGTCCTGGCAAACATCTGACTGAGATGGTGTGGTTTCTTAATTCTTTACGCCTGCACCAAGCTAATCACGTGGCTGTGGGAAACCCATGTGTGACTGGCTTTCCCATTGGAGAGCTGGGCCCTGGGCTGAAGGGGAGAATGTTCTGGAGTAGGAGCCCACCGATGGCCAGAAGTGAGATGGTTAGCCCTCTCTCCTCTTATACTGGCACCAAAGGGATGCACAGATTCTCCTGGCTCTTTTCCCCCTGATTATTTTTCTTTTTTTTGAGGGCCACAGAAGTTCAGTTTCTGGTGTAATTTCTCTGGTCTGTGCCTTTTGGGAAAAGAGTAGGTAGTGACTACTAAAATCCTGTGTCTTGGGGTACAGGCCCCTTTGGAGATGGCTGGGCGTGGCTGGGCTCAGCACCCTGGGGAGAATGATGGTACTGGACCGTGGTGGCGCCCACAGGAGTGATGCTGCCAGCTTGCCGCGTGTGTGTGTTTTACCTGGATATGTCCCAGGTCCTCTCGGACAGCCCCTTCTTGACACCCCCCGTCTCCCCAGGAACACCAAGCGGACAGCTGAAGTGTGGATGGACGAATACAAGCAGTACTATTATGCTTCCCGGCCGTTTGCCCTGGAGAGGCCCTTTGGAAAGTAAGTGTCCCTCCTGGTTGATTTGTGCAGAAAGCCAAGAGCCCCAGATCATGGGCCCAAGGCTAGCAGGTCCCGACAGGCTGGTCTCCTGGGCCCCCAAGCCCCTCCAGGGCCCGGGCTGGGGCTGTTCTCCCTTCACGTACCTTCTTGGTCCTGCCTAGTTCTGGGTGCAGAGCCTTGGGCAGCTCTTCTGGGATGACCACCTGGCAACCTGGACCATCTACTCAGTGGGCAGAGCTGTGCCTTGTGCAGTGGACTGGTGTTTCCAGCTCTTTACAGAAAGGTGGGATGCTGGGCTAAGCAGCCCTGTCCCTCCAGATCAGAGTTCCTTCCTCCTCGTTCTCAGCCACCCAAGTCTAAGTCCTCCTTCCTAGGAGGAACGGCACCGTGCACATCTCCCCTAGAGCAGGGCTTCAGCTCCATGGGGTCGAAGAGGATGGGAGAGGAATTAAGGGCCAGATACCATTACATGAGATATCTCATTAGTCCTCCTCAAACTGAGACATGGGTATAGTTACCCTTATTTTATAGATGAGGAGACTGAGGCTTCTTCAGGTTCGCGTACTTGCCCTGGATCACATCATTACAGGAGGGGGAGGAGGCTCAAATCACACCTGTCTGATTCCAAAACTCTGTGATGTTGCATTCCCCACCCCAGGGCTGCTTTGAGTAGAGAAAAATGGCGACCCCATTGTTGTTACTCATCTTTGGCGGGGCGGCGGGGGGGGGGGGGGGGGGGTGCGGGGCGGCAGCCAGTGGCTTTTGTTGTCTGATGCCCCTCAGTCGTACTAAGCTATTGAGCAGATGGGATTTTTGCAGCCTACACGCCATAGGTCGAGCCCATCACTGCCCGGGAGGATTAAATCAGAACCTGCCAAAGCGATTTGTATTTCTGAAACCGTAAACCTACACGGTTCTCCGCTTCTCCTGCTCAGAGCCTCCCACAGCGTTTATTCTCAGTCCTCAGCTAACGTCCGGTCCGTTGGCCGTGTCTGTCCACCCCTCCTTTCTTCTTTGCCTTCCCTCTCCAGCTTGGGTTCCACCTGCTTGATTAAAGAGAGTGCTTAAAAGACGTCGTCCTCAGAACTCGTGCCCTGTTGGGCCTCTGTCCACCCTCCCAGGCCTCCCTCTCCACCCTGGATGATCCCGACTTTGTACCTTTTCCTTCCCCGAGCACAGGCTACCGAACGGTTCTGGGACTATCAGTGCTGCTACCACTCCATGGCCGGCAGGCTCAGGGAGGCCCTCAGTGGGCCTCTTGATGCTGCCACCTTGCCTGGCCGGCGTCCTCCCTTCATCTCCATTTGTACCTTTCCCACTCTCCCCAGCCTCTGAGTCCACCTGTTCCCTTCACTCATGGCAGCTGACACCTGTTTTACAGATGAAAGAGACAGCACCAGCTTCCCAAGACAGACCAACCTGTATCTGCACCATCCTTCTGTCTCTTTCATCTCGAAGGATAAGGGGTGCCTCCTGCTGTGTCTGGCCCGCCCTCTACCTGTTCTCCAGATGCACTCGTCTCTCCTGTGTTCATTCATAAATCGACATTTGTCGAGTTCTCAGTGCTTGAATTCATCTCCTCCAGCCTCTTGGCGTCTCAGATTTTAATGTGCCCACACATCGCCCAGGAATCTTGTGAACGTGTGGATGCTGGCTTGGTAGGTCTGCAGTTCTATAAGCCCCAGGTGGTACCGAGCTGCTGGTCTGAGGACCTCAACTCAAGGAGCAAGGTTCCAGGGCGATGGCTCCCAAACTGCTGCACACCTCAGTCACCGGGGGGACTTCAAAAAACTGCTGCTGCCTCTACGCCACCCCCAGAGAGCGGATTTCGTCTGGGCTGTGGACTGCGCTGTAGAATTTGTAAAAGACGCCCCCCCCCAGCCAGGTGATTCTAATGTGCAGTGTGGGAGCCCCTGTTCTCGGGGACCTTGCCCGCCAGGTGCCTTCTCTCTCCCTGATCCCCCATCTCTTCTCCATTGCATAGTTCCCGTTAGCATGTACATTTATTCCGTATCTTACATACTTTTTAAAAATAAGAAAGGAAGAGAAGGAAAGAAGACAAACGGCAGGAGCTCTGCCTCAGTCCAGCATCGCGCATCACCTACACCCGGCCTGCTCCTTCAGAGCCAAGCTTCACGAAAGCGCCGCCTGCATTGCTGTCTACGGCTGCCCCTCCCCCTCCGCGCGACTGTGACCTGAGGCCGTGGCCCCCGTCCTTTGCCGTCACGCGCACCCAGCCGACCCATGACTCCCTGGGACCCCTTACCTTCCTGTGTGTTACCCTGTTTGTATGAGACGTCTCCCACCCAGCCCCCGTCAGGCGCGCTTCTGATCTCGGTTTCCAGAACTGCCGTCTTAGCTCTTGTTCCGCGGTGCAGGCTCAGGTTCCTCTCCCCACCCTTATATGCTGGTGTTCCCCAGGGATATGTCACGAGCCCCCTTCTTACTCCACGTCTTCCCTGGCATCAGCGACCACTGTGCTACCGACACTCACGTTTCCATTCCTGCCCTGCACCCCTGCTCTGAGCTCCATCCCTCATGTCCTAGTAGCTGGACCTCTCTGCCTGGATGCCTCCCAGGCTCCTCTGACTTGACAAGTCCTAACTGAACTCATCCTCTTGGCTCCTAAACTTGCTCCTTACCCCACATTCCCATCTCAGTAAACGCTTTTTCTTGCATCCTGTTGCCAAACCAGAAATCTGAGTATCAACCTTGACTTTTCCCTCCCCCTCTCCTGCCACACCTAGACAATCACCAAGTCCCAGAGATCCTGCCTCACTCATGCACTGAGCATCTGGGTTCTTACAAACACTGAACGTTTAGCCTTTTTCAAATGATGTCATTCCTATCCTCATGTTGCTTCGAGGCTGGTGAGGAAGTGTGGTTAGTGCTGTGTAAGAAGTTCTGGCGCCGTGAGGGCGCCTGGTCCAGTCTTTGGGGTGGAAGGAGGCGAGGCTGGAGAGAGCAGGGCCAGTTCTGTGTGGTTGCCCAGGAAGGACAAGATGCAAGTGGAACTCAGGCACTAACACGGCTACCTCGTGCTCTACTTGGAACCCATCAGTGGCATCCCATTGCCCCAAGCTCCTCCACAGTATTCACACGACCTTTTGTGGTCTGCATCTTCATCTCTCCTCCCACCTGCCTCCCCTCTCCCATCCCCCCACATCCGTCCATTCACACGCACACATTCTAACCTCCTGCGCTGCTGTTCCTGCCAACAGACCCCTTCCCTCTTCACATGCACTAATCTCTTTCTGCTGCTCCCCTGTCACTACTGGGGGCCTCCACCTCACCCACTTTCTGGTTTGTCCAGATAACATCCACTTGTCTTCCAGAGACCAGCTTCTATGTTACCACTTGACCACCACCGACCCGACAAGCATGGGGCCACCTCTGAGGTGCTCCCACGGTGCACCCATCCTCAGGCACTGTGCCTACTGTGGGACATGATGGTGAGCTTTCTAGCGAGAGAGAGAGACAGGTGCTGTGTACATTGGGCGGTGAGCACCTGGCTCATTTCCTGTCTCTCGCTCGAAAGCTCACCACATGTCCCACACTGGGCACAACACCTGGCACATGCTAGGTACTCAGTAAAATATGTGATGTACAAATACATGACCAAAGCCCAGAACCAGCTAAGGAAGAGAATTCTTTGAGGCTGCAGTGGTTGGGGCAGGGAGTGGCGGGGCGGTGGCGGGGTAGTTCAACAGCAGAATCCAAAGAGAGATTTGTAAGTAGACCCAGAGCCCTGGTGGTGAATTATTAACAACACGCTGAATGTTCTTGTAGCCTCGTTTTTAATGAAAAGTAAAAACACCCCCAAATTCTATTTTCAAGTAAACGCACAAATCTTGGGTGTCATTTCCACTGCATTGTGAGATATTGCTAAGTGTTTCCATAGCTCTGTCTGGAGCTCTCAGAACCTCTGTCGGTTAATTTCTCCAACATCCTCCGGAGAGACGTGGGCACAGAGCTTGGGCGCGGGTTGTGCTGTGAGCCTCCCAGCCTGGAGGGCTGGTACCTCCTGGGCCCGTGTTGCTGGGACGTGTCTCTGACACAGCTGTGTTTTGTCTCTGTGTCTATCCTCTCCCATCGCCCCCAGCATTGAGAGCAGATTGAACCTGAGGAAGAACCTGCAGTGCCGGAGCTTCAAGTGGTACCTGGAGAACGTCTATCCAGAACTCAGGTATCTGCCCTTTGGTTTGAACGTTTGCTGGCTGCGGCGAGAGACCCTCTGCTGACTTGGTCTGGAGAGGGGACCGCCTGTGGCCATCTGGATGAGGGTTTTCAAGTACGTGGAGGTCTGAGAAGACCGGTTGGCTCCGCGCATCCCTGAAACCTGGCCATCAGCGGCAGGAGGGGTTGAGGGTGGCCGTAGCAGGGTCGCTGGGCCGCTGGGGTTTGCACGCTGGGGTTTGCACGAGCTCAGGGCGTGGACTCGCTGATTCCAGTCCAGGCTCCAGACTCCTGGGTCGCTCCCTGCTGCCTCATGCCTCGTGGACCTCCCCAACCCCCAGGCCCCAAGCAGCGCAAGTCACTGTAACACAGCGGGGCGACATGAGCCTGCCATTCTCCAAACACGGCCCGACCTCTCCAGCTGCTGGTATTACTACTAATCCAAACAGCAGTGGATTCTCATCCCTCCTGTGCCTTTCCTCTAGAGTACCCAAGGACTCCTCCATCCAGAAGGGCAGCATCCGACAGAGGCAGAAGTGCCTGGAGTCTCAAAAACAGAAAGACCAAGAGATCGCCAACCTCAAGTTAAGCCCCTGTGTCAAGATCGAAGGCAAGGATGCAAAGTCCCAGGTAAAGTAACTAGCTGGGGATGCTTGAACGTGTGAATGGACTCAGTCTCTCTTTCCTGCTTTTACGTGAATCAGGTGTCTAGTTATACCCGGAGCTCAACAGCAGAGCGGGAGAAGTACGATCCCCCGCACTCTGGGACTGAGTTCACTCTGCTAGGTTTCCAGATGCCTCACCAGGCAACTTAGCGCCTCTAGGAATTAACCATCAAATTGGCAGGAGTTTAATGAGAGTGTCATTGGTGTCCAAGCCGCTGCCAGTAAATGTGGGCTGGGTCAGGCAGGGTGGGCAGCACAGCCACCTCGAAAATATGAGATGAGAACAGAAAAGCATCCTGCCGGGTGACACTGTCTCCAGGATGAAATGCCTGCTCTGTGAGTCTCCCCGCTGATTTAACCCTGACTTCCAGGCAGTCACGTCAGATGTGGTACAGGCTTCCGCATCATCCACCACCCCTGCCTCTGGGCAGGGCCCTCAGTCATCCCCGTTCTGCCCTCAGCAGATCTGTGGCTCCCCCTCTGCTGGCTACTGCCTCCCCCCAGGTCTGGAGGGACCACTGTCGCCCCTTCACAGAAAGGTTTTCTTGTGCCTTAGCTGATTCATCAACACTGTGGGTCAGTGTTCTCCCCTCTGAGGACAGAGCTCTTTTAAAAGTCACTGATGAATTCACAGCCTGTCTCAACCTCTGTAACACTTCGCCTGCTGGATGCATTAAAGCACATCCATCTCATGACTTCCCTCCTGGCTCTGGGGACACAGCATGATCCTGATTGTCCTGCACTCCTGTTCTTTCCACCTCTTTTCTTTCTTTCCTTTTTTTTTTTTTTTTGGCCGGCTCCTCTCCCCCACTCTCATACCGTTATGGTGAATATTCACCAAGGTTCTTAATTCACTGTTCTTTTCTCTGTGAGTGGTTTCTTGGAGATTTTATCCATGCTTCCAGCTTTTGCAACCTCCTCTCTGTTAGTGATTCACAAATTCTATACCTTCATCCATCCATGAATTTACTCATTCATTCATTCACTCAACAAACATCTCTGTTGTCCGCTGACTGGGGAGATGCACAGATGAAAGGCTAGGTTGCAGGCATCCATGGCCCCTCAAGGGATCTAATGCAGAAAGAAGCAAGTCAGCAGCCATTGTGGCATAATCTCTGTCCTGAAGAGGGTTTGGTCCACGGTGCTATAGAGGTGCAGAGAGATGGTACCCAACTTCTGCACAAGGATTGGGGAAGTCTTACCAGAGGACCTGAAAATGAGCTGTATCCTGAGAGATGAGTAGAAATAGGCCAGGTTAGGAAGGGAAGAAAGGGCAGATGGGGGAAATCCGGAGTGTACCAAGCCTGGGGCTGGGAGGCAGGATGCCTTTAAAAGGCTGCAGGGAGATTGTGGTCAACAGGGTGGAATGGTGAGGGAGCAGCGGAGGGGAGGCTGGAGAGGAAGGAAGAGGCACATCATGGCCTCTTTCCCCAGCTGAGGAGGTTGAGTTTTATCCTCAGGGGTGGGAGCCTGTGAGAGCCCAGGAGATGGCTCGAGGACGGCGGGTTTGCACTTAGATGTCCCTCCCGGACTCTCGCTCTCAAACACTGGGCTATAGAGCGAGTCCACAGCCATGACAAACGCCTCTGAAACTCAAGACAGCAGATGGCTGCAAGCACCTGTCCAGCTCCCTGACCATCTCACCATCCCACTAATTCCCTCCAGGTGGCCACCTTTTCTCAGCCTCTGTGGTTCCAGTCCTGTCCATCTCCCGTGGCTCCTCTTTCTCCCGCATCCCCCATTCCTGCAAACCCCAACCCTTCTCCCCTCAGAATAGCTGTTCTTGGCCCCAGCATTCACTTCTTCATGCCAGGGTGGTGGCCCTCAGCCTCTGCACTATTGACATTTGGGGCTGGATCACTCTGTGGTGGTGCCATCCTGTGTACTGTAGGCTGTCCAGCAGCATCCCTGGTCTCTGCCCACCAGATGCCAAGAGCACCCTACACACACCAGTCATGCCAATCAAAGCTGTCTCCAGGCTTTACCAAATGCCCCTGGGGGACAAAACCGCCATGCTTGGGAACCACTCTGTTAGATTATGGCCACAGCCTCCAGTAACACGCGATCACCAAAGCATTGTTCCCCATCTCCATACAGCCTTCAGTGGCTCTCCATTGTCTACCACAAAACCCCACATTCTCAGCCTGGCATTTGAGGCATCGCACCTCCAGCCTCCAGCTTGCTGAGATTTTTCCAAAAATCATCTCTGCTCCAGCAAGACATGGGAGGGGGCTGCCTGAGTCAGACAGGAAAAGGGGAAGGAAATAGAGGTGTCAGTTTTGCTTTAGGTGCAGCAGCCTGGCTGAGAATGATACCACTTGTTAGTGGCATTTTGTAAAATGTGTGAGTAGATAACACCCATCCCTCTCTTCTGAATCTGTGTGTGGGCCCTGCTCGTGGGGGATCACAAACAGCCAGAATGTCGTCCCCCATTCCCTGGGACAGAAGTTTGCCTCATCTGTTTCTAGCAAAGTGGGGGTTTTTCTGGTACTTAATGTCTTTGGCTGCATAAGGAAGGTGGCGGGGGTGGGGAGCCATGGGACCTCTAGATCTCAGGGAGAGCCCCCCCACCCCGCCAACAGCCTGGCCCCGGGAGAGGCTGCCAGGCCTTTATTTGACCGGAGGGGAATGATACCTATTCCGGCTGATGTTCCAGTGGAGTTGAGAAAGGGGAGAGGAAAAGGCTGTCACTGTGGGAAACTAAGGTTTCGCACAGTAACAGTCTTCAAGTGAGCAAAGAATTCTTTTCTAGAAGATCGTGCCAAGCTGTCACTCTTCTCTGCTTTGGAGAGAACAGTTGGGTGTGTGTGGCAGGAGTGTGGATTTGGGATATGGGAAGAACGCACGAGATAGGAAGATGTTCAGTTGCCGTCAACAGATGACGCCGGGTGTGCGCAGCGCCCCGGCACCAGGCTGTGAGCTGGGCTGCCGGGTGGGGTTATGCCAGGTTAGACGCCGTCCTCTCCTGGGGGAGCGGGGGGCACGGCCGGCAGCAGTCCTGGGGTGCCTGTCCGAGCATTGTGAAGGTGTTGAACCCACTGATAGAAACCCACGTAGCAATTTCAGCTAGACTCGTCCCCCAAGTGTGTGCATGTAGGTGCGTGCACGTGCATGTGTTTCTGGGTGTGTGCCCGTGTGTGAGTTTCTGGGTGTGTGCCCGTGTGTGCATGGAGGATTCAGCCTTGCAGGACTGACTGACGTTACTTTTCTCTTGCCTTCAGTGTCCGCTCCTCCTTCCTGCATAAACTACCTGTCCTGTCTTCCTGCTTCCCAGCCCCTCCTGCTAATGTGTTAACCTTCCTTTGCCTCCTCTCCTCTCTTACGTTTCCCTGCTTGTCCTGCCTCTTGACCTGCCCAGAGAAGTTGCATCTGGCCCTCAAACCCTTTCATGTGACGCGTTCACCCTGTCTCCTGCCCCCACCTCTCTGTCTCTGAGAGGCCATATCAGGGAAGGGACATAAAAACCCGATTGAGTAGGTATTATTATCCTCGTGTTATAGATGATGAGACTGCGGCCTGGAGAGACTATGCAAGGCCATATACTAGTAAGTGAGGAAGGCAGGATGTGGAGAATCTGGCGCCGCACCAGAGCGCGGCCGCCGCTGCTGCTGCTGGAGTCATGGCTGGTTCCCGGGCCCTTTTACTCAATTCAGTCTCAGGAGGAGATGTCCGTCTCTGAGACCCCTCCTCCAGGTTGTAACTATTAAAACTATAGATCCGCTCCTTCTTGACGGGAAGAGCTGCCAGGAGAGTCTTCCTCTTGGCCAGTTCCCTACGGCAGCCCCTGTGAGAAGGGAGACCAAGGTCACACCCCATGTCAGGCGCCGGGGAGGGGGCAGACCAGAGAGTAGGCCCCTCCGCAGACATGGATGGGAACAGGGCAAGAGTATGAACGGAGGCCCAGCCTCCTCGGACTCCACACCAGACCAGGGGACACACGGGGCGCTGGCTTCCAGCCTGGGGTGCTCCCCTTTACGTCCCACCCCCCTCTGTCCCCGCCGTGAACTCCCAGCCTGCATCTGCCCCCTTGGTCACTCCCCACTAAAGGGTCCGCCTAGGGCCTGGGTGGGTGTACTGGGGACACAGTCCATCCTCTGGAACGGACCCGGGGAGAGAGAGCCACGCCGGTCCTGAAATCACGCTCGGGTTATTCGGGTGGGGGATTCCGGGGTCCGCAGCTTACGGGGTGAAAGAGCAGCAGAGGGTGAGCCTCAGGGGCTCGGAGCTCGGCTTCCCGCTGGCCACTCCCTCTGCAGGTGGCGTGTCTCCCGGCACATGGCTGTCCTCGTTGTTGAGAGGAGACCATCTGACCGTGGCTGTCATCTGGCTCTGATGCTGGCTCTTGACCCTGCTCCACCCCACCCCCACCCATCCCACACCTTGCCTCACCTCCCTTCCATGGGTGGTTTGTCAACCTTCGGAACAAAATATCTCACCCAAGTGTGTATCCGAGATGGTGGCAACCTGATGCCTTGGGTAGAAAGTGAGAGAAATACACCATCAGTTTGTAAACATGTGAAGCCCCAGAAGCCTCCTGGGTAATAAGTTTCTTCTCAATGTTCTTGGATTCCCTAGAAAAATATTTGTGAAAGTTAGACAGAAGACAGATATACCAATCTAGCTATATCCCCATTTAAAGAAAGGGAAAAAACATAGATTAAAAACTTTTCAATGTGTCCTCCTACCTGGATCCCCTACTGTTCAGGCTGTGGGCTTGTGAAGGATGCAGGCAGGCAGCTGGATAGCCTGGGTGGGTGAAATGAAGATCAAAGCTCTTTCCCCAAACCCGGACTCACATTGGCACCTCTCAATGAGTCTGCCAATGGGACAGGTTGCCAGCAGTCACCTTCCCTGCCTGATACCACCCTTCTTCCCCGGCTTTCTCAGCACACCCTTGGGAATGGCCCCATCACGACTGCTTCTCTAGCATCTCTCCTGGGAGGCAAAGCAAAGCCAGTTTTCCAAAGGAAGCTCTCCAGGGCCATCTCTCCTCCTCTTGGCAGCCTCCACCATCGCAGCCAACAGGCAGACAGTACCTGAGCATGTGCTCTGTGGCCAGCGCTGTTCTGGACATGTCTACGTAGTACCCTCTGCATAAGGGGCTGCTGTTGTCTTCATTTCACAGCTGAGGGGCCTGGGGTGCAGAGTTAAATAACTCATCCAAGTTTACGGGGTCAGTAAACAGGTGAGCCGGGATCTTAGCCTGTCAGCCACTCCAGAGCCCAGCAGCAGGACCCAACACAATATGTACTGGGTGTATTCTTACAGCTTGGGAGGAAAGGACAGGATGGACTGAAAACAGAGACCTCAAAAGTGAGTCTAGTGAAGGTCCCAGTTGAAGGAGGGGAGCGTGTCTCAGAGCTGCCCCTGGTCAGAGGGCCCCCACCAGGGCGCGGCTGAGCTCTGTCCCTGTAGGTGACGACGGCCCCCTGCACAGGCAGTCAGGCATCTGGAGGGTCCTGCAGCCACACAGGTGCATCAAGAGGTCGCCCGAACCAGAGGTTCACTTGAGCCCGCTCATTCATTCCCGACACCTTGTCTGGAGAGGGCTTCCAGGGCATGTTCGATGGGCTAGTGCAATGCCCAGTGTGGCCTGAGAGGCCTGAGGCCAGGCGGTGGCCCTGGATGCGCTCTGCTCAGAGCCCGTCTCCCCAGAGAGGCCCCAGGGTGTGTCCTGGTGTTGCCCAGAGCAACCACTGACCCCAGTCCCCCTTCCTTCAAGTCGTACCTACCTCCCAGGGTGGCTGTGAGGGTCACATAGACAATGAAGGTGAAAGATCTAGAACAGAAGTGTCCCTCGGCACTGAGTTATTGTGGCCGCCTAACCACAGCACAGCCGGCCCGGCTGCCTCCCATCCATCGTTTCTTTTCCGTTGTTTACTCTTCCCTACAGGGGAGCACTTTCGAACAGGGAACTCACCACCAGCAGAAAATGATGTGCGTGTCTACCTTAAGGAAAACACTGCCCCCTAATGTCTGTCCACTTAGGAATGTTTCTCTGCCCTCACCCGACCACTCCTCCTTTCCACGTGGTGGAAGGATATTGTTCACAGAGACCTTTCTCCAGGGGCTGGGCACAGGGCTGAGCGTTCCATGTGCATCTTCTTATCTTCACAGCAACTCATGACCTGTATCCTGTCAGTACCCCCACTTCACAGAAGGAGTAAGTGAGCCTTAGAGAAGTTGACCGAGGCTACCCAGATCATATGCTACTCGTGCCAGAGCAGGGTTCAGACAGAGGCCTGCCGCCTCCAGAGACCAAGTTCTTCAGCCTAGGTTAGGGTTTCTCAATCTCAGCACAGTTGGCATTAGCACCGGATAATTCTTTGTTGCAGGGACCCAGTGTGTACTGTAGAATGTTTAGCAGCATCCCTGGTCCCACCCACTAGGTAGCAGCAACACCCCCAGCCTGGTCATAATAGTCAAAAAATGCCTCCGGACAGTGCCAGATATCCCCTGGGCAGGAGGCTAGGGGCAGGAGCACCCCAGCGGAGAAGCACTGCCCTGGCCTCCTAGAGGTGGCTCCGGACCATTCTAAGATCAGCCCCTGTGCTTAGCCCCAACTCAGCTTCCTGCCTGCTTCTTTCAGAACTTTGCTCCTCCGGGTATCTCCTCTTAAGAGATCTTTCCTCTCTGCTTCTCCATGCAGTGCAGGACGGTAAGCCCCAGGCTGGGTGCTGTGGCCAGGTGGGCATTTACTAGAGAGATGTCTGCTCCCCCACGGACAGGCCACTCCCGCCTCCCACTCACACTGGCAGCTCCAGAGACTTCCTCTGAGCGCAAAAGGCCTTCAGGCTGTCCAGCCTGGACCATCCCCTCTCCATCATCACTTCCCCTCTTCCAGGGCAGGAGCAAAGGGGCTGAAGGGCCAGGAGTGGACCCCCTCCTCCTCAGCCCCTTACCAGCCTGTCCCAGAGGGGCAAGCTGCCCACACCACCTCCAGGATGGCCTCTGGGTTACCTTCCATGGACATGGCCATGTCTGTGTGCACTGGGTTGGAGGCTGTGCCATTGCCAGTTCCTTAAAGGGAGCCATCCTTTCTCACTGATCGAGGCCAGACCAACCTGAGCAACCAGTGCTGCCTTCTTGCATTCATTTCTGACTCCGAGATTCATTTAATAAATCCATTCATCACCAGCCATTCTGGGAAGCCTGACAGGCCACAGAATGGGAATCGGAAAACCTCTCCTTGCTTCCTGCATCCCCCCCCCCCCCCGCCCCCGCTCCTGTGTTCTGCTTCCCCCTCAACTCTCTTCTCTTGCAGATGTGGCTACAGAGCGGCGTTCCTCTGGGGAATTGTGAGGCTGAATTATTTCGATGCCAGTAAAGCATCAGCTAATGGGAAGTCCACGTAGTGTAAGGGCTTTGATCCCTGTCAGTGCTTGTGCACATTCTCCCCAGGGGTCTCGAGGTGGCTTCCCCCGCCCCCAGGGGAGCATATGTGTTCCTTCCCGAAAGGCATTTGTGGATGGGGCGTCTCAGAGTCCAAAGGACCACCGCTCCCCACCCTCCCCCATGCCATGCCCAGCACTTCCAGGTTTTGAAGCCCCTACGATATTCGAAAAGAAATGCCAAAATGGGCTTCCAGAAATTGTGGTATATTTTAAGTTTTTATGTTTAATCAGTTAATGCTTTTACCATAAAAAACACAAAGCCAGTGTATTGTAGTGATCATAAGATAATTACAGGGTTTATTTTTGAAATGCTAATTCATGGTTCGCTGCAAGCTGTGTGGTTGGGTAGTGGGACAGCAATGAACCTCATCTTCTTTCCACATCAGTAACTGTGTGCTTAGCCCCATGTCCAGACAATGCAGAAGTCTAACATTGGGGCCAGTTGTAGGGCGGGCCTGGGCAAATGGCCCCCAGGCAGCCCTGCCCTTGAACCTGGGCCCTTCTCTCCCCTCCCCAGAGGGCAAGGAATTCTCTGGGCTCACACCTAGGGCCTGGGTCCACCTTCTACATCACCCTCCCCAAACGTGTAGGACCCCAGAACCCACCACTCAAATGATTCAAGCCTGATTTCAGGACCAGCGTGGCTCTCTCTCCCCGGGTCTGTTCCAGAGGATGGACTGTGTCCCCAGTACACCCACCCAGGCCCTAGGGGGACCCTTTAGTGGGGAGTGACCAAGGGGGCAGATGCAGGCTGGGAGTTCACGGCGGGGACAGAGGGGGGTGGGAAGTAAAGGGGGGGCACCCCAGGCTGGAAGCCAGCACCCCGTGTGTCCCCTGGTCTGGTGTGGAGTCCGAGGAGGCTGGGCCTCCATTCGTACTCTTGCCCTGTTCCCATCAATGTCTGTGGAGGGGCCTACTCTCTGGTCTGCCCCCTCCCCGGCGCCTGACATGGGGTGTGACCTTGGTCTCCCTTCTCACAGGGGCTGCCGTAGGGAACTGGCCAAGAGGAAGACTCTCCTGGCAGCTCCTCCCGTCAAGAAGGAGCGGATCTATAGTTTTAATAGTTACAACCTGGAGGAGGGGTCTCAGAGACGGACATCTCCTCCTGAGACTGAATTGAGTAAAAGGGCCCGGGAACCAGCCATGACTCCAGCAGCAGCAGCAGCAGAGCGGTTGGGGAGAGTGGGTGCAGGGACCACTTACTGATACCTGACTTAGGATAACCTCTCTGAGCCTCACCTTGCTCACCTGTAAAAGGGGGATGATAACACTGCCTACCTAATCAGAGTCTTGTGGTTTGGTTAACACGTGAAAGCTCCCAGAATGGTGCCTGGCTCATAGTACGTGCTCAAGAAATGCGAGCCATTGTTAGCCGTATCATCATGCTTCTGGTGTCACCTCCATGCACATACACATCTTTGCCTCTCAGCTCACCCTGGAGGAAGGCAAATGGTATGTGTAGGACAGTGATGTTCAAAAGGCCAGAAGAGTACATTTCCTAGTGTTTTATTATTTTAAAAATTTGAGTAGATATAGAAATAGAACTCTGTGGAAGAGTGTGAAGAACCCCCATGTACCCATCCCCAGGCTTCAGGAATTCTCAATTCACAGCCAGTCTTTGTTCGTCTCTATTTCCATCCACTCCCCAGGAAGTACTTTCTGGTCTAGGTCTTCTCCTGACACCGTGACCTGGTGCAGAGACAGAGGGTCAGCTGAACTGTAGGGGTGTCGTGGAAGAGGAGGGGTACAGCCCTTAACGGGGTTCTCTCTGCAGCTCCTCTCGGGGCATCCGATTCATACATCCTCTCTGCCCCGTGATGAAGGAGAAGGATAGATGTTTTCCCTGTTTTACCACCAGGGATAAACCTCTTGAAGGTTCGTGTTTGACGATTATTATGCCAGCATTTCCACTGCTGATTGAAGAGCTGGGTAGTGGCCTGGGCTGCTTCAGCACGTGGTTGCTTTCTGGTCTGTGGCTCTTGGAGGAAACCGTCCTCATCCCTCGTAATGAACCTCACCAAATGCCCCCTTTCCCTTTGCCGTCAGAACTGTGTCCATCCGATTTCTCAGCTGCGCCCCCTGCAGGAGCTCCAGCGCCAAGTGATCTGTTCTCCTGGAGCGCAGGCGTGCGTGCGCCCTCTTGGAATGATTTTATTTCTCCTGACTTCCTCCTTTCCCTCCCGCTCCTCTTCCACCCCTCCTCATCCCATGTGTCCCTCCATCTGCCTCTTGTCATAACGTTCGTGTTCTTAGGGCACTGATTTGTGTTCCTTTTCAAAGAAGAGACATTCTAAAGACAGCTGCGGGGGGGCAGTGGCGGGGGCGGGGGGGTGGGGGGGGTGACCTGCCAGGTAGCTGCTCGAAGTGTCGAGTGTAGGGAACAGACATCAATCCACAGAGACTGGTGAGAAACTGGAGACGTGCAGTTCGGCCGGGGTGTCATTCAGTGTCCTGCCCAAAGCCCAGAATTGTCCCTTGCCTCGCAGAGGCAGCCCACATGCCCCAGGCCAGTCCCCGTCGTGGGAGTGGGGGCTGGGACTTGACTGGGGGTGTGCCCCAAGAGTCTCTGGCTCTTGAGTAGCATTTTCCCAGGTGACCTGTTGAGAGCTGATTCCTGCTAGGACCCCACCCCCACCCCCAGGGCTTCATACCAGGCTGTGCTAATTGTCACACATGGGCACAGTAGTATCCTGAGGTGACCTTTCCCAGCATCCCGAGATGACCCTTCCTCGCCTCTTCCCCTCCAGATCTGGGCCTTCACGTACACCCAGCAGATCCTCCAGGAGGAGCTGTGCCTGTCAGTCATCACCTTGTTCCCTGGCGCCCCGGTGGTTCTTGTCCTTTGCAAGAATGGAGATGACAGACAGGTAAGTGCTCAGGGCATCCACCCTGGGGCGTGGCCACCTGTGTAGGTCTAAGTCTCGTGTGCAGGAAAAGAGAGAAGCTATACAGGCGGAAGGGTCGATGAGGAATAGGTCCTTCTGGTTAGGAGAGGGAGGGAGGGGCCTCTGATACCATCCGTGGTACCCACGACAGCGATCAGCTGACAGACGGACACATACTGAGCGCATCGGTCCTCAGCTTGCATGAGTATCTTGTACTGCCCTGTGTTGCTCCGACGCCCACCCAGGATCCCGGAACAGGAGAGTACTGGGGCAGAGCCTGCAAGGCCACAAGGGTGAGAAGACTTGATCCTCTGCCTTCGGGGGCCTTGGACTCTGGCAGGACACCCAGCAAAGTTCATGGCGCTCTGGATGCACCTTGTGCCTGGCTCCTCGGGCTGCAAGGTGTTGGTTGCACTCAGTTTCCCGGCAGCTGGGTCCTGGTGTTAGACCGAGATTCAAATGCCCATTTTATGGCTTACTGGCTGTGTGACCCTTGGCAGATTACTGGACCTCTCTGAGCTTCAGTTTCCTCCTCTATGAAATGAGGTTGATGATGCGCGTCACACAGGGTAGCTGCTTAGAACACTTCACTGAGATGTTCCTTGATACCTGGTCAGCGGTGGTTCCCCAGTACGTGTCCACCCCCTCTCTCTTTGTCGTGTGAGCTGAGGTCTGGGAAGCAGCAGCACAAGACGCCCCTCTCTGCTTGGGCTCCTCCTGTGCTGAAGCACTTTGGAGGAGCAGAGGTTCGGGCACAGGGTGCCTCCCAGGAGCCCCTGAGCCCCTCCACCCCTCCTGCCTCGCCATCCCCCTGCTCTCACCCACTTCTTCATGACGGTGCAGATACTGAGCGTGGATCATTTCTTTAGCTGCTCCTGTAACTAACTCGCTTTGCATTTTCTGGCCTGTTGCTTGGAAAGTTATTGCCTTCTAATGAGTTTTCCTAGCAAACATGTTGATTTTGCTTTTACTTTTTTTAATCCAAAAAAAAATAAAAAAACCCAAGAACAATACCTGGCAAGGCAATTAGTTGCAGTTTTTTTCCTCCATGAGACCGTGAAGTCAAGTCTCTGGATGACCCTAGCCATGTGGTGTCAACATTGCTGATTACGCTGGAACTCCTGATACTATTGCTAGGACCTGGGGCCTTAACCGAAGAATTCTGGTTCATCCTCTCCCCTCTCCATCTTCCCAGCAATGGACCAAGACTGGTTCCCGCATCGAGCACGTGGCATCCCACCTCTGCCTAGACACGGACATGTTTGGCGATGGCACTGAGAACGGCAAGGAAATCGTTGTCAATCCATGTGAGTCCTCACTTATGAGCCAGCACTGGGACCTGGTGAGCTCCTGAAGAGCCCTGTCGGAACCAGCAGGGGCCGTGGGGTGGCGCTTCCCCAGATGAGAAGCAGACTGGAAATCAGGCTGCATGAAGCCCTAAACTACTGCAGAAGCCCTGAATGGGGAGGAGGAGGCAGAGCCCCCCAGGACAGGAGCAGCTGTCTCAGGGAGAATGCAGGAAAAGGTTGCAAGCCAAGAGGAACTCAGAGACAGATCCCCATGTTCTCAATGCCGTTAAGTTCTAGTCCTGGCCAGGTCTGCCCCGAATGGTATCTGGAGACAGAGATCTGATGGGAGGTGTTGATGTTCTTTTTCTTACAAAAGAGGCCAGCGAGAACAGCCTTCCTTGTCACTAGGCCAGGAGAGATGAAGAATGGTGGTTGTTTTCAAAACAAATAAAGGAAGCTTGGAAGTTTTGTCTGTGTGTCTGTCATTCTGTTTCCACTTACGTTAGCTCAGAGCTAGGCTAAGTTCTCCTTTGAGTTGGGGCGTGGGAGTGGGGGGGGTCTTGTGGCGGGTGGACAGAGAGAACAGGGAGATAGGAACCTGCCCTCTGATTATAAGCTGCCACTGGCAGGCAGTGGGACCTTGAAAAGACACGTAACTTTTCTGGCCCTTCATTTCCTGTTACCTCAAGTGGGGGAGGCGGAAGAGAGCAGTATTTCCTACCCAGAGATACGCAGTCTGTCTCATCCGGCGAAACTGCATCTATTCAGGAGCCCCAGGCTCTCCCTGTGGAGATCCCGCTGCAGTAGGTCCAGGGCAGGGTCCAGGCTCCTCCCTGGTTGGAATCACTGCCAAAGGCATCTCTATGGACCCTTATGGCTTTGTAGTCTGTGGCCATTGGCACAGGAGTTTCTTCCTCTAACAAATCCACAAGTGTGTTCCGGGAAATGGGTATGGTGGTTGTCCACTCTCAGTAACTAGGGTTTAAGAAAAGAACCAACCCCTGTTGTTTAAAAGTTCCCAGGATGTGCCTGTACATTCTCAGCCAAGGTAAGTTCACCACATGCTGATTAGTAATGGTCCTAGCTGTCTATCACCAAGTAACAAATGACCCCAAAACAAGGCAGCTTAAAGCCACACACATGTCTGATTGCACAGTTTCTGTGGGGTACATTCTCCCTGGGTCCCCTGCTTCAGGGTAACTTAAAAGGTTGCAATCAAGGTGTTGCAGTGGTTGTTGGTAGGATTGGGTTCCTCGCTGTTGGCCAGAAGCTGCCCTCAATTCCTTGCCCTATAGACCTCTCCAACCCAGCAACCAAGCCAAGCAAGCCAGGAAGGCAAGAATACCAGTAAGATGGAAGTCACAGACCTTTCTGCCCTCATCTCACAAGTTACCTCCCATCATTTTTGCTACATTCTATTTGAGAGAAATGAGCCTCTAGGCCCAGCCACACTCAAGGGGAGAGGATTACCCAAGAGAGTTGGTGCCAGGAGGTGGGGGTCATTGGGATCCATTTTAGAATGCATCTCCCATCTTATACCCTAAATAGGTGTCTGTCTGCCCTTCATCCGGAAAGCCTTCCACCATGATGGCCATTGTTCAAGCTCGTCATTATAAAATCCATCACTGCGGACTACTGCAGATCTGGAAAGTGAAGGGCTGAGTGTACAGACCCAGCATCTCCTCTGGTGGTTGGATTTGTTTTTGCAGCCCTCCTACCGCCTTCTTTAGTTACTATTTGGCTCTCTTGTGGGGCTGGTTCACTCCCCGCTGTGGAAAGGAGAAGAGGCCATGCAATAAAGACATGTGTAGAAGAAGATGTTCTATTGGCTCCTCAAGCTACATGTCCACGGAGTTTAATCCAGTCTTGCAGAGAAGAAAGAACAGATGGTTTCACTGGCACCCTCTCCCCTAAGCAGGGGAAACAGATTCTGCCCTAAAATAACTAAAGGAGCTCCCTCTGCATCTGTGCCTGTCTGGGAGTGCCCTGGTGGCAGGAAAGCTGGCTTGTGCCTTACTTTAGCCCCAGTACTGAGGCAGGCACATCAAACTCTCGGTGAATGTTTTCCTAAATAGGTGATTGGAAACATTATTCCTTGTGCAAGATGGAATGATGTTACTTACATTTTACTACCCCTATAAAATCACAGAGTGTAGGTGGTCATAGGTCTCTCTTGAACACCCAAGGACATGGGGAAACAGGAATGGAGGCCTCTGCCCCAGAGGGAGAAACATTTTTTAAAAAATCTCAGCTGCTTTGATGTGGCAGGAAAGCTAAGACTCAGGGATCCCACTGACCTTCCTCTTACTAGTGAAAGAACAGGACAGTAACGAAGATTCTCTGTGAGGGATGTGGAGGGTTATCTGCTCTTGGAGACACCAAAGGGTCACATTTGAGCTGCAGGGTGTGCATCTTAAGACCTCCTTAGTGGAAAGCAGATCTTAAAACCTGATGCAAACAGGGATCACTGTAACTGTATAGGGTTATCCAAACACCCTCTCTTCACTAAGCTGATGGTGATGAAGCCAAAGCAAGAATAGCAGAGGTTCCAAAGCTCCACCAATTCAAGACAAAGCTGATGATACCCAGATGGGACAGCAACCTGCCCCAGTCTGAGATGCCTGTGTCCTGCAATTACACAGCAGAGCAAGTGTGGCCAAGCTTTGCCTGGCAATCAGGTCTTTTAGTGGGTGCCGAATTAGAGTCCTCTGTCAACACTGATCATTGAGTTTGAATGCCAGATTTCAGGAACCTGGAACAGCTCACTTTGTAGGCCACCGGTATTTGCGGGTGAAAGTGAAAGTTTGTCAGTGACATCAGCATATGAAAACAGAAAAGGACCTCCACTCTTCATGTTTTATGGGCTAGCAAGATTGAGACCTCCAAACCGAGCTTGGAGAGTCACCACTCTGGAGCAGGCTTATCACACTGCCGGGGAGGAGGTGGCCAGGTATGGCAGAAACCCATCACCAAGGATCATGTCTGGCTAATGGGGACAGATGTGAACAATACAGGCTCCTAAGACTCTAAATGGTGTGGTGTGTGAATTAAATGAAAGGAGATTTATGCATGCATTATATACATTTATGAACTGGAAAGAAGAGAGGCAGGGGCTTCAGGCACTCTCTAGTACCTGGATTAGAGTTAGAGGAATGATGGTGTCGAGTGGATGGGCAGAAATGGGAGTTTTTCAGTAATTCTGGGGTCTGCATTGGTGGCCAAGCTGGGTGCCACATTGAATCTGAGACTCATTCTCTTGGCAATTTCTTTTCTTATATGCTATGTAATTTCTCTGTGTGAGCTCATCTTCAGTGGGAATTATTTCTCTGGGCTGTGGGAGCATGTCTCAGGGAAGGTTCAAGTTTGCCTCTGTTGGGTTACATTGAGTTCACACCCATTTGTACACTGGTTTTTCCAATTGTAGTTTCCACACTGTGAAAGTTATAGGGATTTGGACCCCACAGCTATGCTTGGCACAAGCCTGGATTTTGATCCTTTGCAAATTATCTTTACTCAACTTGTTGTCCTGCCCCCATGCCATCACCACTTACCCAGCTGGTAGGTGGGGTTTGTTTGGCCCTTGCAAGCACCCAAGTAAGTGTAGGGTCTCATTTCCGGCCCCAGCCACTCATGAAGCTGTGGTCTTCATATCTGCCTCTGCTTGTGTATTGAAACCCCAGCCCTGATTGCACAGATACCTGGCTTCAATTCCCTTTCAGCTCTCATTTACCATGCTGGTTTTGAATTCCCACTCATTTTTAGAATCTGGAAGTTCTCATTTCTTCCTTTCAAATGCAGCTGTGATTTCAAATTGTTTTATTATATTTTATCCAATATTTATATGTGTTTATGGGAAGGGGCTTCCTGTGTCAGCTCAGACCAGAATTCCTTAGTGCTATAACTAGCTGTCACCACCGTCTTTCCCACTGGCTCTAGGACCATATCATAGTGGAGACATTCAATAAATTTCTGTAAGTGAGTAAGAGAGTAAGCCCATGATTCTTTAGTACCACTTCCTAATTACCTCCTGGCTATAGTTACCAGACATTAGAGTTTTGAAAAGACAGCAAAGGCAGAAATGGAGGACCGAGAAGACAAATTTATAACAATGAAATCTCATTATAATACACATAGGTTTAGGGATCGTGCATATTTTACTTTGTAATGACAGAGTTTCATACTGAAAGTGCTAACTGGAAAAAACTATCACTAATGGAAATCTTTAATACTGCAATGCAGCCTGGCAAGAGAGAGTCTGTTCTCCTAAACTCTGGGGGATGGAGATGGGAGGGTAAGCGAGGAGCACTCACATCTCCTCTGCAAGTATCTTTCTCAGGCATATTCAGCGGCATCTGGCAACCTGAGTCCTGGCCAGCCTCCAAGGAGAGGCTCACCTTTTGCCTGTGCTCCACCATAGTTTACCTGCAGTGCAGTTATGCCTCCTCCCTTCCCCCACCCCACACACTGTGCTCCTGGAGAGACAGTGCCCTGACCTGTCGGGTCCCTTGGCGCGTGACAGCAACTGGAGCAGCATCTGGCACACACGATCATGGTGAAGGATGGCATGAGAGGCCTGGCAGCCGTGCACACATGGTGGCCTCTGGGACATCACCCATGGTGGGCAGGAGCCTCTTCTCCCCAGCATGCAGAGCAACCTCCCGAGCTCCCTGGTGGTCTAAGGTCTCAGGCAGCCCAGTTCTGCTTAGCGGAATCCAAAGCTCCGAGCGCTTTTCCATTTGCCATGGAGCTGACTAATTTAATGAAGCCGTCACAGAGCAAACCTCAGGGCTTATTGGAAAAGGACTCGAGCACGACATTATTTCACAGCAGTAGATTGCATCATTTTCATTTCACAGCTTTCCAATGAGAAATAATAAAACAAAATTACAAACATAATGAAGAAAGAAAGGAAAAAAAAAAAAAAACTAAAAACCTTGAGTGAGAGATGTATCCTCTGTGCTGTGAAAGGGCTGGTTACCTTATTCATTGGAGCCAGTAGATATTACCTGGCTTTACTCGCAGGAAGGAGCGCAGCCCAGGATGCCTCCACCTGCTCCTGAAGATAACAGGCTGCAATAACTCACTGCCCAGCACAGCAAGGAGCCCTGAGCACCCCTGCAAAAGGCTCACTGGATGGCCTTCTGAGAAATTGCAGCCTCCAAGAGTGCAGCCCTCCCTGGGGCCACAGTGCTGGGGCGAAGCGCTGCCATTGGTGATGGCTGGGCAAGGTGTTGGGGTGTCCTTGTGCACTGCACCTCCCCTCTCTATAGAAAAAAAAGTGGCTTTGCCAGCGGGGTGTCATTCATCTCCAGGATGGAGGAGAGAATAGGTCCCTTCCCTCTGTATGCACCGAAAGCCAGTGGCTAAATAGGAGTCAACGGAGAGACAAAGCTCTTTCCAAAGCTGTTCTCATTTATAGCACTGAGGCGTAAGATCAGGGGAGGCAGCAGCTCAGCTGGGCCTTTTATTCCATTCTGCAGGCCTGTCCAGAGCTTGAGGCAATGCCCCAGGCCTGTCCCCACAGCCAGAGACTGAACTCCATTCCATCCAGGCACAAGATCCTCCCCTGCCTTGTACTGAAAATAACTTTCTCATCAGTTAGTGGAGGGGTTTGAGGTCTTATGGAACAACCAGCTGCCTCCTCTTTCCCCCAGTAGCCTCCACCTCCTCCCACTCTTTCCCCCTCCTTCCCCTCCCCTTTCTGCTTCTTGACCCCTCACCTGTGCCTTCGTCCTCCTCCTCCCTCTCACTCCTGCAGGGATGCCTCCCGCTCTGCTACTCCCTCCCCGTTAACTGAGTAGTGTCCTGGTTTCTCCTACCCTGACATAAAGAAAAAAGCCTCCCCTTGAGCCTGACCTCCCCTTTTTCTTTGGCCAACACACTCCTCTAAAGCACAGTAGCTGGTCCCATGGACTTAGGTCCAGATCCTATCTCTTCCAGTTCCTAGCTCTGTGACTAGGGGCAAATTACTTAACTTCTCTGAACTCAGTATTCTCCTCTCTAAATGGGGCTAATAGTTGTACCTATCGCATATGTTTATTGTGAGATTAAATGAAATGACTCATGTGATGTTCTCAGCGCAGTGCCAGGCATGTATTTTGTCTAAAAATGTTGGTCATCATTATAGGTTTATCGTGAGAATTAAACATCAGTTTCCAGAGCAGAGGGCAGGGCCTGGGAGTAGGGAGGCCTGACTCTCAATCCTCAGCGGTCACTTAGAGGTCAGACCGGGGCCTGAGACTCCCTGTGGGGTTTCCAGGAGAACCCCTGGCAGCCCTGCTCTTTGGTTCCAAGTTGGTGATGGGTCAGGTGTGGAGGAAGCACAGAGGAACAGCAAGGACAGTGAGGGAACAGCAGTCCCCCACTCTGGTCTTGGCCCTTCATTGCCTCCAGTGCACCATCTCCCTTTCCTGGTGCTGCCTCAGTTAGTGTTCATTGCTCACACGTGCACACTGATGGGCCCATCACCCGTGTGCTAAGCCCCATGTGTGCCACGGTCTGTGCAGAGCCCCATGGGAGGCCAGGCCGTGCACAGCGCCAGTGGTGTCATAGGTGAGGACAGAGGACAGGCACACGAGTAAGGCCTGGCAGAGAAGTCCAGCCTGGCCCCGCACCCCCAGAAGCCCCCTCCACCTTCGCAGGGGGGTCATGCCACACCCCGACACCCAGGAGACGTCTCCAGCTCTGCTTCTGACCCTCTGTTTGAATCTTCTGTCTAACCTAAGAGTTTGGTTCTCACGCCTGAACTCTGCCTCTGTTCCCTCGTCAGCCTGGCCCCTGCGGGATCTTCAGTTTTGGTGTTACCCCCCAGATGCTGTCGGACACTGTGTCCAGTTTGGGTGCCCCGTGCCCCGGGCTTCCACCTGCCTTCCAGTGGGGTCTCCTGCTCCGGGAGTGCAGTCCGATCTATCTCACCAAACTGGCTTCACAGGACGCTTGGTCCTAAGCGGAGGGATAGGATGTTAAGGGCCCAAAGCAGTTCAGACAGAACATTGCATCAGAAGAGAGGTTCCAGGAAAGAAGTATGAGGTCCAAAGGAAGAAAAGACCCCATGTGAGAGGAACTTGAAACATACCTGAGACTTCAAAAAGATAGAGACAGGGACACATGCTAGGCGATAAGAACAGAGCAAAGGCACAGAAGCAGAAAAGGATAGGCCTTTTTCAGAGAATGTGGAGCAGGTCAACTAGCTGCAGGTGTAGAAGACATGGAAAGAGCCCAGGGCGGGGGCAGGGGAGGTCAGGGAAGGCCAGAGAGGAGGCCTCGAATGCCAGGCAGAAGACGCTGAACTTAATTGGGTAAGTACTCGTGAGCTACTGAAGGTGTTGGAGCCAGGGTGTAAGGGGAGGAAGACAGATGGGATAGCAGAGAGTAAGATGGTTTGGGGGTGAGATTCTGTGAAGAGGGCCTTGATGGAGCCTCCAGAAGTAGTCCAGAGAGAGTATGAGGCCTGAACTAGGTCACCACCAGTCAGAGGAGAAAACAGACGACAGTTATGGGAGATTCTGGTGTCAAACGTGGAAGGAGAGGAGGTGGAGCAAGGCGGGAGAAGGGCCTTAATGTCAGATGGATTCTGCCCTGCCAGCTGAGCAAGTGCCTTCATGGGCCCACATTTAATTGAGTATCTGATAACCAGGCTTAATTATTTAATTATAAAACATTTCAGACACACAGAAGAAGACGGGTAGCATAGCAACTGCTTACACAGTGCTTACTCTGTCCTTGGCATCGTTCTGGGAGCTTTAAAGAATTTAACTCAGTCAATCCTTTTGAAAATAGTAGTGATATAATATAATAATAGCTATTACTCTCTCCATCTTACAAGTGAGTAACATGAGAGCCAAGAAGGGTAATAAGTAGTAGAAGTGAGATCCAAGTCCAAGAAGTCCACTCCAGAGTGCTGGGTTCCTAACCACTAGGCTATGCTGCTTCTCACTCAGAGGGCAGAATAGCGGATGCTCACCAGGAAGAAAAGGCTGCAAATGCAGGGAAGTCCCTCATGCACAACTCCCAGGCAGGCTCACTGGTCAGATTAGGTAGTTCTACATCTTTAATGGTGAGCCACGTTGACCCTCGGATTCATCCATCCTCCATGAGGTAGGAAGGGTGAAGGGAACTAGCATTTGGGGAGCGATAATTATGTGCCAACTGTGTGCTTGTGGGCTCTGCAGTCACTATTTTGTGGAATGCTCACAGCATCCCATGAGGTAGGTTATCCTTTGGATTTTACAGATGGGGAACTTGAGTCTCAGGGAAATGAAATAACCCGTCAGGGTTGCCCAACCGGCACGTGGCAGAGCTGTCTGCCTCTTCTCGGTGACCACGCTGCCTTGCAAGCCTGGCGATTCAGCCCCCAAACGCATATGTAAATCACTAAGCAATAAATATTTACTGGGCACCTGTCATATGACAGGCACTATGCCAGGAGCTGGCCACTGACCTTGCCCTCAGGGACAACAAGCGGAGGAGAGAACCGGGTTTTATTTTAGAGTGGGGGCAGGGGGCGGGGATGGAGAGCAGAGTGCGAGGGAGGGTGTGCTCAGCGTGACCACAGCTGTAGGAGGTCACTTGAATGCAAGGGGCACAGAGGAGGGCATGGGAAGGCTTCGCAGAGGATGGGATGGCTGAGTTGTAAGGCTGATAGGACTAGGGGAAGAGAAGGCAGGATTCCAGACACAGGAACCCAAGTTTGCGTCTTCACACCCTCTTGGAGCCCCCGGCTCAACCCTGGTGGGGGCATTATCTTTATGAACTTGTGACGATTCATTGAGAGGTTGGAGGAGAACATGGGACTGAAAGAAGGCTGAGCCATCTCCTAAGATCCCCTTTCTGGGCCCCCCAGCAGGAGCGATACGGGGAGGCTAGGTGTCCCTTCTGTGTCCCCATGGTACCCTGTGTCCCCATGGAAAGCTCTGTGTCTCCGGGTCCTTCTGCGGGAACAGCACCCTCTGCACAGCTGATGTAGCGCTGTCTCTGTGACCGATACCTCCTCTGTTCACATGTCTGTCCTCCCACCTCTGTTTGCTTGTATGCTCCTCACAGGAGGGGACATCTGGTAGCATCTGGCCCTCAAAGTGTGCCGGTTGCACTGAACCACCCTGTGTGGACCAAACCAGGTTTTCCAGATGAAGCTGCTCCCTGGTTTGGTCCCACGTCCAACCAGCCAGGCCAGGGTCACAGACATTTTTCTGCACAGAACAGGCCCTTGCAACTTAAGCAGCACAGACAGGCCGTGGTTCATTCTGACTGCCGAGAGGTCTTTTTGTTGGATCATGAAGCCAATGAGATCCTCTCAAACCTGGTCTCTGCTGATGGACATTGTCAGGTGCTTCAGCCCCGCCACCCTGGGGATTTTTACAGTACAAGTTCAGCAGGGACTTTGGAACATTCACAACTGCCTTGAGGGAGCTCCCACTGTCCTCAGGGGCTACTCAGCCGCCCTGAACAGGACCGACCCCTCTGAGAATGGCACAGCAGTAGGCTGAGAGCCCAGAGGGTGACCGCTGACCGCCCTCCCCTGCCGCAGGTGTTTTTGGGACATCCAGACTGAGTCAGCTTCAGGATAACAACCGACCTGTGAAGTGATGCCTGGGGAGGGGAGCCTGTTGGAAGACAAGGTGGGTACCAGCAGCCATATTCAAACAACAGGATGTAGTTCAGATTCTAGAGGCAGAAGTTCCCATGCGGAAGCATCTGCTGGAAGTCCGGCACAGCCCAACAGGAATTCTCCGGGATGAAACAAAGCCATTCCGGGGAAAACAGGTTCGATTACCTCTGCCTCTGCGCTACCCAGTCTCTCTAATTGCAACAGCCCAACTGCATTGCCTTGGATTTTACATTCCTATGGTAGAATGAAAGAAAAATCTAGAATAGTGAGCACAAACAGAAGTTTGAAAGACCATTTCTAGTCCAACTCCAGCTTCTTGGCAGACCCAGATCATAGCAGCCATTTGCTTCTATTCTTAAATGCCTTTAGAAATCACTCTTAATTTTCTCAAATCAAAACAATACTTCATGATGCCTACTCTGTACAAACAGCCAGGGTCTACTGAGGCCACAGTGGAATGAAATGCCTTTGCCCCCCCATAACTGCTCTGTGAGGGAGGTGGTGTTTGCCTCCTCTTCAGAATAGGAAACTGTGTTTCAGAGCAGTGTAGTAACTTCTCCAAGGACACACAGCAAGTAAGAGGAGGTGGGGGACATGCAGAGCTGGAACCCACTTCTTTCAGCTCCAGATCCCAGGCCTCTTTCCTTTTTTTTCAAGGAAGTCTAACTTTCAAAATCTCATCAAGAAAAACATGAAACTGATATTGTATATAGTGTAACTAAGGAGTTCAAAATGTAAAACATTAAAAAAATTTTCTTTTCTTGTTCGTGATGAGGCAAGCTGAGGTCTGATGACTAGCTTGGTTGAAAAAAATCCAGCCCACTAAAAGACTGGGCAGGCTATGTCATTTTTTAAAACTCAAATTTGTATTTGTTAATTATTTTCATCAAAGTAATACTTGTTTGAAGTAATGTTTATGTACAGAAATCCCCCATTCCACACCCACTCCCTCTCCCCAGAGAGAACGTCTCACGTTTCCAGGGCTTCCCCCAGCCTTCACCTCTGCCATTTAAAATTATACTGCTGTTTCTTGAAATATCGATTTTAGACATTATCTATTGCCTTTGGGCCATGGTAAATAAGGATTTAGTTTTTCCACACCACTGCCCACATTTCTCTCCTTTTATCCCTGTGACATACATATGAAACAATTTTTGGCAAAAATCAGTAATTAGCACTGACACACTGAACCAAATGTGAAATACAACCAAACCTCCTTTCTCGTATAATCCTTTGTTTTTCCTAGAATTAATAATTGCCACATTTTTTTCAATTTGCCTGCTTTTCTGTGACTCTTTCACCCTTTCCTCAAATTTTTCTATATATCATAACAGTACTCTCCATAATTTCAAACAAATCCTCATGTCCTTTTTTGTTTTGTTTTGTTTTTTGGTTTTGTTTTCCTTGAGTCCTCACTCAAGAGGGTCTCTGTTCAAGTGCCTCATTGTCCCAACATTACCAGTTGCTTTCAGTGCCTGCTGCAAAGCCGGCCTGCTGGGAGCTTTTGCCTCCAGTCTCTAATTTTGGTTCCCCTCTTTCCTGGATCATATATCTTCTTATTTCTTGACTTATTTCATTTTTTTAGTGGACAACATCCTAGAGTACATTCCTAAGAATGGGCACGTTGTGTGTTTTGAGTTTGAACTTATGCAGGCAAAATTTTTCAATTGCGAAAATGTCTATTCTACTCCACGTTTGTTTTCTACTCTGGTTGTATAAGAAATCCTAAGGCGAAAGTCCGTATTCCTCAGCATTCTGAACGCGTTGCTGTCCAGAACTCTGAAGGGTCAGGTTTTACCCTCCTTGCAAGCTAAGCACCTGGCTGCCGGTTTCATGGAGGCAGAAGACCCGAGGCTCCTGGGTCAGACCCAGGACAGCTTCTTACTCACAGCAGTGGGAGAAGCCAGAATATCAGCATTTTTTGCACCTATGTCCCTAACCCCAGTTCTCATAGAGGACATAAAGAGGGCCAAACGCCACCTGCACACACACAATGGGTTGTGTTCCAAGAGAGAAACCCGAGCTTAAGGAACCCAAATCTTTTATAATGGGCATGCCTGCCTATTGCTCTGGAGGGAAACACTATCTCTGTCTTCCAGAGCTGTTCACTCTACAAACATGCTTGAAAGTGTAGTCCTTCCAAAACAAAGGGCACTCAGGGACTCTCTCATAAGATGCTTAGAAATGCAAGAGACACATGCAAAGTGTCTTCTTGCCTCCTTCCTTCCCCCCACTCTCCAGAGCGTCTGCTGATGTCTGTGCAGCCGTTTTCTGTAGTTTGTTGCCTTTTTTTCTCCCTTGAAAGACTTTGGACCATCTCTTTATACCTGGTCTTCTGAAATTTCCAAATATCAGCTTGGAGACTCCTATATTCTACATTTCTAGAGATTTTTCTTATCCTATTTCTTCGATTATTAGATGGTCTCTTTCTCCCTTGTACCCCCTCGTGGAATTCTCTAGTTTTCTTTGGATTTACTTGCTTTGTTATTCAGGTTGGAGGATTTTCCTCAAGCTTCCAATTATCTATGGTTATCATATATTTAAGGATGAGAGACGAAAACACCTGGAAATTCTGTGTGTATGGCCAGGGCATGCCACCTGGTGAGCTGAACCGTAGGATGATCAAGGGTGCTTTGGCCTTCTCATTGTTGAGGGGGCGGGGGTGGGGGTGCCCCTAGTTACCGAAATCGGAAGGTACTTGTTCTTGGTTCTTCTAGTTTCTCCAGAAAACAGTCTATTGGTTTCCTACCAGGGAAATTTATGCCAGGCTTGGCTTTCTGGAAATAAGGCAAAGGAGGAGACCTAAGGCTGCCACGTTTCAGCAAGCATGTTTTTATGAAGAAGAAGAAATAAATACGTTTGGTTAACCGATGCACTCGACCCTATTATCCTCATGGTGGTCCTGCTCTCATCCCCAGCCTCTGAGGGGGTGGGCCTTAGCTTAGAGCCCGAGACTCCTCTTCTCATGTAGAGGAAATTACCTAGAAATTGATCCAATCAACAGGCTACATGATTCAAATACTTCCTGACTCATTCTGTACTCTCTCGTGCAGACACTGTCATTCTTCATGGTTCTGTTTGAGGGGGGACGTCTGATGTAGGACATCCTGAAGAGAGGCCCTGGGGTCCAGGTAGTGATATTTCCTCATGGAACTTTCTTCAGAAAGTGACTACTTTCCCTTTTCTCTCTATGTAATTTGATCCTGGTTTCCCAAGACCCTTTAAAATTTTTCTTCACAAAGTGTGGGTAAGCTCATCCCACTCGCTTTCTGAGCATCTGGTTCACCTCCCTTGACGTCCTCTGCCTCTTGGTAAACCTTCATTAAGTCTCTGAGTTTCAGGGTCACTGCTGTGAGGAGGCCTTCTTTAGTCATCCCGGGGTAAGCCCACGCACGCACAGAGCAGGAAAGCGCGTCGTCTCCTCCGACCGTGCATCTGATTTATTCTATCAGAATCTCACTGGCTTTGGGGCCTGGGCATCTGTATTTTGAGAAAATCCCCTAAGTGATTCTGGTGACCTCCCAGTTGACAGGGGTCTGCCACCCCCTTGTCGGTCATGACTGATACCTGAATGTGGAGCTCTGATGTCCTGGACCACATGTCCCTGGGTCAGACTACCTACCACTCCATCCTCTGCCAACCTGCTGCCCTGGCTGGACAGGGCCTAAACCCCAGACCTTAAACTTTGCATCCTCACTCAGCGATGGTCCTCACACCCGCCTCCTCTCTGTGGTCACACTGGCCCCTTGCCTTTGCCAGAACCCATGTCCCCTTGCCCCATTACCCGCCACCCACAATGCCCCCCCAACACACACCCAAGTCTGATATGTTGCCTCACTCAGCCCTGACCCATCTGGATCTGCCTGTGCTGTGGGTCCCATAACTAGAAAGGATGCTCCTGGGTGTTATGGTGTTTGGTCTAATGAGTGATGCAGACAAAGAAACCTGAGGAGGAAGTGAGGACCTCGGGCTGGCATCTCAGGGAGGTGTCGTGCTGAAGTGGGATTTCAGCTGGACTTTTAGTGGAAGAGTATGTTTGCATATTCATAGAGGAGGGTGAAGTGAAGTCTAGGAAATACCAAATACCTCCTGCTATTACAGGTACAACTACTCTCACTATTCCTACTAATAATCATATATCTTATCATTGAATCCCTACTCTGGGATAAGCACTGCATGTGTGTGTGTCTATGTATATAATTTATGTATATCATTTGAGACTTTTGAACAACCCTACAAGGGAGGCACAGTTATCCCCATTTTAGAGATGTGGAAAATGAGGCACAGAGGAGAACTGTTCTCTCAGGACCTCAAGATTACTAAGTGGTAAGAGGAAGACCAGCAGCCCAATCTGCTGGCTGGGTTTTGGGGTTTTTTTTAATTAAAAAAAATTAACTAACCAATTAATTTATTGGCTACATTGGGTCTTTGTTGCTGCACACAGGATTTCTCTAGTTGCAGTGAGCAGGGCTACTCTTTGTTGCAGTGTGCAGGCTTCTCACTGCGTTGGCTTCTCTTGTTGCAGAGCATGGGCTCTAGGTGCACGGGCTTCAGTAGTTGTGGCTCACAAGCTCTAGAGCACAGGCCCAGTAGTCGTGACGCACAAGCTTAGTTGCTCCACATGTGGGATCTTCCTGGCCCAGGGCTCGAACCCATGTCCCCTGCATTGGCAGGCGGATTTTTAACCACTGTGCCACCAGGGAAGCCCCTGGTTTCTTTTCTCCTTGCAGTTTGCTCCTGCTGCTTCCCTGTAATTAAAGAAAGCAGCTCTCCCCTCTGGGAGCAGCAGCCTCCTCTCTGTTTTCCCAGGGAGACATCCAGAAATAAAACTCAAATCAAATCACACTGTGTCTCCCCACCAGCATGTAGACCGCCAGGCTCCTCCCTCACGGGCGTCCATTATTCTGGTAGGTGAAGTGTGGCTAATCGTGATCTTGGTAATTCGGCAGCCGTGAGAGTTGTCTGCAAGGCAAGGTGGCACGGCCAGGCTGCAAGCCCATTCCACTCCACACCCTTCTTTTTCATTCCCCGTGGCTTTCTGAGACATTTACTCAGACACTAAAAACATTCATGGTTCAATGCAGCCCCAGATCTGAATTACTTTGTGAAACTTAAATGCTTTTCAAGTTAGGCAAACAAGAAAATATTTGACTTTCGTTCTAATGAGAGCAATTTTTAACATCTAAAATATAGAAAACAACCCCCACTTTTGCACTTCATACACCAATATGGCCCTGTAAGTATACAATCCCTGAAGATCTAGGTTTACAGAAAAGTTAAACTAGAGGAGATTATTTACTTGTTTACCAGGATGTCTTGGTACAGGAATTCCAATAACTCGAAAACCTGAATCCTAGGTCAGGCTCTACCACTTACTGGTGTAGCCTCTCTGCACCTCAGTGTTCATCTCTATAAAATGGAGAGATGTCAGACTAACCTGTCCCACGAAGCAGCCATGAGAATCTAGTGGGCTATAAATTGTAAACCGAGATGCGCTTTAGAAAGATAAGGCCCCTTGGATGAGAGGAGTAGAGGGCTGGGGTGAGGGGAGAAGGCAGTCATGTCTGGGGGGTGGTCCCACAGGTTGCTGGGGGACCAGCCTCCCACCTGGATTAGCTTGTGAACAGCCACTGCAGAACATGAGCTGTTCCAAGTCCCCTTATCCTGCACATCATCACCCCGCAGCCCTGCTCTTCACTTAAACACTGCGGCTCCTGAGTACGTTTTAATTTCTGATCATTAGTTACAAGATTTTCTTGTTAATTCTGATTCAGCAGATTTTGCTGAGACAGCTCTCTTTTTTCCCTTTTATTTTGATCGCACTGCATACAGCCTATGCAGACAGACAATAAATCTGGTGGCTAACCTCCCTCCCGTGGATGAATCATCTGAAACTCTGCAAAGGACACAGCCATAAAGGTGGCAACAGGCAGAGGGCCTCCTTCCTGGCTTTTTTATAGGTGACTCTGGGGGACCTTTGTGATTCTGGCCCCGGGACACAAACCTGCCGGTGGTGATTACATCAGATATAACAAGATTACCCTAGAGCTCAATAGCAGGCAAATCTGGGGGGCATAGAACAACCCAGGACAACTCAGCAAAATCAGCTCCTGCTTTCTGCCGCTTTGATGAGATCACAGGTATCATGCCACTGAATTTGCTGTAGACTTATCTAACCTGGAGATACCAACAGAATTTTGCAACCAGCAAGATTGGTTTGGGGCCCTGCATCTCCCCCTCCTTTCCTTCCTTCCTTGTGCCTAGTTGTGCACCCTGGCCGTTGGTGTGAGTACATTTATTGTCCTCCTTGGTCTGGTAGGTAACCCCTCCCAACCTTAGACCTAGGAAAACGATGAGCTCATTCAGTTGTAACACCCTTGCCAGGGACTGGTGATCTTTCAGACATTCTTAAGGAGAGCTGACACTCTTGGAGGATTTACCATGTGCTGGGCACTCTTCTTAAGGCTTTTTATGTATTAACTCACTTAACTGCCACATCAACCCTGTGAGGTAGGTGTAATCATTATCCTCATTTTGCAGATGAGGGAACTGAGGCACAAAAAGGATAAACAGCTCTCTGTAGTCACCCGTGTAGTAAGTGGCAGGGCTAGGGTTTGATCCCCAGTTCCAGAGTCCATGCCCTTAGCGATTGCACTTTATTGATGAAACTTGGTTTTGTCACAAGATACTGCTGGAGTGACTTGATGCAGTAGCAGGATAGCTCAGCCTCAGGGGAGAGAGAGGGCCTGGGTTAGACCTATGACAGGGACGGGCTGGAGCTGGAGGAACAGACCTAGCTGGTCGACTGAGAAGAAGTCCTATCTGATGGAATCCAATCAAAGGTGAGAACAGTCCAAACAAGCAGTGCACCTCATGGAAGCTGACACAGGATGGAGGTCCTATGTGTCCTAGAGCAACAGATAATTCAGGGCAAGAAACATGCAGCAGGGCAGGCATCAGGGGGAACTGCCAGCAGGCTATGGGACCCAGGTTGGACCCCAAGCTGAGGTGGGCTTGGGAACCAGAGTTAAGAGGTAGGAATCCCTAGCTCACATCATATACCAAAATTAACTCAAAATGAATCAATGACCTAAATATAAGAGCTAAAACCATAAAACTCTTAGAAGAAAACATCTGGGTAAATCTTCATGACCTCAAATTTGGAAATGATTTCTTGAATATGACACCAAAAGCATAGGCAACACAAGAAAAAAGTGGATAAACAGTACTTCATCAGAATTAAAAACTTGTGTACATCAAAGGACATTATCAAGCAAGTGAAGAGACAGCCTGTAGAGTGGGAGAAAATATTTGAAAATCATATATCTCATAAGGGTCTAGTATCTGGAATATATAAAGATCACTTACAACTCAACGATAAAAAGACAAACAACCTAACCAAAAAATGAGTGAAGGAATAAAATAGACATTTCTCCAAAGGAGACATACAAATGGCCAACAAGCACATGAAAAAATGCTCAACATCATTAGTCATTAGAAAAATGCAAATCAAAACTACAATGAGATACCTCTTAATACCCACTAGGATGGCGATAATAATAACAATACAAAAAAAAAAAAAAAAAAAAAAAACCCAACCAGAAAACAGATGTGGACAAGGATGTGGAGAAATGAACACTTGTACATTGTGTTATATAAACATAACACATGGGAAATGTAAGTGGTTCGGCCACTGTGGAAAATAGGTTGATGGTTCCTGAAAAAGTTAAACATAGAGTTTATCACATGAACCAGCCATTCTACTCCTAAATATACACCAGAAGAAATGAAAATGGCCACTCAAACAAATACACGCCCATGCATATTCATAGCAGCTCCATTCGCAATAGCCAAAAGTGGAAACAATGCAAATGTTCACCAACTGTCGAATGGATAAACAAATTGTGGTGTGTACAGACAATGGGGTTTATTCCGACATAAAAAGGAATGAAGTCCTGATGCATGCCACAGTGTGGATGAACCTTGAAAATATTATGCTAATTGGAAGAAGCCAGACACAAAAGGTCCCATATCGTGTGATTCCATTTATAGGAAATATCAAGAATAGATAAATCCCCAGAGGCAGCAGATGGGTGGTTTTCAGGGACTGGGGAGTTGACGAAACTGAAACATAACTGCTTCGTGGGTATGGGGTTTTTGTTTTTGTGTTTTTGGAGTGATGAGAATGTTTTGGAACAAGACAGTAGTGGTTGCACAACATTTCAAATGTATGAATGTACAGAGCTGCAGAACTGCTCACTTTAAAATGGTGAATTTTATGTCGTGTGAATTTAACCTCAATTGAAAAAAAATAGAATAAGTTAGGAGCTTAGAACAACCATGGTGCCAGGCAGGGACCAAGGCAGTTTCCCAGGTACTCGAACAGGGGTATCAATGATTTGAGCCAAGTCTTCAGTACAAGGCAGTAGCCCAGTTATCAGCCAGGGGGTCTGAGGCGAAGCCTCGGCGTAGAGGGCCAGGGCTCCCCAAGCAGGTGTAGCCCTGGAAGATGGGGCAGAGCCAGCAGGGGAGATGGGCTGTGTTTAACTGGGCACGGAGGAACCTGGGATCCTCTTTCCTGGTGGGAAGTTATTAGCAAGGAGAGACAAAAGCAAGAAACCATGCGACACCAGTCAGCTCCTGTGATTCAGCCATTTCTGGCCTCCCTCCCTCCCTCCGCTTGTGTGAGCCTGGAGCTTTAGACGAATGCATTTAGCTGATAATGGATCCCAAACACAAAGGAAAAGGCGGGAGGGGTAGAGACGGAGGGGATGTTCTGTTGTTGTTCAGAAAATGAACAAAACAGCTGGAGGTAAAGCTTTTGTTACAGGCTGCCATCTCTGATTCATGCGTCTTTATAATTCTGACTATGCTTTAAGCGAGCCAGGAAGAGCGATTATTACCGCGCGCGCTGCACCCACCAGCATGGGGTTTATTAGAAGCCAAGCCGTTAGCAGCGTCAGGGCGGGCGCGTCATTGCACAGAACAGGCCGAGGGCTGCGTGGAGAGCCGCTGCCCCTGCTCACATGCCCACTGCCCACGGCAGTGGGTTCAGAAAGCCCGAGGCCCAGTGCAGGACCAATCCCTGGGGCTCTCCCGGGAACCCCCAGCTACAGCAGGAAACACACATGGAGGCCGCTGCTCTTGAGCGGAGCCAGGTTTTGGGGGCCTTGAGCTGAGGTCTTCCAACCTCCTCCTTTGCCATCAGCTGGAAGTAAAAGGAAAGGAAAGGAATTTGTGAAAAGGAACAAGAGGCCTTTGACGCCTCCACCCGCATGTGCCCACCCTCCCCCTCTTCCTTCCTGGGCTTCTCCTTCTCATTTCCCCTTAGGCTGCCTTTGGCCCACAAAGCTCTCCAAACCTGTCAAGGTCTTCCCTAGCAAACTCTAAGGTCAAGCTGAATGGCTGCTCTTCCAGGGGTGAGACTCCCACCACCTCTTCCTGGGACGGCTTCTGCTCCCTCCTCTTGGGCCCTACCCTCCAGCCCCACCTGTTGTCGTCTCACCCCTCCAGGAAGGCCAGTTTACACAGGCTCCATTTCAAAGTCCTTCTTGATTGGCTATCCGGATACGCCCTCCCCACCTAGACAAACCAGGACCTGTTTGTGCCTCTTGATGGTGTATCCTATTCTGTCTCAAATCATGGTAATTTCTGGACTTGTCTTAACGCCCCTTACTAGGCTGTATGGGTTTACCTCTGACTGTCTCACAACAGCGCAGGGCCTGGCACATGTAAGACCATATGTGTTTGTCGAATGAGTGAATAAGTGAATGGATGAACGAACTTTTCCAACCTGGGTCATGTGGCAGAGTCTCCAGGACACTGCTCAGCCATCCAGGAATCCTTGTGCCATCAACTGTGACTTATCGTGCAGAGAGCCACTCCATTGCATCTTGTTAAGAAAGTGAATGAAAGGAAGTAGGCCAGGGGCTCTGGGAAGCGCCCTGGCCTTCTGCTATTTCATCATAGGTGCCAGGCCTGGAAAGCAAAACTAAAGGAAGTCCCTTTTCATCAAAACTGAGACCAACTCAGCCCTAGGCATGTTGGGACCTCAGGAATATAAGCCACTAGGGAAGGGGAGAGTTGTGCCATCTGCCAGGTTAGCAGGAGGATGCCAGGTGGCACTGGCAGTCCAGGGGGCAGGGAAAGGGCTCCCAGGATGTCAGGGCCCCAGCCAGGTGAGCCGGGCCTCTTGACAGGGTTCCCTCTCGGCCCCAGACAGAAAGCAGCTGCTCCTCCCCCTCGTGAACTGGGCAACCCCAGAAGGCCAGGGAGGCACAGGCCCCAAATAGACTAGTCCAGACATGGGATCTGCCCTGGGCCCAGGCAGACACCTGGTAAGTGTGGGTAGGTTAATCCTGACCTTGAGGGAGCTAGGGGCTGCGGGGGTGAGCCTGGCTGGGAGTCAGGACTGGCTCACAGGACAGGGGTGGCCCCCGCCCAGCACCCACCCCCAAGACCTCTCTTCCCTTGAGCCCTTTTCTCCCACCCTGAATTCCAAGAAACAAGGCAGAAAAGGAGAGAAGCCAGCCAACAAAGGAGGGAGGAGGAGAATAACAGGATAATACCAGGGACAGATGTAGGTTTTCTGGGACCTAAAACTCATACTCACTGGGGAGGCTCTCTTAAAACATGAAAATGCAGCCTTGGGTTTTGGAAGCGATCATACCAGAAAGGGGCCCTAAGCCTAAATTTCATCTTCCGGGGGAGTCAGCCTCTGGGTCACCTGGAGTGATTGTATACGGGGCGGGGTGGGGGCAGGAGGTGCTAAAATGTCCCATAGAAGTACAGGCACGCACCCTCCTCTCACCCTGGCTATTTCTCTCCCTCTCTCCTCTCTAGCAAACCTGGCTGGGCTACCCAAGCTGGCTCCCTCCCATCCTCCCCCCTCTCCCAATTAAAAAATCTATTCTGTATTTCCTGCGTGCAGCACCCTTAATATTAGGTCTGAAAACAACTTGCAATCAGTTGCACAAATTAATCTAATTGAATTTAATTTCCCCTTCTTGGTGTTAGGGGTGAGCGAACTCCATATGCTGACTTATGTAAAGCATTATGCAAATTTGTATCTTGAGCCCAGAGCCCTGCAAATGTTTTTGATTACAAAAAAATAAAGGCTACGCCAAGGCCCCAGGGAACCACACCAGGCAGTTTCTGGCCTGACACTCCTGTCTTCCAACAGCCTTGCTAGGCCACCAGTGGCTTGGTCACCCTTGCTCCCACCCCAAACTGTGCTCTTGGGTCCCTCCTAGGGGCCCCTCCCTGGGAACCTGCATATCGTCTTTTCTATTTTAACTCCCCAGAATCTGGGTTCCTTCCCTTCGTTAAGCTGCTGCTCCTTCTCCCCCGGCCCCTCGTTAAGCTCAGGAATGGATTCTGACTTTTGCTGAGAAGTCGGCTGAGCACCCTGTTGATGAGGCATTCCGCGCGGGCAGGTGGAGAGCAGTGCTTTGCTGGCTGCCCCAGATCCCTCCAGCAGAGGGCAGGGCTCCGAGGGCTTGAGCGGGTACCCGGCCACAGTGCAGGGAATCCAGGCACGTGGCCCCAAGGACTTCTCTCAACTCGCTCGGAGATGGGGTGGTGTCGCCCACGGATGACAGTGCAGCAAGGGTCATGAGCCTTGATTAGCCGTGACTGAGTCCCAGAGACCCTGGTAGAGCCCTGCCCTCAAGAGCTGCCACGTGGACACCAAGGCTGTGACTCACTGAAGGGCTTGTGCCGCTGGTGCTTCTGCTTTGTTAAGACACAATTTTTGGGTTTGCTTCCAAACAACCCAGGCTGGGGAGAGGGGATGGGGGGTGTTGCAGGGAGTAGAGAAGAAGCAAGACTGGCCATGAGCTGAAAATGGTTGAAGGTGGATGATGGTTTTTCAGTCTTCGTTCTGAAGCTGGATCCAAGAGCTGGCTTTCTGCTTCCCATTGAGTGGGAGCTTGCAGAGGGAATGAGAAAAACCAAAGGAGGATTTATCGTCAGCTCTTGCCATGCCTGGACCGGTGTGGAGGAAGCCCCTGTACACCCTCATCCCACCTCCCCAGGCAGGGTAAGGGAGGGGCTGTCTGGGGGGACACAGGGGCATGGTGGGGGAGCATTTTCCCAGCCGCCTGCTGGTCCTGTGTCTCCCCAAAGCGTGATCCTAGCAGCAGGTTCCAGACAGTAAAACAGCAGTGAACCGTGGGGTGGAGGACAGATTGGAAAAGAAAGAGGTTAAGGAGAGGAAGACCCATTGTGGGGGTTTTGCACTGTTTTTGCAAGAGAAAAAAAATGTGTGTTTGAATAGAGCAAGGCTAATGGAATGGAGAGGAAGGTACAGATGAGAAACATTCCAAGGACAACCCATAGCATTTACATTTATCTGTATGTGAGATGAGCGGGCAGAAGGCTTTGAAGACTGCTCCAGCACAGCTAAATGCGTGGTGAAGTCATTAATGGAGACAAAGAATGCAGGTCAGGGAGGAGGTGAGGGGAGCTGAGAGGAAAGGCAAATGGTTTTTTCTCAGACAAATTTAATTGTAGGCACAATAAGAACCCAAGTGGAGTTATCCAAGGAGGATGGGTATTTGAACCTGGAGCCCAGGGATGAGGTGAGAGCTGGAGCGAGAGATGTGGAAGCCACAGGCATGTAAGTGACACAGTGCATGAGGGCAGGGAGATCATCCTGGGAGAGAATCCCAGGGAATTCCAACGTTTAGGGGCAGGAGGAGAGAACAGAGACAGCAAAAACTGACTGAGAGGGGAGAAGAAAGGAGATATAATCATGGAAACCAAGAAAGGAGAGAGTTCCAGGAAGAGCATTTGATGATGCCACGTACTGCAGAGAGGACTCATAAAATCAGTAGCACGAAAAGATGTCACCCAAAATCTTGCCCACTGGATTTCCCACAAAGAAGTCACCATTGACCATGGCAAGAGTTTGAGGAATTTATGTGAACACATGTCACTTGTGCTCAAAATTCACATAATACTTAAGAAATCATTTTCTTTTAACTGGGGTATAGTTGTTTTACAATGTTGTGTTAGTTTCTACTGTACAGGGAAGTAGAGTTCCCTGTGCTATACAGCAGGTTCTCATTAGTTATCCATTTTATACAAATTGGTGTATATATGTCAATCCCAGTCTCCCAGTCCATCCCACACTCCCCCTTTCCCCCCTTGGTGTCCATATGTTTGTTCTCTACGTCTGTGTCTCTATTTCTGCCTTTTAAAAATAAAATAAATTTCCAAGCCTAAGTTTATTATGCATAAAATCCATATCCTTCCCTAAATCCATCCTTCCCTCTAGTGTATTAAATATACTTGAGGCATTATTCAAAGTTCTTCAAGAGCAATGAAGAATTTTCCAATTTAGCGTCTAATGAGAGGAAGACTTTATTAGTAAGAATAAATCCAATTGAGAAGGCAGAGAGTGGAAGACAAGGATTGACGAGTTGAGGACAATTTAAAGACTCCAGGGTGCTTTTAGCCCCTCCTTCCTTGGCACAGGACTTCATGTCACCATTGCCATTTTTTTTTTAATCTTAGGCATCATTCACTATTTCCTTCAACCAAAGTTTATTAAGGGGGTACTCTGTGCCAGGCACACACTGCATGCTGCAGATAAGATTTAAAAAATGAATTAAGACAAATCCCAGCCATTGAGGATTCAGTGTCCAGTAGTGAATTAGGAAGTCCCTATGGGGAATTTTATCACAGAGGCTCAGAGGTGTGAAATGGATGTGGCCATGGAGGTTACACAGAGCTGAGCCCCAATCCCCTCACCTACCCAGGGCTCCTCCCACAGGCTCTCAAATATAGGCTCTCATTTCACAGGGTGCTTTACTTAGCCCAGCATCAGGAAATGTGCCAGGGCTTCAGAGGAAGCCAGATAAAGGCATCAAAATCTGCGCCTGGCTCATGTGCCAGTGGCTACCTGGCCTGGAGTTAAGAGCTTACCAAAGGTCCTTTATTAAAATTTTTCATTATTCTCTGCCCATCTCCAGACTCTGTTGGTTCCTTTATCTCTTCCAGGTAGAAAGCAAGCCCCTCCCACCCACCCACCCTCATTTAAAACTACTGGTGGTCCCCACGTGGAACAAGGGGCATTTTAGCCAGATTCTTTGGGTCCTCAGAATGGGTCTGCCACCAATTGTCTGAGAGTCTGTCTGCACTGAAGCCCTCCTTGGTTTCCAGTTTCTGAGGATGGCTGATGGTTTTCCATTCCCCTGCATTCGAGAATGATTAGATGGTGGAGAAGAGCCATGTCTCTGTGCTCACATGATAAACATGCCAGAGAAAGGTGCAGGGGTGGAAGTGGGAGGTGTTAAAATTCTTGGCAGGAAAATAAAAGCTGAGCCAACTTGCTTCCCTTTGAGCTGCATCTGAGGAAGAGAGTAAGGGCCTAGAAAGCAGTGCCAGGACTGGGATGACAACAGTGAGTCACTCACCTCAGGCACAAAATTTAGGGAGTACCAAGAATTTGGTAATCAAGATAAATCATATTCTAATATAATATTATAACAAAATCAAAACTAATGCAGAAATTTATAATGAACAAAAGGTCAAAACTTTAAGTAAAGGTGGTATCAACAGGATCAATCAGATAGTGGAATTTCCCCAAGCTGGATGGGAAGTGCTGAAGTTGTTCCCAGGGAATGCACCTCTTTCTAACCATCAAAGCCAGCTGAACTTCCTCCTCCTGCTTAAAAACCTCCCCTGTTCCCCAAAGCAGCAAGGCAGCTCTTTACCCGGTGGGTGCAGGCTCTCCCATTGCCCAGCACATTCTAGCCACAGCAACCTCCTTCTGTTCCCAGGATACATGATCTCTTTCCCACCCCAGGACCTTTGCACCTGCTGATTCCTCCATTTGGAGCTTCCACCAACTCTTCTTGTAAGAGGTTTATTGTTTCAAGTCTCAGCTCAAGTGCCCCCTGCGTGCATAATTCCCCACCCACTGGATTTAAAATAGTCCTCCCCCATATATCACCCTCTTTACCTCTTCCATAGCATGTTTTACAGTCTATAATTATCTTCTTTACCTGTTCATTATCTCCACAGCTAGAATGTAAGCTCCATGAAGGCAGGAACCCTGACTGTCATCCGTGTGGTACTGCAGACCCTTATATAATATCTGATACAAGGTAGGGGCTCACCAAATACTTGTGACCTGAATGGTTGAATGAAACTCCTTTTCAGGTATTGGCTCCTCTGTTAAGGCTCCCACCATTGCCTCACAGAAGTCACTGCTTCATTTTCTGTGTCTTCAGAGCCCTTTGTGTACATTTGTGTTACTGCATTCCAGCTAGCTGTGCACACAGCCAGCTCCTCCATGAACACTGATCTCCTGGTGGTCAGGGACTGAGTCTTATTCACCTTGATATTCTTGAGCACAAGGCCCAGCACAGTGCCTGATAATAAATGCTGAAATAAATATGAGCAAATGAAATCTAAATCAAACCAAGGTAGCCAGGGGCACAGTAAATGTGTTCTGGAAAAGTTAGGCCTAATTAAAATTGTACAAATAAAATTGTATTTTAATGGCAGTAGAAGAGCTCACTGCTTAAAGGAACCCTATGGGGAATGCTATTGTAGAGCGAGAATCACCCCCTTATTTATCCTTTAGTTTTTAATTTTGAATTTTCATAAGTTAGATCAGGTTGGTCCTAAGCCTGTACACACTCTTCAGAGCTTTCGGATGTCATGTGTCCTCAGCCCTGCACAGGTTATTGTTAGACCCTGAGGAACTTGGTCATTACCCCATGTGTATATTTCAGGGGCTCTTCAAGATGATCTCCAGCTCCCTCTATATTTTTTCTTTACCTAAGGAAACAGAGGCTTTGGGGCACCCCTGGTTCATGGAGAGGGCTTATTTGATCTTCACTCAAAAGGAAGAACTGGCATCTTGGAACAAACCAAATACCTATGGTGTCTGAACTGACTGACCAAGTGCCAGGATGCTATATGATAAATGTAGTCAAAGAATGGGAGGGAGGGTACTAAATGAAACCACTGTTGCAAAGTCTTCACATTCGGTGTGCAATGGTACAATATTTACTCTAATTTCTGTGAGTAATCCCTAGAAAATTAATGCCAAAACGTACAGGTGAAAAATCAATAAAGATATTAAAATGAAATAGTAAGAAAGAGTGAACCTGAAAGTAGATATGAAAGAAGAAACAGAAAAACAAAAAACTAAATGAACCAACAGAAAATAAATATGAAAATGGTAGTCTGTATTCAACAGTATCAATTTTTATGTTAAAATTTTACGGTTTAACACTTCAGTTAAAAGGAGGTGGTTATAAGAAAGGATAAAAATCAACACCCAATTGTATGCTGTCCACCAAAGGACACATTTTAAATACAAAGAGACAGGTTGAAAGTGAAAGTCCAGAAAAAGGTACAGCATGCAACTACTAATCAAAGAACATTGAAATCATTCTATTAATATCATACAAGGTGAGTTTGGGGTAAAACAATATTACAGTTCATAATGATAAAAGGATTAATTCATCGAGAAAACAACAACAATTTGTATGCAGACAAATACAGACCTTTTTTGTAATTACAGACCTTCAAAGTATATGGAACAAAAATACAACATGTCAAAATTAAAGGGAGAACTAGACAAATTCAATATTATCCCCTCAGTAACTGACAAAAATGGAGACAAAAATCAGCAAGGACACAATATCTGAACGACACTATAAACCATTTTGATTGATTTGACATTTATGGAATACTACAGTCAACAAGTTTAACAAACATATTCTTTTCAAGTGCACACAGAACAGTTACCAAGATAAAACATATGCTGGGCCACAAAATAAATCTCAACACGTTTCAAAAGACTGAACTCTTTTAGAGTATGTTCTCTGATGACAACAGAATTAAATTCTAAATCTAATATAAGATATATATAAAAGCCTTAAATATTTAGAAACTAATTCGTTTCTAAATGTCATGAGTCAATGAAGAAATCAAAAGGAAAATTAGAAAATATTTCATACTAAATAGTAATAAAAATACAACACATCAAAACTGGTGATACAGCTAAAGCAGCACTTAGTAGAAAATTCATTGCTGTAACATCTGTATTGGAAAAGAAGAAAGGTTTAAAATTAATTACCTACATTTCTACCATTTAAAAAATGAGCAAATTAAACCTTAAGTAAACAGAATAAAGAAAATAACAAAGATTTGAGCAGAAATTAATGAACTATAAAACAAAACAGTAAAGAAAACTAACAGAGCCAAAATTTGGTCCTTTGAAAAGATTAATACAATCAATAAAACCCCTATCAATACTGATCAAGGAAAAAAAAAAGAGAGAAAACACAAATGACCCATATTAGGGGTCTGCTATCACTACAGATACCACAAACATTAAAATGATAATAAGGGTATATTATAAACAAGTTTATGTCTATAAATTTGATACCTTACATGAAATGGACAAATTCCCTGAAAAACAAAATTTGCCAATACTGATGCAAATTAGAAAATCTGAAAAGCCCTATATTAAAGACATTAGATTTATCTAAAACCTTCCCACCAAAAAACCCTCTACATCCAGATGGTTTTATTGTTGAATTTTGTCAACAATCTTATACAAATGCTTTCAGAAAATAGAGGAGGTAGGAACATGCCCCACTATATTTTATGAGGTTACCATATGCCTTATATAAAAATCTGACAAAGCCTCTACAGAAAAGTACAGATGATAGCCCTCTTGAACACAGATACAAAAACCATAAACAAAATATAGCAAGTCACATCTAGAAAAAAAGATAATCCATCTCGACTAAGTGGAATTTATCCCAGGAATGCAAAGTTTTTTCAACATTTGAAAATCAATATATTTTATCATATTAACAGAATAGAGGAGAAATATAATATGATCATCTCAACAGATTCAGGAAAAGAATTTGAGAAAATTCAATAATACCCAGCAAATACTAAGTAAATTAGGGAAAGGAGCTTCTTCAACTGGATAAAAAACATGCGTGAAAATTTTCTGGTTTACAATAGAGTCTATTGCTTATGCAGGGAGCTTTTCCAGTAGAAGCCTAGTGGGCCATGGGGCAGTTATTGGTTAATTATTTGAGACTGCAGGGAAAATGTTCTAAACACATGTTCTCAGGCTGAAGTGTTTGCTTCCTCTTCAAACTGAAGAGAGAGATGTGGTATGGAAAAATTCCACATGAATGATGAGTTTATACAGAGACATTGTTCATTGGTCCAGGAACTTTTCAGGAACCACTATAGACAATGAGACCCTTAACCAAAATTTAAAATGTTCATGTCCTTCAACCCAGGACATCCACTTCTAGGTTCTATCTGACAGAAACTAGTATATACAAGGATGATCATTGAAGCATTATCTGTAATGGGGAAAAACTGGAAAAATCTAAATTCTATCAATAGAAGGTTGGTTAAGTTTACAGAATACCACATAGCCAATAAAAAGAATGGTACTGATGAACCCAATGACAGGACAAGGCAAGAATAAAGATGCAGATGTAGAGAACGGACTTGAGGACATGGGGTGGGAGGTGAAGGGGAAGCTGTGATGAAATGAGACAGTAGCATTGACATATATACACTACCAAATGTAAAATAGCTAGCTAGTGGGAAGCTGCTGCATAACATAGGGAGATCAGCTTGATGATGGGGGATGACTTAGAGGGCTGGGATAGGGAGGGTGGGAGGGAGTCGCAGGAGGGAGGAGATATGGGGATATATGTGTAAATACAGCTGAATCATTTTGTTATACAGCAAAAACTGGCAAAAAAAAAAAAAAGAATGAAGTTGATCTGAATGCAAAGGCATGAAAAAATAGCCATAATGTAGTTTTTTTTTTAAAAAGAGCAATTTGATATATAACATTTATAGTACAAACACACTTTTATTAAATAAAGCTATTCATTTATAATGTATATAAAACAAACGCCTGAAAGGATACATACTAAAATGTCGATCATACCTAGCTTTGGGTGGTGGTATATGTGAGGTTTTATTTTTCTTTACACTCTTATTTTCAAATGTTTCTATAAGAAGCATTTTTTAAAATATGAGTCAGCAATTGTGCAAAATAGGTACAATTATTCCCCTTACTGAGCTGGGGCTGGTGGGGAGTGGTTCCATTAGAAACCCCACTGTGTGACTTTGACAAGATGAGGCTTTTATCTCATCTCCAATGAGAATGATGGTAATAATACGTTCCGCAAAGAGTCATTGTGAGCGTTGGTAAGTCCTTCTGTGCTGATGTACATATTCTCATGTGAGTCCCAGGAAGTCTCATGCGTCGATCAGTGAAGCAGGTGGAGTTTGAAGCATCGCACACACTACCCATCACACCACATCACACACCACACCACACCCCTTACGTGCACCTTTAGTACTGATGATGATGGAATGTCGCCCAGGGACTGAGTCCTGTGCTGGATGCTTTATATGTATTATTTCTGATCCCCCACAAAGCCCTGAAAAACATGCATAATTCAACACTCACTTTATTTAATATGTATTTACTGATCATCTACTATGTGCCAAGCACTTTTCTAGATGCCAGGGATACAGCATTGAATAAAAATGACAAAAATCCCTGCACCTTCTGTAGTCAAACATTCTCATGAGAAGAGATGGGCAATAAACCTAGTGAATACCTATAATCTAAGGCGTTAACAGTTAGTGTCTAGTATGGTTAACGGTGTTATATTCTAAGGAAAAATACAGTGAGAGAAGGTGAATTGGGAAAGTCAGAGGGGGTTGAGCTTCAGTTTTCAAAAGGATGGTGAGGGTAGGTTTCCTTCAGGAGGAAACTTTTGAGCAAGCACTTGAGGAAGAGGAGGGAAGTGCGTCAGACAAGTGTTTAGGCAAAGAGCATTCCAGGTAGAGGGAACAGCCAGTGCAACGGTGTAGAGCTGCAGTAGGCTGCATGGAATGAGTAAGAGGAGGTGAGGTTGGAGAGGGAACAGGGGACCCGGTCCTGGGAGGCCTTTTATGTCATTGTCAAGACTGAGTTTTACTCTCTTTGGAACAGAAGCCATAACCACAGGGGGAGTGAAGTACACGATTGTCACGATCTGATCTGAGTTTTTAAAAACTGATTGAACGAAGTGAGAGAGTAGCACAGACATATATATACTACAGCTGTAAAACAGATAGCCAGTGGGAAGTTGCTGTATAACAAAGGGAGTTCAACTCGAGGATGGATGAAGCCTTAGAGGACTGGGATGGGGAGGGTGGAGGGGAGTCGAGGGAGGGAGGGAATATGGGGATGTGTGTATAAAAACAGATGATTGAACTTGGTGTACCCCCAAAAAAATAATTAAAAAATAAAATAAAATAAAATAAAATAAAAACTGATTGAAGAGAGGTGCAAGGGAAACCAGGAGGCCGATTAGGAGGCTATTGCAATAAAGCAGGCCTGGGCAGGGTCATATTCCCATTTTAAAATCAGGAAATTGAAACCCAACCGGACTGTGTGGCTCATAGGCACACAGCTAATGAGCAGCTGAGCTGGGGTAATCCCAGGCCATCTGACTCCAAGTCGAGTGGTCTTTTGCCCAGGAAGGAACACTGGGCTTTGTGTTGTCACGCGAGTTACTTTATTGCCCTTCTTCCACCCCATCATCTCTCCTTCCAGCCCTCCTGCTCCTGCCACCTGCCAGCTGTGAAAATGGAGTTGACGTAGGTACTTCACCAGTGATGGGAATGCCGTTGACATCCTAATGTTGGTTTCAAGTGTTTCTCTAACACCTAAGACAGCCTGGGGTGGCAAGTGACAACCGTGATAGTACAGGCTGGAGAAACTGAGGCACTGTCAGATCAGGAAAGCACCCCAAAGTCACACAGCTGTTTGGAAATGGTGACGGTCCCTTCCCTCCCCATTGCCCACTTAGCATCTCCTGCCTCCTCGTCTGGGCACTGAGTGTTAAACCGAGTCTACTCTTGGTCTGCAGTGGCTCCGTCCCAATAGGGTGCCTGTACCCCTTGGCAAGGGTGAGCCCGCAGCAATCCAACAAAGCTAGGGTGAGTAACTGTTATTTTCTCGCACAGCATCCATCAGGAGACAAGCCCTGGCATTTATCTAGCAGCAAGCGATCGTTATCTGGTAGCGATGTACTTCCCACTGACAGTATCTTCTAAATAAGGGTCAGCCATCCAGGGGTCTGTCTGCCGCTGATTTCTTCCTGTGGGATGAACCACATTCAAACCAAGGCAACGAGGGCACTGGGGTGGGGGCGGGGAGAGAGAAGGTGATTAAGGAGGAGATCATCCCACAGCTGAGCCAGAGAAACTAGCCTGAGCTTTGATTCTGGTGAATGTTTGGGAGAAGATGGAAGACAGTACCAGGCAGAACACTCATTTCCACTTCAGCAAACTGTCACACATAAATGTAACAGACTTTCCCAGAAATTCCCTGGATGGTGAAGTTCTGGATGTGAGGAAGGTGAAAGAACAGGCTCTTGCAGCTCCTGTCATCAGACTGGAATCTGGAATGGGTTTCAGTTGAGGAGCTCAGAATGAACTGGCATCAGCTGGCCCTGGCCCCTGTATCCAAGGACTGAGGTTCAAGTCCAGACCCCACTGACTCCAGAATCCTGGACCTCAGGCAAGTCCCTGAACTTCCCTGAGCTTTGATTTGCTCGCCTGCCTAATGAGAATGGGAATGACCCCTTTCTCAAGGGCTGCTGTGAGCCTTAGGGGAGATGATAATACTGTATCCTAGAAATGCTGTGTCAAAGGTGGAGTGCTCTTCACGTGTAATCTACTGTTCTTCCCCTTCAGGGCTAGGGTTTGGTTGATGTTGTCGAGGTTGTTTGCCCTGCACAGTCTCCCACACCCATCTTGCTGACTTAGGGGCTGGCCTTCTTTCTATTACTTTACCTCTTTTGGTCTTAGGTTGAGAGCTGCGGTCCAAGTAATGAGTCTTCTTGTCAATGAACAGAGAGTCCTATATAGCTGAGGCTGTACTACCTTACAGGGATTCGAGAGGAATATGTGGTTTAGTCTGTGCTCTCATGGGATTTATTGAGGTTCACTTTTGGACAAATTTAGCCCAGTAGAAGCTAAGGCACAATCATGAAGCGCTCTGTGCGTAGATCCTGTTTATTGAGGGCCTGACACGTGCTAAATGGTGCCAGGTGCTTCCACATCGTTATACTGTTTAGCCCTCCATAACCAATCTGAGAGGAAGGAGTCCTCATTTTACAGATGAAAAACGGTATTTGGAGACCAACATACTTAAATGACCAACCCAAGACCAACCCAATGACGGGATAGTGGTGAGGGCCATATCTGTTTATTCTCAAGTCCAGGGCTCTCTCCCCTATTCCAATTAGAGTATAACCTGGTGCTTTAACCTGTTTCTTACAGCGAAGTGAAAATCCCTGGCTTGCATCCCAGGCAGCTGAGGCTTTGGGAGGGTCCTGTGCATTGAGGGTTCTGTGGCTTCCAGTTCTAAGGCCTTGCTACCGTTGGGTACTAATACAGCTAAGCTCCTTTTGAGGGACTTGGATATTTAAAACCCCAAGGAGAAATGCAAATCAAAACCATGTGAGATGCTACCTTACACCCATTAGGATGGTTATTGTTTTTAAAAATGGAAAATAAAAAGTGTAGGTGAGAATGTGGACAAATTAGAATTTTTGTGCATTGCTGATGGGAATGTAAAATGGTATAGCCACTGCGGAAAACCGTATGGCACTTTCTTAAAAAGTTCAACAGAATTATCATATGCTCCAACAATCCTGCTTCTGGGTATATACCCAAAGAAATGAAAAGCAGGGACTAAAACACATGTGTATACCCTGTTCATAGTAGTATTATTCACAAAAGCCAAAAGGTGGAAGCAACCCAGGTGTCCATCAATGGATGAATGGATAAACAAAAGCTGATATATACCCTCCATGGAATATTATTCAGCCTTGAAAAGGAAGGAAATTGGAACACATGCTACAACATGAGTGAACTTGACATTATGCTAAGTGAAACAAACCAGACACAAGCGGATAAATACTATAGATTCTACTTCTATGAAGTACCTAGAACAGTCAAATTCATAAAGACAGAAAGCAGAATGCAGGTTAGCAGGGACTGAGAGAAGGGTGAAATGAGAGTTATTGTTTCATGGATACAGAGTTTCTGTTTGGGATGATAGATTTCTGGAATTGATCATGGTGATGGTTGCACAACATTGTGAATATACTTAATGCCTTTGAATTGTACACTTAAGGTAGTTAAAATGGTAAATTCTGTGTTATGAATATTTTACTACAATAAAAAAAGCCCTCGGGGAGAAATGCTTCACTTGAAGAAAAGGAATGTTATGCTACCAGAGTTCCTTTCACTAGTGAGTCCACGATGATCATCATTAACTGCTCATCAAAGAAGGAGCAGCCAAAGACACTCAAGAGATGACAAGACAAGAGAAACAGCTTTGCAATGTTAATGTAACTCAATAGGAAATGAGGATTTGATTCACTAAAACTCAGTTTTTATGCAGCTTTCTTCAGAATCCACCTGTTGTCCAAAGCAAACAAACCTGCATCAGTATTCAGAGGAGCTATAAGAAAACCGGGTGGAATTTGACCACAGGTCCCTTTAAGTCATTCAACGCTGAACATTTATGCCACATGTTTCTTGGGCTTTTAAAAGGCAATGTTCTGTGCCAATGGTCCCCCCGGCTGTATAGATAATTGTAAAACAAACTCCATATTCCGCTGACACCCTTTCTAATTACATCTCACCTTCATTAGGCTATTAAAGTGATAGATGGTAGCAATTACATTGAACCCCACTGAAAACTCTCTATCTGTGACGCGCAGTGATGAGAACATGAGTTATTTACCCAGAAGCCAGGAGAACGTGGCTGCCTCAGCCAAGCTGAGCAAAGAGAAACCCCCTGTGACCACTAGCAGCACACAGATTCCTGGGGCCATGGCAGGAGGCAGAGTGGCAGAGTATACAGTTGGTGCTCACTTTTCTACTGGCCTCACAGATGCCTAGATGTGGAAGATGAAATTTTATTATCAGGTGTTAAACAATGTGAACGTTCTTAGAAGAGAGTCTCCAAAATGCTGAATCACTCCCAGCCATTCTGTATGCGGAGTAATTGAAGGAACCAAAGAAGTGGAAACTGGAAAAAAAGAAGACAAAGGAGCAGAAGGTGGCCATTTATCAACATTCCAAGATGAAATCAATGTGTTACATCTACATGGCCCCAAAACGATGAACGTGGTGCAGACAACAGAACACCCCACTCTAACAGGTTTCAATAACTAGGGCATTTACTAGTTTGCATAACTGGAGGTCCAGAGATAGATGAGGCTTTGGGGCTGGTTGATTCAGGGGCTTAGTGATATAATCTAGGCCTCAGGTTCTCTCCATTCCTCCACTCTGCTATTCACTTTATCAGCCTTACCCTAAATTGGTGACTCCAGTGTGCTTATGATGGCCTCCAGTAGCAATAAGGGCTACATGCACTCTTGTTCTCGTCCAATAGTAAAGCCAGAGCTGACTTCCATAACTCAGGAAAATGTGGAGAGCTCTTAGAAGTCTTCAGCAAGCACCTCTGATCTCACTGGCTGGAACTGGGTCACGTGCTCATTTGTAAATTACTCATTGTGGTAGAGAGGATGGGATTACTCTGGTTGGCTAAGACTAAACATGGCCCACCTGGAACTCCTGCAGGTCAGCTTCTGAGATGTCAGGTAAGAAATTCCTGGTAGATCTCAGTGGCAACCTGAGCAGTATTGGGCTCTGTTGGGCAAGAAGAAAGGAGACTGATATTTGGCAAGGCCATGGCCACTCTTTGCTGTAGTGGAAAACAAGGACCAATAGGTAGAGGCAGAGCTGACTCATAGAAAGAAGAGCTTCTAGCACTGGGGGCAGATATGCTGCAACCATTGCACAGCTGCCCTCTTTGATACCCATGGCAGACATGGTTAATTTATCAGTCACCCTACCACTGGGCCTGGACAGCCTCAGAATCCTCCTTAACTTGGCTGTCCAGGCAGTCATTGACAATAAGTTAGAGACAGCTCTTGAAGAGAACCCCTTTTATCCTGCTGTTTTATCAGCTAGGACTGCCCAAAGATGGAATAGGCAGGCTTAGAAGGTAGTGGACACTGGTGTGTCCAAGCATGGGCTGTGTGATCTGCGTGCAGAGATGCTGTCATGGGTATCTGATCACAGGTGAAGGTTGGGATGCTATTGTCCCTGAGATTCTGTGATTACAGAGGGCTCAGCATGAAGACTGGGGCACTAACACAAGCTGCAGATTAGCAACAGAGGAAGGGTCTAAGAGCATTGTCCTAGCTCTTTGCTTTTTTCTCTGTAGTACTGAAGCTTCAGATTCCTCACATGGGATATTACCCCAGGCATCACCAGTCCTTCTCCGGAGCATCCATCCTAGTTGCAAAATATCAATACCTTTGCCTGGGGCTTTACTTTGTGCATAATCTTTGCATTTAGCTTCCAAATTCTGGTTCGTGTTAAAACACACACACATGAGATAGGCATCATGATCATTTTACTGATGCATGCACCTGAGAGGTTGGTTGCCTTACCCAAGATCACACAGCTAGGTTGATGGTAGGGCTGAGATGGAACCTTGGGTCTCCTCACCTGTAGCCCAGGACGCTCCTCTGGAAGCACAGGCTACAGGGCTGAGGTGTCCTCACTGGGCATACATATGATGGAGGCAGTACAGAGGTGGGCATGAGGGCCAGACACCTGAAGTGTGGTCCACATGCTGGATACTGCAAGAGGCCTGAGTACCAGCGATTCTGAGGACTCTGAGTATGGGTGGGTCTCCTCTCCTGTCTGAGCTTCACTTCTTTCATCCACCTCCTCACCTATGGACTATAAATAGGAGATGCCGGTATGGCTAAGATGCTATAGGGCCAAGATGAAATGTGAAGACACTTCCTCCAGCTTCTCCCTCTGGATCAGATACTCCAAGTTTATCTGAGCTGAGTGGGTTCACATGGGCTGCTTCTTTCCATTGATTCCTGGAGCCTGTAACCTGGCTGCGTAGGGGTGGGAAGGTGGGGTGGTGGCCTGAGATTCAAGCCACACCTTGGCCAGCCACACAGCTTCCGTATCCTTGCTCTGTCTCTTCTCTAAGCCCTTTTCAGCTTGCAAAAATGTGAAAAGACCAGCAAAACGTGAAGGGAGAACCTGAAAGGAGTTCTCTGAAAAGACCACTTGATCTCAGTGGTTTCTGAGAGTACAGGTAGCACGCTGAGCCCTGCTCTGTGCCAGGCCCAGTAGAAGGCACTTCATGCACTTTATCTGGGCAGTTCTCACTGGCAGTGCCATGACAACCGGTGCTTCAGTCAGCTCTGAGGGGCGCTGCTAGAAATTCAACAGATGGATAGCACAGTGCCTCATCTTAGTAGATGTTAAATAATTCATTAACAGACTAAATGAGTGCTTAAACCCATTTCATAGATGAGTAAACCAAGGCATGTGATCCCTAGTTGACAGACCAAGGCTATATAGGAGTTATGGCAGAGGTGGGACTGGAACTATGTCTTCTGCCTCCTAGTCTGGTCTGGGGCAGGACTGGAAAATCTCTACTAGCCCTCTGTGCTCTCTAATAGCTCGACACTTGTATTCTGGATCAGCAAATTAGTCTATAGGGCAGTGCTAGGCAGTAGAACATTCTGCAATGACGGAAATGCTCTATACCCGCACTGTCTTATACAGTAGCCACTAGCCACATGTGGCCGTGGAACACTTGGAGTGTGGCTAGTGTGACTGAGGAGCAGAGATTTTAATTCCCGTGGCTAGTGGCTACTATGTTGGACAGCACAGATCTAGCATGTTCTCTTCCCCAAGGCCCAGCACCACAGCCTATTCCAAATAGTGATGCAGTGGAAGTTTGCCATTGGTGGTGACACTTAGAGAAACTTTCCTATGTCCTCGGCAAAACACCCCAGGTCCCCCCAGATGCACCAGTTATTCTTCAGTAGCTGTGCTTCTTCCTACAGAAGGGAGATGAAAACAAAATTGGAAGAGCTGAAGCAGAAAGACCATTGATTTTTAATCCTTTTTTATCATCTAAGAATTTCCAGGTGTATTCTTCATGTCATGCCATTCTCCTGGGAACTGGGAGGACTGACCTGTAAGGCCTGGGTGACATCAAGTGATGTGAATTAAACCCACTTTAAAGAAAACCTCTCTAGTCAACATTAGTTTTTCCTCAGAGAAATGTTTGGATCTTTACTACCTATTATTTTCCTTTGGGTTCTTGCCAGGAGAGGATTTTTTAAAAATAGATTAAAGCATGAAGCCATTAACCAGTGATTTAATTTCTAAGCCCTTATTCTTCAAAATTATATTCTCATCACATAATAAAACCATGGCATATCTGAGCTAGAAAACAGCTTAGGCAACCTCCAGTCCGTAAAATTGACAGAATGAAACAGTTACTACTTATTCAGTCTTGTGCAACCATTGGACTGTGTTCTCTCCATTATAATTGTATGGGGGTATGTAAAATTCTCCCCATTTTACAGATGGGTAAGTAGCTAAGCTAGCATGTATATCAAGGTCTATCTGGCTCTGAGGCTGGGACTCTTCCTCTGTGCCTTAAGCTTTCCAATCGTTTCATGGATAAGGAAACGGAGACCCAGAGAATTTTAAGAACTCCAGCTGTCAGGGCCTGACCCTGGGTTTTTGTGCTCCATTCATTTCTACCCTTCGACCTCCAATTTACAGTCCACACTCCATGTTTCACCCTCCTTTTCTCTTCAGCGGTATCCTTTTCCCCATAAAAAAGTCACAATACCTTCATTTGCTGTCCAAGCCCCTCTCCCCCCAATTTGGTACCAACCTTCTATGCACCATCCTCCAACCCCACTTAGTCAAGGGAGGTGTCTGAGCAAGTTCAATACTTGAGTTCCTTCTACACTCTCAGAATTGAGCTGTTTTTCTTGCCACAGTAAAATATATACATATATATACATGCAGATTACATACCTGTATACTGAGAAGGATGTTTTGGCGTTAAATATAAAGATGCTTATTACAGCAATATACATTACAGTGAAGAGTAAAGACAACATACATAGTCAACCATAGCAGAAATGCTAAGAATAAAGTATTCCTCCTCTGTAGATTAGTAAAAGCCACTGAAATGAAAGTAGGAGCCCATGATGGGAGCATGTGGCTGCCCACAATGGACATAGCTAAAGGAGGAGAAAGTCTATCTCCCTGAGGTGTCCTGGGCGTATACAGCACTGAGCAAAACAAGAAATGGCCGGAATGGACCCCAGCATAATAATAACAACAAAAACAGTGATCATGCAAGTTAACCAAGCTTTGCATTCATTCCTAAGTTAAAGTTTCCAGCTTCTCCTTGAAGCAGTCCCTGAGAGTAGCTGGGAGAATAAAAACTACGATGGACTCGAAGTCAGAAACCACTAGTTCAAGGCCCGGCTGGGTCACTGAGACTTCAGGGTGCCCATCTGTAAAATGGGGAGGATTCCATCTGCGGAGAAGCTGTGTTGAGCACAACTGGTAGCTAGTAGCACTCCCAGTAGAACACTGGTAGCTAGTAGCACTCCTAATAGAACACTGGTAGCTAGTAGCACTCCTAGTAGCACGTCTCCCTGCTGTTCCATCGTTTAGGGCTTTCTCCAAGCACAGGGAGAGTGAGGGCAGCTTCAACCTGGTACCCTGGCAGAAGAGGGGGCCAACCACTGCTGTTTGGACTTGCGTGCCCACCAGACTCTTCCTTAAGCTGCATCTAGTTGATGTGCCACAGTCTGTCCACACGGTGGCAGGCGTGGAGAGTCAGGGACCCGCCATGTCTCCCCCTGGAGTCCTGCTGAATTTGTGGGTTCTGCTGAACCAGTGTATTAGAACTGGGCCTAACAGCAATGATGGTAATAGCCACACATACCTTCGGGGCTTCTCATGTTTTAGCAACCATTTCGAAGACCATTCTTAGACTCTGGTCAATGCACAAGGCAATTACTACTACATATTTCCATAAAGGATTATTGTCACCAAAAGTTCTTGCAAATTGTTTGGTTCAGCTGGGTGTGCTTGTGGAAACCATGGTGGAATGATGGCAGCTCTGTACTGTTAGACTTAAGCACTCGACCTGGAATCTGTCCTCCAAGGCCATGTAGGTTGGGAGCTGGCTCCTTATCTGATTTGCTTTTTAAGCCCCTATCTCAGAATCATGTGAGATGGCTAAGAACAGTGGCTTTCAAAATTTCTAAGCAGCAGAGGACTTTTTTCCCCAAATGAAATCTCATCTGGAACTTATGTGTTTATTTCATAATTTCTTTTTTCTTTTTCTTTTTTTATAAATTTTATATATTTATTTGTTTATTTATTGGCTGCATTGGGTCTTCGTTGCTGCGTGCGGGCTTTCTCTAGCTGCAGCGAGTAGGGGCTACTCTTAGTTGCAGTGCACAGGCTTCTCATCGCAATGACTTCTCTTGTTGTGGAGCACAGACTCTAGGCACGCAGGCTTCAGTAGTTGTGGCACGAGGGCTCAGTAGTTGTGGCTTGTGGGCTCTAGAGCGCAGGCTCAGTAGTTGTGGCACATGGACCTAGGTGATCCATGGCATGCAGGATCTTCCTGGACCAGGGATCAAACCCATGTCCCGTGCATTGGCAGGCAGATTCTTAACCACTATGCCTCCAGGAAAGTCCCTGTAATTTCTAATTAATAATACTTTTTTCAAAATCAATCAGTGACAGTACTGAGGTTGTTTTGATTAAGAAATAAGATTAAATCGGGAACCGTGGATGACAGTTGCATTTTTTAATATCAGCTTCAGCATCTGATTTATATCTGTATTTTATTTGGGTTGTATTGTATTAATAATGCATAATAACTGATACCTCAGCACTCCTCTGTGTGCGTCAAATATTTTAACTCATTCAAGCCTCAGAACTCTAACAGACTATATTATCATTCCCAGGGGAGGAAATGGAGGCCCAGAGACCTGGTTAAGTGGCCCAAGATCACACAGCTGGGGAGTGGCCAGAGCTTGGGTTCAAACCCAGGCAGCCCAGCTCCACATTCCAGGGTTGGAACAACCATTTTCATCTGCTGCTCCCAATGAAAAGCCTAATATATATAAATATGTAGTTGTAAAGAATAACTTTTTAATTGCCTGCCCTGTAAACTGAGGCTATTCTTTAATTAAACTGCGAGGGCAGAGAAGTCTTATTCCATGTTCTAACAAAAAACAATAAATAACCTAGCCCCTGAAGCACCCCCGTTAGGATTCGGGAAGTAGTTTGAAATTCCTGACCTAGAGCACCAGGGACATATTGAAGGAACAATCAGTCTGTCAAAACACACATGCAGAGGACCCTCGGGGTACAGCAGAGACAAAGACATTGGCTGGCATTTCACCAAATGGAAATCTCTAGTCTCTGGCACTACCAATATTCCCCATTACAAATCTTCCAGCTGGTAAACAGAATGATGCCACTGACATTTAATTGAAATGTCAGCACATTTAGAAAGAGCCCTGATGAAACTGCCAAGTTAAAGTTATCGCTGATGACTTAAGCTAAATGGAAACAGAAAATCACCACTAACACCCACCACCCCCACACATACACATACACGCACTATAATATCAGATGGAGAGAAAGCAGAGAGCTTCAGCCATCCAAGAAAAATTTACAGATAGTTTTTAAATGGAGTTTTATTCTAGCTATGAAAAACTATGGGGCAATTGGAAAAACTTGTGGAAGTAATCAGGTCTGAGACAGGCCAATGGCCGTATAAATCACTTCAACAAGCACACACTGATTAAATTGCATTTGGATAGTAATATTACCTTACATTTATTTGCATAGCTCATGGTTTATAGAGGCCATAGTAGATGGCAAGAAATGGCCCCAATTCTTCACCACTCCCTGCATCCTCACCTTATGCCTTTGTACCTTTGCATGTTGGGCTGAACCATGTGATTTGCTTTGACTAGTGGGTTGTCAGAAGACGTGACATAAGCAGAGGCTTGTGGGTTTCCATTCATCCTTGCCCTCTGCCATTGCCTTTAGAGGAACATGCTCATGGAACAGAGCCAAGGCATCCCAATTGTCCCAAGGCCATCCTAGATCAGCGGTAGCTGGCCAGTTCCCAGGAATATGAATGAGCCCAGCCCATTCATACCAGCAGAGCCATTCAGCTGTGACCGGCAGCTGACCACAGTCACATGAGCAAGGAAATTGGGAACAGCAAGCCCAGATCAGCTGAACCCCACAGACTCCTGAGCTAATTCAGTGTTTACTGCTGTATGCTGCTGTGGTTTTGAGGGTTTTGTTCAGCATCACTAAAGTGGCAACAGGTATCTGATGAGGAGACTTGGCTTGTATGACCTCCCGTGTCCCCTCGTTGGGAAGGAATGTAGGACATGGTTTACATCCCCCATTTTATAGATGAGAACACTGTGATTCATAGAGGTTAAGTGGACTGCCTTTATTCCACAGCTGCTTCTTCCGATGCCTGGTTCTCTGTTCACGCATAAGTCATGCAGCCTCTCTGAAGTACTTAGCCAACAGCATTAACCTAGAGGCTGAATCTATTTTTTTCTTTTAGATCAAAGAGGACAGTTTTTATAAAAAGCAGAGAGGGAGAGCAGAGGTTTCAGAAGTCTTGGGCCCAAAAGGCAGAAACTGCACAAGCATTTGGCTTTGTGGACCCCCTCCCACTCTCTTCCCTGGGATACCTCCCTCATTCCCTGGGTTCCACTCTGCTTTGAAGAGATATGTGATTCAGCCCATGTCAGATGTGTGTTTCTCTTGCCATCTCTCTGTGGCTGATTTCACTCACAGGCATTTTTCAAATGCTTCACAGAAATCCCTGCCAGGTAGGAAAACCACTGGGGAGTTATGAAGAAATTATCAAATGTAATTTTTTTTGACCTTGCAATGCTCACTTTAAAAATCTACTCTAGCTCTCAATTTTCCCCAGCTAAGGCCCAGACTCATATAAGATCCCTTTTAGTCTGGACCAACCTACAATTTGAGCATCACCACCTCCGCCATGCTCTCCTCCTACCCCAAATTTCTATTTCAGAATCAGAAACGTCCTCCTTCTGAAGAGACCACACCGCTAGGGAGTGGCAGAGCTTGGGTTCAAAGCCAGGCAGGCTAGCTCCATAGTCCATTATCAACGACTCAAAAAGCATTCTGAAATTTTGCCTCCGTTCATACTCCTCTGTCTGTCCAGAATTCTCATCTCTTCTTTTCCTTCACCTGATGAACCTCTACTCTGTTCTATAAGATCACACGCACTTCTTAAAAAACACTTTAAAGACCCACTCACTTGGTTCATGTGTTTGTCTGCCTGAGGCTGGGAAGCCTCTGAAGACCTTGTTGGCAAAACCGCATGGCAGCCTGGTTCACGAAGAGCCCTCAGAAATCATGGGAAACGTTAGACTTTGTTCTACTTTGGGTCGCTCCCAAGTTAGGGGTGAAACATAATGATTCACAAGGAGGTAACCTTTATGTGAGGGAGGACAGGATTACTCCCTTTTACAAACAGCTAAGTTTAAATATGTCCAATTACCTTAAGTAGATTAACACCTGCTCACTGGGAACCTTCTCAGGCACTCACACGTGGGATAAATCCCAAATTTCTCTAGCCTGTAAGGCACTAATCACATTGATTTTACATGCCTCTCTTAAGGCACTGATCTACTCTCCCACTGGCTATGAGCTTATCAAAGGCAGATGCCCTGTTTTGTTCATCTTTCTCTTTCCATATCTCTCCTCAAACATCCTCACCTCCAACACCAGGGACTTACTATAAGGCTTTGCACATATTAGAAGCTCAATAATTGTTTGCAGAAAAGTGCAAATCCAAATAAGCTACTGGGCATTAGACTCCCAAGGGTTCCTCTGAGAAGTAAAGCTACCTCCTCAGAGCCTTTGGTGAATTCCCCTAAAAGCTGGGAGTGCAGTAGAAATAGTATGTGCTCTAGAGTCAGATATTAGGAGTATCACTTAATCTCATTGGTCCTTAGTTTCCTAATCTGCAACATGGTGATACTGGATGGTACCACCTTAATACTATCATTAAAAAAAAAAAAGAGCTCATTTTTCAAGAACCTATGACACATGTGGGAGGGAAGCAGGGTGGCAAATGGGAGGCGTGTGTATTTTGAAAATCTTTCCCCACAGGATTCTGATATACTCACCCACCCTTAACATGAGAATCTCTAGTCTAGGTCTGAAGACAAGAGAATTGGATTAGAATGGAGGAGTACATGGCATTCTGGGAAAACTCACAAGCTCTAGATAATAATTTTTTTTAAAAGGACTGAAGCTGACACACAGGAGAATGAAGACAGAAAACATGCAGAGGGCAGGGAAGAGGTAAAGGAAAGTCCCAGCTAGATATTATTATCCACATAGGCTGAGGATAAATATTGAAAAAGGCCATTAGGATACCATATTGGATGTCTTGGATGTTAACTCTGTGTGTTGGGTTTTTTTTCGGGATTCCAAGGCCCAAATTCTTGGAGAGTATCAGAAGGATATGGGTGTATGCTCAGGACTGTGAGGGGGCAGGGGAGGGGTTAGCGAGAAGCTGTGAAGATGCTTTCATTGGCACTGGCCTTGTGGAAACAGAAAATCCAAGACGGAGTGAGTGGTGGCCGTGGAGCATGAACCCAGAAGGCCTGTCACCCAGTGTGCAGGAGAAAAGTCAAGCAGGGGCTCTAGCATCCACAAGACAGCCCCAGAGAGGCGGTCCCAGCAGAACTTTTGAGACATACTGTGTCCCCTGGGCTCTGGCACTGATTTAGTCCAGACCTTCATCATGTCTTTCCTGGACTATTGCAGGAGCCTCCCAACTATTCTCTGTACCATCCGTTACTGCTTCCCTCCAAGTATCTTCCCCACTAGTACCACCAAAGTGATTTTTCCCCTCTGTGTTTATAGGTATATTAAAAATATAATCATATATAGATTTGTGTATTTAATATATGCATATATACACATATTGTTCTTTGTAATTATTTTATTAAAAGGGGATTGATTATATTATACATACCCTTCTGTATCTTTCTTTTCTCACTAAGTAAAACCCATGGAATTTCCTCTAAGTCTTCTGGTAGTTCTCCAATTGATACTTTCTGGGGTTACATAATAATCCACAGTATAGATGTACCAGTCTATTCAGTTTGGGGCCACTATAAACATCAATAACCAATTCAGCAAATGTGTGTATGTGTGTGTGTGTGTGTGTGTATTCTGTCTGTGTCCTTAGAAACTATTCTTTTTGTTTATATAGGCTAGATTCACAGAAGTGGGACTGCTAGGTCAAAGGACATATGTGCTTTGAATACTAATGATTGTTGCTTGCCAGCTTCCAAAATAGCTATAACTATATCACTCTCCCAGCCAGCAATGTATGAGAACACTCTTGATTCTCCACATCCCTGCCAACAATAGATATGATAGTTCTTTTTAATTTTCACCAGTCTGATGGGTACAAAAAGATACCTCATTGTTATTTTAATTTAGATTTCTGTGACTGTCAGTGAACTGAGTACATTTTGTACCATTTGCATATGCCTTCTATGAATTGTATTTTGATGTATTTGTTCTGTTTATTGTGATTTAGTCTTTTTGTCAATTTATAATTTCTCTGCGTAGAAGTGGAATTGACACTTTACACATCTGAATTACAAACATTTTTATGGCTCTATTGTACGTATATTATCTTTGTTCTTTTTTGCCAGAATGCATAAACTAAATTTTTTTATTGAGATAAAATTTGCATATGAAAATATACCTTTTAAAGTGTACAATTCATTGGTTTTTAGTGTGTTCACAGTCTGTGCAACCATTACTCCTACCTAATTCTGGGACATATTCATCACCCTGCAGAAACCCTGTACCCGTTAGCAGTCACTCCTCATTCCCCTCTTTCCCCAGTCCCTGACAACCGCAAATCTGATTGCTGTCTTTATGAATTTGCCTATTCTTGACATTTTATGTGAATGTAATCATACAATATGTGGCCTTTTGCGTCTGCTTCATTTAGCATAGTGTTCTCAAGGTCCGTCCACGTGGTAGCACGCTTCAGAACTTCAGTGCTTATCACGACTCAGTATTCCCTTGCATGGATATACCATATTTTGTTTAACCATTCATCTGTGAATGGACATTTGGGTTGCTTCCCTCTCTGGCCTATTGTGAACAGTGCTGCTATGAGCATTCATATACAAGTTTTTGTGCAGATGTTTTCATTTCTCTTCAGTCTATACTTAGGAGTGTAATTGCTGAGTCACATGGTGAGTCCATGTTTAACCTCTGAGAAACTGCCAAATTAGTTGTTTTCCAAAGAAGCTGCATCATTTTACATTTCCACCAGTAATGTATGAAGCTTCCAATTCCCCCCCTCTTCTATTTTTGGGAAGAATTTGTAAAAGGATTAATGCTAATTGTTCTCTCAAGCTTTGGTAGAATTCGCCAGTGAAGCCACTAGGTTCAGAGCTTTTCTCTGTGGGAAATTTTTTTATAACTAACTCAGTCTGTTTATTTGTTATAGGTCATTCATCTTTTCTATTTCTTGGCTTAAATCAATGTGTATCCTTCCAGAAATGTCCATTTTATCCAAAACTTTTAGTTTGTTGGCCCACAGTTTTTCACAGTATTCCCTTATAATTCTATTTATTATAAGGTCAATAGCAATGCCTCCTAATTTTATTAATTGGAGTCTTTCTTTCTGTTTTTATCAATCTGGTTAAAAATTAATCAATTTTGTTGATTTTTTTCAAAGAACCAACTTTTGATTGTATTGATTTTCTCTGTTATTTTCTATTCTATATTTTACTTCTTTCCATTCTAATCTTTATCATTTCCTTCCTTCTCCTTGCTTGAAGTTTAGTTTACTCTTATTTGTCTAGTTTTTTGATCAGGGTAGACAGGATTTTGTTTTGAAATCTTCTTTTTTCATATAGTACTTTACAGTTATAAATTTTCTACCAAGTACTACTTTTGCTGTGTCCCATAAGTTTTGGAAAATTATGTCTTCATTTTCATTCTTCTCAAACTGTTTTCTAATTTTCCTTATGATTTCTTGTTAGACTCATTGGTTATTTAAGAGTTTGTTGTTTAATTTTCATACATTTGTGAATTTATCAAATTTCCTTCTGTACTGACTTCTAATTTCATTTCATTGTAGCTAAAGAACATACTTTGTCTGATTTTAATCCTCTTAAATTTATTAAGGCTTGTATTGTGGCCTAACATATATCCTGGAGAATGTCCACATGTACTTGAAAATGTCTATTCTGCTCTTGTTGAGTAGAATGTTCTATAGATGTCCATTGAGTCTAGTTGGCTTGTAGTTGTTCTGTATATACAAGTGCTCTATTTTTTTTATTGATTTTCTGTCTAGTTGTTCTAGCCATTATTAAAAGTGGGATATTGAGGACTCCAAGTATTAATGTTAAAAATGTCTATTTTCCCCTTCAATTTGTCATACAATATTTTACTTCATGCGTTTTGGAACTCTGTTGTTAGGTGCATATGTGCTTATACTTCTTATATCTTCTTGATATCTTTGTCTCTAGTAACAATTTTTGCCTTAAAGTCTATTTTCTGATATTAGTACAGGCGTACCTCAGACCTCCCTGGTGGCCTAGTGGTTAGGATTCCAGGCTTTCATTGCGGTGGCCTGGGTTTAATTCCCTGGTCAGGGAAGATCCCACAAGCCACATGGTGTGGCCAAAAAAAAGTAAATAAACAAAATTTTTAAAAAGTACAGGCATACCTCGAAGATATTTCAGGCTTGGTTCCAGGTCACCACAATAGAGCAAAGATCACAGTGAGATGAGTCACACAAATTTTTTGGTTTCCCACTGCATATAAAAGTTACATTTATACTATACTGTAGTCTGTTAAGTGTGCAATAGATTTATGTCTAAAAAAACAACGTACACAGCTTAATTTAAAGTGCTTCTTTTACTAACAATTGCTAGCCATTATCTGAGCCTTTGGTGAGTCATAATCTTTTTTGCTAATGGCGGGTCTTGCTTCAGTGTTGATGGCTGCTGACTGATCAGGGTGGTGGCTGCTGAAGGCTGGATGACTGTGGCAATTTCTTAAATAAGACAGCAATGAAGTTTGCCATATTGATTGACTTTTGCTTTCATGAATACCTTCTCCTTTCATGCATGACTTCTCTGTAGCGTGCAGTGCTCTTTAACAGCAGTTTATCCACAGTAGAACTTCTTTCAAAATTCGAGTCAATCCTCTAAAACCCTTCCACTGATTTATCAACTAAATTTATGTAATATTCTAAATCATTTGTTGTCATTTCAGCAGTTGATTAAGTTTGCCATCTTATATGGGAACAGTTCATGGCACCCAAAAACAATTACAATGATAACATCAAAGATCACTGATCACAGGTCACCATAACAAATGTAACAATAACACTAAAGTTTGAAATACTGAAAGAATTACCAAAATGTAAAACAGACACAAAATGAGAAAATGCTGTTGGAAAAATGGTGCCAACAGACTTGCTTAACACAGGGTTGCCACAAACCTTCAGTTTGTAAAAAACACAGCATCTGCAAAGTACGATGAAGTGAAGCACAATAAGATAGGTATGTCTATATAGCCACTCCAGCTCCCTTTTGGTTACTGTTTGTGTGATGCTTCTTTTCCATCCTTACACTTTCAAACTACGTTTGTCTTTGAATCTAAAGTGTGTCTGTTGTAGGCAGCATAGGGTGGGATTATTTTTTGTGGATTCTGCCAATCTACGCCTTTTGATTAGTTTAATAATTACATTTAATGCTTAATATGTTTGATTTAATGTAACCACTAATGAGGTATAATTTACATTTGCCAATATGCTATTTGTTTTTACATATCTTATGTCTTTTTTGTTACTCCAGTCCTCCAGTACTGTGTCATTTTTGTTCAATATTTTCTAATAGTTTACCTTAATTAAGTCCTTTGTCACTTCTTTTACTATATATTTTTTAGTTATTTTCAAACTAGTTGCCCTGGTGGCTGCCAGGCTGCTGGTTTTCATTGTGATTGTGTCATTTGGTCTTCAGGACTACTGCAGAGCTGGTGAGAGGGAGATGAAAATAGGACAAGCTAAAATGCCCCTTGGATTTCTGCAAGCCTTTGGTTAATTTTCAGAGTTCTGAAAAAGTTGATTCCGAATATTTTTGTTAGTGTTATTATTACCCTTATGGAGGAGGGAATTTTTGGAGGTTCTTACTCTGCCATTTTCACTGATGTCTTTGTTGTATCTTTTTTTCACATAAAAGTTAATTTTAACTTGTATTTTCATATAAAGGTTTACTTTAATTTGTATACAGTTAAATATGGCTAAGCTTTATTTTATTCATTCTGGGTGTCCACTGTTCGTTAGCAGGGTCTCCCCAACCTTAGACTGCAGTCTTCTAGGTTAATGTATATAGAAATAGAGAAATACCATATATATTATATAAATGTGTATATATTCTGCATGTATATAATACATATAAACAGTATACATCATATTTGTGTGTAAACACATACATATTCAATTTATTTATATAATGGTATATACTGATACAATGATATAATGGATTGTTTTAATAGATACTCTCATACTGAACAACCCTTAGTATGAAATCTGCTTAATCACAATATATTTTTCTTTAGATCATTGCCAGATTCTATTTGCTAATATTTCAATTTGAATTTTGTACCTATACGTATAGGTGATATTGAGATATAGTTTTTCTTCTTTGGTGTCTTTGTCAAGTTTCTTTCTATCATCTGGAACACGTAAATGGAAATTACCTCTCCTTCAGTTATATAAAATCTCAGCATGTAGACCTAGTGACTTTTCAGTGATAATTCACTAATCAGTTTGTCTATTTCTTCTCTAGTAAATTAATCAAGATTTTCATTTACTCTTAAATCAATTCTAATAGGGAATGTTTTACCTAGAATTAATGCATTTAGTTTAAAATTTTGCTAGTATGCAATTTAAGCACGTATCAGTGGCACGTCTTCTTTTCATTTCCAGTCTGGCCTATGTTTATGCTCTCTTTTTTCCCCCTTAATGAGGCTTGCAAGATGTATATCTGTCTTATTGTTTTCCTCAAAAAAATCAGATTTTGGATTTATTTATTCTTTCTATTTTTAAAATTTTCATCTCACTGATTTCAAAGAGGAAATTTAAAAAGAAAGTACTTACTAGTTTCATACCAATGAAAAATATAACACTTCATACAAAAATAATATGACAGTGTAAAAACAATGCTCAATTATTAAAGAAGGAGGCTGAAAAATAAAGGAACCAGGGGCTCATCTTAAACTGTAACAGTGAAATAAACCAAATAATCAGGAAAGAAAAGAATCAATAAAGAAAAAAGTTAAAATCAAAGAGATCTTTCAACCCCAAGTCTTCCTTGCTTATATGTATTATCTCTACCTAGAAGGCGAAGACCAGCTTCTTAGCCTAAAGCATGACACCTAAACCTATTTATGATCTGGTACCTATTTGCCTTTTAGCCCCATCAGTTGTCACTCCCAAAAACAGTTCATGTTTCAACAATACCTAATTGCTTGAATTCCCAAAATACATTACATTTTCTTCCTTGCCTTCCTTTTATTGCATGTACTATTCCCGTTCTCTGCAATGAATTTCTCATCTTCTTCCACCTGGCAAACTCCTTTTAATCTTTCAAACTCCAGCTTTATGGCATCTCTGTAGGAAGTAGCCCTGACTTCTCCACCAGATAGAACAAATTTTTCTCCCTCTTTTCTACACCTGCACCTTTATATACCTCCACTGTTAATTTTAATGTAGTGTTTGCAATCCGCCTTGCTTATAAACTATGAGCACCTTGAAGGCAGTAATTATATCTTACTGGTTTCTATAATGACTCCAGGTTCAGTACCTGGAATGTATTATCAGCTTGAAAAATATTTATTGAATGAGTGAATGAATGGCATGACTGTAATATCCAATCATTCCAAATCCTTCTTTGCTGGAATACTCTATCAGAGTGTTTTATATGCTTGCTCTCTCTAAGTTCCAGGCTTTTGATTCCTCATAATCTTTTACATAATGCATTCTGCTCCCATCACATCAATAAAATAGCTTAACCCAAAGTGTGCATCAGCTTTCTGGCTGCCAAATTATTCAATGACCCCTTTTCCCCTGGTTTTGGTTGGCCTTCAGGGAGCATTTCCCCTGTATAGCCCCTTCATCTTGTTTACTTCCCTCCCTTGATTCTAGGACATCATTCTCCCTAAGCATGTATTTTAAATTTCTTCACTTACCTCCTTCTGCATGAGTTTCATCAGTGTGGCTTAGTCATCTTCTTCATTCTTTTCTGAGTGGCTTCATGCATTCCTGTGGCAAAAGATGGGAAATTTATTCTTTATTTATAAATTCATACTTATTTTTTTTTTGGCTGCATCGGGTCTTAGTTGTGGCACACATGATCTTCGTTGTGGCATGCAGGATATCTCGTTGCAGTGCGCAGGCTCTTTGCTGCAGCACGTGGGCTTCTCTATAGTTGTGGCGTGCAGGCTTTGTTGTAGCATGTGGGTTTTCTCTTCTCTAGTTGTGGCACACGGGCTCCAGAGCTCATTGGCTCTGTAGTTTGCAGCATGCAGGCTCTGTAGTTGAGGTGCATGGTCTCAGTAGTTGTGGCACGTGGGCTTAGTTGCCCTGCGGCATGTGGGATCTTAGTTCCCTGATGAGGGATCAAACCTGCGTCCCCTGCATTGCAGGACAGATTCTTTACCATTGGACCACCAGGGAGGTCCCATAAATTCATACTTTTAGATTGAAGATTATCTAATCACTAGCCCCAGCCTGGACTTATGAGATCCCAGCTGACACTTCCATCAACTTTCAAGCTGTTCCATAGGCACCTTAGCTTCTATTGCATGGTTTTCCTTTAACCTCTCCCTTCTTCTGTATTCCTTTTCTTCGAGAATTGCATAAATATTTCCCAAGTTGCTTAATCTGTAAACTGTATATTTGCCTCTTTCTCAGTCATGGCTCATGTCACCAAATCTTGTTTGTGCCTCTGAAATGCCTTTCAAGTCTCTCCCCTTGTCTTCATTCCCATGGATATGGCCCTGCATCCATCCTCATCATCTTTTCCTTAGATTATAGTAATAACACTCTAATTGCTTTCTCAGCATCCAGTCTCTTTCCCGCTAATGTAGTCTTTACTTGGTTTTAATTCTAAACATGTATCTGGTAATGTTTCTCCACTACAAAAATCTTTGTTGGTTCCCCTCTATCTAAAGGACAAAGTACAAACTCCTTAGCAATGTACTCAAGACCCTCCACAATCTTTGCAGTTTGTATCTCTTAAAGTTCATGTCCAGTTTTTTCCCACCACACCCCACACTTCAAGCACACAGGCTTGTTTATTTCCTGAGACCACCTTATTCGTTGTTATGTTTGACTTTTTAGTACCTGTACCTACCCGCTTGTCTGTGAGCTCCATGAAATCAGAGACTCTGTCTTATTAACTATTGTATTCCAAGTGCCCCCAAACTATCCCTGGTATTTCATAGGCCAATGGAAGTACTTCCATGCTTCTTCACCATTGCTGCTCCCTTTACCTGGGGTGCTCACCCCTTTTATTCTCAATGGTGAATGTCTATTCATTCATCCTTCAAGTTCTAGCTCAAATATCAATTTCTCCATCAAGTCTGACCTAACACAAACTTCCCCAACTCAAAACGGGTGACTTTTCTTCTCTGTGCTCCTAAAACATTTTCAACGAAGTGCCAGTGTAGCATCTACCTCCTTGTACTACAACTATTTCAATATGTATCTCCAACTTCAGTAATTTGAACTGTTTGGAGGGAGGAGAATGAGTCTCACTCATATATAGTTTCAAACACTGAACTTCACGCTGAATAGATAGGTGCTCAATAAGTATTTGAGCAGGAAGAAGGTGTCAGCCTTTTGATGATGTAAAGTCTTTTTTTTTTTCACTTTTAAGCCTTTTTATTTTAAAAATGTATCTTCTTAGAGGACTGGGACAGGGAGGGTGGGGGGACTCGAGGAGGGGGGAGTCGAGGGAGGGAGGGAATACGGGGATATGTGTATAAAAACAGATGATTGAACTTGGTGTACCCCCCCTCCAAAATAAAAAAATTAAATAAAATTTAAAAAAAGGAAGAAAAAACAATGTATCTTCTTTGTTTTTACATTTTTCCAGTGTTATCGAGATATAATTGACATGTGTCACTGTATAAACTTAAGGTGTACAGCATCCTGGTTTGACTCACATATACTGTGAAATGGTTATCACAGTAAATTTAGTTAGCTTCTATCATACAGATACAACTAAAAAAAAGGAAAAAAGGAAAAATTTTTTTGTGATAACTCTTAGGATTTACTCTCTTAACATCTTTCATATGAACAAGTGTTAACTACAGTCATCACGCTATACAGTACATCCTTAGTACTTATCTATCTTATAACTGGAAGTTTGTACCTTTAACCACCTTCCTCCCATTCTCTCTCCCCCTAACCCCTGCTTCTGGTAACAAGAAATCTGATCTCTTTTTCTATGAATTTGGCTTTTGGGGTTTTTTTTTTGGGCGGGGGGGGGGTCTTCATATAAGTGAGATCATACAGTGTTTATCTTTCTCTGTCAGATTTCACTTAGCATAATACCTTCAATTTCCATCCATGTTGTCCTAAATGGCAGGATTTTTTCATATTTTATGACTGAATAGTACCACATCTTCTTTATCCATTCATCTGTCAATGGACACAGGTTGTTTCCATGTCTTGGCTACTGTAAATAATGCTGCTATGAATGTAGGGGTACAGATTTTTTTTGAGTTATTGTTTTTGTCTCCTTTGGATAAATACTCAGAAGTAGAATCGTTGGATCATATGATAATTCTATTTTTAATTTTTTGAAATTAAAAATTTTCATGCTGTTTTCCACAGTGGCTATACCAGTTTACAATCCCACCCACAGTGCACAAGGATTTCCTTTTCTCTACTTCCTCGCCAGCATTTATTTTCTCTTGTCTTTTTGATGATGGCCATTCTAACAAGCGTAGGGTAGTAGATGATGTAAAATCTTATCTCCAGTTTGGACAGGGCTTCTCTTCTGTGGAGCACTTCTTCTGCCTGTCTCTCTAGTTCACCTGCCATTCTCTTTTATTGAAGCATAGAACCACAGAATGTCAGCTGGAAGAGGCCCTGCAGTTGGAGTAACTTGTCCATGGCCACATGGTAAGGGTAAGAGCCAAGGCCAGGACCAGATCTGCTCCCTTTAGGACAATATCTTTCCCACTTGACTCCCTCTCACTCTCTACTCCCTCTTTGCACCAACTTCAACCGTTGCCTCCCTAATGGGAGACAATGGAAGGAAAAGTGTCAGGGAGTGAAGGGAAATCCATGGGCCATGGGGTCCAGTGTGTGTGTGTGTGTGTGTGTGTGTGTGTGTGTATGTTTGCCTCCTTTCTGCCCTACCTACAGCCCTCTTTGTGGCTGCACTGGGCTCCTGAAAATGAGCAGAGAAGTCTCTGGTCTTGACAGGATCTGTGAGGAGAGAAGTCATTGCTCCTGGCTCTTCCCAAGTCACTCACCTTCTAGAAGATGCCCAAAGCCCACTCAACCTGGGCTATGGCAAACTCTACCACACTAGGGTCAGAGGTGAGCCCTGAATATGGAACCAAACAGCCTTGAAATGTCGCTGTTACCCAGAACCCTAAACATCATGGAAACTGATGAGCCTAAGTCCCATCTTACTCCCTCGTCTTGGCAGAGAGCAACCCGGAGACAGCCTCCGACCTCAGTCCTGCTCTGGCCCCCGTGGCCGAGACACAGCAAAGGATAGCTCAAAGGGATGTCAAGTTCCAGCATCCTCCAATATCAAATTTAAAAAATTTCATTACCCTCAATAGATGTGGTTTTATTGTAATTGCTTGGAATTTGAATAACATGCTATAACCATCCCCATACATTGGACTTCCTTAGATTTATTAAGCTATTTATTGAATGGTGGGTAATAAACATTCAGGATTAACAGCTCTGCAACTGCTCTGAGACAGTTACATAGAGAGTTGCTAAAATCCCATAAAATAATTATGAATCAGTTACCACGCTGACAAACCATAATTGTCAAAAGTTCAATGCAGACTCAGGGCCTTATTTAAAAGTTTGTTCTTGCTCGCGGCTTTGAAGTTCCTCTTCCTTTCTCCTGGCATTCCCTTCATCCCTGTCTTTTTCTACTTTCTTCCCATTCCCTCTTTCTTCTCCTCTCCCACCATTCTTCTTCCTTTCTTTCACTTTTAATATATGGAAGAAGTAGCATAGTGTGACGAAAAGAGCAGAGATGTGGACCCTGAGACATCTGAGCTCAAGACAGGGATCTGCCACCTGCTACCTCTGGGACCCTGGGCAAGTCTCTCTTAGCCTTTATCTCCTTAGCCATCTATATGGAGGCATATCCAGGATGTAAGAGGCTTTTGATGACTTTTGGCTTCCTTCTCCTCTCCTGCTCCTTCCCCTTAGTTCATCCTGAGTGTGACTGCCAGACTGGTTCTCCTGCTGTCCCATTCCTTCCATGTCTCTTTCCTATGGCTGCTCTTACATCACAGCTCCGCTGGGCTGTCAAAGCCCTGGTCCACCATTTGACCCACTGCTTTTCAAGTTGATCACCAACTTTATCTAGGACCTAGCATTATCTGGATTTTAATTCAAATCAGATGAAAATAAACTTTTTAATATTGTGGTAAAGTATAATACATAACATGAAATTTACTATTTTAACTTTTTTAAAGTATACAATTCAGTGATGTTAAGTACATTCGCATGGCTGTGCAACCATCACCACCATCCAACTCCAGAACTCTTTTCATCTGGCAAAACTGAAACTCTGTGCCTATTAAACAGCAACTCCCGGAGAAAAAGATGGTGGCGAAGTAGAGAGACGTGGAGTGCATCCCTCTCCACAGATGCATTGGGAATGCACGGAAGGACGCAGTAATTCCCACAGAGAACCAGCTGAACACCAGCAGACTGCCTCGGACACCGGAAAGGGCTGCGGGGAGCCCGACATAGCCGGTAGGGAGGCATCTACGAGGGCTCAAAGAGGGTGAAGCGGCGGAGCTGTGGCAGACGGGAGGGAGTGAGAAACATACGGACGGTCCGCAGCGCAGCTCAGTGTTCCCGGACCGAGACATCGATCCGCGGCTGAACGGAGGGTCCAGGAGCGGGAGCGTGGGAACCGGAGAGCTGGTTCAGGGTGAGAAACATTGTTGCCGGTAGGGTGACCGACCGAGAGCACAGGAGGGAGGAGGTCCGCGGAGAGGAGTGCCCGTCCCTGAGAGCTGCCCGGCCATGATGGCGGCTGGAGGCTGCAGGCTCACGGGCGGGGGGATGAGCCGCGCGCGTAGCCTCTCCTTCTCTTTCTGCGCCTCTGCAACAGGCAGTGGAGAGACGACCTGCGGGCCACCTAAGGCGCTCAGGGATAACAAGCACCCTCAGGCGCTCGGGCGGGGCTAGATTAAAACTCCTTGCAACGCCAGCAGCAGGGAGGCTGCCAAGAGAAAAAAAAAAAAAAACAACAGCATCAATAAGAAAAAAACCCCGAGAGAGGCCCAACTCTTAAGACTTTCTGTTTACGCCTGAGCCACCAGCGCCCTCTGCAACAGGCACCTCCAAGCCTGACTGAAACAATAGTGTGCCACTGCTCACTCACTCCCAGGAGAAGGAGCCACTATTGTACCCTCTCCCTCCCCACACCGACGCTTACAGACGAACAATAAAGGAACCTCTGCTGGCCACAGAATAACGCAAAAAAAAAAAAAACCCCAAGGCAAGGAGAAGGACACTTACAGCTGAGACGCTAAGGAAACAGAAATAGTAGTATCAATACCTATTGAACTGGTCCATTCTGGGATCAGTTCTGGATTTTTTTTTTTTTTCTTTCTCTCTCTCTCTCTTTTTTTTTTTTTTTTTTTTTGGATTTATTAAATACGATCTTAGCCCTAAGGGATCTACAAGTTTTATAACATAATTTTTTATTCTTTTTTTTTTGATTTATTAAATACGATCTTAGCCCTAAGCGATCTACAAGTTTTATAACATAATTTTTTAATGATATTTTTTATTCTTTTTTTTTTTTGATTTATTAAATACGATCTTAGCCCTAAGCGATCTACAAGTTTTATAACATAATTTTTTAATGATATTTTTTATTCTTTTTTTTTTTTTTTTTGGATTTATTAAATACGATCTTAGCCCTAAGGGATCTACAAGTTTTATAACATAATTTTTTATTCTTTTTTTTTTGATTTATTAAATACGATCTTAGCCCTAAGCGATCTACAAGTTTTATAACATAATTTTTTAATGATATTTTTTATTCTTTTTTTTTTTTTGCCTTTTTATATACTTCTATTTCTAGCTAAGTTTTTGGTAGTACAGACAAAATATCTCTCATACTTTCCTTTCATCCCTATCTTTTATACATTTCTATTCCTTTCCTTTTATTTGCATATTTCCAACCACACTACGCTCTTCTGTTCCCCTTTCTTCCAGCCTTTTTAAGTTTATTTTATCTTAACATACTTATAAGCAACACTATCGGTCTGCTCAGACTCCTTGCTCTATTCTCCAGATGACGCACTGCCTTGGTATTTAATATTAGGCTTTTGTCTTTATCTTAGTTCTTAGTACAGTTGTCTAATTACATTCTGAGAATCTCCATTCTCTCTGTGGTACTCCAGCTCTTTTCTATATTTGATCCTAGCTTACAAAATCTCCCTGGATTGATGTTTGTATGTGTAGGGTGTTATTTGTTGTTTGTTTGCTTTTGCTTTTGTCTCTGATTTGTTCTGTTTCAGTTGTCAATTTCTGTTGGGTTTCTCTTTGAATATCTGATAGCACACTGGGGTTCTGTCAGGTCTTTCTAGAGCCTTATGTCCTAACGGATTCAGTAATTGTGTGTCTTATATATGTATGTGTTTCCTAGACTGAATATTCGTTTAATCCAATACTTGGACATTAGTCTGAGGCTTGGACAGTCTTCTATAAACACCTCTATCGCCAGGACAAGTAACCCCAAAAGTTTGGACAACCATGAGGAAACAAAGAAACACCATGCAGGCAAAGGAGCAGGAAAAAAACCCACAAGACCAAATAAATGAAGAGGAAATAGGAAAAATGCCTGAAAAAGAATTTAGGGTAATGATAGTAAAAATGATACAAAATCTCGATAACAAAATAGAGAAAGTACAAGAAACAGTTCATAAGAACTCAGAAAAACAAACAGCAATGGATAACAAAATAACTGAAATTAAAAATACTCTAGATGCTATAACCAGCAGAATGACTGAGGCAGAAGAACGAATAAGTGAGTTGGAAGATAGAATGGGGGAAATAACTGCCACAGAGCAGGAAAAAGAAAAAAGAATAAAAAGATTAGAAGACAGTCTCAGAGACCTCAGTGATAACCTTAAACGTACCAACATTCGAATTATAGGCATCCCAGAAGAAGAAGAAAACAAGAAAGGGTCTGAGAAAATATTTGAAGAGGTTCTAGTGGAAAACTTCCCCAACATGGGAAAGGAAATAATGAACCAAGTCCAAGAAGCACAGAGAGTCCCATACAGAATAAACCCAAGGAGAAATACACCAAGACACATATTAATCAAACTAACGACAATTCAACACAAAGAAAAAATATTAAAAGCAGCAAGAGAAAAGCAACAAACAACATATAAGGGAAAACCCATCAGGATAACAGCTGACCTTTCTACAGAAACTCTGCAGGCCAGAAGGGAATGGCAGGATATACTGAAAGTCCTGAAAGAGAGAAACCTACAGCCAAGAATACTCTACCCAGCAAGAATCTCATTCAGATTGGAGGGAGAAATCAAAAGCTTTCCAGACAAGCAAAAGTTAAGAGAATTCAGCACCACCAAACCAGCCTTACAACAAGTGCTAAAGGAACTTCTCTAAGTAGGAAACACAAGAAAAGGAAAACACCTACAAATACAAACCCAAAACAATTCAGAAAATGGTCATTGGAACACACATGTCAATAATCACTTTAAATGTAAATGGATTAAATGCTCCAACCAAAAGACAGACTGGCTGAATGGATACAAAATCAAGACCCTTCTATATGCTGCCTACAAGAAACCCACTTCAGACCAAGGGATACATATAGACTGAAAGTGAAGGGATGGAAAAAGATATTCCATGCAAATGGAAGTCAAAAGAAAGCTGGAGTAGCAATACTCATATCAGACAAATTAGACTTGAAAGTAAAGACTATTACAAGAGACAAGGAAGGACACTACATAATGATCAAGGGATCCATTCAAGAAGAACATATCACAATGGTAAATATCTATGCCCCCAATATAGGAGCACCTCAATACATAAGGCAAATGCTAACAGCTATAAAAGGGGACATCGACAGTAACACAATAATAGTGGGAGACTTGAACACCCCACTTACATCAATGGACAGATCATCCAAACAGAAAATAAAGACACACAAGCTTTAAATGACACATTAGACCATCTCAACTTAATTGATATTTATAGGACATTCCATCCAAAAACGACAGACTACACTTTCTTCTCAAGTGCACACGGAACATTTTCCAGGATAGATCACATCTTGGGTCACAAATCAAACCTCAGCAAATTCAAGAAAATTGAAATCATATCAAGCATCTTCTCAGACCACAACGCCATGAGACTAGATATCAATTACAGGAAAAAAACTGCAAAAAATACAAACACATGGAGGCTAAACAATTCACTCTTAAACAACCAAGGAATCACTAAAGAAATCAAAGAGGAAATCAAAAAATATCTAGAAACAAATGACAACGAAAACACAACAACCCAAAACCTATGGGATGCAGCAAAAGCAGTTCTAAGAGGGAAGTTTATAGCAATACAGTCCTACCTTAAGAAACAAGAAAATGATCGAATAAACAACCTAACCTTACACCTCAAACAACTAGAGAAAGAAGAACAAAGAAACCCCAAAGTGAGCAGAAGGAAAGAAATCATAAAGATCAGAGCAGAAATAAATGAAAAAGAAAGGAAAGAAACCATAAGAAAAATAAATAAAACTAAAAGCTGGTTCTTTGAGAAGATTAACAAAATTGATAAACCATTAGCCAGACTCATCAAGAAAAAAAGGGAGAAGATGCAAATCAACAGAATTAGAAATGAAAAAGGAGAAGTAACAACGGACACCTCAGAAATACAAAAGATCATGAGAGACTACTACAAGCAACTATATGCCAATCAATTGGATAACCTGGAAGAAATGGATACATTCTTAGAAAAATACAATCTTCCAAGACTGAACCAGGAAGAAATAGAAACCATGAACAGACCAATCACAAGTACGGAAATTGAGGCAGTGATTAAAAATCTCCCAACACACAAAAGCCTAGGACCAGATGGGTTCACGGGCGAATTCTATCAAACATTTCGAGAAGAGTTAACACCTATCCTTCTCAAACTCTTCCAAAATATTGTAGAAGGCGGAACACTCCCAAACTCATTCTACGAGGCTACCATCACCCTGATACCAAAACCAGGCAAAGATGTCACAAAAAAAGAAAACTACAGACCAATATCACTGATGAATATAGATGCAAAAATCCTCAACAAAATACTAGCTAACAGACTCCAACAGCACATTAAAAAAATCATCCACCATGATCAAGTGGGGTTTATCCCTGGGATGCAAGGATTCTTCAATATATGCAAATCAATCAACGTGATACATCATATCAACAAATTGAAGGATAAAAACCATATGATCATCTCAATAGATGCAGAAAAAGCTTTTGACAAAGTTCAACATCCATTTATGATAAAAGCTCTCCAGAATATGGGCATAGAAGGAAATTACCTCAACATAATCAAAGCCATATATGAAAAACCAAAAGCCAACATCGTTCTCAATGGGGAAAAACTGGAAGAATTCCCTCTAAGAACAGGAACAAGACAAGGGTGTCTACTCTCACCACTGTTATTCAACATAGTTTTGGAAGTTTTAGCCACAGCAATCAGAGAAGAAAAAGAAATCAAAGGAATCCAAATTGGAAAAGAAGAAGTAAAATTGTCACTCTTTGCAGATGACATGATATTATATATAGAAAACCCTAAAGACTCTACCAGAAAACTGCTAGCACTAATTGATGAGTTTAGTAAAGTAGCAGGATACAAAATTAATGCACAGAAATCTCTTGCATTCCTATACACGAACAACAGAAGAGCAGAAAGAGAAATTAAGGAAACTCTCCCATTCACCATTGCAACAAAAAGAATAAAATACCTAGGAATAAACCTGCCTAAGGAGGCAAAAGATTTGTATGCAGAAAACTTTACGACATTGATGAAAGAAATCAAAGACGACACAAACAGATGGAGGGACATACCATGTTCCTGGATTGGAAGAATCAACATCGTGAAAATGTCTGTACTACCCAAAGCAATTTACAGATTCAATGCAATCCCGATCAAATTACCAATGGCATTTTTCACAGAACTAGAACAAGAAATCTTACGATTTGTATGGAAACGCAAAAGACCCCGAATAGCCAAAGCAATCTTGAGAAGGAAAAATGGAGTTGGTGGAATCAGGCTTCCTGACTTCAAACTATACTACAAGGCCATAGTGATCAAGACAGTATGGTACTGGCACAAAAACAGAAAGGACGATCAATGGAATAGAATAGAGAACTCAAAAGTAAGCCCAAACACATATGGGCACCTTATCTTTGACAAAGGAGGCACGAGTATACAATGGAAAAAAGACAGCCTCTTCAATAAGTGGTGCTGAGAAAATTGGACAGCAACATGTAAAAGAATGAAATTAGAACACTTCCTAACACCATCCACAAAAATAAACTCCAAATGGATTAAAGACCTACATGTAACGCCAGACACTATAAAACTCCTAGAGGAAAACATAGGCAGAACACTCTATGACATACATCAAAGCAACATCCTTTTTGACCCACCTCCCAGAATCATGGAAATAAAATCAAGAATAAAGGAATGGGACCTCATGAAACTTAAAAGCTGTTGCACAGCAAAAGAAAGCATAAACAAGACTAAAAGGCAACCCTCAGAATGGGAAAAAATAATTGCCTATGAAACAACGGACAAAGGATTAACCTCCAAAATATACAAGCAGCTCATGAAGCTTAATACCAAAAAAGCAAATAACCCAATCCACAAATGGGCCGAAGACCTAAATAGACATTTCTCCAAAGAAGACATACAGATGGCCAACAAACACATGAAAAGATGCTCAACATCACTCATCATCAGAGAAATGCAAGTCAAAGCCACAATGAGGTATCACCTCACACCAATCAGAATGGCCATCATCACAAAGTCTGGAAACCACAAATGTTGGAGAGGGTGTGGAGAAAAGGGAACTCTCCTGCACTGTTGGTGGGAATGTAAGTTGGTACAGCCACTATGGAAAACAATTTGGAGGTTCCTTAAAAAACTACAAATAGAACTACCATATGATCCAGTCATCCCACTCCTGGGCATATATCCAAAGAAAACCATAATCCCAAAAGAAACATGTACCATAATGTTTATTGCAGCACTATTTACAATAGCCAGGACATGGAAGCAACCTAAATGCCCATCAACAAATGAATGGATAAAGAAGATGTGGCATATATATACAATGGAATATTACTCAGCTATAAAAAGGGATGAGATGGAGCTATATGTAATGAGGTGGATAGAACTACAATCTGTCATACATAGTGAAGTAAGTCAGAAAGAGAAGGACAAATATTGTATGCTAACTCACATATACGGAATCTAAAAATGGTACTGATGAACTCAGTGACAAGAATAAGGACGCAGATACAGAGAATGGACTGGAGAACTCAAGGTATGGGAGGGGGCGGGGGGTGAAGGGGAAGCTGAGACGAAGCGAGAGAGTAGCACAGACATATATATACTGCCAACTGTAAAATAGTCAGTGGGAAGTTGTTGTATAACAAAGGAAGTCCAACTCGAGGATGGAAGATGCCTTAGAGGAGTGGGGCAGGGAGGGTGGCGGGGACTCGAGGCAGGGGAGTCAAGGAAGGGAGGGAATATGGGGATATGTGTATAAAAACAGATGATTGAACCTGATGTACCCCCCCCAAAAAAAACAAACAAACAAACAAAAAAAAAAACAAAAAACAAAAAACAGCAACTCCCCATTGCCCTCTCCCCTAGTCCTGGGTAACCACAATTCTACTTTCTGTCTCTGTGAATTTGACTAACCCAGTTTCCTCATATCAGTGGAAACACAGTATTTGTCCTTCTGTGACCAGCTTATTTCACTTAGTGTAATGTCCTCAAGTTTCATTCATGTCATAACATGTGGCAGATTTCCTTCCTTTTAAGGATGAATACTATTCAATTGTATGTTTACACTACATTCTGTTTATCCATTCATCCATCAATAGATACTTGGGTTGCTTCCACTTTTGACTATTGTCAAATAGTGCCATGAATGTGGGGGTGATAACATCTGTTTGAGTCCTTGCTTTCAATTCTTTTGGGCATATACCTAGAATTAAATTACCAAACCATACAGTAATTTTATATTTAAGTTTTTGAGGAACTACCATACTATTTTTCATAGTGGCAAAAACAGTTTTAATATGTTTTCCTTAATCTTAAGGATAATATACATGCTTTATGAACAATTTGGAAAATACAGAAATGACTGTAAAAGTTATTCATAATACCATCATTCAGAGATAACTTATGTTTACATTTTGAAATGTTTCTGTCCAGTCTTTGTTCTCTGTAACTTTACCCTTAAGCACTTCAGATGATTTTATTTGTGTTTTTCAAGCAGAATTATTTAGATAGTACTATCTATATAATTATGATTTTTCTTTTATTCCACATTATATTGTGAGCATTTCCAAGTGTTGATAAATGTTGTGTCTGTGTTTGTGTAAATGGCTATACAGTATTCCATTGCTTAAATGTTTCATTATTTATAGGACATAGCTAAATTAGATCAATAAAAGCATCTATTAAAAATTATTCTTATATAAAATTATTTTCCTTTTTATTCCAGCTTTATTGAGATATAATTGACACATAAGATTATGTAAATTTAAGATGCACATGTTGATATGATACACTTTCATACTGTGAAATGACTACACTGTAGTGTTAGCTAACATTTCCATCAACTCACATAATTATCATTTATTTTTGTGGTGAGAATATTTAAGATCTACTCTCTTAGCAACTTTCAAGTATATAATGTAACATTGTTCATTATAATTACTGTGCTGTTTATTAGATCCCCAAAACTTATTCAGTTTGTAACTGCAAGTTTGTACACTTTGCCCAACATCTCCCTATTTCCTCCAGCCCCCAGCCCCTGGTAATCACCATTATACTCTTTGTTTCTATGAGCTTGTCTATTTTAGATTCCAAATATAAGTGATATAATACGGTATTTGTCTCTTTCTGACTTATTTCAGTTAGCATAATGCCCTCAAGGTCCATCCATGTTGTCACAGATGGCAGAATTTCCTTATCATGGCTGAATAATGTGTGTGTATATATGTACATGTGGGGGTGTGTGTGTGGCAACTTGCATTGCTTCCATTTTTTGACTACTGACTCTGTATGTCTCACATCTTCTCTATCAATTCATCCCTTAATGGACATTTAAGTTGTTTCTGCATCTTGACCATTGTGAATAATGCTGCCGTGAGCACAGAAATGCAGATATCTCTTCAAGTTCCTGATTTCATCTCTTTGGATACATACCCAAAGGTGGGATTCCTGGATAATAGGGTAGTTCTGTTTTCAATCTGGGGGAGAACTTCCATACTGTCTTCCATAGTGGCTGTACCAATTTACATCCCCACCAACAGTGCGCAGGTGTTCCTTTCTCTCCACAAACTCACCAACACTTGTCTCTAGTCTTTTTAATGACAGCCATTCTAACAGATGTGAAGTATCTCATTGTGGTTTTGATTTGCATTTCCCTGATAACTAGCGATGTCAAGAATCTTTTCATATACCTGTTGGCCATTTGAATGTCTTCTTTGGAAAAATGTCTAGTCAGCTCCTCTGCTCATTTTTTAACTAGGTTGTTCGGGGGATTTGCTATTGATTTGTATTAGTTCTTTATATATTTTGAATATTAACCTCTTATCAGATGTATGATTTGCAAATATTTTTCCTATTTCATAGGTTGCCTTTTCATTTCATTGATTTTTTTCTTTTGCTGTGTAGAAGCTTTTAGTTACTTGTGCTTTTGGTATTATATACAAAAAAATTATTGCCGTGTCCAGGGTCAAGGAGATTTCCCCGTATGTTTTCCTCAAAGAGTTTTATGGTATTAGATCTTACATATAAGTCTTTAATCCATTTTGATTTCATTGTTGTGAGTGGCATAAGACAGGGATCCAATTTCATTCTTCTGTGTGTAGTTATCCAGTTTTCCCAGCACTGTTTATTGGAAAGACTATCTTTTCCCTATTAAGTATTCTTGGCTCCTTTGCCAAGTATTAGTTGACCATATTTGTATGGGTTTATTTCTGAGTTCTATATTCTGTTCTATTGGTCAATGTGTCTATTGGTCTAACAGTTCCATCCTGTTTTGAATACTATAGCTTTGTAGTATAAATTGAAAGAAGTGTGATGCCTCCAGATTTGTTCTTCTTTCTCAGGATTGCTTTGTCTATTAGGGGTCTTTGTGGGTCCATACAAATTTAGGATTATTTACTATTGCAGTGAAAAATGCCATTGGAATTTTGATAGAGATTGCATTGACTATCTGGTGGCTTTGGTTTTTTGAAAAAATCAATAAATTGATAAACCTCTAGCCAAGCTAAGAAAAAAATAAAGAAGACAAAAATTACTAATATCATAAATGAAAAAGGGGACGTCACATGGGTGCCATAGAAGAATATTAAGGAATATTATTAACAAATATATGTCTACAAATTTGGTAACCTAGATGATATGGACTAATTCCTTGAAAGACACAATCTGGTAGATCTCACGTAAGAAAAAAGACACCACCTAAATAGGCCTACATCTATTAAAGAAACTGAATCAGTCATTAATAATCTTCTAAATAGAAAGCATTAGGCCAGAATGGTTCACTGATGAATTTTATCAAGCATTAAACAAGAAATTATGCCAACTTCTACAGTCTCTTTCAGAAGATATAAGCAGAGGGAATACTTCCTAACTCATTCTGTGAGGCCAGCATAACCCCTATAGGAAAACAGAAAAAGACATCACAGGAAAAGAAAACTATAAACCAATATCTCCTGTGAACAGAGATGCAAAACTCCTCAACAAAATATTAGCAAAGTGAATCTAAAAATGTATAAAAATAATTGTACACCTCAAACTAGTGGAATATATACCATGTGTGCAAGGATGTTTCAACATTTAAAACTAAATTCATATAATCCATTATATCGACAGGCTAATGAAAAAAATTACATGATGATAAAACCTAGCTTTTACTTACACATAGTATAAGGAGTCTGATGACGTCATACACATAATTCACATACACATACTTATTTCTTCATAGCTTGGAACCAGAAGCCATTAAGGACCTCTGGAAATTCCTGAAGTTAAGTAATTCACAGGTTCTTAGTCAGAAGACCTGAACTCAACTCCTAGCTACACATTTTAGTACATTTATATATGCCACGGGGCCAGTGTTGTAGTAGTAAACTGACTTTCTGGGAAGGGAAGGAAGAAAACCTGATTTGTACTATTTGCCAGTTTCCATGGTGTAAATATGCCCATCATGCCTGATTTGAATCTACCTGTGTGATGTCCAATGCACCGCTGTCCTGGATAATATATATAACCTTCCCGGAACATAGTTTTTTCAATTTAAATTAACATGAGGAAGCTTGGACAAAAAGAAAGAATGAACAGGATTTAAAAAGCCAGACCATTCCTGAAAAAGGAGAATAATAAGAGAAGAATTATTTCCTAGGTATTAAAATATAAAATATAGTTTAAAAATCATCATAATAGAGTATCATGTAATATCAATAATAAAATATCATAAAATATATTTAAAATATCATGTTAGTATTATTAAGATTAATTTTCCTAATGCCCTTCCTTTTACTTCTTAGTATTGATGATTTTGTATTTAAGTAGTTATTTGAGTAATTATATTTTAAGTGACCATATGAACATTTGACTGTGAATTCCATGATTTCTGCTTTGTATATTTTTGATTCCTTTATCAAAAGCTAATTTACCATTTATGCATGGGTTTATTTCTGGACTCTCTATTGTGTTCCACTGATCTATATGTCTATACTTATTCCATTAACATATTGTTTTGATTACTATAGCTTTCTACTATAGTTTGAAATCAGGAGTATGTTTCCTTCAATTTTCTTCTTTTTCAAGATTGTCTTTTATTGCTCCATACAAATTTTAGGATTTTTTTTCTATTTCAATGAAAAATACTATTAGAATTTTGGTAGGGATTGCATTGAATCTATAGATAACTTTCGGTAACATAGACATTTTAGCATGGAATACATTTCCATTTACTTGTGTCTTTCTCAATTTATTTTACTAATGTTTTATAGTTTTCAGTGTATGGCCTTTCACTTCCTTAAATTTATTCCTAAGTATTTATTCTTTTTTGATGCTACTGTAAGTGGGATTGATTTCTTAATTTCTTTTTCTAATAGTTCATTGTTAGTGTATAGAAATGCAACTGATTTTTGTATATTGATTTTGTATCCTGCAACTTTACTGAAATCATTTATTAGTGCTAACAGTTTTTTGGTGAAACCTTTATGATTTTCTATACATATAATATCATGTCATCTGCAATAAGTCAATTTTACTTCTTCCTCTCCAATTTGGATGTCATTTATTTATTTTTTCTTGCCTAATTTCTCTGGTTAGGACTTCCAAAAATATGTTGATTAAAAGTGGCGAGAGTGGGCATCCTTGTCTTGTTCCTGATCTTAGAGGAAAAGATTTAAGCTTTTCACCATTGAGTTTGATGTTAGTTGTGGGCTTGTCATATATGGCATTTATTATATTGTGGTACATTTTCCCTATTCCCAGGTTTTTGAGAGGTTTTTTATCATGAAAGTATGTTGAATTTTGTCTAGTGCTTTTTCTGTTTCTATTGAGGTGATCACATGATTTTTATCCTTCATTTTGTTAATATGATATATCATATTGATTGATTTGTGAATGTTGGACCATTATCCTTGCATCCTGGAGTAAATCCCACTTGATCATGGGGTATGACCCTTTTGATGTGTTCTTAAATTTGGTTTGTTAATATTTTCTTGAGGATTTTTGCATCTATGTTCATCAAGAACATTGGCCTGTAATTTTCTTTCAGTTTCCTTGTCTGGCTCTTGTATCAGGGTAATGCTGGCCTTGTAAAATGAGTTTGGAAATGTTCCTTTCTCTTCTGTTTTTTGAAAAATTGTGAGGATTGGTATTCTTTAAATGTTTGGTAGAATTCACCAGTGAAGCCATCTGGTCCTGGACTTTTGTTTGTTGGGAGGTTTTGATTACCAGTTGTCTCCTTGCTAGTAATTGATCTGTTCAGATTTTCTATTTATTCATGATTAAATCTTAGAAGGTTGTATGTTTCTGGGAATTTATCCATTTCTCCTAGGTTTTCCAATTTGTTAGCATATAATTATTCATAGTAGTTTTATAATCCTTTGTATTTCTGTGTTGTCAATTCTAATGTCTTCTCTTTTATTTAGAATTTTGAGTCTTTTTTTTTTTTTTGTCTACTTAGTTTTGTCAATTTTTTTTATCTTTTCAAAACAACAGATTTTGGTTTCATTGATCTTTTCTATTCCCTTTTTACTCTCTATTTCACTTATTTCCACTCTAGTCTTTTTATTTCCTTCCTTCTCTTAATTTTGGTCTTAGTTTGTTCTTCCTTTTCTAGTTCCTTGAGGTATAAACTTAGCTTGCTTATTTCAGATCTTTCTTAATGTAAGCATTTATCACTATATACTCCCCTCTTATAACTGCTCTTGCTGCATTGCACTACTTTTGGTATGTTGTGTTTCCATTTTAATTTGTCTTATAGTATTTTTTTCTTTTTCTCCAGTTTTATTGAGAAATAATTGACATACATCACTGTATAAGCTTAAGACATATAGCATGATGGTTTGATTTACGTATATTGTGAAATGATTATCACAATAGTTTCAGCTAACATCAAGATTTTTTAATTTTTGTTTTGTTTTCTTCTTTGATGTGTTGGTTGTTCAGGAGCATGTTGCTTAATTCCACGTATTTGTGAATTTTTCAGTTTTGTTCTTGTATTGATTTCTCGTTTTATACCATTGTGGTCAGAAAAGATGCTTGATGTGATTTCAGTGTTCTTAAATTTTTTAAGCCTTATTTTGTGGACTAATATGTGATTTATCCTGGAGAATGGTCCATGTGTGCCTGAGAAGAATATGTATTGTGTTGCTGTTGGATGAGATGTCCTGTAAATATTTGTTAGGTTCATCTGATCTAACATGTTGTTTAAGTCCAATACTTCCTTATTAATTTTCTGTCTAGATGATCTACTCATTGATGAAAGTGAGGTACTGAAGTTCCCTACTATTATTTTATTTCTGTCTATTTCTCTCTTTAAATCTTTTAATATTTATTTGATATGTGTAAGTGCTCCTCTGTTGGATGCATAAATATTTACTAATGTTTATCTTCTCGGTGAATTAACCCCTTTATTATTATATAATGGATTTCTTTATTTCTTGTTACTGTCTTTGGCTTAAAATCTGTTTTATCTAATATAAGTACAGCTATTTCTGCTTTCTTTTGGTTTCCATTTGCATGGAATATCTTTTTCACTTTCAGCTCATTATGTCTTTTAAGCTAAAGTGAGTCTCTTGTAAGCAGCATATATTTGGGTCTTATGATTTTCTCCATTTGGCCACTTCATGTCTTTTAATGGGAGAATTTAGTTTATTTACATTTAATATAATTATTGGTAGGTATTGACTTACCATTGCCATTTTGTTAACTGCTTTCTGGTGTTTTGTAATTCTTTTGTTCCTTTTTTCCTTCTTTCTTTCTCTTCTTTTGTGACTTGATGATTTTCTGTTGTAGTATGCTTTGATTCCTTTCTCTTTATTTTCTGTGTATCCAATATGAGTTTTTGCTTTGTGGTTATGATGAGGTTTACATAAAATATCTTGAATTTATAACAGTCTATTTTAAGCTGATCACAACTCCTAACACATATAAAAGCTCCACATTTTTAACCCTCCCCCATTCTATGCTTTTGATGTCACAATTTACATCTTTTTATCTTGTGTATTCATTAACAAGTTATTGTAGTAATAGTTATTTTAACACTTCTGCATTTTAGTCTTCATACTAGAGTTGATTGACCCACCACCATTACAACAGTAGCATATTCTAAATTTAGCTATATATTTTCTTTTACCAGTGAGTTTTATACTTTCATATATTTTCATGTTACTAACTAGTACCCTTTCATTTCAGCTTGAAAAACTCCCTTTAACATATCTTGCAAGACTGATCTGGTGGTGATCAACAGCCTCAGCTTTTGTTTGTCTGAAAAACTCTTTATCTTGCCTTCAATCTTGCAGGACAACTCTGCAGGGTAGAATATTCTTAGTTAGCAGGGTTTGTTTATTTTTTCCTATCAGTACTTTGAATATATTATCCCATTACCTTCTGTCCTACAAAGTTTCTGCTGAACAATCTGCTTCTAGTTTTATGGGGATTTCCTTATACACACAAGTTGCTTTTCTCTTGCTGCTCTTAAGATTTTCTCCTCATCTTTAACTTTTTATTATACAATGATAATGTAACTTGGTATGAGTTTCTTTGGATTCATCTTTTTTCATACTTTATGATATTCCTGGGTCTTGATGTCTCTTTCTTTCCCTTGATTAGGAAAGTTTTCAGTCATTATTTCTTTGAATAAGCTTTCTGCCTCTTTCTCTCTTCTCCTTCTGGGACCTCTATAATATGTAAATTGGTTCACTTGATGTGTTCCATAAGTTCTTTAAGCTATTATCACTCTTTTTTCATTCTTTTTTCTTTTTGCTCCCCTGATTGGATAAATTCCACTGCCCTGTCTTTGAGTTCACTGACTTTTTTTTCCATTTGATCTAGTCTGCTGTTCAACCCCCTCTATTGAATTTTTCATTTAGATATTGAATTCTTTAGTTCTGTATTTATGCTTGCTACTTTTTTATATTCTTTATATCTTTTTTTAATCCCCACTTTGTTGATGCATTGCTTTTCTGACCACAATGAGCATCTTTATGACCATTATTTTGAACTCTCCATCAGTAAATCTCTTATCTCCATTTGATTAAGATCTATTTCTGGAGATTTATTATTTTGTTTGGAACATATCTTTTATTCTTCATTTTCTTTGTCTCTCCATATTGGTTTCTGCACATTAGATAAAACAGCCACCTCTCCCAGTCTTGGCAGAGTGGTCTCCTGTAGGAGATGAATCCCATTAATCAGCCTGGGCTGAGCTCCTGGTTGTTTCTCAGACCTCTGTGATTGTCCAGGCCACCATCTTTGTTCTTAGTGGCTCCCAGTAGTTGAGGGTGTGCCAAGACCTGTCTATGTCCCAAAGGGGAGGACTGCATTTAATGCCTAAATGCAAGGCTGATAAGAAGTTAGATCCTCAGGCAGCAGCTGGGAAAGCATGTACTGAAGCCCCTTCCAGGGAGACACTGGAAGATAGGTAGTTTTGTCTGCTTCCTCTCTACCGGGCTCCTGTGTATAGCTGTGGTGCAGTTATTCCTGAACCCATTAAAAACTGCTTCTTTAATTGCTACAGCCCTATGGGACTCATGAATGGAAGCCTCATTGGCTTTTGGAGTCATGCAATCCAGGAACCCATCCCTCGTAGAGCAGCTGCAAAAAGTAGAATGTGGAGGTGTGTTAAAGATCTTTTCAGGGAGATACTGGCAATTTGAATCAAACAACAGGAAGACAGCAGTGGAGGTGTCCACCAGCTTCCCTGGTCCTTGGGGAGGATCAAAGCCAGCCCCTAGATATATGATAAATTGGAAAGCTGACACTTTGGCAGCAGCTCTTGAAGTATAAGATGAAGTCTTTTCAGGAGAAGACTGGGAGATGAGCATTTTGCCTGGACCCTCTGTGCTAAGCCCTGAGGGAACAGTCAGTTAAAAACTCCTTCTTTGATTTGTATAGTCCTGTGGGATTCATTAGTGGAAGCCCCATTGGCCATGAGACCCAGGCAATCTGGGGACATGCAGCTTGGGCAACAGCTACAAAAGCTTGGGTGCAGATGTGTACATAAGCCCATTTCTGGGAGAAACTGGTGACTTGGAGAAAGTTATAAGGAGACCATGGGGGAAGTGTCTGCCAGCTACCCAGCCCCTGGGGAAGATCATAGTAGGACCTGGATGTGTTCTAAATTAGAAACCTGACCCTCAGGCAGCAGCTTTGGAAGTTTTCAGATGGATCACTTTCAAGAAAAGACTGGGATGAAGGTGATTTTCTCTGCTCCCTCTGTACTGACCCTGAGGGCCTAGTCCTGGAGAGTGCCTGTGTACCCCTTAACGACTGCTCCTTTGTTACAGTCTCGTGGGTCTCCTGGATACAAGCCTCCTCGGCTTTCAGAGCCAGATGTTTTGGGGGCCTATTGCTCAGGTGGCAGTTTTAAAAGTTGGAGCAGTAAATGTGGGGTCCTAACCCTTCATGCATCACAGAAAAGCTGGGAGTTAGGAGTTCCCTCCCAACTGTATGATGTTACGCCAGGCATGGGTTTATGATGAGCATGTGTCTCAGCCTCTCCGGTCCATTTCCATGTGGGTATTATCTCATTCACCTTATGTGCAGAAGTGGCTCATCTAATTTCCGGATTTCTTTCAGAGGTAATTGCTCTGCGTGTACATTCAATGTGTTGGTAGGAGCAGGGAAGTCCAAGAACAGCTATGTTACCATCTTGGTTGACCTCTCAGCAGTGTTCATGATTTTAGACAAGGCCCTTTATTCCCACTGCATTTGGACCCTGTTTGATCCAAACAAACAAATTTTCTACCCACCATCCATGAGCTTTCCCTCCTTTCTAGAAAGTCCTCCCCTTTTCTTCCCTACTGAACCATGTGACTCTTCTCCTGAAATCACTGCCCACATATTTTGCCTCCTCCTGGAAGCTTTCCCTGACTGACCCCACTTGACATAACTCACCTAAATACTTTCTGATCCAGTTAGCATTTAAATATACATACAAAAATAGATAACTAATGAGAACCTGCTGTATAACACAAGGAGCTCTACTCAGTGCTCTGTGGTGACCTAGATGGGAAGGAAATCCAAAAAAGAGGGGATATATGTATACATATAGGTGATTCACTTCGCTGTACAGCAGAAGCTAACACAACATTGCAAAGCAACTATACCCGAATTAAAAACAAAAGCCACACCAATACATGGAATTCAATGAAGATGCAAAGATCAGCACACGAATTCATTCTACTAAGGACAAAATGATGATTCCTCAAATTATGTATAACTAAACTTGAAATAGTAAGTACATTTCTGTCACTTAAAAAATAAATAGATATGCATACAAACACTGAGAGCCAATGATAAATAGAGAGAAATAAGTTTCAGGATATATTTTATAGATAACATTGAGTCCACTTTCCTGAATTATAAACTCCCTTCAAATTAGTGTTCTCCAAAACAAAGTGCTCTTTGATTGTCTGTGTAAGGGATTATACATGTGGACAACCCCAAGCACATGGAATCATCACAAAAGCAGATAGTTTGACACTGAGAAGGTGATTGCCTACATTTTAACCAGTGCTATATCTTACTCTCTACATACTCTTCTCCCAAGGAAACAACTAGATTAAAAACACATTTTAAAACAAGTCAACAATGAAACCTTTGCCCATAGGGAAATCTGCCTGCTGTATCTCTAGCATAAAAGGCAGTATTCCAAGTCATATCCAAATCCAGTCTAGCAAAATCTTAATCATTTCAAACAAAATAAAATAACAAAGGATAATAAAATAAGTTTCCTACAGATGGGTTTTCATCAGTAGATCACAGCTCTTTAAAAAAAATCTTTGATATGAAATCTTCTAGAAGGTACAGTCTCACATAAAAATTTGAAACTAAGAGAAACTCCCTCGGTCCCACGTCATAGCCAATTGTATCTCAGGTTCAGCCAGGAAAAAGCACACCTTTAAATTATGCAAGTCCCTGAAGGGTCAAGATCAAATTGTTGGCAAGTCCTGCTGTGATCAGTCTGGTTATCTGAGGAGGGAAAGTTTATCTAAATTGTGAACCAGACCTCAAGTTATATATATACTCCTATTAACACTTTAGCATTTCTCAGGAACATGATGTGTCTGCTTTAAGATCTTAAGCTGTTTGCATAGTAAGGGTAGTCTTATGGTAGACTTTTCCCCTTAGTGAATTTCTAAGAATGGGGGTACTATTTCTTTGTAATTCTTTATATCATTTTATAGCTTGAAAATAAAACTTTGTGATTATTAGCTGGGAAAAGGAGGAAGAGGAGTATGGGATGGAGAAGGGAAGTTTTGATGGCACCCCCACAGGGCAAAGTACCCTAGGAGGGGAACGCTCTGCAGAACATCTTGAACTCCTGTGAGGTAAGTGTTGGAATGCACTTCTGGATCCTGGAGTCCAGTGTTTCTAGGCTGTACCCTTGAGTCCCTTCTGATTCCACTGAGGTGCTTCAGGGGCCTAGCATCTGGGGTAGAAGACAAGGCAGGGGAATGTTATTTGGAAGCCCAAATACATAAAAACAGATTCAACGATTCAATCAGTGCATCTCTTTTGTTTTAAATTGTGGTAACATACATGTGCCGTAAAATTGACTATTCAGTGTACCTCACAGAAGTGGAATCATACAGCATTTGTCCTTTTGTGACTAGCTTATTTCAGTTAGCATAATGTCATCAGGGTTCATCCAAGTTGGAGCATGTGTCAAAATTTCCTTTCTTCTTACGACTGATTAATATTCCATTGTGTGTATGTACCACATTTAAAAAATCTATTTATTCACCAATGGGTATTTAGATTGCTTCCTTCTTTGGCCATTGTGAATAACGCTGCTGTGAACATGGGATCTGTTTGAGTTCCTGGTTTAATTCTTTTGGATATATACCCAGAAGTTGAATTGCTGGATCAAATAGTGATTCTATATTTAATTTTTGGAGGAACCTCTGTAAGGTTTTCTTCAGTGGCTGCACTCTTTTGTATTACCACCATCAGTGCGCAGGGGTTCCAATTTTTCCAAATCCTTGCCGATACTTGGTATTTTCTGGGTTTTTGATAATAGCCATCCTAGTGGGTGTGAGGTGGTATCTCACTGCAGATTTGATTTGCACTTCCCTAGTGCCTAATGATGTTGAGCATTTTTTCTTGTGTTTTTTAGTTATTTATATATCTTCTTTGGACAAATGTCTGATCAAGTCTTTTGCCCATTTTTTAAACAGAGCAACTCATTTTTTTTATTATTAATTTTTATTTATTTGGACTTCTAATTAAAATTTGAAGAAACAGTTCCACTGATTTTTTTAAAATATATGTTTTAAAAATGGCTAATCTCTTCCATTTCTCATTTTCCAGGCCAGGGCTATTTCAGAGCTGTGCATTACCTTATACACAGTTGCATCCTCAGGCAGTTACACCCTCAAGTTCCAAGTTGCTTTCTAATCATTTAAGATAGATCTTTCCCCATAGTGATGGTATGGCATTTTTCTAGCTAATTCAGTGTACTTGACACGGTGTCAACAGATTAGAATTTCAGGCCAAATTCCTGGAAACAAAGATATCTGGGAAAAAGGCAATTTCTAATCCAGGGGCCCCTCACTGCTTTGTGATTTCCAGTGCAATGTACAAGGTAAAGAAGGAAAGCAGAGAAAGCACTCTTGGTTTGATCCCCTTGTCTCCAAGGCTGGTCCTGGCCAGACAGCAACTCTGACAGCCAGTCATCCCTACACCTCACCTCTTACTGAAAAAAAGAATTCAAGTGCTGAACGGAAGGGATTCACGGAAAACTTTGATTAACAATGGGGAAGGAATGATATTTCTTGCATTTTTTCATCACTGGCCTTTCTTAAGCCCCTCTCCAGGCTCACACGCTAATGCACCTGGTCATTGGGTCAAGCCAATTCAGCTTGATTCCTTAGTTAATGGCACTTGGGAGCTTATCAGGTCTGTGAATGACATTTGTCTTTGAAAGTCAAGAAGGAACAGAAGCAAGTCCAAATCTTTTATTTCATGACCCAGACCTGAGCTCTTCTCTCCTGGTCCAGAGTCAGACACTTTCTGTGGAGCCAGGCAATCTCTTGATGGATATGCTGTGTGTGGCTGTATCAAACCATAGACAGTATTTAGTTTATTAGGTCCTTGAGTTATCAGCTGAGTTTCCAACTTTGCAGCAAATAATCTAGTTTGTCTACGAGTTTTCCAGTCTCACTGTTAATGGTTATGAGGTACAGGGTTGGCATAGATAGTTAGAATTCATAGATTTTCCTCTTCCATCCCATAAGGCCAATATTGCAAGTCCTTCTTCTGACAAACCTTCTGTATTAATTTGCCAGGATTTGCTGTAACAAAAGTATCACAAACTGAGTGGCTTAAACATCAGAAATTTATTTCCTCACAGTTCTGGAGGCTAGAAGTCAGAGATCAAGGTGCCAGCAGGGCCATGTTCCCTCTGAAGTTACTCAAGAAGATCTATTCCAGGCCTCTCTTTTTGAGATAAAATTGACATATAACATTATGTTAGTTTTTCAGGGATATAACATAATGACTCAATATTTATATATATTGCAAAATAATCACCACAGTAAGTCTAGTTAATATCCATCACCACACATAGTTACAATTTTTTTTCCTTATGATGAGAACTTTTCAGATCTACTCTCTCAGCGACTTTCAAATGTACAATGCAGTGTTATTAACTATAGTCACCATGCTGTACATTACATCCCCAGGACTTACTTTTTTTAACTTTTTTTAATCGAATAAAAGATTCTTTAAATTCCATAGTGCTTTTCAAGTTTCAAAAGTTTCACAAACATGATTTCATATAATCCCATAATAATGCTTTCTTTTAATCCCCTCCCCCTTTAATTCCCCTCCCCCTTCCCTCTCCCCACTGGTAACCACTAGTTTGTTCTCTGTATCTGTGAGTCTGCTTCTTGCTATATTCACTAGTTTGTCATATTTTTTAGATTCCACATATAAGTATTTGTCTTTCTCTGTGTGACTTATTTCACTTAGCATAATGCCCTCCAAGTCCATCCACGTTGCTGCAAATACAGAATTTCATTCTTTTTTTATGGCTGAATAGTATTCCCTCGTGTATGTATGTATCCATATACACACACACACACACCATATTTTCTTTATCCATTTATTTGTTGATGGACAGTGAGGTTGCTTCTCTACCTTGGCAACTGTAAATAACACTGCTATGAACATTGGGGTGTATGTATCTTTTTGAATTAGTGTTTTTGGGTTTTTTGGGACATACACCAAGGAGTGGAATTGCTGGGTCATATGGGAGTTCTATTTTTGGTTTTTTGAGAAATCTCCATACTGTTTTCCACAGTGGCTGCTCCAGTTTATCAATACATTCACACTAACAGTGTAGGAAGTTTCCCTTTTCTCCACTTCCCCACCCCCTGCTCATTGTGGAAAAAATTAAAACTATAGAAACATGTAAAGAAGGCGTGAGGACAATCAGCCACAATCTAACCATACAGAGGCAGTTATGTGACATTGTGGTATTCTTGCTTCCAGAATTTTCCTGAACCATTGCATAACATAGATGAAATCATACTAAACATATTATTTTAAGCCTCACTTTTTTTTTCATTTGATAGTCTCACAGCATTATGCTAAGGCTGGTTGTTTATCAACTTCATAATGAATATTATCTGGGAGACCGGCAACCCCACTGATGAAGCCGAACTCCAGTTGGAGTCAATTCTGTGGTTCCACTGGTGGTTGTCCTCCACACTGTCTCTGAAATTTCTTCAGGTCTGGGAGGGTTGGGAGGTCTTATTTACCATTGTAACACCCTTCACACATTGTAAGCCCCGTCTTGCTGGGCCACCAATTAAGGGAAAATTGATTAAGGCATTTCTTGGTTCTCCACTGAGAAAAGTGGGAATCTGAGAATCAAGGACGTCTAGGACTAGACATAGGTCAACATTCCCTCCAGGGACATTACCAGTGTTCTCTCAGCATCTCAGCCACCAGGACAGGTGGCATGAACTGGAGACAAGTGGCTCGGTCTGGCCCTAAGTGTCCTGTGGGGTCAGAGATGGTGAGAGAGAGACCAGGTGGGCAAGCTTCAGCTTATGCATACTCCATTGCTCCAGACACTTTCCCACCTGTTTATTACAGTTACTCATTTATTTATTTTAATTTTATTAGAGTATAGTTGATTTACAATGTTGTTGTTAGTTGCATGTGTACAGCAAAGTGAATGTTATACATATACATATATCTGCTCTGTTTTAGATTCTTTTCCCATTACAGAGTGTTGAGTAGAGTTCCCCATGCTGTATAATAGGTCCTTGTCAGGTATCTATTTTATAAATAGTGTGTATATGTCAATCCCAAGCTCCCAATTTATCCCTCCAACCCCCGCCCCACCCCACCCCCGGCCACCCATTACATTTAATCTCAGAGACTCCACAAGGTACTCATTCATCAGCCCCACTTTAAAGACAAATTAATGGAGACCTAGAGATTTTAGGTAATTTGCCCAAGTAAGGGGCCGTGCTGGTATCAGTCCAAATCCCAAGTTTTTATACCACACTCAAGTTGCCTCTCAAAGTCACTGAGAAGCCTCCCTTCCTTGAGGGAACTAACTAGTTATTCTCTTACATTGGTAGCCTTCTCTCAAAAAATAAAAAGTCTTGGTATGGTTGGTGTAGTGGATGATGTGGTGTGGCAGGTAGATCCTGGTTCAGGACTGTGATATTTGGTCCTGAATGTCATTCTCCACCTGCTGGGCATGTTAACCATTGATGGCTCTCAGTTGAGTCCCTCTCCAGGCATTTCCCTGACTTGCCCTTGACTGAAGAGAATCACCTCACCTGAGGTCATGCCCCCTCCCCAAAGGCAGCCTGCATCCCATTACTGGTCTATGAGGGGTTTATAAAAGGCTTGCCCTCTTGCCCGCAAAGTAGGATAGTTCTGAAGGGCCATCCAGAGTCTAGACCTGGCCATGGGGTCAGCTGAGACTTTTGCTGCAATGGCCTCTATCCATTTACTTCTATCTATAACCTCCCTCTATCCTGTACTTCTTCCTTCATTTCCTATCTTGCAAGCACTGATCCCAGCAACACTCCCCAATAAACCTTGTGCACATCTGTTTCTCTGGAACTTGCCCTAAGACCATTTGTCATTGACACACTGTGAATGAAGGGGATATAAAAATGCACATCTTACATCTAGGACTCATGAAGACTGGCTTCCACCCCCAGCACCACCCTGAGGGAAGAGAGGAGTGTGTGTAGGGGAGGCATAGGTGCTCTGAGAAAGAGCAGGTCTCAATGGGGTGGCAGAACTGGGCCCTTTAGGCAGCCAGAGGGTGTGGTCTGAGCACTGAACTATTGGAAGTGCCCCCACCCGAGGGAGACAAGAGAGAAGGGACCCAGGAGGTGAGAAGGAGACTGAACCCGTGGTTCTCAGTTCTGCCTGCACACTAAAGTCATCCGAGGATCTTTTCAAATACATTATTGCCAGGGGCACCCGTACTCATCAAGATTGTGACTTAACTGATCAGGGTAGGGCCCAAGCGTAAGTGTTTTTTAAATCTTCCAAGGTGATTCTAACGCATAGGCAGGATGGAGAATCATTTGGATAACAGAGGTGGGCAGGCAGGGAAGGCTAATGACTCCCCCTAAAATCTACTCTACAAGTTTACTCTGTTCCCTGCTGAACGGGCCCCGACTCACCACTTCCTGGGCCCCAGGCTGAGCTCACAGAGGGGAGCCCCACCTCCCGAAGGCCTGAAGACCCCTCTGACAGCACCAGTGTCTCCGCAGGGCCCATGCATACATGTCACGAGGGGATTACCTTTTCTAAATAGTGGACCAGCCCCAACCAGGTGACTACAGGGATTTATTCTCAATGCCCAATCTTAACCCTAACCCTGAGATGTTTGAAAAAGCTGCAGAGGCTCTGGCCCCACCCCAGACCTACTAAATAGGAATCTTTGGGGTGAGGCCTGAAAATGCACATGTTAAACACACCCCTACCGCCTCCAATGTGCCTTGTGCACCTAAGTTTGAGAACTGCTACTGAGAGCTCACTTCCAGGGAACTTTCTCTTATCCACCAGTTTGCTGATAGGAAAGCTTTGCTTTCTCTGCAGCAAAGGCGTGCTGGCCTGCTCCTGGTTGTCTAATGCACACTGGAGTAGGTGGTCAGCTTCCTGGATGACCAGATCAGCTTGCCAGTGAGGCTCTGAGCAGAGCCTGAGCGTCCTCGTCAATAACTTCTCTTCTAGTTCGTTTTTTTCCCCTTTTAGCAGTTATGGTAAACACGGCTTGTGAGTTGTCCCAAATGTTTTTTTTGCATTGTGCAATTGAATCGACAATTTTGCATAATAAAAGGTTAACATGATGAGCGAACAAGAAATGAATAAAGCTTGATTGTTCAGATGCAGATTTGCCACTGAGCACCCTGTACTTCTGTTCAGACTCAGCGCATGGTCTAACGAGCACCCTCTCAAGATTAAGTATGGCCCTGAGGTGGATAAAAATAGATATTCACAGGCTTGTACACACCCCCACTCCAGGAGCATCTTCTTATCAAGGAGGCACAACTATTTCTTTGACGGCCCATCTTGGCTTTTGGGAGTCGTAACTGGCACAGCTGAGTTTGGCTGAAGTCTGATCTTTATGCGGTACCTCTGTGTATCCCTCACACATGGTTCTGTGCAGCGTTAATGTCCTCATTTATTTGCGAGCGTGCCAAGTCCATAGGAATGAAGGTATCTTGATTATCTTTCATAGAGAGTGCGTCAGTGGACAGTTAGCCCCATAAAGAGCACAGTGCAGGGTGGGATGAATTGGGAGATTGGGATTGCCATATATACATTACTAATAAGAAAAAAAAATCAAATTGTACACTTTCAAAAAAAAAAGAAAAAGAGCACAGTGCAGATTTTCTGCTGTTTCAGACCCAGGGTTTCCCTTTTTTTTTTTTCTCTCCAAGTCTCCCGCCTGCTCTCCCCCTTTTTTTTTCTGGTGATTCATTTATCTGCTCAGTTGTAGTTCCTTTCATTGCGCCAAGGCTGGCTTAGATGGAGACAGCCTGTTTGGGACATCCCTTTCTTTCTGTCCCCCAGTGAGCATAGGCGTTCTTTTTAATTAGTTTTCTTGCTCATTGCATTGGGAGACAGATGGGGAAGCCCAGAAATCCATGGGCAGAGCTGCACTGGCTTAACTGGGCTCTCCAGGATCATTTTCTTAGAGGGTTCCTGGAGGTCTCTGCCATTAGGACTGAGAGCCTCTTTTCAGGCAAATGACTCAAAATTAAACAATACTGCCATAGCCCCACATGAATTTGGGTTGATGCTGCCACCAGGTTCAGTGGATTCCCACTCTCTGTAAGAACCTACTTGTCATCCTTTGTCCTGGGCACGCTGCCTCTTCCACCCTGAGGTCTGCTCACCTCCAAGGTCAGTCACTGACTTTTCTGGGCAAGCACAACGTTTCCCCACCCGGTTACAAAATACCCTTCCTTTCAAGCCATTTTGCACCAAGTTTGAGCCCTTCTTATCTTTACTTGTCCCTACTCCACCCCATTTATCACCTCTCAGAAAGAAGGGAGGGTTTTCCACAGTCCCCTGGGCTAGCTCAAGAATGAAAGCAGGGAGTACACTGACTCTAATCCTTCCTAATCCACCCATGTGTGTTGGCTGACCTAAGCCTTCTTGCCTCCAATTTCTGAGAACCTCTTTACTGGGGATGCAATCCAAGAAGGAAGCAGTAATAACAGTCCTCTATCCTGTCCTCTCACCCGTTTGTAGTCTCAGGACAGTTCTGGTCTATGCGTCCTCCTTAGGCTGCAATGACAGTGACCGCCCTTGGACTGTGGTTTCATGGACCTGGGTGTCCAATGACGGAACTTACCCTGAGGGATGCTGGAACGTTGACAGGGCCAGAGCAGTGCCCTGGCACCCTGCCCCGACACAGCCACACACCTCTCAGGGTGCTGGCTTCCGGCTCTTTCAGTACAAGCAAGACATGGGTTTCCCCAGTTTCCCTTCAGCATGGCCACCACATCAGAAGGCAAGGAAGGGGCTCTGTCTCCTCTCAGCCCCCTCATTACAGAGGTTTCCACGTCGGCAGCAGAGCTCTTCTACTTGGCCAGATGCTTCTCTTTCTCAGGTCAGCAACATGTGGCAGCACCCGAAACAAGCACATCAGGCAGGTCTCTGCTGGTTTCTTCAGGCAAGACTTACGTGGATTTACTTGGTTTTTGTTTGTTTTAAAATTTTTATTGGAGTATAATTGATTTATAATGTTGTGTTAGTTTCTGCAGTACAGCAAAGTGAATCAGTTATACATATACATATATCCACTCTTTTTTAGGTTCTTTTCCCATGTAGGCCATTACAGAGTATAGAGTAGAGTTCCCTGTGCTATACAGTAGGCCCTTATTAGTTATCAATTTTATATATAGTAGTAAATATATGTCAACCCCAATCTCCCAATTTATCCCTCTCCCCACTTACCCCTGGTAACCATAAGTTTGTTTTCTACATCTGTGACTCTACTTCTGTTTTGTAAAGAAGTTCATTTGTACCCTATTTTTCGATTCCACATATAAGGGATATCATATGATATTTGTCTTTCTCCGTCTGACTTACTTCTTACTTATGACAATCTCTAGGTCCATCCATGTAACTGCAAATGGCATTATTTCATTCTTTTTTATGGCTGAGTAATATTCCACTGTGTATATGTACTACATCTTCTTTATCCATTCCTCTGTTGATGGACATTTAGGTTAGATTTACTTGTTATTGAAACAGAATTTTAAGAAATGAGTGAAGACCAGTTTCATTTCCATTTCCAGACTTTCTCTTCATCAGTGTCAGGCTGTACTTCCCTGGGCTATGGCATCACCTTTATCCTTCCCCAAAGAGTCCACAGTTTCCACCTTAGAAGTCCCAGCCCCTCTCCTAACCTAGTTCTCCTAAACTCCCACCAGCCAGGTACTATGTCTGGCTTTACTAAATAATAGCTGCCCTTCCTTACAGCCGCATAGTTACTGTGTGTCACACTTAGTAGTAAACAATTCACCTGCCTTAGCTTTTTTTTAAATTCTCATGGTGATTGATGAGTTAGATTCTATTATCACCGCTATTTTAGAGTTAAGGAAACAGGCTTAGTGTTAAGTAGCTTGTCCAAAATTCCACAATAAGTAAGTGGTAGCGCAGGGACATTTTGGTTTGAAAATCTGAGTGTTTATAATGCTTCTCTTGAAGATGCTATCGGATTTGTCACCTATTGCTCTGAGTCTAAAAACATGACTTGCCTAATTCGTCCAGAATGCAGCCCACAGCACAGCACTGAAGCTGGGTGAGCCTGCACTTCACACTTCTTGGCACTAAAAAAAAATCATCTCACTTTGTTGACTTGACATTTTGCACCCACAGAGGAAAGTAAAAACTCATGAAATCTGTTAGATGAGCCATTTAATTACATGGCAAATACTCTGTATACCTGTTTGCCCTACTGCAATAGTCTTTGTCATATTTTGCAGGGACGTTTGATTTAATCCCCTAAATCAACAATTGAATTTTTCTTTTTTTTTTTTTAATTTTTACTTTTAGGTTTTTTCTCAGCTTTATTGGAGAATAATGGACAAAACACTGAATTTGTTTTCTTAAAAAGGAGGAAAGGATGGAGCTTATCAAAATGCACAGGACTGGGGATAGTGTATCTTGGGGATAAACTGGAGGATAGTGATGGGAAGGGGGCCCCAAGGGGGCTTTGGGGTACTGATGATGTTGTCTCTCTTTTTTTTTTTTTAATTTTATTTATTTATTTATTATTTTTTTGGGGGGTACACCAAGTTTTCAATCATCTGTTTTCATACACATATCCCCGTATTCCCTCCCTTCCTTGACTCCCCCCCCTCGAGTCCCCCCCACCCTCCCTGCCCCAGTCCTCTAAGGCATCTTCCATCCTCGAGTTGGACTCCCTTTGTTATACAACTTCCCACTGACTATTTTACAGTTGGTAGTATATACATGTCTGTGCTACTCTCTCGCTTCATCTCAGCTTCCCCTTCACCCCCTGCCCCCTCCCAAACCTCGAGTTCTCCAGTCCATTCTCTGTATCTGTGTCCTTGTTCTTGTCACTGAGTTCATCAGTACCATTTTTAGATTCCGTATATGTGAGTTAGCATACAATATTTGTCTTTCTCTTTCTGACTTACTTCACTCTGTATGACAGATTGTAGTTCTATCCACCTCATTACATATAGCTCCATCTCATCCCTTTTTATAGCTGAGTAATATTCCATTGTATATATATGCCACATCTTCTTTATCCATTCATTTGTTGATGGGCATTTAGGTTGCTTCCATGTCCTGGCTATTGTAAATAGTGCTGCAATAAACATTATGGTGCAAGTTTCTTTTGGGATTATGGTTTTCTTTGGATATATGCCCAGGAGTGGGATTACTGGATCATATGGTAGTTCTATTTGTAGTTTTTTAAGGAACCTCCAAATTGTTTTCCACAGTGGCTGTACCAACTTACATTCCCACCAACAGTGCAGGAGAGTTCCCTTTTCTCCACACCCTCTCCAACATTTGTTGTTTCCAGATTTTGTGATGATGGCCATTCTGATCTGTGTGAGGTGATACCTCATTGTGGCTTTGACTTGCATTTCTCTGATGATGAGTGATGTTGAGCATCTTTTCATGTGTGTGTTGGCCATCTGTATGTCTTCTTTGGAGAAATGTCTATTTAGGTCTTCTGCCCATTTGTGGATTGGGTTATTTGCTCTTTTGGTATTAAGCTTCATGAGCTGCTTGTATATTTTGGAGGTTAATCCTTTGTCTGTTGTTTCATAGGCAATTATTTTTTCCCATTCTGAGGGTTGCCTTCTAGTCTTGTTTATGGTTTCTTTCGCTGTGCAAAAGCTTTTACGTTTCGTGAGGTCCCATTTGTTTATTCTTGATTTTATTTCCATTATTCGAGGAAGTGGGTCAAAAAGGATGTTGCTTTGATGTATGTCATAGAGTGTTCTGCCTATGTTTTCCTCTAGGAGTTTTATAGTGTCTGGCCTTACATGTAGGTCTTTAATCCATTTAGAGTTTATTTTTGTGTATGGTGTTAGGAAGTGTTCTAATTTCATTCTTTTACATGTTGCTGTCCAGTTTTCCCAGCACCAATTATTGAAGAGGCTGTCTTTTTTCCATTGTATATTCATGCCTCCTTTGTCAAAGATAAGGTGCCCATATGTGTTTGGGCTTACTTCTGAGTTCTCTTCTATTCCATTGATCTTCCTTTCTATTTTTGTGCCAGTACCATACTGTCGATGTTGTCTCTTAATCTGGGTACTGATGAGTTGGGTTTCACTTCATGCAAATTCATCAAGCTGTCCAGTTGGGATTTGTACTTTCTCACTGCACACACCCCTGCCTGGACCACCTCACCAGCCTCTTCTCTTGGCAGGCTCCCCACCATCCATCACTCCTTAGCAGGGCCTCCGGTGATTCATCAGTCGAGATGAGGTTTCCCTCTTTTAGGTCGTGAATGAAAAATATTGCCTGCTGTATCAGTAGACAAAGGATGTTGCAGCCCTCAGCCACTACAGCAGCTCAGTGGTGAGCCCTGAGGGACTTCAGGATGGAGACAAACTGGGCTGCCCACTGCCAAGCCCTCAGGCACTGCAGCCACCCCCAACAGTGCACCCTAAGGGGACTCAGGATGGGAAAGAACAGGATACTGGCCGTAGCTAGCTGAGGTGCATATCAAAGGAATGATTTCAGTGATGCCAGACTCTTGCATCTTCCCATGCACAGAAAAGCACTAAATTCCTTAACTTGAGACATCTGGTTTCCTTTAATTAACAGTAACCTTTGTGATGTTCCAACTGTCTGGTCTTTGTTGCAAAAACTCCTGTATATCCTGGTTCCTCCTTCACCTCTTCAGAGCAGTCCCTCATTCTCAGGTTTTAGGTTGTGCATTTTTTTCAGTCAACACCTATAACATAGGGTGAGCCATGCTATCAGGGGTCTGGAGTCAGGAGGCACCTGATTTACACGCCTCATCCCTTTCTACACGATCCATTAAGCAGGGATGATGTGGAGACCCTCCCTGGGTCTCTCCATGCCCAGCGGTTCATGGGGTCTGCCATTTGTATTTGCAGAAAGATGCTCGTCCTGCAGAAAGCCCAGGTGGTACGATTTACTTTGGTCTGCTCTTGATGTGCAATACCTGGCGAAGCCACTTCCCGTGTGAAAATGAGGCACCAAGGAAGGGCACTTCCCTGTTCTCTTAGCACTTTCTCTGAAGGAGAAGTCGCTGAAGTGAAAAACAAAGCAACTGAATTATCCGGAAACAATGGATGACCACAACTCAGGCAGCCAAGAAACTGAAAACTTGGGGGCTCCAGGAAGTGAGGTGAGATCAGGTAGAGACAGGCTGCTTCAGGTGGAGCATCTTTGGGGAAGATTTGCAGTTAAATCCAATATCCTCTCTCCAGGAGGCGCCAGGCCCCAGGCTGGAGTCATTGTTTAACTAAGGTGGGGCGGTACCTGCTGTTCCCATATAAGGAAGAGCCTGAGGGGAAGAAGCAAGCAGACACCAAAGCTGCTGGGCTCTCAGGCTGCCCTGTCTCCAAAGGAACTGCCACTGTCCTTTTCCACCAGTCTCCTACGCCTCTCTCCATCCCACAAAGCTGCTGCTGCCACCGAGTCTGTGGCACCCGCCCAGTCCCAGCTCTGCTCCGTGTGGGAATCCTGCCATCTAGGCGCCGTCAGACCATCTCTCTCAGAAACAGGTAGGATGTGAGTGGTGACTTCCCAGGGCTTTGGACCAAGACAGTGCTCCAAACTTTAGTGAGAATATAAATGTCTCAGAGTCTCTCTTAATTCTGTAGATTCTAAATCTTCACCCCCAGAGATATGGATTCAGTAGCTCTGAAAGGAGGGTGTTTCTTGATGCAGAGTTCAAGTATAAGTTTTAAGGAAAACCAGGGCAAAGAGAAGGTAACTTAAACTTTGCACATTTCAAAGAGTGAGAGGATCTGTTAATCACTGAGTCACCCTTTGCTAGCCTGCTGTGTCTTCCCTTCTGCTTGGCAGAAAAATAAAGCCTCCTCTCTCTTCCTCCAAAATCTCTGTCTCTGTATTTCTATTTGGCCTCTGTGTCCAGAGTAGCCATTATTACAGTAACACTTTCTGCTCATTCAATCACAACTTGGAGGGCTACATTGTCATAAGGGATACCCTGATGGCAGGAACCATGTCTTCGTTCACCATTGTATAGTTTCTGACACATAGTCGGTGTTTAATATTTGCTGAAGGGAGGAATGGGGCCCAGGATCTGCTTGAGAAGTCTGTGTTAATCACAAAAGTTTGAGAAGTCTGTGTTAATCACAAAAGTTTGATCAACACCACAGCAGAGATTCAGATGGTTCCTATATCCTTAGAGCTTCTTTCCAGTCAATGTGTGTGTCTCCATGGCTGCAAACGCTGTGAAATTTGAGATGTGATTCTGTACTCAGGGAGACAGAGCCACAGCTGTTTTGTCTGAACACAAGCTGACCAGATGAGAGTGAGTGCAGATATTTTCGCTCTGCAGTTACAGTTGAGGTATGACCTGCCAAATGCGCTGTTTGTCCTGGGACAGAAACAGAACTTTGATGACCCCCAAATGGCATCACCTGAACCTTCAGTCAGCAGATCCTCTTGAGTTGGCCCACCTGTACCCAACTGCACCTAAACTTTGTTTTTGTGGGTTATAGCTGTAGGAGGACTTGATAGCACATTGGTTGATGAGAATATAATAATCTAGCAATTGTGTAATAAGCAAGAGTTATACGTAATGTAAACTCATTATTCCCAAATTGTAGATGGAATAAAAAAGGTACCTGGTGAGTGACTTGCTGCAAAGCAAGATGCAAATGACTGAGTTAAGATTGTTCCTGGCATGCTGTTTCTAGAAACTTGTCCATTTCTTTTAGGTTGTCCAATTTGTTGGCATGTAACTGTTCATAGTATTTTCTTATGATTTTTTTGTTTTTCTGTAGTATCAATTATTAATTCTCCTCTTTCATTTCTTATTTTGTTTATTTGGGTTCTCTCTTCTTAATGAGCCTGGCTAAAGGTTTATCCATTTTATCTTTTCAAAAAACCAACTCTTAGTTCCATTGATGTTTTCTATTGTCTTTTTGATCTGTTTTATTTATTTCCTCTCTGATCTTTATTATTTCCTTCCTTCTGCTGACTTTGGGCTCCGTTTGTTGTTTTTCTAATTCTTTTAGGTGGTAAGTTAGGTTATTTCTTGAGGAAGGCCGATATCGCTATGCACTTCCCTCTTAGAACTGCTTTTGCTGCATCCTATAGACTTCTGGAGTGTTGTGCTTTCATTTTCATTTTGTCTTGAGGTATTTTCTGATTTCCTCTTTGATTTCTTCATTGGTAGTATTCAGTGAGTGAGTCACTGGAAAGAATGCCTTAGAAGAAAAAGTGCTAGTGAGAAATATACAAATTAATGATCCACCCACTGACCTTGAGGGCTTACTCTAAGTCTAGCACTGCACTTGATGCTACCATGTGTGCTCTCAGATACTATCTTTTGGGCATGTTACATAACCTCTCTCAGTCCCAGTTTCCTCATCACTAAAATGTAGCATCTGCTTCATCCAATTATTGAAAAGATAAAATGAGATAATATACATAAAGTACTTAGCAGTGCCTGGAACATGGTAAGTGCTCAAAACATTTTAGTTATTACTCGTGATATTATGTGAGCCTGGGTTCTCTACAAAACAAAGCTTGAGGCAAAGCTTAAGTACTAATGCCTCACTGGGAGGTGCAATCCCAGGGCAGCAAGAGTGAGGGAAATGAAAAATGAGGAGAGGAGGACGGGAAGCAATTACAGGGTGATGTTTCACCCAGCTCTCTTCACAAAGAGACACAGCCAGCTACTTGGCTAAAGCAGGGCACCTATGGACTAGCTCATGAGAGAGGTTGGAGAGAAAATTTACATGTGGGCTCCCTTCTGTCTCCCATCTCTCATTGCTCAAAGTCTTCCCTGTGGGAAATTTATGCTTCTAAACCTCTGGCTTCTGCCATCTGTCCCCTTGACAGCCACTGGGAAATCCAAATCCTACTCCTTGAGGCTTGGCACCTCGACTGAGTCCAGAAGTGGTAAGGGTTAAAGAAAGCCCCCAAAAGAGGAGTAAGAGTTCCAGAGACAGGTTCCTCAGACCAAGAAGACCTGAGACAACACATAAGATTAGTCCAATACAGATCAAATTATTGTTATTTGCAGGACACTGCAAGGCACTAGTGTTTCCTGATCTTAGAGAGTCACCTCCCTCTTTCTCCCATGAGACAACCATGAAGGAGTCCTTGGGTGGACTAGTCCCTCCCATTTCTTCTCTGTTTGGAAGAGGTCAGACTGAGTACATCCTTCACTCTCCCAAACCTTTATAAGGCAGAGCATCCTTTGATAGATGGTAAGAAAGCCCACAGCCATGCAAAAGACCAGAGCAGAATCAAGAGAAGAATGTTGATTTTATTTTTTTTGCCACCCTTGGGGACTCTATCTCTTGGACAACCATGCTACTTGGAACACTACTTCTAGGAGCTGTTGCTGAGAGCTCCTTGATATAAAATTTCCATGATCAAATGTTTGGGTGAATATTGCCTCCTGCCTTCCCCTCTTTGGCGAGTCATGACTCAGATTTATATATAAAGGCTCTGAGAAGGCAAAATAAAGAAGCTGGTTGAACTGAGTGCATCGTCACTTCCCATACTCAACAGCAGTTGGAAGCACTGCTTTGGACCCTAGCGACCCTGAGTTCCATCTCTCTCTGTCTCTATCCCTGAATTCTCAGGAAGCTCTTCTCTGCCATGCTCCACTTCTTGCTTTGCACAAACCTTTTTGAACAAAAAACTTCTGCAATGTAACACGAGTCCATCTGTGCTCACTAGCCTGCAAAGCTGGTTCTCCCAATCAACAACCAGGAAAGTTCGGTCAAACAGGATTTCCTCATCTTAATCATTAAGAGAGTTGAACAAGGTGATCCCTAAGGAGCCTTCCAACCCCTTGTAATCTGTGAGGTTCATGTTGAAAGGCAGCTGAAGGTCATCTCATCCAGCTCCTGAGTTGCCTTAGAGATGATCTATTTAGCTAATAAACACATGCAAATTTTGAAGAGATGATGTAGGGGTGTGGAAATGAAGGCTTGCCCCACTGCCGCCCCCTCTGGTAGAGTTGTTCTAAGACAAGAGAAGTACCATGTACTAAGGGTAATGACCCAGGTGATGGGCTGCCTCTGAGTCCTTGGGCTGGTAGAGAGCTGCAAGGGACCTTTAAAACTGAAAGTGGCCAAGACCTTTGTTTGACTTCTCTCTGAAAGATGGTCCCTTGGGCAGTCCTCTGCCCTCTGGTCACTGGCTAGGTCAGCCCTGCCATACCTGTGCGTCTGCCTGAGCAGGAACTCCCACGAAGCTCAGAGAACTGAGCGAGACCCCATCACAGCCTGGGGGCTAGAGACCCCGGGGGCCTGTCTCCATCAGAACTGACCGCACACCTGCCTTTCGGAGGCACAGCCCATGACTCAAATCTGGATCCAATTGGTTCTCAGGTGCCTGAGGCAGGGAAGGTCACAGGAACTGTTCCCTGGCTCTCTCAGCCAAATGTCCTGTCTTCTCCCCAGTCTAATCCTTAACGAGAAGAGGCTGCCAACCCGCTGAACTACATCATCACGCTCCGTGTCCGAAACCTCTGGCTTCTTTTCAGGAACTGAAGTGAAGAAACTTTCAGGTGGCTTTGCCAGGGGAGCAATTCAGGGCAGAGGCATTCAGGACGGGCTGGCTCCTAGGCTGCAGACACATATGGCTCGGAAGCTGTCCTGATCCAGCTGACATCTCTTTCTGATGCTGTTTGAGAATCCTGTCTTCCACCTTCAACCAGATCACTTTCTCCAGGTGGGCCCAGGACTCACCTGTGACTCCCTGCCTGCCTCAGCTGTTCTGGTCTGCAGCCCAGGCAGCGGGAGAAAGGCAGAGGTTTCCTGTGGCAGGGTCTCCATTGAGTCTCAGGCTGGAGGGGTGGAGGCACATTCCCTCTTCCATCTGTCCTTCCGTCTGTCCCTCCCACCTCTGCTGTTTTGAGGACCCCCCCAAAAGCAGACCCCTAGACCATTTCTGCTCCTCTCTCTTCTGTCTCTCCTTCTTACCCAGCCCCCACCCTCAAAGGCTCTGGCCTTCTTGAACTTTTTAGGGGTGGAGGTGAGAAAGGATGAAGGAAGGAGCATGGGAACCCTGAGAGGCTTAAAACCCCCCTCAACCTGCTTTTCAAGACTGCTTCACTCACCCACTTATAGACGTTTATACACACGCCCACACACAGAATTGTGTTCTAAGTTCATTCTCTTTTGTGATGCTCTTCAACACAATTAAGTCAGAAGGCTCTTTTTCAAAAGCCTTCTCCCCTCTTGCTGACCTGTGCCCTGTCCCCAAGCATGACTCCATCTGCTTGGATGGAAGCTTGCTTTCAGAGAAGTCTCAGAGCTAGTAGCTGAGCTTGGGCCTTTTGGGGACATACCATTATCTTATGTCCCCGAGCTGGTTGGAAAAGGGAGTCTCTCCCTTAACAGGGCTTGGCTGCTGGTGGGACTGTACCTCTCTCCCCACCAGCGCCACCCTCACACCACGTGGGGTGTGGACACTGGCAGAGCCAGAACCAGGCTCCAGTCCAGAGCCCTGCCCACTCACCACTGTGGCTTCCACGGGCCTGAGATGCCCAGAGGCATCCGGGTCAGGCTGGGATGCCCGAGGGAACCTAGCCAGAGGTCCAGCTGCTGGTGTCTATGCTTTTCTCTCCCCTGGGTGATCCTCTGGATCTCCCCATGTGGCCCTGTCACAGCAGGAGGGGACTTCAAAGGTCTCCACCAGGGAGTCTCAGCCGTTGCACATCGTTTTCCAGATGTGCCTCGAGTGCTCACATGAGAAAGCATGGTGATGTTCGGATATGATTTCAGCACCGTCATATGCTGGCATTGCACAAGGATGCTTTTTTATCATTGGACTTGTCCTCTGCATCTTGGCCCTCTCGTTCCTCCCACACTCTTCCTCACCGCCTCCGTCACCACTGGCTGTCTCTGTCTTTGTCTCTCTGCCCCACTCTGTCTGGGTCTCTCTGTCCCTCTCTTTGTCTAGGTCTCATGCATTTTCTTTCTCTTTGTCTCATTTCATTGAAAGCCTAAGAAAGGCCAAGAGGAAATCCTTTAAGAATACATTGATTATCTAACTGTGGTGTCACCTTCCAAAGAAATTATTTAAAGGCCTAAATTCAGTGGGCACAGTTCTTGCCTAGCCCTCTCTCATTCCTGCCACTGGGAAGTGAGCCATCTGGAACGACCTGGGGAGGATGGGTTGGAAATAGTAGCTCTTGAGACCAGATTATCATTTGATACACGACAGGCCCCAACTTCCTAAATCCCCCTAATTTGCTTAAGAAGGAGCTCGAATTAGCTAAGCGGGAAGTATATCCTCTTTATAGATGGGGAAAAAAACATGCCCAGAAATCTAAGATCATACCGAATATTACATGGTGTTTTGGGGACACATGTAATTATAGAACCCAGAAAGAACGCTCTGCCTTGTGCTCAGAATACATCAACAGTCAGGAACTTTCTAGGCCTCTTCTGTAATTGAATGACACATCAAATCACCTTAAGGATAGGAAGGAGAATTGTTTCATGCAAAGATGGTTTGATATTTTGTGTTTGCATGTGATGAACCTAGCTGAAAGGAATACTGGATTCCTGTTTCACTGTCTGCCCCACAATATCACATAGGATATGTGAGAACTCACATTCTCAGTTCCAGAAACACAGAACATTACGGCTGAAAAGCGGTTCGAAGAGTAAATCCAACTTGCTCAGTGTTCCAAACGGGACACCTGAGGCCAGAGGAGAGGCACAGCTCACGAACTTAGTGGAGCAGCACAGACGCCTTTCTGCTGGGCAAACGTTCTCTTTGTTACCCTACAGGGTGCCCTGGGAGGGACCCATCCATCAGCTGAGGTCTCTGATCTCCCTTCTGTGAGGGAGGGTGAGCCCCCGTGGCGAGGCCACCAGTGAGTGGAGGGTGAGGTAACATCTTCTATGGGCCATACAAAGCGGTTTCTGCTTTCTGCCTCTCTCGTGCCAGGCTGTTCATCTCCTTGGCAGTCAGCCCCGGCGCTGAACCCAGAGTCACTGGCAGGCGATGGATAGTTCTATTCTGAGCACTCACTTCTCTGGAACCTGTTCTCCACGTGGGGCGCTGCCGCACTCTGTAAATCTGAAGCCACAGGAGAGGCTTCTCTCATCACTCCCTCTCCCGTAGCCTTGGATTAGAGATTATCTCAGACCCCTCTCAGCCCTAATGAAGCAGAAACTAGGATGCCCCCTGGCAGGGGTGATGACAAGCTTTGCTTCCAGGTCAGAGCACCCGCCTTGAAGCTGGGGGCCGGACAGCCTTCTACTCCAAGCGCTGTCCAAACACCTCTTATTTGATCTTAAGCCTCGATTTCCCCTTCTGCAAAGAGAAACCTGGGTAGTCTTTGTGGGGGCCACAAACCCTAGTCATGGCTTTCAGGCCACCAAGGCAGGGACGCTCACTGAGATGATTCTGAAGTGGGGGAGTGACCCAGGGAAAGCACTGGTCTAGGTGTTAAGTTCCATTTTAAAACCTGAAATTCATGTTGATTCTCACTTTTACACCACCTCACATCAGCTCTCCTTGGGAGAAAGTCACGTGTCCTGCCAACTCACAGCAGATTTGCATATGCACAAAATTCCCTCAGTCTCCATCCCTCTCCCTCTCTCTTTGCTCTGTGTCTCCTTACCTCCCCTCCCTCTCTCTCTTCCTCTTTCTCTCTGTCTCTTCCCTCTCCCCCAAAAGCCCTGAGGTAGCACGCAGCGGAGAGTGGTTTGCACGGGGCTTTTTTCCACCAGAGAGCAGTTAAGTGCCTTATTTTCCCCACTTGGGTGGCTAAATTATTCTTGATGTGTTAAACAGTGTAATTAAACACAGACACACGGACTGTGCTGGGCCCCTCCCCCTACCCTTCCTCACTCCTTGTCAGCAGAGAGCACATCAGCCCCAGCCTTCAAGCTCTGTTAGTTTTAATTTGAGTTGTGGAATTAGTAATGGGTTTTGCTGGAACACTGTTGTGGGAAATAGATCTCTCCTCGTGCGGGGCGTGGGCACCATTTCAAATGAGTATTTGTTAAGGGAAAACTGTCCCTTGTCGTGTTCTGCTACATTACATCAGATTTATTTCCATTGTTCTGGAAAACACCAGCCAGGAGAGAGCTGTGTGCACCACTCCCGGGCAGGGAACAATTGAACGCTGCTTCCTGTTTCTTAGTGGGTTGAAAACAAAATGCACACAGAATCCCCCTTTGTTGCTGGGATGTGCTAAGCTCAGCCTGGAGGCCAGGTCGCCAGGGCAAGCCCTGCACCTGTCACTGTGAGGCCTGTCCTGTCGCATCACTGACAGAAAGCAACTGGGTGGTTTGGCGACAAAAATACCATGTTGAAGAAAAGCAACTGAGTGCAGAGAACCCCAGCTGGTCGAAGAGAAAGGATGTGCCCAATTCAGGGATACTTTTGCACCCTCTTTATAATCATTCAACCTCAGCTTGACTATCTCCTTTGAAGGGTGCTCAGGCCCTCCTGGTTCTATGGTCCTCTTTCCCTCAGCTGTGTCCAATGAGGCAGCCACTAGCCATGTGTGGGAATTTAACTGTAAATTAATTAAAATTAAAACTTAAAATTCAGTTCCTTAGTTGCATTTGCCATATTTCAAGTGCTCAAAAGCCACATGTAGCTAGTGGCTACTTCATTGGACTCAACTCTGGGGACCGGGGGAGACCTACTGTTGGAAGTCCAGGAATACTTGGCCAGTGCCTGGGGTGCCTCCATCTGTCACAGGCCCAGGGCAGGGGGCACCTGGGGGGATCCTGTCAGGTGATGATCACGAGACCTATCTACATAGACTTCATTATGTTCCAGGCTAAGCCCTTTACAAGAAGCTTCTCATTTAATACCCACCTAGTGCCAGAAGGCTGGTTTTATTACCACCACCTCTAGTGCATTTTATATTAAGAAAAGGAGGCTCAGAGATATTAAGGGCATTGCTCAGTCATTCAGTCACTAAGCAGCAACTGGATTGAAACCAAAGTTTCAGCCTGATTCCACATGCTCTTGACCACCATTCCAGGATGGATTTTGTTTGTTTGTTTGCTTTTTGTGTTTTGTTTGTTTTTAAGAGACAAGGCAAAGCCCAGTTTTCCAAAAGGGAGTATTACCTTGAGGGTTAAAGCAGCAAGGGGGACCAACTGTGGGCCTCCACAGAGACGGTTAAATCTGTGCTCTCTCGGACTGGGATTGCTGTAGAGAGCCGGGCATCAGGACTACAGGGCTGGCTCTGACAGGCATTGTAAATCCTTCCGCCTGTCTTTCTCCCTGTAAACATTTCTAGATTTCCAACTTCCCGGGAAGCAATCTCCAGGTTCCTTGTGTGCTTAGCTGATGGCATGTTTGTGCCAATTAGAAAAAATCATCACCTTTCCTAGGTGGATATAACTGCATGTTAGGAAACCATGCTTGCAAGCAGACTGCCTCCTCCCTGGCCAGGCGACCTGTGCTCCTGTAACACCCTTCTTTGGATACCATTGAGGATGTTGATGCACCTCTTGAAATGTGGCCCCCAAAACTGAACAGAGTGGGTTAGATATCACGTGGGGTGAAGAGCAGCTTTGTACAGGGGGCTGGAGCTACCCTGTCTAGAGCAACCCTTAGGACTATGATAGCTGTTCAGATTGTGTCAAATCTTTCACCACATTGCCTCATTTAAAATAAGAAGTCAAGTAAGCCACACAAAATATTTTTGAAATGAAATTTAGCCAAGGCAGAACCCACTCACTATTTACTTGCATAGTTAACTTTTAAATATGAAGACAGATTTACAGTTCCCTTGGTTAAATTCCATCTTCTTGGTTTTGAGGTCCTTAAAATTTGGATTCTGCCATCTGCATGGTTAATTGTTCTTATTTTCTTTCACTTCAACATCTTCATCCAGGACACAGATTAAAAATGTTAGTGCAAAGGACAGAGTTCTGTGACTATTATAGTATGATGATTCCAAGATAATCCAGAATATTCATCTATATCTCTGGTTCAAACTGTGAATTATATTTGTTATACTTTATTTTACTGTGCTACTCTACTCTGTACTTATGTACAAAACTATAGGATATAACCTACCCAGTCTAGTGGTCTCGTTTGGTTTTACCATCTTATGTAAAAGGAATAAAGGGTGATTTTATCAGACACTTTTTAAAAATCAAGATATTTTATCTATATGTATATAAATCAATACATATGGCCATACGTATGGCATTCTCCTCTTCCTCTAGAGTGGAACTCTATTTTTAGAATAGGAAAAAAAAATAAGAAAAAGAGCAGGAAAGTTAAGTAACTGATTTTGGTAAGGCTGTATTTGCTTCTAGAAATACATACATCATTTCCTAAGTACTCAAAGTGTTCCTTTGCAAGTCCATTTCAGAATTTAGCTGTGAATATCATACTTCTTAAAAATGTTATTATAGAGCTATAAAAAGTTTTAATCACTGCTTTGGGGGAATGAATGTGTAAATTACAAATAAACTTCCTGTTTATACTTGTTAAAAAGAGAGTCTCTCACAAACTTTCTTATATTAAGTTCCCATAAGAATTAACATTTGGCTCAATTTATAAAAAATTAAAGTTCTGAGCAAAGATTCTTAACACATTTATACTTGCATAAAGTGAAGACTCTCTCTTCATCCAAAGGTTTCCTTTACAATAAAGGAAGCAAAAAGAAAGCTACCAACTGGGAGGTGATGTTTGCAACATATATGACCAACAAAATATGAATATCCAGAGTAAAAAAGAATTCCTGCAAGTCCATGAGAAAAAGATAACTTATAGACAAATGGGCATAAGATGTGAATGTTCATTTCACACAAGAAGGAGTATGAATGAAGATAAACATGTTGAAAGATGCTCAATCCTACTAGTAATTTCAGGGAGACATAAATTAAGACTGCAAGGAGTTGCCATTTTACTCCCACCAGATGGATACAAATAAGAATCCTGCCAAGACCAAGTGTTAGCGAGGAGATAGAGCAGTGGGAACTCTTTCATAATGCTGGTGAGATTATAGATTGATACAATCTTGGCAAATACTGTGGCATATTTAGTGGAGTTGAGTATATGCAAAAGCTAAACCACTGGTACTCAATGGTCATACCATTTCACATAGGCACCAATAGTATATGAAAGTTCCCGCTATTCCATTGCCTCACCAATACTTAGTATAGTCAGTATTTTTATTTATTTATTTGTTTATTTTTGGCTTCATTGGGTCTTTGTTGCTGCACGTGGGCTTACTCTAGTTGTGTGATGGGGGCTACTCTTCGTTGCAGTGTGAGGGCTTCTCATTGCAGTGGCTTGTTGCAGAGCACAGGCTGTAGACACACGGGCATCAGTAGTTGTGGCACGTGGGCTTGGTAGTTGTGGCTTACGGGCTCTAGAGCACAGGCTCGGTAGTTGTGCCACACAGGCTTAGTTGCTCCGCAGCATGTGGGATCTTCCCAGACCGGGGCTTGAACCTGTGTCCCCTGCACTGGCGGGTGAATTCTTAACCGCTGCACCACCAGGGAAGTCCAATAGTCAGTATTTTTAATTTTAGTCTTTATACTGAGTGTGTCATGGTATCTTATTGTGGTGTTAATTTCCATTTCACAGACTTTAGATGTGGAACATTTTTTATGTTGGTTATTGCCTATATTTATATATTTCTTGGTAAAATGCCCAAATCTCTTGACTGTTTTGAATGGGTTGTCCTCCTCTTATTATTGACTTATAAGAGTTCTTTATATATTCTGGAAACAAATCCTTGCCTAATATATGTGCTATGTACAACTATTTTCTCCTGGTCCATGGTTGTTTTTGTTAATGGTGTCTTTCACACTTCTGATGAAGTTTAACTTATCCATTTTTTTTTCTTGTAAGGCTCATATTTTTGTGTTCTATCAAAGACACACTTACCTACCCCGAGATTGCCAATATTTTCTATGTTTTATTCTAAAAATGCTGTAATTTTAAGTTTTATTTTAGGTTTGCAGTCATTTTGATTGGATATTTGTGATAGTATGAAGTAATGGTTCATGTTTATTTTTTTCCACATGGATATCTTGTTGCTCCAGCATCAGTTTTTGAAAGACGTTTCTGTCCCCACTGAATTGCCTTGGAACTTTGTCAAAAGTTAATTGACCATATATGTTTTGGTCTATTTCTGGGTTCTCTGCTCTGCTCCATTGATCTCTTCGTCTATCTTTTTGCCAATATAACAAGTATAAAAGTTATCAAAAGTCCTCTTTTTTCCTTTTCTTTTTTAAAAATTCTTTGGTTTTAAAACCAAGAATTTTGCATTTAGATACACATTTTAGAATCAGCTTGTCAATTTCTAAAAGAAGAGCTCACTAGAATTTTGGTTGGGATTGTATTGAATCCATAGATTAATTTGGAGAGACTTGCAATACGGAGCCATCTAATCACTGAAGCTGATCTCCCTCTCCATTAATTTAGGTCTTCTTTAATTTCTCACAGCAGAGCTTTGTAGTTTTTGATATAGAGAGCTTGGTGTCTCTAGTTAGATTTTCCCCCAAGCATCTTTAATAAAGTGCTACTATTTTCCTGTGGTTTGCTGTTTTTATCTTGTGACCTTGCTAAGTGTTCGATCATTAATTCTAGTAGTTACTTTGTGGATTTTGTTTCTATAATTCAAATATCAAATAGGGACCTTTTTTTTTCTTCTTTCTGATCTTTTTGCCTTTTTTCTTATTGAACTAGCAAGGACCTCTAGTACAATGTTAAGTAGAAGTGACAGCAGGCATTCTTGCCTTAATTATGATCATAAGGGAAAAAATACACTCTTCCATCAAGTATGATTTTAGCTGTAGATTTTTCATAGATGTTCTTCACCAGTTTGAGGATATTACCCACTTTTTCTAGGTAACTCTTCTCTGAAAATTTGTATCGTAAGTATATGTTGAATTTTGTCAAATAATTCTAATTCAATTATTGGCTTTCTTTTTAGCCTTTTAATATGATTATTACACTGATTTTTTTCTGTGTGTTAAACCAACCTTATATCCCAAAATAAATCCAACTTAGTCTTGACGTATTATCCTTTTTCTTTATCTTGTTGGATTTGGTTTGCAAAAATTTTAAGGATCTTTGCCATCTCTGCTCATGAAGGATACTGATTCATAATTTTGGGGGGTCGGGGTGAAGGTCAATTCCTTTATAAGGCTTGGTTGTTAGTGTTATGCTGACATGATAAAATACATTTAGCAGTGTTTCCCTTTTCCTTTAATTTCTGAAGAAGTTTGTGTAAGATTAGTGCCATTTTTCCCATTGAAGTTGTGATATATTTCACTAGTGAAACCACCTGGGTCTGGGGGTTTCTTTTTGGGAAAGCTTTTAAGAGCATTCAGTTTCTTGATTAGATATGGGGTTATTCAGATTCTTCTCGTGTCAACTTTGGTAAGTTTATATTTTTCAGAAAATTTATTCATGTCATATAAAATGTGTTGGCATTAACTAATTCATAGTCTCTTATTAGATCTCTAATGATTGTAAGATATGTGGTGATAACTCTTTTATCAATGATGATATTAGCAATTTGTGTTCTCATTCTTTGCCCTTGCCTAGTTTGACTCTGGGTTTGTCAGTTTTTTTTGATCTTGTCAAAGAAGCAGTTTTTGCTTTAATTTTCTCTTCTGTTTTTCTCCTTTATTAATGTCTTCTCTTTACTTACTTCCTTCTACTTGTTTTGGGTTTTCTTATTTCTCTTATGATATCACCATTGACTCATGATTATTTAGAAGTGTGTTTAATTCCGGATATTTGGGGTTTTCTTAAATATTGTCATGGATTTCTAATTTTAATTATGTTGTGTTTAGAGAATACTCTATGTGATTTGATCCTTGGAAATAATATTGTTTTGGGCCCAGATACTGTCTTTTTTGATGAATGTGTATCATACATTTGAAAAGAAAGTATGTACTGCAGTTCATAAATGTAGTGTAGTATATGTGTCAGTTAGATTGTGGTGATAGCGTTATCCAGAGAGTCTATGTTTTCTTTTTTTTTTTTTGGTCTAGTTTGTCTATTAATTGTTGAAAAATGCATGCTGAAAAAGCTTACTATAATTGTGGAATTGTTCCTTTCTTCCTTTAATTCTGTTAAGTTTTGGTTCATATATTTTCAGGTTCTATTATTAGGTGCTTACACAGTCATAATTTTATTTCTTCTCTATATATTTTTACCAATATTAAATGCCCCACTGTATCCCTGGTAACACTCTTTGTTATGAAGTCTGACTAATCAATCTATTAACATTCTCCCAGCCTTCTTATTCTTACTGTTTGTATGGTATATTTCTTTTTATCCATTTGCTTTCAAATTTTTTGTGCCTTTGTGTTTAAGGTGTGTCTTTTATAGGCAGCATATGGTTGACTCTTGCTTTTTTATCTGTTTTGTCAATCTCTACCTTTTACTGGAATTAAATTAATATTTAATTATTAATATGGTTAGATTTAGGTCCATTTTGTTTGTTTTCACTATTTGTTTTGGTTTCCACTATTCCACCTTCATTGATTTCTGTTGATTATTTGAATATGTATTTGTATGCCATTTTAACTTATTGGATTTTGAATATATATCTTTTTATTATTTTGCTAGTGGTTGTCTAGGAATTAGAATGCATATACCTAACCTTTCACATTCTGTTGTACCATATCATTGTCAAATGCAGAAAATTTGCTGCGATATAGGCCCCTTTAATTCCCTTCCACGGTTCCTTATGTTAAAGTTGTCACGTGAATTACATCTGCATACATTTGAAACCTCTCCCAACAATGTTAAACACATATATGTATTTTAAAGAATTTAAGAGGGAAAATAGTCCTATATTCAGGTATTTACTATATGCCATTTTCAGAAATTCAGTTTTCCCTGTTATTATTGCCCTTCAAATTTAAAAACTTCCTTTATCATTTCTTCTGAGGCATGTTCTCTGTGTGATTTCTCTTAGTTTTTTTTTCTCTGAAATATCTTTATTTTACTTTTATTCTTGAAATTTTCCCTGGATATAGAATTCCAGGTTAACATTTCTTTCAGCGTTTTAAAGTTATTCCACTGTTTTCTGTCCTCCATGGCTTGTGATGACACATTTGTCCTCATTGTCACCATGTTCCCTTCTATTTAATGTGTTATTTTTCTGTAGCTTCTTTCAAGATTTTTTTCTTTATCTTTGGTTTTCAACAGCTTGATTATGATGTGTCTGGTTATGGCTTTCTTGATTTTGCATGCTTCTTGAATTCATACATTTATCAGCACATTTGGGGAGTTTGGGGCCATTGTTTCTTCAAATACTTTTTCTGCCCTAATATCTTGATCCTCTCCTTCTGGACCTTCAGTTACACAGAAGTCGGACCTTTTGATATTACATCACATCTCCCTGTAGTTCTGTTCTTCTTTATTTTCAATGTTTTATTCAGTCTGTTCTTGAGTTGGATACTTTTTATTGATCTCATTCTTTCCTCTCATCTCACTTATTCTTTCCTCTGTTACCTCCATCTTGCTCTTAAGCCCACCCAGGGAATTTTTTATTTCAGATTTTATATTTTTCAACTCTTAAGTTTCCATTTGTTTCCTGTTTGTAACTCCTGTCTCTCTGTTGAGATCACCTATCTTCTCATTTATTTCAAGTGTGTTTTCCTTCATCTTGTGGAGCATAGTTTAGTAGCTGCTTTGAAATCGTTCTCTTATAATTTCTACACCCAGGTCATTGCAGTGTTGTCCCCTGTCAATTGTTTTCTCTTGAGAATGGGTCACATTTTCTTTTATTTTGAGAAGTTTGGGACTATATCCTGGACAAAGTGAGTGTTATGTTGGGTAGACTTTGTGTTCTATTATAATCCTCTGGGGAATGTTGCTTTTGTTTTTGTTTAGTTTTGTTTTTAAGCAGGAATCAACCTGATTAAGTTCAGACTATGCATTCTAGCTCACGTTCTGTGGGCAGTGATTCACATCTCAATTCATTTCTTTAAGCCTCTGCTGTGCTGGTTTGGATCCAGACCACACGTCTGTAATACAGATGGGTTAGGCTGAGACTTGTGCAGGTTTACTTACATAATTAGAGGATCTCATTCTCTGGTGCCCTCTCCCCTTTTGTCCTCCCCCAGGGTCTATAGGAACTCCTTTCCCATAAGGATGGCAGGGTTCCCATCAAAGCTTCAGTTATCTGCACCAGGCCACTTCATGACTGGAGCCCACCCTCATGGCAAAAACATGAGAGAGAAAAAGCAAAGACCTGGAAATTCACCCTCATGCTTGTTTCTTCTCCGAGTTTTGACTCCCCCATTGAGTTCGCCAGCTTTTGTTTTCAGATTCCCAGGTAGTCGTTTTATTGTTTCCAGAGGCTATAGTTATAATCAGCAGGAGAGGTGGGCTGTATAGGGGACTTCTTACATTGCCATAAAGGAATTGGAACACGTGTATAATTTTTAAAAGCTGAAAAACAAGCAAAATTAAAATAATGCATGTAGAGATGCATAAATATGTGATAAAGCTATTTTTCAATAAAAGCAAGAGAATGAGAAACACAGCATTCTGAGGTTGGCCTCCTCTGGGGGAGGTGAGGGAGTGGCATCGGGGTGGAAAGCACAGGTACCTTCATAAGTGTTGGTAAGTTCATAACCTTGGTGGTAGGCTTATGGGTGTTCATGAGATTATGATCTTTCATAACCTATATAGCTTACAAACTCGCTTATATGTATCAAAAGTGGGGGCTTCCTAGGTGGCGCAGTGGTTAAGAATCTGCCTGCCAATGCAGAGGTCACGGGTTCGATCCCAGCTCCAGGAAGATCCCACATGCTGCGGAGCAACTAAGCCCGTGTGCCAAAAAAAAAAAAAAAAAAAAAAAAAGTGGCCTAAGTTAAAAATTAAAGAATATAATGGTTTGTTTAAAGACTTTGATTACCTATTGTTAAGCCATCCTTATGAAAATTTCTATTAACTGAGAGACTCACTGGGGGGAAAAATCCTGTTCTTAAATATGTTTGAAGCTCACTTGTCTTGAGAGGATGATGACTACTCTTAAAAAAAAAAAAAAAAAAAAAAAAGCATTAGGAAAATTCACAAGAAATTTTCTTGGTATATATTAAACTTATTTCCAAGAACATTTGTACACACACCCATACATGTTTATCTTCATTTCCAAAGATAACCCAGGCTGTGAATTTCCATGTAGAACACCAGCACAGGTGGGAGGGTCTGATCTGTGGGATAAATGCCTTTATCCTGTATCCAGACAGAAGTAGTTAGATCATCCACCTGTGGATTCTTACAACTATCCATCTCTGAGTGGGAGAAATACAAGAAAGGTTAGAACAAGATTATTGGAGTCAGAAATAAATAATTATCTTTGTATATTGCTTCATGATTTAAATCCCTTTCCACATATTTTTCAATTTATTTTTCAACAAAGTACCATTGTACCCATTTGACAAAAGAGGAAACTGAAGTTCTAAGTGCTTAGAAAACTTCCTCAAGCTCATATGGCTAATAGGGGCAGGATAAAGGCTTGAGTTGGGATCTTCTGCAGTCATTTAATTTGGGGGCTTTTTATTTCTTCTAAAGTCTTTTAACTTTTGTCCATCTTCTCCATATGTTAACAAGAATTTTCCAATAAAAAGACTTCCTGGTTATACATGTCTGAAATACTGAAAGCAAACTTAAATTTGTTTCTTTATTGAAAGACTTCTTGGAGTCTTTTGTGAATCTTCATAAAGTCTATTTGATATGAAATATTTTCCAAAACAATTTGACCTCATAATTTGTTATTCATGGAGGCTTCTGCTCTGCAGAACACACTTGAGAATAGCTGCCATGTGACATTTATTCCACCAACACTCATAAGAATTTTATAGAATTCCTACTCTGTACCAGGCCTGGCACTAGGTGCTGGCAGATCAAAGATACTAAGATCTAAGTATTGGTATGTCCACAATTCCTCTTTGATCCACACACTCCCTGAAACATGCAGCCAGGGCTGGGAGAGTTGTTAGCACAGCCTGGGGTTAGTCACTGCTATGGACTGAATCATGTTTCCCCCAAATTCAGTGTGAAGCCCTACCCCTCAATGTGACTATATCTGGAAAAAAAGGGCCTTTAACCAAGTAACTAGGGTTTAACCAGGTTGTAAGAGTAGGGCCCTAATCCAATAGGTCTGTGGCCTTATAGGAAGAGAAAGTGAGAGACAGAGGTCTCCCTCTCCCTCTGCCACTCTCTGCCATGTGAGGACTCAGTGAGAAGGCTGCTGTCTGTAAACCAGGAAGGGAGTCCTCACCAGAGTCTGACCAGGCTTGGTATGCAGATCTTAGACTTCAGCCTCCAGAACTGCGAGGAAAACAATGTCTGTGGTTTAAGCCCCCAGTCTGTGGTACTTTGTTGCATCCTGAGCAGACTAAAACAGTTGCCCAACTCTCAACAGAGGACAGCGGGAAAAACGGAATCAAACTCACTTTATAGACACTGATGGGAGCAGAAGAACAGACCTGAACCACCAACTCTACGTCTTGCCTGCTTCTCATCCCAGTTCTGAGGCTTGATTCATTAGCTCACACAGTTCTCAACTTAAGGACTTTAACAGTTAGTATCTAACATATACAAACAGCTCGTACAGCTCAATATCACACACATACGTGCACACACACACACACACAAAATCAAGAAATGGGCAGAAGACTTAAACAGACATTTCTTCAAAGAAGACATACAGATGGCCAATAGGCACGTGAAAGATACTCAACACCACTAATTATCAGAGAAATGCAAATCAAAACCACAACAAGGGGGCCTTCCCCAGTGGCACAGTGGTTAAGAATCTGCCTGCCAATGCAGGGGACACATGTTCAAGCCCTGGTCCAGGAAGATCCCACATGCCGCGGAGCAACTAAGCCCATGTGCCACAACTACTGAGCCTGCACGCTACAGCCTGCAAGCCACAACTACTGAGCCCATGTACCACAACTACTGAAGCACCCGTGAAGCACCTAGAGCCCGCACTCCTCAACAAGAGAAGCCAACTCAATGAGAAGCCCGCACAGCAACAAAGAGTAGCCCCTGCTCTCTGCAACTAGAGAAAGCCCATGTGCAGCAAGACCCAAAGCAGCCAATAAATAAATAAATTTATTTTAAAAAAAACACAACAAGGTATCACCTCACACTGGTCAGCATGGCTATCATTAAAAAGTATGCAAACAATAAATGCTAGAGAGGCTGTGGAGAAAAGTGAACCCTCGTACATTATTGGTGGGAATGTAAATTGGTGCAGCCACTATGAAGAACAGTGTGGAGGTTCCTTAAAAAACTAAAAATAGAACTGCCATATGATCCGGAATATCTGGAAAAGATGAAAATTCCAATTCGGGTGCAGAGCTGAGGGCCTGGGGCTGATGTCCCACCCCTGGCGTTCACCCCTGTAGGCCCCTCTGAACCTGACCTGTCATTCATAAGAGCAAGTCCCCCTCTGAGAGGGGGCGGGGCTCCTACACTGTCCTTTCATGGCTGGAATGATGATAATGTTAATTATGCTGATAACCACTGTTCATTGACCACTTTCTGTTTACCAGTCACAGTGCTAAGTATTCGACAAACGTGGTTTCGTCTGAGTCTTGCAGCAACTCTATATCATGCATATTAATGGTGTCACAAAGGAGGGAAGTAAGAGGAGGGGGATTCCTAAAATCAGCTGGTGCACTGCCCAGTAGTGGCAGCAAGGGCCCTACAGATGAGCCTGGGAACTGATCCCCAAATGTAAGCTGATTTTTCAAGATTATGATGGAGAAGTCAAGCCAAACTCTTCAGGCTCACTTTTACCTACAATTAAGAGCTGCTTGATAATAGGCTTATAACTGTAAGCAGATGACTTGGCAGTGCTATAGTGGTTCCACCATCCCTAGGTATATGTACAGTTAACAGACCCACAATCCTCACAACTCTCCCTTAGCAGGCGTCATTCATTGCCTTTGCCTTCGGTTGGCAACCAAATTCTATTACTATTTTCTCGTTCTTGAATGATACCTTACTGTTATTTCAGCTTTATCACTATTTACATAATTTGTTGTAGGTTCTCTTCACCGATAGTGAGTGGTAAGGTACACGGACATATTTTCACCAGTTATTTTCCAAGAACTAGATTGAAGAAATATATATATCATACTTGCTAAACCACATGAAATTGCCCACATTCAATCATTTTTACCTTAGGTGAAACCATATGAAACTATGTTCGACCATGTTTGACCTATGAAAATGGCAGTTTCATATGGTCCAACATAATAGTTCAAATATAAATTATTCTTACCTCTTTTGCTAGACAATTGTATGCATCATTCCCTCCAAATATGTGTGGACAGTGATACTTATTGGTGTTATCTTGCCAATGAATTTGTGTTATCTAAATAATTTGCAACATACTACTATTATATGTTAATTGTAGGAAACTTGTAAGTTAAGTTTGCATATTTTTTCTGTGATCCGAGATCTTGATTGTAAGCTCATACTCTTTCTTGATAAGCTGTTCTCTCATGTTCCTCTCTAGTTCTTCATCATTACCTGATTCCTTTTTCACTGGGAAGTGGGTATGGATAGGACATACAGACCTTGGGGTCTTTTGTGTCACCTTACTAGACCCTGGTCAAAGAAGCTTGAAAAGCACGACTTTATGGGCTAAGGAGGTTTTCCAGGTTCACAGCTAGTAAGTGTGGATTAGGATTCAGATCCAAGCCAGCTCGCCTTGCAGATAGAGGACATGATGCACATTTTGGTAAATAGCATCATTACACTCCTGTGGCTTCCTGAACAGGAAAACCCAGATTTCCTTGGCTTCTATCTAGAGAAATTAGGACGCCAACATTTATTGAGTGACTATTGCTTGCCAGCCACTCTGTTCAGTCTGTTAGGTTCAACCTCATTTAATACAGCAACAAACCCTCTGAGGTTGATGTCATTAATCCATACTGGTGGAGAAATAGTTCACAGGCTGGAATACTAACTCACTATTGCAGAACCAGTAGGTAAGTGGTGGGAGTAGAGAGCAAACTTCAAAACTCATTTGATTGTTCACCACACTGCCTTTTCTCTTTCCTCCCCCACATCCTCAACCTTCTGCCCCTATGTTCATCACCGAATCCTATGGGTTCTACTTATCTGTCTCAAATCTGTCTCTCCACCATCGCTACTACCACTGCTCTAACACTGTCCGTCCCATGGACAAATGCAGCAGCATCCTCGCCTCTGCCCTGTCTCAGACCCTCCCCATCCTGCTGTGTGGCCTCCAACTTGCTCCACAATCTCACACACAGATCTGATCATAAGCCACCCCTCCAGTGGCCCTGCAGTGCTTGCAGGGTATACGATGAAAACAATCCAGCTTTCCAACCTACCTTCCTGTCCTTGTCTGCCAACACTCCCTACCCCAACTCCCACCCCACTGACCCTCCAGCCCCTCGCATTCCCTCTAACACCCATGACCTCTCCAGTCCAACTCCTCCATGTACTAACTACCCAGGGCACCTGGAGGGGCTTTTTTTCTTTTTTAATCTACCCACCAGTTCTCCACCCGGCAAATTCTACTTCCTTCAAGGTCAGTTCCAATGTCAGTGCTTGTGGGAGAACCATTCCAGACTCTGCTTGGCAGTCCCTAGCTCCTCCTCTTTATATCCACAGGACTTTGTACCCTTTTTAATTAGACTGTTTATGTTGAATGATAGCTAGTTGTTGAAATGTCTAATCTATTTTTCCCACTTGATAATGAGCCTCCAGGGGATAAAGATCATGTCATATTTGTCTTTGGATTGCCAGCATTCAGAAAAGTGCATGGTATAAGGTCAGTACTCAGTAAATGTTCACTAATGTACGAACAGTCTCTCGTGCACTTAGGAGCGTCCTGAGAAGCTGTTCAGTACAGCAAATTGAAAACTGAACTAGAAGGAAGCATGCTTGGATTATAGTCTGGGCTCACCTACCAACTGGCTGTGTCACCAGGGATAGCACTGATCTGGGTCTCAGTCTCCTCACTTATAAAGGTGGGGGACATCTGAATGCCCTTCCAGGGCTCACATCCCAGGATGCAAAAGATTTGAAGGCTTATCCCTAAAAATATCTCTTTTTCTCATCAAAAGGGAAAGACCTTATACCTCTTCTAAGGAGAGTCATGGCACACAACCAGGAGCATCTAGCTAAGACCCCCGTCATCAAGTTCAAGCAACAGGACTTTTACTCCTTGCGGGATTATTGCCTAGACAGAGGCCTGCTGTTTGAGGATGACACGTTCCCTGCTGAGACTTATTCTATAGGTCTGCAGCTGCTCGAGGGGAAAAACCTCTCCAACCTAAGCTGGATGCGGCCCAAGGTAAGTGAGCCTCCCCGCCAGGGACATGCCCAGCTGCTGGGCCCTCTGACTATGGTACCTCCCACTGAAAGGATGGGCCTGAGGCCTGGTTTTCAGGGATGGCCCAAACCAAACTGCAAGGAGACTGAAATTCACCTGGTACCTCAGCTACGGTGTTGTATCCAAAGTGGGATGGGAAGACCCTGTACCAGGAAGCAGGACCCCAGTTCTAACACAGCATGTCAGTAGATTACATGCCTCAGGATTCCCATATGAAAAATGGGAAAGCACGGATAGGAGGATGATAGTAGTAGCTGTGGGGTCTCTTCCATCTCCAGAAATGAGCCCCCTGTCTGTCTTCATCATTCTTTTTTTTTTTAATTTAATAGTATGTTTTATTTTTTAAAAATTTTTATTGGGGTATAAATGATTTACAATGTTGTGATATAGGTATTAATAAGGAACATCTCTTGATGACATCTGTTTTTCTTTCTACCTCATTTATTCCTTTGACAAATATTGTATCTTTTTGCATCCTAGGCCTTTACTCTCTTCCTTATGTGTTCCTTTTGCTCTTTTATTCTTTGTCTTCTTTTTTTTTTAAAGCTCTTTATTAGAATATAATTGCTTTACATTGTTATGCCAGTTTTTGCTGTACAACAAAGTGAATCATCTGTATTTATACATACATCCCCATATCCCCTCCCTCCCTGCAACTCCCTCCACCCTCCCTGTCCCATCCCTCTAAGTCCTCGCCCTTTACACTGTTCACGTATCACTGTCTTTATCTCTTTTCTTTCCTCATTAGAATTTACTCAAAGGAAAGATAACGTGTTAGTCCCTTATACAATAGGATGAATTTCAATAATTGCCTTTCCTCTTTCATGTATATCTGTTATTTTCAATCTTGTAAAGGCCGATCACCTATAAAAGAGTTTTAAACATCAGCTGCAAAATTAGGGAGATATTTCACGGCAATGTTCAAACCCCTGACTCCCCTAGCCAAGTAGATGACCACTAACTCCACCTTGCCACCAGGCAAGCCCTGTTGGTTTTTCTAGAACTATCTCAGTTTCAGAGCATGAAGGTGCAAAAGAAATTTCTCAGCCCACTCAACATTCTCATAATAGCATTTTCATTGATGCAAAGTAACTGGCTAAGGGCCACTTTGAGGGCCCTGATGCTCAAACCCCCTGTTCGTGCTTCCAGAAGCAGCCAGCAGAACCTAGAATAAAAGAAAAGAATATGATGTCTAGTAAGCTAATGATTATAATATCAGCAAGTCTTACTGAATGCGAATGAAACGCCAAATACTCTGGAACGCACTCAGTAAATCCAGGTTAGATTATAAGAACAGGTTTGTTTTTTTTTTTTCTTTTTTATTGAAGTATAGTTGATTTCAATGTTGTGCCAGTCTCTGCTGTACAGCAAAGTGATTCAGTTATACACATATATACATTCTCTTTTTTATATTCTTTTCCGTTATGGTTTACCACAGGATATTGAGTCTAGTTCCCTGTGCTCTACAGTAGGACCTTCTAAATGTAATAGTTTGCTTTTACCAACCCCAACCTCCCAGCCCATCCCTCTACCTCCACCCTCTCCCCCTTGGCAACCATAGGTCAGAATAGGTATTTTCTGATGACATAGAACAAGATATAAACTCTGGAGGTACTAACTCTTGTCCTAACTCAGGACTGATTTGTAGCTTTGGGGAAGGGAAGAGTGAGTGGGGATCAGGTGGGGCTTAGTTAAGAAGGGGCTGATTAAGCTTCTAGACCGCATCTTACCAGCCAGAGGCAATAAGTCCCCAACAATGACTCCCTTCTTCTGGACTTCACCCCTAAGGAAAGCTGAGCAGAGAACTCTATTTAAAGCTTGGAAGGATTATATTTTTCTCCCTTTGTTATTTTCAGATGAGATTCTTTTAGAATTTTTTTTCATAAGGTACTGAGCAGTAAATGTGAGACCATATTTATAGAATTTATAACATTTTTATTTAGAAAGGGTTGAGAATTTTTTTTATCCAATTCCAGAAATACCCTAACTTGTGATGTCTTTTGGGGTCAAGGAGAAACTGAGGCAAACAGAAATGAAATGACTCGCAGAGAATCATGCTAGGAACCCAAAATAGAGGCAGCCAGGGGCCACATATGTTTTTCTCAACCGAAAGCCTACCCACCCAAAAACTCTACCAGGCGGTCATGTTTTATTCCAGCATTTCTCTTAAAATATATATGTGCATGTGTCGTGTGTCTTTGTGTCCCTTATCACAGCTGGCAGCACTTACACGTGTATAGTATTTTCCAGAGCTTTCTATAGGTCTTCTTTGTTGCTTGTTCTTTCCCAGTTTTGTGAAAGAAGAGGGTCAGGCAGATGATGTGACTTGCACAAAGTGACTCAGTGAGGGAAAGAGCCAGGATTTAAACTAAAATATCTGACTCCACATACTGCACTTTTCCTCACATAGGATTGTATGCCCCACAGGACTCTGTTATAGGATTTGGATGAATGAATAAGGGCCTGAATGAGTGACTCTATCCACAGGCACCTGAAATGGGCTTCAAGCTCCAGATGTATAATAGAGAATTCTTGAGTTGACCTGTTTTCCAAGTAAGATGGTAGAGGAGAAAGCCGATGTACTCACCCCTTAAACCTGGTGACGTCCCTGACTGCCACAGCTCACAGCTGTGGCTAAAAAGGGCCTCGGAAGAAAAGCTCCAGCCGGTGTGGCCCCATCCTACCTGTAATAACCAGCACTTACTTAGTGTGACCACATGGCAGGCCAGGTTTGAGTGCTTTGACTCATTGAATCCTCATAATAACGCTATGTGGAGGTACTATTATTCGCCCCATTTTAGAGATGAGAAACAGAAACAGAGAATTAAGTGACCTGCCTCAAGTGTTAGAGCAGGGATTTGAATTCATTCCTGACACCACACTCTGTTGCCTCCCATAAGGCTTCATCATAAGCTCCTGATGTGTTTTAGGCTCCTGTTTGCTGCTAATAATATCTTGTGCACCAATAGAATCTGCTCCTTTGTCTGGGTAACGAGGAATCAATCTCTGTGTATGTTCTGCCCTTCTTTCCAATTTTTTTTTTTTAGGTGAAAAGAATGAGGATAAAAATGGTACCAGTAACTAACAAGATTATTTTAAGGAATAAATGAAGACAATACTTAGAACATTGTCTAGCACATTGTAAGCACTTACTAAACACTAGCTGTTGTTACTATGATGAAAGGGATGGCGTAGAGTAGCAAGCACGGGGGCCATCCCCTAGGATTCCTTGCACTTTCACTGTCCAGTCATCTTAGCTTCAGTCTTCAGCCAATTTCAGAAAACACTTAAGGAGAAGTGTGGGTCAGAGGAAACCATTTGGGGAGCCCAGGGGAGCCTGGCAGGGAGTGTGCATGGTGCATTTCTTCTCACATTCTGCTGCCTGTCACTATTAGAGGGTTGCCTCCCAATCTGGAGCTTGCTCAGTGCCTGACCAGAGGCCTGACTGGCATCCCCTAAACTTCAGTTATATAATGACCGAGGTGGCACCAGTTCTTCTTAGCCCATTTCTGCATTCTAGGCTTTTCTAGATAACGGGAAATCTTCATACTCTAGGCAACTGCTAAACCATCATGGGTATCATTCTACCTCGAGTGCTCAGCCAGGCTTGGTAGGTTCTACAACAGTGCGAGAGTCAGGGGCATGAAATTAGGCTCAGCTTTCTATGCCTCATGAAGAAGAAAAGTTGTTTCGCATCCGTAGTTCACGTCCTCTCTCTCTCTCTCCCCTTTTGCCTACCTCTTCCTTCCTCTTACCTTCCCTCTCTCTAACAATTAGCCCTAATCCATTTTGCTGCTGTAGAAGCTCCTTCTATTGCTTCCTTCAGCTTTTCTGGGTAACCAGAAATTTCTGGCTACCCAGAAATTTAAGGAATTGGTAACCCACTCCCCATACCCTCCCTCCCACTAGCAGGCAGTCAGGTTCCGTAAATGCCTGTGACTGTGCCTGGAGTAAATGGCACTGGAAGGACCCCACTCCTCATCCTCAGTGCTTTCTGCAACCCCAGCCTCAGCAAGAGACAGTGCTGAGAATTACACTTATACTTGGAGACTCTACGTGATAGCTCCCTGAACTGAATTTGGCACTTAGGGTCACTTTCTTCTGAAAATTTTGTTTCATGAATAATAACAAATTCCATCTATCAAGCATGTACCTATGCTAGGTATTAATCTAAGCACTTTACATATAACATTTCATTTAATTATCATAACAGGCTTATGAGGTAGATATTATTATCCTCATTTAGTAGATCAGCGCTGTCAAATAGAACTCTCTGCAATGACGGAAATGTCCTTTGTGTCCGTACAGTAGCCACTAGTCACATGTTGGTATTGAGCAATTGAAATGTAGCTAGTATGACTGAGGTATTGAAGATTTGATTTGATTTAATTTAATTTAAATGTAAGTAGCTAATATGGCTTATGGCTACCATATTGGAAAGCACAGAATTGTGGACATAGATCTCCACAGCAGAGTTACCGATATGGCAGACTGAGGGATTGAAGTTTCATCTTTGTCCCCATTCTTCAGTGAAAAACATGTTCATTGCTCAATTGAAGGATGGGCTGTGGGCCCAAAACATGTTCAGGGCTCAGCACCCAGCCCCACTGTGGGTTCTGGCCTGTGGCTACCCCGGCATGAAGCATCGCTGATCCAGACAACAATGTTCACCCTCCAAGTAACCAGAGCAGACTTTCCCAAAGGATCATTTACTAGAAATGATTCACCTTGGTTTCAATATGAGTTATTCTGGAAAGGAAGGGGTTAACAAAGTGGCGCTCTGAATGTAGGTTGTGAAGGCAATAGGTAACAGAGGGCGACAGAGAACACGCCAACAGCCAATTGCCATTGCGCCAAAGAACTTTGATTCCAATAAAGCAAAGTTCTCTAGAAAAAAATAGAAAAGGGGAGTGACACTGCCACCTGGCCCAGCCTGAACTCTGGCCACCAGCTGAAAGGGCCTGTGTCTGAAGGCCTACACGCTAAACCTGGTGTTTCCTCGTCCAAGAGCAGCACACCATCTGGAGGAAGGCACGAGGAGCCTTTGAAAAGAGCACAGGATTCACTGTCCAAAACATGGGAAGTGATGCTGCGTTAGAAGGGACACCTCCAGAGACAAGTGTAGGGGAGTGCCTGGTTTGGTACCACTCAGAAATGGGGATGGGTGTGGATGCAGAGGGAAAGAGGGGAGAGGTTGAGATCTGCTATAGGACGTAACCAATAGGAACTATAGAGATATATCCTGTTTATTTAGTACGAGGGATTGGCACACATAATTTTATGGAGGCAAAGGCGTCCCACCCAGGAAAGCTGATGGTGTAGTTTAGTGTAAGTGGAAAGGCCTGAGGACCGGGAGGACTGGGGATGTACTTCCCAGTCCCAGGGCGGGAGAAGACCAGTGTCCCAGCTCAGCAGTCAGGCAGAGAAGGGGTGAATTCTCCCTCCCTCTATCTTTTCTTCTATTCAGGCTCTCAAAAGATTGATTGCCCTCCCCAACGTGGATGGGTATCAATCTTCTTTACTGAGTCCGTTGATTCGAATGCTAATATCATCTGGAAACACTCCTTAGAAAGCATGTGTAGCCAAATATCTGGGCTCTCCATGAGCCAGTCAAATTGACACACAGAATGAACCACCACAGCTTCCTTCTGTACAAATATGTTGCAGAGACCACAAAGGGCCAGTCCATTTCACAGAATCAGAGAACACGGAAGACCCTGCCCGCTGGTGTGGTCCGTGGGGAAGGCACTCTGGGGGTGGAGTGCCTGATGCATAGCTGCTTCCTGTGGGACCTAGGATAACTCACTTAACCTCTCTGAGCCTGCTCCTTGCCCTGGCCGGGCCTCAGGATCACCTGAGGAGCCGTGTGCATCCTGAACTCTGCCTCCCGCTGACCTACTGAATCCAAGCGGTGGGAGGCGGCCTCCTGCAGTCTCCGTGTCTGCGAAGCTCCTGGGTGATTCTGAGTCACACTTGGGGTGGAGACTGCCCATCACAGTCTTACAACACTCACTCACTGCCCTGGTGTGCCTGGCCCACCTGGTGACAGGGGGCCTGCCCAGAGCCAGCGGGCTTTTATCTTCCAACATCTTGACCTGTTTCCTCTGTGGGCCTGGCCTCAGAAAGTCAGCCTGGCAGACTGAACTGCTTCTGGGTGTAATTTCTGCCTCCTCCTCTTTTGCTCTTTTTAGATCACCCAGGACCCCTCTAAAGCCCAGGGTGAGGAAGGAACAGGCAGCTCAGGACAGGAGACAAAAATGCCAGTTTGGTGCCCAACTTTGATGCACATAATTCTAGTGTTTGCCCATAAACTTGATGTTGACAGTTGATTTCTTTATTTGAAATAATTGCCCTTAAATTTTCATAACATTGAAGTATCCTTCTATTCCTAATTAACTAAAATTTTGGTTTTTTCATTTTCAATTTTGTTATTTTGATAAATCAGAGAAAGTTTGCATTTATCAAATGCCTTTAAGGCATTTATTGGAAAGAGAGCAGTTGTTTCTCCTTTGGCCCATGTCATGGCATTTTATAGCATTAGATATCCTGATAGAAAACCATCCCGGTATCCTGCATTTGTATGGCAAATCCTACTTGATGATAGTGGGTTAGTTGTATAATTTATGGTTAATTCATTTGCCGGGTATTTATTTCAGTATATTTCTGTAAGTGAAATCAGTCTGTGGGGTGTGAGAGTGTGTGTGTGTGTGTGTTTTCTCTCAGGTTGGGCATCGAGGCTGTGCTGAGTTCTTAAAATAAATGGTGGCAGGATTCTTTCTTTTTTTAAACGCTGAAACTGTAAGCAACATAGGAATTATTTCCTGAAAATTTGAGAGAACTCAGCAAGATAATTGTGTGTACTTAGAAGCCTTGACAGAGATATTAGGGAGATATTCTTTGATCATTGAAAAATATTATTACAAGGTTATTGATTTTCAGATTATTTACCAATTTGGCTCATTTGGGGGCATGTTAATTTTTGTCAGAAAATCGTCAGTATGTTTAAACTAATTAGTACAGAATTTTACATCATGTTTTTATATTGCTAAAACCTCATTTCTATTTCTAACTTTATTTGGGTTTCTCTACCATATCAGCCAAAGTTTGAATCTAAGTAAACCTTCTCCCCAAACACAAGAATGCATTTGCTTTACCGATCTTGCTGTGTTTCTATTTTGTAATTCACCAGTTGTTCTCTTCATTTTCTTCCACCTATGTTTGTGAGGCTCTTTGTCTTTTTTCTTTCTAGTATCTATAAGTTGACTGTGTAATTCACATTTTTTTCTCTCTTGTTTAATAATGAATGCATTTGAGATGCTGGGTTTATCCATGAGTATGGTCTTTGTAATTTTGCAAATATTACAGAAGCAGGGAATCAATATTTATTGAACAGGTCCGTTGTCTGATACTATGCTAAGTATTTCACATCCTTCCTCATTTGTAAAATGCGAAGACTCCTGCTTTGCAAGTCTGTCTGGAGACCATTGTGAATGAAGCATCTAGTCCTGGGCGACGGTTTGGTAACGGCAGCCAGGGTACCAATGACTTTCTCATTTTACATGTTTTACACACGAAGAAACTGAGGCTCAGCAAAGTAAAGGGAGTTGCTCCAGGTCACCCAGGGAACAATGTGGGTAGGATTCCCCACCAGGCTTGGCTAAGCTGACTCTCAGCACACCCACCCCTCCTCTGCCCATCACCGCCACGGGCAAACCAGGGGTAAATGACGAAGACGCTGAGATTGTGGGTGGGTCAAGAAAGTTAAGCCACACTGTCTGTCTTCCCCGTCCGAAAACCCAGTGACCTCTACGCTCTTCTTTAATTCCCCAGTGGAGGATCTCCAGCTGGCCTCCACTGAGACCTTGAGTTCCCTTTCCCAGTAGAAGGGGAGGGGACAGCTAAAGCCACTGAAGTGCCCACGTTGCTCTGACACTGGGAGTGTCGCTCCCTCCAGGGTCCTGCGGAAAGCGCTGCCCTTCCTACTGGTGTTGGGACAGACCCTGAGTTCTGCGCAGCCAGGGGTAAAGCATAGTCAGCTCAATGCTTCCATCGCCAGGGCCTGAGCCTGAGCGGCCCCCTCCTGGCCATAAGAGAGGGCCAGTTCTGTGCAGAGAAGACGGTGGGAGGAGGCCTGGTGAGGTGGGATGGCTCACTTGTTTGCCCCTTGGCGGCTCCACCAGGAAACCAGCAGTTTACAAAAGGCTCACAGGTCTCACAAGGTACAGGACTCCACACATTTGTGGCTGTTGAGTAGATGAATCCATTTCCACTTTGCAGCCCTTCTCTCTGCAGACTTATTTGTCAATGTGAAAAGAAATGATACAGGAACAATTACCAAATTATGCAAATCCATGCAATGGAAATCCAGGAAGAGCTTCACAGAGAGGATGCTGAGGATAATCCTATGGGCTCCTGGCAGCAGGAAAGCCTAGAGGCTGCCTGGGATCTTCTGGAATCAGTCTGTGCGTTAACCAAGGAGTGGGCAAAGACCTGGGGGATGCACATCCTGCATCCTGTACAGCACGTGGCTGCACTTGAACCTGGAGCTCAGAATGTCTACACAGAGATGACATTTTACAAGGAAAGTGTGATTATGCTTATAAAACTTTCCTGTAATAAATGCATCCTATTCTTTTTTTTTTTTTTTTTTTTTGGTTATTTATAAACTCTTAATGAAACACTGCTATTGGACCAGGATGGCTGATCATTTGATGTAAGGATCCTGAACCCTTATCTCTTCATGCAGTTTGCTTATTCATGTATTGCCTGTCTGGTCAGTTACATATATACCCCTTTGACATCTGTCTTGCTATTAACAATAAAACCTGAAGAATGAGGGCAACTTTCCTAGCTCAGATTTTAAACACCTGTTTAAGAAGTTACTTGTAACCTCTACCCCTCAAAGACAAGGAGAGGGACGTCTTGGGTACCACACTGGGAGATAGAGGAATGAGAGATTCTTATGGCTTCCCCCTCCCCTTTTCTAAGGATTTACTGAAGGGTAAATCAGAGCCCCACTTCATCCTGGAAGGTGCAAGCAGATTCGACATCCAACAAGGAGAGGCAGGTAAGAACTCCACCTCTTGCTTTCCAGCCCTGGATTGAGGCAGACTGCCCAAAGTCAGCCTCTGAGTACTGGCTGGGGTGGGGGTGGGGGGTGGGCACGGGGAGGGCAGTGCCCACCTGCACCCACAGAGTGCTGCCCCAGCTTCTGAGGAGGCAAGGCTGGCACGCTTGGTGTTGCTGTGGGTGGACTACTCCTGCCCAGACCCTCAGCCTGCAAGTTGGCTCAGCAGTGGGTGTGCAGAGCCCTGTGGGCAGAGGAATTAATCAAAGAAAAGGAGAAAGTAGACACAGAGTTTAATTTGAGCGCTGAGTAGAGGGAAACAAACGTTTATTGAACTTTTGTAAGGCTGTCCTAGATACTTTGCATATGCTATTTCATCAACACCCTGCAACATTCCAATGTGGAATTGAGGGGTCCAAGAGGTAAAATAATTTCCTTCATGTCACATAAGTCATATGTGATGGAGTTGGGTTCAAATCCAGGGCTATGTGACTCCCTTCCACCCACCAGACAGGCACGGGGCGAAGTTGTTGCCAAGAGCTGAGGAGTGTGGATGGGGGAGAGGAGGGCCTGCCTTGAAGGGAGGCCCCTGGGTGGTATCAGCTGTGGCCAGTTGATACCCCTGAGCAAGAAGCCAAGAGTGAAGGGGTGGGACTGCCTGGGCAGGGAAAGTGGACAAGAAGCCCAGAGACAGAAAAATAAGACGACAACCCTTCTGAGAGCCAACTCAATGTCCTTCGAATGCCACTTTCTAATTTATGCCCGTGCATTTGGACTTCACCTGGTGAATCATAGCATCTTGGGCCAAGTTGATAGAAGCCTGCCTGGCTTGCTTTCTGTGTTAGGAAAAGTCCCCTCCAGCCAGTAACCTGCTAACTGGAGAAGGGATCTCTCCGAGGGCATCTTTGTGGCTTCTGCACCCAGCACCATGCCTGACATGAAATGGCATTCAAGTCATTGACTGTGTGAAGGTGGAAAGAAGACTCAGGAGAAGGGGTTGAGCTTGTTCAAAAGGGCTCACAGAGACCTTCAAGGAGAAACTCAAGGCCACGTTCCCTTGATGGGGAGGAGGGGGGAATCTCTATGTGGGCTGGAGAGGCTCCGTGACAGGGACGGACTGAGTAAATATCAGCAAAGTAAAACATAAATCTGTTTTCCCCCATTTTAGAGAGCACCACTGTCACCAATGCTGGCATCTAAACTTGCTGTAACTTTAGTTCTGGGCACCGCTGGCAAAACGAGAATCAGAAAGCAGGTTGACCCACCAGCTCTGCCAGAATTTGGCTGGGGCTCTCCTGACCTCATTACCATCACCATCAGCACCAATTCCAGCATCACACCCACCCCAATACTACTCCACCCCATCACGACATCCACCCCCATCACTCCCATCACCACCACCCCTATCTCCATAACCACCACCATCACCTTCTCTATCTTGCTTGGAACTGACCCCAGTGAATCTTTCCCCCCATTCTCCTCTCTCAGACAGAAAAAAATGCATTATTCAGAAGGAGATGGGTGGACTCTGTGCAGTGCATGGGATGGGGCTTCCAGGTGTGTCCAATCAGCTTCTCACGGCTTCTGTTTCCTCCCAGGAGATTGTTGGTTCCTGGCAGCACTGGGGTCCTTGACACAGAACCCACAGTATCTGCAGAGTATCCTCATGGACCAAAGCTTTTCATACCAATATGCGGGGATTTTCCATTTTCGGGTAAGTCTGCTGCTGGGATGCTCCTTAAATGAGATTCTCTGTGAGCACAGGGAGGTGACTGTCATGAACGTTCTCTTAGTCTGGCACCCCGAGATGTGGAAGAGACACTTACGTGTAGTTACTCTGCATTCGCTCCCCAGAAGGATTTGAGCTCATAGTCCGACAACATATAGGGAAGATGAAAGTTAAAGTGTTTTCTGCAAATAAAAAGAATGGCAGAAACAATCAGTAAAGAAGAGTCATTGATCAAGATCCCTGCACGTCATCAATATCCCCTCTGTCTATTCCTGTGCCATATCTTGTTATTTTGATTCCTGTAGTTTTAGGGTGAGTTGTAACCTCTGGTGGGATAAGTTCTCCTTCATTATTCATTATTTTTTCCTCAAAAGTATTTTATCTTGGGGCTTCCTAGGTGGCACAGTGGTTAAGAATCCGCCTGCCAATGCAGAGGTCATGGGTTCAATCCCAGCTCCAGGAAGATCCCACATGCTGCGGAGCAACTAAGCCCGTGTGCCAAAAAAAAAAAAAAAAGTATTTTATCTTGGTGATTCTTGCACATGTATACTTCTATGAGAATTTTTAAATCATGGTATCTAATTAAAAAGAAAAGAGACTGTGATACAGAATAGAGCAGCGTCAAATTTATGTATTAATTTGGAAGAATCACATTTTTATTATTGTAATTATTCCTTTCCAAAAACACAGTATATCTTTCCATTTATTCGGAACTAGTTTTATGCCCTTCAATAAAATATTACAGTTATGTTTTGATGTTCATGCTCTACCCTTCTTGGTAAATGTATTCTCAGGTATTTTACAATTTTGTAGCTAATGTGAATGATTTTCCTAACTAGAAGTTGCCAAAAAGAGGAAAGTTATTCCTTATTTTATGTTAAATTGTATCTAGTCACCTTACCAAATTCTTTTATTAGTTCTAAATTTTTTTCTTTAGTAGTGTCTGGATTTTTAATATTATCAACAAAGATAATTTTGTTCCCTCTTTTAATATTTATAGAGCTGATTTTACTCTTTTGCCTTGTTGTGTTAATTAGAAGGTTGCAATTTTGAATAAGAGTGACAAGAGCAAAGTCCTGCCTTCTTTTGATTTTAGTGATATACTTTTCTGGTTTGTCATTCTTTTAATCCACTGTTAGATTCAATTTGCTAAAACTTTTATTAAAATTTTTACATATGTATCACACGTAGAATTGATTTCCCACTGTTTTTGTTTTTACTATGGAGTTATGCTAGCTTTTTAATATGAACCCACTGAGATTTACTTTGATCTGAAATAGCTTGTATAATGGTTGTTAATCATTGATTATCTGTTCTTTGAAAGTAAAATAGACAATAGTTAAATTGTCTGGACCTATCTCCTTTTTAAATATGATCTCTTTAACTCTTCCAATGTGTTCAATAACTATTGATCTGCTTGGGCCTCTTATTTCTTCTGGAGTTAATTCTTGAAATTGATATTTTGCCAAGAGAAAGAGAATCAGCTGTTTCTTCTATAGTTCCAAATTTATTACCTGAAAGTTGCTTATATAATTCTCTGAAAATTTATTTAATTTCTTCTAATTTGTGGTTGAGTCTACTTTATCAATCCCTACACTATGTTTATTTTTCCTTTTTTTCTTAATCCAGCTTTTCTTAATCCAACTAATCTGCTGTATTGGTTTCTGAATGACTCAACTTTCAATTTTCATTGTTCTTTCTATTGAACTTGAAAAACAGTTCCTACTTTCAAAACTATGATCTCACCTTCACACTCATCTAATCCCAATCATCATATGAGGTAGTTCTTACTGTTACCACCATTTGACAGATGAGGAAACGGAGTCACAGAGAATTAAGTGTCTTACCCAATATCTGTTGCTCAGGACAGAAAACAAAACCAGGACTGGAGCACAGTCCCACTGCCTGGATACACTTTGCTATCCAATTAAACCCAACATTTAGATGGGTCTGTCCTTCCAGTACCCTCCTTCTAGGAGCTAGGATTAGCTTCCTTGGTGCTTCAGGCATGTTTCATGATCTCACTATAATAGCATCCCTGTTGGCTCCCAGCCTCACCCGCCTGTGCATCTTCCTGCAGTCGGGATGCAGATCCACACCTGTGGCAACACCAGCTCCACTACACTGGTTCATTAAAGACCGTGAGAATATCTTCTTTGTTTTGTCTCTACTGACATCTCTGTCTTGGTCTCCTCCTCTCCTGCAAAAGTGCATCCTCATCTGGATGTAACAGCCTAACATCTGGGACATCCAGCTGTGGACAAGGCCACGTGGATGGCTTCCTGTCACCACCGAGCAGATGACGGATTGCATCCACCCTGCTTTACTCTGAGCCCACCTGTCGGAGTCTTGAGGCAGGCAAGCCCTGAAGCCAGAAGCCCTGTTGCTGATCCAAAGACCAGCGAACAAACTCCAAAAAGCTGGCTTTGTTAGGAATTTTCCTCATTTGGTGATGTCCCCGGGTGAACCATTAAGAGTTGAATGCTCGAGATTAAACCAGTCTGTTTTGGAGAGGAACATCTGGTTCATTCGCGCTCTTAGCAGCAACAGTGCCAGCCCGCTTCGTTGCTGCTGCTCTGATGGCAGGGCCAGCTGGACGTGAGGAGAGGAGGAGGGCCAGGGCGAGGCTGTAACTGCTCAGTCCTCCCGAGCAACCTCACTGTTGGGCCTCCAGGCCTCCGCCCACACCGTCACCACCATCTGCGATGCTTTCACTGCTCATCGCCACCTGCTGGAATCCTGCCTCCTCCCTGGAGCCTTCAGCTCCCCGAAGGCTCTCCTTCCCCGTCACAACACTCTGTGTCTCCTGTTCTCCTTTGCTATTTGGCATCTGCTGCCACCACTGCCACTTTGTACACGAGGTGTACCCGGAGAGTCCTGTGTGTGTCTGAAGTTCACAGAGGACTTGCCAAAGTGAGGCAGGAGTTAGTAGCAAAGTCCAGCTAGAGCCCAAGACTCCTTCCTCCCTGCCTGTATTTTCCTTGATTAATTTGCTCTGTGACTCACCTGTCAGTGGAGATGACAGGCCGGTCCCCTGTCCACCAACCTATTCTGGGATTTTGTTCTGCATAGACTTCCTTGTTGCGCTGTGGCGGTCACGTGGCGATGACGGTTATCTTTTGGCCTGGATTGAGGGGCCAGCACCTCCCTCCTGCCCCAGCTCTACTAAGGCATGTCTTCTCTCTCTCTCTCTCCTCCAGTTCTGGCATTGTGGCCAGTGGGTGGAAGTGGTGATTGACGATCGCCTCCCTGTCCTGAACAACGAGTACCTCTTTGTTCATCCTCGCCACAAACAAGAGTTTTGGCCGTGCCTGCTGGAGAAAGCCTATGCCAAGTAAGGATGGGCCTGTCCCTCTGCCCAGGGCCTGGAGGCTGGCCCTGCCTGCCCAGCCACTTGCCCTGACAGATGCTACCCACCAGCCAGCCCTGAGACTTTTGGCAGCTCTGCTCCATGCAAGCGATGCCCCTGGGATGGGGGCATCAGAACCTTTGCCACCTTGCTGGGCATCCTCTATAAATAATCACTGCGTGCAAGGCTGTGTTGGAGCCACTGGGAGGGATCCAGTAGGAGGAGGGCACCGGCAATGGTATCATTGCAAAGGCTGGTATACGGGCCCAAACAAAATATAGTATCATGGTCAAAATCTGCTGAGAGGGCAGAGGAGAGAGACAGCAGTTCTGACTCTGCGACTCACAGGGGCTCAGCTGAGGCTGCACAGAGGAGGTGGCATTGAGCGAGGCCTTGAAGGATGGGCAGGGTTTCAGGAGGAGGAGAGGAGGCATGGGGGGAGGCTTCCCCAACAATGGGCATGATTTGAGCAGTGACCGGGGCGGGACGGTCTGGGGCCTGTTGTGGCTGTCATGAGACTGCATTTATGTGGGGGGCAGGGCAGGAGCTGCTTATCGTTATATGGCCCAAACACCATGAGTCAGGGACTACTTTCTGGTGTTAACAAGCTCAAGAACTTGTAAAGTCCCCAAGGCACGTGTTTCACTTAGTTTGGGTGGCTTTTATTCAACAGATGTGTGTGGTGCATGTAATCACAGCGCAGGCACCGTGCTTGGGCGCTGGCAGAGACGCTCAGGCTGGCTCAGGCGGGGTGTGCAAGAGTACGTGCGTGTGTAGGAGGTCGCTGTCATCAGGACCCACACAGGCGGGAACATGTCAGAGCTAGAAATCAACACTAGGAGACAAAAGGACAGGGGACCCCACATTTCAGGAGAAAAATGGATAGTGGAGAATGTCCTGGAATCAGGTTCCCCAAAGATCTTCCTAACCAATGCTTCATATGACAAGTGGGGAAGCCAAGACTCCGAATATTGCTGTGACGGCAGCTGTAAGCGGCTAACCTGAGTCTACTGAGGTCTTTGGTCCTTTGATCAAGCGACATCCTTTGGCAAGACTGAGGACCCCGTCCCGCCCAATCCTAGGCCCTGAGGAGTGGTTACAACCCTACATACCACCCCAGCCCCTGTCCTTCTAGAGGGCGCATCTCAGGAGCTCTTTTTGTGCATTCTTCCTTTTGAGCCAGCTTGTGCAAAACTAAAGCTGTTTCTCATTTCCAGCGTCAGGAAGAGCTGGTCCTTAGCATTTGAAAATGAAGCCCAGATAACAGGCGAGGTGGCTGAAGCGATGCATATGTTTGGGGAGGTTAATTCACTCCTAAGCGACGTATGCAAACACTGTCATTATCTTTCCGGGGTGGATTCAGTGCTTACCACTCCAGGGCCTCGTTTTTTTCCTTATTGAAAGGCGGGAGCATGGCAGTTCCCTTGGAGAATTCGAAAGCTCACGGATAAAATGATGACTTTGACCCCATTTTGTTAACAGCAATCATTCAGCTTGAAAAGAAATGGGAAACTGGACCCGGAATCCCCATTCCACTGCCCAAAGAAATCTAGCACAGGAAAAAAATGTTTCAAACTCTGAAGCTATTTAAAAGCTTTTCCCTCCATCCAAAGAAGGGGGTTAGAGAACGCAAGAGGAAATCAAATAGAATTATAGCACATCAGAGCTGCATGGAGCCTCTGCCAGCATCAAACCCTACCTTCTCTGAAAGATGAAACTGAGGCTCAGGGGGATGAAATGACTTGCCCAAGGTCACTCAGTGTTTGAGGCCAAGCTGGGATCAGATATGTCTTCCCCAGTCACATGCTTTTCCACCATCCCTTGATACTGTCAGTCCTAGAGGGAAAGGATTTGTCTTTTTGCTTCTTTGGAACTCAGTGTCTGGCACACAGGGACCACAGCGCAAGCATGGAGAACCCACCTGTGCAGGTAGAGGTGGTCCTCTTTCCCTCCAAGTGTGTAGGCAATAGCAAGTGAACACGTGAATTCCAAACTTTCAACCATTCTTGCAGCCAGGGAATCTGGAAATGAATTGGTCAAGTGACTCAAATGTGGAGGGGGAGAAAAATCTCTGTTTGCAGGTTTTTCCCCTAGAGGTCATAAAGTAGGAGCATGGGGGATAAGATCTGGTAGGCTGCCTTAACGTCCTTTCTGGAATCTCTGCAGCTCAGAATTATAGCCTTTCAGCGTCTTTTCTGGATCCGATCTGACATCCAACTTCTTCTCTCTCTCATGTCATTGCCAGGCAGGTAAACATTTCCCCCAAATGAGGCTGAAGCTGAGGGGTAAGGACAAGCCTCTCTCAGAATTCCTGGGTTCGAGTGACAGGCGTAGTGACAGGTGTTGCGAACACAGTGCTCTCTCTCCCTCCCTATTTCCTGTCAGCAAGGGGGACTAAGGGGAGTTGCCCTGTCCCCGAAGCAGAAGCAGGATCCGTGAGCTCGTGTTTGGAAAGCAGGGAGAGAGCTCTTTGTCTAAACACCCAGCTGCTGCTGGGACAGGCTTCGTGGGCATCGTGGAGACGCAGCGAGAGAAGGCTGTGGAAGACACCGAGAGAGGGGGCTGCTGGCCGCGGGTCCCTCCCCTTGCGCTGGGTGTCTCTGTGGTGACTGCAGAGGGTGGGGGTGCATGACGTCAGACCATCAGACGAGGCCTGTACACACTGAGGCACTGGCCCCAGGTGACAGGGGAGGGCCAACAGCTGCTTTCCTGGTGCGCCTCTGGTGAAGCTCTATTTGAAGCCAGAAGGGGGTGTGGAAGTGTGGGCGTGGTGGCGGGGGGTCATGCTGGTGGGCTCTGGAATGGGTTCCAGAACCCTGATCTGGGTGACCTTCCAGCACCTCAGCAAAGCCCTCTTAATCTAGGACCCAGAGCCAGAAAACATGTGGAAAATCAAGTGAGTCAGACACCAACCGTGACCAAAGGGAACCTTTGCAGTTGACTAAGCAAATACTGCAGAGATAAGAGTCTAATATCAGACATAACCCTGGTCAGTGAGAGGGAGAGTCAGAAAGATAAGATTTAGAACCAGTTTCATAACGAGTTGAGATCCATCTGTCACCCGGTTCCTGTAGAATGGCCCTCGGGTTCTGTGGATACTTTGCTTTCTTTAATACAAGACTTTCTAAGCCGTCCACAGCGTTTGTGCCTGGGATGGTGTCCTGCTGAGAGCAGCTGCTTGATCTGTATTTGCTGCAGTGAGTTTACATGAATTCTGGGGGACCTCAGGGGGAGAGAACGGCAGAGGTGAAAGTACGGTGAGAGAGGGGTGTCTGAGGGGCCCCAGAGCTGATCCAAGTGAAGGGTTCAGGACCGGGAGAGGTCTTGTCTGAGGCTGTAAGCCCCAGTAGATGCAACAGCAGGGTGGACCCACGCCTGGCCCCCACGTGGTTTTGTATTACCAGAAATCAAGCCACGGATGGAGCTTTCCTGCTGCCACCGACCTGTGAGGGGCTTGGCCTCTGCTTGCCCATCAGGGACAGGAAAGCTCAGGTCCCTGGCCAGAGGCAATGGTGAGGTACATGCCCACCGGGCAGCTTTGACACCAGGAGGCAGAGTCTCCTGCCCAGCCTGGCTCAGCTCCATGTGGTTGAGGGTTTGCCCTGCCTATATTTTTGAGAACTTGAGTTCCTGTCCACAACAGGAACTCAAGTTCTCAAAACAAATCTGACCTCATCCTGCCCCTGCTTCAGTGGTTCTCCTTGTGAGCAATCATCTCACCCTCTCTCCGGGGAACGCCTGTCAGTCCACCATCAGCCCGGCTCCACCACGCTCTTCCGGCTCCGGAGCCTCCCGGATTTGATTCTTCCTCCCCAGAATGTCCGTCCCACTGTCCTTACTTGGATAAAACTCAGTTCTGAGTCGTGCCCCCTCTCAGAAGCCTTCCCAGGACCCCCAGTCACTTCCTCTCTGTTCCAAGGTGACCCACATGCTCTCACAGCAAATAGACACCCAAGAAAGGCAAAGCCACTTGACGTGTCCTTCTAAGGGGAGAGCGTCTGGGTGGCGAGTGCTGCTGTGGAGGGCGGACGAGTCTGGTGGCAGAAGCACGGGACGCGGACTTGCTGTCCCGATCGATAGTGCCCGCGGCAGGCACACCTCCGTGAGCCAGACCCTGTCCACAATGCTGTGCGTGCTTCACCTGGCAGCACCGCCACAAGAGCCCATTCCCCGGAGGAGCGAAGGGGGCCTGGAAAAGCTCAGCCCCCTGCCCGAGAGGAGAGCTCGCAAGAGGGGAGGCCAGGGGTTGGCCTGAGCAGATTGGCTCTTTAGCCTGGAGACTATCTGCCTTACCAGGAGTGACTCGGGGAGAATTAGGAGGAGGGCAAGATAGGGGCAGTAAGGACGGGCATTTCTCAGGGCGTGGGTTTCTCTTCCCAGAGGCAGAAACTCCGTGGGAAGGGGGGAGGAGGCTTTTTTAAAAAAAACATTTATTTGTTTATTTATTTATTTAGCTGTGCCGGGTCTCAGTTGAAGCATGCAGGATATTTTGTTGCCGCATGCAGAATCTTCATTACAGTATGCAGGATCTTTAGTCAAGGCATGCAGGATCTTTAGTTGTGGCATGCGGGCTCTTAGTTGCAGAATGCAGGATCTAGTTCCCTGACCAGGGATCGAGCCCAGGCCCCCTGCACTGGGAGCATGGAGTCTTAACCACTGGACCACCAGGGAAGTCCTGAAAGAGGCATTTTGGAGACCAGGTCTGGGAGTTTTAGGTGGTTTGCTTTGGGGATGTGTTATGTAAGCCTTGCCTTCACCTGTGTTACCTTCAGTGATGTTACCTCCCTGATGATTCTGGGGGGAGTGGGCTAGTTCGGAAGATGGGAATGGGGATTCTGGATGAAGCTTCACACAGAGTAAGAACAGAAGCTGCTTATGGCCACAGCTGGCATCAGGGTTGTTGACTGTGGGCTCTTGGAGGGCAGGATCGGAATCTCGCCCGTCTTTGAACACTCAATGCCTAGCAAGGTATCCTGCACACAGCCAGTACTTACCGCTTTTGTTAAACAGGAAGCAGTGGAACCTTATCATAATAATAGCTGATCTTTATTAAGGCTTCCCATGTGCCAGGCACTAAGCCCAGCCCTAGGAGGCTAACTTGTCTAAGGTCAAGCGGCCAAATATCTGGTGAGATTGGGATTCGAGGGCCTGTGGCTCCAGCACCTGCGTTCCTAAGTCCTAGACCATACTGCCACCTGTGGGGCTGCCCCGGCCGGGAGACCAGGGGAAGGAAGTGATAAGGGTGGTACATCGCTGGAATCTTTATCCAGGAGAATGGAAGGTGGGCAGGTGGCCCTAGCCCGGGGGTGGTTGGGAAGTCCATTCCCCGGGAAATATGCAGAGGTCTGGTGTGCAACCTCCCTCCCTGGGTACACCAAAGGCACCACAGGGGTTGAGGTGCCTCTCTTCCTCCCAGGTTTCGTGGGTCCTATGTCAGCCTGCACTATGGCTACCTCCCTGATGCCCTGGTGGACCTCACAGGAGGGGTGGTCACCAGCATCAGCCTGCACTCCTCCTCGTCTGACCTGATGACGGTGGTGAAGACGGCAGCCGAGGCAGGCTCCCTGATGACCTGCGGCACCCTGGCTGGGGTGAGTAGACCAGGAATCTCACTGCACTGGTTCAAGCCTTTCCTCACCCAGGAGTGTTCAGCTACTGGCACATTCAGCTAGGAAGGGCAGTGGCCAAGTGACCATCACGTCGGCTTTACCGACGCCACCTCATTTAAACCTCACAACAGCCCTCCATCTGAAATAGGGATTGCAGAATTCACTGACAGGAGAAGAAATGGGCTCAGAGAGGCTAAGTAAAATGCCCACCGTCACAAAGCCAGTGAGTGGCCGAGCAGGGGTTCAAATGCTGTTGTCTGATGCTGAAGCCTTTGCCCAGTGCTTCCCTGTGACCAGAAGCAGTGGGGTCCAGAGGGGTCGGGGGGCCCTTTGATTCTCACTGGTTCTACAGACAGCATCCCACAGGCAGAGTGCCCCCTTCTGAAAAGCTTGGGTGACCCTCCAAATTATCCGGGTCTGTTCTGAGACAGCCTACACCCTATCTCTGAGGACACTTCCTTCACTCTTTAACCATGTGGGTTTTGAGTCACACACCCCTAGTCTGAAATGCCACCCGAAACCAAAATGCACTTTAAACCCCAATTCCTCATAGCCTGGAGGTGGTAGGTCTTCCCGACTCCCACAAAACATCCAGAAGGTATGTTTTGTGTTGTGTCTCGCTGATAACAAGTAACTGGAGGAGCCAGCAGTCCGGGTCCTCCGGACACGGTGGGCTGCTGTCTGTCGTGGGGTGGTCTCCTGAGGTGTGGAATGCTGGGGCCTCGAGCACCCTGCAGCCTTCAACCTCTGCCTCTCGAGGAAAGAGATCCAGGAACACATGCCATTCCAGCGTGAGTCAGTGGGAGGCTCTTCATCTGGCCACGGCCCCGCTGCTGTTTCAACTGTGCTTTTCTATCTTTTTGAAGAAGGTGTGAATGTTTAATGCTTGGCCTGCTTTCCTCCTTTGAAGCCGACAGATGAGTCCACGAGGATGGTGAACGGGCTGGTGAGTCGCCATGCCTACACGGTGACTGGCGCTGAGCAGGTGAGGCTCTCCGTGAACTCGGTGCCCCAGGAATCTTGCTCCCCTACGCGGGGGTCAGAATCACATGCCTCGGTGAGCCCAACAAAGCTGAAATGAGCAGGGGTCACCCTTCCCCCACCACGTCCATGTCCATCACGGACAACCTCATTCCCTCTCTTCATCCAAAAGTTCTGGTGCCCGGTATCCTCAACCCCCAGGGACCCACCAGAAATCTTCCTATCCTTGAATGACCTCAGACAGGCAGAGTATGTAGCTAGGCTGGGGGATTAACCCCAAAAGAAAGCAGAATTAACTATCCAATTGACTTTGGAAGAAATTTTGCCCCGAAAGAGTTTTATTTGTTACATACCAACTCAGCTGCTCTGACAAAGACACTCCAAAGTGCAGGAGCTCAAACAAGATCAAGTTCGCTTCTCTCTCAGGTAAGCATGTGATTCCAGAGCTGGTAGGTAGCTCTGCCATCTGCAATGTGGGGCTTCTACCTGTGAGCCCAGGGCAGCTGCCTCAGGTCCCCTCATCTCTCAGCTAGGGGAGGAGATGGGGGCCAGGACACTTACACATCCATAAGGAAGGCTCACTTCAGTAGAGGCACACAACATTTCCTTTCAGATCCCATGAGTCTGGACTTAATCATGGGCCAGTCCAAGGCCCAAGGGTGTCTGGAAAACATACCTGCTTGGGCTGCCCTATGCCCAGCTAGAACTTTATTCCCACGAAAGCGGGGAGGATGGCTCTTGGGAGACATGCTTTCGCCTTGATGCAACAACCGACTTTGGGTGGACAAAAATGCATGTCATCAATGTGTGCAGTAGCATTTGGTCCAGAAAACACTACTGAAGTCAGCCTCCTCCATTTATAAATGAGAAGCCAGGCCTGAGAGGGGAGGGTCAGGGTTACAGAGCCGCTTGAAATGGCTGGGCCCAGACACCACGTCTCCTCAGTTCCCATCTGTGCTTATCGCGCTGCCATGCGTGGACAGCACTTCCTGGCCTTGTGATGATTTCCCACAAATGTTCCCCCACCTCTGTATTTCTCACAACTCTTGAGGTCTGATAATGTCTTCTCAGCCCTAAGAGACAATGTTGCAAACCCAAGGGCCCATTTTTCACAGGGATTTAGGGGCCAAGGAATGCAGAGTGTCAGCTTCTATTTCTGGCCTGCTTCTCGTATCTGCCTTCCCTCTCTGTGTGTCAGTCTGTCTCTCCTGTCCGTTGACCTAAGGCCAGTTGCTCCATTGTTTTGTGTTTGGGTGAATGTTCCAATCTGCAAAACAGAGGCAAAATCTTCTGTCTCCCGCCTTCCTTGCTAAGGAAATCAGTATCAGAATGCTTCTTCTGCACAGCGCCTGGAGGACACTAGGCACCGAATAAATACCTGTTGGATCAATGGATGAGTGTGTTTGCGTGAGTGAATGAATGCATTTGTCCTTGGCCTATGAAGACAGCATCACTGATCCTCCATCATAGAACATACTCGAGACGTGCTAATGACATTTCCCACGAGTAAGGAAGAGGCCCTTAACAACCCAGGCCGTAAGGGATCCCAGTCCCAGGGGCTCCTGCTGCTCCTCCTCTGGAATCTGCCATGCCCTTCTCTGAATTCTCAGTGGAGACAGACAATACCATCATCACATCTGGCCACGGGTGGACATTCTGCTCCCCGTAGCTCCCCATCCCAGATGTGGACGAGTCTAGGCTCGGGAGAGCAAGTCGGCTTTCTCGAGCGCCAGCCTCAGTCCAGGCAATGCTGTTTGGATTCCTGTGCTGACTTTGGCTCTGCTTCCAGATTTGGAAAAAGAGAACTGTGATCAATGAATGATATCTGTGCTGGGCATGGAAGGAAAAAGCCGTGGTACCTGCAGGGTGTGCCAGCCATTCCTGGCAAGGCCCTTTTTATACATTGAGACAGCCTTTGTTTTTCCTCTGAATGCAGGGGGAGAAGGGACTTGTGTATGCAGAGGTCCAGATGGCCATGGAATGTGAGTCCCCCAGAGGCTGGGCATGGGGGTGGCAGTGACTGCCAGCTTACAGAGCAGCCAAGTAAACACCTAGGGCCGAGGTCGTGGAGGTGAACTGGGGAGTCGACGTGTGCGTTCAGCTGGGGTTTGGGCTCCGGATGATTCTGCTCACAGCCCGGATGTTTCCGCCCCCACAGCGCACACTCTGAGTTGTTGTTATAATACACTGAGCCATCTGAGCAGGACACTCTCCTGTGACAGGAGGTGATGAAGACCGTGTGTCCTGCATGGTCCATTCCCACCAGTCCTGCAACTCCGTGGCTGCTGACACTTCGCAGCATGTGCTGTGAGGCGCGCCAGCCTGGTGAGATGCTCTGTGAAAGCAGTATTTGGATATTAGCATTTTAAAGGCTCTGAGAAGGCCCGTATTGACAATATAAGTACGGCTTGGTTTTAATCTACCATTAGCCATGAAACCATTTTCTCTAGGAGTAACTATGAACCACCTATGGAACTCACATTCAAAAGAACACTTTCAAGGAATTATTATCCTAGGATAGATAACCTGGATCACCTCTTCCCAGTGCCCCCCTTTCTGAGGGATCTGACCAGGGTCAGGGTACAGTCAGCAGCCTGGAGAGTGAAACAAGAAAGGCTGCCCATTCTCAGATGCAGGCGTGACCTTGACCTCGAAGATGACCCTCAAGGCACTTGGCCAAGGCCCGTGTGATCACCAACAGAGCACTGCCAAAAAGAAGTGACACAGTCAGACAAGGGCCCAAGAACTTGATTAAAGATTCTTCCTCCAGAAAGAGGTTATAACTCTGATCACAAGTGCTGAGATTAAACCAGCCTGTAAATGCAGTGTGCTTTTTAATCTGCTCATCCTCCCTCTGGGCGGGACACAGAAAAGAAGATAAATGAAATTGGCATTTTTTACTATGCACCTAGCTGGGTCAGCGACTCCCTGGGGCAAGGGGGTGCTTGTTTCTCTGCACGCCTCATTTAGCCCTGCTCTCAGTCCCTGCCTGTCACTGGCCGCTCTTCTCCCCTGTGCCTTCCTGAGCCCCTGACTGTCCCTTAGGCACTAAGGGTGGCTCATTAAGCTCTTTGGGCCACCGGATGACCATTTCTCACATCCCTGTTCCACGGGCTCCATCACGTGCTGGTGGTTCATAATACGCAGTGTGCAAAGCCTGGGGTGCCTGGGGGCACATTCAGGGAGGGGCATACCCATCCCACGTGGCATTAAAAGTCAGAGTGCCTTCCACTGAGGTGTCAGCCAGACAGAGTAGACAAAAAAGAACCTTCCCCAAGCCAGATTCTTGGGCCCTTGTCTGACCACATTGCTCTTTTGCGGCCCCACCCAACTGCTGGCCCAGGGTTTACATGCAAGGTCAGGTTCTTGGCCGCATCTGAGAATGGGCTGGGCCCTGGAGTGGCTGTAGCCTTTACCCACTCCCAAGTCCAAAGTTAAGAGTCTGAGCTTTGGAGACGGACAGTGGCTGGGATCAGAATTCCTACTCTGCCACTTACTCTGTAGCCTTGGGAAAGTTTCTTAACCTCTCTGATGCTGTCTCCTCCTCTGCAAGACAGGGGTTATGTGAACATCTACCTTGGAGGATTGAAGGCCATAGCACATATCACATGCTCAGCCAGGCCTGGCTCCGAGCCTTGCCTGCACCCGTGGGTTTCTTTTCCACGTGTGAATATTCCACTCAGGGCTTTCTCCTGTGACCTGGAATCATTGAACAAGTCCGCCCCTTCCTCAGCCCTCAGGCCTCTGTCTCCTCAGACAACATTAGCAAAGATCAATAATACCTCCGCTGCAACTCAGTCATGCTTTAATTCCTCTCACCAAGCGGAGGCCTCCTGGATCCAGGAACGTAAGTTCAAAGGGTTGTGATTGTTTTGTTGTAGCTTTTCAGCAAACAGTCCTGCCCTCTGGCCTCTGTGGTCTGAAGGAGCACGTGTGCCGACCTCCGTATCTGGGAACGATGATAACGGGAAGGAAAGTTCAGGCCGTAGAGGTGCCCTGCTCGCTGGCAGAGGCAGGCTGCCGGGGCCCTGTGCAGCCCCACGGCCGCGTGCTGAGGGGGGCTCAACTCCCAGGCTGTCCTGGTCTTGCTCAAATCAGCCTCCTACTGGCCTCTCTCCAGACAGCACTGTGGAGACCCCAGCACAGCTCCCAGGGGGCCGCCAGCGAGGAAGCAGCTATTTCGTTGGAATAGAGATGCCGGCTGTGACAGGGTGTGGAGGAGGCAGGGGACCCATAAAGATCTCCCCTCTGCAGCCCGCAGCACCATCCTCGCTGTGTATCTGCTGTTAAATCTCAGCTGGCGCAGGTTTTAAGATGCAGTCGTACAGAATGAGGAAGGGGCACCTGCCCTTTGAGGCACCGCACAGAAAGAAGGACCATTTTCTCCTCGGTCTCATTCCAACTCCACACAGGCAGACGCTGATTTTTTTTTTTTCCTTTCCATTTTTTTTCTGGCTGCAGCCAAATGAGGTCAGAAGTTAAATGAGTCCTTGGAGGTGAAAAGCGGCTGCATTCTGCTGACTTTTGCTGGAGAGCACTGACAGTTTTCCTTTTCTGTTCTTTGCAGATTCAGTACGGGAGGAGCTGGGAATATCTTATCCGCCTGTGGAACCCCTGGGGCAAGATCGAATGGAAAGGGCCCTGGAGCGATGGGTATGGCTTCTGGAAACCTCTCTCTCTCCTTCACGGAGACCTGGTGTTCGGAGAGCACCCCGGCCCACGAGGGCCACAGGTGGATCTCACTGCAGGTCTGTCCAGCTCACACCTGTGTGTGACTGTCAGTGCATCTCTCACTCCCATGATGCCATTCACCAAGCATCATTTGGACATCTGCTGTGTACTCTGGACTAAGTCCACTGTGCTGGGTGGGTACTGTGGGATGCATGCAGATGACTGTTCCCAGAAGGGAGGAGTCTTGAACCATGAACCCATACACTCAGAATAAGTAAAAAGTTAAAACAGGGGTGGGGCAGGGCATGGAAGATGCAAAGACAGAGATGGAAAGAAGGAGCCTCCGTCCATACAAGGATCCCATGGGATTCTGATCCTGATGATGCCATGTCATCAGGATGGAAAAGACTTCATTCTGGGAGGAGCTGGGGAACTGAGGCAAAGACCTGGCTGAGTTTTCAACGCAGTCCACCTGTGTCGTCCGTCCCGCCCTATTGGTCTGGACTCCCTCAACCAGTGCCTGGTCTCGCACTTTGCTCCTAGGAGTGACCAAAGCTAAGTGGGTCTCAGATGCCTCTGCTGGCCGTGTCCCAGGCAGTTGCTCACTGACCCATGGAGCCCCCTGCTTTGTGGTCTGCAGTCCCTGGAGAGCTGGGCTGCCGTTTCCCAGCTGCCAGGAGGACTGGCCCCTGGTCCCCACCCCTTTGCTGACTAAGAATGAGATGACAGTCCCGAGACAGATGGAGGGCCAGCCACAGGGAACTGGCTCCTCTCAGCAGCCAGCGAGGCCCAGCCCGCCCCTGGTTCTCTGAGGGCCTGTGTTAGACCCACAGAAAGAACGCCGACACCCTGCCCGGCCGCGGCAGCTCAGCACAGGGGAGAGCATGATGTGAAAGGAAGTGCACTGAGTCCAGACACACAGGAGAACAGGCCCCGAGCAGTGGAAATCAGTGCAGGGAGACGTGTGTTCTGGAGGCGAATGCAGAGTTGCCCGCGTTCCTGCTCTGAGCCTGATACCCCAGGCTGGGCAGTGACAGAGCCGCTGGGTCCCCTGTGAGCCCCAACAGCCGAGGCACCTGCACTGGGGGGGGAGCTGGAGGGTAGGAATGCGAGAGAGACAGAGAGAGAGAGGAAATAAGTAACATGAATTCTTAGAGTAAACCTGGGTGTGACCTCAGGTGTCCCGTGGAGAACAGGGCAACCGAATCCCCCTCCCTCCACACAAGGGGAATGAACTTGCAAAACCACAAACCACTGAGCAGTATTTTTACTCCCTGCCGCCCTCTCTCCTTTTATCTAGCCTCTGTTTTTTCTTCCTCCCCGGGGGTGGGGGGGTATCCATGGCCCTTTCTAGTCCTGCTTCCTCATCACCCAGGACGGCCCAGGGGGTGATCCGATTAGCCAGAATCGCGATTCAGGGTTGGCGGTTGCGGTAGGAGCGGAGGAAGGGCAGATGTCAGCGGCACATTCCCCTTGAGTAGAAGAGGCAAGAAGTTCACATGAGCTGATGTTCTGTCCACGGCCCTTGCGCTAAAGATCAAATGGCCGGTGAAGGCAGCAAAGGACCCCAGAGGTCGGGGAAGAGAAGCTCCCCATGGGCAGGTCTGTTCAGGGAAAGCGTCATGGGTGGGGTTGAACTGGAGTTCAACCAAAAAAAAAGTATAACTCACTTTGGAAGCAATTCCTAGGTAGGCGGGAAGTGTCAGTCACTGTGCTGAGCCAGCAACATTTGTAGTGTGTTTAGGGTCAAGAAGCTGGCCTGAGGCAGAAGAACCCAGGAGAGACGTGTCGGAAGTGGAGCCAGAGAGCCTGGTGCCCGCTGAGAAGTTTGGATTTGCACCCTACAGTCATGGGGGCTCATAAAGGACTTTGAAAGGGGAACAGAAGTGTGCAGAGCAGGCACACGGGGTGGACCCCACCGCACCTACCCTGGAGGATCAGGTACCCTGGCCGAGGGCCAAGGCGTACCATTCCCCACCAGCAGCCAGGCTGGAAGGACGCAACGTGGCTGCATCATCACTGGTCGATTTCCTCCCTCCTTTTTAAGGAGGGCAGACGGATGGGGAGCGCGGATGGTCTAATCTCAACCATGATGGAAATTTCAGTCACACCCACGTAAAGGCAAACTTGCATGAATCAATAGCATATTGATTTACACGACATTTATTTTCCCTTACACACTGCAGAAAACGTAATTATCACTTAATTATAAAATTGCCATTTTACAATAACGCATCTGACTAGCTCAGCCTGCAGCCAGAAGCCTGAGTGGCCCCTGCCTTCCCCCCCTCCCACCACCCCCCCAGAACAGAGGTGACCCAGGCCCCATGCAGGTCCCTCGCAGAGAAAGATCTCATTACACTTGTGTGCCTTGGGGGCCCATGACCTATGAATGTGCCTCCACTTTGAGGAGTGGGCTGAGAAGGGACAGATGCTCCCTTCTGCCTGTGAGGGTCTCCTCCTTCACCGCAGACCCTAGGACTAGCTTCTGGAACACATTATCCCAATGAAGTAGACAGCTTTAATAATTAATTAAGCCAGCAAAAAATTATGGCGTTCTACTGTGTGCCAAGGCACTGTGTTAAAGCCCTATGACGGATGAGACAATGGTGCTCAAGGTCACTGATCACATGGAACTTGGAGTCTAACGGGGGACAGTAGGAAATAAGCAAACACTAGAGACACAGCTAAGTGCTGGGCCGGGCATGGTCCAGTGTGCCACACGGGCTCAGAGGAGGGGCACCACCTCCGGGATAAGGAAGGTTTCCCTGCAGAAGTGCCACTTAGGAGGAAAGATGGGTAAAAGTTAGTGGGTTACAGGACTGAAAGGAGGATGCGTATTCCAGGCAGAGGGAACATCATGGTGAAAGCCAAGGAGGGTGGGGGTTGGGGGCTGCCGCTGCCACCAGACAGTATTTCTAAGGAAATGAAAATGTTCATTATTGCTGGACTGTGTAGTTCAAGGGCAGGAGGACAGGGATCTGCTCAGATAAAGCTGGAGAGGTAGGCAGAGGCCAAGTTCTGTTTCAGAGTTTGAACTTCGTCCTTAGAGTAAAAGGGGAAGCACTGATGTGTTTTAAGCAGGGCACTGCCCTCATCAGATGTCTGTTTTAGAAAGATCATTTTGATTGGAGGCGTGGAGAATGTACAGGAAAGCGGGCAGGACTGAGTTCTGTGAGACCAGTGAGAAATCCAAGAGGGAGATGAGGGTTCTTGAATTTGAAAACAGCAATAAGGATGGAAATAATTGGATGGCTTTGAGAGGGGTTTAGGAGGTAGAGTCAATAAATCAGTAGTATTTGGTGATGGCTTGGACATGGAGGGTATGAGAGAGAATAACCCTTCATGTTCTCAATCTGGCAATAGAAGGAGGCAGAGGATGAATACGGTTTGGGATAGGTTGATTTCAAGGTCATGGTGGGGCTCTGGTGGAGACAAGAGATGGACCATAGCAGGTATCCATCTAAAGCTCAGGAAGGAGGGTGGGGCTGGGGACAGCTTGGAAGCCATCAGCATAGAATCACCAGGTAGAGCGACAGTGTCCACTTGCACCCAGAAACTACTGGAGGCCTGTGCAAAGGTCCCCTGTCAGGCCACCTGTGGTTGGGATGAAACATCCTAGGAGATCTCATCTGTGGTCTGTCTCTCCATGCCCAGGTCTCTGGAGTGGCAGGAAACCCATGACCAACGGAAAAGCCAGTTGTATGAGAATAAGGATGATGGCGAGTTTTGGTACTTACTCTTTTTTTTTAACTATACTTTAAATCTTTAGCTATTGCCCAAGCCCTCAATCCCCACCCTTTTCCCTAAACATTTGTGAGAATAAAGATTAACTTTGTAGAGATCTATATATATGAAGGAGGCTATTTTCTCCACCAAGACACCAAAGCTTTGAAAAGGGAATGGTGTGTTCTCTCTTTGCATGAAAGGTATTTCCACTCTGAAATATTAGAACTTGCAGGAAATGTTAATGGTTAAAGGGAATATTGGCACCAAAGCTTTGAAACCATCAGTTTCCTGGAAATGAGGATGGATGGTTATCATGCCTGTAACTTCTTTGCCATCTTTTTGGAGCCCTGGAGCGCCACAGTCTTTCCTGGCATGAATTGCAAAAGAGCAACTTGGGGTTAATTTCTTAGGTCTGACTCCAAAGTTCTGGGTGAGACATCAGTGTCATCACCCAGCAGCTATGTAGGACGAGATGTTTTACAACACATCCTCAGCCCTATGCTCACATCTTAAAAGATAGGATGGACATTTCTCTGACAGGTTGTCTGGTTTATTCAATGGCATATTTAAATAAAATTTAGCATTTGTGAAAAAGAGACTGGGTCTAAGTAATTAAGACTCAGAGAGACAAATACAAATTAGGAGGAAAAATATTTCCAGTATCACAACTTTAATCACAGGTGTGATTTAAAGACCTCGATAGTGCATTTGGCAAAGGGTCCTAGGGAAAGGCGGTTTTCTTAGCAGCGTGTAGGACCCAGAACAGAAAGAGACTGGCAGGCATCTTGCTGCCCATGAGAGGGATGTGCGGAACCTGTCATTTGACTCTGTCTTTGTCCTCCCAACCACTGGAGACATCACAAGTGTATTTGACCATGAATGAACCAGAATGGAGCTCTGGTCTTTGGGTAGGACATGGTAAATCAATGGATACTATAGTTGACAGGCAAAGGTGCAGTGAAGTGATGGGACAAACCAGTGGTCATTAAGTGATGTGTCTCTGTTTATTACAGGATGTCATGTCAAGATTTCCGAGATAACTTCTTCTGTCTATTTATATGTAACCAAGTTCCAATCAGTCTGGACCATGGAAACACACTCCATGAAAGATGGTCCCAAATGATGTTTAAGAATCACTTAATTCCAGGAAACACTGAAGGTATTTTTGACATTGGTAATTATTCTGCCAGAGGGGAAGCTGCCAGCCCTTGACCTATCCCGGCTTCAGCTTTCAATGGCCCTTGGTTCTAGACCATCAGCTTGAAGAAGAGGAGGACTTTGTCAGCCCAAAAGAACAGCTATACTTCTCCAGGGAGAATGACTGCTGGTGGGGGTAGGCAGGAGAATCTCCAGTGTGCCTTCCCTGCTTTCTTGCTTTCCCATGGTCCTTCTGCTAACCTCCACCCACCTCCCAGGAGTAGAACGCGCCCGCTACTCTTCAGTAATCCAGGAAATCGGGGGAGGGGGGCTGTGAAAAGAACACTGGACAGAAGTCAGGGCCTGGTTTAAACCATTGTCTTTGCCACATTTTGGCTTTGCAACTCTGGTCTCTCTGTCCTCTGTCTCCTCAACTGTACACAGTGCAATTAGCCATCTCTGTCTCCCTCTTGAAGCCACAAAGCACCGTCCAGGCATCAGGGAGCATGTTCCTGTCCATGTTGGTTGATGTATCCTGCAGCACTATACTGAGACCCCAGGGGTGGCACCTCTGAACCTGTCTTTGGGCTCCCGGGAGGTGAATCTTATAGATGTGATTTTAAGAGAGTGAGTGACATGTGCTCACTGGGCCTCCAGCTCCCCACTTATGACATGGATGAATGAAATACCACCCTCTGAAGATGAACCTGAGTGTGCTTACACATCCTGGATAGGAAAGGCTGTGCAAACAACATATTTGTGTGTGTGTGTGTGTGTGTGCATGTATGTTTGCACCTCAACACATGCATTTCCTCTCCTTGGCACCAGCCTGTCGAGAGTGGGATGCTTGTATGACTCCACACCTCCAGGGTATTCACTCTGCTGGTCAGAGAACCTAGTCACTCGGAGGCCACAGCCAGATTCTAAGAAACCATGAGTCACTCCTGGACAGCAGGTGTACGGATTCATCTTCCCGAGCTGCACCTGTCTGGCTGTGGGGCCAAGACTCTCTTCCCTAGATATTAGTGCAGATCGATGAACTAACCAAAATTCTACATTGGTGCCATCTTTAGTAATTCCTTCAAAGAAGAGAGGGGAGAGAGGCAGCCGGCGAGCACCTGCTGTGTGCTGCCCAGTGCACTCGAGTGTGTCACCTTGTTTGATCCTCACAAAAAGCCAATGACCATGAGGGTCATCTCTGTCACCCCCTCCCCCTTTAGAGCTTCCCAGTTGTGACCCAACCTTCTGAAGTCTACAAATTCACCTCTAGCTTGACTTATCTTCATTTATGTTTCATACATTCTCTCTCATGCACTTGAATCTAATGGTTTTCTCATTAGTTGTCTCCCTCTGGCTTTGGTAGGGACTCTTGGGCAGCAGAGTTCTGTGAGTTGCCATTCTCTGCCTCTCTTCCTCTGTTGCCATCAGTGCCTCGGGGACTGACATCATCTCACAGCTCTGTGGTTGTCCCCAGTGCGTAAGCTCCTGCACACCCGAGGCTTCTGGAATTCCACTCATTATTAGCGTAGCCCTCAACTTTCTAGTGTAAGAAGCATTCTCACCAAGCAGGAAGTATACTTTCCCTCCTCACAAAATAAAGAAGCTTGTGCCACAGCTAGTAACTGTGGGGACTGCAGCCCAGGCCTTAGGTCTCTAAATCCAGAGTTTCTACCACAGCCCACTGAACTGGGCATGGCTCTCTGGAGTGGCCATGGTCCCATCCTGGAATCCCAGACATGAGCTGAGTTCCAATGACTGCACTTTCTCATGCAGGACCCCAGAGGGACATTCAGTATATCTTCTCTGTGCCAGACAGCATGGAAAACAACAACGTCATCGTGTCCTTCAACATTGTGTCACAAAATTTAAAGGCAAAAGACAGGACATTTCCACTAAAGTTCGAGGTGTTCAAGGTAAGGCAGCATGCTTCCGGGCTTGCCTGTTGGGGACATTTCCGTACACCTTGGGCGGAGAAAGCAACCGGTTAGGCTGGGAGATTTCCACAGACTCGAAGGGTGATAAACCCAGAGGGCGATAGAGTTCAGCTGGTGCAGCTCTGTACATTTGCAGGAAAACCTGAGACAGAGAGGAGATTACAATGGGACACACCTCCTGCCCTTGTCCCCTTGTCAGCATTTCCTGGTATGTTACAGGCTCTAATGCTTGTTCCTCAAAAAGTATTCTGGTCCAAGATCAGCTGTTGTAACAGTGCAGATTCCTGGGACCACCCCCAAACCTTCTGAATCCCAGTCTCCATGGACAGAGCCTGAAAATCTGCATTGCAATGAGCTCCCCTGGGACTGCTTATACACAGGAATGTTTGAGAATCATTGGCTAAACTGGAAGACGTTTAAGGGAAAAAAAAAAAAAACAATCCTGGGTGTCCAGACAGGAGGTATGTTTTTCTCATATGCTTACACCAAAGTCCTGTTAAAGCTCCGTGGCTGGCTTACAAGCATCTGCCTGGCCACTCATCCAAGGTCAGGTCTTCCTCTCCACCTAGCCTCCCCTCCCCTCTGATGGCTCACCCAGCTTCAGCTCCTAAGGGGCCATCCTACACACTCACAGTCACCCACATACGCCCTAACTGTGAGCAGGTGATCAGGGAATTCGTTTTTTAAAATACCAAGTAAAAGAAAGGAGTTACAAAGAAAATTTGGTACCTCCGTTCCCTCCTCCTTTCCCAAATAAGTTAATGCATCCCAAAAATAAAGTCAAGGGTTATCAAATCATGTAGCACACAGCCTCTGCACAGACATGGATAACTAAGGTCATGCAACCATCAAATGCTGGGATCCCCTCTCTCCATATTAGAGGTGAAGAAACAGAGGCCCAGCGAGGTGACGTGACATGGTCAGAATTAATGGCAGAGCTGGGGACTGGGTGCCAGATGTCCCTCAAGCCTTCAGTCAAACACACCCATCACCTGCGTGGCTGGAGCTCTGATTATGGCATCTCTAGGAAGGGTCCCAGGAATGTCTACCGAGACTAAGGCAACATTCACAACTAGGGCCTCAGCCCCCTCGTGGACAGGCCGGGCTCCTGTGCACTGGCTGTGGTTCACTCTCATACGAAGGCCTCACTGATAGAGAACTCCGGAGTTCCAAGCATGTTCACATTCATTGTCTCAAAAGCCCCAGTACCGCTGCTTTTATAGATGTGGAAGCCAATGCTCAGAGAGCATCAATGGCCTGCCCAAGATGCAGCTGGGTGGTGATGGGGGAGTGCGTGATATCAGAAATCGTGGTCCCAGGACCAGGGCTCTCAGCGGGGCATAGGCACTTGCCTTTCTGTTGATGCTCGCAGCTCAAAGAAAAACAATGCTTCTGGCTCTAGGAGGAGGAGAACCCTTTGGGTTCTGCTCTCTCTGAGCACATTTCCACTTGCTAGTTGCATGAAATCAATAGAAAAGAAATTGCTGGGGTTTAGCACCATGCTTTCAGGGTGCCTCAAACCAGCAGAGACTATCAGGGAACATCTAAGGATGCAGTAGTGGGCAGCTGTCGTTTCCATCACCACGAGGCAGATGAGCACCCTTTCCACATAGCGGGGACCTTGGTGGGAGGCAGGGCCTGGTCTCCCACTGCAGCAAAGAGGCCAAATATTCCCTCTCCCCAGCCCTTGGATGCAAAGGGGTAGACTAGTGACCCAGGCTTGTCCAATTAGGTGTTCTTGGTTACTCTAGGCCTTAAGTCTTGAGGAAGTAACTGAAGGAGGTGGGACCAGCTGAGGAATTCTTTGCAGCAAATCTTTGGGCCCAGCAGCAACGATGCAGGCAGATCCTGTGGTTGCGTCCAGCTTTGTAGCCACCTCTTCTTATTCCTGCCCACCTTCCAAGCTGTATTCTCTAGATTTCCCATTGACTCTGTGGCTTATCCTTCCCACAAATGACCTTCTGTTCACCCCACCCTGGTTAGTTTCCATTGTTTTCTGCCAAGGATCCCAAGTGACTCAGGTACCTTCTAAGAGGACCCTCATCCTCACCATCCCCTAACTCTCACCTCTGAGAAGAACAAAATGAAAGGAGTTGGGAAGGGCTAGGAAGGGAAACATCTGGTCTACCAGCAGGAATTGAACAGTTCAGGACACCAGACAGGACTACTGAAAATATCTTAGCCAACTCTTACCTTTCCTAATGAGAGACAGGAGTCCAGAGAGGATATGAGGGCTGCCCACCATGCACAAAAACTGGGGGTGCTGTTCATATTATCATCTATGATTCTAGTGCCCCAGAGCTAAGCAACACAGCAGTAAAGCCTTATCTTTACTGATTTACCCGAAGTCTTTACAGTTCAGGAGCCCTAGCAAGATTGTAATCATATGTTTTTTGAAATGCTGCCAAGCCCATTTGTCTACTTTTCAGCCAGAGATGCCTTATTTCTGAGCTGCCCATTTTACTGAAGGGGCATGTAGTCCCATGATCTCTTCAGGCTCCTTGGAGATCCCATTGGATCCTGCAGGATCCTGATTGAGTTAAACACCAAAGAACAGTCCAGACCTTGACAACTCAAGAGACACTTGGGTTCCTTTCAAAGTTCTGCTGAGAAACAGGATGTGTTGGTGCCAGAAACTAGGCTTTTGGGGTCTCCAGGGCTTTAATGGTATTTGTGGGTATAGCACTACCCAGATGACAGCTGGATACAGTGCTTCAACCTTGGTATTGGCCTGTGACTCTCCAACTGCTATGGGAACACTGCTCTGCCTTGCATCAAACCAAACATGGATGGTGTACAATTAGGCAGGGAGAAGACAGGACAGAGAAAAAGGGCAAGGGTGGACATGCTCCATCCTCTCCCAGGCTGGAACTTTCCACCTCCCTTCCAGCTCACTCCTGATCTCCAGAGAAGTCTGCCTAGGCAAATCAAATGGTCTGTACATCAGCAGAAGAATAGAATTGAAACTCATGCCAACTATGGAAGACAGTGCTTGGAGGTGGTGGGTATTAATTACAAAGGAAGCAGCACATCTTGCTCTATTCTCACCTCTGCTATTTAGACTGCAGAGCCTCAGTTTCCACACCCATAAAATAAGGAGCATAGCATCTGCTTAGGATTACTGTGACAGTCCAACACATTACATGCAAATACTTTGCAAATCGTGAAGTGGCTTAAAAATGGGACTGCATCTTCAGTGCTTTCTTATGCAACATGGACAGACTGGAACATAGGTATTTACCCTTTCAACCACACACATACATCCCTGCAAACACTGGGGTGTGGTGGGGGAGGGGGGACTCTAGAACAAATCCCCATCATGCTTTACAGTGGTCTGATGGAATAACAGTTTCCTTCTCCTTGGAGCACCAGCATTGGGGAATTTACATTTGATCCAGGTTCTGTCTTACCTCCAGTCCCCATCATTGTGCCCCTTTTCCTTCCGATTTCATCGTCATTGCTATGAAGAGTAACCAAGCTGAGATGACAAAGAGAGAGCCTCCTCTTCTCAGACACCTTCCTCCCCCCTGATTTCCTTCCCGTTCATCCTCCCTAGAGCAATTGGGTGTCCTTTGTCACAGCTCCACATGGGGAATGAGTGACAGTCCCCGTTCGCCCCTGGGTATTCCAGGAAATAGGCTGAATGTACAAGAAAAAGGAACACAGGGCCCTGAGCTGGGCTGCTCGGATCTGCTCGCCTTTGGGTTTTAGCTTGGGATCCTAAACCTGCCTTTCTTCTCTTCCCACAGGTCGACTCTCAGGTATGGCCACCGCTGCCCTCACTGGGTTTCCTCACACCCCTGCTGTCATCTGTCGGTAGTGTTACGCCTCTTCCAACACCCTTGACCTTGACGTGTCTCTTGCTGTTCAGTGACTGCCAATTCAGTCCTGCTATGTCCTGTCATAGATACAAGCTTCCAACTTCCAAACAGGTCAACAATGCAGGAAACATTTCCGCTGTCCTTGTCTAAAGCTGGATTCCTTAGGCAGTTCTCTGGTTTGACGTTCCAGAGGGGCTGCAACCGTAAAACCATCCTCAAGCATCTGGCCCTGATAGATAAGACTGATACTGCTGGTCACTGTGAAGATGAGAGACAGGGCTACTGGGTACCTGGGGTGGGGGAGGGGCGGATCTTTAGCCGCCTGTATTTTTTGTCAGCCCCCAACCCCACCACAGCCAGGATGCATAGAATGCAAATGCAAGGTTAAGGCACATCCTCCAACTCTTCTTACAACCACACCACGGCCACAACCCACCCTCCCCACCACCCCCTACCACCTGCCCCCACCCCAGTAAATATGCTGGCTTGCCATGGGTGAAAGGTGACCAAAATATGAGGAAGGATGGAGATGGAAAGATGGAGTTTGGGAAACCTAACCTCACAGGCACTCAAACCCCTTAAATAGATGTGAGCTCAGTGGTGCTGTTGCTGCCAAGGGGAGACGCAGTTGCTCGGGGACTGAGGATGGAAGGGAGGGAGCTGGATGTAGCCACAGCCAACGGGCAGTGACTGCAGCCTGCTGGCAGGGCCTTCCAGAGGCCCCCCAACAGAGAGGCAGAGGCTGGGATGGGAGGTCTCTGAGCAGGGAATACACAGAAGCCCAGGCAGAAAGCAGACAGCAAGGGAGCCTGTCACAGGGGTGGCCCCGCCACAGAGCTGGGTTTAGGATCCAACTCTGGTTCTCGGCACACCAGTCATGGAATTAGAACTGCTGGAAGGGCTTCAAAGGAAGCACTCAGGTGCAAGGAGCAGGTCAGGCTTCTAGTTCCCAGACCTGGAGAATGAGGTGAGGGCTCAAAGAAAAGGCACGAGACCCATCCCTAGAAATACAGGGTCAGATCTTATGATTACAGAAGGCTCCAAGCCCACACACCTCTGTACACACTGCTTCCCCATGTGCACACATGCCCGCACAAACACACGAGAGAGAGAGAGAGAGAGAGAGAACAGTGCTGACTCTCTGGAAAAGAACTGATCTCATCATTGCTTTTTTTTTTTTAAGCTCTTTATTGGAATATAATTGCTTTACACTCCTGTACCAGCTTTTGAGGTACACCAAAATGAATCAGCTGTATTTATACATATATCCCCTTATCCCCTCCCTCCCACGACTCCCTCCCATCCTCCCTGTCCTGGTCCTCTAAGGCATCACCCATCATCGAGTTGATCTCCCTTTGTTACACAGCAACTTCCCACTAGCTATCTATTTTACAGTTGGTAGTGTAAATATCTCTATGCTGCTCTCTCATTTCGTCCCAGCTTCCCCTTCCCCCCGCCCACCCCCTCAACATCGTTGCATTTTTTGCCTTTGCCAGAAAGGCCCAAGCAACTCAGGCTCCAAGCTCACTGGGGCTGCTGTTAATGTCAGCAGAATCACTTTGGATACTCCGCCCACCCCCTTCTGCACACCAGACCCGTGACAAGGCCTCCTCTTACAGCCCAGCCTGCTCCCCACCCCCTGAAAAGAACCTCTCCTCGTCTCCCCCACAAAGCAGAGCTCACAGGCCATCATTTCACGCTGCATGACCATTCTAAATGGAATCCCCATCTCAACTGTATTGGGGAAAATTTATTTAGTAAGAGGTTTTTATTATGTAATATGTATGTGACATCCGGTAATAGGAACTGCATTATATTTATTGTTTTATCTCTAAGAAAATATTGAAATAAAAGGAGAATGATCAGGGCCTATCATTCTCCAGTGAGAAGGCATTTCAGGGCGTTACTGGAAAGATGAAATGGAGGGAGTGAAAAGGCTCTAGCTCCGCAGTGCCGCAGGGGTCCGAGGAGTGCTTTGCAAAAGGGTCCAGAGGGAAAGGACTTTAGGGGCTCCAAACGTAATTCAGTATTGGAACAATCTCACTAGTTTTCATGGGATTTGTCTTCATATATAAGCAGAGAGATAAACTCAGAAGCCCAGGATGCTGTAAGATTTAATGAGGTAAAACCATGTGTCATATTTCCCTGAATTCATCCTAGTGTTAGAGTCTATATTAAATAACAGTCTGAACTCTATTGCAGTTTGAGACATCGGGTAAGTTCTGTCTCCCTTTTCAGGGCCTGTAGTGCTGTTTCGGTGGATGGAGAGGAGTCGGGGAGGTGGGGTCTCTCCTGGTGGCTGGGACGCCTGCACAGAGGGGGTTTCTCACCACCATCACATCTCCTCCAGTTCCAGCACTTCCAAGAGAGATTGCCGTCCACCTTTTTTTCCAAATTCAGAATTGCTGAGAAGGGCATCATTTCTGAAACCATGTGCAACCTTACAGAACGCTTCAGTCTCAGCCCTGGGACCTATGTGGTGGTCATCTCTGCAGGCAGAGAAGCAGTTGAGTTCTTGCTCCGAATCTTCCTGAAGATGCCAGACAGTGACAGGTACAGAATTCTGGGATTCTAAAGGTTTTATTCTACTTAATTTTATAAAAACACATTGCATCATTCATGCAACAACTCACTCTGTTAGGGGGACACAGCACGGCCCCCACTCTCAAGAAGCTCAACACAAAGTCGGGGCAAGAGAGTCTGCGAACCAATAAGTAGACCAGAGACAGGATGGGGCCTTTGCTCGACAGAAATGCAGAATCGCCTGGGAGGACAGAGTGGAGGGATTCACTCCTGGCAAGAGGGACTGAGGAAGGCTTCTTGGGGGACATGATGTGAGCTAGTCCTTGATGGAGAATTTAACTCGGTGTTTCAAAGGAGAGGGCAGTGCAGGTGGAGGAAAAAGGCCTGAGCAGAAGCAGGGAAGTGGGTGAGCACGGGGCTCGTTGAACGATAACGGATGTTGCCCATACGCACAGGAAGGTCATACATGGCACGCATGGCTGTTGTCTGAAATGTGGCCAGGATGTGGGTACATCAGGGAGACAGCGAAAGGTGGGTGTGAACGATAGAGTCTGATGGTGGAGGGTCTTCACTGCCAAGTTGGCAGTCAAGACTGGGGTTGACAAGCACACACCCTGCTGGGCACCTCATCCCTTCTTGGCCCCACGGCAGACGTCACTACAATCACTGCAGTCTTTACAGTTGAGCATGGATGAGGCCTTCTCAGTCCAGCATGCCAGGTGGTCACTGGGCCACCATTCAGAGTTGGAACCTAAGACAAATCTTATTTATCCCATCCTGGCAATGGGGGGTTACTATGCACCTATATCTGGTTGTGAAAGCAACAGTTTACACGGTTTGAAGACCAGGCGGGGTCCACCCAAAAGACTGGACATGAGGGCCTGATGCTCATCTGTCTGCTGACCGCCACAGCTGCCCACTTTACAGCTCGCTGTGCCGAGGGCTCTCCACTCGTGTCCTTGGCATAGATGTCCAATGCCTCCAGGGGCTCCCGCCATATGTAAGCATAAGCCTCCTTTGAATAGCGAGCTGGTCATCCTTGTCACATTGTCCCCCTGATTTTCTAGGAACCTGGATGACAGTCTCAACCTCAGATCACTGCAGGTAGGTGTGCGGCAAGGCTTGGTTGGCAAACTTCACTGGGTCACGTCCCATCCCCAAGAGCTATCTCCTTCCTTCTTACCTCACCACTGACCAGTGAAAGCACAGAGACCACAGTGGTCTGGTGATGACTCAAAGGGGCAGGGACGAGGGAAGAAGACCAGGCCTCGAAGGCCAGGCTGGACCCAACCATCTTCCTTCCATAAATTTCCATTTTCACCTTCCCCAGAAAGGTTTGATCCAGTTGCTGGATGAAGCCTCTGTCTCAGATCCAGGTGGGAGGTTCTCGGGCCCTCCCTGTATCAGACAGGCAGCCTCCTTCCCCAGAAATATGATGTTGGCTCTTCTTCCTTAGATCCAGGCAAGTCATCCAGGAAATGGCTCCCAACAAAGCATTTTCTACAGATATGCTCAGCAGGTACAGTACCTAGCATGGTAGCAAGGGGCCCTACATAGGACAGATGATGGAGAGGCCAGAGAGAAGGAAACCTCTCCCAGGGCCTTATCAGGATAGAGAGAGGAAGATGGGTGATCATATCAGCCTCTCTCCCCGGATGTCTCCAGAACTGATCTGGAAAGATGGGGTGCCCCACCTGGGTGACATCTGGGATGAAGTGTAGAGTTTGGAAAGGGAGAGGCTGATTATAGGGGAGTAAGCCTTTTAAATCTTTAAACAAGCAACTGGCAATACCCCTTGAAATCTTTCCTTCTCCCGCTCTGCCACCTCCCACCAACGTTGGCATCCTTCCTCCCAGGAGCTGGCCAGCTTCAGAAAGCACCAACAGCCTTCTTCCTGCCAAGGCACCTATGCACACAGGGGATTTTCTTAGTGGTTTAATTAGCCATTATAAAGAACTCCTTGACTTGTCAGGAGGAAAAAAAAAAAAAAAAAAAACAGTTGCTGAGGGCTCTGCACGATGGGCCTTTTACCATTAGTCATCAAGTCGGTATGGAAAGCAGAAAGCCATACAGATGATCGGTGTGTACTGTGCCAGCCTCAGGCAGGCAGGGGCCAAGGGCAGGAAGATGCTAGGCGTTCAGAAGGCTAGTGGTGCAGTGGTAACCAGGAGGCAGCCCAAAGGGAAGTTATTCAGGCAGCCTGGGCCCAGCGATAAAAACAAAAAGAGATGAAGAGTATGGCACAGGGTACACATAGGGGGCAGCTCAGTATGAACCTCCTTGAAACCAACACCAGCCCAGGATCCAGGCCCACATCTGGGCTGACTCAGAAGGGAGTTCACCTGGTGTGAAGCAGGATCTGCTACGGCTAATGTGCCCAGTCCGTGAGCTCCTGAAGGCAGGGCTGACACCGTATGCATTCCTTGTCCCCAACACCTATCACTGTCCTTGGCACAGAGAAGGTACTCAATCCAGTTGCACTGAGTGAAGACAGATTCGCTTCCCCAGAGCAAATGCTCTAGCTAAGGTCACTGCCCCGAGATGATCAGCAAGACCGGCTTAAGGTACCTGAGACCAAGCTTCCTTCAGGGACAGATGGCAAAATCCTTGACATGGTCCATGCACCTGTGCATGTGAAATAAAATATATAATTTGCAATATGATAAATGGTACAGATTCCCTAATCAGGACTGTTCCAAACCACAACCAAATGTATCCTCATAGAGGGTAACTGGTAGCCCATATGGGGCCTTTGTAGGAATTAGAATAAGACAGAAATGCAGCTTTGCGCCATGGTACGCAGCTGGGGAGTAGAACCCAGACTGGACTCCAGCTTCTTTTCACCCCTCGGTCAGCAGCCTTGAGCAGGGCCAACCTGGCATCATTCTGCACAACCTGCAAACTATCCTCAGAGGTTGTGTCCTCAAAGGAAAGTTGAGAGCAAAATATTCATCCAGGTACTCACTGTCGTGTTTCCCCATCTCTGGTACCCCTTTATTGGCCATGGTGGTGGTGATAGTACCATAACCCAGGGTCTGCCTGTGGGAAAGGAAGACACAGCCTCTGGGACGGGCCGCATCTATCATCTATCATTTATTCAACCAGCAAACATGTACCACATACCCTAGCATGTTCCAAGACTCTGCTCAGTTTTAAGAAAGCAAAGCATCAGTCCTTGGGGATCTTTCATTGAGGTGGTAGAGGCCAACGTGCAGTTCTTTGGGAGTTTGTTCAGACAACTTTCATCACCATTCCTAGCCTCGTCTCTTCCAGCATTCTGGTGGTTACTGGGTGCAGAGGTCAGGTCAGGGGCTGTCCTAGGGTAGGAGATGTGGTCCCTGCCCCACAGCTGCTTACATGCTAGTTGTGACTCTGTGTAAGTGGGAGTTCCTCACCATGGCAACTGCTCTTCAAAGTGAGGTGCCATGATTCTTTCGAGGAAAAAACTCAGTTAATGGCAGGCACATCACACCAACTTCCCTGGCATGACCAACCAGTGAGACGTTGGGGGGGGGGATGTAAGGCCCATTTCAGATGCCCGCAGGATGTTTTCCACTGGGGACATCATTAGGGGTCATTTTTCCAGCTAAAGGACTCCCGTAAGGACAAGCCACAGGGCTGCTTTTGCTTTCAGTTCTGGGTGGTGAGGCCAACCCTGGGGACTGCTTATCTGTCATCTATGGGGAGCTGGGTCCCTGAAGACCCCAAGGAGGCACCTCCTTCCTCCTGACCCAGTGCCACTCTGCAAAGCCACCTGCTGGGAGCCCTCACCCCAGCTTCTCCCACGGAAAAGCTTCTCCAGGGTGGTGATGTCCCATCATGCCCTCGGTGTTCACCAGGCTGGGGGTAAGAAACGGCTGCGTGTAGCACAGCTCTGCTTCTCTGTAAAATCATCACGGAAGCTGCCGCCCGTAACACTGCTCCGTGTCCCCAACAGAAAAGTGAAGGCGGTTAATGCCTTCAGAAGGTCAGGCCAGGAAAAGTTTCTCTCCCTTCAGTCTCAGTTGCTTCCTGTGTTTTATCCAGGGAAAACTATGATGTCTCCCTTTCTGCTTCTGTGGCTGGGAAGGCTAATGCCAAGTTATGTGCTCAGTCAGACCAGCGTCTCTCAGCCTGGATTCCTGGTGTTTTATCTCCTCTCACCACACACCCACACCCACACCCACACCCACCCACACACCCACACACACACACACACACACACACACACACACACCCACACACACACACACACGTCATGTTTTCTCTCACTCCCTTCTTTCTGGAAGCAGATGGGGAAACACACCTGCAGGGCTGAATTGATTCATTCAACAATGCTTCACCTGAGGGGCTCCCAAGTGCCAGGTAAGGGTGGGGAGCAGGAGACAAACACTGCTTTCAGCCCAATAATGAACAACGAGAGAAATGCAAGGTGACCTACACCAGGCACCAAATATCAGGAGTAATCAGCAAGACAGATATTCAGGGAGGGAGGGATCACCATGGCCTGGCACAGTCAGGAAAGGCTTCACCACAAAGGGGAGATGGGCGTGTGATGGGAACTAAGTGCTCAGAAGTCCCAGTGCTTTTACAGTCAGGCAGGTGTGCCCCTCGGCTCCTGGGCACTGATGTGATTCCTGCATCCCTTCCTCATTTGGATCAGGGGCTGGAAATTGATGCTACTCAGCTTCAGAGCCTTCTCAACCAGCAATTCCTAAAAGGTAAGGAGCTGCTGGCCCCAACCCCATCCCCACGGCCACGCCAGTCCACTGCCACCCTCTCTGACATTTCAGTCCTTCCTGTTCTCCCCCCTCAGGACTTCCAGGGGACACTTTCTCTTTGGATGAGTGCCGGAGCATTGTGGCTCTGATGGATGTATCCTTTGCAGTCATTCCCCCTCCCCCAGCTCTGAGTCTGTCTGCTCTGCAGGCTTCCCCAGGGTCGAATTAGGATGTTACGGAACCCTTTTCTCACCCTCACTATTTTCTCTTCTTCCTTGGTTCTAAGTGCTCACCAAAGACCCTGGGCTTTTAAGGATTTTGTACCAACTCACTGACTCTTCAGAACCCCCATAGCAACAATAACAATGCTTACCATCTATCAGCATCTACCACGTGCCAAGAATTGTCGTGATATATATATTTTTCCCTCGTAATTCTTGCAATAATCCCCGTGATATAAGAAGTATAGTCCCGTGATACAATGAAGAAACGAGTTCAGAGAGATTTAGCCATTCACCCAGATCACACAGCCAGTCAGAATTTGTGCCTGGATTTGCAGTTGGAGTTTTCAGCCTCCAAAGTCTGTTCCAACATTACCCTTCACTGCCTCCTTGTAGCACCAATGGGAACTATTTTCCTTCCACCCCTCTCCTTCCCACTTCCTTGCTCAACAAGTCCCCAGTTCAATAACCACCAGCCTTTGTAGAGAACTCTTCAGACTGCACGGCAGCTATACCCCGTTATTACTATTCTGCTGCACTTGCAGGTGAGACGGGGCTGGGGCAGGGCAGTGACTTGCCCACGTTCTGTGGCCACAAGTGGCTGGACTGGGACCCAAACCCGGGTCTCCTGCCTCCCATTCCCGACTTCCACTCTCCCCTGAGCTGTTTCTCCCCTGCCCTCCCCATCTCCCCGCTGGCTCCACGGGGCATATCCGCCAGCTCTTCCGTCAGGTGTGTGCTGTCTCCCTGGAGTGACACGGATCCCCCGGCTCTTTCACTCTTAACGAGGCTCGACTGGGGATGTGAAGCTGGCCATTGTCGAACAAGAGGGCTTCTTGATGAAATCATCAATCAGGCCCTGTCTCTGCTAGCTGTGGTTTAGAATCGCTCAGAGACACTGCTCGTCTCTGCAGTTGAGTCAAAATGGCCCTCCATAGCTTCACAGCCTGGGGCAGGTAACCCTAGGGGAGGTCATGTCTGCAGGACCCCCTGCAAAGCAGACACGTCTTTTCTACCCTTCCTCCTGCTCACCCGCCAGCTCACCTCCAGTTCCTCAGAGATCCATTCTTTTCATTAGTTTTCATTAAACCCATCGTATGGAGTGAGCAGGGCTGACTAACACACAGAGTGCAGTCCATCCACTGACGCACACTTAGCGTGTGCACTCACCTCTCATGCTGCCTCAGGAGTTGCAAGGCACTCCCCACAGCTGCTGCCCACTTCCCCCTGCCAGGGACCCCACCCCAACGGGTGGAGGCTGTGTTTGGGGCTTGCTCTCTTCCCCTGGAAGCAAGTGATGTTGGCTTCCCTTTCTCAGGGCTGCCTTCTCCTTCCCATTGCCTGTTTTCCCTGTGAAATAAATCTAAGCCAGGTCCCTTTCGTAAGCAGCTGGAGCCAGTTGGTGTGGGACCACATCCAGGTGACCCTGGACCGACTGTGTTACTAGTTGGTGGGTGGAGCTGTTCCATCCCTGCAGCCCCTCTGCTCATTGCACACAGGACTGCTTGACTCTTAACTCCCCACCAAGCTGAAGGTGAACGGGCGGCTTGATCAAGAGGAGTTTTCAAGGCTGTGGAGCCGTCTTGTCCACTGCCAGGTACCTGCATGTCCTCTTCTGACCAACACTCTTATTCCATCTGGCTTAGCATCTATTTACTGGGTGCCCGATCCTGCACCAGGGCTGAGGGCTATGAAAGAAGGGGAACCTCACCCCACCCTCAAGGAGAGTCCCCGTTTTGCCTGGGGAGATGTAGGTGCACCAGTAGAAGGCAGAAGGCAGTGACCGGTCAGGTGGCAGGCTGAGGACGGCTGTAGGAGGCAGGAGGAGAAAGGGGTCACAGTGGACTGTAGCTAAAACTCCCGCTAGCACTGCCCTCCCCATTTCTCCCTGGGCCACCGCAGCAGCCCCCAGGCTGCTGGTTCACCTCCTCCCTTCCCCTCCATCTTCCAGGACATACATCAGAATCACAGTTGTGGTCTGTGGCCTCACTGTCATTCTCAGGACAAAGTCGAAACTCATCAGCTGTACACAAGATCCTCTGAGTTGGCACACACTTTGGGGTCCAGGAGAAGCCCTTTCACTCATCTCACTTGCTCCTTCGGCCCCCAGCTATGAGCGAGCCTCCTTGCTCTCCTCTCCCTGAACTCGGAGCCTGCTGGGTGCCCACCCAGCAGAGAGTCCAGCCCCAAAATCTCCTTCCCTGCGGGGCCTCTCCTGGGGGCCTTGCCTGCCCCACCCCAAATGCAGTCAGTTCCCCCCGCAGCTCCTAGCGCTTGAACCCACAACAATAAAATAAAAACACCTATTTACATATTATTATTTATATCACCTAGTCGCTGATTGGTTTCATTTGGTTTCTCACTGGGCATTGCAGTGGCTGACAGTCCTCCCATCAGCTTGCGGGGTCCTCCAGGGCAGGGATCCCTCATATTCATCCTTTTCCCCAGGGCCTTCCATAGTGTCCAGCACACAGCAGGCGCTCAAAAATGCTGAACAGACGATTGAACAAATGCATGACTGAATGTGTGAGTTCGTGCCTAATTGAGAACACGCTAGGTCTCTGAACTCACAAAAGCCAAAGAAAGCCAGAAAAAGGTTGTCAAGCTCCTAACCGGCCTCAGCTGCGCACCTGCTTGGGGGTGTTTTGCTTTAAAACAGCTCCTGGGCAGCAGTGGAGCATAGGCCAGCATTAAGAGTCCCAGGTTCAGCCCTGCAGTGCTTGCCTGCTTGATCCAAGGCAAGTTACTCACCCGCCTGAGCATCTGGGGCCTCGCCTGGGAAGTAGGAGGCTGAGTTAGAATTAGGAAGAAGTAGAAAAGTCTTGAGCAGATGCAGAGCTGCCCTGTACAAAATCAGGGTGCTCGGGTGACTCCAGCCCGCGGCCGTGCTTGGTCCCTGAGGCGGGTCTCACCTGCCTTCAGTGCTGCCTACACAGGCGCTCACTATTGTGCAAAGCACGCTCCTGAGCACTTTATAAAGATGTGCTCATTTACTCCTTGCAACAAACCTGCGAGGTAGATACTGTAACTGTCCCTGTGCTACACAGGGGAAAACTGAGGCCTAGAAAGATTGGGTCACTTGCCCCAGGTTACACAGCTGGTACATAGTCAAGCTGGGATTCATACCCAGCAATTTGGTTGTAAAGTCTGTGCTTTTAACCCCCACCTTCAGCAGACTCTTTAGACAGCTCTCCACCTCCCTGGGAAGGGGCCAGCTGCCCTGGGTGCAGGAGCCCCATCTAGGGGGTGAGGAAGGGGAAGGAGAGCAGGTTGAGAGGGGGGAAGGTGCGGGCCTGGGAGAGGGACCCGCAGACCCGCAGTTCACGGCCAGGTCGGCTTTATCAAGCGGAGCCCACCCTGCCTCTCCATCTCCTGCTGTGTACCCTGCCGGCCTCTGAGCTGGACCCACTCGTGTTGTAGCGAAGCAGCCTCCAGGGACGGGAACGTGATTTTCCAGGACATCCTCTTCCATGTGGGCACTGGGACTCACACGGGCTTCTTGCTTCTTCTCCCATGTTAGAGTGTTTTCCAGAACTCCCGGAAGAACTCTGGAGTTTTCCTGAGCTCGGATTTGTGGAAGGCCATAAAGGACACAGGTAAAGCAGGCAACTTTTGAGCCGTGATGATAGGGTCTCCAGTGGGGGGGGGGGGGGGGGGGAGGGTGTTGCCCTCACCCCTAGCATGCTGTAGGCAAGACTGGTTAGGGAGGTGCTGGGCAGGCGGGAGAGAGCAGAGCGCAGCGGCCGTGCCCTCCCCTGGTTTACACCGGCCTCTGTAGACCTCCAGACTCAGACTCCACCCTCCCCCACCTCAGGTCTCACCTGCCAGTCAATTCTCCTGATTGCCTTCTCTCCCCATCACACTAATTGTGCAAAAATGCCCCCGCATAGTTGATACCCTACCAGAAATCTAGCTTGCCTTGCAGACGCTTGCATCTCAGCATCTGGGCCATCGGGATTAAATACCCACAGGCGGGCTGATGCGCCCTCTTTACAGAGGGTCTGGGGCTAAGTGAAATGAAATGGCATCTGTCTGCTTCAAGGAGGCAAGAGCTTTCAGTCCTGGAGAATGATAACACCACAGGGTGCAGATGCTTCATGTGTCAGTAAGAACTGGCACTCACGTCACCTCATTTGATTGTCTCAACAGCTCTGGAGCGGGGAAGGGCAGGAATCACCATCCCCACTGTACTCATGGGGGAAATGGCTAACAAAAAGGTTAAGTCAGGAAATTACCACCTTCCCAAATAAAATGTAAAATCAGACTCCCACAGGTCATGGCTGGAAGGGCAGAGTCCCTCCCTGGACTCCCGGCCTGGGGAGTGGGTAGTAATCTGAGCTGCTGCTCCCGGCTTCAGCCTCTATCCTCCCCTTAATTCTCTTTTTTTTTAAGCTCTTTATTGGGGTATAATTGCTTCACACTGTTGTGCCAGTTTCTGCTGTACAACAACGTGAATCTGCTGTATTAATACATATATCCCCACATCCCCTCCCTCCTATGACTCTTTCCCACCCTCCCTATCCCAGCCCTCTAGGTCATCACCCATCATCGAGTTGATCTCCCTGTGTTAGGCAGCAGCTTCCCATTAGCCATCTATTTTACATTAGGTAGTGTATATATGTCACAGACTGAAAGTAAGGGGATGGAAAAAGATATTCCATGCAAATAGAAGTCAAAAGAAAGCTGGAGTAGCAATACTCATATCAGACAAATTAGACTTTAAAGACTATTACGAGACAAGGAAGGACACTACATAATGATCAAGAGATCAATCCAAGAACATATAACAATTGTAAATATCTATGCACCCAACATAGGAGCACCTCAATACATAAGGCAAATGCTAATAGCCATAAAAGGGGAAATCGACAGTAACACAATAATAGCAGGAGACGTTAACACCCCACTCACACCAATGGACAGATCTCCCCTTAATTCTTCACAGCAGAGGGCTGTGCTTCTCAAACGTGTGCGTGTGTCAGAACCCCCTGGGGGCTTGTGAAAGTGCGGAACCTCACCACCGCCCGCCGGAAGTTTCTGATTCAGGAGGGCCGGGGTGGGGCTCAAGAATTTGCATTTCTGACAAGTTCCCAAGTGAGGCCAAAGCACCTGGTCTGGGGATCACACTTTGAGAACGACTGAATGACCAGGGAAAGATGAGACCTTTAAAGGAGACCTCACTAATGACTCCCGAATAATAAGAGGGACAAAGATAGAGAATAGTTGGAATTCGACTAAACAGCTGGCAGGGGCCAGGCGGAGCAACAGAGCTGATGTGATCTGAGGGGGCGATCTGAGAATTTGGCAATATGGAGAGGCATGCGCTGCTGAAAGGGTTCAAATTCACATTTTATTCGTGAACGGCTCTGGCTGTACGGGGCCCGCAGGCCACCAGCCTTGTCCCCTCGATGGACTGGTTGGTTTACAGGGTTTTGCTAGCTGACCAGGGTGCGTAGGCCCCCCTGATCTTCAGCCTGCCGTTGTCAGCTGTGGGGTCGCTGTCCCCCTGGAGTGCATCACTAGACATGCACCATCGTGAGACTCAGAGAGGGCGGGGCCGCTCTGTCCCCTCCTCCCGAGGCCACCACCGGAGGTCTCGGCTCTGAGGACAGGACCACCCCCACCCCCGGCCTCCTCCCCACTCACTGGCTCCCTTGTGTCCCAGACTTCCTCGCAGGGATCTCCGTCACCAGTGAGCTGCTGGAACTCATGAGACTCCGGTACAGTGACAGCACGGGCAGGGTCAGCTTCCCCAGCCTGGTCTGCTTCCTGATGCGGCTTGAAGCCATGGCAAGTGAGTGTCACTGGGGCCATCCTGGAGACCTTCACAGTGACCAAAAGACACAGGAGAGGACCAGGAGTGCACTCCGGCCCCAGGCCTGGGCAAAGCCTCCATAGTGGTGTGGGCTGGAGCCCTGTGTAGGAGCTCTCGTCCCAAGGGACAGAGCCAACGTTAGCCTGTGTGACGGTGCAGTTGGCTCGAGTCCCCAGCCTCCCTCTGCACCCTTGTCTCCCCAGGACATTTCCCCACCCCAGATCTCATTTCCTTATCACCATCCTCAGCACCTCTCGCCAGGAGCAGGGTTAAATCACCGTGGCCCCTCTCCAGATTGTGTTTACGGTTTAAACCTACTCTTTAGTCATGCAACAAATGGTTTGCTCTCTGCTGAAGGATTGTACACACAGCAAGAAGGTGGGGGAAGGAGGTTCCCCCCAAGGCCTCAGCAATCCAGCTATGTAGGCCAGAGGTTTTGACACCTTGTAGCAGCATACCCCTTTGTTTTAAATGAAATTTCACATGAAACCCCAGGCCACACTATAGCTCCAAATGGAGCTGCTGTGGTTGAGGTAGAAGTGGGATCTGGCCTCTGCTCTCATCCTTGCACCGCCCCTGCCATGTGGCACTAAGGCCCACAGCTCTAACCCCACAGCTGTGAGCTAGGCAATTAACAAGATGGAGAGAATAGAGCCCTGGGAGGGGAAAGGAGAAGCCAGAGGCATAATTTTGCTACAGAGAATTCACAGTTGGACAAGGGAGGTGGCCCTGAAATACTTGCTAAGACAAGCCCCTGCGTCCCCCTGGCCAAGGTGGAGAGGGCCAAGTGCTAGGAAACTGGAGTGGGAGGGGCGAGTGGGGCAGAGCAGTCAGGGAGCTGTTTTGAGAGCTGAGCCCTGAGCTGTCCCACGGGTGTAGAGTTTGGCTGGAAAAAGAAGCAGAAGAGAGGCTGAGCACACTCCGGGGCTTCACGCAGAATCACCACGTTGGCTTTCATCTCACGTGGGCCCAGGCCTGTCCTGATTCCTCTCTCCTCTTTACCCTAGAAGCTTTCCAGAACCTCTCCAAGGATGGAAAAGGACTCTATCTGACAAAAATGGAGGTGAGGTAACTTCCCTTCCCAGAGACAGGGCACAACCCCAAGCTCTCTCTCCTCACCTGAATCCAGGGGGCATTTCTCTCCCTGAGGCTACTGAACAGTCTGTCAAAGGCCAGCCAGGATGCCGGCCCCCCTGCCTCCAATTACTGCCTTTATATATTGCTGGCTGCCAAGGCTGCTTGAGGATCTTGGCAGGCAGATTTTATTTTTTTCCAATAGCTTAATAAAGCAGAGGATTATGTGGGAGTCATAAATCCAAGAGGGAACTAAGGAACACCTGCTGAGCTCACTGTACATTAAACTTACTCCCAGTGAGTTTTAGAAAAAGCCTCCTGGCCCAGCCAGCTGGTCGACCTCAGCTGTCCCTCTCAGTGCCTGGCTCTTCAGAGAGTAGCAGAAGATATGCTGTGATAAAGGGCTGAGACCTCCTGCTTGGGTTGGAATTAGCTGGAAAGGGTTGATGAGACTAGGTTGAGACCTTTCAAGGGAAGAGGGTGCCACTTACCCTGCTCTGTGTTAAGCTAGCAAGTTTAAAGTTTGGTTGTAACAAGGATGCTTATTTCTCAGTGGATGAACCTGGTGATGTACAACTGAAGCCAGGAGGAGAACACACCCCAGAGCCCAGGTAAGACATGGCAGCTTTAGAATCATTTCCTCCCAGGGCACAATGCATCTTCCCCTCCAGGAACTGCACACAAGACTTTCCCTAAAGGCAGCCTCCCCAGAGATTACAGAGCCCTTATCTCTGTGAGCCAAGGCTCAGCTGCTTGGCCCGTGAGTTTCAAGGCCAATGCTGCAGATTTCATCCAAGCCATGTAGACCAGTGGGCATTCATGAAAGAGTGTGGCCTGGAAGTTACAAGTGGGGGATTTTGAATTCTCTTTTAAAATTTCTTTTTATTGAGATATAATTGACATTTAATTGTGTTCATTTTAGATGTACAACATAATGCTTTGATATATGTCTATATTGCAAAATGACTAGCATAAGTTTGGTTACCATTTATTATCTCACATGGTTGCAATTTTTTTTTCTTGTGATAAGAACTTTTACAATTTACTCTCTTAGCACCTTTCAAATACAGAGCACAGTATTGCTAACTATAGTCACCACGCTGCATGTTAACGTCCCCAAAACCTATCTTATAACTGGAAGTTTGCACCTTTTGACCCCCTTCACCCATTTTGACCAACCCCCTCACCCCTCACTAGTGGCAACCACAACTTTGTTCTCTGTATCTGTGAGCTCAGTGTGGGTTTTTTATTAGATTCCACATATAAGTGAAATCATAGAGCATTTGACTCTCTGTGACTTATTTCACTTAGCATAATACCCTTGAGGTTCCTCCATGTGGTCACAAATGGCAGGACTGTCTTCTTTTTTACGGCTGAATAATGTTCTCTTGTGTGTGTGTGTGTGTATACATATATACTACATTTTCTTTATCTGTTCATCTATTGATAGACATGTAGGTTGTTTCTATGTCTTGGCTACTGTAAATAATGCTTCAAAGAACAGGAAGGTGTCTATATCTTCTCAAGTTAGTGTTTTTCTTTTCTTTGGATACATATCCAGAAGTAGAATTGTTGGATCATATGAGAGTTCTATTATTAATTTTTTTTCAGTTAAATGACCATTTATTGAATAGCTTTTATATGGGAGGCACTGTGCCGGGTGCCAGGGATACAAAGATAAATAAAATTCACATGCTTTCTGCCCTCAGCTCCTCACTGTCTCTAATACACAAGATGCAATGAAAGAGGCTTGGGTGCAGCATGGACAGTAAGAGGGGGTGCTTCAGATGAGTTCAGCTTTGGACACGGTGATGTGCTTGTGGAACACCCACATGGAGATCTCCCATGGACAGCTGAACATACAGGTCTTTAGAGAAATCAAACTCGGTCCTTGCCCTGGAGGGTCTTGCTATGGAGTGGAAGAGACAGAAACGTAAATATCAGTATGATAGATCAATTATAATACTCTGTAGTGAAGGCTAACCCAGAGGTTCATGCAAAGATGATGGTACAACTAAGCTGGCCTGCAAGTTGTGATGTCTCTCTAGGAGGCAGCCTAGGAGCTGAGTCTTGAATGATTCAGAGTGGTTATCTGGTGTTGTGGGCTGTTGATGAGGTCATTGTTCACATGGAATACTTTGGATGAACTTAGCGAGACTTCAAGGCAAAAGGACATCACCAGCCAGGAAGCCAGTGGCCAATGTGCAGGCAGCTGGCCACGGGAGGCCCTCCTCTGAGGGCAAGACACACAGCTCACAGTCTTCCTTAACACAAGTGAAAGGTGGCATGCTGTCCCCGCTCCAGTGCTGCGTATGTCCGATGGTCCTAGGAGTTGGTTCAGCGTTCTGTGGAGAGCAGACACCCAGAGCCTATTACTAATTTTTTAAGGAAGCTCCATACAGTTTTCCATAGTGGCGACACCAATTTACATTCCCACCAACAGTGCACAAACGTTCCCTTTCTCCACATCCTCACCAACACTTGTCTTTTTGATAATACTCATTCTACCAGGTGTGAGGTGATAGCTCATTGTGGGTTTTTTTTTTAACTTTATTTATTTTATTTTATCAGCTGTGTTGGGTCTTTTTTTTTGCTGTGCGCAGGCTTTTCTTTTGGTTGTGGTGAGTGGGGGCTACTCTTCGTTGTGGTGCACGGGCTCCTCATTGCTGTGGCTTCTCTTGTTGTGGAGCATGGGCTCTAGGCGCGTGGGCTTCAGTAGTTTAAGTACATGGGCTCAATAGTTGTGGCGCACGGGCTTAGTTGCTCCGCAGCATGTGGGATCTTCCTGGAGCAGGGATTGAACCTGTGTCCCCTGCATTGGCAGGTGGATTCTTAACTACTGCACCACCTAGGAAGCCCTCTCATTGTGGTTTTGCATTTCCCTGATAATTAGTGATGTTTCCATGTACCTGTTGGCCATCTGTATGTCTTCTTTGGAAAAATGTCTATTCAGATCCTCTGCCCATTTTTAAATCAGATTGTATGGGTTTTTTTCCATTGAGTCATAGAGTTTTTTTGTATATTTTGGATATTAGCTTCTTATCAGATATTTGATTTATAACTCTTTTATCCCACTCAGTAGATTGCCTTTTCATTCTGTTAATGGTTTCCTTTACCTGTGCAGAAGCTTTTTAGTTTCATATACTCCCAGTTGTTTCTTTTTGCTTTTCTTTTTTTGCTTTTGTTGCTTTTGATGTTAAATCCAAAAAATCATTGCCAAGACCAATGTCAAGGAGCTTACCCCCTATGTGTTCTTCTAAATTTTTATGGTTTCAGGTCTTATGTTCAAGCACTTAATCCTTTTTGAGTTGATGTTTATGTATACTGTAAAAAATAGCAATCCAGTTTCATTCTAGAATTCTTCACTGAAGTTCCAAGGGGGAAAGGCTATCACTCATTATAGGAAAGGCTGATGTGTGGAGCAAGAGAAATTATCAGACCTTGGGGAGAGGAGAGCTGGATTGAGCCTCTGATCTACCATGTCCACTCACTCTTGGCTCATGGTTTGCTTTGCAGAATCAGAGTCAGGAGAATGAAATTCTGCCTCTAAATCTAAAAACCCACTTTCATCTGTAACCATCTCTCACCTTCCTCCAGTGATGCTAGAGGGTATGTCCCTCTGAGGACGTTCACCTTCAGAAGAGTCTGAATGATTGCTCTCCTCTCTCTTCTGGAGTCTTCCAGCTCCCATTTAAACATGCTTATCTTTTACATTTCCTCCATCTCATATTTCCTTCCAGCTACAACTCCATCCCACTTCTCGCTTTACAGCCAACCTTCATATAAGAGCTTATTGTCTCCACATCCTCACCTCCCACTTTCCCCTTAAACTTGGGTTTCTCAGACATCATCTCTCTCCATAACTTTTGCATTGGTTCCCTATCTGATTTTCCTATATCCACCCATGTCCCTCAAATCAATTTCATATGGTCTAGGTACACTTCTGAAAATTCAGATGCAGTCATTGCACTCCCCAGGTTAAAACCCTTCAATGTCTTCCTATTGATATTCAGGAAAAGTCTAAAGTCATGAAAGTCGCCCGCGTGTTCTGGCCCCTGCCCACCTATGCAACCACACCTTGTGTCCCTCCTCCTTCCTAGACTTGACTTCCACCACATCACCATTACCTTTATTTCCTTCAGTGTTTTATTCTTTTCCCAACCTCGTCCTTTGCCCTTACTATCTGCCCAGCCCTGGGTTAATTACCTCATTCTTGATCCTTCATGTCTTGGCCTCATTGGGTTCCCATATTATTAACTCACTTCCCAAATCGTAACATTCAAAACACTTTTTCATTGCTGTTGCTCACCTCTTCCTTTTTTTAGAGCCTTAATGAGACAGAATTCACAGGGCATACAGTTTACCCATTTACGGTATACAATTCAACAGTTTTCCATTTAGTCACAGAGCTTTGCAACCATCACCACAATATAAATTTGAACACTTTTCATCACCACAGAAAGAAACCCCTGCCCATTAGCAATCCCATCCTATTTTTACCCATCCCTTTAGTCCTAATTAACCACTAGTCTACTTCTGAATCTACAGATTTGCCTCTTCTGGACATTTTATATCGTTGGAATCATGCAATATGTGGTCTTTTGTGACTGACTTCTTTCACTTAGCATAATATTTTCAAGGTTCATCCAGGTGCTAGTATGCATTAGTACTTCATTCTTTTGTAGTGCCAAATAATATTTCATTTTGTAGATATACCATATTTTATTCATCTGTTCATCAACTGATGGACATTTAGGTAGATTCTACTTTTTGACTATTGTGGATAATCCTGCTGTGAATGTTTGTTTACAAGTTTTTGCATGGATGTATGTTTTCATTTCATTTGTATACTTAAGAGTGAACTTGCTGGATCATATGGTAACTCAACGTGTAATGTTTTGAGCAATTGCCAAACTGTTTTCCAAAGCAACTGCACCACTTTACATTCCTACCAGCAGTGTATGAGTCCCAGTCTCTCCACATCATTGCCAATGCTTTTTTTTTATTGAGGTATAGTTGATTTACAATACTGCGTTAGTTTCAGGTGTGCAGCATAGTGATTCAGTATTTTTCCAGATTATATTCCATTATAGGTTATTACAAGATAATGGGTCTAAGTCCTTGTGCTATATAGTATATCCTGCTGCTTATCTATTTTGTATATAGTAGTTTGTATCTGTTCGTTCCATACCCCTAATTTGTCTCTCCCCACTCCCCTCTTTCCTTTGGTAACCACGTTTGTAACCACAGATTCTGTGTCTGTGAGTCTGTTTCTGTTTTGCATATACATACATTTATATAATTTTTTACATTTCACATATGTGATATCATATAGTATTTGTCTTTCTCTGTCTAGCTTATTTCACCAAGCATAGTATTCTCTAGGTCCATCCACATGGCTACAAATGGCAGAATTTCATTTGTTTTTATGGCTGAGTAAATATTCCTTTGTACATATACCACATCTTCTTAAGCCAGTAGTCTGTTGATGGGAACTTAGTTTGCTTCCATGTCTCAGCTGTTATAAATAATGCTGCTATGCACGTTGGGGTGCATGTATCTTTTTGAATTAGAGTTTTCATTTCTTCCAGATATATACCCAGGAATGGAATTTCTGGACCATATGGTAGTTCTACCTTCAGTTTTTTGAGGAACCTCCATACTGTTTTTCCATAATGGCTGCACCAATTTACATTCCCACCAACAGCGTACAAGGGTTCCCTTTTCTCCACATCCTCTCCAGCATTTGTTTTTTGTAGGCTTTTGGATGATAGCCATTATGACAGATGTGAGGTAATACCTTATTGTGGTTTTGATTTGCATTTCTCTAATAATTAGCAATGTTGAGCATCTTTCCATGTGCCTGTTAACCATCTGTATGCCTTGTTTGGAAAAATGTCTGTTCAAATCTTCTGCCCATTATTTTTATTGGATTAGATTTTTATATTGAGTTGTATGAGCTGTTTGTATACATTGGATATTAACCCTTTGTCAGTCACATCATTTGGAAATATTTTTTTCCCATTCCATAGGTTCTCTTTTCATCTTGTTGATGGTTTCCTTTGCTGTACAAAAGCATTTACTTTTGCTTTTATTTCTTTTGCCTCAGGAAACTGATCCAAGATAATATTCCTATGATTTATGTCAATGAGCATTCTGCCTATGTTCTCTTCCAGGAGTTTTATGTGAGGGAATGTTCTAATCTCATTGTTTTACATGTGGCTGTCCAATTTTCCCAGTGCTACTTGTTGAAGAGCCTGTCTTTTTGCTAGTGTACATTCTTGCCTCCTTTGTCATAGGTTAATTGATCATAGGTACATGTATTTATTTCTGGGCCCTCTCTTCTGTTCCATTGATCTATGTGTCTATTTTTGTGCCAATACCAGGCTGTTTTGATTATTGTAGCTTTGTAGTATTGTCTAAAGTCTAGAAGGGTTATACCTCCAGCTGTGTTCTTTTTTGTCAGGATTTCTTTGGCAATTTGGGGTCTTCCGTGGTTCCATATAAGTTTTAGGATTATTTGTTCTGCTTCTGTGAAAAATGTTCTGGGTAGTTTGATAGGGATTACATTAAATCTGTAGGTTGCTTTGGGTAATTAAAATGGTCATTTTAATAATATTAATTCTTCTAATAGAAGAGCATGGGATATCTTTCCATTTCCTTGAATCATCTTCAGTTTCTTTCATCTCACCAATGTTTTTCATTGTCCACCTTTTTTATTTTAGCCATCCTAAAGTGTATGAAGTTATATCTCATTGTGATTTTGATTTGCAGTTCCCTGATAGCTTGTGATGTTGAGTATCTTTTTGTTGTTTATTGACCATTTGTATATCTTCTTTGGAGAAATGTCTATTCAAATCCTTTGTTTTAAAAATTGGGTTATTTATCATTTTGTTGCTGCATTGTAAGAGTTCTTCATATATATATTCTAGTTACCAGTCCCTTATCATTGTATGTGATTTGCAAAAATTTTCTCCCATTCTGCAGGTTGTCTTTTAGGTTTTTTGATGATATCATTTTCAGAGTTTTTAATTTTGATGAAGTACAACTTATCTGTTTTTTCTTTTGTCACTTACACTTTTGGTGTTGTATCTAAGAAATCATTGCCTAACTCAAGATCATGAATATTTACTCCTATGTTTTTCTCCTAAGAGTTTTATAGTTTAGCTCTTACATTTAGGTCTTTGATCCATTTTGAGGTAATTTTGTATATTGTGTGATGTAGGGGGTCCAACTTCATTCTTTTCCTGTATATCCAGTTGTTCCAGCACCATTTATTGAAGAGACTACTATTTGCCCCATTTTATTGTCTTGGCACCTTTTCCAAAAATCAGTTTATCATAATATGAGGATTTATTCCTGAACTTTAAATTCTCTTCCATTGATCTTAATGTCTATCCTTATGACAGTACCACACTATGTTGATTACTGTAGTTTTGTAGTTTGTTTTGCAATCAGGAAGTGTGAATCTTCCAACTTGTTTTTCTTTTTCAAGATTGTTTTGGTGATTCTGAGGTCCTTGCATTTACGCATGAATTTTAGGGTCAGCTTGACAAACTCTACAGAAAATAAAGGCAGCTGGGATTTTTATGGCAGTCACATAAGCTTGTAGATCAATTTAGGGAGTATTGCCATCTTCACAATATAACATTTTCTGATCCATGAACATGAGATATCTCTCCATTATTTTTAGATCTCAGTTGATTTCTTTCAACAACATTTGTGATTTTCAGTGTAGAAGTCCTACACTTCCTTTGTTAAATTTATTTCTAAGAATTTTATTCAATTTGATGCTAGTATACATAATTTCATGTTTAGATTATTCATTGCTAATATGTAGAAATAAAATTGATTTTTGTATGTCCTGCCACCTTTCTGAACTTATTTCTTAGTTCTAATAATTTTTTAGGGGATTCCTTAGGGTTTTATATACATATAATCATGTCATCTGCAAATGGAGATAGTTTTGTTTCCTCCATTCCAATCTGGATAACTTTTATTCACTTTTCTTGTCTAATTGTCCTGGCTAGAACTTCTAATACAATGCTGAGAAGAGGTGGAGAAAGCAGACATTCTTGTGTTCCTGATCTTGGGAGAAAACTCTCAAACCTTCACCAATAAGTATGATGTTAGCTGTGGGGTTTTTGTAGATACCATTTGTCAAGTTGAGGAAGTTCCCCTCTATTTGTACTTTGCTGAGTCAACATACTTTTAATTATTTGCTTGACATCTGTATTCCCTGCTACACTGCACGCCTAGGTATGTCTTATTTGTTGCTATCTCCTTACCATGTAGAGAAACCACTCAGTAACAATTTTCAGATGACTGAAAGGAATTGTCCTTTCAGGTCTGTGTCTTCCTTTGTTTTGTTCTCATCCCAACTTTTGTAAATATTGTCTTAAATCCACATCTGCCTGCTATTTCAGCTATTTCTATTTTCTTCCCCACTGGGATTACTGGAGACAGATAGTTAACATTATCTTATTATAATATCCAGTACATCATGATCTGTAGTCTTTTATAAAAGCTATTGTCTGATCTATTGATCCTCTCACTATTTTGAAATCTGCTTTCCAGGGTCCCAGGAACATTTCAACTCTGGCCAGCATTCCCTTACTCTGCTATTACAAAGTCAAAGTTACTTTCTTCTAGGATTCTCATCACTCCCAGGTTCACTGTTGACCAACACTCAATCCAGAGGCAGATTCCCTCTCCTCGTTCATTTGATCTTCTGTGCAAGGAAGCAGTCACAGGAAATAGTGACAGTGTCGTTAGATGGGTTATGTGAGCTTCTCCCCAGAGACTGGGGTTGCTGAAGCCCTTCTCCAGTCTGCTTCCCTGCTGGGCTGCTCCCTACAAACTATGTGCAAGAAGCTTTTACCTGCCCTTGGACTCATCAGGCAGGCTGGGCTGTACTCCCATTGTGAGAACACTTCTGTTCCTCTCTCATCTTCAACCCATCTGCTCTCCTCTCCTCTGACTTAGTAAACTAGGATATCAAAATGTACAACCAGAAAACTCCTCTTCCTCCCCCCCATCATATCTGTTTCTTTTGAACAAAGCACATGTTTTCGTTATCACACTGGGGGCAATGTTTATGTTAAAATTGTTTAAAAATATTGAATTCCTTCTTTAAAGAATGCTAATATTTGGTGCTTTGGGGTATGGTCCTCGGACATTTGATCTTAACTGACTTCAGAGTCTAGAGGTTTCGTACACCTCAAGTCACACCCTGCTAAGTGTTTGTCTAGATGATGTCATCTACATTCACGTTCATCTACTGTCAATATGGCAGTAAAGTGCCTTGTTCTGAGAAAGTTAGCATTTAGAACAATTTCCCGCTACACGGAAATAAAATGTCTTGCGAAATAGGCCGTCTCCTCTTACTCTGCATGAGGGTGAATTCCGGGCAGCAGTGGCCCTGATCCTGCTGATTTACCACCAGCAGTTTTCACAAGAGTCGGTCTGCGTCTATCCTAATGAATCCACCTCACCAGCCTCCAGACCAAACAAATTCTTTTTGAGAGCTGGGAGTCTAGATTTGCCTCTGGTGACAGGAAAACTCCCCACCTCCTTTGGCAAACATACACCTGGTGATTACCAGACACCTTTCACACCTAAGGTGTGCAGCTTTCCAGAGCTGGCCTTTAAAGAGAAATGTATCCAACTAGGACAATAACATAAACACTCCAAGGGCATAAACCAAGAAGGAGAAAGACTTGGAATCGAGGGAACAGGAGGTCCAGCCCTGTATCCTTCACTCACTACAGAAGTCCAAAGGCCAGGGCTGCGCAGCTGAACAAGAGAGCCAGAAGCCCAGCGGGGAGCAGGAAGAGCGACCTTTGGGAAAAAAGGAACCAGTAGTTTTATCTAATCGCTTAATCATGGGGAAAATTGTGTTCAGAAGGATTGTGAATTTCTGCTGGAGGGTTTTGGAAGAATTATTAGGATAATGACATAGACCAAGCTGATTTTTTAAATGAGGTAATTATTAACACCTGGAAGAACAAAGGCTTCTAGAAGAAAGGAAATATGAACCTAGAATTTTTCTTCACTCAGCAGTGAACTGAACATACATAATTGTAATAAAATAAAAATTGAGTATTGATTTAACAAAAAATGTGACATAGATATATTAGAGAATGGAGGGAGAGAAGAGACAGGCACGAAAGTGGGCTGGGAGCACCCCAGCCCCATCTTCCATCGTGAGGAGTCAGTAGCCATTTAAAATTGGTAAGTCAAAGGGTAACCATATAAAATATTATTGAGAAGTAAGGAGTTCAGAAAAAAAGAGTTTGGAGAGAGGAATTTCGGATAGCAGGGGACTGCTGTTTTTTCTTCAGGCTTTGAATTTTTTAATGATGTACCTTAGGCTAGACTTCTATGAAAAATAAATAAGCAAACTAGCAAATAATCTGAGAGATGAGTTTAAGACTCAAGAGAAGAGGGGGGGAGACAGAGAAGAAGAGTTGAGGCGGCTTCTTTACCATGTGGACAGGAAAGCTGGTTGATTATAGTTGTAGAAAAAATGTCTATGCAAGAATGTCACTTGAATCCAAGAGACAAGCCCTTGAGAAAAGCCACTCTTCCCCGGGGGTCCACAGCCACAGACCAGAGCTCAGCTGGACCAGAGGACAGAGTTGTAGTTATCCTAGCTGCCCCTGTTCTCAGCCCTTGCAACCTGCCTGGGGGGTCAGAGGAACATATGATCCCCAGCTCTCCTTCCACTTTGCTGTAGGCACTCAGGTGCTAAATGGACTGTGGTTTGCACTCAGGCAGGGCAGAGTAGGTGGCTAGGGTGCCTCTGGGGGATTTTGAAGAATAAAGTGGAGACATTGCCATCCATTGGAGCCATGGGTGTGATGGAGCTAGTCCAGCCTCGCCAGCCTCTGTTGACTGGTGGTCCTGAACAGCATCTGTGGGAGTGGGGCCTGGCCTCTGTGGTCACTCAAAGGAAGGAAAAGCTTTTTTACTTGCCCTGGGCTTTCTGCGTTTGAGCATCTGTGTCTTTCTCTAGGACAAGTTCCCAGTGATCACTCAAGAATCTGGCTCCTGTTCCATTGGGCTGTGCTGCCCCTTGGGTGAGACACATCTCAGCCTACCCTGCCTGGAATGCAGTCAAAGCCACCTTCGAGGAGCCTGGGCCAGATCCTCAGCTGGGTCAAGCTCTGGTTAGCCCAAGATGATAGAACTGGTTGTCTGGATACTCGAGGACACCAGCCTGGAATCCCAGGAGAATGAAGCAGAAGGTGCTCCCTCTTGGGAAAGCAGGGGAGAAGCCTCATCTCAGTTCCCCTCCCATCAATCCCATCACTTCTCAGTCTGCCCACTCATAGGGTGCTGTGTGTGACATGGGAGCGGTCTGCTGGGTGTTTGCAGAATTAATCACACTGTATGATATCTGAATCCTGACTGTTTCACAGCCAGTTGGCAAAATAAAACATGGTTCCCATAAAGGTCTTAAACTCTGCGACAAACAGGATCTTAGTTCTGGATGAAAAATACCTTCGAGGGGGGGGAAATGCAGCCAGCAAGATGACACCTCTCTCCTTCCTAATCCACAAAATGGTCATCAGATAGCTCTAAAACATCATGACCCACTAGAGTACAGAAGAGATTCCAGAGAGTGGACAGGCCAGACCCCACTCAGGAGAACTGGCATCACTCCTGGAAGCCTCTCTCCACTGAGGGAATCCTTGCAAATGCGTGTGTTAAGAGAACAGGAGGGCAGGAACCTTCCAGAGCGTGACCTTTCTGAGAAGAAACCGTCAGAAGGTCGATGGCATGGGCAGGGCTACGCCATCTTGCAAATGCCCATCCTCAGGAACTAAGTTAGCATTTGGAGGTGGATGCATCTGGGTGCAAGGAACAAACACAGAGCCAACTAACCTGCCTCTCACAGGGTCCGCCGCAAAGTGTTTGCAGTCATTTCAGTAGCATAGCAGGGTCAGACACACAGCATAGCTTGGGCCACGTCATTGTGCCTCCTGGCTCTATGCTTGGCTCACCAGGATAGATGGCCATGGTTATCAGCATGGACTTCAGAGGGAGACAGAGCTAATGCATGAAGACCCCAAGTCCTGCACTGTCAGACTGCCCTGTTACATAAGATTGTCTGCACGTAAAACGCTGGTCCTTACCAGTCACCGTAGACTCTGCTTTAAAAAAGGGAGAGCTCAAAAAAATGAATGGGCTGCTCCGGAAGGACTCAGAGATGACCTTCACCTGTACGTCCAGGTAGAAAGTCCAACACACCTGCACACTTTGCTGCCCCAATCACATGGATTGCATCCCAAGTCCCCTGACTCGGTGACTGTGCCCTCTGCAGCAGCTGGGCCTAGGCAGGCCCCAAGTGGAGGAACACGAAGGACAGGCCTGCTTCCCCAGAGCTTGGGGGTTACCCTGGTGATCGTGGACATCTGAAAGTGCATGTGTGTACACACACACACACACAGACAGACACCAGGGAAACCCAGGTCCAGAGAGTAGCTCCACACGTAAACCCAGTGGTTTGGGGTGACATCAGTCTTGCTTCTCCCTAGAAAAGAAATAAGTTCCTTTGCCCAACTTGATTCTTGCCACCTCCAGGCTCAAGGAGGACAGAGGTGACATCTGCCTTCCCCATCCCCTGTGCTCCAGCAAGGGCCCTGACCCTCTAGGACAGAATCCCCAAGGACCTCAGATATAGCCGACTCAGTTCAATGAGGGGTTTTCCAAGCTTGAAAAATGTTCAACTCACCTATGTTTTAAATTAAGAATGGAGATAGTATAACTTATCCAAATTTAAACTTTTAAAGCTTTCAGTTTCATATAATAGCCAGTTAGGAGGAGGGGCTGGGAATAGGGAAAGGGGCGAGAGTGTGGAATAGAAGAAAAGGTTAAGTGGGAGGGAAGAACACGGAGTGTATCAGGCATGAAAATAGGAACCTCTCAAGGTATTTCAAGAAGGAGGGATTTAACACAGGGAGCAAGTTGTTCACAAAGCTGTTGGATTGGCTGGAGGAGCACAGGCCAGAGAAGATCACCACCGACTCCCAGGTTCACCACTAGCTTTAAGAACCAAGAAGCTGCTGCTGTCACCCTCGCCAGACACTATGGGGGCAGCCAGAAATGATCACAGCTGCCTGAGCCCTAAGCAAGTGAATTGCAGGACAAAACCTCACATCTGCTGAAGCCCACATGTCTGCCCACCCTGCCAGAGGCCGCATAATAAGGCTTCTGCCGCTCTGCTGCCATTCAAATCATAAGTGCATCTCACTGGTGGGACTTGAAGTGTATCTGGGACTCGTCTAAAGCTATCTCTCAGACTTCCACCCCCTGCCAGATGGGAGAGGGTATAGAAAGGGGGTGTAAAAAGTGTCAGGTGCCAACAGACAATAGCACAGGGGAAAGAAAAATGAGGGGAGAGGGAACAACAAGCAGATGGAGATGGAGAGCTGGTGGGGAGGATGATTCAGACAGACAGGGGCAGAAAAATGAGGCGTGGCAGGGAGCAATACAGGCAAGTAAGATGGGAGAGACCGAGGACAAGACAGAAATCAGGAGATTCTGTAACAACCTAAATGGGAAAAAGTTTGAAAAAGAATAGTTACATGTATATGTATAACTGAATCACTTTGCTGTACACCTGAAACTATCACAACATTGTTAATCAACTATACTCCAATGTAAAATAAAAAGTTTAAAAAAAAAAAACAGAAGGAGGAAGACTGGGGTCTATGGACGCTGATAGGAGTGGTGGCCATAGAGCCCAATCATTTGATGTCAGTTGCCAGTGGAAATGCTGACTTGCCTAACACCGACCAGGGTGGTGGCTCTCAAACATCATTGTGCATAAAAATTAGGAATAACTTTTCTAAAAAGTTTCAGAAATTCTGATCCAGAACGTCTGATTCCCATACCTGGGAATCTGCTTTTTTTTTTTTTAAGCTCCCAAGTGATGCCCGTGGTCCTCAGGTGACTTTTCAGGAATCACTGCTTTTGCAGCTCTCCTGAATGGTGGGAATGCTCAAGCCTGCAGCAACCAAGATGGCTATGAAATGCCTGACGAATTCAAGCTTAAGGTCTGCTCTGGTCAGAGGCCTCCCACCACCGCCCCTACCCCACCCTCTCAGCCCCACACGGGAGCCTGAGATCCCTCCCCACCACCTCCCAGCGCACAGCTCCCCTCCTTCCAGCTCCCAGAGCACTGATGTCCTAGTTAATTTTTACCTCTAAACAAGCTAATTAAGCAATAATCCTAGAAGAATCCATCACTCTGACAAGGTTGTTGATTAACCATCCCCCAGCCGAGCCAAAAGTGCTTAATATCCCAGCGGAGTGGTCAGGAATGAGCAGAGCAGGGGCGCTGGGCTGCAGACAGATGCGGAAAGGGCAGTCCGGCTGACTTTGCAGCCCGGCGGAGGCCAGTGAAGAGGCAGGTGGGCAGGATCGGGGCTGCACTGGCTGTGGCATCCCTAGCTAGATCCGAGACTATTCTTTCTGAGACTGCCGAGTGCCCCCAGAGGGTTTCTAAGTGAACAACTCTGGACCACAGACAGGAGAAGGACCATGTGAAAGGGGCTCAGTAAGGAGACATAATTCTCCAACTTTACAGCTGTGCCAACTATATAACTGCCGGAGTTAGAGAAGAGACAGGCAAAACGATAAAATGACTGCCTTTCAGAGATCAATTTCAAGCCCAGACGGATACGTATCTTTCTTTTTTTCCACACTTAGGCTCTTGTTTTAAACACCTCTCCGTTCCCTTAAAAGATTTACTTTCTTCAGTGCTCAGAAAATAGTCTCTTGGATGGAGCAGGATGTGGTAAAACACTGCCCCCTGGTGGTCACAGTTGTTGCAGCTCTGAAGCATCCATCTTCCAAAGGTTCCTTCCACTCAAGTATCCAGTGTGGGCTCAGCGAGGAACCTCCAGCCAGCCTGGCCGGAAAGCTCCCTGCCAGCTGAGCTGCCCTGTCTGCAGAATTGCCCCATCAGTTGTCTGCCTCCATCTTTGTCTGAATTCTTATCTCATTTCTTCCCTTTCTTTTGCATAAAGAACAGATGACACTGGTAAATACTCTTGACCAAGGGGAAGAAAACTGACCCCCACCTGTGCCACTCTGATGGGGTCACTGTCATGCCATGTCATCTTCCATCTTTAAGAGTTTCCAGTTCTGTTCAGGCATAAAGGAAAGAAAATAGCATAAAGTGCTCAGTAGTGTTGAGAGAATGAATGAGCACATGGAAAGATAGGGAGCATGGTGGGGTGGACAGAGCACAGGGCAAGGCCTCTGGAGTCTCAGGCTCAAGTGCCGGTTCAGCCTCCATCCAGCTGTGTGTGCTTCGGGGAATGGCCTTCTCTTTCTGGGCTTCCTTCTTTAAAATGAACGGGCTGAACGTGGAGATCTCTAAGGTCCCTTCCATGCCACACACTGGAGGAGCCAGATCCTACGGATCTAAGCCACGATCCTCATTAAGGGGTAGCAGTTAGGCAGGAAAGAAGAGCCCCTAGCAATGCAGCAGCAACGGCTCCCGCTGGGACCCACTCTCTGAGAAAATAAACAGGGCTCTTTTCCCTCGGCCTGGGAGGTGCTGCTCCTTTTAAGATGTTTTCAACAATGGAAAATCAAAAGCCCCTTCACTGTATATTACAGCATGAGAGATATGGTCAATAATATTGTAATACCTTTGTATGGGGACAGACGGTTACTAGACTTACTGCATTCATTTCATAATGTATGCAAATATCAAATTGTTTTGTAGTTCACCTGAAAATAACATGATATTGAATATGCCAACTATATTTCAATTTAAAAAAAATTTTTTTTTAACTATATGCATGGAATGAGAAAAGAAAGCCCCTTCATTTACCCCGTGTTGGTCGTTAGCTTTGACATTGCCTTGGAAAGGTGGAATCCAGGCTACAGTGCAGCCACGGATAGTGGTGGGACAGTGACACCTCGTGGCCATCTCCACTAATCACAGCCCAGCCCCGCTTAGCACTTGCGAAGTCCCATCTTCCCTGTGGCCAAATGAGCAGCGTTAACCCTCAGTGAGTGAGAGTATCGCAGGGCCCTGGGTTGTAATCTCAGTCTTGCAACTGCCTCTCTGCTGACTGTCCTCAGTTTCTTCAAATGGGAGTTTGGTCCTTAAGTCATTCACTTCCAACTGCCTTGTTCTCTGGACTTCTGCGACTTATAGTGTGTAGTCAGGGATCCTAGGTCCATGCAGTGGGCGGGATGTCTCTACTGGGAAGGCACGGCCTAGAATTCACCACTGGGACTCTGGGGTCCCACCCACGTGATCATGCACGGTCTTGCCACACACCCACCTCCACCAGCGTTGGGACAGGACCACAGGGCCAGACCATTGACCACAGATGTTCCATCCAAGGCCTGCCTCCATCCCGGCTGCCGGCTGCTGAGGTGGGAAAAGTAACAGAACCAGCCAGCAGGAAGCCTCATTGAGCCAGCTGTCTATTGGTGGGGGGGGGGGGGGGGGGGGGACTTCACCCACTCTTGCCCACTTTGAGTACCGGAATCTTGTGCTATTGGTGGGATCCACAGGGTTCATGTATCCCTAAAGAATGATGTAGGGGGGTTCTTTTTAACACACTGTCCTCCCTATACTGACACCCTACAAGCTGCAAAGAGGAGAAAGAGGGTTGTGTGCTGACTCTGCTGAACCTCCCCCCAAGGCCCAGGCGTTCTTGATACTTCGGCATGGGTGAGGACACAGAGGGAGAGCTTTTGGGATCTTTTCTGAGTCTCACGTTATTCTTATCCTAGAATAACTGGGATCCCTGCCTCTTTAGCTGTGTCCCTTATCACTAGTTTCTGGTCTGTATTTATTAGTCTTTCTCCATGTGTAATCTTTGAGTGCTGCATGATTTCCACAGAGGACCATGGTACTTCCCAATATGGATGTGCTCATGTCACCATCACTCCCTGTGGCTTCCCCTAGACAGTCCCCAAGAAGTGTACAGTGGTGACACCCAGGAACCCCTTGAAGAAGGAAGTCATTCGTTCTGGTTGGGGATGCGATTTTTAGAGTTGCCACAGCTTCTGGTGGTGTGTGGTAATTTTTTCCTGGCTATAAAATAGTGTATATAAAAATACTTTTTTGGAGCTGGAGAGCACATGAACTCATTTTAAAACACCTACTCTATATTAGTCAGGGTCCAGACAGGAGACAAAAATCATACTGGCTGTTTGAATAGGGAAAATTTAATACAAAGGGTTATTAACTAGTGAATGGTAGTTAACTACTGAAAGGGGCCATTGAGGACTCTTAGGAACACAGGAAGCAGCTGCTACCTCTAAGGATGAGGGAGATTACCCAGTGATGGAAGGAAGAACTTGGATGAGACTCAGACCACTTTGGAGAGTGTATGGCTGCAGCCGGCTAGATGATGGAGAAGTTCACTGGGGCTCCAGCCGACTGGAGCTGGAGCACAGGAGGGACCCCCTGCTGGGAGCCAGAAAAACTCCTTGGAGAGAGCACCACTGGATGAGAGAGCCTAGATGCCGCTGGTAGTCACACTGTAGGGAGAAAAAAGACACACTGGAACCAGGTAGGGGAGCTCTTCCTCTATGTGCCTTGCAGTGTCCCTCTAGCACCCTCTACTGACAAAGCCTAACATTACACCAGCTGCCAAAGGAGAAGAGTTGACAGGGTCCAGCTCCAGCATTACAAAGCAGGGCAAAGGAGGGTGAATTTGGAGTTGAGAGGCAACAAATTGATACCAGGTAAACCTACTCCATGCCAGGCCTTATGTTATGCATTTCCCTTATGAATCTCATATAATTTCAAGTATAATTCCTTGAAGTAGATATTAGAATTCCCATTTTAATGTTAAGAAGGCACTGAAAGCTAGCAGTAACCTGAGAAGGATATGCAGCTAATATATGTGGCTGAGCTGGTGTTTAAACTGCTGTGTGTGTGATTCTAGAGTCCGGGATCCTACCCCAAGCTAACAGTGCCTCTCTCTGTAAAGGAAGAAGGCCAGTGAGATCCTGCTCTCCTCCCCTTACCCCTCCTCCTCCATGAAGTCACAGAAACCTTCCCAGCCTTGCTTCTTGGGCTCTCCTCCCTGGAGACACCAACTGTGAGGCAGATGTCCTGGCAGTCCTGGCAGTGCTCTACGGCAGTGATTCCCAAACCAGAATCACTGGGAGAGCTTGGTGAAAATAGAGGCTCCTAGGCTTTCTCTGCCGATCCCAATTTAAAAGACTGGGGGGCATGGGATGGGGAGCTGAAATCTGCATTTAACAAACTCTGCAGAAATCCTGATTCTCCAAGAAAGGAGCGTCAACCTCTTCAATGGACTAGAAGTGGAAAGTGAGAAGTTGCCTGGCCTTTGCTGGGGGGAGGGGGAATTCACGCTAACAAGCTCCTCTCCACCCCAGCGCCCTGCGGAAAGGTGAATATTGATACCTGGATTCTGAAATGAAAATCCAATAGGGCACATGGATCTGCTTCATGGGTGATGGATTTGTAATGGCTCTAATAGAGGCTGAATTGATTCCTAATTGTCAGCCGGAAAATTGGAAGATGGGTTCCAGGACCCCTGACCTGGCAGCGCTTTAGGCATAATTTCTGGACAGGAGGTATTTCCAAGCTAGAGCATGCCAGGCAATCCCATCTGGCACAGGAATAAGAGCCACCAGCTTTTGAGCACCTACCACGTGCCAGCAACTATACCCCATTGTCTCCAATCCTTAAACCCACCTTCAAGGATTAACACCACGGAAACTGGGGGGTCTGCTCAAGGCCGCACAGACACAGGGGCAGAGCTGAAATCCAGGCACGTGAGGGTCTCACTCCAAAGCCATGTTCATGGCCTTGGGAGAGGAACCAGCTTCTGGTTCAGAGCCCCTGCTGGCGGAGAGCCCAGCTCCAGGAGGCCTGGGGGCTATGTGCTTGTGGTCATCAAGTAGTTAACATCTTCCATTTTGTGGACGTTTTAGCATCTATAAAGCAACTCAGGAAATGTGCATCAGATGCTATTATCTAGGGACATCAGAGAGGAGGACAGCAGAGGATATGGGGGAGGAGTCTGTCCCAGAAAGGCCTCATAGGGTCCTGCTCAGTGACATAAACCCATAGAACTATAACACCAAGAACAAACCCTAATATAAACTGTGGACTTTGGTTGATAATGACATGTCAGTATAGGTTCTTTGATTGCAGTGTACGTACCACTCTGCGGGGGGATGTTGGTGGTGGGGGAGCTGTGGGGCAGGGGGTATATGGAAACTCTCTATACTTTCCCCTCAATTTTTTTGTGAACCTAGAATTGCTCTAAAAACTAGTCTATTTAAAAGAGAAAAAAAGTTACTGCCTCTTTTATTTATCATTTTATTTATTTGTTCATTTGGCTATACTGGGTCTTAGGTGCGGTATGCGGGATCTTTAGTTATGGCATGTGGGATCTAGTTCCCTGACCAGGGATTGAACCCGGGCCCCCTGCATTGGGAGCGCAGAGTCTTAGCCACTGGACCACCAGGGAAGCCCCCAAAATTACTGCCTCTTAATGTGGTTGTGAGATTATTAAATAAGTTGTAAAAGGGCCTTGCCCAGGACCTGGTACACATCAGGGTCCCTGGCAGCTGAATGAGGGGGAACATCAAGCCGTAAGCTCGGTGCAGACCCAGGAGGACCCTGACAGGGGAAGAGGAGTAATGCTCATCCCTGTCACCTCATCTCCCTCAGGGAACTCTCTGGGGGGTGGGGGCAGGTGTGAGAATTAAGGACCAGACTGAGCCAAGTGTTAGTAAATCAGAAGATAGATTAGCAAATATGGCCCAGGGCTGGATATGATAACAGGCCCAGGCCTGGGATTTGTAAGATCGGTCCCTCCTTTCCCTCCCTCCCTCTCTCCAGAGAAGCCTTCTCATAGCCAATGTCAGGAACCAGAAGGGACTGGCTATTTGGAAAAAGCTGGAATCTGGCAAGCCATTCCCTGCTCTAAAGCCCTCACGTGCTCCCCAGGGCCTTCCCTCCATTTCCTCTGCCCTGCAGCCACTCTGGGTACCATTCGGTGGAGTAGAAAGAGAACAGGTGGGTGTCCAGAGCCCCAAATTTTAGACCCAACTGTGTGGTAGCTGTGTGACCTTGGGAACACCTCTCCCCTCTCTGAGCCTTGGTTTCCCCAGACTGGGTTCTTTGCTTCCTTCTGTCACTGAATGCACTACGGAGTGCCCACTCTGAGCGTGCCAGTCTCTAAGGTCCTTCCTGTTGTGATATTATGTTTTATTCAGTGTAGTCCAAATGCACTGGGAGAAATATACAACACACACGAGGTGTGAAGATGACATGAAGAGGTCTCCTTAATCATGGTTCCCAGTGATGTGCATTTCCACCCAGGCTCTACCTTTTGAATCCCCATTTCTGGACCCACCTTTGTGGGAATGGAACTCTTATTTGCAAAGTGCTTGGATAACTTTGAAGATTGCAGGGCTGTGACCTTGCCCTCAGTATCTATCTAAGCCAGGATAAAAGTGGCTGTTTCCTGACCAAACCACTTGATTCCCTTTGAGTACCCCCCCATGGTCACACCTGTCCTCCCTGCCAATCCCCCTCCCAGTGAGTGGATCCAGAGCTTCTCTGGGGGAAGCACATGATACCCAAACAAACAAGAGCTTGGGTCCAAACAGATAGGGTTCCAATTCTAGCTCCAACAGTTGCTTGCTGTGTGACCTTGGAAAGTTACTTAACATCTCTGAACCTTGCTGTCCTCTACCTGTCTGGTGGAGAAAATAAATCTCTACATGAATGGGTGTTATAAGATTAAGTAAAATGACACAAGTAATGTTTCTGGTCATATAAATATCGGTACCACTTTATTTAATATGAACTATTAGGTATCTTGTCCTTACATAAGGTCATCCATGTAAAGCGTTAGGTCGGTGCCTAGGTAAGAGCTCCACATCAAATTTCCTCACCCTCTTCAGTCAGTTTCATTTTGTTCCCTGTGACCGCCAGGTGGCAGCATGGGGCTGTGGAACTCAGAACATGAGTGCTGGCAGGGACCCTGGGTTGACAATAATCACAGACAGTTTATTGAGCTCTGACCATGCTGGGCACATGGGGAGCACTTCCTTTAACCCTTGTAAGTTCATATGGGGGGAGGTGCGGTTACCTGACTCGTGCAGGGGAGGAATGATGGGCCCAGGAGGGAGGATCCGTAATGAGGCAGAGCCTAGAATCAGATGCAGCCCTGGAGCATGCCCCCTGCACTTGGCAGCCGCCTGGTGGGTTGCAGGAGCCTCACGTGGTGGATGAGGACGGTGGGACCCAAGGAGGGAAGAAGGGACCAGAAGCCCTGACCCCAGGCAGGCACCCTTTCCTGCCAGGCGCAGTCTCCAGGGAGGGTCCCATGGGCCAAGACCCCCACTGCCGTGAGGCTCAACCTAGAGCTCTCTGGGGGTGGGGAGGTGGGTGCTGGGAACCCCAGGAAAGCAAACCCCCACTGTGCTGCCGTCTGATGCTGCTCATCCGACAGAGCCTCTTCCGATCCCCAAGTAATCTTCGCCTCTGGGAGCCACAGCGATTTGTGGAAAACTTCCTCCAAATCCCCAGCTAATCCTCCTCTGACTGAACCCTTGAGTGATTGCATTTGAGGCTGGTGGCCTCTAATCCCTTCAGCCCCAAATATTCCTGGGAAGGCACATGTGCAGTCCTTTGCGTACAAGAAACCTGTCACACCAGCTTCTTGTAGAGAGAGCTAGCTGGTGGGGGAATAGCAATGGGAGGGAAAAACTTTTTATTATATTTAGACTTCAATTTTGAACCATGTGATAGTATATCCTATCCAACATTTTTTTTAAAGGTATTTCAATGTGGGCCATTTTAAAAGTCTTTACTGAATTTGTTACCATATCGCTTCTATTTTTTTATGTTTTTGGCCTTTTGGCCACGAGGCACGTGGGATCTTAGCTTTCCGACCAGGGCTCGAACCTGCACCCCCTGAATTAGAAGGCGAAGTCTTAACCACTGGACCACCGGGGAAGTCTTTATCCTATCCAACACTTAAAGTTAAAAATATCTGTATGAACAAAAAGAAAACCCGTTGCATGAAAAAAAAAGGAAGACTTGTGTTAGTCTCTCGCTTTAACTATGCATAGAGTGATTTGTACTCTCAAAGAATCCAAAGTCAGATACAAATTCTATTTTTAAAGACTTTGTAACACTGCTCAGTAAAGTAAGCTTCTAGACTTTTAAATGTGAAAGGCTGTTGCATTTCTGGCTCCTGCTTAGGGTGTAGAACACTGCAAAAAGCATTGCTCTCACCCTTACCAAAAAAAAAAGAAAAGAAAAGCCAAATCATTTACAAAACAACACCTTCTTTTGAACTCATCAGAGAATTGAGATGGAAGGCAATAAACTAAGCTGAAATCTAAGGAAAAACAGGCACCTCCAAGGAGAGATGAGATACAGGTCCTTGCTTACCTGTTACAGATGTTGGACGCCATATAAGCAGGAAAGAAGAATCCAACCGTACTTTTTAATGAGCTGCTAAGGGCCGCAGGTGGGGCCTGTGTGAATGTACCGCCCCCTTGGGAGCTGCAGGCTTCAGGAAAATCTACACCTGCTTTCCGGCTCTTCTCCGTGGAACACACTGGATGCTCACAGGAAAGATGGGAGGGTGAGAGATCTGGGAAGACTTCTTCTCTCTTGGTTCAGGTCCAGGGGAGGAAACAGTGCTTCTGGAAAAGCAAGAAGTTCCACCCAGATCCTTCTCCCTATATCCCTTACGGGAAAAATATATAACCGTTGGGGAAAGGGCAGCAATGAGGAAAAGGCAGAAAACCATGTTGTCCTTAGGATCCAGGGCAGCTGGGAGAAAAGAGTAAAACCCTCTACCCGGAGGGTAAAGGGCAAAACTACACGCAGACCAGTAAGTCCCCTACCGATGGAGGAGGGACAGAGTCACTGAACTAGCCCCCCTCCAAGACACAGCACTGGCCTAAGGCTGAAACTGAAACAGAACGGCAGGGGCCCCCCTCCCTGACCCCCTACCGCATCCCAACCCCAGGCTAACAAGTGCTGAGTAACAACTAACAGCAGTCCATGGCTGGGGGAGGACCAGGAGGAGCAGAAACGTTCCCTAAGGGACAGGTGCAAGGAGAAGCCCCAAAGGGAGGGCTTGTCGTTGTGTCAGCTCACCCCCAGATGATCTGCTTGCTGTGATCCAATAAAACCCCCTGCAAAAACTCTTCAAAGAAATTGATGCACTAATGCCAACATTTGTATGGAAAGACAGAGGGACTCGAATAGCCAAACCAATTTCAAAAAAGAAGAGGAGAGTTGGAGGAACTGACTTATCTGATTTCAAGACTAACTAGACTTTCTATAAAACTTCGGTAATGAGGTTGGTGTGGTTTTGGAGGAAAATACCTATAAATAAGTATTAATAATACTACTGGAAGGGGAAACTGAGAAGAAGCGAGAGAGTAGCACAGACATATATATACTACCAACTGTAAAATAGTCAGTGGGAAGTTGTTGTATAACAAAGGGAGTCCAACTCGAGGATGGAAGATGCCTTAGAGGACTGGGGCAGGGAGGGTGGGGGGGACTCGAGGGGGGGGGCGTCAAGGAAGGGAGGGAATATGGGGATATGTGTATAAAAACAGTTGATTGAACCTGGTGTACCCCCCCAAAAAAAATAAATAAATAAATATCCCCTAAAAAAAAAAAAAATTAGAAATCAAATCCAAAAAAAAAAATAATAATAATAATACTGTGATGATAATGTATTTATATTAATGTACATAAGTATACATATATAAAAATATATAAATTATATACAAAAAATACATGATATATATTTTATATGTATGTATACTTCTGGAAAAAATATATTTTATGTAATATATGTATGTAATATAAAAATGTATTTTATATATTATATATCTCAATGGTACAGAAGCAAGAATCCAGAAATGGATTCACCTAGTCACCTGATTTTTCACAGAAGTACAAAGGCCTTTCAATGGAGAAAGGGTGTTCTTTCTAATAAATGATGCTTAAACAACTGAATACTCATATGCAAAAAAAGTAAGAAGCAAACCGTAAGCCACACATCCCACCCTACACAGAAGTCACCTCAAAGTGGATCTAAATGCATCTAAATGTAATATTTAAAATTGTAAAACTTCTAGAAGGACATCTCTGTGACTTCAGCATCCTGGAGCTCACACCCCGAATCTGTGCATGACAGCTACAGAGGCGAATCCCGTTTCCCCATCTCCTACCTCCCTGAGTTACTTCCTGGAGACATTTGCAGGTTGTTGGTAATTTTCATGTAAATGCAGAACTGAAGGTGTTCATCCTTGCAACGGTTCATCTTATTGCTTCTCAAGCTTGCCCTGCCCTCCCGAACCTGGCTTCAGACGTCTCACCCCCCGTGCTCAGCTTTGGGTCACCTGTAAGCCTGGTCTGTCCACTTGGCAGTGCCATCACAGTCAGAGAGGCAACTGCTCACTCTGGCCCCCAGCCCTGGCAGGTGCCCCTTGGGGCCTGCTCTCTCGCCCTCAGTCAATTTTCCTCTTACTAAGTGTGTGCTCAGTGAAATTGGAAAAGAAAAAAAATAAATGCCCAAATTCACAATGTCTTCACCGTGAGTTTGGTCATTTATTCAATTTCTCTCTATTCCCTGTCTATCTACCTTTCTGTCTATTTATCCATCACGTTAACTAGGCCTGAGTCAACCACAGAGTCTCAGAATAGTAGCTGTTGAACCAAGGGTCTGCCTCTGTGCGTGTGGATGTTTGTGTGTGTCTGCGTGTGTGTGCATGGGTGTGTTTACACAGAAGAAGTGTGGAAGAGGCAGAAGCAGAGGCAGGAAGACATGACTAGGAATGAGAAACTTATTTTTTTCTTGGAGGGAAAAAGCCAGAAATTACATCCGCTCAAAAATATCCTGCCTCTCTCACAGATAAATATAGCGGCGTGGGTAGATGTGTCACCGAATGAAACTTTCAGAACAAATCCGGGAAGAATCACTTGAAGAAGCAGCCACTGCCAGCTCTGTCCTGCTGTTCCTCTGTCCCCCACCCCCTCCCCCATGCTCCCCACACCATCAGGAGCAAGGAGGTCCGTGCCCAGCCGCCCCCGGCATTCTGGCCAAGAGGAGGGGTAGCAGGAGCAAGGGTGCTCCTTCACGGACTGCTGGCCACAGGGGCTAGGTCCCACAGGGAAGAGCTTGAGAGACCACTCCTCTCTGTCATAGGGGAGTGAAGGCTCAGAACAGGAGGGCAGCATCCCAGAGATATTTACCAGGTGTGGTGGCTGGAGCAGATAATTGGAGCTAAGGACCCATGACTTGGAGTCAAGAACGCCATTAAAGTCATTTGGCCGCCAGTACAGCAGAGGCATCTATCAGCCAGGATGGACTCCAGCCCCTGACAGACGGAAGGTATGGTCACCACCACAGCACTGCCTGCCAGCTGAGACTCAGCTCCCCTTATACCCACATGCAATCAATCCTTCCAGCAGGCTTATGAGGTGGCTATCATGATCCCATTTTTCAGATGGGGAGACTGAGGACAGGAGTGATTTGGTGATTGATCTACGGTCCTGTGGTTGGTCATGGCAGAGCTCGGCATTGTCTCTTCTGAAAGTGTCAGGAGAGGCCACTCTGCCTCCACATATAGGAGGGTAGAAGCTCTGCCGGCCCCCCAGCCCAGCCCGGTCCGTTGGCAGAAGCTTCGGCCAGCTGCGGTCACTGAAGGGGCAGCACCTGTGTCCTAAGCCCTGCGGGAACAGAGGGTTGTCAGATCATCTTGGGTCCTCAAGGAGGAAGGAAAGAGCTACTTTGCAGTTGTGAGCTTCTCGGTACCTAAAACTCCCCTCACCTCCTGACTCAGCCTGGACCCCACGTCCAGTACCTCAAGTATCCATGCCTCCAACTTGGCCACAGGCCTGGGACACGGCTCTTACCTAGCAAAGCAATAGCACCTTCAGCTCATCAGCTCTGAGCAGCGATGAAAAGTTTCTTCATAGCTTTTGGATCCGAGGAGGGAGACCGGGTTCATATCCCACCTCTGCCACTTCCCAGCTCTGTGGCCTTGGGAAAAGTGATGCCTGGTGTATTAGTTCCCTATTGCTGCCGAAACAAATGGCCACAAACCTAGCCAGGCTTATCACCTTACAGTTTTGAGGAAAGGTGCCAAAATCAGCCTCACTGGGTTGAAACCAAGGTGTCTGCAGGGCTGTGCTCCTTCTAACTCCAAGGGAGAATCTGATGCCTTGCCTTTTTCAGCTTCTAGAGGCTTCCTGCATTCCATGGCTCATGGCCCTGCATCACTTGGACCACAGCTTCCATCACTACATCCCTCTCTCTGACACTGGCCCTCCTGCCTCCCTCTTATAAGGATCCCTGCGATGACAGGGTGTCCCTCTTGATAATCCAGGACAGTCTCCCCATCCCCAAATCCTTAAGCACATATGCAGAGCCCCTTTGCCACGTGTGGGAACCTACTCACAGGTTTTGTGGGTTAGGGCACGGCCATCTCAGGCCGGGGTGGGAACATGACTCGGCCTTCCACACTTCAGTTTCCTCATTTGTAAAGTGAACAGGATGCCCTGTACCTCACAGGTCTGCTGGGAGGACCAATTACATTACAAAGTGCCCACCCAGCCTGGTACCTGGCACAGCGTTTAAAATGAGGTCCTGAAAAAGTGTCTCTGCCTCCCTCCCCTTCCAGTCGGCTTTCTCTGGAATCGCGGGTGCCGGTCCCCACGCCTGGCTCTCCGCGGGGACTTCAAGAATCCCTGTGGAAATAAAATGCGGGGGTGATGGATGGCTCTGACCTCCCAAATGCCAAGGCAGGGCTGTTTGCACATTTAAAGGCTTCTAGGCAGCAGGGGGAAGAATGTGAGCAGAAACCTGGAACGGTATGTGCAGGGACATAAATTCCAAGTGGTTTTTGTTGCGAAAGCTGAACAGAAAATCATTCCATCTGCATTCCCCGCGTAGGAACTGCTCTCCCAGGTCGGCTGAGCTGAGACCCGTTCCAGCAACGGAGCACCTCTCCCTGGAGGCAGGGGCGAGGCCCTCTGCGAGGGGGCGGGGCAGCCTGAGAGCCCGTCCGTGCGCACCGCCCCGGCCGGGGGGAGCTGATGGCTCAGGCAGACAGGGACTGGAGCAGCAGGCGGGCAGTCTGGAACACAGATGGGAGGCCCCATCTTCTGGGAAGGAAGGAAGAGCACTGAGGGGGGTCAGGGGAAGGGGGGCGGACCCCCAGGAAGCCCTCCTGATTCTCCCTCCCCCAGCAGGCTCGCACCCAGCACAGTTTAAACCCGTTGTAGTCCAATACTCTTCCTAGTAAAACATCTTTCCGCATGCCCTCCAATAAATACATTTTATTTCTAAATTATATGAATTTGGCATGATACATACAAATATATTATGCACATTAACACTTTCAAAAAATACAAACATAGCAAAGTAAGAAGCTAAAAATAAATATAGATAGAAGAGCAACATTTTGATCCTGATTTGAACAAACGAATCAAAGGGCATGCCTCAGTATGGAGGCAGAAGAAACTGTACTTGCCTTTTGCTGCTCTTCTGTTTTCTTGAATCTTGCTTATTTGTGTGTCTGATTCCGTGAGCTCCTCCCCCCCCAGGCGGGGCTGGTATCTCATTTCTCCTCCTGGCTTGTGAAGCTGCCAAAGGCTAAGAGCATTGATGCTTTGGATGGTGCAGAGTGTGGGTTGCACAGCTGGTACACAGCTGGTGCCTAATAAAGTCTTGCAGTAAATATTTTCTGAACACGTACTTTGAGCCCAGCTTTGCGGCCGGCGCTGGGCTTTTAAAGAGGAAGACGTGGTCCCGCCCTCCCGGAGGGAGCTCTGCGGAGCGGGGGTGGGGGGTATCTGAGCTGGGCCTGGGGATGGCAAAGGCCCGAGGCCTGCAGGAGGCCGACGTATTCGGATGTGGTCACTGGGCAGTTCTGGCTGGAACGCAGGAGGGGACTTCAGGGAATTGTGAGCGAGGAGGTGGGCACCGGGCAGGAGAGATGGGCTGTGAAGATTCTAGGTGGGGGCAGTAGATGGACAGTCCCGCCTGCGTGGCTCTCCCACTCTCGGGCCCACTCAGAGTGCCACTTGCTCCCTGCGTCTTCCGCACGAGGGGACGAAGGGGATCAGAGGGCAGGGGAGGAGGCACCCTGAACAGCACAGGAACAGAGAGGCTCTCTCAGGCCTCCCTGCCTCTCCAGGGCGAAGGAGGCCATCGGCCCAGGACGAAGCCAGCGGGTCTGGCCACGCAGGTTTTATTCACCCACCGGCCCAGCACCCCACACAGCCTCCACTAACTGCCCTGTGGAGCCGCTGGGGCTCCTGGTTTGAACCAAGGGCTTCACCCGGCTTGAGTGTGGGGCGCCCACCGGCTGCCCTCACGGCTCCACGCAGGAGGCCTGCTTCGGGGCCAGCGCCCGCGCCGCACCCCCCCCCCCCCCCGTGAGTCCATGGCTCCGAACCCCCTTCCCATTCCCTGAAGTGGGGGGCTGGTGCGCCTCCAGCTTGAGGCTCAGACCCCTGGGCATCTTGCGGAGAGCGGAGGGCTTACGTTGAGCTGGTCACGTTTGCTTTGAGTAAAGGAGCTCAAATCCTTTCACAGGAAACAATCTCACAGGCCAGAGCAGGAGAGGTGTGAGGACACCAAAGCCCTGGAGGTGGGGCTGGGGGCTGCCCACAGGGAAAAGAGCCACAAAGAGGGAGTCAAGGGTCCCCACACCATCTCCCCTCAGGCACCCCTCTGCCTGGGCCTGAGGAGCCTTTACGCCCCACTGTGGGAGGGCGTGCCTGGGCACGGGACATGAGACATCAGAACTGGCCTTGCCCCAGAGGCTGGGGGAGTTGAGAGAAAATTTGTTCACTCTTTATGCCAGATCAACAAGAACATGCAGAGCCTGAAGGAGCCTGGAGAGGGCTGGGGAGACGGCCTGGAGGTACCTACCAGGCTGGGTCGGATGACAGTGTGCTCTGTTTCTTCAAGGAAGAAGCAGAGAGCAGAGCTGCAGACGTTTGCAAGGTGGCCCACAGCAGAGGGTTGGAGGGGGCATCTTACATAAAAGAGATGTGAAGCAAGTGTCAGTATGATCCGTGCAAGCTTGGAAAACAGGCTGGAGAGGCCCACGCTGGTGCCCTTCAGGACACGCCAACCCGTAAAGCCCCAGGGCAAAGTCACCCGTGGGCGTGGCACCAGCTCTGGGTGGCGCTGGGGCAGGGATGGGGCACCCCAGGCAGGAGGATATACCACTCCAGCCCAGCAGGGGCAGACGGAGCAGGGGGAGCCTGCAGGCCGGAGATCTGTGGTCCATTTGTTTAGAGACGGGGAGCGAGCGCACAGCCCAGAGGGTTCACTGAGCCCTCAACGGTAAGATCTGCCTGAGGCTCAGACCAGGTCAGGCCCGAGGAGAGGGGCTGAGGGCTGCCAGCATTGGCTCTGCCCCTGCCCCCTGGGACCCGGCTTATCTGGACAATGAGGAGGGTGGGCTGCATGCTCTCTGGGGTCCCTTCCAGCTCTGACATTCTTGGCTCATCCAGGCCCTGCCCTGCCCTTTTCCATCTTCCTGAGAAGTTGCAAACAACTAGCAGTTCCTTCCTGCGACGTAGGGGAGGCCTGCTGAGCCCTGTTCCCCCCACCCCGCCATAGACATAGATGCCGGGGAGAAAGCGCCACCCTCTCTTGGGCTCCCGTGACCTCTGTGGCATTCCGTGAATGAGTCTGAAAACAAACCATCAGAGGGGGAGAAAAGAAACCACTCATCCCAAAATAGCTCTGTGAAGCCTGCCTAATCCCATGCCTTTGCAGCAGAAACAGCCTGTTGTTTTGACAAAGCAGAGCAAACCGCCTTCTGGAGTCTCCCTCTTGGGAGTGAGCTCGCAGTGTGCGCATGAGGACAGGCTGGGTCAGGAGTGAGTGTTCTGGTCTTGGGGCAATGGATAAAGCCCTTGGACCCAGGATGGAACGCTGCGGGCCTCCTTTTTGCAGCTTTCCTTGGCAGAGGGATGGTAAAGGGCAGTCTCTGGGCCAGTGGCACCTGATCACAATCCAGTGAGAAAAGATGTGGAGACCCTCCCCCATCACCCCCCCCCATCACCCCCGCACTGCTCCCTGGGACTAGAGCAGAGCATGAGTACTGAGGAGCTCAGCCAAGCCAGGCCACTGTGTCCACTGCTCCAGGAAAGCATGCCAACACTGGTAATCATGGCTGACACGCACATGGATTTCCATTAGGGGCTGTGGGGCCCACAGACAGAATTCAATGGATCCTCACACTTGGATGGGAAAAAAATTTTATACCTTTATTTTTCACTAACCTTCAGCCAAAACTTAGCATTTCCTGCTGTTATGAGGGTAGGCAAAGAACCTCAGGTGTTTTAGCTGCGTCTGCGATTTGCCACCAGTAGAAATCCCAGGTACCCTTCCTATCACAGCACACTGGTTGCGGATATCTTAAATTACTGTTTAACCTCATCGTGGCTAGGGAATTATGGTGGCTGTGAGGCCTGTCACTGCATCGTGTTGAATGTGTAAACAAAGAAGCACATGCCATACTAGAGCATAAATTTGAGGTTTTAAAAAACATTGTGATAACCGTGTTTCACTGTAATTGGTTTCCTTTGTAATCTTCTGTGCTCTCTCTAACGCATTTGAAAATATCGCTCAGACGAGGCGTTCATAAGCTTCACCGGGTTGCCTTAACAGGGAAGGTCAGGATCTGCTTTCCCTGTAGAACCTGGTGTAACCCTCCCCCCCAAATAGCCAGTGTGGTGGGTGTGCGCCTGGGAGGACGCGTGGTCTGGTAACATTTTGGGGGTGCAGATCCCTTTGTTTAAACACAAAGTTTATCAGGAAGCCCAGCCCAGCCCAGCCCATGAGATGAGAGTGGTGGTGCTCTGGCTGGATTTGGGAGTGGGCGTTTCTTGCAGGTGCCTGACCCCCTCCGCCCACCCCTCCCCATGAGACGCCCTCCTCCCCGCCCCCATTTCCCGGAAGTCTCTATGGAGTGCCTGTGTTTCCACCAATCATCCACCCAATGTTACCCCTCTCTGGGGACCAGAGGAGCAGCGCTATAGCCTCACCTTGTTGGCAGCATAACTTCTCATACTGTCCTGTCCATGGGAAATCCTGACTGTCGGCAGGTCTGGGGGGCGGAAGGGAGATGTCATTTACAAACACAAGCCTCCCACCTCCCACATACGTGAAAAAACAAAACAAAACAAAACAGAAAAACAGAGAGGGGATCTTAGCCCAGGACCCTCTTCACCATGAGTTCTGGGATCAAATACTGGTTCCACCACTTACTAGCTCTGTGGCCTCAGTTCATCTGTTAATTAGTAATAATAGTATCTCCCACCTTAAAATGCTGGTTGGGGATGAAAAGAAATAATACATGTAAAGAGCTTAGCTGGCTCAGGAAATTCTGCTGCTGCCCTTTCCCTGGGGAAGAGATTTCCACCTGCCACAGCCTCCTCCCACCACACACCCCTCCTCCCCATCCTCTGCCTCGAGGTGTCTCCCTGACAGAGGTGACCTGGGAGCTTGTTTTCACCATCCAAGCCTGAAGCACTTAGTCCTTCCCATCTCTGCAAACATGTCTCTTGGCATCAGCGGGGTATTTTGGCAGCAGCAGCAGCAGCTGACCCAGACGGTACACACTGTAGCTATTATCTAATCATCCAATAATTAGCTTGACATTTATAAAGGGGCCTCGAGGGCCTTGGGATGACACTGCCTTTTTCAAATGCAAGGATACTGTGATTTTGTACTTGTGCAGGGCAAGATGAGAGCAGAAGGGGAAAGTGACCCAAGGTTTTGCCTGCCCTCAACAGCCCTGAGCAGAGGCAGATGACTGGGAAGCTAACAGAGCGTAATCTTCAGGGCCCCTCGACTGCACAGTCCCGTGCCTTCTGTGAATTTTGCATAAGTAGTATGTTTCTTTTTCTGTCTTTTTTTTTTCTCCTAAAGACACTCTCCAAACTTGTGTAAAATTCAGGCTCCACAAAACTTAATCCCCCCCTGGGTTTAAAGTCAAGTTAACTCTTGGGTCTGCCCTGTCTGGAGACGGACCCTGCATGTTATTGCCATTAAGGACCAGCAAGTGGATTTGGGGGTGCGGGTCATAGAGTGGTTTACCCTGTGAGCTAAAGGATTTTGTGATTTGTTGGAGCACAAAGGACCCTGGGACTTAGGTCTTCAGGGAGTCAGAGTGCTCTGCTCGCCACCTACTGGCCGGAGCCTTGGGTGCAGCCTAGGCGCTTCTGAGCCTGAACTGCCCACAGCTTGAGATTGATGTAATGAACAAATGGGTCATCTGTCAATGTGCTGAGATGGCAGTATCAGTGGTGATCGCAGAACCACACAACACATTAATTTAGCGGTGAAAAAGGCCAGAGATAAACTCCCAACCTCAGCCCCTGGTAAGTCATGGAACAAGTTACATAGCTTGTGTGTGCCTTACTCAACTAAGAAATAAAATGGGAAATGCACGATACTCCCCTCACCCATCATAAGCAGGAGCAGAGGGGCTGGGGAGGAGAAAGCAGCCATCTCCTCCAAAACCTAGAGCATCGCTGTCTTCCAGTTTCCCTGAGGAGCCCCTGGAACAGATGACCAGGGAAGAGCACGTAATTTCAGCCAGAACATGGAGGAGAGAGGTGAGAAGTAAGGGAACAGCTCCCGCAGAAACAAGACCAGGCTCTGTCATTACTCTGTTCAAGGGCCCACATCCCAGCTGGGCTCAGACCCACAGCCCTCTGATGCCGTCCCTTCGATCTTCCCCCATCTAATTGGTTGTGAAGTCTAAAATTCCCACCCTCATCATCTGCCGCTCCATCCCTGCCTCTCTATTCCTGCAGGCCATCATCCATGTCTTATCTGGATGACAGCAACAGACATCTATGCAGGGCAGCAAGTCTGCTGAGAGTTCCATCTCCTCAGTCCTCAAGGAGGCCAGACCAGGCTTGTGGAGGCTGCAGCCTCTAGACCAGCATCTTGCAGCCCCAGGAAGTTTCATCCGTTAATCTTGGTGTGCAATTCAAATGTCATCATTTTTATGTTGCTTCCATGTGGGAAATGTGAGGGAGCACTGATCTCTCAAGTGTCCTCTTCTGCCCACTCGGCCCCATCCTGCGCGCTGTGACCAGGTTCATCTCTGTGGAGTCCAACTGAGACAGTGCAGCTTGCCTCCAGAATGGCCAACAGGATTCTGCATGATATGAAGTTATGGAGAGCTACAAGGGCAGGAGAGAAGACCCAACAAAGGAGTCCTTCTTACAACATGGGTCCCACGGATTGAGGAGATGTGCAGAAAAAACAGCCTCCAAGCACATCTGGGAAGCTCACTCCTGTTCCTCCAGCTGAGATGGCTGTTCCCACACTCTACAGTGTACAAGTATCACCTGCTGCAATTGTGAACAATGCAGATTCCAGGACCTCCCCCTGCGCTACCCACCTTTTTAGTCAATGTGTTTGCAACCAGACCCAGCAGTGTGCATTTTTAGGGAGCATGCTGATTGTGGGTACAGATCTTACTTTGAGAAACGGTGCCCTGATGATCTCAGCTAACGGCCGATTTCACCCAGTCGCCTCAAAAGATGAAACAATGGCAGACGGGCAGGAATTTGCAGTTAAAAAGCAGTGTCTCAGCCTAAAAATCTCAAAGCAAACTCACCACTTTAAAAATACATATATAAGAATAAGGGATACTTAAAATATGGAAAGTGGTTGAAAGGAAGACCATCTGGGCAAACCAAAGTTACTCATCCTCAAGAACATTCTCCCAGAAAGGCAAAGGGCAAGGAAAATATAAAATGTAAACCTAAAGGAAAAAGGAAACTTTGAAACTCTGGAAAGAAATTATGTATAACATAACCAAGGCAGCCCATTGGGCAGATAGACACAGCAAACTGCTCTCTGAAATGTGACGGCATGGACGTTATAGTGAAGGCAGGGAATGTGTGTGTGGCCAGAGGGGTAATGTACAAATTCCTGGAGGAGGTTTCTAGAGTGGAGAGAACGCCATGGATGGCATTATAGTTCCAGCTAGCTCGGTGACCTGTGTCCTTACGTAGCCAGTCAGGTGACTCTGCTGGCTGTTGCAACTTTTCCTGGTCCCCAGATGGAGAAGGGGTCTGGCTCACAGGGATGCCGTGAACTCATCAGGCAACTGACGTGAGGTTTGAAGTCCAGGCTGACTTGAAATTTTGATCACCTGTTCACTGTGAGTCTGTGGGGCTGTTGGGCTCGTCCAGCTGCAGGGGTTTGCCGTCAGTGTGGGGTGTAGCTGCTGCCTGCTCCCCGGCCTCCTTTCGCACACCACACCTGTTCAGAACTCCAGCCGGAGCGTGGAGTGGGCTGGGGGGCTCCCCGTCTGCTCTGGTGTTAGCAGGTGTGGCTAAGGAGAGACTAGAGAGCAACCACAGGCTTCCTGCAACCAGGACAAAAGCTGGGGTCCTTCCTCTTTGCTGGAGGAAGACCGGGGCAGGGGCAGCTGGAAGGAGCAGCACTTTCCGGTTTAAAAGCACCCGACGTGGGCTGGTTCAACCCCGGTGGGTCGGGACCGGCTGACACTGATTCCCCAGAGGAAATGTGGCATTTCTCTCTTATTATTAAAATGTTCAATGTTCAGCTCTGTAGGTTGACTTTACAGGGGAAGAGCAATAATGTCTTAGCACTGTCCACCGTGTAATGGCTCCGGCCGTCTCACTGTCATTCACGCGGACCATACTCAGGGGACACTCATGCTTCTGCCGGCAGGCTGCTCATGATGGTGATGTCACCAGGCTGTCTGGAACGATAGCTGACTAGAGACAATTCCTCTCGGACTCCTGGATGTAAAGAAGTCGCAACCAGTACTTCTTGAAAGACTCGTGGCCTATGTTAAATTAAATAAAAATTAAATGCAGCTTGAATGGGTTAATTTGTTTATTTTTATGAGTGCTTATTATACCCAAGAAATCTATCCAGATTAGAACGGTAATCTGATCTGTCTTGTTCTGCCTTGTGTTACAATTTGTTATAAACAGCACTACAGGTGGCCACAATCAGACCCATCATTCAAGGTAACGTCCCCACGTGGAGCCTCAGGGTGGGATATCGGGTGAAGCCTCGGGCTCAGAGGCCGGTGAGGTCTTGAAGCACAGAGCCCTCCTCCAGCACACTGCCTGCTACGGAGCAGGGATTCAGCATGTATTTGCTGGAGGAGTGAGAGGCTACGTGGATGAATAAATGAATAAAGGTGCAAGCCAGAGCCCAGCAAGGAAGAGTCGGCACCTGAAGGCTAAACTGGTACCAGGTAAAGTGAGGTTTGAGGGGCAGACCTGGGGCAGGCGGGAGGGTAGTCAATCCTGTCGGGAAACCACGGTGTATACAGAGAAGACGGGACAGGCAGGAGGCCACGACAGGGCAGCCTGGCCGGAGGTGTGGAGTGGGTGTCCCGGCAGGCAGGGCAATAGGTATCCTGACAGCAGGAGACACATGGAGGTCACACGAAGGCACAGGGCCTCAGGAGTAGGACACCAGACTCCATCCAGGGTGAGTCATGGAGGAAACGGAACTTGGGCCAGGCAAGTGTCAAGACCCCGGCGGTCCAGAGGCAACTAGAACAGGAGCTGGAGGCAGGATGTGGCCATCAGAATAAAGCCTGTGAGTAGACCTGAGATCAAAGCCAGAAAAGGACTAGCCAGGCTGGCTCCAGGACAAATCCCTCGAGTGACTGAACTTTAAATTCTCCCCATCTTAGGAAAGGGGCGACCCAGAGACTGCAGCAAGGATGAGTCTACATGAAGATATTCAGGTAGACCCAGGGAAGGAGTCCAAGAGGCTATAAAAGCATGAAGTCAAACAGGCCACAGCTCTCAGCAAAGGAGGGAAGACTGTGCTACAAATTACTTCAGGCTTTGATTTGAAATTGTAACCAGGTGTTCTGGACCTTGACTCCTTTAACTGATAATCAACCGACAATGATTTGGCAAGCTCTGCGATGTGCCTAGCTTCACCTGTTAGAGATTAGAGGCATGAAGCAGTCATGGAACAGACACGTCTATACTAAATATGCATAATGTGTCACTATTCACAGAGAAGAAAACGAGGATGTTGAAAGGGCTACGGCCAGAAAGTACTACAGATGAGCATGGGTGGCAGAGGTCAGGGAGGGCTTCCTGGAGGTGGGATTTGTCCTGGACCTGCAGGACGTAGGACATCAGAATAGAGAGGGGAGATCATTCACCACCGATTCTTTTGCGATTCCTGACTGCTCAGAACACACCCCTCAGAGCTGAGTAAGACAATTTCCTAACCTGCAAGAGAGGCGAGAGAAAGAAGGGAAAGTCATCCTTGCCTGGTGTACGTTCTGAGTTCCATCTCACAGGGGAAATCCCTGAGGCACGACCACGTCAGGGCTAGTTCAAGGTAAAGTCAGATAAGCAGGGGCATCCAATAGGGCCCGAGGCCCCACCATCTTTTCTAACACAAAAGAGCTGGTTTGTTGGGGCTTTTTCTTTGTTTTGTCTTGTTTTGAAAGGGCTACTGAAGAAGGGAAAGGGGAGGAAATGATTTTCTCTTTTCTCCTGTGATAGTACCAGTTTTGCCCTTAGATGCAGGTGAGAAGGCCCTTCTCTGGGCCACACCAGTTAGCAGGACCCCCTAGGGCCCTCCTCTGTCTGTGCCCCTCCCCACGGCTATCACAACACAGTTATGTTAGTTTCCTGTTGCTGCTGTAGCAAGTTACCACAACCTTAGCGGTTTAAATCCACACGGATTTATTAGACTTCATCGGTCAGAAGTGTCAACAGGACTGCATTGCTTTCTGGAGGCTCTAAGGGAGAATGTATTTTCTTGCCTTTTCCAGCTTCTAGAAGCCACCAGCACTACTTGGCCTGTGGCCTCGTCTATCTCCAAAGCCAATAATGGCTGGTGGAGTATTTCTCACACCCCATCACTCTGACCTTTTCTTCTGCTCCCCTCTTTCACTTTTAAAGACCCTGGGGATTACCTTGGGCCCATACAGATAATCCGAGGTATAATGTATAATCATAAAGTCAGTTAATTGGAAACTTTAATTCCATCTACAACCTTAATGCCACATTACATATTTACATATTTCAGGGACTAGGATATGGACATCTTTGGGGGGGCCTATTACTCTGCCTACTATAGTTGCCAAAGTCAGAGGATGGAAAATATTTTATTTAACAATCTGTTGCCTTGGTTTATAATTTTAAGTATTTAGAGGCATAGTGTGTGGCCTCTATTTGTGCTCTTGCCCCAGGCCCCGCAAATATCAGGGCTGCGCTGGTGGGAGCAGTGGCCATCCAAGATGAAAGGTCTGTAGCACCTGAGAGTGGAGTGGGGAAGCTGAGTATTCCTTGGCCAGCAGCATCCCCCTCTGGAAGTTTCCAAGGTTCCCCCAGCCTGTTTCTCCAGAGGAACACGTCACCTTCATCATCTTACCTCTGATTCAGACTCGGGTCTGACTCTCCTTACAGAAGCATTCCTCCCAAAGAAGGTACATTTCCCATTCTTTTTGCTTTTTACTTTTACGTAAAAAGGGTAGAAGGAAGGGAAGAAACCTCCTACTCACCCCAGCCCCAGTAGTACAGACACATCAAAGGATACCAAGCCCCTCAGGAAACCAGAGCATGGCTTACATCATCCTGCAGCACATCCGCTAAGCAACGGTGGGATCAACGTCTGTTTCCATGGAGATGTCACTTCATCTCCATTCTCCAGGCAGAGCAGAGAAGTGCATCTGGGAGGAATGATTATGCTGGGCTGTGCCAGAGAATAACAAAAACTGGTGCCATGAGCAAAAAAAAAAAAAAAAAACCCTATAATCAAGGTGAAAGGTTGATGAGAGAGAGGGAGAATGGGCAGTGGATGGGAGTGGCTGGCTGGAATCAGGTGGAGATGCCCATCACCTGGCCCACCTCTCAATACACAGGGCAGCCGAGAGAGGCCTCAGACTCCTGCCAAATATTGTACAAGGGTTCACAGAACCCAAGCCTTGTGCCTCCTGCCCAGGATTCATCCCAGTGGACAGAAGGCACTCAGGTGCAGTAATGCTTTTCTCCTGTTGCTTCCAGTCAGGGAGAGGTGGATCTTGGTCCTTTTGCTGCGTATCTTGCTTTGGTCTGCCTAGCACGGTGCCTTCCAGGGACAATGGGTCCTGCTTATCCAAACAAACCCTGTTGCTCTGAGGCTGGCTTTCTGAAATGACACTAGCGGAAGCAGAGCTGGCTAGAAGGGAACTAGAGCCTACTGGGGGCCGGCTCTTTGCCAGGCACCTTGCTATCTCAGCTAATCCTCAAATCCCACCTGTGGTGTGTTAGAGCCTCGCTTTACAGGCCAGGAACTGCAGCTCAGGGAGGTCAGGTGGCTTATTCAATGGGATGAGATTAACAGCAGGCTTTTAGAATTCACTCACTTTGTGCCAGGCATCATTCTAAACTCTGCAAGTATTAATTCATTTCATCCTCAAACCACATCTCTGAGGGGGGTATCATTATCTGTCAGTTAACACATGGCAGAGCCAGGCTTTGAGGCCTGGGGTGCCCTTCCCACACTGCATACCCTGACCCACCCACCCCCACCCCCATCACCACTGGGGAGAACAGCTCAGGAAGTGCAGGGTCAGGCAGACAGGCGTGAGCACCAACAAATGGGATGTTGAAACAGGAGGCGGATAAGGATTTTTCCTGGTGTCCCAGAACTGCAGCCAGGGACCCAGGCTGGGGGTGCAAGGCACTGAGGATCCCATATTCTAGGTTCCGAAATCCACCTGCAGGGGGGCCAGCCCCTCCCTACGGATTCAGAAAAAGACCGCCCCTGCCAAACACCCAGCGGTCTGCTCATCCTACCCACTGGTGGTGCCAGAAGGTGCCAGAGGCCTGGGGGAGGTGAGGCGGGGCAGGGTCTCTGGGGAGGGCGGCTCTCACGCCGAGAGGCTCCTCTCCTGCAGCCTGGGGAGGGGAGTGTGTGCAGCAAGGGGAGGCTGGTGGCCTGGTCCCAGGCTGGGTGGATGTTCCCGGAGCCGCAGACCCAAAGCCAGCCCTGGGGCTGCTGCTGGAGCCGCCGCAAGAGGGGCCTCGGGGGCACCCTGGGAACACGTGGCTGATACAGGTCCTCCCCCGCCGTGGGAAGAAGACGGTGCCTGACAGGTTCCTTTGACCCCCAAGATCAGTGCCTACCTCTGCTCTAGAGGTTTCTGTAGGCAGAAGCCTTGCCAGGAGGGCTCTGGGCGACAGAGGCTGAGTGTGTCTGTGAAGAAGATGGGGTGGCCTACCCCACGCCGGTTCTCCTGCCCCCAGAGAGTCCAGATGGACAAGCTGGAGGTCCCCAGGGGTCTACGTAATCCCTGGAGCACTGGGGTTAGCAGTGCTCAGAGAGCTCAAAGAGGGGGATGGGTTGGTACAGCCCAGGGGTCGGCAAACTGCAGCCCTCAGGCTAAGGATGGTTTTGAATTTTCTTTTGATTTGCTTTTTTAAAACAAAGTTTATTGGCATATAGTTGATTTACAATGTTATGTTAGTTTCTGCTGTACAGCAAAGTGAATTGGTTATACATATATATGCGCTCTTTTTTAGATTCTTTTCCCATGTAGGCCATTACAGAGTATTGAGTGGAGTTCCCTGTGCTGTGCAGTAGATCTTTATTAGTTATCTATTTTTATATACAGTAGTGTATATAAGTCAATCCCAATCTCCCAATTTACCCCTCCCCCTCCTTTCCACAAAGGGTTGCAGGGAGATGGGGAGAGGGGAAGAGACAGAGACTGTATGTGATCTGCACCGCTTAAAACATTTATATCTGCCTTTTGCAGAAAAGGTTTGCTGACCCTATTTGCAACCTAACTGGGGAGGGGGTGGGTGCAGCTATTAAAAAAGTAAAACTTTCTTATTTTAAATTCTGTATAAATCCTTCTGTCACTTGCTTCTTTCGCTCAACATTGTAGTTTTAAGCCTTATCCATGTTAGAGAGTGGTATAGTGATTCACTTTCGCTGCTGTAAACTAACCATGGAAATTAATTTATCCGTTCTCCTGGTGATAAGCATTTAGGTTGCTTTCAGGTTTCTGCTATACTCCTTCTGGGAGCATTCTTGTTCATGTCTCCTTGGGTCCACGTGTAAAGTTTCTCTGGGATCTACACTCAGAAACAAACTTGCTGGGTCAGGACATATAAGGTGCTTCAGTTTTGTAAAATAGAGCCAAATTGCTCTCCAAAAATTATGTATCGTTTTATGCCTCCACCGTTAGTGTTTTTGAGTTGTCTTTCTTTCACATCCTCTCCCATGCTTAGTATTGGCAGAATGTTAAAATTTTGCTACTCTGACGATGCAAAAGACTATCTCCTGGTTCTAATTTTCCTTTGTCTAAACACATAGAGGCTGTGTATTTTTTTATACACTTATGGCAATTTGGGTTTCCTCTTTTGCTCACTGGGGCAGAGGGTTATATTTTTCTTATTGATTTGTGGACATTCTTTATATGAGAATGTATATTCTGGATATTAATTCTTTCTTAGTTTTATGTGTGGAAGTTATCCTCTGCAGATATGTAACAAGTTTGCTTTGGTTTTGGTGTTTTTTTGAGCAACAGAAAGGTTCGATTTTAATGTGGTCAAAATTTTCAACTTTAAAGTTTGTGCTGTGTCTTGTTTAATTTGATATAAATTTATAACACTTTTTAAGTTCTGCTTTTCACATTCAGATCTTTAATCCATCTGGAAATTATTTTTTTGGTGTAGCAGCAATATTTGTTGTAGCAAAAAATATTATTTTTTTTCCATTCAGATAACCAAAGGTTTTCATCCTTTTGCCACGTATCTGTAATGACACTTCTAAAATATGTCACGTTCCCACCTGACTATGGATCTACCTGTGTGCTAATACCACACTGCTGTAATTACTGTAACTTTATGTCTTGATATCTGGCCAGCAGAATTCACCCCTTACTCTTCCAAGTACCTTTGCAACACTGGGTCTTCTGTTCATTCAGTTAGGTTCTACAATTGGTTATCAGGTTCCATAAAAAAATTGGGAGTGGATTTTCATTAGGATTGTATTGAAAACATAGATCAATTCAGAGATAATTAACACTGTTTGGATATTGGCTTCTCGCCCCACAAGCATGGTGCTTCCTCCACTTATATCCTCTTTGGTATCTTTCAAGAACATTTTTAAAAAATAAAAGTGTTGCACAACTTTAGTTAGGTTTATTCCTAGGTACCTTTTTTTTAATGCCATTTGTAACAGACAATGGATAGCGGTCCTCCAAAGTCTGTAACCCCCTTCCTTCGTGTGAAGCTGTTGCTGGAGGCAGCTGCACAGCCAGAGGCTCAATATCTCAGCTCTCCTTGTGTCCAAGTGTGGCCATGGGACTGGTGTTCCTGATGGGAAGCGATCAGAAAAGTGAATGTGTCCTCCCACGTTCCCCTCCCCTGGCTGCCAGGTGGATGCAGGGGACTCCGAGATGCTATGTGAGGTTGGACCCACAAGGCAGAAGGAGAAGAGCCTAAGTCTCTAAATCACCAACCACCACTTTGAACTAACACATGAACAAGAGACAAACTTCTGTTGTGTTATGTTGCTGACAATTTGCAGTTCTTTATGGCAACTGGCTTTAGCCTCAGTAATACTCTATTTGGGTAAAATTTAGCTCTTTTTTAACACAATCTTTTCTCCTCACTGTTGCTGATGAGTATAAATGTAAGTAACATTGTGTTCCACTTATAGGGTGGTTTCATATTAAGAAACCATGCTGAAGTTTCTAATAATTTCTATTCTCCAATTCTATGTACAGTACACGGTCCCGTTATCTGTAAAAATGATGTCTTTGTTTCTCCCTGTCCGCTCTTTATAGTTTTCTTTCTTTTTCTTGTCTCACTTCCCTGGGCAGGACCTGGCACTTTTATCTCCCCTCTGATTCTAACAAGAATCATTTTATGTTTCTCCATCATGTGTGAGGTTGGCTTAAGGTTAGGGAGAGATCCCGTTTGTTGGGCTAAAGAAGTTTCCTTTACTCCAAGGTAGCCAAGAATTTTTATTATGAATGGGTGTTGAATCATAGCAAGTACATTTTCTGCATCTATGGAGATAATAACATACTTTCCCTCTTTCATATGTTCCTGTAGTGACTTACATTGGTGATCTAGTATTAACTCATGTTTTAAATCCTGGGCTAAACTTGGTCATGAATTTCTTTAATTTTTTTCAAGATTTTTACACTCATGTTCATAAATGATGTTGAAGTATAATTTTCCATTCTCTTTCCTCTTTCTTTGTCTTGACGGCAAGTTTTACCAGCTTCATTAAAGAGTGAAGGAACGCACCAGCTCTAGTGTAGTTTGTATTTTAAAGAGGGGTATATCTAGTCAAGGGATTTTGTCTGTGTGGGGGGTAGGGAGGGGCTTGCCCAGTAAGCCATCTGATGAGGGTTTCTTCTTTTATATAGGTCATTATTTAGTCACCAATTTAACTTATTTGAAAGTACACTCAGGTTTTATATTTCTCATGAAACAGTGGTTAATTTACATGTTCACTAGGAGATTATTTTGTTGTTTTTTAAAATTCTATTTATTTCTTTATTTGGCTGTGCTGGGTCTTAGTTGCAGCATGTGGGATCTTTTTCAGTTGCGGCACACATACCCCTAGTCACAGCATCCATGCAGGATCTAGTTCTCTGACCAGGGATCAAACCTGGGCCCCCCTGCATTGGGACCACTGGACCACCAGGGAAGCCCCCTCTATTTTGTATAAAAATTTAAATTCACATAAAATTATTCATAACACTGATTGTTTTTTACCTGTATTTTTGTTTTTAAATTTTATTTGTGCCTGCATCTGTTTTTTTTACCCTTGATAAATCTTGCTTAGAGATTTTTTTTATTCATCTGTTCAAAGAATCAGATATGGGCTTGACTAGTTTTCTCTACTGCACGTTTGTGCTCTATTGTATTAACTTCTATTCTTAATTTTATTGTTTCTTTCCCTCTCTATTGCAGAACTGATTCTATTGTTCTTTTTCTTAAGTTGGATATTAGCTCATTAATTTTCAGTCTTCCTAATTTTCCAGTGTATATATTAGGTTGCCCTCTAATTTCTACCTTAGCTGCATTGCACAAGTTTTTGATGTGATATTTTTACTATAGTTCAGTCTTAACAGTTTTCTAATTTTCATTATGATTCTTTTACCCATGACTTATTGTGAAGAAGGGATGTGTGTGTTTTAATTTCCAGGAACATGAGAATTTTTATGTTTTCATCCCTGATATCTAAATTAGATTGTGGTCAGGTTGTATGGTCAGTATGATACTAGTCCTTTGAAAGTAGTTGAGACTTGATTGGCTCACACAGAATCAATTTTTGGAAATGTTCTATATAGATAGATGGGTGAATGAGTGGAAGGAAGGAAGGAATAAACTGAAGACAGTAATTTCTTCTGAGTGTATTTGAGAAGAATATGTATTCTCTAATTGGTAAGTGCAGAATTCTACATAGATCAATTTCTATTTAAACCAGCAAGTTTAATCCATTTAAATTTAGTGACATGATTGATAAATTCAGATTCATTTCCATCAGAGATATATTGATATATATATATTACTTTTTAATTTAACTTGTTTGTTTTTTAAAGTTCTGCTGCTGTATAGCTGATATACAGCTAACTGCGCAAATTCAAGGCATAGCAGTGGATGAGTTTTAAATGCGTGAACCCCCATGAGACCATCAACACAATCAAGATAGGGAACATATCCATCACTGCCCCTCAGTTTCCTCATTTCACTTGGCAATTGCTCCTTCTTACCCTCCCTAATCTTGACTTCTCTATTTTCTATAATTTTATGTAAATACAATCACAAATTATATACTCTATATTGTTTAGTTTCCTTCATTTAACGTAATTATTTAGAGATTCAGTCATGTTCATTCTTTTTTGTGGCTGAGTAGTATTTCATTGTATGGATATACTTTCATTTGTTTATCCATTTACCTGTCGAAGGACATTTGTTACAAATAAAGCTGCTCTGCACATCTGTGTGCAAGTCTTCATCATGGACGCGTATTTTCACCTCTCTTGGTAAACACCTAGGAGTGAAGTGGTTGAATCACATAGTGGGTGCATGTTTAACATTTTAAGAAATTGTCAAACTGTTTTCCAAAGTGGTTGTACTATTTTATTTTCCCATCAGTAGTGTATGTTTTCCTTATTTCCACCAAAACTTGACACGGTCAGTCTCTTTAATTTGAGCTGTTCTATTAGATGCACTGTGGTACCTCAGCGTAGTTGTTTTCAGTGCATTTACCTAATGACGTATGATGCTGAACACCTTTTCATGTGCTTATTTGCCATCTGTGTATCTTCTTTGGTGAACTGTTTGTTCAAGACTTTAGCCCATTTTTAAATTAGGTCTTTTGATTTCTTATTATTGACTTTCAGAGTTCTTTATATAATCTGCATACAAGTCCTTTATCAGAGTTATGTCTTGCAAATTTTCTTCCAGTCTGTGGTTTGTCTCTAGTTTCTTAACAGAATCTTTTGAAGAGCAGAGATTTTTAATTTTGATAAAGTTGAGTTTATCAATTCTTTTTTTCATGGGTTGTGCTCTTAGTGTCATATTTTTAGCAATCTTTGTCAAACCCAAATTTCCAAGATTTTTCCAAGTTTTCTTATGGAAATTTTATAGTTTTCGGTTTTACATTTAGGTCTATGATCTGCTTTGAGTTAATCTGTGGATACGGTGCAAGGTATGGATTGAATTTTGTTTGTTTGTCTATTTATTTGTTTTCTGCATAAGGGTATGCAATTGTTCCAGCACAGTTGAAAAGTAGAGACTTTGTTCTCATCTATTCAATTTTGAATATTTATTTGTTTGTTTATTTTTTTATTTTTGGCTGCATTGGGTCTTCATTTCTGCACTCGGACTTTCTCTAGTTGCAGAGAACCAGGGCTACTCTTCATCACGGTGCACGGGCTTCTCATTGGGGTGGCTTCTCTTGTTGTGGAGCACAGGCTCTAGGTGTGTGGACTTCAGTAGCTGCTGCACGTGGGCTCATTAGTTGTGGCTCATGGGCTCTAGAGCACAGGCTCTAGAGTTGTGGCACACTGTCTAGCTGCTCCGTGGCATGTGGGATCTTCCCAGACCAGGGATCGAACTCATGTCCCCTGCATTGGCAGGCGGATTCTTAACCATTGAGGGGTTATGAATCAGGCGGACGTCCCATATTCTCACCTATTTAATTTTGGATAGTTTCTGTTGCTAAGTCTTGAAGCACTCACATGTTCTTTACCGTGACCCTCCACCAAGTGCTTTCAAGAAAGATTGGGAGAAGGCAGAAGACCTTACATTGGTGGCAGTAAGGATGAAACCTCCCCCTCACGCAGGCCTGACTGCATCCTCCTTCTACCTGGGGTCCTCAGTAAGACATAACACTGGCTTCTGCTGCTTCCCCCACACGTCCACATCCAAGGGCTAGATCCCAGCCAGCCACCATGCAGGGCTTTGTCTCCTCAAGAACCTGACACAACACCCAAGAGGCAAGAGGTTATGCCAGCATCCCCAAACCCAAGTGTGGAGTCCACCCAACAGAGAGCAGGCTGCAAGGTGGCCAGGATGTGGCACGGCAGCCCCGCAGGGCTGCAGAATCCATGCAAACACACATGAAAGATGTCTTCCCTACGTCCCGCAGCGTAGGAGAGAGGTGTGGGACGATGTGATTAGCATGAGCCGCTAGTGAAAATAAAATTTCCTATCACCTCAGACTCCTATCCCCAGCCTCTGGGTCCAGGAAGCAGGCTCTATGATTACTGTCTTCTGAGTTTAGATTCTTCCAAAGATATTCTATACATAAAATAACACGTATACATATATAATAGGTCACGCAGATACACTTGCATATGATGTTAAATTTTAACAGAAGTTGGGGCCATTCATTCATTTGCTCATTCAGTTGTTCATTGTAAATGGGCTCTGGGCTTCCCCGGTGGCGCAGTGGTTAAGAATCTGCCTGCCAGTGCAGAGGACATGGGTTCGATCCCTGCTCCAGGAAGATCCCACGTGCTGCGGAGCAACTAAGCCCGTGTGCCACAACTACTGAGCCTGCACTTTAGAGCCCGTGAGCCACAACTATTGAGCCCATGTGCTGCAACTACTGAAGCCCACGTGCCTAGAGCCTGTGCTCCACAAGAGAAGCCACAGCAATGAGGAGCCCGTGCATCACAACAAAGAGTAGCCCCCGCTCACCACAACTAGACAAAGCCCACGTGCAGCAACGAAGACCCAACACAGCCAATAAATAAATATATTTTAAAAATTTTTTAAAAATTAAGAAGTGGGCTCAATGCTAAGGACCTGGTCCCTGTTCTCAGAGTCCATTGGCGGGTAGACAGTCACCAAAATACCACACAAATGAAGTATGTTTAGAAACAGATTCAGGGAGGAAATAGATGTGAACATCTGAACTGAGAAGTCCTGCAGGTGACAGCCCCATCTGTCAAGGTTTGAAAGACAGTCACCAGCAGGCTGGGCACCCCAACCCTGGCCGTGACACACATTCTCTCTGAGTGTCTAATATGCTTCCGATTAAGACCCGGAGCTGTGACTCACTGCCCTCCACCATCTGCTGCACAGGGCTCACATGGCTCACGGCCCTCACCCCTCCCCATCCCCCAGGAGAGCTTCAGAGGAACGAGAGACAAAATTATTCCGTGTGAGTCAGGCAGAGAGAGACACAGCCTGGCCTGTTTACACCCACGGCTCTCTTCCTGCCTGAAAACGGAGGTGGGCGTGGCTCTGGCCTCTGAGAGACACATCTTTTCAGGGATATGTTGATGGAGGGATGCTCCCCTCCTGGCAGGGGTCCTCAGAGTGCGAGTCGTGATTAATTTTCCAGAGCAGGAGCTGAGCTTGCCAGGGGAGAAGTGAGGAAGCATGGCTCAATTCCACCTCCTGCCTCTGCGGGGACCTCCCTGAGCAGAGAGCCCCAAATCGGGGTCTCTGGTCCTCTGGCGTGCCAAGCCCAGGCTGGTATAGCCACAAGTTTGCACAGGGCTGCGCTGCCCTGCACACCCAGGCAGAGCTGACCATCCTCTCCCAGAGCCCAACTCTGCCTCTCGCTTCTGCCTCCTTGAATTATTCCACCTTTGCCCTGAATCCTGGTCTTGGAATCCTGCAGCTCACCTCAGCTCCTCCTTCTCTGTCCCTCCCATCACCTAATCCAGCCCAGTCTGCCGCTTCCTCCCATCCTCCTGCTTCTGCCTCCTTTCACGCCCTTTCCTCCACAAGAGCTCTTTCGGGACACCCCCCACCGGCCTCACGGACGCCGGGCTGCAGACGTCTCGTCCCCACCCTGAACGTGTTTTCCTAAACACGTCTTGGTGGCAGTTCCCAATGGCGTCTCCTTGGGGTCTACGGCAAAAACGACTCATAGGCCCACGGAGGGCAAGCAGATGATAGAAAGGAGGGAAGCAGGCTGAGGGGGACTTGGCACAGGGCCACGGTATGGAGAGGTGAGGACCAGGGCAGGTTGGAAGATACTTGTCCTGCATAGGGGCAGCCGCCACCCAGCCACAGCTAAGTGCCACCGAGGGCAGCCAAAGCCCCAAATCGCCAGACCTTCCAGACGTTCATGAGAACCTTGATTTGTTTATGAAATCTCTTAATTTACAAAATTGGAAACACTGAGCAAACTCCTCGTTCCTGCACTGCGGACCTTCCTTGGCCTGGATTCCACCTATGCATCTCGCACCGTGTCCCATAGCAGCTGCTCTCGCTGCTCACAGCCCAGGCTCTCCCGCGCTCTGAGACTTGGCTGTTTGCCGTTCCCAGGACACGCCTTGCCTGTCACATGGACGCTGGTCCCACATTGTCCTGTGCTTTCCTTTCGACATCTCTCCAAATCCCACCCACCTCCTACATGGTCCCTCTGTCCTGGTACGAGACACGTTCTGACCTGTGTCTCCAGCTGTGTTGAATCCCCATCATCCTTGCAGGATCGGAGACCCTTCGATGCAGACGCTGCCTCACTCACAGAACCTGCACACAGCAGATGCCCCAGAGATATTTCAGGAACTGTGCTAATTAGCACTGAAGAAAGTGGGCGCCAGCATGTGCGTTGGGGGGGTTCTGTGTCCCAAACCCGTCGCGCCCCCAGGCTGCGTCCTCAGATGGCTTCCTGGGCTGCGCACCGCTTCCCGGGGCTCCGGCCCTCAGCCCTGGGCCGGCTGGTGCGGCACCCGGGGAAGCTCTGAGTTATCATCTGAGCTGCGGCCTCGTGCGCTCCGCAGGCCTCGTCCTTAGTAACCTGGCCCGCTGCTTGCTTCGCACTCCCCGCCCTCCACCCCCCGTTTATGACGAAAAACATCTGTATGAAAATGGGCCCTGCCAGAGCATGCGGAGCCCCGGCTCGCCCCTCCCCCAGCACCTGAAGTCCCGGTCCCCTCCCGCCTGTTTACGACTGTTTGCTGTGGAAACGGCCGGCTCCGTGGCCCAGGAGGGAGCAGGTGGGAGGGCACAGGGCTTCGTGGAGGCTGTTTCTCATTCTGACCCGAGATGCTGGGCGTGTGGGCCAGAGCAGCCCGGGGAGGATGGAGACGCAGCAAAACGCTGGCTGCTTTGCCGGGAGGGGTGGGCTGGCTGTGAAATGGCCTCCAGATGTGCATCCGAGAGGCCCCGTACGTTCGAAGCTCAGCCTTTAGGAGCTCCCCGTGGGGAAGCAGAGAGCCCTGGAGAGGAGGTGGCTTTGTCTGCCTCTTTGCTCCCAGGCCTGGCCATGTGGTCTCTCCCACTGTGTGCAGCCCCGGGTCCCCGCACGTTCCGCTGCCAGGTCAGCTCCCCTGCAGGGGGCCCCTCGCATCTCTGAACTGGGTTCACATTGAGATGAGAAGGCTTGTTGTGAGGACCGGGTGAAAGCTTGGATGGACACTGGGAGGCGCTATTTACGCTCGGTGATGGCATCCATAGGCCAAGGGAGAATCAGGGCCTGCTAAGGGACAAGCTCCACCAGCAAGTGCTCTTACTCCCGAAGTCGGTGTTCAGATCTCTCATTCGACACGCTTCTCTTAAGCTCTTCCTGTGTGCAGAGCATGGTGCTCAGCTCTGCAGGTGGCAAGGCGCAAGCCAGGAGTCCTTTTCAGAAGGCGTTGCAATCCATTAGGGGAGAGAAAACGTAAATTGCTTGGAGTGCTACAGGTCGTAAGAAAGGAGCTGGGGGTGGGGTGGGGGGCTCCTAGCAGGACAGCGGATGAGTCTGAGCTCCTGTGCAGATATGGGGAGTGGCGTCGGCAAGCAAGGTGCAGGGGGAGGGGTGGCGATGGGAAGACAGCGGGGGCAGAGTTGAAGCTCATAAGAAGGCCGCCGCCTCAAGCACACCCAGCTGATGGCTTTGTGTCGTTGGGAGCTGGTGGGAGTCCTGTTTTCTGGGATTCCCTAAACAGTCACAGACTGGAGCTGGTGGTCAATAGAGGAGTTGGCTGCTGAAAATGGGGTCTCCTTCTTCTGGGCCAAGAGGCTGTTTCATTGCTGACGTGGACTCACTACCCAGACGTGGGCTAATGGAGGGCTCAGATCCCATCTGCAGCATCTGCTCTGGGAACTGCAACACTGCCAGTCTTTTGAGACCAGGGTGCTGACCCTAAGGTCTAGGCAAGGCCCTGCAGCTTCCTCCTTCAGGAGATGGTCAGCTGCCAGGCTCCTCCTCCATGACTTTGGCCTTGACATTGCCAGTTCCTTCTGCTCCAAGGGGAAGGTTTTCCCTCCAAGCAAGTAATCCTCTGGTCTCCACAGAGCCTCTGTAACCCCCAAAAGTCACATCAGTTCTGTATGCATCCAAGCCAGCCATCTGCCTGGATGGTTTTAATGTTTCTCTACTCAAGGTCAAGGCTCTTGCTACACAACAAGAACTTACCCAGTGCCTCCTTGATAGTTGGGAATTACTACCTTGAACAGGGTGAGGCACAAGGCTTCCGCTCCCCCCTCATACCCTCGTGATGAGATCCTGTCTTCTCTGAAGTACACCTTCTCCACAAGTTAAAGGGCTGGGAGGGGATCCTCAGTTCTAGCATTGGAGGGTTTAATGTTTGCTTGGAAGGCCCCTTCCCGAGAGTTCCAGTGCAGCCTAGGAGGTTTATGCAAATTCAGCCCTCCTCCAGTTCCCCACCCCTCACCTCGTGCCCGAGTTCTCAGGCAGGTTGGCAGGTCAGGTGGGGCTTGGACCCAGGGCCACACATCTAATGACGAACAGCTTTGTGGTTCAAACAACATCCGTGTTCTTCTACTTAATAAGTCTCCCAGCTCTGCTAATAAAAGCTCTACCCAAAGAGAAGCTGTGTGTGTCTGAGCTCACTCACCCAGCACAACAGCTGTCAGGCCAGAGGAGGCCTGTATCCTACAGAGATTTCTTATTTCAAGCTAAGAATGATCTGTATCTTGATCCGCTGCTTCGGTGATCAACCGCGTACCTTTGCACAACACCTCAGATGGAATGATTAACCCTGTGGAACCTTCACATCAGAGGGAGACTGTGTGCTTTTCCAGATGACTTCCTGGTACCCTCAGAGAAGTGAGTGACAGGGGGATCTGTTCCCTGTGTAGAGTTGTGTGTGCCTGAGATTCGGGGAGAGTTAGCATGCCGTCGTGACCATTGCATGAGCCAAAAGAGCCATGGACATTACCAGCCACCCCTCTGCACCTTCCTGCCATTCACATATTCTTTGCCAGATGTCCTTTTTCAGATCTGGGGCTGCACTACAATTCCATGGGACCCAGACTACAAATTAAAACTGCAAGCCTGGCCTGAACGTTTTTCTGGAATGATACCAAGGGATGATTGTCAAACAACTTGAGGATCTCAAATGAAAGGAGCCATCCCTCACTTCTTTACACAGAGAGCCCATACTCACTCTCTGGGAGCATTTCGAGTTTGAGCCTGGTTGACTGTATAGCATAATGGGCTCCACAATTTTATTCTCCATCATGAATAGGAGCCTTTTATTTTCTCTCCTTTTTTCCTTTTCGGTTCTACTGGTGGATAAGTTCATGCCCACCCAATCCAACCATACCTTTCATGATTTTATTTTTCACTTCAACCATCTACCCCCTGTCCTTCATCTTCTCATCACTAAGACCCTAACTTCTCAGTTTAGAAGGTAGCAACTAGAAATTCTCTGCGAGTTTATGCTCTCAGCATCCCTAGTGGCCTTCGGAAATCTCCCTTCATCCTGAGTTCACAATTCTGCCTACAAGATGTTTGGGGTGGAAACAGGCAATGTCTCAGCAAGAGGCGGTGTGACATTTCCAAGGGGCAAGAGGCCTGGCACACAGTAGGAGCTCAATGAAAGTTGCTGCTGTGTGTCCTTGGACAGGTCTCTTGCCCTCTCTGGGCGCCAGTTTCACCATCAGCTTTTGCTAATAATGATGAGGGAGGATGAAGAAGAAGACAAAGAGGAGGAGGATGAGAACACTAAGAGGTGTGTAAGAAAGAAGAGATAGTGCTAGAAGCCTGGGGGAAAGGAGGAAGAAGAGGGGGGACCAATCTTGAAGTATAAGAACACAGTGAAGAGAGAGCTAAGGAAGTGTCTCCCATCCTTAATGCAGGGGTAGAGGAGACCCACAGGTACGGCATACCAGTGGGCTCCCTGAATTCTGTGTACTTGCCGATTGGGAAGGAAAATCTCTCCCAAGCCCGCTTTGTCCTTCCTTTAGCCCAATAACAGACCCCTACCTCCCACCCTCGGGAATGTGAGAGGTCATGTCTCAGAGCTCTCCACTTGTGCTAGAAGAGGGATTTGTGAAATTTACGGTGAGGGAATCTGGCCGGGGAAGCAGCAAGAGCTCAGATACCCTCCAGTGCCTGCCCTCACCCCCCTCCATGGTCAGGGCCTCAAGGTCACACCTCATGGCGAGACTGGGCCCAGACTGAACACAAAGGGTCCTGATTCCCAGGCCAGTTCCTGAGCGTCTCTCCACACCCCTTCTGTCCATGGAGGACTCATGACCAACCCTTGCATTTGTAGAGGGCTCCCAAGCCGTGCCCACATTTACCTTTTCACTGATCTACCCCGGGAAGTGGGAAATGAGATTCACCCCATTTTGCAGTTGAGGGCGCTGCAGCTCAGCGGGACCGACTCATGTGCTCAAGTCTTAAATTCTGCCTGGACAGGTCTTCCCGCTCTGCCTCCTTAGCGCACAGCTGACCACTTCTCCATGGCCACCTTGGCAGCGACCAGGGCCTGCCAAGCTCCAAGTGGCTAAATTAGGTCTCGCCTCTAAGGCGTGATGAAATTGATGCCTTCCTGTCATCAAAGCCTAACTGGTTCTTCCTAGGTTCCTGGAAGTCCTCCAGCTTCAAGGAGACATTGGCTGCTGTCTTCTGGCTCTGGGCCTTGTCCCTGCCTGGAGGCTCACGGAGGAACCCAGAGCTCCATGTTCACGCCAATCTGACCTTGGAGAAGCAGGATGTGTCCTAGGCTATGAATTTTTGGGAACCCCTGTGAGCCCAGTCAGCACTTATTGTGCCTGACTTCCATCTTCCAGCCTCTGTCCCGCCCCGGCTTAGGGGAATCCGTTTCCCGGCTGGTCTGGGGACTTTCGAATTGGGTGCCCAGAGGTCTGGGCTCCAGCAGAGGGGCTTTCTCGTCTGGTATGGAGACGCCGGGGGCTGTGTGGGCTGAAGGTCCTGGGGCTTTGGCTCCCAAGGTGCCGGGACCTCTTTATAGTTAGGTCTTTATGAAATCAAAGTTTCTTGCAAAGATGATCCCACATCACAATCCTATGATCACAGCTTGCCCCCTTGCGTCTCTCCTATGGCTGTGCTTCATAAGGCACTTCAACTCCTCCACTGGCTCTGAGCCTCATGGCAGCCCTTCGAAATGGTATTCAAGTCTCTGCGGACTTGCTTTTCCCTCTCCGTGAATCCTGTCTCCACCCCTTTTACTCCGCCTCCTCTACACCAGGTAACCACTGAAAATGCCTCCTCGCCTCTCAGGACACAGCTAGAACCTGACACCATTTCCCCTTTTACCTCTAGAACCACTGCAGGCACGAGCCGTGTCTGCCCCTCTGTGATCTCACAGGGTCGGTGCCTACCCTCCCTGAGAGCCCTTACCATGGACTGATGGACGTGTGCGGTGGCTGACCTCCAAAGACGACCCCAAATAATTCTACCTCTTCCTGCACATGCTTTCTTCCACCACATCAAGAATCAAAGCCTACGTCTTCTCTCCTTGAATTTTGGCTGGGTCTGTGGCTGCTTTGAGGAAATGACCTATGCCAGGACCGGCACCTTCTGCTTCTTTCCTCTTGGGACGCTTCTCTTGGGGCGCTCCTTGGAATGCAGCCACGATGCCTTGAGAAGCCCAAGCTGCAGAGCTAGGCCACATGTAGTCCCTCCAGTTGACAGCCCTGCTCCAGTCTCTGCTGCCGCCATGTGAGCGAGTCACCCTGGATGTCTGGGCTTGTTCCCATAGCACCAGCCTGCCCTCAGAAAAGTCCAAAGTTCCACCCTCAGACTGGAATGACCTTGAGTCTCTGCCGAAGATGGGCAGCTCAAGCTTGAGCTTTACTGACCAGGCAGGAAAGAGAGCTGTTGATTACCAGAGGTCAAGTTGTGGTGAATATCAAGCGTGTGGATGAGGGCAGGGATGCAGAGCCAGGCTTAGCTCACCACATGGTGTTAGCTAATTAGTGAACACCAGTATTAGGGCCCCAAGGGAAGCCGAGGGCTCTTCACCTTCTATCTTTGGTGGCTCGAGGAAGGCCGGGGGCGGGGGGCGGGGTGGGATGGAAAGAAGCCACCGTTGAAACCGGATCTGTGGTACCGCGTGAAGGCTTTGCTCTATCATGGGGAATTTTGCAAATGTGGACATCTTTTTCGTCTTTAATTCTCCAAGTCTGCCCAGAATTTCAGAGATACTAGCCATAGCATGTGTCCCCAAGATATCTATCAACCAGGGATGGGGTGGAGACCAGCTGTGGGTGCAAGGGCAGGATCTGGAGCCTGAAAGCACACACCTTTGCCTGAGTCTGCACAAAGCAGATATTTGATGCATAGCAGAACGTTGGTTGGGTGGGTAGGAGGGTGGGTGAAATCTCCAGGCTGCAGAACAATCTAGGAGAGATTCCAGAGCAGGTTTGGCAGTAGAAGGGGGAATGTGAGATGCTGGTGCTCCCTTTTGTGTGGCAAACAGATGCCTTTGTCCAGTGGCCTGCCCTGACTTGATAAGCTCACCACTTCAGTTCTGCTCTTAACCCCAAAGCCCAGATCACTCAGCACTACTGTGATCTCTTTATTCACCACGTAACTCAGATCATGTGACAACTCTCCAATAGACGTGCAATATGCAATGTACATCTTATGCTGTGGCCTACAAGGCCCAGCCTCCACCCTCCTCCTACCACCCTGCACCTCAGTTTCTTTGCTGTAGAAACTGAGCAAATCCTCCCTGTGCACACCCCAGCCCAGAGTACACTCAATAAATGCTGGATGACCGAGTGAGTAAGCAACCAGGCCTGAGCCACTGATCGGATCGTGTCTGCCCCTCAATCTTTTCTTTTTTTCCAGCTTTATTGAGATAATATTGGCATAAAACATATGTAAGTTTTAGGTGTACAATATTAGATACATGTATATACTGCAAAATTATTACTGCAGTAAAGGTTAGTTAATGGCTCTATCCTCTCACATAATTATAATTATGTGTGTGTGTGTGGTGATAGCGTTTAAAATCTACTCTCTTAACTTTCAAATATAGAATGCAGTTGTTAATTACAGTCACCAGGCTGTGCCTTACATCCTCAGATCTTATTTGCATACAGCTGGGAGATTGTACCCTTTGAACCAACATCTCCCTATTTCCACCCAGCCCCTGGTAACCACCATTCAAGTCTCTATTTCTATGAGTTCAGCTTTTTTAGATTCTGCATGTAAGTGAGAACATACAGTATTTGTCTTTCTCTGTCTGACTTATTTCACTTAGCAGAATGCCCTCAAGGTCAATCCATGTTGTTGCAAATGACAGGATTTCTTTCTTTTTTATGGCTGAATAATATCCTGCTGTATGTATATATCACATTTTCTTTATCCACTCAGTCACTGATGGACATTTAGGTTGTTTCCATGTCTTGGCTATTGTAAATAATGCTGCAATGAACATGGGAATGCAGATATTTGAGACAGTGTTTTCATTTCCTTCAGGTAAATACCCAGGAGTGGAATTGCTGGATCGTATGGTAGTCGTATTTTCAATTATTTGAGGACCCTCCATACTGTTTTCTACAGTGGCTGCACCAATTTACATTCCCACCAACAGTGCATGAGTGTTCCCTTTTCTCCACATCCCTGCCCACACTTACCTTCTTGAGGACAGCCATTCCAACAGGTGTGAGGTGATATCTCATCATGGTTTTGATTTGCATTTCCCCTTATGATCAGTGATGTTGAGCATCTTTTCATGTGCCTGTTGGCCATTTGCATGTCTTCTCTGCGAAAATGTCCATTTAAGTCCTTTGCCCATTTTGTAATCAGATTGTTTTTTTCCTATTATATGAGTTCCTTATATATTTTAAATATTAACTCTGTATCAGATAGATCTTTTCTGACTATTTTCTCCCATTCTGTAGGCTGCCTTTGTATTTTGCTGATTGTTGCTTTTGCTGTGCAGAAACCCCTCTATCTTTTCGAATCTCCTTCTTCTGAGCAAAGGGACCTCACTTTAGAGAAGCCCAATTTTCTACTTTTCTCCAACTAGCTTTGACCAAATTCCCACTCCTCCCAGCACCTAGGAGAAGTTCTTAAAGGGACTCATTCAGCCCAACTTCCATCATGATGCAGTGATCATTGGAGCCCTGGCGAGGGAAAGTGACTCAGGCAAGGTTAGGGAGAGGAAGAACAGAGCCTGGCACCAGCTACCTCCCAGGCTGCAGGTCCTGGGCTGCAAAATCAGGGAGAAAACTTCAGGACTCACAGTAGCCACAGAGGACCCAAAGATGGAGCCAGTGGCCTCATCATTCCTCTGGGCTCCGACAGGCTGTGGCCCAAGGTGGGTTGCAGACCAGCCTCTGCGTGCCCTGGTCACTCCACAGCTGGCTCTTGGCTGAACCTGAACCCCTGCTGCCTCCAGGGGGCTCTGAGAACGTCTTGAATCAGGCCCAAGGAGGATGGCCTCACTCTTCCAGGAGTAAGAGGGAAGCAGGGAGAAAGTCGAGGAGGACAGTAGAGCGGAGGGCATCTAAGTTCACTGTAAGGTAAGAGAAGAAGGTGTTTCCAGAGGGAACATTTCACAGTTAATAGAAGAGAGGCTGCCAGGGTGAGGAAAGGAGGTGCAGTAACATAACAGAAGCTTGCAGGTAGCATCACCCTTCACAGTCCACACAGGAGGGAGGAAAGCAGGGGCCCTGGAGCCAAACCTACCAAGTTTTCCAGTCTCAGCTCTGACTCTGCCAACTAGGAACTCTGGGACCTTGGCCAAGTCACTTAACCCCTCTAAACCTCAGTTTCCTCATCTGTAAAGTGGGGAGAGCAGCAGTACCTCTCTGCAGTAGACTCCTACTTGGAGGCCCCCAACACAGCACGCTACTACCCTGGTGAAGTCCCCTTCCATCCTGTCTCTGGGGTGGCTCTGTGAAAAGCTGTGGCCAAAGGGACATTAGCAAGGGTGAAGCAAGTGGCGGTCTGGTGAGCACTTGAAGGTTGGAGCTTATCCTCTTAGAATATCTCCTAGAACCCAACCACCAAGCTGAGGAAGGCCAGGCAGGCACGTGGAGAGGCTTGTGGAAGAGAACAAAGCCACGGCCAAGAGCCCCACTGAGCTCCCAGCCAGCAGCCAGCACCACCTACCAGCCACATGACTGAGGCCAGTGTGGATCTTCCAGTGGGTCTGGAGCCCCGTCTACACCATGTGAAGCAGAAGAAATGCCTGGGCAGCCCACAGAACCATGAGAGACAGTACATGGTTGTTATTGTAAATCTCTAGGGCTTGGGAGGTTTGTTGCACAGCAACAGAAAACCCAAATATGATTTTATGGAGTTCAAGGGAGGATTCAAAAGGACAATTCACATAAGATGCACAGTGCGGGCCTGGTGTGAAGCAAGCACTCCGTAAATGGAGTGATCGTTTTCTCTGTGGCCATGTATCATCAACAAGCCACCAGCCACACGCAGATACGAATAAGTCACAGGCAGTTTGCAAAACACTTTCTTCTACTTTATATTATGACAACGTAAACCCCAAACAGATTAAGGGCCATGCCCAAGATGCCTCAGCGCCTACAGGCTGGGCTGGATCCAGCCTCGCACAGCATATTCCAGGTATCAGGCCACATAACCCCACACATTCGCTCACGTACAGCAATGACTGGTCTTGGGAAGAAATGCAACAGCGCAGAGACTTAACGCTTCCCTGGAAAAAGCTGATGTGGGCTCGTGTTCTCACTGTGTGATCGTAAGCAGATTACTTAGAGCAAGTCTTAGGTTCCACATTGGAGAAGTGGAGGTAGTGCCGGGTGCCGGCTTCCTTCCAGCACAGAATACCATGAGATTCAAGTCAAAGGATACGTGGAAAGGGGGAATGGGTTTTCAGCAGTGTTCTGCAGAAATCGTTGACAGAGTCTGGCCTCTTCCCACCCCCAGAGGGGGCATGTGCCCCGCCCAGGACAGTGAGGGGCGCGCGGTGGGCCTGCGTGCCCTCAGGGCACATCACGCGGTGTCCGGGAGCATCTGACCCGCTGGTGCCTGGGGAGGGGGTGCCAGCGGCCCCTGCACCGACCAGCCTCTTCTGGCCCCGGGCCTGTGCGGGAGGAGTGGTGGGCGGAAGCTGCCCTCTGTTCTGCCTGGCAACACCCCCATGTGGACGTTCGCAGCACCCCCTGCGTGGCTCCCACGCCCTGACCTTCTTTTCACCCAGCCCAGAAAGATGAAGCACTGGCCCGGCGCCTCCCACGCTTGCTATTTGCCTTCCCGTCTCAGTAGGAAGATTGTGGGGATGTTTCCCGAAAAGTGAGTGGGGAGCACGTGGTTTGGTTGAATGACAGTCTCCTGCAGTGGAGAAGCTGAGGACATCTCAGCCCTCGGGGTGTCTGAATAAAGACAGGAAGGGACCCAGTGAATAAACCGTGTGTTATCTGGGAAAGAGCATCTCAGCAACAGGAACCACAGGGCAAAGAATCTTGATAAGTACGGTCACCCAGGTCTTACCACCTTACACAGCCAGGGGACAGTCATCCAACCCAAGAAATGGACACTGATACAAGAATATTAGCTAATTTATAGAGCATATTCAAACCTGCCAGGATCCAGCCTGGGGTCTCCCTTTGTATTTAGTTGTCACGAATCCTGAGTAGAATCGTGGGCTGGCCTCACGGCAGCCGGCCCCCAGCATGTGGATTCTCAGGACGGGTGAAGGCGTCTCCACAGCAGGGACACATGAGGAAGAGCTGGCTCTTTGCAGGCCTCTCTCCTCCTCGGAACAACCTCCTGTCTCCTGAGAGCCCGTGTGGCTGGCATCTGGCTACAGGCCCAAGCTCTCCCTGTCACTGTGCGCTCACCCTCCAAGCAGCCCATCCCCTTCCTCACCCACTCCCTGCCCCCAAGGGGACCAACTGGGAAACTGAGTCTGCTGCTTTGTCCCCTGCAAGTGCTGGTCGCCAATGGTAACTGCCTGGTGGGAGTTGAGATCTTGCGAATAAAGAGGTGAAGAGAAAACAGACCCTTCCTGCAACCTGCCCGTGGACAGGAAACTCCCCCTGTGGGCTGTGGTCCTTTGTCATTTTACAACAGTTTCTGAAGTTGCAGTGCCTGCTACCGTCTGCAACACCTACTTAGCCCCATGCAGTGGACCGAGTGGCCACAGGGCTGGTGCCCCTGCTTGCCTGCTGGGTGTGGGGCACTTCCAGCCCTGCCTGCACCCCGACTTTGGCATCAGTTACAGGCCTGTGCCTTACACAGGATTCCCTCTCTGACTGACCCTCTTCATTTCTGTCTGGTTGGCTTCACCCCTGGAAGGTGGCACCTCATAAACAGTGGGTTTTTTAAAATTAATTAATTAATTAATTATTGGCTATGTTGGGTCTTTGTTGCTGCACACGGGCTTTCTCCAGTTGCAGCAAGAGGGGGCTACTCTTCGTTGTGGTGTGCGGGCTCCTCATTGCAGTGGCTTCTCTTGCTGCGGAGCACAGGCTCTAGGCATGCGGGCTTCAGTAGCTGTGGCACCCAGGCTCAGTAGTTGTGGCTCACAGGCTCTGGAGTGCAGGCTCAGTAGTTGTGGCTCACGGGCTTAGCTGCTCCACAGCATGTGGGATCTTCCTGGGCCAGGGATCAAACCCATGTCCCCTGTATTGGCAGGCAGATTCTTAACCACTGTGCCTCCAGGGAAGTCCCCAGTGGTTTTTGGTTCTGTTTTGCAAAGAAGGAAATCTCCTGTGTGGGCAGGAGGGGCAAAGAATAAAGCTTCCTTATCTTTGTTCCCTCCTAGTCCAGGGCCCCACAGGCAGTGAGTAAGTAATAAATATTTACTAAATTAAATCACCTCATAAATCACCCAGAACATCTGAGACCAAGGGCTCATTTTATGGATGAGGGCGCGGGGGCCTAGGGAGGGCGCGCCTAGTGTGAGGCCTGAGAAGGGAGGATGTGCTGGCCGCTCGTTAGAATCACCAGGGATTAAGTCAGACTCTTGGGGAGGGACCAGGTGCAGGTGTGAAAGCTCTGCAGGTGATCCCAGGGGACCTGGTTGGAGCACCCTGGCCTCAGGGGGAGGTAGAGGCAGAGCCCAAGCCCATGGACCAGGCCAGAGAGGCGCTATCCGTGCCCCTGCCGCCCCTCACAAGCCGGGTAGGAGAGCTCTGGGCATCTCCACGCACGTGCATCCTGTGTCTCTCTGGTCCTGCCAAGGAACAGGTACTTTGGCTGGGAAACCCAGGATGGGGCTGACGGGCAGCAACGTGCCCTGAGGTGGCCCTGAGCCCAGACCTGGAGAGAAAGGGCCGAGCTCACACCCCACTGCCGCAAGGGAGCTGGGAGCAGACGGGCCCCCTGCTCTCCACGCCCAGCTTTCTCCAGATGCCTGTGCCTTCTTGTCATCAGCGAGGGAGCTGAAACAAGTGTGGATTCTGATGTCTCTTGAGGAAGCAATTTCTTTTAACAGTTTCTTACTCCAAGTGCACACTTTAGAGAGACCAGGACGATGCAGGCTCATGTACCTGTCAGGAGACAGGGCCACCGGCTCAGGGCTCTGCTCAGCCATCCTCCACCCACTCCCCAGCCCCTGACGGCCCAGCACTTCATCAGGTTCTCTAAAGGATAAGACCTCTTTAAAATCATAATCACGGTACCAAGTCACACCTAAAAATGATTCCTTAATGTCATTAAATATCCAGTTAGTGTAACAGACTGTCTCATAGTTTATTTTTACGGTTTATTTACTCAAAAGAGGACCCAACAAGATTTACCCATTGCATTTGATAATGTGACTCTGAAGTCATTTTTAGTCTATAATTTCATCATGTATAAGCTGGAATACTTCTACAGAGAGAAACTTCCCTTCATCAATTATTTAGCTTGAGATACCATTCATGTAGGAAAGGAAGGTGAAATGCTAGATTCCTTTCCCCTAGATGCCCCTTTTCAGAGTAATGAATTGGTTACCTAGCATCCTCCAAACGTACTGATGTGTGTTTTTACTTATTTATTGTGAGTGTCATTACTTGACGTGCCTCCCTCTTTTCAGTTATCATTCTTACTAATGCTCAGACTGCCCCCTCCTTGGCCAGCGGGGGCTTGTTTAAGTTGGCTCCTGAGTCTGTCTGTCCTGACCTCAAAGGTCTTTGGTTTTTGTTCTTGTTGTTGTTTTTAATTTCATTGAAGTATAGTTGATTTACAATGTTGTGTTCACTTCTGTACAGCAAAAGTGACTCAGTTGTACGTGTACATATTCTTTTCCTTTACGGTTTATCACAGGATATTGAATAGAGTTCCCTGTGCTGTACAGTAACACCTTGTTGTTTATCCATCCTATATATATAATAGTTAGCCTCTGCTAATCGCAGATTCTGAATCTATCCCTCCCCCACCCCCACCCCACTGGCGGCCACAAGTCTGTTCTCTATATCTGTGAGTCTGTCTCTGTAGATATGTTCATTTTTTTGTATTTTAGATTCCACATGTAAGTGATATCATATGCTATTTGTTTTTCTCTTTCTGATTTACTTCACTTGGTGTGATAATATCTAGGTCTATCCAAGTTGTTGCAAATGGCATTATTTTATTCTTTTTTATGACTGAGTAATATTCCATTGTATGTGTGTACCACATCTTCTTTATCCATTCCTCTATTGATGGACATTTAGGTTGTCTCCATATCTTGGTTATTGTAAATAGTGCTTCCATGAATATTGGGGTGCATGTATCTTTTCAAATTATGGTTTTCTCCAGGAGTGGAATTGCTAGATCATATGGTAACTCTATTTTTAGTTTTTTGCGAAACCTCCATACTGTTTTCTATAGTGATTGTACTAATTTACATTCCCACCAACAGTGTAGGAGGGTTCCCTTTTCTCCACATCCCTTCCAGCATTTGTTACTTGTAGACATTTTGATAATGGCCCTTATGACTGGTGTGAGGTGGTACCTCATTGTAGCCTTGATGCGCATCTCTCTAACAATTAGCAATGCTGAGCATCTTTTCATGTGCCTATTGGCCATCTGTATGCTTTTGGAGAGATGTCTGTTTAGGTCTTCTGCCCATTTTTCTATTGGGTTGTTTGTGTTTTTTTGTTGTTGAGTTGTATGAGCTGTTTGTATATTTTGGAAATTAAGCCCTTATCATTGACCTCAAAGGTCTTTGAAAGTTTCCTTGCTTTCCAGTGTCTCAAGATGTCCAGGCTTACCTTCTACCTATCCTGGGTCATTTGTCCAAGAATCTCTGGTTCCTTTTAATGGAAAATGGTTTTCCATTATCTGTGCACTAGGCTGCTCATGGCTATTGGTTGGCCATTATTTCTAGCATTTTCAATGGACAGGACAACCAAGTAACTCCTGTTTGTTTCTGTTTTTGTTTTTAAGACCAAATACATCATAAATTCATACTGATTATTTTCAGTTCAAATTTAGGATTATGGGGATTTTATTTAACTTTAAAAATTCTATACTTATATATCTTTTACACTGATGATCTTGGTCCAAGCAACATTATCATAATTACTTATATGCCTACTCTTACAATAAATGTAATAATTGCAGAAAATAAACTCGTATCGTTACTAACAATATGATGACAAAAACAATTTAAGACTTTTTTTTGGAGTTATTTTTGCCTTGAGAATATATACTGTTAAGGATATACGTTATAATTATCCGAAACAATTCCTCTGTGTGAAACAATTCCACAAATTTGATATGTTAGGGTCATTTGCTTCATTTTCCTTTTGATGTATACCCTTTTTTCTTTTGATTTTTAGAAATTGCTTTTTATTTTTTCATTTTTTCATTTTTCAATTTTTTTGGCCACATCGCTTGGCTTGCGGGATCTTAATTCCCCAACCAGGGATTGAACCTGGGCCCCCACAGTGAAAGTGCCAATTCCTGATCACTGGACCACCAGAGAATTCCATCATTTAATTTTATAATTACGTAAAACCTTAACTTGGTTCCAAAGTCAAGCTTATAGCATAAAATAAGATATATAAAAGAAGACTAGTTCACATTCTAGTCCCTTCCATCGTATTCCATCCCTCCCCCATATGTTACAATTTTACTTTTATAACATATTTTTAAATTATGTTTAATGAATTAGCTTTTATTTTTATTATTTTTTTTATTTTTTAGAATTAGCTTTTAAAATAAGCCTATGTGTGTCTATCTGTATGGCTTCACCTTCTTCAATAAAAGGTAGTATAACTATACACATTGTTCTCCATCTTTCTTTTTTCACTTAATATATTGGAGAAATGTCCCATATCAGTGTATGGAGATGTCCACCTGTGCAGCTGCACAGAACTCAATCATAAAATTATATCATAGCATATTCAGTCATTCTCTACCATGGACATTTAGGTTGTTGCCGGTATTCTCACCAGTAGAGCAACAATGAAGAGCTTTGTGCGTGCATCTTACAATTTTTTTTGACCAGTGTATTTTTGGGGACAGATCTCTGAAAGTGGGATTGTGGGCCAAAGTTAAGTGCATAAGAATTATGTTAGGTACTGGCAAATTCTCCTCCACAGGTGTAGCTGGGGGAGAGGTGAGATTAGTTGAACAAGGCTTCTTAAGTTGCACATTTCAAGCCAAGTTTCTACTTTTAAGAGTTCAGATGCTAATATATTTTGATAAATTGTATCATCAATCAAAAATGACTTGATTCGTGTGAAAAAAAAAAAAAAAAAAGCTATTTCCCAGAGGTAGATGGGTTTGAATTTCAATTTTTTGTTTTTGTTATGTTAAATTTTTAAATTTCTGCACCCAGCTTGAATTTAGTACCAGATGCTTTCTGAATGACTTCCAAGGAATCACCATTTAGAATTTATAGTGCAAAAGGAATTGGTGAGATGCTGGGCTAAACACTGTTTGGGATAAGAGAAATATGGGACATTCTTATCTTGGCTTTCCAGAAGTTTATAATCCAGCTGAGGCGATAAGACTGAAAAATAACTATAAGATAGTATGTAACACAGTCAAGCAAGAGTCGCAGAGAAATATTAGCACAACAGGAGGACATTTCAAGCTAGACTGATCAGGGAACAGTTCAGAGAAAAAGTGGGATCTGATTGAATTTGGGCTGTGGAGGAAGCACCTTTCTGAGCAAAGGTGGGAAAGGGCAGGGCGCACGTGAGTGTTAGGCAGACCGTTGCGTTGGTGTGAAAAGGTCCACATCTGGAGACAATCCTGGGCCCCAGGATAGGCTGGGTTGGGAGGAACTGGGATAGGTCGAGTCTGGGCTGCCTGACATCAACAGGAAGCTACCGGGGGTGATGAGAAGCGGGGTTCTATGATTAAACTGAGGTTGTAAGGCGATCAACTGGTTCCTGTGGACAGGGATTGGCGTTAATCTCCTGGAGTGGGGAGAGCCTGCAGGTGGTGCCAACTTGCCAGGTCCAAGGCAGTAGGAAGGAGGAGCTGCCCCCGCGGAGGAAGACACAGGTGGGGTGACAACTGGACTGTCGCGGCAGGTGAGGGGGAGATGAGTGACACTGTGAAATTCTGTGCCTGCAGCGCTAGGGGAAAGAGGACTGCCGCAGCCCACAGGGGGAGACGTGAGAGCTGCAGGATTTCACATGGAAAGAAAAATGCTGTCCATGCTGTCTTGCTTAATGAAGCCTGGGTGACCTGGGTGGAGGTCATGACGGAAGTATTCAGATGGACCAGCTGTTGATGAGATTGTCTGTGTACAACTCTGGGGGACCCTTGGATTCCCAAATATCCTGTGGCGTGGACGGAGGAGGCAGCCGAGCACCTTTGTGTGCCTCACTGTGCAGGGTCAGGAATCCTCTCTGGAAGCCGTGCTGATTTGCTTCCGACTCCACTGGGAGGTTTGGGAATTTTCATAGTCGAGGTGGACATCTGGCCATCCAGCATCATTTTATCCTGTTCTCAACAGCAGTCCTCTTAAAAACTCATCCCTCCCCAACACTTGGTGTCTGTGGTCCAGGGGGAAAAACTCCAGCCCTGGCTCCAGGGGGTGGTGAGTAACACAGGGATGCAACCCACCTAGTATTGCCAGGCAAGTAAGTGGTTCAGGAACGAGCATTGCAACCCAGTTTAGGATTTGTGTCAAGCCACTGGGGAAGCAGCCTCTCTGGCTCTTTCCCACTGGATTTGAACCTGAGAGGATGTAGGGCTGAAGTGACTGCAGGCATCAAGTCACCATGTGGACCCAGGGAATCAAGCCAACAGCCAGGAGAGCAGAATTGTGTTTACTTTAAAGACGTTTTGGCATGAAGGATGCATTGTGTGAGTGTAGGTTAGATCCTGTGACCTCCTATGTCTTAATAGCTGGCATTTGAAGTACCTCATCAGAAACCCACCCTTCACAGGGAGTTGCTGAAACCCTTTATATAATTTATCAGTGAAATGAGCTATGTGGAAGCACGTGGGTGACTCGAAAGACTATGCCGTCCTCTCCCCTTTGCCTGAACAGAATAGAGGAAACCTGCCAGCCCCATGGCCCAGTCTTAGAAACCTGCTCTTCTGGTCCTGCTCCCTTCAGAGTGAATCTTTCACGCGAAGCAAATGCTTGTTGGCGAACCCAAAGGCAGAGTGGGGTGCAGCAGCTTCAGTTCTGCAGGGGAGGAAAATCATTTTCCCTCTACCTTCTGAGTTCTTGGCCAAGACTCCTGTAATATCAGCCAGATTAACAAGAGGAGAACAATCAAAAACGTATTAGCATGTATCCGTCACGTTTTCATGGAGATACCCAGGGAAATGGCTTAGAATCCAGGCTGAAATACCATCTTAATGGAAAAGGGGAGGAAGAAAGCAGCCCTCTTAGGGGAGTTTTTTAGGAAAGATGAATGGGCCCTTGGAATAGATGGTGGGGGGGGGGTGTGTGTGGCCTTCTGTGACAAAGTGTGTGGGTGTGTAGTCTACTCTCCTGTGAGCAGTCAGTCCCCTCTGGTTGATGGAACTCTCAGGGAGGGGATTTATGGCAATTGAGTTCCTTTGGAGGATCTGTCTTTAGGCAGAAAAGGGGAGTTCAGAGACAGCCCTTCCCTGCATTTGCTGTTTTCCAAGTGCCTACAGCTGAAAATAATCAATATATCAAAGGGGTGTATTTGGGGTGACACAACCTGAACTTCAACACTCATATTTTGGGGGCGCATATTCTGCTACCCTTCAGTCTCACGAGTCTTGTGTCTGTTTGCTATGTACGTTTTTATGCATTTGTCAAGCTTTGGTCCAAGATCTGCTTTACTAAGTCTATATTCCCTGAGAGAGCGGGGGGCGGGGGTGCATAAAGTCCCATTTACCTGCTACAGCTGGTGCTGGGTATGTCTCCCATGAGACCCCCGCCCTTCTGGAACGACCACACGGCCCTCAAGCTAAACTGAGAGGCGCAGGAAAATCAAGTTCTGAGGACCTTCACTGAGCCCTGAATTCCGCTGCAGCCTCTGGACTTTTCCAGTGATGAAGGCAGTATATTCCCTTTCTGCTTTGCCATTTTGTTTTAAACATCTGTGAAAGAGAGTCCTAACTGGTCAGCTCTTTCTCAATACCACGTTATAAGATTATAACAATATAGAGTCCAGTCATTCCTGCAAAAACAAAAACCCAACACACATGTAAACGACTGAATTTACTCCACTTTATTCTGGGATGTATATTACAGAGAACACAATCACACACATACCAGTGGACATTGAAAACTAAGGCCATCCTGTGAGTTATTTTTTAAAACTTAGTGTTTTGCACATAATGATCTTTTAAAAAATGAATTACCAAAACCAAGATTCTCTTCTGAAATAAAAATTTAAGGTCGGCACAAGACAACTTTAGGGCCATATCTGAAGCTCATCATGTGAGAAGAGCGTTTCTACAACATAAATGACAGCCCTGAGGCAATTGCTACCTCAGCATCGCGCTCTCTTCCCCAGATGTCATCACAAAGAAGTATTGACCACAGTTAGCAGTGTTTTATAAGCCATTTTTCTCCCAGTGAATAGCAAAAAAGAGACTTTTACCTAAGAGACACATTGCAGAATTCCTGGAACAAGAAAAAGAAAGGGACCCGTAACTAAGGCACTGAAAGCACATTATTTATATAAAGAAATGTAAACAATTTAATACCAACAGGCTCCCTCCATTAGTCTCTATTATAAAAGTGCACAAGGGCAGCGTGGGTCGGGCCAGAGCTTGAAGTCCGGGTGAGATGGGAACGTCTCCCTTCCTGGAGAGTTCAGTCTCGGCCACCAGTGGACGATGTCTGACGTGGGGCTGTGAACGTAGCTAATTCCAAAGTGACTCAAATGGAAGCTGCAATGTCTCTCCAGTCTTGGTAGCATAACAAACAGCGAAGGATTCAATTAAGTTTTAAATTATGGGCTCTGACATTTCTTTTTTTTTTTTTCAGTCTTTTACCATGTTTTACTGAATTTTACAGTTACTTTGGCTTGTTTCATCAAAGAGGCCTGGTGGGAAAACTTGTGACCTAATCAGTGCCCTTCACTGTAGGTTGCAATTTTAAGTATAATGGTTCATGCCCCACATAAACCACACTTGCTTTATTTACATGGTTTCCAAGTGGTAGAGATGTAACAAGTGGACATACAGCACTGTAAACACATGGAATCCATTGAGTTTACTCGCCATGGACTGAAAGGGCGCTAAGTAGAAGGTGAAAGTCCAGATGCAGCCAGGTGAGCGGCTGCTGAGTCCAGAGGGAAAGTGGGCGGTGCGGAGGGGGTCACTCCTGAGGCCAAGCGCAGCATCAAAGATGCATTAACCTCTACTTGACACTTCCTTATCAATTTTAGAGTCCAAATCATGGACCGTATGTTTCTTTAAATAAGAGAAGAAAAAGTTGTGTAGGAAAACACAAATAATTACAATTTTAAAAGAAGTCTCAATGCAAAAAAAAAAAAAAAGAAAAAAGAAAAAAAAAACAGACCAAAAAAAAAAAAAAAATACCCCACACCAAAAACCAAAAAAAGGCAACCTTTTTCTTTTTGAAGTTATCATTTCTAACTCTTAGAGCAAGTACAATATCTCAGGTTCAGTGCTTATGAAATCTGGGTACTAAAAAGGAGTTTGCATTTTAATCTTAGACACGTTTTTTACGATCAAAAGAAAACGTATTTTAAAAAGGAAGAGTTCCCCTTTTAGAGGTTTCAGAGGGTTCAAAAGGACAGCCATTAAAGCCAGACCTAGAACCAAGGAGCCAGGAGAAGTTTGAGGAAGGGAGGATGGGCTACATTACAAACACCTGTGGGGTAGAAAACAACATTTCTCTTACTCAGGACAAATGCAACCCTGATTGTTAAACTATTTCTTGTTTCCAAATATAACCAGAAAAAGTCTGAGACCTAAATTAGAAACCTCTTTTTATTAAGGGGGAAAAAAAAGGTCAAAAAAATAACCACCTTAAAAACTAAGCAAGTTAAACAGCTGGGTCTGGAGCAGATGTGCTTAATAACTAATGAGTAGCCCCCCAGGCAGGATTGAAAACGGCCTTGGGGGAGGAGTTAAATACAGCTTGGGCTCTTCAGCAGAGGAAAAGGATGTGCCAACGGGGTGCTGCCGTGACTGAGGGAGGGTCTGCTCGGTAAGCCCACCTCACAGCGTGCTTGCCTTTCACAGCAATGCCCGTGTCCACTGTCGGGTGGAAACCACCGTCCAGAGAAAATGAGGTGTAATTAAGGAGAAGGAGTACAAAAAGAGTACACAAAGCTAGACACAGCGTTTGAGGCTGGTTCAAGGCAGGAATAAGCGGACAGGTTTGCTTAACAGCTAAAGACTTTTAGTTGCCCCACATTTTCTGCTGCTCTGACCAGCATTCCCATTAGGACAAAAAAAAATTTTTTTTAAAAAGCAGTTGCAGGGCTCCAGTGGAGTGGAAACAATGACCACACGTTTCCTTTTTGCTTCAGTGGGAGACTGGTGCTGTTGGCTTGCTGAATTTTCCACTGATTCCAAATGATAGGAATATTTAGGTGAACAATTGGTCAAAAGTGGGTTTAAATTTTACTAGTGAAAGAGGAAGCCTGGGACTTAAAGAGAGAGAGAGAGAGATCCCTCACTGTCATTAAAGAAGGATTCATTTTGTGTGACCATTACGGTTTTAAAATAAAACTTGTCAAGGCTACAAGGGTTGAATAATTTAGGCTAAACCATTACGGCCCTGTCTGCAAGTGTTGTTGTTGTTGATTTAGTGGCAGAAGTTAGACACCCATGCACATGTAGAAAATACAATAACCTTCCTTTTTGTGGCAGGTTTTAAAGAAATATCTCAACCAAGACACAACTTCAAAAGAGTTTCTGACGGCAATAACAGAACGTTCTTCTACACTTTCCTTTAAAAAGGTAAGTGACTTGTATACCGTTTTTAATGCAAAAAAGCTACACCTGCCAACAAGCTGTAAAGAAACCATCACTAAACATGCAAGGTTACGCAGAAGTGAAGAACTAAACTGTATGAGTTCCTAGCTTTAAAAATTCAAACTAAGGTTTCTGGATGGAGAGCCTGTGGTTGCTCCCTGAGACTCGTCCAGGTCTTATTTTCCGCGTGAGGAAAGGGCACCGGTGGTCTTCGGATGTCTAGGTCAGTGCAAGGCTAAATGCCAAGATTTCATGAACAATGAAGGGCTTCCTATCAAAACGTTTGTTCAGCTTAAGGAAGAGGGGTTTCTGTTTTCTGGTCTTAAGGATGCAAGGGTTTGATTGGCATAGAAAGGAGAGTGGGACAGTGCTGAGGGGGAGCCGGGAGGAAGGGCCCTCACCTCCACGGTTGAGGACCAGCACTTAATCTGGGCCAGTGCTCAGGAGCCCAGATCCGCCTCCTGCCTGGGGAGTTTGTTCGGAAGCAGGATTGGGCCTTTAGGAAGATCTTGTGTGCACTTTGTCTGCTAACAGCCTGATGACTGTTTACGAATACTCCGGCCCGAGTTATACCACGGCGATCGCTCCCCGCTACACAGTGTTGAAATTACATTCAAGAGATTAAAAAAAAAAAAAAAAAATCATGTGTGTAGCAATATTTTCCCACAAAACTAAGTCCAAAATATCTTTAACAAATAATGACGGTAGTAAGAAATATTTGACATAGTCATGCAAAAATGCATCTCAGTATACAAAGGCTTAGAACATTTCCAAAATAACCCCTAGGTTTTTACACTGTGAACTTTATAATCTTACTCATTTTTTCTTTGCATTTAAATGTGGCTGTTTGTGTAGAAAACGGTAACACGCAAGTTCAACGACCTCCAGTCCACCAAATATTCTCTCTTGCAGCACAAAGATGGCAATGATGACTATAAAGTACCACCGAACAAGACTGTACAGATAAAGGAGCAGGCACATTGCAGGGCTGAACAGGGTCCAGTACAGGATGGAGAGCAATTTGACCACAAGGACCCTGAGCTCAGACTTGCAAGGTGGAATGACAGTCTTCCCCGTAAAGTAAAAATTCTTCTCTCCTTGATAGAAGGAGCGCAGCCTCTCTTCTTTCTCTTCCCACCGCCTGTGGCACCAGAGCTGGAGGTCCTCCTTGGACTTGGGGAGGGTGTCCACTGGGTATCGGTGGACGTGGAAGTGGATCTCCTTGGGAAAGTCCCCAAGGAGGAGGTGCCTCTCGGTCTGGGGAATGTTGTGAGGGTATGCCACCGTGATGTCGTGGACAGCATCCAGGTTCTTACCTAGGTTTTGGAAAAGATAAAAATACAGATGGAGTAAAGATCAATTTGGGCAGCAATGCTGATTCACACTGAAGGCAGGAAAAAATCAGGACAGAGTGAACCAAGGTGAACAAACAAGGGCTATAAATACTTGTGTTCCTGGGCTCTTGGGTCAATATTTACCAGTCATTTTCAGTTTTTTATCTGCTTGCTAATTACCACAAAGACCTTTAGAAAGAAATTATCTTCATTCGTAGAAACGGTAATCTGCCATTCTAGAACTAAATGAACAAGCACATCAAGTTAAATTTGAGATAGGAATTAGAGCACAGACAGCTCTTTTACATCAACAGGATTCACTGTTTTGAGACCTCCTATTAATAAATACACCCTCTCCCCAAATAAAAAAATTTCTCACCTTTAACCCACTATTACCATGAAAGCTACTGGCAAGAAAAACTCAGAATCAGACTTGAGGAAGTGGTCAGACAGGCATGAAAACGTCCATATGATTTTTTTACTATTCTTCTAGAAACGTCAATGTGAAGTCTGAGTAAGACCCTGACCCAGTATGCCATCATCCTTAGAAATCTCATGATTTAGTTACTTTGGGGTTAAGTGCTTTCAGCAAAGTCATATGCCAGATGCAGGAGACAGACAAGTGAATGAAACACGGTCCCTAACCTCGCCCCAGCAGACCGGGGCAGACAGGCAAGTGCAGTGCCCTAACGGGGGCCTGTGGAAGGCGGGAGGGAGCTGGGGAGGCAGGGGGACAATGGCAGGGCGAACCTCCCAGCAGAGAGCACTTGGGGGCTGCGGGTAGTAAGTGTAGGCTGGAGGCATTCGGTCATGGCCCTCATTGTCCAACCTGAGAAGTGGAACTCAAGTCTGTAGGTGGCCTTAATTGGTGGGGAACCACTTAAGATCTTAAATAGAAAAGGAACCAGAACTTGTTTTCTTTATTCAGGGATCAGCTTGGGGGCAGTAACAAGAATAGTGTGGAGAGGACCAGGGGCAAGAGAGGTCAGAAGAGTAATTTGATGGTCATTACAAAGCAAGAAAGGCAAGAAATGATGAGGAGGTAGGGACTAAAGGAAGTGACATGTCCAAGAAAATCACAAGGAAGGACTGATGTGACTGAGCGCTCAACTGGAGAGGGTGGAATGAGCTCAGGTTTGTTTCTGCTCGGTGTTCCTTGAGTGGATTGGGGTGGGGGTGGGGGTCTTTGAGATTAGAAATGTGAGTGGAGTGCGATCTTTAAGGTTACGATTTTTGCCAAGGGGCACACAGTGTGTTGACGCATAGTCTCTGAATGTTGCTTTCTTCCGTATCAAGTTATCTTCAGTGAGAGACTTTTGATGTGAACTTTAATTCATCACAGAACTGTATGATGTAGTTGAAATTAATCTGTGGTGGTGGATATCAGAACAGTAGCTGCCTGTGGGGTGGGAACTGACTGGAAGGGAGCACGAGGGAGTTTTCGGGGGGTGGAGGGGTGGGCAGGGACATTCTATACCTTGATTTGGTGTGGATAATGTCAAATGGTACCTTCAAGACCTGTGCATTTCACTCTATTCAAATTTTACCTCAATGTTAAAAAAATAAAGATATGAAGCAACTTCCCCACCACCTCTCACCAATGAACCGTTCCTACTGAGCCATTAGGTTGTACTCACTTTCCTCTGTAAATTTACTGTCAGTCACCTCTACTCTGTGATTTACTTTAGGGTAAGGACCAGGTTTCAATTTGGTTTCATAACTGTCTTATAAAATACTCAGCCCTTAATAAGAGCTATGTCAGGGACTTCCCTGGTGGTCCAGTGGTTAAGACTCTGTGCTCCCAATGCAGGGAGCCCAGGTTCGATCCCTGGTCAGGGAACTAAGATCCCACATACTGCAACTCCTGAGCCCATGCACCACAACTAGAGAAGCCTGCTTGTGGCAATGAAGACTCAGTGCAGCCTAAATAAATAAATAAAATACATATATTTAAAAAAAAAAAAAAAAGTAAGAGCTATGTCATAAAAAAATGAGAATACCTATATCAACAAGGTTTAGGTTCAAAACTGTAGGGCCAGTCCTTTAGAGACACTGTGCACTGTTTGCGTGGGAGTAGAGGAGGCAACCCCAGTGCACTTGTATCTGAAGGCCTGGAAGAGAGGCTAGGCCTGACCCATTTGGCTCCAGAGAAGGGAACTGGGTCCTGCGGTTAGAAGCCATAGGAAAAGCTTTTTAACAGCCGTCTAAAGGAGATGTGTTCAACATCTGAGAAAAGGCTGGTTGACCACTGCCTGGCATGCTATAGCATGAATTTACACACTGGAAGGCGGGCTGTCTGATCAAGTATCCAAAGACCAGCTCTTTCACTGGTACACTGACTGTGATACATCCACTAAGATGGTACTATAGTATATCTTACCTGTTAACTCGCCTGCATTAAAAATTGAACAACCTTTTGTCAACTTAATTTGTCAGTATTAATCACGAACACTCGGCTCCATTACAGATCAAACTTTTCCTTGACAAGCGAGTCTGATGTTTTAGTGCCCCCTCCACCTGCAGACCTCAGGGCCTGTTTGTTTATGCCCACCAACCAGAGCCATAATCTTTGTTGTAGCTGTCTTACCTCCATCTCATCTACCCTGTCCCCACTTTCTCTCTCCGTAAAGGAAACGGGATGTCTTCACCTCTTGTCACCTGTCATGCCACTTTGCCTCTGATGCAGAACTGAGTTCACATTTCATTTGCTTTCAGAACTCCTCTGCAATCAGCATTTCTGCTTCTGCCTTCTGCCCAAACCCTTCTCCTCAGTCAGGGTTACTGGTCTCATCAGCCTCACTTGTCCACAGCCTTGGAAGTCTCCTTCCCTGTGCAACCCCCACCAGCTTCCTACTCAGTCACTCTGCACCGCTTCCTGCAGCTCATATGCCCCAGCCTTTCTCCTCTAGGCAGTTCTTAATGCTTATTGAGCAAATACAGTCATGGTAGCAAAGTAGTACATACTACACTAGTAAGAAACTGGACTGCCCCTTTCTGTATTCTTCTTGACATCCTGTAGGATAGGGGTGTGTGTGTACATGCACACGTGTCTGTTCAAAATATAAATAGCAAGTTTTGAGACAGAGATGGTACCACTTACAGAAATGTTCTGTGAAAAACTTCTAGACTGATTGCAGTGCAGAGCTTGAGGGCTGTGGAAGCAGACTGCCTGGGTTCAAATCCTAGCTCTGCCTCTTAGTAAATGAGTGAATCTCTTTGTGGCTTATTTAGTTCCTGTATCTATAAACCACCTCATAGGGTTGTTGCAAGGGCTAAATGAGATAATATATGTAAAAACACAAAACAGGATCTGATACATAGTAAGCGCTTAGCTGCACCTGCTGTTGTTGTTACTGTATCATAATGTTAGCATGTTAGGCTCTAACCTAACTTTAGCTTCTGTTATTCCACAGATGCCAGCATGGTTAGTGGGGGAAATACTGCATTCAAATATCTTCTTTATACCACCGTCCAGGGCCCTGAAGATGCCAATTACAGACCTCATGTCTTCTACTCAGGACAAATGTTCAAACTATTATTTCACAAAATGGCCAAGAACAATCCTCTGCCTCAAATATTTCACGCTCTTTCCCTGAACTGTTTTAATCTCAACTTTCTTCAAAGACCAGCTGAAATTCTAAGGGTTCTAAGAAGAGTTTTCTTTGCGTATTCAGGCCGAGTGGTCTTTCCCTCTACGAGTACTTAAGGCACAAGCGCTGATGTGCTCATCTGGGCGCTTACCTGCCATCCTGCACCACAGTACTAGAAGCTCACGGGAACCCACAGTGTCCCAGGGAAACACAGGAATCTTAAAGGCAGGACTGTGTCTTTGCCTCTTTAGAACCTTAATACCTAACATAATGCCCTGCACTTAAAGAGGTTCCAGAAATGTTTATTTAACCAATATCTACAGACTACCTATCTTCTCATCTAAAAATACAGGAGGGAATTATAATGCTTTCTGCATGGGGTTGTTATAACATTTTAGTGAACTAATGTACACAAGGCTCTTTGCATAGGACTGGCACACAGAAAAGTTCTTAAATGTTAGCGTCCGCTACAACTTCTATATTCAGTTAATGAGAATGACTTGCTCCACTGGATTCTTTTCAACTTGGTTCTATGAATTCTTGGTTCTGAAAGACTTACAACAATCTTGGGTGGGGGTGTTGGGGTGTTATCTTGCAAAAAGGCAATGTTCCAAGTTTCTAATAAATTGCTTATTTGGAATTTAGAGCTTTGGAATGATAGAACTCAACATAATTAAAATAACTCTCTATATTATAAACAAGAGCAACATCATAAGGTTAGAAAGTAAAAAAGACAGCAAGGTGAAAAATTGAGAACTGGGGAGAAGGAGAAGAAAAGACAGCTTATATCTTGTCACTCATTTCCTGGGGTAGGTCTTTAAGCATCACAGATGTAGAAAGCCAGCATTAGGGCCTGAGCAAGAGAGGAAGAAATGAAGGAGGCTTTTACACCTGGCAATGTCTTCATCATTTTTAAACTTTATAGTTAGTAAATGTCTCCAGACAACACAAAGCCACATATAACTGTTGATTGCTAAGGAAAGAGCTTACTTTTCACACCATTTTATCAAGATCTCCCAGCCCAGGGGAGCCCTTACTACAAGTTAGCTTCCTCCCAGAAGGTAACAGGCCAGGGGTTGACAGGGTTGCAGAGCTTGGTTCATGCATAAGTGTCAATAATGACATGGATATTCAAAAGTTGAGATGTGCCTTTATTTACCAATTTATAATAGCTAAAATGATGCATAATAGATTAAGAATAGATAAGTTCCTACAATTACAAAGGAGTTATCTTTAAATTTTCTGGTATGAAAACAACAAACTTTTTGGTATGCAAATCAAGATGGCTGTCATTAGTAAAAGCCATTTTAAAAAGATCTCATTGCTTTTTTAGATAGTTTAAATTACAAACCTAGCCATCTGCCTATATGGGCCTTAGAAAATGGATCTGTTCTGTTGCTGATACTACGTCTGCTGGAAAGTTTCATACTTTAGTATTATTTTGTAAAGCTACCATTCTGTTAGAACAACTACACTCACTTGGGTCCAGAAATATTTATTCCCTAGAAAACAGAAGAAGCACTTGTTTAATATTTCAAATCTTAATTTTTAGTCTTGGACTGAGATGAGGGAATTTTTAATACTTTAGTCATGTTTAACCAACAGAAGATTAAAAGATATGACTGGACTTTATGAATGTAATATGCAGAAGAAAGGCTCTCCCAGCATATCAGGTCAGGTGCATGACTATCCGTAGAGCCCTAGTCACCAGGAATGGGGGAGGGCCAAGTCTTCAGGCATCCATATGTTTAAAATGAAAGAAACAAGTGAAATCCCGGTTTGCCCAGATTCAATCATACAGTTCAATGGCAGAAATGTAAGCTTTTTTTGTTTCTTTTTAATCCAAAGCGATCTTTAATGGAGTTGGTAACAACTGAAATGTCTTTTCCTTCTGCATTCCATAGTCAAATGTACACACAATATACAAAAATATAATTTATTTTGGATTTCATTTTAACACCTGCTTTTAAAAAATTACACGTAAGTTTATTTTCTATTAGTCAGTCTAAATCCACAAATCTAACTACATATATTAGAGCATTTTCAATAAAGCAGCTTGTCATCTAAGATGTGTTTGTATTAAAAGAAAATGCTGAGGCTGCTGGTTTTGTGCACTATTTTTCAGATTAAAAAAAAAGAATAAAAGTTGGTGTTAGTACCTAACCAATCATACACTGTGCCACTTTGATACTGACATATAATAGTACCTGGCTAATAATAAGCATGGCAAATCGGCACTAGTCAGTACACTCTGAAGAACAGCTGAGTGGACGGAGCTGCATATATTTAGACGAAAAATACCAATACAGAATATACCTTTCGGCTTCAAAATAACAGGGCACGCACAAGTCACTTAAAATTGACTTGTATTAAGGCTCACACAGTACCACTTTCTTTATTAGAGAAAACCCTACTGTTTCCTGCTAGGAACATTATTCATTTTTCCTTCTGCACAAGTTGGATGCATATGGAACAAAAGGTGGAGTCAGGCGGTTTCCAGCCCAGCCTCTTATCAGCTCCGTGACTTGGCAGGTTCCCTGGAAGCCTCACCTGTAAATGTAGCTCGTAACAGTAGAGACTCTCATAGGGTTTTGTGAAGATCAGCTGGGAGCAGGACTGCAGGATGCTGAGAGCAGTGCCTGGCAGGTGGTGTGTGCTCGGACTCCCCTTGAGATTGTTATTCCTCCAGGTGGGAGGATCACCTACAGCGCTGGAAGTGAGGTTTGGCTTAGGCTGCTACCCTTTACCTTCTTTCTCTAGATTTCCTCTCCCTTTGGGAGAGAGACAAGTCTGTTGTAGTGACACTGAGGTAACATGCAGTCCACTCCTCTCCCACAGTATAGAAGCGAAGCCATTTAGGGGACTGACCTTGGCTCTAGGGGTAGGTCCCTATTGATCTCCTGACACATATTCTTCTCCATCGCTGCTAACTCATTCCTTAGACCTTTTGAAGCTCAGCATAGATATTAAATCCTCTCGTGGCATTCAGAATTAGAAGCTGATGATTTGTGCTCTAGGATCACTGGTCTCTTGTCCCATCTTGTTGTTGTCGCTATTTTTTAATAAGTCAAAGTTAGTGCCTACTCTTTTTCTAAGAAATAACCATCCTGCGCTTAAAAAGCAACCTTCAGCTGAAAGGTGAAACTAAAAATGGTATCTTAGTGAACAATCTTGCTTATCCAACCTGAATTCAGGTCTTGCTGATAATTTTAGGGATGTATATTTTCACTTTCCTATCCTAAATCTGTTGAAGTTTTTGTGTTTTGTATAAATGTATGGAACTTTTCAGTTAGGAATCTCTCTTTTCTGATGGGCATTGGTTCCCTGGATCTTCAAAACAAGTTTTATTTTCTAGGTAGATGGAAACCTGTTGACATTTTCCATAATTTGACAATAGTGGTGCATTATTAGATCATCAAAGGTAAGATGTGAATAACAATATAGCACTTGCTGAGGCCTGATACACACATATACATAAAACATGTGCCTTGAAAAAAGATACATACTTCCAAAAATGAGATCATACTGTATACACTGTTTCCATCCATGCCATTAAAGATTTTCTAAAATATCATTTTATAGGTGTATAACATTTGATTTTTGATATATACATTAAAAAATTACTTTGTTTCCCGGTATTTGCTTCCACATAAACAATACTTAACTATCAATATTTAAATAGATATCTTTGTAATTAATGATAAGGATTTTCTAGGATAAATTCCAATAAGTTAAATTGCTGGATCAAATAACATGAGTACTTCAATAGGCTTTTGCTATATATATGGGAAACTGACCCCTGGAAAAACCAATTTAATAAACACACACAAGAAATGTATGGTGGTGCTTTCCTTTTCACACTTTTACTAATGCTCGGGATTGCTATTTTTAGAAAGTTGCCAAAGTATGTCATTTTTGTTTGTATGTCTTTGATTAGATAAACCAAGTTCACAGGGACTATCCCTAGCTGTTTTGGAAATTCAGTTATCTGTCACCTCCAGATCTGTAAGACCTCTTTATATTGCACATGCTTTACATCGTTTACACTGATTTGGCTTCTCAGGCCACTGGTGTTTCCCTGGCCACTAATGAGTCTATTTGTTGGATTTGCTGCTCTGTGAATGCAGCTTCACGTCCTTTATCCAGTTCCTATGGGCTGTGGGCTGTGTGTCTCTTTCTAGTCAATTTACAAAGCTCCTTCTTTATCATGGGTTATTAATACTCTGTATTCTTTGTTGTAAATATTTTTATAAATCCATTACCTATTGCCTTTATTTATGGCACCTATCCAATACACGTGTTTGTGCCCGTCTATATGCGTCTATACAAATTCATTTCTTTTTCTGTTATAGCTTTTAGATTCCTGTCTTTGTCTTCCCTACCCCTAGACTGTTAAGTATATTTTACATTTTTCTACAAGATGAAAAACATTTTTCATTTAACTTTATAATCTAGCTTTACTTTCTTTCAAGACATTTGTTTTTCTAGCATCCTATATTAAATAACTCCTTTTTCCCCCCGTTTTGAAATACCAACTTGGTCATATATTACATTCTCAGATACATAGATATCCAGTCTCCCTTCTCTCTTCTGCTCCACTGATCTATGTTTATTCCTGCTTTCCTTGGTGACTTAACATCTAATAAAGCAAGTCTGTTTTCTTTTTCACACTATACTGGGCTCCTGCTGGCACCTATTTGCAATATAAATTTAAGTGCATTTAATTTAATTCTAAGACAAAAAGCCACCTTTCTCTCAACTTATCCCGAAGCTGCATTTGCATGACATTACATTATACTTTTGAAAGAACTGACACTTTATCTATCTATTTTTGGCTGCGCTGGGCCTTCGCTGCTGCTCGTGGGCTTTCTCTAGTTATGGTGAGTGGCGGCTACTCTTCACTGTGGTGCACGGGCTTCTCATTGCAGTGGCTTCTCTTGTTGTGAAGCACAGGCTCTGTGGGAAGACATTCAGGAGTCTTTCTGAAACCTTGAAAATGTTAAAGTATGTGGGCCGAGCGACTGGATGCAGTGTCCTGCTTGAGCAGTGGAGGAGCTAAGGGTGCGGGGCGTGGAGACTATGGGGGCATAGGCAGAAAATTGACCCTCTCTGGGGGCGCAGCCCCTTCCTCACTGCATTCCTCATAATTACCCTGTTTGGCCCTGGAGGATGGCTGGTTAGCCAGAGACGGGTAAGATTCTTCAGGGGAGGAACAACCTAAGACAGGCACAGTCGCAGAGGGGCCAACAGGGGTGGGGCACAGACCCTTAATCCTTCTGAGAGAGGTCTCCTGCCCCCAGGGCTGCTTTGCTCTCCACGCCCAACTCAAATCTGCACCCTGCTCAGATCCACACCTGCTCAAATCGGACCCAGGAGGCAAACAAAGATCATTGCCCCAGTCATGTGAGGCCTTTGATTGTTTATGGGATTAACCTGGGAGTGTTAGACCCTTAGGCTATGCCAAGAACTCAATAAAAGCAACGTGGGATCAATCAGCAAGGCTCTTGATCCTAGATGTCTTGAGTCCCCTGGTCCCATCTTTCTCTTCAGTCTGTGTCTGTGTTTTCTTCAAGCTTGCGGCACCCGTCACTCACCTCGAGTCGCCGAGCTGGTCTCGGCAAGGCTCTAGGCACGTAGGCTTCAGCAGGTGTAGCATGTGGACTCAACAGTTGTGGCTCATGGGCTCTAGAGCGCAGGCTCAGTAGTTGTAGCACACGGGCTTAGGTGCTCCGTGGCATGTGGGATCTTCCTGCACCAGGCTTGAACCCATGCACCACCCCTGCACTGGCAGGTGGATTCTTAACCACTGTGCCACCAGGGAAGTTCCAGAACTGACACTTTTATACTGTCTTTTCAAGAAAAAAGTATGCTTTTCCATTTGCTCAAATCTTATTTCTCTTCCAATAAGACTTCAGTTTTCTTCACATAACTTCTGTGGCTTTCTTTTAAAATTTATTTCTAAATTTCATAATTTTTTTCATTATTGTGAATGGAATATGTGCTCCTACTTCTGCTTTTAGGCAATCACTGCTTAGAATAAAGAACCAGTTGTTTGTTGTGTATCTATCTCACATGTAGCCATCTTAACAAATTTTAAGTCTAGTTGATGTTTTTACTAGACTCTTCCTGACTTTTTAGATTTTCTATCAGCAGCAAAAAGACAGCTTTATCTTCAATTTTCTCATCTTTATGGTCTTTTCTTAGTGCTTTCACCAGCATTTACTTAACAATAAAAAGAAAACAGTTCTGACTTTAACCAAAATGTGAGTTTGAATGCTTCAGCATATGAGATAGTGTTGAGTTTTGGTAACACAGTATTATAGTTAAATAGGTAATTTCTATTTTGTTCTAATTTTTATTATGAATGGCTTAAGTTTATCAAATATCTTTTCAGCATCTATGGATAGGATCAAATATATATATATTTTTAAAAATATCGCTCCAACATCTGTATGAACCAAAGTAGCAATATTAAATATTAAATACTAAATATTAAAAAGAAGAATACTAGAAATGCAAAGAGAAATTGAAAAACAATAAAATTATAGTGTAGGCTTCAGTATCTTTCATAATAGGATGACTCCAGTAGATTAAAATTAATCAAAGGAACTGAATAACTATTGATAAATTTGATTTAATAGACTTATATAGACCCATAGGTCCCTCAAAAATTTTTAAAGGGGGTAGTATCCCTGGAACACTTTGACGTTTGAGCATTTACTTGGTGGCAAGAAGTTTTAAACACATTTTATAAAAACTGACATTTTATAAGTCACATTCTCACAACAAGATTCCACAAAAACAGAAATAAACAACAAAATATAGTAACCCCCTAAAAGAACACTTGTATGCGCCCAAATCTAAGCCTACATTACTACTCTCTTCATAGCTTTATTGGGTATGTGATTTTGCACATAACACAGAGTTCTCTGCAATTTCATCCTTTTCTCCTTTGAGAGGGAAAGTTAATTTGGTTGAAGATGAGGTATTACTAAATGGGTGGAGAGCAAGTTGTTGTCTTCAAGAGTAAGCAGAAGACAGAGTAGAAGTGAAGGTCTCTCTCTGATTGCAGATGACAGTTTTGTCCTTCCCGTGGCTCTGGGCTCTGCATTGGGAGCCACACTAGTCGGTCAAGGTGGCTGTCAAACTGCCTTAGGCTTGTGACACACTTCCTGGCTAGCCTTCTCCTTAGATGACCCAAGAATTACATTACCTTGCTTTCAGTCACTCAAATCAGAACTGCCTCTCAGTAAACTGCCCTCAGCCTGACTGTGGGGACTGAGGATCTTCCTACAACAGGGTTTTCTTCATCAACAAGGACTGATCCAACCATGGCTGCACACCTTCTACAGCAGGGGCTTATCAATCCAACAGACCCTCTGGTCGATGGAAGGCATGTGGGGAGATATTATGTCTATTCTGAAGGCTATGTTTCCTACTTCTTCCCTCCACCACCATCTGCTCATACTCTGTTCCCCCAAATGACCAAATTAAATATCCCACCAAGGAACATACTTTATGGCTTTTGTACTCTTTAGTAGAAATAGTCATAATTCATCCTTCCTTATCTTTTTACTTTGTTTTAGTGAGTCCTGTAAGGTAAAGTACAAAGTGCAGCGGTGGTGGTGGTGGTGGTAAAGAAAATGGAGCAACACAGGAAATATCCAAAACTTCCAACAGTGAATTCTCAAATGCAAGTCTTTAATTCACTTCTGCAAAAGGTGCCACTATTGGCAAGAAGGGATAATTTAATGGGACTGTGACTTCCTTCTACTGAAAGGATAAAGAATCAGACTGTGTGTAGCTCAACTGAAGGACAAACGTCTCAGGTTCTTCCAAGATGGCAAAGGAACAGTAGGCTCTACTCTTAAACAGCACTTACAGAGTATCTTTTGAAGTTTAAAATAAAATAAGAAAAAGAAAATGGACTTCATGTAGTTCAGAAAGATGTGTTTCAAAGAACAGAGCAGACATACTGATAACATCGTATACCATTTTGATACTTCTGGCCAAAAGAGGTTATATTTTCCTGCTTTTTCTTTTAGTATTTTCTTTTCCTTTCTGTACTTCCCTCCCTCCCTCCTCTCTCCTTCCCCTCCTAGCCTCCCCTCTCTTCTTCCCTTCTTCCCTCCCTCCTTTCCTTCCTTTCTTCTATTTGTGGATAAAGTTCAAAGACAGAAGCTAACAATACACCAAACTAAAAACTAACCCAAGTACTCTAAACCTTCGTAAATGATCAGAATACCATACAGGTGACCATCCACATTTACAGACTTACAATTCCTGGTTTTAAGTAGCTGTGGCCTGCTGTATGTTCTTCCAGGCAGAAAACTCATTTTCTTGCATCCCAAGGAATCTAGAATCAATTGCTGATACAAAGGAGGGAATGTTCTATATAACACTGTTCTTAAATTAGACAGGATCAAAGATTCTTCTAAATATTTTCCAAACATCAACCAGAAATTCCTCAGTGTTGACAAACTTCTCAAAACAATACTCCCCAAAGCATCAATAGAGACTGGGGGGTGGGGGAGAAGATATTAAGGTGAATTTATTTTCTAGTAAACTGTCTAGTTTCATCAAAAAGTAGGGGTCAGTGCTGACGATCTAGCCCAACTGTTTAGTAAATAACTGCTACATTTGAGCTGCAGAGAGGTGGAATCAGGATGGGACCACTGCAATGAATAAAGTATTAAAAAGCAGATGCTTTCTTTGGAGATATTTTCATTAGGAGATAGGAAGTAGAGAGAGAAAGGTGCTTCCATCCAGGGATTAATTTCTATGAATCGGCATAAAAACAGAGTCATTTGAGTAATAACTGGACTTTCTGTTGAAATTCAGAAATGTGAGAGTTAACATCTGGATGAATAGCTACTGATTCTGAAATTTAAGCCGGAAGAATAACAATAAATTAAGGAAGAGAATAAGTATATGTAGTGGGTTGAACAGTGTCTTCCCCAAAATTTACATCCATCAAAACTTCAGAATATGATCTTATTTGGAAATAGTGTCCTTGCAGATGTTTTAAGGTTAAGGATTGAGATGAGATGACAGTGGATTAAAGTGGGCCTTAAATCCAACGGGAACGTCCTTATAAGACAGAAAAGGGGATAATGTAAAGATGCTGGGGAAGACTAGAGTTATGTAGCCTCAAGCTAAGGAATGCCGGGAGCTAACAAGCTGGCAGAGGCAAGGAAGGATTCTCCCTTACAGCTTTGGGAGAGAGGCTCTAAGGGAGACAGTACCTTGATTACAGCCTTCTGGCCACTAAAACTATGAGATAATAAATGTTTTTTTTAAAGCCATCAAATTTGTGGTGATTTTTAATGGCAGCCTAGGAAACTAACACAACATACATTAAGAGATATTGAATGTCAAGGATTGCTTCTTTTTTGAGGCTTTATTTTGGGGAAGGACATTTCTTCTAGAGGTTTATTGTACTTCTGAGTTATAAAGTGGCACTTTGAGAATAAAGAGCAAGGTAACCTAACTGTTAGAGACAGCTGTATGGAAAACGACGACTTTGTTTCCTAAACTTATCTGAAGAGGTTTGAAGAGGAAAATTAGAAACAGCTTAACTACAGGTTCATGGAGAACGCAGAGCTACATTTTATGGCTGTTGCTACAAGCTGCTGGGATCTGTTCCTTAGCTGAGAAAGAGAGGCTGTGACAGTGGTTCTCAACCTTCAGTGGCCTAAGAATCACCTGGGGAACCAGCTGAAAATGAAGAGTCCTGGACCTCATTCCCAGAGATTCTCATTTAGAATGTATGGGTGAGATCAAGGAATCTACATTTTAATGGTCACTCCAGGAGATTCTGCTCTGATGCAGAGGGCTGGAGGGCCATACTCTGGAAAACATTAGGTTATAAGGATGGTTCTAAGCAAAGGAGGCCATAGGCAGTTGTGTTTAAGAGCTGTGTTCTTAGAATCAGATAAGGCTGGTTCTTCCTCTAATTCCACTCCTTGCTAATGTGTGGCTTTGGGAAACATACACCTCTGGGAGGGTTATTTGAGATCATCCTAGTAAGTGTCAATGAATACTGTCTATTAAAATTATTTTAAAATTTATTTAAGGTAAAAACAAGTTGCTCTAATTCACGTTATTTAGTGACTTAATTAGAACAGTAACTGCCATAGTTGTGCTCACACAGTGGGAGATTTGATTAGGGTATTGATAAGAGTCTATCCCCTGCTTTGGGGCACTGGAGAAAGATCTTGCTGGATATGATTTCCGATAACTGCGAAATAGCAAGAGGGAAAAAATGACTAGGATTGAGAAGAGAAAATTTAAAAGGAAGAAGGCAAACCCCAGCTCTTCCAACACTGCAGTTCTGCCTGAAAACCCCGGTGGCTTCTAAGTTTACCACTAAAATCATTTCTTGTGTATCTGGCATGCCCAGTGTCATAGTTATATACCTGGGCTGGACTGGAAAGAGTGGACTTCTTGCCCTCCAAATTCAGCCTAACTTCTCAGTCAATCTTAATTCTTATCTACTAGGAAAAGAATAGGAAAGAAAAAAGAAAAAAAAAATAGATGCCTGAGTACAGTCCCCTTTCATTAGTACTAGCATACTTCAGTACAGTTTCATATCTCAGAAAACTTCCTCAGTGGGATTGGCAGGCAGGAGGAGCGGGGACTGAAAGTGAGCAAGGCTACAGACACCTAATAGAGATTTACTGACTAAATGCCAGGGGAGTGGAAAGTCTGGTGGTCTGAACCCTGAAGGCTAAAGAGAGAGCTCCGGCCTGAATCTTAGAGCCATGTGAGAGAGTAAGCTTCCTATTACTACTTTTCAACATTATTCACTCAGCTGAGGCTATACTTAATAGCAGGTTTTTTTTTTTTTTTTTTTTTTTAAAACGTTCCAGTGTTTAAAGTAGTATGTAAAGACAGAAGGTTAATGTATGACAAAAACCAGTTGTTCTCATCTTTTTTCCTGTTCTTAGCAACTCACTAGAACAGAGACGCTCAACAAGAGGTTAGGTGAGGAGATGTGTTTGAAAAATTAACCCAAATTATTAGGTAGAACATTCCTGGTCTTTCAAGTCCACATACCTAAAATAATACTAAACAGCTATATATCTGTACTACATTAATATGTTAGCATTTATTATCAGACACATGATACCAGAGGTTCTAGTCATTATAACAGGCAAGAAAAAGAAATAAAAGGCACACAGATTGAAAAGGAAAAAAGTAAAACTGTCTTTTATTCAGTTTGATAGACTATCAAAAAAGCTATTGGAACGATAGATTTAGCAAGGTTGCAGTATACAAGTTTTCAATATAAAAAATAAACTTATTTCTGTATACTAGCAATGAACAATTAGAAATTTAAATTTTAAAGAATATCATATCATCATCAACAATATAAAACACTTGGGGGTAAACAACAAAATATGTGGAAGACTGCAAACTACAAATATTACTGAGAGAAATTTGAAAGACCTAAATAATTGGAGAGATTACAGGCATACCCTGGAGATACTGCAGGTTCGGTTCCAGTCTACCGCAATGAAGGGAATATCAAAATAAGGTGAGTCACAAACTTTGGGGTCTCTAAGTGCATATGAAAGTTATGTTTACACTATCCTGTAGTCTATTCAGTGTGCGAAGCATTATGTCTAAAAGAAAGTACATACCTTAATTAAAACATACTTTATTGCTAAAAAATGCCAACCATCATCTGACAGCACAGTGTTGCCACAACCCTTCAGTCTGTGAAGTGCAATGAAGCAAAGCACAATAAAATAAGGTATGCCTGTACCACGTTCCTAGATTGAAAGATTCAATATTGTTAAGAGGACATTTGTCCCCCAAACCGATCTACAGATTCAAAGCAATCTTAATCAAAACTCCTAGTATGCTGTGTATAAGTTAACTGATTCTAAATTTTATATGGATAGGCTAAGGAACTAGAATAACAAAACAATTTTGAAAAGAACAAAGTTGGAGGCCTTACACTAGTTAATTTAAGGACTCATTCTAAAGGTTCAAGTAATTAAAGCAGTGTGGTGCGGAGGAGGGCTAGACGTATAGCTCAGGGAAACAGAACAGAGTCCAGGAACAATTCCATGCTCATACTGCCAATTCATTTTCAACAAAGTTGCCTGATTCGATGGAGAAAAGATGGTCTTTTCAACAAATGGTACTGGAACAACTGGATACCTACATGCAAAGGTAAAGAAACAAATTTGATGCTTACTTCATACCACATACAAAAATGAACTCAAAATGGATCATGGGCCTAAACGTAAATGCTAAACTATAAAATTTCTATAGGAAAACATAAAAGAAAATCTTTGTGACCTGGGCCAGGCAACAATTTCTTAGATAGGTCACAGAGAACAAAAACAAGAAAGGAAACAATGGAGAAGCTGTACCTCATCAAAATTAAACACCTTGACTCTCCGTAAGACAATATTAAGGAAATGAAAAGGCAAGCCACAGACTGAGAGAAAATAATTGCAAACTGTATATATGATAAAGGACTTGCATCCAAAATATTAAGAACTCTTACAACTCAATAATAAGAAGACAACCCAATTTTTAAGAATAGGTAAAAGACTGGAATTGACATAACCAAAGAAGGTATGTGAAAGGCAAGTAAATCCAGGAAAAGATGCTTAACATGTTTAGTTATTAGGGAAATACCAACTGAAACCACAGTAAGATACCATTGAATATTTAACAGAATGGCTAGAATTTAAAAAGTTGAAAATATCAAGTTTTGGTGAGGATGCCAAACAACTGGAACTCTCCCACACTGTGGATGGGAATGTAAGACAGTACAGCCACTTTGGAAAAGAGTTTGGCAATGGCTCAGTTATCACAATCCTAGGTATTTACCCAAGAAAACATAAAACCTATGCAAATTCTTGTATGCAAATGTTCATAGCAATTTTATACATAATATTCTAAAACTGTAAGCAACCCAAATATCTGTCAGTCCATAAGTGGGTAAACAAATTGTGGTATATTCCATTCAACATAATACCACTCAGCCATAAAAAGGGATAAACTGATACATTAAACAATGTGGATGAAACTTAAAAGCATTATGCTAAGTGAAAGAAGCCAGATATAGTCAACTACACACCATTTAATTTCATTTATATAAAAATCTAGAAAAGGCAAAACTATAGTGACAACAGATCAGCAGTTTCTAGGGACTGGGGTTTGGGGGAGAGGTCTGACTGCAAATGGGGCCATATGAGAACTTTTAGGGCTGATGGGATGTTCTGTATTTTGATTATGGTGATAGTTATGTGACTCTATGCATTTATCAAAATGCATCTAATTGTACACTTAAAATGCACTTGCACTTTAAGGCAGGTAAATTGTACCTCTACAAGTTATTTTTTTAAAGCTTTTCAAATATGCATTCTAAAATATTTAAGTGATACAATATAACAAATTTGTAATATCTGCTATAGTCCAAACAGAGCTTTATTTATGCTGGTTGGATTCTCATCAAACTAAAATGTTAGAAAACATAGTATTTAAAGTCTGAAACAAATCCAAAATTTATTCACATGCACTAATTTTTAATGTTTTTTTTTTTTGGTATTAGCATTTTATTGGAAACAGAACATTTTCCTATTCATTCAAATAAACAGTGACATCCATAAGCTCCTCGTTATTCTTTTGCACCACTTTTTCCTTTCTTGGCTAATACAATTCCCTAATTAAGAAATGATGCTAAGTGCAACCCAACATTTTAAAATTTCTACCACCCTAATTTCTTTCAGGATCACAAATAATATATAAAATGTTTTCTTGCTACTATCTAGAAAGGAAAAGGGCTGAATCAACATTACTTCTGAAGCAGTTATAATTGAAAAACTTCAATCAGGATTGACAAAGAATAAATATAACAAGACAAGTGGGAGGCAATGTGTCTTGAGATCAATATTTTAGAAGCAGGACTCTCAAATTTATTAGATTACCACAACGGGAGCAGGTCTTCAGGTTTATCAAACAAAGCATACACACACACACCCTTGTACTCTTCAACATTAAAACAGTATAGTGTCTAATCTGTTTAATAGTTCAGATTTTTGAGGATAGATTTCTGCTTTTAACCAACACTATGACACAGAAACTTACAAAACATTTGGGAACTAGTTTAACATACCCATTGTAACCATCCCCACTGCCAAATACTGCCTCTACCACCACCCCAAACAGAGCACCAATCCCCTCAGATGCCACAGCAACTCAACAGCAGCACTTTCTCAGTGGGACCGAAGGTGTGACACTTGAGTCCAGATTACCTTGCACAGCTCTGAAGCACACACACACAGCGGCTGTAGACAAGGCCGGGCCTGGGCAGAACCGTGCAGAAGGCTGGCGGGGAGGCGGTCACTGCTCTCCCTCTGCGCTGTCCAGAGGCTCCTGCTCTGTAACCGAGCGCCCTCTCCCCCTCTGCTGAACAGCGAAGGGTCTCATTTCAGTACTTTACATGAGCTGATCCACTGACTGATAATACTTTGCTATGAATAGATTTCAAGAAGTCTTAACCATTTGACCAGTCTTTAGATATAACCAGAAAGAAATCTGATTTAGTCCTGCTGATGTATAATTTACCTCTTTCCTGGGTAAAAATCTTCCACCATAGCTCCATAAAGCAAACAAATGAAGCTGAATTTGAATGCTCAGTCCCTAAGGCTTTACACTCCCTTGCACTTCACCCGTTTACATAACCCGTCTGGCTGCTGGAGGTTTTTCCGTTTGCTGCCTCCTCCTCGCCCAGAAACTCACTTGAGCCTATTGGATGGGTGCATGTTTTGGGAGGAGAATTTGATTTTTTGGTTGGGAATGGAGGCTAGTGGGAGTCCTTAGTAAATCTGTGATTATTAGTCAAAAGTTGGCCCTCAGTACTGCTCGGCAATCATACATATTTCTTTAGTCCATTCTGTGTCCCAGCCACCCAGATCTGAGTATCTCATGCCTTTTTCTTTAAAAACCTCCACAACACTTCCTTGTCATCGCTCATTCTCATCCTATTTCTCTGAGGAAGTAAATCCTAAGAAACTTCTACAAGCTCTTACCACCTCATCTACCCACCTACTTGCATGTAAGTCCATACACTTTGTCTTCTCTTCTTTATACGGATGACGTGTCCATACTCCTGTTTAGGGTCAGTCACTCCACCTGTGTGTTCTATCATCTTGTCTACTCCAGTGATATCTGATGATGATATTTCTCCAGCAATAACCAGTCACTCCTGTCTTGCCTATCAACACACGTATAATTCCTCCCATCATTCCCTCTTGCCCCGCCGCTCACTTCTCTGCTCACCTACACAGCTGAATGTCGAGTTCTCTATACTCACCATCTTCAATCCCCTCACATCTCTTGAACCCATGCGCCATTACGCTGTGCCCTCACCATTCCACCAAAACTGTTCTCATCAAAGTCATCAATGACCTTCAAAAAAACCAAATCCAATGACTCCCTCCCTCCTTGAGAAACTGTTTTACCCTGTTTCCTGCTCGTATTACCCTCCTGGTGCTTTTTCAGACTCAATGGCCACTCTCAAGTCTTGGATTTTACTCTGGTTTATCTGGTGATCTCTTCCAGTCTTAAAGCCTTAAATACCAAATATGGGCTGCTGCCTTCCAAATCTGTACCTCCAGCCTGCCTTTCTCCCTTGCACACTCACACACCTGACTACTAACTTCGCATTTCCCCTTGGATGTCTAATTAGTATCTCAAGTTTAACATGGCCTCAGTGGAACTTCTTCTTGGCCTCTCCCTCAAAACCTATGCTTCCCACTATCTCTGTCTCAATTAAAGGCAAAACTGTCCTTCCTCCAGTTCATACCAAGAACCTTGAAGTCATCCTTGCTTCCTCTCTCTCTTATACTCCACACGCATTCCATCACAAGGTCCTATTGGCTCTACCTTAAAACAGATCCAGAGTCCAGCCAGTTCTCGCCGCCTCCCCAATTTTACCTCAAGCTACCACCTCCCACCGGATCACTGCAAATATCTTTCTAATTGGCTTCTCTGTTTGACCATACTCCCTCCTACAGATGCTTTTCAGCACAGCAGCCACAGTAATCCTTTCAGAATGTTAGTCACCACATTATAACCCACCTTGGTTGGTCTCCTCACCCCATCTCATGCAGAGAAAACGCCAAAATCCTACCCTCACCTGCAACCTGTTACCCTCCAGCTCTCGTTTTCTCCTCCTGCTCACTGGACTCGCTGCTCCCGCCACACTGTTCTGTGTTCTCCTCTGAACACACCAGGCACATTCCCATTCCAGGATCCAAGCTGTTTCTCTACCTGAGAGGCTCTTTCCCCAAATTCACCTTTTCAGGGGGGGCCCAAGGACCCTATTTAAGATAGCAGGCTTTCCTCTTTCCTGATTTATTTTTCCTCTGCAGCCCTTATCATCGGACATACTATATGTTTTATTTACTTGTTTATGGCCTGTTTTCCTTGTGCTAAAATGAAAGCGCCACAGGGTAGTAATTTTGTTGCTTTTACTCACTGGTGTATCCCCAGTGCTTCTTTAGTGTGCTTGGTAAAGAGCTGTTTGCTGACTACACTGAATGAGCAGAAAAAGGGAAACCAAGCTGAGCTTCTCTCTGTGGTATATTTCTGCCAGGAAGAGTACCTGGGAGAGAGCCTTTGCTGACAGCCTGCAGGAGAAAGAGGCACTGGGAGGCTGTTACTGGACAGTAATTGTGATTAACGATTCTCCAGACCAGAGGAGAGAAGGCAGACAGGGATTTATGCTTTTGTTCTTTTGTGAGCATCAGACATTCTGTGTTAAGCCTCAGACATTTTGTGCTTCTGCCGTTCTCTACCTCTATCTGTGCAAACACTACTATATTATTGTCAAAGCACTAGTATTCTTCATGGATTTCGGGCAACCTGAGATAATAAAAGGTTTCAGGTGATTACTGGGAATCAAGGTCACGTGTGGGGCGGTAACAGTTGGTCAAGGGAGCTGACAACATCCGGACATCCACAGGCTGCCACGAGGCTAGGAGGCTAGGGGTCTATTCAAAGTGCATAGGTGCCCATGACAGGCTTAGAGAGCTGGGTGAGTTTGATATTCCCCCTCTCCCACTACCTTCAAACCCCTAGATGAATATTTTCTAGTTTATGGCATATTTGACAATGCTAAAATATATAATGCTATGTTTAAACTGAAATTCTTTCCTGAAATTCTGGAATGCACCACTGAGTGCTTTCTGTATCATTTCTATGAACAAAAGATACTTCATTAAGCCTGCTGGAATATTACCTCTTCATTAACTGAAGTATCACAGGAGAAGCATTTGTTTCCTAATCAATTCCAAAAATATGTCTTTAAAGTGAACCACTAACATCCTCAAAGAAAGCCTTGTAATTCATCTACCTTGCTATTCTTTCTATCCATGAGACATGAAGAGTTCGCACTAGCTTGAAAAAAACCTTGCAGAGCCGGCATCTCCATCAGTGCAGACAATAATCTGAAACCAGTAACTGCTGCCTTATTTACATGATGCACCATTTCCACTCTGACCTCTTCCCAGGGGGATCTCTTCTGCAAATGACCACAGTATTTCATTCTATTATTTCACGTGGCCTGCTAACGGGTTCATCAACCACCTTCCCCTGCTGACCAGACAAGCTGCTCAGGGCCCCTCAAACCACGCCCAGACATGTTAAGAATCTTAGCCTGACTTGGTTTGAGATCCCTCCATTTCCAGTCCTGACTCCAAAGCACCTTCTATCAGCTTTTGCTCTACTGACTCACGTTCCTCTCAAACCATGGTTTCCAAACAAAGAATAGTCCACATGGAGCAGAGGAGGGTGATGTGGAGAGAGAGGGAAGAGTCAGCAACGCTCAGGAAGCTGGATATGGGAGCTCAGCGGGTGCAGGATGCTGGACTGCCTTTCCTTCCCCACTCATGGCCCGCCCACCCTCTCCTGCTCAACTGAGAACACATGTGCACACAAACACACACACTTACCCTTCCGCTCCCTTGGATTTCCAGAAACTGTAGCTAAATTATGATCAGAACACATCATTTAGTTTGCTTCATAATGGGCTTTCTTGATATCACAAAAAAGGAGCAGTATTTTCAGGGTTTTTTTCAGCTACAGCAAATTAGAATATATGCTTTGGCTTCATATAATTAATTCACATAGCTTTACTCACATTCACATGCAGACAGCAATGTAAACTTTCTCTTGCACACATACTGGGGAAGAGGAAGGGCCAAAAGAACAAAAAATAAAAATAAAAGGCTGGACAAAAGGGTTAGAAAAGGTTAAAAGAGCAAATGGTGAGGCCAGACTTGAATAAAGTAAGAGAGGAATGTTGGGGGAAAGATGATTAAGAAAGAAGGAAAAAGACCCCACACGAAATTAAAGTCAACATCTATTAAATGTCCATCAATGAAATATAGAGGAAAAGCAGAAGGAAGGTAAAGGGTGAGGAAGCAATTGTCAAGTCTGGGGAGTTTAAAAAAAAAGAGAGAGAAAGAGAGGACAAGTTACCCTCATGTCCATGGAGGTCCTCATTTCAGAATATTTACCTATAGTGCTTGTTTCTATTTAAACTGGATTTCTGGTAAAACATAAAAGGCATATTTAATGTGGTGAACCAACTAGTTGGGGTGAAAATTGATCCCCAAAGCAAACGAACATAAAAATATATAACTTTAAGGTCAGTATTTTAATATAAAACAGAATCAGTCTCCCATTTTCAAGGATGGGCTTTTTTGAATTTAGCAGAGTGACATCAGACCTAGGTTTACAGAACTATTCAAACAGCAAGGTCTTAAATACCTAAGAGACCCGTGAATATTAAGATGATCTTAATATTCCTAATGCTCTGGTGTTAAAAACAATTTCCACCAGACCTTGATAAACAAGTGGATAAACTGGATTAAATTAAATCAGTCTGTACTTGGGAAGCTATCTTAATCAGAAAGAGATTTAATGAAAAGCCTTAGCGTAGATGAATCCTCTAATTATTACGGGCTAATATTTGTCCACAAAGAAGAATTTGTTTCAGAATTAGAGACCAAGGGAAGCCAGAGATACCAATTCAATAATGGAATGCCTAATTAAATGATAATGGAATCCTAATTATAATATATTGCTTTCTCCTGCACATGATTTATTTACCACAACTGCTTTTCACTTGGTTCATTAAAGAAAACTAAGTAAAATGCAATTACTAAAAATAAAAAGGGAAAGAAAAAATAGGTACATTAAAACTTTTTTTTTAAATATGGAGAAACTCAGATGTAACAAAAAGTTTAATAATTTGGGGGAAAAAAAGTCCTGCTGCAGAAGATAGGACTGTGTTCAATTAGTACATCTAGATGTCTGTCCTACATCCTTTGAGTCAGTCATTGCCCTTATGTGCCTACAATTCAGTTAAGAAAACATACATCCATCAAATCAAAAGTACTGATGAAAAGTCTAGTAAGTGCTCGTAAATCATGGCTACAATGACGACTGCATAGCCTGTGCTAGCTACAGCTGCCACGGGAGACTCAAAGACATGGAAATACAAGATATAATCATGTGAAAAGTTAAGTAATAAGGGAAATTAATAAAAGTTAATACAAAATTTTAAAAGAAGTGAAGTGAGTGTAATGGAAAATGAGTACCATGAGCGACTTCAGAGAAGGCAAGATCACTGTGCCTAAACAGTTCCTGAAAGCAAGATGGATAGGCTGATTTAACATATGCATGAACTAGTTCCTTGAAATTTAGAAGAAACAGCATTTTCAATACGGAAAATACATTTTAAAAGAATCAAGCAGTTATAAAAAAAAAATCAGATATCTCAAAAAAATTAAAAGATGAAATGCAACAGAGAACAGAGTTCAAAGCCATTCTCATGGATATATGGGAACTTAATGTACAACAAAGATGACACCACAAATCAATGAGGGAATGACAGGTTGCTTAATACATAGTGTTGGAGAAAAATAAAGCTGTGTCCTCACCATCAATACATTGAAAGGAGGACTCAAGATGATAAAAACTTAAATGTAAAATGTAGTTATACATTTAACAGAAGAAAATGGAGACTTTTTCTGATCAAGTAGCAAGAAAGCTTTTATTAAAAAAAACTTTAAGAGCATAAAGTATAAGGCAAAATTTTTTTAATGATTTTGATTACATTAAGAATTTCTGTTCAGTCAATATGTAGTAGAATAAGAACATATTTGTAATATCTAAAACTGAACAAGGGGTTAATATTTATAACACAGAAAGAACTAGTACAAATCAATAAGACACTAACTGTAGTAATCTCAATAGAAAAATAGAAGATATAATAAACAAAGAAAAGGAAATGCAGAAACCTAACTGGCACATGAAAATTCCTTGTAATCAGACAAAAGCAAATAAACACCAACAAGGTACTGCTTTACACATATTTGACTGGCAGAAAGTAAAAAGCTGGATAATATCAAATGCTGGTAAGAGCGAGAGGGTACAGGTACCCTCATGCATTGCCAGAGGGAGTTTAGAAGGCATTCTGGAGAGCAATTTGGAGCTAATCAAATTAGGGCTACTTAACCCTCTGACTTAGCAATTTTACTCTTAAGACATATATCCTAAAGAAATTCTCAACTGGGTACAAAAGAGAGCATAAGATATTAATTGCAGTGCTTTTGTGATGGTGAGAGTTAGAGGTGACCCTGGATGTCTGTCTTTGGGAGCCTCAATAACTGAGATGTGGAAGGGATACACCATGAGAAGACAGTATTCAGAAGCTAAAGATTAGATACACACGGGACAGCATGATGACAAACTGAAATTATACTGGAGTAATCACAGTTCAGGCATACAAAAATGGAATTGAGCAGCCACTGAGGATCTGGTCTCAGACATGTCTCTGCACCACTGTGAACTTGAACTTTCCCTGAACTGTATGAGATCCAAGGATATCACCAGCCACATTCAGAACAGCACCTGCCAGCTGCACCATTATGGTCTGAAGGTCTCTCTCTGTAACTATGCAACCATTTTGGACCCCAACCAATCCTTACTTAACAAGCACCCTTCTTGCCAGCTCCAATTATAATTCTTGATAAACAACTCATGTAAATGTAACTTTACAGTTTTTGCCTTTATAAACCTCCCCCATTTTGTAGTCTGGTGGGACACAATTCAAGTGCTTCTTGAATCTGTAGCTCTTGGGCTGCAGTCTTAATAAATCCCACATAAATACCTTTTTATTTCAATCAAGTCTCCTTTTCTAAAATTTTGATTAACAAACATGAATGCATTTTAGAAGCAAAATGCTAAGTGCAAAAGCAAGAAACAGTGAGATGTCTAACAGTCTCATTTGTGTAAATTTAAAAATACGGGAATACAGAACACAACAAAAATTTTATAGGAGCAATAGGAGCAAACAGATACACGTTAAATATATCAGAATACTTATGGAAGGAAGAAGGAATGGAAGTAGGGTACAGGGAAAAGTGGAATAAATAAATAACAATAAAAACAAAAGAGAAGCTTTGCCCAAGACCAATGATAATGTCCTGTAAACGGAGTATGATTAACTCAATCCTCTGAACCCCAAGTCTTCATTAAAGAATAAGTGCTTTTAAGTAATTAATGGACACCAGAAAACACAAATCAGGCCCTTGAAAATAATACACACACACCCATTAAAAAACTCTAAATTAGCTACCCTATCTACTCAAATAATAGCACATTTAGAAGGGAGGAGCTCACAAAATTTTGGAAGCATGATTTAAAGCTCAACCCCGCTGCCATGGAGTGCTATAATTTTAATACACATCATGGGATGGGGAGGGGAGGGTTTTGTCTGGGCCGGTAAAACCTGTTCTAAACTGGAGTGCTACAAATTCTGAGCGTGAGATTACTGAGATCTCTGGTTTTTATGGGCAACATTTTAATTTTGGGTTGTGAGTCAAATGAAACCTGTCAAAACATTCTTAAATTTAGAAACTGCTTTGCCGTGACTGCTCAGCTCAGCTCCCCTTTAATTCTCACATCTGAATCTAAAACAGATCTTTACTTGAGCTATTTTCATCTGCAAAGGATTTATATGAGGATCTATTCTCTTTATTTTCTCTTTAATTTTACTCTGAAATAATTTCAGGTTTATAAAAAATGTTGCAAAGTACTCATATGACTTCCGGTAAATTTCCGGTAAACTTCACCCATTCTCCCCAAATGTTAACATCTTATACAACTAAAGTACAATTAAATAAACCAGCAGATTAACATTGATACTTTACTATTAGCTAATCTATTGATCAAATTTTACCCAAACTTTGCTAATTTTTCCACTATTGTCCCTTTTCTAGTTCAGGATCCAATCCAGGAACCAATGTTGGCAATTATTTTCTGGAAGTTCTCTCAGTTTGGTTTGTCTGGTGTTTCCTCATGATTAAATCCAAGTTATGCATTTTGGCACAAATACTTCAGTAGTGATGATGCTCCCCTCTCAGTGAAGCCTATCAACACCCATTATCTTTTTAACACAAACTGATGCAATGTGGATGGGCAACATTCACATCCAGTGTACACATCACTGTGGTTTGTGTTGATGATAACGTTTGATAACATTCAAAGGTTATGTTTTATCTTCTCCCAGTCATCTGAACTCTTAGGATTTGATGATAATGTATATATTGTCTCCCTTCTCTAAATTCCACAGCTCTATGAACCTCTCTTATAGTACTTACCATTTTTCTAGTTTATACTAAGTGTTTTTGTCAAAATCATATTTCTGGAAATAGATTATATAGTCGAGGGCAGGCTGCATGTCTTTCTCTCGTTGTATTCTCCACATTGCTTTGGACATACTATTCATACAAACACCTGTTAGAGAAATGATCCCTCTGTATTATGAAGACTAAGAAAAAAAAAGAAACACACTAAACCGATACAGTGTGCTATGTCCTTCCTCATACTGTTTTATTCGATACTCAACAATAACCCCGTGAAGTGGGTATTGAGACGCAGGTTAAGTAAACTGCACAAGGTTACAAAGCCAGGAAGGGACAAGGTGATGGCTTCAACCTAGATCAATCTGATTCTAAAGCCCTGTGGTTAGGGTCAAGAATTTAATATAGGAAGACAGTTCAGGATTTCTCATTTTCAGTGTGCTAAACTGAAGATCACAGAGATTAAGTAATTTTTCAAAGAGGCTTAGAGTTGGCTGAATAAAAGGACTATATTTAGAAGCTAGGTTTCCTTCCTCCCAGCTTTAGTTAGCTCTTTCCACTGCATAAAAGAACTGGTGCCCAGGCCCCCAAATTGTACTCTGGTATTCTCAATAAGAACAATTTTTAAAAGTTAAGATCTAGAAGAATATAATTGGTCTTTACAGTATCTTTTTAAAAGTCTCTCAAAAAGTTAAGTTTGGCAGCAAAAGCCTTTCAGACAACTTAAATATCTTAATTTTATTACACTGCAAATATAACTGAAATTCTTTCCATTTCTGAAACACATTACAAACAAAACATCAATTAATCAACATTTACCCACAGCAGAAGAAACACACTGTTCTAACTGAGAATGTGTCCAATGGAAAAGGACTGGGCTATGGTATATTTTCTTGCATGTGTTTCTGAAATGGGAAAGTTTTCCATTACTCTTCTAGGTATGATTATGAATACCTAATTCTATTTAAAAGAATTAGGGGCTCACATGTGAACTTTTTTTTTTTTTTTTTGGGGGCACACGGGCTTAGTTGCTCCGTGGCATGTGGGATCTTCCTGGAGCTGGGATCGAACCCGTGACCTCTGCATTGTCAGGCGGATTCTTAACCACTGCGCCACCTAGGAAGCCCTCACATGTGAACTTTTAAATGGTTTCTTCACTGACTTCTAATAAAGTGAGAAACAGTATGGTCTACCATATTCCTAGGGTAAACTAGGTTGTCTTTTATTCCAGTGAATATACATTGCTTATATTTGCTACTTAATATGAAAAAACCCTGTTTTAGTAACGTATCTCTTGTATCCAGCCTGCCAGAGAAAACTAAAGGTTTATAAGTAAGATGACCATATAAATGAATATTCTCGTGTGGTTCATTTCTCTCTGTCTATAGTTTTATCTCTGTGGTGCTGCTACTATCCGCCATGTTCATGAAAGCCCATCAGTGACTCTGGGGGCAGTATTTCCTTTTCTCTCTAAAGAAATAGAAATATTCTGTATACCTGACTCAGGTGGAGTTACAGTATGACTTCGGGTCTCTCTGACTTGACTGTCTTCAAGTCTCTCTGTAGATCTTGCCTCCACCTTTTTTTAAATTTATTTTTTATTTTTTTTATTTATTTATTGGCTGTGTTGGGTCTTCATTGCTGTGCGCAGGCTTTCTCTAGTTGTGGTGAGCGGGGGCTACTCTTTGTTGGGGTGCGCGGGCTTCTCATTGCTGTGGCTTCTCTTGTTGTGGAGCACAGGCTCTAGGCACGTGGGCTTCAGTAGTTGCAGCACATGGGCTCAATAGTTATGGCTTACGGGCTCTAAAGCACAGGCTCAATAGTTGTGGCGCACAGGCTTAGTTGCTCCGCGGCACGTGGGATCTTCCTGGAGCAGGGATCGAACCCGAGTCCCCTGCATTGGCAGGTGGATTCTCAACCACTGCGCCACCTAGGAAGCCCAACCTTTCTTAACCATAGGTATATATACAAAAATACTGCCTACACCGAGGAAGTTAGGAAAGGCAACTTGATAGCAAGATACATTCAGTAAGACTCACTCAGAGACACTAGCTTGCACATTTAAAATGAAGGCTAAACTTATATTCTGGTGTATCTTTCAGACAGAAAAAAAGCTCAGTCATTCTAACGCTGACAGTATATTTTTCTCATATGCTGCTGTGGATGCAGCTTATTAGAGATCATTTAACTGTGTATGTGCATGCGTGCATATGGGTATGTGTGTGTGTGGTATCCTGCCCAAGTTCTAATAAGGTCAATGTCGGTTTCAAAGTCAAACTAAGCTGTCCCTGCTCTGGGGGCAGGGGTTGGGGGGTAGGAGTGGGGGTTCCTGAAAAAACAACATTCTTGATCCTACTAGTGTCTAGAATGGCTTAAAAGTAGTCATGGAATCAGCTCTAGACCCCTGTGAACACCTACATAAGCATTAATACTTGAGACTTCCAAAAATAAACCTTAGGAATTCACCATACAGAAGCAGAAAGCTTTTAATTTTGCAGTTTTTGTAATTTTTTTTTAACTCACCAACAGAAATTTTACTAGATTGTACACATTCCTCAAGAGTAATGTCTGAGTATTAAGTCTTTGTATGTCATATAACACTTAGTTCAATGCTATCTCATATCATAACTGGCTTAATAAAAACGTCAGCCTTGTTAACAATCATTTTCATTAAAGTATCAATAAAAGATTTTAAATAATGTCTTAAAACAATGACTTTAAACTTACGTGGCTTTAAACCCATGACTTACATATCTCAGTCACCTGGGACAATTAGTGATAACGGTATCAGACTGGCCAGAAATTTGGGTGCTTGCTTTTCTTATTGGATCTGAATTATAAGCCCGGTTGTATTTGATCCTTAGTAATGTAGCTGACAAAAGAGTTGCATGAGCTACTCATCCAAGAAAGAGAGTGGAATGCCACTTGCTAAACTATTTTATATTTTATTTTTATTTTTTATTTATTTTATTTATTTTACTGGCTGTGTTGGGTCTTCGTTGCTGCACACGGGCTTTCTCTAGTTGTGGTGAGTGGGGGCTACTCTTCATTGTGGTGCGCGGGCTTCTCATTGCAGTGGCCTCTCTTGGTGCAGAGCCTGGGCTCTAAGCGCATGAGCTTTAGTAGTTGTGGCGCATGGGCTCAATAGTTGTGGCTCACGGGCTCTAGAGCGCAGGCTCAATAGCTGTGGCGCACAGGCTTAGTTGCTCCGTAGCATGTGGTATCTTCCTGGGGCAGGGATTGAACCTGTGTCCCCTGCATTGGCAGGTGGATTCTTACCCACTGCGCCACCTAGGAAGTCCTGCTAAACTATTTTAAAAAGTCACTAAGGCAGGCCTATTTATAGCCCATAAGCAGCCAATGGCCCTGAGGCAATCACCTGAGCTACCTTTTATCATATGAAGCTTGAAAACAGAGTTATTTCAGGACTGTGTTCATTTCAATGAAAACTTCAAATGATCTGTAAACACTTGATCAAAATAAGCCCCCATCTTCCATGCCTAAAGAAGAGTAACATAAATCTCTGCATGGCGGCCGTGGTAGAAGTTGAAGTTACATGACTGAGGGAGAACTGTAATTTCACCGGGTCATTGTTAATGGGAGGAGACTTATGGGTATTCTTGGGCTAAGAAGTACTTAACTCTATTCAGGGGACCTAGAACAAAATAAATTTTGGGCATTCATCAAAAGGAAGAGATGAACTATTCTTTGATTTTCTACATTAAACTTTTGTGGGCCACCTCCCAGAATGCTTCTAGCTTGATGAGTATATAAAAATGGTGGCGCTGAAGAACAGAAATGGAAAAGTTGAGAAGACAGTAAGCAGCTTGGTATTAGAAATATTATATTTGGGGTGACACAGACATGTCTAAATAAAATGTCTCTATTTATTGGAGATCCAGGTAGGTCAGATCTTGGAAGACAGGTTAATCAGAAGCATAAATTTGAGAATCATTAGCAAACAGATGAGAGTGGTAGTCACAAGAATGGAGGTATATCCTAAAGGAGAGACTACAGTGAGAAAAGAGCCGACAGCAGAGGACAGAACTCTGGGGAATGGTCTTTCCACTGGAAATCAGAAAAGGAAAGGAAGCCAGCAAAGGAGCCCTAAAAAGAGAAAACAGTTGTGAAGAAAATCAGCAAGATGTAAAGGTACTGGCACATGCATGTAAGGGAGAGTCCAAGATACCCACAAAGGCCTTGGCCCTAAGGCACTGTCACCTGCATTTGTGCAGTGCAGTCATTCTGATTACTGGTTTCGGGCACTGGCTGGGAGGGAGAGCCTCAGTGCAGCAGTGCCTCTCGGTTATCTCTTGATTAAAGTTCCCTTGGGGGAAATCAGAACTCAAGATTTTGAGGAGTACAAATGTGAATCTGGTATTTAAATTGGCACTTTCAAAAAGTAGAAGATAATTTAGAGGACTTCACATGACGCAGATTTTGCTTGTCCGTTTCTCTACCCGGCACTATCTAGCTTCATTCTGGCTGTTTCCTAAAACTGCTACCGAGTCTTTCTTTAAAGGTGGAGCTTCAGAGCTATAGGGGGAAAGGGGATGTATTTCACGCCAAGAAATGGGATTTATATCACTGATGAGGAAACTAGCTTTCAGAATTATTTAAAAAGTAATTTTGCTAGGCTGAAACTGCCTTAAATACCTAAATATTTTAGATATTTAAAACACTTTTTTAAACGTGAAAGCAATTCCTAAGAATAGCAATACACAGAGAAATATACTAAAATGCGACATGCAAATTGGTCTGCTTTAGAATAAATCTGCATATAGTGTCCTGCAGTGATACGTTTTTATGAAGAGAATTAAAGCCATGAAATTAACATTTTAATGAAGCAGACAGACTATTGACGTCAATACTACTCACTGATTGCAGCTTCCAGGTGGCCTAATGAGATGAAAATGAAGTTTATACCTTCAGCTAGTCTAGGCTGGGGCTGTTTGGAGATTATGATTGAATTCAAATTAGAAAATACCGCTGTGTGCAAACACGTTTAGGCTAGCAAGTAGTCTTTGCAAACCTTGGCACCATAAGTGCTTAGTTTAAAATACCTATGCTCCCGCCCCCCACCCCCACCCCCCCACCCCATATACATGGTCTGGTCTAACTTTTTCTAAGCACTGTTCTAAAACCAGTGGGAAGTGACTGTACTTTGGAAAACATTAAAACAGCTCTATCAGAATAATTCATCTTAATCGTGTAACAGGGCCATGAAACAAGAATGAAAGGGGCTCGCAGACATTGAGTATAACTTCCCACCTCTGAGTGAACGTTTTAAGCACAGGGACACCTTAGGGCAGCCTTTTACATTGCAGAAATGCTCTCATTTCATTGTAGAAATGCTCTCATTTCATTGTAGAAATGCTCTTATTATATGAGGAAGTTTGAGGCTGAAACTGATCCCCTGGGGACTCCCATACCTTAAGTTTTAGTTTTGTCCCCTAAAAACAAACAGTGTGATACTATCAGCTTTTGTGTGCAACAATTCTTCGAATATTTAGAGCTGGGGTCAGCCAACTACAGACCAATTCCACCTCTGTTTGTATAGCCTGTGAGCTAAGAATGTTTTTTTCCATTTTTAAATGGTTGGGAAAAAAATTGAACATATTTTATGACATTGTAAGTCGTGAAATTCAAATTTCAGTGTCCATAAAAAAAGTTTTAGTGGAACACAGACCGTTTTTCACTTGCACCACAACAGCAGAGATAAGCAGCTGCAAAAGAAACCATATGGCCTACATAGCGTAGAATATTTACTCTCTGGCCCTCTCCAGAAAAGTCCACCAAATCTTCTCTCAGTCTTCACTAAGCTAAGAAGTCACCTTTTAAAGAACATAGGGAAGATCTGCAGACTACTTGATGCATTCCAGTCTGTCCTTGTCCCTTCCAGGTTGCCGAGGTCTGGGAAGGAGGAGCTGAAGGGTCACACGTTATAGCCTGGGAATGACACTTCAGCTCTGTCTGGGCCAGAGCTGGTCCCATGGTCCTGACTAGAGGGAAGGGTGCTAGGACACATGCTTCTGTGCACCCAGGAATGAGGAAAAAACCACACTGATGAGCATTAATAATCACCATGGCTTCTAATCAACACAAAAAGCAATCACCTGCCCAATTCCTCCCTAACCTGTAATGCCACTCCCCAAAGACAATCATTTCCAAAAATTTAAGCTGTTTGTTCTCAAGTTTACCTCCATACAGCTATGTAAAATGCCTGCACTGACATTTCCTAATTTTTTTTACACTTTTCCTGTTATCTATCAACTTCCTACTATGAAAAATGAGGATTTTTGAAGCATTTCTCCCCATTCCTCCCTTCTTCCATGACCCTAACAGTAATATCATAATCTTGATAAGGTTAATATTTAGTGTTTACTATTTTATTTATTTATTGGCTGCATTGGGTCTTTGTTGCTGCACACGGGCCTTCTCTAGTTGCAGCGAGCAGGGGCTACTCTTTGTTGTGGAGCACGGCCTCCTCATGCGGTGGCTTCTCTTGTTGCAGAGCACAGACTCTAGGCGCGTGGGCTTCAGTAGTTGTGGCACATGACTCAATAGTTGTGGCTCACAGGCTTAGTTGCTCTGTGGCATGTGGGATCTTCCTGAGCAGGGCTTGAACCCGTGTCCCCTGCATTGGCAGGTGGATTCTTAACCATTGCGCCACCTAGGAAGTCCCTAGTGTTTACTATAAAATACAAGGCAGATATTCACAGTGTAGCTGTATAGTAGCTGTTATATTTTTTTTTCCTGTGCTACTAATCATTTCCCCTGGAGTTAATAATGGCCTTATTTTTCTGTATGCTTAATTTTCTAGAGACCTGCCTAGTTCATACCCAAACTTAGCCAAAAGTACAAATCTCCTTCCAGTACACTCACACACACCAGACAATCTATCAGTTTCATCCTCTTGGAGACATTCTTCACGGAACCCTCCATGCTCCTGCTCTGATCAGGACAAGCGTCTTCAAGGATGTTGTGCAGCGTCCTGGATCTTCCCTGGGCATCATCCTGGAGATTCCCTTCCTAGGTTGTTTTCTTTGTTTCCTGAATCTTCTATCTTTATCTTTTTTTGGTTTACTTCTTTATTTTGTTAGAATTCATCCTCCAGTAACACCCTAGGAAAGGTGCATGAGAGGTAAACTTTGAGATCTTAAGTGTTTGACAATGCCTGTTCTGTCCTCACACTTGATGGAGAATTCAGCTATATTCAGAATTCTTAGTTGGAAACCATTTTCCTCTAAAAAAATTAAAGGACTTTCTCCACTTTTTCTACCAGTGTTGCTTTGGGCAATGTGATGCTATTCTAATTTTTGACCTTTTGAATGTTATTTCCCCTCTTTGGAGGATGTTAGGATTTTTGTTTTGTTGCTGGTGTTCTGAAATTTAATAATGATTATGATTTGTGGTAGGTGTTTTCCCTTCGTTATCTTGTGTACTCACTGGGCTCTCTCCATCCAGACATTCATCTTTGTAAAAAAATTCTGGGTTTGGGACTTTCCCCGACAGTCCACTGGTTAAGACTCTGCCTTCCAATGCAGGAGGTGCAGGTTCGATCTCTGGTCAGGGAACTAAGATCCCACATGCCACGGGGTGTGGCCAAAAACTTAAAAAAAAAAAAAAAAATTCTGGGATCATTTCTTGAATAATCCCTGTACCAAAGACTACAGCTTTCAGGAAATAGTTTTTTGAGTATTTACTCTGTCTCAGATGTTATTTCTTATGTATTTTGTTTCTTATATATTTTGCATTATATGTTACTGCTAAGCTTCTTATATATATTTTATTTCACTGAAGCAGCATAATAAGTGTTAGGTAAAGCTTTATTATCCTCATTTACTAATAAAATGTTAAATAAATCACTAAGGTCACACAGCTAAGAAGACATGGAATTATGATTCTAGCTCAATTCTTTCCTAATTGAAGTGTTCTAAGTTATTGTTTTACTGTCTCTGAAAGAAAGTTATACAGTCTCCATTTCTAGAGATTTCATCTTTCTCTAAATTTATATGTGATAAATCTAAAGACAAGTGATGGGAAACAGGGGCTGAGTTAGTGTGATTGAAAGAGCATCATTCAAGGATGTGCTGGCAAAACCGCCCAAGTAGATGGCCATGATGCTTAAACTTTCTGCCATTAGAATCACTCCCACGTTTCAGAGCATTAAAACAAAAGCCCTGTTACTGAACGTGCATAATACACAGAAAGGAAGAAAAAAGGCATTCGGGAGAAACAACTGATTAGATTAACTGGTTGTGAAAAGCTCTTAAATGAGACACAGAACTAATAATTTTGGACAAGTCCAGAGTTTGGAACACTGCCCAATGCATGTGTGTCCAGGTAGAAGCCTAAGATGGCCAAAGAGGAGCAGAATCTCAGTCCAGGATGAGGAGTACAGAAAGGGTAGGAGGTGACCTCTGACACAAACCGCATCTCTTTAACCATTTTACTAAAGGCTGGCCTCATGAAAGAACTTCTCAAGGCTCTTTTTAACTCTTGGGGTTCGAATACTTGACCTGGTTGTCTAGTGCAGAAGGAATGAACTATACACTCTTTTTAGGGGCATTTTCCAAACTGCTGGTAAGATCCAGTAAGATCCACCGTAGCAGAAAGTGTTTGTGGTTTTAAAAGCTCAGTAATCTACTCTGCTGTACTGTTAACAGAACTGCAAAGATAATCTCTCGCACACACTTATCAGCCCATTATTTCCTGGTAAAAACCCTGTGAGTTTTCTGTTTCTCCATCTGATTAAATCTAACTACTGTAGCCTAGCGCTGGAAATCCTTTTGAGAAAGAAGTTGGGTGGATAGCAACCAACCAGTCCCCCAGTCTAACAAGCTGCCCCATCCACCTCCCCCATCACTAGATTCGCCCTAATAGCCCACTACTGGAGTTGGCCCCAAGCCTGTCTTGTTCCCAACTGTATGCTATTCCTTTCTTCTGCATTTTTGCAGAAACCTTGCCAAATAATTTAAATGCTTTCATTAAAATGTATTATTTTCTGCATCTGCTAACTTTGGAATATGAAGCTCGCACCACTGACCATTACAAGTGCGCCTGTGCTAAACTAGTCATGTTCACGTGAATACTGACAAGTATTTGTTGGTGGAAAGTTAACTGGCCCACATGGGATTAAACTCACAATCTTGGTCCTACTGGTCTTTAACCAAAAGAAATAATAATATACTGAAGTAAATTTAGTGCTCTGCTTTGGTTGTTTTACCACTTCAATAATTATCTTCAGCCACAGGGGAACTTTAGTATTGAAGAATAGCCCAGAAATACTACAACAGTTCTTGGCATGTAGTAAAAATATGTGAAGGGGCTTCCTAGGTGGCGCAGTGGTTGAGAATCCGCCTGCCAATGCAGAGGACACGGGTTCAATCCCCGCTCCAGGAAGATCCCACATGCCACGGAGAAACTAAGCCCGTGCGCCAAAAAAAAAAAAAAAAAAAAAAAAAAATATGTGAAAAGTGATAGCATACCACATACAAACTTAGAATCCCAAAATTCAGGCTCTCTCCTGGAAAACTATGCGGACCTATTATTTGAAACCCTTGGTATAAATATCACCTTGATATAAATAAACTTTTCTAACATTATTTTTAAATGTACCTATTAAGATCAGCAAAAGCTCAGGGTAGCTGAGTCTTGATGGATGGGTGAGAACAGCATTGCAAACAAGGGCAAATGTTTCAGTGAGAATGGGCACGATGCATTCAGGAGGCACTGAAAATTCAGTTTAGCAGAATGAAGATAAGGTGGAGGTACCTCTGTAGCTTACGTTAGAGGTGGCACATAACTGTACTCACTACATTAGTGATTGGAATGAATGATGAAAACTTAAAAGAGAACGTCTGGGTCAACTATAAAAATCAGGAAAATAGTGGGCCTGTGAAAAACACAATGAATGGGAAACCAAACAAGAAGGAAAAAGGTCAGGAGAGCTTGCTGTACACCAGTAATAATATATTACAGAATAGTACCTAGAAAGAAAATATATAAAAGATGGGAGAAATACAGTACTAAGAAATGGGTGTATACCAGACAACACAATGAAAACTGACTCTCTTTAAGTTTCAAGGAATACAAGATACATAATAAACCTCTTAGTCACAAAAATGCTATGATTAAAACTGATCTTTAAAGAACATAAAAAAGAAGGCAATCATTACGTTTGCAATCATTATGTTTATGTTTATGTAAAACATAAAATTCACAGGCAATCATTTCTGAAAACGAGCATAATCAAGGGGCTAGCCTTTTGGTTCATGATTTATGGGGGGAATATATATGTATATAACACTCATTTTATGCTTCATTAAAATATTTGAGGATTATATAACAAGATTCCAGTATGGCATACACTTTGTAGATATCCTTAAAAATGTCCCATAATTTGTTTCATTGTTTTTTCCTAGAGAAGTATTACTTATGTACTCTTTCATTTCAATTAAAATGGAATTCCTGAGACAAGAGTGGAAAGATGGGAGATCACAATTTTATACATTGTACAAAGAAATAAGAAAGCTTCCCACAAGATGGTTAATCCAACAGAAAAAACTGGCCACTTTGGTGTAAACACCTGGGAACTCTGGTCTTGAAAATATGTGTATAGACCCCCCTTTAAGATTAAAGGGATCTTAGTAAATGAGGCTAAATAAAACAGCAATACAGCTCAGTGCAAATTAAGAAAACTAGTAAGCCAAAAAAGGAATTCATAAAAGAGTTCCAGTCAGGGATTTCCTATCAATCAATTATCTAACAGATACATGATCACATAGAATAAAATTTTTAGGGCAGAATCTAGATGATGGGTATGTGGGTGTTCACCGTTAACTTCTTTGAACTGTGCTCTATGTTTTAAATTTTTCATAACAAAATACTGGATAAGAACCAACTAGGTGAGTCTGCAGCACTATTTGAATACAGAGAAAAACATGTATTCTGGCATGAACAAGTTTCTGAAACTTTTGATTATTTTTCCATAATTTATCAGAATAACATATACACATAGATTAAAAAAATCATATAGCACAATAAGGCTTATAATAAAAAATAGCAAGCCCCTGCCATATCCCTAAGTTTCCAGATCCTAAAAACACAAGTGTGAAAAAACTATAAAAACTTTATTAAAATATAAAACCTATATTACATTTCTTGGGTAACTTCTTTTTTTAAAAAATGAATGTGGGGGGGATAAAACAAATTGCAGAGTCATGGAATGACAATTTTAGAATTTTGCATGGTCTTATGAAACTCATAGGAAGTTGTCTTCTAAAATGATGTCACAGAAATGTTTTCTGCGTAACGGGAGAGGGCGTGAAGACATCACAGTGAAACACAGGGAGCCTAGAACAGCAGCAGTTTCTTAGTGGTGCTGCTTATAGTTTAGGCAACAGAAAGAGGAGAAAGCTCAGCTGACTAAGAAAGGAAAACAAGTTAATCACTGAGACCTGAAAATGTATATCATTGTCAACCGACTGATTTAAAAGCCCAACCTGAGTGAAATATTACCTGAGAGGACTGGATTTTATTTCCTTGAAATTTGTTTCAGGCAAAACTTTCTATTATTCTCCAACTAGATAGATGCTAGGATCAAATAGATGGACAATATGCCATTTTGCCAGACTTTCAAAATTTTTTACATGGAGTTTGCAGACATACTAAGATTTAAGTAGTATGTTCAAATTCTTGATTAGCTGGCTAGGGATACTCTTTTAAAAGGTGATGGTAAATTCTAATCGAATCATCCTGACAATAATTAAAATGAACAATTTACCAAGCACAGGAAAAGTATTTTCTTGAATATAACTTTCTTTGGAAAGATAAAATCAATCTGATATTTTATTGACGTTTCAGTATAATATTCTCTTAATTGTTTTTAAATTTAAGACATTTCATTTTGCCTTAAGTAATGTAGGTAACTGGAAATAGCACTGGATTTCTTGGCTGTTAACTTACATGAACTAAAAGAGTTAAAGACGACAGGTAAATGAAGAGATGCAGGGCAGGTAGGCAGACAGATAAGCAGTTAAATAACACTAACAGAAGTCCCAGAGATACAAAATAGATTCCAGCTCTATTAATTTTTTATCTAAGTCCAACTTTGTCATACAAAACAAACTTTTTTAGTAGAAATGTAAAACACCTTAGTTTTCAAATAACAAATATGGTTGACCAGGAAAAAATTCTTAAAGACTTAAAACATTATCCAAAATATTTAATTTTGTTGTATAAAATCATAGAAAGGTCAAGGTCAAAAGCAGCATAAGTAGTAAACATAATTATTTTTCCTAATGGAGTCTTAGACTTAGCTCATTATTTAGTTTCATCTCACAAAAAAGTGGATTTTCAAGTGTGGAGAAGAATTTTTGAATAATAACAGTTTTGAGATACATCTACTAAAATCCTTGATAAAATTAACCACCAGAGAATGCTTTGTCATAAATAATGAATATTAGTTTTGAAGGGATATATGGAATTTATGATCTATATGCCAGAATATACTGATCTATTGGATTTGATTTTGTTATAATTGGCCTTCAACTAAGCCTTTATTCTATAGCCATTAAACACTGAGGGTAGGGAATTCAAGAGCTCTTTAATTTGGATTAACTGGGAAGATCTATCTTCAAGTTCAGATTGTTTCAAGAAGGCATTTTTTGGGGCTTCCTAGGTGGCGCAGTGGTTAAGAATCCGCCTGCCAATGCAGAGGACATGGGTTCGATCCCTGCTCCAGGAAGATCCCACATGCCATGGAGCAACTAAGCCCGTGTGCCAAAAAAACAAAACAAAAAAAAAACAAAAAGAAGGCATTTTTGTTGATTCAAGTGTATTTTGTGAAAGGAAACTGCTAGTAGCAGGTTGGCAAATAATAGTTCCTATTGGACATACCTTAATAAACAGGCGACCCTTTCGTTATCATTTGTAATCAATCCAGTAACTGAATGGATATAAATGGATACTATCAAAATACATGAAATAGATTAACAACCCCCTTCCTCATACATGAAATAATGATATATTTCAGTTCTGTTCTATAAACAATATTATTCATTCTTAATTGAGAAAGTCACATTAATAGCGCTTCACTATACATGAATATAACTATTAAGCTAGGAAAAATTTTCTTATCAAGTTGATTATTTAATATTCCTTTCTATTAATGAGTTTTGGTTCATTTCTTCGATGTTCCATCACTTCTTTTCAAGGTGCATGTTGGAAAATGAGAAGGGGATTGGAGAGAGAAGAGTAGACAGTATCCATTCATCCACATTTATGGAGTGCTTGGCAGGTGCTAAGCCCTGTGCTGCGAGCTGGGATCACAAAGATGAACAGTAACTCTCATAACATTAACAGTCTGGTAGGAGAGACAGGCATGTAAATAAACAAATTACTGTACTACCAATTTAAGAATGTACAAGATACAGAGACATTCAAATGAAGGGATGAATTTGGTAGAAGGGGTGTGGTGGGGAAATTTCTAAGAGCAACAGCCAAGCCCAATTTTCAAAATGTATAGGTATTCACCCCTAGACTAGACGGGGTATTTAAAGCAAAGAGAAAGACAAAAAAAGATGAAATGGTGTAGTGTGTTATTAATTGTTCACATGTTTGTTCCCTTAATAGTCTGTGGGCTTTAGATTCTTAGCGAAGACAGGTCTATGATTCTTATTAACTATTGTAGTTTCAGGGTCTGCTTATAGGAGGTGCTTACTCAACAAAACTTTTGTAGGATTATTTCCTCTGTTCCATAACATTCCAGATATAATACATGAATATAAAACACTTGTTTTTGACATCTGTACACATTGATAACCTAAATTTAAAAATTAAATATATTATTTTACTTAATGCAATAAAAATAGTTACAAAAGGACTTTCATTTTTTTACCATAAAGGATGAAACATGAATAGTCTACTTCTTAATTCAGTGCTAAACTCCAAGCTCAGGTGCTGCAGTCTGTACCTGAACAGGTAATTAGTAATAATTATGATGTGTTTATGGAAAACGTAAGTGTGGCCCGGGTACTGAGCTAAATTTTTTACACAGATTATGTCATTTGCTCCTTACAATAATCCTAAAAGGCAGTTTTCCTCATTTTAAAAATGTGACGAGAACAGTTTAGCAGGTTGATATGACACACTAATTTGGAAAGTAACATTTTTTTCTTCTATCGTTGTAATACATACATCTTAGTTACACAAACTATTTTTACAATGCCCTAATCTATGAAAGTAGCACCATTTATCTGCTGATTGACAAATGCACAGCAAACTGCCTATCAGCTACCCAATTTTACCCCTAAATTAAAGGACTGAAAAGAAGGGAACATTTTAGAACATTAAATTTGTATCATCACAGCGTGCTTTGATGTTACAGATCATACAGTGTATTTCATTAGTGACATCTGGACAAGCAATAACTGGCACATTAATTAGCCTTGGCTGGGCATAGCCTTGCTGGTTTGTAGGTACTTACCATTTTTTATTGTTTTCATATGATATTTGGCAGTTTGAACTTGTTTTATTTGTGTAAAAATAAGCTGACCTGGCCTTTCTGCATGCTCAAGTATCTCAGTTTTCTACCTATATTTAAATTATTTCCATGTTACTACCTGCTGCTAGATAATTAGTTCCTGAAACTCTTAACTGAGTTTCAAGTGGTGAAACGTAAGATGATCTGTTTTAATGTCAAGTCTCCATCCCAAATTTGTGATTTGCCTGTTAATTTCCTTCTGCTGTGTAGGAGCCATGCCTCATCACTCCCAGAAAATATACTAGACCCACCATCACATTAAGAGTGGCTAATAAATAGGTTTATTGCCTCTTGGTAGGGCAAATCAAACCTTATTCTATTGCATTCTTCACTTCTTTTTAGAAATCAGGTGATTTCCTTGACACCTATAAAATTGTTTCAGCTAAGTAACTACCTTTTTTCCTATCTAAAAAGCAGTCTCTCAAAAGCCGTAGAGTGATACAAGATTAGTGGTAGAAGTTTTAAGTGAATAGCTGACAAAAACTATTTTAAGTGATGTTGTAAGCCACATCTTCTTCACCAGCAAATATTCTAGAATTACTAGCATGATTTGGATAAAGGCCCTTCTTAAGCAGAAGGATTCAGAAGTCTTATAGACTCAGCAGGTTCCAAGAATCTTCTCTAGGAAAATAATGATTATATGAGTGAAATCAAATACACCAGAAGGGCAGAGCTGAAAGGCAGATGTCCTTGAACTCTCATCATGAGGAAACATAATTATCACCCCAGTTTCAAAAACAATTTAATAAAACTGAAAATGCCATACAGAAGGCAGAAAACTTAGACTGAATCACCTCTTGGATGCTGGGATTCATTCCAAGGGATCCTTTTCAAATGCTGGAAAACAGTAAGAAAGAATCCTCACCTGTTGCTAAATATTCGTCAAAGACAGCAAAAGAGACACAAAAGCTTATAGGAGTCAACATCAGACCCAAAGGGAACTATTAAACTAGTGGGTAGAAGTTCATCTCTTTATAGTAGGATACATTGATATGCTTTGAATAACAAAGATAAGATAGCTTTTATTTATAGTTGATCTATCTACGGGTATACAAATCTGTGGTTTGTTTTGTTGCTTTGATTTCTACAGTGTAATACAAAACTCAATTCACTCTAATAATAATAGTGCTTAAAGAACAGACATCCCATTTCAGTAATTTTATAATTTGAGAATTAGGTGAACAGGAGAAAAATATATTCTTATTCAGCTGTATGTCTAATTTAAATCTGTAGTAGATGGCAATACTCTATCCACTTTCTCTACTTTTTTCTCCTCAACATGGCACCCCTCACAGTGATTCTCCAGGCTTAGGATAAACACACATTCCAGTACCACCCCTTCCTCAATTCATCCAATTAAAAATAAATAAAAGCAAGGTCAGCATCCAGCTCTGCTGCAGAGTGCTCTAACATGATATCCCAGAAGACCTCTTGCTATTATGTTGCATACACTGACTATAAACCCCAGAGAGATGACAACATTTTGTTCTCAATAAAACTAAATGTGGAGTTTGAAGACATAATGTTTTTTAAGTGTTCTGAAGTTAACTGTCATAAAAGCGCTAGGGCAGTAGGAAGTCCCAAGTGAACCTGAGATTTAATATCTGATGAACTGGAAAGCAGGCCAATTTGCTAGAGGTTTGATTTGCCAAATAACCAATTTGAAGAATTTACAAAATGTACTGTTTACCAAAATCTTGTTTGACTATCAAGTTTGCAGCAATTCAAACTGGAAAGGAGAAAACATTTTAACAACTTTTGAAGACTTCTGCTGTTTTGACCGGCTTTCATTGGGTATTTTATTAATTTGCTGCAGCAGGACAAAATTAAGGGGGAAGGGGCAGAGACTGAAAAGTCAGGGGAGAGTCCGAGGCCTCAGAATCCCAGGGCTCTGGCTCCCAAAGGCTGCACTAGCAACTCCGACAATGACTTTGCATCTACTCTCCTGCCCCTTTCCCGCCTCCATTTATGTGCATGAATGGTACGGCGGAGTAAAGAGACCCTCTGGAAAAGATGTCTGGGGCCCAGACACAGGAGCAGAAACTGTAAAAAGGAGGGCAGAAGAGGAGGGCTAGGTGCTTTCCCCCAAGGACTGAGTCCCCAAGGTCTGAGTCTCAGGGAAAGAGAAAATTCTAATTAGAAGTTCAAGGAGCTCCTTCCCGGAGGGACTTCTGTCAGATGAGAGAATACAGGGCTCCCTGGCCCTTGGGGAGCTGGCAACTTGGGGAGACACGTGGCCATGCCCTAGGCAGCGACACAGTGTCTCATGCCCATGCTAGCCATGCAATGACCTGGCCATGGTGTCTTCCCTGCATGGACTGCAGAGCAGACTTCTATCAGAAAGTCAGAGCACATGAGACAGCAATGCTTAGAAATTCTTGGTGGACACCTGGAGAGATGATGAGGTTCAGCAGCCAGGCTGGAGGGGGCTCCAAGATGAGTTTTTTTGATATTAGTCCGATCTCTTCTGCATCTTTAGACCAGGAAGACTCGGGGATATTTGGAATACTCTTTTAAACATTGCTCTTGAATTAAAATCAAGTTGCTCCACTTCTAATAGAGTCAAACTATTTGTCTAAAGGGAGAAGTGTTCAAGAAAACTTTGCCATGAACAACTGAATTCTTCATACTATAGATATTACTAGGAAAGGGAGGAAATTATAAACTATTCAAAGTTTTAACTCTTTTATATCATTTAGTTTCCATTTTCTCATATTACTTGTCATCCTACTCTCTGAAAAATTAAATTAGATAACAAGCCTATTTTTATAGATATAAAAACCTTTATCACAATAGGACTTTTCAAGCTTCAGAACTTCAAAAGATAACTTAATGCATCAAAGCCTGTATCTTTGAATCTTAGAATTTTAAATTCAGTACAGCCAGTTTCTATTTAAAGTTTCCCTAATGTGATTTCTATTTCTGAGAAATCTTATAATAACAAATACAGTTACTAAAAATAATCACTTTCAAATTACAGTAACCGCACGAGAAAGATGCTGCATTCTGTAGTCTCAACATTTTGTTTTAAAAGCAGTACCATGTTTAAATAACCACAAATTGCCTAGAAGTTCTATAAACAAAAAGAACTGAAGATTCTTGAAATCTCAGAAAATCATCAACTCTTAGAATTGGGAGACATCTCAGAAGTCTTCTAGTTCTATCTAGTTTATCCTCTCCCCCAATTCTCCCTAAACTACCCTCAAGGCAAAGGGTATTTCTAGAAGAAGGGAACGTCCATCAGGGTCAAGCACTGGTGATGAGGCAAGAAGGGACAAGATCTGAGTTTTAGGACCCCGGGAAGACTGTTCCGGTTCTGTGGGGTACCACGGTGGGAGACTGACTGCAGGGCTTGTGAAGCTGTTAGGGGTAAGGCTATGGTGACAGCATCCACAGCTCTTCTAAGAAGCTTGTGTTTGAAGGGAAGAAAGAGGGAGAGGGAAAGCTGGATCAGGGGCAGGGATTGCAGAGTGATGTGCAGTTTTAGATATCTAAATGACATTAAATGCTGAAGACACAGAACCATTTGTAAGTTAAAATTTAAAGATATGGTAAAGAAAGGGGACAGAGTTTAGACTGAAGTTTCCTGAGGGGGCAGAAGAGTATGGGATACACTGTGGAGATGGGAAAAAATGAAATGAAATTTTAGACAGGAGGATGCTCTTTCATTACAATGTTGTGTTAATTACTGCTGCACAGCAGTTATTCAGTTATACATATATACATTCTTTGTTTATATATTCTCTTCCATTATAGTTTATCATAGGATATTGAATATAGTTCCCTCTGCTATGTATATACAGTAGGACTTTGTTGTTTATCCATTCTATATACAAAAGCTTACATCTGCTAACCCCAACCTCCCACTCCATCCCTCCTCCAACCCTCTCCCCCTTGGCAACCACCAGTCTATTCTCTATGTCCGTGATTCTGTTTCTGCTTCATAGATAGGTTCATCTGTGGCATATTTTAGATTCCACATACAAGTCATATCATATGGTATTCATCTTTCACTTTCTGACTTCACTTAGTATGATAATCTCTAGTTGCATCCATGTTGCTGCAAATGGCATTATTTCGTTCTTTTTTTTATGGCTGAGTAGTATTCCATTGTATGTATGTACCACATCTTCTTCATCCATTCATCTGTCAATAGACATTTAGGTTAGGCTGCTTCCGTGTCTTGGCTATTGTAAATAGTGCTGCTATGAATATAGGGGTGCATGTATCTTTTTGAATTATAGATGTGCAAGTAGCAAAATTTCATTCTTTTTTTATGGCTGAGTAGTATTCCATGTGTGTGAGTGTGAGAGTGTGTGTGTGTGTGTGTGTGTGTGTGTACACACCACATCTTCTTTATCCATTCATCTGCTGATGGATACTTAGGTTGCTTCCATATCTGGCTAAAACTGAGTCGTCGTAATACAAGTATGGTTAAATGGCTATAGAAATTTAGGAAGGGAAAGACTACTGCTAGCTGACAGAATCAGGAAGTTTCATGGACAAGACGACCACAACCAGTAGTGATCCTTTTTCTCTCATTTTCTTGCCCATTTCAAATATCTCTATGTAATAATTTTAGCAGGAAAAACAAACAAAAACAAAGCTAAAATCCTGAGTGATTATCCAAAGAAAACACCATATATGATATATACACCAATACATAAGAGCCTGAGAAATCCCATGAGTGGAAATTTAACATGACAGGCAGAAACTGGCACAGAAATGATGGCAGTTTTTGGCAAGATATCTTTTCCTCTTTCCTCTGCATTTTATTCACTTTACTTGATAATACACTGGCCTACTCTGCACAGTGTCAGCAGACAGAGCTAGAATTTGAGGGTTTTATCTGTTCTGACCACTCTTTCCCAGGGTGAGAGTCTGACGTTTTAGCAGTGTCTTGCCAGATACTGGGGTTGAAGTGGGAAAACCTGGATATAAATGGATGGACCAGTATCACTGAAAGAAGGGAAAATTCAAATATGTGCTCTTTGGGCTTGGGCAGGGGCAGTGGCAATCAAGTGGGAAGTGCTGCTGTCGCTGTGGTGACGCAGAAGACTACTTTCTATCACACCTCAGTGAAACAATGAAGCCTATGATCTTGGAGTTTATAGCAATGGAATTTGAATTATGATTCTTATTTGTACCTCTATATCCATACGGCAAAAGAGGCAATTAGAAGCATCTGAGAAACTTCTAGTTTAGCTCCTCAAATGAATAATGCCAAGTAAAATTCTATAACGTAAACTAAGATCTCAATACTGAGTTTTATTTTAACAGTAATACACAATATCCTCCTAATTAATACACGATAAATGACGAGTCACGTCTGTTAGCTAACTCAGCTGTCTTAACTTTGTGTGGGCCAACACTTTAGATGAACACTCCCCCCGCCCCAAGGAGCTAAAGTACAAAATAAAACTAACTGGTTCATAGAGAGGTCCATCCACCACACTCTCAAATTTGGTGGATTTGCTTCATTCATTAATTTATTCATGCACTTTTACTGAACAATACAGGAGCACTGCCCTAGTGGGGAGAGAAAGAGAAACAGAGACACTGACAAACCCATGATTTTTGCCCCAAAGGAACTGACAATCTAGGAAAGAAGTTAAAATATATTTGCAAATTACAAGATTCTTAAGTCATTCAGCTATTGCAGAAGACTGGAGGGGAAAAGATAGCACTGCCAGCTGAAGAGATCAAGAAATGATCTATCTGAGCTGGGCCTAAAAAACAGGCAGATTTGAAGAAAGGGAGAAGAGACAAGATGGCTGCAGCAAGTAAAGGGAAGGAGTGAGGCCAGTGCAGGCAAAGTGAGTTTCCACTTTGGATGGAGCTTAAAGCTAGTGGGAAGTCAGATTGGGCCTGTTGCATGAGGTTGGAGAACTCAGCAATGCTTTTACTTGTTTTTATCAGCTTCCTTGTCTTATTTTCCACAGCAACTATTCCAAACTGTCATTATTCACCTCTGTCCCCTCCCCTCCCCATCAGAATCATCACATTACCACCAACCTCTGACCTGAGAGAACAGCCTTTCATCAAAGCACCCCTTACTTTCTCACCCCTTACTCCCCAAACTAAAATATATATTCAAGCTTAGCGTTGCTTCCTGCCTTCAAAAATGAGGAATCCCCTTAATTTCATTTCCGTTCCTAACCCCTCCTGATTTCTCAGAAAGTTTGCTCCATCATTAATCCATTTCTCTTTCAGTTTTTCCCATTACATTTTCTCAGCCTTTAAAAACACTCAACTCCCCTAGTCATCCTTGATGTGGCTTACCCTTTTGTTGACTACTCCAGCTCTCTCCTCTCCTTTATCAGCAAACTCCCTGTAGGAAGCATCAAAACTTGCAGTCTCCACTCACTCACATCAATCCTCAGTCCACTCACAACTGGTTTCTGGCACCCCCATTCCTGTGAAACTGCTCTAAGGTCAACAGATACATCCTAGTGCTGCACCCGAAGGATTCTTCTCAGACTTTACATCCAAAGATTCTACTGGCACCTAGAATTTCAGATAAGTTGTTTATGTTGTAGAAAACGAATTCATCAAAGTCCACAAGTACTGAACCTTGCAAATCGGCCAGCTACTGCTGAAAAAGATTGCTTTAGATGAAATCAATATTTGCCAATATATATCAAGGGAATCCCTATCTAGGTTTCCAACTTTAAAAACACTGTTTAAGGCATAACTATTAAAGTTTGGGGTGGGGTACTAGGGGGTGGGGTTTAGGTTTTACAGCTCTTTAGGTCACTAGGGGTGACAGGCACTAAGTAAATGGTCCCACACAAAAAAAATCTGCAATATAAAATTGTGGCCACTTACAGCCATATACAGAAAAGGCAAGATTTTTTTAAGTCAAAAAAGCATTTGTAAAAAAATTTTTCCAGTGATTCTTTCTTAGGAAACAGCTTTTTAATTCAGATGAATCATACTTTTTTCCTACTATATGCCATCATACAATCTGCAGATAATTCACTCATGGATCAAAAGAGATGTAAAAGAAACATGAGATGCAATTACTTTTACTGGGTGTTCCTTTAAACTGAACATAATTAATGCAGAAATCTCAAAATAAAAGACTATTTTGGGATGACTATCATGATGGAAAGCCAACAGATCTTATTTTATCTGAGAACAAGTAGTAAACTGCTTAGGAAGACAACTCTCTTAGAATACTAAGAAGGGAACAATTTACTCACCACTCCCAGAGTATTTATAAAGGCATAAATACTACCTTCAGAACGCCCACCATTTCTGACTCCTTTTATTTTTCACTTTGCTAGAAGTAAGACTTCACAGCAATGAAGACTACCTCTCTAACTATAGCTCTTACCCCTTAAAAAGATGACCCCTGGGTTCCAGCCAGACAAGTCTCCATCCCTGGATCTCCAACCCCGACTGTACTTTCCCAATAGCTTTACCAAATCAAATCCTATTGTTCCTCAGGATCTAATTCAAGGTCTGGTTCCCTAAACGCTCCCCTTGCTCTGCCAGTTCACGTCGACCCTTCTCCTCTGCCTCATATACTGTCTCCATGGTACTAACTTTCCAAATGTGAGCACAGGGAGATGTTCATCATAAATTGTCACTAACATGCCTTGATCATATAGTATTAACTATAAAACATAGGCCTTACTTAATATTCAGATTATTTGCATTTACAAAAAAAAAAGATATTTTCTTTACAATATTTAAATATAAACACCTTGAATCATAACTTTAATGATAATGCATACAGAACAGACTTTTTATGACACGTCTCCCATTTGCCTAAACGCTATTCACCTGTTAAGTCAACAAAAGTCAGTATTTCCTGTCAAGTCTTTCTTCATTTCAGTTCTTACCAACATCCATCCCTAAAGTATTACAATATAAGCCTTCATTATGACTGATTTAGCAACATAAGAGGCGGCTACAGTCTACTTGAATTATTAAGGAAACATATTGGAACCAACATATTAATGATATTTTTACTGATCAGAAAGGTTATTAATAATTTCTTTAACAAAAATGAATTCATAAACTATTTGGAAACTTTGTTTGGATGACTACTGTGAACCTATTGTGGCTGTTAAAATTCTGTTCTGGATGAAAGCAAATCAGTCCTCTGACCCAGAAAAGAATGTGCAATGTAGTTTCCATGTACTCACACTAACAGTGCGAAGTTCCTCTCCTGACGGGAAGCATATCAGGGCCAAGTGGTAGATCTTTTATAATATCTAAGAGCAGTCTGCAGAAATAGGAATAGTTTGCTGTCCAGCTTTGAGGAGTGTTGGTTAACTGAACTCAGTCAGATCTCCTACCCAAGGGCAGTGATAACTGTGCCCAGAAAAAAACACTGACTAATACTTCCTTTTCTGCTGTAAACTAGCTCATCACCATTGTAAATCACCAAGAGCTTAATGCAATGAGTAAAATCTAGGAAGACCCCTTATGCCTTGACTTCTAAGAAGGTCACTGCTAAGGTTTATGTTTGACTAGAGCAGTTTTTCTTATCTTGGATAATAATACGCCTTCCCCCCAAGCCCTATGCACACACATACTTTAATACCTGACTTTGGCACCGGTGAGCCATGTTTTTCTTATTTTATCTTCTGCTAAAGGCCATTTCAAATCTATGAGGAAATGGGGAAGATGTAAATCATAAATAAACTATGAATACAGGATTTTAAAACTTTTGTACAGCAGTCTCAAAAGTTCTGTCAAAGTTTCCACATGGAACTCGAAACTATTTTCAGACTACATTTATATAATGCAAGATTAATCCAAAGAATGCAGAGTTTGGGGAGATAAAATCTATCAAAGAAAACAGTTATAAGACAACTCTCAACACAAATTTCTCATATTTAACATCTAAAAATTGTGTAGCACCCTCACAGTATCAAAGGCTAGTTGTTTAAGTCTACAAATAACCACGCACTGTAGATTCTTTTAAAATGCATCCTATATAATAAATAACAAGGAATTACAGACAACTGTTTACTTAACAGTACTCAAGTATTTGTTAGAAATATTTTATCACCACAAACAGGCATGTAAGATAAGCAACAGAGAACAACAAAGACAAGAAGAGCCCACACAGGGCATGGAGTTACAGCAAGAAACAAGACGGGAAAGGCCACGTAGGCAGGGGCTCAGTTTTGGGCAATGGTTGGTTGACTATGCACGAGGCACCATTCTGCTAAGCACTGCAAACAAAAACACATAAACCTCAATTGTTTTCTGCAGGCCACACTGGCCACCCTCAGTTCAGAGATAAAGTCGCCTTCAGTTCCTGTATAAAATCTCATAGGCTCAACTTCCCTTGGGGAAGCCTACTCCCAGCTCCACCTACAAGTAAATCCCTTGGACCTGTACTTAACTCATGATACAAAATATCTGCACAACAGATGCTTTACGAAGAGTAATGAGAATCTGTACAAACCAATTCTCATCCAAAGCTCAGTGACTGAAATACTTGTGGAGAATGGTTTGAAGGACATGAAGTCTTTCCATGCCTCTAGAGTTAGTTTTGAGGTCTTATGAGGCTGCTTTTACTGCTCTGTCTCCTGTCACTAGCCAATGTGGGCAAGCGCTCTGAGACTCTGTGGGACACTTAACATAAAGATGCTATGAGGCTGCTGCTCACAACAGTGCACAGTGTCCTCTGTGAGGAACCAGAGATCCTTCTCTCAAGTCCTTCAGAAATGGTCATGCTTTCTCCAAACATGTGAATTGCTTTAATCTTATGGCCCTTGTCAATGATACCATTCTGTTCCCTTACACAGAAGGTGCCAGAAACCTCAGGGCCAATTTATAGACCCATATTTTATAGAGCATATAGAGCTTATAACATATATCTTACATATACAATAATCTTGTAACATATACCTTGTCTATTAAATTCATACCTTAAAATTGTCCCCTTACCTTAATTTTTTTTTCTTATGTTGTGGTACTGCTGTTATCATAACATACATATTTATGTTTGCCACTCTAAATCTTTATTGGAACATAGCAGGGCATAAAATTACAGCAACCAAGCAGCTGATTGGTTCAAAAATTTAAAGAGCATCTTTTATATGCCAAGCCTCTGCTGAAGCCTAGGATAAAAACTGTCAAAGGGCCTGACGATGCTTATCATCACAAAACAGAGTTAACAGACAAAATGGATAATTAAACGAGTGATAACACCATAGGAAAAATGTTTATACAGGGCAAATACAGTAGGAAAAGCATTTGCATAGGGAACACAGAAGTCTAAGAGAGCTGGGAAGGCTTCCCAAATGAACTTTTATCTAATAAGCTGCGACCTCCAGGCTGAGTAGAAGAAGCTCTGCTACAGTGGGAAAGGCTCAGAATACTGTACACTCTAGGGAAGGAAAGCAGTTCAGAATGTCTAGGACAAATGATACAACTAAGGAGATGGCAGATAGCCTGGAGAGGTAAGCAAGGACCAGTCACAGAGGGCCTGGCAAATCATGCTAAGGAAGTACATTTAACCTTGGAGCACTGTGAAACCAGAAGAGTTTGCAGGGAGCTGACACAATCAGATTCGCACTGTAACATTTACTGAATGCCTCCTGTTGTCCAGGCCCTGTGCTAAATAAGTGCTTTATGGGCCCGCCTATACTGAATCCTCCAGAGAGTCCTATAAAATCACAGAAAGCACACACTATTATTACTCCTACTTTACAGAAGATGAAATGAGGCTTAAGGTGGGAAAGGAATCTGCCCAGCCAAACTCCTAGTTCTAGTGAAGCCAGGATTCTAACCCAGATCTCCTGACTCCGGAGCCTGAGTGCCGTCACACTCCTTTAGGCGCCCTGGTTGATAACAATGACTGTGATTCCTGGTGTGAGGAACAGAGGAAGGAAGGTGACTTAGGGGGAAGGGCAAAAATCACATATATGGCTCTGAAGTAAGAAAGGGCTTTTGGACTGAGGATTTAGCGTTAGGAGTCAAGAGCACATGGGTGGATCATTTGAGCCACCAACTTGAATGACACGTCCCAGGGAGAATGTGTGGAGTGACAGAACAAAGGAGCCTGGGAGAGTCTTATGAGGAACACAGAGAGGAATGAAGAACCTGCCAAAGAGTCTTGAGGAGTGGCCAGAGAAGTAGGAGAAGAATGACAAGCCAAAGGCAGAGTGTATGTCAAGAAGAATCAACAGTGCCAAATGTTGCTAAGAGAAAATAAGAATGGGAAGGTATTCATTAGATTTAGAAATAAAATTTTGTCCTTCATGGTTTAGGTGACATGGCTGTTGCTGTCCTTTTAGGAAGGTAAGAGGTAAAATGTATTAAAGTGGCTATTAATATAAGATCTGTGCTAAGTCCTATTAGAGAGGAAAAAGATTTTCAGCCCAGATGTCTGCTAGCTGGGGGAAATCAGAATGGATGCTTAGAAGAGGATCATTAAAGGAAGAATAGCATTTAGAGGTTAAAGAAAAGAGCAAAGCCTTGCAGGTTTTAGCCTGGAGAGATATAACCAGAGGCAAAATTCAGAAAGCAAAAGGCACAGTAAGGAATAGTCCATTAATTCAAATAGGTTGGCTCACACTGCATGAGTGGTAAAATTTAAAAAGTAGATTGGAACCATATTATAAAGTCTTGACCAAGGAATATGGAAGTAATGCACATATTTAAATGTCTTTCTCCCTGGAAAATGCCTAATTATTCTTTAATCTGCAGCTCACATGCCACCTCTCCAGTGTCACTTTAAGTAATAAAAGACTAGCCTTTCTTTATGTGCTTAAATTACTTTCTATTCATATCTCTTATGATAATGCATTTTAATGTTTCCTAAACCTGATGACACTCAAGGAAATTGGGTGTGTCTTGGTATCTCAGCAAGTCAAATAACATATGTGCCCAAGAAACATTTTCTGAACACACAGACATACACACAATTACATTAGAGTGATACTTAATGAAGACCAACTGTTAGCTGTGTGCAATATGGATTAGCAAAGAAGAAACCAGAAGTAGACCAGTGAGAAAGCCAGAAAGAGTGAAAAAGAGAAGTAATGGGATCCCGTAGAATGGGGCCATTGTGGAAATACAGGAAGTTTCTTTAAGAGATGCTTCCAAGCCAATACGGCAGAATTTTGTGACCAAATGAAATGGGGCAGGACATAAGACTAACATTTTTTAAAAACCTTAAAAAAATTTACCCTGGACTCAGTAATTAGATTTGGAAATATATCCTAAGGAAATAATTAGAGATTTACACATACTTTGGCCTTATTTATAAGAGTGGAAAACTGGAAACCATTTTAATTTTGAATAATAGAGGCCTAGTTAAATAAATAGTGGCACCTCTAACTGATGAAGCACCATGCATACATTCCATGTCATACTTGTAAAAAATTATGTAAGGATGGTGGAAAAATGTGCACACTATAGTAAGTTTGAAAAAAAACTTTACAAAACAAAATAGAATTTGACTCAACTTTTAAAATGAAAACACAAGAAGGCTGTCACAAGGCACTGGATATTTCTGAGAAGAGCCTCACAAGAGTATGGCTGCCATTTTCTTCTTTGTAATTAATTTTCCACCTTTTCTTTTTTGTATAATATAAATTTTTTAAATGGCCTCTTTTTTTTAATAGGAAGAGAGCTAATATTGAGAAAATCAAGTCATAAGGCTATTTTGAGAGTTGGTGGCAAAAAGAAAGAAAAAGATAGAACCTCAATTTGAAAGGACAGGTAGTTTGTTTTGTTTTATTTTAAGGATTAGAGAAATAAAGGAAGAGCTGGTGAATACAGGAACCAGGAAAAAACAAAAAGAGGTGTTTACAAAAAGGAAATCCTTGATATATTTTTCCAGTTAAACAAAATGCACAGTACAGCCAAGGAGACAAGGGAGAAAGATCTAGGTAAGAGAGGAAAAAACCCTACAAAGATGGCATTTTTGTAGTATATGGAATAGAAAAACTGTTACATAGCAGAAAGAACATGGGCTTTGGCATCAAAGATACCTGAGTTTAGATCATGGTACCTCCATTCAGCAGCTGTGTGACCCTGGGCAAGCTGCTAACTGAGCCAGTCTCCTCAGATGTAGCACAGGGCAAACCACCACCTAGCACAGTTATGAGAACTAAATGATCTGTAAGAAAGTAGCTAGTGGGGTAGCTATGAGACCAGAAGCCCACCACCAGACTTTGATTCAGCAGGTCTGAGCCTGGACCCAGTCATCTATGTTTTAAAAAGCTCCCTGGGCAATTCTACTGCATGGGCAGCAACATGTGAACTTCAGTGCCTGGCACACAGCAGGTACTTGATAAATGTTAGATGGTTGTTTTTATGGACAGAATATAGGGCTTCTATCATTTTTCATTAAGGCTGTCCTGACTTTCTTCACTGAACACAATGGCAAAATCTGTCCCAAGTGAGCATTCCAGATTTTTTGCTATGAGAAAGAGAATGAAAAGGAACAAAGAAAACAACATAAATGCCATTTATGATCTATGGCATACAAAGATTTGAAGTGAGTGACTGAGATAAGTTTGAATCATTTCTGCTTCACGGTATGTTAGGATCAAGTCACTTAGTTGATCCATGTGCTTTCCTACTGATCGGTATCCAAATTTCCTGTAGGTTTTGCTGTGTTTTATTCACCACCATAAATAGATAAAAGCTTTGCTCTCTGTAAAATGGCCCCAAAGAGAGTCTACAAAGATATCTGCAAATTTGGGGAAATATAAAAGTTTAGGTCTCAGAAAATATTCTAGTAGATGTCAAGGATCTACTTTACAATTACATTTTTTTTTTAACATAAGGGAAAGGTCTTATCCTATTTTATAAACAGTTTCTGGCAATAAAAAAAAGTCACACGAAAAGGTCAGAGTGCAATGCCACTTAATGCATCCAATATACCAATAGTTTGTCTGCCTTTCTTCCTGGCCTCCTAGAACATGCTGTTTGTTAGGAAGGGTCATCGAAATGCAGTCCTGGCAGAGACTCACCAGTTAAGATAAATGCAACGTGATGGCTCCTGCTGGCCATCTTAGTCCCCCACTATAGGCAAGAACAGACTGGGTTATCAGTAGGTAATTGTGTACTAAGCAAAAAGTCCAAGACATTAAAATGGTCTAATAACGCTACTGAAGACTGAGCTGTCTATGATTCAGTATACTGCTCTTACTTCCTAGGAAACCACCAGCTTTCTCAGAACAAACAAGGACTACCATAGACCAAATGAGGGAGCCCAACATAGGACTATCGGATACTATATGTGTAATCTGGGTGTTAAGTTAGTGATTCCCTCTCCCTGAATACAAACTCAAGAGCTTTGGTCAGGTGTGCTGATCCAAATGCCTAGTGGAGAGAGGAGATATGGGGTTATATGTATACATATAGCTGATTCACTTTGTTGTACAGCAGAAACTGTAAGAAACACAACATTGTAAAGCAATTATACTCCAATAAAATCTGAAAAAAAAATTAAAATTAAATTTTAAAAATGGCTAGTGGAAGTTTACTTATTTTTACTGGTTAACCCTGTATCCCCTAGACTAGTGGAAAGACAGTATCCTTCATTTCTTCATATTTAGACTTTAGGCATATGAAATAAATATGGACTGAAACATGGATTGTTTTACTTTGAATTAAAAAAATTTTATTTCAAACCAAAAACTTAAATATATCCATATGTTTTAGAGTCTTAACACATGAGCTGTTTGCTTGAGTGACTTGATCTAGAAATGGAAAAAATAAAAACATGACTCTTTGGAGGCAGGAATTAAGTTTTTCAACAATAATGGCTCCATACAACCTTCTTAAATATTGCCTGTTAACTTTCCAACACCGATCTTCAGCTCAATCAGATTGGTTTGCCTAGCTGACCACTCAGCTCCACACTGGCCCAAACTCTGTGCCCTTCCTTGTACTCCTTCCTTCCCTGTCCTCAGGAATCCTTATTTTTTCTGCCTATCCAAATCACACATAGCCTCTAAGGTCCAAGGGAAATTCAGCTTCTTGAAGAAGCCTTACCTGAGTATTTCAACACTACATGATCTCTCTTTACTGAACACATCTTTAATTGTGTAATGTAATTCAGCATAATATTTTATACTATATGCCACAAAACCTAGCACATAATTATACTGTCGTTATTTTTTAGATATTTCCATGAGTACTACTCTTATCTATCCAGGAAGATTATAAACTTCTTGAATGCAAGCTCATATTCAATGGAGTGTTTAACCCCCACTCCCAACTATTTTAACCTAATTTCAAGTTGTCTCAAATGTGCACACTTGTGCTGCCTAATGGTGAAGGTAATTATTGCACAGTTACAAGTTAGTAACTGGCTTACAAAACATGTAACAAAACGAAATAATGGTTGGACCAAATCATTACTTGTTTAAAATCAAAGAAGAATAAAGCTACTATTGTTAAAAAAAAAAATAGCAGAGATGATTGAATATAACTAAATTTTGGTGCATTAAGTTAAAATTTTTGAATTGTATGATAAATTTATTAATGCTATGTAACTAAAATTCAAAACCAAAAAACTTTCTCATGTGAAAGCTTCTTTTCTCTAAGTTAGTGACTTCCTTTTGCGTTTGGGTTAATCTACTACTGAAAAAAGTTATATAATCACATATTAAATTGCCCTGTGATTAGAGGTACATATGAAATAAATCATCCATGACAGATACTGATCAATGTAATACACATTGCTCTGGGAAAATGGTAGGACACTGTGCTTCTTTTCAGACAGAAGAAAATATTCAACTCAGCTAATACTGATTTAGTCTCTATTATGTGTGAGACAATCCACATCCCTAAGAAAGTTATCTAGTAAAGTACAGAAGCAAGTACAAAAATGATGGAAATCAAGATACTCAGGAAAAACTTTTTACCATTATTATTATAAGAACAACACATCTGTATAATGTTTTATAATGGGTGTTATATTTCAGGTTAAGTGTGTTTCTAAATGTTCTTAATCTCGGTGAAATATAGTGTAAACAGAGGCTCAGAAACTACTTTGTTTTGCATCTTCTCTTATTCAGTGTTTCCTGTTAAGACTTCTTATCCTTAACTTCTGATGTCTTGAACTTCTCATCCGTCTAAACTTGCATGATTAGATGTCAAAAAGTGAATTTTAGTTACATGTGTGAGTGAGCAGTAAAGATGTTACCTAATGATAACTGGATTTTTAAAATTTTTGTTTTCTATTAGAGTATAGTTGATTTACAATGTTGTGTTAGCTTCAGATGTACAGCAAAGTGATTCAGTTATATATATATACATATATCCATTCTTTTTTAGATTCTTTTCCCATATAGGTTGTTACAGATTATTGAGTAGAGTTCCCTGTGCTATACAGTAGGCCCTTGTCGATCATGTATTTTATATATAGTACTATGTATATGTTAATCCCAAATTCCTAATTTATCACTCTCCCTACCTTTCCCCTTTGGTAACCATAAGTTTGTCTTCAAAGTCTGTGAGTCTGTTTCTGTTTTGTAAATAAGTTAATTTGTATCAATTAAGTCCATATGATCTAATGTGTGTCATTTAAGGCCCATGTTTCCTTATTGATTTTCTATCTGGATGATCTGTCCATTGATGTAAATAGGGGTGTTAAAGTCCCCCACTATTATTGTGTTACTATCAATTTCTCCTTTTATGGCTGCTAGTATTTGCCATATATATATATATATATTTATTTATTTACTTATTTATTGGCTGCATTGGGTCTTTGTTGCTGCACAGGGGCTTTCTCTAGTTGCCACGAGCAGGGGCTGCTCTTCGTTGCAGTGTGTGGGCTTCTCATTGTGGCAGATTCTCTTCTTGAAGAGCATGGGCTCTAGGCATGCAGTCTTTAGTAGTTGTGGCATGTGGGCTCAACAGTTCTGGCTCATGGGCTCTAGAGCACAGGCTCAGTAGTTGTGGCACACGGGCTTAGTTACTCTGTGGCATGTGGGACCTTCCCAGACCAGGGACTGAACCCCTGTCTCCTGCAATGGCAAGTAGATGCTTAACCTCTGCTCCACCAGGAAAGTCCCTTGCCTTCTATACTGAGGTGTTCCTATGTTGGGTGCATATATATTTACAATTACTATAGCTGCTTCTTGGATTGACCCCTTGATCATTATGTAGTCTCCTTCCTTGTCTCTTGTAACACTTTTATTTTAAAATCTATTGTCTGATATGCATATTGCTACTCCAGCTTTCTTTTGATTTCCATTTGCATGGAATACCTTTTTCCATCCCCTCACTTTCAGTCTGTATGTGTCCCTAGATCTGAAGTGGGTCTTTTGTATTCTTTTTTTCTTTTTCTTCTATTTTTTTTTTTTTTTGGCACACGGGCTTAGTTGCTCCATGGCATGTGGGATATTCCTGGAGCTGGGATCGAACCCGTGACCTCTGCATTGGCAGGCGGATTCTTAACCACTGCGCCACCTAGGAAGCCCCGGGTCTTTTGTAGACAGCATATATTTGGGTCTTATTTCTGTATCTATTCAGCCAATCTATGTCTTTTGGTTGGAGGATTTCATCCATTTACTTTTAAGGTAGTTGTTGATATGTATGTTCTTATTGCCATCTTGTTCATTGTTTTCGATTTTCCTTATTATTTTTCTTTCCTTCCTCTTCTGTTTTCTTCTCTTGTTATTTGATGACTATCTTTAGTGTTGTGTTTGGGTTGCTTTTTCTTTTTTTTTTTAATGTCTCATTGACTCTTTTTTAATTTATTTTATTTTATTTTTATTTATTTATTGGCTACGTTGGGTCTTCGTTGCTGCACATGGGCTTTCTCTAGTTGCTGTGAGTGGGGGCTACTCTTCATTGTGGTGTGTGGGCTTCTCATTGTAGTGGCTTCTCTTGTTGCAGAGCATGGGCCCTAGGCACGTGGGCTTCAATAGTTGCAGCACATGGGCTCAATAGTTGTGGCTCATGGACTCTAGAGCACAGGCTCAATAGTTGTGGTGCACGGGCTTAGCTGCTCCACGGCATGTGGAATCTTCCCAGAGCAGGGCTCGAACCCGTGTCCCCTGCATTGGCAGACAGATTCTTTACCACTGTGCCACCTAGGAAGTCCGTTTTCTTTTTTGTGTTTTGTATCATAGATTTTTGGTTTGTGGTTACCATGAGGTTTTGATATAGCAGTCTACGCTGGTCTCTTAATTTCAAATGCATTTCCAATATCCTGCATTTGTACTCTCCTCTTCTCATGACTGCTGGGTTTGATATCATACCTGTGTGTGGATGATTTCCTACCATTACTGTATATTTGCCTTTACTGGTGAGCTTTCTCATTAGCCGTTTTGTTTGTAGTTGTGGCCTTTTCTTTTCCATCTAGAGAAGTTCCTTTAGCATTTGTTGTAGAGTTGGTTTGGTGGTGCTGAATTCTCTCAGCTTTTGCCCATTTTGATTTTTCCATCAAATCTGAATCAGATCCTTGCTGGGTAGAGTATTCTTGGTTGTAGGTTTTCCCCTTTCATCACTTTAAATATATCATCCCACTCCCTTCTGGCCTGCAGAATTTCTGCTGAAAAATTAGCTGATAACTTTATGGGAGTTCCCTTGTATGGTATTTGTTGCTTTTCTCTTGTTGCTTTTAGTATTTTCTCTGTCCTTAATTTTGGTCATTTTGATTACTATGTATCTTGATGTGTTCCTCCTTGGGTTTATCCTGCCTGGGCCTCTCTGTGCTTCTTGGACTTGAGTGTTTCCTTTCCCCATTATTAAGGAAGTTTTTAGATATTATCTCTTCAAATATTTTCTCAGGTCCTTTCTCTCTCTCTTCTCCTTCTGGAACCCCTACAATGAAAATACTGGTGCATTTAATGTTGTCCCACAGGTCTCAAGACTGTCCTCGTTTCTTTTCATTCTTTTTTCTTTATTCTGTTCCAGAGCAGTGGTTTCCACCAATCTGTCTTCCAGCTCATTTATTCATTCTTCTGCGTCATTTATTCTGCTACTGATTCCTTCTAATGTATTTTTCATTTCAGTTATTGTAATGTTCATCTCTGTTCTTTAAAGCTTCTAGCTCTTTATTAAACATTTTTGTATCCTCTTGGTCTGTGTCTCCATTCTTTTTACAAGATCTTAGATAGTCTTTACTATCATTACTCTGAATTCTTTGTCAGGTAGATTGTCTATCTCCACTTCACTTACTTGTTCTTCTGGGGTTTTATCTTATTCCTTTGTCTGGAACATATTTCTCTGCTGCCTCATTTTGTCTGACTTTCTGCGTTTGTGGTCTGTTCCTCAGGCTGCAGGACTGATTCTTCTTAGTTCTGGTTTCTGTCCCTGGTGAATGAGGTTGGTCCAGGGGCTTGTGCATGCTTCCTGGTGGGTGGAGCTGGGTCTTGTCCCTTTGGAGGGCAGGGCTGTGTCAAGGGGTGTGTTTATAGGTGGCTGTTGGCTCAGGATGACTTTAGGCTGCCTGTCTCCTGATGGATGGGGCTGTGTTCTCACCTTGATGGTTGTTTGGCCTGAGGTATCCCACCACGGGAGCCTGCAGGCTGTTGGGTGGGGCCAGGTCTTAGTGCCAAAATGGCAACCTCCAGCAGAGCTCATGCTGATGAGTATTCCCTGAGGCATCCATCATCAGTGTCCTTGCCCCACAGTGAGCCACAGTCAACCCCTGTCTCCCCAGGAGACCCTCCAAGACCTTCAGGTGGGTCTGGTCCAGGCTCTTACGGAGTCACTGCTTTGCCCTAGGTTCCTGTGCACGTGAAACCTTGTGTGCACTCTCCAAGAGTGGAGTCTCTGTTTTCCCCAGTCCTCTGGAGCTCCTGCAGAGGAGGAGCTGCAGGAGCTCCAGAGCTCAAGCCCTGCTGGCCTTCAAAGCCAAATGCTCTGGAGGCTCCTCCTCCTGATGCCAGACCCCCACACTGGGGAGCCTGACATAGGGCTCCCAACTCTCACTCCTGTGGGAGAACCTCTGCGATATAATTATTTTCCAGTTTGTGGGTCACCCACCTGGTGGGTACGGGATTTTATTATACCATGAAAGTGCCCCTCCTACCATGTTGTTGTGGTTTCTACTTTGTCTCTGGGTCTAGAATATATTTTTTGGTAGGTCTGAGTCCTTTTTTCAATGGTTGTTCAGCAGTTAGTTGTGATTTTGGTGTTTTAGTGAGAGGAGCTGAGTTCAAGTCCTTCTGCTCCACCATCTTGTCCTCATATATTTCTTCAGTAATTGGTTTTAATATGTGGTCTCCAGGCTTCCACTGGAATACTTAATTATAATGGTCATTTGTTTTGACAGCAAGCTTCTTTTTCACTTAATTGATTAACAAAAGCAGATGTCTGAAAAGATCAGAAAATTGTGATGGGCCCTTTCTAAGTCTCAGATTCTTTTTCTAAAAGGATACTCTGAGACTGTCATACAGAGTGAACTGAGTCAGAAAGAGAAAAACAAATATCGTATATTAACACATATATGCAGAATATAGAAAAATGGTACAAATCAACCGCTTTGCAAGGCAGAAACAGAGACACAGATGTAGAGAACAAACATATGGACACCGAGTGGGGAAAGTGGGGAGGGTTGGGGGGGAATAAATTGGGAGACTGGGATTGCCATATATACATTACTAATAAGAAAAAAATTATCAAATTGTACACTTTAAATATATGCAGTTTATTGTATGTCAACTGTATCTCAATGAAAGTTCTTAAAAAAAAAGGATACTCTGACTAGATGACAGTCTAAGATCCTCTTCACCTCTGATTCCTGATGAAACCTTTTCTCTTTCTGTTCCCTTGACACCTCCTCACCCCCACTCAGGCTATGCCTGCTCCCCGTCATCTCAGGCAGCATCATAACTACTTGCCTTGTGGTGACCATCCCTCCATGATCTGGCCACTTAGCTTCTTTTTTTTTTTTAATATTTTCCTTCAAGAAAACCATCCAGCTCATTACTATTACAAAGGTGCCTTAACTAAAATCACACTATAAATAAAAGAGGCATCACATTACAGTAGAAAGAACACAGGTTATTCAGACAAACCATATTCCAGTAACTTTCAGCTGATTCTTCACCTCAATTTCTGCTTCAGTTTTGCTCTGTAAGTTAAATATTGGTAATTACCAGTACGGTCATTGTGAGAGTTAACTGACCTTATACATACAGAACACTCGGTGTGATGCCTGGTACTTAGTAAGTGCTCAATAAATGTTAGCTGCTGTTACTATCATAATTAGCATCATCATATTTCTTGTTTCTATTATTATCATAGTATATAGGACCCATTCTACTTTTCTAACCGAAGTAAACAGAATCATCTAACTTTTTTTAGCTGAAGCAAATGGAATCATCTGTGTATCTTTTTTTTTTTTTTTTACTGATACAGAGAAGGGGGAAAATCAGTTGCCACTTCTGGGAGGAAAAATTACATACTGTGGTTGTTGACTAGTACTCTGAGTGATGACTAAGTAATACATGTTCCCCAAAGTAATAAATCAGCTTGCTACTAAAATATTTTCCAGATTTCAGAACAGAGAGTGCTATAGATATATCCTTATCCACTATAAAATAATCTCTCAACTATCCTGCCTGCAATTAAAAAAGATCTTTATTAACAAAATGTGTCCCAATAGCATGTTCCATGATGTCAGAAATACTTTAAAAGTAATCATCAAATACTATAAAATATCATTTTTAGAAAATAAAAAACATATTGTTGAATGAGAAAGGGTGAGTCTAAATTGAATGCCACAGTAAGTAGTACCATGTTTGTGGGAAGGAAAACAAAAAACAGCAACATCACTACTTTAATGTCTTGGTGCCTCCCTGTCCCATTCCATAGGCATAAAGAACTGTGTTCTCCACGAGCTTCTATGGATAGACGGACACTCACTATTCATATACAATATGACCTATCAAGCCCACATTTCCATTTCATGTTAGATATAACCACAGAATTCTAAAAGCAAGACAAACGAACAGGGGCAACATTTTTAGTTTACTATACCACTGTGATTTTGGATTGACTATATATTTCTTTTAAATTATGAGTACTTAGTTGCAGAGATGCTTTATTTTGGCAGGGTTCACTAAATGAGGTTATACTTTACATTTTAAAGTATGTTAACTGGGGCAGGGAGGGTGGGGGGGACTCGGGGGGAGTCAAGGAAGGGAGGGAATATGGGGATATGTGTATAAAAACAGATGATTGAACCTGGTGTACCCCCCAAAAAAATAAAAAATTAAAAAAATAAAATAAAATAAAAATAAAGTATGTTAAACCCTAAAGGAACAACAGTGATGCTAAGTAGGGTAAGAAGTAAGAACTTTATACCTTTTCTTACATAATGTTTCAAGACCTTTCACGTTAGGCACAAGCAGTTTTATGATAACATAGCAATTATCAGATGAAGGTGAAAACCTGTCACAGATGTCACCTTTATACAATATGGCTTGCTAGAAATCAGAGTGGAGAGCAGAAACATGCAAACATGATTTCTCTTCTGTTAGGTGACTCTGGGCTGTGAATTGTTCTTGTAAAATTAATAACACTTCAGCATGTTTCTGGATAGTTCCTTTTTCGTATCTATCCACATATCTGTTACTTATTTGTATGTACATGTGTGTATGAATATATAAATATTTAAATAAGCATCTATAACAAAACGTACAATTGCTTTTTTTCCCCATAAAGATATCAAAATGTAATAAGCATTTAAATGCATGTGACATGGTCAGTGGAATCACCTTGTCCCCAGATGCCCTTGGACGGCCACGGCTCAAGAGGACGTGGTTGGGGGGGGGGGGGGGGGGGTATAAGCCACAAAGTAGGAAGCAGAAGAATGAGCTTCCATCCGTGATCGATGGAAATTTACTAACCACCTTGGATGTAGCTTCTACTTAACAACAAAATAGGAAGGCAAGTAGCAGTACTTGCCTTCCTACCAATCAGAATCACTTGTTGCAGTGAGTGGAATAATGAATGTAAAAATACTTTTTTAGCTATAAATAACTATATTAGAAGTGATAACATACTTTCAAGACAGTTTTGCTGCTTTGAGAAGCATTTAAAAATGGAATGATAGTCTAAGTGTATGCATCATTTTCTATCTATCCCAAAAAAGAAAAAAATGTTTTCTTTTGTTTTTGACAAAGGTTACTTCATATTTCTAAACAATACTTAATAAAACATTTTAGTGCATGAGTCGAGTTAGTATAAAAATACAGTATCTCATTTCTTGAGATAAAGTATGAAAAATTTTTTTGTAAATTCAAAAGAGCTATATGTGAAGTTTAGCAATTTTTGCCACTTATATAAAAAAGTACACTTTGAGATGGGTGCTTACCTTCTCTTAGACGGTCTACTACAAAAGTAAAGCCTGTAGTTCTTGGATGTAAGACATATTCATATTTCTGAAGGCCATTCTTTTCAGCAAATTCATTACTTCGAGCCGTGCTATTTTCTAAACAAAACAATAGGCCATTAGAAGCCATAAAATAAAGGAAGATAAGTGAGGTAAGGAAATAGTGTAGAATTTCTTTGATAAAAATGGCAGTTAATTTTTCTGTAATTACTCAATATAACATACTGAATCAAATGATAAGACAGAAATACTTTAGTACATCCCTAACAAAGATCCTTGAATTACCTACTTATTGGAATTTGGAAAAATTTATAATAAGGTAGTAATAGATGTTTTATAACAGTTTATAAATTCATATTCAAATCCTTAAAATTATTTAAGAGATTTCATAAAATAGTCAATATACAGTGAAAACTGAAATACAAATAAAATACTAATAACTAAAATTTTCATAAAAGTCATTACATAATAAAAATTGAAATACTAAAATATAAGGATAAATAATGTAAAACTAAAATAGTAATAAAACATAAGAATCTAGACATCCAAAAGAAATAACTAACAATTTGCCAAATATATCAGATCAACATTTTTTTTTAACCCCATAATTTAGGGCTTCAGTGCAAAGTGAAATAACTGCCTTGGTCAGGCAGAGAGCACACTAATATTACTAACCAAAACCACTCCACGACAGAATGAGCACATGATTAGCACACCATGTACAAACATCTGAACATGGTTTGGCTGAATATAGTCACTGAATCAAGCATACGTTCCAATTATTGGCAAAAACTTTTTCCATTCCATGAGGTAACTTTATAAGTTCCAAGAAGAACCAAACCCATTATACAGCAATTATATTTGGAAAAAGTAGTGTTCAGAAATTTGGCCTTAGCTGCTAGGGGAGATCATGAAATACCTTCTGATGACAGCAGATGTTAGAACCTGCAATCCTCAGCTGCATCCTGAAATTTATAGACCACTACAAGTCACCAGGAAAAACCCTATATATATAAATACTACTTTCCAAAGAGTAAATTTAAGACCACAGAGTTCTCAAAATCTCAAAAAACTACAGATGGGTTCCACAACACAAAAATATGCAACGAACACTCCTGTAAATTGAGTCAAAGAATTAAACAGATCTTAAGCAAGCCAAAAGTAAAAGCCCTAAACAAGAAAAGTAATAAGCTCCTTTCACATTCATCTGAGGGGAATATTCTGGGCCTGGGACTACAGAACAGTATTTTATAGACAGCTGACAGGACCTTACATAGCATGGGGAATCCCAGAGACACCACAAAGATAAGCAGTTAACTACTCTTCCATTTGCTCTTCCAGTTGGTCACAGACTTGGGGGATCTGAAGACAATACTGAACTCGTAGAATGGGAATACAGGTGGAAGTAATGGTTCTAAAAGGCACAGGCACAATGTGGGGAGACAGAAGTAATCAGACCCAGATCAGAAATGCAGATTTTCCCCTCCATCCCCACTTTATTTACCCCCCCCCCCAGATTCTGTGATTATTAAGACTAATGGAGAGCATCCCAGTTTCTCACCACAGCCTTCTATCTCATTAGCCTGCTCCCTGTAAGACTCCAATGCCAGCATGCCTGCCACTCGAGCAGCCGACAGTCTGCTCAGATGTTCTCAAACGAGCCAGGCACATTCCCACCTCAGGGTCTCTGCAATCATTCTTCCCTCTGCCCAGAATGCCTTCTACCCGGACATCTGCATGACCCTCTGCTTTGTTCATTCAGTTTCTACTTACATAAGAACTTAAGGAGCCTTCTCTAAGCACCCTATACGAGACAGCACCCCATGCCCCCATCTTTTATTCCTCTCTCGCCTTATCTTGCTTTTTCTGCACAGCATTTATGAATACCTGGCATATTTTCATTATTAGCTTTTTATCTGTCTTTCCTCATAGAATGTAAGCTTCATGAAAATAGAGACTTTTTTGTATATAAAGCTCCAGGTACTCATATACAAGGATGAGTTAAAAATTGTCTGCACTCTGGCTGTAGAATTTATAGAAGTTTTCATATAAAACTTCTATTTATAAAAGTTTAAACCAGAGTGTGGATAATTTTTGACTTGCCCTCACATTTATTGAATGAAGAAGTTTTATATGCAAGGGTGTTTAATTGCATGTAATATTATAATTGTTAAACCCTAGAAAAGCTTTCCTTTCCAAGTCAGGAAAACAAAACACAAAATTATAGTATACCAAGTGTGATGGTTAATTTTAATGTGTCAAATTGGCTAAGCCAGAGTACCCAGATATTGGTCAAACATTATTCTAGGTGTTTCTGTGAAGGTGTTTTTTGAGGAGATTAATATTTAAATCAGTAGACTTTGAGTAAAGCAGACTATCCTGCATAACATGGGCGGGCCTCATCCAATCAGTTGAAGGCCTTAAGAGAAAAAGACTCATCTCCTCAAGCAAAAAAGAATTCTGCCAGCAGAATGCCTCTGGACTCCAACTGCAACTCTTCCCTGGGTCTGCAGTCTGTTGACATACCCTGTGTACTTTTGACCTGCCACCCGCCACAATCATGTGAGCCAATTCCTTAAAATAAATCTGCCCCACCCCTTCTCTCTCTCTTTCTCTCTCCCTCTTTCTCTACACACACACAAACACACACACACACAGAGGTGGTTCTGTTTTTCTGGACAACCTTGACTAATGATGTGAAAAATTACAATGTAACATTACGTACAAAGAAAAGTGTAATTCTCATTTTCCAATTTTAAAATGTGTGTGCACACATACATGCCTATGGATGTGGGTATGTACACGTGTGTGTATGCACGCATGTACATTGTGACCTACCAAATGACCCAAAAACAATGGAGCAAAATTAGAATAGTGCTTTTTTATGGCAACGGAATTAGAGTAATTTTTGTGCTCCCTTCTATGTTTATAAATTTCCCCAAATTAACATATATTACTTGCATAAGCAAAAACAAAAAAGGTTATAAACAACAATAATATATGAAAATAGAATATATTTAAAGTGACATTTAAATGCACTAATTCAAAAATGTACAAATAAGTTGGATTCAGAATTTAAAGATTATAAAACATTCTCTTCAGGCTTAAAAACCCAAGTTTAAAGTTAACTGTGGTACCTAAAAACACCTTTGTGTCAACAGATACTTTTTCAAACCAAAGGTATTTTGCTAGCCTACTTTAAAAAGAAAAATCATATCCCAACTCAAAACTATTTGTAAAATACTGTTTAAAAAAATTTTTTTTCAAGCTTCAAGGTCAGTCTATTTCCTCTACCTGGCAAATATTCTGGCTTTTGCAAGTTGGCCTTAAAATGTAAATACTGTTTTAACTTAAAAATATGCAACTATATCATATAATAATGAGTGCTCTGGACCCTGAAAATATTTAACTAGATGTTAAGTTCATCACCTAAAAAAGACACCTGAGAAAAAATACAGACTGAAAAAAGTTTTAAATACCTACTTTACAAGCTCCGAAGATCTAATGTATGAACATTTTAATACTGATGTACCAAAGTAATAGCATCCCATGAGCTTTTATCCTATTAGCTTTTAATTACCAAATAATTTCCAAAGTTGCCACTCTTTAGTGTACATCTTGGCATTCACAAATATAAACCTATCATTTCAGTAAATGACTTTCTATACTCTAATACAGCTGATATTTCAATACCCAGATTTAAGTATTACATATTCTAAGTATTAAGAAGTATAAATATGGCTGTTCGTCCATTAAAATTTCCTAATGATAGCTCAGCTCTGGGAATCAATCAACTTACAACTTACAATATATTCTCAAGTTTAAACAACATGCAGCCAATATTACACTCAGAATTACCTTCTGAGATCCAACTATTAAAATTTTAACTACAGAAATCAAACATACTATACAATAAGTATATAATTTAGTACGTAATACTAGTATATAAAAATTGCCGTCTTCATTAAGCTAAATTCTAATCTGTCATAGCTTAGTCAAAGATCTCTTCCTTGGGATTAATGGTTAATGTTTCCCAAAATACTTTAATTTCCCTATTAACATATTATGGCTTACTCACTGCATTCACTTGCTTCAGCTGTTGTGTAATTTGTATTTTTTATCTTGCACTCTTTTGGGGGGTACTGGGTTCCATAAATTACTATGTCCAGAGAGTGAATTGGTATGTTCATTTACATGTTCTCCTCTCAGGTTCTAAGGGTTGCCCTTCTTAGTTGCCTCAGTCTAGTACTGAGGATTTGGAAGGTTAAGTTCACAGGGATCTCTCCATACTATTTGTGATTTTTAGGTTTCAGTTCTACTCTGCTTCAGACTGTCTTCTCTTGTACAGCAGACATTTATCCACTGGGTCCTTCTCAAGTTCTGCGGTATTTTTCTTAAAGTAACCAGGGTACTAATGCTTTTGAATTCTGCTCTTTAGCGTTGAAGGATTCTGCAGAACTACTTCCTATTAGAGCTTACTCCCTCCCCCACCAACATTCATCAACCAGAGCAGTTCTTCTGTCTTAAATCCTAGACTGCAATGGAAGGCTTCATCTGCAGAAATGACCTGTGGTTCAAAAACGATGTGAAGCCCACTGATTTAGTAAGAATGAAAGGCTGTATTTTGTTTTTAATCTTTTAAAGAATTTCTTGAGATCCACTGCCATTCTTGGCCTGTGTAATTTGATATCTGGGAAGATAAAAAAGTCCTAGATATATTCTCTTGTGTCCCCCTCTACAACTCAAAGATGGCTGAATTTTCTTTAGGAAAAGGACAAAGCCTTCCCACCTCATATTAGAGATAAAGCTTTAAAATACCAGGAGAAAGGCAACATATTAACTTAAACCAACAATAAGTGAAATTGGTTACTATCAGTTCCTTTCACTATAAGAAAGAAGTTGAGAAAAAAGGGTCTAATGGATAAATATGGATCTTGGAAGAGGACAGAATAGATATTTTAAAACTAGGCTTTGTTCTTCTTAAGATTGTTTTGGCTATTTGGGGTGTTTTTTTGCGGTTCCATTCAAATTATATAAAGTAAAAGACTGATATTTAAGATGTATACTGAGACTTAAAATATAAAGCTCTAGGATGACAAGTATGGATAATACCTCTTTGCGGTGCCCATCATAAACTCTACGGGCTGGAAACCAGGAGTTCTGGGTTCTGATGTGCTACTGATAACTGAGTGACCTGGGATGGGCCATTCATCTTGCTGGTGCTCAGCTGCTTCATCTGAGGACTGAGAACTTTAGGCCAGATAGCTGATTGTGGAGTTCCTTCACATTCTAAAACTGTGATCCAAACCCAGGCTACCTTACCTGTGAGATCAGTCCCTTCTGGGAATATGAGGAGTTGAAGTGGTTCGTGGATATCACAGAAATAATCAATCATGTCTTCGAAATGGCACTTGTCATCCTTCCATTTCCTATGAATGAAGATATAGGCAGCAGCTTGCATGGCCCAACCTAGAATCAATTTAACAAGTATTTACATATAATTGTAATACCAATATCCACATATTTTTGAATATAATATTTCAGAATTTGGGGGTTTTACTATAAATTATTTACTTTCACAATAAACATCTCATGATATACCTCAAATTCAGCACTGATCTTGGATTAAATTATAGATACACCAGAGAATATTCTTAAAGGAGTCTGTTAAATTCTGGGATTTGCAAAACTCCCAAAAACCTCTTTTCAAGCCAAACTCAGCTATTAAAATACCAAGGAAAAAAAATGTCTTAATATTTACCAGTAACTCATGCAAAGTTAATGATCCTGACTTAAACAGACATTTTAACCAAGTTACCTATACAAGAGATATATGACTACATGTTATGGGGCTTACAAAGCAGTAAGCAAAGGATTGTTCTCAAGCCATGTATACAGGAATGGTCTTTAACACTTCCCTTTCTGTACTACTCAATCTCTAAATCCAATTGCTATTTTTAATGTAACCTCTTCTTTAGAGTTATTTTAAAAAGAAAATATGCAATGCCTATTAAACAAGTTAATCAGAGCATACACTGTGATCACGCTCCCTTTCTCTAAGGCAAATTCAACCTTGCTACTGAAGAGGCAGCCCTAGATGAGTCAGGTTTTTCCCAGCTGGCATCCCTCCCTAGCCAGAAATGACTACAACTACTGTGGTAAATACCTACTTAAGGCAGACGATCAGTAGTCTATTCAATAGTCCATGAAGCATGAAACCCTTGGCCCATACACAGTAACTATCTTGGCCAATCAAATGTTCTCTCTCAGAAATTTTACCTGGGACCATGCAGAAAACAAATTGATGTATTAGACAAATGGATATACAAAAAAGCAGGTAATAGAGATAACAGCACCTGATGCAAAATAAAGGCAACACACTGTAATGAAGACCTAAACAACCCCTGCTGCTGAGGCACCTAAAGCTGACTGTGATCCAGAACAAAAGACAGCTTTGCATAAGGGCTGGCCAGTCTTTAGGTTCACCTCTTGGATATCCACAAGAGTCCATCTCCCTTATTGCCATGCGTATCTTCACAATATACTTTTATTATCTCAGCTTAGAGGGGATGAATGGTAGTTTCTTGCAAACAAACACAGCTAAAACAATAGTTATCATTTAGTAAATACAGCAGTAGCTGAGAATATATAAAATTATCATTAAATCATTCGTCAATGATTTAAAAAACTGTAGGACTTTATTTGGTTTGAATAAGTCCAAACTACAATACTGTGTCCTACAAATATAAGTAAGCATACACCCAAAAAAATCTACTTTAGTATAGGTCTTGCTAATATGCGTCCAACTGCTGCTCACCCACAGTATTTACTGCCAGTCATAACCCCCTGTACTGGAAGTGATCCCACACGTGCCCCCTCTACAAGTCTCTCCTCTTTTACCTGAGGACACCTACACCCACAGTGCAGTTTGTAGGCAGTGTAATAACTCTGGAGTGAGACTGCCTGGCTTAGAATCACAGCTCCACCACAAACCAGTTGTTCAGATTTAAGCCTTTGTCCCTCATCGACCCCAAATGTAAAAATAAGCTTAATGCTACAGTAGTACTTACCTGATAGGAGTTATTTTAAGAAACAAGTAAGATTATTTAGCACAAAGTATTTGGTAAGTCATAGCTGTTATTATTATGATTAAGAAATTACAATAATACCAAGGATATTGCATCAAGGAACATAAAAATGTAACAAAGTTCCCATTCACAATTGCCCACCCCACTCTAGTGATTTAGAAATTACAAGCTCTATTTTATTATTCTAAAGGTGATGTTTAAATTTTTTTCACCTTTCTATTTTTGGCAAACATTTAAACTTAAATAATTCTATCAACATTGAGTTCATAATCTCGCTCCCTCAAAACGATTCTTTCCCCTTGTCCCTCTCCCAGGATTTGCAGACGTCGTCCTACAGGTCCCCACATTGCTATTATTACTACTGCTGCTCCCCCAAACTGTTATTATTATTACTACGACTGGTCCTTATGCTTCACAGGAATATTTTTAATTATTTAGACTTGACTTAATAAGTTTGTTGGCTTCTCTTATCATTGTTTCTTATATCCTACGTCCTTCTGTTAGTCCTCCATAAGGAATTTCTTTCAAAAAATATTTGAGTCTTCTCATTTCTGAAATGCACTTTTTTTGTTTTCAATTTTGGAGGCTAGTTTGGCTTCAAACAGAACTTAAGATTTCAAATAATTTTCCCCTCAGAATTTCAAAAGTTTTTTTCCCACAGTCTTCTATCACTTGATATGGCTAATAAGACATCTGATATTAATCTGATTTCTGTAGATAACCTCATTTTTTCCCTTCTAGAAGCTTAACTGATTTTCTCTTTATTCTTGGTTTTGTGAAAACTTCACCAGTGTGAATCCAGGTATGCAACTTTTTCATTAATTCTGCTCAGCAATTGGTACACTCTTCCAATATGAGTCTCTTTAACATTGGGAATATTCTTTCCATTATTTAAGGAAACATTAGTTTTTCTCTTCTTCATTCTCTCAGACTTTCTATTTGGAACTTCTCTTAGATAGATGTTAAAACTTGGATTTGTCCTCATACTTTTCAATTCCTTTCATTTGACACAGTGTTTAAGGAAAATCTTTCAGCTTGTTCATCTAAATCATTAATTTGATCTTCAGCTGTGTCTGGTCTACTAATTGAGTTTATTTCAGCAATCAACTCTTTAATTTGCAAAATTTACAACTGGTTCTTTATCACAGAAGCCAATTTTTATGAACAAACAGCAAAAACTATAATAAGCTACGACAAATACAAAAAGGAGTAATTTTAATAAAAATGTTTACTGAATGGTTACTATGGCCCTAGTACTGTCCTAAGCATTTCTCATTAATTAATTCAATTAATTATCAAGACAACTTTATGAATTAGGTAAAATTATTATTCCTATTTTATGGATGAGGAAACTAAGGCACATTGAGACTCAAAGAACAGTAAGTGGTAAAACCAGGTTTCTTTTTTTTTTTTTAATGCATAAAACGTTTTTTTTTTTAATTTTTTAAAAATGTTTTGAAATAGTACACAACTTCAACCTGTGTGCTCCTCTCCAATCCAATTCCACTGACTCCCTACCTAGAGGTAACTTCTGTCCTGAATGTTCTCCCTTACTTTAAATTTTTTTAAATTGTGGTAAAATACACATAAAATTTATCATTTTAACCATTTTTTAAGTATACAGTTCAGTAGCATTAAGTACATTCACATTGTTGCGCAACCAATTGTCAGAATTCTTTTCATCTTTCAAAACAGAAACTCTGAACCAATTAAACCCTTCATTCCTCCTCTCTCAAGGCCTAGCAGCCACCCTTCTACTGTCTTTATGAATTTGACTGTTTTAAATACCTTAAAACCAGGTTTCAAATGCAGATTTCTGGGGCCAAAGCTGATGTTTTTAACCACTGTACTAAACATCCTCTTTGCAATATTTACTTGAATCTCTCTAAGGGTACTAGTTAAACATAATATAAATTCTCCTCAGAGAAATATCTATTCCTTAGAGAGTCTATTCCTAGACTTTCTTTAGAGCTGTGTATTTTCCTCAAACGTTAATTCTGCATTGTCTTCATATTTGTAAAGGATGTTCTAGACTGAACAATACTGAAAGGTTGAGTATATTTCTCCATTCCAAGTGAGAATATCTGTTGCTCTCTTGGGGAAAGGGAGCAGTAGGAAGACTTATGGGGCCGTGTCATAAAACTTTTCTCATATCTTGTATATGTTTCAGAAATCCCAGAAAGGGAAGTAAAATGACTGAATCAGCCTCTTGGATCTCTCCTCTGAAGATACGATTCTTCCCCTTTGTGACTGCCTTCTCATGTCCCATTTATACATCACTAATGCTTTTGAATCTTTTTTACTCCCTTTAGCTTCAACATTTTTCTCCCTTTTATAAAATCACAGGAAGACCTTGTGAGTCTTTTTCTTCCCATTTCATTGCCATCAATACACATTATTCATGTTTAAAGCAATATCCAGATTTTTCTTAACATTCCTGGGGTCCTCATATAGTTTCTGACATTTATCTCATAAGTCTATGGGCTGGTAAATGACAGTGCAACTGATCCTGTCATTTGAAATTAGTCTCTATAACTTGCCTGTTTCATACTTTTTCCACTGGAGGACATTTCACCTGTCACCTGAACTTCTCAGACAAGGACTGAGAGTCTGGCAGGTTTATAAAGACAGATTCTGGGGATGCTGGCATGGCTCTGTTTCCACCATCTTCTTTCAAAAACCCCATTTACATTATCAGCAATGCCTTCTCAAAGTATGCCTGAGCATGCTCTATTGTCCAAAGATACCCCATAAATTTAGAACCTTGTTTTCCTTGGCTTACATTTTCTTTTATCAAGTTTTAGAGTTGGCTAGAAAAAACAAAACAAAACAAAACTATCTACTTGAGTGTATTTTTAACATTATGCATTCTTTCTCCATAAAAAGTCAGCCCTTTTCAGTATTTTCATTTCCCTTGTTCCATTTTAGTGTAGATGAACATACAGTTAACCCTTGATTAACATGGGGGTTAGGGGTGCCTACCCCCCAAGCACACTCGGAAATTCCACCTATAACTTTAACAGTCACCCCCACCATATCCATGGTTACCTATCTGCAGGTTCAAACCACCACAAATTGTACTGTAGTACATGTTCACTGAAAAAAATACACATGTAAGTGGACCCATGCAGTTCAAACTTGTGTTGTTCAAGGGTCAACTGCAGTTAAGAGAGTCATAAAAATATCTATACTACTCACCCATGTGCTAAAAAGTGAACTTCAGAGATAGATTACTTTATCATTGTTGTCCATGTATTTATTAACTCATTATGGTATCTACTATGGGACTATGAATGCAATAACAGAAACAAAAAGCAATGTGTAAGAGATAAGACAAACTGTTCTCTTCAACATATTTTCAATCCTGAATACAGGCTGTGGATGCAACCAAGGAAATGCTACCCATAGGCCTCTATTAAATGAGAATGAGTGATAATATGAACAAATGCAAATTTTATACAAAGTCATATCACAATAATCATGAGCAAATACTATATTTACTGACTGCAGTTATGCATAACGATGGTCATACAATTAAATCCAGAACAAGTTCTATTTCATGGAATGTCAACCTATGTCAGCATTTAGCAAAATGCCACTCCAAGTTAGGGAAGCTCCGTCTTCTTTGAACTCACATTTAAAATTAGGTAATGCTCTCTACATCCCTCCTCTGAGATAATTAACTTACATGGCTCTGGCTTTTAAAACATTGAGAGGAGGCAGGTAATCAATTCTATGTCTTTTCCCTGTAATAATTCTTTTAGAGTATGCCTATATCATTAGGTTTCAAATGTGCCTGTGCTGAAAATACAAGACAGAAATCAAAGTATAAAATATGAGCAGGCAATTAAATAATACCCTAAAGGAAACTCAATTCTAAACATAATTTCAAATTTGAAACACCACAAATTTGAAAAACCACAAAATGGAGAAAAATGGAGAAAACCACCACTGGACTCCACAAAGAGATGATTATATTGGTATCCACCTGCAGAAAGTAGAACATCTTGCTTTTCAGGGTTCACTCTATGGTAGAACTAAAACCTATCTTTCATACTATGTGAGATTTGCCATTTAATCAATATTCTATATGGAGTGCCATCTGAGATACCTATTCCTGTTGTAAAACTGATTCCTAACCTAAGTATATTACTAGCTCTATACACTGAGAGAGGCAGTAGCCACTAGCATGTGGTTAGCAGAATAATGCCCCCACAAAAGATATCCACATCCTAATTTCCAGAAGTGTGAATACATGATGTGGCAAAGAAGAATTAAGGATGCTAGTCAGCTGAATTTAAAATAGGGAGATTATTCTGGATTAGCCTGGTGGGCCCGATGTAATCATAAAGGTCCTTAAAAGTGGAAGATGGAGGCAGGGAAAGACAGTGTCAGAGTGATGTGATGTGAGGAGGACTCAACTGGTCCTTGCTGGCCTTAAAGATGGAGGAAGGGAGCCAGAAGCCAAAAATGTGAGTGACCAATAGCAACTGGAAATGTCAAGGAAATAGACTCTACACAGAGCCTAAAGAAAGGATGTGGTTCTGCCAATGCTTTGATTTTAGTCCAATGTGCCCTACAGAGACCTCTGACCTCCAGAACTATGAGATAATAAATGTGTGTGGTTTAAGCAACTCCATTCATGGTACAAGCAGTAAAAGAAAACTAATACAGAGCACAATCAGTGTCCAGATCTTAGTTTCTAACACCTTTCTTTAGTCAAAGGAACTAGGGTTCCTCAGGAAAATGCTGAGTCTAGGGCCTGGCCAGGGAAAATACAAGAATCCTGCACCACCAGAAAATAAGAAAATTATTAAAAGAGAGAGGAAAAAAAAAAATGGGGACCTAAAAGGAAATAAGCCAAACGGAAAAAAAAAAACAAAAACCCAATGGCCAAAGCTGGAACAATTTCAGCAGCAAAATAAATAATAATACTGGATTATAACCCAAAGGATAAAATAAATATTTATAAGTTCATATTGGCTTAATTAAAATGAGTAGAAGGGACAAATCTCCTCCACAGAATTGCAAATAAAATAAGTAGATACTTCCCACTCCAGGAGGTAAACTTAATTCCCCCCACCCACAACCAGCCCTTGTACGTGGACTGTTCTTGCTGAATAAAATAGCGAGAGGAGAAAAGACTGTGGTGCAAAGCCCTGGCAGACACCACCTTAACCAAATGATTACAGTTAACATCACCTGTGATAAGCCAGGCTGATATCATGAACCTTCCTGATGAGATGAAAAAGTCACTTCACAGCCGTGGGGCTTTCCCCCAAAACCCATAACCCCCAACAAATCATGAGAAAATGTCATGAAAAGCAAATGCAAAACAAACTCAAAATGAGGGACATTCTACAAAATGTCCAACCAGTTCTCTTCAAAAACACTAAAATAGACTGCCACAGAATGGAGGAAGACTAGGAGACATGGTGATCCAAAAAACAGAAACAAAAACAAACAAAACGAACAAAAGAACCCACGGGATCCGCAACTGGATCCCAGAACAGAAAAAGGACATTAGTGGAAACACTGGTGAAATCTGAATAGTCTGATCTTAACAGTCTGTAGTTGTAGTTAATAATATTGTACCCTTGTTAATCTCTTGTTTTGACAAATGTTCCACAGCTGTGTAAGAGGTTAACATTAGGAGATGGGTGAAAATATGAAAATTTTCTGTACTATCTTTGCAAACATTCAATAAATCTAAAATTATTTCATATAACAAGGTATTTAAGAACATCTAATGTTAATACAAACTTCTGTTTAATTAAAAAATACATGAATAACATTGCATTCTAAAATCAAAGACCTAAGTGTTCTTATTTGGTTGTTCTTAGTATGCCATTTATTTGATTGTCATAGTTGAAGATTATCAGTAACATTTCTAAGACACAGTTTGGACATTATTTTTATTGTGGAAGGACACGTTAAATCTTGACTCCATGATATGTCCCTGCGTGGCATTCATTACAGTGATATAACTCTCAAAAATATCTGACTTCAAGCATAAGGAAAATAATTTCCACAAGATTTATGAACAAGAATAAACAAGGAAAAAAAGGCCATACTGTGTTTTGTAAACTCCCCTAATGACATATATAATAAACACAACAGCTAACTCAATTTTTCCCCAGAATTACAATGTTGCCTTTCTCTTTAAAAATACTATTACAATTTATAGTACTTACTTAGCCACAAAGGACAACTGAAGGCACTAAAATCAAGTTAACTACTGAAATTAAGGTTGGAAAACAAACTATAAAGTACACTGGGTGCATCTCTCCTATCGTTTTACTATTATTGTAAAACACCCTTTTCAAAGATGGCTCAAATTGATCACCGTAAGACTGACTGACTTTGTGCTTCTCTACTAAATGCAAAGGAGACAGAAAACCCTAAAAGGTCCCTCCAAATTCTTTTACTGCTTTCTCCTAAAATCGCCCTGTGATAAAAACATGTATTTTAGGTACTTTTTAGAATCTACTTATTAATTTAGGCAAAGAAATTCCTTAATTTCCAATAGAATTGCGGGTACTGAAAGGCCTAGAGTCAAAATATGCTTCATAGCTCACATCTGGGATATCTCACAGCCTGAAGCAATGCAGCTGCCTGAGGTATTAGAGACAAGTCACATCAACAGGATATCCAATTTAGGTAAGCAACTATAGTAACTCCAGTAAGCAACTGACCGAATAACCTTAAAGCCCAGAACCATTTCTCCTAACCAAGGAATCTGTCAACTTCCACACAGCTCAGAACTTAAGCTTTGTTAAGAAGTCAGCTAACACAGTCAAGACAAAAGCTTCACTTGGTTACTTAGATCTCAATGTAATCCTAAAAAATTACTTAGTTCTCAATGTGATTCTAGAAAGAAGTATAATCCTGGTATATACTGCGTGGCACATGACTTAACTAAATTAAACCTTTGTTTCCAATGGCTTTCCCTCCCTCCCTGGCAAAAAAAAAAAAAAAAGCATCAAAACATCTCAGCCAAGCAACCCTGGCAACTGAAACTACAAAGTCACAACTACAAAAACCTATTTTTCAACTACCAGTAGAACAGCTAAGATGAAAATGATCTATGTTATGTATCTGAAAGCACATAGAGTTGTATGTGATATCTAGCCATAGAACTAAAACATTTTAATATACTGTCTACTATATTTCTTTTGAATCTAATTTTCTAGTTTTCATAAAAATCTTAATTCACGATAACCATTTATAAAATTTACTGAACGAGTAAATCAATCATTGGATACTTATTTTAGCTTGGTGAAATCTGGAAAGAAGTTATATCAGGATGCTTTGGGCTATAAATAACCGAATACCAATCTGAAAGTCATATAGACACTCTGGGTGTATGTGTCTCACAAAAAAATGAAGTATGGCCCCAAGGGCTGGTTCAGAAGCCAGGCTCTCACATTCTATTTGGCCATCCTCTTGGATGCAAGATGGTTGCAGCAGCTTCAAGTATGATGTGCTCTATTGTCACAATAATGTCCCAAAGTAGGAAAGGAGATGCATCATCCCTTCATGAACCTCTTTAATTAAGGACGAAAATCTTTCCCAGAGCCTCCTAACAAGGAGTCTCCCTATTCCCTTTAGTGGGACTGGCTGATAGGAGGCTGAGGAAGGCAACATGAGATATTTTCATCCTCTGTCACTGGATGTGCATATCACAGAAATACATTGTTAAAAATAGTGAAACATTCTCTCTGGCCTTTGGGCATTAATAGTAACAAATGCAACAACACAGGAAAGAAGGCTGTTGTAAAACCTTCCATGATTTAGATACAGTAGGAAGCAATAAAATAATCAATCCTTGTGGCCAGATGACAAGAAAATTTGCTATGAGTTACAACTACAGTTTAGACATTAAGTAGCTAGGAATCCTTGACTAGAAGCCCCCTTTGAAGAAATAGTCGCAGAGGGAGCGTCAAATATATTTTATTTGCTGTGGAGATTCCTTCTAGGAAGTCCCAAACAGCTGTTATTCAGGGTGACTAGACTCACTTACCTGATGCAGTTAATAAAGCTGATGCCTCAGGTGTACCAAAGAAACTGGCAGGAGTGGGGTGTTACTGATACTGACTTCTTTTTGTTTTTTCCTGCTCCAAGTCTGAATTTTAACTTTTTTTAAATTGGGGTATAGTTGTAGTATAATGTTGTGTTAGTTTCTACTGTACAGTGGAGTTCCCTGTGCTATATACAGCAGGTTCTCATCAATTATCTATTTTATACATATTAGTATACATGTCAGTCCCAATCTCCCAATTCATCTCACCCACCCCCATCTCCCCCCTTGCTGTCCATACATTTGTTCCCTACATCTGTGTCTCTATTTCCACCTTGCAAACTGATTAATCCACACCATTTTTCTAGATTGCACGTACATGCATTAATATATATTTGTTTTACTTTTTCTGACTTACTTCAGTCTGTATGACAGTCTCTAGGTCCATTCATGTCTCTACAAATGACCAAATTCCATTCCTTTTTGTGGCTGAGTAATACTCCATTGTATATATGTACCACATCTTCTTTATCCATTCATCTGTTGATGGACATTTAGATTGCTTCCACGACCTGGCTATTGTAAATAGTGCTACAATGAACATTGGGGTACATGTGTCTTTTTGAATTATGGTGTTCTCTGCGATTATATGCTCAGTAGTAGGACTGCTGGGTCATACGGTAATTTCATTTTTAGTTTTTTAAGGAAGCTCCATACTGTTCTCCATTGGCTTTATCAATTTACATTCCCACCAACAGTGGAAGAAGGTTCCCTCTTCTCCACACCCACTCCAGTATTTATTCTTTGCAGATTTTTTAATGATGGCCATTCTAACCAGTGTGAAGCGATACCTCATGTAGTTTTGGTTTGCATTTCTCTAATAATTAGTGATGTTGAGCAGCTTATGTGCCTCTTGGCCATCTGTATGTCTTCTTTGGTTTTTTTTTTGTTTTTTTTTGGCACACCGGCTTAGTTGCTCCACAGCATGTGGCATCTTCCTGGAGCTGGGATCGAACCTGTGACCTCTGCATTGGCAGGCGGATTCTTAACCACTGCGCCACCTAGGAAGCCCCTGTATGTCTTCTTTGGAGAAATGTCTGTTTAGGTCTTCTGCCTATTTTCTGATTGGGTTTTTTTTTGTTTTTGTTTTTGTTTTTGATATTGAGCTGCATGAGCTGTTTATATATTTTGGAAATTAATCTTTTGTTGATTCATTTGCAAACATTTTTGATCATTCTGAGGGTTGTCTTTTTGACTTTTTTATGGTTTCCTTTGCTGTGCAAAAGCTTTTGCTTCATTAGGTCCCATTTGCTTATTTTTATTTCCATTACTCTAGGAGGTGGGTAAAAAAAGATCCTGCTGTGACTTATGTCAAAGAGTGTTTGTCCTGTTTCCCTCTAAGAGTTTTATAGTGTCTGATCTTACATTTAGGTCTTTAATCCACTTTGAATTTATTTCTGTGTATGGTGCTAGGAAGTGTTCTGATTTCATTCTTTTACATGTAGCTGTCCAATTTTCCCAGCACCACTTGTTGAAGAGACTGTCTTTTCTCGCAATCCATGTATATCCTTCCCTCTTCTGTCATATATTAGGTGACCACAGGTGCTGAGGTTTATCTCTGGGCTTTCTATTCTGTTCCACTGATCTATATTTCTGCTTTTGTGCCAGTACCATATTGTCCTGATTACTGTAGCTTTGTAATATAGTCTGAAGTCAGGGGGTATGTTACTCCCAGCTCCTTTTTTTCCCCCTCAAGACTGCTTTGGGGTTTTTTTGTGTCTCCATACAAATTTTAAGATTTTTTTTGTCCTAATTCTGTGAAAAATGCCGTTGGTAATTTAATAGGGATTGTGTTCAATCTGTAGATTGCTTTGGGTACTACAGTCATTTTCACAATATTGATTCTTCCGATCCAAGAACATGGTATATCTCTCCATCTGTGTCATATTTGATTTCACTCATCAGTGTCTTACAGTCTTCTGAGTACAGGTCTTTTACCCCCTGAGGTAGGTTTATTCCTATTTTATTATTTTTCTTGCAATGGTAAATGGGATTATTTCCTGAATTTCTCTTTCTGATCTTTTGTTGTTAGTGTATAGGAATGCAAGAGGTTTCTGTGTATTAGTTCTGTATCCTGCAAGTTTACCAAATTCATTGATTAGCTCTAGTAGTTTTCTGGTGGCTTCTTTAGGATTTTCTATGTATAGTATCTTGTCATCTGCAAACAGTGACAGTTTTACTTCTTTCCCAATTTGGATTCCCTTTATTTTTTTTACTTCTTTGATTGCTGTGGCTAGGACTTCCAAAACTCTGTTGAATAATAGTTGCAAGCATGGACATCCTAGTCTTGTTTCAGATCTCAAAGTAAATGCTTAAAGATTTTCACTATTGAGAATGATGTTTGCCGTGGGTATGTCATATATGGCCTTTGTTATGCTGAGGTAGGCTCCCTCTATGCCCACTTCCTGGAGAGTTTTTATCATAAATCGTTGTTGAATTTTGTCAAAAGCTTTCTATCTATTGAGAGGATTATATGGTTTTTATTTTTCAATTTGTTAATATGGTGTATCATATTGATTGATTTGTGTATATTGAAGAATTCTTGCATCCCTTGGATAAACCTCACTTGATCGTGGTGTATGATGTGTTGTTGGATTCTGTTTGCTAGTATTTTGTTGAGGATTTTAGTGACTGTTCATCAGTGATATTGGCCTGTAATTTTCTTTTTTTCTGACATCTTTGTCTGGTTTTGGTATCAGGGTGATGGTGCCCTCTTAGAATGAGTTTGGAAGTTTTCCTTCCTCTGCAATTTTTTGGAAGAATTTGAGGATATGTGTTAGCTCTTCTCTAAATATTTGATGGAATTCACCTGTGAAGTTGTCTGGTCCTGGACTTTTGTTTGTTGGGAGATTTTTAATCACAGTTTCAATTTCATTACTTGTGACTGGTCTGTTCATATTTTCTATTTCTTCCTGATTCAGTCTTGGAAGGTTATACCTTTCCAAGAATTTGTCCATTTCTTCCAGGCTGTCCATTTTATTGGCATATAGTTGCTTATAGTAGTCTCTTATGATGCTTTCTATTTCTGCAGTGTCCATTGTAACTTCTTTTGCATTTCTAATTTTATTGCTTTGAATCCTCTCCCTCTTTTTCTTGATGAGTCTGACTAAATGTTTATCAATTTTATTTATCTTCTCAAAGAACCAGCTTTTAGTTTTACTGATCTTTCCTGCTGTTTTATTTGTTTCTGTTTCATTTATTTCTGCTCTGATCTTGATGATTTCTTTCCTTCTACTAACTTTGGGTTTTGTTTGTTCTTCATTCTCTAGATTCTTTAGGTGTAAGGTTAGATTGTTTATTTGAGATTTTTCTCATTTCTTGAGGTAGCATTGTATTGCTATAAACTTCCCTCTTAGAACTATTTTTGCTGCATCCCATAGGTTTTGGACTGTCATATTTTCATTGTCATTTGTCTCCATGTATTTTTTTATTTCCTCTTTGATTTCTTCAGTGATCTCTTGGTTATTTAGTAGCATATTGTTTAGCCTCCACATCTTTGTGTTTTTTACAGTTTTTTTCCTGTAATTGATTTCTAATCTCATAGCATTGTGGTCAGAAAAGATGCCTGATACAATTTCAATTTTCTTAAATTTACCAAGGCTTGATTTGTGACCCATGATTTGATCTATCCTGGAGAATGTTTCACGTGCACTTGAGAAGAAAGTGTGATCTGCTGTTTTTGTATGAAATGTTCTATAAATATCAATTAAATCTATCTGATACAATGTGTCATTTATAGCTTGTGTTTCCTTATTTATTTTCTGTCTGGATGATGTGTCCATTGGTGTAAGTAAGGTGTTAAAGTCCCCACTATTGTGTTACTGTCAATTTCCCCTTTTATAGCTATTAGCACCTGCCTTATGTATTGAGGCTGCTCTTACGTTGGGTGCATATATAATTTTTATCTCTTCTTCTTGGATTGATCACTTGATCATAATGCAGAGTCCTTCCTTGTCTCTTATAACATTCTTTATTTTAAAGGCTACTTTATCTGATATGAGTATTGCTACTCCAGCTTTCTTTTGATTTCCATTTGCATGGAATATCTTTTTCCATCCCCTCATTTTCAGTCTGTATGTGTCCCTATGTCTAAAGTGGGTCCCCTGTGGACAGCATATATATGGGTCTTGTTTTTGTATTCATTCAGCCAGTCTGTGTCTTTTGGTTGGAGTATTTAATCCACTTATATTTAAGGTGATTATCAATATGCATGTTTTTATTACCATTTTCCTAATTGTTTTGCTTTTGCTTTTGTAGATCCTTTTCTTCTCTTGTGTTTTTCGCTTAGCGAAGTTCCTTTAGTATTTGTTGTGGGGCTGGTTTGGTGGTGCTGAATTCTCTTAGCTTTTGCTTGTCTGTAAAGCTTTTGTTTTCGCCAATAAATCTGAATGAGATCCTTGCTGGGTAGAGCAATCCTGGTTGTAGGTTTTTCTGTTTCATTGTTTTAAATACATCCTGTCACTCCCTTCTGGCCTGCGTAGTTTCTGCTGAAAAATCAGCTGATAACCTAATGGGCATTCCCTTGTGGCTTTCAATATTCTTTCTTTACATTTAATTTTTGATAGTTTGATTAATATGTGTCTCACTGGGTTTCTCCCTGGGTTTATATTGTATGGGACTCTCTGAGCTTCTGGGATTTGATTGACTATTTTCTTTCCCATGTTTGGGAAGTTTTCAACTATAATCTCTTCAAATATTTTCTCAGACCCTTTCTTTTTCTGTTCTACTTCTGGGACGCCTATAATTTGAATGTTGGTGCATTCAGTGTTGTCTGAGGTCTCTGAGACTGTCCTCAATTCTTTTCATTCTTTTTTCTTTATGCTGCTATGTTGCAGTTATTTCCACCATTCTATCTTCCAACTCACTTATCCGTTCTTCTGCGTCAATTATTCTGCTACTGATTCCTTCTAGAGTATTTTTCATTTCAGTTATTGTGTTGTTTATCACTGTCTGTTTGCTCTTTAGCTCTGCTAGGTCCCTTTTATTAAATGTTTCTCGTATTTTCTCCACTCTATTTCTGAGATTTTAGATCATCTTTAATATGATTACTCTGAATCCTTTTTCAGATAGACTGCCTATTTCCTCTTCATTTGTTTCGTCTTGTGGTTTTTACCTTGTTTCTTCATCTGCTGCATATTTCTCTGTCTTCTCATTTAACTTACTGTGTTTGGGGTCTCCTTTCCAAAAGCTGCAGGGTCATAGTTTCTCTTACTTCTGGTGTCTGCCCCCAGTGGGTGAGGCTGGTTCAGTGGCTTGTGTAGACTTCCTGGTGGTGGGGACTGATGCCTATGTTCTGGTGGGTGGAGTTGCATCTTGTCCCTGTGATGGGCAGGGCCATGTCCAGTGGTGTGTTCTGGGGTATCTGTGAACTTAATATGACTTTAGGCAGCCCGTCTGCTACTGGGTAGGGTTGTGTTCCTGTCTTGCTAGTTGTTTGGCATGACGTGTCCAGCACTGGAGCTTGCTGGCCACTGGGTAGAGTCAGGTCTTAGTGTTGAGACAGAGGCTGGGATAGCGCTCAACAATTAATATTTAATGGAGCGAGAAGGTCTCTGGTGGTCCACTGTCCTGGACTCGGCTCCCCCGCCTAGAAGCTCTAGGACTGACCCCCAGCTGGAGCACCAAGACCCTGCAAGGTAGATGGTGTGGAAGAAAAGGGGTGGGGGTGGGGGGGAACAAACAGACAAAACCCCAACACAAATGGTAAAAGCAAAAATAAACAGGCAAAATCACACAAAGAAGCATACACACTCACAAAAAGAAAAAAAAGAGAGCAACCAAACCAATAAACAAATCCCAAAATGAAAACAGAGACTAAAAACTAAACTAACTAAAACATAAAACCAAAAACAAATCAAATGCAGAAAGCAAACTAAAAAAAGGGCAAAGAAAGCATAAAACACACAGAAAAGATCCAGAAAAAAATGTAAAGACAAAAGATGAAAACAAAAGGGAAGAATACAAAACAAAGAAGGAAAAATAGAAAAATATACAATATAGTTAAAAAAAATAATAAAATAAAGTTAAAAATAAGATAAATACAAAGAAAAAACAAGGAAAAATACAATATAAAGAAAAAGTAAAGTACAAATAGGATAAAATAAATAAAATTTAAAACATATTAAAAATAAATGCATAAAAAAGGAAAATAAGAATTAAAAGAATAGTAAAAAAGAACAACAGAACAAAACAAACATAAAAAATAGTAATAATGTTTTCCTGTGGCCTCAGCTGTCAGTGTCTGTGACCCCACAGTGAGCCACAGCCAATCCCTGCCTACCCAGGAAGTCCTCCAATACTTCTAGGTAAGTCGCTGGACCTGTGTGGGAACTGCAGGGCCAGCTCAGACTCTGATCTGGCCTTACTCCCATTTATACTCACACCCAAAGTCCACAGCCTCAATTGCGGGAACATTCATTGTCTTTTCAGGTATTCCAGAGATGCAGGCGTTACCAAGCCGACTGTGGTGATTGAATCCACTGCTCCTGCAGCTACACGGAGAGATTGCCCCTCCTCTTCTTTGGTCACATAGCCCCTGGGGTTCAGCATTGGTTTTGGCCCTGCCTCTGCATGTGGGCTGCCGTCAAGTGTCTGTTCCCCACCCAGGCAACAGGGGGCGAAAGCAGCAGCTGATTAGGGCTCACTTGCTCACTCAGGCCAGGGAGAGGGAGGGATACAGCAGTCACAATTGGGATGTGTGGGGAGTGCCTGTGGCAGCAGGCGCTGGCATGAAGTTGCAACAGCCGGAGGCACAGTGCATTCTCCGGGGGAAGTTGGCCCCAGATAGCAGATAGTGGGACCCTCAGCAGTGGCAGGCTGCACAGGCTCCCGGGAAGGTGTGGGCAGTGACCTGAACTTGCAAACAGAATCCTTGGCAGTGGCAGCAGTCGTGGCACATGCCTCTAGGGTCCGAGATAACAGCCGCAGCTTGTGCTCATCTCTGGAGCTTGAGTAGGCAGTGCCCTGCCATCTGTGGGCACACAGAGCAGGAAGCTCCTATGGCAGGCCCACCCCTTTCCTTGTGCACCCCCACAACAATGGTCTCTTGCCTCTCAGGCAGGCCCAGGCTTTTTCCTGGACTCTCTCCCGGCTGGCTGCACTAGTCCTCTACTGGCTGTCTTCACACAGCCAACCCAGTCCTCTCCCTAGGGTCTGACCTCCGAAGCCCGAGCCTCAGCAGCCAGCCCCCACTCACCTAGGTGGGCGAGCAGACAAGCATCTCAGGCTGGTGAGTGCTGGTCAGAAACTGAGCTTCTGTGTGGGACTCTCTCCACTTTGCCCTCCGCACACCTGTTGCTGCACTCGCCTGAGGCTCTGAAACTCCCCCTACACTGTTCCCACCACTGAGGGGGCCTCCTAGTGTGTGGAAAATTTTCCTCCTTCACAGTTCCCTCCCAGAGGCGCAGGTCCCGTCCTGATTGCTTTGTCTCTCTCTTTTTTTTCCTTTTGCCCTACCCAGTTATGTGAGGATTTTCTTGCCTTTTGGGGAGTCTGAGGTCTTCTGCCAATGTTCAGTAGGTACTCTGTAGAAGTTGTTCCACATGTAGATATACATTTGATGTATTTGTGGGGAGGAAGGTGATCTCCACGTCTTACTCCTCCACCATCTTGAAGATCTCCCCTGATACCGACTTTTGTGTATTTATCTTATTCTCTGAAGGGTAAAACAGGAGAGCAGTATGAAATGTTAAAATTTTTTAAAATTTATTTTTGGCTGCATCAGGTCTTAGTTGTGGCATGTGGGATCTTCATTGAGGCATGCGAGATATTTCATTGCAGCTCGTGGGCTTCTCTCCAGCTGTAGTGTGAGGGTTTCCTCTTCTCTAGTTGTGGCACACAGGCTCCAGGGCATGTGGGCTCCGTAGTTTGCGGCATGCAGGCTCTCTGCTTGAGGCGTGTGAGCTCAGTAGTTGTTGCATGAGGGCTTATTTGCCCCACAGCATGTGAGATCTCAGTTCCCTGACCAGGGATTGAACCTTGCATCCCCTGCATTGTAAGGTGGATTCTTTACCAGTGGACCATGAGGGAAGTCCCAAATGTTGTTAAATTTAAAAAAGGTCCACCAAACTGGATGGTGTCAAAGACATTTGTGGCTTAAAGATGGTTCTAGTTTTAGTGAATGTCCATTTCAAGTAGGAGGAAGCTGGGTAGGAGGAGAGTTTTCCTTCTCTCTGGAGATAAAGTTTGGTATTATAAACTGTAAATATCTCAAATAGAAAATTATCCATTCTTTGTCCTTAATATGATAGTTAATAAAATTAAGGTGACTTCAGTAAATTTAGTGATTCTTGAAAGTGTGTGAGAAATATCTTTATTTAAAGGGACTTACACCTAACACTTATAAATACATTAATGAAATGCACTTAAAACTGAAAATTTGACCACACAGAATGGATTATCTTTCCAGCTAACGTACAATCCTTGTTTTGCAGCATGTTCAAGTGTAATAGCAGCATGCACTATAATCACTGTTTCTCCAGTGTTTTGGACAAGGTGTACAATAGATTTTAACTGAGTAGTTTTTATTCATGACCTTTACAAGAGAAGAATGCTTATAAAACACCAAAGGCATATTTTTAAAATTCCAGTTATTTCTGTAAATCAGATTTGACCAAAATAACTTTTAATATTATGGCAGACAGGTTATATTCAGGGAGGCCAGACTCAGGAATAGCCTCTGACCCATTTTCAATATGCTTCTAAATAAAGCAGGACCACCACAGGGGCCTTTGAGGATACACTCAGACTTTGCATGCCTCGAACAAACTATGAATGGATAAACGTATTCATCAGAGGCCATGTTGTTGCTTCTCACTTCTCCCTGATCTCATTCTGAACAATCTAGATATATTTCACAATTTGTGGTTGTTCCTAGTTTTCACCATTCCCTTATGTTGCAGTTTGAGAAAAGCAGGACTAAATGACAATCTACTTTGAAATCATGAGGTATGTTAGGGAGATTTTTAGTTTAATCCATGACTAGGCCACTTTTTAAACCACTATCTGTTTAATGTTTACTCCTCTTTTTGTGCTTTCTAAAAGCCTCAAACCCTTTTGCCACTCAAGTGTGATTAATTAACAATCCAGAAAAACCAAGGAGCCATGAGCTGAGTGTGCCAAATGGCACACAAATTTCCTGGTACAAAACCACCAGGCAAATGGACTTTTTATGACACCTCTGAGTTTAGTATTATATTTCCTCTATTGTTACTAAGTGGCTATGAAGATAACTAAAAATAAAAATCTATGTCTAAACCAATATTATTAAATAGTTGAACTCTAACCATTGGACATTTTTTCCTTAAAATCTAACTTCACATACCTTAGCAGACTGTAAACAGTTTAGTTAGCTTAGCTTACCAAAACTCTTTATAACATGAACTGGAATCTAAACACTCTTAATGGTTTCTTTCCTAGCCTGTTATGTAAGTCTGTCACTTCCATACTTTAAGAAAAAACTTTCAAATTCTAAATTTTCATCCATTCTCCAAACTGGCACTACAGACATAAAGTATCATTTCCCTTTAGTCATTCATAAATGAACTAAAAGAACCAGATAATTATATTCCAAACTCTGGTAAGCAAACATTTATAAATAGCAACATTAAATACACCCTAAGGTCATGGCAACTGTCAACAAGCTAAGTCTAGCACAGTCTGAAGCAGGATAGAGCTGACAACTAAGACACATCCATTCTTTTCCCTTTCTTTCATTTTCCCTTGCAAACTCCGTTAATACTCCATTTGCAAACACACTCTGCTTTGTTTTATTTTTCCTGCCTACACTTTTGCCTTGCTTAATTTACTGTGCACTTATTCACTTTAAAAGTTCTAAAATCGGTTTTTTCTTCAATCCAAAATCTGTTCTCATTAATGGTTTGTATTTTCATGAACTCCTCTCAAATCTACAGATACTTTAAGAGATGTGAAAGCCACTCTGTAAGGAGCTTCTAACTTTTGGGAAAAGAAAATGGGAAAATGGGAAAGCTACGAATGAAATACATAGGAACTCAAAACAAGAGAGGAGACAGGTTAACAATGTTACAAATGAGTATACCAATGCAGAGTAAAAGGAAGTAAAGATTAGGTGGTCAGGGAAAGAGAACATAGGTCTGTGAGACACTGGAAAAACCAGAGGTCTAATATGGATCTCTGTAAGGCAAAAGGTGGGAGGGTGGGTGTCCCAAAGGGAACTACAAAAATAACAGGCAGCAGCAAATAACACTCTACTGGCATTTAATTTAATTCTCACAACCACCCAAAAAAGCTGTACTACTTTTTCAAATTGAGATGTAATTGATGCATAACATTACATTAGTTTTAGGTGTACAACAAAATGAATCCATAAATGTATGTGTCACAAAATGATGACCACAGTATGTCTAAGTGAATTATCTACCACCACACAGTTACAAATTTTTCTTATGATCAGAACTTTTAACATCTACTCTTAGCAACTTTCAAATATACAATAGAATATTATTAACCACAGTCACCATGCTGTACATTACATCCCCATAACTTATTTATTTTATGACTGGAAGTTTGTGCCTTCTGACCAACTTCACCCAGTTTGCCCACCCCCAAATCCTGGCCTCTGACAACCACCACCTGTTCTCTATATTCAATTCAGGGTTTGGGGGGTTTGTGTTGTTCTGTTTTATGCTATGTTATGTTATGTTATTTTAGGGGACTCCACATATAAGAGAGAGCATGTAGTATTTGTTTTCCTCTGTCTTACTTTTCATTTAACATGATGCCCTCAAAGTCCATCCAGGTGATACAAATTACAAAATATCTTTTTTTATAGCTGAATAATATTCCACTATCTATATTTACCATTTTCTTTATCCATTCATTTACAGATGGACACAGTTGTTTCCATGTCTTGGTTATTGTAAATAATGCTACAATGAACATGGGGGTACAGATATCTTTTCAAGTTAGTTTTTTTGTTTTCTTCCAATAAATAACCAGAATTAGAAATACTGGATCATATGGTAGTTCTATTTTTAACTTGGGGGGAAACTCCATATTGTTTTCCACTGTGGATGCACCGATGTACATTCCCACCCACAGTGCACAAGGGTTCCCTTTTCTCTATATCTTCATCAACACTTGTTATTACTCAGCTTTTTGTCAACAGCCATTCTAACGGGTGTGATGTGGTATCTTATGGTTTTGATTGGCATTTCCCTGATGATTAGTGCTGTTGAGCACCTTTTCATGTACCTGTTGGCCATCTGTATGTCATCTTTGGAAAAATGTCCATTTAGATCCTCTGCCCATTTTTTAATTGGATTGTTTGTTACTTTGCTACTGAGTTGTATGAGTTCCTCATATATTTTGGATATTAATCCTTTGTCAGATATATGATTTGCAAATAGTTTCTCCTATTCCACAGGTTGCCTTTTCACTTTCTTGATGGTTTCCTTTGTTGTGCAGAAGATTTTCAGTTTGATATAGTACAACTTATTTTTGCTTTTGTTTCCTTTGCTTTTGGTACCAAATACAAAAAATCATCACCAAGACCAATGTCAAGGAGCTTGCCATCTATTTTTTATTCTAGGATTTTTAAGGTTTCAGGTCTTATGTTCAAGTCATTAATCCATTTTGAGTTAATTTTTGTGTATGATATAAGACAGTCCAGTTTTCACAACACCATTTATTGAAAAGACTATCCCTTTTTTATTGTATACTCTTGGCTCTTTTGTCATAAATTAATTGATCATATATGTGTGGGTTTATTTCTGGGCTCTGTATTCTCTTGCACTAATCTACAAGTCTGCTTTTATGCCAATGCCATACTGTTCTGATTACTATAGTTTTGTAACACAGTCTGAGATCAGGAAGCATTATACCTCTAGCTTTGTTCTTTCTCAAGATTGCTTTGGCTATTCTGAGTCTTTGTGTTTCATACAAATTTTAGCACTGTTTGTTCTCTTTCTGTCAAAAAATGCCATTCGAATTCTGATAAGGATAGCACTGGATCTGTAGGTTGCTTTGGGCAGTATGGACTTTTAAACAATATTAAGTCGTCCAATCCATGAGCACAGAATATTTTTCCACTTATTTGTCTTCTTCAGCTTCTTTCATCAATATTATATAATTTTCAGAGTACAAGTATTTCACCTCCTTGGTTAAATTTATCGCTATTTTATTCTCTGATGCAATTGTAAATGGATTGTTTTCTTAATTTCTCTTTCTGATTAGTTTGTTATTAGCATATAGCAATGCAATAGATTTCTGTATATTAATTTTGACTGTGCAACCTCACTGAATTCATTTATTAGTTCTAACAGTTTTTTGCTGGAGTATTCAGACTTTTCTATATATGATATCATGTTATTTGCAAATAGTGACAGTTTTACTTCTTTTCTTCCAATTTGGATGCTATCTATGTAATTTATCTAATTTTGCCTAATTGCTCTGGCTAGAACTTCCAATATAATGTTGAATAAGAATGGAGAGCATGGGCATCCTTGCCTTGCTCCTGAACTTGGAAGAGAAGCTTTCAGCTTTTTGTTATCATTAAGTCTGATGTTAGCTGTAGGCTTCTCATATATGTCCTTTAATATATTCAAATACATTCCCTTTATACAATACCTTGTTGAAAGTTTTAATCCTTAATGTAGGTTTAAATTTTGTCAAATGCTTTTTTTTGTTGCATCTATTGAGATGATCAGATAATTTTTATCCTTCCTTTTGTCAATGTGGTATATCTTACTGATTGATTTGAAGATACTGAACCATTTTTGCATCCCTAGGATAAATCTCACTTGATCATGGTATGTTATCCTTTTAGGGTATTATTTTGTTTGCTAATATTTTGTTGAGAATTTTTACATCTATATTCATCAGGGATATTGGCCTGTAGTTTTCTTCTCTTGTGGCATCTTTGTTTGGTTTTGATATCAGGGTAATGCTGGCCTCATAAAATGACTTTCAAAGTGTTCCCTTCTCTTCTATTTTTTGTTTCCTTTTCATTTTTTGGCCATGCCACATGACATGTGGAATCTTAGTTCCCTGACCAGGGATCAATCCTGCACCCCCTGCATTGCAAGCACAGATCACTGGATCTCCAGGGAAGTCCCATCTTCTATTTTTTGGAAGAGACTGAGAAGGATTAGTATTACTTCTTTAAATGTTGGGTAGAATTCACCACTAAAGCCATCTGTTTCTGGACTTTTGTTTGTTGGGGGTTTATGATTACTGATTCAATCTCCTTACTAGTAATGGGTCTGTTCAGACTTTCTATTTCTTCATAATTCAGTCTTACAAGATCATATGTTTCTAGGAATTTATCCATTTCTTTTAAGTGTCCAATTTACTGGCATATAATTCTTCATAGCAGCCTCTCATGATTCTTTGTATTTCTGTGGTATTAGCTGTACATCTCCTCTTTCATTTCTGCTTATTTATTTGTGTCCTCTCTCTTTTTTTCTTGGCGAATCTAGCTAAAGCTTTGTCAATTTTATTTTTTCAAAAAACCAACTTAGTTTCACTGATCTTTTCTTTTCTTTTTTTTTTTTTTTTGGTGCACGGGCTTAGTTGCTCCATGGCATGTGGGATCTTCCTGGAGCAGGGATCAAACCCGTGTCCTCTGCATTGGCAGGTGGATTCTCAACCACTGCGCCACCTAGGAAGCCCCCCACTGATCTTTTCTATTGTCTTTTTAGTCTTTCATTTATTTCTTTCCTTCCTTCTAACTTTTATTTCCTTCCTTCTAATTTTGGGCTTCATTTGGTCTTCTTTTTCTAGTTCCTTGAGGTGTGAAGATAGGTTGTTTATTGAATTCCCCTCTTAGAATTACTTTTGCTACATCCCATAAGTTTTGGTGTGTTGTATTTCCATTTCCATTTGTTTCAAGGTAGTTTTTGATTTCTCTTTTGATTTCTTCTTTGACTCACTGGTTGTTCAGTAGTATGTTACTTAATCTCCACATATGCGAATTTTCCATTTTTTTCTTGTAATTGATTTCTGTTTCATAACATTGTGATCAGAAAACATGCCTTGGCATGATTTCAGTCTTCTTAAATGTAATAAAACTTGTTTTGAGGCCTAACAGATCTATCCTTGAGAATATTCCATGTGAACCTGAGAAAAATGTACATTTTGTTGCTTTTAGATGGAATGTTCTATATATGTCTATTAAATTATATGTTACACCAACTGGACTTAAGGTCAGTGTTTCCTTATTGACTCCTGTCTGCACGATCATCCACTGATGAAAGTGGGATATTAAAGTCCTCTACTATTACTGTATTGCTACTTCTCTCTTTAGGTCTGTTAAGGTTTGTTTATATATTTAGGTGCTCCTACGTTGAGTGCATAAATATTTATATGTTATGTCCCCTTGTTGGATTGACCCCTTCATCATTATGTAATGACCTTCTTTGTCTTTTATCACAGACTTTGTCTTAAAGTCTATTTTTCTCATATGAAATACAGCTAACTCAGCTTTCTTTTGATCTCCATTTGCATTGAATATCTTTTTCCATCCCTTCACTTTCATCTGTGTGTGTCCTTAGATGAGAGGTGGGTCTCTTATAGGCACCATAAAGATAGGTCTTGTTTTTTTAATCCATCAGCCACTTTTGTTTTTTGATTGAAGAGTTTAATCCATTTACATTTAAAGTAATTATTGATAGCTACGTACTTAAAGCCGTTTGTCAGTTTTGTGTCTGTTTTGTAATTCTGTTGTTCCTTATTTCCTCTCTTCCTCTCTTCCTTTGCGATTTTCTATAGTGGTAGGCTTAGATTTCTTTTTTTCTATCATTTGTGCATGCACTATAGTTTTTTGCTTTGTGGTTACCATGAGACATAAAATAATGTATAACAGTTGTCTTAAGTTGATGACAACTTAAGCAGGAACACGTTCTAAGGCTGTACATTTTTACTACTCTGTGTTTTATGTTTTTGAGGTCACAATTTACATCTTTTTTATCTTCTGTATCCCTTAAAAATTATTTATAGTTATTTTTAATATTTTTGTCTTTTAAACATTATTCTAGCTTTAGAAGTGATTAACCTACAACCTTTACAACATTAGATTATCCTGAATTTTACTATATATTTATATTTACCAAGGATATTTATAATTTCATGTTTCCCAGTACTAATTAGCACCTTTTCTTTCCAGCTTAAAGAAGTTCCTTTAACATTTCTTTGTAAGGTCAGACTAGGGATGATGGACTCTGAGCTTTTGCTTGTCCAAAAAACTCTTTCTCTCTCCAATTCTGAAGGACAACTTTTCCTGATACAGTTTTCTTGATTGGCAGTTTTTTTCTTTCAGCACTTTGAATACAGCATGCCACTCCCTAGTCTGCAAAGGTTCTGAAAAATATGCTGATAATCTTATGGGGGTTCCCTTGTACATACAAGTTGTTTTGCTGCTTTGAAAATTCTCTCCATGTCTTTAAATTTTGACACTTCAATAGTGTGTCTTGGTGTGAGTCTCTTTAAGTTCATCTTACTTGGAACTCTCTGGGCTTCCTGAATCTGGATATCTGTTCCCTTCCCCAGGCTGACATAGTTTTTAGCCATTGTATCTTCAGATAAGTTTTCTGCCCCTTTCTTTTACTCTTCTCCTTCCGGGACCCCTATAATGCAAATGTAGGACCACCTGATTTTGTCCCATAATTCCCTTAAGTTATCTTCAATCTTTTTCATTTTTTTCTGCTTGCTGCTTTCAGTGGATAAGTTCTACTACTCTGTCTTCTGAGTAGTAGACTACTAACCCTTTCTATTGCTTCATCTAAACTGTTAAACCCCTCTGTTTTCAGTTCAGTTACTGTATTCTTCAGCTCTGTGACTTCTTTCTTATACTTTCTCTTTGTTAAACTTCTCATGCATTCTCTTGAGCTCAATGAGCATCTTTAGGACTGTTATTTTGAACTCTTTACCACCAGGTAAATTACTCATCTCCGGTTCATGAAGGTCTTTTTCTAAGGTTTTATCTTGTTCTATAAACAGAGGCATATAGTCCTGTTTCTTCATTTTCCTTGACTCTCTGTGTTGGTTTCTATGCATTAGATAAAACACCCACCTCTCCCAGTTTTGTAGGAGTGTCATCCTATTGGACATGAACCTTATCATTCAACCCTGCTCTAGTTCTTGGTTGTCTCTTAAACCTTTGTGATTGTCCAAGCAGCCTACTTTATTCTTAGTGGCTCCTAGTAGTTGAGGATGGATGTGCCAGTGGGGAGGTTCTCAACACCCTGATTCAGGCCAATTGAAAGTCACACCCTCTGGTAGCAGCTTTTAAAGTATGCAAATATACTTCTTTCAGGAGAAGACTTGGAGATGAACTTTTCTGTCTGCTTCCTCCACACTGAGCCCTAGGGCAATAGTTGGCTAAGAGTTGTTTCTTTATGTGCTACTGTCTCATTGACCACGCCCCACATGTTCTCTGGGTGACAACCACAAAAGTCATGTGCCAGACAAGTAGACAAGCTCATTTCTCAGAGACACTGGTGACCAAAGGTGGGCCAGAGGGAGAGTGATATGCCCACCCTTCAAGGTCTTTGGAGAGGATCACAATCTGCCCTTAGCTGTGTTTAATTAGAAGCCTGCCCCTCTGGCCACAGCAAGGAAGATAGGCAAATAGCGTCTTTCACAGAAAGACTGGGTACTTTTATTCACCTGCCTCTGCACTGGGTCCAGGAGTATAGCCACATAAGTTTGCAGGACACCTTCAAAAACTATTTCTCAGTTTGCTATATCCTATTGGTCCCATGGATGCAAACCCCATTGGCTTTCACAGCTAGATGTTTTGAAGGCTAATCTCTGAGGTGCAGGTGTTAAAAGTTCGGATGCTAGATGTGGGGTTCAAAATCTCCACTCCTGAGGGAGAAGTTCAGAGTTGTCAGATCCTCCTGACTGTGGGTCACCCTGTGTTCTTGGCTGCACCAGTCTGCAGCAGAGTTTCTGTCTGGCTGAACTGGGAGGTGTAAGGAAACTAGTGTGTCTTGTTTCAAATATCACAGATTCTCATTGTCTTAATGAATCTTGGTATAAATTTTCTTGAATAAATATTTCTTCATTTGATGTACGTCCTTGGGACCATTTCCAGAGATTTTAAATGACTTACTTTAGAAGTGCCTCGCCGGTAGTCTTTTATGCCCAGATTCTTCTTGGATTATACTTTCAAATATCACCCTTGTAATATTTAAATTACATTGTTTTGATTGTCTTTTTAGAGGCTTCAATTATATAGATGTTAGAACTCCATTGACGATCTTCCATTTCAACTACTTTCTCTCCAACAAGTTTTTTTATTTTTTTCCTCCTTTTCATTCTCTTTTTCTTTTTTTTAAAACTGTATTGTGGTACAATTGATTTACAATGTGTTGTTTCAAGTGTGCAGCAAAGTGACTCAGTTATACATATACATATGTTCATTGTTTTTCAGATTCTTTTCTCATAGGTCATCACAGAATATTGAGTAGAATTCCCTGTGCTATACAGTGGGTCCTTGTTGGTTATCTATCTTATATATAGTAGTTTGTGTATGTTAATCCAAGGATCCTGATTTATCCCTCCCCACCCTCCATGTTTGCCCTTTGGTAACCACAAGTTTGTTTGCGGTATCTGTAAGTCTGTTCCTGTTTTGTAGATAAGTTCATTTGTATAAGATTCTGCATATAAGTGATATCATATGATATGTGTCTTTCTCTGACTTACTTCACTTAGTATGATTATCTCTAGGTTCATCCATGTTGCTGCAAATGGCGTCATTTCATTCTTTTTTTCTAGCTGAGTAATATTCCATTGTATATATGTACCACATCTTCTTTATCCATTCCTCTACTGATGGACATTTAGGTTGCTTCCATATCTTGGCTATTGTAAATAGTGCTACTGTGAACACTAAAGTACATGTATCTTTTCGGATTATGGTCTTCTCTGGAGGTATGCCCAGGAGCTGGATTGCTGGATCACATGGTAGTTCTAATTTTAGTGTTTTAAGGACCCTCCATACTGTTCTCCATAGTGGTTGTACCAATTTACATTCCCATCAACAGTGTAGAAGGGTTCCCTTTTCTCCACCTGCTCTCCACCATTTATTGTTTGTAGACTTTTTGATGATGGCCATTCTGACCAGTGTGAGGTGATACCTCGTAGTTTTGATTTGCATTTCTCTAATAATTAGTGATGTTGAGCATCTTTTCATGTGCCTCTTGGCCATCTGTATGTCTTCTTGGAGAAATGTCTGTTTAGATCTTCTGCCCACTTTTTCATCTCTGCATAAGATGTCTGTATATTTTGGAGATTAATCCCTTGCTGGTCACTTCTTTTGCAAATATTTTCTCCCATTCTGTGGGAGTGTCTTTTCATTTTGTTTACATTTTCCTTTGCTGTGCAAAAGCTTTTAAGTTTAATTAGGTCTAATTATTTATTTTTGTTTTTATTTTCTTTACTCTAGGAGGTGGATTGAAAAAAGATATTGCTGCAATTTATGTCAGCGTGTTCTTCATATTTTTCCTCTAAGAGTTTCATAGTGTCTGGCCTTACATTTAGGTCTTTGACCCATTTTGAGTTTATTTTGGGGTACGGTGTTAAAGAATGTTCTAGTTTCATTCTTTTACAAGTAGCTGTCCAGTTTTCCCAGCACCACTTATTGAAGAGACTTTTTCCTCATTGTATAGTCTTAACTCCTTTGTCATAGATTAATTGACCAAAGGTGTGTGGTTTATTTCCGGGCTTTATATCCTGTTCCACTGATCTTTATTTCTGTTTTTGTGCCAGTACCATACTGTTTTGATGACTGTAGCTTTGTAGTATAGTCTGAAGTCAGGGAGCATGTTACCTCCAGCTCCACTTTTCTTTCTCAGGATCACTTTGGCTATTTGGGGTCTTTTGTGTCTCCATAGAAATTTTAAATTTTTTTGTTCTAGTTCTGTGAAAAATGCCATTGGTAATTTAATAGGGATTGCATTGAATCTGTAGATTGCCATGGGTAGAACAGTCATTTTGACAATATTTATTCTTCCAATCCAAAAACATGGTATATCTTTCCATCTGTTTGTGTCATCTTTGATTTCTTTCATCAGCATCTTACAGTTTTCAGAATACAGGTCCTCTGCCTCAAGTAGGTTTAGTCCTAGGTATTTTATTCTTTTTCATGCAATGATAAATGGGATTGCTTCCTGAATTTCTCTTGTCTCTCGCTGTCAGTGTATAGAAATGCAAGAGATTTCTGTGTATTAGTTTTGTGACTTGCAACCTTACTTACCAAATTCACTGATGAGCTCTAGTAGTTTTCTGCTAGCATCTTTAGGATTTTCTATGTATAGTATCATGTCATCTGCAAACAGTGACAGTTTTACTTCTTCTTTGCCAATCTGGATTGCTTTTATTTCTCTTACTTCTCTGACTGCTGTGGCTAGGACTTCCAAAACTATGTTGAACAAAAGTGGCAAGACTGTGGGAATTCCATGGTGGTCCAGTGGTTAGGACTCAATACTTTCACTGCTGTGGCCCAGGTTCAATCCCTGGTTGGGGAACTAAGATCCCACAAGCTTTGTGGTGTGGGGGAAAAAAAAAGTGGCTGAGAGTAGACATCCTTGTCTTCTTACTGATCTTAGAGGAAATGCTTTCAGCTTTCACCACTGAGTCATTCTCTGTTTTCTTGTAATGCTCTTTATTTTCATTTTACTTTATTTCCTCTTGGGTATTTCATAATTCATTCTTCATTTCTGATATGATTTTGTCTTTTTGTTCTTTTCTTTTTTTTCTTGAATTCAACTGACTTTTATTTCTTCTTGTTTTCTTGTCCCTTACTGTTCATTTTATTTCTCACTCACATGTATTTTTTTTAATATCCCCAAATGCTTAATTAATGATAATTCATTCAGTTTGGAGTGTTATGTTACAGTGTACATTTTTTGGCTTTTTGGTTTTTCAGTGCTGCCCTCTATTTAAGTTTCTTTTACAGATTTAAAAACCTTTTATGATTATTGGGTTTTAATGTGTAATTTTGGGGGTGGGGTGAGCAAACACTGTTATTTCTTGATTATCTTTTTATTCCTGAAGGATCTCTAATTTTCTTGTTTTCCTTCGTTACCACACTTCTATGGGAAGCTATGCCTTCTCTATATATCTGATTCTCCCTCAGAAGCACCGCTTCTCTGAGGCATCTTCAGATCCCACTGTCTTTCTAATCACTTCCCTATATCTTGTAAACAACTGTGTTCAGTATTTTGGCATTTAGCATTAGACGTGAATCTTTCTGGGGATGCTTTTGTTTGTGCTGCTTCTAACTTGTCTATGCCTCTCTACTCTTAAGCCTCTCCCCACTCTTAGAACCCAAAGGTCTGCAATGGTGGGAGGGTAAAAAGAACTCTTTTAGACTTTATCTCTCTACTTAATACCATAATCTTCTAAATGCCTTCTTTGCCTCCTGGTCATGCTGAAGAGATGTGTGATATGTGGTTTTATTTCCTCTGCTTATTGATTGGATGATTATTTTTTTTCAAGGATGAGAAAAATCAGGCAGCTGCCATTTTCCTCCAAAAACTGTTTTAGGACGGCTTTTAATTATGGATTCAATCTCTTTTTTAGACACAAAGCTGTTTTTTCTTTTTTGTTATCAGATTTTGTCAGTTGTATTTTTCTGAATGTAATCTGTTGATTTCATATACATTTTCAAGCTCACTCATATAATGTTCTTAATATTCTGTTACTATATTTTATGTAGAATCAGAAATGATAAACAAGGCATAGTCATCCTTGATTAGTCTTTTCAGGAATGTGGCAGTTTTTAAAAAGCTAAAAAATCTTTGACATTTCTGCCATCAAGAGGTGAAGTCTATGCTCCCTCCCCTAGACTCAGGACAGTGACAGCTTTCACCAACAGTGTACTGTGGATGTCACACTACAGGAATTCTGGGACTAGGTTAGAAAATGCCTTGCAGCTTCCTGCTGGGTCTATGGGGATGTCTGCTCCAGGGAAAGTCAGTTGCCATTTAAGAAATCTGACTATAGTGAGACCACAATACTATTAAGGTAACAAAGAGAAAGACAAAACTATAAGCATCAGGCAACTAAAACACAAACATGCAGTATTTCTTACTAGTCTACCCTGAGGACAATGCCTGCCCTTTGCCCTAACAAATACTACACAATTTCAGTACATTGATAGGGGCATGGTTTAGAGAGCAAAGAATTCAAATAAGAAATATTACATAGGAAGCCAAAGAAGTACAGATGGATGAGGCTGTCCAGGGACCTTAGTGGGTGCTTCATCCACTCACGTGAATAACTGGTTTGAATATATTTTTAGTCTGTTCCTCACCCCTACTTCACATTAAGGAGTACACAGCAATTAAGACTAAACATGCGATGCTGAAATATCCCTACTTATCCACCAATGAACAAGCTGCATTTCAAACAATGGAAAGTAAACATTTCTAGGAATTTTAATATTGCAGTATACAACTAGCACAGTGAAAAGTCTTTAAAAAAAAAAAGTGACAGTGCCAGTGTTTTATGAACTTACCTAATTCTAGTATAATGCTTGGAACCAATGAGTATTCAATAACCATTTATTAGATGAATGTGAATGAATCAGTTCCTTTCAAGTACCTTATCAGCACAGACCAGCTTCTGGTCTAAATTACCACAAGTATGACATGCAATAAAAAGTTACCAAATTATTAATTCATATCCTTCAAATTTTTGGTCCTTCTGAGACCATATCTACTTCCTTGAGAATAGTTTACTCTCTTTCAACATAAGAGGTTTCCAAAAATGAGATTAAAATAATCTATTAGCCCCTAAGAAAAACGAACTGGTGATTGTTTTTAGCTAGGGAGGGAAAAAAATGTAAACAGAATTTAGTAAGTTAATTTGTGAATAACCTACCAAATCCAGGAACACTTTTGAGACTGGCTTTGAGGCAAATTTTCTCTAATCTGAGGTAGCTATATCTCATCAGACAATTCCACAGGAACATCCAGTCCATTCTTGTCCGATGATTCATGATAATGACACTCCTTTCTCCAGGAATGAATGCATCACCTGTTATAATCACTTTTACACCAAACATGGTCTCCAGCAATGCCTATGGGAAAAACAATACAGATATTTAACAATTTAAAGTTATGATTTCCCATAGGTAAATTTTATCATGTCCTATAAATAAATCTGATTTCTAATAAGTCAAAAGCATATTTTCCCCCATTATTCTGGCTTCTATAATAAATTAAGAAAAAAGTTAATTTGGAAGAACATGAAGGCACTGTTTCTATTTTCAGTTCTACTAATTTAATTTTTGGCAGTTTCTTAATTTAAAAATGCTAACTTTCATTGAAATCTTCAAGATAGATTATTAAGACAAAAAGAAAAACATGCTAAAGGCATACAAGATTCCACTGTGTAATTTTTTAAGGATATAGATATATAAGATTATTACATTTTTAAATAAAAGGATACTCAAGAAATTTAATAGGACTGAGGGAACAGAGAGTAAAGGACTGAGGGAACAGAGAGTAAAGTTTTTAAATTTATACCTTTCTATACTATGATTTTTTAAACAAATACATGTATCTCTTTATAAATATATGAAGAAGGTATGTTTACTGTAAGTGCTGCATCCCCAGTGCCTGCAACAGTGCTTGACAAACAGAAGATGCTCAAATATTTGCTGCGTTTGCTTAATTAACTTTTCTGATGACCAGGCATAAAATATCTATGAAAATTTTGGAAGAAAATACATTGCAGAATGTAGTTCTTGAAAGAACAATAACGGATATTAAGAAGCCCTGATTTCAATGCCCATTTAAATTTTTGAGTAATATACAAGTAACAAATTTACTGGTTAATATTTGACTAATGGAGAGAAAACTGGTCCACGGCAATAAAAGATAAGAAAATCAAAAGTTCTGTTTAGCAATATTATGAAACTTTGCTCAAATTGTACCAAATAAACAAACTGTGGTTCAGTCATACAATGATACAACAAGGAAAACAAATGAAGTATGGGGTATCTACAGCAACATGGACAACATACAAGCACTGAGAGAAACAAAAACAATATATACATTGTGTCCATATATAAAAGTTTCTAAAACAGACAGTAACTAAGATATTCTAGAGGCAAATATACAGATGGTAAAATTAAAAAGAAAACCAAGGAAATAACTATCTTACAAGTCAGGATAGTAGCTAGTTCTAAATAGGAGGGTGTTATAACTTGAAAGCTAAGTGGCTTGCTGGCAATTTTCTATTTCTTGACCTGGCTGGCTGGTAGTTACACTTTAAAATTATTTATTAAAGTGCCTTTATGTTTTCTTAATTTTTCAGCATATCTGTTATATTTCCAAAAAGAGCTTTTAAAAAATATATATACAAAAGAACACTAGGACTTCAAATAGGACCAAGAAAAAAAACAGGTTAAAAGCAATATTAGCTTTAAAAAAAAAAAAAAAAAAAAGATATGTTTGGTCTTATGTCCAAAGTATTACAGAGTCAGAGTGTTAAGATGTAAAACATGATCATTTGGGCTAATGATGCTACAAGATGCCCCTGGTTTTTGTCAAATTTTCAAAAGTGTCCATAACCACTTGAATAATTATAATGTCCCTCCCCTCCCCCGCCAAGATCTAGGAGGTTAAGTTCCAATGTAGAAGAGACTTCAGGATGGAGAGGATCAGGGAGGGGTCCTCCAGACTTGGACCCACAGCAAGAAATATCCCTTTTTCCACTTACAAGTGTAAAGGGTGATGTCGACTACCAAAATGAATCACTGAAGTATATGTCTTGGCCCTGATGATATGTCACCATGCAAGGTTAATTTGGATCAGCCCCACTCTGCATTCCAAATATGATATACTTTTCATATTTTGCAAAGAACTGAAATACAGGAAACACTTCTTTAACTGGGAGGAAGAGGAAGTCAACTACTCGTGTGTGTACTATAGAAAAGAGTTAAAAATCTTAAGCCTATAAATCCCAAACATCAACTCTAACCTTATTATGTGCAATTTCTAATACATGTTTCCTATGGATCCCAAAACAATCTTCAGCTTTTCATTATAGTAAAGGTCAAAATAAAAAATCCGAGACTGTTTGTCGAGGAGCATATCATAAAGTATTCTCCTCTCTGCCATCCAGCACTATTAGAATGTGCCTGAAAGTTATATATAACCTTCTGGACAGCCTAGATCTCTAGCTCAAATTAATCATTTTTAATACCAGACAAGGCATATCTAGTCAACATTATTTACAGCTCCTGCAAAAGCAGAATAACACATATACTGCACAGACATAAAGTTGTAATGCCTATAAAGAACGCCAGAATTCAAATAATCCAGATCAAAAACTGTTTAATAAAAGAAAAAAAAAAGACATTATTCTCATGTTTCTGGTCCTGAAGATAGTTTCTGTAGTAAGAAACTAATCTTATATAAAATTTTATGTTTTCTGTCTTATACTGAACCAAGAGTGGTACTTTTCATGACTTTTACTTAATTGGTCAAAGATCTGGCCCAGAATTAGAAATATAGGAGTAATTTCTGAAGATCTTTTACATATCACTATTTACTACCTCCAAGTGTTCCACTGTGTATGGAAACAAGGATGAGAGGTTCCCCTCATGATCACAGAGAATCAGTTTTGCCATCACGCCCCAAGCTCCTATTTAACACTCCAGGGGATCTTTACTTAGTCTGATGGAATAAAGATCTATGTTGTTCCTCATCTCAGAGCCTGCCTTGGCTTTTCAGACTCAGCTTAGGCCTGGCTCCTCAAATCCTTAGCTATTTAAGGATGCACAATCCCAAGTCATTCATCAAAGACTGAGACTCCCTTTCTTAAGAGCAACAGTCTAGACAGAAATTATATTCAGTAATCTATGTTTGTTGAACACCTGTCGTGTTCTAGGACGGGAATGGAATCAGCAAGCTGTGGAAGAGACATGTGTCCTAGATGGGGAGTGAGAAAAGGACTGCTAAATTCCTAGGACATGATTTATGGTGAAAAGACAGAACTCCAAGTAGTTCTCATAATTTCAGTAATTAGCTAACAATCAAACTGTTGAAAAGACTCAGACTTCTTAGAAGCAAAAACTGCTCTGGGCACAAGCAAAGTTTGACCCTGACAATACTGATTATGCTGAATAAAACCACTCAAAAATTAAATGAACAAAGACAGGTACTCCTCGTTACAAAACTGTTCCAAGGGAGACTGAATGGTTACTCTGCAGATCAGGAAAGGATTCTTAGACACACAGGTAAGTTAGACTAGATGACCTCTAAGTCTCATCTAAACTCTAAGATTCTAAAAGATTTTATTGTGGTACCTCATTTAACAGAAAATGTGCCAGTTAAAAATAGTAAGATAAGAAAAATCTTGCCAATGAAATCATTTTAATGAACAAGAGAAGCTTACAAAAGATCATTTGTGATTATTTCTATGAAGCAATAATTAGTCTAAATGCATTTACCGTAATATATTTTTAGTGAAAAATGATTTTTAACTGTTTGGTATTGCTTAAAGTATACCTGTAGGGGAGAGAAAACTAAATTCCTTCTGAATAAAAAATGATCTATTGTATTATTTGCTTCAAAATAAAAATTCCATTAGCACCTTATAAAGGTGTGAAATAAAAGGTCATAAAAGACACCCTGACAGTTTTTCTCCATTTCTTTTAACACAGATGTTCACTTTCTCAAAACTAGAACATCAATTTTCTGTAACCTAGTTACAAGGGATTCAACTTCTATAAATTTCTAACTGAAAGACTCTCTGCTCGATATGCCATTACCAGTGAGCAAGGCAGTGAGTTAAACAGTTGGGTAACAAAAGTTTTTGCAAATATATACCAATTTAACACTACAATGGTGGCTAATCTTGCCTATATGATAAGTTCTTAAGAAAGGTAATAAAGCAAAAGTCAGGAATAGATGAAATTACCCTTGAAAAATCTCATAGGAAAGTACCTACAAGAGACCAGCACACATCAGTAAGTCCAGCTCAGCCGGTTTTTCCTGAATGTTGGACCAGATTTCTCCAACTGACCATCAGATGAAAGTACTGGTTTACATCTTGTTTTAAACACAAGAATCATATTCAGCACTCACATTGCAAACATTCATTCCTATCTCTCTACTCTCATCCATCCTACTGCATGTAACTGAAGCTGTAGAAGGTAAATAGATATATGACATAATTCTGCTGTAATAGCATTGGTACTAGTAGTAAAGCAATAGGAGCAGCTATGGTGTAATCTGTCTAATAAAATCCAGCATTTTATTCAGAGTAATAGATTTTAGCTGTGTACACGGCCGTCCAGAAAAAAGACTACACTTCCCAGATTTTGTTACAGCTTTTAGCTGCTCTCACCAATGGGGTGAGCAAGAGAGATTATGTACAAATTGCAATTCACTGGTCTAAAGGGAAAGCACTTGCTCTGGACTTCCTTCCTTCCCCAATTCCTGCTGAGTGAGGCAAACAAGGGGTAGTGAACAGTTAACCACATAGAAGAGGATATTATGCCAGGATGGGCAGAAGGAATCTGAGTCCTTGAACAACATCAGGAAGCAGAGCTAACCTGCCAACCTGGACTTGAGGGTGAATAAATTTCTGCCTTCTTTAGGCCACTATGCTTTGAATTTTCTTCGATAATGTAGTTTAGCCTACCCCCTAAAACTTCATAGTGGCAAACATTCACTGCTTACTTTGCAAAGGCTATATGTTCATTATCTCATCTAGTCATCAAAATAACTCTCTGTGGTAGGTGGTATTAGAACTCCTTTTCCTTTTTTTTTTTTTTTTCTTTTTTTAACAAATGAAGGAAGAGAAGTTTAGAGAGGCTAAGTAGCTTAGCCAAGTTTGAATTACTAGAAAGTGGAAAGGCCAACAGTGAAACCAAATGTCTGTCTCTAGTATCTGTACAAATAAGCACTCTGCTTATATTGGATTTCCAAAGAAAGTAGATTGATTAGATACTGGAAAGCTAACAACTACAGGGATTTCTGTCAATGTAGTAACTCAAGAAAATCCTCAAAACTCTTAAGGTTCTGGTAGAGAGATTCAGCCAAAAACATGTGATTTATAATTAAAAGATCATACACTGTGGAAATTTTGACATTAAAGAAAATGAAGTACAATAGCAACAGATGACTGTTATTAAAAAAAAATCATTTACCCCTAAGTGTTCACTTTAGAATCAGATATGCACTGCTGAATCTGTAATGGATCTCAAAAGATCACCTGCTCCAATTTCCTTATTTTACAGATGATGAAATAAAAACCTTAAAAAAAGTTATGGAAGTGACTTGAAAATTTATAACTTTCAAAACAAAATGTCTCTGGTTTTATATTAACGGTAAATGGAATTATTTAACGTTTAGCCAGTTTGTAGATGACTTTTTTAGAAATAGCTACATGTGATGGTTAATTTCATGTAAAGTGAATAATAGACGCTTATTTTACTTAATATAAATATATTTCATGGAGAAATGCTTTGTAAATAAATGAGTAATAGTGATTAAGGCAATACCATGAAATAAATATTCTATATTAAATCATATGTTTGAGAGCTGCAACAAAGCACTGGGCTTCATGTCTTTAAAGCTGATTTAAAAATCTAACTCTAAAAAGCCACGGCCTAGAAAGTCAAATTCTGTCCTCTAATAAAGGAAGTAGTCTTTCAATCAAATGAAAACCAGAAAAGAAACTAGTCAAGTTGTGTAAATCTACAGCTAGGAAAGACAGTTTAGGTACAGTGATGTTACCTCCACAAGGACAGAAGTCATATCTGTCCTGTTTATCATTACATCCTAGGAGGGTGGACACAATAAATAGTTGCTTGATGAGTATACAGGGATCCTGCTGCTACTTTTCCAATAAACACAAGTTACAAAAGAAAACATCCTTCTATTAAGAAAAAGAAATTTTGCCTAAAAGAATGAGGATACATACTGACAATGTAGAAATTATGCAAATATTCATTGCAAAGTATTTCCTACAGGAAAACAAAAAACAAAACAAGAGGATGAGGGCCCTCAGAGTAAATGGTACTTTAGTTAACTACTACCCAGCTGACTTATAGGAAAATATGGTCATAATAATTATAACATAAGGAATCTCAAGAAAGTAGTGAAACCAAAAAGAACCCAATGTAAGTCCTAGAACCTAACAGTATAGTATTTTAAATAGAAATCCACTGTATAAACAAAACACAGATTAGACAGCAGAAGAGAGGGTCAGTGAACTCGGTGGCCTGAATAACAATATAAGCAAACTACCATACAAACAATTGCAGACCCAAAAAGAGAAAAGAGAGTAAACGGTGCAGAGAAAAATATGTAAAGAAATAACGGCCCCAAATTTCCCAATTTGTATAAAAACAAAGATAAATCTTTAAAGCAGCCAGAGGAAAATGACATATTACATAAAGGAAAGCAACAACATGTATGATGGCCAACTTTTTATCAAAAACAATGGAAAACTTTAAGCGGAAGATAAGAAAGGGGAACTTTAAGGTGGGGGTGTCATCTCAGAAATTTTATAGCCAGCAACACTATACTCCAAAAATGGAGACAAAATAAATTTTTGAATAAACAAAAAGATTGATTCATCTGCAGGAACCCTCACTACAAGAAAAGCTTAAGGAAGTTCTTCAGGCTGACGGGAACTGACACTAGATGGACACTCTAACATACAGAAAGAACAAAGAACACTGTAAATTGATGATATTTAGATAAAATACTGTACTATGGAGTTTATTGTGTAAGTAGATGTAATATGACAACACAAAGAATGTGAGAATGTACCACACTGTTACAAGGATCTTACATTTTATAAAACGTAGTAAAATTACTCTAAGTGGACTGTAATACACTAAAGATAAATTATGTAATCCCTAAAGCCATGATTTTGTAACATTTATATATATATAAATTTATATATAGATATACAATTTTTTCTTTCAAAAAACAGAGAAGGAGGGCATACTGCACAATGCTTGATACTAAAATTTGAGCTAGTTTGACCCTGAAACTTCTTTATGTTTGTCCATTCATCCAAGTTTTTACTAATATGTTTCTTGTTCCAGGTATTTCAGCAACCTATATCTTTGGCTTCTCTAGCAAAAGAAAAGGCTTTCTATGACTATTTCTTGCCAACTTTCCTCTTCCACTGCAAGGGCATCATCTCACTAATGAGACTGATTTTATTATGAGTTGTTGGTTTCTCAGATTCCCCACCCCATCCCCAAGTCAGGTATCCCCTGGCTTAAAATAACTCCAAACCTTCTTCTTTTGAAACAATCATGAGGTGTCAATGAGCTTCTTACCACTGGGAAGAGTTAAGATGCCAGGTGACTCTGACCAACCTTGAAGGTTTTCCTATCACCTAAAGCTCTAACAGCAGCAAACTAGGTTTAATCTCAACTCTGCTTAAATAACTTGCTTGTAAGACTTCCCTGGTGATCCAGTGGGTAATACTCAAATTTCCCAATGTAGGGGGCCTGGTTGCAATCCCTGATCAGGGAACTAGATCCTGCATGCATGCTACAACTAAGAAGCCCACATGCTGCAACTAAAAGATCCTGCATGCACCTTGATGTTCACTGCAGCACTATTTACAATAGCAAAGACATGGAAGCAACCTAAATGTCCATCAACAGAGGAATGGATAAAGAAGATGTGGTACATACATACAATGAAATAGTACTCTGCCATTAAAAAGAACAAAATAATGCCATTTGCAACAACACAGATAGACCTGGAGATTATCATACTAAGTGAAGTCAGACAGAAAAAGACAAATATCATATGATATTGCTTATATGCAGAATCTTAAAAAAAAAAAAAAGTACAAATGAACCTATCCAGAAACATACTCAGAAACTTAGAAAACAAATTTATGGTTACCAGTGGGGGAGGTGGGGCTGCGGGGGGGGGGGGGGGGGGGGATGATAAATTGGGAGTTTGGGATGGACATATACACACTACTATTTTTAAAATAGATACCCAACGAGGATCTATTGTATAGCACAGGGAACTCTGCTCAACATTCTGTAATAACCTAAATGGGAAAAATCTGAAAAAGAATATATGCATATATATGTAATAAATAAGACAAAAAAGCATGAGAAATATAAAATGAAATGCAATATAAAATTAACAACGTAAAAATTCTTCAGTCTGCATCTTTAGATTTTTGCATTTTACTAAAGCATACCTCAATGAAGGCAAATAAAGAAAATTTATGAGGAATATGAAAGAAACTTAATTTTGCAATATAGCCCTTAAATAGATATTTTATTTCAAGGACATGAATTATTTCATTTCTCTCTAGCATTTAAAGGGGGAAATATAAAAACTAATGTGCCTCATGTAACAGGAATATGTTTCTTCTAATATTTGACTAAATCTGACTCTAACAAAATACAAATCAATAGGCTAGGCCACTTTGGTATGATCTCTTTCTCTGCTGTATCACTTACCACAGGTAGGGTGAGCCAGGTTGCCACAAGGTGGTTGTTGATCCAGCGATACCAAGATGGGTTTATAAACATCAAAGGTAAAAAGGGACCCAGCATGAAAATGCTTCCAAAAAAGCTTCCCCAAAACAGAGTGAGTATAAAGTATATCCCTCTCCATGACACCATGATTCTGAAAGACACAAAAAAATAAATCGACATATTTTGTTACTATAACTGCCCAAATTCAATTTCAGAATATGTGTAATAATCTTTAATTACAGGGCTACAGAATAGGCTCTGATAATGAACATGAGCTTGAATGCCCTCTTACATGTCCTGCAGGTCTAACAAGTTGTCAGCCTGTGAGAAATGTATACTCTCCACAAAAACAGACATATGGATCAATACAACAGAATAGAGAGCCTAGAAATAAACCCACACACCTATGGTCAATTAATCTTCAACAGGAATTCCCTTGCAGTCCAGTGGTTAGGACTCCATGCTTCTCCACTGCAGGGGCATGGACTGCAACCCTGGTCGGGGAACTAAGATTTCATGTACCATGTTGCACAGCCAAAAAACAAAACAAAACAAAAACCTTCAACAAACAAAGCAAGAATATACAACGCAGAAAAGACAAGTCTCTTCAGCAAGTGATGTTGGGAAAGCTGGGCAGCCACATGTTAATCAATGAAGTTAGAACATACCCTCACACCATACACAAAAATAAACTCAAAATGGCTTAAATAACATCTTATGGAAAAACCCAAATGAACTTTTTGACCAACCCTACATAAGACACGACACCATAAAACTCCTAGAAGAGAACACAGGCAAAACATTCTCTGACTTAGCAATATTTTCTTAAGTCAGTCTCCCAAGGCAACAGAAATAAAAGCAAAAATAAACAAATGGGAACTAATCAAACTTATATGCTTTTGCACTGCAAAGGAAACCATAAACAAAACAAAAAGACAACCTACAGAATGGGAGAAAATATTTGCCAATGATGTGACCAACAAGTCCTTAATTACCAAATATACAAACAGCTCATACAACTCAATAACAACAACAAAAAAACCCAATCAAAAAATGGGCATAAGACCTAAATAAACATTTCTCCAAAGAAGACATACAGATGCTCAACAGGCACATGAAAAGATACTCAACACTGCTAAGTATTAAAGAAATGCAAATCAAAACTGCAATGAGAAAAACTTCCCTGGTGGTCCAGTGGTTAAGAATCTGCCTTTTAATGCAGGGGACGCAGGTTCAATCCTTGGTAGGGAAACTAAGATACCACATGCCATGGGGCAACTAAGCCCACATGCCATGAACTACAGTGCCCATGTGCTCTGGAGCCCACACCACAACTAGAGGGCAGCCTATGCACTGCAATGAAGAGCCCATGTGCCACAACTGAGACTCGACACAGCCAAAAGTAAAATAAAATATTAAAAAAAACAAGCCCTATAGTGAGGTACCTCACACCAGTCAGAATGGCCATAAAAAGTCTACAAATAACAAATGCTAGAGAGGGTGTGGAGAAAAGGGAATCTTCCTATACTGTAGGTGGGAATGTAAATTGGTGCAGCTGCCATGGAAAACAGTATAGAGGTTCCTTAAAAAACTAAAAATAGTGCTATCATATGATCCAGCAATCCCACTCCTGGGCATATATCTGGAGAAAACCATAATTTGAAAAGATAATGCACCTCAGTGTTCACAGTAGCACCATTTACAATAGCTAAGACACGGAAGCAACCTAAATGTCCACTGACAGATGGAAAAAAAGATGTGATATATATACACAAAGGAATACAACTCAGCCATAAAAAAGAATGAAATAATGCCATTTACAGCAACATGGATGGACCTAGAGATTATCATACTAGTGAAGTAAATCAGAAAGACAAATACCATATGCTATCACTTATATGTGGAATCTAAAATATGACACAAATGAACTTATTTACAAAACAGTCATAGAAAACAAACTTATGGTTACCAAAGGAAGAAGGGGATGGGGGAGGGAAAATGTAGGAGTTTGGGATTAGCAGTACAACAACAAGGTAAACAACAAGGTCCTACTGTATAGCACAGGGAATAATATTCAGTATCCTATACTAAACCATAATGGAAAAGAATATGAAAAAAATACATATATATGTATAACTGAATCACTCTGCTGTACAGTGGAAACTAACACAACATTGTAAGTCAATTATACTTCAACTTAAAAAAAAAGAAAAAATGGATACTCTCAGCAGAGGAAATGCCTGACCTCCCCCTCAAAAAAAACCTATTTAAAAAGCCTTGAGGTTTTTTTGTTGTTGTTATTAGTATTAACATAAAACTATATTTTCTTTTCCAAGATGTTATCCAACACAAAATTTTAAAATATTCCAGAGGGTTTTTTATCTCTTACTATAAAAAGCAGACTTAATGGACTAAGAATTACACAACAGATTCCTAAGGGTGACTATGCCTAAAAGTGATGGAAATTTTACAGAGTACACTAAAAAAATTTTTTTTAATCTAGAAATATTAATTCTTTACATTAGAAGCTAAAAGTAATATCTTTGGGCAACTGGTCTTTATGAGCTGAGAGGTTAAGTAGATGTCTGACTCCTCACTCACTTTCCTAAATTATTTGCCAAAGGATTACTTTTGAGGGTCCTCATAACCAGATGAACATAATATTGATGTTTTAAAATAAACTGTTGGAAGCACAGTCTAAAATGAATAATCAAACATTTGATTTTACAACCTAAACTCTATTAGAGCAAAAATATGGTTTGCTTCAGGATAATAAAACTGTTGGAAACATCAAAACCACGAAAACAGCACTGGCCCTAAATTTTATATATTAAAAAAGGTATTTCAGCAATCAAGACCTTTGAATATTTGAAAAGAATCACAACAGGAAAAAGAAAATTTCCAATGTCATGGTGCTTTTAAAAATGTCAATTAGACAAACAAAACAGGTCAAATCCCTTAACACCCGATCAAGTGTATCTGCATATTTGGTATATTTTTAAATCTCTACCAATACTTGACAGTGTTATACACAAAATCCTTCAAAGTACAAATAGAACACATATCTGCTAAGAACTGGCTTTCTGCTAAACTCTAGATCTGAACTTCTAAGAAGTGGGTTGAGTGAGTGAGGGCAGAGAAAAAGAACACTGGAAAACAGTAGCCAAACAATTTGCTCACACAGGGCCCCAGACGGTCGGTAGTCCCACACACTCCTGGCTTTGCTTTCTCTGAGACTCAGCTCCTCCTTTTTGCATTAAAAGATACTTCTCTGCAGTCTAACACAAAGCATTTAAAAAATAATAATGAAAAGAGCTTCTAAACTCAGTATTCTCAACCTCTTTCCTTTCATAACCCCTGCCCCCAAAATATCCCTGCAATGATGCTACGTGATTTGAAAAACCCCCTGTAACGACCTTTTTTAAATCTACTGTTTGTTTCTGCCATTAGCTAGCTCTTTGTTTAGACACTCACCCCTAAACTCCCTGAAGGGCTATACTTCACATTACATCCACATACAACTACCTCTCCATCAAAGGCTCCCTGATATACTTCTTCCTCACTTACTGAACTATTCCTCAACTGATTCATTAAAAGGAAAAAAAATTATATTAGGTTGGCCAAAAAGTTCATTTGGGGAAAACCCAAACGAACTTTTTGGCCAACCCAATAGTTAAAGGAGCTTAGATATCACCTAACAGAATCTTTTCAATTTACAGTGATGAAGATGAGGACCAGAAGAGTTAAGAAATGCGTCACATGAATATACTGGGACTACTCAGACCAAGTCTAATCTAAAATTACTTTCCCATCCTACTCCTGTTTCTTACCTGTCCTCTCAATCATTTGTTCAATGATTCAATAAACATGCAAAGAAATTCCTACTGTGTGTCAGGCACTGTACCAGTCATTTGGGGATACAACAGTGAACATGACAGATACACCAAGCTCTCACAAATCTGGCAGTCTCTCCAGCTCCTCCTTATGAACTCTGCATTTAGTCTAGCCCTATTTTATCTCTTATTCCAAGTCTCAAGGATTTGACAGAAAACTCTGTTAAGAATTATGCTAGCTATACACTTATTTAGAATAACTAAAATTTGAAGAAAAAAAAAACCAAAACTGGCAAAACCAAGTGCTGGTAAGGATGCAGAGCAATCAGAACTCACATACATTGCTGGTGGGAATGCAAAATGGTATGGCCACTCTGGAAACCAGCTCTCCAGTTTCTTAAAATATTAAATGCGCATTTACCATATAACCCAGCAATCCTACTACTGAATACCCAGGACAAACTGAAAGCTTATGTTGACACACAAACCTGTACGCATTTGTTTACAGCAGCATTATTCACAATGGCAAAAAAACTAGAAACAACCCAAATGTCAGCAGGGGTGAGTGGATAAACACACTCTAACACATCTATAGAAAAGACTACTACTCAGCAATGAAGACATACGACTGATATATGCAACGTCTGGCATTAACCTCAAATGCATTATGCTGAGTGAAGGAAGCAAAGCTCAAAAGGCATGATTTCTTTTTAACTGTATGACTTCATTTATATGACATTCCAGAAAAGGCAAAACTATAAGGAGGGAAACAGATCAGTGGTTGTCAAAAGTCTGGGGTAAAGGGGGGGAGTGTCTGACTGTGAAGAGGCAGCACAAGGGAAGTTTTAGGGGTTGAGGAAACTGTTCTATTTCCTGATTGCAGTAATGATTACAAGACTATGCATTTGTTGAAGCTCACAGAATGTATTTTTACTGATCTTTACTGTATGTAGATTAAGAACTAAGTGAAAAAGATTATGCTTTGTAAGATAAAATCTGACAGAATAGTCATTCAGCTCTTATGATCTGGGGAATTCTACATGTTTGGATTATTTCAATTATAATATCTAAACTAGGTCAAGCTTTTAGAATACGTGAGGTACTGTTTCATATATTTCAAATGTGTGAACCTGGTTAATACAATAATCCCATGGTGTAGATATCTTCATTACCCCACACTTTATATACAAGGATGCTAAGGCACAAAGTGGTTAATATGCTCAAGATTATACAGCTAGTGAATGGCAGAGCTGGTATATGAACACAGCAAGTCTGGTGTCAGAGTCCATGCTCAGTCTAAAATTCAACACTATGTTCTTCTTCAAGCATATACTGCTTTTGTAATTAAACACACACACTTTAAAATAATCAGTATATAAAATCAAGATGTTACAAATCTAAACCAAATTCTTAATATCTCAGGCAAAAATTATTCTGAACGTTAGAGAAGTTTATAGGAACTTAGGAAATCGAACGTCTTTCTTGCCTTAATTTTCCCTTGTACTTAACATATAGCTCACAAAAACTTGGGGAGAGCTGAGGATGGGGGTTGCCAGCTTCTGCTAGAAGAAAATTTGGCTAAACAACTGGTAAATGAATCACCTAATCTTTTAAAATCCTTTAAAATAAAGACTGCATCACTGAAAAGTACTCACAAACACCATACTTTAATATTTCTGTGCATTCTTTGTAAAATACTGATAACATTCTCAAAAAATAAAAACCATTTGGAAAAGAAATAATCACAGTTTTAAAATGGCATATTCATTTTATTGCCGAATACAGATACAGAGAACTAAACTGTAGATCTTGAAAAGCTATGCCTACTTTGGTGTAACCCAGGAATTTTTCCCCTTAAGACCACTGTCCCTTCAATGAGTTAATAATCTCTCGTACCCCACTAACTTCCTAGTTTACAATCTGATTCTGATGCTTGCTCTGGTCTAACCATCTGTGGTTCCCATGACTGCAATGCCAACCAAAGACAAGAACCAAAACACAGCCCACCTGGACTTCTTATTCAGTTGCATATATTATTCCTGTAGTATGACAATGTGGGAGGATACTCCCTGACAAGGATTAATGGAATCTATTAGGGATACTTACAGTTCCTTAGTCAGGAAGGAAAGCTGTTTTACTTCATAAAATTTCTTTAGTTTTTAAATTCACATAATTCAAATATTAACTAGCGCTGCTCTCATGGTCTAGGAGGGAAGCTAAGTGTGCTAAGAAATGATTGCAATTTGGTGTGATACACACTATAACAGAGGTGGGCAACAAGTGTTAATGGTAGATCTAAGTAAGGCAAGATGAACTCTGCTAAAAGGGATTATAGAAGGTGTGAGACTCTTAGAGGATGAGAGACTGCAGGAGGGGAGAGATTATTCCAGGCAGTAAAACAAAACATGCAGAGTCACAGAAATTTCAAATAGCATGGCTTAAACAAGGAACTGTAACTCATTAGATATTAACGGGGTATAGGGTATACATCAGGGAGCTGCAAGAAATGAATAAGACACAGGTCCTAGAGACAAACTGCACATACCCGGGCCAGGACAGCCAAGAATACCACCTTGAGCATGTCACCATGGGTGGGGAAAAACCTAAGGCATGTGACTTATGTTTTAGGATAACTGTCAAAAGTGACACGGTACAAATAAGCCTGGACTCAATAAAACCAACCTTTACACTGATTAACAGCTATAAGAACAAAGAACTTCTCTGCCCTCTAAAACAGTGCATGGGACTGTAGGCAAAAATCCAGGACTGACAGACGCTGGTATCAGAGAGGTCTGTGAGCCAGGAGCATCTGATCCAGTTCCGTGTCTCAACAGCCTGACAATCACGACCATCCCACTTAACCAGGATGCTCAGAGGTGAGGAAACTGCGAAAAATTCCCTGAAAGGTCTACTTCTTGAGCACCTAATATCTGCTAGGCACTTTACAGAAGGTTCTCGGTATTTACACACGTAATTCCTACAGTTTCATATTCATGAACAATCCAAAGGTTCATGACATGTAAGTAATCTCTAATTTTGCTAAAACTCAATGTTGAAATTTGAATACTGCAAAGCTAGTGTCAAAAAAACAAATCATTTAGGTAGTAATAATCTGGCCAACTATCCAGTATCCTAACCTCAATGGGCCTTTAGTCTATTCTACTTGCCTCACAAGAACCATAGTGGACTTATAAATTGGAGGTTTTAAAAAAAACCTTGCTATAAACCTTGATAATGTCAAATGTGTCCTAAAATAGGCACTTTACAAAACAGTCTCATCCAACTCAAAAAAAAAAAAATCTCAAAAATAAGATATTAATTATACCAGTGGTATTTACAATGAAGAAATACGGACTTGATTCTCTTGATGAAAAGCCCGTAACGCTGTTTATACTGAGAGGTGAGATAAGGAACCTATCACCATGGGCACTCCCAGAAAATGCAGTGGAGAATTCAGAACTGGGACCAGTAAGATTTAAAGGCCCAAAACTAAATACTGAGTAATAAAAGTAACATGAAGAGTTAAGCATATTGTTTAAGCTTTTGTCTTCTCTGCAGAAGGTAAAACAGTTTCTGTGCTGAGGGATATACAGCTGCGGGCAATAACTGCTCTAAGAACAGTGGGATTAAGTAACCGTATACCTGCTGACTCATGACTGCTGAGACCCCACACAGCCTTCCCTTGCTGAGCTCTCAGATGACTGCAACAAGATTTCAGTCCTAGTCCAGTGACCTTCAATAAAACTTTCTTCAATGATGGAAATGTTCAATAGCTGTGCTGTCCACTATGGCAGCCATTAGCTACATGTGGCCACCGAGCACGTGAAATATGGCTAGGTCAACTGAATTATAATTTAATGGTATTTAAATTTTAATAGCCACACGTGGCTATTGTACGGAATATGAATAGCACAGCTCTATGCAGGCTTACTGGAGCACACTTCTCTGAGTAATCTGACCAGACCATGAGGAAAAATGAAAAACCACACAGGTGGTTCCCTAATAAAAAGTCCATCTAATCACCCTACAGTAAAGCCCAACGTTCATATAACCCTCACCTATATGTAAGCTTCTAATTGGCTTTGTAAGTCCCCTATTTTTTATCATTAGTAGATTATGAGACATCTGCAGAAAGACTTTAACATGACATTAGATAATGAAACAAACGGATAAAAGTATACTTGAAAGAAACAAACTATTCAGGGAGAAAAAAACTAACATTTTCAGAAAGACAAGAAATATTGCATCAGGTAGACAAGATAATATGTTCTTGTAGGGAAAAAAATTTTAAATAAAATGAAGAATAGAAACATTCAGAGAATAAGAGAGCTACTGGAAGTTTAAAACATAGCAAATGTTTAGTCAAAACATTAGCAAAAATGAAAAACTCAACAGAAGAGTTAGAAAATAAAGCTGAAGAAATCCCCCCCAAAAGTCACGCAGAAGAGAAAGAGATGGAAAGTAGAAAGAATACTAGAGGCCCAAGACAGAGGTCTCATAGGCAAATTGTATAAACTCCAAAAAAGAAAATAGTGAGAAATTTGAGAGGAGCCTACTGAGAGCTAGGATGAGAGATGAAAACAAATGCTCACCATGGCACCTGGCTGTGACTCTCAGAATGAGGAGACAATGGGCATTCTACAAAATCTCTGGAGGGGATGAAAATGGGTAACATACAGAGGATTAAAAATTAGATTGGCTTTGGACTCAGCAGCAATATCAGAAGCAAGATGGAAACAGAACAATGCCTACAAAATTCTCAAGAAAATTTTTCCATCCAGTCCTTTCAATCATATGTAAGGACAGTAAAAACACTACCACAGGGTCTCCAAGTTACCTCCCATACAATCTTTTTTCAAGAAGCTACTGGAAAACGGGCTCTACTAAAACAAAAGAGTAAATAAGACTGAGGGAGACTTGAAATACAGGAAACGACACCCAACATACGTGAGAACCTCCAAGATGATCAGCAAGGGAGATTCCAGGGTGACAGTCATGCATGAAACAGAGAAGGCATACAGTCTAAACAGACTGGCAGGGGTGACTCAAGGGAGAGACTCTTTGAAAACTCTATCACCAAGATCTTTGCTGCTAAACAAACCATCTTTTTAAGCCAAGAACAGAATGCCCAGGTAAACCTGGCACGGATTCTAATCTATACTTGGCTTCTTGAACATGTGCTGGTAAAATCCCTGTTCTCTCTTCCATACCCAGCTACCAGATGAGCTGAGGACACTCATTTTATCTCTCCTAAGTTCTCTGCTCTGACCTACTCCTGAGAGATGGAGGGAGGGCATGGTGAATTTAGAAGCACAAAATATCAACACCTGCAGAGTCCTGACTGTGGTGAGCCCTCCACTGTAGTTTCCCAGGACTTACTTATACATGAACCTGTTCACCGCCTTCCCCTAAAAAGAGAGGATCTATCTGGTGAACCCTCTGGGAAGCTGAGGTCTGACTATCACCCAGAGACTCTGTACCTCTAGGAACCTTCATCTAACAGCAGCGATATTTGATGGATTAGGCTGACTTCTCGAGTTCTCAAAAAAAATAAGTAAATAAATTATAAATATATTGTATAGGGAGGGATGCATACATAGGTAAAATTTTAAAGTAAAAGAACAATTAACATAAAACGATAATAGCTGTCATGGTGGGGGCACACAGGAGGCTTCTAAAGGCTGGTAATATTCTATTTCTTAAATATAGTGGCTATTTACATGTTCACCAAAAAATGATCTTTTAAAAACAAAATTTACTTATTTATTTATATATTTATGCGGTGGCACCGGGTTTTAGTTGCAGCACATGGGATCTTCGTTGCTGTGTGAGACATCTTTGTTGTGGCATCTTGGTTGTGGCAGCATGCAAGCTCTTAGTTGCAGCACGCAGGATCTAGTTCCCTGATCAGGGATCGAACCTGGGTCCCCTGCATTAGAAGCACGGAGTCTCAGCCACTAGACCACCGGGGAAGTCCCAACGAGAGTGATTTTCAGAATATTCTATCAATGGCAATTTTTGCCAATCTGCACACACACCATGTGTCATACACTCTTGTAATTATATGGTACATTAGCAACAGCAACAAACACGCTTTTAGTGATTACCATCCCTGGTGGAAACAGGGAAAGGACACAGCTTTCACGTGTTAATTCAGGTATTTCTATATTACCTTAATTTTATAAAGAATAAACATATTGATTTATAACTAAATATATTTCAGTTATAAAAATTTTAAGGACATGTTAATTCAGGTTAGGATGATCTCTTTTTGTTACAGTCCCTAATCAAATACTCTGCCAGAAAAGGCAATCCTTGGGAATCCGTTGAGAAAATATATGGGACAAATTTATAATTTTTCTAAGACTACTCCAAAATAAATAAGCAACATGTCGATCCTGATTCAAGTGACAAAATCAAATACATAAAATGAGAGCATGAACACTAATGTCAAACACTGCATATATATAATATGTAATAATAGTTATTATTGCAAAATGATCACTTCACACTGAAAATAAAAATGTTTTAACAGACAGATAAAACAATCAAAGCCTGATTATTGAGATTATTCCACAACCTGAAAGAAGTTAACTCTGTTCATTACTTAAATAATTTAAGCAGATACTTTTTAGGCTCCACCCTTGTAAGCGAGATGAATACTTCACAACCATACACAATCACACTGATTTAGTTTTTTCATAAACATAAGTGAAATGTTTGTGAGCTGATTAATTTCTTTTAAATCCACCAATACATTTTTAAATCCCTGGATGTATGTCAATTTGCATGACCTGATTCTGATGAACATCTCTTCATTTTTTGGAATTTAGTAACATAAACACATCTTGCCTGATGAAATGGCGTGCCTCTTTATTCCCCAATGACAACTGTATTTGTTTTCCTTTCGTCTCAAAAGACAGAGGCTTAAAGCTAAATTTAACATCCAATTCTAGAAGCAAAGATTATGGTTATTACTATCTTTTTCTCCTCTTACAATCTTATATTTTTATTCTTACTGGCATTATTGCATATGTCTTTTATTGTAAATCACCTTAAATTCTCTTAAAAATCAGACTGTTAATTAAAAATAAATTTAAACAATGTCACCTATAGTGACATACTTTGCTAATTAAAAAAAAAAAACTAAGTCTCTACTAAAGCATACTGTCAGGAAACCACTAGAAATCTGTATTTAGCAATTTATATTCAAGACATTCTGAAGACAAAAAAAAAGTATACTCCTGAAATAAGCAAATCACCAAAAGAAGCAAACAACAAAAAATAAGCCAAAAAGACAGAACTTAAAACACCTCTGCTTATCAATGAAACACTTACAAGGCAACCAGGGGAAGCTGAAAGGATAATATTCAAAGTTCGCCCTGGCACCTTTACCTCTTTGGGAAAACAATAGACAATAACAGGAAAGGGACAAAACTACACAGTTTCATTCTGCCTGAAGCAGCACAAGAGAATACTACTTGCCCAGATACAAAAAGAAGGTAAAAGGTTAAGCACTATTCTAGTTAAAGAGCACTCAGAAGAAATAAAACCCGTTGATAAATTCTGACAAAACACAACAGGACAGCTAAAGAGCAGAATAGGATCAAACTTTGGCTCTACCCAAAATGAAGCAAGAAGAACTTTCAACTATCAACTGGAGTTCAGTAAACAAGTCTATTAACTCCCTGGTGGGGGAGTCCACTCTGAGTTCTTAGAACTGTATGAGGACATTCGGGATTATATAAAATGACACTACTTATCTCTTGAAGTTTAGTGAGAGAAGCAATTATCTGTATAAATATTCACAGATCTCTATACTGATACAATTCTTTTACTTAAAATGTATTCAAAAGTCAATAATGAGAAAGAAGCAGAGAGTATATACTGTATAATTCTATTTATCTAACATTTATCTAAGCATAGAAACTAACTTATAATATTAGGAATAAGGATAATAGTTATCCTGGGAGGTGCAGAGCAGGAGTAGTGACTGGAAGAGGCACCAGGGGGCTCTGTTTCTTATTTGGGTGCTGGTTCCACATGACTTATTCACTTTATGAAAATTCATTGAGCTGTATACTTGCAGTTTATGCACTTTCCTATATGTATATTTCAACGATATCTACCCCCAAAGTTATAGTTTAAACTGGATACTTTATAAGTAATCCAATTCAATATATGTAGTTTATAGGAAGAAAATACAAATGGTCAAGCCAATAAAAGTTCAACCTCACTATTTTCAGGAAAATACAAAAGTAAAACAACAAAACACCATTTCTTCTCAAAGATTGACAAAAACGTCTAAGTCTTGCCTTTGATATTCTAAAAATCATTTGGTAGTATCTTTGCCTTCATAGCTGGGGGGGGAAGGGGAATATAAACTTTGGAAGGCAGACAAGTAGCTATTATAATTTGAATGTCTGCCATCAGGAATGCCTTCTCAGTATCTACCCTTCAGAAATACTCAGTTGTAAGTACAAAGATGTTTCACTGTAGCATTGTCTATAACAACAACAAAAAAATCAGAAACATAAATGTCCGCTGATGAGGGGAGGGCTAAATAAACTGTGGTACATTTAAAATTATGAAGTACTCCCCAGCTGGAAAGAATGAACTATATTTTCTAAGATGAACAGCTCTCAGGACTTACCAGTGGGTAAGACTCTGCGCTGCCAATGCAGGGGACCCAGGTTTGATCCCTGCCTGGGGAACTAGATCCTGCAAGCATGCCACAACTAAGAGTTCACATGCTACAATTAAGAAGTCCACATGTCGCAACTAAGAAATCCGCATGCTGCAACTAAGAAGTCTGCATGCCACAACTAAAGAGCCTGCATGCCACAACTAAAGATCCCATGTGCCACAAGGAAGATCCCGCATGCTGCAAGGAAGATCTCGTGTGCTGCAACTAAGACCTGGTGCAGCCTAAATAAATAAATATATTTTAAAAAAATTAAAAAAAAAAAGATGAACAGATCTTCAAGAGTATTGCTAAGTGAAAAAGAATGTGATGCCATTTTTGGAAGGGAGGACCACATTCCCCCAAAAAACCCTATGTTACATGGCTTATATAAATAAATGTAAATACACATAAATCTGTCTAGAAGGATACACACCAATGTTACTATGGTTGCTTCAGTAAAGATGGAAAAGGCTGCAACTAAGGATGGTGGTCAAAAAGCAACAGACCTTTCTATAATGTTTTAAAAAGAGAACACTTCCACTTACATAGTAAAAGGAAAAAAGGAAGGAACAAAGGGAGGGAGGGAAAGTGAAAGGGAAAAAAGCAGCAGCTTAGACACAGCCAAAAAAGTCAGCTTGTTGGTAATGCCAGTTTTTCCATGATCCCATAATCAAAGAAAAATGATTAAATGCTGAGGTAGAAATAACCCATAACTATTAGCCAAATTACTGTTTGTCATACTTTAAAGTCAAAGTAAATTTTTACAGACAAATTAAAGACCACTCAAAACTTACACTGAGATAGGAACGATAAAGGGCCCTAGGTAAACTAAACTACACTGGCACCCTCAAGGATCCTTGGCCTAACAAAGGTCACTCAAAAGCACCATTCAATTTACTTTACAGCTATCTCCATTAACTTGAAATTTAAGCTCATGTTTTGCTTTCTTCTTCATGAGATACACGGCTAGCCAATAAAATGTGTAATTAAAGTGCTAAGTGATGGAGGTATACAGACTGTCAGAAAGCAAGCAAGTTTACTGAAACTCTTCCTATACACAAAGTATGAGCCCATGAATACATATAAATATATGTCTCAAAAGGATAAAGTTCTAGCAGAAAAGTTATTAATTAAAGTTACCAAAAACAGAATGTTCATTTCTGACTATACCCATGTCTACTTTATTCAAAGCATACTCTTTAAAAGAGAGAAAAAAGAAAAAGTTAAAGTATCTATCTAAATTTACCAAGTTTTTTCAATCATTTCATTTAAACAGAGAATGTGACCAATTAGTCGCTCTGCAGTCACTGAAAACTCATGACATTTGCACTATCAAACACTAACCATCCTCAGGCAAGGTATTACAAAGACCATTCTTTGTTACTATTAACAGAGTCTTCGCCCTCCTGGGGCAGATCATCTAGTGGAGAGCCAAGAACAAATGTGAAAAGGAAGGAGGGAGGGAGGCAATACAAGGAAGTATATATTAGATGCCAAATTCATGAAAAATCAGTAAGTGTGACAATCAGTTTGTAAAACCTTAAAAGTCCAGCGCTAGAATTCAGATCACCAAGCTCAGACTTCCCTGGTGGTGCAGTAGTTAAGACTCCATGCTCCCAATGCAGGGGGCCCAGGTTCAACCCCTGGTCAGGGAACTAGATCCCACATGCCTGCTACAACTAAGAGTTCACATGCCACAACTAAGGAGCCCATGTGCCACAACTAAGGAGTTGGCAAGCCCCAATTAAGGAGTTCACCTGCCGCAACTAAGACCCAGTGCAACCAAATAAATAAATAACACATTAAAAAAAAAAAAATCACTGAGCTTTGGGAATTCCCTGGTGGTCCAGTGGTTAGGACTCAGCACTTTCTCTGCCTTGGGCCCAGGTCTGATCGCTGGTCAGGGAACTAAGATCCCACAAGCCACAGGGTATGGCCAAAAATAAAATAAAATAAAATAAAATAAAATAAATAAAGAGGTAAATTAAAAAAAAAAAAATCACCCAGCTTTAAACATCTTTTGGTTTCACAGATGATTCTCTCATTACACCAATGAAGAAAATGAGAAGCAGAAAAGTTGAGGGACCTGACTGTGCTCTCAGTGGCACAGCCAGTGATGGTGGATCTAGGCAAAGACCTCCCATCTCCAATTACCAGCTCAGTGTTCTTTCCATTAGAAAGGGGTCCAAGAGGTCTAAGGCAATCAGCTCAAACATGCAGAAGGAATCAAGATGCAAACAAGGCCCGGGCCTGGAGGAAGAACAGTACTCGGTCAGGCCAGGACAAAAAAGACAGACAAAGAGGCCAACATCGTGACATTATTCTTCATGATGCACACTGCACAAGCACTGGTTAGTCATAAGGAAGTTTTTCCAAAGTCTCAGGATTTCTGTTGGGTTTTATTTCTTCGACATTGTTTCAAACAATATGAATTGCTAACAGCAAGCATTTTTTTTTAAATGAAAATGTCACCAATTTTTTTCTTTGTAAATGGCAAGCATACTCACTATATTTCAACAATTTCCTGTTATTACACAAGGCTTCCCTGTAAGATGTAGAAGTTAAAACCACACACCCACACTAAGTGGAACATTACTATGTGAAATCATTTCAGAAAGATGGGTTAGTATAACTCTATTATACCTCTTACCTGTTATGCAAGAGACTACCTTCCCTGTTCAAATTACTTACTACAGTCCTCAGAATGTTAATTACAGGGTACCATATAACCCAGCAATTCCACTCCTAGGTATATATACCTAACTGAAATAAAAATAGATGTCCACACAAAAATATATACAGAATGTTCATAGCGGCACAATTTGTAATAGGCAAAAAGTGGAAACAACCCAAACCTCCTTCGTGTGATAAATGGATAAACAAAAGTGGTACAGATATCAGTGGATATCATTCAACAAACAAAGGAATGAAGTACTTCATACGTGCCACAACACAAATGGAGTTTGAAAACTCATACTAGGTGAAAGAAGCCAGTCACAAAAGTCCACATATTCTATGATTTTATTTATCTATGTCCAGAACAGGCAAATCTGCAGAGACAGAAAGTAGATTAGTGGTTCTCTAGGGCTCAAGGCAGGTGGAGTAGGAGGTGACTGCTAATGAGTATAAAGTTTGTTTTGGGGTAAAAAAAAAAAAAAAAGTTCTAAAATTAGATAGTGGTAATGGCTGCACAACTCTGAACAGTCTAAAAGATCCTGCCTTGTACACTTTTAATAGCTGAATTTTATGGTATGTGAATTACATCTCAAAATAAAAGTTAATTAGCTGGGAGATTACCAAGACATGAATAACTCTAACCAGCTCTACCCTGGAGCTCATGAATGCTAAAGGAAAAGAGAAATTATGAGGATAACTGCCACCTCAGAAATTAGAAACAAGAGCACAGACAAGTGAAGCCAGAGAACAAAGGGGACCAAAATGCAAGCAGAATGAAATCGCAGAATAGAAAAAACACCAGACAGAAATAAATCAAAATGTTACCAATGACTGTAGTCAGACTATGGTTGATTTTTTTCCAAATTGTGGACAAAGAGTATTACTTTTACATAATCGTTTTAAAATCCCAACAACATTTATTTCAAAGGGAAAAATCAAGAGCCAGATTTTCTTATATTAAGGGATTGGATAGGGTACATTACAAATAAAACATTGAGGGTAGAGTTAACCACTAATGAGAAGTATGAAATGTGAATTATACAATATTAAAAATACTGGTCCCATGTTTTCCATATGTGAAAGAGCTGATATTCTGACATCAGTAGTTTTTTTTTTCTAATGTAAATTCCTAGTATTCACTGGAAGGCATAAAACACCACTGTTACAGGGAAACAGTGAGTTGACTGGACAAGGAATAAAATGTCTTTCTTCCTGTTTCATACTACAAAACAAAACAAATTGATCACATTATTTCTAAAATCTATAGTTATATCATTACCTTTAATAAAAGACTTGCAAGTTACAGATTAACACAAACTGAGTGAAAACACCACCATTTTGTCAAGTAAAATAAAGTCAACTATCATTCATAGTATTTTTCTTTTAATAGATAAGAATAAATGAAGAAAATATTTACAATCTATTCTCCACACACCAAACCACAGATGGTTCACAGAACGTATTTCAGGGTTCATAAACCCCCTAAAATTGTAGGCTAATTTATTTATAAATATACATATAATATATATACATATTTTCCCCTGTAGAGAGAATCCCTAACTTTGATCAGATGGGTTTGTAACTCAAAGAAAGTTAAGACACTACTGCTTTAGAGAAATAGTTGAACCACAGCCTAAAATGGTCTTCTGTTACAAGGAATCTTAGAGACCTTAACTCTCAAGATACTATGCTATGTAATTTTCTTTCTTTCTTGAAACACAAGTATCTAGACACGGAGACAGAACCAAGGTTAAATCATATATAGCCACTACTCTAGAAAAAAATTTAAGAAATCAAAAAGGCAACAAAGTGTAGGCAAATGTATGAATGTTACAGATCATAATTATTTTACTTGTATTTATTTGTAGTAGGCCTTGTCTTAAAAAGATCTGAAATGTCATTGCTATTTAATACCTCATAATATGAATGAAATCAAATAATTTTTGATTCAAGGTATTTCAGACTGAAATCCATTGACTGCTTTTATTCATAAAGACCATCAAATTCTGAGTGAATGCTACAAATGTACAGAACGCTTTTTCCTGACTTATTCTGAAAGACAATAGGTTTTGGTTCATGTATAAAAGTATACTTTGTACAAACAGTAACAGCATTAATATCTGGAATATCTCCTTATTATAAAACATTACTTCTGTGACCCTTTATTCCTCCTAAACTTGCGAATTATCAAAATAAATAACAGAAAATAATCCTAGAATGCTCTCCATGTATTTTAAAGTGTTTTATGTAGCATGTTCTTACCATTAGTAAATAAAAACACAGGTGGAGAAATCTGTAAGAATGCCAATAAAAATATTTCATTTGGTAACAAAAGCTCATGAAAATTTAAGAATGGCAATTGATATTTATAGGACTTTTTATTTATAGAACTTACAAATGTAACTACTCTACTTGATAGAAAAAAGGAGGCAGTTTTCAGAATAGTATTGAAACCGAGCCCCCTAAAACTAAGTTTCCCTAACATTCCCCTAAAGAGTTTATGATTAATCTCTCCAACCAAAACTTTGTTCACTTCCTTGTCTCCTCTGAGCTCAATCCCTTTCTTGTCCCTTCTGACCTCAATCCTATGCTAACTGAACACTAATTAACCAGAGTTAGATGACTAAGACGGCTATTGTCAATAACACCATTAATGTACTAAAATTGCTGTTGTAGATATCATCATTAACGTATAAACTCAGGTTGCTTCTCCAGATGAGATGAGCTCAGACCCCTGAGCCACAGACCACATGCCCACAGAATCATACACTGGAGACATCCTGACTTCCCAAATCACAGTTAAGGAATGTCACAAGATGATGATTAATCCCAGTTTCTTTGTCCCTTTTAAAACATCCCCAACTCAAAGACCAAGAGGGAGTGGCTCTGAGCCTTGTCTCCCACTCCCTTGCTTGGCACCCTCCAATAAACCCTTCCTTTGCTGCAAACAACCACTATCAAGAGTTTGGCTTCCTACACTAAGGGCACAGGAGCCCATGCTCAGTTACAGTATAATGCATAAAGTATTATGAAAGACATCTCTGAAAACTCCCTTTAGAAAACCACACTGTCTATAAAATCACCTATCATGGAAAGTCAGAGTTGAAAGGGACTCTGGAAATAACTTAGTCCACCAGTTTGCAAACTTTTTTGAACTCTTCATTCGAAAATCTCACCAAGAAGTCTCATATGTAAAACAAAACCAAAGAAGAGCTCTAATTAAGAGCTGGCCCCAGCCCCAGCCCCAACTCCTCACCTCTGCCTGGACCTCTCTGTCTTAAGGGATGTTACAGAACATCATTTGAAACCAGTGGCCCAGGCAAACCCTTCATATTCCAGGATGAGGCAACAGAGATCCAGATTCACTGAGACCGCCTGGTGGTTTATTTACTCCTTGGATGATCGTCACATAAAGTCAACCACAAACATACATAATTTTTGAGATAGAGGGGAGGGCTGGCCAGGACTTCTCTCTCAGTCTGTCTCCCTTTAGTTTACGCTGCCTCCCTTTTCAGAAACTGTTAAGAGATTGTTAAGAGAGAAAGACTGTATAGAGTACTTTACATGCAATATTCCTAAACTCACAACTCTGAAAAATGGGTACACATACACCCATTTTACAGTTGAAGAAAGTGACCTCAGAAGCATTCAAATATTCCCAGACTATATAATTGGCCGGTCACAGAGCTAGGATTTAAACTCGCATCCTTTTAACTCCTAAGCCTGTGCTCTTTCCAATAAGCCATGTTTTATTTGTACAGCACAATGTCAGACTACAAAAGAAAGAGGACTCCATGGTCCAGGCCAAGAAAAACACCCAGAGTCTCCAAAACAGTATCAGAGTGATAGGTATTTCCTAACATGAGCACCCTCAGTCAGCAGCACTGAAATGGGGTTGTGAGAAGTATGGCTGACAACACATTAACGTAAAGAAGCAACAAAGTGACCATGAGACCAACAAAGCGACCATGAGACCAACAAAGCAAAGCCAGGTTTACATTAATGAGGCATAGCTGCTGAATGTAAAGAAAGTTTCACCAACACACATTCAGGAAGTCAACAATGAGAAATGGAATTCTTGTACTTGAGCAAAAGTATGAAATCCAAAAATACAAGAGGAAAAAAGTACAGTCAGACAGCTACCGCAAAAGAGTAAATTACACTCTATCCAAAATAACTCTATTTACAAAAGAGTAAAATGTCTTTCAGATGCTTAACAAAAAAGTATTAGTTCTTCATTAATTGATCTTTGATCCTGATTACCTGGAATCTTTATTCAAAAAAAAGAATTCAATGTGTAAGGCTAAAGTCAAAAGTATCAAAGTTAAGCTACAACAGAATTCTGCATAACTGGTAAAATTCAGAAGCAACAGTCTAAAAGTTATAGGGGACAATGCTTCCTCCAAGAAATTAAATGAATTAATGGAATGAAAGTAAAAAGGAACTTGAACTAGAGCTGGGGGTGCTTCATATTGGGCTGTACTCCAAGCACCTCTGGAAATACCAAAATATCCGAGAGAGCTGAGACTGGAAGATAAACAAAGCACATCTTCACTGTGTCAATATTAATATATTTTAGGAATAAAACTTTTACCTTCAATGCAAGCACATAGAGCAGACTACAAAATTCTCATGGAACCTACAGTCGAGCAAGGAAATCAAAAATCAAATAAGAGTGATAGTGTAATAAAAACTCTGGAAGTATCTAACAAGGGCTCTATGCTCTTCTAGAAAGCTTCCTTGACTAGTAATAGCAGTGGAGCTAAAAGAGAAAAGTTTTGTTTTGATATTTTGTTTGTGTGCTCACTGAGGAATGGAAGAGGAGAAGATGGGGACCAGGCAGGTGGGGACAGCAGCTGGGGAGAGAACAGAATGTGTGACATCCTTACTGCCAACTGGATTCCTTCAGAATCCAGGGTAGCTTCAAAAGCACTAAATAACAAGAGCAGCAGGGCATATCATAAAACCTGGAATTCCTGTCCAAGCTCTACTACCAACAACACTTGGGTAATTCTGAGAAAGCAATACCAACAACCCCTTCTTCTGCCCTTTTACACCCATCCCTTACTTACTTTATCTATGAAATGAGAAAACTCATGGTTCTGCATGGGGCAGCCCACCCACTAGGAGCATTTTAGAAATCTGTTGAGTTGTTCTTTGTTTTAGGGAGGTTTTGTCTTCTAGCATAATCATGCCTCATATTATATTTTCAATGATTTTCCTTTTATTTCTCCTTTATATTACAGTTAGGGAATTAAATTGATTTATTTCAATTAAGTGGGCAAAAATTTTCATTAACTATGAATTTCACTTCTGGACGCTGAAGAGAGTATTGCAAACTATTTATTATGAAAAGGGGCTTTGGGTTAGATAGAATTAAGAACTAATTGACTAGAAGATTTCAAAGGTTCTTTCTAGTCTTATAATTTACTGATTCTATTAATATGCTGAACACTAATAATGAGACAAAACACACCAATAAAGAGTGTAGATGATGACTTGTGGGCAGGAACAAAAAATTCTACATCTGCTTCTGTACTTGATTAAATAATTAAATCTGCAGGAAAGCAATTCTATCCCGTTGCCTGTCATGTTATATATCAGGATATTGTGTACTTTACTTTTAAGGAAAAGATTAAAATGGCCAGAAAAATCACTATTATAGTTAGAGCTTAGGAATACATGTTCAAAAGGAATTCCTGAGGTTACCAAAGATTCAGCCCATATGCCCCAATCATCAATTTCAAAAAAAAAAAAAAAAAAAATCATTTTATGAAATGGGTATAATGTGATATAAGCCCTGAAATATTAAGATAAAGTTAAACAGACTTGGCATTCTCCCCTCGAACCCAGAACAGAGAAATTGGTGATAAATTTCTGGAAAAAAAAACCTATAAAAATTATTAAGATAGAAAGGTGATATTTTGAGGATCAACCTTCCCATTCCAGAAGCTTTTGGAAGGAAGGAGGTGTAGGTGAAAATCCAGATAACAAGAAGACATAATATTCCTTTGTCAAGCTATTTCAAAATTACTGTAAACTATATTATTTATAAAATACTTTTTTAATTGGTAGAATGCCAACAATGGGTCAGGCCGCATACACATATACGAACATATACACATATGTGTAAATGTGTATTTATATTTATAGATGTATGTTTATATATATCATCACATTTAATCTTCACTGTTTCTTATGAGGAACATGAGGTTAAAAGACATTGAATAACACAGAGATTACCAGCAATCAAGACCATGTGGAACAAAAAAGTCTTTCAAAAATAAGCCTAAAAGCCTCTGAGCAAGGAAAAAAGAGCTATCAAAGATTATGTAAATTTGACTCTAAAGAAGAGTCCAGTTAGGCTTTTCCTATTGACCTAATAGTACATACGAAACTAATTTTTATTAAGTCCTGGTGCCTCTATATGCCAAGCACTCTTGTACATATTCTTACTTGATATTTCTCATATTTTATCATATTTGATAAGATATTTATCATTTGATAGCCTTCACTAATACTTCGATAAAGGAAGAAATAGAAAAAGGACCAGTGGTTGCCAGGGGTTAGGGAGAGGATGTAACTATAAAGGGACAGACAGCACAAGGGAGTTTTGGGGGGGTGATGGAACTATTCTGCTTCCTGATTGTGGTAGGAGTTACACCTATCTATACATATATTAACACTCACAGATGAACACCAAAAGATAAAAAAGTCAATTTAGAAAAAAGTTTAACTGCATTTCCTTAACAACATGATATAGAAAATGATTGAAACAGAGTATTTCTCCTGGACTTCATTTCCTTTCAATACTACAGTCTGAGTATGCGTTCAGCTCATGAAATAACCTGGTAGAAACACTTTAGTCCCTTAAGAGTTCACATCTTTTACGGAGATTCTAATTAAGCTACTGCAAATTTACTTTTTTAAATTGTTGGTAAGTTCTCTTAGCATATCAGCATTTAAAAAATTCAAGTTATTATACAACAAAGTCAGACTTTACAAAAGTAACTGCCTTCCAAATTTCTTTACAAGTTGTTACAACAGTCTGTATTTAAATTAGGAACAAATTAGTCTCTACTCACAACCATTCCAAAATCAGAAAGGAGGGAGAGAAGATTTACTCAACATATAGTTCCATAATGTGCCAAACATTACTGTATTCTCTTTAAATTGTCTTATCTCACTGAACAATCTCCCCACCCCTGGGAGAGAGAGATTTTTCCAATTCTACAAAGAAAGAACATGGAGTTCAGCAGGTTAAACAACATAGCCCACAGCTGCCAGGCTAATGAGATAGTGGGGCCAAGATAAGCCAGAGCTTTAAAATAAGAGCAAGTTTTAGTATGCCTGTAAATAAAGGGTATAAATTTACAGTATGTGGAAATTTATAAACAAAATTAACCATCAGTGCAAAATACTGATTTGTCATCTCTAAAAATAGACAACTGTCAAGTATTTGCTATCGTGATATAAAATTCTTCCAACCAGGAAGTCTGAGATAATGCTAACAAGCTAATTTTAAGCACTGAATTTGACTAGTAACAAAGAAAGCAAGTTCTTCGGTATTTCTTGTTGCCAACAACTAAAAATATCTCGCATTTTAAGTCAAGTATATAACTTATTAGGTGATGTCCATCACATAAGCAGTAACTTGAGGATAAAGTATCATATACCCAAAGCTTTTTTCTCTCCCCTCAACTCCAAACGTCTTAAGGAATCCAAATCCCTACTCCTGGAATTCAAGGTCTTCTACAGTCTGGCCCAAATTAATTCTTGAAAATTTCTCTCAGGCTTCATCTCCCTGACACTCTGCTGGAATTCTTCCTATTCCCCAAGCTCAACACCGCCCTCCTCACAGCTAAGCTTTTGTTTACATAACCTCTTCACGCCACTTAAGGAAATTCAACCTATCCTATAAGACCAGCTCAGTTCGCTCCTCTTCCAATAACCCTTCCCAAACTACTAGTTCAAAAGTTTCCTCCTTTTCTCAGAATTCCTATAAGACATATTTGTCCCTTCATGATGTACACAGTGTTATTGTACTGAACTGGTATTTACTTCATTTTTTCACGTGTGTCTTATTTCTATAGGACAGAGATCTGTAACATCTATTCTTGTATCATCTACAGTATCTCACACCTATCTGGTAGCCAGGGAAAAAAATTTTAATTTTAGGTTACAAACTAAGTTAGAATTGTACTTAAATATATTTATGTGATACATGTGATATAAATATCTAATGTATGCTCAACCTAGACACAGTTTCCCACTCAGAATAAAAACATTTAAAACGTGTCATCTTTCCTAAGGTTAATGCCTATATGATAGCTTCTAAGCAGAGAAAACCCAATAGCAAATCCCTGTGTTTCTTCTTGCTACCACTCATTTAAATTATAAAGTTTATTGGTTATCATTTGGTCACATACATTTCTCCCCTGAAAGTCCAGGCAGAACTTTTATAATATACAATGTTTATGGAATACTACCACAAGTGCAATTAACAGGTTAAAATTAAGGCATTAACAACCAGCCTTTCAAGTGGAAGCTAAACAAAAATTATTCACTTTTAGAAAATTTAAAATAAATTATACGTGGTGTAAATATATCTATTCTTCCAATTAACTTACTTTATCAAACATATTCAAGTTATCATTAACAAATATACATTATGCATCCAAGGCCAAGTAGGAGACAACACTGACTTAGATTTACCAGATACACATATTTTTCCTGTCTACTTTACTAAATTAGCTTCCTACCCACAGGAAAAATACCTTCTTTCTCTCACTTAAAGGCCTCTCTACAACACTACCATCCAATAGAAATAAAATGTGAGCCACATATGTAATTTGAAATCTTCTAGCAGCCACATTAAAAAATAAAAATAGATAAAAATTAATTTTAATAGGTTTAACCTAATACATATAAAATATCAATATGTAATCACATTTAGATTACTAATAAGATACTTTACATTCATTTTTTTCATAAGTTTGTGAAATCTGTATGTTTTAACCCTAAAGCACATCTCAATTCATACTAGACACATGACAAATGCCCAATACCATACATTTAGTATATACTATATACTGATGACTACAAGGTTTAAGATTAAATCTATAATAAAATCTTCATGCTGTACTAAATTTATTGAAAAGAAGTATTTAGGTATTATAACTTGTGTGTTCAAAATCTTTACGACTTCTCCAACAGGAAGCACTTCAAAGGCCTAATTTCTTAAAACTCTTTATTTTACAAAGCAACTCAGAGCAGTAATGCAGCGGTCTCCCCAGGGTCTCCAGGAAAGTCCTCTTTTTGAGTCCTAGGCCTCTACAATGAAACTTACTCCTCTTTAACATCATGCTTGTCCCTAATTAAAATGAAGCCTGTAGTCAGACAGGCTGTGGGTTTGAATCCCAGCTCTGCCACTTAATAATTGTGAACTTGCAACTTGTAACTTCCTCAATTTTAAAAATAGGGGTAACAGCAGTACCAAGTCAGGTCAATAGCAGGCAAAGGAGTTGTGAAAATGTGATGAGGTCATACATGGAAAGTGGCTGGAGCAGCAATTGGTGCATGCGTAGTACACACTTAGTAAATATTTGTTTTATTATCGTTATTAACAGCAGGCTGATGTAGCTAGATTAAGAAGCACCTGTTTGAATTGATACAAACGTTTCCTCTGAAAGGTAAGAGTGCAACCAACTTTTCTAATGTTCTAAGAGTAATGATGGGTTTCTTGTACACAAGCAGCCCTCAGAGCCCTGAGGGGCTGTCTTCAGGCCAGGCCGAGGCCACTGTGCACAGCCCAAAGAACCCTGTCTTACAAAGACCTGCAGGCAGAGTCACCCATTCTTCCTTGACTGCATGACACAGAGCTGGGGTCCTTCCCCACTGCAACTTGCCTGTGTGGTAAGAAGCTGTGAAGCTCCACTTCCTCCCCTTCCTTTCCTTCCCACGAGGTCTAGGAAAGTAAAAAAGGTAGCATTACATTTGCTTTTCTTTTACTCACACCTTTTGAGTTGTGATCTCTGCATAAAATCCATTCTTGGCGGGGGGAGGGATCCTGTTTATAAAATCTACCTCTAGACTACAAAATGTCTTTAATTAGATTAAGCTACTTGCCAAAGTCGCAGGCTGAGTCGGTGGCAGAGTCACGCCTAGAATCACAGTGGAAGTAAACTGTTCACCTCCAAACTACAATGAAGTCATCTGACAACTTAATACAAGAGAAAACTGGTCCTGTGACAAAGAGTAACTATAGATTGAGACAAAATGATTTGATGCTTTATTTACTAAAATACAAATTTAGAGTCAATACTTTTAAACACTGTTTAAAAGTCTCAAGAATCTCCTTAGGGTCCAGAGGAAGCTGCCTTTATGAGTATTAGTTATTCCTTACGGAAATGCAGTAGTGGTGCTGGAAAAAGACACTGAGGGCGGAACTCAGGATTATTGAGAATCTAATACAAGCTTTGCAAAGGCTATTTATATAACTCTGAACTCTATAGACTCTTTCTAGCTCTAAAATTTTAAGTATCTAGGAAGACAGATCTAAATCCATGCTGCCTAGGTAGGTGGGATCTAGGTGGACTTGTGATACAATGGAAACACTTATGGAGTGCTAAAAACTACTTCCAGAGAGAAAATGGAAGGTAGTGTCTAAGAGCCAGAATCTGAAAAAGCAAGATCCAGGGAGGCAGCCTAAGACAGCCAAGATGTTTTGAATACAAGCCAATGAAAGGAAACAAAAAGCAAGCATGATTCTAAGGGCAACGCTCTCAGGCAACTGCCATGTTGGTGAGGGACATGGCTGCAAAGGCAGCACAGCCTCCATCCCAAATCAGTCATCACTGACCATGAAGCCAATATTACCTTTTTTCTCCCAAGTTATAAATGGAGAATAATCTACTGTTTCTTTAGCCGCAAGCTATGAAGATTGCATATACGTGACCAGATTTTAGTGTTGGAGTTTTTTTAAACTTACAGCCAAAGTAACCTGATATGAATTCACTAATATTCATAGTGATTATTGTGTGTCCCAGTATCTGGTCTAACTGGAACTTAACTCATGTGATTCAATACAATGACTGCTACTACACGCCCAAATATTTCTAAGGAGAGAAGTAAGGAAAAAAAGGGTTTTCCCTGGGTTGAAGCTGAAAATCTCTAACACTTCATGGTTTTCTTTTTAACAGCTTTACTGAGGTATAATTCACATACCATAAAATTCACGCATTTAAAGTGTACTTTTCAATGGTTTTTAGTATATTCACAGATTAGTGCGACAAGCACCACAATTGATTTTCATTGCTCTCACCTCAGGCTGAAGAGCACTGTGGTCTCCTCTATTTAATCGCTCTATTTCCAAGTAGCCACATGGTTTCTATTCACCTGGTTCAGGTCGTAGCCCAAAGGTCACTTCCTCAGAAAGGCCTTCCCTGACCACCCAGTTTACGCCTGTACCACCACCCCATGCAGCACACACTTCAGGCATCATATTACCTGACACCCCCCACCCCACCCCACCACACACACTTTTTTTCCCAGATAGGGATCACATGTAGCATTCTAAATGTTTTACATGTTGACTGTCTGTAAACCCCAAGAGGGCAACAATTTTTGTCTACTTACTGCTGTACCCCTAGAACAGGACATTGTTGTAAATGTTTCATGTTTGTAGAAGGGAAAGGGGGAGGGAGAAGAGAGAAAAGGAAGTGACTTCGCTACTACAAATTTCACTAGCTTGTGAGATTTCTGTTCTCATTTATTAAATTACAGGGTTTTTTTAATAATATTTTTCTTCTTTAGAATGAAAGTCTAACCAGAGAAAACTAAAATAAATGAAGTTAACTAAATATAGCACCATTGCGGACACAATATCTATGTCTTATTTTAAAGATTTGCAAATAGCTAATAAGTACCAAAGAACTGGGGGAGAAAAAAAAGGTAACCTAAGTGAATTGGAATAGTCATAAACTGCCTCCTAGAGGAAGTAGTGTTATTATAGGTGAAACTGAGGTAACAAATAGAACCAAACATGTAATGGCTTCACACATAGTTTATTTCTTACATATGTAATAGGGGTAGCAGGGGAAAGTTCAGGTTGGTGGATAACTCTCCTCCATACAGTTCCTCAGGGATCCAAGTTGCTTCCACTGCAGTTCTGCATTACCCTAGCTCCACCCTATGGTATGTGTCTGGCAAGCAGAAGAGAAAAGAACGCTGCAGCACATCACTTCTACTCACATTCAGTGGTTAGAACCTAGTCACGTGAAAAACAAGAGTTAGCCCCAGGCTCAGGTAGGAGAAGAACAAATTTTGGTACACAGCTAGTAGTAGTCTCTGTCATACGTAGGATCTGAAATGAACCCTGACGGATAAGTGGAGTGTAACCAACAATGAAGAAACCACATGAACAAAGCAAGTCAAAACTAAGAAGTACGCCAAGAGAGGACAAGTCTGGCTGGCTGTATTCTGAAGAGCAGTGAGAGAAGATGAGGTTGGCTAGGTCAATGGTTCCCAAATGTAAACTAAAGACCAATCCCAATATATGTCAAAGTTTCTGCCAGTCTACAATGAAGTGAGAAAAATAAGCACAAGTTGATAACTTGGTAATAACGCTAAATTAATTTTATTATTATATACTTAGCTATCAACAGTCCTTTCTAAGATAATGCCCTTTCCTGACTATAACAGATTCAGTCTTTGTCCTGTAGGCAATGGGGATTTACTGTCACTTTCCGATTTATTATATAATTTTAATTATTTAATAATTTCTAAAAAACATGTATTGCTTTGGAAATTAAAATCATTTATTAGTTCTAGTCCTTAGGGTTTAAATTTTAAAAAACAAGAGTTACCTAAGAGTGGGCAAAATATGTTACATTTATAAACTATACTCAAACTACAATGGCCTAAAAACTGAAAAAGAATAGCTGACTCTTCTGGACTGAATTTCAAACTTTTATATAAACATATAACATATAAGACAAATATTAAACTCAAAAAGGGAGTTTAAGAAAGCAGTATATTAGCAAACTAAAAAACAGTCTACTTATAGCATTAACATAAAACTTCCTTTCCTAAAATAACTACCTTTAATCTAAAAATGGCATAATATACTAATTTTCTAATTATTTACTATGTGTTGGGTTAGAGTGGAAAATGTTAGCTACCACTGAAAATAGCAATGAAAAGTAAAATGCTCTTTTCCAATGTCATCATTCAACTCTGAGATAAAAATAATAATTTTATTTGGAATAAAGGAGTGTTAAATTTAAACAATAAAGAAAGTGAATACTTAGGAACTCCTTATAAACAATGGAAATATGTGCTTGTCAAAGACGGCTAATTCCATGCCTCTAAAAGAAAGCTCTATAAAAAATCACTTTTTCTATCTTTTCTCCTATATACCACTAATGGCAAGGCTTGAAATGATGACGCTGCTTTCTTAAAAATGGAGAGATAAAAGCTGTCATAGAGGTAAAAATGGTGCAAATTCCACTTATTGGAAACCTGGTGTATGCTTCAGTAAGTTCCAAACACCAAATAAATGTTCACCACACATCTTTCCAGGCAGTTTAGAATTATTCCGCTCAGGGGTGACCAAATCAACCATGCATGGAAAATATCTGCTGATAATTTCTAAAGTTAATAGTTTCCAACAGTAGTATGTATCTCTTATCATAATGCTTTTCATGGAAAATCTTCCAGTATTCATTGGTGAAAGATCAGCCTAAGTGGAATTATCAAAAACTATTTTTACCACTTAGCAGTCTGTTAATGTTTAGATAATTTAATTAGTCAGGTTCTAAAGAATTTTCTGCTTAACTGAGAGTTACTGCTTTTTAAAAATGTAGCACACAGATAACATTACCATGATAAAAGATCTGAAAAGTTATTTATACAAATAGAGTTTCAGTTCGCTGAAATTCAATTTACCACAAATTTGGAAAAATGAAATAGTATTTGATAAATTGTTTGATTTAATTATTTTAAAATGAAATCACTTTTTAAAAAATGTCTGACAGATATGTTACTAAATGTTACACACTTAGACACTCACATACTTACAGTTTTAGTCATTTGATGGCTAAAATTTGTTACATGTATGAATAAACTATAGCTTTCCCCTAAGCTATGGACAAACAAACAGACACTAGATCTGCATCAGGGATTTTTATTCTGCACAACACAGCTCTTGCCTACAATATTTTAAAATGCCAATAATATTGGTTAATGGGAAAGTTAAGAGTTATATGACATTGAAAAAACATTAGAAATTTAAAATAAGAGGCTCAAATCTAGGGTCACAAAGACCAACAGGAAGTCCCATAAAGTAACTCAACTCAAAAAGAAACATTAGACTCATCATTTCCAAATGAGACATGTACACTTCAAAAAGACTGGCTTGGGGCTTCCCTGGTGGCACAGTGGTTAAGAATCTGCCTGCCAATGTGGGGGATATGGGTTTGATCCTTGATCACATAAGATCCCACATGCCAAGAAGCAACTAAGCCTGTGTGCCACAACTACTGAGCCGGAGCTCTAGAGTCCATGAGCCACAACTAATGAACCCATGTGCCACAACTACTAAAGCCCATGCACCTAGAGCCCATGCTCCACAACAAGAAGCCACCGCAATGAGAAGCCTGCGCACCACAACAAAGAGTGGCTCCCACTCACCGCAACTAGAGAAAGCCCATGCGCAGTAATGAGGACCCAACACAGCCCATAAATAAAAATAAAATAAATTAAAAAGAAAAGAGAGAGACTGGCTTGGATCTCTGTAGAACCTCTAGTACATTCCATTGATTGGCCTTAATGAATCGTCAAACTTGGAAAGCATATTTGAGTTTTTAAACCAACTAAGGAGTCACATGGGCCTGCTATAGAGGATATGATGGATCATCAAGCAGAGTAATATAGATTAGGTCCAAAATGAGATGTACAGGACTTCCCTAGTGCTAGAGTGGTTAAGACTCCGCACTTCCACTCAGGGGGCACGGGTTCCATTCCTGGTCAGGGAACTAAGATCCTGCATGCCATACCATGCAGTGCAGCTGAGGGGGAAAAAAAAAAAAAAAAAAGGATGTAAACATAAGACAATGACAATTTTCTTGTGAGGCAACCCTGGAAAACTAAAGCATCCCAAAGTTCCAAAGTGACTGCTTTGAGCATATTTCTCACTTGGATGTCAATGTGAATCAACTTTTACAACTAATTATCATTCAGTCCAACTTTCTTATTTTACCAATAAGAAAACCTAGTTTCTAAGAGGTGAAAGAAATTACCCCAAATCACCTATTTAGAGCCAAACTAGGAACTAAAAGTCAGGTCTCCTAACTGCTGTTCAATATTCTTTCCTATACACTATACTGCCTCTGGCCTTCAAGGCTTGAAAAGAGGAAAGTAGAACTGCCTTTAAAATTCATAAAGGGGGGGAGGAAAAAGATGGCGGCGAAGTAGAGGGACGTGGAGTGCATCCCTCTCCACAGATGCATTGGGAATACACTGAAGGATGCAATAATTCCCACAGAGAACCAGCTGAACACCAGCAGACGGCCTCGGACGCCGGAAAGGGCCGCAAGGAGCCCGACATGACCGGTAGGGAGGCATCTACGAGGGCTCAAAGAGGGTGAAGCGGCGGAGCTGTGGCAGACGGGAGGGAGTGAGAAACATACGGAGGGTCCGCAGAGCAGCTTAGCCTTCCCGGACCGAGACGTCGATCCACAGCTAAACAGAGGGTCCGGGAGCAGGAGCGTGGGAATCGGAGAGCTGGTTCAGCGTGAGAAACATTGTTGCCAGTAAGGTGAGGACCGAGAGCACAGGAGGGAAGAGGTTCGCGGCGAGGAGTGCCTGCCCCTGAGAGCTGCCCGGCCATGATGGCGGCTGGAGGCTGCAGGCTTACGGGCAGGGGGGAGGAGCCGTGCGCATAGCCTCTCTCTCTCTTTTGGCACCTCTGCAACAGACAGTGGAGAGACGCCCCGTTGGCCACCTATGGCGCTCAGGGATAACAAGCACCCTGAGGCACTCAGGCGGGGCTGGATTAAAACCCCTTGGAACGCCGGCAGCAGGGAGGCTGCCAAGAAAAAACAACAACAACAACAACAATAAAAAAAAAACCCGAGAGAGGCCCAACTCTAAGACCTTCTGTTTACGCCTGAGCCACCAGTGTCCCTCTGCAACAGGCACCTCCAAGCCCCAGTGAAACAACAGTGTGCCACTGCTCACTCACTCCCAGGGGAAGGAGCCACTATCGTACCCTCTCCCTCCCCACACACCGACGCTTACAGTCGAACAATAAAGGAAACTCTGCTGGTCACAGAATAATGCAAAAAAACCCAAGGCAAGGAGAAGGACACTTACAGCTGAGACGCTAAGGAAACAGAAATAGTAGTATCAATACCTATTGAACTGGTCCATTCTGGGATCAGTTCTGGATTTTTTTTTTCTTTTTTTTCTCTCTTTTTTTTTTTTCTTTATTAAATATGATCTTAGCCCTAAGGGATCTACAAGTTTTATAATTTTTTAATGATATTTTTTATTCTTTTTTTTTTTTTTGCCTTTTTATATACTTCTATATCTAGCTAAGTTTTTGGTAGTACGGACAATATATCTCTCATACTTTCCTTTCATCCCTATCTTTTATACATTTCTATTCCTTTCTTTTTATTTGCATATTTCCAACCACACTACGCTCTTCTGTTCCCCTTTCTTCCAGCCTTTTTAAGTTTATTTTATCTTAACATACTTATAAGCAACACTATCGATCTGCTCAGATTCCTTGCTCTATTATCCAGATGACGCACCGCCATGGTATTTAATATTAGGCTTTTGTCTTTATCTTAGTTCTTAGTACAGTTGTCTAATTTCATTCTGAGAATCTCCATTCTCTCTGGTGGTAATCTGGCTCTTTTCTATATTTGATCCTAGCTTACAAAATCTCCCTGGATTAATGTTTCTATGTGTAAGGTGTTATTTGTTTGTTTGTTTGCTTTTGCTTTTGTCTCTGATTTGTTCTGTTTCAGTTGTCAATTTCTGTTGGGTTTCTCTTTGAATATCTGATAGCACACTGGGGTTCTGTCAGGTCTTTCTAGAGCCTTATGGCCTAATAGATTCAGTAATTGTGTGTCTTATATATGTATGTGTTTCCTAGACTTAATATTTGTTTAATCCAATACTTGGACATTAGTCTGAGGCTTGGACAGTCTTCTATAAACACCTCTATCACCAGGACAAGCAACCCCAAAAGTCTGGACAACCATGAGGAAACAAAGAAACACCATGCAGGCAAAGGAGCAGGAAAAAAACCCACAAGACCAAATAAATGAGGAGGAAATAGGAAAAATGCCTGAAAAAGAATTTAGAGTAATGATAGTAAAAATGATACAAAATCTCGATAACAAAATAGAGAAAGTACAAGAAACAGTTCATAAGAACTCAGAAAAACAAACAGCAATGGATAACAAAATAACTGAAATTAAAAATACTCTAGATGCTATAACCAGCAGAATGACTGAGGAAGAAGAACGAATAAGTGAGTTGGAAGATAGAATGGGGGAAATAACTGCCACAGAGCAGGAAAAAGAAAAAACAATAAAAAGATTAGAAGACAGTCTCAGAGACCTCAGTGATAACATTAAGCATACCAACATTCGAATTATAGGCATCCCAGAAGAAGAAGAAAACAAGAAAGGGTCTGAGAAAATATTTGAAGAGGTTCTAGTGGAAAACTTCCCCAACATGGGAAAAGAAATAATTCACCAAGTCCAAGAAGCACAGAGAGTCCCATACAGAATAAACCCAAGGAGAAATACACCGAGACACATATTAATCAAACTAACGACAATTAAACACAAAGAAAAAATATGAAAAGCAGCAATAGAAAAGCAACAAACAACATATAAGGGAAAACCCATAAGGATAACAGCTGACCTTTCTACAGAAACTCTGCAGGACAGAAGGGAATGGCAGGATATACTGAAAGTCCTGAAAGAGAGAAACCTACAGCCAAGAATACTCTACCCAGCAAGAATCTCATTCAGATCTGAGGGAGAAATCAAAAGCTTTCCAGACAAGCAAAAGTTAAGAGAATTCAGCACCACCAAACCAGCCTTACAACAAGTGCTAAAGGAACTTCTCTAAGTAGGAAACACAAGAAAAGGAAAACACCTACAAATACAAACCCAAAACAATTCAGAAAATGGTCATTGGAACACACATGTCAATAATCACTTTAAATGTAAATGGATTAAATGCTCCAACCAAAAGACACAGACTGGCTGAATGGATACAAAAACAAGACCCTTCTATATGCTGCCTACAAAATTCATAAAGGGTTTTAGTTTTTAATTCAAGTTAGGGCAACTGAGAATGCCCCCAATTCACTAAGAATATGCAATTTGATTTTAAAACACACACTTTTAGAGATGTGAATTCCAACTGCTATACGGAGGAGGCAGGGACTGCAGAAAACTGCAGAAAAATCAACTAAGGATGGATGATACAGTAGTTCCGGTTCAAAGAGGTTAGGCCCTAAACTAGGTTCGGTTTGGCAAGGTCACACTTCTCACAACTCAATCAAAATGTATGAATATGCGTTTTTTCTTATGCAGACTTTTTTTTAATTTAATGAGCTGTCATCATTACTGTTTAATAGCATTTATTGAGCATTTACAATGCCAGATGGTATGCAAGGCACTTACATTACCTAATTTAATCCTCAGAACAGCTCTATGGAGGGAGGCACCGTTATATCCTCATTTTAAAGATAAGGGAACTCATATCCACAAAGCTTACATAATCAGAGTCATAAAGTGTGGCTGACTGTATTTTCCAATGATGGCTACAAAAATATCTCCTATCCCACATGTTCTCTTTTTTTTTTTCAGTAATAAATTTACAGAAAAACTGTGTTGACAGTATAGAATTCCCATATACACCAGACCCAGTTTCCCCTATTAATATCTTACATTAGTATAGTACATTCGTCATGATTAATAAACCAATATTGACACACTTTTAGTAACTACAGTCTATACTGAAACTTCCTTAGTGTTTATCTAACGCCTTTCTCTTCCAGGGCACCACGTTACAGTTATGTCCTCATCATCATGTCTCCTAAGCTCTGCTTAGCTGCATCCTTTTTTTTCAGACTTATTTGTAATAATCTAGGAAATTAAAAAACTGAAACCCAGATGTGCTTCCTAACAACTTTCCTAAACAATTTCCTATAAACCAAACTGCTTGTCCTTAGAATTTTTAAAAGGTCCATGTGTTGGTCAGTGCAGTGAGCCTGAATTGGCAGACCAATCACACTTGAAAAGTAGATTTCACAATAATACTTTTTTCTGCCAGTAACTGCATTAATACATAGTACACGCAGAAGAATATATGAATGAGCTGCCATGGTATAAAACACCACGTGACTCCAAAATATAAGTAACATCATTCCCAGTGATAGACCAAGCAGGTAATGTATCAACTTCTTTTTCAGTAGCCATATTTGCTTTCCACACTGTAAAAGAAAAACATAAACCAGAGAATTTTCTAAATATTCAAATAATTCCTATATACTTTCATTTAATAACAAGAGTACTTATAAAATATTATTAAATTTATTATGTACATTTTAGGGTTCAGTTGTAGCCAGTGCTAATTATAACATGTCTAGAAAAAATTTAAGCTGCACTGATGAAAATTCTGTTTATAAAGGAAAAATCTAAGCCACAGAAACAGTGCTTAGTTTAGAACAACAACAAGTACATAACTGGAAAACTCAATCCCTGTTTAAATGTCACTAACTGAAACACTGTAATTTCAAAAACCAAAATGAATTTCTAAATGTTTCAAGATGAAATAGTCCTGGTATAATTTCAAGGCTTATAATCACTTTCCTGAAAAGGTAAATAAATACTATAAATTTTAACTTAATATAATATTAACTCTAGAAGTTAACACAGAGTGAACATCCAATTTTACTCTAAAATGGAAGCCACCTATGAAATTCAGAACCTTTTAAGTTAACAATCAAATGCTAACCAAAGAAAAATTATTGGGAGGCAAAGGCCAATGCTAACTTCCTACAGCCATTTATAGATAATGCAAACCTCCAAGCTTATTGAATGGATTTTGAAGACTCTTCATGTACATTAAGTGAACTGCCCAATACAGAAATGCATCATAACGACACACACAGTCCCTCACTTCCTGCTCCCTCTTCAATCAACTGAAGTCTGGCTTGTTGCCTCTACCATTACACTGAAACCACGTCAGCAAAAAAGTCCATTTTCACACTGCCAAATCCAATGGCCACTTCTCTGTCCTCATTTTATTCCACCTCTTGGCAGCATTCCTCATGAATGGCCACTTCCTCCTTGAAATGCTTGCCTCTCTTGGCTTTTGTGACACCACTTCCCGGGTTTTCTTCTGACCTCACTGCTCCCTCTCTCAGGGTCTCCTTGTGGCTTCTCCTCCTCTACTGGACCTCTACATGCTGAGGCTTCCTGTCAGACAATGGTTGTCTTCTCTCTATCCTTTTCTTCCTCTCCGCTTCCTCTACATTATCCTCATGCTGACCTTTCCAAAATATATCTCCAACACAATCCTCTCCTCTGAGCTCGACTCACAAATTCAGCTGATTACCTGACACGTGGGTGTCTAATAGTTCTATCAAACTGAACACATCCAGAATAAATGTGATGGTTATTCCTCCCCATTCCTCTGCTCTCCACTCAGCCCATTGTTCTCCATCTCTATAAATGGTATAAGCAACCACCCAGATTCTCTACCAAGAAACCTAGGAGTCATCTTTCATTCTTTCCTTTCCCTCACTCCCCAGATCCAACAAAGGAGACCTGTCAACTGTATTTCCAAAATATATCCTAAATCCACTACTTTCCATCACTTTGCATTGCCAAATATTATTGTAGTTCCTAATTACCAAAGTTACTTCATTAAAAACTTTTAAAATGAATGTAGGGTGGTGGGATGAACTGGCAGATTGGGGTTGACATATATACACTAATATTCATAAAATAGTTAACTAATAAAAAAATTTATTTTCAAAAAAAAATGAATGTAATTTTCCTTAACTTATGGCGTTCAATAAGATTAAGACATTTGGGGTAAAAGTAATCTCTTTTCATATATATCTCTATGCCACAGAGGTTTATCTAATTTACAGTCAAAATTTTGGTTCACAGATCAGAAATGTCCCAAGATGGGAATATGGACAGAGACAAGAGTCCCAAATTATGAGCAGGCAGCACTCTAAAACCTTGTAATAAGTCAGCTGTTTGAAATTCAAAATGCATTTTCTCACAGAAATTATATGATACATAAGTGATCAGGTTTTCAGGTCAGCCTACAAAAAGCCAACTTCACTCATACATACCTGAAAAATAGCACTAATAACAACACAGTCTTTAACCACTATGAATAAACACCTGATTTGGAACAATGATTTATAAAACTGCATTTTAATACCCCAATCTCTTGTATTAACTCTTACAAACTGTAGGAGACCCTCTCCTATCTCCCTGTCTTCCAAATGTGACCAGCTTATACCTATTTTTTTAATCTCTCACCAAAACACTTCACTTTATGTTCCCAGATCCTGGGCCACAGAATTCAAGACCACAACTTATCCCATAATTCCCATCCCTGAAATAACTCTGAGATTTTCACTGCTAGAAAAAAACCTTGGGAGGAGAAAGACAAAGAGACATAGCAAAAAAAAACTGGCGGGGGTGGGGGGAGGGTCATCACAAAATCTCAAGAAACCCTAAAAAGTAGTTATTCTATTTTTAAGGTGTGCCAAAAGGCACATGGAGTCGCATGGTATTTTTCCAAGCTCCTACTCTCATTGAAATAGTCTTCTCTAGAGCCCTGGCTCAATCCTTCTTGACATTTTAAAATCTCAGGCTAGGCACTTTGAGTATCTCCCCTCCCATGAGGAATGCTGCTATTTTGTTCCTTCTCACATCCTCTCTCATTTCTCACTTAGACACTAAGTGGAAAAATAAAGAATGGGGCACATTGATAACAAATCTTTAGGTAAACTCAGAACTGAAATAAGGGAGAGATGGAGCCTAAGGAGTAGGCCATTAAGGTCACCATTCATCTGTAACTTATTAAATACAAATTAGGATCTATACACAAATGATTTGGAGCAAAGAAATAGTTTCATAAATGGACACCAGACAAGTTTCCAGAAATAAGAAAAATCTACCTTATGTATCACAATATAATAGTCTTTTTGTTCTATGGCTCACCTTCTCTTTCCAATAATTACATCAAAGATGAATCCTACACTGTCTCTATATGACTAACACTGAGCTGAGTACATCACAAACAGGTAAAATCCAGGGTATCAAAAAACCAACACTCCCCATCTGATGAAATTAACTTAACAACAAATGGAGAAATCAATTTCTACTTGGTCTAGATAATAAAAACCAAATGAACAGAGCTACACTAGCATTAAGATCCAATGAAGAGAGATAGGATCAAGATGGCAGAGGAGGACGTGTGCTCCCTCCCTCTTGCAAGAGCACTGGAATTACAACTAAATGCTGAACAAACATCCACAGAAAGACACTGGAACTCACCAAAAAAGACACCTCACAGCCAGAGACAAAGGAGAAGCCACAATGAGATGGTAGGAGGGGCACAATTGCATTAAAATCAAATCCCATAAATGCTGGGTGGGTGACTCACAAACTGGAGAACAGTTATACCACAGAAGTCCAACCACTAAAGTGAGGGTTCTGAGCCCCACAACAGGCTTCCCAACCTGGGAGTCCAGCAACAGGAGGAGGAATCCCCAGAGAATCACACTTTGAACGCCAGCGGGATTGGACTGCAGGACCTCCACAGGACTGGGGGAAACAGAGACTCCACTCTTGGAGGGTATACAAAAAAGTGTGCTTGCCAGGACCCAGGGGGAAGGAGCAGTGACCCCATAGGAGACTGAACCAGACCTACCTGCTGGTGTTGGAGGGTTGCCTGTAGAGGTGGGGGGCAGCTGTGGCTCACCGAGGAGATGGGGGCACTGGTGGCAGGGGTTCTGGGAAGTGCTCACTGGCATGAGCCCTCCCAGAGTCCACCATTAGCCCCACCAAGAGCCTGTAAGCTCCAGTGCTAGGTAGCCTCAGGGCAATCAGCCAACAAGGTGGGAACACAGACCCACTCATTGGCAGACAAGCAGATTAAAGTTTTATTGAGCTCTGCCCACCCAGCCCTACCCACCATCAGTCCCTTCCATCAGAAAGCACCAACGAGCCACCAAGATAGCTTCTTCCACAAAAGGGCAGACAGCAGAATCAAGCAGTATCAGCAGTATTTCATCTTATGGAACTGAAAACCACAGCCAGAGAAAGAGAAAATGAAAAAGCAGAGGACTTTGTACCAGATGAAGGGACAGGATAAAATCTCAGAAAAACAACTCAGTGAAGAGGAGATAGGCACCCTTCCAGAAAAAGAATTCAGAATAATGATGGGGAAGATGATCCAGGATTTTGAAAAAAGACTGGATGCAAAGATCGAAAAGTTTATCAAAGACCTAGAAGAATTAAAGAGCAAACAAACAGAGATATGCAACACAATAACTGAAATGAAAAATACACTAGAAGGAACCAATAGCAGATTAACTGAGGCAGAAGGGCAAAGAAGTGACCTGGAAGACAGAATGGTGATGATCACTGATGCAGAAAAGAATAAGGAAAAAAGAAATGAAAAGAACTGAAGACAGCCTAAGAGATCTCTGGGACAATGTTAAACGCACCAACATTCGCATTATAGGGGTCCCAGAAGGAGAAGAGAGAGAGAAAGGACCCGAGAAAATACTGGAAGAGATTATAGTTGAAAACTTCCCTAACATGGGAAAGGAAATAGCTACCCGAGTCCAGGAAGCACAGAGAGTCCCAGGCAGGATAAACCCAAGGAGAAACACACCAAGGCATATAGTAGTCAAATTGACAAAAATGAAAGACAGAGAAAAGTTATTAAAAGCAACAAGGGAAAAATGACAAATAACATACAAGGGAACTCCCATCAGGGTAACAGCTGATTTCTCAGCAGAAACTCTGCAAGCCAGAAGGGAGTAGCATGATATATTTAAAGTGATGAAAGGGAAGAACCTACAACCAAGAATACTCTACCCAGCAAGGATCTCATTCAGATTCAACAGAGAAATCAAAAGCTTTACAGACAAGCAACAGCTAAGAGAATTCAGCACCACCAAACCAGCCCTACAACAAATGCTAAAGGAACTTCTCTAAGCAGGAAACATAAGAGAAGAAAAGGACCTATGAAAACAAAAACAAAACAACTAAGAAAATGGTAATAGGAACATACATATTGATAATTACCTTGAATGTAAATGGACTAAATGCACCAACCAAAAGACACAGACTGGCTGAATGGATACAAAAACAAGACCCATATATATGCTGTCTACAAGAGACCCACTTCAGACCTAGGGACACATACAGACGGAAAGTGAGGGGATGGAAAAAGATATTCCATGCAAATGAAAACCAAAAGAAAGCTGGAGTAGCAATACTCATATCAGATAAAATAGACTTTAAAATAAAAAATGTTACAAGAGACAAGAAAGGACATTACATAAAGATCAAGGGATCCGTCCAAGAAGAGGAGATAATTATAAATATATATGCACCCAATACAGGAGCGTCTGAATACACAAGGCAAATGCTAACAGCTATGAAAGAGGAACTGCAAGGCAGAAATAGAGACACAGATGTAGAGAACAAAGATATGGACACCAAGTGGGGAAAGTGGGGAAAGCTGGGGGGGAATGAATTGGGAGATTGGGATACCAAATTGTACACTCTAAATACATGCTGTTTATTGTCTGTTAACTGTATCTCAATAAAAGTTCTTTAAAAAAAAAAGGATCCAATGAAGAAGATGGCAAATGACTCTGAAAGCCAAAAGAAAGCCAGAAGTCATAAATGCCCTCAAAGAATTCTTAAGCTCAGGAGTGAGCAGTGAATTTTCTAAATTGTAAATAATAGATGTTTTACAGAAAATAAACTAGGGACGTTAAGACTGTACCATTCCATCTGTCAAATACGTCTTTGAAGTAAGTATCTTATGGAACAAAAATTGTTAATGGACTAAAAAATTTAGATCCAAATTAGTAAACTACCACTTCTTGAATGAAATGAATAAGAAACCACACACAAGTGTAGAAATGTAAAGATAATATATCCAAAAGTAATCTGAGCTAGCTTCAAATAGACAACTAATCACCCAGTCAGAGAGCTGTCAACCTATAAACAATTAAAAATTACCTTAATCTATTCACTGTTATTTTATACAAGTTAGTACTTGTTCGACCACTTACTGTATGAGTTTGGACAAGTTACTTAACCTCTTTGGATCTCAATTTCTACACTAGTAAAATAGAACTAAAGATGGTACCTATCTCATGATCATTGTGAAGATTAAATGACATAAGGTAAATTGTTCTGAGCAGCTTCAGGAACAGAGTAAGTGTTCAATAAAGGTTAACTACTGTTGTTTTCTCCAAACTGATGCAGACAAAAGTTACTTGAAGTCACATCCATGCCTTAACACTACCTTTGAAACCTTCATAACCCTCAGGACAGGACATCCAATACTATGGATGCTCAGTATTCATTGGCTGAAAACTAGCAGCTCTTATGAAATCTAGAACCTTGAAGCTGAAGGAGATTTCAGAAGTCATCCGGAACAATTTCACTTAATTCAACAATAAGACTTGTGGGAGATTATCAAATCTTTGCTTAAACACTTCCTGGAACAGAAACTTGCCTTCTCAACAAGACATATAAAAACAGTTCTAATTACTAGAATGTTCCCTTTGAAGACTTCGTTGTACTGATTACTGCATCTCATAACTTCTTATCTAAAAGGCTGAATTCACTAGAGGGCATCACAATGTTAGGAAAAATCATCTATCAGAAAAATCACAAAAAAGAAAGAATCACTCAACATTTATTCTGGCTAATAGAGAAATACTATACCCAACTGTATAAAAATGCATGTTAATTTAAAAATTATTCTGTTTAAACATACAATGTTCAGAAGGAATTAAAAAGAAATTAGATTATAAAATCATAATTTACATGTCCTTGTATAAGGTAAGTAATTCAGATTATTAGAAATCTTGGGCTCTTTCCAACCCCACAATAAGGCCTCCCAAAATTTTTAAGCAGTTTTAACATTTATATGTTTATAAGAGAAAAGCATACAAAACCAGAGTGATTTACTATTGCTCCTTGCAGCCATACTCCAAATTAGCACAGCTTTCCATAAAAAGACCCAGTGTCAGAGAGAAAATTAACTTTTACAAAAAATTCAAACCTGCATCTGTGTATAACCAATTATTTAAATGATCTGTAACCAAATTATTTTAATATGCTCACATTTATTAACAGAGTGATGGTACAACTGTAAAGGTTTATCAGGCTCCAAGACGATCCAGAGGAACAGTCCTGGAATATCCTCTAACTTCCACTCATGTACAGGAAAAAAATGTGGAAAACTAGGTACTGTTTATAGCACACGCTTCCAGCTCATCATACTGCACTTCTGTGTCAAATTTCACAAATCCATAAATTGTAGGTAACTGAGAGACATGCAGAGACATCCTGTCAGGAAGAGGGTTCAACTGACCTCACTCACTGCTCATTGGCTTCCCCTCCCCTGCAAACTACTTTTGTCTCAGTTTGCAATCCATTTCAACATTCCTTTACTCCATATAAATTTGTGGTATGTTTTTTTACTTTCCTTTGAACCAATTATATACCTTTTGCCTGACTGCCTCACTGATTATGAATTAAAATTCTTAACACATGCTTATTTTTATATCTCTATAAGTCATATATGATTGTTCAGTGCACTAGTCAACTTTCTTATTATTGGTAAGACACCATTCAGCTCTTAGATTATCAACACAAAAGGATACTCCAACAGTGAGTATGAATCGGATGGGAAAGGTCCACCTCCCCATGTAAATTAATGAACAGAACTTTAGCTTCTGAAAAATCAATCATAGTGAATTGTGTTGGCATGAATAAAGTCATGAGTGCTGGATGAAGCAAGAAAATCAGGTTTCAGAACTGCAAAGCCCATATTCAGACTGCGGATAATGGTGAAGCCAAGGAATAGCAGCCACACAAGCTGCTGCCTGCTCATCTCCACTATCCATTCCATGACCCCCTTTAAGAAGCTCACACAGCTAAGCATAATGGCTAATTCAATGGCAGAATTCACGTCAGAAGATGAAAAAATAAGTTTGGTACTCTTTGTTCTATAAAAGGGTCTCAAATTTTGCCATCCCTTTACATTTGTCTATATTCACCGCCCCTCCATAAAAGTAGGTAAATTTTTATCTCATTTTAGAAGAAATCAACACAAAAGTCTTTGTTTAGTTTCATAAATTATCAAGAGTATAATTATGGAGAATTATGAAGACAAGTAAAGAGGTGAGAAACATACTGATAACAGAGTCAAAGAAGATGGTCCAGATGCAAGTGACCCACATCAGGAGAACTAAGTGGCCCTAAAGCTTCTTCTCAATCTACCCACTCTCTTTATGCCAAAGACACTAACTAAAATAAAAAGGATCATAATAGATTTCAATTCCTTTTACTAATAAGAGGCACACTGTGATGGCTAATTTTATGTCAACTTGGCTGGTCAGGGAGTACCCAAATTAAATATCATTTCTGAATGTGTCTGTGAGGGTGTTTCAGGATAAGATTAGCATTTGAATTGAATATTATATTATGTATATTAAATATGTATTATACATTAAATATATACACAGATACACATATATGTATATATGTATTTTAAAATATATGTAAATTTTAAATTTAAATTTTTAATCTTTAAGGTAGAGATATGTATAAATATCTCTCTCTTCTACTGATTCTGCTTCTTTGGAGAACACTGAGTTATATATACACACACACACACACACACACACACACACATCCTGCCCTTGTTCAGAGCTGTCTCAGAAATAAATAAATGAATATACATACATATACATATATAATGAATTATCAATCAGATATATCTAGTCCAGGAAAACTATTTTCCAAGAGGAAATATCTGGTCTCCTTTGACTGGTGGGGCCATGGATATACTATACACAAATATCAACTATATTCAGAGACAACAAACCATTACACTATTTTTTAAACTCCAGAGAGGATAGAGAGAAAAGCATAATTATGGTTTGTTTAATGTAAAAAGTTTTAGGCAACACACTGATTCACAGGTAATCTTTTCTCTTCCTTAACCTCTGTGACTTAAAAGTCTCACTTAATGCATTAGCTAAACATAGCACAGAAGATTCCATTTCCAGATGGGGGCAAGGTTACAGGGAGGGAAGAATGCTGGCAAGACTCAAAGAAGCAAAATTACTCTAATAGGGCTCTTGAGTATTTTCCCCAAAAATGTTTAGGAAAACTGAAAATATGAAAACTGAAATGAGTATGAAAGCTAATCATATCCTGTCTCTTTGCAATATATTTCTAAGACCTGGTCTATCAAAAATATTTTGCTTAAAACCTATCTGAATGCCGCTAAAATAACTAACTATAAGGAAGACAAGTAATAAGAGAGTTTACCAAATGCAAGATCAATGTGCATTCTGATTCTGAGGTCGCTTCCATTTTTACAAGAAAATGAGTTTCCATTTTTCTAAACTTTTTTTTAAATTGAGGTATAATTGACATACAACATTATATTCGTATCAGGCATATAACACGATGATTCAATATTTGTAATATTTCAAAATGATCACCACAGTAAGCCTAGTCAACATCTATCACCAAACACAGTTACACATTTTTTTCTCATGTTGAGAACATTTAAGATCTACTCTTGCCAGTGAGAGGGGATATGGGGATATACGTATAAATACAGCTGATTCACTTTGTTGTACAGCAAAAACTGGCACAACAGTGTAAAACAATTATATTCCAATAAAGAGATGTAAAAAAAAAAATCTACTCTTCTAGCAACTTTCAAATATACAATGCAGTACTGTTAACTATAGTCACTATGTAATGTTGTACATTACATCCTCATGATTTGTTTATCTTATAAGTGGAAGTTTGTACCTTTTAACCACCTTCACCCATTTTACCCACTCCTCACTGCTTGCCTCTGGCTACCGCCAATCTAGTCTTTGTATCTATGAGTTTAGAGTTTTTGAGCAACTTCTGATGCAGCCATTGGTCCATGGTTCTTTCCTCCTGTGTAGGCCTCAGAAAAAGAAATTTACTAATATTTATAAACATTTATTACAAATTAAGAAAGAAAAACATATTAAAAAACATTTTTAATTTTAAAAGGCTCAGTGTGGGCAAAGTTTGTTTTTCCAGAAACCAGTATTAAAAAGTGAAGCCTTAGAAATAGATTTGTCAACTGCAACAGCTCAGAGAGTAAAACCCTGTATTTAATAAATGCTGAAGGTCCTGTCTCATTTTCTCCCCTTTTCCATAAATGCTTTCTGTATGTTCCTGACCATGTAAGGACCAAAAATTATTACCATGTAAAAATTTCTTCTGTTCTCAATTTTGAGACTACTTCCCATAAGCTGGAAAAAAATTTTAAACTAGCTTATTTAAAGTTTTGCTATTACCTCCATTTAGAAAAATTTTAAAGATTTAAAAGAAAAATAACGGCATTTTAAAAAACGCAAAGCTAACTTTTTTCAAGTATCCATAGTGGAGGTTATTTACAAAACTCGGTTGTCTGTTAAGCCATAATGGCAATCTCAATTAATTTACAGGGCATATCTTCTGATTATAACACAACAAAACCAAGAATTAATAATAAATTTAAAACAAAGAATCCTAATAACTGGAAATTTTTAAACTCCTAAATAATGTTGAATTAATTTTTTAAAAAGTAAAGGATAAACAAGACTTCTAGCTCTCAAACTCTGGTGTGCACTCAGATTACCTTGCTTAAAATACAGAAGCTTAGGCCCTACACCCAGAGAGTCTCATTTAATAGGCCTAGAGTGGAGTCAGAGCATCTAAATTTTTAATAAGCCATCTACCAAAGTTTAAAAACAATAACAGAATATTAAGAAAAAAATCTAAAGACGCTGCATATCAAAAGCTATGGAATTCATACAAAGCTGTGCTGATATACATTGTCTAAAATGATAACACAAGAGAACATAAACAGTCAACCTAAGATTTTAAAATTAAGGTATTATTAAAGAAAATAGGGAAACAGAAATATGAATAAAAATAAAACTGCATGATTAGGAAACAAAAAAAGCAGAACTTTAAAATGAGTTTAGTTAGAGTCCTGAAAATTCTTTTCTTTGTTATTTTGGGTTTTTTTTTTCGGCTGTACCTGGTCTTAGCTGTGGCACACAGGATCTTCCTTGCGGTAATGTGGGCTTTCTTTCCTTTTTTTTTTTTTTTTGGTTGTGGCATGCAGGCTCTAGTTCCCTGACCAGGGATCAAACCCCAGAGCCCCTGCATTGGGAGCATGGAGTTTAACCACTAGACCACCAGGGAAGTTCCTAAAATTTCTAACAAAACAAAAAATTATCAAATAGAAAAACATAGAATTGGGAAAAGAAATTATCTTAAAAAAACAAAAAAACTCATAAAAACATAAAACAAGGAAAATAAATTTTTCAGAAAACTCTGGAAAAATAATTTTCTAATAACGAAATCTTTACATGGTTAGTTCATCAAAAATATAAGAAATTGTTTGTCAATGAAAAAAGTCAGAAGTTCAAAAGTCAGAAAACTCTGGAAAAATAATTTTCTAATAACGAAATCTTTACATGGTTAGTTCATCAAAAATATAAGAAATTGTTTGTCAATGAAAAAAGGCATTAGTTATAATTTGCTACTTGGCTGAAAAAAATTAGAACTTGTAAAGTAAGAGAAGTTTTAACAAAATGTTATGAACTTGAAATTCTTTCTATTGCCCAAAAAAAAAATATATCAAACATTCAAAGTAGTTAATAAGTAGCCAGTAACTATCACACAACTTCAGTAAGAGAAACAGACTTTACTCTCCTCAATTCAAAAGCAAATCTATAAAGAACCTCATGATATAAATGATTCTAAATTATTCCACTTTTCAGGTTTTAAAAAAATAGTCAGAATACATCACCGTCAACTTTACAAATACCATTGAGGTTAAATTTCCATTTTTATTTTAAAGTCACTTTGTAACCTATTTAACCTGTTATTCAACAATAGGAACAAATAAATATGATGGTCATTAGCAAAGAGAGCCAAGAGCCAAGTATTATTACCAATAGTTAATATAAGGGTAACTAAAATGAAATGTTCTTAGTTTAACAAAGGGGAGAAAGCTAATGCTCTCCTCTCCTCGGGGACATATTTCCCCCTCTATGGCTGCTATAACAAATTACTTGGTGGCTTAGAACACCATAAATTTATTCTTTCACAGTTCTAGAGGCAAAAAGTCTGAAATCAGTATTAATTAGTAGGCCAATATTGAAATCAAGGTGTCAGGGCCACACTCCCTTCAGAGGCTTTAGGGGAGAATCCATTCTTGGCCTCCTCCAGCTTCTGATGGCTGCCAGAATTTCCTGACTTGTGGCCACATCATCACTCCAATCTCTGCCTCCATGGTGGGTCACCTTGCCTCCTCCTCTTCTGTGTGTGTACAATTTCCTTCTGCCTCTCTCTTACAAGGGTATATGTGATTGCATTTAGGATGCAACCAGATAATCCAGGATAAGTGCCCCACCTCAAGACCCCCAATTTAATCACATCTGCAAAGACCCTTTTTGGCCATATGAGGTTACCAGCAATCAGGACTTGGATCTCTTTGGAAAGCTATTTTCAGTGTGTCCCCTTAAAAACATAGGCCAAACCTTTTGGTCAGGAATTAGGTTATCTTAGTATCCTGATGCAAGGTCACAGGCCTTCTGACTCTTAGAACGATAAACACATACCTCTGAAATTAAGTCAGGAATCCATCATCAGGCGTACAGGAGACTATCACAGGGGACATCCATTTGTCTCTCACAAATATAAAAGAAATATTAAATCTCTATTTTACTGTAAAGATGAATGAAATTCTACTCAAATTTTGTAGTCTCTCCTGAACTATCTACATGCATGTATCTCACATGCATAGCCAACAAGTTGAGTTTTTTTCTCCCTTCTACATTGGTAAAGAGGGGTCTTTTTGTTGGCAGGATTTTCTTACTTCCCCAACAAACTGTAGAATTGGGTAACAATAAACTAAGTTTTTTAATGAATTTGAAACACACTACTTCCCAAAAGCAGCAAAATTTATTTTTATTGTCTAAATTTTTCCAATACATAATTTCAAGGCCCACTAGCCCTTGAGTCTCCTCCAGAATCAAGCAGTTTTCATCCCATAAAATCGAAATAAATTCCAGATGAATTAAAGTTATATGTAAAATATGAAAGCATTAAGAATTAGAATAAAATATAGCAACAGAAAAAATGAGCAAAGAAAACAGTCACATATGAAACACTAAAAAAAGAAATCAAATCAAAGCAATGTGATGCCATGTTTCCAACTACTATCCTTCCATATTTGACAATGACAGTACCTAGCAAAAGTGGGGGTGTGGGGACACAGGAACTCTTAAACATACTATTACTGAGAGTATAAACTGATAGAGACCTTTTAAAAGGCAATTCAGCATACCTGGCAAGATTTAAAACGCAAACAGATTTTTATCCAATAATTCTACTTCTAATCTTCTATCCTACAAAAGTACTCATAAAAGTGAGAAAAAAAATTTATGTATAAAAATGCCCACTGGCCAAGCCAATCTAGAGAAAAAAAGAACAAAGTTGAAGGAAACGTGTGCCCTGAATTCAGACTATATTACAAAGCTACAGTAATCAAAACAGTATGGTACTGGCACAAAAACAGAAATATAGATCAATGGAACAGAACAGAAATAAACCCACACACTTATGGTCAAATAATCTATAACAAAGGAAGCAAGACTATACAATGGGAAATAAACAATCTCTTTAATAAGTGATGCTTAGAAAACTGGACAGCTACATGTAAAAGAATGAAATTTGAACATTTTCTCACACCATACACAAAAATAAACTCAAAATGGATTACAGACCTAAATGTAGGACTGGAAACCATAAAACACCTAGAAGAAAACATAGGCAGAACACTCTTTGACATAAATCATAGCAACTTTTTTTGGATCTGTCTCCTCAGGCAAAGGAAACAAAAGCAGAAATAAACAAATGGGACCTAATTAAACTTAAAAGCTTTTGCACAAAGAAAACCACCAACAAAAGGCAACCTACTGAATGGGAGAAAATATTTGCAAATGATATGACTCATAAGGGGTTAACATCCAAATATACAAACAGTTCATAAAACTCAATATCAAAAAACAAACAACCCTGATTAAAAAATGGGCAGCCCTAAACAGACATTTTTCCAAAGAAGATATACAGATGGCCAACAAGCACCTGAAAAGATACTCAACATGGTTATTCACCAGAGAAATGCCAGTCAAAACCACAATGAGATATCACCTCACAGCTATCAGAATGGCTATCATCAAAAAGAACACAAACAACAAATGTTGGCAAGGATGTGGAGAAAAGGGAAACACAGTACACTGCTGGTGGGAATGCAAGCTGGTGCAGCCACTATAGAAAACAGTATGGAAGTTCCTCAAAAAGCGAAAATAGAAATACAATACAACCCAGCAATTTCACTCCTGGGTATTTACATGAGAAAAAAAAAACTACTACCGAGAGAAAAAAACAAAACAAAACAAAACACTAATTTGAGTAGATATATGCACCCCTATGCTTATTGCAGCATTATTTACAACAGCCAAAATATAAAAGCAAACTAAAAGCAAACTAAGTGTCCATCAACAGGTGAATGGATAAAGATGTGGTGTGTATTTATACACACACACACACACACACACAAAACTAGTATATACTGGAATATTACTCAGCCATAAAAAAAAAAAAAAAAGTGAGGAAAAAAAGATGGCGGCGAAGTAGAGAGACGTGGAGTGCATCCCTCTCCACAGATGCATTGGGAATGCACAGAAGGACACAGTAATTCCCACAGAGAACCAGCTGAACACCAGCAGACGGCCTCGGACACCAGAAAGGGCTGCGGGGAGCCCGACATAGCCGGTAGGGAGGCATCTACGAGGGCTCAAAGAGGGTGAAGCGGCGGAGCTGTGGCAGACGGGAGGGAGTGAGAAACATACGGAGGGTCCGCAGCGCAGCTCAGCGTTCCCGGACCGAGACATCGATCCGCAGCTGAACGGAGGGTCCGGGAGCAGGAGCGTGGGAACCGGAGAGCTGGTTCAGGGTGAGAAACATTGTTGCCGGTAGGGTGACCGACCGAGAGCACAGGAGGGAGGAGGTCCGCGGAGACGAGTGCCCGTCCCTGAGAGCTGCCTGGCCATGATGGCGGCTGGAGGCTGCAGGCTCACGGGCAGGGGGGAGGAGCCGCGCGCATAGCCTCTCCCTCTCTTTCGGTGCCTCTGCAACAGGCAGTGGAGAGACGCCCTGCGGGCCACCTAAGGCGCTCAGGGATAACAAGCACCCTCAGGCACTCGGGCGGGGCTAGATTAAAACCTCTTGCAACTGCCAGCAGCAGGGAGGCTGCCGAGAGAAAAAAAAAAAAAAAAAAACAACAGCATCAATAAGAAAAAACCCCGAGAGAGGCCCAACTCTAAGACTTTCTGTGTACGCCTGAGCCACCAGCGCCCTCTGCAACAGGCACCTCCAAGCCTGACTGAAACAACAGTGCGCCACTGCTCACTCACTCCCAGGAGAAGGAGCCACTATTGTACCCTCCCCCTCCCCACACACCGACGCTTACAGAAGAACAATAAAGGAACCTCTGCTGGTCACAGAATAACGCAAAAAAAAAAAAAAAACCCAAGGCAAGGAGAAGGACACTTACAGCTGAGACGCTAAGGAAACAGAAATAGTAGTATCAATACCTATTGAACTGGTCCATTCTGGGATCAGTTCTGGATTTTTTGTTTTTTTTTGTTTTTTTTTGTTTCTTTCTCTCTCTCTTTTTTTTTTTTTTGGATTTATTAAATACGATCTTAGCCCTAAGGGATCTACAAGTTTTATAACATAATTTTTTAATGATATATTTTATTCTTTTTTTTTTTGATTTATTAAATACGATCTTAGCCCTAAGCGATCTACAAGTCTTATAACATAATTTTTTAATGATATATTTTATTCTTTTTTTTTTTGATTTATTAAATACGATCTTAGCCCTAAGCGATCTACAAGTTTTATAACATAATTTTTTAATAATATTTTTTATTCTTTTTTTTTTTTTTTTTTTTGCCTTTTTATATACTTCTATATCTAGCTAAGTTTTTGGTAGTACGGACAAAATATCTCTCATACTTTCCTTTCATCCCTATCTTTTATACATTTCTATTCCTTTCTTTTTATTTGCATATTTCCAACCACACTACGCTCTTCTGTTCCCCTTTCTTCCAGCCTTTTTAAGTTTATTTTATCTTAACATACTTATAAGCAACACTATCGGTCTGCTCAGACTCCTTGCTCTATTATCCAGATGACGCACTGCCTTGGTATTTAATATTAGGCTTTTGTCTTTATCTTAGTTCTTAGTACAGTTGTCTAATTTCATTCTGAGAATCTCCATTCTCTCTGGTGGTACTCCAGCTCTTTTCTATATTTGATCCTAGCTTACAAAATCTCCCTGGATTGATGTTTGTAGGTGTAGGGTGTTATTTGTTGTTTGTTTGCTTTTCTTTTGTCTCTGATTTGTTCTGTTTCAGTTGTCAATTTCTGTTGGGTTTCTCTTTGAATATCTGATAGCACACAGGGTTTCTGTCAGGTCTTTCTAGAGCCTTATGTCCTAACGGATTCAGTAATTGTGTATCTTATATATGTATGTGTTTCCTAGACTGAATATTCGTTTAATCCAATACTTGGACATTAGTCTGAGGCTTGGACAGTCTTCTATAAACACCTCTATCGCCAGGACAAGCAACCCCAAAAGTCTAGACAACCATGAGGAAACAAAGAAACACCATGCATGCAAAGGAGCAGGAAAAAAACCCACAAGACCAAATAAATGAGGAGGAAATAGGAAAAATGCCTGAAAAAGAATTTAGAGTAATGATAGTAAAAATGATACAAAATCTCGATAACAAAATAGAGAAAGTACAAGAAACAGTTCATAAGAACTCAGAAAAACAAACAGCAATGGATAACAAAATAACTGAAATTAAAAATACTCTAGATGCTATAACCAGCAGAATGACTGAGGCAGAAGAACAAATAAGTGAGTTGGAAGATAGAATAGGGGAAATAACTGCCACAGAGCAGGAAAAAGAAAAAAGAATAAAAAGATTAGAAGACAGTCTCAGAGACCTCAGTGATAACCTTAAACGTACCAACATTCGAATTATAGGCATCCCAGAAGAAGAAGAAAACAAGAAAGGGTCTGAGAAAATATTTGAAGAGGTTCTAGTGGAAAACTTCCCCAACATGGGAAAAGAAATAATTCACCAAGTCCAAGAAGCACAGAGAGTCCCATACAGAATAAACCCAAGGAGAAATACACCGAGACACATATTAATCAAACTAACGACAATTCAACACAAAGAAAAAATATTAAAAGCAGCAAGAGAAAAGCAACAAACAACATATAAGGGAAAACCCATCAGGATAACAGCTGACCTCTCTACAGAAACTCTGCAGGACAGAAGGGAATGGCAGGATATACTGAAAGTCCTGAAAGAGAGAAACCTACAGCCAAGAATACTCTACCCAGCAAGAATCTCATTCAGATTTGAGGGAGAAATCAAAAGCTTTCCAGACAAGCAAAAGTTAAGAGAATTCAGCACCACCAAACCAGCCTTACAACAAGTGCTAAAGGAACTTCTCTAAGTAGGAAACACAAGAAAAGGAAAACACCTACAAATACAAACCCAAAACAATTCAGAAAATGGTCATTGGAACACACATGTCAATAATCACTTTAAATGTAAATGGATTAAATGCTCCAACCAAAAGACACAGACTGGCTGAATGGATACAAAAACAAGACCCTTCTATATGCTGCCTACAAGAAACCCACTTCAGACCAAGGGATACATATAGACTGAAAGTGAAGGGATGGAAAAAGATATTCCATGCAAATGGAAGTCAAAAGAAAGCTGGAGTAGCAATACTCATATCAGACAAATTAGACTTGAAAGTAAAGACTATTAAAAGAGACAAGGAAGGACACTACATAATGATCAAGGGATCCATTCAAGAAGAACATATCACAATGGTAAATATCTATGCCCCCAATATAGGAGCACCTCAATACATAAGGCAAATGCTAACAGCCATAAAAGGGGACATTGACAGTAACACAATAATAGTGGGAGACTTGAACACCCCACTTACATCAATGGACAGATCATCCAAACAAAAAATAAATAAAGACACACAAGCTTTAAATGACACATTAGACCATCTCGACTTCATTGATATTTATAGGACATTCCATCCAAAAACGACAGACTACACTTTCTTCTCAAGTGCACATGGAACATTTTCCAGGATAGATCACATCTTGGGTCACAAATCAAACCTCAGCAAATTCAAGAAAATTGAAATCATATCAAGCATCTTCTCTGACCACAATGCCATGAGACTAGATATCAATTACAGGAAAAAGACTGCAAAAAATACAAACACATGGAGGCTAAACAATTCACTCTTAAACAACCAAGGAATCACTAAAGAAATCAAAGAGGAAATCAAAAAATATCTAGAAACAAATGACAACGAAAACACAACAACCCAAAACCTATGGGATGCAGCAAAAGCAGTTCTAAGAGGGAAGTTTATAGCAATACAGTCCTACCTTAAGAAACAAGAAAATGATCGAATAAACAACCTAACCTTACACCTAAAACAACTAGAGAAAGAAGAACAAAGAAACCCCAAAGGGAGCAGAAGGAAAGAAATCATAAAGATCAGAGCAGAAATAAATGAAAAAGAAAGGAAAGAAACCATAAGAAAAATAAATAAAACTAAAAGCTGGTTCTTTGAGAAGATTAACAAAATTGATAAACCATTAGCCAGACTCATCAAGAAAAAAAGGGAGAAGATGCAAATCAACAGAATTAGAAATGAAAAAGGAGAAGTCACAACGGACACCTCAGAAATACAAAACATCATGGGAGACTACTACAAGCAACTATATGCCAATCAATTGGATAACCTGGAAGAAATGGATACATTCTTAGAAAAATACAATCTTCCAAGACTGAACCAGGAAGAAATAGAAACTATGAACAGACCAATCACAAGTACAGAAATTGAGGCAGTGATTAAAACTCTCCCAACACACAAAAGCCCAGGACCAGATGGGTTCACGGGCGAATTCTATCAAACATTTCAAGAAGAGTTAACACCTATCCTTCTCAAACTCTTCCAAAATATTGCAGAAGGCGGAACACTCCCAAACTCATTCTACGAGGCCACCATCACCCTGATACCAAAACCAGGCAAAGATGTCACAAAAAAAGAAAACTACAGACCAATATCACTGATGAATATAGATGCAAAAATCCTCAACAAAATACTAGCTAACAGACTGCAACAGCACATTAAAAAAATCATACACCATGATCAAGTGGGGTTTATCCCTGGGATGCAAGGATTCTTCAATATATGCAAATCAATCAACGTGATACATCATATCAACAAATTGAAGGACAAAAACCATATGATCATTTCAATAGATGCAGAAAAAGCTTTTGACGAAGTTCAACATCCATTTATGATAAAAGCTCTCCAGAATATGGGCATAGAAGGAAATTACCTCAACATAATCAAAGCCATATATGAAAAACCAAAAGCCAACATCGTTCTCAATGGGGAAACACTGGAAGAATTCCCTCTAAGAACAGGAACAAGACAAGGGTGTCCACTCTCACCACTATTATTCAACATAGTTTTGGAAGTTTTAGCCACAGCAATCAGAGAAGAAAAAGAAATCAAAGGAATTCAAATTGGAAAAGAAGAAGTAAAATTGTCACTCTTTGCAGATGACATGATATTATATATAGAAAACCCTAAAGACTCTACCAGAAAACTGCTAGCACTAATTGATGAGTTTAGTAAAGTAGCAGGATACAAAATTAATGCACAGAAATCTCTTGCATTCCTATACACTAACAACAGAAGAGCAGAAAGAGAAATTAAGGAAACTCTCCCATTCACCATTGCAACAAAAAGAATAAAATACCTAGGAATAAACCTGCCTAAGGGGGCAAAAGATCTGTATGCAGAAAACTTTAAGACATTGCTGAAAGAAATCAAAGACGACACAAACAGATGGAGGGACATACCATGTTCCTGGATTGGAAGAATCAACATCGTGAAAATGACTGTACTACCCAAAGCAATTTACAGATTCAATGCAATCCCGATCAAATTACCAATGGCATTTTTCACAGAACTAGAGCAAGAAATCTTACGATTTGTATGGAAACGCAAAAGACCCCGAATAGCCAAAGCAATCTTGAGAAGGAAAAATGGAGTTGGTGGAATCAGGCTTCCTGACTTCAAACTATACTACAAGGCCATAGTGATCAAGATAGTATGGTACTGGCACAAAAACAGAAAGGACGATCAATGGAATAGAATAGAGAACTCACAAGTAAGCCCAAACACATATGGGCACCTTATCTTTGACAAAGGAGGCACGAGTATACAATGGAAAAAAGACAGCCTCTTCAAGAAGTGGTGCTGGGAAAATTGGACAGCAACATGTAAAAGAATGAAATTAGAACACTCCCTAACACCATACACAAAAATAAACTCCAAATGGATGAAAGACCTACATGTAAGGCCAGACACTATCAAACTCCTAGAGGAAAACATAGGCAGAACAATCTATGACATCCATCAAAGCAAGATCCTTTTTGACCCACCTCCTAGAATCATGGAAATAAAATCAAGAATAAACGAATGGGACCTCATGAAACTTAAAAGCTTTTGCACAGCAAAAGAAACCATAAACAAGACTAAAAGGCAACCCTCAGAATGGGAAAAAATAATTGCCTATGAAACAATGGACAAAGGATTAACCTCCAAAATATACAAGCAGCTCATGAAGCTTAACACCAAAAAAGCAAATAACCCAATCCACAAATGGGCAGAAGACCTAAATAGACATTTCTCCAAAGAAGACATACAGATGGCCAACAAACACATGAAAAGATGCTCAACATCACTCATCATCAGAGAAATGCAAGTCAAAGCCACAATGAGGTATCACCTCACACCAATCAGAATGGCCATCATCACAAAGTCTGGAAACCACAAATGTTGGAGAGGGTGTGGAGAAAAGGGAACTCTCCTGCACTGTTGGTGGGACTGTAAGTTGGTACAGCCACTATGGAAAACAATTTGGAGGTTCCTTAAAAAACTACAAATAGAACTACCATATGATCCAGTAATCCCACTCCTGGGCATATATCCAAAGAAAACCATAATCCCAAAAGAAACTTGTACCATAATGTTTATTGCAGCACTCTTTACAATAGCCAGGACATGGAAGCAACCTAAATGCCCATCAACAAATGAATGGATACAGAAGATGTGGCATATATATACAATGGAATATTACTCAGCTCTAAAAAGGGATGAGATGGAGCTATATGTAATGAGGTGGATAGAACTACAATCTGTCATACATAGTGAAGTAAGTCAGAAAGAGAAGGACAAATATTGTATGCTAACTCACGTATACGGAATCTGAAAATGGTACTGATGAACTCAGTGACAAGAATAAGGATGCAGATACAGAGAATGGACTGGAGAACTGGAGGTATGGGAGGGGGCGGGGGGTGAAGGGGAAGTTGAGACGAAGCGAGAGAGTAGCACAGACATATATATACTACCAATTGTAAAACAGTCAGTGGGAAATTGTTGTATAACAAAGGGAGTCCAACTCGAGGATGGAAGATGCCTTAGAGGACTGGGGCAGGGAGGGTGGTGGGGACTCGAGGGGGGGGAGTCAAGGAAGGGAGGGAATACGGGGATATGTGTATAAAAACAGATGATTGAACCTGATGTACCCCCCCAAAAAAAAAATAAAATAAAATAAAATAAAATAAAAATAAAAAAAAAAAAGTGAAATTTTGCCACTTGCAACAATATGAATGGACCTGGAGGGTATTATGCTTAGTAAAATAAGTCAGACAGAGAAAGATAAATAATGTATGTTATCACTTACATGTGGAATCTAAAAATGAAACGAATGAATATAACAAAACAGAAACATACTTACAGATGTAGAGAACACATTACTGATTACCAGTGGAAAGAGGGAAGGGATGTGAAGCAAGATAGTGGTAGGGGATTAAGAGATATAAACTATTGTGTATAAAATAAAAAAGCTGCAAGGATATATTGTACAGCACAATGAATACAGCCAATATTTTATAACTTCAAATGGTATAATCTATAAAAATATTGAATCATGATGCACATCTGAAACTAATATAATACTCTGAATCAACTATACTTTAATTAAATAAATAAATAAAACTTTATGTACTCACTGAAATTCTATTTGTATGTGAAAATTAGAAATAGAATAAATGCCCATCAATAGAGAAATAGCTAAATGATGGTATATGTCTACAATGGAATATACAATGTAGCCAGTGAAAAATGAAATACAAGGCTATAAGCCACCATTTAGAAAGCTAGTCATGATACAGAAAGTGAAAAAAGCACTTAAAATATAGTAAGTAAATTATTCTGTTTTTACTTAAAGGGAAAAAACAAAATAACAAACGTATACACATTGTAATATGTTTACATATTAATAGAAGCTATACTTTCAAAAAAACCTTATGACATGGGAAAATCCCTACAAAATTAGGTGAAATGAGTAGACTACAAAATTGTATATGCAACTATATAAACAAAAGCAGTGCAATATTAATAAACAAGGGTGACTGACTACCTCTGAGCAATGTGACTTTGTTCTTTATACATTTTATTTTCCAAAATGCATGTTATTTACAAAATCAAAAAAAAAAAAAAAAAGTTTTGTCTTCTTTTTAAATGGGAGCCCAGATGACCAAAACACTGTTATGCTTTAGCAAGTCAGGAATGATTCAAACCCTACAGAATACAGGAGATTGAATATAAAATGATGTAGTGAGTTCAGGTACAAAGAAGACCTTTTAAAATACATATTTACCAAACTTGCCCAATAGAAAGAATGCTATCTCCTTCAGACTGGTTACTTGGAATACTATATTTATTCTGACCTTGTATTACTACGAGTATTTTTGAACTTTCATAGTTTGAAATGTCCTTTGATCAGCTCAGGTGACATATAAAAAGGTAATTCTCAACTGTATTTACACCTTATTTTTAAGTAAAAATGCTATTAACCAATATCATCACCCAACCTTACCACCTAGGTAGGTCCTAAAATAGTTTTGGGGTCATTTTAAACTACTGTGATTTCAAAGAACAGAGACCTAGCACAAATTCAGTTAGTTAAAACATTATGCTTCAGCTTTTGAAGACATGTTTTGAGACTGGGAATAGACTCTGGCCTTCAGAAAAGGTTCCCTCCAGATAAACTATTCATTACCATCAACATCACCTTTCCATACATGTCCAACGACCTCCTCCAATCCTTTTCACTCATGAGCTTCCTGCCTTGGAGGGTCCTCTCGCCAGAGGTGACAATTATCAAAAATCCTACCATCTCTTCAAGACCAAGCTTCAAATACATCTGCTCTGTGAAGCTGTTGCCCTTTTGAACTCCAAAAGCATTTCAATATCTGTACTGCTGATTTGATCAGCACGTGCTATTTTTATATTGACATTCTTTTAATATATTCTGACTTCCCAGTTATAGTTTATAAGGAATTGGAAGATATGTTTTCCATCTCCAATGCAGTTCACTGGAAATACACATTGAGTGGCCCATCCAAGAAACACAACAGGCATTTGTTCACTTTGCTCTATATAAGGATTGGGACAGTATTATTAGTTTGGGCCTGATGGACTGCAGTGAGCCTTGAATGGCTGCCTAAGAAGTGTGGGTTTTATCCTGCAATAATCTAGAAATGAAAATTCTTTTTTTTTTTATAAATTTATTTATTTATTTATTTATTTATTTATTTATTTATTTATTTAATTGGCTTCGTTGCTGCAAATGGGCTTTCTCTAGTTGCGAGCGGGGGCTACTCTTCATTGTGGTGCACGGGCCCCTCACTGTAGTGGCTTCTCTTGTGGAGCACGGGCTCTAGGCATGTGGGCTTCAATAGTTGCGGCACACGGGCTCAATAGTTGTGGCTCACGGGCTCTAGAGCACAGGCTCAATAGTGGTGGCGCACGGGCTTAGTTGCTCTGTGGTGCATGGAATCTTCCCAGAGTAGGGCTCAAACCTGTGTCCCCTGAATTGGCAGGCGGATTCTTAACCACTGCGCCACCTAGGAAGTCCTGAAAATTCTTAAGCTCAAAAATGATGTGATAAAAGTGTATTTTAGCAAAAGCACTCCTTAGTCCACAGCTGCCAGATCTGGGCGAGGCAGTAACATCTAAAGCAAGGAAGACAGTCGGGTAAGCATAAAGAGTTAAAAGTCCGAAAGCACTGGCTTCTCTAACACTTTCAGTTCTGGGCAAGTTATATGACTTCTTAAAAGTTTCATTTTCTTTATCTATAAAACAAAGATGAGAAAACCAGAACCTATTAGCTGTCGTGAGTATTACAGAAAATAAAACACACCACAATGCCTGACAAGCACACTGCACTGAGACACCAATTCTCTGACATCAACTGGCTGTCCTACAATTCAATTCTGATACTTATTACCTAGAGTGAGCATCAGATTCCACAAGTGAGGGGGCAAGATACTTAACAAAACTGCCTTTGCTTCAGATGCCCCCAAGCTATCAGAACCAATAACTGACTTGGCTACAAATTCAGGGGTTCCCACAGTCCTCCTTCCAGTGAAACAATTTGCCAGAATGACTCACAGAACTCACTAAAAACACTCTACTTAAATGGTTATAATTTGATTATAAAGGATACAACTCAGGAACAGCCAAGTGGAAGGCATGTGTAGGGAAAGGTCTAGGGAGAGATGATGGAGAGATTCAGAGCTCCCACGTCCTCTCTTTAAGAAATTTAGGTGTCACCCTCCCAGCACATCGATGCATTCAACAACCCAGAAACTTCAGTGTCCCAAAGTTTATATAAGGGGTTTCATTATATAGGCATGATTGATTAAATCATTGGCTACATGATTGGATTTAATCTCTAGTCCCTCTCCCTACCCCAGAGATCAGGAGGTGGTAAAGTTTCCACCCACCAACCAAAAGCTAAATCTTGCTGAACATCAAAAAAAATAAACGACCCAATTCAAAAAATGGGCAGAAGACCTTAACAGACATTTTTCCAAAGAGGACATGAAGATGGCCAACAGGCAAATGAAAAGATGCTCAACATCACTAATCATCAGGGAAATCATCAAATCAAAACCATAATGAGATACCACCTCACACCTGTCAGAAAGGCTATCAACAAAAAGAACACAAATAACAAATGTTGGCAAGGATGTGGGGAAAAAAGGGAAACATAGTACACTTCTGGTGGGAATGCAAGCTGCTGCAGCCACTATGGAAACAGTATGGAGGTTCCTCAAAAAACAAAACTAGAACTACCATATGACCCAGCAGTTCCACTCCTAGGTATATATCCAAAAGAAACAAAAACACTAATTCAAAAAGATACATGCATCCCAATGTTCATAGCAGCATTATTTACAATTGCCAAGATACAGAAGTAACCTAAGTGTCCATCAACAGATGAATGGATAAAGAAGACATGGTACTTACATATAATGGAATACTACGCAGCCATAAAAAAGAATGAAATTTTGCCATCTGCAGCAACGTGGATGGACTTAGAAGGAAAGTGAAATAAGTCAGGCAGGTTAAGACAATACTATAGGGACTTCCCTGGTGGTGCAGGGGTTAAGAATCCACCTGCCAATGCAGGAGACATGGGTTCCATCCCTGGTCTGGTAAGATCCCACATGCCGTGGAGCAACTAAGCCCATGTGCCACAACTACTGAGCCTGTGCTCTAGAGCCCACAAGCCACAACTATTGAACCCTCGAGCCACAACTACTGAAGCCCACGTGCCTAGAGCCCGCACTCCACAACAAGATAAGCCCCTGCAATAAGAAGCCCGAAGCCCGCACACTGCAAGGAAAAGTAGCCCTCACTCACCACAACTAGAGAAAGCCCAAGTGCAACAACAAAGACCCAATGCAGCCAATAAATATTTATTTTTAAAAAAAGACAATACTGTATAATATCACTTATATGTGGAATCTAAAAAAATTCAACTAGTGAATATAACAAAAAAGAAGCAAACTCACAGATTTAGAGAACAAACTAGTGGTTACCAGTGAGGAGAGGGAAGGGAGGAGGGACAATATAGGGGTAAAGGATAAAGAGATACAAACTATTTTGTATAAAATAAGCTACAAGGATACATTGTATAACACAGGGACTATAGCCAATATTGTATAACAACTATAAATAGAGTATATCCTTAAAAAAAAAAAAAACCAATATCAGCTTCAGGATACAAATTAAATAAAAATGACAACTTCACAAAAAATAAAAAAGAGCGAAATCTTTCTGGTATGGCCAGCCCCTCCCTTAAAACTATCTAAGGGCCCACTCTGGGTCACTTCATTAGCATAAACTCAGGTTAAATGGAGCTTATGAATAACGAAGGTTACTCCTATCACTCAGGAAATTCCAAAGGTTTTTGAAGGTCTGTGTCTGGAACCGGGGACAAAGACCAGATATATTCTTTATTAGATCACGTACACAATAAATGGAAGCCATTATTTTAGAAGCCAAGTAGTAGACTATTAACATAATGCAAGCATAAAGAAAATGCAGGGAAATGAAGGTAGGATTAAGAATGAATTTAGTGTTAGCCAAGTTGAGACTGAAGGCAATGACCACGGATTTCAAATGGACACTAGACAAATGGAGAACATGAGCCTAATGATGGGGGAGGACACAGCCAAAATCGGTTGTCAGAGTTTTCCACATAGATAACACCCCCACCCAAAAAAAAAACCGTCACTACTCAAAAGATACCAGCTAATGGTGTCACATAACCATCTACCTAAGTCACAAAAATAAAAAAGCAAGTTACCACACATAGCAGAAATGTAAGGGCTGAATTCTAGAACATATTCGATTTAACATTTTGAACTCTAAACAAAATGGTACCTCCTTTTTAACATAAAGATTCAAAAAGAATCACATGACTAAATGCCAACCAGAAATCCTGGGTTTTGTTCTTTGACAGAAATGGACCATTTTATTTTCCATCAACAGAAAACTTATAAAACATCTAACAAAAATGTTTATTTTTCAAATAAAAGTTTACGAGACAACCATACAACATTTCAACACAATATAAAGAGAACAACAATTCAGAAAAACCTCCTGTTCAGATACATGAAGCAGGATGAACACTTCAAGCATGGAAAACCATTACACAGACATTCAAAGCTTTCAATATCCAGCCTTTAAAAAGTACATTCAGTGACTAGAAACTGCCTTGTTAATTGCCCATGGATCAGAAGCATCACAATTTATTTTTCCCTACAACGTACACATCATTTTATCCTTTTGATGTTAGCTTCCCAGAAGAGAGTCTCAACTCTGTCTTTCAGCCACTAAAGGTGACAAATGGGAGAAGAAAAGGAAAGTGAAGTTTGGGGACAGCATATTGGGCTAATCAGATGGTTCATGGTATAAAAGGACTATCTAATGGGCCCATGGAACCGAGACATTCAAGTACTGACTGGATTAATGAACAGGCTTATTAATTCAGGAAGCCTGGAAGACTGTGCTTAGCATAGGAATGCCAGAAGAGTATGATGAGAGACCAATAACCTGCCCCATGTCCCATGCCCCCAGATGGGGGGGGGGGGGGGCAGGCAGCTATGTTAAAACTGGCCAGGTCCTTGGAGTTTCAGCTTTCCCCCTGACAGCAACACCCTTAGGCAAAATTTGGACAGTGAAGGCAAAATCTGAGCCCAGAGCTAAACCTCCAGATGGAATGGGGTAGGGCTGCAACTCCCCTCCCCACAGTACACAACAAATTGGGGTATTCAGGTTCCAAAGATGGCGAGAGGAACCCCAAGAACTTCTGTAAGAAAGCGAGCAGGTGTGACTTTCTCCCCACTTCCTGGACCCTGGGTCTAAAGCCAAATTACAAGGACTATTTTACTTTGCATAAAACTTTAGAAATGTTTGTATTAGGCAGATTCTTGCTTTTATTTACAGTAGTACTTAATTTTGTTACCTCAAAATCAATGTATAAGCCAGTTATAACTATGGTTATCTACCAGTGTATGAGGGTAAATCAAAAATTATCTGCACTCTGGCTAGAGAATTTACAGAAATTTTAATATAACAGAAGTGTGGATAATTTTTGACACACCCTCGTATAAACTCCTTGTTGTCCACATAGGAGTTCAGAATCAGCTTCCCCCAAACGTGTCACTTTTGCAAGAAGATTATTTTGAGCTAAAGGCAATCCAGACCCAGCAGGTTCAAGAGACACTACCAACTCTCCCTTAACCACCTAGAAGAATTTTTTTTAAATAAACTTCTTAAATTCGTTATCTATTTTATACATATTAGCATATATATGTCAACCCCAATCTCCCAATTCATCCCACCACCCTACTCCCCACTTTCCCCCCTTGGTGTCCATATGTTTGTTCTCTACATCTGTGTCTCTATTTCTGCCTTGTAAACTGGTTCATCTGTACCATTTTTCTAGATTCCACAAATATGTGTTAATACCACCTAGAAGAACTTAAGTTGGGAATTTGTCCCAGAAAAAGAGTAATCGTCAGAGATTAATTTTATCTAAGTGGCCCCATCTGTATAACAGGGCAACCATCTATCTAATTACCCAACATCTGCTCTTCTTCTTCTGTTCTGTGAATGACCCTTTTGTCTTTGGAAGTCCCAAGCCCCTTTCCCATTCCTTAGCTCAGGAATGACATCCATACGTCATTTTACCTTTCTGTCTTTGAACCTCTCATGTATGTGAAGTTCCTGACCTTCTCATGTACATGGGATTCCTGTGTGTACAAAATTAGATTTGATTTCTCCTGTTAATCTGTCTCATGTCAATTTAATTCTTAGACCAGTCAGAAGAATTTACAAAGGTAGAGGAAAGTCTTCCTCCTTACATTCACTCGGTAGTGCATTCAGGCTTATTTTCATTATCCTAAGCTAATAGTAGCTGAGGATGCCCTTGGCTTGAACTATCCCCCAACTTGCTCCAATTACATAACCCACAGAAGGCTGAGGTCTTTCCCAGACCAGTGCTAATTTTTCTGAGGGACTTAAATTCTCTCAGCCTCAGGAACCCCTCTTTTAACTCAACCAATTTACCAATTCTATCCTCCCATCTACCCAAACCCACAAACCCCTCAGTAAAAACACTGGTAAACACTGAGGGTCAGAGGGAACAGCCAACTTAAATAACAGATATCCTTGAGCCATCTTTCCAGCTCCTCCCTCTTCTTCCATCAGCCCACATCCCTACTCACCCCCAAATTGCCCTTAAAACTCCAAATAGTTATCCCTGGTTAAGCAAAATTCAGCCCTTTCCAGGTCTACTCACTGGTGTGCATGCCCACATCTATCAAGGTGCTGAGCTCTAAAGTCTTCCATCTATCTGGATCCACCCTCCAAATTATTTTAAGGCAAAAAGAATATTTCTGTTTCCCTGGTAAGCCCCATTTCCAGCCCTACTGCTTCTTCCTAGTACAAAGGCAAGCAGAACAGGATCCCCTCAATCAATGTTTACTGAATTACCAGGCTGCTGTTCTAACGAATGGCTCACCAGATCAAACTCTACATTTCTCTCTCTCAGAGCAGCAAGGTCACTTGCATGTTTAAAATGTCCTCCCTTCCAAAAACAATTACTGTCAGTTACTTCTTCCATTCTCTCCAATTATCGCCAGTGAAACTTATGACCTAACAACCAAGTAAAAAGTTTTTTTCTTTTTTTTTTTAACAGTTTAAGAAATTAAGTCTAAGGAACGTAAAATTAGTTGCCCACAGCCTTCTAACAATAAACAGCAGAGTTCTTAAGATGCATGAGGTACTGGGAGAAGGGTGATGCTTACAACAGCTTTTTAGTCCCCACAAAAATCACAACTGTGAAAAACAGCACTGTGACCCCTTTTTATAGTGGGTAAACAGACTGAGGTTAAAAAAGTAAAATTCCCTGCTCCAAATCACTACAGTAAGTGCTCCTGTGGGATTCAAGCACATCAGGTTCACGCTGTTAAAAGAATTGTTCAAACAAACAAAAAGATAACAGTGTCTCCCATACAAACATAAAATGAACACCTGTCTATGATTTTACTTAACTCATTAATTAATTATGGAATAAATAAGATGTTTCATCTGGTTCAAAAGTGAATCCAAAGAACACAAACATACAGGCAATCAGGAATGGTGAAATGGATTTGCTTAACAGATCCAAAACCGGCTTCTCCCACAAAAGAGGAAAAGAAATCAATAGTACCTCCAACCAACAAAATTCACTGGCATGACTAAGGACAGGAATAATTTGCACTGCTGTCAGTTATTCACAACTTACGTTATAAAATAAATCAAAAAATAATAAAAGCTGTAGATCCCAAAGATTAGCTCTCCAGGAAACATGCTTTAGACCACCTAGTTTCTACTGAAGACACTGCATAGACTTTCACAAATTTTCCTTAAATAGTTTTTTTTTTTAAGCTCTTTTACAGTTTGTAGTGTATATATGTCTATGCTACTCTCTCACGTCATCCCAGCTTCCCCTTTGCGGCCTCCCCCCACCCCCCGCCCACCGTGCCAACCCCATGTCCTCCAGTCCATTCTCTGCATCTGCATCTTTTTATTTTCAAGCTCTTTATTGGAAAATAATTGCTTTACACTCTTGTACCAGCTTTTGAGGTACACCAAAGTGAATCAGCTGTATTTATACATATAACCCCATATCCCCTCCCTCCCAGGACTCCCTCCTACCCTCCCTGTCCTGGCCCTCTAAGGCATCACCCATCATCAAGTTGATCTCCCTTTGTTATACAGCAACTTCCCACTAGCTATCTATTTTACAGTTGGTAGTGTAACTATGTCTATGCTACTCTCTCACTTTATCCCAGCTTCCCCTTCGCCCCCCGCCCCCCCAACCCCGTGTCCTCCAGTCCATTCCCTGCATCTGCATCCTTATCCTTGCCCTGTCACTGGGTTCATCAGTACCATTCCTTACATAGTTCTTAACCACCATGCACAATGCCTTTTTCTTCTTTTAGGAAAAAATTCACAGCTTCAAGATCTCTGACAACCATTAGAAAAACTGACTTAGTCCCCTCCAATAAAACTAATCTTTCACTACAATAATTTTTTTCTATCACATATTAAACCATAAGTTTAGAATTATGAATTGTCAAGCTTCTTAAGAGATCTAAAACGAATGAGGGTTTGGTTTTACTGAACAATGACAAAGAGAACTACTCTCTGAAGGAAAAAAGACATAGTTAAGGGACTTCCCTGGTGGTCCAGCAGTTAAGAATCTGCCTTCCAATGAAAAGGATATGGGTTCGATCCCTGGTTGGGGAACTAAGGTCCCATATATGCCACAGGGCAACTAAGCCTGAGTGCCACAACTAGAGAGCCCGCCTGCTGCAACGAAAGATCCCACGAACCTCAACAGACCCAACACAGCCAAATAAATATTAAAAAAAAAAAAAAAGACATAGTTAAATTGTCACTTCTAAGTAACTGACCTAAAATTAACTTAAGTGTCTAACTGGCCAATTTATGCATCTTAATTTCCATCCTATGTTTTCTTCCATTAAAAAATAAATAAATAAATCCCAGTCCAACTACCAACTATCTATTCGTAAAATCGAATAGACATACTGCTCCTACTGCTCCAGCTAAGTGCGACTAAAAACCCTGGACATCATATATGAAACAAACAAAAGACTCTTGAAGGTGGCGAGAAGGCACACTAGCTAGGGAGGGACCTTGGGACCCGTGGGACAACATGGTGGTGAGTTCTCTGGGTTTTCCTCTTGCCTCATACCACGTGGACACAGCTGAAGCAGCTAGTAATCCAGAAATGCCAATGGCGGCAGACGAAAAAGTTCCTGCTCTTTCAGAGAACCAAGAAAAGAGCAGCAGAGCAAAACAAAAAACTTGTAGACAGTAACCACTGGCCTCCAGCCAAAAACCATAGGAAAAACTGTGGCTCACCCCCACCCACGACAAGATAAGCCAAGTAGAGAGCCTAAACTTTCCCTTTCACCAGGCTGCACTGTTGTGCTTCAACATTGTAAGAGGTGACCCCCTTACTCCCTCCCCTTACACCCTCCCCTCACCCCTGCAGGGGTGATAGCAAAGGCAGAAATTTCTCCCCTTGCCAGGTAGGGGTAAGACCACCCCCCCTCCCCACCCCCACCCCCCCTCCCCACCCCCACCCCCCCCCACCCCTCGCCTTCCCCTGACTTACAGTGTCTATTAAGTTCACCTGGAGAGCCTGGACTTCTACTGCCATGACAGTAATGAGGCTCCCCTTCTCATCTCCACCAGGACGGCTTAAGACATGGCCTAGTAGAGGGTCAGGACTTTCTCTAACCTCCAGGTGTAAGAAGGCCATCCCCTCCCAGTGGTGTCAGTACAGGCCATGTGGGGAACAGCAAGAAGGGAGAGTCGTATCAGCGAAGGCCTAGAGAGGAACTGAAACTCCCACCTCTGCCCACCAGCAGCAAGGAGCCCCACTTTGTGTGTCAATAGACCAATTCCTCAAAAGCACACAACTCACCCAAAATGAAATAGATAATTTGAATAGCCCTGTACTATTAAGGAAATTAAACTCGTAATCAAAAACCTCCCGAAAAAGAAATCTCCTGGCCCAGATTGTTTCATGAGAGAATTCTACCAAATATTTAAGGAAGAATTAACATAATCTCTTCCGGAAAACACAAGAATAGGGAGCACTTCCCAATTCATTTTATGAAGCTAGTAATTCCCTGATGCAAAAACCAGGAGAAGAAAGTACAAAAAAAAAAAAAGAAAGAAAACATGAACATAGGCACAAAAATCCTTAGTTCAATATTCAAGAATCAATGTAATCCACAGTATTAACAAACTGAAAAAATACATATTCACACAATTATACTGATCTATACAGAAAAAAATTATCTGATAAAAATTAATCCTGTTCATGAGAAAAACTCTCAGAAAAAAAAAGGGAATACAGGTGAACTTCCTCAATTAGATAAGGAGCATCTATTAAAAAGAAAAATGCAGCAAACATTATTACACCTAATGCTAAAAGAAAAAATGAACAATGCATTGCCCCTATTATTGAAAACAACAATGTCCACTCTCACCACTCTTATACAACACAGTACTGGAAGTTCTAGTCGATGCAAGAAGGCAAGAAAAGGAAATAAAAGTCATACAGAAAGAAGAAATAAACCTGGCCCTATTTGCAAATGACATGATGGTTTACATAGATAATCCCAAGAAATAAACCCCAAAACCTCCTAACATGTGAGTTCAGTAAGGTTGCAGACATAAATATACCAAAAAAAAAAAAAAAAAAAGCAACTGCAAACTGCATTTCAATTGAAAAGACAACCTATAAAAGGAAACTTTTGCAAATCATATACATGATAAGAGGCTTATAACTAGAATATATAAAGAACTTCTATAACTCAGCAGTAAAAAGGCAAATAACCCAATTAAAAAACAGGCAAGGGATCAAACAGAATGCTTAACAACCACAAGAAAAGTTGTCTGATATCATTTGCCATCAGGGAAATGCAAATCAAAACCACAATGAGATATCACCTCACACCCAGGAGAACGTTTTATTATAACGTCTCTAGAATGGCTATAATCAAAAAGATAATAAAGTGTTGGAGGAGGATGAAGAAATATGGGAACGTCCATACACTGAGATGGGATTGTAAAATGGTACAGCCTGGAAAAGTCTGACAGTTCCTCGAAAGATTAAACATTACCATGACCAAGAAATTCAACTTCTAGTTATATACCAAAAAAAAAATATTACAACAAACATCTGCACAAAAACCCTGTATATGAATGTCTATCAACAGATGAGTGGATAAATAAAATGTGACATATCCACACAATGGAGTATTATTCCACCATAAAAAGGGATTAAGTACTGTTACATGCTACAACAGGGATGAACCTTTAAAATATTATGCTAAATTAAAGAAGCCAGTAACAAAAGACCACTTATTGTGTGATCCTACCTAAAGGAAATGCCCAGAACAGGCAGAAAGTAGATTAGTACTTGCCTAGGTCAAAGGTGGGAGGATGAAGGGAGATGAGGTGTCATTGCTAATGGATACAGGGTTTCTTTTTGAGGTGACAAAAATGTTCTAAAATTAATTGTGGTAATGGTTGTACAACTCAATGAATATAGTATTAAAAATCACTGACTATCAGATCCACAGCTGACTTCTCTGTTGAAACTGACAAGCTGATTCTAAAATTCATAAAGACTTACAAGGGACCCAGAATAGACAACACAATTTTGAAAAAAAAAGTACAAAGTAGGAGGACTCATACTTCTCATTTTCAAAACTTACCACAAAGAAATGGTAATTAAGACAGTTTGGTACTAGCATTGGGATGGGAACATATTAATGACTGCCAGAGATCAGAGAAGGGGTGTGAAACTATCAAAGGACCACATAAAAAATCCTTATGGTGAAGCTGTTCAGTATCTTGGCTATACCAATGTCAATATTCTGGTTGTAATGTTGTACTATAGTTTTGCAAAATGTTACCATTGCGGAAAAGTGTACAAAGGGTATATGGCATCTTTTTTGTATCATTTTTTACAATTGCACGTAACTCTACAATTATCTCAATATAAAAAGTCTTAAAAAAAAAAAGGAATCCTTAAACTTGTCTGTATAACAAATTCACATAAACACAGAATATTAGTTTTTCCCAAAAGAAGGTGGGCAGAATGGAAACATGTATATGAAGAGAGAAAGAAAGAAGTTGATTCTAACTTTGTGATTTTAAGAAATTAATCTCTTCACCTGCAATACATAGATTAACAAATACCGTGTCTATATAATGACCCTCTCAAAAGATACCCATGTAATGTATTAATCCCTAGAACCTGTAAATGTTGCCTTAGCAGCAAGGAAAAAAAAAAAAAAGAAAAAAGAAAAAAGAAAAAAAAAAAGAAACAAACAAACAAAAAAATTCGTAGATATGATTAAAATAAACGTTTTGAGATTGGGGGATTATCCTGGACTATCATGGTGGGCCCTAAATATAATCACATATATCCTTTCAAAAGGGAGGCAGATGACAGACAGAAGAGAAGGCAGTGTGACCACAGAGGCACAGAATGCAGCGATGTGGTCACAAGCCAAGGAATGCAGGTGTCACCAGAAGCTAGAAGAGGTCAGGCGTAGATTCTCCCCTAGAGCCTCTGGATGCGGCAGAAACTGTACCTACTCAACTCTGTCCCCATCACCAAGTTCATGGTAAGCGTCCAAAAATGTTCAAGTTAAGCAAATAAACACTTTGGTATTCAAACCACTTCTAGTTACCATCATTCTCCTCCATAACCCCCAAAAGGCAAATTTTTATTTAAAGGCTATACAATTTAAAGAAAAAATAATTCTAAGAAAGTAATTGTATTACAACAGGAAGGCAGAAGTAATCACTCAGAAAAAGATGCCTCCCCAAGGTACCTAACATTTACATGGGGAAAGAGTCACTGTCAGAGTTAAAAACAGCCCTTTCAGTCCACACTCCCAGCCACGCAGAGCCTAAGAATGGCTGCCACCACTCACTTCTTTCTTCTTTATTCCTATCTCTTATCCATCATTTGCTTTGTGACACCACTGGACACCAGCTCACCAGGGAGATATGCTATGTCCCTGCTCCACAAATTCTCCCGAGGGGGTTAACTTTCACTTACAAACATAAAATGGAGGTGATCTCTTATTTGAGATGGAAAACTAAGAGCAGCATAAGTCTTCCCTTTATCATCCCTAGAACAGTAATCTCCTTCCTGTGAGGAAGTGAGCAGTGTAAGTGTTCCGAAACCTCAACTGTGACAGACCACTGATAAAGTGGTTAATCACCTCCAATCAGCTTTCCCTGGTGGCTGCCACTCAGACTTCCATTCCATCTGCCTCCCAGGGCATCACCATAGGATCCCCTGGTCCCCACTGCCAGTTAGAACTAGGGAGAGGTGCAATGAACACCCTCAAATCTGACTGAAGCTCACAAAGACCTTTTTTGAGCTTTACCTCACTGTTACAGGGAACTCACCAAAGGCTTTTCTTAGCTCCATCACTACATACAAAACCTTGCAGCCAAAGGAATCACAACTTAGTACTCATTATCCAAGAGCAATCAGCATAGATGGGAAAAAGCCACACAGTACTTTCTCTTAAACAGGGACCACATTTCATATTGATGAAAAAAGAAATTTGATTAGACTATTCCCCCCCATAATTAAACAAAATACAAATCATTATTTTCATAATGTATCTCATATTTACCAAACTTAGGTTACACTTGAAACTATGCACTAATTTTTAGGACATGGAACAATCAATTGATACAGTTTGGAACATAACTTTGTGACCAAATTGTAAATCAGCATGATATGATAGCCTTAATTTCATACTTGCCTTTTGCAAGACAATTACATAAAAGACATTTTTGTAAAAAAAAAAAAAATCTAGATTTCACCATTTATTCCCCTGGAGGCTCTCATACTCCTTTTAAATTCTTTTAAAGCACCTCTCATTGTCATTTGTGGTGGGGGATTTCCCTGGTGGTGCAGTGGATAAGACTCCACGTTCCCAAAGCAGGGAGCCCCGGTTCAATCCCTGGTCAGGGAACTAGATCCCACATGCATGCCGCAACTAAGAGTTCACATGCCACAACTAAGAGTTCACATGCCACAACTAAGGAGCTGGTGAGGCGCAACTAAGACCCAACACAACCAAATAAATTAAAAAAAAAAAATTAAAAAGAGTTACTTGGTCTAACACTGCCAAATTCTCACTAGCACCTCTTTTTAAACTAAAGTATAACAGAAAGTATACAAAACTTAGGTGTGCACAAATCTTAGGTGTGCCACATGTATACACCCATGTAACCACTAGCCATCTCAGGATACACAACATTTCCAACATCCCAGAAGGTTCCCTCATGCCCCTTCTAGTTATTACCACCACTACCCCTCAGAGGAACCACTGTTCTGACTTGGAAACAGTTGTTGCCTGTTTTTGAACTTCATTTAAACGGAGCCACACAGTATGCAATCTTTTATCTGGCTCGTTAAGTCCATGAGATCCATGAGTGTTGATGTGTGCATCAGCAATAGTTCATTCTCTTTTACTGCTTCTGTAATGTTTCATTTTATAAATATACCACAATTTATTCATCCATTCTACTGATGATGTCCATTTGGGTTATTATAAACAAAGCTGCTATGAAAATTCTTTCACTTTTTTTTTTTTTTTGGTAGAATATACATCTATTTCCCTTGGGTATATACTTAAGAATGGAAATGATGAATTATGGGTAGGATTAGACAGAGTCAGTTTTCCAAGATGACTGTACCATTTACATTCCTACCAAAACATTTACAAGATCCCATTGCTCTACATCCTTGCCAATAACAGCAGTGACAACAGTTTTAATTTCAGCCATTCCAGAAGATAGATAGTAGTAGCTCATTGCTGTTTTTCATTATTGTATTAATTAATTTGCATTTCTCCGTTGACTGATAATGTTGAACACCTTTCTATACAAATACTGACTATACAGAGATCCTCTTTTAGAAAGTGCCTATTCAGGGACTTCCCTGGTGGTGCAGTGGTTAAGAATCTGCCTGCCAACGCAGGGGACACGGGTCTGATCCCTGGTCCAGGAAGATTCCACATGCACAGAACAACTAAGCCTGTGCGCCACAACTACTGAGCCCGTGTGCTGCAACTATTGAAGCCCATGTGCCTAGAGCCTGTGCTCCACAACAAGAGAAGCCACTGCAATGAGAAGCCAACACATCACAATGAAGAGTAGCCCCCTCTCCGTAACTAGAGAAAGCCCATGCACAGCAACACAGCCAATTAATTAACTAATTAATATTTTTAAAAGTGCCTATTCAAAACTTTTGTGCATTTCTAAATTGTCTTTTTCTTATTAATTTTACACAATACACACACATTCTGGATGTGAGTCCTTGGTCAGATAGATGAATTACAAATTTCTTCTTCCAGTCTGTATTTTGCCCTCCATTCTCTTAATGGTGTCTTTAGATGGAGAGAAATTTTCAATTTTAATGATGTCTGAGGTCAAATTTATCAGTCATTGTTACAGTCATTGCTTTAAGTCTTTTTTAAGAAATCTGTGCCTACTCTACTCAGTAGTTCTTTGATTTGTGCTTATGGTTTGAATGGTTCTCAACCTTGCTCTAAATTCATGAATTCCTACATCTTTGCAAGGTTTACAACTTCACCTTCCAGTTGATTTGAAATACATTCCTGTTATGCTGTTGGTGATAGACAACTCTAGTGCTATGAATGTTTTAGCGGAAGTCAGTTTTACAACTAGAGGATTCATTTATGACTACTTCCATATTATAATGACTTCTGTAGAAATACATTAAAAACATGTTAGGGGCTTCCTAGGTGGCGCAGTGGTTAAGAATCCACCTGCCAATGCAGGGGACACGGGTTTGATCCCTGCTCCAGCAAGAACCCACATGCCGTGGAGCAACTAAGCCCGTGTGCCACAACTATTGAGCCTGTGCTTTAGAGCCCGTGAGCCACAACTGTTGAGCCCATGTGCCAGAAATACTGAAGCCCATGCACCTAGAGCCCATGCTCTGCAACAAGAGAAGCCACGGCAGTGAGGAGTCCGCGCATCACAATGAAAAGTAGGCCCCACTCACCGCAACTAGAGAAACGCCACGCACAGCAACAAAGACCCAACACAGCCAACAAATTAATTAATTTAAAAAAAAATTTTAAATATATTAACACGTATGTGCGGAATATACAAAAAAAGTGCAAATCAACCAGTTTCCAAGGCAGAAATAGAAACACAGATGTAGAGAACAAACATATGGACACCAAGTGGGGAAAGCGGCGGTTGGTGGGGGGGGGAATGAACTGATGAATTGGGAGATTGGGATTGCCATACATACATTACTAATGAGAAAAAAATATCAAATTGTACGCTTTAAATAGATGCAGTTTATTGTATGTCAATTGTACCTCAATAAAAGTTCTTAAAGAAAAAAAACATAATGTTAAAAAAGGGGAAAAAATCCTCTAACATCTGTTATTCTAACATTTTACCCCAAATATACCTTAGATGATTCTTCCCACTCCCTTTGAGTGGCTTTCCCCCAATGGGCCACTTTATCCTAAACCCTACTGACTTTGATGATATAAGTAAGTGTTCTGTAGTCTCAGAAATTAGAGGCTTCTGTTAAGCCAGGTTCTATAACACCTTATTTGACCCAACAACCTCAGAGGGTTTACAATTCTCCAGAAACCCAGTAACAAAGAACTCCTTGCTTCACCCTTTTTCCTAAATTAATTAACAGAATCTCCAATCTCCAACCATACAGTTACCAAAAACCCAAAACAAATAAATATAATACCTTAGTCTTCTCTTTACTTGCTCAGCAGGTGCTCCCCTGCCCCACCCAGTTATTCTTCACAACCAGCCAATCTTCCACTCTGCCTTCAAAATGTGTGGTGGACTCTGAACTTCGCTCTGTCACAGTTAATGCCCTGCCTCCCTCCCTCACCATCCCTGGTCTGGAGTATGGAAACTGCCCTTGAGTGGCCTCTTCCTTACATTCTGTCTCTGACCCTGTCACCACCAAGGTCCCCCCTCCAGAACATAAAGTTGATCATGTTACTCATCTGACTAGGATCCTTCTACAGGTCCCACTGCACACAGGATAAAGTCACTTCTTAGTTAAGAATTCACAATCTGGCCCTAACCTTTCCTGGCTTCTTTCTTAGCAACTCCTGCAAAACTCTGGCCTGATCCCTGGGCACACATGCCCTCTCACTCATCCTAAGATTGCACTGCTCCCTTCTTTGGCTAGAAGCCTCTTCTCCCTTTATCCTGCAAGCAGCTCCCTTCCTTTCTTGCCACAGGACCACCTCAGCAGAAGCAACTCTTCCCCAGTATGTGTTTCTGCAGCTCTCTGTACCCACTGCAACTATATTTGAGTCCTTACCATCTACATTAGTAAATCACTTATTTTCTCACTCAGGATCAGGAATTAATCTTTAAACCCAAGGACTTGGCAGGGCAATCCCATGAAGGCTCAATGAAAGAATGAATGTCCCAGCTGCTTTTATTCATGTCACCTTTTTTTTACAAATAGAGGTGTACAAAAATTAGTACAAATATGTCAAAGCAATGAACCTAACACAAATTGTCTTTTAAAAGTCACCCAGCAAAGTATTCTTCTGGAGTTTAATAAAAACTAAAATCTTTCTCAATTACTGATTTGTGCTTCCTGTTAGAAATTAGTAACAACTCTTTGTTTTAATATACTTTTAAAAATAATGGACATCAGACTTCCTAGGTGGTGCAGTGATTAAGAATCCGCCTGCCAATGCAGCAGACACAAGTTCAATCCCTACCCCAGGAAGATACCACATGCCATGGAGCAACTAAGCCCGTGCACCACAACTATTGAGCCTGCACGCTATAGCCTGTGAGTCACAACTATTGAGCCCATGTACCACAACTACTGAAGCCCATGCACCTAGAGCCCGTGCTCCACAAGAGAGGCCACCACAATGAGGAGCCTGTGCGCCACAACAAAGAGTAGCCCCTGCTTGCCACAACTACAGAAAGCCTGCGTGCAGCAACAAAGACCCAATACAGCCAATTAAATAAATACTTATTAAAAAAATAAAATAAAATAATGAGCATCAACGGTGGGTTGACTATATCACTTAACCAAAGTAACTGTAGTCATCACCATATAAATCACTATTGGATGCCAATGGAATGAATCATAGTTATTACTGACACACATAAAAGACCACAAACAAAATTACTTCACTGAAAGTTTGCTCATATATATCCTCCTAACACATAACATATCTGCATGATATAGGAAGATGGTATGCATGGTGGTTAAGAACATAGTCTGGGGCTTCCCTAGTGGCGCAGTGGTTAAGAATCTGCTTGCCAATGCAGGGGACACAGGTTCAAGCCCTGGTCTGGGAAGATCCCACATGCCATGGCTCAATTAAGCCTGTGAGCCACAACTACTGAGCCTGTGCTCTATAGCCCGCGAGCCACAGCTACTGAGCCCACGCGCGACAACTACTGAAGCCCACACGTGCCTAGAGCTGGCGCTCCACAGCAAGAGAAGCCACCACACTGAGAAGCCAGAGCACTGTAATGATGCGTGGCCCCTGCTCTCGCAACTACAGAAAGCCCACTCACAGCAACAAAGACCCAATGCAGCCAATAAATAAAAAATAAATTTAAAAAAAAAGAAACATAGTCTAGCATCATAATGCTAGTCATGCAATTTGGAGAAACTAACTTGAAACTTCAATGTGCCTCAGTTTCCTCATCTGTTAAACAAAGATGATAAAGTACTCACTTCACAGTGTTGCTGGGTGAGGGAGCCCATATAAGACTCTTGGAACAGTGCCTAAGGAGTAAGTGCATAGTAATAAATGTCAAGTGTCATCGCAGTGCTTTTAACTTTTTAAGCCCTTTCAAGTATACATTTTTTTTCTCACAACAGCACAGTGAGATTGCTTGGAGGAGAAATGCTTTGTCCATTTCAAAGATAAGGTACTGATAAGAGAGGTCATAGGATTTCCCTAAGATATTTTAAGCGGCAGAGTAGGAACTAGAAACTACACCTAACCCCAGCCCCAGACTAAACTGACCAAATAAATCGCCATGGATGCAGTGTGAAAGAAACATTCTTTTGGGTTTTTCCCCATTGTTTACCCTTGGTCATCACCAACAGCCAAACTAAGCACGTGGTGGGAAGAAATGGACCACCATTTGCTCAAGCTAGAAGGTAGAAGCCTCATTTTCACAGTGCCTGGTGCATAGCAGTTAGTCCAAAGACAACTACTGATAAGAAGCAAAAAGTACCACTGTACTTTCTCAATAACACAAGACACTCCACAAAATCAAGACTGCTACCAAAACCAAAAGTCACTTAATATACTTATCTGTCACATCAAAATACAATGTAGCAATAGGAACTCCTTTAAAAGAAACAAAAATTTAATGAATCTTTTACTCTCAAAATACCAGTTTTGCAAAAAGGACTTTCATCAAGACAGTCTTTTGAAAACTAACCCAATTAGTTATATTTCCTAACAGGCCTCTGCTCAAATAAGGGACCGACATGAATGGATAAAATTTCATTTCTGTAAGACCTCCATCGATACTTATCTTCATCACATTCCTGGGCTTAAACTGAATGTCAGTCCTCAGTCTTACACGCAGCCACGTGCACATGGACTAGAGTTAATGAACTTCGAAGGCAGAAGCAATGCTCCCAGGGAACCCACCCGAATCAAGGAAGTACAAGGAAGAAAAACGTCTCCCCAACACCTAAGCGCCCGAACTTTTTATTTCTTCTCTTCAAATGAACAAGTAGGAACTCGGGTTCACCTTAAAGAACAGACTTGACATCAATCCCTGGCCAGGGCCTTCCTTTCCTTTCGTGGCACTGCCACTCTGGCACCTACAGCAGGTGCCCGGAGGATGCACAGAGAAGCCAGCTCCAGCCCCTGCCCTGGACACTTCACATCCTAGCCTCGCACGTGGCAGCCACTCGGGACCTTCTGCACACCTGATTTAACAGCGGAAGCGCTTGGACTGTGTTCGAAGCGGTGCAGCTCCCAGACCCGCCCAGCTCTGGAGCAGGAAGGTCCTGGTGCTCTTCTGTAAACACCGACCAGGCACCTGGCCCTCCTCCTCCCGCGCCCACGTCGCCCCGGCCCGAGGCGCCCCGCGGCCCCCGACGCCTCTGCTAGCCTCCGGGAGACGCTTCACGCGCCTGCTCTCGCCTGAGCCGGCGGCGCCGCCACCCACGTCTGCACCCCAGTTCCCAGTCCAGTGACCGTTACAGGGGGCCGCAGCCCGGGGAGGCCCGCGGCTCCAGAGGAAGAGCCCGTGGAGCGGCTCCCGCTCCGCCAACCCGGGGATCCCCCGGCCGCCGCCATTTTCTCCGCGCAGTCACCCCCACCTGACGGTTCCAGCCTCTCACCTGCGACCAGCAGAGGACGACGCGCGACGCGGTGGGAAGCGCGTGGGCAAGCTGGAGAACCCTTAGGGTCACAACCTCGGTGCAAAACCCGCCGCTAATTCATCCCGAAGCGGGAGGCGTCAGGCCCCGTCGCCCTAGTAATGCGTCCTGGCAGGCTCCATCCTGATTGGCTACGAGCACCGTGACGCAGCGGCGTTCCCGGCTGCGTGGGAAGCCCGGGTCCCCGGAGCTCCGCCCCTACTCCCGGTCCAGGGGCTCCCCTGTGCGCGACACTGAGGCTCCCTTAAAGGGACCATGCTGATTTCACTTTTGACCTCCAAGAGAGGAGGGATCTAGCGAGGGCGGGGTGTAGGGGTGTGTAGCAATAAAAAATAGGAAATGCTGGAGGGCATTGTCCCAGGGAACCTAGTGGTCCCTCTAACCCCTAGAGTTTCAGAGTGACAATAGAAGTCTGGATGTAACAAAGCAGGACCCTATGGGGCCTTCCCAGGACAGGCCTTCCCCCTATTCTCTGGTATAGCTCCTCTCTTGAAGTACCTAGATAGTAGTATTTGATGCAAATTTCCTGACTTGTTTTGCAGATATGAAAACCCCCACCAAATGGAAGATGTTAACTACTTGCTGGCCAGGAGCATATACCCCAGGCCTCCAGGAGCCTAAGGACTGAGAAAGTTAACATCTGTGACACCACCCTGTTCCCACATAATCAGCCAATCAGAGAATTGTGCACGATCTGTGTGTTGCAACCCACCCCTGCGCCCCAACGTCCCCCACCTGGCTTTTAAAAATGCTGTAACCCTTCCAGGAGCTGGAGGCTTTTGAGGGCATGAGCCACCTTGTTTCCTTGCATGGCCTTGCAATAAACCTTTCTCTGCTCCAAACTCCGACGTTTCAGTTTGTTTGGCCTCACTGTACGTCGGGCAGATGAACTTGTGTTAACATGAGGAGTTTAATTTACAAACTGTGGACTGACAAAAAATGCACAACCTAAAAATTGAGAATTACTTTTTCCTGGACGAACATACTGAGGACTTAAGCCCAGAAGGCAGCCTTGAGAGACTGTTCTGAAGTGGTAAGGGAGGAGCCAGGTTATTTAGGAGCTTTTGCAACAAAAACCAGGTACTCAGAACATTAAAAGATTACTGTTCATTAAAAACCAGACGTCTCAAGTTAATGAAGGTAGCACTTTTCTACCTGTGGGAAGATACAAGAGTCTGGGCTCACTGAAATCATTCCTTTGATACACGCCTTAACTATCTAGGGCCAGGATCCTGTTTTTTTCCATCCTGAACCCCCTCAGGGTGCGGTGGGGGTGGGGTGACAGCTGTAGTTGCTGATGGCTTGATGGCCGCAACATCCTTTGTTTCACTATATGGCAGGTGATATTCTTTGTCAACAAAGCCTAACCTACAGGGGCATATTGGTAGTAGAACCAGTTCTACTCAGGTTCCTGGCATGCCAGCACCAAGCTCTCCCTAGCACACAGTCCTAGGAAAACTTTCCCTCGTCTGGGTATCTGCAGTACTTTCCTCATAACCCACATAAAAGGCATTGGACACTTTCTACTGTGGGATATCTGTCCCCTAAACTACTAGACTCTAAAGCTCCCTAATGTTGGGAACTATTGGTAAACCTTTTTTCTTTTCCTACACAATGCCTTCCTCCTGCTAGTCATCAACAAAGACTCACTGAATTAAAATCCTAAAAAGAATAAACATAGCCACCCATCACACAGCCACTTTACATATGTTTATGTGTTTTATTCATTTATTCAACAAGGCACAGAAGGGGATGAATTTTTTTTCAAAGTACAAGATTCCTGTCCTCACAAAATCTGTAGTGTAACAATAATCAACATCTAGGTTTGGGATGTGTAGCTTCAATATAGCTAAATTATACTCCATGGGAAGTCCCTGGCGGTCCAGTGGTTAGGACTGGGCGCTCTCACTGCCCAGACTCAGGTACGATCCCTGGTCAGGGAACGAAGATCCCACATGTCATAGGACGTGGCCAAAAAAAAAAAAAAATTATACTCCAGCACCCTCTGTGAATCAAAAGTTCCCATGTTCTTCTTCTAAATCAGCTACTCAAATGCTCCAATTTTGTTCAGAAATATTGAAATTTATTAAGATATGCTGAAATTGTGTTAGAAAATGAAGATAAATAACAGAGAGAAATGCCAATATATAAGCCAACTCCGTCAATTACCCCTGAGACCTTAGGCCTCGTCTTTTATTTTTAAAATAAGATCGCTAGAATAAAAGTTCTCTAAACTCCTTTTTTTCCCTCTACCCCTGTAAGTTTTTAAGTTTTTTGATATCAGAGACCAGGGGGAAATCCTAAAGGTATCAGAGATGGGTTTTGAAAGAAGGGACTATATAACAGTTTATCTTTGCATCTCTGTAACTCCTAGAACAAAAAGTGCCGACTGAGGAAGAGAACTCTGCACATTTGAATACAGTGGATGTTGAATAAAGGTTAACTGACTTGATGAATCATCCTGGCTTCTTCTCTATTTCACTTTTCTAGGCTTAGGCTTTTTTGACCTGAAGGAAAGGGTCAAAACTGTGGAGTCTGAAGGTATTAGCTCTTTCTTACCCCCAAATACTTCTGACACCCACCACGTGCGTGGCTTCTCCACACCCAGCCATTCTCCAGTTCTCTGTGGACACCAACTGGATGTGCTGCGATGTAATTCAGTTTTGACAGTAACTACTTGGAATGAGTGCAGACCCCACCGGTTAAGGGCTTAGTTCCAGAAAACTGCTCCCCACTTCAGATGCCAATAGAAAGTCTGGGCCTTGGGACTTCCCTGGCAGTCCAGTGGTTAAGACTTAGTGCTTCCACTGCAGGGGCCACGGGTTCGATCCCTGGTCGGGAAACTAAGATCCCACATGCTGCACAGTGTGGGAAGGAGAAGGAGAAGGGGAAGGAGAAAAAGGAGTCTGTGCCTTGGGTACTTCTGACAAACTGGCAATGAATCAGGGCATCCCACAATGCCCTGCTCCGAGTGCAGTTTGCTAGTACAGATCATAGAACTCAGGAGAATGCTTTTCTCACATTTACTGGCTTATGTAAAAAAAGGATACAACTCAGGAAAAGTCAGATGGAAGAGATGCCTAGATCGAGGTATGGGTTTCAGAGAGGGACTCAGACCTTTCATTCCCCCTCTGGGTGTGTCACCCTCCCAGCACCTTGCTAATTACACTAACCAGGAAAATCTCAGAACCCTGTTGTCAGTGTTTTGTATGGAGATTTCATTACCTAGGCATGGTTGATTAAACCATTGCCCACGAATGATTAACTCAGCCCCCTCCCTGGAGACTGAAGGGTGGAGTTGAAAATTCCAAGCCTCTAGTCTCAGGGTTGGTTCCTCTGCCGACCAGCCTCCATCCTCCCAGACTCAACTCACTGGCATAAACAGAGGTTCAGAGAGGCTTGTTACAAATACCAAAACACCCTTCTAGCCCCCTTTGAAACAGAGCAGGACCGTATGGTCCTTTCCCACCATATCCTCTGCCTGCCTTTCGTCTGTAGAAAAACTTTAGCCAAAGACTAAGTTTAATCAGAAAAGTGGGAAAATGCAGAAACAAAGGAAAACAGTCAAAGGAGACCAAATAATAATAGTTTAGTCATTAAGCAAAATCAAGGACCTTTATTTCCTCCTCAAGGGCTATAGATAATATTCTGAGCCATGTCCTGTGAGCTGTCTTATGGATACTGAAACCCCCACCAGGTGGAAGAAGTTAACTACATGATGACCAGACTGTAGCCATGAAATAAGCTGCCACAATTCCAAGAATTGGCTTCAAGGAAATGGGAACAAACCGACCCTGGAACTAACAATTAATTGTACTTAAAACAATCAAAATGACACTGGTCAGACCACCAATGACCAATTTCAAGAGGACTGTCAGAGCTGACTGTGCTATTTCTGCACTTAGCCTCCTCCCTCTATCTATAAGTCTCTTGCGCCCTGATTGTCAGGGGGGTGGGGCGCAAGGAGTCGGCCTTTGGACAGGCTTCCCCCCCCCCCATTGCCGGCACCCAAAATAAAGCAAACGTCCCTTTCCACCAATCTTGCCTCTTTATTGACTTTTGAGCAGCCAGCAGCCAGACCCCACTTTCAGTTTCACCTTCACGCAACAAAATACTACCAGGATTTTAGTATTTTGATGCCCTTATTCCTAACTCTTCTGCCAAGCTGTGTTGAATGTTCTTTGGGGATCATTAGCATTTGATACAAAGCTTTTCACAACTTATGCTCACTCCCTTAGGTCTCTACCCCAGATTTTCCTGTCTCTAACCTTCCAAGCTTGCTCCTTCCAGGCACCCTGCCAAGCCAGCTAAGCCATTTGCCACTGTCAGGGTCCATGTATATCCTTCTCTTGAGCCAATTCTCTCCCACACAAAATAGATGACCAGTAACGTGGGCCTAAACCCTGCCCATTAGGAGGATTCCTCGCACACTGAGGAGGTCTGCAGTGAGGCAGTAATCCATTTCCTCTTATAGCCACAGACCAAAGCTATCAATGTTCAATGAAGCTTGGGCTTTTTTGCCTCCATCCTTTGGCCAAGAGAACTCCCCATGGATTAAGGAAGAGGTGTGGGTACAACAGTGGTAGGAGAAATGGGGATCTGGGCCATATGTTCATACAGCTTATGCGTGTTCTCTGGACCTGCTCAAACTCACTCCCAGTGCACCATTTCCATTTGAAAAGATTGTTGCTGGGCCTACCCACACTTATGAGATGGTGGGTCTGCTATTACCCAATTCATGATGGGCAGTTTGCGTTGCATAGTCACTTGATGCCCCATGAGATGTTCAGCTTCTATCAGGGCTCATTAAGATGCCAGGAGATGCTTTTCTTTTTTCTTTTCTTTTCTTTTCTTCTTTTGCCACACTGCATCATGGCTTGTAGGATCTTAGTTCCGGGCCATGGCAGTAAAAGCATGAGTCCTAACCACTGGACCACCAGGGAATTCCCCAGAGATGCTTTTCAAATGTGTATGTTTCTCTCCCACGGTTGGCATGGCCATTCTCCAGAACCATATTGGACTGCACTGTGACTCTTCTTTTGGATCTTGCCAGAGGCTTCATTTGACCTTTTCTCTATCACAGATACTTCTAGTATCATGAGGTGTGTCAGGTGTTAGAGCCCAAACGGCAGGACTGTTTGTACTGAGGCTGGACCTGCTACTGAGTCCTCTATGGATCTGAGCCCTACTTAAAACTAGCTACCTCCCACCTTAACCTGAAGAGATATACCAAGCACTCTTTCTTAGTGGCAGAAGGTACGGCGCTGTAAGTTGTCCTTGGAGGAAACGTCCTGGCATACCTTAGACCATCGGACCACTTCACCATCCACACAAGGTCTGTGCTTTAGATAATTGTACCAAGGTTATCTTCTTAGTTTTGATATATGTTCTATGCTTATATAAGATGGTAACGTAAGGGCAAGCTGGGTAAAGTGCAGAAAATCTCAGTTTTCTTCTTGCATTTCTCCTATCAAATTATCTCAAAATGTTAAAAGTAATAATTTTCATTTAAAATTTTCATCAATGTGGCAGACTTCTGAATTTTTATGGGGCTTATTCACCCTCTGGAAAGCATGTGTCTCATCAAGACATCCAGATTACTCGCATTTCTTGCTTATCAGGTCCAAGTAACATGATATTTCACTGTGACAGACTAATGTGATGTTCCGTGGAATGGCCCGATGTTCCAGGTCCCTTTGGAATATATTATGACAGAAAACAGGAAAATAAGCTTAGCCCTGGAGCAAGACTATAAAAGTAGAATGTTTTCTGTCCCATGTGAATGTTATCTTCCTCTGGATGTGATATTGTTTTGGTTTACTATCTTGATTAGAGTGGGGTGATGCATCCCAGGGGCTTTACTTGGCTTTTCCTACTACAGTAGCTCTTCCTCTACAGACTAAGGACTGATGTGAGGATTCTGTCAACTGCTAAGTACATCCATTCCAATTGTACATTTTGGAATCAAGGAAACAACCACCAGGTTGGTAAGGAGGGCCAGTAGACCCATTCTGAGACAGACCTGATGACTCCATTTGTTATCTGACTCCAATATGCCCCTCCTCTAACAGGAGGGCCTGATGGCGCTTTGGACCCCTGGGTATCCCCATCAATTTATGCCCTGTATCCAACATCCCTCAAACATCAGATTATCCCTCTTTCCCCAGTCTGTGGTTATCCAAGAAAATAACAATAAATCAGTTTGGAGAAGGACTGAAAAAATTTTACACACTTTCTCTGGTGTTCCAGGTTCTTCCTCATAGACACCCAGTCTCTCCTTTGGTCCATGCATTCTAGGTTTGAGAACAGGCTCAGGTCTTTAAATTAGGCAGGCAAAGTATTATGACTTTCCATTGGAGTGATGTTGACTCCAGCCTTCTACTATTTTTTTAATTTAATTATTTATTTATTCACTGTGTTGGGTGTTGCTGCGTGTGGGCTTTCTCTAGTTGCGGAGAGTGGGGACTACTCTTCCTTGCAGTGCCCAGGCTTCTCATTGTGGTGGCTTCTCTTGTTATGGAGCACAGGCTCTAGGCTCTCGGGCTTCAGTAGTTGCAGCATGTGGGCTCAGTAGTCATGGGTCGTGGGCTCTAGAGCGCAGGCTCAGTAGTTGTGGCGCAGGGGCTTAATTGCTCTGTGACATATGGGGTCTCCCCAGACCAGGGCTTGAATCCTGCATTGGCAGGAGGATTCTTAACCACTGCGCCACCAGGGAAATCCCCAGCCTTCTACTATTAATCTCTTTTTATTATGTATGAAGCAGCACCCTTTCTGGCTGCCCATCTGTCTTGTCCCTAGAAATACTGTGTTCTACTAGATATTGCCATAGGTCAGCTCAGTCCCCCTGGTTGCCACTTCAACCTTCCTATCCATTATGGTAATAAGTTCACCATTGCTTCTCATGGTTGTCTCTGCTATTCTAGGATCCTAAAATCTCCGCTGCTGCTAAATGATCCTATTCTGTGACAGCATGAGCCCTGGTCTGCAAAGGACAAACTCCACGGAGCTCCTCAATGATGCTGGTGCCCCTTCCAGACATCTGCTATCATCTTGGTAGTCATCCAGGCCCTCTTGAAGAACATAGTCAGCTGAAAGTTTCCTGGTCTTTTTTGGTCGATACATTTTAGCATGCTTGCTTCTTGGAGCTTTTTGATTCCTACATCCACATTCTGCCATAGTTCTGGCATCTCTGCCTTTTCTTTTTTCTTTTTTTTTTTTCTCTTTTGGCTGCACTGTGCAGTATGCACAACCAGGGATCAAACCTGAGCGCCCAGCAGTGGAAGCTCCAGAGTCTTAACCATTGGACCACCAGGGAAGTCCCAAGGCATCTCTGCTTTATTTAATGTAGTCATTGCTTTCCCCAACTTCCAAGAACCATGCCAGCAGTATATTGGAACTGGGTCCCAGAGCTCTTGCCATGTTATTAAATACTATGCCGTGGGAATGTGCCTCTTAATGGCAAATTCTCCTAAACTAGCTTTACAGTCTCTGTCCCCTTAATCCAAAACCTCAGGTTCCACAGGTAGGCAGAACCTCCCTGCTATGAGCCAGGTACTGCAGCCCCTGTGGCACATAATTCTTTCTCTCTTCTATAGCCCCAGAACTTCCCTGGTCAGGCCAAGCTGAGATTTGACCCATTTTAAGTAAGGGTTGCCTCCTTCTTCCAACAAGGCAGAGAGACCCACTTCTGCAGGCCCAGATGGTTCAGGAAATCTGAGGGTTCAAGATTCTCAAATGCATCTACTCAGATATTCCAATCCCGAGTCTCAAAGGTTTTTTTTCCAGCCTTATTGAGATATAATTGATATATAACTGTGTAAGGTTAAGGTGTACAATGTGATGTTTTAATATACATATACATTGAGAAATGATGACCACAGAAAGTTCATTGGCATATCTATCACCTCACATAGTACCTTTTTGTGTGTGTGCTAAGAGCTTTTAAAATCTATCCTCTTAGCAACTCTCAAGTATACAATATTGTTAACTATAGTTCACAAGGCTGTGTGCTAGATCCCTAGAATTTATCTTATAATTGGAAGTTTGTACCCTTTCACCACCTTCACTTTTTTCCCACTCTACCCCTCCCCCAACCTCTGGCAACCACCAATGCACTCTCTGTTTTTATGAATCTGGTTATTTTAGATTCCACATATAAGTGAGATCATACGCTATTTGTCTTTCTCTGTCTTGCTTATTTTACTTAGCATAATGCCCTCATCTATGTTGTTGCAAATGGCAGGATTTACTTCTTTTTATGGCTGGATAATATTCTATTATATATATATATGACATTTTTCATATATACATATAATGTCATATATATATAACATTTTCTTTATCCATTCTTCTATTAGTGGACACTTAGGTTGCTCCCATATCTTAGCTAATGTAAATAAGGCTGCAATGAACAGTGTATATCTTGAACAGATAGTGATTTCATTTCCTTTGGATATATACCCAGAAGTGGGATTGCTGGATCATATGGTAGTTCTATTTTTAATTTTTTTTTAATTTTTTATTGGCCGTGTTGGGTCTTTTTTGCTGTGTGCAGGCTTTCTTTTAGTTGCGGTGAGTGGGGGCTACTCTTCGTTGTGGTGCACGGGCTCCTTATTGCCATGGCTTCTCTTGCTGTGGAGCACGCGCTCTAGGCGCGTGGGCTTCAGTATTTGCAGCACATGGGCTCAATAGTTGTGGCTTACGGGCTTAGTTGCTCCACGGCATGTGGGATCTTCCTGGAGCAGGGATTGAACCCCTGTCCCCTGCATTGGCAGGTGGATTGTTAACCACTGCACCACTAGGAAGCCCCTACTTTTAATTTTTTGAGGAATCTCCATACTGTTTTCCGTAGTGGCTACACCAGTTTACATTCTCACCAACAGTGCACTAGGGCTTCCTTTTCTTCACAACCTGGCCAGCACTTGTTATCTCTTGTCTTCTTGGGGTTCTACTTCTTCCCTATCAGGGCCCTGACCTTGACATTGGAGATTTGACTCAGATGAGAATTCAGCCTTCTCTGAAATCCTGCCACTCTTACAGCTAAGCCCTGAGTCTGATCTTTGGCTCTGGCTGTCCTCTGGCTGCAGCTGATGAGAATCTCTTTAAAAACTGCTAAAGAAGCCTTCAGACTCTTACACTGGCTTAGCAATAGTTGCCCAATTCCATAATCCTTATAGATACTAATTTTCTCCATACCTCTCAAACACCAGAGACATTGCACCAGCTAGTGCATCCTCTTACACCTGAATCCTTTCCTGGTTCACCAGAAATAACGTGCCACACCACAACACATCAGGAATAGTCAAACTTCCACCTGTAACTAGTGATGAATGGATCCTCATGGCATTCTCCCAACAAATGACTTATCTTCAGAATCCCATGTTTAGAATATTTTTCCTAGAACCAACTCCCCTAAGGAGGCTTCCTAGAAGCAGCACCCAAAAGCAAGGATCCTTGTATAGATCATTCTTTGAAAAGGTGCCCTCAAGAGAAGAGGAGTAATAACAGCAAGGTACAGGGCTGGAGAGAAAAATTAAGTAAGAACATGGTCTCAGCGGGAGATTGGCTTCAGCCTGATCTCACAGATGCTCCGGAGCATGAATTATACCACAGGGTTATTCAACCTTGAGACAGGGGATCCAGGCTCTTCTTTTCCTCTATCAGTCAGTTATTGACTGCAGGCTGCCTAAGGGTGGGGGCATAACCAGCTGGGTAAGGCAGCTCCTATTTGGCTGAGGGGAATCCTTGGAGCCAGGGAGGAGCTGTGAGCCATTAACTGCCAGTGCTCACAGCAGCAGGGAGACAAAGGCCCCATCTGGGTGGGGCACCAATGGCATCCACTGTAGGCACAACATAAATACTAAGTAAATGGTAGCTTTTTCGGGACTTCCCGGGTGGTCCAGTAGTTAAGACTCAGCGCTTCCATGGCAGGGGGCTCGGGTTCGATCCAGGGACTAAGAATCCGCGTGCCATGCGGTGCAGCCAAAAAAAAAAAAAATACATATATGATCATACATGCTTAGAATATCTGGGAAAGCTCTGCAAAAACCACTGCTGTAGTTGCCTTTGGGAAGAGAGACTGGACACCAGTAAACTGACACATCAATGTATTCCCTTTAGTACTGACTGCATTTTATCCAGATGTTCATATTACCATCTTAATTGGAGGAATGAAAAAATGAAAAGTCCCTTTGATGTGCCTATGAGCTGAAGAGGTGGGGTAAACCTGCTCTGCTGTCCAGAAAGGTAATTTCTCCATGAGTTTCTGCATCCTCCCTGACTCCTACAACAGAGGACCACACTGATGGATTTCTCAACCTCATGAGCCATCGACTTAACGATCCCATTTAATAGAGCACTCTCTGCAGCGCTCAGGAAGGCACTGTGACAAGCAGGGAATCCCAAGTCCTTGTTCTTATTGCACTTTTATTATTATTGGGGTACTCTCTATGCCTGTGGAATGGCTTCCTCCTCTTCAAAATGTGAGAGTAATGAGGTAAAATATGCACTCAATAACAGACCTCAGAAAAGAGCCAAGTGAGCTGCTGCCAGTAACACGGGGATGACTCTCTTCAGTGGCAATGGGTGGAAGGAACAGGCAGCCCAGAGCTGGCAGAGGCCAGAGATGCTCAACTAGAGGCCTAGAGCTACGTGTTTCTTCTAGCCCACTTTCCCCATGACTGAGAGTTAGCATGTTGCTCAGTGATATTCTGGAACTCAAAAGGTATTTGAAATCAAAGGTTTTGATTTCCTGAGAAGGCAGCCGAGTCTTTGGTAGTTCAGGGGTCTAGGTGCTTAGAAATGAGTTTTACATGAACACTAACCAGCGGTGGAACTGAATTCTGAGTAGTCTCCTTTTGCTCCTCTAACTGTCACCGCCCCCACACATTTTATGCTTGTCCAGCTTGTACCTCCTGGCTCCTTGGCCCTTTGTCTCGAGGAAAGTTCAGCCAAGGGGAGGCACTGGAAGACGTCTGCAGGGTGGACTGAGAAAGAAACCAAGGTGTTGTTCCCTTGATTCCCTCCCTGTGGGATTAGGGGGTGGCAGTGGCTTTGTACTCCACGTAAGGTCACAGCTCCACTCCTACATCTCAGCTTTCACTGAGTTCTGGGACCCACACCCTCCTTTTCCCTTGGGCAGGGACTAATTTATTATATCTAGCCTTGAGATGCTTCATCGTCCACTGATTCCACCTGTGTAATAATCCCTTTAACTCTCTCTAATCATTCCTTCTGTTTCTTGGCAAAACCCTAACTGATACATTGATGGACCAAAATTTCACTTAGGCTAAAAAGATTAAAATGCCAGAAAGCAAATCTAGCCACTCCTCCAACATAGACTTTCTCCTACTACTATTTAAAACAAACCTTCTAAAAAAATGTCTTTTAAAAAATAAAACAAACCCTCTATATCAGTAAAGAATGCTTTCGGCTATAAGTATCATCAAACTCAATTTATTGATACAATAGCTTAAGCCACAGGACATTTACTATTACTTAACTTGAAGTATAGAGGTAGGCAGTCTCAAAATTGGTTCTGTAACTCAAGGATGACAGCAAGGACCCAGGTTCTTTCCATGTTTCTGCTCTGCCTTCCTTAGTATGTTGACTTTATATTTTCATGCTTACTGCCTTGTAGCCACAATATGGTTGCCACAACCCCAGGCATCACAGTCATATCCAAAAGCAGGAAAGAGTAAACAGAGGAAAAGGTGTTTTCCTTGTGATGCTTTATCTTTTTATCCAAGAAGAAAAATCCTTCCCAGAAACTCCATAACAAATGTTCCTGATTGTCCCATTGGCCAGAACTTAGTCACATGGCCGCCTCTATAAGGAGTGTTGGAAAGCAAGCAACTGACTTTCTAGACTTTGTTGGAGGAGGTGTGAAAGGAAAGGCAGGGTTGGGAATAGAAACTGAGTAACCAACTAAGGGTCTGTCACATCCTACACTACAGGTGAACCTTCAGCCCAATGTCACTCTCTGAGAAATTACTTATGCTATCTTCCAAAAAGAAATATCTATTACCTCTTCTCTGTTGTTTTTCCAAATAGTAATAAAATTTAAGGTCCAATTCAAATTTTTTCAACATCTGTTTATGACCTCCATTGAATCACCCCTGATGTCCACATAATCTGCTTGGGAAGGCCATCTAGATAACTGAACTAACTATATTTTCTTATTTTCTGTGTTCTTGATGCTCTAGTATCTGGTGCCTCATTCCTAGAGATAGCTAACAACTTGCCTGGGAGTGTGCTTTTCGTATGCAAAGCACCTCCACCTCCCTCAACTCACACACACCTCTTGCATCCAACTCTTACACTCTAGGTAACTTTCCCTGCCCTAATCCCCCAAGGCCCGTTACCAGACTAGCTGAGAAAGCCCCTATCCCCCAGAGACTGCTGAAATTATTCAGACTAACCAGTCCTAAACCACTTACTCTACCTCTCCTCTTCCTCCCCATGGAAACCACAATAAAGGCCAACATCTCCTCCCACATTGCCCACATTTTCTTCCCACCACTTCCGCTTCCTGACTGAACCTGGTGCTTCCCCGCGTAGCCACCCTGTGGTGTGCAGTGCCCCCTCCTCTTGGGAACTGTAACAAACTATCTTTCCAATGGAAGTCCCCTGATCTGTTGGTCTCACCTTACTTGAATAATAACAAAACCTACCTTTTAAAACAAAACCCTTCTCCATAATCTACTTCCCTTGGTGGTTTTCTACCTATTTGCCTTCTCTACCCAGGGACCAACTCTGTGAATTTATTGGCCCTGGACTACAACTGGTCAGGTCTTCCTGTCTGTCTCTGCAATAGACTCATATGTCCCATAGTCTTCCCACCAGAGGTCCTACAATACAAACAAACCTTTCCTTGCTAATACTGGCCACCTCTGTTAGTATAACTTACATCAAAGACCACATGCTTTCAGCGTGGAGGAAAAAGGAATAAGGGGCATAATAGGAAAAGAACTCTATCTTTATGGAGTTTTAAAATTATTTATTTTTACTCTAACCACAGAAATGATGTATTATCCCCATTTTATAGATGTAAAAACTAAAGCTCATTTCCTATTGCTGCTGTAAAAAATTTCCACAAACTTAGTGGCTTGAAACAACACAAATTCATTCTCTTACTAGAGGTCAGAAGTCCAAAATCAATTTTACTGGTAGTGCTGGTCCCTTCTGGAGGCTCTGAGGGGAGAATGCATTTCCTTACCTTTTTCAGCTTCTAGTTACTGTCTTGGCTTGCGGCCCCTCCTTCCACCTTCACACACATCATGCCAATCTCTGCTTCCACTATCTCATCACCTTCTTTTCCAGAGTAAAATCTCTGTCTTCCTCCTTTCTGGACACTTGTGATTACATTTAAGGCCCACTCAGACAATCCAGAATAATCTTCTCATCTCAAAATTCTTAATTTGGTGATAATTTCAAAGTCCCTTTTGCCATACAAGGTAACATTCATAGGTTATAAGAATTAGCACTGGGAGCTTCCTAGGTGGCGCAGTGGTTGAGAATCTGCCTGCCAATGCAGGGGACACGGGTTCGATCCCTGCTCCAGGAAGATCCCGCGTGCCGCAGAGCAACTAAACCCATGTGCCACAATTACTGAGCCTGCGCTTTAGAGCCCGCGAGCCACAACTATTGAGCCCATGTGCTGCAACTACTGCAGGCCACGCGCCTAGAGCCTGTGCTCCGCAATGAGGAGCCCGTGCACCCCAATGAAGAGCAGCCCCCACTTACCGCAACTAAAAAGAAAGCCCTGGGCTTCCTAGGTGGCGCAGTGGTTGAGAGTCTGCCTGCCAATGCAGAGGTCATGGGATGGATCCCAGCTCCAGGAAGATCCCACATGCCACGGAGCAACTAAGCCCGTGTGCCCAAAAAAAAAAAAAAAAAAGAAAGCCCGCGCACAGCAAAAAAAAGAGACCCAACACAGCCAATAAGATAAATAAATTCATTAAAAAAAAAATGAATAGTGTCACTGCCCGGAAAGAAATAATTCTTAAAAAAAAAAAATAAGAATTAGCACTGGTATTTTTGAGAGTCACTGTTCAGCCTCACACTGGGTTTCACCAAGCTAAAATCATGGTGTCAGAGTTCCTGCATGCTGCTTCCTTTTGGAAGGTCTAAGGGAGGATCCATTTCCTTGCCTCTTCCAGCTTTTAAAGGCCACCTGAATTCCTTGGCTTGTAACTCCTTCTTCTGCTTTTCAATGATTATACTTAAAAAAAATTTTTTATTCCTATTTTGGCCATGGCGCATGGCATGCAGGATCTTAGTTCCCCGACCAGGGATTGAACCTGCGCCCCTTGCAGTGGAAGTGTGGAGTCTTAACCACTGGACTGCCAGGGAAGTCCCTCTTTCTTCCACTTTCACAGCCAGCAGTGTATCATCTTCAAATCTCTCACTGACTCCAACCCCGGTTTCCATCATCACATCTTCTTGGGCTCTGCTCCTCCCGCTGCTCTCCCTCTTTCCCTTGTGATTATGCTGGGCCCAGGAGAATGTCATCTGCAAAGTCCCTTTGCCTTTAATGTAATAGATTCACACATTTTGGGGATGAGGACATGGACATCTTTGCGGGGGGGGGGGGGGCTACTATTTTTGTGCCCCCATCCCCCTCAGGCAGAAAGCAGCCCAGTGCTCGCTGGAGGCCAAGATAGAGAGGAGTAGAAAGGGGGGCCTGCAGAGGAGCAGGAGACAACTTTTGGGGGTGATGGTTGTGATTATCTTGATTTGGTGATGCTTCATCAGGGTACCACACCTATATCAAAACTTAACAAATTGTACACTTTAAAGAAATACCTGCAGTAAGCTGTATGTCAATTATATTATACCTCAATAAAACTGTAAAAAACATTAAATGAGAAAAAAAAAACCCCGAGGCTCAGGGACTTTGGCCAAGTTTATAGAACTAGTCGGTGGTGTAACCAAGATGCACACCCAGGTCAGTTCATTGATACTGAAAATCTGTGCCTGTGGTAGAGTGTCCTTTCTTTTATCTTCTTTTTTCTATATTTAGGATGGTAATACTTGCCCCTTAAGGCTGTGAGTCCATGGTTAGATGCTTAATAAATGGCCAGTTCCTTCCCTTTCTCCTTTTAGCTGAAGTTTCTGAGTATCCTGGAGCAGATTCTAGTTTACAGAATTTGAAAATCACCATGTTCTCCATGAGAGAGAGAGAGAAAGGTATCTAAGAGAAATGCCAAATGGAGCCAACAGGATAGTAAATAGGTCCTGCCTTTAGGTATTCTCACCCAGAAGCGACTCAGACTCTAGAATGCAAAACCACACACAGGATCAGACATGAGTGTGTTATTCAGGTCTCTCAGAAATCTAGGCTGGTGTATTTGTTTGCCTGGTGATGAGAGCCATTCTCACAAACAAGCAAGAGGAGGTAAGCATGTGGAAGCCGCCCCGTCGTTATAAGCAGTGGTATAAATAATGATTGTTGCACCCAATGTCACAAAGCCCTTTTGACTGATATACCACGCTTAGTCCAAAGCAGTGAAATAAAACAGAATGGTACTTCCAGCTGGCCAAGAAACCCAAACCTGTTTCTAGGGTTTCCTCAAAAGAAGAAAATGTACTCATGTTTCCCTCATTTATTTTAGTTTGTGTTTAGAAGACAGCATCTTCTATTCCTAGACAAATTGAAAACGTCTGGAAAAAAGGGTCCACATTTCCAATTTCCACTGGAATTCCTCTTTGGTTACTGTATCCTTGGTGGGGCTGTCCTAGGCTTCTGATTCAGGTTGTAGGGTTCACCTCGGATTCTTTTCCTATTTCTTGACCTTTCTATCTACTTCTTGACTTTTCTATCTTCTTCTTGCACCCAAGGTCATGTGTGTTAAATGATCATATTCAGCTCATGTTGGTCACATCCATCAAAGTAGGGAAATAGGAACAAATAAATCAAAAGAATAATGAGAAAGAAAAGAGGGGAGAGAATAGCAGATGCCGCAGTCCTCAGTGTGTCACCGTAAAGCACTGTCCAGTCCATAGACCTCCAGACAAACTACCAATATAAAGTGAATTTAAGGTTTATAGTCATGGTTTCATAAGCAGTATATATAGTCAAGTCCAACACAGTTAAGTTCCACTGCCCCTGACCAACTCCATGATTTGAGGCACATCAGCTTAACTCCTCTGTGCCTCAGTTTCTGCATCTGTAAAAGCAGAGTAGTAAATAGCTTCTGCCTTGTGGAGCTGTTTGAGGCGCAGGCGCGTGCAATAGACCTTAGCAGGTGGATGATGCTTTTCTCGTCTTCCTCCCTGTCCACCTTTATCTTGTCTGGCTTATGAATTTGTTCCAGCTAAATGCCTCTGGCGAGATGAAAATGTGAACATCAATCAACCTAGAAAGAAAGTGCTAGTACGCCACTGCCCATGGCGAACCGTTAGTCCTCAAAAGCACTGAGAGGAGGCAGTTTGGGCCTGCAGCCAGGTTTTGGCACAGAATCATGTTTTGCATTGTTCCCTAATTGTTTCAAGCAATTTCCCCTCTCTAGGATTCAATATCCCAGCTAGTTAAAGCATGAGCTTGGAGAAGATCCTCTTTATGCCCCATCTAGCTTTTCTCGGTTCTTTCTTCTACATATATACCTCTCCTTGCATAATAAAAACACAGAAAATAGTAAGGTGATGGAGAGCTAAGTCAAGCCCTTATATTTATTTATCATTTTTCTTCGGCAGCACCACATGGCATGTGGGATCTTAGTTCCCCAACCAGGGATCAAAACCGTACCCCCTGCAGTGGAAACACAGAGTCTTAGCCACTAGAGCGCCAGGGAAGTCCCGAGCCCTTATAATTAAAATTCTCTCCAGCATGAAGTTGAGGCATAGACTGGGGCCTCTGGCTGCTACCCAGAAGACTAACTCTCCTGGACCAACCTATTACAAAGTCATCACCCACCACACCTGACTCAATTCCCACCTCTCAGAGAGCATTTGATAACAAAAGAGGAATCTCTGAACTCAGGCAGTTCAAGACTAGAGTTCAGAAGAGCCCTGAACTGTGAATCAGTCGGTTCACAGATGCTTGCAGCTGCTGCTTGCCATAAAGTAGCTGAAAGGGTCACTGTTCGTGCTTCCTCCCAAGAACTGCGTTTCTACACTTTGGCTACACATTAGAATCACCTGAGCAGCTTTTAAACCAGCAGAGATGATAATTGTATTGGTTTGGGATGGGTCCTGAGCACTGACATTTTTTTAAAAGCTCCCCAGGCAGTGCTAAGTGCACTCAAGATTGAGAATCAACCATCTAGGTCAGAGGCTGCAGTGTAATTGTTAGGGCCTATATCTGAGTTTCTGAACACATCTGCAGTAGGACAGTGATAGGCCTGAGGTAGCACAGTTGAGTGAATGACTGTATCTGAATCCCCAGTACTTAGCATGGTGCCACCCACATAGTAGGTACAAAATAAACGTTTGTTGGACAGATGAATGCATGAATGAACAAATAAGTATGAGACAATATATAGAAAGAGTATTGAACTGAAGGCCAGAAAACCATGTCATCAGTTGTAGCATTGTGATTTATAATAAGAAATATGTACTTGATCTTCTTCCACATTTCTGACACCACTCCTAAAACCTTTTGAACTTCCTAAGTGCTGAGAGCTATAAAGGTGTCTTTTGTTATGTTAACGAGGTGATTTTTGGAAAGCCCCGAGATAACCTAAGGATGGGGGCTGGTTGCCAGGAGAACCAACCCTGCAATTAGAGGGTTGGAACTTTCAGTCCCACCCCTTGACCGCTGAGGAAGGGAGAGGAGCTGGAGATTTATTGCAATTACCAATGGCCAATGATTTAACAAATTGTGCGTGTGTAATGAAGCCTCCATAAAATCCAAAAGGTTGGGGTTCGGAGAACTTCTGGGTTCATGAACACTTGGAGATGTGGGGAGAGGGATGCACTCAGCGAGGGTGAAGCTCGACTCCCGCCCCACTGATGAGGAAATTGAAACTTCCATACTTGTAATTGCTTACTCTCCTCTATCTTGCAGAGGCCTGCTCGCTACTCTCAGTTAAACAGTAAAATGAATTACTAAGAGTGATCAGATAAGGGAAGAATGTGTCGCTCTCAGGCACCCACCCCAAGCCTTTGTTTGAGACCCTTTGCACATAGACTTGTTAGGTGACCATTAACTTCAACCTGCAACCAATATGAGAATGCAAATTATAACCTTAGTCCTGATAGGAATGGAATGTCCGGCTCCTACAAGTTCCTGTTAGGACCCCCTACTATGTGTGTAACCCATGGCAACTCCCGGGCTCTGTAACTGCCCATGACCTATAGTAATTTGTAGCCAATCAGTTTGTACCAATTATAGCTGTATGTTTTAACCTATATAAGGAGAAGACTCCCCTGAAACGGGGCCCCAGAATTGTGGAGTGTTAGCTCATCTGGGTCCGCCGGCATAATAAACCTGAGTTCTCCAACTCTCCGAGTGTTGTGCTTGGTTTCTCGTGGGATCAGGTTTTTTCTGCAACACCACCCTCAGATACCTTGCCTTGTGCATCTCCTCCAACTGGCTGTTCTGAGCTATACCCTTTTATAATAAGCTGGTAATCTAGTAAGCAAAATTTTTCTCTGAGTTCTGTGAACCACTCCAGCAAATTAATCGAACCCAGGGAGGGGGTCATGGGAATCTCCAGTATATACCCAGTTGGTCAGAAGCACAAGTAACAAGGACGTGTGATTGGCGATTGGCATCTGAAGTGGGGCGGGGCGGCGCAGGGGTCAGTCTTGTGAGGCTGAGCACTTCATCTGTGGGATCTGATGCTGTCCCCAAGTTTATAGGGTCAGAATTGAGTTAATTGCTTGGTAGCTTTGAAGAAAACACATCAGACCCCTTCTGACCCGGATACTATGTAAATATGGGCAGTTATTTTCTCTAAGCCTCAATGTACTCTCTTGTGATAACAGTACCTGTTATATCCTATTCACAACATCATAGCAAAGATAGTGTATGTAAGAGTGCATATTTGCATTGTCTAGCTTTAAGAAATTTTTAGAAATCAAACATAATAGTCATCCCAGCCAACCGGTTTTTCTATCAAACCTGGAAACGTGTGGATGACTGCAGAAACGGCTTGTGTGGAGGCTTGATGGAAGGGGTCCGAGTAAGAAGGAGATCCTCCACTGCAGTGGAGTTGTTTCTCTTCCCCTTGGTTGAAGCCCAGTCTGGCGATTCTTCTTGGGCATCTTGAAGCCGTGCTGGCTGACCCACATCCCAGCAAGCCTTGAGCAGTAAGGCCTGCCCGGGTGGTCCTCTTTGCTCCCAATTTCCTGGTTCTCAGCACAGTGCTGGCCCTAAGTGGGTGCTCCGTGGATGAACCAATGAATGTGCCTGGATTTCTGCCTTTGAGTACACTTTTAACATGTGCCTCTGTCCCTTTTGTTTTGTGAACTCTCTGGCCACCCATCTGATGGCTGTGGACTTGGTTTCCTGAAAGGGGCGTGGATCTGCTGTCTCCTCCTTTTGGATGTCCCCTGATGCCACATGGGAGAAGCCCCCCACCCACAGCTCTTTAGGCCCTTCACCAGCCAGGCCAGGCCTTGGCCCTTCATGCAGGGGTATTTGGAATTCAGACAAAACATATGGTGTTTTGCCCAGCATCTTGCTGTTTTTATTTATGTTTTTAAATAACTTGTTTTTCTTATTACAAAATAACACATGTTCATTTCGAAAAATTTGGAAAAACCAGACAAGCAAAAATTAAGAATGTACAAATCTTTCATAAACCTCTAAGTCTTAGAGAATCACTGTTTAATGTTCCTCATTTTGCATATGCACGCACACGCATACATGTTTAGAAAAACGGGGTCATCCTATACTTAGTGATTTGTAACCTACTTTGTTCACATAACAATGCCTTACTGCCTTAAACGGTCATCTTGAACTATTATTAATCCCCACCCCCAAAGATCCACTTCTGTTGTCTTTAGTTGCTTACAGTTATTTACAAAATGAACAACATAAGTCAAAACAACCCAAATCAGTCAGCAATGAGGAGGGCTCTTCTAGCTAACTGATGCAGTGGTAATCTGTGCTTTGAGCAGTGATGTCTGCTTAGAGAGAAACCCTACATCCCATAAAATGTTTGTTTCATCAAGGGCTCCAGGGCTCAGGCTATAATAGAAACAAAGAGTTTACTGAGCAGCCATAACCTTAAAATTGCTACAGTTTCTATGAAACTGGAAAATTCCATCACCACAGCCAATGTCAACAGCGAAGGCCAGAAAGGAATTCAAAGGAAGGGAAGAATTTGATTAAGAGAGACTATGGGTAACTGGCAAAAACTCTATGAAAATGACCAGAAGGAACTGGCTTCCAGCATCAGTGTCCAGAAATTAGATTACAGGCAACTGGCCCTCCCTGGAGTGGGTAAGGTAGCAGGCATATAACACGTATTTGTGTCAAGAATGAAGCTAAGCTAGGTTTCAGGTTCTGGCAGCGATGCAGCTGGCTAACAGCGTCCTGAGAAGCCCCTCCCCTCTGCCTTGGGGCCTGGTGCCCCCATCTCACCGTGCTCCTCTGCCAAGCGCCCACACGTGCACACCACAGGCCCCTCTGTAAAAGCTATGCCTCAGGACAAGCAGCCTGATGGCTGGTGGAGGGGAGGTCATGGAGGCTTGCAGGGGGACTAACAGGAGTCAGACTGAGAGAGAAGACAGGAGGTATCACTCCCATTGCACATCAGGCAAGGAGAGATTAAGTTCAGATATGTTCCAGGTTCATCCTTCTCACCAAGATTACTGCAGGAGCCTCTGAACTGGGATCCCTTGCTTCCTGATGCCATTCTTCTTAATCCACTCACCAAATGCCATCCAGAGTAATTTTCAAACTCTAATTGTATACTTTCTTGTTTAAAGTTCTCTTCCGTTATATGTGAAAAGCAAGTACTACCTGCACGTCGTTTAAAAATTAAACAGAACCAAAAGGCCCATGATGGAAAACATCAGCCACTTGCTTCCACTGATTCCCTACCACCCCTGCCCCAGTTCTGGCTACCAGAGGCAGCTATTTCTAATTATTTTTTTTTTGGCGGGGCGTGGCGGGGGGGCGGGGTGGGGGAGGCGCGGGAAGGTGCATTTCTTCTGGCATTTAGCTCTGTATTTCTAAATATTTGCTTATATTGTAATTTCCTGATCCTTTGATTTTAAACTTTGTAATTGTCTCCTTTTTATGTAGATGAGGATTTTTTTAAATTTGTAAACATTTTATTGAGGTCTAATGGACATACAATAAATTGCACATATTCGAAGTGTACAATTTGATAAATTTTGACATTGGCCCATCAACGAAACTGATGGAAGAAATTTTCACATACTGAGGTATGGGGAAGTCATTCTGAATTATACACGAATTGGCTTGAATTTTATGCTAACTAGAATAGCCTGTCTTATGGCCTGTCAAATATATATCGTATATCTGCTTTAACCATTAAAGGAAAGAATGCATTTAAAAATCAAAATGGGGTAACTGTGGTTCAGGCATTCTAAATGGAGCCTGGTGGCCATTGTGGATGTGGTTTCAGACACTTTCCTGCATCACTGGGAACGTGAATTTTCCAAACTGTGTCAAACTCAAAAGACACCACCAGCCATTTTCAAGACAATACTTGCTAATAGCTACCAGCTGCAACCTTATGGTGTCAAAGTCTCCCTTTGTAACTATGCAGCCATTTCGAATCCCAACCAATCCTTGCTTAACAAGCATCCTTACTTCTTACCAATTCCAATCCTAATTCCTGACAAACTGCTTATGTAACTTTGTGGATCTGGCCTGTACTATAAAGGTTCCCCCTTCTGTAGTCTGGCAGAACACAGTTCAAGTGCTTCTTGAATCTGTGTCTCCTGGGCTGTAGTCCTCAGTTTGGCTCAAATAAAAGTCTTTCTGTTTCTACTTTAGATTGTTTACTGATTATTTGTGTTGACAAAACCATCACCACAATCAAAATTAGTCATCTAACTCTGTCCCTTTTTCAAAGTTGTTTGGGCTCTTCCAGGACCTTTGCCTTTCCATTAAAATCAGCTTTGTCAATTTCTACAGAATATTCTGCTATAATTTTGTTTGGAATTACATTTAATCTGTACATCAATTTGGGAAGAATCAATACCTTAAAATATCAAGTCTTCTGACCCTTGAGGATTGTACATTTTTACCTCTCTACTCCCTTCTTCTAAACCTCCTACATCTATTTTCAGTAATATCAATAATCAATCAGGGACTTCCCTGGTGGTGCAGTGGTTAAGAATCCACCTGCCAATGCAGGGGACATGGGTTCCATCCCTGGTCAGGGAAGATCCCACATGCCGCGGAGCAGCTAAGCCTGTGCACCACAACTACTGAGCTTGCATGCTGCAACTACTGAAGCCCACCCACCTAGAGCCTGTGCTTTGCAACAAGAGAAGCCAGCACAATGAGAAGCCTGCGTACAGCAATGAAAAGTAGCCCCTGCTCACCGCAACTAGAGAAAGCCCTCGTGCAGCAACAAAGACCCAACGCAGCCAAATAATAATAATCATCATCAATCAGTATTTATATAATTACACACACAAAAATAATAATAAAATAAAATATTTAATTACACAGAACCAGGTAGTATACTGGAAAAAAATCTGTGTTTGAGCAGCTGGGTGGGTTTTTTTGAGTTTATAATTGCCTCATTTTTCATCTCTTTAATTTTTCATGAGCAAATCTCTAATATTCTTTTTATACTCCATCACATTATCTAACTTATTAACCACTCTATCGGGTCTACTTTTGTACTGATTAATCTCCTCTAAGAGTCCTCTGTTTCCCTGGATTGAGAACAAACCTACCACATAGACCTCCCCCTGTATTATCTTTTGGCTCATGTTCCAAGGTGGATCCACTGTTTCCTATGTTCTGTTTTACTTTTTCTTGGTTTACTTTTGAATTTGGTGGAGTACATCTTTTAGTTACTTCCTAACTAATGGTATATGGGAGGTAAGCTTTCTGAATTTTACTTAATTAATTAATTGATTGATTGATTGATTGGCTGTGTTGGGTCTTCATTGCTGCTCGCAGGCTTTCCCTAGTTGCAGCAAGCAAGGGCTGCTCTTCGTTGCTCTGCGTGGGCTCCTCACTGCAGTGGCTTCTCTTGTTGTGGAGCACAGGCTCTAGCCTTGCAGGCTTCAGTAGTTGTGGCACATGGGCTCAGTAGTTGTGGCACACAGGCTTAGTCGCTCTGTGGCATGTGGGATCTTGCCGGCCAGGGACGGAACCCATGTCCCCTGCATTGGCAGGCGGATTCGTAACCACTGTGCCACCAAGGAAGTCCCAGCTTTCAGAATTTTTGCATTTCTCCATGTATCTTTATTCTGCCCTCACACTTGCCTAGGATGAAAATAATTTTCTCACCACATTTTGAAAATTTTATCAATTCTATCTTAGTTTCTCCAGTTGGTGCTGAGAAATCCAATGCCATTCTGTGAGTCTTTTAAAATTCATTTTTTCAAACTCAGTGGGATCTTTTAATCTGAGCATTTATATGATTCAGTCATAAGGAATTTTATTGAATTATTTGGTTAATAATTTCCTTCCTTTTATTTGTTCTCTTTTTACTGGTAGTGTTGCCAGATAAAATACAGAATTAAATTCGAATTCCAGATGATCAACAAATAATTTTTTAGTATAAATATGTTATGTGTAATATTTTCAGTGTAAATATGTTCCATGTGACATTTGGGACATACTTACCCTAAATAATTATTTGTTGTTTATCCAAAATTCTGATATTAAAAATTAACTGGACATCCTGTTTTTTATTTTCTAAATCTGGCCAACTTATTTACTTAAATTCTTATTATCAGATGTTAATATCAGAATTCTATTATCAGATTCTTATTATCAGACCTCATGGCTGAAGTTCATTTTTTCCCCTTACATTTCATTGTCTTAACTATTTGTTCAATTTTCTCAAAGATTTCATTAACTTTATTTTCCAACCTTCAATTAAATTTTTTTTGCCAGTTTTAAAGAAATATTTTTTGTTCTCCTATGGTTTTCATTTAATTGCATTCTATTCTTGTTTTATAGAAAAAATATCTTTTCATATCCCTTTTCAGAGTTTTTTCTGTATTCCCTGAATTATCTATTTTTCTTCTGCGTTCCTTTTTTCTGTTTGCTGAGTTGGCCTTTTTTATGTTGGGACTTTCTTCAAATGTCAGATGATTCTTGATTGTCTGTAGATATTTAAGAGTGGTAGAAAGTTACTGGAAACTTTGAGGGATGGTAGGGGTTGATGAGTGGAGGAATTCCCTATTATTGATGGGGCGAGTCAGACATTCCACAAGCACAGCGGGGATTTCAATAATCAATTTCTGGAGGTTTCTGGGGCTGTTCTTTGTGTCTCAAGAAGGATTCTTTGAGCTACAGCCTAGAAGGTGAACATCTGGTGGCTGACAGGTATCTCATCTCCTGTGATTACCAGCTGTGTTTTCTGTCTCAGTCATACCAATGAACTCTTCCCCACACATATCATTTACTTCCAGGTCTTTGTTTCTGGAACATCTTCCCTCTATATTTTCCACTTTACAAAATCCTACTCATTCTCCAAAACTCAGATATATAACACTCTCCTATCTCCCTCTCCCTTGTTACCCTCCACCTATGCCACCCCCAACCAGGTTTATTCATGAGTTTCTGTTTTGTGTTCTCATACCTTTTGTTTATATCTTCACCAAAGCATGGCCACAGTCTGGCTGGCTGTTACAGTTTTCAACTCTTTCTATGCTACTTCCTACCACTCCCTCCCCCTGTACCAAATGATCCTCCCAAGCAGGGAACCATTTCATTTCCTGATCTCTGTGTGCCTCCACACTCAAAGTGCCCTTTGCACAGAGGCTTTTGTCTAAAAGAAATCTGAAAACACTAGTTGAATGAACTGAACTGGATGCTCCCTTGTCCTGGTGACCTCCTGCCAAGTCTGCACTTGATGGAGACTGGCCAACTCTGAGGAGGGAATGATGGAGAGACAGGAAGGGAAACTGGAGTTGAGGAGAGCAATGTGGACAGCAGGGCCAGAAGGCCAAAGTGATAGAATGGAGTGAAGGGCAGTGAAAAAATGGTCAGAAGACGGCAAGGAGGGGATTAAGATGCCAAAGAGACGAAGAGTAAGACGAAGAGTAAGGGGACTTCCCTGGTGGTGCAGTGGTTAAGAATCCGCCTGCCAATGCAGGGCACATGAGTTTGATCCCTGGCCGGAAGATCCCACATGCTGAGAAGCAACTAAGCCCACGCACCGCAACTACTGAGCCCACGTGCTGCAACTATTGAAGCCCACACGCCTAGAGACTGAGCTCCACAACAAGAGAGGCCACTGCAATGAGAAGCCCGCGCACCACAACAAAGAGTAGCTCCCACTCATCGTAACTAGAGAAAAGCCTGCGCAGCAACAAAGACCTAATATAGCCAATAAATAATTAATTAAAAAAAAAAGATGAAGTAAGAAGTCAAAAGTGTAGCTCCTCCAGGAAGCTTGCCCCAGTCTCCCCACGGTGAGCTAGGTGAGCCTCTTCCCACACCCACAGCCTCTTGTGACAATTCTGGTAGAGTGGCAAGCCTCCTGTATTTCATCTTTTATTCTCTTGTCAAGGAGACTACATGCTCCCGAGGGCAGGGCTGGGGTTGATTTAGTTTTTTTGTTGTTGTTCTGAGAGGCTAACACAGTGCCTGCTCTATGAATGTTGGAGTGGACAGACAAATGGGGAAGGTCTGACTGCTTTTCTGGGAGGAGGTGGGGCTGAGCCACAGAGCTGCCCGGGCTGCTGTTACTTATCTGCCAGCTGTGGAGTCTGACAGGTGCCCTCACCTCCTGGTGGATGGGGTTTTCTAATCTGATGGGGAAGCATTTCGAGGTTAAAATGGTGTGTGTTTAATCATTTTGTGTCCTATACTCCAACCATACGTTATGACGTCTATGTAGCAACATGAAAAATTCTTATTGTAACGTTAAATGAAATGATGTAGGGTACCAAATGATACGATTACAATTATTTTAAAAAGAGAGAGAGAGAGAAAGGAGTATTGGGAAGATGCATAGCAGGAAATATTATAAAACTCTGACCAATTGTACTCTGTTGGAATTGTTTTTCTCTTTATTCTCTAATAGTTTTGAAATATAGTTAGATCAATAGATAGCATTTTCTAAGAATGTACTATGGGCCAAGAACTGTGGATTATTTAATCTAAATCTTACAAAACCTTAGCAAGTTGGTACCATTATTATTCCCATTTCACAGATGAGGAAATTGACTACCAGAGAGGTTAAGTGACTTGCTTAGTCACTTAATTGCTCAGCCAGTAAATGGTAGATCTAGACTCACTTTATATTACTTTTATAATTTTAAGGCCAGACTCTATGTGTATAACCCTCATCTAAACACTCAGAGTTAAGCTTTGTTAGGGCAGAATATCACCAAATATACCCATCTCTTCATCTAGCTCCAGCTTCCATTAGATGAGATAACCAGTGGAAGAGAATTGCAAGGAACTGAAGCAAAAAACAGCTTCAAAAGAACCTATAGATCAGCCCATCTAGGCTTTTGCATTGCCTGCACAGGGGATGGTTGACTTGACTTGGGGTTGGGAGGGAGGGCTGCAGTGTGGAGAGGTGGTTTCTCTCTTTTTTTGGCAATTTTTTTCTCTTTCTTTTTCTCTTTCTCTTTCTCTTCTCTGTCTCTCCTTTCTTCCTTTCCCATCCTTCTTTCCCCCCTCCTTTCCCCCTTCCTCCCTTCCTCTCTTCTTTCCTCCCTTCCTCTCTTTCTCCCTTCCTTCCTCCCTCCCTTCTTTCTTTCTTTCTTTCTTTCTTTCTTTCTTTCTTTCTTTCTTTCTTTCTTTCTTTCTTTCTTTCTTTCTTCTTTTTCTTTCTCTTTCCCCACCTCTCTCCTTTTCCTCCTTCTTTTTGGTACTTTGGAGATGGCAGACTTAATAATGCTATTTTTTATTCTGGGGGAAAAAAGAGAAACTCCATCCTTGCTAATGAAGTCTACGTGGAACCTCAAAACACCAAACCCTGGGGATCACTTACTAGTCTCATTTTATTTTATTTTATTTTTTATTAATTTTTTTGGCCACACCATGTAGCATGTTGAATCCTAGTTCCCCAACCAGGGATCAAACCCATGCCCCCTGCATTGGAAATGTGGAGTCTTAACCACTGGACCACCAGGAAAGTCCCCCTAGTCTCATTTTAACTCCACAAATCAACTCCTCACCCCAGGGTCACTCCTCCACACGTGACAAGGAGACAAACTGAGTAAAATGACCTCCAGAGAATCCTGGACACAGAGATTTTCACACTGATAACGAATTCTCTATGGAGTAGGTTTGAACATGCCAGCACACATGCTCCTCAAAGTCACTGCTACACAGGAAGTGCACCTCGCACACCGACACACAAACACTCAGGAAAGAGAGAAGCATGTTTCGGGGCTCCCAAAATTTACCATTACTTCAATTTGATTTAGAGAAGTGGAGCATTCCAATCTGTGTCAGAACACCTTCCTGGGGACAAGAAGATAGAATTGGAACATTGAGTTCTGATGTGATACAACTACTTCACAGATACTGTCTGGTACTTAGCTCTCAGGACCCAAGAGATGGTGTCAGATTGAGAAGAGTATGTAGAAGCAGACAGGGTGGAACTCTCTCAGATTTCAAGTGTGAAAAATAAAGGCATTCAAGCACTGTTTCTGAAAATCAAATCGGAGGGAGAGTGAATGAAAACAAGCTACGGAATTTCTCCATTATCTGAACTGATTCGTAAATAACCAAGTAAATAACCAAACCGTTCTCTCCTGATTCATCAGACTTTGAAGCCTCCAAAAACAAAAGCAGAAAAATCCTATCAGAGAGGATCTGAACACAGGGTGCTGAACATAAACAAGAGCAATTCTACAAGTGATGAAGAGATGGAGAACTCAGATAACATGTGCAGGAGTGTTCTCCGCATAAGACAGACAGCTCTGGATCTAGATAAAGAAGGCAGAGTAGTTATTGCCTGGGCTCAGCCATCAAGATAAAGGCTGGTGGGGACACGGGGAAATTGCAAGCAAAATATTGCAGCTCATTGAGGGTCTCTGCCAGAAAGACAGGAGTTCAGAAAAGCAATAACCTCCTGATTCATATATCAGAGACTGAGATGACAATAGCTTTGAAGATTGAGTCTGAGGGGCAAGAGGAAAACTGGCACCAGCAGAACATGAATTGGCCTAAGGGCAGGAAATAAAAGGGAGCGATAAAACCAAATGTTTCAAGGTAGGAAGAGATTGTTGGTGATGAACGGCCGGAAAGACATTTGGGAGAGCAACATTTTATTACTTTTGGATCCTGACACCAGTGTATCATATCCAAGTTTCCTGGTTGTAGAGTAACAACAAAGGCAAAGCAATAATACAGGATGAAACCATCAAATAAAAAAAGATTTATTTAGTTACTACGGTTGGCAAAGGCAGATGTGGTGCAAGGCAAAGAAATAGAGACCAATTCGATGGAATAAAGGGGAAAATGGGTGAACCAAATAGGAAATCCAGTTACACAAAGCAGGATGAAGAAAGACAAAGGGTTAGAATGGGTAGTTTGAACAAGAGATAAGACATTGTAAGACATTGGAAAATTGGAAGCATCCAGGGGTCTCGGTCCTTTTCTAGAAAAGAAACCTGTTGTCCTTTATCACCTATCACATGTGGGACCTATAAGCCAGGGTGGCTCAGAGGAGTCAATGACAGCCCTCCCAAATGCCTCAGAGAACCCCAGCTTCTGAGATCCCAAAGCTTTGCAGTTCCCATGCAAGGGCACCGAGGAATTGCTTGATCAACCTCAGTAGGATAGAATTTTAAAATTGTCCTTTTTAATCTCTAGCAATTGAGCCTGTGAGATTGCACACAGACTTGAACTCTGTATACACATCTGACTTGGTGTTTTCCAGATTTTGACCTTCACGTCCTCTTCATTTAGGTCTTTGCTGGACCCCTGGCTAGATGCTGGACATGGCTTTCCTGCACAAGGCCTGGACCCCATGCTTCTAATCCTGTCTCCCAGATTCTGCTCTCAATGAACCCATTGCTGTCCCACTCCAGGATCATCAATTCAGTATCCCCATCACCAGTGAATGACTTCTTAAATTTGCAAAAGACATGTGCAGACAGATACTTCCCCTGGGCTTCACAGAAGATCAAGACCCTCCTCTTCCTTTTGTCATCACCATCGTCATCAATAACAACATCCCATCCCCATCACCATCAAAGCAGACATGGAGCACTTGTGGTGCAGCTGGGCTAAGAGCTTTAAACTTAACACATTATGTAATCTTTATCTCAATACTATGAAGAAAGCACTACTATCATCCCCACTGCATAGACGAGGACCTAGAAGTTTAGTTTGCCCAACACTAAGCATATGGGGAATGGCAGATCAGACAGTCATATTAAGAGCCTATACCTTATCCGTTAGGCTCACTATTGCTCATAATCTTCTACTTCTCCATATCATCCTATTTTTCCTAGTTAAAAAAAAAAGTTATGAATTTCCCTACTGGTTTGGGCTAGGAATATATAGGTGCTCAATAAATGTTCAATGGAATTGAAACAAAGGAGCCCTGAGCTCTTTGGAGCTCACAGTTGCATTAAGAATCCATTGGTCCTGGACATGGAAGCAACCTAAATGTCCATCAACAGATGAATGGATAAAGAAGATGTGGTACAGAAGAGGGTGGAGTAGGAGGACGTGCGCTCCCTCCCTCTTGCAAAAGCACCGGAATTACAACTAACTGCTGAACAATCATCCACAGAAAGACACTGGAACTCACCAAAAAAGACACCCCACAGCCAGAGACAAAGGAGAAGCCGCAATGAGGTTTTAGGAGGGGCACAATCGTGTTAAAATCAAATCCCATAAATGCTGGGTGGGTGACTCACAAACTGGAGAACAGTTATACCACAGAAGTCCACCCACTAAAGTGAGTGTTCTGAGCCCCATGTCAGGCTTCCCAACCTGGGAGTCCAGCAATGGGAGGAGGAATCCCCAGAGAATCAGACTTTGAAAGCCAGCGGGATTGGATTGCAGGACCTCCACAGGACTGGGGGAAACAGAGACTCCATTCTTGGAGGGCACACAAAAAAGTGTGCTCACCAGGACCCAGGGGGAAGGAGCAGTGACCCCATAGGAGACTGAACCAGACCTGCCTGCTGGTGTTGGGGGATTTCCTGTGGAGATGGGGGTCAGCTGTGGCTCACCAAGGAGATGGGGGCACTGGTGGCAGGGGTTCTGGGAAGTGCTCATTGGCATGAGCCCTCCCAGAGTCCACCATTAGCCCCACCAAAGAGCCTGTAAGCTCCAGTGCTAGGTGGCGTCAGGCCAAACTACGAACAAAGTGGGAACACAGCCCCACCCACTGGCCGACAAGCAGATTAAAGTTTTACTGAGCTTCCCTCACCAAATGAGATTAAAGCCTTACTGAGCTCCGCCCACCCAGCCCTACCCATCAGTCCTTCCCATCAGGAAGCAACCATGAGCCTCCTAGATAGCTTTCTCCACAAGAGAGCGGACAGCAGTATCAAGCAGTATCAGCAGTATTTCATCTTATGGAACTGAAAACCACAGCCACAGAAAGATAGAGAAAATGAAAAAGCAGAGGACTTTGTACCAGCTGAAGGGACAGGATAAAACCCCAGAAAAACAACTCAGTGAAGAGGAGATAGGCACCCTTCCAGAAAAAGAATTCAGAATAATGATGGTGAAGATGATCCAGGATTTTGAAATAAGACTGGATGCTGAGATAGAAAAGTTTACCAAAGACCTAGAAGAATTAAAGAGCAAACAAACAGAGATATGCAACATGATAACTGAAATGAAAAATACACTAGAAGGAACCAATAGCAGATTAACCAAGGCAGAAGGGCGAAGAAGTGACCTGGAAGACAGAATGGTGATGATCACTGATGCAGAAAAGAATAAAAAAGAATGAAAAGAACTGAGGACAGCCTAAGAGACCTCTGGGACAATGTTAAATGCACCAACATTTGCATTATAGGGGTCCCAGAAGGAGAAGAGCGAGAGAAAGGACCCAAGAAAATACTGGAAGAGATTATAGTTGAAAACTTCCCTAACATGGGAAAGGAAATAGCTACCCGAGCCCAGGAAGCACAGAGAGTCCCAGGCAGAATAAACCCAAGGAGAAACACGCCAAGACATATAGTAGTCAAACTGACACAAATTAAAGACAGAGAAAAGTTATCAAAAGCAACAAGGGAAAAACGACAAATAATATACAAGGGAACTCCCATAAGGTTAACAGCTGATTTCTCAGCAGAAACTCTGCAAGCCAGAAGGGAGTGACACGATATATTTCAAGTGATGAAAGGGAAGAACCTACAACCAAGAATACTCTACCCAGCAAGGACCTCATTCAGATTCAATGGAGAAATCAAAAGCTTTACAGACAAGCAACAGCTAAGAGAATTCAGCACCACCAAACCAGCCCTACAACAAATGCTAAAGGAACTTCTCTAAGCAGGAAACATGAGAAGAAAAGGACCTATGAAAACAAAAACAAAACAATTAATAAAATGATAATAGGAACATACATATTGATAATTACCTTGAATGTAAATGGACTAAATGCACCAACCAAAAGACACAGACTGGCTGAATGGATACAAAAACAAGACCCATATATATGCTGTCTACAAGAGACCCACTTCAGACCTAGGGATACATACAGACTGAAAGTGAGGGGATGGAAAAAGATATTCCATGCAAATGAAAATCAAAAGAAAGCTGGAGTAGCAATACTCATATCAGATAAAATAGACTTTAAAATAAAAAATGTTACAAGAGACAAGAAAGCACATTACATAAAGATCAAGGGATCCATCCAAGAAGAGGAGATAACATTTATAAATATATATGCACCCAATATAGGAGCACCTGAATACATAAGGCAAATGCTAACAACTATGAAAGAGGAAATCAACAGCAACACAATAATAATGGGCGACTTTAACACCCCACTTACACCAATGGACAGATCATCCACACAGAAAATTAATAACAAAACACAAGCTTTAAATGACACAATAAATCAGCTTGGTTTAATAGATATCTATAGGACATTACATCCAAAAACAGCAGATTACACGTTCTTCTCAAGTGCACATGGAACATTCTCCAAGATAGATCACATTTTGGGTCATAAATCAAGCCTTGGTAAATTCAAGAAAATTGAAATTGTATCAAGCGTCTTTTCTGACCACAATGCTATGAGATTAGAAATCAATTACTGGAAAAAAACTGTAAAAACCACAAACACATGGAGGCTAAACAATACGCTACTAAATAACCAAGAGATTACTGAAGAAATCAAAGAGGAAATCAAAAAATACCTAGAGACAAATGACAATGAAAACACAATGATCCAAAACCTATGGGATGCAGCAAAGGCAGTTCTAAGAGGGAAGTTCATAGCAATACAATCCTACCTCAAGAAATAAGAAAAATCCCAAATAAACAATCTAACCTTATACCTCAAGAAACTAGAGAAAGAAGAGCAAATGAAACCCAAAGTTAGTAGACAAACTGGGACATTTGTAGAGACATGGATGGACCTAGAGACTGTCATACAGTGTGAAATGAGTCAGAAAGAGAAAAACAAACATCGTATATTAATACATATATGTGGACTATAGAAAAACAGTACAAATCAACCGGTTTGCAAGGCAGAAACAGAGACACAGATGTAGAGAACAAACATATGGACACCAAGTGGGGAAAGTGGGGAGGGTTGGAGGGGAATAAATTGGGAGATTGGGATACCAAATAGTACATGCTAAATATATGCAGTTTATTGTATGTTAACTGTATCTCAATAAAAGTTCTTAAAAAAAATAAAGAAGAAAGAGAACAAACATATGGACACCAAGTTGGGGGGGGTTGGGGTGGGATGAATTGGTGGATTGGGATTGCCATACATACATTACTAATAAGAAAAAAAATATCCAAGTGTATGCTTTAAATATATGCAGTTTATTGTATGTCAATTGTATCTCAATAAAAGCTCTTAAAGAGAAAAAAACAAAAAACGAATGAATCCACTGGCCCCACAGATCCTGATTTTGAGGTTTTATCTTCATCACTTCTTCATTAGCTCATGTCCCTCAATCAGCCTGCCAACCTCGTGTTGTGTAAAGTAACTCTTTTCAAGCCTCAAGCCCTGGCCTACTGTGACCCAGTGAGGGGAGAAGCACTGGGTAAATTCTCATCATTGGCAACTCAGTATTTCACCTGCAGCTGGAGAGGGAACACTAAGGCTCAAATGCTAGGAGGCTGCCGGCTTGACTCGGTGTCTTGGCACCCTTAGCAATTGCCGTGGAAAAGCTGAATCCAGAATGAACATCTGCCCAGGCTAGTCAGAGAGGAAACAGCTTTTGGTTAGCTAATTAATAGCTTTTTCATCTGCATCAGATGATTCTATTTTAGCACAGTGGCTTTAACACAGGGGCCTCAGAGCCTGGATTCCCTCCTTTCACATTTCCTAGGTAGTGCTCGTAGGCCATTGTACCTCCCAGCACCGATCCCATCCTGTCTGGCTGAGGCTTTTAGAAGAAGAGGCCCTCACATCTGTCTGGGGTAACTCAAGGACTGACTAATTCTTCCCTACAGGCATCAGATGGGCCTCAGACCTGGAGACCTTTCTAGCCCATCTGTTTTGGGACTGGGACCCACATGTGCCTCTCACTGTACTCAGATGGTTTCACCTATGATGTACCAGAGTTCTACATTCTAGTGAGGGAGACTTCTAATCAGAGCTATGTAATTTGTGGGGCCTCTTGTTTGAACAGCAGGAAAAAGTGCTGTGAGAGGTACAAAATTATAAAGTTTTTCCTTTTCTTTCTGCAGTCTCCCTCTTGACTTGTCATGGCACTTTTTATGTCCTACTTAATGTCTTTCCAAGAAAATTATCATTTCAAAAGTATCTGCATGAATTTTACCATTCATCTTTATATTGTGCAATGCCAGGGTTAAGTACAAGAGCATTTAACTCTCACGCGTAATCATAAAATTACATTATGCGTATTTCATAGCTCATACTTGCATATCCACTTAGTTTTTTCCAGAACAGTGGAAATGCTGCATGCAATTCATTCAATTATTTTAACTTCATTTCTTGATACATGGCATTTTACCAACGCTGTCTTCAGCTTACTGATGGGTAAGAAAGTACTGAAAGGAAAAAGGACAACAGGTTGTCCCATGAGTCCCTTTCCTTCTATGTCAACGTGTGTGTGTGTGTGTGTGTGTGTGTGTGTTTAGATAGTCCACCCTAGAACTTGCTTTGAATGCAGAAATAAGGCACCGGTGTTCTCAGAAACACAAATGACCGAGGAACACTATCATATCCTTTCCTACTCATGTTACTTTCCTGCACTATGTTAACATTGGGTTGGAATGTGCCTTTCTAGAAGCATTGTATATTTAAAAAGAACCACAAAACCTTTGACCCTTTTTCCACTTTTTTTCCATTATGCTTCCTCATAAAAGAGAGCTCTGTAAGACTAGCAGATGTTCATTAGAAAAGTTGAGACCCAGCATCTATGCTCATTCCGTGGCCCAGTGGTGTAGGAATGACAGAATTCTTGATTAGAAATAATGGGTGTTTGCCCTTGAGGCGGCATCATTGGGGTGATGCTGGAGGATATGTGCTGATGTGTGTGGGTGGTGAGTGTGTTTTGTCTGGGTGAGGTTTAGATGGCGAGGGTGGTATTTGTTAGTGCGTGTGGTATTTGTGGCATATGTTTTGTGTGTCTATATGATTTGTATGTAGGGTTTGTGGTAAGTTTGTCTATGTGTGCCATGTGAAATGAATATTCGTTTAAGTTTTCTCAGCAAACTTTTCCTCTGGGCTGGAGAGCGCATATCTTTTGCTTTCCCCTGAAACGCCAGTCTGTTCTCATGTTCTTCTAAGTAAAATAACATGCAGCTTTTTGACATTCACAAACAAAACCCAGTGGTTTTTATCTGAGTCAAGTGCTCCCTGGGGCTTTGTTTTTTTTCCCTCCTCCTTCCTGTAAATCCATTTTATGCGTTGGAGTTAGAAGATGACATCTTGTTACATCATGTTAGACAGCACCATAATTTTTTCCAGCAAACCATTTCCAATCTGGCGAAGCAGACAGAACTGAACAAAGACAGACAACCCAGCATAAATAAAGGATCAGCTCACAGCCTCTTGTGGGATGGACTCAGAAGAGCCTTGTCCCCGAATCCCAGGCTGACTTGCCACTTTGAGTTTTAACTCTTAAGACTGGAATGGAGAAATCAGTCTAGGAGCACAGCCCTCCCAGTGATGCTGCACAGCTTCCCTCTGCGGGAGATGAGGATGCCTGTTGGGGGAGGGGTGCTCCTGCAGGCAGAGGGAGCACCCGGCAAGACGGATGCTTTGCCCAGGGTCCTTTCTATACCATGCACAGGTCAGGCCTGTCTTTTGCTTTCCAGCCGCAGCTGCTATTTATAGTCCCATCTCTGTTTGCCATCCTGCCTGTGACCTCTGTGGTCAGTTCAAGGCCTGTGTTTAAAAAGAGCTGTTCTCTGCTCAACTTCAAGCCCACAGCTGCAGCTTTCCTTCAGTCTGCCATCCCCATGATGAGGGTTCCTCGGGTGCCCTCCCCACGCCCTGTATGCCATGTATCAGATTGGGTGTCTGGTTTCCCTCAACCTTGTCACGTGTCTGTACCCGAAGCCTGTGCTGTGGTCAGAATTAGTTCTGGGTGGGGCGTTGTGCTGTGTCTCTCCGATCTTATTGTGGGTGATCTGTCAGAATCTTCCTTCTAAACATCTTATCATGTCAGCCTTTGGTCTGAAAATACCAACTGGCTCACAAGCTGTAAGGCCTAGATAACTAAGACACAAAACCTTAGATACAATTATATAAAATATAATTGCACAAATATAAAATCTATTTTAAATAAATAATAAATAAATAAATAAATAAATAAATAAATAAATAAATAAATAAATAAAAAGAATACTGGACTTAGAACCAGAGGACCCAGGTCCGAGCCAAAATTCTAAGCTGGGTGTCCCTGGGCAGGTAGTGAAACTCTCTGAGCATTTCCTTCCTCCAGTCAAAGAGAGTGCCTGCCTCCTGGGGATGATGTGAGGATTAAAATGAGACCATGCATGTGTGCAAGTAGTCTGGAAACTTCCCGACTCTCACATTCTATTATTTCAACTTCTCACACTTCTCGAAAGTACATGCCAAGAAACAAAGGTAGGAAGAAATTGAGATGCTCTGGAGACAATAGAGTAAAAGACTTCTACATGTGACTCAATCACCCAGCAAAGACAGGTAAAAATTGATTTGTTTAATTAAAAAAAAAAATCCAGAGTCTGCGGCAGGAGGCCTGGGCTGGTGCTTGGGCTTGTGGGAGCCATGGCGGTGTGAAGGCGCCAGGCCATTTGGAAGGGCTGGCCCTTGTAGCCTCCTTCCCCCGGGTCTTCGGCTCCCTGTGCCAGATGGACAGGGTGTGGGCCGTGTTCAGGGGCTCCTGGGGCATCGGTAGGGCGGGGGCCCTCTTGATGGCCCAGAGAGGCTACCTGTTGGCCATCATCGCCCAGAATCTGTAGGGGGCCAAAGCCGTGACTGCGGACCTGGCGGAGATCATTTGGCATTGAGCTGTGATGTTGCCAAAGGACTTGATGTTCAAAATACATTTGAAGAGAGAGAGAAGAATTTAGGTCAAGTAAGTGTCTTGGTAAATGCAGCTGTAATTAACAGGGATGACCTCTTAGTAAGGACAAACCCTGAAGATACGCTATCCCAGCTTCACACTAATCTCTTGGGTTCCGTGCTGACCTGAAAAGCTGCCGTGAGGACAAGGATTAAACAACAAAGAGGGTCCATTGTGAATGTGGGACGTGTTGTTAGTTTAAAAGGCAATTCTTGCCAGCCTGTGTACAGTGCCAGCAAAGGAGGATTAATTGGATTTTCAAGTGCTCTTGCTAAAGAAGTAGCAAGAAAGAAAATTAGAGTGAGTGTAGTTGCACCTGCTTTGGGACCAGGGATTAGTTCCCGACCAGGAATTGAACCCATGCGCCCTGCAGTGGAAGCTCGGAGTCCTAACCAGTGGACCGCCAGGGAAGTCCAGCCTTTGTTTACTGATACGGCAGGCAACATTTTCATTCCCAATGCATATTTTTAAGAAAACACACATTGATCATACCATTCACAATGTCCTGTACCTTGCTTTACTCATAGAACAGTCTATTTTGGAGTTGATTCTGTATTATACCATATAGAGAACTGCTTCACTTTTTAAAATAACAGCTTTATGGAAATAAAACTCACATACCTTATAATTCACCCATTTCAAGTGTCCAGTTCAGTGGGTTTAGTGTAGTCACAGAATTGTTCCATTGTCACTGTGGTACATTTGAGAACATCATATTTTCATCATCTCAGAAGAAACCCCATGGCCATGAGCATTCACTCCCCATTTCCCTCCAATCTCACCAGCCCTTAGCAACTATTCACCTGCTTTCTGTCTCTGTCATACCAAGTGTCTTTTGTGCCTGCTGTGCCACTTTTAACGGCTGAATTAAAAGAGGATGTCTGAAAAAAAAAATCCAAATTGAAACAGGATGGCACAAGTATATAATATTTAATATTAATAGTATAAACTTAATACCAGTCAATAAAGATTCATTTAATACATACTACATGGCAGTCAATATAACTAACACCAGAGATACCAAGAAAAACAAACAAATAATTAAAACAGGGTGATTTTTATCACAAAATAGGGAAAATAAATCAATACAGAAGAGATTCCAGAACTCAGGCTTACTTATACAAAAAGTATAAATCTGATATGTGATAAATGAGAGAGCGAAGAAAAAGTTTCTTTAGTAACCACTGTATCACTGATCATAAATTTGGAAAATGATCTGTTTAGATCAATATTTTAATATCATATTATAAAGGAAACTCCAGATGGGCTAAGAATTGTATATAAATAAACAAATTATAGGGCAAAAGTACCAAAAATCAGCATAAAGGCTTTGCCAATTTTGAAGCAAATAAGGAAATCACGAAGACTGACAGGCACAAATAAATATTTTAAGAGCTTTAAAATGATGGAAAATGTTAACTCTAATATAACATGCCAAGAGAAGACTGGAGAAATATTTTCAACAGGCATGGCAGAGTATATACTGATACTTTATAAGTTACTCATTAAAAATACAAAGCGAAACATTAAGATCTCAATAGGTGAATGAGAAAAGGGGATGAAAACTAATTTACAAGAGAAACTATAGATTGCCTATAAACTGAAGGGAAAGAAAGTTTATAATTAAATAAATATAGATGAAAGCAACATTGAAACATCAATTTACACTGTTAAATCAGGAGAGGTTAAGATAAAATGCTACATCTGGTGCTGATCAGGTGGTGAGTGACACTGGAGAGCCCTACATTACTGGTAGCAATCTGAATCGTTATAACCCATTCCAAAAGCCATATGACAGTGCATCTCAAAACCCAGTAACATACTCACACCCTGTGAGCCAGACAGTGCCCTCCTAGCAATTTATCCCAAATAAAGAAATCAACAAGAAAACGCTGTATGACCGACATTGTTTCAGTTTTGTGTAATGCTCAAAATTGATGATAGATTGAATGCTCACCAAAAGGGCATGGTATAGAAAAATACGATGATTATGAAACCTTAGGAATACTATGCAAGACTACAAATGGAGTATAGCCTTTAAAAATTGTGAATCACTATATTATACACCTGTAAATTATATAATATTGTACATCAACTATACTTCAATTTAAAAATATGTAATTGCATTAAAAAGAATACTATACAGGTATTAAACCAATGATGATAAAAAGTTGATGTCTAGAAAATGTTTATGATAAAATGACAAAAACAAGAATATGAAATTTAATATGGTATCAATATAAGAATTACAATTTATGTAGAATGAATTATCTGTTTTAACAAAACAAGAAGTATGCAAAAGTATGAAAATATTTGTATTAGGGTATTAAGATTGTGACTTTTTAAAATAAACACTTCCTTAATTTTGCTATGTTGGTTTTTTAAAAATAAATTTATTTATTTATTTATTTATTTTATTGGCTCTGTTGGGTATTTGTTGCTACACACGGGCTTTCTCTAGTTTCAGCAAGCAGGGGCTACTCTTTGTTGTGGTGCACAGGCTTCTCATTGAGGTGGCTTCTCTTATTGCAAAGCACGGGCTCTAGGCACGTGGGCTTCAGTAGTTGCAGCAAATGGGCTCAATAGTTGTGGCGCACAGGCTCAGTTGCTCCACAGCATGTGGTATCTTCCTGGGGCAGGGATCAAACCCGTGTCCCCTGCATTGGCAGGCAGATTCTTACCCACTGCACCATCTAGGAAGTCCTATACTGGTCTTTAATTTGGAAAAAATATTAAAAGGAAGAAAAAAACCTCCCCATGTTGATTTGAACTTAAATTCCTCTCCCAGCTCTTGCTACTTCTACCTTGACCTGCTCCTTATTGACACACCCCCCCCATTGCCCAGCGCCAACTCTACTACTGGGCAAACTCCAAATTCCTGGCTGCCTAGTGGATTTCTGATATAGCTTTGTATGTCAGCACTATCCTGGCAGAAAGCAAGGAAGGAAATATTTTCTTCCAATCACAACCACTCCCAGATTCCCTCTTTCTATTCTAGAGTAGTATCCCTCTTGGCCCCTCAGTGCCCACTGAGAGCAACATACGCATCTACACACTTGTAATGTGCTCAGCTGTTTCACTAGAGTGAGAGGAAGGCGCAGACTAGCTGATAATAAGTACACAGTTTCAGAATCTGCAGTTAGCTTGGGAACGGCTGAAAGAGAATACCAGAGGGAATTAAGTGCTTTCCTTCATTCCTCTCCCCTTCCGCTTCCTAGTTCCCCTCTTAGGACCATGGCTTACAAAGATAAGACATGGCCCCTGGTCTCAAGGAGCTTGATATCCAGTGGGAAGACAGATGTTAAGTCAAAATTTTCCCCATATAAATATGCTAAGTCCGAAGTCTGACATCTGAGGAACATGAAAAGGGTGCTGGCCCAGTCTGGAAATTCAGAGATGATGTGATTCAGGGTAAGTTAGACAAAGAAGGGCGAGGTGGGACCTGGTTGGATGGGGTGGGAGGAAGTGAGGGATGCTTCAGACAGAGGCAACAGCATTAGCTAAGAGCAATCTGAATGACAGCAAGCACAGTAAGCATGGTGAGAGCTACTTTTCAGCTCCATGCTGCTTAAAAAAAAGAGAGAGAGAAAGAAAAGCAAGTTATTTTAGAGTCAGAGACAGGATCTACTCCTGTTAATCATCCAGGTATGCTAGAGAAGCCCTTGTCTCAAATACCACACTTGGGGACCCCAGTCTTTTGTCCACCCTTTCACTCCTGTTCTCTTCCTTACTGCTTCTGTCTCTGCTCTTTACTTCTCTGCTCTCCCTGAGAGTCCTTTCCTTTACTACGTCTTCATCTCTACCCCACATTTACATTTTCCACAGCTGCCCCACCTGCCTTCAGCCTCCTGTCTATCCCTGGATTGAGACAGGAGTAGGGAGGGGAAAGAATTCTCTATGACTCTGCTTCCCTTGTAAGTGTTGAGTAACCATTTACAGGCAAGGAATGACTCTCTTTTTGCTTAATTTATGACAGATTCTAACAAGAGGCACCATTTATGGTGGGCTGTAAAGTCAGCTCACCTCCTCCTATCAGCCCATGTGCTCTGCTTACCGAAAAACAACCCATGAGATTTATTGTCTAACTACCTTATTAGTTTAAAAGTTCATGTGGTTTCCACTTGTGAAAATGTGCAAACTTGGATACTGTTAACTTTTCCTGGAATTGATTCTGAGGTGTGTAGGGAGAAGTCAGATTGATGCAATTGCTATATTTTTTTAAAAACAAATCTTAGTATTGTCAAGTTTTTTTATATCCCTGGAATGAACCAATGACCTTATTTCAAGTGATGAGTTCAAAAAAGTAGCAGTGTAAAATATGTATGAAGAATTGATTTCCAACAAGAGTGTGAAGGCTACTCAGTAAGGAAAGAATAGTCTGTTGAACAACTGGTGTTGGAACAGAGGGAACCACATGCAACAGAGTGAATCTGGATATTCTATCAGATATAAAACCTAACTAAAAATAAATCAAAATCAACTTAAATATAAGAGCTAAAACTAGAAAACTCCTAGAAGAAAATATGGGTATAAATCTTCAGGACCTTGGATTAGGCAATGATTTCTTAGATATGACATCAAAAGCATAAACAACAAAAGAAAACAGATAAATTGGACTTAATCAAAATAAAAAACTTTTGTGCATCGAAAGCCACTATCAGGACACTGAACAGACAACCCACAGAATGGGAGAAAACAGTTTTAAATCACACATCTGATAAGAGTCTTGTATCTAGAATATATAAATAACTCTTACAACTCAATTAAAAAAAAACAAACACCCCAATTTTAAGATGAATAAAGGACTCAGATATTTCATCAAAGGAGGTCTACAAATGGCCAGTAAACACCTGACAAGGTGCCCAACCTCGCTAGTCATTAGAGAGAGTACAGTTCAAAACCACAAGATACCATTTCACACCCATGAGGATGGCTGTAATAAAAAACAAAAACAAAACAAAACAACAACAAAAGGAAAGAAAATAAGTATTGACAAGGACGTGAAGAAATTAGAGGCCTCATCTATTGTTGGTGGGACTGCAAAATAGTGCAGTTGCTTTGGAAAAGTTTGGCCATTCCTCAAAATGTTAAATGTAGAGTTACCATATGACCCACCAATTCCTCTCATAGGAAACATATGTCTACACAGGAACATGTAAACTAATATTCATGCAATATTATTCATAATAGCTAAAAAGTAGAAACAATCCAAATGTTCATCAGCTGATGACTGGATAAACAAAATGAATGGACACATGCTACGACATGGATGAACCTTGAAAATATTATGTTATGAAAGAAGCCAGATACAAAAGGCCACATACTGTATGATTTCATTTATATGAAATGTCCAGAATAGGCAAATCCATAGAGAGGAAAGTAGATCACTGTGGTTCCCTGGGACTAGGGGAGGAGATGATAGGAAGTGATTATATAATTGCTATGGGGGTCTCTTTCGGGGATGATAAGATGTTTGGAATTAGTGGTGATAGTTTCACAATGTTATGAATACACTAAAAACAACTGAACTATTCACTTTAAAGTGACTAAAATGGTGACTTTTGTATTATGTAAATTTTATCTAAAAAAAAAGAAAAAGAAGAAGAATGGGAAGAATGGGGAGGGTCCCTTACACATCGCTGCTCTGGATTTAAGCTGGCATTTGGGATTCCATGGTGACCATAAGTGACATGATTCAATTTGACAAGCACTTTTTATGCTAGTTTCTGGGAGTGGGTGGGAAAAAATATGAATAAAACACAGGCTCTGTCCTCAAGGTGCTCACATGCTGTTGGAGGACATAGATGCATACTTTACTAACTAGCACACAAATCGGAAGACAATAAGCATCACAGTGGAGAGAGAGGGTTCTGCTGGAATACAAGGGAAGAAGTCATTTATTCTGCCTGAAAGAATATTGGAAAGCTTTGCAGAAGAGGAGACATTCAAAATGGGTTTTTAAGAATGAGTTGGAGTTTGACAAGCAGAGAAGGTGGTACATTCTAGGCAGAGGGACCCGCTTGAGCAAAGGCCTGGGGCTGTATAAAGCATCCAAAGACATACCAGATGGTATGATTTGAGCTATGGTTTTTCTCTCCTGGTATTCTGCCACTGCTTTTTAAAAAAATTTTTTTTAACTTTTTTTTCAAACATTTGATTGTATACTGGAGTAAAAGTGATTAGCAATGTTGTGTCCGTTTCAGGCATACAGCAAAGTGATTCAGTTATGCATATACACGTATCTATTCTTTTTCAAATTCTTTTCCTGTTTAGGTTGTTGTATAATATTGAACAGAGTTCCCTGTGCCATACAGCAGGTCCTTGTTGGTTATCCATTTAAAATATAGTCGTGTGTACATGTCAATCCCAAACTCCCTATTTGCCACTGCTTTTTATTAAACATCACAACCATGTCCACTTCGATCCTTGGTTCTTGCCTTGAAGAATATGAACCTTCGATGTAAAAACAGAGAAACAGAAATGTGGAGCTTGAGCCTTGGTGGGGTCTAGCAGGGTCCCCCAAGTTCCCTTGCTCTCTCCACATCCTCCCTGTGGTTGTCTGAGCACCTGGAACCTATTTGGCAGCTGCTCTGCTCCTGCCCTGTTTCTCCAACCCAAGAGCCCCTCTTGGCTTAACCACTGGCTCCATCCATTGTTCCCTCTTGGAGAGATTCTTGCTAGCATGGTGGCTCCTTCACCTACCCCGGGCCCTCCCTCCGGTGAATCCAGAGGAGGAAACCAGGGAGGAGGAAATGAGAGGCCCATTCCATCCCCCCAGGAAGCATCATCCCACCTGGCTCCTTTGGCAGCTGCTTTGTTTGGGTTCTAATTGGATTGTGAACCCATTGCTTGGAGTGGACGTGGAAAAACAAGCACTCAAGACAAGTGCTTCTATAGGAGGACTTTGGTGTTTAATGAATTATTTAGCAAAGTGGGCTAAGCACAAAGCATTCTGGAAGGAAAGAAAATTTCCATATGGAGCGCTGAGACCCCCAATGCTTCCTGGGTGAAAAGCTAACAGAAAGGTCCTCCTGAATGTGGAAAACTGATATTTGCTCCCCAATGCACTAAGCATAAGCTGGGTTTATTGTGTTTACAATTGCATATCTTCAGAGCATAACTGATTCATTGCAAACAAGAGTGCACTGGACAGTGGAGGCGTCTCTGAACAGGCTTTTCCCTAAAGCCAGGAATAATCCCCTGCACCAGAGATCCAGTTTGATGAACTATTCAGTGTTCCCAAACCCTATATGCTTGGGGGAGATCAGGACACAGAGACATCTGGTCTCAGGCAGCTTTGCTCAGGATAGAATATTGCTCTCCCCAGGAGGGATCTTGTTAGCAAATGAGGCTGGTGTGCCTGCCTGAGGCTGGGGGTCCTGCCCTGTGACTCCTGGGGAGGGAGTCAGGGACCAGGCAGTGCTGTTAATATGCTCCCCCAAAATTCCAATAAAAAGAAACATGGATTTAACACTGACTTATCCTTGAACCAGCTGATAATTTTTTTTATCAGCTTCAATTCCATTGTCTTCAGTTCTCCGAGGCATGAACACTCTGACAGTGCAGACGAGGAGCAGATGTGTGATGGAAGGGTCAGTCTGTACTGGTAGGGACGAGGAGAGAGCAGGGGAAGCAGGCCTGAATGTCATTACTTGAAGGGGTCAGGGGGGTCAGTGACAGTGGCAAGGAACAGATTTTTTCCAGCCGCTTTCAGGCTGAGATTTGCACTGCATAATCTGAATGCTTTTATCTGTTTCTGAAAATAGACAGGAATTTTTTCCACAGGCTGCTCCAATCTGGCCGTGGAGACGTGAGGGAGGATGGCCAGGAGACAGTTGTATGTGGTCCATTAAGTACGTTTTGTGACCCCCCTGCCCCTCCAACCATCCCTTCTCCATGTTGGTTTCCTGAGCCGTGTTATCTTAACATCCCTTGAAGTAGGGAGTCATAAATGCTGGAAATACTTTCCATGCTGAATTTTGTATAGCTTCTGATATATTGAGCTAACATTTCTTACTATTACTTAAATATATAGGCTGAATAGTCTTTGTGAGGTCAGAAGTACCTGCTCAGAGGGAACGGTCGCTTGAGTCTTTACAAAACGACCTATATGGGAAATGTAAACAAGACAGAAAGAAGAAAATGGTTTGATCAGAAATGATAGTCTGTGGTTGTTAGCGATGCCACAAATCATATTCTCCACCTTTGTCTTGCATTTAGACTACAAAGAAGCATCACACATTATCTGCAAAGATCTTCTGGAAAGTTAACTCTGGATTAAATCAGACTCCATCTCTCGGCAGCTGGTTCCTCTCATCTCAGATCAAAAGGATCTTGAACCTTCTAAGCGAACTGCTGTCAGGCAAACAGCAGGGGAATCTCTAATATTATTTACATAGCATTTTCCTTTTTTTTCCAATTATGTATTGGTTTCTCCTTGTTACCAGTCTGTCTTATAAATATAGAAGCCAAGAAAAAGGAAACAATGTTTACAGTCATGTAGACAGTCAGAGGTGGAACTGGGAATAACAGTTGAGCCTTTTAACCTGCAGATCAATGAATCTAGATACAGTCTCTACTTATCCCAACAAGCCTTTACGACTGCATTCACCCACCCACTAAGAATGAGAAGTTATTGATGCTGCACTTGCAGTGAAGCATGCCAATTTCATTGATTTTTCAAACTGGAGAGTTTCTTGGGCTCAGAGAAAGTGGTGCCAGTCTTTGAGGCTGGAACTTATTTCCAAGTTTCCTCTAAAATAAACCTTATTGTGAATGGCAGCAAGAAGAGAGTGCCAGATTATTCTGGAATGCTGCCAATGTCCTGTGTCTCTGGGACTCCTTTGCTGTCCTTATGACCAAAGAACCCCATGGCTAACTCAGGTATGTGAAGAGAAAAGAAGGTGAGCAGAAGTAGGAACTCTCACAGTCACCCTGTGGGCTGAGGTCTCTCCTGTTGAAGGCTCTGCCTAGCAACTGCAGTTTGTGAGTCAATGTCTTAATGATGCATTTCTTTCAGCTCCAGACCCCGCTGAGCATCAAGTGCAATGTCTCCTCTGTCAGCCCCCCAAGAACCGCACACCTGGCACTGCAGTATCATGAAGATTGCCGCAGTCGTGGGAAGGTGATCCCAACCTACTGTGTGTATAATGCTGTGTGTCTCCCCAGTTTTGTCAGTCACCCAATCATAGAGGAGAAGAAAGAATGGGAAGATGCAGAGATCAGAGGGAAAAGGTCAAACAGTTACGGGGGAGAGGGACTGGAAAGATGAAAAACAGAAAGACAGAGGAGAACATACTGGGAAGGTAGGTAATGGCTTTTGAAAGCATCAGGGCAAGCCAAAGAGAAAAGGGGAAAAGGTTTAGCAGAGTGCAGTGTACAGTGGTGCCTCTGCCTCCCACATCACAAAGCTCATGATAGAGTTTGACAAATAGCCTAACCCTCCCAGGACTTTCAAGCACAACCATACACAGAGCTTCAAAGGAAAGAAAAGCAGAAGTTGGTTGGTTTCAGGTCCTTGGAAAAGAAGTGGGCTGGCATCTGACTCATCCTACTCTGCTCCAAGCCCCCAGCACATACAGAAGCTTTCAGATGAGGTCATCTGAGCATCACTTGTAAAAAACTCCGATTTGGTGGCATATGTGTCCAAGTGCTTTATTAATATTTTTCCTTACTTTTCCCAGCACAGCTTGAAGTGGGTAACACTGTGGTTCCTTTATAATAATAAATAATTTTATGGACAGGAAAAATGAAGTCCAGGTCACAACGGATGGAAATTGGTGGTAGAGCTGCGATCAGGGCACTTGGTTTCTCAGGCAGTACTGCTACCTCCTCACCTGCCTGCCTATTTGTACAGGTGATCCTGATCGGCCTTGAACACAGTCAAGTGCATTTTCCCTGCTAAATTACCAACCAGATGGTTCTTCTTTGTGATAACTCTTCAGACAAAAAGATACACATAAAAATAAATGAACTGGGACTTCCTAGGTGTCGCAGTGGGTAAAAATCCACCTGCCAATGCAGGGGACATGGGTTCGATCCCTGCTCCAGGAAGATACCACATGCTGCAGAGCAACTAAGCCCGTGGGCCACAACTACTGAGCCCATATGCCACAATTACTGAAGCCCATGTGCCTAGAGCCCGTGCTCTGCAACAAGAGAGGCCACTGCAATGAGAAGCCCGTGCACCGCAATGAAGAGTGGCCCCTGCTCGCCGCAACTAGAGAAAGCCCGTGTGCAGCAATGAAGACCCAACACAGCCAATAAAATAAATAGATAGATAGATAGATAAATAAATAAACAAACAAACGAACTAGCTCTCTCTCCTCCTCCCCACCCTTTCCCTTCCCATCTTCTTAACACCCCAGGACGTGGTGCAAAGCTGATAACCCTCCATCTCCTGGGTGCTATCAGGGTGCAGCAGAGAGACTCCTGCCTACAACCTGCTGGTAGCTCCCTCAAGCCTTGACATGAGGTTTTCCTGATTTCCTGGGAGGACACAGCAAACAGGGACTTGCTACGTTGGGATGCTTTTGCCAGTAGCCCTGGCTTGTGGGAAGCCACCCCATGGCTGTGCAAGAAGTCAGCTAAACTCTCTCTGCCAGTAAGAAGGTTCAACACTGGCCAGAACCTCAGGGACATCTGAGCTATTGATGGAAAGGGAATCAACTCTGAGGCCCTGCAAGGCCCACGTGGTATAAACAACATTTCCGTGGACCAGGCAGCGCATCTGGAGAGAATTGTGGAAAGCAGGAAGGGAGAAGTAGCCTCATCCAAGGCTGTTCACACTAGTTAGGATCAGGACAGCCACTTTATGCATCTCCCTTAGGGCAGAGAGCTCTGCAGAGGTAGAAGTCAGGAGGGCAAGATATTTAAGATGAAAGAAGAGAAGAATTGAAACTGGGAAGAAAGACTGCCTGGGGCCGCACCTGGGCCCAATCTTGCCTCTGGGCTGAGTTCAAGGCAGGCCTCTACTTCCCTTCAGCTGGAGGGAGGGAGCCAGAAACAAGTGAAATTGAAGCGAAACCTCTTCTCTGTCCCTTGCAAAAAGGGAGCTCTCTCTATGCCCAAGGGAGGCTTTGTGTTTTAGAAAAATGGGTGCTTAGGTGATATTTCCTAGATGCCAGTGCAGAGGGTCCAGATGCCCTTTCCTTCTTCATCTGGGCACGGAAGCCTTCACGTTGGCCAGATGTTTTCAAGGCTGTGATAACCAAGCCAAGGGCACCTACAGGCTGCCAACATCCTGCCAAGTCTAGGACACAGGCTGCTTTGCCCTCCACCTGAGTGAAAGTGGGGGGTGGAGGGGAGGTTCCTATATACGTATGAAAGGGCAGGTTAGACCCCCACGGGGCTGGGCAGGGGGCCTTTCTGAGCCTATGGCCTTTCTTCTCCCTTAACAACACCCCCCTCCGCACCACCCGCTCCAAAATTACCTCCATGCTCAGTTTCCCTCTTCATGCTCACATAAGAGGCCAGGCTCAGGGGTGCACTTTGGGAAGAAGGCTGACTACCCACTTGTCCTCTTTTTCACACACACACACACACACACACACACACACACACACACACACACTCCTGCAAGATCTTCACTCTTGACTGACTGTATCAGCCCAGCCTCATTTCCTTCCACGGCAAGGCCCTTGGAGCCCAGTGCTGAGCTGGTGTGTGCTCTAAAAATAACTGTGTCCGATGTGATGGATGGGAAGGCTTTGCTCTCCTTTTCCTGCCTCAGCGTCGCGGTCTGAATCATGTTGGGAAATGACATTCTGTTAACACAAGCACTTTTCCTTCCTCCCGTGCTCTCTCCCCATCCGGTGGGGGCCCTGGCTGGGACTGGCTTTCAATGTTTAAAGCCTCCCTGGGGGTCCATTCAATACCCTGATCCACTGACATTAAGGAAAGCTATGGATAGACATGGAGGGAAGCATCCTGCAGCTCCCCAGGGCATGCTAAGGATGTGCTGAGGCACAGACATGTCCCCACTTGACGCCTCCCAAAGAGGCCAACAGCACCAGATGCCCAGTGCCCCCAGGGTCAGGGACCACCTCAGCCCAGCCCCTGGCTCAGGTAGCTCCTCAGTAGGGACTGTAAAAAGGAAAGGGAAAGGGACAGATGAGCTGCTTCCTTCAGAGGGTGGCTCTGATGCCACCTGCACCCAGACTTGCTGGGCAGCAGACTTCTCAATAATGCAGGGGACGTATTTTCAGAAATATACTTTAAAAGTTCCCAGATTGAGGCAGTTTGACTTCTCTTGACCTTGTTCTAAGTTCTGTGAGGCTATCGAGCCTGCTCAGCTTCTCTCTGCATCCCCAGAAACCCAGCCATAGTGCGTGGCTCGGAACAGGTGTTTGATAAGTTCGTTTTGGTTTGAAAGGAATAAATAGCACCTAGAGGGTCTCAGTGGGAGAACTTGAGTCATTTACCTTTGAAAGAACAAAGTGGAGGCCTCTGTATGGAGACATTCTGCAAAGCCTACACCAGAATCCTGGAGAAAGAGCATTTCCTACAGCCTAACTTCCGGCCTCGATTCCATCTCAGCTCAGTGCCACTTGGGAGCCTGTGATTCTCCAGAGCAAGGGATCTGACAGCTCATCCCTCTCAGACAGAAACCAGCTCCTCCTGCAGAGCGTCTCTTCTGGTCCCTGACTCTCCTTTCTATTTTTCTGCATGGATTTGTATGGGATCTTGGTTAATGGAACCTGTTTTCAATGACCTTTTTGACTCCCTATTAAACGGATCCTCTTAATCTTTAACTGGTTCTCAAACAAAATGACAGAAGCTTTGGGCTTAAGCAGTAAACCCACAATCAGAAGCCAAGGAAATTCACATTTCTCAGTAACAGGAGAGCTTCATTGTTCATTGTTGGACTGGGGCAGAATATAACCAGCACTCAGACATGTGTTACCCACAGACCCACATGTGATCATCTCTCCCATCTGTGTGTCTGCACACGTGCAGGACACTGGGGACAGGTCTTAGCGGCCATCTGCCTGCTCCTCTGCTCCCTGCGTATCCACATATTGACCCCTTACACACATGCCTGCCCTGAAAGGAGGTAGGGAGCATGTGGGCCTGAGAGCAAAAGTCCTCACCCCTTAGGAGGCTGGGAGGGGTTCCTCAGCTGGCAGTGAAAGGCGGCAGCAGACAGGCCCACAGCAGCCAGCAGAGGCTGCAGCACACGCGTGAACCCAGGGGACATGGGTGTGCTACGTATGGCAGGAGGCACAAGTTCACGTAAGCAAGAGGACAAGATGGGAGGATCTCTAGGGCAGAGAGACAGACACAAAGGGGGAACTCTCAGATTCCAAAAGTGGGGGCCATTGAGACAGACACCCTCCAGGGGCCAGAAATTGATGGAGAAGGGGAGGGGACTGGGGCTTGGGAAGGAGGAGAACTTGGCTCCAATTGGTATTCTACCACCAGCTCTCAAGGTGACCTTGGCTACCTTCACTGGTAAAATGAGAAGGCAGGATTGATCTCCAATTCTCTGATGCTGATGCTCTTCTGTATTCACAGATATGGGAGGAATTTGTCAACAGAAGGAAGAGAACAGCCTCTGTGGCTCACCTGGGTGGTGGTGGAATGGCCCAGGAGTTTCCTAAATAGAAGACTTTCCTCTGCCTGTTCAATTTCGTGACTCTTTCTCCATAACTTTTTGTAATGGGTCAAAATCACTCATTCTTAGAGGACCTGGGCTCCATCATGCTGGTTAGAGCCCCTTAAATTCCACCCAACACCTTATCAGGCCCCCTCCCTCCCTCCCTCTTCTCCACCCAGCTGCCTTTAGACTGGCTTTTCCTCCTGACTTCCTTGGCTGCTGAGTGAGTGGGGAGCCTTCTCTCTGGGTTCTCTGGGCCTTCAGTAGAGGTCAGGTTGGAGCTGACTTCAGAAGGTCCCCGGGCCCCTCAAGCAGTGTTCTGCACTGCCCTCTCCACCACAGGCACTTCGTAGAGGTGTGTTCCTAATTTCAGACATCTCTTCCCCACGTCAGCTTCTCTGGGGCTCTCCGTGCTCTTGCTTGCCCTCCAAACCTCTTTTGTGGCCACTCCCTGAAGACCTTTTCTGAGTCAACTCCTTCTCATACTGACCTTCCCAATATTTCTTGTTTGAACATATGACTCATTGTATCTCTTCCTTTTTTTGGTCTTGCCTCTTCTCCAGGACTTTCATTTTCTATTTTCACTCTAGCACTTCCACTGATCATCAGAGATTAAAATATAGAGTGTCACCGAGGTATCACCAAGGAGAAAGAGATCAGGAAGACCTGATCCCCTCCCCTAATAGTCACCTCGATTGAGAAAACATTACCGCACAATCCCAAGAGTCTGGGGACCCTTACCCCTGTGGGTTAAGATGGCTAAATAGATCCCAGGGATGTTTTCAGAGTGGAGCCAAAACTCACCTTCAGGATATTTATAGAGGTGACCAGAAATCTCCAGCGCTGATAAATGCGAAGCATTTGCACGCAGTGCTCGCTCGCTTTTGCTAAGTCCTCTCCATTTGTAGGAGTCACTCCCTTGCTGAGGGTTAACTGCTCAGGAGGCTTTTGATCTGCATGTGAGAAAGCGAGCAAAGTCGATCTAGCAGGCAGACCAGTCTGCTAGCTCTCTCCCTCTCTTCTCTGCTTCTAGCTGACATCCAAATAGCCCTGTTTTGATGGGTGCCAGGGAGTAACTATTCTAAAATTAAAGGGCAAGAAAGTCTTTTCAAAAAAATTTTTTCTTTAAAACTTGGGCCCTGTAGCTTAACCTTTCCCTCCATGAGTTCAGCTTCTAGGAGAGCTGGTTTTACTGCCATAAAGATAAATGAAAGGCCGAGAGGGTGTAAGAGCATCTCCCGGGGCTATGGCTGGTGACTTGACAAGTCATTTATTCCAGGGCACAGCCTGGCTTCCTGCCAGGCTCTCCAGTGTAAGCCCAGCCAAGTAGAAACCTCCGTGAGGTGGCTGACCCCCGGCAAGGGTCCTCTGCTTCCCAGTGAGGGCCTTCCAGCATCTGGTAGATGTGCACAATTAGTAATGCTTTTGAGGATAATGATTTGGTCTCATGGAAAAAGGAGAATTGGTCCAAGATAATGTCTGGTAAACTTTGACATTCCACCCCGAAGTGATCGTACACTCATGTAGAATCACTAAACAGCTGCACGATCGTATTACAGAACCTTCTTCAAGAGCCAGCTGGTCATTGAATCCATCCCCAAATTCCAGATTTTCTCAAACAAAAGGAGCCCTGATGTGGAAGCCCTGCAATCAGCCAGATGGAAGAGAGGTGTAGATTGCCAAGATTGGAAGCACCCTTTGAGGTGTTTTGGCCCAGTCCCCCTCATTTTGTACATGGAAAAATTGAGGTCCAAAAAAGAGAAGAGAATTTCCTAAAGTCACTCAGTGGGAGAACTCAGACAAGAGAATGTGACTCTTGAACCGTAGAATTCCCAGGCCAAGGTGCCCATTCACCTCTTAGGGATGGACAGACCTCCTTGACCCCCTTAAAGAAAAGCCAAGGGTGAGAGTCTAGGCCAGAGGGATAGTGATGGAACCTCTTTAGTGAAAAGAAATGAAGTTGTTATCGAGAGAGTCTGCCAACAGGAGAAATCCTGCAGCTATAGAGGGGAGAGGAAGAGGAGATGGTGGCAAAGTCCAGGTTTTACTAAGCCATAAATACAAAGTGAAGCAAGATAAAGTGAACTGTCTAGGTCTGGGACCCTGCTAAGAACCTGCATCATTGAGGTGTTTCCAGAGAATCAAACAGAAAAGAGCAAATAATGTTAGTCATTCAGTAGCAAGTCTTAAGCACCTACTTTGTGTAGGACATTGTGCTAGGTGCTGCAGGGATAACGAGGGTAAAGTGTGGCAGAGAGTAGTGGTTCCAAGAGCCAGTCCTGTACTCATTAATAACAATGTTTTTACAGGTACACATGCACACGCGCACACACGCACACACACACTAAGGCAGGGAGTATTTCATAATGCTCAATTTGTTCTCTTTATTCTGAGATCATGCCCTGTCTTTTTGCCCATTGTTAATATAACTTTCTCAATTCTTAACACTATCCTCTCAATAAAGTGTTGGCAACCCAATCAGGGTCCTCTTGAGTGTTCTTGAAACTGCATTGGTGGATGAAATCCAAAAGCCTGGCAACCATGGCTGTGGTTGAAAGGACATGGGCTCAAGGGACAGACAGACCTAGCCTGAAATCAGGGTTCAGCTATGTATTCACTATGTGACCTTGGGAAAGCTTCTTAACACTCAGAGTTCAGGTTTCCTGCCTGTGATACACAAAGACCCCAGAACAGGAGGGACTTCCTATGGAGGTACTCACAAACGTCACTGCCCATCTCTTAGAAAAGTTTCGTGTTTGTGTATGTGCCTGTGTGTGCACCTATGTTGTATGAAGTGCTGAATGGGAAATGGGAGATCTTTAATAGCCTTTGCTCTCAAAGAGTTTAAAATTTTGCTGGTAAGACAGTCTACCCCACCAGAAATCACAGGAGAGACATAAAGTCTAGCGTATCTCTCTCCTCCTCCTGAACAGCTTCTTTGGTTTGGTAACAGTGACAGAATTTTCAGATGTTGCTTTCCACAGTTCACATTATATTGTTTTTCCATGGCTGGTTTCAGTTTATACTAAGGCTCCCTCAAAACTCATAAAGTTCCCTTTAAAACCTCATAAAATTTCACCTGTGGATGTTTATTGCCCACAGGATGTGAGCTATGTCCGTTCGGTTTCGATAGCTTCACCATTATTAAACTTGGGCCCCCATCCCCCACCAGCCTTATGAAGATTGCTGCCTCCTGATTTAGCACAGGGGGCTCTGTCCTTCGTCCCTCAGTGAGGAGATATTTCAGCTCCCCGGAACTGTGTTTGGTTCATGGGCAATGATTCTTATTCCCAGACTCCTGAGGTCCAGGTGATTGCCCCAGCTCTGGGCAGTGGATGTTCTCCATGAAGGTCACCAAGCTCTCCCCACCCTCCCCAGGCAATTGCCAGATGCCGTTCCCAGGAACTCATCCACAAGCGTTCACTCACCTACACAGGGAGTGGCATTTTGAAGACGACAAGGATGTGAAAGGTGTTCCTGCTAATGAAACTGGGACATCTGTAGAGACGTGGATGGACCTAGAGACTGTCATACAGAGTGAAGTGAGTCAGAAAGAGAAAATCAAATATCGTATATTAACACATATATGCGGGCTATAGAAAAATGGTACACATCAACCTGTTTGCAAGGCGGAAACAGAGACACAGATGTAGAGAACAAACATATGGACACCAAGTGGGGAAAGCGGGGAGGGTTGGGGGGGAATGAACTGGGAGATTGGGATACCAAATTGTACTCTCTAAATATATGCAGTTTATTGTACGTTAACTGTATCTCAATAAAAGTTCTTAAAAAAAAAATCTTCCTGCTAAAGTCAAGGGCAATTCTCAACTGCATAAAAATCCAAAGTAATTCCTTATAATGACCCCAGATTCACCTCCCTGGGGCATTCATCCATTGGCTCTAGTCTTTTGTGACAGTCCTATAAACATTTGCAGAAAGATATCATGTCTCTCCTTTAACCTCTTTTTCAGGCCAAACGCTACAACTCCATTGCATCTGACTTTAAAGACCTGGTTTCCAGATTCCTTGCCATCCTGGTGGGTCTCCTTTGGGGTTCCCATTTGGGTGTGTGTCTGATTCACAGTGGAGTTAAGAAGCGTCATTAGGGGTCTATCTAAGTCTTTGTGGCTCAAGATCCTTCTTCCCAGGATAAAGAATGGAGCTGGATGTAGGGAGGCACTTCAGGGACAGCCAGAGAGTACTCAAGGTTCACAGTAAATTCAGACCCTGGCCAAGTAAAGGCCAACTCTGGGAAGTCCAAACAGGCAGACAGAGCCCCAGACCAGAGAATCCAGAACAATCTGGGAGTCTAGGCCACAAAGTCAGAATCAAAGAACAAGTCCAGTGATACTGACTGGGATACTGTGGAAGGAGGAAGGGGTCACCTGCAGCTGGAGGTTCCTAAGCCACAGCCCTAGGGGATGCTGGGTCCTGGATGTGACTGACATGTGGGAGGCAAAGAGAGGAAGCTGGAGGAGCAGTCTGAGTCAAGAATTGTTATTTAATTCTGAACTTCAACAAAAGGTAGGGCCAAAGCTGTTGACCTGTCCCTTGCCTATATGAGGATTCCTTTGCTTGGAAGGGCAGACACAAAACTCATTTTGTCTGAAGCACAAAGTTTCATATAACTGCAAAGTACTGGTACTTTGGACCCAGGACCCAAGTACCTGTTGGACCCAGGTGACTTTACCTCTCAGCTCTAAGTTGATGTTCGTCTCAGGCAGATGTTTCCAAGTTGTAGCTTCCAGCAGCTTGCCTTCACTTCCTCCCAGCTTCAAATTCAGCTGAAATTGAAATTACGTTTCCTAAGAATTCTAATTAAAAAAAAAACACAGACTTTGGTCATGTACACATTTCTAGGAAGAGGTGGATGTCTAACCATGTAAGGCAGGGGGTGATGGAGGGGTAGTTTCCCAGAAGAATATGAGGGTGGATCTGGGGAAGCATAGTTGGTAGATGTCCACCACTCTGCCTCACTCCAGATTAGCTCTGGATCTGGGGATACTGCCCAGGATGGGGCAATGGGAAGAGCTGGTGGTGGCAATGGATTAAGGGTGCCTGCAGCTGGAAGGCCTCCTTTATCAAAACACAAACTAGCACGTCAGTCATGGTCCATCCGGTGAGGGGCACAAAAAAGCCACCTCCACATTCCAGGTCCTATCCTTTGGCAAAACTCCAGGCCTGAATTACACACACCCTTCTGAAGCTTCAACACGCCTTCTGGACACTCAGGTAATGCCCCCAAATCCTCTGCACACTAAGGTTTTCCATCCCTACCCTTTCTCAGCCGGGGTGTTGTACATTCAGGATTTTGCTTTTAGCTCAGTCCCTTTCCAACATCAGGGGACATTTTCTGGGGTGAAGAAAGAACATTTTAAGCAATCTTGCCTCCCTTCATCTTTCTCTTTCTCTGGAAATAATCATAACAAAGCCTCACCATAATTTTAAAATTCAAGGCTTGGCTCAGCTTGGTGAGCCAGGGTCTGACTTGGACATCAGAGCCAGCACCAAATTCAACTCAGCCTGGATCCCTGCTGAGCTGTTTATCTTCCCTGATCTTAATCTCAACACTCTCTTGTGAAGGCTTTTTGGGAGAGGGGCACTGCTCAGAGTGGGGGCTTCAGGGAGAGGCTGAGTGACTTCATCTCCCCTGCCCCCGGGCATGCCTCCTTCCTCTTTTTGGAAAACAAGAATCTTATTCTTCCCTGTCCTCCCTTTCAACTCTTTCACTCTTCGAGCTGGAAACATTCCTGGCAAACTAAATTCAGAGGTGACAGATCATATATGGGTCGCATTCTTGTGCCTCCTCCTACTCTTGGCTACCCTTAGGCTAGAGAGTCTGGAAAGCGTCAAATGATTCAGAAAGTGAGCTGAATGGGTTCTTCCTGCTTCACATTTGGTGCCAGGGAGCAGAGCAGTGGCTGATGCAAGAACTGGACAGAGTAGGAGTTAAGCTTATTTAAAAAAAAAAAAGAAAAAGATAAAAAGAACCCAACCATAACTAAGGACTCCCACACAGAGTACTTAGGAAAAGCTTTCAGTGGGGGACCATGCACGGCTGTGGATCTTTAGATGCTGCTGGAAGACAGGTAGGGCAGCGCTCTGCCTGCAGGATGTGCTCAGTCAATGCTTGCAGGATCCCTCTCTGAGCCTGGGGCCATTGAAAAGGGAGTGACAACATCAGGCAACTGGGGCAGCTGGGAAGGGGCTCAGCAAAATCTTGGGGTGTGGACAAGTGTCACTTATCACATCCACAGGTGACAAGCTGGCAGCTATGGAGAAAAGGCCCTGATGGGGCAGTGACTTGCACCCATGCTGTTCTTCAACACATTCAACATGCTGCGTGCACCCCAGTAGTGATAGCTGCCTACAAGCATGGTCTTTGGGGGCAAGCAGCCCCTGTCAATGGAGAAGACCACCAGGTCACTGCTGACTCCGCCTTTCTCCATGAATCTGCCAGGACCACCTCTCCAGCCCCACTACTGGTCTTCTCCTGCTGGTCCCCCTCCCACCCAGCTCCCAGCCCAGGGGACATTCTCTGGCTTCCCTGGGGGTAGGGGCTGAAGTGGGGGTGGTCTGGTCTCTCCCCCTGCTCTTCCCAGTCAACAATGAGCATAAACTCTATATCTTGTTTCCTTTAGGGCTGCCCTCTTTGATGTCACAAGCCTTTCCTTCTTTCAACAAAACTCTCGCTGTATAAATAGAACTATTTGGTTTTCAAAAATTTTAAAGTTGCAAGTAAAAATATAAATAAATAAACATTGGCTTTTTTCCCTTTGCATTCTTGGTTGAGCAGTCCTAATCATCCTCCAAATGACATAGATATCTTGAGAAGGATTAAGACTGGGAAAGTGTAGGGACTTCCCTGGTGGTCCAGTGGCTAAGACTCCACGCTCCCCATGCAGGGGACCCAGATTTGATCTCTGGTCAGGGAACTAGATTCTGCATGCATGCCACAACTAAGAGTTTGCATACTGCAACTAAAGATCCCACATGCTGCAACTAAAGGTTCCGCATGCCACAGCTAAGACTTGGAGCAGCCTAAATAAATACATAAATACATGTTAAAAAAAAAAAAAAAGACTGAGAAAGTGTAGACAAGAAAAGCATAAAGACTGATGTTTTTATGTATAATTACATTTCATTCTCATTGGTCCTTTGCAGCCAAATAATGCGGTAGCAGAAAACTAACCTCCACGAACAATCTTTTTATAACAATTTTTTGTGATGTTTTTCACATCTGATATAATTCACTTATGTAAAGTATATGATTCAGTAGTTTTTGTTTTATCATATTCACAGAGTAGTCACAAGTAATCTTTCAATACAAGCAGTGCTTTAGGAGAGTAGATACTAGAGCAATGATACTTTTTTTTTTTTCTTTTAAGTCAAAAATCCACCTCAAATACACTAAGCTGCCACATGTAAAATCCAGTCCAGGTGTGTCTGCAGGCACAGACAAAACTCAGGATTAGGGGGAAAGGGAACACACATTCATTAATGAGTCCAGCCCCTGACATAGATTTTATTATGTAATCTTCACAAGAAGATTCTCCCTTTGGGGGAAGATATTATCCCCATTTTTCAAATGAAGTAACTAAATTTAAAGTCACTAGCTAAAACAATAAACAAAACAAAATGAAATTGCCCAGCTAGTGAGTGGCAGAGCTAGAGATTTTAAAGCAAGTCTATACAAATTCAAGGCATTCTGTCCACAGCAACTTCTGCCTCAGACAGCCTCTGAGGCCAAACGATGGCATGAGAGCTCTTCTAGAAAAACTGAGGTTCTGAACTTCTCCACTATTCATGCAATCCCTCAGAGGAAAGCTATGCCACAGACTGGTGTTCTCAAAACGTGGTGTTGAAATCACTGGTTTGTCTGCTGTGACCCTAGGCTGAAACCTCAGAGGCTTGGGGAAGACTTTTGCCGTGGGCCTCCCTCAGAAACAGCAGGCAATGTGGCCTAGTGTCATGGGCTCATATCATGAGACTCTGAGCAACGAATGCTTCCAGAATTATCCCAGGACTGCCCTTAGTTCTGGGGACCCCGGACCCAGGGAAGAGGGTCACTCCTGGGGTTTGACCCTAGAGCATCCTCACCCTGCTGGGACCAGAGCAAGGTAGGCACTAGTCTGTCTGCTCACTGCCCTCGACATCCCCCTCCTTCCTCGGACTTCTTGAACCCTCTGATGTATTTTCTTATGCCCCCTTACCATCCTCTTTGGATTTGCTCTTATTCCTTTCTGTTCTGATATAGCCCTCATGAAAAAATTTAAAAGATTGATAGTACCTAGTATTTATACAGAGATGAGAAAACCTCATTTATCACTGGCGGGAATTTTAAGCGGTGCATCCCACCTGGAGGGCAATTGGCACTATCTGTGACAACCTTAAATGGGCAAATCCATAGTCTCAGCATTTTCAGTTCATGAAACTAATACCACAGAGATACTCACAGAATTGTGCAAAGATGTATGTGCAAGGTTGTTTGTGCTCATTATGCGACACTCTCGTCCTCCTATTCCTTGTCTTATTTCTTAAAACCACCATAAAATATTATTATTGTTCCTATTTTCAGATAAGACTTTGAGAAAAATTTACAAATCTTGCCCCCGTGCCATACAGCTAATGAGTAGCCAAGCTGAGATGGACACCCAGACCTGTCTCACTCCTAGGCTCTACAGTATGATTGCATTTTTGCAGGAAACGTGAAGAAAGTATATGTACGCATTGATGTTAGCATGGTGTTGAGTAAACAAAGGTTTGCTGGGTAGACTTTATCTTTCTAGACTCCCCAGAGCTTCTCTTCTTCCATCCGGGGCAGAGTTAAGGCCCCCTTCTGGGGTGCTTCCAGAGCCACTTGTACATACCCCACACACGCCTCACCAACCTCATCTTAAACATTAGTTTTAATGTTTGCACCACTATTACTATGCTTCGTCCTTGGGGCTGAGCCTGGCTTATTTGGTTTTATACCCAAATTCTTGGCATAAGGGGAGTAAATGCTCTCAGAATATTTGTTAAAACCCCATGGGGGTATCATACACACTGAGCCAAGGGTCAGGGGACAGGTTCAGGGTCAAGGTGTCAAGCCAGATGACCACTGCTGCTATTCCAGGGAAGGGCCTGTCGGGTGGACCAGGGAACTACATAGCAATTGCTCCCACCTGAGCACAGTCTGTGCCCCAGAAGGAAGGCTTCCCCCGGTCAGAGCAGATTTTCTGGGAAGCTGGTAAACCTAAACCTGCAGGACCCTTCAAGGTCCAGTACATGCTTGTGTATTTGTGATTTTACAGCCTTTACTTTTGAGATGATCCCTCAAATGACATAAGCTTCAAACTCCATCAAACCTGGATCTACCCGGTCCAGAGCTTCTTCCTGCTCTCACAGGCAGGACTCCTTCCACCCTATTCCTGGGGCATCTATTCTTTCCTAAGTGCTCCTTCAAAGGCCAGGTTTCTTGGTTCTGAGTGTCCCCCTCATCTGTCACCTTAATCGGCCTCTTCTGCACCTCAAAGCAATGTTCCCCAGGAAGGTAGACTGGCTGTCTTGGGTCTCCAAGGGTGTTCAAACCTTTTGGGAAGCCAAGGGGGAGAAACACATTTATCAGTCATCAGACCTCAAAGGTCAACTGAAATGTCAACTGGAGCCGCACAGGGTTGTATTGTACCTGCCCATGTGGGGACACTGAGTGCTGTGCTCCTCAGAAGCCTGACTGGCAAACACATTCATCTACGATTAATTAGAACATGGAGAAACAAAGTCATCTTATGGGTCTTTTTTTAAAAAAGTCATTTAATTGCTTGGAGACCAAATCTTTCAAAAGCAAATGTTTAGGGAGAGGCTCTTGGAAACAAAAATATTGAGAATCACTCCTTTAAACCTTCAGTCTCCAGAACAATTAGCCTCTTCAAACGCTGAACAGATCCCAGAGCCAGGAGCAGGCAGTTCTGAGCACATGAGGTGAGAGGAAGCAGAAAACACACGCCCTTGCTGCAGGACTGTCTCTCCCAGCGTGGCGCTCCCAGAAGGCTCTCTTGGAGGGAGACTGTTGGGTTTTATTTTAAGGAAGTGATCATTGAATGGCTCCTACAAAAATCCCTCTGCTACCCTGGAGTCTGCTCATGCAGCCCAACTCTCCAGGTGGTAGGAGAGGCTGTCTGCATGTGGCATCTGGTTTACGAATTGTTCATCTTTTGAAAAAACCCTCATCTTAGTCCGTCTCTCAGCCCCACATTCTCTACTCTGGAAATGTTCCTTGCCAGGATAAAAGAGCAAGAGAAGAAAAGGAGAGGAACAAAGAGTAAGACAGAGCAATAATGAAAAGAAAGAAAAAAAAGTAAGGGAGGAAAGTAAAAGAGAGAAGCAGAGTTAGATGAGAAAAGGGAAAAGGAAGTATGATCAATACCACCTGAAAAACAAGAAGGTCTGTGAGAGAGCTATGGCCACAAAGCCAACAGTTCCCTTTAGAAACCCTCGGGAAAGGAAAAGTGCCTTCCGTGCAAATGTGAGATGCCTCCTCCTTCTCAGGTCTTCTCTCCCCCTCCCCGTTCATTCCCAGAACCCACTTCTCCAACTCATGATGCTATTTCTTCCAGCCAATTTGGGGGAGTCCTATGAGATGATTTTGGTCATTCAGGATCGTGATGGGATTTTGCAAAACCCAAACAACACTTAGTGGAGACATTGCTCAACTGATTCCTCAGATACCACAACCGGGGTAAATGTGGGCCAGCTGTTAAACAGCTGGACCATATCAGCACTCAGCGCTGGAGGTGGAGCAGAGACTGTAATTCAGTGAGATAAAGAGGAGCCTCCCAGGCAAGACAAGCACAATGAGAGCTGGGCAGAGCCCAGTGGAGCATCAGCACAGCCCCTTGACCTAGATTTTTTTTTGTCTTTCCAGTTTTATTATAAATACACTCATATAAAAATAAGTACCACTCTACTTTTGTATAACGCTATATAATTTAAGTATTTCCCATGCATTATCTCATTGGATCCCTCGCATTTAAAATTGTTTAAAAATTAGCTAATGTCAAAAGTATTTATAATTTTCCCCACCCAACCCACATATTTTCCACAAACATTGTCTATCTCTTTCTAATAAATGCAGCACATGCAAAAAAAAAAAAAAAAAAAAAGAAAGAAAAAGAAAAAGAAAAATCCTTTCACCTTTTTCTTTGTTTTTTTTTTAAAGCCATCTTTTCCTCCTCTGGCCAGTTCTCTTGACACTGTAACTATGGGGTTTTGCAATTTTGCTTTCCTGTCTACATCTCCAAGATTGTGTAGTCCTTTGTTTCCTTTTCCACTTACCTTCAGAAAAAGGTTTGTTCTTTGCACCTATGGCTTGCCCCTTACCTCCTTCTCCCATGCTTGTTTAGCCAACTGTCTTCAAATTCTTTCCTGACAAGAGGACAATTAGAGGCACAAAAATAGGTGCTGGTGAATCACCTCCTCCCTACATCCTCTCCCTGCAGCTGCCATCTGCTCCTAAATGTTATATTGTCTTGAATCCAGAGCTTCCATTACTAGCCAAGTGACCTTGAGAAAGTTATTTAACCTCTCTGAACCTCAGTTCTCTAACTGTAAATCCGGATACTAAGAGAACTGACCTCATATGGTTGAGGCTTAAAGAGGTAATGATACCTGGGTACCATAGAGCCTTGTGCCTGGCATGGTGTGGATGCCTATAAATGTGAGTACCTAAACCCTCCATTACACTTTCTCCTCTTTTCTCACTAACTAGGAGTGCAGTATCTTCAGAAGAACACTTGCCTGTGGAATCGCAAGACCTATGTTTAATTACAGCTTTTGCCTCCTTGGACAGACATTCATTCTGGTCTCATCTTGCATATGCATAAAATGAGGATAATGAAAATCTTCTATACCCATCAATTAACATGGTTGTAAGAAGGAAAGAATATTAAAGTGCTTCCAAACGAAAACGTGACAAACTGACACAGTTATTACTGATAAGGCATTCCCAGCATAATACTGTTTTGTCCTACTTTAAAAAATTTCCTGTAGCTTCCTAAGGAGCTTTAAAAAAAAAAAAAGCAATAAAATACAAATATAAAATTTACCATTTAACCATTTTTAAGCTTACAGTTCAGTAGTGCTAAGTATATTTCACATTGTTGTGCAATCAATCTCCAGAAGTCATTCATCTTAAAAAACTGAGGGAGCGTTTTAAACATCCTTATCCTTAGAAGACCAGCATCTACTGTATAAAGATCTATTTCCTTGCTGAGATTTCTTTCTTAAACCATCAAGACTAAGGTGGGGTCATTGAACTTGTGCTGGGGCAGCCAGCAGAAGATGTTTTAAAGTTAAGAGCTGTCTGTTAAAAGATCAGTGGTTGCCAGAGGCTGTGGTTTCAGGGGATAGGTTGGGGGAGGACAAGGAGGGTGGGAAAAATAGGTGAAGTAAGGGGGATTTTTATGGCAGTGAAAGTATTCTTTATGATACTGTAATGGTAGATACATAACCTTATGCATTTGTCAAAACCCATAGAACTATACAATATAAAGAATGAATCTAATGTAAACTATGGACTCTAGCTAATAATAATGTATCAATATTAGTTCATCAGTTGTAACAAGTGTAACACAAATACAAGGTGCTAACCACAGTGGAAACTATGGGCAAGGGGAAAGGGAGTATATGGGAACTGAGGAATTTGGGGTAAGATTTTTCTTACTGATTAAAAATATATATACAGGAAGAGATGGAAAAAAAATAAAGAGCTGTCTAACCTAGAGATGGACCCATGGTAATGTCCTTTACGGGGGATTCCCCTGTGCCATCTGGAGGCTGTTTTCTCTTCAGTGAAACTCTCATTTCCTGACACATTTGCAACAACAGAACTTGAACTTGGCTTCTGGTGTTATCTATTTTGCTTTTTCACTATAAAAACAAGTCATTAGAACCCTGGGATGGTTTAAATGGCTTCCAGCTGGCCCAAGCCCTAGGTCTGTCCCGGTGGTCCAGGAGCTGGAGCATCCCCGAGTAACAGCCTCTTTTGGGGGCTGAATTCTCCTCATCTTTGAGATCATTGCTCCATGGGTGGGACCCTGACAATCTCCTGTAAGAGGAAACCTCATCCAGAAAACATTAGTTTAGATGTTCATTGTCTAAGATCAATTCTAGATAACTTTTTTTTAGAATTCTGTTGTTTCCAGCTTTGACTTCTTTTTGCCTCTTCTTCAAAGTGAGCTCTGAGAACTCACCCTGGGCCCTTAGAGTAGAACTCCTATTTTGCTACAGAAAATTTGACAGTTAAGAGCCAGGGACTCTGCAGTCTGAATGTCTGAGTTTGGATCTTGGTTCTATACAACTGTGGTCAAAGTTACCCTCTGTCTCAATTTTCTTATCTTTATAATGGGTATAGTCATTACCACAGAGAGTTTTTGTGAGGATGTAACAACTGAGAATAATGGGCAAGGAATTTCCTCCCAGAAGGCAGATCTAGGGCCTGTCAGATTGGTTTTACTTTACTGCCAGGGCAGGAAGTTCTCTCTTTTTCTGATCAGTAGGATTTGATATATTCTATGGTCCAGTGTGCATTCCCTACTTTCCCTTTCTGTGAGTTGAGTTGGAGTTTTTATTCTGGTTATTGGTTTCTTCCATACCTTTTTTTTTTTTTTGCTGCATTGGGTCTTCATTGCTGCATGAGGGCTTTCTCTAGTTGCAGCGAGTCAGGGCTACTCTTCATTGTGGTGCATGGGTTCCTCGTTGCGGTGGCTTCTCTTGTTGTGGAGCATGGGCTCTACACATGTGGGCTTCAGTAGTTGTGGCACATGGCTCAATAGTTGTGGCTCACGGGCTCAATAGTTGTGGCTCACAGGCTCTAGAGCACAGGCTCAATAGTGGTGGTGCACAGGCTTAGTTGCTCCACTGTATGTGGGATCTTCCTGGAGCAGGGATCAGACCCATGTCACCTGCATTGGCAGGTGGATTCTTAACCACTGCGCCACCTAGGAAGGCCTCTTTCATATCTTTGGATATCAGGCATATGGGGGCAGACAAACTCTCTATTCAGCTTACAGATTGTGGTCCTGAGAGGCACACACAGACCTAAAGGGGAGCCCTGAACAGTAACCAGAGATTCTAGACTTTGAATTGGATGAGACTTTAGGTTTTCTTCCTTGGTGATGGGGGGTGGGGGTGGGGTGAGAATATGTAAAAGAATAGGAGTCCTTGGGTGCTAAAGATCTAAAAGAGTAATTATGACAGATATCATTCAATAGCTTGTCAGTGTCCATTTAAAATTACCTTTTCTTGTTCCTTTCCCAGTGTAGAGGTAAAGACACAGTTCTCTATTTCCCAGTTTCCTCACTGCTGGGGGTGACATGTAATGCAGTCTAGTCAGTGCAATGTAGGTGAAGGTCCACTGGAAAAGTCTTAGCTTCCTGAGTGAAAATAGAGGACTTGTAAGGAGAAAAACCTTTATCCTTTCTTTCTTCTTCCTGCCTTAAACATGGATGCAAGGCTACAACCTCATGGTCGCAACCATGAGGCAACAAGCAAGAAGATGAAAGCCAGGAGGCCAAAGATGGAGGAAAGAAAAGAAAAGTGCCCAAGTCCCCAGTGGAACGATTGAGCAACTGCTTCCCTGACCTGCCTACGTCTCTACTACTTGAAATGTGAATCTCCTATTTGTTGCCTGCCTGCCTACCCGGCTGCCTCTCTCTCTCTCTCTTTCTCTCTTTCTTTCACTGTAATCCTAGCCTATATAGGAGTAGGGGTACCAAACTTTTTAAAAATTTAATAACTGTCCCCTGAGAATGGGGTTCCTTGAAGCCCTTGGGGATGTGGGAGGAATTGTCTGCTTGCACAGTGAAGAACTTAGGTGATTCTGGACCTGATATAGAGGGAGTTTGGTTCACCTGGGGACTGTGAGCTTTCGAAGAGGAAGAGAACTTTTTCTCTCATGCAAGAGTTAATTCAAGGACAAGAGACTCCTTGGAAAATGGCCAACGTGACCCTTTTGAGACTAGGTTCAAGACACAGTGTAGACAATGGGTTTGCAGAATGACACTCTGATCAACCAACTCCTGATTGTACTTCAAGAAGATCTGACAAGATGGTGTTAAGTTGAGCTGTAGATACGAGGATATTGCATGCTCATTAAACTAAACTTTAGTTACCTATATTGATAATTAGTGCATTTGTATTAGAGGAACGAGAATTGGGTTTCCTTTTCCCTTATTCTTAGTCTTCTTTATAGTTTTCACTTGAAAGGTGTCAATTAGTTTCTCTTTGCACAAAGAGAGAAATCCATGCTCTGAAGACAGTCACAGTGCTGCTGATGGCCCTCCACGACAAAGAAGTGGGGGGGAAGCCAGCTGAGCTGGAGCAGAGATGTGGAAACTCCAAGGATAGGAAGGCTGTGTTCATCTCAAGTTTTCACCAGCGTTCCTTCCTTGAACCATTGATTTCCTTCCCCAAAGCTGTGCATTAAATTAAATTAACAGCACTTGGCTGCACCCATTGGTCATCTTTCCATACCTCGCTACGTTTGTGGGAAATTATGTGGTTCTCAGCAGTGAGGTAACAGGACTCTGGAGCATGGCCCCTCTCATTAGCCTAATGGTTGCTGCTTTCTTGAGCAGTGATGTCTGTTGTGACCACTTGCAGGGCTGATCCTTGAGTGGCACTTGGAAGGCAGACTACATCTGGACTTCTCCCTCCTATACGCCACTCTCCATCTTTCTTTTTGTTCTTTTTCTTGATTAACCTTCTCTGTATTCATTCATCTCCATGACCCTGTTTATGGAAATGTCCCTCATTTATTCTTTGATTTTTTGCTATTTCTGTTCCTCTTTCTTCACCCTTACAGGAGAAACATACTCTGCATTGATCACTCCTGAGCAAGAGGAGAATTATTGTGTTATTTAAAGTCCTTGGCTTGGTGCCTCCCTTTGAGCAATTTTTAAATATATTTTTAACACGTCCTACTTCTTCATGGCATCTTCAATAGGGAGCAAGTCTTCTCTCCCCTTAAGGGTCCCTTTTATAGTTCTACTTTCTTCCTGTTCCAATAGGAATTTGCATATGCTCTACTTGATCTTGCCAAGTTTCCAAGATTTTGAGAATTCCATTTTGGTCAGGAGAGAGAACCTTGGTCATCACCCCAATTCCTTGAGCCATGTGACTTTGGATCATTCATTTGGCTCTGTGCACCTCTGCTTTTTCATTTCCATAACAGGATAAACATACCCTACCAAAAGGCAAAGTGATGGATAAGATAACTTCTCATGCACCTTTGCTGCTTTAAGACCTAGACTTCTATGATTGGAAAAGAGATGGCTTTTGTTTTGTAATAACCTTTATTTCATGATTATCCTGTCTTTTTTATCAGCCATTTCTCTCTCACTTTTCTTTCAGTAAGTTTATGCCAGATTATTGGGATAATGAAGCTACTGGAGCACTTACAGTGCTCAAATACTTTTTTTTGAGAACTTTTATTGAGATACAGTTAACAGACAATAAACTGCATATATTTAGAGTGTACAATTTGGTATCCCAATCTCCCAATTCATTCCCCGCAACCCTCCCCGCTTTCCCCACTTGGTGTCCATATGTTTGTTCTCTACATCTGTGTCTCTGTTTCTGCCTTGCAAACCAGTTGATTTATACCATTTTTCTATAGTCTGCATATATGTGTTAATATATGATATTTGTTTTTCTCTTTCTGACTCACTTCACTCTGTATGACAGTCTCTAGGTCCATCCATGTCTCTACAAATGTCCCAGTTTCATCGCTTTTTACAGCTGAGTAATATTTCATTGTATATATGTACCACATCTTTTTTATCCATTCATCTGTTGATGGACATTTAGGTTGCTTCCATGTCCTGGGTATTGTAAATAGTGCTGCAATGAACATTGGAGTGAGTGCATGTGTCTTTTTGAATTATGGTGTTCTCTGGGTATATGCCCAGGAGTGGGATTGCTGGGTCATATGGTAACTCTATTTTTAGTTTTGCATACCTTATTCTTTTTAATAGCTGCGTAATATTGAACTGTATGGATATACCATAACATATCTAATCAATCTCCTAAAAATGAGATAGATTGTTTTCAGTTTTTTCTATCATAAATTATACTGCAATGAATGTACTTGTACATATATATTCATGCAATTATTTCTGTAAGATACTTTCCAAGATGTAGGATCACTGCTTCTAGGATATACTCACTCTTCGTTTAACAGCAATGAGTCTAAAATCTTTACATCCATATGATACTTTTTAACATCTGGCTGTCCCTCTTCCTCATAACAACTGAATTCTTCTCTTTTTAAAGTGTGGCATTGTGCTAAAATAGATATGTCCTTTCTTTGATAAAAAATTCCAATTCTGGAAGTTTATAGAAATAATTACGGATGAATACAGAGATCAGCTATAAGGACTTTAACAAAATTGTTATTATTAGTAGGTACCTATTGTGTGCCAGGCATTGTATAAAGTGTTTAAAATACATCATTTTACTTAATTCTAACAACAGGTTTTAGTGTAGGTACTATTATTAAACTCATCCCGCAAGTGAAGAAACTAAGCCTTAAAGAGATTAACTTTCCCAAAGATAAACAGTCAACGTGCAAGGAGTCTGGGAGCTGAACTTAGAAAGCTTGTCACTGGAACACACAGGTTTAACCTCAATCTGAACTCCTTATATCACAGTATGTAATAAGGAAATGTTGGAAATAGCCTAGCTATCCAAAAATAAAGGAATAGTTAAATAAATATGATATAATTTTACAACATTACTATATGTAGCCATTAAAATTGCTGCTCAGATTTATTTATTGTTACCTATAAGACAATATATTCCTGACATGGGTATTTAACGGTTATTTATTTACTTATTTTTTATTTTATTTATTTATTTATCCATTTATTTATTGGCTGCATTGGGTCTTCATTGCTGCTTGCTGGCTTTCTCTAGTTCTGGTAAGTGGGGGCTACTCTGTTGCAGTGTGAGGGCCTCTCATCACGGTGGCTTCTCTTGTTGTGGAGCACAGGCTCTAGGCACATGGGCTTCAGTAGTTACGGCACACAGGCTCAGTAGTTGTGGCTCATGGGCTCTAGAGTGCAGGCTCAGTAGTTGTGGCTCATGGGTTTAGTTGCTCCGCAGCATGTGGGATCTTCCCTGATCAGGGATGGAACCCATGTCCCCTGCATTGGCAGGTGGATTCTTAACCACTGCGCCACCAGGGAAGTCCATAATGGTTGTTTAATAACACACATTGCAAAACAGCATGAAGATGAGCCCATGTTTATTTTTTTAAAGAAGGTGAGTGAAGTTAGTTCCTTCAATATGCACAGAACAGTTAGAAGAATGTTTGCAAGATTGTCTTTGGGTTGGTAGGATTGAGAATATTTTTAATATTATCTTTTGGGTTTATTTCTTCTGATTTTTTTCTATAATGATCATATATTACATTTGTAATAAGATTAAAATGAAGGCTTTAAAAATAATTTAAAAAGATCCAGTTTTTCTATAGTGGTGTTTTTGTTTTTACATATTGCAGAAAGAAATTTGATATTATTGAAATGGGTCTGAATTTCTAATAAATTTATTTCACCTATTTGATATTCTAGCTTGTTTCATGTATCACCTGTAAATTGATATAAAATAACCAAACTTTTCCTTTTGCTCTTTTTGGGAAAGTCATGAATATTTTCAATTCTGTCCTTTTACTTTCTCTTTCGGTCTTTTGCTTTCTCTTTCACATTTGTTCATTTTTCCAATCGGCTCCCATAGCTTTTGAAAATTCACATTCCTCTCACAGCCTTACCTCTACTTTTGGAGATGTTAGGCCTCTAAAACACCTTTAACTTAACACTCCTGTTTCCTGCCCCTGTAGAGTTCCTGTGGAACCTTTGTATTCATTTTATAGGAAACTAATTACAACAACTATACATATCTAACTAGGGTTTTACAGTGTAAAAGTGCTTTTGCATTCATAATCCTATTTGATTTTCCCTGTAGGTCTTTATGGGAGGTAGCAGAAACACCTTATGAACCCTATTTTGCAGAAGAGAAAACAGAGTTTCATCAGGTTTGACTTCACTAAAGCCACACATCTAGCAAGTAGCAATGCTGGAAGCAAAAACCTAGGTCTGCTGATTCCAAGCTCTTGATTCCAAGTTACTCTTTCTTTCTAGAACCTGTAATATCTCTGAATAGAGTCATCAGAGGCCACCAGCTACATAGCAAATATTCCCTAGATCTAGAGTCTTGTACCTCAATTGGGTGAACAGATCTTTTTAACATCCAAAATGGGACCCAGGTGGTGAGGCCAATCAAGGTAGCAATGGGTTAAAAGGCCACTCTTACCCCAGACACAAGGCAGGCACAGAGCTATCCATGGTCCTGAGATCACTGCCCTAAGCCCATGCTGACCCATTGGGCTCCTGCCCATCTGACTTATTCATTATTATCCTTATTGCATTACTTATTAATTGGAATCTCATTGACTATTCTGTCTCACATTGCCTCTATTTCTCTCTTTGGTTATCATTTCTGCAGGTCTTGAGGAAAGTAGGGTCTGCTGGTGCAAAGCTCCATGAAAACCCTCCCTGCATGACTGTCATCCTTGAATCCAGGAGTACACCCAGGTCCTTGATAAAAAATGAATTTCTCTATTCATGTTCACATATATATATATGTTGTGCTGGATGTTAGATGCGGCTCACAGGCTCTTTAGTTGCAGCACATGGGCTCCTTAGTTGCAGCACATGGGCTCCTTAGTTGTGGCAGGCAAGCTCCTTAGTTGTGGCATGCAAACTCTTAGTTGCAGCATGCTTGTGGGATCTAGTTCCCTGACCAGGGATTGAATCTGAGCCCCCTGCATTGGGAGCATGGACTCTTATCCCCTGCACCACCAGGGAAATCCTCATCTTCATCCTTGAAAAATGGAAATCAACCTGAAATTTTTTTCTTTACCTTCCTCATATTTATGCCATTGCCTCCATGTATATCTGCTTTCAGTCTTGCTTTACCAAAACTTGTGTTAATGTCTTTTCCTCTTAAATTTGCCTTGTCCTTCTCTTCCTTCCCTCTCAGGTTTTATGCGAAGCTTTACTTTTATTGCCACTTCCTACTTCTGGGTTCTTGGTTCCATCAGCAGTTAACCAATATCCATCTTAGCTTTAATGTGTTTTATCTGGCTCAGTGTTTCTCAAAGGATGGCCAGAGTATATCTGAATTACAATTCTCTGTGGTTATCACTAACATTTATATTTCTGGGCTCCATCTCTGGCTGATTCTTCTACTTTGGCCTGGGGCCCTTCTCCTGCTGGTTTCCCTTCTTATTGACTGGGAAATCCGCATCTCCAACAAAGTCCTGGCCAGCACACAGGAAAGTGAATCTGAGCTCTGCCTCTCAAGACCCCACATAGTCATTCCTATCAGTAGGTATTTCTGCTCTGCCACTCTCTGGACCCAGTGGACTGTGTATGACTTGTGACCACACTATGTTCCCATATCTATCCCCTCCTTCTCCTCCTTCTCATCCTCCTCTTTGTCCTCCACCTAGCCCCCACTTTTCCTTATTCCTCTTCTTGGGTAGCCTGCTTGAATTGCTCTGGTGTTTTCTATAGCTTTAGTGTATAAGTAGTTCCAGTATTACTATAGTATTTCCCCACTCTTCTCTTTTTTATTATTCCTGGGGGATATGTGTTTTCATCTGAGAAGGTACCATTTATAAGACAAAGCTAATTTGGTTCCAATGATAAAGTTGTGAGAGAAGTGAAATATGTAATGTCATTCCTTTTTCACATGGAGCCTGAGATCTGGAAAACTTTATGTTCAAGGCCAGTAGCAGAAGCAACACTAGAAACATGGTTTGAAGACTTTTATATAACAATTCCATTCCACAAATACTTCCTGAGCCTCTACTATGGGCAAAGCATTGAATTAGCCACTAGAGATATAGACATGGAGAAAAACTGCCCTCTCTGGTTTCATGAACATTCCAGTGGTCATGAAGAAGTTGAGAAATGCCCAAATAACAAAGCACCAGGAGGTGTGTGCAGTGCTTCAAGCTCTTATACATTTACTTATGAAATAGGAGAACCTGTAAGAAGGAGGAAATGTTTGTATGCTTGTAACTTGGAGGTAAGGAGAGACGGCACAGGGAGGAATACTTGGGCATGTCAAGTTTGATATGGGCATTGAAAACCATGTGAGAATTTCCACTGGGAGTACACTGCATGTTTGAAGAATGCCCTGGGGATTTCAAGCTCAGAGTTGAGAGTTTGAAAAGAAAGTAAGTCTAGGGAGATAACTGAGGTCACATCATGTGAGGACTTCAATGTCAAACTAACTTGGAGGTGGGTAGGGAAGTCTATGACTCATCATTAGACCAGCTGCCTTCACACATGCATGGGATAAACACAGTATCTGAAGTATCATTTTACAAATAATAGCACAGATTCGGGCACATGAAATGGAGAACTTACCCATAATGGAGGACGAGACGAGCACAAGTGTCCCTGATTAAGGTGGTGGCAGCCATTCTGAGCATCAACTGGGGAATCAACACTCCAAGAGTGGCCCTGGAGAGGGCAGGCCCTCCATCTCAGAGAGAGAGCTGACACATGCTGCCCAGGGCTGGTGCTGGCTTTCTGATGGGTGTTCTGAGTCTGAAATATGGCACTTATGGCCTGAATGTTGGGATCTTTTTGTGTCTTTCACATCATAGTAGCGGTAAATAAAAATTCCTATAAGTGCCTCAAGCCACTTGAGCAGTGAAATGGTGGAGTGTAGAGCAAGGTGATGTTTAAATACAAGGCAAAGCGCTGACTTCTGTAAAGTATGCGGCTAAAAATAGCCACCTGTTCCAGGTCGGATTCCAAATTGGAAGAGCTCTTCAAATACCAGATTCAAAAAGCATCTGTCTCCTGGTAGCCATGGCAACAGGCGTCCCTGAATAAATGTGGAGAGATGTTTTTGGAATGGGGCTGGGAAAGGAAGTGGACATGACAGCCTCTGGATAAGGGGTGAGCCTTTCTGTTCCTCCCCTGAGTTGAAGCCTCATCTTTCTTTCCTACTTCCTAGTCCTTCTAATTTTGCACAGTCATTGGTTCTTGTTTTCTCTGAAGAAATAGCTTCTATAGTTAGTACCTGTCCAATGGGCTGGACAGGGAGAGGAAATGAGGAGTAGGGTCAGACCTCCCACTGGCATGAAAAGATGGGATGGGAGGCCAAGCTGCTGGGGCTCAGAATCTCATGTATGCTATGTTGTTTTGCTATTTGTATATTTCCTTTGTCAGCGATCCCCTTAAAATGTATTTGTTACTTCATGTTAACTGTATTAAGTGCTGTGGGTCTTTTTGTTTTTATTGCTTTGTATCCTTTGTCAACTCCTTCAGGCCAGGGAGTCCTCTTTATAATTCCACTTATAGCACAAAAACACTCCTCCAATCTGTCATTGTTGCTTGCATGATACAGCAGTGTAAAATTCTCTTAGGACTCTGTGCTACCCCGCAGTTGTATTTAGCTCTCTGTCAGCTCTCAGAATCCCCAGTTCTGACAAGTGGATAAAATGTGTTAAGCATGACTCTGTTGTACAGGTCCTCCTTGAAGACAATTGTAAATTATAAATAAGACCACTCCGAACCATCGTTCACAATAAACGCTCTTAAGTGTGTGAATAAACGTAAATGACTAAAGATGCTTGGGATGACCTTGGTGATGAGGGCAGGAATGTAAGGATGAAAAAAAAGCCAGAATCCCCTGAGTGTGTTCTCCAGGTGACTGCCTGAATAAGGCAGACAGACATTTGGCCCCTGGAGAGAGAGGATTAAAATCAATTTACTAGTCAGGTGGGGAGTCAGCAGATGCTTTCTGAAGACATAGTCAGGAGTCCCTGTGGCATTCATGAGATCCTCACTGGACAAAATCTGCAAACTACCATCTAGATTCCTCTAGGAAGAACTCTCCACAAGCACACAGTTCTAGATGCTGCCTAATAAGGCTGTTGAGAGTCTCTTCTCCCTGGAATTCTCCTCATTGCCCTCTTTCTTACCGGAAGAAGAAAATAAGACATATTGAGTGCCTGCACCTGTGTGTCCCCGGCAGTGCATGAAGTTCCAGGCTTGGCAGGCATGGGACCATTCATTCACTCACTCACTCATTCCACATATCCCTCTTAAGAGCTGCTGTGTGCTGGGTGCCACGTGGTCCCTGTCCACATTCTCACAGGCTGAACCACTATCTTCTACCATAATTCCCCTGGGGTCAGGTACCAGGAAACTAGGGGCCGTCCCTACACCTGTGAGACCCCTGAAATTATTCCAGCTAGTCAATCCTCGACCTGTGTGGCCTGCTTACCCTGTTCCATCCATTCCTTCCCAGGAAAATTGCAGTAAAGTCTCTTTCTCATGCTTTTCCCTCACCCCTTCTGCCTCCTGACCAACCCTGGGGCTTCCCTGTGTGGCCCTACATGGTGTGCAGTGTCCCCTCCTCTTGAGAACTGTAAAAAACTGTCTTTTCAATAACATTCATCTCCCAGCCTGTTGGCCTCCTCATACCCAAATAATAATAAAAGCTATATTTAAAGCAATAAGAGCTCAGAATCTGGAGTCAGGCCTCTTGGATTCAAACTCATCTCCATCATTTATTGGCTGTGGGACACAGCCTCAATTTTTCATTTCTACAACAGAAACAATAATATCTAATCTGTTGTGCTGTTAGGAGCATTAAATGAATTAACCCACATAAAGCACTTAACCTACATTAACCGCCATATATGAATGCTAAGTAAACATGAAAGCTATATTTATATTTGGGAGGAAAAAGAATGCAGGACCCATGCTGTTTTGAAGTCTATAATCAGATGGAACTTTCTAGAATCTCCAGAGTCTTCCTATTCATAATCTTCTTTTTAAAAAATAAATTTATTTATTTATTGGCTGCGATGGGTCTTGATTGCTGTGTGCAGGCTTCTTTAGTTGTGGAGAGCGGGGGCTACTGCGTTGCAGTGCGTGGGCTTCTCATTGCAGTGGCTTCTCTTGTTGTGGAGCATGGGCTCTAGGTGAGTGGGCTTCAGTAGTGGCACAGGGGCTCAATAGTTGTGGCTCGCAGGCTCTAGAGCGCAGGCTCAGTAGTTGTGGCTCACGGGCTTAGTTGCTCTGTGGCATGTGGGATCTTCCCGGACCGGGGCTTGAACCCGTGTTCCCTGCATTGGCAGGAGGATTCTCAACCACTGAGCCACCAGGGAAGCCCCTACCTATTCGTAATCTTATTTGGTCCTTATAGCTCTGCGAAGGTGGATTAGGTGGGGCACCCATGTTTTATGGACAAGGAAATTGAGACTAAAAGGGCACTAGCTAGTCAGTGGAAAAGGTTGGACTAGGACCCAGCTCTCCTGACGACTAGTTTTTTCTCCCAGGCCAGATGCGGTGTGGATGAGGACTTGGTAGTCAGACAGAGCAGGCTTAAAAGCCAGCTCCACCGCTTCTAAACCTTGCACATGCTGAGGCAAGTTGGAGATCTCTAAGCTTCCATTTCATCAACTGTTGAAAAGGGGAAAAGGATTGTTTTCACTTATTACTTGAGATTTTTTTAAAAAGAAACTTAATCAAAGCTGGTTAGGGCATGGGAAAATGAGCACTCTCCTATGCTAAGAGCTCTTATTTCCTACAAAGAAAATCTCAAATACAGAAAAAGCTTTCTCCACAGAGTGGTTCATCACAACATTACTATCTAAATATAATTTGAAAGCAAATGACATTCAATAACAAGGAAACAGATAAATAAATTGTAGTATAACCACAGGATGGGATATATACAACTATTAAAAATGATGTTTACAAAGTTCATGACAAAAACTGTATTCACTGTTAGGTCAATAAATCATGCCTTATGTTGTTTTTCATTTTCATCTGAGTTACACAAAGATTAAAGGGGCAAAGAGTTTAACAAGCCTTGCAGGGGAAAACAACAGTTGTCCCACTCATTCCCATTTCCCAGACTCGATTGTTTTCAACTCCTTTAGTTGATTTGGTATTTTCTTTTTTTTATGTCTCAATAAGAATATTTTATTGTTCCTTCTTGATTTTTTTAAACTCAGAAAAAGAGGCCAGAAAGAGACGAGGTCTCCCTCTGCCTCTTTTCTCGATTTCACTTTGCTGGAATAATTTCTTCCTAAAGTGCCTGTCCCTCAGGAGTGGCATAGCTGTTCTCACTCCACCATATAAAATATACAAGTGAGAGGCAAGCATTTCTGTCCTGATGTTTGCAAAGTATGAAGTAACACAGGAGATATGTTTCTATTTTAATATTGAATGAAAAAGAATTTCACTTACTGTGGTTCCAGTTAGATACTCATGAACACAGGGCCAGGAGGAAAACAACCAGTACTATATGGAAGGTGGTTTGTGGATAGGTGAATTATGGGTGATGTTTTTATTTTTATTTTTTTTTCATATTTTCCAAAATTTCTATAATGATCATTTCTTTCTTTTATTGTGGATAAAAATCTTTAGTTCTAAAAAGATGAAAATCCTATTTATTTCTTAGGATTGTTGTAAGGCCATACTCACACGGAGCCCGGTACGTATTAACTAGGGGCCCCAGAAATGGCAGTTTCCTTTCCTCTGACCATTCCTGCAGCCTCTGCTCCTTGTGGAACTGATGAAGAAGTGGACACTTGTAGTCAGACCCAGGAGTGGATCATCAGAACACTATTGAACTGCTATTGGAATTTGACACCGCAGCATCTGATTAGAAAACCCAAAAAGAAAGAAAAGGAAACCCTCCTACACTGTTGGTGAGAATGTAAATTGGTGCAGCCACTATGGAGAATGGTATGGAGGTCCCTTAAAAAACCAAAATACAACTACCATATGATCCAGCAATCCCACTCCTGGACATATATCCAGAAAAGACAAAAGTGCTGATTTGAAGATACACGCACCCCAGGTTCACGGCAGCACTATTTACAATAGCCAAGACATGGAAACAACCTAAATGTTCATCCACAGATGAATGGATAAAGAAGATGTGGTACATATATACAGTGGAATATTATTAAGTCATAAAAAATGAAATAATGCCTCTTGCTGCAATATGGATGGACCTAGAGATTATCATACTAATCAGTCAGACAGAGAAAGACAAATACCATATAACTTACATGTGGAATCTAAAAAAAAAGATACAAATAAACTTATTTACAAAACAGACTCTCAGACATAGAAAACAAACTTATGATTACCAAGGGGGAAAGTGGGGGAGGGATAAATTGGCAATTTGGGATTAACATACACATACTACAATATATAAAATAGATAACAACAAGGACATACTGTATAGCACAGGAAACTATATTCAATATCTTGTAATAACCTATAACAGAAAAGAATCTGAAAAAGAATATGTATATATATTGTATACACACACGAGGGTGAGTCAAAAATTATCCCCACTCTGGTTATGTTAAAACTTCTATAGGCGGCACTGTCTTAGTGCTTTCCATTCAAGGCTACTGTCTCCCCAGTCACTGCTGTGCAGGTGTGAACATGTTACATCAGTTCATTTGTAACTGCAGTGCCAGCAAACATGGATGCCCCACTTGTGATCTGCACTAAAGAAGAGCAGCGTGCAGTGATTCATTTTTTGTGGTCTGAGGGTGTGCACATCTGCACATTTCTGCCCACACGGTCGACACTGCGAAAACTTTGTTTTGAGGTGTTAAAGCATCCTCCCTATAGTCTTCATCTTGCTCCATCGGACTTTCCCTTGTTTGGTCCCCTGAAAGCAGCCCTACGAGGATGAAGATTCACTTCTGATGAAGGAGTGAAGACAGCAGTGCATTCGTGGCTCACTGCTCAGCCTAAAACACATTTTAATGAAGAAACACGGAAGATTGTCGACAGATGGACAAAGTATATTGAAAAGCAAGGAGATTATGTAAAAAAAATGATGTATTTGTCTTTTCCAAAAGTTAGTTAAAATACATTCTACAGCCAGAGTGTGGGTAATTTTTGACTCACCTGTGTGTGTGTGTGTGTGTGCGTGTGTGTGTGACTGAATCACTTTGTTACACATTGTAAATCAACCTATACTCCAATAAAAAAGGAATCAATCCCAAACAGAAAATTTAATAATATTTTCTCTTTAAAAAAATAAGAAAGAAAAAAAAAGAAAATGGAGAAAGACATTAGGGTCCAGGGTGAAGGCATGGCCAACAGGAGGCCTCAGCCTCACAGACCCAGGTCTGCCCTAACCTACTGGTGACTCAGCCCAGCGCTGACAGTTGGGAGGGAGGAAGGGGCCCGGGCAGGAAGAACCACGCAGGCAGGGGAAGGGCTGAGGTATGTAGGGGACAGGATTGGCTGAGGATGGGGTGCAAAGGAAGGAGTGCAAAGCAAGTTAGCACTAACAAGGGTCCCCAGGCCCCAGGGAGGAAATAGGCAGCTCAGTGTCTCAGTTTGGGTTCCCTCAGGAGCAAACCCTGAGGCAAGAATTCAAGGGCAAGCAGTTCTCTTAGCAAGTGCAGGAAACACTGAGGAAGTGGGCTGGGAAGGGGGCAGCTGGCAAAGGTGTCCTATTAAGCAGCTACTATTGCTGGTGACCAGAGAACCGTCTTATGGGGAAATTCTGGGAAACGGTGTGGAGCACACGCCTCGGCTCTCTCCTGTCCGAAGGGTGAGGATGACAGGCCATCATACACAGTCCCCTTCTGTTGCTCATTGGGGGCTCCTCCTGGGGGACATTGATCCCCTGGCATTGTCAGCCTGGGGTGCACGCCCAGAGCAGCTTTCCATGGCTTCTGAAAAACCCAGGTGAATTGCAGCTACTGGCAATTGACAATTTGGAGGAGCACAGTGACCTGGGAAGCCTGAGGGGGCAGGCCCTGCCGCCCTTGGGTTGAGGGTACCATTTCTCAGCCAGTGGGTTAGTAGAAGTTGTTTGCTTTCACTGTAGGATGGCCATATACTTTATTATCCAAACTAGGACACTTACAAAGTGAAAGGGGACTCCATTAAACTTGATGCTGGGACAACAGGTATGAACAGGGACAATCCAAGCAGACCAGGTATAGTCATACCATCTCTCTGCATATCCTCCTGACCTGGGACCATAAACTCTCTCCCTTTTGCTTTTACGTAAACAAGTCCCACAGTGACAAAAAACAACTCAGGGAAAGGGTAGTTGAGTTATTAACTAATGGTGTTGGATGTATAAGAAAGCCTAGGGAAGATGTAAGAGATTCATTCATTCATCTACTCACTTGTTCATCAAACACTAAGAACCCACTCTATCCCAGGTGCTGCTCTAGACTTGGGGGCCACAAAGATGACAGCATTCCTACCCACAAGAGACATCATCTAGCAGTGGAGACAGACATACAATCAAATAAATTACAGCATAGTGCATGGCTGTGTGTGTGTGTGTGTGTGTGTCTATCTGTCTGTCTGTCAGGAAAGGCTTCATGGGGAAGAAGAAATGTGTGCCCAGAAGAATAAAAATAGTTTCTCCAAGAATAAGGAGAAGGACTTCTACGCAGAGGATATAGTGTATATATAGGCAAAGATGCACAAAACATTTAGTTGAACGCCTATCATGCCCCAGCATCGTTCCAGACCGTGGGGAATCCTTGATAACATTCCTGTGTTCAGATGTTTGTACACCAGTGGTTATTCACAATAGCCAAAAGGTAGAAACAACCCAGTTATGAGTGGATATCCAAACATGGTATATCCAAACAATGGAATGTGATTCAGCCGTAAAAAGGAACGAAGTTCTGATACGTGCTACAACACAGATGAACTTTGAAAACGTTATGTTGTGAGGTAAGCCAGACACAAAAGGACAAACATTGCACAATTCCACTTATGTGAGGTACTTAGAACCATCGAATTTCTAGAGACAGAAAGTCTAGCGGGATTACCAAGGGCAGAGGGGGAGAGATAATGGGGAACTGCAGTTTAATGGGTACAGAGTTCCTGTTTGGGACAATGAAAAAGTTCTGGAAATGTCTAGTGCTGATGGTTGCACAACAGTGTGAATGCACTTTAATTCCACCAAATTGTACCCTCAAAAATGGTTAAAATGGTAAATTTTAGATTATGTACATTTTACCAAAATTTTTTTAAAAGATTCATGTTTTCATAGACCTTATATTGGAGGAGACAGACAATAAACAAACGAAGAGATAATAGACCTGATCTTTACAGATTAGAGCGATAAGGTAGAGTGTTAGGGGAGTTTATTTTAATGTAGTCAACATATTGTATAAGGGTATGCTTAGCATATCAAAATCAAGAGAAGGATGGTGGAAGATGGGGCTAGAAATTAGGTGGGGGCCAGTGTTCACATTACAGAAAACCCTGTTTGTCACATCAAGGTGTTTGGCTTTATCCTGAGAACCAATGAAGGCTTTTAAGAAAGCCAGCTGTGTGGTTTTGGCCATGGTGGACCAGAAGTGCTGGTGGGTGAAGCCAGAGGTAGGAACAGCTCTGTAGGAGGCTGTTTCTTCTACTCTCCAACAGAGATGAGGAAGGCCTCAGCTTGGGTGGTGGCAGAGGATGAGAGGAGTGGAGAAGTATCCCAGAGCTGGAATCGGCAAGCCCAGGGGCTGGTCAGGTGTGGGAAGAGAGCGACAGGAAAGAATGCTTGCTCTGGCTTTGAGACTGGGCGGATGGTGGTACATCAGCTAAGCGAGGGATCAGATCCAGAGGAAAAGATGGTGAGTTTAAAATTGCATGTGCTGGGTCTGAAGGGCCTGGGAGAGCCATTGATAGCCATTGGCTCTGAAATGTGAGAGTGGTTTGAATCAGAAATACAGATCACAGAGTCATAAGCATTGAAAATTTCCCAGAAGTGAGTACAGAGTGAGAGAGAGCCAGAATTAGGATCCTGAGGAATGCCTAATACCAAAAAACTGAGAGATGAAGGGGAGACAGAAAATGATGATGAGAAGGACAGGTCATCAGGAGAGAAAAATAATCACCGAGGAGGCCTCTTTGTACTGGCAGTTCGGAGATCCTTGGAGATCTTTGCTGATTGCAAAAGGGATCGAGGTGAAGCCCAAATATGACCAGAAAAGCAGTAAATGGGGAGAAGAAAGTAGGTACAATGTATGTGAAGCAGTCTTTCCAGAAACTTGACCGAAAAGGGAAGGAAAGCGATGGAGGGACAGGTAGAGATGTGGGGTGAAGGAAGGTTTTTGTTTTTTAAAGAATGGGAAAGACTTTAAAAAAAAAAATATCTTGAAATAGTTGTGAATTTCTATATCTACCCATCTGTATATTCAAAACCGTAAGTTCATGCTAATACCTTCAGTTCCAATCTAACACCACACGGTTCATTCTGGCCTTTCCCTTTCCCTTATGTGTAACTCTTTTCTCCAACACAGAGGAACCCAGCTCTCATCACCTGCAATGTATTTACATTTGCTCACTTCCAGTATACATGCAAAGGGGTTTCAGAATTGCTACTTACACTCTTGTGAGAAATAAATATGCTAGTTAGAGGATGATACCTGTATACAGTTCTTTTTGTCTTCAGCCTTAGAGTATATAGTCAAATGTTGGTTTTCAAATTACTTAGGTTGGTTATTTTCTTCCCCTCCCCCTTCACTATGGTTATATATTCATTTTTAACAGAGGTAGGTTCAGTTATACTGCCTGTATTGAATTTGGGGTTCTGTCCACATCCTGGTTGATATTCTTTCTGTATTACTGGAGGGCATGTGAAACGTTACCATGGTTCTAAGAGTCAGAACTACGCAAAAAGGACCTCTCAGAGAACTGTCACTCCCCCATCAACCCAAATACCCCACTCCTGCTTCCTGAGGGGCGTGGAGAGTTTTAAACTTGTTTGTATACTGAGGACCAGAACCCCAAAGAGATGGAGAGTAGAAGTGGCAAACGAGAGAAAGGGATTCACGATGGAGAAGGGCCCCCGTGAAAGAAGGCATAGCAAGGGCAAACGTGCGTCAATTTAAAAGTTGAGGGATTTTATGTTCGGTGATTTTCTTTTCTTAGTAAAAGAGGAGGTGAGATTATCTCTTGAGAACAAAGAGGAGGGGGGAGGAGAAGGCAGAGTGGAGAGAGGGTGGATGTGAGCAGCAGGGCAGAGTAGGGGACAAGGAAGGCTGTTATCGGGGTCAATCCAAGAAGGGGCTCTGTAGGGGGTGTGGAGGAGGAGGCTTGTGAGGGAGGCTGGTGAGAGGCTAGTTCCTGGGGTCCAGGCTGGATCAGGACAGCACAAGGTGGAGGGCTGGGGGTGGGGGGAGGTTAAACGACAGTCTGGTGAGCAGAATAAAAGATGTGGTTGAAGAGGTGGATGTTTTCATTTTAATGCCAGGACTGGAGCAGCTCAGAATGATGACACCATTCATTCATTCAACCAAGATTAAGTATGTATTCTGTGCCAGATATTGTGTTTAGCTGGGGACATAGCCATGCCTTCCTGGAGCTAATATTCCTTCCTATTGAAAATGCTATGTGTGAAGTCCCAACCGTGTGCCATATATTGTAATAACCCTGGAACCTCACAGCACCCGTTGATACAGGTTCTAATATCATCCCACACGGAGGCACAGGGTGGTGCTTTAACTTGCTCAAGGTTACACAACTTGAAAATGGCAGAACCAGGATTCAAATGAAGGCAGACTGGCTCCTGAGGGCATACTGTGAACCATGACGCTGAAGTGTGGAGGTAGACTTGGATGCCCAAAGTGGAGATGCAGGTGTCAATCAACTGGGAGACAAGGGACTTAGGAAAGTCAACTACATGGATGCAGAAATCAGCCAGGATGGGGGCAGGAATTGGAGCAAAGAGGAAGACTGTGGGTCGGGTGTCAGCTGAGGGGGGTCACGGTCTTCCTTATTCCTTCCTCCACAGTCCTCTCAGCCCCGAGGATAAGTCAAGTCCATCCTTAGCTGAAGGTGAGGCTCTATCCACCCTTGTCGATAGCGATAAGGCTTGAATCCACTAGTTGTCAGACTCAACGTTGGGGCCTCTTAGTCCTGGTGTCCCTCTGACCTGGCCCCACTACCTGTTGGATTCAGGTTGACCCAGACCTCTCTAGGCATGGGCTTGGGATCCTGGGAGCAGTTTTAGGGTCAGCAAATGGTAACAGTGACTGAAACAATTCTCTTGAGTTGATCTCTTAGTTCAGACCTGCTTTCGGACTCACCCCCACCTGCCAGCCACCATCTGAATCTACTTCGACTTCCAGGCGCAAGTCTTCCTGCTCTGGGCCATTCAGGTGTTACCTGAGTGCTGAATGAGGACTCCCTGAGGCATGCATGTGTGTCTCAGAGTGAAAGGTTTTGAAAAAACGGGCCTAGAAGGTGGTATATGAGCCCATAGATTGGATACTCACACCCCAGTTCTTTGGAGAGCACCACGATGAGACCCTGGGAAGGAAGGTTACCACTGATGTCCTGTTTTCCTCACATGGGGCCCAGCCTCCCTGTTTCTGAGCATCTCTGGGCTGATTCGTACCCCAGTGCTTCAACACTGACCAGGCAACAGTTTCTGCCTCCGCCCTCCACGCTCTGCAAACCTGCTCTCCTCTGTGCCTCTAGGGTTGCCCTGTCTGGATTTCAGCTTTGCCACATGGGTCAGCTTAAACATTCCTTGCTCTGCACAACCACTCCTGACCTGGAACAGGATTGGATGCACCTACTGTATGTTTCCATCCTCATACTCATCAGTCTGCGTGGTAATTCCTGGGCAGATGTCCTTCTTCTCTACGAGGCTGAAGGCTGCTTTAGGGCAGGGCCTGGGGTGTCTTTCTCACCATCATTCCCCCAGCACTCCACACACAGGGGCTCAGTACACTTTGATAGATGAATGAATTGCATGTATGTATGTATACGTGTGTGTGTGTGTGTGTAAGGAGGACTTAGGGTACGAGTTTCTGGAATTCTGAGTAGAACTCTACCAGCTGACAGTTCCCCTCATCCCTGCTTTTATTTTTCTCCCCGGTGTAAGCAGCTTTTGGCAGGAAGAAACTCTTTGCCGGAAAGCACTCTCTGCAGAAGGCTCCCCATTATCTTGTCACTAACCTTCAACCAGACACCCCCAGCTCTACTCATCTCCAGCCCTAGCACACCTTTCAAATCTTTTGATCACACAATACTTTGCCTAACGTGTTGATTCTTTCCAATGATCAAAGAAGTAGAAATGAGGACTAAGTAATGAATAGAAGACCAGATCTCTTCCCTATCTCCCCCTTCAGTAATCTTGTGAACAAACTATATGAACAAGATAGCATCTAAAGAAAGCTCCCAAGGTGTTGACAAGCCTGCACACAAGCCTGCGCACAGTGGGGGATGGCGATGACTCTGATCTCCTAACTCAGGGATTAACTACGATTACTTCCCTATTTCCCTTTAAAAGCTTTCATGGCCAAGCAGAATCTCTGGAGGTAGTTTTTGGGGGATGCTGAGTCCTCTGTCTCCCCCAGATTGCCAGCATTCTGATTAAAGGCAACTTTCCTTTCTATCAACATTTGTGGATATTGATTTTGTAAGCAGTGAGCAACAGGACCTGATTTGGTATCACCGGCTTGGGAAAAGCAAAGCCGGGAATCCGCCCCCAGGACATGAGCACTACCCTCCCGTCGCCCTGTGGCAGCGCGGAGCCTCAGGAAGGACGAGAGGGTGGTGCTAGCCTGTTCTCGCTCCCGGCCCCACAGACGTTCCAGGACAGCCCTCCAGGGGCTGGCACTGCTCAGCGAGTGCTGACACCAAGGAGGCTCCGCCGGGGAGCATCGGGACGTGCTCACGCCACGAAGCGTGGAGCAGAGCGTCCACTCCCCTTTGGCACTGTTTGTGTGTCTTCCTGCTTCCTCCCAAACAGCTCATCCCAGCTGGGTCATAAATAAGAGAACAATATAGCGACATATTTATAATCTCCGTGAATCACTGATGACTAATTTTTCCCATTTTGTAACCCCAAATAGTTTTTCTCTTTAGGCTCCCCGTGAGGGCACAAACCAGCCAATCATTCAGACGACAGCACACATTTGTACTAAAAGTAAAAAATCCCTTTCTTAACCTGGGACAGGAGGGTCACAAATACACACATTTAACCAAACAATGACTGGCTTTCTTTCTTTAACAGTGACATTTTTATCTGCACCCAGCTCAGGAGCGTCAAAGAATTTTTTCCCATTCAACCTTGCAACTAGTGTCCTACTAGTCCTTGGAAAGTCCTTTGCAAGGCTCTACAATCTGTTCTAACACTCAGGGCAGAATTAAAAATAAAAATACTATCCCCACAAAAACAAAACAACAACAACAACAAAACAAAAAACTCTCAGAGTGAAAGGTATGTCTCCTATTTTTCTACTGTGTTTGCTGCCTGGGTCTCTGTGGCAAAGAAAAGGTCTTCCAGTATTTTGATTACATATTATTATGTTTCATTGAGTAAACCCAACTTACAAAAGGAAGCAGAGGCAACCAGTTTCCAACGCCCCTAGTGCCTCTGACATGTTCTCATTTACTACGACTTGCTCCCTGTAAAATTTGGCCTCTTGAATTTTGTTTTTCCACAATCAGCATTCCTCACTGTCTCCGACCAAAAGGCTCCATCACTCATGCAGATCTCAGATCATTTATTGCATTGCCTCTGAGGGATTTATTTCTATGGTGTGTTTCTAGAAAACTCATTCAACTCCTAAATCAAACAGTGGCGGGATGGAGGGTGTGAGGGCTGGGGAGAAGGGTCTGGAGAGATCTGGGGTGAGAGAAGAAAATATCTGAGGATGTTGTTTAACCAGAAAACAAGATTTTCTGCGTTCAGCACGTCTAAGCTGCTGAGAAATCAATTGACAATGTGTTTGGTACAGGAGCAAGTGTCTGGCTTGGAGATGGCCCGTGTGTATGTAGAGGTGACAGCACATGTGTACTGAGGAGGCATGGCCAGCTAAGTGGGGGGGCCCGGGCAGAAGAGGGAGGCTGGAGGGAGGAAGAGTTGGGAGGCCAGGGGATTTCTGAAGGACAGACAGGCTCTGGGAAGCCTTGGTCTCCTCTGGACCTGGCTGAGGTCCATTCACAGCGCAAGGCTGATGGCCTACACCTGTCCCCTACAAACTCCAGTGAGGACTGGCAGACTCTTCTGAACCCCCACTGCAATGAACGTGTCTGTGAAAGAATTTAAACTGGTGATCTGTGATGAGTTGAGGCATGCAATGTCCTTTTGCCTGAGAGAGCTGGAACCTGCGACTTGGGGTTTGAGTCAGTTTCTTGCTCCCAGAAGCGAATGACTTTTCACCTCTGGATCTCTACCCAAGGCATGCATGGACCACGGAGCCAGGCAGGCTTCAGGGAGCCAGGTTTTCCTGCCTGCCAACTGAGCCTTGCCAGTGCTGATTTTACACATTCCTATTAGTTTTTAACAAGTATTTTGTCTTAGCTGTAAAATCGCAACTGCAAGGCCATAAATTTACAGAGCACGTGATTGGAAGCGCCTGCTTTAATTTTCTAAGGGTCTCTATGTAGAACTGAGCACCTGACCTTTCGTTTACCCCTCTCCTTGGTCAACTACTTCATAAATATTCACTGAGCACTTACTGTATGCAAAGCCCCATGCTAGGTGCTATAGAAGATGTGAAAGAGGCTGGAGCCTTCCCTCAGGATTTGAGGTGGGAAAGGAGGGAGGAAATGGGCACTAAGCAGGGACTCCATCAAACCAGGTGCGCTCACCCGCCAATGGCTGGCACCCTCCCACCGACCTCCACCCCACTGCCCTCTGTGCTCCAACCATCGCTGCTCTCAGTTCCAGCAGGTGATGTCCTCTCTCTGGTCACTGGTCATTCATACCTGCTGTTTCCTGGCTTAAAACTCTAGTCCTCCCTAAACTGTCACCTTTCCCAGGAAGTCCTCCCTGACTAACCTTAGCTGCCTCTCTCCACACCCACCCGCCCTGCCAAGTGCTCCTAGACGCCCATATGCTCCCCAGGTCACAACACCCGTCATCCTCCATTGTTGTTCCTTGTTTCATGGTCTGTAACTCTTGCAGGCTCTGTGAGGGTGGGGCCTTTATCTGTCTCCTTCATGGCCATAGCTCCAGGGCCAAGCACAGTGCCCAGCTGTCATTACGGGACCCAACAGAAGTGTATTAAGAAATACCTTCCCCCCAAGGTGTGTGGAGGGAGGCTCTGTAGCCGCTCACTTCACGACTGTCCTACTTTATCTCATGCACTCTGAATTCAGGATGGTGACAACACACTTCTTCCTTCATACCCCGTGGCTTCAGGAGTCCCAAAAGGGTCCTCTCCGAGCCTGGAGAGGTCAAGGCTTTGAGGATCTCACATCCCGGCCATTGGTTCAAACACTGAGTGACCAACCCTCTATGAGAGTTTTCAGAGCTAGTCATGAATCTTTAGATTTGGGGCTGATCAAGGCCTGTTGAGTCCTGGGACTCCAGATGGCATCTGTCTCCCCAAAACACAGGCAAGCCCCTCACCATGTCTCTCCCCGTATCTCATTTTAGGCCTGTTAGGACCAGATGTACAATCACGTTTTCTTTTCTCCCAGCAAGTGGGCAATCACATTTGTTTTGCAGGAAATGGTGACTCTACACCAGAAGAAGTGGGCTATGATTGACTTTCATTTCTCTGCCGTATAGTCACCTCGGGACATCTCAGCCATCTTTGGGATCTATATTTGTACACACAGGTATACACACACACACACACACTTATGAATGTTCACTATGGGATTGATTACAAAGGCCTGGACAGTAGGGCCATGTGACACCAGGGCAGGGATTGGGGTCTCTGGGAGAAAGGCTAGCAGTGGGGACAGCCAGGAGCCAAAGGTCTGGGCCGAGCTGGAGAGAATAACCCCCACTGGGAAGGCCTGAGGTCAGAATCATAGATCCAAGTGTGGGAGGCAGGTGGAAATGGAATCAATGCAAAAGCAGGTCGGCAGTGAGGAAGCAGCCTGGGCGGCTGCCTGGAACAGCAAGCAGCGCTTGGCGAGCCAGCGGGGTGTGGTCCTGGGTGGATCCGGCTGGTCTCAGGGGCTCCGGGCAAGGCGTATGAAACAGGCCAGAGTTCATGCCCTCAATAAGCTTAAACGTTGTAGGTGGAAGAGGGGTCGTGACCATAAGTAGCTATATGAGAAGAGCCGGGGTGGGTGGGGAACCTCCTGGTTCCGGGGAGCTTTTTGGAGGCGGCAGCATTTTAGAGGTGCCTCGGTGGTGGAGGTGACATAAAGAGCGGGTGTGCGGCGGGATGGGGGCAAAGGAGCAGAACTAAGCCGTGAGTACGAGGCTGCGCTCCAGCTGGCTGCAGACCGGGCTGGGCGGGGACCAAGATCTGTTCAACCTGCTCCCGGCCAGATCCCGTGCCAGAATTCACTTCTAGTTCAGTTTTTATCAACATTGATTTGCTAACAGTACTCAGAACTCGCACCACAACATAGTAAGTAATGAACGAGTAACCCTGTTTTACAGATGAAGAAACTGAGGCTCAGCGATGAGGGAAATTTGCCTAAAGGCCCGAGAAGTTGAAGTTACAAGAGCGGTGGGAGAGGAGCGTTGGGGTGGGTCATAGAGGGGAAGACCTGAAAGTCCAGGTGAAGGGTTTGTACCTTGTGCTTCCTTTAGAGGCTTTTGATTATTTGATTTTCTGGGGGGGATACCGACAATTCTCTACAATCGTCAAAGGGATTTTGGAGCCTAGGACCAGCTCTGACCTTTGCCCTGCCCTTCCAGGGGCTTTGATGTGTGGAATGTTCATGCTGTGTGATTCTTTCCCACTCAGGAAGTAAAAGGAACCAGTAGTCGTCTTAAAGGAACCAGACAGCCAAGACATCCCGTGCTTGGCTTTGGAGGCCCAAGGCTTTGATCCAGGAATGAGAGAGGAAACACAAATGTGATATGAGATATGTAAAATCTTCTCTTTTTTAAACACTCCTCCCTACCCCCTACTGCACCCCCAAACCAATACACCCAACCTGGAGAAGAGGAAGAGAGTTTGGAGAGTTAGATGCACCTCCAAGGTATGGTCCTCTCCCGGGGCCGGGGGTGGGGACATGACAGACCAGTCCTGTTAGGATGGAGTCCAGGCATGGTGAGCACCTGTGTCTCACTCTTCTGGGCGCCCAGGGAACGGTGAGCCTCAGGGAGTCCCCTCGGCCACCATGGTAAGCTACAGAGCTACGGAGAAGTGGCAGTGTGGCACGTCTGGGCCGAGAACACCCCCCTCATCTCCCTCCCCCCCTGCACACGGGCTTCTCAGGCTCTTGCATGGGGAATGGAAATAAGCCTGGAGAGAGTGAGCACGAGGAAGCTGTAGGCCTGCAGGGGGGCCTCTAGCAGGAACAGGGCATGATGTAGAGAAGATGCGGCAGCATGGGGCAAAGTCAGGCACATGTACCAGTGTGGCAGAGGGTAGGGGGGTATGTCTGAGGACCGGACAGGAACACACTTCATCTCAAAGGAGGACCCAGGGCAGATTGAGCAGAGATGTATCCTCCCTCCCTCCACAGATGCACTGGATCCTGCCCTTCACATCAACTCCAGGGAGGGAATGAGGATGAAGATCCTGAATTTAACAGAGCTGAGGATTGAAATGATTGAGAAAATGACTCGCGTGACTGAGTTACCTGGAAGTAACTACTACACGACTTTTTCTGCATCAGCCAGAATGGGGGCTTGAGATAGAAAACAAATCCACTTACAAGAAAATAAAGAAAACTACATCATATGGACCAGTCTTCTGCCTGGGAGAACAAAACCATCTGCATTTACCACTTGCCTACACCTCTTCCCATCCTGCCCCCACCCCATCTGCTTCAACAGGCTGACCTGTTGATGGGAGAACTATGGGCCTTGTAAGAAAACAGGAATTTGTGGCCCCAAATAGTAAAGCTAGATGGGACCTTAGAGATTGTTTTATCCAACCCCGTCATTCCACCAATAAGGAAACCAGGGCCCCATGACCTGCAAGGGGCTCTAATGCAGCCAAGTGGTGAGCTGAAAAAACATGGTCCTTGAGCTTTTCCACCACCCTTTCCATTCCAGCTCCTGTCCCTATGGGTCTCCCAGGTGGGCAGACCCTCCTCACCATTCCTCAGCCTTGCCCCACAGCCACAGCTCACGCACAGCCCTCTGAGTCCAAGCACAAGCTGCTTAGTCTCCCTGGCTGGACGGGTGATCCGGAGCAGCTGGTGCGAGGACGCGGAGTGGGGGAGCGAGGGGCGAGGGCGCTGTCCAGCATGGAGACCCATAGGTGACCTTCCTGCAAACTGACCCCTTGGCCCTGGAACAAAGCACTTCTCCAACACGCCATGGATCATGGCTTGTGGGGGCCGATGTGACACATGCCAGAGATTCTTTCCAAGCCACAATTGCTCCAGAGCAGAGATGGTGGCCAGCCTCTGCCTGCTGGGGCCTGTGAGCTCCCCCCAGGCCTTGCTGGAAGGAGGGGAAGTCTTAGACCTCACGGAGTCGGGAGGCCTGGCTGCCAGAAGACCACCCTGAACATTGAGAACTCGGCACAGCAAGCTGTTGGGCCTCCTGCCCTGAGGGTCAGCTCTAAATCAATGCCAACCTTACAAAGAAGGAAAAGGCCAGTGCTGGGTTCACTCTGCCAGCCCTGGGCTTGGAGTTTTGCTCGCCGTTCTCATTTCAGCCTTACAGTCCAATGGACAGCTATTATTACCTCTGTCTTGAAGATGGGGAAAACAACATTCAGAAAGATTAGGTGACTTAGCCAAGTTTTTAAGGAAAGGATCTGGGATTAGAAATCAGGTGTGTCTCACTCATTGGATACTGTGGCCTTTAAGACAGATCCTTTCATGTCTTTAGCTGCAAGGCAGCCTCAGCCACACTTCAGGGGCTCCCTGAGTCTCTCTCTCAGGAATCTCTTTCCTAGGAGTCCCTCCCTCCAGAACTGGGGTGTAAGGAGGGGGATTATGAACAGCCCAGCCTTGAGGATTTGGGGTTGGGAGTCAGGACACTCGGACACTGGGCTTCACCTCTCACAGGCCATGTTCCCTGCACTTCTCTCCCAAGGAGGCTGTTCTCAGAGGCTGGGCAGATTGGAACTGGTTCTCTGGGTCTCTCACATCAGGAATGTTGTAAGTTGTGAGCACAGCAGCTCTGTCTCAGGAGCAATAGTCAGTGAAGCTTGATCACCAATGAGCAGAGCTTGATGTAATCAAATGCACCTACAGCAAAGTCAGTCTTACATAGGATTGGGTGACAAGCATTGTCATTATTGAGCTACATGGAAATGGCGAGCAGTTTCTGAAACTGACTCTATGTTCCTTTTACACAACTCAGCCAAATGTTTACTTTCTCTATTCTCACTTGGTTGGCTCTTTAGTTATAATCTGTGCTCAGGATTGACAGTTTTCCCCCGTGTTATGAATAGTTTTATCCCCACTCTACTCCCACTCCTCATACGCCCTCACACACACATTCAAAGGTAGAGGCTGGCACTTCTGCTAATAGCAGGGCCCTTGCCAACCCCTCCCATGGTCCAGGGATGAGGCTCCTGGTGCTTCCTCTTAAGTTTACTGGTGATTCTAGCTTCTTCTGCTCACACCATCCCCCCCACTACATACACACACACACGCGCGCACACACACACACACACACACACATACACACCTGAGCATGTCTTCTGACGTGGGAGAAATCCTTCAGATGCCCTTTTTCCCCCACTCCATGCTTTGGTGCTAGATGGGCTCCAGGTGCAGAGACTTGGGCCCTGATGCTATGGAAGGCCCATCTATAGGGTCACAGGTTGGAAAGATCCTCTACATCCTCCCTCTAGGCCCTCAGCTGTGTCTGCTCTTGTTCCCTGAAGGGTTAAGGTGTCCTGCAGTGACTAAGCGGGTCCAGAGCCTGGCTCACTGGTGGCCTGACTCAGAGAGTAGCAGTGTGTGGTCTCCCCATGACATCCTGTTGTAAAGGATGCTGTTCCCTATTTCTGAGGACCTGCTCTAATCCCCATGCAGGCAGAGGAAGTAAGGAATGGGAAACAGTCTTAGGGTTTATACAAGAGCCTGGCCCTGGCCTCCTGCCTGTGGGACAGCTTTCCTGGGTCCCTTCAGCTCCCCAGGAGCAGAGCGTGCGGTGGACAGTTTCCCCTGGCCCAGGCCAGAGAGCCAAGGAAAGGTAATTTGGGCACGTGCTAAAAATAGGCCCTGCGCTTATTTTAGAGTTGTTTTGCTTGAATCAGTGGAGCAACTCTTGGATTTTGCTCAAACTTCCTGTTGGTCCCACAGGTCTCTTCCTCCTCACGCTCACCCTCCAGTCTGGAGATGTTCAGAGGATTCTAACTAGCACCCATGGGCATTTTACATTCAGGCTTTGCCTATACACAAGCAAACACACAGAACTGAAAAGTTTCACAAAAGGTACTTCCCTTTACCGGGTACACCGCACTGTATTTTCTATCCTATGCTAGTTCATCTTTCTTAAACTCCTGGTTATGACCCACTCATGAATTTAATGACCCACTAGTGAATAGCACCTACAGCTTGAAAAACATTAATCAATCTATCCTTCTTGTTTTCTTTTCTCTGATGCCATCACTAAACAGTCACATGACTTTGGCCAACTCACCTTAAACTTTCCAAAGCCTTTTTTTTTTTTTTTCCATCCATGAAAAGAGGAGCTTAGTAGCTCCAATATCTCCTCAATTCTCTGAAGTTGTGTGGTTTGGTCGCAGTCTTCCTTTAAAAAGAATCCCCTGTGGCATTTTCTGGAAAGGCCCCATTTAGGACTCAAAGTGTCAAGTTCAAATCAGAAAGGGGTTGGTGTCTTCCTTCCCCTGCTCTAGCTGTGGCTTCATGGTAAAGAGCTGAGCTTTGACCCCAATGTTCACAGCAGCACTATTCACAATAGCCAAGACATGGAAGCAACCTAAATGTTCATTGACGGATGAATGAAGACAACGTGGTACATATATACAGCGGAATACTACTCAGCCATAAAAAAGAATGAAATAATGCCATTTGCAGCAACATGGATGGACCTGGAGATTATCATATTTAGTGAAGTAAGTCAGAGAAAGACAAATATTGTGTGATATCACTTATAAGTGGAATCTAAAAAAAATGATACAAATAAACTTATTTATGAAACAGAAATAGACTCACAGACATAGAAAACAAACATGGTTACCAAAGGGAATAGCAGGGCGGGGTAGAGGAGATAGGAGTTTGGGGTTAGCATGTACACACTGCTATATATAAGATACACAAGGACATACTGTAGAGCACAGGGAACTTTACTCAACATCTTATAATGGAAAAGAATCTGAGAAAGAATACATATATGTATAACTAAATCACTTTGCTGCAACTGGTGAACTTAACACAGCTTTGAGGGGAGCCCTTGACCTGGGGAGAGGCTGTGGGTGGTAAGGGGACAAGAAACCAGGTCTGGTCACAGGCAGATCTGACTTCACAGAAAGGTGTAAGTTACTCTTGTGGGCAGTTGCCAGACATGGCTTTCAACAAGCACAGAAAAAGTTTTGACTCACTCCGACCTTTACTATCATCTCCAACCATCGTATTTATTCGTTTACTTATTTTTATCTTTTTCCCTTACCAAAATCTATGCTCTCTCTGGGCAGAGACCATGTTGGCTTAGTCATGGTCGTATCCAACACCTAGCACGGGGTCTGGCACAAGAAATATTTGCTGCATGAGAAATGTTTGTTTTGATGCAATGACTAAATGTGCCACCTGTGGAGAGACCGGGCTGGGAAACTTTATCTTTATTTATGTGCCTTATTTAATATCTGTGTTGCTAGAGAACAAACATATGGACACCAAGTGGGGAAAGCGGGGAGGGTTGGGGGGGAATGAACTGGGAGATTGGGATACCACATTGTACACACTCTAAATAGATGCAGTTTATTGTATGTTAAAAAAAAAAATCTGTGTCCCTTGACCTGGATGATGCTATGTCGTATCCACACAAAGCGAATGGGAAAATGGAGACAATTATATGGGTAATTTGAGCAGAATGGACCACCCACTCCAACCTCAATTATCTGGTTATTTTAGACGGAAGTAGTTTAAAACCTGCAGAACTGGAATGATTGCCTACTTTCTCCACTTCACCTGATCCTTGCAGTCCTAGCTGCAGACAGACGTGGAACTGCTTCCCCGTTTGGAACGTGGCCCCCAGCAGACACAGCACACTGGCAGGCGCGCACACACAGGAGCAGAGGAGAACAGGAGTGGGAGAGTGACAGGAGAGTGTGTCCGGGAGCCTCTCTTTCCACCAGGAGACCCTCCACGCCTGGCCTTCTGCAGCATTAATTTCCTCCCCTCAAGTGTTGCAGCACCGGAGCCAAGGTTATCACTCCTTGACCTTGGCGAACTGGAGTAGCTCTGAGCTGGACCCTCGTGGGCAGAAAGGGCTGGGCTGACAGACACAGTCCTAAAGGAGATACATTCTTCAATGTGGGATTTAAAAAAAGAACAGAAAAAATTCAAGCCCAAGCCAAGAAATTTAGCTTTGTCACGTCAATAGTATTTAAAGATGTTATTTGGCTGGAGCTGGAAGTTCTGCAAATGAAAACAACTTGGCTCCCTTCTCTCCCTTCCCCGACTCTGCCTGCTGGTTCCCAGCTCCATCCTCAGCTCTCCGCTGAAGCCTCTCCTCCTGATGTGGTCTAAAGGCACCTCTCGTTGGGGAAATCGCATGTATACTTGATGCCCACCTAGCCCACGCCCCGTTCTCGCCACCTCCACCCTGTGTCGCTTGCTGCTGAGGAACAGAGGTCTCTCAGGGGACCCACCAGTCCCGAGGAGGATGGCAGTGGGGTGCGGGCAGGGCAGCTTCTCGTCACTCTAGGGAAGGAAAAATGGAGGCCAGAAGAAGGAACAGTTACAGGAGGAGACACAGTAGTTACTACCTACCTTATACTGAGCAGGCACTAGCGAGATGCTTTATGTGATAATGTATTTGAAGCACAGACGACCCTGTGAGATGGGTATTGTAAGGCAGTTATATCTCTGTTTTACAGATGAGAAAACTGAAGTTCAGAGGGGTTAACTAAGTTACCTGAAGTCACATGTTTATTATGTGGCCAGATCTTTTGAATTCCAAAACCCATGTGCCTCCAACCATGTACAGGGAAGTGATTTGTCCTGAGTCACAGAGCCATCTGAGGCCTCTGTCAAAATGCAGTCAACCCTCACTTGTTCTTGCCTCTGAGCCTTTGCTGACAATATTCCCTCAGCCCCTGTCAATATCCTAGCCATCTCTCAGGCCTAGTTCACCTCTTCCATCCTTCATGAAGTTTCCCTCCACGCCCCAAGCCAGAATCATAACCACTTCCTCCTGTGTTTCCACAGTGCGTCTGTTCAGTAACACCTGTGCGGAGGCATCCACGTAGGCCTGACTTGTGGTACAGTTGCTGGGGCATGTGGGTGATACTTTAAGAGGCCAGGACATTCTGGTCCAGCCTGGCCTCAGCTGAGAAGGGTGGAGACAAGGTGTGGGGGGTACAGGACAGAGGAGAGGCTTCTCTACTCCAAAGCTTTGGGGGACACTCAAAACCCAGAAGCTGCAAACGTCGCCCTCCACGGGACTCTGCTGCACGGAGGCCTGCCCGTATCACGCAGAGAGTCCAGGAGAAGGCCTCGTTCGTCCTGTTGGGAGGACAGCAGTGCAGGAAACATTGGGGGACAGAAGTTCTGAGCTCCCTCAAAGCAGGATACGGGTCTGCTTCAGGAATGGTTGGGAGATGAACAGATGAATCACTTAATGATTCCATGCTGCACCGCTCAGGAGCCACCCTGCTTGACCCTGGGGCAGGAGAGCTGTGGGAAGATGACAGAGTATCACTCCCATGTCTCCCTGCTTTCACCATAAGCATGAACGTGTGACCTAGGCACTGGCTGGTCTTTTAGGGCCTTCCTGGGCTGAGCCCAGCATTCTGTCCTCCCGAGGGTACACCTGGGGATGCGGTAAAGCCAAGGCCCTACGCCCCTGCCTGCTGTCTCAGTTCAGGGCGGATCCCCAGCCTCCTCTTTGTTGCATTCTTCTTGGTCCAAGTGTCCACCTCACTGCTGGGACAATGCAGAGCAGCCGGAGCAGAGAGGGGTCCCCATCTTAGTCCTCTTCTCACCCCAACACCGGCAGCAAAGATGTGCCCGAGTCTGGAGCACAAGCCCACAGCTTTCCACATGTATCAGCTTCTGACTTGAACCTGGGGACAAAATGTGTGTGTCAGTGTGAGTGACTGTGCATCCTTGTGAGTGTGTGTGTGTGTGTGTACACGTGTGCTTGTACAGATAGGCTGGTTCTCAGGCTCAGGGTATCCAGAGACACCAGACAGAGTTTGAAGTTCAGTGCATCCAATCCCTTCATTTTATAGATAAAGAGACAGTTTATTTTACTCAATAGGAGTCTTTCCCTGATGGGATGTCAAAAGTGTGTAGGCAGACCCCATGGCCCCCAGGAGGAGGGGTCCCTGCTGGCCTCCCTGCCTCCTCCACCCCCATGTGGTCTAGAGCCCTTCCTCTCCTCACAGGCAGCTCTCTCCTTTCGTCAAAGCCCTTGTTAGATACCAAGAAACAGAAGACACCATTGAAGATGCAAAGATCCTTTTCATCATCTGTGGTCCCCATCTGTCCTGCCCCTCCCCACTGTGCAGCCCAGCCTCTCCCAGCAGGCTCACACTCTACCATACACCTTGAACCTTTTGTCCTTCTCACGTAGCTTTGTAACAACCTTGAACGTATGGTCTCATTGTCCCCACTTTACAGGTGAGAAGACTGAGACTCGGAGAAGTCAAGTGACTTGTCCGCAGCACCCAGTGGTACCCGGTAGAAGTAGGATTGGAACCTCAGCTGTCTGGACCCCCAAGTGTGTGCTCTAAACCAGCAGGGTGGGGACAACTCTGGGGTGAATGCACAGTGTCCTGTGACTCTCAGGCTCCTCTGGGCCACAGAGCTTCCTGGAAGGAAGCCCATGGCAGCTTCTCTCCCCAGCCCTCTGTCCACACTCCAGAAGCACTCAGCCTGAGCTGATAACGGTGGCAGGTGCTCGTGAAATGGCTCTGACACCACAGAAGCCCTCGGAGGGGTCAGCCTGGGGGTGTCTGCAGAATCCAGAGCTCCCCTCCACCCCCACCTTTGGGAGGGCTCTTCCTGCAGCAGCCCCACTGGCTCCCGCACGACGGGCGGCCCCAGAGTCCTGACTCCCAGCTGTCAGCACCAGCACGCCTCATTCAGGAGCTAAGCCCTGGCACTTCCCATTCTACGAGAGGCCAAGATTCCTTCCAGAGAAACATTTCATCTGTCTCTGAGCCCAGAGCCTTGTCCCCCATCCAGTGTCTTCATAGTTCAGATTCCTGTCGCTATGAAGAGGTTGGCACCTGCGAGCAGGAACACTTCCAGCTGAGTTCCATGAGAAAGGTGATGCCTATGCCATGAAATACCAGGCCCTCGAGCCCTAAGGGCCAATACAGGATTAGAAGGCAAATTCTGGAGACCACTGATCCAACCCAGATATGCCAGGTAGCCCCTGTGATGGAGCAGTCGGATTTCCATCCCAGGCAAAGGTCTGGGGTGGAGTCAAAACCTGGGGACAAGGGTCTGGAGCTGGAAGAGATGAAAACAAAGGAATGTTGGCTGCAAGTGAAGCAGGAGCTGGGGATCCTACATGTGAGGGAGTCATGTGTCATCCGGGGTTACTCTACAAAATCCGTGCACCAGGAGAGACCATGCACGGTCAAATCACCTTGACTCCTGCCTCAGAAGGTACCACGCTGGAGACTGACAAACTGTCTCCCGTTTAGTCCCGCCAGCTGCAGAGGCTCAGTTCCCAGGAGCAGAGGCTCACTCTGGGCCAGCATGCTTCAGGGTGGCTGGGTTATATTTAGGGACCATGTCGTGCAAAAGGTGTGTACTTTAAGCCCGGGACTCGTGCTCGCACACAACTTAGGAAGACGCGTGTCTCCCGGCACCCAGGGCACGTGTACACTAAATAGACAGCTGGCATTGCCCCCATGATGGCCCCTAAGCTAAGGGTCGCACAGTGTGACTTTGCCGAGCATTCCCGGGCCTGGCTGTGCCTGGGGGGGCCAAGTAACAGGATCAGGGTGAACACCACTCAGGAGCTGAGGGGCTGCCCCAGAGGCTGGAGCCCTGTGCGCCTAGGCCACCTTTGCTCTGCTGTTCAAAAAGTTTCTCATTTCAAAGTGCTCCCCAATGGCAGTCTCTTCACTACACCACATCCGGGGGCAGCCAGGCTTGCAGTCACTTTCTGGCACAAAACAGTGAAGTTTCTCTAGCACGATGATACTTTTAGAGCTGCTTCCCTCTGCCCCCGTCTGCACTGAGAGCTAGCATTTGTTAAGGGGGTAGTTGACCCTACGGATTGGAGGTGTTCCGGCTATTGAGGAAGGATGCTGTGACTGTATGGGGAGGGGAGGAAGGCAGAGGGTACTTAATGATGGCAAAGCAATAGTAGGGAAAGAAGAGCAGATTGGACCTGAAATGCTCCTGTTGGCAGAGTGAAGGACAGCCCCAGGACTTGGCAGTTGTTTAAAACAGCCAAGAAAAGGGAGAGGACACCGAATTGTGCCTAGGTTGCCATCGCTTGAAACTCTTTCTCCAAATGACTGATTTTCCCTGAAAGTCCATTTGAAAGCATAGGTAACTGGCATTGTGCAAATATTTATAACAGTATTTTAAAATTCGTTTCTTTATGACAAAAGTAGTGCAGTGGTTGTTAGGAAAAAGCTAAATATCAAAGATACAGAGGATCAAGAAAGTGAAAGTCCCCCTGTGATTCCACTGTGCTGGAAAAAAACACTGTTAAACAGCTTAGGATATTTATACTAGGGTTTTAATCAATCGTTTATTTACATAGGAAAGGCACGTGCAGGAGGGGAAGCACGTGTTTAGCTTGCCTTTCCGCTCTCCTTATCTGGAGAGAACCTTGCCAGGACTCTTTTAGACCAAGCCTCATTGTCCACCTGGTGGCACTACCTGCATTTCCTGGCGGGCTGGAGTTGCCCAGCTCTGGGCTGCCTTCCCAGTTCAGGAGTGGAGATCTCAGCCCTGTAACCCCCCTCCTACTCCCCACACCCCAGTCACCTCTCACAGGTGATTGCGATGACATCTGAGTCTTTCCCCAGGACTCCTCTGGACAGGCAACACCCCCAGGCCACCCCGAGTCCTGCCCTGTCCTTAAGGTGCAAGGATGGTCAGATTCTCAGTCCCACTCTTGTTCAGAATCTTCTGTTCATCGTAATATAGTAGAACGTGGGCTGAATTTGGCATGGGGGTTGGGTTGGGAAAACGCTGGTGCTTCTGGAACACTTATGCCATTGAAAGAGTTTAAATACATTTACATCTTTCATTGTGAGGTTAAATAACTCAAGGTTACACAGCTAGTCAGTGGGAGAGGTGGTCCTGAAAGCCAGTCCGGCTCATGAAGAATTAGAAGACCTTGGGTGGGGTCCTTACTGGGGTTGTGGGTTGCGTGTCCTTGGGAAGGCTGCTTCCCCTCCCGGGGCTCAGTGTCCTCATATAGAAAGCCAGGAGTGTGTTGGAATCACCCACGAGGCTTTAATGAGTGGATGCCTGAGCTCCATCTGGGGTTTCAGATTTAATCAGTGTGGGATGTGGTCCGACCATCTCACCTTATGTGGTGGTTCTGCTGCTGGGCTGGTAGTCCAAGGGGTCCAGGTGTGGAGGGCCAGGCCTGGACTGCCCCTCATGGCAGGCTGATGTTGCTGTCCGCCACTTTGTCTCCTCTCCCTAGGTCTGGTTCCCCAGACGAAACATTCTCCTGCCTGAGAGGGTGTTAGAGCCCCAAAGCTGTGGGTTCACACCTCCATCCTATCATTTGGTGACCTCAGGCCAACTGCTTAACCTCTTTGTGCCTCCGTCTCCTGACCTATGAGATGAGCAGGGAAATAAGGCCTCCTCACAGGCTTGTTGGGAGAACGAGATACTAGGTGCAGAGCAGCGCGCACAGAGCCTGGCAGCGGGTCAGGTGCTTTCTCTGTTTCCTTTCCTACTTCCTCCAGAGAAGCTTCCTCAGTGATTGTGGCCAAGCAGAATGACTTCCACTCACTCTGTAACGATGTAGGTATGAGTTCAAAGGATCACATGGGAGACTTCACTGGTGGCTCGGTAGTTAATAATCCGCCTGCCAATGCACGGGACACAGGTTCAATCCCTGGTCCTGAAGATCCCACATGCCACAGAGCAACTAAGCCCGTGCACCACAACTACTGAGCCCTCGTGCCACAACTACTGAAACCTGTGTGCCTAGAGCCCGTGCTCCGCAACAAGAGAAGCCACCGCAATGAGAAGCCAGCGCACTGCAATAAAGAGTAGCCCCTGGTCGCCACAACTAGAAAAAGTCCATGTGTAGCAACGAAGACTCAACGCAGCCAAAAATTAAAAAAAAAAAAATTAAAATGGATCACATGGAAGAGTCTTGAGTGTCTCAATAAAGAGAAACCAGGAGAAGGTTCAGGCAGAAGCACCCAGGGGATATAAAACTTTTTTTTTTTTTTTTTTTGCAGATTAGGGGGTTGTCTCTGTGACCTTATCCTTCTCACCGAACCTCTCTCCCTGAGATGCCCAGATGCAGAACTTGCAAATCTTTGCCAGCCACTTAACCTTTGGCAGAAGCTGGGGGAATCACCGCTCTCAGATCCAGGCCATCTCAGCCAGGTGGCGGGCGCCTTCTCCATCCCTGCCCCCTTCCAGACGCACAGAAAACTCTCCTGCCCTACCCCATACACACACTGTCCCTTTTTTCTCCCAAGGGTTAGGTTGTGACTCACGTTTCTGGGGGCTCCATGGCTGAGTTTTCCAAGGCTTGTCCGAGGGAGGCCCAGCTCCTTGTTCAGGACTCACTCTTTGCAGAGTCTCCAGGTCCAGCTCTGCCTGGTGTGAATGCAGCTTAGAAGGATCTCTGCCTCCAGGGATGGCACGAGTCCTAAGCAGGGGAACCAGACACACCTGCGGCCCTCCTTTGTTTTTTCACTCGTGAGCTCTGGGATCTTGGGCCTGGTGTTTCCTCGCGAGAGGAGCTCAGACACACGTTAACCTGTTTGACTCCATTCTCCTATCCTGCTTGGTCATAGGGCACGATTACTTCCTCATACTGAGAAAAAGAGCTGAGGTGGTGGATGGGTCAGGATCAGAGTGGAATTTCTGGGCCTCCCACCCAGAACCTTGGAAATAGCGTGGTCCACCAAGCCTGCAAGCCTGACTCACAGCCTTGGCTCAGCTGCCGGCTGACTGCCATCTTGGGCAAATCCACAGCTTCTCTGGACCTCATTTACACAGCTGTGCCGAAGGCAGTTGGTCTAAATCAGCCATTCCTAAAAGTGAATTATTTGGTACACTAGTTTGGCACGCTTCTCAAAAAAAAAAAAAAAAAAAAACCAAAAGGAAAATTCTCAAGGGTCAAATAAGTTTGAGGAATACGATAAACCCCACCCCCAATTAGCACATCGTAATATATGTATCAGCCTGTTAAAAGGCCCTGAGAGAACCAGGAACAAAGAGGCCAGTTTGGCTTTGTTTAACTCACTTTTTCCTAAACTCGGTTGACTATGAAACTTTTCATTTTTGTTAACATCCTGGAGCACGAGTGATTGGAGAGCACCACGTGGGAAATCTGGAGGTGGGCCTCTCAAACTTGAAGGTGTGCACAAAACGCCAGGGGCTCTTGTTAACATGCAGATCTTAATTCAGCAGGTCTGGGGTGGGGTCTGAGATTCTATTCATCCACCACGCTCCCAGGTGATGCTGACAGTACTGGCCCAGCGACCACGTATTGCGTCCCCAAGGGCTGGTTCCTAAGGTTCTGCTCAGCTTCGATAGTAGAAGCAGTGCAGAAATGGTGCCTCGGGGCCCTGGGCTTCAAGAGAACTGGGTTAGGGTCCTACCCCACCATTTAGCAATCTTATGACCTTGAACAAGACGCTACTTCCCTGAACATTTGTGTTCTCATTTTTAAAGTTTAGATATAAATAGTACCTGCTCCGTAGGATTGTCTGAGGATTAAATAAACTAGACCTAGCCCATGATAGGAACGAAATATATATCGGGCATCATTAATAATAATAATACGACATTGGCCTGGCCCCATCTGTAGGCTGACACCACCTCTTCACCTGCCCCGCCTTCACTTGCCCGGCTTCCCACAGACCTCTGTCCTCCCAGCACTACAGCACTGCTATCTCTACTTATGAGATTTTACATGACCTCTCTTCTGTAGCTTTCAGGGCATCAGAGGAGCTGAGAGACAGCAGCTCTCTTCTGGAGATTACAGACAAATCTTGCTAGCGGCTGCTAATAGCACAACCCAGTCCAGCGGAAGCAGATGACACGAGTCCTTCCTGACCCTTTAGGGTCCTCATAGACGGGAAACACCAGCATCATCCCACACATTACCTGGGTCACAGGCCCTGCCAACTGCTATAGAATTTGTGTGTGTGTTGCGTGCAACTTCTGTGACAGTATGACTCTCATTTAATTCCCCTTTGTGTTCCTTAGTGTTTCTGCAACTGAATTGCATGAAAATCTTCATATACATATATTCACACGGTAGAAAAAAATCCTGAGTCAGCAAAGCCTGTCTGTTTTTGGATTCCATTAAGCTCCCTGCTTGTGTGTAGACAGCAGATTAGGACCACATAACCCTGGCTGCCCCGATCTCGCTTCATCTTGGAAGCTAAGGCCAGAGGTGGAAAGGAGGATCATTATTTATTGATCACCTTTCAGTGTTTGGCTCCTGACACACATCATTAAGCCTCTCGGCAACCCTCTGTGATAGGTATCAGTATTCTTATTTATTAGGCTCAGAGAGGCTAATTAATTGCCCTAAAAACACAGCTAGTAAGCAGTGGAGCTGAGATTAGAGCTTAGGGTGATTTGACTTTATTCTCACTATATTTTCCTCTGTTCCCAAAACGCATGGCAGAAGATGATTGCCTACAGCTTCCAAGTTTTACCTGTGATTAGAATACCTGTAGAGAGAATAAGTCCTCTCTCAGCTTGATCCCTGTCTTAGGTCAAGTTCTACATCTGGACCAATCAGATCTGACCATCACCCCATCATGCAAAGACGGCAGCATCTGCTCCAACCACATGTGATGGGGGGTGGGGGTGGGGTAGAGAAGAAAGAGTCAGTGCTGAGAACGAGGTGCTGGGTGGGGTCCATTCTGCCTGCCAGTCTATGGAATACCCCTTACTACGGGCAGTAACTGGAAACAGTGACATTTAAAGCCAGATGAGGAGGAGAACTTCACCTTGACCAGATCCAGGCACCACCTTCTGACCCCTGTGCTGGTCAGCACAGCCAGCACCCCACCTGAAGCAGTTTGGCCATCTCCAGCAGCCTCGCCCCTGGAGGGTCCCAGGGACAGAAGCAAATCATATCCCCACTTCTTGCCTCTGGCCTAGACCTAAGTCATCCCTCCATCTGGTCACAGAGGCTGATGCATGGTGAGGTTTGTCAGGCTGAGCACGCACGGCTGCGCACAGCTGGGAGGTTCTGGACCCCTGGATCCCTGCCACACTGTGTCACCTGCTTAGTCTCTCTGCCCCTCAATTTTCCCAGTGATTGAAGGGTGCGTGAGCATAGGACCCTTGGTACGGGCCCTTGTGAGAAACCATGAAAACTAAGACTTTCTGGAATCTTCATGGAGTTGCAGGGTAAAATGAGGTGAAGTACAAGGTGTTTGTCAAGCATTCCACCCAGCTTCTAAAAATTGACCTTGGAGAGCCTCTCTGACCCCCATCACCAACAAGTCACCAAGAGGCACAAACTCTGTTCAAAGCTGACAGCGACCACCCTGACGACTGTGCCCTCCACCGTGCAGAGGGGACTGTGCCTAAGGAATAGCCTGGGCTGCCTGTCTGCGCCACACTCAGCGCCTTTCTCTCGGTGCCACTACGAGCTGGTTTTTAATTATCTTTCTGGACTGGGGCCAGGCCTGTTGGAGAACAATGGCCACCTTTGATCCCACTATGTTATCTCTGAGCTGGGCCACTGGCCTTCAGACCAGGAGGAGCTTCTCCTGCAAACCAGGAGGGAGCGGGAGCTGGCTACCTCATCCGCACTTCTGTGGCTGCGGCGCTGACGTGCTTCACAATCCCACCCTCTTTGTAAACGTGGTTTCTGGGAGTGCCTCACTGAACAAGGCGAATGGAGGCTTTTATTAATTTTCGAACAAACAGCATTAGGATTATTTTCCCTTTAATTACGGCAGCTGGTGTTCACCGAGCACCTACTCTGCACCAGGTCCTGTGTTTCACACGCGTCACCTCATTCAAGACTTGCAGCTGTGTGCGGCGGGTACGTTTCTACCCCCATTTCACAGATGAGAGGCTCAGAGAGGGGAAGCCACCCTCCCCCGCCTGAGGTTGCCCAGTGGCAAGAAGATAGTGCTGGGATTCCAGTCCAGGCGGTCCAACCCCCGCATCTACCCTTTAGCCGTCACCCCTTCCTCCCCACCTTAGAATTGGGTGTGTATTCAGTTCTATGGACCTAGAGCAGGTATTGGGAAAACACCTCAAAATATCTCAAGCTTCTGACCTAACGTTCACCCACGCCATCCCAGCAACCTGTGCTCACCTGCTTCTGAACAACAGAAGGGCTGGGTAGGGTCAAGGTGCCGTCTTCCCCCTGCTACAGCGAGGAGCTAGGGCCAGGGCTCAGCAAAGGCACAGGATGGGAGGGCTAAGCTCCTGGGCAGCTTCGGGCATGTTCTCTAGCCAGAGAACATGCCAGATGTTCTCCACTGGATGTCTTAGGAAGGAGATGGCTTATTTTTTCTTTATGTAGGAGAGAAGAGTCTGGAAAGAGGCAAAGAGGGAACGGGTGAGAAATGGTAAGAGAGGAGCAAGACACTTCCAACAGCAGACTTTCCTGCCTTCTGCTGTTTATTGTCTTCCGTGGCACCTTGCGGCTTCTCCTCCTCCTCTGCTCTACCTCACCCCCCCATTTCTACCATACGCTACGTCGGATAGACTGAGAGTCTTGGGCCAGTACTTCTTCCGGGGACGCAGGGAGAGGGACGTGTCACGTGTGGGGTGAAGCCACATGGAGAGCAGGTGGTGACTCCAGGGGACAGGCCTACGAGGGTGTTGGTCAAGAATTCACTGGAAATTGTTTCAAAAAAGAATTCACTGGAAATGAGAAATTGGATTGAGAGCAGTGTACCTGCAGAAGTCCCAGGAACTGGGCAGGGAGGATAACTGCTGGTGGGATGGAAGGGCTAAGCAGGCGCCCTAGATGTTAAAGGAGAAGGTGAGCTCAGAGGCAGGAGGGCTCAGACACAGCCAGGAGGCCGTTCTTGGGTCTGACTCAGCCCCTCTTTCCCTGCTGTGCTAGTATGGTGTGTAGCGTACACAGATTCCCAGTAGATCCCTATTAAGTAAATTATGTCTTGCAGGGTCCATTTGGAGCCAAAATACTATATAAGATCCATGGGAAGATCCCAGGCTACAAACCAAAATCAAACTATGCATGGGGAGCTTATAAAGGATGCAGTCTCCCTTTTCATTCCCTCCTGGCCCCATGAAAGTTTTTGCTTTTTCTCTTTCTCAGGTTTTCTCCTAAACGAATTCCCCCCAGTAACTGATCCCAACTGGTAAACTTCTTTTATCAAATAATTGTTCCCTATAATCTAGAATTCTCATCAGTACAAGCTTTTATTTCTCCTGTTCCTTTAAAACAAATTCTATTACTTTTTATGTCCTGGACTTGAGATCCCCCAAACTCTTGCTCTCTCTCTCTCCTGCTTTATTGAGATATAATTTACCTACCATAATATTCAGTCTTTTAAAGTATACAGTTCAGTGGTTTTTAGACTATTCAGAGTTGTGTAACCATCACTTTATAAATCCCAGACATTTTCATCACCCCAAAGGGAAGTCACTCCTGATTTCCTTTTCCTCCGAGCCCTTGGAAAACACTAGTCTACTTTCTGTCTCTATTGCTTATTCTGGACACGATATAAATGGAATCGCACAATATGTGGCTGCCTTTTGTGTCTGGCTTTTTTTTTTTCTCACTTAGCACAATGCTTTCACAGTTGATCCACGTTGTAGCCGGCACCCTTACTTCATTCCTTTTGTTGTTATTGAATAATATTCCATTGTGTGGCCATACCGCTTTGGTTTATTTGTTTATTAGCTGATGGATATTTGAGGTAGTTCATTTTTTAACTACTAGGAATCATGCTGCTATGCACATTCATGGAAAAGTTTGTGTGTGACCACACCTCTTCATTTCTCTTGGGTGGATGCCTAGGAGTGGAATCGCCGAGTCACATGACAACTCCATGTTTAACATTTTGGGAAACTGTCAATTTGTTTTCCAAAGTGGCTGCAGCATTTTACATCTCCACCAGCAGTGTTTGACAGTTCTGATTTCTCCACATCCTCACCAACACTTGTTCTGCCTGTCTTTTCCTTTTTTACTCCCAATCTCATTAAAAAGGCGATTTTCTCTTTTTACTCCTTCTCTTTGGCCCTTTGATGAATAGATTGTCATATAAGCCAGGGGTTGAAAATTTTTCTCCTGAAATAAATATCAACATGTCTAAACCCTTCATTTCTCTTAGAGTTATTTCTGTTTGCTCTAGTTCGCAAACTCAGACCCACTTCAGAAAGGAGTTTCCCCAACCCTGGTGGGAAAGAGACTAATATGGAAAATGCTTCTTCTCTTGGTTCCTAGAGAAGCTGCACACAGTGTATGTCTATGCTCCTTGTTCCTTGGAGACAGGAGATTGAAGAAGGACAATCACAGTTCAAGTAGTACTAACTAGTCCCCTCGGAGCTCAGGCAGGAATAGCCACTATCTGTCACAATTCTACTAGCAAGTTCCTGGCATTTAATTTACTTTCTCCCGGAACCCCCAGGGCAACTGCTAGGAATCTCTCCATCTTCTAGATGAAGCTACTTGCCTGAGGTCACCCAGCTGATAAATGATAGAGCAAAAATTCCAACTTGGGCCAGGCTGTGCTCGCCTCTTCCATCCTGTGACTGACTTAGGGGCTGCAGCAGGACTCTTTTCCCACATCTCCCGTTGCCTGCCGGTAAACTGAAGCCCTGCAGTCCCAGCCCCAGCCCCTCTCAGGCCTGACTTGGGCTTCCAGGGCCTGCCCAGGCTGCTTGGGGCTTATTTGGCCAAAACTCAGCTCTAGATTTTGCTTTAGCTGTTTTCTTTTCCACGTCATTGTTTCCCTAGGATGTCTGCCTTCCCAAAATAGCACCGGGGCATTCCAGGTAAACTCAACATCCGACCAAAATCCCCATTCAGCCCGAGGGGTTCCGGCTTGCCACTGTTTTCCTCCCTTCTTTTGATTACTGTGGCTTGGGACAGGCTCATGGTGGAGCCTGGACAGAGAGCAAAGTGGGAGGAGACGAGGAGGGGGCTTGGCCTTGCTCTCTTGGAAGCCGGCCAACTGACCTCCAACCGGCTGCACCAGCACTAAAAAGGGTGGCCATGCCCCTGGCCTTGGCAAATGTTATGAGGACTGGAGGATAGAACTGGGCAGGGTCTTGTGGCCTATGTCACTCTGATCAGAGAAAGCAATAAAATACTGTGGACCTAAATTCCTCTCTGACTTTTAGAGGCAGCATGGCGCAATGGACAAACACTGGCTCTGGATGAAAACAGAGCGGGCTGAATCCTGGCTCGAGTGCTTACCAGCTGTAAGCCATAAGGCAGCTGTCAGTCATATTAGCAACTCGTTTATCACTTGGAGCCTCTGATTCCTCATCAGTAAAGTGGGGATGATAGTGCCCACCTTGAGCAACGAGGACTGATGGATGCAAAGCTCCGGAGAGGGCCAGACCCACGGTAGGCACTCAATCAATACAGGTTAGTTTCCTACCTACTTCCTAGAGTTCAGAAGAAAAAGTTGCCTGTTTTTTCCTTGCCTTTTTTTAACCTTTTTTTTTTTTTTATAATGAGAACAAATAAGATCTCTTTTAGCAAATTTCAAATATACAATACAGTATTATTAATTATAGTCACCATGCTGTACATTAGATTCCTAGAACTCAGTCATAACTAAACATTTTACCAACATCTCCCCGTTTCCCCATCCCCAAGCTTCATTGCCTTTGGTGGCATTATTACCCAAGTATTGAGAAGGTCCTGGGGGCCAATTAAGGGAAGTGGGGAAAAAAAGCTTAGAATTTCATCAGACAGGCAGGGGCAGCAGTATCTAACGTTGCTTGTTTATGTACCCCAAATATAATTTTCTAAAACTATCCACTCCCACCTACAGCACGTTTTAAAAATGAAGTCTAGAAATTGTTTATCTAGGCTTAAATAGCTGTAAAGAGTGTGATTTCTGGCATATTGCAAATATTGACATTTAAAGCCAGCTGTTACATCACACTTTTAAATTTATCCCATGAAATATACCATCTATGATTTGATACCCACTGTGATCCACTTAAAAATGTATGAAAGAGCTCATGTAACATTCAGAAACTTATATCCTTTTCTCTCCTTGAACGTGTGTTACTCTTGCCACTTCCTCCACAAATTTCTGTCTCAACGTACTTTGATGCTTCCAAGTATTTTATTGATCACATTTAAATAAATGGAGAGGACTTCCTAGGTGGCACAGTGGTTAAGAATCTGCCTGCTAATGCAGGGGACATGGGTTCGATCTCTGCTCCAAGAAGATCCCACAGGTTGAGGAGCAACTAAGTCCATGAGCCACAACTATTGAGCCCATGTGCCGCAACTATTGAGCCCATGTGCCGCAACTACTGAAGCCCACATGCCTAGAACCTGTGCTCCACAACAAGAGAAGCCACCACAACGAGGAGCCTGTGCACCACAATGAAGCGTAGCCCCCACTCGCCGCAGGCTCTGTGGGTATAGAATCTTCCAGAGAATTGTCCTATGTTGGGTACCCCCTCTTTTGCAAAGCAGAGAGACCCGAGCCTGTGAATGCCAGCCAAGTTTTGAGGGTGCTCTTTCTTTGCATTTTCATTCACTCCCCAAACAACATACCATCAATTTCTGTCTCATCCAATAAGGTAGCCACTGGCCACAAGTGGCTATTAAGCACTTGAAGTGTGACTAGTGCACATTGAGATGTGTTGTAATTATAAAACACACACTGGATTGAGAAGACTTACTATACAAGAATGAAGGTAAAATATCCCATTAAAACTTTTAATATTGATTACATGTTGAAATGGTAATATTCTGGACATGTTAAGCTAAATAAAATATAGTATTGAAATTAATTTCTCCTGTTTCTTGTTACTTTTTAAATTTGGTTACTAGAAAATTTAGAACTGTGTAGGCGACTTGCATTACGCTTCTCTTTGACAGTGCTAATCTAAATGGCTACTTAAACTCTCTGCCATAGTTTCCTCATCTGTAAAATGGGGATAACAGCAATACCTTCCTCATAGGATTGCTCTGAGGGTAAAACGAGTTAATTTCTGTAAGACACTTAGAACAATACCTGGGATATAACATGTGCTTTTCAAATGTCTGTATAATATTAAATAAAGGATGCTTACCATAGTTGGCATCTAAACTCCTTGTATTAGCCCAGGTCCCCTAAAAGCAGAATTTGAAGCTCAGAGGCTAATGTTTTACTGGAGGATATAATCCCAGGGAAACAGGACGGGGGGTGCGGTGGGGTGAAGGGAAACGAGGCAGGGAAGGAAGGAAGCAAACACAAGGTGGTGTATTGTGGAGCTGGCCGCAGCTTCACAAGAGAATGTGTGGCTGGGTGCTTGGTCACGTGAACCCTCTAGAAAGGCTGTACGGAACCACTGCACCGTGGAAGAGTTGTTGGGGCTGGGGAGGGGTCAGCATTTCATCTGCCAGTTCCTTCTCATTTTCCGTTTCACTTTGGTTAAAGTTTGTTATTTGTGGTATTAAGTCCTTTGCACTTTCTGGTCATATCATTGGGCCCCTCTGGGCAGCAGCAGGGCAGTCAGAGACTCCAGGAATTTAGATGAGCTGGACCTGGGCGCTGGAGCCACTGAGGCCCTGGCGAGGCAGGTGTCATGGACGTCTTGATGAAGTCTGACCCTTATCGCTGGAGGGTCAGCCAGCAGGGTCAGATGAAGCAATGGCAGTGGCAGTGAAGCTTTACAGCTGTGGGGAGGTCACCCTGCAGTCGGGGCTGTTTCAGCTAGGAGTCATGGCGAGCAGCCCAGGGGCAGAGAGGGGGCAAGAGGAACTGGAGAGGGAGGTGCATCGTTGAGGCCCAGGACACCCCTCCCCTGAGATCCTGACTCATTCTTACTGCTGGTCTTCTCCCCTTGGACATCTCATAAACATCTCAAGTTTAGCATCTCTGAGACAAAAATCTGGATTTCCATCCCCAAATCTCTCCCCTGACCCCAGACCCTCCACTTCCTGTTTTCTCAGCCCACTTGCTTCAGCCAGAAGTCTGGGTGCCATACTGGACTCTCCCTCCTTCCCAGCCCCACAGGCCTTCATCGGCAAGTCCGGTCAATTCTACCTGCAAATCCAATTGCAAAGTCATCCACGTTTCTTCATCTCCACCCAACGGCCAGGCCACCAGAGTCTCTTCCTCAACTATTGCAGTAGGTTAACGGTCTTCTTGCGTCCCCTCTTTCCTCCCTCCAATTCTTTTTCCACATGGCAGCCAGAGTAATCTTTTTGAGTATAAAAACCAAATCATGTCTCTTTGCTGTTTTAAAACCTTACGGTGGCTTTCTAGTGCCATTAGAAACAAAGTCAAACTCCTTATCTTGATGGACAAGATTCTCTACAACCATCCTCCTTTCTGTCTCCTCCTCACCTTGAGACCCTCCCATCCTTACTCCCTGTTAGCCAGCCTCATTCTTTCCTGACTCACACCCAGTGCTTTCTTGTTTTAGGCACCAACCGACAGCATAATGTCTGCTTCTATTTTGTCAATAAAGTTTTATTAGAAAACCGGCAACACAGATATTTATGGACTATGAAGTCTCATGTGTTTACTATCTGGCCTTTACAGAAAAAGTCTGCGGACCCCTGTGTTAGGGCTTTGACTTTGCCTCAGGCTTTCCCCCAAAATTTGGCCCAGCTGGTTTCTTGACTTGGAACTCAAATAGAGCTTCCTTGACAACCATGCTTTAATAGAAGCTTTTCTCACAACCCCCACTGTCATCCCCATCCCTTTAGTCTTCATCCACTCTGCTTCTGACCTTTCTAGCACTTTCTCAATTTGCTCTCACATATTTACTTCTTTATTTACCTATTTATTGTCCGCTTCCTCCTCTTATCACATGAAGCTCCGTTAGGGCAGGGCCCATGGCTATTTTGCTTGTGTCATGCCCCTGGTACCTCCAAGTGCCTTCTTTGCCTTTCACAGTGGTTCCCACCTTCCTCACCTCTGCCCTTGTCTGTGCACCTGTCCAGTGGCTCTGCTACTGCTGAGAACATCATGGGAGCAATGATGCTCCCAGAGACAGGTGAGTGTTGAGTTCATGAAAACAGCCCAAGAGTCACCTGGTTTGGGAGCACCCTCTCCAGATGGCTGCTGGAGCAAGTCCGCAGCAGAGGTATCTGCGGCTGCCTCTTCCACAGCCACCAGGGGGCCGTGCCACCTTCCAGGGTCCTGACTCCTTCCTAACTTCCTCAGCGTACAGGTCGGCCCGGCTCTGCTGAGCTGGGAATCCAGGCAGCAGCCACAGCTTTAGGAGATGGAAGAAGCAGGCCTGGTGTCCCTTCTTGGGGACAGGCCATGGGAGCCCGTGGACATATCAACGTGAGATGCAGAGGCAAGCGCACTGGCTTCAGATATACACGGGCAGCCACAGGGTGGAGGGGGCAGAGCAGGAAGTGGCTTATAGAACCACTCCCTCTGCTTCACAGATGAGAACACAGAGATCTAGAGAAAGGAGGTAGCTGATTAAAATTAGAACCAACTAGAACTCAAGTCTCCCCCATTCTCCGGTTCTGCCCCTCTAGGCTGAATCTTCTAGGCTGTTTTTTTCTGGGCAGTATCTAGAATAGCAGAACACAGGTAGGATTTTTCAGGAAAACTTTCATGGAGAAGGCTTGAAAGAGCATGGATTCAACCTGAACAGACCTGGCCTCGAATCCTGGGTACCCAATATCTGTGAGGCCAAGGCTAAGGCCCCACACCTCTTTGAGCCTCAGTTTCAGGTCCATAAATTGGAACAAGAGTCCCTGAATTGCTGGGAAGTTTTGAGGATTAAATGAAGTAACACCTAAGAGGTGCCCAGCAAGTACCAGACACCTAGTAGACATGTGGGTGTTCCATCAATATTAGTTGAATTTTCAGCAGCCAAGTTGACAGAGGAGAGGGCACAGGCAGGAGTTCAAAAATCCGTGGGTTATAACAGCCTCTATAATAACTACAACTAAATTCACAGGTGGAAGAATCCATGACAAATCCTTTCCCATCCCATCCCCTCCATCCCGACCTCCAAGAAGGCTGATACAGCTACTGTTTCTGGGCCACGTTTAGTAAGTAACAGATATGAACAAACATTTAACTCTGGCTCCAGGAAAATTCCGTGAACAGGTGTTGCGAGGATGATGGTCTCTCCTCCACATGTCTTCTGAGCAACCAGGATGTATTCTCCGAACATTTTACCTTCTGGGACCCAGGCCTCAATATTTCCCAACCCTGCACTAGTCTTTGGATATATCCTTAGGAAAGGCATTCCACCCTCTCTAGGCCATTTTATAATTATTCAGTGCAACATGCTATTATTATTATTATAACGTTTTGCTTTCCTGGAAGGCCAAAAAGAAATGTGTCTACACAAAATGTAGACATCTATTGCCTTAATGGACCACCAGCTGCCTAGCCCAGGGGTTAAAGCGATGGATGCCAAGGTCATGGGTTTGGTCTCATGTGTGCGGATAATATTCTCTCCCTCTTCCCTAGCCAGGAAGCCATCTGGGAACAAGGCAGGAGGGGCTCGTGTAACTCTATTAGCCCTTTCTGGGAGAAAAGCTCCAATGTATGGGCCACAGATGCCGGGTTATTAATGTTCTCTGTGAGCTAAAAGGACACTGTTTTAACATGAACATTTACGCGGAGATCCTTGAGACCTCACAGTGTCCTGCTTCTCTCAGATCCAGGTTGTCCAGCTGTGCTCTGAGGAATCCCGGCTGTTGGCAGAGTCTGCAGTGGGCAGCAGGGCCAAGCCACTCACCAGCCTCCCTCCAGAGAAGTTCAACCTTTAGCTCTTTGCACATTGGATGTCTCTGTAAGCTTCCATTTGAACTGAAACTTCTGCAGCTAAAAACCATTTCGAAAACTGGTACATTAGAGACTGAAAATAATGAAGATCAGCCTTTGTTCTAGGTGATCCATGTGTTATCCTGTGACATATTGCTCCTCCTTATACCCAGTTCAGCTGGTATCATTAGACCCATTTCACTGACGAGGAAATCAAGGCTCAGAGAAATGAAGGACTTGGCCCTAAAGAAGGAAGGAGCCTGGGACTGGAACCCAGGGCTGCCTGGCTGGAAGCATTTCCTCCAGACGCTGCAGAGTCACATCAGAGCAAGGTGGGAATAACACAGGCCCTTGGGCTGGAGATTTGGGTTCAAGTTGGGATTCGGCTTCTCCCTACCTGAGAGGTCCCTGCCTAGACATTTTATGTGTTCTGAGCCTCATTTTCCTCCCCCACTAAATGCGCATGCTAACAATCCCAGGGAGAAGAGGCACACACCACATCAAACCCTTGCGGTGCTATTTATGTGGAGTCTTAGGAAATAGCCCAGACTGCTTCCCTCTGGACCCCTCAATCCCCAGTGAGGCTGGGTGGGCACGGCAGCCAGCAGACTCCTTGACTCCCAATGACCCGGGCTTGGGGTTGCTGAACTGCAAGGGCAGAGTCTCCCTGAAGGGGCCAGAGCTCATAGCTGCTGGCAATCTGGGGCCGCGGGCCAGGCTCAGGCTCAAAGTGAGCGCTCTGCTCTCTGGGGTGAGACACATCCTTCACCCTGCAGACCTCTTTAATTAGCTGGGAGCCTTGGAGCAATACCTTCCACGGTGCTTATCAGTGCTTCCTGATAAAGTAATTAATGGGTTTCTCTTCTCCACTGAGCATCCTCCTGCCCCAGAGGGCTGAGCCGGGAAGGAAGGTGCTAATTAGTTCCTATGTGATTATCTGGTTGAAGAAACTGCTTCAAGTCTCTGCAAATCATCTTCAGCCCTAGCCCTCCCCTGGGTGAGACTCCAGCTCTCTGTTTATCCCTTTTGTTGGGTGCCAGCTCTGCCCACATAGTTCAGCCCCTTCCGCAGACAGCCTCTCTCTCTCTCTTACTGGCGGTATCGCAGGTGGCACCGTGGCACCCAGAGCCCTGCCTTGAGCCTATGAGCCATCCCCAGGAAGCTCTCAGGGAGGTTCCTGGAAGCACTTCAAAGCCAGTCCGGATCACCTAAGTCTGCCTCAGTGAAAAGAGCAAGGGCAGCAGAGTGGTGTGGAAAGAGCCCTCAGCTGGGGCCAGAGATTCTACACTGAGCTACGTGACCTTGGATAAACTCTGCTTTCTGTCCTTGTCTCACTTTTCTTAGCTATCAAAGAAGGGGTGGGTCTGTAATCAGGGATGGCAAATCCCCGATGCCAGCTCTGATGAACTGGCCTCAGCTCTGCTCTGACTTGCGAATAACGAAGCCACAGCCAAGCTCAGTGGGCAGAGTGAGTTGAAGAGGTAGACCAGTGATGCCGGTCATGGTTGATACAGGTGCCATGTTTTCCAACAGCAGCACGGCTGGCATTTGGGTGAGGACAATTCCTACTGTGTCTTACTGTGCCACACCTTTCAGGATGCTCAGCATCTTTAGTCAACATGCACTAAATGGCAAACAAACACCACACACTTTCAAAGGTCCCCTGAAGGCCAAGCTGTCCTTGGTGTTAAGAACCACAGGTAGGGAGATGGAAGTCAGAGTCGGGATTCTTTTGGCTGCAGGTGACAAAGACTGCACTTAAATTAGCTTAGCTAAAGTGGAAATTATTTGCTCATGTGATCGAGAAACCATGGGAGAGGCCCAGGTTACTTTTCTCCATCCAACAAAGACAATGTCTTCTCAGGGGAATTTGCAGTAGGGCAAGTTTTCCGTATGTTTGCCTCTCCTCACCTCTTTCTATTTGGGAGGAATAACAAAACCAATGAATAGCAAGACCTTCCCAACTATGGAAGCTGAGTGGGGGAGAGACAAGCCCCTTTTCTCACCCCTGCCATCTAGAATATTAGCAGGGACTTAAGTGTGGTCAGTTGTGGGCACCTGCCTGGGACTTGGAATCTAGAGAGGCCACACAAAGGCTCAAGGGTCCACCAGGGGTTATTCCTGGCAGGAGTATTGAAGTTGAGAGTTGGGGGTGCTAGGTGTCCAGGGCGATGGGTTCCAGCAGGGTAGTAGGGGGTCCAGTGGCAGTGGTAGCTGAGCAGCCCAGCTGACTGTTCCTCCGATGGACTTGGCTGAGCCATTGCCATCCTTGGTTCCTGCCTCTGCCCTGTTTTTCAGCCTTCCTGTTGATTCTGTGAGTGACCCAGTACCCTTCCAAGAAATGATTTTCCCTATTAAGTTAACCACAGTTGGTTTCTGTTGCTTGCAACCAAAACTTTCACTAATACAGTTGGAGTGGGGTATCTGGGCAGGATGGAAAAGCAAAAAGCAAGTGGGATGCTCTGAAGTCTCCAGGGGCTCGGGAGAGGCAGTTTGGAGTCAAAAGCCAACAGAACCCAAAGCCACCAAGGCAATTTTCCAGAGATTCTGTCGAAGACTGGGAATTCATTCCCATAGGGGCAGACTCACTTGTAGTTAAGGCTTGGCTTTTTGAGGCTAGTTCCTGGCACCCCATCTCATGATCTGCCTCTTTGCTACGCTCAGGTCCCAAGAGCAAATACAATGGCATATGGGATGAATCTATATTGTACTCACCACCCATAATGCCGTATTCTCTGCCACATAGGGCTAAATGGGCAGGTGACTCCACATTTGTCATTGCCAGTTCTGAAAAACAAGTGCCTGGACTTAAAAAAGTAATCACACCAGGGCCTGGGTCTTTCCCTCCTCCCTTCTCAACCAAGACACAGCAAAGAAGGTCTAAGGTTGTTGCCATGGAATCTGTGGGTGGGGAGAGTCCTCTCTGCAGTGGAGGTGACTATCATACCCTCCAGCAGGAAATGGCAAAAGATAAAACCCTAGACAGGGCAGGAGTCAGAAGCTATAGTAGGAAAAATAAGAACATCCTCTCTTAGAGCTGCAAAGCAAAGAGCCCTGGATGCGAAACTGGTTGTTTTCCTTGGGGGTCCTCTGCCTCACTGTTGGACCTCGGCTGTGGCTCTTTGAGTTACCTACTGAACCGTTCCCCCTCCCCACCCCCACCTCACATGTGCCTGGAAGTTGAGAGTCATGGGCAGAGATTAAGGATTGAGACCATACACTCTGGACTCTGAAGCCAGATTTCCTGCATCCAAATTCCAGCTCTGTCACAAACTGCGTATATTTGGGCATTATTAAGTAACTGTGCCTCCGTTTCCTCCCCTAGAATGATAAAAGTAGGGATGGCCGCCCCGTAAGATTAAATGAGTCATAAATATAATGTGCTCAGAATGGGGCCTGGCACAGAGTAGGATCTTAACATATGTCAACAAGGTCTTGGTTCCTCTGTGTGGTGCCTGGCACAAGGCTGGGTCTCCTGACCTGTTGAAGAAATGATCCGATTCTCCAGGGAATTCCTGAATGAGACCAGAAAATTAGGAAGAGCAAAGTCATCACAATCCGGATGGGCCCAAGGTTAATGCTCATTCCTTAGCCGAAGGGATAGATTGCTCAGTGGCCCCTGAAGTCTGCCCCCTCAGGAACCTGTGACAGGCCTGTGGGTGGGTGCGTGTGTGTGTGTGTCTGTGCGCGCACACACCCAGACACAGAGGAGGCCAGCCTCAGGCAGCCCACCCACTGGTACCAAGCACCTTCCTTATACCTCCAACAACTCCTAGCTTCAACTACCCAACTCCAGCTTCCACCTACCCTCCCAGGAACGGGATTCCATCAGTCACTTCTCTTAGCCTGCGAACCATTTCTATACCCTCAGGGTCCAAGATCAAGGCCCTGCCTAGAAGAGGGAGAACAGGCACCTGGTATAAACCAGCATTCTTAAATTCCCCCCACCCATAAACCCTCTTGCTTTTTCTTCTCAATCGTCTTAACACAGAATTCAGAAACTCAAGTGCAGTTGACTCCTTTGAGGTCTGGGAACATACAGCCATGACCTTGCTCCCATCGTGTCTCCTCGGGCCAGAATAAGACCTTAGCGACAATAAGAATAGGACAAATGTGGCTACTAATAGCAGTACTCATACACTACTTCCAACACACTCAGTGTGATTCCACATGCATTTTGTATATTAACTCTTTTCAATCCTCTCAAAATCTTGTGAGGCGAGTACTATAATCACTACCCCATTTTACGGAGGGAGAAACTGGATCACAAAGAAGTGCTAACTTGCCCAAGGTCACATAGTTAGTAAGAGGCAGCCAGTCTGGCTCCAAAGGCTGAACCATTAACCACTGCCAGATACTTCATTCCAAGCATGGAGAGGTTTATAGCACCCCTGGCCCCACCCCACATATGTAGTTCAAAAATAAGACTAGAACTAAATCATAAAAGAATGTGAGAAGGTGCAGCAGAGTTCTGATTGTTTCCCCTGATGACCACTTTAATGTCTTTATTTTTTTTTTTTAAATCTTTCCAAACATAGCTTTTCTCTCCAGCTTGGCTGGTGCCCTTAAGCATGGGCCGCTCTGCTTCACAGATAATCCAAGCGCTGCTTTCTCCTTCCTCTGGCCGGAACAGCCTCTACCTGAGAAGTTCAAGGTTGGTCAAGCCTGGGATTGGCTGCTGCCCCTTGGGAGTCATGGAAGGTGCTGCCTGGCTAGAATGGAAGTGGCTTTGGCCAGATATCTCTCGTTACATCTCTTAGCGTAATAGTGAATATTGACTATGTAATTAAACATATTATATATAACATGTATGTGTGTGTGTATATATATACACATATATATCTTTTTATTTCTCCTTTTGTGTTATTAAGGCATTAAATTAAATTTTGAAATTATGTGTGTAGTAGTTTATATTTTTATGAATTTCATTTCAGGATAATATAGAGGGTGTTATAAAATAGTTGTTACAAAAGGAGGGCATAGGGTCTGATGAGGTTAAGAACTGTGGAATTAGTTTGTCCTTTCAGCTTTGGTCTCAGCTGTCCCTGATAGATGCAACCTACCAAAATTCTAAGGCTTTCAAGATGAAGAGCTGTTACCATCCCTGTGGCAACCCAATTATTAATGTTGTGAGTCCCCATGATATGAATCCTTCATTTGGTCTCCAGCAGAAACGATGTTGTGCTCGGGCCCGTGTGGCATCTCAGTCCCTCCTAAATGACTTCTCTTGCTTTGGGAAGGACCTTGGGGCAGTGGGAAGACTGGGTGGTGGGAATCTAGCCACAGGCAGCCAGAATGGGGAAGGAATGGGGGCGGGGGTGGTCTGTAGAAAGAGCAGACTTTGAAGACAGAAGCCTGGGTTGTAGGCCCTGTGTGGCCACTAATCTGTGAATGGCTTTGGGCCTAATGCACAACATGAGGTGTCTGAGCTGGGTCCATCCAGTGCTGGCAATGTGACTCTGTGACTGGTTCTGTGGTTCTGCACTGTGGCTCAGAGCAGGCAGAGCAGTTAAAGAGCAAGTGTTTTAAAGTGAGAGTCTAGACTGCAAATCTTGGCTCCTCCATTTAAGAGCTGGGTGACCTTCAGCAAGTAACTGAACCTCTCTGAACCTCAATATCCTCACCTGTAATATGAGGATCAAAAGAGAACCCACCCTGTAGGGGACTTGTGTGCAATGAACAAGACAAGGGATGCAGCGCTCCTGGTACCTACTAAACGGGCATTGTTACCTGGACCTTGCCCACCACCAGAGGCTCCTGGCTTTCCTGGAGGGGTGCTTCTCTTACAACGTCTGTTGTGATGGGGCGTGCAAGGTGCCCACACGACTCACAGCGGTGCTCACAGCATAGGCAGCCTGTCCTCAGTCTATGCCAAGTGGCCTAGTCTGATACTTCTGATCTAAATGGCCCTGAACCAAAGCTAAAACCTTCTTACACTCCAGGTCACAGAAGCCCAACCAAAACCAAGACAAATCATCAACTTTAAAATGAAAGGGAGCCATGTTGAAGGCATATGGCTATTGAAATAAAAGGTTGCTATGAGCTCATTGGTCATTCATTTAACAAATAATTTTCTATGCCTAGAGCGGTGTGCCTGGAGCTCTGCCAGGGGACCCAGGCATCTACCATGTGCAAAGCAGAGTGGTTGCCACCATTTTCTACTTGGCTGCCAGAGGCATACAGAGTTTAACACTAATCACTTAGGAGTTTTCAAGCAACTTGCACAGCAGACCTGAGGAGTCGCTATCACTCCCATTATATAGATCAGGAAATGGAGGCTCTAAAAAGTTACATGTGTAGCTCAAGGTCAACCATCCCACTGGCAAGGGACAGAGCAAAAACTGACACCCAGGTCAATCTGGCATTGTTTCTACTGTGCCACACTTCCTCTCTGCACCGCATGGGGTGGTTTGGGTGGGACTTAATCTCCTGACTACGCTAATAAAAATGTGCTATTTCTGAATCAAATTGTGAGTGGCTGACTCTAGGGTCCCTGATCAAGCTAAGTGTCATTGGGATGGTGGGATGGTTGGGATGCTGTGTGTCTATTCCCCGCACTAAGTTGGTTCAGAAGGTATCAGGAGGAGAGAAGCTTGGACAAAGTCCAAGGCTGTGACACTCTCAGGGAGCAAGTAGATCCAGCAGACGTGAAGACCAATTTAGCCCTTGCCCCAGCTGCAGGCTTTTGCTATATCTGTACCTCAGCTATGCTACAGCTTGAAAGCGTCTCTGCCTGAAGGTAGGGGGCTGGGCAGGATGGCCCTGTGTGGTCCTGTCTCACTCTCAGAACCTTGATTATGAGTTGGTGACTCAGAGCTTCTTCACGGCTGAGAGGTGCTAATTGGTTCACATGCTATTTTCCAAGATGTGAGCTGGGAAGGGCCCTTCTGGCGCAGCCCATTCTAGAGTGTTCCCTAGAGTTGTCTGTGATCCTGGGGCAGGATATGCGGGAGGGGCAGTGAAGAGGAGAGAAGTAGTAGAAAATGTGAACAAGGAGTGGAAATGATAAATCCACTAACTACCCCAATTACTCGAGCTGAAGACAGCAGACAACTTTTGAGAAGGAATTTCTGGGGATTCTTTTCCCATCAGTCTGTGAGCAAGTGTATGTGCCTGTCTGTCTGCCCCTGATGGGATTATAGGCCAAGTCCTGGTGGTGCAAACGTCCCAAGGGTCATAGAGGATAAAGGTAAAGATGTAGTTACCTCCGACCAAGTCCTTAGGAGTCTCCAAGCCCTCATACAGTACCATTTTTTTTTCTGTGCCTTCTTCCCTTACCTGGGACGACCAACAGCAGGGTAACAGTAAGGCAGTGTCTAGAAGACTTGATAAACAAGAAGTTGCGGGAGTGTGTGTGTGTGTGTGTGTGTGTGTGTGTGTGTGTGAAAGAGAGAGAGAGAGGGAGATAGAAAGAGAGAGGGAGAAGGGGAGGGGGGGGATAGTGAGTGCATGCTGGGAGGGGCTTTCAGAATGAATAGGGTCTGGGGCACATTTTATCTGATGAATTGGGGCCTTCCCAACACTGAACACGCCTGGCCATGAGCTGGCCAGGCCTGCTTCCTGGGAGAAGAGGGCTGAGGCCTATGCGGCTTTATTAATAGTCCAAGCATCCCAAGACCATTTTTCCCTAAGCCATTTCCATTTGTGGTTCCAACAGGGTTTTGTTTTTGGTTCTCATGAGTTATTTTCTGCCCTCTGCCCTCTGCCCTTCTGTGGTGGGTCCGCTGAGGGAGCTGAGCACGGGGCCTGACTGCTGGCACGTGGTCCTGTGCTCCAAGAAAGAGAGAAGGGCCATGGGGGTGGGGTGGGGCCTTCCATAGAAAGCCTTCCTCAAGTGCATCTTTGGGACTGCAGGGTTATTGCCACAGAGAACTTGGACCCACTGGGAGCAAACTCGGCATTTAGAGAAAAATATAAGTGGACCTGTGAGGGAGGTACTTCTGAGAACTGCCAGGGCCAAAGGCTCACCCTAAGGGGAGGGATGACTGTGTCCCCCTGGTGTGGAAGGAGGGAGCGCTCCCAAGGTCGCAGCCCAGAATTCCCCAAATAGACACCAAGGCTGCAGATGCAAGCTCACTTGCCTAGTGTCTGTCTTCCTTCTTTCTGGGACCAAGGATTGTAATATTGACTAGAGGCTCATTGCGCTGGCTTATACACAGTCTCAAAACTGAACACCTTATCACCTTAAGTCAACTTTATTAAGAAGAGAGAGCATCCTGTGGCCAACAGCTGTCATTATTTGAATGGGGGGGGGGTGCTTTCATCCTGCCTGTTCCTTACTACCCTTCAGGGCTGCTGGACAGATAACTATGTTTATCAAGCGTCTCCTGTCTTGGAAGGAAGAGGAGTGCGGCTGACCGTAGGACCTCCAGGGGGAGACACCCCCAGGGAGTTGGGGATGGGGGTGGGGCATGACATTTAGGAGAAAAGTCAGCCCCAGATTTGATTCGTAAATTTGGAAGTGATTGATTCTCTCTGACTTGAAGCTTGAAGTTGTGAAAGTGGATGAGATCTTTGAGAAATATCGTATTGGAACTGCAAATTCCTCTAAGGATTAAAGCTTAGAGTAGATCCCATTGAAGAGTGAAGGGAGAAGGGAAACCATGCTTAATGCAACTTTGTCTCTTAAGCTAGTCCAGTGCCTGGAATGTGAGGGAAGAGGGAAGGGAGGGAGGGAGGAAAGAAGGAGGGGAGGGGAGGGAGGGGACAGACAGAGGGAGGGAGGGGCATCAGAATGGCAAGGGAACTTGCATTTCTCCAGCACTTACTCTGTGCCATGTACTTTGCTTTTTTTTCTTTTTTTTTCTTTCTTTCTTTCTTTTTTTTATTATTTTTTTGGGGGTACACCAAGTTCAATCATCTGTTTTTATACACATATCCCCATATTCCCTCCCTCCCTCAACTCCCCCCCACCCTCCCTGTCCCCATCCTCTAAGGCATCTTCCCTCCTCGAGTTGGACTCCCTTTGTTATACAACAACTTTCCACTGGCTATTTATTTTACAGTTGGTAGTATATGTATGTCTGTGCCACTCTCGCTTTGTGTCAGCTTCCCCTTCACCCCCCGCCCCCCCCCCCGCAAACCTCGAGTTCTCCAGTCCATTCTCTGCATCTGCGTCCTTGTTCTTGTCACTGAGTTCATCAGTACCATTTTTAGATTCTGTATATGTGAATTAGCATACAATATTTGTCTTTCTCTTTCTGACTTATTTCACTCTGTATGACAGACTGTAGTTCTATCCACCTCATGACATATAGCTCCATCTCATCCCTTTTTATAGCTGAGTAATATTCCATTGTATATATATGCCACATCTTCTTTATCCATTCACTTATTGATGGGCATTTCGGTTGCTTCCATGTCCTGGCTATTGTAAATAGTGCTGCAATAAACATGATGGTACATGTTTCTTTTGGGATTATGGTTTTCTTTGGGTATATGCCCAGGAGTGGGACTACTGGATCATATGGTAGTTCTATTTGTAGTTTTTTAAGGAACCTCCAAATTGTTTTCCATAGTGGCTGTACCAACTTACAGTCCCACCAACAGTGCAGGAGAGTTCCCTTTTCTCCACACCCTCTCCAACATTTGTGGTTTCCAGATTTTGTGGTGATGGCCATTCTGATCGGCGTGAGGTGGTACCTCATTGTGGCTTTGACTTGCATTTCTCTGATGATGAGTGATGTTGAGCATCTTTTCATGTGTTTGTTGGCCATCTGTATGTCTTCTTTGGAGAAATGTCTATTTAGGTCTTCCGCCCATTTGTGGATTGGGTTATTTGCTTTTTTGGTATTAAGCTGCATGAGCTGCTTGTATACTTTGGAGGTTAATCCTTTGTCCGTTGTTTCATAGGCAATTATTTTTTCCCATTCTGAGGGTTGCCTTCTAGTCTTGTTTATGGTTTCTTTCACTGTGCAAAAGCTTTTAAGTTTCATGAGGTCCCATTTGTTTATTCTTGATTTTATTTCCATGATTCTAGGAGGTGGGTCAAAAAGGATGTTGCTTTGATGGATGTCATAGAGTGTTCTGCCTATGTTTTCCTCTAGGAGTTTTCTAGTGTCTGGCCTTACATGTAGGTCTTTCATCCATTTGGAGTTTATTTTTGTGTATGGTGTTAGGAAGTGTTCTAATTTCATCCTTTTACATGTTGCTGTCCAATTTTCCCAGCACCACTTATTGAAGAGGCTGTCTTTTTTCCATTGTATATTCGTGACTCCTTTGTCAAAGATAAGGTGCCCATATGTTTGGGCTTACTTCTGAGTTCTCTCTTCTATTCCATTGATCTTCCTTTCTGTTTTTGTGCCAGTACCATACTGTCTTGATCACTATGGCCTTGTAGTATAGTTTGAAGTCAGGAAGCCTGATTCCACCAACTCCATTTTTCCTTCTCAAGATTGCTTTGGCTATTCGGGGTCTTTTGCGTTTCCATACAAATCGTAAGATTTCTTGCTCTAGTTCTGTGAAAAATGCCATTGGTAATTTGATGGGGATTGCATTGAATCTGTAAATTGTTTTGGGTAGTATGGTAATTTTCGCTATGTTGATTCTTCCAATCCAGGAACATGGTATGTCCCTCCATCTGTTTGTGTCGTCTTTGATTTCTTTCATCACTGTCTTAAAGTTTTCTGCATACAGATCTTTTGCCTCCTTAGGCAGGTTTATTCCTAGGTATTTGATTCTTTTTGTTGCAATGGTGAATGGGAGTTTCCTTAATTTCTCTTTCTGCTCTTCCGTTGTTCGTGTATAGGAATGCAAGAGATTTCTGTGCATTAATTTTGTATCCTGCTACTTTACTAAACTCAACAATTAGTGCTAGCAGTTTTCTGGTAGAGTTGTGCCATGTACTTTGAATACATCACCACACTCAGCTCTCCCCACAGTTCTGTAAAATGAAGATGGTTATTCTCATGTTATAGATGAAGGTCCAGCAGTCCAGAGACAGGTGCCCAGAGATACACAGGTAGTACGTGTGTATCTCTGAGATCAGATGTGATCCCAGGCTGTGTGATACCCCCTTACCTGCAACATATTTCCTATAAGTGGAAAATCAAATACAGAGTCAAGGGTAGAGAGAGTTGGTAGCTCACAGGGGAATCAAGAGCAAACCAAAGTTTTTTCAGGATTGGAGAGACTAGAAAATTTCTTTAGATAAGGTGGATGGAGCCCCAAGAGAGGAAGAAATGAAAGATTCTGGGTGGGATGAGAAGGGGCATTTAAGAGAACATATTGCTCAGTCCTACTCTATGGCATCTCCAACTTAATTCTACATTTCAAATATTTATATAATGCCTTCTCTCTCGTGAGAAAATATGTATGTAAATAACTACAGTGCAAATGCTAGGAGAGGCCCCCACAGGTGATATGGGCATTCAAAAGAAGAGCAGTCTAGAGAGGGAGGGAGGGGCTCAGGGAAGTCTGCAGAGCTCTGAGATGAACAGGAAATAAGAGTTCACTAGAAGAAAAGGCAGGGAACGGCAGTTTAGGCAGGGGGATTCCCGTGGACAAAGGTATGGAGGCCTTTATCATTTATCAGTTAAGATTGTGTTTGGCAGGGATTGGCTTAAACAAGTAAGGGGTTCATCTTTCTCAGATAACTGGAAGACCAGAGGGAGAGACCCCAGGGCTGATGTGCCCGTTTAATGAGGCCACTGGGGATCCAGTTCCTTCTGTCCTTCTGCTCAGCCATTCTTAGCTCAAAGCTTTTGTCCTATTCATCATAAAATGGTTGCCATACCCCAAACATTGCATCAGAGTTCCAGATAGGAAGAAAAGGAAAATGATAGACAAAGCTTTGCCCATTTATGTCAGTAGGAAGCCTTCCTCCAGGACATCTATCTTGAATCAGCCAGAATGGTATAACCAACTTGGTGCCTTACTTGCAAGACAAGGTGGGGATCTGAGTATTTCTTTTTCCACTTTCTGTAGTAGAGGAAGGTAAGGCAGAAGGGTATTAGAATTGATGTTAATCAAGCCAAACTACGGAATCTGCCATAGTGTGCTTAGGAAAGGTATGAGTGGTCCAGAGTTGTCAGAAGATGTGAGAAGTCACTGGAGATTGGGCTATTAGATGGTGAGTTATGAGGGTCTTTCTTTCTCCAGACCTGGTTTAAACTGTTTCTAAAAGTCCAGGCCCTGGTGGAATGTCAGTGTTTTGGTTGTGACCCTAAGCAGGGTGAGTATATCTCTACAGAGAGTCTACTCTTAATTCTTAGGAGAATCTCATGGGTAAATATGTTTTTCTTTTGCTCCCATCATATCCCTTCTCTCTCCTATCTATCCCTCCATCCATCCATCCATTTATCTATCCATCCAGCATCCAATTAAACATCTACTATCTATGTGCCAGACATTATATTACACTTGTCATCTCCCTCCCTCTCCCCCTCCCTCCCTCCCTCCCTTCCTCCCTCCTCCCCTTAACCCCAGGCTGGGCTAAGAACTTTTCCAAACGTGGGAGCCTAAGGACAAAGAGTTATCTAAGACAGCTGCTATTTCAGTCCAGAACTTGAAGCTAAAAATGTTCGAATGGAAAAAAAAAAAATTAAAAATATAGATGTGTATTTTTCTAAAACCCCATTAAGCTGTCAAGGGCCTTCAGTGTGTGCTTCCTTTCCCATCGTTGCTAATCAGCAAGGTATGTGTATGCTCTAAACAGAAGAGTAGCCAGCCTCCTCCTCCTCCTCCTCCTCCTCCTCCTCCTCCTCCCCACCTCCTTTGCTGTTGCTGGCACTTGAGCTATACCCTAGCCTTAGGAATGTGGGAGCCAGGCCTCCACTCCCCAGGGAGACTGCTAGCCGGAACAGCACCCCAGCTCCTCCACAGAGGCTGGGACACCAACGCTGACTTCCTAGTGGCACCGTCAGACTATCTAGGCTCAAGTCCTGGCTGCAACACTTACTGGATATGTAACTTTGAGTGCTTCATTTTTCTAGGTCTCATCTTCCCCATCTGTAAAATGGGGATAGATAACATGACCTATATCTTCATGTCACGGAGAGATTAAACGAACATGTAAAACATGTAGGACAGCATCCAGGTTCTTAGGAGACACTCAGTACATGTCGTCTTTTATTATTATTATTATTGTTGTTACTATTACCAGTATGGTGATTGCCTCATTGTTCTCCATTCCTTTCCCCAAATTTGGAGAGTCTTAGAATAGAAGAACTAAAAAACAGACCTTGCGCTCACCTTATCTGGTTGCATAATTTTAAGATGAGAAAATGGAATGAAAGAGACTTTCTTGAAGCCGCCCAGTTAGTTAGTGGCGGAGTCAGAACATGGGTCCAATGCCCTTTCCACACTACCATTGCCTGGGCCACGCCTCCTCCGGTCTTCTCAGCCCACCAAATGTTTGCACAAAAGTATTTCATATTTGCATTGTTTTCAAACATGTTCCTTAACTCCTCATCATCAGGGTCTGTCTCACATTGCTAATGTCCAGAGAATGGAAACCATACATGTAGCTTGCTTGCTCAGCGCCCATCACAGCAGCCACACAGACAGAAGCCCAAGAAAGAGCTGCTTAGAAGAGAGATTCCAACAGTGAAGATGCCACGCAGCAGACCCGGAGCAGTGAAACTGGGCTCTTGACTCAGATTCAAGCCACCATCTTGGGACCCTCCCTCTTCCTCGACTTCTCCTTTGACTAAATGGGAGGTTGCTTCAAAGGAAGTATTTACAAGAGGAGATTTGTATATGTCATGATATATTGAGCATTTTCTAGCCCTGGGATTCTGTAGCTTATTTATATAAATTCATAGCATCATTTCCAACCAGTGGATAAGAGGTAGGGGGCCTAGATTCTGGGGTATTGTGGACATGCCCACTTATTGATCTGGGGTGATTTAGGAGTAGACTAAATATGTATATACATATATAAAAAACTTTATATATCACTTATTCTGTATATTATTATGTTTTAACATCTTAAAAAAACCTTTCTGGCTGGGAGGAGACTGCTCCTGCCAGGACTAGGCAATTCTTAGGGATAGCAAAATATTCATACAACGCATGCTTTGATATATAAACTACCCAGTCCAGAGCTACACAGCTTCTATCTGGCCCATCCTCTCTGGGAAGCAATATTCCTCTGCCTTAATCATCGTGGGACCAGGTACCAGGCAACCAGAGACCACTTCTATAGCCCAAAGCCCACTGAAGTTATTGCAACTAGTCAATCCTAAGCTGTTCCCATGGCCCTGCCTTGCTTTTCCCGCAAAACCCCCAATGAGGCCATGGTTTAAACCTTCCGCTCGCTCCTGTCTTCTGTCTCCTGAGCACCCTGGTGTCTTTCCCATGTGATCCTGCATGGTGCCTGGGCCTCCTGTCTTTGGCACCTGTGAGCATAATAAAGTTTGTTTTTTCCTGAGCCTCTCCTTTGTCTCCTCTTGTGGTCACACCCGACTGACCATCACATAAAAGAATACAGAACAAAGTGCCAAAGTTCCTCAAACATCTCATTAGCCCATGACATTACTTCTGGTCTCTTTGCAATATCAGCGGCTTAGACATCAAGCCCGACTGATGGTTGGGTATGGGGTGGGCTACGTGTGCCAAGGAGGGGGTTGGGGGGGTGTCCCAAGACAGGCATGTCAAGACCTCAGCTTTGGAGAAGCTTGCAATTTTGTTGGGAAGATAAGCTACAAATAGGTGAATAATTCAATGACAGCAGATGTAAATGACAGTTCGAGACCTCCCAGCGCAGCCCAGGGTGAGGACAAATAAGCTACAGCCCCAAGGTGCTAGGCAGGCACTGGGTGTGGGGGCAGGAGATGAGGGCTCTGCTCCCAGGACCACCCACATCTTGCTCTGTTTCCTGAGTAATCCTTGACCTCTTAGGAAGCATCTGGCCTGGACCCCTAAGCCCCTGTGTTTTGCTCTCTTGGCCCCCAGTCTCCTCATTCTATAGACAGGGTGGGACTTGTGTTCACTCTCCAGGTCTGCTTCAGGTCTCAGAATACCTGCCGCACAAGTTCAGGGCTGGGACTGGGCTTGTAGGGGAAGAGTCAGCTATGAGACCGGTAGCCTGTATCCCACCTCCTCATCCCCTCCTGGGGGTGCAGCCCTCTCCCTGCGCTGGACAACTGCTGGGCCAGAGAGAGCAGGGTGGGGAGAGCTCCAGGTGGGGTTTCTGTGGAGGGAGTGCACAGCCTCAGGACCCTGACTCCCTGTGAAGACGTGCAGGGAGTGAGAACAGAGGCACTTTTATTTGGGGGAAACACTCTCAGAAAAACACCCTGCACTTGGAACAGCTAGTATCGTCTCTCATTTACTTTCTATGAAACAAGGGTTCAGGCAAACCCTGGCGCTTCACTTTGGGCCGTTGGCCTGAGGGAGACCTGCAGTGGAACTTTTCAGCGTGGCTCCCCACTTCTGAGAGGCCTGAACCCCATCCCTTATTAATGTCCAAATGCTTGCAGCCCCACCAAGCTAACCTCCCTCCTGCCCTTCTTGCTCAGGCCCACTCCATAAAATCTGCTGTGGGGAGATAAAGCTTCTTTCTGAGCAAGAGAAACCCCCTTCACACCGTAGGGGGTTTGAAGCTGCAAGCCTCAGGATATCTTGCCGATGGCGGCATAGAGGACTTCACCCTCACATTTAACAAGAGGTCTGGAAGCAGGCAGTAGTTGTGATTGTGGATGGCTCAGGCATTTCAGCAGGGCCTGGGCTTTTTCTCTGTTTTCTTTCCTCCTCATGGTTACAAGATGGCGGCCGTAGCTCCCAGTGGCAAATCCTCACATGAGAGACCATGAAAGGACGTGCACGGGGCTAACAGTCATTTCTCTTCACATCTTTCTTTGATCAAGGAGGAGTCTTTCCCAAACAGGACTCCTTTATGTTTCATTGGCCAGAACTGGATCAGATATCCATCCCAATCACGGGCAAAAGCAATTCTTTACTGACTAAGACCCTGCCTTCTCAGTGGGGGTGATATTACCCCCAGTGGATGAAACTTGGTTCTTGGTGGGGGAGGCGCAAAAACCTTACTCTTCTGATGTATAAGCACAGATATACAAACAGTATATAGACATAAACAGTGTATCTGTGGTATTAAAATTTCATGGGAGGGGGCATGAAATGAGGGGAAAAAAGGTCTAGAAAATCTACCTAAAGGGATAAAAATAATTTTTTAAAAGATCTATTAGCAGAAAAACCTGCACACAGCTGTTTATAAGCAGTTTTATTCATAATTGCCAAAGCTTGGAAGCAACCACATGTCCTTCAGTAGGTTAGCAGACAGACTGCGGTACATCCAGACAATGGGTTGTTATTCAGTGCTAAAAAAGAAATGAGCCAATCAAGCCACGAATAGACATGGAAGAAACTTAAATGCATATCATGAACTGGAAGAAGCCAATCTGAAAAGGCTACATACTGTATGATCCCAATTATATGACATTCTGGAAAAGGCAAAACCATGGAGACAGTAAAAAGATCACTGATTTCCAGGGATTGGGGGAAGGAAGGATGAATAGTCAGAGCACAAAGGACTTTTAAGGCATATACTCTCAATGATATTATAATGGTGGATACGTGTCATACATCTGTCCAAACCATAGACTGTATAACAGCAAGAGTGAACCCTAAAGCAAACCATGGACTTTGGGTGATAATGGTGCATCAGTGTAGGTACATCCTTGGTAACGTGTGTACCGCTCTGCTGGGGGATGCTGATAACGGGGGAAGACTGTGTATGTGTGGGGCAGGGAGTATATGGGAAATCTCTGTAACTTCCCCTCAATTTTGCTTTGAACCTGAGACTGCTCTAAAAAAAAAAAAAGCAAAGTCTTAAAAACAAAAATGTTTGGGAGCCACTGACTTGGACTAATCCCAATTCATTGGCAGAACCTAGGAACATTGCTTTTGGTCAGGAAGTCTGGGGGATGGTAACCAAATAGGCACCAACCATGTTTGCCACATCCTGCCTAGAAAGAAATGTGCTCTGTGGGCTGAATACTTGCTGGGTATGTGTGTAGGTGTGAAACTTCAAGGGTACGTTTTTGATTATGATATGTAATCACTGACGTGTTCAAAGATGGGCAGGGCTGGCTAACTCCATGGTTGAGCTGGGTTTGTAAGCTGAGGGCCAGAGCTGAATTTCTGGGGACAATAATGAGAATTAGCAAGGGATTTTGGAGAAACAACAGAGCCATTTAAAGGAGACATTTACGAAGTTTTGCTCTGTGGTGAATGACTGTGTTAAACGATTCAAAGTTCTCTCTCTCTCTCTCTTTCTGTGTGTGTGTGTGTGTGTCTCCAAGATGAAGCCTGGGGCTCTAGATCTGGCACTCTACTCCAGTGAACCCAGACTGCCGTGCTCACTGAAAAAAGTTGAGGGAACCAATCTTTTGGAACAGCCGGCTAACTCCAGGCAGTGTGAGAAATTCAGGGGCACGAGGGTCTTCTTGCATTCTTCTATTCCTAGAACCCATCTCAAATCCTCTCCCTACTTTTTCCTCTGGGGGGTTATCCTTCTCTTCATGGTTCTCCTGGAGTCTGTCTTACAGACTTTAAATGCTGCCTAGATGTGTGTTTTTTTCAGCATCTTTTTGACCCTAGGAGGTTAGGAAAAGCAGTGCCACACACATCTAAAAAACACGATTCCCGAGGCAGCACGGGATGAGGGTCTCTCCTGGTACAGGACACCTGGAGCACCCCAGCTGATGCCCCTTGACAGGTGTAAACACCAGTGTTCTCACGCCTTGACCTGGTCCCTGCAGCCCAGACCAATGGCTCTTCTGGCTTACTTCACCGAAAATCAAAAGTAGTCAGCTCCAGGCAGTGGGGGTTAGGGGATGCTCCCTGTCTTCTTTATAACCTTTTACAGACTGGGGTTCTCAGCCCTGCTATACATTTAAATCACCTGGGGAGCTTTCAAGTCAGTATTTCTGCCTAGACCTAAGCTCAGACTAATGAAATCAGAATCTCTGGGGGGTAGGGGTGGGGCCCAAGCTTCAGGACTTTTTAAAGCTTGGGATGTGAATGAGAACTTGAACTTGTGTGTGTGTGTGTGTGTGTGTGCACGTGCGCGTGCGTGTGCGCGTGTTTTCTTACAAGTCCATACTTTATTTTTTAAATCTTAAAAGAAAATAAAGCAATTTTCATTTTGAAAAAAAAAAAAAAAACCATCTGCTCAATTCATTCAAAACAGTTTAGCCCTTTTATTTAAAATATTTTAAAATTGACCGTAAAGGAAAACATTGTACATAATGAGATAGTTTACATTTTCAGTGCTGTGCATAAAAAAGAAATCAAGTAAAATTAAAATAAGGTGAGTAAAATCATAATTTAAAATAAATATCATTTACATTTCATTTCTTTAAATGAGGTAATTATGTTTTCATGGCATTTTTGTAAGGAGGAAAATATGGGAAATAAATTCAAAATGAGTAACAAATTAATTGAATATACAGTTTTTGGCGGGGACAACACACATCCTTGCTATGTGCTGATCTTTAAATAGATTTTTTATTTTTGTACTGACATATGATAGTTGTTTCTGGTGGAAGCTGAGATTTTTGTAACTGCATGTTGTATACCAGATGTGGTTGTAAAAGTAGTAGTTGCTTGGACTGAGGTCACTGAAAGCAGAAACTAGATGAGCAAAGGGTAAGAAAATGTGGCATTGTGCACGCATGTACCTTTCCCCTCCTCCTAGCTTCAGCCCTGTCCATGCAGGCAGCTGCCGAGAACAGGTAACTTGGGAAAGGCAACCAAGGGCTTCCCGCCACTGACAGAGCAGACACGCATGGCCTTCCGGGTTCTGGACTCAGAGTCCCTGGCCATGGGGCCCTGACCCCTGCCCAAGCTGGCAGAGGATTTAGCCTGAAGCTGTGCCTCTCAGAGTAGCAAGGGGTGACTTACAGGGGAGGGGCCAAATTTTGCATAGGCTCATATGTGCTCGTGACTAAAGCGATGGTCTGTGCAGGTGTTTATTTCTCTAAACCTTCCCTTTCAATGTCATCAGATGTATTAGTAATGAATCTATCTAAAATTTCTTTGATAGGTAACAAAGTAAAAATACAATGTCTTGCTATAATAAGGCCCTATCTGGGACCAGTGTTCCTATATTACATGCAAAGTAGCTCAACTTGCTGAAATTTCAAACATAATTATGCAGAACTAATAACTTCTATCTAACTTTGTAGCCCAGCTCTTGTTAATAATAACAGTACCCCTTGAATTCATGAGTGGTGAAAATCCTTATTGTCAAAGATCTTGAATATATATTCACTAATCTATATTTTTCTCCCTTGTAAAATTATCCTCAAATATTTGCCCAAGAATGTTGTCTTAAGTAGATCATAAGGACTTCAAGGGAAGGAACCATGATATTGATGTTTCTTTTTAGGACATCCCTAACATTCTGAATTGTACACTATTGGTGCCTAAGGAGTGCATGGTAACCAGCCAGTGCTAGATCTTTAGCACTTGCCTGTTGCCTCAGCACTCAAAGTCAGATGATGGTGGTGGAGATTATAGTCAGAGCCAGGGGACCTTTAGAGACCACCTGGGATTCAATCTAGCCCAGTGCCCTCTGTTTATAGAAACAGACCCAGGGAGGTCAGGAACTTGCTAGTAAATATATGTTAAAAAGGAACAATCCAAACAAATGTGTCACCAAACTGCTGCCTCCTTGTTCCCTAGTCCCCTGGAGGTGCAGAGCCCTAGCAGCAACGTTAATAAGGTTGGGATTATTAAAGTCCATTTCAATGAAAAAAAAGATCTATCTGTCTGTTAACTAAGGAAGGGCTCATTGGTTCCCCTGTAACAATTATGACACTTAGAAACACCGAGTGTGACGCTTTCGTGGTTTTACTTTTTACAAAATTGGACTAACTAGCGTAGTTTTGGGGATGACGTTCTCTAGTGTAGGTCCCCTTTATGGGGAGAAAATAACACTCCAATACCAGCTACCCTGCTGGAATCCATTGAAATCAGGCAAGCCTGCATAGACTGACTCACCCCATCTCCCTGGGTGAAAATCATGCCTTAAACCCTTGTTTTAAAAATCCAAAAAAATAAATAAATAAATAAATAAAAATCCAGTTCACGGAAACCTTGGTCTTTTAGAGAAAACTGGACAGCATTTTGGATTTAGCATCTGGAAAGAGAAACTACTGCCTCAGTTTGGGGCACCCCTGAAGGCTAGTCTCCTCGCTGGCCCCTTGGCCAAGGCCTCCACTCACAATCGGCTGCCCTGCAACCTCCCTCCCTCTGTCTCCCCGGCTCCCTCTGCACCCCACTTGCTGTTGCAAGCCCTTACTCTCTGGCTGGTTTGGCCCCTGATGTCTTTGCTGAGGGCTCACCAATCTTTCTTTTTTCTCCCCCCGCCAGCCCACCTAAGCGGATGCATGCCGGCTTCTGCACCCCCAAGGCCCCTCTTCAAAGCCCACCCTGCCAGCCCGGAGCAGCGCTGGTGGGAGGGTCGTCCTAACTCTTCCACTCGCTAGCTGGGTGACTGCAAGCTGGTTACATTTCTTTCTTTTTTAAAACCAATTTTACTGTGATAGAACTTACGAAGAAAAAATGCACTCATTTAAAATGTTCAGCTCAACAAGTTTTGACAAATGTATACACACCCATGCCCGAACCAGCCTGTCAAGAAATAGAGAATTTCTTTCACCCCAAAGATTTCCTTCTACTATCATCCCAGGAAACAGCTGATCTGCTTCCTCTCAGTGCAAATTAGTTTGACCTGTTCTAGCATTTCATGTAAAAGGAGTCACACCACATGTTCTCTTTAGTCCCTAAAGTCTTCCTCCTCTCAGCCTGTTTTTGAGACCCATCCTCTTTTCTGCATCAAGTTGTTTCCTTTCATTGCTGAGTAAGATTTCATTGGCCTCAAAATCTTTATCTGTTCACCTGTTGACGGGCATTTTTTTTTCTACTTTGGGGCTATTATGAAGAAAGCTGTGATGAGTACATGCATATATGTCTTTGTGTGTACATATGTTTTCACTTCTCTTAGGTAAATAGGAGTAGAATTCCTGAATCACCTTGTAAGAGTATGTTTACCTTTATTTTACAAAATTAAAAAAAAAAAAAAACCCTGCCAAACTTGTTAAAAATGATTGTGCCATTTAACATGCCACTGTTCATATATAAGATTCTAGTTGCCCAACAGTCTTGTCAATACTTGGTGTGGTCAGTCTTTTTCATTTTAGCTATTGCAGGGGTGTAGAGGTATTTTAAAGTGTGGTTATCATTTGCATTTCCGTATGACTAACGATGTTACAAATCCCTTCATGTGCTTCTTTGGCCAGCCATATATCAAGAAAAACGTTTTTTGAATCTCAGTTTCCTTGCCTGCTGTGGGGATTAGTCTTCCTAATCCTCCTCAAAAGGGTGATGGTAGCAGATGTGAAAAAAATTTTTTTAAACTCTGAAGATGGATATAATGTAAGAAGATTCTATTTCTCCAAAGTGAGGAACTTCTTATATTAGACAATAGGCCCTGGGAGTACCTACAAGATTGATTTTTCTTGAACATCACTTTGTCATCCTCTCCTTTCAAGAAAAGTCAGTCTGTCCCTCTTAGTCATTTGATGGGATCCACACTCCTCATTCTATGTCTAAAACCCAACAGCAGCAACCGGTCGGCTCCCCCGTTAGCCAGCCTCACCAGTCAGTTTGTCTTTACTTCTGCAATGTTAGTTCTTCCCAGCAGCCAAGAGTCTGTCCTCTGTCCCTCTCCTAGCTTTGCACAAACCACTTTGCCTTCCACGTGACCCTCCTCCTGGGTTTTCCTCTGTGACCCCATGGCATTCCTTTTGCAAAGTTCTCTTTTCAACCCCTTCCAGGAAGCCCTCTCATGTGCCTCTAGCCAGTTTCCCCTTTGTGACCCTTCAGCCCTTAAACAGGTGGATTGTGACATGGGGACTTTCTTCGGAGCTCCTTCAAGCTCCATGTTTCCAAGCTAGAGGTCTCCAACTGAATGGTCCACAGGCATCTCAAACTCAACATGACTCCAGGAAGTTCATCCCCTCTCTGTCCCCCACGATCTCCCTTCTCCCTCTGACTTTCCTGTTTCTGCTCACACATCACCACTCTTCCAGTCACCCAGGCTCAACACCCTGGGGTGATCTGCAACTCTTCCCTTTCCCTAATCTCTTATAGCTCATTGGTCACCAAGTCCTGCCAATTCCACCTCTTGAATTATTTTCTTCCTCTTCCTCCTCGCCTCTGTGACCCTGGCCCTCATCTCCCAAGGCCTGTTGTTCGGTCTGTTAGTGCCCAAGCAGTAGACGTTGCTGGCTGCCTAACTCACAGCCATTCCTTACCCTTCCCTCCCTACCAGCAGACCCCACTTACCATGAGAGAGACAAAAAGTCCAGATACTTCCTTTCCCAGCTTCCTTTGCAGCCAGGCATGGCCATGGGACCTGGTTCTGGCCAATAAGATATCAGAGGAGGTCTTCTGGGAAACTTCTGGAATGATTTTCCTCCCTCTTCCCACTTGCCCTCTGCCATTAGTGGCCCTTCTTGCTATCCTTCCCCCCCCCCTTTTTTCAATTTTTATTTTATATTACAATATATTTGATTAACAATGTTGTGTTAGTTTCAGGTGTACAGCAAAGTGATTTAGTTATACGTATACATGTATCTATTCTTTTTCAAATTCTTTTCCCATTTAGGTTGTTACATAATATTGAGCAGAGTTCCCTGTGCTATACAGTAAGTCTTTGTTGGGACTTCCTTGGCAGTCCAGTGGTTGGGACTCTATGCTTCCAATGCAGGGGGTTCAATACCTGGTCAGGGCACTAGGATCCCACATGACACGCAGTGCAACCAAAACAAAAAAAACCAAAAAAACTTATCTTCTTGGTGTTCTTAATTCCCTCCCTCCAGTTCTCTCCTGAACATGTCTGGCAAATCACCTCTCAAAAACCGAGTTTTGATCAGGTTACATTCCTGCTCTCAACAACTCCCCCATCAGATGTTGGAGAAAGCCTAAAAACCTATAGTTTGGCATGTAAAGCTTTCCCAGATTTAATTCTAACATAGATTTCTTATATTCTGCCCTGAGATTTGCTTTCATATCCCTACGCCTGGCCAAAAGGGGATAATGCTTTCTCTGTGTATTAGTTTGGGTTCTCCAAAGCTTAGGAGAGGTGGAGACTGACCTTCACTGGCCTGTCCTGTTGCCCTGTTCAAGATGGACTTAGGGACTTTCCTGATGGCGCAGTGGTTCAGAATCTGCATGCCAATGCAGGGAACACAGGTTTGATGCCTGGTCCAGGAAGATCCCACATGCCGGGGAGTAACTAAGCCCATGGGCTACAACAACTGAGCCTGCACTCTAAAGCCCTTGAGCCACAATTACTGAGCCCATGTGCTGCAACTACTGAAGCCCCCGTGCACCTAAAGCCCATGCTCTGCAACAAGAGAAGTCACTGCAATGAGAAGCCCACGCACTGCAACAAAGAGTAGCCTCTGCTCACTACAATTTGAGAAAAGCCTGCACACAGCAACAAAAACCCAACAAGATCCAACGCAGTCAAAAAAAAAAAAAAAAAAAGGTGGCCTTAGGAGCAGGCCAATGGCGTGGCTGCCCATCATCATTGTGTGATCTGATTCAAGAAGGCCAAGGCCCCAAATGAACTGCTCCGCTCAGGCACCATGGAGTCTGAAATGCCACCATTTGCAGAATCATAAAAGCAAGGGTGCTTATTGTCTATGTCGTCCTCAAAAGCAAGGGTTTATATTACAGCACAGGCTGGAGACAGACAAGGTTGTCCTGATCCTCAAATAAACATCTTCCTAAATAAAGGTCAAGAAGATTCAAATACAGATCTTCTCAAATACAGGTCTTCTCAAATACTGAGCAGGTAGAATCCAGAAATTATGGTGGTGGGGGGAGTGGAAAGCGGGGATGATGAGGGAGATGAGACACAAACAGCACCTGAGCCCAAACTTCTCACTGACTTGTATGCCAGCCTCCAGGCTCATCAAACTTAACTACCCCTTTGGTTCTGCTTCCTGAAAACAGTCAACGTAAAAATAGCTAATATTTATCGAGCACTTCAGATGCCCGGTCTCATTTCATCCTCACATGGTCCTGGGAAGTGAGCACTGTCATTACTCCCGTTATTCAGCTTCCTGCCTTAGGTTTACAGCTGATACGTGGCAGAGCTGAGGATAGCACTCTGAAGGTCCTGTCCCGGAAGCCCGGCTGACATGCATTCACTCGTTCCTTTACCGGGCATTTACTGAATCAGGGACTGTGCCACGGATCTAAAGATAAATAATGCATACCTCCTGCCCCCAAGGAGCTCTCGGGCTGGTGAGAGAAACACCCACGTAAGCAAACGTTCATGCTGTATCCCGGTGAGCGCTACATGAGGGGCCTGAGCAAGTTATTCACGTCGCCCTTGATGCAGAAGAAACTCTTGGAGTTGGCTCCCCCTCGTCCAATCCCAGCCTCCTTCCACAGTCTCCTGTCATCCTCCGTGATGCTGACGTGGGTGTTCGTGACTCCATCTGATGCTCTCTGGCGTGCCTCCCCCCATGCCCCTAGACTTGGCTGCCTTCCAGCTCCATCCAGCACTGGCTCCACAACGTCCCGTCGGGTCTGAGGGGGTGAACGAAGGGGCCTGAGTCCGGCCCGGGGAGCCGGTTCTCCTCACGGCTCTGCCCCTGGCGGGCAGCGAGCCCTTGGACAAGCCACTCAGTGTTAGGGGGCCTCACTCACCAGTTTTTGTAGAAGGAAGGATAGGATTAGAACGCTCTTTGAGGTCGCTTTAACTTCAGGTATTATATGAACCTGGCCTAACGTTCCAACATAGCGTCAGGGTGAGTGGTGTCATGGTCTTGAACATCCCAGTAAATCCCCCTTCTCTTTTCTCCTCTATCCTAAGCCTCACTCCTAGAGAGCCTACCTTACTTCCCTCACATGCCCCTCCTTTCTATCAGGTACCCCTTCAGGAGGTGTGCTCAGGCCCCTGATTCCATCCTGGGTTATAATCTACCAACTCCTGGCCTTGACTGGTTTTCAAGATTCCTTCACCCACATCTGGGGTCCAAATGACAGATCAGGCCATGAGTCACCTGTGGAAGCAGAGGAAATCCAGGGATTCTGAGCACCCGGCCGAGGCGCAGACCCACGCGAGTGAACTGGCTGCCTCCCTGATACAAGGGCCAAGATTTCCCTCTTTGCCAACAGACGATCACAGGACACAGGAGGGAGGCTTGCTGGCTGCCACCAGACCCACACTCACCCTTTGTCTAGGCCCAGAGTTTATGATTTAAGAGTAGCATCCCAGGAATGGGTGCTGCAGGCACTTTCTTTATAGAAAAGCATCTCAGGTGTGAATGTTTGTGGCCCAGGCTGTTCTTCTTTCTTCTCTCCTCCCCCAAATTAGCTGTGGGTAGGAAACTAGCGCCGTGCTAATGCCACCAACTCAGCACCTTCTCCTGATAGAGCCAGGATGGCATAATCATAGGATACTGAAAGTTACAGATGGGAAACGACACATCACAGGTAATTTAGCCAACAGCAGGCCTGGCCCCAATCAGACACTCATGTTTTCAGACACAAAGTCCTTTATCTCTATTTACAGTCTTGGTTTGCCCTTTCACATCCAGCTTTGGGCATACTGGTCAGGTATGGAAAGACCTGCCATCCCTTCCATAGCAGACTTGCTCAGCAGAGGAGGACTTTGAGCTGGGATCTCAGCGTGAAATGAATTATTCTGCTCCAGAAGACGGCATCCTAAATGCTTCCGAGCCTGAGCCCTGCACTTTGCTTCCTTTGTGTTCCTGCCAGTTGCTGTGATAAATACCTTTTCTCTCAAAAGAAGGAACATACAGATAAGGGCACAGCCGTCTCCCAAATATCCAGGCTCCTCCGTCCGCCTTAGTAGCCAGCCTTCTTCCCAGGACATCTGCCTTGCAGAAACACCCTGCTGGAGAAGGAGCCAGTGTTTACCCTTGTGTGATTCTTAAGCATTTCCTGAGCATCTGCTGTGCCCTCAGCTCTGCAGGAGGCCCCTCTGCAACATACAAGTAATTTCCTTCAGTAAACACTCTTCATGTGTTTCCCATGTGCAGAGAGTGAGACTGTACACAAGAGGGGAGTCCTTGCTCTCTTCAAGCTCACCTTTCAGGGGCATGTGAAACTGTGTAAGAAGATGCAAATATGTAAATACGACAAGAATAAGTTTCTTATCCTTAAGGAGTCATAACCAAATAGGGAAAATAAAGCATGGTGATCAATCAGCAGTATTTTATCTAAAAACCATGGCCAATATCTAGCCAGGCAACCCTTTGCTGCCTGGAAGAACAATGGCCCCTGGTTCCACTGTGCTGACAAGGACGCGTGGTGGAGAGAGCTCTGGGTCTGGACTGCGTCCACCCAGATGCGCTTCTAGACTCAGCCATATGCTGGCTGCGAGGTCTCGAGCAGATGCCTCATCTTTCCAGTCATGGGCTCCTCATCTGTGAAAGGGTTTACCTTGCTTCCTGGGTGGGTTGTTGTGACACAGGTAAGTTAATATACATGCAAACAGCAGGCAAACTAGAAATAGCACTAAGATGCAGTTATTATTCTTGAGACAAATGTCAGTATTGTCAAAAATAAAAGGTTCCAAGTGCGGTGCTCGTTCTCCTAGGATTCCCAAGGACTGAAGAGTCCATATGGTGACAAGCATAGTCATGTCAAGCGCATCCATGCCAGAAATGTTGGGGTGAGTTTCCAGTCGTGACCTTCTACCAGACCAGGGTCAGTTTTCTGGGGCTTTTTGTTTGTTTGTTTGTTTTTCAGGGTCAGTTTTAAGCGGAATTTGCCACCACTTACATGAGGGTGATTTCTAAACTGGCTCCTGACATTTGAAACCTATAATCAGAATGTTAACACTTTAGCTTAGGTTAGTTAGATGGGGTTTTGTTATGTGTTGAATGAGAAAGGAGAATGAATTTGTATTCTTGGCCACAAGTTCTGACAATGTGACTCATGCATTCAATAAGCATCTACCCTGCACTGGGAAGATACTCTGTCTGGGAAGACAATGGCGGTCGAGACAGATACGTCCTTGCGCTCGTGGAGCTACGGTCCAGTGGAGACCTGAGACACTGAGCCAGCAGCAGAGGGAGTAAATGCAGTGACAGGAGAGGGCAGGGGCGTGTGGGTACACCAAGCTGGAGCATCTCACCCAGACTTGGAAGTGGGAGAGGCGGTTGGAGGAAGAATCGAATCGCTTCGAGGAAGAAGTGCTGTGTAAGCTGGCAGCTGGAGGCTGGGCTGGGATAAACTGTGAAGGGGAGGGCTTCCTGGCAGAGGGAAGAGCATATGCAGGGGTGCTGAGAGGAGAGAGTGGGCAGGAACTGAAAGACACCTGGAGCCAGGGAGGAGGAGGGCAGGGACGGTGTGTCTAGAGATGAGGCTGCAGTGCTGGCCGGGGCCAATAATGAAGGCTCCCATGTGCCACGGAAAACAGTTTGGATGTCCTCCCTGGGAAAGGTGACCGGTCTGCCAGGGACAGTCATGGCGTATGCCTGTTGCCTCGGGGGAATGATGAATAGCACCGTTTCCTTTCACTCTTCAGAGCTGCCTGGGTTGGATGATTAATGATATGGTCACCTCTCCTTGGGGCAGTGGGAAGGTAGGGAGCCCGGCAGTGGCTGGGAGATGTGGGGAGAGAGGAACTTGGCCTCCTTTCCGTGATGCTGGGGAGCGTGGGCACGGACTGACATGTCTCCAAACGTTAATGGGATCATGTCTACCTTTCAGATGACTCTTTCTTAAATACCAAAAGAAGTGATTCAGTTCTTATTCAGTCTTATGGGTTCTCTGCGACTGCCAGCAGCCATGCTAGTCACCCAAAGATGCTTGAAGATGGCATATTTTGCCTCTGAAGTGTCAGTTAGGAAGTCCCCCAGAGCCAGGTGAAGCCAGGAGTACAGGGCAGCCATTCCTTCCAAAGAGAAGCAGGAAACAGGCAGGTTTCCTTCAGCCCAGGTTGGGGAAGGGTCGGCGTCCGAAACCACCTGACTTGGTTGGGCACCTTCCCCATCCCTGGCTTTTGGGGGATGAGGGCTGGCACTGCGGGGGGCACGCAGGCCTGTTCTCCTGCCTCTTCACTCTGGAAACTGGCCAGTGCTCCGGCGCCCTGGGGATCAAGGGCCTCCTGGGAGCACGTCTCCCTCCCCCAGTGGCTCCCAGCAGAATAGGCCTGTTATCAGACTTAATGAGAGTTACTCACGGTTTAAGTGTAGTTTCCGGCCTAGAGTTGGCATTTCTGCTTTGGTTCAGCCTCTCCCACTGTAATTAACTAATTAAATATCAACAAGCGGGTGATGCAATTATGACACAGCGAGCCTGGCTCCTCATCTTTCCATCAAGAGGCCCTGAACCCTCTAGAATCAAAAGAAGCAAGCCTGAGTTCAACAGGATGTCCTCTGCCCCAGTGCTGGTCACCCAGCCAGTGTTCGGCCACTCCCTTCCTTGGTCCCAGAGGCCAGGCAGGGGCTGGAGCTGCCCTGAGGGTGGACACTGGACTCTTAGCCACCAACCACTGCGTGCCCTTAGGAAGCCCAAGGGCCATGGGCCAAGGTTAGTCTCTGAGGTTTCCTGAGCTTCTGTCCCTTATTGGTAAACAGATATAATGAAAGCTGTTATTTTAGTGACTGTAAAAGTGCTTTGTAATACACTATGTAATTGTTCCTCATATCAGACGTGCACATCAAGGCCCAAGACATTAAGTGTATTGCCTAGGACGACCTGTAGGCAAGCGGAGCCTGGGTCAGAATCCAGGGCCCTGTGCCAGCCACCTTTGCCCACGGCAGCTTGCTGAAGAGGGAGCCACTGGCTTGCCAGTGCTCTCAGGACAGCAGACGCACCCAAGGGGCACCTTCTGAAGGTGTTGGGCCAGGAGCTTGAGAGGGCAAAAAGCTGGAGGCCCATCTGCCCCAGCAGGATTCTGGGAAATTCCAGAAGACACACATGAGGGGGCCTCAGCCCTGGTCTCTGGTCCTGAGGCCTATCACAGCCACTGACCCTGCGCTGGGACCTGAGCAGCAGCGGGGTTCCCGCTGGCCCGGCCCAGAGCTTTGTTTTGTCATGTGCCTCCAATGTCCACAGGATGCCTGGGAGGGCTGTTTGGTACAAGCCCTCCCGTACCAGACTCTCGATACCTCGACTTGGACTCTTGAAGCAGAATAATCATGGAGCAGCCTCCAGTCAGAACTCGCCCCACAGTCTTAGGTCTGGTGGTAGATCCCTGACTACGCTGCGAGGTCCTCCTGGGACCAGGCTCAAGCCTCGGTCCCCTCTGCATCTTGCACAGCACTTAACACAGTGCCTCAGCTGAGCAGTTGCCCAATTATTCACATATTATCAATCACAGACTGTATTACTACTAATTTCTTCCCAAATCTTGTCCATGTCGTTTCTAAACGTTAGCGTCCCTGTAACGGTATGCAAGTGCTATTTAATTCTCAAAATTTTTTATCTGATGTGATTTTGTCTCTTGCACACTTCAGTGCATGACCTGCATTCCTGTCATTGTTAATGGCTGCCCTGGGCTGCAGGGTCCCGATGTCCCACAGTTTGTTTCAGCATTCCCTGATTGCCGGGCATCTGGGTTGCCTCCAAGGTTTGAACACTATAAATAACGCTGCTGAGCCACCTGGCTTTTCTCCCCTTCGCCTGGACATGGTGGGGGGTGGGGGGTGGGGGGCGGTGGAATGGGGACAGGGACGTCTTCTCCCCTGCATTCCTGGAAAGGCCTATTCTTCACACTGCTTCCCTGGACCGGGGGGTACCAGAGGCCCAGGTCTGCTGCTCTGTCACAGACAGGCTGGGGTCTCAGGCTGTCACTGGGAGACTTCTTATCTGGACTGCGGTGCCCCAGGAACAGGAAACGGCACTCAGCTGGCTGAAGCCTCTGGGCTCTTGAATCAGCAGGGCTCCCACTTTGAACCCTTTGCTTTGGAGCGGGCCTTTCGGGTACAGCGGCTGTTGGACCATCTCATCAGACAGGCCCTGAGGGGAGACCCGATAATATCACTTATGTTCTGGCAGGTCCGTTCAAGGTTACACTGGAAATCACAGTATGTCTGAGCTGAAAAGGAAACTTTCCATGTATCCAATCCAAACTTTCTATCTTACAGCTGAGGGAATTGAAGGCCAGAGAGGGGGACGTGACTTTTCCAAGGTCACTCAGCTGTTGTGGCCAAGTTGGGCCAAGAGACAGGAGGCTCCCCAGGCCCAGGCTGGGTCTCAGCATCCCCCAGCCTCCCTGCTGGAGCATGTTGTTGGATTGGAATATTCCCCTTAAGTAGGATGTCAATTCTCCACTAACTGATCTGTAGATATAACACGGTCCCAATCAAACTCATAACAGGGGTCTTTGGAGATACAGGTAAAGAAATTCTAAAACTTTTACGGGAAGGAAAAGCCAAAGCAATTTTGAAAAAGAACAAAGTTGCAGACTCACACTACCTGACATTCAGATGTACTGTGAAACATTCTTTTACTAATGATGCCAACACACTAACAGCTATCACTACATGTTAGCGTGCACAAAAGAAATCTGGACTCAATGTGAGTAAAAGTAATTTAGAAGTAGATAAACATGACCTGCATGAAAGTTATGCTTCACAGAGTGATGTGAAAATGCACCTTCTGCTGCTGCGTGTGTTAAACCATCGTCTTCGTGCATGCCTTTCAGCAGATTTGAATCTTCTGGCTTTTTTTGTTTTTATTCTGGTTTTCATGTTAAGAGACTGAATGGACAAACAGACAATGGCCATACCATATATGACAACAGAATTCTTGCCTACAACTTCAGCAGCAATCCACCCAGAACTGCCAGGACTCAGTCAATGACTGCCAGCTTCTTCATATTTGCCTCGATATCCAACTCAGGACCAACCAAAGAAAGCCAAGTATACTTCCCAAGCTAAACATGTAAGATATACTGCTTCTAGTTAGTCTGCCTTCATTTTCTCCATGTCAACAGTTTCCAATCCAAGTGTATCTGAAAAAATTTTTTCAATATAGAGCTTTGCCAAACAAACCAACAAACAAACAAAAGAAATTTCCCACCCCCTTATCTGCCATCTGCCTTTGGGTATCTGCCAAAGAAAGGCAAGTGATGGTGGCTCCCTTGCTATAGCAAGCTCTGAATAAATAGTCTGTGTGCTCAAAAAAAAAAAAAAAATGTACTGTGAAGCTTCAGTAATCAAGGCAGTGTGCTGGTGATGAAAGGATGGACAGAATAAAAAACCCAGAAATAGACCCACACAAGTATGGTCAATTGATTTTTGAAAGAGATGCAAAGGCAATTCAATGGAGAAAGGAGTCTTTTCAATAAATGGTGCTAAAACATTAGACATCCTATAAAAAAACAATAAACCTTGAATTATACCTCCCACCTTATACAAAAATGAACTAAAAATAGATCATAGACCTAAATGTAAAATGTAAAATTATAAAATTCTTAGAAGAAAACATAAGAGAAAACTTTGTGATCTTGAGTAAGTCAGAGTTCTTAGATACAAAACACATGTACCGTCCATAAAAGAAAAAAAAACCAATAAATTGGACTTGATCAAAGTAAACGCTTTTACTCTTGTGAAAGACACCTTAAAGAGAATGAGAGGAAAAGGCCACAGATTGGGAGAAAATATTTACAGATCACATATCAGACAACAGACATATCCAGAATATACAAAGAACTCAAAATTTAATAAGAAATAACCAAATGTATTAAATGGGTCAAAGATCTGAACAGACATCTCACCAAAGAATGAGATATACAGATGGCAAATAAGTACATGAAATGATGCTCGATGTCATTTGTCATTAAGGAAATGCAACTTAAAACCAGAATGAGATACCATCACATACCTATTGGAATGGCTAAAACTATTAACATCACCAAATGCTGCTGCGGATGTGAAGCAGTTGGAACTCTCAGACGCTGTTGATGGGAATCTGAAATGGCACAACTACTCTAGAAAATAGTGTGGCTATTTCTTATAGAGCTAACCATATATTTACCATATGACCCAGCAACTCTACTTGTAAGTATTTATACTAGAGAAGTGAAAATGTATGTTTACATAAAAATCCATACATGAATGGGTTTCATGAACAGTATTATTCACAGTTTCCCAAATCTGGAAACAACCTAAATATCCTTCATTGAGTGAAGAGACAAACAGACTGTACATCTGTGCAATGGGATGTGATACCACTAGGCAATAAAAAACAAACCATCGATACATGCAACCGCTTGGCTAAATCACAAATTCATGATGCTAAGTGGAAAAAAAAACAGTCTCAAAAGGCTACCATAGGGGAGGAAAAATAATTTTCCCTCCACCTTCATAATAAAAGATAGATTAACAAGAGGAAAACAAGTTTATTCTGTACACATGGGAGATACCCAGGAAAACTGAGTGATTCTGTGAGGTAGCCCAAGCTACTATCTTGAATACCATCATTAAAGACAAAAGAAAGAAGTCTGAGGGAGAGGTACAGAGAGGCTGGTTATGAGAGGTCACCAGAAAAAGCATGGTAAACAAGGATAAGGTTTATTATGCAGATGTAAGTCTTGCCTTCTCCACTGATGACTGTTTCTGAAGATTTAGTCACCCTTCTCTTCTTGGTACAGAGAGGAAGATACATTTACAAATGGAGATTTCTTCTATAAATGTACAATAAATGTCCCTTACAAAAGGATAACTTCTACTGTTTTCCAATCTTCTCCTATGACTGCTGTTTCTTAAAATAATCAGCTCAAGGGACTTTCCTGGTGGCACAGTGACTGGTTAAGAATCCGCCTGTCAATGCAGGGGACATGGGTTCGAGCCCTGGGTGGGGAAGATCCCACATGCCACAGAGCAACTAAGCCTGTGCACCACAACTTTGACCCTGAGCTCTAGAGCCTGTGAGCCACAACTACTGAAGCCCGTGCACCTAGAGCCCATGCTCTGCAACAAGAGAAGCCACCACACTGAGAAACCTGTGCACCGCAATGAAGAGGAGCCCCCGCTCACCGCAACTAGAGAAAGCCTGCACGCAGCAATGAAGACCCAATGCAGCCAATAAATAAATAAATCAATAAATAATAATCACCTCAAAATGATACTTTGGCTAAAGAGGCACACCTTGGAGTGGCATATTCTGCCACCCTTCATTACATAGTTTATAATTCCATAATATGACATTCTGGAAAAGGCAAAACTACAGGGACAAAGAATAGATCAGAGGTTGCCAGGAGTTTGGGGTGGAGGAAGGTCTGAATACAAAAGGGTAACATGAGAGAATTCTGTTAGAATTGTTCTTTATCTTGTCAGTGGTGATGGTTACAATAATGTGCGTATGTTAAAATTCAGAGGTCAGGAAGGGGACAGGAGAACTCTGCCAGGCACTGGGGCTCAGGGGCAGCTCTCCGCACCCCAGAGGGACTGATCTCCAAAAGGCAAGCCCGAGGGGCTAAGGGGCTGGAGAACTCATCAGATGGTCCAAACCAAGGGGAAACCAGACAGCGCTTCTGCATCAGGAGCAGGGTGTGAGGTGGGGGGTGGTCATGGGAACTTGGAGATATCTCTGCTGCTTGCCCCAAAGCAGAAGGTCACACTCGCATGGGGGACCAGAGCCAGGACTGGTCCCACAGCCTGGAATGCTGGTGCCAGGCCTGCAAGTCAGGGTCTAGAGGCCCTGCTGGGGAACCGGAGTGAGGGAGAGGGGCAGGGAGCTGATGGTGGCATGACAACCAGCTGTGAGGAATGCACGTGTTGAGAGCAGCAGAGAGAGCCTGACTGTGGAGTCAGAAGTTACTAGTGGTATGCACCGGGCAGGACACTGCTGCTCCCCAGGTCCAGGTTTCCTCATCTGGAGAACGAGGATGGGAAAACCAGACTTGAAAGGTTCTTGTGAGCCTTAAATGACAGTAACACACAAAGTGCCCAATACAGAGTAGGCAAGGGGACAAGAAGGGGATGAGTAGGGATCTCATTGGTTCGGTTGTCTGCCAAGGAGCTAGGATGAATACTGTAAACCAGTGGTTCTCAAACTGAACATGAGAATCACCCGGAGTGCTTGTCAAACTAGGTTGCTGCTTCCTGCCCCTGGAATTTCTGAGTCTGTAAGTTCTGGGGTAGATTCTGAGAATCTGCATTTCTAACAAGTTCCCAGATGGTGTTGCTGCTGCTGCCTGGAGCTCACACTTAGAGAACCATTGATAAAAATATCAAGAGTGTGGACTTTTGAGCCACATACTTCTGAGTGATGGAAAATTCTGATTCCACCCCTTCCTAGCTCTGGGACCTTGAACAACTTACTTAACTTCGTTTTATCTTAGCTTCTTCACCTGTAAGATAAAGATAGGTGTGCCTTAGAATAGTTGTGGGTGTTGTAAAGATTAAATGAGTTAGTAAATGGGTAAAGTGCTTAGAAGAGAACCTGATAAAATGTGACCACCCCAAAAGGTCAGCTCTCAGTATGTGCTAGGCTCTTAAAATACATCATCTCATTTAGTTATCAAAAGACCATTAGAGGGCTTCCTAGGTGGTGCAGTGGTTAAGAATCCGCCTACCAATGCAGGGAACACGGGTTCGATCCCTGCTCCAGGAAGATCCCACATGTCGCGGAGTAACTAAGCCTGTGCGTCACAACTATTGGGGCTGCGCTTTAGAGCCCGTGAGCCACAACTATTGAGCCCATGTGCTGCAACTACTGAAGCCCACGCGCCTAGAGCCCGTGCTCCGCAACAAGAGAAGCCACAACAATGAGGAGCCCACGCACCACAACAAAGAGTAGCCCCTACTCACTGCAACTAAAAGAAAGCCCGCACACAGCAAAAAAGACCCAACACAGCCAATAAAATAAATAAATAAATTTATTTTTAAAAAAAGACCATTAGAGGTTAAGAGCATCATTTCCATTTTCAGTTGGGGAAACACGGAGTCAGAAAGACAAGGGACACCATGCAACTCATCAGAACCAGAGTGAGGACCCAAACCCAGGTTACATAGCAGATCTCACTGCTTCTCGTGGCCTGGTTCCCTTTCTTTAAACACCAAGCCCTGGGAGTGAATGATTGGACCTTTTAAGGCTGAATGAGAGAGAAAGGAAAGGGAAGGAGGCAGCTCCGGGTGGATGTTTGTCTGGGAACCTGGCACAGAACAACTCAGGATGCATGGAGTGGGCATTTTTGTGTCTTCAGAGGGCAGATATATGGGGGTGACTCAACATCCTGCCCACATGTTCCCTCTTTTCTCTTGGCTGTGTAGCTGATTGAAGTCATCAGTGAATGATGTTACAGTGGCAGGTGCAAACGGATCACCCACTGATGGTTTACAGAGCCCCGGAGGACACTCCTACTCCAAGCCTAACATGGACAGAAAATCCAGCTACCGGACTACAGCATCAGCAAACACAGCAAGCCTTCGTGGGATGAATCAGAACATCCCACTCACCCACAAGGAATACGATGTCATAAGAAGTAAGGATCAACAACAGCAAGTTCTGTGGTGCGTGGGGGGCGGTCTTTGTATCCCGTAGTCCCGACAGCAGTCGGTTGCCTTGCACTCCATGCTCATGAACAGCAGCGGAGGCAGGGTGTAGGGTCAGCCCAATTGCTCATTTGCCAGAGAGGAAACTGACCCAGGTCTGGCACTCGATGGGTTTGTAAATGGATGACTTCTGAATTCCAGACTTTTCTGTTCCCTGACTTAGAAGATATGTCTCCTTGGGAGTCTCTTGCATTCCCTGGATTCACTGTGTCCAAACCTCCCCTCAATATCATCTTCCCTCAAAGTTTGCTCTTTCTCCTGCCTCCCCTATCGCAGTGGATGACAGCATCCACTAAGCACCCAAGCCAGAGGCTCAGAGAGGAGCCAGGGTTGCGCATTCTAACACAAAGTTCACCTGCAGCAGAGAGGAATCATGAAGTGGTGCCCCCAGATGAAGAGTTCCTGGGACTTCCTTGGCAGCCTCCCTGCCACCCTTTCCCCCTGGCCCCAGAAACGTCCACTCACATCTGGGTGGTTCCCAGTTGCCCTGGCCCTGACCTGCCTCCCTGCCACCCTTTCCCCCCCGGGCCCCAGAAACGTCCACTCGCATCTGGGTGGTTCCCAGTTGCCCTGGCCCTGACCTGCCTCTTTGGGAGGCGAGGTGCCTCTGGTTTGTAGATTAGCCCTTATCTTAAATACCAAGCTGGAGGATTCAGCTCTTAAGAGCTTTGGGATGATGTGATTATCGTTGATGTAGAATAGACACATTAGATTTACTACAAACCCTTCTCCTTGACCACAATGCCTGCAATTTTGTTCCTTGTCAGCTTCTTCTACTCATTGACTTAGTTTCTATAGCAGGGTCTCCATCACCAGCCCTGGATTCAGGGAGGGAACAAAACGTGGGGAGGCGGAGGGGACTGGTGACAACTAGAATCCTGAAATCAAGCTTTCAGTCTGATGTCCGTTGGGTCCTGCTGGCCTCCCTGTCTGGTGTGCTGAGGGGAAGGGGTGTCTCTCCTCACTTCCCTCTCCTACTTCCTTCTCTTCCCATGAAGGCCCCCAGGGCTGTGTGAAGGGATAGAGTGAGAGATGTGGTGGGTGTGAAAGAGAAAGTGCACAAGAAGCTAAGAATTAAACCATATTCCGGCTCTTCACATTTTCACAACTGAAGACTTCTGTCAGCCTTTCAATGCTTAGATGCAGAAACAGTTAACATCAGAAGGACAATGGAATGATTTGGAATGCCTCCACTGGTTACAGGGAAAAGGAATGCATTGTTCAAATTTCTTAACCTCTCTTTTTTTTAAATGTAAGAGATGTGGGCTATTAAAATGTTTCCTCCAAAAAAAGCCTTTTGAAAATTCTGAGGGTAACCACACTTGAATTCTGTTTTTTGTAACGAGATTTAGATGTGTATTTTGTGTATGCTGGATATAATGTAAAGCCAGAATCACCTATGTGATGAACATTCTATACTCATGCCCAGAAAAATACACTTTATGTCAACTTTGCATACATGGCATGGGGCAGAGGGTCTTAGATCCTCTGCAGTTACCTGGTCATGGCCACCGGGCTCATAAACTTTAAGAACCAAGCTCATAGTCACTAAGAAGCTGAGTGACCTTGAACAAATCCCAAGCTGTGTTCTCAGGTTTCTGACCTGTGAAATGCAGAGCCCAGACTGGTGGATCAACAAGGGCTACCCTAGTCACATTCTGATTCCACACTAGTGTGTGTGTGTGTGTGTGTGTGTGTGTGTGTGTGTGTGTGTGTGAAGTGACCCAATTTGATAAATAATAAAACAACTAGACTGTGTCTATTGTTTTCTGACTCAACCCTTGCCTTAGAAGTCCCCACCAATACCCCTAACCTCCCTCTTTATGGGCTTAACCACTCCTTGGCATCGTCCCCTCCGGGAAGGGGTGTTCCCCTCAAAGAACCCAACTTCCCCTTAACGAACTTTTATGAATACTGTAGAAAACTTTTTTTTTTATCGTTTCAGTGGAAAACTAGAGCACACCCTATCAGGTTATCAGATTCTAGTGCACATTGTTTCCGAGCTATTATGCAAGGCTCTGTAAATTCTAAGTAACTGATAGATAATGGTTGTCCCTGTCAATAGGTCAATCCACAGGGTGCTGGTTCCAGGACCCCAGGGGACACCAAAATCCACAGATGCTCAAGTCCCTTATATAAAATGGAATAGTATTTGCATATAACATACACATACCCTCCCATATACTTTAAATAATCTCTAGATTACTTATAATACCTAATACAATGTCAATGTTATAAAATTCATTGTAAATACAGTGTAAATGCTATGGAAATAATTGCTGGTGTGCAGCAAATTCAAGTTTTGCTTTTTGGAACTTTTGGAATTTAAAAAATATAATCAACCTGCAGTTGGTTGAACTCGTGGATGTGGACTCCATGGATAGGAGGGTCAACTGTATGTAACTCCTATCCTGCTAGAGATTTAATTTTCCTAAAACTAGTTTTATCTCCATTTATCTTCATTCATCTCAACATTCCTTTACTCAATAGAAATTTGTGTGCTTTTGACTTTTCCTTTGAACATCTGCCTGGCTCCCTCACAATCATGAGGAAAATAAATTCCTGAACATGTACATTTTTATATCTGTATATGAGTCATGATTCTGCCTTTCTCTGAAAATTAACTTTTAATAAGATATTGTCTCTTGCTAACCTTTTAGGAGATGGTTTCTATTTTTATCCCATCATTTGAATTTTGTTCTAGTTCAGTGCTTTCCTATCCTCACCAATTACCCTTCTCATCACCTCCCTACCCCACCCCATTTATTGTTCCTTCTAGATTCTTCTGTTCTTTTACCCTAGACTTGTACGGAATCAGGCTCGAACATATCCAGGCACTGCTGGAGACCAAATGTTTTTGGATTTGTTATTTTGGAAATTTCAGCTTCAGTGCGAAAGAAATACAGCCTGGGCATGTTTTGGTATTTGGGATCATTTAAGAGCTGCCTATTTGGTTCTTGGAGACAAAGACCATAGTTAGCATTTTCCTAGCTTTGGAAGGCAGAAGTAGGGCCTGCAATTTTTCAGATTATTTGTGTGACATCAGTTGTGCACAAAAATAATTTAACACTTTGTTTCAGAATTTTTCACTTTATGATAAAGGGGGTTTAATATGGAGGTAGGTCTCTGTTACCTACCTAATGTTTTTGTTTTTGTTTATTAGTAACTTCTATTAAGAACTACAACAAACACCTGAATGTGACTTTGCTAATATATTTAGCTGGCTTATTTGGGTATGCACGTACGTGTGAAACACACACAGAAGATAGAGGAAATGAGAGAATGCTCCAACAATTTGCAAAGGGTAAGAACTGTGATGCTGACATTTATAATTTCCGTTTTCTTCAGCTGTCAGGTTTAAGCCCCAAACTGTCTTATCCAGCGGGGGGATGGGGTGGACAGGAGTCCTTGCAAGCAGCCCAAATTCATGGCTTTCCTTGGCCCCCTGGCAGGGTGGGGAAAACTTTGTTACTTAGACAAGCTAATTAAAGCCACTTTGTTTACTCTTGGTGACATTCACAGCCTGGGGAGGTAGGATAGAAAGGAAGTGAAGGAGTCTCACTCCCTCAACTTAAAAAAAAAAAAAAAATTAACTCTTTCTTTACTGTGGTATTCACAAAGAACATTATAATCTCCAAAGTCATGGTTCCAACAGTACACTTGATTAATGTTCTCAGATCTCCTGCCAGAAAACATGTTGCTGCATCAAAGAAAGGGGGAAATTAAATGTGTGGCAGGTAGCTTATGACAATGTTTTCTTCTGAAAATCGGGATAGAGGTTGCATCACAGATTGGGATTAAACATAGATTGTGTGGGCCTTGAGGACATTTCTCTGGATAGCCCAATGAGAATTGGGGAGGCCATTTCAACATTTTATGAATTCTTCGTTAACCTTTTTCTCATTAGAGAGAGACAGACTTAATCCTAGACTCACATAGTTGCAGAACCAGAGATATTAATGTAATTTGAGGCACTGTATCATATTATAAAAATGCCATGCTGTAAAAGACTCTAATTTACCAAGCTCTACTGGGCACAAGATGGTACATTTCCACAGAGAAATCTTCGCCTTGAACAGGAGAAAGTCTGTGATGTCATAGGAGAAATCATGGCTGCTCAGCAACTTGATTTGATACTGATGTTCTTCTGAGCCAGCAGAGGAAACAGCCCAGCAGACAGATACCCAGAGGGGAAGCAACAGGGTGTATGGGTCCTGGAATTTAGCCCTCTGGTTTTGACAGAGAGACTCAGAAGTGGTGATTGGAAACTCCCGGCCTCTGACAACCTCTCTGATGGCTTCACGTGTATCTTATTTCCTCTGACCCCAACAGAAGCCCAAATAGGAAATCTTCCATCATTTGAAACTCATCCTTCTCCCTCTTCCTGTGCTCACATGAAACGCCATCAATCCCAAACCTGACTTTTCTGATCCCTGCGTTGACTGCTGCTTTATTCCCTCGTCTGGAGAAGCAGTGAGCTCTGCCTTGGGTCTCTCCCTGCCCTCTCCATCCTTTCCCTTCTACCATGTCCCTGTCTTGCTTAAAAATCACTAGTGGCACCTTACTGTCTGCCCCAGTAATAGGAAAAATTGGCGCTAGACTAAAAGTTGTTTTAGTCCCACCTAAAAAACTTGAAGGCAAGTCTCAAAAGATTAAACTCCTTCCAAGTAACTTAACTGATTCCCAGAATATAGCTCAAAAATATTTAAAGAAAAAATGAATACAAGATTCAACAATGTAAAATTCACATTATCTGGCATCCAATAAAAAATCATCAGGTATCAAAGAACCAGGAAGATAAAATCCATAATGAAAAAAATCAATCAATAGAAACAGATACAGAAATGACACAGATGAACTGACACTCACATGGTCAATTAATCTACAACAAAGGAGGCAAGAATATACAATGGGGAAAAGACAGCCTCTTTAATAAATGATGTTGGGAAAACTGGACAGATACATGCAAAAGATTCGAATTGGACTGCCTTATCACACCATATACAAAAATAAGCTAAAAATGGATTTAGGACTTAACTGCAAGACCTGAAAGAAACCATAAAACTCCTAGAAGAAAACATAGGTACAGTATGCTCTTTGACATCGGTCTTAGCAATTTTTTTTTTGGCTTTGTGTCCTCAGGTAAGGAGAACAGAAGCAAAAATAAACAAATGGAACTACATCAAACTAAAAAGCTTGTGCATAGTAAAAGGAAACTATCAACAACAAAAAAGGCCACCTACTGAATGGGAAAAGATACTTGCAAACAGTATATCCATAAGGAGTTAATATTCAAAATATGCAAAGAACTCCTACAACTCAATATCAAAAAACAAACAACCCAATCTAAAAATGGGCAGAGGATCTGAATAGACATTTTTCCAAAAAAGACATACAGATGGCCAACGGACACATGAAAAGATGCTCAACATCATTAATCATCAAGGAAATGCAAATCAAAACCACAATGAGTTATCATTGTACAGCTGTCAGAATGGCGATTATCAAAAAGACAACAAATAAATGTTGGTGAGAATGTGGAGGAAAGGGAACCCTCATGCATTGTTGGTGGGATTGTAAAGTGGTGCAGCCACTATGGAATACAGCACAGAGATTCCTCAAAAAATTAAAAATAGAACTACCATATGATGCAGCCATGCCACTTCTGGGTATTTATCCAAGGAAAACAAAAACACTAATTTGAAAAGATATATGCACCCCTATGCTCATTTTAGTGTTATTTACGATAGCCAAGCTACAGAAACAACCTAAGTGTCTGTCAACAGATGAGTTGCTAAGAAGATGTGAGATGCATACACACATGTGAGCACACATATACACACACATACACACTGCAATATTACTGAGCCATAAAAAAGAATGAAATCTTGCCGTTTGTGACAGCATGGATGGACCTAGAGGGTATTATGCTAAGCGAATTAAATCAGATGGAAAAAGACAAATACTGCATGATTTCACTTACATATGGAATCTAAAAAAACAAAGCAAATGAACAAACATAACAAAACAGAAAGAGTCATAGATACAGAGAACAAACAGGTGGTTGCAAGAGGGGAGAAGGATCAGAGGAGGAAAGGAATAGGCAAGTGAGACTAAGAGGTATAAACATCCAGGTACAAAATAAATAAGTCACAGGGATGAAACATATAGCATGGGGAATATAGTCAATAATCATGTAATATCTTTGTGTGGTGACAGATGGTAACTAGACTTACCACATGGTGAGCATTTTGTAATGCATAGACATATCAAATCCCTGTGTTGTGCACCTGGAACTAACATAGCGTTGCAGGTCAATTATACTTCAAAAACAAACAGACTCAGAGAAAAAGAGATCAGACTTGTGGTTACCAGAGTCTGAGAGTCAGGGGAGGGGAGAGTTGGATGAAGGTAGTCAAAAAGTAAAAACTTGCAGTTATATATATAAGATAAATAAGTGCTAGGGATGTAATGTACAACATGATAAATATAATAAACACTGCTGTAGGTTATATTTGAAAGTTGTTAGGAGAGTAAATCCTAAGACTTCTCGTCACAAGGAAGCATTTTTTTGTTTCACTTTGTATCTATAGGAGATGATGGATGTTCACTAAACATTGTGATAAACACTTCATGATGCAAAGAAATCAAATCACTATGTTGTACACCTTAAACTTATACAGTGCTGTAGGCCAATTATATCTCAATAAAACTGAAAGAAAAAAAAGAAATGACACGGATGGTAGAAATAATAGGAACATTTTTAAAGTTATTATAAGTATCCTCTATATGTTCAGGAAGATAGAGGAAAGCATAAGCATGTTAAGGAGAAACATGAAAGATTTTTTCAAAGACCCAAATCAAACTTCTAGAGACAAAAAAAGAGAAAAAACAATATCTAAGACAAAAGATATACTGGATAGGAATAACAATAGACACTGTTGCTGAAGAAAAAATACAGTATTAGTGAGCTGAAGTAAAACTTCAAACAGCCTAATATAGAAATAATTGTAGCCCCCAAAGTAAAGTAGAGAGTTAGAGGGAAGAAATAGCTTAAAAACTTTTCCTAGTTTAATTAAAGGCCCCAGGAGACTCAATGGACCCCAAGCACAAGAAGTATGAAAAAAAAAAAGACACCAATGCAAGTGATTATATAATCAAATTGCTTAAAAATAGTGATAAAGAGAAAGATCTTAAGAAGAGTTAGAGAACAGCCATGAAGAACAAAGAAAAGAATGACAGCAGACTTATTATTAGAGACAATGCAATCCAGAGGACAGCTGAGCAACTTCTTTAAAGTACCAAAAGAAAGCACTGTGAACCTAGAATTCTCCACATGTAAAAACATGTTGCAAACGTGAAGTGAAATAAAGATTTTTTTTTTTTAGACATACAAAAGCTGAAAGACTTGATCACCAATCCTCCCAAGAATGTTAAAGAAGGACATTTTGCAGAAGGAAAATAATCAAATAGAACTCTGGTTCCATACAAAGGAAGGAAGAGATGGTAAGGGTAAAATATGTGAGTAAAGGGGGGAGTCGAGGGAGGGAGGGAATACGGGGATATGTGTATAAAAACAGATGATTGAACTTGGTGTACCCCCCAAAAAATTAATTAATTAAAAAATATATATATATGACTAAATACTAAAACAAACAAACAAAAATCAAAAATCCTTTAAACTCTAAATATCTTTAAAATACACTTGGTTGTTTAAAGTAAAAATAATAATGTATTATGTGGTTTATATTATATGTACAAGTAAAATGTCTGATGAGTAGCACAAAAGGCTGGGGGTGGGAATGGAAATGAAAGTATGCTATAATGTTCTTGTGTTTCATGTGAACCGGCATAATATTATTTGAAGGAAGACTGTGATAAATTAAAGATGTGTATTATAAATCCTGAAGAAGCCATCAAAAACAAAACAAAAAGATATCAGTCATAAGCCAGCATAAGAAATAAAATAGACGTATAGAAAACAGTCTAACCTAAAAGAAGATGAAAATAGGAAAAACAGGGGACAAGTGACAAACAAAGGGAAAGACGGTAAATTTAAAACTAACCATAGTGATAATAACATTAAATGTACATTGTGTATACAGTCCCATTTAAAAAGCAGTGGTCGTCAGACTGAATTTTTAAAAAGCAAGCTCTAATTATATTCCGTCTTATCAGAAACCAAATTGAAATAAGAAAACATACATCAGTTAGAAGAAGAAGGATGGGAAAAATACACACTACTGGGGGAAACCTCCTCTACAACCGTGGGAGCGGTAAGAAGGCAGAGGGTTGGGAAGGGATGAACAGAGAAAGCCATCAGCAGTGTTCCTCCCACACTCTGCCTTGCTGGGGAACTCGAATCTCCTCCCTCCGTGAACTGCTGAAGAGTGGGGCACCTGAAGTCCCCAGCACTCACTGTGACCCATCCTTGTAAGGGCAGCCAATGGGGAAAGTGGAGAAGAGAAGGCATCTGGGTGAAAGACTGTCTTTGTCTTCATGTCAGGGCAGGACTGGCTTCCAGAAAAGTGCCCACAGGGAAAGCTGTGGATGGAGTGACTGGAAGAGGTGCCAGGTTGGCAAGGCTCCCAAGCCAGGGGGAGACCTGCGAGCTTAGTACAGCTCAGGGCTCCCTTGAGTGACTACAGTGTTGGTATTATTTCCTATTAATCAAACCATTTTTTGATACTGTTGGGTAAAGAATGTTAGCAAGTTGGGAGTTCTGGGCCATCCAGAGGGTAGAGATTTTCCCCAGGTCCTGGGTGTGAGCTCAGGCCCAGTGGAGTGCAATTCTGCCTAATTTGTTCAAACTGAATTAGGTCTTCCTCTACCAAAGCTTGGCCATGCAAGCAAAGCCAGAATCTAAGACTCTGGAACTTTCTGCCATGGCTATGGGTGATGACCTTTATGTCATCACCATCATGATTGTGAGGGCAGCTTCCATGATGCCTGTTGGTGAGCACTGAGTCGAGTCAGACAGATGGGGAAGCAGGATGGCCAGACCCCTGAGGGATGAAGTCAAGGCCCATGGGGCAGGATTGGACCAAGGAAGCTCTATCAGGCCCAGGCTAACTGGTCGTCCTATCAGAAAATCTGTCTTTTTCGGGGGGAGTGGGGGAAGACAAGGGCTAAGATTATCCTGTTCTGGGGGGCAAAGAGCTTAGGAGTCAGAGCAGCACTTCTGAAATGTTTAGTCATCTTAGGCAATGTTTTACCAGCATATGAGAGATGCTCGCCTATAACACTCTACACTTGACAAGGCGTGGAAATCTCCATGTAGGTGAATGATAATGGGGCCCAAGAGAATCAGGGACACACTCTCAGATCTAACCAGATGGCAGGATGTACAGGTCAAGGATATATGTGGCTCCACTGCTAGGGCCTCATTTCTTTCCCTCTCCCACTGTTTCTTCCAGAAAGGAACAGTCACCCAGAGGCCACCAGACGAATAAGTACCCCAAAGTTGCCTGAGCAGCCCAGCTCTTCCCAGACTAGCTCCATGGCCGCCAACCAGAGCTTCTGTCTGAGCCTCTCTTTTTTCACTTCTGCCCTCCACTCACCTGTGGGAGTTATCTTCCTGAACATCTCAGCACCATCTTATCACAGAACAAAACCCATGTTCTTCAGCCTGGAATTCTCCAACAATTCTTATTTTTTTCCTTTGCATAAGGGATGTACATTCACATCTGTTTAACCACAAGCCTGCCTGAGCCTGCGTACCCCAGATAGCAGAGCTCAAGGCACACACAGATATGCTACTGCTCTATTAGGGGGTGCGGCTCTTGGGAAGGAAGAGCAGGAAAGAGGGGTGAGGTGGGAAGCCAGGACAGCCAACGTGTGCTTGCTTCTGGGCCGGCCCCACTTAGACTGAATAAACCGATTGCTTGATACTGTGGGGCCATCTTCCAAGAGTCTGTATGAACCCCTGAGTCTCAGGACAGCCCATTCAGGGAGGAGAAAGGGGGGAAATGCATCCATTGTCTCCTGCCTCCACTGGTCTAAGTCCTTACTCTTTGGGGTTGTGTGTTTGAGGCCCACTGGTGGCACCTCACACTTCAGAAGCAGCACAGGAGCCCCAAGGCAGGAAGAAGGGGTATGAGGTGAGGGCCTTGCAAGACCGTGCCCACTGCCGTCTGGCCAAGCTGCTGCTGGGTTGGTCACCTTAGAAGCAGCTGGAGCACAACCAATGCCAAGGGCCCCAGAAATGATGAGGTTCAGAGGGTCAAAGCGGTCCAAATAGGCTCCTCCCATACGCTTTTGCCTGCAACCACCCCAGGCAGAGGGTTTTCAAAAGGCATGGGAAGAGGTGTAGGTTCTCAAATAGGGCAATTTGTGTCAGGTACTTAGCCTGGTAATTTGGAAACACTCAATAAACATTAGCCCCTATTATTACTAATATCATCCCTAATGTCCACCTTGCTCCACCTCTCTGACTGGGAAAGGTGTTTCTTGCCCACCCCCAGCGCTGGTCTTAACACCTGACGGGGGTCCTTTTCCAAAGGCATTGCCTGGCCGCACATCATCCCTGTAATTCAGACGGTGGAGCTGGTCAAGCGAAGAGAAAGGCGGCCTGAGGGCAAGCAGGGCGGGGGTGTTGGGAGAGGCTCTCAGCTGTCTTTCCGCAGACGGCTGCCCGAGCTCTGCCCAGCCCTGCTTCTGCGTCTCTCCACTTGGTCAGCAGACGTGAACCAACGCAGCTGGCCTCTTGCCCAGCGGCCCAGGGCCAGGACTCACACACGCAGAGCAGGAGTTCTGAGGGTGCAGAGGCCCTTCCTCAGGCCGAGTGCCTTGGAAAGGCGGGAGCAGCTGCTGGAAAATACTAGAAACTCCTATTCTAGGACAACTGGAGCCTGGCATGAAGCACCCCTTCCTCATTTCCTCATCCTTGATGCGGACCCTCTCCTCACTCCATCCCGGCCTTGGTCTCTCCCTATAGCCCTAATGAGTCTGCTGGCTTTGCACAATTCAGTGTTCCAAGTCAGGGCCTAAAGCAGAGTCAGGCTCCCCCAGGAAAACAGCTCACCAATAATGGGAGAGGGGGGATGGAGCTGAGACCGCCTCTCCCCTCTCCTCCCCTCAGGGCAGAGAGTCCTATGGCCTTCCCCACTCTAGAAGCCCACCCAGTAGCCTGCATCAAAGAACTGCTCCAGACCTATCTGGAGGGGCCCAGAAGGAAAATCCCAAAAGCTCTGGCCAGGGGGTCACAGCACAGGAACTTGACATCTGACCAACACCTATGTTACAGGGCAAGCCATATGTGTGTTTATTAAAGTTACGATTAAAAGAAATAAAGTGACAATTAAGTAATGTGATCCCATTAGATTATTGATTTGTTCATTCATCCAACACATGAATTATCCACACCAGAAGAAAGAGGTATAATCGTGAAGTCCAGCTACAGCAGGACAAATGTCCATAAGCAAGAATACCATGAGAGAAAAGACTATTGGCTTAAAGAGAAGGAGGAAACTGGAGAAGGACTTTTTTCACTGGGTCATGAAGGATAAGTAGGAGTTTCCCAGGGAAAAAACTGAGGAGGCTGTGGATAGGACTGATGCATATGATGCAGATGAAAAAATATACCAGGCTAGGGGGCATGAAGGAATATGTTTCCTTATTATCATTCTGTAAAATTGTATTAAAAACCTACTAGGTTCCAGGTAATTGGGTTAGATGCCAGGAGTACAGAAAATAACAAGTCTGACAAGATCTTTTTCTAGTGGAAAAACAGAAATTAAACAAACAAAAATCACACAGGTAACTGTATTTACGATTGTGCCAAGTCTGTGAAAGGGGAGAGAAAGGAGCTATGGGAACATGAATTGGTAAAAGAGACAGGGGCCCGTGTGATGTGGGAATCAAGAAAGGCCTCTCTGGGAGAGAGTTAAGCTGACGCCTGAAGGATGAGTGGGGATCAAGTCATTCCAGGAGGAGGAAACAGCCAGGGTACAGTCCTGAAGGCGAAAGAGCATAGGGTCCAGAATACCTGAAAGTGTTCAGAATGGAGAGAGCACCCAGGCGGTAGAAGGCAGGCAGAGCGAGACGGTGCAGGACCAGAAGGCTTTGATCATTACCCTAAGAGCAAGGGGAGTGGCATGATGAGATCTGCAGGACGGAAAAGACCCTTCCCTGGCTGCGGTGTAGAAAATGGGATGGAGCCACGATGGATGTGGGGAGACTGGCTAGACCAGCGAGTCTCAATCCGAGCTGTAAGTTAGATTTACCTAGGGAGTTTCTAATAAGGATGATTAGAGCCTGCTCCCAGAGTTGGTTTTTTTTTTACTTCTTCTGGGTTGAGGCTTGGGCATTAGTGATTTTTTTTTAAAGTTCTGCAGTTTAGTGTATGTCTAGGATTGAGAATCCTTGAGTTATAAGGATATTGCTTTTAAATAAGAGCAAGGAAGCAAAAAGGACATTGCTCCGCTCTAGGTGATAGAAGATGGTGGTCGGCCTAATGGTGATAGAGATGGAGAGCAAACGATGGGTACTTTCAGGAGGCAGAATAGATAGTAGTAACCAAGAAGGACTACTAGGTTTTTGGCTTGGGCAATTCACTAAGAAATAAAGCACTGGGAGTACCCATTGCGAGGTGCGTGACATAAATTCAAGTTCAGACCTGTTGAGTGTAAGGTACCTATGAGCCAACTACATGGATGGCAAGCAGTTGAATTCATAGACCTAAGGCTCAGAGAAGTCTGGGTTAGGGGTATGAACTTGATTCATGAAGGTAGAGATAGTATTTGAAGTGTGTCTGGGATTTCCTAGCAAAAGGAAAACGTGTGGGATGGGAGAAAAAAGAGGGCCCAAGACTGAGCCTGAGGTCCTCCACTCTAGAGACTGAGGAGAGGAGAGGAGTTGGTAACAGCATCTGTAAATGAGAGGCTGGGGGGAGCCTTGACGCCTAGAGGAATCAACATTTCAGTGTTCCTGGAAGTCAGAAGGATGGTGTCTGAAAAATATTTATTGGATCTAGCAACCTCTAGGTCCTTGATGACTTTAGAGAGAAATGTTTTGGTGCAGTGGTCAGGGCAAAGGCCAGACTGCAGTGAATGGAGGGAAGGAAGCACATCAAGAGCTTGTTTGTAGAAAGAAGACAGAGAGGGTGGTGATTGCTGGAGGGAGTTGTGGGATCAAGGGAATGTTTATTAGGATGGGAGAGAACTGAGTGACTTGAACTGCTGGGAAGGAGAAGGAGGGGGTGCAGATATAGGAGAAAGATGGGATCTGGAGCCCTGGAGGAGGGATTGGGGTCTGCTTTAAGGAGTCACTCTGTTGGAACAGGATTGAGGGAGGAGTGGCTGGGTGCTGAAGTGGTAACTCTTTCCCTTTAGAGTGGGAGGGTAAGGGACGTCTCATCTGATAGCTTCCATGTTCTTGATGAAGTCACCTACTGGGAGTAAGGGGCGGGCAGGAGGGAAGGAGTCTGGTAGGAGGGTGGGTGGTAGGAGGGTTGGAAATTCGAGGAGAGTTGGGGTGACCAGCAGGACCTGTTGTGGAAAGATGAAGACTGAGGTGGCCGGAGGACAGGAGGACGTGAGGCCCTGTGACAGGCCTGTAGAAAGTGCTGATCGACAGCTCACAGGAGTGTTCAATTCTAGAGTGACTTTCTGAGACGTAGTGAGACTTAGTGAGGCTGTATCGAATTAACTATTTATTGCTGTATAACAAGTTATTCCCAAACTTGTTGAAACAACAAATATTTACTATCTCAGTTCTGGGTCAGGAATTTGAACATAGCTCCGCTGAGTGCTTCTGCTTCAAAGCCTCTCACCAGACTGCAGTCGAGGTGGTGGCCAGGGCTGAAGGCTCATCTGGGAGAAGATTTGCCTCTAAGCTCACTCATGTGGCTATTGGCAGGATTCAGATTCTCACAGGCTATTGGGCTGAGAGCCTCAGGTCCTCACTGGCTCTTGGCCTGTGGCTTCCTTCAGTTCCTTGCCATGAGGGCTTCTCCACAGACCAGCTCACAGCCTGGCAGCTGGCCTCCCTCAGAGCAAGTGAGAGAAAGGGAGGGCATGCGAGACGGAAGCCACAGTCTTTTTGTGACCTAGCCTCAGAACCTGTACCCCACTGTTTTTGCCTTACTCATAGGGTAGAGGCAAATCCCCGGGCCTAGCAACTCTCAGGAGGAGGGGATTGTACAAGGACGGGAGTACCAGGAGGGGGGGATCTCAGGGGCCATCTCAGAGGCTGCCTACCCTGTTGTTCGAAGCACGCAATATAGGAGAGAAGCTGGGGAAGGTCTGTGGGCAGGGCCGTGGATGCCAGACTAAGGGCCTGGCGTTTCATCCCGTAGACTATTTGGAGCCACGGGCAATTCTGAGGCAGGAGGAGGGCGGGTTGATCTGTTTTTCAAAGGCTTATTCTGGCTCAGCCAGGGAGAGAGAAGGGATTTGGGTAGAAGGGCCAGGAGATTGTGGCAATAGTCTCGAGACGGAATGGTGACTTGAAGACTTGAGAATGGTTACGGGGAGGAAAACATGGGTTCAAGAGACAGCTGAGCAATTTTACAGGGTTCTCAGCCTTTCCTCCTGGTGGTGGCCCAAATGGCTGCTCTTGACAAGGAGCTGAGCTGGGGTCTTGGGTCTTAAACCTTGGGAAGAGGTGTTTTCTCTTTGCGACACGAGCGTGCCCAGGGGTGGGCGAGTCTCCCAGAGGATGGGTAGGGTCATAGACAAGCCCAGTCATTCAGGGAGGGTGGGGACTTTCAAAGAGCAAAAGGAGCTTTAGGAAAAAATGCAGATTTTTGAGAAGCCAAGGGAGGGTGGCCTGATTCAGAGTAACCAAGTCAATAGGAAAACTTAAAGGGTTACAGAAGGAGGAAACAGGAAGGAGAGAGCTGCTGGGTGGAACCCAGGCTGAGGTGGAGGCTCAGCCGCAGAGCTGAGTGACAGGGCACCGGGCCAGGGACGTTGGCTAAGTCACGGCTGGGGCTGGGGCGCCGGTCTGGGGGCAGGGCCACAGCCACTCACACGGACAAGTGGCAGAACCCTTCCACATCGGTTCCATTGTAATTTCACAACAGCGAGAAGAGGCAGGCAGGGCACGGATTACAGTCTCCACGGTAGAGGTGAAGAAAGACGCTCAAAGAATGCAGCTGACTGGTTCAAGTTTATGGAGCTCCTCTGAGGCCCAGCTGCAGGGTGGACCCAGGACAACTGAGTCCAGGCTGTATTCCCTGCTTCACGGCTGCCTAAGGTCCACAGGCAGCCCGCGCGGAAGGTCTCACTCCTCCAGGGATGGCCAAAGGCAGAGTGTGAAAAAAGAGCAGCTGGAAGGGGAAGAATCCCGGAAGGTGGGCTCTGGAGCTCACTTAGGAGAAACAAAGAGGGGCGGGGGGGTGGGGGGAGTCATTTTGAAGACACAGGGACATCTACTGGCTGGGAGCAGATAAGCCAAGGTGGGGGCCCGTGGGGCCCCTCCAGGGAGGGACAGGATCAGGAGCCCAAAGCTGTTAGGAACCCCTCTCCCAGCACCCGCCCCCTAGTCTCTCTGTGTCAGTGTCTCTGGTCTCTGCCTCAGGTCTTCCCTTCTCCTGTCTCTGAACATCTGCTTCACCATGGCTTCACCAACTGGTTTCTCTGCGTCCGTAGGTGCATGTGCGGTGGGCTGGGGATGGGGGCAGAGGGTGTGCAAATGGTGCAGCCCCATGGCTTTAGAGGCCCGTCACAGCTGCGCCTGAGAATAGACCAGACCATTAACAGAATCTCCTGGAAGACAGGATCCCATAGGCCGAGGGAGAGCCCACATAACTGCCCCCTTGATGCTTAGTAAATGGGACTCTGTAGGTTGGCCCCTGAGAACTGGAGTCCTCAGCAGGGGTATTACAGACTGTTTGATGCTGAATAGAGATGTCCACTCACAGGGACACAGCAGTGACTCCCTCGGTCAGGTACACTCCAGCCTCAGGGCCCTTGCACTTGCAGCTTATTCTTTCCCAGAATGCACTTCCCAGATATCCACCTGGCTTGTTCCCTCCCACTCTTCAGATCTTTGCTAAAATGTAACCTTCTCTGTGAGACCTTTCCCGACTGTGCAGTCTAAACCCTAAGGCTGCACTCCCAGTCCCATTCATGTTCCTTATCCTTTGCTTCACTTTTTGACTGCACTGGGTCTTCATTGCTGTGCGTGGGCTTTCTCTAGTTGTGGCAAGCAGGGGCTACTCTTGGTTGTGGTGTGCGGGCTTCTCAGTGCAGTGGCTTTTCTTGTTGTGGAGCTCTAGGCGCATGGGCTTCAGTAGTTGTGGCACATGGGCTCAGTAGTTGCGGTGTGAGGGCTTAGTTGCTCCATGGCATGTGGGGTCTTCCCAGACCAGGGATCGAACCCGTGTCCCCTGCTTTGGCAGGAGGATTCTTAACCACTGCACCACCAGGGAAGTTGCCACGATAAGTTTTGTTAGTTATTTTTTATTGTCTATCTCCTCTCCTAGAATGTAAGTTCCACGAAGGCAGGGATTTTTGATTGTTTTCTTCACTTTTGTATCCCCGGTGCTTAAGCATACAGTAGGTGCTCAATGAAGATTTGATGAATGAACTAATTAATAAGTAAAATATATCCTGTCTTCCCAAATGCCCTCTCCCTGCAGGAGTGAATGTGAAATGATTATGTCTTGTGAAGTGGGGGTCAGTGGGGTCCCTGAATGGATGAAAAAATAAGAAAGATTATGAACCCAGAACACAGTCCTTTAGAAAAGAAAATTTTCCTTCTCTGGCCCTTGTGGGTTGGCAGAGTTAGCTAATCGTTTGGGAATGAAGACAGGGAGAGATTTCTAGGTAAAGTAAGAATAATTACAGTTGTGACAAGCTCTCTGAAATGGAATAAGGGGTAAGGGCTTATTATTATTAGTGAGGGCTGCCATACTGTGAGGTTCACTGTGGTCCCCCCAGGGACCCCTCCCCCACCCCCGTCATGGGCAAACACATAGCTTTTTATGACTAAAGCTGGTTTCCCTTGGCCTGACTTCTTCCTCTGGGAACATAATCTTGGCCCAAGACATTGTTACCCAGCAAACCAGGAGGAAGCATCCAGCCTGGTCAAGACGCAGGCAGGAGGCCCAGATGAGGCAAGCCAGGTGCTTAGGGCCCAAGATTCAAGGAGGCACCCACTCTGGGGCTCATGAATAGAGTGGGGTTCTTCCTCATAGGAACCTGAGAATGAGAGGCTCCTTAAATCCTCAACAGGATGCTCGTCCTCAGGGCAGGAACCATGACTTCTGGGGTCCTGGGCACTTATACCTTTGTCAACCTCTTCCTCCATTAAGAAATATATAGGAAAAATTATATTCCAACTTGGTATAAAGACAAATTTAATCCAAGCTGGATTACATTCTTTTTTTTTTCCTTCTGACTTTAAAATAAATTAAAACATATTCATGGCCTCTAAAAGGGTCCTGGGTCCTAGGCAGTGTTCCTACTGTGTCTAATGGCTAAGATGGCCTTGGTGGGGGGCACACGAACTTGCAAGTCCTCCTAAATTGTGCACCCTAGATGCCTCATTTCTCACCCTACTCCCAGCCCTGATGCAGGAATATTTACAGTCCCTAAGTTAGCAACCTCCATTGAGTGATTTCACTTCCTTCCTTTCTCTGAGCTTCAGTATCATGTTTAAAATGGTTATAATCAAGAATTGTATATCCAATCTCAATAGAATATAATAAGATCACTATATGATCCAGCAACTCCACTCCGAGGTATATACCCCAAAGAACTGAAAGCAGAACTCAAACAGATACCTACACACCCGTGTTCACAGCATCACTCTTCACACCAGCCAAAAGGTGGAAACAACCCAAATGCCCCCTGACACATGAACAGGCAAAACAGAGTGTATACATACAATGGGGTATTATTCAGCCATAAAAAGGAATGAAATTCTGAGATAGGCTACACTCTGGATGAACCTGAAAACATTGTGCTCAGTGACCTAAACCGTATGCAACAGGACAAATACCATATGATTCAGTATATACAAAGTACCCAGAATAGGCAAAGTCACAGCGAGAGAAAGAAGTGCAGAGATCCTGTTAGGGATGATGAAAACCTTATGGAAATAGATGGTGGTGGTGGTTGCACAATATTGTGAATGTACTCAGTGCCACTGAACTGGACACTTAAAATGGTTTACATGGTGCATTTTACCACAATAAAAAAAAAAGTCTATGCATAAGCACTTTGCATGGGATAAAGTGTCATACAACTGTAAGAAATCATTATTACCATTATTGATCGTGACTGTAGTACTGTGGTGGAGGAGCATTCCAAAGTTCACAGACAGACAGGCGGGCATATAACTGCTTTGTAAACACAGCCTTCTCCAGCCCGGACCTGTAGCTCCCCACCCACGCAGCCTGCAGATTTAATGACCAAGTCGAAGAATGAATGGCCAGTGGCCAAGATTCTTGAAGTACTGGGTATGATTGAGCGTGCATTTTCATCCTGGAGAGCTGTCATTCTGAGCTCTCCTACAGCATTCCCTACAGGGGACAAGGGATGTGGGCTTGGCCAAGAGAGCTAAGACAGTCCTGGTGGTGTTGGCTCGACGAGGGACCGGTGAGGGACCAGGTGACCCATCAGGCCCCAACGGTGGGCGCTTTGTTGCTGAGGTCAGCCTGATTGATTTCCTGGTTTGGAAGGAACGTCCTGGTGTCTGCATGAGCTGAAAGGGAGCTCTGGGGTGTTACCATCTGGGACAGGGACCCACAGGCCTCAGCAAGCAGAGCTGCTTCTCTTTCCATGAACAGACACCACTTGCCAAGATGAAATCTTATAAAATACACACAAAAAGTGAGGTGGGTTGAGGGATTCCCAGGACAGAGGACACTTCACAAATGAATTCCCCACAGAGAAGTGTGTCCAGTGCCATGTTGGTTCCAGAGATACCTCACCTCTCAGGTGAGCCCGTGAACTCCCTGGAATTTGTCGGTATTGGTGGAGAGAAAGTCTACAGCTTCTATCAGATTTTCAAAGGAGTGTATGACCTCTCCCCCCGCCCTGCCCTGGCAAATGTTTTTAAAACCACTGTTCTTGTGAATTTAAAATGTGATCTTAAAGATCAGTATTTAACTTATACCCAGTTTTCAGAAGGGGACATCTGGACTGCTTCAAATGATGTATGGGACGGCACACACCTGGCAGCAGAAGGGGGCAGCGCCTCTGTGGGGTCACTGCTTAGGCCTTCCACCCTCTTCTCCTAAGCGAAGCCATTCATTTTTAAACACACTTTACATCTGTGCACAAACGCTGGCACCAAGTGACAGCACGGCTCCTGTGGACCATGGTTCCTCCTCGTTCCTCCTGGCTTTTGTACACGTGTGTACGTAACGACACGCCCAAGTCACCAGTCAGCCCAGAGCCCTAAGCCCATAACAGAATGACCCTCCAAGCCCCACTGATCCCTTTAATAACTCCTTGCGGTCTTAGGTGCTCCATGAGGACTTTTGGCCAGGCTGGCACGTCAGGAAAATGCCAGCTTGCAGGGCCCTGCTCCTCCCTGCACAGGGAGGGGAGGTGGCGAGGAGAAGGGTCATGGCGAATGGGTAATTTAAAGGCTCTGAAGAGTGACTCAGACATTCCAGCAGGGCTTTTATTTTTCCTTTTTGTTGATGTGTGAGATGTAATTGTAGTCATTTTTTCCAATGAGTTGATAAACAGTGATTATCCATGGCAGCTTTTGAGCTGGAGCCATCGTGAACCAGTCCACATGCCAACATTTTTCTCTCTCCCACCCCCAACACCTAAGATAACCAAGCCCCAAGCCTAAGGTCAGAGGTTTCTTGGTCCCAGGAATTTTAGCAAAGCTGCAGGCTGCAAATGGTCAGAGGCTGTCTGGGAAGAGTGGCCATAGCGGCGGGGTGGAAGCTTGTGAGTTCAGGCCTGACCCTCGGCTCCACCCACCCTTCCTTTGTACCTGGGATGAAGGTAGAACAGAGAAATGGCTGCTCCGCATCAGAAAGATGGTCATGAAGAAAGGAGCAAAGGACACATCACATTTGGGGAGCCCTTTCTGTGGGCCAGGAGCTGAGCGAACTAGCTCCTTCCACGTGGATCACACAACAGCAGAGAAATGCTTAAGCCTAATGCATACTAAACACCACTACCTGATATTTACGAGTGTTAATCTAATTATTATCTCCCTTCGATTTATAGATGAGGAAACTGAGGCACAGAGGATACAGTCACATGGCCCATTAGGAGCCATGGGGGAATCGGGATTTGAACCCAGGTCTGTCTAACTCTAAAATCCATTCTCTCACCACCCCACAAGGCTGCCTCCCATCAGGGAGCTGGGCTTGCTGGCCCACACAATGGCCCCTATGACAAGGCCCAGCTGTGACAATGTGATAGAGCCTCCCAGGTATCTCACGAAGTGTAGTGGCTCATGGTTTCCTCCTCACCAACCTAAGAGACACAGGCTTCCAAGGAGGACCTGCTGTATTCATTAACTGACCGCTGGTTAACAGCTTGCTAGAGAGTGACCATGGACACAACCAGCTGGGGAGTCCTGCTGGGTGTCACTGATGTGTGCTGTCATGCACCCTCCCCTAGGCAAGGGGACAGGAGGGCAGCCCCTTAGATTGGCATTGCACTGCCAGGGGCACAGCCCTTACTTCCGTGCGGAGATTTTCTTTGGCGCCAGGATTGCTGCAGGGACCCCCAGGCCAGGATCCCATAACTCAACCCTAGCTGGTAACGTCGGGTAAAAGAAAAGCAAGCTGGGACTGAGATCGTTCTTTTGGGGGCTGTTTAAGGTCATTCTAGCTGGGCTGCTCTAGCTACCCCTCTCGGTGAGAAGCCTGGGGTGTGGTGGTGGGACCAGGCCAGGGTGGGGCAGAAACACTGGTGAGAGATGGAAGGGGCATTTGGGGAGGAAGTTGCGGTGAAGGCTTGGCTGGCAGGGCAAGGAAGCAGGGAATCGAAAGTGAACGAGAGATCTGAGGCAGAGATTAGAAAAATGGCAGGACCTTTTTCTAATTGTTTGCACTAAAGATTGGGTGAGGTTTGAACCCCAAGCTAAATTTTTATTTAGATACGAAAGTTTAATCTCACAATTTTAAAAAGGGTGGGTAGGAAGGAGCAGGTTATTTATTCAAAAGAGCCGTGGTGCCTTAACGTTAAAACTGCTGTTAATACTATGGGCCTCTGAGTTATGGTTTCTCATTATTAAAAATGGGGGCTATCATTCCTCAGAGTTAGTTTGTTGGAGGCAGGGAGGGCGTGGGGGAGAGTTCAGGAGTCCCTTTACTATTAATTCCACTGAAGTTAATCATCTTTTACTTCTGGCTTCTTTTCAGAGTTCCTTTTCGTATGAGGTGTTCTAAATTTTAATTTGTTGTGTCTAGGTGTATATTTCTCTTCATCTCTTTTAGGGGGGATTCAGCAGCCTTCTCAAATCAATGGATTATTTTATTTAATGATGTATGACAAATTTTTATTTATTTTCCTTTTTGTTTAAAGTTTGTTTCTTTAAATTTATTTTTTTTCTTCCAGTTCTATCAAGATATAATTGACAGACAGCACTGTATAAGTTTTAGGTGTGCAGCATAATGACTTGACTTACATACTCATGAAATGATGACCACGATAAGTTTAGAAAACACTCATCATCTCATATAAGTACAAAATTAGAAATAGAAAACAATTTTTTTCCTTGTGATGAAAACTCTTAGGATTTACTCTCTTAACTTTCACATATAACCTACAGCCGTGTTAGTTACATTTATCGTGTTGTGCATTCCATCATTAGTATTTATAAGTGGAAGTTTATAATTTTGACTGTCTTCATCCAATTCCCCCTCCTCTCACCCTCTGTTTCTGGTAACCACAAATCCGATCTCTTTTTTTCTGAGTTTGTTTGTTTTTGAAGTCTGACTGACCTACAACACTATGTGAATTCCTGGTGCACAACATAGTGACTTGACATTTCTATACACCTCAAAATGATCACCACAATAAGTCTAGTTACCTTCTGCACCACACAAAGATATTACATTATTATTGACTATATTCCCCACACTATATTCAATATTTCATACCCGTGACTCACTTCTTTTGGGGAGGTGAAGGCTTGGCTGGCAGGGCAAGGAAATTTGTACCTCTTAATCTCCCTCACCTATTTCTCTCCTCCCCCAGCCCCCACCTCCCTGGCAATCACCTGCTTGTCCTCCATATCTATTACTCTGTTTTCGTTTTTTTTTATGCTTGTCTTTTAGATTGTACATATAAGTGAACTCACAGCATTTGTCTTTCTCTGTTTGACATATTTCACTTGCCATAATACATTCTAGGTCTATTCATGTTGCTGCAAATGGCAAGATTTCATTCTTTTTTATGACTGAGTAATATTCTATCACATATAGACAGCACATCTTCTTTATCCATTCATCTGTGATGGATACATAGGTTGTTTCCATATCATGACAATTGTAAATAATGCTGCAAGGAACATAGGGGTGCATATATTTTTTAAAATGTGTTTTTGTTTTCTTCAGATAAACACTCAGAGGTGGAATTGCTGAATCATATATTGTAGTTCTATTTTCAACTTTTTGAGGAATCTCCATACTGTTTTCCATAGTGGATGCACCAGTTAACAATTCCACCAACAATGCAGGAGTGTTCCCTTTTCTTCACATCCTTGCCAACACTTGTTATTTGTTGTCTTTTGGATAAAAACCATTCTGAAAGATGTGAGGTAGTATCTAATTGTGGTTTTGATTTGCATTTCCCTGATGACTAGTGATGGTGAGCATCTTTTCATGTGCCTGTTGGCCAACTGCGTGTCTTTAGAGCTACATCTATTCAGGTTCTCTGCCCATTTCTCACTCAGGTTGTTTTTTTGATGTTAAGTTGTATGAGTCATTTGTATATTTTGGATATTAATCCCTTATCAGACATATCATTTGCAAATGTCTTCTCCCATTCTGTAGGCTGCTTTTTTGTTTTGTTGATAATGGGGCCTTGTCAAACTAAAAGGTCCCATTAGTTTATTTTTGCTTTTGTTTCTGCTCCCTGAGGAGACATGTAAAAAAAAATATTGCTAAGACCAATGTCAAAGAGCATACTGCCTACACTTTCTTCTAGGAGTTTTATGGTTTCAGGTCTCACATTTAAATCTTTAATCCAGTTTGTTTACTTTTCTGTATGATGTGAGAAAGTAGTCCAGTATGATTATTTTGCATGTAGCTGTTCAGTTTTCCCAACACTATTTATTGAGGAGGGTGTCTTTTTCCCATTGTATATTCTTGCCCCCTTTGTCATAAATTAATTGTCCATATAAGCGTGGGTTTATTTCTGGGCTTTCTATTATGTTCCAATAATCTATGTGTCTGTTTTTGTGCCAGTACCATACTGTTTTCTTGATGGTAGCTTTGTATTATAGTTTGAAATCAGGACGTTGATACCTCCAACTTTGTTCTTCTTTCTCAAGCTCATTCTGGCTATTCAGAGTCTTTTGTGTTTCCATACAAATTTTAGAATTGTGTGTTGAGGATTTATGCATTTATGTTCATCAGTGACACTGGCCCGTAATTTCCTTTTTTGTGATATCTTTGTCTGGTTTTGGGTATCAGGGTGATGTTGGCCTCGTAGAATGAGTTCAGAAATATACCTTTCTCTGCAATTTTTTGGAATAGTTTGAGAAGGATAGGTGGTAAATGTTTAAATGTTTGGTAGAATTCACCCATGAAGCCATATGGTCTTGGACTTTTTTTTTGTTGGGAGTAATTTTTAAATTACTGGTTCAATTTCATTACTGGTAATTGGTCTGTTCATATTTTCTTTTTCTTTCTGATTCAGTCTTGGGAGATTGTACATTTCTAGGAATTTGTCCATTTCTTCTAGGTTGGCATATAATTCATATGCCATAGTAATTCATATGCCAAAGTTCATAGTAATCTCTTATGATCCTCTGTGTAGCTTCTTCTTCATTTCTGATTTTATTTATTTGGGCCCTCTTTCTTTTTTTCTTGGTGAGTCTGGCTAAAGGTTTATCAACTTATCTTCTCAAAGAACCATATCTTTGTTTCATTGATCTTTGTTGTTTTCTAAATCTTTCTTTCTTTTATTTCTGCTCCTATCTTTATTATTTCTTTCCTTTTATCAACTTTGGGTTTTGTTTGTTCTTTTTCTGGTTCCATTAAGTGTGAGGCTATGTTAAGATTTTTCTTGTTTCTTGAGCCTCATATCACTATAAACTTCTCTCTTAGAACTACTTTTGCTGTGTCTCATAGATTTTGGATGGTTGTGCTTTCATTTTCATTTCTCTCTAGGTATTTTTTGATTTCCTCTTTGATTTTTTTCAGTGACCCATTGGTTGTTTAGTAGCATATTGTCTAGCCTCCATTTTTTTTTGTTTTTTGCAGTACTTTTCTCATAGATAATTTCTAGTGTCATAGCATTGTGGTCAGAAAAGACACTTGATATGATTTCAATCTTCTTAAAATTATTGAGATTTGTTTTGTGGCCTAAAATGTGATCTAGCCTAGAGAATGTGCCATGTGCACTTGAAAGGAATGTGTATTCTGCTGCTTTTGGATGGAATATTCTATATATCAATTAAATCCATCTGATCTAATGTGTGTCATTTAAAGACAGTGCTTCCTTATTGATTTTCTGTCTGATGTAAGTGGGTGTTGAAGTCCCCTATTACTATTATGTTACTGTCAATTTCTCTTTTATGTCTGTTAATATTTGCTTTATCTAGTTAGATGCTTCATGTTGAATACATATATATTTACAATAGTAGTATATTCCTCTTGGATTGATGCCTTGCTTGTTATGTAATGTCCTTCTTTGTCTCTTGTTCCAGTCTTTGTTTTAACATCTATTTTGTCTGATATGAGTATTGCTATCCCAGTTTTCATTTCCATTTTCATAGAATACCTTTTTTCATACCCTCACTTTCAGTCTGTGTGTCTTTAGACCTGAAGTGGGTCTCTTATAGGCAGCATATATTTGGTTCTTGTTTTTGTGTTTATGTCTTTTGATTGGAGCATTTAGTCTATTTACATTCAAATTAATTATTCATAGGTATGTACTTATTGCCATTTTGTTATTTGTTTTGGGGCTGTCTTTGTAGCTCCTTTTATTCCTTTATTCTTCTCTTGCTCTCTTCTCTTGTGATTTAATGACTACTGTTAGTGTTATGTTTGGGTTCCTCTCTTTTTTTATGGGTATATCCATTACAAATATTTGGTTTGTGGATATATATATAAATATATATTATAATAATATATATATCAATTCCTGATCTCTTAAGTTCAAATGCATTTTAACAATCCTGCTTTTTCACTACCCTCCCCCCATCCATGTTTAATGTGAATCCCTTAACTACTTATTGTGGATATAGATGATTTTACTACTTTTGTCTTTTAACCTTTCTACTAGCTTTATAGGTGGTTGATCTACTATCTTTTTTATAGACTTGTTTTTACCAGTAAGCTTTTTTCCTTTCATAATTTTCATATATGTAGTTGTGGCCTTTTCTGCTTAGAGAACTCCCTTGAACATTTCTTGTAAAACCAGTTTTGTGGTGAACTCTTTTAGCTTTTGCTTGTATATAAAACTCTTGGTCTTTCTAATCTGAATGATAGTTCTTGCTGGGTAAAGTATTCTTGGCTGTAGGGTTTTTTTCTTTTAACACTTTAAATATATTGTGCCACTCTCTTCTGCCCTACAGAGTTTCTGCTGAAAAGTCAGCTGTTAGCATTATGGACTTTCCCTTGTACATAACATGTTGCTTTTCCCTTGCTGCTTTTGATAGTCTCTTTAATTTTTGCCATTTTAATTACAATGTGTCATGATGTGGTCCTCTTTGGGTTGATCTTGTTTGGGACTCTCTGTGATTCCTGGGCCTGGATGCCTATTTCCTTTCCCAGGTTAGGGAATTTTTCAGCTATTATTTCTTCAAATAAGTCCTCTGTCCCCTTCTCTCTCTCTTCTCCTTCTGAAACACCTACAATGTGAATGTTAGTGTGCTTAATGTTGTCCCAGAGGTCTCAAACTCTCATTTTTTAAATTTTTTTTCTTTTTTCTGTTCAGCTTGGATAATTTCCACTACTCTGTCATTGAGTTTGCTGATTCATTCCTCTGTATCATCTAATTTACTATTGATTCCTCCTAGCATATTTATTTCAGTTATTGTAGTCTTCATCTTTGGTTCTTTATATTTACTAACTCTTGTTAAACTTCTGTGTTCATCCATCCTTCTGCTGAGCTTTTTGAGCATCTTTATGATCATTACCTTGAACTCTTTATTGGGTAGATTGCTTATCTTCACTTTATTCAGTTCTTCTTCTGGGGTTTTATCTTGTTTCTTCAATCTGTTTGGAACATATTCTTCTGTCACCTCATTTTGCCTTTGTTTTTATTTCTATATATTAGGCAGGTCAGTCCTGTTTCCCAGTCTTGGAGAAGTGACCTTATGAAGGAGACATCCTCTGGGGCTCAGCAACACACTCTCCTCTGGTCACCCAACCTATATGCTCTAGCAATGCCCTCTGTGTAGGCTGCATGGGCACTTTTGTTGTGGTGGGCTGACTACTATGGGCATGGGCATGCTGTTAGATGTGGCTGACCTCTGGTCTGGTTTGTTGCCAGGCCCTGCCTGATGTGGAGGCTGCCAGCCAATGATGGGTGGGGCCAGGTCCTGGCACAGTTGGCTGCATAGCGTGTGGAGTCTCAGTCCTGGTGCTATCCCACTGGTGGCTGAATCCAGGTCCTGGGTTAGCTGGCTGCAGGGCCCTGGCAGTCCTAGGGCTAGTGTCAGGCCACTGGAGGGTGGGGCCAGACCCCAGGGTAGCTGGAGCCTCTGCTGGTCCTATGACAGCCGGTCTGCTGGTAGGTGGGGCTATGTTTCTGCCCATCTAGCTACTTGACCTGGAGCTTCCCAGGACCAGTGCTGACCAGCTGGTGGGCAAGGCAACATCCCAATGCTAATAAACTAGAGGGAGGACTCCATGATGGTGCCTCATGGTAGAAAGAACTCCCCCAAATGGCTACTGCCAGCACCTATGTCCCCAGGGTGAGTTCAAGTTGCCTCTTGCCTCTCCAGGAGGCTCTCCAAAATCAGCAGGTGGGTCTGACCCAGGTTCCTTTCAAATTACTACTTCTGCCCTGGGTCCCAGAGCATGTGAGATTCTGTGTGTGCCCTTGAAGAATGGAGTCTCTATTTCCCATAGTCCTCTGGGTCTTCTGAAATTAAGCTCCACTGGCTTTCAAAGCCAAATATTCTGAGGGCTAGTCTTCCTTGTGCAGGAGCCCTGGGCTGGGGAGCCCAATGTAGGCTTGGACACCTTAGGGAGAACCTCTGCAATTGTAATTATCCTCCCCTTTGTGGATCACCTATCCAGGGGTGTAGGTCTTGACTATACCACATTGCCACCCTCCTACCCATCCCGTGGTTCCCTCTTTATATCTTTAATTTTAGAAGATCTTTTCTGCTAGTGTTCAGGTAATTCTCATCAACAGTTGCTCTGTAAGCAGTTGTAACTTTGGTGTGCCCATGGGAGGAGGTGAGCTCAGAGTCTTCCTAGTCTACCATTTTGGCCACTCCCTCCTTATCCATTTTCTTGAATATTGTATCCCTTTTATTTCCCTTCTCATCACCTTCATAAGCTCCAATTGGATGTATATTGGATATTTTATCTCTATTCTCTATGTTTTTACTCCATATTTTCATGTTATTAGCCTCCTTATTTCTCTATCTTCAAAGTTTTGCAGGGACAATGTTTGGCACATAGAAAGCACATGATAAATCATTGTACCCTTTCCTGGTAAAGGTGGGCAAATACATAATTATTGGGGGATAGGTGAGCCTTATATTTAAAAGACAAACTGAAAAATGCAACACTGCAAAATATATTTGTATGAAGAAGAACTGAGATACAGAATAGTTCTCTAAATCTTTGCTATCCAGGCATGGTTCCCAAACTGTAGCATCAGCCTCACCCTGCAGCTTGTTAGAAACGCAGAATCTCAGGCCTTACCCCAGACCTGCTGAATCAGGATCTGTATTCTAACAAAAGCCCCAGAAGATTCACATGCATTGTAAATTTTGAGAAGTGCTGCTGCTTTACAAACTTGCCTGAGAATACTGGAATCACCTAAGGTGTTTTAAAAACTACTGGCACCTGGGTCGCACTCCCAGAGACACTGATTTCATTGGTCTGGGCACTGAGTCTTTTTAAAGCTCCTCTGTAATCCTAATGTGCAGCAAGCATTGAGAACCACCACACTGCATCCCTTGGGTTTCAGGTGTTTGGGGCATCTGGGCAGGGGGTGAGGCAGAGGAAACAGGATGCCTGCTCAGCTTCCCAGGCAAAACCTCCTTGCCACAGCAGGAGTCGGCACCGGCTTTTGCCCAAAGGGCTCAATGGAAGGAGATTCTAGGTTCTAATCTCAGCTCTGTCTCCCCAGTAGGCTGTGTCCCTGAGCCCAGTCACTGCTAGCCAAAAGAAGGGCCGAGTAAGCGACCTGTCCCTCTGAGTCCTGGTGTTGTCACTTGAAAATGAGGCTATTTATTCCCTCCAGCCGTAAGGTGTAAGTTTCCCCTACATTTTCTGTCCCTCCTGCTTTATGGTCCTGCTAAAGAGGGCTTCTCCCAGCTGGGTTGGCAACACGGGGACTTGAAGCAGCTTTGGGCAGAGCAGGTGTGCTCCTGAGGGGTACAGAGCGTATGATTTCACTTACAGGAAGGTGGGGAGGGGGTCAGAAGAGTGGTTACCCTTTGGAGGAGTAATTGACATCGAATAGGCACTCAGAAACCTTCTGGGGAGTGATGGGATTCTATATCTGGACCTGGGTGGTGGTTTTATGGGTGTATAAACCTTCACTGAGCTATTCACCTGGGAACTGAAGACTTTATGTAAATTATACCTCAATTAAAAACAAAGAGCAAGTGGTGCTTGGCAGGCCCCCAGGGGAATAAAAAGTTCAAATCACTTGATAGCCAGGAGGTAGGAGACTTTGGCTGGCTTAGGAGCTAAAGCAGAAATTGGGTAGGTGGGGAGAGAATGAGAGTCAGAGAGAGATCCAGAGAGACGGGTATAGACAGAAATGGACCAAGAAGGTGCTTAAGGAAACAAGCTGACTCAAATTCCAGGCGGTTGAATTAGTCCTAGGTAAAAAGGGTGGGGTTCGGCTTCCAAGTAGGGTGACCAACCATACTGGTTTGCCCAGGACTCCTGAAAGTCTTATATTCCAGGAAACAGCTCAGGCCAAGGCAGTGGGGACTGTTCATCACCCTGTTTCCAGGCCCTGGGCTGAGGCTGGCAGGGAAATGGAGCAGGTCCAGGGAGAAGGTGCCCCACTCGGTGTCCCCAGGAGGGTTAGGTAGTTGGGCTCTTTCCTCTTCAGCCAGAGGTGGCTGTGACTCCAGTCTGAAATGAGGTAGTGGCTACCTACTTCGTGGCCATCCTAGGTATGGCTTCTGCCCAATCTCTGCCTTCACGGCACCCATCAGGCTGGTTTGCAATTACTTATTTGCTTATGGGTATTTCTCTTGGCTTTGCGCCCGTGGAGGGTATGAGTGAGGCTTCCTTGCTCTTGCACACTCTACTCTAGCTCTGCTCAGGGCCCCAGCACCAGGCCTTCAGGCAGTTCCTCATCTTTTGGGGCCGTAGATTTTTTTTTAATATTTATTTTATTATTTTTAATTTTTGGCTGCGTTGGGTCTTCGTTGCTGCACACGGGCTTTCTCTAGTTGTGGTGAGTGGGAGTTACTCTTCGTTGTGGTGCGTGGGTTTCTCGTTGCAGTGTCTTCTCATTGCGGAGCACAGGCTCTAGGTGCGCCGGCTTCAGTAGTTGCAGGGCGTGGGCTCAATAATTGTGGCTTGCGTGCTCTAGAGCTCATTCTCAGTAGTTGTGGTGCATGGGCTTACTTGCTCCGAGGCATGTGGGATCTTCCCAGCCCAGGGATGGAACCCGTGTCCCCTGCATTGGCAGGTGGATTCTTAACCACTGCGCCACCAGAGATGCCCAGGGGCCATAGAGTCTTTCGGTAGCTTTTGGATTCTTTTGGAAAAAATTTTAATCCTTTCTCAGAGTAATGCTTTAAACGCATAAAATAAAATGCAAAGGGTTGCAAAGAAAATCAACTATACTGAGAAAGAGCTACGCACTTGTGACAAAGTCATAAATGTCCTTTTTTAATGCTTTACCTGATGAAATGCTGCAGCAGGTGTGATTTTGAGGTAGCCATGACTACAAATGGTAATTCATGATACCTGCAACAAGTGTACCGTGAAAATGAAAGTTCCTGTGATTTCTATTGGTGACGGTCACAGGTGCTGTTGACACTACTGTGGTTTGTTGCCTACCTCCCTAATAGCAGGACATGCTAAATTTCACTTAGTAGTTAATGAAAATATAGATGTGCTTTTTGTCCCAATCCAAATTCATATGCACCCCTGAATTCTACCCGTGTGCCCAGGTTAAAAAAAGTGCTGTGTGGGTGAATGAAAGATCAGAAGTGAGTGTTGTAAACTGTAGAGTGCAGTGCCATGTAATATTGTTGTCCTTGGGGGATTTGGGTGCTTCGGGGATGGGCAGGGGAGGATGGGAAGCAGGCTAAAACCAGACTGTTGGCCAGAAAACTGTGAGGCCAGAAGCAAACAGGGGCACCTAGTCTCTGTGTTTCAGAGCCTGCTGATTCTCAGCAGGCTTTGCTGTCGTAAAATTACACTTGGCCTGACCTTCACCCCCTCCCTCCATTCCCCATTGTGTAGGGAGACTGACCACTTGCAGACCCCAACCACAGTGGGGCACAGGGAGCCTGTCTCTTCAGCCTGGAGAGAGGACTTTGGGGGCACAGTGGGAGGTGCTTCAGGGTCAGGGCCCACCCATAGCCAAGGGAGAGAGCTACAGGGAAGGCCTCTGTCCTCACTCCCTGAGAACCTCCCCCCAGCATTGAGACAAGCTTCAGGTAAGCCCTCCTGGGCTGGGGCCCTCTTTTAAGATGAAAGTCCACCTGGGAGACTCGGTGCATTCAGATCTCAAGATCTTAGCAGAAGCGATTTTTTTTTTTATATCACCCTGTGTAAGAGTGCAGGGGAGCAGAGGCCCTGGGGGCAAGGGGCCCCATTCCTGGCACCAGCCCAAATGACCTCCAGCTGAAAAACTGCCCTCTAATTAGCAATCAGGAAATCAAGGCATAGCATGGTGCCAAGCAGCATGACCCCAGCTCTAGTCTGGTGACGATCCAGCCCTCTAGACAGCATGCCCCTGCCCTGCACGGCAGGGCTGCAGACCCCATGGGTTATTTTTATCTAATGGCGCTATTGTTGGTTGTCTGGTAGCTGCTGTGGTGGGTTCCAGCAGCGGTGAGCTTGCAGCCAGGATTTCCTGTGCAGCTTCCTCCTCCTCCCTCATGCAAGGGTCCCTCCCTCTAGTGCTCAGAAGGAAATCTGAGGGCTGCCTGGAGTTTTACCCTGGCCTTGGAGGAGTCCGAGGGCATTGTGGCCTTCTCTGGCTTGTCCACTCAACATGGGCCACCTTGCCCCCGCCCTTGGGTGCCTCAGCCCAATTTCCTCTGCACAGAAGGGTATAAAGGTACTTTTTCTAGTTGCCTCTCTTCTACCCCACAACTCTATAAGGTAAAAGCACTGCTTTCTAGAAAGCCAGGTTCACTCAGCGACTCTCAAACTGTTTTGACAGACACCTACGGCAAGAAAAATTTCTCATGAGCCAGTACACACATTCATACACATGTAGGAATGAAACAAAGGTGTCAGGGACACAAGCTTCCTATGTCTGCTGCACGCTGATTTTTTTTTCCTTTTCTAGTCTAGTCTTTTCTATCTGTTGTCTTTCTTTTCAAAATTTCTGGTTGCAGCCCACAAATAAGTCGATTTCACAACCCAATAATGATTCATGATTCAGTTGGAAACATGCAGTGCCAGTTACATCTTCTGGAGCTATTTCTCTTTTCTGAATGAACAGAGCACACTAGCGTTTATAGAGAGCCTCTGAACTGGGCACTGCCCTGGTTCTGGAGTTATATCCATTTTACAGAAAAGGAAGCTGAGGCTCAGACAGGCTGAGTAGCTTGTCCACGAAATCAGCCAAAGTGGGAGCATTTACGCCATGGAAATTGGCAAAAGCTTTAAATCAGGTTTTCTGTGTTTTTTTTTCCCTTGAGGACCAGCTCTTACACATTTACCAGCAAATCATTGATTCTAACCTTTCTCTTTCAGTATATTTTGAAGCCCTCTGACCTCAGCTTCCTCATCTGTAAAATAACATTAAAAATGCCTACTTCATGGGAAAAATTATACAGAGTACATTCTGGTAAGTATGAGGGACAATGACTGGAAGGAAACAAAAATGCAAATAATCCCATCACTTGCCACTGTGATGGGATTTGAAAGATGAGGTCCCCGAACTCCACCATCTTGTATAATTTCCATCATTGCTAGTTGTAGTTTGTACAGAAAAAAAAATTCTATATATAAAACCCCACACTTCATAAAACTGTTGTGAGAATTAGAAGAAATGATGATAAACCTATAGCCCAGTGCTCTATAAATGGTAGCTGATGTTAGAAAAGAGTGAATTCATGTTTTTCTGATTGGAAATGCCAACACAAGTAGTGCAAATTGAATTGCATTTCAAAGCAGAACTTTCTATGCAGGTAAATGGGGAGAAGGGAGTGTTCTAGCAAATATTCTCATATATAGGCTATAATGACAAACATATCACACATCAATCATTAATTTTCAAAATTCTAGAATAAGCGCTTTACAGCTTCAAATTTACCCAGTCCCGGTGCAATGGTGCCCCCTCCATCTGACAGGTAACTCTGCCTGGTGACACCCAGAGAAGACTCAGCCCTAAGGCGGCATGGGCTCTAATTCTGGACAGTGGCCTTGACCCGCTTGGAACCCCCTCTAGTCCATTGCCACCCTGCTCTCTGAGGCCATACAGAAAAAATCTATGCCATCATCACCATCATCATATAATAACAATGGCTGTATTAGTTTCCTGCTGTGGCTCTAACATATTACCACAAACTTAGTGACTTAAAACAACACAAATTTATTATCTTACCCTTCTGAAGCCAGACGTCCGAAATGGCTGTCACAGGGCTACAGTCAATATGTTGGCGGGAGGGGGGGGGGGTGTCCCTTCTGGAGGCTTTGGGGAGAATTGTTTCCTTGCCTTTTCCAGCTTCTAGAGGTACCTGTGTTCCTTGGCTGGCGGCCCCTTCCGCCATCTTCAAATCTCTCTTTGGCTCTAGCACTCACGGTTCTACCTTCCTCTTATAAAGAGCCTTGTGATTAGATTGGGCTCACCTGGCTAATTCAGGCTCTCCCAAGCCAAGGTCAGCTGATTAGCAACCCTAATTCCACCTGCAACTTTAATTCCCACCTGCCATGTAACACAACAGAGTCACAGGTTTCTGAGATTAGGATGCGGACAGCTTTGGGAGGTGGAGGGTATTATCCTGCCTACCCCAGTGATTCACATTTTGAGCACTCACTATGTGTCTCGTAGAGTTCAAAGCATATTACGTGTAATAGTGCATTTAAACCTCACCATAACTCTATGAGGTAGGTAACCCATTTTACAGAGGAGGAAAGTGAGGCCCAGAGAAGAAAAGTAACTTGCCTAAGGTCACACAGCTAGAAAGAGGCAGGGCTGAGCTGCAGATCCAGAGCTGATTCTTTTAGCCATAACCACCCTTCAGTAGAGGACAGATGCACAAACAGAATTCTACCTAATTTAATCCTCCTTTGATGATCCAGAAGCCCCTTCAGGCTGTGACATTGCCTCAGGCCCATCAATACTGACTGCCATTTACCACCAGTCAGGCAGCTTTGGATGGGCTGACCAGTGGATTTCCAGGGGCTGGGATGCCTGATGAGCCTGTGTCCTTCCCCAGTGGGCTCCTCACAGTGGGCAATAGCGATTCTAAACTCCGGTCTGTGGTGTCTGACCTCAGCTACTTCTCTTTTCCTCTACTCTGGCCCTGCTGGTTTCGCAGACATTCCTCAAAAAATGTAAAGTCAATGTATACCACAGGTCCTTTGCACTTGCTGTCACCCACACCTGGAATCTCTCCCCACTCTACACGAAACTCAACCATCACTTCGAACAGGTCTCTGCCCAAGGATCTCCTCTTTAAAAAGGAGCCAGATATCAAGCCTAGCTTGATGGGACATGTCTTCCCCTTCCCTCCCCAACATTTTGGTAGACAGAAGGCATTAAAGTTCCCTTCTTCTCCCTGTTTCCCCCTCCCTCATGATGATAAACAAAAGGGGCAGACTAAGGGAGGTGCATTTGTGGGTAGGGAAGTGTCTTCGCCTTAAAGCTCTCCTTGACTCTGGTGTGCACACAGGACTCAGAGCAAAAAGCAGGGGAGAGAAGGCAGGGACCCGTTCTTTAGCTACCAGATCATTAAGGGAAAGAGAGGTAAAACCTGACTTGTGGAGTGCATACTGAGTGTTCAAACTTCACATCCCTGTGCAAGAGGTACTAGAAAAGAAACCTGAAGATCCTGAACATTAAGAAATTAGCTCCAGATAACATACGGAGGGGCTGTGCAGGACTTGAATACAAGTCGTCCTGAATAACACAGCAAAGTTCGCCAGTTGCCACCAATGTTCCTCCTTTAGGGACAGAGGAGGTGACCTTGGGTGGAGTGGGGACAGCATTGAAGCAATTGACCAACCATGAAAATGATTTTTTTTCCTAAATGAATAATTATTCTATTTAGAAAGTCTCATGGAGACAATGGGAGACAGAAGTAAAGCCTCATGTTTCCACCCCAAGGGATGTTTACACATGGATGTGCAATTGTTTTAGCACTGATTGTTGAAAAGACTGTTCTTTCTCCTCTGTGTTACCTTGGCACCTTTGTCAAATATCAATTATTCACTTATGTTTCGGTCCACCTCTGGACTCTATTCTGTTCCATGCATCTGTTTGTCTATCTTGATACCAATACTAAACATTTTGATTACTAGAACTTTGTAATAAAGTTTGAAATTGAGATTTGGGTTCTCTTTGTTCTTTGTCAAAGTTGTTCTGGTTATTCTAGGTCCTTTGCATTTTCATGTGAATTTTAGAATCAGATTGTCAATTTCTACTAAAAAAAAAAATCTTGCTAGGATTTTCTTTGTGTTGACCCTATAGATCAATTTGGGGAGAACTGACATCTTAACATCATGTCTTCAGATCCCTAAACATGGTATACCCCTCTGATTATGTAGGTCTTATTTCATATCTCTCAGTAGTGTTTTGTCATTTTTATTGAATACGTTTTGTACATATTTGTCAGATTTATCCCTAAATAGTTTATTTTTTATGCTAATGTAAGTGGTATTTTAAATTTCAATTTCCAATTACTCATTGCTAGTATATAGAAACACAGTTTTTGTATATTAATCTTAGATCCTGCAACCATGCTGAACTCACATGTCAGCTACAGCAGATTTTTGGGGTAGATTTCATAGGATTTTTCTACATAAATGATATCATCTGTGAATAAAGACAGTTTTCTGTGGGGCTGTGTTCAAGGAGGCTGTGTCGTAAAAACTCCATCCTCAGGCTGTTGCGGGGACAGAGAGGGACAATCCAAGATGAGGATGGTCAAGATCAAATGGTCTGACAGGCTAATGTTAAAATGGATTGATCTTCCATTAATATCAACTGAGCTCAGCACAGCTCACTTGATTACTTATACTGTCCATGGTTAAGAGCCCAGATGTGGGCTGAATGAAAGCAAAAACATCCAGCCTCAAGTTCAAAAAATGTCCCAAAACCCTTTCCACAAAGCACCACCTTCTCTCACTCTGACCTCCATGAAGCCCCTTTCCTGGTCTCTGGGCCTTCCATCTTCCCCCCTCCAATCCCATCTCCCATAGACTCAGATTGTATAAAAATGTAAATGATACTGTCCTGGGCCCGGCACTTAGAATAAAACCCAAACTCCTCACCCAGGCCTAAGCATCCCTCCTTCACTATTTCCTCCTCCCCATTCCCTCTAATGAAGCTCATCCCAAGCCTTCTCTTCCAGAAGCACTCTCCCCATGCACTTCACCCCCTTCCTCTCCTGCTCCTTGTCACTTCTTCAGATGCCTCTCCTGACCCTTCCAATAGACACTCTCAGAGCACCTGTTTTTCCTGCCTTGCACTCACCATATTGGTCCTTTGATTTTACACTACAGCAGTGCAGTAAGGGCTGGGACCACTAGTGATTTGTTTACCCAGCCTCTTAACAATTCCTGATAAGTCCCAGGCACTCAGTCAATGGTTTGAATGATTCCTGGAGTTCTCTTGAGCTACATGCACGCCCATTCATTCACTCCCAGTCTTGTTATATTTTGGGTGTTTCTCTTCCTTTAGAAGAGAAGACCCTGGTTTAAAACCATGGCTGTGTGTTAAAATCTCCCACGGTGATTCTAAAAAGTGCTAATGCCTGGACCTCAGCCCAGACCACTGAAATCCAAGTCTGTGGAGGTAGGTATTTGTATTTTATTGAAGCTATCTTGGTGACTTTGATGCACATCCAGAGTTAGAACCCTTAGCACAGAAGAAAAAAAGCTTCTTTCATTCAAGCATCTGATAAAAACCATTGATGGGCTCACCCCAGAAGTACCAGCAGGTGAGACATGTAAGGACCCTCACATGGGCTCCACGGAACTCAGCCTCCTGTGAGAGTAGCTCCTGTGCTTTGTCCGTTCCAACGGAGCAGAGAGAAAGAAAGAAACCAGACCAGAGTGGAAAGCATTTTCAAACTTTATTTACAACTGTCACAGTGACAAAAAGTAGTTTGAAAAAAAAATGCTAGTTTCTCCCTGAGCCTCAAAAAAGAACAGATAGAAGTTACAGGAGGTTCATCTTACAACAGGCATTTTTACTGAAATACTAGGGTTGTTTTGTTTTTTGTTTTTTTGTTTTTTCAATAGGATCAGTTAGAAATACACACATTACTTTAAAAAAAAAACAAAAAAAAAAAAACAAAAAGAGGAGGCCAGACAGGAGCTCAGCCACTTGTCCAAGAGCAGTTGGGTCCCCCCAACAGGCTCACTGCTGAGGGTCCTGACTACAGCTGTCAGCCCCTGGCCTGCTCAGACTCCACGTAATCGTACAAAGGGGTCTAGCGACCAGCAAAAATAATAAACCACCCCCATAAACACACATATACACAAAGTAGATTTGTTATGCAGTTTACAAGCACATTCCCATCACACGGCAAGACCGGGACAGATGATCCAGATGATCAGATGAAGGGGGACACAGAAACACGGGATTTTCCAAGGCAAGACCCCAGCCACAGAGGGAGGCGCGGGATGAGAACTGCAGCTGTGGGGGGTGAGAGGAACAGGGAAAGGCTCCCTGCAGCCAAAACAGAAGGAGAAGGAGAGCGAGAGGGAGAAGCCCCCTCGCAGGACAGGGTGTAGGCCTCTCCCACTTGCTCGAGGGGCTGGAAGAAGTTATTGCCATCGGTGTGTGCAACACAAGCAGACAACACAGGGGGTGAGGGCAGAGGGGCTGGGGGTGAGCGTTGGCTTCCCAGAACCAAGTCCTGCTGATGTGACAACAGCACACGCTGGTGTCCCCCTGCCCCAGCGTTCTCCAGAGCCACACTAACCTTGAGGTATTAAGTACAACTCTATGCGCATGTCCCAACGGGGATCAGCCTGGACGGACCAGAGCCCTGAGGGGACATGGTGGGTGCCTCTGCTGGCCGAGTTCAGCCCCAGGGAGGGTCTTGAGCTCACCTCTTGGCTGCACAGGGCTGCTCTGACATAGAGATGGTTTGAAGGGTTTGTCCTGCAATCTCTGCAGCTCCAGATGGTTCTTAACTATGATAAGAAGCTAAGTCCAAGCTAGCTTTCTCATGCAACGTGCCCTTGCAGGGGTCGGTGGGAGGTGAGGAGGGATGATGCTCCCTCACTAAGCCGTCCTCCCCGCTGCATCCAGGAACACCACGGAAGAAGCCCAGGATCTCACGACACCCTTTAGTTTCAAATTCAATCCCCAGGCTGCAGCAGGAGAGCCTGTCGCCGCCATCCAGCAGCTCCCAGGCTCTGCCAGCTCTCAGGACCTGCATCAAAGCTCACTTTCCCAACAAGAAACAGAAGAAGCCTCCTCTGCTCACCACTCAGCTCCCACTGGAAAGACAGGCCAAGATCCCACGCGGGAGTGGGTGCCACAGCTGGTCAGGCTGGCTGGAGTCTGCGGCAGGGCTGGCAGCCACCCTGGCCTGACTGCTGTGCCAGGGTAGGGAGGGTGGAGGTGAGGAGGAGGAAGGGCCAGCCTGGGGGAGCCTGCCGCTCTGTGCCTCCGCCCAGAGGGAGAGCAAGTCTGAGGGGAGCAGCTGGGGATGGACCTTGGTGTCCAAGCATCTACCTCGGTCCTCCAGAAGGGACGGGAAGGGCTCTCGCTACTTCCACAAGGGCTGGGGGGCAAAAAGGATAACTCAGGGGAGTGCTCAAGAGTGCTGCCTCTTTAAAAGCTTTCAGGTTACAGGGGCATGTGCCCCTGCCAGGGTCTGAGGGGAGGGTCTCCACCTCACCTCCAGCTGGCTTTGCAGGCAGCCAGGCTCCCCTGCTCAACGTTGCCTGCCTCCCCACTGCAGACCAACACACCTGAAATAAAAACAAAGGCTGGCAGTGGGCAAAACTACAGAGAGAGATGAAGACTGCTGTCTGATGTCCCAGCAGCGGGAGCGAATGCTTGCTGGGTAGGTACTTCCTGGCTGCACGTCTCTGCTCAATGTTTTCTTTACAATGTGTATTTTCTCTTTCATCTCCTGTGTGTTTTCTTGCCCCAGACGTTCCTTGCCAGCTTTGACATCCCGCCACCCGCCCCTCCCCCAGAGCCGGCTGGAATCCCACCGCTGCCCCCAGCCCGCTTGAGTTCAGAGAAAGATCTCCACGACACCCGCCGCCCCGCACCCCCCACCCCTGCTCTAAGCAGCTTCCTTTCTCAAAGGCCTGGCGCGTTGTTGCAGAGGGCTCCGCGGCCCGACATCTCAAAAAAGGAAAAGAAAAGAAAAGAAAACCAACTCAGTGATTTGCAGGTGCAAAACGGAAGCCATCATCTGACGTTTTCAGAACTATTGTGGCTCACGCTCTCCTTCCATGGTAGCGGGAAAGAACACAGTTCAGGTGCAGATGCTGTCTGGTGTGACCCCGTGGGAGCCGGCGTGGACTCTACTGCTCCTTATTTTCATTCGCTGTCTCTTCACAGTTGTCCTGTTCATCCTCCTGGACCAAGAACTCCTCGGGGGGCCACCGCAGCTCCCCGCTCTCCACCTCCCCCTCCGTGGGCTCCACCACGATGGAGGGCAGACGATCCTTCAGTTTGCAGCAGCGGTCAAAGTCTGATGGGTCAGGGAAGATCTGAAATAAAAGAGAGAACCCAGTCATGTATACATGCGGGACTGAGCCCCCACTATACACTAAGGATCTGCTACACTCTTGGGATACTGGGAGCATCAGACATGAGGCAGGGAGCAAACTCTGGGGCAACAGAGGAAACCATCCTTCATCAGACTAATCCTGAAGCTGAAAGTTTTCTTGGCAGTGCCCCCGAATTTGTGTTTGTACTTCTTGGTTTTGTTTTCAGATAAAAGAACTCAAAACCATGTCCTCCACAGTAAGTCACATCTCCATTTGCAGCAAGCATTTTACTCTAGAAGTACAACGCATACAACGCTGTGTGCCATCACATGAAGGTGCCTCTCAGGATAATCATCAGCACCTGGTGTGAGCCAGCTCCCAGGTACTTTACATATATAACTTGGACCTAACAAAGTCATGCTGAAACACAGGTGCTGCGATGCCACCTGAAAGAGTCCCAGGAGATTCCTGGAGAAGGAGGTTGCCCAAACCATTCAGCCTGGAAATGACTGGTGGTAGAATGGGATTCAAACCCAGGTCTGTTTGACTTCCAAGTCGTGCCCCACACCACCTGCCCCTCAAGGAGACGGGTTCTGATCTCACTGTAGCCCTAAAGTCAAAGTTAAATCAGGGTCGAAGGCGTGGTCCCAGACACAGGCACATGGGAACACAACCCCAGGCCTTCTTCACCTGTGAACAACGCCCGGCGCCTTGACAGTTCTACACCTGAAAGAATCTACTTCTCTTTCCAGAGTCCCATCGAGGTTCCTTTCTCTAATGCCTACTGTGTGTCCTGCCCAGAGCTGGGAGAAAGCCCAAACCAGGCTATAAAATCCAGACTCTGCAGATTCCCTTTGCGCACGCTGCCCTGTGACTACAGCTGACCCAATTCTTTGCCCAGCAGCTTAAGTACTTAATCCCATGGGCTGCTGGTCCCTTGCTACACACACAGCCCTCAGGGACACACCAGAGAACCGGAAGAGAGGAGACACTGGGACGCTGGAGCTCACAGAACCACACAGCACCTGCAAGGCCATCTCTTCCTTATCTCCATTTGATAGATAAGGAAACTGAGGCCCAGAGGGGTCAGGAGACTGGCTCAGAGTCACACAGCTTGTTAACGGCAAAAGAAAGCAAAGCAAAACCTGGAGGGGGTGGAGACACACATCTGAAGACGTGCTGGGGGTCCCCTGTGCCTGGCTCTGTTCCTCAGAGGTAGTGGAAGTGCTCTCCTAGAGACTCGGGCCTCCCCACCTTCTGGGGTGCTAGGAGGCTGCCCAATCTTACTGCACCCAACCCCACGCAGCACTGTCCCCATCAAGTCCCTGACCACGTCAGCGGCCACGTGGGGCTTCCGGGACTCACAGGCCTCAACACAATCCCTGCAGACGAGTGATTATTAACTATTTATCCAATAAAGCCCCATTGCTGGGGATTAGTCTTAAGCCAGCTGCACAACCAGGCATCATTAAAGACTTAACGAGGCTTATAAAAAGTATCGTAAGGGCAGCCAGGAGGAAAACAAGGCAGGGACCGGCTCCGCTAGTGGGGTGAAGGGAGGCTTGGGGGAAGATGACCCCCACTGCGGGCTTTCTCTTCCTGATGCAGCCAGCCCTGCGCGTCTGCCCCTGGACCGGGCTCTGCACACAGACCCACGTGCCGAGCAGGGAGGAAGTCAAGTGGCTTACCTGGGCCCCTCCTCACTTCTCTCATGTGGAGCTGGAGCCCCTCCCTGCCGGTGAGGACACAGGTGCCCTTCCGAGCACAAGCTTTGTGCAGGAGTGAGGGGATTCCCAGGAGTGGAAAGTATGCTAGGTTTACAAAGCTCTTTCAGACATCACCTGCCTTAGGCCTCACCACTCCCCCACCCCAGGGGCAGAGCCACCCTGGGGCTCTGAGGGTCCAAGGAAGAGCAAGGATTCAAAGCTAGATCTTCTGTTTTCAGCATCTGTGCCTTTTGAACAATGAATGAATGGACGCCACTGGGTCAACACACCCATGTCACAGAAAACGGACCCTGAGGGTGGGCAAGACCCTGGGCTTTAACGGGTTATGTGGCAGTTCAGGCCCCAGGATGACCATCTGGGCAGCTAGGTCCAGAAGACGGGCTTCCCAGTCCCAACAGTCGTTCTAAATCTTCAAGGACAGAGCTGCAAAATATCAAGAGGGGATGGACACCTGGCCCGGGACAGCCCTGGGCCCCTGCCTCTACCCTGTGACCTCAAGCCCAGGGATGTGCTTACGCTGTGATTCCTCACCTGAGAGAGGTGGCAAGTGGCTTCTAGTTATGATCGCCCACACTGAGGAAGAGCCAAAGGGACAAACAAGCAGCAGCAAGGCCGGCCTAAGGAGGAGGAGGAGGATGAGGGTGGAGGGCGTGTGATTTCGTTCTAAGCTGGGAATGGGTCTGTAACTAGAAGTAGGGGGAAAAACATTAAAATAAGGCGGAGGAGGAGGATGGAAGATATGTCAGGCGCATTTGCTGAGCAGAATCTCACTCTTCACAGCAATCCTCTGAAGTATGTAGTGGTGTGATCACTATTTATAGAATGAGGAACCTGAAGCACAGAGAGGGCAAGTGACTTACTCAAGGCCACAGAGGTAGGAAGTGGCTGAACAGGGACCCAAACTCAGACCCACAGGACTTCAAATGAGGCGCTCATTTGATAACACAGTGTCAAGCCACAGAGCTCAGATTCTCACTAGGGCCCTGACATCACAGTACAACCTTAACCAAGGCCTCTCAACCGCCTGGGCCTCCGTTTCTTCTTTTAAGAAGTGAAGTGGCTGTCTGGTCTCACTAGATGGCTGCAAACCCTGAATAAATACAGAGATGATAAAATGCTTGGAGGACATATGCTAAATTCAAATCTGAATGTCCCCTTTGGAGCAGTTTCAACAGGACTATGGTAAGTATTCAATCTCCAAGAAAGAGGCAGCAATACTAACACAGTAATTAAAATAACTCCAAACAATGCCTTTCATACTAGGAGCCACACGATTAAGTCTTTTAAGTCCTTGGGGGAAGAAGCCTGAGCGCTGGGCTTCTGATACTGCTTAGCTGCGAGAGAAGTTTGCTCCCTGAACTGCTCAAAGCAGGCGCCACGAAAAGAAATGTTTTTTTTAACAAAGCCTGTTAATTACATTTTAAAAAATCACTATAATAATCTAGCCCTCCCATCAGAGATTGTATTTTATTATCAGATAATACCAATTTATGTCTCTGAAAATTGTAGCTCTCTCCAAAGATAAACAAAATGCACCCAGAACCAAACAGCTTCTCATTTCCTCACATCCAGACAGAAAGCCTTGCGAAGCATAGCTGAGTATTTTGCCAGTACAATCTTATCTCTGACAGCTGCCTAAGAGGCTGACCCCAAGGAGGTCAAGATTTTTCCACTAAGTCATGCTTTTTAATCATCTAGGCAGCAGAAAAATGAGAGGCTGCAACGGCAATTTGATGGGGTGGGGAAGGCAGTGGAAAAAAGGACTTAAGTCAGACTTGCCAAGCACATGACAGGTAGGGCTGGGGCAGCAGGCCAGCCCGGCATGCTGTTTGCCTACAGGAACTGGCAGGGAATAAAGCATGGCCCCTGTTCCAAAAGGAAACTGCTTTTGGTTAAACCGCTTACCCCAAAGCGCCCCTTCTCCTTGCACTGGAGAAGGGGAAAAAAAAATCCTTTTCTCTCTGCAGCAAGGGTCCTCTCTAAGGGGTCCAGAAAGGAAGATGGGGAAGCTGAGAGGCATTTCCCACGCTCAACCTCCCGGGCAGGACAGATCACAAAGCATCCATCCCAGCTATGGTTCTCTCAGCCCTGCCTCTTCCTCTGTCCACCAACACGGGGCTCCACATCCAGCTGCCACACTCAGCAACCAGGAGCTGATGGCCTGGATGAAACTAACAGATACCAAGTTTCCTCCTTTGCAAATGAGGTCTTGGAGATCACGCGCACCAAGAACACATCCTGGGTCCCGCATGTCCCACTGTGGGGGAACAGCAGGCATTCAAACTGGTAATGGTGAATTTTATAGGGGACACTTCTTCAAAGGCATCCCTTGCCAGGTGATCTCCAATGCCAACAGGCCCTGACATTTTGAGAAACTCAAAAGGTCAAAGGAGCTTGAGGACCTTCTAGGAAGAAATGATCTGTGAGATGTAGTTTGGATGCCAACATGCAGGAATTTCTGCCTGTGTAGACTGGAGCTGTCCAATAGAACTTTCCACAATAATGGAAATGTCTTCTATTTGCACTGTCCGATGGTAAACACCAGCCACATGGGGCTCTTGAGCACTTGAAACGAGGCTGAAATTTTAAATATCTTTTCATTTTTATTAATATAAACTTATATGAAATATGTGAAGTTAATATCAGTATAAACAGCTACACAAATAAATGGTTAAATATGAGGATAGTGAAAGCAAGGCTGTCCTGGGAAGCTCAGGATGTTTGGCTGAGGGACCGACACGGGCGGCCTCAGAACAGAGAAGTCTGGGGTTTGAAGGTGAGCTCCTGGAGATGAGGAATTAGTCAGCAGGCTTTTGTTGAAAGTGTAAACGTCGCCAGTCAGTCGGCTTCCATTTCACCCATGGAGGGGAACTGAAAGCTAATACCAGGGCTCCAAAGGTCTGAAATTTGGGGACCTAGCTATCAACTGTCTGCCTCTAGGCCAGGTGACCTAAACCTGGCTGCCTCTGGGGTGGGAGAGGAGAGAGATGCCTGGCACCTAGGATGGAAAATGTGAGCGATTCTGGTTGGAGCAGCCCCTCCCATGTGTGCACATCCCTCAGCCATCACCCCTGACAAACAACCCGAGCTGGGCACAAAGAGGGTGGAGGGCTTGGCAGAGCGCTGAGAGATGCTAATAGGGAAAGCGGACACCCGCAGGTAGAGGAGATGAAAGGTGCTTAACTAGACACAAAGGGCTAATTACCAGTTCTGCAAGCTGAGACATGGGGAGCTTGGCCATCCCACGCCTCCTTGCTGGGGTGGAATAGAGGAAAGAGGTGTGCTGGGGTGGGGGTGGGGGACAGAGGGCCTGAGATGAATAACCGGGTGGCTCTTCAAGGCCCCAAGAGGGATCTGCCTCAGCATCCAAAACCGCTCCGGGAGTCTCTCCTCTCTCTGGTTCCAGAGGGGGAGGAAAACCAACCTCAAACCTCTGATGGAAAATCGCCACTCCCGCAGGTAGGCCAGGAGTCTGAAAGATCTGGCTTTTCCCTGTCCCCAGGTCTTATTATCTCTACAACCAGGGTCACGTCATTTTAACTTCTCGGAGCCTCAGCTGCCTCCTGACTAAAATGTGGACGGAGTTTCCAGCCCACAGTATTGTTGGAAGGATTACACGATGCTTCAGGTTGAGTGCCAGCACGGTACCCAATAGGCTCAAAGGCGTGGAGGCCCATCCCCCTCCTTTCCTCATTTGTTAATTGGGATTAATGCCAATGCCCATCTTCTAGGGCTTTTGGAGAGAATTAAATACACGTACATGTGAACATGTTCTGTAAACTTTAAATTCCTAATGCTGGTTCTTATTAGGTAAAGTTGGGGTCCCCAAGGAGCATTTGAGAGTAAGGGACTGGAAAGTCTGTAGCTGTGGCTTGGGGATGGGAGGAACTCAGCAGCGCTCCTGGGCTCGTGCTCACAAATTCTGGGCCAGGTTCTCCGGACAAATGGTTGTGACTTCATCACTTCCCTACAGCACCTTTCTTTTCCCAGGGGGCCAGCGGGAATGGAAGCCACGGCCTCATCCAGATCCTGGCCTTTCAGTGGAAGCCCCTGCAGCTCGAAGTCTCCCCATTTTGCGTCCTTCTCCCCCCTCCCCCGGCCTACTCCGGGGGCCTGCTCTTATTTTTCCTGGAGAACAACAATGGATTGGCCTTGTGTGTTTATTCCTTCCTAGGAGGGGCTGGTTTATAACAATGGGCAGATCTCTACCAGCATCCTGCTCTGCCAAAGGCTGAGTGAATGAGCAGCAGCTCGTCCAAAAGTACACCCTGCTTTTTGTCCCCTAACAATACGTGAAGGCAAGAAATATGTTCTTTGAAATCCTTGCCTTCTGCTATGTTATCATCATCATTATTTGCATTTTACTGACTTTTCAAAGTGAAATGAGGCTGGTAAGAACAGAAAGAATTATAGCAAGGGGGCACAGCGGCTACTGACTGGATGGATTCAGGTTACAGGGAAGAACATTCTCCCATCTCCACTCGGATGCTAATGACCTCATTCTCCATCCTTGAGACTCACCTCACTCAAATCTTCCCTGGACTGGGGTTATAGAATACCCACCTCATCCTGTCCTACCCTTCTCCAGTGTCTCTAATCCTGTAGGAGACTTGAGCAGAGATTTGGGGCTTTATAACAACTGTTGGATCTCCTTCCTTTGGATTAAAGATACTTAAGCCTCTAGCCTTGAAACTTAAAAGAAAAGGAAATCCTCTGGATAAACACCATCTTTCATAAACATCTATCCAACACACACCCATCCTGCAAGTCAAGAGTTCCAAATTCCAATTAATTAGCCCTAATTGCTGCTGGTAATTCAGGTCCAGCAAGTTGATGGGGCTTTTGGAATGTTAACATCTCTCAAAGTTCTCCAGGGTGGTAAGAAAACACTGCAGCTACCTGGCATAGGGTGATTTCAAATACCCCCATCCAATTGACTATATCATTATTGCCCTTTGAAAAGCAGACATGCTTCCTAGTCATCTCTGGGCCTCAGGGGATGACCTCTTTCTATGTCTCCTGTTGGTACCACCCAAGTGTCCCACAGCCACACACACCCTCTCTCAGAAAGCCTAGACTGAGAGGGCTGCCATTTCCAACTATTCCCTCAGTCTTTGTTTTGGAGACAAAGATCTTCAATGTTTAGCCTGGTCCTATAGCCTTCCCATTCTTTTCCTGTCTGGGGCTCCCCTACTACATGGCTTCCAAAACCACTGCTGGAAACTCAAGTCTCTTAAGGACTTGCTTACAGCCCAGCCTCAGGGCCTTTGCTTGGCCTTCAGTCACCACCACCTCTGCAGCACACTACCAGGCCAGCCTGCTTCAGGACTTCAGTCTCTCCTGATTCTCATGACCCTGCTCAGGTTCACCTGCCCCAACTAACCTCACCTTCCCTGTGCCCCTGCCTGGACTTGGTGTCACCCTAGGCTTTTCTCTGCACTCAGGCAGCTTCCTGGCTTCAACTGTCCATCTTAGGCTGAGGATTCCCCAATCCATGGCTGCACTGCCCTTTCCACCATCAGTGAAAGTCTCCACTTGGATGGCATCCATCGCCTCCAACTCACCTTTTCTCAAAGTGAGGTCATCAGCTAATTTATATCTTTCTTTAAATTAAAAACTTTTCTTCCCCTCTGAACGAATTGGGAGGTTGGAATTGCCATATATACATTACTAATAAGAAAAAAAATTCAAATTGTACACTTTAAATATATGCAGTTTATTGTATGTCAACTGTATCTAAATAAAAGTTCTTAAAAAAAAATAAAAACAAAAACAAAAACCTTTTCTTCCCCTCCCAAACAGGAAGCCTTGCTTGATAGCAGGTCCAGTAAAAGAGGCCTGGAGGTTACAGTTGATCACAACTGCAGTATCGATGCAAAAACACTGAAGCAAACAGGGCTATGTTCCTAGAGGTCCACTCATCTCATGGAGGCCACCTACACCGCCTGCCCTAAAAGGGAGGAGATGCCCAGCTGGCCTCTGATCAGACCCATTCTGCTCAGTCTAGAGCAGTGGTTCTCAAAGCTTAATTTCTCAGCTCCTTTCAGGCAGAGAATGTCCATGGAGTTAAAATATTTTCTTCATGATACTAAGATGTTATTTGCCATTTTTCTGTGTTGATACTTGCACTAATGGTATAAAAAGCAATGGTGGGTGAAACTGCTGGCTGGCACCTAAGAAAGAATTAATGATGGTGGCAGCAGCATTCTTCACCACCTCCCACTCACAATTAGGAAAAAAACTTCATTTCCTTGATGAAGCAGTAAAGATAAAGTTTTATTAAATATTGACTCAAGTACATATTGTTTTAATATGCTCTGTAATGAAATGTAAAGTCGGCATACAACACTTGTGGTGCACATCAGAGCACAAAGGTTGTCTCATGGAAAAGCACTTATGGGACTGAGCTGCATGCTGAACTAGCCACTTTTTCCATAGGACAATTTTTAGTTGAAAGAATGACTGACCAACAAACCATGGTTTTTCAGGCTTGGGTATTTGGCAGACAAGAGCCTGATATCTCAAAGCAAATGACTGATGGTATTTGTTACCAATGATAAAAACTGAGGTCTTAAGCAAAAATCAGAATTTTGGAAAACTTGTTTCAGCCACCATAAGCTTGACAGTTTCCTATCACTTAAAGAATTTCTGATGAGACCAGTGGAGATATTAACTAATGTGATTTTTTTGATAGTATGTAACAAAATGTGTTAACATTTGGAAGATCTGCATAACTCAGTGAACCTATATTTTCCAAATGAGCAGTACAGCACAGTTATGAAACCCAGCATGGGTAAAGGAATCATTCAAATTGCAAGAGAGGCCAATGAATTTTAATGTAAGAGTACAGAAATTTCATTGATAAGGTTTCAGATCCCACATTACCACTAACCTTTAAGAAACTACCACTTACTGAGTTTTGCCAAAATATCAAAGAAAAACATATGAAAAGGCTGTTAAAATATTTCTTCCTAACTCGGTTTTCGAACTTGTAAATGTAAATTGAATATTGTCTTTTCTACATATAGACACCATTTGACCTAACTGTAACTCTCGTATCAACAGCCTATAAGTTTGATTCTAAATGCTAATAAAATGATAGTACAAGTTAAAAAATATATATTTCTTCCTTTTCTAAGTACATATGTGCATAGGCCAGATTTTCTTCATCCACTTCTACCAACACAGGTCACGACAGATAGAAGGCAGAAGCAGAGGTGAGACTGTAGCTGTCTTCTATTAAGCCAGATATCAAACAGATTTGCAAAAACGTGAAAACTTTCTTTGCGATAAACTTTTTTTTGTTTTGTAAAATATATTTATTTTTATTAAAAATCATTACTTATATTAACATGTAATGGTTTTATTGTTATTTTAAAGGAATTAATAAATAGTAAAAACTTTAAACACTGTTTTAATATCAAAAAATACAACCCACATAAACAAATATCTCTGGGGGTCCTAAATAACTTTTTAAAATGTAAAAGGGACTGAGATTAAAAAATTTGAGAGTCAACAGCCTAAAGAAAAAAATACCTTCATAAAGATGACTCCATAAGTCAAGGTTGAAGGATAATATGTTTTAAACCTGGAAAAGATTTGAGGGGAACATAGAAGGTGCCTTCAAATATTTAAAAGGCTGACATGAAGTCTAAGAGAGAGCAGATTTTTTAACTCCAGGGGGCCGATCCAAGATCAGGATGGAGGATTTTACCTCATTATACAACATTCTAACAAAAATGATAGAATCAACTCTCTCCATTACAGATGGGGAAGGCAAGGCCCAAAGAGATGCTGGGAATCGCCTAAAATGACATAGACAGTAGCAAAAGCCAAGATTAGAAATCAGTTATCCAGATTTATGGTCCAATACTGCTGTGCTGAGAGGTTCTGAGCTCTGTATCACTGGCAGTGCCCAAGGAACACGTAGGGGACACAGTACCATGCTACTACAGAGTGCATTCCCACATGTGACAGAGACCCGCAGCCTCAAAGGTACTCTCCCACTCTGAGATGCTACAGTACCACAGTTTTGATCCCAAGGAAAATATCTACATCCACGATCTCCAAAGTTGGTATATTTCTTGAAAGAATTTTGAAAAACTGTCTCTTTCACACCTTTTAAAACTGACATCTAAAACTTCTGCTATATTATAAACATTACCATTTTAAAATAAAACTTTTATGCCACACTTTTAAATAAGTACTCAATGGCTTATAAACACCATAGCAATTTGATATCTACCACCACCTATTTAAAAAACTCATAAACAAGCTCGTAAGTCAAATATTATTCCTTTCTCTACTTGAAAATGTATTTCCATTCTACTGCTCCATAGAATTTTATCTTCATATATTTTCATGTTTGAAAGTTTTCAGAAACTTTCTTTACTCACTTGTTTAAAACATATATTTCTAAAAAATAAAATTCTATCACTATATAAATGGAAAACTAGTATTACTTGTCATAGGTAGTAACCATAAAATACACTAACATTTTCAAAGTTTTCATACTTCTCTGCAATAAAAAGATGTATTTATTGTATATAAATTAGCTTTTAATGTTTTTATGTCGCATAACCTTAAGGTTTGTTAGTTAAAAGAATAAAATTCTGGATTGGCTTATTGCAGCTATTATTAAATTATTAAACACAAAGGTAATTTTTCACTGGTTTCTTATAGATATGTGGGATTTATGAAGCTTCTTAGTAACATTTTTAAACGGTCCATTTGTTTTATGCCCCTAAGGCTTCTATACCTTGGGAAGGCACCTTAAAAGACTGAGGTGGGTGAGAAGCAGGTCCTCTCACAAAGGGGGTGGAGGGCAATCTTGCTAGGAAAGGTAGGAAAAGAAAACTGGTGAACCCTGTCTTCAGGAAACGCAATTTTAGAAAAGCAACAGAAGAAAGCCCAAGATGTGGAAATTGATTTCTCCAAGATGCTCCCTGCTGTCATATCCCTTGGAAAGTTTCTGTGAACCCCAGAGGCAGCTGTCCTCTGGTTTTAGCACGTTGTTAACACATGAAGTGGTGTACACATAGAACCTTATTGAGAAGTAACTTGGGGATTTCCCTGGTGGCGCAGTGGTTAAAAGTCCGCCTACCAATGCAGGGGACACGCGTTCGAACCCTAGTCGGGGAAGACCCCATATGCCTCGGAATAACTAAGCCCGTGCGCCACAGTTACTGAGCTTGCACTCTAGAGCCTGTAAGCCACAACTATTGAGCCCACGTGCCGCAACTACTGAAGCCCATGCACCCTAGAGCCTGTGCTCTGCAACAAGAGAAGCCACTGCACTGAGAAGCCTGCACTCTGCAATGAAGAGTAGCCCCCACTTGCAGCAACTAGAGAAAGCCTGCGTGTAGCAGCGAAGACCCAACGCAGCCAATAAATTAATTTTTTTAAAAAAGGAGTAATTTGGCATTAAAATCTCTAACATTAGGATGCCAAGGAAAACAGCCAAGAACGTTTCTGATACAGCTTTAACTGCTATATCCAAGGGGGCAAATGACCAAAGAAATACAGAAATCATAATTTAGTATTAGCTGATCTTTAAGAATGCTTCTAAGAGGACACATTCAACTCTTGAAGAAAAAAAATCCCTTCATGGTAACAGCAGTGACACCAGCCACAGGAAGTCAGGCACCACCATCATTATGCTTTCCTGTCCACGTACACACTATGGCTCAATTACATATTTTCTTTACTCACTTGTTTAAAACATATTTAAAAAAAAATAAAGTTCTATCACTACATAAATGGAAAGCTAGTATTACTTGTCATAAGTAGTAACCATAAAATACACAAACATTTTCAAAGTTTGCCTGTGTAACACCTAAATTAACTTTGTAAAACACCAGGCATATGTGGGCCCTACTGGAACGCTGGCCTAGGATGCTTACCTGTTGTAAAGAAGCTGGAGCCTTGTTGTGTTTTTGGCTGGAAGGCCCTTGAATACTGGCCCAAGACTTCCATTATGTTCAGATCTACTTCTAAGAGCCCAGTTTATCCTTGATTCCAGGGAAGAAATATATTTAAATCATGACCATTCCATGAGCCAGACCTGCAACCCCAGGAAAACCAAGATTCTTCAGGGGATTAAACATGCATCCGTTCAACCTTAGTGGGTCTCCAAGCCAAGACAACTTCCCTGGTCTTCCTCAAGGTCACATGGTGCTCCAATGTCATTAACAGAATAAAGGAGATAAGTAGGGAAATCACCGACATATATATTTGTAATCCATAGAGCATGTCAACATACCCACTATGGGACAAGAATGTCGCTGGCTATTTTGCAAAGCTGGCTAAATGATGCCTAAACATCATTAACTGCTATCACCTCCCCTCAAAATAAGCAATTAACAAACTAGGGGGAGATGTACAACATCCCCCAAACACTTTAAAGTAACTGAACACCTCTCTGACTCTCTCCACAAAGCTCCTCCATCATCCCACTGGTATAGATCTTACACCCCTGAGATTCTATTTCCTAGAGCTTTCAATGCTGGGAGCTTATATTATGATAAACTCTTAGTTGTTTTCTGTTTTTAAGGTAATACATAATCAAGAGGCTTAATGATGTTGAATCTCTTTGATTCAGTAATTCTACTTCCAGGAATTTATTCTGAAGAAACAAATCAGACCTGCGCAGAGATTTGTGTAAAATGATGTTCAAAGCAGGGTTCTCCGTAAGAACAAAATATGCCACAACCTAAATATTCAGCAGTAAGTGGTACATAACAAAATGAAATGTTGTTTTACAAAGAAGACAGGAACACAGTCACAATATTATACGAGGTGAAAAAAAATTCACTCTAGCACACACAGTATTACCTCAATTTAATTTTTTTAATAAAAATGCATATAAAATACTGGAAGTAAACATACCAAAATGTTTCAGTGATAGGAATATGGGAATTTGAAGTTTCCTTTGTACTTCTCTATATTTTCCTAAATTTCTAAAAGGAATTAATATCACCTTTATAATTGTAACACACACACACACACACACACACACACTCTTACACCCTTTGACTCAGGAATTCTATTCCTAAGTCTCTAAGGAAATAGTATAAGCTATGGACAAAGACTTATAAAGAGAATTATATATAAATTATCACATTTATAAGAGAAAAATATATACAATTTTAAAAAAATTCAACAATTGGAGAATGGTGAAAAAATCATGGTGTAACTTTATAACATTGCGCAGTTATTAAAATGCTGGCTTTGAAGCATTTTTAAGATAAGTTGTGATGATGTGATGCTGATGGCTTACATACCGTTAAGTAAAAAAGCAGAACACAACTCTGTGATCTTGGCCACATAAAAATACAAGTGCCATGGAAGAGAACGGAAAAGATGTTAAAATGTTAACAGCTGTGATTTATGCGTGGTGAGATTATGCTGATGGGGAAAAAAAGAGTTTAAAGAAGAAAATAAAAATTCCATAACAGGCATAAAAATTTGAAAAGTAAGCACAAGAATAATAAAATACATACTTTAGCAGTGAAAATATGAAATCACTGAGAAAAGGGGGAAGGAAAGAAAAGTTTCCTATAATTACAGCACTCTGATCTAAAATAACTGCTATTAACATTCTGCCGTCTGCCCTTTTGGTCATGCGTAAGTGTGTAAGTGTGTGCGCATGCATGTGAGTTCATGTAAGTGCCTGAGAGAGTGAGAGTGAGTGTGTGTGTGAGAGAGCGCGTGCGCGTGCCTCTGTAGGCATCTCAGGCTCTGTCTGTGAGGATCAGCACCTGGGACTGGTGCTGCCCGCACACCTTGGGCTAATGCTCGCCTGCCGACATGTTAGAGCTGACACACAGGGCTGTGTCTGGAGAAGATGTTTAGGAATTTGGGAAAACCAAGGATGCTCTCAAATCCATTGTGGACATGTGTTTCAAGCTCTACAAAGTAAAGACAGAAGATGAGTTCAAGGTATACTAATCAATTCTGCCTGGGAACCACCTTCAGGTTCAAGTTAGGAGAAAGTCAAACCTAGAGACCAACTCCCCCGGACTGAGGTTTGTGACCTCCTTCGTTGCTCAGGGCAATCCTCCTTTGGGTGAGAGATCTGGAACCTTCCTTCCCATTGGCTCCAGTACAATTCCTGGCCGAGGTGCAAGTAGTCAGTGTCACTTAGCTAAATGCTTGGATGCCTCTTCTATACAGTTTACTTAAGAGGAACTTCTGACAGTGTAAGGCAACTAATTCTAGCGGGGGGGGTGGGGGGACCTGAGGGAGCTCCCAAACTTCCCTTGAGGTCAAAACAGTCTGGAGAAACTTTCAGCAAATTTTAATTTTTTTTCTAAGACAGATCTGTGCAACGAGGGGCCCTCCTCCAATCAAAGCGTGAGAAGCAGACACAGGATTTGATTGACTGATCAAGAATCCTCCTGAGCTGGGCTCAGGGACCAGGGAAGGGCAGGTGGTGAGGTGAGAGGCAGGCGAGGGGGCACAGCGGCAACAAGACTGCAGCGGAGCGAAGCCCCGGCGACTCCGAGCCCCGTGTGAATGAGGGCCTGTCCTCATCCTCCGAGGATTATTTCAGGACTCGGCCCTGAGAGATCATTTCAGGACATTCACTAGACACCCAGGAATAGCTCTTGGCTCCAGTCACAAGATTCACCACCCAAACTCACCCCTTTCCCTAACGGTACAATCCTCCCCTCTATCCAACCTGGGAGACTGGGTCAGCGTCGAGAAAATGCTGCTGCTATAAAAACCCACGCCATGGGATGGCCACGGTGGAGGGGTAATTCTCAGTTCAGGAATGGGAGAGAGGAAGGGTCTGATCAATCCCACAGCATCCATTAAGCAACTATTTGCAGGACACTGTGCCGGCCATCGTGGCCACAAAGAGCCGTCTAAGACACAGACCCTGGGTCTGGAGGCCGATGAACACACCACTGCTCGAGAGGCCTCAGGCCTAACACAGGCCCTTTGAGAGAAGGCCGGCTTGTACGGCTGCAGTGTGTGTCGCGTTGGCTAGGGAAGTGAGGCAAGCTTGTTCTCTCCCTGGCAGTGCTACAGACTCACTGTTGTGACCACGGTGTGTGTGTGTGTGGGGGGGGGGGGGGGGAGCCCCCACGGGAATAATTCCAGCCCTCTGCAGGCCCTCACCCAGGGGCATTCCAAAACAGTGAACACCATGTTTGTGTCAAGGCCTTGGGCACTGAAGGAAGGTGCTAGATCCCTCGTACAAAGTAGATGTGACCTGAAACTGGCGTGACCTGGGCACTGACTCAAAAAGAGGCAGCATGTGCAGACACAGGCCCAGCGCCACTCAAAGAAATGAACTCGTTGTGCTTCTGTGCCTTGTGGCTCTAACTGCCTGTTTTGCCTCATGTTCTTATGAATTGTACCAAGTGGGGAGCGGGGTGGACGGGGTAGGGATAGGAAAAAGAAAACTCGCTGGGATTCCAGGAACATGTCATGTCCATGGCTGGACATCTCCTGCCAAGTGCTTTGGAATGTTAGCTTTATGTCTCTCCAGGGACAAGTGAGGCTTTTTAAGTCTGATGTGAAAGATGTTTTCCTGGTGACCATGGGACTTCTGTGCGACTGCCCAGCAGGGCCTCCAAAACTCTTGAGAACATATGGGGTACCACAGCTGGGGGTGACCAACGAGACAAGGATGCCAGGAGGAGGAGACAAAGGGAGCTGATGACTTATGCCTGGAGGGGCCTCGTGAGCAGGGGCTTGACAGAGACGTAGCAGAGACACGTGCAGGAACCCCAGCCCATCACTGATTTCCACACCCCATTTACACAGGTGGGAGCAAGGAGGGCCAGGCTCGGGGGTCTCATAAAGAAAGGCTCAGCAGAGAGGTGAGTGAAGAGAAAGCATTTCTGAACTGCTGCCTAACTGTAGAGGTTCAACCGAGCCTGTTCTTTGAGAGAGGAGTTGCTGCTTCTGATAAACAGTGAGGAGCGGGGGGGATAAAGGAATCTACTGCTGGGCCTTGGAGGTGGAAGAGGCAGAGAGCTCTTGTCTGGGGAGAAGCTAGCTCTCAGCCAGCACAGTGCATTAGACCTGTCCTAATGCAGAGCTAAAATCAAGGCTCCGACTGCAAGAAGCAAACGACAGGGCTGTGGCAGGAGAAGGTCACCCACCACTGTCCCTCCTCCCTGTCCTATAAAATGCCAGGATTTCCCTCCTGTCTTGGGAAATGCAGGGGAAGATGCAGGGAAGCTCTTAGCTCTGTGGATCAAAGGGAAGGCCCAGAACGCGGGGCACTGTGGTGCATGTAGAATTAGCGCCTCTGGTTTACAGTGCATCTCCTCCCTGGCTTCCCTGAGAAGGAGAGCCCACTGCTCGTCTGACTGGTGAATGGACATCACATGGTAGGAGTACGAGACCAAGAACAGCAGGAGGAATACGGGTGGCCAGGGAGGGACAGTGTGCCGACCAGAGAGGAATTTAAAGAGCCCAGGGAAGGATGAAAGTTATCAGATCTTGGTCCAGTTGCGTTAGAAGGGACAGTTTTAAATGAAAACGGAAGAGCCCTATCTCTGTCTAGAACTGAGCCGGGGGATAAACCTGCAGAAGCCTCAGCGAGCTGTGCTGGGCGAAGCTAGGCAGCAAGGCCAGAAGGCACAGCCCTTGGGTTGGGCAGCATCAGTGTCCACAGGCAAACACCCAGGACCCTTCCCCATTCGGGGCCCAGGCCAACTCAGGCCCAGCACGGAAGGAGACCCAGTCGGAGAGGCATTCAGAAATGCCCCAGTCTTAGAGCCCCTGGAGTGGGAGGTGGGGCACAGGGGGGCGCGAGGAGTCGGCAGGGCAGCCACTGACCTGCTTCCCTGAATTAGGGCAAGTGAGAAGGCATTAGGCACAGACATTCCTGTCCTGTGGGCCAGAGAACAGGAGGCCGACAGATGCACTGTGGGGAGGGAGCTGCAGCCAGCAGGGACAGACATGTCCCCATGGAGACCCTCCCACTCAGCCCCGTGAGCTGGCTGCCACCCACATCCCCGCCCAAAATGTACTGGACTTTCTAGTAACCGTTTACTCACCCACCCAGCAGGGTGTCATAATTCACGCCAAGTGAGAGAGTAGACGTGGAGTACACATATTGAATTGACTCTAAATAAATGTTAAAGACAAAACAAGGCACCGGCTCTGTCGATTTTTATACACGCTTGTAAAACAGCACTAACTCCCTAAGCACAAGAGAGAAGCCTTACGTGAATCTTTCAGGGGATAAAAAGACATCTATCTGAGCCTGAGGAGGCCCTTTAAAAATCTTAAGGCAGAAGTGAAGGTGGGCAGCTTTAGAATCAAGAGACTCAATCTTACTGGAACCACCACCATCCACTTAGCACCTGCTCTGTGAAGGCCCTGAGCCAGCAGACACCTTGGGTTGGGGAGGGCCGCTGGAGGGGTGATGGCAGATGGACACAAAGAGGGAATAAGTCATCCCCTGCCCTCAGAGACCTGGGCAGGGAGAAGGTCAGGCAGGATCACGGTAGCATCATTTAAGCACAAATGCCACAGGTGCTGGAGAAGAAAGAGGTCACATCTGGGGCAGAGAAATCAGGAAAGCTTCCTTCTGGGTAGGTCTGGAAGGTGGGGGAACAACTGACAAATTCCAGCGTGCCTATTTATTTTACAACCTTGTTTCAAGGTCAAACCACAAGTCTGAGATTCTATTTCAACTGCCAAGTCAGGATTGATGTCTCCTTCCCACTTATAGTTCCTTGGAAAAGCAGGTCGCAATAAAAGCCATGTACTATTATTACCCTCAGGAGGAATGCCAAGAACAGAGCTCAAAGATCTCCTGCACACCATCCCCCCCACCCCGCCCCGATCCAAGCCCAGCCTGAGCATGTACAATGCACAGTCTCCGGCCAAGTGCAGCCTCAGCCAATCGCCAGAGCTCTGGTGGGAATGTGCTTAATTGGATGGCACTGGCTTTGAGTGGGCCCAGAGAATACTGGTTATATGACAATTGTCAGACCAGCTCACTGCAGAGCCCTGTGCCTGGCCGAAACAGGGGCAAGCCAAGGGGTATCTGAAGGTGCAACAAAATTAGAGATGGAAGTGTCCTCTCAAAGTCCTGATTTTCTTTCAAGGCCCAGCCCCAGACTGGCCTCCTTCTCCCAAGCCTTCCCATCGCCACACATCGCTGGGTTGACCATAGCTTTCCTATTGCTTTACCAGACGGCCTGTGTTCCAGTTACGTACATGCTGGTTTCCCAGGTGAGCCCTGGACCCTCCCTACAACGCCCAGCATAGCATGTTACATACAGTGAGTATCCAATAAATGCTGCTTGGTTGAAGATAACCACCTCTCCCCTTTCTCTTCACCAGACAACAAGAAGACCTTTCTGAAATCTTATGACAAGAGTGCATTGAAGTTCTAGGTAAGATATTTTGGAACTGGGCAGTAGTCCCCACTCAGGTAGCAGGGACAGATCTCCTGAGAGGCTGTGAAAACTGGGCCCTCGGTCTAGTACCACAAGGGAAGATTTGAGGGCCCTTTTCTTAAGCAGCATCGAGTTATCTTAGGAACCCAGAGGCGATTTTATTTTCCTCCTGCCATGGCAGCCCCAGTTCAGCTGTTGCCACCCAGCACTGTAGCCTCTTCCTCAGTCATCACCTGCTCTCACCCTCAGATTCAGCAGAATGACCTGAAGGTCAAGAAAACTGCTCTGTAGGACCTGGCTCTTTATCCTGGGACACGTTCGAAAAGAGAATATAAAAAGTACACACAAGACATACCAGCAACTGTGTTTGGAAAGGTTCTGTGATGGAAATCTAAAACCCAGAACTGAAAACAAACAAACAAACAAACAAAAAAAACACAAAAAAAACCTCATCTGTAACCACAGAGAGATTCAGTCTGATTCAGTGGCTTGGAAACTGGTATCCAAAAACACCCCAGCCAGTGGGTCAGGAAACTTCTACCCTCCCACAGGCTGTGGGGCCTTCATTTGTCTCTCTCAGACCCACTCTGAGGGTAGAAGGTATAAAACCAACCAGGAAAGGGTATTCCGCCCTCCCTCTGACTGCCTTCAGGCCACCTGAATACTTATTTCCAGCCAGCAAGAGCGGCTTGGTCACTGTGACACACAACAAAGGGGACTTCTTGAACCTCCCAAGTGTGTCTGAGGTGACCGTTGCTGTCACCTGCCAATTACCTTGCCCAACCTTAACTTTCATCTCAGGTCTCTTTGATCACCCTCCCTCCATCACACCCGCCCGGCTTTCTATTTTCTCTCCCTTCACAAAACAAATATCCCTGGAATAGTTTTAAGGCACGACTAACCACAGCAAGTCTAGATTCTAGCCGAGAACCGACGCCAAGGCACAGACACATGATACATCAGAAGAGCAAGGCTTTGGAGTCCGAGACCCAAGTCATCCACTCAGCCTGAGCCTGTTTCCTCATCTGTGAGACAGAACAGTAAGTCCCACCTCAGAGCTGCAGTCAAGAGTGAAGGAGAAACATTTTTAAAGTGCACAGCCTATAGCAGCATTCAGTTAATGCCTGCTGAATGAGCCCATCACATGCCCCTCATCTTCTCCGGCCAGTCATCCCACACAATTTCCCTAGCTCCGAGATCTTCCCTTAAAAACAGACTCTTTCCTCCCCCAAATATAATAACCTAGGCACTCTTCTTGGAAATCTGAAATCAGTTCACTGCCCTTGGAGGTATCTGAAGGTCTCTGTAGCAGGCTGGGGGCAGTGGAAAGCGTATGGCAGGCCAGAAAGAGCACTGGGCTGAGAATCTGAAGGTGTTACTTAGACCACTTTTTTGATCCTTATATACCCTGCAGCCATCACACAGGATAATCTCTGTGCTGGTCCTGGCAATCACATCCCTTAGAGAGCTACCCTTTGGGGAAAGGTCTCTTCAACGCTCAGTAATTTGCACATTAACCCTCTTGGAATCAGATGGTCAGCCATCACTCAGAGGAAGAAAGCAGCATTTGACACAGCAATTCCTCCACCAGACTACCCTTCCCCATAAGCTACCCCTCACAGCAATGTTGCTACTGCCCAGGGCTTGGCTGGGGAGGGAAGTTCTGATCTGAACTGACTGCACTAATCACTTCCCTCTTTGCCACCATGAAGGGGAGAGTCCACAGCAGCCAGGATGTCTAATTAGTAACATCAGCTCATGCTTGTCTAACCTTACTGCGTCCCAGGGGCTGTGAATGCCTTATCCATGTCATCTCATCATCTTGAATCTTCACCACAATTCTATGAGGTAAGGACTATTGTTGCCCCATTTTACAGATGAAGAAACTGAAGCTTTCTGGCCTTAGGGGACTTTCTCAAGGGCACATAGCTCTTACGAATAGTACTGGGATACAGAACCAAGTCTGCCTCCAACCCCAGCAAAAGCCACTAGGCTCCAAGGAGCCAGAAGGAAGCTAGTACCGAACTCACCTGGTAGGAAAGGCCATCCTTTCGGGGGCTGAGGCCAATTTCCTCCATGGATGGGGTGTTCATCATCACCTCAGTCATCTTGGCCGATCTCAGATAGTCGGGGCTGCCGAGAGACCCAGAACAAAAGTCAACAAACACACGCACTTTCACATGCCTACTCTCTGTGCCTTCTGCTGTTAAATCAGGGGACTGTCTGGAAGCAGGACGAGAGGTGTTCAAAACAGAACTCTCAAAAAAACAAGCTCTCGCCCCAAGGAAGCGCCTTACAAGCCCATAGCATCAGGGCTCTCAACCTCTACCAATAAAGCGCATTGTCTGAAAACTGCTCTGGCAAACCTCCTCTTCCTTCCTCTCCTGTACTAGTCCCTACTGGCACAGAAGGACTCTGGATTTTCTTTTAAGTGACAGAACTAGAAAAAAACCAAAACAGTAGGTAGCTGAGGCTGTCTATATTAATACCAATTCAAACCGTCTCTAGGGGAAATGAATATTATTATTACATAATGATAACAGGTCAACCTCAGGGAAACCAAGTCCAATAATGCCACCTTCCTAAATTTCTCTCTCTGGTGTCCCTTTTTTGCAAAATGTCCCACTTAAAGCCCCAAGGGGTCAGCTTTCTACAAGCTTCACATCTGCCATCCAACCCCCTTCTCTAGCCCCAGCCACAGCAGCTGCAAGCTCACAGCTTGAAAACCATCCCCTGGATTAAAAGCCTTAAGGATGCCCAGACTCTGATTGCAAAGGAAATTTCCAGAGGGGCCAAGCTGGCCCACCAATGGCTGACATGTGAAAGTGCTTTGTACTCTGTACGCAGGATACAAATGTTCCATTATCCTCACACAAGCCATGGACACGTACAGAGGCCCGAATGTGTAATGCCAAATAGCACATACCAAAGTCAATGTACTCACTACACAACACCCAATATTTTCATGCCTTTACACATGGTAAAAAAAAAGAAAAAAACAAAAACAAACAAACAAAAAACCCAAACTAGTCGTGTAGGCTTTAGAAAGACTATGTCTAAGGAAACAGGGGTACTAAACTCTTCTTCATTTTATGGCTACTACATAGATCAGAAATGGCACAGGATTTGGAAACAGAAGCAATAGGTTCTGGTCCCAGCTATGGCACTCAAGTGCTGTGTGATCTTTAACAAGTCATATAAGCTCTCTGAGCCGCAGGTGCCTTGTCAGACTGTTACCATGATGCTAATAATGTATATCTCACAGTTATGATAAAGGACTAATCTCTGGGGGTGGGGGGGGAGGGGGGAAGCACTGCAAGCTATGAAATGCTAATCAACTGTAAAGTAACATCAAACCTTAATCTCTCAGGGGGCAATAACCCTGATGGGCAACACCCATCTTGGCAAGCTTTGAGTGCCCAGGGGCACACAGCCTCCGATGGCCTTCCCGGTGTCACCCATATGGTACCTGGAGGTGGGCGGGAAGGGGCGCTCAGAAAGAAAGGGGTACGCAAGCCTCAGGAGTGAGGGAATTTTTACTTTGAGAGTTCAGTCTCCTTTCTAAACCAGACAGGCTGGGTTGGGGGAGGGGAGACTAAGAGAAGATGCTAGGCTTCCGGGAAGTTTAAGCAGGGGCCAGTGCTCCAAGATCAGTTTCCTCCCGGGTTATGGAAAGGCTACTTCCCACCCCCAAAGAAACTGGCCAGAAGAGCGCCCACCGGGCTCTCGCCAGGCTCTTAGTGTCCGGCATTCACTCCTCGCTCCCGGCTGTGGCGCGGGGCCGAAAAGTTGAAGCAAGAAGCATGAACTTTCCGGTTTCTGATCTGAGCAGGACTGCGAGGAGCTGGAGCCAGCAGAGCCGGACTCTCCGCGCCCGCACCTGAGGGCGCGCTCCAGGCCGCCAGCGCTCGCCCCTCGACCGCTCTTCCTCTTCCTCAGCGCAGGAAGGAAGCAGCAGCCGACGCGCAAATCCCAGCGGCCGTGGGCCTCGCTCTGCAACGAACCGGGAGCCCGGGGCGCATCCCTCACAGCCCTGATCCCCAGTCGGGTGCAAACCTCTGCCTCCCCCCAGCCGGGCCCCGGCTCCTTCCAGGCGGGCCCGGCGAGGGCGGCTCCTCCCCAGCCCCTGCCCCCATAAAGGCGCGTCGGGTTTAGGGGCTGCGGAGAGGAAAGGGATCGAGAGGGTGCAGCGAGTGACGGTGCTGCTGCCTGTGGCTTCAGTCGGGTTACGTGTGGGGAGAGCGTTTTCCCGCACCCCTCGGAGCTCTGCAAACGCCGCCGCTGCACCAGCTCAGCCCCGCAGCCGCCGGCCTCGACGCCGAGACTTGCATGCAAACAAAAAGGAAAAGGGGAGGGGCCGGGGGAGAGCAGGAGCCCCCAGCGCCAGGCAGGGCGCGCGCCTCCTCCAGCCCTCCGCATAGGGGCTTTTATTAGCCGGGTTCAACCGTGACCCCTGGTTCTCCCCCGACCCCACTACGACCGTATACACACCCTCCCAGCCGTCACTTAAGTGAGGGCTTCGAGTTCACTTCCTTTGTCTGGATGCTCTCAGCACCACCTCCCCCCACCCCCACCTTTGCAACCTTGACGTTGACTCCTGCTTGGGCTTGGGCGGCGGGTTATTGCCCGGCGCCCGCGCAGCCCGCTGGCCTCGCACCGAGCCTGCACGAGTAGGCGCCCCTGCCCTGCAGCCACGGTCGCGTGACGGATGCCCGCCGAGGGCGCAGGATACTCACCAGTGAATGGGGAAATATACAGACATGAAGTCCTAGGGGAGCCTGACCCACGCCCTTGTGATTTAAACACGGTCACTGCGTCCCGGGTGTGGATGTCACGGGCGCAGACAGGCGCTGCGGGTTGCCGAGTGCGGGCACTGGGCGTTCGCCGGTCCGCCTCCCGGAGACAGCCCCACTGCCAGCGGCGTTGGCAGAGCTGACGGAGCTCTGGGTTCTCCACCGAGCTCGCGGCCCCACAAAGAGCCTGGGAAGCCGTATTTATAGGGGCGGGGGCGGGGCTCAGCCCCGGGAGGCGCCGCCCTCCCTCGCCCACTCCTGGAATAACGTCACCAAAATCATGAATGGCTTCAGCGCTTGCAGCTCGGGCGGGCGGCGGTTCGGGGGCGCGCTCGGCTCCGCTCCCGAGGGCCGTGGTTTGCTGCAGCTTCTAGCCCGGCCCCCACCGCACGACTCACACACGCAAACACGCGCGGGGACACGCGAGGGCGCGCGCGCACACACGCACGCAAGGGGTCCGGAGTTCAATGTCAACGCCGTCTGGCGCTTCCAGTCCCGCCGCGGTTGATGACCCCCGGGGGGAGCGAGGGTGGGGGGGAACCTGGGGGCAGGGAACCGTGGCGTGAGGAGGGCGCAGGGCCCGCTCCGGACGTGACCGCTCGGCGGCCGCCCTGCGCCGGGGGAGGGCGCCGTCCCTCAACCAGCGCCCTCTTCTGCACCCACTCGCCGTCCCCAGCCCACACCTAGGGACCCCTATTCAGCTTACGGCTCCCAGACTAGGCCTTTCCCTGGCAGCCTCGCCCGCGGCACCCGGATCGCTGCGCCCGAGGCGCGTCTCTTCCATCCCTGAGAGGCTGCGTGCAAAAGAGAGCACACCTGAAAAGAGGCGGCGGGAGGGTGGGAGGGGACGCGGAGCTGAGGGATCGAGTGCCCGCGGGGGTCGCGTTAGCTTGCCAGGGGCTGGTCTGCAGCCCTGAGAGCAGTGGCGGGTTTGACCTGTGTGAGAAAGGATGTGGTGTCATCGTAGGGTTTTTCCACTGGACACATCCGCACCCGGCCCGCGGCGGGGGGCCGGGGGTGCCGGGGGACGCCGCGCAAGCCCACGCCACCGGTCTTGGCTCCCAGATCTCCTCCAAGGAGAAGAAACAAAGAGCTTCGGCCGAACCCCTCCCACACTGCCCAGAAATGGCAACGCCGGCAGTCTCTCCGGGCGGTCAGGATGCGCAGCCCCCGGAGCGGGCCTGGGAGCCTGCCCCTCTGTGGCTGCAGTGCGTTGCTTCACACCTCTGCCTCAAAGACTCCTGGAAAACTCCTTGTATAATACAGCCCTGCCTTAAGCGTGTACTGGGGACAGAGGAAGTCTAGGGGCGGGGAGGGGGAGGAGGATATTTAAAACTAGGCAAAATGAAGTGTGCATTGAAATCAGCTCTTTGAAAGAGAGTGAATGTGTTGAATCCATACATATGTGCTTAAAAGTAGCAACATCAGGTTTCTCTCAGGTAAAGGAGAATAGGACGAATGGTGAGGGTTTAACAGCAGAAGGGCTATGAGGAGGCCCTCATAATTTCATCAGCCCTCTCGAGCCAACCCAGATAAAAATAATTGATAAGAATTGGTAAGAATAATTAAAACTAACTTTGCTATTTTTAGCCATTCATATATACGACCTGGATAAAAAGAGTGCACTTCCTATGAAAATGCAGCTTCAAGATCAGCCCCTTAGTTGCTCCCTCCAACCTGAGAAATTCAGGAGCTTCTCACCACCCCCCCCCCCTCCACTCCCTCCCCACAAGATAAATCAGAAATTGATTTGTGCTGCCAAGTACCACCTCCATTCTGCTCCTTTGGAGATGGTGTCCTGATGCAGGGCGATAATGCTTCTGTGGACTGATGCCCTGAAGAGGGGTGCGGAGGGGAGGGGGTGGATTCCAAGTGTGTGGTTACTTGCAACAGGGGGCGCTGTTTGTCCCTTGTGTGTAGGGTGGGGAAGCTTCTCAAAGGCTGGGTGTGACAAGTCATCTATTCCACCAAAGAATAAGCCAGTGCTTGAAGAGCTGGTTTTCAGCTGGGCTTTCTGGGGCACTTAGAGGAGGGTGGCTGAGCTAGGGCCTGGGTGAGCAGAACTGATGCCTTCTGCCATCTCTCCGCAGCAGCGATCCCTAGCAAGGCCCGGCATGAAGGACTGTCTCACCACTTTCACAGTGAACAGCACTGCATTACATCTTTGTGATTACTGCTTTGTGAAACTTTCAAAACTCAGAAAGCTACCCCCACCACACATGTACAGACACCCCCCCCCCCCCCACCTTAGTGTCAAAATGGCCTCATTTTGGAGAAGAGGATGGGAAGTAAGGCCTCCACGAGCAGACATCTGACCTATCTGGCCTCTGGAAAAAATTTCCTACATTGGAGAACACTGAGGTAATTATCTTATGTTCCTCTTAGGGGAACTTTATATTAATGCCAATTTTAGCTAAATTTCGCCTCCATCGGTAGCCTTGGGTTGGGGCCTCAAATCTATACTTTCTGTTTCCCCTCTGGGTCCCCATGACATATCCATTCATTTGAAAATATGGGAAGCATAGGGCTAAACTTTAATACAAATATAACATATACCATTTCTCAATCAGAATACTCTATATAGTGCCTTGCAGGTTTTCAAAGCATTTCCCTGATCTCAACTTTCAAAAGAATGTAGAAAGATTACCATAACACAGCTTTACAAATATGCCAACAGAAGCTGAAATAAATGAAGGGGGTTTCCAAGGAGCCCACAGCCACTCTGCTGCATTGCTGCCGTGCACTGTGTTTCCTTCATCTCTCTAAAGACAGAGGTTATTTTAACCTGCAGACTGCCCATTTCTTCCCAATATCCCATGAGATAGGTTTCGATTCCTACTGCCTTTGAATAAATGAAGAAACGGAAACACAAATGAATGAAGTTGCGTAGAGCCCCAGAACCTTAGAGCTAAAAGAGACTTTCCAAATCAACGAGTCCAGTCTCCTCATTTTACAGGTGAAAAGACATCGAAGATTAAGTGGCACGTCCAAGGTCACCAGGCCATTAAGTGGTATTGATGGAAGCTGAACGCAGGCCTTCAGACTGCTGGTCAAATGTTCTTTCCACTACAACCCCAAGCCTTGAATTGCACTTGCCAGGAAGTCAGCAGCAGAAGTCAAACACATGATCTGGTCTCTTGAAACCCCTTCAGTCCACCACCAACATTTATTGAGCATTTACTATGTGCAGACCAGGGAACTAAATACCCTTCTGTACTCCCTTCTCCTACCTTTGTCCCCAGGAACTAGACAGTTAAATTGCAATTCTGCTTCAGTAAAAATCCAAGTGTAATCAGAACTGCCTTGCTTTCCAATATTGTATAAATCCAGTTTCCCAGCTCCTTCTCACTCTCACCTAAAATTAGAGTTAAAAAATAATAATAATAAAGGTACTGAGTTTTATATCTTATTAGAGTTATCTCATGTCTGCCATGTCTGCAGGACGTAGCTAATTATTCATCAAGTGAAAAAAGTCTCTATCCACATTTATTTAGCAACATAGTCCCACACTTCATCTCCCTTCTGGCCTTGCAAAAAGGCAGTATTGCTTGCAATTTGCCTAGTAGCGGTGAAGCTGGTCCTTGGGTAGCTAGAAGGGATTTCACAAAGTAAGTTTGCTGAGGTACATTCATACTTGTTGGAACACTTATGCCTCACAAACAACTTTAAGATAGAGGCACGATTGCCCCATTTTATAGCTGAAAAAAGAGGCTCTGAGAAGTTAAGTAACATGACTCTCAAATGGCTCAACTAAAATTTGACTCTAGGGCTTGTTGGTTCTAAAGCCTATGTTTTCCCCACAATATGACATTTATCCTCACCTCTGTGGTTTTGTTTGTTTTAACAGCTAATCTATAAACTGAATACACAAGTGTTGATTCCAGTAGCAAAGATTAGGACTAATTTGTGTCCATCCAGTGGGGTAGGGCTGGCAGAATAAACAAATTTCCCACCCTGGGAATCTAGGAATTTCTCAAAGGTATCAGTCAAAGGCTTGGGGTTTAAAAAAAAAGTGAGTGGGAGAAGGGGAGTTTCTAGCCAATTTTTTGGTGAAACTCATTTGAGTATATAAGAAATCTGAAAGGCAAGAATGTGTGTGGGTTGATGTGAGGATGAAATGAGATAATGTTATGAAAACACTTGGTAACTTGGAAAGCACTGAGCAGACACACAGCTTGTTTTTAAGGTATGGGGGGGGTAGGAAAGAGGGGTTTCAGCAGACACGATTGCATCTGCTTCAGTTTTTCACTTATTTCAGCCACACAGCCTGCCCCATTTTCCCCTGGAGCTCCTTGACTGAAGTTTCCAGCTTTGGGGCAGACATCAGAGGCAAGCAGTGAAGCTCTGCCTGGTGGGCACTGCTGTGGTCCCAGAATCCCAGCAGCTCCCCTCACACCCCATAGAGTCTTTGGTGCCTCCCAGCAAGCGTACATCTGTGTTCTGGGCACACAATGAATGAGAGGACCTGAGAGTGTGGGCACGCTTTCCCACCTCGGCCATTAGGGAATTAGCAGTCCACCACACAGAGCAACCCAAACCCACCAGACAGAATCCTCTAGCCTTCCACGGACTTTGCTCTAAGTCCTCAGCAAGTCGCATGAACTCTCTGTCTCAGACTCCTAAAGCAATAAAGCAGGCAATAGTGTCTCTTTTTAGCTCTCAGGGCGCTAATAAGGCTGAGAGAAATTGCTTCTATAAATGCCCAAGAGGGAAGTGCTTTGCATCCTATCATCAGAGCCTGCAGTCCAGTGTAAAGCCCGTGGATGCTCTTGCCCTGTGCCAGCTCATGAGGGGCCTCTGCTGTTCTGCCCAGAACACTCTGGCCCCCCAAAGAAGCCTGGGATCTGGCAGCCCTTGAACTCTTGCCTTCCCACATATCAAAGAGATTCAGCCCTGGCTTATTCTTTATTTCTATCAAGGGGCCTTTGAACCAAAGGGATTTTTCAGAGAAAGAAAACTCTATGGAATCTTTAGGGTCCAGGCTCTTAAAAGAAAACACTAAAACTGGAACCCGTTCAAGGCTCTCGTGTCCAATTAAGGAAATACTCACATTCCTGTCCTGGCTCTGGCCCTAGCGTGCTTTTTCTCTTTCCACATCTACACAGGAATGCACTTTAACAGCCAGAAAAGAGGTTACTATCACCAGGACCCAGATCATATAGCAGAGGGCTCCTCCGGGTGGGCTCCAGCAGGCTGATGCCTTCCTCGAATTAGACAAAGAGCACAGACCACAAAACAATCCAAATTCCCTTCATACCACCCTCCCCCTCCCCCTCCAACCCTCATCCCCCCCCCACCACCATCTCACCCACAACTCTGGACAAGAGAAACTCCATGGTACCTGTGGGCTTAGGAAAAAAGAGAAAAACACTTACAATAGTTTCTTGCGAAGAAAAGCACTTTCAGTTTTCTTTTCAAATATACAGGATGTCAGCTAGCTTCCTCCAGGGGCAGCTGCGTCCCTGTTGATTTCACAGCCACTGCCCCTCCTTGGAGGAACAAGCAGTGAATTATGCACGGGGAGCAGCTCCTTCTGAAGGCCTCTGCCAACTCTGTAACCCGAGCTAACACCAGCTCGCTGGAGTCCCGGGTGTACTTCACACCCATATGGTGCCCAGCCTTGAGATCAGATAGCTGGGTCCATATTACACCTTCCTGACCTTTCAACAGCAATTCTACCAATAGGTAGAATCAAGGAAGTATTAAGCACCTACTATGCACCAGACAGTGGAGTTTCAAGGAATTATTTTAGGAGATTTTTAGTTCTCTCCCATCTCCATCATCCCCCAAAACCATCCCAAATAGATACACACGTTATGTGATAACAGGGGGTCTGACAGGCCAACACAGCTCTACGACAAATCACTAAATTGCTTTAGTGATCCCCTAAATAATTGTAAAGCCAAATAAGAACAGCGCACATGCTATGTAAGTAGAGTTTGCATATAAGACCCCTAGCCTCTATGCTTCCTACCAGATTTTCTATACCTGAGTTCTTTCTATAAAGAAATCAGGGGCTGCCTCTGGTGCTTGGCGTGGTGTCTGTCACTAGGGAGACTGGGAGATGCCAGCCCCCTCTAGGACCATTTGATAACTGCTGTGATAGAGATGTGAGCATGGGCCGTGTCGTGATTACTCTTATCTTAGGGAGACAGGTGCTGACTACCACAATATAAGCTCTATAAGGGGAAGGATTGAGTTTTCCTAGTTTACTGCTGTACCTTCACCACCTGGAAGGGTGCCTGGCACACAGTAGGCACTCAAGAAATAGCAGTTGAATGAACGACTGAATGGTATCAGGAGAAGCCAAAAGGAAAAGATGCTACTGAGCTGGCCTAAAAGGATGGGCTAAAGCCAGAAAAGGGCAATCCTAGCAACAAGAACAGCATAAGCAAAGGCCTGGGGGTGACAAAGTGCCAGGGTGTGCTGGGAACCAGGAGTGAGCAAAAGAATCTAGATCTTGGGGGGGGGGGGGGGGGAGGGGGCACTGGAGACCCCTAGGACTCCAAGTCTGCATGCAAAATGGAATAATTACTTGTTAGGAAAGGGCCTTGTGCTCTGCAGAATGGACAGTGCACCAAATTTCTGGCAGGAAGAAGTCTGTCGCTTCTATTAGCTAAACCAGTCCAGCTTTCCTCGCCTCTACATTATTTGAGTTAATATCAGCATTTCTCCTCCAGTTGGGTGGGGACTAAGCAGAAGTGTTAAGTAGGTCAGATTGAGTTTATGTGAATTGTGTCTTCTGAGACTTCCCCTTTCCATCTCCTTTTGTTTCACACCTTTTTTTTTTGACTTGTTTCAGGCACCCACTGATCTCAAGAAACCCATGCTCCCTCCTTCATCATGGCCTCCCAAACTCCAAAGCCATCTTTTTCTTTTCCATTGCAAAGTCCACCCTTCAGCTCCCTAATCTCAGGCAGCTGCCAGGCAAGCGAACTTGATCTGCCAAATAAATTCACACTATGGTGAGAATGACATGCTCGCAATACCTCCAGGGTCTCCATCTAATAGTGCCCTTTCAGGCATGCTGAGTGGATGACAGGGAAGATCTCTGTGGTCCCTGAGGCTGGATGATGGGTGATGGTTGGAGGCTGAGGGGAAACCATGCCCTGAGAAGACACAGAAGGAAGTGAACCCCTCAGAATGGGTGAGTGGGTGCAACCACGGGCACACATAGAAAATGACTTCCCTGGTCGGTCACAGCCCTTCTGGAGGGATCTGATGGGAATCCTTGATCCCAGCTGGAATCTGATGACAGCGTTGTAGCAGATTAACACCAACGATCACGGCGGGGGGCGGGGGGGCCGGCTGTGGGGGTGACAAGCGGAGTTGGTTAAAAAAGGTCTGGGCAGATCTTCTTTTTTCCTCCCTTTTTACAAAGAAGGGAGATGGAGCTTCAGACCAAAGGGGACTTCCCCAGGTGGACCCCAGGCAGCCAGCACCCCTGCCCAGGTCCAGACCAGGCCAAGCAGCCCAGGTGTGCACCAGAAGAGGTGACCCTGATGTCACTGTTGAAGTCCTACACCAGCCTGAGCAAAGCCAGGCTCATGATGGCGAGAAAGGCCAAGCACCCTTTCACATGCTTGATGAGGCCCTGGGGAGGCAGAGGCTTCCACGAAGGGTTTCTACACCTAGCGAGCAGACGGTGTGGCACATGGGCTCAGGCAGAGCTGGCACAGTACCGCTCACCAGCGACTGAGGACAGTGGGGCAGCTCCCCACCCTGACAGCTGAAGCCTGAACTCCTGCAGGAGTCTTGCCTTGCATCCCCACTGGCCCTCTGAGCAAGCACCTGGCCATCTTGTCCCTCGTCACCCAGGCCTCCTTGTAGGAAAGGAAAACCAGAAATGGGGAAGGAGATCCTCCCGAGGCTGTTTTCTAGCTTCACTCTCTAATGCCTCTGATGTTACTATGGAGGAAAGCTAGAGCACTAAGTATTTGAGTCTTTCCGGAGGCTGGGGGTGGAGGGTGGGGGTGGGGTTCCCCTCCCCCAGCCACATGCTCTTTTTTATTCAGGGGGAGTTGGAGAGCCCACCAGTGAATGCCCTGACTCACTTCACTTCCCATTCCTCACTAGAGGGGGTCCCCGCCACACACACTCCCCAGGGGTTATTCTCGTGTTACTGCCTCCATCTCCAGGACCCTATTTTTCCACAGTGCTTACTTATTTCCTCATTTAAAGAGAAAAGGGAGTTCCCTGGCGGTCCAGTGGTCAGGACTCCAGGCTTTAACCACCAAGGGCCCGGGTTCCATCACTTGTCATTGGGGAGCTAAGAGCCCACAGAGCCGTGCAGCGTGGCCAAAAAAAAGAAAATATGAAGACTAATGAATTACACACCAGATATGATGTTGTCTGACATTCTTAATAAGAGAACGAATAGGTCTCTTCATTTGTCTGGCCTCAGTTTATCCCTCTGTTAAATGGCCCTGATACTCCCTGCTTTTAGCCCGTCGCAAATAAGGGTGCAGTGGAGGCAGACACTCGGCTTCCTTGGCAGAAAGGTGCGGTATTAAATTATCCTCTACTGGATCTGCTTGAAGATGAACAGTAAAAAGAAGGGAAAGTGAAACCTGCATCAATTATTTCATTTTGTTGCTTGTTAACAGGAAAACATAGCAAAGGTAGCAACCCTTTCTTGTTTTCTGAGAAAGAGAGGCCAAGCCAGTTCTCTTAGAAGAGAATGCTGCCAAATATAATGGTTGATACCCCATCTCTCTCTCTTCCCAGCACATTTCTCAGAGTACCTGCACCGGTCTCACGCTTGCCAATGCCTTGGCTAGAATCACACGGTGTGTGAGCTGCTGCATTTCCATCAAAGCCCGGGGAAGTTCCACTGGTCTTCATTGGCAGGCAGACGGTCTCCCACCTTCACAGCCTGCCCTTCTGCATATGGGGACACGGGCAGATGAAAGCTATTTGTTCAACAAGGAACATTAAGAAATACTCTGGTATCGAATGCCAGTAAGTCACCCAGCTCTTCTTTTGTTCTTGGGACCTCCACATGTCCACACAGGCACATACACTTACGTGCCAAGGGCACCTCAGCAGTTAAACAAATGCTCTGTTTTCTGGGTCTAAGGTAGGGAAATAACGCTGACCTCAATCCAAATAGAAACAGAAACTTCTCGTCAGGCGCATGTTGTTTTACCACCTTTGTTTGTGTATGAGTATTTGTCACAAGCAGCAACAAACACCTCCCAGTGACTTCATGGGAAACAGGTGTGAAGGACTGATGTGATTCCAGTAACCCTAACGTTCTCTTCCTTCTGCAGAGTGATGACATGGAGCAGCAGGGGCCATCACTGTGACAGGAGCCCGCACAGGGATGACATCTGCCGGTGAGAAAGGAGGGGCGAGCTGGAGAAAGGGAGGTCAGAAAGGGATCCGCTATGATGGCCCAAGAGGGAGGTTGTGTCTGTCCGTGGGAGGTACAGGTGACAAGGTGACAGGCCATGAAAAGATGGAGGCTTTAGAACTCAGTAATTCTTTGGACGTGGCAGCAGAAGAGAGGGAATTGGAAGTCTTGGAGTTCTTGAGCTTGGGTGACTGGAAAACTTTTCTGCTGGAAAAGCAAAGCCCAGAAGGGACTGGTCTGGAGAGAAGAGGGTCATGTCCGTTTTAGACGGGTGGGGTGTTCATGTGATGACTACCTGTTGAGTTGCAGTTGTGGCTACAACTGCTGTCACACCATCCGCACTAGTTGCTTCTCTCACTCTGGGGTCCATGGTGGCTAAGGCTTCTGTTCTGAAGGTCAGATGCCTGGTGCGTCTCTGTGCTGTGGGTGCTTTGAACCTATTGCAGATTGGGTTTTTCAGAGGCAGCTGTGGAGACAGGGTTTGGGACCAACACTGATGAAACGAAGGGGAAGAAGCTGGCTGGGGCTGAGAAAGAAGTCTAATGGTGATGCAGGCTCAAGAAATCTCAGCCAAGCCTATGCGGACCTTTGCGGCAAATGTTACTCGTCAGAGTGTCCCGAGTTGGGACAAAATGCCTGGGCCTTTGTTCTCCTGCATCTGCAGCGTGGGCTGTCCTGGGGAAGGCCTGATCTTGGGAGAGGAGGCTCTCTTCAGTGGAGGCTGACCTCGAAGGATTCAGCACCTGAAGGCAGTCTGCTGACCCCACTCACAGCAACTGGGCAGCAGGTCCTCCCCTGAAGGGGGTCCAGGTGGCACATTGCCATTTCTACCACAGACCCCAAAGCTTGCAACCCACTTTCTTGCCTCTCTTTGGTTTGCCGTGCATTGCAGAGGACCACAGCTGGAGGAATCCTTTGGGAAGATATAGATTAGATGTCAGGCCCTCTTCTCCACTCTGCAGGCAACAGAACTAAGGCCCAGAGAGAGGAGCTGACTTCCTCAGTTCTGACCGTCAGTGAGCGTGAACTCGGGAGCAGCACTGGTCCTCTGGCTCCTCGGTCTGCGCTTCCCCAGGAAAAGAGACTGCTGTGTGCCCAGAGAGTCATGGCGGGCAGACCATTGCTCCCAGCTCGAGGATGGGCTACAGGGTGTGCCCCATCTTTACCTTCATTGTCTGCAGGTTTGCTGGGAGTGCTGAGGGCACACACCCCAAAGCGTTAAGTGAGGTGGACACGAGACCTGGAGAGCAGACGGAACTCAGATTCCCAGAGAGGCAGACCCAGGGAGTGCTTAGAAATCAGACTGTCAGATTCCCAGAGCAGCTCCTTGCCTCTGATCTTTATCCTGGGACTAAGCCAGCTCAGCGGGGGTCATTCTGGACTCTTTCACAATTGTCCTCTATGGACGAGGCATTGGCACGGCCATCAGCCTGCACAGGGCGCATTAGAGGAAACGTCCCCATGAAACAACCCATGGGATTTCCCATAGAGCTGTTGTGGAGGACACTCTTGATGACATTCCACTGTGTCTTCTGATTCTCCCTCATGAAGCCCCTTGGGAAGCCTCAGCACCAGGAATAGCTGTGCTTCTCTGAAGCAGTGGCTTCATTTTTACAGCATAAGTGTAGCAAGTGCTGTTCGTGCTTTTCTGTTTTTGCTTTATAGTTTGGAAGTCAGAGCTTGATTTAAGATACGTTAGTCCAAGTGCGTGGGACCTTAAAATTTTTGATAAGGTACTGACCACACCAATACCTCTTTTACATTTCGTTTTCCCTTCCTCCCATATTCCCTCCCCTTATTTTTTTTAAACTTTGCTCTATTATATGTGGTTTCTGTAAACTCCCTCAAATACTTTCTAGGATGATATAATATGTACATAGTAAAATTAAATGTGACTTTCTGAAGGCCTTCAATTTGTCTTGGGACTTGCTGCTCGGAGTATTTTCTTCTGTGTAACAGGGATGGAGTTGTAATGGCCTCCAAGAGGACCTGAACCTGGCCTTCCCCACCCTGCAGTACAAATCATGGTTGCATCTTGGAACCACCATGGATGACGTTCAGATGCTAATGAAATCCTAGAGCACTTCAGCTTCCTGAGTGGTCACCAGAATTCAGGTTTTGCAAGCGTCTGGGGGAGAGTCTCATATTTTTCCCACTTTGCCCTGTGTGTGGCCGAGACCAGCTAGTCGGACTTCCTTGCTTCTTGAGATGCAGATGTGATGCAGGTTCATACCTGGAAGCTGTCTGGGTTTTGCAAGGGCACATCACAGTTCTTCGAGGTATTTAATATCTCCAGGTGGGTTGGTCAGTTATAATCGCCTTCACTCTGGTGTTTCCACACGCTGGGGCATTTTTTTTCCCCTCCTGCAGTCCTGAATGGCCCTTAAAGGCATTCTTTCCAAGCTGACACATCAAAGCTTCTCCTCCTGGTATTAAAAATCTCAAACCATATGTCCTAGGGGTAAACATATCAGTACCAGGGGGATTTGAAAACCAGACGTGTCCACCTTTCTGAGCGACTATCTCTACCGAGACCTGGCTTACTGGGCCAAACATTCACTCCAGGACTCCTGAATTCCCGTGCTTGGCCCTGATAATTCTGTACAAAAGGAATTACTCATTGTTGGGTGTCAAGGGAGCCAATTACCACAAGCAGACAACGCCCGGCCCTACCATGGGGTGTTTATTTTCCTTTGTCTTTGGATTATTTCAGATCGCTGGAAAGGGGAGGGAAGGTAGCAATGAAAGCTCTTGGAGATGACACTTACATAGCAGGAATTAACCTCTCTTAGCCTCAATGTCCTTGCCTGCCAAGGAAGGGGCAGGGATAATAACGCCCACCTTGCAGAGCTGGTATGAAGAGTAAAAGAGCTCGATGACAGAGAACGCCTGGTACAGCACCTGTCACAGAGTCAGATGGAGCTCCTTAAATGGAAACTGTTTCGACTGTGTAAAATGCACAGGTCATCGGAACATCAAGGCTTCGCTAGCTCACAGTGTGCTCCGAGGGCCGGCACCATCAGCATCCCTGGGCAGCTTGTTAGAAATGCAGTTTCTCAGTCCTGCCCCAGCCTGCTGAATCAGAAGTTGTGTTTTAACGAGATCCCCAGGCAACCATATACACATTACAGTTTGAGAAACATCGAATTAAGGGATGTCAGTTTTACCTTTGAGTCTGATGGATTTGATGGCATTTCTCTTGGCAACCCACAGACAGTCAGTAAATGAGTCTGTCAGTCAAATCTAGGCAATATTTACCTAACACAGCCTGCTCAGGGCCAGGCTGGCTCTGCGGTGGCTCTGGCCAGCCTGTGGCTTGCCCTGCTCACCTGCCTGCCACCGTCACCTGCTCAGTGGCCAAGGTTCCGGGGAGATGGAGGGCTCCTTGTTTACAGGGCAAGCACAGATAAGGTTTCTCACAGCCCCACCTGAGCTCCTGTGCCAAGGTAAACTTGCTCTCCAGAATCGCTCCCTGACTGGAAAATGTGTCAGTCTATTTATTTCTCACTCCCACTGGAAAAAAGGTGGGGTGGGGGGAGTGGTTGGTCATGATGTCATTCTTTCCATGGAACTTCTCAAAGGCATCGCATTTCACGGTGACTTCCAGGCACTGCTTGTGTTTCGCTGCAAGGTACAGAACAGAACTGGCGAGAAGCACAAGTTTCTCTTCCTTCTCCCAGCACTCCGCCCCCCTCCCCCCACCTGTCTGGGGTTTTCACTCCCTGCAGGTTTTGCAGGCAGCCCTGAAAAGGAACCTGGGAGCCATGAGGTGTGGGAAAGTTTTCTTAGCATTTCTTGCAGAGGTGAACTGCATCTGGGAAAACAGTTGCTGGTTGGTAGGGATGGAGGGCAGGTGTTGGCTCTAAGTGGGTAGGGAAGCGACTCCCTGGGGACAGGGCTAGAGCTTTCCAACACATCAGAAAAGTAGGAACAAAGGGTGAAACGATTTTTCTAAAACCCTACAAAGAGTCAGCAACAGTTGGGACCATTGCATTCATCACAATTCTTGTTTACATTTCTCTGGAGAAGAACTGAGACTTCCTAATTGGAAAGTCTGATAAGAGATGCTATAGGCCACCAGCCAGCACTGGAGGAAATCTGGACTCATGCTAGGAGTGCGAGCCCATCATTCATTCCCCTTGTCAAGATCTCAAGATCTCCTCTCATTCAACATTGCTTCCGTCCCAAGTCTGAGGTACTTACTAAGAAAACAAAAATTAATTTGAAAAAAAGAGAAGGGCCTTACATAGACCAATAAAGATAATGAGCCATGAACTGAGAAATATGATTAATCCGGTCCAATTTTAAAACTTTTTAAAATGCATTTGGACTTCCCTGGTGACGCAGTGTTTAAGAATCCATCTGCCAATGCAGGAGACATGGGTTTGGTCCCTGGTCCAGGAAGATCCCACATGCCTCGGAGCAACTAAGCCCATGTGCCACAACTACTGAGCCTGCGTGCCACAACTACTGAAGCCCATGCACCTAGAACCCATGCTCCACCACAAGAGAAGCCACCACAATGAGAAGCCTGCGCACCACAAGGAAGAACAGCCCCCGCTTGCTAAAACTAGAGAACATCCCCAAATTTCAGTGGCTGAAAGCAATAAAGGTTCATTTCTCACTCATCCACCTACTCCACAGGTTACCTGGAGATATCATGTCTGCTTAGGGCCTGGAAAGGAAAGAAGCTTTGCCTCTGGGCTGCCATGTTGGCCAACACTTTTGTGCACTGGCTCAGGAGACCAGAAATGTAAGTCACTTCCACCCCAGTTCTTGGCCAAAGTCTTCAGGCTACCCCTAACTTCAAAGTGAATGGAAAGTGCAATCCTACCATAGGCCTGGCAGGCAGAGAGCCAGAAATATTTGGTGGACAGCGTTAATGATGGCCACATCAGCTTTAGCAAATATTAGCAGAGTTTTATTTGCTTCAGGTCTTTTTACTTCAAAGAAAGTAAATATTAGAGACACAACTGAGTTTCCCTCTGTGTTCTTCCCTACTTCATTCTCCTCCCTCACTTCCCAGAGTGAAGCATTGTCCTGAATTCAGTGTTAATCATCCTTATGTGTGTTTTTATATTTTTTACTATATTTGTGGCATTTTTATGTATCCGTAAACATTATAAAGTATTATTATGCTGTGCCAGCTTTTAAATTATGTGTGTGTGAGTGTGTCTGTGTGTGCATGTACATAATTATAATCTCCTGCAATGTGCATTTCTTCCCTGGCATTACAATTATGAGATTTTCATCTATGCTGAAACACACTTTTCATATTCCATTGTATAACGATAATACAATTTAGTCATCTAATCTCATGGCTTTTAGGTTGTTTCCATGCTGCAGCAAACATTTTAATACACGTCTCCTTGCGTCCACATACAAGACTGTATGCCTAGGAGTGGAATTTCTGGACATGACCACCTACAACTTTACTAGTAACTGCCAAATTTCTCTCCAAAGTATTTATATCAATTTACAATCCCACCAGCAGTGAATGAGGATCCATGACTTAACAGATCTTTGCCAGCACTTGGCATTGGCTAACATAAATGTTTGCTGATCTGGTGGGTGTACGTGGTATCACATTACTGCTTTAATGTGTATTTGTTTGATTAATAGTGAGAGCGAGCATCTTTCTGTATTTGTATTGACCTTCCAGGGTTCCTTTTCTGCAAGTCGATAGTTTATATTATTTGCCCCTTTCCCCCCATGTGTTGTTTATCTTTTTCTAATTAATTTTAGAGATTTCTTTACATGTTTCATTCACTGAAAATATCTTCCACCTGGCTATGGCTTGTTTTTCACTTTGTTATGGTGGCCTTTTGTTGTGTAGAAGTTAATTTTAATGTAGTCAAAATTATCCACTTTTTACGGTTTCTATTTGTGTGTGTGTATGTTTCTTAAAGAAATCCTTCTTTATCTTAAAGTCATGAAGAATTTTTCTATACTTTTATATTGTATTTTAAACTTTTGCTTTTTGTTCTTAGTTCTTTAAATTACCTGCGGTTGATCTAAGGCAGAAATCTAATTTTGCACTTTCCATATGGATAATAAGTTGCTCCTTAGACTCATTTATGAAATAGATCCACACTGATTTGTGACATCTCTGTCTTGTATTGTCTCCAAGTATGGGTGGGCCAGTGCCTGGGCTCTCTATTCTGCCCCATTGGTCTATCCTTTTGCCCAAACGATATTGTCTTTATTACTAAATATTTTGATAACAAGTCTTGATGTCTGGTAGGGCAAGTTCTTCTACCTTGTACTTTTTCAAAATTGCTTCTCAGTTATTCTTGGCCCTTTCCTCTTCCAAATCACTTCTGGGATCAGATTGTCTAGTTCCAAACAAAACAAAACACCCTGTTGGCCTTCGATTAAAATTCCACAGATGAATTTGACATCTTTACGATTTCGAATGTTCCTATTTATTCATTTCAGTTTGTATGACATGTGACTATGATTTCCAAACCCTCCATAAGACCCATTTCCTCCTCTCTCCCCTCTGCAACCCTTCTCACTTTGACTCAAACATTGCTTACTTCCTATTTCTTACTGCAGCTTCAATATTTGTACTTGTAGTTCTTATCACTTTCAAAGGTCTCCTAATTCTTCCAGCTTTTCCAAGTGTGCAAAAGGTAAAACCCAGACACATGTTATAATGACAAGGGGCAAAGAAAAGGGTTCCAATAGTCTCCTATGAGGAGATATTACAGCATGATTGCATATAGGGGGGTGCACAATAATCTTTTCTGAGCTTCAGGAGGTAGTAGGGGTAGTGGGAAAGAGGCCATTCTGCTGAGTTTGAATCCCAGCTCTATCATTCACCAGCTCCAATTCTGGGCAAATTACTTAACCTTGTTATGCCCCAGTTTTCCCTTCTGTAATGTAGGGATGAAAACATTAATTATCTCGTAGCATTATTATGAGAAATAAATAAGGTAATGTATGGAAAGTACCTGGGACGATGCCTGGTATATTGTGTATTATCTAGTATTGTCATTACTAAGATAGGGTTTCCATGGCACAAAGGGAATGTGGCTAGTTTGAATGTTCAAACTAGATAATGTCAGAGTAACTCAGTAATCTTAACACCAAAGAATTTACTAGTTAGTCTTGTATCTTCTCAGTAAGTAGAAGGGCACCATCCATATCATCGCAGGTTTCATCATTAGTGGTTCTCAGTGGTGCTAGTTTAGTGTTAACCATGTTGCAAATTTCACAGAATCATTGAGTTCAGAGTTGTATGGTGCCCGAGAAAATCAAATCCAGTTTCTTCCCTCATGCTCGGAACCTCTTAAAATAAAGCTAGAGAAAAGGAAGACTTTTACGAAAGAAGATCAGAAAAGCAGGAATACTGAAAGGGCCTCGGACCTATTTAAAAAATAAAACTGAGGAGATGGTAGAAAATAGCATGAATCGATAGAAGTTCAAAGGTTGCTGGGGTGGCTATTAAGAGAAGCTGAAAGTAAGGGGGTGGTTCTAGAGAGCTGATAGCCTGGGTCCAAAAGAGAGAATCTCATCCAGAAAAATGTCTGTGCCTTGGAAACCAGGGGCGTATTCTCAAGAGTCCACATTACTGCCTAAATGGGTTATCTGAAGGGCTTGGAACAACCTCTTCTACTTTCCCTGACACCAGCCTGCCAAGAGACCTGGTATTTCTACCTTTGTGTTAAGACTTTAGGTGCCCTCTTGAAAGAAAATATATATAATTTATAAGGAGTAAGCTCATATCATCCAAGAAAGCCTTAGATTGAATTCCTCAGCTTAGGCCTAGCTAAGAGCAGGTCATAAGGTATACACATCGCAAAGGAAGTTCTGCTGGGCAGAGGGGATGGGAAATGCTCAGGGTGTGGGACCCTCTTACAAGCAAGGAAGGTCAGACTGGAGACTCAGTGAAACCAGAGCAGGGGACGGTGGGGGGATGAAGTGGGGTAATACAGAATAGGGGTGTGAGTGAGGGTGTGGGAGGGGAGGGTCAAGAGTGGATGGAATCACCCGCTTGGAGCTGGCTCTAGCTTCCAGAGGTTTCTTTCAAATGATGTGAAAAGCCACAGACCTGTGGGGAGACTTGCCCCCCTCCAAAGAAGCAGGGTTAGATCAAGTACCACGTATCACCATGTGGGATCTCCCTTGAGAACGCAGACTGCAGGGTCAGAGATTTTTATATGCACTGCGGTTTGTCCCTGATGACAGCAGCACCCTGTTTACAAGCCCTTAAACATCTCTTCTGCTGCTCCTTACACCCCTGGAAGCTAGAAAGGACAGTAACATTATGCCCAAGTTATGGAAGAGAAAACTGAGGGTCAAAGAGGAGGGCAACTTGCTATAGATCCCACAGCTAAACAGGAAGAAGTCAGACCTGCCTCACATTGGGATCCCCACAGCTACCAGAATGGAGCTTTGAGCCAAATGGAGAGCTGGCAATCAAAGATATGGCAGGCACTTACCCCAGGTCATTATCTTAGAGCATGACTGGGCTGGGCTGGCTGCCCCAGGTGTTTCCTCCCACAGGGAAGGGTCTGCTAAAGGGGCTGCCACCCTGTAGAGTTCATATACCTGGGTGTGGGCACACAGTACTGTCATGAAGCTTGGTTGCTGCCCTGGCCACACAGCACCTCCTGCTCCAGCCCTGTGATCACCACCACTCTTCCATTCTCTTAGTTCATTCATTCATTCAACACACAGTGAGCACTGGCGCAGTAAGAATACAGAGGCAAAATAGCCCCTATCACTGCTTCTCACAGTGTGGTGGAAAGAGGCAGTGCCTAAACAGACAAGGGTAACAAAATGTTGACTCTCTTTTTGAGAGAGGGAGGATAGTATACTGGTTAGTATCACAGATTTAGGAGCCAGAATGGGAAAATGAGTTAAGGAGAGAAGATACATTTGAAGGTATCATATTGAGATTTTGCAGAAATAAAGAAAATATAAAACATCTGTTGAAAGGATTCAGTGTTAAACAAGATAGATAAAAAAGGAACTCACGCCTAGACATATTATAGTAAAATTTAAGAACATTAACAACAAGGAAAATTCTCAAAATATTTATAAAGAAAAAGTAGATCGACTAAAAAGGAAAAAGAATCAGAAAGACATGAAACCTCAATAACAAAAATGCATACAAGAGATCAATGAAGTAATATTTTAAATGTTGGTGGAAAAGGACTTCAAACCTAGAATTTTATATCCAACCAAACTATCATTTAAATGCAAGTAAAATAAAAATAGAATCAAGTATGTAAATATTCAGATGACTTACTCCAAACCCCTTTAAAACATTCTTAGAGCTAATTTTTCAATGCTGGAAGCTAGAAAAAAAAGCTCCAGAATAAACCTAGAAGGAGGAAGAGGAAGAGGAAGCAGGAGAAGGATGGGGGGGGAGGAAAGGAAAACATATACAAGGGTGAGTCAAAAATTATCCACACTCTGGTTATATTAAAACTTCTGTTGGCCGCACTGTCTTATCAGAGCTTTTCGTTCAAGGCTACTGTCTCCTCAGTCACTGCTGTGCAGTGTGAATGTGTAACATCAGTTCCTTTGTATCTGTGGTGCAAGCAAAAATGGATGCCCCACTTGAGATTTGCAAGAAAGAAAAGCAGCGTGCATTGACTTGTTTTTTTTGTGGTCTGAGGGTGTACCTGGTGCCATTATTTATCGAAGACTTTGTGCACAGTATGGAGAAAGTGCTTTGTCTCGAAAAAGTGTGTATGGATGGATAGAGAAGTTCAAAGAAGGTCACACAAGTGTCAGCCATCAAGAAGGAGCCAGACACCTGCCACGTCCACGGCTGATGACAACACTGAGGGTACACATGAAATAATTCCATCAAATAAACGAGTGACAGTGGGTTATGTGGCAAATCATTTGCAAATCAGCCATGGCTCTGCCTATGAAATAATCCATGACAGACTTAGGTTCCAAAAAGTTTGTGCTGAAGCCTAAACTTCAGATTAAAGGCAGAGGACTGCTGTCCAAGGGCATTGTGATCTTGCATGACAATGCACATCCGCACACTTCTGCCCACCCTGTCGACACTCTGCAAAAACTTTGTTTTGAGGTGGTAAAGCATCCTTCCTAGAGTCCTGATCTTGCTCCATTAGACTTTCACCTGTTTGGTCCCCTGAAAGTAACCCTACAAGGACGAACATTCACTTCTGATGGAGGAGTGAAGACAGCAGTGCATTTGTGGCTCACAGCTCAGCCTAAAACATTTTTTAATGAGGGAATATGAAAGCTTGTTGACAGATGGACAAAGTCTATTGAAAAGCAAGGAGATTATGTCAAAAAATGATGTATTTGTCTTTTCTAAAAGTTAAATAAAATAAATTATGCAGCCAGAGTGTGGATAATTTTTGACTCTCCCTCAAACATAATGTCAGAAAGTGGAGAAACAACAAGACATTAACAAGCTGGTTTCTTGAAAAGGTTGTAAAATATATAAATAGTGTATGACGAAGTTAATGGAAGAAAAAAAGAGAAGATTTAAACATGCAATTAATACTGAAAGAAGCACCAACACAATAAAAAGTTTTAGACTAACAATAGTATGAAAAATTGAAATTTGGAGACATAAAAATTGATATAATTCTGGAAAAATATGAAATTCCAAAGTTGCAACAGTAATAAATAGCAAATTGAATTGTCAAGTATTCAATAAAGAATGACAATATAACCAAAGACCTTCCCTCTTTCTGAAAAGCCTTAGGCTCAGATGGTTTTACTGATAAGTTCCACCCACTTAAGGATGAGATAATACCCTGACGTATGCAAACTATTCCAGAAAACAGAAATCAGTTTCTCCTTTGTTATAAGATTGGTCTAACCTTCATTACAATGTCAGATAAGGATGGTAAAAACAAACAAACAAAAAACTATGAGGCTATTTCATGTTTGAATATTGATATGAGATTCTAGATAAAATATTACCTAACTGTATCCAACAGTATACTGTATTTAAAAAGCTATGACCAAGTAAGGTTTATTTTTAGAATACAGGAAAGTTTAAGGTGAGAAAAAACCATCAATGTAATTTCTAGCATTAATGAACTGAAGAAGAAAAATTTCATGATTATCTCAAGAAATGTTTTTATTTTTTGAACTTTTTTTTATTTGTTGAACTATTTTTTATTGGAGTATAGCCAATTAACAATGTTGTGATAGTTTCAGGTGCATAGCAGAGGGACTCAGCCATACATATGTATGTATCCATTCTCCCCCAAACTCCCCTCCCATCCAGGCTGCCACATAACATTGAGCAGAGGTCCCTGTGCTATACAATAGGTCCTTGTTGGTTATCCATTTTAAAAACAGCAGGGTGTACACGTTGATCCCAAAATCCCTAACCATCCCTTCCACCCCACCCCCCCATAACCATGTTTGTGCCTTATTTCTGTGAGTCTGTTTCTGTTTTGTAAATAAGTTCATTTGTAGCAAAGAAATGTTTTTAAAAACATCTGAACTTTTATTTTGAAAACGATTTATATTAAACTTTTGAACTTAAAAAAAAAGTCTCCAACAAAACTAGAATAAATGTATATTTTCTCAACTCGATGAAGGCTATATATTAAGTGTCTACCACACATATGTTACATGGAGAAAGTTTAGATTCATTCCCACAATCAAGGGTGACTGTTATCACTGCTGTGGCTCAGCACAGTACTAGAGACTTAGCCAAAGCAATAAAAATCAGAAACATAAATAAAAGATATAGGAAGGAAAGAGAGAGAACTATGACCAACCACACTGACAACTCAATATAATTAACAAATTATTAGAACTAATCAGAAAGATCAGAAAGTTTGCTCAATGAAGATATTACAAATATCTTCACCTATAAAAAGTATATTAGGATAGAAAGTATATGAAAAACACACATTTTTTTCAAAATATCAAAAACAAAACAAACCATGAAGTATTTGAGTATCTTTCTTACAAAGAAGCATAATACTTTAAAGAGAAAAAAATTAAACAAAAACATCAAACCTACAGAATCAGAGAAAATATTTGCAAATCATATATCTGATGAGGGGTCAAAATCCAAAAAATATAAAGAGCTCATATAATTCAATAGCAAAAAAACAAACACTGATTTTTTTTTTTTTAAAGACACCTTTCTGGAGAAGACACACAAATAGTCAACAGGTGAAAAGGCACTCAACATCACTAATCATCAGGGAAATTCAAATCAAAAGCACGATGAGATATTACCTCACACCTGCTAGAATGACTGTGTTCCAAAAGGCAAGAGATAACAAATGCTGGCAAGGATGTAAAGTAAAGGGAACCCTTTGCACTGTTGGTGGGAATGGTAATTGGTGCAGCCACTATGGCAAACAGTATGGAAGTTCCTCAAGAAATTAAAAATAGAACTACCATATGGTCCAGCAACCCCACTTCTAGATATATACCCAAAGGAAATGGAAACAGGATCTCGGAAAGAAATCTGGATTCCCACATCCTTTGCAGCATTTTATTCAGAATAACCAAGACTGAAAACAATCTGAGTGTCCATCAACAGATGAATGGGTAAAAAAGATGTGAGATACAAATAAAGTTATAATCTCACATCTTCTCTATCCATTCATATGAGATTAGATAGGTATAGATAGAGATAGAGATAGAGATATAAAATTCAGCCATGAGAAAGAGGGACATCCTGCCATTTGTGACAATGTGGATGGACCCTGAGGGTATTACATTAAGTGAAACAAGTCAGACAGAGAAAGACGACTACTGTATGATATCACTTACATGTGGAATCTAAAAAGCTGAACTCATGGAAATAAACTACAATGGTGATTACCAGGGGCTAGAGGGTGGGGGAAATGGGGAAATGTTGGTCAAAGAGTCCCGAATTCCAGTTATAAGATGAAATCGTTCTGGGAATCTAATACACAGCATGGGACTATAGTTAATAATACTGTTTTTATACTTGAAAGTTGCTGAGAGTAGAACTTAAATGTTCTCACCGCACAAAAAGAGATGGTAATTATGTGACGTGATGCCTAGCTGGCACTACGGTGGTAATCATTTCACAACTTACAGTATATTAGATCAATACCATTGTGCACCTTAAACTTACACAATTATATGCCAATTATATCTCAATAAATCTGGGGGGAGGGCAGCAACTTGAGTGTGGACAGAAATCATTTGGGGAATCTTGTTAAAATGCAGACCTAATTCAGTAGAATTCGGTGTGCCTGAGATTCTGCATCTCCAGCAAGCGCCCAACTTTCAGATGGCAATGCTTCTGGTCTGGGGACCACATTTTGAGTAGTAATGCGATAGGTCTGTGCTTTCCAATAGGTACCCACATGAAGCTATTTAAATTTTAATTTAAATAATTAAATTTTAGCTCCTCACTCACGCAAGCCGCATAGCAGCTGCTCAAATAGCCACGTGTCACTAGCAGCTACCATATTGGACAGCACAAAAGTGTAAAACATTTCCATTGTGGTGGAAAATTCTATCAGACACCACTGCTCCAGCATTCAACTATTAAAGAGTACATAAAACTTGTAAAAGGATAAAGATCAAAATAAGAGTTCAGAGATTTACTGTCAGCCTTATAAGGCGTTAACTCAGACTTTAGATGACGGTGAGGACTGACTAAGGTGGTTGACTGTAGACATCACTGTGACCAACTCGGATGAAGGACTCTGAAGCACATACAGTGAAAAAGCAAATGATACAAAAGGAGCAGGGAAACACCTCCAAGATGATAAAAAATTGAGAATAATATAAAACAAGTCAGAAACCGATACAAATAAAATAAATTAGGTAGGCACAAGCAGCAGGCAATATACTGAGGGACGGCAGGAGTAGGGGATAAGTAAATCATATAAATACAGATGGGAAACGACTAGAAATGGAGAAAAAAAGGACCCAAGTTAGGGTCCACGAGTTGTGAACATCAAAAAGAAAAAATGTTTATTAATAGCATCATAAACACAGTACTGGTCAGAACTGCATCTGGCTCAAGCCTACAAATGAATGAATGAACAAATGAATCAATCAATCAACGAAAAAACCAACCAACCACATTGGAAGGGGGTGCCCATTTGGGGGGTAAGAAGAGGTGTGGAGTTGGAACACAAATTGGGGATGATGGGAAAATGAAATAAAATTAAGTGAAACAAAACAAGAGAAGGTCTTTGCCTAGCTTGACAATGATAATGTACGTAAGTGGAGAATGATGATCTTGTACGGCTACATCGGGTGTTTAAAAAGAGAGTGCGCGGATGGGGAGAGATAGAAACATTAGCACAAAGTGGTGTCTGGCCACAAGACCAGGTTCTGAGTGTTTGGGGGCTTCTGTTGTCGTTTCTTAACCACTGTGCGACTTTGGAAAAATTGTTAAGCTGGCTGAGAGTCTCTTTATTTTAAAAAATTGCAATTAAAACCGTATCTGTCCTACCTCCTTCTTGGGACTGTTGGCCTGATGAACAAAATCACAAATGAGATGGGAAGTTGCGCTCCTGGGAAGAACTGTAAAGTGCTGTAACTGTGACAAGTGCTGGGTTTGGGATGAGCAGCTTACGGGTCCTTGGTCTCTCTTGCTCAGCCTCACCAGCAGCGTTTCAGTTCTGAGCAATCGGGGCTGGGAGGGGACTCTGCCCATGATCCCTGGGGCTTAGGGAGCTGGGCCACATCACTGACCCTCAGGCCTCTCAGCTACAGCCCGGGAGATTCGGGGCTCTCCTCTGAGGACGCAGGACCCCAGGGGACAGGCAGCCCATTTGAAGCATGCCAACTGGAATGCAGTGTCCTGAAGTCAGAGTGACCCTGACCAGAGAATGGGGGCAGTGGCATCCCCTCCTCTGCCTACCACCTCAATGCCAGCCCCATGCCCCGTCCCCCGGCCTCCCAGCACAGGTGTCGACCTGGCCTCCTTGTCAACAGCTCACGTGCTAGTGAGAGACACTAGAGGCAGCAGTCTCAGTTTGAACCCACCTCCACTAACCTGCCAGCATATTTTATAGTCTGCAAAGTGCTATATTTATTTATTTATTTATTTATTTATTTATTTATTGCTTGCATTGGGTCTTCATTGCTGAGCACGGGCTTTCTCTAGTTGCAGAGAGCAGGGGCTACTCTTCGTTGTGGTACCTGGGCTTCTCAGTGTGGTGGCTTCTCATGTTGCAGAGCACAGGCTCTAGGCACGCAGGCTTCAGTAGTTGCAGCACATGGGCTCAATAGTTGTGGCACACAGGTCTAGCTGCTCTGCAGCATGTGGGATCTTCCCCGCCCAGGGATCGAACCCATGTCCCCTGCATTGGCAGGCGGATTCTTAACCACTGCACCACCAGGGGAGTCAGCAAAATGCTTTAGCTGACTAGCCTCATACTCCTGAGAAGCAGTTGTTATTATCTTCTTTTCATGGACGCAGAAACAGGTGCAAGGAGGGAAAGTGACACAAGCTAGACACTGGGGGATCGAGGACCCAAATCTTGGATTGTTCATATTTGAATCCTGTGCATGTTCCAGTGTCTTGTGCTGCTGTAGGTCTCTTGCCTTCTGGGTGCAGGGGACCCATAAGAGGCGAAGGCTTTTCTTTCCATGCCCCTGGTTCCCAGATGCAAGCCACCTGGAAGCACAGCAGTCCACACCGGCGCTTTCCTGCTCTTTCTTTGGGTTCCCTCTCAGTGAAAAATTCTTACTACACTTACTGCCAGACCTCGGTGGGCTTTAAAGGATGTAAGCATCTAGAACGGCAGGCTTCTGCCCTCTCCTGGCGACTCATGACATTGCCCTGAGCTAACCCATCCCTTCAAATCCACCAGATCCATCTCTTCTTTGAGATCATTTTCTTTCTTGAATAAATACTCTGGGATTTTTCCAGCTCTTACTGTGTCTGAACGAAATACAAATCATGATATCTTACTATGAACATCAGACTGAAAGTTAGGACACCTGGGCTTGAACTGCTTGTCTTTTGTGGGATATTGGGCAAATCTTTCAGCTTTTTTGAGCCTCGGTTTCCTTATTTGTAAAATGGGTATAATATCTACCTCTTGGAGATATCGTGAGGGTTGAATGATAGGAAACACTCGAGGGTTACAGAATGGGGTTTGAGGAAAGTCCCAGTTAATATTTGTCCATACTCAGTGCTTTGCAGGACTGTCACTTCTCCTCCTCTTGCTGGAGACCTCCTAAATTCAGTTCAAATATTTCATAGACTCATAGAGCTGGAAGCAGCTAAAGGCAGGTCACAAGGTGGTTTTGAGAGGCTCCCTGTAAGGCATATTAAAAGTGGCTAACACCCTGTCCATTGTTCAAATTGTCCTGCCCCCAAACCTCACCCCATATCCTCACAAAGCGTTTCCAATGTGGAAACTCAGCATCTTAAGAAGCAGCCCATTTCCTCTTTGGCCAGCTCTGCCTGGGAGCAAGTTCCCTCTCCCTTGTGGGAGAGAAGCCCACTTGACCATATTTGCTGAGGCCCAGAAGTAAGGTCAAGGGGAATGCTTGGGGCATATGCTACTTTCTGCCAAAATCCATTTCCTTTACTCTTCAGTGGATTAATTTAAGCTAGGGGCTGCCTGGTTTTGCATTTATTAAAATATCTCATTCTTGAATTCCCCCACATTGGAGTGACTTTTGGAAGAATAGACTCCCTGTCTCACAATGAAAGTGTTTTTGAGTGGGTCTTTTGGTGACTCTTAGCTCCATATGGAAGCCAGCCCAGCTCATTGATGCCTGAAGCACAGGAATCAGAACTACCACTGGTGAGAGGTTATTTGGGGACAGGTAAGCCTGGATAGGGTGAGGGACATAGAGCAGTGAGGAGACCAGGGGAGGCCACCTGGGAAGAAGGACACCCAAACCTGGAGGTCAGGGTCGTGTTCAGAAAAGGAGGTGGAGATAGCAACTTGAATATCTTGACAGTTTTGGCAGAGGAGCTGCCGAAAATCACCTCATACTCTTTGCCACTTGTGGGCAGGTTTTGCATTCCTGAATTAAGAAATCACCCAGTCTGGACAGCTACACACCTCATCCTCCCAGAGCCCTGCCTATCCTCCCCAGAACTCAAATCTGATTCCCAAGTGTCTGCCCTGCAGCTCACTGTGTTCCTATTTAAGCCGTCTGCTATTGCCCCTGGGAGGAAGGAAGAGGGAAAGTAGTGATGATGGAGGAGAGACCTGGGTTTGCCCGTTCCTTCCTTGCCTTTTATTTGTATGTTACAGACAGTACTTCCCTGTTTCACTCTTTGTGGGGCCTCCAGGTGAAATTAATTCTGTATGCTTTATCTCCTCTGAGAGACTGTGGGTGCCTTGAATGTAGGAACCAGGACTGGTGTACTCATATATCTGAAGTCTCACATAGTGCCTGGCACATGACAGGTGTACAAAAATGTGTGTTGAACTTAAAAGAACAGCAAGTCATCCGAAGAGTTTAAAGTTGGAAGCTTGACATTATTTAGTCTAGTAACTCTCAAATCTGGATGTACAGTAGAATCACCCTGAGAGCTTTTTTTAAAGAGAAAAAATTAGGGCCCTAGTCCCTCCTCAGACTAGTTAAATCAGAATTTCTGAGAGCAAGATTTTCATAGTTCAATGACTGGGAAAGAGCTTATCACCTGAAGGCATGCTGCAGTGAATCCTTTTATGAAACTGAGATCACTTTCTAATGCACAATAATTACCCATTGTATTATGTTTCAATTATCATATAATGCATTTTCTTAAAGTTGAGCCTATGTGCTCTAAATACATAGAACATGAATTTTTAAATAAGTAACTAACAAATATAGAAGGAGAAGGGTAATTTTCACTAGGTTTTCAGAGACTTGCAAACCTAGTGAAAATTGGAGTAGCATGGAGTAGCAAAAGTGTTAGCATAATATCATAATGGTTGAACTGAATTTCATTTTAAAAAAAGACAAATAACCCAAGGGATGGAAAGGAATGAGAGAAGGAAGAGCCCCCCTCCTCCAACAAGAATCTTCGTGTGGCCTATTGGGACAAATTCTGGTCCAAAGACACCTTCTTTGGAAATGTGTATATATTTGAATATCCTTCTGTTTAAACAGACAGAAGTAGTAAGACTCTAGTGTGGGTTTTAATTACATTAAAGTGTCTGCTGAGAGAAGCTTGCTTGGCCAGCACTTGCCTGTACAGCCCCAGCTGCATGAAGATGGCAGGGAGGTTTTTACAGATCACAGCAGTTCAGGACTGGAGCAAGGTAGAGGTAGGCAGAATCTCAACGTCTTTCTCTGAGTGTGGCCCTGGAACGAGCAGTGTGGACCTCCCTCATGCAGGAGCTCACTAGACCTACTGAATCTGAATCTGCATTGTAACAAGGTCCCTAGATGATGTACGAACACACGGAAGGTTAAAAACACTGCCTTTAAGGGGGCCCCACTCAGCCCCCTTCTGATGACTGCCACTGGCTTTACGTGGCGAGGGCTGGATCTTTTCTTTCTCAACAGGCAGTGTGTAATAACTCTTACAATATTTTAACAACCTTTCTGAGCCTTCATGACTTTTTCTCTTTATAGGGAAAAGAAAAATACATAAATAAAAAGAAATGAAATAGCTGTCATCATTGATTGGAGGCCCAGAGGGAGAGAGGAAAAGATCAAAAGTCAACATCTGTGATTCTGCAAATAGAAGATGAAATGTTTCCCAGGCGGGCTGGGAAGCAGGCCTCGAGTGCTTGGCTGGTCCTTCGTGGTCCCACTGGAGATGGCTGTGTTCAGTCCAGAGCCTTTCAAGGGAACCCCAGGGCTGAGTGAGAGCGCTCAGCCAAACTCCCAGGGAAACTCGAGGTGGGTCTGCAAAGGCCTAGATACCAGCAGAGCAGGCCACTGGCAGCCCTTCTGCTCACTGGAGACCCTTACAAGGAGCAGGATAAAATATCACCTGGACGTAGGACACATCGTACAGGTAATGGTTCCAGTTACCTTCTCTTCCCCGCCCCGAGCTCTGAGCCAACGCCTTGCCCTTCCTCTAGCTGGGGACCGGGTCTATCTGGGAAGCAGGAAAGTGATGTAGAGTCTTGAGCCTTCTTTCTGGAGTTCTGGTCAATTTGTTTCTCTGAGACAAAAGCCAGAATGTTGCAGAGTGATCAAGTGGGCTGGGGTCGGACATGATGTGGGAGGGAAGAGGGGGGCAGTGGGATGGTCAGGGAGTGAGGGGATTCGTTCCACAGACCTAGGTCTCCCAGAAATCCCTGGATGGTCTTGGATGGTCTTCCCCATCAGGGCTTCCAGAAGAGGTGACAGAAGCAAAAGTGGTGAAGGTTACAACTGGCTTTAGTGAACTCCTCCTATGGGCCAAGCATGATACCAGGTCCTTTTCAAGCATTATCCCTGTTACTCCAAACAGGAACCCTACACAGCACGTAGTCCCCCATTTTACAGAAGAGGAAAGCTGAAGCTCAGAGGGCAGGAGTACCATTCCTGCGTGCAAAGAGCCTGGATGAGAACCCAAGGTCTGTGGTCTTCTCCCTACTATAACCTGCCTCTGTACCCAGGGACTGAAAAGCACCCAGTCCTAGTCCCAGCCTGTTAATTAATTGGCCCCATAACCTTAAGCAAAGCCTTTTGTTTCTCTTGGCCTTGTGCTCATTTGTAAAAAGGGATTCATAGGCTTCCCTTATGTTTTAAAGTGACTGGCGCACAGCAAGTCCCCCATGGGTACTAGTTTTCTTTCTTCGTCCTTTTAAAATGAAGGGATGGCCTTGGCACTGAGATGTAAGTCGTGGAGGTTTAAGACCGTGTGGCTGAGCACCTGCAGGTAGGGCTATACTAGCAAGTGGAAAGGCTCTGCCCGCAAGGTTCCCGCATTTCAGCACCTTTGCTCTCCTCCGCTGCCGTACCTGGCTCAACGCTCCGATTGCTCCTGTCCTCCGTGTAGCCTTGGGACTTCCAACCAGACAGGCTCACCTTGATGCAGTCTCCTCTTCTCTGCTCTGACTTCTAGCCAAGAGCAAACCTCAGGTACACGGGCCTCAGGAACACAGATTCCTCGGCCTCCTGCTGGCACTCCCGGCCTGGAGGGCTCCAGCGAGGGAGGTGCTGGGAAGCCAGGGCTAGAACGGTTCCTCTGCCCTGCAGCCCCTCTGCACCCTGCATCCCCCTCCACCCTGCATCCCCTTTCCATGGCGGGAGGAACACGTCAGTCCATGGATTCAGTGTCGGGGGGCACTGAGCCAGAGTCCCCGGGCACCCTGAACAGGGTGCTCATCGCTGCCTGGGCTCGTGCCTTAATTACTCAAGAATCAGAGCTGGGTATCACTGAGCCACTCTTCATTCCTGACCGCATACCAGGCAAACAATCAAAATCAGACGCAACCCTGGCTTGAGGGTTGAGAGTAGGAAGAAACTCCTTCTTTGGATATTTTTTCTATATGTTTGGGTTATAGTTTCTTTGGGGGATACAGCTTTAAATGTTGGTGCTCTTTAACCAATAATTCCATTTCCCTGAGAACATATTATGGGAAAGGAACCAAGATGTATATATATATGGTCATGATATGGCCACTAAAGATAGTGAAAAATTGAAAATAGTATAAATGTTCAACAATAGGGAGATGGTTAAATAAATTATGCTACAGCTTTGTGATGGACAATGATATCCATTAAAAGTGATGTTTTCAGGGGACTTCCCTGGTGGCCCAGTGGTTAAGACTTTGCCTTCCAATGCAGGGGTGTGGGTTCGATCCCTAGTCAGGGAGCTAAGATCCCACATGCCTCGCGGCAAAAAAACCAAAACATAAAACAGAAGCAATATTGTAACAAATTTAATAAAGACTTTAAAAATGGTCCACGTCAAAAAAATCTTTAAAAAAAATTAAAAAATAAAAGTGATGATTTCCAAGAATTTTAATCACTGGGCATATACAAGAATAATGTTAAGAGAAAAAAGTGGGATTCAGGACTGTATAAGCAAATTAACTATAATTGTGAAACTACATGTAATATAGATGTGTGTGTGTATAATATATAATAGAAAAGTACGTAAAAGACAAAACCCTAAATGTTAACAGTACCTGTCTGTGGATTATTTAATTATGGGTTTATTTGTTTATTCCTTTGTTTAATCTTTTCAATATTTTTGTGTTTTCATGTCAGAATTTTAAAATATATTTTAGGGGAGGGAAATTTGTTTATATAAAGGGCACTCAAACCCCATCCAACCAGTACCCGCCATACAGGCTGACGCTGGGCTCCTGGCTCACCTCTTCGGTGTGTGGCAGCTGTGAGTCCACTGGCCCTCTTTCTCCAGCCCAGTCTTCTCCTTTTGCTTCTCCAAATCCTGGGCCAGCTGTGTGTGTGGCTCTGAGGGTCACCAACTAATCCTGCAGGTCACCTGCGTCACTGAAAGGAAGCGAGACGCACGCAAGTTGCAGTTTCTCCCCGAGGAGCCCAGTTTGTCCTTGTGGGTTCCAGTTTGTCCTTTTCTCCCCTACTTCACATCCATCTTTCCTTCCCAACTGCTGGCCCCGGGGGACTTCAGGCCCAACACTGGACACAGAAACAACAACTTCATGTAGACTGCTTAACCAGATCCGCAATCATGTGAGGCCAATTCTCCCCCAAATGTCTTTACTTGATGTCACTCATCGTGGTTCTGCCTCTCTGATCAAACCCCAGTGGATACAGTGGGGTGCAGGGACACGGACATAAATTTCAGAGCCAGGCTTTGATCTCAAGACTCTCCAAAGCCCACCTCCTTCCACAACAGTATGCCCCCCTCTTTTAATGAACATTCAGGGTAATCTGTTCTACAGGACAATTGGCCCAGTTTCTGCAGCAAGTCAATTATGTGGAGGAAAAAATATGGGTGAAAAATAGGGGAGGGTGGGGACCACTTGATTACCTGTAAGAGAATTAAAAGACAGAATATCCAAATGTGATGTGCTGACCCTGTTTAGGTCCTGATTAGAATAAACCGTCTCTAAAGAGATATTTTGAGAAAATTGGGGAAATCTGATTAGAGACTAGATATTGGTTAATCAAGAAATTACAGCTCATTTTACTAGGTGTGACAAAGACATTTGGGTTCTGTAGGAAAACATCATTTTTGCAGTGCATCCTGAAATGCTGAGATGAGGCAGAACCGGGCAGCAGCAGCACAGACCCCGGGCAGTAGGGTCCACAAAGTTAGCAGCAAGTGACCAGCAGGGACAACGTCCTGAGCAGGCCATTCCTGGGGCAGGGTGTCACCTGCGCCTCACCCACCCAGACCAGGTTCTCCAGCCTCCCCATCAGTTCTCTGAGCTGCCTTCTTTCCTGCCATAATAGTTTCCTATCACTGCTGTAACAAGTTACCACACACTTAGTGACTTAAAACAACACACCTTTGTTATCTTATAATTCTGGAGGTCAGAAGTCTGAAACAGGTCTATCAGGGATAAAATCAAGGTGTTGGCAGGGCTGGTTCCTTCCGGAAGCTCTAAGGGAGACTCCATTTCCTCGCCTCTTCTAGCTTCTAGACAAGGCCTTTTCTGCATTCCTTGATTCATGGTCCCTCCATCCATCTTCAAAGCCAGCAGTGGAGCATCTTCCAATCTCTCTCTGACCTTCCCTTCCAATGTCACATCTCTTCCTCTGACTCTGACCTTCCTGCTTCCCTCCTATAAGGACTCTTGTAATTACATCAGGCCCACCCAAGTTATCCAGGATATCCTCCCTTCTCAAGATCCTTGATTTACTCACATATGCAAAGTCCCTTCTGCAATGCAAGGCGACATATTCACAGGTCCCTGGGATTAGGACGTGGACATCTCCTGAGCAGCATTATGTCGAGTACCATCATTCACCCTCCAGTAAATTCTTACTCTGTTTCACAAAATCAAGAAAGTTTTCAACTGAAACTTCTGACTAGCACAGCCACAAAACTCAGAAGTGTTAGAGCTAGGTAGAGCTGGAATCTGCTTTCTTTGAAGAAAATAGAATGTACAGAGATTCAGATCAACAATAAAGAGAGTCTTTCCCACCCAGTATCTCGCAGACCTGTTTGGCTCCCAAAATCTTGAGTCTCTCCAGCCAGAAAGGGAATTTTGTTTGCCCAATGTGTAACCACAGAGCAGTCTTGCAGTCAGGGTCTCTGGAAAAGAAGGACGCTTAGATTCAATAATTCCCCTTCCAGGAAACTATCCCGAGGAGATAGAGAATAGGGGTGCACTGCTATACTCTGCTGGTGTTGTCATCAGGGCCCAGGGCACTGGAGGCTGCAGAAGACAGGATTTCTCTACCATGTCCAGGCAGGCAGTTACAAATGCAGATTCCAGGGCCCATCCCAGACCTACTGAGTCAGACGCTCTCCTGTGTGAGGTTGAGAATCTGAATTTTAAATACTCTGCTCAAATGCACTCTAAAGTTTGAAAAGTCCGAGGGAGCAGAGTTGGCCTTCCTTTCCCCACCCTATGTGTTCCAATCTGTATACTGTATCTCTGACATCAGTGCGCTTTGGAGGAGGTGCTTGTCTCTTGCTTTTTCCCCATCACCTGTGCTCCTCCCCCTGGAATGGGTTGACCTCGAAAGGCTGGACTCCCAGGCCAGCTGCCTGCCTTCAAGCTATCATCCCCTTAGCCTCTGGCCAAGCGGCTGCCAGTTGGCTGCCAGGGGCAAAGGGCAGCTAACTCTGAGGCTGGGGAGAAAGGTCAGATGTGTACCCTGCTTGAGTAGATGGCTACCAGCGCATCAGAGAAGCTCACACAGGACACCTGCATTGGGACAGCAGTGGCCTCCGCTGGACATACGGCCTGGAAAAGCCACCTCTAGGTTGACTCAAGCTTTGCACTATGATGGCCTCAGCCCACTGGGAACAGCTGAATGGACACGAGGTGGATCTGAAAGCCTGAAGTCACACCAGATAACAAGCCTGAAGAGATCCCTTTAGAGGAGAGTCTGAAAGGGCTGCTGTGCCTTTGTTCCAAGGAACTGAGTGTTTTACAGACTTCCACAATCCAATTCAAAACACATTTGTCAGGTGTTTGTGATGTGGTGGGAACGGAGGTACAGACAAGAGGAAGTGTAGGTCTCATTCTGCAAGTTGCTCACACTCTTGCTGGGGTCGAGACCCACACATGTGGAATCACAGACTGGAAGGCAGAGCTGGAAGGGGCCTCCAAGAGCTTTCCTCCACCCATGATAAAGAGGAAATTGGGGCCCAAAGAGGTCAAGAGTACAAGGGCAAGAGTCAGAGCTGGTGGCAGAGGCAGCACTGGGGGCGGGGGGATGGGGGGCAGGGGTGGCGCCGAGATGGCACGGAAGTTGAGCTCTGAATGAACAGGAGGAAGCAGGACAGCGAGGAGGGGGAATCCAGGAGGCAGGAAAAGAAGGAAACAAAATCCGGGACGTTGGTGCCCACCGAAGTACTGGAAGAGAGACCCCCAAGGAAGGGTCGGCTACATAATTTGGGGACCCCCATGCAAAGTAAAAGTGCAGGGCCCCTGGTGGGTTAGGAAAGTCATTCTCCCCTTCCCACAGCCTAAGGGCTACCACCTCAAGCCACAGAGGCCAGGTGAGCTCAAGGGATTGCAATCCCTACACCCAGACACACTTGTACCTCCATTAGGGGTCGGCAGGAGGTTCTGACCAGGCCACCTATGCCAGCCCTGAAGGAGGACAGCTGCTGGCAGCCCCACCCTGAGATGTCGGAGTGTACCCCGACCCTGGCCCTCCCACTCCTGTAATCATGTCCATGGGCCTGTCCCTCCGATGAGACCCAGTCACCCCTTGGGCAGAGGATGGCGGCGGTTGCAGGACAGGGGTGGGGTGGGACGGGCAGGCAGGGCCTGGAGCCCCAGGGGGCAGGGGGAGGGACCATGAATGAGACCAGGCTCCCCTTTCACATCAAACTTCACCCAAAAGCACAATTCAAAGACAGAACTATTAAGAATTTCATGACAGCAACTGCAGAGCATTAAACCAAGAGTGGGAGGGTCCCCTTATGAGTGTGGAGCCCTGCATGACTGCACTGGCAACATGTCCATAAAGCTGGCCCTGCCTTGAGGACCTCACCTGCAGCTCTCTCCTCCATCCTAGGGAGCACCATCCCCAGCGCAACTAGTCACTAACAGTCAACGCCCAGTGAAGAGAGAACGGAAGAAATGAAATCAAAAGCTAGTGCAAATGCTCATAGAGGAGGCAAAGCTGAGAGAATGCAGTGCAGACAGAGAGAGAGAGAGGAAGGGAGAGAGAGGAAAGACTGTATGTGACAGCCACCAGAGGAAAAAAAGTGTATTTTAAATTTTTTTTATTGCATATCTTCCACATGGGCTAAATGATGTCCTTTTTTTTTTTTTTTTTTTTAACAAAAAGCTCTATTTTGATTTTCTGCCCCAGCAGACTGTCACTGGATGTTCAAAACTACATCAGTACCATAAAAACAAATCTGTGGATGCTTGTTAGTGAATAGTTTGGGGGACCTGTAAAAATATTTTTGGTTGGTGAACACTTTTTGTAATCATAGTCTAAAGAAGACTATCCACAAGAATATAACATTTGTGATATTTTCTTAGTTTTAAACGTCAAGTTAAAAAATAGAAGTACTTTTTTTTAAGCTGCCTATATTTACAAAGCACTGTTTTCATTGTGTTGTTTACAAACACCTTGTTATTTAATTCTTACTTCAGCCCTCTGAGCTAAGGGTCAGGGCACTAACGGCTCCAAGTGCCTGTTCTAATGCAGACATTTAGCCTAGAAAATGCACCCCAGGCCTGGCTTTGGGTCCGAGCTCTGGGACCTAACCTCTCTGCCCTTGGTGTTCTCATCTGTGAAATGGGAACAGCTTTCTCTCTCATATGCTATCGTTGGGCGCTGTGCTTAAAGGAGTGTTTGTTGGAGCCCTGGTGCAATGGCTAGTTCAGACGGTAGCTCTTCATTAAGTCCTTTAAATTCTCCCCTAAACCCTAAGCAGGAGGTATGATCATCTTTGTTTGTAAGTGCAAGGAAAGGATGGGACCTGGTGAGCAGAACATCAGGAGCTGCCCCCGAAGCTGCCCAACTCAAAGCCTGAGTTGTCTCCACTACTCCATACCCTCAGTATCTCCGGCAGGTGCTACTGTCCCCACTTCAAACTTGGGAACTGAGCTTCAGAGAGTATAAGTAATAGACTCAGGGGCACACAGTTCATACAAGGAAAGGGGTCATCTTTAGACTCTAAGTCAGAAACTAAGAAATGCATGTGAAGCAGATGTAGAGAACAGACTTCTTGTTGCCAAGGAGGAGGTGGGTGGGGGAGGGGTGGATTGGGAGTTTGGGATTAGCAGATGGAAACTATTATATATGGAATGAATACAAAACAAGGTCGTACTGTATACATAGGGAACTATGTTCAATATCCTGTGATAAGTCACAGTGGAAAAGAATATGAAAAAGAATGTGTATACATGTATAACAGAATCGCTTTACTGTACAGTAGAAATTAATCCAACATTGTAAATCAACTATACTTTAATAAATTTTTTAAAAAAGAAAGAAAATAGCATAACAGAAAAAAAGAAAAAGAAAAAAGGAAAAAAATGCATGTGAAGTCCTTAGCACAGCTCCAAAACAATAAGGAAGAGGCGGGGGAGGTGGGGGGAGGCGAGGAGGCAACCCCTTCTGCCACAGCTGCCTTCCTCCTGGTTTCACCACCTTCAAGACACAGGGTATTGTTGAGGGGCCACTGTGACATTTCTCCTCCCTCAGCTCTAGGTCACGCTTTGTCATCCAGTCCACAGCCACAGCCCTGGAACTACTGACCCCTTAACCTCCATCACCATGTTCTGCCACCACCCAGGCACTTCCATTTCAGGGTGACACTGACACACAGATCTGCTAAAAATAAGATCGCCCTATTTCAGCCGGAGCACCACGGTGGCGTGTGCCCTTGCGAAGGAGCGCCCCCTCCTGGCCCCTCGGCAAACAAGATCCTGTACAGGGAAAGCGCCTCATGTTTTCAAGCTAACAAGTGCTGAACACAGCCGGCCTGTTTCTTTTCCTACACCTAGCCTCAGTGTCATCCCACCCACTGGCCACTGCTAACAGGAAATGGTTTGGTGACCAGAGACAGGAGAGCTGAGAGAGGCATTTTTCAGTTTATCAAGAGATGAGCTCTGGTGTCTCTCTCTCTCTCTTTTTTTTTTAAATAGACTATACATTTTAGGGCAGTTTTATGTTCACAGCAAAATTGAGTGGAAAGTACAGTGAGTTCCCATATACCCTAGGGCCCCCCCCACACACAAAAGTCCCCCACATAAATGTACCCTGCCAGTGTGATATATTTGTTACAACCGACGAAACCACATTGACACCCCATGTTCACCCAGAGTCCGTAGTTTACATCACAGTCACTCTTGGTGTTGTACACTCTGTGTGTTTGGAAAAATGTATAGACATATAACCATCATTATGATATCACACAGAGTATTCTCACTGCCCTAAAAATCCTCTGTGCACTATTCATCCTTCCCGCCCCTCTAACCCCTGGCAACCACTGATCTTTTTACTCTCTATCATTTTGCCTTTTCCAAAATGTCATACAGTATGTAGCCTTTCCAGATTGACTTGTTTCACTCAGTAATAGGTATTTAAACTTCCTTTATATCTTTTCCCTCTACTTATAAGGATACCAGTCACTTTGGATTTAGCGACCACCCTAAACCTGTACGACGTCATCTTAACTTGATTACATCTGCAAAGACCCTATTTCCAAATAAGGTCATGTTCACAGGTTCCACAGGTTAAGCCTTGAACATATCTTTTGTGGGGACAGAATTCAACCTACAGCACCATGTTTTCCCCATGACATCCTCTGCCTTATCTGAAACATGACTAAAATGTCATATGTGTCACGCAGGCATTCTTTGTTCTCAGTTCAGCTTGAAGTCTTCACAGTATGGCAGAAAGAAATAAGAGTGGTCCTTGAGCTGTGGGTTGGGACCCCAACTCTGCTGTACACTACAAGTGACTCTTCTCATCTACTTGCCTCAGTTTCCACACGTGTAATTATACAGAAGTCGGACTAGATAGGTAGTAAGGTCCCTGTAGAGCTTGATTTGATGGCCTACAAAGACTATAATGACAGAAATCTTACATCGCACCTCTCCATGTCCAAATTATAGCTATTTGAACCTATATTTACCTAGCACCTCTATGTATCCATCTCTAATTATACTGCATTTCCCACAACTGGATATATTCCCTAGGGCAGTGATCATGCCTAGCGCTTGGTGTGGGCTCAGGAAATCCTTGTTAAATAAACAGTGTGATGGAGCAGCAGGAACACAGGAGACGGAGATTAGAGTATCAAATTATGTGGACACCAAGTGCTGCATGTGTTTATGCCTTGTTTCCCAGAAGGGAGTGTAAGCTTCTAGGGGACAGGCCTTCCTCTGTTCTTTACAATGCCGGGGGCAGGGCTAGAGGCAGTAGAAATGTACCACATAGTTTAATTCCCTCCCCCTTATTCATGTTTACATAAACACATTAAATGTGATCACATCATACTTGTTGGCTGTTTTTTGTTATGGTTCCCTTTTGTTTGGTTCCACCTTTCCTCTCTCCTCCATCCTCTTCAGCACCTACCACAGACCCAAATTCTGCCAGGGGTAAATGATATTAACAATCTGGTATGTTTCTTTCCATGTTTTTCTCCATATACGTAGACTCATATATAGGCACATGTACATAAGTACTCATCTACATAAATGGGGAGGTTGTTTGTCTTGGTTTTATATGATAGGATCATATTCTTTTAATTAATTAATTAATATATTTATTTATTTATTGGCTGTGTTGGATCTTCATTGCTGCATACGGGCTTTCTCTAGTTGCAGCAAGCAGGGGCTTCTCTTCATTGTGGTGCGCGGGCTTCTCTTCATTGTGGTGCGCAGGCTCCTCATTGTGGTGGCTTCTCTTGTTGCAGAGCACGGGCTCTAGGCACGTGGGCTTCAGCAGTTGCGGCACATGGGCTCAATAGTTGTGGTGCATGGGCTTAGTTGCTCTGTGGCATGTGATATCTTCCTGGGGCAGGGATCGAACCCGTGTCCCCTGCATTGGCAGGCGGATTCTTAACCACTGCACCACCTAGGAAGTCCCAGGATCATATTTTAGATGCTTTAAAAGCTAAGACAATTTGCTTTTCTCACTTAATAATAATACCTGGTGGAACTCTACCTAAGTCCATTGGTATCACTCTAATTTGAAACTTTAAGTGAATGCACATTATTTCATGGTATAGGTGTACTGTAATTTATTCAGCCATGCCCTGATGGGCCATATTTGATTTACTGATCACTTGTTCTTGAGGAAGAGAGTTGCTGAGAATTCTCTGATCTTACTGACAAATTATGTTGTCCTCATTCCCCACCCTCCTCCCCCTCCCCTGCCTCTGAGGTGTCCACATGAGCCTGCTGGTACTTGGAGTTCTGACTTCTCCCATCGAATCGGAATCCACACGGTTCTCAATATTTCATCTTAATGGGATCCGAGGCTTTTAAAAATGGAATCCAGACTTTCTGGGCTGTTTCCAAAGGAGATGACTTTCTACTTAATGGCATCAACCCCACTAATCCTGTCTGAAATCTAATCAACACATCAGACAAGGGAAGAAAATGCTGTTTCTTGAGTGAAACAGAACAAATTCTCCACAATGAGATGTGTCTCCTCTTGACTAGGAGCCCTGAAATAAGGGAGGGGCAATTTCCAGGGGCCCTAACGGGCTGAGAGGCAGGTGAGGGAGGTGGTCCTTGCAGGGAGGGGCAGAATAGCCTGAGCTGGAGCTGGCCCTCCGAGCTGAAGCCACTCTGCCTGGGGTGGGGGGGCCCTTCCCAGTGCCTCCAGTCTTTAGCTGCATCAAGAGAGCAACAACTAAGCTGATTGTTAACTTTTTTAAAAAAAAAAAAAAATTGTAAAACATGGCCATGTACATAAGTAAATATGAAACAAAAATGTTATGAAGACATTCGTGAACAAATGACCATCTGTGAGACCACCTCCATGTCAAGAAGCAATATTACCTGCACTTCAGAATGTTACCCTCTCCTGCCTTTTCCTGTAACAACCCTTCACTCCTCCCTAGAGGCAGCAGTGTCCCAACTCTCATGAGAATCACCTCCCTGCGTTTGTTTAAAGAAAAGAAAGTGGCATTTTGTTCAATAATATTTCTTTTTCTTATTGAATTATAACATACATACAGTAAAACACAAAAATCTTACTGAATTTTTGCTTATGAATATACCTGTGTAATTACTACTCAACTTAATATAAAATATCATCCAATTAGTCGAAGGCCTCAAGAACAAAGACTGAGGTTTCCGGAAGAAATTATCCCCAAGACTGCAACACAGAAACCCTGCCTGAGTTTCCAGCCTGCTGCCCTGCTGAATTCAGACTCAAGATTGCAGCATCAACGCTTACCCTGGCTGACAGCCTGTTGGCCTGCCCTATGGACTTTGGACTTGCCAGCCCCCACAATCAAGTGAACCAAAAATTCTCTCTTTCTCTCTAACTCTCTGTGTGTGTGTGTGTGTGTGTGTGTGTGTGTGTGTGTGTGTGTGTATCTCCTAACTAAAACACTGCCAATCTTTCAAGCCTTAGTTTGCTGATCTATAAAATAGAAAATAGTGAAATCAATCTTGTGACGTTGTTATGAGGATCAGATACAACACAGATAATTTCTAACACAGATATTTAATGGGTATTTAATAAATGGCTCTTTTCAAAAACAAAAACAAAAACAAACACCTAATTTATGTCAAGTAGATCCCGAAAGTGAGATGTGCCCATGTGAAAGAAAAATTTAGCAGAGCCAGAGTACAAAATAAATAATAGTCTCTCTCTTTCAGCCCAAAGAAGACTACTGTTAATGGTGGCTTGTATTTCTTCCAGAAGTTTTCTATGCAGAAACATACACAAATGGAATCAAGCTATACCAATAGTTCTGAGCTTTAGTTTTAATTAAAAATACGTAACACGTACAAAACTGTCTCCACGTGGTCCAGATTCTGAGCACTATCCTGATCAAAGAAATATCCCCAACAAACAAAAGGTAATTAAAAATGAACTCAAGTTCATAATTATATTTTTGAACCACATGAGGAATTTCTCTTAGAAAATCCTGCTTTTTTTCTCTTTCTCTCTTATTCTCTTGGCTCACACCCCTGAACTATCCTGCATTTCATTCTTCAAAATTCCATGAAAAACTTCTCCCTCAGCATGAGTCCCGGTTCCTCTTCTCTTTCTCATGGTCCTTCTCTTCTCTCATATAGGAAAAGCTCATAGAAACCTTCCGGGCAAGACAAGACCCCCCCAGAGCTTCAGAAAGAGGAAGAACCTGAGTCCTCTATAGCGGTGGGAGGGGGAGGGCTGGTGACAGGACGACCACCAGGGCAGTGGTGTGTCAGCTGGCAGCGCTGTGGGTTACCTGTATTTAATTCTCACACGAACCCTGTGGGGTGGGTGATGCTCTCATTCACGTTTTACAGCTAAAGAAACCACAGCTCAGACAAGCTAAGTAGCTGGGTTAAGGCAACTGTAATTTAAACAGCTGCATGTTGCACGGGCCAGGGTCAGACCCACGACATTAGAGAGATTCCCGCTCACGTGCCAACAGCTTTTGTGCGGTTCCCCTTCCCCTCTGTGGATTCTGTGGACCTGCCCAAGGGGATGTCCCGTGTCTTATGGCACCTCCTATTAACGCCCCTGTGTTATTAAAACCTCCCTTTCTTACATCATGATCTTCTTAGGACCGTGTGTAATTCCTCTCTGGGAATTCTTTGGGTACTGCTGCCTGGAAATGAATGAGTCCGTCTCACCGCCTCCTCACATACTAGGCTGGGGATGGAATGGCACCACGATAGCAAAAGTCTTAATGATATCTCTCAATTCCCACTCCCTTCAAGCTTCAACACCTTAGTTTGGTGAGGAAAAGGAACTGTGGGCAGCGAGCAGCCTTTCAATTCCGATTTGAACTATGAGGCTTGTGTTGATTTTTAAATAGGTGCACACTAGCTATCTATTTTACATTTCATAGTGTATATAGATAGCTAGTGAGAAGCTGCTGCAGCGCACAGGGAGATCCGCTCCATGCTTTGTGAAGACCTGAAGGGGTGGGATAGGGAGGGTGGGAGGGAGGCTCAAGAGGGAGGGGATATGGGGATATATGCCTACATATAGCCGATTCATTTTTTTGTACAGCAGAAACTAACAAATACTGTAAAGCAATTATATTCCAATAAAGATGAAAAAATTTTTTTAATTATAATAAAAAAATAAAATAAATAGGTCCACAAATTCTTTGAAACTCCTCTCCAAAAGATGGAATCTAATCTTCCTTTTAAATACAGGTTAGACTTAGTGGCTCAATTCTAACAACAACAACAAAACTCTAACAACTACAAAAAAATGTGGTGGAAGTGATACTATGTGACTTCCAAGGTTAGGGCATAAAGAGGAATCAGTATCTGGCTGGCTCTCTTGGAACCCAGACACCATATTCTGAGGAAGTCCAAGGCACCTGAAGAGGCTACAGGTCAGTTTTCTGGCCAACAGCCCAGCTAGGCCTTCAGCCTGTGGTCAGCCTCAAAGTCAGCCTGCCCATCATCCCAGCCCCAGCCCTCACTCCTTCCAGCTAAGGCCCCAGAGATAGTGGGGCAGAGGCGGGCCCTCTTCACAGTGCTCAGTCTGAATTTATGAGCCCTCGTACCCACGAGAGATAATAAATCATCAATGCCTTAAGGTACTAAGTATTAGGCCACATTGTTACAAAGCGACAGACAACTAATACAAAGCCATTTCCAATCTCATAGTGAAATATCTGAAGGTGAATGACAGGGGCACAGTGTCCTCACTTCTTATTCTGCCACGTGCAAAGCAAATTAGAGATTGTACTCAGTACTTGAGCGTCCCGGGCAGGGGAACCTGCTTGTCCACACCCCCTGAGACCTGAAACATCAGGGATCTGTCCTCAAAGGGTGGAGCCACACCAGCCTGGCTCTGACGGAGGCCTGCCTGGACATCAGACCTCAGCGCCGATTCTCAGTCCTGCTTCTTGCTGGCTGCTAGAGTGGCTTCTCTTTCTTCCTCAGCTCGCGGGCACTCACATTCGATGGCACCTCAGACTAACAGTGAGGGCCAACTCCCTGTGGTGTGCTTGTTTTTGACTGCATATTATTGTCCCAGGAACTCAGGGAGGGCCTGCATGAACCCCCACGGCTTGCTCTTTGGGTCCCAGGCTGAAAGCACACTGAAGTCATTTGGGGAGATGTTAATATTCCCCCAGGCCCAGCTGTAAGGTTATGAATTTGATGTATCCATCCTAGCTGCTATCTACCCTGCCACATGCTCACTGCAGAGTAGCAAGGGTGACCCGCCCTCTCAGAAATGCCCTCCTGTCCACACCCCTCTGGGTGGGGCCTTGGAAATGCTCACACGGGTGGGTGGCCGCATCTCCCTGCTCTGGTGTATGTTTATCCTCGTCCTCTTTCTGTAGCATGTTCTAACCCCTTCTCAAACATTTCCTCTGCTCCTCAGCACAGGGCTCCCTGTGCATCTTTCCACTGGAAAGCAGTTCGACCCCATGCTTCCCATATGTTCAGTCCCCGAGGCAATGGCTGGTGGGCGAGCAGGTTGCTGGCCCTAAACCAGCCTCACCAGCCGATTCTGATGCCGCAAGGGAGTCTCAGAGACTTCCTCCATTTAGTGAATCACATCATCATTCTCCACTTGGAACAGCCAGTTCTGAACCATACCGTCTCCCAGAAATTGTAATTCCAGTCTCAGCATCATCTTTACAACGTCCCTTTGGCTTTCCAGTGGTGTTCCAGGAAACTTGTTCCTGCCAGGTTCTCTCTCTCTCTCCTCTTTCAGGAGGCCAGGATATATATGCAATTTCAGCTCACATCCAGGGGTCTGATTTTAATTCAAGATGCAGCTGGACTGCTCCTTAATTCCAAAATTCTTCACAGCAACCCCCACCCGCAAGTTGTAACACTCACAAAGCCACCCACATGGTACAGTTTTAGAGCTGTGTAACCATTAATGAAATACAGTGTATTGTTCTACTTCATTTAATTTAATGGCTGCATCATGTACCATGGATGTACCATAATTTGTTTAACTAATCCCCATTGAAGAACATTAAGGTAATTATTATTGTTATTAGAGGAGCAGCTGAACCTTGGAAACACACTCTTAAATGCTTTCCCTCTGAGGAAAACGAAGAAGCTGACTGTTTCTTATCAAGCTAACCAAGCCCTTGGAGATAATTATACCCCAACCTGAGATTCACTGGCAGCCTCAGAGGCTGTTACACATAGGAGTGGGCCCTCAGGATGCTGGGGCCAAAAAAGGCTGACAACCAGCACAGCCTTTGAAGACTAAATCTTCAGATCAAGGAGAGTGAAGGACAAACCTCTAAAAGATCCACTGATGAAAAAGTAACCAAACTTGCCTGTGTTTTCCTCTGGCTATAATCCTCAGCACCTTCCTTTACCCAGCACGGAATATGTCTCCTTGGATATGCTTATGGCTGACGTCACTTCCTCTTAGATGTTCAGAAAGGACTGCTTGCTATAAAGGAGAGAAGCCAGGAGACTCAGAGTGTCTGCACAGCCACAGCCCTTCTCACCTGCAGTGTGCCCTCTTTTGTGTCTTGTAAAAGTGCTTCGTAGCCACTGGCAGCCACATTTAGGCAGACAAGAGTGAAGGTCTGTGAGACCTCTCCATCCACAAGAAACACTACACTGGACTGTGACAAAGAGACCTAATCAGAGCCCAGGCTTGACGGGGAGACCACAGGTAGATGGTGTCGAAGCAGGATGGCTGTCAGCAAGGACCGATGCACCAGATGCTCTTCTAAACACTTTACGTGTTCTGACTCTCAATGTCATACCAGCCCAACGAGGTAGGCGCTATGATCCCCATCGTGCAGATGAAGATGAAACCGTGAAACTCAGATTGGGACTTGAACCCAGCCAAAACCCACATTGGGACTTGAGCCAACAGACTGTGGGCCATCTCAGAAGGTGAGAGTGGCACCAGGGTATGGGGTTGTCAGTTTTTATAGGGGTAGGTAATTTCATAGGCTAATGAGTGGGAAGAGTATTCTAGCTATTTTGGGGGAGGGGAGGGGATTTCCAGGAATTGGGCCACTACCTACTTTTTTTTTTTAATAAATGTTCCTGAACTTTTTTTTTTTTTTTTATTGGCTGTGTTGGGTCTTCGTTGCTGCACACAGGCTTTCTCTAGTTGCAGCAAGCGGGGGCTACTCTTTGTTGTGGTGCATGGGCTTCTTACTGCGGTGGCCTTTCTTGTTGCAGATCACGGGCTCTAGAAGTGTAGGCTTCAGTAGTTGCGGCACATGGGCTCAACAGTTGTGGCTCATGGGCTCTAGAGCACAGGTTCAATAGTTGTGGTGCACGGGCTTAGTTGCTGCGTGGCATGTGGTATCTTCCTGGGGCAGGGCTCGAACCCGTGTGCCCTGCATTGGCAGGCGGATTCTTACCCACTGAGCCACCTAGGAAGTCCACTACCTACTTTTTGACTTTTATGGTTGGCCTTGGAACTGTCATGACTCCGATGCCTATGGGTGTGTCATTTAGCTTCTGATGTGTTCCAATGAGCGTATACTGAGGCTTAAGTTCTAGTGGAAGTCAATCGTCCGCCATCTTAGAGCTATTTGGTTCTAATCAGTTTATGCTGTGTCCTTGGGCTATGTCATTCCTTTAAAGGTTGTGCCCTGCCCCCTTCCCTCCTGTTTCAGAGACTGAAGCTCAGAAATGTTACACAACCAGTTCAAGGGAAGTCCCCAGTGGCACTGAGATCTGAGCCCTGCAGTCTGACTCATGCTCCTACCATGACAACCACTGTTTTTCATTGCAGTTGAAGCAGAAGTGGCCACAGTAAGGGGCCATCAAGAGTAGGTAATAACTAAAAATAAAAAAAAAAAAACAGTAAATAATAAAACAGAGAGTTTTTTTTGACTGTCGGGGGACTAGAGAACTAAGGGGAAAACAAGGTGATCAGGTCACCAGGACAGCCATTGGTCCCAAAGGACAAGGAACCCTTGTTCCCGAGCTCCAAAGGTGGGTGGCGCACAGCTTTGCTGTTTCTCAAGCTCCCTCTCAGATGCATTAGGCCTCAAGAAATAGGAGCCAATCTTTGTTCCCCAGGGCTTGAAAGAACCTAACTAACTTGTTTTATTATGTTAATTGTGCAGATAACCATTATGATCTAAATGGCCAGAAAGAAGAAAAAAATAAAGATTAGGGTAAATACACCAGGAACTCCAAGGCCCAGCTGAGCAGCAGATCAAAAGACAAAGGAATTGCCGGTCTTGGGACCTTAAAATCAGACAAAGCTCTCCCCGTAACTACAGAAGTCTGTGCATCAACACTACTGCCGATTGGGATTGCCATATATACATTACTAATAAGAAAAAAATATATCAAATTGTACTCTTTAAATACAAAAAATAAAAAGAAAATTGTTGACAATCAAAAAAAAAAAAAACCCAAAAAACACTACTGCCAATTTACTCTCCACCGTTTCACAGGTTCAGTAGTTTTTCACGTCCTCTATTTATTTCATTGTCATATCAACTTTATGAGGCATGCCAGATAGGTACTACTACAGATGAAGAAGCTGAGGCCCAGGCCCAGGAAAGGTGGGAATTGCCCAGGGTCATGCAATTTGCTTGCTGCGGAGCCAGAACTGGAACCCTTGGTTTCCCAGTGGGCATGGAACCAGGTCACACCAGTTCTTGAGAAGTAAGTGTGTGCATCTCTTCCCAACTCCACATTCAGCAGCATCACTTTGGTAGCTTAAAATCAGTCATGGTGGGAGTGCTTACACCATGGAAATCAGGAAGTACTACAAATCAGGGCTCCTTGGCACCCCCTGAGGCCCACCAATGGTTGATAAACATTTACCAGCACACCACTGAGTTATCCCACTAATTTTTCAAGTTACTGCTGAAGAAATTGTCGTGGCCCTTGACATTACAGTTGATGCATAACAGCTGAGGTAGGAAAGCGCTGTTTTCCCAAACCCTTCAAGTTCCCCCTTTGTGGCAGCAGAAATCATAAGAACTAGCACTTATTTGGGGGCTTGCTAAATGCCAGGATTTGTGCTCTGTGCCTTACGCATTATCTAGTTTATTTCTCATTTACAACCCTTTTCTATAGATGGAGACATTTGAGAATCTAAGTAAATTGTTCAAGGTCACACAGAAAGTGGTGAAACCGGGATTCAAATAGTTTTGTCTGAACTTGTCAATCATGGTGCCACTCTCATAGTTCTTATTATTTCATATGTAGAACAGACTCTTCTTCTCATTTCTACGGCACCCCTCCTTCTCCCACATTGTAAACATATAATGGAATTATAACTAAAATCAATCAAGACAACTAATTTCTAACACACAATGAATATTTTAAGGGCCATCTCAAATCTCAATAAAACTCCATAACCTATTAGACCATTCTAGCAATTTATAACTATGGCCTATAGAGAATGTCAGAATTAATATTCTGCTCTCATATTATTTCAACCATCAGATATTTTACATGATAATTGGCTCTTAGCAGCCACAATCCAATTTAATTTATTTATGAATACCTTGTATTTATATTTCATGGATATTGTTTTAATTATTAAATCACTACATCTTGGAAAGAAATGTAATTTTGTTACAGAGCAAATGTCCTTCATGTCAACATCTGTAATGCCACTTTAAAAGTGTATGAGGATAATAAAGAAAAAAAAAAAGTGTATGAGGATAAAAAGATTGCCTAGGTTTCAAAGACAAAATTTGTCATATTTTGCTGGAAACCATTTTGTCAGAAAATAAATACTACACATACAGAACTATTTAGAGTTCTGAAGTAATTATCTTGATGATGACAGGGAAAAACCCATTGGCTAATGCACTTTAACCTATAGAATTAATATCCTAATTCTGAGAAATGGGCTGACTTGAATTAGACAACCAAGTCAGGGGGGCAGCACCACCAGTCAGAATCAACAGAGCATGCATTTGGGGTTGGCAGCAGGGACCTGGCTTCAAATCCCAGCTCTGCCATTTTCCATCTGTATGAACTTGGCTGAGTTACTGAACCCACTCTGAACATTGGTTTCCCTGGGATCAGCAATACCTACCAAACAACAGAGTTATGGTGAAGATAGAACTGGTTATATAATTTGCAGGGAACAGTGCAAAATGAAAATCCCTTGCTCAAAAGATGTTAAGAATCTCAAGACGACAACAACAGCAGGGCAGTGAGCCAAGTGCGGGGACCCTCGTGAGAGTGGAGTCCAGTGAACTACATGGGTCATGTGTTCATGAAGTCGGCCGAGGGTAAGGATCATATTAAATGCCACATGTAAACTGCATCCCACTTGGGAGGTGCCTGAAGAATGTCAGTTATTTGTGTTTGGGCTCAGTTTGTCACTTTATACAGCGTGGAAAAGAAATCTAATAGTCACTCTTATTTTTTTTTTGAGGATAGGTGCCAGTTAAGCTTCACAGAATAGGCTTATAAATATCTAGGCCCTAAAAGGGTTCAAAGGAATAACAGTTCAGGATGGAGGGGGGCATAGAACCCAGGAGAGCTGTGCCGCCTGCTAGGCTGATGCCACCCCCCCCTTCCCCACCTTTCTGTCAAATTTTGGAAGAGGAATAGAGAACTCAGGATCTGTTTCCTAGCAGAGGTCTCGAAACCATAAAGCTAATCTCATTGGGTTTTGCACTACATTGAATTAAACTCCTAACTCTAATTTTGCCAAATAGGGTTACTGGGAGACCAGGAAGTAAAGCTTGATAACTGAGTTCCACTGTCCAGAGGGAGTCAAGAGAGAACAGAAAATCAATTTCCGGACTGCACAGAAGCTCGTGAAGCTATTTCGATCCATTGGGAGTAGCTTGTTTCTTTGTAAGGAGGCAGACATTTCTGAGAGACTGTTCACATAGAGGAGGCCCAGATGGTTTTCTAAACATCTTTCTTTGGGGATCCTCTTCATCACAGGCTGAAGGAGCCTCTGCTGATTGCCTTTGCTCTTACCTACTACAGGTAAGAGCACCTGACGAGACTAGGGACTGGAAAGGTGAATGTCCCTGGGGTGAAGGCATTCATTGACCTCACGTGGATAATCTCGGGAGTTCTTTTTTGGATCATTTTCCTAAAAACATGTGTTCAGCTCCTCCTCAAAGCCTACCAGTCTGATTCTTACAGCTCCCCACTTTCTCCCCTAGGGCAGAAGGGATCACTCCAACTTCTCCATGGTTTCAGAACACTCTCCATTTTGTATGCTGCTGTGCATTTCTACCTGAATAACAACCGAGAATTGCATTGAGCTTCAGTTTCTATACACCTCATCCAGCTGGTCGACCCAGGTCTCCACTTCATTCTGTGTGCCTTGAAAGTGGAGACAAACACGAGGGTTTTTTTATAAAGTACTTTTACATTTGGTACCCGAGGAGGGTGTCTGCTGCTACTTTAGGACCCTCCACAGCACTCAGCACAGAGCATTACATGCAGCAGGTGCTCAATCTTATTTGTTGAGTGAATATGTTCTGATGGCACCATTTCTTCTTATCTATTTAGTGTTATCATCCACCATGACCATAAGTTCCATGAAGCATTCATTTATAAGAATGTTCATATGAAAAGACGCTCAATGTCATTAATTATTAGAGAAATGCAAATCAAAACCACAATGAGGTATCACCTCACACTGGTCAGAATGGCCATCATCAAGAAGTCTATAAATAATATATACTGGAGAGAGTGTGGAGAAAAGGGAACCCTTCTGCACTGTTGGTGGGAATGTAAACTGTTACAGCCACTATGGAGAACAGTATGGAGGTTCCTTAAAAAGTGAAAAATAGAATTACCATATGACCCAGCAATCCCACTCCTGGGCATATACCCTGAGAAAACCATAATTCAAAAATACAGTGGGGGGGACTCGAGGTGGGGGGTCGGGGAAGGGAGGGAGTACAGGGATGTGTGTATGCAAACAGATGATTGAACCTGGTGTACCCCCCAAAAAAATAAAAAATAAAAAAAAAATAAAAAAAAGAAAAGAAAAAAAAATAAAAAAAGAACAAAAATACATCTGCATCACTATGCTCATTGCAGCACTATTCACAATAGCCAAGATATGGAAGCAACCTAAATGTCCACTGACAGATGAATGGATAAAGATGTGGTGTATATATATATACACAATGGAATATTACTCAGCCATAAAAAAAGAATGTAATAATGCCATTTGCAGCAACATGGATGGGCCTACAGATGATCATACTAAGTGAAGTAAGTCAGAGAAAGACAAATATCATATGATATTGCTTATATGTGGAATCTAAAAAATGATACAGATGAACTTATTTACAAACAGAAATAGACTCACAGACTTCAAAAACAAACTTATGGTTACCAAAAGGGAAAGGTGGAGGGGAGGGATAAATTAGGAGATTGGGATTAGCATATACATACTACTACATATAAAATAGATAATCAACATGGACCTACTATACAGCACAGGGAACTCTACTCAATACTCTGTAATAACCTATATATGGGAAAAGAGTCTGAAAAAGAATAGATATACTGGGTTGGCCAAAAAGTTCGTTCAGGTTTTTCCATAAGATGCTGTAGAAAAACCGAATGAACTTTTTGGCCAACTCAATATGTATAGGTATAACCGAATCACTTCGCTGTACACTTGAACCTAACACAACATTGTAAATCAACTATACTTAAATATAAAATAAAATTTTTTTAAATTTATTGAGTGCCTGCTATGTGACAGGAAATTTCTGAAAATAAAAGGAATGAACATGATTAACTCTATCAAATATTAAAACATGCTCTTGTATAATAATAACATGGCATATCTAGAGGGGGAAAGCAACTCATCGGGCAGAGAGCAGGTTCAGTCATCTAACCACAGACCTTCCCAGGGACTGGAGTTCCTCTCCCTTCTGGGACTGGGATCTGGCAAGGGTGAGGGTCCCCTGTATGAAGTGCAACATACAGGGTGGAGACGATGAGAAGATCAGCTTTGGGATACTTGGTGACAATAACTATGGAACCAGACTTCTTGTCAACTGGGGGCTTCCCCAAACAAGTTGGAACCTGGGGTTCCATTTGGGCTCTATAACAAGAATACCATACAGTGGGTAGCTTAAACAATAACATTTTATTTCTCACCGTTATGGAAGCTGGGAAGTCCAAGATCAAGGAGCCAGTGGATCTGGTATCTGGGGAGAGCCTGCTTCTGGCTCACAGATGGATGTCTTCTTGTGTCCTCACAAGGTGGGAGGGGCAAAGGAGTTCTCTGGGTCTCCTTTATAAGGCACTAATCCCATTCATGTGGGCTCCACCCTCATGACCTAACCTCATCCCAAAGGCCTCACCTCCTAATGCCATCATCTTGGGGATTAGGTTTCACGTATGAATTTTGGAGGGGTACAAACATGCAGCCTATAGCCCCTGTCAAGTGCAAGTGTGTTCTTAGAAGCACCAGGGCATGGTGTGATAAATATGGCCTTCAGATCAAGCAGGATGATCTCTACCATTACTTACTAGCTGAGCTTCCTGGGGCAAGTCATTCCACCTCTCTGAGCTGTAGTTATTTCACCTGCAGAATGAAGGTACCTAAACCTAGCAGACACCTAATAGCGAATAGCTATCACAGTGTCTTGACAATGGGGCTGATACAAGGATAGGCTCAAAATGTGTATCTAACTAAAGGTTAAAGTGCCATCTCTACCTTTTCTAATCTTAGCCACGTGAGGCTAACTGATGGCATCATTTTGGAGCCTAAGAAATGAGTGCCTATTATAGAACTGAATTGTTAAGGGACATGCTGAGGCAATAATCGATCCCTCTACAGCAGTGCTTCTCAACAAAATAAGACCCAGTGCCTCTCTTTTACAATAACCATTTTAATGCTTGTGTTAGTCAAGGTCCTCCAGAAAAACAGAACCAATAGGATATATATAGATACAAAGGAGAAGTTTTATCATGGGCATTAGCTCATGTGATTAAGGAGGCTGAGATATGCCATCTGCAAGCTGGAGAGCCAGGGCAGCGGGTGGTATCATTCAGTCCAAGTCTGAAGGCCTGAGAACCAGGAGCTCCGATGTCTGAGGACAGGGGATGATGGATATCCCAGCTCAAGGAGAGAGAGGGAATCACCCTTGCTTCACCTTTTTTGTTCTATTCAGGCCCACAAGGGATTGGATGATGCCCACCCACATTGGTGAGGGAGGATCTTCTTTACTCAGTCTCCTGATCCACTGATTCAAATGCTAACCTCTTCCAGAAACACCCTCACAGACACAGCCAGAAACCAGCTATCTAGGTTTCCCTTAGCCCTGTCAAAGTGACACATAAAATTAACCATGATCCTTTACAGGGTTGAAACTCATAATTATTAAAACCTATCTATGTGCATAATTTCAAAGAATTAAAAATAACACCCTGCAATAAAAAAGGAGAAATAAAAAGCAATATTACTTATATGTATGTAGTTCAATGCATAAATGCTTAAGCACACTACATCAGAAGAAAAAACATGCCTTCACTACATTTTCCAGTTCTAAGGGCAAGGGGAGTAGGTATCAGGGATCAGTCAACTCCTGGTACATTAATCATCACCCCCTCACCCCTTTGGATGACTTTCCAACCCCAGCCCCTACCTTGACCCCATCACCAACAAGAAATGAGGCGAAACATCCAGGATATGTTCTAGCTCTTTCTACCCTCCCCCCAAAGCTCTGCCTCTCCAGGGTTGGAAGATGTAGCAGAAGCCCCAGGAAGGCCTTTGATACCCTGGGTCTCAGCCTCAGAGGCGATGAGGGCTATCAGGGCTCTCTGTTCTTTCTGGAGGAAGAGGAGAGCAGGGAGGTATGCTCAGCTGTCCCACCCACCTCTCACCTCCCAGCAGGAACTAGCGCCCTGCAATCTGACCCCAGCTGTCTCCAGCTTGCTGGGTGGCCCTCTCTCAGGCTGGCTGGCTGGCTGGCTGGTCCCTGGTTTCCCAGCTCATCTACAGCTGGAGCAGACCCTGTTGACAAGCCCTCACTCCTTGAGGCTGGGCCTGGGTCTGCAAATATGTGATGAGGGGTCCCAAAGCCTTGGGCACAAGAAGGACAGTATCAACTGCCCTCCTGCAGCAGGACTCTCTCATAGGCTGACCATGAGGCAATTACAAGGGTGCTCACTGGCAGGGTCGGGGACTGGGGTGCACCAGCACAGCAAAGGGAGCAAGGCCTGTCATTCGGGCCAGGCTCTCTTTGGCCCCTTCTTCTCAGGGGCGAATGAGTTACTTGGATGAGACACACAAACCCTTCCCCAAATGGTTCCTCATGGCCACAACACCCTAATCAGGGTCTCTGCTCAAGCCCAAGAACAGGAGCTTCTCTGGCCAATGCGGAGTTGTATTCAAGCCTGCCCAGAATTTGCTTTAAAGCTGTGAAGCACGAGAAGCAGGATTCCGAGCCGTTCCCTGGGCTTCCTAGCTAGAGGGGCAAGGGGCCTACTCTGAGCTGATTTGGGGGGCTGGCTGTTCCCCAGGGACCTCTATCAGCTCTGCCCATGAGAAGCAGGGGCCTGAGGTGACTGGCCTGTTTTCTGGGAGATCTGGCATTTCCTCAGGTCTGACTCAGATGTTCCCACTGCTTGAGGGAAAAAAAAAAAAAAAAAAGTAGCCAGATAAGAAAACGGTCCAATGGTGCTCCCTGCTGGTTACATGCTAGACTGTGTGGATTTGCAGATGGAAATGCCAACCTGTTGTTTCTCACATGGGAGAGAAGACTGACTTTTTTTTTTTTTTTTTTTAAAGCACTGTATCAGATAACTATTGCTGCAGAACAAATGAGTGGTTTAAAACAACAATACCAATTCTATGGGTCAGGAATTTGGTTTGGCTGGGCAGTTCTGGCTCCAGGCCTCCCACCAGGTTGCCATGAGATGTCTGCCAGGCCTGCAGCCATCTCAGGGACTCACTTTCGAGGTGGTGCATTCACACGTCTGGCTGGCAAGTTTGTGCTGGCTGTTGGGAGGGGTCCTCAGTGCCTCTCCGTGGGGGCCTCTCCACAGATGCCTGCCTGATCAGAGCAAGTGACTCAAGAAGCTGAAGTGGAAGCTCAGGTGGTTTTTACGACTTGGTCCTGAAGTCGCACACTGTCAATTGCATGATATTCACACAAACTAGCTGTGATTCAGTGTGGGAGGAAACTACATGAGGTATGAATTCCAGAAGGTGAGGATCCCTGGTGCCATCTCGGAGGCTGACTACAATAAGCACCTACCATGTGCTAGGTAGTGTGCAAAGAATATATCACAACAACCAGAGCAATCTGCACTTACTGCATGCTTACTATGTGTCTAGGTGCTAAGTACGTTCCCTGAGTTACCCCATTTATCTTCACAACCCTACCAGCTTGGTCCTGTTGTCACCCATTGAAGAGGTTAGGAAATTGGGACTTAGGGAGGTTAGGTAGTGAGGTCACATGGCTGGTAAGTGGTTGGGTCAGCATTCAAGACTTTGTTCTGTGTTCACTATGTGGAATGCCTTTCTAGGCATTTAGAGCTAACAACCAAGGAGGTGGGCACAGATGAGGAAACTGAAGCTCAGAGAGGTCAAATAACATGGTCAAGGTTACAGAATCAGTAAATGGCAGAGCCAGGATTTGAACAGAGGTGACGCCAGAGCCCGTGCTCTGTCCACTCCACTGCATTGCTTCAGAACAGAGGAAAAAGATGCAGAAAGGAGAGAAGAATACAAAGAATGAGGTAGCCAGCCCTTCCAGTGCCTTGGTGTCAATCAGAAAAGACGCCCCTTCTGGGAGGCTGTAGCTCTGCAGGTGCTGGGCTTAGCAAGCTCAGTCCTCACTTTCCACCCGGGCTAGGTGCTCCTGCCCAGGGCAAAATCTGAGTGTGGTAGCCCTGGGGTAGGAGGCTAATAGACAAATAGGAGAGAAGTGGTTGTAAGCATAAGCAGATGGTGGCAGGGGAAAAGGAAGGCGGAGGGGAGGGCAAAAATAAACAGAAAAGGAGAAGGGAGAGAGAAAAATTTACGAGATGGGGAAAGAAGGTGGGAAAAAGACAAAAAACAGACCATGTGCATGGGGCCTGATTAGTCCTCCCAGGGGAATGCTTGGGACCTTCTCTACATGTGACTGGGAAAACAGAAGACCAAGTGAGTGGAATCCTTCGACTCCAGCTCACACATTCCTGCCCACCTCCATCACTAGTCCGGGGAATGGGGAGAAGGCAAGACACTGGCCAGAGGACACCCTGGTTTCAGGTAAAATGGGGTGGCAGCGGGGTGGGCGGCCTCCTGGGAGGCCCAGGGAAGCCCAGTGCAGAGGATAACCTCTAGAGTATTAGAGAGCTGACTGATGGATCGATCAACTAGAAGATAAAACTGGAGAGCATAACTGATGGCTTCATCATTGCGTCTCTTTGCACCGTGATCCCCAGATCTAGTTCTTTAACCGGCAGGTTCAGCTTCGATTGTTAGTGGCCACTGATGATTTAATGTCTGCTTGCTTTTGTGTTTGAGTTTGTCAGGGTTTACTTTCACAGCAGGTTGTGGAGTCAGAAACCACCTAGAGTGGCTGATAATTTGAAGTATAAAGAGTTATGAGACTCAGAGGCAGAAAAACCTGGATTTGAGTCCTAGTTTAACAGCAGCTGTAGATGACAAATCCCCACCCCCAACACAGTAGCCTCAAGTGCTCCCACAATAAAGCTTTACTTTGGGTGCCTCTCTGGAAAGCTCAGCAGCCTCCCAGAGGCCAACCCCTAGAAGGAGGGTGAGGCAGAAAAATCACTTTTTTTTCTGCCCCCAGCCTCTCCCCACTCCAATAAGATCTCACAGTTGCCAACTGATCTAAAGAACATATTTGTTTATTTCACCCTTCTACTTACAATCTTTCAATGATTTCTATCTACCTACAGGATAATATTCAAATTCCTGAGCTTTTGTTTATGCTGTTACTTTTTATTGAAAATCCTTTCCCTCTCTCTGCTTGGTACTCTCCTCTTCAAACTTCAGCTTGATTATCCATCCACTCATCCATCCATCCATCCATCCATCCTGCATCCTGAAACTCTACTTCAGTGCTTCCTAAGCTTGTCTGCACAATGGAATCACCTGGGGAGATTTAAAAAAAATATTGATGTCCTGTGTCATCTTCGGAGATTGTGACTTAATTGGTCTGGAATGAGGCCTGGGCTTTGGAATTTTAAAAAGATCCCAAAGTGATTGTAACATGCAGACAAGTTTTGGGACCACTGCCCCCACTCTGTACCATGTATTGTAATAGTCCCTGAGGACTTAGAGATAAAAGTTCGTTTAGACTAGAAATTTAGTGTAGAAGGAGAAATAGATTGGTAATTATATAAGTACCCAGCAGTGTACACAAGTGCTATGAAAGAGGTAAGCCAGGTATTCTCTGGAAGGTACAGGAAAAGCACATAACCCACACTGGTGGGACTGAGGGATGGTGGTCAGGGCTGCTGAGTCTTCCAGGACAAGGAGGGGGTGGGCATCCCAGTCAGAGGGAAACCTGAATACAGCACAGCGAGCTGGAGAAAGCATGTCACTTTTGGGGGTGGACAAGAACTTAGGGCAACTGAAGCTTTGGGGCAGTGAGCCTGTGGAAGCAGATGCAGCTTTACAGGGAGCAGGAACTGGGAACCCAATGAAGGTGGTGTCAGGGATGTGACCTAGTCAGACTTTGTGGCTGTGAATGCAGGGGAGGTAGGCAACTTGGTGAACTAGGAGAGGAGATGGTAGGAACCAGGAGGAGGGCCTTCCCTTCTCCAGCGAAGTCTCCCTCACATCTTCTCTGTCTGCATACTCCAGCACAGGACAGAGCCCTAACCATCCTCATGCCTCTGGCCCGTAGCTCTGTGCCTGGCAGAGAATAACTGCTTATGCCTCATGCCACAGAGTGAGGTAGAAAAAGCATAGGCTTCAGAGTCAGACCAACTTGATTCAAGACCCAGTTCCATGATGGGTGATGCCTTAGAGGGCTGGTATGGGGAGGGTGGGAGGGAGTTGCAGGCAGGAGGGGATACGGGGATATATGTCTAAATACAGCTGATTCACTTTGGTGTAGCTCAAGAACTGGCACAACAGTGTAAAGCAATTATATTCCAATAAAGAGCTAAAAAAAAAAAAAGACCCAGCTCCACTCCTTACAAGCTGTGTGACATTGGGTGAGTCAGCCATGTTTTCCGCTCCTGGTTTTCTCCACTATAAAGTGCAGAAAATGCCAAGCCCACGAGATGACACTGAAGATCAGAAAAAATTTGTCAATGTTTCTTAAAGTGTGGTCCCTGGACCATCAGCCTCAGCATTGCCTGGGAACTCGTTAGAAAGGCAAATTCTTGGGCCCCATCCCAGACCTGCTGACTCAGAAACCCTGTGCAAGATGCCAGCACTCTGTGTTTTCGCACACCCTGCAGTTAGTTCTGATACACGCTGAAGTTTGAGAAACACTGATGTATGTTAACTGTGTCATCCCTGTGCTTACTTTTCTGGAAGCCTACATTTGCTCCTGAAAAGTAGGGCAATCAAACCGGCCACCAAGCTCTGGCCTCTGCTCTGGTCCCCCTTCCTTTTTGCTCTCCTCATTGGTCATTGCAGATGTGAGGCTCAGGAGGTCAGGCTTTGAAATCAGTACGTCTGAGAGGGAGTTCCATGTGTGTGTGCACGTGCGCACACATGCAGGTTTTTGCCCTCTAGTAAAGCTGTGTGACCTTGACTTCTAAGCATGTGTTTCCTCATCTGTAAATGGAAGTGATAATACTTATGGGCCAGTCATGGGTCTAAGCACTTTCCACATATTAACTCATCTTTTCCTCACCACAGCCCTATGGAGTTAGTACTATTATTATCCTCATTTTAGAGACAAGGAAGCCAAGGCACAGAAAGGTTAAGAAACTTGCTCAAGGGCACACAGTTCTGAAGTGTTAGAGCTGAGATTCAAGCACAGGCCCTCTGACAGTGGCATCCATGCTCTTAGGCAGTCTGCCTCCTCTGAAATATGAATAATGCATCCAATGTCGAGCACACTCTGTGCTGCTCTTTGCTGTGTTGAAATGCCTTACCTTCTTCTTTCGCTACTTACAATGAGAACATGCCTTAGTCACTTCACCTCTCCTGGCCTTAGTTTCCAAATGTTTAAAATGAGAGGTTGGACTGGGTGAGGGATGTAAGCAGGAGCCCCAAGGTCCAAAGAATAAGCTGTGTTTGGCCAGCTATTTTGTCTCTTTGAATTGACTTAAACTAAGCGTCGGTCTTTAAGTGGTGTATGCTCCCCCTCTTCATGCTATAACCACCCCTTTCAGTAGTCTCAAACCAGGCCTACTTGCCTTATTTTAATGAACTGTCTGGTATCCAAAGGTATCTGAGTTTGAGATCACTAATCAGACAATGCCTAAATTTGAGTTCCTATGAGTTTACAGTTCTTTCACCATCACCTTTCTTCTCCCCCAGTCCAACTTAAAGAACACTTTACCTGGGATGTTTCTTGTGCAAAGGCTCTGAGCCTTGGCTCCTGCCTTTCACTGTTATGGAAGTCCTCTACTTGGCATGTCTGGCAAAAGTGAGCTGGTGTTCTTTCTTTTCTCCATGTGCCCTGAAAATGCTGATTTACATTTGCTTCTGGAAGGGAGAAAGATGAAGCTCGTTTTAGAATATAAGGTTAATCCAATTTCAGAATCAACTGCACGTGGAAAGATGATTCCTGTTATTTCCATTTAGTCTGGGAGGGTTCCTCTTTCCAAACGCAGAACTTAATTGCTGGAAGAACGAAGGCCTTTTACTCTGCTTTGAGTGTGTGCACCCCTATGCTGAATGCCTTCATTTCCTGCAGCAGGAATAATACATTCAGTATTGATAGAGTGGCTTTGAGGAGTTTTACTGGGCTTTGCAAACATCCTTTGTAAGGCTGCTGGGAAGTAGGTGCCAGGTGTGCTGACTAACGACTAGCACATTGCCTGACACACGTAACTGGCACTCAAATATTGCTGAATATGGATAAATGAATGAGCAAATACTTTCTAGCAGCTGGAGCCTAAGCTAGTTAAACAACTCATCGAACGTCACTCAATTTACAGAAATATACTTTATTTTTATACTGTATGGCTTATAGTTTTCATACATGTTTTCTAGAAATTAGTTTCCATATTTTAAAGTTGAGGAAATGAGGCTTCAAGTTAACTTCAAAGTCTCACTGTGGCGTTCCTGTGACCTCAGGTTGTCATTACCAAAATAAAAGCCAATGTAAAAAACAGTTAAAAAAAAACTGAAGTTGTGAAAGCTAAAGCGTTAGATGCTAAAACAAACATGGCAGAAAAAAAATCACAACACAAAAAACTAGAAACAGTGCTATTACTTATATAGTAATTCATAGTTCCTAAGGCATTTTCTCACATTTGATTTCATCTGCCCCCTCCACAACAATTCTATTCCACTGGAGTAAAATCTCCTCTTGCTTCAGGTTAGCTGACTATTAACAGTAACAGATTACCCCAGATGCTACTCTTTTTCCAAGGCAGGTCAGTCTGGCACTGAATAATCTGTGTACTCCTGCCACCTACTGGTGCTTTTCCTGTAGTATGGATTTCAGCTGATATTATATTAACATTTTTTCTTCAGTGGGACCATTCAACTGTTTTACTCCTTATTACTCAAGTCCTTAAAAATACCCCCCGCCCCCACCTTTGAAACTCATTTTCTAAGGAGCCCACTCGAAACAGGACCTAAGACTTTTTTAGGAAAGGGGTTGTAAACACTTCTGACTCCTGGCACACTGGCAGGTTTCAGAAATGCCTCTGAGCACCTTCCAGTTGGCTTAGTAGCTGGGGGAAGCGAGGTGGCTTAGCTAAGGACAGAGAATGCTCATGGATTTTCAGCTTTCATAGTACTGCCTCCACTTTGTCCAGTATTTTCTGGGAGGGCTACAGGTAGAGAGCAGGTTAGCTGAGAATGTAGTGTGACAGATGCTGACAGCTTACTCCATGGTGCCCCAACAGTTGGTGGAAGAGGAATGAAATCCTGGGGGACAACTGAAGCCAACTGCCTGACTCAGGGGCACACCAGTGGGGTTTCGCAAACTCCACCAATGCCTGCAAACCTCTAGTCAATACCTTTTTCAAAGCTGGGCTTTGCTCTGGATACAAGTTTTTTTAATTATTAGACAAAATCTGTCTTCGTACTTCGCCAGAAATCCAGGGATGATCGTTCATCTTTAGGGCAAACTACCAGAGTAGGATTAAAACGAGATGATTTGGCATATAAATGGTTTCTCATAATCTCAGGATTCTTTAAAAACTGGACTATTAGAGCAGTAGTGTGAAACAGGCTGAGGCAAACACGGGAGAAAGAAAATTGGACTTGAAAAGTAACTAGTGGAATTTTAGTGTAAATTCTTAAGGGTTCTTTTCAAAAATAACCTTGACTGACTGGGGGGAAAAATAGAGGTTTTTAATTTTTTTCTTTATCATTGAGGTTGTACTTAATGAACTTTTCACCTTTTCTTCCTTCTGCTCCATGGTATGAGAAAAATAGCTTTGACAATTTTTGAAAGCAAGGTAAAATGTCTATTGCAGCAGATTATGAAAGATTTCTTAAGGTGAAAGGTCAAGATAGTAACATTTGATAAACATCAGATTTCATGCCCTAATTCACTTAAAGGTTTAGCAGTACATATCAAGACAGGGAAGGAATTATAAAACTTTGAAAGCATTCTGGTTATTCTTTAATTTAGAGCAAAATTAAGCTGTGAAGGGTGGCTCAGGATTATTGAAAAAAAAAAAACCCAGTAGTTATTCCAAACACTTGCATGATACTTAACAGGTTTTTAGGCGGTATATTTCACTATATTCTAATGAGAATCATTTAAGATAAGGCTTGTTTTCATAATTCATACTTGAGAAAACTAAGGTTCAGAGGTCAAGTCACATACTTCCCAAAGACACATAGCTGATAAATCACAGCACTGAAGACAGATCTTTAAAGTCTAGTGATCTTTCTAGAAACTCTTCCCCGGAGCCGTTTCCTCTCCTTAAATGTCAGTTTATCTGACTATTGTACTTAACCGTTTTAAAGAGCAGGTGGAAATTAATCTTTTTTCTTAGTCACACTTCTAAGCCTGTGGGCCTCCCGTAATAAACACCTGCTTTCACCAGGTGGTAACACACCACAACTATATATTAGTTTGTTTGAAACAGCCTTTGAATAGAGATTCTCATGTATTAGCAGATAGGTTTTCTTTGCAGTCTGGTAAAAACATCTGATTTCTTGGCTCCACGTCAGAGACCAATCCAGTATTGTGGGAGGGAATGGAGACATAATTCACTGTTAACAAGCCTCCCAAAGTGGTCAAATTGCAGACGATTTAAAAAAACAAATATGTAAAGCGATTCCCAGGATCATAAAACCTTTAATGGTGCTTTGAAATGTGTATTTTTTGCCTTAATATAGAAAAGTTTCAACTTGGGAAGTACTGATATTTTAAAATAAAGAAGCCATACAATTCATATTCAGTTTAGGATGAGTATCCATGCTAATTTCGCCTTAGTTCTGCTTTATTTCTGTAACAGATATCTTATCATTGCAATGTGCTACCCTAACAGGAAGTTTTCAGTATCATCTTACTCTATTCCCAATTCACACCTTTCCTAGACTAAAAGTTTTCATTTTACAGGGTTTCTGGTGGGAAGCCAGTGTTAAAAACAGACATGCAATTAATTAGTGGATCTGTTTCAACTGTGAGGTATTTTCAACTTTTGTAAAAATGAACCCCATAAATGTCTCTGAATATTTTACAGTCGGTAGTTTCCAAATCCTGCCTGAGCAAAAATTACCTGTGGACTGATTTAGGCCTGGGCTAGCGCCCAGACTCTGCATTTAAACACCCCTTATGACTTTTATGAATAGGTAAATTTAAAAAAGTTATGGCATTGCTATTTTTTTCCTCCAATCCCAAAGTAGCCATTCACAATTGTAACTTAAATCATTACATGATTACTAACACATTTAACCCACAATATTCACTTTAGGATGGTCTCTGTACACACTTCAGTAAGCCACTCATTATACAGTATATTCATCTGTATTTGGTGAACTTTCCCTTCCCACAGCAAAATCATACTCACTAGTGGTTTCCCATCTCAAGTGAACACTGTCTTTGCTTTTCTGTAAACAATCCAATCTGACCTAATCCTCAATATTGCTATTTTGTTTTTGTTTTTATTTTTTTGCTAATGGAAGTTTTTAAAAGGAAAGGCATGGAGGAACTTGCTGCTATGGTACCTGGCACAGCCACCTAAAAGTTAACCTAGTGCTGTAACATTTTATTTATTCATATATACTAAACTATAGTTGTCAGTGTCTGAGGTGAGTCATCTCACAGAAGTTAATACTTATAAATTCAGTATCTCTAGGTGTAAATTAGGTAGAGTTAAAAACTAAACCAGAATGTCACCTTATCACTGCCAACTAAAAAAGCTATAGCTACTCAAGAATATAATGTATGTGTTCATAGATAAAAACTAAGATGATTACTAGACAAAGATCAGTGGAAAATAAGTAGCAGTTTTGCACCAATGCAAGACAAAATATACTTTATTGTGATAGCAAATGCACATAGTGCTATAGGTAAGGCATGCTACTAGGAATCTGCATATAATCAAAGGCTGGTATGGAAATGAATGGGAATCAATGTTGTGTCTTAATGCTTGAAGATTTAGTCCACGGTGAAGAAAAGAGAAGAATGTGTCCACATATCTCAAATGCAATATTACACACCTACCATATCAGAGACTTATGCCTCTAACCAAGAGCCTAAAGGCAAATAAGAGAAACTTAATCCTAACTATCCTCAGAAGTCACTTCTAATATCAGTAACACAAAGATTTTGCAAATTAATTTGATGCAAATATCATTTCTAGACAAAGATCTAGAAATTGAGCAAACATCCATTCATTCAAGTATTTAGCCAATTTTAATGCCATTTATTCCACCAGAAACAAATACTAGAATATCTAGAAATAGTTTGGAAAAAGAAACATTTACATTTTAATACTTCATAATGTTGTAAATTTTGGGCTAAAATAACCCCCTGAGTCAAATCTGATCCCTTTCAACTTGAAGGGACCAAGTACAGTTTCAATTTCAACAGCTAAACTTCTGAGGGAAGATCTCAGGAGATAATGCTAGGAGATCTAGCCCTTTGGTGTAACTATCAGGCTCTACAGACTTGTCAAAAATCAACGCAAAACTGAGGAGGACAGGCTGAAACACTTTGCAAAGCAGTATTTTTAGATAGGCTGCTTCACTTCCCTCCTTTTAAAACAGATGCAGATGAAATGCTTTCTGCATGAATGCACCCTGACATTCTGTTCAACTGTTTTCTAAATGCAATACTGTGGATTTAAACAATATACTTTAAACAAAGCAGAATTTTATACACAGTCAATTCAGCTTAAGAGATGAAAAGAAATACTACTATGAAAATTACTTATCAAATACTCTGCTCTTTTAAAAGGTGATTTTAAAAGCAACACAGGACCAAAAACATCCAACTATTACTTTATTTATATTACTATGCTTAAGTTACATGGAAAAGACAACCAAGCAGTTCCGCCCCATATCAGGAAAAGTTTCCAATCAACACCAATTATGTGGTGACAAATAACTAGGAATGGTGACATCTTTGGGTCAAGACTGACAAGGAAGAATGGGCTCTGATGCTACGGTTCATCTCCAACAAGGATATGGCACAATGGCCAGCACAAGCCATACTAACACTGAACCTTTAGCGCTGGTCACAAATTCGGATCTCTTCTCTGAAGCTAGCAAATCAAGTGAAATAACTGGGTTTAAAAAAAAAAAGGTTTAAAATGAAGCCCAAATAAATTTAAAAACCATGCTCTTGACACATTTTCCTTTCAAAATTTACATAAAACACTTTTTCACTCTAATAGCCCAGATTTTTTTCCTCACATAGCCCACCATGTAGCTGCAGATAGACTACTCTGCCTCAAGATGTAAACATAGGGAAAAAAAATTAACGGCATCTGCATAATATTCTCTCTACACACTGCTGTTGGATGGAAAATAGAAAATAAAAAAAAAAGAAAGAAAGAAAAAGAAAGGTTCCATCATAGATTCTCACAACCTCTTGTTCCACAGTTCATGTATCCGACTCTGATGCTAAGGTGACAGTGTATGTAAGTAGATTTTTGTTTTCAGTGAAGAAGACCTGGGAAAAGATGGATTTATCTCTTTTTTCTTCAAGAGTTATCAGATGGTACATGCTCCTCAAAGCCCTCACTTTCTCGAACTAGAGCGCGTTCTAGGATCACACGGCCTTCCTTATAACGCTGGCTGTCTTCAGTGGCAAACTCATAGATCCATCCCAGTTTGCTATTGCAGTTTTTGCAGCTCACATCTCGAACCATGTGGCGGCCAGTGAGCATGACCCGGTCTTGAACTTCACTGTACTGCAGGTTAACTACCTAAGAAACACGTGAAAACAAAATTGCAAAGGCATGTAAGTTATCTGCCAAAAATGGTACACAGTATTTTTGTTGGTGCAAGAACAGCAACTTTAGAAAAGCAAACAGCAGTTGTTACTTTAGTCAAACCTAAAGTACACTTCCCAAGAGCTATTTTTACAAACTGCTGGGACAGGTAAACATCTGTACTGAAATGGGCATCTAATGTAATCATGCGTTATTGTACTAGTCTAAGTCACACTATTTATACATATTAGTTACATTTCTATGTTACGGTGAAAAGTCCTTAAATTGGAGTCATAAAATGGAGCTCTGGGTCCCACTGTTATGGTTTATCATTCAATGATGAGTACAGCTAGCAATGCAAAAGAACACAACAGGTATTCCATAAAAAGAAGTCTGCCAAATTTGTTTCTTTTTTCCTTTTCTTTTTTTTGGGGTCTTCATTGCTGTGCGAGGGCTTTCTCTAGTTATGGCAAGCAGGGGCTCTTCTTTGTTGTCGTGCACGGGCTTCTCAGTGCAGTGGCTTCTCTTGTTGTGGAGCACAGGCTCTAGGCATGCAGGCTTCAGTAACTGTGGTGCGTGGGCTCCGTAGCTGTGACACACTAGGGTGCACAGGCTTCAGTAACTGTGGTGGTGCACAGGCTCAGTGGTTGTGACACACAGGTTTAGCTGCTCCTCGGCATGTGGGATCTTCCTGGACCAGGGATCAAACCTGTGTCCCCTGCATTGGCAGGGGGACTCTCAACCACTATGCCACCAAGGAAGTTCCCAAATTTGTTTCTGAAATCACATTTTATCTACAAACAGACTGGCGTAGATTGCAATACATAGTTTTCAAGTGGGTTCAAAGAACCTGTGAAGAATTTCCAATGATTCTGAACATCCAATAATCCTCTACGATTTACTTTTCTGTAAAGAGCCAGATAGTAAATATTTTTGGCTTTGAAGGCTATATGGTCTTTGTTATACCCATTTAGCTCTGCTGCTGTAGCACAAAAGCAGCCATAGATAATACATAGATGAATAAACATGGCTGTGCTTCATTAAACTTTCCTTACAAAAACATGCAGATGGCCTGCCATGGTGTGCCAAGCCTGCTCGATACCTAAATAAAGGCCAAGCGGTAATATACATGCTATCAATTCTTTGCAAGAAAAAACTTGTTTCTAAGTGGAAGAGAGGGGTGTCCACTGGGGAGGTTTAAGCTGAACTTCTAAGAAAAGTACCTTGGGCTAGTTCTGTTCCTTAGCTTCAAATATTTGGAAATTCAACTTTGCTAGTACACATTAGACTCCAGGAGGCAGAATCACATCAACCAATTTCAAAGCAAGCCAGATAGAGAAAGAGGCAGACTATACACGAATTTGTAAGTCAGGAAACACTCTTCCTGTTTGCAAACCTATTAGCCAAATCATAATCAGAAGGATAATTGGTAGGCATAAATTAGAGCAAGGGAAGTTGGTTAGATGATCCTTTGCACTGTCAAACTATGCAAGCTTAATACAGCTACCACCGTATAAGGATAAATCAGTGACATAGGGGTGTCTCAGCCCCTTTGATAGTCTGTGAAGTCACTACCAAATGCTTACACTGAATGTCTTCTAAAGCAATGGAGACCACCCTTCTTATTATAACACAGTCTTTAAACTCTTAAGGCTAAAAATCTAGTAATGCCTTCCTGAGGTCCCGTCACAGACAAGCTAGCAGGCAATCATTTCTATAGCACGCAGCTCTTGAGCTGACTCTTCCTGGTCTCTCCATGCTGAGGGGTATTCTGGTACTGCTATCAAATATATCCACTGAACTCACTTAAGAAATGAAACTGGTTTTCCCCACCAACCTTGTTAAAAAGAAATGCTCTGCCAGTGGCGCCAGTGAATCGAGTGGAGATGAGTTCTGAGCGGTTGGTCAGGATCGTATCACAGTTTGCACAGGAAAACAGACGGGTACCACCGATATGATCAAGGAAAATCCTGCCCATTTTTATAGCTGAAGTTCTAAAAACCTAGGAGCAAATGGAAAAGGACAAGAAATGCATTATGATTTTTTTTTTTAATTGTTAGTACCTACTTGGTGGTGTCATAGAGAACCATTTATATACACATATGTGATCTCTTTATAGTACTTAATACGTGAAATAGCTGACTCTGAACAAAAGGATCCAAAGTTCACACACTACGCAAACAAATAGGCATACCCAAGCTAAGAACATTTTAGAAGCAATAAGTCAAGGAAGTAAACATGCTTAGGAAGGCCAAAGAATGGTATCACTTCTCTTTTGATTGGTATGAAAAAAAAAAAACAGAAAGACAGTGGAATATCAAACCGAATGATGAGAAGCACAAGCAGAGAGTTGAGAAAAAACGTTTCACACAGGGTTAATCATATATTCAGAGTATGTGTAATTTGAGAAAAGATTTGTGAGACAAGAGTGGGATGGTCAGATAAGAGTAGAGAAGGGGGCCAGAAAACAAACATGCTCTGGTTTGAGAGCATGGGGTGCCTGGTTCTCTGGTCCTCAGGTGCATCAACAACCACGTAGAGGTGATGGCACTAACAGTAGTACGTCTGAGTCTGTGAAACACTGTACTAGGTGCTTTACTTATTTCAAAATCATCACTGACAACTCTGTGAAGTCATTGCCCCCATTTCATAGATTTTCCAAGGTTCCTAACTGGTCAAAGGTTTCACAGCTTTCAAGTACAGAAAATCATGACCGGAATACGGCTCACCCAAGTTAAAGCAAAATTTTTTCATTACTCTAACACAAGAAGAGGATACACAAGATGGTCTAGGCTGGTATAAGGCTAAGGAAACAAGAACAGAGAAAAAGGGAAAGATGAGCCGTCGCTATATAACAAACTTTTTAAGAAATCCTTTCAATTCAATAAATCACAAAAGTGCTGAAACATTAAAAAAAAAAACCTCTGAATCCAACTTCTGAAACAGGGATAATCACACTCCAATATTTTAAGTTAGTAGTTAATATATACAACTCCTTAAATTCACTGCAATTAATCCCTTAAACCAGTATTTAAAAAAAAAAGAGATCTACATATAGTCAAGAATACACTATAGCTTGTCACTTTAAAAAGCATTTATTCCTGGGTGTAATGATCAGCTCCTATGTTTCAAATATTTAATATTACATGTCTTTAAAACGGCACACAGAGCTGATACAGCTACCACTATGGGAAAGAAAAATCTAGAATCCATGTGTAATCCACTGTCATCTTAAACCTGGGGAAATTACATTACAAAGAAAATTCCATTCCTTCTAACATCTGTCAACTTCCTCAGCCATTAGGCAGTTCTAATGTCATCAGAAATGTCATTATCACAAAGATAATTATGACTCCCATTAAACACTATGATATGGAAGTTTAATAAAGAATGAAAAACAAATAGTAAACATAATTACAATTTATACCTAGTAAAAGGAAAGCCAGTGCACTAACAAGAGTGTCAATGAATAAACCCTGTGTAAAAACAGGAGACTTAAGAAATGACATTTAGCTTTCTATTTCTGCAAAATGACAATAAAAGGTAAGACTTGCTGCCTATTGTTTGTCTTTAGGACAGCATTACTTTTCCTAGACGCTTAAGAACACAATATTTGTTATGCAAAGGTCAATGGTTGCAAACCTGAGGGCTGCTGGCTGCATTCACAAGGTGGCATAAGGATACAACAGTGAACAGAACTACCCTTCCCTCACAAAACGTAAATGGACATGTTTACTTTGGGCTACAGTTTTTTATTTTTAATAAAAAACAGTTGAGAATCATTTAAAATTTGAGATAGTTCATTAACAGCCTGTATTGCTCCCCCCCCCACCCCCACCCCCCGCTTTTCTTTTTAAACAATGGGGAGAGCTGGCAACACAGGGCATATATTCTCATATGGCAACAACTGGCTAGAGCTGAATGGTGGCTGCAACGGCCCCTGCAAGGCCACTTCATTTGTTTTGTGTCCGTTCTGTGCCACATAATTACTTCACCTGTAAGACATCTGAGTTTATGATTCTTGATATAAATTAAGCATCCAACGAGACCCTATGAGTAGCTGATTTTGGTCAATTTTTTTTTAATACCGGTGATTTACAGAATCAATAGCAGGGTTTTATAGCCTCACCTCTGAAGACACAGTCCTCATATTCTATACATTTTTCTCTGAAAACTAGTATTTGTGCGATAGATAATTTAGACTCCAGCTTGGGCTTCTGGGAACTGTTACTTTCAAGCCAATTTTCCTTCAAACTTTTATAAACACAATATTCATCTTGTAAGTTATTTCAACCATAATGCACGAATAACTAGATATTTTTGAACTGTGGCAGATACAATACTAATGATGAAAATCTTTTGAACTTCAAAATGAACTCTCCCTATACCTTCTGCCTACATCATTCTATCTTTGGTTCAGTATTACAACATAGTTGTGACCATTTGCTTGCTAGTGGATACAGGCAAACTATTTCTAAATAGGGTAAATAGATTTAACATGCTTTCTCTCCCCTACTTCAAATTCAGACTATTTTTAACTTTTACCCAACTATTTCTACCGGATTCTGTTACATGATTCATTACCAAGACTAAAAATATCTGTACAGAGTCACTATTCCTTGTTGTGGCTGCCATTTATAGAGTTCTACATATGTATATAAAACTGTAATATGCAGTTCTTACTTGCCAAAGGAGATAAGCTAAAATGTCATGGAATCTAGCAAAAGCAAGCAAAACACTATTTGCTGTGGAAGGTCTCTGGGACATAGACAAACCTCCGCAGGCCACTGGGTTCACGTGTTAGGCTTTAGCTCCTCTCGGCTAAGAAGTGCAATCTACTGCTCACTTTCCCCCGGCACAATCAGGAGAACTGACTTCAAGCAGACTGCCACTTCATTACAGAAAAGAGAAAGTCATTAAAAACCTAAGACTTAACACCTGAATCAGGTTTCTCTGGATCTGGACAACATATTGAACTCTGCCTTAGACATAATATTTAGTGTCTACACCGTTTTGGGACATTGCATTTGGTACTGTACATATCACATTTAGTCTGGACAATTTCTAAGGTAGATATGTATTATCCTAATTTTGTACAAGAAGAAATAAAGACTGTGACTTTATGAAACTGGCCAACCTGGGATCTTCTCTAAATTCCGCTCCAGTTCTTTTCACCCCACTTACTCTCTAGTGATCAGAGACAGCCAGATTCAGTCTTTCTCCCTCAGATTTATCATGCACCCCTCCTGTCTCCATGCTGAGCCTCCTATATTCCCTAACTTTGTTGGTGGCAACTCTAATCACTCCCATAAACTAGAAACGCTGGCAACTTTTTAAGAAATTGCAAAATTGACAAAACCCCCTAAATCACTCCCCCCCTCCCCCCCCCCCCATCAATGTCTTAGTTCAAATTCCCATCTTGTGTTCAGGGAATGTGCATTAGTAAATGCAACATACATTCACAGGTACACATCTGTGCTAAATCAGTGCTACAAAAGTAAGGTACTTCAGCCTTACCTACCAAAGACATGGACTTCAGCCACCTCTTTCTAAGAGCTTATATAGACCACTCCTCTACAAACTTCGAAAGTTTTTATTTGACAGGATAGAATACAGCTGATTCTTTAAAAACAATTTTCTTAAATAATTTACACAACATAAAATTTGGCCACTGTAAGTGTAAAAATGAATGAATTTTTAGTAAATTTACAAAGTTGTGCTACCATTACCACAAACCAGCTTTAGAACATTTCATATCACCTCTCCACAATTCCCACAAATCCTTCTGCAGTCAATCTCTAGCCACAGGCAACCAATGATCTACCTTTTGTTTTTACATCCAATTTATTTCCCAGGTATGCTAATCACCATGTCTGGACTTAGAAGAGTACCAAATATCTTCAGTCACATATTTCTAAAACATCTTATGACTGAGTTGCTTTCACAGATGACTAGTGTTTTCTGTGTTGATTCTGGGGGCACTTACTGTGTTACTAAGTAATAAAATGTGTGATTTGGTTTCAGTGTTGAAAGTCAAGTTTATAACCAAAATTAGCACCAAACTCATCATTAAAGCTTTAAGATGCTCTCTTCTTTTTTCGTATTTCAAACAAAAAAACAGTAATCTAATAAACAATTTTCATTGTAAGTACCAGTCCCAAAATAATTTTATAAATAAGGCCGCTTTGGTACTAGATTTTCTTAGCTCTAGGTTATTAAAATCCCTAAAAGGCTGAAATAAGAAAATTATCAAATTTAACTGTTTAACTGGAAGCCTAACATCAGTTCATTTGAAATTACTGGAAACAGTGAAGGGTCAGGTTGAAAACATAAGTGAAATTCATAGATGGTATGCTGATCTTATTTTAGTAACTGATTTCAATTTCCTCCCTCTTCAATAAATAGCACATTTAGCTACCTAGAATTTTCAATTTCCGTTTGAAGCAATACATTAAGACCTTTAACTTTTTACAGATTTTTTTTTTTTAATTTACAGGATTTATAGAATCTAAGAGAAAAAAAGGTTTTTCTCTTTTAGAAACCCATGAAAGTCTCCAGGAATGTACTGTTTTAAAAATTAAGACATTATGGACTATATAATTTCCTAGTTTGAGTCCAGGTCAATAAAACAATTTTCTAAAAAAAGGGTTTTCTGAGATTTAATTTTTTAGAGCAGTTTTTCACAGCAAAATAAGGCAGAGATCTTCCACACACTCCCTGCCCCCCAAATGTATACCCTCCCTCTCTCGCCAGAGTGGTACAATTGTTACAACTGATGAACCTATAATGACACATCACCACCACCCAAAGTCCATAGTTTACTAGGGCTCACTCTCAGTGTTGTACATCCTATGGGTTTAGACAAACGTATAATAACATGTATCCATCATGTTACCACAGTATTTTCTCTGCTTTAAAAATTCTCTGTGCTCTGCCTATTCATCCCTCCCTCCTCCACCAACACCTGATCTTCTGTCTCCATAGTCCTTTTCAGATTGGCTTCTTTTTCTTACTAATATGTATTTAAGGTTCCTCCAAGTCTTTCCATGGCTTGATGGCTCATTTCTTTTCAGTGCTGAATAATATATTCAACTGTCTGGATGTATCAGTTTATCCACTCACCTACTGAAGGACATCGTGGTTGCTTCAAAATTTTGGCTATTATGACTAAAGCTGCTATAAATATCCCAATGCAGGTTTTTGTGTGGACAAATAAGTTTACCATTGGGTAAATACCAAAGAGTGCCACTGTTGGATTATACAGTATATTTAGTTTTTTAAGAAACCACCACACTGTCTTCCAAAGTGGCTGTACCATTCTGCATTTCCACTAGCAATGAATGAGCGTTCCTATCGCTCTATATCCTCACCAGCATTTGGTGGTATCAGTATCCTGGATTTTGGCTATTCTAATAGGTGTGCAGTGGCATCTCACTGTTTTAATCTACATTTCCCTGATGACATATGATGTGGAAAATCTTTTCACGTGCTACTTGCAACCTGTATATCTTCTTTGGTGAAGCATCTGTTAAGGTCCTTGGCCCAGTTTTTAATTGGGTTATTTTGCTACTGTTGAGTTTTAAGAGTCCTTTATATATTTTCAGTGACAATCCTTTATCAGATAAGGTCTTTCGCAAATATTTTCTCCCAGTCTGTGGCTTGTCTTTCACAGAGCAGACGTTTTTCATTTAAGTTCAGCTTATCAGTTATTTCTTTCATGGCTCATGCTTTTGGTGCTGTATTTAAAACATCACTGCCATACTCAAGGTCATCTAGGTTTTCTGCTATGTTATCTTCTAAAAGTTCTATAGTTTTGCATTGTACATTTAAGTCTGTGATCCATTTTGAATTAATTCTTCTGAGTGGGGGGTGCAAGGTCTGTGTCTGGATTCACTTTTTTGCATGTGGATGTCCAGCTGTTCCAGCACATTTAAGATTATCTTCGCTCCACTGTATTGCCTTTGGTCCTCTGTTAAAGATCAGCTGACTATACTTACGTGGGCCTATTTCTCGGCTCTCTATTCTATTCCATTGATCTATTTGTCTATTCTTTCACCAATACCATACTGTCTTGATTACCGTAGATATATACTAAGTCTTGAAGTTGGGTAGTGTCAGTCTTCTGAGTTTATTCTTCTCCTTCAATATTGTGTTGGCTGGGTCTTTTGCCTCTTTACAGAAACTTTAGAATCAATTTGTTGATATTTACAAAGTAAGTTGCTCGAACTGAGATTGCACTGAATCTACAGAACAAGTTGAGAAGAACTGACATCTTGACAACACTGTCTTCTTATCCATGAAGATGGAATCTCTCTCCATTCATTTAGTTCTTGTTGATTTCATTCATCAGTTTTATATTTTTCCTCATACAGATCTTGTACACATTGTTAGATTTGTACCTAAATATTTCATTTTGGGGGGGATGCTAATATAAATGGTATTGTGTTAATTTCAAATTCCACTTGTTCACCACTGGTACTGATTTATACATATCACACACATATACATACCAACAAATATATCTTGTTCATTAGTCTGGCTCATTGCTGAATATTTTCCTTAAAAGCAGGGGTAGGCAAACTAAGGCCTACGGACAAAATTCAGCTCACCACCTGCTCTTTTATGGCTCACAAGATAAGAATGCGTTTTATACTTTAAAATGGTTGGGGAAAAAACATCAAAAGAATATTTTGTGACACATGAAAATTACATGAAATTCAAACTTTAATGACCATAAATAAAGTTTTATTGGGACACAGCCACAGCCATTTGTTTATACTTGGCTGCTCTCACTACAATGGCAGAATTTGAGTAGTTGCTACTGAAACCTTATGGCCCGCAAAGTTCACAACATTCATTATCTGGCCCTTGACATACAGTGTGCTGACCCTTGCTGAAAAATTTATTTGGACAGCAAAAGAGCTTTTCATTTAGAAAGCAGACAGTCTTTCTCAGAAAAAAAGGAAATCTGATTGGCACTGAGGTTTAAGGATCAACAGGAATATTTGACAAAATCAATTTAATCCCACTTCATGGATTTTCTAACTAACGTCCTTAATTTTCTGTAGTAAGTTCAGCATGTTGAAGATCAACAATACAAAGATTATAAAAATAAATGGTATACTCAGCTGCTGCCTCCTTCTTTTTCGACCTCCAGGATTTAAACAATGTAGCCAAAATACTTGAACTCTGGGTTCAAATCTCAGCTCTGCCGCTTAAAAGCTGCATAAACTTTGGGTGAGGTATCCTCACCTCAGTTTCTTCCTCTATAAAAGGGAAGACAGCAGTACCCATTTCTGAGTTGTGAAAATTAAATGATGATAATACATTTTGAGAACAGTGCCTGGCACACAATAAATGCTAAATAAAGGTAAATCTATTAAAACTATATTATTTTCTTCAACACTCTCTGCCTGATCTTTCCCCTATTACAGATGAAGAAAGCAAGGCTCAGAAAAGATATGAAAGACACAATAATAATTAACTGGATTCATTTCCTGTTAATCACTGCAAAGCTAAGTGACCAGGTGACAGAAATTACATGCAGGAAGAAAGTTAGAAACCTTCTGAGGCATCTCAAATTCTTAGTATCATAATTCTAAGTCTTAAAATAGGCACTTGTCCTCCCTGTAACTAATGATCCAGTTCAGATTCAACCCTGGCAAGTAGAATTCATAGGAGGAATCACACTTCCCAGCCCTAAAAATACCAGGGAGGCATCTCTAAGAACCCTCTGGTGGGAAAACACCCAGTTCACAGATAGACTTTTCCTTTGTAAAAGAATTATTTCCTCAGGACATTTCCATAGACCACAGAACGCACACACCAACCAACTCTATCACTGGACAAGAGGCGCTTTTCCACTGCGTTATGAGGTGGGCAAATGCAAGATACAAAGACTCTCTCCTGCAGGGAACTGAGTGTGCAGGAGGCTAGTGCAAAAAGGGTTAATGGAACCTGCCCTTCCAAGAGAAGCTGTGCTTTACAATGGTTTAGCTAAAATGGAAACGTGCAAAAGCAAGCTTGTGTACCTGGTTTTCAGTCTCTTCCTTCTCCAAAACAAAAGGAACAAAACTCAAAGGACTTTTAACAGTGCTGGGTTGATTACTACAATTAACATTTAACACTACTGTAATCTCACCAATTATTTCATACCAATTTGTGATGAAGTTCTACTGAAAATCTACAAGAGAAAATAAATTGTTTGATCCATAAAACCAATTTTTCAATTTTTGTACAAAATATTCACCAAGCCAAGGTTTCGGTGACATAAGAAAGCTATGCTCTTCTCTTGTTCTCTTGCAATACTTGACCAGTTTATTTTGCTGTTTCAGATCTTGTTCTGGTTGTGGAATCAGGTCTTCATTTGACAGTAACTTTTATATTTTTGTTCTTGCCCCCTAAATAATGCCTTTGTTGTTAAACGTTTTCCAAGTTCACTATATTTCTAAAATTCTTATTGTTTAGTCATCACTAGAAAATAAGACTAGTCATGTAATTCAGTGAGTCAGCTAAACTGAGTTGGTAATCTCCCCAAAACAGCTTTTGGCAAGACAAATTCAAGATCTCTCGTTTGTTGTGATGCAATACCATGAGTCAAAAAAGCCTCTAATTGGATGGACTAGAGTATAATTTAACTGTCTGGTTTCCTGATTCAGGTGTCAAGTAGCAAGTTTCATGTCACAGCTAAGGTTCAGTTCCTACACCACCGAGACATTACTACACAGGATTATCAGAGAAACTGATGTTGGTTTATATAGCCATTTGGGCACTAGAAACCTAAAATGATACTCTGGGCAGGATCAATTCTACTCAGTAGGACTATCTTCACAGCTCAATACTCAAAACTAGCTTTATGTCTCATGGACTGTTTTTTTTGGAGGGTAGTAGCTAAATTAATCTCGTTTTTAGCCTTAATTTTGGCCTTATTTCCCTTCCTTTTTTTTTCTAAACCCTTTTTTCTCTCCTACCACTTAAATAGAGTAAAAGAAAAGGCAACTAAGTCTAGGAAAAGGTCCTCAATGACCTAACCAGATTATTTTAGAAGCAGCAACATGTACTTTACATATTGTTAAAATCCAATTTAGTTTCCCTATATAGAGTTAAATAACTAACTTAAACACAGTTCATCAACACCCGCAACTACAGAAAAGATGGCTGCCAGAGATAAACTTTAAAAAAAAAAAAAAAAAAAGTCAACCAGTAGGCCTGTATTGGGCACTGAGCTAGGTGAGAATGTGATAAAAGTAGACATCAGTCCTTTCCAAGGAGCATGACATTTACCTGGTATTGCAGTACAAACTCAGAAAGGTAACAGGATATGTGGAAAATACTTTGTGTACCAAATCCCACAAGCTCCACCTTCTATTTGTAAAGGCTGCAGGCCTCTTTTTTTCCTTTCTAGGCCTCTGTTTGCCCAATAGAAACCCAAAGCCTCTTCATTTTCCCGATCTACTTAATACCAATCCACTCTTAGAATGCTTCCTACTTCACTCACTCATTTCTCACTGCCTCGTTTCTGAACTCGTACAACACTCATTTCATAACTTAATATTTAACTGTGTACTGTTATCCAATTTCATCTGCCTGTGCCTTTTTACTAAAAATTGTACGTTTCTAGAGAAAAGATCGTAAATTTCCTTCTTACCTAACACAGTACAAGTATGCAATAAACTTTTAGGGAAAGATTTCACCAAGACACGTCACACCTGGGGCAAATATGTACCCTGGACACACACCATGCATTTTGGTTCGTCTTTGTTGGAACACGGCTGCCAATACTGTATACAAGACTATGCAAAGTTAGCTAATACCCTATTACCCCCAGTTACTTCACCAGCACGTCTAATTTTCCAAAAACACAAGGTTAGCCTGAGGTTACTTCAAGGTTTTCCATCTGTCAAAGAGATCTGGAATAAAAGTCCTCAGATTACCAACAGGGCTCTGTAAACAGGAAAAAATTAAAGATAAATAAGGTGTACACCTCCCCAGACTCTCCGTGGAAGGGGAGATTAATAAGATTAATCAGATCTTTGCAGTATTCCAATTTTCCAACTCCCGCTGTCCGGAATACCCACTGTCCTACCTACAAGTGCAAAATAAAGGGGTGGCCAGAGAGCGCCTACCGCCCACCAACGAGGAGACGAAGGATGCGGTTTGCCGCGGGGCAGCAGGGGGCCGCGCGACCCCCGCGCCGGGCGCGCCCCGCTGCCGCCGCCCCCGCCCCGCCGCAGCCCCGCCGCCCCGGCTGGCCCCAGCTGATTGCTGGCACGTGACGCCGCGGGCCAATCGGGAGGGGCCGCGGCCCGAGGGCGGCGCGGCCAGGCCTCCTCCGGCACAACAAACACGGGCCGGAAACAGCTGAGCGGGCCGCCCCGCGGCCCCGGACGCCCGACGGCCGCCCAACAGTCGCGCCACGCCCTCCGTCAAACGGGCGGGTACCCCTCCCTCCGCCCGGGTGGGGGGGGGTCTGCTGGGGTGCAGAAAGGCAGGGGGGGCTGGCGTCCAGCCTTTGCGGGTCAGAAAACAAAAGCCAACACCGCCCCCCGCCCATGGCAAGTGCCAGCCGACCGGGCCTGTGGCCCTTCCGAAGGACAGGCCACGCCGTGGCGTTATTAAGGCCGAACATCTCGGGGTCGAGTTCACACTTCACGCCGGGGCCGTGGGCGCAGGGCCTGGGGAGACCTGGACGGCGCGGGGCCCAGGGCGCGCCGCCGACACTGCGGCGGGGACGCGGCCCGTGGGGGCGGGGCAGCCGCGGCGGCGGGGTCGCCGGCCGAACTGCCCGCGGAGGGGCCTCGGGAGCCCGGGCCGCGACACGCAGGGCCTCCGAGGCTGCGCCGGGGCGGGAGGCGCGGGCGCCGAGCTGGGGGTCGCGGCCGTGGCGGTCGCGGCGGCGGCGCCGGTCGCCCCACTTGCGCGGCGGGGGCGGGCTGACGGCGGCCGCCGCGCCTGGGCCTCACAAAGAGGAAACAGGCCAGCTCGTCAGCCCGCAGCCCCGGCGCCGGAGCCCGCCCAGAGGGGCGGGGGTCGTCCGCGCCGGGACCCTAGAGCGAGCACGGCGAGGAAGAGGCACTTCCTGCCTGGGACCCCCGCCCCGGGCCGATCCCAGAGTATTTCGAAGCCGCTGGCCCGGAGGAGCGCCTCAGCCCCTACCAGGCCCCGAACCCAGCCCCCGCCCGCCACACTCACCCCGAGCGGCTGTGAGATCCGCGGCCGCCGGCAGCTCTTCGCTCCCCAGCTGAGATGAAGCCCCTCGGCCACCAGAGTCTCCAGGTTTAGTCAGGCCCTGGCCTTGGCCCCGCCTCTCCTTGCTTGGGCCTCAACGTCAATCACCCGGCGTAGCTCCGCCCCTCAAACGGTCCGCTCTCCCGGTTGGCCCAGAACGCCCTTCATTCCTAGACCCCGCCCTCTCCCCAGCACCCTGCCCCTTCCGCTGGGCCCCGCCCCTTCTCTGGCTCACCCTCCCCCACTCCCGTTCCCCTTTGCTTTGCGGCCCACCCCTCCCAGTAGCCGCAGACTCAGAGCAATCGCCCCTCAGCTCGCCCCGCCCCTGACTCAACACTCGGGACTGAGGTAGCCAATCAAAGAGGCTAACTCTGCCCCCTCTCCCGAGGCAGCCAATGTGGAGAGCCCTGAGATCCACCCCCTTCCCAGCTGAGAGCACACAACACCGCGTCCACGTGAGTCAGCTTCTTAAAGGAGACTGCGCAACCTTTCTAATTGCGGCAGCTGTGAGACATCGCGCGTCATCAGCGTCGCCAGGTGGTGGCTAGGGCCTAGTGTCCTGAGGCCCAGTGATGAAAACAACAGGCTGTTTTTCTAGGCAAAGCAGCTGCCTAGTTTAAATGCACCATGTAATTAACTTCTTTGAGATTGTTTGCTCTTGCCCCTCCTTGCAGTAGGCCACCTTTTCTTTGCAAGCCCCAAACCCTTTGAGTCTGAGCATAAAAGAAATCCTGAAGAGAGGATTTTTCAAGTGTGTCCAAACTTTTTTTTAGAACTGCCTGAGTTCTTTCATGGTAGTGGAAGTGATTATCAAAAAGATGAGTTCGTTCCCCGTACGGGCCACCAAAAAAAAAAAAAAAAAAAGATGAGAAAATTCAAGTCTACTGCATGAAGATTTTCTGCCTCGGAGAGTCTGAGATTTGTTGAATAGGGTAGCTACTCCCTTCAGCCTCATCAGCGCTTAAAATGGAAGATTTTGTGTCTCATTAAATTAGAATTTCCGAGATAATTGCATTAGTGGATGACCTTCAGGATAAAGCAGAAATGTTTGACGATGCCTGTTTCTCAGGTAAAAAATGAAGACTAACGTTTGAGACTAATCTGCAAAGTGCTTAAAGCTATCTTTAGCGGGATAGAGGTTTCTAAGCAAATCGTAGCATTTGACTCTTCACCAACCCCAAACTCACCAGTATTTTCATTCAGTGCAGATAAGAACCTGAACTTAAAGGCAAAAGGACTAATTCCAAGAGATGAGGAAATTTTAAACTTTTTAAAAGTTTTTTTCTCATTATTCATTTGTTTTTACTTAGTTTTCATTGCAAAATCAACACGTTCATTGTAGGAAGGTCATACCGTCTTATTTCATAAGAGACTTCTGTCCTCTGCTTACAGCTTCACGTGTATATTCCTATTCTTCCTGAAAGGAGTATGCAGGAAAGCACATTGCATCTCTTATTCCTCGACTTGCATTTTTCACACAATATGTTATGGCCATCCTTCCATGTTAAATATATTTTTTATCCACAAATTTACCTTTGTCTCTATGGTTTTTCATATAGGAATTCATCTTTTGTTAAACATTACTTTTTCTACTGATGGACATGAGGTTGCCTTCGATATTTTGCTATTAAAAATATATTTGTTAGACATGTATTCATTGATAAAATAGTGGCCAAGTATTTCTGAATATAATCACTTGAAAAGGGCATACAATGCCTAAACCCCAAGGAATGAGTTTTGCTTAAAGAGAGCAATTTAAGTACCAGGAAAAACAATGAGAAAGATGTTTATTCGTGTAACAAATACACATAAAGCACTTACCGTTCCGAGTGCTTTAAAATTATTAACTCACTTTTTATAATAACCCAATGAGGTTAAGTACTGCTATTATCCTCATTTTACAGGCTAAATAACCAGAGGCATATTGATTAACTAATTTGTCCAAGGTCACCCAGTAGAGGTATTGAATATAACATTTGTAAACTTGTAAAAGAATGACTAAAACCATATTTTAGAAAGATTAATCTAGGTGTTGGTGTTGTGCAGAGTTAGAATCCAAATATGTGGAAAGGAGGGCAGATAGGAATGGAATTGAAGGGGCAAGTTGGTTTGACTTTAGCAAGAATGGCTGCACAGTGCTGACTGATTGTATGTAGGTGGACTAAGAAGAAAGAATTTTCAAAGATAAACCAGAGGTTTTATCCTGGTAATTGGTAGGGTGATGACTTCCTATCACTAGGTATAGGGCAGTTGAGAAAGTTGATTTGGGGTGAAAGCTGATGGGTCTGCACTGATGGTGGCATGCCCAGTAGAAATAAAGAATTTACTGTTAAAGACAATATAACAAATATAGAAGAGAAATAAAAAAAGTTTGAGAGATTTGATATTTTATCTTGTTTGATTTGTGTTATACCTATTAATTTAATCTGGATTAAATTTGCACTTTCTGGTATTGAGACTTTCCCACCAAGAACATGATATGTTTCTCCATTTATTCAAGTGTTCTTTTATGTCTTCCAGTGAAATATCGTGATATAGCTGTCTTCCTTTAGGTTGCTCCTATCTTCTTAGAGTTATATTTAGGTATTGTATATTTTCTGGATGTTATGGACTGAATTATGCCCCTCTGATTCGTATGTTGCAGTCCGAACCCCCAGTACCTCAAAATGTGACTGTGTATTGAGATAAGGCTTTTAAAGAGGTGATTAAATCAAAATGAGGTTGTTAGGGTTGGGCCCTAGAACAATCTGACTGGTATCCTTATAAAAAGAGAAGATGGGGGTATACAAAGAGACACCAGGGATGTGTGTGCAGACAGAGAAGATGGCCACCTGCAAACCAAGGCGAGAGGCCTCACTAGAAACCAAACCTGCTGACTCCTCAATCTTGGACTTCCAGCCTCCAGAACTGTGAGAATTTCTGTTATTTAAGCCACCCAATCTGGGGTATTTTGTTGACGCAGCTCCAGCAAACTGATACAGGGGGTTACTGTAAATAGAAACGTCTTCTATTATATAACTCTAATTGGTTATTTGTTATTCTGTAGGAAAGATAATGATTTTGTAATTTATTTTCCTAAATTTTCTGGATAGAAAATTCTTCTGCCTGCAGATGATCATAATTTTGCCTACTTCTTTTCTAGTTATTTTGCCTTTTATTTCTGTTTAAATATCCTTGTACATATATCTTTAAGTACATGTGTGAATATTTCTGTCAAATTCCTAGAAGTTATTGCTAGTTTATAAAGTTTCTTTTTTTAAAATGGGTATGCAATTTTATCAAATACCTTTTTTAGTGTCTTTTGAGATAAACATTTCCCCCTTTATTCTATTCCTTTATGTGATGTATTACAATAACCCATCTCTGATATTAAACTAGATTTACATTTCTTGAATAAAAATTCCTTCATCACTTGACATATGAGAACTCTGACATTCTTCAAGTCCATAGAATGAGAAACAGGAATATACCAACATACGCCAACGTACTGTGGTGCTTTATTCTGGTTGCTGGTTATACTCTTTGGCCTAAACTGTCTGATATCCCCCCAGATGGGTGATTCAAACCCTGGGTCAGGCTTTCAGAATGCCCTTCTGTTGCTGTTTCCTTGGACCTCTTCTTTGCACTGATTTGCTTTCTCTTGCTTTGAAGGACTCTCACACTGGAGCTGCTGCTTTAGAGGTAAGTCCACCTTCCAAGTGTGTGCTTCATACACAGTCAGCTGTGAGTCTCTCATTGCCTCCCCACACCTCCCCACACTTCCCATGGCCTAGTAAACCTCCTTGCTCCCCAAGCCTGAAACATGGGGCCTCCACCCACCTGTCTCACTCTGCAGATCATCATGCCTCATAATGTAAAGTCAGATGAAGACTGCTGGAAATGAGCTACTTCAAAGTTTCTCTACTCAATGTTTCTTCCTACATCACCTATTTTCTTGGCACTTTCTAATGTGTTGGATGAAAAACAATCTTTCTTCTTTTCCAAAGTCTGATGGACACCTATACCTGGATAAAACTCTGAATCTTGAAACTCAGTTTGTCCTAAATAGAATTCACATTTCCTCCTCAACAGCAGAGACAAACAACAATTTCCTTAGGCCTAGGATTGTTGCTCCCTTCTCGTGTCTGTTAATGGACCACAATCCCCCACAGCTTCTTCAATTGCTGCAAGTATTCCTTGGACTCTACTTACACGTGACCTGTCCTCACACCTAACACTATAGTTTAAACCCATATAACTTCTTATAATAACCTCTTTATCTTTTCCCTTGCTTTATATTGACATCGCATTCATTTCTCCCCCCTCCATCCTGCTTCCTGCAAAGTGAATGTTGCCTAGCCCACAAGGACCAGGACTCCATCCTAAGGAAAGGAACCTGGATCCTGAATGCTGCGTAGAGTAGAGCTGTCATACTAGCCTGGGACTACATGGTTTTTACCTTAACCTAAACTTATGAGAACTCTGGGTAATTTAAACAGAATAGCTCCTTTGGGAATAAACAGATATATGCAAATATAATTTCAGATTAGTAGTTAACGTAAAAAATATTAATAACATTCTGAGTTACAGTCCTGCCACTTTACTAAAAGCTGTCTCATAGGTTACTGGTCATAAAATTCTTCTTTTTTTGTATTGAAATCATCAGCCAGACATCCATTCTTCAAAATTTTTATTCTCTTGGCTTTGGCAGTAAAGTCATCACCTGTGGTAGACAGAGTAATGACACCTTTCACCCCACAAAGTTGTCTATGTTCTAATCTCTGGAACCTGTGTATGTTACCTTTCATACCAAAAGGGACTTTGCAGGTGGGATTAAGTTAAGGATCTTAAAATGGGGAGATTATTCTGGATTATGCAGGTGGGCCCAATATAATGACAAGGGTCTTTATAGAAGGGAGATAGGATGGCCAACAATCATATGAAAAGATGCTCAATGTCACTAATCATTAGATAAATGTAAATCAAAACCATGCTGAGATACCACTTTACACCCATCAGGATTGCTACTCCTAAGAAAACAAAAATGAAAACAAAACAGAAAACAGAAAGTGTTGGCAAGAATGTGGATAAATTGGAAGACTCATGCTCTGTTTTGGGAATATAAAATGGTACAGCTGTTATAGAAAACAGTATGGAGTTTCCTCAAAAAATAAAAAATAGAATTACCACGTGATCCAATAACTCCACTTCTGGGTATATACCCCCAAAGAATTGAAAGCAGGGATTTTAGGAGATGTTTGTATACTCATGTTCATAACAGCATTATTCACAATAGCCAAAAGGTGGAAGTGACGTGAGTGTCCAACAATTTAACATTTAAACAAAATATGTCTATCCATGCAGTGGAAATTATTCAGTTTTAAAAAGGAAAGAAATTCTGACATATGGTATGACATGGATGAACCTTCAAGACATTATGCTAAGTGAAATACACCAGACACAGAAGGACAAACATTGTATGATTCCATTTATATGAGGTATCTAGAGTAGTCAAATTCATAGAAACAGAAAGTAGCATTGTGGTTGCCAGAGGTTAGGGGGAAGGGGATATGAGGAGTTGTTATGTACGGAGTGTAGAGTTTCAGTTTTGCAAGATGAAAGAGTTCTGGAAATTGGTTGAACAACAATGTGATTGTATTTAATAATGCTGAACTGTATCTTTAAAAATGGTTAAGAAGATAAATTTTATGTTATGTGCATTTTACCACCTTTAAAAAAATAAATTAGGTTTTCTAATGAAAGAAAGAGAGGGAGGGAGGAAGAAAGAAAAGAAAACAAAGAAAAGGGAGGTAGGAGAGTCAGAGTTGGAGAAGTAGATGTGAGGATGGAAGCAGAGGTTGGAGTGATGGTGGGCCACAAGCCAGGAATGCTGGCAGCCTCTAGAAACAAGAAAAAGCAAGGAAGCAGATCCTCCTCTAGAGCCTCCCAAAGGAACACAACTCTGCTGACACCTTGATTTTAGCTGCGTAAGACCCATTTTGGACTTGAGTCTTTCAAAATGCAAGATAATACAGTTGTGTTGTTGTAAGCCACTAGGTTTGTGATAATTTGTTACAGCAGCAATAGGAAACTAATACTTCACCTGATTTTCCTAAAGTCATATTTTATATTGAGTTTTCTTATGAATTACTTGGTGCTATTTATAATTAGTTTTAATTTTGTTACTGAACATAACTATATTCTTTCTAATGCATATTATTTCCAAAAGTCTGACTTAGCAAATGTTGAAGTGGTCAGGGAGCAGAACCTCAACCAATAAACCTCCAACCCTTACTTGCATCAGGTTGTGTCAACCAAGAGGATATTATAATAGCCTCCTCTAAATTTATTTTAAAACCAACAACAAAAGCATTAGTAAAGTTTCCACAAAACATTCCCAACAATAAAAATGTTTACATCTCAAAATCTGAGTTTTGAGTTAAGGATAACTGTCCCAAATTGCGGGGTGGGGGAGGGGGAGGTTGCGGGGTGGGGGGAAGTTGGAGAGTGGAATCAATGGTGATGAGGAACACAGGCTTTAGAGCTATTTAGCTTGAGCTAGATACCAGCACTGCTACTTCCTGTCTGACCATAGGCAAGAGTTTCAATTTAATTACTGAAAACAGTGATAATTTTAGAGTTACTGTGAGCATTAAATAATACATCTGATGTCAAGTGCTTAGCCAGTGTCCTTGGTACCTATTAAGTACTCAATAAAAGTTGCTGCTGTGTTAGTTCTTGTTATGATTTCCATGACTCTTGATTATGAAGCTGAGTCCAGAGTGAGCAGGTTTTGCTGTTTTCTCTATACTGTCCACACTGTAACGTCCCCTCACAGATTGCCAGGCAAATGCCTGATAGCTCTCTCCCATGGTTGAACCCTGAGTCAAAAGAGTACTTGAAATACTGCCAATAGCCTGACATGGAGGTGAGAAATGAGCCATTCAACTTCTTGCAAAACCTATCTGTACACAAAAAGTCAACTGCACAGGTCTCCTGGCTCTAAGCTAGAATTCCAACAATGAGATAATACACACTCTCATGACTACCATTACCAATGATAGTCATTTAGGAGGAGACACTTTGAACATAAACATTTAAAACACCACCAAGCACCAAGCAGATCTATATGAACTGATATATCATGATATCCAAAATATATTACCAAGTGGAAGATGTAAGCTATAGGATTGATTAAAAGCACAGTCTGATCCAATTTTTTATAAAAATATCATTGTATGGGGACTTCCTAGGTGGCGCAGTGGTTAAGAATCCTCCTGCCAATGCAGGGAACACGGGTTTGAGCCCTGCTCCAGGAAGATCCCACAGGCCACGGAGCAGCTGAACCTATGCGCCACAACTATTGAGCCTGAGCTTTAGAGCTCGTGAGCTACAACTATTGAGCCCGTGTGCTGCAACTACTGAAGCCCACATGCCTAGAGCCCATGCTCCACAACAGGAGAAGCCATGGCAATGAGGAGCCCGTGCACCACAACGAAGAGTAGCCCCCACTCACCGCAACTAAAAAGAAAGCCCACACACAGCAAAAAAAGACCCAACACAGCCAATAAAATAAATAAATAAATTTATTAAAAAATATATATATATATCATTGTATGTATTTATATACATAGACAAAAATCTGAAATATGCACTTTCTATGCTGTCCTAGTTTTCATAAACATATGTTATAATGTGTATGTTTAACTTTAGCAACCAGAAAACTGACAAAGATAAATTTTATTGCCACAAGCACTTTTAAGTTTAGTGTGCCCTCAATTTTTATTGAGGATTGATACAAAAAAATGACCATGAGAAGAATTTGCATATTCTTCAAAACTGCCTGTATCAGTCCTTACTGGTAATCCAGAAATCCAGCCTGAAGTAAGTAAGCATAAGAAGGAAATGTATTGGCCCACATCACCAAAGAACAGGAAGGGTGATCTGATCTGGCCTGAGAGAACTTAGATATGGCCAAGATTGGCTAATCTGCCTCCACTTCTGTTTATCTTTGCACTTCCCTGCCATGGCCTCATGCAGCTCCATGCTTACATTATTATGACTTCCTGACAAGAGAGGAAAGTCTTTTCTCTGCAATTTCCAGTTAGGAAAGTCCCAGAGAAGGATTCTTTTCTTTTTTTTTAAGAACTTTTATTGAGATATAATGGACATATGATAATTTGACACTTTAAATATATGCAGTTTATCGTATGTCCATTGTATCTCATTAAAAGTTCTTAAAGGAAAAAAAAGTGTACAATTTGATGTTTTTTCTTATTAGTAATGTATATATGGCAATCTCAATCTACCAATTCATCCCACCCCAACACCCCCCCACTTTCCCCCCTTGGTGTCCATGTGTTTGTTCTCTACATCTGTCTCTATTTCTGCCTTGCAAACTGGTTGATCTATACCATTTTTCTATATTCCACATATATGCGTAAATATACAATATTTGTTTTTCTCTTTCTGACTTACTTCACTCTGTATGACTGTCTCTAGGTCCGTCCATGTCAAGAGAAGGATTCTGATTGGCCTGGCTGGATTAGGGACCAGTCACTGTGGCCAGATGTGTGAGGTCTTCTGATTGGCATCGCCTTTACCTCCCAAGATCCATGGGGTTGGAGTTAGGGAAATGGCTGTCTTAGTACATAACAAAGCCCCGTAGACTAGACGGTTTGTAAATGACAGATATTTGTTCCTCACAGTTCTGGAGGCTGGAAGTCCCATATCAGGGTGCCAGTATGGTCAAGGTTCTTGTGACAGCCCTCTTCCAGGTTGCAGACTGCCAACATCTTGTGTCCTCATGTGGTAGAAAGAGAGTGAGCTAGCTCTCTGGCCTCTTCTTTTGACGACATTAATCCTATCCACAGGGGCCCACCCTCATGACCTAATTACTACCCAAAGTCCTCATATCCAAATACCATCACATTGGTGATTAGGGCTTCAACATATGAATTTTGATAGTGATACCACGCAGGGCCCCGTGGGGCTCCTGGGCAGAAAGCCTTTCTGTGTCCCCCATTTCTTTGTTTATAGGAAACAGCCTTCATTCAGCCTCCATAACCTTCCCGGAGTTCCAATGAGCAGATTCAAGCAGTTGTTAATTAGGGAAGGGTGGGGATATAAGACCAGGGAGAAACAAACAGTCAAGAGCAGCTTTGGGGTAAGGTGCTGTTTTCCTATCAACGGATACACACAAAAATATCTTTGAGCTATTTTGCAGGTACTAAAACCCCTTCCGGATAGGAGAAGTTAATGATTAATGGTGGTATGCTGTCCACAAGCATGTAGACCCCAGATCTATTGAACCTGAAGGCTGATGATGCTGACTCCTACTTACCTCACCACCAACCCATCAGAAGAATGCAAGACTGTTACTGCCTTGATCCTTATCACATACCCCTGACCCCGAGACCCAACTATAAGACCTCTCCCTATTCCCCAGGCCCTAGCCTACTGTGCTCCCCCTTTACTGGCAAAGTAATAAAGCTATCCTTTTTTGCTTCACCCAAAACTCTGTCTCCAAGATTTGATTTGGCACCGGTGTACAGAGAAGCTGAGCTTTCAGCATCAATAGGAGGACACAAGCAGTCAGCCCATAACAATTGCATTTCCCAAAAGAAGGATTGTCCTGTTCTGGGCAAATGGAGCCATATACTTTTACTGCTAAAGACACTGCCAGGATGCATTCCAGCATCTGTTGTAAAAGTTCCTTGGTGATCATTAAACTAAGGCTCAGAAACAGGAAGTGTCAGCATGCTTGGGTAAGATGGGAGACTGAGGGACTCTGTTTAACAGAATAGCATCTGTAATTAGCGATAGCCAGGGACGAGGTTAGAAACCTAGGCTGACAACAGATAGTAAATAGACCATAAGGGCCAGTCTAAGAAATTTGGCTGCACAAAAACATTTCTTTTAAAGTATAATTACGGGTAAGTTTGTTTTTAATCCCAAAGTCTTTAAGGTCTTGAGATCCTCAATTTCAAAATTTTCAAAACCTTGGTTTTTAGGAACAGAAGCCTCACTATTGGAAAGGGAATGCTATACGCAAATTTTAAAATGAATCTGTTAAACATATATTGGTGACAGGACTGATGACATTAGGAATTCTATCAAGAAGTATGTATTAGTCAGGGTTCTCCAGAGAAACAAAACCAATAGAATATATGTGTATAGATGGATGGATGGATAGATATAGATAGATAGGTAGATTTATTATAAGGTGTTGGCTCATGCAATTATGGAGGCTAAGTACCACATTTGCCATCTGCAAGCTAGAGAGCCAGAAAAGCCAGTGGTGCAGTTAGAAGGCCTGAAAACCAATGTCAAACACAAATTGGCACTTGCCATGGGCACTTGCCATCTATCTCTACAAGGATTAAGTCCCACATGCTGCTGCAGCTGCTAACTTTCAACATCCCCTGAAGGGCATTCAGGGTGGAGACCAGGAATGAGGCACTCTGTGCTTTGGAAAAATGGGTGGAACAGATCTACAGATAGTTAGATCTTTTCAGGAGCTGATTTTGTGAGCCAATCCTTGCATCTCCTCATATCTAGAAAAGCACTAAATCCCTTCATGGTGATGTCTGCTCCTTGCCACTAGCAAAAACCCTGTACAAAAATATGTGTTTGATTGCATGTACTCCTCCTTCACCAAGATTACATATATACTGACCTCTCCCCTACTTCTTTGGAGCAGTTTCTTAGAGCTATCTGAAATGCTATCTCTGGGGCTGAAGTCCTCATTTTGGCCCAAATAAAACTTAACTTGCAACTCTCACGTTGCGTGTTTTTTAGGTCAACATCAGATTGCTGATGGTGGAGATTCCAGTCTGAGTCTGAAGGTCTGAGAACCAGCAGTGCCAAGGGCAGAAGATTGATTTCCCAGCTCAAAGGTTGAATCCAGCCTTCCTCTGCCTTTTTGTTCTATTCAGCCCCTCAGTGAATTGGATGAGGCCCACCCACAGTGGGAAGGACCATCTGCTTTACTCGGTCTACAGATTTCAAATGCTAATCTCTTCCAGAAACACCTTTTCAGACACATCCAGAAATAATGTTTAAGCAGATATCTAGGCATCACATGATCTAGTCAAGTTGATAAGTAAATTAGCTATCACAATACCTTTACATCCCTACTATAGTTCTGAATTTTAACCAGTGCCAGCTGAATAACCTTTGGTCTGAAAAGATTTCATCCTGTGGAGTTCATAGAAAGCCCTTTGTTTTGACAAATGTTGTAATTATATCAGTAATTTTGGAGGTGGCTTATGCTTAGCACACTTTTGACCTCTGCAGATGTGTTCCCTGGCTTCAAAATGGACTTTGGAGAATAGGCAAACAGATCACTTCTTGGAAAAAGAAAAGAAAAGGAAAGAAGAGAGGCGTGCACTGGCGAGAGAGATACTGGATTTCAAAGATACAAAGATAATGATCACACAGTAGATAGAAACATAAATCAGTGCTTGTTTATCAGGTTATAAATAGCCTTGTCTTTCCCCAATGCCATGGCCATTGTGTTCCTGGGAAACCTCATGTTATTTAACGTGTACCAGGCAAATAGAGTTAACTGTATCCACTGTGACAGCTCTGTTTCACTAGCACAGCTTAGCTCAGTGGGAATTCTGCAGAAAGACTTCAAGCAGGGCTGAGCTTTGTCTTTTGTGGATGTGCCAATTGAATTTCAAGAAGAACACACCATAAATTATAACCAGTGCCTTTTGGTGATTGTATGTGGCAGTACAATACACTGCAGCTTCTTTTTTTTCCTAGAAATCATTGAGAAGTATTAGAGTTTTCCTTTCTTTAATCCAGTTTTTGAATGACATATGTAGAATGTAGAACAGGTCATATGTAGTATTTTGTGTCACACATGAACAGGTTGGGAAGGGTAACAACTGTGATAAAGGGTGAGAAAGCTCAGGTAAGGGGAAGGAGATGATAAGAGAGATTTTTATAATTTATGAAGATGTGAGCACTTTTTTTTTTTAAACCAAAAGAGGTATCAAGAAGTGTTTAGTTAGCTCTGTTCTTCATGGAATAATGCTTTATGTGATCCCATGTAAATCACAGTAATAATAACAATGAGAGTATAGTTAGTTTTTACTGTGTGCTACTCAATATTCTAAATATTTTACCCGTATTTTAATTTACCTAACACTCACAATAACTCTATGGGATGGCTACTATTGTTATTCCCAGCTTATAAAACTACAGAGGCATAGAAAGGTTAACCTATTTGCCCAAGGCATACAGTAAACAGTGGGGCTTGCATGAGCACTCAGGCAGAATGGCTCCAGAGCCCTGGCTCTTAACTGCTATGCCACACAACCTGATTAGTAATTTTTCCATTTGCATAGACCTTTGTATTCTAGAAGATACTTGTACACTAATTATCTCTTATGCATAAACCCTGAATGTCACAGAATGCTAAGCACATGGCAAAGGCTGGGTTAAAATACAGATCTTCTGAAATGAAGTCCACACTCATTCTCCCAACCCATAGTTCTCTCTTTAAAGTCAGGAAAGACTCTAAACCAACAATTCCACTTTTGGAACTTAGTCTGTGAAAACATGTATCCAAGGGTGCAAAAATATATATAAAAGAGAGTTCTTTCAAGCACTATTTGTAATATCGAAAAAAGAAAAAAAGAACAACCCTGGAAATGATCTAAATGTATATCCATAGGGAAATGGTTCAACAAATTATGGTATAAACATGGTATTCTGTCTTGTGTTAGGATGTGGGTTTATATGCACTGACATAGAATGATGTTTGTGTAATATTTTTTAAGTGAAAAGAACACCTTGAAAAGAGTAAATATAGCATAAAACCATTATTTTGAAAAATCCTAGACACATATGTATGTTTTCATTCCTTCAATAAATATTTGCTGAGCACTTACTATGTACCAAGCACTGCTTTATTTATTTATTTATTTATTTAAATTTTTTTGGCTGCTCTGTGCAACATATGGGATCTTAGTTCCCCAACCAGGGATCGAACTGGTACCCCCTGCATTGGAAGTGTGGAGTCTAAACCACTGGACTGCCAGGGAAGTCCCTACCAAACACTGCTTTAGAAACTGGAGATGCAGTGCTGATTACAGTCGAGTCTGTGCCCCTTATGGGTGATGGACTCTAGTGAGAAAAACTGAACAAGAAAGTGTTTAAATACTTGAAAGTTATTATGAATACCTTGAAGAGAACTCAGCAGTGTGTAAGGTAGGTGTGTGACAGCTACTTGAGGTCCTGTAGGAAGGCATATTTGTGAAGGAGCAGCAAGTGAAGATGCCAAAGGAGAGTGTCCCAGACAGAAGGGACAGATAATTGAAGGTCCCTGCATGGAAGGAGCTTCCCATAGCCTAGAAAGGCTAGTGAGCCTGGGGCGTAGGGAGTGAAAGGAAGGGGCTTAAAAGTGGGGAAGATCACATAGAGCCATAAGATGAGAGAATTAGGCTACATAATCTCCAGGCTCCTTAAACTCTACAATTCTATAAACTGAATTTGTTAAGATTTCAAATTTATGAATGTGGTCTTTGTGTCACCATGGTGTCACCATCCCTGCTGGGTTATTAGGGTAGTGGCACAGTCTAATGGAGTACACTGCCACTTTGTAATCAGTTAGACCCTCACAGTCTTCTCTTCGGCAAGGTATCATGGTAGCCGAATTCCTTACCAGAACATAATAGCAAAAACAGGGGCCTGGTGTGGGGCATGTCTTACCTAAACTCTGGGGTGAACTCATCAAACCTCCCCAGCCCATAGCAGAGAGCGTGGCTCTAGTAATCACACGTGCTTAGCCCCAGCCAGCTTTTCTCTCCATCACAGACTCACAGATTCTCTCTGTGGGTCAGTTCAGGTCCTCCAAGAGACAGACGCCAAGATCAAATCAGAGAATTAATGTGCAAGAGAGTTAATGGAGGAAACACCTGTAGAGCCTAAAGCAGGTGAGAGCATCAGACTGTGAAAGGAGAGAGGAAAGGGAGATTAGGGAGCAAGAGCTTTGGACAGTGGGGGCATCCCCAAGAAAAGAGAGCCTGTTAGAGGAATTCTGCATCAGGCAGAAATGGCCCAGCTGCAGTAGCCCCGGTGGGCTCAGGCTGGGAAAGGCCAGGCAAGTGTGACGGAGACATGCTGTTTGGTGGATCCAAAGTTGTGGCCACTGGAAGCTGTGCTCCCTGCAGTAGGTTCTTTTAGAGGGAGGTCGGAGCAGCACTTGTCTATGGCCACCATATTCTCTTTCTGCTTCCTGTACCCACCATCTTCATGCAGCTCCCTCCACTGTAGACACTTTCCCCACCATCCCCTTCTCGTACTGGTACCTGATGATCTGGCCATATTACATTCCACAGAGCTCCCAGACACTTTGTGAATTGTACCCATTTTTTGCATGTCCTAGAAAACCTCTGCAAAGCTTTCAGAACTTTTGGTCTTGATGTAATTGGTCAAATTTAAAATTTCACATAGTTGTGTTAAGCATATAGTTTGGTGATAATGTTTCAACACCTCTGTCAATCTCTCTATTTTTAAGTTGGTATATCTAGATCGTTTGCTTTTAGTGTAATTATTGGTATGTTAGGACTTCAGTTTGTTTCTTAGCTTTTGTTCTCTGTCTATTTGTTTTCTGTGTTTTTTATTTCTTAGTTTTCTTTTTCCTCCATTCCTGTGGATTGCTTGAACTTTTCTTTTAGAACCACTTTTCCTGTATAGTGCTTTTTGAGTATATGTCCTTGTTAGCTTTTTAAGTGATTTCTCTAGGTAGTACCTTATCTTATTACTGTCTAATATTGTCAACATTTTAGCAGTTCAAATGAAATATAGAAACTTAAATCCCTTGCCCTCCCCACCTATAATATAAATGTCTTAAATATTTCCTCCACATAGAGAACCGCATCAGACAGTGTTATATTTTTTGCTTTAACAATCAAACTTAACTTTGAAAATCAAGAGAAGGAAAGACTATTGTATTTATCCGTATTTTTGCTTGTGTGTGCTTTCTTCCTTCCTAATGTTCCAAGATTCCTTTAAAAACATTTTCTTTCTGTTTAGAAAATTTTCTTAGCCTTTCTTTTTAGTGCAGTTCTATCTGCGAGCAAAAAATTCTATTAATTTTCCTTCATCTGAGAATATCTTGATTTACCCTTCATTCCTGAAGGATATTTTCTCTGAATAGAAAATTCTGGGTTGACAAGTTTTTTCTTTCAGCACTTGAAAAATGTCATGCTACTTGCCTTTTGGATTCCATGTCTTATTTTGTGAAATTTGCTGTCATTCAAATTGTTTTCCCCTATAAGGGAATATTGTTTCTTATTAGGATTTTTTCTGTCTTTAGTTTTCTGAAGTTTGACCATGACAGGCCTTAGTGTGAATTTTTTTGGGTTTAACCTTTTGAGGTTTGCTCAGCTTTTTGAATCTGTACATTTACGTCTTTTGCCAACTTGGAGAAGTTTTCAGTCACTATATAGTAAGGGACCTTTCCAGCCCAGTACTCTTTCTCCTCTTCTTCCAGGACACTGGTGTTAGATATTTTGTTTTAGTCACATAGATTCCCTAAGGCTCTGTTCATTTTTATTTTTCAATTTATTATGTCTCTGTTATTCAGTTGAGTAATTTCTATTGTCCTATCTTCAGGCTCTTTGATTTTTTATTGTCTCCTATATTCTGCTATAAGTCCATCCATTGGGATTTATTTTATTTCAGTCACTGTGATTTTCAGTTCTAAAATTTCCATTGTTTCCTCTTTCTTTGCTTTTTTAAAAAAATATCTTTTAATTTGCTTCATATGTGCTTATAATTGCTAGCTGAAGCATTTTTATCATGGCTACTTTAAAATTTTTCCCAGATAATTCTAATATCTTTGTCATCTTGGTGTTGGCATCTATTGATTGCTTTTTTCATTCAGTTTGAGATCTTCCTGGTTCTTGGTGTGATGAATAATTTTCTGTTGAAAGCTGTTTATTTTGGGCTTTTATATGATAAGACTCTAAGTCTTGTTCAAACCTTCCGTTTTAGCTGGCTTCTGCTGACACCACTCTGGCAGGTGTCAAATTAAATCCAGCGTGAGCCCAGCAGATAAATGGGGAGCTGCTGCCTCATTTTGCCAGGGGTGGGGTGAGAAGCCCAGATTCGCCACTCGGCCAACCTCCGTTGACCCCTGAGGGGGAGGATTCCTCAGTACTGCTGGGTAGAGCTGGGTGTTCTTGACCCCCTCTTGGCCTGTACTACACACCCTGTGGGAAGGGGTAGGAGTGTTTCTGCTCCCCATGTGGCTTCTACTGCACCATAGAGGGAGGTGGCTTCATTATGACCGGGCAGTGGTGAAGATCCTGACTCTCCTCCAGGCCTCCTTGGAGCCCCTGCTACCAGCCCAGTGAGGGGAGGGAGGGATGCCTCATTACTACAAGATGGGGGTGGAAGTCCAATCTCCCCATGTGGTCTCCAATGACACCACATGTCTAGATGGTGGTGGGGGAAGGAGAGAAGGCAAGTTTTAGCTTCTGCTTGGTATTCTTGGGTACCCTATTACAGGCTGGTGAGGGTAGAGGTCTAGGCTTCTTTGGCTGGTTAGGGTGGAAATGAGATCATAGATTTTTTGGGTTTTGTTTTTTGTTTTTCTGTGGTACTTGACTGGAGTTAAGTAGCTATTGTCTAAAAGTTTCTCTTCTGCTGGACGACATTTTTCTTGGTTCTTTGGCTGGAGAACATAGGCTTAATGTATGCTGGTTTCCATTTCTGAGTTGCCGGCTTCCTCAGCTTCAAGTCTGAGGTATATGAGGCAAAAAATACACTCAAGACACTAATTACAGTGTCATTCTTTGAGTCCCAAAGTCTTTAGCTTGTCTTTCTTCTCTACCCCTTCAGCGTCTTCTTTTGTTTGTGTTATATTGAATGCCCAGGGTTTTTTGTTTGTTTGTTTTTTGTTTTGTTTTGTTTTTTTGTCCAGGGTTTTTGATTATATTTAGCAGGACAAATAGGGAAAAGTATGCTTGCTCCATCCTTCTGGAAGCAGAAGCCCTCTCGTAACATTTTTGAAAAGGTAAAATGTAAGAATGAAATCTAGTGTCAGCCTAGTCTTTTGTTTCCTCAGGAAGCCCCCAGGCCCTGCAGCAGGGATTGCCCAGGAGGAAGTGAGGAGGGGGAGTGGAGGACTCTACTATCACAGGCTGACTCCTCCTGGGAAGCAGACTCTGACTTGGAGCTAGAGTGCAGGAAGCTACGTAGGTGGCATTTTGGGGATCAGCACCCATGGACAAGAAGGGAAGGGAAGAGAGCAAGTTTGCGTAGACGGAGGTGTCAAGTCCGCCCGGAAACCTCAGGAGACCCTACAGAGCATTCTGAAGATGGGATGGGCTTTCAGTGCTGTCCCAAGTTGGGAAAAGAGGGTCAGGTCTTTATACCCCTACATCATCAGTCAAGGGATGGGTGTCATCCAAAAAGAGATGTGTCTTTTGGCAAGGCAGTTTTCTTCATTCAGCCCCCTGGAGGGGGCTGACAGTTAAGGGTGGTCTGCCAACAGTGCTCCAGCAGCTGAGAAACCAGTCTTTCATCCCAAAGGAAGGACACTCTGGGTGACACATTCACAGCTTTTGTCACATGTACTTCTCTGTACTGGGCCAGTGACAGAGAGCTCTGATTACTGTCCTTAAGTTGTGGCCAGATCTGGGGTTTGTTGGTTCCTATTGATTTTCTATGTTTTTGATCAATATTTTCAAGGGTAAGCCTCAGACACAGAAGGTTTTCTCTGAACACACAAGGCCAGATTCCAGCAAGGAACGCAGGGTTCTCACCCTGCCCTGACCCATTGTGTCTGGCTCCAGCCAATTTTGCTTCAATTTAAACTCCTTGCATTAAGACTGAGCTGCCACCTTTAAAGACATTATTGCTAACCATACTAATAACATGACTATCGTTTATTGAGCGTTACCACTTCTCTGTCAATTTACATATTTTATAGTATTGAGTGCTCACAACCACTCAATTTGGTAGGAATTATTATTTTGCTAAATAGCTTGCCCCAAATCTACAAGATGCCAAGAAACAGAGTCAGAATCAAACTCTTGTGCTTTTTCCATCATTCTGTGCCATCTGCCTCCCATTCACTAGGGTCACAGGCGGCTCAACAGGGCCATTATTATGTAACACATTCACTTTACGCTCTGTACAAAATGAGACTGTCACATGCAATTTCAATTTTAAAAAAGAATTTGGAAGGAAATATTTCAAAATATATAATTTGGTTATCTCCAGAATGTCAGGGCTACGGGTGATTTTGTTTCTTTCTGTACTTTTCAGTGTTTTCTTTTGCCAGAACATATATTATAGGTATAAATAGGAGAAAGACGTTAAAAAAAGAAAATAAACAGGCGAAAAAGATGATTGTTTAAAAGTGAAGCCAGCTGTCAGTGGGCAAAGTGTGAAAGAAAAACAACAGGGTCCAAGAATAGACACAACTTATATACTCTGTCCTCATTTGTAGAAATGATTCCACTTAAGTAGTGGATGAGTTTCTGAAATGTTGGTTCTAAATCAGTGTTTTTTAAGTTGAAGCCTATTTTAAGTACGATAGGGGAAGTACTTATGTAAGTAAATATTGTAGTAATTCTGTTTGTAAAGTGTGGACGAAAAATGTTGCCTGCCATATCAAAAACAGAGGATGTTGCAGCCATCAAGCCATCAGCCACAGCAGCGGCACCCGGCCCCCTCCATGTGCACCACGAGGGGATTCAGGATGGAGAACAGCAGGATCCTGGCGCTAGATATTTAAGGTGCGTATCAAAGGAATGATTTCAATAAGCCCAGACTATTGCATCTTCCCATACATAGGAAAGCACCAAATCCATTAACATGAGATGTTTGGTTTTTCTTTAATTAACAGTAAACTTTTGATGTTCCAACTATCGGGTTTTTGTTGCAAAAACTCCTGTATATTCTGGCTCCTTCTTTCCCTCTTCCAAACATTCCCTCGAAGCTTTCTGAGAGGCTGTCTCTTGGCTTAAGTCCTTAGTGTATCCACCGAATAAAATATAATTCTCAACTTTTAGGTTGTACATTTTTTTTCAGTCGACAAAAGTTACAATATATTTATTTACACTTCATAGTTTACAAAGCATTTTAATATACACTCCTAGTTTGACCCTTCCAACATCGACGTGTGAGGCATTGCCTTCTTTCGTTAACAGGCAACAAAACAGCCTGAGATTCAGAATTTTCAGTGCATTTGATTTCGGATTCAGGCAGCAGTAAGCGAAGCAGCAGCTTGCAGCAAGCAGCAGAGAGCAGAAGCTGGAAACAAGATCTTAATTCTTAGTTCCCAGATTGGGAGTCCTAACTATTGGACCGAAGGGGCCAGTGGCTAGGGCCTGGGTCCTTAGTTCTTGCCTGCCTTGAGAAGAATGAATTTAGGCAAGGAGGCAGAAGTAAAGAGAAAAGTAAAAAAGTTTATTGGAAAAGACAAGTACATGTGGAAAGACGCACGGGTAAGCTCGGGGAGAGTCCCCAGAGTTGCACCTTTGGGGAATTTAAATTCTTTATAAAGGGGTAGTCTTCCGGATCTTTGTCTTCTTCTTAGCCAATCATATTGTTTTGACCCCAGGGTTAATTTGCCTCTCGACCCTTCCCTGGGTGCTCACGCACCCCTCAATTAAGATGGATCCTGTTGCAAAGGCCGCTGGGAGGGAGATAGCAAGACTTATTATATGGTCTGGCATCCCCTGCCTTTTTGACCCCATGAAGGCTTTTACGCATGCATAGTGTCTCCCCGTCCCAAAGATGGGGAGTGTATGACCTCTTGATCTCTTAATAGGGTTTGGTCCCTCTCTGTCCCTGGCATAAAGCTGTCCAAATGTCCAGTTATTTACCCTATTTCTGTTGCTGTTGCTTATATCGAGGTGCAGATCTCAAAATATAGACAGGAGTCCAGTCTTAAATATGTAATCCGGAGCCCAGCTGTCTCTTGCCTTAGGAAAAGTAAACAGGGAGCTGGTAATGGATGTCCGGCCTGGAGCTCATCTTCTTCTCACCCCAGAGGTGTGAACAGGCCAGTTTTAAATGCCTGGCCTGGAGCCCATCTATCTCCTACCTCATATTGACCAGTACAGCTAGGAAAAAAAATCCATCTAGGACAAAAATTCATGTCTTACGACTGCTCAACCTGGTCTTCTTTCCGCTATACCAGTCTTGAATTTAGTTACCTACAAATAATAATTTCCATGTCTACTTGACATGAATTTGTTTCAAAAGCATTTCTTTCATCAATTTCTTCTCAAGCTATTGAGTGCCTGCTCTGTGCTAGGCCTCCTCCCTTGACTGGGGACACAGCAGGGCATGAAACAGACAAGAAGACCTAATCTCTTGGAGTTTAGAGTCTTTGGGCCAGGGCTTGGGGTGTGGGACAGAGAACGGATGAAGCAGCATTAGGTCAGATGGTGGCTAAGCCTGATGAAGATGGCAAGCCCGATGCTAGGGCAGAGAGAGACTCATTGGGATGTGGGTGTGGGGTCACTTCAGGAAGGGATTTCTGGGGGTCCTTTCAGAGGAGGTTGTATTTGTGCTGTACCTGGAAAAGGAAGCCAGTGATGATTGGGAGGTTAGAGTATCCCAGTAAGAGGAAACCGTAAGAGCAAACTCTCTGAGGTGGTGGGTAGGAACTTGGTTTGTTTGAGCAACCAAAGGAAGGTCTGTATGACTGGAGTGGGGGCTCTTGCAGGGCCAGTGGAGTATGGCTAAGAATTTGGCCCATGACTTACTTTTGACCTCCCACAAAGCAGGGAAGGCGGCCAGCTCTTCCCTGAGGCTTTTGTGTGAGTGATAGCCAACAAGGTCTGGTGGGTTCCAGGCCTGGTCCTGGCATTGACTCCACCCTGTTCTTGGGCAAATGGCTCCCTGCATTTCCAGCCTCAATTTACCCACCCATGAAGTGAGAGGTTATTGAAACTTCAGAAATGCTTCTCTCAGTGGGTGGGAGTGGGTGGGAGGGGGACTCCAAGGAGCTCTGATTCTTTAGGTCTCAGGGAAGAAAAAATTCAGTGAGGGCAAAGTGATAGACAAGAAGTGATTTATTAAAATAGGATGCTTGTGAGGTTTACAAACAGATGGGCAAGAGGGTGCCACCCTGAGAACTTAGTGGGTTATATTTATAATCAAAGGAAGAGTGGGGAGGGGGAGAGGAACACCTTCTTCCTCATTCTTGAGTAGATGTCAAGCTTCCATAATCAGTTCCTCTTCCATATCAGGCAGGGGAGTTTTCTTGTACCAATACCTATATGGTCAAGCTGGGGCTGTCATGGCACAAGGGAAATGAGCAAAAAGGTGGTAACATGTTAAAATATGGTAAATCATCTTGAGTTTCCATATAATGACAACTTTTCCTTATATTTTTGGTTTTAGTGTGTACTGAGGAGCATGTCCTAGGAACGTTTAGCTTACTGACCCCACTGGGCAGGATGTGGGTCTCATTCCACCAGTGTTTTATTGTTTGGGGCCTGTCTCATGCTTCTGTTGCAGGGTTTTGTGCTAAGCAAACCTACTTTTTTGAGTGATCATTAACTTACAGGAGTCTCCCATACTTTTTTCTTTACTTATGATCTGTTAGTGGGATTAACTATTTAATCACCTACTTTGTCCCTTTACTCTGTCCCTTTCATTATCACTGTCCTTCTCTACTACCGAATTCATCCCCCCACCCTCACCCCAAGATTATAAGTTCTGTGAAGACTGGAACAAGGTCTCTTTTTTACATACAACTTCTCTACACCCTCAGCCCATCCATCTACCCACATTCAAAAGCAGAGGCCATTTTTTGTTAAATCATGACAGATCAATTGGTACAGAAGGTAGAGGTTTAAGAAATACATAGGGGTTAGAATAAGCTGAATTTGTTGACTAATTGTAAAAACTGGCAGTAGGAGTAGTTATAAAAAGAAAAAGGAGGCATGTGTAGGCCCTGCAGCTGGCTCACTGCTAGCTCCCAACCAGCCCTCACCATCTGGGGTTTGGGGGGCAGAGCCCCATGCCAGTCCTCTCCCTCACTCAGATGAGTTGTTGGGAAGATATGTGCTACCTTGCCTGATAGGCTCTTTGAAAGTCTGGCTTCCTTCTCTGAAAAATTTAGTGAAAAGAAGGCGAAGATGATGTTTGCTCAGCTTTATCCTTAGGGATGAAAGAGCAAGTTTTCCAAATTTAAAACTGATCATTTATTCTCAGCTCTCCTGGGGCTCCCCATCACCCTCGGAAGGAAGTCTATTGTCCTTACGAAGACTTTTAAGGTCCTGTGCGTTCTAGCTCCTCTCTCTCCCCTCCCCCTCTCCAGCGTGTCCCCCCCGCACCCCCACCCCATGCCATTCTGTTCTCCCTGTCCTTCCTCCTTCTCTGAGTCCTGGTATCGGCCATCCTGACCTCTCTCCTGAAGCTGGGAACGCTTTCACCTTTCCCACTGACCTGAAGTCATTTTTATCCTCATCCCTCAGGTGTCAGTTTGAGTATGACTGCCCTGGGAGATCCCGTCTGGGACCCAGGTTCTTCTGCTCCAGCTTCCCACAGCCCTCCAAGTATCCACCCCTCTTGCATCTCATTGTGATTTGCCTTTAAAGCCCAGCCTCCCTGAGGCAGGGGCTCTCTTTGTCCTGTTCACAAGGGCAGTCTTCCTGCCTCGCCCAGTGTCTGGCACAGGGGACACAAATCTTTCCTGAATGGATGAACAAGTGAACCAGGAAGGCCTTTGAAGCTTTTCAGCATGGCTTAGATTTTAGGGTGAAATTTAGGGAATCTCTTGAACTTTGTTTTCTTTATTTGTGGCATTTGTTGAAATGAACAGAGCCTGCAGCTAGGAAGGGGAAGGCGAGATAACAGTAGCAATGGGAGGAGTACTTTTAAGCTCTTCACCGCAGGCTCTACTCTGTGCTTTTCACATGAACTGGGTGGGGGGAGAGGGGTCATAAATACTAGGTGGGAAGAAAATCACGATGTAAAGAAGGTGCTGGAAACCTCAAATAGAAAGGGAAGCAGGCTCAATCTGGGGTCTGCTGGAAGAAAGGGAGGGGGCCCCAGACTCTGGCTTCAGGGCTGGGAAGGGACTCTGAGTTGCTTGGTCAATAACAGGCAGCGTTTACCCAGTGCTGGCCAAATGCTAGGCACTGGGTTGAGTGCTTTATGAGCACGCGTCATCCAATAGGCAAAACAGCTCATTGAGGAAAAGGAACTTCCGAACAGGTATGTCACCAGCTCAATGTCATACAGCTGGTTACTGGCAGAGCTGTAACTTGAACCCAGATTGACTTCTGTCTTAGTAAATTCTGCCTGCTATAACAAAATACCGTAGGTTGGGTGGCTTAAACAACAGACATTTATTTCTCGCAGCTCTGGCAGCTGGAAAGTTTGAGATCAGGATGCCAGGATGGTCAGGTTCTGTTGATAGCCCTTTTTCCTGGCTTGCAGACAACTGCCTTCTTGTCTTCTTGCTGTGTCCTCACATAGCCTGGGGGGTTGGGGTGGATAGAGCAAGGTTGCATTGGTCTGTCTTTTCTTTAAGGACACTAATCTCATCAAGGGGACTCTACTCTCATGATCTCATCAAAACATATATTTTAAAAAAATCTTTATTAATTTACTGGCTGTGTTGGTCTCCATTGCTGCGCACTGGCTTTCTCTAGTTGCGGTAAGCGGGGGATGCTCTTTATTGCAGTGAGCAGGCTTATTGCGGTGGCTTCTCTTGTTGCAGACCACAAGCTCCTGGTACATGGGCTCAGTAGTTGTGGCGCACAGGCTTAGTTGTTCCATGGCATGTGGGATCTTCACAGACCAGGGCTTGAACCCCCGTGTTGTTGCAATGCAAATAGAAGAGACTGTTCTTTTTCCTCTTGAGAGCAAGGAAAACAAAGAGAACATCGAACAGGCTAGAGGAGAAAGATAACCTGGCCTGAATCATTCCTTGTTTTACTTTAGCTATCACTGATCTGTAGTCACTAAGATTTTTACTTCACAAAGTTAACTCCCTGATACTATACAAATTACATGCTGGCACCTATCACCCCTAACTCTGTGTGGGTTACATCCTGCCTCTCACACTCTAACCCAATTATGACTTAGCACCTGCATTCTGTAAGACTATTGTAACAAATCATCCTCTGTAGTTTGTTTTGCATTTCAGAAAGAAGGTCTGCAGCTGATAAATTGGAGGCAAATGGACAATTAACAGACTGCCGGACTCCAATTACTGGGTAGCTTGACGCCAACTATGACTATTTTGAAATAATGAGAAGGAAAAAAGAGTGCAAGATTCTCACCATCTGGACTCTTATCTTTTACCCAGACTGCGAGCCTTATGTATAAAATCTTCCCCGACTTCTGAGGAGGGTGGGGCATGGTTCTTGAGGCACTAGCCTGCTGCGTCTTTCTTTTGCCTGGAAAAGAAAAATAAAAGCCATCTCTCTCTTCCTTCAAAATCTCTATTCCGTCTCAGTATCTCTATTCAGCCTCGGTGACAGAGTAGCTGTTATTACGGTAACAGTGTCCCCTGCATTGGCAGGTGGGTTCTTAACCACTGCGCCACCAGGGAAGTCCCCATCAAAACATATTCATCTCCTAAAGGCCTCACCTCCAAATACCATCCCATTGAGAATGATTAGGTGTTATCAGGTCCAAGCTCACCCTGCTCACCGCATGACAGGCCAATGAATCAGAGACAAAGTGTTGAGGGAAGGAATATGACTTAATTTAGAAAGCCAGGTGACTGAGAAGATGGCAGACTAGTGTCTCCAAAACCCCATCTTATTGGGGTCTGGATGTCAGTTTCTTTATAGAATCAGAGAGGGAGAGGTGGGTAAGTAAAGTAAAAAGGGTTATCAGTCTTACAAAACATCTCCTGGAATGACTAGCCTCGGGCAAAGGGTTGTGTTAATTTCACAGGTGGGTAGGGTTCCCTGAGGCAGGCCATTGTGTATGATGAAAACAAGAAAAGCAAAGGTTAAAGTCAAAGAAACAGATCCAACATGAAGTCCAATTTAGCTCTTCCCTGCTACATAGGGTTTCCACACATGAATCAGGAGGACACAAACATTTGGTCCATGACAACCCTGACGTCCACATGCTCAGTGGGGGATTCCAAGTGGTCAATGAAGTACCAAGTTCTGGTTCACTTCTTGAATTAGCTGAATGCATTTACTTGAAGCATTGAGGCCATATTAGGGGTTTATACAAACAATATACTGCCCAGATCAGCAAGTCCAAGTCTGCAAGGGCAGATATAGGACCCACTTTTGTCCAGGTAGGAGATAGGTGATTTTAACGGAGATCCCTCTGTCTGGATGTTACTGTGTAGAGCTAAATCGGACTCCATGATTAAATCTGTTTCTTTGACTTTAATCTTTGCTTTTTGTCGCTTTTGTTATTGTAATCATACATGATAGCCTGCCTCAGGGAACCCTACCCACCTGTGAAATTAACACATCCCTTCCCCCGAGGCTAGTCATTCCAGGGGATGTTTTGCAAGACTGATAACCCTTTTTACTTTACTTCCCCACCTCTCCCTCTCTGATTCTATAGAGGAAAGTGGCATCCAAACCCTGGTAAGATGGTTTGTTAGGAGACATTATTCTGCCATCTTCACGGTTTGCTGGCTTTCCGAATAAAGCTGTATTCCTTGCCTCAGCACCTCATCTTTGATTCATTGGCCTGTCGTGCAGCAAGCAGAACAAGCTTGGACTTGGTAACAAGGAGACCCTCAGAGAATCCCCTGAGCTCCGCCTGGTCTCTTGATCCCAGATATTTTTGACTAGTGCTTCAAGTAATTTCTCTGCTCCCTGTTTGAACCTATTCCCTGTGACATCCACAAAGCCCAGTCTCTCCTATAAAAGCAAAAATTCTCTTTCTCAAGCTGTGTCTTATGTCCCCAGTCAGATGCCCGAGGTCTCTTCTTTCTTACAGTTTTTGCTTCCAGAGCCATTTCATCTCTCCAGATAGGGTCACCAACCCGTCCCTGTTTGCCCAGGACTTTTCTGGTTCTAGCACTGAAAGTCCTTTCTCCTAGGTCTCTGAGTAGATTGGGATGTTTGATAATTCTATACCAGGAAAGGGCAGAGGAGTGTTTTTTCCCATCTACACACCATTTCTTTAGCTCTCAATGTATACACCCTGTCTGATTGTGTGACAAACTTTCATCTTTGTTCCCAGTAGTTGGCAGGTTAAGAGGAATGTACTTTTGCAGACACGGTTGGCTGACCTGTTTCATGTCCGCATATCCCCTTTTGGACACTAGATGGCAGCCTCTCCTCCTTGTCTAAAGAAAGACTGTGACTATCACTTAACCGGCCTTTGCGAAGTGCTAGCCTTGCAGGAAAATCATGGGCCGTGGAGAGAAAGCGAAATATATTTATGTCTATGGGACAGACTGGAATAAGCAGATTAGTGTGAAATGGCAAAAGCAAAAATAATCAGATTCAGCTCAAAATCCTTTAAGCATTTAGAATTTAGGGTGGGAAGAAAGGCATGCTGTTTTACGGCAGAGTGGGTCTAATTTCACCAGCTGATGTGAATAACATGCCCATTGTGAATAAATTGTGTAAAGGAGCAAAAAAGCTAACTGGAATTAGAGAAGCCAAATGCAGGGAACAGAACATCTTCTGGGTCGATTTAATTACAGTTTTGGTTCCCTGGGTGAGTGAGTAGCATGATACAGGAGACAGCCCTTCAGGTGTATGTAAGCGGGCCTCTGTGACTGGCTGCAGACAGGCCGGCACGCTGGGGAAGAGGCCCCTCTGGAGGCTGGATGACTCATCCCACCTGCAGAGAGCATACTTGCTATGAGCCTTGCTCATCCTCCTCGAAGCTAAATTTATATTCTGAGAAAAGAACACAGTGGTGCTGAAGCGGGCAGGAGGGAGCAGGGGAGGAGAAAGGAGGGGAGGGTGGCGTCATCTTGGGGTGGGTCGCGATTTGTTTTAAGTGGATTCACAATATAAGGGTTTTGTGAGTGAGTCCAAGGAATTTTTTTCAAGGAGAAAGTAGTATATGAACAACTCTGATTTTTTAAGCATCTGTCCCCTCCCCTTAAATCTCAGTATATACTAATATTGAAGGTGTGAGGCCCACACATTATGCTACTGACACTGCCTCTCCTTTCAAAACCTTATTTGAATTAAGGATTAACACAGTGCATTTTACAAGCCATACTCATTAACCCAGAGGACGGTGGAGCTGGACAGGCCCTCAAGTGGCCCAGTGGTCCAGGGGCTTTTCAAATTGTTGGAGAGTCCTAGCTCTCCAGAGTTTCCCTGAAAAGTGTTACCTTTGATTCTGCAGATGGAATAATTTTTAAATGTCTAGGGACTTCCCTGGTGGCACAGTAGTTAAGAATCCGCCTGCCAATACAACGGACATAGGTTTGATCCCTGGTCTGGGAAGATCCCACACGCCGTGGAGCAACTAAGCCAGTGCACCACAACTACTGAGCCAGCACTCTAGAGGCCCCGAGCCACAACTACTGAGCCTGTGTGCTGCAACTACTGAAGCCCATGCATCAAGAGCCCATTTCACAACAAGAGAAGCCAATGCAATGAGAAGCCTGTGCACCACAATGAAGAGTAGCTCCCCTCACTGCAGCAAGAGAAATCCCACTTGCAGCAATGAAGACCCAAAGCAGCTAAAGAAACTGTTACCACTTTTATCTCTTTTATTATGGACTCTGGAAAAATTTAGTTTGAAAAAAAAATCTCATTAAAAATAAAAGTAGACTTGCCTGGTGGTGCAGTGGTTAAGAATCCGCCCACCAATGTAGGGGACATGGGTTCCATCCCTGGTCCAGGAAGATCCCACATGCCGCAGAGCAACTAAGCCCTTGTGCCACAACTACTGAAGCCACACACCTAGAGCCGGTGCTCTGCATCAAGAGAAGCCACTGCAATGAGAAGCCCTCGCACCACAACAAAAGAGTAGCCCTGGCTCGCCACAACTAGAGAAACCCTGTGTGCAGCAATGAAGACCCAGTGCAGCCAATAAATAAAATAAATAAATAAATTTAAAACTAAAAAAAAAAATTAAAAAAAATAAAAGTTCGAAGACCACAGATCACTTTTTCAGACCCAGAGTGCTAAAGTCAAACAGGGGTCTTTCACTAGAGCTGATCATGCCAGGGGATTAAACCCAAGTGGACAGGGTTGCTGCTGGCAGAGCCCAGTCGGAAGACACTCTTTGCCTGTATTGGATCCCAAGCCCTTTTAACTCAGAGGAACAAGTCAAAAGAGGTCTCCAAACTGTGACCCTGGAGTGGAGTCAGCAGTGTTGCTGAGGAACTCGTGAGGGGGAAGCTCTGGAGAGGCATCACCAAAGGTGCTTCAGCTCAGACGCCAGAGCTGCTCTCCGTCTTTCGGAGATTGGGAATTTGATGCCTAAAGAAGTACCTGCTTTTTTTTAGGCTCCTTGTAGCTGGAGGAAGGTCTTCACTCTTATGCCCTGGAGGTGGGAGTCTGGTAGGGCATAAACAGAGAACAGTCCAGAACTGCAGGGCTGGTAGGAATGTTCCAGACTAGACAGAAATGTGACACAAGTGGTGGGAGTAGCAGAGTGGAAAGAGCAATGAAGAGGAGGGAAAGAGACCTGGGCTCCTTCACACCCCTGAGCCTCAGTTTCTTCACCTGTAACATTAAGGATAATAATAGGGGTTCTACATACCCCAAGGGTTGTTTTGAGAAACAAGTCAAATGATATATATAACATAATGTTGAATATTATTTAAAACATAATGTTGAATGTTGAAAGTGGCTGACAGTTTTAGAGCCCTTGCTGTATTAAACACTTGACACAGCCAGTTCTCATAGAAGGGCTTGTAAGAAGCAATGACACCTTAATACAATGAATGTAGGTATCCCGCATTGTACTAGCCGAGAGCAGGGATTTTGGGATCACACAGTCCTGGGTTTGTTTCTGCCTCCAACAGTTGCCACCTATATGTCAGGCTGATTTTCAGTTTGCTCAAGGTAATACCCAGCTTGTAGGATTGTGGTTGTCTGGGTCAAGTGAAGTAATAATGCATATAAAACATTTAGCAAAATGCTTATCAAGTGCCTACAAATATTGCCTCAAAAATGATCCTTTTATGTGAGCTTCTGCTGAGCTTCTGTCCTAGTCACTAGGGTATGTTAACATTAATAGGGCATCATGCCTGCATCTGCTTTGAAGTGTTTACAACCTAACTGCGAAGTAAGACATAAACATGGGCAGATCACAAACATATAAGGTAATTATAAAATATAACAAACAAGGGATCCAAACCTTATATATTTCAAGGAATGTAGAGTAAGGAGAGCAGTAACTTCGAGGCCTCAGGGCAGGGAGGCTTTTTGTCAAGCCAATTATATGTCCATATATTTGATTTCCTGTCACCCTCAAGGCAACCATATAAGGTAAATCATAGGTAATCCCAACATCTTGTCCTTGTTTAATCAGACTTCCTGCAGGCATATCATGTCTGGATACAGTTTATATGGGTGGACCCAGGCTATTTGGAATAAACAGTGGGTATGAAATGGAGTAGAGCAGAGCAGCTCAGACTTGAGTGTGCTCAAGATCAGCTGGAAGGTTGCTAAAAAGTCTATAGACTTCACTCCAAGAGATTCTGATTCAGTAGGTCTGGGCTGGGGCCCATGGGTTTGCATGTGGGTCTGGGGACTGCACACTGTGAGCAGGGCTGGAATGAGAGATGTCAAGGGCTGCTCTAGGACCAGAGCACACACCTGAGTCTCCTGCTTATTGGTGTGAGTTCCATTTGCTCCTAGAACTTTCAACTTGTCCCTGTTCAAACAACCCTTCTGCTTATCTCTTGGATGACCTGGGGAGAATTTCTCAGTCTCTCAGAACATCCATTTCCTCATGTGAAAATGAAAATGATACCTATACCACAGGGTTGGGGTGAGAACTATTGAGATAATATAAGAAGTATGCTGTGCTGTGCCCACTTTGCCATGGAGCCTCCCTTTCCCCACCATAGAACTCACCAACCTCCCCTTCCTGGCTTCTCTGGACTCTGCCTCTTGCCTGCCATCCCTAAGTATGTGTCTGCCCCATCTATCTTGGCTGACTCTTTCTGGTCCTTTAGCCTCTTCTTGGACTTGGCCTGATGCACCTGACTTACAGGTCTGCCAGAACTCTTCTCACTGACCCAGCACCTAGTTATAGTTCCTTCTTCACTGGTCTTTTTCAGTCAGTTCAGCCTGCTACAACAAAATACCATACGCTGGCTGGTCTACAAACAACAAATATTTATTTCTCATGGTGCTGGAGGCTGCACATCTGAGATCAGGGTCTAGTTCTGGTGAGTGCCCTCTTCTGGGTTGCAGCCTGCCAACTTATTGTATCCTTGCATGATGGAAAGAGAGAGAGCTAGCTTTCTGGTCTCTTCTTATATGGGCACAAATCCTATTCATGAGGGCTCCACCCTCTTGACCTAATTACCTCCCAAAGGCCTCCTAATACCATCACACGGGGATTAGATTTCAACATACGAATTTGGGGTGGGGGGACGACACAAACATTCAGTCTGTAACATCTCTACATACAGTAATTGAAAAAGTCTGATATCTCAGGTTATGAAATGTGGTAGACTGTATTTTTCAAAGATGCTCACAACATCTCTCAGACTTCAGCTCTTTTTACAATGTGACTTTTTCATTTCTTCTATTGAGAAATGAGGTTTATGTTCCTTCTCCTTGAAACTGGGTAACATTGGGACTATGGTAAAAATAATGTTTTGTGATATCCGAGGCTATGTAATAAAAGACAAATGTGCTTTCCATCTGATACTTTTGGTACACTTACTCTTGGAACCCAGCCACCAGGCTGTGAGGACACCTGAGCAGCCACACGGAGAGGTCACGTATAGGTGTTCTGGCTGATAGCCTCACTTAGGGCTTGGTCAGCGCTCACACCAACAGCAGACAAGGGGGTGAGGGATCCCTCAGATGGTTCCAGATCCTAGCTGTCGAGTCACCCCTAGACTCTGAACCCCAGCTAACACCACAAAGACAAAATAAAGATGAGAACCCTGCCCCAATAATAGGTAATAGTAATAATTATTATAGATTCATGAGCAAAATAAATTATTGTTGTATTAAGCCACCAAGTTTGGGGTGGCTTGTAATACAGCAATAAATAACTGAAATATGAAACTTGGTGCTAAGAATTTGGAATTTCCAGCAGCCGTGTCCACTTTATGAAGATAATTTACTGGTGGCAGGAGAGAACAATGCCAAACAGAGACAAAAGTCAAAAAAAAAAAAAAAAAAGAGAGAGAGACTGAGTTTCACTGACTGAGTCTTCAGATCCAGTCCCAGAGGTCCTCAAGATCTTCACCTACTTCTGCAGCTTTTCCACTTACTCTGTGAGCTACCTATTCCAGTTTCCTTTCAACACATCTGTTTTCTTAAGATAGCTTGATTTGGATTTCTACCACTGCTTTCACAAAGAGGTCTTAGTAACACTTGTTTCCTTCAGCACACATTCTACATCATTCCTACTCAGGGTGTGGTGCAAAGGTCAGCACCAGCCTCCATCAAGAGACTGTGAGAAATGCAAACTTCCAGGCACCGTCCCAAACCTACTGAATCTGTGGGGATGGGCTCTGGGGACCATATTATAACAAGCTCTTTAGGGGATTCTTACACATATTAAAGTTTCAGAAACTCACTGTACATTTTAGCAGTGACTTCTTTTATTATTATTACTTTTTACCTTCTCTAAAGTATTGGTTATAGGATGATGCAAACAACATAGGATTTTAAAAGTCAATTCCTGACTTTACCTCTCTACTGTATCACTCATATGAGCTGTATCCCAGGTGTGAGGTGCTGTTCACAGAAGAATGGATAAGGAAGTATGAATGACAGTGATACCATATGGGAATAATTTTCCCACAGAGATTATGGACTTGAAATTATTTATTCATAACCATTTTTTTGCTCTATAGCTCTGCCTAGGTGTTGGGAGTATATCTAGGTATTGACACAGTTCATCTTCCCAAGGTAATTAAAGCTTAGTTTTGGAAAAACAATATGAATAAAAGAATTTAGTAATGCACTGCATGTAGCTTATGCCAAAGCCAAAGGACTGATACGTGCATGCACGTAGGATGGCCTATACAATCACCACTTCAAATATTTTGTTCCCTGGCTCCATATACTATCAAAACGTCCTTCAGAGTCCAATTTTTGAGCATTCAAGCAACATTTCCCAGACTGTCTTTCACATCTGTCAACAGTACAAAATTCTGCATCCACGTGTCCCAATTTTGGGTTCAGAAATATAGTCTCTATAGATAGGTTTTTAATGAAAGGAAAGATAAATTATCATCTAGTGGTGAAGCCAAGAATGGATTTGCAGAGGATGTGAAATTAAGTTGGGTCTAAAAGGATGGGCAGCTTGGATTCTAGGGGAGAAGGGGGAAGGGCAGTCTTGGGGTGGAAAGGAACCATGAAACCTGAGGATTGCTGAGGAAGTGCTGGGGAGAGCCATGGGCCTGTTAGACTGGATTGTAAAGGAGAAAAGCTGGAGAAAGGAAAGACAGTTATCCTAAGTAGGATATCCACGTAAGTCATGAGGGACCATGGGAAATGGGAGAGCAAGCACTCATGATGAAAATGATCTCTGAGAAAAATGATTCTGACAGCAGCATGTAGGATGGGTTAGGAGAGGCTGTGAAAGGACTCCTCTTAAGGATTTGCTGTGTCCCATTCTGTGGGGGGTGGCACTTTGCTTTTCAGGCCTTTAGTTCCATATAAAAATAGTTCCAGGTTTATTTTAACGGCAGTCCTGATCAGTCCTTTTCCCAGGAGATTCATTCCTTATACGCTGACAATCTCTTTCTAACTTGTGCACATTTTATCCAGAAACTAACCTCCCACACCCCCGCCCCTCCCACCCCTGCCCCACATGCAGCATTCTCCACCTGGATCAGTGTTTGGCAAACTGTGGCAATGATTTGAGAGTGTTAAAAAAAAAAAAAAAAAAAAAAGCTTTATTGAAGTATAACTGATGTACAATTGACTGTGCCCATTTAAAGCATACAATTTGGTATTTTGACATATATGTGTATAGAACCATCACCACAATCAAGATAATGAACATATGCATGATTCATGGAAGTTTCTTCATGCCATGTAGGGGGCATTTTTAGCTGCGTTTTGCAGGAAGAGTATCTTCCTGATGGGGCAGTGGTGATCATGATAGAAAATGGATCCCCTTTGGGCAGAAACATGGACTTCATGCCATTTCATGGGCAATTCCATTCACCACTCTTTCTCCCTTATGCCCCACAGCCCCTGCAGATTTCAGGGAATGGTTCTGAATAACCATTTCATTGCAATATTAGGATGGCAGTGGAAATCATATGTTGATACAAAAGGCACAATGCCTCACCTATGACTTTTATTATTCCGTATTCTTCTTCCTCACTAAAAATAAAAAGAGCCATAATTTTTGATTGTCTACCAAATGCGAGGTACTGGGCTAAAGTCTCACCTACCATTTTCCACTCAATTCACTTTTCTGAGGTGGATATTTTTTTCTCAATATATTCTTCCCAAGGTAGATAAGTTAGTGACTTGCCTAGGGACCTATAGGTAAGTAGAAGCACTAGCACTTGAACTTAGCTTTGGTGACTGCAAACAGGGCCTCTGTGTGCAGCAGCACAGGTTGGGCACTGCACTACTCTAGGGGACCTCATTCACATGGACTGCAAGGGCCTGCTCCAAAGCTCTTTCTCTTTGTTGTTCCCTCCTTCTAAATGAGCTAGGTAAGATAGAAGCTTTTGGTGCAGAAGAATATTTCCTGGGAGAGGCTGGCTGACCATTAGGAAACCTTATGCAATTGTATGTATTGTAATAAATTCATCAAGGTCCAGAATCTGGTTCTCAGTTTTGTAGGTCCAAAGCAGATCTTTCTAGTGAGCCAGAATTTTTCAGTCTCAAGCATTCAGACCTACACTGATTATGCCATAATGCTTAATGTGCACCAAGTATACTAAGCTTTTGTGCTGGACAGACCAGTGCCTTCATTCCTTAAAGACCATTGGAAGCAAGATTACTAGAAGGTGGCCTGGAGAGCATGGACTCCAGACACAGAGAAATAGTTGTCTCATTTGAATATTTAACGATATTCGGCTGAGATAACCCAACCCACCCATTCCTCCACTGCTAGGAGCTGAGTTGTGCCCCCTACCATTCATGTGTTGAAGCCTTAATCCCTAATGTGACTGTATCTGGAGATAGAGTCTCTAGGAGGCAATTAAGGTCATGAGGGTGGGGCCCTAATCCAATAGGACTGTGGCCTTATAAAAAGAGGAAGATCTCTTTCTCTGCCATGTGGGGACACAGCAAGAAGGTAGCCATCTGCAGGCCAAGAAGAGAGTTCTCACCAGAACCAGACCATGCAGGCACCCTGATCTTGGACTTCCAGCCTTCAGAACTGTGAGAAACAAATGTCTGTTGTTTGTCACCTTCATTATGGTGCCCTGAGCTAAGACAACTGCAGTTGCAATAACAGTAAACTGGATTTTTTTTCTAACTAACTTAGGAAACATCACCTGGGGAGTGTTTTTTTAAATTTAAATTAAATTTTTTTTTTATGACTGTGCTGCACAGCATGCGGGATTTTAGTTCCCTGACCAGGGATTAAACCCAGGCCCCCTGCAGTGGAAGCACAGTCTTAACCACTGGACCACTGGACCCCACCAGTGTTTAAATGGGGCCAGACCCCTCTATTGAGCTCCAGACCCATAGAGACACTTGGCTATCTCGCTAGAACTTCCACCTAAAATAGCACATGTTGTCTATACCTCCAACCTCCTCCTCCATCTGGGTTCTCCAACTCAGCAACTGGCAACACTATCTACCTGGGAATCATGCTTAGGTCTTCCTTCATCCTCACCCATATAGTCAATCAGTCACCTGATCAAGTCCTGCCACCTCCACTGCCTATCTATCACTTCTTCCCATCCAACTGTTACTACCAGAGATCAGGCCACCATCATCTCTCTCCTTAATGGCATCTATGTCTCCTACCTGGTCACTTCTGGTCACTTCTCCTCCCAACAGTCAGAGCAACTGTTTTAAAAAGTAAATCTGACATTCTTACTCCAATGCCCAAACTTCTTACCTGGCTTTCCAAGGCACGCGAGGTGTGGACCTTTCTTGCGTCTCCAGCTTTTCTCTTGCCACTCTCCCCTCACAGCATAGGTGGTGGTCATGCTGAATTCCCTTCCTGCCATTTTTGGACCTGTTGTGTTTAGTTTCTGAAAGTTTGCACAAACTGGTCTCCCTGCTCAGGTCACTGTACTTTTTTATATATATGTTCTATTTTTTTAAAAAATTTCATTATGGTAAAAACACAATGTGAGATCTCTTTTTTAAAAAATTTATTTTATTGAAGTATAGTTGATTTAAAATGTGTTAATTTCTGCTGTACAGCAAAGTGACTCAGTTATACATATACATATATTCTTTTTCATATTTTTTTCCATTATGGTTTATCACAGGCTATTGAGAGATCTACTCTTTAAACTGATTTTTAAGTGTACAATACAGCATTGTTAACACAGGCACAATGTTGAACAGTGGATCTCTAGAACTTGATTCATCTTTCATAACTGAAACGTCATACCTCACCCCCTGAGGTCACCCCATGCCTCCTGTTTAACTCCTACTCCTTTCTAGCAGGAAGCAGATTAGTATGATTGATATTGAGAAGCTAAAGGAAAGGGCACTGATCAACTGGTGCTGGAGTCTCTGAGCTTGGAGGAGGGTTCCAGCAGATCTGGGACCCACATTTCTGAGGCAGGAGTGCCACTGGCTGGTACTGGACTGGTGCTGGTGTCTCTGAGGCAGCATCATAGTGGTTCTCCAAGTGCTGGAAGAACTGCAAGCTGGATTTAGCTGCTGCTGCAAGTAACTGCTGCTGCCGGGGTGAAGTGGCGCAGCTGGGCGATACTCACAGAAATAGGAAGCAAGCAGGAAGGAGCAGTCCTCCTTTCCTCTGCCACCCTGTAGATTCCTCTAGAGGCCCTGACTGCCAGAGCCAGCATCACAAAGCAGGGAAGAAAGATGAGCTTAAAGCCAAGAGAAAACAGCTTACTGACCGTCATGCTTTCTCTGATAGACTTCTTTCTTTTATTTTTTTTTTTACCTCTGCCCTTATATTTTATTAAAAGGGGAAACATCATGAATTAACCCAGCTGTTTACTTGAATTATTACAAAAGTAACATGATTCAATATGAAAATAGGAAATTGTCAACAAATCTCTGATAGTAATAAATTGCAATATACAATGTACACAGGAGTCATACAGAGCAATAAACTCTCACACAAAACAAAAATATTTAAATATCTTTAAAATCCAAATTTTTATTTGTTTATTTACTTAATTTCTGATAGACTTTCTTCAAGAAGGAATTTTATTCAATAAAATTTGAAGCAGCAAATATTTAATATTAATTAATTCTTCCTTTGTGGAATAAGAGGATCATAACTAAGGAAATGAAGTAAAGTTAACACAGCGTTCTGTTGACCTTGCACTTTCATGCATATCACTCCTTTGAAACAACAACCTTTTGGGAAAAGTAGACAGTAATTATTTTCTCCATTTTATAGATGAGGAAACAGAAGTGCAGAAAGAGATTTTCTTAGGGGTCAACCTGATTGGAAATGGAAATTGGTAAGTCAGAGTCTTCCTATTTATAATGTAATTTTATGCTCTCATGCTCCTTAAAATGTCACATTTTTAATTATGTTAGATAAAAATCAGGGGGCTTCCTAGGTGGTGCAGTGGTTAAGAATCTGCCTGCCAACGCAGGGGACACGGGTTCAATCCCTGCTCCAGGAAGATACCGCATGCCGCAGAGCAACTAAGCCCGTGCGCCACAACTATTGAGCCCATGTGCTGCAACTACTGAAGCCCACGCACCTAGAGCCCGTGCTCTGCAACAAGAGAAGCCATGGCAATGAGGAGCCCGCGCTCCACAATGAAGAGTAGCCCCTGCTCACCGTAACTAGAGAAGGCCTGTGTGCAGCAACAAAGACCCAACACACCCAGTGCATACATACATATATACATAAATTAATTAATTACTTAATTACTTTATGAAAAAAGATAAAAATCAGGCAATTGTGTTTTTTAAAATGTTTATACCTGCGTTTTTATCTCAAGCTACAACTATATATCTATAGGAAGCGAAACTGCATTAAAATAAGTATTACAATTTGGTCTTTTGGATACTGTTTTTTACTCTGAGGAAAAAGGGCTATTCTTCAGGCAGTGAAACAGATTAAAGAAAGTTAATATTTTAATCACAGCTGTTTCACAAGCTAATGATTCCGGAGAAAGTTTAGATCAAATTAGGCCAAAGTACTTTACATTTTTTTTCCAGAAGGGAAACATTTCTATGAAATGTTCCTATTTTACTTTTTAACTCCAAGTCAACTCCTTCGAGTAAGGCAATTTATTGTTCTGCATGCCAATTTAGTTTGCACGGATATTTGTAAAATTAGCTGGTGGACAAAAATCACTACTTCCTTCTCAACCTCCTTCTATTATCATAAAACAAAGTAAAGGATTAGCGCCATAGCCTTTTCGTAAGTCAGCTCTTTCCCCAGTGTGAAAGCTCTTCCTTGGTTTTGATTCCCTATTCAGGCAAAGCAGGCAGAGGTAAGTTCTAGTTCAGCTCCAATACTGTCTGGGTTTTTATCATAGCTGCTTTAAAATTCTTGTTGGACATCTGTGTCATCTTTGTGTTGGTATATGTTGATTACCTTTTTTTTCAATCAAGTGGAGATCTTCCTGGTTCTCGGTACAGAGTAAATTTTTTATTGAAACTAGGATATTTTTAGTATCATGTTATGAGATTCTGGACCTTATTTATTTATCTTTTAAATTTTATTTATTTCTACCAAAGAATATTATAATACTAATTTGACATAATTTTTTTTTAATCCTACCCTCCCCACCCCACCCCAAGATCTTATTTAAATCTTGTGTTTTAGCCAGTCTTCTCTGACACAGCTTTGGTAAAGGAAATGGAGACATTACCTTGTCGTTGCCAGGTTGGGATGGATGTTTAGGTTCTCCTGACCTCAGTGGATCCCTTGGAGGAGAAAGACTCCTTGTTACTGCAGGACAGTGATGGGAATTAAGGTTCCCCACATGTGCTCCACTGACAAGATGGGGATGTGGAGGGCTGGGGGTGGGGGCACGCAGTTAGCTTCATTATCACTGAGTGGTGGTGTAATCCCAACTCTCCACTAGGTCTCCACTGATCCCCTAACACCACCCCAGCAGGGAAAGGGAGTGAGGGGCGCCACTTGCTAGAAATCCAGGATCCCCATGTAGTCTCCACTGACCACTCCACTCTTTGTGGTCAGGGATGGTTGTTACTTCTCAGCAAGAATTAAAACCCCAGCTTCCCACTTGGCCTTCTCTGACTCCACACCAGTTGTGGGTGGGGATTTGGAAGGGGGTTGGGGTTGCCTTTTTACAGCCTGACAAAAGTGGAAATCTAGGCTCTCCATTTGGCTTTTATTGGTGGGGGTAGGGGTGGCCACAAGTTTTTTGTGGTCTTTGCCTGGAGTTGAGTGGTTTTGGCCTAAGAGTTTTCTGTCTTGCTAGACTGTTCCTTTCCTAGTCCTTTGGCAAGAGAGAACAGACTTTTCTTGGAGCTTTTTTCCCCCCTGCACTTATTGGCATTTCCAAGTAGCCAACTTCTCTAGTATCCAATCTTGAGGTTAAAAAGAAAACTTAGAGAACTCACCATTGTGTAGTTTCTTGTGTCCTGAGGTCCCTTGTATGCCTGCTTCTTCTAACTTTTTCAGTCTTCTTATATTTATTTCAACATCTAGGGTTTTTATTTGTACTTAGCAGGAAAAATAGGAAAAAATATGTCTACTCCATCTTTCTGGAAGTAGTAGCCGTAAGTCAGTTTTAACTCTAGCAATCCATGGGTCTTTGATCCTGGAGCCCCATGAAGTTAGTTTGGTTTCAGCACCCCAGTGGTGCCTAGTGGCTGAAAGTTAGTTCAGCACAAATGGTGATTCTGCCCTGACTGCTGTGTGACTCTGCCCACGTGACTATCTCTCTCTGATTTCCTCCATGTCCTGACCTGGGCTGCTAGAAATGTGAAGTCCTCACTTTCAAGACATTCTTTACTCTTCCCTTCTTCCTTTCCTTGACCATTAACCCTGGCCCTGCTCCTTTATTGTTTGCCAGTCTTTTGCCTTTATTTCCCTCCTTTCCTTTTCTTCTTATCGCATTTCTTTCCTTCTTTTCTTGTTGTTTTTCTGACTTGACTTCTAACGTAGGAATGAAGTAGCAGGCCAGCTGAGAGTACACTTTTTCGTTTTCATGGGGTAGTGGTGTTGAAGGACAATTTTCTGTTGTGATATTTATGTTTGTTCTCTCCAGCGTATTTCAGGGTACTTACCAGTGAGGGTGTCTCCTTGCAAGGGCTTAACAAGGTTGAAGGGTTGATACCCTCAGGGATCCCTGGCTAAATATGTTGCTTTACAACTAACTTTGTTGAATATTGCCACCTTGTGGAGTGAGTGGGAAATTCAGACGAGAGAAGGAGACTCAAGCACAGCCGGATATTCGAAAACATCATAAAGAGGTCCTCTGAGTAAACTGCCCTTCCTGGATGATGTTTCTTTTCTTGATGTTGTATAATCATTTAAACTAGTTTGTGATTCTGATTCATATGCATCCTTTTGAAGGGAAGTGCCGTGGGAAGCATAAAAGGAGGCTCTGTTGTTCCAGAGGACGAGGGTTAAATCTCAGCTAAGCCTTATAGGAGCTATGTGACCTTGAGAAAGTCACCTGACATTTCTGAGCCTCTGTGAAAGAGGGAGTCATCCCAGGGTGATTCTGAGAAGGGCGAGGTAAGGGGAGAGTGCCGGGAAAGGTTAATTTCCTTCCTGCAGTGATGAAGGAAGGAGGGTCCACAAGTAAAGCATTAAGGGAAAGGCTTCCATGAGGGTCTGGTTTGTGGCTGCAACTGGATGCCTTGAGTCCGAGGAGGAGGGGAACTGACATTGACTGAGGTATAAAGTGCCAGGTACTGTGCTAGGTACTTAAATGATTTCTGTTACCCATCCAACAACTCAGTGCAAAAGATACTATAATCTCTACTTTTTAGGTGGTAAACAGAAGCTTGTAGACATTAAGCAACTGATCACATGGCTAATATGTTGTAAGTGGTGGCGTCAGCTTTTGAACCTGCCTGTTTTTTTGTTTTTTTTGTTTTGTCACATTTACTTGATGAGTGTTAGCTCTCTGTTGAATTTGTCCTGGTGTACTCTGAGGTTACCCATGACAGAGAGCAAGGATAGCTCTCTGTTGAATTTGGCTTGGTTTACTCTAAGGTTACCTGTGACTTTGCTTTTAGAGTTGCTAAAAGGTAAAGGTGAAGGGGCTAATAAATTGGCTGCTGCCACCAGGTTCCGAGTCTTCCTCCACTATCTGCCAGGAGGCCGAAGTAGGGGGTTGTCTAAAGAGATTTGAGTCCTGGGCTGAAGTGGGAATAAAAGGGGGCCGAGGAGCTGGGCTGAGCTGCAGAAAGTGGAGAAGGTGAGATCTTGAGTGAGACTTGTCTGACCGGGAGGGACTTTGGAGGATCGGGTCTATTGGATATTCCTGGAGGTCTGCAGAGGGGAGGCTTCTGTGTGAGGGGTGGCCCTGGGAGACTGGTATATTCAAGACTTTGAGAGTACCATGATTTAGGTGACCTAGGATATCTCAGCTGCGCTGGGGGATGTTGTCCTTGTCCACTGTTGTCTTTGACTATGGGTTGGTTGATTGGATATTTGGGGATATCACACTGGACAGGGAGGGGAAAACTTTTATGTTGAAGGGTGGGCTTGTTACAGGGGGATTTACTAGAGCAATACCAGTGTGGGGAAAGGAGAGTGCATAAGCCAGAAAAGGAATGCAGATTCTTTAACACTTGTGTTGTACTTACTAGTTTAAAAATGTTTTTTCACATCCATCATTTGATCTATCATTTAACCATCAATGTTGGTTGAGTTTACTATGAGCCCGGCACTGTGTAAGATACAAGGGTTTGAATAAGTAATGAGGCAGACATACTTTCTGCTCTCCCACAGCAAAGGGTCATTGTTATAACTCTGTGAAGTGGGCACATCAAGAATGATCCCATTTTCCAGCAATGGCTCAGCAAGATTAGGAGACTTGCCTGTTAGGGCAAGGTACACTGGGACCTGAGCCTAGGTTAACTTGTTCAGGGGACCAGTGCTCCTTCTAGTATTCTATGCAGACTCTATCTGCATTTGTGTATGTTGTAACTTTTCATTGTGGAAATGTACTTTGTTCAGAACATTTCAAAGTGGTTCAGACCACTACAGACTGCCTGCAGCGTGTATTAACACACAAATCCATCCTCTTACAGCTTGGGGATGAACAGTGGAGAGTGGCAGAGAAAAAGGTGGATATGGGTGAGTCCATCCTATTTCTCTGCTGAATTCCCTTCAACTATGTTTGAATAGGCTTTCTGGAATGCCCTAGAGTCCTACAAATAAACCACCCATTTTCTCTTTTTTCATTTCTCTGAGTATGAGCTGAGAGCTTCTTAAGCTAGCAGTTTGGTACAAAGTAGGACTGAAACCATAATTCATCAACTATATTTACTGAGATTATACAATTACCTACCTCCTTATATATACACTCAAACACAAACACAATCATGTCCTTCTCTAAACTTGATGGCCAATTAGCATCCTTCCTCTCTTGGATGCACTCTTAAATATCCTGCCCCTCTTTTGCTTTGTATTATTCTTAGAGAAAAACTCTAACCTTGGTTAAATGTAATTCTCTGTCTTTATGCCTATGCTCATGCAACTTAAGTGGGCTGGAAAAATATACAAGACTGTGTTGATTGATATTACTGTAAATTCATACTACAAATTTCAGTGGAGCCTTTGCACCTGCTCAGCAGTCCTATCATATTCTCATAGTCCATCTGCTGTCTCCCACTTTCAGAGGCGGTATTTTGCTCATATTTTCTATTATAATTACTAAAGAATATTCACAGCAGCTTTGTTTGTAATAGCCAAAAAATGGAAACAACCAAAACAGCCATTAATAAGTAAAAAGATAAACAGTGCTGTGTCCACATAAGAAATACTATTCACCAATAAAAGGAATGAACTGCTGATATGTGCAAGGCCATGAATGAGTCTACAAAGGATTATGCAGAATGGCAGGAGCTAGACAATAAAGATGAAACACTATACCATTCTATTTATGGAAAATTCCACAAAATACAAACTAATCTATAGCCTCAGAAAGTAAATCAGTGGTCACCTGAGTGTTGGGGGAAGCCAAAAAGGGCAGAATGGAAGTGTTACAGAGACACACAAGGAAACTTTAGAAGTGCTGGTGGGTATGTTCACCATCTCAGTTGCAGGGGTGGTTTCACAGGTGTACCTATATCTTAAAACTTATAAAATTATACACTTTAAATATGTGCAGTTGATTACATTTCAATTATACCTCAACTATACTCTTAAATTTTTAGAAATATAAATCAAAAAAGTCTATCTGACCAACGTAAAGCCTGCTTCATGTTGCCTCTGTTTTCCTTTTGCATCTGGACAAGGAGCTACAAAATCTGACCTACTGTTTAAGAGTATCAAAACACACATAAGTCTTAGATCTGAGACCCTCTGGATTTTTCTGCAATTTAAACGGGGTGCACTGTAAAGAAAACTTCACATGATTCTGATAAAAGACACTGGAAATTTTCAAAAGGAAAGGTGTAAGGAGGACATTATGAAAATCACGGTATCTTGGGGGCCTGCACGTCAACACCCATGACTGCTGATGTACCCTTTTCGCTACTGAGGATGGAGAGCTCAGGGGACTGCTGCATCAGGTGGAGGTAGACAGGGGTCGGGGTCGGGGTGCCCTCACACTAAGAGCGCTTCACCAGCTGTACCGAGTCCACATAAAGAAACTTCCCACGACTTCTCGTCTTCCTGCTATATTGTAGATCCAAAGTCCGTGTGCATCCAAGTTAAATCTGGAGGTTTCCTCCCCCCTCCTCTCCTCGCTCCCCATCTGACCAATTCCACAGCTATTTCTGATCATCTCTCCACAAGAGGCTTCGTGTCATAACGTCCACTGCCCACACTGCCCTCGCCTGTTTGCACCGAAGGGTAATGGGGATGCCTGGTTCAGGTTTGCCGAAGCGTGGACACTGGAGTAAGGGTCACTGCCTGAGAGAAGACTTGTTTCTGTTTCCACAGGAGACAGAAACGTGCTCACCAGCCGCGGTTTTCAGGAATGTTCCGCTGCCTCCAGGACGGCCCTTCAGGGAACCCTGCTCAGGCCTAGGTGACACGCGGGTGGGAGGGAGCGGCGGGTACAGGTTCCCGTGGGCAAGTGTCTCGCGGGTTTTGCAGCGCAGCGGGCACACGTCTGCTTCCGGGTCAGCTGAGCGCAGGACACCTGGGAGGAGGCGCCTGGGGGAGGAGTGAGGATGGCTGAGCCCGGACGACGTCGAAACGGCTCTGGGGCTGAGTGGCGGTGAGTCGCTCAGCTGGCCTCAGAGAGCCCTCATTTTCTGAGGCAACGACGCGTCTGAGGCGTGCAGGTTGCCTATGAGGAACGTTCTAGAACACAAGGTGGTTGTGAGGGCCCGGTGGTGTCTTCCTCTCTGCGTTTGGCCAGAGCTGCTTGCAAGTTTTAGCACGCACGTTTAAGGGGAGGCGGCCGGCGGGGCTCTGGGGGGCGGCCCTGGTTTGTGAGGGCACCGGAATCCTCTCCGCTGCTTGTGGGGGGCGGGTCTGCCCCTTGAATAAGGAGTGTCAGCCGTGCAAGCAGCTTCCCGAAGCTCCAGCTGCTGCCCCTCAGGTCCTGGGAGGGGGCCTGAGCAGTGGCTGCATGGCTCTCCTGCTACAACCTGCGGTGCTTGAGATCTTCCGTCCGGTTTCTGTGAGACAGTGGAAGCCACCAGAAGAGAAGCTGCACCCTCGCCGACTCTGTCTCCTTGTTCCTTACTCTTACTCTCAGTTTAATCCTCAGGCGCCTAAATTTGGCCACCTGGGCCGTTCTATCTTACCTCCTCGCGTCTGCGCGGGGGCATTGCTTCTGCAGCCGTCTTCATTCCACTCCAGTTCCTCCATCATCATTTTCCTTTTCACTGGGTCATTCTCATTAGCGTACCAGGCTGCTCTTTTTTTTCTCTTACTCCTTTTTAAAAAACCTTTTTTTGATCTCAGTTCTCCTTTCAGATACTGCCCCATTTCTCGGATTCCCTTAACAGCAAAACTCTTGGAAAGAATTTTCTACTCTCACTTTCTCCATTTCTCTTTTCCCGTTCTCTCCTCAACCAGTTACCAAAAGAGCCATATAAGCTATTTTCTGAATCTTATGGTAAGTTTTCATCCTAATCTTATTTAATCTGTTATCAGTATTCCCCCTTGGAATGCTTTTTTCCCCCACTTGGTTTCCAGAACCCCACACTCTTAATTTGCCTCCAGCTTCGCTGCCTGTTCTTCAGTGTCCTCTCATTAGTCTCAGTTTTGGTACACCCCAGAGCTCAGTCCTTGGGCCTTTCCTCTTTCCATACTCACTCTCTTCATGATTTTCCAGTCCCATGTATTAAAATCTATATGCCTAGAGCTCTCCCTTGAACTACGTATTTGTATATACAGGTGCTGTCAAAAATATTTCTGCTTAGGGCTTCCTAGGTGGCGTAGTGGTTAAGAATCCGCCTGCCAATGCAGAGGTCACGGGTTCGATCCCAGCTCCAGGAAGATCCCACGCGCTGCGGAGCAACTAAGCCCGTGTGCCATTAAAAAAAAAAAAAGAACCAGGAAGTTAAAAAAAAAAAAAATTTCTGCTTAGATGTCTAATAGACATTTTAAATTTAACATGCCCCAAACAACTCTCCTGTCCTAAAGCCTGCTTTACTCTCAATCTTCTGCATCATAGTTAATGACGACTTCAGTCTTTCAGTACTCAGGTAAAAGTCCTTCAGAGGTCACCTTTGATTTCTCTCTCTCACATTCCATATTCATTGTCAGTAAGTTATATTGGCTCTACTTTCAAAATAGATCCAGAATGTGATCATTTTTACCATCTATACTGCAACCACTCTGATCTAAACCTTCTTCACCTCTCATCTAGATTATTGTAACAGCCTCTGAGCAAGTTTCTCTTTGGGTAACCTTGTGTCCCTGCTGTCTCTTGTCAGCACAGCAGCCTAAGTGATCCCTTAAAACGTGGATCAGATGATGTCACTCCTCTATTCCGAATTCTCTAGCAGCCCCCAGTCTCTTTCACTGCAGAGACCAGTGTCCATACAGTGGCCAATAAAAGTCAATACCATTTTGCCAATTTTACCTTCCTGACTTCATCACCTGCAGCTTTCCTTCTTCTCTGAACTCAGCCACACTAGCTTCTTTGCTTTCACTGAAATGTTCCAAGAAAGCTCCCATGTCTGAGCCTTGGCAGGGGTTTTTCCCTCTGCCTGGTATGCTTTTCCCCAGATATCCATGTGGCTCAGTTTCTTTCCTCATTTAAATCTTTGCTGTAGTGTCACCTTCTCATAGGAGTATTCTGACCACTTTATTTAAAATTACTACTATTTCCTTAGCCCTGATTTTGGTACCTCTATCTTCATTGTCTACTTTATTCTTGTTTATTTCACTTACCATACTAAATACTTTCCTTATTTATTTTGCTAATTTAATACTAAATACTTTCCTTATTTATGTTGCTAATTTTGTCTCTATTAGAACATAAACTCCAGTAGGACAGGATTTTTTGTATTTTGTTCCCTGTTATACCCGAGAGTGTTGCTTATGGCCTGTATGCTGTGCTTTGCAAAACTTCCAGATAGCTGTTCTGATAGACTAGCAAGCACTGGAGTAGTTCTAAATGGCATTCCTAGCTGTATTTCTGTTAGATTACAATGTGAATGGTTGCCTGAGAACTTGTGCCATGTAGCACCTTGGCTGCATTCCCAGGGCTAGAAAAATGCCAAGACACATGTTAGGTACTCCACAAATAGTTCTTGAATGAAAGAATGACTAAATGAATGAATGGTTTCCTTTGTAGCCTAATACAGGATCTGTTTTTGTAAATGTTACACATATTCTAAAAAAATTATATTCTCTGTTGTTGAGTATAAGGTTCTAAACACATCAAAGAGCCAGCATGACCATGCAATTTATTGTCCAAACTATGACATGCTGGAAGGTGGCAATGGTAATGATTATCTAGGACAACAGGGATTAACCAGTACTGTGTGGGGCAAATTGGGGCATAGAGTCATTCTGCAGATAGTTCAAGTTTATTAATTGTATTGTCCTGATCTTCAATATCTTTGCTTATTTTTGTCTACTTCATTTATCAGCTTCTGAGATGGCTATATTAAAATCTCCAATGACAAATGTTAATTTATCTACTTCTCCCTATTTTGATATTCATATATTTCCCTATAGTGTTTGGTGCTCCTTGAACCCTTTCAGACTTGTTCATTTTCTTTCATTATAGGAAATTTATCTTTGTTTTTTTTCTTCAAATATTTTCTCATCTTTTTTCTCTTCTAAAGGGGGCCCTACTTTCTAGACGTTGGCCTTCTACCTCTATTTGGTATATACTTTAATTAATTAATTAAATAATTAATTTTTAGTCACACCACCTGGCTTGCGGGATCTTAGTTCCCTGACCAGAGATCGAACCTGGGTTCCCTGCAGAGGAAGCGTAGAGTCCTAACCCTGGACTGCCAGGAATTTCCCATTGGTAGATATGTTTTAAAAAAATCTTTATTTAATTTTTTCTTCTTGATTTTGGGACATTTTATCAACCTGAATTTCAAGCTCACCAATTCATTTTTTCAGTTGAATCCATCCTTCTATTTATTCCTCTATTGTGATTTTTATTTCAACTGTTATAGTCACCAAATCTAATAGATCTACTTTGTTTTTAAAAAATCATTTCTAATTTCTGTTTTGCATTATTAACATCTTTACTTATTAGTTATACTTTTAATGCTTATTTAAAAAGCTTGATTCATCAGCTCTACTGTTTCTGTTTCAGGTGGGTATATGTTTATTCAGTTTGTTGATTTTCTTCTGAGGCTGTTTGTAACCCTCAGGTGTCTAGTTATTTTTGCCTCTGAGTTTAAGCACCACTGGGGATATCAGCTACTCTATTTGGTAATGTGCATTTTTAAAGTGTTTTTGTTTGCTTTTGGTGTTTTTGAATTAACTGCATTGTGATCAGAAAATGTGAACTATTTCATACATATCCCTTGAACTTTATAGAGACCTGCTTTATGGCCTCCCTAATACATGGTCAATTTTTGTAATAGTTCAACAAGAGATTGAGAAGAATGCATAATCTCTAATTGTTGGGGGAAGGGTTCTACAACTGTCCATTAGATCAGGCTTATTTATGTATTGTTCAGATCCTTTGTAGCTTTACTAATATTTGAGTTTTTGATCTTTTCAATAACCGAGAAAGCTTCATTAAAAGATTTGATTATAATGTTGAATTTATTAATTCAGTCAATTTTTGCTTGATGTATTTTGTAGATAGGTTATTGGTTGCATACAAGTGCAGAGTAGTTATATCTTCTTAAGAGTTAAAACTTTTATCACTAAATAGTGACCTTCTTTATCTTTAACAATGTTTTTTAAGTTATATTTTGTCAGGTATTACTACAGAGCTATCTATCAGTTCTGTCGGTTAATATGTGCATGGTATATCTTGCTCAGTCTTTTGCTTTCAAATATTGTGTGTCGTATTTTAGGTGTATCTCTTATAAATAGCACACAGTTGGATTTTGTTTGTCATCCAAAATGACAGTCTCTTTATTCTAACTTCTGAGTGTAGACAGTTTTTCATCTTTATGATCACCGTTTTTTATACTATATTTGTATATAATTTTTGGGCTTTCTGTTTGCCCGCATTTTCATTGGTTTTCTTAGTGACCTTAGGATTCATTTATGTGCTTTTTGTTTGATTCCATTTTGTCTTTACTGTTTTGTTTATTCTTTTTTTTTTTTTTATTTTTTTCGGGGTACACCAGGTTCAATCATCTGTTTTTATACACATATCTCCATATTCCCTCCCTTCTTTGACTCTCCCACCTCGAGTCCCCCCCACCCTCCCTGCCCCAGTCCTCTAAGGCATCTTCCATCCTCGAGTTGGACTCCCTTTGTTATACAACAACTTCCCACTGACTATTTTACAGTTGGTAGTATATATATGTCTGTGCTACTCTCTCACTTCGTCTCAGTTTCCCCTTCACCCCCCGCCCCCTCCCATACCTCGAGTTCTCCAGTCCATTCTCTGTATCTGCATCCTTGTTCTTGTCACTGAGTTCATCAGTACCATTTTTAGATTCCGTATATGTGAGTTAGCATACAATATTTGTCCTTCTCTTTCTGACTTACTTCACTATGTATGACAGATTGTAGTTCTATCCACCTCATTACATATAGCTCCATCTCATCCCTTTTTATAGCTGAGTAATATTCCATTGTATATATATGCCACATCTTCTGTATCCATTCATTTGTTGATGGGCATTTAGGTTGCTTCCATGTCCTGACTATTGTAAATAGTGCTGCAATAAACATTATGGTACAAGTTTCTTTTGGGATTATGGTTTTCTTTGGGTATATGCCCAGGAGTGGGATGACTGGATCATATGGTAGTTCTATTTGTAGTTTTTTAAGGAACCTCCAAATTGTTTTCCATAGTGGCTGTACCAACTTACATTCCCACCAGCAATGCAGGAGAGTTCCCTTTTCTCCACACTCTCTCCAACATTTGTGGTTTCCAGACTTTGTGATGATGGCCATTCTGATTGGTGTGAGGTGATACCTCATTGTGGCTTTGACTTGCATTTCTCTGATGATGAGTGATGTTGAGCATCTTTTCATGTGTTGGTTGGCCATCTGTATGTCTTCTTTGGAGAAATGTCTATTTAGGTCTTCCGCCCATTTGTGGATTGGGTTATTTGCTTTTTTGGTATTAAGCTTCATGAGCTGCTTGTATATTTTGGAGGTTAATCCTTTGTCCGTTGTTTCATAGGCAATTATTTTTTCCCATTCTGAGGGTTGCCTTTTAGTCTTGTTTATGGTTTCTTTTGCTGTGCAAAAGCTTTTAAGTTTCATGAGGTCCCATTTATTTATTCTTGATTTTATTTCCCTGATTCTAGAAGGTGGGTCAAAAAGGATGTTGCTTTGATGGATGTCATAGAGTGTTCTGCCTATGTTTTCCTCTAGGAGTTTTATAGTGTCTGTCCTTACATGTAGGTCTTTCATCCATTTGGATTTATTTTTGTGTATGGTGTTAGGAAGTGTTCTAATTTCATTCTTTTACATGTTGCTGTCCAATTTCCCCAGCACCACTTATTGAAGAGGCTGTCTTTTTTCCATTGTATATTCGTGCCTCTTTTGTCAAAGATAAGGTGGCCATATGTGTTTGGGCTTACTTCTGAGTTCTCTATTCTATTCCATTGATCGTCCTTTCTATTTTTGTGCCAGTACCATACTGTCTTGATCACTATGGCCTTGTAGTCTAGTTTGAAGTCAGGAAGCCTGATTCCACCAACTCCATTTTTCCTTCTCAAGATTGCTTTGGCTATTCGGGGTCTTTTGCGTTTCCATACAAATCGTAAGATTTCTTGTTCTAGTTCTGTGACAAATGCCATTGGTAATTTGATCGGGATTGCATTGAATCTGTAAATTGCTTTGGGTAGTACAGACATTTTCACGATGTTGATTCTTCCAATCCAGGAACGTGGTATGTCCCTCCATCTATTTGTGTCATCTTTGATTTCTTTCATCAATGTCTTAAAGTTTTCTGCATACAGATCTTTTGCCTCCTTAGGCAGGTTTATTCCTAGGTATTTGATTCTTTTTGTTGCAATGGTGAATGGGAGAGTTTCCTTAATTTCTCTTTCTGCTCTTCCGTTGTTAGTGTATAGGAATGCAAGAGATTTCTGGGCATTAATTTTGTATCCTGCTACTTTACTAAACTCATCAATGAGTGCTAGCAGTTTTCTGGTAGAGTCTTTAGGGTTTTCTATATATAATATCATGTCATCTGCAAAGAGTGACAATTTTACTTCTTCTTTTCCAATTTGGATTCCTTTGATTTCTTTTTCTTCTCTGATTGCTGTGGCTAAAACTTCCAAAACTATGTTGAATAATAGTGCTGAGAGTGGACACCCTTGTCTTGTTCCTGTTCTTAGAGGGAATTCTTCCAGTTTTTCCCCATTGAGAACGATGTTGGCTTTTGGTTTTTCATATATGGCTTTGATTATGTTGAGGTAATTTCCTTCTATGCCCATTTTCTGGAGAGCTTTTATCATAAATGGATGTTGAACTTTGTCAAAAGCTTTTTCTGCATCTATTGAGATGATCATATGGTTTTTATCCTTCAATTTGTTGATATGATGTATCACATTGATTGATTTGCGTATATTGAAGAATCCTTGCATCCCAGGGATAAACCCCACTTGATCATGGTGTATGATTTTTTTAATGTGCTGTTGGAGTCTGTTAGCTAGTATTTTGTTGAGGATTTTTGCATCTATATTCATCAGTGATATTGGTCTGTAGTTTTCTTTTTTTGTGACATCTTTGCCTGGTTTTGGTATCAGGGTGATGGTAGCCTCGTAGAATGAGTTTGGGAGTGCTCCGCCTTCTGCAATATTTTGGAAGAGTTTGAGAAGGATAGGTGTTAACTCTTCTCGAAATGTTTGATAGAATTCGCCCGTGAACCCATCTGGTCCTGTGCTTTTGTGTGTTGGGAGAGTTTTAATCACTGCCTCAATTTCTGTACTTGTGATTGGTCTGTTCATGGTTTCTATTTCTTCCTGGTTCAGTCTTGGAAGATTGTATTTTTCTAAGAATGTATCCATTTCTTTCAGGTTATCCAATTGATTGGCATATAGTTGCTTGTAGTAGTCTCTCATGATGTTTTGTATTTCTGAGGTGTCCGTTGTGACTTCTCCTTTTTCATTTCTAATTCTGTTGATTTGCATATTCTCCCTTTTTTTCTTGATGAGTCTGGCTAATGGTTTATCAATTTTGTTAATCTTCTCAAAGAACCAGCTTTTAGTTTTATTTATTTTTCTTATGGTTTCTTTCCTTTCTTTTTCATTTATTTCTGCTCTGATCTTTATGATTTCTTTCCTTCTGCTCACTTTGGGGTTTCTTTGTTCTTCTTTCTCTAGTTGTTTGAGGTGTAAGGTTAGGTTGTTTATTCTATAATTTTCTTGTTTCTTAAGGTAGGACTGTATTGCTATAAACTTCCCTCTTAGAACTGCTTTTGCTGCATCCCATAGGTTTTGGGTTATTGTGTTTTCGTTGTCATTTGTTTCTAGATATTTTTTGATTTCCTCTTTGATTTCTTTAGTGATTCCTTGGTTGTTTAAGAGTGAATTGTTTAGCCTCCATATGTTTGTATTTTTTGCAGTTTTTTTCCTGTAATTGATATCTAGTCTCATGGCGTTGTGGTCTGAGAAGATGCTTGATATGATTTCAATTTTCTTGAATTTGCCAATGTTTGATTTGTGACCCAAGATGTGATCTATCCTGGAAAATGTTCTGTGTGCACTTGAGAAGAAAGTGTATTCTGTCGTTTTTGGATGGAATGTCCTATAAATATCAATGAAGTCGAGATGGTCTAATGTGTCATTTAAAGCTTGTGTGTCTTTATTTATTTTCTATTTGGATGATCTGTCCATTGATGTAAGTGGGGTGTTCAAGTCTCCCACTATTATTGTGTTACTGTCAATGTCCCCTTTTATAGCTGTTAGCATTTGCCTTATGTATTGAGGTGCTCCTATGTTGGGGGCATAGATATTTACCATTGTGATATGTTCTTCTTGAATGGATCCCTTGATCATTATGTAGTGTCCTTCCTTGTCCCTTTTAATAGTCTTTACTTTCAAGTCTAATTTGTCTGATATGAGTATTGCTACTCCAGCTTTCTTTTGACTTCCATTTGCATGGAATATCTTTTTCCATCCCTTTACTTTCAGTCTGTATGTATCCCTTGGTCTGAAGTGGGTTTCTTGTAGGCAGCATCTAGAAGGGTCTTGTTTTTGTATCCATTCAGCCAGTCTGTGTCTTTTGGTTGGAGCATTTAATCCATTTACATTTAAAGTGATTATTGACATGTGTGTTCCAGTTACCATTTTCTGAATTGTTTTGGGTTTGTATTTGTAGGTGTTTTCTTTTTCTTGTGTTTCCTACTTAGAGAAGTTCCTTTAGCACTTGTTGTAAGGCTGGTTTGGTGGTGCTGAATTCTCTTAACTTTTGCTTGTCTGGAAAGCTTTTGATTTCTCCCTCCAATCTGAATGAGATTCTTGCTGGGTAGAGTATTCTTGGCTGTAGGTTTCTCTCTTTCAGGACTTTCAGTATATCCTGCCATTCCCTTCTGTCCTGCAGAGTTTCTGTAGAAAGGTCAGCTGTTATCCTTATGGGTTTTCCCTTATATGTTGTTTGTTGCTTTTCTCTTGCTGCTTTTAATATTTTTTCTTTGTGTTTAATTGTCATTAGTTTGATTAATATGTGCCTTGGTGTATTTCTCCTTGGGTTTATTCTGTATGGGACTCTCTGTGCTTCTTGGACTTGGTGAATTATTTCCTTTCCCATGTTGGGGAAGTTTTCCACTATAACCTCTTCAAATATTTTCTCAGACCCTTTCTTGTTTTCTTCTTCTTCTGGGATGCCTATAATTCGAATGTTGGTATGTTTAAGGTTATCTCTGAGGTCTCTGAGACTGTCTTCTATTCTTTTTATTCTTTTTTCTTTTTCCTGCTCTGTGGCAGTTATTTCCCCCATTCTATCTTCCAACTCACTTATTCGTTCTTCTGCCTCAGTCATTCTGCTGGTTATAGCATCTAGAGTATTTTTAATTTCAGTTATTTTGTTATCCATTGCTGTTTGTTTTTCTGAGTTCTTATGAACTGTTTCTTGTACTTTCTCTATTTTGTTATCAAGATTTTGTATCATTTTTACTATCATTACTCTGAATTCTTTTTCATGCATTTTTCCTATTTCCTCCTCATTTATTTGGTCTTGTGGGTTTTTTTCCTGCTCCTTTGCCTGCATGGTGTTCCTTTGTTTCCTCATGGTTGTCCAAACTTTTGGGGTTGCTTGTCCTGGTGATAGAGGTGTTTATAGAAGACTGTCCAAGCCTCAGACTAATGTCCAAGTATTGGATTAAATGAATATTAAGTCTAGGAAACACATACATGTATAAGACACACAATTACTGAATCCGTTAGGACATAAGGCTCTAGAAAGACCTGACAGAACCCCAGTGTGCTATCAGATATTCAAAGAGAAACCCAGTAGAAATTGATGACTGAAACAGAACAAATCAGAGACAAAAGCAAAAGCAAACAAACAACAAATGACACCCTACACATACAAACATCAATCCAGGGGGATTTTGTAAGCTAGGATCAACTATAGAAAAGAGCTGGAGTACCACCAGAGAGAATGGAGATTCTCAGAATGTATTTAGACAACTGTACTAAGAACTAAGATAAAGACAAAAGCCTAATATTAAATACCAGGGCAGTGCGTCATCTGGAGAATAGAGCAAGGAGTCTGAGCAGACCGATAGTGTTGCTTATAAGTATGTTAAGATAAAATACACTTAAAATGGCTGGAAGAAAGGGGAACAGAAGAGCGTAATGTGGTTGGAAATATGCAAATAAAAAGAAAGGAATAGAAATGTATAAAAGATAGGGATGAAAGGAAAGTATGAGAGATATTTTGTCCGTACTACCAAAAACTTAGCTAGATATAGAAGTATATAAAAAGGCAAAGAAAAAAAAAAGAATAAAAAAAAGAATAAAAAAAAAGAATAAAAAAAAAGAATAAAAAATATCCTTAAAAAATTATGTTATAAAACTTGTAGATCCCTTAGGGCTAAGATCGTATTTAATAAATCAAAAAAAAAAAAAAAAAAAAGAGAGAGAAAGAAAAAAAAAATCCAGAACTGATCCCAGAATGGACCAATTCAATAGGTATTGATACTACTATTTCTGTTTCCTTAGCATCTCAGCTGTAAGTGTCCTTCTCCTTGCCTTGGGTTTTTTTTGCGTTATTCTGTGACCAGCAGAGGTTCCTTTATTGTTCGTCTGGAAGCGTCGGTGTGTGGGGAGGGAGAGGGTACAATATTGGCTCCTTCTCCTGGGAGGGAGTGAGCAGTGGCGCACTGTTGTTTCAGTCAGGCTTGGAGGTGCCTGTTGCAGAGGGCGCTGGTGGCTCAGGCGTACACAGAAAGTCTTAGAGTTGGGCCTCTCTCCGGGTTTTTTTCTTTTTGATGCTGTTTTTTTTTTTTTTTTTCTCTCTCGGCAGCCTCCCTGCTGCTGGCGTTGCAAGGGGTTTTAATCGAGCCCCGCCGAGTGCCTGAGGGTGGTTGTTATCCCTGAGCGCCTTAGGTGGCCCACAGGCGTCTCTCCACTGCCTGTTGCAGAGGCGCAGAAAGAGAGAGAGAGGCTACGCGCGCGGCTCCCCACCCCCCTTCCCTGCCCGTGAGCCTGCAGCCTCCAGCCGCCATCATGGCCGGGCAGCTCTCAGGGACAGGCACTCCTCTCCGCGGACCTCCTCCCTCCTGTCCCCTCCGTCCGTCACCCTACCGGCAACAATGTTTCTCCCCCTGAACCAGCTCTCCGGTTCCCACGCTCCCGCTCCTGGACCCTCCGTTCAGCCGCGGATCGATGTCTCGGTCGGGGAACGCTGAGCTGCGCTGCGGACCCTCCGTATGTTTCTCACTCCCTCCGTATGTTTCTCACTCCCTCCCGTCTGCCACAGCTCCGCCGCTTCACCCTCTTTGAGCCCTCGTAGATGCCTCCCTACCGGCTATGTCGGGCTCCCCGCAGCCCTTTCTGGTGTCCGAGGCTGTCTGCTGGTGTTCAGCTGGTTCTCTGTGGGAATTACTGCGTCCTTCCGTGCATTCCCAATGCATCTGTGGAGAGGGATGCACTCCACGTCTCTCTACTTCGCCGCCATCTTTTCTCTCCCTAAGCAATTATTCGTCTTTACTGTTTTGGAAGTTATACATTTTGTTTTTTTATTTTTACTGGTTTAGTTCTTTAATAGTTGCTCTCCATATTTTAGTGTATGTGTTTAACTTTGAAAATTATTAAGTATTATAATAATTTTCCTGAAAAATGCAAATACATTATTTCACTTCAACCCCAGTTGCCCTTTCTTATGTTAGATGTTTTATGTAGTATTTTTTCAAGAACTTTTATTGAGATATAATTTTATATGTAGTATTTTTAAAAATCATTTTGAAACTCTGCAAATTAAATATTACTATTGTTTTGCACAGCTAATGCATATTTGTATAGATTTACCCACGTTTATCAATTTCTTTTCTCACTTTTTCTTTTTGAAATGGTTCCTTCTTCCTGAAATAGTCTTAGAGATTCTTCTAGTGAAAATAGTTGATGATAAAAATTCTTAATGTTTACTTATTTGAAAATGTATATGGTGTGAGATATCAGTTGGATTTTTTGGTATTTTTAAAAAATATGGTTGTCTAATTGCTCCAGCACCGTTTGTTGAAAATACTGTCTTTTCTCCATTGGATTGCAGTGATACTTTGTTGAAAATCAGTTAATCATATATATGAGGGTCTATTATCTCTATTCTGTTCTACTCATCAGTATGTCTATCTATCCTTTCACTAATATCAAACTATCTTGATCACTATAGCTCTGTATTGTTTTGAAAACAGGTAGTTTGGGCTCTCCAACTTTGTTCTTCCTTTTCAAAATTGTTTTGGTTAATTTGATTCCCTGTATGTTTCTGTATAAATTTGAGGATCAGCTTTCTGGAAAAAAAAACTCTACTAAGATTTTGGTTTGGATTGTGTTGAATCTGTAGATGAATTTGGGGAGAACTGACATCTTAACAATAATGAGTCCTTAAATCCTTTAACTCATTTTTAAAGTACCATTTAAAATAGCACCCCAAAATGAAGTAAATAAATCCATGTCTATTAAAACATGTGCAAAGTTGTATTCTGTAAACTATAAAACAGTGAAGAGAGAAGTCAAAGGAGACCTAATTGATTGGCAAGATATACCAATTATTTTAACATGAAGAATTGTTAACCAGGTATACATTTGTTGACTAGGTTTCTAAAAACAAACCAAAAATAAGGACTCTCAAGTGTTAGAGAAATTGCCAGTACAAATACCATCCCTAAAGCTGGGCGAGCAAAGGTAAGAAGCTAGAATTACTAAAATTTGGACACTTGGAGGAGGGGCCTCATGAAGCTAAAATGTAGCCCTTTGGAGAGAGGGTACTGCTCATCTGGTCCTCCTGGACCAGAGGTAGGGCCTCATGAGTTTGAGATCTAGACTTCTGAGGAGGGGGCCCAGTTCACTGATGCTGGCGTCTTTGGAGGTATCCAGTGAGGCTTGTTCTGCTACAGCTGAAAAAGTACAGACTGAATGCAGCTGCTGCTGTGGGAAAGAATTCCTGCTGCTTGGATGAAGAAGTGTTCCTAAGGTGATGTCTAGGAACAGGAAGCAGACAGGAAGCCAACAGGAGAAAGTCCCTTCTTCTTCCTCCATCCTTGTATTCTGCCTCTGGAACTTCCTATTGGCAGAGCTGAACAGGGAGCCAACTGATAAGGCAGAAATGTGCTTTACAGAGTCTCAGTTGCAGCATCAAGGAGCAAAATATAGAAGGCTTAGCTTAATAACTGAAACAATCAGAAAGCAAAGGAAACCAGGTACTATAGTATTTATAGTATAAAAATACATGATTTTGTAGCAGTTGAGTTACTGACATCAATATTAAATACAAGCAAGTTTTATGTAACAACTCAAAATAAAAAAGACTCATGGGAGAAACCGTGCATGAGAAAATTAAGGGCAATTCAACGAATTTAGAAATATATACAAGTCACAAATAAGGAGACATGTCACAAGTACAGGCTTTCGGCTTAGTTAATAGTAGTTGTAGATAGTAAAATTAGATCTTGCAAATATTTTCTAGGCAAGTTTTTACCTAAGTATCCATTTTTAAGAAAAATATCATTGGTTGATATGTACAAGAGTACAGAGTTGCTAGTTTGTGCACAAACTTTTTAAAAATACTCCATTTTGGCAGTGAATTCTTAAACTTTTTACACAGTTTTGATCTTGACTATTCAGTTCATTTAGAAATTTTTATATTCCTAATAAGACATGTTTAGTTGTGACTGCTGGACTGTAATTCTTATCTCCCTCTAAGATGGGCAGACACATTATGCCTGAAGGATAGCATTGTGTGAAATTATGATTGTTCAAATTTACCTTATGGTGGTGAGAGTGGAAAAATTATCCCTGAGAAACAGTCATAGTTGAAACAAGTGTCTTTTCAGTGGGATTTCTTTCTTTCTTCTCTTTCCTGGAATGACACACTCTCCCAGTCAGTGAGGCTGATCCTGTCATCTGGAATTTTTGGAGATACTGCCACAAAACCAAAGGAGCCAAGTTTTTCTCTCCTGGGTGAATCTCCTAAGAGTGATTTGTGATATACTTAGAGTCCCCTTTTCTACTTCTGAATTTTAAGCTTCCTAACCTTCTTGAGCATGGTGAAAGTGCTCGAGGAACCAAAGCAGGCATCAGAGTGGTGGGGAGCTGCCTTGATGCCCTCTGGGGCCCTTGCCCAATTTTTCAATGAATGAGAGACATTGTGTTTGAAAAATTGTAGAAATAATTTGAGGCTGTGGATGGTATTTTCCTCCAAAGATGATTTACTTTTCTTCAGTCAGGCAGTTGTGCTAAGTGACGATTTAATTCATTTTGAAATTCTCTTGGTATTGGTCTTTGTGAGGGCTATCACTCTTACTCCAGGGGTGTACCTCTGCCAGGCACTCACCTGAAATCCTGGGTATACTTTACACAGTCCTGGACTCCACTATTGCTCTCCCTAGCCCTCAAGACTACCAGAAGCTTTGCTTAGTTTCTCAACTTCTTTGTTGTCACTCTCAGCAAATACTGTGAGAAGAAAAAGTGTAGCTGGGTATCTCTATGCTTCTCTTCTCACTGAGGTCGAGGTTCAAGTTCTCACTGCTTTCTAGCTCTCTGATGTTTGGAAACATCTTTTAAATAACAAATGTGTTCTGCTTTTATATATTCTTGGTAGAAGACTTGGTCTGATATAAGCCATAGCTTTAAGCAGAACTTAGTTATTGAGTTCAGTGATTATATTATTTCTAATTTCTTTATGGATCATTTTCAGATATTCTAGATCATTTTTAATAGGCTGGAACATGATTTCCATTCCCTTTTTCATTAAGTGCATATGTGTATTTTATCAGAATATAGTTACCGTGCAATACAATGCACAAATCTTAACAGTACAATTTAGTGAGTTTTGACAATTGTATATCCTAACCTCTCTCCTACTCTGTCCTAATCGACATGTAAGATATTGTCAACATACAGAATATTGTCATAATTCCAGAAAGTTTCCTTCTATATCTTTCCAGTTAATTTTCCTCTTCTCCCCCAGATCTTCTGACTTTTATCACCCATAGATTAGTTTTGCCGGTTTTCGAACTTTATATAAATAGAATCATACAGTATCTGTGTGTGGCTTTTGTATCTGCCTTCTTTTTCTCAGCATAATTTTTTGAGATTTACCCATGTTGTAGTTAATTTCTTTAAATAATTTTCTTGTTATTGTTGAGTAGTACTTCTTTGGCTGAGAATACCACAATTTGTTTATCAATTCTCCTATGGATGAGAGTGGATAAACAAATTGTGTTTGTTTCTAGGTTTGGCCATTATTAATAAAGCTGCCATGAACATCACTGGACAAGTGTTTTTGTTGACATACATCCTCTTAGTTTTCACTTAGTTTATGTTTTCTACCTGATAATTTTAATATCTGAGTTATTTGGGGTCTAAACCTTTGGTTTTTTTGCTCACCCTTCCCTGGTGGTTTGTTTTTGTGTTTTTGGTAATTTTTGACTTGATCATATTTTGCTGACTGTGGGGATCCTGAGGGGTTTGAGCAATTTTGTATTTGCATCTGCCAGGGACCCAGGGTGATTTTTACCAAGAAACACTTGAAATTAATTTTCCCTTTGGGGTTCCCTGAATATAGATAGTGTATTTTCAAATTCCTCCTATGGGAGCAAAGGCTTTTGCTAATAAATTCCCAGGGAGCCCTTTTCCCCAGCTCTGTGCTATGGCCTGAGATAGACAGATTTCCCTGTCAGCTCACACATTAACATTTTCCCCCAGCTCACCCCTTTGCAAGGGTGTAGCTCTTCAGAGATCCTGGATGCATACAGAAGTCTCACTTCCAGCCCCCACCTTAGGTCTCTCAGCACCTGGTCTTGGATCTTCCATAGGACTGTTAAAACAGGGCTTCTGGGTTCTTTTCACAGAACCCAGGGCAGCCTAGGGTTTTCTCATCAATCTCCTTTCAGTTAGCCTTCCATTTTTAGACTTTGTGAATTTTCCTTACTTTCCTATGAGCTTAGTTATGCATTCAAAAGATGTTTGTTATACCTACCTCGTACTTTTAGATATTTATAGCATGAGCTCCTCTCTCGGACTGCCTGTTCCCTGCCCCAGAGTGTATCTCTGCTTCATGTTTTCCATTTCCAGCATTCCTGTTTTTAGAGTGAGCAGCAAGTCTGCTTACTCCTCATTAAATCCTGCATTGTCACAGGATTTTTTGGATAACATTTTAGCACTTACTTCTTTTCAGCTATTTTCAATCAGAAGTAGCAGAGCTGTTTGCTGCCTGGCCCCACATAGGCTAGTTTTCGTAAGATTTTGAATTAGGCCAGTTTCCTGCTTTCCCTTTCCTTTGGTGGTGCTGAGCAGAGTTCTGAGATGTCCCTCCTTCTTTACTGAAGTTGATGGTTGTTGGCTTGGCCTTCTGTGATGTTTGCATACTTCACCAGAACTGTGCACCACCCAAGGCCATTCTCTGCTTCCTCCCTTGAGTTGATCCAAATGGCAGTTACTCCCCATCCACTGGGCTTTGGGGTTTTGGCTATTTCCTAGTTTTGGTGAAGATGAATTTTTTTCTCCATTTATGCATCCTTTTTGGAAGGAGGTGGTTTGATACACTGGAGAGAGCGCTTGTTGAGCCACTGGTAGCTAAGGCCTCATGAGCGTCTGGAACGGATGTTCCCCCTTCCAGTCCTTAGTCCTCGTCAGGAAAGCTGTGCTCCTGCTGCACCCTGAGCCTACATGTCATAGTCCCGTCCCGTCCCGTCCCGTCCCATCCCATCCCATCCCCATCCCCATCCCATCCCCATCCCCATCCCCATCCCATCCCCATCCCCATCCCCATCCCATCCCCATCCCCATCCCCATCCCCATCCCTATCCCATCCCGCTTGTCTGCTTTCTTGGCTAGATTAGAAGTGTCTTCAGGACAGGGCTGTCTTTTGTTTTTATATGTATAGTGCCTGGCACATAGTGTGTGCACCAGAAGTATTTTTAAAAAAAATTTATTTATTTATTTAGCTGTGTCAGGTCTTAGTTGTGGCATGCGGGATCTTTAGTTGCAGTGCATGGGCTCTCTAGTTGTGGTGGGTGGGCTGTCTCGTTGTGGCACATGGGCTCTGAAGCACACGGGCTGAGTAGCTGTGGTGCATGGGCTTAGTTGCCCCGAGGCATGTAGGATCTTAGTTCCCCCGACCAGGGATTGAGCCTGTGTCCCCTGCATTGGAAGGCAGATTCTTAACCACTGGACCACCAGGGAAGTCCCCAGAAGTTTTTGTTTACTGAGTGACTTTGGAGTTACTCAAAGGCAGTGTTTTAGCACTTGGGGCTCCAGATACCCCCACATCTAAAGTGTCTCCCTGGGTAAGTCCTGATGATGTGATGTTAGGGAATGACCACTTGCCTTAGGACCAGGAGATCAATATGTTAACCTCTCTGCAGCTTAGTCTCTCCTTAAAATGGGGCTGCAACAGCTTACTCTGCCTGCCTCATGAGGTTGTAGTGAGAATCAAATGAGGCCATAAATGTGAAAGTACTTCAGAGACTGTAAAGCTCTCTCTTTTCAGCTCTCATCATGGGGAAAGATCTGTGTGTTTCACAGAGTTTAGCTAATTTACCCACTGTCACCTAATTCTAACTGCCCCTCAGCCTGACATGCCTGGGAAGCTGGCAGGAAGCCCCTGGCTTGGTGATGTTTAGGAGTAGGCCTGTCTCTTGTGCCCTGAACAAAAAAAGAAGTGTTTAGAGCCTGGAGTGATTGCCATGACCACTAGGTGTCACTCTTGGCCTTAAAAATAATGTATTATTCTCCACCCTATAAATTTTCCTCTTCCTGTCAGCCTTGGTTCTGGGCATTGAGCATGGCAGTTCTTATATATCCCATATATTTCCATTATGTGTTCTTACAGTTTTTAAATTCCTCACAGCAACACTTGGAGCCATTGCCCATTGCCCATTTAAGCCTTTGCTTTCAGGTAGAGGGTACTTGTGCAATTCTTTTGTAGTTGATTTTAATTTTCACTTAAGCAACACATGACCAGAATGGTATACCTGTGGCCAAAGTGTTCATAAATTGGATTTCAGAGACAAAAGTCATTAAAGTTTTGGAAGTCATCTGGAATTGGTCATGGCAAGTTCTCTACCACCTTCCTCCTCAGTTTTTTGTTGTTAAATATGTTTTTGAAAACCACTGCCTTAGGCTACCTTGTTATTGTATCAATAATGGCAAGACAAGGAAGGGGAATCTCTGACTTTACCTCCACCAAAGTCTTCCAGGTGGACAAAACCAATGATAACTTCAGTTTAGCTTTTATCCTCCATGAGCTCTCTGGGGCATTTACTCTGTTGATTACTCACCCATTTTATTTTATTTCTTAATTTTATATTTTTAAAAATCTTTATTGGAGTATAGTTGATTTACAGTGTTGTGTTTCTGCTGTACAGCAAAGTGAATCAGTTATACATATACATATATCCACTCTTTTTTAGATTCTTTTCTGATGTAGGCCATTACAGAATACTGAGTAGAGATCCCTGTTCTATTCAATAGGTCCTTATTAGTTTACTCACCCATTTTAAAAACACTCCCTCAACTTCAGTGCAGCTTTCTCCTGATGTGCTTTCTAGTTCTCTAGTTGTTTCTTCTTAGCTGGGCTCCTGGGACCCTCTGCACCCATGGTCTCTCACTGTTTCCTGGGGGTGCTGTTCTTGGCCTCTGTTCTACTCTGTACAATCTCTTCACTTCTTGCCTCCAAATCTGTATTTTATATCCAGAGCTCTGCCTATTGCCATCTCTGCCTGAGTGTCCTGAAGGACATTGCTTTAAAAAGTAGTTTTATTGTGGTCCATTCATTTTAGGTGCATAGTTTTATGAATTTTTAGGTAACTGCCACCTCAGTGAAAATATGGGCTTTAGAAAAATGTACTGTCTCTCACTCTGTAAATTTTTTTTTTCATATCTTAGCCTTGGTTCTCAGTATTCCTTCACCCTAAAAAGTTTTTTAGTTGTCCTTTGCAGTTGGTCCCCTGCCCTGACCCTTAGCCACTGGGAACCACTGATCTGCTTTCTGTCACTATGTTGTTTTACCTTCTCTAGAAGTTCATGAAAATAGAATCAAATAGTACATAGCCTTTTGTGTTTGGCTCCCTTCACCTAACCTAATCATCACTTTTGAAATGTGCAAAAAAAACAAGCTTATCTTTTGTTCCAAGTTTGTTTGAGTTGGCGCCTCTGTTCACCCTGATATTGAAGTCAGAAACCTGGGTGTCATTCTACCGAGGCCCCTTCCTCTCATTCACTGTGCCCCAACACCCTGCCCTGTGCAATTAGGAAGTCCTAGAGCTTCTTTATCTGAGTCTACCCTTCTCTTCATTCTCAAGGTCACTGACTTAATTGAATTTCTATTTACTTCTTGCCTCTCCTAATTGGTCTTCATGCCTCTAGCTAGGACCTCTTCATTCTGTCCTTCTCACAACCACCAGTGTGAACTTCTAAAACACAAGTCTTATTCTACCACTTACCTCTTCAATGGCTCGCCATGGCTTCTTCTTCTTTTTTTAATAAATAAATAAATAAATAAATTTATTGGCTGTATTGGGTCTTTTTTGCTGTGCACGGGCTTTCTTTTAGTTGTGGTGAGTGGGGGCTACTCTTCGTTGTGGTGCGTGGGCTCCTCATTGCCGTGGCTTCTCTTGTTGCAGAGCACGGGCTCTAGGCACATGGGCTTCCGTGGTTGCAGCACATGGGCTCAATAGTTGTGGCTCATGGGCTCTAAAGCACAGGCTCAATAGTTGTGGTGCACGGGCTTTGTTGCTCTGTGGCATGTGGGATCTTCCTGGAGCAAGGATCGAACCTGTGTCCCCTGCATTGGCAGGCGGATTCTTAATCACTGCACCACCTGGGAAGCCCACCATGGCTTCTTAACTTAGCAAATGCCACCCTCCATGATTTGATTTATTTCTGCCTAAATCTCAGTATCTTATTTTTCAGAACTTCCTCAAGTTCAGACAGTGCTCAGCCATTACTTGTGATTTTCTTGCAGTGGCTGTGCTCACTTATGCCTTTGCACATGCTGTTCCCTTGACCTGGGATACCCTTTTCCTTCTCCTTCGTCTGGTTATCTCCAATTCATTCTTTAAAAGCCAACTTATAGGATTCCTCCTCTGCAATGCCTTCCCTAGCCACAGCCCCATACTGGGTTAGGTGTTTCTCCGTCATCGCATTTATCATCAGTCATATCAGATTATATCAGTGTATTTGTTGAGTTAGTAATCTGTGCCTCCCACTAGGCACTAAGTTCCTTGAAGAGTTTGTATTCTGTTTGAATTTATATCCTCTGTTCCTAGCATAGGGCCAGGCACAATAGGTGGCATCCAATGAATGTCTTCTGAATAATTAAGGTAGAATGGAGGGAGAGATCTAGAACACAGTGAAGAGGCAGGGGGAGAAGAGGCAAAGGGGAATGTCAGGAAGACCTGGTGTGGAAAACAGATTCTCATTTTAACTGGCCTCAATCATAGTTAAGTTTACCTGTTGTGAAAAGAGAAGAGTAAGGATGGGAATCATTGGGGAGGATCCACAAAGAGGAATGAAGTGTGGGAAGGCATGTTCAAATGTCTGGTCTCTCATTCTAGCAGTGAAAGTGTCTGAATGAGGAAAGGGAATAGCTTCATTGTGATTTTAAGTGAGGGAAAGTTAAGAGGGAAAGAAAGCCTAAACTATGGCAAAAGCAATGAAAAATGAGAGAAGTATACATTCTTAGATTTCTGGGTGAGAAAGGAAGGCTACTAAGTCCCAGACAGTGCTTTTTTGACATTACGCAACTGGATGGGTCACAGATGTCATTCTTATCGTGAACAGTGTCCTGCAGTTTCAAGTACTTTTCTAAGCATTGTCTCATCATATCTGCACACCAACCCCAGGCAGTAGGTAGAGTTGATATGATGAATGCTATTGACCAGTGTGGAATGGGAGGTTTAGAGTGCCTCGCTGACTTCGTCATGCCACAGTGCTGGCTGGAACTCTTCCAATTACAGCTTCTGTCTCTAAGGTGAGACTTGGGCTGAGTTCCAAATATCAGGTATGTTTAGAGATGATGTGCCTGATAAGATCTGTGCCTGTGAAGGCCTGTACCTTGTCTGCAGTGAGACAAGAGAGACTGACAAAGAACATCCAGAGGTGGAAGCTACTGTAGCTTGGAGAGAAATCTCTGAGTCAATGAAATGTTAGAACAATTTAATATTAGATTTGTGTTTAATATCAGAACTGTGAGTTCCCTAAAGTCTTAATGTCTTCCAGTTGCACAGCTGGGGCAATTGGCCAAGTAAACTTTTGATTAGCTGGAGCTTTATGGGATGAAACATTTCCTATGACAATGCTCTTTTTTTTTAATGAAAGAGGAAATAAATGATTTTCAAGAGGGTAAAGGGGTCGTTATAGAAGGAAGCATTTTTCTTTCCTGTCTTTAATAGATGTTCTTGTATTAAATGATGTTGAATCTTAATGCCATATTTATTATCAATCTTATCACAAAATGAAACATGAAAGTTTTTGTTTTGAGTGGAAGATCAGCATTTTCCTTAGTCTATATAGAAAGGCTAAGAGCATAGGCTCTGGCCTCAGGCTGCCTGGATTTGAATCTGCACCACATACTACCTGTAAGACCTTGGGCAATATGCTTTATCATTCGGTTCCTTAGATCTGTTCCTACCTCATAGGCTTATTTAAGTATAAGCTGATGTCAGTAGAAAGCATTTAGCATGCTTTAACTTTTTAAAAGCCCTTTTATTTCATTCTTATAACAACTCTATGAAATAGGCAGGGTGGTGATTGTTGTTGCTTTTTTGACAGAGGAGGAAACTGCTCCCTAAAGGGTTAAGTGGTTTGTGAAAGTCCATAGTACTAATAAAGGACAAATCTCCTGGATGCCAACTCTGGCTGCTTCTCATTAGTTCACTTTTTACAGAGATGGTGGAATTGGGAATTATTGCTGGGGAGTGGAAAAGTGGGTATGGTAGGGATCTTAGTCCCTCTCTCCTATTCTTCCTGATCTGGAATTTGTCTTTACTGGGCTCTAGATTTTAAGTAAGGGTCTAAACATCAGCTGAGACTTTACAAATTAGATTGTTGTATCAGTTCCTACTTACTGATTTTAGAAATGAAGCCTCTTATTTTTATTGATTAATTCTTGGTATTGTTTTGTATATATTTTATTATCAAGGTTTAACTGATTAGAGGTGGAGTTTATTCTGGTTTTTCAATAAATATTTGTTGAGTATCTACTATGTATCAGAAAATGAGCTAAGTGATTTCACATATATTTTCTCATTTAATCATCAGAGCAGCACTGTACATTATGGCCAGTTGGCTCCATTTTACATAAAAGGAAGTAGAAGCTTACAAATGTTGAGTAATGTACCCAAACCTATTAAGGTCCATTGCAAGAAAGGAAAATTACAGGTAAATCACTCTTTGGTAATGATACAAAAATTCCAACAAAATGTTAGTAAACTGGTCCAGCAATATATAGAAAAGATAATATATCATGACCAAGTTGGATTTATATAGGAAATCAAGGTTGGTTTAACATTAAAAAATTAGTCAATGCAATTTACCAAGTTAACACAGTAATGGAGAAGAGTCATATGATCATTTCAATAGATGAAGTACATTTGATAAAGTTCAATATCCGTTCATGATAAAAAAAAACCTCAAAACTGTTAGCTAACTATCAGTAAAAGGAAACTTCCTTATTAAGATAAGAATTTTCCAAAAAAATAATAAAAGTCTACAGTAAGCATAATTAATGGTGAAGTTTTGAAAGTTTTCCTGAAAGATCAGGAAGGAGACAATGATGCCCCCCACACCACTTCTTTCCTACATTGTCCTGAAAGTCCTAGCATGGGAAATAAGTCAAGAAAAAAAGGGCAAAATGAATGGAAAGGAAGAAATAAAACCCTCATTATTTGCAGATGACATGATTGTGTACACAAATTTAAGAAGATTCCACAGATGTGGGATTTGAATTATTAGGTGAAATTGGTAAGATCACTGAATACAAGGTCAGTAGTCAATAGCAAAAAATGATTAGAAAATGAAAATAAAAAATACTGTTTTCAGTAATGTCAAAAACATCACATATTAGGAATAAGTTTAAAGAAAGACGCGCAAAACTTCTATGTTGGGTCTCCTTCTTCAGTATATAGAATTTCATTTAATACTGCTGTTTTCAGGGTATCTGATCCTTATTTTCTGTTAAGTCTGATGTGCTCAAGAGAGAGCCTTTTTAGTTCTGTTAAACTAATAGCAAAACCTCGTCTTCAAAGTAGAGAGATGTAGTCACTTGGGTACTTGAGAGTGGGCCTCTTCACTGCTTTTAATCTTCTTGTTTTCAGCCCCATCCCTTGCCCCATCCATTTGAGTTTTCTGGTTCCTGCAAATTCAGAGCTTTCTGATAGTTCTGAGGTACAAATTGGTTTGCTTCTTGATGACTTCCCTCTCTTTATGCTTAGTTTTCAGCTTTGCTTCATTTCAGCTTTCTTTGTATTATGAAGTTGGCTATCACTTCCATTTTCCAAAGCTTTGTTGATATCTTTTGTCTGTGTTGTCCTCTTTTCCCTCTTTGTCCTTACAGATTCACACTTAAAAAAAATTCTTATATTGTCATTTTACTAGGGTTGGAGGAGGAAGCAGAGATAAATGCATGGGTTCAACCTGCCACGTTTAACCAGAAGTTCACCCAGGAAGTTATAAAAAGCAGTCACTTTGCAGTGTTTGTTGTACTTGATTTCTGTACAAGCTACTTCACACCTGTTGTCCCATACCCTGCCTGCTTCCACAGTTCTCTTAGTTGCACTCTCTCACAGGCCTTTGAGTTTGTTGCTGCTGGACAAGGTGATATCTGGGGGCCCAATACAGCCTTGAAAGCCTGTCTTCACATTGCATCCCAGCTGTGTTTCATGCCATGAGTATCTGGGGTTGACTGACAGGGAGGAGACTGCTATCCTTGAGTCCTCAATCCCCCTGTTCATGAGGTTGTCTTTTGGGGCTTGAAAGAACGCAGACCAGCTTGAACAGTGCCATTAATTAAAACATATTCTAATTGATTGGGTAATCCCCCAGCTTAAGTTTAAGTAAGTGAAGGGATAAAGGAAATAGAAATAAATGCAGAAATTTAGAGAGAAGATGCTCTTTCTTCTTCTCTCAGGCTCTTCCCAACTCCAAATACCTGATAGAAAAGGTCTCCTTATCCTGTTACTTGCTGAATGGCTCTCCTTCCTACCCGCTCCTTGCCTTTCCTATACCCCTAAATATCTATAGTGTCTCTTAACTGTGAGATTGTGGAGTACAGTGACCAGGTGTGGGAATGCTAGCAATTCTAATTATGCTTCCACCCCTTACCAGCACTGTGACTTGGGACAAGTCATTTACCTCCTTGTGCCTCAGTTTCTTCATCTTCAAACTGGATCAGTAATAATGCCCATCTCATATAGTTTTTATGAGAATTAAATATATTAGTATGTAAAAGTACTTAGAACTGTGCCAGCCACATATTAAGCACTCAGTGCACAGCTGTGATGATTTTTTAAAACTTTTTATTTGTTTATTTTTTACAATAAACTGCATATATTTAGAGTGTACAATTTGGTATCCCAGTCTCCCAATTCGTTCCCCCCCAAACCCTCCCCGCTTTCCCCTTTGGTGTCCATATGTTTGTTCTCTACATCTGTGTCTCTATTTCTGCCTTGCAAACCGGTTGATTTGTACCATTTTTCTACAGTCCACATATATGTGTTAATATACAATATTTGTTTTTCTCTTTCTGACTCACTTCACTCTGTATGACAGTCTCTAGGTCCATGCATGTCTCTCAAAATGTCCCAGTTTCATTGCTTTTTACAGCTGAGTAATATTCCATTGTATGTATGTACCACATCTTCTTTATCCATTCATCTGTTGATGGACATTTAGGTTGCTTCCATGTCCTGGCTATTGTAAATAGTGCTGCAGTGAACATTGGAGTGCATGTCTCTTTTTGAATTATGTTGTTCTCTGAGTATATGCCCAGTAGTGGGATTGCTGGGTCATATGGTAGTTCTATTTTTAGTTTTGCAAGGAACCTGCATACTGTTCTCCATAGTGGCTGTATCAATTTACATTCCCACCAGCAATGCAAGAGTGTTCCTTTTTCTCCACACCCTCTCCAGCATTTACTGTGTGTAGATTTTCTGATGATGCCCATTCTAACCGCTGTGAGGTGATACCTCATTGTAGTTTTGATTTGCATTTCTCTAATAATGAGTGATGTTGTGTGATGATTATTATGTGCTTTTCTCTGTAAATGAAGTTAAAAGATGTAGTCATCATACTCAAGAGCTCACCATGTACATGAATAGGCAAGACACACTAGTATTTGAGTGCAGAGGTTGCTATGAGGGCAAAGAGGAACAGTCACAACTCAGTGGGGATTGGTGACGTGGTTGTAGGAAGTTAGTGTGTAGAGGACATTTGGGAAATTATCCTGGAGCAGGTGGTGATCCTTGAGTTGAGCCACAGAGGGGAGAGTATGAGTTAGCCATCTAAGCATTGTGAGGGCAGGAACTTATCCTTGGTACCTAGAACAATACCTGCACCATTAATATTTATTGAGTAAATGGATGAGTGATAAGCTGGAAGAGTGGTCCGGAGAGTAAGGCATTCCAGAGAGAAGAAACAGTGTATAGGAAAGCACAGGGTTCAGAGAATGCATGGCACGCAATTGCAGGGAGTGTAAGGGCACAGTAGGGCATGAGTTCAAGGTCCGTGTTAGAGAGAGGAAGCCAGAGAGGTGGCAGGCCTAGGACTAGGGAGAATGTGGAAGATGTGCTTCATGGGATGCAAAACGGATGAACTCATTTTAGTGGCACGTGGGCCCCAGACCCTCATTTTCTTAGATACAGTGTGTCAGTTGCAATAACAATTCCAAATAATATTAACCGAGTTTACATTTTTATAATGCTTTCCACTCTACAAAGCAACAAAGCATTTTCACATGTATTATCTCATTTAAGAATCACTGTTCCTTGTGAAGTTGGTGATATCCACATTTTACATATAGAAAAACTGAGGCTTAGAGAGGTTACAGGGTTTACAAAGGTTTTTCAACTGAGAAGTTGCAAACCTGAGATTCAAACTAGGACTTTTCACTTTAGGCCCAGTACTCTTTCTCTCATGTAACAGTGGTCACATTGATTTCTATTTCTCTGGAGAGCATAGTGCTTCACTGTTGTTGCAGAAACATAAATTCATAGTATGCTGAATAGTTTTAAAATAAAACACCCATGTAATTGTCACCTAGCAATAGAAACATTATCAGCCATCCCAGAAGAGTCTTTATGTTCTCCACTCTGGCCTCAACCCTTTTCCTCCCTCCAGAGGTAATCACTATTCTGATTGGTACAGTAAAAACTCCGGTGCTTTTCTTTCTAGTTATAGCACCTATGACTGTAGACTTGTTTTTTGATCAGTAAAATAATCTGGGCATTTTTCATTAGCCTACAATTGAGGAACTACTTCTGTGGCTTAAATCCATAATTATTTTTTTTGTTAAATGTTTAGTGAGCGTCTCCTAAGAGTCCAGCAGCTGGGTTCTGATGAGCTAGAAATAAAAATAGGCCCTGTCTTCAGGTTAGAACAACTTTACTGTCACTGTTTTAATAATTGGTATGATTTTTAATTAGAAATAACAACAGTAACAATAGCAACAGTGACCCACAACAGCTCTGGGATGTGAACACTTGATGTCATTTGACTTTTTACAGATATGCCTTCACCCTTCTGGCTAGGTTGTCCTTCTCTGTTCTGTGATGGATGGCAGGGCAACCAGAACACCATCTCCTTGTTTTGACCACTTGCTATCATGTTGGCGGTTGAAATTTGTGCTATTGTTCACCTGCAAAATTAATTTTTTTTGTCCAGTTTTCTCAAATTTGAAAATTCATAGCCTCCTGAGAATATATCTGCATATTTCTAGCTTGAGAGATCCTTCACTAAAAGTTAAGCTCTTGTACTTCTGGGTAATCACTTGGTGTGAGTATGTCAACACCCAATTATAGCACTAACATTAAAATCTCATGACAGTATTCAATTATCAGTGGCCAGCCACGAAATACAGAATAAACTTAATTTGTAAAGGTTATCATAAAAAACAGAAATACAAAAAAATTCTTACAGAGAGCTTTGAATTCCTGAGGCTCTCTCTATAGGCCCCAGTTTGAGAAACACTGATATACTTTGTCAAAGGAAAGGCATGAACTTCCATGTTGATTGGAATTATAGATAAACCGATGACCAATCTGCTTTTGGATGCATCTTAATATCTTCAAAGTAGATCTACCTTCTAGTTATGTTCAAGTTCCATTCTTGTAACCCCCCCTTTTTTAAAAAATTTTATTGGAGTATAGTTGATTTACAGTGTTGTGTTAGTTTCAGGTGTACAGCAAAGTGACTCCATTACCCATATACATATATTCGTTCTTTTTTCAGATTCTTTACCCATATAGGTTATTACAGAATATTGAGTAGAGTTCCCTTTGCTGTGCAATAACACTTGTTGACTCCAGGGAAAACTGCTGAGCGCAGAGGGCGGATGACTCAGGGTTGCAAATTATTCCTGTCTAATCTATGAGTAATCAATAGCAAACTAAGTCAAGAGACCTGTCATTGGATCCCCAGCAGATTTTATTTTAAATTCCCATTGAAGAACTGGGAGATGATCTGTTTTTCCAGTCTGGTTGCTTGTTAAATCAGATGCTTCAGTTTTTTGCTCTGTTATTTCTCTGACCACCAGACCCAATGGATTAAACAATTCACTGTGCCATTTTGACCTGTGCTTGTTCTAACATATGGAACAGAGTTAATGAGCCTGTTATGATTACCAGCAGGATCCTACCCAGAGAGTCATGGAATTTCCAAACAGAACAGAAAAGAACTAACATTTTTTAACTGGATTGTTGCAGCAGCCTTCTAACTTGTTTCCCTGTCATCACTCTTCATCTGCTCCAGTCCATTTTCCACACAGATTATAGTTGCCTTGTGTCAGCTTCCCTAGAAGCAAAGCCTGAGCTGGGGTTTGGGGATGCTAGTGTAAGAGCTTTATTGAGAGAGTGCTTTCTTGAGAAGGAGAATGAGGGAAGCAGGAAATAGAAGGAGGAAAAAATGTAAGGATGTGCTCTTAGCTAGAGCTCTGCTTCATCCTGATCCCATGGGATGCTCTGGAGTAGAAATGGCACAACACAGGTGGCCCCATCTTGAGGCAAAGGGGCCAGCCCTTTGTAACCCATGTCAACCACTCTTTGACTAGTGAAAAGTGGGTCAAGGGAAATTCTTCAAAGAAGAAGGGCAGCTGTGAGCATTAGCAGCCAGTACTCACACCAGTGGGGGATGGGTGCTGTGTTAGAAAAGATGGTCTGGGCTGAGCAGCAGCTGTGCACATGACACTAGGTAAACTTAAAATGAAAATTTGATGCTTACAGGTGGTAAATTGACTTACGAAGGAGCAGACCTCTAGTGCTTTGCAGATACAGCCTGCATCCCTTAAAGTTTTAGCCTAGCTTATAAAATGCTTCATTTGAGATTGTTTCTTGGGGTAGAGCAGCAACAACAAAAACCCCAAACATTTCTGATAATTCAGGCGGGTTTGGTGGTGAGACATACTGGGACCACACTGGCCCTACTGGAACTAACTAGTTACAGCACAATCTAGTGAGGCGGGTAGACTGTAATATTCAAAAGACTCCAATCCAGTGAGTTGGACACAACATTGGGGTCTCTATAGAATGACATTCTTTTAGTCAGGTGGGTAACAGAGTAATTCTGGAATAGGAAACAAAGGGCCCAAGCATCTCCCCAAGCCTGTGTCAACATAACTTATCTAGATCCTATCCACTGAGGGCGATGGGACTTCTGATATGCCCTTGTCTTAGTCAGGGTTGCCTTGGGGACTGTGTGGGGCTGGTCCTCAAAGACTTTGTTGAATAATGCTGGGTAAGGCAGGGGCTAACAGGAATTATACTTTGATTCAAATCTTCAGTAAAATAAAGTATTTCCAATTTAAGAAGCTCAAATGAGGAGCTGGGTCCCAAGGGGAGCTGTATTATTTTGTTACAAACTAGTTGTTGCTTCATTTTGGAGAGAATTAAGCTTTTCCCTGAAGTCGCTGGATGGTTTGATGATCTTCATAGCAATTACGGATGCAGTCTGGAAGCTGGTGCCAGATGAAAGGAGCTGTCCCTGCGGTCTATATCCCCATGTGCTCTGTTGACTGGCAAATATGACACAGAGAATTTCAAGCATAATGATTGCTCATCCAGCTAGATCAAATCATATTTCTAAGAGCTGTTTTTTTTCAGATCTAATACATTTGTTCCTGACTCATTCTAATCAGTGGGGCATTGACTTGTAAGGAACAGATTGGAAATTATTTTATTGATTTTTTTTCTTTTTTCTTTACCAAAGGTGAGAGTGAATATCTCTTCCCTGATTGTTGTTCAGCTGTGAGTAAAGCGAAGGACATTAGCAGGTTTGGGTAGAGTCGGTTTGGAACCGTTACAGTCTGACTTCGCTGCCGTGGCACATAAACACTCAGGAAGGTGCATTGTGGAGCCAAAGAGCAACTTCACTCTACTGTCTAAAGGACAAAGTCAACTTTTCTTTATGGCCCTGGCTGCAGTCGCCATTGGGAGAGCTCAACGGCCTGAATAAGGTGAGCTCAGCAGAGGTCTCAGAGCCTCACAAAGGCCTGGAGATCATAGTGTGGGACACCTCTTGGCTCAGCTTCTTTGGGAGTTGTCTGATTCAGAATTCTCCTTTCCTCCCTGGCCTCCAGCCTTTTTTCAGGAGGGAGAATGAGAAGAATTTATTTCTGTTGAATCCAGGAGAAGCTGCTTTTATCACTAGTTACAAGAAGGAGGTAGGGTGAGGTTAGGTTGGGTGAGGAACAGAAAAACATTTTTTTTCTCTCAATTTTTTCTTTCTCAAGGACTCTCCCATTTCCACTTCCAAATTGTTTAAACAATTAACAGTGAAAAATCATGTTTAGGATGTCTTCATATGGCCCTGTCTGGTTTTTGTTCCCCTAAATGACTTATAAAGTTATGCAAAGTGAAAGTTTTTATGTGCACTGTTAGCAAACAGTAATGACTTACTTACATAGCACTGTGCTAAGTAGCTTTATATGCATTACTTCATTTAATCCTCTAAAGAACTCTATGAATTAGTTTATTATAACTGCCTCCAGTTTACATAGCCAGAAAGTGTTGAAGCTGGAATTCAAACAGAGGCGTATCACTTGAGACTTCGCAGCCAATGCTCTTCGCCATAAAGCAGCACCACTTCCCAGTTCACTGAGAGTGAAGACATACCTAATCAGTGAGCCTGCTGTGGGGGCCTGGCTTCTAGGTATAGTGGCACCTCCCCTTCCCAGCCAGGGTCTTATTGTGGGGCTACCATGGTGATCAGAGCCAGGCAACCCCACAGAGGTGCAGCAAGTTCATTGCTGACTGTTTATACTACCCCATATGATGTGCACCATTCACTGAGAACAGGTGGTAGAAGACAGTTCTTAAATGTTAAGAGAAAGATACACATTGGCCTGCAAGCAGCACTTCATCATCGTGATAGAAGGAAGACAGTTCACTACCCTGTTGAACTTGTGGGTTACCTATTAGCTCATGTTGACACAAACTGTGTGAATAGATTTTTAATTGTAGCTGCTTAGACCTCAGAGCTCTGGGAGTTGTAGAGACCATGGAACTAGTGTTGAAATACATACCCTGCTTTGCATCTCCTGGGCACTCAGACCATGAGCATCATGGGAGTATTTCTTCAATGCTATAAACATGTTAAGATGTTACAGATGTACTCCATTAAAATGAATCAGCATCCTATTAACTTGTATGTGTTTGATGTGACCTGTTAAGCCACCCATGCCTCTCATGTAGATAGAGATGTAAAGGTGATAAAGCAGTGGTTCTTGATCCTGGATGTACATTAGAGTCACTTATAAAGCATAGCAATACCCGGGCTCTACCTGAGACCAATTAAAGCAGCCTCTCTGGACGTGAGGTCCAAGCATCAGTATGTTCTGAAAACTCTCCTGGTGATTCTAATGTATCAGGGGCTGAGAACCACTGAAGGAAATCTAAGTCAGCTGTGAAACTGTGTTAATAATAAAAAGTGTCCTGAGTAAACTATGATACATGTGGGAATTTGAGCATTAGTGTGCAATCAGTTGACTAGCCAGGAAGAGGTCTCGGTGGTGGCAGTGAAGTTGCCCACAGCGATAGCTTTGTGGAAGCGAGGTAAGGGAATAGTAGGAAGTAAGAGATAGGATGATCGTCTGGCAGACAGTGCTACAGCAACTTTAAACTCTGGTGGAATAACTGGCATGCAGGAGATGGAGTCAGCTAGCTATACCAGCCAGATGGTGGCATTAGTGGTATTATGGTGTGAATGTTTGGGTGTAGGGGTGCAAGTACATAATGGTATAGCTGTTGGAATCATGGCAGCCTTATTGAGCAAGATTGCAGGCCTTGGAGATATATAGGGCAGTGGCAGCAGCCCCAGGCCAACAACAGTGGACGTGGAGCTAGGAAGGATCAGGAAAGCCAGGCCTCAGAGGTTTCCAGTCCAGTCAGACAGCTGTAAAGGGAATCCCTATTGGATGCTGCCTTTTGACGTTTGTGACCTGACTTACTTTAGAAAAGCATCTCTTAGGAACATTTAAAACTGTACATGTTCAAGTTTATACAGTGATAGTGAAGTGAGGACATTGTAGAGCATGTTGTATTCAAAATGTTTGCATGCTCTTCATAATTTATTTATGAACAACTCCCTGTCTGACCCTCTCACCGCTCTCCCCTCCCTGCCCCCAACAAGAATAACAATGCATTGTAATTAGTCCAGAATTTAAGCCGAGGCAGAAGTTTGGAGACTCCTAGAGGGAAAACAGGAGGGAAAAAAAGCCTCCATCCCTAAACCTAGACCTGTCTGGCGGAATCCTTCTTATTCAAGAGGTTGCAAAGGAGCTGGAAACAGAGTGTAGAGAGGTGACTCAGCCCATTCTGTGTTCTGCATATGAATGGAGACTGGTCATTCAGGTACTTGCTGTGCTTGGAATCTTCCAGATCTAAGGCCCAAAGAGGCTAAGGCAGGGCCCATTGTCATTTCATAATGTTGTCCTATCTTCCATCACCATACCACCATAGCTCAATGGATGTCCCTTAATGGACTCCAGTCCCTCCCCTCAAGGAGCCTGCAATCAGGTAAGGTAGACAGATAATGCACACAACCATCTCTAGGACAATGCAGATTTAAACAGCGGCGTAATACTTCTGCCTGTATCCTCATAGTGTTATGAGAATCAGTTAGCTAACGTAAGTATAATGTGCAGTAACAGTTAAGGTATTAGTATTATCAAAATTCAGGGTATTAAGCTATATTTCAGCTATATTGCCATATTTTTCATGTCAGAACCTGATGTTTAGTGCAAAATCACCTACACTTTAGAAATGAGGTGAAGCCTGCAGGAACAGAAAGTTCTTAAGCTTTATGCCAAGAAGATGCCATTACAATATTTATACATGCTCTGGTTTAAACTAGCTCCTTAACTATAGTCTTCTTCCCTACCTCCTTCCTCCAAGCAAAATGATGAGACCAACTTTGACATATGGAAGAATTTCTGCAGTGCAAATTATTCTGGAGGAGAAAAACAAAACATGATTTGCAAATGCTGTCAAGAAAATGTTTCTTTCCAAAGGCTATAAGCAGAACAGAGCACGTATTGGTGAGTAAGGGTTGTCCTGTGGCTGTGCATGGCTGTGAATGAGAAGACCATGGTGATGTGTATGCCAGGAACTTCACCCATGTTCTACACCCAGATGTTTTTCTACAGTGCTTTTAGGATCCCAGCATTGTCACCTTGAAATACTCAAGGAACCAAATATTCCAGGGAGTGAAATTCTTATACCTCTGTCTGTCATCATTGTAGACAGGATGACACCTGTATATTAGTAAATACCTTGGCCATGCTCTTCCAAGAATTCTCTGTTCTTGGATGTCACACTGAATAGCCTTAAAGCTTCCTTAGAGGGAATGTTTAAATTGTGAAGACCATCTCATTTTTTCCTGCAGGCTCTTTTTGAGTGAATCTCTTCACAGTCTTACTGAGTGGGAAATGGCATTGGAGCAAGGGAGAAACAATGATGCTTTTATCTTACAGCACTTATACACATAGATGGACAATATGTAGGGAAAGGAATCATTGCTTTGGTGACAATGCCTCAACCAGTGTTGTGTAGCAGCAGTGAAACAGGAAACAGATACACAGCAGAACAATTTTGCTATGAAACACAAAAGAAGCAGAATAGTGTAGTGGATCGCAGCATAAATTTTGAAGTCTGACAAAACTGGCTCGGTCATTTACCAGTTGGATGATTCTGGATGCAGTATTTAACCTCTCAAGGCCTGAGTATCCTTAGCTTTAAAATGGAGGATAATAACTGCACTTACCTCATAGAGTTGTTGTAAGGATTAAGTGTAATAATGCATAGAAAGGGCTTTAGCTCGGGGCATGGTGCATTGTAAACACTTGACACAGGTGAATCAGGTCCTACTGAAGATAGTGAGCCTAGAGCATTTGCTTTACCAACCAATAAAGTAAGTACTATTATGTCTGTAGCTGGATGAGAGGCTATAATGGATAAATATTCATGTGTGAGTGCAACAGGGTATTCATCTCCTGATTTAAATATGTTTCTTTATGACATCATGAAGTTGGGAACTCTCCAAATGATGTATAGGTGCACAAAGACTGTTACAAACATGTAAAACTACTAATTAACCACTTGAAGCTGTCTTCCTAAAGTAAGAGCAAAAACATTGGGCGAAATAGAAATTAAAAGTTCTGTTAAGCAAACAAAAAACTTAGTGCTTCTTAGAAACATAATTTTAATTTTTGTCAAATTAATACATGTGTATAATTAAAAAAATAAACTAATACTACAAAGTTTATGTTGAAAAACTGTAGGTCCCTGTTTATTCCATTCACCTTAGAGTTCCACTCACCATTGGTAAAGACTTCCCGCTCTTTAATTTGATTGTTTTCTACTTATCTCCTGTTTCTCTTAACATACAATTTATGGCTTGTAGTGAGTTTTCAATTTTATATATTATCTATTGACTTCCATTTCCTCAAATGACTGGTGGTTTTTGGCCAATCATTTATATTGAATGAGGTCCTAGAAGGCAGATTGGATTTACCTCCCAAGCAGGGAAAGTAGACAAATCTGAAATCCAGGTTAGGATTGAAAGACACTTGTTAACTTGCTTTTCATCTTCAAAGAACCTTGTTGATACTGTTTTCTTTGTCTTTGTGGGCCGGTGTCCTTTTTATTCCTTTACTGTCTTTTTAGTGAGGTTTGAGATGGAATCAGAAATAAATGCTAGGAGTCCATCTACCTGGAAAATCACATCTATAACCTGTCAATAGCCTTTGAGAGGCTACTAAATAACAATTTTTAAGCATTACCAATAGCAATCAAATTTTAATTGGTAGTTTCCTCTGGGAAATGACAATTTGTGTAGAGTGAAGAGAGAATTTTACTTTTCATGCCAGACACTTCAAAATATATACATAATATACATATATATGTATATACACATACATATATATTTTTAAATTAAACCACTCATGATCAACACAAGGACACTTCAGACAGGTTAGTCATTTGCAGTAGTTGTTCAAAAATTATGCTATACCAGGGGATGAAATTGTGATTAGGATTGAAATTTTCATTATTTCATTCCCATTTTGAATTACTCAAAGTTCTGAGGAAAAACTCTTTTAGGCTATTTTATACCAGCTTAAAATGGCTTTGGGAATGTTAAAAAAGACTTTTACTCAATTTGAACAAAAATTGATCAGGCCTTGCAATGAAAAACAGTGTTTTGTATGATGATGTCTTTTGGACTCTAACCACATTCTAACTACAGAATGACTGAATAGCTATTCCAAAAATACTGAAGAGAGTAAAGTTAAAGGTTTCAGTAAGGCATGAAAAGTAGTTTGCCTTTATCTGCTGCAGTTGTCTTGAGTCCATGAGTGAAAGGCATAAAGGCAGTAATATCAGATATAGTAACACTAAAAAAACCCAGAGCAGAGGAGAGTAAAGGCCAGAATTTGGACCTCTGTAGTTCCATCTTGGTTTTAGCCATCACAGTCAACACAGGAACCAAGTGCTTTGGAACAAAGCTGAGAGGTCAGAGGGTGTCATTCTGCCTGGGATGTTTGAGAAAAGCTTTATCAAGAAAAGAACGTCTAAGCTGAGTAATACTTCACTGCTCACATGGGCAGGGTCTACTCTCAAGCTCTGTGAGTTTTAGAAGGAATATATGATTGTAGGAGGTAAAGACTCAACTGGTACTCTTCCTGTTCCTCATTATACATATTCTTGATTTCCCTGTTACAAATGACTCTGCTTGGAGACTTAGACTCACTGGATTGTAAAGTTACAGAGATCAAATCAGTATGGTATTGGAATTAAGATAGACTTGTAGATCATTGGCATAGAATTGACAGTCCTGGAACAGATCATCTGTATATGGTCAATTGATTTTCAGTAAAGATGTCAATGTAATTCAGTGGTGAAAGGAGAGCCTTTTCAATATGTGGGGAGCAATTGGTTATTCTTGCTGACCCTTTTTCTCTCATTGCATATAATAAAGCTATTCTTGATTTCCATAAGAGAAATGACTTTCTACTTAGAAACTTAAAATTGCTGGACCACAATGGATTAAAAATCAACACCTAGGATATTTGAAAAACTCCCAAATACATGAATATTTAAACAACATACTTTAAATAATATGTGGATCAAAAAGAAATTACATGGGAAGCTAGGGAGTATTTTGAACTAAATGAAAAATGAAAATATAATGTATAAAAATTTGTAAAATGCATCTAAAGAAATGATTAGAGGGAAATTGATAGCTTTAAATGCTTCCATTGGAAAAGCAGAAAGGATTAAAATCAATGATCTAATCTTCTGCCTTAAGAATTAAAGGACAAATTAAACTCAAAAGAAGTAGAAGGAAGAAAAGAATAAAGATCAGAGAAGGAATCAATGAAATTTTTAACAGGTGAGTATTAGTGAAAATCAGTGAAATCAGAAGCTCATCTGTCAAAAGATCTGTAAAGTTGATAAAATTTTTGTTAGACTGATAGCAGAGAGAGAGGGAGGGAGGGATGGGGAGAGATGGAATGAGAGATTGAAAGAAAGAGAACAAGAGAGTCAAATTATCAGTATCAGAAACGAAACAGGGACGTCATAATAGGTTTTACAAACATTGAAGGATAATGAAGTAATAGTATGAAAAATTTTATGCCAATGAACCTGACAACTTAGATAAAATGGATAGATTTTTTGGAAGACATGAATTACCAAAGCTCACTCATAAAGAAATCAATTGAATTGTCTCAACTCTATTGAATGCACTGAATTCATAATTAAAAAACACAAACTTTCCAAGCCCAGATAACTTTATTGGCAAATTTCATCAAGCATTTAATGAGTAAGTAAAAGCAATCCTGTGCAAACTCTTGCAGAAAATTGAGGAGGAAGGACCACTACACAACTCATTTTATGATGCCAGTATTACCAAACCCAGATAAGATATCACAAGAATAGAAAATAACAGACTAACATCCATCATGGACACAGATTTAAAAATTTTCACAAAGTATAAACAAACCGAATCCAACAATATATAAAAATGGCAGTATACCATGACCAAGTGGAGTTTATCCTAGGATTTTTTTTTAAATTTTTAAATTTTATTTATTTATTATTTTTTGGGGGGTACACCAAGTTCAATAATCTGTTTTTATACACATATCCCTGTATTATCCTAGGATTTTTAAGGTTGGTTTAACATTATCAAATCAATCAATGTATACACAATGTTACTAAGAGGTAAAAATCATTTAATCATCTAAATGAATGCAGAAAATGCCTTTGAGAAAATTCAACAAACATTTATGATAAAAACTCTCAGCAAATTAGGGCTAGAAGGAAACATCCTTAATTTGAGAAAGGGCATCTATGAAAAACTTACAGCTAACCTCACACTTAATGGTGAATATGTTCCATCAAAGATGAGGAAGAAAGGAAGAATCTGCTCTCATGACTTCTCTTCAACATTGTAATTGAGGTCTTAGCTGGTGCAATGAAGCAAGAAAAAGAAACAAAAGGCATAGAGATTTGAAAGGAAGAAATAAAACTTTATTTGAAAATAACGTTAATGTGTGTGGAGTGTTCTAAGAATTTAGTAAGATTGCATGATATAAGATCAGTAAACCAGAATTAGCTGTATTTCTGTATACTAGCAAATAACAAGCCAGAAATAAAATTTTAGAAATTTCATACACAGTAGCACAAAATTCTCAGAAATAAGTTCAACAAAAGCTTTGCAAGACCTCTGCAATGAAAAATAAACAACATTGTTGAGAGAAAGTAGAGACTACCTTAATAAGTAGAGAGCTATGCCAAGTTCATTGATTGGAATACCCAATATTATAAAGATGACTACTGTCCCAAAAGAAATCTAAAATTTAAATGTATTCTAATTCAATATTCCAGTAAGCTTTTTTTTAAAAAATGAAATCAATAAGCTGCTTCTAAAATTTATGTGGAAATACAGAGGACCCAGAAGAATCAAAACAGTTAAAAATAAGTTGAAGGGTTTACATTTCTGATTTCAGGAAATACTCTAAAGTTACAGTGATCAAGCCAGTATGGTATTGGCATAAGGATAGACTTATAGATCACTGACACAGAGTTGAGAGTCCTGGAACAGATTACTCTTTATTTGGTCGGTTGATTTTCTTTTCATTTTTTTAAAGAACTTTTATTAGATATAACTGACATGCAATAAACTGCATATATTTAAAGTGTACAATTTGATATATTTTTTCTTATTAGTAATGCATATATGGCAATCCCAATCTCCCAGTTAATCCCACCCTGATCCATCCCCGCTTTCCCTCCTTGGTGTCCATATGTTCGTTCTCTACATCTGTGTCTCTGTTTCTGCCTTGCAAACCAGTTGATCTGTACCATTTTTCTATATTCCGCATATATGTGTTAATATGCGATATTTATTTTTCTCTTTCTGACTTACTTCACTCTGTATGACAGTTTCTAGGTCCATCCATGTCTCTACAAATGTCCCAATTTTGTTCCTTTTTTATGGCTGAGTAATAATCCATTGTGTATATGTAGCACATCTTCTTTATCCATTGGTCAATTGATTTTCAGTAAAGGTGTGAAGATAATTCAGTGGTGAAAATAATTTTTTCAGTAGGTGGTGCTGGAACAAATAGTTGTTTATTTGGAAAAATGGACTTTGACCCTTACTTCATGCCATACACAGAAGTGAATTTAAAATGAATTAAGAAGTGTTAAAATCATAATGAATTTGTAAGCAAACATAAAAGAAAATCTTTTAAGCAACATGCATGCAACCAGAGATTATCATACTGAGTGAAGTAAATCAGAAGGACAAAGACAAGTACCATATGATATATGTAGAATCTAAAATATGACACAAATGAAACTGTTAAACAGAAACAAAATCATGGAAATAGAGAATAGACTGGTGGTTGCCAAGGGGAAGGGAGGTGGGAGAGGATAGGAGTGGGAGTTTTGTTTTAGCACATGCAAACTGGTGTATATAGAATGCATAAACAACAACATCCTGCTGTGTGGCACAGGGAACTAGATTCAGTATCCTGTGATAAACCATAATGGAAAAGAATATGAAAAAGAATGTATATATGTATAACTGAGTCACTGTACTGTACAGCAGTAATTAACACAACATTGTAATTCAACTATGCTTCAATAAAAGAAATTTAAAAAAGACCAAAAAAACCAAACAACAAAAAAGAAAATCTTTTAAACCTTGGGTTAGGCAAAGATTTCTTTGATAGGACAAAAAAGCTTAAACCATAAAAGAAAAAAATTATAAATTATATTTCATCAAAATGAAAAACTTTTGCTCATATTAAAACTATTAAGAAAAGGAATGAGGGCTTCCCTGGTGGCGCAGTGGTTAAGAATCTGCCTACCAAGGCAGGGGACATGGGCTTGATCCCTGATCCTGGAAGATCCCACATGCTGTGGAGCAACTAAGCAAGGTGTGCCACAACTGCTGAGCCCATGCACCACAACTACTGAAGCCTGTGTGCCCTAGAGCCTGAGTGCTGCAGCTACTGAGTTTGCATGCTGCAGCTACTGAAGCCCATGGGCCCAGAGCCTGTGCTCTGCGACAAGAGAAGCCACTGTAGTGAGAAGCCTGTGCACAGCAACGAAGAGTAGCCCCTGCTTGCCACAACTAGAGAAAGCCTGTGTGCAGCAACGAAGAACCAACACAGCCAAAAAAGAAAAGAAAAGGAATGAAAAGCCATGGATGGGGAAAAATATTTGCAAAATATATATCTGATAAAGCACTTACAGAAGTACAAGGAGCTTTTCTACAATTCAGTAATAACAGAAGACAAATAATTTAAATAATGGGTAAAAGATTCAAACAGACATTTTACAAAAGAAAATATAGAAATGGCCAACAAGCACATGAAAAGATGCTCAACATTATTAGTTATTAGGGAAATGCAAATAAAACCTCTGTTAGATAATATTCATATTCCCAAGAGTGACTGAAAAGATTGACAATAGTAGTGTTGGAGATAACATGGAACAACTGAAATTCTCACGTTGTTAGAGGAAATGGAAAATAATACAGCCTTCTTCAAAACAAGTTTGGCAGTTGTTTTTAAAAAAATAAAGCCAATCATACACCTGCCATATGACCCAGCAATTCTGCTTGCTGTGTATCCAAGAAAAAAAAAAGCACACACACACATGATCACACATGGAGGCATAATAATCTAAATTTAGAAATAACCAATGTCAGCCAACTGGTGAATGGGTAAACAAAATATGGAATATCTATACAATGGACTAGCGCTCAGCTATCAAAAGGAAAAAACTATGTTACACACAACAACATGGATGAATCTTAAAACTATCATGGTAAATTGAGGATGTCAGACACAAAAGACTCCATACCATGCACTGAATAATTCCATTTAGGTGGGGTTCTGGAAAAGGCAAAACTATCATTGCAGAAAGTAGATAAGTGGTTGCCTAGTGCCCCAGTGCCAGGGATTGACTGCAGATACATATAAGGGAACCTTTTAAACTACACACTCTAAATGGATGAATTATAAGTAATTTACACTTCAATAAAATGTACAAAAATACTGCAGAAAGCCACTTACACAAGAAGCTGGCTTTTTCCGCCCCCAGGATTCTTAAAAAGTGTTTCAGCTCTAATTGTTTTCCTTCCTTCATGGTGGCAGTATGTGGTGGCATGAATATTTGTGGCTAGTTTACAGGACTTTCAATAGTTCTGCATGTAAACGCTTAGATGTAGTTGAGCAAAACTTTCCTGGAAGTACTGGGGTAAAGTGGGATAAAAAACTTAATCCAGATCAGATTTGATTGTTTTGAGAAAAGTAAAAAAACAACCCTAGTTTAGACCACAAAAGAATTATCTGAAATTTTTTGGCTAGAATTCTTTCCAGCAAAAATTTGCATGCTTGTTTATTAGCATTTTTTTGTTTGTTTTTTATTTTTCATTGTTTATTAGCATTTTTGAAGATTCTGTAGTGCCCTCTTCCCCCCATGCCCTTGTTTAATGTGTTGGTGAAGAGAATGATTTCCCCATCTGTTTCCACAAATGGCAACATCTTATGCTTCTGGAGAATAAATGATGAGAATGTGAATGTTCCTTGTTGAATGGCAATATTTTGCCTACTCTATGGTTGATGATTATTTTTAGAAAATCTTCTAGAGGTCTAGGGCTCAACGATGAGAAGAAATAGTAAACTTTTTGTATCCTGGGCAAAGAAAAGGTGGAACAAAATAGGAGTTGCATTAATGCTTATGAGAAATAATACATTTTTCTCTTGATTTCTTTCTCTTTCTCCTTTTCTTTCGCTGTCTCTTTATTTTACACACACACACACACACACACACACACACACACACACACCCCTTCATAACAATTGTGACATTTGGAGTTAGAAATGAACAGGGTAAAATCAAAGTCAAAAAATTCAAAGGCATAACTTTAAATGAAACATTTCCACTTCCATGATTTTATCCTAAGGAAAAATTAAGTACGTGAACAAAGTTTAAGTTATAAGGGTTTCATCTCGGTTTTGTATGTAATAGTGAAAAACCAATCTAATGTTAACCAATCTAAATGTCATATAGGGATTTTATTAAATAGACTACTGTAATTTTATACAGTGGAAAGCATGCAGCCATTAAAAAACCATGTTATAGAAGAATATTTATTCTACTACATAGGTAAATGTTATTTTGCTAAGCACAAGGTCAGGTTTGCTTCCATGACTGGTGGGTCCATGACTGGTTACAGGTCTACTGTGGGACCAATAACTCTTTAAGAAACAGAAGATCATTCTTGTGGTGTGATCAAGAATTTCCTTACATAGTTTTAGAACGGACCCATGAATGTTGGCAAACTCCAATGTCAGGGATCCTCTACCACTTGCTTCTTAAAGTGCAATCCGTGGACTAACATCGTCCTTCCGCCTGAGACTTGTTAGGTATGCACAATCTCAGTCCCCACCCCATACTTAATTAATCAGAATCTGCATTTTAACAAAAGTCCCACATGGTTCTTAGGCACATTAAAGTTTGAGAGGACTTGCATTAGCCTGACTCTGTGAGGGTTGCACAGGCCATCAAACTTTGGGTGCCCTTGGGGAGCTGCACTAACTTATTTGTGCCCTTGGTCTTGTGAATAGCTTTGCACTGCATAATATGCTGGTTTGGAAGTCAGTTTCAGTGAAAACAACATCAGTGGAGTGCAAGCCACTGTTATCTTCCATCTTTGAACCAGATCAGCCTTTGTCATCTGGACTAGCTCATATATGTGATTCTAGATCCTAAAATGATTCTAGTTCCTAAAATGTGTTCACTGGGACACGGGTTCATTCATTGTCTCAATAACCATTTATTAAACCCTGCTCTATTATAGGCACTGGGGTTGCAGCAGGGAACCAAACAAAATCTGTGCTCTCGTGGGGCTTGTGTTATAGTTGGAATTGGTATGAACAGATTAAAAAAATAAGAGCTAAGAGGGATATGTGGCCATATATATTTATTAACTGAAGTTTCTCACATGCTTTAATATATTATCGTGCATTTATAAGTTACTATGGGGTGAAGGGGGTAGCGTGGGCACAGGTTGAGGATATTCTGTGCAGCATTTTAAAAACTGATTTGACTGGATCTTTATTAAGGGGATCCTGGCAGGATTCATGTTTTGCAGAAAGCACTTTGACAAATGTAATTCCAAAATCTTAAGAGTGAGAGGGTTTCTTACTGTTGTTATTCAGGAGCTCAGTAAGGTAGAAATCTATTTTTCACAAAATTCAGATATTTATTTCTTCTCTTCTTCACCTTCAAGTAATGATGCTTTACACTTATTCAACAACTAACTCCATTGATGCTTAAAATACGCTGACATTACTCCATAATGATGTTAAGGGCAAATGAAGTGAGAAAGGCTGGTATCCTCACCCACATGTAATAGATGAAAAAAGGTGAAAGGAGAACAAAGTATTGGAATAATAATAACTATAATAGAGTGTTGCAGCCAGAATTCTAAAATGGTCTCCATAACCTTCACCCCTCATGTTACTCCTGTGATGATATATCTTACATGGCAAAAGGGATTTTTCATACGTAATTAACAAATTTAGTTTACCTTAAGATAAAAAGATTATCTGGTGGGCCTCACCTAAACACATGAACCCCCTTTATATATATATTTATTTGCTGCATTGGGTCTTCGTTGCTGCACACAGGCTTTCTCTAGTTGGGGCTAGTGGGGGCTACTCTTCATTGTGGTGCATGGACTCCTCACTGCAGTGGGTTCTGTTGTGAAGAACAGGCTCTAGGCGTGCGGGCTTCAGTAGTTGCAGCACATGGGCTCAATAGTTGTGGTGCACAGGCTTAGTTGCTCTGAGGCATGTGGGATCTTCCGAGAGCAGGGATCGAACCCCTGTCCCCTGCATTGGCAGGCGGGTTCTTAACCACTGTGCCATCTAGGAAGTCCCCACGTGAACTGTTTTAAAAACAGAGTTTTCTCTGGCTGATGCATTGATTTCAGCCTATGATACCCTGAGCAGAGAACCCAGTCATGACTGCTGGCCTGTGATTCTGACCTTCAGAAGGGTGGGTCTTGTTTTAAGCTGTTAAGTTTGTGGCAATCTGTTTCATGGAAGTAGAAAAGCAAAACACAGAGCTAGAAAGTGATCGTGCCTCTTATTTAACAAATGAAGGAACTGAAGCCTGTGGAAATGAAGTGGTTTGCCTGTTGTGAGTGTCTTAGGTCTTTGAGGTCACTTCTGGAGGTTATTTCCAACTTTAAGATGCAATAGTTTTGTTTTGTTTTTAATTTATTTTATTAAGTATAGTTGATTTACAATGTTATTTTAATTTCTGCCATACCACAGAGTGATTCAGTTATATATATATACACATTCTTTTTCATACTCTTTTCCATTATGGTTTATCACAGGATACTGAATATAGTTCCCTGTGCTACACAGTAGGGCTTTGTAATTTATCTGTTCTACAGTATATATAATAGTTTGCATCTGCTAATCCCAAACTCCCAATCCCCCCCACCCCCCGCCCCCGCCCTGCAACCACAAGTCTGTTCTCTATGACTGGAGTCTGTTTCTGTTTTGTAGATAAGTTCATTTATGTGATATTTTAGATTCCACATGTAAGTGATATTAGATGATATTTCTCTTTCTGACTTACTTCACTTAGTATGAAAATCTCTAGTTCCATCTATGTTGCTGCAAATGGCATTCTTTTGTTCTTTTTTATGGCTGAGTAATATTCTATTGTGTATATCTACCACATCATCTTTATCCATTCATCTGTCCGTGGACATTTAGGTTGTTTCCATGTCTTGGCTATTGTGAACAGTGCTGCTATGAACATAGGGGTGCATGTATCTTTTCAAATTATAGTTTTGTCCAGATATATGCCCAAGAGTGGGATTGCTGAATCATATGGCACCTCTATTTTTAATTTCTTGAGGAAACTCCATACTGATTTCCAAAGTGGCTGCACCAACTTACATTCTCACCAACAGTGTAGGAGGGTGAGGGTTCCCTTTTCTTCACACCCTCTCCAGCATTTGTTATTTGTAGACTTTTTGATAACGGCCATTCTGACTGGTGTGAGGTGGTACCTCACTGTAGCTTTGTTTTGCATTTCTCTAATAATTAGTGATGCTGAGCATCTTTTCATGTGCCTGTTGGCCATCTGTATATCTCCTTTAGAGAAATGTCTATTTAGTTCTTCTGCCCAGTTTTTAATTGGGTTGTTTGTCTTTTGTTGTTGAGTTGCATGCCTGTGATCCATTTTTAGTAAACTTATGTGTAAGATCAGTGTCTACATTCAGTTTTTTATATGTGAATGTTTAGTTGTTCCAGCACCTTTGTTGAAAAGACAATTCTTTCTCCATTGAATTGCCTTTGCTCTTTTGTCAAAGATCAGTTAACTATATTTCTGTGGTCTACATCTGGGCTCTCTGTTTTTTCAGTTGATCTCTTTGTCTGTTTTTTCATGACTATCCCACTGTCTTGAGTACTGACAACTAAGGTCGGGTAGTACCAGTTTTCCGACTTTGTTTTTCTTTAGTATTGTGTTGTATATTGTCTTTTGCCTTTCCATATAAACTTTAGAATCAATATCCATAAAATAACTTGTTGGGATTTTGATTGGGATTACACTGAGTCTACAGATCATGTTGGGGAGAACTGCTGTCTTAACAGTATTGAGTCACTTCTGGAAAATACAAATTTGCCACACTTCATGAGGGCAGGGACGTTTTACCTCTTTTGTACTGTTATATCCCCAAAACCTAGACAAGCATTTCACAGGAAATAGGTGCTCAATAAATATTTTTATTACATGGATAAGTAAGTCTTTCCAATAGAATATCCAGCCATGCATTCCACATCTTTTAAATCATCACTCTGCCCTAGGCTCTGGGCCAAACCTGGGTGTGGTGGTCCATATACTCATTTGGACTTCTCTGGACCCATCTGATGGAACTTGGAGCCTGAAGCGGTAACCTCTTCTACTAAAGAGCATAGCATGAGGTAGCTGTTATATGCTTAGTCAGCCCACCTCTTGTTAGTGGCCTTATCAAATAAGGTGCAGGCCTCTTCCTCTCTCTGGCAGTCTGCCTTCTGTTTTAAGACCTCAAGTGCCCCAGCTGGACAGACTGCCAGTAAAATCATCCCTGGACATCTGTTCTCTACTGGTCGGGTAGCTTGTGCTGAGCAGGCAAGCACTGATTGGTTGACTAGGCCTGCCTTTTCTGGGAGAGCCAGGCATAGAAACTTGGTTAAGTTTTGGTTGCTGACTTGTGTTTAGCATGAGGGACTCCATCTTGGGCCTTATCTGGCTACTATAATAGGACAAAACCCTTTAGTCCAGAATCTATTTCATTTCAAAGAAGAGAAACTCATTCAAACAAACTAAAGTTGTAGGGGAGCTCCTGATAATAGAACCTGGCTTCTCAGTGGAGTCAGAGGAACCTAATGTTGTCAGCCTACTCTGTCCTCTGCCCCCAGGGCTGCATGGGCTGCTTTCTCTGCCCTTCTGAGCATTTATTTCTACAGCTGTTTGCCCACAGTCTGTCTTGGCCTCCACACGGTAAAATCTCTGAACCTAAATACTGCCCAGCTTGACTCCTAATGGTTGATTCGCTCAGTCTCTGATTGTCCTTATTTGATACTGCTGGCCGTTCGGGGGGAAATTGAGGCATTTGGGATCAGGTGTCCACTCTTGCCATGTGGATGGGGCAGTCTTTAAGAAGTCCATTATGGAGATCGCCATTGTAAGTGCCAAGCAAGTGGGGCTGTCACCTGGTCTTGTGCAGCTCTTTTAAGAAACTGCCTCTGTCCTGGCAAGACACACCATATTATAAAGATCCCATTCTCTTCCCTCCTATTCTCTATGAGTCCTGTTATCCAGAGACCTTTTATGTATTTATTTATTTATTTTATTGGCTGTGTTGGGTCTTGGTTGCTGCACACAGGCTTTCTCTAGCTGCGGCGAGCGGGGGCTACTCTATGTTGTGGTGCATGGGCTTCTCATTGTGGTGGCCTCTTGTTGCAGAGCTTGGGCTCTCTAGGCACATGGGCTTCAGTAGTTGCGGCACATGGGCTCAATAGTTCTGGCACATGGACTTAGTTGCTCCGTGGCATGTGGTATCTTCCTGGGGCAGGGCTTGAACCTGTGTCCCCTGCATTGGCAGGCGGATTCTTACCCACTGCACCACCTAGGAAGTCCCTCCAGAGACCTTTTATGTCATTTCCTTTGTCACTTAATCTTTAATTCAACTCTTTCACCCTTCAGCTCTTTCTCATTGGTGCTTTTTTTTTCCTTTTCTCCTTGGATTAGACTATCTGGAGGGCCTTTAGGGATATACCTTTTTTGACCCCACATGATCCTTGGAGCCTTCCCTTTCTTCATCTGTTCTAAGAGCAGCCCCAACCCCAGTGTGTCCTGGCTTTGAGGGCAAGGACCAAACAGCCGTGGCTGGAATGATGGTGACAAGATGGGATGATGCTGGTGATATTTGTTTCAGAGGCCCAGCTGCTTGGCTGATGTAAATGCCAGGTGATGTCCATGAACATGACGACTGTGTGGGCTCCAGGGCCACATTTAGCCCTCCAACTCTTCCTGTGATTCACCCTCCCTGGGGGCTGTTGCATCACTATAATCAGGAAAAGGTACTAATACTTGGCACTGAAATTTAGTAGCTCTACTAGCCTAGGGACTTCATTAACTGGAGGAAGAATCAATGACAGGCTCTTTATGACCTAGGGCTTCCTACTTAGCACTCCCTAGGCCATCCCATCCAAGAACAGGAACTATGCCATCTTAGAAGGGACATTTGAGAGAGAAAAATTTCTTTTTGTTGTTTTATATCCCAGATATTTATTCCTCTTCTCTACAACCCAGACCTACATCCTATATATCAAGGTGATTGTAATCTGGCCTGTGGAAGATGGGAAAACAATTGATCATAGATGTTTGGGATTGTCTGACCTTTGCAAGCTGGTATCTGTGATGTTGTTAGAGTCCTCACTCTGTCTTTGGGGAAGTATGTGTTTAGTAGCATTGTCATTCTGTGTTTCCTTGCTTAATTTCATCTCTCTGCAACCCAGTTTGTGGTGTCAAAAGTGCTTTTATGCTTTATATTTGTTTTTAACTTTTCTCAATTCTGATCAACTCCTCGAAACATTTTCTGCTAAGGGTTCTGTTGGATTACTGTAGATTAAATGTCTAAGTTTGGCTTCAGAAAATATGGATTCTCAGCCTTGCTTGATTGGTAACTCAGAGTGAGCTTGGGCAGGTCATCCTGAGGAGGATGAAGATAAATAGCCCTGGCTCTCTCGGCATCAAAAAAGAAGACTTATTGGTCTTTTCTGAGCCAGTGCCCTCATTTTCAGGAGTTGTTATACAAACAAGAGCTTTGGAGCAGCCAGATGTGTGCTCAAATCCCAACAGAAGCATTGAGTAGCCATGTGGCCTCGGGTCAGTTTGTGAGTCTCATTTTCCTTTTCCTCTGAGAAGTAGGGAGAAGATTACCTCATTGCATTATGTTGGTGTTCAGTGAAGTGATTTAGATAAAGCATGATATGCATTATATTGCAACCTCTCCCCAACTCCTTATATTGCATATCCTGTCCCCTTATTCACCTCTACTTTTTTCATAGCATTCATCAATTTTTAGATTCTACATCATTTACTTATTTTGTTTAGTATCTGTCTGCTCCCACTAGCTCCATGAGGACAGACTTTGTTTGTTCTGTTCACTGCTGTATCCCCAATGCCAAAAGCATAAGCATTCCTTAAATACTTGTAGAATGAATGTTAAATGAACGTGATTCTTGTAGAAAAGGAAAAGAGAATTTATCAGACTTTTCTGCAAAGAGCCAGATAGTAAATATTTTAAGCTTTGCAGGCAGTACAGTCTCTGTCCTTAAAGACTCAGCTCGGTTGTATAGCCTGAAAGCAGCGCCATAGACAATACATAAACAAATGAGTGTGGCTATGTTCCTATAAAATTTCATTTCCAAAAAAATAGGACTTGAGCTGGATTTGGTCTGTAGGTTGTAGTTTGCTATCCCTGCTAAAGACACATTGAGTGGTTCTGAATTCTGATGTCATTCCTGTAAGTCATTAATTTAGGAACAGTGCCATTTGGCCTCCTATGGTAGGAAAGAGGAAAGCCCATCTTGGATATTTTCTCTTTGCCCTCCAAATGCACTCTCCTCGCTTCTCCCTGTTGCCCCTGTCCTAGCAGGCTGACCCTAGGTGGCTTTATTCTTTGCCCTCTTGCTTCTGAGGCACTGGAAGGTATTCAGAGCATGGGAAGGGAGGGGGATTAGGGTGCTTATTCCTCAGCTGCCTCCCTGCTGTAGTGGACTGGGGAGACTGAATTCCTTTCCCATTGCCCCAGCTCTTTGCAGCTTCCATCCCACTGTTTTTTGACCCAGGACTTTGTCTTTTTTTTTTTTTTTTTTGGTGCGTTCTCTTGGCTCTTTTCACACTTTTGTAAACAGTGCCTTCATTAAACTTGCTTTTCTTACCCATTTGAGAAGGGGCCGTCTGTTTTCTGCCAGGTCCCTGACTTGCGTACTGTCCAAAGGAAGAAACATATATTGGGAGTCAACTATAGCTTCCCTCATTCCTCATCCATAGCTGCAGGTGATCCCATCTCTCCTGCAACAACTTCAGAGCTTTTTTTTTTTTGGGGGGGGGGGGTGTTGAGACTTTGTGTTTTCTCTTCTTTTTCTGCCAGCAAGGGCAGATAAAAGAGGAAATGACTTGCCTAAGGTGGTAGGTTGACAAAAAGTGGGAGATTCTACTTATTTCTCAAATTCATCAAAAACTAGAACAGAGTGTCTGAATTTTTCAGTTCTAGACCCAGAGTTTTCACTCAGTAGCCCTGTTTCTTTGGATAAGTTATTTAACTTCTTTGAGCTTCAGATTACTTATCCTTAAGGTGGGCATAATAATCCCTGCTATGCAAATTTGTATATTTAGTATGATTACAACTTAACGAAGAGGAAAAGCTCAACAAAATGTATTCTTAGAATGTGATACACTATTTAAAAAATGTTAAGCATGAAAATCTACAAGTAGTTTATTTCTCTTCCTATATTTTCCAAATTTCATGAATGTGTTTATAATTTTTGTTTAGAAAAAAAGAAAAAAGCATAGTCTTCTGTCAACTCTATGAAGTGGCTCAATAAATGAAACAAAATGTTGTATTCAAATACACTTTGAAAACTGTAAAGTGCCATGAGAGAATTACCATGATTAATTTACCCTGTGGGTTTGAAACACTGTGATTCAGTAGGTCTTCCTTTGCTTGTCGAGAAGAGACTCCTTTTGCCAGGCCCTTTACTCTTGGGCCCTCAAAGCTCAAGGGGATATTACAGGCTTACCTCGGAGATATTGTGGGTTTGGTTTCAGATCACTGCAATAAAGCGAATATTGCTGTAAAGCAAATCTCATGCATTTTTTGGTTTCTCAGTGTATATTAAAGTTATGTCTACACTATACTGTAGCCTACTTAGTGTGAAGTAGCATCACGTCTAAAAAACCATACCTTAATTAAGAAGTACTTTGTTGCTAAAAAATGCTAACTATCATCTGAGACTTTAGCAAGTAGCCATTTTTTGCTGGTGGAGGGTCTTGCCTTGATGTTGATGGCTACTCATTGGCTGACTGATTAGGGTGGTGGCTTTTGAAGGTTGGGGTGGCTTATTTCTCAAAATAAGACAACAATAAAATTTGCCACATCAAATTGACTCAGGATTTTTCTGTAGCATGCAATACTGTTTGATAGCTTTTTATTCAAGAACCTATTTCAAAATTGGAGTCAACCCTCTCAAATCCTGCCCTGCTTTTTCAACTAAGTTTATGTAATATCCTAAGTCCTTTGTTGACATTTCCACACCAGGACTAGATTCCATCTCAAGAAACCACTTTCTTTGTTTATCCATAATAAGCAACTCCTCATCTGTGAAAGTTTTGTCATGAGATTGCAGCACTTTGGTCATATCTTCAGGCTTCACTTCTAATTCTAGTTCTTTTGCTGTTTCTGCCACATCTGCAGTTACTTTCTCCACTGAAGTCTTGAACCCCTCAAAGTCATCTTTGAGGATTGGAATCAACTTCTTCCAAACTTCTGTTAATGCTGGTATTTTGACCTCTTCCCATGAATCACAAATGTTCTTAATGGCATCTAGAATGGTAAATCCATTCTAGAAGGTTTAAAATTGACTTTGACCAGATCCATCGGAGGAATCACTATGTATGGCATCTGTAGCTTTACAAAATATATTTCTTAAACAATAAGACTTGCAAGTTGAAATTACTCCTTGATGCATGGGCTGCAGAAGGGATGTTGTGTGAGCAGGCAGGAAAACAGCATTAATCTTGTACGTCTCCATCAGAGCTCTTGAGTGACCAGGTGGATTGTCAATAGCAGTAATATTTTGAAAGGAATCTTTTCTTTCTGAGCAGTAGATCTCAACAGTGGGCTTAAAATATTCAGTAAACCATATTTTCAAGAGATGTGCTGTAATCCAGTCTTGTGCCATTTATAGAGCACAGGTAAAGTAGATTTAGCGTAATTCTTATGGGCCCTAGGATTTTCAAAATGGTAAATGAGCATTGGTGTCAACTTAATGTTACCAGCTGCATTAGCCACTAACAGGAAAGTCAGCCTCTCCTTTGAAGCTTGGCATTGACTTCTCCTCTCTAGTCATGGAAGTCCTAGATGACATCTTCTCCAGTATAAGACTGTTTTGTCTACTGAAAATCTGTTTGATGTAGCCACCTTCATTAATGACCCAGCTATATCTTCTGGTTAGCTTGTTGCAGCTTCTGCATCAGCACTTGCTGCTTTACCTTGTACATTTATGTTATGGAAATGGCATCTTAAACCTCATGAAGCAACCTCTGTTAGCTTCAAGCTTTTCTCCTGCAGCTTCCTTACCTCTCTCAGCCTTCATATAATTGGAGAGTTAGGGCCTTGCTCTGGGTTAGGGAATCTTATAGCTGGTTTGATCTGTTTAGACCACTAAAACTTTCTCCATATCAGCAATAAAGCTTTTTCTTATCATTTCTTCCCTGGAGTAGCACTTCTAATTTCCTTCAAGAACTTTTCCTTTGCATTGACAACATGGCTGTTTGCTGTAAGATGCCTAGCTTTTGACCTGTCTCAGCTTTTGATGTGCCTTCTTCATGATACTTAACCATTTCTAGCTTTTGATTTAAAGTGAGAGACGTGACTCTTCCTTTCAGTTGCACACTTAGAGGCCATTGTAGGGGTATTGACTGGCTTAATTTCATACTGTTGTGTCTCAGGAAATAGGGAGACCTGAAAAGGGGGCAGCCAGTCAGTGGAGCAGTCAGAACACACACAACATTTATACATTTATTGATTAAGTTCATCACCTTATATGGGCATGGTTTGTGGTACCCCAAAACAATTATAGTAGTAACATCAAAGATCACTGATTACGGATCACCATAAGAATATAATAATAATGAAAAAAGTTTGAAATGTTTTGAGAATTACCAAAATGTGACACAGAGACACAAAGTGAACAAATGCTGTTGGAAATTGAGCATTGATAGACTTGCTTGACACAGGGTTGCCACAAACCTCCAATTTGGCAAGAGTTTCTTTCTTTTTTTTTTTTTAATGGCTGTACCATGTGGCATGTGGGATCTTAGTTCCCCGACCAGGGATTGAACACGCACCCCCTGCCTTGGGAGTGCAGAGTCTTTGGAGTCTTTTTCTTTTTTCAAAGAGAACTTTTATTTATTATTTTTTTAAGCTGCATTGGGTCTTTGTTGCTGCGCATGGGCTTTCTGTAGTTGCAGCAAGTGGGGGCTACTCTTCATTGTGGTGCATGGGCTTCTCATTGCAGTGGCTTCTCTTGTTGCAGAGCACGGGCTCTAGGCTCATGGGCTTCAATAGTTGTGGAATGCAGGTTCAGTAGTTGTGGCGCATGGGCTTAGTTGCTCCGTGGTATGTGGGGTCTTCCTGGCCCAGGGATCAAACCTGTGTCCCCTGCATTGGCAGGCAGATTCTTAACCACTGTGCCACTAGGGAAGTCCCAGAAGTGTGGAGTCTTAACCACTGGACTGCCAGGGAAGTCCCACCACAAATCTTCAATTTGTAAAAATTACATATTTGTAGTGCAAAATAGTGAAGTGCAATAAAATGAGGTAGGCCTGTACTGGAGGTTGGCAGAGACCTTAATGCTCTGTTTCACTTCTGTTGTGGTACCACCTACTGCTCAGGTTGCCCTTTCCCTTGGGCTGTCCTGATTTCAGCATCAGTTATTCCACCAGTGTCCTAAGGGATTTCCAGAAGCACCTTCCACAGCTCCAGGCCCCACGGTCTTTTTTGCCTGATGCATAAGTTCAGACCCTGCTAGATAGAGGCAGCAGGCACCAGTCTCTCCTCTTCATCATATTCCTTTGCTGACTCATCCTCTGCATGTGTCCTAGCCCTCGGGATGGAGGTAGGATGAAAGAATGGGGCATCATGGGCCTTTTTCATTGACCCTCTTTTATTGTATGTTTTTAGGATGAATCCTTTCCTTTGTGCCTGTACTACATGATGTTTAGTGTTTGCCTTCACTTACCTCCCATCCCCAAAGAAATGACTTTCCTATAGGTGGCCCTTCGATCAGACTTTTTTTGTTATACACACGCATGTACAGATAAAGCTGAAGTTCCATTTTCCTTTCTTCTTAAAGTCAGTCACTGTCATGAAATAAATTCGGGTTTATATTTTATATTAATGTTTTCTGACTTAGAAGTGATGGATCATATTTATCTTCTTTTAATGTTGCCTTTAAAATTTTTAAATAAAAGTTTTTATTGAAATGTAGCATACATTCAGAAGCTGTACAAATTCTAAGTGTACGGCTTAATCAGTAGTAGTGTGGAGGGGGTGGTGGGAGCAGTTCATTGCAGCTTTAAGCAATAAAGTGGGGATTTAGAAATGAGAGAAAATTTAAAGAGCAGACAATTTAAAAACAAGAGAAAAGCAACCAGCCTGCTTTTTATTATCATTGTACATTGGCCATTCTAAACAGTGCCAGTGAGAAAATATTCATCTTTACTGTGGTAGACCACTCTCATGGTCTCCCTACCGTGGGACACCTCTTCAGGTTGATAAATATCACCGGGTGAACACATCCATGAACCAGTACCCATATCTAGTAATGGAATCTGCCAGCACCCGAGAAGATTCACCTATAATACCATAGATTTGTTTTGCCTATATTTTAATCTTATGTAAATGGAATAATACAGTATCTACTCTTTCAAGTTTGACTTCTTTTGCCCAATATCATGTTTGTGAGATTCACCCATATTATGTGTTGCAGTGGTTTGTTCATTTCTGTTGTTGTGTAATATTTCATTGTATGACTATAGCAGAATGTATTTATCCATTCTTCAGTTGGTTAACATTTGGGTTGATTCTGTTTTTGAGCTATTCTGGATGCTGCTGCTCGGAATGTTATTTTGCATGTCTTTTGTTGCACATATGTAGGCATTTCTCTTGGGCCTAGTATATACTGAGAAGTGGAATTGCTTAGTTACAGTGTACAGATGTTCAACTTTAGTAGATATTATTACTTTATTAAAATGGTTATGCCTGTTTATACCCCCACCAGCAATGCATGAGAGGTTCAGGTGTTCCACATGGTCACCAACAATTTGTGTAGTCAACTCCCCAAATTTCAACCATTCTGGGAGAAGTGTAGTGGTATTGTATGTGGTCTTAATGTGCACTTCTTTAATCTCTAATGAGTTTAAGAAACTTTTATGTTTATTGGCCATTTGGATACTTCCTTTGTGAAATGCCTGTTCAAGTCTTTTGCTCCAGCTTTAATTCAGTTGTCTGTATAATTGACTTGCAAAAGTTATTTATATAGTCTGGATAAGCTCATTTTTTCACTTATATAAAATATCTTTTCCTCTATCAATTGTGTTTTGAAGCACAGCAATTTTTAATTTTAATGTATTTAGATCAATTTATCAGTTTTTAATTTTTGTTACTACTATTGTATCTTGTCTAAGAAATCTTTGCCTACTACTAAGGTTAATTCTCCTGTGTTATTGTCTAGAAGCTTTATTGTTTTGCTTTTTATATATAGATCTGTAATCCACCTGGAATTGATTTTTATTTATGGTATGAGAGAGGGGTCAATTTTTTTTCCCACGTGAATATCCAGTTTACCCAGTATTTGTAAAGTGATGAGAGTAATCATCTTGGTTTTCCTGCCAATCTCAGAGGAAAAACATTCAGCGACTCACAGTTTTGGATGAAGAAAGTTCCCTTCTACTCCTTGTTGGCTAAGTTAGTTTTTTTTTCTTTTAAATCATGTGTTGATTTTCATCAGATGATTTTTCCTTATTTATTAAACTAATTTTAAAAAATTTTTCTGTTAAATTGGAAAATTACATTAATAGACTTTCAAAATGCTAAATCAGTTTTACTTTTTGGAATAAAACTGCCTTGGTCTTGATGTCTTATATTCTTGTATATTGTATTTTAGTTGTTGCATAAATGTGGGTCTTGCCCCCATTGCTTTGAAAACAGGGATTTGCCTTGCACAGATTTGATAGCCCTCCCCCAATAGTGCTGAGCCTTGAGGAGATGCCCAGCGAGTTCTTGTGGAGGTAAAGGGTCGTTAATCTAAGTTAGAGTCAGTCATTTTTCCTTCCTGCGGTCTGGTGGGTTTGAGAGTGTGGCTGGTGTGATTCTCCCAGTGCTAATGAGCAGCTCAGGAATGCTAATGAAGGGCTTCCTTTGGTAGTCTCTTGTGAGTCAGCAAATGAGTTCTGCAACTTGGAGAGCCAGAAGTTAATTAGCCACCCAGTATAGACAGACCCTGATGGAGATGAGGGAATTTTGGCCTGTCAGAGCAGAGCACTAAGAAGCTTTGAAGATGAGACCAGGATTGGGGATATGAGGCAAAAAGTGAACAGAAGCCAGAGCTAGGGTTTATGAATAAATGTCAGTGAGGAACCAGGAGAAGCCAGGACATGTGGCCTACACAGGATGAGGAACAGGCCTACCATCTGGGTATCTCTGACATCAGACTTGCTCTTGATTCACATCTCTCCCTGGTAGCAGTATAGAAGAGAAAAATGTAGGAATTGTGTGCAGCATGAATAGCTGAAGCAGATCACCTGCCAGTGGGCAATGATGGATGAGGCATTTTAGGTGTCTTGCCTTCTGTGTTCATTTTTCTTCGAGACAGGATGGAAAATCTAAAACCCCCTCTGCTTACAAGTTTACTACAATAACTCAAAGGATAAATAATTTGCCAGGCAATACCATGGAAAATGTTCTTCAAATGAAGTCAGATAGACTGTAGACATCAGGCAAAGATGAAAGATCAGGGCTTTCCTTGTCAAGTTGCATAAGTGATGTCCACTGTAAGTTTTGGACTTGGATGTGCTGGGCGTGCTCATGATCCTGGGAAGAAATTCAGCCAGAAAAAGTGTTGCTCCCTTGGCTTAGGCAGATACCTAATTAGGGTAGGAGAAATGCCAAAAAGCAACCTATTGAAAGCTAAAGTATTGCAAGGCACCATGGATAAAATATGTAAAATGCCATGGAGGCAAAAGTAAGGAGGCCTATAAAACAGGTGCAACATAAAATTAACCCGCCAGGGAAGTTTTAGTTCTGTTTCTTCTTCTTTTTTTTAATTTTTATTTTTTTAAGAACTTTTATTGAGATACAGTTAACATACAATAAACTGCATATTTTTAGAGTGTACCATTTGGTATCCCAATCTCCCAATTCATTCCCCCACAACCCTCCCTGCTTTCCCCACTTGGCGTCCATATATTTGTTCTCTACATCTGTGTCTCTATTTCTGCCTTGCAAACCGGTTGATTTGTACCATTTTTCTGTATTCCGCATATATGTGTTAATATACGATATTTGTTTTTCTCTTTCTGACTCACTTCACTCTGTATGACAGTCTCTAGGTCCATCCAAGTCTCTACAAATGTCCCAGTTTCATTGCTTTTTACAGCTGAGTAATATTCCATTGTATATATGTACCACATCTTTTTTATCCATTCATCTGTTGATGGATGTTTAGGTTGCTTCCATGTCCTGGCTATTGTAAATAGTGCTGCAGTGAACATTGGAGTGCATGTGTCTTTTTGAATTATGGTGTTCTCTGGGCATATACCCAGCAGTGGGATTGCTGGGTCATATGGTAACTCTGTTTTTAGTTTTGAGTTCTGTTCCTTCTTGAAATGGGTTTAATCTTTTTTTTCTCCTGCTATGAAAGCTCTGTCCTCTTTACCATTTAAGACCCAGGAACAGATACTCCCCACACCCTCTCCACTAGAATTTTAATAGTTGGTTGAAAATGGAAATGAGGCTCCCGATGCTTGCATGTCTGGGTCAGGTGTCCCAGTCATTCTGTGTTCCCTAGGAAATGTGCAGAATGGAATGGCAGTGATCAAAGTTCTGCCCTGTTTAAGCTGATTTAAGCCTGTTCTTTGAAAGTGTAACTATTTGAATGAAATGTTCCTGATGTGCCATACCCATGTCTTACTGCAATAACAGTCATACAACAGTGATATCACCCCGGGGCCTCCATAGTCCGAGGAAGGCCTAAGCCTTTCCTTATGGTCTATGCAGATTCATGGTCCTAAGTTGCACTGGACTAGCCAGGTGTAAAATGCAGCCTTATCACATACTCACACTCACTTTTACCAAGGTTTCTTTTACCAGTTAGTAATTTTGCTACAGATTTGAGGCATGGCGGAACGGGGTGGGAAGCCAGGCAGGAGGCTGTATTCTGCCTGTCAGAGCCACGAGCTGTTTTCCTAGCTTTCCACTTGCCACTCGCTCATGTTTTTCTCTGCCTTTTCTTTTAGAAATCCTTTTTTTGTCACATGCAGAGAAGTTTCACTACCTTCTCTGAATGCTTGGTACCAGTGATATCCATGCTTTACAGATTGTATATAACTTGCATGAGCTTTTCAGGGAAGTTTTCCTACAAAGGAGTCTCTTCCTAAGAGATTTGGTACCCGTCCCTTTTAAACACTTTGAAGTGGGCCTCATTATCTTCTTTTTACGCTTATGGAGACTGAGGCCTGGAATGAGATTGTGAATTGCTTAAATCAACACAACAGGGCCAGTATCCTAAACGAGGTTGCTTGACACCAAATCTTATGCTGTTTCCACTACATGTTGCTTTTAAGGGCCCCACGTAAGCATTTCAAAGCCCTTTACCTGCATGATCTCTTCTGTGGTCAGGTACAAAGCAGGTGCACTTTGTCAGCCTTCATACCATATTGTTGCACAGTGCTTTCACTCACTTTTATTTTATGAAAGCCTGGGAGTAACCCCTGTGAGTAACCCCTTACCTTTTTAAAGAAGAGGAAGCTGAAGTTGGAGAGGGAAGTGACTTGGCTCAAGTCCCACCACTGGTAAAGAGCATACCTGAGTCTAAAACTTCAGGTCCATTGCTTCTTAATCCTGTCACTTGGCAGAAACTCAAAGTGAAGGGTCAGAAGTTTGTAGAATCCTGCTGATTTCCACTTGGTTTTTCAAGATAATGTTTAGCCTAGAACAGAAAGGATAATTGGCTCAGCCACACATGTGGGCTTATTCTACTCCTGTCCCCAGGGCTCAGCTCAGTTCTGAAGCTGTGTCATCTCTAGGAGTAGCTGTGGGCGTTGAACCCGGGGAAGGCCAGAGGAGACCTGAAATGGCTGGGCCTTCACATTTATTTTCTTCCCTCCCTTGGTTTTTCGTGGCGCTGAGCCTGTCATTAATCAGGCTGTGAAGCAAAGGAAATAAAAAAAAAACTGCCCTGGAAAGAACTCTTATTTATTTAAAATTGAAAAAAAAAAAAAAAAAAAAAAAGACCCAATTCAGAAAAGACTGAAACATGTTTCCAGTATACAGAATTGATCATCTGGCTGTGAGCAAGGGGACCTAGTCATTTAAAATTAAAATTTAGATATTTGGCAAGTTTGTTTGATGTATCAGTTGTTCTGGGAGGAGCTCCAGGATGGTCAGGCTTCTTTCATCTTTTCTCTGCACATTCTGAGGTGCTAATTGCTTTAATTGTTTGATGTTGCTTTTTCACAAGGGCCAGGGTAGGGATGGGGTCAGAGAGCCCCAACATGTCTATCATGTAGGTTTGAACAAGGCTTATCATCTGAGCAAGGGAGACCTGGTGTCACTAAGGAGTGACCATTAGACCACCTTCCTCGCAGCACCCAGGTACGCCAGCACATTTGCTTTTGACTTTGGTGATGAGTATCCGTCAGAAACACAGCCCTTATCCAGCTGGGAGCAAAGATGATGCTTCGTTGAGACAGTTGAACAGGATGGAGGCCATCGGAAGCCGTGGATATTATTATTATTCTCTAGGGCAGCTCATAGAAGAGGAAACCTGGCAATGAATGCACAGGAAGCAGTAACTGGCGGATATAATTCCGGCAATATGAACACTGGGACATATTGTTCAGCACTTGCAGTTGAATTGCAAAATAAAATCCCGGCGGACAGAAGACCCCTCTTCCCATGAACTCATGCTCTCTCCTCCCTCGAGCTGCTGTGTTCATAGCACGTTTCTCTGTCACTCCGCTACTGATTAATTTTCCTCACGCGCAGTTCTGATCATGTCCCTCTCATTTATAAGAACCTGAAGGGGCTCCTTCTTGTCTACAGAATAGAGTGAATTTGGCACTCAGCTTTAGTTTGCCATCCTCTCCTTGATTTGTCTGCTCCCACCTTTTCCACAGGCCACCCACGCTTCCCTTTTTGCACCCTGCATTTCAGCCACTGTGTTCCCCAACCTGCTTTCCCTGCTTTTCCAGTTCATGCCTTGCCTTTCCTTTCTTCCCCAAATGCCCTAAATCTCTTCTTTGCATGCTGCCATTTTCCCCATGATTTTAGAGCACTGGTGAAATGATACTTCCTTCTTTAATTCCTCTTCTTCAACTAGACACCCCTTCTTCCTCCTCTGGGCTCCCGCAGTACTGCGTCCTTCTTACCATAAAACCCGTCACCTTCTACTTAGTATTATCGTTGCTTGGTAGCGTTTCTTTTCTGCATGTCTTTACCTCACATGTTCTTTGAAGGCAGGGGTAGGTGATTCCTTATTGTGTCTACTCTGGGGTCAGGCAGGATGTCTTGGGCAGAGTGGGCATCCTGAAATGTTTGATGAATGAATGAGAGGTTTATTGAGGCAAGGGTTAGCAGTCTTTGGCCCAGGTTGGCACCCAGTGCTTGCTTCTGTCCATCCTTTTTTTCGTTCTCTGTTTTCTTTTACTTTTCCCTCTTCTCTCTTTTTTTTTCCCTCTTCTCTCTTTACCTTCTCTTTTTCTTCTTTTTTTCTTTCTTTTTTTGTTTCACCTGCCCCCAAGCCTTGGTCTCTAAATAGCTCTGCTGGGCATACTTGATCTCTCCAAGTGCTGATTCCTGCTATAATGGTAGTTTTCCATGGTCCCAACAACATATTTTTGGATTTTCAAAAATTGAAGTATAATTAATCTAAAACACTATGTTAGTTCCTGGGGCATAACATAGTGATTCAGTATTTCTGTACATTACAAAATGATCACCATCATAAGTCTAGTTACATCTGCCACCATACAAAGTTATTAAAATATTATTGGATATATTCCTCATGTACATTCCATCCCTGTGACTCATTTGTTTTGTACCTGGAAGTTTGCACCTCTTAATCTCCCTCACTTACTTTACTCATCCCCCACCATCCTTCCCTCTGGCAACCACTTGTTTGCTCTCTGTATCTGAGTATGTTTCTGTTTGTTATGTGTGTTCATTTGTTTTGTTTTTCAGATTCTACATGTAAGTGAAATCATATGGTATTTGTCTTTCTCCTTCTGACTTGTTTCACTTAGCATAGTTACCCTCTAGGTCCATCTATGTTGTCATGAATGGCAAGATTGCATTCTTTTTTATGACTTAGTAATACCCTATTACACACACACACACACACACACACAGACACACTTTCTTTATCCATTCATGTACCGATGGACACTTAGGTTGCTTTCGTATCTTGGCTATTGTACATACTGTTGCAATGAACATAGGAGTGCATATATCTTTCAGAATTAGAGTTCTAATTTTTTCAGAAAAATACCCACAAGTGGAATTGCTGGATTATATGATATTTCTGTCTTTAATTTTTTGAGGAATCTTCATACTGTTGTACCAATTTACATTCCCACCAACAATGCACAAGTGTTTCCTTTTCTCCACATCCTTGCCAACACATTATTTGTAGTCCTTTTTTTTAAATGGAATTAAAACATTTATTGCTTTTGGCCCAATGGCCTTTTAAGGTTTATAGAACAAAGATTAGAAACAGTGGCATATTTTTTTTTAAGTGGTAAGGATTGAAATAAAACTAAGAATGAGTTTTTGAGCATGAGACAGGGTTACATTTTAGAAATTCATCTCATAAAATAAAATATCAGAGCAGTACTTTCTCACACAATTTTAATTGTTGCATTGATTAAAACGTAAAATTGTCAGTTCAGATAAAATCTTTAGTAACTCCATTTTGAATTTACAGTAAGTCTAAGCCATCTGTTTGGCTAACAATTGATGTTAACAGTTGTGTTGGTACATCATACTACCTCATCAGATTGTTAGTATTAAATGAATTAATATACTTGAAACATTTAGAATAGGACCTATCATGTAGTTAGGGCTCCATACATTTAGTTATCATTTTTATTAACAAACTTCACTTTGTCATTTTTTTCTTTTACTTTATTTTATTTTTTATTTTTGTCTGCGTTGGGTCTTGGTTACTGCACGTATACGTGGGCTTTCTCTAGTTGTGGCAAGGGGAATTATTCTTCATTGTGGTGCGTGGGCTTCTCATTGCAGTGGCTTCTCTTGTTGCAGAGAATTGGCTCTTGGTGTGCGGGCTTCATTAGTTGCAGCATGCAGGCTCAGTAGTTGTGGCTCGTGGGCTCTCCAGCGCAGGCTCAGTAGCTGTGGCACAAGGGCTTAGTTATGGGCTTAGTTGCTCCACAGCATGTGGGATTTTCCCAGACCAGGGCTGGAACCCATGTCACCTACATTGGCAGGTGGATTCTTTTTTTTTTAAGAACTTTTATTGAGATATAATTGATATACAATAAGATGCATATATTTAAAGTGTACAATTTGATATTTTTTTTCTTATTAGTAATGTATATATGGCAATCCCAATCTCTCAATTCATCCCACCCCAAGGCAGGTGGATTCTTAAGCACTGTGCTACCAGGGAAGTCCCCCAAACTTCACCACTGTAAAACATATTTTTTTTTTTTGCATTTGTTGCAACATCTCTGAAGTTGAGATTGTGTGCCGTAAACTGATGGGTAGCATTTCTTCTTTCTTAGTGGTACATGAAATAATAGTGTTTCTCTACAATGAGGTACCACCTCACACCAGTCAGAATGGCCATCATCAAAAAGTCTAAAAATAACAAATGTTGAAGAGGGTGTGGAGAAAGGGAACCCTCCTACACTGTTGGTGTGAATGTAAGTTGGTGCAGCCACTATGGAAAACAGTATGGAGGTTCCTCAGAAAACTAAAAATAGAGTTGCCATAAGGTCCAGCAATTCCACTCCTGGGCATATATCCAGAGAAAACTATAATTCAAAAAGATAGGCGCACTCCTATGTTCATATCAGCATTGTTCACAATAGCCAAGACATGGAAACAACCTAAATGTCCATCAACAGACCAATGGATGAAGAAGATGTGGTACATATATACAATGGAATACTACTCAGCCATAAAAAGAATTAAATAATGCCATTTGAAGCACCATGGATGGAACTAGAGATTATCATACTAAGTGAAGTAAGTCAGAAAGAGAAAGACAAATACCATATGATATCACTTATATGTGGAATCTAAAATATGACACAAATGAACCTATCTATGAAACACAGACAGACTCACAGATGTAGGGAGCAGACTTGTAGTTGCCAAGGGGGAGGGAGAGGTGGGGAAGGGATGGACTGGGAGTTTGGGGTTAGTATATGCAAACTATTACATATAGAATGGATAAACAACAAAGTCCTACTGTGTAGCACAGGAAACTATAGTCAATATCCTGAGATAAACCATAATTGGAAAGAACATAAAAAAGAATATAAAAAAGATATATATATATATATATCTGAGTTACTTTGCTGTTCCACAGAAAATAACACAACAATGTAAATAAACTATACTCCAATGAAAAAATAAGTTTCTGACCACTGGTGGTGTGTTTAATTCAATAAAATATATTATTTATTATTACTTATTTGCTTTTCTCATTATTGTTTTTTATTTTATTTTTATTTATTTTTCTTATTTTATTTATTTATTTTTTTTGAAGTACACCAAGTTCAATCATCTGTATTTATACACTTATCCTCGTATTCCCTCCCTCCCTCAACTCCTCCCCACCCTCCCTGTCCCAGTCCTCTAAGGCGTCATCCATCCTCGAGTTGAACTCCCTTTGTTATACAGCAACTTCCCACTGCTCATTATTATTTTTGAATGTTTTACGCTTATTTTTCTATTCCACAAGTGATTACCTCTCTTTACACAGTGATAATCAGATGCATATCTCCTATGTGCTCTTTTTGTTAATAGCCACTCTGACAGGTTATATTGTGGTTTTGATTTGCATTTCCTGGATAATTGAGCATCTTTTTATGCTTCTGTTGGCTATCTGTATGTCTTCTTTGGAAAAAAGTCTGTTTGGGTTCTTGCCCATTTTTTAAATCATGTTGTTTGTGTTTTTTGTTTGTTTGTTTGTTTTTTTTGTTTTGATGTTGAGTTGTATGAGTTCTTTTTATATCATTATCAGATATATCATTTGCAAATATCTTCTTCCATTCTGTAGGATGCCATTTTGTTTTATTGATAGTATCCTTTGCTGTGCAGAAGCTTTTTAGTTTAATGTCCTCTCATTTCTTTGTTTTTGTTTTTATTTCCCTTGCCTGAGGAGATAGAGCCCAAAAATACTGCTACGACTGATGTCAAAGAGCATACTACGTATATTTTCTTCTGCGATTTTTGTGGTTTCAGGTCTTATGTTTAAGTCTTTAATTCATTTTGAGTTTATTTGTGTATATAGTGTGAGAAAGTAGTCCAGTATGATTCTTTTGCACATAGCTGTCCAATTTTCCCAACCCCATCTATTGAAGAGGCTGTTTTTTCCCCATTGTATATTCTTGCCTCCTTTGTCATAGATTAATTGACCATATTAATGTAGGTTTATTTCTGGCCTCTCTATTCTATTCCATTAATCTATATGTCTGTTTTTGTGCTAGTACCATACTGTTTTGATTATTGTAGCTTTGCAGTATGGTTTGAATCAGGGAGCATATCTCCAGGTTTCTTCTTTCTCAAGGTTGTTTTGGTTCTTTTGTGTTTCCATACAGATTTTAGAATTATTTGTTCTAGTTCTGTGAAAAACGCCAGTGGTGTTTTGATAGGGATTGCATTGAATCTGTAGATTGCCTTGGGTAGTATCATCATCTTAACAATGCTTATTCTTTCAATCCATGAGCACAGTATATCTTTTCATCTGTTTGTGTCATATTCAGTTTCTTTCATCAGTGTCTTATAGTTTTCTGAGTACAAGTCTTTTACGTCCTTATTTAGATTTATTCCTAGGTATTTTTTTGATGCAATTGTTAACTGGATTGTTTCCTTAATTTCTCTTTCTGATAGTTCATTGTAGTGTAGAAATACAGCAGATTTCTATATATTAATTTTGTATCTTGCAGCTTTACAGAATTCATTGATGAGTTCTAGTAGTTTTTGGTGGTGTTTTTAGGATTTTCTGTGTATAGTATCATGTCATGGAAACAGTGGCAGTTTTACTTCTTCCTTTCCAATTTGGATTCCTTTTATTTCTTTTTATTGTCTGATTGCTGTGGCTAGGACTTCCAGTACTATGTTAAGTGAAAGTGGTGAGGGTGGGCATCCTTGTATGATGTTGACTGTAGGTTTGTCATATATCTTTTATTATGTTGAGGTGTGTTCCTTTTATACCCACTTTTTTGAGAGCTTTTAGCATAAATGGATGTTGAATTTTATCAGAAGCTTTTTCTGCATCTATTGAGATGATCATGTGATTTTTATTTTTCAGCTTGTTAACATGGTGTATCATATTGATCGATTTGTGGATCTTGAACCATCCTTGCATCCCTGGGATAAGTCCCACTTGATCGTGGTGTATGATCCTTTTAATGAGTTGTTAAATTCAGTTTGCTACTATTTTTTTGAGGACTTTTGCATCTATGTTCATTAGTGTTACTGGCCTGTAATTTTCTTTTTGCATGGTGTCTTTGGTTTTGTTATCAGGGTGATGCTGGCCTCATAGAATGAGTTCAGAAGCATTTTTTTTCCTCTGAAATTTTTTGGAATAGTTTGAGAAGGATAGGTGTTAACTCTTTTTTTAATGTTTGTGTAATTCACCTGTGAAGCCATCAGATTCTGGACTTTGGTTTGATGGGACTTTTTTTTTTCTTTCTTTTTTTGTGTGGATTCAATTTTGTTACTGGTAGTCAGTCCATTCATATTGTCATTTTTTTCCTGATGCAGTGTTGGGAGATTGTGTGTTTCTATGAATTTATCCGTTTCCTCTTGGTTGTCCATTTTATTGGTGTATAGTTTTTTGTAGTAATCTCTTTAATGTTTTGCATTTCTATGGTGTCAGTTGTAATTTCTCCTCTTTCATTTCTGATTTTATTTGTTTGGTCCCTGTCTCTCTTTTTAAATTTTTCTGGCCAAAGTTTTATCAATTTTGCTTATCTTGAGAACCAACTCTTAGTTTCATTCATCTTTCTGTTTTTTCAGTCTTTATTTTGGCTCTGATCTCCATTATTTCTTTCCTTCAATTAACTTTTGGTTTTGTTTCTTCTTTTTCTCGTTTCTTTAGGTGTAAGATTATATGGTTTAGTTGAGATTTTTCTTGTTTCTAGAGGTAGGCTTGTATTGCTATAAACTTCCCTTTTAGCACTGCTTTTCCTGTGTCCCAGAGATTTTTGAATTGTTACATTTCTATTTCCATTTATCTCTAGGTTTTTAAAAAATTTCACCTGCGTTTTTTTTCAGTGACCTGTTGGTTTTTTTTTTTTTTTTTTTTTTTTTTGTAACATGCTTTTTAGTCACCACATGTTTGTATTTTTACAATTTTTTTCTTGTAGTTGATTTCTAGTCTCATGCCATTGTGGTCAGAAAAGACGCTTGGTATGATATGATACACTTGGTATGATTTCAGTCTTCCTAAATTTATTGAGACTTGTTTTGTGGTGTAGCATGTGGTCTGTCTTGGAGACTGTTCCATGTGCACTTGAAAAGAATGTGTATTCTGCTGCTTTTGAATGGAATGTCCTATCTATCTATCTATCTATCTATCTATCTATCTATCTATCTATCTAAACTCCAGGGGCCATTGTTTCCTTATTGATATATGTGGATGATCTGTCCATTGATGTAAAGGGGTGTTAAAGTCCCTTCTTATTATTGTGTAATGTACATTTCTCCCTTTCTGTTTTTTTTAAAATTTTATTTATTTATTTATTATTTTTTTGGGGGTACACCAAGTTGAATCATCTGTTTTTATACACATTTATACACATTATGCATAATGTATTTGGGTGCTCCTTTGTTGAGTGTGCATATATATTTACTGTTGTTATATCTTCTTGTTGGATTGACCCAATTATCATTATGTAATGTCCTTCGTCCCTTGTTATAGTCCTTGTTGTAAAGTCTATTTTGTCTATCTATATGATTATTTTAAGTTGATGGTCTTTTAAGTATGAGCACATTGTAACAACCCTGCATTTTTACTGCCTCCCCCTGGGATGTTTAATGTTTTTGACATCATATTTTACATCTTTTTGTTTTGTGTATCTATTAACTACTTATTATGGATATAGATGATTTTACTACTTTTGTCTACTAGCTTTATAAGTGATTGATCTACCACCTTTACTGTATGTTTGCATTGACCAGTGAGATTTTTCCCTTCATAATTTTTATATTTGTAGTTCTGCTCTTTTCTTTTACACTTAGAGAAATACATTTAACATTTCTTGTAAAGACAGTTTAGTGCTACTGAACTCTTTTAGCTTTTGCTTGTTTTAAAAATCTTTATCTTTCCATCAAATCTGAATTATAGTCTTGTTCAACTGAGTATTCTTGGTTATAGGTTTTTTTTCTTTCATCCCTTTAAATATGTTGTGCCACACCCATCTGGCCTGCAAAGTTTCTGCTAAAATGTCAGCTGATGGTCTTATGAGAGTTGCCTGTACATAACTAGTTGCTTTTGCTTTGCTTTTAAGATTTTTTCTTTATCTTTAATTTTTGCCATTGTAATTGCAGTGTTTCTTTGCATGGATCTCTTTTGGTTCATCTTGTTTGGGACTCTCTGGCTTCCTGGATCTGGAAGTCTGTTTCCTTTCCCAGTTTAGGGAAGTTTTCATCTATTATTTCTTCAAATAAGTTCTCTGCCCCTTTCTCTTTCTCTTCTCTTTCTGGAACACCTTTAGCATGACTGTTAGTATGCTTAATATTGTCCCAGAGGTCTCTTAAACCTTCCTCATTTTAAAAAATTCTTTTTTCTTTTTCTGTTCAGCTTGGGTGATTTCCACTACTCCTTCTTCCAGTTTGCCAATCCATTCCTCTATATCCTCAGATCTACTCTTGATTCCTTCAAGTTTGTTTATTTATTTCAGTTATTGTATTCTTCAGCTTCATCTAGTTCTCTTTTATATTTTCTAACTCTGTTAAACTTCTCACTGTGTTCATCCATTCTTCTCCTGAGTTTTTTGAGCATCTTTATGATCATCACCTGGAACTCTTTATTGGTAGGTTGCTTATCTCCACTTTGCTTAATTCTTCTGGGGTTTTATCTTGTTCCTTTGTTTGAAATATATTCCCGTTGCCTCATTTTGCCACATTTGCTGTTTTTATTTGTATGTACTAGGTAGATCAGTTATGTTTCCCCATCTTCGAGAAATGGCCTTATGTAGCAGATGTCGTTTGGGGCCCTGCAGTATACTCCCCTCTGGTCACCAGAGCTGTATGCTCTAGGGGTGCCCTGCATGGGCCCTTCTGTCATGGCAGGGACTATTGTGGGTGCACTGATAGGTGGGGCTTGCCCCGGCCCAGTTGGCTGCCACGCCCTGCCTTGTGTGGAGGCTGCTGGGCTGGTGCTGGGCAGGGCCAGGTTCTTGTGTGGCTGGATATGGAGGTTGGTGGGGGCTGGGGCTGGTGAAGGCCCTCTGGTGGGCAGTTCATGTCCTGAGCATGTTGGTAGGCAGGGCCTATCCTGGGGTAGCCGGTGACAGGGCCCACTGTGGGGTCCTGGGGCTGGTGCGGCCCTGCTGGTAGGTAGGGTTGGGTCCCCAAGTGGCTGGCTAATCATCCTGGGGCTTCTTGGGACTGATGCTTACTGGCAGGTAGGCAGGTAAACCCTTGGTGCTAATAGGCTACAGGTAGGACTCCAAAATGGCACTTTTTTTTGTTTTGGTTTTAATTTTATTTATTTATTTATTTTTTTTGGGGGGGGTACACCAAGTTCAATCATCTGTTTTTATACACATATCCCCGTATTCCCTCCCTCCCTCGACTCCCCCCCACCCTCCCCGTCCCAGTCCTCTAAGGCATCATCCATCCTCGAGTTGAACTCCCTTTGTTATATAGCAACTTCCCACTGGCTGTCTATTTTACAGTTGGTAGTATATATATGTCTATGCTACTCTCTCACTTCATCTCAGCTTCCCCTTCACCCCCTGCCCCCTCAAACCTCGAGGTCTCCAGTCCATTCTCTGTATCTGCGTCCTTGTTCTTGTCACTGACTTCTTCAGTACCATTTTTAGATTCCGTATATGTGAATTAGCATACAATATTTGTCTTCCTTTTTCTGGCTTACTTCACTCTGTATGACAGACTCTAGGTCTATCCACCTCATGACATATAGCTCCATCTCATCCCTTTTTATAGCTGAGTAATATTCCCCAAATGGCACTTGTGAGCACCAGTTTCCTTGTGTTAGAATGGTCTCCCGCAAGTGGCTGGCACCTGATTTATGTCTCCTGGGGGAGTCCCAGTTGCTTCCTGCCTCTCTGGGAGCTCTGCAAGATCAGCAAGTGGGTTCGATCTAGGCTTCTTTCAAATCACTGCCTCTGTGCTAGGTCTTAGAGTAAGTGAGATTTCGTGTGTGCCTTTTAAGAGTGGAGTCTCTGTTTCCTATAGCCCTCTGGCTATCCTGTATTCAAGCCCTGCTGGCCTTCAAAGCCACATGTTCTGGGGAGTTGTCTTCCCAGTGCAGGACCCCTAGGCTAGAGAGAACCTCTGTAATTGTGATTATTTTCCTGTTTGTGGGTTGCTTACCTGGGAGTGTGGGTCTTGACTATACCATGTCTCTGCCCCTACTACCCATGCCATTGTCTTTCCTTCTTTATATCTTTAGTTGTGGAAGTCTTTTCTGCTAGTCTCCAGGTCCACTCTCATTAATAGCTGCTCTGTAAATAGTTGTAATTTTGGTGTGCCCATGGGAGGAGGTGAGCTCAGGTTCTTCCTACTCTGCCATCTCGTCCACACTCCAGACAGACTTTAAAGAAGAACAATAACAAAGAAACTGTAAAGTCAACATGGTCTGGTATCAGGAAAATAGGGACATTTTTCTATACGATGTTTGTTTGCTTTGGAGAATACACTTGAAAATATGCATTTGTGAAGCATTCTCTTCTCTCTTCTGGGAAGCAGCAAGCACTCTTTCCTGGCCAGTGTCTCCACTTACCTCCAGTAAAGGGTTAAGCATGGAGGAGGCAGATGGGTACAGTGCTATACAGCAGCCAAGCCTCTTTTCTTACTAAGATCATTCTACAAACCCCACCTCCATCTGCAGTCAAGGTTACTGGCTATAGTGGTTTGGCTTAAAGAAGCAGGAAACCAGCAAGGTGCTAGCGAAAGCACCAGGTTGGACTTGACTCTGGCTTACACACTGGGGTGTGGGGGTGTGCCAGCATCTAAGGGACTCAGTTTCCCCTTCTGCATAGTGGGAGAAGGGATTGGATGATCTCTGGGGTCTTTTCTAGATCAGACTCTTCAGAATTTGTGATTCGAGATTGCAGATGCAAGAAAAGACTGCCATGGCTCAGCCTGAGCCAGGGCCAGGAGGTGGCAGCACCTGCCTTGTTCAGAGTCCATAGCTTTAGCTGCAGCCACAGGTTCTAGGCTGTCACTGCTACAGAGCTGGGGTGGACATCATGCTGTACCCCTGGTTGGACTCTTCAATTATGTCCCACTGCATGTTGTTTGTAGTGTCCTGGGTCGTGACTGCCAGCAGACTGCCAAGCCCTGAGTACAGGAGGCACTGATTGCTCCCTCTCTGCCTGCGTCTGACTTCACTTGGCATGACACACACAGACCAGGACACACTCATCCCCAATGAGGCCCTAGTGACTGGCTCATATCCGGGCAGCTCTCTGCAGCTCCTTGACGCAGACTTGGGTTTCCCCCATGGCAAGTGAGAGCTGCATCCATGAGTAAGCGCCTGTGTTCGCCCACTCTGAATGTTCACTCCTGTCTCCCAGGGACCCCTGTGCTTTTTCTAACAGATGCATTTGCTCGTGGCAAAAGTGGAAATGCCTGATGCCTGGCATGACTGATCCAAGCACAGAGAAAGTGACTTGGGGGCTGTCTCTCAACTTGTGGGAGCTTTTACTAGTAAATGGGGATGGATATAGACACTGAAAATGCAATGGAATGTTTGAATTGCAAGAAACCTGCAAGATGATCTAGTTCAGTGGTTCTTAAGTCTCTGCAGGGCATCGCCCAGGTAATTTGTTTGTTTGTTTGTTTTTAAGGTGATATTTATTTATTTAGTCTTCGGGTCTTTATCGAGTATAATTGCTTTACAAAGTTGTGGCAGTTTCCACTGTACAACAAAGTGAATCAGATGTATTTATATATATACCCCCATATCCCCTCCCTCTTGAGCCTCCCTCCCACCCTTCCTGTCCCACCCCTCTAGGTCATTACCAAGCATCGAGTTGATCTCCCTGTGCTATGCAGCAGTTTCCCACTAGCCATCTGTTTTACATTTGATAGTATATATATGTCAATGCTACTCTCTCACTTCATCCCAGCTTCCTCCCCACCCCATGTCTTCAAGTCCTTTCTGTATGTCTGCATCTTTATTCTTGCCCTGCCACTAGGTTCATCAGTACTGTTTTGTTAAGATTCCGTGTATATGCATTAGCATACAGTATTTGTTTTTCTCTTTCTGACTTACTTCACTCTGTATGACAGACTCTAGGTCCATCCACCTCCCTACAAATAACTCAATTTTGTTCCTTTTTATGGCTGAGTAATATTCCATTGTATATATGTGCCACATCTTCTTTATCCATTCATCTATTGATGGACATTTAGGTTGCTCAGGGAGCTTTTTAAAGATTGCTGCAGCCCCACTGAATAAGAATCTCTGGTGCTGGAACCCTGGAATCTGTATTTTTAACAAGCTCCTCAATTATGTCTGTAGAAAAGCATTTAAGAGCCACCATACAATCTAGTCTGTAACAGTGCATTCAGGGAACTTATTAGAAACAAATCTAAGGATGAGGCCCAGCACCATTTTAACAAGCTCTCTGTTTTAACAAGGTATGGGGTGACTAACTCATCCTGGTTTGCCTAGGACTTTCCTGGTTTTAGCACTAGAACTCCAATGTCCCAGGGCCTCCCTCAGTCATGGGAACACTGGGATGGTTCGTTCCTTTATGAGCTGACTTTTGTGCATGCTGAAGTTTGAGTGGCACTGGAAATAATTTATTTCCCAGTTGAGGAGATGGGGGCCAGAATGAAAGCAGCTTGCTCATGGACATGCAGTGAGTTAGTGGAAGAGATAGGACAAGGCCTCTACGCCAGCATCCTTGCTATTCTTGGAAACACTTTGCTGTAAGTTGCTGCCTCACTCTTTCCTACTTTCTGCTAGGAGCTAACCCTGGAGGAGCTCATTACAGAGTGGCCATATTCAGGGTGAATAATCTGTATTCTATGGCCTAACTAGAGTGAGGTGTGCAACAATGACAGGTACAGATGCCATCAGACTTCAATGAATTTTTCCAGGGCTTCTCTTGGCTCAGGTGCAGAAGGTGATTTACAGTTTAATGTATTTCCATTTGACCACAATCCCTGGGATAGCAGCATTACTGAGATGGAGAATCCTTGAGAAAGGATTATAACCCAGGGGCTATGATCCAACCGATTCAGGGTCCTTGGCTGCTCTGCTACCTCCAGGGTCCCCCCAGAGGCCCTGGGATAAATCCTAGACTGGCTCTCTTTGTTCTCTACCATTGGCCTACAAGACTTGCCAGGCTGTGCCTGATTATCAACACCAGTTTTGATTTATTTATTCCAGAGTGCCCACTGCATTACCAATTAGCTAGGAATGGAGTAACAGGCCAGAAGGCTCTTGTGATACAGTGGTTTTCAGACTGGAGCATGTGGCAGACTCACCTGGAGGGCTTGTTAGAGCACAGCTGCCTGGCTCCACCTCCAGTGCGACTGGTGATTGGTACATTATTAGCATCTGAGTGACTTTATCATGTGATACTCATTATTGATGTCACCAGGTTGGCCTAACTATATAAGGCAGAGCACTAGATGATTTCTAAGGAGTCTCCCAGTAACAGAAATTTTTACTTATAAACAAAGAATATGTCTTTACATGTGGTGTACTTTCATTATCACTCTTTCCCCTTTCCCTAAGCATCCCTGTGTGTAGGTTAATATTTAAAATCTCACAAATAGAGAACAATTCTTTTGATGTAAAGGTTTAGCATATAACTATCATTAACATATAAATATTTAAGACTAGGGGAAGAAAGAAAACTAACATTTATTTAGAACCTCTTGTTTCAGCTATCACAAGAACAGAAATATTAAGCCTTATCATTTGTACCTAAAACCTCTTAATCTTGGTGTCTGTGGTGCGAGAGTCTCTTGATTTCCTTCCTATTACCTCCCTGGCTGTCCTTTTCAACTCCCTTCACTAGCTCATCCTCTTCCTGAGTGCTTAATATTGGTGTGCTCAAGGCTTGGTCCTAGGCACTCTCTTCCTGGGGGAGATGATAATCTGTTCCCTCAGCTTAAAACGCCATCAGTGTGCTGGTGACTCCAAATTATAACTTCAGTGTGGACCTCTCTTCTAAGCTCCAGCTGCCTACCTGACAACTTTACTTGAATGTCTGCAGACACCACTTATGACATGTCTAAAGCCATATTATATATAAAATCTATTTCTCTATTTCCATGGCCCCGTTTCTAATCTAGGCTACCCCGATCATCTATCTTCTGAGAAATACACTGGTCTCCCTCTACTTTGTTCTGCAGCAACCAGATGATGCTCTTAAGATGGAAAGCAGACAGTCTTTCCCAAATTGAAAGACTGTCCTCACCATGGCCCACAAGGCCCTGCAGGAGCTGGCTGTGCTGCACTGCTAGCCTCATCTTATACCATGTCTCTCTGCAGCCCACATGCTCCAGCTGTCTGCTTTCTTTTGGTTTCTGGAGCACAGCAAACTTTGTCACACCTTTGTATGTGTTGTTCTCTGTACTTGAATGTATATTCTTTCACTGTCTTGGTGTGGCTGGCTCATCCTGCAGGTTTCAGCTTAAGCATCATGATCTTCAAACGTCCTTCTCTGACCATCCCATCATAAGCAAGTGCTCCATGATTTATCATTTTCTATTTCAGCCTCTTGTTTACATCTGTATTTGACCTTACAATCTACTTTTTTTATGCTTCTAGTCTGATTACTTGTGTCTTGTCTTGCTCCCCCCTTGGACTGTGGGCTCCGTAAGGGCTGGGAGTTGCTGGTGGGAAAGAAGCTGACTTCACTGCCTGGTGCACAGAGCAGGCCCTTAAGAGAGTGAGTTGAATATATCACATTCCATCTGGAGAGTACAATAGCCCTGTTCAGGGATACCAACCGTGGGCAAGAAGGAAAGAACGGGGGAAGAGATAGAAGATTTCAGGCATGAGAAGCCATGAGCATTGCCAGCAAATAACGTGGCCTCCGAATTTTGCTTTAGACTCGCCTGGCTGCAGGTTTCCTAACTTGCCTGGAACACAAGGTCCAGTTGTGAGCCTGCTTGGAACATTTCACAGACCTTCTTCCTGTGGGTCTTATTCTCGCCTCAGCATCTCAATGTCCTCTCTTGGGGCCCTGCATGAGGGTGGCAGTATTTTAGTCTATCCTCAGATCTGTGCTGTTTGGAATGAGTTTGAGGGAAGGAAGACCTTGCTTGTGGTGGAGAAGTGCTCATGTGGAGTAGGCCAGCCATCGAGAAGTTTCCGTCTCTCCTCCACAGTCTTCCCTTATGCCTGGAATACTCAGCTGGGAAAAAGCCCCATATCTCAACAGCTAGAGAGGACATGAGATATGGAAGGTAGTATTGTGTATTTGAGTACTAATAGGAAGCAGTAGGTTCTGAATATGAGGAAGTAGAAGAAGGTAGAGGATACAGAGTTCTGCTTTGAAGGTGACATGTCAGCTTCTTAGCTAGGCCTGGTCCTGGGTATGAGCACCACAAGGTGGTCTTGGTGTCTGCTTATCATTTATTCATTACTGTATTCCTGTATTCATTCATTCATTCATTCATTCATCAAACATTTATTGAACACTTGTGATTGGCACTTTTCTAGGCACAGTGGAGACAAAGATGAATGGGATACAATCCCTGCTCTTAAGAGTCACAGAGCTCATTACAGTCGTTATGTAAAAACAAGCATAGCTCTATGCATGTCACTATGGGAACACAGAAGAGGAGTCCTAACTCAGCCTGTATGGTCAGAGGAAGCTTCTGGAAGGAATTAGCACCTAAACTGAAAGTGAAACTTTGAGCAGAAGTTAGGTAAGTGGAGGATAGGGGAAGGAGGTGCAGAAATTTATTTATTCACTCTGTAATTGTTGATTGAGCCCTATTCTATGTCAGGCACTGTGATAGTTGTTTATCTTCTTCTTTTGGAGGCTACCCAGGAAACAATTGAATAGTAAGTACTAAGCTTGATGGGGAGGAGGGAGCTATGGGAGAAGCATAGTATAGTGATTTAAAGCTTGAATTCTGATCAGACAGAACTGGAATTGGTTTTAAATCTAGGATTTCACCACTCACTATGTGACATGAGCAAGTTGCTTAAAGTCCCTTCCCCTCAGGTTTCTCACCTGTACAGTGGGGGCAATGATAAACATCTACTATTGTTGTGAGGCTACAATGAAAAATTTATATTAATACATTTAATGTGAAGCTAGCACATGGTAAACATTCAATAAATGATAACTGTTATAACTGTCATCATTATCATTGTAGTAAATTATATAATTAGCCTCAATATTTTTACCTCCCTTACCAGTAAGAGGATTCAACATCCTTTTCCATTTCCATGTGACTTACAGTGTCTCCTTGTAGGGAGAGTTATACATATCAGTCCAATGATGGTGAACTTGGCCATGTGACATACTTTGGTCAACAGGTGTGAGACGATGTCATGTGTACCATGGCTGAGCAGAAGTTTTTAGAGGTATCCCATGTTTCCAAAAGAATGTCATGTTATATATTGGGACTGCTCCATTAACCTGTGTTCTAAAATGAGAAGACCTAGGGAAGAGAGCTGATGTGAAGCCACTGTCATGTAACATGGGAAAAAAGTTAAGAGCTAGTTGTAAGCCACTGAGATTTTGCAGTTGTTTGTTATTGCAGCAAAGATGACTAATAATATTAACATCTTCTTATAGGAGAGGAGAATTAAGGGAAGATTTTTTTGGAGAAAAGTATTTCTAGATTGAGCCCTGAAGATGTTCTAAATACTATTTTGATATAGTGGATGGTAGTAGGGAGTATCCCAGGTACAAGGGAAAAAACCTATAAAGATTCTTAAATTCAGAAGAAAGTGTTGCTCATTAGAGGAATGAAAAAGAAGTTGAGAATGGCTGAAGAATGAGAAAGGGAGAATAGACATAAGTGCAGCTGTAGAGAGAGTTGGGGCCACATCATGAAGGGCCTTATAAGCCAAAGCCATGATAAGAAATTGGCACTTTCTTCTAAAGATAATGGAAGACCATTTCATGATCTGCTTCTGCATTTTAGACAAATCATGCTGAATAATTGCAAAGACTAGGTTAGAGGGGCAAGGAGACATAGAGAAGTCTGGCAGAATTCCTGGAAAAGAATGATGAGCCTGAGAGCATAGAGGGGAGTGGATAAGTGTGAAGTGTGCTTAGAAAGTCATGGCAACTTTTTATGTGAAATTTGAGGAGAAAGAGTCAATGATGAGGCCCCAAGTTAGGGATTAGATGGGTAATGTTGATGGAGAGCATGGGAGAGGAGCATTGTAAGGGAGGCAGATGAGGAGTATGATATGGCTATTCAGGGTTGCAGATGCCTGAGAAACACTGTGACATTCCTTCTAACAACATTAATGTGCCCAGCTAAAAACTACGTTGTCCAGCTTCCCTTGCAGCTAAGGAAAGGGGCAGAGTCAAGAGGAAGTGATGGTGCAGTGATATGAAAATGCAAGCTTTTCCTCAATTCTCTAGCAGACTTCAGCTTGTCTCTCATTGGCTAGAACAGTATTATATGTCATTTTAGGTTTGGTTTCCACAAACATTTTCCTTGTGTGCATATTTTATGATATATTATTTTTGTTATTCTGTAATTTGCTCTTTTTTGACTCAACAACAATATTTTAGAATCTATCCATGTTGTCACATACAGACCTATATCATTCCTTTTAACTGGTGCATAGTGTTACAATATGAATGTATTACTGGTTATCTGATCATTCTGCTATTGATAGATGTATATATGGTTAGGTTTGTTTGTTTCTGGGTTTTGCTTATACAGCCATGCCATAGGGGGCATCTTTGTACTTACTTCTTTTTTTTAAAGAGTTTTGTAAATGTTTCTTACAAAAACAAATTAACAAATAATGTCTACAGGACAAATAATGGAATAAGAAGGGTCAGCAGATAGGCATGTTTTTAGTTTTAGCAGATACTATCAATTGACCATCAGTATGGTTGTATTGATTTTTACTCCTGCTGGTAATGCAGGAGAGTACCTGTTTTCCCATATTCTTCCTCCACATGATATTATACTACTTAACATTTGGATCATCTGATGAGTGAAAAATAGTATCATTTAAGTTTATATTTTCATGTCTATTAGCAAGATTGTGTATTTTCTATTTATTTCCCACTTGTAAATTTTCTATAAACTGTTTGTTCGTATCCCCAGACAGTAGTTTTTAACTTGGCTGTCCTTTTCTTGTTGATTCCTCAGAGTCTTTGACTATTCTGGATACTAGTTCTTTCTTTATATTTAAAAATATTTTAACTCAGTTTTTAAATAATTATTTAATGTTATATTTTAGTATATAGCATTTGGAAAAGTCAGATTTATTTATCTCTGTGATTTTTTTACATTTGGCATCCTTACACCCAAGGACATCAAAATATTATCTTATATTTTCTTCTACTTCTTTTATAGCTTTCTATTTTACATTTAGGTATTTATTTCATCCAGAAGTTATTTTTTTTACACTGTTATATGGATATCTAACTGTTCTCCCTCCTCAAAGAAAGAGCCTCCTGCTCTAATACCATTTTTTTCAGTAATCCATCTTCCCTTTATTAGAAATGCTTTCTCTATCATTTATCAAATCCCCATATATATACAAAGGTCTGTTTCTGATTCTCTGTGTATTCCACTGATCTATTCCTTACAATAGCAGATGGGTTGTATTTACTTCTCCAGATCCATTCTCTACCCCTTTTTACCCTGCCTGCTGCCCTAGGAAGCTGTATAGAATATGTGGACAACATCAAGAGGCACTCCTACACTTGGGCTTCCAGGTGGGTTTGGCCAATGAAGGATCTCCAGTAACAGATGGAGGGAATGAGCAGGATGGGGTTGGGGTATTTATCCTCCTGGGTCTCTTCCTGCAGGGTTGCTTTGGGTTGGCTGTGTCCTGCTATGGAAGGTCACATATCTTCTCAACTCCTTCCTCCTAGATTTTGGATTCCAGATTATCCTCCTGTGGGGTAATATAGCCATTTTGCATCTTCTAGGGTAGGGATGGCACTCTTCCTTGTGATTTCCCTAGACCCTATCTATATTTTGTAAATGGCAGATATGTAAATAGCCCCTTTATCAAACACCCCTGGAATCATCCTAATCTAAGTGTGCTCTTAGTCTCTTGCTGGGAATGATACAGTCACATTGAGACTCTGACTGGGATTGAATTGAATATATAAACTGTTTTGGGGAGAGATGAAATATAATATTAAATCTCTACATCCATAAACATGATTGGTCTCTATTCATGCCATTAAAAAAATCTTTCAGTAAGGTTTTATGTTTTTATTTAAATAAAAATGCTTTGCATCTTTTATTAGATTTATTTTTAGGTAGCTTTTGTTTTCGTCATGAATAAGATCACTTTTCTAAAGTATTTTAAATTGATAAATCTTAGCTTATAGAAAAGTCAATGATTTTTTTGTGTAGTGATCTGGATACTTTGCTAAACTCTCTAATGAATTCCGATTATTTTTCTGTTGATTTTCTTCAGTTTTCTAGGTATATAATCTCATCTGTGTGTAATAACAGTTTTATTTTTTTCCAAGTTTTGAATAACTTTAATTTCTTTCTCTTGCAGTTTTTCTTTTTTTGGTATTATGTTGAATAATATCAGTGATAATAAACATTCCTTTCTTGCATGATATTGATAGGTGTCTTCACCTAATTAAGGACTTTACCATCTATTTCTCATTTGCTACAAATTTTCAGAATAATAAACAGCTGTTGACTTGTATTAACTGCTATTTTTTAAATCAGTGTGCTTTTTATTAGTCCACAAATGCACTTTATATACTTTTGAAAAATCTTAGTACAGAAATGTAGAAGACATATTCTATTTAAAGACAGTATTTGAAGTGGATTTTCAGAAAATTAGCTCACAGGTTAGGAACCATGGATGTAGGAAATGTTCTCAAATGTGAATTCCAAAAATAACCATAATAGCAACAACCATATAGTGAGTGCTTACTCTGTATTAGGCACTGTTTTAAGTGATTTTTAAAAAAACTTTTACTTTTGATATAATTGTGGATGTATAGAAAAGTTGCAAAAAATAGTACATAGAATATTGATCACCCAGCTTTCTGTAAATGTTAACATCTTACCATAACTGTAGTACAATTCTCAAAACCAGGAAATTGACACTGATGCAAGAGTAATAACTAATCTACAGACCTTATTTGAATTTCATCAGTTTTCCCACTAATGTTCTTTTTCTGGTCCAGGACCTAATCCAGGATTTCACATTGAATTGGCACAGCTCCCTGCCTCCTTCAGTCTGACAGTTCCTTGGATTTTCTTTGCCTTTCATGACCTTGGCACTTTCAAAACATGCAAGGCAATTATTTTGTAAAGCGTCTCTCAGTTTAGGCTTGTCTGATGTTTTCTCTTGAGTAGATTGAATTTAAGCATCTTTGTCAAGAATACCACAGAGGTGTTGTGTCCTTCTTAATGCATCATATCTGGGGGACGTAATGTTAATTTGTATTATTATTGGTAGTGTTAACTTCAACTATATGGTTAAGATGCTGCCTGCCAGTTTTATCCAACATAAAAGTTACTCTTTTCCCCTCATAATTAATAAGGATTAATTTATTTAATTTGGAATTAATAACAATCTTGTGGGGAGATACTGTCCAGTTTCTCATACTTTTTCGTCTACCATGCTTTTTAATATTTTCTGTTCATCTGTCTATTTTGAATTATGGATAATTGTTACTGATTTATCTTCCAGTTCTCTAATTTTCTCTTCAGCTATGTCTATTTTACTACTAAACACTTACTGTATTTTTAATTTCAAAACCTCTAATTAGTTCTTTGAAGGAATTATGCATTTGAAAACTTCTTATTCCTATTTTATTGTTAAAATATGTGTTTAATTTTTAGAAGGATTTTATTTAATTAATTAATTAATTTAATTTAATTTACCAAGCTCATATTTATTGAGTGCAAGCAGTGTGCCTGGCAGTACCCTTGTTCCTTCATGCATGTTATCTTGTTCATCTTCACAATGCCTTTGGGAAGTAGGTTCTTTCCATTTGAAAATATTCAGGGAGGTTAAACAACTTACCCAACATCACATGGCTAATATGTTGTGGAGCCAGGTCTTTTTTTAGGAGGATTTTAACTGCATCTTTGAAAAGCCCTTTAAATTTTTTTCTATTACTGTTTCCCCACATGTAACTTCTTTGTATTGTTGGAGAGTTACCTCTGATGTTCACCTTCATCTGATATTTAGTAATTCTTGTTCTGCATTCATTTTTAGTGACAGCCTTCTCCCCTGTGACCCTGGAACATGCTGGTTTCTTTCCAGATAGCTAGACGCCCTCTCAGTTGGTGTCATCAGGTTTTCTTGGTATGGCAGGTAAGACAGCCTCCTGTGCTTCCTATCATGGTGACCCATCAGTTTCCCATGTAAGTCTTACATTGTCTTCCCAGGGAGTGTCAGGAAGTCTTAGCTTATAACATGCCTCCCTATCTACCTTTTTCCCCCAATATGCCTCTGAACTTCTGATATACCAAATTTTCTCTATTTACATGTGTTTATTAAAATAAAATGTTAGGGGTTTGGGGTAGAATGATGGGGAAGTTAACACTTACATGACACTTAATGTATGCAATACACTGTTCTAAGTGCTTAACATATGTTAACTTATTTATTCCTTGGAACATTTCTATGATGTGGATATTCTTTATCTACATTTTGTAGATGAGAAGAATAAGACACAGAGATATTAAGTGGCTTCCCCAAGATCACAGAACCAGAGTATTGCCAAACTCAGGTCTTTTAAATGAGATACAAAGCTTCCTCTGGCACTTCTCTCCTCATCAGCTAATGGGCCCAGCAACTTCTGTAGCCTGGATTCCCCAAGGCAGCATCCTACCACTCACCTAAACCTTGTAACCACAGAGGCTTGAATTGCAAGAGCAGCAATTATTTCTGCTAATATAACCCACATGACACTCAGGACCCAATGACAGATTGGATTCTGGACCTTGTTCTACCCTGCCCTGCCTCCCTGCTTCAACCACTGCTCTAGGACTGTATTGTCGAAATAAGATTATTGTAGGAATCAATTCCCTGTGAGACCTTAGGAAAGTAATTTTTCCTCCTTTGAGCCTGTTTTTCTCATCTGTAAATAAGTAAAAGATTGAGGGTGAAATGGAAGAGGGAATTTTTAGATTTTTTTCTTCTCTAGCTCTAAGGATTCTCTGAATCTATAATTCACACAGTCATTTTTAAAATCATTTCACTGTGTTTTGACATGTTTTAATCCCCCTTTATTTATCTTTTTGTATGAATCAGTCTAAAAATTAAATTAATACATTAAATTTTTGAATAATATACAAGTGCTTAAAATGAAAAAAAGTGTCCGGCTTTCCACCTCCCAAATATTATTCCCTGAAGATAACCACGTGTGACTATCTCTGGTTTTAGTTCTCACAGGTTATTTCCATACCTCTTAATAATGTGTGTTTTGCCATTTATGAGCTCCAGAAATAATCTGTTGGGACCTGCTTTGAAAGATAAGCATGTACCTCCCCTATTATGGTCTAGGGGTGAGAGCTGTTGCTCCAACTCTGTGATCTCAGCTAAATTCCAGAGGTGGTGCCCCTGCAAGATGGAAAATTCCCCAAGTTTGGCTGCTTAGGCAATGTGGGGGCCTTATTCAGGTTTGTAAAGCTGAAAATGTTACTACAGGGAGGCACTGGAGACAGCTTATGACTGTACTCTGAGGAGGGGCTTTCTACTCTGGGGAAGAGTGGCTTGGCTTTTAAAGAGATTAATCAAGAGGGAGTACAGTGATTGTCTCAGATCAGCACACAGTTTATTGCTCCCGGGAGGGCCTTGTGGCATTGGGGAGCCAAGGAATAAGAGCTAGTTTACTATAATTCATGTCTGTTGTTGTTCCAAGCAATGGGAAATAGCAGGGTCACCTGAGATAGGAATAGCTGAGTGTCCAGAAGTTCTCTGGCCATGTCCAGTGACTAGTATGGGAAAAATTTGAAAGTGACCTATGTCCTCAAGTTTCCTCCTTCCTGCTGGGGCCCAGGAGAGCATCCTTTGGAACCTTTGGGCGCAGAGACTATGGATGGGTGCTGGGAGCAGGTGGCTGCTGTCTGACAATTAGATTGTACCACAGGAGGCCTGGGGAAGAGTAGGAGCCACAGAGAGAACTCACAACTCTGATAATCTCACAACTTTGATAATCTTTCTTACTAGGGTGGTCTTATTAGTTCAGAGACTATTGTCACATATCTGTCACCGGTCAGGCTCTACCCATTCAAGGGTCATAGCCCGTACTAAATTGCACATTGGTATCCGCTTCCCTGTGATGCAGATGCCTTTATCCCTCAGAGCTCCATCATGAGTCCCCCTCATCTCACTGCTGTTACCACCTGGAACTCAGGGTCTACCATCCCACACAGAATGATGATGGGACAGCCCTGTGGACCTCAGCAGAGGGGAGACTTGGGGAAGGCCACACATCTCTACACTGCCCTGCACCTTCCATCCTCCTTCCCACCTCCATACGGAACTGAACAGCTGGTGGCAATAAATTAGGGTAATTACAGAATTAGAGGAGAAAAGGTGATGTACCAATGCTTGCTTTGACTTTTTCCTTAGTTCAAGAGGGAAAAAACCCAACCAAATAATTAAACTCTTCACTGGGACCCCCCTTGGCTACACCCTGATACCTAGTCTCACCTCCTGAGCTTGAGGTTTATTTTTCACCCCCTTCCTGACTTTCCATTATCCAACATACAAAACCTCCACCTTTTGAAAACTTAAAACTCATACCGTGTATCACAGAGGTTGATCTCATCCCAGAGTCTACTCTTTTCACTACACCTCAAACCAGGGACTTGATCTGTAGCAGCATAAATGGGATGGGGAAGAGATACTTGGATGGGATAGTCCAGGGTTGGCTTTGGCATGCCAAGTTCTGATGCCCACTGGAGATTCTTCCATCATTGTGATGGTTAGTCCCTTCTTTATTCCTTGTCTTCAAGCCTGCATGCGTGCACACACACACAGATGTCTCACAAAGACACACAGTGTTTCTCTGAGACAGTGGCATAAAGGAAAAAGAAGCATTATCTTTTCTGCAACACCATCTACATAGACTGTGCTGGCAGGGGCAGAGAGAGTGCTTTGTCAGGCCTTTATTCATCCTCCCATGTGTCCCCGGCCCATTGCTCGAAGGAGAAAGATGGTCGGAGACCCTGGACATTTTATTTTTTAATAATAATATTAAATTATAATATTAATAGTTTAATAATTATGTAATAATCATTTAATAATCTTTTAAAGTTATCATTTGGCCTGAACAAATTCTTAGTTGTGGCATCTTCCTCTATCTGTAGCACTCATCCAGAAGTAGCGGTGGTGGCGGCAGCAGTAGTATTCCACCTACACACATGAGCTCATCTGATGCCACAACACTCCCCTGATGACTGGTGTATTACCCCGTTTTATATATCAGGAAGAGGAGACTCATAGAGGCTTTCTGGTACCCCCAAGGTCAGGTGTGGTGGAGTGAGTCTAGGCCTAGGGCTCTTTCTACCACGTTAAAATGGAAGAGAACATCATGAGTATATATCTTGTTAAAACAGATTACGATGCCAATAAAGAAGAAATTAGTGTGAGAATGTACAAGATGGGGAATCTGGAGTTCAAAATAGATCAAGATACCTCTAAATTTTGTTTTCCAAGAAAACCGAAGGAAGAAGGATCCTGTCTGTTAGCTTGGTATTGAAGGACTTGTTTTTACTCTTCAGCCAAATTTTATCTCAGATACTTTGAGGATCTTAGTTTATTCATCTAAAGATAGGAAAGTTTGGATTATGATTGGACCTTTCCAACCCCAGCATTCTGTGATATAAAAAGCTAACATAACACATGATATGAAGTATGGAGAATGACTTCCTTGTTACATGTTGATTCAGGAATGGTAGAGTCATGCAGCAACAAGGCTGATCTTATAGCTATAGTGTATCCAAGGTCATTGAGTTAGCCTGGCGTTGCAGCCACAGTGAAAAAAGAAGTGCTTCATTTCATGATTGTGGAAGATGACTGGCCATTATCAAGAGCAGAGAACTCATGTCAAGTTCTCTGTGGGGTTAAACAAATCTTCAGATAAGATACTTGACATGTAAAAGGAAGCTTAAGTAGGTCAAGAAAAAGAGCTGTTGGCTGACACTGAAGGATTCAGGAAGGTCAGATACACGTGTGAAGTGGGGGCCCATCATCTGCAAGACTGATGAAAATTTTGAAAGGTCAGAAATTTGGTTTGTGCAGATAGACAATTATCTGTAAGAATGATGGTTGAGGACTTAAACTGAGATTAAAGAAAAGGTTCATTTTGAGAGAATGATCAAGGAGGAAAGTTTGTGTAATGAGGGTGCTGTGCTTTTGATTAATGATCAGAAATAGTCAGGACTTGGCATTTGTCTGGATCTCTCAAGGGAATCTGGACACAATGAAGGATTTTTGAGGAAAACAGTGTCTGATCAAGGAGTACCTTCTATCTCTGACTCACCTCTGTAGTCTACTCATAGTCAGAATTCTTCATCTGGAGGCCCTTATCAAACAAATATGACTAATATCCATCTCGCAGGTTGTTTGCAAAATGAAATAGTATGTGTATGAAAGGGCGTGGCTGCTTGAAAAACCCTCAGCTAATGTTATTGCTGTGCTTTATGGGGCCCTCAAGTAAAGGGGGTAAGGAAGCAGTGTGGTATTTTGGTGAGAGCTGTGGCTTTGGTTTCAGGCAGCATGGGTTCTAATCCCTGACCTGTCACCTATGGATAAATCACTTAACAGCTGCAGTCTCGTATTCCTTATCTGTAAAATGGGGATAATTATCTTGATTGTAAATGGACTAAATGCAGCAACCAAAAGACACAGACTGGCTGAATGGATACAAAAACAAGACCCATATATATGCTGTCTCCAAGAGACCCACTTCAGACCTAGGGACACATACAGACTGAAAGTGAGGGGATGGAAAAAGATATTCCATGCAAATAGAAATCAAAAGAAAGCTGGAGTAGCAATACTCATATCAGATCAAATAGACTTTAAAATAAAACATGTTACAAGAGACAGGAAAGGGCACTACATAAAGATCGAGGGATCAATCCAAGCAGAAGAGATAACAATTATAAATATATATGCACTCAATATAGGAGCACCTCAATACATAAGGCAAATGCTGACAACTGTGAAAGAGGAAATCGACAGTAACACAATCATAGTGGGGGACTTTAACACCCCACTTACACCAATGGACAGATCATCCAGACAGAAAATTAATAAGGAAACACAAGCTTTAAATGACACAACAAATCAGCTTGATTTAATAGATATCTATAGGACATTACATCCAAAAACAGCAAATTGCACGTTCTTCTCAGGTGCACATGGGACTTTCTCCAGGATAGATCACATTTTGGGTCATAAATCAAGTGTTGGTAAATTCAAGAAAATTGAAATCATATCAAGCATCTTTTCTAACCACAATGCTATGAGATTAGAAATCAATAATCAATTACAGGAAAAAAAGTGTAAAAAACACAGACATGTGGAGGCTAAACAATACACTACAAAATAACCAAGAGATCACTGAAGAAATCAAAGAGGAAATCAAAAAATATCTAGAGACAAATGACAATGAAAACACAATGATCCAAAACCTATGGGATGCAGCAAAGGCAGTTCTAAGAGGGAAGTTTATAGCAATACAATCCTACCTCAAGAAACAAGAAAAATCCCAAATAAACAATCTAACCTTACACCTAAAGAAACTAGAGAAAGAAGAACAAACAAAACCCAAAGTTAGTAGACGGAGAGAAATCATAAAGATCAGAGCAGAAAGAAATGAAATAGAAACAAAGAAAACAGTAGCACAAATCAATAAAACTAAAAGCTAGCTCTCTGAGAAGATAAAATCGATAAACCTCTAGCAAGACTCATCAAGAAAAAGAGGGAGAGGACTCAAATTAATAAAATTAGAAATGAAACAGGAGAAGTTACAATGGACACCACAGACATAAAAAGCACAATGAGAGACTACTACAAGCAACTACATGCCAATAAAATGGACAACCTGGATGAAATGGACAGATTCTTAGAAAGGTATAACCTTCCAAGACTGAATCAGGAAGAAATAGAAAATATGAACAGACAAATCACAAGGAATGAAATTGAAACTGTGATTAAAAATCTTCCAACAGACAAAAGTCCAGGACCAGATGGATTCACAGGTGAATTTTAGCAAACATTTAGAGAAGAGCTAACACCCATCCTTCTCAAACTCTTCCAAAACATTGCAGAGGAAGGAACACTCCCAAACTCATTTTATGAGGCCACCATTACCCTGATACCAAAACCAAACAAAGATACTACAAAAAAAGAAAACTACAGACCAATATCACTGATGAATTTAGATAACTGTTTTTTCTCATGTGGCCAGTTGTTTCTAGTTGGCCAGGAATAGACTAGGACAAAAGGAAAAGTAGCTGTATGGCACATGGCCCAAAGGCCTTATCTTTTTCTTTTCTTGAGGTATAATTTACTCATTTTATAATTTACTCATAAAATGTACCTTTTAAAAGTGGTTTTTAGTATCAGTATATTCACAGTTGTATACCTGTCACCACTGTCTAATTCCAGAACATTTTAATGACCCCCCCCAAAATAAACCCATCCCAACTAGCAGTCACTACCTATTCCCCCCATCCCCCAATCCCCTGGCAACTGCTAATCTATTATCTTTTTCTATAGATTTGCCTGTTGTGGACATTTCATATAAATGAAATCATACTGTATGTGGTCCTCTTTGTTACTGACTTCGTTCACTTAACGTAATATTTTCAAGGCTCATCCATGTTGTAGCATGCATGCATCAGTACTTTATTCCTTTTAATTGCTGAATAATCGTCCATTGACAGATACTCCACATTTTATTTATCCATTCATCAGTGATAGATATGTGATTTGTTTCATTTTTGGGGTACTATGAATAATATTCTTATGAACATTCATTCATATGCAACTTTTTGTGTGGAATGGAATTGCTTTGTCATATGATGTTTATGTTTAACTTTTTGAGGAAATGCCAAACTGTTTTCCAAAGTAGCTGTACCATTTTATTTTCCTACCAGCAGTATAGGGTTCCAAATTTTCCGTATCTTCACCAACACTTGCTATTATTATTTTTTCAAATAGTTATCTTTGTGGATGTGAAGTGGTATCTCATTGTGGTTTTTATTTGAGTTTTCCTGATGGCTAGTGACGTTGAGCATCTTTTTATGTGCTTATTGGCATTTATATATCTTCTTTGTAGAAATATCTATGCAAATTCTTTTCCCCTTTTAAAATTAGGTAATTTATCTTTATACTGTTGAATTGTAAGAGTTCTTTATGTATTCTGAATACTAGATCCTTAGCAGATATGATTTGTAAATATTTCTACAATTCTGTGAATTGTTTTTTCACTTTATTGATAGTACAGTATCATTAGATGCACAAAAGTTTTAAGTTTTGATGTAGTCCAATTTCTCTATTTTTTTTTTTATTTGATTGCTTGTGCTTTTGGTGTCATATCTAAGAAACCATTGCCTAATCCAAGGTCATGAAGATCTATACCTATGTTTTCTTCTAAGAGCTTTGTAATTTTGAATTACATTTAGATTTTTAATTCATTTTAAGTTAATTTTTGTATATGGTATGGGATAGAGGTGCAACTTCATTTGTTTGCGTGTTGATATCTAACTGTCCCAGCACCATCTGTTGAAAAGACTATTCTTCCCCCTTTTGAATTGTCCTGGCCCCCTTGTCAAAAATGAATTACCCATAAATGGTTTATTTCTGGATCCTCAATTCTATTCTATTAATCTGTATATCTGTTCTTATGACAGTGCTACAATATCTTGATTGCTGTATCTTTGTATTGTTTTGAAATTGAGAAGTGAATCATTGTTCTTTATCAAGATTTTTTGTGTGTGGCTATTTTGGGTTCCCTACATATGTATATTAATTTTAGAATCAGATTTTCAGTTTCTGCAAATAAGCCAGCTAGGATTTTGATAGGGATTATGTTAAATTTGTAGATCAATTTGGGAAGTATTGCCATCTTATAATAATGTCTTCCAATCCATGAACACAGGTGGAAATTAGGTTACTGACTTGAGATTTCTTCATTTTTAATAAACATTTTAAAGTTATAAATTTTATATTTGAAGTTTTTGTCTAATAAGCACAATATCTGGGTGTTTTCAGAGACTGAACTGAGCTTAGAAAGACCTTATTTGCTCAAGGTCACATAGCTAATAAGAAACAACATAGCAGGGTTGTAATTTTGGGACTGAATGACTCAAAGTTTGTTGTATTTGTTCCATATTGCTTCTTTCTTTCTTTTTGTTTTAACTCTCTGTCTTCGAAGAGTGACTCTATGTCAGGTGCCAAAGATATAAAGGATGCTAAGATAAATAAGCCCTGGACCTTTGTCTCAAGTAGTTAACACATTAGTTGAGGGAAAGAAAGATGCAAATAAATGTGACAGAGTAGTACAGGTGCAGACCTGGATGCCTCTACTGGGACAGTTGGGGTGCAGAGGTGAGGGGGAGGGGTGTGGCCTATGAAAGGGGGAAACTTACTCAATTTTAAGTGCTATCAATAGGATCTGAGTTTTGCCAGGTAAATAGGATGCCAGAGGGGCTGAGTGACCATTGTGTCTGTGTGTTTTTGATGTAAATACTCCTTTCTCCTGTCTGGGAGGGTCATAGCTTCTTCCTTCTTTTTTTTTTTTTTCTTTATCTTTTTGGCTGCGTTGGGTCTTCGTTGCTGTGCGTGGACTTTGACTGGTTGTGGTGAGTGGGGGCTACTCTTCATTGGGGCGTGTGGGCTTCTCAGTGTTGTGGCTTCTCTTGTTGTCGAGCATGGGCTCTAGGCGGCAGGCTTCAGCTGTTGCAGCACACAGCCTAAGTAGCTGTGGGTTGTAGGCTTAGTAGTTGTGACTCTTGGGCTTTAGAGCGCAGGCTTAGTAGTTGTGGTGCATGGGCTTAGTTGCTCTGCAGCATGTGGGAATCTTCCCCAGCCAGGGCTCGTACCTGTGTCCCCTGCATTGGCAGGCAGATTCTTAACCACTGCGCCACCAGGGAAGTCTCTCTTCCATCATTTTGGTTTGGGAAGAGGAAAGAGCATCTTGGGCTCAGTTTCCTCTGTCTGTTTCAGGGGCTTGACACAGAGCACTGTGGAGTTTCATTGCTGGAAGGAAGGGCTGGTGCATTGAGACAAAAAAAAAAAAAAGAAAGAAAAAACTTTCAGAAATATGAAGGGACTAAGGTGGCAAAAGGACCTGTTGGTGTGTGGTGGATTGTGGGCAGAGTCAGGACAGGGTCAAAAATGCACCTGCAGGGCCTGGGCAGGTCGCAATGAAAAAGGCAGGCAAGATTCAGAAAGCATGTGGCCCATTTGGTCAATCTTGGTCTTCCCACTTTGGGCAAGAGATATTTTACTCTCTTCTCTGTAAATAAATAAAAGAGAAATTGCAATGATAAATAGCAGTTGATTCCTGGCTGTTGGCTAGGGAAGACAGTAGGTTGAGGTGGAGTCCATGGTGATGGGAGAGCAGGTGACCCAGCCGAAGTCAGCAAGAATATTGGCTTGGGAAGCATGTCGACATGTGGAAATGTGGGCCCAGTTTTCCCAAACCTTCTGATTTTTCAGGAGAATTTGGAAAGTTAGATTTTTAATAAAATCACTCAAAGTTTTTAAGTGTAGGCAATTTTTTTAAAGGCTAGATGGGCTATTTATTAATCTTTAGGCCAAACATGATAGATCTGCAAGCCACTAGTTGCAACCCTCATCAAATCATTTTGCAGCCAGGACCCAGGCATTTTTGGCTTTGGGTACCAGCTTTTAAAGCATATGGAAACCTGAGATACCTTTATCCCTTGGGGAGCAGAAGAGCACCTGTGCTGGAGTGGGAATCATTCCTTCTATCTGGGGTCAGACTGACATGTCCTTACTTGCTATCCCTGGCTCCTTTGGTACGCACACTTAATGCTTCTGGTTTCTCCAGAGCTCCTTCCTTACTTGCTCATACACCTGAAGCAGTCATCTGTAGAATGATTGGGGAACACCAAAGAATGCAGCTTTCTGGGAATCTCACCAGGAGTATGCTATTCAGTATGGTAAGTGCATATGACGTTTGAGCAATTGAAATGTGGCTAGTCCGAATTGAAAGGCGCTGTAAATGTAATGTATGTAAGATTTCAAAGCCCTTGCTGTGAAAAAGAGTTAAATATCTCAGTAATTTTTTATATTGCTTACATGTTGAAATGGTATTTTGGATATATTGGCTTAAAGATGTATTATTAAAATACGTAATTTACCTGTTTTTACATTTTAAAAATGTAGCTACTAGAAAATTTAAAATTACGTATTTAGGTGACATTGTATTTCTACTGAACAGCACTGCACTGGATCACTCCCATTCTCAGGGTAAATTGGGAAAAGATGATTGCTCATTCTATTCTCATTATCATGGGGACCACCACTCTGAAACTTATGGGAGATGATGGGACTGTTGTGAGGGAAATAGCCAGGACTAGAAATGTCACATCACTTCAGACAGTTATGCCTTTAAGATAGGCAAATATATGCTTATAGAGTGGACACTGAACCATAAAAGGAAATGCAATCTCAGGGGACAACTGTAGGCTGACTGCATCTCACAGATCCGTTGTTATTTCCCTTTATTTTGACCTCCAACCCTGGGTTCTACCTCTCATTACTCTTTCAGGATCTGGCACGTATTTGGACTTGAGCAAGTTGCCAGGGCCATTCTGAATAATAGCCTTTTTTTCCCCCTGCAGTCAATATAGAACTGAGCCAAACAATGACTGTGCATGAGCAGGTTCAGGGATGAGAGGGTCCTTCTATCACCTCATGGCGAGAGCACCAGTACTGGAATCTCCTTTCCTGGCTGGTGTTGGAGGCTGGATAGTGACGCCCAAGAACTGTGCCTCTAGATGAGAGATTTATATTCCCTTAGACCCCTGACAGAAGTTAGAAGTCTGTGCGGTAGACTCCACGCTGCTCCGTACCCCATGGGCCAGGGGGTATTGGGAAGATACCAAGAGAGGCAAGGAAAACTTAGAGCTGAAGTGTGTTCTGTCTTCTGGGAGCACGTGCTCAACATGAGCACTGAACCTTGAGTGTGCCAGAAGGAATTTTAACCAGCAGAGGAATCAGAGCAGTAGGGATGAGGGTGCAAGTGTTGGATTAAAAACATTAGAAATCACTTTTAAAAGCTCTGTGCTGCATTATCACAGAAAGGTCCTTTCCTCCTTCCTTCTTTTTGCTCTCTTCTTCCTATGCTTCCTGTTTCTTTCCCTTCCTCTTTTCCTTCCTTTCTTTTCCTTTCTTTTTGCTGGGGCATGATCCTTCCTGCCAAAGTATCTTTGCAATCTATCAGAGCCCTGATTTACACCACTCAGAAGTTTTCCATGGCTGTCACCTCATTAAGGTATTTATGTCCTGGCAGAGCCTGAACTTGAATCTACCTTGAAGGTGTAATTGTGTGTTGCTAATGTAATGGCTGAAGTTGCCCATGCAAAGAACAACATGGAAAAAAGATCATGGGAGGAATGCAAGGTCACAGAGCCCCTTGAAGTGTGCTCAGGGTTGATTTGCTCATTTCTTCCAATCTCAGAGAGGAGAAGTCTCATGATGGCAGGTGGGACTTGCAGAAGGGAAGGATTGCAGCATGGGCTTGTGCAGATGGGAATGAGGAGTTTTATTGTGCTTTCCAACTGGCTGAAAGCCTCACTAAGAATCTGAGCACACACACACAGCAATAGCCCCAACCCAGATGCCCATAAATATGGATGAATCAATGGGAGAGATGGTTGCCTCTTCCCCAAAGATGGCTTGCTATTTCCCCAGGATTAGCAGATTTATCTGCAAAACAATATAGGAATATTTTTTTTCAGAATACATAATAAATCCAGGCTTACTCTCCAGTGTTTGATCTACTTCCCAGATTCCTTGGGGGTGTGTGGCATGAAAGATGTGGCTAGATCCACCACTGTGATGCTTTTCTTCTCCTGTCACCCAGGAGAGAGTGGCTGACTATGCCACAGGGGCCCTCTACTCCCTTTGATTATATCACATTTATGAATTCAGTGAATATTTATTAAGCACCTGCCGTGAGAGGTACCAGGTACTGGGGGTACTGCAGGGAACAAGACAAGCATGAAGCCTGCCCTGATGCTCACCCACTAGCCAAGGATGCAGGAAGTTGCAGTGTGGTAAGTGCTATCATGAAGGACAGACAGAGTGTCAGGGCTGCACAGAGAAGGGACATCTCACCCCGAGCAGGTAGCACAGGGAAACCTTCCCAGAGGCAGAAGACCCTGTGAACCCTACATTCTTAGAATCATGAAAGGGACTTTAGAATTCATCTTCTCCAATTCTTGCAACAATGAAGAAATTGAGTCCTGGAGAAGTAAAGTAAAACCCCAAGTTTACAATAGCTGGTAAGTGGAAGACCCACTGAACTCAGGCCTCTTTTCTTCATTCTGTTATTCTGTTCCATTAAAGTCATTTGATTCTCTTTCCATAATGTTGGGTGTTGAACCAACTGAATTTTAAGACATCAGATGAAAGAATTGATGGGGACCCCAATATTGCTATTAATCACATAACCAATATTAGAGAATATGACTGTCCCTAGATGGAGGTTGAACTCCAGGACTAGGCAGAGCTGTCCACCCTGTCCTAGAGGTACTGGAGCTGAGAGAATGCATGCACCTGTGGATGGCTCACTTCGAAGAGAAAGAGGAGATCTCGAAAAGGGCTAGGCTACCTTCCCCAGATTAGTCTTCCAAATGCAGCAATTGGATGGGCCACTCAATACCTCCCAGGGCACAGTGAGTGACAGGACAGGAGGAACCAGGAGTGCTGAGTGCCATGTTAATGGGAAGAAGGAAGAAACACCAGAATAAGGAAAAAATATTCCCCCAAAACTCACTTTCCATAGTCATTTATTTGTCCATCAAACATATATTTGAGTAGCTTCTATTTCTCTGTGCTAGGTGACAAGGATTTAGTGATGTTGTATCTTGGCTACTAGAGAAGTCATGACCCTAGTAATAAGTAGTATTTTCCTTGAAGTTTAACACTGGAAGAGGAGAGGTTATTAAATATAAACTCTAAGTAATTCAAACAGTAGTTCACACGGTGCCTTTTTCTGTCCTTTGAGTTTGGTGAAGAAATGCACATGGGGCATCACTTGCTATTATAATGCCCTCATCTCAGTTTTGCACAATTCAGGTTGCTCTAAGGTGGTGAAAAAGGAACTGAATTCTGTCCTTCTGTGGTAAGAATGGAACAGTCGTTTCCCTCTTCCCTGTGGCTGCCAGCTGGTCCTGTTATGCTGCCATGCCATCACTCCCTCTGTCCCGCTCCCCCTCCCCCTCCCCTTCCAGTACAAAGCATCTCTTCTCCATCTCCCCCTCCCCCGCACCCCATAAAGAAGGACCACCAGCCTTTGACTTAACCTCTCTTGCAAAATTTCAGTGATTTGTCTCTTTCTCAGAATATGTTTAACTGATGTCACAGACTCATCATTTTGGAAGGGTTTCAGTATAGGTGGACGTTGACCTTATATAAGTGAGTTTTCTATGGTTGTACTTTTGGTTCCCCCAAAAGGAAACCCTGAGAGAAAAATATGGATTCAAGTTATTTATTTGGGGGGCATCTTCAAGAAGTACCAGTAGGGGAGTGACAAAACAGTAGAGATAAGGGAACCAAGCCAAGTGTGGGGTAATGAGGAAGTCACTGCTGTGGAACCTGGAGCTCTGTTCCCAGGCCCTGAAAAAGCCTGTGTGCAGGCTAAAGAAGTCAGCATATTTATCCACCAAGCTCTCAGCCCTTGCTAGGTACAGGTTGGTCCTGGGGCACCAACTCCCAGAGCAGACTGGAGGCCAGAAAATGTTCTCAAACAGAGACAACACAGAAAGCCATCCACATGGAAAAAACTGTGTGGTGACCTCTGGGGTAAGCTGGGGGTGTGGGCAAGGCACCGACCACCTAGGCCATGTCTTTGTGAATCTCTTAATCCACTCTTTCTTTCACTTAAAAATATTTAATGCACTTGTCACACTTTTCAATTTTATATTAATTTGTAAGTTCATGTATCTAATATCTATCTTATTTGCTACTGTATACCCAGTACTTAGCTTAATGCCTGGAACCTGGGAGATCCTCAGTACTTATGTATTAATTGAATAACTAAGTGAATGAATGACTGCATGCCTCTGCGTCAGCTTTCTGGCCTCGGGGCATGTCTGGGACTACCCCTGGGGCTTTAGTTACAGGGGCTCAGGGAGGGGGGAGGTTGGAAGCTATACCTGAATAGGTAGTTCTCTTCCTGAGAATCTCTATGGGAGTGGGGCATGGCTATCATTAAAAATATATGCCCTCCCTACTCTTGTAGCTTAAATCTGTAGGGATACTCTAAGATCCCTTAAATAGCTCACTCATTTGACAAGTATCAAGCACCCACTATGGGTAATACACTATGTTTAGAGGTATAAGATATACAGGAAAGGTGCAAGATTCAAGTCTTGACCTCACAGAGCTTACAGTCGAGTTAGGGGTAATAACATAACCCATGTGAATTACAGAACACCTTATAATCAAGAGATGGATTGCGCATCTCAGACTAAGTTTTAAGTATTTGCAGGGTTCAGAATCATCAGGGGGATTCAGTACAGCAGAGGGGGATGGAGCAAGCTCTGGACTTGTGGTGAAGAGACCTGGGTTTGGGTTCCTTCTCTATCACTAGGCTCTAAGACTGGAGGGCACAGACTAGAGTTGATCCTGAGAGAGGAACTACTCACAATATTTAGACCCCACAGAAGCTACCTCATTCAGTGTCCCAAGGCTGAGCTGTATGGATTAATGGTGTTGATTCCCTCTGATTTCTGGTTGGTTTTGACCAGTGGAGAACCCAGTTGGTGGGAGGAGAATGAGGCCAGGATATTGGCATTCCGTGACTCTCTCCCTGTGGTCACCTTGGTCCAGCTACTGACTTTTTCCTACTCTTTCCTCCTGGGATCCATTTACCTGACCCTCTCTCATTCCTTTGGCTTTCTGCTAGCTCTGGATTCCCACACTATCCTTTAGGTTCCCTGTATCTTTCCCACATCTTGGTATATAAACCCTCTTTGAATTATCCAATTTCAACATGCCATCTCTTTTCTATTGGGACCTGTTACAAAAACTCAGACCCTGCCCTTGAGAAACTCAGTCTAGTAGGAGAGAGAGTTCCAGACAAGACCATTCTTAATCAAAGACAAACTGAAGGCAGCATGCTGATGGCTTGAGAAGAGTGTGATGATTCAGAGTATAGGTAGGTAGAAAAAAAGAAGGCCTTTTTGAATTTACTTTGGAATATACAGGTGATAAAAACTGTTAAGAGATTATTTCATGTAATTATACTAATTTAATTGTGTATGCAATTCAGCATGATTTACTGAAATAGTAATTGGGGCTTTGTTGTTAAAGCTATACAGTGGGCATTTTCTGTACCCCACTAAGACCTCTGTTCCCTCATCCCAGGAGCTTCCTACTCCCCACAGGAGGCAGTGATTCTCCTGGCTTTTGTTTTGCCAAAGTCTTGCTTCAGAGGGGAATGTGCTGAGCTTCAAGAGAAGGGCAGAAGGTGGAGGCAAGTACTTGATATCTAAGAGGCTCAAGATGTTGAAATTGTCAGAGGAGAAAGAGGACTTTAGGACATGCCCTAAGACCAGGAGAGAAAAAAATTCTTAGGTTCATAGGGTAGCAGGTACCAGTGCATGGCCCTAGAAGGTACTGTGGGGAGGAGGGAGAATCTCAGAAGAGTGACTCCTTGGAACACCAAAATAGGTTGGACATGGCAGTCTGGACACTGAGCCTTGGACATGACCCTAGGAAAGAGGAGATGCTCACCTTTGTGAGATTTGATGGTCTTGGACAATGACTGTATTAGTGGTGGACCATGGACCATAGAGCCATTCCTGAATGACGCACACTATGCCAGGTCCCTGGGAACTTTGCCAACCCTGGGTGAGGAAACTACGCTGCAATAGTGACTATAGTTGAATTTCCTACGAAGCCAATGGGATGAGGGCTCAAAAAAGATTAAATTTTATTTCAAGCGATAGAAGTAATGTAAAATTTCTTATGTTCCATTTTGTGGAATACATTCATACCTGCTACACAAGGGGGCCTCATCTAGGACTACTAAAAATCCCAGTGTAGAACATACCTGTGCCACAGGTTAATGACTGCCATAGCAGTGGGACTGATTAATTTTGAGAAAATGGTCATTTCTCTATTGGAAAACTGGTGGGCAGAGATGAGTGTGAACTCAGAAGTCACTGGTAATTTGGGGGAACACTGTGCACTTGTGATAAAACTTGAGTCTGAAAGAGTGCTATAGAATGCTTTAAACCTTTGGGTTGATACAGGGTGGCTTATACAGTGTTTGGAAGGAAGATAATACAAATGTAGCTTTGTTAGATTACACTGCCGATATTAATTTCTCTGAAATTCCCAAGAGGATACAGAGACATTTGAGACTCACAGAAGGAGAAATTTAAGGCCCTATCTCTGATTTTATTTTTAAAAACAAACAAAATTTGGATAGAAAGACATCAGAGGCTAATATCACCAGAGTCCCCAGTAAGAAAACTATTTCCCAGGGATTATTATGGGTAGAGAACAGATGTCCAGGGATGATTTTACTGGCAGTCTTTCTAGCCAGGGCAGATGGGGTCTTAAAACAGAAGGCAGACTGCCAGAGAGAGGAAGAGGCCTGCACCTTATTTGATAAGGCCACTAACAAGAGGTGGGCTAACTAAGCATATGACAGCTACCTCATGCTATGCTCTTTAGTGGAAGAGGTTACTGCTTCAGGCTCCAAATTCCATCAGATGGGTCCAGAGAAATCCAAATGAATATATGGACCACCACCCCCAGGTTTGGCCCAGAGCCTAGGGCAGGGTGATGATTTAAAAGATGTGGAATGCATGGCTGGATATTCTATTGGAAAGACTTGCTTATCCATGTAATAAAAATATTTATTGAGCATCTATTTCCTGTGAAATGCTTGTCTAGGTTTAGGGGATATAACAGTACAAAAGAGGCAAAACGTCCCTGGCCTCATGAAGTGTGGCAAATTTGTATTTTCCAAAAGTGACTCAGTATTGTTAAGATAGCAGTTCTCCCCAACATGATCTGTAGACTCAGTGCAATCCCAATTAGAATCCCAACAAGTTATTTTGTGGATATTGATAAACTGATTCTAAAGTTTATATGGTAAGGCAAAAGACTCAGAATAGACAACACAATACAGAAGAAGAGCAAAGCCGGAAAACTGGTACTACCTGACCTTAGTTGTCAGTAATCAAGACAGTGGGATAGTCATGAAAAAATAGACAAAGAGATCAACTGAAAAAATAGAGAGCCCAGATGTAGACCACAGAAATATAGTTAACTGATCTTTGACAAAAGAGCAAAGGCAATTCAATGGAGAAAGAATTGTCTTTTCAACAAATGGTGCTGGAACAACTAAACACTCACATATAAAAAATTGAATGTAGACACTGATCTTACACATAAGTTTACTAAAAATTGATCATAGGCATGCAGCTCAACAACAAAAGACAAACAACCCAATCAAAAACTGGGCAGAAGAACTAAATAGACATTTCTCCAAAGAAGACATACAGATGGCCAACAGGCATGTGAAAAGATGCCCAGCATCGCTAATAATTAGAGAAATGCAAAACAAAGCTACAGTGAGGTACCACCTCACACCAGTCAGAATGGCCGTTATCAAAAAGTCTACAAATAACAAATTCTGGAGAAGGTGTGAAGAAAAGGGAACCCTCACCCTCCTACACTGTTGGTGAGAATATAAGTTGGTGCAGCAACTATGGAAACCAGTATGGAGTTTCCTCAAGAAACTAAAAATAGAGTTGCCATATGATCCAGCAATCCTGCTCCTGGGCATATATCTTGACCAAGCTATAATTCGAAAAGATACTTTCACCTCTTTGTTCACAGTAGCCAAGACATGGAAACAACCTAAATGTCCACGGACAGATGAATGGATAAAGATGATGTGGTACATATGTAAAATGGAACACTACTCAGCCATAAAAAAGAACAAAAGAATGCCATTTGCAACAACATAAATGGAACTAGAGATTTTCATACTAAGTGAAGTAAGTCAGAAAGAGAAAGAAAAATACCATATGATATCACTTATATGTGGAATCTAAAATATGACACAAGTGAACTTTCATGAAACAGAAACAGACTCACAGACATAGAGAACAGCCTTGTGGTTACCAAGGGGGAGAGGGGTTGGGAGAGGGATGGACTGGGAGTTTGGGGTTAGTATATGCAAAATATTATATATACGAGTAGAATGAATAAACAAGAATGGAGAAACAAGGGCATACTGTGTAGCACAGGGAACTATATTCAATATCCTGAGATAAACCGTAATGGTAAAGAATATAATAATTAGAAAAGAATGTATATATGTATAATTGAGTCACTTTGCTGTATAGCAGAAATTAACACAGCATTGTAAATGAATTATATTTCAATAAAATTTTTTTAAATGGATCATAGGCCTAAATCTAAAATGCAAAACTATAAAACTTCTAGAAGATAACATAGGAGACAATCTAGGTGGCCTTGGGTTTGGTGATAAGTTGTTAATACAACACCGAAAGTATAATCCATGAAATAAAAAATTGATAAACTGGAGTTTACTAAAATTTAAAACTCCTGCTCTGTGAAAGACACTGTTAGGAGAATAAAAAGATAAGATAAAGATGGAAAAAAATATCTGTAAAACACGTATCTCATAATAACTTGAATCCAAAATAAAAAACTATTTAAACTCAACAGTAAGGAAACAGATAACTGGGCAAAAGGTCTGAACTGACACTTCACTAGAGAAGATGTATATATGGCAAATATGTCAGAAGATGCTCAATGTCAGATGTCATCAGGGGCAATGAGATATCACTACACACCTATTAGTATGGATAAAATCCAAAAAACTGACAACACTGAATACTGATGAGGGTGTGGAACAGTAGGAATCTCATTTATTGCTGATGAAAAGGCAAAATGGTATAGCCACTTTGGAAGACAGTTTGGCAGTTTCTTACAAAGCTAAACATAGTCTTACCATGTGATTCAGCAATTGCACTCCTAGATATCGACCCAAATGAGTTGCAATCTTATGTTCACGTGAAAACCTACAAGTGAATATTTATAGAAGCTTTATTCATAATTACTCCAAACTGGAAGCAACCAAGATGTCCTTTAAAGGGTGAATGGATAAAGAAATCATGGTACATTCATACAATGAAATATTATTTGATGATAAAAAGAAATGAGCTATGAGGCAGACCAAGAAAAGACATGGAGAAAACTTAAATGCATTTTGCTTAGTGGAGGAAGCCAGTCTGAAATGGCTACATGCTGCATGATTCCTACTATGTGACATTCTGGAAAAGTCACCATGTTGTAAGGCAGTCCCAGCTACATGGAGACGTTATATGATGGTGTTCCAGACAACACTGCCAGCTAATGTCCCAGGTGACAGCATCAACTACTAGACATATGAGTGATTCTTCAGGTAATTTTAGCCCCCTGATGTCAAGACACCCTCTGCCTTCTATCTTATAGCTGAGGACCCAGATCTCGTGAGCAGAGGCAAACCATCCCCTCATTGCCTTGTCTGAAACCCTGACCCACAGAATCCATGAGCATAAGAAATGCCTGTTTTGTACCATTAAATGGTGGGATAATCTATAATGAACGACTGGAACATTATATCTCATATTCTGGCTACTATTTCATTGGTAGAAAATTAATTCTTACATGGTGGCTGTCAAGGAAGACTCAGAAATAAAAATATTTATAAAAGAGGTTTACCTGCAGAAAAGTGCGAGATAGCGAGAAGGACTGTGTCTCCAAATTGTAAAAAACTAACAAACTGAATTTCTGTGTTACTTTCCTAAATTATCAAAAACTTAGTGGCTTAAAACAACACCAATTGATTATCCTGAGTTCTGGAGTTTGGAAGTACAGATTGGGTCTCAGTAGGCTAACATCAAGGTCTCAGCAAGGCTGCATTCCTTCTAAAGGCTCTAGAAGAGAAACTATTTTATTGTGTTTTTCTAGCTTCCCAGGGCAGCCCACATTCCTTGGCATGGATGCATTCTTCCATCTTCAAAGCCAGCAACATTGGGCCAAGTCTTTCTCATGCTGCTGTCTCTCTGGGTCTCCCTTTTATGCTTCCCTCTTCCACTTATAAGGGCTCTTGTGGTTTAATTGGAACCAACCATAAAATCCAAGGTAATCTTCCCATTTCAAGGTCAGCTAATTAGCAAACTTAATTCCATCCACAGCCTTAATTCTCCTTTTTCTGTATCTTTACATATCATAGGTTCTGGGGATTAAGGCATAGACATCTTTGGGGGCTATTATTCTACCTACCAAAGTTTCAAACTAGTTTTACAGTCAGTGGATGGTAGGTATTGATTCTCTACTTAAATGAAACAAAAACATTCCATTCTAAAACAAATTATGAAGGGCGATGAAAAGTGGACACTGTACAATAATGTGGTTCATTTTGCTTGTGAGGCAAGTGAAATGAACCACCACCAACCACACCAAAGGCCTGTCTTCATCCAAAGAAGGTGATGTGTATATGGTGGGATTGGAAGGGTGTCCTCTATCATGAGCTCCTTCTGGAAAACCAAATGATTAATTGCAACAAGTACTGCTCCCAATTAGACCAACTGAAAGCAGCACTCGACGAAAAGTATCCGGAATTAGTCAACAGAAAGTGCGTAATTTTCCATTAGGATAGCGCAAGACCATGTGTTTTTTGATGACTAGGCAAAAACGGTTACAGCTTGGCTGGGAATTTCTGATTCATCTGCCGTATTCACCAAACATTGCACCTTTGGATTTCCATTTATTTTGTTTTTAACAAATTCTCTTAATGGAAAAAAATTCAGTTCCCTGGAAGACTGTAAAAGGCACCTGGAACTGTTCTTTGCTTAAAAAGATAAAAAGTTTTGGGAAGATGGAATTATGAAGTTGCCTGAAAAATGGCAGAAGGTAATGGAACAAAACGGTGAATATGTTGTTCAATAAAGTTCTTGGTGAAAATGAAAATCGTGTCTTTTATTTTTACTTTAAAACCGAAGGAACTTTTTGGTCCACCCAATATTTCCATTTATTAAGGTGGTTGAGAGTATGTTTTCACACACTTTTCTATCCATCTACAAACTTTGCATGTGGCAGGTTCTCAATAAATGTTGATTGCTTCCTCCTCCAAAAATAGGGCAGGTAGGGAAAGTAAACATATTCACATACAAATTATGTTGTTCTGTGGAGAAAGAATAATTAAAATGACATGCAGAGCAATCTGAAACCCATAAGGAATGTAGAAACCTGCCCTTCTTGTTCTTGTTTATCTCAATGAACTCTTAGAGTAACTTTGTGAAGTAGGTGGGATGGATCTGTTATCCATATTTTACAGATGGGAAAGGAAGTTACAGGGAAGCTGAATGACCTCTCTACAGTCACCCAGGGGTCACTATAGAGCCATCCTTGAACTCTGTCTCATGTTTCCAGATCTAATGCTTTTCTCTTATACACTCTGATGCCCAAGAATCCCCTTGGTCTCTTCCTGGGAAGGTGGATTTCCTGCATGTGTCAAAATCTTATGTTTGCTTTTGTTTTCCTCTTTTCATCCTTTCCTGGCCTAAGGGATTTCTATTTTCCCCATTCTTCTGTGATTTCATTTCCAGCCTGTTCTTCATATAGAGCTTGGTATTTGGGGGCATTCTCAAGGACCAGCCAAGAAAAGCCAGCACAGTGCGGCTGTGTGAGCTTTTTATCTTTCTCTCCTCTATTACTTGCAGATGCTCTAAATGTTATGCTTTTATACCATTGTGTTTGGACTGGCAACAGCCGATGAAGTCTGAACTTATTCTTGAGTCATGATCAAACTTCCAAGTGTCTTTTAGGATTGTCAAGGGGCAGAGAGAGCCAAAGTCACCAACAGCCCCCTCATTTGAGCATTCAGTAATATAACCATCCATCTAGCTATTTAAAAATATTTATTGGACATGTTTGGAGAAGTGGAGTTGTTCAAGCCAGTCAGTTAGCAGCAGAGATGGAATTAGGAGGAAAAAAAGAGAGATGGAATTAGAATGCAGCCCACTTCCCCAGCTGCAGTCATCACCATCATCAAACCATCAATAGAACATCATGGCAAGATGGTGTGGTCAGGCTGTGAGGGCCGCTCATCTCCATCAGTCCTCAGGTACCATTTTCTAAATATTTTCAAATTCAGGGGTTTAGTGACATTGGGAGACATCAAGGTACAGGGCAAAAAACAAAGCTTGGGGTGAGATTGGGATTTGAATCCCAGTTCTACCAGATATTAGCTGTGTGCAAGTTAAATAATTCTGAATATTACTCTCTTCTTTGTTTAATGAGACTAAGATAACTATCTTTCTAAGACATTTGTGAGGAATAAATGATATGGTTCACGTGAAAACTTGTGAAAAGTATGTGACACATAGCAAGTGCTCAGTAAATACCTGCTTCCTCCCTTCTAATTGTCTGCAGCACATTCACTACTCCTTAGCACTGTCCCTGAGGAAGAAGACACTGAGGGTAGGCCAGGCATTCCTGGTAACTGAAATTGTAGTCTTGGTTCTGCTATTGCCCTGGATTAAGATGCAGCCTAATTCTGTACATTTTTTTAAACTTCCTTAAAAATGTGGGTAGTCAAGCCTACTCCTCCTAACCTCATGAGGTTTGGTAAATGTGCTGAGCTCCTAGGACTGAAAAATCTGTAGAATGATTTAAGAAAAAAAAAGGGAGACTTAGTTTCTGATATCACTGTGCCAGTGTGTAGAAAATAAGCAAACAACTTGCCAGTGATTGAGAACTGTAAATATTTCAGTCTAAAACAAGTTTAGAATTGGTCAAAAAGCATTTGATTAATAGCTCCAGGGATTGAAATCCTTTATCAACGTAGTTACTTTTGTTAAGACAAGTATTGAACAACAGCTATGCTCTAGGCAGGCTACAAATAAGAATATTTAAACACAGCCCCTCCCCAGATCTGCAATTAAAGGAGATCGAAAAACAAGCCAAGCATGCATAAATGAGAAATGTGTTAAGGGGAGAGGGGGTGTGAGATTAGACTCAGCGTGAATCAGGATACCCACTGAGCACTGCATATGCCATGGGACTCAAAGTCTGAGAAAAGAGATGGGGGAACTGGTCCAAAAGAAAACAGCGAAAATGATAAAACAAACTCTGAAGGAAGGTTAAATGCTTTGGGTTGATTGTACAGAGTAAGATGCCTACCGCATGTTTATTGGACTATTGAGTTATTAGAAGGGAGGATGGAGTGGCGAGGCCACAGCTTGCTCAGAGGAATGAGAAAGAGCGGTTTTTTGTCACTACTCAGAAAAGTATCCTGACACATTAGGGGAAGGATAGTTGTTTAAATGTTGTAGTGGACATCTGTTGCTCACCTAGCATGTGCTGTTGCCTCCCCCCATCTTTCTAATAGCACAGTTTCTTTCTGTGCTGAGGTGGGTATTACCTCACCTCCCATCAATCAGTATAATCTCATCTTCCTTGCCTGGGTGTTGGTTCAAGGCCAGATGATAACCCAGACCTAAGCTAAATAATTAGTGCGTGGACATACCTTGGCCACTCTGATTCTTTCAGCTTGGTCCAAATCAGAATGAAGACTATTAGTCTGATCCAGGTTTTGGAGAAGAGAAGTTTCATGTCTCGCTCTTCTCTCTGGATGATGTACAACATGAATATTGTGTTGGATTCACTGTAATCACTTTGCTTCAGTCAAGAGGTGAAGCAAGTACATGAGTAAGGGTGAAACCTAAGAAATGGAACACGATTCTGAATCAAACAGCCCTGAAGGCAGCTCTGCATACTGCTTATCTATATGAATCAGTACATTTCCTTCATGCTTAGTCAATTTGATTTGGATATTTATTAATATTCATAACACAGTGCATGCTAAGGGATGCAGCTGTAGTTCTGCCATCAAAGTTCAAAGCTGAGAGGCAGTGGCATGGCGGTTAGGAATTCAGGTCTGGCTCTACCACTCCATCACCAGCTCTGACACTGGACAAGTTATTTGCACTTTCTGAGACTCAATATTTCTCATAGATAGAATAGAGTAGGGGTAATAGGCTTGTGAGAATTAAATGAGATAGTGCATATACACTGCTAAGCATATGAGAGTTCAGAGGAAAGTAGCATAACAGTGCTGACATAAACTGCACAACTTTGAAGGGTCCTACTTGGGATTTGGAGTATAAAATGACATGTCCTGACTTCCTTGTCACATTTCTCTTACTTAAGCTCACACAGCTAAAGTTCTTTGTGTCTACTTCTTAGAAGATCAAGTCAACTCAAATGGTTAATTATTAATAACACTGTCCATTTTATTGTGCTTTATTCACTGTATTTTAGTTAGGGTTCTCCAGAGAAACAGAACCAATGAATGGGATAGAGATAGAGATATACAAATCTCTCTATTTATATGTTTATCTATTTATTTATTATAAGGAATTAGATAACACAATTATGGAGGATGAAAAGCCCCAAGATCTGCAGTCAGCAAGCTGGAGTCCCAGGAAAGCTGCTGGTATAAATTCCAGCCTGGGTCGAAGGCCAGAGAACCTGGATTGCTGATGGTATATGTTCCAGTCCAAGGGCAGGAGAAAACTGATGTCCAACTCAAGCCAGCAGGAGGCTGAAGTTCCCTCTTACTCAGCCTTTTTGTTCTGTTCAGACCTTCAACTGATTGAATGAGGTCCACCTGCATTAGGGAGGGCAACCTGTTTTACTCAGCGTATCATTTCAAATGTTAGTCTCATCCAGAAACAGCCTCACAGACACACCCAGAATAGTGTTTGACCAAATATCTGGGTACCTTGTGGTACAGTCAAGTTATACATAAAAGTAACCATGATAATCAGTAATCCAAAAATGTTTATTGAATATCTCATGTATGCTAGGTGTTGTTCTAGGCACTGGGGATATGGGAATAGAAGGGTGAGAGAGAGAGAGAGAAAGAGAGAGAGGGGGAGGGAGGGAAGGAGAAATGGAGAATGAAAGGAAGGAAATCCCTATTCTCATGAAGGTGTTTTTTTGTGAGTTGCTTCATACTTTAGCAAGTTTTCTCTTTATTATCTCATTTAATCCTCATAATAATCCTGTGAGGTTGTTTTGACAAGTATTATATCTTCACCGTACAAAGGAGGAAATAGAGACAGAGAGGTTAATTTGTTGACTTGGCCAAGGTCACAGAGCTCCCAAGCAGTGGAAACAAGACTAGAATTGAAATTTCCTGAATCCAATGTAATGCTGTTTTCACTATACTGGATTTTTTATATACCTATTTACCCACAGAGAGCTGCAAAGTTGAGAAGAGTCCATTTACAGAATTACCTGTTTCCATTCTGCAATGTGTTTAGGGACAGGCAGTGCAATATAAAGTGTCAAATCATGAGTAATTACTATTATTACTCTTTCGTCGACACACTCAAACAGCCTTTCTTGCCTTTGTCCAATGGGCAAATGCATTTGAGAAACACACTTGGGTTGGCATCAGTTGACCACTTAATTCCCAACTGAAGACGAGCTCTTGCTTTGTTTAATGGCTCTCAAAATGTTGACATGCACGGGAGCACAAAACAGCACCCTTATTTGTTTTTCCCTCCTTCTAAAACCACAAGGAATCATTTAAGGAAGTTTTAATGAAATGCATCTGTCACTTATTAAGATGGATGGCTGGAGTACAGCTTCCATTACTGGAAATGGCAGAATCAAATTAGGAAATAACAGTCCTCAGCATCTTCTCCAACTGACTTTAGCATAATGTGTTGGGAAAAATGCCACCTCGGCAGAAAACTGCTATTGTGTGGGCCAAGGTTCTTTCCCCAAAAAGGTTGTGTTTACCAGTGAGGTTCCTCTTCCCCTTGGCAGCAGAAATGGCTAGGCTTGAGAGGGAAGCTTCCTTGCCTAGGACACCTTGCCTTGGCATTTGGAAGTTGGGGCCTCTATTTCACAGAACCCATTCAACAAATACTGGTTGTCTACTCTGTGGCCAGCACTCTTTTTACCTTGGGGGTTCCCAAGTGAAAGCAAAACTATGTTTCATGTTGCTACTACACATGATGGGGACACGGTAAATAAAGTTCAGAAAGTGTTTCATACTATGGAGGTAATAAAGCCAAGCCACAAAGTTGAGTAGGTAGAGGAGGGGTTTATTAGAGGGAATAAAATCTCTTTCACAAGTCATGAAACCCAGTCCCTTATTTCAGGATAACCACTGTATTTTATGTCTCCAGAGGGAAACTGTACAGTTAACATTTGTTGTTATTTTGTGGTTGTTAAAAAGGATTTTTGAGATTGTTTTAATTCATCTTCCATCTAAATAAAGGAGTCTCTTTTTCAACAACCTAATAAATGATAGTTGACTAGTCACCTTTTCCTAAATATATCTATACTCAACTCATATTTCCCCAGGAAGAAGTCATAGCAACTCAAAATATTTGTTAATCCATATGGTCTTTCAGCAGACAGTTATAGAGCCTCTGTTATGCACTAGGCACTGAGCAGAGAGCAGTGAACAAGGTGCAGGACATCAGCACACCGTTCATTTTCAGAGCACTTTATGCTTATGAAGAACTTTCATGCATGATTTTATCCTCTCAATCATCCTGCGAAGTAGACAGGACAAGTATAATCAAGATAATGAAAGTTTGTGATTGTCCTTAGTGCTATTCTCTAAATATTTCTGGCTTTCTGTTTTCTGAGCACAACCCTTTTAAGTAGTTGTGCTGGTGTGACATGCTCTGGCCAGTGAAATATGAGGAGGAAGGATCATGTCACCAATGGACAGAGGTTCTAAGGGGACCTTTCCCTTCTCACTTTTGTGGTGATCAAGATGCTTGTGTGCCCATCACTGGCTCACTGAGGAACCAGAGTGAACAAAGATCCCTCCTGCCCCACATTGAATGTGTAGTGTGAGTGAGAAATTAAACTTTTGTCATATTAAGCTGCTGAATTTTGCGATGTTATAACTGTCCCCTAACCTGGCCCCAACTAGTACAAGGTTTCATGTAATCACCTTTCCTCACTGGGAGCTTACTTTCCTGTGGAGCAGCTTAGCATCTCAGAGAGAGTCCATTCCATTGCTAGAAGTTCTAAGTGTTGAGAAGTTATTCCATCAAAATTGAAATGAAATCTGCTTTCCCATCATCCCTCCTGACTCCTTACTCTTCCCTCTGGAATATCAACAGAGAAACCTACACCTCCTTCTACATGGCTGCTCGTCATATAATTTGACAGGTGTCATGTCTTCCCTCCAAGCTCTGTTCTTCAGGAGAAATGTGACTGATACCCTCAAACTGGTTCTTTAATGACATGGTTCCCAGATGCCTCATTATTCTTGTTTCTAGTCTCTAGATACACTGTAACTTACCATTGTAGCTTTTGAGGAGATCATACTTTCAGATGTTTTATGATCACATGTGCTACCATGAAACCTATTTTTTTTAATGCTCAGGTACTAAAGCTAAAAAAATATTAAAAGATTTAGTAATGATTTAAGGCAAATTCAGTCATATACTTTCTGCTTAAAACCCTTCAAAGGCCCTCATTGTGTTTAGCATAAAGCACTTAAAAGACTGTAGATAATCTGACCTCTGCCTCCTTTTTCAGTTTTACCTTTACTGTGTTAGTCTTTTGCCAGTTTGCCCTCTGATCTGTTCCTTCCCCTCCTCTACATTACAGTGGGGCCGCAAGAATGTGTTCCAGGGCTCTCATTTGGCTAGATTCCACCTAGGTTTGGCCTACCAAAGGCACTGGTGGGGGATGGAGGGTGGGGAGGGTATTTCTACGCCCAAACCACTCCACCTCAGATGGTGTCTTCAGATGGTGCATTTTCTCTTTCTCCTTCTGGCTCCAGTTCCCAGGGTGTCGTGACCTCTGTAGCCCTACTCCTGGCAGGCAGTCACCATTGTGCGGTGGCCCCTGCCAGATAGCTCCAGCCCTGGGCTCTGGTAACCCTGCTCTGGCTTCCTGCTGTCACTGATCGCTGAGCTGCTTCCTCATCCTCTCTTTATCTTCTCAACTCTTCTATCACAGTTGTAAAAAAAATTCCCTCTATTAAATTTACACTCTTTGAAATACCTAGAGAGGTTTCTGTTTTCCAGCATTCTGTTCTCAACCATAGTGAATATCTTTCAGTTCTTGGAATAAGCCATGCTCTTTCTTGCATGTCTGAAACAGTTTTCTCTTTTCCCTCCCAAATATGACTAATTTCTATTCACTCTTCAGTTCTCAGTATAGGTACCTCCCCTCTGGGCTCCCTTAGCACTCCATGCTTACCTTTATCAGTATGTTCATTTACTGTTGAACTGATCATTTCCCTTGGGAATTATGAGCTCATGGCAGGCAAAAGCCATAGCTACCTTATGTATCGTATTCCCAGAACCTACTATCTGGCTTCTAGAAGGTGTTCAATGAATAACTGAAGAATAAATGACTTAGTAGTATATGTGAAACATGATTATAAACTCAGAATTGTGTATTTTGGAAAGTGAAGTGAGTGCCTTGGTAACTATCAATGATGTCTGGAACTTTGAAGGTGGTGAGTGTTTTGGTGAGGGTTTGTATTGTGTCTTTACTGTGTGCAGAGACATGTATGACCTTGATTTATATTTTGGATGTCTGTGAGGCATGAAATTGCCTGAATTTTTACTGCAAAGGAGATAACCATGGATGAGGAATTGTTGCTGCCATTGTTTGTACCGGATGATCATACCATTGGCATTGGCCCAAGATGCTGTAAATGTGTGCAGGTGGGGCAGATTGTTGGCCAGGGCATCCTCTAGTGCTAAGGTGACCACGTGAGGTTTGGCCCATTGTGCTGACCTTGGGTCCCACCCTTGATTAGGGATGTCCTGGTTAGGGGTACAGCAGCTCTCCAATGGGCTCTATCATGTGTGATGGTGCCAATACCACCCTTTTCTGATCACTCAGTTGATTTCAAGGGCCTCTCTAGGTGGCCAGTGGGTCTAGGAGAGGGATGACCACCTCTGGTGTCATTGCATCTAGCAAGTTATTGAGAACAGGGGAAGCTATCTCCTCTTGTAGGTTGAATATTCCAGAGGGCCCAGTTTGGCCTTAATCTGTAAGTACTGTTTCCATTTCAATAAGGAGGCCTCTGTGGCCATGCTGAGCCTGTCAGATACTGCTTTTGTGACCCAGGACATAATGGGCACCTGGGTAAAGATTGATCTGGTAAAGCTGGGCTCAGGGCCTGTGAGAGCTTCCACACATCCCCAGAGGAACACAATATGAGGCCAGTAGTTGCTGCTTTAATATTGTACAGTATGAAGCTGAAGAGTTTCTTGCACTGGAAGCCCATCAGCAATTTATGGCCATCATGGGTGGTCCAGAAACCATCATGGGTGGTTCCGGAGGGGGTTGCTAATGCCTGTACAGTGAAGGAGTCTGCAGACGGCACTAATGGGATTGCCTGTTGCATTGCAATTTGGACAGATTTTAGAGACTTTTGTTGTAGGGAACCCCATTCAAAGTGGGCTAATTTATGAGTAACAACATAAATGGGATTTAGTAAAGTTTATAAGTGAGAAACATGTTGCCTCCAAATTTGAATAGATCCAGCCAGTGTTGGGCCTGCCTTAAGTCAATGGGTGCAAATAAGGTGAGGAGTTGATTTTTTTACCAGATAATGCTCAGAAATGTTATTGACATTGTAGAGCCTTGAATCTTATGGGGAACAATGACTCAGCCCTAACTGGAAAAGTCTGTGACAAATGTTTACATCTGCTGTGTGAATGTATCCTTTGAATCTTCTCAAAGGAGAAGGTAGTCAGTGTGATGTCATACTTGTGTTCCTGGAGAAAATGGAATGCAGTTAAGATCTTGCCTGCAGAGAATGAGTGTGATGGCAGGGCTGTTGAAATACCCCATGGGGAGGCAAGTGAAAGTATATTGTGTTCCTTCAAAGGGGAGGACATACTTCATTTGAAAGGCCGTCCAAATGAGCAGTGAAGAAAACATATTAGCCAAATCTATAACAGCATAATACTTTGCAGTTGTTGATTGAGTGGAGTCAGTAATATCAGTGATATTAGATATGGGAACCTTGATTGAGGGAATTATGGTTTTAAGGTTAGGGTAAACCACTGTTAGGTATCATTTGTTTTCATCAGGTTTGGGCACTGGCCAAATTGGGTTATTAAAGAGGGAGACAGTAGAAACAATGACCCCTTCCTTCAGTAAGTCTTGCATAATGGCTTTTAATTCCTGTAGGTCTTATTTTAAACTATATTGAGCTATATTAACTGTTTTAACCAGGTTAAAGGGAGGTGTGAAGAAGGCCTATGGGATCCCATTTTGAGAAACCAACTATAAGTGCCAAAGAATTTGTTTCATTCAGACTTACTGCTTATTGAGTCAGGGTGTCCATGCCTACTATAGGATATTTTAGGGAAATTAGTGCTATGACCTTGGGGAATTTAGTTAAGACAGACAATGCTGATGGTTAAGGTGAGGCATTGCTGTTTGCCCTATATTTTAATGTCCCATAACTCCCCTAAGAGCATAGGTGGCACCTTGTTTAAATTTTGTGGGACCCCAGGTATAAATTGTAACTTGAGCCCAATATTGACTAAGGCCATGAAGATTTGCTAATTGTGGGGAGACCAGTGAACCATTAGAGAGATACAGGGGCAACTTGTCCCCAGGTGGTGGCTTGTACCTCTAGGAGATGCTGAGTACCTAGCCAGTTTGTGGCAGTTGCCATTGCCTAAAATCAGGATATTGGATAGTGGGCCCTTGGGGTGTCATGGAGGTCTGGAGGCAAGTTGCTATATATCTGATGTGGCCTGGCATTGGGTGCCTTGTAGCTTCTGCATAGTTTGCTGTAATAAAGCTTGTAACTCTTCAGGGGTTGTGCCCAAGATTAAGTGATTAGGAGACCCAGGTTTCAAAGTCTCCAACATTAAGCCTTTTGATGAGGTTGTTGGTTTTGGGGAGGCTGATTGCCTGGAGGTCCTTTGCGAGGCAAAAGATAACTCTAGGCCATCTAATGCTTTCTTACTAAGATAGCCTGGCTAAAAGGTGGAAGCAAGTCTTCTTGATTATTTGGGGATGCCCTTCTTTAAAAAAATTGTCTTGTACAGCATCAAAAGGCCCTGCTTGGGGGTAGTAAGTGCTTCTGATTGATTGGGATATTTCACAAAATAATAATAAATACATTGTACCATGCCAGTTTTCTGCAATAGCTATTCTTCCTTCAAGTTTTTCCAGCTGTTGAAGGCATGAGCATTTGCAGCGGTGGCAGTGGGATGGGCTCATTTCCATGGTGTGAACACCCAGTAGAAGAGAGGAAAGACAGGGAGATGAAGTATAGAATGCTGTGGGAGGGTGCATATTATGGTCCCATTTCAATAGATCAAATGGGTTGCTCAATAAATTATTGATTTTAGAATCATAAGGTATGCCTGCCAATTAACAAATCTCAATAAATGTTAACATTAATTCTGAACTGTGTTATAGAGGTGCAACTGGTTCCCTTTTCATCTTCCAGTTGAATGAATTGTTATAGTCAGTTCTGAATTTCCAATAAGGCAAATCACAGACCTCTGTTTTAGTTTCTCTTTCCTCCACCAGAATAAAAGATTTTTGAGTGGTTATAAGGAACACTTCGGGGGAGGTCTTGCCCTGTCCTATCTTTAAGTTTCTCCATCTGGGGAATTCCAGTCAGTGTCATAAGTGCCAGGAATTTCACCCCCCACATAACCTCACCCACAAATACAACCTGTTTTGTTGACTTAGGGGCCTGTGCTGCGTGGGGAGTTGGAATGGTCGCTGAGCATACTGATAGGTGGTGGCACGCAGAGTCTTTGGTGATAACTTTTTCAACTTTCCAGTAAATTTATGGTTTCCCCTCTGGCCCCTTTGGGGAATTGGATGACACATTCTGGTACACTTTCATTAGCATCTGTGCCTTGGAACATCACGGATTTCCCCTCTGCAGTGCTGAGGATCATGGTCTTTTTGTGACAGAAGCAAAACAGCAACAACAGAGAAGCACTTTCAGCCACACAGAGACCTGGTGAGCCAGGTGCCCTGTGGAGCTTGTACCTCAGCATGCCACATTCTTAGCTGTTCTTTCTCACATGTGTAACACCAGTGGCACAGTTGTATATTTGTCCTTGAGTGTTCTCTAGAAAGTTGTTCTCTCAGCCTAGAGTTGGTCAGGCTCAGCTTATGGTAAAATCAAGAAACATGGTTCACTCTGAGACACAAAGATAGATCTGGGCCATGACACACCACCCGGGGTGACTTAAAGGAAGGCACCAATCCCACCTAGGGACTCCTGTACCTAACTGCCAATTATCGAAGTTTCTGATTTAGGTCAGTTAAATCTATAACAGAGTCTCAGTAGGACTCAGCTCGTGCAGCACAAACTAGTTCAGTTCAGAGTGTAAACTCGTCAGCAGGCCACAGCAGAGCTCAAAGGGCACACTGGCCAGCAGGCAGCAGCTCCAAATACATACTTCCCAACAGGCAGCAGAGCTGGTTAGCAATCCAAAAACAAGAGAATAAATACCCGTAGATGGTCGTGGTCAGTGCCTAGACCATCATGCTTACCATGACTGTTGTCTTGTGGTTGCCACGGAGGTTGGGATCAATCTGTCACCCTGAATTTGCTTGGAAGACTGATGATGGCACACATGCACCAAGAAAGCATGAAAAAAAATTCATTTCTCATATATTGAGGCTTTCTGGAGAGAGCAGGGCATGCATCCAAGCCATTCTGAAATGGCTTGAGTGAAACAAGAGGATAGTGGCTTTGGTTTTTATTGTGGTTGGGGGACAGGGGCAGAATGAGTATTCCCATGCATATCCCAGGGTTTTGTGATTTGGAGTTCTCTGCTGCTTCCCAAGGAGAGAGCACCAGGGCTGTCTTACCAGCTTGTCAAATGTGGGGCAAGAGGGAAAGAGACAGGGTTGAGCCTGTCAAATATAAAACATGGAGTCAGACTCTTTAATACACTGATATAAAATGTTTTCCAAAATTCTGATTTTGGCTTGAAAACTCAAATTGTATCATCAGCAACAAATTTTGTCAGGTGTTTTCCAAGAAGTGACAGTCTCACTTTGCTTTTGACAAAGTATCTGCTAAATACACGTCTGAATAATCATAGTTTGTTAGTTATTTTTTCAAATAAAAGTGTTCCATGGAAAAAGTGGTTAATGCAGCTTGCAGCTCAGTCACACAAGTGCTTTTTCTCATGACAGCCACGGTTCTTGGGCATACAGCAGGAGTGCTTTATACTTACTTCCCTTTTTCTTACACAGACTATTAAAGAGACATTTACTTAGGCATCAAGATGTAATGAAATTAATCTTGTTTACTGCTTCATTAAGGAAATTTGGAGAGAAACTGGCGTTTTCTCTTGCCATAAGTGCATGGCTGTGAAGAACATCGTGACTACTGGTGCAGTTGCTGACATGGCCTTGGATGATGCTAAGGTGCCAATAGTTTTACCTAATGTTGCCTCTGCACCATCGGTGAAAATGTCAACTCAGTGAAAAGGGCAAGTAATGTCTTAGTATTATTATGAAAGCAGTTTTGAACTCACAGCTCCCCGGAAAGTATCTCAGGGACTACTCTGCCCCCTTACAGATGTTTGCATCTCACAGCTTGAAAATTGCTGGACAAGATCAAAATCAAGTGGCAAGGAAGTATACTTTTCCCTCCCTGAGGTCATAGTACAAGGCTGCTACTACAAGGGGAATGAAGAATGGGGCCAGTAATTCAACCTGCCAGGATGAAGCTTATCAATCTCAGCTGGTGTTTAACAAAACTCACTCTCTTAATTTGTATTTTGTTCCAGGTTCTGTTTAGGGAAATCAGTTCTAAACAATGAATAAGACGTTCCCAGATGAGTAGAGGTTTGACACACTGCAATAAATGATCATAAAACACTTACAAATAGGTCCTGTGATAGAAGTACATACTTTGTACTAAGGAAGCATAGTAACTAAATCTTCACAGTGGGTTCAGAAAAGACTTAACTAGGGATGTGATGTTTAGGCCAAGGATAGTGGAAGTAGTTCAGGTAGGGAAAGGACAGGAGCTTTCGACTGAGGAAATGACATGTGTAATGACATGAAGGTGACTAAGAGTGAAACCTGCTGACATTTTGTCAAAACTAGTTCCAACTCTGAGCTTCTATGACTGTCTCAGAGACTCCTTTATTAATTATCCCATATTACAACCTGAGGCTTATTTTCATCTCTGCCTGCTCCTCTTTACCTGTTTGTTCATTGGTTCTTTCACTCATTTGTTCATTTATTCATTCATCAGAAGCAGAGAAGCACCTGTTCGACATTTTTACAGAGTTGCATCTTACTCAAGTTGGAGCTCAAAGATCTGAAGTGGAGAAAGTAGGAAATACTTGGAGTCATAGTTAGCCTCTGAAAATTCCTTATATCACCCATCAAGTACACTATATATAATTTTACAAAGACACCAAGAGTTGATTTGGGTGGTCTGTGTAAAAAAAGGACCTTTAAATATCAGACTTACAAAGCCCTTCTGTGAGATGCTCACACTATGAGAGGCACATGGGAGCTGAGACCTAGTGAAGGAATTAGAATCCTTAGCTTCTGGTTCATGCTCATTCCCTGAAACATGACACTGAGTAGCAGGCAGATGAATGTGACATTTTACATTGTTCCTCCCTCTTTCTCATCCGTGCACGCACACATAGTTGAATCTGTATAGATAAAATGCATTTACAGTGAGACTGCCTTCTATTTTGTTTCTGGTTATGTGGGCATTTATCATTTCTTTACTGCTACCTCTGTCAACACTGCTCTGGGCTGCTGGTTTGCTCTTATGGTCCTGGATGGCTGGCCTCTTGCATGCTTCCATCCATTCTCTGCATTAGAGTCAGATGAAGCTCCTAAAACTTCCTTGATTAAAGCCTATATGGTACCCTATTGCCAGATGAACACTCAGCACAGACAACTTTGTGCCATGTAATTTTTTATCTCTCTGACTTCTTTATTCACTGAAAATGTGAGGTCTTTGAGGGTAAAAATCATCTCTTTTACTCTCTGTATCCTCAGACTCTCTACACTGTGGGACCTCCATGAATTCTGGTCCTTTTTGATGATGGTAAAGGTGACGTTGAAGTGTACATTGTGCCCATTGATGCCACTTGGGTTTTTTTCCTCCTGTATCCACTTAGCTGCTCCCTCCCTCTGCCTTAAGATAATCAATGAGCTGACAATGTTTACTCATTCGTTGAGCTCTCCTTCTAGGAAAGCTAAAGCTGTCATTGACTTATCTTTTGCAGATCTTTTTTTTTAAACCCGATTCTCTTAAAGTCCCTAAAGCAAGTACAACTAGTTCTTAAGCATTTACAGGGTTGTTCTCCTACATGAGAGCAGTTGCCCTGCTTAGTGAATTCTTCCTTCTACCTGGAGGGGCTGTGTGTGGAATGGAACACCACATACAACAGGGAGGCCTTTCCATGTGCCTTATCCAGGTGTGTGTAAAAGCAGGGAACCCCCATTCATCCAGCACTGCACAGAGTAGGAGTTTAATAAATGTTCCTTATTATTTGTGCCCAACTTCTTTCTAAGTAGAATTGAGTAGTTTACAATGAAAAATAAGTTAATCATAAGAAATAAAAGAAGCAAAGAAAAAAATGTAAGCTGAAAAAATGTTAGTGCAGAAATGTACACTGTGATCCTGTACACTTGTAAGAGCAGGTCATTTATTTGCTCTCTGCTTTCTTGAAAGACCCTACAGCTGGAACTATCATAGGGTCACAGTGCTCTGAGGTCAAAACAGTAGTCAATGGAGAAGCACAGTTGCTATTGTTGAATCCAGAGAGAAACATCTCTCAAGGGTTTCCATAAAGAGAATGACTATAGTAAACAACGTCCTCAACAAAGTTCTTCTTTTTTTTTTTAATTAATTAATTTATTGGCTGCATTGGGTCTTTGTTGCTGCACACTGGCTTTCCGTAGTTGCAGTGAGCAGGGGCTACTCTTCATTGCAGTGTGCGGGCTTCTCACTGCGGTGGCTTCTCCTGTTGCAGAGCACGGGCCCTAGACACGTGGGCTTCAGTAGTTGTGGCACATGGGCTCAATAGTTATGGCTCATGGGCTCTAGAACACAGACTCAATAGTTGTGGCACATGGACTTAGTTGCTCCGTGGCATGTGGGATCTTCCTGGAGCAGGGATTGAACCTGTATCCCCTGCATTGGCAGACGGATTCTTATCCACTGTGCCACCTAGGAAGTCCGAACAAAGTTCTTACAACAGATTTAGTAGTGGGTTTCCTAGGGATATTTCTTATAATGTCCCCAAATATAGCCTTAGAAAGGAAGTAGGGTATCTTGGGGAAGAGAGGCTTCCTTTCAGTCTGGGAGGTGAGGGGACAGTCCTGAACTAGATCAAGGCAGGGCTGGGCAGGGCTAGGCCAAGCAGGGCTGGCTGGGCAGGATTGAGCAGAACATGAACTGGTTTGAGCAGGGCTTAGCTGGGCAAAGCAGATTGGGCAGGACCACACAGTACTGAGCAGAGCAAAATATGGCTGTGCTGTGCTGAGCAGGTCCAGGCAAGGACGCCTAGGCTGGGCAGAAGTCAGGAGGACTGGGCAGCTCAGGGCGGGACTGGGCAGCTCAGGGCGGAACTGGGCAGGACTTCTAGGGCTGAGTGGAGTAGGGCAGAGTAAGGCAAGGCTGGGCAGGACTGGACAAGACTGAGCAGGTCTGGGCAGGGGACAGAATATAGGAGGACAGGGTCTCGGACTCTGGAAGGAGTTGCTGAAAAAAGGAAAATGTCTTCTGTTTCCAGTAGTCCCTAGAAACTGCAACTGCAGAACTCATCCTCCCTGCAGCAGGGAGGCTGCTTGCCCTGTTTACATTATGGGTTGTGCACCCTGGCAAGGGTAGGTCTCCCTGATGTCTGCCCTGAGGATACTGGCTGGATTATCATGCTCTGAATGAGTGGTATCATCATGGCTGGTGAAGACCATCTGGATCTTCACCTTCCCAGAAGGCCCTTCTTCCCTGGAAAACTTCTTGTCCTTCAAGACCCAACACAAATGGCACTTTCTCTGTGCCACCTTCCTGATGCCTCAGCTCTGTAATTTGCTGACACTTTACCTGCATCAACCTTGAAGCGCCAATAATTTCTATCTGTGTCATTCCTAGTGTTGGTTGAAATTCATCCTTTCTTTCCTGCTTGTTCATCATCATGAGTGAAAGCGATGTTACATGAGTGATCTCTAATTTGGCACACCTACTATTGGTAACAAATGATTTGTAGTATGCTTCACAATTAATATGTCAGGGCATCTCTGTTGCAGGAAAGAAAGTGGGGTGCAAGAGGGTGGTCACATCTCAGGTCTTAGGTGAATTCCTGGGACAGACGCCAAGCGTGGGTTCTTGACTTTGCACAGGAAAGAATTCAAGAGTGAGCCATAGTAAAGTGAAAGAAAGTTTATTCAGGGAGGTACATGCTCTGTAGACAAGAGTGTGGGCTGTCTTAGAAGGCAAGAGGTCTCAGGGTATGGGATTATCAGTTTTTATAGGGTGGTTAATTTCATAGGCTAATGGGTGGGAGAATTATTACAACTATTTTGGGGGAGGGGCAGGGATTTCCAGGAATTGGGTCACCACCCACTTTTTTGGCCTTTTATGGTTGGCCTTGGAACTGACGCGGTGCCTGTGGGTGTGTCGTTTAGCTTGCTGATGTGTTACAGTGAGCTATACTGAGGCTCAAGGTCTAATAGAAGTCGACCCATCCACCTTCTTGGACCTAGTTTGTTCTAACCAGTTTATGTCGTGTCCTCAATGGCTATGTCATTCTTTTATTTATTTATTTTTTGAAAATATTTATTTATTTATTTATTTATTTATTTATTTGGCTGCATTGTATCTTAGTTGCGGCATGCGGGGATCTTTTCATTGGGCACTCGGGCTTCTCTAGTTGCGGCGCGTGGGCTCTAGAGCATGCGGGCTCAGTAGCTGTGGCGTGAAGGCTTAGTTGCCTGATGACATGTGCGATCTTAGTTTCCCTACCAAGGATCCAACCTGCATCCCCTGCATTGGAAGGCGGATTCTTAACCACTGGACCACCAGAGAAGTCCCCATTCTTTTAAAGCTTGTGCTCTGCCTCCTTCCTGTCTCATCTCTACTGGGAGCCATTTTCATGGGCTAAGAGATTTGACTGCAGAATCAGGGACTAGAGTTGGAAGGGTCATTAGGAGGCCTTATTAGGAAACTGAGGCCCAGAGAAGACAATTGACTTACCAGAAGTCCCTCAGAGAATTCAGGGGAGAACCTAGGCAAACTTCTTTTGACTCTTGGTTGGATGTTTTCCCCTGCAAGACTTTTCAAAAACATGTGACTTTATATCTTAGGGTGCTCTGGGTTAATGGCTCTGAAACCAGGATTCTCAAAATGTGGATAAATAACTCCCAGGATCTGGGGATTTGTAGAAACTTCTCTGGAATGATAATTCCCAGCCTAAACTTATGATCCCTTTCCCCCATAATCCTATAAGTTCCCCAGGGGCTTCTGTTTTTAAGGAGGAGCTCTTGAAGTTGAGGGAGAATCAGGACTAAACACATCCAGATCAGCCTGGTGGAAAGAGGATGGACCCTAGAATCAGACAGACCTGGGTGTGGATCCCAGTTTCATAACTTGAGTGAATCATATACTATCCCTGAGTCTCAGTTTTCTAACCTGTAAACTAGAGATAAGAGTATTACCTCGTAGGGCTGTCATGAGGAATACAAGGTAATAAATGTAAAATGCCTAGCACAAAGTAGGTGCTCAGTAGACATATTTTGGCATTCTCCTTAAAAGAGTCCTCAGATGTAATTTAGTAGAGTCTGTTCATGTCTGGGAGTCAGTTCAGAACAGCAGGCTGCTTAAGCATATAGGCTCTGAAGTCAGATCCAAGCCTTAGTTCAAAGCTTTGCTGTCATGTAATTACAGGCTGTGTCAACTTGCATAGGTGAGCCTCAGTTGTCTCATTGCCCCTCCTTTATAAAATCATTGTGAAGATTAAATGAAATACTGTATGCACATGGTTTAGCAGTGCAGTACTTAGTATCCATCAATGCCAGCCATTACTGGCAGTATTATTACCCTATTAAGATACATACTTCAGATAGATGACAGTGAAAATCTTCCAAAGGCTGGGACTCCCTGCAGTAACCAGCAACTCTTCCAGCTCTACCACCCGGCCTGCCGTACCTCCCAGCCTGCTGAACCCTGCAGGCACCTCCTGTCTCTGGGCTTGATCCTCTTAGCCATTATGAAAATGTAGGGAGCGTGGTGAAAGGTACTTCTCCCTCCCTATGTGTGGTGAGCCTCACTTGTGTAAAGCCTTAGAAGCACATCTGAAAACTATGTACCAAGTGCAGGGGCCCTCTCCTGCCTCCTCTCCCAACTCAGGGCTTCCCCAGTCCCCAGCCTCCTTTCCCCACTCTCCCAGGGCTGCTGCTGTAGCTCTGGATCCAGGACTTCTTAATCCACCACTCCTCTCCCCACAGCAGTGCAGATTTTCCCAGCCAGGACCTGCCCAATCCAGGGTTTGAAGCTTTACCCAGATAAACATTTAATGAGCATAGAACGCAGTGGACTCCATCCAGAGGGGGTCAGTAGGATGGGGAAGCAGACCCCTGGGGCTGTGAACAGGAGCTGGAGGAACAGCTGCTGCTTGCATCTGCACTCACTGCACCCTACCCTACCCTCCTCTTAGTCTTAGCTGTCCCAGCAGGCTCCATGGGGGCGTGCACTGGGCTGGCTTCCAGCACCTCAGAGCTGTGGCTGTGGCTCTCATCAGATCAGGTCATGTTCCCCCCACCCCCACCCCCATGGCTGAGGCAGGGGCACTCAGGGAGGCCAGGTCCATGATGTAATTAGGGAGCCACTGGCCAGACTGGACTGACAGGGCAGGAAGGGCCTCTCCAGAAACAGCCTCCTTAGCCATCCCTGGGGGAAAGTCAGGGCACCAACAATGCACCTTCTCTCCCACCACAGTCCGATGTCTGCCTGGCCCCCTGGGGGCTTGTGGTGACTCTGAAGGATGATGAGATCCCAAGACATGGACCTTGAAAGAGGGCATCTCCAGGGGCCTGTGAGGCAGAATGAAATGAAACTACTGCCTTGGAAACCATTTTCATATATGTTATATATGTATCATGTGGCGTTGCGTAGTATGGCTGTGAGGTGGGCAGGGTACACTTACATCCCCAGTTTATAGATGGAGGCCTAGACAAGATGAGTGAAGGGCCTAATGTTGCTAAGTGAAACAGGCAGGGCCAAGACTAGAACCAGAATTTAAGTCTTCTGACTGTAGTCAGTGCTCTTCCTAATGGAGTCAGCTGCTCCAGGTAGCTTCACCAGAGGTCTCATCTGCTCCTGGGGAAAGTCCTCAAAGAGACCCTAAACGGTGGCTCGGCCAGGATCTCAGCATCTGATACAGTATGAGTGCTGGGAAGGCTGCTAGGGGAGCGAAAGGAGCTCTGATTCCCACTCAACCAGGCAGCTTGGGTAATCAGTTACTCCATAGAGCGTGTTTCATCTTATGAAGAATGGGTACAAAAAGAGCTGTTTTCCAGATATCCTGGGGGTCTTGTGAGACTATAAAGTTAAATGAGATGAATGTGAAAGTGTTTTGTAAATTGTAAACAGTCATAAAAATGAATGTCATAATTAACGCAGAGTCGAGGAACCAGGTTGACAAAACTTACAGAGGAAAAACAAGGTAAGAAGAAAGGAGAATGTTAAAATAGGGCTGGTTTTCTTTTCTTATCTCCTTCCGTCTTCTACCTGTAGGCTGTCTATTCCTTTTGCCTTTTTTTAAATAAATTTATTTATTTATTGGCTGTGTTGGGTCTTCGTTGCTGCGTGCAGGTTTTCTCTAGTTGCAGTGAGTGGGGGCTACTCTTCATTGCAGTTCGTGGGCTTCTCGGTGCAGTGGCTTCTCTTGTTGCAGAGCATGAGCTCTAGTGCAGGGGCTTCAGTAGTTGTGGCACATGAGCTTAGTTGCTCTGTGTCATGTGGTATCTTCTCAGACCAGGGATCTAACCTGTGCCCCATGCATTGGCAGGCAGATTCTTAACCACTGTGCCACCAGGGAAGTCCCATGTCTACTCTTTAAGTGTGGGAGGTCTGACATATTTTATTTGATCCAGAAATTGCAACCGTAGCTTTAAGATGAAAATTGTTTTATGAGATAAATCCCCAACTTTCCTTGAACTTCAGATTTTAAGTGTATTATTATATTGATGATTTTAATACCACTCTCTCTACTACCAAGAATACAATTAGGTATTTATCTGTTTGACATTATGCATTAAAATAAAAACAATTTAATTTGGAAGTGCTAATGTAATTTGCACACAGATACCACTTAAAAATCATGTCTTAAAAATGTCAGACTTACCTTGAACAAGTTCTAGTGGGGATATATTGCAAAGCAGAGGGAATAAATGCATCGTATAGAAAGTTGTAAAATATAGAGACTTTAATCAATTGCAAGTGCAAGTTTAGACTCCAATAAGGGAGAGTAATTATGTGGGTGAATAATTATTTTAAATATAGGTATAATTGGGATTACCTTTGGCTCATATAAAATATTGTAAAACATAAGTTTTATGCGGCAAAGACATTTTGTCATCAGTTTCCATTATTCCTCATAGAATAGTATTGGAGGAGGAAAGACCTTTGCCAGTGACTGCTTAGAAAGATGTAAGGGAGTGGATCAATATCATTAACCCTTACCTGAAGAAGAAATGGAAGCCTGGAGAACTTAAGTAACCCACCTAAGGTCACACTGTCGTTTGATAGCAGGGGGATCATGTAGCCCAAGTACCCTGACTTCCCAGCTTGTGCATTGGTCTCTGAAGTTTAAATGCTGCTTTTCACTATTAGTTTTTGTTAGGAACAACATTTGGTGCTATAATCTCCTTTTTTTTTTTTCTTTTTAAACCTCATTTATAGAGGTAAATATTTCCTCCCCTCCAATTAGTTTCATATTATGTTGCGAGGAAACCCAGGGTTCTGTGAATGTGACTACCATGGCATGTTTGTGTATGGTGGTAGAGAGGACTGGGGGTGGGGAATGGTGGTGAATCAGCAGGGTCCTTCATCCTCAATCCCCCTTTTTCTAGAACTGCTCCACTACTATTTGTCATCTAGCCTGGATTTCAGAAAAAAATTGAATTCGAAAAGAGGATTCCACTGCCAGAAGAATATGAAAACCACCACTGAGAGGAAACCATGCCCCTTCTATTGCCAGGTCTGGGGTTGAGGGGGTCAAAGGTGGGTAGTGAAGGGTAGGAATAGCTGTTGTTTCCAGTTGAGGGCAGGGAGGGGAGGTCTCAAAGAATGGGACTGCAAATGTTCTCGCTCCAGGTGTGAATCTGGAAAAGCCAGGAAGCACCTGCCTCTCCCAGCTGCTCTGGGAAGTTCTGTTTGGCTCAGGGAATCCAGAGCAGCAGCCAAGGGCTGCCTCAGAAGCGAACAGGCTGTTTTCTGAAAATAGGACATTTGGTGTCTTTAAGGCAGTATACTCTCAGTTCCCCACGTGGTGCATTCACTTTGAAAGGGAGCAAGATTACAGAGATGTTCGGGGCTGAATAAAGGTTCAGAGATACATACTATCAAGCAATCCCAAACTCCATGTTTAGGGGCCCAAAACCTTTTACCTTAGGATCTCAAAGCACCTCACCTGGCATTAAGGGTGATTACTTCAGCCTTACAGAGAGAAAACAGAGGCAGAAGAATGCACAGAGCATGTGGGATAAGATAGTGAGGGAATGGTGAGTCCTGAATAAAAACCTGCAGCTGGAGGAGACCTTAAAATGTTTTTGGAAATTGAATGGGATTTCTTCCCTTTCCCTCCCTACCCCCTTGTAGAGCTTGAAACTAAGAGAGGGAAGATTATGTGTTTTTGGATTTGAATTTTATTTCTTATTCCTCACAATATTGCCAATGAAGTAATCCTAAAGTGGGGGTTAGATGATTATTAAGAAGCCTGAAAAGCAAACATATTGTACCCTTTGAATAGTTCCTGATATAAAAGATTAAAAAATACACTGTGCTTAATTGTTTGCACACCAATTCTAACCCCACCAATTTATTGATAAAACATCAACAAGAGATCCAACACATATAGTTGTGAGGATAAGCAACAAATATGAAATACATAAAAATGAAAGCTCAGAGTCCAAGAATCAATGATCACATCATAAAAGGGGGCGGTGGTAACAAGTTTGTGTGCATTTTATATAGGCTATTTTGTTTCATCCTCACAATATCCTTTAGAGGTGGATTTCATCATCTCCATTTTATAGGTGAAGAATCTGAGGCTCAGAGAGGTTTTAATTTATTTAAGGTCACATGGTAAAGAAGAGAAAGGGTCAGAATTTGAATTCAGGTTTAGTTGACTCTGAGGTCCATATTCTTTTTATCCCACTATGGATAAGTTTTGATATCAGGCTAAAGGTCAATGCTGTTAGAATTTTAAATGTGATTAGGCAACAAAAAAGATAAACTATTTTGGAATAAGCTTAACAAGATGTGTGCAAATCCTATATGAAGAAAACCATAAAACACTTCTGAGGGACAAAAAGTAGATTTGAACAAGTAGAAACACATCCTTTGTTCTTGGATTAGATATCTCAATATCATCAGTGTGTTAGCTCTCTTTAAATTAACTTCTAAATTTGATGTAACCACAACAAAAATGCTAACATACTTTTTTTTCCCCTGTAGCTAGACAAGTTGCTACTGAAAGTTTATGTAAAAAATAAACATGGAAGAATAGCTATATGTGTGTGTGGTGGTGGTAGGGGGGTGGTGGAGAGAAGGGACCAGGCCTATTAGATATTAAAACACACTACAAAGTCTCTATAATTAAAATAGAATAATACTGGAGCATAAATAGACCAGTAGAATAAAACAGAAAATCCAGAAACAGACCAAATACATACAGAAGTTTAATATATATGATAAATGTGGCATGTAAAATCACTGGGGAAATGACAGCTATTTTTTAAATTTATTTTTTGTACATCTTTATTGGAGTATAACTGCTTTACAATATTGTGTTAGTTTCTGCTGTACAACCAAGTGAATCAGTGAATCAGCTATATGTATGCATATATCCCCATATCCCCTCCCTCTTGAGCTTCCCTCCCACCCTCTCTAACCCACCCCTCTAGGTTGTCAAAAAGCACCGAGCTGATTGCCCTGTGCTATGCGGCAGCTTCCCATTAGCTATTTTAATAACTAATGTGAGGAAACTGGATAGTCATATAGTAAAAGATAAAATTAGTTCCATACAGTATGTATTAGTAAAATTCAGATGGTTCAGAGGGAGAGCAGAACTTCTGGTTATGATGCGATCAAGAAATTGACATATCTTTTTCCCCTCAAAATAAGTATGAAAATGGAAAAAAGTACAAGAAAAATAATTTCAGGAATCTAGAGACTGACCAAAGGCAGACAAAAAATTGAGATGCATTTATTTGTGAAAAACTACAAGAGCTTTAGATGGGAACATCAGAGTTTGCAGCCTACATTCTGGGATTGCTGTCATCTTCCCCCCACCATCCACACCTCCACACACAGATCTGCTGGCAAGAATTGTAGTTTTGCCATTGCAGAATTGACCAGCAAAAACAAGCAGTTTTGCTGCCAAGGAGATTGGATTCGATAAGTGGCAGAGGGCAGAATATCTGGGTGTTTTCAGTAAAAGTACAAAACTCAGTATAAAATGAACTGGGAAAACCTACAACTCTTCTAACCTATGTATATTGTGGTTCCAGAGCAAGTCTGAGCAAATGGTGGATCATCAGATATTTAAGAAGGAAATCCTGGAAATGGATTTCAAAGGGCTAGGTAAGCTTTCCAACCTTACCCTTGACTGACCATGAAACTAGGTGCGAGCATGCTAAGGAGATTCTCAGGAGAGTCCAGTGGAAAGTGAAAGTCAAGGCAGACTTGAGAACTGGCTGAACTTTGAACTCTTCCTAACCCATAGATAGATTGATTGGCAGAGGGGTGAGTGGACACTTTGAGAGATCAGAGTGTTTGAGAACAACCTCTACTCAAATTGTTGGTTGCCCTCAACCTATATAATCCCTAGAAAGCCAGGTTGAAAAATGAAGGTAAGAAAAAAAAACTGACAAGAGATATCAGTGTTTGCTCACCATGGCAGAGAGGAATTTTGTAGCTCAAGTCAAGGCAAGTTACTCCTTTGGCTAAGAACAAACAAACAATGAAAACCATACCTCAGGAAAAAAATCAGAATCAAGTGTTTTTATAAAATATTATCTATTTTTTTTTAATGAGGCATTCAGAGAAACAGGAAAGCATGATCCATAGTAAAGAGGAAAAAAAAAGAAGCCAATAGGAATGGATTCTGAGTGGGCCCAAACTGTTAGATTTAGCAAATAAAATCTTAAAGGGCTATTATAAATACATTCAAAGAATTAAAGGAAACTATTTCCAAAGAATTAAAAGAAAATGTGGTGACAGTGACTCAACAAATAGAAAATTTCAAATAGAGAAGAGTTTAAAAAGAACCAGATGAAATTTTAAGGATTGAAAAATACAATAATTTAAAAAAATCACTAGGTTTGCTCAAGAGTAGATATGAAATAGCAGAAGAAGGAATTAATGAAACAAATGGTTTAATAAAGTTATCTAAGCTGAAGAGAAATTAATAGAGCCTCAGAGACTTCTATGACAATATCAAACATACCAGTATATCTATAAAGGGAGTCCCAAAATGAGAAGAGAAAAGGACAGAACAAACATTTATGAAATAATAATTGATAACTTCCCAAATCAGATTTTAAAGATGAATCTATAGACCTAAGAGTCCCAACTAACCCCAAGTAGAATAAACACAAAGAGAGCCATACCTTGACACAACATAATCAGTGATAAAATCCAAAGGCAAAGAATATCTTGTAAGCAGTAAGGGAAAAATTACTCATCATATACAAGGGAACAATGATCTAATTAATGTCTGACATCAGAAAAATGAAGATCATAAGGTATAATGACATACCACAAAAGTGCTAAGAAAATAAACAAGTGTAAACCAACAATAATATATCTAGCAATACTGTCCTTTCAATATGAAGACAAAAATGAAGATAAACAAAACTGAGATAAACAAAAACTGAGAGAATGCCCTGCTATCAGACCTACCCCATAAGAAATTCTAAAGAAAGCCCTTAGGACTGAAAGAAAATGGTACTTGGTGTTAATTGAATATATAGGAAGAAGTGAAGAGTGTCAGAAATGGTAAGTGTGTATATAAAGTGTAAAGGAGGGACTTCCCTGGTGGTCCAGTGGGTAAGACTCCATGTTCCCAATGCAGGGGGCCCAGTTCGATCCCTGGTCAGGGAACTAGATCCCACATGCATGCTGCAACTGTGAGTTCACATGCTGCAACTAAGAAGCTCAGATGTCACAATTAAGAGTCCACTTGCCACAACTAAGAAGTCTGCATGCTGCAATGAAGATTCCACGTGCAGCAGTGAAGATCTCGCATGCTACAACTAAGACCTGGCACTGCCAAAATAAATAAATTAATTAAAAAAAAGTGTAAAGGAGAGTGGAAGAAATTGAACTACATTGGAGCAAACTTGCTACATTTTCCTGGAATTAAGACAATATTAACTTGAACTAAACTATGATAAATTAAAGAAATATAATGCAATCCTTAAAGTGACCACCAAGAAAATAACTCAAGAAATATAGCTGAAAAATAAATTAATAAATTGAGCAAGTAAAATAGTACACTAAGAATTATTTATAAAATCCACTGAGGGTGGAATAGAGAAACAAAAGGAGACAAAAGATATAAGGATAATAAATAAAGTGGTAGATATAAGTCCATTCATATCAATAATTATGTTAAATAAAAGTAGATGAAACACTCCACTTAAAAGGCAGACGTTATCAGATTGAATTTAAAGAGTAAGATCCAACTCGGTGCTATTTATAAGAGAGCCACCTTAGATTCAAAAACACAAATAAGGGACTTCCATGGTGGTCCAGTGGTTAAACTCCATGCCCAATGCACAGGGCCTGGTCAGGGAACTAGATCCCGCATACCACAACCAAGAGCCTGCATTCCACAACTAAAAAAGATCCTGCATACTGCAGCTAAAAGATCCCCCATACCACAACTAAAGATTCTGGGTGCTACAACTAAAAAAGATCCCGCATGGCAATGAAGATCTCACATGAGGCAGTGAAGATCCCACGTGCCACAACTAAGACCTGGGGCAGACAAATAAATAAATAAATAAATATTTAAAACAACCGCACAAATAAGATGTAAAGAATATACCATGCAAACAATAACCATAAGAGAACCGGAGTGGCTATGAATAATATCAGACAAATTAGGTTTGAAGACAAGAACTATAACTAGAGACAGTGAGGGAAATTTCATAATGATACAAGGATGAATACATCAGGAAAATATTACAGTTATAAACAGCTAACAACAGAGCTCTAAAGCAAAAAGTGGCAGAATTGAAAGGAGTAATAGATAATTCAATAATAATAGTTGGATATTTCAATACCTCATCATTAATAATAAATACAATTAGAGAACTAATAAGGATATAGAAGACATAACCAGCTATTTATAAAGCATGCCACCCAACAAAAGCAGAATACACATTTTTTTAAGTGCAAATAGAATATTATGCTAGGTTGTTAAACAAGTCTTAGTAAATTTACAAGCATTGAAATCATACAAAATATGTTTGTTCTCCAGCCACAACAGTAATAAGTTAGAAATTTACAACAGAAAGAAATCTTAAAAATTCCCCAGTATTGAAAATTAAACATACTTCTATAAAACCCATCGGTAAAAAAATAAACTACAGGAGAAATCAGAAGATACCTTAAAGAAAATGGAAATAAGAACACAACATATAAGAAATTTTAGGCTACAGCTAAAATAGTGCTAAGAGGAAAATTTATGGCTTTAAAATGCTTATATTAGAAAGGAAGAAAGATATAAATCCAATAATCTAAATTTCTGCTTCAAGATGTCAGAAACAGAAAAACAAATCAAGTAACTAGAAGGAAAGAATGTATTTTCAATGAAACAGAAAATAGAACAGCAATAGAGAAAATCAGTGAAACCAAAAAAGCCAGTTACTTGAAAAGATGTTTTAAAAGACATACCTTTAGCTAGATTGACATAGAAAAAGAGAGAAAACACAAATTGCCCAAAATCAGGAATGAAAAAGGGCCATCACTGGAAATGCTACAAGAATTAAAGGAATTATAAGAGAATATTATAAATCACTTTATGCCAACAAATTCAACAATTTATATAAAATGAGCAAATTCCTAGACAGACACAAAGTATCAAAACTGACTTGAGAATAAATAGAAAATTTTAAAAGGCATACAAAGAGTAAAAAATTTGAATTAGTAATTAAAAATCATCCCACAAAGAAAAGCCCAGGCCTAGATGAATTGAATTCATATATATGAATCAAATATATGCCAATCTTACACAAACATTTTCAGAAAATAGACAGAAGAGCACGTCTCAACTCATTCTTTGGGGTCAGTATTACCTTGACACCAAAGACAGACAGTGACATCACAAGGAAAGAAAACTACAGAGCATTAGTCTTCATGAAAATAAATGTAAAAATTCTTAAACTAAATCCAGCAGCATAAAAAGGATTATGCACAGTGACCACATGGAATTTATTTCAGGAATGCAAATGGATCAGAGACTTGAATATGAAAAACAAAATCAGACAAATGCTAGGATAAAACATGGGTGAATTCTGTTATGACTTGTGTATATTCTTATTAATTATGCTTTGAACTTTGACTATAAAGTCCAGATTTAATAACAGAAAAGACTGGTAAATTTGACTACATCAAAATAAAAAGAAACTTTTCAATGGTAAAAAGAAAATTCATGCAACTTGACTCATAATAAGAGAAATTAAAATTATACTGAGATACTATTTTTCATCCTGTTTTTCAGAAAATAGACAGATACTGTTTTTCAGAATTAAGACTGGAAAACAAGAATTCTCATTCATTGCTGGTAGGAATGTGAAATGGTACAACTCCTATGGAGGGAATTTGGTAATACCTAACGAAACTATGTATATGTTTACCTTTGATCCAGATACCCTTGAAATACACCTCAGACAATAAGGAATACATATCTCCTAGGATATTCATTACTCTCCCCTTTACTTCCTCTTCCCTCACCTTTCAGTTTCTGTGAGCTGAATCTTACATTGCTAGAGTTGAGAGTATCTACATTATATTTTGGAATTATAATTAAGTTTTCTTTGCCTTAACTCTAAGGTGATTCCAGAAATGTAAGCCAACACAGAGCTCTGAGGTTATCATGAGGAGGTGCTGACTGTTCATTGCAGAGCCAAGTACAAATACTGTCCTCCAATTACCAATGTTTCTCTATGGTTGCAGTGTCTTCCCTCTTGTACAAGTTAAGGGGATGATCCTCAAACAGATTTCTTTCTTACATTCCACCACTTGCTCAAAATCATGTTGTATTTAAGCGGATTTCATATTTGGACTTTACCTTTCTGGTGCTTGCCCCTCCTCAACTCTGATCCTAAAATTATGAATTGTACATTTTTCTTGTTAAGGGAAGACTTTTCTCCTTATTTGTTTTACTATTCAGTCTGTGTATTGTTCAAAATCCAATTAATTTCTTCTTTAAGGACAATGACCTCCAGTTCTTTGTTGAGCCAGCTGCTTCACATTTGGACCATAATTTTCCTGAAAGCTTTTCATTTTTCTTGGAGTATCTTTTTTATCTTTCTTTGTATATCTAACACTTAATACACAGCAAATGTGCCCCCCCCCCAAATGTTTGTTAAATGGATTCATGCATCCATGTGCCAAGTGGAATATCTAATAGCTAGAAGGAAATTCCCATATATAGTTATTAAATCTTTCTTTTCACTGCTCTCTCCTTTTCTTGTCCTTCCATCTTTTCATTCACTGATTCAGCAAACATTCGGTGAGTAATTCTTCTTAAGGGGTTCTAAATCAAATGGGAAAAGGGAGTTATAAAGTAATAATTACAATACAATAAATGTTGTGTTCTGATAGTTTTATGAACGTAAAAGAGAATCTGACATAAACAAGTCTTCACCAAAGGAAATTAAGCTCCTACTATGTGTCTGCCCTCTGCATAGATTAACTCAGTTGATTCTCAGTGTAGGGTTTTCGTGTTTGTGTAATACATCTTTTGTTCATCTTATAGGTGAGAAACAGGATCAGGGAGATTTGGGCTGTGCCTGGGTTCCACACCAGCAAGTGACTGAGGCATTACTTCATCCAGTTCTTCTGACTTTAAACCCTTCTGCTCTCTCAAGTGTCAGCTGCCTACTACAGGTAACTGTCTCCTAGAGCTTAACCCTGCTCAGACATAAGATTGGTAGACAGAAAACATAGAGTTAGATTTAAGAAGATTGTTCTGACTGTAACTAATACTCTGGGGGCCTTTAGAGGAAAACAGGCCCACTCTTTATTGGCCTCACATGACTCTTTTAGCCTCAGAATCTAGCTTCTGTTCTAAGGAGCCCTGGTTTCCCCATTTGCACCTGGTCCTCAAACCCACATGGCCAGGCTCCAGCTGCTGGGTCCAAAGGGAGGTGCAAACACAAGCTCCAACCTGTAGCTTACCCCACTGCTCTGGACATGGGCTTTGCATCAGCTCTGCCTGGAGGGCTTTGTTTAATTATCACAAATGTGCTGATTTTGGGTTTTGTTTTTTGGGTTTTTTTTTTTTTTTAAGTACTGGATAGTTAAGTTCTGTAAGGGATCTGGAAGGAGGAGTAAAACATTTATCCATCATTGGCCATGTCATTACCAAAAGCAGTTGGTAATTTCTGGGCCAAGATTGTGCTGGAGCCAGTCTGGAGCTCAGCCTGGAGCCCAGGGGTGCTGGGAGCCCTGAGGGACTGCACATCCACCTGTTGCTACATCAGCAAGCATCCAAACATCTAGGCATAAGGCAGGGGCTTAGTAGTGGTGGGGAGGGAGACACAGGCCCCAAGAGCCAGTCTAAGGGGCCCTGCAAAGATGCCGGTTTTGCAAAATGTGGCAGAGAGAGAGAACACAAACACGGTACATTACCCTTGAACACCATGTGCCTTTGTTGCTGTTCCTGGAGCATCTCTGGAGGGAGGATACTGCTGGGAGGGCACAACTGCCCATGCTCTTCCTGACAATTTGCCTTCAGGGTTCATGTAACCCTTTTGAGCTTTTGAGCATATTCAGCCCCGCACTTCACCTCTTATAAAAGCTCCTGGTGAATAATGAGTGAGTATATCTCAGGTAGGAAGAGAGAAGCTCACACTGCTCCAGGGAGAGCAGATAAATGTATGTAGAGGTTAGGAACATGGACTTTTCCTTCCAGTTTCACCTGAGTCAGTTCTTATCTGCCCAAACTTGGAATTTAGTTTCTCTAAGCGCATAAGATGTATACAGTGGGGCTAATGGTGCCTACCTAGTAGTTTGTTGTAAAGAATTAATGAGATAACATTTAAAAGGCATAAGACACAGTGAAAGTGCTTGCTGAATCATGGCTGTTAGATGCGTAAAGGACTCTTAGTTTTACCCCATGAATAGGCTCAAGGGATTCCTCCCTCTTCAGTGGACCCCAGACTGAGGATCCATGCACGTTAGATCTTCTACATGAACCCATACCGTCTTTCTCTTCCTGGGTTTGGGTGGGTCTTACTGATCCTAAAATACTCAGATTAACCATTTTTCTTTGCCTGGAACTTTCCCTGACCCCCACTAGGCAATAAACTCCAGGAGGGCAGGGAGTATATTTTTATTTTTGTATTCCAGCATCACTCTTAGTGTGTGGTGTAGAAAGGTCCAATATGAGCAGAACTGAATTCAGGGTTCAAGTTTGTTCCTTTCTAACGTCAGGGTCACGTGCCCGCTGGAGGAGGTGGTGTCAGTATCGTCGACTGCCTTTAACAGAACAGAATCCAAAGGAGAGCAGGCTCTTATTCCTGCATGCCTTGTCTGAGCTGGGAACACCTGTGGGCACTTTAGGCCGATGTAAGCTATTAAATGGAAAAGAAAAGAATGAAAGGAGAGAAAAATGAGGAGAAACAGGAAGAGGAAATGTAGATTTGTAATGAGTCCATTATAGATCTTTTCTCACTGAACAAAAAAAGTCATTGCTTGATGGAACATGAAAATGGAAGAAGAGAAAGAGAAGAAAAGTATCAGGGAAAGGGCAACCAAGCAATGCGTCTGTGAAAAGACTTGGCTCTGTGCCATGCAGAAAATAAGCTTCAGTGAGGTTTCAACAACAGGAGGAGGAGAGTATTGGGGCCATGGGACTCCAGCTCTGGAGTCAGATTGGTTGTGGGATCCCAGTTCCACCATATGGCCACTCAGCTGTATCTTTTAAAACCTGGTTTTCTGAGTCATACAGTATGGAAAATAGTAATATCTTCTCGTTGTTGTGAGGATTAAATGAGATGATCAGTGTAAAAGCAGTTGTTAGACTGCATGGTACATAGTAAGTGCTCAGTAAATTATCAGTTATATAAATGATGATTTTTTCTGAATGTCCCAGGCCTGACGAAGAGAGTTGGGGGAAAGTGGGATGAAGTGGAATCTTTGGATATGGGGGAATATGGCCTAAACAGATCTTCTCCCTGTTTATGTTCATCGAGATACCCAAAACATTTTTTACTATGGATCTAAGGGAATTAGTCATATGGAGAGACAAAAATAAAAACAACAGTGGAAAGAATGATCCTGGAGTCAGAACACCTGAGTTCTGGTCTAAATCCCAGCCCTGCTCAGTTTTGTGACCTTGGGCAAGTTCCATAAGTTCTCTGGGTCTCTGCTCACTCCTCTGCAAATAAAAGAATTGGTCTGTAAGGTCTTTTTTTTTTTGCTACAGCAATCATTGGTTCTAATATCCAGCCAAACTGAGTTCAAACACTTTTTTCCTTCTTGTCTACATTTGCTTATTATCCTACCCACTTGGCTAGGGGCTACAAATTGGTTAATTGGCAAAGCAAGCCTCACCAGGCAGGCTCTTCGCAAAGGGAATTGATGGCTGAATAAGTACAAGTAATATCTGGCACTACATGTTTAAGTACTTAAGTTTAAGAACCCAAAGATTTCTGGGGCAGAGGTAGGGGAGGGGTGGGAGTGGGCATGAGAAATACAGAGCTTCCTTAGAATGCAGAGCACGATCAGGCATGGGTGTACATTGGATCCCTTCCAAAATACAAGCAGGAAGTGAATAAGGCAGGGGTTTCCATACTAGGGAAGAGAGCACCAAGAGCAAACTACAGTGACTGATTATATGTATCCAAAGGGTTGTCTGATGGAGGACAGGGGTGAGCTGTCTGATGGAGGAGGACATAGCCACCCATGGCACTCAAGGGAGAGTGATGGCCAACAGGGCACATTGCAGATTTCACTGTAATGTACGAAAACCCATCCATTTCATTAAAAGCAGGATTTGGAAAACTTTTTCAGTAAAGGGACAGGTAATAGATATTCTAGGCTTTATAGGCCAGTCTTTGTCATTGCTACTCAACTTTGCCACTGTAGTGTGAAAGTAGCATAGACAATACATAATAAGCATGGTTGTGACAATAAAGTATTATTTAAAAAGCAGGTGGCAGGCCAGATTTGCCCCATGGGCCATAGTTTGCTGACCCAGGCATTAGAGGAACCCTTCCCCCACAGCTTCACAGGAAGGACAGTGTTCCAGTAGAGGTTGAAAGAGCCTCTTAATAGTGCCAAGGTGGGAGCCACAGCCGTCCTCTGCTCCTCCAGGAGACTCTCCAAGACCAGCAGAACTAATTTTATGTTGCTTATGGCCAACTCATATATCAAAACAGTGAGATAGGATTCCCTTTCGACTCTCTGAAGGCATAGTGCGTGGGGAAAAGTGAAATCCTCTGCTGCCCACTTCATCCCTGCAGGGAAGGTGAGAAAACAGAGCTGCAGAGATATTAAGAAACCTGTACGAGGTCATTCAGCTGACTTAGTATTTGTTTAATCCAACACTTGGACATTAGTCTGAGGCTTGGACAGTCTTCTATAAACACCTCTATCGCCAGGACAAGCAACCCCAAAAGTTTGGACAACCACGAGGAAACAAAGAAACACCATGCAGGCAAAGGAGCAGGAAAAAAACCCACAAGACCAAATAAATGAGGAGGAAATAGGAAAAATGCCTGAAAAAGAATTCAGAGTAATGATAGTAAAAATGATACAAAATCTTGATAACAAAATAGAGAAAGTACAAGAAACAGTTCATAAGAACTCAGAAAAACAAACAGCAATGGATAACAAAATAACTGAAATTAAAAATACTCTAGATGCTATAATCAGCAGAATGACTGAGGCAGAAGAACGAATAAGTGAGTTGGAAGATAGAATGGGGGAAATAAATGTCACAGAGCAGGAAAAAGAAAAAAGAATAAAAAGAATAGAAGACAGTCTCAGAGACCTCAGTGATAATATTAAACGTACCAACATTCAAATTATAGGCATCCCAGAAGAAGAAGAAAACAAAAAAGGGTCTGAGAAAATATTTGAAGAGGCTATAGTGGAAAACTTCCCCAACATGGGAAAGGAAATGATTAACCAAGTCCAAGAAGCACAGAGAGTCCCATACAGAATAAACCCAAGGAGAAATACACCAAGGCACATATTAATCAAAGTAACGACAATTAAACACAAAGAAAAACTATTAAAAGCAGCAAGAGAAAAGCAACAAATAACATATAAGGGAAAACCCATAAGGATAACAGCTGACCTTTCTACAGACCTCTGCAGGCCAGAAGGGAATGGCAGGATATACTGAAAGTCCTGAAAGAGAGAAACCTACAGCCAAGAATACTCTACCCAGCAAGAACCTCATTCAGATTTGATGGAGAAATCAAAAGCTTTCCAGACAAGCAAAAGTTAAGAGAATTCAGCACCACCAAACCAGCCTTACAACAAGTGCTAAAGGAACTTCTCTAAGTAGGAAACACAAGAAAAGGAAAACACCTACAAATACAAACCCAAAACAATTCAGAAAATGGTAATCGGAACACACATGTCAATAATCACCTTAAATGTAAATGGATTAAATGCTCCAACCAAAAGACACAGACTGGCTGAATGGATACAAAAACAAGACCCTTCTAGATGCTGCCTACAAGAAACCCACTTCAGACCAAGGGATACATATAGACTGAAAGTAAAGGGATGGAAAAAGATATTCCATGCATATGGAAATCAAAAGAAAGCTGGAGTAGCAATACTCATATCAGAGAAATTAGACTTGAAAGTAAAGACTATTAAAAGAGACAAGGACACTACATAATGATCAAGGGATCCATTCAAGAAGAACATATCACAATGGTAAATATCTATGCCCCCAACATAGGAGCACCTCAATACATAAGGCAAATGCTAACAGCTATAAAAGGGGACATTGACAGTAACACAATAATAGTGGGAGACTTGAACACCCCACTTACATCAATGGACAGATCATCCAAACAGAAAATAAATAAAGACACACAAGCTTTAAATGACACATTAGACCATCTCGACTTAATTGATATTTATAGGACATTCCATCCAAAAACGACAGAATACACTTTCTTCTCAAGTGCACACGGAACATTTTCCAGGATAGATCACATCTTGGGTCACAAATCAAACATTGGCAAATTCAAGAAAATTGAAATCATATCAAGCATCTTCTCAGACCACAACGCCATGAGACTAGATATCAATTACAGGAAAAAAACTGCAAAAAATACAAACACATGGAGGCTAAACAATTCACTATTAAACAATCAAAAAAATCACTAAAGAAATCAAAGAGGAAATCAAAAAATATCTAGAAACAAATGACAATGAAAACACAATAACCCAAAATCTATGGGACACAGCAAAAGCAGTTCTAAGAGGGAAGTTTATAGCAATACAGTCATACCTTAAGAAACAAGAAAACTATCAAATAAACAACCTAACCTTACACCTAAAACAATTAGAAAAAGAACAAAGAAACCCCAAAGTGAGCAGAAGGAAAGAAATCATAAAGATCAGAGCAGAAATAAATTAAAAAGAAAGGAAGGAAGCAATAGCAAAAATTAATAAAACTAAAAGCTGGTTCTTTGAGAAGATTAACAAGATTGATAAACCATTAGCCAGACTCATCAAGGAAAAAAGGGAGAAGATGCAAATCAACAGAATTAGAAATGAAAAAGAAGTAACAACGGACACCTCAGAAATACAAAAGATCATGAGAGACTACTACAAGCAACTATATGCCAATCAATTGGATAACCTGGAAGAAATGGATACATTCTTAGAAAAATACAATCTTCCAAGACTGAACCAGGAAGAAATAGAAACTATGAACAGACCAATCACAAGTACGAAAATTGAGGCAGTGATTAAAAATCTTCCAACACACAAAAGCCCAGGACCAGACGGATTCACAGGCGATTTCTATCAAAAATTTAGAGAAGAGCTAACACCTATCCTTCTCAAACTCTTCCAAAATATTGCAGAAGGCGGAGCACTCCCAAACTCATTCTACGAGGCCACCATCACCCTGATACCAAAACCAGGCAAAGATGTCACAAAAAAAGAAAATTACAGACCAATATCACTGATGAATATAGATGCAAAAATCCTCAACAAAATACTAGCTAGCAGAATCCAACAGCACATTAAAAAAATCATACACCATGATCAAGTGGGGTTTATCCCTGGGATGCAAGGATTCTTCAATATATGCCAATCAATCAATGTGATACATCATATCAACAAATTGAAGGATCAAAACCATATGATCATCTCAATAGATGCAGAAAAAGCTTTTGACAAAGTTCAACATCCATTTATGATAAAAGCTCTCCAGAAAATGGGCATAGAAGGAAATTACCTCAACATAATAAAAGCCATATATGAGAAACCAAAAGCCAACATCATTCTCAATGGGGAAAAACTGAAAGAATTCCCTCTAAGAACAGGAACAAGACAAGGGTGTCCACTCTCACCATTATTATTCAGCATAGTTTTGGAAGTTTTAGCCACAGCAATCAGAGAAGAAAAAGAAATCAAAGGAATCCAAATTGGAAAAGAAGAAGTAAAATTGTCACTCTTTGCAGATGACATGATATTATATATAGAAAACCCTAACTAAAGACTCTACCAAAAAACTGCTAGCACTAATTGATGAGTTTAGTAAAGTAGCAGGATACAAAATTAATGCCCAGAAATCTCTTGCATTCCTATACACTAACAACGGAAGAGCAGAAAGAGAAATTAAGGAAACTCTCCCATTCACCATTGCAACCAAAAGAATAAAATACCTAGGAATAAACCTGCCTAAGGAGGCAAAAGACCTGTATGCAGAAAACTTTAAGACATGGATGAAAGAAATCAAAGATGACACAAACAGATGGAGGGACATACCATGTTCCTGGATTGGAAGAATCAACATAGCGAAAATGACTGTACTACCCAAAGCAATTTACAGATTCAGTGCAATCCCGATCAAATTACCAATGGCATTTTTCACAGAACTAGAGCAAGAAATCTTACGATTTGTATGGAAACGCAAAAGACCCCGAATAGCCAAAGCAATCTTGAGAAGGAAAGATGGAGTTGGTGGAATCAGGCTTCCTGACTTCAAACTATACTACAAGGCCATAGTGATCAAGACAGTATGGTACTGGCACAAAAATAGAAAGGAAGACCAATGGAATAGAAGCGAGAACTCAGAAGTAAGCCCAAACACATATGGGCACCTTATCTTTGACAAAGGAGGCACGAATATACAATGGAAAAAAAGACAGCCTCTTCAATAAGTGGTGCTGGGAAAATTGGACAGCAACATGTAAAAGAATGAAATTAGAACACTTCCTAACTCCATACACAAAAATAAACTCCAAATGGATGAAAGACCTACATGTAAGGACAGACACTAGAAAACTCCTAGAGGAAAACATAGGCAGAACACTCTAGGACATCCATCAAAGCAAGATCCTTTGTGACCCACCTCCTAGAATCATGGAAATAAAATCAAGAATAAACAAATGGGACCTCATGAAACTTAAAAGCTTTTGCACAGTGAAAGAAACCGTAAACAAGACTAGAAGGCAACCCTCAGAATGGGAAAAAATAATTGCCTATGAAACAATGGACAAAGGATTAACCTCCAAAATATACAAGCAGCTCATGCAGCTTAATACCAAAAAAGCAAATAACCCAATCCACAAATGGGCAGAAGACCTAAATAGACATTTCTCCAAAGAAGACATACAGATGGCCAACAAACACATGAAAAGATGCTCAACATCACTAATCATCAGAGAAATGCAAGTCAAAGCCACAATGAGGTATCACTTCACACCGATCAGAATGGCCATCATCACAAAATCTGGAAACCACAAATGTTGGAGAGGGTGTGGAGAAAAGGGAACTCTCCTGCACTGTTGGTGGGACTGTAAGTTGGTACAGCCACTATGGAAAACAATTTGGAGGTTCCTTAAAATCTACAAATAGAACTACCATATGATCCAGTAATCCCACTCCTGAGCATATACCCAAAGAAAACCATAATCCTCAAAGAAACATGTACCATAATGTTTATTGCAGCACTCTTTACAATAGCCAGGACATGGAAGCAACCGAAATGCCCATCAACAAATGAATGGATACAGAAGATGTGGCATATATATACAATGGCATATTACTCAGCTATAAAAAGGGATGAGATGGAGCTATATGTCATGAGGTGGATAGCCCTAGAGTCTGTCATACAGAGTGAAGTAAGTCAGAAAGAGAAGGACAAATATTGTGTGCTAACCTACATATACGGAATCTAAAAATGGTACTGGTGAACTCAGTGACAAGAACAAGGGCGCAGATGCAGAGAATGGACTGGAGAACTCGAGATTTGGGAGGGGCGGGGGGTGAAGGGGAGCTGAGAAGAAGCGAGAGAGTAGCACAGACATATATATACTACCAACTGTAAAATAGATAGCCCGTGGGAAGTTGTTGTATAACAAAGGGAGTTCAACTTGAGGATGGAAGATGCCTTAGAGGACTGGGGCGGGGAGGGTGGGGGGAACTCGAGGGAGGGTGGGGGAGAGTCGAGGCAAGGAGGGAATATGGGGATATGTGTATAAAAACAGATGATTGAACTTGGTGTACCCCCCAAAATAATAAATAAATAAATAAAATTTAAAAAAAAAAGTAGTGCCAAGGTGTATATCCCTGCCTTGGGTACAGGTTCTGATTAGCTGGTCTGTAGGGTCCCTTTTAACAGTGAATCCTATGCTTCTTAGGGGGTGGTCATAGGGTGAGACCATGGGGTCCTGAGTGTCTGAGAGGGGGCAGAAAATCTTGAAGGAGAAGCTGGAACTCATAAGACAAACTCCACAATTAACCTGAAGCTGCTGCAGTGTAGTTTGACACTTCTCAATTTTGATTTTTTTCTCTTTGAAGGAACATTGGAAAGAATTTTATGTTCTTAAGTATTTGGGCAGATTTGAAGGGAATCTTGTAGAGATGGTCAATTACTAATGTAGCAGATGGAAAAAAAATCCTTTTTTCTTTCTTCTGATATTTTGGTTCTCCCCTCACCCCATTTGCCCAACACACACACACACACACACACACACACACACACACACACACACACACACACACACACACACACACACACAGAGAGGCATCTAAGAACCCAAAAGGAGCACAGCCTGGGCAGAAAGCTGTAGTTCTGTTTCACCCCGTAGCCTACTTTTCATATTTTGCTCCCTCAGAATACCATGCCCTTTATTGATTTCCTTCATAATCTTTTCAGTCTTCCTTAAAAATATATTATGACTTGGAAGCAGAAGGAAGGCTTTGGGATTGCTGGAGGGACTATTAATTGTACAAACACCAGACTGCTGTAATCTTACTCCAGGCCACCGGGCACTATTGCACGTGGAATGTTAAGTCACTGGGCTTCTCCAGGGGCTGCCAGCAGCTCACTGTGGATCCTGTAACAAGCCACTAAGTCTAGTCTTCGTAAAGCCCAGCTCATGTGGAGCCATGCAGGATTCTACCATTTCACCTGGCCATTCCCTCCAATCAAGAGCATAGCTGACTGCAGATTTCTAAGACCCGGCCATTGGCATTTCTGTTATTTTAGCATCTTCAGCGTTTTGGAGTAGAAATATGATGAGAGTTGTGGGTCACACCATTTGGGTTCAAGTTCTGGCTCCATCATTTAGATATGGGGCCTTGGGCAAGTCTCAGCCATGTGAGACTTAGTTTACCATTTGTGAAATGGAAATTTAAAAGTAAAATAAAACAAAGCTGTGCCAAGTAGAGTGGATTCTCTTTATTTGTGGTAATGTTTTGTGAAGTTGATGGGAACTCTGAATTAGTGAATACTGAACCAGTGCTCCTAGGGGAAATACAGAGTTACGTTTCTGTGAACCTCTGTCACAAAAGTTTAATTAATCTATCAATACATAACGCTGTTTTATGTGTGTTTCTATTTTAAAACATTTAATATATATTATTATTTCATTAACATTAAGCTCATGGCCAGTAGCACTATAACTCACGCCTGAGTGCAGCCTATTTAATGCATGTGTTTTCTCTGCCTTCTTGCTGTGCAGCGCTCCAGCGCTACACTTGGGGACTATTTTAAGCAGTGAAATCACAAGTACAAAGGACAACAGTGTGAAAAACATGACACTGAATAGATGGCAGAAAGGGCCCCGGTTTATAGTATGAGAACTGAAACCAGAGAACATCACCTTGTTTCATGTCATCTGGCAGTGTGCACAAAAATGTCTGCTGCTCTGCACATGTCTGTGAGTGACCGAGAAAGCACTGCAAGTATTGATTTGGGTGTTACAAATAAATTTTAGTGAGCAGGAGAATTTGCAAATATCAAATTTGTAAATAATGACAACTGACTGTCCTTGAGACTCATCATGTGGATCTGTTGTGATAAAGTCCAAAAGACCCCAAAGCCCTCCAGGTTCTGTCTTCTGCCTGCTTTTCCAGCCCTTTTCTGTGGTTGCTGTCTGACACACACCCCATTCTCCAGTCTTCCTTGCTGTTCTGTGGTCAAAGAATGCTGTTTCTTACTTTGCCATTGCACGTACAATTTTCTGCCTCAAATGCCCACTTTATCTTCACAAAGGTAGGCTATTATTCTTCTCAAGGATGCTAATAGGTAGAAAATGTGGTCTTCCACACATTCTGTATATTTGCCTCAGAATAAAATGATTTGATTTTTAAGATTTATTTTTTAAGTCACGTGTAAATCATGAGACAAACACATGAAAATTTCCTTTCTTTAAGGACCAGTTTCTTCTGATTATCCTAATCATCAGCTCTTCTAGAAACTCAGTCCTGTGAATCCTCTCAGTATCAGGAATTGGGAGGAAATTCCTGCTTGATTTTTCCAGGCTTTTATATTCAAGATTTAGGAAACTCTTACTATTAGCCTGTGGTTTCCACCCTTGACCTGAGCTTTCATCACATGAGACCCTTTGGAATGGTAGGGTTGAAACAACCATAGTCAAAATAACATCAGAAATCAAAGTCAACCCTTTATGTCTCAGAATGATAGTCCAGCCCTCAGTCCTGGTCTCTCCAGGTTCGAGCTGAAATTCCTAGAGGTGTAGAACCAGTAACACAGCAAGTCCTGTGGATCTGGATCCCAGGTAATTGCCTCTGAGCAACTTGGCTAGATGTCACTGCCGGCTGGGTTTGGGCTCCCATCTGTGCTGCCTACCCTTTGGACAGGCCTGCTCCGTTCTTGCCTTGTTTCGTGCCTGCCTCTGTCTGTTCCTGGGGCTTGTTTCTGTGTTTGTTTCATCTTCACTATAGCCAGCTAGTTTCCAGCTGCTCCTGGCTTCCCTTACCTGCATGAGCTGCCTTTCTGCCACCCTTCCTGCCAAGGCTCTGACTGTGCCATCTGACTGCAAGAAGAGGTGGCATTGGATAGTGAAAGGACACTGGGTTGAGTTAAGTAGACATGGTTTCTGGTCCTCTTCCCACCTCTTGTTATCAGGGTATTGTTCAAGTCCTTTATTTTTCTTTGCCCCGGTTTCCCCATGTATAAAATGAAAGGATTGACCAGATTGCTGAGGGCTTTTCCAGCATTCACATTCTATGATGCTGTGAGTTCTTGGAAGGGAGATGGGTCGGATGCACCTGATTTGTCCACAGGTGGCTTACCTACCTTTGACTAGCTTCAGGGCTAATGAAAAATCTGCTCCATGACTGGTTGAAAAGGTCCAGCCTCCTTTTCTACATTTCCCAGGCTTGATGGCGACAACACCTGTGTGAGTTCTGTCGACAAAAATAAAAATTGGGCAAAAGCAATAACAATATGAAGGGTACATTATTTGGTTTTCAAAGTAACCTCACATTCATTCATTACTTATCTTTTGGAGGAGAAAAACCTCTCAGGGTATCAGTAAAAGCTTTACTTCTCACTTTTTAATGCTGTCTGGTGGTTTAGAGATTGACTCAAAAAGGAAAGCCAAATGCTCATGAATCAAAGCAAGAGAATGTTCACTGATTGGGGGCATTTATAATTTAAAATAAATGTGACGTGTTGATGATGAGGATGAGGATGAGGATAACAGTAGCTGGCACACACAGCATGTCACGTGCTGGGGCCTGTGCTGGGTCTATATACATGCTATCTCATTGCATCCTCAGAGTCACATTGTATCATTGTATTATCCAGGGTCATACAAGTACTGTATAAACAGCAAACCCAGAGCTGCTTAGAGGCCAACAGTAATGTTAGTAATAGTAGTATTTTACATTTACTCTCAGTTTATAAACCATTGCTCACAGATGATACCTTTTCTGTTTTGACTTTGGCAACAATTCTAAGATGTATCTCATGTTCAGGATAAGCTTGTAAGTTGAGACTCAAAGGTCAACAGGCCAACAAGCTCCTAAGGGAGAGATGATGAGGATCACTCCAAGGGGGCTGCATTGGCGATTCAAGAAGGACAGTTCCAGCATTGTGACTTGCACAGCTATGAAGAAAATCATATGTTTACTCTTATGTGGCAAAAGCATTTGCTTAATTGCATGCCCTTTGGCTATGTTGAAAGCTGATTTGGAAATATCTGAGACTGTGAATAGTTTTTAAAATTCTTTAAAAAGAAAGCAGTTCCCCTTCTCCTCCATGACCTTGGGCTTATTGCTTTGTTTTTGTTTTTGTCCCTGTGGGACTGTGGCCCTGCCTGCCCAAAGCTCATTTCTTGGATCAGCAGAGGGGGCTTTACAGTATCACTGCAGCCACTGCTGCTCTCTGCCCCTCAGTGATGGCTGCTTTTTCTGCTCAGTTTTTCTTTGAAATTATTGACCTTTGAATTTTTGGGCCTCTTAATCTGTGTTGCCTTGGCTGCGGCCAACCCTTAACCCAGGTGCTGTGCAGAGTGGGGTGATGGGCAGTGGAGTGGAGTCAAGTTGAGGCTGGGGCCATTCTCCTCCCCACGCTGCTTTCATTCCCCCCAAGGTCAGCTGGAGGGCTCAGGCAAGAATAAAAGGTGATCTCAGTGTGCATGCTTCCAGTTTCTACATGCAAGAGCTTTATGAACTCATTCTTTTCACCTTTCTTCACATTTCTGCCTTGTCTCAGCTTGCTACCATGTGCTTTCTGAGTAACTTTCTTCTTATTTCATCTTCTAGGTCATTCATAAGGATGTTAATCATTTAGAAGGATGGGAGCTTTCCCTACCTGGAGAATGCTTTTTCCTGAATTCATTGAAAGTCTCTTTGATTTGCCCAAGAAGCAAGAAAATAAAATCTAGACTAAGTGGGAAAATATTCTGTGTGAATAACATATTTATAAGCTGTGGGTGTTATATCAAAATCCCCACATAGTGGAGAAGCCTGCTGCTTGTTCCCATTGGCAGAGTATGTGATTGCCTGTATAGTGTGTTTTAAAGTTTGCTAGAAAAAGCTTCCTGCCTCTGAATATGTTGCCTTGGACTCTGCCATTACAGATATATAACTTAGTGTTAAATAATTTTGCCCTCTGTGTTCTTGTGATAGGGGTGAGAACCTCTTTTAAAATCAGAATACTCCTAAGGTGATTTTCAACTAGAATTGTGTTTGGGTAACAGAAGCTGGGTTGAGTTTTACCAGATGTAGCAGATGCTTCTATTACCTCACCCATGCCTGTCTATATGCTTCTCACTGCTGTTGAAAATATCCCCAATCTTGGTCCGAGGGCTTTTTCAGGCTGTAGGAATATGCTCGACCTGTGTGTCGGGCAAGCCAGTTTGCTGGAAGATCAATGCCCTGCAAAAGCAGCCCTCCCCCAAGGATGGATGGAATTTCACGGGTGCATACTTCAACCCCCTCTCCCCATGGTGGTATAATTCTGGTATGTGTGCTGCACCAGCGGTCCTCAGCCTTTTTGGCACCAGGGACTGGTTTTGTAGAAGACAGTTTTTCCACTGACAGGGCAATGATGGGGGTGGGGGTGGGAGTGGGGATGGTTCAGGTGGTAATGCAAGTGATGGGGAGGGATGGAGAGCTTGGGGAGTGGCAGATGAAGTTCCTAATAGGCTCTGGATTAGTACTGGTCCATGGCCCAGGGGCTGGAGACCCCTGTACTACATGGTCTCCTGGACTTCCCCAGTGGGACTAAACTCCAGTGTCCCACTGTGGTAACTGATAGATGACACACTATTTTTGGCTTCCTTCCCTTCCCATCTCCCGACTGGTGTTTCCTGGGATTATTTCCCTAATAAACGACAGTTGAATTCTTGTCTGAGGGCTGCTTTTGGGGAAACCCAAACCTAGACACAAAGAATCAGCAGGAAGGCACAGTCCACGCATGAAGGATCCAGGCTGCTTCTTCCAGCTCTACCATCTTGAGTCTGTGATTTTCAATGTCATGGTGGCAAGAGAGCTGCTGCCCCTCCAGGCATTAGTTCCATGTTTCAGGCAGGAAAAAAGAGAAGACACCAAAAGCCAAGACAGAGACCAAGACCTCCTCCATCAGAGGTTTTGCCATTTTAAACAGGAAAGGATACTTTCTTCCGCAAGTTCTGCCCGCATGTTTTTTGTCTGAACTGTGTCACCCCCACTCCCACTGGTAGGGAAAACACTGACTAAAACCACCTGCCCTGGCCAGGCAAGATAATAGGCACTTAGCTGAGTTATCTTAGAACAGGAGGGCCTGGTAAGGAACGTGGAACTAACAAGCTACCACCAACCAGAAGAATTTGGGAAAGGTCAAAAGGAGAGAGGAGATGGCCAGTCCATATGTCCTACCAACCTCCCAGAATCCTTCTCGCTGGAATCCATCTTGGCTGAGCGATATGTGCGCCACCAGGAAGGACCCTGAGTCAGAGTGATTGGCCAGAGACAACCCAGAAACTAATTCCATTATCATAAACCCGAGACTGCAAGCCACATGGCAGAGCAGTTCTCCTGGGTTGTCTTAACCTGCTGCTCTCCACCTGGGCACCCCTTCCCAATAAAGTCTCTTGCTTTGTCAGCATGTGTCTCCTCAGACAGTTCATTTCCGAGTGTTAGACAAGAGCCCACTCTTGGGCCCTGGAAGGGGTTCCTCTTCTTGGAACACCACTACTGTGGATACTGGGGAACTAAACAGTTTTAGCTGAGCATATTACCCTGCCAAACAAAACTGGGACTCTCATTGTAAAATAAAAGGAGAATGAATGTTGGGCAGGCAAGTAGCAATGTTTGTCACAGAAGTTAATGCCTTATGATGTATTACTAATGTGACTGTGGCATGGTTTTTCAGATCCCACTGCTCAAAGTATCTGACTAGCAGCATTGGAATCACATGGGAGCTTGTTAGAAATGAGGATCTCAAGGCAACCCTAGACCTGCTGAATCAGAATCTGCTTTTTTATGGCTGTGCTGCACAGCACGTGGGGTGTTAGTTCCCTGACCAGGGATCGAACACGGGTCCCCTGCAGTGGAGTGCGGCGTCTTAACCGCTGGACTGCCAGGGAATTCCCCAGCATCTGCTTTTTTACCAGGACTCCTCCCGCCAACCAGGTAATTTGTATGCACCATCAAGTTTGAGAAGCCTTTTCTTAAATCACTTTCCTTGGTGTTGAGATGAACAAGGGCATCCCTGTCTCTTGGTATCCTTTACTTGGCCTTGCCAAGTGCCTTCTCAGGGGTAAATTTCTGCAGGATGACTGAATGAGTCATGGCAACCCAGGGTTGGAGGAGAACTTTCCTCCCTCCTTCCTCACAATTAAAGCGATCCCCTCTCCTTTAAACCACTCTGCTCCCCCATGCGCTTTGCGTCTCTCTTTTCTGTATCATAGTCAGTTTTGAACTTCTCTCATTGTTCTCTTGGAGCAAAAAATCTAGGATCTTTTTCTCATTCATCTTGGCATCATTCCCACCCTATTCTCTCCCAACACCCGGCTGAGTGCTCTGCTAGGTTAAATTGAGCTGAATGAAACCTTCTACTATACCTGGTTCTACCTTTGTTTTTTTCATTGCTTTGACTATTCATTTCTGTGTTTCTTTTCTTAAAATAAAGCAAATCCTACAACTAACAAGGTAGTGGTTTCTTTCTGGATTTTTCTAGCATTGTTTTAAATGACTATGATATTGCATAAATAGAAAAGTGTAGTGCAGAGATTTCAAACATTTTTTGGCAGCAGGATTCCTTCTGCAAACATAGAAATTCAGTGTGTACTCAGATTCGAGGCAAGCTGCTGCACTTTAGTGAAGTGGTGGGGGCCAGGACCCCCAGCCATTGGCCTCCCCTGCAGTGCCCCTTCCAACCCCCGTAGTCCACTACTTGTGTGAGGCAAAAGACTCCATGGCCCACCCATACCCTCTTTTGGTGATGGATAGGCGTTGGAGAGGATAAAAAAGAATTGGAGAAAAACAAATTGTGGTAAATTTGTTGCTAGTGAGAAATATTGGATTGGCCAAAAAGTTCCTTCGGTTTTAAAGTAAAACTAAAAGATACATTTTTCATTTTTACCAAGAACTTTATTGGACAACGTATTCACCCTTTTGTTTTACTACCTTCTGCCATTTTCCAGGCAACTTCATAATTCCATCTTCCCAAATCTTTTTATCTTTTTGAGCAAAGAACTATTCCTGGTGCCTTTTACAGTCTTCCAGGGAATTGAATTTTTTTCCATTAATAAGAGAATTTTGTAAAAACCAAAATAAATGGAAATCTGAAGGTGCGATGTTTGGTGAATACAGCAGATGAATCAGAACTTCCCAGCCAAGCTAAAACCGTTTTTGCCTAGTCATCAGAGAAACATATGGTCTTGCGCTATCCTGATGGAAGATTATGCATTTTCTGTTGACTAATTCCAGATGCTTTTCATGGAGTACCACTTTCAGTTGGTCTAATTGGGAGCAGTACTTGTTGCAATTAATCGTTTGGTTTTCTGCAAGGAGCTCATAATAGAGGACTCCCTTCTAATCCCACCATGTATGCACAATGTCATCTTCTTTGTGTGAAGGCTGGCCTTTGGTGTGGTTGGTGATGGTTCGTTTCACTTGCCTCACAATCTCTTCCTTTTCACATTATTGTATAGTATCCACTTTTCATCACCCATCACAATTTGTTTTAAAAATGGAACTTTTTCGTTACATTTAAGTAGAGAATTGTATGTGGAAATACTGTCAAGAAGGTTTTTTTTGCTTAACTTATGTGGAACCCAGACATCAAAGTGATTAACATGACCAAGCTGGTGCAAATGATTTTCAGCATTTAATTTGGATATTTTGAGTATGTCGGCTATCTCCTGTGTCATATAATGTTGCTTGTTCTCAATGTCTCGATTTGATCTCTGTCGGCTTCAACTGGTCTACCCGACCGTGGAGCATCATCCAGCAAAAAATCTCCACTGAAACTTTGCAAACCTCTTTTGACACATTTGATCAGTCATAGCATCTTCTCCATACACTGCACAAATCTTTTTTTGCATTTCAGTTGCGTTTTTACCTTTCTTGAAATAATAAAACATGCTGAAAATGTTGCTTTTTTTCTTGCATCTTCAGTATTAAAATGGCTACACAAAAATTCACCAATTTTGATAAGTTTTTTTAATGCATGCTGATATGACAGCTGTCACAATAAAATCTAACGAAATTGTTTTGAATGAAGTTAAAGACAATTAAGAACTACTAGAGCCACCTTACAGAAAAAAACGAACGAACCTTTTGGCCAGCCCAATACATATTGTATATTATTCACATGTAAAAGAAGGCAGTGAGCATGTACAAGTGTATATATGCTTAAACAGTGCCATGTGATTTTAAAACAACAGTGATTTTATCACACTTTCTTTGACAAAGGAGGTTCAAGTTATTCCAATGGCACAAATTCAAGGGCAGCATGAAACACATTGTGTCCTTATAAAAGCAAATTAGCACAGTGATATAGATGATTAATATTAAGCTTTAATTATTGAAAAAAATTATGGGCCCAAAATACTGCTAATGCAACCATATATCACTACAACCATAGGGTTAACCAAATAACTAATAATACTCTAAATTAATATTAATAATGCTAAATGAACAGCAATTTATATTTTGAAAAATTAAAAGTAGCAGCTCTTAAAAACCTCACAAGCTCACAATACTGTGGTAATCTTGTTGCTAGTAGAATCACCTGGAGTATTATTTGCATTAAGGGCAACTCACAATGGCACTGAATACCTGGTGATAAGACAGCTGACTTCCTGAAGATTGTTGGAGTACAACTACCTCTAAGGCATTGCACTCACAGTTACCAGGAGCTGGGAAAGGTGGCCAGGCTTTGCGAGGCATCCTCACTTTTTAGTGGATACTGAATTAAACTACTCTGCAAACTCAAGTAATGAACCATTTTTAGTTTATGAACGCCAACATTTAATAACCTCAGTAACTCAATTTAAGTTGTTAGTAAGTAGCCCAGAGTCCCATGTCATGATGAAAGTCTACAGAACAGCTCATCATTCCTGGATGGAAGGGGAGACCTCTTGTATTCACCAGGCTTTGAAAATCACTGCTGTAAAGAAGTGGAGAGACAGGTTGGGAAAATGCTTTGCTTCCCTCAAAGGAGCTTCCTTCATTATGTCATGCTGCTGGAGACAGAAGCTAAACTCACCAGGTGGGCTCCCTCAATGGGCCAGGCATGCATTTGTGTCCCTGCAAACTTGCCTTGATGCAGTGTGCCTTGCAGGAAAGTAACTGGTGTCACTGCTGAAGGTTCATTAGCGGAGTCCCTGAAGGCCCTGGGAGGCATGTCAGTGGGACAGCTTCTGAGTGAGGGTTCCTTAATGGGCTGAGCTGCTTTACTCTTTTGCTTAAAGACTAATTTAAAAGCAGTTCAGTAGTTCTGCCATTTCTCACCACCTTTGATTCTATAACCACAGGAGCTGCCTGTGTATCTCCTCAGTGTTCAAAGGCCACTTTCCAAAGTGGCCCTGACTCCATACACGTGAGAAGTTTGTATATATGGCTGTTCATCTGAAGGGCTTCTTGTCCTTGCCTGTGATCATAACTCAGGCAAACTGCAGGTGAGACCTGCTCAGCTTCAGCAGGCTTTCGGGGAAAAGAGGAAGCAGGAAGGGGGCAGAAGTGGGTACAGGGCAACCAATTCTCTCCTACAAAAATGGGAGCCAGCAGGGGCAACCAGGGGATGCAGCAGTTGCCATCTTGGTTCCTGTTAGCCTTAATATCTGAGGCAGTTCAGGAGCAGGCTTGGATTCTGAGACACTGCAGAGTTAGAGGCAAGCTTGCTTCATGAATATGGGGTTCAGAGCCAGCTTTGGGCACATGCCCTTTATGGCTAAAAGATCTCATTGTCATAGTTTCTCATGGCCGTCTTAGCAAAGGCTTCTCTAAAGAAGGTTCCAAGTTACCTCATCTAGTCGTGGGTTTAATGGACATGTCTACCCACTTACTTCAGAATGTCCATTAGAATCTACCCAGGAGTGATTTGCGTGTCTCCATCTTCCAATAAATGCACGGGAACCCTTGGAGACTCTGGGTCAAGATAGTTTAGAAATGGTGTTTCTTTCTGCTGGGGTGGTCAGAGCACATATAGATAATTCTAGGAACAGCCTGATGATTTAACCTTGACCTGGAAGAGTTGAGGAAGAAGGGTTGGACTTCCTAGGCCCTGGAGGGAATTTCATCAGCTCTTGTAACAGTGATAGAACTGTAAGGCAGTGCTTCTCCTCAAATGTTGGTGTGCATAAGAATCAGCAGGTCTTGAGTGGAGCCCAGGATTCTAAAGTTTTAAGCAAGCATCCCAGGCTGTTCATATGTTTTTTCAGGAATTACTGCTGTGAAGTTTGGTTTTACAGCCTGCACAGGGGCGACAGTATTTGTTTTGGGGTCAGGATAAAAGAGTGTGTCTGAAATGACTCTGAAGCTAGGGTGGAAATATGCTTTGTGAGTCAGAGACAGGCAAGGACTTAGGGGGTTCAGGAAAGAGATCACTTTGTGTATGAATAGGTTTGGTTCTGAAGATTTTGTAGGCGTGATCTCCTTTCCTTAAATGTTGACTTCTCACTCAGCACCGTAAGCTGAAACTTGTGTAGTGCCTCCTTTATGGTAATCCCCTTTAGAGGAAAATGTTTAAAAATATCTAATCCTAGTTCTCAGGTCAAGGTTTACCACCTGATTCTGGATAACAAACTCATTCCTCCAGTTTGAGATGCACACACACATCTAGCAGGTGCAGGATGGGGGCCACAATGATTAATTGGGGGATCTGAAATTTTGATGGGAGCATGGAGTTTGGAAATGTAAGTGTTGTAATTCAATAGAAAAAGTTGTATTTCTCAAGGCACATCCAGCATCAGGCTTAATGGTGAGATATTAGAGTCATTCCTATAAAGTTAGGAGCAACACAAAGCTCTACACTACTCTCACTATGATTTAATTTTATTTTTGGAGGAAATGGCCAATAAAACTTGGTAAGAGAAGGAAAGCTGGTATAAAAATCAGAGAGAAAGAAGTGAAATTATCACTGTTGGCAGGTGATATAGTTGTGTACTTGGAAAGTTCAAGAGGATCAACTAAAAAACTTACAAGCAACAAGTGTATTTGGTAAGAAAGTTAGATACACAAAATGAGTATAGAAAAATCAATAGCATCACAATATATAATGCCAATGACCAGTTAGAAACTTTATCTGAAAGAAAAAAATATCTGTTTACAATAGCAAAAGGAACAGTAGGAATGAACATTACAAGGAATATGCAAAAACTATATGGAGAAATTGTTAAATGTTACTAAGAACCTGATTTAAAAAAAAGCTTCCTGTGTTCTTGTTAGAAAGACTCAACATTTTGAAGATGCAGATCTCCCTATTTTAATCTGTAAATTTTAAGTGATCTCAGTAGATAAAATAACAGGATTTGTAAAAACTAATTGAATTCTAAAATTCATATAGCAAAATAAAGGAGCAAAGATAGGTAAATTCTGTAAAGGAAGAATAATTGGAAGGAGGGGACAGCTTTCTACCTATTATATTTCTGGGGAGGGGTAGACAGATGGATCTATGAACTGAATGGGGAAACCAGAAGGAGATCCAAGTGTAGGCAAAAAAATTATAATGTGGCATTTCTTATCAGTGGGGAAAAGATTTTTATGAAGTAGATATTGAGTTAATTCAGTGAGTCCTATGTAGGAAGAAAATTTAAAAAATAAAGTATGACTCTAATTCTTTACCCAAAAAACCAAATGGATTAAAAAAAATTAAAACATAAAATACAATCCCATTTAAAATCATGTCAAAAAAAATACCTAGGAATAAGCTTAACCAAGGTGGTGAAAGATCTATATACTGAAAACTGTAAAACATTTTTAAAGGAAGTTAAGATGATTCAAATAAATGGAAAGATATTCCATGCTCTTGGATTGGAAGAATTAATATTGTTAAAATGGACATACTGCCCAAAGCAATCTACAGATTTAATGTGATCTATATCAAAATACCCATGACATTTTCCACAGAACTAGAACAATTAACCCTAAAATTTATATGGGTCTACAAATATCCTGAATTGTCAAAGCAATCCTGTGGAAAAAGAACAAAGCTGGAGGCATAACCCTTCCAGACTTCAGACAATACTACAAAGCTACAGTAATTAAAACAGCATGGTATTGGCACAAAAACAGATATGTAGATTAATGGAACAGAATAGAGAGCCCAGAAATAACCGCACACATCTATGGTCAACTAATCTATAACAAAGGAGGCAAGAATATACAAATGGAGAAAAGACAGGCTCTTCAACAAGTGGTGTTGGGAAAGCTGGACAGCTACATGTAAATCAGTGAAATTAGAACACTCCCTCACACCATATACAAAAATAAACTCAAAATGGTTTAAAGACCTAAATATAAGACATGACACCATAAAACTCCTAGAAGAGAACATAGGTAAAATATTCTTGGACATAAATCGTTGCAACATTTTCTTAGATCAGTCTCCTAAGGCAAAAGAAATAAAAGCAAAAATAAACAAATGGGACCTAATCAAACTTAAAAGTTTTCACACAGCAAAGGAAACCATCAACAAAACGGGAAGACAACCTACAGAATGGGAGAAAATACTTGCAAATGATGTGACTGACAACAAGTTAATATCCGAAGTAAACAAACAGCTCATATTCAATAAAAAAACAAACCATCCAATCAAAAAATGGACAGAAGACCTAAATAGACTTTTCTCCAAAGAAGACATAGAGATGGCCAACAGGCACATTAGAAGATGTTCAACATCACTAATTATTAGAGAAATGAAAATCAAAACCACAATGAGGCATCACTTTACACTGGTCAGAATGACTATCATCAAAAAGTTTACAAGGAATAAATGCTGGAGAGGGTGTGGAGAAAAGGAAATCCTCATACACTTTTGATGGGAATGTAAATTGGTACAGCCACTATGGAAAACAGTGTGGAGGTTCCTTTAAAAACTGAAAAAAGAGCTACTATATGATCCAGAAATCTCACTCCTGGGCCGACATCTGGAAAAGATGAAAGCTATAATTTAAAAAGATACATGCACCCCAGTATTCACAGCAGCATTGTTTACAACAGCCAATATATGGAAAAAACCCAAGTGCCCATCAACAGACAGTTGGTTTAAAAAGATGTAATGTGTATACACACGCACATAAGTATTACTTAGCCATAAAAAAGAGTGAAATATTGCCATTTGCAACAACATGGGTGAACCTAAAGAATATCATACTAGGTCAGACAAAGACAAATATATATCACCTATATGTGGAATCTAAAAAACAATACAAATGAATCTATATACAAAACAGAAACAGACTCAGAGACATAGAAAATTTATGGTTACCAAAGGGGAAAGGGAGGGAGGAAGCATAAATTAGGTGTATGGGATTAATAGATACAAACTATTGTACATAAAATAGATGAACACCAGGGATTTACTGTACAGCATAAGAAACTATTCAATATCTTATAATAACTTATAATGGGAAATAATCTGAAAAAAATATATGTATAACTGAATCACTTTGTTGTACACCTGAAACTAACACATTTTAAATCAACTACACTTCAATAAAAATTAAAATGTAGAGGCTCATAAAAATACTAGGAGAAAATATAGTGTAAAATTAAAAATATCATATGTGTGTTGGGTCTGGGGGAGCTTGTAATCCAGAAGCCATAAAAGATTATTAATTTGATAGTTGCCCAATTTGTTTTGTATGGTAAGATAAGACAATCAAAGGGCAAAAGACAGAGATATGCTAGTTTCCTCAATACATAAAGAAGCCTATTAATCAATAAGAAGGAACCAACAAATCAAAAGACAAATGGGCAAGGTACATAATGTAGGACTTTACAAAGAAGAGCACACAAAAGACTTTTCAAAAAGGAAAATATACTTTGATCTACTCATAATGGAAAAAATGGAATTTAAAAGTGCAATGGGATACCATATTTTTAACCATCAGATTTTAATGATCAAAAGTTTGATAGCAGTGTGATGATGCAGCTGAGGAAACAATCACTCAACTATTTTGGGTATAAAAATTGATATATTCTCTGTGGAAGACACTTTGGCATTTTTATTTTAAATGTGCATAGCCTTAGAGCAATTCCACCCATATGAATTTATTATAGAGATATACTTGCATTAATACAAAATGAATACGAAGTTATTCTGTAAAATATGTATTGTTATATAATAGTAATAATGGAAGCAAAGATTTAAAACTAAATTCCATCAATAGGAGCTGGTTGAATACACATGAAACAACCATAAAATAGAAGGAAATACAGCCACTCAAAAACACCAAGGCTGTTTTATAGGTGCTGTGATGAAATAATCCCAAATACATGTTTTCATAATAAAAAAAAAAAGAGCTACAGAGTATATGTATATCATGCTACCAGTGTGTGTGTGTGTGTGTATGTGTGTATTAGGATCTATATCAACAGATCTCAAACATTTTAGTCTCCATAGGCCTTCACAATCTTAAAAATTACTGAGGACAACCTCAAGGGTTCTCAGTTGTCTTAGAAAATTCTAGAAAACATAAGAATACACAAGTAAACACTCCATTAGCTGTGAAAGTGATGACATGATCACATATTATGAAGCTTCTGGAAAATTCCACTGTACACTTGTTAGAGAATAAAAGTGAAGCAGGCGAGTCTGTTTTGTGAATAAGTTCATTTGTGTCATATTTTAGATCCCACATAAAAGTGATATCATGTGGTAGTTATCTTTTCCTTTCTGACTTCATTTAGTATGATAACCTATAGGTCCATCCGTGTTGCTGCAAATGGCATTACTACATTCTTTTTTATGGTTGACTAGTATGCCATTGTATATATATACCACATCTTAATTTTATTTATTTTTAAAAATTTTTTATTGGAGTATAGTTGATTTACAATGTTGTGTTAATTTCAGGTATACAGCAAAGTGAGTCAGTTATACATATATCCACTCTTTTTTAGGTTCTTTTCCCATATAGGCCATTACAGAGTACTGAGTAGAGTTCTGTGCTATAACTAGGTCCTCGTTAGTTATCTATTTTATATGTAGTAGTGGGTATTTGTCAGTCCCGATCTCCCCGCCACTTACCCCCTGGTAACCATAAGTTTGTTTTCTACATCTGCAGACTGTGGTTGCCAAGGGGGGAGCTGGGTGCAGGAGGAATGAATTGGGAGTCTGGGATTAGCAGATACAAATTATTATATATAGAATGGATAAACAACAAGGTCTTACTGTATAGCGCAGAGAACTATATTCAATATCCTGTGATAAACCATAATGGAAAAGAATATGAAAAAGAATGTATATATGTATAACTGAATGACTTTTCTGTACAATAGAAATTAATACAACATTGTAAATCAACTATGCTTTAATAAAATAGATTAAAAAAAGAAAAAAAGTGAAGCAGGTAAATAATGCCTTGGAATTATGAGAATACTCTTGATGTTATGGACTCCCTGAAAGAGTCTTGAACCCCAGGGTGTTCCTGGACTACAGTTTGAGAACCACTGATCTACACAAATGTGATTGTGTATGCATAGAGGAGTCCTGCATGAATATCCCAGAATGGGTAAAAATTGTTGACTCTGGAAAAAGATACTGGGAAGACCAGGGAACCCTAGTGGGCAAAAGATGTACTTTCACTGCATAACCTTTCATAACTTTTCAATTCTATGCATGTGTTAATGGTTACTTTTTTTTGTAAAGAAACTTAAGGATCTAAAGAAGTGAATTAAAATGAAAACAGATTTATGAAGCATAGAATTAATCAGAGTCATGGACTAAGACTGATGTACAAGAATATTTGTCACAGTATTATTTATAATACCATGTCCAAAAATAAAGACTGGTTAAACAAATTATGGCACATCTATACATTGTAATTCTATGCAGTCATTAAAAATCATAAATCCCTAGAATGTTCTGTGATATGGGAAAATTCTCACAATATAATATTAAGTTAAAAAAATAGCATAGGATATGACTTTGCATGAACAAAATTGTAGTAATTTAAAACAATACTGGAAGGAAATATACTAAATCTTGAGTCATTATTTTTGGGTGGTGAGACTATGGGTTATTTAAACTTCATTTTAATATGTTTTTGAATTTTCCAAATTTCCTATAAATATATATGTATCACTTTTATAATCAGAAAGAATGCTATAAAAAGGAAAGGGAAAAAATGGAAAAGATTAATTCCCAGGGCTGTGAGGGGATATGCAGCTTCTGTTATAGGTGCTGATGGAGCAGTGAAGTGTTTTTGAGGGGTTCCTGCCTCTGGTTACTAGACAAGCCTACCTAGGTTGATGAGCCCCACCTTGGTGGATGTTTGGGGACAGGCAGCACCAGCTGTGGTGGATTGGTCTGCATTGGCATGGCTTGGCTGGGGAAGTAGGTAAAAAGGGAGAGAGAGGAACCTAGTGAAATGGAGGGAGCAGTATACTTGTTATCCATTACTTCATAACAAAGTAATCCAGCCTAAAATAACAGTAAACATTATCATCTCACAGGTTATGTGAGTCAAGAATTTGACTTAAATAAGTGCTCTGGTTCAAGGTTTCTTATGAGGTTACAGTCAAGATGTCAGCTGAGGCTATAGGCACCTGAAGGCTTGACCCGGGCTGGATGATCTGCTTCGAAGGCAGATTATTCACATCTGACAAATTAGGATTGACTGTTGGCAGAAGCCCTTTGTTCCTTGCCACATGAACCTCTCCATAGGGCTTCTTGAGTATCCATACAACATAGAAGCTGGCTTCTCCTAGAGTAACTGGTCCAAGAAAGCCACAGTGTCTTTTATGATCAGACTCAGAAGTTACACACTATCATTTCCATATATTCTGCTGGTGACAGTGGTGAGCCCTATTCAGTGTGAGAGGGCAGTGCACAAAGGTGCAAATATAATGAGATGGGGCCATCTTTGAGGCTGGTTACTAGTGGACACTTGCTGTTCAAAGTAATAGGCAAGGCTTCAGAGCTTGGCTAGCTTGGCTAGTGTTCAATGGCCAAGCATTCTAGACTGGTGGAAGGTTTGAGGGTCTGTTATTGCAGAGTGGGGACTGACTAGCTTGGCCGTACCGAGGATGCTAAGCCCCCAGGAGCCATCTGGCAGAGTTTGGAACTTGGAAAGGGGAAGGAGGTACAAAGGAGACTCTTTCCTCCTGAAACTAGATAGCTCTCCCTGTTTACAGGACTGCTGTCATGTGTTCGGGGCCCAAGTATTGGTCACTGGTATTATAACCCTGCATCGTGGATACCTTGGATCAGCATGATGTAACTTTATTTTATATAAAGCCTTGAAATATCTGCAAAATATGAACAATACAGCATCCAAATTGCCTCATATGTGGAAACCTGCTGTACACAGAGGTCACATGAGACCACATGTCCAGATTTGTGGATTTGAAAATATGGTCTTTTTGGATCTAGGTTTCCCCAGTACTGGGCAAGTCCACCTGGGTATTCAGTTCACAGCAAAGAAGTGAAATCAGAGGACTCTGGGGCTTAGTCTTAATGGGATAACCCAGGTCAGTTCTGGATAGCAGGGTGAGTAGTGTTGGTGTCAGATACACCTGTGCTTGGAGAGCAGTGTCTAGGTAGGATCTATGTAAGGAGTTAGTGCCAGGAAGCACTAGTGAGAGGAAAAGAGCAAGTGTCCCAGCTTGTCTTAGTTTGATTTTCCAGTAGCGAAGTCCATCCCAAATTTTCTCAAAAAGTGAGGTGTTCATTGTAAGGCCTGATGGAAACCATTGGTTTTTAGGAGAGGGGGCATTCTGGTGCCCCACTATTAATGACTTACATGTCAATTCCACACAATCTGCTTCCTAGTTGGAGAGGGAAGCTGATTGGCTCAACCTAGACTGAGGATGGGCCTCTCTAGAGTCAGGTGTTCACTTCTGGTCTAATTAGCCATGGCCATGGCCTGTATCCCATGATAATAAGCAATGCCTACTCTTGGTTGTGGGCCCAATCAGAAGAAGGGGGAAAGGGAGGAAGATGAGCATCCATGGGATAGAAGACTGGGAACTAGTATATACATAGCTGGGCCGACAAGAGATTGGCTCGGAGAAGCTGGTCAGTGGAGAGCAGATTTCAGAAGAAGGGTATTGACTAGGGGGAGGGTCCTATAAGAACAAAGCCAAGCTCAGCCCTTTAAGAAATAAGGTATGGCTGGGCTTCCTTGGTGGCATAGTGGTTAAGAATCCGCCTGCCAGTGCAGGGGACATAGGTGAGCCCTGGGCTGGGAAGATCCCACATGCCGCAGAGCAACTAAGCCCGTGTGCCACAACTACTGAGCCCATGTGGCACAACTACTGAGCTTGTGTTCTAGAGTCCGTGAGCCACAACTACTGAACCCATGTGGCACAACTACTGAGCTTGTGTTCTAGAGTCTGCGAGCCACAACTATTGAGCTGACATGCCACAACTACTGAAGCCTGCAGGCCTAGAGCCCGTGCTCTGCAACAAGAGAAGCCACAGCAATGAGGAGCCTGTGCACGGAAATGAAGAGTAGCCCCCACTCTCCGCAACTAGAGAAAGCCTGCATGCAGCAACAAAGACCCAACACAGCCAATAAATAAATGAATAAATAAATAGAAATAAGGTATGGCTTGGTCACAGGACAAGACAAAAATAGCAGTTATTTGAAATAGGATTCAAAGTGATTAGCTTGAAAGGCAATTGATGCTAAGCCATCTGATTTTAATTCCTCCTAAGTAGAACCAAGATTGGTCTCTGCATCTGAGTAGCACTTAAAGGGGTTCAGTCACGCCTGGGTCTGAATAGGAAAGGAAGTCAGAGACAGAGGACCAGGCAGGACAATGCAGATGTGAAATGATGGATCAGATAGGACTGGCCAGTGGGAACTACCTTTTATTTTGATCATTAGGACAACTGGAGCAGGTCAATTGGATGTAATATATTGCTCAGAGATTGATCTGCCTACCATCTATCTGATCTATCACATGGACATGATTAGGCTCTAAGATACCAAAGCCTTCTCCTTGGTGCCACTAAAAGTCACAGGCCAGGGCACTAACCTGTGTTGGCTAAAAGTCAGAAAGAACTAAATGGAATGGCTACTGTGTATTGGTTTGGAGCCCTTAAAAGGTTTTTCAAAAGGACTACATTGATAACCAAATTACCCAAAGAGTTTTACTTTCATCTTCCCTAGTCAAAAAGGATATTTAAAAAGACAAGAAAATATTAGGATAGCAGCAGGTGATAAGACTAACACGTGCTAGTTGCAGTAATAGCTCACGGCCTTCTTTCCCTAATGTACTGTGTACTTCAGTAAACATGGGAATTGCTGTGAAACACATAGTGGTGAACTGTTTGCTTTGATCTCTCTTGTTTCTTCTCTCTTCAGTAAATGTGGGATTGTTTATAGTTTCCAGGAGAGAGCTGTCACTCTTTGGTATTTGAGAAGGGCTTTTTCTGTGTCTGTGCAGCCTCATATCATGCCTTGTGAGGGATGAGAGCAGACCAAGCTTTTCTGTTGTTCCACGATGACATATGAACACACTGAGAGGCTGTGCTCTCTGATGTGGCTGGGCTCTCCAGTTGGCTGTAGATCCCAGGAAAGTTAAGATCATTTTTTCTCTGGCTAACACCAGTCTTCTAGACCCTACCTGGTCTCAGTCATCTAAAGCAACACTTCCAGGTTTTCTTTTCCTTGGGAATCACTGGGGTTGTTTGTTGGGTATTTCTCCACCTTGTGGGCTCTCTCCTGATAGGATAGGTCATCGTATGCATATTTCCAGCCAGAGTTGTGAGTAGAAAGGATGTGGCATTTCCAGGTTGGAACTTTTAGTTTTCTGGTGCAAGACCCTCTAAGTTCACAATAGTAGCTGCTCCACAGCCTGGATCCCTAGATGATTGTGACGGTCAGAGCTCTCTGCTGGCCTGAGATGGATATGGCTAGTGGGAAGATTATATTTCATCATTAGTGAGATTTGTTTTGTTGTTGTTATTATTACATCATAACCTAGCTATCCTGACTGACGTACTTTCTTTACGGGAATCAAATTCTATTATTATTTATTATACAAAACTATTAAAGAAAAAAAATCACCCATAATTTGCCATCCCAATAAATCTATTTATCAATGCTTTCCTCCAGTTTTTTTTGTTTGTTTTGTATTTGTAATTTTTGCTTATTTATAGCATAGGCATAAATTCAATTTTGTATTCCAGATTTTCTCGTTTAATTTTATCAAGACCTCATGCTAGTAGGAACCTTTTCTGTTTTATTCATCACAGTATCTCTCCTTGGCACCTCATGTAAAGCCAAGCTAATAGTAGGTGCTTAATAAATAACAGTTGAGTTAATAACTCTAGCTACTTCCTTCTTAGCATGATGATTATTAGAAGGTATATTATGTATGACTGGTCAGCGATTGCAGGGTATAGATGGTCAGAGCTCAAGTCTGTCTACTAGTAGAGACACTTTTTTTTTTATAAATTTATTTATTTATTTATTTTATTGGCTGTGTTGGGTCTTTTTTGCTGTGCGCGGGCTTTCTTTTTAGTTGTTGTGAGTGGGGGCTACTCTTCGTTGTGGTGTGTGGGCTTCTCATTGCCGTGGCTTCTCTTGTTGCGGAGCACGGGCTCTAGGCACGTGGGCTTCAGTAGTTGCATCACATGGGCTCAATAGTTGTGGCTCATGGACTCTAAAGTGCAGGCTCAGTAGTTGTGGCGCATGGGCTTAGTTGCTCTGCGGCATGTGGGATCTTCCTGGAGCAGGGATCGAACCCGTGTTCCCTGCATTGGCAGGCAGATTCTTAACCACTGTGCCACCTAGGAAGCCCCAGTAGAGACACATTTTTAAAAAGAAATCTTTGTTTCGTTTTTCCTCGTTTCAGCATTAGGTTCAAACTGTTTTCCTGATTCCCTTGAAAGTTCATAGTCTCCCTCTAGTACCTGTCAGCTCAGGTCCTCTGTCTTGGATGAGACCTTTTGACTTTTGGAGAATCTCACACAGAATTCAGAGTGGACAGTGTCTTAAAACTATACATGGTTGTTCTTCTAATTTGATGTATGAGCCAAGAGAAGTCAAGGATTTTCCCAAGATCCATAGAGCCTCTGAGAAGCAAGGTTGTGGTTAAAATCCGATTTCCTGAACACAAATCCACAGTTCATTTGAATGTTTCTTCTAGGTCACACTTCCTGCTCTTGTCGCACGGTAAATTACTCTGGTTGTGAGTTTCCAAATGTCTTAGCAGTAAGTATTTTCTAATGTCTAGCTTCAGATAAACTTACTGATTTTTCTCCTACCTTCTTTTCCTTCTCTTGCTCCTCTTCCTTTTTCTCTTCTCTCCCTTTTTCCTCCTTCTTCTCTTTGACCAACTGAATGCCTGACTTAACCCTGTAGGTCTCATTCAGGTTTTATAGTACTGAGGTGTGTTTTGCCTTAAATCACACTGTCTGGATTTGAAATGCTGTTTTTATTACTTCTCTTCTTAGAGAGAATTCAAACCCCTCCTTATCTGAGTTGTCCACTTGGCCATTATCAGAAACTGGGAATTTCCTGAGGAGGGTCTTGGTGCTTTCAGTGTCCATCTTGGCCTTTTCCTTGGGTCTCGCTCCCCTTCCCCTTCAGCTTAACTGCCCAAGTTATCAACAAGGTGACCTAGAGTGCCCACCTCATTAACTGTGTCTTCATGGCTTCCAGTATCTCCTGTCTGGTCTCCCTGCTACTCCCACCCCAAACATCTCATTTTTGAGTTGAGCTTTCAGTTTCTTCCTTGTTCATCTCTACCCATTTCAGTCTGTTCCACCACACTGCATTTTCTGTCTTGTGAGGTTGCCCAGGGTGTGAGACCATGGACTTCTTAGTCAGATATCCGGGTTCAAATTCTGTAACAAATCTTGTTACCTGTGGAGCCTGTTGTTGGGAAGTTACCTTCTCTGAGCTTCTGTTTGTGATCTGTAAAATAGAGATACTGTTACTTCCCCTCATAGTGTTATTGCGACTCTTGAATGAGATAATGCATTAAATTTATTTTGATATATACTGGGCCGTAATATGTGCACAAGACATGTTAGTTATCACTTCTGCTCACACTTTTAATCTTTCTGTCTCTATTTTCCCCACTTGTTCTTAACTGCTCTTTTCCATCTCCCATGCTCTAGTTGGCAATAACATAGGATAGACGAGTCAAAATTATAGCTGTAGGCATGAGGAAGAGGCCAAATTTGTCTCAGTGAGATGTGTAAGTTTTGGAGGAAAAGAATCACTGGTTTGAATTCCAACTCTTATTTACTTGCTGTTTGACTTTGGCAGATTATTTTGCCTCTCTGAGCCTTAGCTGTTTGTCTCTGTAATGGAAATAATTTATATACCTTTCCCCAAAAGGCCACTGTGTGACGTGACACACACACACACACACACACACACAGATTCATATGTAGAGTGACCGATAGACTCTATCAGTATTCATCTCTTCCTCTTATTCTAAATTATCTAACAAAAAGAGAACATTTTTGAGATTCAGTGTGATTTAATCTATACAGAGAAGCACTTCTCGCTGTAGGGAAATTTGAGAAAATCTATAAAAGCATGCGAATTGAGACCCGTGTGTTCACTAGGTGCAAAGTCCTGGTGATTATCTGGGAAAATGTTAAACCCCTGGTGGGTATCTTAAGTTGAAAGTCTCTGCAGCCCCCTAGTGGCCATTGATTGTAGCTGATTCATAGTTATTGACAAATTCCTGGAGTCAGTTTGACTTGGACAAGAATTATATAGAGAAAAAACGGGCTGGAATGGGGAGTGAAGGGACCTGCGTTTTAGTCTTAACATTTCGAATAGAAAATTATTCTTTCACTAGTGTCCATGCCAGTCAACTATGATGAAAATCCAAACATATTTGCTCACATACTAGGAAATTATTAACCTCCATACCCTTTCCTTCCTCTTCCTTTTTCTCCCTTCTTCCCTTCCTCCACCAAGGTGGGAGCATCATTTCTTCTCTGAATCAGGTCATGCTTTGTTGCTCAGTGATGGAGATTCAGTTCCCCTCTGTGCACCAAAGATTGTAGTTTGGTCTGCGATTCTAGTGAACTACTTGTTATAAACACAGCCGTTATCCAGGTTCTGTGATAGCAGCTCAGGTGAGATGAAGGGAGAGAGGAGAGAAACAGCCCTGACTTCACAGGTGAATAAAAATGGCCTGCAGTTCTGAACTCTCACTCCCAAGGCTGTGAACAAGAGTGCCAGATCATTATTCCTTCTAGCTAAGTCACTCCTAGATATTCTTAGCCTGTTACTCGTGGAAGGGTATGGCAGAGCAGTGGTTAAGAGCACCTGAGTAAGAGCCTGGGAGGCACGCGGGGCTATGTGACCCTAGGAAAATCAGTTAAGCTCTCAGCGTCTCAGCTTCCTTATCTCTAAAAATAGGGCTTAAAATATTTACCGTGCAGACAGTAAAGGAGGTGACATATATAAGCACTATTCTGAGAAAACGCGAGGTGACTGAGGTCTGAAATATTTGTTATAGCTGAATCGCAACTCCTAGAGATTGCCAGCCACTTCCCACTCTCTCCCCAACCCCCTCCGCCCCCTCCCCCTCCCCGCGCCATTTTTTCCTGTGTGGATGGTGGGATCGCTAGGTTCCCAGGAATGCGTTCAAATAATGGAAGGGTCAGAGAAGATTCTGTCTCAGGGCCTTAATCCAAGCTCAGAGTTGGCAGTGTCGCGCTGCCCCTCCACCCTCTCTTCCGTGGTCTCCAGTTTTATTCGAGAACTGCTTTTCCGAAGTCGGACCCGTTTACTCTGTTAAATGCAAAATTAGAGAGAATGTTTGATTACAAAGGCCTCTTCCAGGCCTACCATTCATCCAAAACACGCTCCTGTTCACACAGCAGCGAAATAGGGCAGGGAGTCCGGCGGAGGGGAAGGAGGGAGAGAGGGAAGAGGGATAGAGGGAGGGCGGGGCGGGCTCAGTGCTTTTCTCAATGAAAGCCGAGGCCTCTGCAGATTTGCATAGGAAGCCGACCTCGCCGCGCCATTGGCTGGCGGGTGCGAGCGGGGCGGGGCTGCGTGGGCCCAGCCGTGCCGCGGAGTTGGCTGTCGAGCCCCGCCCCCGCCTCCGCCCGGCCTGGTCTCGGCGCGCGCTCGCGGCTCCGCCAGCTGCAAGTGGCGGGCGTCCAGGCAGATGCGATAAAGCGGCTCTGCGGGCGGCGGCGGCGGTAGCAGCTGGCACCCCCGCTGCCGCGGTCCGGAGGGTCGCGGGGCACAGAGGCGATTTCCGGCTGCCCTCCGGCCCGCCGCAGAAGCCGTGGGAGCTGCTGTTGAGTGAGAAGGGGGCAGCAAGACTCCGTCCGGGCTCTCGGGCCCTGAATGCTTTCACTCCGCGGCTGCCGCCGGGACCGCTCTGGTGCCTGAGAACTCCGAGACCAGAAGCGGGAGGAGAGCCGCAAACTTGCGCGGCGCTGCCTGAGCCTCCGCCCGCAGCGCCGGGGCCCGAGTCAGGTCCAGAAGTTTGGCGAGCGGTGCGGTCCGAAGACCTCCCGCTGCGGCGGGTCTCGGGAGGGTGTGCGAGGAAGCGGCCGGTGCCCTCGGCGCCCCTCCCAGACGAGGAAGAGGAGCTGCGAGGAGCCGGGGGCGGCTCCGGAGGCGGCCGGGACCGCAGGCACCGGCTCGGAGCCACCGTTCCCAGCGGGAAAGTTGCAGAGGATTGGAGGCCGCTCAAGAGCGGACAGACCGCAGCTCAGGCCGCGGGGGGCAGGAGAGGACGGTGCCCAACTGCCGTCTCCCTTCAGCCACAGTAGTCTCTCACGTTCCAGAGCGAGGCGAGCGACGGACGGGGGCGCGGCGTTCCGCGCGGCGCGCGAGAGCCGCAGGGTCCCAGCCGCTGAGCCCTCCGCGCTTCAGGGTCTCTTGACACGCCCCTGAGCTGCCAGCCCCGTTTTACTGAGATTCCTGCTCGCCACCTTGCAGTTGGAGGACAGGGAATCGAGTGCACACATAAGCCCCCTGAAATCAGGTGGAAGGAGCCGTTCAGGACCAACTACCGTGTGGAGCCCCTTCCCATTTTGGGGAGGGGGGGAGGCGGAGGCCGAGGCTGGATCTCGGGGAGTCGGGAGACTAGTATAAACACCCCTCTTTGGCGAGATGGGAGCCATAGGGCTTGTGTGGCTGCTGTTGCTGCTGCTTTCACCGGCAGCCTCAGGCTCCGGGACCGGAACCGAGACTGGCCAGCGCGTGGGCTCACCGGCCACGGGGTCGGCGCTGCAGCCCCGGGAGCCGCTCAGCTACTCGCGCCTGCAGAGGAAGAGCCTGGCGGTGGACTTTGTGGTGCCCTCGCTCTTTCGCGTCTATGCCCGGGACCTGCTGCTGCCGCCGCCGTCCCCCTCGGAGCCGAGGGCTGGCCGGCTGGAGGCGCGCGGCTCGCTGGCTCTCGACTGCGCCCCACTGCTTAGGCTGGTGGGGCCGCCGCCCGGAGTCTCCTGGACAGCCGGCTCCAGCTCTCCCGCCCCGGCCCAGGCGCGGGCGCTGTCCAGGGTGCTGAAGGGAGGCTCAGTTCGCAAGCTCCGGCGTGCCAAGCAGCTGGTGCTGGAACTGGGAGAGGAGGCGATCCTTGAGGGCTGTGTCGGGCCCCCAGAGGAGGCGACTGCGGGGCTGCTTCAGTTCAACCTCACTGAACTGTTCAGCTGGTGGATTCGCCACGGTGAAGGGCGGCTGAGGATTCGCCTGATGCCCGAGAAGAAGGCGTCGGAAGTGGGCAGAGAGGGAAGGCTGTCCGCTGCGATCCGCGCCTCCCAGCCCCGCCTTCTCTTCCAGATCTTCGGGACCGGGATCGGTGAGCAGCTCTCGCCAGAGCGTTTCGGGGATTTGGTTTCTTACACGCATCAATTTGCAGCCACTATCAACTAACCCCCGTTTCCAAAACCTCAGCCCGTGGTTCTTAGCTTTCTTTCCTCCTGCCACGAACCTGTTTCCCCACTTAAACTATATTTTCTCTCTGAACATAGTCACTCCCCGAGGGACTCTCCCTTCCTCCCAAGCAACCAATTTTGGGGAAAAAGTTTCCTGTTCTTTGTAGAATGACTGTTTCTACTGACTTACACAGGGTCTCAGCCAAGTTTGGATGCCCTTCTTCTGGGGCTCCTGGACAGCTGAAGTCCCTCTATTACTTCTGTGTTCTGAGAGCTTAGTTCTAGATCTCAAAACTGTTGTCCTTCTTCTTTTCCCTTTGTTCCTCTTCCTGGCCTCCACAGATTTTGGGAATGTGATACACTTTCCCAGGGAATATAGAACTCCTCTTCATATTATTGGATCTCACCCAGCTATCCCCTCCAAATGTTGGCTTACCTAGGAGTTGCCTCTTCTTCATTAATTCATTCTGCTCTCCACCTAACCCCGGGCTGCTGTCCACTCACAGACTCTTGTTCTTCCTCTCCGATGTGCTGGGAGAGCCCCAGAGGAACTAAGGGACATGGGACAGGAGGGAGCTGTGGAGGGAGTGAGCAAAGTTGTCAAGATTGTTTCCTTCAAGGGAGTCACTCTGAAGCCAGGAAGAGACAATAGTTGATTTCTCTTTCTTTCCCTGCCCCCAATTCCTTCCCTCAGTTCTTAGCTTGATATCTGCAGCAGCAGATCTGGATGACACTCTCTGGCAGGCCTGTTTCACTGCAGATCTCTCTGCTGGAGACTCCTGAAATGAGGTTTCTGTTTCATTTACTCTCGTTTTCTTCCCATATTCACTGAGTTGGGGGTATGTATTCAAGCACTTACTTCTAACTCTTCCCATAATATCCTTTGACTGGGAAAACCAGGTGGTTTTGAATGGATGTTTCTATTGTAAGACCACTGGGGAAAGGCATGTGAATAAAATATACAATGTAAATGAATGAGAAAGCACAGAAAAGAAAGCATGCCTTTTAAAAGCCTGCACAAATTTCATTGAGCAAAAAAGCCCAGCATCTTTTCTGTCATTCTCATCTTCTGAAATAAATGAAATTCTTATGCTCCACTGGTTACTAATGTCTTGTATTAATTGGATGGAAGGCATTGAAAAAAAGCCCATTGTAGAGCTACAAGTATCTCCCATGCTTGTCCCAACACACACACTTACTCCCACATACACCCGATAGTCTAATGCAGCAGGAATATTCAGAAGCTGAGGTTTCTTAGTCACTGCAGAGAAAACATACTGGTATGTGGTCCCAATGGAAAACAGAGTCTGGATGCATATTTCAGGATTAGTATTAGTGGCTTTGGCACCTAAAATGACCCCTTTGTGTTCAGTATTGGAATTTATACTAGCTCATGGTAAGAGACGGGGTCTGATAAATTTGATAGTGCCTTCTGTGAACTGAGATAGGAGACCAATACTGTTGTCTCACCACAGATACTTTTGTAAAGAACAGCTGTGCTTTAATGTTGTCTTGGCTTCTGTGGTTTATACATGCAACATTCTCTTTTAGTGCCTAATGTTTTTGTAATGGATATAAAAATTACTTCTCTGGGAATGCGGATTTTCTTCCACTTTCTTGTCTCTGATCATCTCTGGAACTTTCCCATCATTTCTTGTTAAATGGCCGTAGGCCCTAGCAGTCTAGATATTGATGATAGGCAAAAGGAGCCCTTTCTGCAGCCCTGAACTTACCTACTATAAACAGGCAGGTTGCTTGATGTTGTCAGTGGTGCCTCTGAAGAGTCACAGGCTTAATGCTTTTGAAGAATATACTCCAGTCAAGCGTTAGATAAGGAGTTGAAGCTGCTGAGTTTCATGTAGAGATTAGTGTGCTCCAGGAGCTGCTCTGCTACTGGCAGTAGGGAAGCACAGTGAGCATCCCAAGTCCTCCCTCAGCAACACAGTCCATTTGGCAGCTGGACCAAGCCCTTATGCATCATTTGACACATCTAGCAGTGCTGGTTTTAGAAAGAGCCAGGATTCTGCTATTAAAAGGCTAGAAATTTTGGCCAAGCATTTTTCGGCAGGATTGGCATCAAATGATTATTGATGGGATCAAAGAAGACACTAAGTGTAACTAGATGAGCTCCCCATGACCTCCAGAGAGACAGACAGCTTATTGAAAAGCACTCTAGGCCTTGTGGTGATCACACTTGGAACAGGCTGGACTCTCCTGCTCTGAGACATATGCTGTCTGCAGTTAGGCAGCTGGTGGTGCAGGACTGGCTTCTCGCCTTACCACTGCCTCCCCAGCCTCATTTAGATACAATCTCCACTGCAGACTCCCCGTGGAGGGAGTGGGCACACCCTTGTGGAGGGAGTGGACACACCCTTCTATATCATGTTTCATGTTTGGGACAACATATATTATTGTGGTTTCATTCACTTTCTTGTATGAAAATTGAAGCTTAGGTTCTCACACTTGGATTGATTTTGCTATTTATCATGTTTGAGGAAACGGATTTATGCTTTTTATATAGGCCGTGACTTACACAAAAGGCATTTAACGGTTCTGTGACATAGGATCTTCAATTAAGCAAAGGGAGAATAGACACAACTCAGTAAATTTCTCCCTGCTTCTGCCCAGGTAACTAGTGGTCTGGTCTAGATCTTGATGATGGGGCTATCTGTGGGGAGGGGAGAGGAGAGGATGGGTCTTCTGCCACCCCTTGTGTTGAGGGGCCTGGAGCAGTCCATTTGTCCCAGACTAAAGATAGGGTACCAAACCTGAGCACGACCATGACTAGGAATGTGGTAAAAAAATGGAAAAGCACCTAGTCAGGACAAAGTAATACCTTTGTATTGCTTGTAGTCTGGGCTGAGAAAGCAAAAGGATGTCTGAAAGGCCTTATAATGCATGACATACTAATGGCTTTTCTTCGTGGGTTGCTTTGAATTCATAAACGGGATTGACGTTTCGAAGCCTAAAGTAGTTCCTCAGAGCACCCATTCATGGAAAAGAGGTAGAGAGACAGCTCCTGGAACTATACCAGTGGTGTGCACTGTCTTGGGACAGCCCAAACCTCAGAAAAGATGTCTTCTTGGAAGCTACCACATTGCCCATAGCTCCACTTGGTAACCTGTTTTGTAGATGTTCTGACATCTTGCTTCTGCCATCCTCCAGGCAGAAGCCTAGAGGATAATGACCTGTGGGATAAGAGGGCCTGTTTCCCTGTTAAAACTCTCCTTCCCATTCCAGGAAAGGGGATATATGACTTGGGACTTTATACGTGCTATGGAGAGGCCTAAGCGATCTAGAGTAGGTGCACTACCCCGACCCTTGACCTCACATAACTGTCAGTCCCTTCCCATTTCGTTTCTGGAAAGGGCAAAGAGAGAGGGGCACGATAGACAGGAAATTGGAGCTCCCAGAAGGGATATCACTTATAGGAGGTGAATTGGGAGAGTTGGAAGTAGTCCAGAGAAGAGCAGAGAGCTGATTTAAGAGTTGAAGGGACTGATTTATGAGGAAAGATGAAAAGAATTAAATATATATGGCTGGGCTAAGTGGTGATGAAGGGGAAGCCATGGTAACAATCTACAAATCTCTGAGGAGGGAGAGTGGCAGCGAAGGAGAAGAGTTATTTAGTGTGGCCTACAGAAGTAATAGGATGCGACTCGCAGAAGGAAACTTCAGGTTGGATATCAGGGAAACCTTATTGTCTGAAATTGATATTTCTCTGACTATGCAATGGAATTCCAAAGGAGCAAAAGAGTCAGGTGAAATGTGGGTCAGACAAGCCACAGCATTCATAATTAATCAGTTCTGTGTTTTCAGATGTTGAGAAGTCGCAACAGGCAGGAGAGCTGGGATGGGGAACAGCAGCAGGAATCAGGATATTTTGAGATACAACCCTTGAGAGCCTCTGAGTATTGGTGTTTCAAGGACGAAAAGGAGATAATTGCATATGTATCTTTGAAGTCTGTGGGAAGTGCTTACAAGAAGATTGTTAGTATCCTGAAAAAAATATTTTGAAATTACTGAGTTTATTCTTCTCCGTCCCTAGCTTAAACAGTATTTCTCTGGGGTTTTTGTGTATTCAGTAGGCGGAGGAACATTCACCCTGCACTATGCATCTAAGGTGTATTTGTAGGTGTGTGTGGCCTCAAGTCATTGGGCAAGACAAAAGGTAGCTGGGTCTCAAGAAGATGAGATCAGTTCTAGGTCTGGTGAACTCCTACTGGCTACTGAAAACCCTTTGAAATGCTGAGACTATATATGGCTATTTGAAAGATGAGATTCTTCTAAATCCAGTTGATCCTTTCGCAAATTTACAAAAGAGAAAGAAAGTTCATGAGGGGTTTGTGTGTGAGATGTGGAAGGAGAGTGTTATTGTTAATAAAAATGCATGCTTTTAGAAGGCAGTTTGTGTGCTGAAGGTGAAGAGGGACTGACCTGCGGGTAGGAGAAGAGGAGAGTTGTGCGAGCAGAAGTTGCAGCCTATTGTGACCTGAAAATTTTCATTTATATGTTGAGAGGTTATGAGTTGTTAGAGGATGCAGTAGGTACTGACTAGGACCACAGATCTTGCCTTCAAATCAGAGCTCTTTCCACTAAGGGAATCGTTCATATTATAAACAACCAAGACATATAAATAGAGGAAAAGCTTTGCGTTACCTTTCTCAGAAGGCCATACAGTAAATATTTGGTGGGCAATAGCCATGACTTGAAAATGTGTCTTAAATTTTTTTTAAGTTGTTTTATTTGTTTGTTTTTTAATTGAGGAGGTGAATTTTTAAAAATATTTATTTGTTTATTTATTTGGCTGTGCCAGGTCTTCATTGTGACACATGAGATCTTTGTTGCAGCGTGAGGGATCTAGTTCCCTGACCAGGGATCAAACCCGAGCCCCCTGCATTGGGAGTGGGGAGTCTTAACCACTGGACTACCAGGGAAGTCCCATGTTTCTTAAAATCTTTAAGGCCCAGTTTCATTATTTGAAAAATGGGTATAGTAATAGTTCCTATCTCAAGATGTTATCATGAATAATAAAAAGACCTATAAGAGGATAATAGTTGATAGGAATAAAATAAATACCATACCTCAACCCCCTTCTCATCTACATTTCTGGGAAAGGCAGGCCTTCTATGATGGGACAATAGAAACTATCACCCTAGTCACTCCCCATTTCTGCTGGATCTCACCTCTCATATCTTAGGAGTTAGAAGTTAGTTGCATGGGGAACACACAGTATCACAATTGCTGCCAGCATGGCCACATTTTGCCACACATGAGGACGATTATAATTTTTCCTACAAACAGCAGCAACCCAGCATCTGGTTGTGCAGGTTGTGCGCTCTGCAATTCCAAGGGTTCCATATACATTTAGTCTAATGCTGCCATCCGAAGTTGTGCAGTCCTCATGTAGCATATTTACAATCCGATTCTTTTTTCTTCTCTAGAAATAAACCAAGCCTTAACTTTGTGAAAGTATGAAAACTAATGCTGAGGAAGAAAAAGATAGAGGCGTTATAGAACAGTAGTTTTCAGATGGTGGATCTTCCCTGAGAGTGATCTGTGCAGTCCAGGCCTCACCATGTCCACAGACATGCTGGACCACTGGTAACTCCTTTATTGTAATTAGCTGGAGCTGTTCCCTTCCTATACATTTCTAGCCTCACCATTCATTGTCAAATGGAGAGATGGAAAGCCGTAAGTGGTTAATGGACACAAGCCCATGAAAAGCAATTAAATCTTTGAAATTCTGTGGAGACACATAGCCCAGGGACATGAATAGGAGGCTGTCTTAGGAAAGTTCCTCAACCTAAAATAAGCTGTTAAGCATCTACACTGTATTTTATAGGTGGTGTTTTTTAGTGAGCCATAGATGAGCCATTGCCTCCAAAAGATGGACATGGACATCATCTCTGCTTGGGCGTAGATGACGGTGAGATTTGGTGAGGATGGTTATAGGTCCAGGGGTCATGTGGAGAGAGCTGCAAATAGAGCTAACAGGGAGCCCTGTGGATACCTTCTTCCTTGGAGACATTGCCTCGTCCTCCAATCTAGGTTGTGGCCAATGTTTCTTAACCTAGTGATGACCTGGACTCTTTCACACAGTCAGGGTGTGAGATAGGAGCAGTTAAAAGCAGTGTGGCCTGGTGGTGAGGTAGTAAGGGAGTGGGAGGTACCCCAGTACCTTTTTGGGTGAGCCAGATTTCTCAGAACAACTTTTTTTTTTCGTCAGTAAATCTTGATGAATTTTCTGGGTGGACTGTTCTGAGCTTGGGTCCCTTCCCAGGGAAATTCTGTCAGATTCATTTGGTGATATAATACAGGCATTACAGAAGGTAGGAGGCCCCAGAACAGGGCCAGAAGAGAGCTCCCTTGGAGCAGATTCACCTACCCACATGGTTAATTAAGAGTCTTTGTTCCTTGAATCGTCCCTTTCTGGCTAAGTAACAACAGGTGGCTGAAGATGTAGGCAGTCAGAATTCCCTGGAGTGAGGAAAAGGCTAAAGGGTAGGTACAAAAAAAAGTATGGAAGTAAAACAAAGGAAATCTAAGCAAGCTTAAAGGAAATAAGGCAACTAGCCAAAGGAAATCAGAAGGAAAATTTAAACCATTGGCTCTGTTTTTCTTTTTCACTTATTTATGTTTTATTCAGTTTTCATTGGAATATGGGTTCATGAGGGTGGGCAGGGGAAGAACTCCTTTATAGATCCACTTTACATTCTCAGATAATTAAAATAAATATTCTTTGGTGGACAGAACACTAGATTAGGAGCTAGGAGGCCTAGATTCTATTATGATATTTGCCTTTATTGGATTTGAAATCTTGTGCAACTCCCTTAAACTCCTTGAGCCTCTGGGGTTTTGTTCCTAAAGGAAATAATGCAGGTCTTGTCTTGACCACCTCATGGATTCGCTATGAGCGTTGTATGTGATAACCTATGTGGAAGGCTCCAGTCTGGATTATTCAGAAATAAATATATAAGGCAGTAGAAAAAATGAATATACAAGATCATGAAATGTGCTGAGATTCTTCTTTATCCATCCATGGTTTCGGCCAATCCTTGGCATTAGAAGTGGTTGTACAAGGTTCCAGACTTTGAGGCAGGCCTTAAGGTTCAGTTAATAGCCCAAGAGCACTGAAAAGGGGTTGTGTAGCCCCTCCCCAAGGTTTCTAAAGTGAAGTTCTTTCATTGAAATCAGTTTGCTCAATTCCAGACTTTTTTGGAAATGGATCTCTGGTAGTAGGACATAGGAACCTGTATTTTAGCATCAGAAAATGATTTGTTTTTTAATTAAGGGACGGCAAATACAATAAAGTGGATTGAGTGCATTGATCTTGGGTACAGCTTGATGATAATTCCCATATCCAACATCCATAAAAGCGCCACCCAGATGAAGCTATAGAACATTTCTAGCGTCCCCAGAAGGTTCCCTTCTGTTCTTTTACAGTCTGTATCCACCCCTAACCAAGGTAACCATCCTTATCAGCCATATCATCAATTAGTTTTGCCTATTTTTGAATTTCATGTAGATGGAATCATATCATTTGTACTATATCGTGTCTGGCTTTTTTTACTCAGCATGATTTCTATGGGATTCATCAATGTCGTTGTGTGTACCAGCATTCTTTCTTTTTCTTAAATTGCTGTGTTGTAATCCCTTATATGAAGAGAACACCATTTAGTTATACATTTTCCTGTCAAGGAAATGGACTTGTGTGAAATCAAAAGTAAAAGGTCCTATTCTAAATAGTGGGTAAAATAAGTAAAAGATTTGTGGTTGAAGCCCTGCTGTACCATTTATTGGCTCAAGGTTACTTATTTTCTTCTTTGAACTTCAGTTTTTCTTATTTGTAAAGTGAGAAAAATAATACCCATCTCCCAGGATTACTGTGAGAATTAAATTGGATAAGGCATGTAGTAAGCCCTGACTCACAATTGTTATTCAACAAGTGTTAGTTTTTTCCCCAGTTCTTGATTATATTTCTTCCATTGATGGCCAGAATGGATGTTTCAAAAACTTCCTAAAGCAGGGAAGGGGGGCCTTGTTACAAGTGAGGTCATTAACTCACAGAGGGAAAAGTAACAACCAAGGACCATGTAAGTTACATGCAATAACTCAATAATTTTATTTTAAATAAATAAAACAAATATTTCTTGCACTGTCTTAAAATTAACAAATAAAGTATTCAATAAATAAATAAAAAATTTCAAAACTCTTTGGTCTTATCTTCAGGTCAAAGAAGAGAGAAAAAAGTGTAGAGGGGAAAAGGTGGGCAGAAACATAACCATATTTATATAAAGAGAGAAATAAAAACAAGAATAACAGAGATATAAGTGGAGAAAGTGAGAGAGGAATGTGTAAGAAGAGGTAACCCAGGAAAGTAGAAGGCAGGAATTATCTTCTGGACACTGAGATGCATAGATATAGAAAAAGAGACCAAAAGAGTGACAGAAAGAGAAAGGGGGGAGGAAGAGGGACGGATGAGAGAAGGAATACTTGATTATTTTTGGTCTGAAAAGATTATTTTTGCCCTGGTGTCTGAACCTATGACCAACATTATGTAATGGTTATTTTCAATTTTATTGAAGTATAACTCACATACAATAAAATGCACCTATTTTAAATGTTTGATTTGTTTGATAAATATATACACCTGTGTAACCACCTTCCTAATTAGTATATAGAACATTTCTGTCAACCCCTAAAAGGTCTTTCTTGACCTTTTGCAGTGAACCCCTTATACTTTCTGCTCTCGGCAATGATTTTATTTCTATCACAATAGATTAGTTTTGTCTGTTCTAGACATTCATGTAGATGGAATCATACAGTATATCAGTATATTCTCTTTTGTGTCTGGCTTCATTCACTTAGAATTCTAACACTTTTTAAGATTATCTTATGTAGTTGTGTGTATTAGTAGTTTGTTTTTTATTGCTGAACAGTATCTCATTGTATGAACATACAGTTGATCCTTGAACAACATGGGTTTGAATGGCGAGGGTCCACTTATATGTGGATTTTTTTCAACAGTAAATACTACACAGTCTGAAGTTGGTTGAATCTGCAGATGTGGAACTGCAGGAACTGAACCCTGTTTTGGGAGGGCTGAATATAAATTATATGCAGATTTTCAACTGCAAGGAGGGTAGGGGCCCCTAACTTCTGCATTGCTTAAGGGTCAACCCTATTACAGTTTGTTTATCCATTCATCTGTTGATGGACCTTTAGATTGTTTCCAGTTTGGGGCTCTCGTGATTAAAGCTGTTATGAATATTTTGTGTATAATACAATTTTGTGGACATATGTTGTCAGTTCTCTTAAACTGATTATGGAATTGTTGGATTGTATGGTAAATGCACATTTAACATTATTAGAAATTGAAAAACAATTTTTCCAAGGTAGCTGTATCATATCATACTCCCATTAGTAATGAATGAGAGTTCTACTTGCTCCATGCTCATCCTTGAAGATACTTGGTATTGTCAATATGTGGTGGCAGTTCATTGTCGTTTTAATTTGTATTTCTATGTATTGGTTGTCTAATATTGCATAAGAAATCACCCCCAAAGTTAGTGGCTCAAAATAATAATAAATAATTTATGATCTTGTATAGTTCCTTTGAGTTAGGAATTTGGGAACAGCTTGACTTGGTGATTTTTGTGTGGAGACTCTCATGAAATTGCATTCAGATATCAGTCCAAATTGCAATCATCTTAAAACTTGACTGCAGCTGCAGGATTTACTTACAAAGTGCTTTGTTCACATGGCTGGCCATCTGATGCTGGCTATTGATGGGGACTCAGTTCTTCACCAGGTGGTCCTCACCACAGGTCTGTTGGAACATCATTGTGACCTGGTGTCTGGCTTCCCTCAGACTGAGTATCTATTGAGATGATCCTATGGTTCTTCTCCTTCTCTTTCTTCTTCTTGGTAAATATGATGAACTATAGTACTTAATTTTCAAATGTTGAATTAGCTTTAAATTCCCAGGATAAACTTTACATGGGCATGACTTATCCTTTTTGTATATTGTTGGATCAGTTCACTAACACCATGTTGAGGATTTCTGCACGTTCATGAAGATTACTGGTCTGTAGTTGTCTTTTCGTGTCTTTGACAGGCTTTAGGGTCTAGGTAATGCTGGGATCATAAAAAGAGTTGGGAAGTTCTCCCTCTTCTGTTTTTCCTGGATGAGAATTTAGTTTTTTCTTTCTTCAATTATTTTTAGTAGAATTTGTTACTGAAGCTTTCTTGACCTGGTGTGGTCTTTGCTGGAGGGTTTTTAATTACCAAGTAGATTTATTTAATAATAATTATAGGATTATTCAGATTATCTGCTTATTTTTGAGTGAACTTTAGCAATTCGTTTGTATCCTGAAAGAAATTGGTTCATTTCATCTAATTTGTTGAATTAATGCAAGTTAGGTTTTTCATAATATTCCTTTATTTTATTTTATTTTTTTATGTCTCTAGGGTCAGTAGTGATGTCCTTTCTTTTACTCTTGATGCTGGTAATTTGCATCATCTCTCTCTTTTCTTTGTCATCATTCTGGCTCGAGAATGACCAATTTACCAATTTTATAAAATTTTATGATATTTATTTTTTCTATTATTTTTCTTATTTAAATTTCATTGATTTCTGCTCTGGTTTTATTATCTTTCCTTCATTTTATTTGCCTTGGGTTTAATTACACTAATTGTTTCTAGTTTCTTAAGATCATTGATTTGAGATTTTTTCCCTCTATTTCGAATATAATCATGTAATGCTAAAATTTCCCCCTAATAACTGCTTTAGCTGCATCATACACGTTTCATTATGTTGTAATGAAATTTCACTTACATTCAGTTAAAAATATTTTCTAATTTTCCATTTGGCTTTCTCTTTGACCCATGGTTATATATAAGTATGTTTTATTTATGAATATTTGGAAGATTTTTCAGATATCTTTCTTTCACTGATTTCTAGTTAAATTCTGATATGGTCTGAGAATATATTTGTTTTGATTTCAGTAATTTAAAATTTGTTAAGGTTTATTTTATGGCCTCTGTCTTGCTGAATTTCCATGTATGCTTGAAAAGAACATATTTTCTGTTATTGTTGGGTGGAATGTTCAATCAATATCAACTAGGTCAATTTGGTTAATAGTGTTGTTCAGGTCTCTTATATCTTTGGCTTTCTATCTGTTTGTTACATGTACTGCCAATAGAGGAGTGCTAAAGTCTCCATGTTTTGCCTCGTTCCTCTTTCAATTCTATCATGTTTTCCTTCTGTATTTTGAAGGACTATTATTTTGAAGCTCTATTATTAGGTGCCTACACATTTAGGATTGGTATGTATTCTTGATAATTTGACTCTTTGATTTTATGTAATATCTTTTTATCTCTGATGATATTCATATTTTGATGTTAATATAGCCATTTAGCTTTCTTTTGATTAGTGCTTGCATGGTATATCTGTTCTATCCTTTTACTTTTAATCTATGTATTTATTTAAAGTGGATTTCTTATAGAAAACATATGGTTGGATTTTATATATTTTTTTAAATTCAGTCTCACGATGTCTATCTTTTACTTGGTGTGTTAGACCACTTGTATTTAATGTTATATTTGATATGGTTGGATTTAGGTCTACCATTATTATTATTATCATTATTATTATTATTTTCTCTGTTTTGTTTTCTTCTTGTGTCCCTTTCCTGGAACCTTTTAGTTATTTGAATATTTTACAGTTTTAGTTTATCTATTTTTTAAAATAAGTTTATTTATTTATTTATTTAATTTATTGGCTGCGTTGGGTCTTCATTGCTGCACATGGGCTTTCTGTAGTTGATGTGAGCAGGGGCTGCTCTTCATTGTGGTGTGCGGGCTCCTCCTTGTAGTGGCTTCTTTTGTTGCAGAGCACAGGCTCTAGGCATGTGGGCTTCAATAGTTGCGGCACATGGGCTCAACAGTTGTGGCTCACGGGCTCTAGAGCACAGGCTCAATAGTTGTGGCGCATGGGCTTAGTTGCTCCGTGACATGTGGAATCTTCCCAGAGCAGGGCTCAAACCCATGTCCCCTGCATTGGCAGGTGGATTCTTAACCTCTGCACCACCACTATTTTTTTGCTGCATCTCTTTGTATTATTATTTTAGTGTTTGTTCTTGGGATTTTACATATGTATAGACTTTCACAGTTTATTTTGGGCTGACGTTTTACTACTCAAGTAAAATATAGAAGGCTTATAACTATATATGTCCCTTTACCCTCGCCCTTAATATTATAGTTGTCATATGTGTTATATCTGCATAACTTAAAATCCTGCTAGACAATATTTATATTTTTTTCTTTCAGCATTTATATTTTAAATAAATTAAGAGGAGAAAACTAGTCCTTTATATTTACTCAACTATATACAATTTCTCTTGTTTTTCCTTCTTTCTTAAAGTTCCAAATTTCCCTATTTTATCAATTTCCATCAATCTAAAGAACTCCCTTTTGAATTTCTTTTAGAACAGGCCTTCTGGTAACAAATTCTCTTAGTTTTCCCCTTATTTGAATGTCCTTATTCCACCTTCATTTATGAAGACTATTTTTACTGGGCACAGAATTCTGGGTTGACAGTTCTTTTCTTTTTGCTCTTGAAGAATGTTATTCCTCTCTCCTTCATAGTTTCTGGTGAGCATTCTGTCATTAAATTGTTCTTCCCTGTATGTAGCTATTTTCAAGATTTTTCCTTTGACTTTGGTTTTCAGAAGTTTGATTATGATGAATCTGTGAATAAAATTTTATTTGATTCTACCCTCTTTGCAATTTGTTGAGATTCTTGACTTGTAAGTTTATGTCTTTAATGGTATTTGGGAGTTTTCAGCCATTATTTCCACATTTTTTTTTTTCCCTGCACCAATATATTTCTCCTCCCATATGGTACTCTAATTGCACAACTGTTAGACCTTTTGATATTGTCTCACATGCCCTTGAGGCTCTGCTAATTTCTTTTTTTCATTTTTTTTTCTTTCAGTTCTGCAGGTTGGGCAGTTTCTATTATCTGTCTTCAAGCTCACTGAATCTTTACTCTGTCATCTCCATTTTGCAATATTTTTTTATTTTAGATATATTTTTCAGTTTACATTTTCCATTGGAAAGTTTCCGTTTACCTACTGAGAACCACATTTCCATCTGTTTTGCAGAATGTTTATGTTTACCTCATGGAACACAGTTATAATAGCTTCTTTAAAGTCTTTGATAATTTCAGCATCTGATCATCTTATTATTGGCATCTGTTGATTATCTTTCTCCTTAAGAATTGGTCACTTTTTTTTGTTCTTTATATATTGAGTAATTTTAGGTTGTATTCTGGAAAATTTGAACATTAGGTTGTTTGATCTGAGACTTGAGTGTGGTTTAAACCTTAGTTTTATTCTTAAAGCCTTTGTTTTGTTGCTTTGACTCTGTCCACACATGTGCTGCTCACAGGTGAGCTGGAACCCTGGGCCAGTTTCTTTACAGAATTAGCATATTTCCTTCTCCATCTCTCTCCTTTTCCAGATTTTCCTTAAACTCACAGTTTTATGCACTTGTACTACTGAGTCACAACTCCTGCAACTAGGGTTGTCTTCAGGCAAAACAAGAAACAAAACAGGGATTCCCTCCATACTCTTTGGCCTGCAGGGGTCCCTTTTTCTCAGTCTTCTGGCATGAAAGATGTGTTTTTCACAGGGTTTCTATTCGAGTTTTGATTACTGACATCACCAGCCAAGCTAACTCTCCTGAGGGCTTCTCATGAAATGAGAAGAAAAGAGAAGAATAAACTAAGAAATGGAGATTTTCCTCCATACTCTCTGGGTCAAAGGCCCTTTTCCTGGCATTTTGGCCAGAAAGAAAGGATTTCTCCAGGCATCCTTATGAGTTGCTTTTCCAAGTTTTGATTTTCTCCTTCAATATTCCTGGCTTTATTACTTTTCAGGGTCCCTTGACATTGTTTTTTGTATTTTGTTCAGAGTTTTTGATTGTCAGCAGCAGGATAATAGGATTTAGTGAGCTTACTTCATCTTGGCAGCAGTAGAAGTTCCTTGTTCCTTTTTGAATCACTTTCCATCTACAATATTTTTCTTTCATCCATTAATATTTAATGTTGTACCATTCTTCTGTACTTAAATTTGCTCAGATTCTGTTTGCTGAAAGTGTCCTTATTTTGCTTTTATTTCTGAAGATTTTCACTGGATATACTTTTAGTTTGATAGCACTTTAGTGTTGTCCTATTGTTACATGATTTGCATTGTTTCTGATCAGAAGTCAGAAAAAAAAAAAAAAGTCAAAGACATTTTTTATCTACATTTCCCCTTATGTTTCCCTCCCCACCACCTCATGGTAGCTTTAAGGTTTTGTGTTTAGCATGGGATTTCAGAAATTTGATTACAATGTGTATTGTGGTTTTCTTTGTGTTTTTCTTGCTTGGGATTTGCTGAGAGACTCTTGGTTCTGTAGGTTTATATTTTTCATCATATTTAGAAATTTGTCAAAAATTTTTTTGATCCTTCTTCCTAGGAATCTAATTGCAATTATGTTATACAATTAATGTATTCCCACCTTTCATTAAAGGTCTGTTTATTTTTTTCTCAGTCCTCTTTCTCTCTCTATTTCTGTCTGAATAGTTTTTTTTTTTTTTGGCTTGTCTTAAAATTCATTCACTTTTCTTCTGAAATGTCTAATCTGCTGATAAACCAGATAATCTAATATATTTTCAGTTTAGATATTATATTTTTTTCAGCTCTAGAGTATCTATTTCCATTTATGTTTCTCTCCTCATTAAGTTCATGTTTTTGAAAGTCCTTGAACATATTTATGATAGTTGCTTTAAAGTTCTTTCTGAGGGAGTCTGGTAACATGGGAAAGAGCACAGCGGTTAGAATCAGATTTCCTGGGTTCAAATCTTAGCCTTAATGCCTAGAAGCTGGGCTAATCCTAGGCAAGTTACTTATTAACCCTCTGAGCTTTAGTTTTCTCAAAATGGTACAAAGAGATTATCTCTCTTGGAGGGCTGTTGTGAGAATAAATGAGATAATAACTAATGCTCTTAGAACAATAGTGCCTTGTACATAATAAGCACTCAATAAGCATTGACTGTTATAATTTTTTAAGTTCCTTTCTGTTAATTAAATTGTTTCTGTCATTTCTGTGTCTGTTTCTATTGACCAGTTTTTCTCTTGGTTAAATGTCACTTTTTCCTGCTTCTTTCTATACCTAGTAATTTTTTTCCATTTATTTATTTATTTATTTATTATTTTTTTGGGGGGGGTACACCAAGTTCAGTCATCTGTTTTTGTTTGTTTTTTTGCTTTGGTACACGGGCTGAGTTGCTCCGCGGCATGTGGGATCCTCCTGGAGCTGGGATCAAACCCGTGACCTCTGCATTCGCAGGCGGATTCTTAACCACTGCGCCACCTAGGAAGCCCAAGTCATCTGTTTTTATACACATATCCCCGTATTCCCTCCCTCCCTCGACTCCCCCCCACCCTCCCCGTCCCAGTCCTCTAAGGCATCATCCATCCATCCTTATTGGATGTTGCATATTACAAATATTACATTGTTGGGTGTGTGGCTTTTGCTGTCTTCATTTAAAGGCTGTTAACTTTTGTTTGCCAGGCAGTTAATTTACTTGCCCATCAATTTGATACTTTCAAGGATTAGTGTCAAGTTTTGCTAAAGGAGTTTAGAGGAGCCTTTATTCTATGGCTCATTTAGGTGCTGTTTTAAGATTTGGCCTTTCTAGGGCCTCCACTAAAAACTTCAAGTGTTCAGTGAGGTTCTCCACTCTGGTTATTAAGCCCTTAAAACATTTCCTAATTCTGTGTGAGCTGCAATTCTCTCGTGGATGTTTTTTTCCTGGTAGCTATTCTTTACTCAGCCTTGTGTAATCTCCTCCTATGAATGCAACTTAATACTCAGCCCAAGACTCAAGGAGACCCCTGTGCAGTTTTGTGGAGTGTTTTATCTCTCTCTCTATCTAGATGTCCTTTCTCTGATTTGCTAACGGATAATTCAAGCTGCATCAGCCTTCCAAAACTCTGCTGTCTATTACCTCAGGCTTGTGAGACTGCCATGGTCTATTTGGGTTTCTCCTTCCTGTATCAGAGTGTGGTAAATGTCTCCAGGCAGAAAATCAGGGCAGTGCTAAGGCCTACTACATTTTATTTTCCCTCTCTCAAGGATTATAATCCTATGCTACTGATTATCCAATAAAAACAGTTTTTTTTCATATACTTTGTCTAATTTTACAGGTTTTTGTGACAGAAGGGCTAATCCAGTGCTTGCTGAGTACTCCTTCATGGCTGTGAGTCTGTATGATGAATTTGGAGATCAGAGTCGTATTGACTTGTCTCCAGAGACACTATATAGATATATGTGAGAGGGCTCACCAAAGAGAAATCAGACAAAGGAATTCTTTTTATGGATATCTATAAGTTTGGACCTTTGCCTGAGGAAATGTCATTTGTTGGTTTGTTTGGTGTTTTTTTTACTGAGCACTTACCAAGCTAAATGAAATACAATCTCTTTCTCCCAGGAGGAGTTCACAACTAGTTGGGGAGAAAAGGCAGACAAGGCATGTTAATAAATAACTTCAGTGAAAGGAGGCACTTGAATGGTAAACAAATGATGCAGGTGGTTATATGGTTCATTGGAGGCTTGGAGATGTCAGTTCCTGCTGGGGTGATTAGGGACAGGTTCATTCTGTACCTCCAGATCTCAAAAACCATCCCTTTAAAGTATGATGAGCTCCACTTGTTCAGTGCATGATGGGAGGGGTGACGTTCCTCTGAGACAGGCAATTATAGTTCTGAATTTTTAGAAAGGCTAAGCTTATTACCTTCTGGCAGGGAGTCAAGTCAAAGGATATCTACTGAGAATGATGGTTTTCTTTTGGGATTATGATAGAAGTTAGTTAGAAAAAACACCCAGAAGGAGGTGATTTGAGAGGTCTTAGAGTGAGTACATAATTAGATCTGGAAAAGAGAAGGGCAAAGGACCTTTCAAGTTGGGGCAATAACACAAAATAATGCCCAGGAAGAAGAACTAGTTCGAGGGAGAAAGAGAGAGATACAGATTGACTCTGTGTGTGTGTGTGTGTGTGTGTGTGTGTGTGTGTGTGTAAGAAAGTAGGACTAGCCAGAACAGGAAGGTCTAAGGAGTATTGGGGGTTGAGGGAATGGGTGCTGAGTCAGATACTCTGAGTTAGAGGTGGGGCTGGCTTATTGAGTCAAGAATTTGCATTTGATGCCAAGAAATCAGAAAGTGTTTTGTTCTTGAGTAGGGGTGATTCACATTGGTTGCACGCTGACTGAAGATTCTTTAGGAAATGTAATTTGGTCATGAGTTTCAGGCCTGGACCACAGGGAGAGCTCATAGTTGGATTTGATACCTGAGAGACTGTCCCACTGGCTCAGGAGTGAGGGACCCAGAGACACTGAAATGTAAGGGGAAAAAAAAGGAAGAAGTCAAGGTCTAAGGTTTTGGGCTGGGGACCCTGTAGACTGGTAGTGTTACTGATAAAGCAGACAGTTGGAATGAGGATCTAGTCTGGGGGAGAGTGGTTGGCATGGTAACAGTTGTAGTGGGCATCCATCAGAGGATCAGGTTATCTGGTATGCACATGAAGTATGGAGTGGAAGTAGGAACAGGTGAGAGGTCCAGGCAGAAGATATGGATGTGGGAGCTGTTTATATGTAAGGAAGGTAACACCTAAGTTTAAGAAAGTTCATAATTAGGCAGTGGAATGGAGTCAATGATGTTATTAGAAAGAACTTTCTTACAAGGAGGAAGAGAGGCCACTAGATTATGTGTTATCATGGAAGCTGAGGGAGACAGATGTTCCAGAGATGGAGTAGGAAGTCACTGTGCTTGACCAAGAGCCTTCTGGAGAGCAGGCACAGGCACAGGAAGTTTAAAGGCAGTGCGCAAGAAACCGGAGCAAAATGTGTTTATGTAGTAGTTCAAGGAGTCTATCTGTGAAAGGAAGAAGTGACAAGAAAGAGACTAAGATGTCAGTGATGTTAGAGGATTCAGAAGAATGAAGAAAGGGTGTATTAAGGATAGATAAAACTTCTTAATTTTGAAAATCAGTAGAGGAAAAGCTAAAGAAAAGGGAGGTTTCGGGTACCAGAAAGAAAGGGGATAATTGTGTAGCAAGACCACTCAATCTAGGCATTGCAGACTCTTAAACCAGCCTCAGACAAGCCTCAGATGCCATTCCATCCAGACTTTGTCTGCTTCTGCAGTCTCTTCTTTAATAGCGTTCCTGCCATCTCATCTTTTAAAATATTTCTGGGAGATGGGGAATCACTGTTTTATGAGGCTGCCCTGCTCTTGCTGGACAGATCTGTTGGAAAAATATTTAATACTGGCTGAATTCTACTCCTCTATAACTTAATACTAACGGCAACAGCTACCATTGAACAGTTTTACACAGGTTACTGTATTTAGTCCTCACTATGATACCGTAAGGTTGATTTTATTATTATTCCCATTTTCTTAGTTATTCCCAGATAACTAAGGCTCATAGAGGTTAAGTCACTGCTCAAGGTCACACAGCTAAGGAGAGAAGGATCTGGTATGTGATCCCCAGCCCGTTGAACTCTCCCCCTATAATCTCTATGTCTTATTGCTCCTACTTGTGACTGTTGTTTGTTCCTCACGTAGTGTCCTTTCTCCAATATGAGGGTCCTTCAAATGTTTGAAGTCTGTTATCCAACATACGCTGGATAATTTCCTTTGTCTCCTCCTTTTTCTCTCTCTTCCTTCGTCTCATCTTTTTCTTTTCTTTTTTTTAAATTTTTGATTCAACAAGTAATAATTGAGCAGCTTCAGAATATAAGACACTGTGCTAGGTGAAGCACAGACAGCAGTGAATAAAACAAAGCAGGGCTTTGCCCTCATGGGGCTTATAGACTGTGGAGGGAAGCATATTGAGAGTGCAAATTAACAAATGCATATATAATAAGAAACGATGTTGAGTGCTGTGAAGGAAACAAACATTCTAGCCTCCCTCGTCAGTCTTCCTCATAAACTCTGGTTTCAGAGTGCACCCTGTGTGTGCTTCTTTGCCCCTGATGCCTTCTCCTCTTAAGGGGTGTCCTTCAAGTAAGGACAGTTTCTGCTGCTGTGATCTGACCATTGTGGAGCACATTGAGGCTCTTAACTGGGAATCCTCGTGTTACTGTAGCTTAGAGGTAGGAATGGGCAGAACCACAGGCAGGGGTGACTGAAGAGAAGACAGATGTGCAGAGGGCCATGCAGAGATGAAGGATGGAGAGCCCAGGAATGGGGCCAGATGGTCTCAATCCATTCCATGAAGTATGAGCAAAGGCCATGCTAAATAAATCACGAAGCCATGCATCCCCTTCCATTCCACAGATCCTGCCTTTCCCTTCATGCTCCAGCCTCTCTGTACCCACACATCTGCTTTACAAATGCAGCTGAGGAGGAAAGCACTGAATACGCATGTGTCACAGTGGGCAGCTAAGGTAGGAAATGTGCTACAGGGAAAGGTTTCTCCCCTTCCTCCCTTCCCTCTTTCCTTCCTTCCCTTCTAGTCCCCTTCCCTCACCCCTCCCTCCTTCCTTCCTTCCTCCCCTCCTTCTTCTTCCTCCTTCCTTTCCTCGGTCTCTCCCTCCCTTCCACCCTTCCTCCTTCCTCCCTCCCTTCCTTCTTTTCTTTCTTTCATGGTGTTAGTCTTAATACCATAGTTTGGAAGACTCTGGTTGGAGAAAAATGTCAGGATATACAAATGCAGATTTGATACATCTGACCTTTCTTCTCTTCAGAACAATAAATGTCAAATAGCTTAAAATGACAGCGGGGATGGCTAGAGATTATTTATGTCCTTAAGTATTTAGAAACATAGTTTAGACTTAAGTCTAATTTACATGAAGATTCTGACCTGTGAGAATCATAAACACTTTTAAGGAACTAGCATAAACAGTGATGTTTACATTTTAGAAAATAGAGAAGGTTTTGAGAAAGCAATCTGAAAACTCAGAATAGAATGAAGTGGTAAGTGATTCCTGAGAGATAATGAGAACACTTGATAACATCAAGAAAGTATTTTGTGACAAAAATTGTGTTTGGGTTTTTTATATCTGTGTGGTGTGGTCTGGTAGCATTCCAGAGAAAGACCCACAAGCCACATGTCCAGTCCTTTGATTAAATACAAAATATTGTATATATGCATTTTTACTTAAATCACTTATCCCCATTTTACTAAAGACATTTTATTGTTAAAACAGAAGGAGGGAGAATTCTCTTGCTCCAGCTGTGTAAATCCTGATAGAAGTATAATCCTGCAGCCTACCTCATACTCAATTATTGTCAGAAGCAGCAGTGTCCCTTTCAGAGTGGAGGCTTTGAAAGATTTTTTTTTTTTTAAGAACTATGAATACGAGTTAACCCATTTAATTCTGAAACGATGCAGCATTGCATTGGGTTAAGAAATTAGAATCTGAAGTCAGTTCTGGGTCTGGTACTCAACTCCAGAACTTATTAGTTAGACGTGCATAAGTAGTGAGACAATAACTTATTCTTCTGCTCTTGGAAGTCTCATCTGTAAAATAGAGATTATGTAACAATGGAGATTATTATAGCACTTTCTTTATAGGGTTCTTATAAGGAGTAAATGAGATAATTAAAAAAAAATTTTGTACAGCACCTGCCACATGGTTAGAGGACTTAAAATATTATTTGTTATCTTGTATTTTAGTATTGTTGTTATTTTTATTAATGAAAGGGTTCCCCTATTTTTTGTGCGTTCCTCTTTATGTCATCTTTGCTGAAATTTAGCTATATTCAAAGTTAGGATTTATCCTGTATAAAATACAATTAAGCAAAGAATCCAAAAGAAATCTTTAAATGTTGTAGACTAAAGCAGCCTAATTACTCAAAGAGCTAAAGTCATCAGAAAATCAGTGCCATCCCATTGTGCATTTCCTAAGAGTTCCATGTGGACCCAGCAAGTCTTTTCTTTATGTCTTTTTTGAATGTCAAATAATTTAATTAAGTCATGAAGATTATTTCTAAACACTTAAGGTATTTACTATAATATCTTTTACTTTCATAGCAGAAAAAGTACTTATTTTTATAATTAACTATGAAGTTTGAAAAACCATGTAAGTTGAACCAAATGTAAAATAGATGGCTAGTGGGAAACTGCTGCATAACATAGGGAGGTCAACTTGATGATGGATGATGACTTAGCGGGGTGGGATAGGGAGAGTGGGAAGGAGTTGCGGGAGGGAAGGGATTGGGATATATGTATAAATACAGCTGATTCACTTTGTTGTACAGCAGAAACTGGCACAACAGTGTAAAGCAATTATACTCCAATAAAGAGCTAAAAAAAACCCCCCAAAACAACACCCTCACCCCCACCCGGCCAAAAAAAAAAAAAAAAGAAAAACCATGTAAGTTGAGGCAGTGGAAGGAGGGAAGAGAGTTTTGGACTAGGAGTCATGGAATTAGGTTTTCATTTTAGGATGTGCTGACTTGTCCTGTTTGAACCTAGACAAATCACCTAAACTTTCTCAGTCTTAGTTTCTGTCATGTGAAATAAGTGAGTTCTAATCTCTACTATCCCTTTCCTATTAAAATTCTGTGATTGTAACCTATTTCCAAGGCTGATTTTGAAGCATTACTGGGAAGATCCTATTTCTATAAACAGTTGCAGGGTTAATTAGAATTTCACAGAGCAGTGATGGAAAATGATAACCTTCTCTGATTCTTATGTATTTGGTAACTAGCAAATTATGATGAGTTGTTCACCCCTAACGAATATGCCTAGAGACTGTAAGATTAAATAAATTTATTTTCATTTCCACCCCAAAGGAAAACCGAAGTTATTTGGGTGCTTTTCTGAATATGTAGTAAGCTTACTCAAGGTGCTCTCTTCTGGTTTTCTGTTCTGTCAGGGACCAGCTGTGAGGACAAAGGCAATAGATAGGTAGGAAGATAGAAAGATGAAAGAAAGAAAGAAAGAAAGAAAGAAGGAAGGAAAGAAAGAAAGAGAGAGAGAGAAAGAAGGAAAGAAAGAAAGAAAAAGAAAGAAAGAAAGAAAAAGAAAGAAAGAAAGAAAGAAAGAAAGAAAGAAAGAAAGAAAGAAAGAAAGAAAGAAAGAAGGAAAGAAGGAAAGAAAGAAAGAAAGAAAGAAAAAAAGAAAGAAAGGAAGGAAGGAAGGGAGAGGGAGGGAGGGAGGGAGGAAGGAAGAAAGAAAGAAAGGTAGATAGACAGATCAATACTTAGCTGTTTACCTACTTTTATACATTAAAAGCTGCACTTCTTCCTTATTTGGATAGAGTTTATGTTAAGGATGGGATTGAGAAATAAGGGGGTGTTTGACTCATCTATCTCAGTATGAGGGATAGGAGGTGTTCAGTAAAAACTTCCTAAATTAATGGAGGAACAAAGAATGATGAAAATATGGTATATGAAAAGGACTACTTGAACAGATCCTTTCCATCCTTAATAACGCATGCCCCAATGAATACAGTGTGTGTCTTACAAATTCATTCACTCACATCTTTAAAAAACTTTTTTTAAATTGAGGTATAGCTGATTTACAATATTATACTAGTTTTAGGTGTATAACATAGTGACTCAAAACTTTTACAAATTATGCTCCATTTACAGTTAATACAAAACATTGGCTATATTTCCTGTGTTGTACAGTACATCCTTACTGCTTATTCATTTTATACATATTAGTTTGTACCTCTTAGTCCCCTACCCCTCTCATGCCACTCCCACCTTCCCTCTCCCCAGTGGTAACCACTAGTTTATCCTCTATATCTGCGAGCCTGTTTTTCTTTTGTTACATTCATTAGTTTGTTTTATTTTTTAGTCTGCATATATAAGTGATAACATATAGTATTTGTCTTTCTCTGTCTGACTTCACTAAGCATAATACCCTCCAGGTCCATCCATGTTGTTGCAAAGAGCAAAATTTCATTCCTTTTTATGGCTGAGTAGTATTCCATTGCACACACACGTGTGTGTGTGTGTGTGTGTGTAATATATTCCACATCTTCTTTATTCATTCATCTGTTGATGGGCACTTAGGTTGCTTTGATATCTTGGCTATTGTAAATAATGCTGCTATGAACGTTAGGGTGCATGTGTCTTTTCTTTTTTTTTTTGTATTTTTTTTTAAATTTATTATTTTTTGGGGGGTACACCAAGTTCAATCATCTGTTTTTATACACATATTCCTGTGTTCCCTCCCTCCTTCAACTCCCCCCCCACCATCCCTCGAGTCCCCCCCACCCTCCCCATCCCAGTCCTCTAAGGCATCTTCCATCCTCAAGTTGAACTCCCTTTGTTATATAACAACTTCCCACTGGCTATCTGTTTTACAGTTGGTAGTATATATATGTCTATGCTACTCTCTTGCTTTGTATCAGTTTCCCCTTCACCCCCCGCCACCCCCCCAAACCTCGAGTTCTCCAGTCCATTCTCTGCATCTGTGTCCTTGTTCTTGTCTTGTCACTGAGTTCATCAGTACCATTTTTAGATTCCATATATGTGAGTTAGCATACAATATTTGTCTTTCTCTTTCTGACTTACTTCACTCTGTATGACAGACTCCAGGGCTATCCACCTCATGACATATAGCTCCATCTCATCCCTTTTTATAGCTGAGTAATATTCCATTGTATATATATGCCACATCTTCTTTATCCATTCATTTGTTGATGGGCATTTAGGCTGCTTCCATGTCCTGGCTATTGTAAATAGTGCTGCAATAAACATGATGGTACATGTTTCTTTTGGGATTATGGTTTTCTTTGGGTATATGTCCAGGAGTGGGATTACTGGATCATATGGTAGTTCTATTTGTAGTTTTTTAAGGAACCTCCAAATTGTTTTCCATAGTGGCTGTACCAACTTACAGTCCCACCAACAGTGCAGGAGAGTTCCCTTTTCTCCACATCCTCTCCAACATTTGTGGTTTCCAGATTTTGTGGTGATAGCCATTCTGATCGGTGTGAGGTGATACCTCATTGTGGCTTTGACTTGCATTTCTCTGATGATTAGTGATGTTGAGCATCTTTTCATGTGTTGGTTGGCCATCTGTATGTCTTCTTTGGAGAAATGTCTATTTAGGTCTTCCACCCATTTGTGGATTGGGTTATTTGCTTTTTTGGTATTAAGCTGCATGAGCTGCTTGTATATTTTGGAGGTTAATCCTTTGTCCATTGTTTCATAGGCAACTATTTTTTCCCATTCTGAGGGTTGCCTTCTAGTCTTGTTTATGGTTTCTTTTGCTGTGCAAAAGCTTTTAAGTTTCATGAGGTCCCATTTGTTTATTCTTGATTTTATTTCCATGATTCTAGGAGGTGGGTCACAAAGGATCTTGCTTTGATGGATGTCCTAGAGTGTTCTGCCTATGTTTTCCTCTAGGAGTTTTCTAGTGTCTGTCCTTACATGTAGGTCTTTCATCCATTTGGAGTTTATTTTTGTGTATGGTGTTAGGAAGTGTTCTAATTTCATTCTTTTACATGTTGCTGTCCAATTTTCCCAGCACCACTTATTGAAGAGGCTGTCTTTTTTTCCATTGTATATTCGTGCCTCCTTTGTCAAAGATAAGGTGCCCATATGTGTTTGGGCTTACTTCTGAGTTCTCGCTTCTATTCCATTGGTCTTCCTTTCTATTTTTGTGCCAGTACCATACTGTCTTGATCACTATGGCCTTGTAGTATAGTTTGAAGTCAGGAAGCCTGATTCCACCAACTCCATCTTTCCTTCTCAAGATTGCTTTGGCTATTCGGGGTCTTTTGAGTTTCCATACAAATCGTAAGATTTCTTGCTCTAGTTCTGTGAAAAATGCCGTTGGTAATTTGATCGGGATTGCACTGAATCTGTAAATTGCTTTGGGTAGTACAGTCATTTTCACTATATTGATTCTTCCAATCCAGGAACATGGTATATCCCTCCATCTGTTTGTGTTGTCTTTGATTTCTTTCATCAGTGTCTTAAAGTTTTCTGCATACAGATCTTTTGCCTCCTTAGGCAGGTTTATTCCTAGGTATTTTATTCTTTTTGTTGCAATGGTGAATGGGAGAGTTTCCTTAATTTCTCTTTCTGCTCTTCCGTTGTTAGTGTATAGGAATGCAAGAGATTTCTGTGCATTAATTTTGTATCCTGCTACTTTACTAAACTCATCAATTAGTGCTAGCAGTTTTTTGGTAGAGTCTTTAGGGTTTTCTATATATACTATCATGTCATCTGCAAAGAGTGACAATTTTACTTCTTCTTTTCCAATTTGGATTCCTTTGATTTCTTTTTCTTCTCTGATTGCTGTGGCTAACACTTCCAAAACTATGTTGAATAACAGTGGTGAGAGTGGACACCCTTGTCTTGTTCCTGTTCTTAGAGGGAATTCTTTCAGTTTTTCCCCATTGAGAATAATGTTGCCTTTGGTTTCTCATATATGGCTTTTATTATGTTGAGGTAATTTCCTTCTCTGCCCATTTTCTGGAGAGCTTTTATCATAAATGGATGTTGAACTTTGTCAAAAACTTTTTCTGCATCTATTGAGATGATCATATGGTTTTTATCCTTCAATTTGTTGATATGATGTATCACATTGATTGATTGGCATATATTGAAGAATCCTTGCATCCCAGGGATAAACCCCACTTGATCATGGTGTATGATTTTTTTAATGTGCTGTTGGATTCTGCTAGCTAGTATTTTGTTGAGGATTTTTGCATCTATATTCATCAGTGATATTGGTCTGTAATTTTCTTTTTTTGTGACATCTTTGCCTGGTTTTGGTATCAGGGTGATGGTGGCCTCGTAGAATGAGTTTGGGCGTGTTCCGCCTTCTGCAATATTTTGGAAGAGTTTGGGAAGGATAGGTGTTAGCTCTTCTCTAAATGTTTGATAGAATTCTCCTGTGAATCCGTCTGGTCCTGGGCTTTTGTGTGTTGGGAGATTTTTAATCACTGCCTCAATTTTCGTACTTGTGATTGGTCTGTTCATAGTTTCTATTTCTTCCTGGTTCAGTCTTGGAAGATTGTATTTTTCTAAGAATGTATCCATTTCTTCCAGGTTATCCAATTGATTGGCATATAGTTGCTTGTAGTAGTCTCTCATGATGTTTTGTATTTCTGAGGTGTCCGTTGTTACTTCTCCTTTTTCATTTCTAATTCTGTTGATTTGCATCTTCTCCCTTTTTTCCTTGATGAGTCTGGCTAATGGTTTATCAATTTTGTTAATCTTCTCAAAGAACCAGCTTTTAGTTTTATTAATTTTTGCTATTGCTTCCTTCCTTTCTTTTTCATTTATTTCTGCTCTGATCTTTATGATTTCTTTCCTTCTGCTCCCTTTGGGGTTTCTTTGTTCTTATTTTTCTAATTGTTTTAGGTATAAGGTTAGGTTGTTTATTTGATATTTTTCTTGTTTCTTAAGGTATGACTGTATTGCTATAAACTTCCCTCTTAGAACTGCTTTTGCTGCATCCCATAGGTTTTGGGTTGTTGTGTTTTCATTGTCATTTGTTTCTAGATATTTTTTGATTTCCTCTTTGATTCCTTTAGTGATTTCTTGATTGTTTAAGAGTGAATTGTTTAGCCTCCATGTGTTTGTATTTTTTGCAGTTTTTTTCCTGTAATTGATATCTAGTCTCATGGCGTTGTGGTCTGAGAAGATGCTTGATATGATTTCAATTTTCTTGAATTTGCCAATGTTTGATTTGTGACCCAAGATGTGATCTATCCTGGAAAATGTTCCGTGTGCACTTGAGAAGAAAGTGTATTCTGTCGTTTTTGGATGGAATGTCCTATAAATATCAATGAAGTCGAGATGGTCTAATGTGTCATTTAAAGCTTGTGTGTCTTTATTTATTTTCTATTTGGATGATCTGCCCATTGATGTAAGTGGGGTGTTCAAGTCTCCCACTATTATTGTGTTACTGTCGATGTCCCCTTTTATAGCTGTTAGCATTTGCCTTATGTATTGAGGTGCCTCTATGTTGGGGGCGTAGATATTTACCATTGTGATATGTTCTTCTTGAATGAATCCCTTGATCATTAGGTAGTGATCTTCCTTGTCTCTTTTAATAGTCTTTACTTTCAAGTCTAATTTGTCTGATATGAGTATTACTACTCCAGCTTTCTTTTGACTTCCATTTGCATGGAATATCTTTTTCCATCCCTTTACTTTCAGTCTGTATGTATCCCTTGGTCTGAAGTGGGTTTCTTGTAGGCAGCATCTAGAAGGGTCTTGTTTTTGTATCCATTCAGCCAGTCTGTGTCTTTTGGTTGGAGCATTTAATCCATTTATATTTAAAGTGATTATTGACATGTGTGTTCCGATTACCATTTTCTGAATTGTTTTGGGTTTGTATTTGTAGGTGTTTTCCTTTTCTTGTGTTTCCTACTTAGAGAAGTTCCTTTAGCACTTGTTGTAAGGCTGGTTTGGTGGTGCTGAATTCTCTTAACTTTTGCTTGTCTGGAAAGCTTTTGATTTCTCCCTCAAATCTGAATGAGATTCTTGCTGGGTAGAGTATTCTTGGCTGTAGGTTTCTCTCTTTCAGGACTTTCAGTATATCCTGCCATTCCCTTCTGGCCTGCAGAGGTCTGTAGAAAGGTCAGCTGTTATCCTGATGGGTTTTCCCTTATATGTTATTTGTTGCTTTTCTCTTGCTGCTTTTAATAGTTTTTCTTTGTGTTTAATTGTCATTAGTTTGATTAATATGTGTCTTGGTGTATTTCTCCTTGGGTTTATTCTGTATGGGACTCTGTCCTTCTTGGACTTGGTGAATTATTTCCTTTCCCATGTTGGGGAAGTTTTCCACTATAGCCTCTTCAAATATTTTCTCAGACCCTTTCTTGTTTTCTTCTTCTTCTGGGATGCCTATAATTCGAATGTTGGTGTGCTTAATGTTATCTCTGAGGTCTCTGAGACTGTCTTCTATTCTTTTTATTCTTTTTTCTTTTTCCTGCTCTGTGGCAGTTATTTCCCCCATTCTATCTTCCAACTCACTTATTCGTTCTTCTGCCTCAGTCATTCTGCTGGTTATAGCATCTAGAGTATTTTTTAATTCAGTTATTTTGTTATCCATTGCTGTTTGTTTTTCTGAGTTCTTATGAACTGTTTCTTGTACTTTCTCTATTTTGTTATCGAGATTTTGTATCATTTTTACTATCATTACTCTAAATTCTTTTTCAGGCATTTTTCCTATTTCCTCCTCATTTATTTGGTCTTGTGGGTTTTTTTCCTGCTCCTTTGCCTGCATGGTGTTCCGTTGTTTCCTCATGGTTGTCCAAACTTTTGGGGTTGCTTGTTCTGGTGTTAGACGTGTTTATAGAAGACTGTCCAAGCCTCAGACTAATGTTAATATTTCTGTTTCCTTAGAGTCTCAGCTATAAGTGTCCTTCTACTCACCTTGTGTTTTTTTGTATTATTCTGTGGCCAGCAGAGCTTCCTTTATTGTTTATCTGTAAGCCTCGGTGTGTGGGGAGGGAGAGGGTACAGTAGTGGCTCCTTCCCCTGGGAGTGAGTGAGCAGTGGCCTACTGTTGTTTCAGTTGGGCTTGGAGGTGCCTGTTGCAGAGGGACACTGGTGGCTCAGGTATAAACAGAAAGTCTCAGAGTTGGGTCTCTCTCGGGGTTTTTTTTTTTTTTTTTTTTCTCTGCAGCCTCCCTGCTGCTGGTGTTCCAAGGGGTTTTAATCCAGCCCCTCCCAAGTGCCTGAGGGTACTTGTTATTCCTGAGCGCGCAGGTGGCCCACAGGGCATCTCTCCACTGCCTGTTGCAGAGGCACTGAAAGAGAGAAAGAGGCTATGGCCGCGGCTCCTCCCCCCGGCCCGTGAGGCTGCAGCATCCAGGCACCATCATGGCCGGGCAGCTCTCAGGGACTGGCACTCCTCACCGCGGACCTCTTCCCTCTTGTCCTCTCGGTCCATCACCTTTACTGGCAACAATGTTTCTCACCCTGAACCAGCTCTCCGGTTCCCACGCTCCCACTCCTGGAACCTCTGTTCAGCTGTGAATCAACGTCTCAGTCCGGGAACGCTGAGCTGTGGTGCGGACCCTCCGAATGTTTCTCACTCCCTCCCGTCTGCCACAGCTCCGCCGCTTCACCCTCTTTGAGCTGTCGTAGATGCCTCCCTACCGGTTGTGTTGGGCTCCTTGCGGTCCTTTCTGGTGTCCGAGGTCATCTGCTGGTGTTCAGTTGGTTCTCTGTGGGAATTATTGCATCTTTTGGTGCATTCTCAATGCATCTGTGGAGAGGGATGCATTCCACATCCCTCTACTTCGCCGCCATCTTTTTCTCTGCATGTGTCTTTTTAAATTAGTGTTTTTGTTTTCTTCAGATATATACCCAGGAGTGGAATTGCTGGATCATGTGGTAGTGCTAGTTTTGGTTTTTTTGAGGAGCCGCCACACTGCTTTCCACAGTGGCTGCACCAATTTACATTCCCACCAACAGTATTTAAAGACTTCCTTTTCTCCACATCCACATCATTCGCTAATTTTGGTCTTTTTGATGATAGCCATTCTGACAGGTGTGAAGTGATACCTCATTGTGGTTTTGACTTGCATTTCCCTGATGACTAATGATGTTGAGCATCTTTTCATGTTCCTGTTGGCCATCCATATGTCTTCATTGGAAAAATGTCTATCCAGATCTTCTGCCCATTTTTTAATTGAGTTGTTTATTTTTTGATATTGATTTGTATGAGCTGCTTATATATTTTGGATACTAACCCCTTATGTTTCATATAATTTGCAAATATTTCTCCCATTCAGTAGGTTGTCTTTTTGTTTTGTCAATGGCTTCCTTTGCTGTACAAAAGCTTTTAAGTTTAGTTAGTTCCATTGGTTTATTTTTGCTTTTGTTTCCTTTGTCTTAGGAGACAGATCCAAAAAATATAGCTATGGTTTATGTCAGAGTGTTCTGCCTGTGTGTTCTTCTAGGAGTTTTATGGTTTCTGATTTACATTTAGGTCTTTAATTCATTCTGAGTTTATTTTTGTATATGGTGTGAGAAAATGTTCTAATCTCATTGTTTTACATGTAGCTGTCCAGTTTCCACAGCACTACTCATTAAAGAGAATGTCTTTTCTTTATTGTATATTTTTGCCTTCTCCTAGATTAGTTGACCATAAGTGCATGGGTTTATTTCTGGGCTCTTTATTCTGTTCCATTGAACTATGTGTCTGTTTTTGTGCCAGTACCATAGTGTTTTAATTACTGTAGCTTTGTAGCATAATCTGAAGTCAGGGAGCATGATATCTGCAGCTCTGATCTTTCTCAAGATAGTTTTGGTGATTGGAGTTCATTTATGTTTCCATAGATATTTTAAAATTATTTGTTTTAGTTCTGTGAAAAATGCCATTGGTATTTTAATAGGGATTGCCTTGAATCTATATATTGCCTTGGATCATGTGGTCATTTTATCAATATTAATTCTTCCAGTCCATGAATATGGTATATATAATACTTCTTAGTGGCTTATTGACTCTTTCCTTAACTTCAGTGTCCATTCAACAGATAATCATAGAGACCGCTTATGTGTTTAGAACTCTGTAAAGTCCTATAGGGTAAAAGACAATAATTATAAAATGTGGTCCCTGACTTTAAAGAACTTATAGTTTAATAAGGAAGACCAAAAATATGGGATTGGAGTCAAAAGTTGGAGATTCAAGACTTGACTCCAGCGTCAATTAGCTTCATGATCTTCATTTAAGCTCTGTTGAGTCCTAGTGAAGGGCAGGGGATGATTCTAATCTCACAGGGTTGTTGATAGGCTCAAATAAGATTATATATGTATAATAGTTTTCTGTAAAATTGAAAGCTCTATTAAACATGACACTAGCTATTTAATTAGAAATAACACAAGAGGGTGTAGACATAAAGGCTAAGTGCGTATTCCTGGTGGGCAAAGAACAGTGACTAGGGGGTTCGTGAGTAGAGACTTCCTGATAGAGCTGAGGCTTGATGGGTCCTGGAGATGAGTAGGGAGATAGTCAGGGTGAAAAAGGGAGACCGTTTCAGGTGGGGAGCATGGAGCGTGGAGCATGGAGTGAGGGATGCTCAATTCAGTTTGATTAACTCGGCCAGTCATCCTCGATTACCTAATATGAACCTCATGCTCTACTGAGACCTCTCTGTTTGGGGAAGAGATGTTGTGTGGGAAAGTACAGTTGGATGGAGAAGATGAGATCAGGACATGACAGGAGGCCCTTGGAGAGCAAACAAAAGTGTTCAACCTCCTCATAGCAAGAAATAGGCAGCCGTCAATAGGTCTGACATAAATAGCATTTTAGGAAGATGAAATTGATAATGGTGTGCAGTCTGGATTAGTATTTAGAGACTGGAGTCGGTAATCTAGGGTAGAGGGTGGGGGAAGATTTGAAAAGTGAAATGGTGAAGAAAAGTATGAATCCAGAAAAACTTAACACACTTTGGTGTCAGAGGCAGAAGAGGAAAGAATCCAAGTTTTTCTAGAACTTTTTGCCAGTAAGATTAAAATAACAATGGTTCATTTGATAGGAAAGAAGGATTGAGGAAGAAAAGAAATTTGGGAGGCAGAGTTGAGTTCCGTTGGCACATGGGGAGCTGAGATTACAGCCAACTCTGGGCAGCAGCATTCTGTAGGCAATTGGAAGTGTGGGACTAGAACTCATGTAAGCAGTCAGGGCTAGGCATGGGGATTTGGGAATCATCAGCACAGAGACTTATAAATTATGCACTTTGCTTAGAACTTAATTTCATGTTTCTTAGAAGATAAGAGAAATGAAAAGCTTGCTGAATTATGGATTATGCAACTGTATTACAAGTAATTCTCCTTACCCCCCTCCCCCCCATCTCCCTGATGATTTTTGTGTTCTGCTTTTCTCTCTGGTCCACTCACCCTTCCCCTAATACTTTATAAGCTGAGGAATACAATAACCTCTATTTCTGTCAGATCAGAAGATTGTCAGTGAAGAGATTAAGGTGATCGGGAATGTTCACCAGAAAATATGATGATCCTCTTGGCACCTTCTCCAATCCTTCAGAGATCAGAGGGATACAAACTTTCTCTAGAGGAAAGCAACCATTTATATTTATAGGAGGAAATGTTTAAAGAGCTAAATTCTCATTTCCCTGGACAGCCCCGTTGTTTGATTTGCAGCTTTTCTTAACTAAAGCAGTGATTCTCAGCAAGAGACAGAGCTGTTTGGCAGATAATGTAATCAGATGAAGTAGGGTTTTCAGACCTGGTGGATAGACTTGAAGTTGGGACTCTTGGCACTCAGCTTTCATTTGTGGTTTGAATTGAGTTTGCACGAATAGCAAATACAGCACTCAGAAGTTGAATTCTCTTTAGTTTATCCTCTTCCTCGTCCCCTTCAATGGGAAAAATTTCCCAGCAATTTGCCTGGATGGTCTCAAGCATTACCTGGTACAGAGAGTATCGACTTGACTTTAGATAAGGTCATGACGAGGAGGAGGAAGTTGGAGAAATAAGACATGGTGCTAACATTTATTGACCATCTGTTATATGCCAGGCACTTTATAGTCATTCTCTCATTTAATCTTCACAGCTGCAAAAGATGTATATTTTAATCTCTGTTTCACAAATGAGGCTCTGAGGGGTTATGTGACTTGCCCAAATCATGCAATTAGTAAGTGACTTAACTGGGATCAGGATCCCCTAACTGGGATTAGGTTTCTAAGCCTGAATGTTTCTTTCTTGTTCCAAGCTTGTGCTTCCTTCCCAGCCCTATTATAAGGAAAAATTACTTTTTTAAAAAAACGCTTGATTGTAATTTTACAGTTCTCAGGTCCATATATTCTGCAGCTAGGTCATTCATTTCCCTTATCCCTCTGCCTTTCCTGCTTTCTCTTTTGTCTCTCCTTCACCTATCATAGTGGGATGCCCCCTTCTCTCCTTGCAGTTCTCTCTCTTGACATGGACAGGTTGAAGGATGAGGCAGAGTGGTAAGGAAATACAGCACCAAGTCCTTCATTTTTCAGGACATCTTGTGTATACTTTTCATTGACCTTCTGGGGAGCCTGGTCAAGGGCATGTGGATACTACAGTTTGGCTGCATTACAGCTTCTGATTTTCATGTTGACTGTGGACAGACATTGATAGAAGTAACAACTACATACAAGGTACCATAGTGGGTGCTAGAAAAATTACTTTGAAGTGACTAAATTGAAATTTCCTTAAAATTAAAAAAATGTATTTAAGTATTGCGTATTTAAGAACTGTGGGCCAAGGATAAAGGAGTGGGGAAGAGAGAGGAGCAGGCAGCACTTCTTCTTGGAAGCTAACAAGTTCCTGGGGATAAAAGGCAAGGACAGCTTGATGTGTGGCCCTGGCCACCTGCCCTGGTCTACTACACAGTTGCTGCTTGGTCCATAGCCATCAAATATCCAGGGCTCTCTATTAGGCAACCCATTTTCTCTGGCATCCCTTGGGTGGCACTCCATGCAGATGCTCTACTCCCCTTACCTTTTCCTCCTCCTCTGAAATCTAATACATGAATGAATGGGTGAGTTGGCCTACCCTTAGGGTAGATATATCTGGGCAAGACCCATTTTCTGGGCAAGACAGGGAAACTGGAATGGGCCAGGGCCCCCCCAGAGCACTCCCAGGGCAGCTGCGTGTTGACTGCAGCCTTCCAGAGAAGTGTTGCTAGTAGTGAGGATGTCAGGTCAATGAGGAGGCGAGGCCGGCTGGGAAGAGGAACTGAGATGATGCACAGGAGGCAGCCACCACAGCACTTGGCATGTGGGAAGTGCGTCACAGGTGTTATTTGTACCATGATTATGCTTGTTCTCACTGAGATCAGTTAAAATGCTTTTGTCTGCAAGTCACAAAGAACCAACTGAAAGTAACGGAACCATCTTATATAATAAGTCAAGACTTGGTGTGTCTCTAGGCTTGGTTAATTCAGGAGCACATGATAAACTAAGGGAATCAAGTCCTTTCTGTCTTTCCACTCCGCCTTCCTCAGGGTGGCTGCAGAAGCTCCAGGCACCTTCACATGAAGCTGAAAATGGGCAAGAGTTTGTCCTTTGTTCCATCATAAGAAAAAGGAAGACTTTTCCAAAGGCTGCCAGTGGCTTTCCCCTTGTGTCCCATTTGCTCGAGCTACCTCACATAACTATGCTTAAATCCAGAGGAAATCCAGAGGAAATAACACAGTCACATAGTCTCAAACTTGACCTTGCATCAGAATCACTGGGAGGGCTTTTTGGAACAGACATTGCTGGGCTACGTCCCCAGAGTTTCTGAGTCAGTAGGTATAGGATAGGGCCTGAGAATTTGCATTACTAACAAGTACTCTGTTAATGTAGGGGCCACACTTTAATAACCACTGGCTTAAACTGTTCAGCAGCCTTCTCTCAAGTCTAGAGCAGTGCTCTTGAAGTACATAGATGTCCCAAACCTGATCAGAGTTGAGGCCCTGTTAGCAAGACGGAAGAGGGGGAAATGCCTGCTGGGTAGTCACGTCATCATTTTTAATTTTTGGAGTTATTGAAAGGGCAGGAGTTTTCATATAAGGCTCTTGATTCCCTCTGGGTCTTATCTTGTAGAGGGTCTTTCATTTCATTTAGGTCAACCCCAGAGAGTATCTGTGATTACCAATTTCTCCAGTTGAAGACAGGAGAAATTTCACTGTCGTGCTCTTACATAGGCTCTTGGACATCAACTATTAAGATTAGCAGGCCACTGGAGATAGCGGTGGTTGCTTCCCGCACCCCCCCCCCCCTTCTTCCCCATCCTCCTCATCGTCTTCTTCCATCTTTTTTGTCCCTAGAAACGTCAGTGTCATATGAAACTTACATTTCAGAGGGCCAAATTGTTCCTTGTCCTGCAATGTGTCCAGCCCACTTTGGGGCTGTGCAGCTTTTATGGCAGCAAAGGCTGAGGGCCTTACAGCTGGAATCTGAGCAGTCACAGGCTTAGTCATCAGGGAGCTTGATCCTGTGGTTACTTCTAAATGAACGCTCATTATTGATGCTAATTGAACTTGAAGTTAATGAAAAAAGATTATTTTATAGGGCTTAAGTTGAGGCCAAAATTGTTATTACAGGTTAATTATTCTCCTTAAAAGGCGCTGTTACAGCCATGATTGTTTTTTATCAGCTTTTTCTCTAGTGCTGAAAGAGGTTTCTTCGAAGGCAGATTCCTGATATAATTATTCACCTCATCTAATTCTTAATCACCTATCATTTCTCTCCAGATAAAGGTTAATCAAAGGTGTGTGAATTGGATATTCTGCCTTAATTGCATTTGATCAGTTTCAAAGAAATCCTTTTTTCTTCCATCTTTGCTTAGAAATGTGGCCTTTCCCTGTGCTTTTACACCTAAAACCTAGAAGAATGAATCAAAATAGGCTCACTGGGTGAAATGGACCTTTTCTGCTACTGGTGGCAGCAGGAGATGGACAACTCTCGATATGCCTGGAGCTAGGAGAGGGTGTGGGAGAGAGATTCTCTGTGGCTCTGTTGTTGGGAATCCACAAAAACTAGGTCTTCTGTTATTCTTTCCCTTCACTTTCCTTCCCTCTTTTTTTCACATCTTTTTATATGGGGTTTAAGCCTTCAACATATGAGTTTGGGGGCAACACATTTCGATTCATGTTGACACCCAGTTCACCACCACAGCTCTGTGCTTTTGTCAAGCTATTTCTTCTTCTGGCTGCCCTTTCCATTCCTCTTCAACTGGGGAAATGCTTCATACCTCAAGTCTCTGCTTACATGTGAACTTTTCCAGGGCACATAGGCTCCACAGTCCTCTCCCTGCCTCCTTCAAGAGATCTGCTACCTCAGAGCTGTGACTGCATGCCTTGCCTGGCTGTTTCTATGGCAATGTCTGTGTCTTCTTGCGTCCCCTCTGCCCCTCCCATAACCCCATTGCAGGGAACAGTTTGCGGACCCCATGGGACATTTAGTATGTGCCCCTTACTTCAGAACTGAGAGACATATGCCAGAATCTTCTGTCAGCAAACACAGGGCCTGTGAAATGCATAGAAGGCCAGGGAAAGCCACAGACCCGTAACCTGTAGCCTGCCCCGCTTTTTCACTCCTGCCACTGGCAATACTGGAAAGCCACTGCCTCACTGCTATGGTCCTCCTTTCAAATGCCCATGGGCCATAAAGAAAGTCCTAGGAGAGCCAATAACCTGGCTGAGAAACCAGTAATTAACTGGATTGAGGCTCACGATTAACTGCTGAATTGAGATGGTGAGGGACCTCTTGAATTAAGCCTCTGGAAGTACTATTAAAATGCAAATATTATCTTGAAGGAGTAAAATAAGAAACTATGGCCAATCATGCAATACTCATTTACAGAGACCATGATTTCTTTTCCACATTATTTAACGAGTCACCCAGTAGGTTTCCGAAGGAATGGTACAGGAGCTGGACCACGGTTTAGGCAGGCTGACGGCCACGACACAGGGATTCTAGGAGCTGCAGCTTCCATTCTCAGTTTTTGTCTCTTTGCCAAGACTTTCAGTCATATAACTTTCAACTCACAGCCCATTCTCTTTTAGAGCAAAGCTTTGTCTTTTAACCCTTGTTCACATGGTGTCTTTCAGAATGAAAAAAGATCTCCTAATGGAACCCTGATTCACTCCTGTGTGGTCTGCCTCCCAGGTTGTCACTCATTCACAGTGCAAAATGGCGAGGAGGAGGCTATCCTGAATAATAACTTTCAGCACTAATTAAGGTTTTAAATCATCTTAGAGAATTAGGATCAACCAGCAGCGCTGGTGTGTGCCCCTGTAACTTGCCAACCCCAAATCCCGCCTTATCTCTAGGCATAAAAGCCACATTAAGTTTTAAGACCTGATTCAAAAACGCATTATGGATAATGATGACACCTTGATATTAAGTCTTCAGAAAGGAGCCTGGGTATATGACTCGACATATTAAGGTTTTACCACTGATAGAAAGCTGTTATGGCTTCCATTGATTGTTAAGCAAATACTGTATCTTTCTATAGAAAATAACTGACCCAAAAAGTGCATTTTAAGAGGAGTATGTGTAAGTAGTGTGTGCGTATGTGTGTTTGAACCATTGCCATACTTAAATATTGGCATTTTCCCTGTCTTCCTCCAAATGGAAAAGCAAAATACTTGAGAATTTAAAGGGAGTTGTAAGTCAAAGAATATATTATATTAAAAAAAGTGCTTAGGGATCAGAATGAAACATTAGATAACATTAGCAGACCCTGATTTTTTAAAGTTTTAGAAGATAATATCCTGGCTAGAAGTTATGCTACTTGGGTTCTCATTGGTCTCTTACTAATTAACTAGATGATCTTAGATAAGTTATTGAGAGTTTAAGAGCTAACGCTTTGTTGATTATTTTTTTATTGTGTTGTGTTGTGTTTTGTTTTGAGGTTAGGTTTTGCCTCCATTTCTCATATAACCCCTCCTAAGCAGCCCTATGAGGGAGGTATGGACGCTTTTCCCGTTTCTCAGAGGCTTAGAGAGGTGAAGTCACTTGCCCAAGTGGTAGAGCCTGGGCTCTTGCTCAGGACTCTCAGACCCCCAACACCCACCATCAGCCACCATGCTATGCTGCTGTCTTGAGTCTGACAACACCATCCACAATGCCACTACTCACTGAGTGCCTACTGTGAGCCAGGCACGGGGAAGTGGACGGAGACAGATGTGGCCCCTGTTCTCAGAGTTTGCAGATCAGGACAATTAAGTTCTCTCTGGGTTTCTTGATCTTATACTATAAGAAAATAGTTCAGGTCCTTGATATCCCTTCCAACCTGAATGCTTATGAGCATTTAAACTATTTGCAATGACTTCTAGTCTGCCATTTCTCTATTAATATTATTAGTCACACACTTTTATTGGATGGCTGTCATGTTCCAGGTGCTCTGCTGAGAGTTTTTATAGGATTATTGAATTTGGTCTTCATACCAGTCCAGGGAAGGACTGCAGATGAGGACATGGAGGCTCAGAGATGTCACCTTGGCGAAGGACGTTTCGTTTATAAATGGCAGAGCAGAATTTGAACCTAGCTCTCTTAGCCCCATGATCTACCCCATGTGAACAACTTCTCAAGCAACTGCTCTTGAAATTTAATAAGCTCCATTCATTTAAATGAGCTAATTCCTATTACTACAGATATCGTGAAAACAGAATTCTAGGTAACTGAGCAAGCTGGAAGCCTGGGCAGCAGCCTGCTTATGATGGGCAGCACTGGACACCAGAGAATTCAGACCTGGACAGCTTCAAACCTGGTGTTTGGTTTCTTTGAAGCTGAGAATGAACCTGGAAACCTTCACAGCGGTGAGTTAATATTTCACCATGTTGAATTGAACTGGGGAAGTTGTTAGTTATAAAAACAACAACAACAATAGCAAAGGACTAATATTTATACACCTCTTTATAGGTTCCCAAGCCTTTTCGCATCCATTATCTCATTTGATAAGAAGAAAAGAATAATGGAATGAGTTGGAAGCCTACAAATATATAAAATGATATTGAGTCTGCCAAAGAGAAACTCAGAGCAATGAGAAAAAGGAGCAGGGTCACTCGTCAGAGGTAGACAGGCTTATCTTTAAATACCTGATCAGGATGGTGGCTGAGCAGTAGATAAATGTAAAAAGACCATGAAGCTGAGAATAAATGGAGCAATCTCTTTCTGAATGGAAAGCAGCTGAAATTCCAGAGCCAGGGAAGGGGAGGGGTGGAAATATTCAGAAATTATGGCCTGAGAAGAATCCCTAAAGCTGTCAGGCAGCAGGGGATGAGAACAGCCCATCAGGAGTGGCCTGTAATAGATGGAGCTGTAAATCATAGGGAGAAGCGTTATGGCCATCACAAGGCAGTGCTGTGCCTTAATGGGGAGTGGACTGGAAGGCTTTATGAAAGCTGGGTCTACCTGGCTCTGGGCATGATGGAATTGACCGTGTCAACCTTGGGAAGGCTCAAAATTCAACTCACTTTTAAAAATGGGCCTGAGGGGTTGCTTAGATTATTCTGAAGACCCAGAAGTCATTTTTTCTCTCACCCAAGAGCTTATTTAAAATAAAAAAGATTACATTTTGTTGGGAAATAACATGTGTGTGGGAGCAAGGAAGAGCTTCTAGGTATATAGGCTTCTATGTGTTTGAATTCCATCAGTCCTCATAGAAGCAGTCTGGAGTGGTGGTGGTGGTAGGGATGGTCTTGGTTCCAAGTCTCAGACAGGCCACTTACCTACCAGTTATGTGATCAGTCCCTTCAGCTCTCAGCCCTCAGGTTTTCTCAGCCTCAAATTCATCATCTTTAAAATGGGGACAGTGATATCTCAATTATAGCTCATTGTGAGGATCAAATGAACTAATGATTGTAAAAAAGTTGACATAGGGGCTAGTGCAGAGTACATTATCAGAAGCCATTATTTGAGAGGGAAATAGGCATATCTCTTCATACAGGAATGAAAATCAACAAATGAAGAGTGTAGTATAAATCCTTCTCTGAGTTATGCTGCATAAATAAATTCAAACTCTTGTCGCTTTACAACATTTATGTATTTCTCATTCATGCTGCCTGTTGGTGACATGGGTGGCTGCTACAGTCTGCTCCAGGCTGTCAGTAGATTCAGATCTTCACCACACATCTTCTCGTTCTGGGATTCAGGATGAAGGGGCACCTTCTATCTGAGCCTCAATACTCTCATGGCAGAGGAAACAAGTGCAAGAGAGTTCCGACAACCTCTGCCTGGAGCTGCTACCTTGCCACTTCTACGTACATTCCAATTGTCAAAGGAAATACTAGGCCAAGGCTAACATCAGTGGGGCAGGGAAGTATATCCTCCCATGGTAGATGGGGAGGGGAGACTAAATATTTGCAGGACAGTAACAGAGTGCACCTCAAGGGGTGTGCTTGGGACCATGGCTGTGTGTGCAGCCATCTAACTGTGTCAGGAGATTGCCTGAAATCAATCAAGCCACTCTGTACCTTGTTAGGTGAACTGTGGACGTGAGGTCAGAGAATGGGCTTTTGTCGTATCTTGCTCTTGGCTCTCGCGCTGTGTGGAGAGAGGCTGGCTGTCAGGAGGGCTGTGCCTGGGTTCTCCCTACCACTGTTGCCCTCAGATCTTACTGCATCTGTGGCTCCACCTGTGACATGGCAGTGACTTCCCTAACCAAGCCCTTCAGCTCTCAGCTTTCTGGTGGCAGTTCTGGGTCTGTGTGAGTTGATGGTGAGGGAGTGTTTCCCTAAGTAGTTGGATGTAAATGTTAACACTTGTTCCCAGGCAGCATCAGAATTCAGTGGTTTCTTATAGTTCTCCCCAGAATCATAAAATGTCCTTTTTTATGGGCCTCAGACTTGTCATTTTCAGCTGAGATTGGTAGAGTGATCTCCAAGGCCATTTCCAATTTCTATGGTCTTTGACTACGATGATTTGACAAGTGTTTAGGAGGCATGTATGAAATACTTGATCTGAAACTTCCCAATGTAGATAAGTGTTAATGGCAACACTGTGCTCATTAAAGCTGCGTTGCATTACCCACATTATTATAAAAGGGTAATTGTCACCCAGCATCCTCTCCAGGTCTCCTGTTACCCTGAGGTGCTTGTTTCTCCTTTCTTCTTTCAAAAAATCTGCTGCAGAACTGCAGGGTATCACTCAGGCATGCACGACTGATCATTATTTCCATTTTTGGAGGAGGTGAATCTTTACCTCCGAAGGTAAAGATCATGGTATTTCAAATACCATGATGTCACAAGCATGAAGAGGAAGACACTTAGGGCAGGAAAGCCCCCTTTCTTCCTTTTTCCCAACTTGATAAGTATTTATAGAGCTCCAAGCCCCGTGCTTTCATTTATGTTGACTTACTTAATCCTCACAAAATCCCCCTGAAGGAAGTCAATATCCCCATCTTATAGATGAGAAAACCTAGTTCCAAAGAAATGAACCTACCCACAGTCACACAGCCAGGAATGGGAGATCTACAAACTTAGGTCTATTTGACTGCAGTTTCCATCCCCCTTTTATTACATTTTGATGAGATGTGCACTGAACTAAGATTTGGGGGCCTCTGTCCAAGACTTGAGCCTGCTGCTGGCGTGTATGGCCTGAGACAAGGCTCTGACAGTGTGGAATTGAGGCAAGGGAACATTTAGCTACTAGGAGACCTTTGTTTTCAAATCCAGTTCACAGTTTATTAGTTCAATGACTTTAGATTAGTTACATTTATATAACAGGACTTAGGATACCACCCTGCCCACCCCACTGAGATTCTGGGGGAGTCTGAGGACATAATAAATGTGAAAATACTTTGTAAACTGTTTAATATTATTCAAATATAGGCATTGGTGGTGGTTCTCCTTAGAAGGAAATGTTAGAAAAGCTGACTGCCACTTTCCTTCTTAAAGACAGGTTCAGCCTGAAAAGGAAGTCTTATCCTGCAAAATGTTTGTTTTGAGGATTCCAGGATGCAAGAGAAGGAGTATCAAGTCTGTAGCTACTTTGTAGCAGAGAGAACAAAAGATAGAATTTCAAACTCACTTGTAGAAAACCCAGTGCACAGAAATCCAGATCTCCACCAAAGGCATTAGGGGACTCACGCCCAGGCTTGTTTGACTTGGAAACTCCCACTTTTTCATCCTAAAACATTGCTTAGGCTAGGAACTAACAGAGGTTACCAAAGATGACATGGTCCCTTCATTCTAGTGACATACAGCCTGATTGGAGCAGAGAAAAGACACACGCAGAATGGCTAAATCACAGTGCAGAGTGGCATGGGGTATAAGGTCTATCACGAAAGTGAATGCCTAGTTAAGATAGAGGGTGGAGCTTGCTTCTCTCTGACTGTACGTAGGTGTTCTGTGTTCCACCTATAAGTGTAATGGCCTAGAAATACTTGTTTAGAGGACTAAAAATCTTGGGATGTGTATGTTTTTGGAAACATTGCTCTATAATATGTTTGTAAAGCACCCTGCTGTCTTCTTTCATCAGCTTATTTGCACAGTAGAGTCCAGCAAGAGCTGATTAGCTGGTTGTTGTTTTTTTCCTTTAAGAAGCTGTGTCATATAGAGGTGAAATGACTGCTTGGTCATCCAGGCCTAGGAGTACTTGAGCCCATCTTCATCAGAGAGTCTTTACCTTGCCTGGTCATCTGCCTACTTTGGTTCTTCCCTCTCTCCCTCCCTTTCATTCTGTCTCACTCTTTCTTGATAGATCTTGACCTCTTTCCTTATTTTCTGTCTCCCTTCCACAGAGAAACCATTGTACAGCTCTGAAACCATTTGTTCTATTCAAATGTGCTTTTAAATGTTAACATAGTAAAAAGACAGAACTTTTTAAGAGGAGGCTGCCAGATTAGTTTTTATTCAAAGTCACTTTTTGGTTTAAATTAACTTCTACTGAGTAATTTTCAAATTGTGTTCAGAGATGGAGATGCTCCTACTTTTGATTCCATCATAGCTACTCGTTTTCATTAGTCTTATACATTGAGATTCTCTTAGGACTTCATTTGACAAAGTGTGTTATAACAGACAGCATGCAAATCCCTCTTTTATACCAACAGTGAGTTTCCCAGGAGTCAGTAGGAAATGCTAGGATAGGATGTTAGGGGAAGATTTTTCTAATGGTAGTGAAACCATCTTAGAAATTGACATGTAACTTGGTATTTTTTCCAAGTGGTTTTCAAATGAAAGTATAAAAGATGCAAAGATTGTGGGTATAGTAAGAGGAAATCCTTTTTGGGAAATTAATAGGAAGTCACACACATGTCTTGAACTTGACTTCTGTGAAATTAGAGTGCTCCAGAGCTACTATGGCATACTGAAAGAAGCATTTATGATTTCTTTTGGGTAAATTACAGCATGTTTCAAGAGCACTGGTGCCTGTGTGCCACTGAGTTCTGAACTATGTTCAGTAACTGAAACAGCACAACTCCTGGAAGTTCTGCACAGGATAAAACCTGTGCTTATTTTGGTTGAACAAAGGGCAGAGTCCATTAAAAAAAAAAACAGGTGCTACAGAGATGGTAATTTGTAAAGTTGAGAGTTAGTCCAGAAGTTGCCATATTATATTCTAGAGGTTTATATTTCTTTGAATCCTGCTCTGAATTGTATCATTTCTTTTTTTTCTTTTCTTTTTTTAAATAAACAACAGAAATTTATTATGCAAAGTTCTAGAAGCTGGAAGTCTAAGATCAGGTGCCAGCACAGTCCGGTGAGACCTGACTATTTTTTTTTTTATGCTCTTTAGTGGAGTATAATTGCTTTACACTGTTGTGCCAGTTTCTGCTGTACAACAAAGTGAATCAGCTGTATTTATACGTATACCCCATATGTATCCTTTCCTAAATAAGAAAATGTAAGTTAGTATAGTTGTGTTAACATTGATCTTAGCTAATACAGAGGTTCCTTGATTGAACTGAGTGCTCAATGCCTCCAGGTCCAACCCTCCACATCCAGGAATAGCCATGATAATTGGGACATTGACTTGTATGACCAGAACCCAAGGTATCACTATTTATAGGTCAGCAACTAGCTGAGTCACAGATATTGTTTGAGTCTCCGAGAGGTGATAAACCACCAGTGAGTCCTCTTCTCACAGTCATCGTTTTGGATGTGTTTCTACTCAAATGAATGGTGGAGGAAAATGTACCCAAAAGGCTTTATGATTACCTGACCTGACATCCTCATTTACCAGAGGTTTTCCCTTTAGCCATTTTAAGCTCCCTGTGAAATTTAGACCCAAGGATGTTTCTTTATTTTGAACTAAAGGTCTTTGAACATAGCAGCCCTTCCAGTAAGCCTGAGATAAGATTAGAGGGCTGAGTTCTAAATTAAATGAAACTACCAGAGAATGAGACAACAGAAATAGTAACAGACTGGAAGGATTTGGGTGCAATGGAAGATGCAACATAATGGGTTGTCAAAATCTTTTCTGCTCAAAGTACAATGTATGAAAGGGCAGTATTTACATAACTCAGAAATTTGTTAAAAATGCAGAATCCTAGGCCTGATCCCACCCCTGCTAAGCCAGAATCTGCATTTTTATAAGATTCCCAGGGTGGCAGTTTAAAAATTGGGCCCCAAATCTTTGATACTTTCATTGAGAGGTGGGGAGTCTATATTCCCTCTCCTTGAATCTGGACAGGCTTGTGACTGTTTTCACCAACAGTTAATTATTGCAGAAGTGACCCTGTGTGAACTTCTGAGAGTAGGTCAGAAATGGCCGTGTAGTTTTCTCGATATGCTCCCTGTGGGAGAAACTAGCTGTCATGTAGGAAATCTGAGCACTCTTAGATAGTCATGAAGGCGCATTGGTAATCTGTCTCCACTAAGCCTAGTCTTCCAGCCACCCTTGCCAAAATGCCAGACATATGAATGAAGCTACCATGGACCCTCCAGCCCATCCACCAGCTGAATACCACCAAGTGACTCTAGTTGGTGCCCCAGGGAGTGGAAGAGTCACCTAAGCCAAGTCCTGCCTGAATGTCTGAACCACAGAATTCGTGAGATATAATAAAATGGTGGTTGTTTTAAGCCACGACATTTTTGTGCTAATTTGTTACCTAAAGTGTGTCTGTACCAGATGACCCGTATGCCCAATAAAATTTGAGATGCACAGACAAAATGATAACCATAAATCACTCAGGGAGGCATTGAGAGAAATGTCAGATGCTGGGGTGGGTTAAGATGCTCCTGATTTCAAGTGGGAATGCTGCTCTTTCAGCCTTTCTCTTCTTGTCTTTACTGTGTAAACCACAGCAAGTCTTATAATAAGAATTTGAAAACTGACATCTATTGTGTCTACACTGCCAAGCATTGAGTTAAGTGCTTTACTGTGTTACATCAGCTACTCTTTATGCAACCGTGTGAGTAAGGTCTAATTATTCCTATGTTATAAATGATGGAACTGAAGCAAAAGAGGTTATATAACTTGTTCAAGGTAAACCACCCAGAAGGTGAATGTAGGTCTCTTTGATTTGAATTTCTCTTGATAGCACATGGTTTTTCTTTTCATGGCACATGGTTGAGATACATTTGCCCTCAGGCCAGACAATGTACTGTCAGCTAAGGGCACTCCTACTTCCTTCTATTCCCTCCTGGGAGGAAATGGACATGGCTGGTACCATAGCCTGAGTTTTGAGTTTCATCTTTTTTATATCCAGTCTCTGATGGAGGGGCTTATGAAGACCAAGATGCAGGTAACTAGAGAGATACAGGACGAGGGTGCTGCGCACATGTTGAGTTGTTTTTACGCAACAGGTTCAAATATAATTAATTGGCCTAAGAGAAACTTCTGTCTCAACCTTCAATGAGTAAGTATATCTGAGCCTAGTTTTTAACCCCATTGAGTTGGAGCTTCTCTGTATTCATCTCTTGGGAGAGAAATGTATTTCAATTCAGCATCTTCTACTGAGTGCCACTGTGTGTTTGGTGCAATGCTGGCACGGCTGGGGATGGCATTTCTGTGATGAAAGAGACTCAGCACCCCCCTCAGGACCTTCTCATCATGCACTAATGAATATCACTGGGGAGAGGCTAGAGGATGGACACAGTCTGGGAAGGACAGGGAAGATTTTCTAGAGAAGTTGGCCCAGGATGGGCCTTTGCAGATTTCACCAGACAGAGATGGGGTTAAGAGCATCCAAGGAGGGGGATACTTAAAGCAAAGGTCTCAAATAAGGAAAAGGCCAGAGAGATTGGGGAATGGCAAAGAGACCTCAGTGGGTAGAGTTAGTTTCAGGCCTTGAATTGTGTGTGTGGATGGGGGAAGGCTAGGATGGGGTATCCCCATCCTGTTGACCTTCCTAGCAAGGAAATAAGGGATTCTTATTTTTTTGGCAAAATTCCCTGTCAATATCAACAGTAAGCTTACTTGTTTTTCCCATTTGTTACCAAGGAAAAATGTTTGGATATTAGCTGGAACTGCCAGATTCAGCAAATAAAAATACAGGATGCCCAGTTACATTTGAATTTCAGGTAAACATGTTCCATACAATATTTGGGATACACATGTACTAAAAATTTATTCTTTATCTGAAATTCAAATGTAACTGAGTATCCTTTATGAGGCAACTTTAGTATTAGGAAGACATAAATAGCCCCTTGGATGTAGTGAAACCTACTTGGTATTGTCTAATATTTATAAATAGGTGAAGTTTCTATTTAACCCAGTGTAATAGTTTATGTCAAGACATCATGTTTTGTTTATACATTATTTTTTGTTTCTTTTTTTAAAACGACCTATTCACAATCTGCCACTTGGTTTCTTCCTGTCTGTCTTTATTCTCTTGATTTTAACACTTCCAAATCTGACAGCCAGTTCTGGAAGGTGTTCTGCCTCAAGCTAAGGTTTGCTATGAGGGGATACCAAGGCTCTTATATTGATAATCCTTCATTACCTTTTGCATTTCACAGCAGACTTGGAAATGTTTATGTATTTAGACAGCCTCAAAAAGTGTCCCTGTTTGCAGACAGACGGATTGGGTGAGGGCTGTGGTGTGGTTGGAGAGTCTTCACCAGGCTCAGGATCAGGAGACAGGAAAGGGCATGCCCCACCCCCGGAACGCACTGGAACGAGGAGCCTCTAATTTTCCCTCCAATTTGATGGCCATAGAAATTATAGAGAATTTTGGGTTTGGGACCTGAGAAAGGAGAGGAGGATATGCAATAAAGATAACGGTGAGAGTGATTCATTTTTACCTGGAGAAGTTGAAGAGGAAGTGGGAAGGTGAGGAATTAGGAAAAGTTTCATGGAGGAGGTGGCATTTCAGCTGAGCCTTAAAAAGTCAGGCAGAATTTTTACCCCATTTTTGCCTGTGGAATCTCATCCACTCTCCCAGTCCCATTGTGTTACTTTGTAAAGACTGCAACAGCCCTACTTGTAACAGCACAGGGGGGAGTCAGGGCAACAGCCAGCAGCCTGTTGCGTCTAGATGACCTGGCAGGGGAGCCCGCCCCATGGGCACAAAAGTTTGCCGTGCCCGACAGTGCCACTGTGTCCTTTGCTCCAGAGTCAGAACAGTTCAGCCCCATGTATCTTCCGTGCTTCCTGTAACATACAGAAATGCTGCTCTTTGAAACTTGGTAAAAGCACCAACCTGCCAATCAGAAGAGGGAAGATCATAATTAATGATAATAGCCCTGTTTTAATTATAGCTATTTAGCAAGTTAGCAGAACAATACCAGTAACACAGCTCAACTGATTGAGTCAGGAGCAGCCTGCTGTTTCTCTTGGCATTCACGCGGTGCCCCTGGAACTCTGTAAGGCTTCCTGTAACTGGAGGGATTGAAAGTGAGGACTAAGCAGTCTGCAGCTCCCTTTAACCCAGAGAAGCCTTTCTTCCTTGGTCTCTTCCAGACAATTAGCATCTCCTGCCAGGTGCATCTGGCTTGAGTCGGTGGCCTCTGAGGCTGCAGGGTTGAAGACAGACCCACATTCTGTTGGGGTAGAGGCAAGAGCTGTGTATGCAGACCCCAGTGAGGCCCCTTGTGAACCATCCATACTTGGCTCAGCTCTCTGTCCTGGCCAGACTGAGAATTCTAGAAAAGTAGCCCTGGAAGGGACCTTAGAGAACCTCTAATCCAGAGACTTTCAAACTTCTTAAGGTCAGAAGAGCTACTCTACTTGAAGGGGAGGGTGAGAATGCCCCCAAAACCCTGCTCACTCCACCTCTATCTTGCCTCTTGTTATAGCTGCCTGGGTGCTCCATGGAAACCTTAAGACTCCTTGAAGAAGTTGTTCATCACTGTCATTTTTAAAACTGGGGGACCAGAGGAAGTACAGCTTTCCTACATCTAAGCAATTAGATACAGGAGGAATTAAAACCCAGATCTCCTCCCTCTCAGGCATGTGCCCTTCTAATAAACCCACTTTAAGCTACTCTTTCAGTGCTGAAGATCCAAAACCATGTATCCATAGATCCCCAAGGACCTATAATAGAGGAAAGGAGGAGCCTAGGTGGGTCTTGGGATGGATGGCTTTTAAGCTGTGTTCCACAGTGGATTGGAGAATCGTTTTGTGTATGTATGTGCGACACTTAATGGACACCCTTTTTTCTTTTTTGAGAAGAGGATATATAGTTTTCATCATATTTCAGCAAGATTCATAATCCCCAATATTTAAGAACAAAACCCGAGCCCTTGCTTCTTTTCCAGATCATATCAGCACACCCTCCTGCCCTGGAGCATATCAGTCTTGCCAGCTGTTTTTTCCTATTTCACAACTAATTCCAAGTGACCACAACGCAATGGAGAGAGAACCTGACAGGCAGCAAAGGCATGGAGCAGAATGGAGAGGAGCAGTTTCTTCCCCAAGGCTGCCAGGGGGAGATTGACTCTGAGAGATGACAAAGTGGCCTTGTCATTAATGAGACAGATATCTCTCCAAGGATGGGTCTTCAGAAAAGACAGCACTTCCCCGATCTCTTCTGACAAGACCCAGCCTTTAACAGATGCAGAAGAAATCTATAGGATGTGGTTTCTTGGATCTGCTTTAAATCTGCCACCGCACATTGGCAGTCAGAGGAAATCATCACAGGTGATAAAGAGTTGGATTAGCATCAGATGACTATGAAGTAATAATCGGTCCCTTAGAGATAATTCAGGCGGCCTTCCTTCTCTGAGAAATTCAGCCGGTGAAGTTTCGGCCTTGTTAGTTACCAGATTTACAGGAAACTTACTGGCTGCTTCTCACCAAAGGGAAGAGAAATTTCTCCCTAAATGGCTTTGGCCTGACTATCTTCCTTCCTCTTCTGATTCATAAGTGGGCATGTGTTTGTTTCTAAGGAATGATGACTCTGTTGCTTTTGGGAGCAAAAAGACAGAATAAGCTGATGCATTATAGTCACCCTGTCTTTTTTTTTTTTTTTTTTATTATTATTATTTTATTTTATTTTTTTTTGGGGGTACACCAGATTCAATCAACTGTTTTTACACACATATCCCCATATTCCCTCCCTTCCTTGACGCCCTCCCCTCGATTCCCCCCCACCCTCCCTGCCCCAGTCCTCTAAGGCATCTTCCATCCTCGAGTTGGACTCCCTTTGTTATACAACAACTTCCCACTGACTATTTTACAGTTGGTAGTATATATATGTCTGTACTACTCTCACGCTTCTTCTCAGTTTCCCCTTCACCCCCCGCCCCCTCCCATACCTCGAGTTCTCCAGTCCATTCCCTGTATCTGCTTCCCTGTTCTTGTCACTGAGTTCATCAGTACCATTTTTAGATTCCGTATATGTGAGTTAGCATACAATATTTGTCTTTCTCTTTCTGACTTACTTCACTCTGTATGACAGATTGTAGTTCTATCCACCTCATTACATATAGCTCCATCTCATCCCTTTTTATAGCTGAGTAATATTCCATTGTATATATATGCCACATCTTCTGTATCCATTCATCTGTTGATGGGCATTTAGGTTGCTTCCATGTCCTGGCTATTGTAAAGAGTGCTGCAATAAACATTATGGTACAAGTTTCTTTTGGGATTATGGTTTTCTTTGGGTATATGCCCAGGAGTGGGATGACTGGATCATATGGTAGTTCTATTTGTAGTTTTTTAAGGAACCTCCAAATTGTTTTCCATAGTGGCTGTACCAACTTACAGTCCCACCAACAGTGCAGGATAGTTCCCTTTTCTCCACACCCTCTCCAACATTTGTTGTTTCCAGACTTTGTGATGATGGCCATTCTGATTGGTGTGAGGTGATACCTCATTGTGGCTTTGACTTGCATTTCTCTGATGATGAGTGATGTTGAGCATCTTTTCATGTGTTGGTTGGCCATCTGTATGTCTTCTTTGGAGAAATGTCTATTTAGGTCTTCTGCCCATTTGTGGATTGGGTTATTTGCTTTTTTGGTATGAAGCTGCATGAGCTGCTTGTATATTTTGGAGGTTAATCCTTTGTCCGTTGTTTCATAGGCAATTATTTTTTCCCATTCTGAGGGTTGCCTTTTAGTCTTGTTTATGGTTTCTTTTGCTGTGCAAAAGCTTTTAAGTTTCATGAGGTCCCATTCTTTTATTCTTGATTTTATTTCCATGATTCTAGGAGGTGGGTCAAAAAGGATGTTGCTTTGATGTATGTCAAAGAGTGTTCTGCCTATGTTTTCCTCTAGGAGTTTGATAGTGTCTGGCCTTATATGTAGGTCTTTAATCCATTTGGAGTTTATTTTTGTGTATGGTGTTAGGAAGTGTTCTAATTTCATTCTTTTACATGTTGCTGTCCAATTTTCCCAGCACCACTTATTGAAGAGGCTGTCTTTTTTCCATTGTATACTCGTGCCTCCTTTGTCAAAGATAAGGTGCCCATATGTGTTTGGGCTTACTTGTGAGTTCTCTATTCTGTTCCATTGATCTTCCTTTCTATTTTTGTGCCAGTACCATACTGTCTTGATCACTATGGCCTTGTAGTATAGTTTGAAGTCAGGAAGCCTGATTCCACCAACTCCATTTTTCCTTCTCAAGATTGCTTTGGCTATTCGGGGTCTTTTGCGTTTCCATACAAATCGTAAGATTTCTTGCTCTAGTTCTGTGAAAAATGCCATTGGTAATCTGATCAGGATTGCATTAAATCTGTAAATTGCTTTGGGTAGTACAGTCATTTTCGCTATGCTGATTCTTCCAATCCAGGAACATGGTATATCCCTCCATCTGTTTATGTCATCTTTGATTTCTTTCATCAATGTCTTAAAGTTTTCTGCATACAGATCTTTTGCCTCCTTAGGCAGGTTTATTCCTAGGTATTTGATTCTTTTTGTTGCAATGGTGAATGGGAGAGTTTCCTTAATTTCTCTTTCTGCTCTTCCGTTGTTAGTGTATAGGAATGCAAGAGATTTCTGTGCATTAATTTTGTATCCTGCTACTTTACTAAACTCATCAATGAGTGCTAGCAGTTTTCTGGTAGAGTCTTTAGGGTTTTCTATATATAGTATCATGTCATCTGCAAAGAGTGATAATTTTACTTCTTCTTTTCCAATTTGGATTCCTTTAATTTCTTTTTCTTCTCTGATTGCTGTGGCTAACACTTCCAAAACTATGTTGAATAACAGTGGTGAGAGTGGACACCCTTGTCTTGTTCCTGTTCTTAGAGGGAATTCTTCCAGTTTTTCTCCATTGAGAACAATGTTGGCTTTTGGTTTGTCATATATGGCTTTTATGATGTTGAGGTAATTTCCTTCTCTGCCCATTTTCTGGAGAGCTTTTATCATAAATGGATGTTGAACTTTGTCAAAAGCTTTTTCTGCATCTATTGAAATGATCATATGGTTTTTATCCTTCAATTTGTTGATATGATGTATCACGTTGATTGATTTGCGTATATTGAAGAATCCTTGCATCCCAGGGATAAACCCCACTTGATCGTGGTGTATGATTTTTTTAATGTGCTGTTGCAGTCTGTTAGCTAGTATTTTGTTGAGGATTTTTGCATCTATATTCATCAGTGATATTGGTCTGTAGTTTTCTTTTTTTGTGACATCTTTGCCTGGTTTTGGTATCAGGGTGATGGTAGCCTCATAGAATGAGTTTGGGAGTGCTCCGCCTTCTGCAATATTTTGGAAGAGTTTGAGAAGGATAGGTGTTAACTCTTCTCGAAATGTTTGATAGAATTCGCCTGTGAACCCATCTGGTCCTGGGCTTTTGTGTGTTGGGAGATTTTTAATCACTGCCTCAATTTCTGTACTTGTGATTGGTCTGTTCATGGTTTCTATTTCTTCCTGGTTCAGTCTTGGAAGATTGTATTTTTCTAAGAATGTATCCATTTCTTCCAGGTTATCCAATTGATTGGCATATAGTTGCTTGTAGTAGTCTCTCATGATGTTTTGTATTTCTGAGGTGTCCGTTGTGACTTCTCCTTTTTCATTTCTAATTCTGTTGATTTGCATCTTCTCCCTTTTTTTCTTGATGAGTCTGGCTAATGGTTTATCAATTTTGTTAATCTTCTCAAAGAACCAGCTTTTAGTTTTATTTATTTTTCTTATGGTTTCTTTCCTTTCTTTTTCATTTATTTCTGCTCTGATCTTTACGATTTCTTTCCTTCTGCTCACTTTGGGGTTTCTTTGTTCTTCTTTCTCTAGTTGTTTGAGGTGTAAGGTTAGGTTGTTTATTCGATCATTTTCTTGTTTCTTAAGGTAGGACTGTATTGCTATAAACTTCCCTCTTAGAACTGCTTTTGCTGCGTCCCATAGGTTTTGGGTTGTTGTGTTTTCGTTGTCATTTGTTTCTAGATACTTTTTGATTTCCTCTTTGATTTCTGTAGTGATTCCTTGGTTGTTTAATAGTGAATTGTTTAGCCTCCATGTGTTTGTATTTTTTGCAGTTTTTTTCCTGTAATTGATATCTAGTCTCATGGCGTTGTGGTCTGAGAAGATGCTTGATATGATTTCAATTTTCTTGAATTTGCTGAGGTTTGATTTGTGACCCAAGATGTGATCTATCCTGGAAAATGTTCCGTGTGCACTTGAGAAGAAAGTGTAGTCTGTCGTTTTTGGATGGAATGTCCTATAAATATCAATTAAGTCGAGATGGTCTAATGTGTCATTTAAAGCTTGTGTGTCTTTATTTATTTTCTGTTTGGATGATCTGTCCATTGATGTAAGTGGGGTGTTCAAGTCTCCCACTATAATTGTGTTACTGTCGATGTCCCCTTTTATAGCTGTTAGCATTTGCCTTATGTATTGAGGTGCTCCTATATTGGGGGCATAGATATTTACCATTGTGATATGTTCTTCTTGGATGGATCCCTTGATCATTATGTAGTGCCCTTCCTTGTCTCTTTTAATAGTCTTTACTTTCAAGTCTAATTTGTCTGATATGAGTATTGCTACTCCAGCTTTCTTTTGACTTCCATTTGCATGGAATATCTTTTTCCATCCCTTCACTTTCAGTCTATATGTATCCCTTGGTCTGAAGTGGGTTTCTTGTAGGCAGCATATAGAAGGGTCTTGTTTTTGTATCCATTCAGCCAGTCTGTGTCTTTTGGTTGGAGCATTTAATCCATTTACATTTAAAGTGATTATTGACATGTGTGTTCCAATGACCATTTTCTTAATTGTTTTGGGTTTGTATTTGTAGGTGTTTTCCTTTTCTTGTGTTTCCTACTTAGAGAAGTTCCTTTAGCACTTGTTGTAAGGCTGGTTTGGTGGTGCTGAATTCTCTTAACTTTTGCTTGTCTGGAAAGCTTTTGATTTCTCCCTCAAATCTGAATGAGATTCTTGCTGGGTAAAGTATTCTTGGCTGTAGGTTTCTCTCTTTCAGGACTTTCAGTATATCCTGCCATTCCCTTCTGGCCTGCAGAGTTTCTGTAGAAAGGTCAGCTGTTATCCTGATGGGTTTTCCCTTATATGTTGTTTGTTGCTTTTCTCTTGCTGCTTTTAATATTTTTTCTTTGTGTTGAATTGTTGTTAGTTTGATTAATATGTGTCTTGGTGTATTTCTCCTTGGGTTTATTCTGTATGGGACTCTCTGTGCTTCTTGGACTTGGTTCATTATTTCCTTTCCCATGTTGGGGAAGTTTTCCACTAGAACCTCTTCAAATATTTTCACAGACCCTTTCTTGTTTTCTTCTTCTTCTGGGATGCCTATAATTCGAATGTTGGTACGTTTAAGGTTATCACTGAGGTCTCTGAGGCTGTCTTCTAGTCTTTTTATTTTTTTATCTTTTTCCTGCTCTGTGGCGTTTATTTCTTCCATTCTATCTTCCAACTCACTTATTCGTTCTTCTGCCTCAGTCATTCTGCTGGTTAGAGCATCTAGAGTATTTTTAATTTCAGTTATTTTGTTATCCATTGCTGTTTGTTTTTCTGAGTTCTTATGAACTGTTTCTTGTACTTTCTCTAATTTGTTATCGAGATTTTGTATCATTTTTACTATCATTACTCTAAATTCTTTTTCAGGCATTTTTCCTATTTCCTCCTCATTTATTTGGTCTTGTGGGTTTTTTTCCTGCTCCTTTGCCTGCATGGGGTTTCTTTGTTTCCTCATGGTTGTCCAAGCTTTTGGGGTTGCTTGTCCTGGTGATAGAGGTGTTTATAGAAGACTGTCCAAGCCTCAGACTAATGTCCAAGTATTGGATTAGACGAATATTCAGTCGGCTATGTCAGGTTCTCCGCAGCCCTTTCCGGTGTCCGAGGCCGTCTGCTGGTGTTCAGCTGGTTCTCTGTGGGAATGACTGTGTCCTTCCGTGCATTCCCAATGCATCTGTGGAGAGGGATGCACTCCACGTCTCTCTACTTCGCCGCCATCTTTTTCTCTCTGGGGGGGGCTATCTTGCCGCGGCGCGCCCTCGCTGTGGCCGTCCACCCTGTCTTTTGAGTCAAGATGAATAGACCACTGTCATTGACACCCCAGCTTTCTATGTTGTCAGTCTCCTGAGACATGATTTGGGAGGGGAAGGCATTAGACCGAGGAGCTGAAGCAAAAGAGTTTAAAACAGGCTGTCTGGTCACACACCATTACCAGTCATTGATTAGGTAAGGATCTTGCACCAGAGTGTAAATCATCTTCATCACTGAGTTTGCAGGTTAGTTCAGCTGACATTTTTTTCATTGCAAGACCTTCCTGAAGGAGGATGCAGTGTGTTGCTACTTGCTTGGTGTACCCTCCTTATTTCATCATGGACTGGCACTTTGAAGTATTTCCTCAAACTGCTTTATCTAAAGGTTGGAAGTTTTCCAGGCCAGGTGCTTTCAGAATCTAGGAGAAGTGATTGGAGGAGGGCTTCTTGTCCACTGGGTCAGGTCTGTGTGTCCTGGTGCTGCCATGCAGGCCTGGGCTACCTGTGAATAGGAGCCCTTCAGGACCACATCCAGGAAAGCAGAGTGCCCTAGTCATCGAGTGCAAAGGACCTCATGGTCCTGGAGTCATTTTTGGCATAGGACGCTGAGTAGAATTACCTTCCCGGGGGGCACTGGGACCCACCAGGGTGAAAATACCCAGCATCAGTCCTATTTCTTACCTGTCCTCTGCTTGGCCCCTCTGCCTAGACTCTGCCCAGGCAGCCTGCTGTGTTCTTATGCAGCTCCTTGTCCTGGCCTCTCTTCCTGCTCCATCTACCAGCCTTGTCTTCTTGACTCTGGATTCCTGGCTGATGTTGTTCCCTGATGCCGCTTTCCTCATAGACCCAGTGACCCTGTACCCCACATACTTGCCAACTGTAATGCTTCCCAGTCCCTCAGCCCAGCTCTCTGCTGGGCTTCGTACCCTGTGCTGACCTAACTCCCCTCCTTTGAACTTCTCTTTGCTCCCAAATCCTATGGCAAGGGAGTTCCTTCATCATAGTTATTAGTAACTGCTTCCTTGTCTAGAGTGGATTGGAAATTCCAAGACCGTAGTAGTGACCTGGGCCTGCTGCTAACATACAGATCTGAGCTGGGTAAAGTTGTGTTAGAAGATGCCTCAGCAGGACAGTGCAGCGTATTTGCCAGAGAAGAAAACTGAGGCTTGGGATTAAATCTGAGGTTGATGGTTTACCAGCTATTGGAGCTCAGGCAAGTCACATGACTATCAAACCTCAGTTTCTCAATCTGTAAACTATGGACAAGCACAGGGATGTGTGAGGACAGTAGATGCAGTGGACGCACACTTAACACAAGGCTTGGCTTATAACAGTTCTCAGTATTATCACTCAATGTCCCGGAGACCTAATTTCCCTAAAGACCCGTAACGTTCTTCTCTGTTTTTTCTCTCCAGTTTCTGCACCTCCTGTACTCCTCAGTGGTTAGAATACTGCGGCTCCACACTAATATTTCTCAGAGGCAATCAAGTCCTTTTACAGATGGTAAACAGGTGGTTTCTTGATAAACAAAAACCTGTGTACTTGATTTATCCTGCAATCCAACAAAATGAAAGAGACAGCTTTTTATTCTGTACAATAGCAGAAAAGCCATTCTTACCAAACAATACTCTCCTCAGCTTGTCTCCCAAGTTGGGGTGGATGGGATACTTGCCCCTATAGACTGCAGTAAGCAGGTGCCCCCCGACCCCCACCCTCTGATCCGGTGGTCATGTCTCTCCTCTGGGCCTTGAAAGGAGACCAGTGTCCTGGTGCTAGGTAGAGGGAAGAGGGGCTTCCTTGCCTCTGCTTCACTGGGAGCCACGTGGCAGCTGGTCATGCCTCAGGGAATGGCAGCCTTCTGGGCAGTCTGCCACATTCTCCTGCCACTGAGCCAGGGCCACCACAGGGAGCAGCCCCTGAAGCCCGCCTGCCCTGAAGGCGTGGTTCCCAAACTGCAGATGGGGAAAGCCTCTGTGTGGAAGGAGTGGTGAAGTGGGGGTCTTGCCCATAATTTGCCTTTGCATTCTGTGAAATTCTGAACCGATTAAATTGCTGGTGGACCAGGGCCTCTGGAAACAACTGATCAACTTTCTCACTGAATGAATGAACGAATGAGCAATCATTTATTTAATATCTGCTGTGTGAGGCATTGTTCTAGGCACTAGGAATACAGGAGTGAACAAAATGGGAAAAAGTTCCTGCTCTCATGGTGTTTATATTCTAGAGGGGAGAACAGGCAATAAACCAAGAAATACATAGCATATCAAGGGGCGATAAAGGTTAGGGAGGAAATGAAGCCTGGGAAGGGGGTGGGCAGTGATGGGGATGCTCGTTTACATCGGATGGGCAGGGCAGGCTCTGTGACAGGTGATGTTAGAGCTGGAATGGGAACGATGTGAGAGATGGAGGCAGGAGCATGTCTGGAGGAAAGATCTCCAGGCAGAGGGAAGAGCAACACAAAGGTCTGAGGTGGGAGTGTATTTTGGTCCACATCGGCCTCCAACTTTAGCTTAAACACAAGTGAAAAAAAAGTTACGTATTTATTTCCAGTATCTAAGTATGGCCCCACGGGGTCAATAGAGACATAGATCTTTGAGCAAACTACTTCATTGGACCTAAGTTTACTCACTTATGATGTAAATGTGCTGCATTAGTTTTGCTCTGAGCCCCCATCTGTAGGATGGGGTTTAGCAACGGATTTTTGTTATGGGTACTGGGAGGCTATGAAAGCAGAGAGAATTGGGGATCAAGGCATTATACATAGGTATGGTATCTTTGCTTGCTTCAACCCTTTAAGCTTCATACATGTTAAAAGGACACTCAATAAATACTTGCTGTGAATGACTGAGAAGTCAGGTAGACAGATGAGGGCCAGGAGGTGAGGCTAAATTCAGGAATGCAGCAGGCACTTGGGAATGGAGGGGCTGATTGCCTAGGTTTGATGGCCTTTCAGGTCACTTTCAGTCCTGAGAACCTAGTTCAACTGCAGTTTGTCTGAATACAGGTTTTGCTGCGTATCAAATTATCTCAACATTTAGCAGCAGCTTAAAACAGCAAACATTTGTTACCTCACAGTTTCTAAGGGTCAGGAATTCAGGAGTGACTTAATTGGGGCTCACATTCTCTCCTGAGGTTGTAGTCAACTGTCGGTCAAGGCAGAAGTCACCTCAAAGCTGGATCAGGGCTGGAAGACCTGCTTCCAAGATGGATCACTCCCGCGGCTGCTGGGGAGGCTTCAGTTCCTCCTCATGAGGGCCTCTCCACAGGGCCGCTGGAGTGCTGTCGTCTGTACCAGGACCAGAATCAGGACCAAGGACTAGGGTGAAGCAAGTCCTGGCTCTGCACCTCACAATGGCAGCCAGTTTCCTCCGTGTAAGTGACTCAAGAGGTAGGGAGCAAGCCGGAAGCAGCAGGACTTTATTCTATGAGTTGGAGGCCAGTCCTTAGGTCCAGATTCTACTCTAAGGAAGGAGTATGTAAGAATTTGTGGACTTTCAAAAATCACTGCATCCACTTTTTTTTTTTTTTTTTTTTTTGTGGCACACGGGCTTAGTTGCTCCGCGGCATGTGGGATCTTCCTGGAGCTGGGATCGAACCCGTGACCTCTGCATTGGCAGGCGGATTCTTAACCACTGCGCCACCTAGGAAGCCCACTGCATCCACTTTTTAGCCATGCCAGCCTCATCAAGGTGTTAACCTTCCATCCTCAGGTGCTCATTTCTAGCTCTTAGCCTAGTGCGTAAAATATGCAAGGCCTCCGATTAATGTTCATTCGTTTATCTAGGGGAAGAGGCAAGGATGGGTGGACTAAAGGCTGAGTGGGTGGTCAGATATTTAAAAACACATGGGCCACACCCAAGAGATTACAATTCAGTTGGCTTTAGGTGAGATTTGAGCACAGACACGATTTGTTAAAAAATGTTTTGTGCTTATTAAATTTTTATGTATTAATTTCTTATTGTAGTAAAATGTAAATAACAAAATTTAACATTTAACCAGTTTTAAGTGTACATTAAATGCATTCATAATGTTGTGTAACCAAAACTACTCTCCATTTCTAGAACTTATTCATTACCCCAGTAGAAACTGTACCTATTTAACAACCACTCCTCGTTCTTCTCTGCCTTCAGCCCCTGGTAACATCTATCCTACTTTATGTCTCTATGAATTCACTTTATCTAGGAGCTTCATATCGGTGGAATCAGGTAATAACTGTCATTTTGTGTTTAGCTTATCTCAGTTAGCAAATGTTTTCAAAGTTCAACCATGTTGTAGCATGTGTTAGAATTTCAGTCCTTTTAAGGCTGAATATTATTACATTGTATGTACATGCCACGTTTTGTTTATCCATTAATCTGTTGATAGACATTTGGGTTGTTTCCACTTTTTGGCTGTTGTGAATAATGCTGCAATGCCCATTGGTGTGAAAGTGTCTGTTTGAGCCCCTGCTTTCAGTTTTTTGGGATATAAACCCAGAATTGGAATTGCTAGATCACATAGTAATTCCACGTTTAACTTTTTGAGGAATACTGTATGTTTTTAAAAACTCCTCAGGAAATTCTGATGTGCAGCCAGAGTGATAAAGACTGATTATAGGTGAGGACTTCTAAGGGGGTTCATCTGATGTGAGGGGAAGGACAGAACTAGAAGTCAAGGGAGATCTTGGTAGTTAAGTCCATGGTGTTTGTGTCTGTGCAAACTCACCTCTGATATCATTTATGAAGTCCCCTCTGATATGGGAATAACTGTATGTAAGTCCAGAATCCATTCTTGGCCTCCTCCATTGGCCTTCCTATAGGACTTTTTGAAATGATTTCCTCACATGTATCTTAGTTTCCCCATGTGAAAACCCATATCATGCCTGCTTTCCTTCTCTCTTCCTGGCATTTTGAGAAATGACATTGGTAGTATGGAGATAAAAATCTCTGAAGTGTGCTTGAGCAGTATAAACAGTGCTTTCTCTGGATGTGTGTGGGCTGAGAGGGACTGTCCATGATATGGTAACTGCTTTAGGTAAGGTCAGCAGCAGTGTCCCTTACTGTACACGTCTGAATTTTCTGATTGATTTTTTTCCCATCTTTATTGGCGTATAATTGCTTTATAATGTTGTGTTAGTTTCTGCTGTACAATAAAGTGAATCAGCTATATGTATACATATATCCCCATATCTCCTCCCTCTTGAGTCTCGCTCCCACCCTCCCTTATCCCACCCGTCTAGGTCATCACAAAGCACCAAGCTGATCTCCCTGTGCTCTGCAGCAGCTTCTCACTAGCTATCTGTTTTACATTTGGTAGTGTATATATGTCAATGCTACTCGCTCACTTTGTCCCAGCCCCCCCTTCCCCCACTGTGTCCTCAAGTCTGTTCTCTTCATCTGTGTCTCTATTCCTTCCCTGCCACTAGGTTTATCAGTACCATTTTTCTAGATTCCATATATATGCATTAGTGAGGTGGATGGAACTAGAGTCTGTCATACAGAGCAAAAGGGTTTATAAAGTTTAAAACAATCGATCAGTATTAAGGTATGATTTTTGAGTTCCTCTCAAGAGGGAGGGCAATGTCTGATCTGACATATCTGGTATTTCACTTAGTCCCTTTGGATTCAGCTTGTCATTTCTTTCAAGTATGTCAGCCTTTGTCACACCAACAGAGCTTTTTTTTTTTTTGCACTGGGCTTCAGTTGACAGATGTCAAGTGTTGCTTGGTTCTGGGTGGTAAGTGTGGGGACCAGTGAAGGAAGCCATAGATGAAGAAATACTCTTAGAATTTTTTAAAGCAACCACGGCACGTGTTTTGGGATGCACAAATCCTGGGGCAGTGGGACAGGAGGATTTGTACACATAGTTCTTTGCATCAGTAGATTTGGTCAGTAGTTAGTGGATGGTTTGAGAGCAGAGCAATTTCTATTCACAGTTCGGGAGGTCATTGTAAGAATAGCCCTTTTTGGAACCTATATTTCTCTACTGCTAATTTGGGCTGTGCGGAAAAAAGAGCTTCCAGAACAAACCAGGGTCCCATGACACATGAGGAAATAGCTGCTTTATTGGTCAGAGGCCGTAGCTTTGTTGGAGACATTGAAAGGGTCAGGCTTTTGAGCCCAAATGCAGAGTGGAAGTGCTTCTTATGCAAGTGTGACCTGGGTGGTGAGGAAACAATGGGGTTCTGATTGTTCTGCTGGTGTTTCCATATCACAGGCACCCAAGAAGTGTGACTCCAGCTCAGTTGGCTGCTGCTCTGCTCCAGATGTGGGCACTGGGAGACATCTGCTTCTTCCTGTCTGGCTTCCATTAAGATGCTGCTTTGACTCCTGATGCTGAATGCTTATTTATTTATTGGCTGCATTGGGTCTTCACTGCTGCATGCTGGCTTTCTCTAGTTGTGGTGAATGGGGACTATTCTTCGTTGCAGTGCACAGTCTTCTCATTGCTGTGGCTTCTCGTTGCAGAGCACGGGCTCTCGGCGCATGGGCTTCAGTAGTTGTGGCACATGGGCTCAATAGTTGTGGCTCACGGGCTCTAGAGTGCAGGCTCTAGTTGTGGTGCACAGGCTTAATTGCTCTGTGGCATGTGGGATCTTCCCCGCCCAGGGATCAAACCTGTGTCCCCTGCATTGGCAGGTGGATTCTTAACCACTGTGCTGCCAGGGAAGTCCTGATGCTGAATTCTCTTCCTAGAGTTTGGCTCCAGGCATCTTCTAGATTCTGTCTCTGGGCAGATTTCTAGCATCTTGGTTTGCTCCATTGATTTTAGTTGCCCCTCTACCTCCTGTCGAGCTGGAACCAACTCTTGAGCACAGTTGTTATTTCTGTCTCCCCATCATCACCACTAGGTTTCCTTTTCTGAGGGCCTGTATGTGCCAAGTGCCAGTGTTCTGGTTGCGTCTCAGCTTCTGTTGCTCCCGTGGCATATGCTGGCCTGTTGCTTTCATAAAACATCAGAGTCGCTGGCAAGAGCTGCAGCCCGGAGTGGACACCAGCAGTGCTACAGACTCCTGGAGGGAGTGTGGAAAGGGGCACTGCAAGCCAAGGAGCCCACACAGCCTAAGTCACTTCCAAAGTAGAAATCCCCTGGGGCTCTTCCAAGGAGAGATGTTGTGTATCTCTTTAAACTGCTTACTTTTTGCTGGGTAAATGCCCTAGCCAGCTTGCAAGTGGGGAGAAGTGCTGGTTTTAAACAAATCTATAGCAGGAATGAGGAAGAAGATATTTAAAGAAATATATAGTTATAAGAGACCTTACTGATTATCTAGTTTGTCCACCTGTTTTGTCTCCTGACCAGATGAGAAAACAGGCCTCGAAAGATCATAGGAAGTCCTTAATGTCATACAGCTTTTCACCAGTCAACTGTGTTCCCTGACTGGCTCTGTTCTTAAATTCTTTGGACTTATAAAGCCCTCAGTTCTTCTGAATTAAGAATATTTTGGAAATCAGTTTAGTCAACCTCCTATCATTATTTAAATATTCTAGGGTCTCATATGAAAGTATCTAGAACTTTATAAAAAAGAGAGGTAGGTAGAGAGTGTGGGGTTTCCTGAAGCTTGGGTCTAAGGGTCAGTGTGTCCAGCAGGCCCATGAGACTGTTATCAGCCCTGTACTTAATGATACACAGTCTGGGGCTTGGAGGGCAACAGGGTGCATGGTTTCCTGGGCAAGGAGAGGGTGTTAGGAAGCAGGCCTCTCTACTAGTTATGCGTAGTTTTTCTCCAATCTGATGAGGCAGGTACTATCATTGTTCTCAAATTGTGATTGCTTCTTTACAACTAATGCCAAGCTTCTGTCAGAGTTTGTCTAGCATATATTGTGAACCAGCTGTGTGACCTTGGATAAGTCACTTTCCCTCTTTGGGCTTCAGTTTTTCTCCTCTGTAAAACAAGGGAAATTGCTAATACCTGACTTTTAGAGGTCCATGACTCCATGACCCATGTGGTATCAATAGCATTTACTGTAGAGTGATCCCAAGCTTCTTTTTAAGTACATCTTCAATTTCTACATGCCTCACAGACTTCTTATGGTTAAGAATATAATTGGAAACATTGGTTGAGTGTTTATTCCAGAATCAGAGGTTTTGTTGCTCTTAGATGCTAGGCCTACTCTGATTTGATTTTTCCATTTTCTTGTTGCTTGTGTCTAATGGACCTATGCTTCTCACTGCCATGTGCTTAGCCAAAAACCAACCTTGGACTTCTATCTATGGAGGACTAGCTGTACAGGGGTGGGAGGACCCCTGGAAGGGGATGCACTGGATGATCCCATGAAGCCTGTCCAGAGCATTCTATCCAGTAGGATTTAAGGGGTCAGTGCAGGAATGTTGCATGGATATATTATGGCCTTCATTCTAATTGGAGATAACCCTAGGAGAATCTGGATTAGTGTAGGTACAAACCTCTGCTAGGCTGGAGGAGGCCTGCAGTGGTGGTTGGCTGCAGGCTTGGTTTTGCTGGGATCTCTCTTCTGCAGTCTGGCATACTATTCCTCAACACTTGGCTTCTACCAACTTTCCTGAAGCCAGTGAGGTCATACCAAGGTTCATGTGTGTTGACCAGCCACATGTCTCTGTTCCCATAATGGACTGGAAAAGGAACATGAAATATACCTAGTCACAAACTGAAGCCTGAGGTACAAGACAGCCTTTGGCATGGCCATGTGGTTCTTATGGGCAATGAGGAATGCTCTTCATCAGAGACCAGTAGCACCTAACTCCTCTTACGGTGGAATCGGGAAGCAAATCGTAATCTGTCTTGCCCTGATTATTTTTTTCCCTAAAAAATTCTACCAAAACAGAAATTTATAAAGTAGGTAAGGAAATTCACTAGTAATCCCTAGAGAGAACCAGCTCTATTAGTTTTTTGTTTTGTTTTGTTTTTTATACAATAATTTATAATTTATTGATTACTTGCAGCAATAGGCACAAAACTCTTAACATTCATCCTTTCATTTTTTTATCTGCAAATATTTATTTATTTATTATTTATTTATTTTTGATCTTTATTGGAGTATAATAGCTTTACACTGTTGTGCCAGTTTCCGCTATAAAACAAAGCGAATCAGCTGTAAGCTCTATTAGTTTGAGGCACATCTTAGACTTTTTTCTTTGCAGAAACATAAATATATTTGCATATTTTTTATTTATTTAAAATTGATTATATTCTCCATATCTTTAAAACATCTTTGTAAACATGATTTTAATAAATACATAATATTTTCTGAAATAGATATAATTTGCTTAACTATTTCTCTAATGGTGGAAATTTACCCTAAGTTGTTTTCCATTGATTTTTTTTCTTTTGTTTTATTTGTTATTATGCATATTGCCAGCTTACTTCACCAAGGTTATTTAAATGTATACTTCCACCAGCAATGTATGAGAATACTCAGCTCACAATACACCATTATTATCATTTTGCTATTATTATAGATGAGGATCGTTATTACCTCATTATTACTTTAATTTAAAATTCTTTGATAACCCATCAGGTTGGGTATTTACCGTTTGGATTTTCTCATTTAGAATTTTTCTGTTTGCATTCTTTGCCCATTAATCAATTGGGATCTTAGTGTTTTTGTTTTGTTTGTTTGTTTTTTGGTATTTGTTCTTTGCTTATAATCTTTGTTGCAGACATTATTCCTTATTCATTGTCTTTTAATATTGCTTATAATTTTTTGGCATGCAATTCTGTCTAACAGTATTTGCCTTTGTAATTCCTTTGCTTTTAAATTTAGAAAGTCTTTCCCTCCAAGAAATAAAATATTTCTTTATCCATATTTTCTTCTTTTTTATTATTTGATTTTTTACATTAAGCTCTTTGATCATACGGAATTTATTTAAGTGAAGGCTCTAAATCGATTTTCCACTAAGTAACTAACCAGTTCTTCCAGTATCAATTTTTAAATAATCTTCTTTACTGATTTGTGATACTTCTTTTAACTTTTTAATAAGGTTTGTTTCTGGCCTGTTTGTTCTTTTTTGTTGATCTCTAGTAGGGGTAATGTTGGGAGTGTTATGCAGTTTAGGTCAAGGGACAAAGAAACACATTAATCTCACCTTAGTCTAACCACCTCTCCTGGCTGTGAGGTGCCTGAGGAAGGTATAGGCAGAGAGGACAAGCAGATTACTATTTTATTATCAGCTGGGGTAAGGCTCTACACTCTAACATGGATGCTCCAGTTATCTCTGGCTGCATAACAAACCACTCAGAGGCATAAAGCAGCTACTTTATTATGCCCGCGGATTATATGAGTCAGGAACGGGAAAGGGCACCACAAGGATGTCTTGTTTCTGCTCCGTGATATCTTCGGCTCGGAAGACAAAGACTGGGAAAGACTGATGTCTAGGGGCTGGAATCATCTGTAGATTTGTTCAGTCACCTGCCTAGTGATTGAGGATGGCTGTCAGCTGAGATCTCAGCTGGGGCTGCCAGCCAGAATACCTACTTGTGGTCCCTCCAGGAGGCTACGTGGGCTTCCTCACGGTGTAGTGGCTGGGTTCCAAGAGTGAGTGTCCCAAGGGAACCAGGCGGATGCTTTACTACCTTTTATGGCTCATCCTCAGAAGTTATGTGGGATCATTTCTGCCACAGTCTCAAACCCGTCCAAATTCAAGGTGATAGAAGGAGTGTCAAAGTCGCCTTATAGGGAGAGCATGTGCGATGGGAGATACTGTTGTGACCATCTTTGGATGAGGTACATTGTCAGAATAGGAAACTTTGACAAGCTGGGCTAGAGCGTGAGGCTTAGAATATTCCTCCTGCTTGATATTCTCTTCTCCCAGATACGCACATGGTTCACTGCCTCAATAACTTCAAATATTTGCTGAAAGCTACCTTCTTAGTGAAGTCTCTCCTTACCACCGTATTTAAATTTGACCTCACCCACACCCTGGAACTCTCTATTACCCTTCCTTGCTTTATTTTTTTCTTCAATAACACATCATCATTTAACATGCAATCTAGTTAACTAATTTATTATGTTATTAGTTATTATTTATTTCTTTTCTGTAGAATATAGACTCCACAAAGGCAGAATCTTTGTCTATTGATGTTCATGGATGTCTTGTAAGTGCCCAGAACAGTGACTGGTACCCAGTAGGTGCTTAAAATTATTGAATGAATAAGTAGGTGAATGAAGGGCAGGGGCCCCTCATCCCTTTCTTTACCTGGCCACCTTCCTTCTTGGGGCTCCTTTTAAGGCCAGAAGAGACAATCAGCCCATCTGCTTTCCTTCCTTTTCCTTTTCCTGGCTTCTGGAATACGTACTCCCATCTTGCTGCTCTAGCTCTATAGCCTTTCTGCTCCCTCCTTCATGTGTAGTCCTCACTCTGTTCCAGCTGAAGCATGAGGAGTACTCTGCAGGTTCTGGGCCTCCCTGGTCCATCATATCTGCTCCTGCCACCCTTGCTGTCCACCTGATTGTGCAGGGCCCATGTCTTCTCTGTCCTCATCCTCAGTGGGAACTGATGGCACTGCTGTCTGGGCGGCTGCCCCTTCCTCCATCCTCATCAACTGTGGTTGTGTCATCTCTTTCCACCACATTCCTCACTCAAGCAGTGTAAGAACACTTTGTCCTCAGGACAACCCTGGGAGGCAGGAAGGCCAAGTATGGAGGCTTCCATTTGCAAATGAGGAAATTGAAGAGCCATTGTAGTCAAAGAGCTTGTGAGTTTACAAAGAACAATAGCTCGAGCTAAGATGCCTTGACTTGGAATCTTTGCATCTCCACTTATAGGCCTTAATTTCCTTTTGATAGAGTGACGGTCTTACTTTGTGACTCTGGGCCACTTCTCAGTCTCTTTGGGTTTCAGTTTCCCAGAAAGGGAATTAGAAAAACATCCTAAGTCATAGGACAATTGTAAGCCCTCAAGGTGTCAGGAACAAAACAGCATTGTTGCATTTCATGAATCAGTTGAGTAGCATGAACAGAGAAACAAAATGGTTGAATATCTCTTTAGGACAAGTGAACCTGGTAATTTGATCAAATTACCTTCTAGAAATACCATTTTGACTGTTCTTAATACAGAAGTTACATACTGAGCAAATGACTGTTTTGGTTATGGTACTTCTACTCTAGCTACCTTCACTCTGGAGAACATTCTGACAATCTCCTAATTTTTTTTTTTTTATGACTAAACTTCTTTGAAGGGATGTGAAGATACAAGAAAATAACTTTATTTTGCCTTCTTTGACATGCTCATTTGAGTTCTGGGCCTCGATAAAATGGGGACTATTTTCTAGAAGGTTCGCCTTCAACTTATCATTCTGCTGTCATTCAGTGGAGTGTCCTGCGGAATGTGGAGTGGGCTGCAGGCTTTCTTTATGTAAATATATTAATCCTTCTACAGCCCTGGAAACTGTCATCCAGTGCCAGCCAGATAATGAATTTCGCCCTTCAAATATTGAGCCAGTATATATATTTTTGCTGAAAGGTAGAAACTACCTTGTTTGCAAGTGGTAAAAATGCCTGGGAATGCACAGTTGTGACAGGTGCCCTGGGTTTCCATTTTACACTGCTGCCTACGAACCACAGATCAGAGAGTGCAGGAGCAGAGACCCCCAGGATGCTCACCGGGGTGCCTGGTACACTTGTCTTGCCCACATGGCTGTTGCAAGAGTTTAAGATTTTCAAACAGGTGACTTGTATCCCATGTGGCACATTTTCGATAAATCTCGACCCCTTTAATCACAGAGTTCTTTTCATGTGCAAACTCTAATTCCTCCTCATGTAGGTTCTCTTAGTCCCTGGTAAGTATGCATATCATAGTGATCAGCCTGGGGCGTAGGGATGTAGCTCATAAGTTTAGCCTGTAAATAGAACTGGAGTTTAAGCTCCTTATTACCATAGAAATTAAAAATTCTTGCACTGCCATGTAGGTTTGGTTCTTAGACAAGGTCCACTAAACCCGCCAACTCCTAGTGGGCTGTGAAAGCATGCTGCACACTGAGCTGGCACCTTCTCTGAAAGGCAGCAGACGCTGCCAGCTCCCCCTGCTCAGTGCCCCCAGCGTATTGCTCACGGCACTGTCCAATGCTGCTCTGTAGACACGAAGGGGTTGCATTGCCCTTCCTTTCACTGCAGTTACCAGAGAGTCAGGGGGAGTGATTTCAGTTCCTGGACTGAGCTAGAGATGGGAGATGATGTGGAGGAGAAAGACCCCATCTTCTGAGGATCGAGGTGGCCTCATTCCACTTCTTGAGGAGTGGGAGGAGACCCCTCCGCAGCCTCTAGACTGTTCAGAGTCAGCCAACATTTTCCCCATATCCTTGTCTTTCTCTGACAGTGATGTTGCTGTGGCTTTAGAAACAGTGGAAACAACTATTTATTTTTCGAAAAGTAAAGAACTAATTTCCTGCCAAGCACCGGGCTAGATGCCGAGGATACGATGCTGCATAGGTTGGTCCCTGCCCCCCAGAGACCTTTGGGCCCTGGTGAGAGAGACCTTGGGCATCCAGAGAACTGGCTTCAAGTTCTGAGTCCTCTCTTACTGGTAATATGACTTTGGGCAATAATAACAATATCAATAACAACTTCTATTTTGGAGCACTAACTATGTGACAGGCAGAATGTTAGGTGATTTCACACACATAATCTATTTAAGTAAATTTGCCTTTTCAACTTTCAGTTTCTTTGTACCAGACAGACTTTTTGCCAGCCTAGGTCTTCCTTCACCACAATCCCTACCCTCATGTCTCTATGGCCACAGTCATGTGATCTCACGTGATCTAGGGATGGATATCAGAGCAAAGATGGGCCAACAGTTTCTTATCCTGGAATTTGGCGATAGGAGTGAGTTGTGCCAGGAGAGAGAGAAGAAGAATGTGAATCTATGAGTGTCTGGCTATGTGGATTGTCATACATCAAACTGAGGAACAGCCGAGGAGCAGAGAAAGTCAATTCACACATGAAAGACGAAGCAGATTGGCAGAAAGGTGGAGACAAAAGAAGGTGAGAGGGGTCGTGGGAGTCTCCCAGATGCTGGTACCAGTGTGCTCTAGATGCCCAGCTATTTGCCTGTTCTTGGGCTCTCTGAGACAGCCTGAGTCCCAGCAAAATCTTCCCTTCTAGGCGGGAGCTCGTATGAATTGGCTCTGTAGCCATTGTAACAAAAAGTCCTAAATAATGCATTTCTTTTATGCAAGGAGAATTGTTGTTGAAATTAAATGAGATCATGTGTTTGAAGATACTTTATGATCTGTCAGGATATGTTTAGGATGCGTGGGATTATTGGATGATGAGGATGACCGTGATGATGACAGGGATGAGGAGGATGGTGGTTAGTATCAAACAGTGATAGACAAGTTAAGTTCACTGTAGGATATGAGATGAGGAGAATTTTCCAGTAGAGATCAGATGATGCTGGTGTTACTTGATGTTGGGTGGAATAGACCAGAATTTGGTGCTGGACCCTGTGGCTTCCAGGATGATTTAGGGGCTGATCTAGAAGTTTGAATTCAGTGAGGATGAAGCTTGCACCAGGGGAGCAGCTGCATTCCCTCTTGAAAGAGTCTCAGGAAGTACTGTCCTAGATCTGCTAGAAAGGGTCTCCTTCTCACCCAAGAAAGGGAGTGCTCATTTCCTCCCTCCACTCCTGGCAACCCTAACTCTAACCCCGCTATCTTGAAATAGCTCTGGCCAGCTTCTCAGTAAAAGTGGGGGCTAAGTAGCAGTCCCACTGAGTGTACATGCCCTGAGAAGGTGAATTTAGGGCAGCAAAGAGGTCATGGCCATGTTGGGAAGATGTCATTGAGTCAGCCACCAGCTCTGCTTATTTTATTGCCTGCAGGAGAGTTCTGCCCTGGACTGACAGGGGCAAGCCCATTGAACTCAGTAGCATCAGGCCAAAGTGTGGCTGAGAGGACCTGGTTGACATCTCTGACCCCTTTGATGGATATCAGCCCTGCTTGATCTCCAGTGTCCTTCAGGGTTGAGGATGGGAGGTGTTTGTCATCATGTATGACTTGCATGGACTGCTGGCTTCTAGGAAAAACACTGTCATTTCTCCCAAGATGGACGTGTCCTCTCAAGCTGCAGACTCTCCCATCTTTAGAGACACTCTGGGACCTGAGACCATTATAGAGATGTGAGGCATGATCTTTTTCTCCCATCCAGTGGGTTTAACCTCTTTTCTTTGTGTTCTCTTCACCTTGTCATTAAATGAGAGAATATATGTGGGAAAGTGCCATGCAAATACATTTATTCAGCACATGTGTATTGATTGACTTTGTGCCAAGCACTGTACTAGGATTTATCAATGCACTGGAAAGAGAAAGACATGCTTGATATCATGGGACTTGCATTCTAGGGGCAGAAACAGAGAAAAACAATGGAAGAAACAATATGCAGAAACACAATGGAAATAATCTTATATAAAGTGTTGTGGAGGAAATAAACCAGGTACAGAGGTGGAGAAAGAAAGGATCTACTTAGTTCAGGAGGCCAGGGAGTATTCCTTTGCCAAGACCCAGAGGAGGAGAAGGAGCCTGACCTTCTAGAGAAGAGCATTTCAGATAGAAGAATCAGTGTGGGCCAAGGCACGAGGCAGAAGAACCTTGAGTGTGTTCAGGACATGGAATATGGCCAGTGTACCTGCCGTGTGGCAGAGGAAGGGAGGACTGGCATGTGTGGGTAGCTAGGGGGAAGAACACAGACTCTCGAGTTGGACACACATGGGTCTGAATCTCAGTTCTGCCCGTGAACTAGCTGAATGATGTTGGGCAAGTACTTAACCACTCCGTGCCTCAGTTTCCTTATCTGGAAAATAGGAACAATAGTATTTGTATCTTGGGTTATCATAATTATGAAATGGGATAAAGTATTGTTTCTGTCCACGTCTTCTGAGAAGCCGATGCCAAGACAAGATTAGGTATGCAACAGATTTATTGGGAGAAATGCCTTGAAAGAAAAAGTTGAGGAAGCTAGAAAAAGTGGTGGGTCTTCAGATCTCAATGCAAAGGGGTGGGGAAGGAAGGCATTCCAAGAAAGATTTGGCCAGGCCAGAGGGGAGCCCTCGAGCCAGAGCTGCTTGTTGGCAGAATCTCACACCCCGAAGGATTGGGTTGATAGTGGTATCACTGCTTTGCTCCGTCATTGGCTGGCAACTGCCAAGGCAGAAGCGTGGCCTTGCTGTGGACTCTTGGAGCCATCGCTCATGGCTGCTGAGGCTGGTGGTCAACTGTGCTCCTGTAGCAGGGGACCTGAGCAGTGCATTTACATGACTGCCAACAGTATATGCCTTAGTAGACCCTTTGGTACATAAGAGGTGTTAGAATTAAGTGTAGCTTTTGTTAATTAATTATTGTTACCAAGAAATATTAACAATTACTGTTGTTATCTTATCCTTGTTTTCTTGATTCCTTTTTCTTTCTTTCTTTCTTTCTTTTTTTTTTTCCTCTGCCTTAGCTGTTCCCTAGTTAGCTGGTAGAACCTCTGAACATTACCCATCCTCATGGTTGAGCAAAAGAGTTCCTAACAAGAGAGAGCAGGCCATTGCCATATGGTGGGATTTGAGAGATATCAATAAAATTACCTTTTCTTAAAAAAAAAACAAAAAAAACCCTATCCACATTACCAGAAGTTCCATCATTAAGAATTTCTTCCTTTGGATAAGCCTCAGACCACAGCTCCCAAGGGGAAGATTTTAAAGGCTTATCTTTGTAGTTTTCTTTTGCTTTTTTTTTTTTTCAACCATTTGGAAGCACTCAATATTGCTTAACCTCTCGGTGAAATTCTCCCCTTCTGTTTCATGGGTCTACGTTGTTCTGAGTCCTATGTTAACCGTTGTCTCTTTCTTTTAGTACATGTCTGTATTCACTGCTGACTTTTTTTTCCCCATCCTTTGAGAACCTTAAGACTGTCTTAACACGCTTTCCCTCAGAAATCTTCCATGACTTCAACTAGTGACAGTTTTACTTCTTCCTTTCTGATTTGGATGCCTTTTATTTATTTTTCTTGCCTAGTGGCTCTGGTTAGGACTTCCAGTACTATGTTGAATAAAAGTGGTAAGGGTGAGTATCCTTTCTTGTTCCTGATCTCAGAGGAAAAGCTTTTAGCTTTTCACTAGTGACTGTGATGTTAGCTGTGGGCTTGACATATATGATCTTTATTATGTTGAGGTACCTTCCCTCTATACCTACTTGTTGAGAGTTTTTATGATAAATGGATGTTGAATTTTGTCAAACATTTTTTCTGCATCTATTGAGATGATCATATGAATTTTATCCTTCATTTTGTTAATGTGGTTTCATCATATTGATTGATTTGTGGATGCTGGGCCATCATTTCATCCCTGGAATGAATTCCCACTTGATCGTGGTGTCTGAGCTGGGAGCGTGATTGTCAAAATTAGTATCTCTCACTCTCATCTCTTCCAAGCTTCACACCTCATCTTTCAATGTCCTATGGTCATTTCTTCTAAAAGAAGTCCTCCTACTAACTCAGTCTCAACATGACCAAACCACCTTGTCCTCCCCCTACTTCTGGATTTCCTGTTCACTCAGGCTGCAAAACTGGTCACTTACATCTTCTTGGTCCCTCTGGCTTGAAATTTGGGATACATGTGTGACTTTTCCTTCTCCTTCCCCTCTACTTCTAGTCACTCCTGAATCTTCTATTTATTTTTTCACAAGTGATCGCTCTCTTGCTGCCATCTTCTCTGCCATTATCTTACTTCATGCTCTCGCCTTCCTGCTGTGGCCTCCTCACTGGTCTTTGTGCTGCCTGCCCCTGATTCCTCCATTTATTTGGAACCATCTGTTGATTATTTAATACATATGGGTGAAGTCAGTGTCTTTAAAGTTCTTGAAAATGATTTGTTTTCAACAGCTTCAGCTGTTTGCAACATTCTTTACACACATCACTAACGCATAGGTCTGGCTCTTGAGGGGGCAGAGGCCAACTTCATCTGCAAGGTCTTTCTTTCAGGGCCAGCCTGGATCCTATCCCAGACCTGACCACTTGCTGAACAACTGTTGTCTACGCTGGACCCTCCAGACCCTGCATCTTCTTGTCACTCCTCTTGTCATCTACGGGGTGTGGGGGGGGGGCCTGTCCCCAGCACATGGCCCCTCGAGTGGGACGTGGATCCTCTGAATTCTGCCCCATCCACTCCAGTTGTTAAATAAAACAAAGTGGAAATTTCCTGTGACTGTCAGAAAGTTCAGCTCCATCAGACCCATCGTCTGTGTAGCCTGCTGTTAGCACAGAAGAGATACTTTGTGAAAGGGGTAGTTCAACTTTGAGTTGGAATTATTACCTCAAAGGATGTTCCTCATCCTTAATTATATGCTATTATCCATAAAAGGTTAGAACTCCTATGATTCCGCTTATGTAACATTATTGAAATGACAAAATTATAGACCTGGAGAACAAATTAGTGGTTACCAGGTGTTGGGGATGGGGGTGAAAGAGGGGTGGGTGTGGTTATAAAAGGGCAAAAGGAGAGATCCTTATGGTGATGGAAATGTTCCTTACCTTGACTGGTGGTGGTGGATATAAGACCTAACACATGTGATAAAATTGTATAGAACTAAACCCACACATATGTACACGTGTGCGCGCGTGCACACACACACACACACACACACGAGTATAAGTAAAATCTGAGATTGCTTGATTGTATCATTGTCAGTATCCTGGTTGTGCTATTGTTAGCTGTGCAGGATATTACCTTGAGAGAAACAGGGTAAAAGTACACAACAGTATCTCTCCTTATTGTTTCTTACAACTACATGTGAATCTACATTTACCTCAAGATAAAAAGTTTAATTAAAAAAAATGTTAGCACTCCTAGTTATAATCCTCAGTGGTATTTGTTGAATGGAACCATTTATTCTTTCAGCCAATTCTGCCTCTTGGGAGTAATAGATTTCATGGGGTTTTCATTCACTTAATTAGAGAATGTTTCCACTTACTTTCCAAAATGTACCTCTGCCTTCAGGTTCTCCGGTGTTCTTATAATTCATGATTTTGTAGACATCACTCATACCTCCTTTGGTGCTCTTGCAAATGGACTGAAGAATCCCAGTAATTTTAGAGCAACCTCAGTGTTCCTTTGATTGTTAAAACTGCTTTTATCTGGTATCTCACCTGTGAATGTTTTGCTTTCTAAAGCAACAGGGATCAGACCACACTCAGCTACAGCCCAATGGTGACTGTACCATGATTTGGTATAGCCAGAATGGTATCTTCTGTTTGGTTTTTATATTCTCTCTTACTTTTTTTTTCTTTCCTGTGTTTTGAGGTATAAATAGAAGCGTTTGGGCTTCAATCTTGGAAAGACTTCCAGGTGAATTTCATGGGTCTTAACTGAGAACTCTGAATTCTTTAAGTTGGAGAAAACTCCTCTGCTGCCTTTCCCCACCTAATCACATAGTGTCAGAGCATCTCGTGGCTCCTTTTCATCAATTTGCCTATTTAATATCCAAAAAAACTCCACTTACTGTCATCTGCAAAATCTGAAACTGTATTGCACATCCATACTCTGAATAATTTATAAATAAGGTAAGTAATTTTGAGTCTGGTTCTAATTCCACAGAGATGCACTTTCACCCCTTCTAGATGTTTCTTACCTCTAGCCCAGGGTCCTGTATTTGCCAGATCCCATCCCCACAGTTCTCTGCCCAGCACATGCAGGTACACAAGGACAGCTAAGAAGACCTGGCTAAAAAGTAAAACTAAGAACCACGTTATAACTACAGAACCCTAGAGGCAGAAACGACTGTGAGGTCACCTTATTTCTAATTCAGCACTCTGCCTAACTCAAGAACTTCATTTGTTAGGCATACTTTCTTATGTTGAGTTCTCAGCTATGTGCCCTCAGGAGGGACACAGGTCCCTCCACCTACGATGCTTCTCTGCAAATTGAAACCCTTGTCCCTTTCGTATAACACCAGCACACACCTTCAGCCTTTTGTGCATGTCAAGGACAGATAGATGACAACACCAGTCCTCCTTTACCCACTTAGATGGGAGGTGTGATTTGGTGAAAGCAGCCTGATGGTGGATTTACATGCATATGGGTTCAAATATCTGTTCCTGTATCTAATAACTGGTGACTGTGAGCAAATTACTAATTCATCCTCAGGCTGCTTCTTCACATGTAAAACCCATCTCAAAAGGTGAGGGGAGAAGTAAGTGAGGTCCTGTATGTAAAATGCCGGGCACATAGTAGGTGCTTTCACTATGACAACATAGTACTTATGTTGCTAGCAGTAGCTGTAATTTACTAAACACTTACTATGGGCTAGATACTGTACCAAGCACTTCACATGCAGTATTTATTTTACTCCCCACAACAACCCTATGATAACGGCACTATTATTATTTCCTGCTTTACAGATGAGAGATCTGGGGTTGGGTTAAGTCACTTGCCCAAGGCCACATAGCTGGAAGATGGTACAGCCAAAATTCAACCTTGGATTTTCCTGACACTAGAGGAGAGAGTCCTAACCTACAGCTCTGTGTCATCTGTTTCCCCCCTTCCTCCATCAGAGAAGCTCAGTACATTAATCAGGCAGTCTCCTCACATCTTTCTTGGGAAGAGACGGCATATCAGTAAAGAGAATATGCATATTTTAACTGGAAGGAGTCACAATGCCTCTCACTTGATGTTTATATAATTATCATGAATTTAAAATTAATGTCATCTGAATTAATGGGGTCGCATATTAAAGAAACAAGACATGATCTTTAGGGTACTTTTTGGTTTTTAAAATTTGATGATTCTATACACATAGAAAATTACAGGGAAATAAACAACTAAATAATTGAAGCGTTGGGAAGACTAAACAGAGGCTAGTTTTGATCGGGATTGGTCTAGGAACTGTAAAGCCATGGACACGTGAAATAGGCAGGGCCTCTATCTCTCCAATCCTCTCTGACCTGGTAGCTCTAAAGCAAGAACCAGGACTTGTAAATTCCTGTAACCACTTATTTAAGGGAAGCAGAGAGACTTCTGTCAGTGTGTTGATTCCTACTAATTAATTTTTAGGAGCTCTTCTGTTAATTTTTCCTAAAGTTCAAGGATGTAATCCTTGAATATTGACCAATTAATTAAAGGTTATATTTGAGCCTATTAATCAAGGTTCTCGTCTTTACATTTCCATTTTCCCAGTGGTGTAAGGCTGCAATCTCTTGGTTGCAGCAAGAAGGGGTAACTCTTACAGTGTCATCCTCAAGAAATGAGAATGGCACTGCATAAAGAAATGGATCACTTGGGCATCTAGGCTCAGCACTGTGCAGTGTGCGCCCAAGACTCAGGCTGACAGGTGAGTCTCCTCACTTGTGAGCACTGGTATGTTCAAGTGTAGAAAGGAGATAATGATAATCTTATTGCAGTGTGACTGTGAAGGTTAAGTGGCGTGATGTACATTAAGGGCCACGGTGCCTGCTCCTTCATTGGTTCATTGAATAAATATTTATTGAGTCCCCCTGTGTGGCAGGCCCATGCCAGGTACCAGGATTACAGTGGTTACATTGTTTACAGTGGAAAATAAGGTAGGTTGTTTCTGTCCTCAAAGACCTCACAGTCTAGCAAGAAGACAGACCAGAAAAAAAAGTCAGATAAAATGTATAATTATAGAATATGATAAAGGACATGGAAAAGAAAAAGGGCTATAAAAGAGAATATGCCAGGGACTGGAATAAGGGAAATGGAAAGTTGCTGTTCAATGGGTATAAAGTTTTCAGTTTTGCAAGATAAATCTGTTCTAGAGATCTGTGGGTCCACAGTGTGCCTGTTGCTAGCAATGCTGTATTGTGCACTGAAAGTTTTGTTAAGAGACCAGAGCTCATGTTAAGTGTCCTTAACACAGTAAAATTAAAAAAATACGTAAATAAACTGGTGTATTTAACTATTAAAAAAAGTGCTCACAAACACCAAGGCACTCATATCAGTAAAACATTTAGGAGATTGCCTGGTACAGAGGAAGTGGTATATCAGTATGCATTGAATAAAATAAATACAGACAAATCCTAGGGCTTTATTCTAAGAAAATAATTATAGGATGTACAAAGATTTAATTTTGTTTAACTCAGAATGTTTAACCCAAGGTTGTTAATCTAAAGTTGGAAACAACCTAAATGTCAAACAGTGGATGACTGAGTAAATGACATTAATCCATAAAAATAAAAGAGAACCCAGGGAGTGTTGATATAGATTGTGCAGATAGATAGTGAAGGCTCTGAGGATGTGACAAACTGATTTATGAAGGATGAGAAAGACCCATCCTGCTCAGGGTGAGTAGGGGGTGAGAGTAAGAGGAGAACATTCCTGGTGGAGGGAACATTAAATACAAAGGCTGGGAGGTGGGCTGAGGCCTGGCAAACCTGACAGATGAGCCCCAGGCAAGGAGAAACAGAAGGAGGAAGGAGAATCCAGGAGGCTGGGGAGCTGGGCAGAGTCTGATCCTGCCTGATCTCCAGGCGGTAGGAATGAGTTTAAATTTTATTCCAAGTACAATGGATGGGAAGCCTTTGAAAAGCTTTAAAGTGGGAGGATGGCACAATCTGATTTACATGTTAAGAAAACTGCTCAGATGGCTGCATGGAGGGTGGATGGGGAGGAGGACAGAGGTGGAAGCTGGGAGGCTGGTTGAGAGGCTGCTGGACCAGACTAGGTGAGAGGTGATGTCAGCTGGACTGATGTGGTCCAACTAGGAAGAGCAAAATAGGTGGCTCTGAGATACTATTTGGAGTCAGAACCAACAGGTAAGGAATTAAGGATGAAACCTGGGTTTTTGGTTTAAATAATAGGAAGAATCAAGGTGTCATTTATTAAGATGGGGAAGACTGTTTTGTGAAGAGAAACAAAAAGTTCAGCCCTGAACACGATGCATTTGAGATGTCTGTGAAATATCCAAATGGAGAGATCAGACAGGCTGTGGAGGAGTTAGGACTGAAGGTATAAGTTTGGAGGTTCTCAACCGTACTGATGGTGTTAAAAGCCTACATCAGTAAAAGTTGCTTTTATTCCCATTTAATAATAGTAACCACTAGTTTATGAATTTTCTCTATGTTGTTCTCAGTTTAACTGTTAAACACATGCATTAGGTTGTATACCATCAGGAGGTGTAACTGAGCAACTTAGGACATGGGGAGTGTTTGTGGAGGAAGATTCCAGAACTGTTGGAAATCTCTGCTGGGAAGTCCACTCCTCCAATCCTTTGGAGGGTTTGAGAGATCTGTCCCATGGTATGAGAGACCTTCTCCACATCCCACAATACATCAACAGCCTCTGTCATACTCCTTGGCCCACCTGGGGTGGCCTGTCTTAGTGAGCCTGGGTGATGGTGGGTGAGGCTGCCAGCCTGACTTTTGAGTCTGGGGAGGTTAGGGAGCCACATAGATTTCACTGCAGAGAAGGTTCACAGGCTTGGCACTGACACACCCTATCTGCATGTCTTATTGTCACCTGGGGGGGAATGCTGTGATGCCCATAGAAAGGTAAGGAGGTGTATGAATTATTAATGCATTGCTACCTTAGCTACTTGAGCATATGCCCCTCCAAGGAATCAAACTTTGTGCCACAGGTCATGGGATAAACACTACATAATGGGCTGGAGTTCTTATTCTTGTGGAAGCACCTAGGGGAACAGAAGAGAAAAATCGATACTATTTTTGCTCTGTTCTCTATCTTCTCCCACAGGCAGATATGGCCAGAACACAGTAATAAAATGAAAAAGTTCTCTTGGGCTGAAATGTAAGACAATGCAGGTTTTAGCTCTTATTCTTCCACTTACTGCCTCTCTGCCCTTTTTCTGCATGTCCCCTGAGCATCCTGAATCTCAGCCGGTCTATCTGAGGAACAGGAGTGATCTCCACCTGCTGTGCCCTTCTCCCAGAGCTGTCCTAAAGATCAAATGAGGCAACAGGTGAAGGTGCTTTGGTTCATTAAAGTGCCATAGAAATATGAGATTTCTGTTTTCATTTATTCAGGCATTCCCCTGTCCTCGTGCAAGTTACAGTTGGTGAGGAGGCTAAACACTGAACAAACAATGGCATACAGGTATAAAGAGGGCAAGAAGAGGTGTCCTTGGAACTGTAACGGGGATGGGGCACTTGGTCTTGCCCAGTGGTTCTCAAAGTATGGTCCCCGGACCAGAATCACCTGGGAACTGGTTAAAAATGCAAGTTTCCAGGTCCCACCCCAAATCCCAGGAATCAGAAACACTAAGGGCTTGTGCTTTAACAAGCCCTCCAGGAGATTCTGACCCCTGCCCAAGACTGAGAACCACTGGTCTAGGCATTCAGGGAAGGCCTTCCTGAGAAAATGAACTCAGCGAAACCCAAGAAAGAATTAGAATTTGGTCAAAGGGGAGGGAAGTGTGGGGTTAAGAACACTGTTCCCAGAGGAAGGTCCTGGCACTAGAGAGAACTTGGTCCTTTTGAAAAATCGAAGTCAGTTCAGTTTGGTAGAAGCAAAGGAAGAACGAGTGCAGAAGGGCATGAACAGAGCAGCCAGGTGGAAAGGGCCTTGTAAACCTCGGGAAAGATTTTGCAGTTTATGCTCAGGTCAGTGGGGAGCCATTAAAGGGTTTTGAGCAGGGAAGGGCTTTTTCTGGTCAATAACGTGCTATTGTTATTTTAAAACATTTCCTTACAATCCAATAAGGCAGTTAATTGTCTTAATTAGAACTTCCACTCTAATTCAGGAAAGGACACAATAAAACTATTTGGCCAACCCATGAAAATATATTCACCTCTAATTGTGTGTTTGGCACCACGCTAGGCATGATAAAAAGGATGCAGAAAAAGATGTCTCCTTTCAAAGGATTGAGAACCTGGGTGAGAAGACAGATGAAAGTACACACGCAACTCTCAGTGAAAAATCCCAGACATCTTCACATTAAATCCCTAAAGGCCTGGGTTGGCTGTGGCAAGATTCCAGAGACTAGATAGTTAAGGAAGTGCTGGGGCAGTAAGATAAGGCTTCCTGGAGGAGGTGGGCACAAGCTTGGCACGGCAGAGGCGGATCTCAGAGAAAGTGTGGGGACAGGGATTAGCAAGCATTCTTTCTGTATCCTGAGGGAACAGCCTTGACAGGAGTTTACAGTTCACATTGGGAAGTATTGGAAAATATGCTGGGAGGAGCAGGATGAGGCCAGATGGTGCCTCCAGGCCCAGGGAAGGGAAAGCCCTAGACTATCCTGACCCCAGATAAAGCCATCCTTGGGGCTGTGGGCAGAGGCACTGCTGGGAGGCCTCAAGCAGGGAATTGTGGCCATTTTCTGCAGTCACCATTGAGAATTTCTTTCCTGTCTCTTTCCCAGGCTCTTGGGCATCCCTGATAGTTGACCGCTTCACACTTGTTTTTAAACCCTTTTATTGAAATTTATTATTCACAGGAAAAAAAGTCACAGATCTTAAGTTAACAGCATAAAGAATTTCACCAAATAAACACACCTTTGTTACCCCCACCGTGTTCAAGAAGCAGGACATGGCAGCACCCTGAAGTCCCCTGGCCCCACCATTCCCCTCCCAGGTGCGTCCCTCCCCTAGAGAATCACTGTCCTCTCTTTGTACCTTGTGTGCTCTTTGTTTCTGTCCTCCTGGCATTACACTTGTGAGATCCATCCACAGTGTTACCTGTGGTCATAGATTATCCCTTCTCATTGCCGTGTGCTAGTCTGTCGTGCGAATGCATGGCTATTTATTCATTCATTCTACTGTAGATGGGAGTTTATGTAGTTTCCAGTGTGAGGTTAAAATGCAACAGAATAATACCTCACACTGGAGGTATCAGCTTACACTTCAATTTAAAAAAAGGAAAAAGGAGAAAAAAAGAAAAAAAATGTTTCCTGAGCACTTAGTATTGTGCCAGGCACCTGCTAGGCGCTTTGCATCCCTTGCTTCCTGTAATTCTTACACAGTCCTGTTGAATAGTTACTCTTCTTGCCTCCATGTGCAGATGGGAAGCTGAGGCGTGCCTGACCTAAGTAATGTGCCAGGCCCATACTCATGACTCAGGAGTGTGTCATGGGTAACACTGAAAGCCTGTGCCCTTCGCCACCACAAGGCTGGTGTCAAATGAGTGCAGCCCACAGGAGGGGCTGTGGAAGGAAGGGCAGACAGGAAGTCATTCCCAGGCAGGGCCATGGGAGCCCCTGCTTTTCAGGGGAGGTGGAGTTTGTGTGGGACCTCAAAGAAGGGGCAATACTTATGCAGGTGGAAAAGAACAGGCAAGTCCTGGGAGATGGGGGACCAACCCGAGCACCCTTCTAGGGTAGGCGAGGGGATAGGAATGCTGGGGCCCCAGGGAGCCTCCCAGAGTAAGTGAGACCATGGGAGAGTAGGCAGATCCTGGTTGTACTTGGAGAACAAACTCTAGGAGTATATTGTGGCAGGTCAATCCACCAAGAGCTGCCTGAGTCGATATTGCCCACGCCAAGATCTCTGCCACTTGGCCACTGCTTGGCTCTCTGGCGGCCAGATCTCTGTGGCCCTGACTTCTGCACTTCCTGTGAGCTCAGCTTCCCTTCCCAAGTCAGCTGCTGCCCACCACCCCCAGGACCACCACCCTTTGAGGAGGCTGCCCCATCTCGTCCTCCTGCACCTGTTGTGGGATCCCAACCACAGGGAGCTCAGAGTCTAGACCTGCCTGAGCCTTTCCCTCCCCACAGACCTGAGAGCTTAACCTTCACTCCCCATCCTGGGAAACCTCTGGACATAAACAAACCCATTAACACTTATTAAGGTTTTAGAGGCTGGGTATTGAAACACTCTGCAGAAAGTCCCACAGGCTAGCAGAAACACTTTAGAATTCTCTACTCATCCCCCTTTCACCACCAGCAATTTGATAATTATCTTGAAGACCAAATTGTTTGAAAGCCCATCATCTGCATAGAGATGTTCCTCTCCTTCCTCCCTGTAAGTTTAACTCAGTGGTTCTTAAACAAGCTTGTGAAAAAGCCTTTCTGAACCAGGTGGTAAATGTGAAGCAGAGCACGTGTGCTTCACTTTATAGACAATTTTTGAGGGATTTTCAAGTATAGTTGTAACTCTATGCAATTTTTACCTTTTGCACTGACTTCGGAATTGAAGTCCCACTGTACTGCTGGGAGGAAAAGCTTCCTCTTGCCCCCTCCCTGGGGACTAAGGCACACTCCTGCCCACTGCCTCTGAGCCCCCAGGGACGCTGGCAGCTGCATACCCAGTCTTGACAGCAGCCAAGAGGACACTTCTTGGAGACTTGGAAATCCCTGCCACTTAATGGAGGAATTTAAATCCAGTTGGCTTCTGAGCTGAGCCTATAGTTTTGGAGCCAGGAGTCTATCTTCCCCACTAAACAATGAGCTCATTTAAAGGCAAGACTGTTTCTTCTTCTCCACTCCTTTTCTCTCTTCCCCTTCTCCTCCTCCTCTTCCTTTCTTCCTCCTACCCCCTCCTCCAGTCTTGCCCTCTTCCCTCTTCCTCCCTGCTCCTTTTCTCCTCCTCATTCCCCCTTTCTCCTCCCCCACTCAATCCATATTTCCACCATTGAGCACAGTGCCTGGCACAAAATGGCTATTCTATAAAATTTAAAGTTTGATAAATGAATGAATGTCATTATTTGGCTTCAGAAGAAAATACACTTTTTTAAAATTTATTTTAATTTTTTTTCAGTCTGGGATGCTTGGAACTGGATTGTCATTCACCTTTCTGTCTTTTTCATTATTCCCTGAAAGCACAAACTCAATTTAGGCTTTAGTGAAAAATGAAGAGCATTAGACCAACCTTTTAAAATTGCTTGGTCAGTACTTCCTACTCGATTGTACTTCATGGCGCTGTCATCACTGGGTAATTATAACATTAAGTATGTACCTGATCAGCAAGTTGCTTTTAATTAAAATCCCCTGTTGGTTTCCTAGCACCTCAGGGCTCCCGGAGCATTCATTCAGCTCCTGGGGCTGCTGGCACAGTTTCAGCTCCAGGGGGGATGGGAGCAGATTTCCAGAGGTCCTGGTCAACGTATCGCGCCCCTCCCCCCCAGCTTTCCCAGTACTGTTTTGCCAGCTGTGTGCTAAGCAGCTCATGTTCACCTGCAGAAGTGGGGATAACTATTCGTAAGGGGGTGCTGAGGGCCCACAGAGAGGGGAGGGAACCCCTGGAACCAGAGCGCCTCTTGATGATTCCTAAACCACATCCAGCCTGAGTGAGAGTCTTCCCTGTGCCTTAGCTGGGGGGGCCACCCGGCTTCTCCTTCCAGGTTGCCACACAGGGAAGGTGGCAAGGGTGTCAGAGCTCTTTCTACTCCTGTTCCCTTCACATTTGTCAACAAATTCTGCAGCTCAACAAGGGTCTGCTTCTGGAGGCAGGGTGACCTGCTTGTACATCCTGGAGCAACTGATTTTTTTCTGAACTTCATTTCCTCATCTGTAAGATGGACATATTAATAGAACCTATCTCTTGGAATTCTTGTGATGATGAAATGATGTATGTAAAGAGCTGGCACGTAATATACTCTCAGTAAGTGGTATCTACGACTATGATGACAATGACTGCCACCACCAGCACCAGCACCACCACCAGCACCACCAGGAGTAGTACTTCTGCCCAGTAAGGAGGTTGCCCAACTTTCAGCAGTCTCCAGAGGAACACATATTCCTTTCTTGAAATGTTGAATGTCCTTTAATGCCAGGGAGAGGAGGTGGGCGTTGGACCACTCAGAAGACTCTGGGTGGAGAAAGGAAGACACCTGATAGACTCAACAGGTTGTGGAGACGGAGAAAGGCTAAATACAGAACAACATCAGTCTTTAGACACCAATATATATGCCAGTAAAACTCACTGATACTTAAAGTAAATGCCTATTTCTTTTTCCCAAAGGATTATATCCCCCTTACCATATAAACAAAAAAATGTAATGTATTACTGTTTTATTTCAATAAGTATTTATTGGGCACTCACTGAGTATCTAGTAGATGTGGTAAATATTTATTCAATCAATCACTCAGTGACTTCTTGTGTGCTTACTCTGAGTTGGGTGTAGGTGTACAATGGTGTACAATGGTGAGCTGCCATGCAAAAGGAGGAACTGAGGCACAGAGAGGTCAGGAGCCTTCCCTAAGGGGACACAGGGGCAGGATTATGATTCATTGTGGGTGTCCTCTCTCTTATCTCGGATCCCTTTCTGCTGTAGTGTACCAACATATGGTCTCTGCTTTCAAGCGGATTGCAATACATCTTATGAGACAAAAGTTATAAGCAACAGATCACTGAAAGCAATCATTCATTCAACAAATATTTACATCCCTACTATGTGCCAGGTTCTAGGTGATGGGTGAATACAAGAGACAAGTTCTTGTTTTCATGGAGCTTATATTCTTGAGGGGAAGACAGACAGTAAGTAAGCATATATATATATATGATATATAGTGATAAATATTGTGGAGAAAATAAAACATGAGAGACTAGCAGGGCCAGTCCATGGAATATAAGATATCACATTCCCAAATCCTAAATTAAATTTCTTATAATCATGGGCTAAAACGTATGACCCAGTATATAAGCACAAAATTTGGACTAGACCATTGGTGAAGGCTTCCTTCATGAGGTAGGAGTTAATGTGAGCCTTGAGTGGGAAATAGGAGCTATACATTGTGTTAAAGAGAGCCCTGGCATGCACCAGGGCACAAGGCCTTTTAAGAGAATTTGGAGAGCTGAATTTCCCCAAATCTGCCTTAGGGCACAGATGTTGTGAGATGCTCCTTAACCAAAGTCTTCTGGGAAAGTCTTTTAACTGTTTTGGGAAATTATAAACTAGATTTCCTTCTCCAGGGTTGAAAAGATGCCATAGAGTGTTGGGGAAGTCATACAGCAAAGATACCTGTTTCACCTTTTATAACCCAAAGTATCCCAAATTTACTTGACCATAGACTCTTACCTATTTTCAGAATCCTATTAACATCCCCTAGAATTAAGGTACCAAAGAGCAGCCTTCGGGAATCACTGCTGACATAAAAACGGGGGTTTGCACGGGCCTGAGGGACCAGTGGCTTCAGCCCCAGGGTCCCAGGGCGGGTGATTCACCACTTGTGCCCATGACTCCTCACGCTGATGATCCCCTCCAGTGACTCAAATCACTGAGTGTCAACTGTGCCTTTGTTGGCTCTGATCCACTTGCTATATTTTCGCTTTGCTAGCAGAACAAGGGAGGGCCTGGAGAGAGGAAGTGAGTAGACACGCATTCATAATCCCCCCAGCCTACCTGTGACTGAGCTTGTTATGAAAATGCTCTTGGGCCTTAGATGACAGCCCTGGGAGCCTCCAGTGCCAATGTTCTGAAGGGGTTGATATCCACAGCCTACGAGGGGCCTTTCCTTGGGATGGGCTGTGTGTGTGTGTGTGTGTGTGTGTGTGTGTGTGTGTGTGTGTGAGAGAGAGAGACAGAGACAGAGAGACGGAGAGACACAGACATGGAGGGAGGAATCGGGGTGAAGATGAGTGTATTCTTTGCTATACTCTGATGCTAGTGACAACAAAACCATATTTTCTAACTTCGAGCTCTAATTTCCCTGGTGACAGTGACTTTCAGTTAGTCTCTTAGATGACTCAGGGTTAGTTTTACGCTCATGAATCTTAGAGATGTAAGAGACCCTAGTAATAAATCATCCAGTCCACTCCCCCAGTAAGAACCAGGACAATGGTTCTAACCTTTGGAGGGTTGTGAACCCCTTTGGGAATCTGATGACAGCTTTGGACCTTAATCCTGGAGAGAAAGCACAGGCAGATATTCAAGTAACATTTCACCTACAACATTATAGGTTTACAAGCATTTTTACATTGCTTATCTACAATATATTCAGTAACCTTTTCTTGAGTACCCATTTCAATATCCCTAACTGATTGCCTTTGCTCTTGGGATAAAGTAAAAATGGCACACGTGGCCCTGTATGATCTGTCCCTGCTCCCCACTGCCCTCATCTGGTGCTACTTATTCTCTGTGCTTCCCTTTGCGGCCCATCTAGCCATGCTGTTGCCCTTCTGAGGATTCTTGTGCTCACCATGCTTCTCCATTCCACAGGGCCTCTGCATATGCTGTTCCCACTATATAACATGTTTTTTCTTCCTTTCTTGCCCAGATTAATCCTTCTTATCCTTCAGATAGCAGTTCAGGGGTTACTTCCTCAAGAAGGTTTCCTTGACCTTTACCAGATGCTATATATCAGATTATCCATTCTATGTTCTCATAGCACTTGTGGATTTTTCTTTCAAAAGTGCCTGTCATAGCTGAGTTTTACCTCTCTTTGTAAGATTAACTGGTTGATGTCTGGCTGCCCACTAGACAGTAAGCTTCATGAGGGCAGGGACTGGGCCTTTGGTGCCTAATGATGTGCTTGGCACACAGTAGGTGCTTGGTGGTAACTGCGTGTGGGATGAGAGGATGCCCTCTGGTCACCAGTGTGCACTATATCTCGAGGCAACACATTCCATGGTCCCAGGGCTTCTGTTGGCTTCTGGTTTTGATAAGTGACTATGTATTGCTTGTGTCCACTATACTGACGAATCATGAGAGGTTTTGTCCTTCTCTAGGTAAATCAATGAGTCTTTACAGATCTGTTGGCCAGGTCTCTACAATGTAAATTTCCCTCAATGATTAAATCTACAGGCAGAACTTGGACTTCACTCTGCCCATCCTCACACTGTAGGAGTATATGATAACCACATCCATCAGTAGCCATCCACAATCACATTTTCAGTTCCTTCCTTCCTTCCTTCCTTCCTTCCTTCCTTCCTTCCTTCCTTCCTTCCTTCCTTCCCCCATTCTTTCTTTCGTATCTCCTTCTCTCCTTTCTTCTAGCACTTGCTTAGCCACCTTTGAGAGTTAAGAAGTTGTATACACCCACACCCACACCCACACACACACACACAGCTCTTGGAGGAAATTGTATGTGTATGCATGTACCTGTTGAGTGGGAGTGGGTGCAAAGTAGGGCACAGTTTCACTACCAATAATTCCAATCCATAGTTGAAACCAACTCTGCATGGTGGTGGGGCACTAAGATCCCTTCTAGCGGACAAGCCCCTTGCCCTGCACCCTCAGTCTCATTCCCCTTCTCTCCACCAACATGACCTCATAATATCAGTATTACTCAAGTCTCACCCAATCATCCTTACCTGTTCACCCTTTCTTGGCCATTTGGTCGAGCTATGTCCTGGGGACTTCACACAGTGCTGAGGAGAAATGGTGAACCTAGCCTAACAAGAGGTGAGAAGCCAGAGGACTTCCCCTTTATCTTTTCCTCTGCCCTTAATGCTAGAACATTTGCTAAAAATGTCCTTTCTCCGCAACATCCCACCACCCAAATATCTATGGACTGTAAGCCTATAGTTCCCCAGATACAACTTACTTCTCCACTTGTAAGAGAGGAGTTTGGATGAAACTTGGGGTAAAAAGGGATGTTTCCACAGCCCCACGTGCTCAGGGCAACAGCTCTTGCTGTTGAGACTACAGAGTCAAATAGAGTACTTGGCAAAGCTGCTGTCATGGAAATGAGCCCTGCCTGCTCAATACTGCCTTACCTTCTTTCCTCCCCAATGTTTGGTCCATGCTGTGGAGGCCTGGGGGATGGTGGTAATCAGCCCCTGCCCAATTGCCACTGGAAATCTCAAGAGCACTTACTGCCCCTTAACTACAGCTGCCCCTCACCCAGAAGCAGGAGTGTCTATCCTTGGAGAGTTGAGCAGTGAGCGTGTAGTGGGTGAGAAAGTCCTCTGTTAAGTGAGAAAAAAACCAAAAATGAAAAAACCAAAAGCTGACACACAGGATGTAGCTGTGCACCCTGGTGGGGCACTGGAGTGATGATCAGTGAGCTCCTAAAACACCCTCCCTCCCCAGTTCAAATTCACCCTCCAGGTATTGCATTTTCTGAAGTGTGATGGTAGGGCTCTTTTTGACTTCCTATGCTCAGGTATCCTTCCAATAAATCCCTTGTTACTTGAGGTAACTCACTGCAACCACAAGAGTCTGCTTAGATAGAGCCTCTCCTGGAGTTCTTAATATATTTTTTAAGTTGTCATGAATATACCTGTCATGTTTTCCCTTTCAGATTACAGACTCCTCGAGGCAGGTTTCAATTCACAGTCATCTTTCTAGCTTCTGATACAAATTTGTTAGAGTAAAGAGAGAAAGGCTTTGACTTGCATTTCTCTGATGATTAGTGATGTTGAGCATCTTTTCATGTGTTTGTTGGCCATCTGTATGTCTTCTTTGGAGAAATGTCTATTTAGGTCTTCCATCCATTTGTGGATTGGGTTATTTGCTTTTTTGGTATTATCATCAGAGAAATGCAAGTCAAAGCCACAATGAGGTATCACCTCACACCGATCAGAATGGCCATCATCACAAAATCTGGAAACAACAAATGTTGGAGAGGGTGTGGAGAAAAGGGAACTCTCCTGCAACTCTCCTGTTGGTGGGAATTTAAGTTGGTACAGCCACTATGGAAAACAGTTTGGAGGTTCCTTAAAAAACTAAAACTAGAACTACCATATGATCCAGTAATCCCACTCCTGGACATATACCCAAAGAAAACCATAATCCCAAAAGAAACTTGTACCATACTGTTTATTGCAGCACTATTTACAATAGCCAGGACATGGAAGCAACCTAAATGCCCATCAACAAATGAATGGATACAGAAGATGTGGCATATATATACAATGAAATATTACTTAGCTATAAAAAGGAATGAGATGGAGCTATATATCATGAGGTGGATAGCCCTAGGGTCTGTCATACAGAGTGAAGTAAGTCAGAAAAAGACAAATATTGTATGCCAACTCATACACGGAATCTAAAAATGGTACTGATGAACTCAGCAACAAGACAAGAACAAGGGCGCAGATGCAGGGAGTGGACTGGAGGACTCGGGGTTTGAGGGGGCGGGGGGTGAGGAGGAGGCTGGGACGGGGTGGGAGAGTGGCGTAGACATATATATACTACCAACTGTGAAGTGGGTGGCCGGTGGGGGGTTGCTGTGTAACAAGGGGAGTTCAACTCGAGGATGGGTGATGCCTTAGAGGGCTGGGGCGGGGGGGGGGGGAGTTGAAGGAGGGAGGGAATACGGGGATATGTGTATAAATACAGATGATTGAACTTGGTGTACCTCAAAAAAAATAATAAATAGAAGACAGAGTTCAGAGAAAAAAAAAGCTCTAAATATTTCCTCAGGCTGTCTTTGTATGAATAGAGTTGCCTGTTAGAAAATGTTAATAAATATTACCAAATTATTTTCCGGAAAAAAATAAAAAAATAAAAAAAATAAACCTTAAAAAAAGAGAGAGAGAGAGAGAGAGAAAGGGATGGAGGGAAGAAGGGAAGGAGAGGAGGAAGGGAGAGAAAGAGGGAAGAAGAGTAAGGAGAAAGGAGGAAGAAAAAGAAGGATGGAGGGAGGAGGGGGAGGGAAAGTAGTTTTAGGAGGTATGGGACCTGTGTAACATGCATGTCATCATATGTATGCCATGGCTGGGTAAGAGTGGGGAGGAGGTGGGATGTGGGTGAAGGAACAGTTATTGGCTGAAGAAAGGCCAGACAAGCCCTAGATTCAGAGCAGAGTTTTATTTTTGGAGACATTAGTTTTGATGGATATTTTTGGAAGTTGAGAAAATGAAAGTCTATTTCACCGCCAAGTCTGCCTGTTTCAATTTGGCAAACGCAGATTTCTTTACCCTGTTTTGTGTTTCAGATGGCGCTGAAATGAGCAGTGCTGGCTGGGCTGTACTGACTGGGCTGGTTGTTCAGTAAAGCTCCCTGAGAATTACCAAGCACAGCTCCCAGTAGAGGCTGCCTGCTATTCCCCAGAAGGCCAATAGAGGGCTCTCAAGAATACTGAGCAAATTGGGTGAAGTCACCACCAAGAGAGGTTCAACTATAATGGCAGTGATTATTATGCTTACCTGACACACAAATGCATAGACCTAGATTCAGATGGTAAAGGTACAAGTGAAGGAGTACCTGCTGTGAATGCAATAGAATAAGTTGCTACATGGGAGGGAGCTCAGATTAAATTAGCTTGTATACACTATGTATACAGCATGCTGGATATGTTAAGACTTGATTCTGTGAACTATTGTCTTGGAAAAAATCACTTAATTTCTCTAGGCCTCAGTCCGCCTACTTAAAGAAAATGATTGGGTGATACTGAGATAGAGTCTGTCTTTCTAACACTTTTTAAAAAATAAATAAATAAATGTATTTATTTATTTATTTATTCACTGCATTGGGTCTTTGTTGCTGCGCATGGGCTTTCTCTAGTTGCAGCAAGCAGGGGCTACTCTTCATTGCAGTGTGTGGGCTTCTCAGTTCGGTGGCTTCTCTTGTTGCAAAGCATGGGCTGTAGGCACGTGGGCTTCAGTAGTTGTGGTGCATGTGCTCAGTAGTTGTGGCTCACAGGCTTAACTGCTCTACAGCATGTGGAATCTTCCCAGACCAGGGTTTGAACCTGTGTCCCCTGCATTGACAGGCAGATTCTTAACCACTGCGCCACCAGGGATGTCCCTCTAAGACTTTATAAGGTATAGCCTTATATTATTATAACTTATGGGAACCACATTCAGGAACAACCTGACAAAACATGGCTTACTCAAAAGGAAGAGGGTTAATTCTGTCCCCAACACAGGCTTAGCAAAATGGTCCTATTATACACTTAGAGTAATAGTTTGAATAGGGATGCAGTCTTTGATGATTAATGAGCTAGACATACTATGGTAAGGGTGAAAGATAACACTAACTATAGCCAGAAGACTTAGATTGAGATCTTGACCTTATTTACTAGCTAATCACTTTACCTCTCTGAGTTTCAGTTCCTTCATCTGTAAAGTTGGGGTAATACGAATTTCCTTGCCTACTCCAAAGTGTGAAGTCAGATGAGATAGTACAATAGAAGTACTTTGCCTATTGCAGTGTATCACACAAGCGTTCATCTATTAATAGATGCACTAACTTACATGGTCCTAATTTAGTGACATAGTACGTGTGAATGCCTTGAGTCCTTTCCTTCCTGAACTTAAGATCTCATGCAAACCACATGATAGCCATAGTTTTTCTTTGTAATCTTCTTTCAACAGAAAATAAATTAGAAAAGAAATATTTCTGAAATGCAGAGAAACAGGAGCTAGATTTGCAGATCTAAGAACTGGAAGGGAATTCAAGAGACTAAGCAAAACCATGTGATTTGTACCCAATATTGAGACTATGTTTGAAGTAGGAACTAAGATTTTTTTTGTATTCATTTATTATTGATTTATTCATTCATTTCAGTTGCTTGACACTCTAGGAATACAATTTTTGGAATTAGGGAAACAACTAGAGTTTTGCAATGGGCTTGTCTACCTATCCATCCCTTCAAGCATATGTTGGGATGTACCTATTTGCCAGACACCATGTTAGATGCAGGAAGCAATACAAAGATGTGCAAACCATGATCCCTCTTTTCAAGGAAAGTGAAAGACTCTGCCTGTCACTTAGTAAGTAATATAGAAATAGAGATAGATTTTGTTTTTGTTGTTTTAGGATAAATGAAATGTGGATGTCAAGGATGTAGTATAGTGGTTAAGAACAAAAGCTATGGAGTCAGACAGCCCTGGTTCTGATCCAAGATCTGCTAAGTAGGCTGGCTTTGTCCTTGAGCAAGTTATTTGGCTTTTCTAAGCCTTGGTTTCCTCTGAAGTAAATCAGGTTAATGCTGTCTATCTTGAAGAGTGGCTGTAGGAATTATGTGACCTGATGTATGTAAAGCACAGTGAGTAGCATATAGTAAACCCACAGTGCGTGGTAGTTATTATCGGAATCATTATTGTTGTTATAGAGAGCCACAATACCAAGCCATGCTAAATTTCATAAGACAGACACTGGGAGCCACAGAAGTTCAGAGAAGTGAGCACTCAGCAAAGGCCTTTCGGGGAATGATCCTTGGGCCACTTAAAGGATAAGAGGATTCTCCATTGGCAGATATAAGGAAAAGGTCATTCCAGAGGAATGAAAGGCCCATTCCTCTGGGAGGGATATGGGCAAAGTGGGGAAGTGGGAGAGCATGTGGCAAGTCTGGGCATGGCAAGACATTCATTTTGCTGTGGACAAAATGCTCATGCTGTGATCTGCTTAATGTATTCATTCTGACTTTGAAATTTCCATAAAGATATCTTGCCATGTCTCTCTGTGTAGGAAATTGCCTCAATTATCCTAATGTTTTGCTGGTCTGAATTGTAAGGCAGTTACTTGAAATCTTGAAGATGATGAAATTTGTCTTCTGGAATTCTGAGCTGCTTTTTCCTCTGCCAGTTTTCCATCTTGCTGGGGCTATCCACCTTGCCCAGTCATCCAGGATCTTCATTTACTTAAAAAAAAACCTCATTCATTTTTCTTAATACATATGTTATATGTGTTTATTGAAGAGAAGTTAGAACACACAAGAAAAATGATCTCTTGTGACTCCCATGGTATTTGAGCAAGTCATCCCCACAAAAACACATTCTTAGAAAAGGAGCTGATAAACAAATATATAATAAGGTGCAAATGACTTTCAACGTGACCCCATTTAAAGGCCATTTGATTTTTGAAGAGGCATAGAGCTTCAAGGTAAATTAGTTGGAATTTCAGGCATCCATAGGCACATATGGAAGTCATTCTGGGTGGTAAAGTGATACCAGCATGTACTTCAAAAATGAAAATATAGGGCTTCCCTGGTAACGCAGTAGTTAAGAATCTGCCTGCCAGTGCAGGGGACACGGGTTCAAGCCCTGGTCCGGGAAGATCCCACATGCCGCAGAGCAACTAAGCCTGTGTGCCACAACTACTGAGCCTGCACTCTCAGGCCCATGAGCCACAACTACTGAGCCTACACACTGCAACTACTGAAGCCCACGCGCCTAGAGCCTGTGCTCCGCAACAAGGGAAGCCACCGCAATAAGAGGCCCGAGCACCGCAACTAAGAGTAGCCCCCACTCACCACAACTAGAGAAGGCCCGTGTGGCAGCAAAGACCCAATGCAGCCAGTAAGTAAAAAGTAAAATAAATAAATAAATTAAAAACAAAATGAAAGTATATTATTGACCACTTATTTGCAGATGCTGATATTATTTTTACTTTTTAAATTTTTTATTGAAAAATAACATATATTCCATGAGATGCACATTTCTTTAGTGTACAGTTAGATTAGTTTTGATAATTGCATTTATCTGTATAACCCTTAATCCTTATCAAGATGTATATTGCCATCACCACAGAAAGACCCCTCATTCCTTTTACCAGTAACCCTTCCTACATAGGCAACTAGTCATATTTCTTTCACATAGATTCATTTTGGCTGTTCCAGAACGTCATTTAAATGGAGTGATACAATATGTGTTCTTTTGTGCCTGGCTTCTTTCATTTAGCATAATATCTGTGAAATCCATAAATGTTGTGTGCATGGGTTTATTCCTTTCTATTGATTAATAGTATTCCATCATATAATTATATTAAAAATTCTTTATACACTCTCCTGTTGATGGACATTTGGGTTATTTACAGTTTGGAGCTATTATAGATAAAGGTCCTATGCACATTTGTATACAAATCTTTTATCTCTCTATCATTAATTTTTAGAAATTTGATTATGATGTACCCTGGTGTAGCCTCTTTGTGTTTATCTTGCTTAGGATTCATTGACCTTCTTAGATCTATAAGTTTGCATTTTCCTTCAAACTTGGAAAATTTTTTATTATTATTTCTTCAAACATTTTTTTCTGATCCAGCCTTTCTTTCTGTTAGGCCAATCCCATGTATGTTACACTACATAATATTTTTCCCTAGATCACTGAGACTATGTTCATGTTTTTCTTGTCATCATTTTCTATTTCTCTCTACTTTTTCATTTGGATAGTTCCTATTGCCTGGTTTCAAATTCACTGATCTTTTCTTTTGCAGTGTCATCTGTTGTTAAGCCCATCCAATGAAATTTTCATTTTGGATATTGTATTTCCCTATTCTCAAATTGCCATTTGGAGACTTCCTTGGCTGTCCAATGGTTAAGACTCCATGCTTCCACTGCAGGGGGCATGGGTTGGATCCTGATTGGGAAACTCAGATCTCACATACCATGGTGTGGCCAAAAAAAAAAAAAATAGAATTTCCATTTGGCTCTTTTATTCACTTACCATTTCTCTCTTGTGATTTCTTTGTTTTCTCATTAAATTTTAATTTTCCTTTCCATCTTTGAACACATTTATAATACCTATTTTAAAGTCACTGACTGCTAATTTATTCTTCTCTACTGTTTCCAATGTGTTTCCAGTAACTGACTTTTCTGCTAGTGTTGGATCACATTTTCTTGCTTTTTTGCCTATCTGCTAATTTTTTATTGTATGCTGGACATTATTGATGCTACATCTTTGACTGCCTGGAGTTTGTTGTCTTCCTTGATAGATAGTTTAATTTTGTTCTGGTAGGTAATCAATTTACTTTTGAATCAGTTCAATCCTTTTGAGGCTTCTTTTTAAACTTTCTTAGGGAGGACCTTTAATCTAAGGCTAGCTTAAGCCCACTATTAAGGCATGTACTTTCTAAGGTCTATACTGAATTAATTGAGGATTTTCCACTGTGTTTGGTGAGAATCTAATGTCTCCCAGTCTCATGCAATCTTTATTAGATTGAAATACAATCTCTAGGATACAAGGGAACAGTTATCCTCTGGTAATTTTTGTTTCTCTGGCAGATGTTATTTTCCTGGCCCTGTGAAGTCTTCCCTGCACATGTGCAGTGTAGTGTTCTGCCAAAGACTAAAGGAGACTTCTCTGAAGATTTGTGGATCACCTTCTCTGTATATGTCCCTTTCTGGTACCATATTCCATAATTTCCAGCCACCTCAGTACCTCTGAACCCCAATATCTGTCTCCTGGGCTCAGCAAGGTCATGTTTGGGCTCCCCCGTGTTGTAATGTACCACACTACAACATGTGCCTCCAGGTAGAAAACTGAGTCAGTTGCATGGCTCATCTCCTCTGCTGCCCTTTTCTCAGAGATCACAGTCTTTTGCTGCTTGTTATCTGAAAATAGTGATTTCATATGTATTTTTCTGGTTTTATAAGTGTTTTCATTAGGCCATATAGCTCCACACCAGTTATTCTATCCTGACCAAGCAAAAGACCACACAAAGTAATTCTTGTCAGTTCATTCTGAATCTGGGGAAACTAAGGCACTCACCATGAATTGTCTAAGATCACTGTATTACAAACCCATGGGAAAGCTGGAATAGTAGCAACACTTTTCAGCTCTTGGTTTCTCTAAATCCACCACAGAGTCTTTTGTAGAAAATATCTGTAAGCAGATTATGGGGATAAATTGCTACGCATGGAAACCAAACCATATTTCATAGAGAGGCAATAGATATCAGGGTTCTAAGCTCTGATTTACTATAGTAGTCATTAGTAAAGTTCATCCTTGGTCGCTTTTGGTCAGGTGGGACCATGAAACTAGATCAGGACAATGAGTTGTTAGCAGCAGTGATGTGTGTTAATTCTGAGCGAATACTTATTGCTGGCTGAGACTTCCAGTTTCTCTTTTCTTTATGTCATGGTAACTGGCAATGTTCAAGATGATGGCTCTGTAAACCTGTGTCTTTGAGTGACTAAGGTGAGCAGAGATAGTTTCTTAACTCTCAATAGACAGGTAGCATAAACAAGAAGTAATCCTTGTTTTAAGCTACTGAAATTTAGGGTGTTACATATTTTCATGGTATAACTTAGCCTATCCTGAATGTCAGAGAGAACTTTGATAAAACTTGATTGTCTTGGGTTTGTTCCCCAGAAACAGACCCTGAGATAAAAATTAGCATGCAAGTGACTTATTAAAGAAGTGCTACCAGGGGAGACTTCTAAGGGAGTGGGGGAAGTAGGATAGGGAAGGAAAGAAACTAAGTTAAGGTGTGGTCTCAGGCAATATTCCCTCAGATGGTATGCTGCCACCTGATTTTACAGGGGAATTCTGGAACTTAAGTCATGCCTTGGTGTTTTCACAACTCAAAGCAAGAGGTGTTAGGCTTTCTTATGCCCATACACAGCCAGGATTGGAGAGGGGAGGTGGTCCACGCAGAGTCAGTAGAAGGCCATGCAAGGGGATCTAGGTGAAGCACTGGCGTGGTCCACTACTGTGATCACAGGGGAGGAAGAAAATGCTCTGTACCTTCATTTTCAGTTATGTACAAGAAGAAGACATACATTTATCTTTTATGAAAATGGCATGGAATAAATGCACTGTGATGTTATTGAGAATAGAAATGCTAGTGATTGCTGACGTCTCAGATGGAAAGGCCATTTCCTCCTTATGTCAGCATGTTTTGACTCTCAATACATACTTCATGGTAAAGCCACTGAATTTTCCTCCCAAATACTGCTAATTTCTTCTACTTTCTCAGCTTCTGAATCAACTTAGAGCAATACAGAGCTTCAAGATTTGCCTTCAGCTCGTGTTGTTATTTCTTATTTGCTGGCTGCCAGCAGGGTACTTAGACCCTTTTGCTGTAAAAAAAGGCATGGTCACAATTGCTTGTTTCCTTGTCACCACTTGATTTACCCCCTCACTACCCAGCCTGAGTGATGGCTGCCTCCCTATTTGGCTTAAATCACAAGGTTTTGGTGGAGCTTGTCTTAAGGGGAATTTTTTCTTGACTAAGAGAGCTGAATAAGTTACACTGCCTTTCTACTCTTTTGAAAGGTAAAGCAAATGGAATTTTGCCTGCCATAATTTGAAGGTGTATGCTTTTTTTTTTGCTGTAGTTGATGGTATAGTTAGTGCTGAAGGCAGATCAGGGAACTCTGGTCTTTGTGGCTTTGGTGTGAGTGATGTGGAAAGACTTCTAAATTAGGTGCAATAAAGTGGTTTGGGAACAATTGCCCATTTGGGAGTATAGACTCATTCCCCTGTGTTTCTTTCCCTCCTTTTTTGTGGTCTCTCCTTCCCACACTCACACCCCTTTTATTTGTTGACATTTCTGGACAGAGTATTTCCTGTTGCAATCTTGGTTCTTCATCTTGATTTTTAACCTGATAGAATGTCTATTATATTGGCATTATAGCTGATGTCTAAACCAACTTCACTGTTAACTTTGGCAAATCTTTAATGTCCCGTCCCACTCTATCTAGTTTCTGCATGTTAGCGTTGCCCTAATTGTTTAGAGTTGATCTTTCCTCTAGAATTTTCTGCCTCCAGCTCTGTCAACCAATTAACCAAGATAACCTGTCAAATCAGTTGAGAGAATTGATGAGACTGGCTATTTGGCATTGTGTCAAGCCCACAACACCTGGCTTACTCAGCTGAATTTTTTACTTTTTTTACTAACTGGATGGGCACCATGTAGATATTAGATATACCATGTGATTAGAACTCTCAGTCAGTAAGAAGCATTCTTCTCACATTGTCCCCAGACAGCATTAGCTGAGAAGTCAGTGGTTTTGACCTTACCAGATTTGTGACCTTACTGGACACATTATCTGATTTCACTGGTGTTTTGGAGTCTCACATTCCTGATGTGTATCTTAGGACAATTTTAATAATACATCATACATTTGCATGGCCTCTTGCAGTTTACAAAGTGCTTTTAATTGGGCTAGGGCATTTGTGAAGGCCCTAGTATACACATGCCTTTATCTCATGTGCATTCTGTGTACTCCACCCCTCCAGAGACAACCAATTTTGGGTTTCTTGGTTGTAGTTCTGTTGTTTTTCCCTTTGAGAGATCCACACCTTTCTCTTCAGCTCAGTTCCCTGATTCTGACACATTGAGCTCTGTCTCTGCTTCTTGGACATACTCCTGCTTGTGAGACCTCTTGCCAGAAACTGATGTGACGGGACTCCCCACACTTAGCTTTCAGAGATTGCTACCTGCTTGCCGCATAATCTTGCTTTATCCTCTCCCTTCCTGTGCTTTGCCCAGAGTCCTATGGAATTGACTTCTGAGCATGCAGAATTCCAATCCAGTCTTTTCTCATGATGTTGAGTAAGATGTCTTACATTACAGTCCATTGCTTGTCCATTTCCATAGAGATGACAAAGCAGACAGGGAACCTCACCTCCCAGTGTAATAGTGAAGATTCACCATTAACTCAAGATTCCTTTCCTGTTGTTACAGGTTCTTCAAATGGCCTGTTAAGTACACTGAGGTATTTGAATGATAAGAACTTACCCAGTTGAAAAGCACTGTGAAACTGCAACTTTTCTAGCAATCTCAGAATTAAACATGCAATGAAAATGGTTAGCCTGTTCAGGAGATAGTGGCCATTAACTCAGACAGATGCTCACAAATAGTACCTTGCACTTGCTGTATAATAATGAACGCCATTAAATATGAATGATCCCATTTGTCCTCCTGGCCTGTGTGTCCCATAGAGAGTGACACATATGTATATGGCCATTTAGCATCTGGGGAAACTCGTAGCCTAGACAGGTTAAGTGATTTTTATCAATAAGCAAGGCTGACTATTAGGTGTTGAACCCTGGGAGGGCATTGTGTTTGGTAGACTCATGCCATAAAAGCTGTAAGTTACAGTGAGGGTGGGATGAGAAGCCAAAAATATAAACTGACTTGACTCAACAGTGTTGGAACTGGGTCAGCATGGGTCAGCATGGGTCAGAGTGCAGATGGTAAAAACGGAAGAGGAGCTGATTAGGAACTAGCAGTTCAGCCTATAGCAGAGTTGTCATACCTAAGGGCACAAGGGAAAGGAGATCTAAAGTGTGCTTCTCAAAGTTTAATATACATACCGATCTCCTGAGGATCTTGTTAAAATGCAGATTCTGGTTCAGAAAGTCAGTAGTGAGTCCTGGGACTCTGCATTTATAACAAGCTCCCAGGTGATACTGATACTGTCCGTTACTGGATCACCTTGAACAGCCAGGATCTCAGGAGTCCTGGGCTGGGGACCGGAGAAGACCTTGCACCAGTAGGACTACTCTTAGCCGAAGTCTCTTTTGAAAGCCCTAGATCTGTTTCTAGGATTGGGGAGGTAATGACTGTCAATGGGGCATATTGGGTTATGCTCACATCCTGGAAATTGACCAGTGATTTTTCTCTTAGACTTCATTAGCAGCAACCCTACTCTTTGAAGCTTGGTAATTTTCCCCCTGCAATGATTAATTCAGTTGAAAGGAGAGAGATGTCTTTGCAATCAGTGTCTTTGTGAAGGACAAAGCGTGTATTTGTTCACAGAGTTGAAAGAAATGACAGAAAAAAAGTTTTCCTGAAGGTATTTACAGCCAAGAGCGTCACTAAAACATCCACTACACACTGAATAGAGGGGGTGACAGGCTGCACAAACACTCTGTCTCTGCACATCAGAGCCAAGTCGGTGTTAAACTTCTCAGCAGCCAGTGGCTCCTTGCCACTTCAGCTTGCCCAGGGAGTGAGGAAGGATGCCCAGATTGGAAAGCAGAACCTTGGGAGAGGCAGCAAATTATGGCATCAACTTAATGGAAATCTCAAATCTTCACCCAGAGGCTGACAGCTCCTGTGTTCCCATCAGCCCAGAGTATTTGCTGAGACTTGCAGCTACTGAGAAGATAGATCAAAGTCCAGAAGGGGGAAAGAACCTCACAGATCAGGGCCATACCAGGCTGAGTCAGTATATACACCTATAGCTTGCAGCAACAGGTTTCAGAAAATCTAGGTCAGCTTTGCACTGGTACCCTGGGATTTTATTAACACGAGAACTCAGTAGTATTAGGATGGGTTCACTATTCACTGAAACTTAATCTAATGAATTTCTTTCTGTAGGTGGAAATGATCTTAGTAGTGAACCCACCTCCTTTGTGTAAGTGCAGACCTATAATCTTATTCTAAATAAACTGTACTCCGAACAACTGTGAAAAGCCTAAAGCATATACAGCCTTGCTTGGTAATGATCTTTGGGTCCATGCAGTAGGACTGAGGGTAAGGCATGTTCTTGCTCTCTGATCTTACAAACATTTGGACTACTTCTCACCCAGCTCTCTGGTCTTGAGAGGGACACCAGAATTCACCAGCTCAGTTCCAGTAGGCCCTAAGGGTAGAGCTGGGTTAGTTTAGCCACATCCACCCTTCATCCCAGGGCCTTTTGCAAAGCCAGTGATGGGAAGCTTTCTCAGGCTGTGGAACCAGCTTCTCAGAAAGGACACTGAGCACCTCAGATAGAGTTTGAGCCTGCCAATTAAGTCCCTGTCCCTGCTCTCAGCCAAGAGAGCTTACTAAACAGATTGGACTGGAAACAGTAACCAGAAAGCATCTCTAGTATGTAAACTCTGCAAAGCATTCATCATTTGATAACAGTTCATAAGCAGAGACATTAGAGAACATCACATTATTACAATAAACTACAGGAAACAAGCGTGTTTCCTATTGGAAACGTTCGGCTTGCCCCTTCTTAGAATGTCAGTGGGGTTTTGTGTTAGACAGTGAACCACAAATTAGCGATTTTGAACAAATTCCTTAGCCTCTCTGAACCTTGACTCCTTACATATAAAATAGTCTTAGAGGCCTATCCTTTCAGCTGTGATATTTTAATTTTCCTGTGCTGGACAAAAACTATACAATGAGAGCTGCTTCTGAACTGTGTGCTGTTTTGAGACCATTAGTTGATATCTCTAAGCCTCTCTTTTCCTTATAGCAGTATTTGCTCCATCACATATCTCGTGATCATAGGTTGAAAGATACTGGATTGAGACCAATTTCTCTGTTAGTCTCCAGCACGTGGATTTGAATTCATATATTTGGAAATCAACCTCCTCTAAGAGTACAGAAGCTGAAGGCAGACCTTTCTGAAATGTCACACCATTAACATGCCCCCTTAAATGATTTAAAGTTTGACATCTGACTAATATCAGCATAGAATGTGCCTGTAGACTTGCAGCCATGAACTTAGATAAAAGCATTCTGAGTGCCAGTCCAGTTCTCTCTCTCTTACAGCAAAGAAACCAGGCAATGCCCTCTCCTTGATGCTCAGTCAGTGCTTGGGGTCCCACAGATGTGGCAGGTGGCCGGGGAGAATGAGATCTGATTTATTGCGCTGATTAATCATGAAGGGCAAGACAGGCATTGCTCTGGTGTTGGGTTTTCTCCTGAGAGTGTGAGAACATTATTCTCCTCATTCCTTGCACACCAGGAACATTTGCTGCTGCTTCAAGCACAGAAAGGGTTGCATAAACATTTTAATATTGCATGAGGCTTGTATAAGACTGACTGAGTATGTGATTGCTAAACCCTGACACATAAAGAGACAGAGAGAGAGAAAAAAAGAGAAAGAAAAAGCCTGGTAAAGACCTAAGGTTGTCTTTTTTATCAACTGGAGAGACTGCCTACAGTAACTCAGAATGTTTTGATGATTCTCATTGTAGAATTTTGTTATGGTGATATATTGAAGCCCATGGTAAATCAAGCTCAAAATGCCACAAACTACGGAGATATTTTCTGGTTTTGCTTGATCTTTCACATGCAAAAAAGTCTTATAAAATCACAGCCACTCTCTCTGTCTTCCTTTTCCCCGAGAATTTGGGGTTTTGCAGTTGGATTTCTATTATCCCAGATGGAGAAGGAGGCTTCACATAGATTGTAGAACTATGGTGTGTTTGCTGTTCCTACAGAACTATGGGGCTGTGACAGAGCTTCTGGGGAGGGCGTGGTTGGGCAGCACAGGCCAGTCCCAGGGGGGTATCTGTCACCTGAAAGGGACTCAGGGAAGGCAGCTGTGTAAGGAAAACCTATTTTGTTTGGTTTAGCATTTGTTGAGTCACAAGAGCAAGCCGTGGATCACCAGGAATCCTTAGCAATGATTCTCTGTCCTCTTTCTTTTAATCACTCTCCTCCAAGCCCCACCACCTCCATATCTAACTGCTTTTTTTGTTGTTGTTTTGATTTCTAGCTTGTAACTATTTCTCAGTTGCTTCCATGTTTCTTCATCTCCTTCCTAGTCCAAGTGCAAATCATCTCCTGCCTGAATCACTGCATTGGCCTCCTAGATAGCTTCCTTTATTTTCATCTAGTCAATCCCTGGTACACAATAGTGATTTTAAAAAAAACCATAAAATAATCGTTTCAAGATAAAAACCTATTTCAATTGCGACCATGCTTAAAGTTACTCAATGATCTCTTCTAGAATTCCTTTAGATAGAAATGATCTTTATGCTGGAGTATCTGGTCCTTCAGATCTGCCTCCTGCCTACTCTTCAGCTTCGACTGCCATCATTCCTTGCCTTGCACCTCATTGTTCAATCCTGTTGCTTTACATTTCTTGAACTACCAAGGTCCCTTGTTCCTCTGGCTCTTCACACACACTTTGTGATTTTTATTTAGTTCTCTGCTTCTTCTCCTAGACTGTAATTAGGACATGGACCGAACCATGACCATCTTTCTCATTGTGGTGCCCCAGTGACTAACAGAGAACCTGGCCATATGATAGGTGCTCAGTACATATGTGATGAGTAGATGGATGGACAGATGAAGAGATGAAGCAAAGAAGAGTCAGTGTCTGGAACAGACTTTTTCTACTACAGCTCCTTCCACATGTAATCATAATCATTGAATGGAGAGATAGAGGCCAAACTGGGAGGGACCTTAGGGAGAATATAACCAACCACCTCATTTTATAGGTGAAGAAACCAGGTGATTCACCCAACATCATACAGCTGCTAGTGGGCCAAGACTAGAATCAAGATGCCAATGGCTGTTCTCAGAATCCTATATCCCTTGCTGTATCTCAAAATATGTCATATTTGTTAACTGTTAGAACTTTAGAGCTAGGAGGAACTTCTTTGTCATTTTATGAGTGAGGAACATCGCTAAGGGTCAGAGAGGTAGAGGGGCTTCCTCCAGGTCAGATTTTACAAATTGCCCAAGTCCTAGAGAACAGGATGGGCGCCAGCCATTCAATTGGAGCCGCTGCCAAGCTGAAGTGAGGCAACACTTGAGCCAACAGCACATGACTTGTGACTACTCATGAGACCAGGATGGTGTCCCTAGCAAATGATCAGAATTCAGATTCAACCATGCCAGTTTCACATTTCCTCTGCCCTCCCCCAGCTGAGAGCTGGTTCTGCCTTTGTCTTCCCTTTGCCTAATTGCTCTGGCACTTGAGCACCCTAGGCAGGTCCTATAAACTGCTAATAGATTCCTGGTAGTACTCCAAGACCAACCAGGTGGAATTCTAGATCTGCCCCTTAGGAAGGGGGGAGCCATGGAACCACTCATCTTTCTGTGCTTTGTTTCCTCCCTTGGCTGAATCAGGAAGCATCCAGGGCCTAGGAGATGACTTTACTGGATTACTATGAAAACGTGCATAAAATCCTTTGGACTCCTTAGGGAAAAGGACAGTGTAAATTCCAGGCATCATTGTTATTTTTTTCTGTGGAAGAAGGCCTGATTTGAGGCTTAGAAGCTAAGCAAATAGGGACTGAGAAGCTTTCTGAGATCCTTTTACTTACTAACAGGCTGTGAGGAATGTTGGGAGAACGTGAGGATTGTCACCTTTGAGTGGCCCATCAGCCCCTAAGTCCCCTGCCTGTGCTCATCTTTAAGAGGGTGACTGTGGGGAGGGGCAGTTCAGATGAGACTGATTTTCTTTTGCTAAAACTTAATCCTAACGGGCAGCAGGAGATTGAGTTCCCACCTGTTCCCCAAGATCCGATGAATGGGAACAACAGAGGGGGTTTAGGACAATTCAGTTGTGAAATGCATTCCAGAGGTCTTCCCATTAGTGCTGGGAAGATGTCAGGACCTGAGTGGTCTGGAGTAACTGAGCCCCCCAGGACCCCTCCAGATGTACTTTATCAGGGGTGGGTGGCCAAGGCTGGGAGTGGTGATGGCTTCCTTTTCTTTCTCATTTGTGGGGGCTGGTCTTGACCCTTTAGGGGAAAGAGGATTGAGGAAATTCAGGGATCAGAATTTCTTACTGAGAAGCCCCCAGCGTCCTAAAGTTCAGGGCTTCTTCACTTTTATCTCCTATGCAAAATAAATTAATCTGGATTACTGCTCGTCTTCCCTGCTAGTCTTCCCACAGTCCTCCCAAGAGGTAGATTCTTGGGGGTGGGGGGTGGGGGGGTGCAGTAATAGAGAAACTGAAAACCAAGCAGTGTAGGAGAGGGCAGAAGGTGGGGCCAGGGAGAGCACCTCCATCACTCTCATAACCTTCCTCTTCTTGATCTGGCATCAGTGGGTGGAAGAGTGCAAGGTGGGTTCTACTTTGTGCTATGAATATTTACTATATCACACAGTTTTGATGGGTCAGATGTCCAGAAATGGCTTAGCTGAATGGCTCAGGTTCAGGGTCTCTCCTGAGGTTGCAATCAAGTTCTTGGTCAAGGCTGCAGCCATCCAAAAGCTTGACTGGGGCTGGAGGATCCACTTGTACGATGGCTCATTCACTTGGCCTCAGTCCCTCGCTGTGTGCACCTCTCCATAGGGCTGCTAGACTGAGCTCATGACATGGTAGCTGGCTTCCCAGAGCAAGTCATCTAAGAGAGAGCAAGGAGGAAGCCGCAGTGCCTTCTATAACCTAAGCTTGTGAGTCACATGCTATCACTTCCACCACATTCTATTCGTTAGAAGTGAGTTGCTAATTCCTGCTCACTTTCAAGGAGAGAAGAATTAAACTCTATCTCTTGAAGAGAGGACTATTAGAGAACTTGTGGACAGCCTGTAACCCAAGGCATCCCATTCTTAAGGACAGATGTTTTCCATCTTCATGCCAAGTGACTATGGGCATTGAAGTTTTCTGTTCCTCGCCCGCAGTGGGACCCAACCCCAAGAAAGACACATTGCATTCTCGCCCACTGAGGTGACATCATGGATCAGGGAGTGTGGCTGGTGTAAAGCAAGCAGTCACTTCTAGTACCATCTTCCAGTGCCCTGCTGATTGTGGAGAATCTAGCTGTCAGAGTGAAGTCCTTTTAGCAAAAGAGAACAAGGGTATACAACTTTGCAAAATAACTATACTTTATTAAAAAATGAGAATAATAGTGATTAAAAAAAGAGAGAACAAAGGTACATGTATCCTCATGCTGCATCTGCTTGTTTTAACCCTTGCCTAATACCCTGACGTAAGAGCCACCATTCAATTGGTAACATCAATTTGGTGTGGCAGTGAGTTTTTCTGTACATGGGGGGATGTGAAAACATCAGGATGGGTGGGAGTCTAGGGCTTCACCCTGTCATCCCTCTCATAGTAATAACTGATAACACTCAGAGAAGAGTTAAAATGAGCCAAGCACTGTTTTAAGCAGTGTTAACTAATTTTTTTCAGTCAATAATTCTGGGAAATAAATGCTATAATTTATTTACAGATGAGGAACCTGAAAGACAGAGAGGGTATATACATATCCAAAGTCAAATAAGCAGCAGAATGGTTTTGAGCCCAGCAGTGTCTGGCTGCTGAATCTGGGCTCTTAGACATAAGTCCTAGTGGCTTTACATATGGCCTTGAATGGGAAAAAACAAACAAACCAGGGAAATAAGGCACCATTTCTCAATTTGTAATGTGAATCTGCATCTCCCAGAGTCCAGGGAAGTCTGTTATGATGTAGGTTCTGATTCACTAGGTCAGTTGGGGGCTGAGAGTCTACATTCTAACAGGTTCCCAGGTGATGTTAATGGGGCAGGGAGAGGGTAGGAACATTTTGAGTGACAAGGTGTCCCTCCCCTTTTCCCAGTTCTTTTGGGACAAAGGTTCTTCACCCAGTCTGGACTTGAGAATCAAGGGGGTGGAGTGGAGGAGGGAGATGTTGAAGAAGAAAAAAAAAACCAATAAAAAAATCACCAAAAAATGAAAACAACTCTTCTGCCCATGTTCCACCCTGAGATGTTCTGATTCGCTTGGTCTGGGGTGCTTTCCTGGGGAAGCAGTATTTTTAGAAGCACTCCAGGTGATTGTCATGTGCAGCTAGGGTGTAGAAACAATACCCTAGGGATAAATCTGCAGTCCAGGATCAGACTAGTCATTTCTTTTGGCAGAAGCTGTGACATAGGGTTCCCAAGGCGAGGGCCACCCCATGCTGGTCCCATGTCAAACTCTTTGTCTGCTGCGGAGCTGCTGAAGGGATTGGGGACAGAGCAGCTTAGAGCTACATTTCTTATGCAACAGAATATTCTTGGAGCGGAGCGCTAATGGGCTGCCTTGCTTTGTGGGAGAACAGTGGGTCCCAGGCTGGAAAGCCTGCATGCTGTTCCGGCCAGTGCATGTTGGGGATGCAGTGCACGTGCCCGGCTGGGCTTCCTCTAAAGTCTCACTTTGCATAACACTTTTTGTTTTCATTATGCCTAAATTTGGCCTGCCCAGAGAGCGTGATTAAAATGAAAACCTTATTCTAATAGAGCTCAGAAAATGGAAGAAGGAATCTAAAAATAGGCCACGGAAAAGGGAAAAACTCAAATGATATAATGACCAAGTTGGTTCAAATACACACACTTGCGGTAATTTCTCTTGGAGAGAGAAAACAGCGGTGACATCCACGCAGGTGTTTGTATAATCCAGGTCACATCAAAACTCCTGCTTTACAGATTCAAAGCCCTGGAAAAATGGAAGCAAACAGTAATAGGAGATAATAAGAGGAATAATAAGTCTTACTCCCTGCTTCTCGCACAGTGGAGTTTGGTGTGCCAAGAGGGTGTCTGTAATGCACTTTTGTTCTCTGCAGAGAAATACTGGATGGTGGGAAGAAACATGTCCTTAACTTTCTAACACAAAGCCCGAGGAGGACTGGCCATGGGCACTTGGTTTCTACTTTCATTCCTTGCTTTCTCTGTAAATAGATAACCCACCCTTAAGAGCTCAGCTTAAATTTAACTCCTTGTAGAAGGCATCCTGTAGTCCCCTGGCCTATGTTAACTTTTCCAGCTCCAGGTTCCTAGTAGCCCCTCCATTTCCCCATTAGGGGACTTGCTTCTTTTTATTACTTTTGTTTAATCTGTGTTTAGCTCAGCCCTATACCTCCATGGCCTTGTACAATACAAGACACTTATTAGATGCTTAGTATGAATGGATGAATGAATGAGTGAAGTCCTGGGAGAGACATTTGAGTTCCCTGGGACTCTGTTCAAGTCAGTAAAATATTAGTAGAGAAGAGTTTGGGCAGGTGACCTCAAAACACCCTTTCTCTCCTGACTCTCCATTAAGAAGGCATTACTTTTTCTGGCCTAGCAGTCTACTCTGCAGGGACAGAGTGGTTGGCTGGGCAGACCAGTGGCAGAATACATAGCCTCAGCCTTGCTACTAAGAGGAGCAGAAAAGATCACTAGAAAAGATACCATCTTGCAGTTGCATTGCGTATTCATCTCACACCTCGTTCCCTCACCACATTTGTGCTGTGTGACCTATGATTTATTCTAGTGGTTTGGTGTTGTGTGTGTAGGCTCTGGGCTTTTACCCTGGCTCCAGTCCTAGGCCTTACTCTACCAAGCTGTGTGAGCTTGAGCAAAGTACTACTTACCCTCCCTGTGCCTCCATCTTGTCCCCTGTGAAAGGGGAAGGATACTTTTTCTACTTTGTAAGGTGCTTGTGAGGATGTAATGAGTTAAAACACATAAAGCACTTAAAACAGGGCCCAAAGTAGGCACTCAAAAAATGTCAGCTTTTTTTTTTTTATTACTCCCTTTCTCTTGTATATTCCTGTCTTTGCCCCTGACTCTTTATTCATGGGCTCCCACTCCTACTGAAATCTGATTCAGCTTTCAAGGCCCAGCCCCTCATAGACTATAGATCACAGCCTGTCAAGCCTGGGAGGAGCCGTGCAGATAATTAAATCCAAATAACCTCATTTTACAGATGAGAAGTCGGAAAAACAGAGGGGCTCAGCCAGTTGCTCAAGGTCGCAGAGTCAGCTCGTGCAGCACCAGCCCAAGCCTGGGGGACTGACCCTGCAGCCAAGGTTTTCCTTCCGACACTGGGCAGCCCTCCCACTTTGGAACTTAGAACTCTTCTTGTTGGTGTTTTTCCCTCTGGTGCTTGCTCTCTTTTGAAGTCTTTTTAGGAGGCTGTGACTAGTAATCACTTTTAGAATAGACTTTCTTGATTAATCTTACATCCCCACGTGTTAAGCATGTTGTTTTGGTCCATAGTAGGTATTCACTAATGATAATAATGAGTTATATTGGATTAAGACGTCATTATTTACATAGTACTTTCTGATATGTTGCTATCTCATTGATGCAACAATGTCAAGAGGCAGGGATTATTTTTATCTTTCCTAGAGAAGAGGAAACAGGTTTAGAGAAAGCAAGAGAATTGCTCAGAGCCATGCAGCCAACAACAGAGGGGAACTTGTCTGTCTGCGAATGGCCCTGCTCTTCCTGCTTGTCTGAATGATTGAATCTGTTACTTAACGTTTCATGTGGATTTGTATTGTTTCCTTCATTAAAAGGCCTGGGCCATGTGTTAAGAATTATTTATATTCTCAGAGTCTACAGCAATCCCAGCAGGCTCACAATATGTGTTTGTTGAAGAAATAAGTAACAGTTTTCACTGCTGCCTCCAGCCCTAAAGAGGTAGGGTCTGTCCAGATACACACATGTTGTTGGCTCTGTGGCCTTAATCCACTTACTCCCCAGTTTGTGTTTCTCTCTTTTCTTCTGTACAATGTGGTTAAAGCTATTTGCAGCCTTTCAAATTCTTGAGACTGCTTTGAGAGCAGGCTGGCAACTAAACTTTTGTGGTCTCCTTAAGCTCTTTCAGCATAACCCCAGAACCCAGAATGTGTATGGGAGCTTCAGAGGCTCAGTCTCGGGACAGACTCTTCCAGGATTGTATCAGGAAGCAGAAGCTGGGGAGGGGGGTGGGTGTGGGCAGGAGGTAGGAGGGAGGCACATGACTAACCCACTCCCACACCCTGTTCCCTCAATCTTTAATTACATCCTTATTTCATGAATTAATGATGACACTGCCGCCTTAATATTATTCATTAAAGCAGTTGATTCCATGCAACTCTGCATGGCCTCCTCTCTGAATCCCACAAGAGAGACCTCTCCACAATCTAACAGCAAAAGCCTTCCAAGAGCAAACTTTCCTCTCTCAAAGAGGGACCAGCACAAGAAGGGGGCCAGGGCAGCGTCCAGGTGCTTCCCTTGTCTTCTTGGTCCCAACAAAGAGCTCTGTTTACATTAAGCAGATGGTGGACCAGGAATACTGGGGTGATTCAAAGACTTGAATGAACAGCCCCTACCCCCTCCCTTTTATTTTTAAATAAATTAGGAAGATCTGTAGAAACAGAAAACTTTAATTGAACCAAAGGGGTCCCAAATTTAAATGCATGTAGGTGTGGGTGATTTATGCAATGAAATGAAAGAAAGAAAAAAGCCCGGTCTGATAAAATGGGACAAGTTGGCTTCAATGGAAGAGGTCAGGCTTAGGTGGGCTCTTGCCCTATGTGGGACCATAAATGAAAGCTTGCTGTTTTTAAGTGTTGACAACTAATTTAAATAAAGACAGATTAAAATGACACACACACACAAACTGTGGGGTAAAGAAGACTGTGGGGCAGGATGCAACCTTGGCTACCAGTTTGAGATAGTGGATGGGGTGACTGCATTCATGTGACTGATACCGAAGGCCCCAGCCTTGGGAGGGAGAGAAGCTTTTGAATATGGTCTGAAGGTCAAATAGTTTTTGCTACACGCTTCTTTTTTTAAAGTACACACCTAAGCAGGGTTTAGTGGTGACTCTATAAAGAAGTGAAGGTACTGTGTTCAATACTTTACAGACTTCGACTCATCCTCACAGCCCTACAGGTTGTCTGTTATCATCCTCATTTGTCAGAGAAGAAAACAAAGGCCAAGGAAGCCTAAATAACTTATCCAAAGTCACGCAATTATTAAGTGACGGAAGTGGAGTGTAATTTGGACTGCTGTGCCAAGAATATCTGAGGTTCCAGACACAGCTCATACAGCCTCTGGATCTGTATCGTTCTCTGCTAATAGACCACAACATACCAGAAAGTGTGTTACACTGAGGCTGGACCTGCTCACGTATCATCCTTTCATTCGCTCCAGGTTGGATCAGAGGGTCTCTAAAACTTGGCAATTTGTGGTTCTGGAACATAACCACCACCACTGCTGTCACTAACATTTCCCTGTGTTGACAGCTTACTAGTTGCCAGGCTCTGTTATGTGTATTTAATTGCATGTATTTCTCACACCAATCCTATGACATAGGTATTAGTCCCATTTCACAGAGGAGGAAACTGAGGCTCAGAGAAGTTAAATAACTTGCTCAAGTTTATGCAGCTAATAAGGCAGACCTGGGATTGGGGCTCAGGTATGTCTGACTTAACCCCTGAGCAAAGGTGAGGTGCAGGGTTAGAAGCAGCTGTGGTCTGTCTTCCCCAAGGGCACTGGAAGAGCAGTACTGAATCACAGCTCCACCAGTTGCATTAAGTACAGCGTGACATGAGCAAATCACTTAGCCTCACTAGGCCTCAGAGCCTCTTCTGTAAAATGAGGTAATAGTAGCATACCTACCTCCTGGGGTTGTTGTTGAGTAAACCTGTCCAGAGTGCATGGAGCCATGCCTGACACACACTGAAGTGTTCCATGTTGTTTCATTTTCTTTTTCTAAAGCCGGGATCCTGTGCTCTCACTCCCAAGGAGTGAGGTCACAAAGAGGTCAGTGGCATGTCTGTTCCTCCCTTGTACCACCTTGAATCTGTGGGGGAGGTTCGTCCCAGACTTCTGGAGAGAGGCTTAAAAGATGTTACGGAAACATTAACTTATCCTTTCTTCCTCTCAAGTTTCTTTCAGCCATGACAGCCATGGACTTAATAGAATTCAGTTCACTAAAGTTCTATTAATTCTGAATATGAGTTATAGAAGAGGTTTCCCAGGTAGCTGCTTATGGGAATGGCAGTATAACAGCTATTTGCCACACAATTATGGATTAAAGGATTCCACAAAGAGAATATGCTTAGATCGTTTAGATGAGGGACTTGGGGCAGGCAGGGCAGGTGTGGATGCTGTGAGGGTGTGCTGTAGAGTTCAGCATTGGTCCAGGTAACAAGTTGTCAAACTACAGTGGAGTGTTATTTGTGCAGCGGGAGGGGAACTCCTGTTTTTTGAGGAAACATACAACTACAGCTCTGCAAGTTCTAGAAAGTTGATTTTTATGTTTCTTTTTTCATCCAAGTAATGAATTCAATAGACTGTCTTGAAGGAGACATTGCCCCCCTTTTTGTGATGTTACAAGAATATGTATTCAACCTTGAGCCATCAATAGGTTTATTGCCTTAGCCTGCTTCCCTCCTCCTCCATCCGCTCCCTAACTCCTCTTACACGTCCGTCCTTAGTGCCAGAATTCTAGCTGTGACACCTCTGCTATGCTCTCTTCTGAAGCTTGCTGGCCAGACTGAAAGGGATGATTGGTACCTTCCCCTAAATATAAGAAAGAGCACACTGACCAGAGGATGGCGGACCCAGAAGAGACATCTTCGTACCTCCTTTGACATCTGGCATACTGGGGAAACTTAGTAGGTGCCCAGCAGATGCTGGCTGGAGGACGTCCTGAACGTGCTGTGCTCAGAATCAGCCGGATTAACCGGGGTGCTTGTCAGTCCTCCATCACCTCCTCTATGAGGTCTTTCCTGGTTGCCTCTTCATCCAGAAATAATGTTTTCCAATCTAAAATCCCATGAAGTTTATTACCTTGTAAGAGAGTATCACACTTCACTTGTGTCATATATAAGTCCTGGTTCCCTGGCAGGACTGCAAACATCTTCAAGTCAGGATCAGCTTGACCCCATCTTTATTATCTGTATGATACCAGCATGAGCCCATCAGTGAGAAGCACGTGCACACGTGTGTGTGTGTGTGTGTGTGTGTGTGTGTGTGTGTGTGTGTGTGTGTGAACTTGAATAGCATTTTTTCTGTGAGGGTGGTCCGCACCGTAACTCCAAGTCTGTCTCTCCCACCAAATTGTGAGCTCCTCCAGGCCAGAGACTGTGTCTTACTCACCTTCACCTCCCTAGCCCATGGCAGAACCACGTCCTCCTCACACAGCCATGCTTATATCCCGCCGTGTGACTGCGTTGTCTTCTCTTTGCCAGGGATGCACATTTCTACTCTCTTTCAAGACTCTGCTCAATTACTTCACTCCCACCAGAAGAAGATGCACTGAAAAGAGCTGATTTCTCCTTTATTTGTGCCATCACTATACCTAATAGAGAGCCTGGCTCATAGTAGCTGGGCAAAGAGATTGTTAAATAAATAACATATGATTGATACTTTGTATTTTCTGAATGGAAGATGGGACCTGGGAAAGGAGACTAAACTCCATTGTGCACCTATTTCATTGTCATATTTTATGTCTGTTTCCTCTCCTAGACTGTGTGTATATTCGTGTGTATGTGTGTGTGTGTGTGTGTAGCCTGAGTGCCCAGCTCAGTGCCTAATACATAATAAGTGACCCATAAATATGTGTTGAATGCCTGAAACCCAGGCAGGAGATTTTATGGGAGGAAAAACAGCCAGGGGTGATGGGAGGATGGGAGACTCTGTGAAGGACCCTGGAGGTTGAGGTCTCCCTATAGATGTGGCATCTGTATGGTGGCTGAGATCTCCCCTCCCCTTCATGTGGCATCATCAGCCTGAATCAGCTAAGCCAAATAAGTGGTTCTTTGTACCTCATTAGGCTTCTGGTTCCTAGAGTCGAGCACCATTTTGGTGATACCAATATTGCTCCAATTGCTGGGTAGAAGGCAAATGGAATTTAATCTGAGACCCCATAAAACAGGGATGGTATATATATGGAATAATAATGTAAAATTCTTCGGGGGAGTGATGCAGAGAAGATACTCAGCAGTTGGTATTAGCCCTTTGTTTTCCTCCCCTCAGTGGTGTGGTGGAGTCAGCTCACCCTTACAGGCCCCTTACAGCCAATTGTGTACATTTCTTCCAAATCCTGTTCAGCAACTTTTTGTTGGTAGTTAGAAATGGACACTGGTGGGAGCACTTATACCACAGACATCGGCAAATGCTGCAAATCAGAGCTTATCTCCTCTCATATCCGCAGAGCTGGGTGTTACACATTTATCAGTGTAGCCATGATCCCCCGTCCGGTCCCTCTCCTGCAGGCTTTGCTTGTGTGTACTTGCTTTTGTTGTGTGTAGCTGTAATGGGCCTAAGCATTGTGAGATACGTGGAGGAGAACTGGGTGAAGGTGGACTGTGCTATAACCTGGGACTCATACCTTTTCCTTTCTTAAGGCACCTGCATCCCCCCTGGCTAACACCCGGTAGGTGCAAAGAGGCATGGAGGGCCTAATTACTGTCATTTAAAAACAGAGATTTAAAAAAAAAAAAAAAAAAAAAAACAGAGATTTACCTTGTCATCTTTTGTATTTGTCTGCACCTCCCCGCCCCAACCTTTAGTTTTCTTTCCCCTTACATCCCGTACTTAATTTTTTTCAAGTCTTTACTCTGTGCCATAACTTTGCCACATTAGCATCACAGAATCTGGGAACATTTGAGCAGGAAAGGACTTAGACATCATCTGTTATCCAGGAAGGTAAATATATGTTATTCCTTGTTCCAACTGAATCCACTGATTGAGGCTGCCCTGTACTGTGAGTCTGTATGTGAGCTCAGTGGGAATGAGAGCCAGGATTGATTATTTATGTCTGTTAAGGGTGTGGGGTGTGGGAAGCAGGTCTGTCTTTGCACATGCCATGTACTTGAAGATCCCAAGTTCAATTCACCTCAGGAAATAGGTAAGAAAACCAAGGATCAGAAGGGTTAAATGGCTTGCCAGGGTCACACTGCTCGTAAGTGGGTAACCTGGGATTTAAACCCAATTTTTTTTTCAATGCCTCACCTTTGATTTCATTTCTGCAATGAGGTATTCAGCCTTGAGGGAGAAGAAGAGAATTACCAATAGCATGAATTTTAAATTCAGATCAGAACCAGGAATGGGGAAGCAGAGAGACTGCAAACCTTACAACTCAATCTACCATCCTCTACTTGGTTTTGTTGCTTTAGTCCTTCAGGGTTACCTCCTGTGTGAAATTAGCTTGTGTTAAGAGAACAGGATATTTCTTGTGTGAGGCAAACAGTCACATCTCACCCTGTCAGTGAGTTATGTGCCTAATAATTTGAAAGCTCTGCTTTTGGAACCAGGGAACATCCAGTTTGGAAAGACAATTAAATTTGGTCTAATCCTCGTCTCTTAAGAAATGGTTCAACCTCAAGATGATGCAGTGTAACTACTACTGTTTTTTAATATCTCATGGCTTGGCAATCTCCACATCTCTTCTAGGTACTTTTGGGAAAGATCTTGATCCCATCCTACCAAACCACTCTCCATTGTGCTACCTCCTAAAGCTACTCCCCCGTATCATGCTCTTAAATTCCAAAGGAGGATTTAAGATGTACCCTCTCTACCTCTTCACATTTCCTTTGCTCCCTCACAACCTGGCCTTAGACTATGTGAATGCTCCTCATTTGTATATCATTTTACAACTCTTTTAAGACTTCATCTCTTTGGACCCTGTATTAGTTTGTTCAGCTTCCATAACAAATATCACAGACGGGGTGATTGAAACAACAGGAGTGTATTTTCTCACTGTTCTGGAAACTGGAAGTCCAAGATCAATCAAGCTGCCTTCAGGGTTGATTTCTGGTAAGGCTTCTCTTTCCGTCTTGTGGATAGTCACCTTCTCGCTGTGTCCTCACATGGCCTTTCCTCTGTGGATGTGTGGAGAAAGCTATCTCCGGTGTCTCTTCATTTTCATATGAGGAAACCCAGCTTACCAAGTTAGGGCTGTGCACTTATGACCTCATTTAACCTAATTCCCTTCCTAAAGGCCCTGTCTCCGATATCTCCTATTAGGGCTTTGACCTATACATTCTGGGGGAACACAATTCAGTCTATAACAGACGCTTAATATAAAGCCCAGGAGAGAGTTGGACAGGTGTGGTGATTGCCTTTTTATCAGCATAGGGTCTGAGCCTCAGAAAGTTGACAGAGTTGTCAAGTGATTTGCATAAGTTGCCAGGCTGGTCAGTGTTGAAACTGAGGAGAGAACCTGTTTTCTGACTCTGCTCCTGACCTCTTCCCATTGTTCTCTGAGGTTCCTCAACACAAGTCATTCCTAACTGCAAAATACAATGGTCTTTTCTCAGTGTTTTTCTCCTTGACATTTAACAATATGACTACATACCCATTATTTTTTAATGATGACATCTTAATTCATTTAAATCGTAAAGGAGAAATTGTACCCAAAACACCAGCATCTTGACGCCATTGCTCTTCTCCTTTGTCTCTGTTACCTTTCAAGTTCTGTCCATTTGTATTCATTAGACTCAGTTGTAATGAGTAAATTGGAGCAGAAAATCCATGGGCTTGTCAAGTTCTTCCAATCAATGACTTGGGAGGATTCCAAAGCTACGGACAGATACAAGCCCCAGCAGTACAAACTGGTTGCAGATAGACGGGTCCTTTCCCACGAGGCTGGACTATCCAGCAGTTACTTCATTGCTCTCTTCACAAACCAACTGGCCAATTCTAGTTGCTCTCTGGAATTTTCTGGCTTTATGTATATATCTGGGAAGAATTCATTTGAATTCAGGACAGGGCAGCAGAAGACACATCAAGAACCCCATGAAGCCTATGCTTTGACTGTATCTCAAGGTGGTAAAGTGGGTTTCATTGGGATTTCATATACTCTTCCAAATGTTCTGGACCCCCACTTCCACCATCAGGATAAGGGCCTTGAGGAAGCAAGGTGCTAGGCAAATACATCAAAGAGCAGCCCTCTCCTGCCCATAAACCAAGCTTCCTCACTGAAAGGGAAGTGGTGAAGTCTAATAGAATGAGTATGGATGGAGTCCAACGGAATATAGTTCACTTTCCAATTCTGCCAGCCATTCATTCCTTCATATCCTCCCTTGTTGCAGCAAAATTTTAAAAAGGCTTGCTGCCTTGCCACTTGCCATTGGGGTGACATTTGTAAGACACTTAACTGAATTCTGAATCTTAGTATAATGGAGATACTAACAGCCACTTTGAAAGGCTATTTGGAGGATTAAACAAAACAATGTGTGAAAGTTCCAAGTACAACACATGGCACATAGTAGGTGCCCAGAAAATAGTATCTTATTTAAAAAAATGGATGTGTGCGATAGGCTTGTGTTTGCAAAGCCTTGTATAAGAAAATGTGCCTCATCCATATTCTTCTTTAAAACTCATATGCTCTTGGATGCAGTTTAGCTTCTGCATAAAGTTGATGCTGCCCTGGCATCATCAATAAGGGACTCATTGGTTTGGTGAAGCAACCCCTGGAAAGGCTTCAGGATTTGAGACTGGCAGGTGATTACAGATGGGGCTAAATTATTTACTTCATCAAAGTGTCTCTGGGCTTTATCATGCAGACCTGTCATGGGAAGCTGTACATAAAGATGAATAATGGGTCCTTTAACTCAGGGATCTGAAAGGTCACTGGGGCCGCAGCAGACATATAAAGTTGTGTTTGCTGCATCCATCAAGATGCAGTTGTGTATGGATGTGATGCATGGCAGGCTTCGTGAGGCTGGACTTTTGCTTTCCATTTTGTATTCTGGCCACACTGGGCTGCCACGTGGAAAGACAATGATTAGCCCTCTGGAGGCCCAGGATCCTGTACTTACACCATTCTTTGCAGCCACTACCTCCCCTGGTGGGGCATTCAGGCCAGCAGGGGTTTTGGAGAATGGACCAGAGAGTGTAGGATAATGGCGTGTCTGTTTTTCCATCTGAGAGGTGTCCTGGCTTGAGCTCACTTGTTATCTCCCAGGGACCTGGGAAATTGATGGAGAAGGAAAAGAAAATGAGGCAAAGAGACTAATTCTGTCACCACCATGTGATGTACCCAGTGGGGGTCAGATGACTATTGATTGTACGTTTCTTGGCCTGAGAAGGAAGGACTGACTCCTGCCGAGGCTTCTGGGACCCAGAGTTTTAGAGAAGTCACGTGGCTTCTCTGAGCTCCATATGGTTTTTGGACAAGGCTGACTTTTTCCTTCTCTCCTCCTTCGTAGGGGCCCAGCAGCAGGAGTGGAAGACACCAATCAAATGTGCCACTGTGGGCAAGCCATTTCCTGCTCTGGGCCCAACATTCTTGTTCTCCGAGCTCCAGTCACATTAGTGCTGCATCATCCATGTCCTATTTGTGTAACATGTACTTAATATTAAAAATTTTTTTTTTATTTTCTTAAAATTTATTTATTTATTTAATTTATTTTCTTAATTTTTTGACTGCGTTGTGTCTTCGTTGCTGTGCGTAGGCTTTCTCTAGCTTTGGCGAGCAGGGGCTACTCTTTGTCGGGGTGCACAGACTTATTGTGGTGGCTTCTCTTCTAGAGCTCTGGACTCTAGGCATGCAGGCTTCAGTAGTTGTGACACGTGAGCTCAGTAGTTGTGTCTTGCGGGCTCTAGAGTGCAGGCTCAGTAGTTGTGGTGCACAGGCTTAGTTGCTCCACGGCATGTGGGATCTTCCCAGACCAGGTCTCAAACCCCTGTCCCCTGAATTGGCAGGCGGATTCTTAACCACTGCGCCACCAGGCAAGCCCCAAAATTTTTTAAAATGGAGTAATTTTTTTTACTTCAATAAATTTATGTTTAAAGAAGAAATCTTATATCATTATAGTAGATGGATACGGAAAATACTTGAAGACAAGTAAAATGAAAACAAAGCAATGAAATTAAATCCTTGCTAGATGCTATGGCCAAATCAAAGTTTCTACACCTGAAGCTTTCTCTCTTTCTGTTAAAAAGGGAGCTTGGCAATTGTTAGAGAAGTGTTAAAGACACAGTAGCATCCAATTGAGACTGTTTTTGAGGTATTCAGAGGGATAAAAGAGAATTGAAACAAGAATAGTTTTCTCACAGTGTAATTTAATGATATTTAATAACTTGTCCTTGTGTCACCTGCACCATTTCCTGGCCCATCTAAGATCCTAACATACTAACAGTGTTATGAATCCTATACTTCGGGGAAACTACTAGGAACCTTTAGTTCCCTTTCAAATCCAGATTTTTATTACTTCCATCTGTTATCCCTAATGATCACCTAATTAACTGTTTCTATTTCCACTTTCCCTTCTACTTGCTTACTGGCTGTATGAAGCTGATATTTGCTTGAACCACCCACCCAACACTTTGCACCTTCAAAAAAACTCCCACATGCTAACTAAAAACTATTGACACTTAAATAGCAAATTACTGGAACCTGGAAGCAGGCCAAGGCAGGAGCCCCTGAGAATCCCTCTGCCCAGTGCTCCTGCTTCTGGCATGCCTTGCCCTCGAGTGCAGAGCCCTCCCTGGCGGAAGGAAGCCTCCGCTCCCTTTCTGAAGGCTGCCGCTGTTTCAGTGAGTAGTGCTTTGAGACAGATGCAAAATCGATAGCACTAGACTCACACTGCTCCAGTTATCTTCCACTCCTTCTCATTCACCCTCCCTTGGCTTCCCTAGATGAGAGTCTGGGGAGAGATTCATCTCCTCCCTTGTTTCTTATTGTATCACTGTTGTAGCCCCAGGGATGAGAGTGACGGATATTTCTAGGTTGTCAAGGGAGAGATAGGAAAGATGAGCTCTTTGTAGCACCTGACAACTCACCATAAAGACCCAAAGTGCTATTTGTGGTGTTTTTTTTTTTTTAAATAATGTTTTAATTGTCATCTTCAGTCTGCACAGATTGTAATCCTTGCTGAGGATCACTCCCGAGTGAAGTTTGAGAGTACTTTAGGTGATTCAGTTGTCTGAGATCACTTTAATGAAGGTGTGTGCGTGCGTGCGTGTACGTGTGTGTGTGTCTGTCTTTTCCCTGACAGTTGTCTAACACAGACCTAAGATCTTTTGCTCCAAGACCCCTGCTTGTCCTTTTTACCACTGTCTAACTGGAGACCTTCCTCTGCGACTCCCTCTCTCTTTGCTTCCAGTCTCTTAGACACCCAGAAATGGCTCCCTGTCCGGGCCTGGAAGTTTCCTGTGTGGTGGGAAAGTTGTCATGAATCAGTCATTTTGGCACTACTATTTTTGCCTCATTTTATAGGTGCCAGACCTCAGGAACAGAGAGGGTAGACATGTTCTGAAAGGTGGTACCCCTACCCCTGGTGAGCACCCTAAACCCAATGCTGGCCTTCCTCCAGAAAACGGAAGGCACCAGAGGTATGGTGGGAGCCTCCAGGCAAGGAAGTTATTAGCTTGAGAAACTCTCTGACCTTCTGTTGCCTTATCTGACAAATATGGACAGTCTTCCAGGCTTTACTTACCTTACCTCATGGTCATGGTCATGGTCATGGTCACAAGTTGCATATGAGGTGAGGGTATGAAAGTTCTTTGTGACCTAAAGAATTCTGGGCAAAATGTAAGGCTTCAGGGACCAATGCATACCTGACACCCAGGCCCTCTCCAGTTCCTAATATCTCATAGTTCCAGGTAGAATGAAATGGCATCAAGGGGGGCAGAGCACCAGCTGCTTGTAGCTTCCGCTCACCTGTCTGTGAGGCAGCAAGCAGGCACCCTTAATGTTCACTTAGAAATTCATCTGTAAATACAGTAGTTAGCTCTTGGAAGATGAGATTATTGTTCTGAAAATATTCTAATTGCTGGCCTCACAGATAGGCAGTCTTTTACGTTTGCAATACAATAAAAAAAAAAAGATTTCGTTTTTCTGGTTTGCCTCTGAGTATTGTCTAATTGTCTTCAAAAACAATTGACTTGGTGTTTCTTACTCAGCTTCTAATACTCAGTAAACATATATTATGTCTCCCAGCTTACTTATCTATTTACCACGGTTGCTTGGGGAGGGTTAATTTCTTCAGTCTAAGTTATTTGTTCCCTGAAAATGCTGCCTTTAAGGGATGCCAAGGAGCCCACGGAGATGAACAGGGAAATGGAGAGCTGTGCGGTTTGCTGAGGCACAGATCCACAGAATGGTTTGGGCTCCCTCCCCCACCCTCAACCTCCAAGCTTGGGATCCCATTATCTATCTGCATAACTGCCTTAAATCTACATTTCACTATAGGCAACCCGAAACAATGTTTATTCTATAAGAATGAATCAACCCTGGTGCAGCCAATTTATTTCTCTTAGGATAAAAAGAATTTCCACATGATGACAAACATATAGCAGCCTGAATTAATGGTTAAGAAGGTGGAGACAAGCACCCCAATAGACCAATGTTATTTTTATCTCAAAACAGAGCCAGAGACAGTTAAAACTCTATTCAGTTTTCCACACCTTGACTATGAAGAATACCCCAAACATGTTAGTGGGGTGGTAGACTCACGCAAACAGCCAATTACTATTTTAAGAAGTTAATCACCAGTTGCTGGTCATTTAATTATGGTTCGTAACCAGTTGAATTCAACATCAGGGGTTTGCTTGTCCATATTCAGCTTTTCAATACCCAGCTTGTGGGAGCTGGATCTCTTTCCTCTGGCCCACTCCCTGCCCAAGTCTGCTGCTCAATGAGCTAAGCTGCTCAGAACCTCATGTTAATGGAGTTGTGGCAATGGCAGATTTCTTTGGTCTGAGTTACGTGGACAGTTGCCCAAATTACCACTTTGTTTTGCTGGCAATGACACAGCTCATTGAGAGTGGGTATCTCCCTGATGTTGCTTAAAAAAAAAAAAAAAAAAAAAAAAAAAGATTTGGCATTTAATAAAAGCAATTCCTTACTTGAGTTACAGTTCTAGCCATTTAGATAATTAAGAAAGAATTCCTCTGAATACATCTTAACTATTTTTAAAAGTTCTCTTGGTGAAGAAAGAAAATTAGTCTTATTTTTTTTTCTTTGGTAGGAAGCTGTTTACTTTAGTAGTTAGTACCTGTTTCCTAGTTTTGGAAAGAAGTCATTCACTTCTGCAGTCATCAGCTTCTGGAGAATTTATAAAACTCCTCAGTTTGAGGTCCTCCAATTGAATGGGTTTCCAGGGTCATGAGAAACTGATGTGTCTTTTTTAGTCAAGAAGCATGACTCCAAGACAAAAATTAAAGACAGAGAAATGTTATTAAAAGCAACAAGGGAAAAATGACAAATAACATATAAGGGAACTCCCATCAGGTTAACAGCTGATTTCTCAGCAGAAACTCTGCAAGCCAGAAGGGAGTGGCATGATATATTTCAAGTGATGAAAGGGAAGAAGCTACAACCAAGAATACTCTACCCAGCAAGGATCTCATTCAGATTTGACGGAGAAATCAAAAGCTTTCCAGACAAGCAACAGCTAAGAGAATTCAGCACCACCAAACCAGCCCTAAAACAAATGCTAAAGGAACTTCTCTAAGCGGGAAACATAAGAGAAGAAAAGGATCTACAAAAACAAAAACAAAACAATGAAGAAAATGATAGTAGGGACATACATATCGATAATTACCTTGAATGTAAATGGGCTACATGCACCAACCAAAAGACACAGACTGGCTGAATGGATACAAAATCAAGACCCATATATATGCTGTCTACAAGAGACCCACTTCAGACCTAGGGACACATACAGACGGAAAGTGAGGGGATGGAGAAAGATATTCCATGCAAATGGAAATCAGAAGAAAGCTGAAGTAGCAATACTCATATCAGATCAAATAGACTTTAAAATAAAAAATGTTACAAGAGACAAGAAAGGACATTACATAAAGATCAAGGGATCCATCCAAGAAGAGAAGATAACAATTATAAATATATATGCACCCAATATAGGAGCACCTCCATACATAAGGCAGATGCTAACAACTATGAAAAAGGAAATGCAATGCAGAAATAGAGACACAGGTGTAGAGGATAAACACATGGACACCAAGTGGGGAAAGCGGGGAGGGTTGGGGGGGAATGAATTGGGAGATTGGGATACCAAATTGTACACTCTAAATATATGCTGTTTATTGTCTGTTAACTGTATCTCAATAAAAGTTCTTTTTTTTTTTTTTTTTTTTCTCATCAATCAGAAGGGTTTTTTATTTTATTTTAGTGGAGGGGTAAGGAGTGGGATAAAAATAAATCAGACAGAGAGCTGCTCATTTGACACATTCCTCCAGCATGCTCTGAAAAAACCTGCCCGAAGACACTCAAGATCCATCTGTCCTCTGAAAAGGATGGAAGGAGACCTTTAATCTAGACAAATCCTCCAGGGACATAATATTTGGACATTTTAAACTGTCTCATAAACTGTCGTGTATTTTCTATTTGATTAATCAGTGACCAACAAGACAATTGGCTTTTTTTTTTTTTCTTACACTCACAGTGCTTCTATTTTAATGGCAGAAAACAGACATAAATGAGTATTAGAGTTCTCTCAGAGGAGCACAACTCAAATCACAGTGGTCAAGTGGAGGAAGCAGGGGAAACTGGCAACTGCAAGGATGAACTGGAACCCATGAGGTTAGATTGGAATCTGCGTTGATTTCTCCCTGTTTCCCAGGGTTCAGCTTCCATGATGGAGGTGGAGCTAGTCCTTTGTCACATACTCAAGAGTTGCTGAAACTGGAAGAGAAGATCAAATCTCAGGCAGAGTGTCTCTGTGGCCCATACTGTCCCGGAACTTCCTTCTTCCGGGAAGGAAGTGGAAATGTAATATCAGCTTAGCTGTGTGGCAGACGGCGTTCTACACGGCTCCTGGGGATCCCCACCTCATGTCACTCCCTCCGTTATGCAGTCCCCTTCCCTGCAGTGGCAAGGGATGAGATGTCCCTTCTGGGGTTAGGTTATAAGACACTCTGGCCTGTGTCTTGCTCCCATTCTTTCTCTTGCCTTTTTGGATTGCTTGCTTTGATGAAGCAAGCTCCTATATTGGAGAGGCCTAAGTGGCAAGAACAGAGAGTAGCCTCTGGCCAGCATCTAGTAAGGACCTGAGGCTGTCAGACCAATAGCCCACTGAATTCCGTCAACAGCCAGGTAAGTGAGCTTGGACGTGAATCTTTAACAAACCGAGCCTTGAGATGATTGCAGCGGTAGCTGTTGATTGCAGTCTGTGAGAGCCGCGGAAGCAGAGAATCCAGCTAAGCTGTACCTGGATTCCTGATCTCGAGTTCTCCAGTCCATTCACTGTATCTGCATCCTTGTTCTGGTCACTGAGTCCAACAGTACCATTTTTAGATTCCGTATATGTGAGTTAGCATACAATATTTGTCCTTCTCTTTCTGACTTATTTCACTCTGTATGACAGACTGTAGTTCTATCCACCTGATTACATATAGCTCCATCTCATCCCTTTTTATAGCTGAGTAATATTCCATTGTATATATATGCCACATCTTCTGTATCCATTCATTTGTTGATGGGCATTTAGGTTGCTTCCATGTCCTGGCTATTGTAAATAGTGCTGCAATAAACATGATGGTACAAGTTTCTTTTGGGATTATGGTTTTCTTTGGGTATATGCCCAGTAGTGGGATTACTGGATCATATGGTAGTTCTATTTGTAGTTTCTTAAGGAACCTCCAAATTGTTTTCCATAGTGGCTGTACCAATTTACAGTCCCACCAACAGTGCAGGAGAGTTCTTAAAAAAAAAAAAGTTCTCTTGTTTTTTAAAAACCCCATTTAGGTTATTTGCACATTCAAAAGGAAACAGAGAAACTGGACTTAAGCCAGAATGTATAGTTTGGGGTTTGGTATTGAGGGAATGGCTGTGATTGTCTAAAATATGCCTTGGACTTTCTTTTTGATTTTCAGTCTCCTCCTCTTTTGTCATTGTTGTTATAAACCCAGCTGATAACCAAATTAGTTTCAGTGTTTTGCTTCTTTTCCCCTTTCCAGTGTAGGTACAAGGGAATAGAACAATGATCTAAAAATCATGTTGGCAGAAGGAGATGGGAAAAGCAAAGATCCTGAATAATCTGTCAACTTGATAGCCAAACCCTGAATACAGAATTGGCTTCAGAGGGTCCTCCCCCTTGCCTTTCAGTGATAGGCAAGGCCACAGAGTGGCCCGCTACAATCAGCTGTTCAGCTTTCTTCTCCTCTCATTCAGTCTCCGTACTTGACTGAGCTTAAGTGCGTGACTATTTTGGAAGACATGAATTGGTTTCTTATGTGACTGAGCAAAACATATTTGTACTTAATTAGATCTGGGAAATTTTATATTGTTTTGTTTTGACGTTTAAACCAAGTCAACATATGAAACAGAACCATTTTCTTTGATAGTACAGTTCACCTTGTAGAACTAGAGGTAGATTTAGATTTGGGATCTATTATTATTGTCATCATAATTATTTATATCCTTCTACACCTGGAGGTTAAGAAGTTGTTAATTCTATCATGTTCCAGACTGTTTTGCCCTGAAACTGCGCTGCAGTGCAGTGGTAGAAAGAATCCTAACACAGGACGTAAGTGACCTGGAATCCTAGAGTTGATCAACAACTGTGACTTCAGGCTGTGATTTCGCAGCCTCAGTTTCCTCAATATGAAACGATGCGTTCCTGGAAGATTTCTAGAGCCTCTTTTAACTTTAATAGTCTGTGTACTCCTGGCAAATAGAAACATTTCTTTCCTCCCGGAAAAAAGAACGAAGTCAGATAGAGATTCAGCAGAAGGAAAGAAAGCAAAAATGAAAACTTTAAAGGAAGAAAAGGAAGTGAAAAAAAGGAATAGAGGCCAGTTTCTATTCAAGTGACTGTCATTTCTCTGATCATTGAAGGCTGAAGGTAGCACAGCAACAGCATACACAATGCACAATGCAGGCAAAACCTCTATGTCTTGGAGCTGAATTCACAATCATTAAAAGTAAATGAGAAAACTGAAGTGTGGCTCAGTACAGGTAGCAACTAGAACGCTCTCACTCTCTCTCTTTTTTTAACAAAACAGTCTCTGGGACCGAGAGATAGATGACTAGTCATTGAGCTTAAAAAATTCTACGCATTTTTCAAATTAGGTGCAATGAAGGGGAACTGCAGATTGGGAAAGCAAATGGGTTATTGTTTCCTATGTTTCTTGTTTTCTTCTCTTACTCTTGGTAGGAGACATTTCTCACACGATCCACTGGTTATTACATATAGTTTTTCCTCTCCTCCATTAACTAGGTGGGGGAAGGGTCTCCTTCCACTCCATGATCTTCTCTGGGTTAAAGGTTGCACCTGTCTTACTATCTGTGGGTTCCTGGGAACCTGGGGTGGCTGCTTCAACACCTGTCCCTCCCTGGGGAAGAAGGCTGTGCACGCCCTTAGGGCTGTTCTGCTCTGTGAGTAGCACTCACCTGAATCTAGGTGAGCGAGAGAGAGGAAGAGAGAGAGAGAGAGAGAATGAGAGAGAGCCAGTCCGTATGGGAACCAACAGCATGGATACTCTCAGCTGCAAGGCTCTGTTCTGTTATCATATATGAGCTGTGAAATGACTAAGCTGTGAGTTAGCTGCCCAAGTTGTATTGCTCAGGACCTGGAGGCCCCAATCCTTTGGGAAGTTGTAGTTCTTCCCTTCTGTCTCCATTCCTTGGTGGTGGGCATGAATGGGGTTAGATTTGAGCCAAAGGACTCTTCTTGGATCTCAAAGAGACAAATTGGCTATTAAATCCAATGTAGGGAAAATCTGAATGCTTCAGGGCCCTGGCCCTTCTGAAAGATCTCCAGCTGCCAGCTGGAAGCTCTGAGGGCCTTAATCCCAATGTTGGTTTCTTTTGGGGGCGGGGCAGTGTTGTAAGGGGTTGTGAGCAGTCTGTCCCCATTGAACAGCTGCTCTTAACAGGGATCCTGTTCCATAGCAACTTATTCTCTGTGTAGACCTAAACGCCTCCTTCCAATTCACTTTTATACAACCACCTTAGATTGCTTTTAAAACAAGGCAGGGTATAAATAACAAATAAATTAAACAAATGCATGGTTCAGCAATTGTTGGAATGAGGAAGATATATGCAAGGATTTATTGGTCTACCCAGAGGCAGGCTGAGTGCTGACTAAACCTGGGGCGTTTCCTTTGGCCAGCATAGTGGTGGCTGGACCTATCTTAAGTCTTTTTCCTCTGACAGATTGGTCCTGCTGTCTCTTGGCCATGAACTCCCTGCCCCACCTTTCACCGTTTTAGACTCAGTTTGGGCATTACCTCCTCTAAGGGGTTTCCACCCTCTCCCATGTTCCTCCCCACCATTCACTCCTAAGCAGTGTAGGTGTCCCCTTTCTGGGCTGCCATCATTTTTAGAGTATTGAATGCACCACAGTAAATCACAGTTGCTACTTTGCGTGTTTGCCTCCCCTTTTTGGAGGCAGGGCCTTTGTCCTCTTCTGCACCCTAAGGGTGCCTGGCACAGAGAAAATTCTGAACGCAGGTACACTGAGTGAATAGATGGATAGATGACTATCTGACCATTGGCATCATGCCTTTTGGGGATCCACTTTTTGCACTCCTTGTTTAGTCAAATGCGATTTGTTAATGATAGTACACGAGTATGTCTCTCATTTTGAGATCTTCTTTTATCATGATTTCTTATCCATTTCTCTTTTTGGCCAACTATTCTCTAACTTAAAAAACCCTGAAATTCTAAGGTTTTTCAAGTGATGCATGGTCATTCTTTCCAGTCCGTTTCTTCCCTACAGCCCCGTTCAGAAGCACTGCAGCATCCTTCTTGCAGCCCTGGCTGGATCTCAGTGGATCATTCAGGAGGTTTTTTGTTCTTTTGTTTTTAAAATTAGACTAGAAGTTTCTGAAAATGTTTCTTCTTTAGTCAAAAGAGAAATGAAGTGAAAACAACATGGAAAGAAGATCTCTGGAATCTTTACTGGTTCTGTTGTAATCTGTCTGGTGAGAAAGCCACATCAAAAATAGCTAGCTGGTTGCAGCCATGGGTTTAGATTTCAGATATTTTCACATCCCCACATCTCACTGATTCCTTACAACAGCTCTGTGACAGAGGTGAGCAAATCTTGATATTCCCATTTTCAAGGTGGTAAAACAGAAACTCAGAAATGCTCAGTGTGTTACTCAAGTTCTCACAGATCAGGAGCTCAGAGGCAAGACTAGAGCCAAGGCCTCTGACGGAACCCAGTGTTCCAGCCACTATACTCCCCATGCTCTCCTTCTTTCTCTCTCTCTCTCTTTTTTTTTTTTCAGGAAAATTCTGCAGAAAGGTCAGTATCCCTCCCCCTCTAGGAGCAAGCTTTCTGTGCACATCGTCCTTAGGGGCGGGATAAAAGCTTCTCTCGCTGAGTGGGATTTGAAGGGTGAGTGGAGATGTTAGGGTTGCTATCTTCCTACCTTTGGATGTCCATGGAGGCATGGCAGGTTCTAGATGTGGCGGCAATTTATAGAACACGGTCAAGGATCATCCCCTGCTTCTTGAAAGCTTCACCATTCCTTAAATGCCCACGAAAGTACCTTCGCTAGAAAGACCTGGGCGCTAGGAGCAGGGAATTTGTAGTTTGTGATGGGAAGACCAAATTCTACATATTTTCTATCCAACACAAAACTATGTTATGTATTATTTCTATTTTCTGACCAATGATTCTCATTCCAGAAACATTTGAAATCATAATTTCCAGCTGCAATAAAAAATAATTCTTAATTTCATAATTTCCTTTCAATGGGATGCGTGTAGATAATTTTGTCCCTGTAAATGAACCTATGGCTGAAAGTACTTGGCTATTTCAAAATGGAGGGTAGCTGGTGAAGGTACGGATGTCATAATGAAGCACCCAAAATACGATTGTACATGCACACAGATACGAAGGTCTGTCTGCGTTATAAAATGGTGGCAGTTATTCCCCTTTTGGATTTAGATTTCTGAGCTTGTTTCCTGATTAGCTAATGTGGTAAAGGATACTGGCAGGTGTGCTCACCCTCACCTTCCCAAATCAGTGCTTGATGACAGTTCCAACGCAGTGTTCTCCTTGATCTTTACCCCTACCCCGGCTTCTTACTGACCAGGGAAATCCAAAGCTCACCAGCCACTCTCATCTGCACGTGGACCCACCCACTCATTTATGCCTTCCCCTGTGCCCCTTGGATAGCCAGGGCTAAAGCCTTACTTGACTCAAGCTCTTGGGTCAGTGACTGCATGAATATACAAGTCTAATCCTTTGGTGAAAGTGAAAAATTCCTCACATTTCCCTCTCTTTTTAAATCTTCAATTTGACAAGTATTTATTGAGCGTGTACCTTGTGCATGGTTATGGACATGAGTAAGAAAGAATTCCTGATCTTAAGTAGATTTAAAATCTCAGAGTAGACAAATAACTAACCAGTGCATAAGTAGTTCATTCATTCAACAAATATTTGGTGAGTACTTCTATGCCTGGTCCTGTCTCAGCATTTGGGGTATATTGATGACTGAGAGAAATGGTCCCTGCATTCAGAAAGGGAGAGAGACAATTAAACAAGCAGTGACAGTGAGGAGTAATAAGTGATTTGATGGGGGGAGAATAGGGTGCTCTTGGACCTCCAAGCCAGGGATACTACTTTAATCAACTGGGTCTTAAGTGAGATTCAAAGGAAAGAAACCAAATATCATTGGGAGTGGATGGGCAGAGATCAGAGGATGCTTCAAGGAGTATTTAAAAAAAAATCTATGAAAGATTGGTAAATCATAGCAGGAGGAGAGCATTTTGGGGGAGGGGATAGCATGAACAAAGGCATGGAGGTGGGAAAGCAGAGGATGTACTCAATAAATACAGAGTTATCTGGACCGATTAGAATACAGTGCATACACCCAGTTGTGGAGCCAGCACTGTTAGAAGAGTTACAGAACAAATCGTTTTTAAGTTTAATTTATGTTAAAAATCTTTAAAAATGATTCAAATCTAAAGAAAAGTGGCTAGACTAGTATTATAAATCACCATATATGCTTCTGTTAGATTTTCCAATTTTTAATATTTTGCTACATTCTTTGTGTGTGTGTGTATACATACATGTATGTGTATCCTTACATATTTGTAAAATAAAAACTCAGCTTTTCCCCTTTCTGTGTAAGGAAAAACACAATTCTTACCTACTGTGTCTTTCTTTATCCTGTGTGTCTCTTTTACCTTCACAGAGAACACTTCACTTCTCACCAAATATGTGGAGGATTTTCCCCAAAACCAAGCTATTCTCTGCAATGTAATTTAACTCTATTCTGACACTATCTACCCTAAGACAGTATCAGATCCCACAGGTTAAGGGCTCAGTCCCACAAGACTGCTCCTCAGCCCCCTCACACACTTGAGACACCAGTTGCAAGCCCAGGTTATCGCCTGAGCTTTTGATCCACTGGCTATAGATCGGAGGTTCCAGTGACCCCCTCCTTAGGTTCAATTAATTTTCTAGAGCAACTTACAGAACTCAGGGAAACACTTGTTTACATTTGCCAGTTTATTATAAAAGGACATGATAAAGGATATAGATTGACATCCATGGAAGAGATGCCTAGGGCAGGGTATGTGTTAAGGGACGTGGAGCTTCCATACTCTCTCTGAGTGTGCTGCTCTCCTAGCATCTCCATGTGTTCACCAACCCACAGGTTCTCTAAATACTAGTAGAATTTTGTAGAGGCTTCCTCTCATAGACACAATTGATTCTTGGCTCTCATTTCCAGCTCCTCTCTTCTCTCTGGAGGATGGGGGGTGGGTGAAGCCGTAAATTGTGGGAAGACATTTGGGAACCTTTCTGAAACCTTGAAAATGTTTAAGTATGTGGGCCGAGCAATGGGATTCAGAATGTCCTGCTTGAGCAGTGGAGGAACTGAGGGTGCGGGGCGTGGAGACTAATATCACCCTGTTTGGCCCTGAAGGACGGCTGGTTAGCCAAAGACGGGTAAGATTCCTCAGAGGAGGAACAACCTAAGACAGGCACAGCCACAGAGGGGCCAACAGGGGTGGTGCATAGAACCTTCCTTATATCACCCTGTTTGGCCCTAGAGGATGACTGGTTAGCCAGAGAAGGGTAAGATTCCTCAAGGGAGGAACAACCTAAGACAGGCACAGTCGCAGAGGGGCCAACAGGGGTGGGGCACAGACCCCTAATATCTGAGAGAGGTCTCCTGCCCCCAGGGCTGTTTTGCTCTCCACCCCCAGCTCAAATCCACACCTGCTCAACTTGGACCCAGGAAGTAAACAAAGATAATTGCCTCAGTCATGTGAGGCCTTTGATTGTTTATGAGTGTAACCTGAGAATGTTAGCCCACGAACTCAATAAAAGCAACCTGGGATGAGTCAGCAGGGCTCTTGATCCGAGAGGTCTTGAGCCCCCCGGTCCCACTTCTCTCTTCAGTCTGTGTCTGTGTCTTCTTCAAGCTTGCGGCACCCGTCACTCGCCTCGAGTCGCCGAGCTGGTCTCGGCAGTAAATTCCAAGATTCTAATTATGGCTTAGTCTTTCTGGTGACCAGCCCCCATTCATGAGCCATCCAGGAGCCCCCCCAGAGTCACCTCATTCAAACAAAAGATGCTCCTAGTGTTCTTATCACTTAGGAAATTACCAGGGTTTTAGGAGTTCTGTGCCAAAAACTGGGGGCAGAGACCAATACATATGTATGTACATCTGTATATAATTTTTTGTTACTGTTGTCATTGAAACATTTGATAGCAAGTTGTAGACACCATGACTCTATCTCCTAAAACCAAACAAATGGGGTTTTATTTGTACTTATTCTTTTACATTAACAAAATATCTTACTAAAAGATAGCTCAACTGCCCCTACCCCATGACATTCATCATGCACATTTCACACCCCACCCCCACCAGCCCCAAGTTTCCTTTAGGGTAGTTTCATCTCCACCTGCATCTTTCTGAGCCTTGAAATGAACAGCTGCTGAGTAGCCAGGTTGCTTGGAGAAAAGGAACAAGTTTAAACAACTCCAAAATTGTTTGCAGTCTCTGCTGGGTTGGAGCAGATAGGGCCATCTGTGCTTTCTGCTCCTATCTCAGGACCCGAAAGAAAGTATTCTGAGGTTTAGGAGAAAATGACATAAAATGAATCCATTCTGCTGTCAAGAGATCACAATGAAACTGAAGAAGAGGTACAAAATCAATGCATTCTTATTATAATTTCCAGATTGCCATCTTCCCATTTGTTCAGATGTAAGTCTGATGGCTTAAATTGGTCTTTGGAATATTTAAGGAGCTTTTTTGGTCCCTTAATATTGGCCTATCAGTTCCAGTAATTTTACCTCCCAGAGTGAAATTGGCTGCTAACACTCAGAGGAAATCCGTGCTGTATTTTTTGGTACGTTTTGCTGATCGTCACCCACCAGGCTACAGTAAATGTGCTTCTGGTTTATTAGGAAGACAGCTGTGGAGACTGGACGCTTTATCACAAAACCTCTGGTCGTTCCAGGAGCTCTTCCCCAGCAGAGAGAGCCTTTGTCAAGCATTTATCTATTTTTCTTCCTGCAAAACGCCTTAGATCTTTTGTTTAGAGGCAGTCTTCCCATTTGGCTGCTGGGATAAAAAAGAAAAATCAGGCCTACAACAAGCAATTCTTTTATTCTTCCTTCAAGGCCATGTGTGTGGGCTTCATAGAGAGAGATTAAGAAGCAAGAGAATGGTAAAAAGAAAGAGTGACTGAGTTTGAAGACCCAATCCCATTTTTCAAGTGTTGCAAAGTATAATTGGAACGTGCATCTATATTCTGTTTATAAAACTTTATTATAAAAATAATATATATTATTTTTTAAATTATGGAAAATACAGAATAAAGTAATAGTCCCTAATTCTACCAACTAAAAATAATTATTTTTAACAACTTAATATTTCCTGTCAGTCTTTACTTTGTGAATTTTAAACATAGAAGTGAAAATATATTACACATAACATTTTAAAGATATTTTCACTTAACATTACATAAACTCTTAACAAACATCTCTTTTTAGAGGTTACATAATAACTTATCTTGTGGATATCCATAATTTACTTTGTCATTTCTTATTTCAGGCAGCTAGTTTGCTTCCTCATTGTTCTGGTTTGTTTTGTATTTCTTATACAGATTGCAGCAATGAATATTCTTAAGCAAAAAGTTTTTATGTGTACATCAGATCATTTTCTTGGGGTGGATTTCAATAAGTTAAATTACTGGGTCAAAAGGTAGGGACATTGTTAAAACTATATTTGCCTTCAGAGGGTTTTAAAAAATGCTCTGCCAGAACAATTTATACTCCTACTAGCAGTATATAAGAATGCTTATCTCACTGAACACTTGCCAGAACTGAATATTACTTTTAAAATATTTTTTAATTTAATAAGTAAAGAAAAAATGCAATCTTATTTTAAATTGCAATTCTTTGCTTACTAGTGAGCTTGAACAATTTTTCGTGTTTGTAAGCAGTTTGTGTGTGTATATGTGTGTGTGTATGTATTTTTTGTTAATGTCCACAGACTTTTAACCTACTAGTCTCAGTGTTTTTCTAAATTATTTGGATGATATCAGGAGTAACCAATATCTATTGTAAATTTTCCAAGTTTGAAAGCCTTTTACATAATTTTTATGCAGTATTAAAATTTCATGTTGTCAAATTTTCTTCCTTTTTCTTTTAGTTTTTTAAATTGCTTTTAATTTTAGAAAGTCCTTTCTTTTCTAGAGATGTATGAAATACTACTTTGTATTTCCACTGAGTTTTGGTGTGGATTCTTTTTTTTTTAATTTAACATATTTTATTTTATCTTCCTTTTACTGTTGTGAATGATTTGGATTGAGATGCCAGGTGAACTTTTTCCCAGATAGTTAACCAATGGCTCCAGCAATATTTATTGACTAATCCTGTCCTCCCAGCTAAACCGAGATGCTCTGTTTATCATGTATTAAATTCTTACATAGACCTGGATCTGTACCTGGAGTCTCCATTCACTTCCACTGGTCTCTTTTTTTGTCAGCATCACACTTTTCAATTTTCTTTTTCAAAAGAGCTGAAAACCATTTTAAACTATTTGTTGTAACAGAGGAATTTTGGAATAATTTTTCCAAGTTCCAAAGAAAACCTATTGGTGTTTTTGTTGAAATAGTTAAACCTATACATGAATCCAGCCTTCTTCAAGATTCCAAGTTAATTTTTATTTCATCAGTTCATGTTATGATCAGAATTACTGATTCATAAATAAAACAGTAATACAAATTTTTGGATCACTTGGTACCTCCCAATTGTTTGGAAAGAACTCCAAAATGGAGTGTTTCAAATTCCCTAGAATTTCAATTATTAATTGATCATTAATGACAAAGTCTGTCTCTGGGTCTATATTAGACAAAACATAGAAACTAGTTGAATGTAAGTCAATGGATGAATGAGATTGCAGATGGGCCATGAAAAAGGAATGATCTGGTTTACCAGAGGCCTTCAGTGCCATCTGGGCAGAGTGACTGTGACTTGGAAATCCCTGATTTCAAGTCTAATAGTATTAACCAGTGGTTCCCTATGTATGATACAGAGATTGGAAACTAAATATTTATTGAGCTATGCTAGGCATTTTGCTAGGTGCTTTTCATGTGTTATCTAATAGAAGAAAATAAGGTAGAAGAAAGTAAGAGACTTGCCAGGAGTCATGGAGTTTGTAAGAGGTAGAGCCAGATACAAATTCGCATCTCTTTGTCTCTAGGGTCTTTGCAGCCTGTTTCTGTTCCTGTAGCCTATGCATGAGCTACAAATGAATCAGTTCTTAAGATTATTTCATCTCTTCTAATTTTAATGTGTCAAAATAGCACAGATAGTAACATCTTAGAAATAGAGTCCCACTGATGATAATTTATTCTTGGGAAAGTCCCAAAGGTTAATCTTTTGTCCCTATTACATGGAATTAGGTCCACAAAGACATAGGTCACAAGTCTACCAAGGGTGTGCTTGGGGACCAGAGGACTTTGCATAGATTAAGGTCCAGTCCATATCAATTGTGATTGCATAGACATGTCTCATGAAGCCTTGACTTGGCATCTAGTCTTAACAAGAGCAGACCTTCTTTAATCTACTTTCCACTCTGCCGCTCTCCATCCAGGCAAGATAGTCTAATTATGGCAGATGGAGGGTTGTGAACTGTGGTTTACTCTTCCTAAAAAAAAAAGACATTAATGTTGCTGTAATCATTCTTTAGCTGCATATATTAGAGATTCCTTCCCTAGAGCCCCAAACACTTTGCAAATATGATCTCATTAACCCACACGCCAGCCCTCTGTGGTAGGTCAACCATCTTGGCGGCATTCAGGGATTGAATTATGCAAAGAGAAAGTGTCTTTTCAGAGCTGTCTGCCAGCTGGGGATGGGATCAGAATTAACAAGGAATCTTAGAACTGTACTGGGCCCTAGATAGCACCTGGCCCCAAATTCTTGTTAAAGAAACAGGAAACTGAGGCCCAGAGGGGCCATATCGCTAAGGTCCATGATTCTCAATCATGGCTGTTTGTTACCATCACCTGAGAAAGTCTAAAAATATGTACCCTTGTCCAGGTTCCACTCCAGACCAGTTTGATCAGTATCTTTGGGACCTCCCTCCACGAATGGTGTTAAAAGCTTTGCAGATGATTCTAATGAGTAGCCAGAGTTGAGATATAGGTGGACAGAAACAAACCCAGGAAGAGAAGCAGTGCTGTGCACGCCAGTCTAAGGATCTATCCATGGCATCCCTTTGTCATTCTATGTCATACAGTTTGGTTTATGGCAAAAGTTCTTGAGGCTTTAACAATCCAGGCTGGCATCTTTGAAATGGGAAATATTTGTAGTAATTTCATTGCTTTTCACTTCATTTCATCAGCAGAGACACATTGCAAAACTGTGGCAACATAATGTGAAGTAACTGTGTTATTCCACTAAGCCAATCAATCAATGTCAGTTCACTGGACAAAATCAGTCAGATCAGTTGGTTGGCTGACTTCGCCATTTCAGGTAGAATGGTCTGGCTAGCTGTCTAAGTGTAGACATTACTTTTCTAGACCTTGCCTTTTACAGGAAGGTGCGATCATATTCTATTCATATATTATTTTCTGTCACAAGCTCAGTTCTGGGGAGCATTGGAGAGGCTCAGCATTAGCCTTTAAAGGAATCGATGAAATCCTATCCTCTGGTATTATAGGCATTAGAGATTCAAGAGTTCCTCACAGTGCCCAGAGAAAGTGCTCTAGTCTAGTTCTCTCCCTTTCCCTTTCTTCTGAGTCCCTGAGTCCCCATGCAACCCTGGTTCTCCCCAGCCCAGGAAAACTGCTCTGCATCACACAAGTGACAAAAATGAAAAGAAAGTGATTGATGCTACCAGTTCCCAAGGCAGGCTATTGGGGATCTGTCTAGACCTCTCTGGTTTCAGCCGTTAGACCTCTTCCTTCCTTCCCTGATGAAGTCCATTATGTTCACTTGTCCACTGGAACAGCCCCTCACTGCCTGCCTCCCACAACACTCTGCCCTTCTTGTCTTGAAACCTGTTATGACAGGTGCTGTGGCTTCGTGGCCAGGTCATGAGCCATGTCACTAAGGCACCTGACAAGTTATCACTAGGCTCCTTAATCTAAACAGCTGTTTCACTGTCAGATGGTTGGATGAGCTAAGACAACTGAATTCGCTGTCCTTAAAGACAGGTCACAGCCTAAAGCCAGGCAGAGGCTCTGGAGCACATCTCTCAATAATTGCAATCACTGCTTGCTTTCGAGAAACTCTCTTACCTTCATAGAAATCTTTAATGTCTGCAGAAAATGATGATGTGATCCAATTTCTACAACTATGCTTACACACCATGCCTAACCGATATTTTCATGTATCAACACTTTCATTGAAGGCATGGGCTCTAGTCTCACTTTAGTGAGATTAATGTTTACAGAAGAATACCAAAGAGGATCCTTGATAACTTGATTCCATTTTCTGGTGTAGGGAAGAGTTGGTTATGGAGTCCCAGACACCTTTTCAGCATCATCTCCTGCCTCTTCTTCAGAGAACTACTGAAATGTTCCCCCTTATGGAATTCACTCTACTCTCTCACAGCTCCGTATTTTACACTTGTTGCCTCCTCTATCTTGAATATCCTTTTCCCTTTCTCTTCCTGGCTAATTCTTACTCATCCTTCAAACCTCAACCCTAATGTCAACTCCCTTGTGAAGCCTTCCCTGAATTATCCTCCTTCTCCATGTCCAAGTACCTTTTGTGTACATCCCGCGGACCACTTAAATTTCTTTGAGCTCTTCAAGGAGAAGCCTGGGCATCATTTAGTTTCACATATACAATGTGCACAGCATCAGTGAAATAAGTGTTTTGGCACAAATGAATAAATTTAAGTGCAAAGTAACAAACATGGGGCCTTGGATTGCCATCTGTTACTTCTTTATCAGTTGTTAAATGGCTTGAGGAATGAAGTGCTGATTAACTCATCTTTGTGTCCTTCACCCAGCACCTAGCATTGTCTATTACCTAGTAGGTGCATAATATATATTTTCTAGATGAATAAACCATTACCAAATGGCTCTATGTTGTGCCAGTATGTCTTACCTAAAAAAGATACTTGCTTGGGTTAGATTGAAACTGGACTTCAGGAAACTTTTTGTTGTTGTTGAATGAGTTTCGATTCCCCTTCAAATGCCCCCAGGGCAATCCTAGGGACATTTGTCTCTGCAAACTCAAGAAGCAGAGAGAAGAAAAGGAAACTTTTCATTTGCATTTATTTTTCACCTGGATTTTGGGCTTCCACCACCTAAACTCTGATCTCCTCCAGTCTGAGGACTGTGTGTTATTTCCCTTGAACTCTAATTTCCTAGCCCAGTGCCTGGTACACAATCAGTTCTTTGTAAATAGTTCTTGAATGAATGACCATGTGGTGATCTCTACATTACTCAGCAAGCCCTCTAGCACCATCTCTCCCAACATACATTGTGGTTTAACATTAGTCATTATGGATGCCGTTTCCTTTCTCTCTAGGCAAAGTTATTTGTTCAAGTGCGACTTGCTTGCCTTCGGCTTGCCCTTGAAAATGAATCTCCATGGTTGTGCTGATGTTTAGTGAAATGCAATGAAGTGCTTCCATTTTCATAATGTGGGAAACTGCCACTTGTGTTGGCTCATGGGTAATGGTGAGGGCTGGGGGAGCAGCCCTTGTCCTTTTAGGGCTCTATAGAAGTTTCAGATAATGTGAGAGAAAGAAATAAAGGATTGGATGGAAGAAGGGGAAAAACTAAGTTAGGCAAAGAAAATGAACATGAAAATACTTCTCCAAAGGAAGCAAAAATTGGTGGCATTCATCATTAAAAAGAGGAGCATCAATCATTCTCAGTCTCATTTTATTTTCATTGTGTGTGTGAGCAAGGGCACAAGTGGAAATGATGATGGTGAATAACTTTTAAAAGCCACTTGGCCCAGGAACAGTGAATAAGAAAGATATTTAGTTCCAACCTTCAGATAGGGTGAAAAAGAAATATCTCAACTCTAAAATGCTCCCTGGGTGGATGAAATTCCTCTCAACCTTTCCTGTGCTTCCTAATATCAAGGGAATGGAAGATAAGGAGTAGTCAGAACCCATAGAGAAGTGCTGATGGGGAGACCAGAATAGGGGCCAGTGGTGCTTCATGGCTGCCGTTCATACTAAATTATTTTTCCTGCTGCAGGATTCATTTTTATTCTCATCTGCTTTCTTTCTGGGGCTTAGCCTCGTGGCCTGCACAAATTCCTTTCCCTTGCTTCTTGTTTTACACGTTTTCCCGTATCACATGGACGTATACCCATGTAACTCTTCCTTGTTAATGCAAGGCTGTGTGAAAGGTTGTGGACGAGTGGAACTTTTGTAAATCTAATCATCTTTCAAATGTGCTCAGGAGCTTTCTATTCAACAGGAGCCAGGCCTGAGCCTTGCTCAAAATGAAAAGACTTTAGCAATCCCACTCGCATACCAGTTTGTCTTCACCGAAAGGTAGTTTTTGTTGTTGTTTTTGTTTTGTTTTTAAATCATGAATTTTCTTAAAGCTAGCCTGACTTTCCTGAAGCAATGAGTAGGTGTCTGCAGGTTGTAGGACGTTGGTGTACTCTGCTGAAAGAGCTCTGATCTTCCTACTCCCATCACTTACTACCCTTGCTTGTTTCCAACACCTTGTACCTAATAGCACATGTGCACCCAGGTATTCTGCAGTGCTTGGAGGTAAATAGGGCAGGTAGGGCTCATGCACAGCCATTGAAGAAATTTGTGGCAAGAATCTAGACCCTGTTTACCTGATTTCTAAGCAAGTGCTTGTCCCTCTCTTTGCTACGCCATCTCCCTATAGTAGGATTCACCTTACAAGGTGATACTTCTTGTCAATGATTTAGAGCACGTTCACCTCGATCCTCCCTTTCTCCATCAGAGGCACAATCAAAACTGCTATTGGTTGAAGATTCTGCCTTCCTGGATTCTTCATGGATCCTCTACTTGAACTCTACTTTATAAACCAAAGCAGAAGAGAGCACTGGATCGTTTGCTAAATAATTGGAAGAATGGTTTAGGAGGCAGTATAATGTAGTGGAAAGACTGGCTTGTATTTTTGGATTCAATCATGGTCTAATTAATTATTAGCAGTGTGAACTTAGAACAGTTTCTAAACCTCTCTGAACCTCAGTTTCCTCATCTGTAAGATGGATATACTAATACAATCTCAGAAAGTTGTGAATATTAGAGAAAATGTATATACAGCATGGCAGGTGCGTCATTAGTGTTTACTAGAACTAAAGTTGTTTTGACCTCATCTTTGTTTTACCCTCAACTCCCCACTTTGTCTACCCTTCTGTTTCCTGTTATACTGCTCTTTTGGTTTTCTATTTGCTGTCTCCTCACTCCCTAATTTCCTCCTCTCTCTCTTGCTCTCTCTCACAACTGACATTATGGTATTCCCATTTTATCTCCACGGGTCATAAAATTTCAAATCTAAAACAGCTCTTGGATATTCTCAGATCTAGCTCCTGCATGTCAGATGAGACAACTGAGGCCCAAGGAAATTGACATTTATGCAGTGTCACCAGGTAGTGGAATCCTGGAGAGCTCAGGTGGATGCTCAGCCTACCTGCTGCTTTACGACTCTGTCTCTGGGGGTGAACATGTGAGGGACGTCTAACCCCAAGGAGCCTAGCGAGGACAGGGATGTCACTGCTCAGTCTCCCTAAAGGACAGTGTTTTTCTTCTTTCCTTTCTAACCCCTCAGGAGTATTTTATATTTCAAAGCTCTTTGATAAAACAGCCAAACCAGCTTATCTCCTGGGGCAGCAAAACTCAGCCGAGATTTCTCCTGAAATTTTCTTGTTGTTAGACTGGGGGTATTTAAAATTTTTTTAGTCATTAAAAAAAATCTACAGTTGCTCAGCAGGGAGAGTACATCATGAATGAAGAGAAGTGGGTCTTTGATCTAATTTTTGTGTGTGTCTGCTTTCTCAATAATAAATGGGCTTTTGTTATGAGACAGGTTGACACTTATTGAGTTTGCTTTTCATTGGTCCGTGGTGAGTTGGGAGCAGCTGAGGCTATGTTCTCCTTTCTTAGTCCTATAGCAAGACTGTGACTTGACACCTCATTGGACATTGTTGCTTAGGCCCTTTCAATATTCCAGGCATTGAAGAGAGAGAAAATTGTGTTCCATCCAGGAGAATAACATCAAAACTAAAAGTCAGGTGGCAGTTTAGCATAGTGTTGCCTGATATGATCCATTACAAAGGAGAGATGAACTATTGATTGTCATGCTGAAAAGAGAAAAGCACATCCCCGAGAAAAAAGCAGGGAAAAAATGGGGAGGCTATAAAGTAGCAGCTATCTTTAAGTCAGTGCCCGTCCCCTGAGTCATGACGGATGTCTTTCACTGGCTCAGATTTCTTTGAATCAGCCTGGAAATGGAGCCCAACGCCTCTACCATCAAAGATCGCAGGAGTGATGATGTTAAAGGTGTTGTGAGTGATGCTAATGTTGAGGAGAGTGGCCTGTACGATAGGACATCTGTCTAGAATGTGGTCGCAGGGCACTCCGCAGAAGGGTCTGAGAGTAAGGACTAGGGGTCCGGAACTGGCATAAGCGCGTCAAGAAGGCTCATTTGTCTGTGCTCTCAGAAGGGCAGGGTGAGAGGCAAAGGCGCATGGAAGGCTGCTCTGGGGAGTGGTAATGGTGTTGGGAGACTTTCACTTTGGTGCAGGTCGCTGGTTCAGTTCAAACCCAAACTGCTAGAATTGTTACGACTTGATAGCTGATGGGAAATCAGGTCCTGGCTTTCATTCGGCTTCCTAAAAGTAGTCCCTGTAATTGGTCTCCTTTCCTGGAAGACTGCCGAAGGCTGGGAAGGGCGACAGACACAGAAGTCTTCTGAGGCCAGGAGGGGATACTGCTGAGATGGGGAGGGGAATACATGCTGGGCGGGCACAGAGAAGAAAGGCAGTGCAGTGGAGGGAGGAAAATGCTTTATTCCTCTGGCCTCTGAAAGTGCAAGGGTTGCTGGGATCCTGAGGCCAGCCTGTAGGCAGACCAGCTTGGCAACATTGGACACAGAGTTGGATGGAGTCCTATGAAGAAACTCATGTCTGATCCATAGGCCTCTTTGTCTCTCTCTAATTCTTCTCTAGCACAGTTCCAGAGAGTCCTATTCTAATTTTAGGGCATGAGAGTGTAACTTGTAAGCTAGCTTCCGAATCCCTTGTTTAAACCTCCAGCCTTTCAGGTCTTAGGCTATTGTAAAGCCTAGGCTCTTGCAAAGCAAAAGTTTTGGCTCTTAGAGTTCAACTGCTTTTCTTGTTTTTTTCTACTATTGTTACCCCTTTCCTGATGCAGTGAATGGGGCAAGGTGGGTGTCAATAGGTAAGAGGAAATATATGGAATAAAAAGCCCATCAGTTATTATCTCGAACTGTCATCCTGCTCCACTTCATTATATGTGTTTCTTTCAACAATAACCCTATTCCTGGGCTTTTGAAGCCTGCACCCAGGTCAGCCGGTAGAGCTACCTATGGGTCCATTGGCTTCTCGTCAAGGAGAAATTCTCCCTGTGGTCAATTCACAAATCCAAAAATCCCTGCAAAGGTCTATTTTGTAGAGTGAGGTAGGGGACAGAGGAGAGAGCCCATGAGAAACGTGGCTGGGTCTAATATTCTATGGCTTACAACCTTTTGGTCACAGGATGGGAGATGAGAGGGAAAAAACTCAATACAGCTCATCACCCATCATAATAAGTAGGCAGTGTCATTTTTATATAGATGAGAAAATTTGTTTGCTTTGCATACTGTAATGATTTCACGTCACTTTGCAGATGATCTGTTTCTAAAAAGTGTGCCTAGTGTGTCAACTGTGTGATCTTGGGCACATTTCCTCTCCTCCCTGGAGGTGGGGAGCCTGTTTTCTGACCTGGAAGGCTCATGGGAGAGTGGGGAGACTGGTGTGCTAGAGTTACTGGTAAGCTTGGAAGAAGCCTAGAGAGTGGTTTCTGCTTGTCTCTGGAACACAGGATTTGTGCAGAAGTTTACATGATGGGGTATATTACTTTGATGGACTGGCCCTGCCAAGGCAGAAGGTGGGATGGAAAACAAGGGTAGTGTTCTCCAGAACAAGCTGCTACATTTGAGCTCAGTCCCAGAAGGAGGTGGTTGTGTTTTAAGTATTTGTGTATATGTTTCTCCTTCATTACACCTTGAACTCCCTGGGGGTAGTATCAGAATCATCTCTGTCTCTTTATCCTGGTGGCTGCCATAGTAGATACACAGAATTACTTTTGTTATAAGAATGAGTAAAGGGGGAAAACAGAGCTTTTAGTAGTTCTGTCTTTTCTGAAGATGATGCCTTGGCATATTTTTTAGTCAGTTCCTACCTGGCCTGCTCTTTAAACTATACTTAAACATCTAGAAAGTCATCAAAAAACATTTTGCTGAGTAGGTGAGAAACAGATCTTAAAAATTAGAACTTAGGCATCCATGTGATGATAAGGTTAAAGCTTAGTCAACGTAAAGGATGTTGGGTGTATTTGGAGAACCTGTAGACAGCATCACCTTCCTCAAACAACATGAGCTCTGCCTTGTGGCATCTGTTCCCCCTATGATCCTTGAGTTGTACTAACATGAACCGTGCACTTCAGCCGAGGGTGGTGCTCAGACCTCCCCTGGGTGTCCAAGGATTAGCTTTCTACATCTGGCTTCCTCCTGCATGTTCAGGACCCCACGTGAGCCTGTCATGTTGCAGTTAGGCCCAATCAATAGTCTTTAAAATAAGCTTTGCCCTTTGAAAACCAGCCCTAAGCACTTTGCATTCCTTTCCTGTTTGAAAAGTTCATTTTTGTTCTATGCTCAGTTCTAAAAATACCCAAGTGAGTGGGAGGCCCAAGCCATGCAGTTCAAAACTGTTCCAGTAGGTGAGGGTCTCTAGAGCTTGACAGTGAATTCATTGAGGTGAATTCATCACCTTCACAGCTTCAGGAAATGAGCTTTGTGAAAGACAAAGTAGGAAGGTGAGCATTCTATCACCTGGCAATCTCAACTCAGTGGAAGACAGGAGGGCATAGAACAAGATCCTGAAAGTTGTTGAGATACCTGAGTTGAAAAGGGCTGTGACATGTCTTGAATTTTTTTTTTTTTTGCAAGATAGTTGCAGTGTTTAGACAGTATTGACTGCAAGTGGATTGATAATCTTCAGTCTGTGTTTTTGAGTGTGCATGTGGAGATCAGGAGTCGATACCCATTGTCTTCAGGGCTGGGATGCTTGATCCACAATTGATGCTGGTTATTTGTTTCTCAGCATTCCCAAGATTAAAGAGCCTTGTCCAAAAGCCCCATAAATGGAAGACTGTTTCTGGGTGTGAGTGAAGTAATATACTTGTCCCCTTTACTTGCAGTTGTCTCAAAGTGGGTAGTAGAGGCCTAATCTCTGTTTTGACTCTGTGTCCTTAGAGAATAAAGGCACAGTGAGATACATGCTGTTCAAACACTAAACTCTTTACACTCTGTTTATCTGATTCTTCTGTCTAATTAAAGTTACCTTCTACACTTGATTGGCTTTTAAAGCCCAATATTTAGCAATTAAACCTTCTTTATTCTAACAACTGGGTGGTACTTCCCTGAGTGATTTAGCACATGATGTATTATCTGCTAAACCAAGAGCTGGCTTCCTTGGAGAGCTTCTCTTGCAGAATTTAATTGGATGGCCACTATGAACACCCACTGAGGAACCTGCAGACAGAATTGTGTGGATTCAGCTCAGGAGTCCATGGAGCAGGTGTGGGGAGATCCTTGACTTGGATTAGGAATTGGGAGGCCTGATTTAATCCCCAATGAGGCCACTTTTCTAGAGCTCCCTCAAGGTCTTCGAAGGTGTGTTTTATCCATAACCACAAGTCATAGCCAGAGAAGCACAAGGGTGTTGATAGGGAAGCTGGCCTTCCCCCACCATAAGAGAGGGGACTTAGCCCTGCCAGCCCGGCCCTGAGCTAAGGCTCCCTGGTGTGCCGAGTGCTTGATGGGAGGATGCTGGCAAATCATCTCCACTTGGTCCTTCCCCGAGAGCCCAGTCAGACCACCACAAGGCTTTCCTTTATTCCGTGTCCTCTCAGACAAGGAGACCTGTGACAGGACATGTGGGGAGTGGAGGGAGTGCCAGCGTCGTAATCATAACCTCTCCCCTCACCTCAGGAGAGTGGACTCTATCTCCTGTTCATATTTGTTAGATTTTTGAAGGACAGAGTTTTAGCGTCATCTTTTCCAGGGAGATAGAGAGGAGGATGTTAAGGAGATGGCAGCTGTTTTACAGAGAAAGGATCAGTGTGTTTACCTCTTCCTCCCTGCCTTGCTTCTGCTGCCCTCCCAACAGACAGAGAGAGAGACACACACATGTGCACTCACACACAAATGTAAACACGTGTGCACACACATACATGCAGGCACACATGCACATACACACAGTCTTGCATCTTCAAAGCCAGTGAATCTGAGCTGTCCAGAAATGCACACATACTGTCATTCTGGCCTGTTCTCACTCTGGCGGGAGGACATCTTCTCCAAGTCTAGCATTTGCGCAGGAGTTTATTCAGTGACAGTGGCCCTTCCTGGGAGCCTCGTCCAACCACAAAAGGCATTCTTTATTTGTTTGAGAGTGTTTTCAGTCTTTTATCCTCACATATGAGTCCACAGTGATGCTTAAGGGAGGCTAAATTACTGCCACCAAGCTGAGCTGATTCACCATGAGGTGATGAGCCTTGCCACCTGACACCAAGGACTGCGGGGCGCATCTTAATATGTTTGTATTTCCTGTACTGTGAATTCAAATGATTTAGGGTTTTTTTTCCTAGACTTTTTATCCTTGCCTGAGGCCTCCCCTAGGGAGGATAACTGGAACTATTGAGGACCCAGTGTAGTCATTCTGGCATGTTGTTAAGCTTCCTCAGCGATACCTCTGTGCCTGGAGCTGAGGTGTCCTCCTGCTACTGGAGCCCTTCTGCATCTGAGTTCACTGTCTTCACCAGGTGTAAGACTGTGCTGGTGTGTGGGGGTGGCATGGAATGAAAGGGGCCTGTAGGAATGAACCCTGAGATTCTGTTGTTCTGGGAACTTCTGGCTGGGATGATTCTGGGTGAGCTCACAAGCTTAGGGCAGTCAGAGCTAGAAGGGTCTCTAGTCCCTCCCTACTCAAAATGTGGCCTAAGGACCAGAGAAATAATATTACCCAGGAGCTTGGTAGCCTGCAGTATCACAACCCCCAGCTAGGCATGCCAAATCAGAATCTGCATTTTAACAAGAGCCCCAGGTGATTTGTAGGCATGTAAGAGAAAATGGCTAGTTGGCTTCCTCATCTTATGGGCTCTTCTTCTAATAACTGTCCCTCTAAGATATATTGTACTGGGAAAATGTCTACATGGGGAATGAAAGGAAGCAAGCCAGCATAAATCTGCAACATAGATCTCTGATTTTGGAGACTCTGGGCAGCAGAAAGACCAAGGAACCCAGGGGTAGGCAAAGGGATAGAGAGTGGCATGAGAGGGCGCAGAGGGAAGGTCTCAGTGGACACAGACTTCCTTGACCATACTTTCTCCTCTTCTCCTTCCCCATAAACCTGCTGCCAGTAACCTCATGGGTGCCCACTTCTAGGCTGGATGATGATTTTAAGAGACCTTGGTCTCTAAGAGTTTTATGGGATGCTTATCTCCCCACTCCTGCCATAGAACTAAAAATAAAGTAACAGTAAGCTGCAAAACAGGTATAAAAAGTCCAGAGAAATTCTGGTTTCCCATTGATAAATACTTTGATCTTTACTTTAAAATAGCAAATGTGACTTTCATGTGTGAGCCCCAGCTTTGCTGGTGCCCTAAGCCCATTGTTGGAGAGTCAGACCCTGCCCAATGCACCTCGTCCTGCCCTTGCTGTGGTTTGAGGAGACTCATTCCTGACACTAGATGAGGAGACTAAGGTCCCATCTGTGGCTCCCTCACTCGTATCCTACATGGTAGAACTGGTTTCCAACTATGAGGAAAAGGTTTGGGATATAGCATCTCAGTCCTCCATCTCTTTCTTCCATGTGGTATTCAGCTACTTGGGAGAGGTTTCCTTCTCTGCTAGTGGCATGACTATCTCCGGTTTCTTTGGTTAGCAAAATAACAAGACTATGTCATTTTCCTGTAGGTCAAGTGTTTTGGCAACAGAAATAGTCAGATTCAGTGAAACATTACCCAGACTTCCAAGTTAGAGAATAATTTTACTCAGGGTTCATCAAGACCTGAAGGGATTTTGAAAGCCCTTTTGTCCAAATTCCACATAATTTATGACTTCCCTTTACAACTTCCCACCAAGCGTCGTGTTATATTTTGGTTTATCTTTTAATCAGCCAAAGGTAGCCTTGTGCTTATTGAACTTCCAATTATTCAAATGAAAAATCTTTTCTTTTGCCTTGTTCTGAATCTTCAGTCTGGCGTTCTTTTATTGTCCCCATCTTTTCTCTTCTTAGAACCTATTTGTCTGCTTGACATGAACATCTAGGTTAATTATATCCAGAAAGAAATCCCTTCTTTCAATTATAGAATGATTAACTATGTAAATTTAAATTAACCCATCACCAAGTCAGGATTTTGAAATCATCTTTTTGGCAACTCTTTGGTGAAGATTGTTTCATCTACTGATTTTTCTTGGGAGTACAATTTATGCTGTCCATTTTCAGAGAGAGGCCCTATATATGCAACCGAAGTCATTTAATTGTTGTCCCTGGTTTTTATATTTCTCTTCTGGCCTGAAGATCTGTACCTTTTGTATGTTAGTGGAAGACATTTATCAGACACGTGGCATTCTATTTTTACCTCTTAGGCCCACCTCATAGTCCAAATGTCAGCATTTTGTGGAAAAAGCACTGGGCTAGAAGCCACTACTACCGAGCGAGTCCTAGGTTGGATTCTGCCCTGGGACCTTGGTCAAGGCATTAACCCTTGGGAATTCTGGTTTCATTCTCAGGAAAATGGGCATTCTGCCAGCTCTGCCCTTGTCATGGGATTGTTGAGAGGCTCGAAATAGGGAATGTATGTAAGTAAACTGTAATACAGGATGGAAGATATAAGGCCAAAGCCCTGGGTTCCCAGAATGGTTTTGAGGTGGATAAGTATGGAGATGAGGAGCCAGAGAGCATGAGAACCCCAAACTCTCAACCTGACAGTTGATTCTTATCCATTCTGGAGCTTGTGTTTGCAGATGTCAGGAAGGGGCTGAGATTAAGCTGCCTCAGAGCTGAGCATTCCTTTCAGTGAGGAATGTGTCCGTCAGGGTGTTTCAAAGTAACACAGAGAGAATGAGCTGACGGTCACTTGTACCGATTTAATGAACCCTAATTAAGTATCCTGTTTGTAAATAGCACTGAAGATAGTATAACATAAACCTTACCTGCGCCATTTCAGGAGGTGGCATTAACCAGAGGTGTGTTGTTCTGGCCACCACTGTGCATTGCTTTCAATGGCTCTGAGCATCATCCGGCACCTTATTTATATCTTTTAGACATTTTCCTCAACAGGATTAGCTCTCAGTTGGATATTATCCCACGAAATTGTATTTTCCCCAAGATTTTTATAATTCCAGTACCATCCTAGTGCTAAGACCTTCTCTTTAAAGAAGTCTTCACATTAAAGAGGTGTTCACAGATCCCCTTCCTTCTCCTGTTCCTTTGAAGATTCTAAATTAATTTCTTTCTTCTTTACATTCTTATTTTTTATGATGCTTTTTGAAACTAATATAATTTTATGAGGAAATTCATGAAAAGGAATTCAGCCCAAAATACACATAGTGCTTAGTGCAATAAGTAGTTCAGCTGTCATTTCCATCGTCCAACCCAATGGATAAATATTTTTCTTATATTTCTTTGAAAAATAATGAGTTTTTCAATTATCAGTAATTCTTAATTTTATACCAAAGAAACCCATCCTTATGTAGTGACTTTTGCCTTCTATGGGCATCAGTGGCAATGCCTTTTGGGGAAATCTACCAAGGTACTAATCAGTGAAGTCAGAGCTGAACACTCCCGAAGGGCAGAGGTTTCCTCTCCCTAAGTCATAGAGAACAGAGGGGAGAGTAGAAGTCACTCTAAGAACGCAGGCTCCTAAGGGATCATTTTGGCTAAATTTCTCTAGTCAGACTCTCTTATTCCTTCCTCATTCCTCAGCAATAGCTGTAGGTCCAGTGGTGTGCCCGTAAGTGTTTAACAGTTGGCACTCTGAAAAGAATACACACACATTTAATGTATACTTTACTGATATAAAAGATATGTAGTACACAATTTACAGATAATAATAAATATTTTTTCTTTGTCAATTTAACTTGATTCTCATAGAATGCTTCTGTTGATTTTTGCAAATTTAAAAAATTTGTAGGCAACATATGGTTGTAATTAACGAATGAGTGGAATACCAACATCAGTGGTGGTTGATATTTTTATTTATGTTAACAAGTGAGACAAACATGAAACAACAAAGATAGAGGTTGGAACTTCAGCACACTTTTATGTGAGTCCCATTTTCGTAGAGCTCTGAAGAGAAAGAAGTTTTTCCCCTTCTGTCCAACCCAAAGCCCTCATGTTGCATGTCAAGCCAGTCCTCTCCTTTGGACACCAAAACAGATAGGAAAACACTGTTATGATATGGAAGAAGAAAGGGCACTGGAAGAATTGAGATTCACTCTTTTTTCACATTCTATTATTTTATCAAAATTTGTGCCTACCTGTAGTTTAAAAAGGCAAATAGTGTGCAAGACTTGTCAATAAACATAGCAGTCCTCTGCCCCTGATCGTTTGTTTACTAGGCATGCCAAGCCATGCCTTTCTTTTGCCTGCACTCTCCCTATATTGTTACATTAGAATTTTGTTCAAATCAGTATTCAGTGTTTATATTATATGGCAATGCAAATTAGATTCATGGATAAGCCTTTACTTTTCCTTTCATGCACAATCTTTTATTTTCCCTAGGGGTTAAGTTTTATTTTTGTTTTGTTTTATATTTACATTTAGATTACATTATATATATCCTTTTATATTTGCTTAGTTTCCTCTGAATTTAACACTATTTCAACCCCAAACTCTGTCAATTGTCTAAATGTCTTCTCCACATATTGGATATGTTCATTCATCTGCCAATCTCATCTTCTTTAAGAAAGGTCTCCTGTCCCTCTGCCCTGCTCTGAACTGGATGGGTTACCCTCTGGCATCCGGGGCCCTCCCTTCTGCCTCACCCTAAGAATTTCCTTTGCCTGTCCTGGGGTAGACCCCTCTTTGCCAGTGTCCCGCTGATTCGGGTGGAGCACATCCCCGTGTAGTGTCCTTAGAAAGAGTACAGGGAGATGAAACATTTGAGACCTTGTACATCTGACAAAACCATTAATTTACCTTCATATTTGATTTGTAGTTTCTCAGTATAGAATTCTAGGTTGGAAGTCATTCATCTTCAGATTTTTGAAGGCATCACTCCATTGTTTTCTAGCTTCTAGCATTTCTATCAAGAAGTTCAAAGCCGTTCAAATTTACAGTCTTTGGAATGGGATCTTTTATTTTTCTCTTTCCGGAAGTTTATTTATTCTGTATTTGCCCTTTGTATTTTAAAATTTCATGACACTCTGCCTCTAGACTTTATTTTAATATTGCTGTATGGACCCCCTTTAATCTGGAAATTCAAGTCTTTCCATTGAGAGACATTTCCTTGACTTGAATTATTTTGTGGTTAATTTCTTCTTCTTGCATGCGCACGTGTGTGTGCTTGTGTGCGTGTGTGTGTTGTTCTCTCTGAAACTCCTGTTATTTGCATGTTGGCCATCCTGGACTTGTCATTTACTTTTCTCCTCTTTTCTGTCCTATTTTCTATCTCTTTATCTTATAATCCTCTGTTGACTTTTTCCATTTTTACCATAATATTTTTAATTTCACCAGTCCTTTTATTTTTTTTTGTTCTCAGTGTTCTTTTTATATATTATCTAGTTCTTGTTTGCATAAATGCAGTATATCTTCTTTTGTATCTTTTAGGATATTAAATATATTCTGAATGTAAAATGTTTTCTTTGAATAATTCCTGTTAGGTTGCTTTTGTCCTGTGTGTTTGATTTGATTTGCATATTTCACGTTAGAGACTTATCTCACATGTCTGTGAACTCTAGTTTCTGCTCTTATTGACAGCAGAGCACTCAGATGCTGTCTGGAAGCTCTGAACTTGCAATTGAGGCTTGTTACCTGTGAGCTTCACTGGACGGTGTGGCTGGGCTGTTTTGTTGGAGAACCTCGTCGATGTCAGTGTCTTTAGGTCTTTCCTCTTATCCTGTTCATATCCCCCTGGGAAAGCCCTCCCAGTCTCCTGCTTACAGGTACAGGTCTGGTGGCTACATTTGTGGAAACCCAGTGGGGAAGAAGGTTGGAGGTCTCAGCATTTAAGATATAAATGCCCACTCTTTCTCCTGTGTCCAGAACTCTGCTCTATTCCTCTAGTTGTGCCTGGTGTCCCCTGGACCAGTGGGTCTCCATCTTTCCCAGTCCAGAGAGCAAATGCACCTTTCATTCCTGCTGTAGGGTTCACTGCTTCTCGGGTGGACTTTGATCACACTTCTTTGCTTAGGTCCCCTTCTGTCCCACATTTGCAGAGGTGGTAGAGTCAATTCCTCATCCTTTTGAGGGGTTCTGCTGGGAAAATGGGGCTGCTTCTAGGCCTCCATAATGTCAGCTAATGATACAGCTTTCTCAGATCTGTTAAATCAATTGCTTATTAATCTAGTTATCCATTTGCTGCCCAATTTCCAAACTGTTGTTTCTGCTGTCTGCTTTCTCATTCTCTTTGTCCTTGTGAGTTTATACTCCCTTTTCCTCCCATAGGAACCGTACACTTCAGTGTACGTTTATTTCATGGTACCTCTTTTTGTGTGTTACAGTTCACTGTAAATCTGTCTGAAGTCTCCTCTGAAGAGGGAGCTCCTCTGAAGGAAGAGATGCATCCTGCATATTTAATAGCCCTTGGTACTTAGCAGTGAGAGATAGCGTGTGCTGAAATGCACCTATGCTGAGGTCAGTTCAGTGGCCTGGCAGGCACAGGGCTAGGTGCTGAGGCTCAGACACTGGGGGCCCAGTTTCTGCCCTCCAGGAGCTTATAGTTGGGTGCTATTTTCCTCCTTCCAACCATAGAGGGTTTAGTTCTGACTATTGGCCTCTCAGTGGGTAAAGAAAGAAGTGATGGTTCTAATCACAATATTTTCTTGCTCTCTTTTTATCAGAAAAGAGACATGGAGGGAGGTAAAAGAGACACAATGTCTGTAGGTGGTAAAAAAAAAAAAAGGAAGGGCTGTGGTGGGGATGAAAGTGAAGAGGCCCAAGCCCCTTTCCATATTCTTTTTCGCCTTCTTGTATATGAAAGCTTGTTTTCTTATTATGCAGTAATACAAAGTCATTCTGTATTTGAGAACTAGAGAGAAGTTAAATAAAAAACTTGAAGTTGCTGATAATCCCACCACCTAAGTGGTGTGTGTATATATACAAATACACACACATAATTTAGAGTCATACCGAATACTCTCTCTCTCTCTAAATAAATATATATAATTTTTTGCTTTTATACTCAATATTACATTGGGAGCTTTTCTTACACCACTAAATTTCCTTTGAAAGCATGAATCTTAATGATTGTAAAATTCTACTGTGTAGATGTATTTTGTATTTTAAACTATTTAGACTAAAATTTTTCATTATTATAAACAATGCTTACTTAATAATCATCTACAGTATAATTTTAACCCATTTCTAATTATTTCTTTAGAATTTATGCAAATGGTTTACTGGGTTATGGAGAATGGACTTTTTAAAAGATCATAATGCCTATTATCAAGCTGCTAAACATGAAAGTTGCACTCATACTTCATACCACCAGCTGAGGATAGAAGAGACTGTTTCTCTAGTCCCTCATGCTGTGTGTGTGTGTGTGTGTGTGTGTGTGTGTGTGTGTGTGTATGTGTGTATTTCACAAGCAAATTTCAGTTTTTAAGTTTGCATCTCCATATTTGGTTAAACTGTCTCCTTATTTTTTTTAGATATTAAGTAACTATTTTTAAAATCGCTATTTTGTTCAGTTTTGCCCACTTTAGTATTCTCAGGTTTATAATTTTTAATTGTTTATCAAGAACTTTATATATCACTGTGATCAAACTTTTGTTGTGTCTTTTCCTTTGGTTTCTTCTTTCTTTTTTTTCCTTTTGACATCTGACTTATACAAATTAGTAGATTTTTATGTAATCAAAGCTATCTTTCTATCTATGCAATTTCTTCTTGCTTTATACTAGGCAATTATACTGAGTAGATATGTCCTAACAAGGACATGAATAGGTTTATTTCTTAAAAACCCATCAGACTTTCCCGCTCAATTACCATTTATTAGGCCCACAGTTCCTCGGAATCTGCAGGCTGGCTCAGATACTGGACGTGAAAATTATTAGGCTCTTTAGAGCTCTGACTCCCTTTGCTAAATCTGTCCATTGTCACCTCTGCCACTTACACAGAGAGGATGTGCTGGCTGCTGGCAGAACCACAGACATTGGCACAGCTGTCATCAGATCTCTAAACAATGAAAATTCCCTGGTATCCCCTTGAGATACTCCAGCCTGTAATCCACCTTAATATGAAAGTCCTAGGACCCTCCCCAGAAGACTTGCTTAAATAAAAAATAGCAAAGGCTGCTGCAGGCACCCACTGACAGCAGGACGGTAACAAGTCATTTTTCTCTCCTTGTAGCTACCTAATGAGTAATCATCAGAACTTCCCCCAAACTGGGGCTAGAAGATGAGCAGTGTTCCTTGGAGTTATGTCCTTTCATCTTGCCTGCTTGATGTCCCTGTTGACAGGACGTGAGATTCTGGGCCAGATGGCGCTAGGAACATTATACAGATGAGTGGCAGGAGTCCAGGTGTGCTGAGCAGGGGGAGGAGGCAGGGAAGAGACTGGGCATTTCATCACTGGAGTGTACTAGAAAGAACAGTTCCAGCTGGGGTCTGTCTCTTCTTGAGAGCCCGAGTGATTGATGTTATAAACAGATTCTGAAATGTCTGTTTCACTAAAGGCCCAGGAAGAATGAATACATGCATCTTAATGACTTCATCTTCCCTTACGAAGAGAGAAAGTACAGTTTGTGGTGGAAAGAGCACTGTGCTAGGAGTCAGAGGTCCTGGGCTCTACTCCCTCATAGGATGACCAACCATGCTGGTTTGCCTGGGATCGATGGTTTGCCTAGGACATACGATGCTTCATTTTAAAACTGCAGTAGCCCTGGGCAAACTGGAAGGGTAGGTCTCTAGCTATGTGGCCTTGGCCATGTTGTTTATCCTGCTGAGCTACTGTCTCCTGGCATCTATCCCTGCTCTACCTTTAAAAAGTTGAAGTGAGAATCACCAAGGTATTGGGAAGGAGAGCAACTTATAAGTTGGATGACCTTGATTAGGTTACTTAACCTCTTTAAAGTAGATCTTACTTCGTTGTCTCTACAGTGAGAGTAATAGTACTGAGTACCTCATCAGATTACTGTAAGAATCAAAAGAAAAATGAAAATTATATGAAAATTCCTGATCACAGTCCTGGCACATATTAGACCCTATTATAAGTTAGACATGTTCTCATTATTAATGTATGTAGACCATTGTCAAAAGTAGACCATACTGATGTCATTATTACTTGAAGAACCCTTGAATTTAGGGAAGTCACCTCTGCCCTCTTTGGGTTGGATTGCCCTCATCCAAGAGCTAGGAGTCTCAGAGGCCAGGGTATACAGTGGCTTCCAGAAGATCCTTTTGGAGGCTGGGCTCTGGGCTAGTTAGGAACCACATCCAGAACCTGGCAGCAAAAGTCTCTTCCTCTTCCCCTGGACATGTGTTCCAGTTCTGTCAAGGATGGTCGTATGCTTCTTATTCAAACGTAAGGCTGAGGTGAGGTGTTGCAGGTGAGTTATAGAAAGGATTTTATTTATTTTTAAATTTTTTATTATTTATTTACCATTATTTTTTATTTTTGGCTGTGTTGGGTCTTCATTGCTGTGAGTGGTCTTTCTCTAGTTGTGGCACACAGGAGCTACTCTGTTGTGGTGCACGGGCTTCTAAGTGCATTGGCTTCTCTTGTTGTGGGGCATGGGCTCTAGGCACACAGGCTCAGTAGTTGTGGTGTGTGGGCTCAGTACTTGTGGCTCAGGGGCACTAGAGCACAGGCTCAGTAGCTGTGGCACACAGGCTTGGTTGCTCCACAGCATGTGGGATCTTCCCGGACCAGGGATTGAACCCATGTCCCCCACATTGGCAGGTGGATTCTTAACCACTGCACCACCAGGGAAGTCCTAAAGGATTTTATTTAACAATCATTTATTAAGCTCCAGCTCTGCTCTAAGCCTGAAACTAGTTGTTTTGCATATAAAGATGAGGAAGACTCAGTTCCAATCAGATCCTCAAGGGGTCACAGTCCTGTTTTGGAGCCAGATCAATGTAGCTTTAGATCATAGACATTTGTTTAGGTGCCGTAACAGAAATGTGTGTGCAGTTCTGGGAAGCCCAGGGAAAGCACTGACTTCCTGGGATATGTCTTGAAGAATGAGCAGGGGATGAGAAGAAAGTTTCAGAAAGTGGAGAGACAATGCACAAACATACAGGCACAGCCTGTACAGGGTATATGTAGTGATTCTTTGTGGCTGAGGAAGAGAATGAAGTCCACACTGTGTAAGTTTAAATGCCCAGCTTGCAGGTCTGAGATCCAGAGTAGCCTGAAGGGCACTGAGCACCCTACAAAGGAGTTGGGCTTTGTGGGTGATCCAAGGGGATCCATCCTAGGTGTTCAAGGAAGAGATAGAAAAGGTCATATTTCTGGATTTGAGCTTGCTTTGTCTATGCGGATTTATCTTCAGTTCTGTTCGCCATAGCATTGTATATGCTTGCAAATGTTAGAGTTGTTATGGATTCCGCTGAGTCAGTTATGCATTGATACAATAGAATATCATACAGCTATTCAAAATTATGTTGTTGGAGACTTCCTTGGTGGTCTAGTGATTAAGACTCCATACTCCTAATGCAGGGGGCCCGAGTTGGATCCCTGGTCAGGGAACTAGATCCCACATGCTGCAACTAAGAGCCCACATGCTGCAACTAAAAATCCTGCATGCTGCAACTAAAAATCCTGCGTGCTGCAACTAAGACCTGGCACAGCTAAATAAGTAAATAAATAAATATTAAAAAATTATATTGGTGATGTATATTCACTGGCATGGAGAAGTCAAGGGATTGACCTCAAATAGGGAATTGATTGGAAACATTGGATTAGGATTTAGGGAAATCTATGTTCTATTTGTGGTTGATCACACAGAGGTCACAGAATGTCTCTGGTCCCTGTTCTCTCACCTTTCCCTTAGAGATTAGCAATCTCCATCTCCCAGAGTGGCTGTGAGGCAAAATAAATAAGTTGTTATTGGACGGAGTTCTAAGGATTCCTGCAAGTGGGCATGAAACCCTGAAGAAAGCCATTTCTTTCCCTCCCCTTTCTTTCTTCTTCACTCATTTTCAGCTCCTGCCCCAACCTTCCCCCTTCCCCCCGGCCCCAGCCCAGCCATTGGCCCTGGCCCTATTACATGGGAATAGGAGTGAAGACTCCCATTTGGTGTGCTGGGATTAGGGACATGGGTTAAGATTTCAGGGATCTCAGAGGACTGAGACAAATCATCAATAAATGTGAAGTGTAGTCTTCAAAATGATACAAAGGGACAACAGAACAGTGCCCTCCACCCTTCTGCTACACCCTGTGACCTGTCAGGCAGTGCCAACTGGTTTCCTGCTTCAGAGGTGCTGTGAGCTCCTCCAGAGGCAGCTGGGTCTCCAACATCCTGTAAAAACGGGGGCTGAGCTTGGTTTGATGGGGAAAACACTTAATTTCCTGGTTTATGAATTACTCATTTATATTAACTGTCCTATTTCATTAGATTTCATTCATGGCCTTGGAAAATACCTATCCTTGAAGCTCTCAATGTCAAGATCTCCATCCAAGCAGAGAGTTGCTCAAGGGTCACATCTCTGGGGGAAAAGCTGACCCTCAAAGTGACTAGAAAGAGATAATGTTATTTATATCATTGTAATAATACTAGTTGGGTGCCTACTATGGGTCTGATCCTAGACTGGTGCCTTATATGTCATCTAATCCTCAAAACACCCCTATATGGTGGATGTCATTATCCCCATTATACAGATGAAGAAATTGAGGTTTAGCAAAAGTATACAACTTGCTCACTGTCATACGGCCAGATAGTGGTGCTACATGACCTATACCCAGATTACCTGACTCCAGAAGCCATCGTTGAGGCACTGCCATAGATTCCTGGATCTAGGAATGGCCTTAGAGCTCTCCCCACCCCAGCCTCCTTGTGTGGCTGGGTGCTTTCCGCTAGTTGCTTGAGCCTCCCTGTATTCCCTTTTCCTCTTCTACTTCACAGTTCAGAGACACAGTGGGGTTTGACTCTAAGAACTGCCATATTTTAAGCACTGACATCATCTCAGTCACAGCTGAGTCCTAACCAATCCTTTACTCTGTCTCTGTCTCCTGCAACATGGATTTGGCATGATGCTTTCTCTTGTCAGGTGAATCAAGGTCTACAAGTTGCTCCACAATATATACTCATGGGTCGACTGCAAAAAGCAACCCTCTGCTCAGCTATTAAAATAACCTTCCCTCTGTAATGGATTAGTTATTTCAGCAATGAGGCCCATTTGAAGGGAGATCATGAGATAATTGACTGTCAAGCAGTTGAGCAATGTTAAGGTCAATTGTAGTGGAGGTCAATTCATTTGAACAATAGGCTTGCTTCTGTCAGGCCTCGTAATGTTGATAATAATAACTTTGGTTGAATGGAAGTGTTCAATGATGTTAAAGAAGAATGAGCTATTAGACGTTCAGATTAAGTATTGTCTAAACGCAGAAGATTTTGGATCTGGTTTGGCCGTAGAAAATGTAAAATCCTCGGCTAGGGAAAACCAACTTTAAAGAACAGCTGGATTTAATGTCAAAGGCAAATGATTTTCTTTCCCCCTTTACCGATTGACTGGAATTTACACTGTGCAGACTGTGATTATTCCCCGACTCTATATTTATAGCTTCTCATTTGCATTTTCCAGAATAATTAAGAATTTAACCTAGAATGAGCCATTTTTGAGTAGAGGTGAATGCTTTTTGATTTTTAAATGAACCATCTAAATTAGATACTAAATATACATTGTATTCTCCTTGCCTCCTGCTTAAAGTCCTTCTAAACTTCTGGACTCATTACTGGAACCCAAGGGAAGAGACTGCTCACCCCGTCCAGAAGTCTGTTTTTGTCTGGGAGGGTGACTCTCATTCACAGAGGCGAGCTGTTTCACAGACGTGCCCCTCTGCCTGAGGTCGTGTGAAACTGAGGACAAGCTTGGCGTTCTCTTTAAGGGGGGCACCGAGGGACTCCCCAGTGAGTCCCCAGAAGACAGCAGCAGGGGAAGGCAGCTCTGTAGTTTTTGCTTAAATTCCACTGGAAATCATTTCTGATCTGTTTCTGCTTTGCTTGCCAGTGCTGGCTCTTCCTGTTCCTTGAAAGGATTTGCTTCCCCCGGAAGCGTGTAATTCTGCACTCTTCCCAGTAAGGCTGCCCTCCGGGTTCAGCTGAGAAGGAGAGAGCCGCTCCTCAGGAGGGCCTGCTGTTCTGGTGGGGAGTCCTCCTCCTAGTATTGCCCTCATTCGGCACAGGAAGGCTGAGGCTCCAAGGGTTTCCAAACCACTTCACGAAGTAGCTGGAAAAACTAGGAGCTCCACGCACATCTGTCTGCCTTAGCTGTCTGCTTACTCTTCCTCTCCGCTATGCTACCTCCCACATTTATAAACGGGAACTCTTACCTTGGTTCTTCAGCAATGAAGCCCTGTGTCTGTCCCCTAAGCTCATTATTTGTTCGTGGGAAGGAGCCCCTAAGGCCCAGTCATCTCGCAGCTGCCGGATTCTACAATGTCACAACAGTTCCTAAGAGAGGGAATGTATTCTTTCTGGGAAGGTGGGTCCTGTGTCCCTGGAAGGCAGATTACAGCTGCAGAGATAATTCACCAGAACTTTCTGGGAAATCTGCAGCCACAAGCAGTTGTTTCTTTCCTTCAAACAGAAGGGAAAGAGGGGGCACTGTGAGGCTCTGGAGGGGTGTAGGCACGAAAACAGTCAGAGGCGCCTTCGGAGTTCCAGGATGGAGACAGGACACGTTCGGGCATGTTGAAGACAGCGTGCCTGATCTTACTGTAGGTTAGTGAGTCGTCTGCATTCCGTGGTCCCAAACAGTCTTTCCTCTCTAAACAAAAATGATCAGGGATCCCAGTTATTTGTGTCATTAATGCCTGTTGCAGGAGAGACAAATGCCAGTCAAACATGGCAACCCATGAATCCACTCACCTGGACCAGGTCAGAGGTCAGACTAGTTAGCCAAGATCACAGGGGAGGGCTTTATGGAATCTGATGGGTCCATTTAGCTTTTGAAGTCTAGTTTTTGGGACATCCCCAGAAAGGGTGGGCCTCGGTGCATTCTGCCCTTGGGAGCTTGGCCAACAATAATAATAATAATACTTGTTGACGTTTACTAAGCTCTTACTATGTGCCAGGTGTGGCAGCCAAGAGTATGACATGCACTTTCTCACTTCATCCTTGCCCAATAAGGATGCAAACACTATTATTATCCCCCATGTTCAAATGAAGAAACTGAGACTTGGAGGGGTAAATAGCTTGCCTGAGATCACTCAGATAATAAGTATGAGAACCAAGAGTCTCACCCAAGTTGACTCAGACTCATGAGACAGGCTAAATGTGTGTGTGTGTGTGTGTGTGTGTGTGTGTGTGTGTGTGTGTATGTGTGTGTGAGAGAGAGAGAGCAGGGCAGGTCAGGGGTGGGCAGTGATGACAGTGGGGGGAGATTTTGCCTACTTCACATCTGTCTTCAATTGTGCTGGCATCCTTGTGAATATATGGAAAATACCAAATATGTATAATACGGAATTTCACAAAATGAACTGTATTTACCATCACTTTCTTCCCCACGGTTAGGGCTATCAGACAAGATTCTCAGTATAAATGGTGATCAGCCATTCCTATATGGACCTCCATTTATCTGGAAGGCCAATATAAAATTCACAGCCAGAGTAAAGCAATGATCAAAGCTAGTTCTCTAATATAAACAAGAAAAAAAATAAAATTCATACATGACCAATGAATAGACCTGTCCTGAAGATCTTCTAAGTAACTCTCCTTTAGAATTCATCTTCCTGCTTTCTGGCTAGACAGAATGAGGCCAAGCATCTTGCCTGGTCTGAAAGCAGGAGTAGGATGGTGGCTGAGTAAAATACTTCTAGCTTAGTCGCACTTCATGTGGCTTTACCTCTAAGGAGGACAGTAGGCAGGGGTTTTAAAAAAATCCTATAATACTGCCTTTGTTTTGATTTCAAACATGCTGTTGATGACAGCTCTTACTAGTGTACAGTGTGTTTATTGTTGAGTAATTATGTTTTGCTTTCATATTGGCAAAGATATTATTTGCAGTATTAGGAGCAGTGGACATCTTGTGTGCACAAAGGAATTAATGTGATGATGGCTTTTGACTTTGGAAGCATTAACTTATTAATACTTTCAGCTGCACTATTGTTAAATGAATATTCAGAGCTCTTGACATGGTACCTATCACTAATGGGTTTCTCCACCTACAAGTTCCACAGGATCATGTAACCCAAAGGACCAAATTATAGAAAAGAGAGATAGAAACTAGGGACATCTTTCTTATTATGATTTTTAAATCCTGTCCAAAAGCCATAGAGTGTTTCTGATTTTAAAAAAGTCAGATTGGTCATAGCCAGACATTGGAAACTCCCCAGAGAGGATGTCAAGGGGAAGACCTCCTGCGCTATATCCTGTCCCTAGAAGACTAAATCAAAATGACATCCCTCTCCTTCCACCCCACACATGTGCATGTACACACACATACATGCACACACATGCATATCCATGGATTTTTTTAAGCTCTTTATTGGAATATAATTGCGTTACACTGTTGTGCCAGTTTTTGCTGTACAACAAAGTGAATCAGCTGCATCTACACATATATCCCAATATCCCCTCTCTCCCGCGACTCCTTCCCACCTTCCCTATCCCAGCCCTCTAAGTCATCACCCATCATCAAGTTGATCTCCCTGTGTTATGCAGCAGCTTCCCACTAGCTGTTTTACATTTGGTAGTGTATATATGTCAATGCTACTCTCTCACTTCGTCCCAGCTTCCCCTTCACACCCTGCCCCCCATGTCCTCAAGTCTGTTCTCTACATCCGCATCTTTATTCTTGCCCTGTCACTGGGTTCATCAGTACCATTTTTTTAGATTCCATATACATGAGTTAGCATACGGTATTTGTTTTTCTCTTTCTGGCTTACTTCGCTCTGTATGACAGACTCTAGGTCCATCCACCTCCTTACAAATAACTCAATTTCATTCCTTTTTATATCTGAGTAATATTCCATTGTATATATGTGCCACATCTTCTTTATCCATTCATCTGTTGAAGGGCATTTAGGTTGCTTCCATATCCTGGCTCTTGTAAATAGTGCTGCAGTGATCATTGTGGTACATGTTTCTTTTGGGATTATGGCTTTCTCCGGGTATATGCCCAGGAGTGGGATTGCTGGGTCATGTGGTAGTTCTATTTTTAGTTTTTAAAAGAACCTCCATACTGTTTTCCATAGTGGCTGTACCAATTTATATTCCCACCAACAGTGCAGGAGAGTTCCCTTTTCTCCACACCCTCTCCAACATTTATTGTTTCTAGACTATTTGATGATGGCCATTCTGACTGGTGTGAGGTGAAATGTCATTGTGGCTTTGACTTGCATTTCTCTAATGATTAGTGACGTTGAGCATCTTTTCATGTGTTTGTTAGCCATCTGCATGTCTTCTTTGGAGAAATGTCTGTTTAGGTCTTCTACCCAATTGTGGATCGGGTTATTTGCTTTTGGTATTAAGCTGCATGAGCTGCTTATATATTTTGGAGATTAAACCTTGTCAGTTGCTTTGTTGGCAAATATTTTCTCCCATTCTAAGGGCTGTCTTCTTGTCTTGTTTATGGTTTCTTTTGCTGTGCAAAAGCTTTTAAGTTTCATGAGGTCCCATTTGTTTATTTTTGATTTTATTTCCATCATTCTAGGAGGTGGGTCCAAAAGGATCTTGCTTTGATGTATGTCCTAGAGTGTTCTGCCTATGTTTTCCTCGAGGAGTTTTATAGTGTCTGGCCTTACATTTAGGTCTTTAATTCGTTTTGAGTTTATTTTTGTGTATGGTGTTAGGAAGTATTCTAATTTCATTCTTTTTTTAAAATAAATTTATTTATTTATTTTATTTATTTATTGGCTGCATTGGGTCTTCATTGCTGCATACGGGCTTTCTCTAGTTGCTGCGAGCAGGGGCTACTCTTCATTGCGGTGCACAGGCTCCTCATTGCAGTGGCTTCTCTTGTTGTGGAGCACAGGCCCTAGGTGCATGAGCTTCAGTAGTTGTGGCACATGGGCTCAGTAGTTGTGGCTCATGAGCTCTAGAGCACAGGCTTAATAGTTGTGGCGCATGGGCTTTGTTGCTCCGTGGCATGTGGAATCTTCCCAGGGCAGGGCTCGAACCCATGTCCCCTGCATTGGCAGGCGGACTCTTTACCACTGCGCCACCTAGGAAGTCCTAAGTTCATTCTTTTACATGTAGCTGTCCAATTTTCCCAGCACCACTTATTGAAGAGGCTGTCTTTTTTCCATTGTATATTCTTACCTCCTTTGTCAAAGATAAGGTGCCCATATGTGCATGGGTTTATCTCTGGGATCTCTGTTCTGTTCCATTGATCTATATTTCTGTTTTTGTGCCAGTACCACACTGTCTTGATCAGTGTAGCCTTGTAGTATAGTTTGAAGTCAGGGAGCCTGATTCCACCAGCTCCGTCTTTCCTTCTCAAGATTGCTTTGGCTATTTAGGGTCTTTTGTGTTTCCATACAAATTGTAAACTTTCTTGCTCTAGTTCTGTGAAAAGTGCCATTGGTAATTTGATAGGGATTGTGTTGAATCTGTAAATTGCTTTGGGTAGTATAATCATTTTCACTATATTGATTCTTCCAATCCAAGAACATGGTATGTCCCTTCATCTGTATCATCTTTGATTTCTTTCATCAGTGTCTTATAGTTTTCTGCATACAGGTCTTTTGCCTCCTTAGGCAGGTTTCTTCCTAGGTATTTTATGCTTTTTGTTGCAGTGATAAATGGGATTGTTTCCTTAATTTCTCTTTCTGCTCTTTCATTGTTAGTGTATAGGAATGCAAGAGATTTCTGTGCATTAATTCTATATCCTGCTACTTTACTAAATTCATCAATTAGAGCTAGCAGTTTTCTGGTAGCATCTTTAGGGTTTTCTATATATAATATCATGTCATCTGCAAAGAGTGACAATTTTACTTCTTCTTTTCCAATTTGGATTCCTTTGATTTCTTTTTCTTCTCTGATTGCTGTGGCTAAAACTTCCAAAACTATGCTGAATAATAATGGTGAGAGTGGGCAACCTTGTCTTGTTCCTGTTCTTAGAGGGAATGCTTTCAGTTTTTCCCCATTTAGAATGATGTTGGCTATTGGTTTGTCATGTATGGCTTTTATTAGGTTGAGGCAATTTCCTTCTATGCCCATTTTCTGGAGAGCTTTTATCATAAATGGATGTTGAATTTTGTCAAAAGCTTTTTCTGCATCTATTGAGATGATCATATGGTTTTTATCCTTCAATTTGTTAATATGATGTATCACATTGATTGATTTGCATATATTGGAGAATCCTTGCATTCCAGAGATAAACCCCACTTGATCATGGTGTATGATCTTTTTAATGTGCTGCTGGATTCTGTTAGCTAGTATTTTGTTGAGGATTTTTGCATCTCTATTCATTAGTGGTATTGGCCTATAGTTTTCATTTTTTGTGACATCTTTGCCTGGTGTTGGTATCAGGGTGATGGTGGCCTTGTAGAATGAGTTTGGGTGTGTTCCTCCATCTGCTACATTTTGGAAGAGTTTGAGAAGGATAGGTGTTAGCTCTTCTCTAAATGTTTGATAGAATTCGCCTGTGAATCCATCTGGCCCTGGGCTTTTGTTTGTTGGGAGATTTTTAATCACCGTCTCAATTTCTGTACTTGTGATTGGTCTGTTCATATTTTCTGTTCCCTCCTGGTTCAGTCTTGGAAGATTGTACTTTTCTAAGAATTTATCCATTTCTTCCAGGTTATCCAATTTATTGGCATATAGTTGCCTGTAGTGGTCTCTCATGATCATTTCTATTTCTGTGGTGTCGGTTGTTATGTCTCCTTTTTCATTTCTAATTCTGTTGATTTGCATCTTTTCCCTTTTTTGCCTGATGAGTCTGGCTAATGGTTTATCAATTTTGTTTATCTTCTCAAAGAACCAGCTTTTAGTTTTATTGATCTTTGCTATTGTTTCCTTCCTTTCTTTTTCATTTATTTCTAATCTGATCTTTATGATTTCTTTCCTTCTGCTCACTTTGGGGTTGTTTTGTTCTACTTGTTTTAGGTGTAGGGTTAGGTTTTTTATTTGAGATTTTTCTTGTTTCTTGAGGTAGGACTTTATTGCTATAAATTTCCCTCTTAGAACTGCTTTTGCTGCATCCCATAGGTTTTGGGTTGTTGTGTTTTCATTGTCATTTGTTTCTAGGTGCTTCTTGATTTCCTTTTTAATTTCTTTAGTGATTTCTTGGTTGTTTAATAATGTATTTTTTAGTTTCCTTGTGTTTGTATTTTTTACAGTTTTTTTCAGGTAATTGATGTTTAGTCTCATGGTGTTGTGGTTGGAGAAGATGCTTGATATGATTTCAGTTTTCTTGAATTTACTGAGGCTTGATTTGTGACCCAAGATGTGATCTATCCTGGAGAATGTTCCGTGTGCACTTGAGAAGAAAGTGTATTAAGTAGATTTTGGATGGAATGTCCTATAAATATCAATTAAGTTGAGATGGTCTTATGTGTCATTTAAAGCTTGTGTGTCCTTATTTATTTTCTGTTTGGGTGATCTGTCCATTGATGTAAGTGGGGTGTTAAAGTCTCCTACTATTATTGTGTTACTGTCAATTTCCCCTTTTATGGCTGTTAGCATTTGCCTTATATATTGAGGTGCTCCTATGTTTGATGCATAGATATTTACAACTGTTATATCTTCTTCTTGGATGAATCCCTTGATCATTATGTAGTGTCCTTCCTTGTCTCTTCTAATAGTCTTTACTTTAAAATCTAATGTGTCTGATATGAGTATTGCTATTCCGGCTTTCTTTTGACTTTCATTTGCATGGAATATCTTTTTCCATCTCCTTACTTTCAGTCTGTATGTGTCCGTAGGTCTGAAGTGGGTTTCTTGTAGACAGCATATAGAAGGATCTTGTTTTTGTATCCATTCAGCCAGTCTGTGTCTTTTGGTTGGAGCATTTAATCCATTTACATTTAAGGTGATTATTAACATGTATGTTCCTATTGCCATTTTCTTAAATGTTTGGGGTTTGTTTTTGTAGGTCTTTTCCTTCTCTTGTGTTTCCTGCCTAGGGAGGTTCCTTTAACAATTGTTGTAAGGCTGGTTTGGTGGTGCTGAATTCTCTTAACTTTTGCTTGTCTGGAAAGCTTTTGATTTCTCCATCAAATCTGAATGAGATTCTTGCTGGGTAGAGTATTCTTGGCTGTAGGTTTTTCTCTTTCAAGACTTTCAGTATATCCTGCCACTCCCTTCTGGCCTGCAGAGTTTCTGCAGAAAGATCAGCTGTTATCCTTATGGGTTTTCCCTTATATGTTATTTGTTGCTTTTCTCTTGCTGCTTTTAATATTTTTTCTTTGTGTTTAATTTTCATTAGTTTGGTTAATATGTGCCTTGGTGTGTTTCTCCTTGGGTTTATTCTGTATGGGACTCTCTATGCTTCTTGGACTTAATTAACTATTTCCTTTCTCGTGTTGGGGAAGTTTTCCACTATAACCTCTTCAAATATTTTCTCAGACTCTTTCTTTTTTTCTTCTTTTTCTCGGACATCTATGATTTGTATGTTGGTGTGCTTAATGTTGTCACCAAGGTCTCTGAGACTGTCTTCCATTCTTTTTATTCTTTTTTCTTTTTCCTGCTCTGTGGCAGTTATTTTGACCATGCTATCTTCCAGCTCACTTACTCGTTCTTCTGCCTCAGTTATTCTGCTGTTTATACCATCTAGAGTATTTTTAATTTCAGTTATTGTGTTGTTCATTACTGTTTGTTTGCTCTTTAGTTCTTCTAGGTCCCTAGTAAATGTTTCTTGTTTTTTCTCTATTTTGTTTTTGAGATTTTGGATCATCTTTACTATTATTACTCTGAATTCATTTTCAGTTAATTTTCCCATTTCCTCTCCATTTATTTGCTATTGTGGGTTTTTACCTTGCTCCTGTGCCTGCAAGGTGTTTCTTTGTTTTCTCATTTTGTCTAATTTATAGTGTTTGCTGTCTCCTTTACTTATGCTACCTAGTAGTAATTCCTCTTGTTTCTGTTCTCTGCCTCCTGTGGTGGGGTTTGTCCAGTGTCTAGGAGGGTCTGGTGCCTGTTTTCTGGTGTGTGGATCTGAGTCTTTTCCCTCTGATGAGCAGGGCTGTGTTAGGTCCTGAGTGTGTTTTAGGGTATCTGTGAGCTTAATATGGCTTTAGGTAGTCTGTGTACTGATGGGTGGGTTTGTGTTCCTGTCCTGTTTGTAGTTTGGTATATCCAGCACCAGCAGTTGCAGGTGGTTGGGCAAAGCTGGATATTAGACTCTGATAGAGGCCTCCATGAGAGTTCTCTGCAGTTAATCTTCCCTGTGGCTGAGGGCTCACTAGTGGTCTAGCATCCTGGACTTGGTGCTTCCTCCCCAGAGCCTCTGACTTGACTTCTAGTCAAGGAATCCAGACTCCAGAGGTTGCTTGTCCCAGCAATAAAGGGGATTAAAAAAGACTATCCAAGTCCCAGACTAATGGTAAAAGGTTAAGTCAAACAAACAAATACTGAATCATGGAAACACATCCACGCACAAGAAACAGAAAAACAGAACCTCATAGAATATAAAACACTAGAACAACCTGACAGAAGAACCCCAGAACACAATCATACAAATAAAGAGAAAACCATGGGGGGGACTCGAGGGGGGGGAGTCAAGGAAGGGAGGGAATACGGGGATATGTGTTTAAAAACAGATGATTGAACCTGGTGTACCCCCAAAAAAATAAAAAATAAAAAAATAATAAAAAAAAAAGAGAAAACCAAAAAAAATTCAAAACACAACAGAACAAAACAAAACAAAAAACCCAAGCAAACAAACAGGGAAATTGTGAAAACGAAGACCAAATATAACAAGAACCAAATAGAAACAGGGAGCAAATATAACAAAGAGCAAGAAAACAACCAGATACACTGAAGATCTGCAAAACGAAATAAGACAATTATAATTAGAACTAAGATAAAGACAAAACCTAATAACAAAAACCAAAGCAGTTTGTCATCTGAAGAATAAAGCAAGGAAACAGAGCAGACCAATAATATTGATTAAAAGTATAATAAGATAAAATAAAATAAGAAAGGGTAGAACACAGAGCAACAGAAGAGCATAGTTTGCCTGGAAATATAAAAATAAAATAAAATCAAGTAAAATAAAATAAAATAGAAATGTGTTAAAGATAAAGAAGAAAAGAAGATAGGGAGATAAACTCAGCACTACAAAAACACTAGCTAGAAATAGAAATATATTAAAAGGCTAAAAATAAAAATAAAATTAAAAAACAGAATAAAAAATATGTTATAAAACATGAAGATCCCTTAGGACTAAGATCATAATTAAAAAAAAAAAAAAAGCTAGAACTGACCACAGATTGTATCAGATCAGTATAAATAATAACAATAATTCTGTTTCCTTGGGGATCTCAGCTGTAAGTGTCCTTGTACATGCCTCGAACATCAGGCCACCTTCGCCTCCCCAGGAGGCCCTCTTCTGCCTGTGGGTTGAGCTCTGGATCTGCTGTGGGTCCTATGGTGTCCACTTAGGCTCTGATTTGGCGCAATTCCTGTGTGTGCTTGCTCCCACAGTCCACAGCTGCCAGAGCTAGACCTTTTTCATTTGTGGGAATATTCGCTGTCTACTCAGATATTCCAAAGACATAGGGTCTATATAGCTGATCGTGAGGCTTTAGTCTGCAGTGTAAATATCTTATGGAAAGATTTTAGAACCTCTTCCTTAGCCCCCCATCCCTGGTGTTCAGCTTTGGTTTTGTCCCTGCTTCTGCATGTGGTCTAACCGCCAGAGTCTGGTCCTGAGGCTGCCTTGGAGCTCTTTGGGTCTGCCTCAGTGAGGGTTTCCTTTATTGTTCATCTGCAGATGCAGGTGTGTGGGGAGAGAGAGGCTTTGATAGTGGCTCTTCTCCCTGCGTGTGACTCAACAGTAACATCCTGTTTGGATCATGGCAGCCCTGGGGATGATGCCAAATGCACAAGGATGCTGGCGGTCGCGGGTATAGGAAATCTGGCCTTAGTGTGGTTCTTTACTGGTGCCCGGTGCAAGACACCTGATGGGCAGCCCTCAGGGGCTTTTTGTATTACTCTGCAACCAGCTGAGCTTCCTTTATTGTTCGTCTGTAGGCGCCAGTACGTGGGGAGAGAGAAGGTACAATAGTGGCTCCTTCCCCTGTGTGTGAGTCAGCAGCAGTGCCCTGCTTGGCTGGTGGGAGCCCTGGCGGTGGCAGCGCCAATTGCAGAGGGAAGCTGGTAGGCTTGGGTGTAATAGGAATGTCTCCAGAGATGTCTTTCTCTGTGGACTTCTTCTGACTCTCGGCCTCAGGCACACAAGGCCAGCCCCGCCAGGGGGCTTTTTCTATCCTTTGTCAACTGTGACAGCCAGGCCCAGAGGGGGCCTCCCTTTGTTTGTTGCTGGTACTGAGAGAGAGGCTACAACAGTGGCTTCTCCCCTGCTACTTGTGAGTCAGCAGTAGTGCCCCACAACTATGGCTGCCCAGCTTTCCTCAGTAGGCATCCTCTGCTGCAGATTCTTCCCTCCTGTCCCCAGTCCGTTTCCCCACTGCCAACAATGTTTCTCACTCTGAACCAGTTCTCCAGTTCCCACATTCCAGCTCCTGGACCCCAGGTACCGCTGTGAACCCAAGTCTCATCCGGGACATGCAGAGCTGTGCTGTGGACCCTCTGTGTGTTACTCACTCTTCCCGTCTGCCACAGATTGGCTGCTTCACCCTCTTTGGACAGTCCCAAATGTCTCCCTTCTGACCCAATCAAATTCCCTGTTGGAGCAGGGGTTTCCCCACCAGATTAAGGGGGTTTCCCTGGATTTAGTAATCTCTCCTCTGTTTCAGCTCTCCCCGCCCCAGGGTGTAGGACCTGTCCCTTTCCTTTCTTCTCCTCCTCTTTCTCCTTTTTTTTTCCTCCTCTGTCCTACCCAGTTATATCGGGATCTTTGCAGTCCTTTCTAGTGTCCCAGGTCTTCTGCTAGTGTTCAGCCAGTTTTCTGTGGGAATTATTGCATCTTTTGTTGTATTCCTGATGCATTTGTGCAGAGAGATGCACTCCATATCCTTCTACTTTGCCACCATCTTTTTCCCTCCCATCCATGGATCTTTTATTTCTCCAGAACTTCCTAAGTGGAAGGCTCAGTCAATAGTATTGCTTGGCTGTTTTATTATTACTTACCATTTCTTGTATACTAGGTACCATATAGTCAGCTAAATCACCCACTAAATTGGATAAATGGAAAGGCAGACAGAAAACCTAAGTTAGGTGAAGGATGATGAATGTTTTCAAGGAATAGAAGGTACGATAATGAAGATGAAGGTCTTGTGTGAGGATCCTGCAGACTTGCATTTAAATTGGTTAACTTCAGAAAAGAGATGAGGCTGGTAAGCAGTGAGGAGACTGCTTAGAACCACCGAGAAAGGGGATGGGACATGAAAGAATTTCACTTAGAAAATAATCTAATGCCTTCATTATGTGCAAAGTGAAGTGTGGATTGCAGAGAGAGAGAGAGAGAGAGAGAGAGAGAGAGAGAGAGAGGGCTTTTAATTCTTAGAGAAGTTAAATCGTAGGACAGTGTACACCAAGCATATAAAGAGGCAGTGATTTCCACGCATACAAAGGGACTTGGTAGGACATAGTAAGAACAAAATAAACGAAGACTTTACCTTTGAGACTCTTCCAGGTAAAGTTGAAATGTCCAGGAAATGGGAAACTTGAAGATCTGATGGAGTAGGAAATGTATTTTGACTAAAGCCTTTTTAGTTAGGAGGAGAAGAAAAAAAGAAGCAATAGAGGCCTGGAGGGGGTCACCCATGGTGACAGGTGATGAATAAGGCAGGAGCAGAGCCTGGGGAGAGAAGAAGGTGAGGAGAGCATGGAGTTCCCTGTGTGCGCATGTGCACACACACACAAGGATGGGGAGCAGAAAGGAGCCCAAGGAGAGTTGATCCACAGGGTGCAGATCCCACTCATCTCTGATACATCCCATGGGCAGGGAAGCCCTGGGGTCAAATCACCATCCCAGACACACTAGGACAAGCCTGATCTTCAGAAAGGGCTTGTCTGGGGCCTCATTGGTTAGTCAGGAACCGTGGCTGCATGGTAATGCCAAAGTGAGCACCAACTCTGAGGCTCTCAGGCAGCCATTCCTCCAGCCAATGTTGAACCAAAGATCAGCCAACCCTTCCATGCTCCCCAAATAAGAGTGCTGTGGCTAAGGTGTGAACACTGTCTCTCAGGACTGTGCGAGAGTTTTCTAGAGTGCAAAGAAACAAGTCCTAAGTAAGACCATGTCTGTCTGATACTCAGAACCTTGTAGATCAAGGATCAGAAACTGCAGATGGCATGCCCTTTGTGCTAAGGATGGTTTTTACATTTTCAAAGCATTGTTAAACAAACAAAAACAGCAACCAAAAAGAAAAAAGAAAAAAAAGCAAATGAAAAATGTGAGACAAAGACTGTACGTGGCTTTCAAATCCCAAAATATTTACTGTCTGATCCTTTGTAGAAAAGTTTGCTGACCTCTGCTCTAAAGGATTTCAGGACATTTAGGGGAAAATCCAGGTAGTGTTGACAGACCTGACAAAACACAAAATGAAACAAAATCAATGGCAACAACAAGCAAAGAATGCTCACACAATATTTGAGATACACTTAAACAAAAAAATTACTTGTTATTTCTCTGAAATTCAGGTGTAACTAGGCATCCTGTATTTTATCTGGCAAGCTGTGTATAGGGCATAAAGGGGTGGTGTACAACACCCTGGCCTCCGGAATCAGACTACCTGGGTTCAACTCCCAACCCTGCCACTTATATCACTGGACAGGCAGTTGACCTTTCTATGTCTCTGCCTTGTCATCTGTAAACTGGGGATGATAGCCTCTCACAGGCCACCTGGAACAGTGCCTGGCACCAGCTGCTGTTACTATGTCATTGTGCTCCAGGCCACCCCCTGACTGCACCTCCTGCTTCTCTCCTCTCCCAATCTTAACTCCAACCACAGTTGCCTCCTGGCCTTTCCTGGACCCTGCCCCACAGGCTCCTGCCTTAAAGTCTTTGCACTCATAGCATCCTTGGCCCAGAACTCTCTTCTTTCTTTCAGTGTCACCTGCTGTTCTTGACCTCCATACAGACAAGATTCTGATCAACTGCCGTTTTCTTAGAGGCCTTCCCTGGCCACTCTGTCACCCTCTAGCCCCCTATTCTGCTTTACTTTGTCATCATAGCTTTTACCTCTCCCTGACGTTATATATCTCTGGCATTTACTCCTGGTCTGCTCTCCCACTTAGAATGTCAGTTTCCTGGGGGGCAGGATCTTGCTGTTCTTACTCACTGTTATCCCAGTGCTGTATCTGGCACTTGTTTGAAGAATAAATGAATGAATGAATGAATGAATAAATGATGGGTTGTACTTCCATACAGGGCTTAGTTAAGAGTCCTGAGGCAGTTCTAAAGCAGTCAACATGTGTCTATAAGGGTCTACTATGTGGTGGCAAATAAACAGATGAGTCCTGGCCCCCTTTTTGAGTTCACAGCCTGGCTGGGAAGGCAGATATTACACAAGCACTTAGGAATGATGAAGTAGAAAATCTGAAAAGGGTCATCAAGGAAAAGTCTTGGGGCCCTTGAGAACATTTGACAGGGAGGTCAGGGAAGGCTTCTCCCAGGAGGGGCCTCTGAGCTGAGTCCTGAAGTGAGACCAGGAGGTAGCCAAGTAAAGAGGGGGAAGAGCACTGGAGGCTAAGGGAACAACATGTACAGAGGCCTGGGGGCGTGTTCGCAGAGCACAGAGGGGTCTAGGATGCCTGAGGATGTGGCCCAGGGGGCCTGTATTCAGCAGCCTATCTGTCCTGCGTGTGGCATTCAGGTTTTTCGTGTTCTGGCTCCAAGCTCTGTCAGCACTACTGAGACGGATCTGAACTGACAGCAGCCTCCTTGCAGATACTTTTCAAAATGTGTGCTTATTATTCTTTTGTTAAAAAATTATTTATTTATTTAATTTATTGGCTGCATTGGGTCTTCGTTGCTGCACGGGCTTTCTGTAGTTGCAGAGAGTGGGGGCTACTCTTTGTTGTGGTGCACGGGCTTCTCATTGCAGTGGCTTCTCTTGTTGCAGAGCATGTGCGCTAGGTGCATGGGTTTCAGTAGTTTTGGCACGTGGGCTCAGTATTTTGGCTCATGGGCTCTGGAGCACAGGCTCAGTAGTTGTGGCACATGGGCTTCGTTGCTCCACGGCGTGTGGGATCTTCCTGGGCCAGGGCTCGAACCCGTGTCCCCTGCATTGGCAGGCAGATTCTTAACCACTGTGCCACCAGGGAAGCCCTAATATGCTTTTTGAGTCATTTTAGCACTGGTGGAAAGGGAGGAACTGGCAGATCTGAAGATTAATCCATAGGTCAGCAGGGCGGCATAGATACTGTGCAGGGCCCCGAACCCCTTTATTGCCATTTTCTTCTTGGTGGGAACATCCATTAGGAAAAGCACAGACGTCCAGCCATGCCTAAGTGTTCTTCTGCTGACCAGCTGTGACCTTGTGCAAATTAGCTAACCTTTCAGAGCCTCAGTTTCCCCTTCTGAAACTCAGCCCTCTTCCATGGGCACGATCCAATCTGAGGAGAAGGAAGACATGAGGTTAGCATTTTCCACCATGTGCCCTTTGAATCCTGGTCCCCTGAGATAGTCTGCACACATAGGTGCCGTGGTAAAATAGGTCCCTGGGGAACCCCTCCCCCAGACCTCAGGGTTCCTTCTCAAAGCACCAGCCAACGGCTTTGTCTCAGAACAGAGCTGAGGATGTTTGGGTATTTGACACACTGGGGCTTCCTGGCTAAAGCACGGGTGCAGCCTGGGCCCTCATAGAGTGCCTCTCCCCTGTGGAGAGTCAGGGACCCTGAATGCAGTGTTGAGGTGGAAGTGGGCTGGTCCCTTGAGGGGAGCTGGAGCTAACAAACAAACAGCCCACCGACAGTGGTGTTTTTTGGCTACTAGCTTCGGAATGAAATTACTTCATTGTGGAAAACTGCTGGAGGGTCCCTCACTGACTGTCCCCACTGATCCCCTCCACCCTCTCCCAAAGTGAGTGCTATTAGAGAAGCTGCTGGACGAGAAACTTCATAAACATTCCTTCACAGGCAACCAAGTTCAAAATCACCCACTAATACATGCTTCACACCAGCTCTGGGGCTGGGTCTGATGGAAGAGCCCATCTCGTATCCACGCTGGCTCCCAGCAGCGCCTTAGACGGAGGGGCTATTTTGTCTTGCACATTCTATACTACTTTTCTTCAAATGAATTTAGAAGCTGTTGTAGTGAGAAAAATATAAACTCACTCAGAATCATTTTTCTTGTTGATAAATAACAATATCAGTGGCTTCTCAGGTACAACTAACAACATGCATAGGTTGGCAAAAACGTTCAGCCTGAAAATATATCTTCATCGTCATATAGTTTTGGAACACCGCTTTAGGATATTTGGTATTCTTTCATCAGAGATGAAGAAACTGAGTCAGGGAGCGGCTGGTATCTTGCCTACAGTCAGTAAGTGTGGGCAGGGGATGTGTGTGTGTGTGATGGGTCACTCTTCGAATTGCCCTGTCCTCCTCCAGATGTCCTTCTGCAGGCAGATGCACCTGGGGAAGAAAGGATGCTATACCCTCCATTCTGCCATGCTTGCTCAGGGTCACCCTAGATGGCTGGGCCGTCTTATCTGATGAGCCCACTCCCATGCTTGGGCTGTCAGCATCCTGCAACACATGGCACATGGCAGAGTAAAAAGAGAACTACATTAGAAGTCAGAAAACCTGGATTCTAATCCCGCTTAACCGTTTATTATCCTTGTGGTCTGGGGTCTGTCAGTTTGTCCTTTTTTTGTTTTTGTTTTCAACACCCACATCTGTATAATGCGGGAAAAATCTCCCTTGGCTTCCTTACAAAGACGCCGTAAAGTGACAAGATGTAAAATGCTTTGAAAACATTTAAAGCAATTCAGAAATATTCAGGCTGCTGATTGTGTTCAGGTGTTAGTGCCAAAAGTAAATGTTTTCTTTTGGCATGTTTAGCATCAAATTCATAGCCTGGAATTATCAAAAACTGACCAGAAAAAGTTTCTTCAAGTCTTTCAAGGACACCCCATTACAGCGCAGTTGAGTTTAAAACCTTGGGAAGTTGCAGGCAGAAATTGGAAATCGCCCTGGGTAATGGAGAGCCAAATTGGGCCTTAGAGCAGAGAGCAGGGTGACTTATTTTTTAATGTTTCCAACATGAAAGAACACAATTGATTTTTTTCCCCCTTAATCCCTCCAACTCCCTAGCTTTTATTGTTTCTAAAATAAGATAAACCAAGCAGGTGTTATTTCAGCTCTGTAAACAATCTTTATTTTTCTGGCCGATAGGAATAGAAATTGAGACGGAGACCAGGCTTGCGAGATGGGGAAGCAAGGTAATCAAGGAAATCATTGATCTTAACTTAGTGGACTCCAGCCACTTCTGCAAATGCTCACAGTGGTAGCACTCCCCTGCATAACTCAGCCTCCAATCTTTGTCAATACCTCACGGCAGTGTGGAGACTCTGGCAGCAAAATCTTCAAGTGCTCTGGTTCCTTGCTCAGATCAAATCACACTCATTACCTTTTTTTTTTTTTTAAGATTAGTGGCTGCTCCGAAAATGACTTTGCTTTCTCGATCCAAGCAAATAATTGTCAAATGATTTTATTTTAATGCCTCAGTGCTGGGAACATTGGAAGGGTTTCCATCTTATTGCACATTCTGAAGTTCTCAACCTGTTTCTCCTCCCTTTGTGTGTTTCTGCCATGGGCAGAACCGTGTTAGCTTCAAAGGCCTTTTCTGAGTTGGCAGACTCTTAGCAAGATGTTGACAAAAGGAGAAGTGAGACTGATGGGCTTAGCAGAGGAGACGGGCACTTATCCTGGGCTTGGTGTGAGCACAAGGGTTGGAACGCACACAGCCCCACTCTCTCTAGCCTCAACAGCCTGTGGCAGCTGGACGTGTGCAGCGCACAGGATATCTCCTTTGGCTTCACTTGCAGCCCCTGGCGGACACTCAGCCAGCTGCTGCGGGAGAGCGGGCGTTCAGCCAGCCAAGGCCCAGTCCCTGCTCCAGCTCCAAATCCTCTGGCTCAGTCTTGGGTGTGGCCTTCGAATTCTTGGGGAGCAAGTTTGGCCTGAAATGACAAAACCATTTTTCCTTCTTCCTACCTTTAAGGGCCATTCTACACTGTTGGTGTAGTTTTGTGTGCTTTTGTTTATGAAAAGTGTTTATTAACTGTATGTAATTGGATTTTCTTGAGAACCATGGTAACCTCAATTTAGGAACTCTGTGCCCATGTATATAATCTTGTGATATGAATTATGATAAACAGAAACGCCACTGCTACATTATCAGTGAACAAATATTTGAACTATTTCCCCACCTTTGAAAATAAAATAAAAACATCCCCTTTCTTAGGCGTAGACATTTGTAGGATACAAAAGCCTTGTAAATTCCATTGTGTGTAATCCTTAGCATGATCCCCACAATAGAAATTAAATAACCTGGGGCTCAAGGTCAGGCTAAATGACTATTTGAGGTCACTCAGATGGTCAGATGACAAGACTATTTTCCCTTCTTCCTACCTTCCAGGGCCATTCTACTGAGTTGGTGTCCTTAGTGAGGGGAGAAACAGCAGGGTATGGAGGACAGGGAAGGTCTTTGGTGACAGACAGACCTGGGTTAGACAGTGGTAGCTTTGTGTAATTACCTTAGCTTTTTGAGTCTCTGTTTCCTTATCTCTAAAATGGGAATGACATTATCTATACCACATTAGACTCAAAAATGTTAATTAAAATTACCATCATTGTTCTTTTGAGGTTATTATTAATAGTATTTCTAGCGTTTATATATATTTTCATCACCAAAGAGTAAGGCTTGTGGTCAAATAAGAAGATGGAATATCTGAACCAGAAAGTATCCCAAAAATCTAGAATGTGAGAACACGATGAACTTTCCCTCCACCTCTACCTTACCTGGCTACATGTCACCCCGTGGAAGGCAGCTTCTGCCTCAGAATTCTCCCTAAGGTTTGGGAGATTGGAGCTTTATACAGGTAGGGTTCTGACCATTGGGATCCTGTGCTGTCTTGGAAGCCAGCTGTCTGGTGTCATTCATTAACTCAGAGCAGCAGAAGGCAAGAGGAGCAGAAAGTGTAGTCATTAGCTGGGAAGAGAAAAAACAACTGAGATGCTCATACCTGATAAGCATGGGACCCAGTGCCTTCACCAGCACTGAGACCACAGGGCAGGCCAAACCCAATACTACTACTGCTCTAGTCCCAGCTCCAAGTGTTCACATGGGCAGCTGAAGTTCTGTCTGTCTGGGAAGGCTGTTCTTTGGCTGCCGCCCCTTCCCTAGGATACTTCTCAACACTGCCCTTGAGATGTTGACGTGAACCTGATTTCAAGGGTTTGGGGATGTTTTAGGGGAGGGACCTATCACAGGTCCCAGGTGGAATATGTTCCCATCCTGTGAAACAAGAGGTCTCATTTCTCTTCTCCCTGTCTTGTGGGAATCTAGGGAAGAACTCGATGAACTAGAAAGTGTCACCCTAGTTTCCATATAGACAAGCTGTTGGGCTAAACCGAAGCTACCCTCATGTGCACCAATAAATGGCTGAGCTCATCTGGTTGGAGGTGTATGAGTTGGAGGAAGCTATGACCTCTTTTTCTTTGGGGACTGAGAGGGAAAATGGGGTCCCACCACCCTATGTAGGAGCTTCCCTCCTGCTCAACAAGGATTAGGTTTTTCCTTGGGCTTGGCCCTGAGAAATTCCTTTGGGGATAGAGGGTGCAGATGCATCTGGGACCCGTGACCGTACTTAGCAAGCTGTCCCACAGGCCCTTCTGGTGCCCTCAGGATGTTTATTTAATTCTGTTGTCTATTCAGGATTAAGGGTGCTTAGCACCTGAGGAGCTGTTTTAAAATACATACCACCAGCTCCATACCCCAAGGAATGTGGTAATGCAGGTGGGTAGATAGGAGTGGGTTGAAAAGCTGCTCTGGTGATTTTAATAAGATTACCTTTCACCTAGACCCTTGGTCAGCAAGGTCAGCATTACTTGGAAACTTGTTAGCAATGCAAATTCTCAGACCCACACCAGATCTAAATCAGAAACTCTGGGCATGGGCCAAGAAATCCATGCTTTAACAAGTCCTCCAGGTGGTTGGTTTTTTTTTTAATTGTGCTTTTTTTGTTGGTTGTTGTTTTTTTATAAATTTATTTATTGGCTGTGTTGGGTCTTTGTTGCTGCACGGGCTTTCTCTAGTTGCAGAGAGCAGGGGCTACTCTTCTTTGCAGTGTGGCGGCTTCTCTTATTGTGGAGCATGGCCTCCAGGAGTTGTGGCATGTGGGCTCAATAGTTGTGGCTTGCAGGTTCTAGAGCACAGGCTCTATAGTTGTGGTGCATCGGCTTAGTAGCTTCGCGGCAGGGATCTTCCCGGGCCAGGGCTCGAACCCGTGTCCCCTGCATTGACAGGCAGATTCTTAACCACTGCACCACCAGGGAAGCTCTCTCCAGGTGATTTTGATACATCCTAAAGTTTGAGAGCCACTGTCCTAAGTGGTCAGGAGGACTGGATACAGGTAAGTTGTTTCTGCTGTGTATAGGCCAGGGGACATGCCCTCCAAAAACTTTTCTATGTTAGTAGCTCTTAAAGTACTGTCCACTAACAGCTTTCTATGAATCACTCAGTGTTCCTGGGCCCCACTTCAGATTTGCTGAATCAGAATCTTTGCGGTTGGAGATCTAGGAATAGTGCTTGCTTAAAATGTCCCCAAGAGGCTTCTTAAGCCTAGTAAATTTTAGGAATTACCTCACTGAATTACTCCAAGTATAGTCTATGAAACAGCAGCATGGACATCACCTGGGTGCTTGTTAGAAATGCAGAATCTCAGGCCAAGCCAGACCTATAGAATCAAGACTAGAATGTCTAGCATGATCCCCAGGTGATTCATATACACATTAATACATGAGAAGCGTTGCCCTAAACCATATGCTTGGAGCACCTGTTTATATGTGGGAAGGTGATTCTTAAAGTTGTGAGTGGGAAGTGCCACTCCAGAGTAGACCAAGGACTCACAAAGTACCAGTGTCCCACGGGTCCTGACTCAGACATCCTGGAGCATGCCCTGATTAACGGGGTAATAGATACCCTTGCAAACCACCGGAGAGCTGGTCAACACCTAATGAGTGTAGCGTTGTAGGTCTCGCATCTTTTAAGAAGGAATATTCATTCAAACATCCTTCCAAACTGCCTTTTGTTTTTTCCAGAGGAGAGAGGAAATCCCAGTTCACTCATCACCACCTGGCCCAGAGAGGCAAGGTTTAGGACTCACTTGACTCATTTTTTCTTTTGTAGTTGGTTTCATGTAGCTTTCCAGAAAATGCCTGCCAACAGTTCTTTATACCTTAGTGTGAGTGGAGGTTAATTCATCTTTTTTTGGGGGCCTTGACACTTTCGAAGGGAAAGTTTGACAGTGTGTGCTAGAACAGTCTCTACTCTTCCATTCAAGGAATTTGAGGCATCAATTGTGGATGAAAAGGTGTTTGGTGGAGGGGCCACTCAAATACTGAGCCTTCCGAGAACTCTGAGGTCATGTCCAGTATCTCAGCCTAAACTCTGAGTATTGCTGGTTTGTTTCTCATTTGTATTTCTGGGAGGAAAATGGTTGGGCTGAATGGTGTCTGGAGCTCTTTCCTTTTTTGGAAATTTTTTGGCGTATTCGTTGAGCATTCATTCTGTGCTAGGCCCTATGCTGGATATTGAGGGGATGGGAAGTTTAAGATTATGCTTCTTCTAGTCTCCCAGGCTGGGGTGGGAGACGGCAACAGAGATATTCTCCTCTCACTTCAGAACGGATGTACCTGGGTGGTGACCCAAAAATATCTATAAGGAATATAATGGAAACCTCCACTTTTATTGATATGAAGAAACTAGTTCATTCATTTTTCTGTATCTGCTACTTGTAGTTTTTATAAATATAAAAACTATCAATAGTTTTTTTTTTAATATCTACTACTTGTAGATAATTCTTCCTGAGATTTGTTTTTAGGTTTGATTATGGAAGCAATCTTTCTTAAAAGCACCTGCTTCCAAAGATAAGTTTTCAAAATTTCAGACTATTTGGAACATATTATATGAATAGAGCACTGATTAGAAGAGAAGAACTATTTTCCCTCCAGTTTCCCAAAGGGCAGTTGGAGGGAAGTCAAGTTGAAATTCTAAATAAGGAGGACCTTTCCATCAGTCAGCACTGGCCACCCATGGATTAGAGCGACCCCCCTCTCCCGAGAAACACACACACACACACACACACACACACTGAACTGGGGGAGGAGAGGCAGAAGGGTCAGCTGTTGTTGCCAAGGACTTTGAGATGAGACATGCACTTGGTGGCCTCCTAAAGTATCTTTGAGCCCTGAGATTTTGTGAGAAATACAGGACTGCATGAGATTCATCTCAAGAATTGTAGTTATTTTAGCATAACAGCATCTACATGGTTTATTCCATTATGTTTCTGCAGGATGAATAGAAGGGCTGGCAAATGCAAGCTACATTCTATATATCTCTCCCAAGTGAGAAGACGTTGGAAATATGGTTCAAATATAATGGACTGAGTAGAAAACATAAGAGGCTTAGAATAAAAAGGGCCTAAAGGGCAATAGACATCTCAAAGCTAGCAACTGAGCAAAAGTATAGGAACTTTTCCTCCTAAATTGGCCTAGAATTGTGGAGGAGCCCAGAAGACATCAGGCTTCTTTCACTAGTGGGTCTCTGAATTACCTAAGTGCATCACAAGACCCAGCTAGAGGAGGTACTGGAGGTGGCATGGGAACTGATTTCTGCATAAAACCCTATCACTAGGTAGAAAACTGAGAGTTTAGTATAATTTAGATCAAGTCATCCTCTTATTTAAAGGGTTCAAACAAAGCCAAATCTTGTCATATTTGTCTCTATTTGTCTTCTAAAGATCCAGGCCTGAAGAGGCTCATAAATGGTTCTCCTATAATTTGGGTACCTGTCCCCAGCTTGCAGAGACCCAGTCCAAATACTAGCTTTATGTCAGGAATGCATTTCCAGAGACTTTTGTATGCTATTCTTATTTTTCATAAAAATTATTGTTCAAAATTGAGTTGACACATAAAATTAACCATCATATCACCGGGATACAGTTCCTGTCCACTGCTAAAGAAATGTAACTTGTGAAAGGAGAAGAGACTTTAGATTTAGAATCAGAATACAACCTTTCTCTGCCACTTCCTAGTTGAGTGAGCTTTAGCAAATTAACTAATCTCTGAGTCTTCGTTTCCTCATCTGTAAAACGTGAGTGTAGCTTCTGTTGTTGTTAGAATTGAAGTTGAAATGAGACAGTTCATATAAAGTGTTCAATACAGTGCCTTATATGTAGCAGTCACAGAGTAAAGCAAGTTTCCCTGTAGGATTGTTTAAAATAGTGTAAACTACCCTTGTTTTTGACCCCATATGGTTAAAAAAAGTCTTTGGCATATGTAGCGTCTTTGAAACATGTGTGCCAACTTGTTGACACTCCTTCTTTCAAAAGGTGGGGTCTCATTCCCTCCTTAAAAGTGGACTTGCCTGAGTGACCCACATCTAACAAAGCAGCAGAAGGGACACTGAGTGAATTCTGAGGCTACACTAGAAAAGGTAATAGCTTAAATCTGGCCCTCTCCCTCTTGGGATGTTCCCCTACCTCTACTCTTGGTACTCAGACACCAGGCTGTGATGAAGACAGGCAGCCACATGGAAAGGCCACTTATAGATATTCCAGCCACTGCCCTGGGTAAGGTCCCAGCCAAGAGCCGGCATCAACCCCCGGCATGTGAGTGAACAAGCCTTTGGATACTTCCAGCCCCCAGCCTTGCTGATCCTGCCAAGCCCTGCTCATACTGCAGGTTTGTGAGCAAAATAAATGTTTTAATTGCTTTAAGCCCTAAGTATTGGAGTGGTTTGATATGCAGCAATGGGTAACTGGAATAGCATCCTTCCCTCTCTTGGTCCATCCCACCCCCTACCATAGTCTTTCCTTCCACCCACCCTGGGTCTAGAGTAGCAGAGATATTAGGAGGGACATTGTATTGTAGTGGGATCTTGTTTCTTCCACCAATACCCTGAAAAGTTTTGGGCAAGTAGCTTCTTTTCTGTGGGCTTTAGTTCCCTCCTCTGTGTGGTGGCTTTGGGCTAGATACTCTCTCAGGCATTTGCTAGCCTCAAGGTCATGTAGGAAACCACTGTGGAAATAGGAAAAGTTGCAAGCTTTAGGCGTTTTGGATTGTATGTCTAAGTTTCGCATGCTGTAGTATAGAAATCCAGTGTTCTCTAAAAGCCTTCTTTGTGAATTTTCAATTAAAGAAAACATAGTCTGAGCGCTTTTGATTTGAGAGGGAGATTTTATGTCTCAAGACCTCCATGTGAACCACAAATGGGCTTGGTTGGAACCTCACAGGCCTGTCTTGATCCAATTGTCTAGTAATTCTTACAGGGTCCTCATTAGAACCTGCGCCCTGAAGAGGCCTACAGTCCTGGGGGCCCATTTAACACCTGTAAATTTTCTTAAAGTTTAAGCAGAGACTGGCAGGCCGCAGGCTAACAGAGTTTTAAGCTCCCATCTGCTGAGTGGTTTCTGGCAGATGGTCTCTGAAGGGTGCTGTGTGTCTTATCATTTCAGTTTCTTCTGAAGAAGGATTTAAAATCAATTTAGGGGTCATGTTCAGGGACTTTGTCAAAACTACAGGCTCCAGCTCAAACAGGAATTGGTCATCAGGGGCTTTGTCAAAACTACAGGCTCCAGCTCAAACAGGAATTGGTCCTCAGGGGCTCTCTAATGACAAAGCGAAAGTGATCTGGGCTTTTCCGAGTATCCTTGTTCTCATCTCCTTCCTGTGCTGAGTGGTTGGCTTTTCTTTTGAAGTCTATTACATCCTTCATTTATTCTTTGATTCCATACCACTGAGGTGAGTCCCGCTCTGTCTTGTGTACATAACTAACTGTCATGGGCTAGGCTTCTCTGATGAACAAAAGCTAGCCTGCCTGAAAGGGTTGCTTTGAAAACCAGGTCTCCAAGTCAAACATCACACCTCTAAATGAAACAGGAGAAACTCTTCTAATTAAAGAGGACTTCTGGGCAAGCTTTGGAGAGGAAAAAAAAAACAAAAGATTTCAGAGGGTTTAGAGATCTCAGCTAACTTATGGAATATCAATATGGAAAAATGCATTTGTTTGTTCATCTACCCCCTCACCCCCAACCATGGATAGGCAGATCACGAAACTCAGTGTCAGAAAATGTTAACACTGAGAGCCCAGCAGGAACACAACTTGTTTTTCTTGCTCTGTCTAAGGCTGCTGAGATTGGATTATATCCCTGGGATATTGGGTTTTCTCTCCTTCTACTGCCTGGAGCTTGGCCATTATTGTGATATTGACAAAGATGTTGCCAAAGTGCAAGAGGTGCTTGGTGCTATGAATCCTTAACTGAAGAGTGGCTGGCATGTGAAGGGCCCTGTTCCTCAGCTGGGCTTTACAGCTGTTGTCCTGGCTGCAGCTGTATGTAAGGTTGGCTGTCACTCTGGAATGCTCTGTCTTAGAGCAAAGGAAAGGAAGGGAATAAGAAGTTTGGGGTTGGACTCTCAATTGAGATTGCAAACCAAGGCATCTTTGCTCACCTGGCTAGAATTGGAGAGTAGGTCATGTTTGACATACCAGAGGTCTCCTGCCTAGGGGTCCCTGGCCCTGAGCTGTGGTCATTGGCTGCAGTTGGTTAGAGCACTAGACTAAGGGGTCGACATTCAGTGTTGGATCCCTACCTGGGTGGAGGATCTAAGATGTGGATCTAAAGGCTGTAGGAAAAGAGAGGCAGGAGGGACCTTGGCAATCAATTAGTTGAGCCCCTTTATCTTGTGAATGCAGAAACTGAGACTCACAGCCAGGGTGATTTGCCCACAGCCTGTAACAGAGGCAAGGCTGCCCATCTCTTCTCTGAACTCCAGCCCAGGTCTCAGTCCAAGTCCGGCTGCCTGTACAAAGAGGCTCTTGATCACAAGGGAGACTAGAGAAGTACTAGTAGCCCATGCCTACTATGGGAAAAGCAATTTAGAGTGCTTGCCCTGCAGGTATTTGTCAGCAGTGCCACGTTAAGGTTAAAGATGGCACCTGACATAATGAACCTGGCCTTGCAGTCTCCTCTAGTAATAAGGCCCTGGGCAAAATAACCTCCCACCCCAGTTCATCCATAGTCACACAGGCCCTGCCTGAGGTGAGGCTGAATGGAAACTCAGGCCCTGTCAAGTGATAGAGATTGTCCCAAGTCCCAGGGGAGCCCTGTGGCTATGAAGTGGCTTGTGTGCAGAAGGCCAGTATGCTCACTGATAGGGGAGGCAGATTTCAGGTTTTGTTACAAAAATATTTAGCTTGTTTTTCATGAGTGACGGAAACCTTGAGTCCTAGTACTTTGGCTGAGTGATTCTCCTCCTCACTGTAGCTCCTCCTCCAAACTCCCTTCGGGCCCCAATCGTGTGACTGCCAGGCGTTGCCAACTAGAGTCCCTCATAGCTATGTAGGAGCTGTGCAGCTAGAGCCTGATTCAGTCTATATGTACCGCGCCTTCAGCTTGCCCCGGGGACTTTGATAGGGGATGGAGGCCAAAGAGGATTTCGACTTGCGAGAACCATCAGAATGACTCTCTAATTTTAAGAAAGGGTAGAGCTTGGTCCCTGTGAGCTTCCCAATGACTAGAGGACTGTCACTGGGGAAAATGTGGGCTGGCTAGATTTATTAGTCAAGTAGCTTGACAGAAAAGTTCAGAATGAATCTGACCTCTTTTTCAGATTTTTTGAGAAGATTGGTTTTAGTATGCAGATTATAGGAATTTTTAAAAATCAAGTATTCTTATGTTAGTGTGATTTGTCTGTTTTATTTGACAATTAATATTGACACTCTTCATTACTGTTTAGAACCTAATACTTTCTCTCATTTTTAAAATGTTTGTTTCAGTAGCCCATGAAATAAGAACTGTCATGATCAAAAGATAAGAGAACAAGAGGATAAGTAAGAGTCTTTCTATCAGTCTGTTGATTATCCCTCTGTGTGTCTAACCAACTGTCTCTCTGTCTGGTCTCTCTGTCTGTCTGACTGTCTTTTGTCTGTCTTTCTGACTGCCCTCTGTCTGCCTGTGTCTGACTGACCGGGGGCCCCTCTCCTCCTCTCTTTCAGAATGTCTTCCCTTCTTCCATCTTTTCCTTTCTTTCTTTCTAACTTTTTTTTTTTTTTACTGAATAAGTGTGTGATTTCCTACTATGTGGGAAGCATCATTTTTTGTTGATTCATGAAGCTGATAGAACTCCTTAGTGACAGAGTGGAGCTTAATGGTCAAGTAAACTGACCATGCAGCGTTGGGGCCAGAAAACTTCTCAATGTCAGAATGAGAGATGTGAAACACCAGTCTCTGACCTCACAGAGAAATGCAATAGCTCTTTGAAGTTCCACTAAAATAGAGAATGAATATGGATGCTACAGACATTCAATAAATGTTTGCTGAATTGAATGCAATAAAGATGATAAAAGAGACATTACAAATGCATTTTTTAAAACTTCATTACATGCACTGAAAGATGTTTTTGACATTTTATCTACATTCCTAGTTACATCCTGAGTGCCTGGCATGTATGATGATGGAGTTCCTTGCACTGCCATTTTATGAATCAGTGGTTACAAAGTCAAAACCTGTGCTGGCCTCCAACAATTTGATTCTAATGGGGGTCGGGGAGGAGACTCGCACTAAAGCAGTCATTGATATATGCTTTGTATTCATAATACACACTTCCTGAAATCTTTTAGTAATTACACAAGACAGACTTTTCATCGCCATTCCATTTTTTAATAGATGACAAAATTGAGACTCAAATATGTTTGTTAATCTGCCTTTATCACATACCTAATAAGTGGTAGGAGAGAAAGGTAAATCCCGGTTTATCAAACTTCACAAAATATTTAACCATGTTCTTTCTACCCTTTTCTGTGCACCCTTCAAATCACACGTCACAGAAATTATTTTTTGCTATTTTGGGATTTGAGTTATCAATAACAAGTATTCTTCCATGTTCTAACTTACAAACATTTCATTTTGGAGTCTCATGAAACTTTAAGCATAAAGCTTCAAAATGTCAGAGGGCAAATGATGTCCTTAAGTTCAGGCCACTCTTCAATGAGTTCAGTTCCCATAGGGGAGAAATGAGTCTATCTCCAATAGTCCTTGTTTGATCATTTCAGTTTTTTATTTGACACCCTTTCCCCATGTTGAAAGTCCTAAGATAGACATACCTAAAACATCCCTTAAAATTTTCTTGGTCTTAAAAACCTGGGCAGGGCCTGCTTCATGAGCTGCGTTGTCACCACTCAGTAATTCTGGAGTGACAACAAAATAGTAGATGACTCTGCAAGTTAAAGAATTTGCCCAGTGGGCTCGTATGCTAAATTATGCTGTCAGGACATAAACACGGAAGCCTATTTTATGATAAAAAGTAATGATACATAGAATTTGAGCATGATTCTTCTGCAGAAAGAACATGTAAATTTGTAATGTGTCATTCACTCTTCAACAAAGTCCATTTGGTTGTTCTTTTTCTATTGACACAGGCTCCAGTCTCCATGAGGGCCAGGGCCACTTGGGTATGAGACTCAGTTTTATGTCTACAGCACCCAAGTCCTCAGGTTGTATTTGGTGAATAAACGAATGAGTGTAATACAACATGAGCTCCTCCCTGATCTGGGACTGCCCAAGCTGTCCTTCTGTCTTGCTGTTGCTGGCGGTCTCTCTGCTTCTCAACTCCTCCCATGCCAGGCTTTGGGTTTCTAGGCTCTCATTAGGCCCACCAGGCTTGCAGTTTTGCTCTTGTCCCCTCTTGTTCCTGTCTTTTTCCTTCTTATCTTAGCTCAGATACTCTCATCAGGATCATTCTGTTCCTCCTGGCTTTAAACTCTAGGGTCTAAAGTTCAGCTCCAACCATTTCCCACCCTCCATGCGGACATACATACTGTGTTATTCTGGGGAACCAGCCCAGGATGTTTCCTAGTGGTAGATACTTAGGGCGGATTATGTAAAATAAAACAGATACCAAGTTGGGAAGGATGATAGAGGTAATGGCGCTCAGTAGACTCTTCTTTCCTGGGCAAACCTTGCTCATGGCAGATGTCCCTGCCACCTACTTGTTTTGCTCTGGACTCCTTGGTTTGTTGGTTCTTATCCTAAAACAATGCAAGAACTGAATGCAGTTATTATCAACGTGCTTTGCCCACTGCAGAGCCCAGGGGAGTCACTGGGGCCTATAGTTTGGAGGTTTTGCTGCCAGTGGTGTCACTTAAGATTGGAATTAACATCTTTTTAGCTGTCATGATGCATTGCTAGCTATATAAGAGCTTAGGGCAATCATACATCCAGACTTTTTTTTACATGAAATATTGTAGAATCAGTACCAACTATAATAACACCCTAAAACACATTCTATTGTTGTATAGAGGATATTTTTACATTTTTTTAAAAAAAGTAATTCACATTCAACAGGGCGTAATGAAAAAAATACAAACATACAAAACTACCCATAATTATACCATGCAACAATATCTTCTGTTGACACTTTAATGTATAGCCTTCCAATGTGTAATCCATGCATTTATCTCTAGCAATCTATCATGTATGTATTTTAACTAAATTAGGATCACAGTTTGTATTGTTTTATAACTTGCCTTTTTTACTTAACATATTATGAAAATATTTCTAAATCAATAAATAAATTTCTACAATATCCTTTTATTGAATAATGTTCTATTTTAAGGATATCCATAGTATATGCAACCCATCATCACTGTTATATATATCTAACCATTTCTAATCTGTTGGTATTACCAGGTATTACAAGGGACATCATTCAGGCTAAGTCTCTGTGCATATTCTTCATTACTTCCTTGGGATATTTCTAGAATTAGAAGGAAAGCAATGGATAAATCATTTTAAGACTTTTGATATGTAAACAATTGATACTTTGAAAACTTTGAGTATTACATTTCATCCCGTATTTGGCTTAGGTAAGTTCAAATCTTGACTCTGTTTTCTGTTGTATCAGTTATCACTACAAATTCCATAAGTATTTCTTCCATGCTTGTCACTGGTTTTTTAAAAAAAATATTAAACAAGACAGGGTCAGTTATTCGGCAAATATTTGCCAAAAGTTAACAGTGTATAATGCACTTTATTAGATGCTGTGGTAAAGGGAGTAGAAATTCAAGAGTGTATAAGCCTTAATCTTGATCCTCTTTTATTTACTTAATACAGGAAGCATTGTTCCATTAATAAATAATTCAAGATATTTTACGTTAAACTTGTTCCCTTTCTTAATGCACTAAATATGTTACTTTGTCAAATTTTAAAATACATTGTCAAAATGGAAATAAGGGTAGTTTGGCATGAGTATGATTTCCTTTTTTATCACCCTGGACTAAAAAATATATATATATATAAAGGGCACATGCTTATTTTAGTAAATTAGAAAAATTCAGAAAAGTATAAAGAAGAAAATAAATGACTCATAACCAAACTATTCAAAGACAATTACTGTTAATTGGTGTATTTCCTTCCAGGCATTTTCTTTGTATAGTTTTTACATAGCTGAGATCATACTATATGGGCAACTTTTCAAGCGTGTAATGTAAATATTTCCTCTTGCTATGAAAAACTCTCTGAAAACATTATCTCTAATGGCTTCATAATATTTCATCATGGAAATAAATTAAATATATAGAATCTGTTGGTTAATAGTGACAATGCTAGAATAAAATTGCATGGGTTCTAGTTCTGATGCTACCATGGTTAGCTTCTGATCTTGAGGAGTTACTTTTCTGTGGCTCAGTTTCCTTACATGCAAAATGGGGATAATTATAACCTCTATCTTTTAAAGTTTCTACAAGGGATACATGAGACAATTCAAGTAAAGCTTAAGTGGGATACCTGGCACATAATGAGCATACAATAAAAGTTATTATTATTATTCCTATTACTACTTAATCATTCTACCTGTTGCTAGATATTTAAGTTGTTTCCCATTGAGGTAACATTTACTATTATAAAATTACTATAGAGTATAATTCTTCACAAACATTTTTATAACCTTAGGATTTTTTCATAAGATGGAATCAAATTCAGTGTACGAACACTAAGATTCTAAATATTACAAAAATTGCTTATGTACAGTATAATGCAGTATTGTTATTTTCATCAGAGAGATATTGATAGTTAGGTCCAAATCAGGATCATCTGTGGGACTTTTTAACCTCTCCTCTCTTCCTCTCCCCACCCATCCTCATCCTCCCTCTCCCAGATGACATGTGATAATCAGAATCTCTGGGGCATTTGGATATTCTTACCCTTTTAATTTCTTCAGATACAAATGAGGATATCAACATCTATTTCATAGGATTGTTGTAACAAATAAAAGTGATGCATGTTTGTAGGGCTTTTATACATAGTAAGCACTCAGTGTTAGCCATCATTAAATTATTATTACAAATAACATTAAATTTTTAATTTGTACTCCTTTATACCAGGAAAGTATAAAATTTTCTTTCTCATTGCCCCTCATCAATGTTGAGCATACCAATTTTTAAATTTAGTTTAAATTAATTCAAACTAAATTATTAATAATTATCTCTACATATTTTCTAATTCAGTAAGTAAAAGGTAGCAGTTCAGTGTTTTAATTTGCTTTCCTTTCATTACTGTTGGTGTGGAACTTTTGACAGATATTTATTGATACTAGTCATTTGTATTACTGTATGTGAGTGTAGGAAGGGGGGTCAGGGAGGGAGAGAGACAGACAGACACAGAGAGGGAGGGGTTAAGGGAGGGAAGGAGATCAGAATCTATTTATTTTACAGGGGTCTTTGTTTTGTACTTCCTTTTCTTTTTTGGAGGAGGAGATGTGCTGCTCTTTGGCTAGGAAGAATGCTATCCTTAGTCTGACCATGTTTTATTCCTACTGAACTAGTTTTGTTTCCCTGTGATCAGTATATGTTTCTAAAGTTTTCCAAGTCATCTGGTTAATTATCCATTTTAGAATTTTGCCAGAGAGCATTGTTAAGCTTTTAAGGCTATGGTCTCTGAACTCTATTCTTTTTTCTCATTTAAAAAAAAAAATCTGAAAACATCAGCCAGTCTCCTGTTCTCTGGCACAACTTGAAATCTCCATGATTGCTCAGAGCTTCCAGACGGTGATGGAGATTGTCTGCAGCAGCACTGTTTGTCTGGGCTTGAATGTGGGTGAGGGGAATGAAAATAAAGAGCACAGATGACTCAGTTGAAGTCAACGAATCCAGGAAACAGAGTCAGAAAGAGGCTGACACCTGGGTCGAGTGTTGGTTCTATGCCCTGTCTCTCTGTTCTCTAAGTCTCACTTCTAATTGGGTACCTAACTTGTTTTTCCATGCCTGAGTTCTCACCTCAGTAACCTAATTTATGCTTTATTGGCTCTCAAACTGACAATGTATCTGGCTCTCTCCACTCTTTGTAAGCATCAGAACTCTACACTCAGGCCATCAACTATTGGCCTCTCTGACACTGGCCAATAGTCTGCCAGGATCTGCAGGCCCAAGTTCTCATTGCCACCTTTTCCAGAGACCATCCCTTCAACCCCTCCTGTCGCTGTCTACCCAGCTCTGAAAGCCTGCCCCATCCGTGTGTCTGCATATGGATTCCAGGTCTTTGCCTGCTGCCCTCAAAACTCATGTTCTCCCTCTTAAGCACCATGTGGACTTATCCTGAAATTTTAGAACTCAGACTTCTTAATGGATAGGCTCAAATTTTGTCCAGCATTTCCTTTATTTACTGTATTAATAATACATTATTGTTTCTGGTGTTATAAATAGCGTTTACTGCATGCTTACTCTATGCAAGGCATTGTGCTAAGTGGTTCATAAGTACTTTCTCATGGGATCTTCGAGGCAAGCATATAAGTTTGGCTCTATTATTTTTTCCATGTCATAGATGAGGAAAGCAAAGCTTAGGCAAGTTGAATAGCTTGCCTGAAGTCACCCTGGTAGTATAAGTGGTGACTCAGGGAGTTGATTTCAGGTCAGTCTGATGTCTAAACCCAGGATCTAAACTCCAAGATGATATGGCACTGCCTGGGGCTCCCCATCTGGCCTCCTCTTCCTAATCTAGTTTACAGCGCTTTTATAAACTTGCACCTCCTATCACATACCTCTCTAAACAATGACAAGGCAAAGCCGGGGGAAGCCCTGGCTGCCATTGCATTCTGCTGGGGTGACATCAGGTTTTGTCCTCCCTCACCATGCTTGTTAATTTCTACATAACTTCTGGGGAGCCCGGCTGGGTTACTCTTCTTCAGTTCCTGCTTCCACTAGCAGGGTGAGAGCCCCACTAGCCAGTTGTGTCTCTCTCTTTGCTGTCATGCTCTCCTATTTGCTCTGTGAGTGAATTTTCTTTTTTCTTTTTCTTTTTTTTATTTAATTAATTTTACTTTTTGGCTGCCTTGGGTCTTCGTTGCTGCGTGTGGGCTTTCTCTAGTTGCAGTCAGCAGGGGCTATTCTTCACTGCGGTGCGTGGGCTTCTCAGTGTGGTGGCTTCTCTTGTTGCAGAGCACGGGCTCTAGGTGCACGGGCTTCAGTAGTTGTGGAGTGTGGGTTCGGTAGTTATGGCTCGCAGGTTCTAGAGCCTAGAGTGCAGGCTCTAGAGTGCAGGCTCAGTAGTTGTGGCACACAGGCTTAGTTTCTCTGCAACATGTGGGATCTTCCCGGACCAGGGATCGAACCCGTGTCACCTGCATTGGCAGGCAGATTCTTAACCACTGTGCCACCAGGGAATTCCCTGTGAGTGGATTCTCTTCTACTCACTTCCCAGCTTTTTTCTTGCTCTCACCAGGAGGTTGCTTCACATTCTAGAGCTTCTCTCTGTTGGTCTTATATCCATTCCACTTACATCCACTCTGGAAGGTCAGGAGTCTTTATTTTGGGGATCTCCCTAACAATTACCAACTCACAAACATGCCTTCAGTTTTTTCACCTCATGGGTGAGTTAACCCTATTGTGCATATAATTTCTACTTATCTTGGACAAGAATACTGCACAGATCTACAAATCTGGACAGTGAGGAAGCCACAGATAGAACTTCTAGGGTGTGCACTAAAAATCCTTGCCTCCCCTCTGCTTGTTTCAGAGTCTGGAACCCCTGTATACACCTAGTGAACCCCAGTGTACCTTTTGGATCTGACTTTATTCCCATAACTTTCACATTCTGACTACAGCAACTTCTTAGTAGTGGCAGATTTAATTGTCATAGTTTCTACTATTTGCAAGTGTCTCCAAATTCCACTATATGTAACAAATCATCATTTTGTTGAGGTAAGAATTTGAAAACCTCATACTCTTAGGCGGGATGTGGTCATAAGTCATTTAGTGGGTGATTTGTTTTTTTCTATTTATTGTGGCAATGCATTTTATGGAGGAAATGATATGCTACTGATTCATGGATGTTGGGATTCCAGAAGTCTCTGGATGCATCCCACACCAAAACACCTAGGGTTTATTTACCCTGTGTGCAAGGCCCGGGGCCAAGTGATGCCTCCTCCCCTCCCACTGTAATCTGTTGCTGAGTGTGAACAATTAGTAGGGAATTGACTTCACCTTCCTACAACGCCTTTCCAGATCATGGAAAGACCTGGAAGTCAGTTGGAAGAACCTCCCTAGAAGTCAGATGCCCTCTTTATACACAATTATAAGTAATATAAGTAGTGTTATCCAATTAGCTTGTGTTTCATTCATCTGCTGCAAATATCTTTAATGCTCAATTCCAGCTGCTTCTCTTAGGCTGGATCGATACAGGGCATGCTATCCTGATGAAAATGGAAACCTTTGGTTTGCATTTGGAGATAGGGAACTCAGGAAGTATTTTCATTTCCCATCCAGAAGTTTAATGTTGTATAGACACTATCTGAGTGTAAACTACTCATATTGAATATAACCTTTTATTCAGCAGAGTTTTATTCAGAGGGTATAGATTCTTATACACATGGTGCTGGTAGCCATCATGTCCCAGTGCTGCCCAGAATCTCCAATGACAGCAAGACCCAGAAAGTCTTGGGGAGATAGAGTGTCAGTTGCAGCAAAAGAGTCTGTTATCTTGGGAGCTACTCCTGGAGTCATTGCCGAAGGCAATTTCTTAGAGTTTATGCTCAAACCTTAGAAGGCTCTTCCTGCCACTATCATTGAAGGGGCAAGGGAGAGAGCCAAGCCAGTGTGGTCGGCAAATGTCATCAGTCATGATGAGCCACTAATCCTGATGAGACTTCTGATAAGACTCTGGTATGATGACAGATGAGGCCACGTACAGCAGTTAACTCAGTCATTTGTAATCATTACTTTGGGGCCATTCAATAACCATCCTGTGAAATTATTTTTCGAATTTCCCAGAGTAGAGAAAGAAGCTGAGTTTTACCCCTTTTCTTTGGTGAAGCATCTCAGCAGTGATAAATGCTTGCGGGGAACTTTCTAGGGCCCTATCAGATCCAATTTTAAGACCCTTTTTACCAAAATCACCTGCTTTGTGTGGGTGATGACGTGGTGCTGGGTACACCTGCTCTTTTCCTGACTGCCTGTGGAGTAAGCCCCCGATTCCTTCATGGCTAACATCTCTGTTTTTGTTTCAAGGTGTCCCCAGGGCAAGGTGCAGGGTGATGGCGCCCTCTGTCCCTTCTCACAGTTGTGACTCTGGCCACAGCTCTTGGCTCAGAGCTTTCTTCCGCAGCAGCGTGTCATGTCGTGTGTGTTGCATATGGCCAGCCGGCAGGCAGGGATACCAAACCATTGAGGCCCTCAGCACTCTGGGAGGCTGAGGTACACCAGATGTGGCTGAAGCCCCACCCCCACCCCAAGCCAGTCGCCTTCTGTTTACCCCAGTGGGTCATACAGATATTATCATTTTCTCTGTGTGTCATGATATAGGGAAAGGCTGGGAAGCGCTGACTTAAACTCTCTGGTTTCTGTTTTCTTCCTAAGTTGGGATTTTTAAAATTATCTTACAAGATCATTCTAAGGATCAAAGTCTTGAATGCATATGAAGGGGCTTTAAGAGCTGCCATGTTTGTTGGGTATATCACTGGCCACAGAGAGATAGGACTCTGTCTTTAATTTACTCTGATTGACTGTCCCTTTGAGAATAGGATGGAATTCTACTTTTTAAAAAACTTTCCTAAGGTATGAAATCAATGTACTGCATCTATCATTGAGGTTCAAGCACTACAAACTTGTGATTTCTTTAAGGCATCTACTGGAGCAGAAGTTCTTTGCCCCTCTGCCCGGTGAAGGGCAGTGATGCTGAGGGTACACAGCATCCCTTGACTTATCTGCATTCACATCCCAGTGGCTCCCAAGTCTACCCAGGCAAGGTCCCACCTTCTCACTGAAGACTGTCCTGTTTTGCCTTTGACTGCCTATGCCCTGGGCGTAGAGCATCTCAAGTTTCCATGGTTTTAGCATCTGTGCTCCAAGGTGTGAGCTGGCTGGTGTTGGCTCACAGGTCTTCTGGAGATGACTTCTCTCAGTCCTGCAGACAGAGATCTTACGGGCATAGAGGGACTCTCCTCCTCAACAGACCTTAAGCCGAATGCTATCTTGATAAGTATGTGAAAACCAAGTCACAAAACAATATACCATAAAATGTTAACACTGGCTTTCTGGGTATGGAGGTATGGGTCATATTTATTTTCTTCTTTAGACCTTCCTGATTTTTTTCAGATTTTCTATAGTGAAACTGAAAGAGTATTTTACATTATCTTTCTAAAAGATGCACTCAAGATGAGCTGCATGAAGGCAAATAACAGCTCTGACATTCCTTCACACTTGCTGGCTCCAAATTACTGCCTCTGCTTTCAGAGCCAGGCGATTTGGAGGCGGTGGAAGCGAGGAGGCAGGGGGAGCAGGCAGCAATGTGGGCCATTGAATTTCCTCTTTTCAGACATTGCTCTGGCAGCTAATTCCAGGGTGCTCATCTGTATGGTGGCAGCATGACTTTCATGTTTTCTCCAAGGTGTTTTATGGCCTTTTTACAGAGGTACTTTGAATAACTTTCTCTCAGTAACTTCCAAATAGTGAAAAATATCAGATGATTTCTCTGTCTCCCTTTCTACTTTCTTCTCTTCTTTGTTTCTGCGCATTTCTTATTGCTAGTCTCTTCACTGTCTCTCCACCTTCCTTCCTCTTCTTTTCTCTCTCTTCCTGCTGCACCAGCCCCCTCCCCCTGCTTCATGTCACTTCACATAATATTTAAGCAAAATAAAACATGGTGGTGAGAAAAAAAGGATTTGATGGTGTTGCCCAGGCTATGGTGAGGGGAGAGCAAATATGATATGGGCTTATTGTTCAGAAGCAGATGGCTGGGACTTCCCTAGTGGTCCAGTGGGTAAGACTCTGTGCTCCCAATGCAGGGGGCCCAGTTTTGATTCCTCATCAGGGAATTAGATCCCACATGCATGCTGCAACTAAGAAGTCCACATGCTGCAACTAAGAGTCCACATGCCACACCTAAGAAGTCCACATGCCACAACTAAAAGATCCTGCATGCTGCAACTAAGACCCAATGCAGCCTAAATAAATAAATAAACAAATAAATATGAGGTAGATGGCTGTAAGAGTGGTTCTAGGAGCAGTTTCATCCCTTTACTTTTCAGTTTTCAGACCTGTAAGAACTGATACATCTTTTTTTTTTAATAAATTTATTTATTTATTTATTTATTTATTTATTTATTTTATTGGCTGTGTTGGGTCTTCGTTGCTGCACACGGGCTTTCTCTAGTTGCAGAGAGCAGGGGCTACTCTTCATTGTGGTGCATGGGCTTCTCATTGCGGTGGCCTTTCTTGTTGCAGACCACAGGCTCTAGGTGCGTGGGCTTCAGTAGTTGCGGCACTTGGGCTCAATAGTTGTGGCTCACAGGCTCTAGAGCCCAGGCTCAGTAGTTGTGGTGCATGGGCTTAATTGCTCCGCGGCATGTGGGATCTTCCTGAGGCAGGGCTCGAACCCATGTCCCCTGCATTGGCAGGCGGATTCTTACCCACTGCGCCACCTAGGAAGTCCCTGATACATCTTAATTTGATTTCATCCTTAAGGTCAGGGGAAGATTGCCTGAGAAATTGATGCTTCAGTTGAGGCCCTAAAGTGAATGAGTAAACTAGTTAAAGAGAGTGGGATGGGGTGGGAGGCCAGAGAGGGCAGGGGTCTATTCGGGCCCAAGTCTGTCTCAGTCCAGAACACCTGCTCCTTATTTGTCACCAAGAAAGGTAAGGTGTTACTGAGGACCCCTGCTGTATGCCCCAACCAGCAATTCTCAGTCCCACTCAGAACCTTCTGGAAATGATGCTTATTATCCTGTAAAACAAGGACATTGACTTACATACAGCAGAAAGACTGATCAGATCACAGACACCTGCAGCACTCTCCTAACTGCGAACAAGACTGTCTCCAGGCCAGCCAAGGGGGTCACTTAGAACTGGCACCTAGAATGGCTTCATCCCATTGGCAGGACTACCCTGTGCTATTAGTCATCCCCCTGTCTTTTATCTGGTGCTCAACCCGTTAGCCAGCCTTCCTGTAGGGAGGGAGACTGGTATCCAGACATCAGGTCCGAGCCCTTCCCTTTGGTGTCTGACTGTGTGTTTGAGTTCTGAGGGTCTAATCCCCTGTGTTTCCTTCTCAGCACATCCTCCATCAGATCGCCAGGCCTCTGACAAATTTCACCCTAAGCATCCTTCCCCTGGATCAGCCAAGGCCCTATCTCAAGGGTTAGGCATCAGGCCTGGTGTCAGTTTCCATAGAAACAGTGCTAGCTGAGCTTGAGGCCTTGGAGAGGCCTGACATAACATATACCTGACTACAGGTGTATGTTTCTAGGTGACCTTCCTAGCTGACCTGAAAGGAGAGACAGAGAAGAGGTTAAGAGACCTTCTCTGGCTTCCCATCCCATCCTACTCTCTTTAGTTAACTCTAATCATCTACTTTAGAACCTCAGCTCAAGCATCAGTTTCTCAGGAAATCCTCTCCTGGCCTTAAGGATGAGTCAAGTCCCTCTTCTGTGCATTCTCATATAGCCATTTATCTCTCTTTATAATGCATACCAACACTGAAATGTTGCAAGGATTTGTGAGGTTGTTGGACTGCTGTCTGCTGCTCCCGCACCACACTCTAAGCTCCTCAGCCTGTAAGCTTTATGAGGGAGATGTTTAATTCTGCTCACTAATACATCCTAACTGTCAAGGGCAGAGCTTGGCACATAGGAGATGCTCAATAAATATTCATCAAATGAATTAATCTTCACTCCATCCCTTTTGGCACCAGGACCTTGGGCAAGTTACCTAATCTCTCTGAGCCTTAGGTCTCTCATTAGAAATTGGGATAATAATTCCCCACTGAGAAAACTGTTAGATTTACATGGGACAATGGTTATAAAATACCCAATATGAGTCCTGTATGCATAATAGGCACACACGAAGAATTGGTTTTTCCCTTACTTTCTTTTTCATCGCAGAGTATTGCACAGAGCAGTAGTTTAAAGGTTTAAAGAACAAAAATATATGTCCTCCTATGTCTTTCCTCTCATCCTATCTTTATTACCTTCTCCCATGGTTGGGTGAGGCATGGAATGAAAGGTCAGAAGATCAGATTCTCCCGTTTTCACTAATGAGATGACTTTGGGTAAAGCACTGGCCCTCCCTTTGCTTTAGATTCCTCATATATGTGATGGGAAGACATAGACAAATGGTCTTTACAATCCTTCCTGACTCTCTCACCCTGGGTCTCTGCACAGGCGTCAAGGGTAACGTTGACCACTGTTGTTCACAGTGCAAGATGAATGGAAGCAAGAGGAAAATGCAGTATCAGAACAGGGAGAAGCAAATTAGGTTATTGGCCTATCTATTTTAATATAAGCCAAGTTTATTTTAGTAATATGGGTGAGGAATGTTTTAAAATGTATCATCATGACAATACCCCTTGGTAACAGCACAAGGATTTCTAGTGTATCTTTCTTCAAAAGAGCCTGAGGGCTTCATATATACTGTCTCATTAATTCTCAGAGCATCCCTAAAGTTGGATGGGCAGGCATCATGAGTTCAGTTTTAAATGCAGAGAAACAAACTTCAGAAAGTTTAAGTAGCTAACCCAAGGTCGCACGGTAACATCACTCTTCCCAGGAACACAGGTCTCTGTCTAACACACCATCCTGTTAGAGCATTCTGCTTCTGGTTTCTGGAAATGTGTCCATCAATGGGTGAGAGGTCTTTGTTCTGAACAAAGTAGTATTTAAAGTGTGGTTTCCTGGATAGGAAAAAAAGGATAGACTCTTTTTTCTGGAATGAGTGGAGTGGTAGATAAAGAAGGATTGAAAGGGCTGGAAGTTTGTAGAAAGTATTCTGCCCTTCTCCATCTCTCCATCCTAAATGTCACTTCCCTTGACCAGCCAAGGCCCCATTTCAAGGCCAAGCATCAGACCTAGTGGTTGTCATGGAAACAGTGCTGACTGAGCTTGAGCCCCTGGAGAGCCAGCTGCCCTGAGTGAAGGTGTGTATTTCTAGGTCACCTTCCTGGTTGACTTGAAGGGATTCTGTCATCCTCAGTTAGGAAAATGCTTCAGGCATCTGCAATCCAATCAGTCTTTCTGCTGTTTTTAACACAATGTCACTTTTCTCCAGGGTAATCCACATCATCTCCAAGAGGTCTGTGTTGAAGAGTGGCATTCCCAGTTGGTCCATATGTCAGGGTCTTCAGTCAAATGTCCTATCCTGATTCTCACTATGTGACCTTGGGTAGGGCAGTTGTGCTTTCTGAATTTCAATCTTCTCATATGTAAAAGGGGTTAACTAACAGGACTATTGTAAGGATTATGAGAGTGAAAGGCTCTGAAAGACGTCATTAAGTCATAAACCACAGTGACTGTGTAAGTAGTTAGGATCCACTCTTCTATGCTGGACGTCACGTCTACTAGTGAAGTGGGCATGCCCTCCTCAGGGGTCAGCTGGTCACTGTCACTTCCTAACTAGAAATATCAAGTCAAGAGAAGACTAATTGTTTCTGGATAATTTGTAGCTTCTTGTCCAACTTACCTAGAGACTGCTGGGCTTGCGGGTGGGTGGTTGTCCCTACAGGCACTCCCTCACCTGGAAAGAGAAGGGTCCTTCACTGATGGACTGGCTCCCTAGGCTGCCTGGGCTTTGTGTCATTTGTGGTGCATTGATTATTTAGTGCCTGAGATCACAAGATGAAAGGCCTGGTGGCAGTTCAAAGTCTTACTTTTGATTATTATTCTAGTCAGCGTGTTTTGGGGGGAGAAGATAGGATGGAGATCACGGTGGAGTAAATTTCATAGAGTACGAGAAAGCCACAGGAATGGACCCAGAACACAGAGTCACGTTGCCCTGCGAATGGAAGCACTCAGACCTGGGGTGTGTGTGTGTGTGTGTGTGTGAAGCATCAGGCTACCTGGAGAGTGATACCTTCTCCGTTACACTCTTGGATTAGTACAAATGCCACTACTACAGAAAGCCAGTGAGTCCACCTGGGCTAGGTAGGTAGGACCAGTGACCAAGCACACCTGGAGCAAGGATTCCAGGGCAAGAGGAGACATTGCAGGCTCACAGGCCAGTCAGGAGCTCTTTCTTGGGACACCGAGGTCACCTCTATATAGGTCAAAATGTAGCGACGCAGGATACAAATCCTAAAGGGGCAGCATCGAATGTCATATTACCTTCATTATCTGGCTTTGGCCATGAGTTAGGAGTCACTGGTGGCCTGCATAGACATGGTATTAGGGGATACCTGGGGTCTGTGCCCCTGATCTGGCCCTGACCTTGACCTTGGGAAGCATGTCCTGCATAAGACAGAACAACAGCCCCCTTGAAATGTTTTTGCTAATTTCTTCTAAATCTATGAGCTTGAGACTTGTGAATGAAATTAATAAACCATTACACTTCATTGTCATAAACAACCAAGGTAGTTTGAACAGCATGTTTGATAAATGGTCTAATGGCACCTTCCTAGGTGGCAATAAGACATAGTGGTTACAGAGGCAGGAAAGCCCAGTCAAGTTTTGCTTTGGGCCACTCCAAATCCCAGCTCAACTGCTTTGATGGGGCTTTGGCTCAGGAAAGATGGGGAACCTTGGAGAAGGAGGGATTTGGTTTGGGCCTTTAAGAAAGGGTAGCATTTAGGAAAGCAGCAGGTCAAGAGGGATATGCTAGGCAGAGATCAGCTTGGGCAAAAGTTTAGAGACTTACCTGTAACAGAGACCAGAGAATGTGAAAGGATTCTGAGTAGGATATAAGGACAAAAAAGCAAGTAGCAGCCAAAGTTTGATGGCTTCAAATGTACACATTTTAGCCGTTTCTGCAGCAACTTCTTTGTGATTCCCTTTTTGGTGTGGGTCTAGCATACCCTGCAGGTAACCCCCAGAGCTGGGACTATGCTGACAATTTCCTTTATGTTGCATCAATATTGCTTAATGCTGTGCCTTGGGAAGGAATGCCTGCTTTTATTGACTGACAGATGGGGTTCACCTCTGAATGAACTCATAGTTATATACAGGCCCTTTTGGGATCAAGGAGAGGCAAGGAACATGTGTTGAAACTATGACTTTCAATGGTATAAGAGAACATTATGAGAAATAATAATTTTTGCTTCAGGACTTGAGCTATCAAGAAAGAGCACAAACCTTCCTGGCAGCGGGGAGTGGGGTTTAGTGAAAGGTGAGGTGGAGTGGGACCCTTTTAGTTCCATTCAGATTCTGCCCTGACACTAATAGCCCCTCTCTGAATGAGCCAGCTGGAAGAAAATGTGAAAGCAAACTCTGGGAGAATTGACTATGTGAACTGGAGAGGAGCTTAGTGAACCGCTAGTTCAGCCCCCTCATTTTCCACGCCTGGAGAAGGTGCGGGGAGGTCTGTGTGTCTAGGACAAAGGACACATCTGCTAATTCTCCCTCTTCTGTCTGAAAATCACATCTCTGTTTTTCAGACTAAATGAACTGCCTGTCACAACTCCAGCATCACCACTGACTCTAGTACTAGTCATGTAAATTTCACCGAAGAGGTTTCTTTAGCTACACAGGTGTGGGCTCAGCCTCGTGAATACTGAAGCCGTTTCCCTGGGCTGCCAATCCCAGGCAGGAGGCCTCCCCTGTGCCAGGGCTTGCTGTGCCTGCTCACCACTGTTTGACATCTGGACGGCTATTTATTTGGGCACATTAAGCTTTGCTTCGTGTGACACAAAATCATTGCAAAAGAATGCATTATTAAGTGTGTTTTCAAATAAGGGGGAAAAACTAGCAGGCTGTCACTGATTGTTTTATTGTTGGGAGGAAAATAAATAAGTAAAACGTGTACGAGGCAAGGCAGGAGCAGTTCCAAGGAGTGTTTAGAAGAGAAGAATTTGTACATTTTATTGATGGAGGTTTGTAAAACATGCTTGCTAGTAAACCCAGGGCATTCAGCATTCATGTAAATAACCATCACACACACATAGCTCTTTATTATTTATGCTGATGCAAGTATGATATATTCACTATATTATGTATATTGGCTTAGAAATAAATAGACACACAGTAAGACATATAAAAATAAACACTGAAAATAGAGACATTGTCATTTGGCTGAAATTGGGGTAGTAGAGATTGTGGACAGTTGGCAGAGTTAATAATTAACTAGTGAATAATAGAGAAGCAGCTCTTCTGGAGCACTTTTGATTTTTGGACGTTGTATCCTAGATCCTCAGATAGGAAAGGAACCAAGATTCATTGAGGATTCTGAAACAGAAATAGAAGCATAAAATTTCAAGAATGGCATGACTGATATTTAAACAGTAGCTTATGTGTGCATTATTTCATCTGGCCCATACAAAACCCTGAGAGTTGTTAAAGCATCCATTATTCTTGTTCTTATCATCATTTTCAGGACGTTGAGGTTTCACAGAGTATGTGATTAGCCTGAGTTAAACAGCTAATAAGTATCAGAGCTAATAATTTTCTCAAAGGCTCTGGCTTCATTTTTTGACAAATATTTATTAACTGCCTACTATGTGCCAGGCATGGGGACATAGCAGTGACTAATGCAGGAAAGACACGATAAACAGATGAATATAAATATAAGAAATAATATTTGCAGGTCAAGGTGATAGAGAGTGGTTAGTGGGGTGTGCTGTTTTCCTATAGGATGGTCAGGAAGCTCTCTCTGAGGAGGTGACATTTGGGCAGAGACCTGGAAGGAGAGAGGGAATGACCTCATGCCTCTAGGGGAGAGGAGCTTGTTAGGCTGAGAGGCCCACCAGTGCAAAAGTACTGAGGTGGGAGTGTGCTTGGTGAGTTTGCGAATAGCAAGGAAGCCTGTGGGGCTGAGCTCCATGAGCAAGGGAAACGGTTAGAAATGAGGTCAGAGAGAGAACCAGGGGCCACATCATGTGGGTGGGATCTTTAAGGGCTAGGCCATGGCAAGAAATGTGGATGCTATTTCAGGGCTGAGGTGCCAATCTGACTGCTGTTTAGAGAGCACACTGAAGGTGAACAATAGTAGAAGCAGGGGACCAGCTGGGAGCTTATAGCAGTTGTCAGGGTAAGAGGTGATGTGGGGAGAGAAGAGAGGGACAGAATGCAGGTAGAGGCATCAAGATTGGTTGATGAACTGATATGGGCTGTGGAAACAAGAAGTCAAGGATTCCTCCTTGGTTTTGGCCCAAGTAACCAGGAGAGTTTTGTCATCGTTTTCTGAAATAGAGAACAACTGGGGTTTAGGTGGAGGGAAATGAAGTATTTATTTTTGCATGTGTTAAGTTAGCGATACTTACCTAGGAATAAAATGGAGATTTCAAACTGGCAGTTGGATATATAGTCTGCTGTTCAGGGGAGAGGGTGGGCCTGGAGATATAAACTTAGTAGTATTAATATATAGATGATATTTTTAAGCTATGAAACTGGATGAGATCACTTTTGGGAGTGTTTAGATGGAGAAGAGAAGGGTCCCAAGTTACCCAACTTTTAACAACTGTCAAATAATAAAACAGAGATTCCCACCCCCATCCAGTTTTTAAAAAATAAAATTTAAAAAAGCTGAGCTTATTTACATGTCAGGCAAGAAATTCACTGAGTAGTTCTCTAAGGAATAAAAGTAAGTTTTTAAAGCCTTAGGAAGATGGTTATATGGTCGTCATGCTAATTCAGAATTGAAAATCCCCACTTTGGATAGGAGAGAATGAATTCATAAGTCTCATCATGCTTGGTTAAAACAAATCCCTTGTTCATTGATCAAGAGACTTTAGTGAAGTTCGGAAAGGGTATGGCATGCTGGGGTCACTTGAAATTCATGGTCATTGATCATTGTCAGCTAGTCAAAACCGCTGTGATGAAATACAATGTTGAGCCATGAAATCTCCTGGGCAGTTACTGCTGGGAAGCGGAGAATGTTCCTTTTGTACAGCCCAGAAAATGGGGAGGATCTGGCAAAGAAGAGTAGAGGGGACCTGCCCCTGAAGCAGGAGGCAAAGACTATGGTAACCACGGACCACGTGGTCACTGAGATGTGAAGAATCCAAGAAGCAGGGAGGATTGGCGAGGTCCAGTGCTGCTGAGGAGTCTCATAAGAGAAGGACCGAGACTTGTTCGTTGTATCTGCAACTCGGGGTCTTTGGTGACCTTGACCTGGAGTAGTGGAGACAATCCTGATTTAATTGAGTTTAAGAAAAAAAAAGTAGAAAACAGAAAGTAGAGACAGAAGCATAGACATCTTTTAAAGTTATTTATCTGTGAAGAAGAGCAAGTAATGGGACTATGGCTGAAGAAGAGTGTGAAGGTCAAGGAAGTTTTTTCTTTTTTTAAAAATGGTGTATGTTTGCTGCAGATGAGATTGACTTGGAAGAGGGGGGAAATTGTTGATGCAGGAGAAAGGCAGACTATTGCAACAGCGGATTTCTTGGGAAGTGATGAGATCAGCACCTAAGTGAAGAGGCTGCTACTGCTTAGGAGTGTAGACAGCATATCTGTTATAACAGGAGAGAAGGTAGTATATATAGGTACTGATACCTGTTAGTTGGTAGATTTGCTTCTCTTTTCTAAATGAAACAAAAAACAAGTTCACTAGCTGAGAAAGTAGAGGAATGGGGGTGGAGGATTGGAGGCTTGAAGGGTATGAGAAACTTGGAAGTAGTCGGGCTAGAGAGAGAGAGGGTGAATTGAGCCCATCAGGGAATTCAGAAGGATTCCAGGACAGTCCTGAGGGTCCTCTTGAGGTTTGTGGTCATGATTTTATTTTTTTTTATTTTAATTTTTTTTCAAGTTAGCAATTTATTTTACATGACATGACAGGTTAAAAGATAAAATAATAATATTAACATATACATAAAGGCCAATGATTTTGTTTAATTCCCCTCGAAGATGAGCACTCTTAACAGTAAAAATAGAAGGAAACACCTTCAATTTGAGTAAAATCACCATAAAAACTAAAATTTTTAAAAAAAATTCTATTTTACATTCAAGTGTAGTTGATTAACAATGATGTGTTAGTTACCGGTGTACAGCAAAGTGATTCAGTTATACCCATACAAGTATCCATTCTTTTTCAAACTCATTTGCCACTTAGGTTAGTATAGAATATTGTCAAGTTCCCTGTGCTATACAGTAGGTCCTTGTTGGTTACCAATTTAATTTAATTAATTAATTAATTTTTTCCTTACTGATCATTTATTTCCTGAGTGCGTCCCATGTGGTCATGATTTTAAAGTGAGACTTGTCAGCATCTGGTGTACTCCTCCTCCCCTTCTACTCCCCTCCTCTCATACCATCACATTCAGCTGCTCAGGACAATTGTAAAGGACAAAAGAAGGAAGCAAGTTGCAGTTGTTTGAAAGGGAATTATAGTGGACTTATTACGGTGATGAACCCTGGAATCTGAGCTGAGGATGCAAGGAGGGTGATGCACAGTGGGAAAAGTAGTGTCAAGAGGTCGGGGGTTTTACTCTGCCTAGACACCCTGTGATGCCTGGAAAAGAACTCAGGATATCACCCCTACCTCCAACCTCCCCCCCACCCCTACCCCCCAAACCCTAAAACAATCTTATCCATAGCCAATCAATAATGCCCTCAATCCAGAGTACATTTCTTTACTTTCCTCCTCAGGTGGTTTCGGCCATCCCTTGGGCACCTGGAAGCTCTTGCTCCTACTTTGCCCTTGCCTTTGCTTTCTACCCCTTTCCCCCAGGGTCCGAGATGTACTCTACTTGAGCCAGTGGGTCTTAATTCACACCATCATCTCATAGGTCTGTGCTGGAAAGCCCTGTTCCCGCCACAGGTGAGGATGCGGGGGTGAAGATGGAGTGTGAAGGGAGCAGAGAGCCTCTTCCCTGCACTTAAATGCAGAACTTTCTTTTCTCTGCTCTAAATTTATGCATACTCTATCAACGTTAACCAGAACCCACTTCTGTGTCAGTGCTTCTGATTTTGGCAAATAACCTCATTCATGTAGACTGAGTTTTTCTTGGTCTTTACCTTTTCAGGTGAGGAAGCCCATCCTTTTGGTTGATTCCTCCATTAGCTCCCCAGCCTCATCCAGCAAATCACTATCCACTTCCCTCTGGGGACCACGTGAACCCAGCCTACCAGCAGAAATTCTGGGAGTTCCTGTAAGGGTGGGATGAAAACGCTTGCTTCCTCTCTGGTATTCAGCTTTGACGGTGCCCAACTGTTTATTGGCATTTTTGGATATAAAATGGTTTAAGCTTATGTCTTCAGGAATGACCCACAGTGACGCCCATGGCTCCTTGCTGGGCCATGACTCAGTCCTCAGAGCCATTCCTTTTGAATTATTTCAGATATTTTTTATCCATGAATATATAACCTGGCCCTTATCCATATTAAAAGTCATCTGCCATTCTGTGCCCACTCAAAGGTTCATAAGTGCTTCCTGAAGTCTAGCCCCATCCGCTTGGTGCTTCATATCCAGGAAGAAGTTAATACCATTCCCAAACTGTATGGCTAAGAAAGATGACATCATTCTGAAACAGGGAAATATCACCTAGACTTGATCTTCCTGTTGCTTCAACATTACTTAAAATTTGAGCTATGCTGATGACTCAGACATAGAGATGCCAATTTTTATTCACATGGGAATCATTGCAAGGAGTTGGTTGTCAGCGCCTTCTCTCACCCCTCACACTGTTGTCCCATTCTGGAGCATACTCTGATCTCTGACCTTAGCCATTGACCCATAGAGATGCTGAAGGGCCCACTAGAGAACTGAGAATCACCATGCAGTAGTTTGTGGGCGTCCACGAAGGGGTGGTGGAAGAAGCATTGGCTATAGCATCAGGCCAGCCTGGTCTGTTGACTCTGATCTCCTGCCTGCTGGCCCCATGTGGCCACAGTCAGGGCATCTAGCCTCTCTCAGCCTCAGTTTCCCCAAGCTCTAAATGAGTCCCAGTAATAGTATTGATACTTATTCATAACATTGTAAGAAGTGAATGTAATCACACATTTAAAACATTTAGCACAATGCATGATCCATATGTGCTCAATTAACATTATTAATTTTTTAAAAGTCTAGTAAACTCAAGCCTGCTCTTAAGTAGACCTGTGTGGTCTTGGACCTGACTTCTCTCAGCCCTATTGCCCATCTGTGAAACAGAGTTGATGTGAGGGTGAAATGAGATGGCTGCTCTCTGAAACTTTAGCACAGCTTCTGACTCCTTTCAGTGCATTCCTCTAAATCATTTTGGAGAAATGCTGCAAAAGATGTATCTGGGCACCAACCAATTCAGTTCTTATCTTTTTAGATCAGATGTGGGAGAAAAGTCAAAAACTCTTTTCTAGGTGCTCGGAAGCCAGCACTTCCAACTCAGATCTTTGGAAGGCAGAAAGAAGAATGTTTCTTTTAAGAAGGAGAACATAGAATACCCCTTCTGTTCTAGTGGCAGGAACAAGTGGGCTTTACCCAGAAGCAGCACCTGTAGACAGAACAGTGGAGTGGTCTGGAAACAAAAGGCTGCCATGGCCACTCAGGGTAGTTATTTGCTTAAAGTGTGTGAAGAGGGATTGATACTGAAAGAGGTTGAAGGCAGAATAGGGCCTGGAGGAGGGCGTGCTGGAGGTGATGTGGAAGAATCTACAAAGCAAACAGGCTGAAAAAATGCTTCTGCTACTGTTGCTTCCTTTTATTTTTTCTCTTCTTCCTCCTCTTACTCTATGTGAAATCACTCCAGGTGGTTTAACAATTACTGTTTGAGTAGCAAACCAGCCTACTCATGGTAGAGCGTGGCCTCACGAGGCCAGGCAAACTTGGCTTCAGTTCCTGATTCCAGCATTCGCCTCTCTGAGCCTCAGTTGTTGTGTGTGTAAAACGGAGATGCTAATACTTATCCCAGAGAGTCACTGTGAAATCATGTGAGTTAAGAGCCCAGCGTGGTGCCTTGCCCACGGAAGCTACAGAGGAAATTCTCGTTCCCTTTCTTGCCTCCTCCCCGCACTCAGTCTTGCTATGTGTCTATCTCCTAAGCAGAACAGATTCTCAAACCCATCCTTCTTTAACAGAAAAAGCTTTGCCTGCCTTAAAACATCAGCAACTAGTGATTGAGTTGGGGATTTCTGGGAAGAACTGCATAAGAGCATGCAGCCTGTGTTCATTTGGTTTGTAGATATATTATAATTACTTTTCACCACATGAAACCCACTTGAGGTACTGTTAAGCAAAGGAATAATGCCTCTTTTGCTCCTTTTCTCTCAACCCTTCTTTCTCTCATGCAAATCAGAAACATTAATCCTTTGTGGCTCCTGGACTGTTAGTTATGGGAAAACTCATCCGCTAGCTTTTTTTACCTGAGAATAACGTAATTGTCAAAACTCATAACTTCTGAGTGCAGTTTCAACACAATCATTGATAAGGCAATAACCCAAGCAAACAACATGAGATGAAGATAGAAGTCTGCACATGAAGTAGAGTGGAGGCATTATTTGAACAAGATGAATTAAAGTTCTTTGTAAAGTTGCGCACATTCTTATAGGCAGAATAGAGTTAGGATAGAGCTATTAGACCAAGCCATTAAGTAGCCTGGCTTCTAGTTCACCTCCCAGAGATCTTTGGCACGGCCTTGGTCACAAGATTGAGCCTTAGATCTGGCTGCCCTTGGTAGAATATGTGCAGTGAGGTCCTGAGGTCAATTCAATCTACTAGTGTCTCAGTCTTTTCCCCCTCATTTTCCAATTGATGTCATGAAAACCTCTTCTGAATTTTCTTTTATAAGTGATATGAGTGACAGCTAAAAGACACATCCCAAGCACAAAGATCAGTATTCTCTTTGTCTTGTTTAGGTTCAGGTCAGAGCTCCTTGGAGTCACCAACAAACCTGCCTTCTCTTCTGCCTGATTCTTTTGCATGGAATCTGACCTGGATAATGAAAGACTCCTTCCCTTTCCTGTCTCATCGCAGCCGATATGGTAAGTATATTTTGATAGTTATTTGTTATGTATAGTCACCATCTCATAATTAAAGAAACTGTGAATTTCAGTTTGTGATATATGGCTTGCTGGGGAGGAAGTCTTCCTCTGCCCTTAGTCTTCCATTGACACCCAGCTCCACAAGACCATTCCCCCCAGGCCTGACCTCTCCTGACTGACAGCTGCCTTATGAGTCCTGGAGGAAGCCAAGGGCTTTGTTGCTTCCATAGCTCATCCCCCCAGCTTTTATGTGTGTGGTATTCCCGACATCCCCTTACCAACCATTAGATGTAATGCTTATTTGCATTTTGACTGTTGCTTTCTAGATACAAGGTTCCTAACCCATGAGTGTTTCTGATAGTGAATTCTTGAGAGAGGATTGTTATGATGAGGGTCTTCTGGGGCCCCTAAAGTGTTTCCCTTACATTTAGGTACCTTCTTAAAAGTTCCCACGTGTGTTCCTAGGTATTATTTCAGTTCATTTGGTTTTGCCACAGCCTCGGAGGTAAGGAGGCCAGGTCCCATTCCATTTTCACAGAGGCAAAAACTGAGCATAAGAAGATCATACAAAGTGGATTTTCTAACTACAAAAGCAAAATTCTTCCCTTCACTTTTTCTCCTAGGGAGCTACCTACTCAGACTGCTAGGCTGAGGCCATATTTACATGGTGTAGGTTTCCTCACCCTCTGTGTTCATCCTAATAGTTCACAGGAACTGGCCTTCTTCAGAGGAAAGGGCAGGTTTGGAGGAGAGCTGATGTATTTCCATTTGGACGTTTTTTCTCCTCTTAAACTCTAGGGTGAAACCCATGAGGGCAGGCACAAAGCTGTGTTTGCTCCCCACCTTATCCCATCACATAGAAGAAACTCACAGAGGCTTGTGCATGATAAATGAATGCAGAGACGTTCAGAGATGGAACTCACTCATCAGACCTGATTCAATTAAGTATTTATGAACCTGGTACAGCACTAAGTTCTAGATTCCCTTCTGGGCATATTTACCTATTCCTGCCACTCAGTCTCTGCCCTCGGGCCTGAGCTTTTTAAAGTGCACCTAACTGAGATCTTCCACGTGCTAGTGTCCCTCATTCATAAAGCAGTGAGTCTCGGTTCATATTAACTGTACCTTTCATTTCAAACTTAAAAAAATAAATGCATCAAAAACCCTAGGGCAGTTTAGAATTGTACTCTGCTGGGATATTTCCTGCTACTCCTAAGCCTGCCCTGTGGAAGGGGAAGATCAGTAGTTTTTGGGAGATTCCAGATAAGAATTACTTCTTGATTTTATTTAAGCCAGACACTCAGTATCATCTTAGGATAAGGGTAGGTGTTTATAAATAATTGAAATCTGGTCCTTTATACTGTTATTGCTTTGTAAAACCAGATTTGTGATAGAACCAGTCTTTGGATAACGTTTTTGAATTTGCTCTCAAAGTCATTCAGTATCTCTACAACTTTTATAACATGCAGAATGTCCAAAAAAGGCTGGTCTGCCTCCTGCATGACACAGAGGGCATTGCGTTTGCTCTCTCTGAAACATCCAGAAAGAGGTTGCACTGGAGAAAACTATTGGAGCTTATTCAAACTGCTACCTGCCCACTGCTTGGCTCTAATACACCTACTTCCTCTCCCTGGGCCTCCCCTTTCTCATGTATAAAGTGAGAGTTGGGTGGCATGCTCCTAGGATCCCTTTCAAATGCTCCTTCTAGCCTAGAATCCTCAGGATTTCCCTTCTTATCGGGGGAGGGAACACAGACCATTGGTCACACATTGCCCAAATGCTCAATGCAGGTGCCAAGGTCAGCACCATCACTGCTATTGATTCACAGGGTGAGAAGAGATCATTCTTGGCTGGTGGCTCCTTGACCGAGTGCAGTGGTAATTTCAGAGCCTTTTTGTCTTGTTCTTGTGTTTAATTCAGCTGAGACTCATAAGGGCCAAGCCGTCCCCACCACCACCTGTGTGCGCCTGGTCCCGTGCCAGACGTTAAAGGTGATACAGAAACAAATGTGAGTGAGACGTGCTCCTGCTCTCTCAGAGCTTATTGGCCAGAGAAACAATCCTGTAGGGAGCTCGGCCCGTGGCCACAAAGAGCACCTCCGGGGCACGGAGGTTGAAGACTAGTCCCGAGACGCACAGTAGAGCAGACTGAAGACTGAGACTCCTGTCCTCTTAAGGATGTTTGCAGGTCTCAGCCCACGTCTCTCTGTGAACCAAAGAGGCCAGCAGGCTCCCTGCTGATAAATCCACACCTTTCAACTGCCATGAAAGACATTTTAAGAAATGTTAACAACTTCATTAATTTTAAGACCTCAAACCTAGGCAGAGAAATTTGACTGGAACATAGCTGCCTGAAGGGATAGTTCTTCAGACAGTGAGAAGTAACCAAGTCTCAGCAAGTCTATGTGGCCCTGCCTGGTGGAGTTTGGTGCCTGACTGGCTGTCTTCACCTGCCTTCTGGGGTGGAGGTGGGAGGGGCCCTCTGGAGGGGGAGGGAGGAGGGGCAGCAAGGGTAGGCACCGACAACCCGACCACAGGCGTCCTGGTGGACAGAGGCGGGCCAGCCCTCGCAGGCAAGCTGTCCGGTCCTGAACTGAGTATGGCTTTCTTTTCACTGGTGTTTTATGAGAAGAGACGAGGTGGAGAGAGGCTAATAAGATTTACTCACCCCAGCCTGTAATTATCTGCTTGAGGAAAAAGTTTGACCTACCTTTGTGAAGTCTCCCCATATTTCTTCTAATTTATGTTGGGGCCTTTTATGTTGTGTAAAATACATTCTCTTCAATGGCATTTGGGATCAGATTCCAGCTCTTTCTTGTCTCTTGTCTTGAATGATGCGAGCCCGCTAATTTCATCAGCAACACACAGAGCTGCCCATTCTTCCCCCAAGGCTTTGAAGAAGGGTGGGAGGTGGGAATCTAAAGAAAGAATGTTTTTCCTTTTATCATCCAGCTCTGATGCCTTAAGACTTATTTATAGGCTTAGCTAAAGGATTGGGCTCCAACTCCCTACTCAGATAAAAATTAGCTTCATTTGGTAACTCCAGGTAGCTAAGAGATTGAGACCACATGGGGTTTTGATCACCTTGAGTTCTAGAGCCACAGAAACAGATGATATCCTGCCCAACTTTAATGTATGTTTGCCCATTCTGGTGTAGGAAGAATCAGATCACCTTTTAAAGCAGAATAACCAAAGTTTCTGCCCAGATGAGGACAAAGAGAATTTTCATTTATTGGAAAAAAAAATTTGATACTTTGCAAAACTCTTCCATGTCCCCCCTTTTCACTTAAGCTTGTTATAAAATTGTGGTGGATGAAAATTATTTTATATCCCACTTTTATAGAAATGTAAATTGAGGGCCGAAGACAGTTATTAACCATGCTCCCCATTTATGGAGCTGGTGAGCATTAGAGAAGACTGAACCCAGAATTTCTGACTCCAAGTTGAGTGCTCTTTCTACGATATCAAAAAGTTAATTCAAAGACGAAGTCCCCACTCTATGGTGAGGGCTCTCATTTCCTGGACAACCTGGTCTTTGGACAGAATGACCAATCTGATATCCAAGATCTGGGCCGCTGTAGGACCAAGGCTTGATGAACTCAAATTGCGACTATCCCAGGTAGGCCAGGTAATTCACCTCTTCCTAGACATGGATGTATGCTCCCTCAGGCGCCGTGGGCAGTCTTGCCTTCCCTACCAGACTCTGGTCCCTGTTATGTGTTCAGTATACCAGAAAGGTAAATTGAAGTGCTAACCCCTAGTGTCCGTGAATATGACTTTATTTTAAAATAGGGTCTTTGTAGATGCAATTGAGTCCATACTGGGTTAGAGTGGGCCCTAACCCAATATAATGTCCTTATAAGAAGAGAAAATAGAGATACAGGCACAGACACACAGGATGAACACTATGTAATAACGGAGGCAGAGATTAGAATGATGCATCTTCAAGCCAAGGAATGCCAGGAATTGCCAGAAATCACCAAAAGCTATGGAAAGACATGGGACAGATTCTTCCCTAGGGCCATCAGAGCAGGGCCCTGTTGACACCTTAATTTCAGACTTCAGGCCCCCAAAACTGTGATAGAACAAACTCTGCTATTTGAAGCTACCCATTTTGTTATGTTTTGTTATGACAGCCCTAGTAAATTAAGGTAATCCTTCATGCCTCCAGTCCTCCAATGTCCAGAACATTGAATCCTGGAAAAGAAAGATTCCTTCCAACAGCTCAACATCAGGGCACAACAAAACCACTGTTGGACTTTAAATAAAAGTTCTGTTAAAACTTTGTCTGCTTTGAATCCCATTGGGACCCATCCAATTTAGGGACTGGTGCTTTTGGAAACAAAGAAAGATTAGACTTTTTAATTACTTCCCCTGTTGCTGCTACCGCCTTCACCAGTCTTGTGAATGTATCAATTTCTTTTATGGAAAAGACTGGGTAAATTAAATCTCTCTCTCTCTCAAAAAAAATCAACCTACCACAGAATCAAAAAAGGAAAACAAAAAGGCCCTCCAGCCCCACGGTGGGATTTGCTTCATAGCTCTGGCGGGAAGTCAGTTTGATCACATTTCTGAAATTACATAGTTAATGTGGCTGGCCGTGGTCTGCCATTCTGCCCTCAAGAGCCTGGCATCAGTGAAAGCAGCTCCACAAGGGAGCATTCCCTTGTGGATCATTGTCAGGGCTGAAAGCTTTCTTACCAGTTCCTCTGCTCTGATAGGCCAGGCCTTTTTGTGTTCTCTTCCCAGCCCTGCTTCACTGAGCTGGGAAGTCAAGTTCATTTCTAGTCTGTGCCTCTGCATTTTTATCTACAACATGGTGAGCACAAGGCTCTGGATGTATTCACCAAAAAGACTGAGTCCTGAAGGGGACAGCAGTGCCAGCAGTCATCCAAGACCAGGAGCAGGGAGCATCTGTCACCCTGAGGACCAGGGACCTGCTGGGAACCAATGAGCTCAGTCTCTGGAAATCAAGTGAAAAGCAGCTGGCTTAGGTGTTTCAAGGAGAGACTTGTTTAAAACGCTCCACTTGATCATATTCCTTGCCTTTAAAATAAAGACACATAGATCCACTCAACAGGAAACAAGGCAGATTAAAAGATAATAAAAGAATGATAGACCAGCTGACACAAAAGCAAGAAAAACAAGTCAAGAGAGATCCACTTAAAATGATTATTACAGACAGAGAGGGAAAGGCATTGACAAAAGGGAAAGAGAGAGATGGATTAGGGAACAGAGACAGAGACAGACTGACATATAGACAATGTGGAAGGATCACTCAGCGTGGTGTAGTCTCCTGGCCATGTATTCTTTCTCCAGTTAAAATGGTCTCAGCTCTCACACCTGGGCAGGTGGCTCCCTAAAGCTTGCTCCAGTCTTGAGCAACCTTCTCCTGAGGGTTGTTTCTGCATCCCTACCTATCTGCCTGCATCATGTCCCCCTTAGTATGTCTCTGACACCACAGAGAATGGGATAATGGATATAAACATCCTTTGAGCACCAACTGTATGTCTGGTTCTGCTCTAGGCATGACCATGATAAGTACAAATAGTACAAGAAGCTCTTGAGGGAGAGGCAGACATGCCTGCTGTATCACAGAGGCATGTTCAAAGCTCCTTGAAACACAGGGAGGGAGAGCCAGTTCTGTGAAGGACTTAGGGGGTAGATGTTCTAGAGATAAGGACTGCTGAGCTGAGCCTTGGGCCCAAGGCACCGCTGAACCAGTGAGAAGGGCTTTCCAGGCAGAGGAAATGAATGTGCAAAGGCGTGTCCAGGAAAAGGTCAAGCCCAGTGGCACAGGGTAAAGATGGTCTGGGAGAGATGAGCCTGGAGAAACAGTTCCTTCTGGGTGTACTAAGGGTTTGGATATGATCCTACACGTGAAGCATAGGTTGGAAAAGGAAGGGCAGGAGGGGAACCTGGGAGAGATTCTGGCTATAAGGTGAGAATGACTTGGTTGCCCATGTGGGAGAGTCCAGCTTGAGTAATTATGTAGATAGAGATCCCATTATCAGAGTGGAAAGGAGGAGAAACATTTGGCAAGGAGAGATGGTGACCATGACATCCAGAGGGAGAGGAGAAGATGGTGAGGTCTGTGTTGAACAAGTAACATTTGAAGGGCTTTCAGGACTTCCAGGTGAAGATAGCCAGTAGAGAGTTGTAAATCCATGTCTTGGCTTTGAGGAGAGAGGTGTGATAGAGAATCATTAGCATAGACTATGATTGAGGCTGTGATTGGAGGATGAAGACCCAGAAGGGATCCAGGATGCTGCATTTAAGAAGTAAGCAGAAGAGGAGCATGACAAACAGTCAGAGATGGAGAAATAAGAAAGGTAGGAGGAGAAACAGAAGGTGGAATAGCCACAGAAACCAAAGGGATAAAGAATTTTACATGTGGGAGTCACCAGCAGTGTCAAAGCCGCCTAGAGAACAAGGACTGTAAGAGGTCTTCCCTCACCCTGGTAAATACCCTCTCTGTTTTATATCCCTGCTCTTTCCCCTGTTTCCTTCTTTCTCATTCCATTTTGTCCCCAGTTAATTTGTTTTTCCTTCCCTTGAACTTGTCTTTCTAGATCCTACCTGCTCTAGCTTGCAAGGCCCAGCTCAGTTACTGTTTCTGCCTCAGAGCTTTTCCTGAGTACCCAGGCAACCCTGATGTTTCTTGCGCCTTGGAATTTTTTTATGTAAAAAGTTGATGGAATTTTTGATAACACTAGGGTGATGTCCCTCTCTTGAAATCCGAGAAGATTCTGACTTGGGCAAGGAATGGTTATTTCCTGAACATCCCAAATTCTCCAAGAACCCTATTGTGTGACACCCACTGCACAAAACCTGGGGCTTCCCAGATGTTTCTTATGAACCGAATTACCTTCCTAGTTTGTATTTCATCCCTTTGATGGCCCAAGTGTAAACTAGGTCACATGATAAAGCAATCATGGGTGAGTCTAATTTATCCAACCCAAGGTAGAAAAGATGTTAAATGTCACTTTTATCTAACTATCTACTATCTCTCTCTCTCTCCCTATCATCTATCTATCTATCTATCTATCTATCTATCTATCTATCTATCTATCTATCTATCTATCATACATCCACTCATCCAATGGGTGTCTACAGTTTGCCAAGTTCTTTGCTCCTGCCCCCAATAGAGATTCTAGCCTAGTTCACTTTTATCATAGGCCTAAGATGGTCCTAAATACCCATCTGAATGGTGCTGCTTAAATAATTGTATGATTGTTTTGTATGTATGTGCAGTACCCCCAGGTCTGATGAACCACCAAACCTAATAGGAAGTTTTACTTGGGAAATTAGGCTTTTCAGGTTGTGGCATTTGTCAAGACTCCTAGAATTGTATGCCAAAACGAGGACATTTTACCATATGTAAATTTAAAAATAAACAATCAAACAATAAAAAATAAAATAAAGTCTTCATTGTTAAATAAAAAAAGACAGTGTGCCTGTTCGATTTAGTAGAGCTTCTTTCTGGAAACCATATAGTGAGCATTCACACCCTGCAGCTGGTGACCAATTTAACCCCAAATTAGAGCAACCTGCAAGGTTGTAGACCTCACTGTTCCCGTTTTCTCACCCAGGAAGTTTATATAATATCTTGCCGCAGCACTTTGCGTGTCTGATATCACACTTTTCTTCATATCTTCTTTATATGTGGCCCTGAATCGTCACGATTCCTAGACTGTAAGCTCTTAGAGGTCAAGTAATCCACATCTAATTTCCTTTGCATGCCCAGTACTTATGCCAGTGTTTTGTACTTATTTGGGTTCTTAATAAACATATGCTAGGTGAAATTGCAACATTTGCTGAACAATCCAGGGGCAAACTAGGAGTACACTTGAGTCTCTCAGTTCCCAGTCTGCAGCTTTTCTGCCCCTGAGGATCTCTACTTTAGTAAAAGGTATGGATGTTCCCATAAGCCCTCATATTCCTCAAGTCACATTAATCAGTTTCAGGAAAGACATGTTTGTAAGGGGAGAACAGTTCCTGGGCTGGTCATATTTTCATTTAGAAGTCAAAGCTGTGACTTTAACTACTTTGGGCAGGCTTTTTTTTTTTTTTTCCTTCTCAATCTAAAATAGCATATTCAGCAGACATGAGTGAGCTGAGAAATTTTTGTTTTGACAGCTTTGGGACATCTGAGATATTGTATACAGAGCATTTCTAAGCAGTCTAGAAAGACGTGTCCAAAACATGCAGGAAAATGACTGATCAAGAGTGAGAAAAATGAGAGGAAATCCTCTTCAAATGAAATGCTTTGTCGAGAGCAACCTCAGGCGCAAAACGTCATGTCAGAAGAGACCCCAGATTAACAAGACTTTAACCAGACCATTTGAGTAGATGACTAGAATAATTTGGTCTGTGAGAAATTCATAGAAATTGTGAGCTGTCAGGGCCCAGAGCAGTCTGGTCAAATAGCCGCATCTTAACAGCTGAGGAAACTAGACATAGAGAGGTCAGTGACCTTCCCAGGGCTAGTGACAAAGCTGAGATTGAAACCTAGGCCCCCCCCCAGCAGAGGCCTTGGGCAGTGGCTCATATTTCCTCAGTGCTCGGGCTACAGAGCATTTCCTCACGCTACGCCCGAATATTGCTTTACTTATATCACCACTTCAGCTCCTTGGGTCTCTGTCAGCCCAGCGGGTTCCTGCTGGCCCAAGGGTCGCATCAGTGTAGGTCAGTACCATCCCGGTGTGGGTAAACTCGCATCCAGGCTCAGTCGAGTTGCCTCACCATCACCTGCAGAGCTTCTTAAAAACAAGATACCGGGGGCTGGGGGCTGCAGGATTAGGTTTGGGAGCCATAGGTCTTTCATTCACCACCTAGTTGCCTATTTAAATCTCCTCTGTGACATCCGAGCAAGGTATCTCCCAGCCTCTGTTTGAACAGTGGGGAAGAAACTCTAGCTGGGAACTGAGATGTGGAATTCATTCCCAGCTCTGATTCTCATGAGGGTTATTGCCTTCAGCAAATCAACCACTCTCTTTGATTCTGTTTGTCATCTGAAAAATGGGAATGGTCATGGTTCCTAATTGACAGCATTACAGTCAGGACTGACTATAAGGACAGAGTTCCATGCGCTGGAGCACAGGTGCTTCACTAATGCTCTCTGAAGAGGAGTGAGACCTACTCCAGTGAGAAGCCAGTAGCCTGCATTTTAGTGCCATGGCTCTGTTTGCTAGAAGATATTTATTTCCTTAAAACTCTTGAAGTCCCTAGTTTTGTCCTCTGGAACCTGAAAGCACTTTACCTTTAACCATGATACTGTCTGAGCTGGGATTTAATGCTGTGCAGTCCAGCTTCAAAATTCACACAACTACATGAAAATAAGCAGTACTGATTCCCCACCTCCCTGGAATAACCTCATTCCTTCCTCTATTCTTTTTTTTTTTAAATGAATTTATTTATTTATTTTATTGGCTGTGTTGGGTCTTTTTTGCTGTGCGTGGGCTTTTTTTTAGTTGCGGTGAGTGGGGGCTACTCTTTGTTGTGGTGCGTGGGCTCTAGGCTTGTGGGCTTCAGTAGTTGCAGCACGTGGGCTCAATAGTTGTGGCTCACGGGCTCTAAAGCACGGGCTCAATAGTTGTGGCCCACCGGCTTACTTGCTCCGCAGCATGTGGGATCTTCCTGGAGCAGGGATCAAACCCATGTCCCCTGCATTGGCAGGCAGATTCTCAACCACTGCGCCACCTAGGAAGCCCTCCTTCCTCTAGTCTTAACAAACTACCTAACTAAACCTTTATCATCTGTCAAAATCCTTTCATCCTTCAAGATGCAGCCCAAAAGTTGCCTTCTCCATGAGCCTCTGATCCTTCCAGGCAGAAGGTCTCTCTTATACTGTGTCCCCCTGGCTTCACCAGGTCTTCTTACCTTGAGAGTCAGGTGTAAGTCCATCTCTCCCGCTGGATTGGGAGTTTCTGAAGGTCACAGGGTCTGTGCTAGGGAAGCCTGGTTTTGAGATTGGCATCAGGGAGGAACCTCATATTCGCCTCCAACACTCAGGAGATCCTCACCAGCAGAGACATAAGAGTAAGTGAGGAGGCCATCTTGCATGTTTTGAGGTCAAGACTTCCCAGGACCATCAGCCTTCTCCGGTTGTTGGGACTACCACACTACTCAGCGCTCTCCTCCAACCATCTGGTTTCAGGAATGATCCCATTTGGGTGGATGTTGTGCTGAGCAGTGTACAAACTACTAGGGTTTTCACCATGCTTTCTGGTGCTGGCCTTATTCTGCTAGAGGTGCCACGTTCTGCATAAATGCTTCCTGGAAATGACAGGCAGAAAACTGGACTGGAAGTCCAATCTGAATTTTGGTCTTAGCTTTCTGCTTTTCCAGACCCTAGGCCATGCCGCTTTGGCCAAGTCACTTCACCTTCCTGAGCCTCAGTTTTCCCATCTGTAAGATGAGGAGGCTGTTAACTTCAGAATTTTAAGTATTTTCAATTTCCTGTTCTGGGATGAAGAGCTAAGTCCCATTTTTTCCATCTGTAATATTGTTATGGCCACAGATAAGAGAAATGAGAATGGAGCTTCCTGTGCCGATCTCCCACCATTGTGGGTATGCACGCTCACATACCCTCTTCTGACACTGTCTTCCGAGGCTGTGTTTATATAATTGATTGATTAAAGGAGACTTGGCCCTTCTTCGCTGCAGCTTGATTATAAGTGAGCTAAACAGATGTCTTGAATTGGGCAGTTGGTTCCCAGATGCATTGTAGGGAGCATGCTGGTGGGAAAGACGTGCATGATTTCAGTTCTGGGGCCCCAGGACAAAGGAATGGTGGTTGGGGGTGGGGGGGCAGGTCTTATAAAGTGTGTGACCAGATGTTGACGGCAGCTGGTGGATTAATATTGAAGGTGACTTGTAGGCTAAGTGCGCCTGTAGGAGATAACTCAGAAAGGGGGAGTAGAGGCCTCTAATCACCTGAGCCTGGGCTGGAAGTCAGGACTCCTGGGATTCTGCTGACCAGCTGGCCAGAGCCAGCTTAGAGAGTTTGTTTCAGCCATCTGTCCAAAGGGGAAATTGGTCTTAGAATGGAGGAGATGGACAAGACCTGAGAATCATTTTATTCTACTACTTTATTTTTCAGATGAGGAAACTGAGGCCTAGAGAGGTTAAGGGACTTGCTTGAAGTAACAGCTCAGAGCCAGGGCTGGAACCTAGATCTTCTTACTCAAGGTCTAGAATGACTTCACTTCCAAAGGGACGCTTGATCAGCACATTGAAAAACAAAGATTGAGCGAGGAGCTTCAACAAAGTTTGACGTAGTCCAAGCTCTGCTTTCAGTGCTGGACATGCAGCCTTTTATCTCCCCTCTGTCGTGGCTGAGCCTGGAACCCCCTGGAGAGCACGAGCGATGACTGCATCATTTAGTCACCACGCCAGCTGCTTTATGTATGTATTGCATGTAATCCTCCTCACAGTTCCCTGAGGTGGCCTCTGTTTTAATCCCCATTTTAAAGTGAAAAAACTGAGCCACAGGGATTTTAAATAATTTTCCCTGGGATAACACAGCTAGTAAGTGACAGAGCCAAGCTTTCACCTTGAGCAGCCGGACCCCATGCAGGATCTACGGTTCTATTTACTCCCCAGACACCCTGGTGCCCCTCTGAGGTTTTGATATAAAACAAGGCAAAAGAGGAGGGTATCTGTTTTACCTTGGAGCATCTCTCTGAGTCCTCCAAGGTCAAGTCAGTTCAGCTCATATCTAGGTTCCTGGTGGTAAATCGGAGGCACAGGGAGATCAAGTGATGTTGATGTGTCCTGCAGCACAGGGCCAAGGTGGTAAGAATATCTACATATAGTATCTCATAGTTGAGAGCACTTCCACATTCGTTACCTTATTTGATTGTCACAGCAGATATTATTATGTTTATTATTTTTATTAGCATCTTTATTGTGATAATTCTCTCTGGTTTATCCACGAGGAAATCCAGACTCAAGTGGTTAAGTGAATTGCCCAAAAGCACAAGGTTGACTGGCCCAGAGCTGGAAGAGTTTCCAAGAATTCTTCAGTGATCTTCCCACTTCCTCCTAGGCCATCACTGGTTTTTCCTCCCTTTGTTCTTACTATAGCTTCTGGCCTGTGCACAGACTTGCTCTCTAGCAGGAGCTTCCAGCTACCATCAAAAGCAGCTTGTTGGCAGAAGAGGACATGAGGATGAGAGAAGCCAGAAAGCCTTATTGGAGATCATTTGAGCCACCAAATCATTGGGAAATATTTGAAACCTAGCCATGTATGTTTTTGACAGTTTATTCCAGAAAAGCACAGTATGGATTTTTAGAATTTTAAAAATTGTTTCAGGTATTGTTTTGCTTGTTTGTTACCCACAGCTTTGAATCAAAATAGTAAAAATTACAAGGTTAGGAACTGGATTTTTATACCAATTCTGCAACTCACCCACCGTGCATTCTTTGGCAAGCTCCATCATGTCTTGGGGCCTCAGTTTATTCCTCTAAGATGGTACTCAAGGTCCTTCAGGACCTTGAGGTCAACAATTGGAAAGTTCTGGGGAATCCCTTGAGAAAAGGAGACCCCACCTAGTGCCTCAGGATTGGTGGCAGCTGAGGGAGTTCCCTTGAGCTGAATACAATTCTTAAGGACTGACAGTATTTCGAGAATGCTAGTTCCTGGAGCTTTATGTAATGAACTGTAGTTTCAAATATGAAGCTCTATTTTATGATCTCTAAAGGCCACCTATAAGAGAATTGCCACATGTGTACAAAGCTTCGTATGGTTTTTTATTGAATACATAAATCAGGCTTGTCAGGAATACACTCGCAATTATATATGCCACCCATGAATCAGTCCAGCCTCAGCTTAAATGTGCCAATAAGCCGAGCCTGAGGAGAGGAGAGCTGGTGATTCAGTAACTCTGATTTTCAGCCCGCTGCAGGCCTGGTGCTGCCTGGAGAGGATGGCATTCGGAAAGGCCTCCAAGGCCAGGAGAAATGCCCTTCACACCGTGTGAGAAGGACTCCCTGACCAGCCATACGACCTTGGAGAAGTCTTTTCCCTTGCCTGGGTCTTGGTGTTTTCACCTGTCCAATGGGAAAAACAACCTCAAATGTCACTTCAAGTTCTAACAGCTTACTCTGCAAATATCACCTTCAGGCAGAAATACCAACTTTCCCAGGGTACAGAGGAATGTGCAGGAAATGGTCGTGTGCCATCAGGTGACTGCCGCCTGTAAATGCTGTTTCTCATGCTAAACAGAAAGTTGTGTTCAAAATGGCATGGCTATGTAAATTCCAAATGAGCCAGTGTGCATCGTCTCACTGAGTCCTCCCGGCAGTTCTGGGAAGTTGGTCGTATCACTGAGATGACTGAGGCTCAGTGAGAGGGAGAGCGTGCCCTGCACTGCACAGTTGACAAGCGGCAGGACTGGAGTCAAATCTCAGGTCTTGTGTTCCATCCCTGAGAAACAATCATGATGGTGTTAAGTTTGCTTAATGAATAAGACGTATGGGCAGAGACATAGGAAAAGACTGGGTGGGACCATAGAGACCACCATTCAGCAAGTGGGGGGGTATCAGGCCCTGCGTCAGGGTATCAGCATCCCGGCAGTTAAACATGGGGTCAGGATAACTAGAAACAGGAAAGTAACCCCTAGACAAAATCACAATCATGTTGCCATATTTTAAACTAGTAGCAAACCTGATAATTCTCTGTTTTCAGATGCAGATCCCAGGACCGAGTATACAGTTGAATAAAGTCTCATGGGCCGCTGATGGCCATAGAAACCTTGCCCACCCCACCCTCACTTCCCAAACACAGAGGATACCCCAGAGGATGTCAGGAAACATAGATGTGAACGTTGAGCCCCAGACTTTAATGCACCTGTAGGCTTGGCTTCCCAAGTCACGTCCATGGGGATGAAGACTTGGATCTTGTGGATGTATACATTGATTCAGTCCTCACCTAGGGCATCCCAGGGCCGACTTTGTGAAGGTGGGATCAGGGCCTTTAAGGACGGATCATATGCTTTGGCTCCTGTCCTGCCTCCAGCTTGGCCCTGCCTGTCCCTGCGTGGGCCCAGTTCCTGTCCTCCCTCACTGCACATCTTGACTCCTATTGGTGTCTGTTGCTCCGAATGAGGGGAGGTCTTTCTTCTACCTTTTCAGTTCATAATTCCCTGTTTGTGAAATATGGACATCAAGGCCTTGGGGTCCCATGGAGGAAGCAGGTCAGTGGGAGTTCAATCAGTCACTTCCTATCTGAGTAACCTCAGATGTGACTTAATTTCTCTAAGCCCCAGTGTCTTCTTCTGTCAAGAGAAGAAGGGGTAGGAGTCCTGCCTACTTCATAGGTCTTCGATAAGATGAAGATGTGGGGTGCCTGGCATAGTGTCTGACCATGGTAAGCCCTCAGTAAATGTTATCAATTATGAAAGTACTTCTTACAGGCCTTCATGGAGGTCACCCACTCCGGGATCCTCTATAAACACATACCCCGTGCTGCCAAAGTCGAGAACATAAGTCCAACCCCAAGCTTGACTTCTGGAACACTTGTAAGAAGAGACAAAATGAAGAAGGGTGGAGTATCATGGGATTGATAAACTTGGCGTTCTTCTCTTTTGTTATGACTCTTCTTTTTACTCTGTGATGTTTGCTTCCAGTCCTCAAGCTGGGCCGAGGCTGAGCAACATCAACCAGTGGGCTCCTATGGACCTGCCCGGGCCTGCACCTGCCAGCTGTGGTCATCTGGAAACCAGTCGGCCTTGAAAGTCATGTCTTAAAACCTAAAGGAAGCTGCTGGTCCCCTAATTAGAATTGTCTTAAGGAGACTTAGGAAACTAGTGGCAGGTCTCTAGATTTACAGGGTTAGGATGAAGGACGTATAAAGTACCTCGATCTAAGGGATTTTGGGGGAGCCTGAGGTCAGTCTGGATACAAAGGAGGACTATTAGGTTTTCTAAGCCCACCCAAGGGAAGACCCGAGAGTCCAAAGTACACCAAGTCTCCCTGTTACCCTTTTGTAGTGTTACGGATGGTGCGGGGAACTTCCATGCAATCTCCTTCCTGTAGCTCAGGCTGGGAAGATCCCCACCTCCACCCGAGTGGCCAAGGCTGGCTTCCTAGGCACAGAACTTAGGCATGATTGCTTCGGTAGTCGCACACATTCCCAGAGGCTAGATTTCCACCTACAGGTTCAGTGTCAAAGTGTTTGGTCACTGCCAGCTCGCTACAGCCAAGGGAACTGGGCGTCACTCTGGGCAGGGCCACCACAGGGTTGTTCTGATGGGTTACTGTACCATTCTTCTGAATGGCTGTGTTTTATACTGGGACAATTTCTTAACGCTAACTGTTAATTCAGTTTTTGAACTATGACTCATATCCTGGAAGATTTCAGAGTATGGGTGCAGATTGATAAAAATGCATGAACACACACACACGCTCACCCTGGCACAGTCACTCTCCTTCTTAATTCTTTGAGAATCTTGAGGCAAACTGGGTCCCTACAGAGTGGGAAGCACATTCCACCTCCTTCCCTGGGGAACCTGCTTTAGGGACGACAGCAGGCCCTCCTTTAGAGGCAGGCAGAGTGAGGGGACTGACAGGCTGTAGGTTTGGTTGTGTTGGCCCAGGATGAATTCTGTAGGATCATGGACCTTCAGAGGCAGAGGGCGCCATAGAGGGGGTATGCTCCATCTCTTTCATCTTCCAATGCAGAAAGCCAGGCACAGAAAGATGAATGGATGTGCTGAGGCCCCTCAGCTGCTGTATGCAGGACCAAGCCTGGAAACATCCTCACTGCTCTACCGAGACCTTTCCCTTCACAGTGCTTGACACTCCTTCTCAGCAGGCCAACTGTTTCCAGAAGATTCCATTACTTTATCTTTGTTCCATAATGGTAGTGACTAGAAAGTGGGTAGCAGTGATTTCAACTATGTGATTAGCAGGTTCTGGAAAGTGTATCTTTTTCTCATTGCTCTTTTTCAATGGTTAGAGTCTCCTGGTTCCAAAAGGGTATATAAAAAGTAAGGTCAAAATCTCTGGATTCTTCTGAAGGTCAGTCACTTTATAAAATGGACCTGACACAGAGGAAATATAGATCTGTCCCCTTAGGGTAGTATAGAAGCCTTTACAGATATGAAAAAGTTGCAGACTTAGAATCTAATAATAACCAAAATGTAGCACTTCATATGCTTCTCATATATTATTTAATCTTTGGCCCTGGGTTAAAATTCTGAAGCTGTGAAGGTGTGATGAATAACATAGGTCTTCAGCATTAACCAGCCTTGGGTCACGTTCTGGTTCTGCCTCATGGTAGTCCTTTGCTCTTTGTACAAGTAGAGTAAACTTTCTGAGCCTCAGTTTCCTCATCTTTAAAGAGAAGACACAATTCACTTCTCAATTTTGGTCAGCAGATTAAATATAGTGATATAAGAAGACACCTTAGCACAGTCCCTGGCAGACACCTGGGGTTAGTGAATGTGATTTCCCACCCCTCTTCTTGGGCGTGGACCTGCTCAGCCATTGGGTTGCTTAAGGCTGAACACTTCAAAGAAGCCCTTAGTCCCTCTGAGTCCTGTCTGTAAGAGAGATTCCACAGCACCCACTGCACAGGGACACAGTCAGAGGAGGGCTAACGAGAGAGATCCAAGAAGCACCCTAGGTCTAGAAACTCAGAAAAGGCCTAAGGAAAATGAGGCTTAGCATGGTGTTTTTAGAGAAGGCAAATCCCAGGTATTTTTGCTCGAAAGGCACAGAGGTTAGCTCAAGAGAGAGAAACCTGTGTTGAAATGTTATAAGAAATTAAATCAGAATGTAGGAAAGCCCAATCTGATTTCACCCAAAATGAGCTGTAATGTTAACTCCATTCCTATTTAAAGCCAAAGAATACATCGTTGATGGCTAAAGAGAAGCTGCCTCAGAGCAAGAATTTCACAGTGAACCCATTTGATAATAGGAGTATCTGCCTAGCCTGTTTTACTAGGCAAGGTCTGACCCAAGCACAGCTGATTATCAGACTCTCCAGAGTTCAAAGATCCAAGGACTGATGAACTTGAGGCTGAGATTGAACATTCTGTTGTCTGTTTGTCTAATATGCACACAGAGCACATTTGCCAGGCAGTGTCTGAGCTGGCATGCCACACTTCTGTCCCAAATAGAAATAGGACGACTTTAACTGGAGAAAAAAAGTCAAGATGGAGGATGGGCCTCAGAAGTTGAAGCTTTGGGAAAGGTACCAATAATTGCCGAAGTGGGGTAGAGACGGCCAATAGCTTTCTCTCTCACCTTCTGACTTGGTCATTCACTAATGTGGACAGGTCTTTTTGATCATCCCCAGAGGAGCCAGGTTTACACACCTTTCATTATAAGAATAATTAGTGTGCTACAAAGTACAAAATGTTGGATCCATTTTCTTCTCCTTGCATTCTGCTATCAAAACCAGGTACCTGGCAAGCAAGTCTTGAAGATTAAAGCAGCCTACAATTCATGAACACCAACTCATAGCAGCAGCTCAGCCCCCAGAGGCAGGTAGAAAGTCTTCAAGGCTGATAAAATATGTAGGCAGCAAGTGGCATGTCAACTCAAACAAGTCTAGCTCTGCCTGTTTCAGCTTGACATTATAAAGGTGAATTGTCTGAATCGTGAAAGGGCGAGTGGTATTAACCTTAGGACCAGAAGGATGGCGGCTCTTGGAGAGCAGCTGGTACATAAATCTCTGCTGGTTGAGAAGTAGAAAGATACTTAATAGAAGGGTAATTGAAGGATTTCTCCCCTCCACCAAACTTAGTTAGTTTGGCCAGTGTCAGTAGGAATTATTTTACTCCCTCTCCAGGGCAGGGCCAGCTTCTATGGTGTAACCAAAGGACATTCTAGTGGCTGGCTGCCTGCACTAGACTTGGCCCTACTTCTCTGCCTTCTGAAATTCCCAACAGGAGACTCAACTTTGAGATCAAGGTAGCATTAACTCCAGAGGCAGCTGTTATAATGCACAGTGATATTTGGGAGTTAGTACTCATTAGCACCACCACACAGATTGATTTATCAAATTAGTTATAACCCTTCTGAGAGCAAGCACTTTGAAATCTTAAAAAAAGTCAGATCAGGAAGGAGCTTTAGAAGACATCTAGTGTGGGTCTTATTCTGTGTTTGTGGAACTTAAGGCCCAGAGAGGTTCAGTGGCTTATTCAAGGTAACTAGCAAATCAGTGGTAGAGTTGGAGCTGGAACCCACGTTTCACTGGGTAATTGTTTCTAGAATCATTGAGTGTAAACCTCTTATTTACAAATGAGGGCACCAAGTTCCACGTGTGAGAAGAGACTGGCCAAGCCTGAATACCAACCAGATTCCCCAAATTCACATCCAGTGGTCTTTATATCAAACTTTCCCTTTTTTCACATCCCCAGGGCTAAAGGGAGATGATGAAGTAAAGGGTGGATGACTAATTTGCTTTTTGGCACATATTCTATTGATCCATCAGCAAGTATTGAGAGCCTTCTAGGTACAAAGTGCTTCTGCCACTTTGGGTAATAAACAATGAGCAAGTCAAGGGAAAGAGAAGGTGAGTGTATCCTAAAAGTAGGGCAGACGTGGAATGATTGGACACAAGGATGATTCTTGCAAAGAAGCCCAGAAAAAGATCATACAAAGCCCCAGGGCATGGCCTCTTCTCTCTCTCCTTACCCAGTGACCTCACCCATTCCCTCCCCAAGAGAATAAATTCAGATTAGCTATCACAGTCTTGGTAATCCTCTCTAGAGCCTGGTTGAAGGGTAGATGATAGGGCTGGCAAGCAGGGCTGTGAGTAGCTTAAGTTCCCTTTGGCCTCCTCTTAGTTAGGGCAGGACCTGATGAGGATTTTTCCTGAGCATCAACTGTGGACCAGACTCATGTGCACAGATAATGTATTATCCTACTAGTTCTTACAGCAATCTCCAGAGGTAGAAATTATCACCCCTACTGTACAACTGAGGAAATCTGAGGCCAGAGAGGTTAATTTTCTTGTCTGACTTAGATTCAGACCTATCTGGTTGCAAAGCCAGGCTCTGCCCACTTGACCTCGGGCCCTCTCCATGTCACCAGGTACCCTGACAGGATGCAAAACTTTTCATGATCCAAGCTGTTAGCTCTTTTTTAAGCTGCCTTCTCTGAAGACACCTCCCATAATCTGGATTATGCAAAGAACACTTTTTTCTCTCTTAGTCTCCTTTTCATCCACGTGGAGGTCAGCCACCTGTGAAATTGAGTCTCCACAGCTGGACAGGGTGAAGATTGTGGCAGAGATGGAGGCCAACTTCCTGGAGTAGAGGAGTGGGGCTGGAAGGTCACATTTGGAAGACGGTTTGCTCCGCTGACCGTTGGCTGTCCTTACAGGTCTGGAGTGCAGCTTTGACTTCCCCTGTGAGCTGGAGTATTCCCCTCCACTGCGCAACCTTGGGAACCAGAGCTGGTCCTGGCGCCGCGTCCCTTCCGCGGAGGCCTCCCAGATGGACCTGCTGGATGGGCCTGAGATGGAGCGTTCCAAGGAGATGCCCAGAGGTAAGGGTAGAGGCCACTGCAGTGTCCTGGACGGGCCAGGATGGGGCTGGGATGTTTAGTTCTGTTTGAAATTTTGAGGCTTCTCCACCCCTGTTCTATCATGTTTCCTTTGAAACCTGTTTTTAATATCTGGGCCTCTCCATGGCTTGGGCTGTACAAGGAAGAGGAGAATGCACGTCCAATTTCAAGATCAATCCAACCCTTTACTCTCTTATCAATTAAAGGAAGTAGGATTTTATAGCTCTTTCATGTAGATTTCCCAATGTAAGATGTAGAAGAAAATGTTAATCTGTTTGTTCATTTGGAATGGGGTGGCCAGTTAAAACGCAAGACACCAGTTAAGTTTGAGCTTCAAGTGAACAACATATGATTTTTCAGTATAAGTATGCCTCATGCAATATTATTATATTATTATTCCAATTATACTAAAAAATTCAAATGTAATGAGAGTCCTACATTTTTTATTTGCTAAATCTGGCAATCCTCATTTGGAAGGTGTTGTGTAACTGAGTTAAATGTTAGTGTCAAAGCCAGTATTCAGACTGTGTATTCGCTCTGCAAGGTGCTTCCAGTAGTTCTGAACTGTTTCTGAACATCCTCTTCTGAATTATCAGGATTGAAAAATGTAGGCTCAGGGTAAGCAGTAGGTGCTTGTTAAATATTTGCTGAGTTTTTAGAGAGAGATGTGGAGGCACTAAGCCCTAGTCCTGCCTCAGGTCTCTTTAAGGCAGTGGTCCCCAACCTTTTTGGCACCAGGGACTGCTTTCGTGGAAGACAATTTTTCCAAGGATGTGGTGGGGGAGGGGAATGGTTCAGGTGGTAATGCGAGTGATGGGGAGCAGCAGATGAAGCTTTGCTCGCTGGCCCGCCACTCACCTCCTTCTGTGCAGCCCGGTTCCTAACAGGCCGTTGATTGGTACTGGTCCATGGCCAAAGAGTTGGGCACCGCTGCTTTAAGGCAAATCTTAGAGCTCCCAATTCCTTGGACCCAGAAAACTCGACTGACCCAGTATTGACAGCCTATGTTTCTAACTTTGAGGAGGAAATTGTAACTGCCACAGTACTCGACTTTCAGGACATTCCGAGTAGTGCTTGCAGTTTGCAAAGCCCTTCCAACTGCACTGTCTCAGTGGATTCCCATTTTGTGAGGGAGTCAGGCCCGATGGGAAAGCTAGGGCTCAGAGAGGGCAAGTGACTTGTTAAAGATCAGCTTACACACGTGGGTCCAGGTGTAGATGCTGCCATGTTGAGTCACAGACAAGAATACGTTCCACCTTGTCTTGTTTCTGTCTTTGTAGCAAAAGCTATGGTGAGAGCCTGCTGTGGGGCCAGTGCTCAGGCAGATGCTCTTGGGAAACTAACAGGGACAGGGCTCAAGTAAGCTCATGGACTAATAGCTAGTAACCAATGCTCCCAGGCTTCTACATCAATCTGGAACCCTGAACTGTGAGGCACCTTTCTTTTCTACACACTCTCCCATGCTGACCTTTTCTATTTTCATGACTCTCTTGAAATTTCTTGACTTCTATATATATTTTGAGCTGCTTTCATCTGGATACTGATGTGTAATGTGGGGTGTGTGTTTGTGTAGATGAATGGTTCTTAACCCAATAATGCATTCAAATCTCCTGGGGAACTTATAAAAAATACTCCATAAGCCCTATATCCTAAGATTCTGATTCAGTAGATCTGAGATAGAACCTAGAAATCTATAGATTTTAAAATCTTATTATAAAGTCTAGCATGTACAAAAAAGTAGATATAACATGTATGCAAGGATTAAAGATTACAATAAAATCAGTACTTGTGTTCTCATCACCAAGTGTAGGAATTTGGGTGTTGTCAGTCCCTTTACCACCTCTTCCGTTCCCCACCTAGACCAAAAATCTCTCCCTCTCCCCAGAGGTTACGATTATCCTGCACTGTGTTAATCATTCATTTGCTTTTCTTTGTGGCCTTACCACTTACGTATATAGCCTCAAACAACATATTGATTAGGTTTGCAACCTGTTATATAAATGGGATAATGTTGTTGTTTTGTGATTTGCCCATTTTGATGCATGTAGCTGTGGTTCATTTTATTTTGAATCCATTGCATAAAAATACCACAATTTATCTCTTCCATTGTTGCTAGATATTTGGGTCGTTTCCAGCTTTTCACTATTACCAACACTACTGTCAGCATTTTTGTACGTGCCTCTTGGTGTGTATGCATGTCCAAGAGTTTCCCTAGAGCATTGAACTTGGAGTGGAATTTCTGGGTCACAAGGTACAGCTTCTGTTTTAATAGATAATCCAATGTATTTTCCAGAGTGGTGGCACCAATTTATACTCCCGCGAGTGATGTATTAGTACATCTGGGATTCTACATCCTCACCAGGACCTGGTATTGCCAGACTTTGTCATTTTTGTTCATCTGGTGGATGAAATACAGTATGTCATTGCAGCTTTGATTTCCATGGGACTCTGTCTTATTTTAAAATTGTATAAGTTTCTCAGGTGATTCTGAGGTTTATTGTACTATTGGTGTGGACCCTCTTTCAGGCTTACTCCTATTCAGCCACCCCTAGGGATGTCTCTGGATCCCAGTTCCTAACCTCTAGAAACAGCCCTGGCAGTACATGTAATTTTGGTTGTTGTGGGGTTTTTTAACTGGATAACCATTGAATTGTGATCACAGTTCAGTGAGATCAGGAGAGAGGGACAAGTGGCAATTGTCCACAGACAATGTGATGTCAGACTTTATAACTTTGAAAATCAGTGCTTTTTAAATTTTTAAACAGTTTTTAAAGCAGTGCCAATAGATCGTGTATTGCCGCTCTCTGACTTGTTTCTCCTCCTCCATCCTCTATCTTACAATCTTTGACATCTGCATGTTACACCGACTACTGTGAGAAAAAAAAAAAAGGAAGGAGAGGAGGGGAGGAAGAAATACTCACTTCTCAGTGGTCCTGAGTGTGGAAATATATTGAGGCCTTTATGTTTCTCTAAAGCTGGGTCCCAAGGGCCAGGACATGCACTGAATGTGAACCTTTCCCATTAGATGAATCAGGATTTGAATATCCACTTTTTAGTAAGTGTTGCCAACTTCCACCTCTCTGAAAAATCACTGCTCTTCCTAGCGTGGTGGGATCTCACATCACTGAAGATGATGATGGGAACAACCATGACAAACGCCTCTGTGGATACACCAGTTCACTTTAGCAAATTCTTTAGTGAACAAACACATCCAAACATAACTTGGGGAATCTCACCATTGCCAGATACTTGTGTTTAATTTTTGGGGGTCTAATGGAGGGATCTATACTCACATAGCCTTGATCAGTCTAAGAAACAAGAGACCATCCTCCCAGCTTTTGTAGGGATACTTCTGGAAGGTCACTGAGAGGTACTCAAAATTTCCGGTAACGGACCACTCATTGATTTTTCTGTCAGCTGATTACATCACTAGCTGTTTGCTCCCTGAAGTAGGGTTGCTCCTCATGAAGCAGGCTGATGTATCGTAATATCCCTTGACTTTTAGGGAAAGAGGTGAAGGTGAGGGGAGAGAAAATGACGTGCCCAATCCAGACGGCAGCAAAGCAAGGACCTAACTCTCAACTCTTTAGAATCTCACTTTCTCTGTCATTTTGGCAGAAAGAATACTGTTGGTGGAGATAAGATGGAGGAATGGAGTGCCCTTTAGGGCAGTGTAGTCAATAGAGGGTTTTTTTGTTTTTTTGTTTTTTTAACTCAACATTTATTGGTTGGATGGTATTTAGACTCTAATGCAATATTTCTTGTCAGGGGATATAGAAGGGCCAGAGAAAGGCAGTGAGATAATACCAATCATAGATAATGAACTCTAGGAGTATAAATTCTAAATGATTTTAATTTATGATCCTTGTAGCTGAGAATAATAAGGGAGATGCAATTCAGACCAGCAAGATAATAAAAAGTGATGATCTTGACGGAACACAATATTATAAATTAATAAAATCTTGAGGAATCATCAGGTTGAGGCATTCTATGACTTTTTAAGAAGTGCCAGGGGATTTTAATGTCTACAACTTCCAGTGTTTTGGAATGTAGTCAAGGGAACATATTTTTCTTCTCCAGCAAGATAAGATTTTGATCTCTCGCTAAACACTAGCTTTAAAATGGGAAACACATTAGTAGCTCCTCCCCATAGCCCCTCCCCAATCCCTCACTCATGCATACACTGGGAGAATGGGAGTAGGCTCAGCTGGAAGGGGCTGGCTTTCTCCCTGTGTTAAATCAGCTCTCTTCCAGGGCACTGATGCTCAAGTTTTTGCTTTATTTTTGTTTTGTTTTTGGTGGAGGGCCTGGGTGGAACTCTGCTCTGAGATTTTTTCTGTTTATCTAAATAGTTTAATTTTCAAAAAGGTTGAGAAATACTGTTCTGGAGCTCTGAAATGCCTAACAAGGCTGCCACAGATGACAAGGGCACTGCAATGCCAGAGTGGGGTCATTTAGCCTTTTGGTCCACTCCTGTTGTACCCTTGTGTGTTAGTTTTTTGTAGCTGCTGCAACAAATGGACACAAACTGGATGGCTTAAAACAACAGAAATCAATGTTCTCCTGCTTCTGGAAGCCAGCAGTCTGAAACCAAGTGTTGGTATGTTTGGTACCTTCTGGAGGCTCTGCAGGAGAATCCATTCCATGCCTCTTTCCTAGCTTCTGGTGGTCAATAATTGCTCCTCTCACTTTTTCTGTATAATCAGTCTTTAGCAAAGACCTCTGGTTTTAGAAGGATGTTGAAGCTGGGAGAGCAGTTGGGAGAGAGAGACAAATTGGAATAGAAGAAAAAATGTGATTGGAATCACACATGTACACACGCACACTACAGAACAGAACAATGTTCCTTTCTTTTCACTTGTGTCAAATGGGGTGATCCAAACTGGGCCAGACTGAGACTGTCTATCTATGTCAAGTATTTCCTGGAAGCTCCCTTCCTACGCTGCTCACCGTGTCTACTATGAAGTTTCTGTTTTAAGGCAATGGTCTCTAAACTTTATTATTTACTTTATTTTATTGTACGCCCCATTAGTAAAATATTTCTGAGCACCTCTGCTATGTATGTATTCATCATTTATATGCATACATTTGTTTCTAGCTGTATAATAGTATTGGTAAAGCTTGTTTTGTTTCTTCTTTAAATTAAAGTAAATATAATCTTGCACACACTTTGGAGACCACTGCAGGACATCTGTCCTCTATAAATGGGATTGGACTTCAGGGTTCACTAAGGCATGTCACCCAGCCCCAGAGTCATTGATGTCCCTGTCCCTTTCCAGTCCTTTAAGAAGCCTCCTGGGTAGATTTCTCCCTGTCTGTTCCCCTTCCATCTCCTGAGCTGTGCTGGCCAGGCACTCTCCATCAAGAAGGCCTTGCAAACAGGTTTAGCTCTTGTGGTCTCTCTGAGTCTCAAAGACCATTTAGTCTCCTTTTTTCAGAATCTGTATGGTTTGAAGAGGAAAGAAATCACTTCTTGTCTAAGTGCTATTAATGTACTAACTCACCCTCAAGACTCAAAAGATATTTCTTCCCTGTAGACTACCTGACAGACCTGAGGATCAGGGTTGCAACCAAATGTTTTCTACTGGCTTATCTAAAAAGGTATCTTGGTGGTGTTGTTTACGATGGTGAAAAACTAGAAATCACTTAAATGCTCAAACAATAAGGATTTAATTAAATAAAATATAGTATATCTGAATATTATACAGCTATTATTATATTTATGCTATATAAAAATTTTAATAATATAGGAAAGTATTCAAGCCCTATTATTAGATTTTTTTTAAAAAAGGTTAAACAATGTGTGTTATATAACTCGTTTTGTAAAAGAGAAAATTGTATATGTATATAAGAAAAAAAGTCTATAAGGAAATATACCAACATAGTAGTAGAAGTTATTTCTCAATGACTCAATTATCAGTGATTTTTATTTTCTTCTATGTGCTCTTGGTATTTGAGTCCATAAGCATGTACTACTTTTATAAATAAGATAAAACATGTCATTATTATTATTATTATTATTTTAATGGCTGCACCCCACAGCATGGGAGATCTTAGTTCCCCGACCAGGGATCAAACCTGCACCTCCTGCATTGGAAGCATGGCATCTTAACTACTGGACTGCCAGGGCAGTCCCAACATGTCATTATTTTTTAATATAACAGGATAAAAAACTCTTATTTGAGGCTATATCCTATTGAATTATTTTAGACTTATTTGGGAAAAAAATGTTAACTATTTTCTGCCACAACAACAACCAAAAGCCAGTGGTACGGAATGGGGTGAGATAGACAAGCAGGTGGACAAGCTGGTTGCATTCCTGCCTGCCTGGGTAGGCAGGGCACCAGCAGTTCTCATCAGCTCACAAATCCAGAGCACCCCCCCCCCACCCTGTTTCTGCTGGCTTATCCTTGAAGGGTTACAAAGGGTAACCACTTGTGCATAAGGCTCAGGAACGCACCCAGGGACCAAGGGCAGCATGTGAGCAGGAGAGACGTCAGCATATCCTATTTCAGTTCAATCTTTGCCCCTTCATACCTATCAGAAGGGTTCTGGGTGGTCATGCCTTTCATTTGCACACAACTTCTCATCATACTAGGTCATTTGGGACTATTTGTAGCCTCTTATCCCTGCCCCTCTTCTGGAACTCACCGGGAGAGGTCACATTAGTTCCCTGGTTCTGCTTACAGAAATGTGTCCCTCATCTCCTGAGCAATGAGGTCACTGGGCCTTAGATCTTGACCCTTCGACAAGCTGTGACTTGTGATTCTTTCATCCTAATGAGATTCTGGTGCCAACCTGACAGCTGGAACTTGAGCTCCAGAGAGGAACTTGTCTTAATGAGTTGGCATGCTTTCGGGGTGTCTGGTGAAGTATTTCTTACCTCCCCACTCTTCCAAGGTGTTGCCTCTGCCTTCTGTGGGAAGCCTTCAGTGGGAAGGGATGGATTATGGTTGTCCGGTGAAGATTATGCCCTTCCTTAGCTGAATGTAACACCTTGCCCACAGGGCATGTGGAGTAATAAGGGAAGATGAGAGTTGGAGGGTAAAGGGACCTGGGCCCTCGCCCCAACTCTGCCATAAGGGATGTCACTTTACCTGTCTGGGCTATAGGTTCCTCATTGATAAGGTAAAGGTCTTAGACTAGATTGTCACTAAGGCTATTTCCCACTATCATATAAGACTAGGGGTAGACATATCCCATACAAAGGATAGCCATGTACCTGGCACAAAATTTGTGAGCTACAGAAATCCCACCAGCCTCAAGAGATATACCCATTCCCCAAGATTTACCCATGGCTTCTGGAAGCTGGACAGCCCCATGACTCAAGTCACTCTTCAGACCACAGCATCAAGATGGAGCGTTGCCTCTGGAAACCTATATGGCACCCTAGAGGGGAGAAAGAGGAGCTCCTTGAGAGGCTAGGAAGCCTGAAGAGTATTCACAGAATAGGGCTGTGGGCCAGTGTGGCAGATAAAATGATGGCCACCCAAAGAGGTCCTAATCCCCAGAACCTGTGAATATGTTGCCTTACATGGCAAAAGGGACTTTGCAGGTGAGATTACCCTGGATTTTCCAGATGGGCCCAATGAAATCACAAGGGTTCTAATAAGTGAAAGAGGGAGGCAGGAGAACCAGAGTCAGAGAAGATGTGATGATGGAATCAGAGGTCAGAGAGAGACAGAGGTTTGAAGATCATTTCATTATGTGCTATTTGCATCAATTTTAAAATTCCATTTATACTTTGAATTGTATATTTCCTCACTAAATCAACAATTGGTAATCCCTTACTGAATGCAGGACACTGTGGATTAAAATCTAAGTCGAGGGGACATCTAAAATCAAGGGGGGAACACAGTTCTGCGTAAAGTGGTAGCACGGCAGCTGCTGGTGTTGAAGATGGAAGAAGAGGCCATGAGGAAAGGAATGCAAGCAGCTTCTAGAAGCCAGAAAAGGCACGAAAATGAATTCTTCCTTGACTGTCATCCAGAAGGAACACAGCCCACCAACTCATTTTAGCCTTCTGACCTCCTGAACTGTAAGATAATAAATGTGTGTTGTTTTAAGCCACTAAGTTTCTGATAATTTGTCATAGCAGCCATAGAAAACATGGCTGCAGCTAATACTGCTGGTCTTGAGCTGGTCTTGAGCAAGTTTGGAGGAAAAGTCATATGCTCTTGACTCCCTTACCATTCTGGAAAGGGAAGGGCTCAAAGGACTGGCTGGGCCTTAGAGACACACTTCCTTGTAGCTACTGTAGACGGTGTCCTTTGAGTTATTGCTGGAAGGGCAGTCTGTAGACATCCCCTTCTACAACAGGGCAGACATCTCTGTGGACCAGAAATGGAACAGAAAGAGCAGCAACAGGAGCTGAGGCTACAAGTACACAGCTGCATCTGGGAGTCTGGCTCCTGTGTGTAAGAAGGACTGAAGGTACCCCAGGCTGGGGCCTGGAGAGGGTCATTGCTCAAAATGGGGTAGCTGGGGTGAGGCTACCTCCCCTGTGGAAGAAAGCTGTGATGCTGCCCAGGACAGTGTCTGTGGAGCTCCGGTGTGAGATGCAGCGAAAGTACATGTGCAGGGCCTGTGGTGAGCGGCTGCCAGTCAGGCCTTGGGCTCTGTCTCAAGTGAAACTGGAAAGAGCCATAGTCTGCAAAGTGCTTTTCCATCCACAATCACCTTTGATTCTCACAAAACAACGAGATGGATAGTGTTAGTGTCCCTAACGTATAGGTTGGTAAACTAAGGCTAAATAGTAGGCTTCAGAGAGAGGAAACGGGGTCTTTCTCATTTATTGTGATGTCCCAGGAGCCTGGCCCAGTGCCCAGTATAAAATAGACATTCACTAAATATTTCTTGACCCACAGATGGAAGCGTAGAGGGATGAAGTAAGCTGCTCATCTACAAAGTCTACAAAGCCAGAATGTGGCTGAGGCAGCTCTTGAATTCCAGTTTTGAATTCCAGGCAGTTTTGAATACCAAATTTCATGTTCTTCCTATTATATCAAACTCTTCGTAAAACACAATGTTTCCCAGGCTACTCCTACACAAGACTTACTCTCATTAGATGTCTGGCAGTATTCAGAAGGTCAGGGCATCGTCCACACACCAGTGATGCTGGGGAGACTCCCTCTGTTCCATGACACAACCAGATTATATCCACCGTGGTATCTGGTAAGGGCAATGGCTTCAGAAGGATCTCTGGAAGCCTACTGTCACCCAAGTCCTCTCTGCAGACGGCCAGGGCAAGGAGTGCTGCCTAAGGCAGTCACAGCATGAAGCTTGCCATCTGGGCTACATAGTGACACAATCAGTGTGAGAAGATGGAGTTGGGTTACTGCAACCAGAACTGCTCTCTTGGAAATGTGGGGAGCGCTGTGCTGAGAGTCAGGAGTGTTGTGCTGTCCCAGGCTAGCATGTGAGCTCCGGCCTCAGTTTTTCAATTGGTAAATTGAGTGGGTAGGGACTAGATAGGCTCTAGGAGCATGTGAAGTTGCCTTTCTGATTTCCTACTTCCTCTTATTAAGACCTTTTATTACTGTTATCTGGATTTTTTAGCCTCACTGATTTCTATATATCAAATGGTTCAGATAAGACACATCTTAAAGAAATATGGGCTCTGTTTAAGGAAGGCTATGAACCGCTTGGAATTTATGCTTGAAGAGAGTTGAGGGAAAGCCAAGACCTTGCAAAGAGGAATAAAATAAAATTCTCTTGAATGGGGATAACTACAGTGTAATTCTACTTAGAGCGGAAAGATAATCTTTACTCATTCAAGATGGAGAAAGGCTGGTCTAATGTAAGTCAAAGAGAGATCTGGGGGTCGTTTTATCTCTGTGGCTCTCTTTCCTGACTTGTTATAAAAATCAATGGGAATAATGCACAAGAGACCACTCTGTAAACAGGAAAAAGGCATATAGTAGAATAACACGTAGCCCAGCCTAATAGCAGTCATCCTGGCCATAGCAGTCCAAAGCAAGGGGTGCCGCTCTGTCTTTATTTAAGACTCTTGACCCTAAAAGGCAGGAGACTTATTTGGCCCAGGTATCCATGGATAGCATATTTAGGACTTTTGGGACATGACAAAAGAATTTTCTGCAAAGGACTGAGCACATTTTCAAATCTAGTGTCTAGTTCTCCCATTGAGGTATTGGTAAGGACTTTTCACCTGGTTGCTATCATGGTAGTCTAGGTTGTTCTTTTCTTTTTTTTTTTTTTTCAAATCTCTTTATTGGAATATAATTGCTTTACACTGTTGTGCCAGTTTTTGAGGTACACCAAAGTGAATCAGCTGTATTTATACATATATCCCCATATCCCCTCCCTCCCGCGACTCCCTCCCACCCTCCCTATCCTGGCCCTCTAACTCATCACCCATCATCGAGTTTATCTCCCTATGTTATGCAGCAACTTCCCACTAGCTATCTATTTTACATTTGGTAGTATATATATGCCAGTGCTACTCTCTCACTTCATCCCAGCTTCCTCTTTGCCCCCCCACCCCCGTGTGCTCAAGTCCATTCTCTACATCTTTATCTTTATTCTTGCCCTGTCACTGGGTTCATCAATACCATTTTTTCTATGTTTTTCTTATCTAAAGCATTATGATTTATTTTGATTCTTTCCACTTCTTCCTTTAGAATTTTTAGTACTAATTGCTAGTCACGCTTAATCAAAACACACTTTATTGGATATCAGTTCTTTCTTAGCTGATTTTTGTGGAAGCTGTTATTATTTGGAAGTATGCTGGATTTACTTGATTTACTAGGCTACTTGTTAATGAAACTGGCTGCATGCATGGCGTGGCAGCTCCCTGTGTCTCTGTTGTGGAGTACCCTGACCTGTACTTGTGTTCTCTTTGGCAACTGTCTTCTCTCTGATGTGATTGGCATTCTCTGCACCGGGAAGCAATGGAAGAGGTATTTGAAATATTATGCTGGCAATAAAGAACTATTTACTCCTTGTAAATAAAATTAGAACGGTCTAAAATGAGAATGCCTCAAATGAGAATGGTCTTCTCTTTCTGAGGTAGATGGAATCAAATTCACTTCTGCAGCAACGGCATGGGATGCTCCTGTTCAATACCTTCCCCTCCAACATTGCTTGCACTCACACACATACAAAATGTTATTCAGGTATCGCTCCTGAGACTACATACTCTGCCTCTCCTAAGAATCATCTTTCCTCATTATTAAGACCGTGCATTTATACCCAAAACTCTCCATTCCAACAGCAGTATGTACTTAGGGAGCCGCCGAGTGTGGGAGGAATCAGTGCATTTGCTGCTGTCCCTCCCACATCCAAACTCTTAACACAGGTGCTTCCCTATTTAGTCTTTAACTATAAATTATATCAAAAACATTGAGCATATTAAAAAAATAGAGCAATCGAAATAATTAATGCCTTCAAAATGAAGAAGTGGGAGAAGGTAAGAGTCTCAATTCTTTAGGCTTGGCAACCCTCCCGAGGTCAACTGTGATTGTCCAGCCCCCACATGAGTGCTTCATTCCTTCCTCTTAATTTTTCCATCCTTGCTTTTCCCTCTGTCTTCTATTCTTGTGTCCTGTGGCCCTCTTCCCTCCTCAATCTCTATTTCTCTTCAAAAGCGAGTGCGTCCTTTGCATCTACAACTCTGGACATAGAAGAGGCAGGATTAGCAGGATGAGTTGTCACAGAGACTGGAAGTGGGCTTCCCCTACCAATAAAGGCAAATTCAGGCCCGATGCCTTTCATGTGACACACGTACAAGGATACATTTGAGAAACATTGCTTGCTAGAGAAACAAGAAAGTTTGGCAAATTCTGGAAGTCTTGTGCTCCATGAGGAAACAATTAAAATTAAAACCTCACGTAAGAAAACAATAAGCTGAGTCAATTGGCTTCTTTACCTCTGAGGTCAAAGTCAAGATGGAAAGTCAATGTTCTTCAGAAGGGAACCAGGTGCTTAGATGGTGTGAAAGAAGGATCCCTAACGAGTCCTGTCTTTCAGAGGGATTTAGAAATTGAGTTTCTGCAGGAAATGTAATTAGCATTTCATTTCCCAACACCTCTATCAGAGGCAGCAACAGCCCACAACTTTTTAAAAATTCACGCTTTCATAAATGCATACATAAAGTCATTGAGTCCATTTACCCTGGAAAAGGAAAAGAAAAAATGAAGTGAAAGTAGAGGAGAAACAACCAAAAGCCATGAGATTGATAAGGAGCTTTCCTATGAACATGTTGAACCAGATCAAGAAAATGACTTAGCCTGCATCAAGAAGGGCTAAGGTTGAGGGGAGGGAAGGCAGCCCTGGGACCAGCTAAGCTATATGGCTCCTCTGTGTGAATTTGAAAAAGTTGCCTTCACTGGGTGAAGGAATCAGGAAAAGATGCCTCTTTTGGTTGGGTCCAGCCAGTGCTAGAACTCGTAGCTTGACAAGCAGAGCACGAGCTGAATCTCAGCCCCACCTGCCCCCTCACTTAACATATTTGTGCAGGGCATAACCCACCCAACTGTATACAAGGACCCTGTCAGTGATTACTAAGGGCTTACTTTATGCCAAGCACTTATCGAACTCTGCCTTATATGATTCTCACAGTAACCCTGTGAAATATTCAGAAAAATAAATATCCATGTTTCAGACTAATAAAGTAAGATTTGAAGAAGAAAGAGGAGGCAGGATTTCCAGCTATGGCCAAGCGAAGGGACTGGCAAATTCTCTCCCCAAAAAGCAACTGTGAAGCTGGACTAAATTGACAAAAACAACCATATGAGTGCTCTGAATATTGGCCAAATGAATATAACAATCTGAGAAGTATTCATGCTTAAGAAACTGTTGAACTTCTGTCTTTCCTGCAGTGTGTGGTTGCAGATAAGACCCAGGTAAGAACCGTGGGAGTCTGTGGCATTCTGACCTGGTGCTTCTACTGTCTACCTAACTCAGTCAACACAGAGGTCCTTACAAAGTAGGGTACGCCATAAAGACCAACAGCTTCTATGCCACACTTGAAGGGGGCTCACTTGATTTGGAGGAGGAGGTAGAGTACATGCCTGGCAGTGTTGTAGGTGAAAGTGAAAACCTATGACTCAACTAGCTTGAGACTCTCTCATGGTTGGTTCAGGCATATTCATGACTGAGACTATGTGTATTCCCAGATGGGAAAGAGTCCAAGCTAGCCACAAGTCTCTGGTCAACCCTAGGACTGTGGGTATACGCAGAGGAGACATCAGCAGCCCAGGCACTAAGTGAACTTTTTTACCCACACACAGATCTATTGGCAAAAGACAGAAGTTTTACTGGTTCAAAGTGTCTGAGCACGTTCTTTGTCCAAATATCTGCAGACCACTAAGCTACACACAAATGACCCATAGGAAGCCAGGATGAAAAACTAAAATAAGAACTTTAAAAAAAACTGAGCAGAGAAATCAGCAGTCATACATTGTAAGGAAGATGGATTTCATAGATGTAGCTCAGCCAAGTGATTAAACAAAGAAACTAACTTAAGAAAACAAAACAAAACAGCAAAAACAAAAGGATCATCAACAATCTTCAGGGAAGAAAATTAGAATCCAAAATTGCTACCAGACCTGCCTCACAATAAATATGAAAGTAAGACCTTCAGCGTGAAATGAAATTATAGTAGGAGATAACTTGGATCCACAGGAAGAAATGAAGACCACCAGAAATAGTAAATATGTGAGTTAGTATAAAAGACTCAATAAATATGTTTTTTAAAAATTTTTTCTTAACATTTTTGAAAAACATAAAAACTTATGGGATAAAACTAAAAAAAAAAGATGCTTAGAGAGAAGAGAATAGCTTTATATGCTTATATTAGAAAAGAAGAAAAGTCTCAGAAAGAAGGAAAAGAAAATCCAGGCATGCAGAAGAAAAAAATAAAGATTAGAACAAAAATAAATAAAATAGAAAACAGAAAACAATAGTGAGAATCAATGAAACCAAAAGTTGGTTCTTGGAAAGAGCAATAAAATTGACAAAACTTTAACTGGACTAACCATGGGGAAAAGAGAAGGCACAGCAAATTACCAAAATCAGCAATTCAAAAGGGAATATCACTACATACCCTAAAGGAATTAAATGAATATGAAGAAATATCATAAATACTGTTTACAGTATTACAAGTTGTCAATAATCTGGACAACTTGGATGAAATGGACAAATTCCTAGAAAGACACACGTTATAATAACTAATTCAAGAAAAAATAGAAAAATTTGAACACACCTCTAACAAGTAAACAATGTGAATTAGTAATTATAAATCTTCCCACAGAGAAAAGCCCAAACCTAGATGTCTTCACTGGGGAATTCTATCAAATATTTAAAGAACAAATCGTGCTAATTTTTCATATGCTCTTTCAGAAGATAGAGGAATGAATACTCCAACCCACCCTATAAGACCACTCACTTTTCCCTGATGCTAAAGCTAGAAAAAGACATCACAAGGAAAAAAACACACCAATATCCATTGTGAACATAGATACAAAAAGCCTTAACAAAATAAGCAAATAAAATTTAGCAACATATGAAAAGGATGATACTATGATCAACTGGAAATTATCCAAGAATATAAGGTTTAACATTCACAAAGAAAGTAATGTAATACACTACACTGATAGTATAAAGGACATAAACAATATGACCATCTCAATAGAAATAGAAAAGGCATTTGAGAAAATCTAACATCCATTTGTGATAAAATCTCTCTACAAACTGGTAATAGGGAGGAACTTCCTAAACCTGCTAAACAGCATCTATGAAAAACCCATATCTAGCAACATATCTGATGAAAGACTGAAAGCTTTCTCCCAAGATTGTGGACAAGGCAAGAATCTCTGCTTTCATCACTTCTGTTCAACATTGAACCTTACTAGTGCAATAAGGAAGAGAAAGGAAGATGAGAGAAGGAGGGAAGGAAGGAAGGAAGCAAGGGAAGAAGGGAGAAATTAAAGGCAAACAGATTGAAAAGGAAAAAAGAAAATTTTCTTTATTGCCAGGTAACAGGATCCTTTATTTAGAAAATCCAAAAGAATTCACATAAGAAAGCAAAAGCTATTAGAACAACAGCAACAAAAAATGTATTTAGGAAGATCACAAGATATAAATTGATATACAAAAATTAATTATATTTCTATGTTCTAACAACAAACAATTCCCAGAGGGAATTAAGAAATCAATTCAAATGATAAAAGAATCAAAAAGAACAAAATATTTAGGAATAGATTTAACAAAAGTGTAAACCTTGCACACTGAAAATTACAGAGCATTGCTGAAAGAAATTAAGGGATAATATAAACAAAAAGAGAGACCTTATATTTTCATGGATAGGAAAACTTAATAGTGTAAGATGGCATTACTCACCAAATTGATCTGTAAATTCAATGCAATCCCTGCCAAAATCCCAGCAGGCTTCCTTTTCTTTTCTTTTCCTTCCCTTCCCTTCCCTTCCCTTCCATTTCCTTCCCCTTCCCCCCTCCCATCCCCCCTCCCCTTCTCCCTTCCCTTCCCTTCCCTTCCCTTTTACCTTTTCTTTCCATCCTTTCTTTAGCTTAAAATCTATATGAAGATGCAAGGGATCTAGAATATATGACATTTTTTTTAAAAGAGGAAGAAAAATTTGGAGGATTTACATTATCTTCCTTCAAAACTTACTATAAAGCCAAAGTAGTAAAGACAGTGTGATATTGGGGCAAGGAGAGGCATGTATATTAATGGAACAGATCTGAGAGTCCAGAAATAAATCCTAACAGTTATGATTAGTTAATTTTTGACAACGGTGCCCAGGCAGTTCAACTCAGGAAAGGTAGTCTTTTCAACAGACAATGCTGGGGTAACTGAATATTCATATACAAAAAACAAACTTAGACCCCTACCTCAAACCATATACAAAAATTAACTCAAAATGAATATGGACCTAAATGTGAAAGCTAAAACTGTACAGTTTCTAGAAAAAAAAAAAAAAAAAGGATTATATCTTTTACCCTGATTTGGGAAAATAGTTCTTCAATATGACACTAAAATCACAATCAATAAAAGAAAAATTGATAAATTGTACCTCAACAAAATGTAAAACTTTTGTGCTTAGAGACACCATTAAGAAAATGAAATAAGCCACAGTGGGAAATATTTGCAAATTATATATTAATAAAAGATGTGTATGACTCTTGCAATTCAATAATAAGCCTAAAAATCCAATTAAAAATGAGAATCAGGCCTTTATCACCTTCTGAGATGGCCCACACTATCTTTGGAATGTGTTTCTCTCTAAATAAACTTCTTACCTATCACTTTTTCTCTCACTGAATTCTTTCTGTGATAAGACATCAAGAACCTGAGCTTCATTAAGTCCTGAAACCAGCTGTCCAGTTTTCCCAGCACCACTTACTGAGGAGACTGTCTTTTCTTCATTACATATTTTGCTTTCTTTGTCATAGACTAAATGACTGACTGCTACCAGGACTGCCTTAGAATATACAGTTGACCCTTGAACAACGTGGACATCAGGCGTGCCAACCCTTCCAGCAACTGAAAAATACATGTATAACTTTGCTTTTGGCCCTTCCTATTGGCAATTCTGAGTTCCTGGTTCAATCAAACATGGATCCTGTAATATTGTAGGACTCCCCTGGTGGTGTAGTGGTTAAGAATCCACCTGCCAATGCAGGGGACACGGGTTTGAGCCCTGATCCAGGAAGATCCCACATGCTGCGGAGCAACTAAGCTGTGTGCCACAACTACTGATCCTGCACTCTAGAGCCCGTGAGCCACAACTATTGAGCCCACGTGCCACAACTACTGAAGCCCACATGCCTAGAGCCCATGCTCCACAGCAAAAGAAGCCACCGCAATGAGAAGCCTGTGCACCATGACGAAGAGAAGCCCCCACTTGCCGCAACTAGAGAAAGCGAGTGCGCCACGATGAAGACCCAATGCAGCCAATATATACATAAATTAATTAATTAATTAAAAAAATGAGAGTCATATTATCCACTTCAAAGGGATTTGGTGAAAATTAAACAAGATAGTGCACTAAAGCTCTCTTTTGGCACAGTGTGTGGCATAGAGTGAATAATAAATGGCAGTGATAGTTATGCTCAGAAAAGTTATCACTATTTTATAAATAAACAGAGAAGGTAAGGAACTGGCCCAAGAGCACTCAGGGTATAAGCAGCAGCATGAACCAGGCTCCAGCTTGCAGTGCCCAGGAGAATTTAAAAAGTTTCACAGTGAACTTCACATTGGGTGAGTGAAAGGTGCTCCTTTGTGCCATCCCATCATTCAAAGTGACCAAGGATGGAGCCACCTCTAGTATTCCTGTTCCATCAAGTTCTGCTATTAGGGGAGGTGGGGGAGAGAGAAAGAGGAAGAAGCAGCCGGCCTTTAGTGGGCAACTCTCATGGTCTCATGGTTCTCACTCTTTCCCTCACTTGATTTTCATTAATTGTTTAAACATTATTATAGTTCACTGTCATTCGTATTTGGAATAGAGAAAAATTGGAAGCTACTTTAAATGTCTGTTAATAAGGACTGGCCATTAAATTAACTAGGATTTAACCATAACAAATTTAATTACAAAATTAATATATACTTGTGAAAAAATTTGGATAGGTATATGTACTGACATGGAAATATATTGATATATATATATAGTTAAATGAAAAATGTAGGTTGTAAAGCACTGTGAGTATTTTGGCCTTATTTGGTTTATATGTGTTTATTTATGTATAGAAAATATCCTGGAAGCATGTATATCAAATCATTATCACCAGTTACTTCTGGAAAGTAGGATCTTGGTTGAAGAGCCAAGGGGATGATACATTTTTGTGTCGTCAGAATTTTTCATATATTTCTTTTGTAACTAAAAATGAAAGAACTATTTAAATGCTTTTATTTAAAAATTTTTATTTTTGTCTCATTAAAAAAAGAAAAAGTTACTTAAAGTCACACAACTAGTAAATGTCACACTCAGGATTTGAACCCAGGATCAGATCTATGCCTTCTTCACCATACCATTCTCCTTTAGAAGGAACCCCGATGAGAAATTAAGAAGTGCTTCCTAAGCATAAGACTGTGAATCTGATTCAGTTATCAAAAGACATCTCAGATTCTCCTATTTGGGAAATGCTGGAAAATGAGTAGTGGTCTCGAATGGTTCAGGAAGGTGATGAGAGCCTTGTGAAGAAACAAGGGCATTGACCAAGTGAATCCTAGAAGCCCCTTTTGTATTCTTTTGTGATGCAACAGAATAAGGAAACACCAATATGTTGATAGTATCAAATTAGGTAGCAAATTTTCAAAGCACCGAGGGAAAAAGGGATCCTAGAAACGACAGTCTAGTAATTCAATCCCTGTTAAAATAGTGGAACAAATATTAAGAGGAAAAAAATACTATCTAGGATAATGAAATTATGAGCAATAAGCATTATGGGTTTTAAAAGAACAAATCATGCCAGACAAAGTTGATTGCTTTTTTGATTAGTAGACTAAGGGGATAGAGTAGATGTAATATATCTTGATTTTAGCAAAAGGTTTGATAGTGTCTCGTGAAATTTTACTCAGGAAATTAATTGAAAATGGCCCAGAGATGAGCACTGTTGCGTGAACTTCAGTGTGGTGGCAGGACAGCAGAAGGGAATGAGAAACGGCGATGTATCATAGTGGGGAGATGTGGGGTGGGGAGGTTCAGGTTAGGGGTCAGTTCTATTTAATTATTTCATTACTTCTCAGGAAGAAGAGGAGGCAGCTCTTACGTGAGTGAAATTTATATTATGTCTTATCTGTGTGCTTTAATGAAAAAATCCTTTGAAAGCTAGCAAGTGTACCTGGTTTCCAATCTCAGGTGTAGCCTTGGTCTGGGTCCCAGAAGAAGCCCTATGAATGCAAACAATATCATGCAGTCCCATAATGAATTTCAGCTCCAATTCTGAATGACGAGTTAAATATAATGGCCTTAGCCAAGAGCCCTACCTATCCTTGTCACCATGCCCTCATCCTGCATAATCTCCCTCTCAACTCCTAATACCTGGGAGCCCTCCAACATCTTGGAGCCCAGCACTCACCCCTAAAATCAGCTCTCAGTGCCTACTATGTGTCAGGCCCATGGTAGATGTAAAGGATAAAGAATGTCATAAATGCGTAAGACATACAGGATAGTTCATGGTTTAGAGTAGGTGACAGACACATTAAACTCATGTGATCACTGCTGTAATCAAGTTTAAAGAGCATTCTATGGAAAATTAGAGGAGGCTGAGAGTAACATTAGATGGGGGAGAAGGGGAATTTGGAAGAGCTAAAAGTTGCTGAGGCCAACTTCAAAAAGGAGGTGCTATTTGACCAGAGGCTTAAAAATATATTAGGTAAGATGGGAAAGGAAAGGGCAAATCAGCCAGGGAATGGGGACCAGTTACCCAACCTCTGTAATTGATCCGTAAAATTCTAACAGTAATCATATCAACCCTAAGTGTTGTTAGGAGGATGAAGTGAAGGGTCATCTGTATACAATACAGTGCTGTGCGGAGCACAGAGTAGAGGTTCAAGAGTTGGAAGCCATTATGTTGCTGCTGATGGTTGGGGGCAAGGGGCAAGGTGGGGTGGGGTTGTGGTGGGACGCAAGGATGGAAAGATGTTTAGAACCAACTTGTAAAGAAGGACCTTAAAGACACATTAAGGTATCCAGACTTTATAAGGCAGACGATAGGAGAACATCAGTGGGCTTTAAACAGAGGAGGTAACTTGGCCAGACCTTGTTTTACCAAGATCAGTCTGATAGTGATGGAGGAAGAATATAAGGAAAGAGTGGACAAAACAAGGCCAGGTAAGAGGCTACTCAAATACAAATGAAGACCCTAACTGGGGCAGCCCCATTGGGAGTAGGAAAAAGGCTGTGAATCTGAGGTCTGTCTTGACAAATGAAGGAAAGAGAATCAATATTAACTTGATTGTATGGTTTCAGCAGCTAGATATTTTGTAATGCCATTATCTGAAAACTGAAGCTCTGAAATGGAAAGAGCAGATCACGAGTTTGATTTTCTATCATCCCGTGGAAAGTTTCTCTGGACTTATGCAAATCACGGCTCTGAACTGTGGTGAGAATGCCCTTCCATCATTATTATCCTTGCTTGTAGAAGTGAGATTTTAATAGGCTGACACTGAGCTGTCTCTCCCAGCTCTTGGAGACATTGGCAATAGGAGTGGTATTGTAGGAGAAACATCCCGGGAGATTTCACCTGGGAAAGAACTGGAAAAACTATACTAATCAGGAGGAAGTAAATGAGGAACTAAGAAAGCAAGGGAGTTCCCAGAGATATTACCCTTCTTCCTTTTTTTCCTCTTACTTTTTTGTTTCAACAAACAAAGAGACATTTTCAAAAGCCCCTCTCAGGGTATTTTCAGTATGGAGCCATTTCATTATTTCTCTATTTGATGCCTAGGCAAACACAAGAAAGAAGCATTATAAATATCCTGGCCTGAAACACCAGGTTATAGACTAGACCTATTTGCTGTGATTTCCCCGCATTGTTACATGTGGAACCAAGTCTAAACTTTCACAACCCCTGATGTCCAGTGTTGTCCTATGCTTTCCTTTAAACATTAAACAAAAGAGAATGAAAAATAGCTGAAGAGACTGGCTGATTCATTGAACCCTCTTGTGAGAAGATATTCAATATGTTTTAGATACATGACACATCTGTGAGTCACCCGAAATACATCCAGTCCTCTTGAAATGGTCCTCATGAGGTTAAACTCAATAGAGAGAAATTACTCCAGCACAGCTGTCGTCACTGCCTGTGCTCTTTCTTGGGTAAAAGTTGCTGAGAGAATGGGGGAGGGAGTGACGGAAGATGTTGATAAGGAGAAGAGAGGGAGAGCAATCATTTTTGGACCAAGGATTTTCTTTCTCTTAAAGCTTTGACTGATTATGTTTACTTTGACTCACCTGAAGTGATTAATAAGAGCATGGCTTCATGAAAGAATTTTGTGTCAGTGTAATCAAGACATTTTTACTTAAACTTTTTTCAATGTCCCCAAGACATAATCACTAGGTCATTTTGGAATCATGTTTTATGGTTGCTTGGAAGATGAATATTATGAGTTTGAATGGGGGAAATTAGGCCCACAGTTTAGTCTGCTCTGATTTGTGAATTGCCCTTTCAGGAAATACAGTGGTAGTTGAACACGGGGTTATGGAAAGTCAGTGTTGTTCAGAGAATGTGTACAGTGGAGGGAGTATTAGTCTAACAGTCAAACTTTCTATGAGTCCCTGTACGAATATGCGAATTTCTGGTTTCTTGTCAATCATCTAACAGCTCTCCAGCACTTAGTATCTACTAGACACTCTCATAGGCCTAGCGGGAAATACATAGCAGTGTAAAGATATGTTACTTTTTCCAAGGAGCTTGTATTTTCGTTAAACTAAGTCACAAACTTGTGGCCAGTGTTTAACTGTATTGTAAAAGTTGGCACACAATTTCCTCTGGGGAAGAAACTGTCTTTATTTGGAAAAAAAATCTTCATATAAATTGCTTGAGGGATAGATAGCAGTTCTATAGTCATGGATGTCCATGTGTTCTTATGAAAATAATGATAGGACATTTCCTGAAAGGAGAGAGGTGAGAGAGGACCGGTGAAACCATCTTTGATAGTTTCCTACTGGAGGAGTGGTCAGAGGACTGTAGGAGCTGGCATGCCTAATGTTCATTTTGAGGTCATTTATATTCCTCTGATGTAAAATCCTTCTCTGAATTTATTGTTATGCCTGCCTACAAACTATTGTTTTGTAGTAACACACAAATTGCCTTATATAAGTGGTCTTTTTTGATGGAACTCAAGGAAGGGGTCAAGTTTCACCTTGGGGCCAATTTGTTATAAAACAAACATGACATTGGCACAAATGAGACAATCGATGAATTTGAAGCCAGAAATGTCCATGAGCACTTGGGAATTTTGGAAATCTTAATGAGCATTTGAAAATTTTTAACTTTCACAAAGTATGGAATTAGAGGTTTAAGCTCATCTTCTCTAAACCTCAAAGGGCAGGGAAGCAGGCCCCAGTTGACTTTTAGATGGCATATGCATTGTAAAGACAGCTATAAAAGACATAGTTTAAAACCCACTACATAAGTTAAGACTTCAGCAGATAAGGGCTTTTCTTACGTTGGTCTCTGTTAGACCAAAGTTTCCTGCTTTGCAGATTCTAAATGATGCAGAACAGTCATTTCGTAAAGTGTGTAAGTAGAGTGTAGTGTGGTTACAAGGACCATGGAGTCAAACTGCTTGAGTTCATGTCTTGGCTCCATCTTTATTAGCTGTATGACCTTGGGAAAGTTACTTTATTTCTCATAGGCACAATGCAAATAAAGAGTCCTACCTTACAGGGTTATTGTGAGGATTAAATGATGAGTACATGGCAAGCCTTAGAACAGCACCTATTAGTCCTAAACAATCATTGTTCTTTCTGTTGTTAGAGTTCAAAGGGATTTCACATTCATGTGTCCTCACAACATTGCCATAAACTATTCTTATCTCAATCATAGAAATGGAAACATTTGTTTATTCATTAAATGAGAATATAATGAGCCAGACAGTGTGGTGGGTCTTGGGGATACATCCCAAATTGCTGAATCACTGCAAAATTAATTTATCATCTGTCAAATGGAACTAATAATTATACCTATTTGTAGGACTATGATGACATTTCTATGAGTCAATGTATATAAAATCCCTAGTCCAGTGATTAATACTCAATAAATACTTATGTCTTTCCTTTCTCTCCGTAACTATGTGACCAAGAGCAAGAGACGAGCAGGGGGGCAGTGAGTGCTTTTGACCACATAGGAAGAGGCCCCCTGTGAGGGCTTCGTGGGAGAGGTCGACCAAATGAGAAGAGGTAGGGATGCATCACAGTTTCAGTCAGGGCAACGTGCAATCTAGTTCTTCTCTGCCTTTATGGCCAAAGCAGTACTTCCAGGTGGGGGTCGGGAAGGGCTGTGTAATCACATTCAGGAGACAAGAAAAAAATAATGGAAATGAAGGAAACCCCAAAGAGAAGATCAGTGCACTTGGTGCAGCTGCGTACACTCTTATCTACAGGGAAGGTTCCAGCCTTCCTGGCTTCCTCCCTGATGCCTCTGTCCATGCTTTTACCTCATCTCTTTGCCCTCCTTCTCCCCTCTCCCTTGGCCCTATCTCTATTTCTTCTCTTTTTCTTCTTCCCAGTTTTCTCCTGATTTTCTTTATCTCCCTTTTGCTTTCACTTCCTCCTGTATATTTTACTTCCTCATCACACCCCATCTATTGGAAAGAAAGAGGGGGCAGCATCAAGCATTGGTCTGAGGGTTGACAGAGCTGGCATCCAGGGAGTGGCCCCAGCCCCACAGGTTACTTCTGGATGAGAATGGCCTTCACAGGAGCCACTGAGACCTGCCTTGGTCACTCTTCTTGGACTATTTGTTCTCTACTCCTCTGAACAAATTGAACACAGATGACTCAGGCTTTAAAGTGTTCTTTGGTCTGTGTTCACAGTTAGTCCATGTGCTCTCCTTATTCAGCTGGTGCAGCATCTCCTGGACCAGAGTGTAGTCACAAAGCCAGTCAGCCAGCGTGTCAGGGAGTCTGTGGGTGCAGAGCCCTGCCTGCAACTAGGCCCCAGAGGGACCAATCACCTCCATTTCCCACTTTACACAGGGACTTGCTTGCTGAGTCAATGCTTCCTTCCAAAATTGTATATTTTAAAGGGCTGTTTATTTTATGATGTCTCGGGATGGGAGTGTTGATCTTTTCAAAAGATATGTTCCAGCTAATAATACAGAAAATGAGGGTGTATAAAAAAGGGCCATATAAGAGCAAAGAAAAGGGAAGAAGAGGTGAGTAGAGATGAGACAAAGTGAGAAGATGGAAAAGAATATCAAGAGTGCAGATAGGAAGAGAACAGAAGGAGAAAGGGTATCTCTAAGAGACTGGTTAAATTGCTTATATTAAATTTTTTATGAAGTTCAAGACCCTAAAATAAAAAGATACACACACACACACACACACACACACACACACATACATACGTAAATACATAAGTAAAATTTTAAAAACAACAACTAACATCCATACTCACTTTCCAAGTGAATATTAGTTAGAGTGAATTATCAGAAATGTCTGGTCCCTGATGACAGATATTATAAATGTGAAGATGGGTTGGCTTTTATCTTGGGGTCTGTTTACCTGGTAGGTTGGCACAGTTTGTTTGCTTGCTCTTTTAATATATTGGGTCTAGTCTCAGCCCTGAGAGACTAGGCAATTTGCTTAATTTGCCGGATCTTTCAGTCTCCTGATGTAGAACACAGCAATTTGAATGTCTCACCTCCCTGCTCACATAAAGTGTCTTGCAAGCTTTCGTGAGCAGTCCAGGTCCTATGCAGTGCTGAGTCACAGCAGACAACAGCGGCGGCTCATAGTGGAGACTCCATCCCATCTCCTCAGCTCACTTTCCCAAGGCAGAGGAGCCCTCTCCCAGTTGCAGTGATGTTAATCATACACTGTTGCCTACCTGGGACCCTCACCAACTGATTTGCCGTGGGACATGAAGTGCTGTCTGTAAATGCAACGCTTATTTCATTAAGTAGCATTGTTCCCGGTGAGACTGCAAATCTCCCTATCAGCCACTAATTCTTTTGTTTGAGTGGGTTTAGAGGATCCCAATCATTTCCGTTAACTACCTGCAGCAGGCTTGACAGTGAATGTGCCTGCTAGGGGGTGGCAGGAGAGGGACCCCGCAGTTCTTGAGCACCTGGATAGGTATTAAAACTTGGTCTTTAACTTCATGGTCTTTTATTCAAAAGGAGATGGAGGGAAGGCTGCTGTGAAAGCCTGGTAAGATGTATGTGGTGACTTGAAATAATGAGCCCCTCCCCAATTTAATTTTTATTTTTTGCTGAAAACTTTATAATCTTAAATAAAGTATAAGAGATTTAAAGCCCACAGCAGCTGAATAGTAGCTTAAACTGGATCAAAGAGGGGACTAAACTTATGATCCCTGCTTCAGTGTAGTTTATGAGCTTCTTTATCTTGGTCTTTTCTAGAGGTGAGTATGTAATAAACATTATATATGAGTTATATATTATGCAAAACATATAATTAAGAAAATTTGTTTCACTTAATCTACACTAGAAAGTAAACATACTAGCATGAATATGCATGGTCAACAAAATGGCATTCGCTGTACTTGCATATTACATGTCTTTAAAAAAATTGCTAGTATTTTTTGAGGCCAGGTCAACCTCTGTACAAATATGGAGTGTTTTATTCAAGTCCTTTCTTAGCCCTGGCTCTCCCATCTCTGAAGAGGGGCTCTACCAGGTCAGTGATGTCTTTCTGAAATGATATTCAGTAGTATCTGCCAAATGCTTGACATTTTTTTGAGAAAGGATATGTTTATTAGCTCAAATTTCCTAACACTAGAAGAGATGCCAAATGAACATCTTTTCATGCCGATAGGCAGTTTGGGTGAGCCAAGAGAAACCCGAAGAAGTTAAGCAACCTTATCATGGCTCTAAAGCTCTTTGGTGGGAGAGGTGGGCCTATAGTCCACCCTGCTCCATATTTAAATGATGTCTAGAGGCAGGAGTAACCTCATTCTAAGTATTTTTGTTTCCTTTGTATCTTGTGGAATTACTGCAGTCTTTTGACTCGCCTTTAGTGGATCATGGAGCGGTGGGTGGGGGTTGGGGGAAGCAGGAAGAATCCTAGAAGCTCCTGATTTTTTGACCTTGTGGTTGACCACACCTCCTACTCCCAGAACCAGGACAAATGCATGTCCTGGAGACATGCCCGCCATCCCTCCAGCTGTTCAGTTGAGTGAGACTGATGCTCTGGCCGGCAAGTGACCTGAAGTGACTGGCAAAAATTAATTAACTTGCTGCGGAACTAATAATAAGCTGCTGGTTTGTTTTCTCTTTCCCTAACACCAGTCACCAAAGGGTTTTTCATTAGGGGGCTGAATGCTTCCTTTGTAACCAGAATAACCTCATTAGTTACAGTCCTATTGTGGCCGGAGAGTTAGACAACAAATCCCTGTTTCCTCCTCAGCCACCGCGACCTAACTTGTCATCTTTCATTGTCTTGCTGGGAGGAGTTTCTTTCCACCCCCAACATCCTCCATTCTTTCGTCAAGGTCTCTTTCGGAAGTGACTTTCATATATACGTACTTACAGTTTGTTTGTTTCGTTTTTTTCTTGACAGCAGAGCTATTTTGTGTTTGTTGACCCAGGCATTTGTTGGAAAGATAGTAATTCTGGCTGATCCAAGTCCATACTCCCAATACCCTGGCTCCTTCGTCCAGCCACCTTGAGTTGGTACTCTGACATTTTAATTCAGATTTGCCATGTGCTTTACAATGTGAACAGTTTCAAAGACATCTTTAGTCTTCACAACAACCCAGTGTGCTATTCCCATTTTACAGATGAGGTCATTGAGGTTCACAGAGGTAAAATATCCAGGATTATGCTTCTATTAAAGGATACAACTGGTATAAAGACCAAGACTTTTGACTCCAAGGCAAGTGTTCTTTCTAACCCATCACAGCTGTCTCTTGGTTCCTTGTTTTCCCATGTTATCCTTGCAGTCCAGATTTTGCGTTCCCCTCCGCCCAACTCTTTTTCACCTTAGGCCTGTTGCTCCTTTCTTTAAGACTTTTGGGCCGAACTAGTTGTCCTAAACCACCATAAGTAGGTAGCAGGGCAGGGGCACTGGATAGCAAAAGATCGCCCTGGGTGGCTCATCCTCCTTGTAACTTCAGAAATCTTGCTTCAAGCTGGCAGCTTACCCAAACCAATGCCCTAGTCTTTGATGGATACCTTGAGTGAGTGCTTTGTGAAGAGAAGAAAATGAGAAGGCAGACCAGGGAGACACTGTGCTCCTTTACTAAATAAGAAACATTTCTAAGATTTCTTCCTTGACCAATTTTATTCCATGCAAAAAGAAAATAGAGAATGAGGACCTAGAACAGTGAAGTCTGTGAGGGAGACTCACAGGCTCCAAAACTCCAGATATACCTTGGCACAAGGTATAGTTTTTTTTCCTCCTCCCTCACTGGATACTGGATAATGAGTCTCCCCACAGAGACTCCAGACTCAGGGTCAGATTGCCCGGCTTAAATCCTGGCTTTACTACTAACCTTCTGTTTGACTTTGAACAGGTCACCTAACTGCTCTGTTTCAGATTCCCCATGTGTAAGATTGAGACAATAATAATCTCAACTTCATAGGGTGGTTGTATTAAGTAAATTAATATGTGCATGTCACATAGAAATGCTTGGCACACAGTTAATATTTAATAAATATTAGCTAGTACTATTACATTAGCTAAGAATTGAAATTTCACATTTTTTTTTCTTTCAATATGTTCCTCTGGGTGGGAGAAGAAATGTGTGTATATATGTTAGCCAGGTTTCAAAACTATGGTCATTAGTTCTCCTATTAGTGTCCTACAGGATAGAAATTTAAAGTGTTTGATTTGGGATCGTTTAAATATATTCATATAATGTTTGAGTTGGAAGAGACATTTGTAAAGTTCACCCTTTGTAGCATACAGTCCCATGAGTTTTGAAAAAAGGACACACAGCTGTGAAACCACTACCACAATCAACAACAAAAATTCTATCACCTCAAAAATTTCTGTCATGCCTCATCTGTGCATTTGAATTTGTATGTATACGTAAGCTTTTGACCCTCAGACAGAATTATGTATTCTTAGAGGAAGAAGTCTATGACTGTAGATATATAGATGTAGATATAGATATAGATATAGATATAGAAGCATTTAGCAGAATGGAGACTCAACTCTTTGACCCAATCTTTGGCTATTATATGATTGTATGTCAATCAGTAGAGAAATGCAAGAAGTATTGAGTAACTTGAGATTTAATCCAGGTTTTTTCCAAGTTGTTTAAATTCAGTCCCTCAGAAAAGAGAAATGAATCTCAATTTTTTCAGTTTTTTTCTACAAAGATTGTCTACACTAGTTTATAATTGTTTGCAAGCAATTTGTGAGTTTGTTTTTTAAAAAACTTGATCTCTGAATGGAACTGACTGAGACTTTACAGCACGAGTCCAGAGATAACGAGCCTAGAAACTGAAGGACTGTCTTCTTGCCCAGAGGGGTCTTTACGGAGCCCATCCAGGCCTCCCTGGACATAGCTCAGAGTAGAGGGAAGACTTGATGGGTTCCTCATGGAATCTGTTGTTAGTAAGATTTCAACGTTACTGTACAGCTCCTAAGATGTTATTTTCAGTATCTTTCCAAGCACCCATGAGACTGGCTTGGAGAAACACCATAGGGAACCAGTATATTATAATTTACTATTCCATTGGACATCTTGATATCTTTCCAAAATCATGAACCTCCAAACCATTTAATTAGGTCCACAAAATGTACAGTTCTCAGTTTCTTTGAATCTCTAGTCTATCAGTCCTACCACACTCAGTACCTGCCAACATTTCTACAATATTCCGAAGTTGTCATTTTTCCACCTGCAGGAGCATCTTGAGATCACTTTTCTCTAATCCAGACACATAGAACCTTCTTAGACTTCGAGGGTTGATGAATCAGAAATAAACAGGACTTGTTCTCTTTGGTTTTTGCATATTCCTAATAGTACTTTTGAATGTTTCTCTGAATTCTGTTTCTGGAAACCAATATCTGGTGCTCAGCAGCTCTGATCCGTTAAGGTTCTTGAAGATGTCTCTAGTTGGTAGAACAAAAGAACTTGTTTTATTGGTCTACAGTAAGCTACCAGTGACAGAAGCACCAATTTATCATCTTTTCTTTATTAACAGATGTCAGAGTAATTGATGAGGACTTTTCTTTTTCAACCTCTGGTATATTTTTTTAAATGGATTGATTCTGGGGCATTTCAGTTCATTTACTGACAACCTCTTAAGGAGTAGAATGTGACTGTAATCAATTTTCATTATCATTGTGTAGCTAATAGGGCTAAAAATAAGAACTCTTAATTTGCTCTGGCATGATTGATTATCCAAGAAGAATATGGAAATAACGTCTTTTAATATGCCTGGAGAGTTACATTAGACCTTTAAGTTTTTCATCCTCAAAACATATCACTTCCTGTAATTTTCTATCCACTAATAAAACAACTCAGGACTTATAACATCACTTTTTTTTTCTGGCTCTTAATTTCAAGTGATCTCCAGTTGCAGTTCTCATATTCAGTGTTCCCCTGCATACAACTTCATGGCCAAAGCTTTCTTTTTCATAGATTTTCTCCATCCTTGTGTCTCTTGAAATAATTCTTTGAAGCCATGCTCGATTTGGAAAACCCAAGCAGCTTCCTAGAGTCCTGACTCTGCTTGTATGTGTTCCCTCTAGGCCAAAAGTCGGCCATCTGGAGTGTGGGTTTCATTGCAGAGTCCCCAAGGTGGTGTGGTAAAGACAGAAATTCAGAGACCATAAGGCCTCATGAGCAAAGTACGAGGCTGGGAATAAGGAGACATTGGGTCTAGTTGCAACTGTGTTCCATCATCTTAGCCAACTCTTATTCTTTGGGGCTTTAGCTTCCTTGTCTGTAAAATGAATACTAATGCCTGTCCTATCTCATAGCATTGCTGGGATATGCCAGTGATACAATGTGTATAAATTTGCTTTGTAAATATAAAATTCTGTATGTTATATTTACTGCTCCTCATATTCTTTCTCTATTTTGCATCTTCTGTTTCTTATATCTCACATCTTTCCCAACTCCTTTACTTCCCAATAAAGCTTTGATTACCCTTTGCTCCTGCCTGATAGTTATTGAGCATCTACACATTTCTGGTCCTTTGGGATACGCTGAAGCATTTAATCCTCACATTACCTCTGTGGAGTACTTATTGCCATGACCTTTTACAGACAAGAGATTGATGTTCAAATTAAGTTAACCTAGGTAAGCAAGTGGTAGAGTCATGTTTTGAACTGAAAGACTATCTGATTCTAGGGCACTGTTCCTCAATAGAGTGTTTCTCAAGTCTGAAGAGATTGCTATTTCCTAGCCTGATCTGAGTAAAAGACATGATGTACTCAAAGGCCAAAAGAACAGGAATCGGAGAAAGTCCCCAAAGGATAAATTGATGATTTTCTTCCTCTTTAGAAATCGATGTTTCTTGTGGCCTTCAAACTGTTCAGGAAGCTTTCATTATGGGAAAGGGTGGCCCTCATTAGAATACCTTTGTCAATCTCCCCATGATTTCAAATCACTATTATACAAAGAGAATTTCTTCCCACTTCATTAACCAGCCTCAGTCATTTTTTTACTCTGCTATGGGCAGGAAACTCTAAGCCAGGGAAGGAGGTCCCAACCTGAGGACCCCTATGCCTGGGGAGCTATGAAAAGGAATCCCAAAATCTGTTTGTAGACTAAAAGGTAAAATGTCTAACCCCTCTAGATGCTGTTTTTTCAAAAACGTATAGAAGCAATAGTGAAGAACAAAATATGAATTCATTTAAGAGCGTCACTAAATTCACAGGACAGCAGAAGCTCTCTTCATTAACCTCCACTTTACCAACCCACTGTATTAACTGCTGCCTCTGTAAAGCATCCTGATTGATGCTCACAGCAGCCTGAACGCTCGAGGTCAACAGGCTATCCTCTAGCATACCTGCACTCTTCTGCTGCCATCAGTTAAGATGTTTAGCATCCCAAGAGTCCCTTGTTGTATTTGTTCTCAAAGATATTTATGGTAATTACAAAATTCAATTACAATACAAGAACAGAGCTGTTGTTTCTATGAAAATTCAGTTGAATGCTTTGGAAAGATTCAATAAAGGTAAGCCACTAAAAAAGAAGTTGCTGCTGAATGATGCAGGGCCAGCGAGAAAGGCTCTGTGGGTTTTCACGCACAATTCTGAGGAACGCTCTGGATGACACCCCCTCGAATTGTATAGGGCACAACTGCAAGGCACTGCACAGAGCACTTGCATTGGGGGTAAGATGACTATAAAAGTTTGGAAAGAAAAGCATAAATAGCTTTAAGAAGTCTCTATTCAGAATTCTCTGCAAATTCTTTTACGTTTATATAAACCCAAATGGGAAATTATAGGCAATGCATTAATGAACATGGGGAATGTGAGAAAGATGACTCACAGAGGACCCAAGACCTTGGCCTTGGCCCTACATCCAGATCAGTATATGAATGTATGTACGTGTTTTCTAGTTAACATAGAATGTTTAAGATATCCTATTTTATAATTCTCTGACTTGATTGATTAATACATGAACTGCTAGTCCCTGGGGACTCTAGCCTTTACTTGTTTTACATGTTTTCAACCAGCAGATACTCAAAGTACAGCCATGATCATGTGATGAAAAGTGGTCTGTGGAAAGTTTTGAAGTTAAAAGGATTTGTTTTGGTGGCACTCAGCTAGCTCTTAACTGAGCACAGGGCTGGGTAATGCTGTCATTGTCAGAGAGGGGACCTAGAGTCCTACAAACATCCATATCAGTTTCTGTGCAGGCCACACACTCTCTGAACAACCCACACCACTGTTGTTTCAAGAGCTCGAAGTCACTAGCAGACTCTGCATTCTCCATAATTACACCTAATTTTCCAATTGAATTATCGCATGATTTAATTCGTTGGCTGCATCTGGAGAGCATCAGCATTGTGCAGCTGTTGCAGCTTCAAGAGCTAATTGTTGCTAAGCACATTAAAAGTAGCCCCATTGCAGTGCACTGGAGTCAGAAAGGGAGGGGGTGCAAACTTTCATTTCCCATTTTCTCTTTGGTTGAATCATCACCCAAAGAGCCTGAGGGGTAGAAAACATTTAAGCCCTGTTAACATGGAGACCTCATCGGGTATGGTTACTGTCACGGGGTGAAAGCCCTTAAGTGAGTCAGACATATTCAGATACCAAAATACATAGAGACCTGAAAGCTTTATTTGGCATGTCTCAGAGAGTCATGACAAATGAGATTAGGTTCGAAATTAAAGGGGAGGCAGTGCATCTTCAGAAAAGGAAGCCAGCTGTTGATGAGGCACCAAGACATCTGAAGACCCCCAAATCTCAGTTCCAGTAAGAAGCTACCATATACCTGCCACCCTACCCATATGTTAAACTCACCTTAATATGTTTCCATAGAGCATCAACTATGTGCACAGTCATTTGAAGGCTTTCTGCAGTCTAAATATTTCCTGATGTTCATCTTCAGTCAGGGATCCAGAACTCTGAAAAGCATGAATTGGGTATTTGCCTTCCTTCCTTTCCTTCCTCGTGGTTCCAAGCATTTGGAGTTTGACTTCCAAAGAATCTTCATCCTCTGCCTAGATATAGGGGTCTACTCATAGACTCTATTTTTTTTTTTTGAAAGATAAAAATTATGAGCTCATTAGTAGATATCAGGGATATTCTGCCTGAACTGAAGGCTGGCAGGGCAGGAAAGCAGGCTTTGGGGAAGCCATAGGTAAAGACTGAAGGGTGGAAATGGGTTAACTGGGGGAAAGAATAGAGGGACCCAAAATAGTATCTAAGGAGAATCCAGGAGACAGACAGAGCTGACGTCATGGGTTTACACCATACTAACTACTAGGGGATTAAAGGAGAGTCTGTATCCTAAATGGTGAGATTCCCTAGCCTATTCCTCCCCACCCCAAGACTTCGGAAGAGTGGCAATCAGGTTTATACCTTCCTATCCAGGCAGGAAAGCAGAAGGATCCTCTGTGAAGAGACTGACAGGCCCAAGAGAAAAATCTATTGATACTGACAGGAAGGGGGGACCCTTTACACAATGGTTAGGTCCTGGCCCAGTCATCCTCCTGTGAAGTTTACAAACCAATTGTCTCCATCCATGCACACAGAGATTCCAACTGGCTTTTAATTTCTCCCAATCTTAAGTAAGAAAGTACAACCAAAGACCACTGGACATTTGATGATAGATTTCTAAAAGAAAAATAGAGATCAAAACCAAAACCAAGAAGCAAAACAAAGAGGGGGAGGATTCTCACAGTCAGTGTGGTGAGCAGGAATAAAACTTAAGCACACGTATACACACATACATACACGCATGCGTGCGAGTGTGCAGACACACACACACACACAAGCGATGACTGCAGAAAGTCCTCAGCACAATTAGCTTCAAAATATAAAAGGTACGGGGATGTGTGTATGGAAACAGATGATTGAACCTGGTGTACCCCCAAAAAAATAAAAAAAAAAAGAAAGAAAAAAAAATATAAAAGGTATACATAACAGCACATAATTGTGAAGTTTTTAAAAAATAGAGAATATTGTACATCTTGCAGAAGAAAAGATATAGATCACATACAAATAATAAGGAATCAAAATAGTATCTGCCAGAGAATGGACTGGAGAACTCGAGGTATGGGAGGGGGCAGGGGGTGAAGGGGAAACTGAGACGAAGCGAGAGAGTAGCACAGACATGTATATACTACCAACTGTAAAATAGTCAGTGGGAAGTTGTTGTATAACAAAGGGAGTCCAACTCGAGGATGGAAGATGCCTTGGAGGACTGGGGCGGGGAGGGTGGGGGGGACTCGAGGGGGAGGGAGTCAAGGAAGGGAGGGAATACGGGGATATGTGTATAAAAACAGATGATTGAACCTGGTGTACCCCCCAAAAAATAATAAAAACAAAAAAAACAAAAAAACACAAAATAGTATCTGCCTTTACATCTGCAATTTGGAGACCTAGAAATCAATTGATAAATGCATTCAAAATCCCAAAGAAAAATAATTTCCAACCTAAATTTTCATATCCAGTCAAACTTCCATTAAATATGAAGTTAAAAATACTTTCACAAATGCAAAGTCCAAAAAAATTTTCATTTTATACCTCCTTTCTTAAAAAGATGTGGGAGGATGTGCCACATGAAAATAGGAGAATAAGACACTGAATAGGAAAACATGGGAACCATGAAACAGAAACAAAAGATCCACCCTGGAAGAGAGGGAAAGAGAATTCCCAGCATAATGGTGAAAGGAATTCCTGGGGTGAATTGAAACTGTTGCATGCTACAAGGTGGATGAACCTCGAAGAAGTCATTATGCTAAGTGAAATAACCCAGTCACAAAAAGACAAATACTGTATAATTCCACTCAGTGAGGTGCCTAGAGTAGTCAAATTCCTAGAGACAGAAGGTAGAGTGGCTCCCCCAGGAGCTAGGAGGATGGGGAAATGGGGAATTCTTGTTTAGTGGGTATGGAGTTTCAGTTTGTAAAGAAGATAACAGTTCAGGAGATGGATGGTAGTGATGGTTGCTCAACAATGTGCCACTGGACTCTATACACTTAAAAATGGTTAAAGTGGTAAATTTTATGTTGTGTACCACAATTAAAAAAATAATTGAAAGTGTTTGCTCTGGGAATGAGGAAGAAGGGGAAACTGCTTTCTGTTATAAGCCTAGAGAACTAATTGACTTTTTAAACTATGTATGTGTAATACTTTAATAAAAAATATCTTAAACTAAAAGTAAATGTTAATGTGATTCTAGGCATTCTAGGCATTCTAGGCAAAGGGAACTGCATGAACAAAGTCAGAAAGGCATGAAACAACACGGGGAGAACCGTAGAAAATTCCATGCTTGTGGAGGGTGTTGAGCAGGCCGTGGGAAGGAGCTGGGGCTTTATCCTCTAGACTAGCGTTCCCCGCAGTGTGGTGTGTGCCTGCAGATGCACCCGATGATCTCTGTCGTTTGAATAGTTATATATTTAATTTTAAAGTATCTTCTGTTCATTACAAATGACACTGATGTTTAGTTTATGTGATACAATAGTGATACAAACTCCTTCAACTAAATTAAGTTTATAAATGTGAGTTTGTTTTAAGATAACATTAATAATAATATGAGAGGCACACAACCGTGGCAACAAATCATGAAGGGGGTGGGTGGACGGTCAAGGTGCAGGAAACACTTTTCTAGGTGCTAGGAAGCCCTGGATGGTTTATATGAGGCAGAGTGTACAGGCTGAGGCTGAGTCCCATATCAGTCCAGGGAATATGAACTGCCTCTACTGCTCTCTGAGACCTGGAGACATCCTCAGAGGCAGTCTTGAGGCGAGGGACAGAGCTTCAACTAGTGACTCTCTGTTCTGTAAGTCTGCCTATGAGTAAGAAAAAGTGGCCATTAAAAACTAAAAGATTGAAGACTACTGAAAGAGATCATAATGGTTGGGGATAGAGGGAGAATTAAGGGAGAAAGGCTGAAGAACAGAGAAACCAACAGAGCAGCTTCTGCAAGTGACCCAGGAGGAGACTCTGGCCAGGCCTAGGACAGTATGTAGGGGTAGGAGGAGACAGATTAGAGAGGTAGAGCTCCTGACTGCAGGCCTAGTGTTCTACCTGCTGGCAGCCCATCTGAACAGCAAGTATACACTCATGAAGAAATACACAGCTCTTAGAGAACAAGCCTCATCTGCCCAAATTAAGAAGTGATGGCAGAAGTTTATTGCCATATTGAATTTTCCAACAATTACACTATTGGGAGCAGTGGTGTTAGAAACTGAGTCTTCCAAGCTCAGAAGACTGTGACAGTAGAAGAGGAACCATATGTTACAGTAGGAGACTGGACTGGAACCATTCATTCATTCACTCCTTCACTCATTCATTCACTCTACCCACGCATTCGTACCACAACTATTTGTTCAACACATATGTGTGAGAAACTGTTTTATATCCCGGAGACACATTAATGAACAGAACTGACATCAATTCCTTCTTTCCTGGTGCTTATATTCTCGTAGAAAGAAACAGAAAAAAAAATGTTAGTAAAATATACAATCTGTTAGAAGAGAATAAATGCTATAAAGAATCATAAAGCTGGGAAGATGGCAATGGTGGGACATAATTTTTTGAAGGGTGGTCAGTTAAAGCCTTGTTGTGAGAGTTGACATTTGAGCAAAGACTTGAACAAAGTAAGATAGTGAGCCATGCAGACATCCTCGGGAAGAGCATTCAGGATGAGGAAGTAGCAAGCACAAAGGCTCTGAGGCAGGAGAATGACTGGAAGGTTCAGGAATAGCCAGGAGGCCAAGGTGACTGGAGCAGAGTAAGTCAGGGGATGAGTAGCAGAAGATGTCAGGGAGATTTGAGAGAGTGCGGGTGGGCAGGATGTATGGCCTTGTAGGACTTTGGCTTTTACTCTTTGAGAAAAGGTAGGCCTTTGGAGGGTTCGGAGCCAAGGGGTGACATGCTCTACCTTAAGTTTTAAAAGGATCACTTTAGCTGATATGTTGAGACCAGACTACAAGGGCCAAGGCAGGTAGATGTGTAGAAGGCATTTTCAAGAATCTAGGCAAGAAAAAAAGGTAGCTTGAGCCAGATGCTAGCAGGACAAGTAGTAAGGAGTGGTCAGATTTGAGGTGTATTTTGGAGGTATTGCCAATGATTTGAAAAGTTTGGGCCTGGAAGGATGGAGTTGCAATTAACTGGGGTTAGGAATGACTATGGATAGATCAAATTTGTATGGGCCAATCATGAATTCAGTTTTGACATGAAAAATTGGAAACATCTATTAGATGTCCAAGTGGAGATCTGAAGAAGGCAGAGAGATAAATGGGCCTGGAATTAAAGTGATTTGGGCTGAAGATACAACTCAGGGTCTTTACTAAAGAGATGAGATTATCCAAGGAATGAGTGTAGCTAGGGAAGAGCAGAGGTCCAAAGGCTGAGCCCGGGTGACCTCCACTAAGCTGTGGAGATGAGGAACACCCAGCAAAAAGACTGAAGAGAAGATGGTGAGGTGGGAGGAAACCCAAGAAGGTCCTGTGTCCTGGAAGTCACGTGAAGGAACTATGGGAGCAGGGGTGATCAGTTATGGATAAATGCTGCTGATGGTTCAGGAAGAATATCTGAGGCTGAGGAACGACCACTGGATTTAATAGCATGGAGGTGACTGGTGACCTTGACAGGAGCATCTTGGTGGAAGGTGAGACAAAACCTGATTAGAATCATAGTTGCTGGGCTCTGGTCCATACCACTAACATGCTGGGTGACTTTGGATGAATCATGCAACTTCTCTGGAGTCATTTCCTCATTTGTGAAATGAGGGGGTTTGAAGTAGAAGATCTCTTAAGCCCCTTCTAGCTCTAAAATTAAAAGATTTTGTGATGATTCTAAGAAAATGGGGTTTTCTCTTCATGAAACTGATACTCCAAAAGTATTTGGAATCTGAAACTTGCATGTGGGGCTTCTCTTTTCCCAGAGTGAAGAAGATGTGGGTGGAAATGCAAGACAGTCAGCAAACTGACCTTTGAGTCTAAGGTGAAAGAAGCCAAGTTAGTTCGTAGTTTGTTTCAAGATAATGGAACACAAATGCACACACACATTTTCTGACTTTTCCCACAAGGAAAGACACCTCATTTACATTTGTATTTTTGTTTTTATTCTGTGTGTAATATTGATCCCATTTAATTAAGATTTCCAGACTCTCATTAAACAGAGTTTGCTTTGGTAATTTCCTGAAAGGGAGCCTTCACACTTCTATAGCTCCATGTTTGCCATGGATGTACCTACCTACTACCACCTGGTGGTAGCAAAAATATTACAAAATAGAGGCAAAGAGGAAAAGCAAAAAGCCTTTCTTAGTTCAGTGCTCCCAAGGATTGGTCCTAGGTCTTTCCAGGCACTATTGACTTCGTGATTTCTCCAAGGCCTTCAAGGCTGTGGGATCTGCGCAACCCCATGGAGATCTGGCACTTGGGAATTGGCATGGGTTCCTTAATCCAAAGCCAATGAAACCCAGACATGCTGAATATTCACTGAGTATTCCTGGGGAAATGAACCAAGTAAGTGGGGGCCATTAAAGTTAATCCTGGTTTTCTGAAACCACGTTAACTCTCTATTTAAGAAATTATCTATGCAAGCATTGTTTATAAAATTACCTTTTTGAAGAAGTACTCTTAGAAAACTTCTCAGTAGAGGTTGAGTTTTGTATTCTTAAGGTCTTCTATTCATGTCCAGAGACAAACTGTGAGCATTACCTGGTCGCTAAGGGATAAAAACTTCTTTAAATTATCAGCAAACACAATAGCTAACAACTGGATTCCTGCATAAATGGAGAAGATTCTGCTATCCCTGAAGAGTAAAGAACAAAGCAAAATTTAAAACAAACAAACAAAAAACCCTTCAATTTGAAAAAAATAGTTACTGGCATTTATTCTGCTAATGCAAAGACACATGAACATGACTATAATCTCTGTGTTTATGAAATTGCAGAGAAACCTGGGAGCAACCCTAAGCAAGGAATAATAAAAGATAACAGGAAACTGCCAGATTTTTGTTGCTATAGAACCCCATTTCTTCTCCTCCCCTGATCTTTCTGAGCCAGCTCAGGGAAGAGGGTCTGAGTTACAAGACAGAGAGAGCCAGAGCTGTGAGTAACACTGAGGAGAAGGGAGATTTTCCCCAAAGAAGTCTATATTGTTCCTAAACAATCCTAGGATTCAACACCAGATCAAATGAGTGAGATAAAAATTTTGGAGTTTCTCTTAATAAAGGAAGCAATTAAATATCACATGAATTTAAGATGACTTTAAAGGATGGCTTTACCTGGTTGTGTATTTCTTGAAATAGTTCTGTATAACATTTTTTAATTGTACTACTTGATATTGGGTGGCAGTTTTGCTAATTATGGCAGAAAATGAGAGGACACGGAAGACTCAACTAATGATAGAGACCTACTACATACTATGATCCAAATTTTATAATTTGACATGGGAAGAAATAAGAAGTCACTGGAAGCCTGAAATGATCTTAATTCAAGCAGCAGGCAGGCCAAATAAAGTTAGTAGTAGAAACGTCAAATGATCAGTGATTTGGCATTGGAAAGGAGAAAATGTGACATATTTGAGAGATGTCATAGAGAGTGAAACAGCTGGTCTTCATAAGCTCCTTCATGTCACAGTGGAAAGGCTCATCAAGTTAGACTGTGGATCTTCTGGTCTATTCCTCTACACTTTAGATGCAAACTCAAGGACAGAGAAGTAGGATTATCTACCCAAGCCTCAAGGGAATTAGTGCAGTACCAAGACTAGAATCTGTGTTTCCCAGGCTAGTGTTTTGCCAATGCCTCAATGACATCTTTAAGCCCTCTGTGAAGCTTAAAATCTTAAGGGACATGTCTGACTGAGGAACTTTGGTGGAGATGGGCAGGGAAAGCTGCTGTGAAGGACAGATGGGTGGGGGAGGGTAGGTAGATAAAAAGGGATCTTCATCTCTGCTACTATATTGATTTTAGAACATCCAACCAAACACCGTTGGTGCTTTCCTCTTCTTTCTCTTTCTCCAGTCTTATTCAATCCCATGGCCTCAACTCTCTTCTCTACGATAAATGGCCCCCAAATCACTTCAGTCTCTTCCAGTCTCCAGTTCTGTATTTCCAGTTGTTTGCTGGACATTTCCTTCTGGATTCCCACTGGAGTCTTAGACTAAAGATGTCCAATCTGAATTTATTGTCTTTCCTTGAAAATAACTGTCTTGGTTCCCTGATTAGTACCATCATCCTCCCAGACATCCAGATCCAAACTTTTAGCATTATTTTTACTTCTTTCTCTTCCTTGCCGATCCCTGACGAATTGCAATCTAATTAGATGCCATCATCACTGCATCTCTTGTCCTTGCCCCCTCTTCTCTGCCTGCTCTTAGCTCATGCCTTCATTGCCCTGTACCAAGCCTTTGATGATACCTTTCCTCTGGGCTTTCAATGTCCAATACTCTTTTATCAGGATTTTCCTCCAAAATCTCAGACTTGGCTGTGTCATCCCTCTATTGAGAAATCCTTCAGTGTCTTCTATTGCTAATAGAATTAAGTTTAAATTTCTTAGCCTAAAATTTAAAACCTCCACAGTTGTTCCAACATATTTTTCCATTAGTTTACCTTCATGCAGAGGCCACTGAAGTCAACTTTGCTAGATTCACTAACCCTATATATGTGATAAGCACCATATGCTGTTCTCTTTGCTGATGATGTCTTTCTTTCTAGTGCCAGCCCTGGAATATTAAACGCCTACCCATATTGTTATTATTTTCGCTCTTCAGTGCATGTTTCAAACCCACTGTACCCCTTAAAAAACTTTTATTCTTCTTCCCCAGACAAAAGGATTCTCTCCTTTGGCTTTCTCGCAAACCATTTTATCTCTTTCTCTTTAGAAATCTTCATTTTTCACTTTCTGTTAGGTGTTATTATTCCTGAAGTTTAAAGCCCCAATAAACTATGAGCCCCCAGAGGGTAGAGATGGGTTTCATTTAATCTCACCTAGTGTGATACTTGGGGTATCATGCTAAGTAGGTGCTCAATAAATGTTAGTTGAGTGAATGACTAAGTGAATGTTAATGGATAAATTCCTGACGAGAGTAGGCAAGTTGAAGTAGAGAGGTAGGAATGGAAAGAGATTTGTAACTTACTCATATTCTACTGATGGTGGGAATTACACAGGTTTTTATGGTTGTTGTTGCTTTTTTTTTTTTAAGAGTAGATGAAAAGCTGAGATCCAGGTCTGAGACAGGGAAACTGCAGCATATAGCCCAGGATGAGAAGGGTCCAGTGAAAAAGGAAGCTGAAAGGGAAAAGGATATACAATACCCCTGAGAAGAGATTTATGCAGACCCAGATTTGAAGTCAACCTTTACTATTTCTATATTTTAAAGAAATATGCACCAGATTTTAGTGCTTCCCTTTTTTGTTTGTCTCCCAATATATGCAGGAGCCAGCACAAGCCAGAACTTGATTTACCTTTGCTGATTTGGCTTCTTTTCTCTGAGCTTATTTATGGCTGTGAGAGAGGCGTCGTGTCCTTGCTGATAAAGGACAACTGAACTGTATTCTAGGCTCAGCTGCCCAGTTGCTGTATGACTCCTAGAAAGTTACTATCTTACCCAGCTGCCAAGTTTTCCTGAACTATAGGAAATGAGGACCATGTGTGAAAGGTAGAGTCCTAGATTAGAGCGTCTCAGAATTTAATGTGCATTCAGTCTCCTGGGACCTTGTTTAAAAAGTCGATTATGTTTCAGTAGGTCTGGGCTGGGGCCTGAGGCTCTGCACATCTAACAAACTCCCAGATGGACCACACTGAATAGCAGGCTTGAATACAGGAGGAACCTCAGAGATCAGCCAAGCCATTGGTTCTCAGCCCCAACTAATCCTTAGAGACACCTGGGGAGCATCTAAGAATACAGATACCAGGCTCCACACCCAGAGGCTTGGATGGGGCCCAAACAGGTGAGTTTTTAATAAGCTCCCCAGCTCATTCTGATGTACGACGAGCTTTGAGAACCACAAATATTGTCTGACCCCCACCCCCAACTAGGGATGGCAAAACTGAGGCCCAGAGACAATACTTGAATTCCATGAAGAAAGATTTTGTTCATTTGAAAGGGGTTTTCCTGAAAAAATTACCCCTATACATTTTGTTATTGTAAGTGAAAATTCCCCTTTAAAGCCACAGAAATAACTGGGTCCTGTATAAAATTTATTTCTTAAAAGCTACTAACACAGAAAACCAATGTTTTGAGTCTCTTTTAGAGTGACAAATACTCTAGATTATTTTAGTTTCATCCTAATGGTAGGGGGTGGTGGTGGGTGGTGGTAAGGAATGGCTATTAAGCAATTATGTTATTCAAACACATCATTATTATTATTACCGTGATGAGTGGACTCATTATAATTGAACAATAAAAGCGTGAATGACTTTGCATTGTTATTAGTGTCTGTCTCAGGGCCCCTGCCTTTCCCAGGGGCTACTGCGTTCAGCAGATGTGATTCACCATGTACCGTACTTGCAGTGCTCAACTTGTAAGCTATTGGATTCGCTTTCAGAATCCTGTGTGGTCATCTTTTCTTTCCCGGTGCTGACCTAATGTTCATTCAAGATTCTTGCTTCCCCCTCCCCCAGATAACCTAATTTTAGGAAGCCTGTGGTCTCTCTGTACCCACCCTTGTTGTTCTCCCATCCTTTTTTTCATACCGCAACTAGTGATCATCAGAATTATGAACCGACATTATAATCCCCTTGCTTAAAACTTGCCAATGGCTGCCTCTTTCTTTTAGGATAAAATAAAAATTCTTGGCAAGTCTTCCCAGACCCTTAATAAACTGCTCCACTTCCTTTCAGCAGCCTCATTACCAGCGATTCTTCCTTCCCCTCTTGCCATACTGTTTTGGGCTTCCTGGGATATTCTAGCATCTCCAGTTTCTGGAATTTTTTAACATCTCTTGCCTCGGGACTTTATACATGCTCTTCTCTCCATTTATAAGATTTTACCCAGCTACATTGTCCTCATCCCTCCGCTCTCAGCTTAAATTTCTGTTGCTCAGGAAGCCTTCCCTGACCACCAGACTAAATTAACACCCCCAGTTAGTCTCTTCCGCAACACCTGGTGCTTCTGCATTGGTAACAGTGACTACGCCAGTAGTTACTTGCTCAATATCTTTCTTCCCTCACTCATGATAAGCCCCCAAAGGACATGGCTGTCCTTTCAAAGCTAATTCCTCGTTGTCCAACACATACCTGGCTTCACAGTTGTTGGAAGAATGAGTGTGAGAATCACCAGGCACTTGACCTGACCATACAGAATCCCAGGGATCCGAGGGGAAACAAAGGCGCTGGGCCTCCTCCTGTCTAATTCTCTGAGTTACGGGCTGCCCTCCTTTTCCCAGTATCTACATCTCCCCAAGAAACATTTTTAAAAAAAAACTCTAAGTGATTAAAATATTTTATCCCAAAATTGAACATCAAGTCCCGGCGTATTAGATCTACACTTGCTAGCGTTGCTGTTGCAGTGTTACTCTTGGAGGGTGCATGGGTGAAGCTACGCGGAGCCCAGAACTATACTTTTGTGGAGATGTTGTTCTGGATGCCATTTGCTATAGCGCTCCATGTCCCCTATGGGAAGGCCTACTAAAGAAATGGCTCTTTTAGATGTAATGTCAGGAAGAGATTTACTTCCTGGGGGAACTGGTGAGTGTTTTCCTTATGTCCACTGAATTTCTGTACCACATTTTTCTCTCTTAGCTTTTGCTGCCAGGAAGCTCAAAGCCACATTCTCAGCTCAACTTTTGTAACTGTGGAAGCGTATATTGTGTACTTGCAATAGAACTTTGCCCTGGTCTTGATTTTCTATTCTAAATATATTTTCTCTGCTCTTGATTTATTAAATTATTTATAGCTTTCTATTTTAGAGTACGAAGTCTTATAAGCTTCCTCAAATCCTTAGTGGAATGAGGCAGGGAGAGATATGAAAGAAAGAAATTCATGAGGCTCTGAGATACATTCCCTTTAAAGTCCAGAGGGCTCCTTTCTGCGGGTGGTACTGGCAGGAGCCACGAATAGGGAGTCCTGCTGGCAAGGGTGTTCCTTGCCATGCAAAGACATGGCAGAGCTTCTGGGAGAGGGAACCCTTTTGGAACAGCTTACTGAGGTGGTTTTGTTTCTGATCTCTTGCCAAAGCTATGCTCAAGTGACCCAGAAGTGTGTCTCTGTCCTCCCCTTGAATCCTCTTCTGGGGGGTGACTCAGTAGAGTAAGCCTTGTAATCTGTCCTGAAATTCTGTGTGAAAGCTAAATTTCCTTTGGCGTAAATCTTCTACTATAAGGTCAGAATTAGAGTGCTTTTGTAGGTAAGACTGTAGTTTCATCTACTTTCCAATTCCACTTAAGTGTCCAACATTGCAGTGGAAACCCTAGTTACTTTAAGAATTCATTTCTGTCTCTAAGGGAAGCAGGAATGAGCATGTGTTCCACATGTACTGTACGCCGGATACTACACATGTGCCTCACGTGAGCTGATTTAACTCCTGTATCCGCCCTGTGCACTGGGCTCATGATCTGCATTTTATATATGGATAGAACAAGCCTCAGAGAGAGACTTGCCCAACATCACCTGGATAATGAGAGGTGGTGCCAGGATTATATTCAGACCATCTGAGCCCAACAAGGCATACTTTCTACAGTCTCCTGGGAAGATCACATGAAAGCAGGATAAGCTTAGGGCAAAAAACATGCTGTTCAATGGGTGAGATAAAGAGCAGTCACACGTTGATCTGGGAAAGGACTCAGAGGCAGGCAGAAGAGAAAATAAGAGACCTTACTGAGCCCCTGGCCTCATGAATATGCCCCAACCCCAAACCGCTTCCATCTCCTTCCTCCATCCCGTCACCTTTGGTATACTGTTGTTGCCACAAACAGGTTCCCTGACACTCTAGGCTATCCTGGCTGTCAGCATTCTTGCCTCTTGGAAATTAGATAGATAAATATAGATATAGATATAGATATAGATATAGATATAGATATAGATATAGATATAGACACAGAAACACAGGCATAGACATAGACATAGACATAGACATAGATATATCCACAGCATTCTTCTGGGTGTGAGATGCTTCTTGAAGGTGAATTCTAGTCACTGACATTTGATATTGGCAAAAGTTACTATGTACTGAGGTGCTGTCATGTTCTGGGTCCTTTAGAGGTCTTATCTCTTTAAGCTTCACAAAAGCATAGCATGGTAGACATTATTATCTCTGCATTGCAGGGTGAGAAAGCTGAGGGCTACAGAGGTTGTCCACGGTCATGCTGTAAGCAAGTACTGATGTCCCAGTTTCCTGCCTCCATTTCCCATCATTGCTGAGATGCTCGCCATAAGCAGGAGAGTTCTCTAAGCATTAAGTTTGAGGTGCCCCTTTAGAGAGAACGGAGTCAATAAAGAGGAATGCATTTCACAGACCTCCATAAAGCTCTGATTTGAACGTTAGTTCTCTCCACTCACTTCATTGACATGCATATTGAGTTTTAATAGCAACTATATATTTTTAATGAAACTTTTAATTTTGAGGTAATTATAGATTCACATGCAGGTGTAAGAAATAATGTAGAAGATTGCATTTTCCCTTTACCCAGTTTCAACCAATGGTAATATCTTGTAAAACTGAAGTATAATATCACAGCCAGGATGTTGAGATTGATAGAGTTAAGGTACAGAACAGTTTCAATGCCACAAGGATGCCCTTTTATAGCCACAGCACTTCCCTTCCATCCCCATCTCTTCCTGTACCCTGTCAACCACTATTCTGTACTCCATTTCTGTAATTTTATAATTTCAAGAATACTACATAAATGGAGTCACACAGTACATAACCTTTGGAGGTTGGCTTTTTTAACTCATCATGAATTCTCTGAAGATTCACCCAGTTGTTGCATATATCAGTAGTTCATTCCTTTTTCTTGCTTAGTAGTATTCCATGGTATAGATGTACTATAATTTGTTTAACCAGTTACTTGTAGAACAACACTGGGGTTTCTACTTTGGGGCTATTGTGAATAAAGCTGCTCTAAATGTTCAAGTACAGATTTTTTGTGTGAACATGTCTTCATTTCTCTGGGATACATTCATAGGAGTTCAGTTGCTAGGTCCTGTGATAATCACGTTTAGTTTTATATGAAATTGCCAAATGTTTTTCCAGAGTGGCTGTACCATTTTATATTCCCACCAACCATGGAGGAGTGCTGTAGTTTCTCTGCATCCTTTCCAGTATTTAGTATTGTCACTTTTAAAAATTTTAGCCATTCTGATAGGCATGTAGTGATATCTTATTGTGGTTTTAATATGCATTTCCCTAGTAGTTAGTGATGTTTAACCTTTTTCATGTGCTTATTTGCTATCTGTATATCATCTTTGATGAAATATCTGTTCGTGTCTTCTGCCTATTTTCTAATTGGACTGTTTGTTTTTTACTATTGAGTTTTGAGTTTCTTTATATATTCTAGTCACCAGTCTTTTCTCAGATACGTGGCATGCAAATATTTTCTCTCAGTCTATAGCTCGTCTTTTCATCTTCTTAACTGGGTCTTTTGCAGAGCAAAAGTTTTTAAATTTAATGAAATCCAAATTTTCAATTTTCCTTTCATGGATAGTGTTTTTGACGTCAAGTCTAAGGTTCTTTGCCTTGCCCTACATCTCCAAAATGTTCTCTTTTATTTTTTCTAAAAATGTTATAGTATTACATCTTCCGTAAGTCCATGATCCGTTTTGAGTTAATGTACAATGGCTCCAAGACCATTTGCAAAGGCTATCCTTCTTCCATTGAATTGCTTTCGCACCTTTGTCGAGAATATGGGCATACTTTGTGTTGAGTCTGTTTCTGTGTCCCCACTCTATTCCATGGATCTTTGTGTCTGTCCCTCCACCAGCACCGCACAGTCTTGACTGCTATGGGTGTATAGCATCTTGGAATTGGTAGAGTGATTCTTCTGACTTCATTCTTCTTTTTCAGAAGTGTTTTAGCTATTGTAGACCCTTTTTCTTTCTATATAAATTTAAGTATAATCTTGTCTATGTCTACCAAAATCTTCCTGGGATTTTTATAGGAATTGTATTAAACTTTATTATTAGTTTCCTGTGGCTGCTGTAGCAAATTACCACGAACTTGGTGGCTTAAAATAACAGAAATATGTTCTCTCAGAGTTCTGGAGGCCATAAATCTAAAACTGAGGTATCAGTAGGGCCAGTCTCCCTCAGGAGGCTCCCAGAGGAGAATCCTTTTCTTGCCTCCACCTTGGTGACTTCCAGAATTCCTTGGCCACATCCCTCTGCTTTCTGCCTCTGTCATTATGTCACCTTCTCCTCTGTGTGTGTATAATTGCCCTCTGCCACTCTCTTATAAGGACACTTCTGATTGGATTTATCCAACATTTGGATAATCCATGATGGTCTCCCCATGCCAAGATTCTTAACTTAATCACATCTGCAAAGACCCTTTTTCCTTATAAGGTAATAGTTAATTTACAGATTCCAAGGATTAGGACCTGATATATTTGTGTTCCTACTATAAACCTGTATACATATCAATTGGAGAAAATTGGCATCTTTACTATGTTGGGTCTCCTAATCCATGAACTTGGTATCTGTCTCCATTTATTTGGATCTTTTTTCATTTCTTTCATCAGCTTTTTGTAGTTTTCAGCACACAAGTTATATACAGATTTTGTTAGATTTATACATAAGTATTTAATTTTTTGAGCAATTGTAAATGATGTTGCACTTTAAATTTTGATGCCCACATGTCCATTGCTGATAAACAGAAACACAATTGATTTTTGTATGTTGATCTTGTATCCTGCAACCTTGCTAAATTTACTTATTAGTTATATGATATTTTAAATTGATTCCTTGGGATTTTTTATGTAGATACTCATGTCATCTAAAAATCAGGGCAAATTCAACATCCATTCATGATAAAAAAAAAAAACTCATCAAAATAGGTATAGAAAGAACATATCTCAACATAATAAAGGCCATTTATGACAAACCCACAGCAAACATCATACTCAATGGTGAAAAGCTGAAAGTCTTCCCAGTAAATTCAGGAACAAGACAAAGATGCCCCACTTGTATTTAACATAGTATTAGAAGTCCTAGCCACAGCAGTCAATCAAGAAAAAAGAAATAAAAGGTTTCCAGATTGGAAGGGAAGAGGTAAAGCTGTCACTATTTGCAGATGACATGATACTTGACATAGAAAACCTTAAAGTCTTCATCACAAACCTATCACAACTAATAAATGGGTCCTACAAAGTTGCAGAATACAAGATTAGTATACAGAATTCTGTTGCTATACAGTAATAATGAAATATCAGAAAGAGAAAGTAAAAAACAATGCCGTTTAAAATTGCAACAAATTTAGTCACATCAAAAAGAATAAAAAGCCTAAGAATAAACTTAACCAAGGAGGTGAAAGACCTATATTCTGAAAACAATAAAACATCGATGAAGGAAATTAAAGATGATACAAAGAAATGGAAAGATAGCCCATGCTCTTGGATTGGAAGAACTAATATTGTTAAAAAGGCCATATACCCAAAGCAAGCTACAGATTTAACGCAATCCCCGTCAAAATATCTATGACATTTTTCACAGAACTAGAAAAAAACATCCTAAAATTCATGTGGAACCACAAAAGACCCTGAATTGCCAAAGCAATTTTGAGGAAAAAGAACAAAGCTGGATATACAAACTTCTCAGACTTCAGGCTAATCTATAAAGCTACAGTAATCAAAGTGTGGTACTGGCACAAAAACAGACACATAGCTCAATGGAGCAGAATAGAGAGCCCAGAAATAAACCCATGCACCTTTGGTCAAATAATCTACGACAAAAGAGACAAGATTATACAATAGAGAAAAGACAGTCTCTTCAGCAAATGGTGATGGGAAAAAAACTGGACAGCTACGTGTAAAACAATGAGATTAGAACATTCCCTCACACCATTTACAAAAATAAACTCAAAATGATTTAAAGACCTAAACCATAAAACTCCTAGATGAGAACATAGGCAGAATATTCTTTAACATGAATCGTAGTGATATTTTTTTGAACCATTCTCCTAAGGCAAAAGAAATAAAAGCAAAAATAAACAAATGGGACTTAATTCAACTTAAAAGCTTTTGCACAGCAAAGGAAATCATACTAAATGAAAAGACAGTTTACTGAATGGGAGAAAATATTTGCAAATGATGTGACCAACAAGGGGTTAATATCCGAAATATATAAACAGCTTGTACAACTCAATATCAAAAAAACAAACAACCCAGTCAAAACATGGGCAGGATACTTGAATAGATATTTTTCCAAAGAAGACATACCGATGGCTAACAAGCACATGAAAAGATGCTCAACATTACTAATTATTAGAGAGGTGCAAGTCAAAACCATAATGAGATATCACCTCATGCCTTCAGCATGGCTGTCATCAAAAAGTCAATAAATAACAAATAATAAAAGGATGTGGAGAAAAGGGAGCCATCCTACACTGTTGGTGGGAATGTAAATTGGTGCAGCCAGTTTGGAAAATAGTATGAAATTTTCTATGTAGGAACTCATGTCATCTAAAAATCAGGAGTTTTTTCAGGCTTTGTTCTTTTTCCTCAAGATTGCTTTGGCAATTTTGTGGTTCCTCAAAAAAACTAAAGAACTACCATATGATCTAGCAATTCCACTCCTGAGTATATATCTGGAAAAAATGAAATATTAATTAAAAAAGATACATGCACCCCAATGTTCATAGCAGCACTATTTACAATAAACAAAACATGGAAGCAACCCTTGTATCTATAAACAAGCAATTGGATTAAGAAGATATATCTATATCTATATATATATTATATATATATCTACATATATTATATATATATATCTATATATATTATATATATAATGGAATATTACTCAGCCATAAAAGAATGAAATTCTGCCATTTACAGCAATATGTATGGACCTAGAGAATATTATGTTTAGTGAAATAGGTCAGACAAAGACAAATACTGCATGATATATCACTTATATGTGGAGTCTAAAAAATAATACAAGTGAATGTATATGCAAAATAGAAACAGACTCACAAATACAGAAAACAAACTAATGGTTACCAAAGGGAAGAGGGATAAATTAAGGGTATGGGATTAACAGTTACAAACTACTATGTATAAAATAGATAAGCAATAAGTATATACTGCATAACATAGGGAATTATAGACATTATCTTGTAATAACTTATAATGAAGTATAGTCTGCAAAAATACTGGATCTATGTTATACACCTGAAACTAATATAATATTGTAAATCAACTATACTTCAATAAAAATTTCATTAGCATAAAAATAAAAATAAGGACAATTTCATTTCTTCCTTTTTGATATGTGTGACTTTTATCCCCCCACCCCCTTTTTTTGCCTTATTGTCCTTGCTATAACGTTCAGTACTATATTGGGTAGCAATTGTTAGATTGGACATCTTGCCTGTTCTCAACCTGTAAAGCATTCTGTCTTTTACCATTAATTTGATGTTGCCTATAAGTTTTTTGTAGACTTCTTTTACCAAGTTAAAGGAGTTCCCCTCTGTTATTAGTTTCCTGAGGATTTTTATCATGAGTGGATGTTGAATTTGTCTTATTGCTTTTTCTACATCAGTTGATATGATTATGTGATTTTTCTTCTTTAGCCTGCCAATATGGTGGGTTATATTGATTGATTTTTGAGTGTTGAATCAGCTTTGCATCCCTAGAATAATTATCACCTTGTCATGGTGCATAGTTATTTTTATATATTGCTGATTTTTTTGGCCAATATTTTGTTAAGAATTTTTGCATATATATAAGGGGGGAAGGATACTGGCCCATAGTTTCTTTTTTCATACTGTCTCTGTTTAGTTTTGGTACCAGGGTAGCTTTGGCTTTATAAAATGAATTGGGAAGTATACCTCTTCATCTATTTGCTGGAAGAGATTATGTAGAATTGGTGTTAATTCTTCTTTAAATTTTTGGTAGAATTCTCCAATGAAACCATCTGGGCCTGAAGATTTCTTTGGGGGGAGTTTTTAAATGGTGAATTCAATTTTCCTTAATAGTTGTAGGTAGGGCTATTCAAATTAATTATATGTTTCATATTGGGTAAATTGTGATAATTTGTGGTTTTGAGTATTGGTCCATTTTATCTACATTGTTAAACTGATATATGTGGAATTGTTTATAGTATAATCTTATTATCCTTTTGATGTCTGTGGGATCTGTAGGATCCCTTGATTTGGTCCTTATATTGATCATTTGCATCTTGCCTTTTTTTTCCTTTGTTATTTTTGGGGAAGTCTGTTGATTTTGTTGATCTTTTTAAAGATCCAGCTCTTTGTTTTATTGATTATTTTATTGATTTTTCTGTTTCCAATTTTATTGATATCTGCTCTTAGATTTATCATGCCCTTCCTTCTGCTTGTTTTGGGTTTATTTGGGGTTTTCTTCTTTCTTTCTTTCTTCTTCTTCTTCTTCTTCTTCTTCTTCTTCTTCTTCTTCTTCTTCTTCTTCCTCCTCCTCCTCCTCCTCCTCCTCCTCCTCCTCCTCCTCCTCCTCCTCCTCCTCCTCCTCCTCCTCCTCCTCCTCCTCCTCCTCCTTCTTCTTCTTCTTCTTCTTCTTTCTTCTTCTTCTTCTTCTTCTTCTTCTTCTTCTTCTTCTTCTTCTTCTTCTTCTTCTTCTTCTTCTTCTTCTTCTTCTTCTTCTTCTTCTTCTTCTTCTTCTTCTTCTTCTTCTTCTTCTTCTTCTTCTTCTTCTTCTTCTTCTTCTTCTTCTTCTTCTTCTTCTTCTTCTTCTTCTTCTTCTTCTTCTTTCTTCTTCTTCTTCTTCTTCTTCTTCTTCTTCTTCTTCTTCCCCTTCCCCTTCCCCTTCCCCTTCCCCTTCCCCTCCTCCTCCTCCTCCTCCTCCTCCTCCTCCTTCTTCTTCTTCTTCTTCTTCTTCTTCTTTTTTTTTGTTTCCTGAGTTGGGAGTGTAGGTTATGGATTTCAGAATTGTATTCTTTTCTAATGTAAGCATTTGGTGATATATAATTCCCTTTCAGGGATATTGGCTTTATCTATGTCCCAGAAAATTTGATCTGTTGTTTTTCATTTTCATTCAGTTCCATGTATTTTAAATTTCCTTTAAGAATATTTTTTGACCCATAGGTAGTTTTTGACATGATAAAGCTATCCCACACCTTCTGAGCATATACCCAAAGTGGAGCCTCTTCCTGTTCTAAAGAAAAATTTTGACATGATCACTGTTGTGACTATGATGAAACAGATTCTACCAGAGAAAAAAGTGAGAAATGAAGCCCATTAAACTCATGAAGTAGGTCATCATGGACTTAGTTCACCCCCAGCCCAAGGTGCAGTATGTGTCCCTGCTATCTTAGTCTGCTAGGGATATCATAACAAAATACCATAGACTGGGAGGCCTAAGCAATGGAATTCATTTTCTCATAGTTCTGCAGTCTAGGAGTACAAGATCAGAGTGCCAGCATGGTTGGTTTCTGGTGAGAGCCCACTTCCAGGCTTGCCGATGGCCACCTTTTCACTGTGCCCTCACATAGCTGAGAGTGAGAGAGATCTCATCCTCTTAAAAAGGTCACCGATCCTATTGGATTAGGGCCCCACCCTTCATTACCCTTTTTAACCTTATTTATTTAAACTTTATGTGATCTTATTTATCTTAACCCTATTTAACCTCAATTATTTAACATTAATTACCTCCTCAATCACCTAAATTTAACCTTAATTACTTTCTAAATTTAACCTTATTTACCTCCTAAATTACCTAAATTTAATGTTAATTACCTCCTTAAAGCTGTATCTCCAAATACAGTCACGGTGGGGGTTAAGACTTCAACATATGCATTTGAAGAGGGAGGGGGGAGTACAGCCCATAGCACCTACATTCCCACCAGCCCCACACCCTGAGAGAAGAACCTGTTCTCTCAGTGGTCACAGGTTCAATTCAGCATCACTAACTTTTATTGACTTCATACTTCATGCAAAGTTCTGCACCCGACAGCATGGAGGTGGAGAGGGAGCAGTCTCAGCGTTTAGGAATTTACCACCTACTCCGGGGAGAGACTTGCAGAAACTCTCTACTGGAGGCAGCTCGAAGAGACAGATCTGGACTCACCTCAAGACTCCACTTACTAGTTGTGTGAGACCTGTGCAATTCACTTATTTCCACCCTGATCTGCTAATTAGAGACAATCCCTATTCTGTCTGCCTCAAAGGGTTAGGATGATCAAAAGAGGTATGCAAGGGAAACACAATGAAATGCTTTGCAAGGTTGCCACATGGGAGAAAATGGTGCTTAGATTCACATTGCTGGAGCAGAGGGTACATGGATCAATGGAGAGGAAACTGAGGCAGGGTACACGGGATGGGACTAGATGGTGTAAAGCATTAAAGGCTATGTTGCAAGATCTAAATTTCATTCTTAAGCAGGTTAACTGTGGGGTTCAATGCTTGTTTTTTCAGCTTTCAGAGGACCTTGACATCCATTTTCATTTGATGCACAATCCTTTGAATTGCATAGGGCAGATATTATTTTCTCAGTTTTAGCCATTAAAAAAAGAAGACACTAAACAAGACTAAAAGGCAACCCTCAGAATGGGAAAAAATAGTTGCCTATGAAACAATGGACAAAGGATTAACCTCCAAAATATACAAGCAGCTCATGCAGCTTAATACCAAAAAAGCAGATAACCCAATCCACAAATGGGCAGAAGACCTAAATAGACATTTCTCCAAAGAAGACATACAGATGGCCAACAAACACATGGAAAGATGCTCAACATCACTAATCATCAGAGAAATGCAAGTCAAAGCCACAATAAGGTATCACCTCACACCGATCAGAATGGCCATCATCACAAAATCAGGAAACCACAAATGTTGGAGAGGGTGTGGAGAAAAGGGAACTCTCCTGCACTGTTGATGGGAATGTAAGTTGGTACAGCCACTATGGAAAACAATTTGGAGGTTCCTTAAAAAACTACAAATAGAACTACCATATGATCCAGTAATCCCACTCCTGGGCATATACCCAAAGAAAACCATAATCCCAAAAGAAACTTGTACCATACTGTTTATTGCAGCACTATTTACAATAGCCAGGACATGGAAGCAACCTAAATGCCCATCAACAAATGAATGGATACAGAAGATGTGGCATATATATACAATGGAATATTACTCAGCTATAAAAAGGGATGAGATGAAGCTATATAGAATGAGGTGGATAGATCTAGAGTCTGTCATACAGAGTGAAGTAAGTTAGAAAGAGAAAGACAAATATTGTATGCTAACTCACATATACGGAATCTAAAAATGGTACTGATGAACTCAGTGACAAGAACAAGGACGCAGGTGCAGAGAATGGACTGGAGAACTCGAGGTTTGGGAGGGGGCAGGGGGTGAAGGGGAGCTGAGACAAAGCGAGAGAGTAGCACAGACATATATATACTACCAACTGTAAAATAGATAGCCAGTGGGAAGTTGTTGTATAACAAAGGGAGTTCAACTTGAGGATGGAAGATGCCTTAGAGGACTGGGACGGGGAGGGTGGGGGGGACTTGAGGGAGGGTGGGAGGGGAGTCAAGGGAGGGAGGGAATATGGGGATATGTGTATAAAAACAGATGATTGAACTTGGTGTACCCCCCAAAAAATTAAAAAAAAAAAAAGAATAGAATAGAATAGGAAAGTAGAAATGGATTGTCATTGTACTGGATGCAATATATTAGAATAAATTCTGGATAAACAGGAAAAAAATTGCTTTCTCAAATTTTAACATAAAATGAATAATAAAAATCAAAAAAAAAAAAAAAAAAAGACACTCAGAGAGGTTAACTAATTTGCCAAGGTGTCACACAGCAAATAACTGGCAGAACTGGAATTTCTAACTCTTATTCTAGTCCTTTGTCTTTTGTCCTGCCAGCTGCTGTAGAAATGCACAACCAATCCCTGGATGGTATCTAGAATTAAAGCCCATTTTCATTCTCACAGATTTACACATATTAGCAGAGCCAGAAGTAGAGGCTCATCTGTGTTACTGAGATTTCCCTGATTGATCTCAATTCTCTTGAGTTTATTAACAGCTTATCGTCCTACCTGGAATGATGATAAAGGTTAGGTTTTCTTTGATTTGTCTTAGAGTTAGTTTTAGACTTAGTCTTCATCACCCTTATCATGAGATATGGCCCAGGGACCCAAATCATCACCTGTTCAATGATATCTATTAATGAACATTTTTCTTAAATGAATCTTAATGAACAACATTTATGATGTAGAGAATGCATCAATGCTTTATAAATCTTAAGGCTCTCTACATAACTGTAAGAGCTTGATATGCACTTATTTTTATGTAGTTTGCATATATTTAGTACAGTTTCACTGTGGTCATTGTATCTGTAGACCCGTTAAATTGACTTTCTTATTTGAATATCTTGAAAATGTACATTTTTATATCCTCATCTTTCACAATGAACCTAAAGTACCATGCACTACACAAATCACACCTAAATACATCTGTCTAAAGAGGGATTAGTAATAATGGATCCTTGGCCAATGTGATCCTGGGGTTTGTAAAGTTAGCCCACAAGAAAAAATAGATATCAGTAGGTAACTAGGCTATGAGTCATGCAGGGTGAATGCCAAAGTTTCTCAAAGACATAGATAACCAAATTCAAACGATCACCTGTGATAACTGTAGTATATATTTCCTCCTATATGTGTTTATTAAGATAGCAAAGCATTAATTTAGGAGGATAGCTATAGCATTTATTGTGATACCCTTAAGAATAACATTTTAAAAGTTATATTAAAATTGTAAATATCTAGTACACTCATGTACTCTATAATTTCCGCCCTTGATTCCATCTCTCTTTTCCTTCTCTGCTTTCAATAAAAACATTTTCTTCTCATTTATGGTAGTTTCAGTGTCAAATTCCCCGAGCTACCGTATAACTCCCTAGTGCTTGGAATTAGAAAACCTGTACTTAGGTTTAATATCACTTTCAAAAAAATGAGATAAAATTCCATATCTGTGATGACTCCATTAATACCAGAAAATCCCTAAGGTCACATTTTCCCTCCTTCTTTGAGAGGAGAGACTTTCATTTTCTTCCCACTGGCTTTGGAAGAAGCCAGAAGAGGAGGAATATCTACAACCACTTAGGGTACCTTCCTTTGTATCTGCAGCTACTCGTCTCCTACCAAGTGCCTTCCGCCTCACCCTCTTCCATGCCATTGCCAGCACTTTAAGGTACATGTGGCTATTAACATTCAATCAGGTTTCTGTCTAGACTCTGAACTGTCGTTGTGGTGCCTGAGGACGACACCTGACATAAACTACCTAAAAAATAATGTTTTATGATTTATTATTAAAGAACTTTTAAAGGCAATGGTGGAGCATAGAATGGGAGCTGCATTTGTTGGGTACACTACTGCCCCTAGGACCCATCATTTTATAGATCTAGAAATGTGAGGTGACTTCTTCAGGGCCAGCTTGTTTTCAGTTAGCTTAATGGTTAAGACCGTGGGTGTGGCGTCAGGCTGACCTGCATTCAGTTCCTGTCCCATCACTTGCTGCAGTGTGACTTACTGCTCTAAGACTCCACCTATAAAATGGGAATAATGACAGAACTCACCTCAGAGGATTGCTGTCAGGATTAACAGAGATCATGTATGCAAAGGACTGAATAGTGCCTGGCGACTCAGTGATGTTAGACGTTGTTGTTGAAAGATACATAGTGGTTACTAAGTGGGCAGCAATGCCTTGGATTGTGGTTTCTTGGAATCTGTGCTTGATGTAACAGAAAGAATTACAAGAACAATTTAAGATTCTCCTATATACCTTAGCTTTAAATATCCTGAAAGAAAACTCTTACTACTATGTGGAGAAATTCAATATTCCATTTCAAGAAAGAGTCAAACAAATAAAATACCTGTTGTAGGCCATTGTATATCTGTTTGCTATCATAGATATCTGCTTGAAAAAAACATCTGTGCTTAGAAAGCAATTTTCCACTTGCTCCGTTCATTCCTTAGACTCTCGAACTTTCTAGCACTTATATATAGTTACTTTGTTAAATATAGTAAGGTTTAAATATTTGATATGACAAATTATTTTAACCAGAGTTAATAGGCAGTAGTCCTGTGGGTTGACTTTGAGTGTGGGGCTTCTTAAGCACCCAGAAACATGTGTGAGGGGGAAATTCTCCCAGGGTGCCCAGGTCTAGATCTGACTCCATCGCTATAGCACATATATAACTAGACGGAGCTCTGTGTGCCATCTTTAAATAACAACTTGCAGCTTATCAGAGAAAGCATGTGACTTTGCCTTCTCAACCCTCTCATGCAGGCTTAGGCTCCATTTTTATTTTGGTTCCTTTCATCTTCTCTCCATTAGAAAGAATGACATCCCTGGAGCAGAAGTGTGCTCCCGCTTCTGTGGAGAGACAAATCACAGTCTTGAATATACTTAATCTGTGTTATGTAGCTCTTTTATTGCAGTCTTTTTTTTTTTTTAACAGGTTTTTTGGTATTTGGATAGCTTCTCCTTTAAAGCTTCATTAATTTAAAAGTTATTTGCATTGAATTGCTCGGGTTTACATAGGAACTATTTTAGCAAACAGGTTTTGCAGGTTTTGTTCTCTGCCAAGGATTTGGTTTCAGTTATTAAGGTAGCCAGATATATTTTTCTGACTCAAGCATTTTAAACAGAATTCTACTAAGTTTTAAAACAGAACTGCAAACCATCTTCTTTATAACAACATAGTAAGTATTTGGTATGTGGTAACAAATGAATACAGTACAATACTTGTGAAGTGGTACACTGAATTCTGTCCAAGAAAATTCTGCCATATGGTTCCTGCAGCTCATAAGTTTGGCTGAAATCCTGAAGTGTTCTCCTGGTAACTACAGCTGCTTACACACTTAAGTCTCATGGAGTCATGAAAAATTGCAGTAAAGTGAAAATTAGCTTTATAACATGTTTTAATGGAGAATACATGTGATTCATCCTGAATGTGCTACGATTATATAGAAAAGCATAAATTTTTCTTATGATTTTGTGGGACGATTTAATGCTCATAGATTGCATGTTGACAAATGTAGAATGCTCACAGTGAATCATAAGAGGACTAAATGGTGCTTTTATTGTATTTGGGGGTCTCAAGGAAATGTATCTCGGAAATCATAATGGAAGTCAAAGGGAAAAGAATATAGCTTAATACGTACTTTTTAACTTTACGCATAGCTATTTGGGGACTGCCTGAGATGCATAAAGTAAGATGAAGCTTCACCGAATTTACTAATTCTTCATCTGAAGAATTCTTCAACTAAGCCCTGTTGATTTCTCCACTGAATGCTGAAAGGGAATTAATGATATTTCTCAAGCCAAATCAAGGTTTGATGCTCTAAAGATTACTTCCCTCCTTTTCCCTTTTTCAGCACTTTTTTCAACCTGGGCCCTTTGCAGTGCCATCAAAAATGGAACATGCTAAACTTTTCCGTCTTTAAACACACAAGATCTCTTCTTGCTTAAATGGTAATGAATAAATTACTTTCTGCCACCTGACAGAAAGATGAATTGTTTAGCACTTATTATGCAGCCATCTACTTTAAGCCCTGATTACAGTTCAATTCATATTTGACTCACAGAACTTGAAATATTCATCATTCCACCCTCTTTCCTGCTTCGAAAGGTCCTGGGACATCTTCGTGTTGTAACAAACAAGACGTGACTCACACCTTCTCATTCCTCTCTCCTGCTGGGGTCTTAGTGGTAAGGCAGCCGGAGACACATTTGAGAGAAATGAGACTTAAGTAGGATGGATCAAATGCTTCATAGTTCCCCGGCCCACTGCAGCTCACACAACGTAAATACAATAATCATCTTCATCTGCTAAATTAGGGAACGGAAATGGGCTACCTGCCATCTATTGCAGAAATTTCCAGCATCAACAGTGAGCGGTGTTTTGGGAGAGAGGGAGTAGAGAGCAGGCAAGTGTTCTTGCTTGCAAACAGCCCTGCTTTAGAATGCACGAAATGATGTGTTATCCTCTCTGGGTTCTGTGTGGAGGGCGGCTGGGGCGGGAGAACAGAGGAGAATTTTCTGTTATAATTGGGCTAGAGAGAAATCTTTTATGAAACAGAGCTGCGGTGGTCTGGAAAAGGCTGCTGTTTGCCTTCCGGAGTGCATCTTGCCCAGCCGAGCCTCCTTGCGTCAGCGGGGCCTCGGAGCCACTGCGGCGCCTGGCATTAAGCATCATTAGGGGATGATGAGCATGATTACCTGACACTGGTATCTTTCTCTTTTGGAAACTGCAGCCAGGCTCCTAGAAGCAGGTCTAATAACTGCAGTGGGTAGATTGCAGGTGGTTTTGGAGGAGCCCCTGGGTGCAGGGATATTTGACAGTTGGGGAAGGAATAAGAGGACCATTCTTTTCGCTGCAAGTCTCTCCTACTCCTTGAACCTCCACCATCATTTCTGCAGAGATGGAGGCCTGTCTTGCTAGAAGGCCTTCATGTTCGAAGCAGAAAAGTAAGTGAAAAAAGGCATACTATCATGATCTTCTAGGGCTGCTATGACGAAATACCACAGACAGGGTGGCTAAACAATAGGCATTTATTTCTCAGTTTTGGAGCCTGGGAAGTCCATGATCAGGGTGTCAGCATGGTCAGGTTTTTGGTGAGAACCCTCTTCCTGGTTAACAGATAGTTTCCTTCCTGCTGTGTCTTCACATGGTGGAGAAAGAGAGAGCTCCCATTTGTTGTAAGGACACTAAGCTCGTCATGGGGGCCCCACCCTCATGACCTCATCTAAACCTAATTGCCTCCTAAAGGCCCCATGTCCTATGACCATCACATGGGGGGTTAGGTCTTCAATGTATGAACTGAGGGAACACAAACATTCAGTCTCTTATACGTATCATTAGCAGCTTTCCAGAGCCCTGTGCTGCTTCTCACTTTTTTGTCTCTGTACCAGTTTCCTCTGATGGAAATACCTTCATCTATCTTGCCTCTCTTGGCAAATCCATGTTTAAGATGCAGCTTGAGGGGTCCTCAAAGCTCTCCCCAGCCTTATCCTAGCTCCCCAGGCGGACCATGAAACCTCCAGCATGTGCCCCAACCCAGCACATGACCCAACTTCCCCACAGAACACAGAGTGTTCCACTGGTCTCCCCTCACAAAGCTCCACCTGAGCAGTTCCCCCAGAACTTGGTTTGGTTTTCCTCCTGCCAGCTACAGAAGGGCTGGTGTTGGAGCAGAGAGAACGCTCTCCCCTTCGCTCACCCTCCCCGCCCCCACAGTGAACATTTTTGCAAACTGAAAGCAGGCACATGGTTTGACAAAAGACTTTTTTCCTGACTAGTGAATTGATTTCTTTCTACGAAGAGTCTTACTAGGGTATAAACATATAATCCCATATGTTACACATTACAGCGAATACACTTTATTGAGAAGGAAAAAAAAAATTCATGAGCAGAAATAAAATTTTAGCTTCATGTGTATCTGTGTGCACATCAGGAAACTTAGTATTTAAGCATTTTAATTCAATATAGCTCCAGCATGTCTAACCCCAAAACTGAACAACTATTGTAAACATGCTTTGCAAGTAGACATTTGAAGATGTCTACCTTATGACTGAATTTTTGTTTTTTATTAAAAATATTATTCTGTTATAAAGATAATACAGGGACATTATAGAAATTTTTAGATAGAGGGAAAAAAAGAAATTCATTTATATTTTCACAACCTTAAAAAGCAGTTGCATTTTGCTTATTTTCTTCCAAACTCTGGATGAAGTTTATATCATAGTGGTGAAAAGCACAGTCTTTGGACACAGACCGGGTTCAAATTCAGCCTCTGTCACTTACCAGCTATACGATTTAGGGCAGGTTACATAACATCTCTGTGCTTCTGCCCCCATGATCTATAAAATGGAGATATTAATAGCACTGTTAAATTATTCACGACATTTGTTTTGTTAAAGAACAGTAAGGCAGACTTTATTCAATGGGGTCCTACTACAATTGAGTTTGTAGTAGAGCAGCGAGATTGGGCTCAACTCTGAATACAAGGAAAAGTGAGGTTTGTAGCCAAGTAGCAGGGTGGGAGCAATGGATGGAAAATTACTGAGAGGAAACAACAGGCGTAAGGGGGCAGTTCTGACCTAATAGGATTCTTGCTGATGGCAGGTCCAGGTGATCAGACATCACCTGGGGGATGGTGGTGAATGAGGCGCCCAACCAAATATTGACAGCGGTCAGATGATGAGGGGTTCAGGCTAAACTGACTTAGTGGGATTCTTTCTAGAAACTGGATTCTATAAAAAAGGACTTGGGCATAGTTAGAAAGCTCAGGAGAGCCTGCCTACAATTTGGTCAAGGAGAGAATCTTTGTTAGTACCTACCACATAGGGTTATTGTAAGAATCAAATGAGTTAATATATGTAAAATCTTAAAGTGAGCCACCATATCTGTGTTAGCTATTATTTTTATTTTACAGTCATAATTATCTATACAAGCATTTTATGTCTTTTTCATTTATTGTTTTATTGCCATTCTTTTCTAGTTTTTCATAACCATGAGTCTTTTAAATTTATTTTTTTATTGAAGTATAGTTGATTTACAATGTTGTGTTAATTTCTGCTATACAAAAAAGTGACTCAGTTATACATATATCTATACATTCTTTTTTATATTCTTTTCCATTATGGTTTACCCAAGGATATTGAATATAGTTCCTTGTGCTATACAGTAGGATGTTGTTGTTTTTCCATTCTATATGTAATAGTTTGCATCTACTGACCCCAAACTCCCAGTCCATCCCCCATCCACCCCCCGCTTTGGTAACCACAAGTCTGTTCTCTGTGTCTGTGAGTCTGTTTGTATTTCATAGATAGGTTCATTTGTGCCATATTTTAGATTCTACATATAAGTGATATCATATGATATTTGTCTTTCTCTTTCTGACTTACTTCACTTAGTATGATCTCTAGTTGCATCAAATGGCTCTCCATGTAGCTGCAAATGGCATTATTTGTTTCTTTTTTATGGCTGAGTAGTATTCCATTGTACATATGTACCACATCTTCTTTATCCATTCATCTGTCAATGGACATTTAAGTTGCTTCCATGTCTTGACTATTGTAAATAGTGCTATGAACATAGGAGTGCATGTATCTTTTTGGATTAGAGTTTTGTCTGGATATATGCCCTGGAGAGGGATTCCTGGATCATGTGATAATTCTATTTTTAGTTTTCTAAGGAACCTCCATACTGTTTTCCATAGTGGCTGCACCAACTTCCATTCCCACCAACAGTGTAGGAGGGTTCTCCGTCACCTTCTCCAGCATTTGTTATTTGTAGACTTTTTAATGATGGCCATTTTGACCGGTGTGAGGTTTTAATCTCACTGTAGTTTTGATTTTCATTTCTCTAATAGTTAAAGATGTTGAGCATCTTTTCATGTGCCTACTGGCCATCTCTATGTCTTCTTGGAGAAATGTCTATTTAGGTCTTCCACCCATTTTTTGATTGGGTAACCATGATTTTTAATGGTTGCAAAACACTGCATCAGATTGCAATTTAACCACTGCTCTGTTATTGGACATTTAAGTTCATTACAGGTATTTTCTATTTTAAGTAATGCTTCCCTGAATATCATCATGGCAATCACTTTTTCATTGTTTATATTATTTTCTGAAGAGAGATACTCAGAAGAAGAGTGTCAAGGTCAAAGGCTATGAAGTTACTATTGTTGTGATATGTCTTGCCAAATGCCTTTCCAAGAGCCTTGAATCAATTTATGTTTCCACCACAAAGTAGAAGATGAGTGCTTCAACTCACCCTCAGCAGAGCTGAATTCTGTCGCCTTTTAAATCAGCAAATTTAACAGGTAAAAAAATGGCTCATTCACAGCAAATATTGTTCAGCATTTCCTAGGTGCTAGGAACTGGGTCTCACACCAAGGATTCTGAGATGGAGACTATTGGTTCTGCCTATGCTCTAGAGGAAGAAACTGAAAACTAAACTAACAATTACAACCAGAGTCACAAGTTGCTGCTGGGTACAGGGGAGGGACCCTCACCTAGCCTGGGAAGTCAGGGAAGGCTTTCTGGAAGGTGTGGGCTTGAGTTTAGTCTTGAATGAAGAGTAGTGGTGAGCCAGGTGGAAAGGGCCGTGAAAGGCATTCCATAGCAAGGGAACAGCACGTGCAGAGGAGGTGTGAGGCGGCTGGGTCTAAGTCATGCAGAGAAGCTGGATTCTTTTAAAGTTACAGTCTTAAATGTGTTGTTGTTGTTGTTGTTTTGATAATAAAAACAGTCTCACTAGGACCCTGCAATAGAGACTTGCCAACTGGATCACAGTATTAAATATTACAGTGGTTTAGCTGTACTGATGCTTCACTAAATAAAGTTAACATGTAAGCTACTAGTATTGCAGCTTCACTAAATGAGCTTAACCTGTATTGCAGCCCATCTGGCAGAGCAGTAAAAAAGGCAGAAATGATCTTCAGAGTCATGTAGCCACCCCTACCACACCTGTTTTTTGTTCCTCTCCTTCTTCCTAGTTCCCACCACAGGCTTGGGAACCTGCCATACTCAGTTCCTCTCTAAGCAATCGCTCAACACCATGGAGTAGGATTGTTAGGACAAACTTTTACACTAAGATGCTGGTGATTAGAAAAGAGGTCCAGCTCCTCACATGCCTAGAGGTATTTGGATTTTTTTTTAATATTTAAACTATTATTATTTTTTTTAATTTTATTTATTTATTTATTTTGGCTGCATTGGGGCTTTGTTGCTGCGTGCAGGCTTTCTCTAGTTGTGGGAAGCGGGGGCTACTCTTCATTGTGGTGCACGGGCTTCTCATTGTGGTGGCTTCTCTTGTTGCAGAGCACAGGCTCTAGGCACACAGGCTTCAGTAGTTGTGGCACGTGGGCTCAGTAGTTGTGGCTTTTAGGCTCTAGAGCACAGGTTCAGTAGTTGTGGCGCACAGGCTTAGTTGCTCTGTGGCATGTGGGATCTTCCTGGACCAAAGATCAAACCCATGTCACCTGCATTGGCAGTCGGATTCTTCACCACTGTGCCACCAGGGAAGTCCCGGTATTTGGATTTTAAAGGGAGTCACTTGGAGATAGAAATTCTTGCAACCCCCAAAAAATCCAGTGTTGGAATTTCAGGCCAGCCAGTGAAGGAACTATTTAAGGTTGAGCTGATCAAGCAGTGGTTTCCTGGCCCCTCCATCATCCCACATAGCAGAGGGTCTTTATGCAAGTCCAAACCTGGATGCAACCTTTTGTCCCATGCCCAGGGGTCAGCTTCCTTCATTCAGTTGTCTGCTTCATCTTGCCTTCTAGGTGGAATGTGGGATCAGTGTCCTGATGTGGGACAGAGTGGTGGTCAGCTGTCTCTGATAGCTGGTCAGAATCAGCATGATGGCCAGTGGCTGGGAAGTGGGGAGCTTCTGTGAAATGGCCACATTTCTGTAGTCTCAGCCTCACCTACCTTTTTAGCCCTGATATAAAAAAAAAAAAAAAAAAAAAAAAGGCATCTTTTTTCTACCTTCTAAGAAGCAAAAAAAGAAAGAAAGGAAGGAAGGAAGAAAGAAAGAAGGAAGGAAGGAAGGAAGGAAGGAAGGAAGGAAAGAAAGAAAAGAAAGAAAGAAAAAGAAAGAAAGAAAAAGAAAGAAAGAAAGAAAGAAAGAAAGAAAGAAAGAAAGAAAGAAAGAAAGAAAGAAAGAAAGAAAGAAAGAAAGAAAAAGAAAATTCATCTAGGGCAATGTTTTTCTTACTCCTCAGGAAAACTGTAATTCCCTCCCAGAAGATTTCCTACATCTTAAATATCAGTGCAAACATTTATGCATGAAAAATTAGAGGCCATGAATGATGCATGTGTTCTGGAAACTCTGATCGTAAATCTCCCCTCCCTCCTTTGGAAAGTCCCCCAGGATGGCAGCCAAAGCCTCATTTCCAACCCCTATTTCGAAGCCACCTGAGATGAAATTTCCTATTGGTTTCCGACTTGCATGGCCTTTGAATAGTCAGTCCTCCCTCGTGGCAGATGAGTCTGCTATTATCTTGTCTGAGATATTGTTCTTCTACTTGACCAGATTATAGCACAATTGTCAGTTTGCTCTTTAATAATACTACTTCACAGGGGATTTGTAAGGATTAATGAAATAATGTTTGAAAACCACTTTGAATTTGTATGCATTTTTTCTATGGAGGCTCAGGGGTTATTATTTCTTAGTGTTTATACTGTACCTGCCACGTAAGAAGTTTTAAATGCTTTGTTAACATTTGGATCCATTTCAATGAGATGATGAAGCTATTGGCTGTTACAGCTGGAGGGGCCTTTGAGACAGTCTAGTCTTAAATCTTCAGACTGAGGGGGTGAGGAAAAGCCTAAGGCCTAGAGAACCCATTCGATGAACTGTGTGGTACAGGGTACATGGAATGGGTTGGTAGAGTTGGTCCTAGAATCCAGCTGCCCTGGCTCCTTGTTCTGTTCTTCAAGTCTGTTATGGAATGAATTGTGCCCCTCCCAAAATTCATATATTGAAGTCCTCACTCCCCAGTACTTCAGAATGTGATCTGATTTAGAAGTAGGGTTGTTGCAGTTGCAATTAGTTAAGATGAGGCCATTCTGGAAGAGGGTGGAACCCTCATCCAATTAACTGATATCCGTATAAAAGGGAGAAATTTGGACACAAGCAGACATAGAGGGAGAACACCATATGAGTGTGAAGATGGCCATCTCCAAACCAAGGAGAGAGGCCTGGAAAGGATCCTTACCTCACAGCCTTCAGAAGAAACCAACCTTGTCAACACCTTCATTTTGGACTTCTAGCCTCCAAAATTGGGAGACAATACTTTTCTGTTGTGCTACTTCCTTACAGCAGCCCTAGCAAACTAACACAAAGTCTTTCCTACTCTTAATACTAATTATTGCCATTTAGCACACTAAGAGATTGAGACAGGAAGAAAGGGAATCATTTGGCCCCATTGAACCAGAAGCCCATCTGCTTGTCCTCACTCACCCCATGCTTCTCTTGGGGCTGCTGCAGTTGGGCGGCCGCCCTTGCTTGATGTCCCTTGGAAGTCCTCATTGTGGGTATAGGCACCTGATTCAGCTCATAATAATAAGCCAGTGCCCCAGGAGCTGCTTCCTGGAATCCCTCCAACATCCTTCATAGCATCAGAAGGCAGCAGCAGAGCTGAGGGAGGGCAGCAGCCCAGGGACCCTTGCTGCATGTTGTTTTACAATCCAGGAGGGGTCTTCAACTATAAATGGATGGAGATAGGTTTTAAAAGTCTCCTTGTGAATGAGATGCTGGCAGCTCAGAATCCCTTCTCCTGGGATAGAGCATACTGTGCATCAGGGTGGGTTCCTAGGCCTGTCCACAAAACCCATTTAAGTTGTATTGTTCCAGAAGCTGCATACTAGCAGCCCTACTTGCTGTTTGTGAGGCCATGGTAACATTGAAGGCCTCTTTCAGTGGGGTCCTCAGGCTGGCAGGCAGATTGTGGGGCTTTTAAGAGAGGGAAGGGATGAAGAATGCAATATCTCAGAATTCACACAGTAAAAAGGGATGGAGAGAACCCAGAGAGCTAAAACGGGGGTTCAGCACACCCTTGGAAAAATTTGGGGAGCTTGTTTTTAAACACACTGGGACAACCTGAGTACATTTGAAAATCAGGAAAGGAGCCGGCCCTGTGAAATCATGAACAAATCCCAGCAGAGGCCTAGAGAGGGTGAGGCATGTGTGTGAGGCCACATAGAGAGTGAGTGCAGAGCGGGGACTCCTGGCTGCCAGCTCAGGGCTCTCTACTGAGCAGCCCATCCAAACCTCAGTCCGTTGTTTCCAAAGCCATATATCACTCCCACTGTCATTTACTTGGTATTATTATGTCAATTAACTTTTTAAAAAACTTAAATATATTTAACTTCACCTAAAGCAGTAATATCCGCAAAATGATGGGTTTGATGTGCTAGTTATGTAATTTGTTTCTTAATACATGTTCAAATTAAATGCATAACTATTATAAAGTGTTTTATTTTTAATCACTTTGCACATCACGAGTAGTAACCACCTGTTCCAAAGTTTGGGCAACTCTGCACCAGGAGATGGCAGGTGATAGGAAGAGAAGAACTAGGGGCATGGCCAGTGTCTTCAAATCCTTGAGGGAGAGAGAGTGAACAGGTTGGTAGCACAGAGGGAGAGGTTATCTCTGGAGAGGAGGGACCTTCTTTCCCTAAAATGAAGGCAAGTGGATTTAGGGACAGAGCAACGCTGAAATGGAGGTGAAAGAAGATGACAGAGCTCATGCCCACTGACCTTGATTTTCTTCAGCAAAACAGTATGGCAAACTGATGGCGACTTGAAAGGAGCACGGAGCTTTAGATTTTAAATTAGAATTGTATTATAGTCCCTTGAGACTCAACCTTGTTTGTCAAATGGACAGAGGCAACTTGTTTCAGGAAAAAAAAAAAAGTTGAACTTTGACCTTCAACTGTGGTTCTTAAAACACTGCTGTAATTGCTTCTGGATTGGATTTTGAGGTTGACCTTTGATCAGAAACACTGGTTTCCTGAGATGAGGCCTCTCCCTGAGAAAAGGCTGGCTTTTTGCTATGAACTAGGCTGAATGTGAGTCGGAGACTAGGAGCATTTCTAAAGAATTGGCCCAGCCCCTCCCCGGCAGTAATGTAATCCCATTTGTCTATGTTTGGTTTTGTTTCCTGTGATTTTGGTGTCACATCCAAAAGATAATTGCCAAGACCGATATAAGCCAACAATCCCACTTCTGGGTATATATCCAAAGGAGCTGAAATCAGGATCATGAAAACATATTTGCACTCCTATGTTCATTGCAGCATTATTTACAGTAGCCAAGATATGAAAACAACCTAAATATACTTTGGCAGATGGATTGATAAAGAAAATGTGATACAGAAATAAATTTTTAAAATGTGTATACACACACACATGCACACACAGTGGAATATTTTCAACTTTAAAAAAGAAGGAAATCCTGCCATGTGCAACAACATGGATGGAACTGGAAGACATTATGCTAAGTGAAGTAAGCCAGACACAGGAAGACAAATACTGTATGATCTCACTTATAAGTGGAATCTAAAATAGTCAAACTCATAGAAACAGAGAGTAGAATGGTGGTTGCCAGGGGCTAGGAGGAAAGGGAAATGGCCAAAGGATAAAGTTTCAGTTATGTAAGATGAGTAATTTCTAGAGATCTAATGTACAGCGTGATGATCATAGTTAAAAACACTGTATTGTATACTTGAAATTTTTAAACAGGATAGATCTTAACCTCCTCACCACACAATGGTAACTTTGTTGAAGTGATGGGTATGTTAATTAGCTTGATTGTGGTGATGTTTTCACAATGTATACATATTGATATATTTGATGTTTAAGGTGTACAACATCAAGTTGTACACCTTAAACATATACATATGTTGTATATTGATGATATCTCAATGAAGCTATGGAAAAAAATACAAGTAAACTGCCAGAGAGATCATATGTGGCACCCATCAACACCTGCCATGAGTCCTTCACCAGACCAGTTATTAGCAGCACAGGCACTGAGTGTGTACTCCGAGCCACGGTGAAGTGGAGGGAAAATGAGAAGATGAGTGAGCCCCATGCCTGCTATTAAGGAGCTTCCTGGTCTAGGACTGGGGGTAGGGGCAGGGCAGATAGTATGAATAACAACAATAATTATAAAATGTGAGAAGAGATAATAATAATGGTAAAATTTATTGAGCACTTACTACAAGCCAGACACTATATCCAAGCACTTAATAGAATTAATGCAGCAACAATCCAGTGTGGTGGGTAGTATTATTATCCTCACTTATTGATGAGGGAACTGAGGTACAGAGAAGTTAAATAACTTTCCCAAGGTCAAAAATTAAAGAAAAGTGGAATTGGAATTTGACCCCAGGGTCTCTGGTGCCAGAGTCCTGTACTAGACAGGACTTGGCAGTGGGGGGTGGCAGTTGCCCAGTGAAAATTGCACAAAGGAATTGATGTTATAAAAGTGAGTATTGTTTAACCAAGTTGGAAAGACAAGAATAGGGAACAGAATTTCTGTAAGTCACAAGCAAGAGCATACATGCTTGAGGTCTTGTTGAAGAAAAAAAATTATTCATAACATTTGTTAAAGAATGATAGAGCACATTTTATTCAAGTCTGTGGCAATAGAGATTTTACAGTATGGGAGACAGATTGGACTCAACCCCAAATAAAGGAAAAGTGGGAATTTATAGCCAAGGATTGGAGAGGTCGGGGCGGAAAATTAGAAAGAGGAAATATTAGAAATAATGGGGAATTCTGGCTAAATGGGCATAACAGGAGTCTTGCTGAAGGCAGGCCATGGTGATCAGATATCGAGGATGAAGGATTCTAACCATCTGGCCAGGATTCTTGCTAAATTGGGCTCTTGGAAGATGGAGCCCCGTTGGACTCAGAGAACCTGACTACAGTTTGGTCAAGGAGAGAATATTTGTCAATCTCTGAATCACTTGGAATGAGTGGAATGTGCTGTCCATCTAGAGGGGAGAACCTTGAAGGAAAGGGACAAACTGGGTGAGTCTGTAGGCGGTGAGGGCTGGAGGATAGAGAGGGCAGGGAACTGACCATAACTGAGCCTTTACTGTTGCCCAGCATCATGCCAGTCCCGTGAAATAGGTTAAATTAAAAAAAGTTTTTTCCACTTTATTGAGATATTATTGACGCATAACATTGTATAAGTTTAAGGTGTACAATGTGGTGATTTGATACACTTATATATTGTAAAATTATTACCACAATAGAATTAGCAACCACCTGCATCCTGTCACAGAGTTACCATTTCTTTTTAATGATGAAAACATTTGAGATCTACTCTCTTAGAAACACTCAATATATGATAGAGTATTATTATCTAAAGCAATCACCACTGTATTATACATTAGATCCCCAAACTTCTTAATCTAATAAGTGGAAGTTTGTACCCTTTGAGCAATATCTTCTCATTTCCCCCACCCTCTAACCCCTGGCAACCACCATTCTACTCCCTGTTTCTCTGAGTTTGCCTACTTTAGATTCTACATGTAAGTGTTATCATACAGTATTTGTTTTTCTCAGATGGACTTATTTCACTTAGCATAATGCCCTCAAGGTCTACCCATGTTGTCACAAAATGGCAGGATTTCCTTCTTTCTCGTGGCTGAATAATATTCCATTGTATGTATGTAGCTATGTATGTATATACACACATACCTACATACCACATCTTCTTTTTTTTTTTTTTTTTTTTTTTTTTTTGACAGAAAAGGAGGATTTATTCATGGGCACAAGTAAGGAGGGGACAGCACCAAAGGCTCTCACGAGTGCAGGGCCCGCCATTTGTCCAGGGGGCCACGATTAGGGATGTATTTGACCCCACAGCCATCCGGGATGAGCTGCTTTTCTGCCACCATGTTTTCAAATTCATCCGCGTTAAACTTAGTAAATCCCCACTTCTTGGAGATGTGGATCTTCTGGCGGCCAGGGAACTTGAATTTGGCCCTGCGGAGGGCCTCAATCACATGTTCCTTGTTCTGCAGCTTGGTGCGGATGGACATTATGACTTGGCCAATGTGGACCCTGGCCACTGTGCCCTGGGGCTTTCCGAAGGCACCACGCATACCTGTCTGGAGCCTAGATTGGGGACAGCATGCCAGTCATTAATGTCCCTGGAAAAGGGCTGTCTCCACGGTCCCTTAGGGCAACCTGTACAGGCAACAGGCTGCATACACTACCGAGGACACTGCTGTTTGCAGCCACTGCACACTGGGCCCCCATGGGGAAAAGAGCACAGTCGGCTTAACTGGCTGCAAGACCACATCTTCTTTATCCATTCATCCATTGACAAACACTTGAGTTTCTACATCTTGGCTGTTGTGAATAATGCTGCAGTAAACATGTGGGTGCAGTTATCTTTTTGATATTCTCTTTTCAGTTTGAAATATGTTAAAATTTAATCATGAGGTGGGGGATTTGTCTCCCTGTTGAGTAAATTGAATTTCCAAGAGGCTAGGTGATACAGAGCCACAAGTGGCAGAGCTGGGGTAACAAACCAGGTCCCACTGGTGCCAGCACCCCCTGGAGCCTGCTGCAGGGTGTGCTGTCAAGGGAGGGGTTGGTTAGCGGGTGTCCGAGGCCCCAGGGTCCAAGAAGAGCAGGGCACTGGTGTAGGGAAGGAATGACAGGAAGGATGGAGCGATCATAACCCTGCTCCTGGCTCCTCCTCACTTTTTTGGATCCTAGGCATCCCTGGTGAGTCTCCTCCAGCTTGAGCTGCCTGGGTCCGATCAACACTGGTTGGAAGCAAGGGGATGGAGCCAGGCAGCAAACCCTGGCTCTGCTTTATTGCCCGTCTGTCCCTGTGCTGTGCAGCTCACCTTCTCCCTGACTCGCTAGAAGTGGCCCTGTCTCTGCTTAGCCAGAGGAAAAGCAAGTCCAGCTGAATTTGCACAAAGCTAAGTTAGCCAGGTGACCACAGAGCAGGAGTAAATCAGTCTTGATAATCACATTTGGCAGTACTCGAAGCCATTTTGCTTGGACAGTGCAAATTCACTTAATGATACAAAATGCTGTTTATTTATTATGGAAGAACACTGAAGTCAGACCCACTATCTGGTGTTCAAAATCTCTGTTCTGTAGAGAAGAGGGTTTTTTTTTGTTTTTTTGTTTTTTAAAGATTTATTTTATTATTTATTTATTTACTTATTGATTTTATTTTTGGCTGCATTGGGTCTTCATTGCTGTGCGAGGGCTTTCTCTAGTTGTGGTGAGCAGGGGCTACTCTTTGTTGTGGTGCTCAGGCTTCTCATTGAGGTGGCTTCTCTTGTGGAGCACCGGCTCTAGGCGCACAGGCTTCAGTAGTTGTGGTGCATGGGCTCATTAGTTGTAGCTTGAGGGCTCTAGAGTGCAGGCTTAGTAATTGTGGCACACGGGCTTAGTTGCTCTGCGGCATGTGGGATCTTCCTGGAGCAGGGATCAAACCTGTGTCCCCTGCATTGGCAGACGGATTCTTAACAACTGTGCCACCAGGGAAGCCCCCGAGAAGAGGGTTTTATTTCCCTGGTGGAGGAGACATAAATGTGTAAGGTGCTTGTGTACCTGTGTGATACATACCCAGCCAGGGACCAAATGTCTGCTGGCATCCACAATAGGCAAGAGCAGTGTGCAAGCCAGTGGATGGTGTTTCCATTTACACTTGTGTTTCCAAAACTAATTTTTTACAGGAAGGGCTTATTCCCTGAAAGGAATGTCAACATCTGAAAATATTAGCTAATTTGACTTCCTGAGTAGAAATGCTAAAGGGATTGAGGCGATTTATTATGTTAAATCTCAAATAAACCTTGACAATTAAAAATGGAAAGGGAGCCAAAACTAATTAAAAGGAGAAGAGAATGAGAAATGCCAGGCATCTGGGATAAATTTATGATTGCAGTTGAACACTAAACTTAGCTCCAGGCTTCCTTTTGGCGCAAGCGTTCAAAAAATAATTTGAGTTAATAAAGTTTTTTAGGTTCATTTACAGAAAGCTACTGATGATGACCACAGTCGTGGCAGAATGTGTTATGACCAAGCGATTAATTCGGGGGTTGAAATGTAAATAGAACTAGAATTCATGAATTCGCTCTCCATTCATGTTTGATATTGTACCTTAACACGTATACTCACATCGACCAGCCCTTGTGTGAGCACACCCAGGGTAAGAGGAGGTCATGCTCCCTAAGTTTTATGTTTGCTTTGATTTCTTTCTTCCCAAACTGGTCTGGAATTGTTCTGAGGGAGTTGGGTATTTGTGGACACTTAAAGGGAAGCGGAGCTGGACAGTGGTTACAGCAGTAAAAACAGATTTTACTCAGGAAGAATTGCAGTAGGAGAAGAGAGACCTCAGTACAGAACTGTGCTCAATTCTGAATACAACAAGGAAAAGTGGGCTTTTATAGCCGAAGAGCAGTCAGTGAATGGAAAATTGTTAGGAGAGTAGGTTAATTCTTGTTACACTGACCTAACAGGATTCTTGCCGAAGGCAGGCGGGGTGATCAGATATCACCCGGGGGAACGTGGGGCATGAGTAATTTGGTCAGATATCAGGGATGGGGATCCAGATAAACCAACTTGGCAGGATTCTTACTAAATTTGGGCTACGCAGTCCGGACAAGGAGGGACAGTGAAGGTCAAGGTGTAGAGGGCTTTGAGGAGCCTGGTGAGAGTTAGGTCAAGGAGAGAGTCTTTGTCAGAAGACAGGAGGGGAGACAGCAAAACTGCCTGTTCCCAGATTCGCCTCCTCCTTAACTTTAACAGCCCAGCCCCTCAGTAAGCACTGCATGGCCCTCCCACTCCCACTCCCATCCCCTTTGTGAACTGAAGTACCTGGAGAAGTTGCCACCGTGGATTCCTCCACAGCAGGCCAGGCTTCAAGGCTTGAGGCTGAGGGATAAGAAAGAGAAGGTCAGAAGAGCAGTGGCTGGAAAGAGAATGACCACAGGAGAGAACTCTCCTCTGGACAAAGGTGATTCCTCCTCAGCTGCCTCAGTGCTGGTTGGTCTCATGATAACTTTGGAAACAGGGGAGAAGTTATCCATGTTGGAAGTAGAATTCCTACATTTGCCTCCAGCATGAAACCCTGAGATGTGGACATGACCGCCAGTAATGAGTGAGACCAAGAAAGCAGAGTGAAACGAAACTTATCAGGGACTTTCATGGTCACCCAGATAAAAATTTAAAAAAGCAAACTTGAGGGAGGTCCCTAGTGGCCTAGTGGTTAGGATTGCAGGCTTCCACTGAGCTTGCCAGGATTCAGTCCCTGGTCGGGGAACTGAGATCCCATAAGCTGCACGGTGCAGCCACGAAAAACAAACAAACGAACAAAAAGCAAAAAAAAAAAAAAAAACCAGCAAACTTGAAGCTAAAAGTGAAGGGAACAGATGCAAGTTATATTTGAAAAGGCTTAATTTTTTAATTTCTTCAGATTTAAAATCAGAGACACTGCTAGAGCACTACTGAGAAGGGATTACAAAGGTATCTCCTGAGTACGAAGCCATTAAACAGACCATTAAACATGGAAGGCAGTGAGGGTGGGGTTGGGGGAGGAGGAAGCATGGGTTCTGGTGCCCACCCTGGCATCAAGTCCGAATTCTGCCACTTCCAGGCCATGTGATCTTGGGCAAGTCATCCTGCCTGAATCTGCTCTGGTAAGAAGGTGCTGGCATTAATATTGTAGGGGAAGAACTTATGTGTCTGTCTGCTGTTTGTTCATTTATTTATCCAGCCTCCTCCTTTTACCCAGTAAGATTTAAGATGGCTGACATAACCATTTAATCAAACTGCTGACAGGAAACAAGCAGGCAAAAAATCCCCAAGCCCAGGACAACTCCACCTAGTTCACAGGGTTATAATGAGGTTAAATGAAGTGCTATGTATGATAATGTTTCCTCTCTGGATGGGCACATAGTAGATGTAAACATCAGTAGATGTTTGTTGAATCTGAAAATATGCTTCCACAGCCCAAGGAGGCAAACCACTATGGGTTTTGCCTTCAACGCACCAAGGAGAGCTAGGGAAAACATGCTGTGCAGCCTCCTTTCCCCATACAGCGTCTCACATCTTCCATCCCCTCGTGGCCATACCTCTGATGGCAGTGCTCTTGCTGCCATTGCCCGCAGCCCATCCATCCCTGGAGTCTGTCGGGTGAATCGCGTTTGGCCTGATGGGTAGCATTTCCCCGGCTGCCCCCTCCCATGCTCTGCCATTATTAGTGACCCAGGTCATGTGAAGGAGACTTCTGTTCTTCCTTAGGAGCTGAAGCCTGAGAAATGGGCTACAACAGGGACCTGGGAGTATCAGTTAATGGTCCCAGATGCCTCGAATACATTCTTCACTTGGGTCCTGAAGAAAGTATAGTGTCAGCAACTCCAGACTGATTTCGGTATAAGTAAAATGTATTCAAGTAACAAAATTCACAAGCAGACCTAGAGCATGATTTTATCGAGTCATTTTTTTAATTATTGTTGAGAGGCAGAATCTAGTTACAGATGATTTGATGCTGATGCCCAGACTCTAGCTGAAAAATGAGACAGAGGGTAACATTTGCCCAATGACCTTTTCCTTTCTCAGGACAATTAATAGATCTTATTTTTGTAGAGCAATGATCTTGTCAGTTTAAATCCGGCTTGCTGACCAAACTGGAGAGAAACCATTGTCTCCGACAGACCAAATGCCCCTGTCTGCTGCTGCCTGGAGTCAAGTTTGCTGGCTGGTATGAGTGGAATTTTAGCTTTGTCAGGCCAGCAGTGGAGTGGAAATAATAAACATGGAATTCAAATGACAGAAAAGCAGAAAGTAGAACTCATCTAAGAAGAATGAAACCCTTGAAATGAAAGTGCATCTTTCTCAATAATAGAAATTCTAATGTTCTTGGAGTCATTATTATAATAGCTTTCTCTGTAGTATGTACCACATTAGGGAATCCAAGTCAGAGCAAAGGACAAGCAGTCCCGAATCATTTGTCCACGGAGCCAACAGTGAGTCATCTGCCATCCATATGCCTTGGTTTCTCCATCTGCACCAGGGTAGTAATGGCAGTACTTTTAATTCTGTTGCTGCCTGGGGCTAAATAGAAAGATGTGTTAACTTATGTTTGTTTTAATTGCCAAAAGAGTTACATTGGTACCTAGGTCCAACACGAATGGATCGAATGCTTTTTTTCTATGCTCACAGGCCTATTTGAAGACCTGGCAAAAAAAAAAGTGAAAGGTATGATTCACATGGGACTAGATCTCAAGGACAAATCCAAGACCGATGTGTAGAGGCTTTAAGGGAGGCTGGTTTGACTTAACCTAAGGAAAGTTGTATTAGAGTAAAAATATTTTGTTGATAAAGGGGCTCAAGTGGAGGTGACCCTCATGTCACAGATGTTTCAGGGGACACTGGATTAGTGCCAAATGGTGGGACAATATGCCATTTGAGATTCCATCCAAATCTAAGATTCTGGGTTCTAAGATGTTATTCACTGTGGATGGAGAGATAAGTGAGGGAAGACCTCTGTAACAATGGTTCTTAACATTTTTCTTATGTGGGCTGCTAGGATGGGCTAAAGATCTCACAGAGCCCCTGCCACTCCCCACTTGCCTCTGTTCTCAGAATGGAAGGGCAGACTCACAATGCTTTGGACTCGACTCTGGTGAGGGTAACGAAATTGAAACCATTCACCTTGCTAAGGTAGAGGTATTAAAAACTAGAAGTGCAAATATAAGAGACCGGCCAGGAGATACAGGGACACCTCACAAACCATACAAGGTACTTAATAACAGCCATAGTTCAGGGAGCTGAAAAAGTTGTCTTAGATTGAGGTAAAAATGCATTTCATGCTCCAGAATCCTCTAGGACTTATGCCACAAGAAGGAATAATGGCTGTTTAAGGACAAACACCTTGGTCTCAAAGGGTCGTTTTGGTGACAACAAGGAGCCACAGAAAGAACCTGGTCTAGAGATCAAGGGGTGAGTTGCCATCATCTGTTCAAAGTCGACCTCCACTGAAAAACTCCATGAAAGCAGAAATGAACCTATGTCCACCCACCCCATCTCACCCCCTCGCCATCAATCACAGGACCAGGATTCATATATCAGCTTTACCACTTACAAGCCATCTGATTTGAGGCAAAGAGACCTAAACTTAGCTCCCCCAGCTATGAAATCATGTTGACTCCTAGAATCCCAAGACAGAAAACTCACACCTCTATTCATCCATCCTAAAACATTTACTGAGTGCCTACTATGCATCTTCGAGGGTTTTAGGCCCTTGGATTATATCAGAGAACAAAAAAAGTACCCACATTCATAAACCTTATGTTCTAGTGAGGAAAAACAAACAGTTAAGAAATAACTAAATATATAGAGAGGATTTCAGATGGTAAGAAGTACTATGAAGGAAAAAAAAAAAAGCATGCTAAGGGAGCACTGGCAGGCAGGAGTGAGGGGTGAGGGTGTTTTAATTTATAGAGAGTGGTCAGGGAGGACCTTACTGATAATGTGATATTTTAGCAAACACATGAAAGAAATGAGCCAAGCAAATTTCTGGGGAAAGGACATTCCAGACTGAGGATAGAGATAGAAATGTGGGAGTCATTGGAATTTAAAGCCATGAGACAGGATAGATCATCTAGAGAACATGTAGCTGGAGAGAGGCATTCTAGTGAGGTGCCCTGGGGAATTCCAGCATTTGGAGGTCAGGGAGATTGTGGAGACCCATGGAATAGCTGAGAAGGAGGAGCCAGGGAGGTAGGAGGAGAGCCAGAAGAGAGTGGGGTCCCAGAAACCAATGCAAGGCAGTGTTTGGGGAGAAGGGTCATTGTCTGTGTAGAATACTGCAGATATCCTGAGTACAGTGACTGAGGCTTGGCCTTGGGTTTAGCCACCCAGAGGTCATGGTGACCTTGACAAGAGCCATTTCAGGGGAGTGGTAGGGGAGAGAGCCTCACTAGAGTGGATTTGGGAGAGAGTAGGAAGAGAGGATGGGGGAGATGAGCACAGACAATGCCGTAGAGGAGGTCTGTTGTAAATGTCAGCAGAGGGATGGGTGGTAGTGGCATGGGGTTAGCATTCATCAGAGGGTTGGTTTGCTTTTTGAGGTGAAAGATATTATGTTGTTTGCTCATGGGAATAATCCAATAAAGAGGCAAAATATCACATTGGAAGAGGGATCCTCTGGCCCGCTGAGGGTTCTCCCCAATTTCTAATGTTGCCACCTCCTTGAGGGGAGAGGCACTGAGTAGGATCTGAGGGGAACACCACAGCCCTCCCCTCAGGTCTCATTAGCATAACTGTCTCTAGACTGGAAAACCTAACCAAGGCACATCCACGGGCTTAGGAAAGAAAAAAATAGAAAGAAAATCAATTCAAAGAACAGTAATAAGCAACAAGATTGGTGTTTTGCCGAGTGTGCTCCTTGTGCTGCATGGAATGTTGATAGGGTCAAGCGAGTCTGAGGAGTGCTGAGTTAAACAGACGTGTGTGCTGCAGGACTTCTTGGAGCCTTTACTAGGCTAGTAACACCATGAATTTCCAAGAGGGGCATCTGGTATGAAGAATTTTCCCCCAACAAATTTGGGAGCATTTCACTCAAGATTAATGTTGTAAAGCATATAATACTGGAAATAGTGAACTAGATCAGAGGGTTGCAGACTTTTTTCTGTAAAGGGCTAGTAAATATTTTAGGCTTAGTGAGCCTTAGTCTCTGTTGCAACTACTCAACTCTGCTGTTGTAGCACAAAAGCAACCATAGTTAATAGGTAAATCATAGGTGTGGCTCTGTTTCAGTAAAACTTTATTTACAGAAACAAGCAACAAGCCAGATTTGGCCAATCATTGAACCAGATAATCTACATCAAGAAATGAACTCATTCAACAAGAGGGCAGACAGCAGTATTAAGCAGTATCAGCAGTATTTCGTCTTGTGGAACTGAAAACCACAGCCACAGAAAGACAGAGAAAATGAAAAAGCAGAGGACTTTGTACCAGATGAAGGGATGGGATAAAGCCCCAGAAAAACAACTAAATGAAGAGGAGCTAGGCACCCTTACAGAAAAAGAATTCAGATTAATGATAGTGAAGATGATCCAGGACTTCAAAAAAAGACTGGATGCAAAGATCAAAAAGTTTACCAAAGACCTAGAAGAATTAAAGAGCAAACAAACAGACATATGCAAAACAATAATGGAAATGAAAAATACACTAGAAGGAACCAATAGCAGATTAACTGAGGCAGAAGGGCGAATAAGTGACCTGGAAGACAGAATGGTGATAATCACTGATGTGGAAAACAATAAAGAAAAAAGAATGAAAAGAACTGAAGACAGCCTAAGATACCTCTGGGACAATGTTAAACGCACCAACATTCGCATTATAGGGGTCCCAGAAGGAGATGAGAGAGAGAAAGGACCTGAGAAAATACTGGAAGAGATTATAGTTGAAAACTTCCCTCACATGGGAAAGGAAATAGCTACCCAAGTCCAGGAAGCACAGAGAGTTCCAGGCAGGATAAATCCAATGAGAAACACGCCAAGACATATATTAGTCAAGTTGACAAAAATTAAAGACAGAGAAATATTATTAAAAGCAACAAGGGAAAAACAACACATAATATACAAGGGAACTCCCATAAGGTTAACAGCTGATTTCTCAGGAGAAACTCTACAAGCCAGAAGGGAGTGGCATGATATATTTCAAGTGATGAAAGGGAAGAACCTACAACCAAGAATACTCTACCCAGCAAGGACCTCGTTCAGATTCGATGGAGAAATCAAAAGCTTTACAGACAAGCAACAGCTAAGAGAATTCAGCACCACCAAACCAGCCCTACAACAAATGCTAAAGGAACTTCTCTAAGCGGGAAACAGAAGAGAAGAAAAGGACCTACAAAAAGAAAAACAAAACAATTAAGAAAATGGTAATAGGAACATACATATCGACAATTACCTTAAATGTAAATGGACTAAATGCACCAACCAGAAGACACAGACTGGCTGAATGGATACAAAAACAAGACCCATATACATGCTGTCTCCAAAAGACCCACTTCAGACCTAGGGACACATACAGACTGAAAGTGAGGGGATGGAAAAAGATATTCCATGCAAATGAAAATCAAAAGAAAGCTGGAGTAGCAATACTCATATCAGATAAAATAGACTTTAAAATAAAAAATGTTACAAGAGACAAGAAAGGACATTACATAAAGATCAAGGGATCAATCCAAGAAGAGGAGATAACAATTATAAATATATATGCACCCAATATAGGAGCACCTGAATACATAAGGCAAATGCTAACAACTATGAAAGAGGAAATGCAAGCAGAAATAGAGACACAGGTGTAGAGAACAAACACATGGACACCAAGTGGGGAAAGCGGGGAGGGTTGGGGAGGAATGAACTGGGAGATTAGGACACCAAATTGTACACTCTAAATATATGCTGTTTATTGTCTGTTAACTGTATCTCAATAAAAGTTCTTTAAAAAAAAAAGAAAAAAAAGAAATGAACTCATTCTCCTTTAGTCCAGCAGCCCACAGGGATGCCCAGTTTCTAGCTACTTCTGTGTGGCAGGGGCTGTCTCTTTCCCTTATACCTAGGACCACTCTCAAATACACTTAAATTCTTTGAAGTTCAAGACAGAGGCCTAAGACCTGCAATGGCCCATTTAGATTCTCATTTCCTTCCAGAGTCCTGCCCCTTTTCTCTATGATTGACACCGGGGATATCCACCCTTTATGCCATTTTCACAAAACAACTGTTTGGGTCCAAACTGAAAGCAACTCTTAATGACCCACATTGTGGCTTATCCAATAAGCCTTTTGCTTACTCGCATCTCATTTCCACATTCCTGGGAGGGAGTCAGGAAAGGGAAGTGATGGAGCATCTACCGCATTGGCTGCTTATTTTCTCTGTTGAAAACTTTAGTGGAGAATGAGGTGGAACCGTATCATATAAAGAATGGTTAGGTAATATTAGCTTGTTGGGCCTGGAAAAAGAAGGCTGGCAAGGTTACGGGGATGTGGCAATGGGGGTGAGAGGTGGGGACACATGGCATGGCCGTGGGGCTGTTTCATGGAAGGAAATGGAATCCAAAGTATGGAACCATGAACATGAGGTCAGACTTACCTGACCAAATTTCCACTGATGATCAGGAGTCATTTTGACTCTGTCAGAGGGGTGGGGAGGTGGCATCATACAAGAATTCAAGCAGAAGCTTGAGAGGACACTCAAGATTCAGGTGTGTGGATGAGTTGGCTTTTTAGTCAGCTTGGGTTGCTATAATGAAATATCAAGTCCTGGGGTGGGGGAGGGGGCTTGAACAATAAACATTTGTTTCTCTCGGTCTGGAGGCTGAGAATTCCAAGATCGAGGTACTGGGAGATTCATCTCTGGGTGGGAGCTCCCTTTTGACCTGCAGATGCATAGTCCTGCATGGCTTCTCTCCAGCCATGTCATCACATGTTGAAGAGAGAGAGAACTCTGGTCTCTCTCCCTCTCCTCATAAGGACACTAACCCCATCATGGGGGGTCCCACACTCATGACCTCATCTACACCTAATTAGCTCCCAAAGGCCCCACCTTTACCATCACATTGGGGTTTAGGGCTTCAACACATGAATTTTAGGAGGACATAAATATTGTCTTTAACAGCTAGACAACCTTTTAAGACCTCTTCCAATCCTGAGAGTTTATGAGAGTCAAGCTGTCAACTCAAACATTGTTTTCTCTGGGCTGTAGATTATTGTCTTCCCCATAGCTGCCTCCAACAACTACCCTAGCCTCCATTGTCATTAAACATCACCTATATTTATTAGTTGGCATGAAATATGCCTGAATATTCCAATGGCAATGATTAAAGGGAGGATTCACTGACTTTGGAGAGACTTGAATTAACACAGTATTGCCACCCTAATACAGCTAGCTGGTGTGAGCAGGGCACTCTGATCCAGGGATGTTTGTTTGCACAGACCTGTAGCTTTGTTCCCATGTCAGAAATGTGAGCAGGAACAAAAGCAAGATCTGAAAGCAGAGCGATGTGGCGTCAGAACATGAAACTCCTGAGGTTTTTGCATTTTGTAATAGAATGGAAAGAGACCTCAACTTCAGCACAAACAGAACACATCAGGCCTCTTTTCACCAGAGATGCTTTTATCCCTGTAAGTGTCTTTTCTCAGGGAGGTGTTCAAAGTGGCTTTTAACAAAGCACCTTTTATCCCAGGTCCTCAGGGATATTTACCTATCATGGATATCTAGGAAACCCGCTGCGGGGGCAAAGTTAGATTCTGGGCCATGGTTTTTGCAGTCCTTGTTGTCAGTTTGGAGAAATTCAATAAGTGGAAACGCTGCAGGAGTTTGAAAGGTCTGAGTTTAATCCCTGACACATCTGAACTTCAGCATGGCCCTTCTCTGCTTTTCTTCGCAATTTTAACTACTCAAACTCTGTCATTATAACACAAAAGCAGCCAGAGTCCATATGTAAATGAAGGAGCATGGCTGTGTTCCAATAAAACTTTATTTATGAACATTGAAATTTGAATTTCATGTAATTTTCACATCACAAAATATTATACTTCTTTTGATTTTTTTCCCCAACTATTTAAAAGTATAAAAAAACTATTCTCAGCTTTTGGTTCATACAAAAGCAGACAGCAGGCCACATTTGGCCCACAAGCTGTAGTTGGCCAACCTCTGTGCTTGACCTTGGGTATACACTGATGGATGTGGTCCTAGACTCATGGCACTTACTGTTTTCTGTTTTAAATCTATGTATTTATTTATTGGCTGTGTTGAGTCTTCATTGCTGCACATGGTCCTTCTCTAGTTGCGGCAAGCAGGGGCTACTCTTTGCTGCAGTGCGCAGGCTTCTCATTGCAGTGGCTTCTCTTGTTGCAGAGCACGGGCTCTAGGCGCTTGGGCTTCAGTAGTTGCAGCACGCAGGCTCAGTAGGTGTGGCACATGGGCTTAGTTGCTCCATGGCATGTGGAATCTTCCGGGACCAGGGCTCAAACCCATTTCCCCTGCATTGGCAGGCAGGTTCTTAACCACTGCGCCACCAGGGAAGTCCTCATGGCACTTACTGTTGGTGGGAGAGATGGATATTGAACAAGTAATTTGAATAGTTTTTATGTAATTACTAATTTTATAGGAAGGAAAATAAAGGGTTAATTAGGAAGTATAACAGGGAAATATAATTTAAATTGGAATATTGGGAAATGAGATGAGAACAGAGACCTAAAGATGAATGAGATCTAGCCAGGAAAGAGTGGCTAAAAAAGGAATTCTTCCAGGCACAAGAGAATTATAAGGTCAAACTGATAAACCGAGTGGTGGGTTTCATCCTCCACAGTCTTATCGTGTAGGTAAATGCTCCAAGAAGTTTGCAGAGAGAATGTGGTACCCCAGTGTGCTGGGGGCAGTGTGAGGGAATGACCTCATCTCCAAATGTGACACAAGAGAGGGAGTTCCCTGTACCTTCCTTACTGTCATCCTATATTTTCACAGAAGTTCTAGACTCTTCATCCTGTTCTTTTTTCCTCCCCTGGGAGGTAGGTGAGCGGTAGTGACATTATGAAGCAGAACAGGAATGCTACAACTGAGAGTCAGGTGCCCTGGGTTCTGGATTTAGTACTGCCATCCCCTGTCATGTGATCCTGGGCACCTTGCTTAACCTTCCCTAAACTGAAAAATAAGGGACTTTTATACATCAAGAGTTTCCAGGTGGGTGACTCCAGGCCCCTTCAGAGCAGGAGTTTATCCAGAAAGAGAGTCCCATGAAAGGCCATTGGACCTGGTGATGCTGAGTCCTCCCCAGGCCTGGCTCTGTGATTCTGTGAAAAGAGTCTTTTCTCCAAGCCTGTCCACGTTGGATCCTGAGCTAGGAGGAAACCAGGTCTGGCTACTCCCTGGGCAAATGGAAAGTGGGCGTGCCCCTCCAAGCCCTCTGCAACAAGAATCAGGGAAAAATCAAACCATTTTCTTCAGGCAAATGATAGCCCCATCCTGTTGGCAAACTATTACGAGAAAACAAAAATACATGACTTAAATTAAGGTTGTCCAGATTTCTGTTACTTCAGTGGCATCACAGGCAATTAGTGACATAAACTAGGTGACAGGCCTTTAACTTCCCGGTAAATCAGCATCCTTCCATGAGAGGCTCACACCCCAGAGAATGCTGAGCCAGGCTGAGTTCCTGTCCCCTCACACCCTCGGGTGTCATAGGAGGCGGCCTCAGGCCTCTGGCCAGCTCCATCCGGCTTCCTTCTGTGCCACCTTGAAACTGCTCCCACCGGAGCTGCTATGTCCCCCTCAGCTCTGACGATCCGATAAGCTTTGCCTCTGAGTCTGCTAAGGAGCATCCAGACCACAAATGCCACCGCAAGGTTCTGGACCCTTTGTGTTGAAATCTCCGCAACTGTGTTCTGAGTCACCTGAAACCAGCACTGCTCCCCTGGGCATATTCTTCAGGCCTATTTGTGTGACTTTTCTGCCTGCCTTTTTTTTTTTTTTTTTTTTCTTCTTCTGGGAATCTCTTCCCACAGCTCTCTTGACTCTATAGAACACTCGGAGGAGCTGAGAGAGCACCATAATTCTGTCCTGTCCTCTTTGTGCAGCCATCACACAAACCCACAGGGTACTTCTGACACTCTCACTGAGAAGGATGGAGTCCTTAGAGTCCAGGCCTTGGGTTGTACCTACTTCCCCTCAGAATATCCCCCCAAGTCACTACCCTGATTTCACATCACAGTTAATAAAGTCTTTTCATTTGTATCCTTGCAGTGGATACTCTAGATACCCTAACAGGTAGGCAGAGGAGTGATGATTATCCACTGGGACACATGGGGAAGCTGAGGCACCAGGATCAAGTCATTAAATCAGGATGGAGCAATAACTGGTACCCAAGATCTTGATTAAGTATGAAATTAATGTTTGTAAAGTACTTAGAACCAGTCTGGGGGGCTTGTTTCAGTACCAGGCTCCCACTCTCTGGTCCCCCCGATACTTCTGTACTGTTCACAGAGGCCATTTGTCAAGCTCTGAATTGGCTAGTTTGAAACTACTTTTAGAAGGGGCATCAGACAGAATAAATTTCTTTGTATATAGGCAGAGCTATGTGCAAATGCAATTTTGGTTATTTTTAACTATTTTACAGTGAATTTGAGCTCCAGAACTGAGTGATTTCTGAGGAATTATAAATAGGTTACAAACCCAATTTTGAAACCTTTAACCAAATATAGTCGGTGACCCAAGAAGCCCTCTCCATTTCCACCTAGATGGGTGTCCCCTGGGCTTGCCTGTTAAGGAATTTGCCATTAAGTTTCAGTAGAGACACTTAGCCCTTTCTTAGTGTTCTCCAAGCTAAGCTGCCTATTTCCAAATATGTGACCTGAGTTCCTTCCTACCCTTCACCCACCCACCACCATGCCTCTGTATTCTAATTTTTATTTTCTAGTTTATTCACTAGCCCAGCTGATAAAGTGCCCCAGCCCCTCCATTTGAGTCATCTTATCCTACCATCCAGCTCCCACAAAGGTCAGCCCCACTTGAATCCTCTGAGCTCTCTGGGCCACCACATTGTACAACCAATACAGCGTACAAGCTGTGCCTTGCGCCCAGGCAACAACATGGTCTCAGTGGGACATCTTGCCTTGTCTCCCAGCATGTTTCAGAGTCTGCCCCCCTCATCCCTGACTTCCTGTTTGCTTCTCCTCTGATGCCACGAGCTATATCTTCAGTCTCAACATTTCATTTTCCACATAAACAATGATTTAATTTCTTCTTTTACAGCCTTCATTTCCAAAATGACTATGGATTTTCTTTCTTGGAACCCCCTCTTGTTATTTCATATCTTAAATTCTTTCCCATGAATGCTATTGCCTCCTTTATCTCTTTGAGTTCCTCAAAGATACACATTCAAAAGGTCACTTAAGGTTATTCTAGTGTCTCTATTCAGCTCAGATAAGTTCTTCTATTTGTTGTCTGCCTTTCAAGGTGTTATTCTCCCACACAGGCTGGAGAATTTTGGGTTTGTGAGCTCATCTTCCACCAGAGGTTTCACCTCTGAATATTCTAGGTGATACCCCAGGAAAACAGTCTTGTAGGACCTCAGCTCCAGGCTTGAAGGGAAGTAACTTCTGGTCAGGCCTGTGTTGGCCACTGGTTTGACCCCTTCCTGGATGGGAGGTATGGTTCTAAGGCCATCCTCACTGGTGTAAGGCAGCTCTGGGTTCTGGTCTCATATGACTGGAGCTTTCCTAACCTAGACACTGGTGAGCAGCCCAGCACCACCCCCACCCAAACCTTGATATGATGGCAGGGGTGGGAGATGACATAGCTTAGTTCTGCAACACCCATGAGCATCATGACCCAGCTCCCAGCCTCCTGGGGATGGTCTTGGCTTCACTATTGCCTATTAAGGTTCCCTTTTTTCTTTACCTCTTTTGAGGTTTAAGGAATCACTATTTGTTTAGTGAGAAGTCTCTTTCTTGCTTTTCAGTTTGAGATATATATTAGTTAACTCTTATTCAAATATTGTTCTATCCTTTCCTGTGATTGGTGTGCAAAAGTGAGGTATAGCTTATGCTCAATTTCCCATCTTGAACAGAAAGTTCAAGTTCAAATACTACCCTTCTGGTCCAGGCAGATCCCTGAGAGCCTGCATTTCTGCAGGTCCTGCCAACCAAGCCCGGGTCACATTCTTATACCCCAAGAGTAGACTGATTCAACAGCTTAATCTAAAAGCCCCCTTGGTAACCTCACAATTCCAGCCTCCAGCTTCCCTAATGACAATTTATCATTCCCTGCAAAGGGATCTTTCAGCCTAAAAAAGTATTATCCAGTGAAAAAGCCAACATCCTATTCCTGGCAGTCAGTCCCTCATTGACTTTGAAACATTAAAAAGTACTTAAGAGCTCACATTTTTATTTTATCACATTTGGGATTGTCCCTTATACTAAAGATGTTCTTGTTACACTATAGGCTTTTCAATTACATAGCACTCCTTTAGGACAGAGTGTAATATTTTTTTGCAGAGTCAGATATTTAAGTGAATTTTATTGTTAGGTTTTCTTTGTAGTCATTTTAAAGTCAGCTGCTGTTTCTTAAGCTACCTCTGAGGGTAACTTATCTGTTGATGACACAGCTATAGCTTTTTACAGCGTTCCACACCATACAACTTAAGTACCTGGAAACTGTTATTTTAAAGTAGAGATTTTTTTTTTGGTCTGTGATTTTCCATGTGTCCTTTTACTGGTAGTTTCAGGTGTTCATATATTTTGTAATAGGAAACAGAAGCATGGCTTAAGGTGCCTTATAATTTAAAGCATAATACTTATTTGAATAATATAAATGATATGTGTATAATAGTTTTTCTATTATAAAAGCAATTCATGCCCATTGTAAAATATTCATTAAACATACAAATTTATAAAATAAGAAAATAAAAATTATTCATACTCCTATCAACCAAAGGCTTTTAATCACTATTAATATTTGGGAGCATTTCCTTCCAGCCTTTTTTCAGTGTATGTAGACGTGCATATATATTATATATTCCATAACTGGAATCAGTATATATATACACTTTGCACATATATATACATGTAGTTTTCATAGCCCACTGCTTTCACTTAGTGTTGTGTAAGTTTTCATTGAGAGCCAGCTGCCCTTTGCTTTCTCCATCTGTTGCAGCCCCCTTCCTCTCTTGTGAAGCGGTAAAGCCGTGCGCTTTCCCGGCGCCCCTAATCAAAGGTATTAGCGTGAGAGCCGTTTGCTTTAGGGTGATCCCCTGCCTAAGGGTCATCCCTAGTTTTCTATACTGAGTCCTATTACACTAGTCCATGTGCAAAGAAAACAAAAACACACACGAGTGTGTGCTTTTTAAAAGTACTCTCCGATCCTCAGTTTTTTCTTCCATTAAAGTGAGAAGATAGAATAGGTGGTCACATTTCGGCCCGGCCTCCTGTGGCGGGAGCTGGCATTGGCACCAGCACAATCCTCATGCCAACAGTGCTTAGCCCCTCTCCTCTCCACCCTCCTCGGCCCTGTGTCCCCTACCTGCCCTGCTGTCCTCTTCTAAACCCAGGGGCATGCTGCATCTCCTTGTCTGGTAAAGAGAAGAGAGAGCTCTCTAGGAGCTTTCAAGGTTTTAATTAAATATGACACCAGCCAAGCAGCAGTACGTATTAAAACTTTTATTAAAAACACAGCTAAGGTTCCACGTTAATCAGGAAGCCATATCTTCCCTTAATGGACAGAATTACTCATTAGATCATTAGAACCAGTGAGACCTCTCGGCTGTCAGATTTTTTTTTCCCTAATGCAAAAATCTGTATGAGTCACTCTCATGTTAGGAATTAATAAATTTATCATTTGATTGGTTATGTAATTTTAAGAAAAGGGCACCTGGCTTTGTTGAGGAATTTCTGACGACTCCATGGCAAATGGAAGGACTCAGCACCAAATTAGCAGCATCAATTCATATTCCTGTGTGATTTATCATCTTTCTCATGCTCTGAAGCACAACAGATATGACGGCTCTGGGAATGGGCACTAAATCTCCTCTCCCTCACCACCCTGTTGACAGTAGCTACTTAAATAGAATCTGATTTGTGAGGCTGGCCAGGCTTGTTGTCCCCTACCTCTATCACCACCAGTTCAGGGATTGGATTTCCAAAAGACTGTCTCTTTTCTTCTAATTTCCTTACCTAACTTTTATTAATAGTCTCATATTTCCCAGGTACTTTTCTGTGGCCTTAAAGAATTTCATTGACTTTATCTTACTCCCAGTGTTGGAGTGGGTAGTATCTTCATGTCCATTTTGAAGTCTGGAGGTGCTAAGTGATATAAGTACTGACTGGCCCATCGTTACACAAACTAAAAACCCAGTGGCCCAGACTGGAATGTTCCCTATGGGAGGAATTCAGTACCAGCAAGGCCCCTTTGGCCCTTACCACAAAGAGTAATGATGAAAGACTTCATGGACCACTTTATGAGGCCTGACCTCATTCGAGATGTAGTAGTCAGTATGCACTCCCAAAGTATTCCTGGGAAGCTCCACATCTGCTCTCAGTGCTCCTTATTAGGAATCAGATTGCCCCAGTGTGCCCGGGAAATTCTCAGGTGGCCAGAGTCCTTGCTGCCATGTCAACACTCTTCTGGAGTCTATTTTCTCAAGGACTCTTTTGTCTACAGTCAGCCCCTTACTGTTAGAGTTCCCCACTGGGTTTCATGAGCAACTCATAAATCCTTAGCATGGCTCAAGGCTCTCAGAATCTGGCCCTGCTCACCCCTCCAGGCTCCGCTTTCCCCGCCCCATCTCCCAGTCATCCTGAATTTCTGTCATTTCTTTAGAGGTCCATACTATTCTCTTGCCTTCAATATTCAGACATATTTCTCCCTTTGCCTAGAGTACTTTCAGGTAAGGAAAGATGGCTTGGGGAAAGAGATGGTGAGTTTTTTAGGACATGTTGAGTGAAACAGAATGCAAAACATTCAGGATACCTTTAGGCTACTAAAAATATAGTACATGAGGAATGCAAGAGATTGAAACCCAAGCTGTGGATCTAAGAGTCATTTTCAGAGAGAGGGTGATTAAAGCCATCAGTGCGAATATAGGGTGAAGTGCACAGGTCCCAGAACAGAGCTTCTCATGGGGTTTGGGGAAAGAAAAATCTAGCAAAAGGATGAGGTAGAAACAGGTTCAACTGGGGAGATCAGAGGTGAGAAGAAAATAATAGTGTGTTATTGGAAGTAAGAGAAGAGAGATAACATTTGTTGAGTGTCTAGAAAGTGCCAACTCTGTATTGGGTGATTTATACACATGTAGCTGAAACTCCAACCTAAAGTTCAGGTTCGCCCCAGAGATGATTGCAGTGCCAAATATTACAGAGATCAGTAGGATGAAGGTTGAGAATGATCATTAAATCAAGCTAAGAAAATCATTGATAATTATCAACAGATGAGACACTGTTGAAATGAGATGTAGTTTTTATTAGTATTTATAATCTTTGGACTATAATAGAAGAAGCGCTGGACTAGAAATACAAAGGATCTGTTCTTAACTCTTCAATTAACTAAGTCACCAATGCATTTGGCTTCATTTTCCACAACTATGAAGTGGGATATATTATTAAAGGATTTGGTCCTCCAGCTCTTTCTGGAATCCATAATGCTAACCTAGTGATTTTTTCAGGAAATGTACATATCCGACATACTGCTATGTGAGGCAGAAACACTGCCTATTTTGTTCACTGTTGTGTTCACAGAGCTGAAAACAGTACCTGGAACATAGGAGACAATAAATATTTATCAGTTACACTTATCTTTTATCAACCTAAAACAAAAATATAGGCATTGTCACATTCAGAACTTGGATAGTTATGACAGTATATTAAAATTCCAACTTCAAGAAAGATAAAAATTACTGATCATTATGAGTATTCAAATATATTTTCATTCTAGCTAGAAACTAGTGGGAATTAGAGTTGAAACTGAGAAGTTGCACAAAGAAGTGTGAGAATCACTGGTCTAAACTGCTCTGCCTTTGAGGTATTAACATCAGAAAGATGTAAGTCAATCTGAGTCTTTACTAAATAGCCAAAATATCACTAGTCAGACGGTGTTCGTGAAATTGGGAAAAACCCAAATTGCAACAAGGGCAGTTCAGTGCTGTGTTTCAGGCTGACGTCTTGGATTATACCACAACCTGGGAAGACCCAGACTTCTTACACACGCTTACTGTGTTCATCTTCTCTTTTTAGAGCCAACTTTTTTTTTTTCTGGTTATAATTTAGCCCCTGTTTATGATAGAACATTTTGGAAACACAGAACTGTAGAAAGAATAAAACAGAAATTACCCATAACCCTAGCTAGTAGGGATGCCCTGTTTTATATTTTGGAATGCTCCCTCCTGTCTTTTTGCTAGGATACCAATTTTCCATGTAGCCCCTCAAGCTGAGGCTGACTCGGCCAGTTGGTAGACCGACATCTGGGAGGCCAGTTGGTAGACCAACATCTGGGAGGCCCAGCAGTAACTGGTGCACTTTCCACACCCACCTCCACCTTCTGGAGAACGAGGACTGGACTCAGTAGTCTGGGTCCCCAGGGTCTGAGTGGACACCCTCCTTTACCCTCACCTGCTTAAACATAGTCCTAAGCCCTTTTCCTCATTGTCCAGCCAGGTCACAACTCCTAGAGCGAACGATGCCTCATCTCTGACCACAGTTCACTCCTGTCAGTGTCCAGGACTGTCCTGTGCTCTCCGCTCAGTGCAGGATTCTCTCAGCTTCAGAGAACCTTTCCCCCAGGCTTTGCTCTCAAAGTGACCACTTTATCTCATCAGACTGGTGGTATTCACGTACTTGGTTTTAGAAGTCATAAAATTTTACTTTTCACCTTTACTTGAAAATGTTTTGTTTTTTCTCTTTGTCTTACTCCCCCCGCCCCGGCCCCAACCGCCCTGCAGTCCCATTTTCTTATTGAGGGAGGCTTTTTACATCTGTTACCATGCAGAGTAAACTCAAATTCTACACAAGCCAAGCAGGCAAATCTGGGTGAGGTAGCTAATGTCTAGTGCCCTCCCTGGTTTCCAGTGTGGATCATTCTGAAACCAAGTTCTAACTTAGCTAAAGTGAAATTGCTCTCACATATCTGAACAGCAAGAAAAAAGTGGAAAATCATCTTAATATTTCCTAATATTGAGATATTATGCTTCATGTAATCTAAATGTTTGAGTATTCCTCTACTTGTCATCACTCAGAAAAGACATCTGGGTGAAAGACTGATTTTTCAATTTTCATCCAGATGTTTTAATAGCATAAAAAAATAGATTTAGATGCATGACTTCCTTTCCATTTAAAATTATTTCTTGTAAACACCCTATTTCTTCCTTTTGCATTTTTATATGGGACTTCATTTTTCCAGCCTCCTTTAGCCCCCCTCCCAATTTTTGTTTAGAAAAATAGAGATCTCCATTTCACTGTGTTCAAGAGAAGTAAAAAATGAAAGAGAAAATCCCACCACCCTTCAGATACCTTATACCTATATATACCTGAAGTGGTATGCTTTTGAGTATTTAACAACTGGATCTCCAAAAAAAGAGGGGAGACCTTATATGTAGTGCTTGCCTATTTCCATGGTGTAAATCTGCCCACATAACTGGTTTGAAGCTACTGGTATGATTTTACTGAATGTAGAGTTGGGAAGAGATGCACCGTTCACATCATTATATAATATTTCCACCATACAGATATAATATGTACAGAAATCTATAGCCTCAAAAACATAGATATTAGTCAATAATTAGGAAGTGATAAATTTGATGTATTGATTACCTTTGTTTTTTATTTATTTACTTTAGGATTTCTCACCCTTGGTACTGCTGACATTTGGGGCTGGGTAATATTTTGTTAGGGGTCTGGTCTGTGATTATATGATGTTCAGCAGCATCCCTTAGCCTCTACCCATAAGAGACCAGTGGTACTCCTCGGTTGTGACAATGGAAAGCCTCTCCAAACATTGACAATTGTCTCCTGGGGTACAGAATCACCCCCAGGTGAGAAGCACTGACTTCAATTGTAAGTTTGTATACTTTAATTTTAAATAATGGCTGTACTTAACAACCTTCTCTCAAAATTCCTGACAAGTTAGCAATCAGCTCTTGCTCGCTTATGGCTGTATCTCCCGTAGAGAAGCTGGTCCAGAGGGTGTACTGCTTTACTGTGGTCATATAGTGTATCAGAGGAAATAAAAAGAGGAGCGTTCAGCTACACTTTCTGACCTTTTTGGTTTCTGCATTTAACCACTGGGTTTGTCCCATCCCAATAAGCATTGCAACACCTTTCTTTCATTTTTATAAATTAAAGAGTGTGTTGGCCAGCTACCTAATTTTCTTCCAAAGTGGACTTTCTTTGTGCACAGCCCTAGAGTTCCCACTAAGTGAATGTGATTTTCTGCTCAAACTTAAGAACCTCTCCTGATCCTTAGTGCTTTCCAAAGAAGCCACCTTTGGAGTGGGAGGTAAGGGGCAAAGAATGAAGGGAGGAGGGGCCGTTAAGGCAGTGATAGGCAGTGATTTAAGTGAGGAAGGGCCAGCTCTCCCAGTCTTGGGAGAGACTATGTCCTAGAATAAGAAATTCTAGTCTGTCCCCATCTCTCCGTTCCAGGGGAAGGGGAGTTGAAATGTGAAAATGTGAACTGAGAGCTCTGCTAAGCCATGAGGGCTAGAGTGGGGGTGGGGGGCCCTTCCTGTCTCATCTGTAGGCAATGAGGTTAACCTTTGTAGCTATCTGAGGTCATCTCCAACCATCTCGCCTTTTGGGCCTGTCCTGACCTCCTCATGCCCTCACTCTTTGCTCTAACCAAATACATAATGGCCCTTCACAGACCAAAGTTACCTTTGGCCTCACCCAAAGCTTCCACTGCACGTGCCAACCAGGCACAGAGGTAGCATAACCTGTGGGTTAATTTGTCCCAACTTGTGAGGACCAATTTGTAACCCACTGTCCTTTATGTGTGAAAGAAATTATTCCACTATTGGTAGCGTTTACCTAGGGGGATATATTAGTTTCCGAGGGCTGCCACAGCAAATTACCACACACTAGGTGGCTTAAGACAACAGAAATTTTTTCTCTTTTGGGTCTATAGACCAAAAGTCTGAAATGAAGGTGTCAGTGGGGCCAAGTTCCTTCTGAAGTCTCTAGGGAAGAGTCCTTCCTTGTCTATTCCAGCTTCTGGTGGCTGCTGGTGTTCCTTGGCATACGTCAGGACTCTAATTTCTGCCTCCGTCTTCACATGTCTTTCTTCCCTGTGTCTCTGTGTCTCAAATTTCCCTCTCCTGTCTCTCATAAGGATGCCAGTCATTGGATTCAGGCTCCATCTAAATTAAAATCATCTGCAAAGACCCTATTTCCAAATAAGGTCACCTTCACAGGTGCTGGACTCTAGGGCTAGGGCCTATCTTTTTGAGGGACACTGTTCAACCCGCTGCAGGGGGATTGGGAATGAGGGTCATTTCATCTCCTCACCCAACACTAAACCTAGCTAGGAAGTGAAGAGAAGGAAGCCATGCCCCCCAGTGATCCCTCCCTCCAGGTGCAGGGAGAGACAAACACTCTTGCACTGCTTCCTTCTCCTACGAGCTTCATGTTGGGGAAACAACCCTGAGACCTCAGCCAAGAGGAACCCTTTCCAGGTCCCAGCAGTCTGCTTAAGCCAGGGCAGATTAAGGAGCAGAGAGGGCTTGCAGGGTTGGCTCAGGCCTGACCTGCCAGAAGCAGGGAACTGGATCCCAAGGTTCACAGTGCTTCACAACCCAGTGCCTAGATCACCAAAGAGATGGGGTGATGTGGCCAAGACTAGAGTGGGCCTGTGGTACTGCAAAAGATGGGGATTAGGAGGGATAGGAAGATAAGGAGGAGCCCTGTTCTCGTTTCCCTCCCTCAGGCACCTACCTGAAGATGTGTCATCTGAGCTTTCTTGGGGGTCAATTCTCCAGTGGCAATTTCCCCAGCCTTAAAAGTTGGTAGCCTTGACTTTGTACCCTAAGTAGAAAAGAATCCTAAAAAGACTGGCAAAAAGAGATCTTAAGCCAAAAAGGCTAAAGATAGACTTATGAGAAAGACAGAAGAAAGACTAAAACCCAAAATGAATTCAGGCCCAGAAAAATGCTAGCGACAGCCCAACGGTTTGTTTTAGCTCTGATAACAGGGAAAATGAGAGGGCACAGGCCACTGCTGGGGGAGGACAGTGTAATACACATAACTAAGGTTCTGGGCATTGCTTATTGTTGAAGAAAGCCTTCTTTTTTTCTTCCTTCTCCTGTCAGCCCCCCTCCTTCCTCTCCTCCCATTTCTCTCCCTGTCTTGGCTGCTTTGCTTCTTTGACTCCCTTTTCTAACTGACCTTTAGTGAGAAAAATCCAAAACATAGTCTCCAAGGGGTTGCTTTAGCGCTCTACATTTCTTTCCTTCTTTTTAAATTCTGGCAAGAGTCCAGCCTCCGCCTGTGCTCCTCCGGTGTTTTATACTCTCCTGTCTCTCCAGCTATCAACATTAATGTTTCACTGCTTTGTGGTGTAATGGAAGAGGCAGCCATTCCCACTCGCCTAAGTCCAGCCCTTCTACATGCTTCTCTGTCTTGTTTTCTATGCTCCCCTTTGTTTACCATACTGGCTGTGGCTGGCCGGATGCTTTGGTAAGCCTGATATTCTTGGAGATCCCAAATTTAAGAGGAGATTTAGCTCTTTGAACTTTTTTCTAGTAACTAAAATGAACAAGAGGAGCGTTTAGTGTCAGAATGGGGAACTCCAAAGGACCTGATACATGAAGTTGGTTTAGGGGGCATCATGAGTGTTTTGTTTTAACCTGGAGGCTACTGAACGTGAACATGAGTTTGGATGTAAAAAATTCAACCTTTAAAAGTAACCAACTGAAAGCAAACCCTGTAACCATGCATGATTTGGGTATTTCACTGTAGACTAATTAATGCAATATAAATTAGTGACCAATTTTCAAGGAATGAAAACATAATAAAGTTACCAACAGCATTATGTTGAGAAGAATTAAATTTCTTCATGGTTAAGGATGCACGTGTCCTTCTTAGAGTGCCCCTTGTCATATTGTGCACGTGGTCTTCATTGCCCTGGAGGCGTGGGCGCAGGTTCCCTAACAAGATGTCCTGATGACCAGCCAGACAAGCCAGCCTTGGCTGGATGGCGGCTCTTCCCTAATGTGCTCAACAATGTCTTATTCCCCCGGCACACAGAGAATTTGGCTTGATGACCCCAAAGTCCTTCCAGAGTGGTGATTTGACAAACCTGTCATAGGGTGCTTTCCTTTCCTTTCTGCCAAAGAGCTTCCACCTGGCACAGAGAAAACCACTCTTTGGTCACTGATTCTGTCTTTATAGAAGTACTTCATGCCAGTTCTGTGAGTATTGATTGGATCCTCTAGGTCATGAGCTGAAAATGTTTACTCATCCATCAGATGGGGATAATGCAGCTTTCCATGCTGGTACTACGCATGAGAAGGGCCCGACTGTACAGTAATGGTAGAGTAACCCAGTGCTTTAGGTTCCTGTTGTCGTGGTCACAGCCTGAAGACAGCAGACTGTGAATTTTTGAGGCTTTTCTGACCCTTGTGATACTGAACGCTGTGTGATGTAGCAAAGCTCTACAAAACTCTACTGTTAGAGTTCCAGCTCTACTGCTTATAAGCTGGTGACCTTGAACACGTTGCTCGGTCTCTGCCTCTCAGTTTGCTCTGTGGGCAGACTCAGGCCCACTACATCTTTCCTGGGCCCTTCTTTACGCAGGGCTGTTGTGAAGACCTTTCCCCATCTGAAAAAGAATGAGCTTGGACTAGGTCCGAGATTCTCCACCTTCACCCGTCGTCACGCAGCTCTGGGGCATCCCTGACAGTTGGTGCTGCTGATGAACTTCACCTGTCATTCATGTCCCAGCAGACTCCCTCTTACTACCCTAAGAGAGCAGATCGGGATTAAGGGAGGGAAAGCAGCACTCTTATAATGAAAACGTCAAATCTGCTCTAATTTATGAATAGGCATTAATCACTCGCAAGGTTTGGTAGTTTATTACTGGTAGCAAATTACTTACGATACACCTCACCTATCAGCGCTCCGTGGCTGAACACTGCAGAGATAATAAGATTTCTTCCACCTCTTGAGATCTCAAACCTCAGTCATGTGTTCGGCTGTATAAATGTAATTTGTTGACTGTGATGATACCAAATGTATCAGAGAACAGATCCAACAGAGCCCCTCCCAGAAGAGAACAGGGGCTTGTCTACCAGTACCCAAGTGTGTTCACACAGGTGAGAGAATAGCACAAGAGTCAGATATGACCTGCAGGCCAAATCCAGCCCTTGAGTTAAGAATGGCTTTTACATTTCAAATAGTTAAAATATATCAAAAGAAGAAAACTATTTTGCGACACGTGAAAAGTATGTGAAATTCAAATCTCTGTGTCCGTAAATAAAGTTTTGTTGGAACACAGCCAAGTGCATTTGTTTACATATTATCTATAATCCACTTTCCCTGCAACTGCCAAGTTGTGTTAGTTGTAATAGAAACTGTCTGGCCCACAAGGCCTAAAATATTTACTATCTGATCTTTTACAGAAAATGTTTGCCAACTCCTGGAATAGTGTGTGACTCATCTTACCTCAATCCCCAAATCTAGAGAGAAGATGAGACTTTAATATCTACTTTATCTCTATCTCTACAAATAATTAGGGTAACTGTATAATTTATTGTCTAAACTGAGACCTTTGTGAGAGTGCCTTAATCCATTCAGGCTGCTGTAATGAAATACCACAGACTAGGTAGCTTATAAACAGCAGAAATTTATTTCTCATAGTTCTAGAGGCTGGAGGTCTGAGATCAGTGTACCAGCATGGTCAGGTGAGAGCTCCACCCTCATGATTTAAGCACCTCCCAAAGTGCCACCTCCTAATGCCATTACACGCACCATTAGAATTTCAACACACATTCAGACAACAGCAGACATTGGTGTAAACTGAGATAGAACTGGGAAAGCTGGAACACATGGTCACCCTACTTAAAATCCTTGGTGTGAACAAACTAGAGTAAGTTTGTCTGGGGTGCGGACAGAAGGCTCTGGTGGCCCAAATGCTAAGTGATTTGGGCTTCCTGAACTAGAAGGAGCATCTCTGTAGAAGATTGGAGAGAAGGACTGGATCTGGGAGAGCTGACCTCCCTCTCTCTGCCTGCCCACTTCTTTTCTCTTCCCCACACCCTCATTATTTAGGCCATATTTCAATATTTCTATCCATTCTTGCTTTTGGAGGGGTAAGCTACTTTTTTTTTTTTAGTACATCCAAGAATATTGAACACAACATAAACACAGTCTCTCACCTTTATTCATTTTTATAATTTACTAAAAGATGTCACCCAGCCTCTAGTTATTTGTTTGGCAGACCTGGAATGAAAGAAATTAAAGAAAGAAATGTGAAGCTGCTGACAGTTAGGCATTTTCAGGAAAACCAAAAGCAAAATGCTAAGTATTTGCCCCAGGCCAGAGAACTGACAATAGCATATGGTTGAACTGAAAAGGGAAGTGGTTTTCAGGTGCTGAGACCTTTGGTTCCTCTAACAGGGAGAAAAGAGACCTGATTGACTCTGGCAGAGGCAGAAGGAGAAGGGATCTCTCAAAAAAGTTGGGGCCATATCACCTTGGGCTTTATATTTCACTGTGAAATCAATGCTTTGAGTTGTGCTTAAAAATAAGCTCACAGCCTAAGCCAGTTATGAAAGACATATATAACACATCAAGTAACAGCCAGGGACCACAGATCTGCTGTACAGGAGACCAGGGACTTGGTGTCTATGCCTGTGTCTGAAACTCGGGAACATCCTGGCCCTCTTCCACATACAGAGGAATTATATTCCTTTCCCTCCAGTTGCCCTGAGGTGTCTCCTAGCTCACCATCAGTGGAGAAAGGCCCACTGTGGGAGCAAAGCTAACTCTCAGGCTAAGGGAAAGGAGGAGCAGGACGATGCAGGTGCAAACCTGTGATTTGGGCCCCACCCTCACAGGCAGGTAAGGCCATGCCCACCTCAGCCTCGAGGATCCCCCATCCCAATGCTTCTTCATCCTGGGCTTTGTCCTTTGCACCTGGGACTCTTAGCTAAAAGTCCTGGAAGATAATCACCCCTAACTCTGGGATCCGTCTCAAGGATTTTACTTCCCTGGCTTTTGGGTTTTGTTTGTTTGTTGTAATCTAGTAGAAAGAAAAGGAATATGTGTATAATGAAAAATTTGGGGTCTTGTCCCTGGATGCTAAATGTACTGTATATGTTTTGGTATGTGATAGTGGGTTGGGGCAGGGGGGCGGGATCCTCCTGATTCATTTCTAATCACAGTGCATAAGTTGTTACCTGCGTTACTTTCTTCAAAGAAGCCAGGTTAAATAAACACTGTAAGTGTTCCTATTTCCTAGGTTGGATAGCAAAACCACCAGCTGAAGGATCTTAGAGATGACTGATGCATTGCCGTGGGCTTAGGCCTTGAGTCTTTGACAGAAGTCCAAAATACACCAAAATAAATTCCAGATTTTAGCTAAATTTAGTTAAATTTAAAAGAGCAAGGCATTTTTTGAAACTTAAAAGAAATTATGTGTGGATAGTTATTTCATCCTCAAATGTGATAAGAATTAAAGTAAATTGAACAAATCTGTTGAGGTAATTATGTAAGAAATAAAAAACAGCAATCAAAAAATTATAAACAAAATGGAAACACAAACGCATTTTCCAAAAATACATAGGAAGATAGTTGATGTATTAAATATGTATAAAAAGCCTCATATAAATAAAAATAAAAAGCATTAATACCCTAAAAAGAAATATGGGCAACATAGGATTCAACAATTCAAAGAAAAATATGTGGAAAAGATTAACAGATGAAAAATGATTGGGATCCTATTAATCAAAAATGCAAATTAAAATTGATAACTGTATGGTGATGGATGTTAAACAATGAAAAAAATACAAGTTAAAAAATAGTTTGCAACTGCAAAATTAGCAACTTTTAAAAATGATAATAACATAATAATGCTAGTGAAGTCAGTATGAAATAGGCAAGCTTCCTATGCTGTCAGCAGGAATGTAGACCCATGCAATATTTTTGGAAAGTAGTTATACAGTATTTATCAAAAACATTAAAAATGTTTATATCCTTATAGAGGACAAACTAGTGGTTACCAGCTGGGAGAGGAAAAGGGGGAAGGGGCAAGATAGGGGTAGGAGATTAAGAGACTCAAATCACTATGTATAAAGTAAATAAGTTACAAGGATTTATTGTACAGCACAAGGAATATAGCCAATATTTTATAATAACTTTATTTTTAAATTTTATTTATGTATTTATTTATTTATGGCTGCATTGGGTCTTCGGTGCTGCATGTGGGCTTTCCCTAGTTGTGGTGGGTGGGAGCTACTCTTCATCTTCGTTGCAGTGCATGGGCTTCTCATTGTGGTGGCTTCTCTTGCTGTGGAGCAACGGCTCTAGGTGCCTGAGCTTCACTAGTGCGGCACGTGGGCTCAGTAGTTGCAATGCACAGGTTTAGTTGCTCCACAGCATGTGGGATCTTCCTGGACCAGGGCTCAAACCCACGTCCCCTGAATTGGCAGGTGGATTCTTAACGACTGGGCCACCAGGGAAGTCCCTTATAATAACTTTAAATGGCGTGTAATCTGTAAAAATTTTGAATCACTATGTTGTACACCTCAAACTAATGTAATATTGTTAATCAACTATACATCAATATAAAAAATTTGTATCCTTTAAACTACTAATTCTCTTAGGAATTTATCCTAAAATACTAATTTAAAACTTGAACAAAAATATATTCTAGAAAGATCTTTTACACAGTATTATTTATAACATCAAAAACAAAAATAAAACCCTGAAAAATATGCTAAAAGCCCACAAATAGGAAAGTATTAAATAGAGAGAGAATATTTAAAGTAACAGAAAAATGCTTATGATACTATAAGTGGAAAAAGCAAGATACAAAGTTGTATATGGTATATTACTTTAATTTTGTAAAAATGATTGACAGAAAATACATCAAAATATTAGCAGTGCATAACTTTCTCTAGATGTTAGGATTACAGTTGATTTTCACTTTCTTCTTTTCATCATCACTTAAAATGAGCATTTAAAAAATTTTCAATTATGCATTTATACCTTGCCTTATTCCAAAAAGAAGTTAGGTCTTAAAATATGAATAATTGAGCCAGATAGAATATATTAAAAATAATTAAGAAATTAAGATGAAGGAGAAAATGTGGATAAGAAAGTTACCATGGATCTCAGAATATTCTCAGTATAAAGAACCACCCCAGGGACTTCCCTGGTGGCGCAGTGGTTAAGAATCTGCCTGTCAATGCAGGGGACACAGGTTCAAGCCCTGGTCCAGGAAGATCCCATATGCTGCGAAGCAACTAAGCCCATGCACCACAATTACTGAGCCTGCTCTCTAGAGCCCCCAAGCCACAACTACTGAAATCTGAGAAAGCCTACATGCAGCAACAAAGACCTAATGTAGCCAAATACATTAATTAATTAATTAATTAATTAATTAATTAAAAAACAAAACAAACAAAAATGCCATATATTATAATATACTGATAGAGAAAACCACAGATTTGGCTGTAGGCTTCCTAGCAGCCCACATGAAGCATGAAATGCTTTTACTTACAAGATTCACAGTGTCTAAAGTAAAATGAAACCAATTGCTAGTCTGATATTATGACCAGAGAGAAATGTTTTACATGGGTTCTTAAAGAGAGACCAACACTCAACATCATCTGAATAATTATCAGAGCAATGCATTTTATGCTGTGTTGCTTACACTGACCTTTAAATATAATCTAATGTCACCATACAAAGGTGTAAATCAGAAAAGCGATTCTGTTCATTTAGCTAAATCTATGGGTAGACTCCAGGACACCTAAAGCAGTCATTCTAGAATGAGTTTTGCAGGTTCTTTTTTTTTTTTTTTAATCGAGGTACAGTTGATTTACAATATTATCTTAGTTTCAGGTGTACACCATAGTGAGTCAAAGTTTTCATAGATTATACTCCATTTAAGTTTTTATAAAATATTGGCTATCTTCCCTGTGCTATACATCTTTGTAGCTTATTTATTTTATACATTGTAGTTTGTATCTCTTAATCTCCTACCTGTATCTTGTCCCTCACCCACTCCCTGCCCCCACTGGTATCCACTAGTTTGTTCTCTATACCTGTGAATCTATTTCTTTTTTGTTATATTCATTAGTTTGTTTTATTGTTTAGATTCCACATATAAGTGATAACATATGGTATTTATCTTTGTCTGACTTATTTCACTTAGCATAATACCCTCCAGGTCCATCCCTGTTATTACAAATGGCAAAATTTCATTCTTTTTTATGGCTGAGTAGTATTCCATTATCTATCTATCTATCTATCTATCTATCTATCTATTTACCACATCTTCTTTATCCATTCATGTATTTATGGACACTGAGGTTGCTTTCTTATCATGGATATTGTAAATGATGCTGCTATGAACATGTGGGTGCATGTATCTTTTCAAATTGATTTTATTTTCTTCAGATTATACTCAGGAGTGGAATTGATGGATGGATCATATGGTAATTCTATTTTTAGTTTTATGAGAAACTTCCATAATGTGCCCACAGTTGCACAAATTTACATTCCCACCAACAGTGTACAATGGTTCCCTTTTTTCCACATCTTCTCCAACATTTGTTATTTGTGGTCTTTTTGATGATAGCCATTCTGATAGGCATGAGATGATATCTCACTGTGGTTGTGATTTGCATTTCTCTCATAATTAGTGATGTTGAGTATCTTTTCGTGTGCCTATTGGCCATCTGTATGTCTTTGGAAAAATGTCTATTCAGGTTTTCTGTCATTTTTTAATTGGGTTGTTTGGTTTCTTTTGATATTGAGTTGTATAAGCTGTTTTGACATTGAGTTGATGAGCTATACTTTGGCTATTAACTCCTTATCATTCATACCATTTGTAAATATTTTCTCTCATTCAGTAGGTTGTCTTTTTGTTTTGTTGATGGTTTCCCTACTGTACAAATTTTTTTTTAATTAGGTCCCATTTGTTTATTTTTGCTTTTGTTTCCTTTGCCTTAGAAGACAGATACAAAAATAAAATATTCTTACAATTTATATCAAAGATTGTTCTGCCTGTGTTCCCTTCTGAGAGTTTTACTGTTTCCAGTTTTACATTTAGGTCTTTAATTTTGAGTTTATTTTTGTATATAGTATGAGAAGATGTTCTAATTTCATTCTTTTCCATGTAGCTGTCCAATTTTCCCAGCACCATTTATTGAAAAGACTGTCTTTTCTCATTGTATATTCTTGCTTCCTTTGTTGTAAATTAATTGCCCATATAAGCTTGGGTTTATTTCTGGGTTCTCTATTCTGTTCCATTGATATGTGTGTCTGTTTTTGTGCCAGTACCATACTATTTTTATGACTGAAGCTTTGTAGTACAGTCTGAAGTCAGAGAGCATGATACCTCCAGCTCTGTTCTTCCTTGTCAAGATTTTTTTGGCTATTCAGGGTCTGTTGTGTTTCCATACAAATTTTAAAATTATTTGTTCTAGTTCTGTGAAAAATGCCATAGGTATTTTGATATGGATTGCATTGAATCTGTATATTGCTTTGGGTAGTATGGTCATTTTAACAATATTAATTCTTCCTAACCTTACACCTAAAGGAACTAGAAAAAGAAGAACAAACAAAACCCACAGTTAGTAGAAGGAAAGAAATCATAAAGATCAGAGCAGAAATATGTGAAATAGAGACTCAAAAAAAAGAAAAAGAAAAAAGAAAAAAAGAAAAGATCAATGAAACTGAAAGCTGGTTCTTTGAAAAGCTAAACAGAATTGATAAACCTTTAGCCAGACTCATCAAGAAAAAAAGAGAGAGGGCACAAATTAATAAAATTAGAAATGAAAATGGAGAAGTTAAAGCCAACACCACAGAAATGCAAAGGATCATAAGAGCTTACTAAGAACAACTATATGCCAATATAATGGAAAATCTAGAAGAAATGGACAAATTCATAGAAACGTGCAATCTTCTGAGACTAAACCAGGAAGAAATAGAAAATGTGAACAAATTATCAGTAATGAAATTGAATCAGTAATTAAAAACAAAACAAACAAACCAAAAAAACTCCCAACAAACAAAAATCCAAGACCAGGTAGTTTCACACGTGAATTCTTCCAAACACTTAGAGAAGAGTTAACACCTATCTTTCTCAAACTATTTCAAAAAATTACAGAGGAAGGAAAGCTTCCAAACTCATTCTCTGTGGCCAGCATCACCCTGATACCAAAACCAGACAAAGATATCCAAGAAAAGAAAATTACAGGCCGATATCACTGATGAACACAGATGCAAAAATTCTCAACAAAATATTAGCAAACCGAATCCAGCAATACATTAATATGATCATACAGGATGATCGAATGGGATTTATCCTAGGGATGCAAGGATGGTTCAAAATCCACAAATCTATCAATGTGATTTACCACAGTAACAAACTGAAGAATAAAAACCATATGATCACCTCAATAGATGCAGAAAAAACTTTTGACAAAATTCAACATCCATTTATGATAAAAACTCTCAACAAAGTGGCCTTAGAGGGAACATACCTCAGCATAATAAAGGCCATATATATAAGCCCACAGCTAACATACTCAGTGGTGAAAAGCTGAAAGCATTTCCTTTGAGATCAGGAATAAGACAAGGATGCCTACTCCCACCACTTTTATACAACATTGTATTGGAAATCCTAGACATAGCAATTGGACAAGAAAAAGAAATAAAAGGAATCAGAATTGGGAAAGATGAAGTAAAACTGTCACTGCAGATAACATGATACTAAACATAGGAAATCCTACAGATGCTACTAAAAAACTACTAAAGGTCATCAATGAATTCGATAAAGTTGCAGGATACAAAATTAATATATAGAAATCTGTTGCATTTCTATACTCTAATGGCAAACTTTCAGAAAGAGAGATTAAGGAAACAATCCCATTTATAAACACATCAAAAAGAATCAAATACCTAGGAGTAAACCTACCGAAGGAGGCAAAAGACTTGTACTTGGAAAAGGATAAGATACTGATAAAAGAAATTGAAGAAGACACAAACAGATGAAAAGATGTACTGTGTTTATGGATTTCTGCAGATCCTTGATTACCAAGTTTCTCTGTGAGAAAAGGAATCATTTCCATCATCACAGGAGTATAAAGACTCATGTGTACTCTGTGTGCCTTTCCAAGAGTCCCAGGGCATGATTACTACATCAAACTTTGTTTAATTCACATTTGCCCAAATTTATTTGGCTAATATGTTTGCAAAATTCCTGTTGAGATCCTTATGAACCGACCATTAGTCCTCGGATTTTGCTTTGGAAAAATTCCCAAGGAACGTTTATTGCTTTTAAAAGCAGAGGAACAACATTTAACAAATAATAAAAGTGGAAGCTTCCCTATATGAAGGAGTGACTGTAAATGAAAGGTTTTTTATGGATTTACTACCTCCTTGACCTTACATTAAATCCTACTAGATATGACTCCAGGATGCTTCCTAGGGACTCATTCTCACAGAAACCCCATTCAGATTTGGTGACTTTGGAGGTTTTAGGGCAAGTGGGCTCTGTCTTTTGAGTTTCTACCCCCCTCACCCCACCATATCTTGGCCTTGCCTTTAGCACTCTGTTTTCTGCTGCTCCAGAGCCAAGATCCAAGAAGGACAGAGCTCATTTTCCTTGTTCCATGCCATGGCTCGAGTGGCCAGAATGCAGAGCTGGAGAAGGTGGTGAGAGCTTGATAGACACAGAGTAAATAAATCAGGCCTCTAATTAAATTTACATGATAAATAAATAGGTTGTCTCATTTATTTAGTAAACAAATTTAGGCAGATAATGAAATTTCTACTGGAGGCCGTACAATGCCCCAGAGGCATATGCCAGCTATCACCCTGTTAACATTCCACATTTTCTGTAGAGGGCTCATCTGGCTCATCAAGTGGTTGTGTCTGCAGGAGAAGGGACAAGTGACACCAAGCAAGACATGCTGGTACATACGGGAGTCTGTTCTTCCATTTATGGCCACAGAAGAAATCAGAGAATAGCACCCAAGAAAGGGCTTTTTTAGGGAAGAAACAAGCAGGTTTGTCATGGTAAAGGAACAGAACAGATGGAGCATTTTTATCTCAGTGTTAAAAATCAGGAAATTGAGGTCAAGAGAGATTGGAATTAGAATCAAGACATGTTCTCTGCTCAGGGTTCTGCTGTGACTGGAGGTCTAGCAGAGAGCCAGGACGTTTGGTTGCATGGGAGAAGCTTCCTTGAATTAGAGAGGCAGGGTTTAGGATTTCCTGCTGGTCAGTGGCGTGGGCTTAAGCAAATCACCCCGTGTCTGTGCGACTTAATTTCTTCATCTCTAAATAGAGACTAATATTGGTAGAAGGATCACCAAATGTTTGTGAGGTTTGGAACACTTTACAAATTGTAAAGCATGACGCAAATGTTTCATTTTATTAACATTATGTAAATAACAGCAGGAAGCAAAGCGTAGTGGAAAAAACAATTTTTCTGGATTAAGAAGAGCACTGGCCTTGAATTCTGACTTTTCATTCTTTTCCCTGCGTGAAGATGACGTTGGAAAAAATTCTGCCTCTCTCTGCTTCATCCTGTCTGTCTTTCTGTGTATCCATTCTTGTACTCTTTATTTCTTTAGTTCTGTCTATGAAACAAACATGACCACTTCTTGGAAGGGAATCTTGAGGCCAGGCTTTGGAAAATTCTCTTCCCTAGAATTACTGTGCAGGAGAACATTCTTTCGAGCATCAACATAGGAACTAACAAAATGAGATGGCATTGCAGTGTCCCTTTAATTTGCAAGCCTCTCTAGCCCTGGAAAAGCTGGCAGTTACAGGACCAGTGAGAATGCCTAGGATGGGGTTTCTGAACAATCTGACATGTTCACGGCTCCTACCCAAACCCCAGGCCTCGATTTTAGGTGCTAATTATCAGGCTGGTCCTATCAGCCCCTGCCTCAATTCCCTCTCTAGGCCTTGTTACTAAAATACAGGAAAAAGTCCATTCTGCATTTAGAATAAAACAAAATAAAAACACATAGAAGGAAAGTGAATGAGAGTCCCATTCTTCCAGGGTTTAGGATGGAGTTTCTAAGCTCAACTCCAATCTCTCCTCCTCAAGCCCTTTAGGATTGCCTCAGCTAGAAGGCCATTCCCCATCTGCTGCACCTGCATGGTGTTTTGTTTCTAACACTCTTAGGCTCTCGTCCCTTTCTCTCCTCCAGATACGGTTCTGTCCATGCAGATCATCTCTTCTATAAGCAGTGCAAACAACACGAGGTCAGGCCTTTCAAACAGACAAGGCCTAATAAATGCTTGTTGAGTCAATGTTCAGCTTGAGTCTACACTCAAGGACAGGGGAGAGAGAACTGCACTATGACCATCACCTTGCAGCCCACTCTGCAGAGGTGCCACATATTCACCCAGGCCCATGCTACCCTTATCCTGGTTCTTCTCGCCTCTCTTTCTGCTTAAGAGATGAGGAAATGAGGCAGGATGGGCATTTAAGCCATCTTTGGGCAAAAACTTAGAGACAAATGCCAATCTTCTCCAAAATTATTCTCATTTGAAAAGAAGTAAGACGAGAGAAGAAAGAGACTTCTTCCTGATTCAGGAGTTCATGGGTTGGGCTCCCTGCTTCACCCTCTCTGCCCTGGCCATCTCTGATGGTCATCATTTCCCAGAGCTCTGGCTGTTGGTCCAAGTGACTCCCCAGTCTAGCCTTGACCTGCAATCTCTAGATCTCAAGATGCCCCCAGGCCACCTTTTACCTTCCCAGTGTCTCCTCCTCTAGTTCTCTGACTGCAGGGAGTGGTGAGCATAGCCTGCTAGGCACAGCAAAGTGGTCCAAGAGCGTGTTTCCTTGGCTCTGGGGCTCCAGGTGGATTCATTCCACCAGGGAAGGCCCTCCCTCTGAGCTGTTGCCGTGCACAGGCTCTGCTCCAAGCAGTTCTTGGTAAAGACTTAGAGCTGCATAGAAGACTTTGACCTTGGGAAAAGAAGCACCATATGTTCACCAATACTAATTCACCCCTGAGCCCTGGCCTTGACACTTCTTTCTCTCTGCCTGAGGTATGAGGAAACTAAGATAGAAAAGGCCTTTCAACCATCACTCAGCAGAACCCGACAGAGCTGACCACGGCGGAGCCCATGGGCGAGCCTGCGGTTCAGCCTCTTTGACTTGCCGCCACTGGGCAGCAGCATGGCATAAATAGCCCCAAACCACGTCAGGGCCTGTCTTTGTTCAAGCTGAACTAAACTGTCACATGGATGGCAGCTTTCTCCTCCACATCTGTTTAGCGTAATTTAAAAATCACAGCCTTTGCACCTACACGGTCAGCACCACATGTTGTTCATCTTCCTCATTATCCTAAATTAAAGTGTTGTCTGGTGTCTGGATTTTCTGCGTTGACTGTAATAATGGACCCCTATTCTGCCTCCCAGTCGAACTTTGGGAGAAGGTGTATAGAATCAGAGGGGAGTTATGTAAACCTGATTTTTGAGTGGCCGCAGCAAGGGAGACCTCCATTGTGGCTGAGGCTGAAATCCCAGGCTTAGGTTATAATGACATTCAGATGCCAGCACTGGCCTTGCGGTTTGGCTCCTGTGCGTGACAGAGAGAGGGAGAGCGAGAGAGGACACGGAAGCAAGTGCATCTGGGCTTCATTAGTTGCAATGTAATTTACAAAAGGCAGCTTTTCAGATGTTGGGGTAATCAGCAGGCTGTTATCGAGGTAGCGCACGGTAATCACGGGTTGACATGAGCAATCCATGCTCAGTGAGATAAATGGGTTTGACTGGCAGGGCAGCGGTTAGACTTTAATAAAAAGCAAATTGAATTTTTTTTCCTGCAGCTTAATATAAGAATCATCTGGACATATGCATAAAACCCACACAGTAGCAAAAACCCCTTGCAGAAAGAAAAATGCCACAGTGCTGGGTCTCAGAGCCAATTTCAGTGTTATAAATTCTGTGCATGTTTGGGCAGTGGTTGAGATGGGAGTGGGTGGGGTGAGGAGGATAAAGCAATGTAGGGACCTCTCAGCCTGATCCCAGCATAAATCACATAATAATGGACAAGTAATTTAATACCATTCTGAAGCCTCAGAGTGAATCAGTGCTTTTCCTACAGGGAGGCTGGGCTCTGGTGGGTGAATAACTTGAGGCTGTTGACTCCTGGAATTATGTCCTCTTTGGGGGCCATATATCCACGTACCTTGCTTGGTCAAGACTGGAGTCTTCGCTGAGGGGTCTGTTCACCTTTCCTTTATGTACCCAGTATCCAGAGCACTGCCTTCAGTCTGCCGTGCGCACCATCTCCACAGTCCTAAGAGCTCCACGGGGGTCCTCCCATCCTCAGAGCAGCTGTTTCATAGTCTGGCTGGTTGGATGTATGCACAATTATTCAAGTCTGGCACGTAGCAGGTGCTCTTGGACAAGCCTCAGAATGGCTCATATACGCTAAGTCAGTTTGCAAGGCGTAGAGGAAAAGGGCAAAATTTCAGCAAAGAGCACTGAGGACATCCATGAGGATGTGCAGGAGGCTACTGGAGTTTCCTTGCATGTAACAATACAGGTTATCATCAAAGCCGGGCTGAACATTTCCCATCATGTCACCCCTACGTGGACCAAAATGTCACCTGTTTGAAGGTCAGATTAGATAAGCCATGGGCATCTTCAAGGCACCTGAAGCTTGTGAGGATAGAAAGGAGGAGCAGAGACTTATTTTTCATGGCAAGTTGATTTTAAATATAGACATTGGTACAAGGATGAGTTCATCATTAAGGATCAGAGACAGCGTAGAATTCTAAAGCTGGAATGATCTTGGAAATAATTCATCTGTAGATGAGGAGGCTCAAAGACAAAATGACTTGCCCAAGTTCACACGGCAAATTGGCTGCAGAAGCAGGCCTGGAACCCTGGGCTCTGGGCTCTTTGGTGCTGCTCCGTGTCCTGCGAAGTCTCAGACCTATTCATCGGGGCTATATACAGATGCTGTAGAAAGGGCCTGCAAACCAGGAACTCCCAGAAATATCTCACAGCAGATAGCTGCTGCTTCTTCCAGACTGTGCGGTCCCCTGTCAGCGTTGTTTAGACCTCCTTCCATTTCCCACATCCCACTGTCCATGACTGCAGCTCCTGGCATCACCAGCCGAGACAGCACAGAGACAGCACTCAGATTGCTTGAAGGGCAGACCGGGGAAAGAGCTTGACTAACTAGCCAGGATTTGTACTAACCAGCTAGGAGACCTTGGAGAAATCAGGTTCCTTTGACTCTAAAATGTGGACATGGAATAAACTATCTCTGAGGATTTCATAGCAGGTTTTGGTTTGCTGCAATGGAACCCTTTTATACCAGGGGAACCCTTCACTGGCCAAACCCCCCAGCATTAAGAAAGAGATGGAGTGGAGTGGTTCTGGTTAAAGGTGGGGAGGAACATGGGCCTTCTTTCTCCCCTCTAGCAGACCCAGAGATCCTTTCTCAAGCTCAGGACTCTCCCAGAGCATGGTTAGAAAAGCACTGGAATAAGCTATCTCAAGGGCCTTTTCAGCTTCAGCATTTTATGCTTCTATTAATATCTGGACTCAGGTGTCTGAAGAGACACCACATTAATACAGGGCATGACACGCTGTGACCCCTCCTGGAACTATTGCAGATCAAGATCCTTTCTTGCTCTTCTTTGACCAGGGGAAAGAGCCCAGTGCAGCCAGGGGTGCTGCCCTGGTAACCAGTGCCTTTCCCTTGATCCAAGAAGCAACATAGCTTCCAGGCTTGAAGATCCTATCCTGCAAGAAGAAAGGCCTTAGGTGCCTTGAGAATTGGATTAGGCTGTCAGTTTAGGTTGCTGGAAAAGACTCATCGCCTGCCAGTTCACATAAGAACTGGGCAGAGATTCACCAAGCGCATGCAATGCTTTCGGATCAGTGGGTTTTCTTTTGTTGTTTTGGTTTTCTTTTTTTTTTTCTTCTTAATATCTATTTATTTATTTGGCTGCACATGCAGGATCTGGCATGCAGGATCTTTAGTTGCGGCATGTGGGATCTAGCTCCCTGACCAGGGATCGCACCCCGGCCCCCGGAACTGGGGCGCAGAGTCTTAGCCACTAGACCACCAGGGAAGTCCCGAATCAGTGTTTTAAACCATCTGGGAAACAAGGAGGTTGTGAGACACAATCCTGTGTTTGCAGAGCTGGGGGTGGATTGCAGGTACTAGAATGACGGTCCCGTGATGGGCAGTGATGCACAGAGCTGCAGCAGCCCCTCAGACAGGACCCTCTCCTCCTCTCTCTGCCCTTCCTAATCCTTCACTGTCTCAGCCCCAAATCCCCTCTGTGTGGACTTACCAACCTGCTCCCTGCACCCATATAGTATTATCTATGTTATGTAAGGCAATTAGATGCACTGCCAACACCCAGCTGCTCACCAAATCCCTTCTTGCCTTTTTCACCCCTCAGGAAAGGAAGTGCAGTTTATTCAGTGACTGCTGGGTGCCAGCCCAGGGCATATGGAGACCGTTACAAAAAGTCATCTGTTCTAAGCTCATCTGAAGTGAATATCTTTATTTTCAAGTGAGGAAACTGAGGCTCACGGGGATAAAATGACTCAAAAAGAATAAAGGGGAGGCCCAACATTTGCACCCAGACACACCGAAGTGTATTTTATGAACTTCAATGCCACTTCACCCAAGAACATGAAGTCTTAGGCTCCCGAGGAGTGTGAGGGGCTGACAGGTAGCTAGGAAATTCTCCTAAGGACCCGAGAAGGGACTGCCAGTGGCATCTGCAATTGGCAGGTAGCCCTCCTGAGGGCAGTGGATGGGCAACAAAAAGAGATCTGAACTGGGAGGGAGCAAGGGCTGGGCCCATTTCCTGGGGAAACCCGACAGAGCACCTGCTGAGGACGCAAGCCCCTCCCTCACCATATGGGCACTGGCAGTTGAGCTGGGGTGGACCGCCAAGCTAGCTTGCCGTCCCAGGGCAGCATGCAGGGTGTTATGAAGGAAGCAGAGGGAGGAAAATGAAGAGCACTACCCAGACTGGGACCTGCAGCCATGGCCCTAGAGAGGCAGGACAGGGGGCCTTGGAGTCCTGCTCCTGGTCTCTGAGAGCTTAAAGATCAGGTGAGTTTGGGGCAAAGCACACTTCTAAACTGGGCCATTTCTGAATGCACTGTGATTATTTGGGAATATATAGGCAACCCCTGCTTTTTATCAATACAACATATTTTTCTTTTTCATTCATTTCAAGTGAAATGAAATTCATTAATTTCTCTAAGATGTACTTCAGCGAATCAATCAGCCACACCCTTGTGCATCTACCTTTTCACAGAAAAGGGGTCACTGCTGGCTCTTGCCTGGAGCCCCTCCTCATTCTTTCTTCAGCAGTGAGACCGGCAGGAACCTGTAGGCAGCCTTGAGTGGGAAGGTTGAAACAGTGTGTTCCCAAATAAAAGCACTTCCGCTGCGACACTCTACAGCCCTCGGGGTATGACTTTCAGGAGCACATCAACGTGCTCCTGACGCGAAGCCCCCTGCACTCCATTCCGGCTGCGTGTGTGGCGAGCCTGGCGCTAGGCAGCCTTGGCCAACAGAAATACCACTCCAGGGCCGCGGCACTGCAGAAGAGCAATCTTCTGCCCAGAAACTTTCCAGAAGGCTGGGAACTCACTTATCTGCTGGCAAAATTGCCAACTTGGGGATTCAGCGCTGCATCTCTGCAAAACAGGCGCTGAATTACCCCGCACTTAACAAATGGTTGCCCTGCTCTCCTAAAGCTGCCAACACAAATTGAATTGTATTTTTTCATTGGTGTATACAGTGGGTGTGCTCTAGCGCCAGCACTAATTTCCCCCAAGCAAGATAAATGCACAGACCCGAGACTTCCTGCTTATATTCTGTCTCATTCCAGCAAATTAAAATGTCACAAAGCTCCAGGATGCTTTAGGAGACCCGGTCAGATGGGAGTGGTGCGGTGGGGGTGGGGAGACTATCATTTGATTTCACACCTCAGCCACCATGTAGATAACTCACAATGAACACTGATCAAAACCTGGTTAAAACACTCACCACTTGCCATAAAATGAGAGTCTGTAAAAGGCAGTGTTGATGGAATCTTGCAAGAAGCAAAAAGCTATCATTTTGGCAGTGTTCTTAAGAGTTATTTTTACATTACTGGTATCCTGTCGTGCATTTCACCCCATTCACTCTTATAAGCAACCACAATCAATTTGTCTTAATTCAGCCCTATAAAAATGTTCACCTTAGAGTGGCCACTTTGTGAATCAAAGTTCATCAGCAAACAAAGTTCACGTGACGAGAACTGGAGTTTGATTTCGAGAGGCTCTCAGAGGAAAATTGCAGTAGGAAATGGAATTGCGTTTGCAGCTGGAATGCCACTGGTTGAGCCCGCCTGAATTCTCTGAAGTTGCCAAAGAATGGGTATTAATAATGCAATACCTGGTTTACGCACGCTCCTTTTCTCACGGGCATCTCTCAGGCATCTAAGGGCACTGCCACAGCTCACTTTTGTCCCTAAGGCATCCTTTTAGGAAAGGGGGTGTGTAGGTCTGTGTGTCATCCCATTTTCCAGAGCAGAAAACACAGGACCATAAGAAGCTCCTGAGTACTGGAGCAGTACCCGAGAGAGGGATGCAGCCCACCCTGCTCCTCACCAGCAAAACGGTGGAAGCACTGACCTCAAAGCAGTTCTAGGGAACTTTTCCCTGTTTCCGCCCAGAGGCTGGGCTTTCCGCACCAAAGTTTCATTAACAAGGGTCTGCAAAGGGGCAGGCACTTCATGTGAGAAGCAGTCAGGAGATGTAGTTTGGAGGCTGAAATATGTGACTTTCTGGGACATTTCAATGGTTTATAGAGCCAGTGGGACCAAACACATGAAGTCAAAGCTGTCCCAGAAAATTCAAGACAAATGCTAGCCAACCCATGGGGGCTTACCATCAAAAGCAGGGAACACTAAAAAGGCAGGCAGGTAGAAGCCCATCATAATGATACTTAACCGCCGCAAGTGCGTTTCAGTTTAGAAAGAGCCTTTGTATCCATCTTATTCAACATCCTAGGGGCGGAATGTCATGGCCCTGCTTTACAGGTAAGGAGGCCAAGAACAAGTCTCTGAGCACAGCTGGGACCCAAGCACAGCTCTCCTGGTGCTGCAGCCACATTCTGACCACTGCACCACACTCCCTGCCCATACAAGGCTAGAAGCAGAGGAGCTTTCTGGCTCTGTTCAAGCATCAATGATGGCTGCAAGGAAAGTTTTCAAATGGAAGGTTCTGGCCAAGGACTCTCCTCACTTGAGACCTTAACACTTGGCATTCTCACTGCCTGAGATCCTCTCTCCCACACATGTTGGTTTCCCTCCTGTACGTCCCTCAGGTCTCTGCTCAACTGCCAGCTCACCAGGGAGGTCTTTTCTTACCACCCACCCATGCTCATCAAATTTATCCTCCTTCCTTCTTAAAGTTTTCTCCATAGCATTTGGCACTTCTTATTTGTCAATGGCCTGTCTCCTTCCTCAGCATCCAGCCATGAGAGCTGAGACTTTGTCATGCTTGCTGCTCTATCCCTGTGTCTAGATTAGGACTTGGCTGTTTCTGTAAAGGGTCACGTAGTAAATAGTTTAGGCTTCGGGGGCTGTACGTTCTCTGTTGCAAACATTCCGCTCTGTCACTGTAGCGTGAAAGCAGCCATAGCCCTGCATGTACAAATGGGTGTGTCCCAGTAAAACTTTATTTATTACATACTGAAATCTGAATTTTATATAATTTTATATGTCATAAAATATTCTCCTCCCCCAACCATTTCAACATATAAAAAACATTCTTACCTTTTGTAGGGGCCATACAAAACAGATGTTGGGCTGGATTTGCCTTCAGGCCATAGATTGCTGACCTCTGGTCTAGATCACTGGCTGGCACACAGTAGGCATGCAGTAAATAAATGTTGAATGAGTGACTAGCAAAATACTTGACTCAACCATACCATCCAGTTGCACGAAGCAGCAGGTAAGCAGCCATCCGGTGTTGTCTGTGAGGCAGTTAGGTGCTGTGAAGGGGGCTCTGGAAGTCAGACTTGGCCCTGTGTGCAGGGAGCCCATGGTCTTGTTGTGCGTGTAAGGGCAGGGAGAGCAAGGAGGGGAGGGAGGCAAGGCAGGAGCTGTAGGAGCTCTTCATCAGAACCAGAGGAAGCTGGGAAATTATCCCACCTTCCCTGAAGCTTACCCAGGCATTGGTCCCCTAAACAAAAACCTCTTTGGACCTGCAGAGAGACAGGATGATGGAACAGACTCACAGATGTAGAGCACTAGTGGTTACTAAAGGAGAGAAGGGAAGGGGGAGAGGCAAATTAGGGGCATGAGATGAACAGGTACAAACTACTGTGTATAAAATAGATAAGCAACAAAGCTGTATTGTATAGCACAGGGAATTATAGCCATCATCTTGTAATAACTTTTAGTGGAATATAATCTGTAAAAATACTAAATCACTATGCTGTACACCTGAAACTAATGTAATATTGTAAATCAACTATACTTCAATAAATAAATTAATTGAATTAAATATTGGGTTGGCCGAAAAGTTCATTCAGTTAGTGAATACATTGTTCAATAAAATTCTTGGTAAAAATGAAAAATATTTTTACTTAAAACCAAATGAATTTTTGGCCAGCCTGATATTTAAAATAAAAAAAAAAAAAAAGAGGAGCTCAGTAGCCAGGGCCTGAGGGGGGCAGTGTTGCCTTGGAGGCCTGGTCTCTAAAGAAACACTGCAGAACACTTGTCCCTGGAGACACACAGACAACTACACTGCTGTGTGCCTGGGGCTGGGGAAGGAATGCACTGGACATGGTGCGAAGGCAGGGGAAGAGGCCCCTCCCACAGGCTGGGGAAACAAGGTGGATCAGGGGCACTTCGCAGGGGAAATAGCTGAGAGAAACCTTCATTCATACATTCAGCTACCACGTGTTGAGAGGCACTGGGGTAGGAGCTGAACATAAAGACAGGCATGGGCTTTGCTTTGAAGAACTCAGCAATTGCAAGGGGTTCATAGACAATAACTATTATTTCCTTAAGTTGGTGGTAGGTGCTATGGAGAAGGAATAGAAGGTGTTATGAGAATGCGATAGGCACCCGGGCTAGGAGGGTATGGGTTTGTCTGGCAGACAGAGTGGGGAGGGGCACGCCAGGACTGTGCAAGGGCTCAGTGGCGTGAAGGAGCCACCGGGATGGGCGCACTGTGAGATGTATGCTGGGGAGTGGGGGCGCCCAGCTACCCTGGGGTCTTGTGTGTGGTGCTGAGGAGTTGGGTTCAATCCTGAAGGCTGACATTTTTCATCTGAGTGGTGGCCAACCATCTCTCTGCATGGTCTAAAATCCTGAGTTCTCCATCAAGACCTCTCATCAAATCCACCTCATAGGAGAATTTCCAAGAAAAGAAGTCACCTTCTATTCTTAGGGTTGAACAAACCCCAGAGAGCTCTGTGATGTCAGTCAAGAGATTCTAAACAAAATATCACAATTTGGAAATGATGCTCTGAACACAGACCTGATTTTCTTTAAAATGGGATGTGATCCTGCCCATTTTTCAGGATGTAAAGTTCAGAGTTGTCTCCAGTGAAAGTGAGGATGAGATGATCTCCCTCGCATTGGTTCTTAACCTTTTGTCACTCATTCTGATCCATTCTTCAGCTGGGTTTTCTTTGTGTCTGCAGGTGTTCTTGTTTATGAACCACCCCTTTGCACTCTGCTTCTGGGTATGTGGCTCTGTGTGGCTCAGCATAGGACTCCTTGGTCTTTGCATCTTTCACCCTGAGAGGGGAGAGGAAGCCTGTGATGCCATGCCTCCCCCACTCCCTCTGGACCTGTGGGCTCCTTCTGTGGTCCTCTGTTTCCATTTTTCTCTCCTCCAGTTGTCTCTGTCCCCTCTTTCGTCCCCCTTCCCCTCTCCCTGCCTCTCGCTGCTCCATAATTATCCATAATATAAACGGAAGATTTTATTATTTTGTTATAATTATTTGAAAAGATTTTGTGTTTCCTGCTTCTCATTTAAAAGGCTGATGAGAGAACAGTATTATATTCCTCTCTCAGAAACAGTTAATGAAAGTTTTTCTTTGTTGATGAGCCCTCATTGGCTAAAATGTTCACCATCTGCTCTCTACATAAGGATGCCCTATGCCAGGGAGCTCCGTTCTCATCAGAATCTCTCTCGAGCAGCCAGCTCTACTGTGGAGAGAGTGAAAACTCTAAGAGAGAGAAGCTCCCAGGATCCCTCCCCGGGAGCTGAAGTCACAAGGTTGTAAGGAAGAACTTTCTTCAAGGGCTCAGCCTTAGATTTTGCTCCCCTTGAGACAGTGTCCATCTCTGTGTGAGACCCTGTGGTCTGGACTGGATGGTGTGACCCTATGGGCCCTCCCAACCCAGAGCACTTTCACAAACACCCTTTGTCCTGTTCAAATGCTTCCCTGTTTGTACACAGCACTCCCAGAATTTTCATATTCTTGAACACTGTCAGTCCTACCTGGGCAAACTTGCCAGGCTCCCTTAGCGAAGAGGTCCTGAGAATAAGCCAGTTGCACATACCGAGACAAATGTGTGTATGCATACAGCAACTCTTTTTCTGAAATTATCTTCCAGGTCTAGTGTCTCTGTAATATCTTGAAAATTCATCTTAGTTGTGTTTATCTTCTCTTTCCTTTTAGAAATTCATTAGAATCCTAGGTTTTAATAGTTGCTTCCTTGATATAAGGAGTTTAATTGTGCAGCTCTTAGCATGCCCTAGAGAGTCTAATGAGGAATAAATAATCCTAAGTAGCCTCCCTTAGGGGTGAGGAGTACACTCTTTACCCAGAAGCTCTTGTTAAGGAGATTTGCTAATTGTTTCAACGGTGGTAGGCTACTCCCCAATTAGGTAGGAGGCTCCTTCAGGGCTGGAATCATTTCTTATCCTCTGAGGGTGTTCCCTTAAGTCCCTAACACAGCGTCCAGTCAGAGGAAGGATTCCAGACTGTCCCCAGGAGTGCTTCCGTGCCCTCTGATTGTTTAAGCGATGGCTAAGGAACTCTATCAGTTTTCTTGTTACCTTCATGTCCTCATCTGTAAAGGAGATACTCTCTCTGGACCTCGTTTAGGGGAAGAAAAGGCAAAGTAACATTTATTAAGCATGAGTAACTTGTGCTTTCCCATCTGCTATTACCCCTGATTTCTACAAGGCACATTTTTAGTATCCATCTCATTGTACAGGCAAGGAACTCAGGCTCAGTAAGGCTAAGCGATTTATCAAGTAATGCAGTTAAGTGATAGAGATGGGACTAAGTGGCTTACTCCAGGTAAGGGCCTAGAATAGCAGTGGTAAGGGGTCAGTAGGTGTTGATCTCTGTTGCTATCTCTGCTGTAGTCACAAAACCGGGCTATTGGATTTCCAAGCCTATGCTGTAAGGGTGAGTAAGAAGAAACCCGCAGAATTCGCTGAGGTAGGATGAGGGGCCTTGTACACTGGATAAAATTCAAGTAGTTTACGCCACATGCAGATGCAAATTAACAGCCAATGTCCAAAGGGTTTGCCAGTGGGGCTGTGCACGTGGAAGCCTCCCTCCTTGGGTCTCTGGCCTCCTTCCTCTAGTCCAGCCTCCTTCCTTGGGTGGAAAGAAGGCTACTACAGAGTACCCAAGCTACAGTCTCAAAAGAAAGACTCATTTTCTCCCCAGGACAAGAAGTGGAGAGACCCAGCATAATTTTGCAGTGTGCTCTGTCAGTCCCTCCTGCAGACTGCACACAGGAGTCAGGCTGATGAAATGCCATTGCCCGCGACCACTCCAGTGCCAGGCAATTGCCTTTCCCACCCAGGCCCACTGAGAACACACTGGCAACACACACAGCAATTTTACAAACAAGAAAACAGGACCCAGAAGGAAAGAAGGCTTTTCTCCCAAATTCAAGTTAGTTCTTTCCTTTCTTTTTTTTTTTTTTTTTTTAACCATCTCTGCCAGCCAGGGGCCCAGACCACATTTCCTCTTTCTTTCTTCACTTCAGAGGCTGTGGGATCAGTGAGCAGGTGGTGCAGGGGAGGAAAGGGGGACCACTTGGCCCCTAAGTTCCAGTGGCTTTGCTGTGCCTAGAAACCACTGGGAACCTGGACTTGAAAGGTTTGAGTCACCCTCCTGAAAAGCACGCTCGCATTCACAATTACTGACTGAACCCAGTTCTCAATTCGATTTTCTCTGCCCCTTCTCATTTCCCTGGCTAAACTTCAGCACTGACACTTGTCCCTGCTATAAAATATGGCTGTGGGGAAAAAAAATGTCCCTACGCTATTGACAAAAGAGGAAAGGCGCTCTGTTCAGTCAGCTGTGGGAGAGACAGTTATTTATACTGCATTTGTCAGTCACTGGGAAAGGTAATTTCATTGCTGAATTTTAAGTTTTTCATTAATTAACCACCTTTTCAGTTCAGTGCTTCGCAGCTAGGCAAAAACCCACGGCAGAGCCATTTTGGAGGAGGGCTGGGGGGAAACTTGGCTTTGGCCCTGCTGCTCCCAGTGACGTATGGATGTTTTCATGTTTTTGTTTTCTGCAGTTTCTTTGATTGTGTGCCGGTGCAGTTATTGGATGTTTCATTTAAGACTCAGAGTCTCACCCAAACTGTCTGCAATTTAATATGTCATAATATATACGTGGGTGAATCATCTCTGTGTCATCTTTCTCAGTGTTCTGTTATTAAAGCCCATTTTTCATGGTAAAATATTCCTCCAAGAGATGACACGAGGTGCACACATCCCCGAGTCTAGTATTTAACGCTAAAAGGCTGAGCTTTCTCTCTGAAACTAAAGTAGGAATTGAGAAAATGTAGCAGAATGAATCAGGAAAATGCTTTCTTGGAAATGGAATGAGATTTAGACTAGAAAGGGGATTCGGAAGAAAGCTGACATTTTACCCAAACTCTCCAGATAATTGCTTCATCTTCCACTTTGCTCGAAAAGTGGAAACCTGGTGAGACTTGCCTAGGGAACAGCGAGTGACTTGCTTCAGGGAGTCTGTGTGGCGGCTCTCCATAAGGAAGAGGCGTGCATAGTTTTCAGAACTTTTTCAAGTGTAGCAATAAATTGATGATGTTGTGTGATTGTGAAATTTCTGTCTAAAGACATCTTTTGGGATCAGAGTGTTTGAAATGTCACTTCTACCGAAAACAGAGAGCAGATAAAAGCTTTGTTGATTCCAAGAAGACACCTGAGTGCCTACTATGTGCCAGGTTCAGGGCAGGTTCTGGGCGTGTGGAGAAGACGTGAGCTTGGTCCCCATGAGTTTATGAGCAAATGAACTGAGATGGAAGATGTCAGCAGGGCCTGCCTGGTGGCTCTTAGCAAGGCCATTATTTCTGAGCCCTGGTCACATGATCTCACTGTATCAATAGGGAATCAATTACCTAAGCCATAGGTAATCAGTTTGTCAGCCGGGATGCCTTGAGTATCTAGTGAGTTTTTAATGTGTGAGAATACCAAAGGCAGAGAGACAACCAAATAGTGTGATCTAGTTTCTGTAGCCTTTGGTCACAGAGCAGCTGGCTTTACTTAAAGGCCCCTCCTCACTAGGACTTCTTCACTGACAGAAAGCACCACCCAGAGTTCCTTGCATCTAAAAAAAAAAGAAACAAAAAACCACTTTTATAATTTATTCTGATTAGAATAACATATTCATTGTGAAAATCTGAGAAAACGGAGCCTAAAATGCAGAAACATTACTCGTAACCTTATGACTTCAAGATGACCACATTTAACATTTTGGTGCCTATCGTCCCAGTCTCTTTCTTTGCGTATATTTGTTACATAGTTCATGGATCATACTACAATTCTGTTCATGACTTTTTTCTTACATAGAAATATATCATAATCATCTTCCAGGTCGTTAATTGTTCTCCTCCAGCTTTCTCTCCTATTCCCATTGTGTGCATGAATTACTTCACTTAACCTTTCTCCTTTTTAGGCTGTTTCTTTCTTTTCTATTATCAATATGTTATAATATTCTGAAAACTAAGTTTTACTCACCTCCATATCATTCCTCTGAAACAAATTTTCAGTTCTGAATTGCTGAGGTTAAGGTTTTTGCCAAATCTTAAGGTTATTGCCAAATTTTCCACCAGAAATCTTCAACCAATTTACATTCCTACCAGCAACCTATGGGACAACTTGTTTCTCTGCATTCCTGCTTTGGTTTCTTACGAGGGTTAACTTATTAACAACATGTGAGTGCTTTGGGGATACCTTGCCCCCCAAATATTATCAATGTTCCATGTAGACTTGAGTTAGTACACACAGAACACCTTAATTCTTGTATTGGGGGACAGCAAGTCTATTCTGCTACTATTACTGGTTTCTTAAATATAATGGGACAAACTAGCAGTGCTTCCTCAATGCTCTAGTGAGTGCTGTGTAAACCTAAGAAGTCCCAACCAAGCATGATGTGGCCACTTGAATCTCCAGGGCCCTAGTGACTGATTAGGATTCAGCCATGGTACAATCATCAATAGGCCAGGATAAATTGAACAGCTCATAAAGTGATCCAGGCAGGGTGGCTCTGGCTGGGCCTTGGCCTGTTTTCCTGACCTGACTTTCCTTCCTGCAAGCTTGTAGCTCAAGCATGGGACACCAGGTTCAACTTGCCATAAACGGCAGTTCCAGTAGACCCTGTGTAACTAGCCACACTGGAAAAGTCTCTCAAGGCAGTCAAAGCTGACTTGGTGCTGACACACACACTTTTGAGTGTTAATAGTGGTTCCTGCACATGCCCATATATTTTTCTCTTTCTTTTCTCTTCTTTTTCCTTCCTTTTTTCTTCTTCCTCCTCCCTTTCCCTTCTCCTCCTTCTTCTTCTTTTTCTCTTTTAACTGCTCTAATTTAATCCTACCAAGTATTGAACTCATATGCAAAAGGCAATAAAATCCTTCTAGGAGAAAAACAGAGTTTATGCTCAGAATAACAATCTTTGTATTTTGTAAGATGCTGTGAAGTTGCGGCTGTGCAGTAGGAACTGGGTGAGGGGAGGCTAGCTGCCTTTGTCTTGCCACTCTGCTTTTCCACGTGATAAACCAAGCCCAGGGAGAGGTGGCTGCTGGTGATTAAGAGAGCTGGGCCACTGCCTCGGGGATTCTCCACTGGATAATCTGACTGAGAAGGAGATCCCCAGGGCTCCTCTCATTTGTTTAGGCCCCATTGTTGTTTATTCAGGAGCTAACAAATATTATTTTTCCATAATCCACTTGCTTGATGCCTGGTTTCTAACACTTGATTGGTTTTCTTTACCTCCCTTTGCTCTTGCTACACTTCCCTCACTAACTGTGAGCTTCTCTTAGGCTTGCCAAACAGGGTCCTGGGATCTCTATGTATATCCAGATCCCTATCTATCTATCTATCTATCTATCTATCTATCTATCTATCATCTATCTACCTACCTATCTACCTACCTATCTTCCTGCACTTCAGTGCCCTTCATGCTCACCATTAGGAAGCTACACGCTAGTAAAACCTAAGTTTAAATCTCCGTTTCACTATTTGGGGTCTTGTTTGTTCTTAGATTGAGTCATCTTTGCCTCAGTTTTGTCATCTGCAAAAATAGGTATACTAATCTTCTCTCCGAGGGATTTATGTCAGGATTAAAGGAGACTATGTTAAATCACCCTGCCAGGCAGAGGCACAACATCCCCTGGCCCCAGAGTTCACACTGTCAGCTAGAGTTGAGCTGTGCGGTCATCTCCTGCAGCTCTGTGCCTGGCGCAGGGCGGGTGATCAGTAAAGGGAAGCTGTGCTGCTGCTGCTGCTGGTGACGATGATGTTCTGCTTCCTTCTGAAAACAGCCTCAGGTCGGTAGGCTAGACTCTCATCCCCAAAGTCTATTCTGATGAATGCCCTTGCTTTTACATGGCCTGAAAGTCTGGGGTTCCGGTGAGAGGTCAGCTATCCTGCCTCTCTGGAAAGGTCCATGAATGGTGGACCTGAAGGCAGAAAAATTCTTCTCCTTCCCAAGGAAGGAAGCAGAGTGCCTTAGAGGGTACATCATATGTCCATTGTCCAGGCAGTGCGGTCTCATAGAAATGTTACCTGTACCTGTGAGAATGAAACTGGTTGCCTTACCTGAGCTGCCCTAAAATCCCCAGCAGATTGCTGAGGTTCGCCTGATGAGAGTTTGGAACGGATCTAACTATCAAACTGTGCAATTCCTGGATCTCTTCTAGAAACAATGCTTTCCATCAATTCATCCTGGGGTTCCCAAATTTATCTGCACATTAGAATTTCCTGGAAATTTCTTAAAATTGTCAAAGTACAGGTCCCACCCAGACCAGTTAGTCACAATCGTGGGGAAAAGACACAGACATCAGTGTTTTTTTCAAGGCACCAGATGATTTCCATGGCAGACCAGTTTGAGAAGCACTGATTCAGCCTAAGGTGGAAAGAAGGTGAAGACTGTGCAGTGACTCAGAGCCTAGCATGGTCTGTGCGTGCCATCCGCTGGTCTACCATAGCGCTGCTTGCCCCCGGAAAGGTTGCTAGGAAATCTCCTATGGGGCGTGTTTTGTTCCATTGATTGTGATGATGTTATGTCTTTTTCTAAGGCTACCTTGCCACATGCATCATAGGCACAGCATCTAATCCCTATTTTCCTGGGAAAAACTCAGAGGATGCTTTGCAAATACCATAGTGAGAGCTTGAAGAGAAAGTAAACCAACCGTAGTTTCCAATCACTTTGCCCTCAGCAGCCAGGACCCCCTTTCCTAGTCTCTCTGTAATAAAGCAAGAGGCCGAGGGGTCCTCTCAGATCAAACCCTGAAAGAACCATGGGAAAACCGACTTACAGCAGCACAAAAACACCAAAAAGTAAAGCAACAATCCAAAGATAACAGCCTGTCTCTGACTCAGAGCAGAGCTTTGGACGTCACCTCCCTTCTTAAGGCCTCTGATTCCTCATTCATAATGATCTCAGTGGATAAACTGAGCTCTTCCATTCCAGGACTCGGCAAATATGGGTGCTTTTTATTATTATCTTTTATTTCTTAGAAGGGAAATGGAGAGAAAAAAAGAAGTGAATAGAAGGATAAACTGAGAAACCCAAGGTGAAGCATCCCTGCGGATGACCTTGGTAGTGACAGGAAATCTTGGAGGAGATGGCATTTTGCCACGTGGCCTCAATAGAGCTAGGAAGCAGTGGTCTTTCCCTTTAGTAGGGATGGGAACTGGTGGAGGAGATCCTCTGTGACAGGCACAGGACTAGGTGTTCTATGAACACTCATTTGACAGTGTCTACCCCTCCGTTGATTTGATTTTGTTTCAATTTTGATAGTAAGAAGGATAATGCAGGTAAGAGAAAGAGTCTGTCACCCACTTGCGACTGGCCTTTGAGAGTCCGGGTTGGAATGGTCTGTTCCCAGAGTTCAGAAGGATTATCCCCTGGGAGGAGGGTGTATTATCCCCCAGGATGGGGGAGGCAACTCCTCACAGCAGAAAGAGACTATTGGTTTGTAGGTTACAAAGTCATCAATTGCCCTACCTCCCCCAGTATGTCATTCAGCCTCTGTCATGTCTGTCTGTAGAATTTTGCTAATGTCTGGGGGGAGGATCCATGATCCACGTGAGTAACGTCACTGTGGACAGGGATGCATTAGGCTTCGGAAACTGTCCTGGTCCATGGATCGTCAAGATCAGGCAGGAAGACTAGAGACTCCCGAGTTTTTCTGGTGCTTCCCTGGATCTTCTCCCAACTCCAGTATCAAGCCTCCATCCCCTTGGAGTCCAGTGATCTTTTCTGAATAGTAATCAGTGTCTCCCTTCCATTCTGCCATCCAAGTTACCCCCTTACAACTAATTGAAAACATTTATATAACAAAAAATATGTAAAGGCACCCTACCTAGGTACCTAGCGCAGAGTGAGTGTTCAATGTAAGTAAATTGAATTTGAAATGAATTGTCTTTGGAGAGAGATATGGGTAATTAATTGTTAAGCAGCAAATCCTTTCTGCCTTGTTCTAGGCCCTGGGCCAGCACAAAGTCATCGAACTGGCTGCTGCTCTTTGGGAGGCCATGTTTTTGTGAGCAAAGCAATGTAAGGACCAGCTTCAGTTCACAGCATGGAATTTAAATGGCCTGCCTAGGCAGGCAGTGTAATCTGCATTTGATCTTACCTTTGGGAACCAAGTCTTGTCTCCAAAAGAAGGTACCCTACCCAGGATGGACTAGCCCTTTCAGATCTGTTAAGCCCTTTGCTGAGTAATGTTGTTTTTCCAGTGATGCCAACCTCTGGGCACTGGAGCACTTGATGGAAGGCTAATAGTTAAGAAATAAGTTAGAACGAAGAGAAATCTTTTCTCTGCCCACAAGCCCTCCATTCTCATAAACTGGGTCCACATTCAGTCCAATGAGTATTTTGTGAAGTGCCATACTCCAGTGTCAACACTTTACAGATGACAAATTTCAGGAATCTAGCTTTCCCTTTTTTTTTTCTTCTTCCCTCTCCTCTTTCCAGTTGTTCTGGTATTGAACCAATGCACTGCGGTGGTTGCATTACTAGGAGTGTAATGGCCTTGTCAAGGAATGAAATTGTCCTGCCGCACTCAGCCCTGGGCAGACACCATCTGGAGGATGAGCATTTGGAGTCTCCACAGTTTAAAGAGGAAATTGACAAATTCGTGCTGAGAGAAGGTTATAGACCTGGAGAGGGGGGCACGCCTGATCAAAGACCTGGGGGTTTGTAGTGTAGAAGAGAGAGAACCTAGAGGTCCTGATAATTGTTTTCAAACAGTGGAAAGAACATTGTGTGGGAAGAGGATAGACTTCCTCAGTCCTGTCCAGATGGCAGGATAGGACCCATAAGCGGACATTAGAGAGCAGCAGGTTTAAGCTTGGACTAGGTCAGACACAGCTCACAATGAAAGCTCGTCCAGCACAGAAGACACTGTCTCATAAGCTGCAGACAGCATCCTCCTTGAGGTGCTCTGGCAGAAGTTGGAGGGCTGCCAGGGAGAACAGAGGGGGATTCCTGCCCTGGCTGAGCAGAGGACTGCAAGTTCGCGTAGCCTGTGGGAGTCTGTGCTTCCTCTTTGTGCATCTCTTCCTCTTCCTCTTTCTCTTAATCCTAAATCCATTATTAAGTCCTTGCTGAGCAAGGCCTGGGATCGGTGACTCTCATGCTGGCCTATACTAGAGTCACTTTGAAAACCTTTCAGATAGCATTACCAAGGCTCCACCCCAGACTAGTTAAATCAAAATATCTGGGGATGAAACCCAGGCATCCACATATGTTTATAGCCCCCAGGTAGGTTTAACGGGAACCACTGGCCCTGACAAGGAAAGAATGTGATGATAACCCTGCTCCGCCCCCTGCCCACCCCAGACCACTAACCTGTACCGGTTTAACCAGCTGGATGAGGTTATTTTTTTTAATTAAGTTTAGTTTTGTCTCAATATATTAGTAGCATTTAAGTTTAGATCCTCACAGGTGGTTTTATTAGCTCATATTCTTATACTGTCTTAGCAGGTAACACTGGTGGTGAGAGAGAAGGGGTGTGTGGACAGGTGGATGTAATGGACCGTGATCCATTTTCAGACATGCTGGATGCTCTGCTGACCCTGAACGTGGTTTCCCCTTAAGCTCTTGCGCCTCAGCTGACAAAGGGCTACACCTTCTTCCATGCCCAGCCCAACACTCCTCTGCCAGTCCCCAGGGTGCTGTTGTTTAGTCAGTCACCTAAACAGCTGTCATCTGGGCGGTTCCCCCTTATTTTAAAGTCTTTTAAAGGGTGCAAGCACTCTGTTCCCATACGGGGCTTGTTGTGAACCAGAAAGAAGGGAAGCACATTCTCTGAAACTGCAAGGAGCTGTGAAACTATGCTTAGTCGGTATCATGGGACCTTCTAAAGTTGTGCTGTCCAGTAGAAATGTAATGCGAGCAACATACGCAACTTGAAATTTTCTAGTAGCCACATTAAAAAAGTAAAAATAAACAGGTGAAATTAATTTTAATACATTTTACTTAACCCAGTATATCCAAATCATTGTAATTTCAACATGTAAATGATATAAAGATTATTACACTAAAAATCATATTGGAAGTTATTACATATTAATAGGATATTGAGTATAATTTACATATGACAAAATTTTCTCATTTTAGGCGTAAGATTCAATAATTTTTAGTAATTTTACAGAGTTGTGCAACTATCACCACAATCTAATTTTAAAACAGGTCTATCATTCCCCCAAAAAGCATTCAGCCTATTTGTGGTCCTTTCTCAGTTCGCATCCCCAGCCTGAGGCAACCACTAATCTAGTTCCTGCCTCTGTAGCTTCAAAGGTAATCATAAAATGTGTGTCTTCTGTGTTTAGCTTGTTTCATTTAACATAATGTTTTTGACATCCATTTGTGTTGTAGCCTGTATCAGTACTTTGTTCCCTTTATTTCTGAATAATATTCCATTGTAAGGATATGCCACAATCTCTTTATCCACTCACCAGTTAATGGACATTTGAGTTGTTTCTAGTCTTTGGCTATTACATATAAATAAAATGCTGTGAACATTCACATACAAATTTTGTGTAGACAGATGTTTTCATTTCTCTTGGGTTGGTACATACAAATGCAATTGCTAGGTGTGCGTTAACTTTATGCTTAACATTTTAAGAAACTTCAAAACTGCTTTGCAAATGGTGAGATACTTAACATTTTAAAAAATGTACTCAAAATATTCTATGTATTTTGTACTTTATAACACATTCAGTTTGGACCAGACACATTTCAAAAGCTCAACAGCCACATGGGACTTGGGACTACTATATTGGACAGTACAGATCAAAAGTGTCTCTGCCCAGATAGACATCCTATTTGAATCCCAAGCCAGGTCAGAAGAACACATGCAAAAACACACACATACATGTATCTCTAAACACACACACATGCATCTCTAAACACACACGTATATGCTCACCATAAACTCGTACATAGCAGTTCCACTCTTATTACTCTTCTTTGATGATTTATTCATTTGCCTTTACTGAATGTTGCAATAATTAGATTGTACTAAATAAATATACTTTACAATAATTTATCCATGGCTTGCTGAAATACATTTCTCATGGGACCGAAGGTGATAAATTAACAGAAGCCTATCCCCCTAAATGAAGATATAGAACCTCATTAAGGCTTGATGGCCAACATTAAGAATATGGTGAGACAACAAAGATTAGAAAAGTGAACATATTAAAAATTCTGTCATAATTCTGGAAATCTCTATCACTTGTCAGTGGTGACAAGTGTTTAGCGGGAATTTGAGGCCACTTTTCTTACTTACTCCATCACTCTGACCCAGTTATCCAAGATCCCAAGATGTTTGGTCTCTTGACTCTCTGAATCCCTAACAAATAGCCTTGGATATAATTCTGAGTCTTCAAAACCACCTACAGAGTAAGGGTCCCAAGACCATCAGATCCTTCAGTACACTCTGTGACCCAGCCAGCCCCCAATCCACAGAGCTGGTCACTGCTATCCTGTGCTGGTACCCCTTCAATACACAGATTCCTGGAAAGGCTGTTGAAGTTCAGTTTGGGGCTATCTATACCATTTAAGCAGCTAAGCTAACATGCATCCAACTTTTCAGGAAGTCTCTTTGCTTTCAGATCTGGGTAGACCTGTTAGAATCTTTCAAAGTGTATCAGATACTGGATGTACATTGACTAGAAAGGTAGCTTTCCTACCTGTGCCTGTTTATGGTTGTGTTTATGAACAGAAAATTATAGGCTACCCTCTTAAACTTTTCAAGTTTGATCTATTATAGCAATTAATGGATTATTTCACATTTCTAAACCTAAATTCCCTGTCAGTTTAATTCAGGAGTCACTTACGGGTATCGTCTGTGTGCCGGGACTGGGATAAATGCTGGGGAGAATGAATGAATAAACGAATGGACGAATTTTAAATGAATGAATTGTGATGTGCACCCTTCGGGAGGACATAGACTAGCTGGAAACATGGGTACAAGTCATAATAAGGCACTAAGTTTTGGAAAATGTTATACACAAAGTTATGGATGTAGGAATGGAAACTGAGACTAACTTGGCTTGAGGAAGTTGGGAAAGGCATACCAGAAGGGCAACCTTTGAATAGGCCTTAAAGAGTGAGTAGGAGATTTCTAGGTGGGGAAGGGGAGGAAGGGCAGAGAGGATGGTCTGTGCAAAGGCTTGGTGGCATGGAGGAGAACAGCACAGGATAGCAGTGACCAGCTCTGTGGATTGGGGGCTGGGTCACCCAGTGAACTGAAGGACCTGGGGGCTGAGAGGTGTGAAGATGTTTAATCAGGCTAAGGAGTCTGTGCTTCATTCTATAGGCAAAACTAACAGTAAAAAGGGCTCCTGGGAGAGGCAGAATCCACTTAGCCAAGGATTAACTCTGAGATGAGCAAAAGGGTGTCATTGTGGAACCAAACTTTTTCAAATCTAGGAGTCCTTCCAAGTCTAGGTTTCTCTGATTCTGAGAATGATCTGAAGCATTATAACACATGCCATAAGCAAATATGTTTGAAAATGAAGGAGAGATAGGCACTCGATTAAGAACAATCATATAGTGTGTATAGAAGGCAGAAAGAAGGAAGAGCTTTTCAGATCAGATTTGGTGGGCATCAGTCTTTTCCAGCAATCGGAAGAGTTTTTGAAACACAAGGACTCAAATGAGGAATGCAGTGTGGACATCATTAGCCAGACATGGGAGGAGGAAAGAGACAGCCTTTCATCTTTTTAAAGGCACTACACTCTCAGCCCAGAGGACCCCTTTGCTAGGGCTTCAGAAGAGCACATGCATGCAAGCCCAGACTCCCTGAATCAGCTTGGAGGAGGGGCACAAGAGACTGTACATATGCAAATGTCCACCTTAACCCACAACCTAACATCCCAGCATCTGTTATTTAACAACTCTTTAGCACCCATGGCCTACCTGTACCTTTTGTTTTGTTCTTACTTTTCTTTCCACTGTATGTTCCTTGAGGACAAGGAGGATACATACACCCCTTTAGAGACATCCCCTACCCCACTCAATATAATGCTATGTATAGTAGATCTAAAATCTATTTTGTAAACTATCAGTGGGTATTTCCTTTTTTTTTCCTTATAAGTTTATTTATTCATTTATTTATTGGTTGTGTTGGGTTTTCGTTGCTGTGAGTGGGCTTTCTCTAGTTGTGGCGAGCGGGGCTACTCTTCATTGTGGTGGGCTGGCTCCTCATTGCAGTGGCTTCTCTTGTGGATCACGGGCCCTAGGCTTGCGGGCTTCAGTAGTTGTGGCACTTGGGCTCAGTAGTTGTGGCTCACTGGCTCTAGAATGCAGCCTAAGTAGTTGTGGTGCACGGGCTTAGTTGCTCCGCAGCATGTAGGATCTTCCCAGACCAGGGCTCGAATCCGTGTCCCCTGCATTGGCAGGTGGATTCTTAACCACTGCGCCACCAGGGAAGTCACTCAGTGGGTGTTTCAAATGAAGGAGAATGCTTTCATTCAAGGGCCCTTGGTCAGTTTTGTCTAGTTAAAAGGTTAAAGTAAACAATACTGAACTGTCTCTACCAGCTGTTCCCAGTCTACCAACCGGCTGAAACATCCCTCTTGCTGAATGCCCCAGGATCTGAGACCAGTGAGCCTGAGGCCTGAGCCCTGAGGATCTAATTGGGATTATTTCAAAAGTAGTTCCCTAAGAGTGTCAGCATCCTTGGCTGGTTAGGACATATCTACATTTCTCATAACCATTTGGTTCCTGAAAACCAAGCACTTTCAATATATCTTAGTGTTTCCAGATAGGCTATTTGATGATCAGCTCTAGGCTACTTACAAGCAGAATTTAGAGGATATGTCTCAATTTCTGGGTTATGCTTAGTGCCCTTATTCTTTTCTTTTTTCCATTAAAAAAGGTTGTGTTTGCTTTTTCCAGTCATCAGTCAGTCAGTGGACATCTAGCTGTCTAAGACTTGCACAGTACTTAGAGAACAAAGTATACGTGATTTTATTATACATTTGTATGATAAACATTCTTATCCATGGAACAGACCACATGCTGTATGAAATATTGTAGACTGGGATTAGATAATAAAACTGAAACATTTGTAAAGATATTTCTGATTTAACCAGTTAGTATTAAAAGAAGGAAGAAATCAAAATATGGAAATGTAATTTAATACAAGTTCTCTGGAAGAGAGATGTTTGTAATGTATAACAAGCTAAACAGTGTAAGTGTATACGCTACAAATGCAGGCTGGCTCAGGTCCCTTGAGGCCTAGTAACAAGCTTTCAGAAACCTAGGAAATATCATCAGTATAAACCTGTGCAGGTAGAATATTGATCAGAAAACCCGAAGCTGTATGTCACTTCCAGGTTTAAATGAAACCTGGATAGTTCTCATAGACCCCACTAAAATTACTAGGAAAACCTAAGACTTCTTGATAATAACTTTTATTTAAAGGAGAGTAAACCATGAAATCACAGTGGCTGCCTTTCTTACGCCCCTCCCTGGCCCACCTCCATTCAGGTCACTATACAGTGACTATGACCTTGAGAATGGGTGCCTGCTGCATTTCTTGTATCCTTCATCATTGAAAGTTGTCAACAAACACTTAAGTGCTCAGGACAGTCTTGTTAGTGATAGTAATGACTGTGATGACAGTAATGATGAGAATGGATAGTTACTGAGCCCTCGATGGACACCAGAGAGGATGCTAAGTGCTTTTACATGGTTTCTCCGTATGAATCCTCACCACGATGCTATAAGAGGGTCCTATCCCTGTCCCTATTTTACAAATGCCCAAGAGAGGCTATTTGCCTCATTGTACAGTAAGATCACACCTCATGTAATAGAGCCAGGATTTAGCCCAGGTGATCAGAGCTTCAAGTGATGGGACCAAAGCTCCAGTGCTGGGGCCATGACCACTCCAGGCTGCAGCATCTCCCAGACAGGCTTCCAGGTACCAGTTGGGCCATTGCAGGTACAGAGCTCTGATGCTAAGTTCCCCTTGGGGCCAATTTTGACCATCTCACTCAGTAGGGACACAGCTACTCAGGATTCCAATCCCTTTCTCCTATGTTATGATCCTTTAGCTTGGCTCTTAAGGCAGTTTCTTTCTGCACAGACTTACACCTCTAATAGCCTGAAAAGCCATTATTTCTTCCATAACCAAATGTTTTTTCTAAACTGTTATTGTAAACGTTTAACAATTATCCATTTCTTTTTCTTTAGTCCTAAACAACTAACTGATCTTTTTTTTTCCTGATTTTTGAAACTCAAAGCATTCTTATTTTTCAAAGAAATTGAGAGTCTGCCCCTATTTATTTACCATTATTACCTGTGGCTATTAGGATGTAAGATGCAAGATACCAACTACATCTTCAGATTCTCACAATGAGTGTCATTTAACCATCTGCTTCTTTAGCTGGGCTTTAGTTATAGAATCTCCAAATTGAAGGCAACATAAATCATACTCATTAGGTCCAAACCAAGGGAACGGGGAGGAGAGCAAAGTGGTGGGTAGGGTAGAAGCAGGCAGCAAATTCCTCTTATAGAAATTGGCAGATCAAATACTCGGATTGACTCTTCTTAGTTCAGAAGCACTGGATTTAAAATTAATCCTCGTAGTTCCATGGTTGAGATGACCACGCAGATTCCAGGAGTCTGATTTGATGTCATAAAGTAAAACTTAAATGCCTATTGCAGCCTGGCAGAAAAAGTAATTGAATGAAGTGGGCCGATAGTAAGATGATAAACGGCCACTGAGCCTCATCTTCAGTGATGGGACACTAGGGAGTGGTGGGGACTGTGGGGAAGTAAGAGAGCACTGAGAGCACTGAGGGGATAGCAGATATTCAACTCTGGCCAATTATTGCCACCAAAAAACAAGGCTCATTCTTGCCAGACCTTCTTTTTTTCCCCCGAGAGCAGCTGGATATGCAGATATTAGTGTGACTGATATTTCTTGACTTTTAAACATTGACTACCAATCCAAATTTAAAAGCCAGTGCTGACTAAGACTTGGGCCAAAGGAAAGCCCACACATGGATAATGGCTTGTGAGGACTGATGGTTTGCCAATTCTTTCCTAAACCTTCTTCCCCAGGCCTGACTACTGTTTTGCAATTTAGATCTTATTTGAAATTTAGGGCTTTTCTCTCTCCCTAGCTGTAATAGCTAAGGAAGTCCTAAAGAAAGTTAGCTTACAATATAAATTCAGTGACTTCACTTAGGTTTTCTTTTTTTTTTTTCACTTAATTATTTCTATGAATATAATTATGCTTAGAAGTTCCATCCAATACCCATAAAGCAATCGGTATACCTTTAAATATAGTAATTATTTTTATCAAATATTATTGAAGTTAATACTAAGAAAAGCCATTATAGAACACTCAAGTTCATCAATATAAAAAGGCAAACTGGTAAACTTTATATATAGGATTTGGTAGCATAAAATTGTTCAAATTGTTTACATTAAAAACAAAATTAAATGACAGAACAAATGGGAATAATTTATTTTAGCAAATATAATAGACAAAGGGTTAATAGCCTTGTTTTAAAGAATTCTTACAAAATCAATAAGAAAAACACTAAACTTCCTATAGATAATTGAACAAAAAAAAAGAACAGACAATTCACAAGAGAAAAAATAACTAATGAAAGAACACATGGGGAAATGATTCAACCTCACTAGTAATTAAAGAAATGCAAGTTGAAACAACAAATATTATAATTTGCATTGCAGGCAAGAGTGCAGTGAAACACGTACCCCCATGCATTGCTGATGGACAAAATAGAAAACGTTGTTGACAATTAGTTAATATAAACTGAGCTCCGTTCTGTTAAGTAAATATCGAGCTCCTTCTACGTGCTAGGCATTGGCGTATGCTGATGACAAAGGCCCACCCTTACTCTCAATGAGTGTGTTCTGTGTGGGAGACATACACAGGTAACTCCATCATTAAGAGGTAAATGGCAGAGACATCCACAGCATGTGGCAAATGCAGGAGGAAGACCATTGTTCAGCCTGGAGGGTTTGGAAGAATTATTTGAAGAAATGACCCTGAGCTGAGTCTTTTTTTTTTTTTTCTGAGCTGAGTCTTAAAGGGTGATTAGAATGTAGCTGGATGAAGAAGGGCAATGAGAAGGGAGAAAAGAAGGGAAGGCAGTCTTTGCAGAAGGAGAGCATGAGCAAAGAGACCTGGTGTCTGCAGGAAGTTTGGAGCTGCTGCAGCATCCAGTTTGAAGCAGGAGGCTGCAGAAGGAGCCTGGCTGGCCCATGCTTTGGTAGCTTGAATTTCAACCCAGAGGCAGCAAGAGATGTAGAAGCAGGGAAAGAACACAATTAGATATGCATTTTTAAAGTCCTGCATAAAAGTGACTGTGGTTTACTTTTCCAACTTAAAAAGTAACAGATGAAAACAGACAACCCAATTAGAAATTGGGCAAAGGACTTAAGTAGACATTTCTCCAAAGAAGATATACAAATGACCAATAAGCACATGAAAAGATGCTCAACATCGCTAGTCATTAAGGAAATGCAAATCAAAACCACAGTGGATACCACTTCATACCCATTAGGATGGCTATTATTTTTTAAGAAGTAAAAAAAAAAACTTGGTAAGAATGTAGAGAAATTGAAATTGTTGCACAATGCTGATGGAAATGTAAACAGTTTGTCATGTCCTCAAAAACTGGTATTCCTTAAACATAGAATTACCATATGTCCCAGCAATTCCATTCCTAGGTATATACCCAAAACATTTGAAAGCACAGACTCAAACAGATACTTGTACACCACTGTTCATGGCAACATTATTTACAATAGCCAACATTATTTACAACAACCCAAATGTCCAGCAACAGATGAATGCTTAATCAAAATGTGGTATATACACACTATGGAATATTATTCAGCCTTAAAAAGAAATTAAATTCTGACAAATGGTACAACATGGATAAACGTTGAAGAAATTATGCTAACTTAAATAAGCCAGTCATAAAAAGGGCAAATACTGTATGATTGCACTTATATGAGGTACCTAGAAGTCAAATTCGTAGAGAGTGAAAGCAGAATAGAGGTTACCAGGGGCTGCAGGAAGTAGGTAACTGGGAGCTTCTGTCGGGAATGATGAAAGAGTTCGAAATTGGGTAGCTGTGATAATTGAACAGCGTTGTGAGTGTACTTAATGCCACTTATTTGTACACTTAAAAATGGCTAAAATGGTAAATTTCATGTTGTATATATTTTACTATAATAAAAAATACTGGAAAAGTAACAGGTGTTTTGAAAAATTGAAAAAAGTATAAAGAAAAATATTCTACCTTCCAGAGTTACCCATTTAATCTTTTGGTGAATAACTTCAGGTGTTTTCTTTTTCCATATATATACTCATGTATTTATTGTAACTATTTTACCACATCAGGTCATTACTATCCATGCTGTTTTGTAACTGCCTTTTGATAGAGGGTGAACATCTAATGATAAAGGGTGCACATCCTGGGTATTTATACAGCATAGTGGTTAAGGGTGTAGTAAGCCCTGGAGACAGGTTGAAAGTTTTGTGTCTTAGTTCCATTGCTTACTTACCAGTTATATATTCAAAGACTGTGGTGCTTACTTACCAGTTGTGTGGTTCTAAATGGTCACCTGAACTTCTAAGCTTGTTTCTTCATCTTTACAAAGAAGATGATAATAATAGTACCAAACACATGGTTGTTGAGATTAAATTCGATCCTAAATATGTATAAGAACTGCGCCTGGTAGTCAAAAAAGGAAAGCTATTGTTGTTAGTAGTAGTATTTAATAATCTGCACATACTTTTAAGACAATATTTTTAATGGCTTCGTGAAATACTTCATCACATGGATACACCATACATTACTTAACTAATCTCCTATGTCCAACATTTTCTGTTACTGTATATTTTTCTCACATAAATAGTGCTAAGCAACTTTGCAAAAAAGTGTTTTTGGATAACTATTTTTTCAAAGCAAATTCCTAGGAAGGGAACTGTTGGGTTAAAGAACATGTATAGTTTAGGTTTTTGATACACGTGGGTGGACTAGCCCTCCAGAAAGACCGTACCATTCCGGGCAGCAAAAAATTGGAAACAACCTCATTGTCTAAACTAAGAAAATAGCTTAAATGTTATGTCAACTTAATTGGAATATTATACAGATATTTATAAATATGTTTGTAACGCCTACATAAGAGCGTAGAAAACACTTATGACATAATGTTAAGTGAAAGAACAAGGGAAACATGTATACTTAGTGAAATTATAAATTTTAAAAATTCTACACATATGGAGGAACAAAAAACCAAACAAAATAGAAAGTTTGAGTAGTAGAGCTATAGATAAATTGTTTTCTCTTACCTTTTTTTCCCCCTAAATTGTATTTAATGAGCATACAGAAAAGAAAAATAATTTGACTGGGAAAGTATGATTTGTCCCTCTATTTGAAGGCTGTTATTAAATTTAGTTTCAAATTGCAAGTAGATTTTTCAATAAGCACCCATGGTAATGAAGCCCATATTTCAATTTTCTGGTTGAAAATATTTCAGATACAAAGTCACCTTCTTGAGCTTTATCTGTATATTCAAAGACTGTGGCACTTGGAGATTTCTACTGTATGGTATTGGAATCAGCAGCAAGATCAGCAGACATTATTCCCAAACAAAATTAAGCTAACAGGATTCTGGGAGATACAGCTACATGTTACCCAGAGACAGAGCCCAGCTGCTTTTGTGAGGGCCATCATTCAGGGAAAGTGTTGAGTCATTTGCATGGTTCTCCTAGGCTCTGGGCCCCTCAGTCTGCACTGCTTTGAGCGGATAGGCAGGTTAATTGATATCTCTGAACCTTAGTTTCCTCATCTAAAAAGTGGGTATAACAATCACGTACCTACCTTACCAAGCTGTTGTAAAATCAAATGCAGTAGACCTTGTAAAATGCCCAGGACATGTTAGGCACTCATTAAATGTTAGCCATCATTATCATTATATTATTATCATCCTATAGTTCACTTGCTGTTTTTACAGATAACAGTGAGGCCTGGGGAGACGTGGCTTGTAGTTTAGCAGAAAGAGCCATGAATTTGGAGTCACATGATCTGGATTGTAACAGTGGTTGAAGCACTCATTCATCCAGTGGCCTAGGGCAAGACGCTTGATCCTCGGAGCAGTGCTGCCCAATAGAAATATAATATGAGCCAAAAATGTAATTTTAGACTTTCTAGAAACCACATTACAAAAAGTAAAAAGAAACAGGTGAACTTAACTTTAATAATATATTTAACACAATATATCCAATATTATCATTTCAACATGTTATCAATATAAGAATTATTCATGAAATGTTATATATTCTTTTTTCTATACTAAATCTTTGAAATCCAGTGTACACTTTATACCTACTGTACTTGTCAATTTGAGGCTAAATCTTCATCTGAAATAGTTGATCTGTGTTTCATAAAATTTATGGTCGAAAAATTAGATTCGCGTACGCAAGTTGTTCCAAACATATTTTTCTAATAAATAAATCAAATATCAGTTTTCAAATTTATTTTTTAAGTTAAATTTGAAGTTAAAATTAAATGAAATGAAGAATACAGTTTCATCAGCCTCATTTCAAGTACTCAGTAGCCACGTGTAGCTAGTGGCTGCTGTGGTAGACACAGCTACAACTGGGGAGAGCATCTATTTCACTGAGTTGCTATAAAATTGTTTGTATGGGAGAGTTTTATAAATCATAAAATTCTGTCCAAATAGATTTCTTCTTCTCCCCAAATCACCTACCTAATGAGAGATAGCTCAGGGAACAGAACCCAGCCAGTGCAATTTCCATGTATGAATATTTGAAATTCAAACAATACTCATCTTGAGCCTTTCAATTTTTTATAACCATGACCCACAGTAAGAAATATATTTTACATAACAACATGGTGTATAGAAACATGTGTGAGTGTGTGTGTGTGTATACATATAGATCAGCAGCCATCATTTCCCAAAGGAAAATTACAATATGAATATTTTTAAATTTCGTTGTTTTTCCTCTTCTTGATCTCCTCCTCTTCTTCCTTCTCATCCTTTTTATTTAATGCTGGTCATGACCCACTAAGTTGATTTCATGGCGCTCTAATGGGTTACAAACCACTATTTGAAAAACACTGATCTTGAGTCCAAACTACCAGGCATTTAAAAAAAATTGTTTTATGTTGCAAATAATACCAGTCAGTTTAAAAGGGAAAAATGTTCTCCCCAATATAAATAAGAAGAATGACACTGTTTTAGATAAAATACAAGGAAATAAGTGAATTACCCGCTTTTTTGTTACGTGTAATGTCTTTATCCATTTAGCAAATGTTTGTTGACAGAGCACTATCCCTGTCATTGTGTTAGGCACTAGACAGCTGGTTCAAGAAGGCAAGATCCCTGATCACAGAGCATCAGCTATAAACAACAGAAGCCCTCACTACAGTGGCTTAGCCAAATAAAGATCTTGGACAGGCAATGGTGCAGCTGTCCAAAGACACCATCAGTGACAATGCTTGTTACCTTTCCATCCTGTGTGCTCATGCTAGTCACTGCATGGTTGCAAGACAGCTACACACCTCCAGGCATTGTGTCCACATCCCAGGAAAGAAGAAGAGGAAAGAAGCAGGAAGGGGACGTCTTCCCCAAATTCTCCAGAACGTGGGCTTGCCAGTTAAAACATAGGCTGTCCAGTTAGATGTGAGTTTCAGATAAACAATAAATAATGTTTTTAATGTAAGTATGCCCCATGCAATATTTGGGACATATTTGTACTGAAATATTTAGTTATTTGTTTGTTTGTTTGTTTGTTTGTTTTTGGCTGTGTTGGGTCTTTGTTGCTGTGCCCAGGGTTTTCTCTGTAGTTGTGGCGAGCGAAGGCTACTCTTCGTTGCAGTGCACAGGCTTCTCAGTGCGATGGCTTCTCTTGTTGTGGAGCATGGGCTCTAGGCACATGGGCTTCAGTAGTTGCAGCACTTGGGCTCAGTAGTTGTGGCATTCAGGCCCTAGCGCATGAGGGCTTCAGTAGTTGGGGTCTGTGGGCTCAGTAGTTGTGGCACACGGGCTTAGTTGCTCTGAGGCATGTGGGATCTTCCTGGACCAGGGATCGAACCCTTGTCCCCTGCATTGGCAGGCGGATTCTTAACCACTGCACCACCAGGAAGTCCAGTTATTTATTATTTATCTGAAATTCACATTTAACTGAGTGTCCTGTGTTTTTATTTGCTAACCCTGGCCACACTATGAACACAATTCTGCTTACATTTTCTTGGCCAGAACTGTGTCACTATCTGTTAAATCAAGTCATTTTTAAACTTCCAATCTCAATAAAAGAGAAAGGCAAGAGAGAAAGAAGTTGGTCAGGGTGTTGAGTGAGCCAGCCTAAGGTGTCTGCTACAGGTCAGTTGCCCTCTGGCCTTCCTTGTAGATCTTAGTAAGGAATTTGGATTTTAATCTATTGTCAGTGGGAAGCCATTGAAGAGTAAAACAAGGGAGTGTGACTAACTAAATTATATTTAAAAAGATGGCTCTGGCTGCTGTGTGCAAAATGTATGGGGGGAGGGTGAGTAGGAAGTGGGTGGACCAGTTAGAAGGAGCTGCATCATTCTAGACCTTTGAGAGCTCAGCCTAGACATTTTCCTCTGTCCGACCCTCCTCAGGCAGATCCCTCACCCTCCTGCACGTGAGTGTCCTCTTCTGAAGAACAAAGAGTTGGGGGAGGGAGGGTCTCTTGGTGCTGCATGGGTCATTCCCAGAGTGGCATGTGGTGACGTGGTGGCCTTCCCTTGCTTTATGGCTTTGTGGCGTGGTTGTCAATGTTTGTCCAGGTTTGGTGCTCCCTCTTCAACACTGGGGTGTCTGAGAGCCACAGCGCATAGGATTTTATTATTATGAGGCTGAGAGCCAGTGAGACTCCCATAAGGGCATGGGTCAAAAATTGTTCTTTCAGATTTTTAATTTAAAAAAATTCAATGAACTGCACAAATAAAGTAATAAAAATGTGCTACCTCTTAGCAAAATTTAAAAAGTAACATGGAAGATTTTTATACCCTGATATCTGGGGCTTAAAGCAAAAATTGTGCAATCTGATTCCAGAGCTAAGAACCCACGTGGAAAAGGGAAAACTTGATTTCATGCTTCTCTCCTTCCCCTCCCTTCCCTACCCCCGCCTGCAGCAGATACTTTTATCTCTCCTTCCTCCTGCTTCTCATTGAATTAAATCAATTGTTTAGTTTTCATTTGGCTTCTCCTTTCTCCCTCTCATCAGATCAAGTGCTGTTCTGTTTTCCTTGAGGATTATTGCAATAAGCTCTTAGGGAAAAGAGGTTTCTCAGCACTTCAGCTTGTTTCCTTCTATTTATTTAGTCTGCCTTTTATTATCTTTTTTTGCTGACTCCCCAGGACACAGAGGTAGTATGTAGAGATTTTTGGCTTTTTCCTTTTTTCTTAAATAAAACCTGTTGGTTGAAAAAAACAAAAACAAAAAAATATATGTCTCCCCCAAAAAAGGTTTGTCCTTTTTAACAGGGTCAGAGATCTAAAATGGGATCTACATAAACATACGCACATACACATGGATATATACATGTAAATATGGGTATATGTATATATATAAATATATACACATACAGAGCATGCACACACAAAGATACATATATTTACTGTATGTACACACAAGCATAAATATACTTTTTCATTTGTAGGGAAATTTTGCCTCAGTTAACTTGGACTTGAGAGGTGGTTTACAGATATCCACCAAATAGGCAAATGTACTACTACTTTAGGCTACAACTGAACTCATAGTGTTAAGATTAATAATACTGTCAAGAAAAATCAACTCCTTCTACCTCCCTTTTCTCCCTTAATGAACACACTTAGTTTTTCCAGTGATTAGATGTCAAAACCCGATACTGTTTCTCTTCAAAGTGCTTCCCATTGAAGGTGCAGTGAAGCAGTACATTTAAGTCCTGGCAGTGGAGGGTAGCAGAGCTAATTCCAAATATTTGACATCATAGCAGAGCCAGACAGTACAAGTGCACAGGGCTGGAACTGGAGGAGCTGGGCCCTAACAGTTCAGCTGCCTGCTGTGGGACCTGGGCACATCCCTTCAGTCCCCTAGACTGAATGTCCTCATCTGCAAGGTGAAAACCTTGAACTAAATAACTCCCAAGGGCTCTAGGTCTGGATTCCTAAGTTATCCCACTTTTAGGCAATGCATGGAAATGAGGACAATCCCACCTATTCCGTCCTCTAAATTTCAGAACTCTGAACTAAAACCTAAAACCTGAGTTGAGATTACATAGGGAAGCAGAATTCAAATTTGAAAAATAAACAACAAAGGAACTCTTTCAGTGATCCCAATTTGGTTTGGCACTTAATAAGACCACACGAACAGAGGAGACCCTCAAATATTTCTCAGATTTGGGCGACTGCCCTAAACCCGCATGAGTGATTTCCAGAGACTAATTCATCCGTCTGGGTCCCACCTGCCCAGGCCTTATTCTGTGACCTTAGATCTGGGACAGTCCGATAGATGGGCTTGACACAATCTACTGGGCCCAATCCTCAGAGCTGTGAAAGTGCAAAGAAAGAAAGTGATGTCTGGGGCAACTGGGGACCAAGAAATAGAACATATGACCAAAAATATCATCATAGATCTCTATCACGGACAGGCAGATACTGAGTATTCCACTGGACAGGGTGTCTGAGAACCTTGCTCCTAGTCCCATATCCACCACTAATTTGCAGTCTGACCTTGGGCAAGTCCTTAACCTCTTTGCTTCTTGGTTTTTCTCCTTGGTACAGCGAGGGATTAAGCTATGGGACTACCATGTTTGTTTCTAACGCTGACATTCTGAAAATCAGATATGGAATGTAGCATTTTTAAGTATCCTCAGGTAGAGAGACTACCGTAGTAACCCAGAAGAGCCTTTCCAAAACCATGATTCTACCATAAGAATCTTAATTCTTGATGAGAGGATAGTTTGAAAGTCATACACACAGGGAAGATGTATGATTTAAGAGATGATATGGATGCAGATGTAGATTTAATATTCACTTTGCACTGCCTTCGTTCTTATCATGATGGTTTTTTTCCTTTCTCACTTTCTGCACATGGTCTCTAGAGCAGAAATAGAATAGGGTAGGGTTTTCAAAGCATGTTCCACGGTGCATGATACACAATAGCAAAAGAGTTCTGTACCCAAAGGAGTTTAGGAAATCTTCATTTTATGTTTCACTCTTGAAGAGTCACAACTCTTAATGGCATATTGAGGTTCTAAGAAGTTCTGCAGGGAAAGAACCTGTTTACTTTTGTTTAACCCAGTAATCCTCAACCTTACTTGATCCCAGAGCTTTCTCCTAATACCTGTTAACAGCTTGTAGGGCTGTTGTCTGTGGAACATCCGCTAGGGGATGGCACGGCGTCATTCCCTGACACGGCACCTAGTGGCATGCATCTGCACATGGTACTTCTTCTTCCGTATTCCAGCCCAATAAACTTCTGCTGTTCCTTAGGCCCCACCTAATATGAACAGCATCATGATCAAGTAATAGCTTGTAATAATGATTTAATAGTTGAATTGCAACATAGACAATTAGCCAGTGGTGCCAGAAGCGTGTGTGATTTATTGAGATGGAAATCTGTCCATTCATGCATTTGTTTATTCATGTTCTCCCTCGAAGAATATGATTAAGAGCCCTCTGGTTCAGGATGGTGGGCTGAGCACGCATTTGTCTTCTTCTCTCCCGCAACCCCACTAAAGTGATAATAGAGGATTCAACAGAAGAGTAAATCCTGAAGAGCAAACAGAACAGGAGGGGAACCATGAGTGAATTCTAGAGCACCAAAAGGAGATGGAAGCTGTTGATGGAGGAAATAAAGTGACCAAAGCTGAGAAGATGCTCCCTTTAGAGCAGAGGAGGGAACCCATCTGTGGGGAGGCACCACAGGGAGTACTGATAAGGGATCTTCTGGAAGGAAAAGTGAGAGTCAGGAGGAAGAATGAGATTCCTCTGTGGTGTGGTTAACCCCCATGGTCTCCGCCTCCTTTCAACCCCATTTTCCCAGATGAAAAAGTAGCAGCGTGCTTAACCACAAGGGAGAGAAACAGGGGGCTCTTCTCTAAAAATTCTTGGGGACTGGGAGAACTGGGGCTGCTAGTGGGAGTGTTCATGGTTCCTGCAGAGAGTGACTAGTCCACGATGCTGGAGTTGGGGACGGGGCACTGCACGGTGGCCTGCTCCCCACCAGCCATCAGGCTGATTCTGACATGGAGAGCAGGCACTAAGTCTGTGCAGAGACGTTTCTCTCAGCACTCCTCTCTCCTGTTTATGTACGAGGGGCTGACCCAGGACCACCCTACTTATGACAGCCCCGCAGCATGAAAACACACTATCAACACAAAAAAACTGACCCCAGAGAAAACAAAGATAAACTCGGTAACAGAAGCTAACTTGAGAGATAAATCCCTTCAGAAAGATTTAGGACTGAGAAGAGGGGAACGAAAACATAAGAGAAATAATAAAACAAGTTTACCAGAGATGAAAGAAATGTGTTTTCTGATTGAAAGAGCCCACCAAATGCCACTGCAGAATTTTTAAAGAGATCCGTTGTATTGAAATTTCAGTACCTCAGTGTTAAAGAAAGATCCTGAAGCCTTCCAAAGGAAAAAAAAAAGCAGATTAACTACAAAGAAATTAACAGTAAAACCAGCCCCAGACTTCACCTGAGTCACACAGATGCTAGACAACACGAAAGCTAGGCCTTCACATTTCTGAAGCAAAATTTCTAATCTAGAAACTGTAGCCAGAAACTCTATCAACCAAGTGTGAAAACAAAATTAAATATGGCAGATATTCAAAGATTCGCAAAGAAGTTTTTCCCTGAGGAAATTTCCTGAAGATGGTGGGACTAGTGGAAGAGCTCTAGTGAAAAGGATTTCCAGAATAATAGCTGTACTGGAGGCCCAGAAAGCAACTGGTACAAAATAAAAGCAGGAAGTCAATGTGTTCAAGAAGATTTTTCAAGGAATATGTAGAGGTGTTAGCGACATGGTGCAAAAATCAGATAGAAAATAAATAAAAAAGAAAAGCAATTAGAAATATCTGGGGGAAAATAACTGCACAAGAGACTCCTGATTCAAACATAAGGCAAATTATAATACGCCACAATTTTGACAAGTGACAATGTAAGACGCAGAGAGAAAGTGGGAATGAATATTCAAATATTCATTTACTCTTGATTTTAGAAACATTCTCCATAGAGTGGAATGCATTACTGGACCTATAAAGACGTTTATAAATATAACCCTTGTTCACTGCAGTGAAAAAAGCTATGTATATAGTTTTAAGTATAAAAGCTCAGTTAATTGGTTTTCAACATTTAGCATCAACCTGTAAACAAAACACAAGACTTAATCATTCTTACACAACCTTGACAATATAGAGGAAAACACAGCTGCCTTGGGAGGTAGACATGGAAAAATGCAGAAGAGCAGGAAGACTAATAGCGTCATCTTTCAGGGAGGAGAGTCAGGTGATACTCTCTAAAGCTGATGGAACGGTGATAAATTTGCCACGAAGAGTTAAAAAGGAAAGTAATAAAAAAGTAAAAAGGGATTAAAAAAATAAAGAATTAGAAGGGGGATGGTATCATTTTTCTTACTGCACCATCAGTGTTAAGGAGCCTGAAGTTGTTACACAAACAAATAACACTGTGATCATAATATCTAGAATCATGAGAGCCGCTGCCGAAAGAAATTAGAAATCGTTAAAAATATTTTTGGGATTTGGTGAGAGGAGCATGGTTTTGGGATAGATTTTTTAAAAATTATTATTATTATTTTTTAAGAACTTTTATTGTGATGTAATTGACATACAATAAACTGCATATATTTAAAGTGTACAATTTGATGTTTTTTTTCTTGTTAGTCATGTATATATGGCAATCCCAATAATTATTATTATGAGCTACTCTGAACTATTTGACCCCTTGACATCTGTATAAATTACTTTGATTTTTAAAGTCATTCAGTGCCTGCCATATGGCAAGCATTGTGTTAAATAGGAGACATTTAGAGGTGGTACCCACCTTATAGCATAAGCATTTACAGAAACAAATGATGCTAGGACAGGAGCCCTTCCCAGGGATGCATTCATGTGAATCAGAAGAGAGGAAAGGGCAGGGAATCACAGTTTACAGAATATTTGGCCAATTGATTGAAACTGTTGGTATAGGAAGCCTCAGAGAGGTGAATTAGGAGAATAAGTCTTTAGGACTTAGGAGCTTGGAGACTTGACGTGTTTCCTTTAGATTAATAATATTCTAGGCAGGCAGATAGAATTACTGACAGTTTGGAGCTCTACGGGTCCTCAGAGAGACTCTATCCAACCTTTTCATTTTTCAAAAAAAGGAACCTTGGTAGTGGCAGTGCCAGGGCTCAAATTCAGTCCTTCTAATTCCAAGTTTAGTGATAGATAAAAGGAGCTCCAGACCAAGACACCCCTCGCAGCAGGAAGTCAACATTCATCACATACCTACTAAGGGCCAGGCACTGTACTGGCCACTCCGTGCATGTAATTTAATATAATCTCCATGACAGCCATGTGAGGTAGGCTATACCCATATTGAATCTGAGCAAACTAAGGTTTGAAGAGTTTAAATAACTTGTCTAAAACCTAGAACTGGATAGAGATAGAGCCTGAATATGCAAGAGTCTGTCTGATCTCAAGATTTATGCCCCTTGGTTTCTGGCTCTTAATTTGAGCCCTGCTGGCTGAGACAAGAGCGACACATTCCAATGCTGATGACCAGAGGTAAAAATAATAACCGTTTCATATTTAATCACTGAACATATCAACACAGTCCAGTAATAAGGAAACCATGATCATGGCACCATGTAAGCAGGGCTCTTTGATCTGCTTCTCCACCCTCCATGGGCCACACTGGGGGAAGGTCTGTGAGCTGCCAGACCATCCTTCCTAATTAGAAGGGACCCCAGGAGGCTTCCCATAGCCCCAAGCTATTCTGAGCAAAATAAACAGGAAATGGGAAAAGAGAGAGAGAGGAGCGAAAATTCTCACTGACTTTAAAAGATTCATACTGACAATATCCCAAGGAGCTTATGAAATGTATTTTTTCCTTTTATTTTATTTTTGGGGGGTAGAGGAAAGCTGCTGATGAAGAGATAGCTCTCAACTGTGGAGTTTCATTGAGAGTAAGAACGCTTTAAGCTCAGTCCCTTATTGATAGTCCAGTTGCACGAAATAGAATTCATATAAACATCATCTCAATATTAGAAATGGAAAAGTAATCCATCTTCCAGTCAGCTTTGAAAGAGTCTCATTATTGAGGTACTGAATCACAAGGACAGAATTTACATGTGTTTCTACACCCAGGAGGGAGGGACAGTGGTACAGGACAAGCTCCAAGCCCCAGCTGGGATTTGCTCCTGCTGGGAACTTGAGTTTCCCAGGGGTGTGTGTGTGTGTGTGTGTGTGTGTGTGTGTGTGTGTGTGTCCACACATGCACATGCACACGTGCATGAAATCTTTCTGAGAAAAAGCGAAGCACCTCTTTTATTTTGCCCACATTCTTTCTTCCAGTAGCTCAAAAAACTGGTTGCAATCCAACTTTCCACTAACTAAAAATACCAGTGTAGGGTCTCAGACCAGGACACATTTGTTGCTCCCTCCTATGTATGGCATGTGTGGCTTCAGCCTAACCCCAGAATGTGCCCCCAAAGTGTTTGCAGCAAGACTGTGCCCCCAGAGAGGCTTCCAGGGCTCTCACTTGCTCTGAACAGATATCAACTAACCTAGTGTTAGAAGCCTTGGTAGATTCCCAGAGTCTATCCCTAACACAACACCTTTGCTTACAACAGTAACATACTAAACACATCACATGTGCCTTTAGTCTCATCCTTGCCTAGTGTGGACTGCTGGTGGAGGATGAGGTTGGGGCCCCTGCCATACCAGGTTACTCTTCCTGAAGCACCATTCTGATGCTGTCCCTATCCTGCTCAAAAATCGTTTCTGCCTCCCTGTGGTCCACAAAGTAAAGTTGAACACCTTCAGCTTGGAATGAAATGTTCTCTGTGGTCTGGTCCACACCAACCACCCTTCCTTATTTCCCAGCCTTCTCTTCATGTACCCTACTCTGCAGCCAAACACCACTACACATTTTCTACATTTCCACCTTGACTCCTCTTCCTCTCAACACTTGCACGGCCTTTTCTGCCATTATCTTTGTTTTACTCTCCCTTTAAGACCTAGCTAAAAGGTCATCTTCTTTATGAATCTTCCCAACTAAACCTAATGTCTCTTTTGTGGAGCCTCCCAAAGTGCTTTATTTCTATGTGTCTTATGACTCTATAACCTCTACTTTTGATTAAAGTTAGTGCAGACATCTCATCACCCCTACGGGACCCAGAGTTCCTTGAAGGCCAGAACTGTGTCTGGCTCATGTCTGTGTCCCCAGGGTGGAGCCAGTGCTTGGATGTTTGCTCAAAAAAGGCATCCAGTAAATGAAATTCATGGGCAGAAAGGAGTGAGTAAGGAAGCCGGTGAACTCATGGATTTGGTTCAGTACCCATCTGCCTGTCGTTCTCCCTTCCCATCCCTCTGGGCTCCTGAGATACACAACTTTGCCACAAGGCACCTGGTCATATTTTAGGGTAAAGAATACAGTGGGACAATGAGAAAAATACAAGGGAAAGAGCACTGGTTAGGAGTCCAGAGACCTGGAGTCTGGTCTGGACTTTCAAATTTAGACTTTGAACAAGTCTTTTCCCCATTCTGATCTCCAGTCTGCTTCTCTAGAAAAGTAAAGGCATCACATTAGATCATCTTAAAGTCCTTTCTAATTCTGAGTCTTTAATTCTAATTCCTTTCTTTTACCTCTGTGCCCTTGACAAGAATGTCTCCCCCATAGTAAAATAGGAAAATAATATGGATTATTTACTGAGGGTCGTAGAGCAATTTTCAAAGGCCCATATGCCATGCTGAAACTTCCCAGTAATGACAAAGGGTTCAGTTTCCAGTACTGATCCATATCCCTGATTCAGTTCAGAAACAGTCTTATACTGACCTCATCCTGATTGTCACTGGAAGTCACATTTATCTACTTTCAGAATATTGCAACTCTCCAAATTCCTGACACAATATGTGTCCTTGGAAACACTTTGCTTCTGGTAAGAATCCCCTTCTTTCATCCACATCATTCTTTATTGTAGGCTGCTAGTTCCTTTGCCTACTCAGTAGATTGGGCTATCTGCAGAAGGAGACTAATTTGAAGTGCTGGTGGGTAGTCAGAGAAGGCTGAGCACTTGTCAGCTGGTTTCCGCAGGAGTCGGGGATCTTGTGGGACTAGGCTTTCACTGCAAAGGAGCAGCATATGATGGTCCAAAACTTGTATGCAGAAGTGTGGCAAGTAAAATTAATGCATCCGAAGGAATACCGGGAACAATAAAAAATGGTGCCGTGCTTTTATGCTGACAGTAATCCCCATGAATACAGGTTTCTTGTAGGTCACTTGGCCTGTGCTACTGGAATTAGGGTTGGCTTGCCCCAGAGTAGAACTCTGCTACAGGCATGGCATCAGGAGGGTAGTAAGGCTCTCTTTGTGGAGACCAGTTGCAAATTCACATGATTCATAGACTCAAGAGCTGAAATGGATCTTAAGAGATTATTGAGTTCAGCCAACACTTCCAACTCCATTTTATAAATGAGGAAACTGAAACCAGAGAAAGTTAACGCTTTGCCTAAGATCACTTAGCTAGTAAGCAAAGGAGCAGGAGCCATGATCTTAGCTACATAATAAGTGACCCAAATAAGCCACCCCCCTCTCAAAGAAAATTTTGAACTGCTCATAACTATTTGAGAGCTTAGAGCCAACCCATGAATTCCTGGGCAACTCTGAATTGTCCAACAGATGTCAGTTGAGTCTGAAGGTGGCTTGAGTGTGATATGGAGAACTCAGGTCTGCTCTGATTTAAACTGTGACCCATAGGGTGGCCTGAGATGCCCAAGAGTGTCCCGGTTTGTGAGGTGTAGAGATACACTACATGGATGTTTATAAGATGGAAGTGATGTCCCAGCTCCACTCTGGAAACATATACAGAGGGAGGGACTCTCTTTAGGCTGTCCTCCTCGACCAAGAACATCTTAGCACCTGGGTTGAGTTTTTGACGCCCATCACTCTTTGGGGATTATGTAATCCCTCCTGTTTCTTATGGGACTTTGTTAGTTGTACCTACTGGCTGGCAAAGAATCTGTGAGTTGTCATCTCTACTTTAACTTAGAAGACAGTCAAAAATCAAATAATTGATTATTTTATAAGGGTGCTTCCTCTCTACCTAAAACTGGGTAATATGCTCTCCATGTTCACCTCACATAATCCTCACAAACATTGAAGTAGATGTTTTCATTCCCATTTTACAGATGAGGAACCTGAAACTCAAGGACACAGAGCTAGTAAGTAGGGGAGCTAAGGTGAGAACCTTGGTCTGCCTGATGATAAGGCCCAAGTCCCAGGTAACTGTCCTTGTGCCTCAGGCTTTACTTTTTACAAAAGCAACCTAAGAGAGGGGGAAGAGGGCTGGGTGTGTGCGAGGAAGGTGACAAAGACCTCCAGCATTGCTGATTCTGATGACTTTGGTTTCTAAATCCTGCCACAGAGCTGATGCTGGTCCTACCGTCTGGACACACTACACAGTCACTTTCCCTGTCTCTTGGCAGGCGCCTTCCTCCTCCTCAACACCTCGGCAAACTCCAAGCACACCATCCTGAGCCCGTGGATGAGGAGCAGCAGCGAGCACTGCAGGCTGGCCGTCTCGGTACACAGGCACCTGCAGCCCTCTGGGAGGTACGTCGCCCAGCTGCTGCCCCACAATGAGGCTGGAAGAGAGATCCTCCTGGTACCCACCCCAGGCAAGCATGGGTAAGTCCTTCCCCATGTCCAATATCCATTATGTAAATGAAGATTTGGCTTTGGGCTACAAATTTCCAGAGTCTATGACATCTACTTAAAACTCACAATCGTCCTTTAATGGGTAGGGTCCAGATTGAGCCATTACTGCTAATATTCCCTGAGTGGTATCTCGGGCATTGATCTGTGGGGCCTTCTGGCTGCCCAGGCTGGCGGTCCTTCCAGAGGCCAGTGGACCAGCTGGCAGAGTGGACACTTAATGAGTGGGTATTAAAGATATTCGTTTCCCAAAGTCCAGATGAAGCCAAGAAGAAAACAGCCAAGTGGAGTGTTAAAAGGCCAAAATGAAAGTAATTTAATATGCTGGAAACTGGGTGTTACCAGAAGAACTCTGGCAGGAAGGGAAAGAACAAACTATTGTGGCTGCCCAAGCAGGTCCTACAGCAGTGTGGGGCCCCACAGCAGAACAGGTCGGGGATGCCACACAGAACCAATTCAGGAGAGGAACAAGATTTGTTCTAGAACCTCTAAGGCTTATACAAGATTGAGTCACAGCCAGTGCCCATGTCTGTGAAGTTAAGCTTCCAGGACACACTCATTTTCTTCCTCAGTGACCCATCAGGCCTCTAGAAGTAGTGACACTGGAAAGCAAACGTGAACAAGGGAATCTGTGCCTGCCTTTTTTCTTATTCCATGAGACCCCAGTTTTGAGGGGTCCCTGCTCTGACAATCAGTAGGAGTGAGAGATCCTTCTTTGTGGCATGTTTACTGGAGAAAGACCTCAATTTCTAGCTAAGCTTAGGCTTCGCTTCCCTCTAAGAGAATACCCTTCAGAGAGGTTCTGTCTGAACCGTGACATTACCCATCTCCACCTGCATGGTGTGCTGGGTCAATGGGCAGATCCTGCCTACTGCCGTTCCAGTGAAGCTGTACGGCCTCCTTGCTCATTTCCTAAACGTCGCCACCCCACTCCCCTGCTACTGGTCCTTCTGTGTCTATTTGTGTTTCAAAGAAATACAAGCTGCTGGAATCCCAGAAGGAATGAAATCTTGGTTTCAAAAAAGATGCTCTCCTCGTACCTAAACTCATATCCATCTTCTTGCCTCTGAAATGTCTTGTTGGACTGGCTGGGAGGGGCCCAGCCGCCAAGTGTGTCTTGCTCTGCTCACCAGAAGTCACGAATGTCAGGTGTCTGAGCTGCCCACTGTTAGGATGAGCCGTCTTCTGATGGCCAAGCCTTCCTCCAGCATGGCCTGCCTTCCTCTTGGTGGTGGCCTCGGCTGCAGTGCCATCCTGTATGTGTTTGTTCGGCCCCACGGACTGTTTGTTTTGACTTCTGCTCAAAATTCCTGCTCCACCAAGCCTGGCAGAGACCAGAAAGTGCTGCCTGGAGTGCTGGGACTTCAGGCAGTCAGTCTGCTGAGGTGCTGGGTGGGGGGTAGGGAGACTCATTGATGTCACAGGGGGATGTGGAATTTGGGGTCTCCCTGAAATGCAGGCTGAGAATGTGCAGGCATGTGAGGGGACAAGTGCCGGGGGACTTCAGCACTTCCTAAGTAGCAGGGCCTGGTCTCTGTCTAGCATCCTCAGGAAGATGATTGCTCCTCGGTGTGACTAGCTGTGGGGCTTGCAAAGAGCTTTCCCCTCTTTATCTTCCTGTGCTCATAACTACCAACTGAGTTCCCATTTAACAGACAGGAAAACTGAGGCAGAGAGAGGAGATAGGCAGCCTATTTATAGTAGCCTAAACTGGACTCTAGGTCTCCCCTTTCCTCATTCTGGCTCTTTCTGGAAAATCCATAGTCTCTCAGCAGGAATTCAGGGGGAAAGGATGGGGTTGGGAAAGAGGAAATGGAAGGTGAAGGAACCTGGCAAAAAGAGATAATCTATATTCTTTGAGGAGCCAGGGAGCGTGTGATGGTAGCCTTTCCTCCACATGTGCTGAGACAAAGAGACCAACACTGCACAGTACAGAGAGCTGTGGACTTCCCCTGAGGCTGCCCGGGCCACCAGTCTCCATGTCCACCCCTCTGGCCAATGCATTTTCTTTCTCTTTTTTTTTATAAATTTATTTATTTATTTATGTATTTATTTATTTATTTTTATTGGCTGCGTTGGGTCTTCGTTGCTGCACGTGGACTTTCTGTAGTTGTGGAGAGCGGGGGCTACTCTTCGTTGCAGTGCACAGGCTTCTCATTGCAGTGGCTTCTCTTGTTGCGGAGCAGGGGCTAGGCGCACAGGCTTCAGTAGTTGCGGCACATGGGTTCCTTAGCTGTGGCTCATGGGCTCTAGAGCACAGGCTCAGTAGTTGTGGCACACGGGCTTAGTTGCTCTGTGGCATGTAGGATCTTCCCAGACCAGGGCTCGAACCCTTGTCCCCTGCATTGGCAGGCGGATTCTTAACCACAAGGGAAGCCCTAGCCAATGCATTTTCACACCAACGTGACTCTTTGATCACCAGAGTTTTTCTGCCCCCAGAGGGTGGGAGCTGAAGCAGGAGAAAGGGAGCAGAGGTGCTGGGCAAGCTCACTGACCTGATGGCTTTGCTAGGGCTGCCCCTACATCTTCAGGGGCTTTGCCTCAGGACAGGCTCCATGCACCTTGTGCTGAGATGTTCTCCCCTAGCCCTGGCAGAGCCATCTCAGAGTTTGGTGATGAGCAAGAGTGATTCCATTTTAAATTAAAGATGCCTGAGCCAGCCTCCCCCACTAACAAGATAAGGGTGGAAGGTGGCAGCTGAAGGGGCAATCCATGGACTGCTCTGCTGCATCGAGGAGCTCTGCTGCCCTGGGCACCCTGGCAAGATGCAGGACACGGGCACTCGTCCAGCAATTCCGAGAGCTCTGTCTGGTCATGTCGAGTTGGATCTGGGTTGCTCAGCCTCGGTGCTGTTGACGTCTGGGGCCAGGCAGTTCTTTCTGCGGGCACTGTCCTGAGCATGGTCCCCAGCTTCCCAGGCCTCTCCTCACTAGGTGCCAGTAGCACCTCCCCTGGCTATAACCAAAAAATGTCTCCAGACACTGCCAGATGTCTCCTGGGGAGCAAAATTGCCCCATTGAGACCACTGAAATAGAGCATTTTTAGAGTAGGGAAGAACCCTGGGATGTACCTGGTTCAGCCGTGTCCATTCACAGGTGTGGGAACTGAGGCCAGGAGAGGTAAGGGCCTTGCTCCCTGTCACATGATGAGTGTCAGCGCTGGAGGGCAAGTGTCTTGAGCCCTCCACTCATGTGTATGTGCCAGCCACTGTACCAGGTCCTGGGTGTCACAGACACATAAGGCCCATCACTACCCTTGAGTAATAACTATCATTAATGCTAATTACACACTTCCTATATGCGCCAGCCAATCACTGCTGTGCACTTTACATGCCTTTTCTTATTTAATACTCAACAACACAGTGAAGCAGGTACTGTTATTCTCTTCCATTTCACAGATGAAGAAATTCATTGAAGCCAAATAACTTACCCAGTGGCTAGACAGGATGGAGGGGCTCTGAACCTAACCAGCCTGACTTCAAACTGTTTTTACCCATTGCTGGAAGAGCTCAATTGGACCACAGTGGTGCAGCAGAAAAATTATTATGATGTGAATCAAAGACCCAAATTTAAGTCCTACTTAATCATCAGTTCAGTGAACAATCATTTATTGGATATTTTGTAATTGTTAGGACCATAGAGTTGCTAGGGACATAGAAGGCCAGCCTTTGACAGTTCATGAAAGGATATTCCATGAATAAGCTCTATGACTTCAGGCAAATTTCAACCCCACCTAAGCCTCAGTTTCACCATCTGTAAGTGGGGATGCTGCTGACCCTGCTCACATGGTCATGTGGGGTCATGAGGGGTTGATGAAATTAAGGATGTGAAGGGTGTTGCACCCTCTGAGCAGGATGCAAGTGTAAGAGGCCATCACTTAATACCCTCGCCTGCTCTGCTCTGCTTACAATTTGGGATCATAAAGGACTGAGACTTGTCTGCTCTCTGATCATGGGGTCAGTGCCAGTCTCAAGACGCTTTTGCTTTTGAGGTCCTTGGCAGTCTGCCTCGCTGGAAGCTCATTCCCTGCAATGTCAGAGATGACCCCAGCAGCCCAGTGATCAGTGTGGTGAGGGGGACATGGTGAAATCTTGGTGGTGATGACAGTGATGGCTACAGATGGGGCTGGCTTCCTCTCAGAACAGAACATGGTGGTTTGGGACCGCTATTGGAAAAACAACATTCGGCATTTGTAGTAACAAGAGAGGAAGTTGTCATAACAAAGCCGGCTGGGGAGAGCCTGACTCAGAGGAACAACAAGTCGGAGGCCACCAAGTCCCCAGGAAGCCACGGAGTCGTGAGCACTCGGGGGGAGCAGCAGCCTGCATGGAGGCACCAGAGGCAGAGGGCGGCAGTTGGGGAATCCCAGCAGCTGCTCCCCTCCTTGTTGCCTGGAAAGCAGCAGCAGCAGTAGCGTGTGTGAGATCTAAATGATTCACAGAGCGTGAGCGCCTGAGTCTGCCAAGGCAGCCTGGCTTTGCCCGGGGTCTCCCAGGGGACAGCTGGCGACGAGTGCCTGGCCTGCTCATCTGCTTATCTGCCAGGCCAGAATGGCCACAGAAGCAAGGAGGCAGAGAGATGGGCTGTCAGACAGCCCAGCCCCACTGGCCGCAGAATCCAGGAGGCAGAGGACACCGTAGCTCGAAATTAGAGGCCACGAATTTCCATGTACTGAATGAATATAATAACACCTATTTAATATGATGACTTGTGAAATGGCATACGGAAGATGGCTCACATTGTGTGCAGCTGTAGTAGATACTTATACATGCTAGATCCTTCTCAGTTCATGATTCATTTAACTACCATGGATGAAGCACCATCCATGTAATAGGTGCTAGGAATACACAGCTAAAGATGACAAAGGCACAGCTTTCAAGGAGCATCCAGTTCAGTAAGAAAGACACAAGTAAAAGAGCAACAGCACATGCTTATGCAGACGCTTTTCCATTAGGGCCCAGAAATTTTAAGAGGCTGCGCTAAGATCACTGGCCCGCAAAGCCAGCACAGGCAGCCCAGCTCCTGCTTCTGCCTCCTGCGCTTCCCTGCCTATCAGCTGAAAGCTGTTTTAGAAAGAGCAGTCTGGCGACAATTGGTAGTGTGAAACTGGACTTTCTGGACTCAAGAACACAAGCACAAGGGTTGGTGGTGTCTCAGGCTGTAAGAGCGACTCTCCAAGCCCTCCTTCCAGGATATCTGTCACAAGTCTTCCTTCCTCTTCACACGCACAGCTTTCTCCTGCAGCCTCGGGTGTCTGGGGACTTTATTATGTGTGACCAGCACTGCACAGTGTGTGGAGGGAAGAATTGGGCCCTGAGGGGATAGAAGTTGCCAATCATTTGAATTACTAATACTTGAAAAGATGTTTTAAACCTAAAGGATTTGGTGATACCCCAGCTTGAGCCAAGATAAGCTATCACAGCACAAACAAGGCTCATTCCAAAGGGTAGCAGAAAAATAAGATTCTCCACAGCACAAAGCTTCACCTTTCTGTGGGAGCTTAACCCCTACACTCAGAGGAGACTTGAGTTCCATCTGCCCCACTGATTTCCAGATGCAGGAAGCCGGGCCTAGAGGCCTGATGACATGTGATGAAGGTCACAGTGCAGGCTTCTGGCAAAGCCAGGACTCACACCCATGTTGGACCCAGAGCCCAGTCCTCCCATGCTCTCGTTTGTCTGTCTCCCAGCTGAACAGTTGCATCAAGAAATTCTCAAACTCGTTGCCTTTAGATTACAATTTTCACCCCCGTCCCAGGTGAAGAAAAACCCACGTCAGTGCTGGGTACTCACACGGCTGCCATGTTTCTTTAAACCAGTCAGTCTGACCAAAGATCCCAACTTTAAAACCAGAAACAATCCTAAGGGACACCTGCCAACGTAATTTAACCCAAAGCGATATTGATTCATGGGCGTCAGGAGGTGTGGTGTCACTTCTGGCTCCACCGCTAATTTGCAGCATGGTAATAGAACAACCACAGCCCTTCCCCACCTCCGCTGCTTACCTCCTGAAGTGGAGATTCCAGTGCCTCACCCCTCCCTCCATCCTGCAACGCCAGTGTGCCTGCCTCAGGTTGCCACTCAGCATTGGGGAGCAGGAAATGATAGACTCTATGGGACCCACAGTCTGGCACACAGAACAGTTACCCACTACTGACCCACAGAAACCTTCCATCGCTAATGTACAGAACCTTGAACTTTCCTATAAATAGACTGGTTGGTCTCAGCAGGCTGAGTGAGGACCAGGCTCAGTGTAGGCAACGTGGAAAGATGACACAGAGCCTTTGCTTCTGAAAAGATGCCTGACTGCCTTTGCCAGGCTGTGTGGGGTTTAAATTCAGTTGGCCCAGGGCACTGTGTCAGGTCTGCCCTGGGTGGGGAAATCAGAGGCCCATGGCATTCAGCATCCCTGGCCAAAGATCTCCTCGCATCCTGCCTGCATGATAAACAGGTTCAGGAATAAGAAAGGTGATCATTTATTGAAATTGATGCCCTCGAGTGGCAGTGTCACAATGATTTAATTTCAGGCCCAGCTTCTTCTTACTTTCAAAGTCATTCATAGTGTCAGCTTCTCCTTTTTTCCCCCTTGGTCTGAATAACACACTAATAAATATACAATAAGGGCTTTAATGTGCGGGTGATTTACACTAAAAAGAGAGAGCCATTCAAAGGCTTTAAAGATAATTTTTAAAAGCCTTAAAACTCACACCCAGGCTTGTCAGGGGCATATTTCCCAGACACCCCTGTCACAGGAACAGTCGTGCAACTGGGAGCTCTCTGAGCAGAGGCATTCATGAGACTCCAGTCTTAAGTGTGTGTTTGGACAAGTCTCTGAGTCTCTGGGAGCCTAAGATTTCCTATCTGTATAATGGTAATAATCAAACCACCGTGTAGGATGGTTGTGAAGTTAAATTAGGTAATGCAGAGTGGGTGCTCCCCTTGGCCCCTTCCACCTTCCCTCTCAGGTGTCCTGGGCCAGCCTTCCTCCAGGCTGCTCAATGTTGTAGGGGAGTAGTTGTAAGAAGGGCCAAAGCTAGCAATTTCATACCCCCACAGAATGACCTAGGTTGCACCCCAAAGTGCCAGTCCCTCTGACTAGGCCTGGATTTATCATATTTCTCACCCCTTTGAGTACTAATATTGAAACAATGACTAAAATGCTAGTCCTCTCTAGCATGTGGACTTTAAGCCATTGAGATGGTAGGTCTCAAGATTTGGGGTTACAAATCAGAACCATACAGTTTACAAAATTCATGCAGCTGAATTCCCTCCCAACTGATTCTGATTTTATTAGTCTTGGGAGGGGCATGAACATAAGTATTTTTAGGAAGTGCCACCAGGATTCTGATGTGCTTCAAGATGGGATCTTGATTCACAAGCCTGGGGTCAGGCCTGAACTCCTGAGGTGGAAGCTCTGAGTCCAAAACATTGGACTAACAGGGAAACCCAATTCCCAGGGAATATTCATCAGAGTGAGGTCTCCCAGAGGTTCTTACCTCAACACGAAAGACCCAGCTATACTCAAAAGCCTACAAACTCCAGTGCTTGAAACCTCAGGCCAAACACCCAGTGGGATAGGAACAAAATCCTGCCCATCCAAAGTCGGGGGGAGATGAGATGACAAAAAATATGTCACAGATGAAGGAACAAGGTAAAAATACACAAGACCAAATAAATAAAGAGGAAATAGGAAAATTGCCTGAAAAAGAATTCAGAGTAATGATAGTAAAGATGATCCAAAATCTTGATAACAAAATAGAGAAAATACAAGAAACAGTTAATAAGGACTCAGAAGAATTAAAGAACAAACAAACAGTAATGAACAACACAATAACTGAAATTAAAAATACTCTAGGTGGTATAAAAAACAGAATAACTTAACCAGAAGAACAAATAAGTGAGTTGGAAGATAGAATGGGGGAAATAACTGCCATAGAGCAGGAAAGGGAAAAAAGAATAAAAAGAATGGAAGACAGTCTCAGAGACCTTGGTGACAACATTAAGCACACCAGCATTCCAATCATAGACATCCCAGAAGAAGAAGAAAAAAAGAAAGGATCTGAGAAAATATTTCAAGAGGTTATAGTGGAAAACTTCCCCAACATGGAAAAGGAAATAATTAATCAAGTCCAAGAAGCATAGAGAGTCCCAAACAGAATAAATCCAAGGAGAAATACACCAAGGTACATATTAATCAAACTAATGAAAATTAAATACAAAGAAAAAATATTAAAAGCAGCAAGAGAAAAGCAACAAATAACGTTTATGGGAAAACCCATAAGGATAACAGCTGATCTTTCTGTAGAAACTCTGCAGGCCAGAAGGGAGTGGCAGGTTATACTGAAAGTTCTGAAAGAGAAAAACCTACAGCCAAGAATACTCTACCCAGCAAGAATCTCATTCAGATTTGACAGAGAAATCAAAAGCTTTACAGACAAGCAAATTTAAGAGAATTCAGCACCACCAAACCAGCCTTACAACAATTGTTAAAGGAACCTCTCTAGGCAGGAAACACAAGAGAAGGAAAAGACCTAAAAAAACAAACCCAAACATTTAAGAAAATGGTAGTAGGAACATACATGTCAATAATCACCTTAAATGTAAATGGATTAAATACTCCAACCAAAAGACACAGACTGGCTGAATGGATACAAAAATAAGACCCTTATACATGCTGCCTATAAGAAACCCACTTCAGACCAAGGGACACATATAGACTGAAAGTAAAGGGATGGAAAAAGATATTCCATGCAAATGGAAGTCAAAAGAAAGCCAGAGTAGCAATACTCATATCAGACGAATTAAACGTTAAAGTAAAGAATATTACAAAAGACAAGGAAGGACACTACATAATGATCAAGGGATCCATCCAAGAAGAAGATATAACAGTTGTAAATATCTGTGTACCCAACATAGGAGCACCTCAATACAAAAGGCAAATGCTAACAGCCATAAAAGGGGAAATTGACAGTAACACAATAATAGTAGGAGACTTGAACACCCCACTTACATCAATGGACAGATCATCCAAACAGAAAATAAAGAAGGACACACAAGCTTTAAATGACACATAAGACCATCTCAACTTCATTGATATTTATAGGACATTCCATCCAAAAATGACAGAATACACTTTCTTCTCAAGTGCACACGGAACATTCTCCAGGATAGATCACATCTTAAGTCACAAATCAAGCCTCGGTAAATTCGAGAAAATTGAAACCATATCAAGCATCTTCTCTGGCCACAACACCATGAGACTAAATATCAATCACCTGAAAAAAACTGTAAAAAATAAAACCACATATAGGCTAAACAATACGCTATTAAACAACCAAGAAATCACTGAAGAAATCAAAGAGGAAATCAAAAAGTACCTAGAAACAAATGACAATGAAAACACAAGAACCCAAAACCTATGGGATGTAACAAAAGCAGTTCTAAGAGGGAAGTTTATAGCAATACAGTCCTACCTCAAGAAACAAGAAGACTATCGAATAAACAACCTAACCTTACACCTAAAACAATTAGAGAAAGAAGAAGAAAGAAACCCCAAAGTGAGCAGAAGGAAAGAAATCATAAAGATCAGATCAGAAATAAATGAAAAAGAAAGGAAGGAAACAATAGCAAAGATCAATAAAACTAAAAGCTGGTTCTTTGAGAAGATAAACAAAATTGATAAGCCATTAGCCAGACTTATCAGGAAAAAAAGGGAGAAGATGCAAATCAACAGAATTAGACATGAAAAAGGAGAAGTAACAACAGACACCACAGAAATACAGAAGATTATTAGAGACTACTACAAGAAACTATATGCCAATAAGTTGGATAACCTGGAAGAAATGGATACATTCTTAGAAAAGTACAATCCTCCAAGACTGAACCAGGAAGAAATAGAAAATATGAACAGACCAATCATAAGTTCAGAAATTGAGACTGTGATTAAAAATCTCCCAACAAACAAAAGCCCAGGGCCAGATGGCTTCACAGGTGAATTCTATCAAACATTTAGAGAAGCGCTAACACCTATCCTTCTCGAACTCTTCCAAAATATAGCAGAAGGAGGAACACTCCCAAACTCATTCTACAAGGCCACCATCACCCTGATACCCAAACCAGGCAACGATGTCACAAAACAAGAACATTACAGGTCAATATCACTGATGAATAGAGATGCAAAAATCCTCAACAAAATACTAGCTAACAGAATCCAACAGCACATTAAAAAGATCATACACCATGATCAAGTGGGGTTTATCCCTGGAATGCAAGGATTCTTCAATATACGCAAATCAATCAATGTGATACATCATATTAACAAACTGAAGGATAAAAACCATATGATCATCTCAATAGATGCAGAAAAAGTTTTTGACAAAATTCAACTTCCATTTATGATAAAAACTCTCCAGAAAATGGGCATAGAAGGAAATTAGCATAATAAAAGCCACATATGACACCAACAGCCAACATCATTCTAAATGGTCAAAAACTGAAAGCATTCCCTCTAAGAACAGGAACAAGACAAGGGTGCCCACTCTCACCATTATTATTCAACATAGTTTTGGAAGTTTTAGCCACAGCAATCAGAGAAGAAAAAGAAATAAAAGGAATCCAAAGTGGAAAAGAAGTAAAATTGTCACTCTTTGCAAATGACATGATATTATACATAGAAAACCCTAAAGACTCTACCAGAAAACTGCTAGCTCTAATGGATGAATTTAGTAAAGTAGCAGGATACAAAATTAGTGCACAGAAATCTCTTGCATTCCTATACACTAACAATGAAAGAGCAGAAAGAGAAATTAAGGAAACTCTCCCATTTACCATTGCAACAAAAAGAATAAAATACCTAGAAATAAACTTGCCTAAGGAGACAAAAGACCTGTATGCAGAAAACTATAAGACACTGATGAAAGAAATCAAAGCTGATACAAACAGGTGGAGGGACATACCATGTTCTTGGATTGGAAGAATCAACATTGTGAAAATGACTATCCTACCCAAAGCAATTTACAGATTCAATGTAATCCCTATCAAATTACCAATGGCATTTTTCACAGAACTAGAACAAGAAATCTTATGATTTGTATGGAAATGCAAAAACCCCAAATAGCCAAAGCAATCTTGAGAAGGAAAGATGGAGTTGGTGGAATTAGGCTTCCTGACTTCAAACTATACTACAAGACCACAGTGATCAAGACAGAATGGTACTGGCACAAAAACAGAAAGGAAGATCAATGGAACAGAATAGAGGACCCAGAGGTAAACCCAAGCACATATGGGCACCTTATCTTTGACAAAGGAGGCAAGAATTTACAATGGAAACAAGACAGCCTCTTCAATAAGTGGTTCTGGGAAAACTGGACAGCAACATGTAAAAGAATGAAATTAGAACACTTCCTAACACCATACACAAAAATAAACTCCAAATGGATTAAAGACCTAAATGTAAGGCCAAACACTATAAAACTCCTAGAGGAAAACATAGGCAGAGCACTCTATGTCATACATCAAAGCAAGATCCTTTTTGACCCACCTCCTAGAATCATGGAAATAAAATCAAGAATAAACAAATGGGACCTAATGAGACTTAAAAGCTTTTGCACAGAGAAAGAAACCATAAACAAGATAAGAAGACAACCCTCAGAATGGGAGAAAATACTTGCCAACGAAGCAACAGACAAAGAATTAATCTTCAAAATATATAAGCACCTCATGAAGCTTAACACCAAAGAAGCAAATAACCCAATCCACAAATGGGCAGAAGACCTAAATAGACATTTCTCCAAAGAAGACATGCAGATGGCTAACAAACACATGAAAAGATGTTCAACATCACTAATCATTAGAGAAATGCAAGTCAAAGCCACAATGAGGTATCACCTCACACCAGTCAGAATGACCATCATCAAAAAATCTAGAAACTATAAGTGTTGGAGAGGGTGTAGAGAAAAGGGAACTCTCCTGCACTGTTGGTGGGAATGTAAGTTGGTACAGCCACTATGGAAAACAGTTTGCAGGTTCCTTCAAAAACTAAAAGTAGAACTACCATATGACCCAGTAATCCCACTACTGGATGTATACCCAGAGAAAACCATAATCCCAAAAGAAACATGTACCATAATGTTCACTGCAGCACTATTTGCAATAGCCAGGACATGGAAGCAACCTAAATACCCATCAACAGATGCATGGATAAAGAAAATGTGGCACATATATACAATGGAATATTACTCAGCCATAAAAAGGAATGAAATTGAACTATATGTAATGAGGTGGATAGACCTAGAGACTGTCATACAGAGCGAAGTAAGCCAGAAAGAGAAAAACAAATACCGTATGCTAACTCATCTATATGGAATCTAAAAAAATGTTACTGATGACCCCCATGACAGGGCAAGAATAAAGATACAGATGTAGAGAACAGACTTGAGGACATGGGGTTGGGGGGCGGAGGGTGAAGGGAAGCTCAGATGAAGTCTCAGAGTAGCATAGACATAGATACAGTACCAAATGTAAAATAGATAGCTAGTGGGAAGTTACTGTATAACACAGGGAGATCAACTTGATGATGGGTGATGCTTTAGAGGGCCAGGACGGGGGGTGTGGGGGGAGTCATGGGAGGGAGGGGATATGGGGATATATGTATAAATACAGTTGATTATCCTTGGTGTACCTCAAAAGCTGGTACAAGAGTGTAAAGCAATTATATTCCAATAAAGAGATTTTAAAAAAATTTAAGAATGACAGCTAACATCTCAGCTTGATTTGCTTGGTCACATAAATGGGTAGCTTTCCATATCTATTTACTAAACACTAAGAAGAAAAGTAGAAAAGAAAGATTGGAGAGGTGAGATGGACTTGTGTGCAGGGTGGAGAGTCATTTTCCTCCCCCTTATGGGTAGACATGCTAGTGACAAGGCTATCCAAGCCTGGCCTGATCCTGCCTGCTCTGCAGCCCCCAAGCTGGGTGTATCCTAGGTCATGGATGGGACTGGTCTCCACTGGTGGGTCTTCTTAGAGCATGTCTGTTAGTCTTTCTCCAAAGAGACTGTGGCTTTCAAGGCCATAGAGATGGAGAAAAATACACAGTGGAGTAGAGAGAGCCAGACCTTTTAGAGTCAGAGGGTGTCTCCATCCCATCTGTCCATCCATGCATTTATCCATCCATCCATCCACTATCCACCCACCGTCCACCATGCATCTTGTTCTTCAGAATGTCATATGTTGTCTCTCATCTAGTTCCCAGGTTAACAGCAAGGCCACAGCACTCTTTTTTGTTCTTAGGAGGTAGACACTATGTTGTCAATATTCATGGTAAATATCTGTATGGTGCACATTCAGGGTACCAGGTACATCAGCATCCATTGACTCATTTCATCTTGGGTAAACTGAATCTCAGAGAGATTCAGTGATTCACCCGTAGTTGTGGGTAACACACAGGGCAACACAGATCTCCAGCTTCTTTTTTTAATCTTATGTTATTTCCCTGAGGAAGACTTGAAGTTGGACTCTTATAGCACACCTGGCTCTGAGGAAATTAAGACCTGCCCTCAACCAGTCAGGAAAAGCTCATCTGATATTTGGTCATCTAGTTCTGGGCCACACGACTTGAAGCCAGAGTCCTTAGTTTATACGATGGTGAGTAAAAACTATCTGCACTCCAGTTATATTAAAACTTCTGTAAATTCTACAGCCAGAGTGTGGATAATTTTTGACTCAGCCTCGTACATCATTCTTTGCAGTGCCTGGCACAGCACCTAGCACACGGGAGGTGGTCTGTGTTACCTAACGGACACCAGATCAGTTTACAGTAGTTCTGCAACATGTCTTCTTCAACCTAAGGTCTGAAAATTAAACGTCCAGTCAGAGACGGAAGAAAAGTCTCCAATCAGTGAAAAGATAAAAAGTACTCTTCCCACTGTCTGCCCACACCCAGGGATAGTTGTGTGATTCTCCCTGGGGCTCAGGAAGCAGCTGTCAGAGTGCACTTCAACTGTGAAGGTTGCCACTAAGTACAAAGGACAATTCCTTTCCTGGCAGGTACAACTTTTACTCTCAATTGCTTTCATTGATGGGCGTCAAGAAAAATAACTGAAAAGACCATCAGCTTCTGCCAGTTTTGACCTTCGAGATTTGACAGCCCAAGGCTTGCAGTGGGGCTCTTTTGAGCCGGTCGCTTCCGTTTTCCCACTCTGCCTTGGATATTGATGGACTGAACACTAGGAAGATGAGAGAATTGTGAATACCTGTAAACCCCCTCGGCTTGTCAGAATGGCATCCTGGCAAATCCCATGATGGTAAAAATATGCTGTATACAAAGAGAAGTCACAGTGCCTGAAAACAATCACTTTTCATCTCGGAAGTGCTTCCTGAGCCTCACCATTTCCCAGTGGGGAGGGAGATATTAAAAACAGGTGGTGGAATTAGGCGATACGCCACTGGTGTCAAAGAACTCACTCATTCATTCCGTCACACATTCTGTCAACAAACGTTTCTGAGTCTTACTCCGACCCAGGCACTTGTTGGACTCTGATGGCTCATCCTTTGCAGTGCTGGGATGGGTGTGTGCACAGGTGCCATGGGGGTGCTGGTGACACGCTGGCCCAGAGAAGACAACTGAGGTGGCTCTGATGGGAGGAGAGGCGTGGTCAGGTGCACAATGAGAGGAAGGCATCATGCCGAGGGGGCATGTGTGCCAAGGCCTGGCAGCCTGCGAAAACAGGCGGTGTGCTGGGGCTGCAGGACCACTCAGCCACCCTGCCCCATCCAGTCTCTCGGCGTGCCCAGACTCCCACATGTATGTCCCGCTGGCTTCTGTGGCAAGAGAACCCATCCCCTGCCTGCTGAGGCAGTCTCCAAACAGAAAGGTCTCTAGACCCCACCCCTACCCCACCTCTTCTGGTAGCAAACAGTGCTCAAAAGATTTCACCCTGGGTCCAGGCACTTTTCACACTTTATCTTTCTCTCTGGTAGGATCTGCCTCCCTGGAGATGGACCATGTATGCAACTATTTTCTGCCCCAGCACAAGTGGATTTCAGAGTATAAGCTCTTTATGCTTTTTGGCTGCTTTTGGCTCAGACTCCAGGACTCTCCTGTCATCCTTCCTTCCTCCCTTCCTTCCCCTTCACAGGAGGAGTAGCTAAGGCAGGTTATTCCTCATGGGTTGTCCTCCACCTCGTTCTCTGCCAGAGATCCTTACTTATTCTTCAGCACTCAGTTCAACGTCTCCACCTCTGAGAAGCTCCTTTAGGGCTCCTGGAATGGCCCTGTGATGATCTAGAGGCAGCCCTGTCTCTCCCACTGGTCGACAGGGATCCAGCGCCCTTTCGTGGCTGGCTTCTTCCTAAGAGCCAGCACACAGAAGGCAGGGAAAGAGTGAGGCTGCTGCCAGGGGAGGAGCCAGCACCTGGCAGCCTGAGGAGGGCCTCTCCTCCCTTCCTGCATTCCTCTTAATTTGTAAAATAATAATGAGGACGAGACAGAAAGTTTGCGTCCTTGGTTGGTCTGCTATAACAAAATACCACTGACTGGGTGGCTTATAAATAGCTGAAGTTTGTTTCCGGCCATTCTGGAGTCTGGAAGTCCAAGGTCGGGGTGCCAGCAGGAAGAGGGCCCTCTTCCGGGTTCACAGTTAGTGCCCTCTCCCTGTGTCCTCACGTGGTGGGAAGGGCAAGGGGGCTCTCTGGATCCTCTTGTATAAGCTCACTGATCCCATGCATGGGCGCTTCACCCTCATGACCTAATCACTTCCCAAAGGCCCCACCTCCTAATACTACCACTTTGGGGGTTAGATTTCAACTTGTGAATTTGGGGGTGGGGTGGGGGACACATTCAGACCACAGCCAGGAGAGAGAGGAATGCTTAGTTACCCGGTGCCAGGCATTGTGCGAAGTGCCTCCCATGTGTCATCTCACTTACTGCTATGCTTACCACCACTCAGTGAGGGAGGCACTTTTATTACCTGCATTTTGTAGTGGAGGAAGCTGAAGTTCAGTGTAGTTGAGTAACTCGCCCAGAGTCACACAGCTAGTACAGAAGACTAGATTTGAACCCAAGTAGTCCAGCTTCACAGTCCATACTGCCAATCACTATGCTATGGGCTTCTCTAACACTAATAATTAAGAATACTTTATCATTTATATGTGATGATTAACCTATGGTTATTCTTAATAAATGCCCAGCTGCATGTTTTCTGTGGTAAATGTTATCCTTCCCATCCAAAAATCAAGGGCAAAATTCTAAGGCCTCAGCCCACAGAAGAAGCACATTTCAGAGAGCGGGCATCCCTGAGAACAGGAACTAGAAAGTATTATGCCTGGCCCTGCAGAAGCTCGCAGAAAATCCAACCAGGGGATTTAGTCTCAGATTCCTTTTTGCTGAGGCTCTATTCCAATCCTTTCCCCCTGCCTGCAGGTATCAGGTCTCTGTCTGTGGTAAGGAGGCAGAAACAGATGATGGAATCATCAGCTCTTTTAACTATAATGGAAAAAGTTTGGGTAACCAGTGCTGACAGCGCAGGAGTAAAGGAACACCACAGCCTGCATAATAGCCCAGGTCAGCCTTGTGTTCACTCCAGGCCTCAAAGTAAACCTCCCTGTTTTTTATTACCTGGCCTAAGTTTTCTTTCTTCCTTTTCGTTTTGTTTATAGTGTCACACTCACATGTCTAGCTAAACTCCTTGCTGTTAGAACAGAAATGCATTCTGTTATGGTTCAAAAGCCTTAGTTAAGAGCTGATCAACTATGGGATTTCACATTTTAAAGGCTTTACAAAATCTACATATGAATTTGGTGCAATGTCTATTCCTGGGAGAATCTTACATCACTAAACTCCAAGAGGAGAGTTCCCACTGCTTTCAAATTACTGATAGCTTTCCCTCTGCCAATGGGTAAATCTTGAAGTGATGAGAAAGGGGAGGGCGTGAAAGGAAGGCCACAGCTTACAGCAGAGCAGGCTGAGCTCAAGCGTGAGAACTACCATTGCCAGTGGCTTGGATATTTCTTCTTGAGATTGTTCACCCACGGGCACCGGGTCACTTGAGGGTCTGGGGCCTTCCTCCACCCCGCAGAGTAGCTTTGCTCAAATGACTGGTGAGCAGTGGGCCTCTGAGCAGGGAGCCATGTGCTGTGCTGTTTCCTCCTTGGCCCCACTTCTTGGCTCAGATTTTCAGTCCATCTGAAGGAGTGTGAGGGAGAAGCCAGAGCCAGATTGCTATTCTGTGTTGTATTGTTAATTCTGTGGGATGTTTCTGGAAGCCTTTGAGGATGTTAACCTCAGTGACTCTTGCTGGGTATTAGGAAGTCCCAAAATGGAGCAAATCAAGACCTTGAGGAGAGAACTGGCAGGTGAACATTGCAGGCTCTTACTCTTCTACGTCAAAACCTTCAGTGAAACCCCGTCTAACCCAGGCTCAAGTCTGAGTTCATTAGCATGGCACCAATCCTGACCCGGCCCCACCTCTTGAGCCAGGCTTACCCCATTCCTTTGGACTCACAGTTGCCCCAAGTAAAGCAAGTTGTTTCAAGCCCTCTTGTCCCCCTCCACTTACACACACACCTCCCTGACCACCAAATACAATCTTTCTCCTCTTTCAAGAATGAATCTCTTAGCTCCTCTTCCACCAAGCCTTTCCTGAGGTTCCACACCCACCCCAAGCAGCATTGATCACACCATCCTTTGCACCAATTTTTGTGGCCTGTTCCACATCTCTATTAGAGCTCTCAACACTGCACCACATCTGTTCCTTCTCATGTCTTTCTCACCAAGCAGCCTCCCTAAGAATAGGGAAGGTCATTATGTATCTGCAGTGCCTAGCACAGTGCCTGACTCACAGTGTGTGTTCAAGAAATGCTAATGAGGGAACGCCCTGGAGGTCCAGTGGTTAAGACTCCGCGCTTCCACTGCAGTGGGGCGCAGGTTTGATCCCTGGTCCAGGAACTAAGATCCCACGTGCCCCACAGCATGGTGGGAGGAAAAAAAAAAAGAAATGCTAACTAAATGAACAAACTCTCAAATTAATTGGAACTCTTCAAGAACTTGAGATATGGTTTTAAGGGGGAAAAATGCATCTAGAAAGCTTCTGACCAAAATTCTACCTCTATCTTCCATAACAACCTACTTCCTTCTACCCAACCCCAAATATGTCCTCAGCCTGTGTCAACTTCATTTGAAGCCCTAACCATCCCACACTGCTAAGCAAATGCTGGCATCTGTTAGCCTCGGAAATAAGTCCTTCCAATGTTTTCTGATTACCCCCTCTGTGATCCTTTTATCCCCTCCAATTTTCTAAGTAATTTCCTGTATATTTTTTCTATGTTTCCTAATCTTCCACAAGAGACTTCTGCTTGGTACTTTTCCCCCAATTTTTCCCTTTTCCTAGTTTACTAGTAGTCTTTACATCCCCACTTAAGCACACCGGCTCCTGTTGAGTTTTTTATCATGTCACACAAGCTAGGATGAATTCCAGTTGCATTCTCTCTACTGTTCCTTGAATATTCTCTCCATTATCTTGTTTTTTTCTCCCAGGACTACCATTCCTCCCTGACTGCATGAAATTTTATTCATTTTTCTATCGGATGTTTACCTGCAGGCCTCAGAGAGACTCCTCTCTCTGGGGTTTTCCAGCCTGGTCATTCTTGTTGCCCATTGGGTCATCCTCTCAATAGACCTAGATGATTTCCATTTCTAAAAATCCCCACTTGTCAGTCATCTTTCTTGATTAACCTTCTGCCACCTTGTCTAAGTTGTCTAACTGGCCTCTGTGTTTTGGAGAGCCAGTGACAGCAGATTCATTGTGTATGGAATGTGAGCCAGGAAATCTGGTGGCTGACAAACCCAGAATTCAGAGAGAAATAAAAACTCCTGCATTTCACTGTATTGTCACGGTCCTTGGGTCCTTGGCCTTCTTCTATGGCTGCCTCTCCAAGTTCACATTCCCACTTAACCATTTATGCTAAGATGGGTTAAAGGCATAGCCTAGCTAGTAGACCTTGGAAACTATTTCAGTTATGGAATTATCAAGCACTAAAGAACCTTAAAAGTTACTGAATTCAACCCCTTTACTACCCCAGACCAATGCAAGAGCCTCTTCCTAAGCTCCTCTGACTTTAGCTCACCTGGCTCACACTAAACCACTAACCACTCAACATCTTGCTCAGCCGACCACCCAGCCGTGGGGCAGCTGAAGCTGCTAGGAACAGTTGGCTCATGGCCACTCACTGGCTTGTAACCTTGGAAATTATTGAATGTTTCTAAAAACTAATTTGATTTCTTCAAGCCTCTGCTGTCTCAACCATAAAATGGGAACAGTAACACCTACCTTGTAGGATTATCGCTTTTAACAATGATAGCTAATACATATTGAGTGCTTACCATGGTCTTAGCACCAAGGCATGTGATTGCATTCAATACCACAATTTCCCTATGAAGTAGTCCTATGATAATGTATACAAGGCACCTAGGATCATTTGAGTAGACAATATATGGTAGTCCCCTATCCTGTTTCACCATTATCTTTTTTTTTTAATTTTTATTTACTTATTTTTATTTTATTTTATTCATTTTGGCTGCATTGGGTCTTTGTTGCTGTGCACGGGCTTTCTCTAGTTGCAGTGAGTGGGGGCTACTCTTTGTTGTGGCGCGGGGGCTTCTCATTATGGTGGCTTCTCTTGTGGAGCATGGGCTCTAGGCATGCGGGCTTCAGTACCTGTGGCACACGGGCTCAGTAATTGTGGCTCATGGGCTCTAGAGCGCAGGCTCAGTAGTTGTGGCACACGGGCTTAGCTGCTCCACGGCATGTGGGGTCTTCCCGGACCAGAGCTTGAACCTGTGTCCCCTGCTTTGGCAGGTGGATTCTTAACCACCGTGCCACCAGGGAAGCTCTTCACCATTATGCTGATCCTCTGTTTTTTCTCTGAAATCACATAGAACAAGCCTTCTTTCTCCTAACAAAGCAGTGTTTCATTTGAGGGTATTTTTCATGTCTTTTCTTTTTTCCCCAGGCTAAACAATTTTAATTTCTTCTATAGCATATTTTCCAGAGCTACATTCTTCCAATGTGATTTTACTAGTGAAAAGGTAAGGGGCTTATTCTTCAGTGATGTGGAAAACCCCACCCACCAATGTAGGGTAAACTTGGCTCTCTCTTCCACGAGCTGCATCTGCTGTTTGAAACCCAGACGCTTTAAAGTTGACACCATTAGGAAGCAGGGAGGCTTACGGAGCATTCCATCAAAATCACATCTCAGACTGCTCGCATTGGTTCTTGCTGATGGAGAATCCTCATGTTTCTTCTGCAAAGAATGCCTTTGTTTACTATTGACATTCCCAAAAATGTCTGATTCAAAAAGAAATTTAATTCCAGCCCCAGCTTTCACGTCATCTTGCTTTGTTTGTCATCCTTGTGGTCTGCCAGCTTTGCCCCTTTGTTCCCCTAATTGCCAGAGACATTTTTGTACTGAGTAAATTGCATCAGGCTCACTGCAAAATGAATCAATTTGGAAAGAGTATGAGCTGCACTGTTGTCTTAAGTGTGCATTAACATTTAGATGTGTTATTTAAAATGGGTCTGGGGTTAGTGCCAGGGAGACCGCCTCATGACTATTCTGACTCATTCTCTGTGGGTGGACTTCACAGAAGGGGACTGGGGAACCCTGTAACCCATCACCAGCCCTGTCTTATTCTCCATCCCTCTAGGGAAGGCTGAACTAGGTGAGATCTTTTAAGAGCTCAGATTTGGGAACTTGATTGACAAACTGAGTTTGACTTGGTGATCTCTGAGTGAAACACAGCCGGGAGTAGGAGACGACGGGGGGGAGCATCTCCTCCCCTCTCATCATCCATCAGGCACACACATGACATCTAGGTTTAAGCACAAGCTGGATGGCCAGAAGTCCTTGGCGGTAAAACAAAGCACACGCAAAGAAACAAAAGACACCAGCATCCCTCTCTAGTGTAAAAATTAAACAATGCTCTGGAAACCGGTGAAAAAGAAAAGCTGCCATCCAGATGATTAGGTGGTGATTCAATGAGCTAATTCTTTTATCACCGAGAGTCAGGTAATATCTCCATTAGTAGCAGAAGGTTTAAAAATTGGAGAGAGTGGCAACACCAGAACAATTGTCTGATTTATGCTTTTTCAATCACCTGGGCTCATAGCCTAAACTGGTATCCATCCATCAAAAAATTATCCCATCTGGCATCCTGGTTTCTGAAGAAATCTGGACGTCCTCGTAGAGAATTGACTAAATGATATAATGTGTGTGAAAGCCCTTAGCACAGTTCTTCAGTAAAAGGTGGTTGAATCTGTTCAGTCTATTTTAATCTTATGTTCAGAGATACGATGGTGCATTAGATAACACAAGAGAATAAAATATCAATTGTATAATGCCATAATTAAGATCTCAAAGCCTGAGATGTACAACTCTGCCGACTGGAAGGATGGCACCTTCTCAGGGAGATCTGCCCAGACATCTCTGTCCCTGTGTGTCACTTCTCTCTTAGCCCCTAAGGCGCTTTGTAAGTAATGACTCCAATCTCATAGAAACTTGCCAACTATGTGCACTTCTGCCCATTTCTCTCAGTGGAGCCCCAGCTTCATGGAGGTTTTCATTTTGGTGTCTACAGAGTTCAAAACAGTGCCTGACACATAATACATAGTCAATAAACATTTGTTGACTGAGAAATATTTCCAGTAGAACTCAAACATATTGTCATGCTAATTTCTGAGTTGAAGTAGGTGATACCTAAGGGTATCTACCTCTGTGCTAGGCAGGCAGGAAGCGGTAGAATCTCTGACCAGAGACAGAACACAGTGCATAAAGACCACTGCTGCTGCTTGCATAGCACTTACTATATGGCAGGCATGGTTCTAGGATGGGATAATTTTTTGATGGATGGATACCAGTTTAGGCTATGAGCCCAGGTGATTGAAAAAGCATAAATCAGACAATTGTTCTGGTGTTGCCACTCTCTCCAATTTTTAAACCTTCTGCTACTAATGGAGATATTATCCCCATTTTATGGATGAAGACACTGAGCTTGCCCACAATCCCACTAGTAATGATCAGAGCTGGGATTTGAACCCTCAGGGTCTCACTCCAGAGCCCAGGGAGGGAGAGAGAGAGAAGGATCAGATCTGCACTCCAGCCAAGTCCCCATCAGTGCACTTACTTCCTTTTATTTATAGACAAAATTGAATAACAAACCACTAAGGGGAGGGACACATCCTTAACAGCTTATTGGATAAACTGCAGCAGGATGGAGATAAGGAAGTCTGCATGCATTCTGTGCTTTGTGGGATTCCCCGCTGAGCTGGGACCCAGACTCCTGCTCTCTCACTGCCCGAGCCCCCACTCAAATCACTGGACCCTGCTCTCCTCAGCCCTGCTCAGTCAGGCTTGAACTGACCCTTCACATCTGTGTGAATAGGATTTCCAAAAGCTCTAGAGGAAAAGTGAAAAAAATCTGTCTCTTGCAATTGGCTTATGAAAATGTCCTCCTCTAATTGAACTTTCCCCTCTTGCTAATGCCTTTTGATGCCTGCATTTAATTGCTTTTAAACGGGAAGCTGCAGTGATCAGAGAATTCAGAGTTACATCTGCATCTTTTGTGCTGAAACTATTTTACCATATGCTTCTACAGCTGGTTACAGGTTGATTTTGATGAGAGCAATGTAGGTCTCACCAGTCTTACTATAATTAGTCACCTGCTTACATGATTGGGGAAAGAAAATTATTTATTGATTCGCAATTCAAAAAGAAAATCAACAAATGTGTTTCCCACAACCACATAATTCCATTCTGACCCCCATCTTGGGAGATCTTGTCCCATGGCCCACCTCCACCCCTCTCTCTGTCCAGGGTTGCCTTTCTCTTTGTCTTCATTCATTCACTCATTCATTCATTCACTAAATACTTATCTCAATAAGTTTTCCTCTACTGAATTCAGGGAAATGTACTAGATAGTGGGGAAAAAAGCTGAGAACAAGCAGAAACAATTGCTGTCTTCATGAAGCTTGCATTCTAGAGGTGGAAATGAACGTTACATTACTAATTACATGTATAAGCATGCAATTACCATAATGATACATGAAGAAGGAGTATAGGCTTCTATGAGCTCTCAAAAGAGGGGACCTGACCCTGGCCAGGGGATCAGATGAACCTTCCAGAGGAAGTGGCCTTTGCAGTGAAGTATGAAGAAAGAGTAGTATTACAGCAAGTGGCAAGATTCTTTCTGGGAGTAGGAACAGCATACAAAAGCCCTGAAGGTGAGATACTTTTGAAGAAATAAAGGAAAACTGTTGCATCTGGGCCTGAAAGTAAAGAGAGGCCTTGCTGGGGAAAACGATGGGGAGAGAGGCAGAGGAGGGATCAGGAACATTTAGGATCACAATCTTTATCTTAAGAGCCAAGGAAAGCTGATGTAGAGTTTTAAGGATAGAACTGTGAGTGAATTGGAGGTACAGCAGAGGTGTCTGGAGGCCCCAAACCTTTTCAGTGGTCCAGAGGACAGGGAGGGCAGTCCTGTAGTCAGAAAGTGAGCTATAGAGAGACGTGAACAGGCTTGTACATATCTATGTACAAAGTACAATGGACAAGATTAGTGCCAGATTGGATACAGGTGAGAGAGAGAGGAAGGCATTTTGCCTTGACCAATTGGGTGGATGGAGCAATTCATTAAAGCAGGCAAAAGTGAAGGAGACCCATGTGTGGAGAGGAAAGTCGAAATTTTAGTTTGGAGATGGAGTTTTTAGAAACTTATAAACATCCAAGTGGATATGCAGGTGGACGTGGGGCTCTGGAGCTCGGAGAAAAGATCTGTGCTGAATAAAAATAAATTTAAGAGTTGTTGGCATGTTGGCATGACTTTGAAGCCAATGGGAACGTATTCAAATGCTTAGGAAATTGGCAATGGAACATCGACCTAAATGTAAAATCTAAAACTATGAAATATCTAGAAGAAAAGATAGAGAAAATTACAGCAAACTTGGGTAAGCAAAGATTTCTTATCACATGAAAGGCATAAACTGTAAAACAAGGTATTGATCAATTGAAATTTATCAAAATTAAAAGCTTTCGCTCTTCAAAGGATTCCATTTAAAAATGAAAAATCAGGAAGAAAACATTTGAGATTTTATCTATATGTATATCATCTATATCTATATATCTGACAAAGGGCTTGTACCCACCCAAGTAAGAAATAGTCAAAAGACTTTAATGGACACCACACAAAAGAAGATATATAAATGCCACTAAGAGGTGCGGAAGTGGGTGTGCAGGCAGTTAGCTTGGAGCTGGTGAGAGATGGCAGTCCGAGGGGCAGAGGAATCAAGGCCACTTCTTTGGGCCCAACTCGTCCCTTCGTCTGATTTGCACAGCTCAGGTACAGCGAGGCAGGATGAAGCTGCCTCCCTCATGAAGGCTCCCCCGGAGGCTTCAGCCCACTTTATTTCTCAGTTCCATACAACTATCTAAACTAAATGACACTCCCGTGCCCCATCCCATCAGAGAATGCCTGTAGGTTGCTATACTACACTTTGTTTACTTAGTCTATCAACATGCAGTGCTCTCTTTGTTTACAAATTGTTTTGTGTAGGTGCTTCTGGTTTTTCCCAGTGGGACTGTTGTTTTGCTACTGGTTATTGAATTTTTTTTGCATAAGTTAAGCATTTTACAAATATTGTACGTACTGAATACTTTTAACAGCCTATGAAGTAAATATTATTAATTTCAGTTTATGGGGAAGACACTAAGGCTAAGCGAAATCAAGTAACTTCCCAAAACAGTAGGACAGGATTTGAACTACGGTCTCTATGAGTTCTGAGTTCTCCGTTCTTTCTGAGTTCTGAAGGCTGTTCGTAAGCCCTGGAGACAGGGCCTCCTTCCAGCTGGGGCCAAGTTTTTTACTTATTTTGCACACCTTTGTGACTGGTGTGGTGTTAAGCACATGGCAGATACTAAACAAATAGTGATTTGGCTCATTGATTGATTCCCTCAACTAATATTTTTATGCTTTGAAATAGCAACCAAGAGACTCTTAAGGGGCTTTAAGAATGTCAATTATTAGATACGTGTCATCCTTGCCAGAGCAGATGAAGGAATTAATTAAAGGCTCCAGGCTTTTCGTCCCCGCCTTGGTGAGAGCAGAGAACGCCGAGTAGCTTCCTCCTTTCAGCTCACTCCAGCTGCCTTTCCGCCTCCTCCGGGACTTCTCTTTCCTTCAAGAGAAGCCACAGGAATGTCAGGGGATTGACTGGTCACCTTGACCCAGATCCAATGTAGGAACTTCCATCACACCCATGACCCTATAAGGAATTCTAGAGCAGGGAGTGGTGACTAAAGCCACTGCTTGGTCTTTTTTCTTCTGATTGCAAAGTGACAAATCCCAAATGTGACTACAAACAGATAATAAGTACCTTACAAATAAAGCTCCCTGGCGCTGCTTAATCACCTAATCCCTCTCCCCACCAATCCCTGCCCCCCAGGCTTCCCACTACCTTCTTTCTTTCTTCCTGGCTCTCTAAAGCCCAAACAAGTCTCCATTACAATTGCTTACCTAAAAGATTTCCTTGGTTGTTGTAAAAGGCATTCTGTTAGAAATATACTGGAATAGATTCCAATTATGTGGCCTTGATTTTTGTATAATTTAGGGTGAGTCACTGTTCTTTGATGAATCAGTGCGGGGATAAAAATTCATTCATGAATTAAGGTTTCCAAGGATTCTTGAGGACTGAGAGTGAGATTCTTGCCCAGAAGGTAGAGAGGCTCTTTTCTTCCACATTTCAGACTTTATATTCAGTGAACGGCACAAGAGTAGGCGGGACTGAAGGGATTGTATAAGTGAGTACAGAAAGCTTTTGCTGATCTAATTTACTCTTAAAACAGCCTTCTGCATGGTTGAAGGAATCCCTGTTCTCTTTAAAGCCTTTCTATCTTGGCTGCATTTGCAGGGGGAAAAAAGCTTCTCTTAATGTATCAGGGGAAGCCAGGGATGTGATGAAGGTGCTTGGGTGAGAGAGGAGGCTAAAAAAAGTTATAGTGGAAGAGGTCAGAGCCAGAATTGTTATTTAAATATTGAATACCCCAAATTTGCTACAAGTTGCTTATAAACATTCACAGAAGTCAACGCCCTTTTCCTCTGGAAGCTTTCATTATAAGGAAGCCTCCTGCACACGACCACTGGCACCTTGGGTGGGTGGGTGTGTGTGTGTGTTTGTGTGTGTGTCTTAGAAACAAGCGTCTTTTTATAGCATGGCTTAAGTATCCCTCTTTCCCAACTGTTTGCATATGGTGGTAACTGCATACACTACTTACATCCCATTTCCACTACTGAATCAGAATCTCCAAGGGAGGAGGAGCCTGGGAATCTCTTTAATAATACACCCCAGATGACTCCCGTGATGGGCCGAGCACGGGAAACAGGAATTAGGTGGTTTATTGTGCATATGTACCACACGGAGATCTAGTCGAATCCAGATTCTGTTTCAGTAGGTCCGGGATGGAACTGAAAATCTGCATGTGTAGCAAGCTCCCCAGGCGATGCTGGTGCTGCTCCGACCACTTTGCTTAGCAATGGTCTAAAGGGAAGGCAGTGAACGTCCACACGCAGGTCCTGACTGGGGCTAGAGGCGAGAATAATTAGAGAGGGACCGAGTGGACCTCCTACTCTCCTTGCTCATCTAATGAGTGATGGTAGAAACGGTTCTCGATTCTTGAGAAGGCCAGCAAGGCCCTCCAGGGTGGTAATTTCCCAGTATACTCACCAAGTTCTAGATCAGACCTTCAGTTTTGCAAGACAAGACATGCTCAGGACTCAGGCAAACCCACTCCCAAAAAGCATATATAAGTCATTTATGCTAATTTTTAAATGCCCAACAAAACATATAATGGTTAGAATCCTTTCTTTGGCCACACACGTGTTCTCTGCCTACAGGCGGATCCACATGGGCAGCTAAAACTCAGATCAGCAGCAGGTGGCTTGGCCAGCAGACCTCCAGAAGCGTCCACGGAGTGATTTCAGTGGCCTCTCACATTGCCAGGGGGACACACCTTAAGTCATGACTCAATCAGCCTGGCCTGCCTTTCCTGCTCCTGTTCTTGCTTCTCTTAAAGTGTTTGAGTTCCATTCATTCCTTTGTCCCTCAAACATGAAACCCTTGTAAGCCCCAGGCACCATACTGGGCACTGAGTCACAGAAACGTTAGTGAAAACTGAGACCTGCACCTCCTGATTTGCATCTGGGAGCTATTCTATCTATTGTTGAAAAATAATTTTTAATTAAAAATTTAATAGTGGTAAAATACACATAAAATTTACCATCTTAAGCATTTTTAAGTGCACAGTTCAGTTGTGTTAAGTACATGTAGGGTGTTGTACACCCATTACCAACTATCCATCTCCAAAATTTTTCGTCCTCCCCAATCCCCCTACCCCCAGTGCCTGGCAACCACTATTCTACTTTCTGTCTCTATGAATCTGACTACTCTAGATACTCCTATATAAGTGGAATCATATAGTATTTGTCCTTTCGTGGCTTACTGCACTTAGTATAATGTCCTCAAGATCTGTCTCTGATGTAGCATGTGTCAGAATTCCTTTCCTTTTAAAGGCTGGATAATATTCCATTGTATCCTTTTTTAAAAATTTATTTTATTTTTGGCTCTGTTGGGTCTTGGTTGCTGCACACGGGCTCTCTCTAGTTGCGGCGAGCGGGGGCTAGTCTTCATTGTGGTGCACAGGCTCCTCATTGTGGTGGCTTCTTTTGTTGCAGAGCATGGGCTCTAGGCTCATGGGCTTCAGTAGTTGCAGCACATGGGCTCAGTAGTTGTGGCTCATGGGCTCTAGAGCACAGGCTCAGTAGTTGTGGTGCACAGGCTTAGTTGCTCCGCAGCATGTGGGATCTTCCTTGCACAGGGATGGAACCCATGTCGCCTGCATTGGCAGGCAGATTCTTAACAACTGCACCACCAGGGACGCCCTCCATTGTATCTTTATACCACATTTTATTAATCCATTCATCTGTCAATGGACATTTAAGTTGCTTCCACATTTTTGGCTATTGTGAGTAGTGCTGCTATGAACACATTTGTACATATATCTTTGCGGCCTACTTTCAAGTCTTTTGGGTACATACCCAGAAGTGGAATTGTTGGATCATGTGGTAATTCTATTTTTAATTTGTTGAGGAACCACCATTCTATTGCCTTGGTGGTTGCATCATTTTCATTCCCATCAACAGTGCGCAAGTATTCCAACATCCTTGCCAATACTTTTGCCTCTTACTTCAAGCAACTTCCTTAGCTATAATCTGGGCCACTGCCCCAGTCTCTAAAGCTAACTCCCACATTTTCTAAAAAGTCCAAGGACATCAGCCTATGATGAACTCACCTCATTTTTCTCTGAGACCCCTCCTGTTTTCCCTCGATGATGAGTATCTCATTCTCTAATCACCTCCAGTTACTCCAAGTCATGTTCTCTGCTCATTGGTTTTTTTACCTAGCAGTAAAAGCAATTTGCATTTGTTGTAACTTGTTTGACAGAGTAAGAAAAGCAAGAAGTGTGCAGACAAAAAGGGATCTAATGCCCAAAGCTTGATTCCTGACCTGAGAACTCTGTACATGGAGAAAAAAGTCCTGTTGCCCCAGAACACTGTCTCTGGTGGAAGCTTACTAAGGGCCTCTGCACCATCTAGTTGGACAGCCGCAGTCACCCTGGAGAGCACTGACCCCAAACATCATCAGCTGAGGAGAGATGCTTCTCAGAAGAGACATGGCTCTGGGAGTGCTAACCATAAATTGTAGCAAACCAGAATTCATTAGTTCAGGGTATTGCTATAGAAGTCTGTGTGAGTTTTAGTACAACGTCTGCAGCCATTGACATTACACAAGGGCCGGTTGTTCTTCCATATCCACTCACCCCATGGTGGCTGCCAGCAAATAGTCCCCCTGGGGCTGCTGCTGGCTGCCAAACCAAACAAACATTACTTTTTTTTTTCCAATTAATCTGCCTCCTTTTGAGTTTGAAATCTTCTTGACCTTTCATTGTGTGCTCTTTAGGGATGCTATAGAAACCCTTGGCTGCCTTATGTTATAGAAAGAGCTGAGCAGTACTGTGGTTGGCCTCTTGGAATGATGCTTTCTCTGCCATCGCCTGAACGCTCTGATGCGTGACAAGGCCTCTGCTGTCCCTGGCTTGCCCTGCACCCACTTATCAGCATGAGGCAACTCCCTGCATCCCCAGCCACCATTAATGGCACAGGCAGCAAAGGGCTCAGTTCCAATGTCCTTTCAAGCTCTTCCACCCAGAATGGAATTTCAATCCTGTCAGCAGTGCCTGACCCAACACAGATCTCCCCCCAAGCTCATAAGAACCGGAGGGGAACTAGAAGTTCTGGCAGGAAGGAGACTTTTCGGACATTTAAAACAACTTCCAGCTGGTATTTGAAGTCCCTGCCAAGTGGTTGTCAGTCTATTTGAACTTCTGTGACAGGGAACTCACTGCCCCCAAGACAGTTCAGTCGTCTCCAGACAGCACTTTTGTTCTGGAGCTGTCAATGCCTCAAGCGTCTACTAGAAGGAACTGGCATATACGCAGGGAGAACAACCCCTTCCCAGCTCTGGGGTAAGAACAGGACCCTGAACACCCTTTCCCTTCCCGATAGTCCTAGGAAGCTATGCTGAGGACTGTGTGAGGCCTGGCTGCCCCAGATGGTTATAAAACTGCCATCAGTGTGTATCGTCCAGTAGGGAATTCATCAGCCTTCCTGTCCTGAGAACCAGAGAGCATCCCAGCTGCTCCCAAGTTATGCCTCATGGAGAGGCCCCAAAGCTTTTATAGTTACTCTCAGCCCAGCTGGCTTCCCTTACCGTGGTCCAATTACTAACCACTCCCCAATGGGAACCACATTTTCCTCCATAATCCTAATAGCTGGACACCTGGGGTGTCCGCAGACCATGAGCAGCCTGGGGTCTCTGCCCTACTTCCAGCCTTCATCACCTCTTGTCTTGACCACTACAGTCACCCTGGACTCACCTCTCTGCCTCTAGGCTCCTTGCCTCCTCTCTCCACCCAGTTGTCAAAACACCCTTCTATTATAAAATGCCCATCTGACTGTGTCATTCTGCTCAGCATCAGGGCATCCATCTCCTATGAGATCAAGCCCAATCTTACCGCTGAGGCTCGAGGTCACTCGGGTTCTCCAGGTTAGTCCACCCCGGCTGCTTCCCCCACTCCATCTCAGGAAGGGGCCCATCATCCCAGCAGTACCCAAGGCTGCGATTCTTCCTTGTCTCCTCCTTCACCCCTCACCCATATCCACTCTGAGAGCAAGTCCCACCCATTCTACCTACAAAATATATGTTTAGTCACTTAACCCCACTCTCCCACCACTCTGGTCCAAGCCACCATCATCTTTCACCCGGATGACAGCAGTAGCCACCTAACTGGCCTTCCTACTTCCACTTTTGCTCCCTTCTAATTCATTCTCTACATAACAGTCAAAATAAACTTTAAAAATGTAATTCAGGGACTTCCCTTATGGTCCAGTGGTTAGGGCTTCGTGCTTCTGCACATCATTTCACCATAAAGCATTTGAATGGCTTCTCAGTGGTCTTAGAATAAAATCTTGATCAAAAGCCCTGTATGACCTGGCTTTGCCCACATATCTGACCACCTCTCATACTATTCTCCACAGTCACTGTCCATCTGTCTCTACCAACCACAGACCCTTTGCACTTCCTACTCCCCCAGCATGGAACTATACTCTATACTCTCATCTGCTGCTCATCCTTTAGGTCTCAGCTGAAACATCACCACCTCTGGAATGCTTGCTATGACCTGTTTTTCTCTATTGGACCACCTTGTTTAGTTCATTTTAGCACTACTCACAATCTATAACTAATTAGTGTACTCAGTTCCTTTCTATTGTCTAACTCCCTTACTAGAAAGAAAGCTCCATGAGGGCAAGGAGCTCTCTCTCTCTCATTATATCCACTGGATCAACTGCATCAAACACAGTTCATAGCATGTGATAGGTTCTCTATAAATTTTGTCCACTGGATGCTAAATGAATCCAGCCCCTGCTGCTTCTTCAGTCTTTCCACTCCTCACCATTGCACCCACATTCCAGCCAGGCTGATTGGAATTCCCTGGAGATTCATGCTGCTTTCCATCTGTGTCTTTGCGCATGGCCCTGGGCTGGGGTTCTTGATGCACTATATCTATCTAGCAAGCTCCTCTGATTAAAAAATCATCTCTTCTCCAAAGCCTTTCCAGCCTCACCAAGCAAAGTTGACTAGACCTCCACGTGCCACGGTATAGGGCCCATGCCTCTATTCTTGCTCTTGGCAACTTGGTTGTAATGATTCATTTTCATATCTGTATCCTCTGTAAACCCTGATATCCCTGAGGAAATAGAGCATGTCTCTATCTCCCCAACTTTCATCCACAATCAGGTACAGAAACTGGAACATGTTTGTTGCTCAACAGAAACTTGTTAAAAAGATGACTGAATGAAGTGGAAGAGCAGTCCCTGCATGTAAATTCAATAGGCCAGATTACTAACCACAGCCCCCTGGTGATTGGGTAACTCATAATGCCACTTTGTGTTTCAATTTCATCACCTGTAAATTGGGAATAATAAATCATTACCTCTCTAAGGTTAGTTTAAGAATAAAATAAAACAGTAAATACAAGAACAGTTTGAAAAATATAAACTCATTCATTTCAAAAATATTTATTGAGTCCTTCCTTAGTGCTAAGGCACTCAAGTTACAAATATGGGGACTTCCCTGGTGGCACAGTGCTTAAGAATCCGCCTGCCAGTGCAGGGGACGCAGATTCAATCCCTGGTCCAGGAAGATCCCACATGCTGTGTAGTAACAAGCCCATGAGCCACAACTGCTGAAGCCCACATGCCTAGAGCCTGTGCTCCACAGCAAGAGAAGCCACCACACTGAGAAGCCCATGCACCACAGTGAAGAGTAGCCCCGGCTCACCACAACTAGAGAAAGCTCATGTGCAGCAACGAAAATCCAGCACAGCCAAAAATAAATACGTAAAAATTAATTAATTAATTAACTTATTAATGTTGTTAAAAGTTACAAATATGGAGACATGATCCTTTAAAGGGTTCTACTTCTTCAAGATGGCATTAGCCACCCACCATAAAGACATGTCTACCTCTTACTGACTTGGTTCTTGGTCTGCTGCATCTTTGCATTAACCCTTTGGTTCTGGATTCACTGCCTACCTGTGTAGTCTAATTTTACTGAAAGTCTCTGCATGCTTTCCAGTTATAATCACGGCTGAAAGATTCCCTTACCAATCCTGGTTCCACTTCAGGAAAACTGTCAGCAGTACACACAGCACCAGGCCCATCCATCTGTGTAAGAGATAATGTAATTCTAAGACAATATTTAACATTGTGAGACGAGGCATAAACTCAATATGTTTTCAGGCAGAATAGAAAAAAATATGTGCCTCATCTCATTAATCACAATAAGAATGAGGGTTGGGGCAGATACCCAGGCTGGTGCTATTCCCTTCAAGTTAATCTGTCTTAATACTAGGCCCTGGATAAAAAGAATGCCCATGCTGTTGTTCTGCTTGCTCAATGGCAATTTACATTGGGGGAGCGCAAGATTTATGCAGTAACAAGAACCTCTCAGTAATAAAAACTTGAGTGATCCATGCTGTGCTTGGAGGAACTTCTACTGCAAACACTCTCTAAGGATGAAACTTCAAGAGAAGGATTTCAGGGTAGGTATTTATAAATCTGATCTATTCACAAGTGCTTATTGGGTTCATTCATTCACTCATTCAACAAATATTTACTGGGCACTGACTCTTTCAAGAGGCTCTATAAAGGGTTTGAAGCTGCCAAAGAGAGCAGATATGGTCTGTAACCTCGAGGGATCCCCATTTGGGGATATGCAACTCATACCCAATAATGATGGTGCCACGTGGACTGCCAGCTCCTGTGTACACCAGTGCCTCTCACTGGCACAGAAGAGCTCATTAAAAATCTGTGATGTGTCCATCAACAGATGGTACATACATGGATAAGATGTGGTACATACATGCAACAGAAGGAAGGAAGTTCTGACACAAGCTACAACCTAGACAAACCTTGAAAACATGCTCAGTGAAATAAGTCAGTCACGAAAGTACAAATACTATATGAGTCCACTTATATGAGAAACCTAAGGAGGTCAGGTTCATAGAGACAGAAAGTAGAATGGTGGCTGTCAGAAGCTGGGGGTAGGAGGGGATGGGGAGCTATTGTTTAATGGGTGTAGAGTTTCAGTTTTGCAAGATGAAAAATGTTCTGGAGACTTATGGCAATGATAGTTGTAGATGAAAGTGAATGTTCTTAATGCCAGTGAACTGTGCACTAAAAAATGGTTAAGATGCTAAATTTTATGCTGTGTATATTTTACCACCACCACCACCACCACAACAACAACAAATTTTAAAGGGCTGTCAGGATGTCCAGAGAGAGCTTGAGGCTGGAGATGAGATGGAGTGTTTCACAGAGATGGGATCACTGGAAGGACATGTGCTTTCCCAGGGAGGGAGGAAGAAGAGAGCATAGAATTGTGCTGAGGACACACTCCAGGGGGTCAAGGAAAGGAGGCCGAGGGAAGTGTGGTCAGAATTTGCAGGAGCAGCAGGCCAGTTAGGGACATGGAAGTGAATGATCAGAGAGTTCCAAGGAGATCCTTTCAGAGCATGACAGCCGTTGACCAAAGCCTTTGCATTAGACAAGTAAGAGGTAACAGGCAACCCCTAGGAGAGCTTCTTCAGAGAACTGTGCATGTGGCAATGAGGCTGCAAAAGGGTAAATACCAAGTGAATGGACAGTAGACACTGAAGTTTGATAGTAAAGGAGGGAGAACGAGGGCAGAAACTTGAAGAAATCAGTGGATGGGAGAGAAGAAGGATTTAGCAAGGGACAAAGGGATTGAAAGAAAAGGAGAGATGTTCTAGAAGGACCTGGAATGGTTGGAAGGATGCTTTGGGGTATTCCATCTCCCTTTGAAACAAGAGGGCAGGATAAGGAGATGGAGGAGGTACCAGGAAGAAATAAGGCAGAGAGGAGGGAGCCGAAGGGCTCCTATCTACTCGGGGAAACAGGAAGAAAGGCCGAGTGCTGACAGTGAGAAGATGCGAATATGCCAGAAAAGAGCTGAGAGTTTGGAGACGGTGTTACAGGGGATGTGGACAGGCATGGAGCCAGCTGAGATCAGAGCCCCTGTGTGTGTGGGGAGCTCAGCGATGCTCGGCTCCTGGTAGCCTGACCGAAGAGAGCACATGGAACATTTCCCAGCTGGGAAGACAGAGTCAGAAGCAGGCCAGAGAGACGGGCTTCCCAGGATGGCCAAGAGCACAGATAAAACCAACGTCCATGAGGTCTGGGCTGGATGACAAGGAAATCAGGATCTAAAGGAGCTAGGAGGGTGTGAAGTCAGGGACTAGGGTTCATGATGAGAGTGAGGAGATGGTTCTGGAAGAAAGAGAAGGAACTTTGGAGCAGCTGTGTGGGAGGGCAGCATCCGGGTGAGTGGTGCTGACAGGGAGTGGACACCATCCAAGTACAGGAACTGAGAGGTCTGTGACTCATGGGATGTTGAAATGTCTCCAGGGACAGTGACAGGGTAATGAGGTGGTAACAAGTGTTAGAAGAATGAGAACACCAGCCACTGGGGAGGGAAGGTGATGTGAAGAAGAAAGGTTACTTGGCTGGCAAGGACAAGAAGAGGAAGAGCTTGTTGAAAGACAGAGGCACCACTGTGGGGGGATGGGAGCTGAGGGTACCACAAGACCCAGTCAGTCAGTCAGGAAGAAATGGGTGGGGGGCAGGAATCGACTTCCACTGAAGGGGGTTCACTGTGGGAAAAGCTGAGGCCACCCATGAAGAAAGGAGAAGGTGCTGGAGTTTGCAATTTATAGCTTGAGCAATAGTTATGAATGAGCGGGATGAGGAGTCAGGCTAGAGGGACTAGAGTCCAGACAAGGACTTAGATGTGGGTGAGGAAAGCGTTCAAACTCCAAGTGTCTGTGAAACTAGTGAGCCCTCAACCTGATGGAGAAGACCCCCGGGAAGGAGGTCCAGAGCAGTACTCAGGGGGCGGCTTCTCAAGTGCCACAAATCCAGGTGACAAGCATACGTGTTGGGACTGGAGGACTCCTTCTAATGTGCAGGCCTGCCAGTCAGGACACCAGACTTCTTATTCCAATTGCCACCAGCCAGCTTTATGAACCTAACTAATAAACGTTCGTTTGTTTGTTGATTGGTTGGTTTGAGGGTGAGAGGAGTTACTCTGAGTCTTGGACTCCTTTTCTGCAAAATGGGAGTGTTTGGAATAGGTGATCTTCCAGCTTCAAATGCTGTGATGCTGTGATGCTGTGAATCTGTGTCCTTGGTCTCTTCATGCCACCGTTTCTGCCTGTGTTCAATTATAACTATCCAACCCCACACTCTCTCCACTGGTGGGAGGGATAGACGCTCATTAGGAAAAAGTAGAAGCCCTTGGCTGAATAATAATATCATTACACTTTTATTCCGGGTGGTTGTGAGCACAAACAACTTCTTCTTCCAAATTAGAAACAACCCCCCAGCTCTTGGAAGACAAATGAGCAGAAGGCCAAGGCTTGGCAAGTGGAGCCAGGCTGCACTGGGGGCCCCTCTTCCCCTCAGCAGGATGCCCCAGCACAGGCCCCAGCCGGCACCACTGCGGCTGATTTTGAGTCTTGTGACGACATTGAGGGCAAGTCAGCACTCCCATTTTACAGACGAGGAAATCAAAAGCCAGAAAACTTCAGTAATTTCCCCTACAGCTTGTGGCCCTTCACACACATACGCCAACTCTACCAGCTTTGGATTCCTGAAAAGGGTCACGTTTCAAAACTCTTCTGTTTTTTGTGTATTTTATATCAATGAGTATTTCCTTGCCTAAATAGCTTAACACTGCATGGATATCTCCTCCCCCACACCCCCTTCAACCCAGTCACCATGCCTCCCCTTCCAAACCATATTTGGACATTAATCCTATCACCCACAGTCAAAACGCCATCTAATCTGGAAGGAATATGGCTGCGATATTAGGAGAGCAGAGAATAAATCCTGAAACCCATAACTCTTTATCCTCCTCTCAGCTCCTATATGCACTTACTGAAATGCATTTGGCCAAATGAGAAGAGGGGAAAGAGAAATGAATCCTAAGGAAGTTAATAGTAATGGCATAAAGAAATTGTATTTTGACTTATACTATTATTACTTATTGTAAATGATAGTATTATAAAGATCTCAGGCGCTGTCAATTAGTTCTGTGTTTTTTGGATTTAAGAAGAGAGAAAATAATTTAAATTTACTTTTTGGACCAGGAGAGTAATAATCATTTCATGACTATGTATATTCATTTTCTTAGCCTCAGATGAAAAAGGTGACCAGGGACTAGTTAGAACAAATGATCATGCTTTATTTGTCAAGGCGCCCTACGTGACCAAAACAATATGGCTTATGAAGTTCCCATGAGAGCAGAGCATTGAACCTAAATGGAAGAAAAAGATTCTGCCATCAAGGGATTTGACCTTGTGGTGGGAATATAGGGCCTAGATACCCAAAAGAGTTATAATTAGTTTTGCAAAGGCTTACAAATCACCTGCAAGTGTTGATTAGTAGTGAGCAACAGCGTGTGGGTCTGTGCAGAGCTTTTAGAGGAGAGAAGGTCCCTGAATGAGCAGAGGTCAGTGAGGACATGCATAGAGCTGGGAGCCCAGGTCACTCTGGGTCACAAACACAATGTCTGACACAGACCCAGCTTTGTTCATATTCGATCAATGTTTGAGGCAGAGCATATGTTGGTGGCGAGGCGGGCGCCAGGTGTTGCCAGTAGAAGGAATGGTATGCAGAGCTGTAGACAACATTCCCAGAGCTCTGGTGGAAGTTTTGTGTTCTCCTGTGACAACAATATCATTGTGTTCCAGGCACTGTAGATTCATCATCTTGAAGTCCTTACAACCACCCTTTCACGCAGTGATGGCAAATGGTTGTCAGCCAACACGCCAACCCCGATTGGTTGTTAGTAGTTGCTTGGGGCATCAGGTGGATGGCATCCAGGCTTGGTGAGAAAAGGAGTCCTGATGAGCTCTGGGGTGTACCATGGGCAGAGAGTGATGTGGTACCCACAAATATTTGCCATCTCTATTCTAAGAGATGCCCACTGATTAGATTAGGAAACCAAGGTTAAGGTAAAGAACTTTCATAAACTCATATAGTTGCTTTTTGTGAAGCTAGGGAAGGGTCCTAGTAGGAAAAGGAATCCCTTTTTCAAGACATTTTACTTTCATCTGTTGTAAAATTGTCGTAATATAACTACTTTAACAGAGCAAGCTACTCTACTACCATCTCCTGGAAAATTGTCATTAAAAAAATAAAGATCTACAGCATCTGTGTTATGAATGCCTTAGATGTGGCATCCTTGTACAGGACACAGCCTGCACAGCTATACATGATGACCCTGAACCAGGGTCAACGAACCAGAGTCATTGAATCAAGATGATCTGTATTGGTTCCACTACCTCACACTGCCTCAATGAAAAAGTGAGGCAGTTGTAGAGAAAGGCAGTAAGGTTTTAGAGGGCCTTAAAATTTTGCCTAAAGAGCTTGAATCTGATGTAATAGGTAATGTGCAAAAGGGCTGTTTATACACATATGCTCTCCTCACATCAGACATTTATAGGTTGAGTACTTATAGTGTTTCGCATTTTGTGAAGCATATTACACTTTTTAAAATACTTCAAATAAGTTATTTTGTTTGATCCCTACAAGCGGAACTACAGTAGATTCCTGAGCAAGGACTCATCGTCAGTTGTGGGGGGAAGTGGGGCGTAGATCTCAGAGCAGAAATTGTATAAAGCTTCCCTCTTTTAAAAAAGGATGTGCTCCTTTCCTCAACTAGGTGTGTATTCTCTTAACTGAAACTGAAATGCGCGTTTCATTATTTAACTCATCAGCATCTCGCGTAGGCTTGCTAAATCATAGCTCCATTCATTGGATGTGCCAGCATAATTAATTACCCTATGAATCCTCCTGACAGCATTTTCCAGGACTGAGAAAAAAAAAAGACTAAACATAAGAAAACAGGAAAATCTGGGTCAACTTTCTATATATTCATCATGGGCTCTTTCCATTTGAGTCCTGACTTTCTGTAGTTGAGTGACCTTGAGCAAGTCACCTCCTGAGTTTCCTCCTCTTAAAAATGAGAAGGTGGGTACAGATGATCTTTTCATTATTCAGAGTGGCAGGAGGAAAGAGATGGCATGTTCAAATTTAGATAATCTGAGATGAGTTTAAGAGAGAAGATTCTTGATAAAGGTGTGGACAGAGTAAGGGAACCACCAGGGTTAGTGCAGTAGCCCAGGGCCAGTAACCACAGGCCATTTTTACCCCGGTCCTGAAGGGGAAGGGGAGCACAGTTACCAGAATCCAGAGGGAGGGAGTTGTGGAGAGAAGGCTGCCTGGAGAAGGGCAGTGACCTTTGTTGAGGGACAGACTGGCGTGCCACAGCAAAGCAAGTAGAGAAGTAAATTCCCCAATGCTACTCTCCTTCCTCCCTCCCTCTAATCTCCTGTGATGCTCCCCATTGGCCAAACCCAACTAGAAGACAGAAAGCAAGGGAGCTGGGATGCACTCCATGCAACTCAGCCTCCTGCAACACAAAGCAGGGAGGAGAAGGGCAGAGAGGGAATCTGGCGAGAGGCAGGAGATTCCCAGCACCTGCCTGAATTCCACCCAATATGAACATACTCAGTGTACATCAAACACCCTGTCCTCTTAAGCATGCCAAATGGAAACATGTTAGAAGAATTTTGTTTTTATTTTTTTTTTAGTAGAAAATGTGCTGGCAACGTAGGGGAACATGGCATAAAGCATGGAGTCTGACATAGTAGGTGAGCAGAATACACTTACAGAATGAATAAATACGTGAAAGAAAGGAAATAGCCCCATCTGAGGTCTAACAGTGAAGAGCTATGACTCTGTATACAAGCACGTGTGTGCGTGCACGCACACACACACACGCGCGCAAGTGCACGGATAGTCTCTAAAGAGCTTTGAGCTTCTCACAGTAGCATGGAATTTACTGGGCCGTGAGTCAGCTCTGAGATTCCAGCCTTGAGACAGAATTATAGAGGCCCCCGAAAGGTGCGTTGTTATGCTATGTCGCAAGGCTGGGCAGACCTGGAATCCCAGGATTTTAGGTCTTGGAAGGACTTGAGGGAACACCTCGTTCAGCCTGCCCCTTTCTATTGCAGGGTGGGTTCTGTGAGCTGCAGAAAGGCCTAACTGTCAGATACCCACCTGGATGGGGCAGAGCCTGTGTTGAAGCCATGCCCAGCCCCCACTTCCCCACCAGCCCCCTTTAGGACTCAATGCCTCACTCCAACGTGGCAGGCCTCGTGAGTGTAGGAAAGGTTGCTGGTTTAAAAACCTTAAGATCTTAAAAGACCTCAGAGCCCCAAACTCCGTGGGTTTTCTAAAACACCCTTTGTTTTGCCAAGCTCTCTGCAATACTAGCATTCACCTCTCATCATGATTTTCCCACAGCTTCTGCCCAAGTTGTCTTAACTGCACTCTCCCTCACCATTAACAGAGCTCCTGAAGTGGACTAATACCAGGTCTGAAGACCTAAAGCCTTGGGCTGTTCCTGATAATAATATCACTACAAATAATAATAAAATTGGCCATTTATTCAGCACCTTCTGAGCACCAAGCTCTGATCCAATCTCACATTCCTTATCTCAGCTAACCCTCCCCAGACCTATTGAGTTGGGGATTCTGCTTCTTATTGCTCATTTGAGGACACTGGGGCAATTCCCCCAGACACTGAGCACCCTGCCTGCCAAGTTAGCGGGAGACTCAGTGTATCTCTCTGCACTCAGCCTGCTGTCTCCCCTCTGCTCTGCTAGAATCAAAGACCTTCAAGGGTAGGAAGAAGCTGCTACTTCACCGTGTTTAGGGACATGCAGTGATGGCCCTGCAAGGAGGGTTTCTGAGGGCTGTATCACTAACCGAGCCCCAAGGGCTCTGCGGGGTACTTCTCAGGGAGCCTTGCTCAGCCTCTTCACCACACGCACGTCCTAGACCTGGTGCTGGAGGATGGGGGAGCTAACATCATTGAGGGCCTGCTCTGTGCTTTGTGCTTCAAACAGGCCACATGACTTAATCCTCCCACAACCTTGTGCAGTAGGAATTATTATTCCCATTGTACAGATGAGGAAGCCGAGATTTACCAAAAGAGTAAAAAGTGAAGTCAGTTCTGTTTTGAAAGCAGATAGTCTTTTCACTACACACTGCTCCTTCAGATAATGAAAGAAAAAAAGGAAGACTGAAAAGTTTCAGAGATCATCTTGGTCAACCTGTCACTGATGCAGGGACCTCTTAGAAATGCAGCTCGTTCTATTATGGGACAACTGGAGAAAACATTCTCTGATATAATATGCCTTTGGCCTTGGCTGGGTTGGGGGACAGAATTTTAGAATGAGGGAAGACCAGGGCCTGAACCAGAGGACTCCCTGAAGAGCCCCTGAGGACTCTCTGAGGCAACTCTGGTGAAATTGCCAGAATCTCAGGAGTGAGCTACCCAAGTGGAGCCATTTGAAAATCTGATCAGCCAGCCTTCCAGTCTTCATGCCAGTGTTGGATAAAAACCTCCAAGAGGACAGGGCAGAGGACAGAGACATTAATCCGTACTCCCTTGCTGCTGAAACTCAAGTAACTGTAAATCCACTTAATAGTGTTATCAACTAATCCACATCTATCTTATTACTTGAAAGGATAGCAGGAAAGATTTCATCAAAAGCTGAAATGAGATGCATGTTCTCTTCTGCATTACTCCTCCAACCTGTGTCAAGCCTAACAGCAGAGAAGACGAAATTGGTTTGCATGTCGAATTCTGAGTATACCCTTGGTAGCTTTCCAGTGATCCCTGTGTTCTTTTCTAAATGCTCCCAAACCATCTGGTTAGATTAAAATTTGGCCAAGGATCTATGCCAGTATTCCCACTATGAAGTTGATTTTTTAATTCAGAACACTTACCTGCATCTAATCTGCAACAGGCATCTGTGTAACCAAGACAGCCTTGAGTTACCTCCGTGGCTTAGACAACCACACCCCTGATGTTACAACTGGTCTCAGAAATCACCTTTAAGAACCTTTATGAAGAGAAGGAAGTTCCCCCATCCATACACTCGGTCTCATTATTGTTAGCAGACCCACTGGACCAAAGTGAAGTCAACAAAGTTTCTGCTAAGTGCCTATGTTGTGCCAGACACAGAGCCAGGCCCTGAGAAGCTGGAACTGAGTAGGGCCCAGTCCAGGCCAAGGCAGAGTCTCACCCTAAGGCCCTGATCCTTTCTTCCCATTCCTCATGCTTTCTCCCACTCCTTGTAAGCCACTCTGACCTGAACCACCAAGGGCTTACTTACAGTGCTGTCTCTTCTCTCCTCAAGGGCAGGGACTGTAATTTATCTTTCCATCCCCAGCGGCAAGCTCCATATCTTCCATGGGAAAAACACTCACTACACACTTGTGACAAGGAGAACAGTGCTGTTGATGAGTTGGGGAAAGAAGACACAGCCTAGAGATAAATTAATTTCAGATTCAGAAGGAAGGGATTCCAGAGCGCATTAGCTATAGTGTTGCTGGGTAATATGACCGAGTATCATACAGATCCTGCAATGCTGTAACGTGGAATGGTAACCATGCACATTCTTCAAGTCAGGCCCAGGGTGGTATTTTTCATGATTAGCTTTTGATTAATCCTACTAGATTGATATTTCATTTACAGCCTATACATTTGTTCTTAAGGGTTTAACTGCTGTTATGTAAATGAATTTTCAGCATCCAGTTCACCTTTAAGGTATTTAAATTAAGTGTAATTAGTTAAGAACATTAGGCATCTATGAAAAAGTTGGTTTGTTCAGATGAGAAGGCGGCCTTGTCTCTTTCTTTTCCCTCATTTTGTGTTCCTCCCAGATCCTGGGTCCTGCATATCCCCTCCCTGTCTCCTCTCCTGCTGGCGCTAACTAATTTGTCAGTTAAAGAAGGATCCATGTTGAGTGAAAGTAACAACCTGTTTCATAAACAAGCTCAGCTGCTTCCAAGAGAAACCAGAGGGACTCATGCTCCTTGCTGAGATGCTCTGCTCCTCAATTTGTTGAATTGTTTTCCAGTTCTGATGGTATAATGTTGCTCACCATCTGTGTATTCAACATGAATTTTAGAATCAAAGCTCAGCTGTTGGATCTAGCAGATCAGGGAACTAAACTTACCTTTTCCTGCCCCCTGGATAAATATGCAGAAATGTTCCATTTTAATAATAGCATAGGGTGGATGGGGAGTAGAAAGAGCATGGACTTTTGAGGTAGGCAGGCTTGGCTTTCAGTCAGTCCAGTTCAGTTCATTCATTCAGTGAGTACTTATTGAGCCCATACCATGGACCCAGCCCTATTCTGGGCATTGGGGAGAAGTAAGTAGGTTACACAGGAAAGCTGCATTCCACAGGGACTTCGAACCTGTGCTCCATATATCTTACTAGCTGTGTAAGACATTGGATGTATTTCTTCAGTTCTCTAAAACTCAATTTCCTCACCCATAAAGTGGGAATATTAAGATTGTTCAAAAAATAAAATGATATTTATTAAGTATTTAATAAACAGAAGTTGTAATACTGGGTTCATGGCTCCTTGGAAGACTATGGATAGAAATGAAAAGCCTATGAACTTGGAGGGGGAAAATATTACATCTTTATTTTTAGTACTTGTGACAGAAATTTAGCATTTCTGCAATTATGAATGTAGGAAATAAATCTACTACTACTACTGTAGTGGTATATGTGATTTTGTCACAACTACAAAGCCCATTACTGCTGTTGCAGGCATCATGAAAAACTGTTTAAGCTCATAGCCTCTTCAAACTGACAGATGTTATTAGATCTGCCATGAGATACTGTTATTAAATATGTTAATAAAGAAGCATACAGATTATATCATAACTTTTTTATATATTGATAACCATATTTCAGTTTAATTGGTTTCCTTTGTAGTTCTATGTATTTTATTTTATGTGTTTGGAAACATGAGTCTAAGAAGGGGTCCACAGGCTTCACCAGACTGTCAGAGGGGTCCGTGACACACATGAAAAGGAAAGAACATCGACTTAGATGTTTAGATGGTATCTACTACAGCGGTTCTCAAACTTGAACTGTGTCGAAATCACCTGAAGGCTTTGTTAGAACACAAACTGTTGTCCCCTCCCCCCAAGTTTCTGACTCAGCAGGCCTGGGCTGAGGCCTCGGGTGAGGCCGATGCTGCCCAGGGACCACACTTTGAGAACCCTGACCTAGTATATAATAAGCATTAAATGTTTCTTCCCCACATTGACCTGACACATGAACAATTACAGGGCACTGGAGTGCTAGCAAATGATTCAGAGCAACACAGGAATACACCATCTGACTCTGCTAGCCAGGCCACGCTGCGCTTTAGCCCCTCTGCTGCCCATGGCCAAGGTCTTGTGACCCTACTGACTGTAAGCTCAGTCCCTTCCTTGCCTCTAGCTCCGATTCTGATTTAGGCAGGGGCAATTTAAGACGCTCTGAAAGTTCTGGGATTCCATGTCAAGTCATACTCATAGCCTGGCCAGCTCTAACCCTTTGTCCCTTGTCCCCAAGGATGATACCTGGTTTCTGCTTAATTTCATGGTACATGAATCCTTGACTCGTGCCCTACCCGCTGTTACACAAGTGCCTGCCTTCATGCTAGAGTTTGGAGGCCTAGTCTGGACAGTGCAATGACTGAGTCCCTGTTACCTCCTGGAATTCCTACCTTCCTTCGTTTTATGAGCATTGCCTGCTATCAGTCTTCTTTTCAATATGTTTCTCCCTTCTATGGGGCTACATCCTCTTCAAAACACCTGCATAGCCAGCTTTACTTGTTGCCATGTCCTTCAGATACAGATCCTGGGCCTTTGTCAGGCTCAGCACCTGAGAAAACTCCTCATTTTGGAATAAGCTTCTGGGGCCCAGGTTCTGCCTGCTTCAGTTAATCCATTCTTCTGGAGTTCACTGTGACACACCCTAGCATGCCAAAGATAGCACATTTGTCAGTGCTTTGTGATTTGGGGCAGGATCAAGCCCCAAGGGTTAACATAACATCTTTGGAAGTGCTTATGCTTGTGGAATATTTAGCTCAATTTATCATTTATTGAGCATCTATTAAGTGCTAGGTATCATGCCAAGCCTTAGGGATATAAAAGGGGAAAAAAACCTAAGATATGATCTTGTTTTGAGAAATGTACAGATAATATGAGATGTAAACTTATAAATAAATAATTGTGGTCTCTTTTCATCTCCTTTGCATATTCATTTGCATAGTTCTGCTCTAGTTAATAGTTCATCTCTAATTTTTCTTTAAGTGGAGTGTTTTGTTTTGTTGTTGTTGTTGTTTTACCCTGAAGATGACCTGAAGATCTCCTTTGGCAGGCTTCTAGTCCTTTGCTTTCTTCTCAGAGCTTGTAGACCCATTCACTACTCCAGTGATCCCAGTGATCATTGGTGTTGAGTTGGGGCTAATAAAGTGATATCCCTCTCTTTTGCTCCATGAAACAAAAGTCATGGGCTTGGACAAAGACCACAGCTTTCCCGATGGAAGAGGACCAGGCTGTGATCAAAGGTGATCAACTAACTTCACTTTCCTGCTAAGTCTACCTCATATTCCCACTTCTGATGCCCTCATCTCTCTTTGAAGATACACCATGCTTATGGGCCTCCACTGGATGTGAACAATGTGATGTTCTCCCCGTAGATCATCATCACCAAGTGAGAGATGGAGATCATGAGTAAATAATAAGGGAGAGAATGTTAGATGTCATTTTTTTTCCCATTCTTTGCTTTTTCAACCAACCTCAGCATAATTTATGAAATATGACCATGAAGGCTATCTGGGTTCTTAGTAGTAATATCCAACCTAAACCAACCCTGCAGCTCCAATGTGATCAGCCATGCTGGGGGAGCTGCTTGACATCCCCTGAATGAGTGCTGCTCTGCTGCAGTGCTGCTGAGATTAATTAGATGTTTAGGAGAGCTGGTGAGTCACCAGTGTTTGAGTGTCAGTTTAGGGAATGACCCCAGCATTCTTTGGAATAGAACAGTATGATGAAACACAACTTATATAACAGTAGGCACCTGGTAGGAGTATGGTGGCAGATTATCAAGGAGTAAATAGCAGGAACCTGTCAGTTGCCCAAAAAGCAGCCTCCAAAACTAAAAAAATGCAAAAAGTTTAATCATTTACATAGGCATATATTAATAGCACCTGTTTCGTGCGGAGAACTGTCCTGGGATTACCTAGACCTGCATATGAGGTGATCCCTGCTGCTATGAAGTCAAAGTCTTAAGTAGGGCAGGTGGAATGTCCAAGGCTGTTGGCATGTCTATATATGCACGCATGTGTGCATAATTATTATGGAAAAGTCCAACAGAAACAAAAATAACAATCCAGGAAAATATGCTGAGCAGAGAAGACCAAAATAACTCCAACCACACTGGGTCCCTCTTGCCTTTGAATGTAGACTGAGATCCAGAAATAAGCACAGGATAACATGCAGCCTGCAGGGAAGGGGTCAGACACACAGGCTGTCAGTGCTGAGTCTGGCCCTGTCTATGACTCTGATTCTGTCTCATAAAATGACAGATCAGTAAATGAGCAGGAAATTCAATGAAATAATGTTTAACAGCTAGTAACGTGACTGGTACATAGTATGCCTTGAGTAAATGTCTCCCATCTCCTGAATCATCTACCATTGACCCCATTTTACAGAATAGGAAATGGCTTCAAAGAGGTTAAGTGAGCTGCCCAAGGTCACAGGACTGTTAACTACAGAGACAGGACTTCCAACCTTGCATCTGGTGCTCTGAACACTGTACCACGGTGCCTCCCATTTCACATTTTCATGGCTTACCCATCTCAAGTAGAGTCCTTTCTTCAGCTGATGTTGGAGTTCATAAGTAGCACAGTTCTAATCAGATGCAACCGCCCTTCCTCAAAATCCACGCTGTGACTTGGAAGAACAGTCCTACCTTATGATCTAACTTGAATCCTATTCCCTCAGCTTCAGATTCAGTCAGAGCCACAGACAACCGTGTGGGGGCTCAGCAGTTCCCTCCCCATAGCTCTCCTACCTCACACACAGCTGCTATGCTACATGTGACAGAGAGCTGATGGGAAACCTCTGCTCAAGCTCCCCACACGCTACTCTGTTTATTTCAGTCCCTTTTGGGCCGTGATCCCAAACTGGCAATCCTTAGAAATCCCATTTTTGTCTACTTTTTTGATGACTCCAGAGTTCAGAAAGTTAGCGTATTGCTTTTTAATTAATTTTACCTTCCAGAAGCTCAAAATGCATAGTCCTGCTAACAGTGGCCCCTTCTAACTCTTCTGGAAAATGTATATGGACCTGTTAGTTGGCATTGTTTTGGGTCATTGTTTTTCTCTTAAGACTATTTTAGAAAAACTTGCATTTTTGAAATTGCTGTCATTTAATTCCATAGGCAGTTGATTTAAGCTTCATTTTTTTTTCCATTAAATGAAAATTAAATTAAGCTCATTATTGTATTAGACAGGCATTGATTGTACTCACTTTGGTTTTAATTAAATGCTACTATTCATTATTTCCTCCTGTGTAGTGCTTTTAATTTTCTTTGGTATATAATTTGGGGTAACAACAATATCAGTAAATTATCCCTCATAAATAATATTCAAAGAGAAAAACGTACAAAATACACTGTGAAAGCAATTTGAAGGTATTTGCTTATTGTTTTTAATTTGCTGGTAGGATATTTATCAGCAGATATTTTTCCATGTTGCTCCTTTGTGATAAAACAGAGCATGCTCATATCTCTCTTAAGCAGCTCTGACTTTTGTAGTTAATGGCTGACTTCAAGACATCATTGATCTTAAAAATGTGCTGACTTTATGTGCAACACTGAAGTTATGGTCCAGGGGGTAGATGTTTGAATTTAAGTCTAAGAACATTATCAGAAAGGTTCAGAAAAATGTCCAGAGAAGCTTATTCAGTTTTTTCTATAACATTTGTGAAGCACTCATTTCATGCCGAACAGTCTCCTGGGTCCTGGAAATGCACGGAATGATAGAGGACCACAGACCTTGTCCTTCTTGTACTTATATTCTAAAGGGTAGGAGATAACATAATATATACTGACTCCAACTCTCCAAGAAAACAGGACTCCCATTAACCTGCTGACAGTTGCTTTCTCTGCAAGTCTAGACTTTGAGGAAGATCATGTATTTTGCCCTCCCCTCCTCTAAATATATCAGAATGATAAGTATGGAATAATATAACTGAACTCAAAAATACAGACACCATCTCTCAAATCCAGAATAGAAGTGGAAAATAGTGAGTAGATCAAGCTACAGACCTCACGGGCTGGGTAGAGAAGCAGTCCATTCAGGTAGGAATTTGGCCCTCACTGGTAAGAAGTTCTAAGGGTGACCAGCAAGATGAGGCTCAGTGGTTAGTGCTTTAGCCAGGGTTGACGATGGGATAAGCTCCCTTATTCATACAGGGAACCTAGGCTAGTGTTTTTAGCAAGCTGCAGTCCTATGGGCAATGTCTTGCGACCTGGAACTGAACCAAATCACCAGTGATTGGATCTGATTCTGGACTTGAAAGAGTTGCAAGTGCAACACAAACAACTACACAGGAGGGGTGAGCCTGGCTGGGAAGAGGAGGACGTGTAAATAAACGACTCACTCACAATGAGCCTAGCCTTCAAGTACAAAATCCTAAAATGTAAAAACATGTCAAGAAGAAAGCCTAAAATCAATGATCAGGATATAAATGCTCTTCAGACTAAGAGAAATTTACGTACCGGTCTGAATTGGTTTCAAAATGACTACATTTAGTATATAATCAAACAGATACATAAAGGAAACTTCTGTTTAAAACATTAGGAAACAAAAGTTAGGAAACAAAAGCAGGCTGACATGAAATTAGAACAGGGAGATATGAAAAGGAATCAATTATAAATATTAGAAATAAAAAAGTCATTAAAAATAAAATTAAAATAAAATTTTAAGTAAAATTTAACAGCTTAGTAGATGAGGTGAACTCTCGAATGGTCTTGTTCAAATGGAATATTAGCGGAGTTTATGATTATACTCAAGGATTCACCCAGAATGCAGCAGAGAGAGACAAAGAGACTTTCTCAGTTTTTCAAAAAGCAGTTGAAGATGTGGAAGATAGAGAGGGCCTTATGTGGTCTAGCAGGTATCAGGAGAGAGTAGAAGGGTTAGAGGAGAATCAATATTTGGGAAAATAATGTGAGAATTTTCCAGATGTGAAGAAAGGCAGAATTATTTAGATAATAATTTCACTCCAAGTATGCGGCAGAATTAAGGAATATTTATATATATATATATAAATATAAATATTCATTAATGTATAATTAATAAGAGAAAAACCTTAAAAAACTAGTAGAATATTTTTAATTGAGATATAATTGACATATAACATCATATTAGTTTCAGGTATGTAACATAATGATTTGATATTTGTATACATTGCCCAAGTAGAATATTTTTTAAAGCAATTAGCTATAATCAGAATATCAAACTTCTTATTAGCAACAAAAGATACTGGAAAACAGTAGCCTAATAATATCTTCAAATTGCTGAAGGAAAGCTGTCAACTTAGAATTTTTTTTTCTTTAAAATTTTTTTTTAATTTTTATACAATTTTTAAAGGTTACTTTCCATTTACAGTTATTACAGAATGTTGGCTATATTCCCCGTGTTGTACAATACACACTTGAGCCTACCTTACAGCCAATAGTTTGTGCCTCCCATTTCCCCACCCCTATATCCCCCCCCCGCCCCCCACTGGTAACCACTAGTTTGTTCTCTGTGTCTGTGAATATGCTTCTTTTTTGTTATATTCACTAGTTTGTTGTATTTTTTAGATTCTACATATAAGTGATATCACACAGTATCATCTTTGTCTGACCTATTTCGCTTAGCATAATGCCCTGCAGGTTCATCCATGTTGCTGCAAATGGAAAATTTTTTTCTTTTTTATGGCTGAGTAGTATTCCATTATATGTATATACTACATCTTCTTTATGCATTCATCTGTTGATGGACACTTAGGTTGCTTCCATATCTTGGCAATTGTAAATAATGCTGCTAGGAACATTGCGATACATGTGTTTTTTTTGAATTAGTGTTTTTGTTTTCTTCAGGTATATACCGGGGAGTAGAATTGCTGGATCATATGGTAGTTCTGTTTTTTTTTTTTTTTTTTTTTTTTTTTTTTTTGAGAAACCTCCATACTGTTTTCCACAGTGGCTGCACCAATTTACATTCCTACCAACAGTGTATGAGGGTTCCCTTTTCTCCACATCCTCTCCAGCATTTGTTATTTGTGTTCTTTTTTGATGATAGCCATTCTGACAGGTGAGAGGAGATATCTCACTGTGGTTGTGAATTGCATTTCCTTGATGAATAGCAATGTTGAGCATCTTTTTATGTGCCTGTTGGCCATCTGCATTTCCTCTTTTGAAAAATGTCTATTCAGTTCTTCTGCCCGTTTTTTAATCGGGCTGTTTCTTTCTTTGATGTTGAGTTGTATAAGCCATTTAGATATGTTGGATATTAATCCCTTATCATTCATATAATTTGAAAATATTTTCTCCCATTGAGTAGGTTGTCTTTTTGTTTTGTCAATGGTTTCCTTTGGCATACAAAAGCTTTTAAGTTTCATTAGGTCCCATTTGTTTATTTTTGCTTTTGTTTCCTTTACTTTAGGAGATGGATCCAAAAAAAAGATTCCTGTGATTTATGTCAAAGAGTGTTCTGCCCATGTTTTCCTCTAGGAGTTTTATAGTGTCTGATCTTACGTTTAGGTCTTTAATCCAATCTGGGTTTATTTTTGTATATGGTGTTAGAGAATGTTCTAATTTCTTTCTTTTACATGTAACTGTCCAGTTTTCCCAGCACCACTCATTGAAGAGATGGTCTTTCCTCCATTCTATATTCTTGCCTCTTTTGTCATAAATTAGTTGATCATAAGTGTGTGGGTTTATTTCTGGGCTCTCTATCCTGTTCCATTGATCTATGTGTCTGTTTCTGTGGTGGTACCATACTGTTTTGATGACTTTAGCTTTGTAGTCTGAAGTCAGAGAGACTGATTCCTCCAACTCTGTTCTTCTTTCATAGGATTGTTTTAGCTGTTCAGTCAACCTAGAATGTTAAAGTCATCTAAAGTATCATTAAGGAATAGGGTCAAAACTAAGACATTTTCAGAATTATAAGGACCAAGAGACTTTACAACCCACAGATTCTCATGAAAAGAATTTTTTTTTTGGCTGCATTGGGTCTTTTTTGCTGCCTGCGGGCTTTCTCTGGTTGTGGAGAGTGGGGCTACTCTTCATTGTGGTATGTAGGCTTCTCTTGTTGTGCAGCATGGGCTCTAGGGGAGCAGGCTTCAATAGTTGCAGCACATGGGCTCAGTAGTTGTGGCACACAAGCTTAGTTGCTCCACAGCATGTGGGATCTTCCCAGACCAGGGATTGAACCCATGTCCCCTGCATTGGGAGGTAGATTCATAACCACTGTGCCACCAGGGAAGTCCCATCATGTAAAGAATATTAAAGGATGTATATCATCAAAAAGGAAAATAAATCTAGAGGGAAGATATGGGATAGAAGAAATAATAGCACAAAAATGATTAAAATATGTTGGTAAATTTTAAAATATTATAATTAATCATTGATCACAAGAAATAATTTGGGCTGTTTTAAAAGGTAAAACTAAAACTCTAAAAAAAGTAAAACAAAATTGGAAGTGGTGTTCAATGGGTACTTTAAAGATGGTAAGTTCCATGTTTTGAGAAAAGGCTAGAAACACTGAAAAAAATTCAATTTAGTTTTTCTTAAAAATAAATTATAGTTAAGTATGTAAGTAAAATTTTAAGACTGTTTCGAAGAATAGAAAGACAATCTATAGCTTCCAATTCAGGTGAGGATAAAGTTAATATAATATTGCATAGCATATACTATATGTGCTATAGTATATATAGTATCTGTGCTATATATGATACAGTATTGTATCTATCTAATAGAAGGTAAGGGGAAAATAATAAAAGAAAGAAAATTGTAAAATATGAAAAAGATAATGATGGTAGTTGGTAGAAATAGGTTAAATATATCAGAAATCACACAAAAAGGTAAATTAACCAAATTCACCTATTAAAAAGATAAACATAATTCAGCTACCTTACTCCTTACAAGAAGCATACCTAAATAACACCACACAGAAAGGCTGAAAATAAGGATACAGAAAAATATTTACCATGTGACCAAAAGAAATGATTAATATCAGACAAAATGGAACTTACACCAAAAACTTGTAATATGGATAAGGGACATAACAAAAATGATAAAAGAAGAATCTAGCAAGAAGACATAACAGCAGTAAATGTTCATGTACTTAATGATGTGGCCTTGTTATATATGAAGTAGAAGAAAACTAATCAAAAACAAAGAGGAACTGACATAGCCTCTCTATCAGAAGTTTGAAAAACAGAAGAATAATTAGTAAGGATATAGAAGATTTTAACAATGAAATTAACATGTAACATCTTATTATGAACCCAATAAGAACAGAGTGGGCGTTCTTTCTACAGACACATAGAACAGTTATAAAAAAGTATCACATTCTATATTCAGAAGAAGTCTTACATTTGCCAGGACTGATGCCATAGAAATCATGTTCTCTGATCACAGTGTAATTAAATTAAAAATAAAAATAATAATAAAAGATATTTTAAAACAATACCAACATATGTTTGAAAATATAAAAATGTCTTAAATGACTCATAGATTAAGGAGACAACCACAGTTCAAACTGCTAAATATTTAGAACTGAGAGACAATAAAATACTAATGAAAATTTCTGAAATGCAGCTACAGTGAATTTTGAGATCAAATTTATAGCCTTGGGTACATTTTCCAAAAAAATGTATAAGATTCAACTCGACAAGATACAAATTTAAAACCTAATAAAACTTAAAGAAGATATTTTTAAAAAAGGTAATAAATAGTGGTTAACAAAGCTGTTTCTTTGGAAAAAGACTAAGCCAAACAAAAGAGAAAAAGGAAAATCAGGCAATAACTACAGATACAGTAGAATTTTTTAAAATAAATTAATTCAGTGTCAATAAATTTGAAAACTTAAATGAAACACAATTTTCTGGAAACAGATAAATTGCCAACATTGACTCAAAAAGAAACAAATGCCAAATAAACTGATAACCATTAATGAAAGTGAATCAGTAATCAACCTCTTCAACACCCCGCAAAAGATGCACGATCCAGATGGTTTTAGAAAAGTTGTTCTAACCCCCCAAGAAACAGATAAATAAATCTTATCTGTTACAAAGTATTTCAAAGAAAAGAAAGAAAAAGGTAAAACTACATAACTCATTTAATATGGCCAGCATATTCTTGATAACAAAACCGACAATAAAGGAACACTTTAGACAAATCTCATTTAATACCATAAGTCCTAAATACAATACAAGCAACCAAATCCATCAGTGTGTTTTATAAGTATATATATTGGGCTGGCCAAAAGTTTGTTTAGGTTTTTCCATTAGTATGTTACAGCAAAATCTGAACAAAATTTTTGGCCAGTCCATTAGCATAACCCATTATGATTTGTTCCAGGAATGCAGGGATGGATCAATAACAGAAAATCTATTAAATATACAAAGCCATTTTATCTATCTATCTATCTATCTATCTATCTATCTATCTATCTACCTATCTATCTATTTATCATCTATCTAATTACCTACCTGTGTAATAATAATATAAAAACATTTATGAAATAGAAAAAGACCAAAGTCAAGATAGTGACTACATCTATGAAGAGAGGGAAAAAAATAGGATTCAGGAGGATACATAGAGTGGCTTCATCTTAAAATATATGTTATTACATTAAACAAAACCTAAAGCAAAATGGTAAAAAAGTAATGACTTGATAAAGCTGGGTTGGGCACACAGGCGTTACTTGACTTATTCTCTAAGGGTTCCTATGAGTTAAAAATATTTAACAGTTTCAATTAAAATGTTACTTAGAAATCATCTGTCTTGGGGCTTCTCAGGCTTGGATGTGTATGTAAATCACATGAGAATCTCATTAAAGTGCAGATGCCCATTTGGCAGGTCTTTGGGCTGAGGCCTGAGAGCCTGTCCTTCTAAAAAGTTCCCAGAGTGAAAGAGAAAACCAAATACTGTACGCTAACTCACATATATGGAATATAAAAAAAAAAATGGTACTGATGAACCCAGTGACAAGACAAGAATAAGGATGCAGATGCAGAGAATGGACTGGAGGACACGGGGTTGGGGGGGCGGGGGGCAAAGGGGAAGCTGGGACGAAGTGAGAGAGTAGCATAGACATATATATACTACCAACTGCAAAATAGATAGCCAGTGGGAAGTTGCTGTATAACAAAGGGAGATCAACTCGATCATGGATGATGCCATAGAGGGCCAGGACAGGGAGGGTGGGGGGGAGACGCAGGAGGGAGGGAATATGCAGATATGTGTATAAATACAGCTGATTCACTTTGGCGTACCTCAAAAACTGGTACAAGAGTGTAAAGCAATTATATTCCAATAAAGAGCTAAAAAAGAAAAAAAGAAAGAAAAAGAAAGCTTAGGCAGCAAATATCAGGATGTATTTTGGTAGGCATTCTGTTTTTAGTTTCAAGAATGAAATTTAAATGTCCAGAAATGGTTATTTTAGTTAGAACATTCACATGCAAATCCTAAACTTAGAATTGGATGTAACCTAGTGTATCAAGATTGTTTGGCTGTAAGTAATAGAATATCCAATTAAAAGAAGCTTAAAGAATAAGGAAAAAAAAAAAAAAAAAAAAAAAAAAGTTCCCAGGGGGTACTGATGCTACTGGTGCATGGACCACACTTTGAGTAGCAAGAGTAGTTCTCAAACCTGGACATACATTAGAATCAGTTGGGGAGCTTTAAAGAGAATCTGGGGCTTCCTAAATGGCGCAGTGGTTAAGAATCCGCCTGCCAATGCAGAGGACACGGGTTCGATCCCTGATCCAGGAAGATCCCACGTGCCGCGGAGCCACTAAGCCTGTGCACCACAACTATTGAGCCTGCGCTTTAGAGCCCTTGAGCCACAACTGTTGAGCCCATGTGCTGCAACTACTGAAGCCCACGTGCCTAGAGCCCATGCTCAGCAACAAGAGAAGCCACGGCAATGAGGAGCCCGCACACCACAACGAAGAGTAGCCCCCACTCACAACAACTAAAAAGAAAGCCCACGCACAGCAAAAAAAAAGACCCAACACAGCCAATAAAATAAATAAATTAATTAATTTAAAAAAATAAAATAAAATAAAGAGAATCTGATGCCTGTGCCCCAGTCCCAGAGATTCTGATTCAGTTGGTCTGTAGTGGTGCCTACACATTGGTACTTTTTTTTTTTTTTGCTTTCACATTGGTACCTTTGGAAAGCTCCACAAGTGATGCTAGCATGCAGATGTGGTTTAAAACCATTGAGTGCAATTCACTTTATAGCTAAGGAAACTAAGACTCAGGAGACACAGATTGTGTTCAGGTTGTGCAGCTCACTGGCCACCAGAACCTGCTCTTGCAATTCCTATTCCAGTTCTCTTTCTAGGCACAAATTTTTACTTCAGTCTCTTCCAAGTACCTGCCCTTCAGGTTTCCAGTGATAGGGTGCCTGTTGCTCATTCACTCTTAGCCCAATAACTGTGTAGTCATAGCCGAGTGAAATAGAATTGGGCAGGTTGTAAATCAAGTCAGGCTACCACTGGCACTCTTCAGCCACCTCCCTACCCATCCATTGCCCCACCAGGCACAAACGGAAACACTTTTGGGGAGGTTCTTGCCATGGATTTGAATAAATGACATCATGAAGGAATGAAGAACTTTTTTCTCCAACGTTTTTCGGGTTTTTGTTTTGTTTTGTTTTCCTTTGTTTTCTCTTGCACAGCACTCTCCTGCTCTCTCATCAGCTAAAATACATGACACTGCAGTCATTCCATTGCACTAACGACACTCATTTATGTGCAAAGGACCCACGAAATCCATGCATGTATCTCATGCTAAAGAAAGCCTTAGTACATGACCTCATGTCATGCCATTAGCTTGACACAGGTTTAAAACATTAAGTAAACTTTCCCCAGGTTTTCCCAGCTTTCATTCTTTTCTGCTAGCCTTGATCTCAGTTTTTCGTTACTAATCCACCTGGATTTGATAGTCCTCCCTCAGATGTAGGCGTAGACATCTTTCACCCTTAGCTCTCCTTGACCTTGAATAAGTAGGATTTATGCCTGAACTTCAAGTCCACCTTCAGATACAGAATTCTAGAACTATAGACTGTTAGAGTTTAGAGACTAGAAAATCTTGCGAATCAACACCTTCCATTTGTAAAACCACAGCAGTGGAATAACTTACTCCTACTCATGGCATGCTGTCCGGTGGTATATCTCATACTGACCAGCTGAATCCTAACCCTAGTGATGCCTTTCCAAGTCCAGAGAGAGCCTTTATGGTTCAAACACTAATGGGGTTTTCATTTCTAACACTGGTATCATACCCGACTGTGTCGGGGAAGGAGGCAATGGCTGGTTAGAATTCACCCAGAGGTTGCACTAAAGATTTATTTATACTTTGTGCATTTGAGATCTGTGGTCACAGGCAAAAAGGGAAAGGCACAATTGGCTTAATTAGGCTTTCTAACAAGCCCACTGCACTGACCATATTCTTTCTTCTAAGGCAGGTAGGATTTGGGGCAATTAATTACTTTCTTTTTTTATAAGAACTGAGGTTTAAGAGCCTTTGAAAATCAATCCACAAGTCATTCTGTTGCTGGGTTTTAAATAGTACCTTGACCCTCTTTCCTGAATACAAAGTAACTACTGTATCAATAGTCCTTCCTTTTACTTATCATTTTTCTGGGCAGGAAAGCTGTGAACCATGTAAAGAGAAAAATGACAGCTGCAGAGAGGAGTCCCAGAAAACCGTATTTAAGGTATACAAAGAAGAAAATTTAGACTCAAAAATCTGTAGAAATGAAAAGAACTTAGAGACAATGAGTCCAACACCATTGAAGAAACTGAAGCCTAAAGTAGATTTGCCAAAGTCAGAGACTCTATAAAGCTAAAGAAAGACAGGGACCTAGGGTCTGGCAGGCAATGAATAATCAGTTAAGGTGGGCCTTTATTTATGCAGTGTGTGCTGATAAAATAGTACACATAAATTGATTTTTGGTAAAATAAGTGAAGTCTATTACAAGAGACTGCAGTTTACAGGAATCCTATGATAAAGACTGAAAAACAATTTTTTCCTTTCCCATTGCTCTTTTATTTTTAAGCTGGGTTTGTCCACAGGGGAGTCGCTTAAAGCCAAATATATTGGCAAGTTAATGAGTTCTTACTGTTGAGTTTGTTTTCTTACTAAGACGAAAATGATGAAATGGTAAAATAGTTAAAGCAATGAACTACAGGTCAGGAATCCAAGTTCTAGTTCAGATCTACAATACCATAACCAGTTACATGGGCTTGGATGAGTCACTGAACCTCCATAGGCAGCTATTTCCTCACCAGCTGTTTTAGAATCATCTCTAAGGCCTCCCCTTCCGTAAATCTGATACTGATCCTTAGACAGAGGAACATAGGCCCCAGTAGAGGCATACACTCAGGGGCTACACACAGTGACTCAGAGGACGGCACCCAGTCTGCTTTTCCTTGTTTAGGACCTCACTCAGAGTGATCCTTGCTTATCGGCAGCTGCGTCACCTGGGAGCTCATCAGAAATGCAGAATCTCAGGCCTCGCCCAGACCTGCCAATTTGCAATCTGCATTTTAACAAGGACCCTGGGAGATTCATATGCACATTGAGAAGCACTGGCTGAGGACACCTTGTCCAGCTTCCCAGATGATAGGTGGCTTTTCTTGGTGCTTCCTCGGTGCCCACTTTTGCATCCACCTGCATGGTGATGGTGCCTGTCAGGCTCTAGCTGACCCAGCCAGCCCCAGTTCTGCCTCCCTTCCTATATCTGACTGACCTTTCCTCTTGGCTGGTGTGTAAAGTGGGTAGGTTGACAGACAACAGCAAGAAAGGTCAACATGTCCCTGGGGCAGGTGCACAGCCAAAAAGCAGAGACAAGAAATATAAACAGACACCCTGAAACTGCTCAGTTCAGAGATAAACAGTCCCATACAGCTCAATCCACTCTGAAAATACTTACAGTGTAAGTTACCTCTATTTAAGGAGGTAAAAATTAGACAAGTTTGCCTAGATCAAGAATAAAAAGCACAAAAGACAAATAAAAGAAAAATAAGAATATGAACAGGCAGTTCACAAAAGAGAAGTAGAATGGTCAATAAACCTACGAAAAGACACTCAACCTCAGGGAATTCAAATTAAAGCAACGAGATAACCATTTCAACATCTCTCCAAATGGCAAAAAATATATATCTTTTATTCTTTTTTAAAATAATATTTTACTTTTAATTGTGAAATATTGCAGACATACAGAACATAACAAATACCCATGTATGCACTGCTTAGAATAGATATTAACATTTTGACTTATTTGCTTTTTTTTACCCCCTTTTTAATTGATAAAGCCAAAGCTTTGCTCCATTCCGCCTTTATCTCCCTCATCACTCTCCCGAAGCTGCTGGGTGTTATTCCATGTGAGACTTGGGGCTTTTCCTATATATGAATGTATCCAGAGTCAATGCATACTCTTGTTTTAATCACACCATAATATCTTTCAGAACTTGTATTTCTTCACTCCACCTTGGGGGATTTTTCTGTGTTGACATATATAGAGTTTATTCATTCTTTTTAAACTGCTTTTTATTATTTAACTGAATGAATACAACCATGAGTCACAGGTTGAAGGAAATGAAAAAGAGAAAAACTAACAATTTATAGTTCTTTGTCTAGTCTAATTTTAGGTCAAAGATTTCTGTACCAGATTCCAAGAATTCCATGCCCCTTTTCCTGGTCTAAACTTGTGCCTTCCGCCCCTGAGATGAAGGCTTTCCTCACATTTTACTAACTTCTCCCAAAGTCACTGCCAAAACAGAAGCACTCCTGCCTCTTGGTGGTGGCAGAAGGGCAGAGGACCAGCAACCCCCAGAGCCCCCATTCAAGCTGTCTCATGGCCTCCTGTCTTACCCCGTGGTCTTCCACCAAAGTGTCCATGACTGGAAAAGGCTCAACTCCCTGCGCTCAACAATACACGGAGAAAATGCAAATACTTTATCGCTACAATTTATCCTAAAGGAGATTTGCAAAGCCGCATGCCTGAGATTTATGGTGTGACATCCAGAGATTTCATGCACTGTATTTCTCATTTATGGGCCTCAATTTAGTTAAGAGAAAAGAAGCTATCTAGAGCAAAAACACCCTAAAGCTTTGGTAAAATGGGATATTTAATTAATTCCAAAATCACCACATGAATAAAAAGTGAGTTTTAGACCCATGTGTTCAAGCATCCCCTGGCCTGCTTATTAGCTCCCTCCTAGGTCTTGGTGACAAAGCTGTGCTCTGAGAAACCTGTGCCTGAGAGCTCAGATCCTACAGCTCTCACAGGCAGGCCTGGAGCGTACAAAGCTCAGGTTGGAACCTTTCCCCTTAGTAACCTGGTGATGTGAATTGATTTGCATATGCAACTGACTCTTTCCTAGTAGGTCTGTAGAAGCCCTGGGGAGCGTAGAATAAGTCCTCTACTTCAAAGTTCTCCTGAAAAAGCATGGACTAAGAGAGTAGAAAGCAGGCAGTGGCCATCAGGGAGACAAGTCCTCCACCTGCCCACGGCTGCTTCCATGTGCACATGTGGATGACAGCACCTGCCCTACCTTTCTTGGAAGGAGCTTGAGTGACTCATGGCAGACAGTGGATGTAAGGGCTGTTTTGAGGCTGCAATGCTCTTTATACCAGATAAAGATCACTATAGTCATGTGCACAGTACAAGGTGTTTTGTCGATTGACTCTGAAAGGAGATTACCGGCGGGAGACATATACCACATTTATTGGTATGTTTATGTTTTATAAGTATGAACATATTTATGTTCACATGTGTATTTATATTCATATTTGTGATACATTAATATTCATATTTCTGTGTATTCGGTCTGGAGCCAAAAGCAGGGAACCTGGGGAGCCCTGAGAAGCTGAAAGTAAGGCAGTCTCATCTCATGGATGGAGAAACATACACCAAGTGGGGCAGTGCTTTGCACAGCTTATCAATATTGAACTCAGACTTGGCAAAATCGTCCTTTTTCTTTTTTGTTTAAAATCAATGTGTTATCTGCTGGCAAAAGATCTTGCCTTGCCTTGCCTATGAGCTGCCATACAGCACCTCCAGTTAGAACCTGAGCTGTCAGATTCTAAATCACATTCAGATGCAGCTCATGTTTCCTGACTGCCGACCTGGTGCTGGCTGCATAAGCAGTTGCCCTACGTCATCCAGGCGCATCTGAAGTCCCCACCTTTCTCCTTGCTGCTTACCACACTGAGCCCCCATTTCCTTTGCATCTCTCCGCACTCCCCACGCTTGCCACCCCTGCACCTCTAAAACTGTCAGCTGTCTAGGATCTATCACCCTCAGAACTGCTGTCTTCCAAAGCAGGAAGAGCTGGAAATTTCGAGATGTTAGCCCTTTCGTCTGTGACCTTCAAAATCTTGGAAGCACCCTGGGTTATTAAGAATCCCACAGTGTCTCTGATGAAGCAGCCTGAAACTGAGGGTGCGGACTTACCAACCTACTTAGCTGGGAAGGAAAGGAAAATCAAACATACATTGAACATACATTGTATGCCAGGCACTCTCCTAGGCAATTTCCAGCTTCCTAAATCCTCACCACAACTAGTTTATGATACGGAATCTCAAAAAAGGTAAGTATTGCATTCCAGACCACACAGCTGGAAAGTGATAGAGCAGCTTTCTGTGTTGCATGCTACGCCTCTGGCCTGTGGGATAAGGTGGTACTAAGCGTGTTGATATGGGTATATAATTTCCAGGCCCTCTGGCTCATTCCAGCCTCTATGACCCAGTCAAAGCTTCTATGCCAGGCGTCCTGTCCCTGTACCTCTTCACTTACCCAAACCTAACCCAGCCTGCACTGCTCAGCTCAGCTCTCTCTGATGAATCACCTCTTCCTGTAGATCCACAGCCTTTCTAGTCTGGTGTCCCCGCTCTATACTGCATCCTCTGCCCATCAAGTGGTAAATGGGAATCCCACCTCCTCACCACCCAATCAAGTCCCTGAAGGCATAGTGCAGGGCCCAGGACAGCCACCTGTGGCCCTCCGTGTGGTTGGAATTCCATTTTTAGCATTCCATTATTTGGCTCGAGAATGTATCATTGCTAATAGGGGAGGTAGTAATGCACTAAGCCTTATGGGGCATGTACATCATTCTTTAATTTATGAAACTTTATGAAAGCAGTTTTGATAAGAAGAGGAAGAATAGCAGTTGAGAAGGCTGAGTGGGAGAGGAGTGACAGAGGACAAGGATGACCTCTCTTGCGTGCCAGGTTTGCCTAAGGGCTAGATAGTTGTTGACTGATTGGTCAAGGATTCTGGAATAAGAGAAGTAGAAGTATTCTTAGGGATCATCTAGGCCTGTTCCCAGAAATTACAAAAAAAAAGAAGCCAAGGTCCAATGGAGGTAGCTGTCATCTTTTTAAAACACACATCTGACTGTGCCCACACTACAAGCTGTTTGACTGTCGGCCACAGCAGCCAGGCTTAGACGCAGACACATCTCATGCAGGACGCACACCCATTAGCATATGCAGATTTGGACTTTTCTTCCATTCAGTACATAATTATTTAGGGCCTAGTATGTTCCAGCCCCTTTAGGAACCAAGTGAAATGTAATTTCCTTCATTGCTCCCAGTCTAATTAGTCCTCTCATTCAGAACCCCTGTGCTATTCTTCTGTGGTATTTGTCACCATTTGTAATGAAACATTAATTGGTGTATTTATTCACTTAAAGTCTGCCCCTCCCACCCTGACTAAACTATAAACTCCGGGAGGCTGGGAATTTTGTTCAACATAGTGAAGTGAGTTGATTGTCCAACAGCATAGTAGACATTCAATAAACACTAATTAAGTGAATAGATGAATGAACGAAATGTGCTAGGGGCTGGGGATATAGCAAATGATAAGACTGTTATGGACTCCACCCTCACAGACTTTAATCAGGGCAGGAAGGGGAGACGGCAGACAGTCGTCGGGGGGCAGGAGTGATGCTGCTGTTGCTCATCTGCAGGGGAATGAGGTGGGGGCGCCATCCTTGCTCTGTTCTGCTCCTTTCCCATCCACTATTGAAACTGACCAGGATGCATGTGAGTGAGAATGAGGTGCACAGTCACTGCTCTAAAGAAAAATAACTATAAAAAGGCAAGTCAATCAGTACCTGAAGAATCATTATTAACAAATTACTAGCAATGCATCTCACAACTAATTTCTGCGTGTGACACTATAGCAAGAAAAGCTGCAAGATGGAATCCACGTTTTTTCTGCAGGCGGGGCCCCTTTGCAACCTGCCTGACTATTTTTTCTCTCCTCTCATCTCTTTTTCCCTGGGTGCCCTCACATACCCTGAATCTCAGCCCACACACCATGCTTTCCTGCCCCTTCCTGTACTCCCTCCCAGGGAAGCACCACCTTCCTCCACCTGGAAAACTCTCCTGACTGCCTGGGCTGCCAGTTCCCTCTCTCTCTTCTGTGCTCCTGCCCACGTTCTGCCTCTGCCACCATGGGCCTGGTCATGAGCTATATCCATATCCCTCAATATGTGCAGTAGTTGTTTCTATATAGTGGGATTCTGTGTCGGTTTTATTCCTTCTGGATACTTTCAGATATTTTCCTTTTTTTCTACAATGCATCTTTCCTACAATTATCTTAATAAATGGAGGGGAAAACTGCTGGAGTTTAAAAAAGATTGTGGTTATTTTGTGTCTGTCACTTCCGCAATACTATGGAAACATCAAGGCCAGAAACCCAGTCTTTTTTGTTTTATCTTCAAAGCTTAGAGCCTATTGTGTGTTCATTGTACGTCAGATGGATGGATGGATGGATGGATGGATGGATGGATGGACGAATGGGACTAAGAGGGCGGCAAGTGAGTTGGCAACTAAAGACATGAATCTGAGCCTCAGTTTATCATCAAGAAAGTGAGTAACTAATTGTATTGGTATCAGCATCATAAATTAATAGATCATTCCCAGGGAGTCTCATGACCATTCCCTCCCATAACTTGTGCTGGTGGGGCTTGCAGCTCCCTGGGATCTCTGGCCCACTGTCCCCACCCTATCTGTCTGAAGTTTGCCCTACATGGCACACCTGAGACTCTCCTTTCATTACAGTTGTGGGACTTGATGTCACCAGTCGCGTTGCCGCCTGTCTGGGATTTTATAGACATGCTTTCTCTGTTTATTGTGATGTCAGTTTGCACAGTTTCTCTTCAGGCGCTCAGAGCCTTTCAAGCATGAGGCTCCTGGAGATGAATGAGCCTTTATCAGGGGCTCCGTGCTCTTTATTCAGTGGGAGCCCGCTGTGCTCTCGGCTGTCCTAAATCTTCAGCCAGAATTTTCAAACCTTTGACTGAGAGGCCAGGGCCAAATGGAGACTGGCCCCAGGGTGTTGCCGATATCCCCATAGAGTGAGCAGAGATTCAGCCACTCACTAAAGTGGGGGGAGTGAGGATGGTAACATCTGCCTCCCTCTGGTACCTTCTGGGAGGGCCTGGAGATGTGGGCTCGTGCAGCTAACCCGAGAGGCCCTGAATGTTCAGCAGTGTGAGGGCTTGGAGAAGGGAGGAAGCCCCGCAGGGTAGGAGGGCCTCTGGGATAAGACGGAAGGGGAGGCAGATTCTGCCATCTACAAAGTATGCAGCCTTGGGCAGGGCATTTCCCCTCTCTACCTGTTTCCTCCTCCGTCAGTGGGAATGGTGTGAGCTGAGATGGTGCAGCGCACTAGGAGACATTCAGAACGGAAAGCCCTCCTCTCTGAATGCTGCCTTTGGGCTCCCGGTGCCAGGCTGTCCTGAGAGGAGCCTCTGGCTCAGCAAGGGGGATGTCTCCAGGACTGGCTGCAGACCTGCCTGCTGCCTTCCTCACTGTTCCCTCTCCACTCCCCTCCCTCCCTGCTGCTCCGGGAGGCAAGCTGAAGAAGCAGAGGCAGAGTGGATACTCAGTGGGGGAGAGAGGAGAGGACGTCAGATTAGGCAGAGAAGCCGAGGCGGCTTCTTCTGCAGGAACTTCAAGGGTCCCCTAAGGTCTCCCTTCAAAGTGACGCCAAAGCCTGGGCCCTGACAAGTGGCAGGAGTAGCAGATGGCCTGACTGGCAAAGCACTTTGAGTAGATAATTAGTTCAGGCTTTTGTGCTCCTCTGTCTTTGCCTTTCAACTTGATCTGATGAATCACCCCTCCCCACACCCATCTTTCTCCTCCCTGTCCCCCCCACCCCGACTGAGGTTTATTCCTGTAGAAGACCAATCTGAACTAAACGTCCCCAAATCCAACAGAAAAAGAAGTGAATTCAGGAGTAAGCTTCTATGCTGCAATGCCATCTTGTGAAAGAGAGCGAATTCCTGAATTCCCAATTTTTTCCCAGAGGCAAAATAGTCAGGTATTGTTGCTGCAGAATCAGTTTCGCAGTGGTAACTGGAACTCTGTAGTGATGCTTACGTGGAGCCCACTCCTTAGCCATTTGGGAAAAGAAACACCGGTCTGCCGAGGAACAGAAAGCCATCACTGTTGCCGTTGGCACCTTCAGCCGCCAGTCATGATTTTTCTTCTTTTTCGTCTTTGAATATTTTAAATGAAATATGATACACATACACTAAAAACCACACATCCGTGCAAAAATTTTTACAAAATGAAAGTATTCAGGTAACTATTCGCGGACCAAGACATGGAACATTTCCCAGCACATGAGAAGCCTCCCTGTGCCCCCTCTGCTCGTTATCGATTCCTTAAAAATAATCGGTATTTGGACTTCCTTCCCTATAGATTAGGCTTTCCTGCTTTTAAAGTGTGTATCACTTTACATGAATGAGCGTATGAATAGTACTAAATGTTTTTTGTCTGTGAGTTATTTCCATTTAGCTGTATGTACTGGTAATTCCATTTTCATTGTATAATATTCCGTTTTATAAATGTACCCCAGTTTATCTGGTGATTTAGGTTGTTCATGTACGTGGCTTTCAGTGAACATGTGTATGCATTCTTTAGTATGTTTACTTAGGAGGGCCAAAAGTGTGTTCGTTCAAGCCTTAGAAGATACTCCTAAGCATTTTGCCAAAGTGGCTGTACCAATTTACACTCCCTCCAGCAATATATGAGACTTCCAGCTGCTCCATATTCTCAACTTGGTAGGGTCGGGTTTTTGTTTATTTTGTTCTGTTCTGTTTGTCTTTTGCCATTCTGCTGGGTGTGAAGTGGTATCGCATTGTTGTTTAAATCACATTGCTTTGATGAATAATGATGTTGAACATCTTTTCATATGGTTATTGGACTTGTGCAAGTCTTTTGCTCTTTCTTGATGTTATTGTACTGTATATTTTTTTCCTATTTATTTTAGGAGTTCCTTATAAATTTTGAACAAAAGTCCTTTGTCAGATGTATGCATTATGAATGTGACACATATTTGCCGCCAGTTCATGGCTTGCCAATTACTTAACAGTATCTTCTAATAAGAAGTTTTAAGTTTTTATGAACTCCCACTTACCAGCTTGGGGTTATGATTAGTCCTTTTTATGTCCTATTGCAGAAATCTTTAGCTACACCTATGTCATAAACACATGTTATCTTCTAGAAGCTATATTATTTTGCCATTCATATTTAGGATTATAATTTATTTGATGTGGATTTTTATGTATGGCGTGAAGTGGAGAGGCAGACTCACTTTTTCACATAGATAGCCCTTAATCCAGCACTATTTGTTGAAAAGAATTTTTTCCCCATTGCATTTCAATGGCGTCTTTGTTATAAATCAGGTGATTATAAGTATCGGTCTGTTTCTGAACTCTGTTCTATTCACTTGGTCTCTATGTGTCTGTCCTTGTGTCAGTACCACTCTGTTTTCATGAATGTAGTTTTATAATCTGTCTTGATATCTGGCACTCTAAATGCTCCAACTTTGTTCTTCAAGATTATCTTTGCCGTGCTTAGCTCTTTATATTTCCATATGCATTTTAGGATTGTCTTACACACACACACGCACACACACATGTACAAAAAAAAAAACTCTGCTGAGATTTTGATTGGAATTTCTTTGAATCTGTAGATTAACTTGAGGAGAATTGACATTCTTACAATAGTGAATCTTCCAATCCATTAGCATAATAGATTCCATTTACTTAGGTCTTCCTTAATATCTCTCAGTAATATTTTGTAGTTTTCCTTGTGTTCTTGACAATATTTCTTTAGATTTACTCCTTTGTGATCTTTAAGTGCTTTTGCAACAGTTGTTTTAAAATTTTTATTTTTCTTTCGTGACTAGTTTTTTATAATATAATTTTTGTTGTATATTGATGCTATATCCAAAGACCATGCTAAATTTACATATTGATTCTAAAAGTTTATAGATTATTTTGGATTTTCTATCCTGTTGTCTGCCAAAGTTGACATTTTCATTTTTTCCTAAATATTATTCCTATTATATCTTTTTCTTGCCTTATTGTATTAGCTAAGAGAGCCAGTAAAATGTATATTAGAAGTGGTAATAATGGATGTTATTGTTTCATTCCTTAACTCAGTATCTCATCATTAGATATGATATTAGCAGTAGGGTTTTCAAAGATATCTTTATCAGATTGAGGAACTTTCCTTCTGTTCCAGTTCCTATGGTTGCCTCCCAAAACTTAGTGGCAAAAAATGACCCTTTATTATGCTCAAAGATTCTGAGAGTCAAGAATTTAGACAGAGAGTAGTAGGGAAGACTTATCTCTGCTTCACAATATCTGGGGCCTCAGGTGGAAGACTTAAAGTTGAGGGAGTGGAATCATTTGAAAGCTTGTTCATTCGCATCTGGTGGTTGATGTTGGCTGTTGGCTGGGGGCCTCTCTACTTGGGCTTCTCCTTACAGTCTCTCCATGCAGGCTAATTTGAGCTTTCGCATAGCTTGGTGAATAGGTTCCAATAGCAAGTATCCTGAAAAAGGTCAGGGTGGAAGTTGCATTACCTTTTTTTTTCCCCACATTTTATTTATTTTTTTTATTATTATTTTTTCAATCTTTTTTGGAGTATAATAGCTCTACACTGTTGTGCCAGTTTCTGCTGTACAACAAAGTGAATCAGCTGTATTTATACATGTATCCCCACACCCCCTCCCTCTTGAGCCTCCCTCCTGAGCATCCCTCCCACACTTCCTATCCCATCCCTCTAGGTCATCAGCAACATCGAGTTGATCTCCCTGTGTCAGGCAGTTACTTCCCACTAGCTATCTATTTTCCATTTGCTAGTGTATAAATGTCAATACTACTCTTTCACTTTGTTCCAGCTTCTCCTTCCTCACCTCCCCATGTCCTCAAGTTTGTTCTCTACCTCTGTGTCTTTGTTCTTCCTCTACCACTGAGTTCCTCAATATCATTTTTTTTAGATTCCATATATATATATATATTTGTTAGCATATGGTATTTGTTCTTCTCTTTCTGACTTACTTCACTCTGTATGACAGACTCTAGGTCCATCCACCTCACTACAAATAACTCAGTTTCATTCTGTTTTATTGCTGAGTCACACAGCATCATTTACTTTATTCTAGTCAACAAGATAGTCACAGAGTCCTACAAGTTCTGAAAGAGCTTGGAGGGATGGAATATTGCTGTGGCTATTATTGGAAAATATAGACTGCCGCAGCTTCTATACCTAATAGTCTGAAGGTTTGAATGGGTGATGAATTGTATCAAATTCTTTTTCCAAATCTATCAAGTCATTTATTCTTTTTTCTATTAAAGTAGTGAATCACACTGATTGAATTCTGAGAATTAAACCAACCTTATATCTTGGAATAAGCTCAACTTTTTGTGATGAATTATCTACTTCATATGTAACTCATATTGATTTGCTAATATTTTGTTTAGAACTTTTGTGTCTATGTTTACAAGAGAGATTGACCTGTAATTTTTCCTTCTTATAAGCCTTATTAGCTTTTGTTATCAAAGTTATGCTAACCTTATAAAACAAAATGGGAAATCTCCCTTTTTTTTTAATTTGCTTCTGAGTTTTTATGAAATTGGTTGTACTGCATCTTTAAATATTTGGAAGAATTCACTAGTAAAGCCATCTTGGCCTAGAATAACCTTTGTGGAAAAGTAGTTAATTATGAGTCATATTACTATGCTGTTAATTGTTACCCTAGAGATCACTAAAGTATATATTAAATTAGTATGCTTGCCATTCCCAAACAAGGCAAGGACCTTAGATTACTTAAATTCCATTTACTCCCACCCTATCTTTTGTCCTTTTGTTGTTACATATTTTATTGCTACACATATTTTAAATCTCTCAAGACAGCATTACTGTGTCAAAATAAATAGTCAAAATTTATTATAATATTCTCCCATATTTTTCCTTCCCAGTGCTCTTGAGTTCCTTACATTACTGTGCTTCTATCTGGGACCATTTTCCTATTGCCTCAAGAGCTCTTCTTAATATTTCTCTTAATGAAGGTCTGCTGGGAAAAAGCTCCTCAGCTATTTTGACTGAAAATGTCTTTATTTTATCTTCATCTTTGAAGACAATTTTCACTGGGTAAATAATTCTTGGCTTACAGTCATGTTCTTTCTGTGCTTTACGTTTATCACTCTGTTCTCTTCCGGCCTTTGTTTCTTCTGTTGAAAAGTCGGTTTTCAACGTTATTGATGCTTCCTTGGAGGTAATATGTTTTCCCCCTCTAGCTATTTTAAAGATTTTCTTTCTGTCTTTGATTTTAAGCATCTTTATTATGATAAAACTAAATGTGTTTTATGTTTATTCTGTTTGGGGCTTATAAAGAAACAATGTTTTGTTAATTAAAAAAAATTTTGGAGAGAAGAAAGATGGCAGTGAAGTAGAAGGACATGGAATGCATCCCTCTCCACAGATGCATCAGGAATACATCAAAAGATGCAATAATTCCCACAGGGAACCAGCTGGACACCAGCAGACGACCTCGGACACCAGAAAGGACTGCAAAGGTTCCAACATAACTGGTATTTGTTTGACTCAACACTCTGCCATTAGTCTGGGGCTTGGACAGTCTCCTTTAAACACACTTATTGCCGGGACAAGCAACCTCTGAAGTTGACTACTCCGTCAGAAGTCGAGTAGGAGGCTCTGGAGAGGGAACACTGAATCCAGGATGCTAGACTACTAAGGAGTCCTCAGACACAGGGAAGATTAACTGCAGAGAACTTTCACAGAGCCCTGTATCAGACTCAAAGACATGGATTTGTCTGACTGTCTGCAACTGCCAGTGCTGGACACCTCATGGCAAACTACAAACAAGACAGGAAGACAAACCCACCCATTAGCACACAGACTACCTAAAGCCATATTAACCTCACAGATAACCTAAAACACACCACCTGACATGGCCCTGCTCATCAGAGAGAAAAGACACAGAACCACACACTGGAAAGCAGACACCAGACCCCCCCCCCCCCCCGCCCCGCTCCACCAGGAAGCCTACTCAAGACACTGGAAAAACTCGACCACAGGAGGCAGAGGGCAGAAACAGGAGGAATTACTACTAGGCAGCATAGGGAAAGGAGAGAGCAAATCCTATAAATTAGAAAAAATGAGAAAACAAAGAAACACCATGCAGGCAAAGAAGCAGGAAAAAAACCCACAATACCAAATAAATGAAGAGGAAATAGGAAAATTGCCTGAAAAAGAATTCAGAGTAATGATAGTAAAGATGATCCAAAATCTCGACAACAAAATAGAGAAAAAACAAGAAACGGTTAATAAGGACTCAGAAGAACTAAAGAGCAAACAAATAATAATGGACAACAAAATAACCAAAATTAAAAATACTCTAGATGGTATAAACAGCAGAATAACTGAGGCAGAAGAATGCATAAGTGAGTTGGAAGATAGAATGGGGGAAATAACTGCCACAGAGCAAGAAAGAGAAAAAGAATAAAAAGAATGGAAGACAGTCTCAGAGACCTTGGTGACAACATTAAGCACACCAACATTCGAATCATAGGCATCCCAGAAGAAAAAGAAAAAAAGAAAGGGTCTGAGAAGATATTTCAAGAGGTTATAGTGGAAAACTTCCCCAACATGGAAAAGGAAATAATTAATCAAGTCCAAGAAGCACAGAGAGTCCCATACAGAATAAACCCAAGGAGAAATACACCAAGACACATATTAATCAAACAAATGAAAATTAAACATAAAGAAAAAATATTAAAAGCTGCAAGAGAAAAGCAGCAAATGATATATAAGGGAAAACCCATAAGGATAACAGATGATCTTTCTGCAGAAACTCTGCAGGCCAGAAGGGAATGGCAGGATATACTGAAAGTCCTGAAAGAGAAAAACCTACAGCCAAGAATACTCTACCCAGCAAGAATCTCATTCAGATTTGATGGAGAAATCAAAAGCTTTACAGACAAGCAAAAGTTAAGAGAATTCAGCACCACTAAACCAGCCTTACAACAATTGCTTAAGGAACTTTTCTAAGTAGGAAACACAAGAGAAGGAAAAGACCTACAAAAACAAACCCAAAACAATTAAGAAAATGGTAATAGAAACATACATGTCAATAAACACCTTAAATGTAAATGGATTAAATACTCCAACCAAAAGACACAGACTGGCTGAATGGATACACAAGACCCTTATACATGCTGCCTACAAGAAACCCACTTCAGACCAAGGGACACATATAGACTGAAAGTAAAGGGATGGAAAAAGATATTCCATGCAAATGGAAGTCAGAAGAAAGCCAGAGTAGCAATACTCATATCAGACAAATTAAACTTTAAAGTAAAGAATATTACAAGAGACAAGGAAGGGCACAACATAATGATTAAGGGATCCATCCAAGAAGAAGATATAACAATTGTAAATATTTATGCACCCAACATAGGAGCACCTCAATATATAAGGCAAATGTAACAGCCATAAAAGGGGAAATCGACAGTAACACAATAATAGTAGGAGACTTGAACACCCCACTTACATCAATGGACAGATCATCCAAACAGAAAATAAAGAAGGACACACAAGCTTTAAATGACACATAAGACCATCTCGACTTAATTGATATTTATAGGAAATTCCATCCAAAAACTATAGAATACACTTTCTTCTCAAGTGCACATGGAACATTTTCCAGGATAGATCATATCTTGGGTCACAAATCAAACCTTGGTAAATTCAAGAAAATTGAAATCATATCAGGCACCATCTCTGACCACAATGCCATGAGACTAGGTATCAGTTACAGGAAAAAAACTATAAAAAATACAAACACATGGAGGCTAAACAATACGCTATTAAACAACCAAGGTATTCACTAAAGAAATCAAAGAGGAAATCAAAAAATATCTAGAAACAAATGACAATGAAAATACAACAACCCAAAACCTATGGGACACAACAAAAGCAGTTCTAAGATGGAAGTTTATAGCAATACAGTCCTACCTCAAGAAACAAGAAAACTATCGAATAAACAACCTAACCTTACACCTAAAACAATTAGAGAAAGAAGAAGAAAGAAACCCCAAAGGGAGCAGAAGGAAAGAAATCACAAAGATCAAATCAGAAATAAATGAAAAAGAAAGGAAGGAAACAAGAGCAAAGATCAATGAAACTAAAAGCTGGTTCTTTGAGAAGATAAACAAAATTGATAAACCATTAGCCAGACTTATCAGGAAAAAAAGGGAGAAGACGCAAATCAACAGAATTAGACATGAAAAAGAAGTAACAACAGACACCACAGAAATAAAAAAGGTCATGAGAGACTACTATAAGCAACTATATGCCAATAAATTGGATAACCTGGAAGAAATGGATACATTCTTAGGAAAGTACAATCCTCCAAGACTGAACCAGGAAGAAATAGAACATATGAACAGACCAATCACAAGTACAGAATTTGAGACTGTCATTAAAAATCTCCCAACAAACAAAAGCCCAGGGCCAGATGGATTCACAGGTGAATTCTATCAAACATTTAGAGAAGAGCTAACACCTATCCTTCTCAAACTCTTCGAAAAGATAGCAAAAGGAGGAACACTCCCAAACTCATTCTATGAGGCCACCGTCACCCTGATACCAAAACGAGGCAACGATGTCACAAAACAAGAACATTACAGGCCAATATCACTGATGAATAGAGATGCAAAAATCCTCAACTAGCTAACAGAATCCAACAGCACATTAAAAAGATCATACACCATGATCAAGTGGGGTTTATCCCTGGAATGCAAGGATTCTTCAATATACACAAATCTAGCTAACAGAATCCAACAGCACATTAAAAAGATCATACACCATGATCAAGTGGGGTTTATCCCTGGAATGCAAGGATTCTTCAATATACACAAATCAATCAATGTGATACATCATATTAACAAATTGAAGGATAAAAACCATATGATAATCTCAATAGATGCAGAAAAAGCTTTTGACAAAATTCAACATCTGTTTATGATAAAAACTCTCCAGAAAATGGGCATAGAAGGAAATTACCTCAACATAAAAAAAGCCATATATGAGAAACCAAAAGCCAACATCGTTCTCAGTGGGGAAAAACTGAAAGAATTCCCTCTAAGAACAGGAACAAGACAAGGGTGCCCACTCTCACCATTATTATTCAACATAGTTTTGGAAGTTTTAGCCACAGAAATCAGAGAAGAAAAAGAAATAAAAGGAATCCAAAGTGGAAAAGAAGTAAAATTGTCATTCTTTGCAGATGACATGATATCATACACAGAAAATCCTAAAGATTCTACCAGAAAACTGCTAGCACTAATTGATGAATTTAGCAAAGTAGCAGGATACAAAATTAATGCGCAGAAATCTCTTGCATTCCTATACACTAACAATGAAAGAGCAGAAAGAGAAATTAAGGAAACTCTCCCATTTACCATTGCAACAAAAAGAATAAAATACCTAGTAATAAACCTGCCTAAGGAGGCAAAAGACCTGTATGCACAAAACTATAAGACACTGATGAAAGAAATCAAAGATGATACAAACAGATGGAGGGACATGCCATGTTCTTGGATTGGAAGAATCAACATTCTGAAAATGACTATCCTACCCAAAGCAATTTACAGATTCAATGCAATCCCTATCAAATTACCAATGGCATTTTTCACAGAACTGGAACAAGAAATCTTATGATTTGTATGGAAACGCAAAAGACCCCGAACAGCCAAAGCAATCTTGAGAAGGAAAGATGGAGTTGGTGGAATCAGGCTTCCTGACTTCAAACTATACTACAAGGCCATAGTGATCAAGACAGAATGGTACTGGCACAAAAATAGAAAGGAAGATCAATGGAACAGAATAGAGGACCCAGAGGTAAACCCAAGCACATATGGGCAAGAATATACAATGGAGAAAAAGCAGCCTCTTCAATAAGTGGTGCTGGGAACATTGGACAGCTACCTGTAAAAGAATGAAGTTAGAACACTTCCTAACACCATACACAAAAATAAAATCAAAATGGATTAAAGACCTAAATGTAAGGCCAAACACTATAAAACTCCTAGAGGAAAACATAGGCAGAACACTCTATGATACATCAAAACAAGATCCTTTTTGACCCACCTCCTAGAATCATGGAAATAATATCAAGAATAAACAAATGGGACCTAATGAGACTTAAAAGCTTTTGCATAGCAAAAGAAACCATAAACAAGACAAGAAGACAACCCTCAGAATGGGAGAAAATACTTGCCAATGAAGCAACAGACAAAGAATTAATCTCCAAAAGATATAAGCAGCTCATGCAGCTTAACACCAAAGAAGCAAATAACCCAATCCATAAATGGGCGGAAGACCTAAATAGACATTTCTCCAAAGAAGACACGCAGATGGCTAACAAACACATGAAAAGATGCTCGACATCACTAATCATTAGAGAAATGCAAGTCAAAGCCACAATGAGGTATCACCTCACACCAGTCAGAATGGCCATCATCAAAACATCTAGAAACAATAAATGTTAGAGAGGCTGTGGAGAAAAGGGAACTCTCCTGCACTGTTGGTGGGAATGTAAGTTGGTACAGCGACTATGGAAAACAGTGTGAAGGTTCCTTCAAAAACTAAAAGTAGAACTACCATATGATCCAGTAATCCTACTACTGGGCATATTCCCAGAGAAAACCATAATCCAAAAAGAAACATGTACCATAATGTTCATTGCAGCACTATTTGCAATAGCCAGGACATGGAAGCAACCTAAATGCCCATCAACAGATGAATGGATAAAGAAGATGTGGCACATATATACAATGGAATATTACTCAGCCATAAAAAGGAATGAAATGGAGCTATATGTAATGAGGTGGATAGAACTAGAGTCTGTCATACAGAGTGACATAAGCCAGAAAGAGAAAAATACTGTATGCTAACTCATATATACCGAATCTAAAAAAAAAATAATAATAATGGTACTGATGAACCCAGTGACAGGGCAAGAATAAGGATGCAGATGCAGAGAATGGACTTGAGGACACGGGGTTGGAGGGGCAGGGGGCGAATGGGAACCTTGGAGGAAGTGAGAGAGTAGCACAGACATATATACACTACCAACTGTAAAATAGCTAGCTAGTGGGAATTTGCTATATAAGAAAGGGAGATCATCTCAATGATGGGTGATGCCTTAGAGGGCCAGGACAGGGAGGGTGGGAGGGAGTCGTGGGAGGGAGGGGATATGGGGATGCATGTATAAATACAGCTGATTCACTTTGATGTACCTCAAAAGCTGGTACAAAAGTGTAAAGCAATTATATTCCAATAAAGAGCTTGAAAAAGAAATCAAAAAAAATTTTTTTTTGTTTTCTTCTTCAGGTATTGCCTCTGTTTTTTCCTCTTTCTCCTCTCTTTCTGGGACTTCAAATTACATCTGTTTTACACCTTTTTATTGTGTCTCATATGTCTCTCTGACTCTCTTCTGTATTTTCCATTCTTTTTTTTTTCTCTCCCTGTGATTCAATCTGGCTATTTTCTACTGACCTCTCTTCCAGTTTACTAATTCTCTCTGCTGTGTCCAATCTGCTATTAAACCCATGTGTTGACTTACTGATTTCTGTTATTATATTTTTCACTTTTAGAATTTACATTTGATTCTTATTTCATGGATCATGTTCTCTGAAGAAATTCTTTATATTTCATTGATTTTCTTGAACATATTCTTCAGATAATTATTTTAAAGTATGTATTTGATAACTCCAACACCAGACTTCAAGGTTTGTCTTTCTCTTTGTTTTTTATCTTGGCTTTGTGTCATTTGGCTCTGTTTTCTGTCATTCCTGGTAATATTTTATTGAATTCCAAAAGTTCTGGATGATGTTCTTCTTCAGAGAAGTTTCATTTTCTTTGGCAGGCAGTTCACGTCGATCCAATCAAGGAGCAGATTATTCAGGGCTGTGGAGTCTCAATGAAACCCTGGGTAGAATTGGCAGGAATCAGCAGCTTATTGAAAAATAGGGGTGAGGGGCGGCTGGAGGAAAGGGGGTAGCTGGGATTGGCAAGAGAGAAGGAGAAGTCATTACGCTAAGCTGAGAACCTCAGTGACAAGGAGGATGATGCCAGTAGGAGAGCTGCACGGAGGATCAAAATTGGGAAAGAATAGGAAGGGATTTGATTGCCATGGAGTTGGAGCATGCCTGTGAAAGGACATGGGGGCTGAATAGACACAGTGATTTCAGGTTTTTGGAGAGAACCCCTTGAAATACAAGTCGAAACTTAAAGTGAGAGGGACCTCATCAAAATACTTAAGCTAATAAAAGCTGCAATATCCAAAGATTATCTGCTGCTTCCTTGTTTGGTATTCTTGTTAACATCACTGGCTCTTCTCAGTCCCTGTCAAATCAAAGGTTCTGAGTATTGAGAAGTCAGTTTGGCGCAAGATAATGGCTAATGATCACTGATTTGGATAATTCCTTACATTGGCCCAACATATCCACAGATGTAAATAAATTGGCCATTTACTTTTTCACTTTCTTGTTGACAGGATGCCTGATACTTCCTTCAGATTGACAGTGAGAATAGCTTCCTTAGGAAAGCTCGTTAGCCCATCTTTACCTTCTCAGGCCTTGCTAGAGCTGGCTACTTTCAAGACACATCAGTCTGTGCTATTAATGGTGAGGCAATTACTGCAATTTGTTTTGTGCCAATTCAGTCTGAACTAGAACATTTTATCTATGAGGATAGAAGGGAGAAATATATGCTCATGAACTTACATTGCACTCACACCTCCAATAAGCTGGCATTCTTCACATATCTCCATGACTCCTCAGTTCTACCACAAAATATATCTATTGGCCCACCAACTGCTCAGCACTGGTCTAGATAAACAGGTCTCAAACTTTTCTGTCCCAGAATCACTGGACAGTCTTAAATATTATTGAAGGCCCCCCCAAGTTTTTGTTGGTGTGGGTTAGTTATATTGACTTATTGTTAAACTCAGAAACTTAAAAAATATTTATCTATTAATACACTTGCAAATAATAGTAAATCCATTACACATAAACATAACATATTGTAAGAAAAAGTACCCATTTTTACCAAAACTAAAGCAAATTTAGTGAAAAGAGTGGCATTGTCGCACATTTTTTTTTTTTTCTTTTCAAATCTCTTTAATGTCTGACTTAGTAGAAGTCATGTAGTTCTGGAAAACTCTACCATATACTCATGAGAGAATGAGAGTGGAAAAGGCAAATAACATATGATTATGAAAATAGTTTTGTTCTTGTGGATCCCCTGAAAAACACTCGGGAACCCCCAGGGATCTCTGAGCCACACTTGTAGAAGCACTGGTCTAGCTGATACGATTTTACACCAGAAAGAGTGAGAGGATTCCAAGTTCTGGTCTTCAGTCAGGCTCTTCTTTTTAAATTAGTTTCTCAGTTTTTAAAATCAGAATTGAGTGTGTTTGAACTCTTTCAAGTGACGGAAATTAAATGTAAACTAATTTAAATGAAAAAGGAAGATTAATTGGCTCATGTAACTGAAAAGTCTAAAGCACTAGGACTGGGCTTCAGATTCCACTCAGTCAAGGGGCTCAAGAATTCTCTAGAATGTAAGCTTTTAGAGGGCTTGTTCACTGACATACCCTCAAGAGCAAGAACAGTGCTTAAGCACATAATAAGTAGTTGATATATGCTTGCTAATTAATTAAATAATAGATTAAATACTGTTAGCATGACTCTGTTTCTATTCCTCAGTTCTGCTTTCCTCTGATTTCTTTCTTCCCTCTATTATCATTAAGACTCCCTAGAAGCTCTGGTCAAACGTGGTTCTCAGTGCTCAGAATCCTAGAGAAGAAGTCATCCTATTCTTCGCACATCATTCATATTATTCACAGGAAAGGAAAATTATTGGCCCTTCTTGGACCATGTGCCCAAGCTGAATCAATTATTGTATGTAAGGGGAATGGGTATTACCAGCTTAGAAGGAGAAGGGGGGGTGGATTATTAATAACCCCACCAGAATCAAATCAAGTGAAAATGTGGCAGTTCTCAAAAAGAAGAAACGCTGAGCATACATCACACAAAACTACAGATGTCTGCTAAAGATGTCACAGATAATAAACTATCAACAAATGGCTTATCTAATCGCATAACTCAAATTATCAGATGTATAATATGTATAATCCGGTCGCTCAGTGATTCAGAAAACTGTATTCCAGACAAGTTAACAACTAGGTGATTGATTTGTGATTATTCAATTTAGCTTTAGTCACTGAGCTTCAGGACAAACTATTTGACTTTTTTCTACCTCATTTCATCAAATCTAAAATATGTGAGAGCATTGCTATCATGTGTCACACCATTTAGAAACCATCAGTGATTACTTGCTACATATAAGAAAGAATCTCAAACTCTCAAGGCCAAGTCCTTTCCTCCAAAACAGTGGTTCCATGGTTCCTGGCCTTTTCAAAATTGTGGAGCTCTTTTAATGACTCCCATGGAGTAGAAGTTAATTGTTTAGTCATAAACATTAATTGACTAAAAAAATAATGACAGCAAGTCTTATCAATTTAATAATACTTTAAAATTTGCACCATAAGAGCATCAACATGTATTTGAATATTGTTATACATATTTTGTGTGGCATATGTGACAGTCAGTCTCCAAATAAAATTTGGTGTGTGTGTGTGTGTGTGATTTCCACGACTCTCTGGACATAGAATGACAACAGATACTGAGAACTAAGATATCAACATTGTTAGAGAGGTTTGGAGATTCTTTTCTAAGGTCTGTACTAATATTTTCATTGAATAATCAACCTGTGTGGTGCCCTGGGACCATGAAAATTTGGATAATTAGTTGAATTTTTAAAATTCAATTTTAGCTCCACTTATTAGCTATATTTCTTTGTTTTTATATCTTAGAGGGTTTTCTAGAGTTTATAGTGTTCATCTTAAAGTTATCAAAACCTACCTTCGAATAATATTACTTCATGTGTGTCCAGTCCCCACCGCCTAGCCTTTGTGCTGTTGTTGTTATACATTTTAATTCTACATGTTATAAATCCCACAATAACATTATTTTTGCTTTAAACAGTCAACTCTTTTAAAGGAATTGGAAAATAAGACATAATGTCTCATATTTACCTACATATTTACCATTTCTGGCATTCTTCATTTCTTTATGTAGATCCAAATTTCCACCTGGTATTTTCCTTCTGCCTGAAGCTCTTTCTTTAACATGTCTTAGAGTGAAAGTCTCTATCAGCTTTTATTTGTCTGCAAAACTCTTTATTTTGCTCTCATTTTTAAAAAATGTTTTTGCTTTAAAAAATGTCAGAGTTGACAGTTTTTTCTTTCAGCACCTTAAAGATGTTGCTCTGTTGTCTTCTGGCATGAATTCTAACAATGCGTTGGCTGCCATTCTTATGTCCGCTCCCCTGTACATAATGTATCCTTCTTCTCTGGATGCTTTAAACATTTTTTTATCACTGTTTCTAAGCAATTGGATTATGATAGGTCTTGATATGACTTTATGTTTTTTTTCAGGTTGGGGTTGAGCATCTTGAATCTGTGGATTCATAGTTTTCAACAAATTTGGAAATCTTTCTGCTGTTATTTTTTCAAATAGTTATTCCCTTTTCTAGGACTCCAATTATACATATGTTAGGTTAGACTGTTTGATAACTGTCCCATAACTCACTGACACTGCTAATTTTTTTCAGTCTTTTTCTCTCTGAGCTTCATTTTGGATAGTTTCACCCTGCTGTACATCATTGAGCATATTTATAATATTTATAATAGCTGTTTAAGATTATTGTCTACTAATTCTATTGTCTCTATCACTTCTAGTTCTGTTTCCATTGATTGATTTTTTCTTCATTATGGATCATATTTTCTTCATCTTTGAATGCCTGGTAATTTTGGGTTGGACGGTAGACATTGCAATTTTACATTGTTGGGGCCTGAATATTTGCTATTTTCCCTCAAATAGTGCTGGATTTTGTTCTGGTGTGCAGTTAAGTAACTTGCAGATCCGTTTGATCCTTTCAGGGATTTAAGTTTTGCTGTGTGAGATGCAGAGTGGTGTCTTTTTTTCTGAGACTAATTTAACTCTATTACTACTAAAGTGTGATTCCTGTGAATACCTTACCAAATGGTATTACTAAATCTGTCCACACTGTCTGGGTGGGACACAGACTATTAACAGCTTTGGCTCCAGGAATTGCTTAGCCTGTTGCTTCCTGGGGCGTCTTTTCTTGTCCTGTGGCAGTTTACTCAAATACATGTATGAATTCATACTCAACCAAAGGGGATTCCTCTGCAGATTTCTAGGTTGTTCATGTTGTCTCTTTCTCCCTCCCCACCCCACCCCCACCACGTTCTCCCTCCCTCCCTCTCCAGCTTCCTCTCTGGTATCTTGCCTGAAAACTATAGCTACTTTGGCCTCCCCAAATTCCCATTTCAGCCTCAACTCAGCAAGGTCAACACACTCTATTTGGGTTTACTCGCTCTGAATTGCAGCCTGGGGAAATAATAAGGCTCATCTCATTTCTTTCCTTTCTCTCATGCACCACAGTCTTGTGCTGTCTGTTGTTCAATACCTGAAACCCACCACTTTATATGGATTTCTGGTTTTCTAGTTATTTATGACAGGAGGCCAATCCCTGTAGCAGTTAATCCTCATGGGCAGAAGTGGAAGTCTAATAAGGAGTTTTGAATAAACTGAAGCAACAGCAGAGTTTTACATTTAAAACATTTTTTTGGTGTTAAAAACACCACAACCTGGCATTGTGGATCTCTGAACAACAGTCATCATTTTCCATGGTATTTCAAGTGAATATTTGGAATATATCTACCTGCTGCAGGAGTCAGTCCCAAACAAGGAAGTGCATAAGTACTAATTTCCTTGGATAATTCACAATTTATGAGAGAAATGAGCATCTAAATTATCCTGTGAAACTCCATCTGAAGTCTCAAAGAAGCAAATAAAATTATCACTCATTACATGTTTTTGGTTTATTGTTGATAGCATGTTAGTTTTAGGTCATATTTATGGTGTAGATTTTTATGTTTTATATGACTACTTTGATTATACAATAGGCCCAAATGTGCTATAATATGTTCAATATATTTATGCCCATTTTATAGGAGTTGGAACATCATTTTATTATTTCAAATGATATTACATTTTGCTCTTGAGCCTTGTAATTGGCTATATTTATAATTAATTGGATCCTATGTCTTTGGTTAGGAGCACAACCCTTTTTATGATATAATTCCTCTGGGGGAAATAAGAATCATTTTATAATTATTTGCTTTATAACACTGTTTTCAGAGACATATTGTAGCAAAAGTAGCCTTTGCTTTAAACAGCTTTAGTTTAACTCTTGTATTGCTCCTCAACACGGTATGTGTATGTCTTATCTCCTCAACTAGGTAACAATGTGCTAAAAGCAAAGCTCAAGTATTGTAATCTTTTGAATCTATAATGCCTTACATATAACAGGAAGCATGGTATAATGCTATTTTATTTTAAACTATATTTTTTAATCAGCAGAACCCTTTCTTTAAATTATGTTTTGTATGAAAGTCTGATTTATAAAACAGATTAATAAAGTTTATTCTAGTTGAAGTGGGATAAGGAGATCAGACCCCCACTCACTGGATTCCTTCCACTTCTGCTGCAAGGTAGTCACTGGAACCCCTTCATTGTACAGTGAGGTTCCAGGGGAGATGGCTCAGGATTTGAAGTCAGTCCATCTGAGTTCAAGTCTGGGACACACTATCCTGCTGAGAAATTTTAAGCAAATAATTTAACCCTCTCTGTGACCTGTTTCTTTTTATTTAATAAATTTTAATTATTTTTGTTTTGTTTTTGGTTTTTACTCTATTTTTTTTTAATTTTTAAAATGTATTTACTTTTGGCTGTGTTGGGTCTTCGTTGCTTCTCATGGGCTTTCTCTGCTTGTGGTGAGTGGGGGCTACTCTTCATTTCAGTGCCAGGGCTTCTCAGTGTGGTGGCTTCTCTTGTTGCAGAATATGGGCTGTAGGCACACAGGCTTCAGTAGTTGTGGTGCTGGGCTCGGTAGTTGTGCCATGTGGGCTCTAGGGCACATGAGCTTCAGTAGTTAGGGTGCATAGGCTCAGTGGTGTCTCTCAGGCACTAGAGTGCAGACTCAGTAATTGTGGTGCAGGGGCTTAGTTGCTCCATGGTGTGTGGGATCTTCCTAGACCAAGGTTCGAACCCATGTCCCCTGCATTGGCAGGCAGATTCTTAACCACTGCACCACCAGGGAAATCCTCTCTGTGACTATTTTCTATAAAAGAAGGATTTTAATAATTATAACACCTCTGAACCAGTTAGGGATGCTTTTAGCTAAAGGTGACAGAGAAAATCTAATTTAGAGTGCCCTCTCAAAACCAAACAAAACAAAACAAAACAAAAACAAAAACCCAGAGGTTTCTTTTTTGTAATTAAGAACAAGTTCAGATGTATTCAGTTGCTGAGGGTTTTTTCCATAACTTAAGTGATATTCTTTCTGCTCCACCATATTTAGCATTTTGGCTTTCATCCTTATGCTTATTTCTTTACAGTTACAAGATGGCTATTCATTTATGAGTTTCAGAAAGAAAGAAAGGGCAGGCATTCAACCTCAGCAAATTGTTTTTTTAGTTCAGGAAGGGAAATTCTCCCCAGTATACTTCTTTCTTATATCTCATTACATAGAAAATGCCCATTCTTTGCCAGTCACTTGCCTAAAGTAGTTTGTTTGGAGCAGTCAAAAAATTTTCCCTGGATAGAATAAGGGACCCACGTTTCTAGGTTTCATGGGATCTGCAGCCCAAGACATGAATGCATCAGGATCCTGTTGGCAGAGAAGAGGAGAGCTCACTGGTGTCTTCTATGTCTGCCCTCATACCAACCTGATGAAGTTTAGATGGCTGCTATGAGCTTCAAATGAGGGTGTGTGTGGAAGTGATTTTCAAACTGTAAAAGCACCACCCAAATGAGATTCTTCATTATGTTAATTTCTTGGTGAATGTTTGAGGAGTGAATGAAGGGGAAAATTTCAGTAGAGAATAAGAATGGCATTGCAAGTCCGGAATCTGTGATTATTGAAGTATACTCCCCTGATGCCTACATTAGAAGGCATCAGGAAGATTGATAATTAAAAATATAAGTTCAGACCTACTAAAACTTTAGCGGGGTCCCAGGAACCTATATTTTAATACATTTCCTAAGTAATCCTTATGCCCCTTAAAGTGGAGAACCATGGCCCTGCATGACTGGGGACAACCCAGGGAGGTAGAACCAGGTATTCTTGCATAGATGTGCACATGCAAGTGCAAGGGTATTTTGAGGCATGAGGGAGGGGAACACCAAACAGAGGAGTAGACTACTGAATAGCAACTACACCTTCTCTTAAACCCCAGACTCAGTGTAAGAACTCAATAATGTTGGCAACTGTTATTATTATTGACAATTTTCTCCAGCACCAGGAGACCTACATATTAATGGAAACTTCAGCTATGGTTCAGTTGTTTGGTCACCGTCTGTGAAATGAAGTCAGTATCGCCCAAGCCTGCTAGCGCTAGACACCACTGAAGTCTCCTAATTCAATCCCCAGGGAACAATAGGAAGTTTCCAATGCATTCTGTAGGTCAATAAGAAATCTCAAGCCTCAAGATTGTTTTGAAGGTATTTGCAAGACTTATGTAGTATCTTTGAAGGGTATAGAGTCCCTCAAAAGAAAGACAGTGTAAAACAAATTCAAGCTATAATGATTAGTGGCATCTCCTTAGCCCAGGGTGTTGGGAAGGGCAGATGATAAATTACTACAAAACCCTTGACAGAAATGCTGAAAAGGTCTACATAACATAACAAGATAGCACGTCTGAAGCTAAGTATCTGGGTGTGATTGAGCAGATCTTTTCCTAGTTGATTTTGAAACAGATTAATCAAGTTATAGGAGATCATTCTAGGCTGTGTGTCCCACGTTGCATAACTGGACCTGAAAATTATTTGTATATATATGTGTGTGTGTATGTGTGTCTGTGTGTGTGTATGTATATGTGTGTGTGTGTGTATATATGGAGTCACATATACATATATATTTAGATTTATATATGTACGCATATATATACACATTGTAAAAATACTGTGGGAGTCACATGGTCAACATGGTTATTGGTTTAAAAAAGCAGATTGCAAATGTTCATTTGTCATTCTTTGAGCCTTTTTCTACAAGCTAAGTACACCTCTAGAGCTTGCACAAAGGCTATTTGTAAGCATAGCATCTGAGAACTTTGTAAACTTTCTAACATGTTAACAGTACCTTCAAGGTGCTGAAAAGTTATGAAGGAGCAGAGGGAGAAGGGTATGGAAATAAGGAGGATTTTTTTTTTTTTTTCACCTTGGATAAGGCACCTAACCTCTCTCAACTTCCATTTTGCACTCGTGAGATGGGAATAATAATACTGGCAACATGTTCTAGGGATCAAATGGAATAATTTATAATGCACCTAGTACAGTCTCCAATACATAGTGAACCCTTGATAAGCCACTGTTATTTTTACTTTTATACCCTCTATACTTAGATGTGATAGGCTTGAAGAAGTGATTTGAGCCTAAGCTCCCTGATTCATAGTGTTCATAGGCACCACCTGAGAAAAAGACTGACCTGGCCAGGTATGCTGGGGGCTCAGGGCCTGGCCTGGGCTCCTGTTGGAAGAGTTCTCCCTGAAACCTGCAGACTGCAACCTGTTCTCCAGCACGGAGGCCACAAATGTACCAAAAGCTGGATTTGAAAGAAACCTTAGAGAAGCACTCTTTGGCATCATCCTTTAGAAGTCCAGGTCCAGCCAGCTGCAGATCCCCTCCCCACTCCTGCCTCAAGCAGGGACTGCCCTCCAATTTACCTCCTCATCCTGTTTCCAAATGTCACCTGAGCATAGGTGGGCAGGTGTGGTGATCCCCACCCAGAAACACCATTCAGCAAAGTGGGTGGGATTCTGGTTCCCACACCCAAGACAAGCCGGTGCTAAAAATGTTTGTTGGCCCAGTGAACTAGGTGGATTAGGATGCTTTCCTTCACTTTTGAGACCTAGAAAGGTATTTCTCTCTTCCTGTTTTAAACTCAAGAGAGATTTGCAATGGTTCCTCAGGTGCACTCAGTTTGCTTTAAGGAATAAATTATTCTTAAGGCATAAAATGGAAGGAAGCAAGGTCTCCAGACTGACCTATAATTGTCTTCTTTCTTTGACTGTGATCATCTTTGTGCAGAAATGTTATTCTATGCCATCTCCATCTGCGTGGCCGCTTTTCAGTTATAATCTTCTAAGAAGGCAAGGAGAGGCTCTGTGTAAGTTAAATATGCTTTATGGAGAAGGAAACCAATATGTGTTGAACAACTACAACGTGACAGGCGTCGTTCTAGATATTTCATGTATGATATCTACTTTAATCTTTAAAATAACCCAGCAAGTTAGGTGTAATATTCCCATTTTTTTAACTATGATAAAATATACATAAAATAAAATTGACCATTTTAAGTGTAAAGTTCAGTGGTGCTCACATTGTTGTGCAACCATCACAAGCATTCATCTCCAGGACTTTGTTCATCTCCCCATATTGAAGCTCTGTACCCCTTAAACATCCCCTCTCCTTCCAGCCCCTGGCAACTACTGTTCCTTTTTCTGTCTCTATGACTTTGACTACTCTAAGTACCTCATATAAATGCAACCATACAACATTTGTTCTTTTGTGTCTGGCTAATTTCACTTAGTATGATGTCTTCAGTGTTCATCTATATTTTAGTGTATGTCAGAATTTCCTTCCTTTTTAAGGTTAAAAATATTCCACTATATGTACATACCATATTTTGTTTATCCATTCATCTGTTGAAGGGCACTTGGGTTGTTTCCACTTTGGGATTATTGTGAAAATGTTGCTGTGAATATTGGTGAACAGGTACCTATTTGAGTCCCTGCTTTCAGTTCTCTTGGGTATCTACCTAGGAGTGGAATTGCTGGATCATATGGTAATTCCATGTTTAACTTTTTGAGGAACTGCCAAACTGTTTTCCACAGTGGCTACATCATTTTATATTCCTACCAACAATGCATGAGGGTTCTAATTTCTCTATATCCTCACCTACACTTGTTATTTTCTGGCTGTTGTTGTTGTTTGATTATAGCCATCTTAAGTGGCTTTCCATATTATAGGTGAGGAAGCTGAGGGTCAAAAATTTAGGGTCACTTATTCAGCATCAGGCTGTTAGTAAGCAAAAGAGGCTCAGTTCTAATCTAGAGCTCTTAGGCTTCGAACTTTTTGCTGCATTCCTTGTACCAGCACAATGCTAGGAACTCAGGGCCCCCAGGAAAACCAGAGGAGAGAGTCTGTTTAACAGAAGAGCTTGATTGAGTCTGTTTTTGTTTCCAAACGCCACCCAAGGATGGACAGACTGTTTCCATAAAGTAATTGCCTGGTCAAGAGCACAACTCAGAATTTCAGTTTCCACAGTTATAAATAGAGGCTTTTGAATTTCCATTTCTCTTAACTTTGGTCAGTCAAGTGGTTTTTGACCTTGTTCCAACTAAGTTTCCATCTGAGGACATTATGCATGTTCCTTTCTGCAGCCAATTAGATCGTTCTAATTTGGACCTAACAGTTCTCATTTGAAAACTCAGAGTGAGAGAGAGAGAGACAGAGAGAAAGACAATGAAATAGAAGCAGTGCGGGAGAGAAAAAGACAGTAGATTCTGAGCTTGGGGTAATTAGCACGGCACAGCATTTCAGCCAGTTAAACAACTTCTGTGTCTGTCGCTGTCATGCAGGATGACAGGAGTCTCCAATCAGAGACCAGACATAAGGCCCCACCTTGCAGCTTTCCTGGGGTAGGAGAGGCTTCCATATCTTTGTCATCTGACGGATGGCACAGCCAAAGCTTGGAAAGGCAAAGCCTTGACTGAGGTCCCACTGCTAATAATATGAGAGGCAAGATAGGGCCCCCGTCTGCTGGCAGTTCCCCTAGGCTTCTGCACTATTCCACTGGCCTCCTGCTCCAACACTTTGTGAAAGACATTAACCAAGGGGCCCTTTCTGTTAAAGTCTATTCTGTCTTACCTGCTAATGCCTGTTATTAGCAGCATGAAAGATGGGGCAAAGCAATGTGAAGTCAGAATAGATGATGTCTAGGACCCTTTTCAAGAGCTTTGGTTGAGAGGGAGCTGGGCTTGAGTATTTGGCTGCATGACTTAGTGCTGTGTAAATTAAGATTGGTCATCTCACTCTCTGAGCTTTGTTTTCCTCATCTGTGAAGCAGAAATATTAACTTAATTTCAAAGGGTTTTTATTGTGAACAACTAAGGAAGTGTGTAACTAGATGCTAGGCCCACAATTAGTCATTTATAGATAGAATTAAAATAATGTTCATCAATGAAAGTTCATTCCTTATACTAGAAAGACACCTCAAATTTTGAGCCTTTCTTATGTCCTTAAACTTGGAGGACAGCACAGCACATAATTTTTTATATCCTGCACTTGAAAATAAATTCAATTCTGTAGGCCATCCCAGGATGAGCTGTTTCACTGAATTAATTTTGCTCCAATTTCCAACAGTCTATAGAGACTCACTTACCCAAGCCCTCAGGACCCAGGCCTTAGACTGTGCCAGTTCCATTCAGCAGCCAAAGTTATTAACCTGCCCACCAAAAGCTGGAGAATTCTCTTGGGAAAGCATTGCATGTGTTAATCCAACCACTGCATTTAATCCAAGTCATTAACTACTTTAATTCAATCGAATTCAATAGATGTGTATTGAACACCCAGAGTGTGGCATGGGTGCTAATCTCCAGGAACACAAAGATTAATAGCCACAGCCCCTGCTTGGGGCATATCCCCAAGCCTTTGTGTATCTCGGGCAGGTGACAGATGCTGTGAGTGAGCCTTTTCCTTGAGGAGCTTAACAGGGCTGTTATGTTTCACATCTTCTTCACGGGACACATCAAGCCTGCCCAAAGCCATGCACTCCCTTCTTCCCATGCTTCCTCCATTTCTTCTTCCTCCCTTCCCTCCCTCTTTCCCTTAACCATTTCCTCCCTTACTCTGTTCCGTCCTTTATTCCTTCTCACTTTCCTCCCATTCACAAATAATTAGCTAATATCTGCTATGTAAAAGGTACAGTTCTAGAACAAGAGAGATAAGCCCTTGCTCTCAAAAGCTTATATATTTTAAAGAAAAATCTTTTATTTTGACATAATTTTAGACTTACATAAAAGTTATAAAAGTAGTGCACAGTTCCTATATACCCTTCACCTAACTTCCCCTTCCACCATCTTATGTAACCATAGTATAAATACTGCAACCAGGAAATTAACATTGATACATTTCTGTTAGCAGTCTTACAGATATTATTAGGATTTTTTCCAGTTTTCCTACTCCTTTTTCTGGTCCAGGAACCAGTGTAGGTTCCTGTATCATGTTTAGTCGTCGTCTCCTTATTTTTCTCCAGTCTGACAATCCTTCCGTCATGACCTTGACACTTTGAATACAACTGGTCAGGTATTCTGTAGAATGTCACTCAATTTGAGATTGTCTAACGTCTTACACTTAGACTGAGGTTCTGCATTATTGGGAGGATACCACAGAGCTGATGTATCCTAGTACATCGTATCGAGGAGGTATATGACATCAAAATGTTTTATCGCTGGAGCTGTTAATCCTGGGTTACACTTGGAAAGTTAACAGTTGGTGAGGGTGGTGTCTAATAGTTTTCTTCTCTGTAATAAAGTTACCCTTTTCTTCTTTATAATTAATTAGTATCTTGTTGGGAGATTGTTTGAAATAGTTTGCAAATATCTTCTTTCTCATCGTGCTTTCACCCGCTGATTTTATTGCACATTGGTATTTGAGTACTTCCTTATTCAAGAAACCCATCTTTTATTAGGAAGAGTTAGGCAATAAGGAAGTAATGAGGACTTCCCTGGTGGCGCAGTGGTTAAGAATCTACCTGCCAATGCAGGGGACACGGGTTCGATCCCTGCCCCAGGAAGATCCCACATGCCGAGGAGCAACTAAGCCCGTGCGCCACAACTACTGAGCCTGAGCTCTAGAGCCCATGAGCCACAACTATTGAGCCCATGTGCCACAACTACTGAAGCCCGTGCACACCTAGAGCCCATGCTTTGCAACAAGAGAAGCCACCAAAATGAGGCACCCGCACACCACAATGAAGAGTAGCCCCTACTTGCCGCAGCTAACAAAAGCCCATGTGCAGCAATGAAGACCTAACACAACTAATAAATAAATGAATAAATAAATAAATTTATTTTAAGTAATGAAATAAATTAGATGATTTTAGATAGTGAAAGTGTTGTAAAGAAAATATAAGAAGGTGGGGTGACAGAAAGAAAGGTCTATTTTTAGATAGCACATCAGGGACATCCTCTGTAAGGAAGTGACATTTGAGCTGAGACCTGAATAACAAAAACCCAGCTGAATGATATCTGAGAGAAAAGCACTCCAGGCAAAGCATAGGGCCAGAGCAAGAGCCTGGAAACCAGAATGAGCAAGGCCTTCTTAAGCAAAGGAAACAAGCCAGGCATGGCTAGAATGGAGTGAGTAAGGGGTGAAGTGGTGGGAGCCAAGGATGCAGAAGTAGGGAGAACCAGATCAGGTGAACCTTGAAGGTAGAGCAGTGAGTTTAAGAGCTTTCTAGGTGCAGCGCGTCCTCCTTCACTAATTATGTTCTCTCTCTGTCCCATAGTGTATTAATTAGCCACATCTGCTACTTAAATTTAAATTTTGATTGGTGGAAATAAAATGAAATTGAAATTTTAGCTCCTGGGTCACACTAGCCACATTTTAAGTGCTCAAGAGTCCTATTGTGGCTGGTGACTACCCTATTGGATGACACAGATATGTAAAATTCCCATCATGGCATAAAGTTCTACTGAACAGTGCTCTTACATATGTCTTCTGGAGGTCATTCATTATGTTCGTTTCTATGGGCGATACAGAGTTGAGCGAGTTACAGTTACTGCTCTCCAGTAACTTTAAGGCTCGTAGACAATTGCAAATAAGCACAATACCAGGTAACATGTATTAAGACAATGGGCATAGCACAGAAAAAAATGCTGTAGGATTTGTATGAAGCACTTATACCTGGATGACCAGAAAAGGCTTCTGAAGAAGCAGCACTTATATGTCTAGAAAGATCTAGAAGGATGGTAAGATTCTGATGGGAGGAAGTTTGGTGTGAGCTGAGGTTTTGGAGACGTAAAGTGCCAGATGAGGATGGCAAATAGTCTAGACTGGCTGGTGTTTGGGTGTGTGTATAGGAGAATGTGAGGGGAAGATTAGCAGGCAGGTGGGCCATATGGAAGGACTGGAAGCCAGGCTAAGTAAGGAGTTTCATCTTTATCCCATAGGCAGTGGAGAGCCAGTGGTGGTTTGTCTTAAATTAATTAATTTATTTATTATTTTATTTTTGGCTGCATCAGGTCTTAGTTGTGTGGGATCTTCATTGCGGCATGTGGGATCTTTGTTGTGGTGCAGGGCTCTTTGCGTCTCACGGGCTTCTCTCTAGTTGTGGCTCACATGCTCAGTAGTTTTGGTGCACAGGGTTAGTTGCTCCATGGCATGTGGGTCTTAGTTCCCTGATCAGGGATGGAACCCACCGTCTCCTGCATTGGAAGGCAGATTCTTAACCACTGGACCACCAGGGAAGTCCCATTGGTGGGTTTTCTGGTGAAAGGAGTAACCTTACCAGAACTGTGATGTATGAGGTAGGTGGACTATGGCTGGGGAGAGATAGACTGCAGGGAGACGTTTGGAAATCCATTTGCAGTAGGGCAAGCATGAGGTCATTTCTATTCCAGCATATATTTTTCTAAAACCTAAAAGCATTCTCAAGCACATAAAGTCAGGCTGCTTGAAATGTAACATTCAGAAATAAACTTTGAGACTTGAAAAAAATACTATTTACTCATTATAGCAAGCAGATATATTACATAACTATAGTATAAATACTGAAATCATGAAATTAATATTAACATATAAAACCCACAGGATCTGATTTGGTTATTTGATAAACAGGTGCTCTTTGTGCATGTTTTTTCACCCAAATCAGAGTTTTGTAAACGTAAGGCTTCATAAAAATCACCAGGGCAGCTTGCTACAGCACAGAGTTCTAGACCCCACCCCAGAGGTTCTGATTTTTTAGTTATGGGATGGGGCCTGATGACCTGGATTTTAACAAAAGAAGCAGTAATCTGAGGGAAATCGCCCAAGAAACACTGCCCAGTCCTATTTCCTTATAAGCTTTCTGTCTTCAAGTTAACAGATTCCCCTTCTCATTATTTATAGGCAATAGCCCTGCAGATATAAAAAAAGAAATGTTCCCCTTTCATTGTGCCTTTTTATCCCACCTCCATGTAGTAGTAGATTTAAGAGAACTGTAACATATTTTTCCACTTACAACTTCTTTTTATTTTATCCACTTTAAATAGGCTTAAAGAAGTATCCCTTCTTTTTCTTCTTTTTCTCCCAAGTGCTGATTTCCAAGAGCTTGATCTGTCCACCCTGCTCCCATGTTTCCCTTACAGTGACATTAGTTTTGCGCTGCCCTGTGTGCCCTGCACAACTGAAAATTCTAAAGTGACCTTGTTGAAGTCACTTCCAGGAGCCTTGCAGGTCTCCACCACTGCCCACAGCCAGCACTTGTAGCCCTCAGAGCTCTGGCCCAACTGGTACCATAAGTGTTCTAATAACCCTGCAGAACTAGAGTTGCTACAAAAGCCATTTCGCAGATGAGATTACCCAGTCTCAGAGGGCTTAAGTGGCATCCTTAAGGGCACACAGTAATTATCTGAGTGATTTTGAACATAGGTCTCTGAACCCAGCATCCTGTATAGGTTTTGCTCTTCACCACATGGCCCCAGAGAACATAGGTGTTTGGTGATGCTGATGTTTTTCCTTTGGGGTCATAGGACCCCTGTTGTCAAGCAGGGAGCAAGAGAGTGACAGCATCTTCCCCTTTGCCCTCAGGATTTTGCTTGCTGTCATTCACCTCCAGCTCTAGCACTTTCTCTTCCTATTTCTCCAATGCCATGTGTCCAGGCACGATCTGCACTGACAGGCAGCTGTTCCATTAGCCCATCTTCAAGAGGAGCATTCCCAATTCGCAGGTACCTGGGGAGTCCAGAGAATGATAATTACAGACCTTTCCTCCAAATCCATGCAAGTAAGGAGCTTTCACATTTAACATGGCCCCTTTCTTCTAAACATGTCACATTGCAGACAAACTGCTTGCAAAAGGAGCTTCAAGATTTCCCTTGGCAATTGATGCCTCTGTGAAACAGATGGGGGTTTTGACACAAGAGCCGCACCTGCACAGACAATTCCTGTAGGGAAGTGACTGGGGAGAGAACTGACATCCAGGAGCCCTCGGGTCCTGCAGCCAGATCCTTAGGGGCATTGTCCTCTCCCGAGGGCTTCCCCGCTCCAGATGCAGTGCCTCCAGGGTGCAAACACAAGTGAAGCAAGTTGGGTCTGGACTGTGAGCAGAAAAGTACCTAACAGTTGAGACTGTCAGAGCCTACATTAATGGAAACCCCAACACAGTGACTGGGCAGACCCCGACATGCAAATATCCTCATGAGAAATTTGCCAAGCAGCTTGACGAGAAGGTAGGAAACATGTAGCCCTCAGAGTGCAAGACCAAAGCCACCACCTTGGGACGCCTTCTCTGCTTCCACTCACCCACCTCCCACTAGGCAAATAAATGTGCTTTGCTATAGGCCCCCAGTGGACATTGTTTAGACCTTCACTTACCACAGTAAATTCAATTCAGTTGATGAGGTATATCATCCCCTGTTATATTGTGAGAGCAGGTTCCCTGTGCGCCACCTCATAGCCCTGCACCCTGCTTTCTGACATGTAGCAGATGCTCAATACAGGTTCAGCTAATGAATGAACAAATAAATAGATTACAGGGCATGGCAGCTGTCTGCCACTATTGGAAGATTGTCATGCCAAGAGGGGTTATTTCTGCCCTTTGTGCAGTGGTGGGTAGAACTAGGATCAAGCAGTAGATGCTCTGATTTTAACAACATAAAGTAGAGGGGCTTGTTTCATTTTGTTTTCTAACCATCTGGACAATGGGAAGTTGAGATGGGTTAACCACCGTGGAAGAGGCAGTGAGATCCCCATCATGGAAGGGGTTCAAACCAGAAACTGGAGGAGAATATGCAAAGATGTTGAGGACGCAAGCATGGGTGTCTGGATGGGCGGCTGGTCTAACATCTTTAAAGTTTCTTCCAACCTTGAGACTCTGATTTCAGAATTTGCTTTTATTTACCTGCATGGCTGCTTTATTGGCCTGAATATATATGGGGATATTTTTCATCTTCCAAAGTAATACAAAGGCAGCCTCTCCACTTACCTAAGGAGCTTTGGGTGGGCAGCGTGGCTTGACTTATAGTGGGGCTGACTCGCATGTTGCATGATTCACTGTGCTCTATAGATGCCCCCAAACACGTATATCATTGTGTCTGCTGTTCCAAGATGACACTGTTATTTCCCACCTGTGCAAATACAGCTGTAAAAAAATGATGCATGGCCAGCCATCCCTTCCCCAGAGGATAGACAGAGAGCACACACCCTCTGGCTTAACACGCCCAAGAGGCACACACACCCTCTGCTGAATTTCAATACTAATTTTCAAGCCAGGTAAGAAGGGAAGAGAATTGCAAGTGAACTCACATTACCAGCAAAACCAAGCCAGCCTCTCTCCTAAATTACTTTGTATATTAAGTCTGTGGACTACAGAAGCCCCTGCATCCTCTGTGGCTTCTTGGAAAATCAAAAAGGTTTCCAGCAGTTTCAGCAAACAAGCAGGCTCTGAGCCTTCTGTCTTTGTTAGAGATTTGATTCAAGCTGTGTCCGCTAGCAGTGAAATACAAAGGGAAAGAAAGTCAGTATGGTATAACTTTGAAATTTTTAGCAAGCGCCACGGGAAAGAATAATAAACCATAAATTGCTGCATCTGGCCTTAAATTTATAAGGAAAAATATAATACCAGAAACTAAAAATGTTACTCTCCTTTGTCATTTAAAAAAAATAGTTTCCTACTCTTCTCACTTTTTGTTCACTCTTTTATTTCACCAATTGTTGAAATTGCATCAAAAGCAACATCACTTTCTCCCTACCCCTCCCTTAGGCAATACACTTGTGTGGAAAAATCCACACAAATTCAAGCAGCAGAGAGATTGGGAAAAGTTGAGAGTGGTAAGGCCCTCCACCCCAAAGACAAGAGGTGTGGGTGAGCTTCCAATTAGGAAGCAAAGGCAGGAACTTACCTGGAAGACCAGTGCCATTGACGCTGTGATGTAAACTGACATCTGTGTTCAAGGTGAAATCCCTGCGCTTCTCTCCCAGCCACCGTCTTTTTCACCAAAGGTGCCATCGAATTGTGTCATCTCCTAATAGAAACAGACTGTGGAGAGAAGGACGGGGCCTGACTACCTTTTCTCTCCTTTCGTGTGTGCTCAGCAAACCAGGACCAATTCTATTCTGTTTCGTTCATTCAGGGCAATCATCCTGGACTGCATTATAATAAACACACAGGATTTTTCCCCCTCCTGAAGCCACTGCTGGCTATGCTGCTCAAAATAATTTCCCGATCTGACAAAAGCACCGCATGTCAGCAGACTTGTTCAGTGTGCACTCTCGGTCCCCATCCTACCCAGATGTTGTGGTAGCTTAATCTGAATGCCTGCTGCCCAGGTGCTAGTAGCTACTAGGGCAGTTTCTGCAAGAAATCATAATGGGCTGCTCTTCAAACAAACAAACAAACAAACAAACAAACCCAGCAAATGGCCTCTGGATAAGTAATAGGGCTTGGCCCTAGAGGATCAGGGTTCAGGGAAGGCTGTTCCCTGCTTGCTCCTTCAGCCCAGGATGGGTGGAAGCAGGAGAAGGCTGGATGATGCATCAGTGTTAGTGCAGCTGTGCTATTGCTGTGGGGAATGAACCAAGTGGGTGACAGAATCAGAGGACATAGAGAGGGTCTCTGGGCACAGGGAGGGAGCTGTATCCCTTCCTCTCTCTGCAGCCTGGCTCCTCCAGGTATGTTAAAAGTATTGACGCCTGGCCCTCACTGCTGAGATCCTGTTTAATGGGTCAGGAAGGAGGCTGAGCCCTGGCAGATTTCAAATCTCCCCAGGTGGTGTTAGTGTGCGGCTGGGGTTGAAAACCTCTCGTCCGCTTTGGAGGAGCGGAAGAAGGCTGCACAGTGCCCAACCCAGAGTTGGAGGACAGTACCTGTGAGCTGCTCTCATTACCATCATCATTGTTAATGCAAAGGCTGGGTGCACATCCTGGAAGCATCTAGATTGTAATCCACTTGTCCCAGAACTAGTGTCCCCTCACTAGTTTCCACCCAAGGAGGCATTCAATAAACATAGCCTGATTTGTTAAGGTGACCTCTAGGAAGCAGGTCAACCTGATTTTTGTGCGTGTGCTTATGGCTGTGAGCCATGACCATGGTGCAGTTGTTTCATGAGTCCTGGAGCTGGGTCAGGACTCTTGGGTTTTTTTCTAGCTCTAACACCTGGATCAAGTCCCTTCCCTTCTATTGGCCTCAGTTTACCCATTTGTAGAACAAGGGTGTTGGATTATTTGATTGATCACTAAAGACTCAACTGCTCTGTCTTTGGCTTTAGAAGCATAAGTTAGCAAAGCACTCCTGTTTGTCTGCTAATAGGAGACCCAGGCCAGAAGCAATGATATAATAATGCTCTTTGGGATTTGGAAAATAAACAATATCAGAGGCACAGAGCAAGGGAGGGGTAAACATGTTTGGAAGAATACTACATATTACATACTAAACACAGGGGGAAAGCAGAGGTCATGCGAAGAGGGATAGGGGGAGGGATTCTGGTGAAAAGGTCAGTTGAGTCTGGGTTGAAGAGTCTTGAGTGCCTCGATCAGGTATTTGGACTTTATTCAGAACAGAGTCGGGCACCAACCATGAATGTATGTCAGGAAACTGATGCCCAGCTGTGTTTTAACAGCCAACTCTGACATCCACATTGCCAGGGAGTCCTTAAGGGAGGACTCATACCTTACTCTTCTTCCAATCATTAAGTGCCTGACACCATCATTGTTAAATGATTAATGAACGAAAGACTGCTTCACTGACGTCATCCATTTCCTGATGAATACTGAAAAAGGATCACAACCAGCTGGTGAGCCGCACACTAAACTCTAGGTTCCCTAACATCCACATTTTTTAAACACCTAGAAGGATATGTTTAAAATATTCTCCCTGATTCTTCTGAAGATATAAACAGCCTTTGGCCATCAGATTTTTCTAAGCCAACACAGGGACACTATTTGCACATTATTTTGCATGAAATGTAGTAATTTACATATATTTGCATAGCGCTTTCAAAACGCCTTAATTCCAAGTATGTCAAATAAAATAAAACAAATTAGTGTAATCTACCGCCATTGTATGGCAGCCCAGCTTGGGGATCCTGGTGGTGATGGGGCCAGCTTTTAGGAAGCTATGACCACCCCTGGCTCAGTGTATCCAGGGGGAAACAGACACAATGAAGTCTGAGAACAGGGGACTCTAGGGCAGGGTCAAGTTTCAAGCCTCTGGACAGCACTCTGTAGTTCACAAAGCCAATTTACATCCCTTATTTCATTTAAGCCTCACAAAAACCTGTGTGCTTGGTAGGGCTGGGGCTGTTATGAACTTTGCATTAGCAAGGGGATTACAGAGGTGAAGACCCTTGCTCATGTCATGGTAGTAAATTGTCATGCCTAGACTTTATTCCAAATCTTGGTTCTCAGAGGCTTGATGCTCTGAGAATTGATCCAAAGTTCCCTTGAGAAGAGGCAAAATGTCCCCATTTACTGCTAATCCAGTGTCTCCTCTTCAGCCTTCACACTGCCTTTGGGAAACTACAAGGGAACCCCCAATGGCTCAGAGACAGTGTCACATAGCCTGTGATGCGTCTGGCCCTAAGTAATTGCCTTTTTATTGTTTGAGACAGTTATTTGAAAGTTATGGTAATGGGGTGAAAATATAAGCAGCTTACAGTTTACTAGAACATTAATCCTCTGGGGATGATTTCTTTTTCCCTCTGATCATTTCTGTGGGACCTTTTCCATTACATTATGTACAATTTATTTTTAAACTTTTCTTCTTATGATCTACCCTCACCTATCCACCCTTGCTTAATTACTCATTTCCATATTTGCTAAGATATAGATACAGTTATATAGAAACATCTAGATAGATTGATAGATTAGATAGATAGATAGATGATAGATGATAGATAGATGATGATGATAGATAGATAGATGATAGATAGATGATAGATAGATGATAGATAGATGATGATGATAGATAGATAGATGATAGATGATAGATAGATAGATGATAGATAGATGATAGATAGATGATGATAGATAGATAGATGATAGATGATAGATAGATAGATAGATAGATAGATAGATAGATAGATAGATAGGTAGATAGATATAGATAGATAGGTGTTTCTGATGTAGGTCCCAGACAGGAAGACCTCTGGTCTGGGGCATGGTGTTCAGTAGCAGCTCAGATGCACACAATGGGAAGTAGGAGTCAAATTATAGGTTTTAGGGCCAGACAGAGCTAAGTTCAACACCTGGCACCTCCATCTTCGATAGCTTGACCTTGGCTTCTTTGAGCTTCAGTATCTTCATCTGTAAAGGTAATGGGGCATCTGCACCTCCTAGAAGCTCAAACTGATGCTTTGAGGCTGATGCTATGCATTTGGATGAGCCTGGCCGGGACGGCCTTGGGCAGACCTGAGGGGTCAGCTACTGCAGCCGGCCATCCTAGGAGGCAAGGCGTGCTGCCACGGTGGCTGACTAATCCCTGAGGCAGAGCAGACACCCTGCCTGTGGCTCGCAATACTCTTAGGGCCCCATGAAATCATTTCAACTTCTTTTAAAATCAGAAGGAAGAAAAATGAGCTTTTAGGTTGAATAAAGTGTTTTGATATATAATATTAATTAATATATTTGTACATCAATGCAATTGCAAAATAGAATTTTTAATTTGTTTCGTGGAGGATGGGTCCCATGACAGCAAAAGTGCCCAGGCCCTTGGAAGTCGTGTTGCAACCCTGGGTGCTACAGCCTGGGCCTCTGTTGTCCCCTGGGCACCCAGTCTTCATCTAGTCAAGCTCTGTCTTTTCATTTACAAAAGAGCATCCAAACTGGGGGCCTTGGGTGACCCAACCCCCGATATTTGAAGATGCCCAGTGACGGACCTTTCTGAGAAGATTGTTTATATCTAAAGGACTGTTGATTTGTCCAGACTTGGCCACTTGCTTGCCCTGCATCTTGAGTCAGCCAGTGTTTTTCCACATCCCTCAGTTTTCCTCATGTTCCCACTCTCAGCTCCCCAACGGCTTCAAGCCAAGCAAGAGAAGGACAGAGAAGGACAGAGAAAGGAGAGTGTGCAGGACTCAGGGCTCCTGCCCCCCTGCTCCATGGCACAACTTCTGTCTTCTGCCCTCTTCATTCAGGGCTTGTTCGAACAGAATAAATAAATATTTCATTAGCAATTACATTGTTCTTTATTGTAGTTTGATATAAACTTCTGAGAACATAGGAGAACCAATGCCAATCATGATGTGACTTTCTCCTTTCTGTGCCTCAGTTTTTCCATATGCAAAGTGGGGCTAATAAGAGCAGCTTTGTAGGAGCAATGGAAAAAGGGAATTAAATTATAGCTAGAAAGGTGCAGCACCTTCCCAGAAGAAACATTCTACATGAACTAGGAGTTATTATTAGCCTGATTACCAGTGAGCTCAAGCCTCTCAGAGTGCCCGGGCGTAAGGACTTCCTCTGTTTATAGGACTAAACAGCCGCCTCTACTTCCTTCCTGAATTGCCATCCATTAATTTCATCATGAGTGAAAGGGCCCTGATTTTTTTATTACTCTCAGTCCACCCTCGTGACCTGTGAAAGGGGATGAGTGAACCAGCGGTTGGTTCAGCTTAGAGACTTAGCTGTGCCCCTTCCCAACCACTTCTGAAATCCTTGGCCCACATCCTGGCAGGGCTGAGGTCTAAGGGTGAGGAAACAGGAGCAAGAAGGGGAGAGAAGAAGAGAAAAGGAAGAGGAGGGGGTCATAGGGAAGGGAAAGGCCACCCTCAGCTGCCAGCGTGTCACTCCAGGCCGGGACCCTCATTCTGCATCCCACAGCCATCCTTTGAGCAAGACACTCAGGAAGTGCTCTCTGACCCCTGCATCCTTATTACATTGTAACTACCATGTGACACTTAACCTTGGCCAGTGGTAGAGTTGTGACTTTGCCCTTTCATATTCTGAGTTAGAATCAGAGGCCTTTGACCTGGGAAGGACACTGGAAATCATTTGTTCAAAACTGTCTTTTGACAGATGAAGAAATTGAAGCCCAAGAAGCCTGACTCGTCCAAGTTCACATAGCAAAGAAGCCAGGGCTAAAACCCAGTGTTCTGATGTCCAGTCCAGTGTCCATTTCATGGTAGTGCATAGGGTTTTTAGGTATGTGCGTGGATACACACACACACACACACACACACACACATTTCCACATGCTTGGGAGTCTAGGCGTGCTTATTTTACTCATAATCACAGCAGCCAGGCCTGGAAAATAAGTAACATAGCCCCATTTTTACCAATGAAGAATCTGAATCTCAAGCAGGCTAAAGGAGAGTGCTCAGGATCACCGAGGTTGTAGAACAGCTGGTATAAAACCCAGTCTCCTGACCCCCAGATAGCACACGTCCCACCGCCCCACGCTGCCTCCTAGCCAACTGTCCAGAGTGCTTGGCCATGGCTGTTATGAAGGAGCCAGCATTCCCATCCATATTTATAGGAAAACTTTTGGCTCAACTGCATTCCTGCTTAGAAGTCTCAACATTTTTTTTTAATTTATCAGAGGAAAGAGAGTAACAATGGAGTTGATGGGCAATTTGTGTAATTAACGCCCCAAAGCTCCCAGCACTGTAAGGTTTTTTGATTCAGTGCATTTTCTCGACAGATGCTCCTTTAACTGGTCAAGTGGCATTCTCATGAGGATTATAAAGGAGGGGAAAGATGCCTGCCGGAGGAGAGTGGAGGGTAGGCATGATGTGGGTTTGTCATTAGTGATCTCAGGTACACTTTGGTGTACCTATGAGCCTGCTTCCTGCGAAGATTTGAATGATGAAACCAGCGAGACCAGGCAAGAAGTTGGACATCTGCTTCTAAATTAGTGCTAATTTAGCTTGTTAGGAGATGATTTGTGCCTCTACAAGACAGCATAACTGAAAGTTGTTTTCTTTCCTATGACCATAACTTTTTGCTCTCCTCACAATAGGCCAGGTGGATGCATCAGAGGGGCCTTGCTGGGCTTCAGAGGAAAGATGGTTATTCCTGTTCCTGCCAATGTTTGAAAGACATTGTGACTCCTTAATCTCAGTATAATCATGATACCCAAATCAAGGTCTTGGAAAACATCCAGCCCCCTCCAAAGCACTTCATGGAAGCCTGCAATTGGCTCTTCTGTGGTTCTTAAGCCAGTACTGATAGTCAGGTGGTACACACCAATATGATTGTGCTGGTTATTAAAACACTGATATATTTCCAGATCAGCTGAAAAATAGCCAGTTCTCTGAGCCCTACAAGTTTTCCGTCACTTCTCCAGCTGCTCCAGAGTCAGGGAGCCCAGGTAAGCACCAATAAGGAGCTGCCCTGACACCTACTAATCTTGTGTTTTCAATCACTTTGGTACCAAAGAGTGGTGCTTTAGTTGTCATGACACATAAAAAAAGAAGTGAGGCAAACGTGGTATGGGTTTAGGTTCCTGATGGCCAAAAGACCACAGAGGACCGGATAAGCAAAGGGTTTGCAGCAGTTGGCATAGAAAAACTCTTGAGAGAATTGATTCATCACACAACTCACACAGAATTGGGAGTACTGGCACGTCAACCTGAAAAGACCGTATTTTAGTTTTCTGGAGCTGCTGTAACAAAGGACCACAGACAGATGGCTTATTCTCTCACCACATTGGTGGCCAGAAGCCTGTGATCAGGGTGTCAGTTGGGTCATGCTCCCTCTGAGACTGCGCAGAAGACTTCTTTGCCTCTTCCTAGCTTTTGGTGGTGGCCATTGATCCTTGGCGTTCCTTGACTTGCAGCTGCATCACTCCAATCGCTGCCCCTGTCATCACATGGCCTTCCCTCTGTGTGGCTTTCCCTTTTTCTCCTTATTAGGACATCAATCATCTTGGATTAGAACTCACCCTAATGACCTCATCTTAACTTGTTACATCTACAGAGACCGTGTATAAGGTCACATTCACAGGTACCCAGGGCTAGGACTTCAATGTGTCTTTTTAGAGGGTACAATTCAACCCAAAACAGAACCTGAGTAGAAGCAGTCTGTGCCCTATTTGTCCTGTGAGCAGTAACATTGTTTCAGTAAACAGCACCTCCATTACATTGAATTGTCTAATTTGAATTCCATGGTTTTGTTCATTTGTTTGTATTTACTTCACGAATAATTACTGAATTATTTTGTTTGGTTTTAATAGTCACACGAAGGCTGTAAGCATAAGGAGTTTATACCCACTTTATGTTATACATTTTAAAATAACAGTATAATACAAGCAGTTTGTCAGCTCGGGTAGTCCATGACAATTTTCATTTGTTCTATTTAAAGTACCTGCATGTTGTTTCAGAGCCCCTGGAGTCTAGATGAATTCCAGATGTGAGAGGAGATGGTGGCTTTCCAAAACTTGTTTGTGTGAGTAAATCTATTAAAAGCAGCTTGCCTGGGCATGTGGTCAGATTTCAAATTCCCTGCAGGCTTGTGTACCTCTTAGGACCAGCATATGCCCCAGGGTAAATGCTGGGCTTTTGACAATGGCCTGGAGCCAAGGCCAGTTCCCTTAGGGTCCTCTCCCAGCCCCACCCATGCCTCTCTGGTCCAGAGAGGGGCCAGATTCTGGCTTGAGTCCCACAGGAAGGTCTGGTTGGGAGACTGCCAAGCTCCAGAAAGCTGTGTGATCCTTAAGAACCCTAGGGAAGAACTGGCTTCCAGGACAAGTCCACAACTCCCCTCCTCCAGATTCAATAGCAGCCCCAGGGGACACTAAACCCTACTCCGTTGACCCTAATGGCCCTGAGGACAAGTTTGCCCTCAGCACTACAACAAAAGAGACTGAATGTCAATCCAAGGTGTTTTCTTATGCTTTTTAATCCAGAGGTGGATTGATGGACATCAGATGGAATTCTCAACTCCACTTAAGTATCCCTAAATGCAGACCCCTGGAGGGTGGGGACGAGATCTGGGAGAGTAGCCTTAAGCCACTTGCGGCAAATAACAAATTTCTTTGCTCTCTTTTTATCTCTAAATTTTTCTTGAGTTTCCCAAAATGTTCAAACCTCATCTTATATTAAAATCAATGCTTCTAAAAGATATTTCAGGTTTATTCCATAACGTGCCCACCACCAACCTCATTCCCTTCTCATCTGCAATCTCTAGTTGGTGAAGTACTAAATAACAAATAGTTGAGGGACTTCTTTCTTCTAGGGGAGAAGGGGAGAAAACCCGGAGTATGAAACAAACAGATTTGGCTCAATCTCTGATTCCAATACTTAATAGATGTTTGAACTTAACCCATTTAACTACATGGGGCCTCAATTTCCTAATCTGGAAAATGGGTATAATGATACCTTCCCATCTTCCTCATAGTCATGAAGGTTGAATAAAATAATGCTTGTGAAAGCTTTTTAAAATGTAAATTGCTATTTAAATGTGAGCTATTTTTATCTCTTGTCCATATCCTTCAGGCAAAGGTCACCAGTAACACACCTGTAGCTAATTAAACAAGCTGGGTTTATTACTAGTTGTAGTACAGAACAGACACCATGGGAAACATGGGGTGTCTCAGTGAGTGTTAGAAAGAAACTACTATAGGATTTGGGCTTTGGTTGGATGACTTGAGGGAGGTTTAGGGAAGAAGGGGGTTGCTCTAAATTGGATGCTGTCCAAAAGTAGGGGCAATTCTATGATTGGGTATCTCAATAAATCTTCTCAGAGTGGAAAGACTAGAATGAGGGTCAAGCTGTAATTGTAATTGGTAAAGAAGCAGTAGTAACTCATCTTGGTTGAGAGAAGCAGGTGTTTGGTATTTTGTATGCAGCACAGTGAATTTATTTTCATCTACGCTTAGAAGTGGCCTTGCTTTGTCTCATTTTATCATGATCTCAGAGCAACCCAGTCTGAGCTCAGTATCTGTGTTTGTGTCTGATAGGAGAATAACATGGCTGAGCTGTGAGTGCCAGACCAGCTTCTGCATGTCAGGGGCTGCTCTTCTTTCTCACATCACACATGTTCAAACCTACAGTTTCTCTGTAGAACCATGGGCCTAAAGGGGTTTCAAAAATATATGCCCTTAGAGTTGGTAAGAGAGGGAAGAAAGGAGGGAGAAGAATACGGAGAAGGGGATGAGACACTTAGAGGGGAAAGAAATTGCGAGGCTGTAGTTTGTCTGCACATCCACCCCAAGACTCCCCAGGAACAGAGTAAGAACTCAAATACATTGAATTGATTCCACTTCATAACTGGCCACCGTTGGAGGCAGCATCAAAAGGTCACCCTTGAAAACACCAATGCTACTCAGTTCCCTTAAGGGACTCCAGTTTAATCAAATCCTATGGATTTGGCCCTAACTACATCTCCCACTTCCCCTGAATTCTATGTCACATAGCTCTTGGGGTCTGTGCTTCCTAATGGTTTGAGGAGGATTCTAGAGCCATTTTCTCCTCTGGTCTATGATCAAAGTGCACAGATGTCTTATAAAACAAAATGACTAAGCCATTTACCTCAGGTGGCTAATCAAGCAGGTTTAAAGAATTTCAAGGTATCAAGGAACCACAAGTGCAAAGTGGAAATTGAATTGCGGTCACAGATACAGTTTGGCCGTTAAAAGCTGAACTTGATGGGCTAATAGAGAGTTATCGGCTGATGAGCGAACATCAGTATGATAGAAACAAAACTGGCCTCTGTTGAAAGGGGCTCTTCTCAAAGACCTCATGATACCCGGTAGAAGATGAACTTTTGATACCTGCTATGTCTCAGTTAATAGCATCAGTTGAATCAGATTAATTTAAAGGGGCTAATGAAAATGATGTAGAAGAAGAGTTTGGAGATGAAAATTTGATGTGGCGATATCAGCTGAAAGATGATGACATTATGAAACCAGTCCCCTTGGGAATAGGCACAAGTGATGGAAGTTAGAAGGGAGCAAAGGGTTCCTGCCTCATTTCTGACAGTTTACCACGTCTCACTCAGACAGGAAGATGTGGCAAAACTGATTGACATTTATCAGTAAAAATTTTTAAATGACTATCAGATTTCTAAGGAGTTCAAGTCTTACTAGTAGTGGTTTTGTAACAAATGGATTTTACAATTTTCTTGCATTACTAAAAAAATTCTCTGGCTGTACTTGATATGCCTTCTTGGCCTCTAGCTATCTTTTTTTTTGGACCAGAGTTATACTCAGAGTCAAATCTTAGCATTATGAAGGCCATGTCTTACACAGAAAAATAAAAATACCCAAGACAAATGTGGAAAATTAAATGGTGAACAAGTAGAAGGAAAGAATCTTAATGACCAAATGGATCCCACCTTTGTTGCTTATGGTAGTATGCTCAGGCCGCTGTCGAAAGAATACTACAGACTAGGTAACCTAAGCAACAAACGTTTTCTCAAAGTTGTAGAGACTGGGAAGTCCAAGATCAAGGCTCCAGGAGATTCAGCATCTGGTGAGAACCCATTTCCTGGTTTGCAGACAGCCACTTTCTTGCTGTATCTTCATATGGTGAAGAAAGGAAGCTCTGGTCTCTTCATCCCCTTTTAAGTCCACTAATTCCATCGTGACAGCTCTACCCTCATGCCCTAATCACCTTCCAAAGGCCTTGCCTCCAAATACCATCACATTGAGGGTTTAGTCTTCAAAATATTAACTTGGGGGGAAGGATGGACACAAACATTCAGTCTATAGCACTACTTTAAGGGTTAAAGTTGCCAAAATCTGTCTAGCTGACTGCTTTTAACACAGTTCCTCAATAAAATTGGCAAAAAGGTGAAGCTTATATTGCCTTTGGAGTCAAATTTACCTGTATTCAAATCTTAAAATTAAAAAATAGAATTCAGATTTATTACTTCTGTGACCTTGAATTGGCTTCATAAAACTTGTACAAACTTCTGTATTCTTATGTTTAAATATATATATATAGAGAGAGAGAGAGAGAGAGATGGAGAGGGCAATACTTCACTGTGTAATTGCCAGAACCAGGTGAGATCATGAATATGAAAGCACCTAGCACTGCACTTGGAGGTTCAAAAACTTTGAGATGTTATGTTGTTCTCAGCTATCTTCTTGTATATAGCATCTGGCAGGGCCACCTCTGACGGATGCATAAGGCATTACTCTTGAAGTAGATTCAGCAGAGTGGTTTTGGTGGTACTGAACACTCCTATGAGGCTTCATGTTGAGAAGTGAGCTTTGACATTCCAGGTGAGAGAGTTCAATGACTATCTGGGATTTAATCATTTGAGTGCCAGGCACATAGTAGGCTCAATACATATTTTGTGTAATGAATGAATGGCAAGTGGTAGAGACTCTGTTTTCTTAAATTGATTAGTTCATTTCCATTGTGTTTTGGGGTCAAAGCCACAAAAATCTATTGGTAGAAATGGTAATGGCCCACTAAACTGGGAGCTTCCAAGGGCACTGCTTAATACAAGGCATGTGCTTTCTTGAACTACACTGAGTGCTTTAAATAGTTGTGCAACCTTGGGCAAATCAGTCCTCTAGTCTTAGTTTCCTTATCTACTAAATGACAGCTTCAGGCTGGAAGATTTCTATTATTCCTTCTAGTTCTAATGATCTGTGATCCAAAATTGACTGTTCCCTTGCAAATGTATTTCCTACTGACCTAATGGGGAAAATACAATTGCCTCATCTCTCAACCATGAGCCCAGCAGTGTGCATTAGAATTGGAAGGTGAGTGACTATTGTAAGTGGATATTATGCGTGTTGGGGACTGATCAATGCCTCTCCTTTGTAGGGGAAGCGTTATTTTGATAAATGCCTGTCTTAGGAATTTTAATCATGTGGATTGTCAGCACTCCTCAAACTCTAAAGACCAAACTATTGTTATTACTCATTGGCTGATTTAGAACCAAGTCAAAGAAACAAGTCCCAAACACTGACAGCTGAAATATTTATGATGCAACTAGTGTTGCTTCCAAGCCATGCACGCTATATTCAGGAAAAAACACATCGTGGTAATCCAGGCCTTAAATTGATGAACATGTTTCCATTTTAGCCATGCAAATTATGCATCAGAGAGCAATCAATATGCTAGTCCTAGATGACAAAGCCGGGGTGAGAGTGAGCCTTAGGACTGATTCTGATTTGCCTACTTTCAGAAAAGGAATAAGCTATCCCCAATATCCAATCCTGTTTTCATTAGTCCATTATGCCCCTCCATCCTCTTTTTTAAAGGACAATGTGCCTACTTGGAGTGTGTCATATAGACAGCTATATAAGATTGATATGGGAGTTTTTTTAAAAATATTCGGTTTAAAAACTTTATCCATTCCCTTTGGAAATGTAACCAAGGATAACACATGAGGGATTCTTGTACAGTGCAAGTGGTGAAGTGATATGGAATATATCCTTTATAAAACTGCAGGCAAAGTATGCATCCCCATGTCCACTACTTCTCCACACTTGACTTTACAAACGCCCATTGACTGGTTTCAACTTTTGGGAGGTTGGGGTCAAAGAAGTTCTGAGTTTTAAAACATCTTATAGATATTCCATTAAACTTGGCCTAAGAGATCCAGAAAGTCTTAATAGGAATTGCCAGCAGGATGTGGTATGATAGGTAGTAGAAACCATTTGTGCTAAATTGCCCAAGGTAGTGAAGAAGGAAGGAGATACATTTTCTTGTAGCCTTTAACAAAAGAGTAAAATCCATCAATCAGTGAGCAAGCACTTACTAGGCACCTGCTTTGAGCAAAGCCTTGGGTTAAGCACTCCGTGAGAACACAAGTTAGCTGAAATTTGGTATTCTCTCAAACATAGTATCAAGCCTCCTAATGCTGGTTTCATGTTCTCTCATCAAAACTCTCTAGAACCTTGCTACTCTAAGTGTGGTCCACATCAGCATTACCTGGAAGCTTGTGAGAATCAGAATCTGCATTTTAACAAGATCCTCCTGTGACTTATATGCACATTAAAGTTTAAGAAGCACTGCTGTAGACCAGAGATGTCTGAGAAACAGTCACTTAGCCGATCAAAGAGGGCACGTCCAGAAATCCCTACCACGCATCCAGTATTGTCATAACAGACCCTTATCGTTGGTAAACATTGTCTGGTCACTTGGGAGACCAAGATTCTCTCTACGAGTCTGATAAAGAGGACATTTTTGTTGATTATGTGAAATCATAGATTGTCCAGCTGGGTAGGATCTTACTGACTACAGCTTCCCTCCTGATAGAGATGAGGAAACCCAGAGCAGGATACAATCAATGGCTCATGGCTAGTAAGTGGGAGAGCTGGGGCTAGAACTGAGGTTTCTGAACTCATGGTCTAATGGTTACTCACCTCCGCTTCACTGAGAAGTGAAGACAGAGGCCTACAGGCATGTCTGGGTGAATCACTTACAAATCAATTGCTGCTCAATGGATCAGATCGGTAAAAAATGACTACATCTAATTTACCATTGGGTGATCCATTGCTTAGAATTGAATTCTCAAGGGGAGAAAATGGAATCATAATAACACAGTCATTTGTACCATAATTAGTGCCATGACATGAGTAGGGACAGAATGGAGACTGATCAAGTTTAATCATCAAATAAATGACCTAGTTATAGTACAATCTAAAGTTATTTGTCCCCTGACAAACCCAGGAAATAAGTGGGTCAGAAAAAGGCCTACCTACCTATAACCTAGGCTTCAGGGATTGAGAGGGCCTCCCCAAATTTCCTTTTCTGCTAGAATGTCCACCCTCAAGTTCCATCCTTCAAGGGCCACCTAAAATCCTGCCTCCTCCTCTCAATGCATGGGAATGGGAATGGAATGAAATGAAATGGGGCAGAACACTCACTCCTATACCCACCTGGGAACTCCTAAAGACAGAATGCACATCTGATTCATATCTGGGTCCCCAAAGCACCTAGTACCTCAATCCCCACTTGCTTGGTGGAAACTTTAGTGGGAGTGTCTTTTATAAATCACAGGTCGATTAAACTTCTATAACAATAATGACTGCAGCAGCTTTGAGGAGCTCCAAATCTACCGACAGCCATCACCAGAGGTACAGACCTGCTGAACACCCCCAAAATCCCTGTTGCTTGCAGTTGGTGTGATACACACACCTGTCAGTCAGCTGAGTCAAGAGACAAGCAGAAGACAATTTGTACAGAATCCTGAGCAAGAAGAAAGTTTTGATCAAATTGATTTGTCGGTCCTCATGTGCCTAGAATAGATCGTTATGAATGAAGAAAACAAATCACTCCAGTGGTTTTTATTTGTGATTTAGTTTTGGCTAAAATTCAGAGTCAGTTGTTTACAGGAGTCAAGAGGATTGACCCCCATCTCCTAGTCAATCTATTAGTCTAAATGTTCTGCTTTTCACACTGTTTTCTCTCTTTTAGGCATAGTCTTAAATTCACAATAATGACTCTTGGGGGACACAACCTGAGAGCATGTTATTGTCTCATATTTATCATTTGGTTTGATTTTCCAAACTCCTAGGTCCCTTTGTGTCTTACCTTAGAAATCATTTGATTGAATCACCTAAATCAATTTTCCTGCAGTTTCAGCTAGCTTACTGTTGTCCTTCCTGGCTTGTTCCTTATAATAATTCTCTTGTCTCTGGCATCTCCGAATTTGCCTTATGTTTCCACATAATCACTTTTATTTTTACCCATAGTTATAGAAAGAAAGCCATCCCTTTGCAGTATAGCTCCTTGTCCTCACCTTGCATTGCAGCTCAGCTACACTTCATCTGGAATGCTGACAGAGTGTACCAGCACTGCCCTGACTGGGCTCTCTATCAAGATGCCCCAAAACACAGGGTGTCAGGAGATTTGTATGGAATCTAGCATCAGAATACATGGGTGATCATACACCATATGTGGCCTATGCCTTGCCACATTTATATCTTTGTTCATTCATTAAACAATATTCATTAATTGTTCTCTTTACATCGACATTGAGCACCCATCACAGTCTGGGTATGTCCATGGGGTCCATTTTATCTCCACAATTGACATATTAACTTTATCTCTTTGTTTTATTTTTTAAGCATTGCTGTTGTGCTGGGATTGGCAAGCTATGACCCTCAGGGCAGCTGCCTGTTTTTATAAATAAAACTTTATTAGAATACAGCCATGCTTATCTGTTACATACATTCTATGGCTGCTTTTGTGCTACAATAGCAAAGTTGAGTAGTTGTAATAAAGACTGTGATGCTCAAACCTAAAATATTTACTGAATATATGGCCTTTTACAGAGAAAGTCTCCCTACCATTGGTTTATAGCATCCTTTGCATCTTTTAAAATTGGTTTATACGTCTTTTTGACATTGAATTGTAAGAGCTTTTTATGTATTCTGGGTACGTGTCCCTTATCAGATATATAATTTGCAAATATTTTCTCTCATTCTGTGAGTTATCTTTTCACTTTCCTGATGATACCCTTTAAAATGCAAGTTTTTAATTTGGGTGAATTCCAATTTCTCTGTTTTTTCTTTTGTTGCTTGTATTTTTTGTGTTATATCTAAGATTCCATAGCCAAATATAAGGTCATGAAGATTTACTCCTATGTTTCCTTCTAAGAATTTTATAGTTTTAGCTCTTATATTTAAGTTTTTGACTATCTTGAGTTAACTTTTCTATGGTGTGAGGTAGGGCTCTAACTTCATTCTTTTGCATTCAACATCCAATTGTTTCAGCAACATTTTTTGAAAAGAATATTTATCTCCCATTATCTCCCATTTATCTCCCATCTACCCATGTCTGGGTACCCTCTCAAAAACCAATTAGCCATAAATGTGATGGTTTGCTTCAATTCTATTCCATTCATCTGTGTATTTATCCTTATGCGAGTATCACATTTTCTTGAATACTACTGCATTATAGTAAGTTTGAAATCAGGGAGTGTGAATCATCCTACTTTGTCTTTATTAAAACCTCTTTTGGTTATCTGGGTCGCTTACAATTATACATGAATTTTAGGATCAGCTTATGAATTTCTACCAAAAAGTCACCTGAGATTCTGATAGGGATTCTGATATAGATCTGTAGATCAATTTGGGGACTATTGCTATCGCAACAATAGTGATGATGAACATGGGGTTTTTTTAATTTATGTAAATATTCTTTGATTTCTTTCAACAATGTTTTGTAGTTTTTAAGAGTATAAGTATTGCACTTTTTTGTTAAATTTATTTCTAAATGTATTTTGTACTATTATAAATGGGATTGTTTTCTTAACTTCCTTTTTTGGATTGTACAATACATTGCAAGTGTATTGAAATACAATTGAATTTTGTATCCTGCAACCTTGCCAAACTTGTTTACTAGTTCTAATATTTGTTAGTGAATTCCTTAGGATTTTCTATATACCAGATCATGTCATTTGCAAATAGAGATAGTTTTACTTCTTCCTTTCCAATCTGGATGTCTTCTTTTTATTTTTCTTACCTAATTGCCTTGGCTAGAACCCCCAGTATAGTGTTGAATGGAAGTAGCATGACCTGATATCTTTCTTTCTCTTCTTCCTGATCTTAGAGGAAACCATTCAGTCTTTCATAATTAAGTATGATGTTAGCTATGGATTTTTTGGTAAATGCTCTTTGGGGAAGTTGCCTTATATTCCTAGTTGTTGAACATTTTATCATGAAAGGATGTTGGATTTTGTTAAATGCTTCTTTCTGTGTCTATTGAGATGATCCTGTGGTTTTGTTTTGTATTCTATTGATACGGTATATAACATTAATTGATTTTGAAATATTAAACCAATCTTACATACACCCCACTTTTATATGTTGCTGGATGCAGTTTGATAGTATTTTATTGAGGATATTTGTCTATATCCATGAGAGATACTGCTCTGCAGTTTTCTTTTCTCATTATGTCCTTGTTGTTGGTATCAATGTGATACTGGCCTCATAGACTGAATTGAGGCGTTCCCTCCTCTTCTATTTTTTGGAAGAGTTCATGAAGAATTTGTATTATTTCTTTAAATGTTCAGTAGAAAAAAAAATGTTCAGTAGAATTAAGCAGTGAAATCATCTGGGCCCGAGATTTTCTTTGTGGACAGGTTTTTGGGTTTTTTTAATCACTAATTTAATGTCTTTACTTGTTTTAGTAGTTGGTATCTATCTAGGAATTTGTCTATTTCACCTAAGTCACCTAATTTATTGAAAAACAGTATTCCATTACAGTCCTTTTTATTTTGTAAGGTTGGTAATAATGTGCTTTCTTCATTCCTGATTTTAATGATTTCAGGCTTCTCTCTTTTATTCTTGGTCAACCTAGCTAAAGGTTTATCAATTTTATTGATCTTTGCAAAGAACCAGCTTTGATTTTCTCTATTTGTTCCTGTTCTCTATTTCATTAATTTCTGCTCTCATCTTTATTATTTCCTTCTTTTGATTGATTTAGGCTTAGTTTGCCCCTCTTTTTCTAGGGTCTTAAGGTGGATGGTTAGGTTATTGGTTTGAGACCTTTCTTCTTTTTTAATATAGGCATTTACAGCTATAAGTGTCCATCTAAGCACTGCATTAGCTGCATCCCACAAGTTTTGGAATATCATTTCTTCTCTTTAATTTATCTCAATTTTCCTTGTGATTTCTTCTTTGGCCCTGCTATTTAAAAGAGTGTTGTGTAATTTCCATGAATTTACCAAATATGTTTCTGCCGTTGCTTTCTAATTTTATCCTATCATGTTCAGAGAAAATAATTTGTGTGATTTCAATCTTTTAAGTTTATTAAGGCTTGTTTTATGGCCTAGTATATGGTCTATCACAGAAATGTTCCATGTACACTTGAGAAGAATTTATATTATGCTATTATTGGAAAAAATGTTCTATATTCTTCTGTTAGGTCTAGTTGCTTTATAATGTTGTTCTAGTCTTCTATTTCCTTGTTGCCTAATTGCTATCCATTACTGAAAGTGGGATACTGAAATTTATGTCTATTATTGTGAATAATCTATTTCTCCCTGCAATTCCATCAGTTTTTGTTTCATGTATTTTAGGCCTGTATTGTTATATATGTTTAGGTTTATAATTTTTATATCTTCCTAATATATTGATCATCATCATTATAAAATATCCTTTTTATATATAATATTTTTTGTTTTAATATCACTTTTGTCTGATATCAGTATACCCACTCCAGCTTTCTTATGGTTGCTGTTTGCATGACATATATATTTCCACCTTTTTACTTTCAGACTGTTTGTATTTTTAAAATAAAGTATCTCTTACAGACAGCATGTAGATGGATTTAGGTTACCCCCAACCTTTCAGTACTTTGAATATATCATCCCACTGCCTCCTGGCCTCTACTGTTTCTGATGAGAAGACAGCTGTTGATCTTATTGGGGTTCCTTTGTAAGTAATAAGATACTTTCCTCTTGCTTCTTTAAAAATTTTCTCTTTGTCTCTGACTTTCAGCATTTTTACCACAATGAATCTGTGTATGGATACTGTGAGCTGAATTGTGTCCCCCCAAAAGATACATTGAAGTCCTAACCCCCAGTATCTGTGATGTAACTTTATTTGGCTTTAGTGAGGTCTATTTCCCTTGCAGGGTGAAGCATCTGATGTCACTCTTCAGAGGGTGCAGTCTTGATCATGCTAGGATGATATCTTGCAATGACAGTGGTATTACCAGGGCTCTCTTGAACTGTCTCTTTCCCTGACTCTGTAAAACTGTCTGCCTCTGTTGACGTCACATCAAGCTGTTGGCTGCCACTGATTATTATCTGATAGCAGTGTCATTTTTGGCACAGTTCTGGGGGCATATATTGCTCCATAGTCTGATCCAATTAAATGTAGGTCCCTTTGCATTCTTTGAAGTTTCTTTTGAACTCAGCTGGGCTCTTCTTAGCTGTCTCTTTCCCTGGTTCTCTCTGGCAAAATAGCTGTCATATTGTTTACCTTCTGCTCTCATGAATCTACCAGTTTCTCAATTATTTACCACCAAATTCACCATCGTTTTCAAGAGCATCTTTAGGCTTGAATTTTTCCACACTGTTTCAAATAAAGTCAGTTCCTTTCTAGAGAACTTTGGAGACATCTTTCTTATGGCCTGCCTCTCCCTGGGGCTGGGGACAGGGTACAGTGGCCTGCTTCTCTTGGAGTGACATCCTGCTTTATGGGTAGGGTGCTGGGAGAGTTAGTAGCTTCTTTTCTTCTCAACTTGCCTATTCCAGCTTGGCACCTCCGTCCTACACATGAGCTGTGATCAGGGTAATCAAGACCCCAGTATTCTCAGTGTTTCATGTCTCAAGTAAAGCATCCACTCTATGAGTGGGTTTGTAGTAAAAAAGCCTTGACCTCTTGGCCATACTTGCCTGGAATTTAGCCTCTACTACACATAGCTGGAGAAGATGAGAACTGTTGGTGACCTGCCCCTCCTGGAGTGGTTCCAGAACCCTAGATCAGGAGCTGGGGGCAGAGGGGTCCCTGTGTTCTTTGTTGAAACTGCCTGGAGTGGTGTTTCTGTCATGTTGAGCAGGGAGAGGGAAGGAGGGTTCAAATGTCACAGATTTGCACTGTTCTTACCAAGTTTTAGTAGATTTCTTGAATAAATGGTTTTTCATTTGCTGTATGCCCTTAAGACAATTTCCAGAGGCTTTAAATGATTAGGTTTTTAAAAACAATTTTCACCAGTTATGCTTATTTCACTGGGGAACAGGTCTTCAGAGATCCTCATGTCATCATTCCAAAAATGGAACCCCTCTGCAATTCTGTCTTTCTCTCTCATACCAGATGTGGAGCTCCTTTGGAATAGGGGCTATATCCAAATAATGATTGCTGCCTACATTTACTCTGTGTCAGGAAGAATGCTTGGTGCTCTGTGAATATTATTTCTATTCCCCTCAATAGCAAGTTGGTTATTATCATCCCTGCACAGGTGAGGAAACTGAAGCTAAAGACAGTAAGTGACTTGCCTGAAATCTTGCTATTAGTAAGTGTTAGAGCCAAGATCCCAAACCAAGTCTCTCTCTCTGAAGTCTGGGGTCTTCCCACTTCATCATGCTGCCATTGTGCTCTAGTGTCTGGCATAGTGCTTGGAATACAGTGCTGGCTGAGTGAAAAAAAATTACAAATGAATTGATAAATAACTGAACTCTTAGGCATAAAAGCCCAAGAATATCTATCAGCACACAGCTATTCTCACTCCCTTCACATTTTGCTTTCTGTCTGATTAGTACATCTTCATAGCAACCTCTCTGACTTTGCTAATTAGTTCTTTTGCCTTAATGGCAATCATAATATGCAAGAACAACTTTAATCCTAAATTTGTTAAATTAAATCAATGGGTATTATATAGTCACAATGTTCAGGAAGTATAGTACTAATCTCTCTGGAATTTGCAAAAGGTCTTCCGTTGAGGTTAATTCATCGACAGATCATAGTAGTATTATTTTGTGCTGTTTGATTTTTGCATAATCCATCAGTTTGGTACCTTTTAGGTTGGTGATCTTTAATGCTGTATTGTTCAGAATCTCAGATCAGGTATGTCATTCACGGTATGATTGTACCTGAGTCTATTTCTGACAAATAACAATGAACTATTGGACACCCTAACAGTTGAATCAGTAGCTTCAGTCTTAAAGTGAGCTTTATTTTTTTTAAGTTCCACTTTTTCTCTCTCTCTTCTTCTTTCTTTTTTCAAATTAAATTTTCGTTACCCAAGTAACATGTGAATTTATTCTTCTTGTGGAAATTTCTATGGATACACATTTGTGTGTGTGTTTGTAAGACACAAGAAAAAATACCTGAAGAGATATATCCAAACTTAATATAGTGATTACCTCTAGGGATGGGAGTGGGAAGGGGAAGAAGGGAACCTGCTGGTCAAAGAGGACACTAGGCTTATCTGTAATGTTTTAATATTTTACAAGGAGAAAGTTTCCTCTTCCTCTTTGTTCCCTTTGTTCTCTGTCATTCTTAGTGCAAACATGTGAGAATGTGTAAATCCCTACATGTATATGAGGTAAATTCAGCCAAAACCTCCTAGTGAGCCTCCCCAATGTCCAGAGGAATCATTCACCCCTTCTTAATTGTTCTCTATTGAGTCGAAGAAATGGGGTATCATTATTCTTGCCCATGTCTTTTTCATCTACGATGTACATTTTCTATTATCTTGGTCTGCTGCAGTTTATGTCAGTTTTATTGCTTAGATTATTTGCCTGTAAACACCAGCTTGATCATGAAGAAGCAGGGAGAATTGAAGAGGTACTTCCAAAGCCATATTCTGTTACCAATAGCAAGCTGCTGACTTGCTTGCAGATTCGAGCTGAGGCAGCCTGAGGAAGACAGATTGAGATGTAGCATAATCCAGGCATTCACTTTGACCATCTTCCCAATTGATGCTAATTGATCCCATGTAGTTAGTCACAAAAGGATGCAGATTGTTGGTTAGGTCAATGCAATGTGGTAGAGGAGGAAGGACTTTATGGTTTCAATCCTGATATAAATTCTAGTTTCATCTCTAGCTGAAGGGTTCATAGCCAAGTCACAGTTTCTTTTAAGTCAGTTTTAGGTTTTTTCCTCCTCCCCTTCTTCCTCCTCCTCCTCCCCTTCCTGCATTTCCTCCTCCTCCCTCTCTTGCTCCTCTTTCGCCTTCTCCTCCATTTCCTCCTTCTAGAATTAAGTGAAATGGCATGTAAAAGAAGGTAGTTTCATGAATGTTGGGCACATAGAGATACTCCGTAATTGACTGCCAGATTTCTTTCCCTGGGCTAAGACAAAAAAACAAAAACAAACAAACAAACCTCTTCTCTTTCTCCTTCTTGCACTAATGTGCCCTCCATTCCTCCTTCTAAGAATATGGGGAGTAGTCCTCACCCATGCCCATCTCCCCTGGCATTGTTGGTGACACACGTATAGGCAAGATCCCTTAAGCTAAACAGAGATTTGATGCAGAAAAGAAATAAAGTACCAAATGCTGTTCTGAATGAGGTTTGGAGTTGTCATAGACCCAGGCACCACTTCTGAAGCAGTTTCTGAAAAAGCTTTTAAGCTGAAAGACTTCCAGTATCTATAGAAGGAGTAGGACTTGGGACCCTTGAGGAACAATAACCCCAGGCCATGCCGAATGCTTCCATCCTTTAGATGGGGACCCTCATGGAGAAACAGCAGCTGGCAGGAGATGTCACTGGCATTTCTTATTTCTGTTTGATAAGCTCGGTATAAAGGGTATCCAACAAGTCTCAAAAAGAAGAAAAAACTAAATAAAAGCTTCTTGAGCAGCATGTTGCTTTCATCAAACATTTCCTCAGAAAGTGAGTGTTAGGGCAGCTGGAAGAGGGAGAGGTGAGTGTCACATTCGACTGGCACCTCGGGAAACACTCAGACCTACTAAGGCCACGGTGCTGCTCCAGGTGGTAAGAAGCCTGGGACCAGAAAGGCCTCTCATAGGAGCAGGGATGAGGTATTTCTAAGTGAGCAGATCCCACCAATTTGTGGCCCGCAGTCAGGCATTCCTAAAGTGTCCCTGTGCAAAGGGGCTCCCTGCTTTTTTATGAGAAAGTAACCCTCCTGGATCTCACTCGATTTTACTGGGTACCTTTAGGTTCTTCTGAAAAGGACTTGACTATCGTTAAAGTCAGCCTTATACTTCTGTGATCCTGGCCTAGAGGGACTGAGTCACACCTATCTTACCTCCAGGCTCTTAAGAGACTGTCTGGTTTCAGTCTCAGACTCTCATTCCTTGGCCTCTCCTCATAGACAAAGCCCAAGGAGCCTCAGTGTGGAATGAAGTTGTCTAGGAAAATTCCAGAATGGAGTTCACCTAAAAGCTGATCCTAATCATTCTTAGACGTTAAAAAAAAAAAGAAGCTGATTATAAAATGAGTTGCTTTCCTAGAATTTCTGGATAACAGAGGCTCTTCCTCAAGACTTGACAGTGGGGTGTTCCATAAAGTTTATGATTTGCAGAATGGGGCTTTGTGGGAAAGTTCAAATTTAAGGGCCCTTCTTTACCCCAACTGTGGCTGTGATCTGGGCAGAGGTTGCTTGAGATGCTTAACCAAGTCCTGGCACTTAGGGTTCTCCTGCCTGACTCAGATGCTCTGGCTCTCTGAAACACAGGGAGCAGTCGGGCTGAGCACGAAACAGTGAACTTGGAGTCAGGACCCACATCTCTTACCGTTGCTCATCTCTGGTGGGGTCAGAGAGCTCCCACTCACAGACTGGTAAGAGTAGGAAGGGGCCTTGGAAGTAATATCCAACACCTTTGCTTTTAAAGGAAACAGGCCCAGAGACATCAAATGGCCTTCCAAATGCTTCCTCTCCCAGAATGCCCCTCAAGGATCTCATTTATCATAATAGACCCAGCTACCAGACACTTCCAGACATATGACAAGTGCTCAACAAATGTTGAATAAACAAATGTACATTGTGTTGGTGACTCAGTGGCAGAGCTGAATTTAGCACACAAGACTCTCTTTACTACCCCATCACTCATCAAGTCAACACACAGCACGACTTAATCAGCATGTTCAAGCACAGTCATTTGAAGCCAAAGGCAGACTCATGAAAGGTGGCCTCCTGCTTGCACTCAGTCTGCACAGCTTTTCCTCTCATTTCTCTGTTGACCTCTGGATTGAGGGGCTGCAGCTTGCAGTACCTGTAGAGGATATCCATTGACTCAAGGAATGGACTAGAGCCAGTTTCCCCTTTGGGTACCAGGGTGAATGGAACCGAAAGGGCTGTTCTGCCAGAGCCAACCTGGGCTGAACATGGACTAACACTGCGGAGACAAGAGGGGTCCTGAGCCATCCGCAGCCCCCTTGGCCATTGCTTCCCTGACAAGTTCTGTGATGGAGGAGGGCATGCAGCCTCCGGATTGCTTCTACTGCTGTTCTGGACGTGTAATTGCAAAGCAGAGGGGGCAAGTTTCTCGGTGTAAAAGTAAGGTCTGGCCAGCATTCCATTTCCGCAGACTTTTTTAATAACAGGCTGCAGGGCTAGCATTTCTCCTCTCTGTGGTTATTATCTGTTTCTTTTTGCAAAGCAAGGCATTCCCGTGAAGGGCGCTGAGACCGTAAGGCGGGTCATAAAGGGTGACAAAGCAGAAAGAGAGTCGCCCGCAGTCTCCTCTGCCGGCGATTCACTCCGCCTGGTTATTCATCCGCACAGAGGAGTCGCCGGCCTCACTCTTAAATGGCTTCATTCATGATGATTGACTTCAGAGATTTGCTTGTGCCTTTTCAGAATGTTAAACAGGAAAGGATTTTTCTCTCCTTTAAGCCAGCTATGTTAGGAGGGCTCTGGTTTCACAGGTCTGGAGCGGATGGCTGGAAGGAAAAAATTCAGTCCTTGGTAGGAATGTGTTCCTCAAATGAGAATAACCACTGAATAAATATGGTAATGGACCTGCGAGCAGCTCCGTCAGGGGGAAATTGATGCCTCTGGACACTCTAGTATTTTTCTCATCAATTCTAAGCAGCATCTAAAACCTTCAAATACCAGTAAAAGTTTGTTTTATTAATATATCCTCACTTCTGCCTACTGACTACCTTTGGTCCCTACATTACAGAGGTTGGGGAAGAGCTGAACTTAAACATTGTTCTTTAGAAATGCCATGTCAGCTGTATTAGTATGATGCCTTGGAGATTTTTCCAGTGCAGCCCCATCTTTCTAGGCAAACTATCACCACCCTAGTTCAAGCCTTATCCCGCCAGTGCTACCTCTGCATTAGTTTCCCAACGTGATTCTGTCTCCGCTCTCCCCAGTCCGCTTATCCCTAAATATCTTCACTGTTACTCATGCCCAGACATTCTTCCTATGGACCACTTTGCTTGATGATGCTAAACCTTCATAAGCTCCCCCATCGCCTCTCAAACAAAACCCAAACTCCTTTGTAGAGCAGATAAAGTCTTTTGCTTTTTATCTTACTAATCCTCACTTTCCACTCCAGCCAAGCAAGTTCACTCCTCATTTTTAAGCAACCGTCACACTTTTTCACCTTGCAACCTTTACTTATGGTTGTTCCTCCACCTGGAAGGCCCTCACCTCCCATCTCTGCCTGTCAAATCCCAACTCGTGCCCTAGAAACCCTGTTACTGAACTCCTTGTGTTATAAACATATGGGTAAATATCTTGTGTTCTCCACTGAAATATAGGCTTATGGAGAGCAGGGGCCATGTATTTTTTTGTGTTTCTACCCTTCCCCCTCACCTATTCTAGCCTGCTGCTTTACACGTTGCATATGCTTAATAATTTCTAAAATGATGAATGAATATAAAATGAATGAGTGATCAATAAATTAATTGGTTAAATACTAGACAAACTTTCCCTTAACCTCTCATCTCTATTTTCCTATGCCACCCAAAACAAAGAAACTCACTTGTTAGTAATATGATTTAAAAAGCAAGATAATAAAATATCTGTTACTAATTATGTTTGTTTTTTCTCTGAAATCCTTAGTTGAAAAAAACACTGTAAGAGAGTAGAGCATAAAAACTTGGAACTAAAGGCTGGGCTTTCTGGTCCCAGGAATCCCCAAGGAGTACTGAGGTTAGAGATTGGAAAACATCAGGAGTTGGACCAACCAGAGCACACAGAGGCTGCTTTCTGGTCTACGTGAACACTTTTTAATTGCAGAGTTGATTCAGGCCTCAAAGGTCATGAACTGGAAAATCTAGCTCTCTGCGGTTTTACTCAAATTAAGGACTAATTGAATCCAGCCAGTGAAAGCAAACTACTTGTGGGTTGTGAGTATAGGGTAAGAGAAGAAAACCAGGAAGCATGAACTTACAGGAGTGCTGTGACCCAGAACTGTGAAGCTTAGAGGTCTCTTCTGTTGATTTTCACAAATAGAATTACAACCATACTTGTGGCAAATAAATACATAAGATAAACACATCCTGAAGCATACAAATGAAAAGCCCAGCCACTAGGATAAGTACACTCTCAATATTAAGCATGGTTTTCAGCTGGATTCCAGTATGTGGGACTATCATAGCTGCAAGACTACAACACAGCAGTGCCATTCCTTATGCATGTAAAGCACAAGGGATAGGACAGCACTGGGGAAGAGCATCTTCCTGGTGTCATATCTGGGCTTTTTATTTGGGTTGGAAATTGTCTAGTTGATGATTGTAGGATGTAGGCTAGAGGCTGTTTAATCAGAAGAAAGAGGCTTGCCTTGGAATGAATATACTCTGTCACTAGCTATGTGGTCTTGGGCAAATCAGATCCTTCCCCATCAGTCTCTTTATCTGGTGAACTAAGGGATTAGAAAGGAAGGTCGCTCCTTTCTCAACCATTTCTTATGGATGAAATTCAATGAGTCTGTGAATATTTGTTCTTTGTAGCATCTATAGGACTATCACTTTAAAGTGTAAGTTTGCCTCTTAAGCAGATTCAGGAATTTTGAGGAAAGCAAGGAGAAAGTGTTTCAAAACTTGGTTCAGAAAGCAAAGGAAGGATGCTAACATTGATTGACTTGATAGAATATTTTAAATGCAACCAACATCTATAAAACAAGAGTGGGACTTCCCTGGCTGTCCAATGGTTAAGACTCTGCGCTCCCAAAGCAGGGGGCACGGGTTTGATCCCCAGCTGGGGACTAAGATCTCACATGGCACATGATGCAGCCAAAGGGAAAAAAAAAAGACAGGAGTAATTCTTGTCTTATGAACAAATATTTATTGACTGCATACTTCAAGGCAGGTGTTGAGTCAGGTGTTGGAGGTACAACTTGGAGCTTATAGTCTGATGCCATTTTACACGTGGAAAAGCTGACTTTTAGAGAGGAGGTTAAGTAATTGGCACAAAGTCAGGCAGCTATTGGCAGGTGAAATCAGAATTTGAACCCTCATCCCTCTGACTGCTGCAGTATATCAGACTGCATCCTGGAAATTGAGACAAAAGGACCAAGAGGAGCAGTGTCTGGAGCCTGAGACTGGATCTGACATCTCGATATTCTTCTTTGTGGCTCCACTAAAGTGAGTTCTTCGTGCTTCCTGACACCATCGCCAAAGTCTGATAGCCTCTGAAAATCCCTTGTTTCCCTTAATAAATTTTGTTTCCTGTTAACTCATGCTAATCCCTTGCAGAACTGCTTCTGGAAAACCCAAAACTCAGCCTCTGAAGCCTGACCCTTGGGTGCCATATTCGATATTCCTAGAAACTAAAAGCGGACTTAGTCCTATTTCACATCACAAACCAGGCACTTGAAGAAATAGCTAAAAGATGGCTGTCCTGCTAATTGGAATTGCATTCCCTAATCCCATTCCCCAAAGCCCCTGGCTTCCTGTTGGATTGGCGTATAGGCGTTCAGCCACCTGGCAGAGACTGTGAAGAGTGGGTTCTGTACCCATCCCACCTTGCCAGTTCTGACCTGCAGCCTTCGGGCCTCAACACAGTGGTTCTGACTGGGGAGCCCGCTTGTTCCAAACCCAATGGATTGAAGCAGTAATGCACCATCCTAAGGTCACTCCTTGCTCACTGTCTCTTGTAGAGATGCTGGGTAGAGATCTGAGGGATCCAAGGGATCAGGGTGGGGGCTGGGTAAAGGCTAATGACCTGAGTTTAGACTCCATCTTATGCTAGAAGAATAAAAAGAGTTTTTAAGAAAAGCATGCCAGGTCAGGTGACCACATAGAGCTTTAGCAGAAAGAACTAGACTAGGGATAAAGGATGTGCTTTGGGGGCAGAGTCGAAAGATAATGGGTTTGAATACCAGCTCAGCGTACTAAACATGTGCTTTGGGTCACTAGGCATCAGTGTCTGTGTCAGTTGAATGGAGATAATAACACTTGCTTTAGAAGGTTGTGAAGATAGTTGCTAATAAAAGTCGAGTTTGCAGTAAAAGATTCCTGCTATTATTTTGCTGTATTTGTATTATATGAATCAGGCAAGATTTCAGACCCAGCATGTCAGCACCATAGCATTCTGGATAGTCGCTTGTTAGTGAGGGAAGGGGAAGCTTAACTGTGAACAGAAACGTGTGATTTTGTTTTATGTGTGTGTATATGTGGGTGAGGTACACGTGTGCACGTGTGAGTCTGCACACACCCCCATGCGGACATGCAGGTGTGTGCGTGTCCCTGCGACGGAAGCCACACCTCCATGTGGCATTCCTTGAAGTGACTGGGGGTTTTGATAACCCCCCTTTTCATGCAGCCTGCCTTGAATGTGGCAGTTTGAGAATCCCAATTATAGACTCTTGTCTCAAAACAGCCTGGAAAACATAAAGACAAGCCTCACAAACATTGTCTCATTAGTTCAGTAAAACCTTACTAATTTACCCTAATTGTGGGGAAGGATCGTTTGCATGCGGGAAATGTCTGAAAGGGGGTCGCTTTAATAAATAGACAGGACTTATTTGTAATTAGTGGTGCCACTCGCACACAAACAATCAATGTGCTTAGTCCTTAAAAACACTTTGTTCTCGTAAGTGGGTTGCACATCCCCACTGCCGTCTTGAAGCTGCTAATGCAAGGGGTGACTGGGGAGCAAGGGTCTTTTATTTTCCTTCTTATTTCCAAGTAAACAGCAGTCTAACAGATGGCCAAGGGGATTGAACTAGGGCTACTTGCAGGGAGAAAGGGAGACAACAACAGCAAAGCTTGAGACTTCTGGCAAGAGTTAGGACTCAAAAGACCTGCATTCTAATCCCAGCTCAGTCCCCAGACTGTCAAGTTACTTTATCTCTCTGGGTCTCAGTTTCTTGGCTCTCAAATGAATGAGTTTACCTCAGTGATTTCTCAGTGCTGTTAAATCACAGCATTTCAGGGCTGGAAGAGGTCCCAGAGATCCTCTGATTCAACCCTTTGATTTCCTTGTGAAGACCGTAAGGAGTTCTTCCCAGACTATGATTTTCTGAAGGTTCCTGAACTACAAATGATGAAGATTGAATATATGTTTAATGATATATGTGACTGAGGTAAAGCCTCAGGCAAGAAGGTGAGACTGGAAGAACTTGACTCGGGTCAAGGTCCAAGCAGAGAACAGATGAGCGGCCAACAGGGCACATGGAGAACAGGCAACCAGAGAAGCCAGAAACAGGCAATAGGGTAAAGGGTGGGCAGGAGAACCTAGAGTTCAACAAGCAAAAGAGGACACCAACAGGGCAGGCAGGCAGGCAGGCAGGTGGGAAGGCCTCTAGGAATCAAGAACCCAGAGAAGAGTCTTAGCAAAGAAAAGCAAAACTCAGAAAAAATATTAGGCCACAGCCCCAAGGCACCATAGAAGAGGATGAGGCTTGAGGGAGAGCCATTGGCCCTGCCAATAGTGATAACTGCAAGACTGGAGGTCCAAAGGTCTCTTCTCTGATTAAAGGAGTTCAAGGAAGCCCTGGGCTTGGGAATTGTTTCCTCCCCACTGGAGACATGTAGAATAATGGACGGAAGGACTGGCTGATTGAAGGCAGCACCGTGTGGTGGAGGACAGCGAGAAAGAAATGGTTCAAAGCAGCAGGAAATGCAGTGCTGGTGGCCCAGGTGACCCATCGGATCAGAGCTGGAGCTGAAGATCTGAAAGTCGTCTGCACAGAAAGCAGCCCTGAACCTGTAAGAATGGGCAAGCTCTCTGCAGAGAGCAGAGCGAGAAAGGAAAAGGTCAATGGCAATCTTAGAGAACACCTTTATTCTGGCCGGGCAAACAATTTGAAAGGAGACCTATCCTCTTACCTTACTTGAGGCTAATAGTGAATTGTGTATTGAGGACAGGTGGGAGAAAGGACAAGTGGCATTTTAGAGGACACAAGAATAAATATGGGCTTTCCTCCTTGAGTTGCATATTATCAGGTCCACCTGTCTGCTCCTCTCCACTTGTATTACTAATCAGCGACGGGATGGCATCTCCACTGTCTTCAGAATGCAAACGACAACTAAACGAGCCCCTGGTTTTCCTTTCCTTTAGAGAATATGGTTGAGATGTGGAAGCCACAGAAATAAATCAGCCTCTCGATGTGGTTGTTTGTATGTTTCCTCCTCCCTGGGCAGTTCTATTCCAGAGAGAATATCAGCAAGTCCTGTTTTCTCTCGATTGAGTTTTCTAACTGAGTGTTCTCATGCTCGAAGCCGGTGACCTTGAGGCCGTCGGCTGGGGCAGCAATCTCAGAAAGGTCTGCCTGCCTCCCAAACACTTGTCTTCTCAGCCTGAATTCCTAGAACTAAAAATTATCTCATTTACTCATCCTCCTATTTTTTTTTTTTAACATTAAGAACCAGTCCAGGAGAGATGCAATGGCTCGCTCAAGGTCACTAGTGCATATAATCATTAGATAATATTTCTCAAATCAGAGTATTGTATGAGCCCCTTTTAAAATAAAAAAAAAAAAAAAAGGATACTTTATGGGCCCCTGTAACACATGCTTATTCCTGCAGGGAACCCCAGACTCCAGGTTAGGAGTCCAAAGATTTGATCAAGGTGGAGACTTGTCTCCCAAAGAGCCGGGCTAAGACATTCCGTGTGCTCCTCTCGCATGGCATCCTGAGGCTCCAGTTGCCTCACTGCCCTTCATGGCTCCCTCCCATCCGGAGCTGCTGGCAGCTTCTATAAAAAAGGTCTTTTCCTGGATCTTTTGCCTCCAGTAATCTTCCCAGATCCCTCCCCAGAGCCTGCTCACTCTTCCTCCTTTGACTATGGTGGTATATCTTTCCCTGCCTCCAGTCATGAGGGTCTCTGTTGCTGTTTGGTTTTCAAAGCATCCCATGAGGTGTTAGCCTTTATTTGGCTCACTTTCTCTCTAAAATCTACATTCATCCAAGGTGAGACAGAAGAAAATGGAGGAGTTGCCAGCAGATGTGATGGCTGGGCCACCATGACGTGGCACGTGGGGGAGAGAAACGTCAGTGGCCCCATAGGAAGAAGGCACAAGCCCAGGAAGCTCTGAATGGAATGTGGGTAGAAAAGGCTGCTAGGTCAAAGAGGGTGTTGTGGGGACTTGATCCATAGCACGTGGGAACTGGAGGGCCCTCGGAAAGTCCTAAACCTACTCTCCTATTTTGCAAATAAAGAAGAAACCAAGTCCCAGAGATCCAAAGGAGCTTGCCTGGTTCCACATGGGTCAGGAGGCAGTGCAGGTAATGGTTAAGAGCAGTGGTTTTAAAGTTGAACAGACCTGGGTCCTCAGTTCAAACTCCACATCTGTTACTAGCTGTGTGACCTTCTGCAAGTCACCTAACTTTCTTCAATTTCTGTTTCCTCATCGTGATAGACCTACCTCATATGGTGAAGGTTGAATGGAAAAAAAAAAGATAGGAGTACTTAACACACTGTCCAGCACCTAATAAGAACTAAGTAAATGTTGATTGTGAACAGCAACAAAGGTGGAATTAGAAACCAGTTTTCCTGAATCCCTTATCTGCAATGTTGCACATTTCACCCGAAGGGGATAAATTCAATGCATAGGTTTATTTATGGTTGAGCCTGGGTGGAAAATATGGTCTTCTAAGAAGATAAAGAACTGCCTCAGGTCAGAAAGTTGTGAATCCTAGGCAGTCAAAAGGCTTGGCTGGAGAGCTGAGGGACAGTTCTGCCTGACCAGGATTGAGCACAGCGCACAGCTGACGTGCATGGACTCCACAGGCAGAGTGAGATGTGCTGCTAATGGGGACGGCTGACACACGGACAGAATCAGAGCGTGCCACGGATGGGGGCGCAGGGAGTTCTGCCTCCGTATTCAGGCCACTTCTTTCCTGAAATTCTGTTTTCATTTCGTAATACAGAAGATCCATGAATTGCGCAGCCCCCTCAGCTCCATGTAGACTCTGCCAGTGAGTAGAGACACCATCGGGGTGGCTGGCCTTGATTTCAGAGCTGTTAGTCTTCTGTCAGGATGAGGCCCCTGAGCCTAAGAGGGACCTCATGTTTACTGAAGGCAATCTTGAGATTGAGCTGGGAACAGTTGCGCTCATAGCCTCATAGCTTCTCGTTCCACCTCAAATCCTAAGGAGTCTCGGTGCAGAGGGGTTCTGGGCAGAAGGAATGGAGAGTGAAGAGGTGTAGGAGAGGGGCTGCAGGAGGTCAGAGATCCCAGAAAAGCCTGGGATGGACACAGGCAGATTTGGTGGAAGGATGCTTTCATTCCTTTGACATTCTCGATAGAAGGGGCCATGGCCTTCCCTGAATTGCTTCCCCAGGGAACAGTAGGGGGTGACGTGTCCCAAGGTCATGCTCCTCAGTGATAGGGATGGAGAAATGTCACTCTGGGCCCTGTTGGCTCTGCAATTATTCAAATGCTTTGCTTATAATACAATCACAGCTCCCAGCTCTGATTACTGGCATCATCAACATCATCTATTAATGGATGCTGAGCTCCTCCGGGTACAGGGCATTGTACAAGATGCTAAACAGTGCCAAATTCAGAAAATGAAAGACAGAAAAGAGCAGAAAGTGGACCCAACCAGGCCTCATTCTGAGTAGCAAGATTTAAATCCGCCTGAATTCATTCGTGTGTGCTAATCTTAAAGGGCCAGGGCCTTCTACATTTCAGAAAAGACATCAATTATTCCAGAGTCTTCTTTATCATTCCTGTCTCCATTATTTGCAACTGCCTACTTTTAACTAGAAGTATTTAAACTTCCATTAGTTTTCTTTTATCCCTTTTGTTAAATAAACTTTCTTTTATCACCTCTCAGTCTCTCCCAGTGTGCTGTCTGCAGGAGGAGAACTAGCAGAAATCTAACAGTTAGAAAAAAATAAATAGCTAAAGAAGGACTTGCCTTCACATTAGCCAGAGCTTGCTGTGTTTGTACAGTGGCACCTTGCTACCTGGCATTTCTACTTGATAGTACCTTAGGAACTTAGCGCAGAGTGAGGAAACACACTTTGCTGAAAATGCCCGTCACCCCAGCGTGAAACATGCTCAGCCCACTGCAGAGCTCCAAACATCTGTTCTGCCTCCTTTCATGCATGTGCTTTTAAGCTGATGGTGGGAGACAGGCTGCCAGAAACGTCTGAGTTTCCACCAAAGACGTATTGTAGGTTAGAAGGCAGACGGCGTTGTTGTATTGAAAACCTGTTCATCAGAATTTCCAAAAGGAACAGATATGAAAGGTTCAAATGAACCCTTCAGGGTTTCTCCATCTAACCAGGCCTGAAGCTCTGCCTCTCATTAATCTTTAATGAACAACAAAGAAAATGTGTCGCTGGCTAATTATTGTGTAGGGTGGCAGATGCTGAGCGAGGAAAAGTCCCCAGAGTCACGTCATTTAAAGGGACACTGTCAAAAAGAAAGTCTTATTTTGAAACGGATTCCCTAACCTGTAACATTTTTTTACCATTGTCTTGGTCTCAGGGATGTGAACTTTAAAAGTCTGGAGCAGTCAGGTGATGGAAACTGAAGGACTTAGGTGCTTTGCCATATGTCATGATGCCTACATGGAATGTCTTTTCCCTGCCTCCATTTCTTTCAAATTTCCTCTTAATTAATCTTACCCCATGCTGAGCTAGGCTCACCCTGACTTTGAATTTTCTTAAGCAGTCTCAACATATGAATTCTGGAATATAAGTCCCTTTAGGGCAGGAACTCTGTCTCATCTGTATCCAGGACCTACCACATGCCTGGCACGTAATATGCTCGATATGTGTTTATTGAATTCAGTGCAATTGCTTGTGTGTGCCTTGGGCTTATCTGTTTCTTATTCCATGCTACCTCTTTAGCCTTCACAACTAAAACATTCCTTAAGGGTAGGATTCCTGTGTTGTTCTTCCTTTGCCCTACTGCTAAAATACTTGCTACAGATTTATGTAACAGGATCTCCACATGTTGGGTGGCCATGTTAGTTGTTGTTCAAAGTCAGATTTTTATACCAACCCAGCATAAACTATAAAGTATCCCATTGGAGTAAATAGTTATATGCTCTCCATATAGGATGAAACTAGGCTAATCTGACTAGATTTCCTTTTATAGACAATTTTATTTTTAGGTTTAAACGCAAGGATCTCAGTGCTATATTTTTAGGATTCTATTTACATCAGAAGTCAATCAGAATGTTTTTTAATTTAAAAATATTAACCCCAGTTAAGTTAAATTTTTAATTAAATTAAATTTTTATGTTAAATTTAATTTTGGAACTTTTGAACAGTATGCGGTGATTCCCAGAGTCAACACAGGCTCACTTAAAGCAAGTCCTGGAAAACCCCTTCTTCAGAAAGGGTCTGAGATTAGGAAGATAAGGGAATGTGACAGAGTATCTTCACTTAAACACCCCATTTGGCAGCGTTTCCCCTAATATTCTGGTAGATGGATCTGCGGTAAATGGAACCCTTGTGTGGGAAGAGGCATAGTGAGTGAGCCCTGTCCATCTGAAAGGTGTTTCTGAGGGAAATGAGAAAGGGCTCTGCCTTGACCTTTGACTCTTCCATGTTTTTAATGCATGGCCGGAAGGTGACAGAGAGGGAATCAACTTTCGTTCTGACCTCTGACATTCCGGCCACAGTCCTAGAAGCTACATGTTCATGATCTCTCTTCATAGAGGGGCTGGTCTGCTGATGACACCAAGCTTGGTAGGAGGGCTAATACTACAGATTCTAAATTCTGGAAACCAAACCAGTTAAAACTTGCTGCAGGAAATGTGATGCTCCTGCGCTCACGTTCAAAACAACCTGCTGCTTTGAGCCACAACCTGTAAGATCTGGAAAATCTGGCTTGGAAACAATTTGCGGGAAGAGGATTAGAGAGGGGTGGGAAGGGAGGAAGATTCTGATTGATTACAAGTTAACATAAAGCCATGGTGTCCTGCGGCGCCTGAGAAGACAATGCCCTAAGGGGCGGCAGGTGCGGAACCAAATCCTAGGGAGGGCTGGCCAGCATTCGCTGCATCCGCCAAACCAGCGCAAGGCACCACCATCATCCTAGTATCCAGGAGCTGAAAGGAGCTTCAGGAGTCATCTAGCTGCATTTTTGTCGACAGATTGTAAGGGAAACAAACTTAAAATACGTCCAGAGAATGACCACATCGAAGCAAGTACCAGATATCAAAACGGTAGAAATCTATTATAATATATCTATATCTATATCACATATTTTCAAAGCACTCTCCTATTCATTCTACCATGTAGTCCTTCCAACAATCCTGTGAGGAAGCCAATGAAATAGAGGAAGCATGAGCAGAGAGGTGAGGTGACTTGGCCAACCCCCCAGCCCGCGAAACAGCGGGATCTCAAGACAGGATCTCTGGACTCTCAACCCAGCGCTCTTCCTCGGGGCCGTGCTGCCCGTCCAGGTCAGCTCCTGGCCCAGACCTCACTTGGCAGCTGCTCCCTGCAGGGCCTGGCGCAGAGCAGCTGTGTCACAGACAGGGCCAACTGCACCCCTGGTTTTCAGCAGAGCTGGAGCCGGAGTGCACTGGCGAATGGCTCTGCGTTTTCACTCAACACCCCTCTGCCAAGCCCGCCCTCCCTTCCTGCACTGCTCCCTCCTGAAGTAAGGGATGTAAAACACAACCAATTGCAAATCTCTGGTTCCCTGCCAGCCTGGCCCTCAGAGCTGCCCCTACTCCCAGAAACAACACCCTGATTATCATTCATTATTTCTACCTCTTAGTATTAAAGCCCTTTTAATACAGCATTGGAGACCATTGGGGAGTTTTAAATTTCATGTCAAATCAGGATTTATGGGCCAGTTCTGAAATGTTACCTCTGGGCTCGATAATTGCAATTCCCTTTTAATCGCTCTCTTAGACACCTCTGTTAAAAGACTTCAATTATTTCCACACAGTGGCCCCCGGGATTGGGCCAGTCTGAATACTCAACTTGTGTCGCCTCCTTTAGGCATCCTGCATGTGCGGCTTTAGCCATGGGTCCAGTCTGAAGATGGACGTGGTGGTCTAACAAGCAGTCGCACCAAGGAACCTGGGGGTTCTTAGGGATCTCCCCTTACAGGGAGTTGTGAGTTAGGGATCATACCTCCATCTACCTCTGCCCCCTCCCCCCCACTCCTCAGTAAGAAGCAGGAAATGAATGCGTTAGGCTGTGCATGTCCCACCAGCTTGTTGTGAAGACTGTACAATTCTGGAAACAGGTGAATGATATTGGGGATTTTTCCATGGGAAATAGCTTAAAGGAATATGATTTGAGGATTTGGGTGGGAGGGTCAGGAGGGGAGAGATCCTTCAACTGAGCCCTAACCCTGTGATGTTTTGGGGAATGTAAAGCAAATGCTATCTTTGTGCAGCATTGGAAAGGGACCCCACCACCACCACCACCGCCAAGGACAGAACGAAGATAACAGGAGCAGCCTGTAAGGGGCAGCCGTGTCACAGAGAAGAGCTGGAGTGACAGCAAGCTCTTACCCTCTTTCCAAACACCCAGCTGGACCAGGGTGTAGTGAAGGGGCTAAGACAGAATGCTGGAGGCAGGAGTAGCTAAAGGAGCCACCTCTGAGATGTCACTAGTTGCTTTATATCTGGTGACAGCAATTTGTATGGAAGAAATGCACAGCTCTGTATCCAGAGTCACCAATTGCTGAAAGATGCTGGGCCAAAAACATTTGCTTCTGTTTGACAGTGGGCTGGGTGGGGGACAGAGTTCAGACTGGGAAAGGGGGATTCACCAAAGAGTCTTGGGAGGAAAAGAGAAAACCCAGGACTCAGGGTCTCATATGCTGATGCTCCAAGTCCTGACCTTGGGTCGAGGCAGCCAAGAGGGAATGAGACTCCCCGACCTTGGCAAGGAGGTACCCCAGGCCCTCTGTCAGCCGCCCTTCACAGGTACATAGGGATTGCCTGCACTGGCAGGCATGGCCTATTAGAAGGCAATTAGTGGACTGGACCAAAGCACGAAGAGCCTTCATCACCGTAGAGGTGTTGGTCTAGCAAGGCAATGGACTAAGATGCATCTCCAAACAGAGTGCAGTCATCTTGTGGGCAAAATGATTCATTGGGGGTACTATTAACATAGCAACTTATACATATTACTCATTTAAAAATAAAATATTAAATCTTACTAATATCTGATATCAGATCAACAGGAGTATATGTGCATGCTCAAAAGAATTTTAAAATAAAGGAAAAAAAGCAGTAATAAGATCTTTTAAATTAAATGATGTACTTGATACTAAAGGATACAGTGACACGATTTAAGTCAATATGGGACTTCAGCCCCAGTCCACCCTAGGCACCTGCTCACAAACCACAAACATACAGCGCCAAGTCATAGGTGAGGACTAAGGGGCCCCAGTTACCTTTACTCAGTTCAGTAAGAGGCAACAAGGATTAGGTGTCAGATACTGGTCCTAGGATTCTAGCATCTGTGATCTTTTTCTGTTAAAAAAAACTGGCTTCCATTTGCTTCTGCTTTTCGTGCCTCAATTGTCTCATCCGTAAAATGGGAAGAGTTATATACTGTCCCTGTCCGACAAGAACTGATGTTTACTTTTACCCATGTAAAAATGCCAGGGAAAGCGGAGGCTCCCAACTCAGATTTTTCCCACCCCACCCCCCATGCCTCTCAGGCCCCTGCCAAGGGATGGCTCTAGAAATAGGAGAACATCATCAGCAAGTCTCCACATGTACCAATGTCGGGCAGACATCACGGCAGCTAACCCCACACGCCGAGGCCCTTCCTATTTCTGAGTTTTCAAGGGGTGGAGAAGAGAGCACCAGCCTGGGAATCACAAGACCAAGCTCTGGCACTTTCTAGCTAGTCCTCTGAGTCCCTTTATTCCACTCTACCTGGCTATGGGACAGAGGATAAGAGCACCTGTGTGCTTGTCCCCCAGGGGGGCTGTAAGAATCAGAGGAGAGGGTGTGTGTGGAAACATAGAGCCCTTCAGATGGGAGCCAGTGTGCTGAGGCAGCAGTCCCATGGCTGCCCCGAGAAGCACTCACCCTGTGCGCCTGAGGATTCCGGACGGGGGGTCCATCTTCACCCTGAGCCCATCTCAGGTCTCGATCTCCTGATACACACAGGAAGTTCTGCGCTCTGCACACAGTGGACCCTCAAGGAACTACTCTGTTTCAGTCATCTCTGGGATACCTCTCAGCTCTGAAGTTGTAGGATCTCTGAGCATCTCAGGCCATCCTCCCCCATCTCCTACAGCAGCCCAGATTGCATCCTGCTTCTGTGGGAAACCAGGGCATAGAGAGACAGCCATGGACTTGGAGTTTGACAGGCCTGAGTTTGAATCTCAGCTTACTAAATGTTGCTTGCTAAATCGAGAGCAAGATAATTCACCTGCTGGAATTTTAGTTTCCTCATCTGTACGATGGGGCACCAACTCCTACCTCTCATAGCCCCTAAGAGGATTAACTGAGATGGCTGTGAAGAGTTCCTTCATGTTCAAGGAGTGGTTGCCATTATAACAATTATAATAATCTAATAGCAATATAACAATTATTACTATCATTGCTGAATGACACCACTGGCAGGTTGCCAAAGCCAGAGAAGCTAGCAGACCACAAATCCCTTCTACACCCTTCAGGATCTACCCACAGCAGCACCTGCAACCCAGCCTCCACTCTGAGCTTGAAGAGCCAGAGATGAGTGTCTGCCTCCTGCTCGGTGCAGAGGCCACCAGCCCCTGTGATCAAAGGCTCAGGCTGTTTTGAACGATGTCTCTGAACGAGCTGCAAGGTGTCGGCAGAGCTTTGGAACCACCCACAATGCTCACGTGAGCCAGGAGGTCTTTTGCTGGACTTCGTCTCCCCAGCCTTTGTCACCATCCACTCCTGCAGTCCTCTGTCCTTTGAGGGTGCCTTAGGCTGGGGAGGAGAAAAGGGCTCTGCTTGTCCTCTGTGTTCCATGAGAAACATGCCAAACAATTGGATAGGCTCCAGCTCCAATGATCTATCAGTACAAGGCCCGAGCAAATAGATGGGTCTTACAGCCTCATCCCCAGGAGTCAGTTTTTATTGACTCTTTGGAGGTCTCTGCTTGCTTTGGTTTTAAGAAGACTGTATTGCAGGCTTACTGGTGGCTATGGTGATGTTTGTAATACAATGGATATCCAGGTAGCCCTTTCTAAGACACTCTGCATACATCTCTTGGGAGGCAGGTAAAGGAAGATGGGCTATTCCTGCCTTACAGGTGACTGTTACCCAAACCCTTATTGATTAAATAGACCACTGAAGGGAAAACAGGGAGCCCACCCTTTCCAGTGTATAGGGCCAGGGACAGTGTCAAAAGATTCTGAGGGTTCAAGGCTTTCTTATTGTGAGTATTCAAAGTCCAAGATGAAATCAGAGGTGGGAGGAAAGCCTGGCCCCACACCTGGGGATTCCTGCCCACCCCAACCTCAGCCCAAATCTTTCTGGTTCTGCTTCCCATGTGCTCTGCTTCTAGTGCAGGCTCAGCATCCCTTCAAAGTTCCAGGTCACTCTTTTGAGCTGACCCTTTAATGTCATGTGAAAATTGGTAGTGGAAATTTCAGCCCAGAAATTGGCTCCCAGGTGAACATACGATTGGCACAATCTCAGAGCCTCTTAAGCGGTTCTGTCTGCTACGTTCTGGAAAGCTCCCACATGGCTGACACAGTAGAATCCTGAAGTTCAAATTCCATTAGTTTCCTCAAGCATGGCTTAAAGGTATGAGCACTACCCAGGCGAATCTAATGGGCCCATGATTCCTGGGTTATTAGCAAGCACTTCCTAGTATCATTCTAAAGTGGGGCCTCCCCGAAGGTGAAGGTGATATTGTTCATCTGGGAGGCAGAGGTAAATGTGTAGGAAAATGTCCAGCGCTCCCTCTGGCCCCAAGGAAAATGGGGCTCCTTTGAGAGAAATGAGTTGTTTTCTCAGCAGCCTGTGGGCTGCCCGTCCGTGGTGGGGGTCGTCGCATAGAAAGATGATGCCGTTCATCACCCACAGTTGGTGAAAATATTTTAAAGTTTGTTTCTCCACTTAGTGGGGTTTTTGTTTTTTCTTTTCCATTATGATTCACCATAGGATACTGAATATAGTTCTCTGTGCTATACAGTAGGACCTTATTGTTTATCCATTCCATATATAATAGCTTATATCTGCTAACCCTAGCCTCCCACTCCATCCCTCCCCTGACCCCCTCCGCCTTGGCAAACACAAGTCTGTCCTCTATGTCCGTGAGTCTATTTCTGTTTCGTAGATAGATTCATTTGTGTCCTGTTTTAGGTTCCACATATCAGTGATATCATAATGTATTTGTCTTTCTCTTTCTGACTTACTTTATTTCCATGATAATCTCTAATTGCATCCCTGTTGCTGCAAATGGCACGATTTCTTTCTTTTTTATGGCTGAGTTGTATTCCATTGTACATGTGCACCACATCTTCTTTATCCATTCATCTGTCAGTGGACATTTAGGTTGTTTCCATGTCTTGGCTATCATGAATAGTGCTGCTATGAATATGGGGGTGCATGTATCTTTTTGAATTAGAGTTTTGTCTGGATATATGCCCAGGAGTGGGATCACTGGATTATTTTTAGTTTTCTGAGGAACCTCCATACTGTTTTCCATAATGGCTGCACCAACTTAGATTCTAGTGGGGATGATTTTGAACTATCCACCTGTATTCGTTTGCTAGGGCTACCATGAAAAAGTACAAAGTATAATAAACTGGGTGACTTAAACAACAAACCTTTATTGTCTCACAGTTCTAGAAGTCCAAGCTCAGGGTGTCGCCAGGGCTGGTTCCTTCTGGGAGCTGTGAGGGAGAACGCCTCTCTCCTAGTTTCTGGTGGTTTGTTGGCAATCTTTGGAATTCCGTGGCTTGTAGATGCACCGCCCCAAACCTCTGCCTTCATCTTCACATGGCATTCTTCCTGTGTGTGTGTCTGTCTCTGTGTCCAAATTTCCCCTTATTACAACAACATGGTCATATTGGATTAGGGCCCACCCTGATGACCTCATTTTAACTTGATTACCTTTCTAAAGACTCTATTACCAAATAAAGCCACATTCTGAGGCACTGGGGGTTAGGACTTCAACATAGCTTTTTGGAGGGACACAATTCAACACAAAACACCACTATTTCTGAATATCCCTTCTAGGACCAGAGTGGACCAGCCAAAAATAACAAATGTCACTTCCTCCAAGAAGATTTTCAAAAAATGCCTCAGGCAGAGTCAGGCACATCTTGCCCTTGCTCCCCTATACCAGTCACCTGGTCCAACTTGGGAGCTGGAGTCCCTCATCAATGAAGAACAGCCCATTAGAGAAAGCACAGAAAAGGGACTCTGGGTCCAGGGAACCCCCTGAGCACATGCACAGGGGCAGGAAAGAGCCCTGGCATGTGCAGGAAACCAGAGGTGGATCTTGAGGGAGATGGAGAACATGGTCAGGTTTGAGTTTTAAATAAGTTATTGCAGACACAATGTATAGAATAGAACCCACCTCTGTCTGCAGAGTAGAGGAAAATTGTTCAGGCCTCAGTCCTTCTCTGCCACATGAGAGGATTAAACATGGTGATTTCCAAGATTTCCAAGATTCATGCCAGATTTACATCTTGCAGCCCCACAGTAACATCATCATCTGCTCTGCATGCCACAGTGCAGTTTAGGTGCTGCAGCAGGGCCACTGAGCCTCTCTGTGCCAAGGGGCTCGGGATATGATCCATCAGCACCTCTGGCAGGTGCCTCCACACCCCTGGATGGCACCCAGCAAAGGCGCAGGACAGGAGCAGAGTGTAAAATGGGGGATCATCTGTAGTGGGGACAAACCTGTGGGCTGTCCTGACCCCACCTGGCCAGGCCCCTCCATCGTTTTCCAGCTGACCACTATCCCAGCCCCAGAATTTGCTTACAGGGCCGCAGTTTATGGCCAGGTCTATCCTACTGTGTATACAGTTTCAGCACAGTGGTCCGGCTTGGCCAGAGATTTATGACTGGAATGGAGCCTCTGGGCGTGGGCGTCAGCATTTTGCTTGGCACAGAGGCTTGAGTTCATTTTGAACCAATCAATACGTTAACGCATTAAATGGCATTTAGCCTGGCTCTCTAGGGAGCAGGATGGGAGACTAGCTGTCATCTGAACCCAGGCAGAGGACAGCTTCCGGGCCTAGGAAATGCTGGGCTTCGAGGCGGGGATACAGGATGAAGTCCTCCACCCCAGCCCCACTCAGGACTCAGGGCCCGAGCTGGAGGCAGACCGGGCTGAAGAAGGATCCGCCAGAAAATGGCCACATTTCAGGTTTCAATGTTGTCTTTATATTTCTTTATCTGGCTCTGGGGAGGATGTATTTAAAACAAAAACAAAAACACAAGAACTAAGGGCTTCCTAGGTGGCGCAGTGGTTAAGAATCCGCCTGCCACTGCAGAGGTCACGGGTTCGATCCTAGCTCCAGGAAGATCCCACATGCCACGGAGCAACTAAGCCCGTGTGCCAAAAAAAAAAAAAAAAAAAAAAAAAAAAAAAAAAAAAAAAAAAAAAAAAACAAGAACTAACTGCATTGAGTTGGCTTGGAAAAAAGGACTGTATTTGAAGAGAACAGATGGTGTAAAAAGTTATTGGAAGGAAGAGAAAGTTCGGAAACCAGAATCCAGATTCCCACTGGCTGCTGGTGGGTGATGTCACTAAATCTCCTTGCAGAAACAATCCCAAAGGCAAAATGATCACCTGGGCCTCTACTCAGAGAAAATCTACCACCCACCCTGCCAGAGAGACTGTCTGATAAATCTGTAGAGTGGGGACTGCCGCTTGGATCCCCTCTTGTGCTCCCTTCTGTAATTTTAAATGATATCTTCTGGGATTCCAGCACCAACCAAACTCTCTCTTCTCACTTCTCCTGCCCAGAATCCAGCTGGGTCCCTCTGCAGCCGCCTGATGGGGGAGGTTCAGGGATGCTGGAGGAGGTAGGACTTGTATGGGACCTAATCCAAATTCAGAGAAACAGGAAGGGGAACTTCAAGATTCTCAGGCTCACTACTTCTGATTTGAAGACGTTTTCTCTCACTTGATTTTTTTCCTAAATAATCAGTGTTCCCTCCTTTAAAAAGAAGAAAAACACTCGTGAACCTCTGTGTATTTTTAAATACAAACTAGAGCAAAGAAATGTTCTTAGACAATAAGCTTGAGACCATTAGTTGCTTTAGAATCAACTTACACCTTTAAACATCTTATTTTAACTTGCAGTTTCCGAACATACGCTAATTCGCCAGTCTCTTGCTGTAGGGCCAAGGCCTTTGCTTCCAGTGTGCGCCTGTTGATTGGGAGTTCTGAATTCTAGGTTGTCTTTCTGAATAAATCACATACATTCATGACACCATGACACTACATCCTCGATTTTCAGTTTCAGTTTCTTTAAAATGGAAATAATTTTAGAACACTTGTAAACCGACTTGCAGGTTTTCGGGATTTTTAAGGTTTTTTCCTTGATCTTTTCTGTTGTCCCATTTGCATCTAATTAGACCGCAATTATTTTTAGTGACTTACCTCTACTAGTCTTCACAAGTAATTCCAATTTGTCTTACTCATGTTGTATCAACTTAATGAGAACAATTGACATAAACAGAATTGGGACTAAGCTAAACTAACTCAATTGATGGGGTGGAGGATAACCTTGAACATTCAGTAACCTTAACCATTCAAAGCACAGGGTGTTCCATTGAAAATAAAATGTAGAGATTATGCTAATCCGGCAAGCAAACTGGTCACAGGGATGTCATTTAAGAACATTTCTTCTACTAACATTTTTTCTTGCAACTGTGGCTATAATCAGTCTACTCTTCGCCCCACCCCCAGTGATTTAGGGGTGAGGTCTGCAGAGGTCGACTCTCAGTCTCCTTTTCATGGCCTGGGATATAGAAGGCAGAAAAAAAACTCTCAGCCAGGGACCAGGGTGGATGTCTGCCTCCCACAAGCCCGTGTATTCCAACCTGTTTATGACAATGTGGAACTTGAGGAGAGAAGGAGTAAGATAGCCTGGGGCAGCACTGGGAGAAGCCAAAATATTTCTTGGATACAGCCTTTTCTGAGCACTACTATTCTTCACATACTAGCCATCCCTGACTCACTAAAAGCTCTTCTAAAAAACTAGTTATTTACATTTTTTAGCATAAATTTACACCCACGTGCAATATAGTAGAAAGAGCAACAGTTTTGAAGATAAATCGTCTTGGGTCATATCACCTCATCATTTACTACATGGGCAAGTTTATAAGCTCTTTGAGCCTCAACTTTCTCTCATAAAACGGGATGATAATATCTGTCTCATGCATTTATTGTGAAAATTAAATGAGATAAAGTAAAATAGCTGCCTTAAGTCCTTTCTGGAATGAAGCAGATTGTAAATGAACACACACACACACACACACACACACACACACACACACACACACAAGTAAGGGAAATGTACATGAAGTGCCCGGCACAGTGTTCCCTGGGGCATCTGCATTTGTGCACTTGTCTCTTCATCTCCACATGTGAGACTGGAAGGAATCCCAAAAGTTTTGGTGTTCTGGGGTGGGAGGCTCTGCCCAAATTCCTGAAATCCCATCACACACAGTTTCCTATTTCACCTTCTTGTAAAGTCATCTTTACAAGATGGCTTGTAAGGTCATCTTTGTAAGGTCACCTGCCAAAGTGAGTGGAGAGAAAAGAAACCCTAACATAATAATAACAGTATTAGCTAATGCTTACTGAATGTCAGCTAAGTACTATACATGTCTTAACCCACATGGTCTTCACCACACCCCTATAAGGTCCTATTATTATCCCCACTTCTTAATGATGGGACTTGGGGCACAGAGAGGTTAGGTAGGTAGCTGACCAGAGGTCACAGTCAGTAAGAGGCAGAATTGAGATTATAAGACTGGAAGTCTGCCTGCAAAGTTTGTGCTCTTAATGGATGTATTTCTCCTGAAGGAAGGAAAGAAAAAGGGAAGGGAGGGAGTGAAGGAAGAAGGAAGGAAGGAAGGGTGGGAGGGAGGGAGGGAGGGAGGAAAGGAAGGAAGAAGGTAAAATTAGAAGAAGCTAAAGAGAGACCAGGAAAAGAGCCCAAAACCATTCAACTTTTTTCTTTGCTCAAAAGCATGACAGAAGAATGAGGGGAAACGCGGTTTGGGAACATTTTCCTAGCTCCCACCTCGGGAAAGCTGGGCCACCTTCTAGATCCCTGTCACCCACACAGTATCTCTGATAAAAATCGAAACTGCTTTCCAGCTGCCAATACGAAGGCCTCAACCGAGTCCACTGTGGCCCCAGGGAGCCCAGCCCTGCCTAGCACCCCTCTGCTCCCACAGCTCCCCTCCAGCAGAGCCAGAGGCCACCCTCAGCCTCAGGGCAGCTCTTTTCCACCACAGGCTGGTGGGAGCCATATCCTGAGTCAATCTGAAATCTAGTTTCCATCCAGATCTGATCCTCTCCAGGGCACATGCATCTAACTTCCGCAAAATTTTGAAGGGCAAGGAATAACAAAGCTACGGCTACTTGGCTACTCGGATAAAGGACCCAACGCCACATACCAAGTGTTACTATTATCACAGAAAATTAACTAGCAACAAAGGACTCTACAGTAAAATTTACATTGATCTGGCATTTTTCCCCCTGCTATCTCCCATAAAAATGCTTTAAATGCAGGCTGATTTAATGGAAACAATAAAAAATAGTGCTGAGTGGTTTATATTTGCTACAGAATTACTACAAGGTCTATTTTTAAAAAACCTTGAAAGTTATGTGGGTTTCTTTCCTTTAGGATAAGATTAGGGAGAAAAGTGCAATTGACTTTTCTTTTCTTTATATTGATCTAGATGAGCTCCCACAGCCTCAGTTCCTTATTTCTAACAAATCTTCACACCTTCACACCCACGTCTGGACACTTGTCAAGACAGAGTCTTAGCAAAGGGACATGTGGAGGAATGTCAGCTGTGTGGCCTGAGCCTTGACAGTGTTATGCTCAGTAACAATAATAATCATGTGACTGAGCTCCGTGTGAAAAGGACGTGGCTGGTTGTCTGACGTGTGTGGTTTCCATCATCCTCAACTTAGCCCACGAGCTTGGCTATCCCAGCAAGGGGTTAGTTGCCACCTGAATGACTTGGCCCTAGTAGCCACTATAGAACGAGAGGATGACCTTCAGATCCCCAACCATGTTCACCAGGGCCAGAATGCGAAAGAAAGGCTCAGGAAGACATGGTCTCTAACTTCAAAAAGCTTGAAAGAGACAGTTTAAGAGGATGTTTGTAGGGACTGTGGAGTCACATGAAGCTGGGTTTGGAACTCAACTAGAAGCGGAGAATACAATAGGCCTTCAGTAAATGTTAACTGTTCACGTTGCTAGTGCTGTTGTTATTATCACTGTGATTGTTGCTCTTGTTAATATTCATATCGCAGGGTTCAAGGCTGACCTGTGTTGTAGAGAATGATGATGCATAAGGTGGGAACTCTCCTAGATGAGCACTTAGATCCTCTCCACGTCTCAATTACTATAATTCTCTGATTCCGTCTTTGGATCCTAGGTCCTTGGGTAGACTAGCTCTTAAGCTAGTTTGATGGTTTCCCATGGCCCTGCCTCTTTAAAGATGGAACCTGTGCATAAATGCGGAGCCAAAAGCTGTACAATGAATCCACCCCCAAACTTCCTTCAACTCCCCAAATCCCCCAGTCCTTAGGTTCCTCCAAACAGGGAAGACCACTTGAATGGTCTTTACCACTTGACTGGATGACAGCTAACAATAATGAATTGACTTGACCTTTCAGATTAACTCAACTCCACTATAATATATTTGGCCAAGAATGTAGAATCTTGTCTGATTTAACAGAAATCTGTTCATGCATTTGTTCTCTCATTGAACAAATATTTGTTGAGTGTCTAAACTGTGTCAGGCACTGGAGACATAATGATGAATGACCCATCACCCTGGCTTTAAGGAGGTGGAGGTTGAGGGGAGTGAGGGAGCATGGCAAGACACAGAATACCTCCTTTCTATAAAAATTAGCAAAGAACATTGACTCCCACCAGACAGGACCACCTGTCTCCTGAGTACGTAGTCTGTGTGGGCTCTGCGCATGTGCTCATGCCAGCCTCTCCTTCTGCACTGCTCTTTTCCCAGTTCCTGCCCTTTCTTCGTAACCCATCCTCAGGTTGCCCTCTCCTGATCACTGGATCTGAGACATCACTTTGCCATCTATGATTCAATAGTACTTAGTGCCTATGCCACTCACTCAGCTCCTCTATACTGCCATTCACTCTAGAGTTTGGTGCATACTTTTTCTCACTAGTCTGTAAGCTCCTTGAGTGTACAGCTAAATTCTAAACTCTAAGGATCCCCAGAGCATTTACTACATTATCTAGTGTGCAACAATGCACCAATAAATACCTGAGAAATGGAATTAAATTCAACAAATTCTAGACCAAAATCTGGACACAAAGCATCTTTTCACATGCTACAGAAAGAGGCAAAGGTACATAAGAGGAGTTTACTCCAAAGTGAAATGGGGCCCTTTAGAGAGTTCTGGGCAGAATGTTGATCTGCTATCATAGTCCAGTCCTAATATATTTTGTTGTAGCGGTGTTTCAACATAATTTCTTTTAACTAAAAAATTTTCCTGGCTTAAACAAAAGGTGGCTGCTATTTATAAATTGCTAATGCCTTTCTTACCTTCTTTTACCTACATTCCTCTCCCACTTGAATCTTGTAAATGAATTGAGATGCAGACAGTTTCATGGACCAGTGCATTCCATGAAAAAAGTTCTGCTCTTCTGTAAGAATAGCTCCCATTTATTGAGCCCCAACAAGGATGTTCCTTTGTGTACATCCTTCTCACAAATCCTCACAGCAATCCAGCAAGCTGGGCGTTATGATTTCCACCTTAAAAATAAGGAAACAGGAGGTCAGAAAAATTACATCATTTGCCTAAGATCACTTAGTAGGTGGTGGAGCTGAGAATTGAATGTAAGCCTCCTGATACTGCAGCAGCTAAAACCATCTCAGAAAGGCATTCCATTGACTAGCATGTAGATTTGGGGGCTCACTTTTGTGAGCAGCCCTACGTCAACATCATGCCTATTGGAATATCACACAGCAGGGAAGTCATACACGTTCCTCTGTCTTGTCAACTGTCATCCATGGCCCTCAAGTGCTGTCAGAAAGTGCCCCTTCATTCTGGCCTTAAAATAACTCGGTGCTTTCATCCTTTTGAGACATGCTGCCAACCCTTCAATCTCATCAGCAGCTTGCCTCCCATCAGAGGTGCCAGACAGTTTCCTTTAAACGTGTAGAGACTAACCTGGTATGGAGCGGTGGAACCTTAGAGATTCTTTTTGTTTCCACGTCAGATCTTCTTAGGATTTTTTTGTTTGTCTGTTTTGTGTGTGCATTTTATGACAATGTATTTCACCGTCTGACTGGCCTGACTGTCCTCAAAGCCCAGACTGGTGATTCCCTGTAGCAATGCTAGGTCAACATATCCTTCTTTATCTCTGTGATTCTAGTGATATGAAATGTGACCCAATATACAGACTGGTCCATGGGTCGCATTGTCTCCTGTTCTTACAGTCGTGGAGCAATAATATATTTAATTTTAATCTTGGTCTGCAGGTAACCAAATGTGTGACCTTGAGCAAGTCTCTCCATTTCTCTGAGGGGATGGAACTGAGTCTCTTTGGAGAAATACGTCTGTGGTTCTTTAGTCATTCTTCTTCCACCTTCTGTAGAATATTATCAGTCTATTGAAGCTTTTAGGGTTTTGGTAGAGTGTTTTGTCACTTGGACTCGGGAAATTTGCTAGAAAAGCACAGGCATCATATCAGTATGACACCTTGGAGAACTTTTAATTCAATGGCTGCATTTCGCTAATGAAGAAACTAAAACCCAAGGAGGTGCCAGGACTTACCTTACCCCCTGCAAATCCAGGAACAGAATCTGGGACTCAGCTCCCAAGTTGGTGGCCTTTGAATATACTACTTCCAGCCTCCAGGTCAGAAATGGACCTTGATATTCACAAACCAATCCCCCTGCCTTTTCTAATGGACTCTGATTTACTTATTACGATGTGGCCACTCAGCAAAAAATGTGTAGTCAGTGTTTTTCTCAGCAAATTCACACAAAGTTGCAGACACTTTCTGTGGTTGAGAATGCAGTTGATCAAAAAACATCCAAAATTTCAGGCATTTGGAGTAAAGTGCCTTGTTCAAAGTCATCAGGCAAATGGTGGGCAGAGCCAAAACTGTAAGTGGAGAGCTCCAGAGAGACAACTGGAAGATAATGGATGGTGACAGGCTGTCCACACTGTGCTTCTGGCTTCCTGAAGTCCAGATGGACTCCCCACACTGTCATATTGATTGATCGAAGCACCACTGCTGAGATGGCCACAAATACCCAGCACGTGGATACAGCCGCACATTTCTCTCTAAGAGGCTCTAGGTTAGAATATAACCTTCCCCCTTGCAAACACAAGTAGAGTTGCCACCAGCCAAAGAGGAAAACAGGACCCTAATGAGCAAGTTTCATGACCACTGGGATGTCAGCAAAGAAAATGGAGGCAAAGAGAAAAGAGAGCTTGGATTTTTTTTCCACACGTTTTTGGCTGTGTCTTAAATAAATCTGACCCTAGGTCTAAGCTTGCCCTTTTTCAGTCCCAACTTCCCTGGTTATAAAATCATGTTTGGCAACTGCTCTGAAAGTTATTAAAGTTGCAGCAGTAAACTATGGGAGGCCAGAGAATTTCAGACAAAAGTTATTGCATCAGTAACTCAGAAACTAATTCCTAAAACTCTTGACACGTTTTTCCAGAGGGCTAGTGCCAATACAGAAATGGAAATCATTGTCAAGGGCCACTGTGTACCTGGAATTAAAATCCATCATTCCTCAGAGCAGAAAGCTACAATTTTGGAGGAATATGAATAGTTATGCCTTTTATCACCATCTTTCCTCAAAAAAATAGAGTCCTTTATTTTTCAGAAGAACAAGAAAAATTCTGCTCTGTTTGTTTTTTTCCATAAGAATCCCTCATTTACATTTTCTTTTCAAATATTTTTTTTTTCTTTGACAGTCCCACATTTAAGTGGAAAAGCCTCCTTTTCCTTATTCAATTGCACTGGTTTTATTTTGGATAGAAATCCTGTTGGGTACAGTAATAGAGAACAAACTTTACAACCACAATAATCCCTTCTACAGCATCGATTGTGAGGAAGCTTAATACACTTTTATTAAATGGCTGAGGCACTGGCTCCAGGGATCTGAATTAACTACAGAAAGGTATAGAAAGGGAACAGAAATGTCTTCTTCATTCAGCAGACTCCGCTGCATGCCCAACAACACGGCAGGGACCAGAGACACAACCCCATCCTGGAACACCCCCCTGAAAGACCATAGATTGCCTTAGCCGGTGCCTTCATCATCAAAAGTTAACAGACGGAGAAGATGTGATGGGCTCCAGTGTTAACAAACAAATGGAGAAACAGGCCCTCGGATGCCTTTTGGAGGATTGACAATATCCTCAGAGTTTTAAATTTACATACACTTTGACCCAGGTTCTAAGAATTTGTTCTAAGGCAGTACTTACATAAGCCCAGAGGGCTAGCCTCAGCGTGATCGTAAGGGAGCGACACACAAATCATTAAAAATGCAATCACTGACCTGATCATGTAATCTATATTTGTTGTCCTGTGACCTACCATTGAGTGGCAACGTGCAATCACAGAGGGCATCTATGTGTACGACCTCATCCGTGTAAAACTGTAGCTAAAAGGCTGTTCACAGAGATGTTTCCACAGCAGTCTCTGGATGAGCTTCTGGGTGACTTTGACTTTCCTTTACCAAATTTTCTGAATTTTTAGTATTTTTCATATTTGGGGTTTGCTTTGAAATGTTTTTAAACAGAAAGCTAGTCTTTCCCTAAGTTCCTTAGCACGTGTACTGTCATACCTAAGCCCAACCTAGTGGTAAGACACTACGAAACATTGCGAACAGTTTATGGGTGTATCCACGTGTCAAAGTTCATCAGATTCTGCCCTTTTGTACATGCGATTTATTGTACATCAATTATACCTCAATAAAATTTTTTCTTTAAAAGGAAAGAAAATATGAAACATTCCACTTAATTTCCATTCTCCACACAAAATTGTCAAAATAACTCTATATGCTAAAAAAAAAAACCTGAATCAATGTTGGAAAGTAAATTTGATGCTCCAATCAGGGACAGGAGGCTATTCCAAGAGGTTAATAGCCTGAGTGAGGTGTAAAAATGCTCATTTAGCTTATTCTCTGTTCTCCAATGGTGTCAGTATCCTTGATTACAGGTAGAGGCAGAGCTCACCATTTGACCTGCTTCCGTCTTCTTCTGTTTGCTCCTTTTTGCAGAGTCCACGTCAATCTTAGGTAACTTTTACCCCAAAATACATGCTTCAGTGCACTTTAATTTTCCTGCAGTAAATAAATAGCACTTGCTAGCGTCCCTTAAGTAGCTATATAGCAAACCTGAGGGTTCTGTGACTTTGGGATCAGATGAAATTCCAAAAACCAAGCATTCTTTCCAGAGATAATTGTGAATACACTGATAAATGCTTGGAAGATGATTCCTTCACTCTGCTGGTGGATTTGCTCAGCTATATATATATTCTTTCCTGTAAGACTAGCTACTGAAATAGTCCAAAGGTCTGCAGGTGCCTAAAAAGTATGACAAAAGAAACACCAGTGGCTACAGTGGGTTTAAGAATTGGGTCTCTGGAGTAGAACTGACATATAGACACTAGCAAATGTAAAATAGATAGCTCGTGGGAAGCTGCTGCATAATACAGGGAGATCAACTCGATGATGGGTGATGCCTTAGAGGGCTGGGATAGGGAGGGTGGGAAGGAGTTGTGGGAGGGAGGGGATATGGGGATATATGTATAAATACAGCTGATGCACTTTGTTATACAGCAAAAATTGGCACAACAGTGTGAAGCAATTATATTCCAATAAAGAGCTTTAAAAAAAAAAAAGAATGAATGCAAAAAAAAAAAAGAAAAAAGAATTGGGTCTCTGAGTTAGCCAGACAAGAAGGAAACAAATGTAAATATGTGTTGCTGTCAAAGTCACCGTCCTCAGAGCCACTTCGGGTTCCAGCTCTTGGTGCAGAATGAACAACGTGGGCCCTGAAGTCAGTGCAGGGGCAGGACCTCTCTGCAGGTTAGGCCCGTTTCTCATCACTGTTTTTCTATGCTTTTCCCCTCTGCTTTCCAATGCAACCAGTTGGACCGTGCTGCAGGGAAGAATTGGGCGCCCGGAGAACCCGTTCCGAGTGGCCCTGGAATACATCTCTAGTGGAAACCGAAGCTTGTCTGCAGTGGACTTCTTTGCCCTGAAGAACTGCAGTGAAGGTATGTGAATCTGGCTTTCCTCTCCACTCCTTGGTAGCTTGTTGTCTTAAGTGGGTCAATAACCTGCTTCCATGATTAGCTGGGAATGTGCGCACTTATATAGAAATGTCTGCAGTGCTTTGGGTCAGATTCTGAATATTGCCAAGTGCTTCATAACCCAGCTGATCAATTTTCAAAGATTGTGTATAGTACTACATCTGCTTAACTTAAAACTTTATCAAATATTAGAATAGAATCTTTATTTGATAGCACATTAGCTTAAGTTCCATGGCAGCCAAATGCTTTCAGCTGTGGTTTTGTTTTGTTTTGTTTTGTGGAAATTTTCAAATGTTTACAAATGAATAGAATAGTGCAATGGGCCCCCGTGTATCCTCAGCCTAGTTTCGACGATTATCAGCATTCTGCCATTTTTGTTTCACCTATGTCTCCACCCCACTAACCTGAAAATAATTAGCAGTTTACTTTTTCTCCTGACGTAAAATTTACAGAGTATTTTTAATGATTTTATTTAAGCTGTCATTAAGGAACAATGTGGGAAATGGTTATATGTGAAATTTTTTGCTTGTTTTGTAAAAATCATTAGGGCATGGTCCGCTATGTCGTTGAATTCCTTTTGCATAAGCCCTACATTGTGAATTTATTTCAAGATTTATTACCAAGAGAGGGCACCTCTCTCCTGAAGAATAACTTGTTGATTTTTTTTTTCTTTTTGCCTTTGTTGCCAGGAAACTCTGAACTAAATGTAATACTCAATCACAGTAATTATATCTGTGTAGTTTTTTGATAATCTTATTTCCCCCTCCCTCTACAGAGTTTTTGATCTTCTATTCTTATTTTCAAGATCATATTTTATACGTATCTTTCAGTAGACATTGCCTCAAGTCTGATGTTATGCCGGATGAGATAGATCATCAATACAAGTATGAGGTCGATCTTTCCTTGATTCTTCAGGAGACCCAGGGTCATAATTATAAACATCCTTTATTATTTCCCACACCTAGAGGATATACAAGATGAGCTTGAATTATACAAATCTTCAGGAAAAAAGTTGCTTTTGTTGCCACCGTTCTCCTGCTGTCCCTGCCTCTTCCCAGAGGTTCACTGGGAAGGGCACACTTACCTGTGCCAGGGAACCTGTGGTCTGGAGGCCCAAGAATGAAGTGTGAACAGGAAGGAAGCCTGTGACACTCCCAGACCTAACCTCTCCATTTAGACTGTTCATGAACAACCGTGAAGGCCCGTAACACGCAGCCATCTGTGCAGGCGGAGACCCAGTTTGGAATCTGGAACTGGTATACAACAGGGACTCCCTTAGGTAGGGAGCCCACTCCCCAGGCAGTTCCTTGCGGTGCTGTGGCTCTTCATTCATGCTGGCCTTGCAAGAACTTGCAAAAAGTGGTTTGTTTTGTTTTGTTTTCTTTAATAAAAACTGGTTTATGTGTGGGAAAAAGAGAAATCACCATAACATGATAGATTGAACTTCAGTTCAAGTTGAAAAGTTGCTTAGCCTGTGATGTGAGGCACTGTACAAGAAACATGTGGTTTGGGAGAAAGCCAGGAGCTTGTACAAATGTTTCCGTACTCACGAACGGAGGGATTTGTGAACATCTCTGGACACCATCCGTCCTCACAGATGTCAAGGGTCTGTGTACCGTCCAAAAGAGGCCATGTGTTGAAATGGAGCCAATTAACAGCAATGTGTCAGGGAAAAGGTGTTAGTTCCCAGAACTGGCCTAATCTCATTTGAACGACATCAGGAGAGGGAATCAGAGTACAGAACTTCAGATATCAGGCCCAGCACAAATACTCCTGCAGAAATTCTTTGTACCTGTGAAGGATCTCAGCCAGTTGTGCACATTTTCCCTTCCTTACTCCTACAATTTCCTTTCCCCTGCAGAATTTTTCCTCTGCAGTTTATGTCACATTCGCAGTGATCTGTTGCACAGTTGAAGACGTGTTTCTTTTCTGCTTCTCTACCCTTATGAAACCAAGAGAGCTGACCTCTCTAACTTGCTCTAATGATCCAGAAAGTGTTTCATCTGGCAGGACCCTACACTCTCTTAAGGGGGGAGAAAAGAAGTCTGCATCTGATTCCCTAGGGAAAGTGGACTGGCCAAGAGACCTAGGAAGGTTCTCATGGCCCAGCTACCTTCCTTCAGAGGATCCAAGTCCAAGAACAGATGGTTTCCATGGGGAAGCAAGTGTCGTCTGCACTCCTTCTCTGACTTGGAGTCCTGTGGCCACCCAGGGGTGTAAGGGATCACTGTGGATCTGTGTAAGGCAGAGAAGAACAAAGTGATCCCAATGTGTCCTAAGAACTTCTAACTCTTCCTCTTCTGATGGAACAAATTCAGGTGCACATCAGTTAGTGTGGACAAGTTGCAAACATAAGGAGCATCCTAAAGCTATCCTCATGTATTTAAAGGGAAGGAGCTGTTTTGGAGGCACACCCGAGGCCTATCTGATGCAGATAAATGTCTGTGTTTTCTGAGGTTATTGCTTTGGTTAGGTCATGAAGGGGAGGAGCTAAGAGGAGAGACGTCATATCTTTGAGGAGGGTGATCAGGCTGATGACATGCTAGCCAAGGTTGTTAGTAGGTTTGCAGGATGTCTGATCTACTTTCTATAGAACTCTACCACGCTTCCTTGTCCCACATGAAAAGAAGTGCCATTTTAATTAAACTGGAGAAGGGGGACGTTGGGATAATTCTCGCATAGGAGATAATATCTATCTGTGGGTGCCATCAGGGCAGAGGTCGTGCCTCTTTCCTTTCTGAACCCTGACACCTATCACAGTATGTGACCGTTAACTGCTGCTCGGTTAGTAAGCAGTAAAAGCTCATATCTGTGGAGCTCTTACCACGTGCACAGGCAAAGTGCCGACCCCTTTCCGTGTGTTAGTTATCCCCTGCGAGCTTTACTATAATACTACAAAATAGGTACTATTATCCTCATTTTGCATGTGGGGAAACTGAAGTTCACAGAAGTTTCTAAAGTTGCCTTAATCATTCAGCTAGGGAAAGGTAGAGCCAAACTCAGTCCCAGGTCAGTCTGATCACCAAGCCAGTGCTTCTGTCCATGACATTCTGCTGCCTTAATGGAATGTGTAGAGGCTGGAGTTGTATATATTACTGGAAACCTTAAAATTGTCTTTGACTCTTCCTCTTAGCCCTACATCCAGATGGTCAAGCCTTGGGCTCTAGGCTTGTGACAGCCTCACCTTCTATCTGTTGCTGTCTAGATGCTACTATTACTGCTTCTCAAGTTTATCCTTCCTCAGCCACGTGCCTTATCCAGGCCTCCATATATGCATACTGGGACTTTGGCAATAGCCAGTTGGTCTGCCCATTACCATTATCCATCCTTCATACGTTACTAGAAAAATACCTGCCCAGCCCCGCCAAATTCCCTTTCCTTGTGGCACTTTCATGAAATTTCAGTCACTTCTTATTGTCTACCACATCAGAAACATGAGGGCTAGACTGGACACCTCACTCATTTCCTGGGGCCAGGAAAATGAGGGGCTGAGGATGACCCTGCTGGTTGATGGTAGAGCTGGGATTAACAGCAGGACCATCTTGACTCTGACCCTGGTACTTCCACCACTGCTCAGTCCTGCCTGGAAATCCCAGTGCCTCTGCCTGATCCAAGGTCCTTACAATCTGGCCCTCTGTATCTGCCCAACATTATGCCCTCTGTTCTCCCACACCCCCTGTCCTCTAGTCAGACTGCTGTTCTGTACACTATGCCAGGAATGGCTTACTTCGCCCCAGGCCTTCCATTTGGAACACTGACTCATCATTTAAGATCCGGCATGGGGCCCAAACCCTCCAGAACGTCATTTGCAGCTAAAGAAATTCTTCTTGGAAGACTTTGCTCTCTGCATGTAAATTTAGTAGCTGTTTTATAATTATTCCTCAGTTAGTCACTTTGGGACCCTAACTTAAGGTTTAGAACCTTGTCTTATATTTTTTTATTTCTCCAGGGGGCAATTAACACCCTGCTAAACACATAAGAATCACGATGTAAATACTTGTTGACTGATTGGCTAATCAATCAATTGATAAAGCTGTTCTTGCTTTAATAGCTTTGGGCCATTACCTGCTGCTCCCAAAAGAAAGTAGCAGTGAGTAGAAATTACTTGGAAGAGGTTTTTCCCTCATCTTAAAAGAGCAGTGTGATATATCCAGCATTGAGGGGAGGGATATCATGCCCGAGCTCCCAGGGAACTCTTAACCATATCACCATGACCTTTCATCAGCAGACTACCAGGAGCAATAGGGTTGAGCAGGACACTCACAGGGACCCCTCATGTTCAGAGGAACCTACAGAAAAACACGTGTCAGAATGGCAAGACTGGCATCTTGAAAAGGATTTGAAAACAATCAGTGTGCCTCTGAGCAGCTCATAAAAATACATATTGCAAACACCCATCTAGCACCTTCTCCGTGCCAGGTTCTGTTCTGAGCACGTTGCACATGTTAACTCATTTAATCCTGACAGCAACGCTGTGAGATATGCATTATTATTATCTTCAGTCCCGTTATATGGATGGGGAAATCGAGGTACAGAGACTTAAGTAACTTATCCAAAGTCTCACAGCTGATATTGGAATGGAGGCCAACTGGCTCCAGCATCCATGCTCTTAGCCACCACACATTGCTGCTACCTGTAGAAGGTCACTGCTGGAAAGGACCCCAGAAAGTATTTAATCTGCCTCCCTCGCCACGTGGAAATTGAATGCACAAACACCCGAAGATTTACCTTGAACTCTGACACACTAAATTACTGATTAGCCCACTGTGCTTTCTACCTCCATCTCCTGGTCATCAAGTTCTCAATTTTTCTAAGAAACCAATTCAGAATTTCCCTCTCCCTGCTCAGGTCGGTCAAAGGCAGTTTAGGAGGACCACCCCCCCCCCCCCCGATCGACAGTTGGCCCCCCATCTGTGAACATCCAGGATGCAGATGGCTCCTGTGTAAGCCTGAACACATTTTATTGCAGGTCACCATTGTTCCCCTTCTCTTTCATGAACCTACAAAAATCACAGCTGAGATTTCCCAGGTCAGAGCCACATTCAGCTCACTAATAGATTTCTCAACAAGAGTACTCATGGCCCCTTACTCTAAGAGAGACACCTTCATACACGTTACCTCTTGTGGTCCATTCAGAGAGGGTGTCAGAATACTCACAATACCCATGGGGGCGGGTTAGTTCACTGACTTCTGTACTTCAGGAAAAGGAAGGAATCCACGGTGTCAAAAGCAGACTGACCACCGTGAATACCTTAAAACACGAGTCCCGAAAGCGCTGGAGATGCACAGGTATCTTGACCTCTCAGGGCCTAAAATGAGGGCATTTGAACTAGATCCACAGTCTTCAAACATTTTTTAGAGGCTGACCTCTTCTTTCAAAGTCTTATATAGAAGTCCAGTATATAAAGGTATACAAGCAGAGTTGCCCTAGAGGAAGTAGGAGTGGGGAACCCACCTGTCCCACAGCCCTCGATGAACCCTCCAAATGGGTTTTCATGAAGTACAGTTTGAAAACCACTGGACAGTCTGATTTTTAACTCTCCTATTAACTCCAGCTTTTTGATCCTATTTTACTGTACTTATTTAAAATGTAATAGCCAAAAATAGTTACATAAATCATACCTTCTTTAAATGATTAAGACTAAACCCAAGGCTATTGTACTTTGAATATGGGCCATTTTCACAAGACAAGTTTTTGTCACTGTGGGTCCTGGCTTTGAGGTGCTGGGTATTGGAGTTGGCAAGAATGTTTCCAGTAAAACATATGTGGCACCTCCTGGCCTTGTCCCCTCTCTCTCTTCTTACTTCACCAAAAACAATGATGGGCAGTGGAGGATGTCCTCCTTAGACCACGAGCTGACAAGAGGAAGCGAGAGAAGCTAAACAAACAGATTCTAATCTTTGGCCAGCCATGTAGAACCAATTAGCCTCTAGAGTAAGCTCCAAAATCCAGCTGGGTAAAATGAGGGATAACCTCATGGGCTCCTGGCAGCTTGGCCCAAACTGGGCATTTTCTGTTCCACAAGCAAGCAATGCCCCAGCAGGCTCCTCAGTCTGTGCTTGTACAATTAAGATGACTTTGGCACGCTGTCTTGGGGCTGCTAGCAGAAAACTCTCTATGTAGCAGACTCATCCACCCATCCATCCATCCGTGCATTCACTCGTTCATTCGACAGATATTTACTGTGCAGTACTAAACTAAACTCATAGTGACACTGATATAAACTTATTTCTGTCTTAGGACTGAGTTTTGGTGTAGTGGCTTTAAGATCTTCATTCTACTTGGCACAAACACTGCTCCCCAAAAGGCACCCCTACATATTTAGTTTGCACCAGAGGTACTGAATAGGTGCTCCATTTGTAGAGATGTCTTCCTCCAAACTAGTTACAGTGCACCTTTCTCAGAAAGACCACAGAACGAGCACTGAACCAGCAATCAGGGGATTTAAGTCCCCTTTCCACCTCTTATTTGCCATAGACTGGCCAACTCTGTGGATCAGAAGGGACATTAAAGGTCTCCCCCAGAATTGGCACACTGATTGTTTTTTAATTTAAAATAAGAATAACAATATGTCAATGGCTGTCCCGAAATTGACCTTAACCGTGAGGGTTAAAGGAGAAGATGGCCGCGGAGATGTGTTTGTAGATGTTGCCCTGAGCTGCGAGACTTCTCTGGCCGCACCCGGCCTGAAGCCTTTACAAACGAAACCGCTCCTTCGCTGCTGCTCGGTTTCTCATGAGTAAACTACTACGCCTCCTGCAAACGTTTCATGTTAATGATAACCAAATACCAAGAGGGTGATGGGAGCTGCAGCATTGCCAACCTGACGCCGGCACCAAGGTGCCCACCACCTGGGTTGGTCTCTTCAAGGGACTGAATCAACTATGTGATGGTGGGAGCTATTGCCTGGAAGTGAAAGCAAAGGAGAAATCGGAGCCACAGCCTGGTGTCCTCCACGTAGAGGGTGAACCCCATTTACCAAACACTCCCCTTCTTAGCTCCCAATTTCTAAAACTTCTTGCCCATAATTTATCTGTGTACTGTACTGTTTAAAAGATAAGCTTGAAAATGATGGTTTCATCTAGACACTGCGATCTACTCACATTTCCCCAAACACCTCCCCACCTCAAGCTTTTGCTCCAGCTATGCCCCTCTTCCCCCGTTCCCAATATCTGCCTCTCCCAGTCCTGCACGTCTTTCAAATCTCAGCTCAAATACTCAAGACGTGTCAGCCCAGAATTGTGTTTCCATATATTTCTGTTTTAGACCAGTCCACTTCTTTCCAGAGTTATTTATGTGTCTTGCTCAATAGATGCTAGGTTCTGTTTTTAAAAAACTGTCTTTTTTTTTTTTTAATTTCTAAATCCCAGTTAGCAACTGACAGTGTTTTCCCCATGGGAAGCAGTGAATAAAGGTTTTTGTTACAATGTAGGAGAGAGAGTACAGGCTTTGGAATCAGATAGAAGAAGTGTGGCATTCCAGTTCTGTCACTTACCACCCTTTGGAGCTCAGAAGAGTTTTGTGGTGGTTGTGGTTGAGTTTTTTGCGTTATTTTTTTAATCTATGAGTGTTGGTTTTCACATAAGGAAACAGGGTTCGTAATATGTAATTATGCGTTTGTTGGGAAATTAAAGCTGATATTGTGTGTAGAGCCCCTGGCACAGGGCTCCCTCTCTCTCCCACATCCCCTGACTGAGCTGAGTGTCCTCATTCTAGAACCAGGGCTGAATAGTTCTGCATGGCTAGCCAGGGTATGTAATGTGTTTGCAGGGTCACACCCACCTTTCACTTTATTGTTTGCTGTTGTTTGTTTGTTTACTATATATTACCTTTTTAATAATATATTTTATTTGTCAGTTTATAACGTTTAATTTTCAATAGTAACTGTTTACCAGCTAGCTCACAAAATTTCTGAACATGTAACAGTCAGCTCTTGCCAGTGAGTATGAGCTGGCTGTGACCCACCACTGCACTCTTCCCTGCCCAGACTGCTTTTTCTAAATCCCAGACATTGTATCATCTTATTCATAAACATTTCAGCATACACCTCTAAAAGATAAAGACAAAAAAAAAAAAAAAACAAACCCCAAAAAACCCTACAATATCATTAGCACACATAACTTTAATTATAATTCCTTAATACTTCCTAATAGTTCTCTAATGGGCATGTAAATTGAATCTACCTTTCACTTCCACTCTGGGCCTTGTCTGAACCGTTGGGCCAAGGGAGAGTTACCCCATTTCCAGCAGAGACCCTGACAACCCACGTCTACATTCTGATTTCAAAGGCAGCTGCTTCTGTATGCTGTTATCTCTGATAAAGTCATGTTTTTCCCTTGTGACGCAGTGCACAGATTCCACTTGTCCCCAGAGGAGAAGGATGGTTTATTTCTGTCGGGATGGTTAGAGGTCAGGGAAGAGCCTAAAAGTCCTTTGACCTGCTTATCATGCTCCCTCCTCAAGCAGACTAAGCACCGTGTCTAAAACAGCTAGGCCCCCAGCTGGTGGAACCAGAAAAGAACTTTGTCTGCCCCTCCTTTCCCTACTGATGTGTGGCTGCTGTTGGCAGAGACTTCTGTACTCTGGAATGGCTTATTCATAATCACTAATAAAGCCGATTAGAAATGCCCCACAAAGTGCTTAGGAACAGTAATGATTGCTTGGGCGACTATGTTAAATATTCGACCATCAAAAATCACTTGGAAATGGGGGCAGACACAAAAGGTTTTAAAATATAAATAAATAAGGAACTGGTGTGCTGGGGTCATTGTACTCCCAAAAGAAAATTACTTTCAAATTACAACTACATAAAAGAAATAATTGAAAAGATTAATCACACTAAAATAATTGGTCTATTTTACAAGTAATTTGGAGCAATATTCAGTCATTGACATCAGTGTCTAGTAGTAAAACAGTAATGAATTTAATTCTCTGACTAATGTATTTTATTAATGGTACTAAGCAGTGTTGTTACTGCTTATAAATATTTCATAACTTTTAATTCATTAAAATGTTCAAAGAATTTCCAAAAGTATTTATTCGTTTTAAGTCATTCTTAGTATTCAATATGCGATTGCCACTCTGCCTGGGTAATTAAAAAAATTATTGTTTTGGGTAATGGGAGTCTCTTGGAATGTGGAGGATTAAGCCCCAGTTATTAGTGAGACTATCACTCCAGCTGGTGATGAATGAGGGGCTTGGTGAAGCTGTGTTCCCTCTTCGGGTCCTAAGGGCCCTCTGTAGCCATTCCTTAAAACCTGGGGCTGAGGCAAACAGGGTGGACCCAAATAAATTCCTTCCAGAGACGATAAGAGAAGTGCCAGTTTAGACACTGGTTGCAATCCACCACCTCTCTCATCCCCGTTGCATCTTCCTGAAACAGCTGACAGCAAAATTCGTGTATTCCAACCTCTTCTCCTCTGTTTCTTTCATTCTTTGATAGAGGCCATAACAGGTGAAACGGGCAAAAAGATGCGACAGAAAGAACAAGGGACACCACATAATGAGTAGCGGAAGGAGGATAGGATTTGGATGAGGAAAACATGGATTTGAGTCCTGAGTCATTTGGATGCTACATGTCCGTTACATCCTGCAGTACTAGATCATTCATGTGTGAAATGAAGACGATGGTACCTGCCCCAGGGTCCGTGTGGGGATTAAATATGTTAGTCTGTGTGCCTAAGTGACACAGTGCCTGGAACCTAGTGGGAAATCAAACAGGGTTAGTTCTACTCTTCTCTAAGTCCAAAGAGTGTATCATGGTGGTGTTGATCCAATGACCTTGGCAACTCTTAATTAACTGTGGTACAAACAGTTGGTATGAGTCATCAAGAAAAACCAGGCTAACAGTGAATTGTACAATTCAGGGACTCGGTGAAGTCCAAGGACGGGTCGTCCTCTGGGGAAGGGTGGAGTAACTCTGCTCTCAGTGCTCTGCCCCGTGAGCCTGAGATCAGGCTCACTGGACTGCTGCCAGAGCCTCACCCACACAGGAAATGGCTAAAGGCACTTGGCTATGGGCAAATGCGGAGGGGCCAGGATCCACCAAGCGGCTTGAGGGGAAAGGGGGTGGGCGCTTCTCACACCTGGATGCTTGTACCTTGAGGATATGTAGTGATGTTCTGGGAGTGTCCAAACCCACAGAATCAGCATGCTACATCTTTCTGGATTGGAGTGGAGGGACATTTTCTGTTAAAATTGGCAGAGCTATATATTGGGCTCCAATGCAAACGACGCACAAATTTAAGATAAAAGACATTTCCTGCTGCTAGTGATTCCCCAGATTCTGGAAGGTGACTTCACCCTTCTCTGCCATTTGGGGAACATCAGAGGGCACGTTGATGATGCGTCATTCCAGGGGGACAGAGGAACAGGAGTCAGAGGAGGCAGAGCCAGTCCTGGGGTCGCCCACTGAAAGGCTGGTACCAAAGGGAAGGTATCCTCTCAGTGCAAGCCATGGCAGGCAGAACCCAGGTGACACTGGAGACCAGCAGCGGGGCCCTAAACCACCAAATGAGGCAGAGAAGGGCTAACTTCCTAAAATGTAGGTACCAGGTCAGGGACAAACTAGCCAAATACTAGACTGCAAAGTCCTCTGTGCATTGGCCTAAAGCTTCTTAAATTTCCCCAAGGACAGAATTGATCTCAGAGCTGGTTTTGTTTTGTTTGTTTGTTTGAAGGGCACACAGAGAAGGGTACTAAACCTTTATCTGAAGATTTGGGAGACACTTTACTTCCTCTCTTCCCAGACTCCTGGACAGAGCTCCTCACATCGGGGGCTTGGGAAATTCAGGAGTGGAGGACTGTGAGCGTGGGCTGAGGGAGCGGTCTGCTGGCTGGCGGGCCTAGACCGGGAGCACAGGAGCCTCCACGGCCGGGATGTGATGCTTTCTCTCTCTCTCTCGTGGTCATCTTGCCGTTTGGGGCATTCTCTGTCTTCAAGTTATGCTGTGAGCATGGTTTTTGTGGAACTTTAGTTTGCCTTTCTTGTTGTGATTTGTTTTGGGAAGAAACACTGCCAGACAGTTGCTCTGCAGCTGGCCAGAAAGCCCCGCAATGCACAGTTTGCAAACCACAGAGCAAATGGCCTCTGGGATTCCTCCTTTCCTCAGCTCCAACATCCTGGGGTTTTTTGAGTAGCATGTGGGGAGATGTAAAGTCTTTTAGCTTTTGCTGCTTTTGCTTCTTCATTTAGCTCTTAGCCAGCATTTTTTATCTATAAACCCTTAACAAACATTGATTAATTACCCCTCATTAATCATTCATGCAACTGGTAGACCAGAGTCTCATCATTTCCTTCAAGAACACAGGTGTAATATCCTGTCTGGATCGCAAGTCGTACTCAGGGGGGGCCATGGAGTCATCATGGCAGCACTGGGATCCTCCTGAACTGGCTGGGGGGCGGGCCAGAAGGTGGGCACGGCTCTGGGAGGCTACAACCACACTAGGATGCCCTCTGCTCTAATGAACAGGAAGGATGAGCCACGATGGCAGCTGAGAGGCAATAAGCTTTAATTAGAGGCTTCCTCCAGGAAATTCACATGAACATAATGTCTGTTGTCTTAAAAGTCCCAGAGAGGTTAAATGCCTCAACTTTCTTTTGCTTTTATAAGCTGATCCTTTCAATCATTTGTGAAATGTAAATAAAATGAAAACATTGACTCTGATATGCTTCCCGGTGCTACAGGGACAGGCAGCCTGAGTCTAGGGTCGGGGGCAGCCTATCTGCAGGTTTCACAGAGCAGGGCAGGTGAACGAGCTGTCGCAGCTGGGAACAGCAGTAGAAGGGACCCTGGAGAAGGTCACTTGGGTCTCTGGGAGGAAGAGGAATGGAGCAAGCCCCCTGAACCCCAGTCCCCAGAAGTTGAGGAGAGCCTGTGAGTAGTCCAAAGCCTCTGTCCTATGGACTTGGGCCCACGAGTGTATAAAGCTGGGGTGAGAAATGCCCAGAATTACATTATGTGGATTAGAGCAGAAAGCAGAAAATTACAAGGAGAGATAGTGTCTGTTTTCCTTCTTATCTTACCATCTCAGGAGTGATACTCTTCTTTCTGGTTAGTGTGCAGACACAGACCCTTGCTCACTGGCTATCACGCACTTTCTCTCTTGCTCTCTTTTTATCCACAGAGCACGTGTACACTAATGCTAGAGGGCTTTCATCCCGGCCATTCTTCCCCTGGCGTGGCCCTTTTCCCCATTCCTTTCTCTCATCCCTTACCTGTGGCATGTGTAACGCCACAGCTTCTACTCCATTCAGAGTCCTGTCATTTGTTTACTCTGTGATAATAAATAAGTAAAGCAGACAGATCATCTCCCTTTGCGGTTGTTTGTTCGGGCACCCCGTCGACAGCTCTCGCTACACCTCCCCACCCTCGGCCTCTCTCCCTGTCTCTCCCAGGCTCTGGATGTCTTTGTCTTTTTGTTTGTCTGTTAATTCATTCTCTTCTCAACTTTCTTCCACTCCTTGTGAGGAGAAGAAAACCGGGCCACGGAAAGGCCGTGGGATGGCTGTGGCCACCTCAATTATCAGTGAGGGCTGCTCTTCTTTCATTCCAGGCACAGGCCGGAGGCTCTGCGCCCACAGACAGAGGCTGAGACGGGAAGGTTGGCTACACTGGGGCGGATCTGGGGTGTGCGCACGTGGAGTCTTCCTCTCTTTTCTTCCTTATTCTAAGCAGAGATTTTCTCCTCGCCTCCTTTTTGCCTTTCCCCACGTTCCTCCTTTCCCTTCATGTACCTGTCACTCTCTCTTTCGGCAACTTCACCCACCACCCCCAACACACATGCACGTGCTCTCTCTCTCTCACAAACACACACACACACACACACACACACACACAGAGGCACATACATGCTCATGAACAGTGAGGGATTTCAAGGGTCATTTGGATACACTGATCCTAAGAGGGCTTTAGGGGCAAGACCACTGTCTTCAGTTGAGAGTGAGGTCTTACCTAAGACAGAAGTCTTTCCTGGTGTCAATCACGTGACAAAGGCAAGGAAGGACCTAGGTACACAAGAGGGTCAGGTTTTTTCCTCTGGGGGTCAAGAAATGACATTGGAGTGAGCTCTCGGTTACTGGAGCTGAGGCTGCACTCTCTGCATGCAAAGACACTAGCAGCTAGGAAGGAAAACTAGCTGGCCGTGCGGAAACTATCTCTCTCCTGGGGTCGGCAAAGCACAGAGTCTGAGCTCGTGGTGCAGACTTGAAGTTTCCTGCCTTGTCTTTTCCAGTCTTTAGTAGAGCCACACTGAACGTTCCAGCTCACCTTGGTTGTACTCCAAGAGTTTTGTCTGGGCACTGTCCAGGGTTTTAAAGGGTTTCAAAGTCGCCCCTGAGACCAGATTGAAGATGGCAGTAGTGATCCATAGGATTCCCCAAGAAAGGACAAATCTTAGAAAAAGAGAGGGGAAGGGAGGGAAGAAAAGAGGAAGACAGGGAGCAAAGGCTTGAGGTCTAGGCACTCCTCTCCACCATGAAGTACTCCTTCTGGGCCAAACTTGGAGGTTCTGATCTTGCATTGACTAAGGAAGGTGTCATCTCCCTACCTGGTATCTGTCCAGATGTATAAATGGGGCTTCCCATTTCCCCACCCTCTAGTAACTGGGCTCCACAGCAGAAATCCAGGCTTCCAGAACCAAGGCTGGAGGCCTTATCAAAAAACCCAAACTCTTTAGACTCTTCTAGATTAAAAAAAAAATTTGCACTTCCATATGATTATATTACCTGATGCAACTTCATCAGAGGCCCCACTGATATATGAGGTTCCCCCATCTCTAATCATTGGTTGTTGCTTTTCAGAGACAAAAAATAGAAAAGGAGTCACACAGTCACTATTCATGGGATCTTCTGTCCAGTGGAGAACTCCTCCCACTGCACCCCTGCTCCAGCCCTTGGTTCCCGTGCAGACAACTCCATTAAGTGTGGCCTGAGAGGTAGCCCAGGGCTCTGTCCACAGAGCTCCAGCGAGGCTTTACAGGACTCGAGTGGATCATCCAAGCACCACAGCCTGTTTGACTTTTGCTTCTGTTATTTTCCCCTCCTGCTTAGTTGCAAGCCTCCCACCTCATCTCTGTATCCTTAGTGCTTGGCTCAAAGCCTGGCACACAATAGGGGTTCTTTGGGTTTTTGCAGAGTGTTGAATGAGTGAATGAACAAATGAGTCAAGAGGGAGCGGTGTGGAAAGTGTCCATGAATGCAAAGCAGAGTGGAAAATTGAGATCAGTAGCTGGAAACTGTAAACAAGGCAAACGTGTCAATGTTTCAGATGATTTCAGATATCCACTTAATCATTTAGGTGGACATTCTGCTTTGTAAGTAAGTATAGGCAAAGACAGATACACCCTATAGCATAAGCTTAAATTCCAGATTCTCCCCTGCCAATAATAATAATAGCAATAATAACATTATTACTATTGTTATTATTTTTATTTTTATTATTGCAAGAGTGGGCCCTCCAGTACACGCCATCTAGAAGCTCCTTCCCTGGGTCCTGAACGCCGCCAGGACTACCCAGGTTGGTGATGGGTGATGTACGCACCTCCATGTGATTGGCTTGAGGTAGGACTTTGCCACTGCTCTGAAGATGTTACAAGACAATGGAAGAGCAAATGTGCTTGTAGTCGCTGTATTCTATCAACTCTCTTGCCTTTTGGGTCTTCAGTTAACTCTACAGTTCTTCACTTTTGAAAATCACAAGTTTCATATAATTTAGCATCTGGAAAGGGCCTACAGGAATATTTTTTGTCTTTCTCCCCACCCGACCCCTCAGGTTAGCACACTGAGGCCCAAGGAAGTTAGGGTTCTAAAATTACATGTGGCCAAGTCATGACTTTTTACATCCTATCCCATTTTTTCTTCAATCTCTCCCTGCTAATTCTCAGCACTGGAAAGATTAGAAAATGGCTTTAACATCTATATATTCCTGTTCCCCACTCCCCAGGGAGCCTCATGCCAGATCCTCACCAACCAGCACAAGAGCCTGGCACAGACCAGATGCTCAATCAGTGGTTTTAACTGAAATAAGTGGAATGCATGGCATCCTGATAAAGTTTATATGGGTGATAAGCATACTGGAACCTTACATCTCAGTTTGTATTTTCAAACAGAGGACCAGCCCACACTCAACCCAAGGAAAGGGCATGCTTAAGAACAGAGCTATGGTGGGGGAAGAAAATCAGGACCAGTTATGATATAAGAGAATCGGCCCATTGGAAAGGATTTTAAACATCATATAGAGGATATAAACTTTACAGTCCGTACGCAAACATTAAAAATTAAACATAACGTGGCTCTTAGGAGGACCCCCTATTTCCATGGATGGCAAACAGCTTAATCTAAAGTCAACTATGAATGGGAATTTTCTTTGTCCCTTTGTCCCTTGCAGAATTCTCCCCTTTGTCCTTCCCATTCCTCTGGGAGCAAGTAAAAATGGGAAGGCTTCTGTGCATCTGGTAATGAAAGAGCCATCCACTCTGGCCTCCCCTAAGACATTCATTCACTCACTGTTGGTCTCTGGTCATCGGGCCAGACCCATGATTGTGACTAAAGGAGGGAGTCCTTGCTTGCAGGTCCGCGTGGGTCACTCCAGCTCCATCCACAGGCCTCTACAACTCCTCCCACACCCACTCAGCCACCTCTGGGCTTCTCTCGGGGAGACACTGAGGCCCTTGACACCCTCCCATGCTGCTCTGGGTTCATGGGCCCTTTCTACCCTCAGCCTCCCGGCCACCCTGTTCCACTCTCCTGACCCTATTGAAACAGCCCAGCTCCAACCCAGGGCACACAGGTCTTACTTGCAAATCCCCTTAAACTTTCTGGTCTCTGTGTCTTTCCCACACCCTCACCGGGCCACATCACAGGAGGGAAATGCACAGACCTTGTTGCCCTAGCAGGGCCACTCTTTTACTCTCCTTTTGCAATTGTCTGCGGGGTCTATTCCACACCCTTGTACATTCTGCCTCACTCTATGGTTTTCATCTATGTGGTTTCAAGCCTATGTTTTGGGGCCTTATCAGTTCTTGGTTCCAGATACTCCAGACTCAATTTTTTTTAACTCCAAGATCTGGTTCACTCTCCAAAAGCCTAGATATTACTGTTGAAAATCTGGAGAAAGCAGCAGCAACTCTCTGAATGGAGGAGAGGGAGGGAATGGGTCTTAAAGCTCAGCAAACAGAAACCGCAGATGATGTTCTAAAATATTATCACAATTTGAATCAAAATTATCCTAATCATGATAATATCATCATATTATCACACCCCCTGATTCCAGTTGTCCAGCTGTGCCTCCAGCTAAACAATCCCCAGAGAGAGCTTTCAGTGCCCTCTTTGAATGATCTTCAGGAAAAGCCTTCCCACAACAATTCTGATGGGAGACAAAGAACTCTAAATATTTTAAAGTTCTAAGATGTTCCAGCCAACACTCACTCCTGGGTGTGGACTGTCATCCTGAGTCAGGCTCGGAGCCCCACGAAACTGTGTGTGCATCTCTGAGGTTCACCCCAGAGTCTCCCCTGGCAAAAGATAACGACATAAGACAAACCCAGGCTGGGTTCTGTGATGGCCAGATTCATTTTTTTTAATATATTTATTTATTTATTTATTGGCTGAGTTGGGTCTTCGTTGCTCCATGCAGGCTTTCTCTAGTTGTGGTGAGCGGGGGCTACTCGTGGTTGTGCTGCGCAGGCTTCTTATTGTGGTGGCTTCTCTTGTGGTGGAGCATGGGCTCTAGGTGCACAGGCTTCAGTAGTTGCGGCACATGGGCTCAATAATTGTGACTCGTGGGCTCTAGAGCACAGACTCAGTAGTTGTGGTGCACGGGCTTAGTTGCTCCGTGGCATGTGGGATCTTCCCAGACCAGGGATCGAACCCATGTCCCCTGCATTGGCAGGCAGATTCCTAACCACTGTGCCACCAGGGAGGCCCCAGCCAGATTCATTTTTTGAAAGCACCTCTTCATCTGTTTCCTCCTCAAGATCCCTATAACCCGTAGAGTCAAGTTCAAAGAACTTGAATCCTCCCTTCTCTACCCCAACCCGCCTGCCCAGACATTTCCATTTTGGCCTCTGACTAAATCCCACACTCCAGCCCACCAGAACAACAGCCTGTCCTCTGAACAGACCAGGGATGGTCATTCCACTGGTCCCAGCCCCATCTGTTCATCAGGGACCATCACAACTCTCAACTCATCTCCCAGCGGCCTCTGTGAGCACTTCCCACAGCATCGTCATTTAAACCACTTATTTGGCACTAACTAGCCTTAAGGCATCCACTGCTCATGGCTTCTCATAGAAAGTGATTTCACTTTTAGTAGTAGTCTATGTTGTATGTAGTGTCTACCAACTCTTGCTTCACCCAACACCTATGAGAATGTGTCCCTGCCCATTTAGACGGTACAGGTACCTGAGGACCATGAAACACATTTTAGAGCCACACGTGACATTCACCTAACTCAGCCTGTCTAAGCACTGGCTATTTCTCACTGTAAAATGAGAATCATTATAATGCCAACTTTGCAGGAATGGGCTTACACTCAGTGCGACAACCTGTGTAACAAATTGCCACAGGAAATTTTCAAAAACTTCTCTTCCTTCTTTCTCTTTAGAATATATATTTTTTCTTCCTTCCTGCCCCTACTCGCCGAAATTGGTCCTACCAGCTAACGTGATTGCCTGATGCCTGAAGCATAATAAGTCCTCAATAAGATGTACTTGATGGAGGAAAGATAAATAGATGAATGAATTAATGAGAACAAATGACATGTTAGGGTCGCTCCATTACCCACACTTGCTCTCCGTTCCACGTTCCATTTCCACCAGGACGGCTTCGCCCAGCCTCTGGGAGGCCTCCTGGCCACTGCCCTGAGCTCCAGCTCTCCTTCATTCCTTTTGGTAAGGAAAAGCTTGGCAAGGATCCCTGAGCAGGCTTCGGTTTCTTTGACAGTGAAAACCAGGGCACTTGCGAGGAATGATAGTTGGCTGTTTCCTCAAGGACAGTGTGTCCTTCGGAAAGAACTGGCAGGATTTCTGTCAGAACTGATTCCCTCTTAGTGCAAGTGTGCTAGGGGCTTTCAGCTTTCCTAAGAAGTGACATGAGGCCCACAGCAAGCCAACCTTGTTAGCTGGAACCTTCCCCAGGTCACACCTGCCCTGTGTCTCAGAGAAATCACCACAGCTCCTCACAATGCTCCGTTCCCTTTTCCAGGAGCCATGAGATAATGTGATCATTACCCAAGCTGGGCACTTCTATTCTAGGTCTGAGAACACCAGGTGTCTGCCATGGAGGTGGGTAGCTGTCTTGGACATAGGAACCTGGGTGGAAAGCCTCCCTTTAATTAATCTCTCATCGTGAAAGACTGCAATTCAATGTAGAACATTAACTCAGTCATACTTAGAGTTTTCCCATTTTGAATATGTGTTTATGGCCCATAGTAATGAGGGAATGTGAGTTTGGGTGACATTTTTAAGGGCTTAGATTTATTTCAGCAAGACCATTAGAGAGTTTCATAATCTCACTCCCAAGATGGGAGGAAGAAGGAGGTCTTGTAGGGGAGGGGGTGTCAGTTCACAGCAGCGGGACCCCAGTTTCCAGCTATGGTATTATAGTCTCCCGATGCTTTTCACAAACAGATTGCAATCAGGTTTCTTCTATACATTTCTTAATAACTTTTCTGAAGAGATGACTGAGTCTGAATTGTTGACTCAAATTGTACAGCTTTCCAAGCCTCCTGCTTTCAGAGTAGGAATGATGAATTGAAGAGTTATTTATTTCTTTATTTTAAAAATGTGTCCATCAATGAGGTCCCTGGCCTTATGTACAAAGATTAAAAGACATAATTCCCTCAGAAAAATACACTGAGTAACCTATATGTAGGCCAAGTCAACTACAGTCTAGACAACCATCAAACCTGCCTCTTATTTCCAGAGGTGACAGTGGTCCAGGGAGCTCACAGACCTAGAGGACATGTCCCAGTAGAAGTGAAGGTTTCATGAGGATGTGAGGGAGGAGGACAGGTGACTTCCACCTATACTTGACTTCCTAGTCAAGAGACCAACCTCTTTGAAGTTGAGTTGTGTGAGCTCAGTGAGGCATCACTCATGGAAAAGGCCATGCCTCCAGTTCCCTGGATATGCTGTTTTCCAAAAAATGTAGCCCAGCAGCAATGGATGAAGGCCCCAGGAACAAGGAAGCCAAAGTGGGGTCTGTGCTCCCAGGAAATGGACATTCCCTGAGCCATTGATTCCTTATGTAAGTGTATACCCCAGGCTGTACCTGAGGAGATCCCTGAAACCCCACACTCATAGGAAAAGGCTCTAAACAGCCAAGATGAAAGGGAAACTGGGGCTCACCCACTTCTACTCAGGATCGCTGGAGAGGGGAAGAGGCAGGTGCAAAAGAAAGAGAAGGGAAGGGAGAGGTGGGGAAAAGAGGGAAGGCAAGGCATTGGTATTGATAAAAGCATTCAGAGAAACATCCTTCCCTTTTCCACACAAAATGTCAGTGATGTGATGGAAATACTGGCTAGAAAGTTAGTTGTGGTGGTAACCCATGTAAATGGGAACCAGCAGAAGAGAACTTATACATACCTGATGCTTTCATTCAGTGTAGTTTTTGTTATTATTTTAGGGGAGGTTGGGGTTTGGGGGGGGGGGTTGTGGTCTCTTTTAGCATCTGCTGTTTGTTGGCTCTATGTTAGATCCCGGCCAATATAAATATAAACGCAATTAAATCAGGATTTCCCGGCCTTCAAGAGCTCAGTCTCGTGAGTAAGACAGGCGTGGAAGGAAGTGATTGCAATACAGTGAGGTGACCGCAGATAAAATTGTTTCACAGCACCGTGGAAATACGGAGAACAGAGTGACTAACTCGGGGCTTGTGTGAAGATAATTCAACCAACCTTTAGAGGGGAAGCTGCATATAGAAGAGCACAGACGTTCTTCCCCTCTGGAGAGACCCATCCAACTCCACGAAGGAGCTTGCCCTCCTTCCCTGCCCCACCCCCACAGAACGGATCCACTCCCCTTGCCGCATGCACCCCACCCCACCCCACCCCACCCCACCCCCCACTCAGCAGTCTTTCCACACCTTGTCACACAATAAACACTCTGCCTCCCCCTGATATACTGTGAGCTCCTTGCATGCAAGGACCATGTTACGTTCATGTTTGCACCGTAACACCTAGACTACTGATGTGGAATATTGTGTGTCAGGTCGTGGGTTGCTAATAAGTGTTTGTTGGAAGGAAAGAAGGAAGGGAGGATGGAGGGAGGGAGGGAAGGAGAAGGGAAGGAGGACGTGAACGTCTTAAACTTCCAGCACTTATCTCCATAGCATCTGCCATCCTCCTGTATTTGGCCTCCTTCCAGTACCTCCTTCCCTACAGTTGTTCCTCTTTCCCCCATCTACTTCTGCTACTCGCCCCTCATCCACGCCTGCACTCCCCACTCTCCCCTCCCATCCACACTCTCCCTTTCTCTGTTAATCCTCCACGTCTGGCCCCTTCCCGCTTCCTGCCTTACCCCCGCAAGCCTTTATGTCCTTTCTCCATCCTTCTCTCCCGAATTTTCCATTACTTTAGTGGGGTCAGAGGTCTGATATGGATCACGAAAAACAATGAAGCGAGGGAAAGGATGCGCCCGAAGTCATTTTTTTCCCATCTTCTAAGGCCTTAGGTCAGTAAGGAACAAAGAACCCGGGCCCAGTGCCTCCACAGCCTTCCCTCTCTGGGTCGCTAGCAGTGGGTAGACCACAGTATCCAAGGATCGCGTGGCCGATCCATTTTGAGAGTTTCCAGCCCAAACCAAGAGTCATGCAGCGCCCCGGGCTCTGCTGAAAAAGAGCCCGCCCAGTGAGCCCAGACTGTAGATCTCACAGGAATCACCTATCGCGGCCTCCTCACTTCACAGCTTAGGAAACCCAGGCACCAGAGACGTTAAGGGACTGACCCAAGGTCGCACAGCAAGTCACGACGGAGCCAAAGCCGGAATCTGGTCTGCAGTGTTTTTCCCACGATGCCGCCCGGCCTCGCCTGGGCACCTTCCTGCGGGCCAGGGTGGAGGCTGCGGACACGCGCGCGCGCGCACCGGAGTCATTCTTCCCCCGGGGAAACGCAGCCAGTCATGGGTGAGAAGGTGACAGCTGTGTAATAGCAGCTCTGTGGGCTGGTTCTGGACGTAACGTTTGGAATATTATCCCCCATGAATTCGTTAGCGGAGACGGGGAAACAGAATGTAATTACCCAAACGGCTGTTTTTCCCGGATACCAAAACCAATTCTCCAGCCCTGGTGAATAAGGCGGAGGGGTATTTAACAATCGGTTTCTGCCGCGTCTGAAAGCTGTCACCACTGCTAACAGCACGGGGACCTGTTTTGCCAGTCAGGAGTGTGGATTTGAGGCTCGTTTCCTGAGGGCTGTTGAGAGACTCTCTCCATCAAGGGGGATCCCGGCGACGTTGCTGCTCAGCTTCTGACAGCGCGGCCCCCGGGAGCCTCCCGCAGATGTGGCGGTTCTTCTCGGCTTCTCCTCGCCTCTTACGGAGCCCCTGGCAGCCTCTTTGGTTCCAGGCCCCAGTGACGGTGCTTGGAGAGCCGGGATTCAGAGAAAGACTCTATTTATGGAAGAACGGAGAGCAAGTGGGCTTCCTACCACCCTTCTTTACACAAACCTCATACACAAGCATCTCCACGATAAAGCACATAAATTAAGCATCATTAATTCATCTCGTCAACCTAGAAATAACTTCTCCTCCTCTAAATGTCTGCAGGCTTTTATTTTTACCACCATTATGGTACTTATGTTTTACCACAATTCCTTGTTATTAGTGCTCCTGTCATATCTGCCCTGAGATTGCTACTCTTTGAGGATAAGAGTCCATGAATCATCTTTGTATTCGCAGCACCTGACACTGACCACAGAGCCGTGCACGGGGAAAACACCCAACGAGCAAAACCTTAACATGGAGTCACTAACAAAAACAGGTTTAATACAAGGCTTTAGAGAGAAGTACCCAGTGTGTGCAGAGGTGAGCCCTGCGTGAGAAGCACGATGTGTGCCCTTCATACTTCCTACTCTGCGGAGGCCGGTAGGCTGCCCAGAGGCTAGGCCTGTGATGGGGGAGGGTTGGCTGGCCAGCTCAGGGTAGTGTGCGGGCTCTGCAGCAGCTCATTCTCCAGAAAGAAAAGAAACAGAACCCACTCGGGCTGAGATGGAGACCAGGACCTAGAAGGCTCCCTCATGGCTGTGTGGACTCTGCCCAGGAAAGCAGGGTCAGTTGGCAGCAGAAGGCTAGGGACACTTGAGCTAAGCTGGAAAAGCCACAACTCATGGCTCATAAATCTGATTAGGCTTTCAGACTGTGGCCCCCCACTGCCCTGGACACGAGAAGGGAGTGGAAATGCACATCTTCTTCCGCACAGCAATGAAGAACCATTTGGACAAAGTCTGCAAAGACGTAGGCCGCACCAAGGGACCAAGCTGCGTAAACCCTTTATTAGTTAGAATTGTCTCCAAGACAGAGAGAGGAGAGGAGACGGCATTGAGACCACCCAGCGAGACCACCTGCTTGGGAGACTTGCAGTCTGGGGATGACTGGGAGGTGCTGGCTACCTCTGGGAGGTGAGCTGGCTGATACAGCCACTAACGATGCTGAAAGCCTGTATGAACTGAGTCTCTGCAGGTCTGCCTAGAGAGTGCATTGATCCCAAAGTCACTCTCAGGTGGAACAGCCATAAATTACCAGTCAGCTTTTATTATGTGAGAGACTTTCACATGCTGAGAGTTTGACTTTCTCCCTTTTTATTATCCTAATGAAATACCATGACTTGGCCCAACCTCAAGAAAGCACCCAATGAAGAGGGAACAGGATTTCTGGGCTAATTGACTAAGCTCCTGGCTGAGAAGGAGTTGGGACACCAACCCTGCCAACAATCCTGCTGGGTTGGGGGGAGGACAGTCTGAAAGCTGCATTGCACAGTTTGAAGGGGATGGAGGTTAGGATCCGGGTGCAGAGGAGCATTGGGTCAGCTTGAATAATGCCTCGTCAAGGCATGGGGAACTGTCTGCAGTACAAACCCTGATTTGATGATCCAGGAAAGACACCAGACCCAGCTGGTATGAGTGCCGATACGACAGTGCGAGTTGAAAGACTCCTTTTTAAATTCTGCTGTGGGTCACCCTTCCAGGTATACTTAGAATATTTCTAATTGTCCATCCCTTAGTTGAAAAAGTCCTATGCTGGAACCATTTATTTATTAATCCCCCAAGTACATATGAATCATCTAGAAATGTGTGTAGTAGGGAATCGCTGATCCTTACAGAGCTTGCACCGTCGTTGAGAAGAAGGATATAGGACAACCAGTTGTAACAGGATGAAGTGCTGCCGTGGGGGAGGCTGTGCAAACAGAGAGATGAGCAGGCAACTCCAAACGGGAGAGGTGGCATCAGTGCCTGCCCCTCTCTGAGATCACACACCGTTTATTTTATGGAGATGCAGATGAGAAGCTATACAGAGAGGTGGGCACCCGCGGGCAGAGTAAAACCACATTCGAGTAGAACTGGTGAGCAATTGACTATCCTGATGCTTGAGCAGACTTAAGATTGAAATGGTTCCTCTGGAGCCCTTAGAAGAATTTGCTGTCAGCCAGACTGCTTCCTGGGGGCCGAATGCCAAGAGATTTTTGTTCTTATTTGGAGACGAACAAGACAGAGAGCCCTACACGGTAGGCTGAATCCCTAACGTTCCTCATGAGGCTCAAATATTTATCTGAGTAAGGGATCTTCATCTTCACTTTTCATCTTAGACTAGAACATTTATTAAAAATTTTAGAATTTGACTGGTCCTATCAGTCATCATTCAGAGAATTAAATTTCCAAATAAATAAGATAAAATATCTTCTGAATACATCATTGCTTAATTAAACGAACAAAGCCTATCATTGGATTTTTTTCCTATGTTTGTATAAGTTGTTCATCTCTCTCTATCTCTCTCTCTCTCTCACACACACACACACACGCACACACACACACACACACACACACACACACACAACTTCAAAGATACCCGGACAAACTCAGTATCATGTTGGTTAAGAACTTTGGCTCTGGAGTCTAACATTCTGGGCTCCAGTCTCCATCCTGCTATTTGCCAGCAGCGTGAAGTTGGTCAGTTCCTTGTGTTCTCTTGGTCTCAACTTATCCATCTGTAAAATACTGATAATAACAGTACTTATCTCATAGAGATGCAGAGTGGAGTAAATAAGATATCACACATTCTGCGTTTAGCACAGTGATTACTACATAGGGAGATTCGATAACTAGTAATTATTGTATTTTTAAGACCCAGGAAATGACCAAGCCAATGAGATATCATTAAGCATCTCAGAAATCAAGGGGGTATTTTCTGAGATACACCCTCGACCACCACATGCAAGAAGAGAGCTCTTTCCGCCCACCCCTCCAGGATACCCTGCTAAGTCAGCCTGCAGATTCTGCAAGTGGGAATTGTTAAAAACAAACAAACAAACAAACAAACAAAAGAACATGCCTGGTAGAATCCCAGCCAGAGCTTGGCACTTCACATGGGGTACCTTGAATATTCCCAAGGACGGGAGAGCAGGGGACTTGGCACAGCACTCACCTGTGACCAGGAGGACAGCATGAAATTTGCATCTGGTCGTGGTATGACCCTAAATAGCAAAGGCATCTGCTGTGAAAGTTTGCCAAGACTGCTGAGACCTCAGAAATAATATAACTGATCTTTCTAGAAGCTAGCAGCAGTGTTGTGACGTACCATGTGAAGAGAAGAGAGACCACTTCTCCCTGGAAGAGCCACCCAAGTCTTCAAAGAAGAACCACATGAGCAGGGCCTTGTGGGGAGGGGGGAGCAGTGTAGAACTGGGACGGGGAGCTGTGGAGGGTGACCCAGGTGAGGGGACAGTGAGAACGGCGGGGAGGAGGGCATGAGGGCAAAGCGCTAACATGCACCACGCCACCATTAATCAGTGCCGACCCGTGTTTAGTCCTGGCAGGTACCAGACCCTGTGCTGAGCCCTATAGATGGGTTATCTCACACTCCTCACCATAACCCACATGGTAGCTCATTATTCCAAGTCTCATTGAACTGGAGAGGCTGAGGCTTTTTTTTTTTTAAGCTCTTTATTGGAATATAATTGCTTTACACTGTTGTGCCAGTTTTTGAGGTACACCAAAGTGAATCAGCTGTATTTATACACATATCCCCATATCCCCTCCCTCCCGCGACTCCCTCCCACCCTCCCTGTCCCAGCCCTCTAAATTGAGGCTTTAATTAGAGATAATAGGTAAGAACAAAGTGACAGCCACCAGCCTGACTAAATCTTTTCGTTCAATTCAATGGGGTAAAAGCCTGGGGCTTGCTTAGGAAACTGTGACTAGTGGGGGTGGCCGAAGGTCCTGAGGGTGGGATTGGGAGCTGTAGAGGAAAGGTAGACTTGGGGCAGTCCAGGGGGTAGTTACAAATGGCAGAGAAGGCTTCAGGCACTAATAAGTTTCAGTTCCTTTCCAGGAACCTGGAGGACTCTTCCCCTCAGCTGAACTCAGGTCTCTCCTTCCCTGTCCGAGACAGCCCAGAATAAACAGCACCCAGCAGCTGCACGGGAGCCCATGCTGTGTGCAGAGCCCAGATGGTGTGCTTGATTTTCTTTATTTATTTGGATGTCATTTTCAGCATGATTGAGTGATTGCACCACCCCAGTGGGTCTGCTCAGTCTCCCGTCCCAAAATCAGACAGGACGAGTAGAGCAAGTTTGGGGTTTCTGAAGTATACTTATCATTTATTGATCGAGCCAACTCTGAGCAAGCAGCTTCTACTAAATTTAGAACCAGGGGCAGCAAAGTGCAGGAGGGTAGAAGAGAATACTCAGGTCCCTAGATTAATACTTTAGTGAAAATGTTAATTTTCTAACATTTTTTCACCTGGGATTGTTTTCCCCAAATTAAATCTAATGTAGAGAAGCAATAGAGCATAGAGGATAAGACTGAGAGTTAAGAGTCAGACTGCCTGAATTCAAATCCTGGTGCCACCTTTACTAGCTGTGTGATCTTCAGTGAGTTACTTGACCTCTTTGAGCTTCATTTTTTTCATCTGCAAAAAGGCAGTTAATAATACTACCTACTCTTCAGGTCATAAGGAGATAAAGTGGGTCAATACTTGTAAAACCTGAGCACACAGAACCTGCCACATGTTTAGTGCTCGGTAAAGGTCAGCTGCTATTATTCTGCGGACCAGACAAAAGCAAGGCTGCCTGGGTTGCATGGGGACTGGGGGGCCTGCAGTTCTGCCCCTTCAGCCTCCACCCACACTCCCCATGCAGACTCTCATGGTCCCTCCGGGGGCCCTGGGCAGTGGTGAGCCAGCACGTGTTTAACAACTGCCTCTCCAGAGGGGTGGGAGAGAAGGGGGCCCTGATTTTAGCATTGGCCAGTTTCTACAGTGTAAACATTCTCATGGCCAGTTTTAAAATACCACCCCGAGGTCACTGAACATGGACTTGGGACGAGATGCAGGCACACAGCTGGCCCCAGTGCCAATTGTGAGGAGCCTGGTGCGGAACCCAGAGAGTGTTGGTCCTTCCTAGCTCTGGCTTTCTATATCCCACCACAGGTTTAACCCAAACTGTGGAGCTAAGCTTCCCCTTATGCTGGGCAAACATCAGGGAATGGGCAGAGTATGGAGCAAGAAGAAAGTTTGGAGAGTTCAGGGTCTTAGTTTTATGCCTAATCCAAAAGGCGATGTGTCTGACAGTTCAGTGACTCTTAATTAGAGGCGATTGAGTCCACAGAACTGCTTCCAGTGGCTTAAAGGCTTTCCCTTCATGTGCGGCCATTCAATTAGTGCCAGGGCCCATTGGGCAGCTAGTCTCAGCTAAGGGTTGACAGCATGGCATAACAAGGTTGGGGTGTGTGTATGTGCATGTGTGTGTGTGTGTGTGTGTGTGTGTGTGTGTGTGTGTGTGTGTAGGGGGAGCACAGGCCAGGATGGGCTGAGAGAGTCTTGGACTTATGAACTCGGGACTTACACTGGTAGAAGGTAAACTGAGAACCAGACAGATCACATCAAAAGCACTGGACTGGGAATCCAGGGGCCTGCGTTTTAGGCCCAGCACTGGGTGACTTTGTTTCCCCTTCCGAGAATGTAAGATTCATGATGCCCACTGTGCCTTCTTCACAGGAGTGTTGTGGGATCCAGTGAAATGATATCTGTGAAAGCTCTCTACAGAGGGAAATGATTAAGCCTTACTCTTCAGAAAAGTAGATCCGGCAAAGGCCTCCAAAACCAGTCAGCTGCTAGGGCAGGCATCAGACACCCACTCATGTCACCACCAAGAAAAGTGGGAACACTGTAAGGGTATTCACGGCCTGGGCCTGGAACCAGAACGCTACAGGCGCCGAGAAAGCAACTCCATCTTACTCCTCGCAGGCGATGTGAGAGCACCTCACCTCTGCCCCTGTGAGGCAGGGATGATCAAAACCTCTGAGTTTCAGTTCTTCTATGTCTAAAATTGGGGATAAGGAGGAGAAAAGATAATGAGTAAGATGAAGAGTTGGCCTGGTGTCCCATGCACAGCTGATGGGATGCTGCTGCCTCCTTGCTCTGCTAAAGGGCCCTCACAGGCAACCAGCACTGCCTCAGACTCGAGTTCTGAAGAAAGGCCACTGACTGGCCCAGATAGGACTTTCAAGCCATGCCACCTAAATCATGCATGGTCAGCTAGCCTGTGGAGGGGCTGCCCGTCACTTCTGGCCAAGAAGGGGTCACACAGCACAGAGAGAACACGGCCACTTAAGGCAAGACAGACTCCTTTAGAGCCAGTGCCGGGAGCAGCCTCTCTGCAACCCCCTGCCTTCCTTGGACATGTTTCCAGCCTTTTTGTGGCCCCTGCACGCTCAGAAATAAAACTGAAAGACCTTGTAGCTGATACATGAGACCACCTGAAGGCCACACGAAAGCTACAGGTGTCAGTGGGTCGATGATGTGGGACGTTTGAGCCGAAAGTGAAAGAAGTGCCTCCGTCTCAGAGTTAAGGCTCTCCTGTAAATAGGAACCAAATGGCTGTCCTTTGTTCAGAGTTTCAGCATTCATCTATTTCTCTCCCTCCCTTTGAGTCTCACTATCCTAAGCAGACAAAAAGCAGTGAAGATGTTTTCCTTGTGGAGTATTTATGAAGAATCTGCCGTGTCTGTATGCATTAGGTTGAATCATATGAAATTGTGATGTTCGTGAGTCCAAAATGGTCCATGGTCGGCAATTTCAACATAATAGGAAGCTTTCAATAAATATTTCCCTTGAGCCGCTCACTTCTCCATGACCTCCTCCACCCAAAATTATTGAAACCTCGGCACTCTGCCTTCAGGTCATTTACAGCTCAACACAAGTGTGTAATGGACAAAACACCTCTCCTCAGTGCAGATGGGCGGCTTTAGCTCAGACAGCACCTTGTAAATCCCCTGCCCTCTGCCCTCTAGAGATGGGTACTTGCTGTGCATGGTGTAGACTCGGCAGCACAGTGAGAGCCCTGTGCTCTCAGGTTGGAAAATTCCAGAGACGTCTTCTCTTCAATCACGTTTTTTTCTCTCTCAGAGTAATTGCAAATGTAAATACAAAAAAAAGTGAAAAATCAACAGTTGATTTATAGGGAAGAACAATGCACCCAGCTCATGACCTGCCCTTGGAGCAGCCCTCCACCAGCCCAGCAGCTCTCCTCAGCCACTGTGGCCCAGCCCAGCCTGCTGGAGGAGGCGGGGCATGGAGGAATGGGAGGTGGCTGAGGCAGAACCCGGAAGATGCTGGCCTGGCAGCCAAGTCGACCCCTAATACCAGGGGACTCAGATTCCTCACCTGCAAGATGAAGAGTCAGTCAGGTGTACTCTCACTCCAGCGCTGCACCAGTGATCTCTGAGACAGGGGTGCCTACAGTCAGATGCCCTGGAACGAGAGAGGCAGTCCGGTGAGCCCCGTGCCAGCTGTGATGGTGCAGGAGTGGTCCCTGCCTGTTCACCGCCACCCCTTCTCACTCTTCTCCCTTTACAGACACTCCTTCCCCCAGACACTGTTGAGCTCTGCCCCTTCCCACAGCCCCGTTCCTCACTGCCCCCAGACACCACCTTCTGACCTCTCTTCTCCCTCCTCTTGCCCATCACAGTCTCGGCGCCTTGGGTTACTACCTGCTAACCCCTGATTAATTAGTCAGCATCACGATCTCACATAACCCCTCTGGGCCTCAGTTTTCCTACTTGACATGCTGTTTTCTGTGCCTTCACTTGAGCATATTCAAGACTGTCACCGGGCAGGCACGTGACTTTGGGGGGAGACGTGGGAGAGCAAGGCGAGGGGGACCTTGAACAGCGGCCCCCATGCTGCACTTCCTTTGGGACCTCATGGTCCACCACAGCTGGAGACTGGCTCCCAGGGCTCCCCCAAGCATTGCCGGCCCCCACGTGGCTTTTAATAGCATTTCCTCCTTTCCTCCTTACCTACATTCCACAACTGATAACAGTAGTAAATCTATGCCCCTTGTGAAGTTGACGGAGGGCTTTCACACATGGCATCTCCTTTGCTCTTCCGCACACTCCTTACTGTCTCCAGCTTAGCAGTGGAGAAGGTGAGGGTCCAGATAGATGTGAGGTGGGATGGCTCATGGCCGGTACACTGGAACCAGGACCCCGATGGCTGACTCCTAGCCCCCTGCCCTCTCCATAATACTGCACTGCCTGCTCTGAGAAGGTCATCATCCAACTCCTTCTGCTGAGAGAAGCTAGAAGAAGAGATGGTGGTTGTCGAGGTTAGGCGTGTTGACAGAGTTGGCTTTGCTAGGGAGGTTCTGAATTCCCAGGGCTGCGGGGTCCTCAACAGGAGAGTTCTTGGCTTTTACAGCCAACATCTGCGCTTCACGTGGATCAGCCCCAACTGAGGGTCAGTCCTCTCTTCTTCTTCCAGCCAGAGCCCTCTACTTAAGGAAGAAGCATCTGCCTCCCCCACCGCACCCCCCAGGTCCCCACTGAGATAACCAAATAGCACCCGGCCCATCCAGTCCTCTCCAGCCTGACCCCACCTCAAGAATTTTCAGCTGCAGTTGTTGCCACAAATCATCAAGTCTTTCCATGTGTTTGGTCAGATTTCCCAAGTTGAGACTCTGATCGCTGTAGCGTATGTCTTTGAGCAAGACCACATATGTCGCAGGTTACAACGGCCAGCCTAGGAATTGCTTGTCCTGGCTCAGTCAGATGAGGCGGAGCTGGTGACCTCCCAGGATACAGGAACTCGGGGCGGTGAAGGCAGCAGGATGGACCCATCCCATGCAGGCGTGTTATTTGTGCCCTGGCCTTTCCCTGGGACACCCTCACTCCTGTCCCTGTCAGGTGGCCTCTAGTGATCTGCAGTGGCCCAACCCAAGTGTCCTCTCCTTGGAGAAGCCTCTGTGAGTATGTCAGTCCTACCTCTAAACCTTGATACATCTCTCCTCAGTTTTCACGTATGTCTTAACCCCCATAAGAATATAAGATCCCCAAAGAATAAAAGTATGTTTCATCTAGCTTTAGTAATTCTATATATTAATTCCAAAAAAAGCCATGATATAACACAGTATCTTCCACCACTGTTTGGGGTGAAAACGTGCCCCATGTTCAAATACGTGTAATGAATGTTAGTTTTAAAATGTTGCCCAAATTTCTCTAGTATAGGGCTTCTCAGAGCCTTTAGTTTGCTAACGTGCAATGTAAACCTCCAAGAAGAAAACAGGATACATAGCCTTCCTGTACTTACTGCCGCAAAATTACCTTTCTGTGAAACACCAAAAGTAGCTCCCAGAACCAGTGTTTTCTGCAGAAAAGAGTTTGAGAGACAGCAATATAGCAGAAGTTATTTGTTTTTAAATATATTATTTTATTTTATTTTATTTTATTTATTTATTTTGGCTGTGTTGGGTCTTGGTTGTGGCATGTGGGATCTTTTGTTGTGGTGTGAGGGCTCTTTGATGTGGTGCGCAGGCTTCTCTGTAGTTGTGGCATGCGGGTTTTCTCTTCTCCGGTTGAGGCACGTGAGCTCAGTAGTTGTGGCACGCAGGCTTAGTTGCCCCGTGGCATGTGGGATCCTAGTTCCCTGACCAGGGATCCAACTCGCATCCCCTGCGTTCGAAGGCAGATTCTTCACCACTGGACCACCAGGGAAGTCCCATGTAGCAGAAGTTGTTTAGACTCAGGTGTGGACAAGTCATAGTTCAAATTTGGCTCTGTGACCTTGGACAAGTCACTTAACTTCTCTGGGCCTGGGTTTCTTCATCTACTCAGCAAAGATAGTAATACCTACTCATACGTGTTGGGAGGATGAAATGACACAGAGGGCATGCAAAGTGATGGGCACCATGCCTGGTCCTGAGCAAATGCTTGATATGTGGTCATTGTTGATCTCTCAGTACCCCTCTGTGCTGAGTTTACTCTAGAGCAGGAGCTCAGGAGGTGCCCACTCAGAAGCACAGCACTATGGAGAATTCTGGAAGGTTCCTCATTGCCAACAGAAACCCATCAAAGCCAGAGCTGGTGGGAGCCACCCCTGTGGGGTGAGCTGACTCAGACACACATCTCAGTGCAGGTTCTTCCCATGATCCGCCCCCTGCCCATCCCCTCACCAGAACCAGAGATCACCGATGGACTACTAACTTCTTTCTGGCCGCAACAAATGTCCACTGTCCCTTGGCCACTCTCATCCAGTACACTGAATAAAATAATGAAGTCACTTGCATTTGCACAGTTCCTTCAAGTTCACAAGGAGCTTTCCTTTATGGCTTCTGTCTTATCACCTCAACCAGGTCCTCACATAGACCTCACATACAATGCCCTGGAGTTGTGTTAACAGGACAATTCTGATCCCAGCAACCCTGTAGGATATTCAGGACAAGGATTATTTATTTCACAGATATGAAAAGCAAGCTTGGAAAGAGTAAGCCAGTTGCCCAAGTCTTTGCCCTAAGATCAACAGTCCATCGGCCTTGCCTGCCTGACAGCTCTTACTAATTCTCAGACATCCTCCAGGGCCTGGGGGCCTGCCTCCCTCCACCTTGAATGTGGGATGCTCGTGTCTCAGTGGGCCTAACTTCCTCGCCCGCTCCCTCCTGACCAACCCTCTCAAGTAGCTGTGGTGACAAGGACCCTGCAGGCACTGATTCTCCTTGTCTGGCTAGAGCCTCATCCACCCACAGGCTTCACCATGTCCCCAGGTGTTAACTATATAAACCATGCCTCTATCCCTCCCTCTCTGATCACCTGATCCCTCTCCATGAGCTGTCGCCTCGCCAACCTCTACACGTCCTTGCTGCACCTGCAAGGTATTCCTCAGGAGCTGGAAATAATGAAAGGAGAGACCACCAGCCAGGGAACAGACTGCCACCAATTTTTGCATTGGAGGTTATAAACAGCCCCAGTGTGGTGGAACCCTGCTTTGTGGATGTGGAGTTGTTTTGTGTATAAATGAACCTCTCTCTTCAGCCACTGCCCCCTACCCCGGTAGACGCCATGTCAATTGCCTCCACATAATACACTCTGATTTCCCCACTGTGATTCGTAATGGACTGTTAAGCCAGTGTGGCCCCATGAATCTCAGCCTACGAGGCAGCAATCACAAGCAAGCGGTTTGAAATGACTTTCCCTGGATGAGGCCACAAACAAACAGAGGCCAAAACTCGGGCTGAAGTCTATTGTCAAAACCCCAGTCAGAGTTGGGTCAGGAGTAAAGGGGCAGGCTGTGTTGTGGGCCAGGGAAACCACTGCTTCCCAGTAATTAGGACCCAGCAAGCCCCACAGAAGAAGGCAGACTCCATTGTCTTCTCCAAGCCTATGGAGATGACAGTCCTGCAACCCATTTCATCAGTGGGGAGTGAAAGTAATTCAGCCAGTGTTCACCAAGTTTGCCTCAGGTCAGGCACCGCTGAGAACTCTATGGACACTGGTTCACTTGCTCTTCACAAAGACCCGATGCAAAAGGCTCTCTTACTATCCCCATTATACACATGAGAAGCTGAATCTGGGCAAGGACAAGCCACTTGCCCAAGCTTACAGAGCCAAGAGTCAAACTCAGGCAGCCCGAATTCAGAGCCCAGTTCAGGACCCACTCTGCTTCATTCCTTCCATATGACGTGGACAAGAATCAGACCTCCTAGTGGCTTAATAACGACTTCACAGAATTATTACAAAGATTAAATCTCATAATATGTGTCCAAGTGCTTCAAAAACCGTGCCGTTGACCATATGAGCCATTAGTACTTGCTGTTGTATGAAGAACCAGTGTGAGAAGAACTCTGGTCCTGTTACTAACTGGCTTTGTGAATTGGTACCTCTGAGCTTCAGCTTTTCAACCACAGAATAATACTATTGATACATGGCCACCTTCTCACCTTCTTTCCTACCAATCTGATCATCCAAATTGTTGTAACACCCCAGTGAGCTGAGGCCCATGGATGCCCTGAGAACCCACAGTGCACCATATGCGTGCAAAGCATTTATTATGACGGTGATTGGGCTGAGATGCCCTCTGCAGAAAGCTGCCAACTCTTTACAGATACAGTTCATTCATTCTTCTAAGCAGACCCAGATGGACCACCCTGGGGGACCATCTGGCTGGGTAGATATGCCAAGTCAGCCTGGGAGAGATGAGGAGACGGGCTCACTGGGGTGGGCGTGGAATCCTATAACTCATGCTCTCAACCCATGCCCAGCCTGGCACAGACTGTTGTCTCTGAGAGAAGAGAGTAGACTCTCTCACTCCCAAATTTCTCCACTCCTTAGGGACCAATTTGTCAGCCCACATTGAGCTAATGGGAAGGCCATCAAGGTGACACAGCAAAGCCCCACAGCTGTTCCTTGTAGCCAAACCCTTACAGCAGAGGTTCTCAGGATGCGGTTACAGGACCACCAGTGTCATAATTTGCATAATTAGAAATGCCAGTTATCAGGCTCTATCCTAGACCTGCTGAATGAAAGATTCTGGGGGTTTTAAAAAGACCGCTTTGGATGCATGCCAAAGTTTGAGAACCACTTACTTGCTTGGAGTAATTCGCAATTTCAGGTGCAGAGCTCATCTGTGACTCATGGAAGGCACTCCGCACATGTGGAGCATTAGCTCTATGGCAGCCCAGTTCCTGAGCCACCGTTATTCCCAGGGCTGGAGCCTGAAAGGCGAAGGAGGTCAAAGTCTCCCCTCACGACCCCTTTACTGCCCCTTCCTTCCTCCTTGGTGCACAAGCGGCCCCTGCATCTTAGGAGTGATTGGGAGCATAATCCAGTTCTTTTATAATTAATTCCTTTATAATCTTATTAGGTGTAACAGGAGACAGGCCTCCCAAATCCTTTTGCTTAGGGGCCCAGAATCAGGACCTAAATCTCCTCTCTGTGCTCTAAGAAAGGCACCAAGGTCTTAGCTGCAGGCAGACTGCAGCAGCTCAGAGCGTCAGCCCTGTCACTCCCTCCCCACCCCCACCCCACCCCATCCAAACCAAATGATTATCTTTAATGGTCCTATTTGGTATTTCTTCCAAGTGCTAATGGAACTGCTCCCACCTCTCATTTCTAAGCAGGGAAATCTGCTCTGACAGGTATCTCCAGGTTAATTAATAACCAGGATGTGATCAGAAGCAAGTAGGCACACTCTCTGTTTAGCCTGGCATCCCCCAGCAATACTGTCTTATCTGACTTGGGAACCTCAGGGCCAAAGACCATGTTGTGTCTCATTTATCTCCACAGTCCCACATGGCAGTGGAGGGCCCTCTGTAGCTGTTTTGACTGGGGAATCTGCCCTGGGTTGACCACAGTGTCATCAGTAGAGCCTGGGTTGAAGGAACACAGAGTTCAGTGCTGAGCTGCAACCCTGTAGCTGGCGGGCAGCAGCCTGGGAGGGTTGGGGTTTGCTGAGGTCAGTGCCTGCAAAGATGCGGATCTGACTTGCAGTGCACATCAGGGAAAGCTTGAGACTGGGCTGAAGCAAGCCAGAATTTCTAGCAAAGATGCTGGCACTGGCTGTGGTGGAAAACCGATTGCCATCCGCTGTCTGCACCCTCAGGGACCTCTCCACCCATGACCCTGCCTGCACCATCAGGGACCTCTCCACCCATGAGAATGCAGCGGGTAAGGGGAGGAGCCCAGGTTCTGGAGCCCGAAAGATGAATCTAAAACTAAACAATTGAGTCGTCTTTGGCAAGTTACTAGATCCTTGAAAATTGTTTCTCATCTGGGTTAGGGAGAGAGCAAAACATACATTGCAGGGTTGCTGTAAGAATCAAGTGAACTATCATATACAAAGCACCTTATCACATAGGGTCTCTTTCTCTTCTGCACAGCCCCTCTGGGGACTCAGTACTTTGAGGTGAGGATATAGGATTTTGGAGTCCTAAAATTTGAGTAAAATAGATTCCAAATTAGTTGCACAATGGCTTGCAAAGTAAAAAAGTGGAACGGTCTGGCCACACCAATCCTTGGAGTTAGTGTTGGCCACTAGTGATTGGAGTGGCTTCTCGGAAGCTTGTCATGAGTCCCTCTACATGTAGACACTAACCCCAGACAGGAGCCTCCCCATTGCAGCCTCCTCCCCCTCTCCAGGGTCTGGGCTCTGAGCTCAATGGGTGGCATTATCAAGAATGGAGGAGGAAGACTCTGTACCACATGATTCCATTTATCTAAAATGCAACCGAATCTAGAGAGACAAAATGCAGACCAGTACCAGGGCCCAAGGATAGGGGGAAAGAATGGACTGAAAAGGAGCATGAAGAATTTCTTGGGGGGTGATGGAGAGATTCCATATTTTAATTATGGCAATGGCATCACGAGTGTATATCACTGTCATGCTTCATCAGTTTGTACAATTCAAATGAAAGTGGTTAATTATACATAAAGTATTCTTCAGTAAATTTGACAGAAAAAAAGAAGGGGAGTTGTCTCAGGTCCTACAAGCTATTGTCAGGATGATTCAGCAAATGTAGGCTATGTGCTTATTCTACATTTTAGAAAAGAAGAGTCAGGACTTGAACAGGTATTCGTACACCAGTGTTCATAGCAGCATTATTCGTAATTGACAAACACGTAGAAGCAGTCGGTGTCCATCAGTAGATAAATAAATTGTGGTCTATGCATACAAGGAATTATTTGAATAACGAGGCCTGAATACCTTAAAAAGGAATGAAATTTTGACACATGCTACAACATGGATGAACCCTGAGGACATTATGCTATGTGAAATAAGTCAGTCACAAAAGGACAGATATTGTGATTCCACTTATATGAAGTACAAAGACTAGTCAAATTGGTAGAGACAGAAAGTAGAAGGGTAGTTTCCAGAGGCTTATACAGGGGGTAATGGGGAGTTAGAGCTTAATGGATATAGAATTTCAGTTTCATAAGACAAGAAGAGGTCCAGAGATGGGTGGTGGTGAAAGTAACACAACAATGGGAAGAACATAATGCCACCGAACATACACTTAAAAATGGTTAAGACAGTAAATTTTATGTGTATTTTACCACTATTTTTAAAAATTTTAAATATAAAAAAGGGAGGGGCCACCAGCTGGCTGGCTAGTAGTCATGTCATACTGCCTGGTCAGTGTGTCCTCTACCAGCACAGAAGCCCACCTGGAAAACCAGATTCCAGCAGAGGGAGAGTACCAGAGCTTCAGAGGAATGGTCAGGGCCCTTTTGTTCAGGCAGGGTAAGAGATCTCACTCAGAAGATTTTAGAAGGTTCTAGGATGTTCTGGAAGGTGTACTGGACTGGCAACCAGGAGATCATGATACTAGTCTTTCTCTACCCCTTACAACCTATATGACCTTGAACCAGCTTCCTGTTCTGTAAAATGGAGGTGGGCAGTAATATGTCGTAGGTTTACAGTCAAGATCACATGAAATAACATGTTATTGAGCTTCAAAAAATGAAGAGTGCTGTGCAAATGAAGGTCTTTATTATTCTGAGTCACTCTTTTCAAGAGAGACAAATGAGGTCAGGGGAGCAGGTGTAGACGAAGTCTGACCATCAGGGCAGAAATTAGGAGTGAAATTATCCCACTGATTGTAACAGAAGCATGTTGCAGAGCGAATGACCAGCTCTTAGGGACTGCCTGGCCAGGTCAGCTGCCTCTGATTCATTCATCTCCTCCCAGTTCAGAGACTGACAGATGGACACAGGAATTGCTTCCTAGTTCAGTGAGTGAAATGGACGAGGAGAATAGTTTACAGTTTACCCCTGAGCCAGTAAATCCAAACTCCTCTGCACTTTGTTGTGCCTGGAACACATTCAATCTGGCATAAGACAGGACATAAAATGTATTGGAGTTTAGTTGATTGGTTAATTTAACTGTCAAAGGAAATCAGATGTCGAGATTCACTGCAGTGCAAAGTAGCAATTTGTGCCTCTGTCAGAAGTGTGGGTCTAAACCATGATTTAGAAGCCTTGCCAGGGCACCATGGACATCTCAGGGATACAGTAGCCCTGAGTAGAGCCAATAGCTTGGTGGTCCAGCTGTGGGTAAGGTCCGTCTCCCCATCCCTACCTACCCCAGAGCTCACTGGACCAGCAGCACGTTCTCGGGTATGGGTCAGGGGCGTGGATGAGATATGGATTCCTGAAAATAAAGCTGAGACTCCATTCAAATGGTACCTTGCTAAGCATCATATTTTCCTCTCTGAAAATGTATGGAATCCTTGCTCTGCCTGACTCCTGGAGTGATTCTGAAAAACTAATGAGATAATGCATGTGAAAGTGTTTGAAGGGTTTCGTGAATAGAAACGCAGGACAAATTGGTCTCCTTAGAATGTAAGTCTTGGTCTAGGAGGAGAGAGAGGATTGACTCTCTCATGCTTCTTTTAGGGTAACTTTACTTCCTTTTTCCTGATTATAAAAGTTATATATGCCCATTATAGATCACATAAATTCAGAAAGGTAGAAAAAAGAAAACTCAAAGCAGTCAAACTCCTCTAGCTCAGAGGTAACTTTGGCTAACAATTTGATATATTCCTTCTAGTTTTTCTCTTTGTGTGTATAAATGGGTTTTGCCATGCTGTTCCAAGATCCTTTGAAACAGGTGGAGTTTGTCTTTTTTTTAGTTAATTTATCATGAAATGTTCTCATGTTAGTAAAAATGTTTAGAAACATTTCTTTGTGTAATACAGGTGTGCCAACTTTTATTACCATTCCCCTGTCATTGAATTTCTTGCTTCTTTGTTTTTGCTTTTATGATATTATAATCTGCTGTGAATGTCTTTGGGTCTAAACATCTGTATAATTCTCTATTTCCTCAAGGATGTTTCCTAGAAGGGGAACTTTGGGATTTTAGAGTCTGAACAAAATTGTTAAGGTTCTTGTAACCAATTTCCAAACATTACTAGAAAAGTTCTATCATTTCATTTTCTCACCAGCAGTATGTAAAAGTCCTTAACCCACTACATCCTTGCTAATAATGAATATTATTTAAAAATCTTTGCAAATTTGATGCAGCCCAGCTTTCTAAAATCTAACCCTCAGTTGACTTATGTACTCCAGAGACAGCACTATGAAAAATGGCTAAATGAGCATGCTATTGTATCAGCTTTACAGGTGCAGATGAAGATGTTAACTCTAGCACTTATGAGGACCCGGGAAACAATTTCTCTTGGAGCTCAATGTCAGAAAAACCATTCTCCTAAGAACACTTTGAACCTCATAGTGGATCCTGTTTCCCTTTTTGCTTTGGCTACTAGGAAGCACAGAAATGTACTTCAGCCAAATTTTAGTTATTATGTAGAAATCCTATGGCATATTTGTACTAAAATATTACCCTTAGCTCACCAATGTATTTATTAATATCTTTTATTATGTATAATTGCAGGTCACCTCAAATCCTTTTTTGAACAACATATAAACAGTTGAGTTTTTCATCTATTATCTTCAAGGACTTGAGCTTGTTTATTCTCACTGAAGAGAGTAACTTTACTTTCAGCAAAGCGTACTTATAAGTTCCAACTAGTGGTTCTCACCTTCATTTCCTTTTCTGAAATTTAAACTTAGAGTGATGCACACAGAGGTCTCTAGCACCAGAGTCTTGGTACAGTTTAAATGTGCTGAACAAGTTCCACCCCACCACACCTACCCCTTCCCATCCCCTCCCCACTTCTACTCTCCATTGGTGGGAGGCCTCAGAAGTGTGACGTGACTGTCAGAGGAAGTAGTCTGCTTAGCCCAAAGAGGTCTGTGCTCAAGCATCTTCCTGAGAGTCTTTTCTTTGCCTGAGCCTACTTTAGACATAAGACATCCCAGGCCGGCAGATCTGGCCCTGTTGATAACTTGGATGAGTCCTAGTCATCAACAGTGGTAGTGCTGGTCCTTGGCCCGGAGTCTGCAATACGCAAAGAGGCTACTCTGCCAGCTCACTGGAGGTGCTGCAGGGAGGTCTTGAAATGGCTCCGCTGCTGCTCCACGTTCCAGACTGCAGAGTTGCCCAAACCTGTCTAAGCCAGCATCCTCCTCCCACCTGGCACCTGCCCTCTCCCCTTGATGATGCCAAGCACTTCATCCAAAAGCCACGAGGGGAAGCCAGCACAGAGCAGCCCCCTCTGAAGCCAGGGTCTGCAGTCATCCACCAAGGGGCAGGTGTGTGCTGAGCAGGAAAGTGGAGCTCCTGTCTACCCAGAACTGCTCAGCTGACAGGGCAGGCCAGTGACTGCCAGTCCAAGCTCAGAGCAGAGCTTCCTGCCCGTTCTCTTCATTGGTAAGATGCAGTCCAAGGTGGGAGGACTGGAGAGGGAAATGTTCTGGGCCAGCCTCCCGCTGACTGCTTTCCTAAATGCTGCTTAATCCTTACAAGTATCCTGCAAAAGAAGAAGACATTTTTCTCATTTTAAAAAAGAGAAAGCTGAGGCTCAAAGAGGTTGGACACATCCAAGGTCACACAAATAGTAAGTGGCTGAGCTGGGCTTGAATGTGGTCTGCTACCTCCAGAGCCTTCACTCCCTCCACTCACTATGCTTGGACGGGAGGCAGGAGGGGTGGCTACGGCTGGGAAGGCCGGGAACCACAGAGGAATCCTCGTGTGATCTCCACCACGTCACTTACCACAGAGGGAGCAGGGTCAAAGCCTCTCCGCAGACACCATGACACAGCCACGCTAGGGCCGGCGGGCTCCACAAACTGCTGGCATGTGGTGCAGGTTGTGAGAAGGAAGCAATAGACCCTTGGAGCAGAGGGAGAGAGAGAAGAAGGCACCCCGACATCTTCAGGCCAGTCTTGGCTTCACTGCAACATGTAAACCGTGTGGTGACTGCAGGGTAGGGACAGCCTGTGGAGCCACCCGCCCTCAGAGCCTCGAGGACCACCCGTCGCGACAGGGAGCTGGGAGGCCGGCAGGGAGGAGCTTGCGATGGAGAAGCCGAGTTAATAGGGACCAGGACCAGCTGGGTCACCAAGGCTCTCTCCCCACACCTCACCCTTCTGTTGCCAGCAGGTATGTCCACACACCGGAACCCCGTGCAGGCTCCTTCTAGAGCCCTGCCTTCTCAGAATGCCCCTCACCTCGGCACTATCCTGTACATGCTGCCCTGAGCCTCAGTTGGAGTCCTCCTGGAACGCCCCAAGCTCCCTGATGTAACACTGCCCTGGGCCCTGACACCATGGCAGCCACCCAGGGAGGCCCTGGAGGCCCTGCAGGAAGAAGAGGTGAGGGTGGTCCAGCTCCCTGCCCCTTGGCGCCATCCCAGCTGGCCGCAGCCCGCTCCTCTCACCTGCCTTTGCAGATAAAGGTCCACTAGTGCCTGGATGCTTAAGCCTCGATGCCATCTTGTACTTCTTCCTCCATCATCCCATAGTCCTATTCTGACAACTCTACCTTTGAAAGAGCTCTCACCAGCTCCCTCCTCTCCACCCCACAGCCCTGTTCTGACCTAGGCCTCCCTAGGCTCCTGCGATAGCCCTCTGGCCACCAGCATCTCTGCCCTGCTCCCTACCCCACTGCACACCTTTCTCCACACCCTCTAGGACATGGTCCTAGTCCTGTCTCCTGCTCTGGTCCTCTCCCTTCTGACAGTATTTTAGATATCCTTTGCCATCTATGGGCTTGCACTCCCTCTTGTTTGTTCCCGAGATTTCTAAAATGACGTTTTCCACCCTGGTGAGTCTACCATGTTGATTAAGGGCATGGACTTCAGAGTCAGGTGGACTGGGTAAAAGTCTGGCTCTGCCAATCCTCCATGACCTTCTGAAGGACTATACAAAGCACTGGACCTCAGTTTCCTTCTCAGTAAAATGTAGGTAGTAACAACTACTTCATATAGTTGCTCTACGGTCTGACTAAGCTAACGCATATAAGGTCTGAACTCTCTGGCTTTTCATGAATTGCTTCCAGCTTGTTTTTCTAGCTTGCCCCAACCCCCTAGCTCATACTTGGGGTCACCCAGACAACCTGCTATCCCCTGAGCATGCTATCCTCTTCCTGGGGCTCTCTTGTCCTGTCTCCTTATTTGGTGAATTCCTGCCCATTCTCTCAGCACAACTCAAGTGTTGCCTCTTTCCTAGAGTCTCCCTTTACCTTGTAATCAGACACCTCTCCTCTGTGTGCCTATCATTCGTACATTCCAGTTTCTTATTTCTGAGTAGCAAATACTCCAGAGCGCAGCTGCTTCAAACACTTATTATACCTCACAGTTTTGTGGGACAAGAATTCAGGCAGGGCTCAGCTAGGTAATTTTTTTGGTATCATGTAGCATTGATAGAGGCCACGCAGTGGTATTCAGCGGGCAGATCAGTTGATGTGCAGGGTCCAGGATGGCTTTGCTGCGTGTCTGCTGCATTGGCAAAAATGGTAGGAAGACTGGGCTCAGCTGGGACTGTCCCCTGAGTGCCTACACATGACCTCTCCAGCATGGTAGCCTTGGAGGAGTCAGTCTCTTACATGGCCTGATAGATCCATGAGCAAGTGCTCTACCCTCAAAGGTCACATGGTGGTTTCTACCATAGGCAATTAGTCCAAGCAGTCACAAGCCTGCCTGATTTCAAGAGAAGGAGACAGAGATCCCCACCTCCCAATAATCCTCTCAAGAGGATTGTTAAAGAATTTATAGATTATTTTTATTTTTTTAAATAAATTTATTTAGTTATTTTTATTGGTTGTGTTGGGTCTTCGTTGCTGCATGCAGGCTTTCTGTAGTTGTTGGAGCGGGGGTTACTCTTTGTTGCAGCTCACGGGCTTCTCATTGCAATGTCTTCTCATTGTGGCAGAGCATGGGCTCTAGACGCATGGGCTTCAGTAGTTGCAGAGCGTGGGCTCATTAGTTGTGGCTCACGGGCTTTAGAGCTCAGGCTCAGTAATTGTGGCGCACAGGCTTAGCTGCTCCTCAGCATGTGGGATCTTCCCGGTGCAGGGATTGAATCTGTGTCCCCTGCACTGGCAGGTGGATTCTTAACCACTGTGCTACTAGGGAAGCCCAAAAGATGAGTTTTAAAACTGTCACAATACACCTCTTTTGCCTATTTTAACACTTATCAGGTGATGATTATCATAACGATAACCATTTGTCCACATATTTGTCCCGACGTACAGAATGGCCCCAAGAGGGTAGGTGATATTTTCCTCACCATCTACCATTTGTTGAACACCTGCTATGCACCAGGCACTGAGGTTCATCTGTAGTATTTCTAAACCTTGCAACAACCCTGCAAGATGGATGCGGAAGCTCAAGGCAATCAAGTACTTTGTACAAGACCAAGTGGTGAAGTCAGAATTCAAATTTGGTCCATCTGTCTCCAAAGCCAATCCTCTTTGCTTAGCCTCTGCACATTTGGCAACTTACAAAGACCAGTGGAGATTCTGGACAGCCGCACAATGAAAAAACTTTCCATCAGGTCCATTTGTAACAGGCTGTCCTCACGATTGTCATATATACATTACTAATAAGAAAAAAATAGCAAATTGTGCACTTTATATGCAGTTTATTGTATGTCAATTACATCTCAATAAAAGTTCTTTAAAAATAAATAAATAAATAAGTAAATAAATAAAGTGGGATGAAATATAAAAAAATACAAAAAAAAGAAAAAACCCCAAAAAACAGGCTGTCCTCATACTCCAAGGAGTTCCCTAGCACCCCTCTCCTCTCTGGACCCTGAAATGAGAGGACACACGTGTCTGTGCCCCTGCGACTTGGCAGGGCTTTCTAAGACCTGTGGGCATGAACAGTCCTGTAGGTGTCCTCACAGATCTGTTCCACCAAATCTCGTCTCTCTCTCACCTATTTTCTCTAAAAGAAATTGTAAGCTCTATTCCGTAGCACTTTACGCTCAAGCATATAGTACCTGGCAGAAAACCCCTGGGTGTTCGGGAAATACTCATAAATGTGGAAACAGAGCCCTGTGTGCCTGGGGACCTGCCAGGCAGGAAGCGACCCTCTGTGTGATGTGCCCCACGTTTAATAGCAGGAGTGGAGGCTGAGAGGACTCTAGCTGAGCTGGGAGTCTCCCCACAGGCTTTCCAAATTGTCATTCACATTTACCACCATTACCCAGTCCCTGCTCCCCTCAACCCACCCGGCAGCCTCCTCCTACATGTGAAACTCTTCTCCACTATTCCCTGTTACCTCGACCCATGGCAGTGGGGAGGGAGCCCCTTACAGCTCACCTGGCCCAACCCCATCACTTCACAGATAAGCAGCCTGAGGCCAAGAGGGCACAGACCTGATCCACCATCACTTGGCTCCTACACAGCAGTGTCAGGGCAGATCTGAGGCCTCCTCACCGCCAGACCAGTGCGTTCTTGCTGCATATCAGCATATTCCACTAGAAGCCAAACAGAAGAGGGATTTAAAAGAAGAACTTGAACTCCTTGGAGAGGCACTGCAACGGGCTTTTCTCATTAGATTGTACTGATGTCATCTTGCCCCGTCACCTTAATTAGGGCTTATTTTCAAGGCCAGCATAATCAATAGGCTGATAATCATACTTAGGAAGGCCAGCATAATCATCTTCTTGGGTTTTTTTAAATTGCGGTAAAATACATATAGCATGAAACCCTTTTTAAGCGTACAGTTCAGTAGTGTTAAAAAATATTCATGTTGTGCAACCAATTACCAGAACTTTTTCATCTTGCAAGATTGAAACTCTGTACCCATGAAACAAAAATTCCCCATTCTCCCCTCTCCCCATTCCCTGGAAACCAGCATTCCACTATTTGTGGAATTTGAATTTCTATGAATTTGGCTACTCTAGGTACCTCATGTACCTAGAGTGTGACTGGCTTGTTTCCCTTAGCATAATGTCCTTAGGGTTCATCCACACTGAAGCATGTGTCAGAATTTCCTTCCTTTTTAAGGCTGGATAATATTCTATTGCATGTATATACCACATTTTCTTTATCCATTCATCTGTTGATGAACATTTGGGTTGTTTTCATCTTTTGGCTACTGTGAATAATGCTGGTATGAACATGAATATACAAATATCTCTTCTAAACCTTACTTTCAATTATTTTGGATATATACTCAGAAGTGAATATCTGAATCACATGGTAATTATATTTTTAATTTTTTCAGGAACACCATACAGTTTTCCATATTGACTGCACATTTTAAATTCCTACCAACAGTGTACAGGGCTCCAATTTCTTCTCCACATCCTGCCAACACTTGCTATTTTCCATTTTTTTATGTAACCATTCTAAATCACACATCTTATATATTTCAGTTATGTGCTTTCAAAGAATCAAGTGAAAGATAATACACAAAAAGTGGCTTGTACATAGTAGGTACCCATTGAATATTATTTCTTCTTATTATTATTTTTTTAACCTTCTTCCCTGCCAGTCATCCAACTTTCCTTCTTCACTAGATTTCTCCCAATTTTGTGGTTCTGAGAAGGTCAGACACCAACATGAGAGTATTACCAAAAAATGTAAAACAAAAAATGTAAAGATATCCTTGACTCCTAGTCAAAGCAAGTGACCTTGATCTTTTCATAGGAGACTCTATCCCCTTTCCAGATTTCCTTGCCTATCTAACTAACACATAAGTTCTTCACATTTCCTCCAAGGAAGCTTGCTTCACTTGACTCTGACTGGAAGTAGCCCACCCACTGAACATTCAGAGCTTGGGGACTGGTCCCAGCCTCTCTCTTAGTTTTGAGCCTGGAATGGAAAATCCTTTTTTTTTTTTTTGGCTGAGTTGGGTCTTCGTTGCTGCATGCAGGCTTTCTCTTTGTTGCGGTGTGAGGACTTCTCAATGAGGTGGCTTTTCTTGTTGCAGAACACAGGCTTTAGACGCACGGGCTTCAGTAGTTGTGGCACACAGGCTTAGTTGCTCCATGGCATGTGGGATCTTCCTGGACAAGGGATCGAACCCATGTCCCTTGAATTGGCAGGCAAATTCTTTGTTTTTTTTTTTTTTAAGAACGTTTATTGAGATATAATTGACATACAACAAACTACATGTATTTAAAGTGTATAATTTGATTTTTTTTCTTATTAGTAATGTATATATGGCAATCCCAATCTCCCAGTTCATCCCACCCCAACTCCCCCTGCTTTCCCCACTTGGTGTCCATGTGTTTGTTCTCTACATCTGTGTCTCTGTTTCTGTCTTGCAAATTGGTTGATCTGTACCATTTTTTTATATTCTGCATATATGCATTACTATACAATATTTGTTTTTCTCTTTCTGACTTACTTCACTCTGTTTGATGGTCTCAAGGTCCATCCATGTCTCTACAAATGTCCCAGTTTTGTTCCTTTTTATGGCTGAGTAATATTCCATTGTATATATGTACCACATCTTCTTTATCCATTCATCTGTTGATGGACATTTAGGTTGCTTCCATGACCTGGCTATTGTAAATAGTGCTGCAATGAACATTGGGTGCATGTGTCTTTTTTATTTTTAAGAACTTTTATTGAGATATAATTGACATACAATAAACTGCATGTATTTAAAGTGTACAATTTGATATATTTTTTCTTATTAGTAATGTATATATGGCAATCCCCATCAACATGTGTCTTTTTGAATTATGGTGTTCTCTGGGTATATGCCCAGTAGTGGGAATGCTGGGTCATATGGTAATTCTATTTTAGTTTTTCAAGGAATCTCCATACTGTTCTCCATAGTGGCTATATCAATTTATGTTCCTCTTACCAACAGTGTAAGAGGGTTCCCAGCAGGCAGATTCTTAACCACTGTGCCACCAGAGAAGTCCCAGAAAGTACTTTCTGATAGTGTGTCAGCCTCTCACTACTTACTGTGACTTGGCCATCACTTCTTTCCTCCCTCCATGTGTGGAAGGTCCCAGCAGCCCATGCCTGCTGCAGCTTCATCAACAATCAACACCCCCTCTTCCGCAGTTAGTGCCTCATTGTACATGTGAGTGTGCAGCCATCATCCTGAACTGGGTTGGCAACACTGAGTGAGGTCTTTAGACAGAGGAGCCCACACTCACTGCAGTTAGCCTCTTACATGATTTGGTTTTTATATGGACAAATCCCAGCTGTGTACACATGTCGCTGTGGGGGTTGGGACCACATGAAGTCCTCCTCAGTGAAATGCCTTTTCTCAGAAATACCAATCCTAAATTGTGAATAAAACATAAATCCTGCTTCTGAAACCACTGACCAAAGTTATTTATTAAAGAGCATATATAACCTATTCTCTTAACAGATTTTATTGAGAGCCCACTATATGCTAGGCACTGTTCTAGGAACTGGGAACTCAGGAGTGAAAACACAGAGTAAGCTCTCCATCCCCTTAATGCTAGCAGAGGAGGAAGAATCAACAAAGCTAATAAGGAAGGTGTATATTGCCCAACTGTAAGTAGTAAGGACAAACAATACAGCAGGGAAGGGAGACAAGAAATGTCTTGGATGGGCTCAGGGGAGAGATTTTAGATAAGGTCACCAGGGAAAGCCTCACTGAGAAGGTAACATTTCAGTGAAGACAAAGGAGGTAAGTAGTGAGCCTCTTGTGGCTTTCGTGAGATGCTATGTGAATGTCAGGTGGTTAATAATAAAAGTGAGATCTTGATCATTTGCCAGCACTCACTGGTTTACAGAGGACTTTTCCATAACTATCTCCTTTGACCCCAACAGCCTCTGGTAGGAATGGGATTTTTGTCCAGCCCAGGGGATAAACCACGAATCCTGATATTCAAGTCCTATCTTATTCTCCTATGCCTGGACCCTGCCTTAGCACCTACCTGATACATCACTCCCCTAAAAACATTTTACCAGCATTTCAGGGACTAGAAGTCAGTCTAGAATCCCAGCCAACCTCCCTCTACACACCTCCACATTCCCGAGACTATGGGGCCCCCGTCTCCACCCTACTGCTCATTTTCTTTCTGGCACGCCACCTGCTTACAGTCCACCAGCCTCCCTCTTGTTTATTCCTGGGGCTTCTAACATGGCCTTTTCCACCTGGTGGATCTAGCATATTGATTAAGAGCATGGGCTTCAGAGTCAGGTAGACATAAAATCTATCTCTGTGACCTTGGGTCCCTGTTTCCTTCTCAGTAAAATGGAGATAATAACATCATAGAGTTGCTGTAAAGTCTTCATAAAATAATGTGTGTAAAGCCTTTAATACAGTCCCTAGAAGATGATGGGCACTCAGTAAATGGTGAGGGTGGTAGTTATTCTCATCATGGTTGAGAGCTACATCAGCACCCAATGGCTATCTTGTCTCTTTGTCGAGCGGCCGTCCCTTCCACCATGGCTTCCATGGATAGAATGGAGGCAAGATGACCTTCCATCTGTCTTCAAGAAGCTGAATCTACCCAACTCCCTTCAGTGGAGGTGCCCCACGGGGCCACTCCCCATAGTCAGTGCTCCTGTCTCTACCCCTGCAGTCTGAAGGACCCCTCCTCACCTTTGCTCTCCATCCCAGGCAGCCCCTCCACTGCATAATCTGCATCGTCCCTGCAGTGGTCTCAGTTGCAGCTATAATTTGTTTGTGATTAGTATTAATTCTCCAAGGTGCAACTGGAACTGTTCATTGTTTACTGAACAAACAAGAGGAGAAAATGACATCGTATATGGGGAGCTGTGGTGCAGAATGGTTAAATATCATCACTTCTCAGGGAGATTAATGGTAAATGTGCACAGAGGTCATTTATAAAAAATAAAATTATTGCTGTGTCTTTTTGGAAAAGCAATGAAGATAAATGTCACATAGGGAAACCTTGGGAAAAGGACCATGCAACAAAATCAAGAGGTATTGAGGCTACAAAGATATAAGAAAATTTTTAATTTCTTAGGAGAGCTTAACCGCAATGAAACACATACTGCTTTCCTACTGATGGCCTGCAGGAGTCCTTGTGGTTCTTCATAAGTTTACGTGGAGACAGACTTTGAGGAACTGGGATTTTGAAACAAGCTCTCAGTGGCTCTGTCATGTCAGCTGGCAGCCATGGTTGCATCCGAGCACCATCCTTGAGGTCCCCTCTCCCATCAGCCTGTCCTGTCGGGGTTACCTTCAACATGAAATTCACATCACTCACTTCCCACCAGCTCCACTATCACCAGGCTCGGGCAAGTTGCCTTCATCACTTGCTTGGTCAGTTATAATGGTCTACGAACTGGTTTTCCCACTTCTGTTGCCATCTCTAATCCATCCTCAGAATCACTCAGAATGACCTTTTAAAAAATCGATCACTTAATTTTCAGTCTCTTGTCTGAACTCCTGAAGCAATATTCACACCCCTTCCCATAGCCTGCAAGGTCCTGCCTGGTCGGGCCTCTGCCTCCCTCCCCAGCCACTCATCATGCCCCGACCCTTTGTGCCCCTTTTGAGCCGCACGGGCCTTTGCTCTGTTTCTAGATCATTAGCACCACTTCCTGCTCCTCAACAGCTTTTCACACGACTGACTTCTCTTATTCTTCAGTATCAGCTCAAATACCTCCTCCCCAGAGAGGGCTCCTATGGCCCACCTATCAAACTAGGTCACCCATGTCACCCTCTGTTCACTACTCTAACCCCAGGCTCTTAGTAGAAGCTCTGAACAGAGTCATTCAATAACCCAAAACTTGAATAGGATTTGGCTGAAGGTGGGATGTGTGTGTGTGGAATTGCTACAGTGTAACCTAAAGGAATTAGCAATTTCCAGAATGCAAGGAAGTTCTCCCTCACCCCATTCTTCTACTTAAACCTGGTGATCTATTCTGCACTTCTTCAACATACATTCAGTAGCACTTGCTATGTGCCAGGCACTCTCTGGGAGATAAAATAAGTAAGACAGACCCCCTGCCTCAAAGAATTTAGAATTTAGTGGGAGAAGCTAGCAGTGCTGACATAATCGCCCAACGGGGGAGATGAGTTAACAGTTGAAAGTGTACAGCGATGGCCAGGGCACCCCAGAGGGAGGCACAAGTCTTTCTTCAAGAGAGAAGAAGAAGCAATTGGGGAAGGTGACATCTGAGTTAGAAGGAGCTGCTCAGATGGAGAAGACGATTCTAGCCCACCACATCAGCTACCACTAAGGCTGTAGCCATGGCTGCATGTTCAAGAAACTGCAAGTCATAGTCTTTAGCTAAAGATGCAAAGGAACACAGTGATGCCGGGAAAATGGGCTGTGCCAGGTACCCAGAGCCTTGATGTGGACTGAATGCTGTGGAAACCAGCAAAGGTTTAGGATTAGGACCTAAAAGGGAGCTGGGCTCCGAAAGCTAACTCTGGTGGTGGGGGTGACTCCGGAGACAAATAATCTTGTAAATTCATCATTGCAATTACTCTTCATAGCTATTATTTATGTTGTAAATTACTATTGGGTTTCTTTCTGCCATAGTTTTGCTGAAAGGCTCTGGCCCTGTAGATCCTCACCTCTACTATGGGACATGAGGGAGCCCCAAACGTGCTCTCTGTCCCCAGAATTTGGCCTTGGGTAGGACGTGTACATTGACCACTCCCTACCCAACCTCCATGGTCAGTTCTCCCAAACTCCTCGGGTTACCTCTAAAATTAGCTCATAAGAACCCCACATATTGTTTTATGTACCTAATGTCATTTGATCCTCACAGAAGTCCTGAAAATTAGATAGCCTCCCCAATTTACAAAAGAGAGAAGCCTGTGAGCTGTGTCAGGATTCACACCACTAGCTAGTAGAAGAGGAGACTGGAACCTAGCATTAATTTCCCTGCACCTTAAGGGTTTCATCATCAACACAAGCTGAACAAAGTGGTGCTTTGGCCTGCTGGGAGTCCTAAAAGAAATGGAATCTAGGCATGAAGGGAACTCTGAGAACCGTGGACCAATTGTCACCATAAGAGAGTGGGTGGTGCTGGAAGGCTTGGGGTTCTTCCAAGGGGAGAAAGAACTGAAGATCTGTTCATTTCCCTAACACTAGAGGTCCTCAGATTTTGGTGCACCCAGTTGTCACCCAGGGAGCTTGTGGAACATGTTGGATACAGAGTCCCATCCCAAGATATTCTGACTCTGTGGTCTGCACTGGGGCCCTGGAAGCAGCTTGATTACCAAGCTCCGTCTGACTTTGATGCAGAGGGTCTACGGACACACCATCAAGGCAGTAGCCTAAGCCGGCAGCAAATGTCAGTGGCTGGCTGTGGAGAGTCTACAAACAAGGAAACAGAGGCCCAGAGGAGTGACCTGCTCGTGTCCCGAGGGGCCTAGTGGAGGGGTGAGGCCTCGAAGCAGCTCTCCTGACGCCCAGCACAACACTTCCTCGCCCGGCCTGCTGGGCCCTCCGTAGCCGGGCCCTCTCCTCACCGATTTACATTTTGAGTAGGAACTCAACATGCCAGTTCTTTAATGAGGTTGTCCACACTACAATTTACGAGGCCAAAGCCCACAGCAGGATTGGTCTCTGCCAGGCTTAATTTACACAGTTCTCAGGCCTTCCAACACCCCCATTAACATCAGTGCGGAGGCGGCGGCTGTTAGCCTGTGTGCACGGTGACTACATCCTCATCATGTCACCATCCGTTTTCTTGTCTCTGCGCTTGTTTACCCTTGAGCACCTGATTCTCTTCCTCCCGGGAAACAGTAAGTTTCCACTGGGAGCCTGGGCCAGCCTCCGGGCTGCAGCCCTACTCCTGACCTGCCCACGCCCTAGAAGCCAGTCTTCTCCCAGTGTCTTCTCCCTTTCTCTTTAATTTAAGAGCAAGACCCCCTTCTCACTGATGCAGCACTCAGTTTCCCCCCTGTAAGGAGCGTCGTCAGTTAGGCAAGAGCAAGCAGGTGGGAGACGGCCTGAAAGCTGGTACAAATGTGCCTTTTTTAATGCCACATAAATCACCATAATTAAAAATTAATTAAGTGCCCTAAAATTTGCCATTCGTTTAAGAAAGAAATTTGAGTTAGGAAAGTTGTGTAGATTTTTGTAGCATCTCCAAGACAGGATCGAAGGAGGGGAGTATGTGTGGGTTTCTGTTTTGAGTGTGCAATTAGGCAGAAGGAATCGTTCCCAGCGAGTGAACCCAAAGAGTCAGCCATCATGTCAAACAGCAGTTCACGTAACCTGCCCCGGACCACATGTGTCTCAGGTGCAAATGTGAACTGATTTCTACCCCACCCAGAGAGGAGACAAATGGGCAAAAACTGTGGCATGCGGTTTCAGGAGAGATGTTCCAGGATGCAAATGACAGATGACTGAGACAGGAAAAGCCAACATGCGGCCACCAGGGGAAGCTTGCTGGGTGAGTGACTTGGCAGCAGGCTCCGAGGGAGTCATTAAATGGTCAGCATTAATAAAGATGGCACTCGCTGTATCAGATCAACCTATAAACAGAGAGCCGCCAACAACCATCGCTCAGAACCCCAGAATCAGGATGTCGGAGATGGAAGGGGTCTTGGAGGGTGGTTTTGAGGCCACCTCCTCATTGTACCAGGGGGCAATGGAGAACCAAGGAGGTAGAAGACCCACATGAGACACAGGTGCTCAGGGGCAAATCCTCCAGCCCTCCAAGGAAGTGGTTCTCAACCCTATGCTCGTGAGAATCATCCCGGGAGCTTTTAAAACCACCAGTGCCAAGGGCCTGTCCTCCAGAGATACTGGTTTCATTGGTCCGGGGGCGCCTGAACATCAACAGTATTTCTAACTTCCTAAGTGAGTCCGTGGGCAGTCAGGATGCTGCTGCAGAAGGTGATCTAATCCAAGAGATGGGAGAAGAACCCCACCTGGGATCATCTGACCAGGTTCTGGGCCATCCCTGTGGGTTACTAGCTGTGAGGTCTCAGGCAAAGCACCTAGGAGGTAACTGGTTGCATTTTATAGTCCCTAACTGTTTAGAAAAGCATTCCTCGTTCCATTATTTAATCTCTTGAGTCCTCAGTCTTCTGATTAATCAAATGTAATAGTAACAATTATACCAGTTTTTTTATGAGGTTCAAAGAGGGAAGGATTAGGAAAGCACATTGTGATAAAGTGCAATGCTATACAAAGGTAAGGAATGCTGACAGTTTACTACCCCCAGTGACTTTCATTGTCATTCTGTGAAGAACTACCCTTCCAAAGGTAATAAATACATTTCCATAGAGAAGACTCTCACTTATAAAAGATCCCCAAGCACCAGTTCTCCCCAGAGTGGCTTGATCTTAGCTCTCCCTAATCTTTCTGTGATTACAGCACTTGGGGTTTCAGTGCTTTCCAGGAATCACAGGCACCTATGGCTGGAAGGCATCAGGATATGCCAGCAGGAAGTGGGTGCTGGATCTTCTTGTCCACGCTCCGCCCCTTCCTCACTGTATTGGAGCAGGCTGTGACCATCCAGGGTCTTAGATTACCCTATTCCACAAGCCAGAACAGTCATTTCACAACCACAGAAAGGATGCTGTTTCAGAAACTCAGGCCCTTGATTAAAGCCATTCACCAAGGGTACTTTTCCTGCTTGGAATTTATGGGCCCCATAAAAAAAAGAACTTGAGAAGACAGAGCGGTTGTTTTTTGTTGTGCCTCATTAGTTTTGAGTTTGGGCTGGCAGTAGAGATCAGAGTACCAGGCGTCCATCTAATTGAATGTCTCACAGCATAACGTTCCCTGTGGTATGGGGGAGTGTGTAAGTCTCCAGCCAGGGAAAGGAGATGGGGAGGAGTTGGTAGAAGCAGGGCCAAAGGAGCTGGCTTCTCTGGGCTGTGGCTATGCAGCAGAGAGGTCCTGGAGATAAACACTGAAGCATCCAGAGAGTGAAAGCAGCACGCCCCTCCTATGACCAGACCCCTCCTTTGTCCAGGTTTGTGAGTGAAGGGCAGGGATACTGACTCCCTTCCCTTTTATACCCATTGTCACCACTCCTGAGGACACCCATGACCTGGGGAGGGGGGACCCCACACACAGACACAGTACAAAGGCTAGAGAGTACGATGTGAAAGTGTGGGTTTCCACCAATCTCTTAGCAAGCCATGTAAACACTCTGAGCCTCTGTATTCTCAGCTATAAAAAGGGCACGATGATAGCTTCAATGGATAATACATAGTGCAGTTCAAGTCCCAAATATTGGGGTGGGGAGATCTCTATACAAGGTGCTGTCGTAGATTCATGAAGATAAGACCTGATCCCTTCCTTCAAGTTCCTTACGGTTTGGTGAGGAAGACAGGCATCCAAACAGCTGGTTACAACATAACAGCAGAATGTCTACCATGTTAACTGCAAGAAGAAGTAATATGCTATGGAAGCCCAGGGGAAAGAGTGGTCCATGGATGGGGAAAGAATGGGAGAATCCATGAAACTGTCACAGATAACGGGGTGAGATCTGTATCCCCACTGCTGAAAGAGGATGAGTTGGTGGAAGACATTCCCTAATGAGAGGGCAACCTTAGCAATGAGAAAGCAGCCAAAAGACTGCAAAAGGCGGCCCACACATTACCTGCCAACCCCACATGGAACAAATTCTCTAAGACAAAAAAGAAGAAATCACCAAGGAGAGTATAGATAGGTTTGGATTATGTACAAATTCTAAACTCCTAGATACCAAGATGCATTATAAACAGAATGAAAATACACATAAAATACTGAGGGAAAATGTCAAGCATGTAGTAAATAGTTTCACATCCTTATTAATAACCTCATACAATTCAATAGGAAAACATGAAGAACCTAATAGATAAATTGGCAAAAGGAAGTGGGCAATTCCCTAAACATCAGAGTAAAATAAAGCTGGTAACATGTGGGAAAAAATATTTACCCTCACTATCAAAGAAATACAAAAAGAACAGCAGGGAAATACCTTCAGTTAAAAATCATGGTAATATTCAGGCTTGGCCCGGATGTAGGAAGAGGAGCGTGCGTGTATGAACACAGCTGGTGAGAGTGTAAATTGGATTAACTTCTAGAAAGCAATTTGGCAATATGTATCAAGGGCCTTTAAAATGTTTATACCCTTTAATTCAGTAATTCCACTTCTGGGAATCTATCCTATGAAAATAATCTGAAAGGCAGGCGAAAGTTTATGCTCAAAGATATTCTTCAAAGTGTTATTATAAACAGTCTAACAATCCAATCATTGAGTGATGTTGAAATAAATTATGGTACATATCATGTACTATTATAGCCATTAAAAAGTATTCTTGTGAGGACTTTTTAAACCCTTAGAAAAGCTTGTGATATAACCTTAATTAATTTAAGCAACATACACACATGATACAATTATACACACTTTTAAAGCATAAGCCAAAAAACGAAAGAGAAATCTACCGAGATGTTAAAAAAGACGGCCTCTGGATAGTGAGATTCTGGGCATTGTCTTGTTGATTTTTACCCTGGTTTTGAACTTCAGACAATAGGCATATATTTTCCAAATGAAGGAAAGTAAAAGAAACTGTAAAAGTAAAAGCTGTTTGGGGAATGACAAGTAATTGGTGTATGAAACATGCACGTGTTCATGAAAACACACGATGAGAAACAAGGCCTTAATCATAACGTGTAAATAAAACAGGAAACAGCTTACATTTGTTTCATAGGTTGAGGAAGGCTTTGCAGGCATTTTATGTGGCTCATGTTTTCTTTGGTAGGGCTGCGAACAAGGGCAATAAGGTCCTAACTGTATTTCATGATCATGTATAAGGCACAAGAAAAAATACTTCAGAAAACAGCAATCACCAAGCAAAAGTGAAGGAGAATTTTTCTCTCTTTTTTTTTTTTTAATTTTTTTTCATGTGGACCACTTTTAAAGTCTTTATTGAATCTGTTACAATATTGTTCCTGTTTTATGTTTTGATTTTTTGGCCCTGAGGCATGTGGGATCTTAGCTTCCCTACCAGGGATCGAACCCTCATCCCCTTAATTCAAAGGCAAAGTCTTAACCATTGGACCACCAGGGAAGTCCTGAGGGTTTTTCTTATTATCCTAAATGCCTTTGACCTCTTCCTTACATTGCTCCAAACTCTTGTTGCCATCATCACATCTACTTCTCACGTTAGCTTTCTAGTCATCATCTTATAAGAACCCTGTGATTATGTTGGGCCACCTGGATAATCAGGATAACCTCCCATATAAAGATTCTTAACTTGATCACACCAGTAAGGTCTCTTTCACCACATAAAGTACCATATTCACAGGTTTGGGGGATTAGGATCGAGGCATGATGCAGCCAGCCACAGACAGGTGACCTAATGTGCAGGGGTTCTGTGAACCCTCCCAGGGACCAGGCACTGGCTAGGGCTGGGAACACACAGAGGCTCAAGCAACTTGGTGGAGAAGGTGGGAACATACACATGTGTTCCAGCACCAGGCTGCATCGAACCAACGCCAGACGGGTGTGTAGCACAGGGCTCATGGGGAGAGACAGAGAGAGGTGAGACAGGAAAGGAAATTTGGGCCCAGGTCACAGAGGGCCTTTAAGAACAGGTTAAAGAGTTTGGATGTGACTTCCTGAAGGAAGCAAGGCCTGTGTTTCCCATGCCCAGGAGCTACTGAGAATGCCCAGCCAGGCCCAGGGCCACCTCCAGCATCCCTCTTCCATGAGATGCAGAGGGCAGCTTTGCAGTCTGGCAGGGTCTGAATCCCACTTATCAGCTGTGTGACCGTAGGCAAGTCACTTAACCTCCCTGACTCCATTTCCCCACTTAGGAAATGAGCTCTGCTAAGACTTGCCTGGCTTCTTTACGGAGCCAGATGTGCTGAGGTACACAGAGGGATTCTAGAAGTAAACAGCCTGGACTTGGTGTTAGTTTCAGAGCTGTTGGGAACTAGAAAATCATGGAATTTTTAATTATCTAACCTGGAGAGTCCCACATCTCAATCAGCTGGAAGGTTTTATTAAAATAAAATTTAATAAATGGGAGTCTAATCTCACAGCCAGGGTTGGAGAAGCCCACCCCTTATGTGAGGCCCAGAGAAGCTGTGGGACTTGGCCAAGTGGGTGTCCTGGTTCATCCTCTCCACCACGCAGCTGAGCACTGAGGTGGGTAGGATAGGGGTGGGGAGACTGTTGTGGCACCAGCTACCATAGGGATAGAGCTAGGAAATAGGACAGAGTGCAAGGCAGCCATACCTGGGGTATCAACCCAGGTGGGCCCTGCCTGCTCATCTCCACAGGGGCCAGAGGCTCACCCATCCCATACCAACTGAGGCTGGGTGGCAGGAGACTCAGCCAGAAATACCAGCCAGGCCCTTGCTAGGTGGTCCCCAGGCAAGGCACCCATTCAGTAGGCAGGCTGGGCCAGACCAACTGCAGCCTGGCTCTCTGAGCTCACAGGTTAATTAAATGTCACCACTCATCATTCTTGATACAAAACAAATAGCTGCTAGAACGTTCATTATAAACTGCCCCCTCTCCCTTCCTCCACTGGATAGTATGACTTATATGAGAATTTCAGAGCTGCACAAGACCTTGGAAATACCATCAAAACCCCTCCTTTTGTCGATGGGGAGACAGGGGGCCAGAAAGAGAAGGGCCTGGGTCAGCATCACACAGCCATTCAAGGAGGGGCTGATCCAGGGCCCAGGGCCCGGCTCTCACGATGGTGTTCTTTTCATTCCACAACACAACGTGCCGCATGTTTGTTTGTTTTTTTCCATTTTTACTGGAGTATAATTGCTTTACAATATTGTGTTAGCGAATCAGCTGTACGTATCCATACACCCCCTCTCTTTTGGATTTCCTTCTCATTTAGGTCACCAGAGAGCACTGAGTAGAGTTCAGTGCGGCGTGTTTTAGTCACTCCAATGGTGGATCTGGGGTCAAGAACACGGGGACAATATACTGGACCAGATATGCCTGCTGGTAGCCCACATTTAACCTTGAGGGGACAGCTGTCGGTGTGCAGATGAGACTCCACCTGTAGGCTGGCCACCCGGCACACTAAAGCCATAGGTTGGAGGACCCCAGCTTGTTGGGGGAACATGACTCAAAGCTCGGGCCACTCTCCTACTCACATCACAGCCAGGGGGCTGGGGGCGGTTAGGGCTTTGACTTCCCCTCAGCCTGCTGGTGTTGACCGTGGTTTTGGCCAGCTTAAAATGGGGTTGTCTCAGGCCTTGAGATGTGAATGGCATGGGGAGGGATGCTCTTTCTGCAGCCTTCCCCCAGGACCACCCAAGCTGACCAGGGCTGTGCGTGTCTGTGTGCTCTCCAGGAACATCCCCGGGCTCCAAGATGGCCTTGCAGAGTTCCTTCACCTGCTGGAACGGGACAGTCCTCCAGCTTGGGCAGGCCTGTGACTTCCGTCGGGACTGTGCCCGGGGAGAAGACGAGGGCCAGCTGTGCAGTGAGTAGATGGGGCTGCCGCACCCACCCCACCCCACCCCACCCCGTGCCCCTACCCCCTCCTTCCCCCACCAAGCGAGGCACGCGAGCTTGAACGACCTCCTTTACCTTCAGTGCCACTTGTGTCCTCTCAGTGGCAACTTTCAAAAGCTACACACACAGTCTCCAAAAGACAGAGCTAAGACCCATGGTCTAGAAACAGTATATAATTAAGAACTAAGCAAGATCTTATAAGTTATGCTCTCAGCATCTTCATGCATAGAGAAAATGTGCAGACTAAAGCCCAACTCTAACATGACATGAGAAGCCCTTACGCCCAGACCTCCCTCACTTTTTAAGCCTTTCTTTCATCACCCACCCACCTGCCTCCCTCGTCCTCCCAACCATCCACCCACCCCAGCTCCAGCCGTATCAAACCACGCCTCAGCTCCCTCACACCTCCCTGGCTTTGTTTGTGTCCTATCCCTTCCCCAGAATGCCCTTTCCCATCTGAAGTCACATCTGCTCCTTCAAGACTCACCTCAAGAGTCAGTCCTTCTGGGAGGCCTCTTCTGACCATTCCCCACAAGTACAGTTGGTTCTTCTTCCTCTGGAACCACCCCCCCCAATTCATGCACCATAACATTCATTAATTACTATTTAACAGCTTTTTAAAGATATGATTTATAGACCATACAATTCATTCAAAGTGTACAATTTAGTGTAGTCACAACTGGGCAACCATCATCACAACCTAATTTGGGGACATTTTTATCACTCTAAAAAGAAGCCCCTCGAAATCTCTCCTCATTTCCCTGCAATCCCTTCTCCCCACCCCCATCACCCACCGTTAGCCCCAGGTAACCACTAACCTACTTCCTGTTTCTATTCATGGGCATTTCATATGAATGGAATCCTATGTGGTCTTTCGTGATTAACTTCTCCCACTCAGCATGATGTTTTTAGAGGCCCATCCGTGTTGCAGCGTACATCAGTACTGCATGCCTTTCTATCACCAAAAAATACGTCACTGCATGGCTCTTCCACATTTTGTTTATCCATTCAAAAATGGGTGGCATTTGGGTTGTTTCCACTTTTGGCTATGATGAAGAATGCTGCTGTGAACATTCATGTACAAGTTTTTATGCAGACAGATGTTTTCATTTCTCTTGGAAATGAAATTTCCTACCTAGGAGTAGAATTGCTGGGTCATGTGGTAACTCTATATTTAACGTTTTGAGGAACTTCCGAGCTGTTTTCCAAAATGGCTACACCATCTTCCATTCCCACCAGTAATGTGTAAGGGTTCCACTTTCTCCATATCCTTATCAAAACTTGCTATCATCTGTCTTTTTATGTTAGCCATCCTAGTGGGTGTGCATCTGTTACATTTCATGGAGGTGGTTTCCATGTCTCTCTCCCTCACTGTGGACAAAGGGGGCCTGGTCCTCTTCCCCAAACCAAGATCTCAGATGATTCCTGGTGCAGCATAGGTGCTCACTGACTCTCTGCTGACTAAAATGAATAAATGAGTTGGGAGACATGGGCTCCCCAGAGGAAGCAGGTTGCTGAGGTCTCACTGGGTTTAGGGGCAGAGTTAGACTCCCAGCCCAGTGCTCACTCCACTTGAAGACAGTGTTCTCAGCCGCTGCCTGGAGAGGAGTGTACATTCTAGGCGTTTTCTCCAGGGAAACCACCAACACTTATAGAACATATATGAAGTGAGCTGAAAAGTGCCTCAGATCCTGGAGCAGAGATGAGTAACACAGCATCCGTAGCGCTGAAAATCCAACACAGGGGCAGGGAGTGCAACAAAGGTGCCGTGGTTGGGGAAGGATGCAGCAGCCAGGGGTGCTGTGGGCCTTGGACAGCTGAGCGAATGCCCCTTCCCTCGGACACGCTGGCCCCAAGACGCTGTGGCCTGCCAAGTAGCCTTCAGAAGTTAACAATGTCCCCCAGGTCATTTGGAGGACAGATTTTCCCTTAGGGGAAGAAAGGTTTTACTTATTCCCTTTTAAATGAAGCCGTCAAGAAATCTATTTTTCAATTTGAAAATCGTCCTTTTTATACAAAACTTTCCAGTGAAGTTTTCCAATAATCTTGGAATAGTGGTTGTTTAGATAAAACTCAGTAAAGAGTTGCAGGTAAGCCCTTTGCTTGTTCCACGCTGTTCTGCTCCTGGCTTTCTCTCGGAGCTCTCACTACACACACGGACCAAGAGGAAGCCAGGCCCGCCCATGATGCCCCGGACAGGGGCCTGTGTGTGTCTCTCTAGTTATTTGTCTCTATAGCATTTGCAGCAGTGCCTCTGAGCTGTGTGACTTTGCTTTCACCTTTTTAAAAGTTTTGATACACACTTCCCAGCTGAGACACAGGTCAGGCAGTCCATGCCCTGAGTTACAGTTGGGAAAATGAAAGCACAGAGAAGGTAATTGATTTGTTCAGGGTCACACAGCATGTAGGGATTAGAGCTTTGAGCCTGCGGGATCCAGCCCATTACTGTGCACATTTTGAGGCTCGCCATTAATGGCTTTTCAGGGCCAACTCTAAGCTTGAGGGCAGCCTGGTTCCAGTAAGGAGGGCAGGCGCCCAGAGCCCAGAAGGCTTCTCAGCCACACTTGAAAAGCTGCTCTGCCCAGCTGTCAGAATGACCCCTCTGCCCTGAAGAACACCCCCCATGGAGTTCTTTGCTATAGAAATCAGTTGATAGAAGGGAAATTCAATTAGAAGGAGGGTTATTCTGATCTTTTTGTACTCTGATCTTGGTAGTACTCTCAGTAAATATTCTTTTCCTTTTTTGGCCACCCCATTCTCTCTGTCATTTTTGCTGTTTTCCCTACCACACTGGCTGATGTTGATTCTGGAAACCATCCCCATGAAAATAACAACAACAATGATAGTAACAGCTAACATTTATTGAGCGTTTTCTATATGCCGGGAGCTGCTCCAAACACTCTTCATTTCACCCTCGCAGCGATCTTGTGTGATGCTATTATACCCATCTTACAGATGAGGAGCCTGGAGTCCATGATCAGACTGTTAGCCAGTGGCTGAGCAGTGATTCAGATCCAGTCTGATTCCAAAGCCCATGCTCTGAATCTCTGCAAGCCAGACTCACTTGTTTCATGAGTTTCCAGCAGTTTCCAGCACAGCCCTCACTACATATCCACCCAGGAAGATGGGGCCAGGAAAAGGCAGGGAGGGTCCAGGGCTCTTCTGGGGGATAATCAGCTCATTCGTCTCCAACCTCTAGGCCTCGCTTTTCTCATTTCTAATACGAATTGGAACACAGTGCCCGCTGATGTGCTGATGCCTGTGATGCATTACGGACGATGCTCTTAAAGCTCACCTTGTCCTTCCCAGGTGGTCTGGAACCTGTTAGAACATTTTCTCTGAGCAGTGGTCACTTTAAGCCTGTTGGGGATGTCCATGTCTTCTAAGGAACCCCCATGAGGGTCACTAATCTCGAGCCAGAGTGTTCAACCAAGCCCTGCCATGGTTGGAATTTGGAGGGGAAAAGTAGGTTATATCCTGTCAACTCCCAGCCTCAACTCCCCACACTTTCCCCAGAAGGAATTACACACACACACTAGAGCTTCATTCAGATTATCAGACTCAACCTAGAGGGACATTTCTGGCTGGGATGAGTAGGGAACCTGACATGGAGGTGGCACTGCCCTTGTCCTTCTCCACCCAATCATGAACATGTCCGTTCACACACCATCCTCCAAACCCACACATCATACACTGTACCCTCGCTCTCTAATTGCCAGTCCACGTTTACATCCCAGGATGCTGTAACTCACTGAAGGGTGTCTTCAGGGTTCCCTGTGTGTCCTGAGCAACAGCCTCGATGGCATATGGTGCCCCAGAAAAGCGTCAGGTGGCCCCGCTTCATCCCTTGGATGGGTCATTGACTCACGTGGTGTTGCAGGCAGCTCACTCCCCCTCCACATACTCAATAATTTCATCGGTTTGGTGGGGTTACTCTTCCTGTCAGGCAAAAACAGTTTTTTTAAAGTTTATTTCTTTATTGTAAAATAAAACATGTTGGTTGTAAAACATTTGGAAAATCAAAAAAGTACACAGGAGAAAATAACTACTGCCCATAATCCTCCTCTCAGACATTCAGAAATAACCATCAGATTTTGATATATTTCTTCTAGCATTTTTCCCCTGACTCTATATTTCCAAGGAAATGTATAACCCATATTCATCAAACATGTGAACAGAGTTGTCACACAGGAAGGAGAAGAAGTAGTGTCATTTGGCCTGGAGTTTATAGTTGGCAGTTCCTGCAGCTGCTGCTGAGGTCACATCTCTGTGACTCGACCAATCTGTCTCTCTTAGAGTGGAATCAGGTGTCATAATTGCCAAATGTTGCGGGAATGATTGACCCACACACAGCCGATTTGGCCATCGAGCCAACAAAATCACTGGCTGCAGCCCAAGAAGAGGGTGGGTTAGAGCACCACTTCTCAGACAGTAAGGTACAAAGGAGTCACCTGCAGAGCATTAAAAATGCAGATTCTGATTCAGTGGGTGAGGGGTAGGGAGGAGAGACCTGAGATTCTGCATGTCTAACAGTTTCACAGGTGATACAAATGTGTCTGGTCCCCAGACCACATTTTGAGTGGCAAAAGGTTAGGGGACTGAACCCACTCCCATTTCATTCAGCAGATTAGTACTGAGGTCCTACAATGTGTCAAGCACTGAGTACGTGATCAAAGGAGGTGACACCTTAGACTCGACGCTGGGCATCAACACTGCTCAGCAGTGGACTTCACAGCAATTTCCCCAGCCCAGCCTGATCCGCCAAGGGCTTGGTGCTGGCGCCTGCCCCCCAGCTTCCTCAGGACTGGCTTCTTGCTGAGCACGTGCCCTAATGTGCTTACAGTGGTGGAAATCCTCTCAGCACCCCCACTGACACTTCAAGGTTTTAATTGTCACATCAATTGCCCGTCGACCTAACTGTTTTTGCCTACCTCATCTCCTTTTATTCAGTCTTCCAAAAAGAAAGGGGCTTCCAGTCCCAGCTCACCCTGGATCGTATGCCAGGACAAGGATGGGCTTCCAGAAGGTGGAGAATGCCAATGGCTTTCCTCACTCCTGTCCCAGTGGAAGGCATAGATATTTCCAGAGAGGCAGCTGAGGGACTTATCTCCGGTCCCTAGGGCAGTGTTGGCAGTTTCAGCCCATCCCCTGATGAACTTCCCTGTCCCAGTATGAATGATCACTAATGATGCCACCACCACTCTCTATTTGCTCAGCTCTGTTTACTCCCTTACTTTGTCCTCAAAACAGCCCTGTGAAATATACACGAATCTTACTTCACTGAGGGAGCTGAGGCTGAGGAAGCAAGTGACTTACCTAAGGTCACACAGCAGGAAGTGGTGAGGGTAGGACCAGAGCCCAGGTGTATGGTGCTGGTGAGGTCCCTACGCCCATAAGTCAGGCTAAGTTCTCTGCCTCCATGTCCTAGAAGAGTAAGCTTAGCCCTGCCTCCTCCTTCTACGAGGAGCCCATTGCCTGCTGGACTCTTCCATCATGGTCTTTGGTTTAAAGCACATGTGTGAAGGACATTTTGTGGAAGGTCACTTCCAGCTACCAGTTAGTTTTTGCTAAAGAAGTGAATGTGAGATCCCTTGAGGGGTGCATAAAAAATAAAATAGAAAGATCTCCTTAGCTTTTGGATTTTTAATCAGAGGAACATGCAGGGCTTGGGGGGAGGGGATGATTTCTTCAGGGGGGTATAAATGGGAAGAGATGCTCAAAGTCAGTGACAGCCTGTTTTAATTTATAATTCTGCCTCTGTGTGAAATGCACAGAGAATCGGGGGGAAATGAGTAATAATTCACTAAGGTGCTGTCACAGCCAGGAAGCGTTAGGGCCTCTTTGTCAGCCTGCTGCTGCCAAGAAGGCTGAGACAGAGGAAGGACACTAGGAGCAGTGGGTCTGGCTCAAGAGCTCCGGTATGAAGACGGGCCTGCCCAGGGCTGTTGGGTGCTCTCAGGGTAACCCGAAATGACCCACTAGCTCCTTGGGGCTGAAAGCCTTCTCTGCATCCATTCTCTGAGTAAGCTGGAGCAAGTGAACTCTCCCTACCCCTCTTCTCCTGTCCTCCTCCCTCTGTGGGCAGTGGGGAAATATATGGTCTCTAGAGCTGACTGTGGGCTCTTTAATGGGACCTGAGGTCAGCCTTATGGAGAGAAAAGCATAACAGGACCCTTTATGCTGAGCCAACAGATGATATAAAGAGGCCCCTGGGGCTGGGATTGCTTAGTCAGGATAGGCTAAGTTATGCTGCAGTAATAAACCATCCCCAGATTTCAGTGGCTTAACGTAACATTTATGGTACCTGTCCACTGAGGGTCGGGGGAGGAGAGGCTTCTACCCCACGGGATCTCTCCTGCTGGCAGAAGCACTACCATCATGCAGCAGTGCCCAGGAACGAGAACTCTCCTTGTCCACTTCAGCAGGAGAAAAGAGAGACTGAAAATTACACCCAGGCTTTTCACAGCCTCAATCCAGAGGAGACGCACATCACTTCCACTCACATGTCATTGGCCAGAACTAGCCATGTGGCTTCGCTTAATGGCAAGGGGGTTGGGAAAGAAAGGGGCGCAAACAGATAGTTTTGAGCAATATGTGTCTCTGCAGACAGGGGTGATTTGAGGGACCCAAACCAACCAACTCCCAGCCAACACTCCCACTGCCACCACCACCTTCTTATCATTGTGCCGACCATTAGAAATGGATTTCCGTGAGTTACACACTGGCTTTCCTAGGGTCATGTTCATGGTGGATCTGTATAAAGAGCACAGAATTTAGAAGCAGGAGAGATGGGTTCAAATGCCAGCTGGGTTACCCGTTGGCTGTGTGACCTTGGTCAGGTTGCTTAACATCTCTGAGCCTCTGCTTTTCATATATAAAACCAGGGTAACAATACCCCATGCTGTGAAGTTATTATTTTCTGAAGATCAGAAAACTGTAAAGCAGCACGTGTACAAGTTAGGGATTGGGCTTCTCCTCACTATAAGCATCATTAGACATTGAGGGTCTGGCTGGGGAGCTGCTATTAACGAGGATGGTCGTGCCTGTCTAACTTTACTTGATGTTGGCATGTTTTGCCTTTAGCAGTCCTGCAAATGACCGTGCCCCTGTGCTCTCCCTGCAGGTAAACTCCCTGCTGGCTTTTACTGCAACTTCGAGGATGGCTTCTGTGGCTGGACCCAAAACCCACTGTCACCCCACAAGCTCCAGTGGCAAGTCAGGACCTTAAAGGATGCCCGGTTCCAGGACCACCAAGGTACTGCCCCCTCATCCCTTCCCTGGCCCCTTTCACCTGGCCAGATGACAGACTTGGGGCACCATCCCAGAGCCGCTGGATCTGCCCCCACCTGCCCTGGGGTGCTCCCACACAATTCCCTCTTCACACCCTCGTGGGCATTAGAATGATTAAACCAAGCCAAGGCTGCCGTCACCTTTTGATCCTTAAGATGAGAACTTTGATAAAGGATTAGCTGAAAGATAAGAATAACAACAGCAATAACAATCTATTAAGTCAACAGTGTCTGTTGAAAGCTACTGTGTATCAGCACAGAATTCCTTGAGGGACGAGGAAGACGACAGCCCTCTTTATGCCTGGGAAGGCTGAGACTCAGGGAGGCCCTGGTGTCATTTGCCCCAGGACTGTGCCTGGGAACCTTGCCCCATATCTAGATCATTCCCTGTGGCCCACCTTCCTCAGCCACACCCCCCGCTCCCACTTCCAGCTGAAACTGGCAGCTCCCACCCTCCCCTTATTATAGCCCAGCCTCTCACAGCCCTGGCTTGACTGCCAGAGGAGCAGAGGGCCTCCACACACCCAAGAGATGCCACCCACGCTGGGCAGGGCTGACGCCACACCTGGAGGTACTTGGCCCGGACGTGGGATCAGAGGAGGTCTGTGAGGCCGGCGTATCTCCAAGAGCTGGGCTGCTGAAGAGGCCAGACCATCCAGCCATGGGCCTATCCCTGGTCTGTACACAATGGCTAGGCCAGAGCAGGCCCTGGGGCCCACCTCTCTGCAGGATGGAGGGGGTCTCTTTCCCCTCCTCTGTATTTACCTGCCCTTTGTGGAGCTCAAGTCTCTTGTACCAAAATTCCTGTCTTTCCAAGCAAAGATCATACACCCTACAGATTCCTTTAAGAATGAATACTCATGATAAACGTGAGAGAGGACAATGTCCAGATCGGCCACTGAGGATCTCAGAGCCCGCGTAGTTATGGCTTTGGTCCCTGGAGCTGGCTGTGTCTAGTGAGTTGGCTTTGGGCCCCATTAGAAAGGAGGCTGAGTTATTGCACCGGGGGAGTGCTGCAGGGCCCTCCTAGATGTGGAGGCCAAGAGGTCCTGCTTCTCCTCCCGGCCTCTCAACCGTTCTGCCTCATCCTCAGCACCCTGTCTGTAGGAGCAGAGAAGAGAAACAGCTCAAAGCCAGACATAATCTTCACACGTCTGCTCGGATAGTCCCTGACAGCCCCCACAGCAAGCAGACGTCCAGCTCTGTCGAATCCCTCTAGCGACAGGGCTCTCACTGCCTCCGAAAGTAGCCCTTTCTGTTGCTGAACAGCTCAGAATCGAGCACCAATTTTCGTCCTCGAGGTGAGCCCCACCCCTGTGTAAATTCTACTCACCGATCATGATTTCTGTCTCCTGGAGCCCCACAGAACTCAACTATGCCCTCTCCCGCAAAGGCAGCCCTTCGGTTATTCGAAGACAACCACTGTGACCTACCCGCCGCGAAAGGCCTTTCCTCTCCCTGGTCACGTAACCCCAGCCCCTGGATCTTTCCTCGAGGATGGGCAGGGTGCTTTCTAAGATTCCTGGCCTGTCCTAGTTACTCTATACTGGACCCACCTGAATGTGTTACTTGGTGGTAACTCTACAGACTTTGCTGAGAGACAGAGAAAACTTGAAATGAATGACTGAAGTCCTACCTGGGGTTCTGTGAGGCCCCTAAAAAGTCATGGGTTCACTGTGGCCCCATCTCCATAGCATCTACCATAGACAGACTGCTCCTAGAGATTTGCACATGCTTCTCCCCACCGCCATGTGGCTCCTGTTCTACCAGGTTTTTCAGGCAGGTCTGTGCTTAGAAAACTGTAATTGAGTCTTCCTGGTCAGGGCATGGGGAGCAGGATGACCTGGGCTCCAGAGAGGGGAGAAGACAGTGACGGTTTAGAGGCCACTAGAGGGCAAAGCGCTGGCATGGCTGGAAACAAGGGGGCAGGTGTGGGCCTGGGGGAGTGCAGCACGCTTCAGGCTGCTCCTGGGCTGTGGGCTGAAACTGATGACCTTGGGAGATCAGCGATGCAGTAGCCCAGGTGTATGGTGCTGGGATGTCGCAGGCCATTTGGAATGAAGACCTTTGCACGAGCCAAGTTTTGTAGACAGTGATAAACAGGCGTCTTACCCATTGGAGGAGGCAGAAAACAATGTCCTCAGAGATGTCCCGAGGCTAGAGAACTCTGGACGCTGCCGAGCCCGTTAACCCTGCACCCCGAGGCCCTTCGGTGCAAGAGGACGGTGCATTTCTGACTCTTTTCCTCTCTTCCCAGGCCACGCCCTGTTGCTCAGCACCACTGACGCCCCCACCTCTGAAAGTGCTACAGTGACCAGCGCTACGTTTCCCGCACCGATAAAGAACTCTCCGTGCGAGGCAAGTCTCAGTGTTCCTCTAGTTCTCTGCCTTCTCCTCCCCCATCTGGGCACTTCTAGATGAGCCCACACAGATGAGCTAAGTAGCCTGATGGTCGGGCTGCTGGTTCCTGTGGGAGGGCAAGAGGGCCATTTGTGCCAAATTCTAGGCAGACAGTACCCACCAACGTGGTAAAGTCCCATCTGCAGAGACTTTTACCTTAAACACCAGACTCAGCTGCACTAAACTGTTTGCAGTAGGACCTTGATTTAAGCAAAACCAAAAAATAGTTCCAAGGCATAACAGGGTATGGTGACGGCGACTTTCTACAGAATCCTTTTTAAAAATGTCAATCTCTTATAATACATTTCAAATTTTACAGAGCATCGATACATCAACTTACATACATTTCACTAAGGCATCAATGGCATTTAATGAGGTACTTCCAGAGCCACTTACCCAAACTGTTCATGTAGCTGTTACCCCTTTAGTGTGAGGACTGAGAGACTGGTGCCATAATTCTTAGCACAAGGTCACATTCCCTAGGGACCAGGAGGTGTGCTTAGACCCCAACAGGACCCAGTGACTAAGCTCGTGGATTCTGGAATCAACTACCTGAGCCTGAGCCACATTCCATCAGTGATTGGCCATACAATTTGTTTTATCAGTTCATAACCTCTCCGGGCCTTGGTTTCCCCACCTGGAAGGTAGAGACAATAAGAGTGCCTACCCCAAGGAGGTGAGGCTTAAATAGGTTAATATACGTAAAGCGCTTATCACAGGGTCTGGCACAAAGTAAGTACTACAATAGTTAACCAACAGTGTCTGGTACCCTGTATAAATATGCAAAGGAGAATGGGGGAGGAGGAAGAGGACTTTAGCCAAAACCCTGACTCCATGCTCTGGGAAAGCCCGGCCCTGCCTGAGTGTCTTTGCACTCGCCCCAGGCACTGCGTCAACACCTTGCACGTAGTGGAACGCCATCACAGAGTTTAGATTTGGTCCACCCTCTCTGGAAACTCACAGGAGAAATTCCTTTCTGGCTTCATTTCAGGAATAGCTCTGTGCCCTCTGAGCAATTTGTTTCCTTTCAAGTTGTGGCATTTTGAAACTGACCAGATTCTCATCCCCTCTCCCACTGCTAGCAATCCCAGGCAAGCAGGGCTTTCACCAACAGGGGTGCAGGAAAGAGGCTTCCTCTGCTTAGGGATGCAGGCAAATTCAAGCCCTCCTGGCTTTTTGTGAAATAAAAATCACAGACATAAAACAAAGGAGAATGGAAAAGATGTATCAATGATTTTTGTTTTAATCAGGAAAACGGTCAAATTAAAGATGAGGCTTTAACCTTAAGCAAGTAGAGGTTCGTGATGGGCAGTTTGTAGCAGCCTCACTCCGGGTTCGATTTTATAACTCAACATTTGCCCCATCTTCCTCATCCTCTCCCAGTTCATGTTATCTGACTAGATTTTACGTATCTCCGTGAGCCACCTTAAAGCCTTCCTGGAAGAAGTCAGAGCACAAATATGTAGATGCATTATGTTAAATTGTATTTGAGAAACCAGCTTTCTGGTGCAGATGGTGGAATTACTCAGTCGTTGATATTTCTCAGGGGCCTCAGGGCAGCACCTAGAAAGGGAGGCTTCTTAAGAGGAATTCTAAATGAGAGAGTTGGTTGGCCCATCTGAGAAGTGAGGGGGACCCTTAAAAACATTTCATCTTTAAACTTATTCTTCACTAGATTTAATGTGAGCCTAATTTCAGAAAAAGAAATGTCAAGGTAAAAATGATATTTTTCTAATACTTCATCATTTCTCTAATAACATTTGGGTTGATCAATAACTTAAACAGGTGTTTTGTTTTACTGGCCCATTTTATTATTCCTCCAGTCACATTTGCTCTAGGCTGTTTCTGCTATTTTCTGCCCTTTTCCAGAACTTGGCTCAGCACGAGGATGGAAGGGAAGGCAGTGAGTCCATTCTGCTCTCAGCTCACAGTTATTTCGCATTCAGGTTTTCAGACCATTCATCTCAGGCTGATGGGTCTTTGAAGTCCCAATGTTGGGGGAAATGTTTTCATCAGAAAAATAAATGGCCAAAATAGAAATATGCATTTCCAGGTTTGTAAGCCGTGCCATCTATTTCACTTGAATCCTAAATGCAGAAGCCAGGAAGTTGATGTTTGTCTCTCAGGTTGGCTGAACGTCAGTGACAGGGAAATGGATGTTGCATTGCTGTGTGGGACTGCGTGAGGTTAACCCCCCAATCCTGAAGATGCCTCCACTGGCTGTAGGGCCCCAGTGCAGGAAAGTGGGCACTGGATAGAGCCATGAGTGAAGGTCTCTGATGAGGGTCAGGCCCACGGGGACAGGCGGCTGGCTGAGCTGAGCTCCAGGCTGACACCCGCCCCTGAGCATCTTCTCTAAACCCTAACAGTCCTGGTCCACGACCGCCAGGAAGTTGAGGTAATGCAGAATAGCTCAAAATACTCCAAGAAACACCACAATCATCAGTGGATTCCATAGGGGAACTGGAGTCCCCTTCAATACATTTCCTTGAAAATCTAGCTACAAGCTAACGAGTAGGACTATGTTTCTCCAGTTGCAGTCACTTGGAAAATATGACAAATGCAGATTCTTGGGTCCCACCCCAGACTTCCCGAATGACATTGCTAGTGGGGGCCCAGGAATCTGCATTTTCAAACCCCACTCTTGGTGATTTGGAGACACACAGAAACTTAAGAGTGACTGGCCATAGGCGTCCTTGCTGGTTGTGACCGAAGTTCACTCTGAGCCCATGCTGAGGGTTATTCTCCATTACCTGGGGCACCAAAGAATGCGATGTAATTTGCCTTTTAGAAAGGTGAGTCCGAGAAGAAGTTAGCATTGACAGGGTGGGGGACGTAGGTGGTGGAGACAGAAGGGGCTGGGAGAGCACCCCTCAGAACCCACGTGGAGCCAGGTCAGGTGCCCCCAATGATGGAGACACAGCCAGGGCGTGTCTTTGTGCCAGCCAGCTTCCAGGGTATTTCAGAAGCGTGCCAGCTCTGGCCTCCTCCCTGCAGCCACTGCAGCCGCTGCAGCCAGCCGCCTCTCTCCGCCGCCTGGCCTTGGTGGTGCCGCTGCCTCCTCCATCGCTCTGCACACTTGCACGCGGGGCATGAATATTTAAAGACCTCTGCCCAGCCCTGCCCACCCACCGACCCACAAGCTCTTCTCTGCGGGAAAATGAGGAGCCACTTACCATATATTCAGATTTTATTTTATTTTTATTTTTATTTTGCTGAGCTCCAGTTCAAATAATTAAAGTTGCCACTGGGGAGGGGAGCCTTGCGGTGGCTTTCATGTGCTCGCTTGCTGTTAAGAACTGCTCGCCTCCGCTGTGGCTGGAAGACACACTGGGATGTGTCTAGCGTTGCAGCTGCTGGTAATAAAAAGGACGGGAGAGTGGCAGGGGCTGTCTCCGTCCCTCCCCCTGCCTTTCACACATCCTAGAAGCCTGAATGTCTCAACAAGCCCCGTGTGGTTTGAAATTCTATTCTATTTGAATAGCCTGCCTGTGACTAGAATATTTTAAACCATGTTCTCAGGACAGAACAAGGCTTCAAGGGAAAAAAGTAGGCTTTCCTCAATCTCTTTTCCCCTCTAAACCATGGAAGTAGTTTTCCTTCTATGTGCTGCAGAAATGAAAGCGACCCACGAAGTGGGACGTGACCCACTTAATTTGTGGTGACACCTAGGGCAGGCCAGTTCTCAGCTACTGGTTTTCTGACCTTGCCGAAGCCTCAGCCACCTCTGTCCTCTCCCTACACACATGTGCAAACATGCAGACACGCACACACTGAGGCTGGAACACACCTGGGCCTTTCTGTCTCTGGCATCAGCCCTGTAGTGATAAAAGCTTTTATTAGCTGCTGGGAGCTGCTGAGATCAGGGCAGAAGGTGACCAGTGGGGCTCCTCCGTATCGGCATGGGCTATCTGGCCTTCAGGGAAGGAGACCTCCACTCTGTGTCATTAAAACCAGCAAATGTGGCCAGTGGATCGTGGGAGAGGAGCCTGGCATCAGGAATTGCCTTCTGCCACCCATTAAATTCTGCTCAAAGCCCCCCTGAGAAGGAGCCCCTTATGGCAGACAGGGTCCCCAAGGCTGGAGGCCAGGGAGTTTTTCAGCAAAATGCTCTCTGGTTGATGTTGTAAGGTTTTCAGGCTGCTGGTGATCATCCCTGGACACAGGGCCTGTCCTTTCCCAGGGACTTGGCTGGTGGGGCATTCTCTAGCATCACTGTAACGCACAGTGAGTGTCCTGGCTGTGTGAACGGGGCTTAGTCAAGCTGGCCTCACTGCCTCGGCTTGGGTAGACAAACAGGACTTCCGGGTAGGAAGAAGAGAGGAACTTTGTGACTCCTGTGCTTGAACAGTTTATTAAACTCCATGGCAAAACTCCCCCCTTGGAAAGGCAAGAAAAGGAGACTGAGAGTAATAATAATTACTAGAGGATGGCTTGAGGTAGAGGGAAAAACAAACCTGAAGGGCTCTTCCTTTGTCAGCCCCACCAAACCCTCCGCAAACAGGGGCTCGAGATGCTGAGGCTATTCTGTGCAGCTCACTTTCTGGAGTAGATCCTGTGTGTCAGGGGCTGCCTCGCCCGTGATCTGGGTCAGGGTGCCTGCAGAGCTGCCCAGGGGCTGGAGCAGCCCGTCTCCGCAGGACATGAAAGAACGGTACCCAGAGATGCACAGCCAGGACATACAAACTCAAGATCAAACGCTGGCCTTATGACTCCGCGCCTCATGCTCTGTCACAATGTCCTGCCCCTGCCGGGGGCAGGTGGTACCTTCTCAGCTTCCGGGGAGTTGATGTGGGCCTCAGAAGCATCCCTGAGGCCTGGCACGGCGCTCACCTAACCCAGAGCCCTCACCCTGCCTCACGGGAGATTCCTCATCTCCAGAGGCGGGAAGGAATTCATACCAACCACTTTGCAGCAGAGAAGCTACCCAATTCGCCTCTGGTCAAGCTGGGACTAGTCGCTGGGTCCAATTCCTGAGCAACAGGGGCCACTGCCAGTCACCTGCGGGCCTCAAATGTTGTTTGTGACTTGTGTGTGCACTGTTCTCAGCCCCAAGTGCTCTCACTTATTTTAGCAAATCAGGAAGGAGAAGCTCTTCCAAGAGGCCTTGTGAACTTGATCCTGAATGAGGTTGTCGTTTCCTACATCCATTCTGCCTTCTGCATAGAACATGGGCCCACGTGGGGAGAAGGAAATTTTACCCTTCCCCTCTCCCTACTCACCACCCTCCCCTGTGTCTCCGCTGAGTGCTGACTGGTAGAAGAACAAGCAGTTTCTTCTAGAGTCCACCTAGGACTGCCTCTGCCCTTCTGTGGCCAGGCAGAGCTGCACAAACACTTCACGGTGGCTGTAGAAACCCTCATTGTAAATAGTCAGGGCTCAGTGCCAAACTAGGGGTGTTTCTGGGGCAACACCATCCCTCGGTCCCCTCCCATGAGCCTTAGCACCTTTGCACAGTATTTGAGGACTAGATATCCAACTCCCATCTCCTCTAACACTGTGACATCCACTGCATAACAGAATGTTCACCAACTCATGAGCAAGTCCTGCTCATCTTTGGACAGTTCCAGGTTTCAGTGTTTGCCTAAATCAAGAGCAAATCCAGCTAGGCTTGCCAGGGCTTGTTTTTGCACCCTCTGCTCTCTGCGTCCCTCCTCTTCCTGCTTTGAGGAGCCTTGAATAAGCAGGGACAGAACTCGATGCTAGCTACACAACATCCAGCTGGGTTGTCCATCTCTGCCCAGAACATCATGGTGGACCCAGCAGGAAGCACAGTGCCCCTCTGGCTCCTGTGGGATGATGCTGACATCTGAAGCAAGTCAGAGCAGCATGGTGGCCCCAAGCAGCTGCCTACACCCTGCCCCACGGCCCAGCCACCATGATATCTCCCGTGTCCAGAGGAACCCAGCTGGTCATTCGGGGTTGGGACAAAAGGAACATCACTGAGGCAGTGTGGTGTGGTGGGAGGAGCAGCACCTTGAGGTCACGCAGACCTTGGTGGAATCCTGCCACCTTCTAGCAGGATGACCTAGTGCAAATCACCTCACTCTTTTCAGCTTCTGTATCCTCTGCAGGGCTGTTGGGAGAAACAAGTAGATGAGGTAGAAAAGTGCCCAGCCCAGATCCGGACACATAGTAGATGTTTAATAAGTGTGGTTTCTGCTCCTCCACTGCTACTATTACTATTATATTATCTGACTTTTGTGATGATTCCAAGATCAAAGGCTGGAGCCTGCCCTATCCAGGATCCTGAAGCTGGAGAATTTGGTAAGGGGCAGAACCCTCAGGACAAGAAATGTGGCAGCTGCCAGCATGGGATCAGAAAGGCAGCATGGAACGTGGCTGGGTTGGATGGGCACGCAGATGCCTGGAGGGAGGAAAGGCCACAGAGGGTCCTCACTCAGGCGGTGAGCCAGCAAGTATTTATTTCAAACCCACCATGTGACCAGCCGTGCGGGAGACAGACCACAGGAATCTGGGATCTTTTTAGAATGTTTATTCAGCAGAAAAGAACACTTATTTTCAGTATGACAGTTCCTGGTCTCCAAGTTACTTATGAATCACTTGGCTATGTTACATTAAAAAGCAAGCCAAATTTCTTAACTAGAGCCCTCAAACACCCTAAATCTTTGTACTCCTAGGAAAAAGAAACTTTCCCTTCGTCCAGGCCTAAGGGAGGGAGCCTTAATAACTGTAAAGTAACTAAAGAAGTACAGTAGCCCCTCTGTATCAATGGAGGATATGTTCCAAGACCCCCAGCAGAGGCCTGAAACCTCGGGTAGTACTGAACCCTGTGTACACTATGTTTTATCCTGTACTAACAGGTGGGTAGTGTATACAGCATGGATACACTGGCCAAAAGGATGATTCATGTCCCAGGAGAGTCAGAGCAGGTCAGCACAAGATTCCATCATTTCGTTCTGCTACTCAGAACAGTGCAGAATTTAAAACTTATGAATTGTTTATTTCTGGAATTTTCCATTTAATATTTTTGGACTGCAGTTGATCTTAGGTAACTAAAACTACAGAAAGTGAAACCTCTGATAAGGGAACGATTGTATTTTTAAAAATAGTGATCCCCTCCCGTGTGGCTGGCACTGTGCTAAGCCTTGCATTATCTCATTACCAAAACAGACTTGTGAAGAATTGTTACCCCCATTTACTGATGCGAACTTGGGGCTTCAAGAGCTTAAGTGACTTGCTAGTCACCCTCACTAGTTAGAGGCAGAGCCAGGATCCAACACAGGTCTGTCCAACTCCAAAGCCAGTCCTGCAAACACTCTAAGGTCACTGGGCTTTACTTCGGTCACCTGAGTTTGAGTCCCAGCCCTGCCACGTCATGAGCTGTAAGACCTCATCAGTCAGTCTCCCTAATTGGGAATAAAAATGCCTGTGTTCCTTGCTGTGAGGATCAGATGAACATACAAAAACTCTTTGTAATCTCTACGATATTTTATGAATGGCAACAATTATCTTTATCCCTCTTCTTACTCTGCATAGGTGTGAAGAAGTCACTGCTGACCAATTCAGACAGGATACGTTCGTATTTCTCCTCTGGGTCGATTAGAAACATGCAGACAGCTTGGGGGCATTATGTTGCACAATGCCTAGCGTTAGCACTGGGGTCATGCCCAGTTAACCTGCTTCATCATAATTAATTAATTAATTGTGCAGACTCTCAGGTGTGAGCACAACCGTGGTCCAGGATACGTGCAAACAAGGAGACTCCTCATCGTTTCTCAAAGACCCAACAAATATGGCCCTGCTGAGACTTAGAGCCAAAATAATTCTTACCTCAGTACCTAGAGCTGGGAAGCCACTGGAACCTAGCATTCTGTCACCACTTACGGAGATGTGGTGGACGCTGCCAGAACACATGCTAATAGGCTAAAGTAATCAACAGCCATTGTAATTACAGTCGGACATAATTAATTTAATACCTTTGAGTCATTCAAAATTAATACTCAGCCATTACATGATGAAACTGAGGCATAGAAGAATTACTGTCAAGGCTCACAGGTGTGAATAAAATCCTTCTGGGCACTTGGAAGAGACTTGGGTCCCATTCCAAATCCACCTGTTAATCATACACCCTTGTGGCTCCCACTAGGTGAACATTATAACACGTTCATATGGCCCATATGCATGGGGCCAACCTGCTGACAGCACACTCTCCCCAGAAGTCAGGGAATAAATACTCCCCTGGTGGCTATGGGCCCTACAGATACTCATGCGCCTGGAGTCCATTCTCTTTCTGATGGCTGTTCGTGAAGGTTATAAGAATTTCATTTCATTGAGTCGATGCTGTTCCCCAGCTAAAGGATTTCAAAGCTATTTCTCAGCATCGTCTCCATCACCCACAGAGAAACTGAGGCACAGAGGAGGTTGTCTGCCCAAGATCACCTCATTACAACGTAACTCAAAAAAATATTGTTTTCTTCCCACAAGACTGGAAAGATAATTCCCTAGGGAACCTGGAAGATAAAACACTGGACTGAAATTCTTAATACAGCATCCATCATCCTGTCCTATTCCATTTTTTGTGAGCTATTTATCTCTAACGTTGTTCCCTGCCTGCTTTTTCCAATACAGGAGGAAGGAACAAACATTGATAAACGTATTTGGAAAGCTGGGCACTGGGGTCACATAATCTTATTAAAGTCTCCTAATGACCCTATAAGGAGAGTACAGTTGGCCCCATTTCACAGATGAAGACTGAGGCCCTGAGATATTATGTCATAAATAAAGACAGAAATGCCCTTTTTGATTCCAAAGCCACAGCATGACCCCACCTCATTCCCCAGAAGCTCCCACCTTCCCTTGGTCTTCCTTGCAAAGCCCACACTTCAGGCAAGAGAACCTGATCCTCCACAAAGTGGTGAAAAGATGGCACTCTCTTCTTCCACGTTCCAATGATATCAGAATCCTCCCTTGATGCCTTTTTTAATATAGCGTTTATTGTTTTTTGTGATTGCAAAAGTGCTCTACATTCATTGTAGAACATTAGGAAAATATAAAGAAGAAAACTGAAATTGCCACAGTCTCACCATCCAAAGATAACCCCTGTTACCATGTTTGTACATTTCTGTCCAGACAGAGGAATGTAAATTTGAGCAGAGGGATAGATAAAGGGTTTATACAAATTTGGTACCATACCATATAAGCATTTTGTGCCTTCTTTCTTTACTTAATATTATATTTTCCTAGATCAATATTATTCTTCAGAAATATGCTTTTACCCTAAATTTATTGTTTTTGTTTTAGTTATCAAAAGTAATAGATGTTCATTGTAAAAAATTTAGAAAAAAGAGAAAAGACCAAAGAAGGGAAAAAAACACCAGTAACTTTACCAGGGATCCCTCAGTTAATATTTTTGTATATAATCTTCATTGCTTTCTTTGCTGTGTTTTTACAAAGGGGGCATGTGGATGTCTTTGGCTGGGTGTTCTCTGGCTTCAGTGTGATGCCTGAGAAAGAAGGAAAGACATGGGGTGCTATTTTCCGAAAGGATATCAATCTTTTAAGTCTCCTTCATGGCCAGGAATCCAGCCTCGCTTAACCTCCATCATTGCAAGTATTTCCCAGCATACTTTATTTGCTTGTTATCAGAAATCCACATCTGGCCTGCTTCTTGCTGAGTTGGGTTGATTTTTCATTAGGCTATTTATAGCTAGAGAGTTGGTGTTTATTTTTCCAGGTGAATTAGAAGATGGTGTACAAAACACTGGGTTCTGCAGCAAGTCAATACTCTCAGTTAAAATTAATAAGACCACATTGAAGTCAAGGAACTCTTAAAATTACAAGTTCAACAAAGGGGGAAAGGAGAGGGCGGGAGGAATTGGGAGATTGGGATTGACATATATATACTATTTATACTATGTATAAAACAGATAACTAATGAGAACATACTGTATAGCACAGGGAACTCTACTTAATGCACTGTGGTGACCTGAATGGAAAGGAAATAGGAAAAAGAGGGAATATATGTATATATATAGTTGATTCATTTTGCTGTACAGTAGAAACTAACACAGCATTGTAAAGCAACTGTACTCCAATAAAAATTAATTTTAAAAAATAAAATAAAATAAAATAAAATTACAAGTTCACACCCAGAATTACAGCCCTGTTGCATCTTAGATTGGGAAGAAGCTTTAACTTCCATTCAAAGCTTGGATGTCCTTGACAACATCCCCAATCCTGACCATCCAGTGACTGCTGGATGACCCCCCCCCTCCCAGTGTGGGGAATATCAAGGGAGTACCCACCCCACCCCCCACAAACAAGCTCATCTCTGAGTATCTGCATCCATTCTTGGTTTTGTCTCTACTGCTGGAATTCACGTACCCCTTCAGAAATTCAAGGAAACATAGCACCTCCCCCTCATAGCATTTCCTGTATCTGGGGGTGCTGCACGCTAATGGACATTATTTGATACCATTGAGTCTCTCTTGTCCAACATCAGCCTAAATTCCATGCTGATTTTTTTTATGGGTTCAAGAGAATCTTGTGAAATTGCCACAAGGTATGCATAGCAAACATGGGGCATATTCTAGACATAAAATTGCAGTAATTACCTCTGGAGGAGGAAAGGGCCATAAGAGAAATGATAGCATTAGGCCTAGCCACAACGCAGCTCCTGCTTTACATACAGAACTTTAATTAATAAAATGACAAACACTAGTAGCACGTAATTGGAAAGTCTATTGGGCTCCACCAAGAGGGAGGGAAAAAAGGCCCGGAAAGGGCCGGCTGGAGCCAGAAGATGTAATTGCTGGTGGCGTGCTCCTGGCCTTGTCTCTTTTCACTTGTCTCACTTGCTGTCTGCATGTGAAAGAGTTTATTAGTCAAAAGCTGTCACTTATAACCTGTATCTATTAGAATGGGTCTGGAAAGAATCAAAAATTTTATTGTTACAGGTCCCAACAAGCGTTACTTCCCATAAATGTTATGTAGGATTTGTATAATATTTCCCATATTTGTGTGAATACCCTTGTGATGCACACACACACACACACACACACATACACACACACACACACACACACACACATTTTTGACTATTAATTGTCTGGCAGAGGAAGAAACAAAGGTTGGAAATGGTTTAAAATCCACTATCTCCGTAATTCCCCCAATATGAAGATATTTCTGTGATAAGATCTTGTTAAAATATAAATTGTGATTCAGCAGGTCTAGGGTAGGGCCTGAGACCCTACATTTCTAACAAACTCCCAGGTCACACTAGCACTGCTGGTCCACAGACCACACTTTGAACAACAAGGATCTAGAAAACCTTCACAATTCACACTCAAAGATTTAAGTATTGCCACATTATGTTACATGTGTATCACACTATAGATACAGTAGAAAGAACATAGAACCTAGTGTGGAATCCAGGTCTGCAGCATATGGGCTTAGTGACCAGGCATGATTGACTTAACCTCTCTAAGCTTTAGATTCCACATCTGAGAAATGGGTACGATAATACTTACAGGAAGGGATGTTGTGAGTGTAAAATGAGACAGCATACGTACGAGTGCCTGGTACAGCTCTCTAATATTCAATAAAAAGTCAATTAACGAATGCTTTATCTTATAGGCTACCCAGAAAGAAATTGGTCTTATTAAAATCAAACTCCAAGAGTGCTTTTCACCAGCTCTGGTTACCTGAACTTGACTGTCAAGATCAAACCAGGTCTACCTGATTTGAGTATCCATATATAATGATATCAAAAGGGTCACTTAACGTAGGACAATATGAGGAAAATGGAAGACTTTGAAAAGGACTTGAGCCTTCCATCTTCTGGGAATCACATATAGTTGCTCTATACACTTAGATACAAGTAATTAATAAGTGATATTCTGTAAGAACTGACATCTGTCCTCCAGTTCTTCTATTTAAGAAATTGGGGAGGACCTTACCCTGTAGGTCCAAGATGATCATTCTGGTCCCATTTGCATCCTCCGATCATCCCTGCTCACCCTCAGCCCACCCTCATCTCACTCTCAAGGTCATTCTCAGTCTTTCCCCGGAGTGATGTGGCAGCCACATGAAGACCCTCTGCTGAGAACTGTGTCCTCCCCTACTGCAGGAAAAACACTCCTTCTACACCTTAATAATGGTGGGCACATTGTAAGCCATTTTTTAGCTATTTAAGAATTGCCTCTTACTCAAAGTCCTAGATGAAAAATGGACCCCTCACTGAGAAGGCTGGGCTGCTTCCTGCACTAAATAGTCCCATCTCCCCAGTGGTCTCAGCCGAGGCTGCACTTTAGAATCACCTGGAGAGATTTGAATAACTGCCAATGCCCAGGATCTATGCAAGGCCAATTAAATCAGAATCTCTGGGGGTGGAGCCCAGATGTAGGTAGTCCTGAAAGCTCCCCAGATAATTCTAATCAGCAGCTCAGGTTGAAAACCACAGGTTTAACCATTTCATTCACAATATGTGAGCTCTACTTTCACGTTTTTTATTTCACTCAATCTTTATAACCACCTTTTAAGGCCAGCAGGGAAGGTATGTTATTATCACGTTTGTCTGTAAGAAAATAGAGGTTCAGAAGGGCTAAGTGATTGACTTAAAGTCATACAGTTAATTATTTTTGGCCTTGGAGTACAAACTCCAAGTTATCCCATTGTCAACAGGCAAGAAAATACGGTTAGTCTGACAAGCCACTGGAGAATGAATGTTGATATGAAGAGCAGTTGCTTCTGGTATCTTCTGGAAAGAACATGGAATGAGTCATAGGAGCACAGGGGCAAGGCCCCAGAGGCTTCTCTCTAGTTCCATGCTTCTCTGTAGATTTTGATGCAGTAGGTCTGGAGTCAGGCCAGAGATTCTCTATCTCTAACAAGTTCCCAGGTAACATGGATGACACCAGCCTGAAGAGCACCCCTTGAGTAGCAAAGCACTGACTAACTCTTAGAGGCAGAATCTGGAATCACTGGGGATAAGTACAGGTGAGAAATGGTTAAGACTGTAGGTTCCGCACTGCCTGTATCTTGAGAAAGAACAGCATCTGCCTGAATGTATCAACTTACCACTCAGTGGATGAAAAAAATAAATGGCCAGAAAACATGCTTTGTGCTGTCACTGGCTGCCAGTAGGCAACCTTATTCCAAATGTTTTGCATCTGTTTCTAGAACTAGACTTTGCTGAAACTCAGACAGGGCATGCCTTGGCTTGAGTTTGGCTATAGATATGTGTTTTCTAAATAGTAATACTGTAAGATTAAAGTTAATTTTTAATTCTCCTATTTTTCCATAGCACTAAACAATTGGATCATGTGACCATCTTGACCCAAGTCCTGACTATCTCATGTCAAGTGTCTTGACTTGACTTTTTTATGTCTTATGTCTTCACTGTCAAGTGGCTCTGATTACTTTCCCTTTTGCTATACTCAGCACAATTGCAATCACTCATTTAATTTCAGACTTCCTGAATAGACGATAAGCTCCTTGAGGGAGGGGAAGGTGGGCATAATATGCAGCACAAAGTAGGTGTGCAATAAATATTGGCTGAATCAAGGGATGGTCAGCTCTCTCAAGGATACCAAGAGGGATGCCATCTTTAGCACCATCCCTTGGCAGCCAGCCCAGTTCTCTCTTGTCCAGGCTTAATTGTCATAAAATATAGTGCAGGAAGATGGAGAAAGCTCAGCAGTCACTGGTCTATGGCCCCATGTCTATAAGACAGGACTATATCTCACCAACATGCTCATGCCACTAGCAAAATCTACTTCAAATGCACTTTGCAAAGAGGAGCTGAGAGCTATGCAATTTTGACTACAGCCAGTTGGCTGTGAAGTGGGTAGACCCTCCCCCCTTTCCTGGAGCCTGACCCCTGGGATGCAGGAAAATCCTAAGGAGCTTTACAGGATGCAGAGTTGGTTTCTGTCCCTGAGGGGGTACCTGGTAAAGAGGAGGGTCTTCCTGTATATGTATACATTTTTGTTTCTTCTGACATTGATCAGCTCCTACCATGTGCCTACCCTTGACAATTACTGGGAATTAAAGGTGAATAAGACTGTCCTTGCCTTGAAGGAACTTGTGGCCCAAGGGGGTTGAGGGTAGGGAGGGAAGACACAGCAGCAGAGCTACACGCCGTGATGGTCCCACCAGCCTCAGTTATAAGATTTCAGACAAGGGGGATGTCATTTCTGTGACAGATGATAAGAAATGTCTCCATGAACCAAAAAAGAAAAATTTGTTTTCTAAGTGGCAAGAAGGAAAGAGCAGGTAGAAGAAATGGAAGGATCAAAAGCACAGAAGCAGAAAAATGCAAGGCAGGTGCAAATCTGGCACGTGGACCTGTGGGGGAATCTAGGAACCCACATTCATTGAGCCCCACACGTGGACTCCTGGGTGAAAACGCTGCCGGATCCCACTATTTACTTGGTCTCTCTAAGGTAATACAGACCTAAAGTCACTTTAAAACCTGAAACACAGGCATATTTAGAAATCAAAATTCGCATCCCATCAAAACTTCCATCTTGCTCAAAGTCAGGGCTTCTTCCTTTCCCCTCCCCCACCACTCTTGCCCTGTTGCAGATGAAAAGCCTGAAATCAGGGAGAGGGTGTTCATTGATCTCTTTCTTCTTCACCCAACTTTCTTCCACTTCTTGCTATCTTCTGGCCCTTCAAGATTTTAAGTGCGGGGAAGGAGAAGAGGTAAGGGGAACAGGGAAGCTCTTATTTGGTCCAGACTGTTGTGGTGATCTGCATTGGTATTCTCCAGATGTGACAAGTATTTAAGCCTTACTGTTTCTCACAGGGGCACTTTTGTGATTTCTTTGGAGATCTACCTTTTTCCCAGTCCCTCCACTATGGCTTGGAATCTTTTGCCTTGACTAGGGCATATGTGTCTCCATTCTAGGGGGTCACTTACTCCTTCTTCTGCCCTTGGGCATCTCAGGATACCTGCAGCTTCCTTCTGCTGCATTCTATTTACCCCTCCAAGTAGCCCTCTCAGGCAAGATCTAAAATGACTGACATGGGCTCCTTTGTACACAGCTCACTCTAATATAGTCTATGTGCAGCCCTCATGCATTTCTTTTTGCCCCAGCAAACTCTGGGAGTGCAGGCCATCCAAAATTGTCACTTTGCCTTTGTTCTGCCATCAGAGCAGCTAACCACCTCTTGTTCATACTTTAGATTTTCCCAGGTGAGAGATAGACACTAATCCACTGTGCTCCCAAATTGCAGGGGGTAAATATCGAGTACTTGATGTGGCAGCACTAAAACCACTCTTTTTTTTTAAGAACTTTTATTGAGATACAGTTGATATACAATGAACTGCATATATTTAAAGTGTACGATTTAATTTTTTTTCTTATTAGTAATGTATATATGGCTATCCCAATCTCCCAATTCATCCCCCCGCAACCCTCCCCGCTTTTCCCACTTGGTGTCCATACGTTTGTTCTCTACATCTGTGTCTCTGTTTCTGCCTTGCGAGCCGGTTGATTTGTACCATTTTTCTATAATCCACATATATGTGTTAATATACGATATTTGTTTTTCTCTTTCTGACTCACTTCACTCTGTATGACAGTCTCTAGGTCCATTCACGTCTCTACAAATGTCCCAGTTTCATTCCTTTTTACAGCTGAGTAATATTCCATTGTATATATGTACCATATCTTTTTTATCCATTCATCTGTCGATGGACATTTAGGTTGCTTCCATGTCCTGGCTATTGTAAATAGTGCTGCAATGAACATTGTGGTACATGTGTCTTTTTGAATTATGGTGTTCTCTGGTTATATGCCCAGGAGTGGGATTACTGGGTCATATGGTAACTCTATTTTTAGGTTTGCAAGGAACCTCCATACTGTTCTCCATAGTGGCTGTATCAATTTACATTCCCACCAACAGTGCAAGAGCATTCCCTTTTCTCCACATCCTCTCCAGCATTTACTGTTTGTAGATTTTCTGATGGTGCCCATTCTAACCGGTGTGTGGTGATACCTCATTGTAGTTTTGATTTGCATTTCTCTAATAATTAGTGATGTTGAGCAGCTTTTCATGTGCCTCTTGGCCATCCGTATGTCTTCTTTGGAGAAATGCCTATTTAGGTCTACTGCCCATTTTTTGATTGGGTTGTTTGTTTTTTTGATATTGAGCTGCATGAACTGTTTATATATTTTGGAGATTAATCCTTTGTCTGTGGATTCGTTTGCAAATATTTTCTCCCATTCTAAGGGTTGTCTTTTCGTCTTGTTTATAGCTTCCTTTGCTGTGCAGAAGCTTTGAAGTTTCATTAGGTCCCATTTATTTATTTTTGTTTTTATTTCCATTACTCTAGGGGGTGGATCAAAAAAGATCTTGCTGTGATTTATGTCGAAGACTGTTCTTCCTATGTTTTCCTCTAGGAGTTTTGTAGTGTCTGGCCTTACATTTAAGCCTTTAATCCATTTTGAGTTTATTTTTGTGTATGGTGTTAGGGAATGTTCTAATTTCATTCTTTTACATGTAGCTGTCCAGTTTTCCCAGCACCACTTATTCAAGAGGCTGTCTTTTCTTCATTGTATATCCTTGGCTCCTTTGTCATAGATTAGTTGACCATAGTTTATCTCTGGGCTTTCTATCCTGTTCCATTGATCTATATTTCTGTGTTTGTGCCAGTACCGTGCTGTCTTGATCACTGTAGCCTTATAGTATACTTTGAAGTCAGGAAGCCTGATTCCACCAACTCCGTCTTTCCCTCTCAAGATTGCTTTGGCTATTTGGGTCTTTTGTGTTTCCATACAAATTGTAAAATTTCTTGTAAAACCACTCTCTCTTGAGTTGGGATGAAGAAGGAGCCTTCTTCGCAAGACGGTGAAGTGAGGTGATACACCAAAATCACCTTCATGATACACCAAAAGCATCTTCCAAAAACTCTCTCCTAATAGTCAACCACTAACTTTTTTAATATCCAAAGTATGATTGAGGGATTGAGAACTGTGTACCCTGTTTTCATCTACCTCTGTTGAAAGGCCTGTATCTCGTTATGCTGTCAGACTTTCCACTGAAATATAATATCTATTGCCTCAGTGCTTCAAACAAAATTCCTTTTTAATATTTTGTTCTACTATTTGTTACTTCATTTAATTGTCCCTGTAAACTTTTAAGGTAAATAAAACAATTCCCATCTTAGAGACTAGAGAACTGAGTTTCAAATTTGCCAGAGTGACAGGAACAAGTTTTGAATCCGGATCTTTCAGACTCTAGAGCTCTTAGACAATCCTAGGGGGATACACGTGGCTCAGCTAAAGGACTCGATAAATATCTATTGAATGACTAGAAAGTTGATTTGCCTAGATTATAGAGGAATGTGAATGGCTTGATATTAATTGGTAGGGACTAAGAAACCATTGAAGAGTCACAGATAGTGGTGATAAACAGGGAAATGTGACAGAGATGTACAAAAGAATTTAGAATGGATAGGGAGAGGCACTTTTGGAGGCCATGGAAAGAGAACAAAGAATAGGTTACAGAACAGTGGTCCCAGACTTTTTGGCACCAGGGATCGGTTTCATAGAAGACAATTTTTCCAAGGACGGGTGGGGGTGGGGAATGGTTCAGGCAGTAATGCAAGCAATGGGGAGCGATGGGGAGCAACAGATGAAGCTTCACTAGCTCACCCGCCACTCACCTCCTGCTGTGCAGCCCAGGTCCTAACAGGCTGAAAACTGGGACCAGTCCATGGCCCAAGGGTTGGGGACCCCTGTGATAGAGGACGTGGTGAATGTTACTTTAGAGTAACGAGGATAGGAGCCAGGTTGAAGGAATTAAAGAGAGAACGGAGAACGAGGAAATAGAAGCAGTGATTACATACTAGTTATCCAAGACGTTAACATCTGAGTGGAGGTACAGAAATAGGTTGCAAGCCAGAGGAGCTAGCAGGATCAAATAAAGGATATTTTTCCATGATAAGTGAAACCTGATCTTGTTTGTAAACAGAGGAACCAGAGAGTAGAGAGACTCCGAAGGTGCTGAAGAAAGGAAGAGCGGTTTATTGAGAGACCAAGGATGGGGTAGCAGGGTGGAATGAGAAGGGGTTAACTCAGAGGAAAGTGAAGGGCACATCTTGCTCTAAGACAGGAAGGGAAGAGAGAAGGTGGATAAATACGAGGGTGAGTCAACAATTATCCGCACTCTGGCTGTAGAATTTATTTTAATTAACTTTCAGAAGAGACAGATACATCATTTTTCAACATAATCTCCTTGCTTTTCGATATACTCTGTCCATCTGTCAACAAGCTTTCATATTCCCTCATTAAGAAATGTTTTAGGCTGAGCTGTGAGCCACGAATGCACCACTGTCTTCACTTCTTCACCAGGAGTGAATCTTCATCCTCTTAGGGCTGCTTTCAGGGGACCAAACAAGTGAAAGTCCGATGGAGCAAGATCAGGACTATAGGGAGGATGCTTTAACACCTCAAAACAACGTTTTTGCAGAATGTCGACACTGTGGGCAGAAGTGTGAGGATGTGCACACCCTCAGACCACAAAAAACGAATCACTGCACGCTGCTCTTCTTTCGTGAAAATCACAAGTGGGGCATCCCTTTTTGCTTGCACCTCAGTTACAAATGAACTGATGTAACACGTTCACACCTGCACAGCAGTGGCTGGGGAGACAGTAGCCTTGAGTGGAAAGCGCTGATAAGATAGTGCAGCCAACAGAAGTTTTAATATAACCAGAGTACGGATAATTTTTGACTCACCCTTGTACGTACTTATGCTGTGGGAATGAAAAAGAGGTTGAAGGAGATTGCACCTGATACAGTAAATCTTTGTCAGTAAAGTAGGAATTAAAATAATGGATCAGGAGTTGGGCACTAGGAGGTGACAGCATCAGTGTCTGAGAAAGAGTTCGAAACACCCATTGTGCTATGTGTGTTGAGAAACCAACTGTAGAAATCACCAGTGGATGAATAAGTACCACAAACCATCCAGGACACTGAGGTTCAACAGTCCAAGTCAGCAATATTCTGTGGCCAAGGGAGCACAAGGAGAAAAAAGCACGTGGCAAGCATCATCGCAAACTGGGCGCTGCAGGGCAATGAGCTGAGGGCTAAGAGGCCTTGGTTACCAAAAGTAGCATTAAAATTTCCAGTCATGGCATCCAGACTGCTCAAGAAAGCCAAGTGGAGCCAGTGAACGAATTTAACAGATTTGTGAAATTATCCCGGGACGTGCATTGGAGACAAGTATTTGCTACACTGGATTTGGGGAAATGCGAAAGGTATAAGTGAAGAGATTATGGTTATATAGACCAAGGTGGCCAGGCACAGGCTCTCAGAAGCAGAATAACACATGGGCATCCCAATGCCAGCAGTGGCCTTCTTAGTGAAGGGTTGGTCTGCAACAGAGCAGGAAGTCTTCTGCCTCAGTGCCTCATGATATGTCACCTCTGTGATCAAACTGTGAGTCAACCATGAGCTTAGAGACTGGGAGAAAAGGAGTAGTAATTTACGGAGAAGCATGTCTTCAGACAATGCGAATCAGAGGAAAGGTGACACCATAGCTGATGAAAACTCCAGGTTGCCATAGGACATATTTTATGCTCCTTTCTCTAATAGCCATTTTTATTATCAGGTTTGAACAGGAATATTTAGGGCAATGATATGCTGTAGTTGTCCTAAGTTTTAAATGTTGTTTATAGATTGCTTCTATCAAACATACAACCTCTATTATTTTAAACGCAAAGACCAGAGACCTTGTTTATAGTATATACTGCCTCTGGGCATGACTGTACTTAAACTTTCTGAGATAGATTAGTTATAATTCCCTTTCCTATGTCTTAGGGTACAATGCCATAGAAACCTCTAACAAAGACACAATGATAACATATAATTGTATGTTGCTTTAGGCTAAGTGTACACCCTTATTCTGAAAGATACCATATTAAAAGATCTTTGTAGGTAGATTCTTGTCTCACCTTTGCCCACCAATGGCCACAAGTATCAAGTCATAGGGTCTCCAGTTAGCTAACACATGACACGGTACCATTCAAATAAGATTATTACACGCTTTGGGGAAAGAACAAAAATCCATGATACCTAAATCACTAAAAGAAATTGAATCACAAAAGCACTTCCCAAGGTCACAAAGTGAATTGGGGCCATAGACAAGAATCTTTGGGTCCTCTTTAGGTAGTTCATTTAATACCCTATTGATCTTGATAGGCCCTTAGAGGCAGAATCTTGTGAATTTTAGGATGATGACATCAACCTGAACAAAGTTTTGAAATTGCCCATCAGTTTCCCCTCCCAGCTACTTGAACCTTGGTGAAAACCTCTTTGGGAGACAGTGAGTGAGATCAGGTTGTGGTTGACCAGCTCTCTTCACAGGGAAGCCCTCCACTGAATCTCCAGCAAAATCCTTGAGAATTCCAGGAAGGCAACCTACCGTTTCTTTTCAACAGTAACACTTCGTCCCTCTGGCTCTTCTCTCCCTTGCAGCTCCGAATGTCCTGGCTCATCCGTGGAGTCTTGCAGGGAAACGTCTCCTTGGTGCTGGTGGAGAACAAAACTGGAAAGGAACAAAGCAGAATGATCTGGCATGTTTCCACCATGGAAGGCTTGAGCCTGTGGCAGTGGACAGTGCTGCCTCTCCTCGATGTGGCCGACAGGTGGGCCTTTACCTATCCCCATCAGCCCCTTTTCCTCTATCAGCCAAAATGCAGAAGAGGGACTTGTCTTCCCTCCCTTCATTCTTTCTACCCAAGACACACATCCAGATACGCACATATACATGCGCACACACACGCTTCCTGCGGACTACAGAGAGCACTGAGTTTCTCTGAGGGACTTCCATACTAATGAGATGAGTATCTCTCACACCTTGACCTGGCCTGATTGGCCGCCTCCAGTATCTGTAGGAAAAAGTAAAACTAACAACTCATATGACCCCCAAATAATAATCAGGCTTTACATGTATACGGCATTTTCTCTTAATTAATGGATTTTGCCTTACTTATCCATTTAACATTCTATTTATTCCTTATTAACAACAAGAAAACCTGTGACATAGGTAGGACAGACCTTATGTATCCCCATCCCTGCCCTTTTACAAAGTTCTCCTTCACTGAGAACCAAAGTGGTCTACGGCCATACCACCCTGAACGTGCCCAATCTCATCTGATCTCGGAAGCTAAGCGGGGGTCGAGCCTGGTTTGCACTTGGGTGGGATCACCAAAAAGGTGACGCACCAGCAAGTTGGCATTGGAGTGAAGACTGGTGCTCAGTCCCCAAGGCAGGTGGATGAGAAATTCTTCAGTAAACAGGGGAGTGCTTCTACCAAAGGCCCTGATTCCTAGTTAGATCCTAGGACTAATGATCTTTGTAAACTTGAACTTCTCTGGACCTGTTTCCTCATCTTTAAACTGAGAGGGTTGAACTAGAAGATGGTTAACTCTGCGTGGCTCTGAAATGGAGCAGAAACTGCTCTGCTCAGCTGCCACTTGTCTCCCCAGGATGGCACCAGACTGCCACCTGCAGCTGGCCTGGAGCAAGCGGTGCCTGACCCGCAGAGCTGCTCACGTGATGCTCCACCATGTCACACTGAGCCCTTGATGGCTGGTACTGATCTGGTCCAGACCGAAATGGGGGAGGCGGAATCATTTATATAAATAGATCTGGAAGGGATCTTCAAGCCATCTTTAATAGACTACATGTCAAACCCCACGATCCAGAGCAGCCTCTGCATCCCACTCCCCACATACATTCAAATTGCCGTTCTAGTGGATCCTTCGAAAAATGAGGACAAAGGGCTTAAGGCAAAGTGGAGGGTGATGCCAGTTGGTGTGCAGCTTTGCAACTACATAGCTGGGTCTCAAACTCTTCATCCAGATTTCAAAGTCTGCTATTTCCAAAAGCTCACAACTCAAGCTCTGCCGTCATAGGAAGACGCCATCGGCCTCTGAGCACCAGCTTCCCACTCCTTCAGACGTGTGTGGGTTAAAGATCAAAGCACTTGAACATCCCAGGGCTCAGTGCTGCCCCCAGGACAAATGGATTTAATTAAAGTGGAGGAAGGGGCAGTGTGGGCTCCCTCACCATAAACTAGTCTTTTGTCCTTCGGGATTGTGGAGGCTGTGTGTAGGGGATGGGGAACAGGCAGTTTATGCCAGAGTCCTCCCTCCTGGGAGATACTAAATTAATTCAGATGAATCAAAAGGTTTTTTTCTCCTCAGTCCAGCAAGTTCTCTCTCTTTCATAGCGACTCCAGGGGATTTAAGGCAAGTAAGGTGTTGACTCTGTTCGCGCCCATCGGCTAGAGTTTTGTTTGAAGGAGACTTTGTTCTCAGCCTCCCTCCTCCCTGTTAAAGGCTATTTACCAGACTGACATTTCCAATATTGATACTGAGACCAAACTGTCCAGTGGGGATTCAGACAAAGGCCAGCTTGGTTGGATGATGCCTCGCGACCTAATAAATGTGCAATTACATGAGTGGCCCCATTCACCAGGAGCCTGCCCACCACTGACATTCTCTGATGTGGGATGCTGCTCTCCCCCGCTCCCTGGAGCTAGAGATGATATAGGAGGCATCAAGACCCAGAGGCAAGTGGAACTGCAGGAGAATGAGGCAGAGCAGCTTTCACCTGCTAAAATCCAACTAGACTGTGGATGCGACTGCTCCATAAAACTAAAGTAGAACTGTGGATGACAGAGCACAGGCTTTAGAATCAGAGAGCCCCAAGTGTACACACTCGCTCAGCCACTTACTAGTTGTGAGACCTCAGCCAATTACTGAACCTCTCTGGGCCTTGGCACCCACATCTTGCAAAATAAGTATAACATCAGTACAATTTTACGGGATTATTGCAAGACTAAATAAAATGACTGTCGAAAGCATCTATGTATAGTACATATCAGGGAATTTTATTTTCCACATCCTCCATCTCATCCCTTAGTTATGTGGCCTCAGATAATTTATTGAATAAATGGCAGAAATCACAACCACTGATCTTCCAAGTCAAGCCATATTCTATTAAACGGAGATAAAGAAGTCTACCTCGTAGGCCTGGAGAAGTAACGTGCTTGGTGAACTGCCTGGCTCACAGTAAATGCTTAGTCAGTAATAACTACTAATAATAACTAGGATATATTAATAATAATAATAATGTCTCCCTGCCTAATGCCTCAAAAGAGGCTAAGATGGCCAGTTTAGCAATAATAACCAGTCATGCAACCCTAAGATGGGGGTAAGTGCTCTTATGAGTTTGTGGCCATCAGTGCTCTGTAGACTTCTTACAAAAGGGAAGTACATTCTCCCTCTTACTTTCAGGGAGAGTGAGCTATAGCTGCCCAGATTGCCAGAAAATGAAAATGGGAGGATGGAGAAGGTAGAGGAAGGAAATAAATAAGGGAAAGAGAAAAAGAAAGTGGATAAGACAAAGATCAATTCCTTTGCTCCTGAACCTGAGGTAGGCGTTTGAGCAGCTCACCATCTGCCCACATTCCACGAAGTGTCATCAGGCAAGCCCTGGCTTCAGCTATTCAGCACCTGCTTCCTGGACAGCTCCCCAGCCAGGGGCCTTGAGAAGGCAAGGACTTCATTCCCCATGCTGTCCCAAATCACCTCTGCTCCCACGTTCCCCAACCTCCACACATTTCAAAGTTTTACAAGCAAGTTTATTAGGGCTTACAGATTAGCCCTAAAGAGCTCCCAGGCTCTAGACCCTCATCATGGCTCCTGGGCATTGCATGAAACTAGCCTCTGCCTAGACATGGGAATGGCAAGCTGTCTTGTCTCCTTGCCTCCCTTTTTTATCCCCACCCAATCCAGTCTACACAAGGAAGCTGGAATAAACTTTTTGAAATGTAAATCTAATCATTTCCCATTTTTAACATCCTTCTATGACTTCCGTAGTTTTTAGAGTGCCTTTCAATTTCCTTTAAAAAGATCTTCATTTAGGCCCACATAACCTCACCAGCCCCTTTTTATACCATTTTACTACTACTCTACCTGGTAACCTCACTGAACTTCTTTCAACTCAGCTGCACCATGATAAGTTCTTACTTCCAGACTTTTGCACCTGCCATTCTCTCCACATGCAGTGTTCTTCTGCCTTCTATCTCCCTGGCTACTACTCTTCCTTAACTTTTTTAAGAAGCCTCCCCAGACGCCTAGACTATATAGTATACCTACAACATAGTCTCATGGCTCTTGAGACACCCCTATAATAACTGGTCACTCTTTGCTCTCTGTTTTTTATTATCTGAATATACACACCAACAAGGCAGGAATCAGGTCTGTCTTATATTGCACTGTTTCCTGATCATCTAATTCCATACCTAACACATAGTATGGCCAATAAATGCATGTCGACAGAAGGAAGTATTGAGGGAAGTTGTATGTATTTTCAAATTCCAGCTGAAATAATTGAGAATTTCCTCCTCTGTTCAACCTGCATCTAACAAAACAGATAAAATCACATTATAAGAAATACTACTACACAGTGTTCTGTATATCAAAGCACTACCTGTGTCACATCAGATGAACCCAAACAGCATTTGTTACTCTTGTGACAAGGAATTCTCTTTAGAGACTTGCCTGGTACCTGTTCTTTCTTTGTCTCTGGACACTGTCCTGTCAGAATCACTTTGTAAGAAAGACTTTGATCTTAATTGTGTGCCCTGGTCCTTGTGAGTAGAGATCCAGAACTGGGCACTTGAGAGTAAAGAGCTCTGTTCAGATTGTTCCCACCATGTAGTAGTCCTTCTGTGAAGCCCCAGGGAATATGTCGTAGGTGTATAAAGGCTGCTGAGAGGGAGGCATTGATCCATGGAAGGATATTTCTTCTGCCCATTTACAAACAGGTAAAGCAATAGAAATAATGCCATAGTCTGTCATCATTATGAAATGATATTAACTTTACAACCTACTATAAATAGTAACAAGAAAAATCTCCAAGAGCAGTGCCCAAGATGTTTTGAGCAGTGGCAACACCCATGGAATACAGATCTGTGCTCTCAAGGTAATTTTGAAGGAGAGCACCAATTCAAATACTGGCTTGATGTGTGCTTAAAAGTTCTCTCGTTACTTTACATCCACCTCATATAACTGGTTTTCTCCATTCTCTCCCCATTTCATCAGCTTCTCCCCTTCCCCCGCCATTCAATTGCCACTCTTTCTGCTGGAATTAATTCTACCTTTTCTCAAAATGGAAGAAACGCAAGTTCTATCCCCTTATTCTAATTGCCAGTCTCTTGCAGGTACATACCCTCGTTTTCCTCTTTATGATTATATATCCTAGTAAATTAAGCACAATGCTCCCACACCATCCTAAGCTTTGACATGCTTACAGAGCAGAAGCAAGTGCTAAGTTCAGCTCATTACGAGATGGATTTGGAAACAGCATGGATCAAACCATGCCCCACAAATCACTGCCTTGTACAGCCAAATAGAAAGTACCTAACTCATCACACGTATGTAGGCTCTGTTCCCCAGCACTATCATTATAAAGGCCTTTAGCCGCACACTATACACACAGTCTAACAAGAAGAAAACGTTCTCTCTGGAGATATTTAGATTTCTGTTCCCTTTGCATCTTTTGTCCTAATAACAAGTGGTGTGCTTCACAAATGCATCTTTCAAATGGGATCAGTTAGACTGAGAGTTATGGCTTCATGTACTTAGACCAGAAACTCCACAGAGTCAAGATTTTTTCTCCTGTTCTATTCTTGTTTCTCATCCACAGAATCCCCCTTTTATATACACAATACTCTGTGTAGCATCTTCCATGATGACAAGGGCGTTAGAGGGACATTTTCATTACTTATTCTTACCTGAGTAGAGAAGTACTCTACTCAGTGAGTGAAAATTCAGAGTTGAAATCCAAAGATTTCCAATGAACCTTAGCTTGCAGGTCTAGGCACACCCCTGAAAAAGTTGTGTTTTAGTCACATTTTTGTAAATTGAATCACAGCTTCCTCATAGAGCCATGGACATCATAGATGATTAGAGCTAGCATTTGTTGAGTCCTCACTGTGTGACAGTCACTTTAACAAGTACTTAACATGTGTTATCTCATTTCATCCTTAAAATGGTCCTTTGGAGTAAGATACTATAATTAATCCCTTTTTTATAAGAGAAATCTGAGGTCTAAAGAGGTGAAATAATTTTCCCTTGATCCTGAGGCTAGTCTGCTTCATGTGTACATGTGTGAAGAAATGAATTCACAGTGCTTGGCATGTAGTTGAAAGCTTGGTAAATGGTAGCCATTACAATTAACAAAATATTTTGGTTTGGGTTTTTTTTTTAGGCCACACCTCTCACTCATTTTGAGTTAGTTTGCTTTACTTCATCCACCCCCTGAAATCCATCATCTTCATTCCCCACCACCAGCTCCTGCTAGAGACCTCGCCCCACCCAGCCCCACCCGGCCTGCCTTCTCTCGCACCTCCAGCCGAGCAGCATCACCAGCACAGGGAGATTCTCCCCTCTTCCTTCCAGGCCATTGTGCCCCCTCCTCACGTGCCTTTTCAAGTCACCGCTCTAGCATGCCTTCGACTATCCCTACTCCAAAACCAGAGCATACATTCTGATAGGCATCTTTTATTTGCAGATGTATTACTGTTCCATGTCTAACAAAAGCATACAAATAAATACATTTGCTTATACATTTAATAGAGGATAAAGTTCACTTCCATAAGGACTGACACAGAAAACTCAGGCCATCCCAGAAGAAGCCAGCAGAGGGTCAGGCCCTGCATGCATTCTTCACCTCTGCCTGTCTCCTCTTCCCCTAAAATTTCCATTTGTAACTGCTTTGCCTCCACCCCTCCTTCCCCAGGAGGAGGACACCTATGGGAGGATGTCACAACCTGCAACCCCCCACCCCCACCCCACCGCCCCAGCCAGTGCCTGCTGCCCTTCTGCTGGGCAGGCTGCTCCAACAGTCACAGCAGCTGCTAAACCTCCCTTCAGCTGCCCTCCCTCCGTGTTCTCTGCACCCACAGCAGCCATGTACCTCTCTTCCCCAGTGCTTTACTCCTTCACAATGTGAGGTGCCCACTCTGTCCCACACCTCTGAGTAACTAGGTGAGATGTCAGAAGCCTGAGGCACAGACGAGTTAGATCAAGGACCTACAGGCAGTTAAACATAGAGGCTCCTCCTTAGAGCGCCTGCTTCTATCTCCTTCCAAGTCACCTGAGAGCATCCCATGAAGATGCTCAGGTGTGAAATGGTACTAACAGCCAAAGTCATCCAGGTATCATGTGTTTATTTATCCAGCCAACACTTACTGCCTACCCAGTAAGAATGCCAGGTGATGGCCGTACCTAGACAACAACACAGCCCAGCCCTCTATTAGGAGAGGCTGGCAGGAAAACCAGTCCGTCGCATCACAGGGCAGTAAGGGCTGGGGATGGGGAGGCACTGAAAGCATGAACAGCGTGAGCCCCAGTAAAGCCACAACTGTTGGGGCTCCTCGCTTCCAAACAGGCTCCTCTCCAAGTAGCCAGTTTGGGGTTCTCCCTCTGCCAGATAAACCCACGCCAGCGGAAGCAGAGAGCGATGACTCTTGCCTGGGGTGGGCCTTGCTCCTTCTTTCCTAACAACAGAGACTCACTCAGGAGCAGCCCCACAGTCTCCAGAACCAGAGGCGGGGGCAGAGGGTGGGGAAGATCTCAAGGCTCAGCTTTCCCAGGGTGGCGCCAGCCCTGCCTGAGTCTGGCCGCCCTGGGTCCATTCCTACAGGGAAAACCCAGCCCCTCCAGGGCGCTCCTCACAGGCGCTGGAGAAGACAAAAGGTGCTCCCTGCCCCTAGCCAGCTGTGGCAGCACATGTCCCTTCCCCAACATTGGGCTGAATCCGTTTCTGAACTGAGAGAAGATGAGTGATGGGCTCCAGGGCAGTGTTAGGCCAAGCAGGGTGAATTGCGCTGACTAAACCCATCAAGTGCAAGGCTTTCCACAAGCAGCTTGGCCTTGATGACCTTACCTTCCCAGAGGGAGGCAGGAACTGGTATCCCAGATCACTAGACCTTGCTCCTTCAAATCCGTTCTGCCTCCCCAAGCGTGTCCCTTGTGCTGCAGTGGTGCAGAGCATGCGGGGCGGCGGGGGACCGGCGGGGGTGGCGTACGCTGCAGCCGCGAGGGAAGCTGTGCTCAGAGGCCTGCAGCCAGCCGAGGACTAACTGTACCCACCACCCCACCCCCAGGAGCAGGTTAGTCGTCCACCCAACCACGTCAGGTGCGTTGAACACACCTAGATAACTAGGCTTGTGCTACATGATATGGTAGTTGGGGTGCAACTACCTAGAGTAACATGAAACCTCCAGTCCTCAGGCTGAACAAAAAGAAATGTGTTTCTTACTCATGTGAAATCCAAAATGAGGGTGCCAGTTGGTGAGCAGCCTTCATCTGACCATCCAGAGATCCAGGCTCCTTCCCTCTGTGGTGCCAGCCCTTTCCCCAGTTTTGAAATCCTTTACCTTCAGACAGCCAATGAGGAAAGAGCACTGGGGGATTCTTGCATAACAAGATATTTATGAGTCATCCCTTCAGCTCCCTGTCCTTTGGCTCCAGCTCACTCACCTAACCACAACTAACTGCAGCAGGTGCTGGGGAATGTAGTCTAGCTGTGTGCCCAGAAATAAAGGCAAATACATTTGATGAAAAAAAAAAGTATGTGTGTGTGTGTGTGTGTGTGTGTGTGTGTGTGTGTGTGATGGTATAAGGCAAGGAATACAGCCCCATCTCTGGCATCTATCAGAGTGTCACAGAAGAATACTGATTCCTTATGTAGCTACGCTGAGCATTGATCAGTCTTCTCCCAGAACCCTCACAATTCAAGGCTGAAATCAATTCCAGGATCTATTCTAAGGTATGAATGTATCATTCCGCAAATGTTACAATGTAGCAAAACCTCACTTTCTCACTTTTAGTGAGATTCTCTCACTACATTTTTCCCGTCTATAAACAAACAAACAGGAAAAGGTATTTTGAAAAGACTTTAAACACGCAGGACAGCACAGGACAATGGTTTACAAAATCGGCTGAACATTCTGATCACCTAGAAAACTTGCTTTAATGCAGAGTCCTAGGCCCCACACACAGAGATTCTGATTTAGTAGATTGCATACTGGGCCCAAGAATAAAATTTTTTTAAGTTTCCTAAGTGACTATGAGGGTTGACCACATTTGGAAGTCACTGACATAAAATGTCAGATCCAGATGTCTTGTGGACCAGTCAGGGAATCAAATGACTGGAGAAGTGTCATTGGCTGTGACATTGTTAGCAAATGTATATTAAGCCCCCATGGAGCACAGAGGATGGAAAGAAGTGTATGACTCAGCCTCTTGCCGGGTCACAGGACCTGCGTGCTGTGGGGGACACGAGCACACACACTGAGGGGAAGACACTAACACACAGAGCGTTGTTCTGGGTCCAGCAGAGAGTGGCCCGTGTTCAGATGATGCAGTGACCTGCATGAGTCGTGGAGAAAATGGGCTTGTTATAAGCTGGACCTTGAGGAAAATTTAGGTCTTAGGGAAATGGGAAAGAGACAAGGACATTCCAGAGAAGACCGTCAGGATATGCAGAGGCTGGGAGACAGGAATGTTTTATGTGCATTCAAGAATAGCCAAGTAGGACTTCCCTGGTGGCACAGTGGTTAAGAATCCGCCTGCCAATGCAGGGGACATGGGTTCAATCCTTGGGCCGGGAAGATCCCATATGCCGTGGAGCAATTAAGCCCGTGCACCACAACTACTGAGCCCACACACCACAACTGCTGAAACCAGCACGCCTAGAGCCCATGCTCCACAACAAGAGAAGCCACCGCAATGAGAAGCCTGCCCACTGCAACAAAGAATAGCCCCCAGTCGCCGCAACTAGAGAAAAGCCCGTGCACAGCAACAAAGACCCAACGCAGCCAAAAATAAAATAAAGAAATAAATAAATAACTTAAAAAAAAAAAAAAAAAAAGAATAGCCCAGTAGGCTATGTCAGAGAATCCTGGGCAATCTCCTTGGAGAGGGTGGGTGTGGATTTTAGGTCAAGTATTTTGGACTCTGGGCTGCAGGGAATAGAGATCCATTGAGAGCACAGAGATGGGATGGAGGATGGGAAACCAGAGCTGGAAGACTGTTGGAGGCTCTTGTGAGGGACCAAACATGAAATTATCTGAGCCTCACAGTAGATCTCAGAAAGGGGAAGAGGAGGTAGAGGAGGAGCTACCTACCAAATGGCACATTGGCCCAGGACAGGCTTGGGTCTGGTCTCCAAGAAGAGGGGGAGAGAGCGGCTGGAGTCTCAGCAGTGCAGTGTGCAACCAGGCATTGATATATACAGATCAAACATTCATAACTCTGGAAGGATCTGGCCTTGCTTCTTTCTCAGAAAATATCCCAGATCATTGGAGCAAGGAGTAGATTAGCAATTCTGAGCTTTAAATCCTATTTCTAACACTGATTTACTGTGACATTTGGAACAAGTTGTTGCTTTTGATTGCTAAGTTCCCACAATCAAGAGTGCAAAGCAGTGAGACAGATCCAGCCGGTGAGCCTACTTCAAGAAGTAGTCGCTCAAAACGGCAGTAAGTGAACCCCTTTAGAATAACAGGATGTTCAGATCTGCTCGAGATTTTCTTGGTAATATCCACAGCTCAGTTTACAAGTCAACAGATGCATATGTTTTTCATAACTCTTAGTGCCTCTGAAAATGTAGCCCTGTGTTCTCAGCTCCTTCTCTCCCCAGGCACAAAGTCTGGAAATGAGGAGATACCTGGGCTGCTAATATTTGAAGCAAAGCAGCTAGATTTCCAGCTGCTCGATTGACTTCCCACCCACACCTTCAACCTGGCCCCCAACCCCACACCTCACTCCTGAGTAATTCTCCTCTCCACAGCACTACCATTCTTTTCTAGGCATTCAGTTCTTCAAAGTCTTTACTGACTTCTCTCACTGCCCAGATTCAATGTTTTCTCAGGTTGTGTAGACTCTAGCTCTATGGGGGCAGAACCAGTGGGGACTTTAGAAAGCTCGTGGTCAGTGAATAATATGAATTACAAGTCTATCCATATTCCTCAAGGTCAAGGTCCATGTCTTATGCATCACTATACTCCCAGCTACAGACACACTGCCTGACTTACAGGAGGTGCTCAGATCATCTTTGCTTGAAGGCAGAGGAGGAGACATGTAATTTATAATACTGCCCGAGGAAGTACAGATTTCTAATAAAAAATCATATAAAACAGGAACAACGAACTAGAACCTCCCATACGAAGAAAGGCTTCCACTATGAAAATATTCACGTTACTTTGATTTTAAAAAACCAGGATAGCACCTGACAAGTTTCAGTGACTTGCCCAGGGTCCCACCAAGTAGACAGCCTATTCTTCACCCTACTCTACCTTTTGAGACTCCGCCTCCACCAAGCAGAGAAGGCTGCTAATTCACCCTCATAAGAATATTTGTGTCAGGGAGACGGGAACCAGCAGCTACCCTTTCCCTGGATCTCCTCTCCATGGGGGGAGCCACCATCTCTGGCACCATCTGAGCCCTCCAAGCCACAGGCCAGCACAGCAGCAGGGGGTGGAGATGAGGCCAGTGGTGGAAATATCCGTGTGTCCTGAGAAACGCGGAGCGGGTGTCCCCATCTCTCTGAGATGAGTGGATATAGGCACTTTCTAGTTCTGGATGGCCCTCCAAGCCCCCACTGTCTCTGAGGGGCTGGTTATACTTCACCAATAGTATGGAGGACATAAGAGGCTAAAGGAGATTAAAGAATTTGGATGGTTGTGCAAGGGACAGCAAAAAAAAAAAGTGGCCTGGGAAGCGAGAGACCTGAGTTCTCATCTTCCCTCTGCTAGTCTCCCTGTGTGACCTGGCAAGTCAGATGCTCCCAGGAGGTCTCTGCCCTTCCTTCTTCGGCTCTCTTCTTATGCTGGTGCCCCTGGAGATAATCTAGCTTCAGTACCTTGGAAGGGGACATCCAGCCCAAGAAGCTCAGTCTCGTGTCCTCTCTCTCCCTCCCTCCCTTTCTCTTTCTCCCTCTCCCTTTCTCCCTCTCCCTGGGGAAAGTGCATTAATTCTCCTCCCTTGGGGCACTTGGCACACTCAAGCCTGTGGGGCATGTATTTTTGTGCACAGGTACCTCTTCTGATGGGCCAGGACTCCAGGAAGCAAGATCTCCCTTTCACCTTCCCCCTGAAAGCCTGGGGCCCAGGGAGAGCTCAATATACTGGACACAGAATGAGAGAATGAAAGAGCAAAATGGGAACTTGCTAGATAAAGGCTTCTCCCTGCTCTGTAGTCTGGCGGAACATGCTTGCAGTGGGCCTTTCCGATGGGTGACATGCCAGCGCAGAGGTGGGAACCAGATCCTTAAGTGTGGGCCTCCAAAATGAGCAGAGACAGCCAGTGCCTGGAAAGCTGCGACTGAGAATGTTGAAGAGTCTGAGCCGTTCTCCATGCTTGCTCAGCCAGACTGAAAATTCATTTTCTCCCCTATTCCACCCCAAAGGGCTCCCTTGCGGAAGCCAGATTCACTGTGAAAGATCTCTGCGGCCCTTGGCAGCCCTGGAATCGCTCTGTATTGACTTCCCCTCTCTGTTCTTGGTGTCATTGTGCCCAGAGGGGAGACACGTCAGGAGATGGTAAATTACTCTACAAGTAAGACCGCGGCGGGTGGGGGGGGTGGGCTCCCAACCGCTGAGTCTGGCCTTGAATGTCCAGCCCACCCCCAGTCTACTGTACCAGAGCCAAGGACTCCTAGTGTCAGGGCACATGCGCCTGGCCCTGGCCACACTGATCCTGGCCAGGGCTGGTCCCGGGCACCCAAAGCTGGCCATCAGTCCCTCCTCTCCCACCAGTAACTGAAGTCAATTACACAGATACTAGGATGGATGAAGCAGGGCTTTGTCATCCATACATTATTCTAATAGAAATGCACACAGCGACCCGAGCTTTGTGACAGTCCATTTTAGAAGACTTTTGCCGAGCAAATCAACTGCACGGTGAGAAACTGGAGAAAACATTTTTCCTCAGCAGTGTCTGCCAACCCTATCTTAAGCAGCCAGTGCCCAGGGAGCCCCAGCTGTGGAAAGGGATGTGGAACACTCCTGCCATCCAAGCCCACTAAATGGTCGACAGAGGCACCCGAGACACCGTGCCCATTCGTTAAATGCCTGTTGCCCAGCCCGGCCATTCTTTCTTCTCTCTCTCCAAAGCCTTCCTCTTCCCTCCATCCACATTCAGACACACACCTTTTCATCAACTACTTAAAATCGTTAGGTGAACTTAATTAGATTTGTCAGTCCCCAGGGCTGGCAGGGTGGCAAGTAAGGCATTATATTCACTGTCCATTAACAGTCTGTTGCCTGAAGGAGGTTGTGCATTTTCTGAGCTGTGCATGAGCTGCATCTGCATCTCCAAGGCAGAGATCTGCCCCATGAGTCTGGGAGGCCCTCAATGCCAAGGCCGCCCTGTGCAACCTGGCCCTCTGCCCCAATGGCCACTTCCCAGACCACCCCGCAGGTCAGTTTTCAACAGGCCTTTCTGTAAAGCTGAGCAAGACGGAATCAGGGGGTGTGTTCCTTATGCAAAGCCAGGCTCCAACTGAGATCTCTAGCCAAGTCTGTTTTAGCAACAAGCTCCAAACCCCACTGGCTGGGAAAAAAAGGGGGGAAAGGCAATAACTACCCAGGCAAACAAAAGTGTCTTCTTTAGAGAAAGAACTGAGCAGGTGTGAGCTGTGCAGGGGCAGGGACTGAAATCCCCACTGCTGAGGGCCAGACGGAGGGGTCTCAGCTGCCCTGTTCTGAAGTGGCACAGCTTGGTAAGGGCGCTGGACGAGCCCTGGAGAGCTGGCTCTTCCTTCTCCCTGAACAGGCTGCCCATGAGGAGGAGGAGTAAGGCTCTGCCAGCCGTGAGGCTCTGCTTTCTTTGCCCTCAGAGCTGAGGCTTTGGGGCAGCGCAGTAACCTGTGTGCTTGTTAGAACCACCTGGCCCCTGCCATCCTGGCAGTAATGTGGCACGGACCTTGCTTTCCCTCAGACCCCAAGCAATCCATGTGATGTATGTTAGAACTTTCCCTCAGTCCCAGAGCAGGCTGCCTGGTATGTGCTAAAACCCAAGACCTGAGGCCGTGGCTGACTATGGAGAGTGACTTGGTGTCTGCACTTTTGGGGGACTCAACAGCAAAAGGTAGTTAGACCAGAAAGACTCTGAGAGCCTTGAGGAAGTCTCTCCCATCTCCAGCAAGGAAAGGGCAAGCAGAGCCAGGAGCAAACTCTTCTTCCCCTGAAGTTCAGCCAAAGACGCACAACCAGGTACCATGCGAGGTAGAGAAGCCTGACTCTGGTGGCCCTGATGGCCGCCTGGTCTCTTGGCCAGTGCCCCACTGAAAGGAAGTTCCTAGCCAGGGTCTTCTGTCCCCGCCCTGCCCCATCACCCGCCATCCCCGGACCGCACTCCCAGGCTGTCTCTGCTTCACCCCTGCCCTGCCTGCTTCCCAGCATGACCCACCTTGGTCCCACCTGTCCCTTCCCTGCAGCCTCTGGAGTCTGGAGCATTTGGGGAAGGGGAAGTGTTGGCAGTGTGGCCTCCGGGGTGGACAGAGGCAGCATCGCATGTTTGCATCTTATTCGGCATCTGACTGAGTCTTCCCTGATTGTTATGAGTGTTCCTACTCAAAATATGTGCAATTCCCAGTGTCAATCAAACTCTTTTAAACAGCAGCTGCCAGTGCCGTTGCCTTGCAGAGCACTTTAGAAGCTCTTCTATTTAGAAACCATTCCAGCACCAGCTTGCATCATGCCATCCATGCTAAGAGGCCCAGTGGCTGGTTGAGAACTTTGCGGCTCTCATCTCTCAGTAATAGGAAGGAAGGCGAGAGAGGAGCAGGGAGAGCAGAGAGGGGAGGGGAGATGTCCATTTAGGGAAAGGACTCAACTGGGGGAAAACAGCCCCCTCCTCCCCACCTGATAGGCACACAGACATAATTTACTTGCTCAGGCACCCCAGGCCCTCCTGGAAGGTGCTCCCATGATGCAGCTCAGCACTGAAATCAGCGCCTGGCCCAGCCCCTTGGCCTATGGAGGACAGACCAGGAGGTGACAACCCAGAGTGGAGAATTGGAAAGGTGGAGAGCGGGACCCTTACCCACTGCTGTGCGGGAGCGTCGGGCAGCTTTGCCCCCCCGATGTTCCACCAGGGAACGTGATTCTTTCTAGTCAACCCCTCCAAGTAGCTCTGAGTACCTGTTTTCTTTCTGCCTGGGAGCAGTATCTCCCCAACCCTGGCAACTGCTGTAAAGAGAACAAGACAGCAATATTAGGACGCTTGTTTGCCACTTGAGAATCCCAGGTCTGGCTGTGTCTGAGGTTACACAGGCTCCAGCTGGGAGTTCATCTGTAGACCTTGTCCCCCTGGAGCTCCTGGGACACCATAGCTCTGACCTCACCAAGTCTCATGGAGAAACCTGATGCAGGTATGTGAGACATACGGGCCTGTCACCATCTTTACCTCCTTCCGCACCCCTCACACTGGAGCTGGAGGGGCCCTGTCCTGCTCTGACCAGTCCCCCGTTCCAGCTCCTCTCCTGCAGAAACCCTCTCCTCACTGCTCTCCATCCCCATGTCCACATCTTTGAGCCCTTTCCTTCCTTCAGAACCAACCTGAAGACCACCTCCTCTGTGAAGTGCTCCCCATCTCCCCAGCCTGGTGGAATTCCTCCTTCCTCTGAGCTCTCAGAGCATCTTACCTACACCTCTCATGTGGTATTCACCTCCTTCTAACTGATTCCGCACTGACATAGACACCCTTTGTCTCTCCACTAGTCAGCAAGCAACTGGAATGCAGCATTCCTGTCTGATTTCTTTTAGAATCACTTATAGGTCTAAAGTAGGACCCCATACACATACATGAGAGGTGTACATGAAGTGAAAATCCTTTCAATACGTGTTTATCGAGGTCATAATGAAAGATGCTCGGAGACATGGGCCAGCTGCCAACAGCTGGCTGGACAAGTCAGGTGGGTTTGTGTGCTGCCCTCCTGTCATGTACAGTCATCCAGCCCAGGTGTCCCAGAACAGGATTGAGGGATTCTCCACTGGGCACTCTTCTTTCCGCACCCAACCAACCACCAGCCCTCTTTACCAGTCTATCCTAATGGGGCATGTGGACCCCATCATGGGGAATGTGGCCTGAAGGGCACCTGTGGGGCTGGGAGTGAGTACAACAGATTCAGGCATTTCCTCTTGAAAATCACATCAGATTTGGGCCCTTTAATTGTGACTTTCCAACAAAAAGGAATATTTTTGATTGACTAGATTTCACAAGAAAAGTGAAGGCATAGACGGAGTTACTGAGTAGCTTGGTTAAGAATAATCGATCACAAACACACAATTTGGATAAAAGTTTGCTTTTGATTTCAAGTCTTTCCCACACAAGAGGCAGAAATTCTTCTCTGGTCCCAGCGTCTAACCCTTCTACGTGTGGGTCAGGTCATCCACGCATGGGCACGTTGGGGCTTCGGCCCCTGCGGCAGTTCACGCACTGACTAGAAAGCTTTGCTGCCCTCGCTGCACATCACGAGCAAACATTCTTTCTCCTCCTGTTTCTTTCCTATGTGCCTTTCCTCCCTCTGCTAAGGCTGTGTCCTGTGTTTGCTCTGCCCTCTCTGCCCCGCCGTCTGCACGCTGTCAGTCTCCCACTCCTGCCAACACTCCTGTTTTCTGCTCTTGCTACCCCACACTGCCAACTCTATTGTCTGAGTCACCTCTCCCCTTTTGTTCTACCAGCTTTTTCGAACTATAATTCACATACCATCAATTCGCCTGTTTTAAGTGTACACATCAATGACTTTTAGCAAATGTACAGAGTTGTGCAAAGAACACCACAATCCAGTTTCAGAATGTTTTCATCCTCCAAAAAAGAACTCTTGCATTGATTTACAGTTAGTACTGTTCCCATTCCCAGCCCTAGGCAACCGCTAATCTGCTTTCAATCTCTATAGATTTGCCTATTCTATACATTTCATATAAATGGAAAAATGTAGATGAATAGCATCAGGAGGTCTTTAATTATTGTCTGGCTTCTTTAACTTAGCATAACATTTTGAGGTCTGTCCATTTTATAGCCTGTAACCATGCCCATTTTTTTATATCAGGGAGTAGCATTCCATTGTATGGCTTCCCCATATGTGGTTTATCCAGTCACCAATTGATGGGCACAGGTTGATATTTTAACATCCACACCAGAGACAGTGCACGCGTCTGCAAGTCATCCTGGATTGAATTTCTGAAAGGTGGGAGAGAGTTTTTATGTTCTCAGGAAACTCACTTTTCGGCAAGACAGGGCTGGCTGACTGAAGTCTTCCAGGAGGATGATTTCCCAGGAAACAAATGAACCAAAGGTATTTTCTGTTTATCCCACTCTAAAGCCTTCCCTGGCCACAATCCCAGAACCTGACCCTCCAAGGCTATGAAAGAGATGGAAAGAAACAGTATCTCATAGGTTTACTGTTAACACTTACAGCCCACTCTGTGTTTCTTACAAACAGAGGTCTCATAGTGAAATCATTTAATATTTAACCATCAGTCGGGCACTACACAGACCAGCCCCAATCAGAACTGATACTGAACAAGACACTGCTTCCTCGAGACCACCCCACCACCCCCACCACCACCTTGCTTTGTGTGAGGAGTTAACCTTTCGGATGCTGGGTAATGAGGAATCCGGGGGGCTTCAGGCGCAGAGGCAAGCTGCCTGCTGCAATCAGTGCAGAGGACACACGGGCGACAGAAGCATCTCCATAGCTGAATAATGTCTTCAACCCCACCTTTGAGCACCAGCTGATATGAAGCCTAGCCCTTCTGCCCACCCTGCGCACCCAGAAAGCACAAGCAGTCTCCTCAGAGTATCAGGGAGTCCTGGTCTCAGGCCCTAAGCGCCAAACTCTATTAGCCTACGGAGCAGTCCCTCAGAAAGGGAAGTGCCCTGTGCTGGAGAAGTAGGGCGATGCTGACGGCTCCCCCCTCGTCCCCTCCCTGAGGTGAGAGGAGGCTGAGAACACCTACGGTCGCGAGCCGGGTCATCAGTGCACATTCGGCGTGTGCTGGACGTTGAATCCTAGGACGTGACCCACCCAGGGCATCCCTCACACACGCTCCTCTTGACACACGTACAGGTTCTGGCTGCAGATTGTTGCGTGGTGGGGACAAGGATCCAGAGCCACCGTGGCTTTCGACAATATCTCCATCAGCCTGGACTGCTACCTCACCAGTGAGTGCACCCTGGTCCCCGCAGCTGTGCCCCAGCCCAGACAGCCCCGGGCCTCAGCGTGCCGCCTAAACCCAAGCCCGTGATGTCTCCCCCCTTCCCCGGGGCATGCTCATCTCTCTCCCTTAAGCCAAGCCTCACTTAACGCGGCCCGTGGGGTCTTCTCTGTTCTAGTCAGTGGGGAGGACAAGATGCCGCAGGAGACAGCACCCACGTCAAGAAATCTGTTCGAGGGAAACCCAAACAAGGAGCCAAAACCCTGGGAAAACGCACCAAAAGAGAACACCATCTTTGACCCTACAGGTAAGGGTTCAACTTACATATCTGAGCAAAGTAATTTTTTGTTGCAAAAGGTAGAAGAAAGATAGGTGCTGTGATTGGGGTGGGGAGCTGTGTTTATAGAATAAAATAGTTGACCTTTAGGAAGAACATCACCGACACCCTGGCTACTGGGCTGCAAAAGGAAGCTGTTTGGTTGTCCTGTTCCCTGGGGAATGGCACATCTGGAAGTTGTACAAAGGAGCACCTGTCCTCCATGCCTGGGAAATACCAGGCCCCAACACAAACGGGAGAACCAAGCTGGTATCCTTTTCTCAATTCAGTCCTTTGAAACCACTCCCCCTTTACTGAATAAAGCAAACCTTCCGTCAGTTGTTTCTCCTCATAAAGAGCATTGGGCCCTAGGCCAAGGTTATCTGTTGCACAAAGGCAGACTAGCTCATCAATGGTAAAACCCCCGAAGCTTCAGGTTCAATGCATTTCCCCGAAGCTTGGCTCCCCTCTGAAGCTGTTCGATTCAGCATCCCCTGAGCTGGAAGACTTCTCACGGGGCCCTAACTGCTTCAAACACAGGCCTCTTCAGCCACTGGCCCTAAACCATGGGTGTGACTTCTCAGCTTCTCTGTACCAGGAGGAAATCTCTTGGAATCAGCCTTCAAACCCAGGATGAGGTTTGTTGGTGGTTATCAGATCTGTGAGTCCGGCCCCAGAGAAGCTGAGGAAGGCCACTGAGCCTGACGCCAGCAGGTCAAGGGGTTCCCCCAGGTGGGTGCTGGTGCCTGAGGGTGTGAGGCTTCATCCAATATGAGTAACTTGGAGAGGGAGGTGTACAGCCACCGTCCACCCACACTCTTTTTCCTCTAAGAGATAATTCTGTATTAAAATAACAATAAATAAATGATATATCTCTAATTTCTACATTTAATGTAAAATTTTTGTTCAGTGCAAAGTACAAAAAAATAGCTGAGGCTAAACCTTTGCACTAAATTCATTGACCCTCAACTTATTAAATAAATATTAGCTTTGCTTTGTCTTTGAAGAAATCCTTTCCATTCCTTCCCCTAAAATGCTGTCCCAGGACTAACTCATCCCTTCCATTTCCTGCCTGATCCAATCCAGCTGCCAAACCAGAGGAAAGAGTTCGTTGTTTTTCCCATCGCCTCTCCTCTTGTCTCCCTTCACCTCAAAAAATCTTTTCATTTTTTTCACTCAAAGGGGAACCTGGTCTCCTACTTCCCCTTTGGCCTCATGGTTCAACAAAAACCTCTAACATGAAGGAGGCAGCCTTCTGTCCATCGTTCAGCACCCCTCCCTGCCCCCCACCCCAGTGACTCCCCTCCATCGCTTCCTAGCCCTTGGTCAACCATTGCCTCCCTGCGGTAAATGCAGGACGTGCAGAGCAAACTTCGCGGCAAGCCCCGCCCCTCCTCACCACCAGCACTGATTACATAGCGGGGACTCCAGAAACACTTATCGATTGACTAGTGGGCGATTGATGCTTGAGCTCCATCCTCAGAGGTCGGCAGCGGCTCCCCCGCGGTCAGCATTTAGGAAGCAGCCGTCCGCTGCCGTGCCTGACTGCCGGGTTTATTGCCACATAACTCCCACTGCCCCTAAAAGGCTGATCAATAAGGGTCTGCCCAGTGGCCACTCAGACTAATGAAATCTCGCAGAGCTCAAAAGCATCAGTGCTCCCCGACCTCCTCCAAATAAAATTAGATGCAAACGGGTGCCTGAGAGGCTGGAGGTGACAGGGGCAGGAGCACAGACTTCCTCTGCTGCCTGACCCCAGCCGCAGGGCAGGAGTGACGGCAAGTGGCTGTGGGTCAGCGTTCTGTCTCCAGACCCCTTCCAGAGGGACCCCAGCTCAAGAGGAAGAGGATGCTGAGGCAAACACATCCCAAGCAGCCTTTGTAGGCTCCTTGGGCAGCCTTTAGAAAACCGAACAGAGCCAGTACTTTCCCAGGAGCCCGCTGCTGCATCGCAGAGCAGCTCAGGTGAGGGAGGAGCTGAGGCAGGCTCCTGACACCCCTTCCCTGCTGTGTTCCTGGGGCAGGAGGCATCGCCTCATCTGATGGACCCGCCAGCCCCACCTCGCTGCAGACCCCTCACAGTGTGTGTGAGGGTGTCTTCATCTGGAGGATTCATGGGGGGAGAGGGAGCAGGGCCTCCATTCCCCACCACCCACAGGACAACGTCCGCCAAGACCCTGCAGCAGCACTTAGCCAGGACCTCGCGTCATGGTCAGGGAGAACAGGCCACAGCCTGGGTCCAAGCCCAGGCCCACCCCCTCGGCTTTAATCTAGATGCCCCCCAGGTCTTGCACACTTCCGTTGTGGGCTGTCCAGACCCAGGCCAGGAGCTCAGAGAACTCACGGTCTAGGAGAGGAGAGCACGAGGAGACAGACGCTTGGATGATTAAGGGAGGGCAAGGTGCCTGGAGCAAGAGAGGTGCCCTCGGAGGAGGGACCTGGAAGGGGAAAAGTGCAGGCGGCTCATGGAGGGGCCAAAGCCAGGGCCGCAGCCTCTCAGAAATCATCACCCGGCAAACATTTGCCTGGCATCTCCCCCACACCTGGGGCTGTGCTGCTACAACAGGGACGAGGGGAACTGGTACCCCCTGTTCTGGAGCTTCTGGCCCACAGGAAGGGGGCAGCCTATGAACCCGCAGGTCACGGTCTGCAACATGAAACTTGTCGACTGAAAAAAATGCACCACGTGATAGCTGTGAGTTAAGTTTTATACGGGACAAAATGAGAACGATAGCCCGGGAGACAGCATTTCACATCGCTCTGAGAAACTGCTCCAAAGAGGCAGGGGGGACGGTCGGTACATGTGGGATTTTGGTGGGGGCGGGGCGGGAGGATGCATGCCATCAAGCACACATTTCTGCCAAGGTTCCTGCTAGTCTCGTGAGGGTTACTGCCAGTCACGAGGAGCAGATGTCACCATGAAAGATTTTAGTGCTTTTCTTTCGATAGATACGATGGATGCAAGAATTGGGTTCACAAAATCTTCTCCTGAAAATATCTAACTATCTGAGAGTCTGTTCTGCCAGGTTTTTTTTTAGAGCACAGAGTATCTCATTTGTAATCTCAACCCTGAACTCCTTTCAGGGTGTGTTGAAGGTCACCGGTCACAGCCGTTTGTGATTTGACCCTTGTAGAGGTAGATGCCAAGTGCCAATAGGTAGTTGACAAGCTTAACCTAGCTCAGAGCTTCTAGCCAGGAGGGCCCCCTGGAGAGGAAGGGTGGGCTGGGGGTGGAGGGAAGCGACAGGAAAGAACAAGCAGTGAGCACACCTGACCCTGGCCTGGGCGGGGTGGGGGGCTCACGCATTGACTGCTCTAGCCCTCACTCTGGTCCAGGGCCTGCTGCTGTTATTAGCACTGCAGGGATGAAGGAGGTGATGGGAAGAATGTAAGCATCCCACAGCTGGTAGGAAATGGGGCCAGGACGTGGCCCCGAAGGCTGCATTCTTCAGCCAACTGAACTACTTCAAATATCCGATTCTGCTATCAGAAATCAACACTATAAATGGAAAAGAGCCGGGAAAGTGTCCCCCAAGCAAAAGCCCCTGCATGATCAGTAAACAAATCAGCTCCCAGCCATCCCAACAGAGGACGGAGGAGGCTGGATAATAAGATTTTCTCCCCAAAGTTCAGCGCTGTCAGTTTCTGCTGGGCTGGAACAAAGGTGGCTGGTGGCATTTCAACTCTCCTCCTGCCAGGCATTAGAGCAACTCCTAGAAATGCAAAGCCCAGTCGGGTCTTCTGAAAACCATCACTCACAAAGTTTCCAGATTTCTGAACACTCCTCATGTCCACCAAGCCAGCCCTTCCCTCTGACGAGGGCCTGACCCTCTGGGTCTGGGGGTTTCCTTGCCCCCCAGCCCACAGGGCAGAGCTGAGCAGCTGGAACATCCAGGCAGGGAATAGCCTGTCCAGATGCTTCACGGAACATTCTCGGAAGCCTCTGAGTCACTTTCGCTAATCTGGTGAGGAAACTGAGAGAGAAATGGGGCAAGTATTAAGGCTGGGAAATTACATTTGTCAGCTTTGCACATACAATTACACTAACCAAATGGTTAGGATAATGCAATCACAGGCTGCAGAGCTCTCCTCTCTCTCTCCCCGCCCCCACCCTCCCCCCAGCAGTAATGAACATTAGGAGGTGCATGCAGCCTCTCTTTCTCTCTAAAAGCCCAGGTAAGGACAGGCAGGACCCTACCCCCCACCCCAGGTCCGATGACTCTGCCTCAGCTTCCTGACCCACCTCTCCTTCTCCTGCGAGCTTACCTTACCGAGCTTACCTGTTGCGTAGGAGGGCAGGACGGAATCAGCTCAGTTTACATGGGAACCAGCCCAACCCACAAGTATCCATAACTTGCAGAACTCTGGCAGCAAGCCACAGTCTTGCCTCTGAATTGGTTGGTGACAGTTAGTTTACTGTTTTCTGAATACATGTCTTTTGCCAAAGGTTGGCGGGGGGTACGATTTAAAATGTGTGGAAAAGAGCACTGGGCCAGGAGTCAGAACCCCCAGCTGGCCCACACTTGCAAGCTGTGGTCCTAGGGCAGCTCTCGCCTCTGTCTGGCCTTTCGGCCCCTCATCCAATGGCTGCGGCGGGTCCGCAAACCCGCAGGTAAGAGCTCGTGTTTGAGGGACTAACGTGAACACAGACAAAGGCGAGAAACCTGCTACTTTTGAAAGTCAAGGTTGAAGTGCACAGTCTCCAGGTGCCTCACCATCCCCAGCTCCGTGATTCCAAGGGCTGAGGGGATGTGGCATAAGGGAGCCGGAGCTCCCCTCGTCCCACTGCTAACGTGCCCAGCAGGGAGGGTGACAGACTGTCCATTTCCACACACACTCCTGTGATTCAAGAACAGATGCCAGTTCCAATGAGAAAGTTTTATGTGTCTCACATAAATTGATTGGGTCTATTTCTGCTAAATACATTATCCATTCACCACAGAACAACTATTAGAGTTAATAGAATTTGTAGCTAGAGCCATTACACTCCAAGCACGCCCTTTGGGGGATGACAGCATTATTGGAAGGCAGGCTGCACAGGGCCTGGTCCCCTCACTCTTCTCACTCACTGAGAGGCTTTGTTTCCATCAGAGCCCTCCGCACCTGCAGGCCCAGCCAAGCTTACTTCCGTGGCACACCCAATAGTGAAGATTCACCCAGTTCCTAAAGAAATACATGTATCTCATCCAGTCCCAGAAAATCCTATCATCTTATCACCTGTTGGCACTGCAGACAACCTCACGCCAGGGTGGAGGTAGAGAGGAAGCTGGGGTCCCTGCTTTAGCCATGGCTCTTTACTGTGTGCCAGTTTTGCAGGCAGGAGGCCCCCAAAGCATTGAGAGGACAGGCAGCAAGTAAAGGTAGAAGCCCCACTCACTCCAGAGGGACCTCAGATTAGACTCCTGGGTTCATTGCATCATTAACAGCTCCCCCCAGAAATAACCAGTGACGATCTGGGACTGCGTGGATGCAGCAGTGAGCAGGTGGGCTGCCGGGGACCTAGATCTGGCCCAGGGTTTCTCTAAGTGTGTCCTTGTGTCATCTGCTTCTGGTCATCTGGCTGGGGGAGGGAGGACCCATAAGTGCTCCTGGTTAAAATGCAGATTCCTGGGCCCCGCGGACCTGTGGAATCTTAATATCTGAGAATGAGAGGTCAAGCTCTGCTCTTTCAACAAACTCACAAGAAAACCTGGTTTGAAACAGAGTTTAGGAACCCCAGGCTGCAGCCCGACCTGCTCAATACAGATGGGCGTGGACCTTGGGATGGAGAGGAGGCGGGCTTGGAACCACACAGCATCCTCAGAGGGTTCAACTCACAGACAGCAAAGGCCTGGCCTCATGGGTCTCCTCTTTACACAGCAATCATGACTGCTATCACTGAGCACCGCCGAGTGCTGGGAACGTGCTGGGCTCTTTTATATGCATTATTGCATTTGCTTGTACTGTAATATTATCCCCATTTACAGTTGAGGAGCGTGAGGCCCACAGAGAGGAAGTAACTTGCCCTAAGTTATACAAGTTGTGTAAAAGGCTAAAGAATGTTTCTTTAAAATCACATGAAAAGTAGTTTTCTAAGCCAGATAACATTCAGAAGGGCAGAGTTTCCTAAAAGAAACCTTAAAGGAATCCCACTGTTGAATGGGTCTTCTAGAGGAATCTCTCTTCTCTGAAAAACCCTGAACTGAAAATGTCAGTTTTTGTTTAAACAGAGCACACAGGGATCTATCTTCACTAATATTCAAAACAGCGCACCAGGCATACAGAGCAGCCCCGCACACGTAAGAAAGCTGATCACTGCAGCTAATTGGCCTCTCTCCGTGCCTTCATGGGGGCACGTGAAAGGCACCCGTTCAACTGGGGGGAGCCCCTCTATGAGAGCTGGGCCAGCCTGGGTCTGTAGCTATAATCCCTGAAGGCCAGTTCAGGCACTGGCCGTTTCCCTGCTCGGCTGGCCTGCTGTTTAACCATGTGCTGCGGGTTCTCTCTTACCCACTGATTTTAGATTATCAGCTATTTATAGCCAGCCTACTAGTGATGGCACACGAAGCACCAGCTCTAACAAGGCTCGTGGGCCCCCAGTCACTGCGGCAGGTTCGGCGCCCTTCCAATTAGGATGTCACTCTTCATCTGCGCCCGGCACCCTTCCCCGGGAGCGAGCGCGGCCGCGCTGCAGGGAGAGAGGTGGCGTGGCACTAATTCGTGACTCGTGGTCCCCGTTACTCATGTTAACGAGTCCCTCCCAGAGCAAGAGGCTTTGCACGCTGGGGAGCCAGTCAGCATCCCCAGGATGTGGCCGGCACAGAGCCCCAGGGGCTGCTGGGTGGCCGAGGGAGAGAGAGCACTTCCGCAGGGACTTGCTGATGGTGTCAAGGAGGAACGGGAGGCTGGATAGGAAGCCGCGCTCCCTCCCTGTGCAGAGTACCCACCGGCAGCTGAGCTTCCCGGATGAATGTTCACCGTTTGCAGACGGCCCCCTTTCCTCTGCACACCCCTCTCCTGCTGCTAAGTGCGCTCAGTGTCTCTGATGTGATCCCTATAGCCTCTCCCCTCCAGTCCCCCAGGATAGACATCACCATTCAGGTCCCAGTTCTGCCACTTACTTAAAGTCGTTCCCTTCTTTCTGGGCCTTTGTTTCCTCACATCCAAAAATGGCACCTATATTCTCAGGGCTCCCATCTCTTCCAGGTTTGTTGGAAGGATCACATGAGTGAGTCCGTGTCAAGGGCTTAGAGAGATGCTTGACCCAAAGTGAGCTAGGTGAGCCGTTGTTATTTTCCCCATTTTAGAACTGAGGAGACAGAATCAGAAAGGTTGTGCAGCTTACCGCACCAATCAGCTGCAGAGCAGGGGTTCTCACTCAAGCCAGCTTGCCCCGAAGTCTCCCCACCCTAGCCCCATGCCGACTAGGAACAGTCCCAAATACCACCCAGCTGCTGACCATGGTTAGGGAGAAGCTCTTGCTACATCAAGATTGGCTACATCCATCTTCTCTTTCCACTAGGAGAGTCAACTCAGCATTCAACACAGAAAACATCATTGCTTTCTAGTTAATGTGTTCAAAATTCCCTGAATCTCAGTCCTAGAAGAAAAAAAAAATCACATCGAACTGGGTTTAATTTAACAGGCCTGTGTTGGTGCCTGCTCTGTGCCCAGTCCTGTGCTGGGTGCCTTGGGGCCTATGGCCAAAAGGAGCCAAAGTGCCCCTCATGGAAAAAGAACCACCCAAAGTGGGGCCCACATAAGCCCAACATGAAGCCACTGTTACCCCAGCACAAGGGAGTCTCTGGGTGCCTTTCCAGTGTCCAGTTCTGATCACAGCTGGAAATGGGACAGGTCCACCCACTCCCCAGCTCTGACTTTATCCTGCCCAGATGGTGAAAAGGTCTCTATCCAAGACTGGTACATTGCAAATTATGCTGAACTGATCATCATTTTTGAAAAGAAATCCTGTGTCCTTTGAGAAAACAAGGAGTCAAGTGTATTTGAGAACTGCCCAACCCTGGGCGCCACTGGAGAAATAGTGTAGCAGCATCTAGCTTGGACAGACTCAAAACACGCCTCGCAAACCTCCACTATCATACAGTGTGCTGGTTAGCATTATGGTGAGGCTGCAGACAAAATGCCTTCACACCACGCCATGGTTCCTCTTAGCAGCAGAGAAGAACCCACTGCCTTTCTTTCTCCTGGCTGGGTTGAGAAAACATGTTGTTTTTTCCCATTTGTTTCGGTGAAAGTTTACATAAGTGGGCGACAATAAATGATGCAGGAACTCTGATCTCAGCACGCCTTGATTAAGATCATTTAGCTCTAAGACTAGCAGGATGTAAAGGCCTCTCCATCAGTGCAGGTGCATTAAGCACTTGTTATTTGAGAAGTCCACTTTTAATTATCGTCCTTCTCCCAGACTTGCTGGTTCTGCCTGCAAAACAACCCTGCATCCCCCCAGAGCCTATTCAGCTCTTTGCTTGTTGCAGCAAAGCTTCAGTGATCCTGGGCAGAGACTTTTTTTTTTTTAAATTTATCTGGGCCTAGAGCTGGACAGTGGAACTAGGAGGAGAAAGGCTGAAATGCTAACTCTAGATCCCAAAAGGCAGTTCCCTGCTGCTTGCCCCTCCATTGCCAAGAGGAAAAGGAACAAGAGGTAGAATGCCTTTAGCCATCACTGAGTCAAAGAGGAGAGAGAGGGCACAGGGACTAACTCAGCCCACCAGTGCCCTCCCCGCTGGGTGCTTACATAAAAGAGGAGGCCAAAGAAAGCACTGGCTTCTGGGGAGAGCTTTGGGGTATACAGAGAGATATCTATTGCTCTGTAACGAATTATCATAAACATAGTGGCTTAAAACAACACACATTTGTTATATCAGTTTCTGTGGGTCAAGAAACCAGACACAGCTTAGCTGGGTCCTCTGCTTCACAGTTTCTCCTAAGGTTACATAAGATGTTAGCCAGGGCTGGATCTCGTTTGAAAGCTTGACTGGGGAAAGAATTACTCCCGAGCTCACACGGTTGTTGGCAGTTTGTAGAGAAGCTGGTGATGAGAGAGAGAAAGAGAAAAAGAGACAGAAACAGAGACAGGGGTTCTGCTAGCAAGATGGAAGTTACAATCGTATGTAACATAGTCATGAAAATAACATCCCGTCACCTTTGCCATATTCTGTTGGTTAGAAGCAACTCACGGGTCTCGCCCATACTCAAAGGGAGGGGATTATGCAAGGGTGTGGCTACCACTAGGTAGAGATCACTGGGGCCACCGGATAGCCTACCTGCAGTGGCTTTTGTGTGTCAGAGATCAACCAATTTCCAGGAAGCTTTGAGAGTTTATCGTGGATTCTGATGGGCAGAATTCCTGGCAATAATCTCAAGCCTCTCTGTTCAACATTCCACAGACACTTAAATAGTCACAAAGTACCTACTAAGGGCCAGTCCATTGCAAGATGGAAAAGGGATCAACAAAGAATCCTAGAGACCATGGTTCCAGCTCTGGGACTTCAGGAGAGTCAAACATTCTCAGTCCCAGTTTTGTCTTTATCCAGAACGCAACGATAATAATTACCTGCCACAGCTCTTTCTCAGAGCTGGCTATTGTAGTGAGTAAATGAGATCATTTGCTTTGAAAGGTACAAAAGAATATACTAATATAAAATATGTGATATTGTTATTAACAGTATTAAACTACGTAACAGAAAAGACTGGGCCAATTCACTTGTCCCTCACGTGTTGCCTCCTATACGTTTCCAGTGTATTTACAGTCCCCCTCCCCCTCCACCTGTGAGCTGGGCACTCTCTCATTTATGCAGAAGTATGTGTTCCGGGCGTGTTTTTCCTTATTCTGCAGAAGTTTCAAGCACGTTCTAGTTTTTGACCTCTTCAAGCTAACCATGTTAAGAAAAAAGGAGGGAAGTATCTCGCATGCTGGGTCCTCTGTTCAATCAGTTCCCCCAGCCCAGCTGATCATCACTTTGTAGGTGAAACCCTCAAACTCCACTTGGGGGAAATATGTGACTTGGATAAGGACATAGACGATTGTCCCCCAAAGACCCATTCATCAATATAACTTGAAAGAGGGTTTCTAGTCTTTTAAAGCTTGTCAAGATCTCAGAAATAATGGGGACTCCAGAACTTTCTCCAGGGGCAGCGTTTCAAACAAATCCCAGGTGGTTGGACTGAGAGGCCTGATTTGATTTTTATAGTGAATATTGACAGTGACTTCATAATACTATGAGAGAATATTTTATTCATTTAATTGTTATTTTTTAGTGAGTGACTGGCAGACTGAATGACCCAATTCTGGGGTTAACATTCACAAGTAAGGAAAATAAGGCACAGCGTGGGCTGGTCCAGCAACCCAACTGAAAGATGGAAAACCTCCCAGGCCTCAGACGATCTCCCTGAAAAGGAGGAGTATTTCTTTTCCTTCCCCCAGGTTTATGACTTGGATCCTACCAGCTAGTCCATTCAGTCTATCAGCTGATGGGCTCCACCAACCCTGGGGCCCGCGGCGTGTCCACACTGCTAACAGGCAGGACGCGAGTGTTTCCTTGGAGACGGCAGGGCTCCCTGCCTTTCAGTCTTGTGGGTGTGGGTGTGCGAGGGTGTGTGCTGGTGTGTGTGTGAATGAGTGTGTGAAGGCGTGTGCCAGCTCCTCGGGCACCTACCCCTCCTCCGCTGGGCAGTCATGAGTAAGAGACAAAATGCCTTCAGCTCACGTGCATTTATACCACGGAACCCCTCTGGCCCACTGCATCCTACGATGTTCTCACCCTAATGCAGGAACTCCGAAGGGCCAAAGATGCCCCTGATGCACCCCAGCACAGCACCCCCAGCACCCCAGCACAGTACCCCCAGCACCCCAGCACAGTACCCCCAGCACCCCAGCACAGTACCCCCAGCACCCCAGCACAGTACCCCCAGCACCCCAGCACAGTACCCCCAGCACCCCAGCACAGCACCCCCAGCACCCCAGCACAGTACCCCCAGCACCCCAGCACAGCAGTACCCCCAGCACCCCAGCACAGCACCCCCAGCACCCCAGCACAGTACCCCCAGCACCCCAGCACAGTACCCCCAGCACCCCAGCACAGTACCCCCAGCACCCCAGCACAGTACCCCCAGCACCCCAGCACAGCACCCCCAGCACCCCAGCACAGTACCCCCAGCACCCCAGCACAGTACCCCCAGCACCCCAGCACAGTACCCCCAGCACCCCAGCACAGTACCCCCAGCACCCCAGCACAGCACCCCCAGCACCCCAGCACAGCAGTACCCCCAGCACACGTGGGCTCCCTCTTCTGACCCCTCTAGTGGGTGTGGCAGCTGTGGGGTGGCCTCCTCTCTTTTTTCCATTTTGTGTTTGTTTTTGTTTTTCATTGAACAAAGTTTTATTAACTACCTTCTGTGTGACCGGCACTGTTTTAGGTCCTGGAGACACACAGGGAACAAAATTGCCTAAACCCCACTCTTGTAAAGCTTACACACTGGAGGGAAAGACAGACCACAAGCAAGTGTACAGATGATACAGTTTCAGGTAGTGATGTGTTATGAAGAAAATAAAACAAGTTAAGGGGACAGAGATGACAGTGGCAGAGCACGTGTGCTGTAACGATGGGTGTTAAGGGAGGAAATCGTAAGGTCTCATCAGGTGTGCATCAGAGCAGAACCAGGAAAATACTCTTTGTTACTGATGTTAAGAGCCCACGTTTTACTCCTAGGCTGGCGTGGCCTGGGGAAACCTCCAAGGCCCTTCACAACATAACTACAGCTCTCATAACTCTAAAGGCCTTGACCAGGAAGTGTGCAGACACATAGCAGAGGGTGGTGGGAAAAGGGGAGCACAGCTGACCTGAGCAGGCTGGGCCTGGGGAGTGACCCAGATATGTGCTCTTCACCAAGGAAGGCAGGCTGAAGGCCACCCACAGTTTCTAAAGAAGTACTGGAAACCCGGTCCCAATCCAGAATGGTGTTGCTGTTTGAGTGATAGCAGCAGGAGTCTCTGGTCAGTGGTAGTTTCTTCGCAAGAAGGTAGATCTGGATTCTAGGAGGTTCCACCCACATTAAGTCTGATCCTGCCAATAGACAGCAGCCCAAGGAAGGGTTCAGTCCCATAACAAAAATTACTATACAGGTGACAGCTGATGTTAGTTCAGTGGCCCTGTACGTGACTGCGCTCACTAGTTCAATGCTTGTGATGTCGAGACTCATATCTCTGTGATCTTTTTGGCCTTTTCCTCATGTTTGTTGCCTCATGGCCACTGCATCTCCAGCCACCATGACTGTCCCGAAAGCAGGAATAAGAGAGAAATGTCTCTTCCCCTCTTTTCTCTAGTCTTATATAGTTTGTCTTCTATCTTTGGTCCACCATTTGGTCCTACTTGCTCCCCCACTACTTCCCTTTCTGCCCTTGACATTTGGATTTCCCACCTTCTCATATGTCCCTATTCCCCCATTCATCTTAGAAGGTTCAAGACCCTGACCCAGGAGTCAGGACATGTGTTCTTTCTAGCTCCTAAGCACTTGCCACTTGGGCTGCCTGTATCTCCAACTGCCCATCTGTCAGAGATGTTACAGTCCCAAGGCCTTGTAAGGATTTCACCCTTCATGATTTAGAACCAAACAGTAAGCAAGAACTAACTAAGAATAAAGCAGTGAGGGGTTCTGCCCTCCCACACCGCTGCCTCTCTCCCAGGAGCCAGTGGACCTTACAACAGAAACTCCTACTAACACAAACCCTGTGGCTATGCACCAGACCAAGGCGTACTCTGGTCTGTGGACAAGAGCAGATGAGCGCAGAAGTCAGTGACTCTTCAGGCCTGAGTGTGGCAAGGCTGATATTTGAACCACTACCACTTCCCACTTAAGCCTCAGCATCAAATCCATTATGTGGAACCCCCAGATGGGTGAGCCCACAGCACCCATCTCAGTATCAAACGCTTTATTAACACAGCTCGAGCCTGAAGCCAACTTGGCAGTAACCACATTAGCCCCGAGGCCTCCCTTAACTTAATTTTTACAACTCTGCTTTCAGGATAGTGTTTTTCCTGTGACCTTTCTTCTCTCCTGTGTTACTCATGTTTCCTCGGGGAGCAGGGGGTGGTTGAGAACACAACAGCAGCCAGCACAGGAGCCATTAAAACCTGCCTCCGGTTGCCGGGTGTCAGAGCTGCTTAGGGTAATTCAGTCCTGAAAGCAGCTTTTATCTCAACAGCCCAGACTTGCTGCCCTGTTGATGGGGAGCTGGCTTGTTCCGAGGTTCCTCTTTATGAAGAGATGTCTGCCTCCCAGCAGAGAGGGATGTGGGCCTCTGGTCTTTGTTCCCCAGGAGACCTCAGCTTTTGCAGGCATCCTGCCCATCCAGAGGAACTGCATGAGGATCCAGGGAGACAAAGATGTAGAAGTGAAGAAGAGATCTATCATATGTGTGAGCATGTCTAGTACAAAAGACAGAGCTGGTGTTATAATCACTGTCGTTATCCCCTCCTAACTTCTCATCAAAATAGAACAAGAAAGAAATGACCAGAAAGCTACGCATAAAGGAGGGGTGTGTGTGTGTGTGTGTGTGTGTGTGTGTGTGTGTGTGTAGATGCAAACAAACTCAGTCTGAGAAACAAATAGAACAACATGGGAAATTCATTAACTGAAAACTGTGTTGTAAAAAGAATAAATGTGATGTTCCCCTCCTCACTTAGTCTCTGTAATCACAGGCCAATTGTTTAACTTTTCTACGTGATTGCCTGTCTTATGAGATAAAGGTTAACAGTTTTTCCCCTTTCCCTACCTACTAACCTAACATGGTTTTAATTTGCTAAACTAACTGGAGGATAGCGGTGTGCCATCAGTGTATGTACTGTAATTAAATACATTGAAATTGAAGGCCTAAAGATTCCCAGTCCTGTTGGTTCAGAATCACAGCAATATCTTTTTATGTGAGATTAGAAGATACTTGTAGTACCTTCCACCATTCACCAATATAAGCACCAAAAAATAAATATATTCCCAAACTCTGAAATAAAGGTTTTTGCAGCTAGCTGCCCTTCAGTCTGATGCACAGAGAGGTAAAGGGCCCTTCTCATGCCCTCACCCAGCATCAGGTACCAAATAAGATTAATCAGAGAAAAACCTGAAGCACTAAGAAAGCATACCTGACAGTAGAGAGAAAAGATAGTGAGTTAATATAAAATATTTATGTCTGCAGCCATTTAGTAAAGGGTCAAATAGCCCGAAACAACTTAAGTCCAAGTAGCACTATCGAGAAGAAATTAAATTATACTTAGTGGGCTGTATCCAAGGGAAAAAAAAAGGTAGGATATGATGTAACAGCAAGTTCTAGGCCATGGTCATTGGGGATGTCCCTGAGGTGAAATCTGAAAAACCCTGAAGTCTTAGGAGTAGAAATACAGGTGAGGAGCTTGACCAGAGAGATGGTATAAAGGAGCTAATCATAACAGATGATGTCAAGTGATTCCTAAATTTAAAAAAATTTTAAGGATTCTGGAAAGATGGCCGTGATGACAGTAACAGCATAGTTGTTTTGTTTCATTTGGATCTCTCTGAATCCCTATGCAAAAATCAAGCAAACATGTATCAAAACTGAAAACCCATGTATATTTACAACAAAAAAATTTTTTGACAAGATATTCCCCTCCAACCCCAAAGTACAAGTGAGTGAGGACAAAGCGCTAACAACCGTAATATCTGCATAGTATCAGCATCTGAACAAGGGAAAGAAGAGGAAAGCAACAGGCTGTCTTACAAACCTGAGAACAGGAGAACCCCAAAACAGCTGACAAGTATTTGCTGGAAATGACAATCTGAGAATAGCTACTGAAACTAGGAGAGTCCTCGCCCAACCCAGTGGTTGGCCCCAGAGCAAGGGGCCTTTGGTAAGATCTGAAGGAGCTAGAGCAGTCTGGCCACTGAACATCCTTTCCAGGAAATGGCCCACACTGAGAAGAAATTTCTTGGAGTGAAATCAATATTGATTAGGATAGAGAACATAGAGACTGAAAAAGAGAAGATGTCCAGATTCAAGTGGAGGGAAGAAATAGAGCCAGAAACATCAGAAAGCAAATTGCCATATTTTTTTAACACTCTATGAAAAAAAAATGAGTAGAGGGAGCTCTGTGAAGCTAGAAAACCTCCTGAACCCTAAAAGTTCTAGAAAATTAATTTCACGTAACAATGCATACATATCAAGATCAAACCTCATCCAAATTACAATAAGAATTTTAAAAGAGCATAGAGGACAGAATAACATCGCTACAGAAAAATGAAAGCATGCCAGAAAGACAGGCCCACAGAGAGAAAAAAATTGTAAATTATTTCAAAATGAACTAACAGACAAGAAAACAATGAAAATAACATAAATCATTATTATAAAAGATCAGAAACTAGATGGTAGAACTCACTAAAGAATTTGAAATAAAAGGAAAAAATAATTTCAGATATGAAGACTAAATTAGAAAGTATGAAAAGCAAATAAACATAACAATTAATGCCATATGAGAAACAGAAGGTGAAAAGAGAAACTTTTTTAATATCAAAAAGATGATATACATCAAAAAGAGGCAAAAAAGATCCAACATACAGATAACAAGAGTGCCTGAAAAAGAAAACCAAAGAAGGGGGACAAAATAAATGTTTAAAACTATAACTCAAGAAAAATGTTCTTATTGAAACTACTTATTAAAAGCGCATATCTGCATATCTGAGAATACTGACCCAGATTGATCAATACCAAAGTGTCAACATATTATAGTAGAATTGCTGTACCTTAAGGAAAAAAAAAATACTGTGTGCATCTAAGCAAAAACAGCTAGTAATTTATTAGAGAATGAAATTTAGGTTATCATCAGAGTTTTTGACAGTAATATTTTATATCAGGAGAAAATGGAGTAATGTATTTAATATACTCAAGGGGAAAAAATATTATCAACATTCAAGAACTCAAGGAATATTCTCCTCTGAGCCCTTCCTAAGGCGTCTACTTGAAAACAAACTTCAGACAACCAAAATGACTAGAGATATAGCAACATGATTGATATGAGCATTAAACACATAGTACTTACAGACTAACTAAATGTTAAAGAGGAAAGAGTAGCATATGTAATTGCAGTGTGCCCAGGCAAGGTAGATAGTGTTCAACTTCAAGAAGTTTTAGGATAATGGAGAGCACATATACCAAAAAAAATGTTTTTACTGATTGCAGTTTTTATATTGATTATGGTATAGTAGTAGTATTGTTACTCTGATACTATTGTATATATAATGGAGGATAAAGTGAATGAGTAATTATAGAATATTCTAATTCCATTATCACCTTTGTTCTTGAGAACCAAAATTCTCAGTGTGGAAAAAGAAATACAGATGTAATATAGAAAAGGTTAAATTCAAAACCCTGTAGTCCTAAATTTGATTTGGAGCTGTCAAGGTGAACTCATGGGTATTTTGTCATATAAATATGTGTGTGTGTGTATTCATATGTATACAACATGTATATTTCGTAGCTCTGTCCACTAAAGAAGCCTAGAAACAATCACCAACCAAGTAGCAATCTATAGCAGCCAGACTGTATACTTAAAATATATTTTTTCACTAAAAGAAACCAAAGCTTTTGAAAAAAATGGCTGAGCCCAAGTCTAGGGAAGGAACATTTCATCATACCAGATAGCAAGGAAGCGAAAGAACTCAGGAAGCTCCCGCTGACCAAAAATGTGACAATTTGAGCTTCTAAGGAATAATAATTATGATTAATTAAAACTCAAAATATGTTTAAATTCATGTATTCATAATGATATACAAACAACTAATTAGTCAACTTCAGAGGATGATAAAGGACCAATTTATTACTTTGAATAGTGCAGATAAGGAGAAAGAATTGAGCGTTTATCCTGCCTTTCCTATACGAACCATACCACTGAGTAACCAAATAGTAGATGAGAGGAAGCATCTTTTTATACATATATTTCAACTAATAAATAAGGGAAAGTATATAATTTGAATGTCATTATTTTGCAACTCCCAATAAATAAACAAACCTAGGCATTAAGCTTCAACAACTGCTAACATCAAAAAAAGACAACAATAATCAGACATTGATCTTATATCTAGAAAGGGATGGTGCTGCATTGTTTAAAGAGTTGAAATGTTTTAACCTCACAATGGCAACAATATGTATATTGTTTTCATTTTGCCCTCATAAGAACAGCTTATTGATTTTCATCATGTACTCACAAAAAGGGTTACTTTCTCCAATTTATTAGTGTCGTATACATTTATGGATGGTGAATGATCATATTTACTTGGATTTTGGTCATTATTTTGTTTAATGGGATTTACAATGGCCATCAAAATGGTTCAGTATGCCACAGCTCCCATGGAGTTCAGCTCAGTCAACAGATATGGATAAAATTCAATTCCATGGATCAGAATCAAAATAGTATAATATAAAAATCCACAAGAGCTATTGAGCGCTCTTCTGTGGCACAACCATGGAGGCCTTCAATGTGAGGCAGATTCTTGTTATTGTGATTAATAGTGATAGTTGAGAACTTATTTTCCCTTGTATCACGCTTTCTTTCTTTGCATTCAGTTGAGCAGATGAGATGGCTTAGCAACAGTAATAAAACCAGCACAGTCACTATCTAGGCTATTTTTTTTAACATTGTGCTGTATATTACTAATTGATTTGTTTATTCTTGGAGGGTGCTGCAATATACTTAAAATGAAACCCAGTGCTTAATGGATTTTTCTTTACTCTGCTGTCTATAACCAATCAGTATTTTGATGCTTGTGGGTTCTTTATACAATTTAGATGTGAGTATTAAAGTAGGTTTCCAGTGTGTGGTATAAGTAAGAACAAGATAAAGCAGTTCTTTTTTTTTTTTTTTTTTTCTCTCTCTCTCTCTCTTTTAAATGAGTTTCAATACAATAGTTTTTTTGTTTTAACGTAAGAGAAGAGGAAAGAGCCGGGCTTCCTCCCTCCTCTGCTCCCAATCCAGGTTCCTCCTTGGGGGCCTTATAATCCTCCTGCAGAGCCTCAGGCATCCATGTAGACTCTCAGCTCGGGGAATGTGGGGACCCTTGAATTCTTAGAATGGCAGCTCAACAACCAGCCCACCTCACTGCTGGTCTCACTGTGACCTTGATCTTCTCTTTAAAAAACCAAGATTTTACCTTGTTGCTTATTAACCAGTCCCTCTCATCTGTCTGCTTGCTGATCTTGTAAACATTCCAGTTCCTGCATTTCCCTTTTGACACCTTTGGCTCCCCATGACCTCTCAGGGGACCAGAGTCCTGACACTGAGCCCCTGCTTTCCCTGGTTTGTGCCCATGACCCCTGAAAGCCCACACTCCGCTAGGCTAAGCTACTGTGGGCCTTTCTGGGGCTGAGGGTCTACCTACCGTGTACCCTAACCAGATTCCTCTCCCCTCATGGTGGCCTGCCTACCCTCTGGTCCTGAACAACCTCGGTCGGGTTTAACTGAGCTCTGGGCTCACAGATTTAAAAGGAAAACAAAACACAACAGAACACTCACAGAAAGTTTCCGTGAGGATTTCATGGTGATTGTAGTACCTTGTCAAGCCTTGAACTTCAATTCAGAAGATCTATATTTAACTCCTAGCTTGACTGATCATCCACTCTCCCTACTGCAGGCTGGGTCTCCTGGAAAAATTGTCACATAATGCAAATATTGTCCTCTGCTATCACCCCAACCTAGTATCCACTAATCTGAATATCCAGGGCCCTAGAGTCTGTATTTTTAAAGGCCCTAAGTGGTTTGGGAACCACTGAATTCAGAGATCTCCGAGATCCCATCTTGCTGCGGCATCCTGTGATGTCTGTGAGATTCCAGAGAGGATGAGCAAAGAGAACCAACAGGATGAAGCTTCAGCAAGACAAGCCCACGAAGCAGGGCAGCCCTTGCACGATGGGCAATAAACTCAGAAACCCCGTACCTCCAAGAAGTGCTGCTGGTGGGACACAGAAATTAATTCCAAACAACTTCGGGCAGATTTATGAGAATCAGAGCCATCCAAAGGACCAGGGAGGACCACCATACCTCGAAGGCTGTGGGAGCAACACAGTTCTGGCTAGATGAATCATGGGTCTGACCTGGGATGGCAAATCCTCTATTCCCATGGAATCCACTTTAGAAAGAGTTCCTGCTCGGGACCTTTCCATCAGCAGTCACCGAAAATGAAAACAGATTTTTTGTATAGAAGCTACATGAGTCTAATATATGTCCACTGATTTGGGAAAATACTGGTCCCTTGATTGAGAAACAGCCCTAGAGTCTCTTCTTTATGGACTGGGAAACATAAATCTTGAGATTGGGTGTCTCTGCTTCCTTACAGTAAAAAATTGAACAGGAAGTGACACACTTTTTAAACTATATGCATTATGCATCTCTAATGTGTAATGTTCTAAGCACTTTGCTTAGGTCATCATTTAATACTCACAGCACGTCTAAGTACTAGGTATTGTTATCACCACTTGTTCAGATGAAGAAACGGAGGCTTAGAGGGGCTATAGCATTTACCCCAGTTCTCACACCTCATCAGGGGTAAAACCCAATGAGAAAAGTAGACCCATCTGGATCCACAGAGCATTCCCTTCTTCCTACCTCATCAGATGCCCAACTTGGCCAAAAAGTAGAAGCCCAATCTCTCTGGAAACATCTCAGAACCTTCAGAACAATGTTAAGTGAGGCTGAAGTTAGAAGAGGATCTTGCTGAAGACAGATGCTCGGGTAGGGTGCCGAGCCCATGCCTTCCTTTAGCTGTCTTCCTCAGCACACTCTACAGAAGGAAAAAAAAATACGTATTTATATTTATGTCTCAATTCTTTAATTTCAAGGACTGAATTAACTAAATGAACCATCATGCTTCTGCCCCAGACTGAAAAGGCTGCCCCCAAACCCAGGCTGCTTGCTGTGGGCACAGGCTGAACCTGCACAACAGGCTTCAAGGAGCTAGAGAGCGTGGGGACGAGGGTATTTTTTAACCTATTTTCTGAGCTCTTCTTTTTCTCCCTGCTCGTATCCTCATCCCCAACTCCCTGAGTTTAAATTCCTAGCTGCTAGTGGCAGGGGGCTCCGTATTCTCAGAAACCCTTGGCCGCTTTTGCCGTTGTCAGAAACAGCACCAGCCTTGGTTGTAGGTGGGAGTCAGAGACACAGCTCACATTTTTAGAGTTTTGGAATTTACAGTGACCTTTCCTGCCCTTCGCTTCCTTTAATCCTCATGCCAATCCAGCCCCTTTCACAGACAAAGGCAGGTGATCAAGCTCTCATAATCAATAAGTGATGAGGCTGTTCCCAAACTCAGATGTTCTTGCTGATTTTGGGGCCTGTGAACTTTGCACTTCTCCCCTCTGGCACAGCCCACACATGTGATTTGAGCCCTGGAGAGGGTGAAAGGACAACCGGCCAAGACAGCTCTGCTGAAACGCCTCCAGTAAAGAGTTTGTCCTTTGAATGAACAGGTTACCCCTTATAATACAAGTAGATGAGAAAGTTAACAATCAGCCATTTATGCCAAAGATGAATGAATGGATTCATCACCTTCTTGCCCTTGAAGGGACCTTCAGACACCCAAACAGAAATCAACATCTTCATTTGGAAAAAATGAAGCCAAGAAAGGTATTGAGCTCTCAGTACATGTGGAAACCCCAGCTAGAGCTTTGGCCTCCTGACCCCGGGGCTGGGGCAATGTCACAAAAGCCCACCACAACCAGCCCAGTTTTTAGATTATCAAGACTGCCCAGCGTAATCTCAATCTGACTGCTAATAATTATTAACCAAAGTTAACCTTTCATTTTTGCATCAAGTTAATTGAAAGTCATCAAAAAATTTTATGTTTTAGCGAACAAACCTGTATACACCCAAATTAATTTTTTCATAATTTTCTGTGGGTAGAATTTGATTAAGATCTCTTTAAAGGGAAACAATTTCTTCACTCTTATAATGAAATTTTTGTATCTTAAGTAAAACTAATTTATCAAGAGCACATTCTTTTGGACAGTTCCCCAGCCAGGCTCAAAGAAAGTTTGGAAGGAAATGGCCCAGTGGCAGTGGAGGGGTGCCTGAGGCACCCCCAGAAGGCCACCTAAGAGCATTGGGTGCTCCGGGTGAGGACAGAGCACCAGGAAGTGGTAAGGGGATTAGAAAAGGAGGCAGATGTGACCTGTTTCCCATTTTTATACTCCCTGTCATATAGAGAGAGCCTGAGAGCTGCTTCCAATGCATTTCCAAACCCAGCCGGTGTGGGGGAGGAGGGCATGGAGCCAACTCTGTACCCAGTTTACTCTTGTGATCTTCTCCAAGCTAAAAGGATCCTACATGCAGATGTCAGACCTTTGGGAGCAGGTTAGATTCAGTCACAACAGCACAGATTGAGCCCCTGTTGTTTGCCCAGCACTGTGCTGACCTGGTGAGAAACAAGGAGAGGACCCAGCCACTGCCTGTGCCTGTCTCACCCGAGAGGGGTCTTCTCTCCATCTTCAAAACTCTCACAGTGCAGTGGTAGAGGGACCCTCCTGTGGCTCTTTTTCCCTGACTGCCCTGTCCTGTTGCATGCCTTTGGGTCTCCCTCTAGTAGGCTGTTTCTTAAGGCCAGGGTCCGTGTCTGCTCCATTTGCATCTCTCCCCGAGTATCTGGTCCAGGCCTGGCACATAGTAGATCCTCAACAGAAGTTTCCAGTTCGAATGACTGATTAGCATTCCTTGCCCTGACCTTGGAGCCATCTTGGAACGTGGATTTGGCTCCATGGAGCAGACAGTTCAGAGGCAGCCGAGGGAGGCCCGTGGAGGAGGGAAGGCCAAGCCAGGTGAGTGATTGCCTGTCCTCTTGTGTGCAGTTCACTGGCTGTTCACCACGTGCGGGGCCAGTGGGCCCCACGGCCCCACGCAGGCCCAGTGCAACAACGCCTACCGGAACTCCAACCTGAGCGTGGTGGTGGGGAGCGAGGGCCCCCTGAAGGGCATCCAGACCTGGAAGGTGCCAGCCACCGACACCTACAGGTGGGTATGGGGGAGGGGGAGGGAGAGGGGCAGATCCACCCTCCTGAAGAGGACTGGGATCCTGCTTGTGGGTGCATGCCTGCCCCCCTGGGGTGCCCAGGCAGGCCAAGGCTCCAAGGCCACAGACTCTGGCCCACACTGGAGTGTAAGGGCTGGAGACGGGGAGGTTTGGGATAATGGAATAGGGCCAGAAAGGAAGCTGTGTCCTCTGTCCTCAAGGAACCCACAGACCATTTGTGGAGATTATATGCATGCATGAGCTAGCTTCAGAACATTTTTTAGATTTCTTAATAATTATAAAGTGGGCTGTTCTTTGAATAATACTTCATGCTCTTCAGACGAGGCAATGAATGTCAAAATGTTTGGGGAACAAAAGTGTGATGCACATGAAAGATGATGTCTTACGCTTGAGCCTCCTTTCCTGGGCCTTCACTGTTTGCGAGTAAAGCAACTATTTTCAAACGCTTATCCCAGGCGCAACCCCACCCTCACGGTGTTCCACTCGAGTAAGGCCAGGCTGGAGGGAGGCCCGACTCCAATGGGCACTCGGCTAAGCAGAGCTAATGGCAAGGCCTAGACCAGTGTCCCTAACCTTGGGCAGACACCGGAATGATAGGAAGGCCAGTTAAAAGACAGATTGTTGGCCCCACTCGCAGATGGCGTGATTTTATAGGTCTGGGGTGGGGTCCAAGAATATGCATTTCTTGTTTTCATGCTAAACATTCATACATTAACGAAGCAAATATGACAAAAAACTGACACTTATCAGATGCAGGTTGAGGAGAAAGATGTAAGGGGTAGTCACTGTACTCATGATATCCACCCATCCATTCATTCATTGAGAATATGAATTTCTAGCAAGTTCCCAGGTGATGCTGATGCAGCCACTGGGTTAATCACACCCCAGGCTGTGGTCCTCACTCAGCTTGATGACGTGGGCAAGGCCAGTGCTGCAATCCTCATTTTACAAATAAAAAAACTGAGGCTCGGAGTCAGGAGCTTCCCCACAGCCCCATGGCCCAGAAATCTCCTCCAAGTCCAGACATGGGCGGCACAGCTCTGCACAGGCTTCTTCCAGCGCTGTGGAAACAGGAAGCATCAGAATTGTGCCGTCTTCATGCAAATGCCTCCCTTCGGAGGCTGCAAACAGTGGGAAGGGAGCTGCTTCCCCTCCCACAGCCCCCAACCCCCAGCACATCCTCAGCCCCCTGGGAAGGAAAAGGGCTTCTCAGGTTGCCCTGTTTTCTGTGCATTCCTACCCCTGGGACGTCAGTGTACATGTGTTCCGGGGAAAGCCCTAAGTGCTTTTTAAATGACATTCTGGGCAGGAACGCAATAACAAGGTTTGGCCGCAATCAGATTAGCTGATCCAGGTCCCACACATCCTCAGTAAATGGCTGAAGACATCCGGCTACCCCTGGCCCCTCCACACTGAGCAGGCCGGTCCTCCCCTTCCTGCCTGGCTGAATTTCCAGGGGTCCTCCACTGTCCTAGGGAGAAGGGGATGCATGTTTGTTGAGGACCCACTAGGTATTTCTCCTCCTTTTAACAAAGAGGTCGATGCCATTATTATGTTTTTTATTTATATTCCCTCATTTCTGTATGAAGAAACTGGCATCAGAAAGCTTAGCAACAGATCTAAGGCCACACAATCAGTGACAAAGCTGGAATTTGAACCCAGGACCCTCAGTCTCAAAGTATGTTTGTTCTTTCCATTAAAACTCACACCTAGACTCTCTGATATGCAGGAAACAGGAAATGGGAGGGGACATGGGAATCAATGCAGCACCCACCTCCAGGAAGCCTCCCGAATTGAGAGCCTGGGAGGGGAGGCCCCACTGCCTGAAGGGATACTGGCCAGCCCAGCCCAGCCCTGAAGACAGAAAGCAACGTGAAGAAGAAAGCAGAGGAGCTGTGAGGCAGACAGAGACCTTAGCGGTGACCCCCAGCAAGACCCATTGTCCCATCCCTGCCCAGGGCCACTCCCGGGCTAGACTGGCTCGAAGTCCTCTGTGACTTATGGGAGTCCTCTTGGGCTGCATTTCCCCTGAGATGGTGTGAATCAGACCCACTTCCAAACAGGTTATTTAATCTCTTGAGACTGTTTCCCCACCAGTAAAAGGCAAGAGTTGGGGGTGGCTAACACCTGCCGGGTAGGTTGTTGAAGGTCATGTACAAGTGCCTCACACATGCCCTGCACACAGCAGGTGCTCCCGGCCCAGGCCTGCAGAGAAACCCCCTGGAGCAACCGTGGTGTCAGGGGCAGCCAGACGGCGTTTCCCCGAGCAGCAGTAGTTCCTGACTTCTCTGCTCCCAAGGACTTTTTTCTGGTTTCTTCAGATGGGCCCCGCCTTTCGAAAGATTTTGCCTGCCAAACTACTTATTCAATAATAATTAATTCATTTGCCCATTTCTTATGAATCGCAGCCGTATCTACGTCTAGCCGGGTTTCTGATCTGTGTGAACTGCCCCAGGATGGCCACCCTGTGTTGATATAAGCCCAGCCCAAACCTCAGAACCGTTTCCACTTCTCTCTTTGGAATACTGAGACTAGCTCACAGCCCCCAGCACTGCCTGCAGAACGCTGATTGGAAACACACACCGGAGCCATATTGCTGCTGAAGCAGAACACTTCGAAGTGCCCCAGTTGGTAAAGGGGACTTTTGATCGGGAGTTTTTTGAATTGGCCTGAGGAGCACCAGATCAAAATGGAAGAATCAAAACCAAAAAATGTTGGGTTTGGGTTTTTGCTGTTGCTGTTGACTCCTTGTTTTTTAACCCAACAAAGGCTGTTACAGATATTTCTGACCCTCACCTCATCCTTGACCCCGGATGAGGTTCGGGACTTGGACAGTAATGTCCATTGGTCACATAACATTGCATCGAAGAAGCAGACCATTTAATAATTTGCTATACAGACCACATCAAAATGTCCCCAAGTCAGAAAATCCAAGTTGAGAAGTCAGGTGCCCGTTTTATGAAAGATATTTTCTCCATATTAACTAATTCTTGTTTAGTAAGTGCAGTTCATCTAGTGAGACAACCAGAGGGCACAGAGGAGGACGGATGTGAGTAAAATGTTCTTGAGAACAGCAAGGTGGGAAGCATTCCTTTGGGAGTCCATCTATTCCTGGAAGAGTGTGGCGCTCAGCTAGGGCTGTCTGGCTGCAGCCTGAGGCCTGACACTGTTATTGCTCCCGTCAGGGTCTCTACCTGCTGATCAGAGAGGTGGAGGAAAGCGAGCTGTACTTACCAAGCACCCACGGTCTGCCAAGGTGGGGTATCATTGCCTGGGGCTTCCTCAGGGATGCATACAGGTGAAAACACCCCCATTCTTTTTTTAAATTCATTTTTATTGGAGTATAGTTGATTTACAGTGTTGTGTTAGTTTCCACTGTAGAGCAAAGTGAATCAGTTATATGCATACATACACCTGCTCTTTTTTAGATTCTTTTCCCATATAGGTCATTGCAGAGTACTGAGTAGAGCTCCCTGTGATATACAGTAGGTTCTTATTAGTTGTCTATTTTATATATAGTAGGGAAAACCCCCCAGTCTTAGCTGGTCATTTATCTGGCGTTCATGTCCCGCCTTCTACACCTTTGTCTGTCACCACGAAGAGGGAGAGGAAGGACAGACTGGGAAGGAGCCAGCAGGCTGGGATGTGGCTTCAGGGGCAAAACCTGAATCTCCATCTCCCCCCACCCACACACACCGCTGTCCTGCCTGGGCTTCGCCTTCCCCTGACTTTGCCACGTCCTCTGTCAAACAGGAGAGCTGTCCAGACCTGCTCCCCTCCTGCTCTGCAAATCTCAGCGGACCATATTAAGCACCGATTAGGACACTGTGCCTGACCCTTGAGTATATAAAGGGGTACAAGATCCAGTCTCTGTCCAAGAGGAGCCCCCCAGTGGTAGACGTAGGAGCAAAGCATTTCAGTGTGGGTAGAAAGGACTACAACGGAGGTTTACGCACAGCCCTGCTGTCAGAGGCCAGGGGAAGGGCCTGGGTCCGTGGTTGGCTCCCACAAGGAGCCAGAAGCCTGAGTTAAGTTTTGAAGGTGATAGAGGGCCTTCTCGGTGGAAGGAGCCCCTGGGGCAAGCCGGGGCCTGCGGGAGCTGAGGCAGGACCTGGCCCTGAGGCTGAAGCCTCACCTTCCAAACACATTCCTCTCCTTCTGGTGACGGCACGATGGTGCTGGTGAGAGAAGCAAGCGGGGGGGGGGGGGGGGGGGGGGGGGCGGCGGGGAGGCGGGGAGAGCAGGGGGGAGGCTGGGGAGGTCACCCGGGCAAGAGTCCAGTGGGGCTAAACCAGGGCGGGGGAGCCGTGGCGGGAGAGCATGAAACGTTTGGAAGGTAGAATCGGCGTGATTGGAGGGCTGGGGGGAGGGGGAGGCGGAGCACGCACCGCCCAGGAGCGTAGCCACGCAGGGGGGCCAGGAGGCCAGGACAGTGACGGACAGCGCCTGCCCCAAAGAGCTCGGCTGAGAAGGACAGGCAAGGCTTAGGGTACCAGTGAGAGGGGCACCTGACGTGGGAGATTTCCAAGTCTTGGTTCTGAGAGCCCGTGGGGGTGGCTGGCTGAGGGAGATGAGAACGAGAGCATGGGCGGTGGGGTGGGCGCTGGGCCAACAAGCCTCAGCCTCACCATAAAATGGAGACATGCTGACAGCCCAGCTCCGGGGCCTGGGGGGATTTCGTGCCATTCCGTGCGCGGCACACCCACGCAGGGGCAGTCGCCTGCAGGAGATGTCAGCCCGCCAGCCTCTCGCTCCTCCTGACCTCTTCCCCTCTTCATCCTTCTCTCCCGCCCCCCAGCCCTCCTGCCTGTCTTCCTTCCTTCCTACCTCTCCAGGGTTCCGCCTCCTTCCCAGCCCTCCTCCTCCCCCAGCTTCCGCCCCCCCCCCCCCACACACACAGATCGTCTATGAAAACATTCGTCAAGCACAGCCCACAGCTCCTGCTGGCAGTTCTCACACGGTTCACTTGTGCCTCAGACATAATGTACAGGGGTCCCAGATCCCAGCTGGAGCCAGCAAAGCCCGCCAGCCAACCTGGGCCACAGCTGTTCCTGACAGCCTCCATCACTGACGTGCATTTCCTCACCTGGCTCCAGAAACCGGCATGTGCAGCTGGATGACAGCATCATGAAAATCCACAAGCAGCCATGAAGCACCTACTGCATGCCCGGCTCGAGCTGGGGGCCTCCGGTTGTCTTACCGGGCGCTGAGTAGGTGCTGCAGAACTTGTGGAGAGGGCTGAGCCTCTAGAGCCTTGCGGTCTTTGCAGAGACCACGGGGCAGAAAAGTTCAATAACAGTCCACAATGCCAATGAAGTTCTAGACAATTGTAGAAGAGAGTCACAGGCGTGATTCATTGCCAGAGTAATTGTGCAGATAGCCACCGCAGGGGAAGTCACGGGAGGGGGCGGGCAGCACTGAGCAAATGTCAGTGAGCCGCAGGCAGGATGAAGTTTGGGTTCAACCTCTGACACAGTGTGTGACCTTGAAAGTGTGCTCTCCCTCCTCTACGAGGGCCTCATCTGTCAAAGAAGGGGTTGGAGAGAGAGGTCACTGACATCTCTTCCAGCTCTGATATTCCTGGGTCAGGAAGGTGATAGGGAACGAGTGGACGATGAGTCTTGCTCATTGGTGCAAAAATGGAATAGAACTGGGGCGGCAAGGAGCACACGCCTCCAACCGCGGACCCCCAGGTGTCGCGGGATGGCTCAATGACCCATCTGGACCATACGACTATGTATCTGCACAGAGCTCTCGCACTGACCAAGCCTTGCACATACCAGCGTCTCCTGAGCGCTCACAGCAGCCCAGGAGGCACGATGGATACGCAGGGCAGACCTGACTATTCTGATTTCACAGAGGAGGAAACCGAGACTCAGAGGACGAAAGGGACACGTGGTCCCACTGGGTGTTAGAGGCAGATCCCAGAGTGGGTGTGGGAGAGAAATGTGGTGCTTCCTGCTTCTCCAAGTGGGGTGCTCTCACTCCTTCTCCTCCAGCTCCCCCAGCAGCCCTGCCGAGTGTGGTGCTGGTGCCGCCATCGCGTGGCACGCCAGCTGTGCTCTCCTTTCAGGATCCGGCAGGCAGCCACTTTGGTTTGCTGCTAATTCTTTATTTAAAAAAGATTCACAACTCAATTACATCAGGTAACAATAGCTCACAGTCAATAACACAAAACACAAACCCAATAAACATCCATTCTGACCAGGGGACATAGATTTAGAGGAAGAAAAACAAAAAAATTACAGCATCAACTCGTTGAGAACAGTATCCTGTAATTTCCAGTAAATTGGAATCACTGCGAGTCATTTTCCCCACTTGAGTGGCAGGTATATTAATTTGTTGTCGTTTGTCAACCATCAAAATAAGTTGTTTACAAGGAATGAGAAGAAAGCTTCAGAGATTCCGGCTGAGGTTATTATTCTGGCATGAGATTGCGTTACAGGATTCGTACAGTTCGGGGGTCTTCAGAAGTGCCAAGACTGGCCTGTGCCCCCACTGGCTCCCTGTGGAGGTGGGTCCTGGGTGAAACTGAACACCCCTGACCCTGGCCCCTTGGCCACACCCTGCTCCACCTACTGCCCTGCTCTCCGGAATCTGGGGCCTCACTCACTCACCCTGTTCTCCCTCCTAGAAGTCACCCCTGGAGGGGGGTAGACAGGCTCACCCAGGGGTACCTTAGAAGAGCAGTTACTATTTGTTACTCACTAGCTTCCCTCCAGGGGGTGAACTAGGCCCCCTTATAGGCATTATCTCATGTAACTCTCACAACAACCTTTCAAGGTAAATATTATTATCCCCCTTTTATAGATGAGGAAACTGGAGCTCAGAGAGGGTACATAATCTACCCAAGGTCACACAGCTGGTGAGTAACAGGGCCAGAACCAGGAGAAGTAAGCGAGGTGCCTGGGACACAAAAGTTCAAGAGGCACTGGCTCTCAAGGTCAACCAAGTGCAAGACCAGCACTTGGGCAGGAGATGTCTCACCCAGCTCCTGGCCCTGAGTGACAGGGTTGGATTTGGGTCCATGTCTGTCTGCATCCAGCCTGTGCTTTCTTCACTGTGGCAGAGCCCAGCCCGGAGGAGATCGGCCTTGTAGTAGCAACTAGAAGCTTCCAAAGGAGTGACGCCCTGTGGTGGGATTTCAGGCCTCATAGGGCTGATGAGGGAAGCACTACCTCCCCTGCAAGTCCAGGTGGGCAGCTGCCAGCTCCCTGTGTCTTTCAGCTGGTGATTGTCCAGGTGGAAATGTGGGACTGGGCCATTACACAGGAAAGAAAATCCAGCTGCTGACACCTGGGTGCCAAGCTCTGCTGTCTCCTCTGGGGTCTGTAGAGCCAACCCCAGCCCAGAGTCCCCCACCTTGCACTTGGCAGCGGTTTGCAGTCTTTTCAAATCCACTACTTACGTTCATGAGGACAGGGGTCCTTGTTCTCATTTTTTCCCTTGGTGGGGGAAGCTGAGGCTCTGAGAGGTTAACCAAGTTGTCCCAAGTCACACAGCCAGCAGAGCACCCAGGGTATGACTCAGAACTCGAGACTCTTTCCATCCACCTCACTGCCAGGAACTAGGTCAAGACCCAGATGGGGCTGGAGTTCAGACTTGGTTGGGGGCAGGAGAAATAGGCAAGGAGGCTTAGAGATGGGAAAAAACCGTGTCAGGAACAAACAGCTTCTAAAATATAATGCTTTGGCTAAATTTAAACATGTGAAAGAGTTCAGAATGATTCATAATGCATGCAGATTGATGCAAATAACTATGCAAATGATGCCAAAAGGATGAGAAGGGTACAGCTTACCTCTCAGCCATAGCAGGAGCGGGCAGAGCAAGGGCTCCCTCTCGGGCAGCAGTTTTCCAAGCAAACCGCACCTTCAGATTGAAACGGCTTTCTTAGGTAACCTGACAAATCCTCGGAACCCTGGGGCAGCAAGCAGGACAGATGTGGCCCCTCCACACCCATGTTGCTGTCTCTACGCTCCACAGTCTCTGGAACGCCCACCGCCATCCCCGCCCCAGACTTGCGTCTCTGAGCTAAATAATCCTGCTGCTTTCCTTTCATCAATGAGCCCTTCTCCTCAGCCTTTTAATTGTCCTTGTCACCTCTCCTTTTCTAATGGGTCAGGAGCAAGGGTTTGGCTGAGGTCTGAGTGAATTAGATGGGCCGGTAGTTTCTCAGACTGCCCTAGCTGTGCTTCCATATAGCCTCACAGAGGCATGTTGGAGGGCAAGTTTGGACCAGGGTTTGCCTGGTCCAGATGAATCCCTCTGGACCTCAGTTTCCTCATCTGTCTATTGAGATTGCTAACAGCTACTGTTTATGGCTATTGCAAGGATGCCACACGCATTCACTCCTGGCACATTGTAAGATGCTCAGGAATTGGCCCTGCTTCCCTCTGCAGACCTGCAACCCCTCACTTCCCCACCCCGGCCACCTGGCTTTCCCACAGCTTCATTTCTGTTCACCTGAGCCTGACTCCTACCCTCCACCTCTTTCTGCTTGTCTGAGTGCTATCCATCCATCATCTCCACCACGAAGCTGATTTCAAACCCGCACCCCACAGACCCCCAAAACCAGCCAAGGCCTCCAACACCGCTGCCTCCATGTCTGTCGTGGTCCTCTGCCTCTTTCCCAGGCCCCAAGCACCTGACAGCCCCAATTTGTGCAGAGATTTGCTACTTTCTCAGGGCTTTCACCCCACTATCTCCTTTTGATGTTGAACCTCCCCCAGGGCCCTGTGAGTTTGGAAAGGAAAGAATGGTTCTTTGGGGAGAAAGGACCAAATTGGTGAACCGTATCAGAAGAACATTGTGCCGTGAAGACAGCTCGCATGCCTGCTACACAGGGAAGAATCTGGGACTCTAAGAGGACACACAGTGAAGAAATGATCCACTCCTTGCGTGGCACCCCAACGCCCTTTGGTCCCTCTGCTTTGCCTCCCCAGTATAACCACCCCCACAGGGAGATTTCTCTTGTCGTCACTCTGACTGTCTCCCCAGTTTCTTTGGAAGCTCCTCGAGAGCCTGGAGCCCGTCTCCCATCTCCTCTTAGGCACATAGCCTTATGCCAGTGGGCAATGAGCTCCCATCCGTGCCAGGCCCCAGAGACAGGACGATGGGCTCAACTCTCCCTCGCTCTCTACAGAGACCTCGTTTCCTCACCTGCCATGACAGCAATCAGCTGGCCCCCCAGGCTGTTCTCTGCAGAACAAGCCTGAGTTATGCCTTAGGAGAGCCCACAGGAGGTCCCTCCCGTGCTTGGAACACAGGACATTTCCTAGGATTATAGGTGGAGAGGCCACCGTGCGTGCACATGTGCAGAACCGCCTTGCAGCTCTCTCTGGAAGCTTTTCACCAAGGACCTTGGATCTGAATACGCAGGGACTTGAAAGCCTCCCCCACCCCACCCCCACCCCTGCCCACCATCCCCCCGCCCCTGCCCACCGAATCCCTCTCCCTGGCAGCCAGTCTCTGGGGAGGCTGTGTAACAGGCACGCGAGCTGTCTTCACGGCACAACGCTCTTCTGATGCAGTCCCCCAACTGGGTCCTTTCTCCCCCATCCTTGCTTGACTTCATCTCAACCACCTAAGAGGCAGCAGAAATACTCCCACATCCGCACACTCTGGCTTTATGCTCATCAGGATTGGTTGCTCATTGTCTGCATACACATTGCTCCGGAAAGAGTTGCTGGCGGGATGGGGATAAACAGTCTGTGCTCGTAAACACCACTCTCCGCAGTTGTTCCATAAGGGACTCCTTGTGTCTAGACCCCGTGGGGAGACTTTAAAACTTTGCACCAAGTCAATTACTGCTACTTTTAAAACTTTGCACCCAGTCAGTTACTGCTACTTCTACCAGTAAGAATAATAATAAATACTTAGTGTGTGCTGCTTCTGTGCCAGCCACAATTTTGAGACTGATGTGACTTCATTTCTTTAATCTTTACCACACACATGGGCTAGCAGGTACGTTTCCTTATCCCTATTTTACAGATGATGAACAGGAAAGTTCAGTTACTTGTCTAAGGTCGACCACATGAGTCATTTGATCTTGGACAGGGAGAGAAATCCATAATAGGAAACCCCAGATATTCAGGACACCATCACCCCAGCAGCCCACATTAAATACAGACTCTCCTTGTGTCTTCTCTCCTCTCTCTCCCCACCCCCCTTCTCCCTCTCTTCCTCTCTTGTACCTTTACTAGTTCTTTACCTTCCTAGCTCTGTGAATGAGGCGTTTCCCTGCCCCTCTCTGAACTTGACCCCCCTCTTCCGACAGTGGAGAGGGGACCCTCCTTGCTGATCTCATGGTCTGAGGCAGGGGAGAGCCTTCCAGCACGAGGGTGGTGAGCTGGCCTGCTGGGAGCCACTGGGATAGCAGGAAGGGAGTGGGTCTTCATATGATGGTGGGAGCCCATGCGCTCTGTCTGTCCTGTTGCAGCATCTCAGGCTATGGAGCCGCTGGCGGGAAAGGCGGGAAGAACACCATGATGCGGTCCCACGGCGTGTCTGTGCTGGGCATCTTCAACTTGGAGAAAGACGACACGCTGTACATCCTGGTCGGGCAGCAGGGGGAAGACGCCTGCCCCAGTGTAAGTGCCCAGAGCGGGGGTTTCTCCTCCACACTCACCAGGACCCAGGTAGGTCCCTCGGAGAACACCGACACCAGACACACCCCTTCTGGGAGCTCACGTCCAGAGATGGCAGGACTCAGCCTTGCTCTACCTGCAAATGCTCCTCCCTTTCCAGGGCCACCTGGATGCATGAGATAGTGGGTCGTGAGGCTTTGGGGGTTCACATCCCTACAGGGACCGAGGCTGAGGCATGGGTTTCATGAGCAATCCTTAAAGCCGAAGAACTGAATTCTGCTAAAATGGGCACATGGTTGTTCCTCTCAGCACAAGTCGAAGCCCACTTCCTAAGCTTTATTGCAAGGGCAGTGTTGTTGTCTTTAGCCGTATTATTATAAACAGGAGAATACTGGACGAAAGATGTCTCATTCAGCTCAGAATCACAGATGCATAGCCACATATATGCACATAATGTTCTGAAAGATACAGATAACAGTGGTTGCTTCTGGAGAGGGGACTGGAGTTGAGGCTGCTTTGTCAGTAATGTCTGACACTGTTACAAAAAGAATGCATTCACACATTATTCATTATTTGTGGTTAAAAATTTTTAAAGCTTTTTAAAGCATGGACTAGGAGCTGGAAGACCATGTAATCCACTTCCCCCATTTCACAGATGAGAAAATGGAGACCACAGAGAGGGAGGGACTCGTCCATAGTCACTCATAATGCAGCACAGAGACTCTGGCTCCTATTTTTGCTGCCCCGAACTTGCTTGGGCAAGTTCAGTTTCTGCAGCCTTTTCCCCTTTTCCACTTATAGCACATCACTTGACAAGCCAGACTGTCATCCCCTGCAGCCCCAGAGACAACCCTTCATTCTGGTTCCTGACCCCACTGGAGTCCAGATGTCTCACAGGCAGCGCTCCAACAGCAGCACTTAAGAAAGCCAGTAGTGGTCTAAAATGACCTGGAGGGGGAGACCATGGAGACTAATAAATCAGCAGCCACGCCTCTTGCCTGTGTTGGGGGTGGGGGCAGGACCCTGATGGTGCTGGCTGTCCTGATGGGGACTCAGGACTCTGCAGGGTGAGTCTCCACATTGGGCCAGGCCACACCCTCACCCGAGGGTGAACTTCTGCACCAGGTGGGGCCCAGGCAGGGATCTGGGTTCTAGGTCCCAGAACCCAGGGCTCCTTCCCCAGAAACTTATTCAGGAGCAGACTTGGAAGACAGATGTGGGAACGAGGGCTATGAGAAAGCAGTTCAATTCTACATAATAACCTCAGCGCTCCTAAGTGCCAGGCCCCAGGCTGGGAGCCAGAGTAAAGCACAGCGCCCCACCCCCAACCCTACCTTAAAGAGGGTGAAAGCAAAGCAACAGGGGTAAGCTTTGCAGGTGCAATGGTATGCATGAAATGTCTGGACTCTAACTTTTATTTAGCAGCTATAATCAGGATTGTCCAACCTGATATAATGTATTAAGTCATTAAATTACAAGCTGCTGTAATTTTCACAGGAATTTATTGAGTGCTAATGTAATCCTTTCATCTAAGCAGAAAGATTGCATTGACTTCTACAAAGGACTTTTACTTGATTGGATTGTAATCAGTTATGTCTTTTCACAGGACTGTGTCCTTTTTTAATTCAATTGTAATCTACTTTTTCTTCTGGATTGCTACATTTTATCATTTTATTAATCAACCTACTTGCTCTCAAACTTTGCGGATGCACAGGGAAAGTTCCAAAGAAGCCAGGGACTGGGGCAGCCCCCTCTGCTGGTCAGGTCAGTCATAGCATGGGCGTGGGGAACATAATTGGTCTTCCCAGTGGCTCAACACCTTGGCTCCCCAAGAGTCATTTGAGAAAAGGAGAAAGACCTTTTACAGGCACTACCTCAATCTCCAGTCCTCTGTAGGTTGAAAAATGGTATCTAGATAGGATCTTCTACAGCATGAAGTGGACCCTGAGAATTAAACTGCAGGCTTTGGCAGCACTGTTGGTTCAATTGCATTTCTGCGTGGAGTGGCTCTGCCTGTGTGCCTGGCCAGCCCGAGCTTGGAACGCGCTCCAGAGATGAGGGAGGGGTGATGGGGACTGGGTCAGACCATCAGAAGAACATATTTCAGGGACTTTGCTGGCAGTCCAGTGGTTAAGACTCCACGGTTCCCATGCAGGGGCCAGGGGTTCTATCCCTGGTAAGGGAAGTAAATTCCCACATGCCACGTGGCCAAAAAAAAAAAAAAAATTAAAATTAAAAAAAAAGAAGAACGTATTTAAGCCACAGGAAGGCTTTGAGCAGAATAGTGACCGGAAGTGATTTGCATATTAAAAGGCTCCTCTGGCTACAGTGTGAAGAACAGACCACTTGGGCCCAAGGGAGGGGTCAGAGCAATGAATCCAATGGCTATGGCATTAATCCAGGCAAGAGATGACAGTGGCTTGGGTAAAGACAGTAACAGCCGGTGACAAGTGGCTGAATTCTCGGTGTATTTTGAATGTAAAATCCAAGAATTGTGCCCAAGCCGCTGGAAGGAGGGAGCTAGGGGCCTGCTGCGGAAGGAGCAGGTTTCCTGAGTTGAACTGATCTGGCAGACAGCCACGTGGAGGCTGCTGGTGGACGAGGGGGGACAGGCCGCTGGAGCTCAGGAGAGAGGTCTGGAAAGGAGATACAAATCCGAGAGAGATCAGCGTGAACTGAGGCAGGTTGAGATTGTCCAGGGAGTGGTATAGATGGAGAGGACCATGGACTGAGCCCTGGGGACCCCCAACATTTAGAGGTAGTGGAAAGAGGAACTGACGCAGGAGTCAGAGGGGGAGGAACCAGGGATGTAGGAGGAGACTCCAGAGGGTGTGGCCTCTCAGAAGTCAGATAAAGAAAGCAAATCATGAAAAAGTGATCATCTCCTCCAGAGGCTGCAGAGGGCCCAGTAAGATGCACACTGAGGGTCGAATCAACTGTTTCCCACCCCCCCACCCCCCACCTGATTCAAAGGAGATCCCTGAGCCAGCCGGGGCAGCGGGAAATGGACGTGAGTCTGGGCTCTAGGTAGACCAAAGGCCATCCTTCAGCCCAGCTGCTCCCTCTAGCCATCCACAGGTTCTGTTCATGGGAAGAGGGCACCGCCAAGGGGTGGGGGCCCCACTGCTGCCAGGCAGAGGAGAGGAGGAAAGGGAGCAGGGTCAGAGGGGACGGACCTTCTTAGCACCACTGGTTCACACTGGGCAGCTCCCCACTTAACGGAGGATGCAAATCCAGGCAGATGGCCCAGCACATCTCCAGTCAGGAAGCGAGACTGGACCCTGTATCCTGTGCTCTTCTCTGCCCAGCTGGCAGCACACATTTCCATGCCCTGTCCCCAGCTCTGCCCTCAGGGTGTGCCCCTTGCATCTCAGGCCCTCCCAGGCAGCAGTTAGCAGGGTTTCCTTCCAGCAGACTCCACACCACTCTGCCCCTGCCCCAGCCCTGGACGGCACTGCATGTACCCAGGAGTTATGTGAGGTCTCTACAATAGCACATCAGAGCCTTCCACTCACACTAAATCCACTCTAAAAAATATCAAATTACTTCCATCATTAAATCCAAAATGCCATAAAACAAATTGCATCTCAGCTATTTATCCAGAAATTTCCCTAGTACTCATTCCCAGCACCCCTGAGTGCTTTAGCATAAGGAGTGGCTCAAGATGAATTGCCATGTCCACTGGCTGGTTACCCAGCAACATTCCATGAAAATTTGGTGTTTTATTGGCCTTTTTTCTGTTAAGTGAAACAAAAGTCATTTTCCTTTGAGGTCAGGCCGATGTGTGGAGAGTTCGTCTCAGCCTCTGTGACTGAAAAGCAGGGTGGTTATTCTGGAAACGCTGCCCTCGTTAAACAGGGATTCCAGGATTCTGGGTCACAGGAATTTCCCACATGTCCCCAGAGATTCCCAGATGCCTGGGCCCACACTGGGTGGAATAAAACCCGAGTTTGGCCTCCCATTGTTTTTTTTCTCTTTACATGATGCTTCAAACTACAACTTCTCAAAAAACCTCAATGGTTCCTCACTGCTTAGAAAATGAAGTCCAGCTCCTTCTCTGTTTGTATTCAAGGCCTCTGGCCATGATATGACTGTCCAGTGAGGCTCCCTCTACCCACACCCATTTACACTCCCTCCAGCCCTGTCTTACCACCTGGGTCCTTTGCCTTTGTCATCCCCTCTTCAGAATCTAAAGGATCCTACCAGGTCCTTCTGGACCACCTCTCTGTCCTAAGATGGACTTTTCTGAGCCAAAGAGACTCCTTATACTCTCCCCCCCCCCCCCTCGCAAATACCCCACTCACCTCCTTCCCTCTGGGCTCATGCTGATCTCCTCCCCTGCAATGTCCTAACTTTCTCCCATTCTCAGTGCTTAAAAATCTCCACGTCCTTCAAGGCCCAGCTGAGTACCACCTCCCCCAGGTAGTCCTCCTTGCTCACCAGTCCAGCAACAAAGGCTCACTCTCCCTCCTCAACTTCCCGTGCATTTTCTTCTAAGCTGCCCCTGTGGTCCTTCTCCATTACTGCCCAGAGTGACACTTATCTGTGTGAGCTTTTTGCCTCCTCAACTCAACTGTAAGCTATTTGAGAGATCATCAGACACTATCTTTAAACACAGAAGTTCTGTCTACTGGGAGGTGGAGAACCCTGGGCACAAACTGAGATGCTTTTTGTTTCTCCAGACAAACCGATTAATCCAGAAAGTCTGCATTGGAGAGAACAACGTGATAGAAGAAGAAATCCGCGTGAACAAAAGCGTGCACGAGTGGGCAGGAGGGGGCGGAGGAGGGGGCGGAGCCACCTACGTATTTAAGGTGAGGCCTCGGTGCCAGCTCCCCCAGGGCAGCGCCTTCTCTGCGTCCTGGTGTTGGATCCCCAGACAGACCTGGGAGTGAAGCACCTTGGGTGCTCTTAGCCCCATTTAAAGTTGAGGAAACCGAGGCCCAGAGGGATAAGGTTCCTGTCTGTCCAGGAAAGGACAGGCCCTTCTCATGCTGATGTACCAGCCTGAGTTCACCAAGCAGGCCTTTGTCCTCTTGCTTCAGAGTCCCAGAGGGTCCCACTGTGCCCTCCTCTGTCCTAAGATAGACTTTTCTGATGTCATCAAAAATGGGCAAAGTTTTCCTGCTGGGTCCTCCTGCAGGGACGGTGATGCTGAGGGCTTAATCTTGACGTTATGGGGGTCAGAGCAGAGACCCCTGAGAGAGCAGAGGAAGGAGAGAGCAAGGAAAGAAGAGAGACCTGCTTCTGAGCACCAGCTCCCAGATCCCTGAGGCTAGAGAGGAGCTTCAGGAATGGAGCTGTATAAACAGCCTCTAAAACCGATCCTCACCTCCTGGTATTCATATACATTTATATCTCCTAGTGATTTTGCTTTACTTACTGAACCTGATCTGCTACAGGAGCTGGGGGTTGGAGGGGATGGAAGAGCTGAGGGGTTGTTGTAACATGAGATCAGGGCCCTCAGACCACTGAGATGTCACCCACTGCCCAGCAAACTGTCGGACACGTTGAAACATTGAAATGGCTCAGGGGTCTCCAGAGCGGGAGCCCAGCTTGGTTTCTCAGTCTCTGAATGTCTCCCCTGGGCAGATGAAGGATGGCGTGCCAGTGCCCCTGATCATCGCGGCTGGCGGTGGCGGCAGGGCCTATGGGGCCAAGACAGACACGTTCCACCCAGAGAGGCTGGAGAATAACTCCTCCGTTCTAGGGCTGAACGGCAATTCCGGAGCCGCAGGTAAACCACTGCAAGCCCACCCTCTCCCAAAACATTCTCCCGGAACTGTGTGAGCTTCAGCTCAGCCGGGCACCACCACACACCTGTGGGCATTTAGTCGCTGACCTTAAGATACTGAGAGCTCTGGATATTGGTACCAGGATCAAGAGAGCACGGGCACACCAGGCCTTGGGGACCCAGAGGCCACCTTGCTGACATGGGGTTTGGACTTGCAGAAGGTTGCTGAGAAAATGAGGCCGGCGGCAGCGGTCTGAGCGCCAACCCAATCCTCCCCGAGTTTTACCAAATGCAACTGGATGTGAGCAGATGGAGGAAATCTGGGCAGAGTCAGGCATCCCAGGCCCCTGTGGTCTGTTTGAACTTCCAGGCCCCGAGCTGCCAGCTCACACATCTATCACTGGAAAATCTCTTTCTGAGATCTCCGTGGTGGGGCTCTCTGTGTCCTCAGTGAGAGCCAGTGACACAGAGATAGGGGACAGACACCGAAGGGGCTGTGAATTCTCTAACTCCTCTGAAGCCAGCCCCTCAGCTTTGTATGTTCTTTTCTCCACAGTCAGACAGAGGGAGGATTTTTTTAAGGCATTTAAGATTTGGGATTAATTAAAATAAATACTCAAACTTTCTCTTCAATTGAGAGATGGCTAGAGATAGAGGAGGAGAAGCAGTCACAGAGAGGAATCTCCACAGTGATATTCACAGTGCCCTTACATCCATCCAGCCTTTAATAAATTACAAAGCACTTCCACATCTATTATACATGTGCTTTTCAAAACAGTCCTGTAGGGTTTTCCAGACATGTTATTTTCATTTTACAGAAGTGTCAACAAGCACATTGAAAGTTGGTGGATTTTTTTTTTCCTCAAGATGGCCAAACTGTTTCATACTTAATCCATGTTTTAAAACATTGTTGCTGATTTGTTTTTATTTTTATGCCCATTGTTTTCTTTTCCACACATTTGCTTGAAGGCTGCAGGATAGGGTAGGATGCTGGGGTATTGCGGTCTGCCTGTGCCCTTAAGATAAAGTTGCATTCACCCTATCTCCGTAAAGAACATTTCTTTTGCAAGAGTTCAGAGCGAGTGTTGGGAAGCAGAGTTCCAGCTGCTGCCATTGTAGCCAGAGCATCACCACGTCCCCCCCACCCCACCCCCACTTTGCTCTTGACCTTGGAGCAGCTCCTAAGAAGCAGGCAGACAAGATACTGCCTGAGCTTCAGAGGGTGAGGCCTTCTGCGTGTGTGTGTCCTGCCTCACAAATGCCCAACGAGCCCTCCACTTGGCGGTTTACAAAGCATTTCACACACTCCCTGTCTCCTCTGATCCTAACAACCACCCCATGCTGCATCTCATTTTCTCCAAGTTATAGGTGAGGAAACCGAGGATCAGACCGGGGCAGTTCTTTCCTAGTAAACAGTTAAAGCCCTTTGGGTTATCTGGTGCCTAATCCAGGATTCCTGCTAGGAATTTCACTGCTGTGACCTTGGCAGAGTTTTGACAGGTGGTCCTGGTTCTTGTTGGGATGGGAAGCGGTTAATGAAATGAAGGCCCTGCGCTTCAGGAGTTGGCGCGCGTAGAGGGACGGCAGGGGAACCGGTTAGGAGGTCATGTCCCCTGCCTGCCCCTCCCCTCATCGAGCACCCCCCCCCCCAGCTTTTGAACCAGAGGCCTGACGGGACGCAGGGGTGTGGGGCACGTTCCCCTCTGGACGTGCTCAGCTGTGGCCAGAGCTGCTCTCCCTCAGGCAAAGGGCACACTTGGTTTTCTAGCTGTGGACTTTGAAGGCCCCAGGCCCCATTGAGGACGGGCCCCCTGCACACGAGAGGGGGGTAAGCAGCCCTCAGAGACACTGAGTCCTGCTTCTTTGGCCGGACCCAGCCGCCGCCCGAACCCAGCCCGCATCCTCACCTAGGCGTCTCTGCGTCCCTTCCCACAGGTGGTGGAGGCGGCTGGAACGATAACACTTCCGTGCTCTGGTCTGGGAAATCGTTGCTGGAAGGCGCCGCCGGAGGACATTCCTGCCCCCAGGCCGTGAAGAAGTGGGGGTGGGAGACAAGAGGGGGTTTCGGAGGGGGTGGCGGGGGGTGCTCCTCAGGTGGAGGAGGCGGAGGATACATAGGTAAAGATGATTCGTGTTCAAGGTGTCACTCCCTTCCCCTCGTAGTCCTAGGCGCCTCACCTCCCCGCCCTCCCCCCGGCCCTCGCCTGCCCGCCCCCCGGCCTGCCTCACGTGTGGCCTGCGATGTGACCCTGCACGCCTTCCTCCCAGCCCCCCACGGCGCGCCGGAGGCAGGACGTTGGCTCGCGAGCCAGCATCCTGCCTCGAGGTTTCGATAGGACAGCATCAAGATCCCACGGGGTTCTTGATCTCCCCCAAAGCCGATGATAAAGGGGCTTTGGCGCCCCAGACGCTTCTCTGAGCCACCCCCAAGGACGCGCCGGCATGAGAACCTTGGGGGCCAGACGGCTCTACCCCGTGCCTCCCTTCGGGTGGCCTGGCCCGAGTCCTTGCCAAGCCAGCTCCCTAAGGGCCTGGTGTGCGGCGTCTGGCCTCGTGGACTCTGCCCTCTCCCTTTCTTGCTCCAGCCCCCAGCTTCCAGAAGGGCGCCATTCCCCGTGCTGAGGGGTGCTCCTCCTGAGGGCAGCTGCGGGCAGTCCCAGCCCAGCCCTTCAGCAAGCAGCTGGCCCCTGGCCTCCGCCCTCCTCTGGGCCTCGGCGCCGAGCAGAGGAGCCTTCTGAAGCTGGGAGGCTGCAGCACCCCCACAGATTAGGACACAATGCATGCACGCGCTGTGATGTTCCGTCTGTGCTTTGCTTTACGTTGTGTGTAAGATGCTTGTGTTAACCAGACGCCCTTCTTTTCCGAGCCATGGGTGGGAGGGAGGAGCCCAAGGGGGGAGCCCAAAGATAACCCAACCCCTGCTGAAAGGAGGGACAGGAACCGAAAGGCACAGGGGCATCCCCCCTGCCCCAACCCTGACTGGATGGGACAGGAGAGCCACTCCTCCGTGCTACTCCCCTGGCCGCTCCTGGAAGAGGGGCCAAGGGGCCGCCCCAGCCTGGGGAAACTAGAACTTTTCCGACTCTTGCTCACATGGACTGCTTCCTAGGGGGCCCCAGCAGAATGGTGGAGACTCCCCAGTGGGAGCTGTCCTGGACCTGGAGGAGAAAGTGGCCCCCACAGCCAGCATCTACTGAGCCGAGCCCCAAGCACAGCCCCTGTGCCCTGAGCCTCCCTTCCCTCCCCACCGCCCCACCCTCGAGGCCCCTCCCTGACCCTGGTGCTCGCCCTGCTGATGCGCACGTGTGTCCAGACTTGGGCACCCACCTCTCTGCGTTAAACTCTTCTCTGGTTTGCCACAGGTGGCAACGCAGCCTCAAACAATGACCCCGAGATGGACGGGGAAGATGGGGTCTCCTTCATCAATCCGCTGGGCATCCTGTACACCCCGGCTTTAAAAGGTACCCCCTCTGCCAGGTGGCAGAACCAGCTTCCTTAGGCCAGTTCTCCCTCCCAGCTAAAACCCCAGGGCTACTGCTGTGAGTCCAAGACACAACGGTGCGATCATGGGTCCCTTGCAGGCAAGTCTTCTTGGTGGTCATCTCACCACGTTTTCTGGAAATCAGGATGCATGATCTGATATGGACACAGAAGGCGAAGACTGACTACCAGGCAGACTGGCCCTAGAAAACGCAACAGTGATAGGCTTTGAACCTGTAGCAGCCAACCTAAGCCTCCCTCGTGTGGACGCTCCCACTTGCCTACATGTCCTCTGTCTGAGTTCCCCTCACCAGATGCATGGTGGACTTTCCTGCACAGGCAGCGCTCCAGTGGCAGTGGACATAGGAACAGGGACGTAGAACACATATATGTGTTCCTATGTCCCAGGACGTAGGAATAGCTTGTCCCTGACCAGCTGCAAATACACCGCAGAGCCTGGGGGTGGACTGCAGGGCAGCCTCCCCCCCGAGGCTGACCCTCCCTCCTTGTCACCAGTGATGGAGGGCCACGGGGAAGTGAATATTAAGCATTACCTAAACTGCAGCCACTGTGAGGTAGACGAGTGCCACGTGGACCCCGAGAGCCACAAGGTCATCTGTTTCTGCGACCACGGGACAGTGCTGGCCGAGGACGGCGTCTCCTGCATCGGTAAGGGGGTGGCAGAGGGGACCCAGAGCTTGAGCCACAGCTGGTTTCCATGGTTCTGGGACACCTCAGAGGCACTTTTATAAACTTCCTGACCCGGCTGTCTGCCCCCAGCACTGGTGCTCTGACAGTGGGCAGAGGGACCTGTGTGTGAAAGGTGAGTCACAGCTCAGGAAGGAGCCGTAAGTCACCTAGTCCCATCCCTAACCCAGGATGTGACCCCCACATCCCCACCAGGGGGCCAGCGCATCTCCACTAGACACCACAGCGCCAGGGGTCTTGGTACTCCTAAGGCACAGCGTCCCATTGGGGAGTTATAGAGCCAGACCCATTCCTTCCGACTTCCACTCCTCGGCTTCCTGCGCGCAGTGGTCCCTTGGGCACGGCATCTGCAGACGGCACTGCCGTCCTCCTCCTCAAGTCTTCTCCCGGTTGAATAACGCATTTATTTCCAACCACTCATATGGGACACGGGTTCATGTCTCCTCCCCATCCTGGTGTTCCAGTTGTCAACATCCCTTTTGAAATGCAGTGTCCGGGACCAGGCACGGGGCCTCAGTGTGGCCGGTGCCAGCGTGCACCCAGGCCCTCCCTCCCGTGCGCTGGGTCCAGTGCTCTCACGGACAGGGAGTCAATTCGGCCTCTAGAGTCTAACCGACCGGCACACTCTGTCACAGGGTCAACTGAGTTTCTAGTCCCCTAAGGCGCCTGAATCTCTTCTATGGCCACTGTCGGCTCCCCTTTCACCCGCATCCTGTCGCGCGCCGTTGATGTTTTGGATCAATGTCCAGATTTTGATATTTATCCCTGTTACATATTCCCTCGCTGCAAAAGCTACTGTTGAAAGTTGCAGAACCAGGACAAACCTGCTTCATGCCCTGGTCCTCTGAGAAGGATGGTGGTGCAGGTGTCCGGGGCTGGGGAGGGGCTTTCCGAGGAGAAGCACTGTGGTCATCGGTGCTCCGTGGGGCCTGTCTTCCAGTGTCGCCCACCCCGGAGCCCCACCTGCCACTCTCGCTGATCCTCTCCGTCGTGACGTCGGCCCTCGTGGCCGCCCTCGTGCTGGCTTTCTCCGGCATCATGATCGGTGAGTGTCCCTGGGCCCCGGCGCTTCCAGACCGGGGCAGGCGAGGCAGAACGGGCCGCACAGAACTGCGTCTCGGGCTGTGTCATGGACACGGGGGTGTCGCCCTGGCTGGGTGGTGACGAGGGCAGCCCAGGCCAAGCCACAACAGGAGCCCCCTCACCCCGCCCCCCAGCACATCCCCAGTTCCTAGGAGCCCCTGACTCTGAGCCTCAGCCCCACGCGTAGCCTCCTGGCTGCTCGAGGAGGGGGCAGTCTTCAGAGGAGAACACCTTGGCCAAAGCTCACCCGCACCCCAGACCTCACTTCCTGCTCTCGTCAGACACGGGCTCCAGCGGGCTTTTCTAGTTCGGCTCGCTCCCGGTGCCACGCCTCCAGCCCACATTCCCTGCTCCTCGCAGAGAAGGCAGAGCTAGTTTCTGAGTGTTTCCTATTAGGCCTGTGAGCCAAGGGGTGCTGGGACCTGAGGGGAGGCAGGAAGAAAGGCTCAGCTCCGGGCAGCACTTTCAGGCGAACCCCTCGGGGGCAAGGGAATCTGGAGGTGGACAGGGAGGTGGCGGCCTGTGCGAGTCCCATCCTGCAAAGGGCAGGATGACAAGAGCTAACTCATTGCACACTTACCACACGCCAGGCAATTGACACATTTTAGTTCACTAAACCCTCAAAAAACCCTATGATCACAGCTGGCATATTTCATAGAGGAGGAACTGAGCACACAGAAGTTCACTCACTTGCCCTCGCAGGTGGTGGGGCTGAGCTTTAAACGCAGAATCCACCCTGTCAATCACCTCCCATAGAGTTTGCCTTATAGGATGTTCTCACACGTAGTAGTAACTGTGATAGCGGTCATTGGGAGAGCTCTTTAGAACTTTCCAAAACCATCTTATGTTGGTGGGTTCATTTCATTATCACAATTCTAGGGGTGGGGCGTGGGGGTTTAGGAGACAGGGCAGGAGTTACTGTCCCTGCTTACAGAGAAGGAGACTGAGATCCAAAGAGGTCACATGTACCTGTCAGTGTCACAGCTTGTAAGTAACAAAGGCAGGATTAGGTCCTCAGACACCAGCTTGGACCCAGTTTAGAGACCTTCCACTCTGTGACGGTCTCCAGCTATGTGGCTTGGCGGTTCTTCAACTGTAGGAAACACAGGTGACCAAGAGCCCCAGCTGCACTCTCAAATCCATTGCCATGTTTACCCTACCTGGCGCCTGGGCAGAGCAGAGCTACTAAGGCAGGCCCCTCCCAGTGACATGGGACTCCCCTGACGGCCGACTTTGGCTCCAGAACATTCCAACAGCCTTGCTGGAACTTCTTTACACTGAGTGGCCGTCTAGGGTCTTTGCTCAAGCCTCCCTCCCTCTATCCTTCACATGGGGTCAGACTTTCAACACAGTCTGGTGGCCTCCCAGCCTCCCTGATTTCCCTCCCAATTATCTCTCACAGGCATTTCCCCTAATAAAATCCTTGCACACTTAATCCCATCTTGGGTCTGCTTCTCAGAGGACCCAAACTAAGGTGCCTCTGCCCCTACATGATGTGATAAATCTCTTCCATTCATATGATTTTAAGCTTTACATTAACTTCAATCTTTCAATTAAAATACACTTTCACATCTGTGATCATTTTGTTAGTATGACTATGTGATGGAAAGATTTAGATGCATGTACAGGAGCCAGAGATCTAGGAAGGCTTCCTGGAGGAGGTGGCCTGGCTGCCTGGCCTGGGCCACCTTGCGCTGACCTCCATCTGTCTGCAGTGTACCGCCGGAAGCACCAAGAGCTGCAAGCCATGCAGATGGAGCTGCAGAGCCCCGAGTACAAGCTGAGCAAGCTCCGCACCTCCACCATCATGACCGACTACAACCCCAACTACTGTTTTGCCGGCAAGACCTCCTCCATCGGCGACCTGAAGGAGGTGCCACGGAAAAACATCACCCTCACCCGGTGAGCGCCCACCACTGTCCTGTGGGGCAGCGGGAGGTGTAGGGGAGGCAGGGAAGGGAAAGTTCTAGGGGCCAGATGTCATCCCTGCACCATGAATTCCTCCAGCAACAAGAAGCCAGCAGAGCCACCCCTCAGGGCATCCCCAGCCTCCCAGGGGCAGAAGGTTTAATGTTTCAGGGCCATTTGTGTAGGGCGGGTGTTTAATTGTTTAACACCCCATTTACTCTTGGAGTTGGTACACTGAGAGGAGGACTAGGTGGGAGGAACGAGGCTCTCCTCAAAATCTACCCAAGAGCCCCCCCCAAGCCTTGCTCCCCTCCCCCCGCCCAGCTCCCAGAGCATGCTGTGCCCGCGTCTGTCATTCACTGAGCACGCTCCAGGAGGTGTCTGCCAGCCATCTGGCCCCCCACCCGCCACCTAGGGAACTTGAGCCTCCCTGGCAGGGCCATGTCTTAGTCACCTCTAGGTCCCTGGCAAATATTAGAGACTCAGTAAGTATTCAGGGAAGGAATGTCCAGCCAATGTCATGGAACCTGGCTTGGCACCTTTCTTGCCAGATACAGCAATGGAGGTCCAGGACCAAGGAGCAGAGCCAGACTGAGGACATCACTCTTGAGTGCGTGCGTGACCCACTGTGTCCACTAAATGTGCCCCTGGCTCACCTCGCGTTCTCTTTGCACAGGGGTCTGGGCCACGGTGCATTTGGGGAGGTGTATGAAGGTCAGGTGTCTGGAATGCCCAACGACCCGAGCCCCCTGCAAGTGGCTGTAAAGGTAAGAGGTGGCTCCCCCGTCTGCCTGACCTTGGCCGGGGATCTCTATAAGCGCGGCTTTCTGCTGACAGCCCCCGACCTCTACGGCTCACAGCCTCCTCCTCCTTCCCACCCTCCCTCTGTGCCCAGACGCTGCCCGAGGTGTGTTCTGAACAGGACGAACTGGATTTCCTCATGGAAGCCCTGATCATCAGGTAACGGCACAGAGAGACACCCCTCACCACCGCCCCAAGGCTGTAAGCAACACGAGACGTTTCTAACAGGCATGTCTCCAAGGGAAACAGGGTTGTCCTGCAGCGTTCCCTCTCCTCCTCTCCAACTGGAGACTCCCCGAAATTCTTAGCACATCTCACTAGAGTGGAACAGCCCCAGAAGGTAGTCGCAGAAAAAGAATCCAGGCACTATCACTCTGCCTTCACCCAGCATCCCTGTGTCATCCACTGGTTCTTTTCCCCCTTTTCTTAAAAAACAGAGTGCCGGTTGTTGACAGTAGAAGATGCAGTCCTCCAGGTGTCTCTTCCACCAGGTCCTTCACCAACCCCAGCTCTCAGCTCTCATGTAAAGGAAATGGGCCCCCACGCGATGGAAGGCGCCCACCCTGGTCCACCCAGCTGGCCTGACCCTTCAACTGGTGGATCTGGGGCCCCCCGCTGGGAGTCTCCGTGTTCAGGGCTCTGACAGCAGATGTTTGACCTTGAGATCTGGCCAGGGTCGTGGTACACCGGGGAGCCTCAAACATCCTGACAGGCTGGGGTGGCCCGCAGTCCCCCTTGGCGGAAGCGGCAGAGGGAACGAGGCCAGAGCAGCGTGTGTGATGTGCTGGGTCCTTAGGAGGGTATGCAGCAGGCTCAGCTCCTGCTTTAAGAATGATCTATTTCCTGATTGTGCGTGTAATCCGTGATTATTGAGTAAAACTTGGAAAGTATAAGAGTAGATGGCAGGAGACCCAAATCACTCGTCTCCCTACTTGGCAGCGTTATATTCGAGTTATAGTCACCCAGTCTGTCAGTTCTGTGCGCGTGTGCCCACGTGGAGTTCCCTGGCCCCACTGCCTCATGTGTCCCAATAGGATCACGTTAATAAGGAAACTCGAATCTTAGAGCCCCCGTGAGGAGTCCACAGTGGGATCCAGTGGCCCCCTTCCTTGTTCTCTTCCACACCTGGTCACCTGGCTGGTCTCACGCTGTCCCTTGGGGAAGCAGTTCCTCTGGCTTTCGCCTGAGGCCTTCCTCCAAGAACCCAAATATGAAGCCTGGCCGGCAGTCCACCCACTGGCCTTGATGCCCTCCTCTCCCCGCTCCCCACCTTCTCACCCGAGTCCCTGTACACATCCTCCACCCCCTTGCCTCCAAGCAAGTACTTTCACGCAGACTGAACTCCCGCCAGGCCTGCCCTCTGGTTCTCCCAGCTGCTGTGCAATCAGATTCTCCCCTGCCTAGGCCCAGCCTGGGACCCCTGCTCCCTGCATTTACAGGAAGCATTTACATAGTGTAACATACCTCTGTACCCAGCTTTGCCCACGTAAGATTTTTCCGAGACCTAGCTCAGTTAAATTCCAGTACTCCCCTCCTCTCTACAGCAAATTCAACCACCAGAACATTGTGCGCTGTATCGGGGTGAGCCTGCAAGCCCTGCCCCGATTTATCCTGCTGGAGCTCATGGCAGGAGGAGACCTCAAGTCCTTCCTCCGGGAGACCCGCCCTCGCCCGGTGAGTGAGAACAAGCCTTTCCCAGTGGCTGTGCCGGGGGACGGAACAGGGGGCCAAAGGAGCCAGGGTGGGCAGCCTGGGAAGCAACATACTCAGTTGGACCGAGGGAGTCAACCCCTGGGCTCGGATCTAGGGGAAAGGTGGGAGAGAGGGGACGGAAGGTAGCCGATGGCTGAGCCCAGCCCCAGGGAGCTTGTGCAAGGCTTGTGCAGTGGCTCCTCCAGCCTGTATCCATTTTTATGGCCTGATGATTGTGGAAAACCAAACTAGGGACAAACACAGAGAGGGGACTTCCATGCTAGCTGTGTCACTCACTCAACCAACTGATTTGGGGCAAGTCACTCTGCATCCACCCATTCTGAACGCCACTGCCCTCATCTCTCAAATGGGACATCCTGACCCTGTAGTTTTACTATCAACATAAAGTGCTGGGGTATTTAGGAAGGTGCTGCATACATGTTATGGTTAAAGGGCCAGAGCTTGGGGGAGTGAAGGGGCCTTGGTGGACCCACCTATGTCCAGCCCTGCTTGGCCACTGGACAGCCTGGCTTAGGGCAGCCAACCACCTCTAACCTGAGCATCTGCAACATGAACTCCGTGGGCGAGGCTAGAACATCTCAGACAGAGACAGTTTATAAAACGCAGCACACGGGACCAGAGGCCAGCTGTCTACTCCTGTCACTGCTGGGGTCTTCAAGAGGCCCTGGGCCCCGGGAACTGGAGCAGAGCAGACCCCTGAGTTAAGACCTGCCTTCCTTAAGTTGCCCCTGGAGCGTGAGGGCCACCGGGAAGACTTGTTCCCTCTCCACCCCCAGGAAAGCAGAGAAAGACTGACAGCCACTCTGCCACAGCAAGACCAGAACTGAACACTCTCCTCACAAGGACCCAAAGTGGTGGCGGAAACCTTGGGAGGTCACGCCTGCTCCAGTCCTCACCCTCACTCAGGCTCAGTCTAGAAACTGCAGCCTTAGGAGCCGCCACAGTGTCCCCGCAAGCCTCTGGGTGACCTATCTCGGCATCTAAGAGGAATCTGATCTAACTCCTTGAGAGGATGAGTGTGTGCGCACCTGAGCACACCTGGCAGGAAGAAGGGGCCTGGGGGAGGGGGAGAAAGACTAACCCTGCCTCATCTGCATTACCATCCTCCTCCTCTGAGTTTTCACATCTCTCAAAACCACAGATCTCATCCCATTTTGGAAATGGGAAAACAGTGGCTCAGAGAGGTTATGTGACTTGCCAAGGCCACACAAGAAGAGCTGGGATTAGAACTCAGGCCTTGTGGCTCCTGATTCCATGCTCTCTCCAGCCTGCTGTGCTGTTTATCCCCATGGTCCCTTTGGGAAGCCCTGGGTGCCAAGGTGAGGGTAAGTGGTTGGGAGCAAATGTCGCCAGCTATGCAGGCATCTCTGCCAGAGTCTGGGCACCAGCCTCGGCTTTCCCACCATCACCCAGTAAAGCAGAGCCTTCAGCCCTCGTGCCCTGAGCTTCTCAGCAGTGCTTCTGGCAGATGTCAGACAGGGGACCCATGGCATCACACTTTGGGAAGAGGCTTAGCTCTGAGTTTCCCACTAGACATTCCTGGGGCTTGAGGACAAGAGAGTATCGTGACCTGCTTGTAAAGGACTTGGCAAGTCGAAGTACCTTGGCGGTGGGGGACTTGCCTCTCTCTCAAAGGCAAAGGTATCACTATCCCTTGATGATGAAAGATGATTTGGATGTTGTCTCACAGAATGGAGTGCCATCAAGGAAAGGCAGATCACTGATATCTCCCGCCACCTCCCAGCCCCTGTGCCACCCCAAGAACTCTCAGAGCAGGGGCCTGCTGCCAGGTTCTGACCTCTAGCTGCAGGCACCGCCTGAGGGATGCCCACAGCCAGGAGACGGTCAACTCTACTTGGGAGAGCCGCTTCTAAGGGTCAGGATCTCCCCAACAATCTGCCCTTTAACCCTTGACCCTGCTCTTCTTCTGTGTGGCTCTCCTTGCCAACCATGCCCCCAAGTCTTGGGAGCAGCCCAGTCATCCTCCTTACCCCTTTACACACCCACTCATCTCAGATGAGCTGGTCCTTCCTGAGCTGCTGCCCATGATGGGTGATTTTAAATGTTGGGTCACAGCCCTCCAGAGTGACCCCATGCAAATGTGTTTGTAGCAGCAACTTCTGGCAGTGGGTGGAGGGAGCGGGGGGTGGGTAGGAGGTTGCTGGATATCCTGCTTGGATTCTCAGAACAACAGAATCCAACTTAGTGGAGTAAGGATCAGGTTGACTGTGAGAAAGGAACGTGATTTATAATGGACCGAGAGGACTAATATCAGTAAATCCTGCACGTGATGAAGGGAGGAACTGGCTGATGGACAGTAGGGCTGGAGACACACACACACTGATGAGAGGGTGGGCAGAGCTGTGCCTCCAGGCTGTGGAACTCACTGGATTCAAAGGCCTGAAGTCCACCTGATTCATTTGTGTGACGCCCCTGAGTCTCTCCAGGCTTACCTGATGATGACCTGCTGTGTGCAGGTACCTGGCTGAGCCCTCAGAGTCAGACGAGCTTTCTGTGCTCACTTCCTGCCATCCCTAGGGCTCAACAGCTCCATGGACCACCAGGATGGAAGGACCTCAGAGGTGGTCTGAGGTCTGAAGCTCTGGCTTCAAATAACGTACGGACATGAAGTAACGATAGGTATATAGACTCAGAGGACAGAATAGGTGCCTGGGCCAACCATGTCTGTCATGGAAATGAAATTCATGGGTACAGAGGAAAACATCATTTGATCCCAGGATCCTTGAAGAAGGAAAGACCATTTTAATGTCAAAATAATTTTGCAGACCTTCTCTTTATTGAACAAAATTTTATTGAGGGTTTAATATATGCCAGATATAGGCTAGTAGCTGTCTTGTAGTGTCAGTTGATTCAATCAATAATGACAAAGGCCATTAAGGAGTCAGTAATCTCTTTATTAAAGGTGATGGTCATTGACCACTATAGCATCTATATTTGTTTGGAATGTGGTAATCCTACAGGTAATGGCTCTAGAGAAGCAGCTTGGTACACGGTGGCTCCTTGGATGCCAGAGGTCACAGCATAGAGATGAGAACCTCTGATTGCAACCGATGCTTAGGTTTTCATCTTTGGCTTCGATTTTGCCAAATACCAATGCTGCCTCCGGCATGCGTGGAGGAGCGTTGTGTAGGCCACGTCAAGAGCCAGGAACATGAGGGCCCAGCACCATTCACGTCTCATCGCTTTTCAAAATGGATTTTTGCCACTTTTAGTATTTTGTGTCCCCTGTCTGCATTCTTTGCTTCTTCCTTTCATCTTTCCCTCTTACCCTCATATCTGTCAGTTTAAAAATACACCCCTAGACTGTTTTTCACTTGGTGAAACAGTTCCTCCCCCATGTCCTGTGATCCTTCATCCCTAAATGAAGAAGCTGCTTGAGGAAGCGATAGGTGTCAAGATTATTCTGTCTTTGATTAGTGTATACATTATCCTTTGGAAATAGCCCCTCAGAAACTGTGAGCAAAGAAATCATTCCACTTTAGTGGGCCTGTATTCTCCCCTGTAAAAGTAGGATATTGGTCAAAACAGTGTCCCTGAAGGGAACGCCACACACATGCGCCAAGGAATTCCGTGGGCAGCCAACCGCAGAGCCACGTGGACTCCCCTCTTATTGCTTCTCAGTACACATTTGTGTATAGCAACGACTCTGATGATTCCTCAGTAAAGAAACCTATTTAACCCAGGAGTTCCCATGCCTGTTTGATTAGATTCCATCCCACAGCCTGCTTTGGGAAATACTGGACAAAATCCTCTCTGAGTACTGGACAGGATATACCCATAACCACAACTGCCCAAAATTGCCAAAGGAGATGCCACATTCAGTGGCAAATCGGGGGGAGAAAACCCCTGGTTCCAAACTTCCCTGGTGGCGCAGTGGCTAAGAATCCGCCTGCCAAGGCAGGGTACACGGGCTCAATCCCTGGGCCGGGAAGATCCCACATGCTGCAGAGCAATTAAGCCCATGTGCCACAACTACTGAGCCTATGCTCTAAAGCTCGCAAGCCACAACTACTGAGCCCAAGTGCCACAACTACTGAAGACCGTGCACCTAGAGCCCATGCTCTGCAACACGAGAAGCCACCGCAATGAGAAGTCCGTGCACCTCAACAAAGAGTAGCCCCTGCTCGCCGCAGGTAGAGAAAGCCCACATGCAGCAATGAAGACCTAATGCAGCCAAAAAAAAAATTTTACAAATTAAAACAAAACAAAACAAAAAAACCCCTCCTGGTTCCACCTCCTCCTTTGCCCAGGATGGTTACAGATGGCCCTGAGCACACTGGCTACACCTGCACTGCTAGTTTTCAGTATTGGTTTTGCCACAGCATCCGCACCTCCCCCACCACACACACACACACACACACACACACACACACACACACACACACACACACACACACACACACACGCAGACCCACCCCATGGGTTACCGACTACCAGCTTCTGTGCAGACTGATTAGCGGTGCAGTTAATTTGCTCTAAGCGGCCAAAGACAGGGAGCCCAGATAAACCCAGCCTGTGAGTTAATGCCTGGGAAGATTTAATCCCTGCAGCACACCAGACTCATGGAGCATTTGAGACATCAGTGGTCCTTGCCTCTTGAGTGATGGGGGCTAAGACACAAAGAGACACAAAGAGACTCAGGGGGAGCTAGGACTGGGTCTTCTTTGGCAGGAACAAAAAGCATTTTCCTGGAGGGAGAAAAGATAGTTCTAATACTATAGCAAGATGGATGAATATTTCCCTTGGAAATACAATACTTTTCTTTTCCCCAGGAAATGGGGACTGTCTCTCACAGTGCCCAGTACTTCTGACTCTAACGAGGTCCCAGGAGAAGCCAAACACAAGGGCCGTTTCCCAAGACTCCCCACAGCGCCCTCCGTGGAGTAACCCCTCCGTAACTGCAGAGCCCTCTAGGAAACACTCACTCCGTGCCTCTTGCTGCGCGTCCTCAGAACAATCCAGGGAGGCCCAGAGTGTCGTGCTGCCTTCACAGACAAGGACACGGCGGCTTGGATGGGGGCCAAGCGGTCACCCCGGGTCACACAGCCAGTAAAGAACCCAGCTTAGCTCAACTGAGCACTGAAATGCGCTCTCACGGCACCTGTGCACTGTATCCGTATGCACTTGGGTACCGTGTGCTGCGTCCATGGGCACTCTGGCCCTTCTCAGACACGCTCTCCTGAGAGGCTCAATTTTAACTCCTAGAATCCTGCCTCGCCCCAACCCAGATCCTTAAAGCCCAGCTCAAAGCAGTTTCAGCTCCTCCCTATTCGCTGTGTGACCTGGAGTGAGTCACTGAGCCTCTCTGAGCCCTCAGCCCTCTCATCTTTAATATGGAGGTAGCCTCTCTTCCCTACCGACCACACAGGACGTTGCATCAAAGGAGCTCATGTCCTGGGACTTGCTCTGTTGCACGTAAGGCACTGCCTGATGGTCCGTGGGCAGAGAATATTCCCCTCCCTGAGTCATCTCCCCCAGAACGGAAGCATGCCCTGGACGAACTCCTCTCCGCCTCCCTCAGACCCACGCTATTGCTCCAAGGAGTCCCTGTGAGGCCCTGATCTGTTGCTGACATTTGGGTAAACCCTAGTTTGGCTGTAATCAACCGGCAAACCCCCCTTGTTCACTGAACCACGGCACTAGCTAAGCGTCGTGCTGGAGACCTTGGAAGTGAATGCTGAAGGCCCTGCCTCAAGGGGCATCAAAGTTTCCTTGGGGATGTGGTAAAATAAGCACAGAAGAGCACAGTGAATGTGACACTGCATGAGGACCTGCTGCTGCGACTTGAGGGGTTTAAGAAGACACCAAGAAGGATGTAGCCCCAGAAAAGACTTCCTGGGGCCCCACCAGGCTGCAGGGAAGCAGAGACGGGCTGCGGGGGTTGGGGGCAGGGGGACGGGGTGGCGGGGGGCAGCAACTTTTGCACAAAAGACGCTTCATGCAGAAAATCCGGAGATGGCTCTTCAGCTGCCCAGCATTTTCTGGAAGCTTTCCTTTTTCAATGTACTTCAGGTCTAGGTCTTTGGGAAGAAAATTAATTTTTAAAAAATATTTTTAAGCATTTAAATAGGGCATTTTTAAAACGACATTCCCTCCCTTGATTTCCTCCCAGGCTTGTTTATACACTTGGGGGATTCCAATGTTAATGAAGATTGAGGCCGGAGAATGGCAGAAAAAATGCAAAGAGGCAGGGAGTCTGCCCTTCCCGGTCCCTGTGGTTTGGGGTACCGGCCCCACTCGCCTGGGCGCTGTGACCCTGTAAACGTTGCGCCCACGCACAGAGATGGAGTCTTTGGTCTGGGCTGAGGCCCAGGCATCTGCATGTGTTTAAAGCTGCCACGTGCTCTCGAACGCGCAGCCAGGGCCAAGCCCCTGGGGCAGTGCACCGTTTGGCCTCCTAGTGAGCACAGGAAGCTAGTGTTTCAGCTCTCTCCCCCAGGAGAATCTCATCCTCCGGACACTTCTGTCTCCCACAGAATCAGCCCTCTTCCCTGGCCATGCTGGACCTCCTGCACGTGGCTCGGGACATCGCCTGTGGCTGTCAGTATCTAGAGGAAAATCACTTCATCCACCGGTGAGTCTAAGTGACCTTGCTATTCCCTTGCCTTCTGTGTTCCTCCCTACAAGCCTCAGGGGCCCAGATCTCCCTTTCAGAGCAGAACAATAGGTCTCTCTCCAACGTTGTTTGGGTGGTTCAGCTTCGTTTGTCTTTAGGATGATTATTACTCTATCAGGGCTTCATCTGGCCCATGTGTAAAGTGGGATCATAAAACATCCACGCCAGCACCGGAGACCCAGGTGAGCTGTGCCTGACCTCCTGCCGAGACTCCAGCCTGAGTCAAGTCCTAGATCATGTTAACATTTCCGTATCCAGAAAACTGGGCTCCTTAAGGGAAGTTTAAGGCGTTTGTAACTCCACACACCTGACTACAGGTAACTCAAAGGCGAGGACCCTGTTTTATCTTCAGGTCCCTGGCATGTAGTGGGCCACAAGAAATGTTTATTGGATAAATTATTTTTTCTAAACTACTCTGAAATGAAGAATAATGATTATTTCCTTTACCTCTGTACTTCATTTCTTCTACTCTATATGATTCTTGTGTTTAAGTGGTGTTTGCACTGGGACACCAAATCCACATGTAATGCTATACAGACATGAGAGAGGACGCGTATTTCTTTCCGTGTGGCTGTTGATGCCTTTCTCAGCAGACAGCTTGGCTCTGAAACCTGAACAGTCAAATAGATTGTTAGGCTCTTTGCAAAGCTCTTCCTCACAATCTGCTTCTAATTTAGTAAATGACAACCTAGTGAACTAATAAGCATTCATGAACTTATCCAAGAGTATAAGACATGTTCCTAACAATTAGAATATGTAAATACAAGTTACAAAATGAGAGAAGCTGTAGAAATAGAAAAGCATGTAGACATAGAGTAAAACAAAAAAAGAGTAAAAAAAAACAAAAAAGCACGTAGAAAAAGAGTTTAGAAATAGAAAAGCACATAGGGAGATAACAAGCTATGCTTTCTTCCCTATTAAAAACGGGGAAGTTAAAGATCGAGAAATACACTGGCCTGGCTTCCCAAAATCATTCCTGAAACAAGGCTAGAAGCTCACATTGGCTCATCCTTCATCACTTCATCGCGTTGGTCTTCAAATCTTCCTCTTGATTCTCAAACTTTCCTGCGTGCAGATCATTGTGCTTGATAGAAATAACAGAAGTAAGAGAGAAGGTGGGCCCAGTTCTTTCTGTTCTCACCCAAAGCTACGCTCTCGGCTTCACAGTGCAGGTCAGCCCTGCCATTGTTGTTCTTGCCCTTTTTACCGTGTCCAGAACTTTCCATAAATCTCAGCTCTGGGCTTTACTGCTCAGACATGACAAGGTTGTGCTCTTTTTGGAATTAGTCCTTGGCTAGAGCCATCTTTCCATCTTTTATCCACGTCCTCTAAGTCTGGGCTCATCCAAGAGCAACATGTGCCGTCACCTTGGTGAGTTCGGATCTCTCCCTTCACGTCTCCCTGAGGTCATTTCTGCCTTTTTATCTCCACCCCCACGTTAGTCGCCAAGCATCCAGATTCTCTGAGGGATCACATCCATCTTTCCTCTGACGTCTTGAAATCTGCTCTCCTAAAGGCATGATTCATTTTGACTCTATCCGGTGCTCTGTTATTACAGATAATAACAGGATCACATTCTCTCGAGATTCCTATCGCTTCCATATCTGTAAATAGTTACTGAAGGTCAGAATTAGATCCCAGAGTAATAGTTTGTTGCTCCTTGTATCTTTTATGAGAAATGAAATTGTCAAAGATTGAATCAACAATGTATCAGATGATCTGCTTTATAAGCAAAAGGTGACTATTAGCAGAAATTGTCCATCTCAACCAAAGCTTTCTTCTCGGGTAATTGGTTTGAGGAAAGAATCCTTCACGTCTTCTAGCTGGCTCCAGGTCTGTGGCACAGTCCCACAGTAGGTTTACCTTCATTCTCTCTCCTCCACCCAGTGTCTGCCTGAAGATGCGCAGACTTCTGAGCACACACACCTCCTGAATTCAGAGTGGAATTCCCTCACCAGATCCACACGCTCCCATTTTTCTATTAGATCTGTTTCCTTTGGACATGCTTTATTGCCATTTCAAGACATATGTGTCATTCTACCAATTCTTGGTGTGTTCTATGATATTACATTTACTTTCTTGCCATTACATTCAAAATCAATTTTTTAAGCAACCATTCCATGCACATCAATGGAAAGACCTTTCTGGAGCCATAAATATTGTTCCTGGTCTACTTCACTATATTTCTCTTGAGAAGCAATGGCTATATAACCTACTAGTTTTTCTTCTTTTTGATGTCATATATGTTATGCTTTTATGGTTTTCTTAGGGCATTTTATGCACCATTGCTCCTCAAAATTCAACTTAAACCTTCTGGACCAGGGCAGTGGCATTAATGACATCCATCTCCCACCCTGACCCATTGCTCTGATATCCTAAGCCATGATCCCCTATCCAGATCCTATTTTTTTAATACTATCCAATTGTTTTTTTTCCACATCCTTCTTTCTCAGCCAACAGTCAGAACCTTAAACCAGCTAAAAATATGAAAATACCACCTGTTCCCCCCAAGAAGTATTTTATTTTTTCTGTCCAGGACTTTAATATTATTAGAAACCCATTCCATACTTCTTCTGGGTGCATCCTTAATCCCCACATGCATGGCAAGAATGAGTTAGCAGTCAGTGAGGAGAAGCTGGTGAGTCTTGGAAAGCTTCTGATCAAGCCTTACAGGCGTGTTACGGGAGGATAGGCCATCCGGAGCATAACACCTAAGAAGACAAGATAACTTTATAACCCAAAAGAAGTGGTTTTTCTGCCACAAAGCTATGATGAATACAGCTTAGCAAAGGCTTTAGATAAAATCATGGATGTAAAAGCCACAATAGCTTATTAAAAAATAAAACTAGAAATACTTGGGAATACCTTGACCTACTTGCATCTGATCGTGGAAATCATGTTCCAGAACACTCCTTCAGACAATCGGCAGAAACCAACCAGCAATCTGTACAGAATGATAGCCTGAGGCCAAATGCATTTCTTATGTCCCTCTATCATCTTCTTTTAGCTTAAGTTTTTTGATAAAATAAGGATAATAATAGCACCTTATATCTTACAGGGTTGTGGTGAGAATTAGGTATGAAGCACTTAGAACAGTGCTTAAGTACATAGTAAAAGGCCAGTCAATTTCCTAGTTCCTATTATAGTTATTTTCCTTATTATTATCCCATTAAACATTTTCAATCATCTCCCCTAATCCTTTTCCATTTCCATGTTCATTCTGAGACCTAGAATTGCTTAGCTATTTCTTTCATACTGAAGTTTAATGTAGTAAAAAGAAATATAGGGAAGAAAAGGGAACTATTCGAACCTTCAGACTGGAGGTGAAAATCCTTGTGATGAATATTATACATTTATCTTTTCAAGAATAAAATTAGGAAATGCATTTTCTCATTTTTTTCTTCCCAGGGACATTGCTGCCAGGAACTGCCTCTTGACCTGTCCAGGCCCTGGAAGAGTGGCCAAGATTGGAGACTTTGGAATGGCCCGTGACATCTACAGGTGAGTAAAGGCTGCCATCACCCATCAGAGCTCAACCTCCTCAACTTCATCCCCTCAAGAGAGTGCAACGAGGTTGCTTGTGCCCTAAAGCATCTCTGGTGCCTTGTCAACTTGCCACCTAAAATGTCATTAAGTTCCTCTTCAGGACATGGGAAGCCTTAATTACTGCTCATGCCTGAAGGGCTAATTCTAGGATCACACTGCCTGCAATAATTGACACTAAACTGTTAATTAGATTGTCTTTCTGGTTCCAACTCTTTAGTCCTAGCATGTTCTGAGACACAGAATAACCAGGATACTTGATATGGAAAAAGTTCCTAAGTAAACCTTAACTTAACCCTTTTCCTCAATACTCAGGAATTCTAAACACACTTAGCTTCCATCACCCCAGGCAAGAGCACCTTAGAACTGACAGGAAACTGAGTTCCCACACCAGGAGACATGGGAAGGTAGTTGAAAGCCCATGGGTACTTAGCGTCACTTCTTTCTCCCCGTCATATTCTCGAGGCTACATCAAAAAACAAAATAAGTTTTAATTAAAAAAAAACACCCCTATTGTACTTTATCCCGCTCTTCTCTTCCCAATGCCTAGTTTCTTCTTTGTCTGATGATTTACAACAGTGACTCGCTCCGTGCGCTCAGCAAGTCACTCCCTTGCATGGTCACTAATTACACCTTCCCTAATCCGGAGATAGAGTGAGGAGCGATGGTCAGGTAGACTTTTCACTCTTTGGAGAATAAGGGAGACCCTTGAAGGCCTGCCACAGAACTGGTAACAATCTCAGTAGGGTGAGAATTCTGATGGCATCCTGTTACCACAGGAGAGCAGCACATGGGAAATTGTGAGTTAGCAGTGTTTTCAACTACAGTCATCTACCACCAGTACCCACCACATACCCTGGTAATGCTCCACTTCACCCTCTTCTACCACCCAGAGTCTCAGCGTCCCTCCCTCCTGTCTCAGAGCACCCCAGGAGAGCCTGTGCTCTAAGACACAAATGTTGCAGTGAGACTTAGTGAGTCACATGATCTGGCTCTTCTCCATCCTCAGCACTGAGCGCTCCCCAACTCTAGGCTTCACCACCCTAACTTCCCTACAGCCCCCACTTCCCACAAGCCCCGTGCAATGCCATGTGTCAGGAATGGTCTTCCTCGAGAGCTTCTTTGCCATTCAGCTCCATCAACACCCCCAAGAAACTTTTCCTGTACTTTACCCAGCCCTGGGTAGAACAAGTCCATTCTTCATTGGTCACTGAGCTTCGTACATCCCTACATCATCATGCGCGTTGTTCTTACTGCAGTTGATTGTGTCCATGTCCTTGGAAGAGAGACTATGACTTATTTATGTCTACAGCACGTGGCAAAATACCTAACATATACTAAGTACTTGGTTCATGTTTATTGAAGTAATTAATTAATCCAGGCGGCTGGTGGGGAGCTGCCTCCCATAATATACCAGGCACGAGAACACAGGGCTGGGGTGGAGCCGGTTTCAGAGGCATGAATTAATTTGTTAGTTTTTTATCAGTGAGTTGCACTGATGATGTCACTGACAAAACCAGTAAGTTACCTCGGATCTCGGAAGTCAGCTCCTCCCCAGCCCGGTGTTCTCCTGGGGGCTGTGCTATGGCAGGTGGCTTCCCGCCAGCACCTGTGTTGAATTAGATGCTGCGCAAGTGCCATGGAGGACCCAGAGCAGGACACCAGCCCTGCCCTCAGTTCTCCCATTTTGCATCTTGCATTACCGCGGATCATCAGGAAAGGTACTTATAAGGTTGGAGTCATGTTATTCATTGTGAGTTATAATAAAAAAAACCCACCAGGGAAATCTAACCATCTGCTAGCAAGTATTTTAGGCATTGCCTAGATCTTTTCTTCCATGCCTCCAGCAGGCTGTTTTTTCTCCGATTAAGTGACACTAAGGTTGTTAACTAGATGATCTGTGTCCCCTGCTCTCTTCCTGAACCACAAGAGCCCCTCGTTAATTTCAGTCCATTAATGGGTAGACCTTGCTGTTGCCACTCTCTCAAGGTACCTGGCTCAGAGCCATCTCCAGAACCAAGTCTGCTTTCCTCTTCTCCTTGCAGAGCGAGCTACTACCGAAAAGGAGGCTGTGCGATGCTGCCGGTGAAATGGATGCCCCCGGAGGCCTTCATGGAAGGAATATTTACTTCTAAAACAGACACGTGGTGAGTCCTGCTGCTGCCCTCCTCCAGGTCTCACCGTGGGCCTTGAGGTAGAGCTCGTGAGCCAGGTGATCCCACACTCTCGTGGGGAAGGGTAAGAGGAGAAGACTCAGCGTACCTCTACCCCAGGGGCTCTCAGACGTTGCTGTAGAGCAACGGAGCATCGGAACCACCAGAAGGGCTTGGTAAAACACAGGTAAACACTGGACCCCACCCTGAGAGCTTAGGATTCAGAAGGTCTGAGGTCACTGAGACGTTGCATTTCCAGCAAGTTCCCAGGCGACGCTGATGCTGCAAGCTGGGCACCACACGTTGAGAGCCACACGTAATTTTTTTTAACATAATAACAAAGTTGGATTTATTCCGGGAATGCAACATTGAGTTAAGATTAGAAAAATTGATCAATGAAAGTCTCCACATTGACAGAATAATGGAGAAGGAAATAATTATCAGCACCAATTGCTGCAGGTGATAGTGGTGGTGAGACCCCTTCTACACATAAAAATCAGCTTGGGAAACACTGTCTGCACCTTAGATCTCCAGAATTTATTCTGCATACCCGAGACCTTGTGCTCCTTGACCAGCATCTCCCCTGCCCCCTCCCCCAGCCCCTGGCAACCACCATTCTACTCTCTGCTTCCATGATTCCACTTATAAGTGAGATCATGCAGTATTTGTCTTTCTGTGTCTGACTCCTTTCACTTAGCATACTGTCCTCCAGGTTCATCCGTGTTGCTGCAAATGGCACATTTCCTTCTTGTTAAAGGCTGCATAATATTCCATTGTGTGTGTGTGTGTGTGTGTGTATATATATATATATATATATGCACCACATTTTCTTTATCCATTTATCCATCAACCACTGTTTAGGTTGTTTCCATATCTTGGCTATTGTGAATAATGCTGCAATGAACTTGGGAGCGCTGATACCTCTTCAAGATACTGATTTTATTTCCTTTGAACATATACCCAGAAGTGGGATGGCTAGATCTTAAGGTAGTTCTATTTTTAATTTTTTGAGGAATCTCCATACTGTTTTACATAATTCCTATAAGAACAACACATAATTTTAAGTGGCAGATTGAACCTGTGCTCCCTCCCAAAATACATACAAACGCACGCGTGTGCGCGCGCGTGTGCACGCACGCGCTCACACACACACACAGGAGTCTTTTTAGTTGCATAAAAATCCACAAGGACAAAGACAACAGCAATGACAAACTTTTGGAAACTGGAAAGTGTACAGACAAGGGGTCCCTTACTTAGGAGACTAGAAAGTTTACATCTAGGTCCATCCAGAAGCAGCCTGGTTCACTCTTCCTGATCAGGAGCCCCAGAAAGGCCCAGGAATGGAAGGTGCCAGTACCTCTAAAAGTAGATGTGCAGCAGAGAGGAAAAACGAGTTACAGATCTGTTTGAAAAGTAACTAGATCATTCCCTCACCCCGTCCCCTCCCCTACCATCACACAGGGCTAGGGGCTCCCTCTCTGAAGAGACTGAACTAACATCTTTCTGGCCTTGGGGACACCAGACATCAGTGAGGGTGAATTCTCTACTATAAGCAGATATATATACATACACATATACATAATTTATATGTATATATTATATATATTATATATATATTTAAGTCTACCTGCTTAAGGTGTACGCCCCCTCCATCCCCTCAGTACCAAGAGCATGGCAGCTAGACAGAAGGAGACGAGGAGATTTTTGTTGGAGGAACTGACCGATGAAGAGAAAACTTCAGACAGTCCAAGTGCTGGTGGGCTAAATAATGGCCATCCACAGGTGTCAGGCCCTCATCCCAGAAACCTGCCCTTGTTCCCTTGTAAGAAAAAAAGAGCCTGCAGATGTGATTAAGCTGAGGATCTTGCGCTGGGACAGTTATCCTGGATTATCAGGTGGGCCCTAAACGCCATCACAGGTGTGCTCATGAGAGGCAGAGGGCGGTTCCGTACACACACAGAGGACAGAGGCAGAGGTTGAAGAGATGGGGCCACACGTCAAGGAACTCCAGCAGCCACCAGAAGCCGGAAGAGGCAAAGAATAGTTCTCCCCTAGTGCCTCTACAGGAAGAGTGGCCCCACGGACACCTTGCTTTCAGCCTACTATCCCGATTTCCAACATCTGGCCTTCAGAACTGTGACAGAATAAACTTCTGTTGTTTTAAGCCACCAGGTTTGTGATATTTTGTTGCAGCAGCCAGGAAACTAAGGCTGCTCTTGAAACAAGCAAACCAGCTGCCCACCAGCTGACAGGCCTCATCTACATAGAGCTTCCCATCATCTTCATCGCGTTCCAGTCTTAATGCATGAACAGACGGCTGAGAATCAACACTTGAGAAAAGAGTCTAATCTGAAGGAAACAAACACATAAAAAGGAACTTGGAGGAAGAAGAAAGCAAAAAGCTTAGGAAGACTTTTAAAAAAATATCCTCGGGTAGTCAAATCATTGCAACAATAACCTAAGATTATCTAAACAAAAAATTATTGCAACCATAATCTAAGATTATCTAAGCAAAAGATTATTTATTTAAAACAATGTTTTCAGGGGAAAAAGTTCTTGGATATAGAAATATGATGAAAGAGCCCTCAAGGAGATGGAGCACTAGTCCCCTCCCTGGAGCCTGTGTGGGCAGCACACAGCAACATCCTTTCCAAGAGCACAGGGAGGGAAAAGCAGGGAAAGAAAGAAACTTGGCAAACACTATCTCAGCCAGAGGTCAAGGTCAACATCAACAGTGATAGATCATGATGATAGCATGTACCTTGACATGATATGATGAAATGGCAGTTAACCTCTGTGGTCTTTCTCCCAAAACCTGATAACTCCAGTCTAATCCTAAGAAAAACAGACAAATCCTAATTTGACATTCTACAAAATTCCTGACCAGTACTCCTTGAAACTGTCAAGGACACCAAAAACAAGGAAGATCTGAGAAGTTGCCAAAGTCAAGAGTAGCCTAAGGAAACATGACAATTAAATATAATATGATATTCTAATGGGATCCTGGAACAGAAAAAGGAAATTCAGCAACAACTAAGGAAATCTGAATAAACTATGGGCTTTAGTTAATAATAATGCCTTAATATTGGCTCATTAATTGTAATAAATATACATTAATGTAAGATGCTAAAAACAGAAGGAACTGAGTGTGAGGTATGTGGGAACTTTCTGTAGTATCTTCATAATTTCTTTACAATCTAAAACTGTTCTTAAGAAAATAAAGGTTTCTTTTTAAAAGATGATGATAGATGTGTGAAAGTAATAGAAAGGTTGGAAGACAGAGTTAAATAAATCTTCTAGAAAATAGAACAACTATAAATAGATGGGATAGATAGGAAAGAAAAGATAATTAAAAGGATTAGACCAATAGACCCAATTAGCTGACAAATAGGAGTCCCACAAAGAATGAACACAGGAGATAAAAGGAATAAAAATATCAAATAATTCAAGAAGATTTCCCAGAAGGACATACATTTCCAGAATGAAAGCATCCAGCAAGTGCCAAGCACTGTGAATAAAAAGAGTGACACAAGAGCACAGCATCATGAAATTTCAGACCAATGGTGATCAAGATGCCACAAGCTTCCAAGGAGACAAATAAAATCATAATGAAAAACGATAAGAGATGAAAGGGAATCCAAACAGAATCGAATTTCTCAGCAGCAACATGGGAAACCAAGAAGACAGTGGACAAAAGTCCTCCAAATTCTGAAAGCCTTGCATTGAGATAATGTCAGAAGATGGTGGCACCACAGTGATGAGTCCCCTTTCTGACTCATTTTTTGATAATGTGAGCAAGAACCTTTGTTGTTTGAAGCCACTGAGATTCGACTTACCTAAACCCAGTGGATCTCAAGGTGTCCTCTATGGTTATCTGCTACATCTGACAACACTACTTACCTGAAATTATCAACGTTCTATAATCAATACAACTTCTTGCTCCCTTGACTCTAAAGTAAGAAAATAAACATCTACTTGTAATCTATATAGTGGTTCTCTCAAAGGATACTGTAATCTATCTCCCTAGTTATCTGTCTTGACAGGCAGAAAACATATTGCTGGAATTCTTTGAGCCCTGCTGCCAGTTTCATCCATGATTTTGCTTATTTTGTTTTGCCTTGAGGGCACAAAGACCACTAATCAGAGAGGAATAATATACGCGCCAGGCAATTTGCAGGTAGTAGAATTAAGAGATCTAATAATGTATTCCAATCTGTCTTTAATTAGCTCTGTTTCAGCCTTCTCGCCTGAAAACTATGGAAAATATCTTTGCCCAATTCTCCTCACAAGAACCTTTGAAATTTCACCTAAATGATGTCAATAAAAAGTACTTTGTGTTCCTTAGGCAATGGAGGAACTATAGTTCTTTACAATTTTTGAGGTAATATTTATTAACATCAGAAAACTACAACCAGACACAAAATATAGGCTTTTTTTTTTTTTTTTGGTCAAAAAGCTAATTATGAAATTAAAGTTTTAAAATAAAGGTTTTAGTCAAAATATCAAAGTAAATGATTTTGGAACATGATTAAAATCATTATAAAGTTCATTTAAAACAAATGAATGAGAATCAAATACATTTCTTTAAAAAGAGAGAAATAAGGAAATAATGCCCTACCAGATATTAAAACATAAATACACAAAAAGTAAAAGAGAATGGTATCGACGCAAGAAGCAGACAAATAGATGAAGAGAAGAGATAGCCTGGAACAGACCGGTTTTACTCACAAGTGAGTAGTTGAAGAGAAAATTATTTTAGGAATAAGTATTGTTAGAAAAGTGGTTCTAGAAGAGCAAATAAAGATCCTTACCTCACACTATACAGTAAACTCAATTCCAACTGGATTTGAGAAGAGAGGGAAAAAAATACAACTGAAAGAAAATAGCAAATACTCCTCTAATCACTGGTAAAGAGAAGATTGTAGACTCTATAAAACAGATGGAGGAAATCACAAAAATTCTTAAAATAGATTCCACTACCTAAAATAAAAATCTTTGGTATGCTAAAAAGGAGAATTAGAAAGTAACTAATAGAAGTATTTGAATTTTGGATAAAAAATTAACATCTTTGATAAAGTATGTCCACAAATCAAAAAAACCTGATAGATGCCAAAACAATATGTGGTTTAAAATGGGTAATATGTGGTTAAATATGAACCATTCATAGGAGAAAAAAATGAAGTGAATTAACACACACACTCAACCATGTTAATTATCAAGTCAATAAATATAATTTAAAATATTCTACCACTTTTACCTTAAAAATCAGCAAGAGTTCTCATTTTTAGTAAGAACACCCAGTGTTGGTGAGCGTGTCTGATGCACAGTGCTGGTTGATAATCAGAGTGATGCACTGGGAAGTCCGATAGGCAATATGGGTAAAGAATTTTTCAGTGTTCATATTATTTTGACCTAGTAATTCCTTTAAAATTATCCTAGATTTTACTAGATTATCCTAATTCTAAATTCAGGAAATTTATCCTAAGGAAATCGTCCTTTTAAAAAATGTATCAAGATGTCCATCACGTATTTTTAAAATACTTTAAAAATTGAAAACAATATGGAAATGATACAGCAAATTATGGCATAACTACTCAGTGGAACGTTTTACAGCCATGTCAAATTCCATTTATAAAAATGTTTGTATTAGCATGCAAAATGTTTATGCTATAATGGAATTTGCAACAACAAAAAAATCACAGCAATTATGTAAAAAAATCTCAAGCACAGAAACTTGGACAGAAAAAGAAGATGCTGGTTATCTTTTTATGGAGCTTCACGTGTGGCTACTTTCTCCTTTTCTTTTTCTTCATATTAAGAATTCTTTATTGTGGGAAAAATGTGAAAGTAAAAAAATTAAAATTGTACGTGTGTGTGTGTGTCTCTGTATGTGTGTCTGTGTCTGTGCTTGTGTCCCTGTGTATATGTATACACACGTCTATGTATGTGCGTCTGTTATATTTATGTGTGTGTGTGTGTGTGTGTGTGTGCACGTGTACCCATATCTGCATCTCCCGTCCTGTGCGCAGGTCCTTCGGAGTGCTGCTGTGGGAAATCTTCTCTCTTGGATACATGCCATACCCTAGCAAAAGCAACCAGGAAGTTCTGGAGTTTGTCACCAGTGGAGGACGGATGGACCCACCTAAGAACTGCCCCGGGCCTGTGTACGACTCTCTTAGGAATTTTTACAAGTTACTAAGCACAGTTTTTCTTTTCAAAAGATATCTGCGGCCACATATGCTTTTTGTTTTAAGATGAAGGAACAGGTGGCTGACCTCATTTAATATGCCCCAAGATAGGAATGTGTCTGTGGCTTCAATGAGATGGGTTAGTCTTCCTGCCCCTCGAAAGCAGTAATGTCACATCTGAAAAGGTATCCATCGTCTGGATGGAGGCTGTGGACTCCCCAGGCTCACAGGCCTCAAGCACCTCCTAGGAATCTGTGTCCCGGACTCCGCCCCTGCTGCCCTACACCATGGGTCTTGAGTCTCCTTTGTTTCTATTCCCTGCGTTTTCTGCTGTCCTGTCTGGCATCCCTCACCTCTTTCCCACAAACAAGGCAGATGGGAAATAGAATACTCTGCCCCAGAGGTGACTTTAATTCAGGAATGGAACATAAATACCAAGAAGTCCATGTTCACGAGCCCTGTGTTATATACACCGTCACACTCTGCCCGTCAGCAGAGGGCAGCATGCACCAACCACGGGACGAGATGAGTCCCCACCCTGGAAGACAGTGCCACTTCATTCCCATTTAGAAAAGTGCTGGGGAAAAAATGTATTTTTCATCCTGTTTCTCTTTATTTTAATTAATGTTCTTGTTCTTTTAGATACCGGATAATGACCCAGTGCTGGCAACATCAGCCTGAAGACAGGCCCAACTTTGCCATCATTTTGGAGAGGATTGAATACTGCACCCAGGTATAAACATTTTTACCCCCTTGGCCAGCATTTACATGGAAAAGTCTTGAAGATGGCAAATACTAAAATGTGAAATAACAGTTACATCAGCCAGGAAATATCAGTTACGATCACAGAGTAAAATGAGTAGTATCTCAGTTTGCCTGTTTTGTAAACAAATACTAGTCACTGCCACATAAGAGGCGTTGAGGGTTTCCCAGCAATTCTGCTCCCACTTCTGTCACTAAGAACTAAATTTTTCCTTTTTTGATAGAAATGGGATAACATTTTCAGCTATGCCTCCTTTCGACTATGCCTCCTACCTCCTCAAGAGTGGAGGCCATCAACTGAGAACCACCCCCCCTTCATCTCTGCACCTGCACCATCCTCAGCGGAGGGGTATCCCCTCCTTCAGGGCGGCCCCTCCACCCGCACCACCAGCGGCCTCACGGGCACATTCATGCTGGCATGTCTTTCCTCTCCGCTGTATATGCTTTCTTCCCCCCTCTCTTGCCTCTCATTCTGCCAGGATATCTAATTCTGGAGAACATTTTAGAAGTCAGAAAATACTGTCTGCCTCTATTTCTACCTCTGCCTCAATACTGACTACACTACCTCTCTAAACTCCCTCTCATCTTAATTGTGACAACAGACGTACACATTTGCACACTGCAGCCATTTCTTGGCCTCATGATTCCATCCTTTCGGGTCCTTTGAGCTCTGAAGGCATTTATCTACATAGACTTCAAGTTATTTGGGGTTTTTTCAGAGAACTTGATGTTCAGTGGTTTTTAGGTTATTATGTTGTAATATTAATGGAGTACAACCACTTAAGTATATACTTTGAAGTAATTTTTTTTTCTCCAAAGTACATAAGATCCTTCTTAAAAGCAGAGAGCTCTGTACAAGCATATTTTGAATGACTCACTATAGAAATTAATAATTAATAGGGAAAGAACTAAAGACTAAAGCAGAGAGAATTAGAAGGTGGTTATTTTTTATTTTTAAACTCTTTAGTGATGACTACTAGAACTATATGCTTTTCTGTTAAACTGAAGTAATGGTCTTCCCAATTTGCATAAAATATTAGAGTTAAGTTTCCCCAACTTTAAGTTTTCTTCCACAAATTTTCCTCAGATCTCTGGCAATTGCTTTCTGCTTTTCTATATTAGTCTGTTGCTGTAAAAATGATTTAGCATAGAGTTGATTTTGTAAATGGTTCTCCTCGTAGCACCTCAGTATTTCCTGGGTTTCATCAGATCCAAACTAAAGAACCACTGCATTGTGGTATTGGCACATGCAATGATATGATGATATATCACAGAAATGTTACAACCAAGTGTAGCCCACCCAAACATGATGGAAATGGTAGGAAGAGAACTAGAGGTTAATTAACCTTATAAGCCAACATAGTGTGTCTCTCTTCCCCTCCCCTCACCCCCACCACACACACAAACACACACACACCTGAAGACAAACATACAGGCTTTTCTATTTAGTTGAACGGATTTCACTGGGAATAGACTGGAATCATCTTTTTAAAGTAATTTACAAATTTTTAAATCCATTAATCTGTAAGATTTGCCCAGAGGTGCTCTCTGCAAAGCCTTTCCGGACCCCACTCCCCTGCCCCAGGCAGTGGGCCGCTTCCCGGCACCCCTTCCCGGCACCCCCTCCCGGCACCCCCTCCCAGCACCCTGCACGCACTTCTGTAGTCACATGTACCCCCGAGGTCTTCAGAGGTGAGGATGATTTCCCGTTTGTGTCTTATTCCCCCGCGCTTGTAAATGAACACATTCCCAATGAACACTGAATGGTTTCCTCATCTGTTAAATAAGTTTGGATGACGTCATTGCTAAGGTATCGTCCAGATCCAATCCGTTTGGCCTCTGGTTGAAAGTTTCCACCCGTCCCTTTCTCCCACCTGCAGGACCCGGATGTGATCAACACGGCTCTGCCCATAGAATACGGGCCCCTCGTGGAGGAGGAAGAGAAGGTGCCCATGAGGCCCAAGGACCCTGAGGGCATCCCTCCGCTGCTGGTCTCCGCTCCCCAGGCCCGGCGGGAGGAGGGCCGCGAGCCGGCCGCCGCCGCCGCCCTGCCTCCCGCTGCTCCCTCGGCCAAAGCCGGCAAGAAGCCCGCGGCTGCGGAGGCCTCTGTCCGCGGCGCCAGGGCGCCGGCCGCGGAGGGCGGACACGTGAACATGGCCTTCTCCCAGTCCAACCCGCCCTCGGAGCTGCACCACGTCCAAGGGGCCAGAAACAAGCCCACCAGCCTGTGGAACCCCACCTACGGCTCCTGGTTCACAGAGAAGCCCACCAAAAAGAACACGCCCCCGGCCAAGGAGGAGCAGCGCGAGAGGGGGAACCCGGGCGGCGAGGGCGGCCGCGCCGTCCCAGCCCCCGCGGCCGCCGCCCGCCGCCCGGCCGCCTCGCTGCTGCTGGAGCCGTCGGCGCTGAGCGCCAGCCTGAGGGACGTGCCGCTGTTCCGGCTGCGCCACTTCCCCTGCGGCACCGTCAACTACGGCTACCAGCAGCAGGGCTTCCCCCCGGAGGCCGCCGCCCCGGGCCCGGGCCGCTACGAGGACCCCGCGCCCAAGGGCCAGCCTGCGCCCTGAGCCCGGCCCCGGGCGGGACAGGTAACGGCTCCCCCGCACGCCACAGACCCGACGTCACTTTTCATTCTGTGCCAGCTTGTCTTGAAGTGCCACACAAGACGCTGTATTTTCAAATTGCTTCAAAAGGTTTTGAGCGCGGGTTCATCCTATTCTTTCAAGAGGAGAAAATTTCGTAAAGACGAGTGAGGACCACGAGGCCCGGAAGGGGCTGCGTAGGGCTTTGGCGCACGGTTGGTGTCCACCTCCTCCTGTTTCTTTCTAATCCTGTGCGCGCCGCCTCCGCGCACGCAGAATGAGCGCTCCTGTGTTTCCTGGCGGGAGTCACAGATGCTCCCTTACCTTGTTGATGTGGGCCTGGACCACTTGAGGGCAGAGGGAGCAGAAAGGAGTTCCCTGTAGTGAGTCAGCACGGAGAAAGACATTCTTTACTTGGAAAAGAAAAATCATAGACAACACACTGAAACGTCACTGTGGATGACGTTTGGATGCTTTCAATTGGGCTGATTCGTCAACGATTGTAAAAATGTGGTGCATAGTTACAGCAGTAGAAAGAAAATGTGTATACACTCATCTAAATGAAATGCAAATACTCAGAGTGCTTTGAGGATGATCAAACACCAGTACAGATCCAGAGATTCCAACATCCTATTAGTATACCTCATGCCTTAAGAAAATCCTCCTACTAAAAGTGAACAACCGAGTGTGAGGTTTCCTATTGCGTTTGAAAACTCAAGATTTAAATTATTAATTACCAATTTTAAAACTTTCCACTAAAATAAACTCTGATGATTTTAAAAAGAAAAAATCTAAGCAGCAGTGACACATCAAAGCATAAAAACATATCCATTCATGGGCATTAATGTCAAACCTTCTAACAATTTCAATCACGAAGGTTACCAAGTTGAAGTTTCTACTCGTAGCAATGGATCATTGGAGTAGCAGGCCCTCCAGTGGTCCTAAAGGAGAGGTACTGATGCAGTATCCTTCCATCCAGGCTTCACCCAAGTTTCCTCTCCCTTAATCATGTGATTCTAGCATACATGGGAACACAAATTAGCTGAAATACATATAGCATAATTTGTATACCTGTCAAATACAGACTAAGAATTTTTCCTCTGGGCAACTGAGTAAAGGAACTAAGGAACACTTGGAGTGCTGAGGTTGACAGTGACATGTTACAATGAGCGTTTTGAACTTGATTTTCGCAGGTGAAATTTATCTCCATGCAGATGGGTTGGGAATCTGTTAAATCTTACACATGTACGTATGCAATGATGCTTTATCCGTAAGTTTTCATCTCATTCTTTCTGCTCCCCTTCATTCTCTTGCCCAGTTTCTTTTCTGGTGGTAGCTGTGCCAAAACATCACTTTGGGAAGAAAGCATTTTTTATCGCTTGTTAGACACTAAGCATTCCCAAGCAAAAGGACTGTGTATATCTACCTTTTCCCCTATCTTCTCAATTTCACCTACATCAAAAGTCTCACTCTGGACGTGGGAAAGCCATTCTGTTCTAAGCCAATACTAGACCAGTGAGTGCTGATTCCCCCTGGCAGAGCCCTGCCCTCGGCAGCAGTCCTACACATCTCCAGAAGCATTGATACCCTGGACATCACTTTTCCTTATCTGCTTACCTGCCAAAAATATTTTAATCAGACACACATGAAGATGAAACATGAATGAACTCACCTCTGAATACCTGTATCAATAAAGTTTTAGCTTATGCCCGGCACAAATAGCCTAATGATACAAACATGAATCTAACTCATAAACCACCTGAAGGGGGTCCAAGAATCACACTTTGAAAAACACTCTCCTTAAAAGGATAATGACAGAGAGGCTGTCAAAACTGAGAACAATTTCATTTTGTATTTGTAACAGCAGTAACCAATTAAACAGGGAGCATGCTACACGGTTAAATAGCCAACGCTTTCATTAACAAGGAAAAAAATCTTATCCCTTTCTCTTCTTAAAAGCTACACACGCATTACATTTTCAGGTTGTGCCTTACTACCACTGAGATTGATTTGTTGATTCTCTATAATCGTCTTTATTGCTATCAATTTTCATGTAAATGATAGTCCAATCTTAAAAGCTTGTCTACGTGGGTAATAAACAGCTCCACACTGAGCTATGACGGACCTCAAGATGTTTCATTTAATGCGCTGTAAGCCCATGCATCCGCACGGTATTAATCTGGACTGTTGTCCACTCAACATTGCTCCAGCCGTATGGCTCCAGCAATCTGTACAGATACTGTGGACTCATATTTATTAATTATGTGGACAGTTCCACCTAGAACATGAACAGGCACAAATGAAGTCTGTAGAAGCTATGTTAATTAAACCGTAAGCTAGATAATTATTCATATTCTATGTCTATAAAGAAGCTCATAAGTTCACAGTCGTTCCACTGGAAAATTGGCAATTTGAGAGGAATGACCAGCTTATCAATATGTGGCATCTCAAAATTATAGCAAATCAACGTATCAGGAATAAACTTCATTGTTTAGAAACAGTAAGACCTACTTAGTAGTTGAAAGACCAGATTTTCTAGCCCGTTAGATGTGCGTCCTGGCTCTCAGAGTTATCAGAGCTGTCTGCACCTCCATGTCTCCACATATCCTACAACATGAGGATAATAACTTCCCTTTCTCACCGCCTCTCAGGGAGAGTAAAGCGGTGTGAAGGCACAAGCGCGCCCTCTCACGCCTCTTGAATTCCCAAGTGATTTGGGTTGGGTGTGGGAGAATTTCAAGTCAGTGTGTGTGTCTGCACACCTGCCCTCCCCACCAGTCCTGTGTGGCCCTTTTGTGCCACGCTGGCTTTGTCTGTCACTCGTTTAATGATACTAGCAAGAACCCTACCAGAACCAAGTCCTTTCAGCTCCAAAGAAGAATGTAAAGACTACCACACTTAGTGTTAAAAAATAAGCCTCAAAGGAAGCTATTTAATCAATTTGATGATTTCTGTTTTAAAAATTTCTGGCCTTTCCATATAGTTCTTGGTAAACTCTACAGCTATAAGATATTATGTAACTACAGATTAACTTTATTCCTTAAAATGTGGGGCTTTTACATCCAAATTCACAGGGCACACCACTAAGAAATTCTAAGGGATCAGGCTATTTTGATAGATTGTTCTCCAGTAATAGTAGGATTAAAATTCACATGAGTTTTGTAGACCTAAAACATGATGCATATGAATTTGGACTTCTCTGAATAACAGACTTCCCATGACAAGATTCATAAAATGTATGAAGTGTGTTGTCAATTTGTCTTTAGCTAATGACTTTTTAAATGGGTCCCCAAAGAACATACAACTTGACTTTGCTAATTTCATTGCAGCAGATGGTTCCCTGTGCTGTTGTGTGAACATACAAAACCCAGCATTCCCATAATCCTCCACAAGATGCCCTAAAATAAAAGATAATTACTGAGAACAAATAGTAAGGCTTCTATTAAGATTCTGTTTTTGATTTGGCATCCTGAGTAGGTAGGTGTATTTAATTTTTAATGCACCACTCAAGTACAAAGCTATTTTTAGCTCTAGCTTAACAACTTTGAAACATTTGAAAAGCTCAGTGTAAGAAAAGAATCTGACATAGAGTTGGGGGCAGGGAGGATCACAGACTCTAACCACGACTCCCCTTCTTCAGTGTTCAGTAAATGTAAACCAGCATGTTACCCTTCCGTGTAAAGACGGCACCACCAGGCTTACCCCAGGAGAACCACAGTTACTGGGTCTGTCTGCAGCGCCGTCCCCTGTCCAAGCCTCAGGTCCCTCTGCTTGACGTGTCCTCCCGCGGTCGCCCCACTCCATTACTCTACTAAGGCCTACCATCTCCTTGAAACCAGTTTCTCACAATTAGTTATCCTGCCATCACTAAAAGGCTTGTTGGGCAGGCGCGTTTCAGCCGGTATTAACTGAAAGACAGTCTTACTAAATGAACTCACGAAGTCTTAGCAACTAGTATATTAATGCTCCCTAGAGCGTTTACATGTTGAGAGGTTGTTTGCCAGTACAGATGACTATCAGACGGATAAAACCTCAGACGGTTATAATATTTTGCATGGTTTAGCGCCCATCCATTATCTGAGAAACAGCAGGCAGACGGAGCAGGCGTTACGAGCCCAGGTATTAGGCAGCAATTACCTACCTACATGACTCGAGCAAGTTAAACTCTTACTTTCTCATTTAAAAACATGAGCAGTTTGGTCTCAAAGGGCCCCTTCCAACTCTGAAGCCTGTGATTCTGTAAGACATCACCTCTGTGTAAGGTAAATCCCAACATCTGACCCACAGTTGGTAGGACATGATTGGTGTGTATGCGCGCACGTGTGTGTGTGTGTGTGTGTGTGTGCGCGCGCATGTGAGAGAGAGAAATTCATTCTGAGCCAAAGCCAATTAATTCAGTGCACAATCCCAGTGAGCCAAATTATAGTTAATATTTATACAAAAGTAGACCAGAAAGAAGTTTAGCATCAGTTCTCTGTTTATTGTTCTATTCAAAGATCTCTTTAACAAATCATAAAATCATTAACATAACAAAATGAGGTTAATCTGGAGTGGTTTCCTGAAAGAAGCAAAGCTGACACAGGACTATGAGAATCACATCTGTTTAATGACCTTCACGCTTACCATGACACCACTTATTTCTCTTTTGTTACATGTGCTACAATGGCAGCCTTATTAGCAAAGTAAAACCATGTGACTTGTCACCCGAACGTTATCTTTTACCACACGAATATTTGACGACAGATCTGATGCACTTTCTGTCCATGCTCATTCCCAGAGTAACAGAGGTCAGGATAAGCCACACGTTTGAGACCAGGTGGTGTCTCTGGAGGCGGGCATCTCTGACAAGCATCATGGAACCATTACGGTGAGGAATTCACTAAATAACAGGAGTCTTCTCTCCCAATCACCACTGGATTAGACAGAATCCCTCTTTTCAGGTTTGTGGAGACGCCCACTGCCACGGGGGGGCAGCTTATGGAAACCTATTCCGAATTATATAGCTTTATGGTGGATCTAGAAATAGGGAATCCCCAAAAGGTAGCCAACTCAAATGCCCCACCACAAGAGGAGACTGTGATGACTGCAGGCAATTTTCTACATTTTAGTGCATCTAACAGCTGAGAAAAAGAAATCGAAATATTTTTGCATTATTTCAAAATAATATTTATGTGGTATTTCAGAGTTCTCAGAGAAGTAAAGAAAGATTAAAGACAAATTCTTTTTCCTCATGTAGGTACCAGTAAGCAGCTGGTGATGTTTTATAAAAGAAACTAAAGCAGAACATGACACTGGATTTTCCTCTGTCACATACCAGGGAGTGTGAAGTGAGACCTCAAGAAATCGCATGCTATTTCTTACTTCCCTAAGCTCTAGTCCCGTCAAGAAAGAGAAAAGATCAGATCGCTTGAGAAAAATCACAACATTTTTAACTGATACATATAATCTACTGGAATTCTTATTAGAAATCCATTTTTACTGGCAGGTTCAATAAAGGAGGCTGGAAATTTTCACTTTAATCCTTTCCTCTGTTGTGTATGATGCAAAACCCACTCTCCCCTGCCATCAATATGGGACTTTTATGACTATTAAAACTCATTTTAAATTCCATTTTAGGATATTTTCCCCAAAGATACTGCAAAGTAACATCTATCCTTCATAACAAGAACTGTCAGGGACAGCCAATATCATCAATACTGTTGACTGAGATTTAAGCTGAATCTCAGAAATCATATTAGAGAAAGAATAAAAAGAATGGCTTGAAGCTGTGCATGTAATTTTAACCTGATTCATTTCCATGTCAGACTTGATTTGTTATGTGAAAAATAATTAGTTCAGTCTTGAAGAAGGAAAGGGTACTTCAAGTAACGCCTCTATCAGGCTGGAGATGAAAGAACTTAACCTCTATGAGATCAGCACGGGTCAAGGAGAACACAGCATCTGGATATTTAAACTTCCGAAACTTCAGGAATGCTTCAAATTCAAATTCAGTTCAGCGCAAGCAGCTTCCTGAGACTCCTATTTAATTTCATTATCCAATTCAAACAACTCTAAATATCCAATCCTGAGACCAGTTCCTCCGAGGACAAAGAGGTGTACAAGGTGTGCCTGCGTGTAAAGACCTGCATATCTACAGGAGCAACAAACTTGACATCTGGGTTCATTTAGGGTTTTAGAGCTGAAATTACAACCATACTTATGATCATGTGTCAAATAACAGCAGTGATCACTGGGGACAGATTATGTTTTAAGCTAAAGAGTCTCAACTTAAACACTGAGAGTATCTCTACGAGCATAACTCAGAACCTCCGCAGCACTACAACCACACTTCCCTATTTGAACTGAAAAATGATGAGACCTGCTGCTGCTTTATCAGGAAAATTCTATTCTTTATAAGATATTCTAAAGGGATGAGAAGAACAAAGGTTCCCACACTCTTTGCTGCCTTTCTCCTCAAGGGAAAAGGCTACAAGCAGAAAAGAGTTTATTTCTACCACGTGTAATGAAAGTATATTGTTGTCAGTAACATGTGCCCATCCACTCTAACTCCTCCACAGAAACTTCTTTTTCCCTCCTAAAAAAAGGAGCATTGGCAAAAACTTTGCTAGAAAAAATTCTTTTTGCCTATGCAAAGGCATCATATTCTGCTTGTAATAAAATCTTAACACGACCTAGTTAACTTGTTCAGCCCACACACAAGCTCCACTGAGAATGTCTATTGTATATTCAAGCAGCTTATGTGACATTGTTTGTAAATAAGGGCCTATGTACCAAGGGATATTACTAAACAATTACTAAAATTATATGTGATAATGTGAGTTTTGTATTAACCACTGTGTTTGTATTATAAATAAGTGTAGTGAAGCAAAGGGCATGAAGAAAAATAAAAAATAAATTCTCCTACTTGCTTGCCATGTGGCAATACATGTTACATGTCTCTGAGTCAATCATTTAGATAACAAATATCCAGTGAACAGCTACAAGTACTAGATCTGTTTCCTAAGAATGAATCTTAACACATTAGGTCTCTAGCCATCAGTCAACATAGTTTAAATAATATTACCACATAGTCTAAATAGGTAGGTCCAAAATAAAACTCTGAAATAAAAATGCCTGGCACCGGAAACCAATGCTGTGCACACCTGTGTGAGATCCAGTTCCTCCTACCTGTGTGAGACCACATGTGTTACTGTGTTCCCTAAATTATCATCCTATCACACAGAAATTCAAAGCCTGCCCCAGGGAAAACAGGCAGTTAGGTGGTCCCTCTGTGTCTTTTCTGCCCCCTTTCTACCCCTGACACCCAACATCTTTCTATCTCCTTCATGTCACTAAAAGTTGGGCTACCATGATGCAAACCTTTCTTGTCGTTTGTCCTCCTTTACCCAGCAAAATTTACCCACCTCACAGCCTGTTCTCTCAAGCCCACCTGGCTGCAGCTGGGGACACAACACCTCTACTTTAAACCACTGATGGCCCCCACTGCCTCTGTTCATTCAACAAAGGTTTCCCGAGCATGCAGTAGGTGCCAAGTATTACTTCAGGTGTTAAGGATGAAGTGATGAACAAAACAGTTCAAATCCATTCCTCAGTCCCGTGAGGGACAGGACAAGTAACGAGCAAAAAGTTTAGCATGATCGAGGGTGGTAAATGCTAAGGAGAAAAATAACATGACAGGGGAGAAGAGTTCAGGAGAGGACAGTGCAAGGGACTCACCAAGGTTACGTCTCAGCTCAGATTCCACAAATGTCTGTAAGCACTTAAGAAATACTCCCGTCAGGGTCTTCTCTGGTGGCACAGTGGTTAAAAATCTGCCCGCCAATACAGGGGACACGGGTTCGAGCCCGGGTCCCGGAAGATCCCACATGCCGCAGAGCAACCAAGCCTGTGTGCCACAACTACTGAGCCCATGTGTTGCAACTACTGAAGTTCGTGTGCCTAGAGCCCGTGCTCCACAAGAAAAGCCACCACAATGAGAAGCCCACAGACCATAACGAAGAGTAGGCCCTGATCACCGCAACTAGAGAAAGCCCAAGTGCAGCAATGAAGACCCAACGCAGCCAAAAAAATTTTTTTTAATTAAAAAAAATATACACTCCCATCAAATTACCTTAAAATATAGAAACAAAGCCTTTTAGTAGAATGTAGATATTTATATGTATTTTTAAATCTATGAACTCAAAGTTTTCTATCCTACCCTAAATCAACAAAGAAAATCCCATTGGTATAAAAGATAATTCAGCAATTTAGAAAACCACAGAAATACATTCTTTTCTTAAATGGCTCTCTGTCCATCAAAACAATATAATAGAAGAATAGCTAAAAACATAACTTTATTTGCTGAGTAGAAGCAGGGTACTCTTTTCAGACTCTTTATAGGGGAGGGGTCCCCAAGCTCCAGGTACCAGTCCGTGGCCTGTTAGGAACTGGGCCACACAGCAGGAGGTGAGCAGCGGGCTAGTGAGTGAAGCTTCATTTGGATTTACAGCCGTTCCCCATCGCTCACATAACTGCCTGAGCTCCGCCTCCTGTCAGATCAACAGCGGCACTGGATTCTCATAGGAGCACGAACCCTACCGTGAACTGCACGTGCGAGGGATCCAGGTTGTATGCTCCTTATGAGAATCTAATGCCTGATGATCTGAGGTGGAGCTGGTTCTGCATTATGGTGAGTTGTATAATTATTTCATTATCTAGTACAGTGTAATAGTAATAGAAATAAAGTGCACAATAATGTGCTTGAATCCTCCGGAAACCATCCCCCTGCCCCCTGGTCCATGGAAAAGTGTTCTTCCATGAAACCGGTCCCTAGTGCTAAAAAGGTTGGGCACCACTGCTGTAGGGTAGGGACAGGACAAATCCATTCATGACTGTAAGAAGAACAAAAGTTAAATACAAAGCATAAGTATTCTGAGTACCTGAGAAAAGGAGAGTTGCGGGCAGGGTCAATGACAACATGCCACTCCAAACCAAAACAGCTTCCCTTTTTATTAATGCTCAGGAAGTGAACTTTGAATGACATAAGCAAAACACAAATGAAAACTCATTTTTATGAACAGCATATGTAAACATACACAGTACATGGATTTAATAATCCTAATCTAAATATGAGAACAAGTGGTTCTCTGACCTCAAAATAAATTCATTGTTGGCCATTACTGTTACTAACCGATAGGATTTTATATTTAACAGGAAGAATTATGGACATCCAAGTTCAGTGTAGTCATGGATTTCACGGTACAGTATAAATAGAGTTTTTAAAAGAAATAAACTATATAATAAAATAACTTTACTTTCGAATCACAGTACAGTCACTTTCTTCAATCAAAAATATTCCTTGATTATAAAGCAGCCTTATTTTGCAAATGTATTTCAGGAAAATAGCTCTAGCAATATTTGAAATTTCACACTTTTTTAAAAAGGCAGCAAAGCAACAGAATTTAGATTTTAAATAGTATATTGCAAAATAGTTCAACGTATTATTTCTAAAGCACAAAAGCAAGCTCCATTTTGAAGGATGCTTTTAATCTTATAAAGCAAACTGTTCCGATATTCTGTGGTAGTTTAGAGTCTAAATATCTACAATAAAAGATATATCTTTATCCATATAGGACAAACTTCAATACACACCCACGACACAAATGTTCTGCATTACTACATCACTCTATTATGAAGTTTAGTTTGTTAACATGTGCTCAAAAGGAAAATAAAAACATGATACAGTTCTGCAGCTTTATAACAGGCTGAATTCTGCAACACTTGAAAATATAAAAACTGCAACGACAGCAAAGCAACACCAGTTTTATGAATAATAAAGCAAAAAAACTGAGAAACCATAAACATTTAAATGAATAGTTACTACATTCTTCTTAACCCATCTTAATTTGTTCTCTTATCCTAAATATAATTTTTTTAATGTTTTTCATATCCCCAGAGGAATGATGGCAAATTCTCCACAAAAAGGAAAGTGCATCATGTTTCATTTTAAAAGTGCTTCATACGTGTGTGTTTTATAGATATGTCCAATAAGCATGTGCAAAAAATTCTAATTGTGACTTGAATTCAGAAGGCTAATCATGGGTTTCTGTAGTTCCTCCAGATGAGGCAGTCATCCACACAGAAGAAAGATCTGAGATGACACACTTTACACAGCAGAAAGAGCCCACACCACAGGTCAGGAGACCCATGTTCTGGTCAGAGCTCTGGTAACCAGCTAGCTTGTGACCCTGGCAGCGGTCGAGAGGCTGGGCTCCAGAGCCCCTAAGGCCCATGCACCCTCAGGCTGGGCATTCCTGGAAGGGCATGTAACTTGACCCAAAGACACGAAAAATATACTAGTCACACAGCTAGTATTCTCTTATTGTCCTTATCAGTACAGAAAGAAATAAAAACTCCAAAAATACTTGACAGAAAAAGGTCATGTGAACGTCTTATGTTAACCAAAGCTAGTGAAAACCTTCACAATTATGGCATATGCAAAATCCACTATTCTGTGCAAAAATGAGACAGAGTAAGCAACATCAGTCGGTCACCTAATGGCACATTTTTTTCCCCAAGTCTCAGAATTCTCTTGGGTCTAAAGCTTTCTTTCTTTTTTTTTTTTTTAAAAAAAGGCGGGGGGGAGGGCTTATTTTGAAATTGTTTTAAGAGACCCATGATTATCATAGTCATATTTCTAGTTTCTTAAAGGAGTCTCTCTGAACTGTTATAATGGTTTTTATGAAGATAGCTATATTTTCAAATTTTAAATAATGGCTAAATAAAGTAAACCATTTGCCACGGACTCTATTTTATATTATATATGTGTGTGTGTATGTGTGTGTGTGCGTGTGTGTGTGTGTATCTATATATATGAGCTCATTCAATATTGTAGAATTTTAACTCAACAATTCTCGTCCACAAGCTTTGACCCGTTTATTCCCCGGTAGGTCACTCTGCTGGGCCTCACTAGGACCCCATGGTTTGGCTTGCAGGTGAAGTAGCGTTTCTCTCCCACGGACCCATCATTCCTTCCCTTGGCGCTTCGAAGCTCCAGGCCGAGCCAGATCCCTGAGGCAAAGTCAGCGGGGCCCACGTACCTCACGGTGCCCACCTCGCTGGAGCTGGTGAGGAGCACCTGGGAGCCCTCGCGCAGCCTCACGCGCCCCTCCAGGCCGCCGGCCGTGGTGCTGCCGCTCCAGCTGCGGCGCAGCGCAGGCTTCGACCTGTGCAGGGGGGGCGCGAGAGAGACTCTTAAAAGTACAAAAGCCACACGATGCAATTCACCATGTTCGTTTCCACGGCCAGATTCACGAGTCATTCACAAAAGAGCATACTTTATGTTCACAACTTGATCTTTTCTATTCTAAACAGCAATATTAGGATATACTTTTGTTTAACATTAAAACATTTTTCTCTTTTGGCTACTTTAATACTACCTTAATATTTAAGATTTCACTAGCAATTTATATATGCACGTGTATAGCAATTTTTATATTTTACACGTTCTTGGTAAAATAGCAATTAGAAAAATACACCTATGCCTGTTTAACAAAGCAAAAAGGGAAGAATCTAATATTTTGGCTGTGGTAAATTAAATTACCTTTTGTTCACCTTTCAAATATTTCTTTACATGAAAACCATTCTTAAAAACTGTTATCCATGACTTTGGAAATCACACGCGCGCGCACGCACACACACACACACCCCCCTTCTATGAATGAACTGCAATTACATTTACCACTCTCTCTGTCACTAACATGAGGAAGGATCTTAGTTGCCTGGAGCAGAAGTCCTCTCCTTTTCTCTCCAACAAAACATTACATATAAGGTGCTGCCTCCTAGCACCCACCACCAACCTGACCTGATGACACAACTACTGGGCTCCCACACGTGGAACCCGCCACACATGGAACCCGTTCCCAGGCCTCATGCCAATACAGCCCAGAGCTTCCTCCACTGTCCCTGGAAGTAGCCGACCCTGAAACCTGCCCCAAATAGAAACATGACCAGGCTCTTGTTGCCCTATAACGTGAGACCTCCCAGAACAGTCATCCAGAAGCCACCACCACTGGAGCCTCTGACCCACCGCCCATGCCACCTCTCCTCCAAGAGAAACCCCTCTCCCGGCTCCACAGCAGAGACAACACGGAACCTGTTACCACAACTGCACGCAGCCTGACTGTGAGCAGAACCTGGGTCCTGGCTTGCTTTCTATTTTATTTCACTCTCCGTATTTTTAAATACATTATCACACACCATGTCTCATTTCTCCCTATTGATGACCACGGAGAAAGGAAGAGCACTCTAACTTTATGGTTAGGAAAACTGAGGTCCAAAGCCTGTCCTATGCCACATCTGATAAATCCTAGTTATAAAATGTAATGGAAACAAAAATACTGTTTACCATGCCGAATGCACAAATACGATAAAACTAACAAAGAAATACATAATACCTGTAAGAAAAGTATAAATCTTTACTGAAGAATATACAAAAGAAAAATGAAAAAGCTTTATTCCTAGATAGAAACATATGTATATATGAATCCTCCCCAAAGTGATTTTTTTTGCAACCTGACAAAATTACTCTGAATTTCACATAATGACAGTATCTATCATTTCCTGAGCACTTACTACGTGCCAAACACTTCACATAAATTATCTTATCCAACCTCACCCAAACCAGTGAGGAATTTGAGGCTAAGAAAAATTAAGCTATTTGCCTAAGGTCAGAGAGATGGTAAAGAGGAGAGCTGGGGTTCAGATCCAAGGCTGTCCAAGCACAAAGGCCAGGCTCTTGTTCACAACCACAACGGGTTTTAATAATTAAGAAAGGGCTGAAAAACAATAATACGGCAAAATTTACATTGCCATTATGTTAAATTATAAAATTACAATAATTAAAACAATGTGGCCCTGGCATAAGAATGTGCTTTTAAATGACACAGAAAAGACATTTTAGAAAAATACATATAATTATCTCATATGCGATAAGAAGTAAAACTTCAAATCAGTGGGAAAGGAGTGAACATTCTAATTAGGAATGCTGTAAAACTTTGTGATTTATTTGGGGGAAAAGAATATGATTCTTAACACACACTATATGTTAAAATAAACCCCCAATAAAGAGTTAAATGCATAAATTGAAAAAAAGAAAGAACTAGAAGAAAATAAAGGTAGATATTTATCTGTACACAGACACACACATATACACACACACATACACGGGTGGGGAGAGAGGAAAGTGGACACGTTTAAAAAATATGGCATCTACTATTAGTTAATACAATTTTTTTTACACATTATCAAGCCATAAAAATGTTTTCATATCACAGCACAGTCTTTAAAAACGTTGCAAAAGTCACACTGAGTAAAATTAATAAAGAATATGGGATATCTTAAGAGGAAAATCTTTCGAAGAGCATATGGAGTATGATTTGTCCAACTTTGCTTAAAAATTCAGATACATGCATTAGAAAAAGTTGGAAAAATATATGACAAAATGCTAACAGTGGTAATCTTATCTAGTGATAAAATCACAGATGATCTTCATCTGCGTTTAGTTTATTATAATTTTTCAGATTTTGTCCAATCCACTTTCATGATCAAAAATCTTAAGGAAAGAAATTAAGTAAAAAATGAACTCGATATCTAAGCCAAAACTTAATAGTTTGGGTAAAGATTTAACATTCCTATAAGAATGATTTGATTCAAGTTATGTCAAAGCTCTAAAAGCCCAGGGAAGTGAGAAATTTATAAATTACACTACATTTGAGAGCTATGTTTACTCATTCAAAAACATTAATTGATCACCTATGAAATGGCATCTTCAGGTTCCAGGAACCTGTGCACGGTTATCTGTGAAACGTTACACATCCAGCAATAAACACTGTGTACAAAGCAGAAGGGGCACAAAAGAGGGAGAAATCTATCCTCCCTCAAGGTCCCAGGGAAGACACTTCAGTGAGGAAGTGACACTTGAGCAGACCTGACAGATGAGCAGACAGAAAAGGGAAGCAGACATAGTCATGGGAGCAAAATATATTACATATTACATTAATTTTTTTTTTTTGAACAGCACAGAGAGTTTACAAACTGCTAGTCACTTGTGAGGATTTTACCACGCGAGATAAGTCCATAGAAACAGGCAGATCTATGTAGCTGTGCCAATGAATCTGGACTTCATTCTACATTTGAGAATTCAAAAGCTTTATGGGACAGGCAGAAAATGAGAACATGTGATGTGAAATGACGGAACCTGCAGCAACCTGGACTATATGAGTTCTGCCCAAAGACATTCAAATTTGAGCTGGCCAAATACATCACGTTGACAGGCTGGGTCCACAGCGAGCACTCAATGGAGACTCTTAGGAGACACACTCTGAAAACACGGGGAGAAGCTAAGTTGGTAATGATGGGGATGAGGTGTAGTGGCAGGTGAGCTACAGATCCCAGGCCGGATGCAGATGGCGCGAGAGAGGATGCCTGTGCCTACTAAGTGGCAGTGACGCCTACGTTAACATCCCAAGCTCCCTGTCTTTATTACCCCCCATGCTTGGTATTAGATATACTGAGAATTCTGAAGACAGAAGAATTGCTTCCAACCCCCCTCCATCATTTTTGCCTCTGAATGAAGGTGTTCATCACCACCACCCCAGCAAGCCCTTTCTTGAAAATGGCATAGCCGGCTGCTGCTACCCTTTCCTCAGTCCTCTCTTGCTCACATGGGGCAAACACGCCCTTTGCCCCAAGTCCGTCCAGTTTCTCACCCAGGGATTTTTATCATCTCTGACTATATTTTCCATGTTTCTTCTGGAAGTATCTCTTATTTCCATATGAATAAATAAGAAAATGGTACAAGGTCTGGTAAATGTCAATAAACTCATTTTTTTCAATCCACATTCTTCAGAATACATCACGCTTCCAGATTAACAACAGCACAATATATATACAATCAACTCTGTCCCCTCAGCAGAAGGTCGTCCAATCACTACAATGTCTCTTACCCCTAAGATCAGGGACAAGTTTCCTAGGACCTAAAGTCTAAACACCTGAAGTCTTTCTTCTGTTTCTTACAACACTGATCACCAAACATCTGGTCACATATTCTTTAAGTAAAAAATAAATAAATAAATTTTAAATTGATTATATATCCTCAATAAGAGTATGTTTATTTTTTTAAACAGGTACTAGTGTCAATCTGTAAACGTATCAGTAAAGCTTCATTTATTTTCGTTTTCAAAGAAAACCAAAAGAAGTACTGATATTTTCTTCTCAGGTCAACAGATCATCTTGTACGTATCCATACCTGCTGTATAATTCCCACAGTTCAGATTTCTCTCTCCTTCTCTCGTTTCTCTGTCATGTTCTTCCACTCACCAACATCTTGACACTGATTTTGATACCTCTCCCCCTTCAAAATCCTTTATATCCTGCTTGTCTCTTCTTAGTAATTTCTTCCATTCTTAGTAGTTTCTTCCACCTAAGAACTCTTAATTATCTTCAATAAACTGGAGCATGAAGTTATTGCCCTTAAACTCTTTCAGCTACTCAAGTGAGGAGACCAATTTTAAAATCTCAGAATTGGTAGAGGTTTGGAGGAAGGGGAAGAAACAAAACAAAACCCAGCCAAATCTGCGAAATAGTACCTAACGGTGCCTCAGGACCCATCAGGGTTCTCAAGTGAAATCTCAGATCTTTGCGAGGCCTCCCAATAACTTCATGCCAGATTATTATATAAACTACTTGTCTGTTGCTCACGTGATCGTCAAGTTCTAGTACATGGGCTGTAATCCCTAGTGGCTCCTAGGGCCCCACAACTAACTAACTATACTTCCCCACTCAGTAAGACGTTTTGGCCCCCCCTCCCCACCCCCACCCCGGGCATTGTTCACAAATTGGAAGGATTTAAAATTTAAAAAGAGAGAGAGAGCGAGAACTCCTTAACCTAACCAGTCTAGAAGAACCTCATATTCCTCAAAAAGTAAAAAAAGTTTCTAGAAGTCTCAGAAAACTATTAGGGGGAGTAAACTGGGTCTGGGGAAACTAAAAATCAATATAAATGAAAAAGAGAAAAGGAGATTCACTCTACAAAGAAACAACGACAACAATGAAAAAGCCTTTTGAGTAGCATGTTCTAAAAGAGGAAGTGGGAGTATTTTTTAAAATAATATTAAGGCCTGACATTTCTTTTATGGACTGCCCAAAATACTAAATCAATTCTCAGACTAATTACGTAAATTGAGTTTAAAATCAATCCACCCAAAAAAATAATAGTAATAAAATAAAATAAAATAAAATCAATCCACCCTATTCAATGAGAACACAAAATGTAAATTCCTCCAACTTTTATTAACAGCACTAAACCTCTTTGAAAATATATTCAGTATACTACTTTTAGTCACTGGTGACATTTTTAATTGAGCTTGCAAAGGAGGGAGGAAGAACTCTTCTCACTGATACACTCATCACACCTTTTCTCCTAAGTGTTAAAATTCTACCGTGCAATGTAAAAGATATAAAATCCCACTTTTCTTTCTTCACAGAATCCTATCATATTCATTGTGAAAGGTGTTTTTCTAAATCTTCTTAATACTCACTTGGCAAAAGCATTTCTTCTGTTAATCTCTTTTTGGGAAGAAGCAGAAGTTGTACTGAAACTTCTCCTAAAACCTAAATATGAAAGTTAAGGTCAGAATAGGAAAAATAAATCACAAATTCACAGTTCTTGCTAAAAGTTATCTTTTATCATTTCTTCTACAGACATTCTATTTTATCAAGTGTTTCTCTGGAAACAGAAAGTAAAGAAAATAAGTGCACACAGAATGTAACAGGAGTTCAGATTTCTTGACAATTGTTATCTTACCCTTCTCACCAAACTATGCACTACATGATTAAGTTAAGATCATGATATTACTTTTGGAAGTTTTTATTGCAAACTTTCCTGAAAACCAAACAAAATCAAACTATACATTGATAAAGCTGTCTTTTTACTCTCAAACATTATAATCTTGATAAATCATATGAAAAAGAAAAGGATAAAAATGGTTTAAAAAACACTATCACTAAATATATCCTGTTTATAAAATACTGAACAATACATTTCAGAGTTTATGGTTGTCGGCATCCCCAAATGACAGTTATTTAAAAAAAAAAAAAAAAAAGACTTCACAAAAGGTAAATTTTTAAAAAGATGTTTTTAAAAAAGAATGGGATTTCCAGTTCTGGCAGTCACAGCACACCAGATGTGCTGAATGAATCTCCTGAATGAAGCAAGTATAATTTAAAAAAACTGTAATTAAAAAAAAAAAAAATACTGTTGAGCTCATACAAGTGGCACAATTCCAAAGAGGCCAAAAACCAAAAAGAGAAACCATGAGAGGTTTCCCCCAGAGCAATCTACCACCTTGTGTCCCAGGACTACACTGCCCTCCAGAGAACCTGGGGCCTGCTAAGATGGGGGTTCTATCAAAAGTGAGGGTCCCAAGCAGCTCACCCTCAGCGTAAAATTAAATGAGAAACAAAATGAAGCACCACTCAGATGAAAACAAAGGAAAGCAGCTTATGTCAGCCCTACTGTGCAGAAGGCAAAAATTTCTCCCCTCAAAATTTGTGATCATAAGCCAAATTCATTTTGTCTGTGTGATACAAAGACAGCAACAACAACAACATCGCAGAGAATGTACGCTAAAGTTGGCAGTGCCTCTAGGCAACTGGCAGAAGGAAACACAGGCACACCTCAGAGACACTGCAGGGTCGGCTCCAGACCACCACAATAAAACAAACATCTCAACAAAGCGAGTCACAAATTTTTTGGTTTCCCAGTGCATGTAGAAGTTTACATTATACTGTAGTCTATTAAGTGTGCAAACTATTCTGTAGTCTATTAAGTGTGTAATAGCACTATGTCTAAAAAAAAAAACAATGCACGTACCTTAATTTAAAAATACCTTATTGCTAAAAAATGCTATCCATCATCTGAGCCTTCAGTGAGGCACAATCTTTTTGCTGGTGGAGGGTCCTGCCTTGATGTTGATGGCTGCTGACTCATCAATGTAGTGGTTGCCAAAAACTGGGGTGGCTGTGGCAATTTCTCAAAATAATACAACAGTGAAGTTTGCCACATCAATTGACTCTTCCTTTCACAAATGATTTCTCTGTGTAGCATGCAATGCCATTTGATAGCATTTTACACTGGAGTTAATCCACTCAAACCCTGCTGCTGCTGTATCAACTAAGTTTATGTAATATTCTAAATCCTTTATCATCATTTCAACGATCTCCACAGCATCTTCACCAGAAGTAGATTCCGTCTCAAGAAACCACTTTCTTTGTTCATCCATAAGAAGCAATACCTCATCTGTTCAAGTTTTATTATGAGATTGCAGCAATTCAGTCACATCTTCAGGCTCCCTTTCTAGTTCTCTTGCTATTTCTACCACATCTGCAGTTACTTCCGCCACTGAAGGTGTGAACCCCTCAAAGTCATCCATGAGGTTTGCAATTGATGTCTTCCGAACTCCCATTAATGTTGATATTTTGACCTTTTCCCATGAATTATGAATATTCTTAATGGTACCTAGAATGGTGAATCCCTTCCAGAAGGTTTTTAATGAACTTTGCCCAGATCCATCAGAAGAATCACTATCTATGGCAGCCATAGCCTGATGAAAAGTATTTCTTAAATGCTAAGAGTTGGAAGTCTCACAATTACTCCTTGACCCATAGGCTGCAGCATGGATGCTGTGTTAGCAGGCACAAAACAACATTAATCTTATTGTACATCTCCATCAGACATCTTGGATGACCAGGTGCATTGTCAATGAGCAGTAATATTTTGAAAGGAATCCTTTCTCTGAGTAGTAGGTCTCAACAGTGAGCTTAAAATATTCAGTAAGCCATTTACAGAGCACAGGCAGAATAGATGTAACATAATTCTTAAGGGCCCTAGGATTTTCAGAATGGTAAATGAGCACTGGCTTCACCTTAATGTCACCAGCTGCATTAGCCACTAACAAGAAAGTCAGCCTCTCCTTTGAAGCTTCACATTGACTTCTCCTCGCTAGCAATGAGAGTCCTAGAACGCATCTTCCAATAGAAAGCAGTACCATCTACATTGAAAACCCACTGTTTAGTGGAGCCACCTGCATTAACGAGCTTAGCTAGATCTTCTGGATAACTTGCTGCAGCTTCTACAACAGCACTTGCACTTCACCTTGTACTTTGATATTATGGAGAAAGCGTCTTTCCTTATACCTCATAAACAAAGCTCTGCTGGCTTCAAACCTTTTCTTCTGCAGCTTCCTCACCTCTCTCAGCCTTCACAGAATTGAAGAGAGTTAGGGCCTTGCTCCGGATTAGGCTTTGGCATCAGGGAATGTTGTGGCTGGTTTGATCTTCTGTCTAGACCGTTAAAACTTTCTCTATATCAGCAATAAGGTTGTTTCTTACCATTTGTGCTTTTATCAGAGTAGCACTTTTAATTTCCTTCAAGAACTTTTCCTTTGCATTCACAACGTGGCTAACTGCTTGGTATAACAGGCCAGCTTTTGACCTGTCTCTGCTTTTGACATGGCTTCCTCACTAAGCTTAATCATTTCTAGCTTTTGATTTAAAGTGAGAGCCATGCAACTTCTTTTTTTTTATCTTCAAAAAGCTTTACTGTTTTTCTTTTTTTCTTTTTTTTAAGAACTTTTATTGAGATACAGTTAACAGACAATAAATTGCATATATTTAGAGTGTACTATTTGATATCCCAATCTCCCAATTCATTCCACCCCCAACCCTCCCCGCTTTCCCTACTTGGTGTCCATATGTTTGTTCTCTACATCTGTGTCTCTGTTTCTGCCTTGCAAACCGGTTGATCTGTACCATTTTTCTATGTTCCACATATATGTGTTAATAAACGATATTTGTTTTTCTCTTTCTGACTCACTTCACTCTGTATGACAGTCTCTAGGTCCATCCATGTCTCTACAAATGTCCCAGTTTCATTGCTTTTTACAGCTGAGTAATATTCCATTGTGTATATGTACCACATCTTTTTTATCCATTCCTCTGCTGATGGACATTTAGGTTGCTTCCATGTCCTGGCTATTGTAAATAGTGCTGCAATGAACACTGGAGCGCATGTGTCTTTTTGAATGATGGTGTTCTCTGGGTATATGCCCAGCAGTGGGATTGCTGGGTCATATGGTAACTCTATTTTTAGTTTTGCAAAGAACCTCCATACTGTTCTCCATAGTGGCTGTATCAATTTATATTCCCACCAACAGTGCAAGAGCGTTCCCTTTTCTCCACACCCTCTGCAGCATTTACTGTTTGTAGATTTTCTGATGATGCCCATTCTAGCCGGTGTGAGGTGATACCTCATTGTAGTTGATTTGCATTTCTCTAATAATTAGCGATGTTGAGCAGCTTTTCATGTGCCTCTTCGCCATCCATATCTCTTCTTTGGAGAAATGCCTATTTAGGTCTTCTGCCCATTTTTTGATTGGGTTGTTTGTTTTTTTGATATTGAGCTGCATGAACTGTTTATATATTTTGGAGATTAATCCTTGAGACATGCAACTTTTCCTTTCACTTTAAGACTCAGAGGCCATTGTAGGGTTATTAATTGGCCCACTTTTAATATTGTTGTGTTTCAGGGAATAGGGAGGCCCAAGGAGGGGGAAGAGATGGGGTAATAAGCCAGTTGGTGGAACAGTCAGAACATACACGTTTGTTGATTAAGTTTGCCATTTTATATGGACGTGGTTCACAGCGCCCTAAAACAATTACAATACTAACGTCAAAGACTACTGATCATAGATATACCATAACAAATACAAAAATAATGGAAAAGTTTGAAATATTGTGAAAATTGCCAAATTGTGACACAGAGACATAAAGTGAGCAAATGCTGTTGGACAAATGGCTCCAACAGACCTGCTCAATGCAGTGTTGCCACAAACCTTCAATTTGTAAAAAAAAACATAATATCTGAGAAGCAAAAAAAAAGCAAAGGACGATAAAACAAGATATGCCTATATAATCTTCTGGAGAGGCATCAACCCAGGCTTAAAAGAATTTCCATACATTAAATTCTAAGTAAAATAAGCATTTCACAACAATAAATTACAGAACTCACAAAGAAAGAAGGTGCCACAAGTTAGGCTCAACAGAAACAGAGGGCAGAATCAGACTCACAGAGACTTCAGATGTTGAACATAAAAGGTAACAATATTTAAAATGTTTAATAACATAAAAGAAAAAGTTGAAAATGTGGGGAAATAATAAGTGACAATAAGTAACAACCAAACAAACTTGCAAAAAGAAAAAAGAAAAAATTTATAATTAAAAAACTTGCAGCTGAATTAGGCAGTAGAATAAACACAGCAGAGGAAAGAATCACGTAACAGAAAGATAACTCTGAAGATATTCAGAATGCAGTCCAGAGAGACAAGGTTGTGAAAAATATGAACGAGGCATGGGAAAGTGAAAAAGTGGACTATCTGCATCAGAGTTCAGAGGGAGATAGTAAGGAGCACGAGGGAAGAAATATTTTCAATATATGGACAAGAATTTTAGAGAATGAATCAAAGATACTAATTCAGGAAGACCCAAAGTGCCAAACAGAATAAACAAAGGGAAATCTCCACCTAGACACAATCTAGTAAAACTGTACAATACAAAGGAAAGCAGTCAAAAAGCAAAGATAAACCATCTACAATGGTATGGATTAGACAGACTGATAGATGACTTCTCAAAAAACTGACAGAAGACAGAAAACAGAAGAATTATATTGTCTACATGCAGGAAGAAAACAGCTTTCAAACTACAAATTTCACCAATTTTTACTTTTCCCCAGTAAAACTATCATTAGAAAAGACAGACAAAAACTGAGAGAGTCTGCTACCAATAGACCTTGTCTAAAAAAATATTTAAGAATATAGATGAGGTAGAAACAAAATGATTTCAAATGGAAGTTCTGAGAATTAGTGACTAAAGATATTGGTAAATATTGATATGTATGAGCAAATTAAATAAATAACAATTATATAAAAACTATTATAATAATGTGAAATTTGTGAGGGAAATAAAATAGGAACAGTTTCTAAGGATTTTCTATTATTTGGGAATGAGTAAACATAATGATTAACTTTAGGCTTTGCTAAGTATGTATGTCAAGTACCTAGAGTAATTACTTAGAAGCATATTCATAGAGTGTAACTTATATAAGTACAAAATGAAACGGAAAAAAGAGGGGTGAGGAATAAAACCAGAAAGAAGTCAAGAAAGAAAAACATTTAAGTACAATAAAGTTGAAAACGTAGAAAACAAATAAATCCAAATATATTAGTAATTACAATGAATGCAAATAGGTGAAACTCAGATTAAAAGACAAAGATTGTCTTTTAAAACAAAAAAGTAAAATCCAGTTATATTCTATTTAGAAGATATTCCAAAAACATGAGAACACAGAAAGATTAAGGCAATGCCTAGAAAAAGATTTTTTAGACAAATATTTAACCACAAGAAGGCTGATACAAGGTAAAAAGAATTACTATAAAGCAATACCACTTACAATAACACCAAAATAAAGTAGGTATAAGTCTAATAAAACAGGTATAAAAATCTGTATTAGGAAAATTATAAATCTCTGATGAAAGAAATCAAAGATTTAAATAAATGGACAAGTATTCCATGTTCATGGATAGGAAAATTCAATATTGTTAAGACATCAGTTCTTCCCAATTTCATCTATACATTCAAAGCAATCCTAATCAAAGTACCAGCAAATTATTTTGTAGACATTAATAAACCAGTTGTAAAGTTTATATAAAAAGGCAAAAAGCCCAGAATAACCAGCACCATATTGAGAGACAAGATCAAAGTCCACTACTAAACTTAAAGAATTTCTATAAAGCTACAGTAATCAAGACACTGTGGTATTAGCAAAAGAAAAAGACAAATAGATCAATAGAATAGAGAACCCAGAAATGGACCCACACAAACACAATCAAGTGATCTTTGACAAAAGAGCAAAGAGAATTCAATGGAGAAAGGATAGTCTTTTCAACAAGTATGCTGGAACAACTAAAAATTCACATGGAAAAAAAAAAAGTGAATCTTGGCATAGACTTACACCTTTCACAAAAATTAGCTCAATGAATCACAGATATAAATGTAAAACACAAAACTATAAAACTTCTAGAAGATAACATAGGGGAAAATCAGGGTAACCTTGGATTTGGTGATGACATTTTCGATACAACACCAAAAGCAAAAGTTGTGAAAGAAAAAATTGATAATCTGGACTTCATTAAAATTAAAAACGTCTGCTCTGTGATAGACACTGTTAAGACAATGAAAAGAGAAGTCACAAAACATGCAAAAACATAATGGTTTGCTATTCTGACTACTTAAAAATTAAAAACTTCTGCTCATCTAAAGATACCAAAAAAGGGAGGGGAGGCGGGCAAAAGACAAGTCAAAAACTGGGAAAAATATTTGCAACAAACAAAACTGACAAAATATTAGTCTCTGAAATATATAAAGAAACCTACAAATTCATAAGATTAAAAAAAAAAAAAGCCAACCAAAAGAAAAATGGGCAGCAGACTTGACTAGGCATGTCATAAAAGAGGAAACGTATGTGGTCCGTAAACATGGCCTGTCAACATGCAATCTGAAAAATGCAGATTAAAACCACAAGGAGATGCCATTTACATCCATCAGATGGGCAAAGACTTCTAAATCAGACAAGGCTACTGTTGGTGAGGTGAGGAGTAACAGAGACTCTCAGCCACTGCCCATGTGGACACCTTGGCATACCCAGGAAGGTTAAAGGTATGGATATCCCATGCCTGGCAATCCTAGAGAAACTTCTGCAGATGTGTACAATGGCATAGTTTCTAATAGTTAAAAACAGGATGTAACCCAAATATCCATCAAACACAGAAAGAGTAATGTATTTTAATGGAACACTAAACAGCACAGCAAACAACAATCAAAACCAAACATATATTATTTATTGACATATCTATACATGGGGGACAGACATAAAGAAAATCAAGGGAATAATTTACATAAAATTCAAGATGCATAACCCGAAGACAGGGTATACGAAAAGGGAGGCAGATGAGACTGGGGGGGATACTCAGGGGTTTCTATAGGACATACAGCTAATCATCTTCTTTGGCTACAGGGTGGATAACAGATGTTGCTTTATGATTACATGAACTATACAAATATATTTCATATGCTGTTTTGTATACACACGTACAATAAAAAAATTTTCAATGAATAAAAGCAAAGAAATAATTATTAGGAAGATAAAACTGTGTAATCTTACCAGGATAAGAATGATTCTGTTTATTTGAAGAAATTTCTGAAAGAGTATCCAGGGAATCTGTTACTCTGTGAATAAAACAAGTAATGCAAACCTCATTAGAAGTAGTTGGTCTGCAGATTTAAGACTGGCGCTTAACTGAGGGTTTCACGCCAATGGTTATTTCTTATTTCCCATGTTCAATAAGCATTTACTGGGCATCTATTATGAGCCAGGAATGAACTTCAATCTAGCACCAGAGACAGGCAATAATCAGACAGAAGAGGTCCTTGTTTCATAAGGACAGTAAGTACTGAGAAAGTCAACTTCAAGTAAATTCATTTCAAATAGGAGTCTGACTTTGTTTGTTTGGAGATTTTCAAAGATAAAACTAAAAAAGGTGAAAATTTTATATTAAATTTAACAAATGTTAGGTTATAACTGTAAAAACATCACACTTTTATATTGAAAAAAGATAGCTGAGTGTGTATATGTGTGATTTTTCTGATAAAACTGTTTGGCTAACACAAGTCAACATCTATTTTATACTTGACTCTTGGCACAATCATAAAGGCCATGTTCCCAATAGGTCTTTTTTTTTTAATATTCAAATCTCTCTATTTTTAAAAAGCCAATCCTATAACAGTCTCATTTTCTTTCAAATGTTTGCTGACCTTCATCTGCAGTGTGTTCATTCTATCAATCACTTGCTCCAGCACATTTTGTTACCATCAATAAATCCTGCAACTCCAATATCTGCAATTTCATCCTGCAATTCACATGCATCATTTTTACATGATACATAACATACAGCAATCAGTGAGAGACTAATGAACACAAGGACTATGACTTGATGAAGAGGACAGATACTTAAATTAAGCTGTGATGGAGAGTTGAGAAGACCTTAATTCTGAAAGTGATCAGCTCATTAGTAGTAAGTATCTAATGGTATGAATCAGAAATGATAAGAATAAGCATATAAACACTATGCTAATAAAAACACTTGAGCAAAAAACAGAGAGATAGATAGACAGACAGACAAAGATTAGATCTAGTCAGTGAGTCTTAGAATTTCTCTAAAGAAATATTGGTTGATATATAAGTTCGTAGAAGAAACGGTATTAACTAAATGATAATTGGGTGGTAGTAGAAAGCCATCCAAGCAGAGGAAATAACATGTGCAAAGATTCTGGGACAGCAGGCACACTTTTTTAATGAATACGTTAAAAAAAAAAAAAAAAAAAAAGGCCAGGTACAATCTGGGGAGGAATGCAATGCAAGGTGAGGTTGTGACTGGTCACTTATATGACTGACTGCTCTCTCAGGAGTCCTAGTTTAAAATTCTTCCTTCTTGAAGATCAGTGTTATCTTTAAAGAGCTCCAAAGCTGGTTTAAATTAGAAACTCCTCAAAATCAGGCACCACGTCTGTTTTATTTGCTTATAGAATGCCTAGCACAGCACAAAGTGCTAAAAGACACTTAATAGTATTTGATGATGATGAATGAGACAATCAGAAGATGACAGGAAGACAGCTGGATGGAGACAGCAGTTCATTTAGAGAGAGCCCTGCTTCTTCTAAGACGAGGGGGGCTGCTTTTAAATGAATCACCTTAAAGAAGACCAAATAGATGGCAAAAAGAAAAAAAAAAGTTAAAAATGTGTGTTCCATAAACAAAGCAAGAAAAAGAAGATAAAACCAGGAGAGAGAAAGTGGCTTCACAATGTCACAGAGAAGAAAGCTCTTACAGCATAAAAGACACTGAATGAAATCTGATCAATATTTACTGTGCGTACAACATGCCAAACTGTGTTCCTTGGATAATCAAACATGAAACAGAGAGCCCCGGTCCTCATGACTAGGAGACAAATAAAACTTATGAGAGACTGCAGCAATGTGCTGATGAAGATTTGTTCAAAGTAATATGAGAATCCAGAAAGACTGACTGGTGACTTAGTATGGACTTTATTCCCAAATCAATCATTTATAAGATAAAGGTCCTGAAGAAAGTCCCTGAGCCTCTTTTAACTATTACAGGGTAATGGTTAAGAGCACACATTCTGATAGTAGACCACCTGGGCTCAAATCTCCACTTGGGAGCTGTGCACAATTGCACAACTCAACCTCTCTGTGCCTTACTTTCCTCACCTGTGAAACAGGGATAACTACAGGGTTAGCTGCAGAGGACTAAACAAAACATACAGAGCACTTAAAACAGTGCCAGCACACATAAATGCCACTAGCTACTACCTCTTTTTCTTTATTTATGACTATCAAAAAAAATCTAGCAAAATGTCTAAAAGCAAGAGCTTAGGAAAAAAACAACAGCAAGATAACAAACCTGGGCTGCCTCTAGCTCCACCATTAACTAGTGTGGGAGAGGGATCAAAATACCCCACCCAGAACATGCTGCTCTGGCACAAGGATTATTTTGAGCTGAAGACATTTGAGAATCAACAAATGCAGGAAGAGGCTTTCTCTGAACTCCCCTTATCTGCCTAAAACAGACCTTCCCAAAAAAGAACTCAATTGTCATAAATTCCCTCCCCGGGAGTTTCATCAAGCAGGGAAGACTGACTCTCATCACAGGAGAGGAGACGAGGAATGAACATCACACCCAGACAGACACTGCCACAGACCATCATCTCCCCAATCCATTTTCCTAAGGGCCCACTGATCTCTCCCAGCATCATCTGCTCTCCCACAAGTGGCCATTCTCCCCCTCCAATCTCACCACTCCTTCGGGCATTCACTGCTTTCTGTGATGTCCCCGTGCATGTAAAATCAATATTTAATAAATGTGTGATTTTTCTCCTATTCATCTATCTGTTATCAGTTTAATTCACAGACCACGTCCCAGCTAGTGAATGTAAGATGGTACAGGACAAGTTTTTCATTCCCTACAGTAGCTATACAACTTTAGCAAAGTTACTGTACCTCTCGAAACTTTTCTTCACCTGCAAAATAGGAATAATCACATTAATTTATACCTCACCAGGTTTGGGGGAGATTAATGAAGTATGTGGTACAGAGCCCACCACTTATTAAACGCTCAATAAATGCTTGTACAGATCCTCCTCAACTTACAATGGGGCTACGGCCCGATAAATTCATCTTAAGTGCTCATCTTAAGTTGAAAATGCACTCGATACACCTAATCTACTGAACATCATCGCTTAGCCTCACCTACCTTAAATGTGCTCAGAACACTTTCATGAGTCTACAGTTGGGCAAAGTCATCTCACACAGACCCTATTTTATAATAAAGTGTTGAATGTCTCATGTAATTTATTGAATGCTGCACTTAAAGTGAAAAACAGATTGACTGTGTGGATACAGAAGGGTCACACGTGTATCGGTGGTTCACCCTCGTGACCACGTGGCTGACCGGGAGCTGCTGCTGCCCTGCCCGGCATCACAAAAGAGTATCGTTCTGCGTATCGCTAGCCTGGGGAAAGACCAAACTTCAAAATTTGAAATACAGTTTCTACTGAACTCTTATCACTTTTGCACTATCATAAAGTCAAAAAATCATAAGCTGAACCATTGTAAGTCAGGGGCCATCTGTAATTATTCTTTTTCAGTTCACCTGACCAAATACTCACTAGGATCAAATGAAACAACACTTAATTAAGGTACTATATAAACGTCAAAGCATTATATGTTAAATGCTATAAAGTCACAAACAATAAGAAAAGAATTATATTAAGTACATCATAGAAAAAGAATACAAAAATGACATGTAATTATTCAATAAGAAAAACAAACAGAAAGAAAATGGATATAAAAACTGTTAAATTTGCCAGGAGGTAGTCATCACAGTCCAGTTGGAAGGGAACGAGATGGGTCTCCCAGGTTGAGATCGTAGATCTATTCTCATGAATACGACTATACTATACATGTTATTTCCTGTTTAAAGATCAGTATCCCACTTCCCATCCACTGAAAAGCATACCAAGCCAACTTCTTTCAGCACATTAAGTCATTTCACACCATGATACCTGGAATTTCATGAGGACTCATTTCTGCTCAACTTATTTTTTAAAAACCAGAATGAGCTGGTACAAAAAATGAACTATCTTAAGAAGAAACACCGAGGAGGTATGTTATATATAAATCCTTGAAGCTTCACTTCCCCCAAAGATCTACTGCCTATCCATTTTTGAAAACTAAAGAAATCAGAGGGAAAAGCCATTTGGGTTCCATTAGGTTTGTAGGAGAATGAATGGGGTGCCTGCTGGCAGGAAATTTAATGTAGTTAGGATGTGACTGAAGCAATCAGGGAGCATTTTTACTTTTGTTTGCATGACAGATTAAGCTTGCTGCTCTCACTGTTCTGAGCAGCAAACGCCACTCCTCATAGCCTACACATACTCACAGGGTTTGCAAATGAGGAATAAAGGAGGTTTTTAAAATTGCAAATCCTCAGCAAAGCAAATTTAGCTTTCCATGAGCCTTCCCTCTGAAGAAGGTGGTTGGTTAACCCCTTGAAAGACATGGGCTATAGTCAGCACATGTCTTTAATATGAAATGAGGCACTCTAACTATAGCCCACTGCGCATTACAAAAAGTTCTTGTGAATAATGTAAAATCCATTTTTTCTCACCTTTGCACCCTGGATGGGGGAGCAAATATTCCGTATCTTGGGGAACAACTAAAATACTGCACACCTCCAACTGAACCATCATTCTTGCCATGGGGTTTATCAAGCTCTATCCCGTACCAATAACCTAAAACAAGAAAAGTGGATTTTAAAAGCATCTGCACTCTATCCAAAATTGGTATGCTATTATACAGACCCAAAGTCTAGATGGTTTAACATTTTCACAAGTGGCCAAAAGGATGGAAGATCATCATGACTGTTAAGCTTTCAAATGATAAAATTATAAGACAAAATTTGAAAATTTGAAAAATGAACCAGAAAAACATTTTACAAGCATAATTGCAGAGCTGTAAATTAAGGGAGAAAGATAAAACACACAAACACAAATTTGGCAAGGATTCGCTATTATACAAGTAATGTATGACCAAAATATATCTAAAAACTATAAGAAACTGTCCCTAACACGGTAATACAGCCTTAGTTGAGAGCAGTGTAGCATGATATTGAGAAGTATAAATTATAAAATGAATATCCAATCTTCTCATTTTAATCTCCCAATATTAGAATACTACAAACAGTTCTTAAATAATTAAAGAGGGGACAAAGGTAATACGGAAAATATGATTAGACTTCACGGTGACTCTTCTTCTTTCATTTTTTTTCCTACCTAGGAGGAAGAAAATCATTTCTAACCTAAACGAGAAGACTTAGGTCAGCTAATAGGAAGACTTTTCTAAAAGGCTTTTAGGTATTTAAAAGGGCCCACTCTGAGGAGAGTAATAGGATTTCCTTTTCTAGAGAGCATAAAATTAAAATAGTGGGGTTGCTTTTAGTGCGGCAAATAGTAGAATCAATGGACATACACTCCTAGAGTAATGGCTCTGGATGAGGGTACCTCCAGATCAGTTAACAGTACCCGACAGTCCATTTATTTTTTCTTTAAAAGGAGAATACAACAGCAATTGTATTTGATCCCTTAGAATCAGTATCAAATAAAAAATAAGGATATAGATGTTGAGAAACTTATTACAAATGACAAAATACAAAAATATTGTTTCCTTCAGATTAATAGTTCAAAGAGTCAATTATATAACCTCTAAAATGACAATCTAGAAGTTCTTAGTACTTTTCCTCTTTTGTTCAAAAAGATAACACTTGAGTCCATACCCGATATTGGAGTCTGAGTTGAAAAGACTACGGTAATGTGTGTGACTGTCTTTCATACCTAAGCAGCCCTACTGTGCACAGGCACAGAGTAAGGTCTACAAACCTACTGCTTGGCCACACTAATGCTCGGTCACTGCATTTCTGAATGTCATTAACCAGGTTACTCTGGTTGCCACTGTTATTTCTGAGGGCCACAGTTACAATTTTCCAAGTTTTACTTCCTTCTGCTTTTGATGCTTTCCTATATAATTTTTGCATTTTCCCATTTTAAGACACCATATCACTGCTACATGTTTACCATATAACCCTTGAAAGGCATTATTGCAAGCATGACCAACAGTGACTACACACTGCCTGGCAGTGGCGAGGGATGGACATCTACCCATGTAAATGGCAACTTTCTTCCAGAGGTGGCACTGGTAAACTTGCTGAAGGGGATAAACATGCCCTTTGTCTAGATCTTAGAATCTATAAAAAGCCTAGATATTACCACTGTTCTACAGAACCAATTGATCTAAATTTTGATGCCACAAGAAATATATGCTACTGCTTTCTGAAAGGGCAGAAGGACTTTAACAAAAAATTTCCAACTTTTATATTCGCTTATTACTTTTCAAATTTCTCAATGCTCTACACTAGGAGTTTACACATTAAAAGTCAACCTAAAACAACTGTATCCAAACAAATCAAACCATTCAAGCCTTGTTTAATAAAACCAGAGAAAGGAAACTCAGAAGACATGGTAATTGTGGAAAAATAACCTACTTTGGGGATTCCTGGTTTTTATTTGAGAACCATATTAAGAACATTCTTATTAATCTCAGTTACTACGTGGTGCCCTAAGAAAGACATGAACTATAAAACATACAGCCCATCTCCAATCAGTTAGTAGTTGGACTGCGATTATAAACGGTACTAATGAAACAAGAACGTGCTGGGAGACAATTCTCCATGTTTCTGCATGTCTTCTGGACAGAGGCACTGACTTGTCTTTTCATGGATGTTTGCAGAGAAGACAGCCTTGGGGGATGGAGACAGTCTCCCCCGCCACAAAAGACAGGCACGCTTATTGTTTAGTATTAAAGGTTCGGATGCCTTAAGCTCGGGCCTCCTCTCCAGTAGCATAAACCACTGGGTGTGCAGGTGTCACCTGGCCCTCCCTATCTCACCCTCTGGGAACTGGGGCTCATGAAACAAACAGAAGAAAATGCTGCCACTTTGACTACTGCTATTGCTGAGAGCACTAAGGTCCTCCGCCTCTGACCCAGGAGCCTACCATCTACTGCCAGCGTCTATGAAACCTTGGCAATCCATCTTGCTAGTCTGCAAACAGGGTAAAATCTCAGATCCTTCAGAGTTCTTGACAGAAGGCTACAAACTTTTTAAATAATCAATGGCCTGGGTGACCTTTTTCTAAAATGCTGCAATGCCACCATGTGTCAAAACAGCATATTGCTATTTAAAAATACAAACATGGTTTTATTCAGCTGGCTTCTATTCGAAATTATAATCGCTGAAAATGCAATAGAAAGATAATCTTTACTTTTGGAAACACAATATTAAGTCTGGATTGGAATGAATATATAAATACACAAATCTGCATTTTCACGGTCCCAGGGTACGCAAAACCTTTTTCATTTCCCTTTGAACCCCTTTGTTTGCTTTTTCTCTCCAAGCCATTCCGTTAAAAGCTGTGTGCGGTAAACTCATTATCTACTCATTTTAAAGATTATGCTTAGCATAAATCTAATTCTAAAATGTTTTCTCTGTTATTTAGCACACTTGGCAATCAGTGAGAGTAAAACTGCAGAGTAACAACTAATTCTGACTTTTGACAATTTAAAACACAACTGGCAAGAAAAATTCATAAGTAACAATCAACCTGAGTAAAAACAGTCTGCATCTGAATCAATGTTTTGCATTTTCTGTGCCACAGCTACCATCCACGAGAACTATTAATCAAGAATTCTCTGTAAGTTTTATTTACATGTAAAATTTTAAACCCTTTGTTATCTAAAGAACTCAAGTTGAGCAAAGACTATACAGATGAGTTACCTGGAGCAAAGTTTGTTGTCCCAAAGAACTTAATGGTACCAATTCTCTGGCCTACCACCAACACCCTATCCCCAAGGCGGAGTTCTCCTTCACAGCCTGCATTATTTGCTACAGATGTTGCTGAGGAATTCAAACCTGTTTGGGGGTTGGTTGGGGAAGGGATGGGGCAGGAAAAGACAAAAAAAAAAAAGAGAAACTCAAAAAAGCACATTAGCCAAAAAATTACTACATATTTTAACCAGTATAGTTAGTTGGAGATTTCAATATATGCTGCCTTTCTTTACATACAGAACCTACAGTTGTGTTTCTCACATGTGAAGTAAAGCTGCTGGAAGAGATTTGAAGGGTTTCCTGAGACAACCATTGCCATGGGAACTAACACATGATTCCTAGTGAAGTATCAACTTTGGAGGCACTCTCTCCTAGAACAGAGGTCAGCACACCTTTTCTGTAAAGGGCTACACAGTAAATATTTTAGGCTTTGCAAGCCATACCACTCTGTCACAACTACTCAACTCTGCTATTGTAGCACAAAAGCAGACACAGACAAAATGGGCACAACAAGTTTCAATAAAACTTTATTTACAAAAATAGGTAGTAGCTTGGATTTGGCCCATGGGCTGCAGTCCACAATCCCTGTTACAGTAAAATGGAAGAATCATAGTAGTTCAGTGGGACTCAGTGTAAATAATACATACATAAATGTAATTTAAAAGTGTTATTGCTATAAGATTCCAATTACCCCAAATTGATTTCCTCATTAGAAACAAAAGCACTCCCCCTGGATCTTAATTCAAACCTAAATCCTGAAACACCCACTACTGAACACCAGAAGCCCTAGAGAAACACTGTCTAGAAAGCTGTTCAGTTATAACAGAGAAGAGGTGGGTGCCTGAGGCTTCTCCCATCAGCCCATGAGCAGATCTGAGTGGCTGTCACCTGAGGAGCCCTAGGGAACCCTGTGTGAGGGTGTGGGATGGAGGGTAAGTAGGACTGTTAACAGGGAGAAACTAAAGGCATGGCAACAAATGAGGATCACAAACTCAGGCAGAAGGAAGGTCTGGATCAAGCGTATACTAAAAAGCCCTAGGCCCTCAAAATAACTAACATTTCCCAAGCACTTCACAGTCTACAAAGTGCTTTTCATGAGAATTATAATCATAGATAAGATACAGACTCGGGAATTAACACAGACATGGTATTCACAGGGAGTAGGTGGCACACCTGACTTAAAACCCAGACTCTGTGACCAGAAACCCTCAGGTCTGTCCCCACGCTGCCTGCAGACAATGGAGCAAGGACAGTGAGTCCAACGTGGGATACAGTGGGGCTGAGCTCGCAGACTTCCTCCCTGACCTCTCCCATCCCCCAATCCCTTCTTTCTGCTCCTCTTTCTCCTGAATTTTTTTGTCCTTATCTTCCCAATAATGTCCACCCTCTGTGGTCCACATCTCCCCCAAATGCAAATCTACAGAGAAAGTGGAATATCTACTCCCTCTAGAAGAAATTTCTTAAGGAAACATTTCTGGGTTCGGAACATGGAGTTTCCCTCACATATCACCCATTCTCGCTCCCCTTTTAAAAGGACCTCTTTCTCACTCTAATTGATAACTCTCTTCATCTCCACTATTACTTAAGTCCATAAAACCCTCAAATTCATAAAAAGAAAAAAAAGGTTAAATATGTAGGCACACTAGAACTATCTTACATAAAAGGTAAAAAAGTTAATTCCATACCCACACATAAATTTTAAAATCAAGTCAACGTCAAAAGCCAAAATTCCAAATGAAGAGGGCCTTAAAATGTAATTAAAATGAGGACAAACAGGACTGCTACATCACTGCATCTATTCACCTCTATTTCTCAGAGTGTTAAAGAGAAACTGGTTTCAGGGGAAGGGGAATCTATTCAGAAAATAAATTTTCAAGCAAAATTTCCAGGTTCTCCACTTTTAGAATCTCAGTTTTTAAGTTTATTACATTAATGTTACTATTGAGGGTTTGTTTGTGGTTTTTCTCCCCATACAGTAAGGAAACTTAAAGAGAAAAAAAATCCTGACACGAACACTTCCTACAATAAAATATTGGTTCAGTATAAGTATTAAAAGTATTAGAAAAAGAATCTAGTAATTACTATGAGGCTCATTAAAAATAAGTTATGCCAAAGTGGCTTCATTTTCTTTCTATGTAGGTAAATAAGTGAACTGCAATAAATTCAATATATATGTTGATTTCAACAAGAAAAGGTGCCTTATATATCCTCACACATAATTGAGGAAACGCAGACCGAATGGGATCAAGCAGGCAACTTAAAAAGGTTATCACCGTCAACCTCTCCTACACAGTGTTAAACAATGACTTGGCTAAAAACAGAGAAAGCATACTTTTTAAATAAGAAGATAACACAAAAGTGTGTGAAAAAGCAATACAAAAGCTATACACAAGATAAAAAACAAAATTCATAGGGATAAAAATCCTAACATTAAATTAAATGAAAATAAATGTAAAGTCCTATGTCAAGCCACAAAATGAAGAGACTTAGCATAAGGCTCTGTTTGAGCCAATGGTACAGTGTGGTCACCAAAACTACATGAGCAGGCTTAGAATGGACTTGTACTGAGAGAGAGCGATTCAGCTCTTTATCAGCTGGCCCAGAGGGGTCTGGAGACCCCACAGCATGAGGAAGAGCTGAAGGTACTTGAGACAGAGGCCAGCTATGGTAGCAGAGAAGCATCAGACAGACCTGCGGGTGAAGCCCAGGTGTGCACTTAGAAACTGCCATCACGCACCAATGCCTAACCTCCCTGAGCCGCGGTTTCCTCATTCATAAATTGAAGATGGTCATAATAGTACCTACCCCATAGGTTTATTTTGAGAATTAAATGAAATAAGGTATGTAAAATGCCTTTGATAGTACCTGAAATAGTAAATAACATGTACTGGCACATTAGTTATTATTAGGTTTAGATGAGAAAAGAGATAAGAGAGAGAACAGACCGTACAGTTTCCAAGCATCAGAAGATCTAGCATAAACTTCTAATAGGAACTTTAAAGGGGCTGGAGTCCTTAGATACATGAGGAAGAGAAGATGTCAATCCAGACAAGGAAACACGGCGGGAGCACGTGGAGAAAGGCAGAGAGATCCAGGGTACACTGACGAAGGGGCGGGAGGCAGGGGGTTGGGGGAGACAGGGAAGGGGCAAGGAGTTCAATCTGACTGAAGCAGAGGGTTCCTTCTACACATTTAAAAACAGCAAATCTACTTACAAACAAACCAAGATAAAAAACACCAAGAAAGCCTGGTTGAAAAAGCCATAGATACCAGCACTGGCTCTCGATGAGACAGAAGGGCTTTTGCTCACTGTCTTCTTGTTATTGCCACGTGCACTCAGCTTCTTGGAGTGGCTCTGCCTGTGCTCCAAAGAAGATATAGAGGAGGAGCTGCTGACGGATCCAAGCAGGGTAACTAAAACGGGGATGGGAAGGTGATACGTCAAAGGGTGGAAAATAAGAAATGAACCAATGAGATGTTTTCCAGACAAATCCTTTTGAAACTCTCCATTTAGCTTCCTCAATTGTGGATTATCTTGTGTTGCATTTAATGCCTGATTTCATCAAAATATATTGTATTTCATACACACAAGATTTCGTAGCCCAAGCAATTTTAAGGATCCAATGGATCCACAACGCAGGATGACAACCTCATATAGGAGACCAACTACCTGTTCCAGCCACCACTGTCTCTCACCCCTCGCCTGCGATGAGTTAGTATCAACAGAATCACATTTTATTTACATAAAAAACACCACTAATGTGTTTTAAGGTAACAAAAGCTTAATATTAAAATGTTCCTAGTTAATCTAAAGGCAAGCAGGAATACTTTTGAATTTTCTATTCATGCTTTATTCACCCAATGATTTGACAGCTAAAGGCAACTTACTTTTATCAAACCAACTACAATATGAATTTTCTTTTATTCTCTTAATCTAGCACAGTAATTCTCTAATTTAAGTGTACATAAGAATCACAACACATGATTTTATACAAAAAATATATATATATTACATATATAATAGATATATATATTCACATACACACACACTTTATTATGAGCTGCTTAGGGGATTTTCAAGGATAAATTTTTACTGCAATGATTCTTTCTATACAAACTTTAAAATTTAGCCTCATATAAGCTATATCACTATATTATTTTAAAGTTCCATCAATAAATTAAAATTTGAGAATAGGAGCTATAAATTATATTACCATCTTTCTCTGCTCCAGTTTTCAATTCTTCACCAGGAGGCAATGAAAGTGTTGATTCTGAAGCACTATCTTTTTTTGATGTCATTAATCCTAGAACACAGAAACAAAACACTTTCAGCAAGAAAGAATTCTGTTTAATATTCAACATAAAAATGTATTCACTTTTTAAAGTACAGACATCCTGGGGCTTCCCTGGTGGTGCAGTGGTTAAGAATCCATCTGGGAGGGAAGAATCAAGATGGCGGAGTAGGAAGACGTGCGCTCACTCCCTCTTGCAAGAGCACTGGGATTACAACTAACTGCTGAATAATCAACGACAGAAAGACACTGGAACTCACCAAAAAAAACATCCCACATCCAGAGACAAAGGAGAAGCCGCAATGAGACCGTAGGAGGGGCGCAATCGCATTAAAATCAAATCCCATAAATGCTGGGTGCGTGACTCACAAGCTGGAGAACAGTTATACTGCGGAAGCCCTGAGGGTTCTGAGCCCCACGTCAGGCTTCCTAACCTGGGGATTCAGCAACAGGAGGAGGAATCCCCAGAGAATCAGACTTTGAAAGCCAGCGGGATTTGATTGCAGGACCTCCACAGGACTGGGGGAAATGGAGACTCCACTCTTAGAGGGCACACAAAAAAGTGTGCTCACCAGGACCCAGGGGGAAGGAGCAGTGACCCCATAAGAGACTGAACCAGACCTACTTGCTGGTGTTGGGAGGTTGCCTGCAGAGGTGGGGGGCAGCTGTGGCTCACCAAGGAGACAGGGGCACTGGTGGCAGGGGTTCTGAGAAGTGCTCATTGGCGTGAGCCCTTCCAGAGTCCACCATTAGCTCCACCAAAGAGCCTGTAAGCTCCACTGCTGGGTCGCCTCAGGCCAAATGACCACCAGGGTGGGAACACAGCCCCACCCATTGGCAGACAAGCAGATTAAAGTGTCACTGAGCTCCACCCACCAAATCAGATTAAAGTTTTACTGAGCTCTGCCCACGCAGCCCAACCCACCATCAGTCCCTCCCATCAGGAAGCACTCATGAGCCTCCTAGACAGCTTCCTCCACAAGAGGGCAGACAGCAGAATCAAGCAGTATCAGCAGTATTTTCATTTTGTGGAACTGAAAATCACAGCCACAAGACTTTGTATCAGATGAAGGGACAAGACAAAACACCAGAAAAACAACTAAATGAAGAGGAGATAGGCGTTCTTCCGGAAAAAGAATTCAGAATAATGATGGTGAAGATGATCCAGGACTTTGAAAAACGATTGGATGCAAAGATTGAAAAGTTGCAAGAAAAGTTTACCAAAGACCTAGAAGAATTAAAGAGCAAACAAACAGAGATATGCAACACAATAACTGAAATGAAAAATACACTAGAAGGAACCAATAGCAGATTGACTGAGGCAGAAGGGCGAATAAGTGAGCTGGAAGATAGAATGGTGATAATCACTGATGCAGAAAAGAATAAAGAAAAAAGAATGAAAAGAACTGAAGACAGCCTAAGAGACCTCTGGGACAATGTTAAACACACCAACATTCGCATTATAGGGGTCCCAGAAGGAGAAGAGAGAGAGAAAGAACCTGAGCAAATACTGGAAGAGATTATAGTTGAAAACTTCCCTCACATGGGAAAGGAAATAGCTACCCAAGTCCAGGAAGCACAGAGAGTCCCAGGCAGGATAAACCCAAGGAGAAACATGCCAAGACATACAGTAGTCAAACTGAGAAAAGTTAAAGACAGAGAAAAGTTATTGAAAGCAACAAGGGAAAAACGACAAATAACATACAAGGGAACTCCCATAAGGGTAACAGCTGATTTCTGAGCAGAAACTCTGCAATCCAGAAGGGAGTGGCACGATATTTTTAAAGTGATGAAAGGGAAGAACCTACAACCAAGAATACTCTACCCAGCAATGATCTCATTCAGATTCGATGGAGAAATCAAAAGCTTTACAGACAAGCAACAGCTAAGAGAATTCAGCACCACCAAACCAGCCCTACAACAAATGCTAAAGGAACTTCTCTAAGTAGGAAACATAAGAGAAGAAAAGGACCTACAGAAACAAACAAAAAACACAATTAAGAAAATGGTCATAGGAACATACATATTGATAATTACCTTGAATGTAAATGGACTAAATGCACCAACCAAAAGACACAGACTGGCTGAATGGATACAAAAACAAGACCCATATACATGCTGTCTCCAAGAGACCCACTTCAGACCTAGGGACACATACAGACTGAAAGTGAGGGGATGGAAAAAGATATTCCATGCAAATGGAAATCAAAAGACAGCTGGAGTAGCAATACTCATATCAGATAAAATAGACTTTAAAATAAAAAATGTTACAAGAGACAAGAAAGGACACTACATAAAGATCTAGGGATCAATCCAAGAAGAAGAGATAACAATTATAAAGATATATGAACCCAATATAGGAGCACCTCAATACAGAAGGGAAATGCTAACAACTATGAAAGAGGAAATCGACAGTAACGCAGTCATAGTGGGGGATTTTAACACCCCACTTACACCAATGGACAGATCATCCACACAGAAAATTAATAAGGAAACAAGCTTTAAATGACACAATAAATCAGCTTGATTTAATAGATATCTATAGGACATTATATCCAAAATCAGCAGATTACATGTTCTTCTCAAGTGCACATGGGACATTCTCCAGGATAGATCACATTTTGGGTCATAAATCAAGCCTTGGTAAATTCAAGAAAATTGAAATCATATCAAGCATCTTTTCTGACCACAACGCTATGAGATTAGAAATCAATTACAGGAAAAAAACTGTAAAAAACACAAACACATGGAGGCTAAACAATATGCTACTAAATAACCAAGAGATCACTGAAGAAATCAAAGAGGAAATCAAAAAATACCTAGAGACAAATGACAATGAAAACACAATGATCCAAAACCTATGGGATGCAGCAAAGGCAGTTCTAAGAGGGAAGTTTATAGCAATACAATCCTACCTCAAGAAACAAGAAAAATCCCAAATAAACAATCAAAACTTACACCTAAAGAAACTAGAGAAAGAAGAGCAAACAAAACCCAAAGTTAGTAGACGGAGAGAATCATAAAGATCAGAGCAGAAATAAATGAAATAGAGACAAAGAAAACAATAGCAAAAATCAATAAAATTAAAATCTGGTTCTTTGAGAAGATAAATAAAATCGAAAAACAAAAGAGAAAAAGAAAAAAATAATCGATAAACCTCTAGCAAAACTCATCAAGAAAAAGAGGGAGAGGACTCAAATCAATAAAATTAGAAATGAAACAGGAGAAGTTACAATGGACACCACAGAAATAAAAAGCACCATAAGAGATTACTACAAGCAACTATATGCCAATAAAATGAACAACCTGGATGAAATGGACAGATTCTTAGAAAGGTATAACCTTCCAAGACTGAATCAGGAAGACATAGAAAATATGAACAGACCAATCACAAGTAATGAAATTGAAACTGTGATTAAAAATCTCCCAACAAACAAAAGTCCAGGACCAGATGGATTCACAGGTGAATTTTATCAAACATTTAGAGAAGAGCTAACACCCATCCTTCTCAAACTCTTCCAAAAAATTTCAGAGGAAGGAACACTCCCAAACTCATTTTATGAAGCCACCATCACCCTGATACCAAAACCAGACAAAGATACTACACAAAAAGAAAAACTACAGACCACTACCACTGATGAATTTAGATGCACAAATCCTCAACAAAATACTAGCCAACAAAATCCAACAACACATTAAAAGGATCATACACCATGATCAAGTGGGGCTTATCCCTGGAATGCAGGGATTCTTCAATATATGCAAATCAATCAATGTGACACACCATATTAACAAACTGAAGGATAAAAACCACATGGTCATCTCAATAGATGCAGAAAAAGCTTTTGACAAAATTCAACCCCCATTTATGATAAAAACTCTCCAGAAGGTGGGCATAGAGGGAACCTACCTCAACATAATAAAGGCCATATATGAAAAACCCACAGCAAACATCATTCTCAATGGTGAAAAACTGAAAGCATTCTCTCTAAGATTAGGAACAAGACACTACTTCCACTACTATTCAACATAGTTTTGGAAGTCCTTGCCACAGCAATCAGAGAAGAAAAAGAAATCAAAGGAATCCAAATTGGAAAAGAAGAAGTAAAACTGTCACTGTTTGCAGATGACATGATATTATACATAGAAAATCCTAAAGATGCCACCAGAAAACTACTTGAGCTAATCAATGAACTTGGGAAAGTTGCAGGATACAAAATTAACACACAGAAATCTCTTGCATTTCTATACACTAACAATGAAAGATCAGAAAGAGAAATTAACGAAACAATCCCATTCACCATTGCAACAAAAAGAATAAAATACCTAGGAATAAACCTAACCAAGGAGGTAAAAGATCTGTATGCAGAAAACTACAAGACACTAATGAAAGAAATCAAAGAAGACACAAACAGATGGAGGGACATACCATGTTCTTGGATTGGAAGAATCAACATTGTGAAAATGACTATATTACCGAAAGCAATTTACAGATTCAATGCAATCCTGATCAAATTACCAATGGCATTTTTCACAGAACTAGGACAAGAAATTTTACGATTTGTATGGAAACGCAAAAGACCCCGAATAGCCAAAGCAATCTTGAGAAGGAAAGACAGAGTTGGGGGAATCAGGCTTCCTGACTTCAGGCTACACTACAAGGCTACAGTGATCAAGACAGTATGGTATTGGCACAAAAATAGAAATATAGATCAATGGAACAGGATAGAAAGCCCAGAGATAAACTATGGTCAACTAATCTATGACAAAGGAGGCAAGGATATAAAATGGAGAAAAGGCAGCCTCTTCAATAAGTGGTGCTGGGAAAACTGGACAGCTACATGTAAAAGAATGAAATTAGAACACTCCCTAACACCATACACAAAAATAAACTCAAAATGGATAAAAGGCCTAAATGTAAGGCCAGACACTATAAAACTCCTAGAGGAAAACATAGGAAGAACACTCTTTGACGTAAATAACAGCAAGATCTTTTTTGATCCACCCTCTAGCGTAACGGAAATAAAAACAAAAATAAGTGGGACCTAATGAAACTTCAAAGCTTCTGCACAGCAAAGGAAACTATAAGCAAGACGAAAAGACAGCCCTCAGAATGGGAGAAAATATTTGCAAATGAATCAACAAAAGATTAATCTCCAAAATATATAAACATATCCAGCTCAATATCAAAAAAACAAACAACCCAATCAAAAAATGGGCAGAAGACCTAAATAGGTATTTCTCCAAAGAAGACATATGGATGGCCAAGAGGCACATGAAAAGCTGCTCAATATCACTAATTATTAGAGAAATGCAAATCAAAACTACAATGAGGTATCACCTCACACCGGCTAGAATGGGCATCATCAGAAAATCTACAAACAGTAAATGCTGCAGAGGGTGTGGAGAAAAGGGAACGCTCTTGCATTGCTGGTGGGAATGTAAATTGATATAGCCACTATGGAGAACAGCATGGAGGTTTCTTGCAAAACTAAAAATAGAGTTACCATATGACCCAGCAATCCCACTGCTGGGCATATACCCAGAGAACACCATAATTCAAAAAGACGCATGCACTCCAATGTTCACTGCAGCATTATTTACAACAGCCAGGACATGGAAGCAACCTAAATGTCCATCAGCAGAGGAATGGATAAAGAAGATGTGGTACATACATACAATGGAATATTACTCAGGTGTAAAAAAGCAATGAAACTGGGATGTTTGTAGAGACATAGATGGACCTAGAGACTGTCATACAGAGTGAAGTGAGTCAGAAAGAGAAAAACAAATATTGTATATTAACACACATATGTGGACTATAGAAAAATGGTACAAATCAACCGGTTTGCAAGGCAGAAACAGAGACACAGATGTAGAGAACAAACATATGGACACCAAGTGGGAAAAGCGGGGAGGGTTGGGGGTGGAATGAATTGGGAGACTGGGATACCAAATTGTACACTCTAAATATATGCAGTTCATTGTAAAAAATAAAAAAATTAAAAAAAAATTAAATTACATTAAATTAAAAAAAAAAAAAAAAAGAATCCATCTACCAATGCAAGGGACATGAGTTCAAGCCCTGTTCTGGGAAGATCCCACATGCTGCACAGCAACTGAGCCCATGCGCCACACTACTGAGTCTGTGCTCTAGAGCCTGTGAGCCACAACTACTGAACCCACGCACCGCAACTACTGAAGCCCACACGCCTAGAGCCCGTGCTCTGCAATAAGAGAAGCCACTGCAATGAGAAGCCTGTGCACTACAGCGAAGAGTAGCCCCCACCTGCCACAACTAGAGAAAGCCCATGTGCAGCAACAAAGACCCAATGCAGCCAAAAATAAATAATAAAATAAATCTTTAAAATAAATTAACAAATAAATAAATAAAAATAAAGTACAGACATCCTTCATTAACTAAATCTTATCTACTTCTGAGAACATGTTGATAATAAATTCACAGATGTCAGGGGCCAATATTTTATTATTTAAAGGGGAAAGAAAAGAATGTACTCCTAACCCATTTGAAAACCCCAATCAATTTCCCCTCAAATCACCAAAGTGTCTTTTACACCTATTTAAAAATCCACTAAGGAGTTCTAAATGATATAAAGTACTTAAAACACAGCTACCTAACTGTCTGATACTTAATGCACTCCTTAGTGTGTTTGCACAACACTAAGCAGGTAAAGCAAACCTAATATAGCTATGACAGCTGCACACTTGCTAAGACCTGCAAACAACTCGTGATTTCACTGGTGTGTGCACACAAATTCATTGTAGCGGATTGTCTATTTAGATAGTGAATTTTGGGTAAAACTTCTTGCAAATCATTACAGCAATTATTCATTTAAGTGAGAGTCAGACAGTAAAAAACCCTGACTTTCTACCACTGTTATTCTGAAAATGACTACCCAACTCTCACCATACCCAACTCCCACAAAAAAAACTCATTTTAAAAAAGAAAGAGGGACTTTCCTGGTAACACAGTGGTTAAGAATCTGCCTGCCAATGCAGGGGACACAGGTTTGGTCCCTGGTCCAGAAAGATCCCACATGCTGCAGAGCAACTAAGCCCATGTGCCACAACTACTGAGCCTGCACTCTAGAGTTTGCGAACCACAACTACTGAGCCCACATGCCCTAGAGCCCACTAGCCACAACTACTGAGCCCAGATGTTGCAACTACTGAGGCCCATGCACCTAGAGCCTGTGCTCTGCAACAAAAGAAGCCACCGCACTGAGAAGCCCATGCGCCGCAACAAACAGCAGCCCCCACTCGCTGCAACTAGAGAAAGCCCGCATGCAGCAACAAAGACTCAATGCAGCAAAAAAAAAAAAGATAGAACTTGTGAATAATACTTTACTTAATATTAAGACTTCTGTTTCAATTCTACAGAACCAAACTATTTAAATAAGAAATCTAATGGACTACACCCAGTTTCGAATTCCAACAAGCATCCATTCCAATTCTACACGCTTACAAAGCATTTTGGGTGAAGAACTGAGCTTGGCACTCTGAGCATCACAAACAAAAGCAAGTCATGGTCCCAGCCCTGAAGGACGACCTTTTAAATTTGGCCGAAAGACATGAACAACTAAAATATGAGGACATGTTTGATACAAGGCCCAGAATAGAAGGAGGAGGCAACAACTGTGGCTGTAAAGATAAATTAATGCCTCATCAAAAGGTCACATTCCAATATGGGTCTTGAGAGAGAGGTCAGATTTCTTCCAGAGAATACGGGAGTTACGGACAGAAAGAACTGAAGGTAGGCATTATAGATGCACAAGAAGAAAAAAGAGAACGGTCAGAGAAGGATGAGTAGCTTGGCTGGAATAAAATGGACTTTGGGGGGACGTGGGAGAAGTAATCTGGATAAATGGGTCACAGTGAAACCTTAGAGGGTGACAGTACCGGCGAAGGAACTAGAGCTCTTCAGCAGGGAACGAGCCTCTGATGGGCTTTGGAAAGGAGGGCTGGAATGAGGAGTCACAGGTGGATAATGTTATCCCGACAGCAAAGTTTAGGAGGAACTAGAAGAGAAGAGACTGGAAGCAGAGGCCAGAAGGGAGGCCCAGAACCACAACAGCAGAAACTGCTGACTGGAGGGTGGGGAAGAGAGACTTTGTGAAGGCAACCCACAGAGTAAATTTCTTATTTTCAGTTCCATTTTTCAGTTCTAAAATATCCATTTGAGTCTTTCCTTCTATTTGAATTTTTTGAGATAACTGGAGATTTGCATGCAGTTGTAAAAAAAACCCTAACCCTAACCCAGTTTCCCCCAAAGGCAACATTTTACAAAATTATAGCATAAAATCACAACCAGGATACTGACATTGCTAAAATCCCACTGATCTTAGATTACCTCAGTTTTACCTGTACTCATACATTATTTGGTTCTTTTTTATATCTTCATGTCTGCTGAAATTTTCCATTTGTGTCAAGAGGGTTCACCCTTCATTCTTAGAAGATTATAATATATTCTTTAAAATCTTTATCTGATAAATGTCTGTATAATCTCAGGGTTGGCATCTTTTGCTTGCCTTTTTCCTTGAGAGTTGAGATTTTCCTGGTTTTTCATATTTTGAGCAATTTTGGATTGTATCCTGTATATTACAAACATTATCCTACAGGACTCTGGGTCCTGTTTAAATCCTATGGAGAATGCTGACTGCTCTGTTCTGTTTTAGCCGGCATTAACAGTTAGCAGGCGGTTAGGTTCAGGCTGGAAGTTCCCACCCACCTTCTCTGACGGCGGTTCCAATGTCAGTTCAGTTGCCAAAGCCTATTTGCGATCTGGGATCTGTCTCATGTGCTGTGCCACCCAGTAGTCAGTCTGAGACCTGGGCAGTGGTCTGTGCAGGAGACCAAAGCCTGTGGTCAGACGCGTGCACACACGACTTGGCAGTAAGCCCACCACGCGGAGAGCACGTTCTTGAGCTCCCTCTTCACCATGGTCTTGACATTTTCCTGCTCCCAGAGGCACCCGTTCCTGATATTCTGGGTGGAATGCCTATGCTTTAATTTCCCTGCTCTGTCACATAAGCTTTCGAGACTGACTCTGCCTGTGGGCCAAGCAGTGAGAAAAAGAAGAAAAACTATGGGGATTCCATCCACGTTCTTGGGACCAGTTTCTCTGGCCAGAAACAAGGGTTCCCCTCTCTTGGGATTTTAGGTGCCTGGCCACTCCCTGCTGCTATTACAAAATGCAGGACTGCCTAGGGACTGGAGTGGGAAAGAACCAAAGAGGTAAAAAAAAAGCAATTGAAAAAGAAAACAGGGATTTCCTCCACTTTCTATCTAGTAGGAGACCCCTTTCCTGCTCCTCAGACCAGAAACAGAGGGCTTCTCTTTGAGCTTTCTGTCCCTACCTGCTGCGTACTTCTGCGTTTCAGGTTAAAAGGATACCACTTACAAGAGCATCAAAAAGTATAAAGTACCTAGGAATAGCCCTAACAAAACAAGCACAAAATATCTATAGAGAAAATCATAACATTTTATTGAGATATTTTTAAAGGACCTAATTAAATAAAGCAATATCCCAGGCTTACAATTAAAAGACTGAATATTGTAAAGATGTCAGTTCTCAAATTGATTTAAGGTTTAAATGTAACACCAATTAAAACTTCAACAGATATTTTTGTTTTTTAACACTAAAAATAACATTAACATAATTTGTTAATTTATTGGTCTAGAAGTTAACTTTCTACTAAGGAGCAAAAATAACTTTAATTTTGTGACAAGCACTTTTTTTGAGATATAATTCCAGTTTGCACTTGAAAAATAATATTTTCTTGCCCTGGGGATATATTTAGCATCTTATTTATTTTTCACTTTTATTTTTTTAATTGAAGTATAGTTGTCATAAATATTATATTAGCTTCAGGTCTGCAACACAGTGATTCAACATTTATATACATTATGAATTGATCACCACAATAAGTCTAGTTACCAACTGTCACTACAAAGTTATTACAACATTATTGACTATATGCCCTATGCTGTACATTCCATCCCTGTGATTTATTTCTTAGCTACAAGTGTGTGCCTCTTAATCCCCTTCACCTATTTGTCCAACCGCCCATCCTCTCTCAACAGATTTTTTTTAAAGCAGCAGCAGCTTATTCTAAAATGTATAAGGACGTTTGCTTCATAAGGGCCAAACAGGCAGGACACTATTCAAGAAAAAGATAGGAGGCGTTCCTCTACTAGATATCAAAAAAAAATTTTTTTAAGCTACAGTAATTATGAAGTGCAGTACTGACACAGGGATATTTAAATAGGCCAATGGAACAGAGTAGAAAAGCCAACCTAATTTGTAGACAAAATCTTTCAGTGGTGGTAGAGAGCCTTTCTGCATCAGCTGCCATGAGTTAGCAAGTATTTATCAATCACCTATTTTGTGCTCTGTGCCTACAGTGAATACGAAAGTACAAAATACTCTCACAGTCTGTTTAAAGTTGAAGATTTTGCTAACAGAATAAAAGATCTGCATAAGTAAAGCAATCAGAGGACAAAACCCAAGATAACAAATAGCAACGGGGTGGTGTGGATACAACTGTATACGAAGTTAGAGAATGAAGAGATCACAGTGAGCTGGGTCATCAGGGAGGTATTCATGGAGAAACAGGATGTGAGCAAAAAGGTAAAGGAGGACGTGGACCTCAGGCAGAAGTCAACTACTGCCCAGAGAGACAGCCTGAGGCAAAGTGTGAGGGGAAGCGTGAGAACACGGCATGCACGAGACAGTGAGACATGCCAAACCACAGCTCAGCTGTGTCACAACTCAACTTGTCACAGCGAAGCAGTAAGAGACCCCGTCAGAGCAAGGTCTCTGACGGGCAGTTTCAAGAGTTGAGACTTTTTCTGACAAAAAAGTCACTAAAATTCTTCAATAGGTGAGAGACGTAAAGCTAGTTGTATTGCATAAATGTTTAGCAGAGGTATAAAGTCTAGCTTTGAGGTTAGATCAGGGGGTGATAAAAGTACGGAAATAGAAGGAGGAAAAAGGGAAGGAACAAATCTGAAACCCTCCTGTCGGGAATTAAAATCATAAACCAAGTACTTCGCAGATTTTATTAAATGCGGGTTTCACCGGTAGCTAACCAAGAAGTATGATGCAATTTAAATACAAGGCATTCCAAGGACAAGATTAAAACACAAAGAAGATATCTAAGTTTCTGGTTTGACCTACCAGTATTCACTTTTGACGTTACATGAGCTACATCAACTTTCTGGGACCTGATGAGGGGTACAGCTTTTGTAGAAGGAGTGTGTGCTATATTCTTCCTTCGATCTTTTGCTTTACTTATCTTTGAAAGAGGTGCAAAAATACCTAAGAGAGAATGCAGAATTTTAGTGTTAAGCAATTAAAATCACTTCAAATAAAAGGATAAGTACAGCCATTCAGTAATGTAAGTCTTTAAGTTCTTTTTTAGTGTCTAGTAGGTGCCCTGTTGGCGGGAGAGAGAGAAAAAATGTAAGATTCAGTACTTGCCCTCAGAAAGTTTACAATCTAGTTGTCAAGACTAAAAACATACAAGAAGCACCAAACATAATCAGGCATTAAGTGAAACTCAGGGAAAAGAGAAATGAGTCATAGTTTTCCATTATAATTATTCCTGACTAAGTACTGGCAAATAATAGTGCACAATATAGTATAAAAACTATTCTTCCATGTCACTTTATCTACAGCTCCTTAGAACATATTTTTCCCCACATTCTAGCTTTTTATGTTCGTGTTTTCTCTTCCAGACTTTAGAAGACAAAATTCAATATTACTCATTTCTGCATTCCCTCAATGTACCTATTAATACAGTGCCTTACACATAGCAGGGATATAAAAAATCTTCTTGAGTATAAAACATAATCTTCCCAAAAGGCTTAGCCCTCAGCCTCTTACAATCAGAAACAATACAGTGTGCTTTGGGGGAGTGGGGGAGGCACATGGGGACGAGAGCAGGGTTGCTTATTTGCTGCAGCTAGAAGCATAAAATTCCACTAAAAAAGAAGTTTATCCAGGCATAAAATTCCAGTATATATAAATATGCACATACTGTACATTAGAAATAGTGAATATGGGCTATAAATACCAAGATTATTTGGCTAAGACATTTAAGAAGAAAAAATAAAGTCATAATATATATATTATACGCTTCCATTCAGTGTTTACACCTAATCTAACGAAGACACATTGTGGCTAAAGTGTAATACATTAAAACAACTTGTTTTAAAATAGGAAAGTGAGTGCTTTGTTTATAGCTAACAAGTTCTAACTATACTACTTTTCTGCTAATCTTGAAATTCTTTCCTCCCTCGGATTCCACAATCCTTCCTCCTGATTTTTCTAGCTCTTTTGACTTCTCCACAATGTTTTCCCTCTTCTGTCTCCCACCTATCAGATTTTCTTTGACTTTCTATTATTGTCTCTAAATTATTTTCCTCGCCAAATACATACACACACGCGCACACATGCACGCACACACACACTCTCAAGCTTGATGATGACTATGTCCAGTGTTGCCAAGGGTTTGAAGAAATAAATTATTTTATACTGTGGGATGTAAATTTGTAAAATCTTACCAGAAGACAAAAATTCTGACCTAATTTACTTTACAGCATTAATTATAAAGAAATACTTAAGAGGTGTGAACAAGGTTACAAGGCTACATTTGTATATTATAAGGAGAAGATAGATTTCAAGAGCCAAAACAATTTCTAGTTTACCACCATGACCCAATCATACTTTTAGAAATTAAACATGAGAAAATAATCCAAATAGGAGGAAAAGACTGTTTACTTGAATGTCATCACTGCAGTATTATAAGTAGGAGAAAACAATTATTTGGCAATAGAAGGAATGAATCAACTATATTTATGAGCTATTACATCACTGTTAATAAGTAAAACAATAAAGATTATGTAGAAATACAGAAAATATGAAAAGTAAATCAAGAAAACAAAAAGTGAGTTGTATGTTTGATTACATTATGATTATATCTGTGAAAAGTTTTATGTGCGGATTTAGGAAGGACTGTAAAAAACTGAAAACCAAATCATATCTATGAGTACAGACTACGAATTATTTTTCAAATGTTTGTGTCATTGATGTCACAATAATATTGTTCAATAACTGAACTATACAGCTCTCATTCTTTTTTTTTTTTAATTAACTCAATCATTTGGGAGAACCAAAACTAAATTTAAAGCAATGACTGGATACTACCAAAGCCCAAAGTGTGCACTGTGTATGGGCTAACCTTCCTATTTAGAATCTCACGCTAATCAAATTACTGATGGGATTCTCCTCAGATCTTCACATATAATTTTAAGGCTTAACTAAAAATAAACACACAAGGAAGAATTATTTTTAAATAGAAGAGTAATGAATTTCTAGATAAACATGATACATTTTGTTTAATCACAATTCCTCCCAAAATTCCACTAAAATTTTAGTAAGAAATAAAGATGGTATAAACTCTAAAGAAAATGATAAAACAGAAAAAATACTAGCCCTTCCAAAGAAGCTTCCAAAAATAAGGAAAATGACAAAAACAAAAGAAAGAAAGACTCAAACTTCTAAATAGCAACAGTGGAAGCTCAAGAAAATACCTGGCCAGCTATGGCCTGACAGCCACGTCCTCCCTGCTGCCTATTTTTGTACCGTTCTGTTGGAACACAGCCACATCCTTTTGTTTACATATTGTCTATGACTGCTTATTCACTACAACAGGAGAGCTGAATAGTTGCAACAAGAGACTGTATGGCCCATAAAAGCTAAAATATTTACTACTTGGCCCTTTACAGGAAAAGTTTGCCAAATTGCATTAGACAATAGAGTTATCACCTTCAAAATACGAATTTCAACCTAACATTTCTTATCCCACTAAACTATCATATGAAGTATAAGGGCAGACATAAACATTTCTGGAACGGAAAGTCTCAAAGAATTTACTTCCTATGAGTCCTCCGTCAAAAAGCTACTGAAGGATGTGCTTCACCAAAACAAATAGGTAAGCCAAGGAAATAAACTTAGAATAGAACTAACACCAAATTTTTCTCTTCATAGTATGAAGTCAATAGATGTCTAAAATTGGAAAGATCCATATAAATATATTATTTAAAATATGAATATGAACATCAGAATATACAGCTAAAGAAGTCAAAAAGTTCTTGCCTCTGAAGAGCAGGACTTGGGGTGAGGAAAGGCAAGCCAGGGGAGGGTTTAGCGGTGGTTTTAATAAACCCTCCAATACGATTTGACTTAGTAAACTAGGTAGATGTCTTCACTTTGGTAATTATTAAAAGACATAAAAAATAGTATTACCATATATTAAAAATTATTATAAAATTTTCATAATTGCCAAAACTTAGAAGCGACCAAGATGCTCTCTACTAGGTGAATGGAGAAATAATGGAGGTCTGTGATACCTCCAGACAATGGAGTATTATTCAGTGCTAAAAAGACACACGTTATCAAGCCATGAAAAGACATGGAAGAAACTTAAATGCAAATTACTACGTGAAAGAAGCCATTATTAAAAGGCTATAGACTGTATGATTCCAGCTATATGACATTCTGGAAAAGGCAAAACTATGAAGACAGTACAGTGATCAATGGTTGCCAGGGGCTGAGGTGGAAAGGGATGAACAGGTGGAGCACAGAGGATTTTTAGGGCAGTCAAAATGCTCTAAAATATGGCAATGAGGGATACGTGCCACTACACATCTGTCCAAACCCACAGAATATACAACACAAAGAGGGAACCTGAAGGCAAACTACAGACTTTGAGTGATTATGATGTGTCCATGTGGATTCATCAATTGTAAGACAGATACCCTTTGGTGAAGGGATGTTGATAAAAGGGGAAACCGTGCATGTGTGGGCAGGAGGTATACAGGAAATCTCTGTATCTTCCTCTCAATTTTAATATGAACCTAAAACTGCTTTTGAAAAGATCTCTAAAAAATTATTATAAAATTTCCACAATTAAAAAAATCTAATATGTGCTAGAATTAACAGATCAATGGAACAAAGCAATCCCCAAACAGACTATAGCATTTACAAGAACTTAATTCATATTAAAGGAAGCACAACAAGCCAAAGGGAAAATGATAGATTTAGAGAGAGAAAAAAAAAAAAAAAACTGTTGCTGAGAAGAAACAAATTCTTTGGCTTCTGCTGAGGCAGGAGTTCTCCACCTCTCCTGCCCCTACCTCTCCTGCTCCCCACACCTCAAGTACTGATAGTTTAGCAAAGACCTGGCTCAGACTACTGAGCTGGCTCAGCAGGAAGGGCTATTCCCGTTTTCATATAATCCAACACATGACCCTTGCCCCCCAACTTGCCTTAAAGTATGTAAAGAGGAACAGAGGCAGGGTCCTTAGGTATCCCGCTTTGTCCTAATCAAGCATGCCTCTCTTTGGAATGATGGGATTTGGGAAGCCACATGCATTCTGTTACAATCTAAGTATTTCCCATGGCTCTGATTTACATCTGCTCTCTGTGTTGCTAATGGTTTTTGGTCTTGCCCTTAGTCTGCTTGACAGTTGCCTAAATCAGCTAATAAAGGAAAATTAAAATTAAATTCTTAACCTTATACAACTAACCAAATAAACCCCAAACTAAGTAATGTAGTATTTAAAAATTAAAACATTCAAAAGAATAAAATAGATAACCTATAACGAATCCTTGGATTAGGAAGAACTATCCACCTTAGCATAAAAGCAGTTATAAGAAATTATAAAGGAAAAGTCTCTTAACTGCATAAAACTACATGTCCAAAAACACTGCACATGAAGTTCAAAGGCAAATGACAAACTGGGCAAAATATCTGTAGTAAATATAAAGGCTTAATATCCTAAACATGTATTTATTTTTTAAAAACTCTTATCAGTATTTAAAAAAACTAATATCCCAATTTTTAATGGGCAAATAATATGAATAATTATTTCTTGGCAATTGCCAATATAATACAAAAAAACACATGTGCTACAACAGAATATTTCAGATATTTTATTTCACCACAATCAGAGGAACTTGAATTCAAACAGAAATTTTCACCTACCAAATTGGAAAAATTAAAGGAAATGAAGCCATAAAAAAAAAATCACACTTTCAAACAATAGTTCATGATTTGGGGAAATTATAATAGGACGTCAGATAAAAATGCAGACTATTTAACTTTACACAATCCAAATTTTGTGGAAAAAATTGAACAGAAAACATATACAGGTGTTTTTTTCCTCCTTTTTTATGTTTTTAAAATCGAATGTAGGACCGTTTTTCCTCAGGCGGGAGCGGAGCGCTGGGGCTTAGCTGTTGGAGAAAGGTGGATGCAGTTATCAAGAGAGCAGAGTGAAGACACCTGGAAAGAAGTTATCATCACTAAGAATGTCTTTTGGAAGGCTGCTGTTTTGTGCATCAAGAATAGTATCTGGCCAGTGCCGCTGCCTCCTTGTGAGCCACAGCTGCCTCCCCCCACCTCTGCAGGCAACCCTCCAACACCAGCAGACTGAATATTCGTCTAATCCAATACTTGGACATTAGTCTGAGGCTTGGACAGTCTTCTATAAACACCTCTATCACCAGGACAAGCAACCCCAAAAGCTTGGACAACCATGAGGAAACAAAGAAACACCATGCAGGCAAAGGAGCAGGAAAAAAACCCACAAGACCAAATAAATGAGGAGGAAATAGGAAAAATGCCTGAAAAACAATTTAGAGTAATGATAGTAAAAATGATACAAAATCTCGATAACAAATTAGAGAAAGTACAAGAAACAGTTCATAAGAACTCAGAAAAACAAACAGCAATGGATAACAAAATAACTGAAATTAAAAATACTCTAGATGCTCTAACCAGCAGAATGACTGAGGCAGAAGAACGAATAAGTGAGTTGGAAGATAGAATGGAAGAAATAAATGCCACAGAGCAGGAAAAAGATAAAAAAATAAAAAGACTAGAAGACAGCCTCAGAGACCTCAGTGATAACCTTAAACGTACCAACATTCGAATTATAGGCATCCCAGAAGAAGAAGAAAACAAGAAAGGGTCTGTGAAAATATTTGAAGAGGTTCTAGTGGAAAACTTCCCCAACATGGGAAAGGAAATAATGAACCAAGTCCAAGAAGCACAGAGAGTCCCATACAGAATAAACCCAAGGAGAAATACACCAAGACACATATTAATCAAACTAACGACAATTCAACACAAAGAAAAAATATTAAAAGCAGCAAGAGAAAAGCAACAAACAACATATAAGGGAAAACCCATCAGGATAACAGCTGACCTTTCTACAGAAACTCTGCAGGCCAGAAGGGAATGGCAGGATATACTGAAAGTCCTGAAAAAGAGAAACCTACAGCCAAGAATACTTTACCCAGCAAGAATCTCATTCAGATTTGAGGGAGACATCAAAAGCTTTCCAGACAAGCAAAAGTTAAGAGAATTCAGCACCACCAAACCAGCCTTACAACAAGTGCTAAAGGAACTTCTCTAAGTAGGAAACACAAGAAAAGGAAAACACCTACAAATACAAACCCAAAACAATTAAGAAAATGATAATTGGAACACACATGTCAATAATCACTTTAAATGTAAATGGACTAAATGCTCCAACCAAAAGACACAGACTGGCTGAATGGATACAAAAACAAGACCCTTCTATATGCTGCCTACAAGAAACCCACTTCAGACCAAGGGATACATATAGACTGAAAGTGAAGGGATGGAAAAAGATATTCCATGCAAATGGAAGTCAAAAGAAAGCTGGAGTAGCAATACTCATATCAGACAAATTAGACTTGAAAGTAAAGACTATTAAAAGAGACAAGGAAGGGCACTACATAATGATCAAGGGATCCATCCAAGAAGAACATATCACAATGGTAAATATCTATGCCCCCAATATAGGAGCACCTCAATACATAAGGCAAATGCTAACAGCTATAAAAGGGGACATCGACAGTAACACAATTATAGTGGGAGACTTGAACACCCCACTTACATCAATGGACAGATCATCCAAACAGAAAATAAATAAAGACACACAAGCTTTAAATGACACATTAGACCATCTCGACTTAATTGATATTTATAGGACATTCCATCCAAAAACGACAGACTACACTTTCTTCTCAAGTGCACACGGAACATTTTCCAGGATAGATCACATCTTGGGTCACAAATCAAACCTCAGCAACTTCAAGAAAATTGAAATCATATCAAGCATCTTCTCAGACCACAACGCCATGAGACTAGATATCAATTACAGGAAAAAAACTGCAAAAAAGACAAACACATGGAGGCTAAACAATTCACTATTAAACAACCAAGGAATCACTACAGAAATCAAAGAGGAAATCAAAAAGTATCTAGAAACAAATGACAACGAAAACACAACAACCCAAAACCTATGGGACGCAGCAAAAGCAGTTCTAAGAGGGAAGTTTATAGCAATACAGTCCTACCTTAAGAAACAAGAAAATGATCGAATAAACAACCTAACCTTACACCTCAAACAACTAGAGAAAGAAGAACAAAGAAACCCCAAAGTGAGCAGAAGGAAAGAAATCGTAAAGATCAGAGCAGAAATAAATGAAAAAGAAAGGAAAGAAACCATAAGAAAAATAAATAAAACTAAAAGCTGGTTCTTTGAGAAGATTAACAAAATTGATAAACCATTAGCCAGACTCATCAAGAAAAAAAGGGAGAAGATGCAAATCAACAGAATTAGAAATGAAAAAGGAGAAGTCACAACGGACACCTCAGAAATACAAAACATCATGAGAGACTACTACAAGCAACTATATGCCAATCAATTGGATAACCTGGAAGAAATGGATACATTCTTAGAAAAATACAATCTTCCAAGACTGAACCAGGAAGAAATAGAAACCATGAACAGACCAATCACAAGTACAGAAATTGAGGCAGTGATTAAAAATCTCCCAACACACAAAAGCCCAGGACCAGATGGATTCACAGGTGAATTCTATCAAACATTTTGAGAAGAGTTAACACCTATCCTTCTCAAACTCTTCCAAAATATTGCAGAAGGCGGAGCACTCCCAAACTCATTCTATGAGGCTACCATCACCCTGATACCAAAACCAGACAAAGATGTCACAAAAAAAGAAAACTACAGACCAATATCACTGATGAATATAGATGCAAAAATCCTCAACAAAATACTAGCTAACAGACTGCAACAGCACATTAAAAAAATCATACACCATGATCAAGTGGGGTTTATCCCTGGGATGCAAGGATTCTTCAATATACGCAAATCAATCAACGTGATACATCATATCAACAAATTGAAGGATAAAAACCATATGATCATTTCAATAGATGCAGAAAAAGCTTTTGACAAAGTTCAACATCCATTTATGATAAAAGCTCTCCAGAAAATGGGCATAGAAGGAAATTACCTCAACATCATAAAAGCCATATATGACAAACCAAAAGCCAACATTGTTCTCAATGGAGAAAAACTGGAAGAATTCCCTCTAAGAACAGGAACAAGACAAGGGTGTCCACTCTCACCACTGTTATTCAACATAGTTTTGGAAGTGTTAGCCACAGCAATCAGAGAAGAAAAAGAAATTAAAGGAATCCAAATTGGAAAAGAAGAAGTAAAATTATCACTCTTTGCAGATGACATGATACTATATATAGAAAACCCTAAAGACTCTACCAGAAAACTGCTAGCACTCATTGATGAGTTTAGTAAAGTAGCAGGATACAAAATTAATGCACAGAAATCTCTTGCATTCCTATACACTAACAACGGAAGAGCAGAAAGAGAAATTAAGGAAACTCTCCCATTCACCATTGCAACCAAAAGAATAAAATACCTAGGAATAAACCTGCCTAAGGAGGCAAAAGATCTGTATGCAGAAAACTTTAAGACATTGATGAAAGAAATCAAAGATGACACAAACAGATGGAGGGATATACCATGTTCCTGGATTGGAAGAATCAACATCGTGAAAATGACTGTACTACCCAAAGCAATTTACAGATTTAATGCAATCCCGATCAGATTACCAATGGCATTTTTCACAGAACTAGAGCAAGAAATCTTACGATTTGTATGGAAACGCAAAAGACCCCGAATAGCCAAAGCAATCTTGAGAAGGAAAAATGGAGTGGGTGGAATCAGGCTTCCTGACTTCAAACTATACTACAAGGCCATAGTGATCAAGACAGTATGGTACTGGCACAAAAATAGAAAGGAAGATCAATGGAACAGAATAGAGAACTCAGAAGTAAGCCCAAACACATATGGGCACCTTATCTTTGACAAAGGAGGCACGAGTATACAATGGAAAAAAGACAGCCTCTTCAATAAGTGGTGCTGGGAAAATTGGACAGCAACATGTAAAAGAATGAAATTAGAACACTTCCTAACACCATACACAAAAATAAACTCCAAATGGATTAAAGACCTACATATAAGGCCAGACACTATCAAACTCCTAGAGGAAAACATAGGCAGAACACTCTTTGACATACATCAAAGCAACATCCTTTTTGACCCACCTCCTAGAATCATGGAAATAAAATCAAGAATAAACGAATGGGACCTCATGAAACTTAAAAGCTTTTGCACAGCAAAGGAAACCATAAACAAGACTAAAAGGCAACCTTCAGAATGGGAAAAAATAATTGCCTATGAAACAACGGACAAAGGATTAACCTCCAAAATATACAAGCAGCTCATGCAGCTTCATACCAAAAAAGCAAATAACCCAATCCACAAATGGGCAGAAGACCTAAATAGACATTTCTCCAAAGAAGACATACAGATGGCCAACAAACACATGAAAAGATGCTCAACATCACTCATCATCAGAGAAATGCAAGTCAAAGCCACAATGAGGTATCACCTCACACCAATCAGAATGGCCATCATCACAAAGTCTGGAAACAACAAATGTTGGAGAGGGTGTGGAGAAAAGGGAACTCTCCTGCACTGTTGGTGGGACTGTAAGTTGGTACAGCCACTATGGAAAACAATTTGGAGGTTCCTTAAAAAACTACAAATAGAACTACCATATGATCCAGTAATCCCACTCCTGGGCATATACCCAAAGAAAACCATAATCCCAAAAGAAACTTGTACCATAATGTTTATTGCAGCACTCTTTACAATAGCCAGGACATGGAAGCAACCTAAATGCCCATCAACAAATGAATGGATACAGAAGATGTGGCATATATATACAATGGAATATTACTCAGCTATAAAAAGGGATGAGATGGAGCTATATGTAATGAGGTGGATAGAACTACAATCTGTCATACAGAGTGAAGTAAGTCAGAAAGAGAAAGACAAAGATTGCATGCTAACTCACATATACGGAATCTAAAAATGGTACTGATGAACTCAGTGACAAGAACAGGGAAGCAGATACAGGGAATGGACTGGAGAACTCGAGGTATGGGAGGGGGCGGGGGGTGAAGGGGAAACTGAGAAGAAGCGGGAGAGTAGTACAGACATATATATACTACCAACTGTAAAATAGTCAGTGGGAAGTTGTTGTATAACAAAGGGAGTCCAACTCGAGGATGGAAGATGCCTTAGAGGACTGGGGCAGGGAGGGTGGGGGGGAATCGAGGTGGGGGCGTCAAGGAAGGGAGGGAATATGGGGATATGTGTATAAAAACAGTTGATTGAACCTGGTGTACCCCCCAAAAAAATAAAATAAAATAAAAAAAAAAAAAAAAAAATCGAATGTAATGGATATTTTTTATGAACAAAAATTTTAAAAACAGACCCAAAAATGAGGCTCCATCTTAAGTGCATGACAAAAGGAAACTGGTGATTTTGATAAATTTATAACAGCTAGCAAATAGTTAACATTTTGGGGTTGCTTACAGGGAACCAAGCACTATTCTAGATGCTTTATATATTTACCAACACATTTAATTTTTACATCAACTTTTGCGGCATTGTTATCCTCATCTTCTATAAGAAAACTGAGGCACAAGAAGAGAAAGAAGGTCCCATATCTGGTAGGTAGAGCAGCTGACTCACACCCAAGCAGTCAGGCTCCAAAGCCCGTACCCTTCAATATTATACCATTCTGCCTCCCTGTTGAGCTACAAGATGAAATACTGTGCAACCAGGGAAATTAATGTTCTGGGAAAATACTTCACAACAAGGGAAAATATTCACAACATAATAAGTGATAAAAGCAAACTGAAATCGATGTGTCAGGTGTGTGTGTGTGTGCGCGTGTGTACGTGTGTGCGTGTGTGTATGAGAGAAACAGAATATACAATTAAGCAAACATTTGTCAGCAAGAGAAAGAATCATCCCAGATCAGGAGCACAGTAATAAAGTTGGCCTCACTTGCTTTTCCATTTTTCAAGTTTTTCAACCTCCAGAACTCTGTATTTCCTTGGTAATAAAGAATAAAACCCCTCCTCTGTCCTTCAGTGATGCACCACCATGAGCAGGATTTAGGAAGGCCTCCAAAGCTGGGTGCACTCCTAGTAAGACACCCTCTTCCAATCACAATAGTGGTTACATAAGGAAAGGGCAGTCCCTTCATTTATTACGTAACTAACCAGGGAGAAAGTTTTATTTAAAAAGAATAAAAGAGTAAAATTCTATTATTTTAAGTTGCTTCTCATTAGATAGTTATCTACCTTACCATATTTGGGGGTACATTTAAAGTACTGGACCTTCCCAACACTTCCATTGTTTTTTCCTTCTGGTTCATCCAACTCAATGCCAGCCCACTGACCACTTGCAAATTCAGTTGTTCCACAAAATCTTAATGTTCCAACCTAAAGAAAATATAAATCAGAGTAATGTTTGAGTATTACTGGTAATTCTCAGTTTCCTGCTCTTGCAACTTTATTATGGAAATCTTCAAAAAACATTCTTTCTTCTGAAGTAGGCTTCAGAAGAGGGGAACCATTACCAGGGATAAAAAGAGACAGTCAATAACAACAAAAGAGTCCATGGACCAAGAAGGCATAAGAATCTTAAATGTATATGCACCTAACAACTGAGAGAACTAAACAGAGAAACAGACAAATCTACAATCACAGCTGGAGACTTCAACACACCTCTCTCCATAATCAATAGGCCTAGTAGGCATATAAACCAGTAAGGATATAAACCAGCTATAAACTAATTTGACCTGACAGTTATAAAATACTCCATCCAAAACAGCAGTATACAAACGTAAAAGAGTAGAAATCGCACACAACATATTCTTAAACCTTAATGGAATTAAACTAGAAATCACTAACAGAAAGATATATGAAAAATCTCCAAGTATTTGGAAATTAAAAGATATATTTCTAAATAACTCATGGTAAAACAGAAAATCAAAAGGGAAATAATAAAATATTTTAATTGAATGAAAATGATAACAGAACATGTCAAAATTTGTGGAATATAGCAAAAGCGGTGCTTAGAGTGAATTAAAGTGCTTGTATTAGAAATGGTCTCAAATCAATCATATAAACTTCCACCTTATGAAACTAGAAAGGGAAGACCCAAAGCAAGCAAAAGGAGGAAATAATAATGATAGGGAGTTAAGAACAGAAACACAATAAAGAAAATCAATGAAACCAAAAGCTAGTTCTTCGGAAGGATAAATAAATAAGCTTTTAGCTGGAGACTAAAGGAAAAAAAAAGAGAAGATACAAATTACAAACATCATGAATGAGAGAGGGACATTAATAAGTTCCCTCAGTGACTGACATAGCAACAAACTACTATGAATAACTCTGTTTCTATAAATTTGACAATGAGATGAAATGTTCCAATTCACTGAAAGACACGAACTGTCAAAGCTCACATCTAAACTGAATTTGTAGTTAGAAATCTTAAAAAATAAATAAATAAAAATAAAAATAAAAAGCCCTCCAGACCCAGATGACCTCACTGGTAAGTTTTACCAAAGAAATACCAGCTCCACACAAACTCTTCTGGAATATAAAAGTGAAGAGATCCATTCCCAACTCATTTTATGAAGCCAGCATTACCTGGGTATCAAAACCAGACAAAGACATTACAAGAAAACTACAGACCAATGAACACAAACACAATAATCCTCAACAAAATAACAGCAAATCAAATCTAGCAATAAACAGAAAGGATAATACATCATGACCAAGTGAGATTTATCATGACAACGTAAGTCTAGTTCAACATTTGAGAATTAATCAATACAGTTCATCATATTCACAGACTAAAAGGAGGAGATGGGGACCTTGTTCTCTGGACACTTGCAGAAAAACTCTCAGCAAACTAGGAATAGATGGGAATGTCCTCAGCTTAATAAAAGACATCTGTACAAAATCTACAGTTAACAATTACCATACTTAATGATGAGTGACTGAGTGCTTTCCCCTTAAGGCTGGGAATAAGGCAAGGATGTTGACTCTTACCATGTCTACTCATCATTACACTGAAGGTCCTAGGCAATGAGATAAGGGAAGAAAAACAAATGCATACAGATTGGAAAGAAATAAAACTGTCTCTATTTGCAGACAATATGACTGTTTATACAGGATCTCTCAAAGAATCCACAAAAATTACATTTAGTAAGTAATGGGATACATGGCCAATTATTTAACAATCAACTCTATTTCTATATACTGGCAATGAACAATTGGAAAATGAAATTTCAAACACACCACCACTTACAGTAACACCAAAGAGCATGAAAAACTTAGGTATAAACCTAACAAAGTATCTGCACTATTTATATGCTTAAAAACTATAAAAATCTGATAAAATAAATCAAATACCTATTAGAGAGATACACTGTATTCTGAGACTGAAAGATTCAATATTGTTAAGATGTCAGTTCTCCTCAATGATCTATGTTTAACATAACCTCATTCAGAAAATCCTGACAGAACTTTTTGTAAAAATCTTTAAGCTGATTCTAAAATGTACATGGATATTTCTTAAATGTTAAGATAAAGGAACTGGACTCAGAAGGCGTAATGGATCCATCCAAAAGTGCAAGGCAGTAAGTGGCAGATTTAGTCTCCAGATTCCAAACCCCTAATAAAAGTTTACCTGGTTTTTGCTTAAAAATTAATTAATTAATTAAATAAATAAAATGTACATGTAAAGGCAAAGGAAAAAAGGAATAAAGAAAAGAGAAAAACTTGAAAGTCTAACAATCTCCGATTGCACAACTTACTATACAGCTGCAGCAATCATGACAGTGCAGTGCTGAGAAAGGATAATCATTAGATCATGGAACGAATTAAATCCAGAAATATACCCATATACATATGGGCAACTGACAAAGGTGTAGGGCAATCCGAGACAGAAAGACAGAGAACTAGACACACACAATCTATCTATACCTAGTTCTCTACCCAAAAATTAACTCAAAATTAAATATAAAACTAAATATAAAACCTAAAACTGTAAACATCTACAAGAAAACAGAGCAGAAAATTTCTCAGGCAGCTCCCTGGTGGTCCAGTGATTAGGACTGGGCGCTTTCACTGCAGGGGGCCTGGATTCAACCTCTGGTTGGGGAACTAAGATCCAGCATGCCATGCTGCGCGACCAAATTAAAAAAAAAAGACAAAGAAAAAGAAAATTTCTTAGATATTCTAAACACACCATCCATAAAAGAAAATTTTGATAAAATGAACTTCACCAAAATTTATAATATCTACTCTTTGAAAGACCATCCTCAGAGAATGAAAAACAAGCAATAGACTGAGAGAAAATATAAATGAAAGAAGACTGGCTGTGAGATGATAAAGTTAACCTTGCTGACTGCTGGATGCGTGTTTATTACATGTTTTGACTTTTGTATAGCTTTAAATTACTCAAAATAAAAAGTAAAATAAAACACAAAAAACTCTTCATGAAGTCCACCCTCAGACACAGGACAGGAATACTAAAGAAGCTGAATACTCATCTTAAGGAGAAAAAATGCTATGCGTTCATAATTTCTTGGTATTTAGCTTCGCAGATAGAACAATGGAAAACTACCAAATGTCCATGAATGTATTCTTGTGGAAGTTGGTAAATATTCTCAGCATAATAATCTGTAGTTTACCTTCCTTTTTGAACTAATTTTCTTAGTCAAACCTCCAAGTTTCAGTGTTTTCTGAGAAAAGTGCACAACCCTCCCCACAAACCCACCCAAATACTTAGCCAGTAGCTACTTTAGGAATTCTGCATGTGAGCAGGAATTCTCTGTCCCATTCTCCATACAAAGCTCCCGACTGGCCCCCAAAAGAGAAAAACAGCGCCCCCATATGAGGTTTTTAAAAAGAGAGAATGGCAACAAGCGAACACCATCTGGAAACTGAGGCTCTGGAGACAGGGGTGTCCAGGGCATCTTCAGTCGGGTTGGGTTGGGAGTCCTCTTTTCCACATACATTTTCATTACCAGGTTGAAATCCTATCTAAGATTTCTCTAGCTGTGCGAACAAGAAGCCAAACACCCAGGAACGGTGAGGGTAACCTTTGCTCCATTTCTGTACAGCAGTAGTTGTGGAAGAATCACTACTGAGCGGGGGGAAGAAGGGGGCGGAAGCTGTAAGGGAAAACCTGCAGGCTGGATGCCTCTAAAGTCACTCAGCAGCTCCACCATACTCCACTCTTCTCCCACTCAAACAAAGGTGTCTTCATTATTCAGTCTGAATAGTTTATATAGTTAAATTATACTTTATAGCAACCCCACTTCTAAGTTTCACATTTTCCATTAAGTATCTTTCTACCTACATATTGAACTTAAAAACCAACCAACCAACCTCAAAACCACACTGCAGCCTTGGCACACAGGCCACATAATGACCTTGGATGTAGCTCTGGAGGCTGCAGCTACTTACTATACCTTCTGTCCTGCAATAACAACACGATCCCCCAACTTCAGGCCAAGTGACGTCAGCATCGCCTTGCTAGTAGCACGATCATAATTTGGAAGCAAGGGCTTTGAGAGATCACATGACAGAGGCACCGCATCCAGCAGCATCTGCTTGACTTCTTTAGCAGTTGCCGCGGCATCGGCCATTTCTAAGGGCATTTCCACTGGGTCTGGGACAACGTCAGCAGGGATCTGTCCTTTGTCATTCTATAAATAAAGAGAAGAGAAACTTTTCAATTCATATCTGCTCAGAGCTCTACATGCTCATACTAAAGTATTTTGGGAAAAATTTTAAGTTAAATTCATCTATCATTTATTTATTCAGAAATATTTACTAAATATCTACTACTTGCCAGACACCACTCTAAGTGCTAAAGACACACATGAAGAAGACAAAAGCCCTGCCCTCAAAAAGCGCTCTGAGAGGCAGGCTGAAATCAAACAAATAAAATGTATGGTGTATCAAAGGGTAAGAAGTGGCAGAGAGAGCAGCAAGGCAGGGAAGGGGAACCGGGAACACAGGGACAGAGGTGGCTATTCACGCACAGGGGTCGGGGAGGGCCTCGCTGCTGAGAGGCCCTGGTGCAGAGGCTGGGGAGGCTGGGAACGCACGGCAGCTTAGCTGCTGGGGAACGCAGTCCAGGCTCGGGGAAGAGCAGGAGCTCAGGCCATTAGTGGGCAGCGAGCCTGGCCGCACAGGCTGGAGAAAGCACATCTAGAGACAGACGTCACGGACTGCCTGGCTTCCCAACCCCAGACCTGAGACTCTCTCCACTCCCCGAGAGCCGCCACCGCGACCCTGTGACTTTGACCCATCCTGCCCACTCATGGAGGGACTCAGATTTTAAGAACAGAATCTATAGCTTCAATACTTCTAAACCCTGGGCTGAGATTTATCCTGCAGAAAGAAAAAAAATGGGCCCACTAACATTTGCATGGTGTTTATATAAGCAAAATCCTATCAGATAAATTATCTCATTGGGTTATCCCATCAAGAAAAAGCTTGTGAATAAAACAGATAAAAATCCTTGTAGCAGGAGATACCAACTAAACAAGTAAAATATGACTACCATTTCCAGTTTGCCAGTTAGGAAAATCAGGTAAGGAGAGATGAATGAATGACTCGCCCTGCGTCATCTCCATGCTTACTGCAGAGATGAGACTGCAAGGCCCCGTGCAGCACGCACTGGACTCTCAGCCCTTCTGCCACTCTGTGCTGTCCTTCCCTCAAACAAGCTCTCTTTCTTCTACGTTCCCTAACCAAAAACTCAGACTTCATCAGAAGGATTCCGGACTGTAATCTTTTCTTAATAAGATGAACCAAGATCTTCTGCTCAGGAACCTTTTTCCCTTTTCTTCTCCTCTGCTAATTATCTTCAGATGATCCATATGGATGAAAGAATGAGGCTTTTAGAACACACTTAGTCTGCAAGCACCTCACGTTTTTTATTTTAAAATTTAAGTCAGTTTGGTCCTAAGTAAAAATATGGTACGAAGATATGCTGTCAAATTTCTGGGATGGTGATGAACTATTCTGATCCCCAATTTCAAAGAAAAAGTACAAAATGTAATGAGAATATCTATAGCGCTAATATGTACTCATGAGAAAAAGAGAAAAAATCTTTTTTTAATCAACAAACCTGTCCTAATAAGTTGTAAATAAGCTACATTACAACAAAAATTTTATCTCCGATTTTTGTTAAGTCCTCACCTTTCTAGAATAAGTCACACGCTTCTATTAATTCCTATATAAAATAAAACTTCTGTTTAAAAAATACTAAATAATAAAATAACAATGATATCATGTTAATATAAGAAGACTTGTTCACGATTAGTTACAGAATTCCATTTTCTTCTAAAGCAGTGGCTGTTAGGGTCTGATCCAAGGCCTACTGCTGAGCCACATGCTGATGGCTTTTTATTTTTAAGTGTTAACCTCCAAAATGTGGTAATCTAGTCATTGTTTGGGGCCTGAATTGCTAATTTACCCCAGTGCCACACTTCACTGCATCTTACTAGATTCAAAATATTCTCTCCACTAGTAGGGTCTTGTCAACAGTTGTACTAGCAAAAGCAAACACGTATCACCTTCACACGCCAGCCAGAAGGAATTACCATCTCCTAGCCTTCGTGCATGCTCCTCTCTCTGCCTAACATGCCTTTCTCAGCTCCCTCCTGCGCCTGGTGAATTCTTAACTATGTTTAAGCACTCAACGTCACCTGTGCCAGGAAGCCCTCCCAAGGGTCGGAGAGACTCCCCTCCTGTGAGACCCCATGGCGCTCTGTGCCACACCCTGCCCGCCCCACATCCTAACACACTGAACTTAACACACTACAGTAAAAGTGACTGCTCGCTTGTCCGTCCTCCCCTCTCTATTCTGTTTGAGGACAGAGACATATTTATTGTTGTACTCTCCCAGTGCCCAGTAAACAATAGGGCGTGAAGGAAGGAGGGAGGAAAGGAGGAAGAGGGGGATTGGTTAAATAATTGATGTGGTTAAACAGAAAGAAAAGTGGCAAAGAAGCAGGGCGGGAAGGGAAACAGGAAAGGGGGGGGGAGAGAGGAAAAGAGGAAGGGAAGAGGCTTTTACTAACACTGCCCACTCCTGCCCCTTCCAGGGAAGGCACAGACCCAATTAAGAATCCCTGCCACAGCAAGCCGCTGCTATTAATACATCAGAAAAGAACACTGAGAGCCACTTTTGTGAAGACAACAAAATACCAAATGACGTGAAGATTATGAAATTCAGTCCTGCCTGTTAACTTTGAAAATGTGTAACATTACCAAGAAAAAATAAATTTTTCCTTTAAGTCGATTTTAAATGTTTACTGCATTCTTAAATATGCATTATTTAAATTGTCTGAAATAAAATTTCTTTCCAAAAGAACTGAAAATATGATTTAATACAGAACCATAAGTTTAATACATGCATTTTTACTTAACAGCTAAGGTTTTATAAATATACCAAAAGCCTAAATGAAAGATACTTTTAAACTCAAAGATGATACTTTAAAGAGCATTTTACTTAGCTGAATGAAAGTAAGGTTAGTTGAGTTTATCAACATGAAAGGACTGAAATTCACTGCTATGCCTTACATTTATTTGAGATAAAAGTTCATCATTACTCTTTATATGCAACACAAAAATATAAATTATTTACTCATATAAGAGTTCTACAACATCCAGATTCAACTCTTTCCTAGGAGATAATGTTAGATGTTTTAATTCTCTTAGTACTTTTCCACTTTTAATTTAACCTCTTACCCTAAATGCAGGATTTGCTCCATGCTCCAATAAGCATTTCACAGTACCTGCACACAAGTTATACGCGGCAATATGCAGAGCTGTTCCAAAATTAAAGTCACTGCAAGTGGCATCCACATCTGCAATTAAACATCACGAGTGTATTAACAAAAATTTTAAATTAAGCTTTTATAATGTAAAAGGAGACAGGTTGGGTTTATTTGGGGGAGGAGGGGTATTAGCTATTTATGAGACTTAAAACAACCCACCAGAAGGATCATTCTCACAATGGAATAAAATCTTCATATTACAATCTGGTTAACTAATTCTTTTCTTAGCACAATAAAATTTCAGTTTGACTATCAAATGGACTGATATTATCATGGGTTTTCCAACCAACAGAAACTAAACTATATTTAAAAGCATTTAATAGCAATAATTCATATCTATAAAAGTAACTACCTTAACACATGCTCATTAAACCTCTTGCATATTTGCCATGACAACTATAACACAGTAGGGTTTAGGTCAGGGACTAGCAAATTATGGCCCATGGCCAAATCCAATTCACCATCTGTTTTTTATAAATAAAGTTTTATTGGAACACAGCCACATGCATTCATTTACACATTCTCTGTGGCAACTTTTACTCCACAACTGTAGAATCAAGTAGTTGCAACAGAGACCAACACGGTCCACAAAGCCTAAAATACTTACTATCTGCCTCTTTACGGAAAATGTACATAAAACAATGGAGAATTCTCAAACCAGGAATAAATTAAAGAGTAATTAAACATATGCTACATGCTTACAGACTGGATTCATTCACAATACTTTTTTCAACAAATGAATTTGGACTTCACAATTAGAATGGGAATCTTGCAATTTTAAGAACATTTTAATAATTTCCAACAAATCATCATGATGCTATATATAGACACAGGAAATCCTCCAGATTTGGGGATGCCATTTCAACTGTTTTTTATAACACAGCTCTGGTTCTGTTAATCCTACCTTAATCCAACTATAGCTCCACCACCCCACACACCACAATTGCAAACAAACCAAGACATGCTCAGGACACTCTCCTGAGTTATCAAAGACACTGTACTATCAAGAGAAGCTTTCTTCCTGACGTCATTCAAAAAGTGAAAAAGTAAAAAGGTAAAGAGGAGATGGACAATTATACAAAGCAGAGGTAAGAAACAAACATTCTGGGAAGTATATCTACTGAATCTCTAAAACAAGTCTTCTAACAAATGGAGAAAACACTGCATACAATCTTTAACTTAAAGTAATACTACTGCATTTGTTGTCATATTTTTTCTCAAAAGAAAACTGCCCCACTGAGAAGATCCAGAGAGAATATCTAAATGCAGGACTGTGATTTAGACATTATGATGTTCAATTTTAGGATAGCATCATCAAGACAAGAAGAAAAAAAAATGAAAACCCATCCTTTAATGGAATCACAGAATTTAAGCACTGAATGCCACCTAAAATAAATATTCTTCATGATTACAATGCTTAGCTCTGAAGGTTTTACAGCTTTATTTCTGGCTACCCAAATAAGACAAAAGAATTATACATAGATTCAATTACACTTTATAAAATCCATGTTATACTGGGGAATTTGCAGAGATATAAAAACCCAGAGAACACTTTATTTTGTATCTCTTTGTACTAAGCCTTTTGTGAAAGCATAGTAACTAATCTTCAATAAAGAAAATTTAAACTATTTCTGAAAAATAAAATGGGATTGGAGGTCACATGGAACAAGATGGATTAGAAGTAAAAATATCTTTGAATTATAATTTTTATGCCACCAATAAAGTGTTCAATTAATAACATCTAACGGTGATCTTACAGTACTTGCCTTTTGGTTTAGATGTCTTCAAAATCACTCTTATAAGTTCAGGGACATCAAAATAAGCAGCATAATGCAAAGCATTCATATTTGTCCAGCGACTCCGCAAACTAACATCTGCTCCCAGGTCGATAAGTTGAGTTGCAAATTTTACAGCTGTATCAACATCACCTAGAGAAGGTTTTCTAAATTATTTTTCTATAGTACAAATTTTAAGTTCCAGTGGATGGCCATCTACTATCTCATTTAAAAAGCCCATGTAAACAGCATACTGAATATACACTTACAACTCAAAAAATGTCACTTAACAAGAAATTTATTCTAAGAAAATAATCATACTCAAGGATACAGATAAACACTTAGCTGTAAAGATGTTCATCACAGCACTTTTTATTATGAATAAAATTCTGAAACAACCTAAAAGTACAATAATAAGACACTGGTTAAATAAATTATAAGACATCCATATAATGGAATACTATAGAGCCAGTAAAACCAGTGCACTAGACCAGCGCACTCTGTGGACCACTGCCAGTCCCAAACTGTAATTCATACTTTTTATAGCTCTTTTCTTTTTCCCTATGTAATCATTTCTTTTAAATATATTAATTGAAATGTAATTGTATGCTTTTGAAAAATACTTGGGCTTGCATTTTATATTTCTTTATCTCATTTTTCTATTACAAAGTCATTTCTATTTTATTTTACAAAAGTATCAGTCCATGATGGATTGCAAAAAAGAAAAAAAAAAAAGAGTTCTTCACCGTCAAGTTTAAGAACCACTGTATCAGACTATTGAAACGGGGAGAGATGTTCAAAATATATCATTAAATAAGAGGCAGGTATTAAAAATGGTAAAGCACAGGAGAATACCAATTTTGGAAACTATGCACATATGCATGTAGGAACAGACCTTACACAGACCTAAGGACCAGGGTCTCTAGGATTGGGATGCCTGGAAAACATAGCATGGGTTGTCCAACCTCGCTATAAACTCTCAGGAAGGTTCTAGGTGTTACCAGTTACTCTCACCTAGCGAGCAGGCAGGCATGAAGCCTGTTTCAGAAAACTGGGAAGTACCAGGAGAATATAAAGACTCCCTTGAGAAAAGGGAAGAAAGGGAACAAGGTGTGTGGAGGACATAACTGAATCCTCACCTATTCAGGGAATATTATTATCATCAGCCAGGTGCCCTCCCAGCAACTCTAGTTAGCATCAACATAGTTATACAAGCACAGATATAGATGTCTTAAGCCATTTACAGATTCACCACATACTTACCAATACCATGAGCTCCAGATTTGCAAGTATAATGTAAAAGAGTCATATCTGTCAATCCATCTCTGTCATTCACATTGCAACCTCTCTTAAGAATCTGAGGAAACCAAGGAAGAAATGATTACAACATAAAGCCTACTGATTTCAAACCAATGCAGGGGAACTGGTTCTCAATAAAATGAGTAGACAGAACTGGCTTCTCTTAAGGATATATTTTAAGTCTGTACCCAACAACAATAATGAAAACTAAACTTGTCACCAGACCGAAATTCTTAAAGAGTGTTCCAGAGTAATCTGGCTCTTCAAATATGTTCCTTAACCTCTCAAAGGACAAGCAAATTTCCTTTCTAATGGGAGTAATGGTATCTGAAAAAGTATAAGCTCCTTCTTCTTACAACATGACAGTATGCTGGTTAAGGAACCCAGCATTATTTTTTTATCCCTCTTTCAGAAAGGTGAATATTTTTTAAAATTATATTTAAGCCTAGATCTTTACCAAGCCACCCAAAAGTATAGATAAACGTGACAGTAATCGAATCCCCTCATGAAAGTATTTTTTACAGTTTACAAAATTAACTTGTACAAAGAAAGGAAATATGAAAAATGCCTGCTCCCACTAAGAGTCAACATGTCACAACTCCAGATATAAGGAAGTGAGGAGCGTGAAGGAATGATGGGAAGGATGCTCAGTACTAACTCACTGCTCCATGAAAAGCCTAGAAATACAAACAACAAGCACCAGCACCTTTAAAAGGTGTCCCCTTTATCATCACCTTTCCATTCAGATGGGGGGGGAGAAAATCTATATAATTAACAACCCTAACAACACAAGACTCACAATGTATGAATTCCTTACCTCATTTCCAATAACGTCAATGTTTTGCTGGACCTGAGGAACCCACTGTCTTAAAATGGCAAATAATTCTGATACAGAAGTTTTGGGATCAAAGAGAATTTCCTGGCATGATGTATCATTAGGATCAAAGAAAGAAAACTCTGGAATTTTTAAAAAAAGACATAAGGTAAAGTTATTAAAATTTCCAAGTAAATACATTGAAAATAATAAACAACAAGACCAGGACTCAAATGATACAAATATTTTTAGATGCTAGAAAAAGTAGGTTTACCTTAAGCAGTTCTCAAAACCAAAGTCAGGATCACCAACAATTATGAGGCATTTCTGAACAGCTGTGAGAATGAGACTTGCATGCATCATACCACATCACATCATAAATGAAACAAAAATCTGAGTGCACTGATCTTAAACCCTGAACTTTCTAAGAACTTCTTCTAAAGCATAGAAAATTTATCAAATTTTATAGGTATTTTCACCTCTCAAAACATAAATATGTCATGAACAGTAGATTCACATCCATGATTAAAACATACACAATAGAAAGAAATATGCCAAAATATTGACAGTGTACTAGAACAATGTGTAATTTTAAATATTCTTTTTACTTCTCTGTATTTTCCTAATTTTCTACAATAAACAGACATTACTTTTTACCCACTGAAGAAGCCTGAGGGGAACTGCTATGTACATACAGTAAGGAAACAATATCTGGTAACACAGAAAGGAAGCCCTGGGACAAAGTGATTGGGTTATTTTGGAATACGTATTAGTAAAGACATGGAATACTAGACAAAAATTGAACGTGATTTTTAAATCTCTTAAGACTTCCTTAAGATTCAGAGAACAGATTATTCTATGACTAGACAATAAAGAGGACAGAAGAAAATCCCATCTAAAAGAACAATCTAAAAGAAGGTACAGAATCTAAAAAACCAGAAGTGGGACTTGCTAGGTGGCACAGTGGGTAAGAATCCACCTGCCAATGCAGGGGACACGGGTTCAAGCCCTGCCCTAGGAAGATACCACATGCCGTGGAGCAACTAAGCCCATGCGCCACAACTATCGAGCCCATGTGCCGCAACTACTGAAGCCCATGCGCCTAGAGCCCGTGCTCTGCAACAGGAGAGGCCACCGCAATGAGAAGTCCACGCACCACAACGAAGAGTAGCCCCCGCTCAACACAACTAGAGAAAGCCCATGTGCAGAAACGAAGATCCAACACAGCCAATAAAATAAATAAATAAATAAATAAATAAATAAATTTTAAAATAAATAAATAAATAACCAGAAGTATCTAAAGAAGAGAAGCATTAGAGAAGCAATATTTGCTGAGTGCTTACAATTTAACAAACACATTACAACTCTTCACAGACACCTACCTGACAGGTATTATTATTTTCATTTTGCAGATAAGGAAACCAAAGCTCAGAATAAATAATACTTGCTCAAAGTCACACAGCTATTAAGTGGCAATTTGGTGGTAGAACACCAGTTTTGGATGTGCCTCCAAAGTCTATCTTCTTTCCTCTATTATGCTGCCTCCCCAAGAAAATTCACATTGAGTTCAGATTTTAACTGCATACATGATTAGCAGGATTCGTTGCGTTTTTTTATTATTATTATTTTCTTCTTTATATTTTTATTTATCTTCCAAAATTATACTATGTACATACAAATCTTTCAGGACAACTGAAAGATGAAAGGAGAAGTACAAAACCAAGGATGTGTATAAAGCAGAGCAGTTCATTAGAAGAGAACCAAGAAGACTAAAACTAGAAGGAGATACTATTCAACACCTCAGATAACAAAATGGTCCTCTACAAACAGAAAAGAGTCAGAAAAGAATCACTGTCCAATACAGATACCAGTTTCTTGATCAAAGATTTGGATGTGTTTCTTAAAACAGACTTTGACTGGAATTTTTTTGGTCTAATTGATTCAGCCATTCAATAAATATTTATGGATCAGTCACTTTCCTAGGCATTAAGCTAAATTTCTAGTAGAGCAATTTCTAAATATGTACCTAAACAGACTCTTCTGCATGTGGCTATAGGAGACATGTACAAGAATGCTTATTCTAGTATTGGTTATAATAGCCAAGTAACTGGGAAAGAAACAGCTCTCCATAGAGGAATGCATAGAATGTGGTATATCCATAGGATGGACTCAATGCTTTCTTACAACTAAATAAATGAATTTGATATCTACGTCATGAATTGATAAGGATAGGTCTCAAAAACCATATTGATCAATAAAATAAGTTGAAGAATAATATACAGCATCTATCATTTCTATAAAATTACAAATACACAAAACAACCCTATATATTATTTATGGATGCTTGTAAATGTAGTCAATGTGTAACTAATGGTCTGTAATATTCACACTAAATATAACACAGTGATTGCCTTTGGGGAGCAAGGGGAATGGAACCAGAAAGGAAAATGGAGGAAATTTCAACTTTAAGGTTTTAATTCTCATAACTGAAAAACAGGAGCAAAAGGAAATAAGACAATATGCTAGTATGTATTCTTTCTGATGGTGGATATGTGTGACACATGTTTGCTATCACTGTATTTTCTGCATTTTTAAATGATTTCCTATTTTTAAAAAATGAAACACAATGAAAAAAGAACATAATAACAATAAAAGTGCCAATAAATGTGTAAGGCTTATTTAAAGAAAATTGAAGTTGGGGGGATGACTTAAATGGAGAGAGACCCATCATGTTCCTGGATTGGAAGATAAAATTTTTAAGGCTGTCAATTTTCCCAACAATTATTTAAAATAATTTCAATTCTAATAAATCAAAATTTCACCAAGATTTATTTGTGGGAGGAGACAGACAAAATTATTCTACTGTTCATCTGTGCCAGAGCTTCTCAAACATTAACGTAGATAGGTCTCACCTAGGGATCTTGTTACAATTTAGATTCTGATCAACTAAGTCTCAGGTGGGGCCAGGGGCTGCACTCTAACAAGCTTCCAGGGATGCCAATGCTACTAGACTAAGTACCACACGTTGAGAAGCAAAGATCTAGAAAGTAAATGTAAGAGAAATAAGCAAAAACATTTTAACTAAGAAGAATAATTATCAGAGTGGGGGGGAGAACTAGCCCAATAAATACAACAGCACATAATAACGCTTCAGTAATTATATACTGAGGTAATGACAAATAGCAGGCAGTGTATTTAAATACTAATGATAATATGTTATAAAGTATTCAGTAGGTGCCAGGGACTGTTCTATGCACTTTACATGTATTACTCAATTTGATCCTCATGACAGCCATATAAGGTAGGTACTATTTCATCAAAGAAGAAACAAAGGGATAGAGAAAATAGGCAATTTGCCCAAGATCACACAACTGGTAAGTGGTTGAGTCAGGACTGACCTATAAACCAGACTGACCTATAATCTTAACCTCTATGCTATACTACATATTAACAAACCTAACCACATCAAAATTTTTAGCTTCCACACAGGAAAAAAAAGTTTTAATCAAAAGAAAGGAGGTGGAGGGTAGATGGGGAGGATGTCTCACATCAAGTCAAGATGGAATAGAAGGGACCATATTTGTTCTTCTATCTGAAACAACCAGAAACAAAAACAAACAAACAAAAAAAACAAGGAAAGAGAAGAAATGAGGTTTCCAAGACACTGGACATCAGGCAATGAAAGACAGTAATCCTGAAGAGATGGGATAAAAACAAGTGAGTCTTACAACTGCCTCCAGGTTTCTGCCTTGGGACTTTCCAGATTTCAGCACAGAGAGAGGGAAACCAAGAAAAAGCTCAGCAGATTCCCTGAGTTGAGGAGACAAAGCTGAGAGCCCAAGGAAATGAGGCAGCTAGAGTTCACAGGGCAGTGTATCAGAGAGGAGAGAGTTGCAAAGCAAAAGAACCCCAAAGATCTGAAGAGAGTCCCCCTTGAATATTTAATATATGCTTGTTAGGAAAAACCTGAGAAAAGGGAAAGAACTATCAAAAAGAATCAGAGGGACTAGTGCCCAGTGATCATATAGAGCCTAGAACTGTGACTGTTTCCATCAAAAAGAGTGGGGAAAAAATTCACCAGGCTTTGGGTAGAGTACTCAATAGTGAGGATAAATAATTAGCCCCCGATCAGCACTGCTCCAGAACCACCTAACAAATCATTTAAGCAAGACTTGAAAAGGTCAAACTGTTTCCAAATAATTTAACTGCATCCCAGAACAAAGCTCAAGAATATTTACAGGAATAGAAAAATATCCAGGACCAAAAAGGTAAAATTCACAATGTTCGGCATCCAATCAAAGATTACCAAGCCTGCAAAGGGAAAACATGACCCATAATCAGGGGAATAGTTAGTCAAAACAGACCCAGAATTGACACAAATATATAATTAACAAAAAAGGATATTAAAACAGCTATTATAACAGTATTCCAAATGTTCAAAAAGTTAAATAGACCCAAATCAAACTTTAGAGATGAAAATTACATCTGAGATGAAAACTATACTGGATGAGATCATCAGCTGATTAGACTCTGCAGAAGAAAAGGTTAATGAACCTGAAGACATAGCAATAGAAGCTACCCAAAATGAAACACAGAGAGAAAAGGAGTTTTTAAAATATGAAAAAAGCCATCAGTGAACTGTGGGAAAACTTCAAATGGCCTAATATTTGTGTAACTGGAGTGTCTGAAAAGGAGGAGGAGCATAAAAAAATTTGAAGAAATAATAATTACCCAAACTTGATGAAAACTGAAACCTACAATCCCAAGAAACTTAACAGTCCCCAAGCACAAGAACATAAAGAAAATTACACCAGTGCATATCACAGTAAAATTACTCAAAACCAATGATAAACAAGATATCTTAAAAGCAGCCAGGAAAAAAAGATCATTACATACGGAGAAACAAAAATGACAGCAGGGACTTCCATGTGGCACAGTGGTTAAGAATCCACCTGCCAATGCAGGGAATACGGGTTTGATCCCTGGACCAGGAAGATCCCACATGCCACAGGGCAACTAAGCCCATGGGCCATGACTACTGAGCCCGCACTCTAGAGCCCATGAGCCACAACTACTGAGACTGCACACCTAGAGCCCAGTGAGAAGCCCACACAACAAAGAGTAGCCCCCACTCGCCGCAACGAGAGAAAGCCTGCGCATAGCAACAAAGACCCAACGCAGCAAATAAATAAATTTAAATTAAAAAATGATAGCAGATCTCCCATCAGAAACAAAGTAAGTGGGAACACAGTGGAGCAACATCTTTAAGTACTGAAAGAAAACACTATCAACCTAGAATTCTATACCTAACAAATATATGTTTCAAAAAAGAAGATGACATAAAGATATTTTCAGACATATAAAAGCTGAAAGGATTCCTCACCAGCAGATCTGTACTACAAGAAAATTTAAAGGAAGCCCTTCAGGCAGAAGGAATGTGATATCAAATGAAAATCTGCATTGCACAAAGGAATGAACAACACTAGAAATGGTAACTATATGGATAAATAAGGTATTTTATTATTATTATTGCTTAAGTCTCTAAGAGATAACTTCACTATTTATGTAAAAATAATAGCAATACATTTGGGGATTTTTTTAATACATGTAACGTGTGTTCTGTGTAAACTGACTCTGAAGGCATTCAAAGCAAAACATTTCAAAAATCTCTGTAGTCTTGCAGGGTAACCACCTTGAGAGTCAACACTGAACTGCATATTTAAGCTCTGGTTTGTGTGAGTTGGTTTCTTTTTCTCTGCTTCTTGACTTTAATCTCAGTCTCAGTGTCACAATCAATGGTTCCATTACATTTAGGATAAAATGCAAATTCCTTACCAAGGCCTAAATGATCCTGCCTGGTCTGGCCCCTGCCTTCCTCTCCAACTTCACCTCCTGCCATTCCGCCCTTTGACCACTTTGCTTCTCAGCCACAAAGGCCTTCTCTTATTTCTTAGGATACACCAAAGTTTTCCCCAACTCTGTGCCTTTGATTTCCTATTCTTCTGGCTGGAACACTTCTCTCCAAGCTCTTCCCTCAAGCATCTGCTTCTGATTCTCCAGATGACCAGCCCATCTAAAACAGCCTCTCTGCTCCATTATCCTCTACCACAGCATCCTGTTTCTTTTCTCCACAAATTTCATTATAGTCTATAGTATTTATGTTTTGTTTATTCATTTGTTTGTTTATTGTCTGTTTTCCCTCCTAGAATGTTAGTCTTGGTCACTGTGCTATCCCCAGCTTCTAGGACAGTACCTAGCATATCACAGGCCCTCAACAAATATTTACTCAATAAAAACAACTCTGGATGCCACGTTTTAAGGGGACACTGACTACAGCATACTAAGAAGAAAACAACTAGAATGAAAAGGGTCTAGAAATCCTGACAATGAGGGACTGCTTAAGGAACCAGAAATGTGTAGCCTAAAGAAGTACAGACTATTTCAAAATGTCCAAATTATCTTCAAATATTTGAAGGTTATCATATAAAGAAGTGTTTGTTCCACATATCAAACCAGTTGGCCAAAGTTTCAAGGAGACACACTTTGAGTCCATATACAAAAACAATTTTATCACAACTAAAACTTTAACAATGCAATGGACTATTTCATTAGTTTCCCACTACTGAAGATATCCAAGTAGCTGAATGGTTATCTATCAGTGAACCTGAAAACATAATTTCTGTACTGGGAAATGAGTAGGGCAAGTTGAACTACAGGCCCATTCAGATTCGAAGAATCTATCGTTCTAAGAATACACGTAATTTTTAATTTCGGTCATACAAAGGGATCCACATCCATCATCACCTTTCATTCAAGTGTATTTATTCAGCAAACACTGACTGAGCAACTAATATCAACAAATGACTGCATTAACCCAATGAGATAAACAAAAACAAAACATGATTCTACTCCATCCAAAGAGCTATGGTCTGGGAAAGGAAATAAGACAATTATGACTCAAGACAGAATGAAGTAAGTGCCACAAGCAAGGTAAAAGTGCTTTTCAAGGCTTTTCCTGCATAACTGATTTTGTTATATCTGAAAATAAATCCAGTCAATTTTTGTAAAAACTGCAAATAACTCCCAAGATTTAGGCACAGGTTTCATGCGATACCTTTAATGACTGCAAAGCAAGCTGCTATAGAATCTGAATACATAAAATAGCACACCTGGAGATAAGTGGTTATTAGAATGGGTATGACTAAAAAGACAAATTCACAATTCAATCATTTTATATTCACTAATATTTAAAAATCACATTATCTCTACCTCCAAAGATGACTTGAAATGGTGACCCAATATTTTACTTGAAAAACTCTAACTAAATTAGAAAGGTAACACATCCATCAAGTTTACCTCCTGGTTTTCTTTTATTCCTTTATCAGCTATCTGATAAAATAACGGTCCTGGGGAAATAAGTCTAAATAGATTAAAAACTAGAATACTCCTAAATTTACATTTTACAAAGAATATTTAAATGAACCAATTTAAATATGAATCAATCTCAGGCCACATTCCAGGGAAAGGTCTCATCCTCTCTGTCTCAATGCAGGGCCTCCACTGTTTTGGTTTACTATACTTTATTTGCGGATACATTGATAATTATAATGGGAGACAATTGAGACAGGATCCAAATTAGGCTTGCTTGTGTATTAAAACACATCATTTGTCACACTGTCACCCAAGTTTGGATCACTTCAGAAGTGATTATTTGGTTTGTTAATTAGAATCCCAGTATTTCAGAGACAACAGGGCCCTTAAAGATGGCTAGCTCATAGTGCTTTTATGTCTTTTTTTTTTTCAGTACAAGGCTTTTTAAGCAAATCAATATATTTAACCAAAATAAATACATCAATAGCAAAAGAATGCTAGATGTCTAAGCATCATTGCATTCTAAAAAAAAAATTCTCTGAATCCACCGTGGTGCTTAAAATGAACGTTTTTACATAATAAAAAGGCTGACAGCAGAAATAAAGTGTTTAGCTTAAGAGGCAGAAAAAGCAATAAACAATTGTTATTTCTGAAAAAAGAAAACTTTAGCAATTTTATGAAAACCACAACAAATGGTTTTAGGAAAAATTAGAAGTACAAAAAGGGTATAGGACAGAAGTCAAGTTACCAGTTCACAGAAAATAAACACAGCTGCTTAACTTACCACAGTCTGAAGGCATTGGTGCTGCAGAAATGGAAAAGATAACTGGCGTATCAGAGCTTTGAAATAAAAATGGGTATCTTCCAATCAAAGAATTTCCTTCTAATGGAAAATCTGGAAGGTCCTCTATGGTCATCTTCTAGAAAGCCACCTTTAATGAGAGGAGGGGAAAAGCATATCTATTATATTTGTATGCAACTTAGAATAATTGCCTCCAATCACAAAAAGCCTATTTTTTTTTACTATCTAACCTACTGGCATTTTTAACTTCAACCTTCAAAAATCTCTTTTAGAGAGAAGGGAAAAAACTTCCTTTAAGCAAAGTGTTGTCAAAGAATATATACTGCTCAACACTGTCTCTCAGGGTCAACAGCATATGTAATCTTTTTAGACAAAGCTCGGGAGTAATAAAATACTACTATATATTTCCCAGTATTACGTGAAAACATTTTTTTTAAACGCTGAGCTAATCTAAATGGGTGATGTTCTCTTTACTCGCAGTAACAAACAAGGAGATATTATCCCCTGTAGATGCATCTCTAACTCCTCATGGGATCTGACACAGGTTCTAACACGTCATCCAATAACTCATGCCATCTGCTCATCACATGAAAACTAATCTAGTTTAAAATATCCTCATTATTTCCCAACATCCCAGAAAACTTCATTGAAAATTGACGACATCACTCGCACAATTCCAAATCTAGGAGCTTACTGGCATTGTTTCACTTAACAATGTAGAAGATCTGTTTAGTTCATCCCAGCAGAAGACGGAAGGCCATGCCTTTCAAACCACATCACTCATATTACCTCTCTTTCCCAGGAAACATGAGCACTCAGAATAAATTTCTCTAAATTAGACAGCTGCTGCACCCTGGCCCACATAGAGATGACATAGAATGCAGAGAAAATGTTAGTAAAACTGAACTATGAAGCTAAAAACCTCCCAGTTTCTTCTACACCAAATCTTTGAAGTCTGAAATATGATGAATCTCTATATCTGTTTAAAATATAAGCAGAAAACTATACTACAAAACTAAATAAAAATGATTTTAGATTTCAGTAGAAAGAATAAAATAAGCAAAGGTGGTTAACTGGTAGCTTACTCTAGCAGATGCCATGCTGGATATTACTCAAGGTGTGCTCTATTACACTTGGTTAACCAACTCTACATCTATCACCTTTTCCTATCATGCTTTCCTGCCATCTCCACTCTGCTCCAAGGAAACAGTCACTTTTCTGAGCTAAGTGGTTTGTTTCCAATTGGATTTATATGTTTTCTGAATACTAGCAGAAACCGGTAAAGAGTAAGACAATTTCTTTTTTCTCATGAGGTACGTTTACATGGACATGGATATTATGTATTAAATAACTTAATCCAGTGTTACTTTGTTAAAGTTATTCTTGGATGCTAAAATTACCTGCCACCAAATATTCTGAATCACTTTGACATTAACTTGGCCACATAAACAGGAAAAAGTATTGCCATTCAGCATGGTGAAGTTCCTCAAATACTAATAATTCCAAAAAGTAGCGCCTACCACAGACAGCCCTCCTTCAATACTACAGCTTCTCAGTATTAAAAGTCAGTCAGGATTTCTACTTGTTGGCCTTTACAAATTACTTGGCAATAAATTTGAGCAAAATAGCCTATGCTGGGTATGAAGTATCCTTTGAAGTCAAGGAACAGAAATAAAATTTAATAAATATTAATATGTACAAGGCACTACACAATTCTAGATGTTTTAGAGAATACAAGAATGGGTAACAGATGGTCCATGCTGGTTAGGTAGCTTACAATCTGCTAGGGTGAATAAAATAGTACTAATAACTACAGAGGATAAAACTGAGTGAAGTATGTTCCATTACCTAAGTACAAGGAACATTTGCTATGGGAGCTCCTGAAAATCAGAAATGGTGCTGTGAAAAAAGCATCACCTGAGATGAGTCTCGGAAGATGAGTAGGCAGAAACAGGGCCATAAATTTAAAAGGGAAGCCCATCAAAAGAACAGCAGGCTGGAACTTGGGCACATCTAGTAAGAGGTACGGCTGTCATGGTTTTTTAGGACTTTCCTAAGTAATTCTCTATATACCTGATCAAACACCAAATCACTTAATTCCATGAGCACTGGGAAACCACTGATTTTTTAAAAAGGAGACTGTCCTGATTCAAGCTGTTTTAGGAAGATTAATCTGACTACAATCACACTTTGGGACTCAACCATGTTTTTAACTCTCCAGCAAAATGATTAAATGGTTTTCTTTCTGAGTTGGTTAAGAGGAAGCCACCTTTCAAAATCTCCCTTTCAAAGAGTGGGGTTTCCCATTCAAAAATATTTTTTAAGGATCTTCAGAGTGTACCTTTCATTTTTTTGTAGACTTGAGATCCTTAAAGATAGGAAATGTATCTTACACAACTATCACTTGCCACAGGAGCTAGATTAGCATCTTATACACATTTAATAAATATTCAAATCCTAGATTCAAGGGGAAAAGATGAGTCATTCAACAAGATGTAATCAACTTCATTTTACATGTTAGATATGTCAAACCCACAGAAGCTACTACAATACCTGAACAATGTAGTGAACATTCTTTGTATCTTGTATCTTCATTGCATTTTCCCCTGGTCCCATTCCCTTTCTTTCATGAAAAGCCCAACATTCTACCTTTTCTACCTTCTGTCCCACTTAAGAAAACTATACACCTCTACAAAATTCTGTATAGTTTTAGAATCGTTTCCTAAAAGTGATTTCTGAATCTAAGGATCTGGGAATCTTGGTCAAACCCTAGAGATGTGCTCAGCTGGATTGAGTATATACTTTCATTTCAAATCCTACCATGGTTAATGGGTTATGTAAAGTAACCCAAGAGAAAAGGTTGGCCCTAATTAACTGTGTTCATAACAGATGCAATAACAAGAATCAAATTCCCCAAACTTTGATTTACATAGGAATTCTATCACCCCAAATCAGCGCTGAGTAAATGCAACTTGTAACATGGCTCTAATATTTTGTATTTTTTTCAGAGATACCTGGTCAATGCTCTAACACAGAATGGTGGTGAGTGGAGACATCCAATGACTTCTTCAGAGTGGTTCAGGGCTATTAGGGCCTCACTAAGGAACCACACTGAGGTAAGATACTGCCTCAGATTTATTTGGGATATGGTTCAAGGGCAGCATCCTTGAGCTACTCAACTATCAGGAGATCCAAGCTGCATCCACAAGAGTTGGAACCATGAGGCCCTTTCACTCAATTTCATACAGTATTCTGTCATGAGTGTTTATTTTCACGAGATACTAGAAGAACATAATCTAACCAAAATAAGCATTTTAAACATATCTCCTATAACCCATTTATTTGTTACCTACATGAAATCTGTTTAATCACTAAGCAGGTATGTACAATATTTGATACTTAGCTGGCTCTAGGGCCTAGAGAGAATATAAAAGATAGCTGCCCCCAAGAAGTTCAGTCATTCAACAAATATTTATCAAGTGTTTCTTTCCAAGTCTTAGACTGGCACAGCAAAGGTAAAGAAAATAGATATGCCCTTGCCCTCAAGTAGACTACAATCAAGAGCAGAATGCCTACAAGAAAGCTGTAATTACTGTACAACTGACATAAGTGCGGGGGGAGAAAGCGGGGGTGGGGGGATGAATTGGGATACTGGGATTGACATATATACACTAATATGTATAAACTAGATAACATAAGAATCTGCTGTATAGCACAGGTAACTCCACTTCACTGTACAGTAGAAACTAACACAACACTGTAAAACAACTATACCTCAATAAAAAAAATAAAATAAAATAAAATAAACTGAAAGAAAGAAAGAAAGAAAGAAAGAAAGAAAGAAAGAAAGAAAGGAAGGAAGGAAGAAAGAAAGAAAGAAAGAGCTGGATTCAAGGGGGCCATAAAAGCTTCCTGAGAGAATAATCTAAAGCTGCAGTGCCCAACCAGGCAGCCACCAGCCACACGTGGCTATTTAAACATTGCTCCTCCACTGCTCTAGCCCCATATAACTGCTCAAAAGCCACGTGTGTCTAATGGCTACCACATTCAACACTGAAGAAGGAACACTCCACTCATCACAGAAAGTTCTACTGAATCAAACTCTAGACGAGAAAACAATATACAAATGCTTGAAACAACAAGAAACAAAGGCTAAGAACCTAAGCAAGCCCATGGCAGTATACTTAATTATACATAATTAACAAGGGAACAGTAAGCTTAAAATAACCAGATGCTCACAGATTTACACTGGGATAAAGCATTGATTCTATAATATGAAGATCACTAGTATGTTTCAAAATTGCAGTTGTCATAAGCCATAAAAGACATCATACAAATACCATTTTTCTCAAAGCCCTGCTGATGGAACTGTTTCTGGTAAATCTGAAACGTCTGAAATAAATCCTACAAAGAATATAGCATGTGCCAAATCTTCTATAAAAGAAATAAACATATTCATTCTATTTCAAGATTCTGTCTTACAGCCCAGGTAGTCCATATCGAGCGTATTTTTAAATGCCTATTTATGTTAGCAAAATAGGATGGAACCAGGATGGCTTTGCATCATACAAGTGTAGAAAGCTAGACTTCTGCCAATTTCAATGATCTGCTTTCTCCGCACAGTTGCCACATGTCCTGAACCACATGATCTTCTGCCATTTAGATGACTTTAAATTGGGCAGAAGATACATAAATGACAAATGTCAATGAGAAAGTGAAATACAATTAAAGTATGCGGCGGATGTTTCAAAGAAGGAGGGCGTTTCTTCACTGCAATATTTAAAAGGCACCAATTTATACTATGACATTGCTACAATGTGAAGCACAGTCTGGCTGGGAACATACAGCAAGTTATCGTCCCATGAGAATATCCTCCTCTGATGCATATCAAAACATTGTCTCAGAGTTTAAATCCAAATTGCCTACATAGTCTCTGGATTAATGAACAACCTGACATCTAATTCAAAAGAAAGCTGACATTATAAACCCATCAATCTAACCCCCAAGGATGAGGTCTAACTCGCGTCTCGGTTTAGCAGTCTCAGCGCAAGTGTTTCCCCCAACTTCCCTTCCCATGATTTAGAATTAAGGAATCTCAGGGTACCCAACGACTGGAAGCAGAGTCATCTGGCTTGGCTGTGAATTCTCATCGGCAAAAGCTTTCTCAAACAGTTTAATAAGCAAGGAGAGACATGAGACACGTGAAGAGGCCCCTTTTAGGAAAACCACGAAGGGCCGGGCACAGCACGCTGCACATCACTGAGCGCGACAGGCTCTCCCAAGGGCGCCGGGGCGGTCAAGGTTGGGCCGGCGGGGCGGCGGGGCGGGGGCCGGCCCGTCCCACACACCTGGCGGCATCTCATCCTGAAGTTAAACCGGCGGCGAGGAAACCAGAAACCAGCGTCCCCGCCTGCGGGCCGCGCTAACCCCGCCCCCGCCCCGGGGAGGCCTCCAGGAGCCGGCGACACCGGCGCTCCCTGCAGGCGACCGCGGGGCTCCCAGCGCCCCCGCGCCGCCCTCCCCGAACCGCCAACCGGCCCTCGGGCCCCCGCGCCCCCGCCCGCCCGGCCCGGAGCGCCCGCGCCCTCCGCCCCACCTGCCTCCTCCGGTCCTCTCCGGGCGGCCGAGGGGGAACGCGGGGCGCAGAGAGAAGGCCAAGGGGCGCGCTTCTCCGCCCGGCGCCTGTCTCCGGTAGCCGGCCGCCGGGCCTCCCTCCGCGCCGCTTCCCGACCTCGTCCGGCCCCTCCCGCCTGCCGCCTCCGCGCCGCGCGCGCCGGAGCCGGGCCCCACGCGGGGTCGGAGCGCGGGCGCGCGCGCAGTGCAGGCGGCCCGGCGGCGCGCAGGCCCCGGCACCGGCCTCGGCCCCGCGCACGCGCCGGCGAAGGGAGACGGGAGGCGAGCGCGCGCCTGCGCTCGCCGCCTCCTGTGTGCACCCCCGCAGCCCGTTGGCAGATCGAAGGTTGAGGCTCGAGTTAAGGAAGGTCTGGTGGGCTTCATGCGTTAACCTTGCGAGGATGGGGCGCCACTGTGATATTTCCACCGCAGCCGAGGCAGGCTCTCGGCGGAACCCCGCCAGGCCCTAGGCCATGCCTGGGGAAGCAGCCCCATCAAAGCCCTTCGCTAGACCAATGTGACTGGCCTCCTGTGTCACATCCCTGGGCTGGAAGCGCTCCCACGTCTTCTTATGGGCAGGCGCCACGTCTTGCCCTTTTGGGGCTCCCCAGTGTCTGGCCCCGTGCACGGCCCAGAATAGGGCCACTGGTCAGTTATCGGTTTGCAGGTCTTGCTGTAAAAAGCCTAGTCAAGGCTATACCCAAGTTGAATAATTACACCCAAGGGTGTCAGTGTAGAGGCAGAAGAGGATGCAAGAGTAGTCCTCCCAGGAATTTATTTTCCCACCTGCTTTGCTCCCTTCTCACCCCCTTCTCTCCTGGTCCCCTTCATCCCCCCAGAACCAGAAAGTGGTGATGAATGCTGAAATCCTGCTTCTGCAGCCCGTGGAAGGAAAGGTGTCACTTGACACTTAATGAGTCTGCTTAATGAAAGAACTTAATGAGTCCATTGTTTCCCCATGACTGAAGTTTGGAACACTGAGCCAACAGTGTTACACAGTAACAACTCTCTCTGAGGCCTTTTTGTTCTGGCTCTGATATACCAACCACTACACTAACCACTACACTATACTTCCACGTCCACCAAACGCAGTGCCTGGCAAATGCTGAATGAATTCATGTCTACCACAACTCTTCAAGAGCAGAGGTAAGCGCTCAGGCACTCCGGAGCATCTTTTCCTGTTAGAATAATTGATTCGAGACACTAGAAAAGCTCCCCCTCCCCCGTCCCCAGATGCTTGAGTCCCCTTTAGAATATCCTCCCACTAAGCAGCCATAGTTGAGCACCTCCAGGAAGCAGGAATTCACTTGCTTTGAAAGCAGCCATTTTACCTTTGACCAGCCTTGTTGAAAAGTTCTTCCTACCTTGGTAGCTAAAATACCATTCCCTTCATCTCCTCCTTATTGGGTTCTGTTTCTACCCTGGAGACTCCAGATCATGTCCAACTCCAAGGAATCCAGGACACGCATTCTCAGTCCTTTAGGCTGCTCCTTATACGACAAGCTTAAGATCCCACTCACCAGCATTTTAAGAGACTCTTTATGGTGCATCCCTGCTTGTCTAGAGCTGTCTTAAATGTGACGCTGAGGAATGAATGGGGTGTCCAGTTGAGTGCAGAGAGGAGAGAGACTGCCACCTCTTTCTTGGTCCTATGCTTCTATTAGCATAGCTCAAAATATCGAAATACTCGTTTGCAACAGTCACATCACATTGTTGAATCGGGTGGAACATACTGTCAGCTAAAATTCATAGCACTTATGCAATATTTAAACACCAAGACCATCCCACAGTTCCTGGTCAGCTGCCAGTTTCTCTGTCCCTGCAGGTTCGGCAGCACCTTATGCACTCCCAGGGATAATAATGTGACACAGATGCTTGGTCCTCCCTTTGGGGGTTCCACCTCCCTCTCTGTGCTCTCATCACACCCAGTTCTCATCTGACCCCACCCACCTTTTTAACTGGTTAAGAGAAGGAAAGTAATCTGCCCTTGACTGGCTTTAAGCAACTGTAAATAAGCCCTATTGTCTGTAAGCCACAGAAACTCATAAAGATCTATATGTAACAGAAGTTGCTATTGGCAGACTTCCACATATACATTCACTTTATTCCTGATTTAAATTACCCCTCTGAGATACCATTATTAGTGGGTGACAGGGTGTGGCTGGCTGAGTTGTTCTTCACTATAATGAAAGTCTCTGTTAGAACCAGCCAGGCCACTAGCTTTTTCTGCTACACCCAAACATCACACAGTACCTTGGCAAATTCCCAGGATACCAAGCCTTTAGAGAGAGAATCTCCCATTGATGTGGTTGCCTTTACTCAAAAAAACTGAAGTTACTCCTTAGACCATCATCAAGAATGCAAGCATTCACTGGAGTTACACCTCTTGCAACACCCCATGGGTTTTACAATCCTTGGACCAAGAGTTGAAGTGCATAATGATATGGGGCCAGAACTTGGAACATGAAACATTCACTGGGGTGGGAAGGCACCTGGGGAAATTGTCCAGCTGTAGCTGCTGAGATTCAGTTGTATCTGAAGGCACAACAAGGTTCCTGAACAATGTAGCAATAAACTACGGTCCCAGGAGGTGACCAGCATCCGTGGTCAGCATCAGTGTGGAGAAGGGGGCCTTACTGACTGACCACAATTTGATTCCTACCTATGGGATCTTACTTGCCTTCACTTTACCAATGAATAATCAGACTCCAGGAGGCTGTGGAACTTCCTCTCTGTATCCTGAGACAGAAATAGGATTCAAATCCAAGTCTGTCTAACGTGAAGACCTCTGTTGATCCGCTATTTTGTGTTATCTACACAGGTGTACTTTGGGGCATTCAGAACACAGAAATGCTGCATTGAGCAGCAGGGGTCGTTGAGAAATTCAGGTAGTCAATCAGAAAGTCAACCTCAGGAAGGCCTGTCAGTGGCTAACAGGACTGCAATCCACGAGAAAAGGTTTAGGGGGAAAAAATCAAAAGAAGACAATGTTACTGCTGGTACATGGACTGAGATATTGGGCAGGATATGATTCACAAGGGAAGAAGGCAAGGGCTTGTTTCCAGAATGTGAGTGTACAAGAGAGATCCAGCTGTTAGAACTGGGGTGCCAGATTGGAGCCGGATTAGCAGAGATAGTTAAATGTAGAATATCAGAGCACTGGGTAGAAGCCCTAAATCGTCCTATTATGTTTGCACATGATATGATCATCAGCAAAAAAAACCCAACAGAATCAACTATTAGAAGTTATAGGCGAGTACTACAAGGTTGCCAGAAACAAGATCAGTTTCTAAAAATCAGTAGTTTCCTCTACTTTAGCAGTAAGCACCCAGGAAATATAATAGATCGTAAGAGGCCATTCACAATATCAATAAAACTTTAAAGCATAATATTTGAGAATTAACTTGGCAACTTGAAAGAACTTTATGGAGAAAATTTTAAAGTTCTATTTGAGGACATAAAAGAAGATTGAATAAATGAAGATATACTATGGACAGGATGACTTTACAATGTAAAAATGTCCATTTAATCTCTAAACTCAATGTTATACCAACCAAAATTCCAGCAGGAACTCAAATTTTAAGGAACTTCAATAAAGGTACAAAATATATAAGTAAAAATCAAATTTTAAATAGTTAAAAATCAATTTTGAAAAACAAGAGCAGAGAGAGGAAACCTACCATGCCAGATATTATGTCATTACTACACAGTGATAAAAATAGTATGCTACTAGTACAGGAACAAATAGAACAGCCACACAGAATAGAACACTCAGAAGCAGACCCCTGGGAACTCAATATATGTAAATATGGGGCTGCATATCAATGAGAAAAAATATAAACTATTTAGAAGATGGTTGGGGGGAAACTAGCTTAGTTTAAGAAGAAAAAAATAGAGTTAAATGCCCCATGTCTACCATATTCAAAGTGAACTCCAGATTGATTAAAGACCTACATTTGAAAAGTTGGTAGGCCGGGGGGTGAAGGGGAAGCTGAGACGAAGCGAGAGAGTCGCACAGACATATATATACTACCAACTGTAAAATAGATAGCCAGTGGGAAGTTGTTGTATAACAAAGGGAGTTCAACTCGAGGATGGAAGATGCCTTAGAGGACTGGGACGGGGAGGGTGGGGGGGACTCGAGGGAGGGTGGGGGGGGAGTCAAGGGAGGGAGGGAATACGGGGATATATATATAAAAACAGATGATTGAACTTGGTGTACCCCCAAAAAAATAATAAATAAATAAATAAAATTTTAAAAAATTTAAAAAAATTAAAGAAAAAAAAAAGAAAAGTTGGTAGAATGTAGGAGAAGTGTAGGAGAAAATATGTATGTGGGGTAGGGATTTACTTATATAACAAGACTGCAAAAGCACAACCCTTAAAACAAAACACTAGGAGATTTGACTATAACACGATGGAGGTTTCTCTTCAAGGAAGAATACCATGGAAAAAGTTAATAGACAGCTGACAAACGGGGAGAAGATAAATATTCAAAAGCAGTTAGGAATTCATATCTAAAAATATATAAGTAGGGACTTCCTTGGTGGCACAGTGGTTCAGAATCTACCTGCCAATGAAAGGGGCACAGGTTCAATTCCTGGGCTGGGAAGATCCCACATGCAGCAGAGCAGCAAAGCCTATGTGCCACAACTACTGAGCCTGCATGCCACAACTACTGAAGCCCGAGCACTCTAGGGCCCAAGTGCTGCAACTACTGAAGCCTGCGAGCATGGAGCCCATGCTCCACAACAAGAGAAGTCACCTCACTGAGAAACCTGTGCATCGCAACAAAGAGTAGCCCCCTCTCACTGCAACTAGAGAAAGCCCGCATGCAGCAATGAAAACCCAATGCACCCAATAAATAAATAAATTTATAAAAAAAAAAATAATCCCCAATACTGGCAAAGATATGGGGGAATGGGAATCCTCATGCACTGCTGATTGGAATTTCAAATTCTAAATACATTCTGTAGAGCAATCTGGTAATATTTAGTAAAAAAAAAAAAAATCAGCATTCTTTATAACCCAGCAGTCACCTTTGTAGATAAACCCTTACAAGGGTCCTGTAGGAATCTTCTTCACCTGGCTTCCAGGAAGCCAGTTTCTCATTGCTAGTGGATCTCATCCAGTCCATGGCTTTAAATACCATCTCTATTTTCATGATTCCAAAATATCTTTCTCCAGCCCTGAACTTCAGACATATATTCAATTGCCTACTCAACATCTCATCTAGAATATGCTCTAGATTAACAGACATCTGTTAATTAATAGGCATTTCAAGCATAACAGGTTCAAAATAGAACCCTTCCCCATAATCTTCCCATGTTAGTAAATGGCAACTCTACTCTTCTGTTGGCTCATAGAATCATCCTTGTTTCATATTTCTGGATTGCACAAACCAAGGTCCCCTGCCTCATTCTTAAAAAAAAAAAAAAAAGTTCATGACAATTTATTAATGAAGAAATTTTATCAATACCACTGAAATCCGTACAGATCAATAGCCACTAGAGATCCCAGGAACTTCCCACTGATGCTTCTTGGGCTTGTCTTCCCCTGACCTATCTCCTTTTCTTTTTCAGGACTGCAGGTGGGTACTGCCTGCTGACACGGACCATAAACTGAAGACCTCACACGCCTTATTATTTGAATCTGTGGTTCTCATGCCTGGTCACACATTCAAATCACCTGGATATCTTTCAGAAAATACCTAAACCCTAAAGAATCCCTCAAGTATTCTAATTCAACAGACCTCATTTAGAGTCAGGCTATTCTGTAAATGTATTCTCTCTTTTGTGAGCCTGCTTTCCAAGAAGACAGTAAGAAATGACTTTTTCAAAACCACCTTGTTCCTGTGTGGGGCACCACTTCCGGGACCCTCCAGTTGGCACCACTCACAAACATCACGTGACACAACCACTTTTAAGAGTCTTCTTTACAGTTCAACAAGAAAGAAAAAGGAACAAAAGGAATTTCTCATAGCATCAGGGTCAAAACTGCCGCTGTGGTATAAGAGCTCAGTTTTTCACACTGGTCACCAAATTTTTGGCCACCAAGACACCTCCAGAAACATCTCTAGCATACAAAATCAGCATCAGGCCAGTTTCCACTAGAATGTTAGTTCCAATACCACCCCCTTTGAAACTAACTCTAATTAAACCTCCAGCGATAGCTATCATTCTATAGAAATTGTGAGGCATAAAGGAATATCACAGACAACACCAGAGGGATGCAGTCAGCCCAATCCAAAATGTGGGACCGTCTACAGGGTGAATAACCAATTCCAAAAAATAGCTAAGGGGAACTGGTACAAATCAAAAGAGACATAAAGAGCTATCTCCACAACCTGTCATAGGCGCACCTTGTTTGGATCTGGATTCAAACAAAGAAAGGTAAAAAAAAAGCAACTTTTGAGACAATTGGGGGAAATTTAGTCTAAATTGGATATTAATGATATCAAGAAATTTTTCTTGACTGTGTTAGGTATGATAATGACACAATTTTGTTTTTATTTTTAAAAAATCCTTATCTGTTAGAGATTCACCCTAAAGTATTTATGATAGAATGTTTAATGTCTGGGACTTGCTTTAATATGCTCCATTAAAAAAAAAAAGTATGTGATGGGAGGGATAGATGAAAAGAGAATGACAAAATATTGATAATTATTACAGCTGAATACTGGGAAAATTATTCCTTCTCTTTCAGTATAAAGTTGAAAATTTTTTCCCAATAAAAAGTTTAAAAAAAAGAAGCCCCAGGAGGGCAGAAGTTTTAGTCTGTTTCTGTCACTGCTATATCGTCAGTACCTAGAACAGTATCTGGCACATAGTAAAAATTTAATAAATATTTGTAGATTGAATGGGACTGGTTCTTTAAGATTTCAGCCTCAGTAAAGATAGATTATTATGTCTAAGGAATTTAGAAATCACAGAAGTTGCCTTTGTCTCACATGCATGCATGCATTCTAAAGTGGGAGGCATTCAAACACCGATAAAGCCACATCAAGCTGTCTTTCTAGCAGCTGTTTACAAAACAAATACAGTTTCATCCCTGTTCACTGTAAATCATCAGCTGCTTTAATAGCATCTTGATTAGGGGTTGAAAGAATGTCAGGCCCACTGGAGCTTCCTGAGAGTAGGTAGAGAGCAGCTTGCACCTTGTCGACAACGGATCAAATGACTCACCTAACAAAGAAAGCCATTGACAGACCAATTAGCTGGTACTGAGTCATGAGAAAGTCTCCGTTGTGACAAAAACAGCATTGATAATAAGATCAGTTCTGACATTCCATATCAAACCACGTTTGCACCAGCAGGGAGCAATTAAAGTAAAAATAAATGTAAATTGCTTTTTTAGATTCACGTGGGGTTCAACCCAAGAAGAAGTTATAGTTTATCTTTTCAAAACCCATCAAAAGATATCATCAACATCTTTATCATTATCAAGATAATCACACCACAATGTGCTACTTAAAGGCAACCAAATAGCATATTGGTCCATTAAGTCACCAGAAAAATACACTGAGTGCCTCCTACCTGAAGGGCAGTATGGAGGCTACCACAGCATAAGATTCACTCCTTGTTTTGCAGTAAAGGAGGGAGAGTGAGCAACCTGGATTCAGTCCCTACCTTTGGAACCCTAGCAAATTACTTAACCTCTCTGAGCCTTAGTTTGCTTCTTTGTAAAATGAGATAAAGTATGCTTGCCTCCACGTGATGCCATGAGCACAAGGCCTGATGCAGAGTGAGTGCTCAAAAAATAACTGGTTGAAAACTCTTAGCATGTGGTCATAAGACACAAGCACGAGAAAAGAATATCAACCGCCTGCCAAAGAAACAGTGTCAGTGGACAAGGGATTTCCCCAGAGAGAGCACAATGCAGGATGAGGTGGTCTGGAAAAGCTTCAAAGAAGAGATATATCTATATATTTCTTAAAATTTTTATTGGAGTATAGTTGATTTGCAATGTTGTGTTAGTTTCAGGTGTACAGCAAAGTGAATCAGTTATACATACACATATATCCACTCTTTTTTAGATTCCTTTCCCATGTAGGCCATTACAGAGTATTGAGTAGAGTTCCCTATGCTATACAGTAGGTCCTTATTAGTTATCTGTTTTATATATAGTAGTGTGTATATGTTGATCTCAATCTCCCAATTTATCCTTCCTCCCCTCTTACCCCCTGGTAACCATAAGTTTGTTTTCTACATCAGTAACTCTGTTTTGTAGATACGTTCATTTGTACCCTTTTTTTAAGATTCCACATATAAGTGATATCATATGATATTTGTCTTTCTCTGTCTGACTTACTTCACAAGGAAGAGAGATATTTTGAGCGAAGTCGGGAGGACAATGAGAGCCAGTGATATAAATGAGGAGCTAGCATTGACCAAATGCTTAGTGTATGCTGAACGTTATTCTAAGCACTATCATGAATTATTGTACCCCTGAAGGAGAAATATCATTTTAGTTTCATTTTCTAGTTGGAGAAATCAAGGCATTGAGTAGTTAGGTAACTTGCCCAAGATCACGTAGTTAGTAGCAGAGGCAGGATTTGAACCAAGGCAGTCTAGTGCAAGAGAGTAAATATTTAACCATGACACTTTGCAAGAGAAAGGCTTGGAGGCAGAAAAACTAAATGTAAACTTGGAGGTTAGTAAAGAATCTAGCTGGAGTAGAGTCTATGATGCCTCGTGGTTGGAGATGAGCTGGGAAGGCAGGTTGGGGCTAGACCAAGACTGGTTTCCAATGTCACACTAACAGGCTGAGAGACAATCTTATTGGGATGAGGAAAAGCCACAGAGTTTCAAACAAGGGAAAAACGAAGGAATCTGTCAGCACTCTTCAAAATGGAAATCCCGCCTAACTTTATGCCTCATATCTGGTATACTCTCTTAATAAAAAGTCTGAAACAAAAGTATATTTTAAAATTCAAGCATTTCGAAGTGAAATTTAGCACCTAAAAATAGTTACCTTGAGAATCTTAGCCTTTATCAATTCAATTTCAATGGATTTTTTAAAATAGCAAATGATTTTTGTAAATGATTTCTCCACAGACAGCTTAGTTGTCATATTTAACATGTGCTCAGTAATGACCTGCATTCAAAATGAAGTTAAGACAAGTTTTACAGATGCCCTTATGGGATGGAAACCTACTCTTTTTGCCTTTCCCATCACATTTCATCAACCACTTTACTTTGCAGCATAACCGTAACACCCACATATCATCACTTTAACCACTTGTCTATTACATAGTAATGTAATAATATAGTAGTCTTTTGGATATCTGCCCATTGCACAAAAACACAGTCCCAGCAAAAAAAAAAAAAAAAACACACACCAGCCACTTGACTCTCTTGGGTGCTGTCCGCCAATAAGGTGCTGAGGTGCCTGCTGCTCACCACATGACACTCCACTCCTCTTGGCACCGTGGTTTCTGTTTCTCCAGCCTCACCCATGCCCTAACTCAGAATTCAAAGCAGGGAGTCTCAAGGTTCAGCTTGTCAAGTGAGACACCACACACCTACTAAGGAGCTGCATTTCACCAGTTTAGAGGCATTGTTACTAGTAACGATAGCCTAGCATCTTTGCAAGCAATGATCAGAGACATAATGGACGTTGTGTGCCTCTGCTGCTAAGGCTACTGGCCATGCTCAGATCTCTGATACATCTGAGACAGGGCACCTCCAAGCACACTGGTCCACACAGTCCTCAGCTCCTGCCATCCAAAGAGGCCCAAGAAAAGAAGTGTGGCATGTGAGGGGAATTCCTGGTCCTCATTTGTCAAGCATGCACTAAACAATTCTATGTATAATAAATGCCATTAGATACTGCCCTGTCCTTAGGGACCTTATAAGACTAACTGAGAGAAGGAAAAATTAAAATTCTCCAAAAAATGGGAAGCAGGTTAGAATCCTAGGCTTTGAAATCAGACATTTAGGGCTTGCCTGGAACTGAGAGGGCTCCCGGGATGTGGCACTTTCAGTTTTAAAGCCAGAACAGTGCCAGGGTTACCAGAACAAGTTGCTCACCCTACAGACAAATGAAAGTTCGAGTTTAACCACCCTTGGGACCTTAACAAATAAAATAACCTCTCAAAGACTCAGATTCCTCATTTATAAAATGAGTATCAGAGTAGTACCTACTGTATCACATATTTCTTCTAAGAATTCAATAAGCTATTGTATAAAAAGAACTAAGCACAGTGCCTAATATTGAATAATTTATCAATGTTTTAATTCTGTATATACAATCAATAATACAAGATAGCATATAATGAAAAACTGAATTAGATGTTTGTGGAACTAAAAACAGGTGGGATAAGAGATAATTGGATTGTTAAGAAAAAGTTCCATAGTGGTAGAGTCGATAGATAAAATATAGATTGCCCAATTCAATTTGAATTTCAGAAAAACAAGTAATTTTTTAGTATAAGTATATACTGTACTTTAAAAAATTATTTGTTATTTATCCGAAATTTGAATTTAACGGGCTATCTGGGTATTTTATTTGCTTAAAATGGCAACCCTACATAGAGGAGGCAGAAATTAATTTGTTCTTTCGAGGAAGAAGGAAGAAAAAATGCCAGGTAGAGGGATACACATGAGCAGCAGTGGACCAAAGACAGGAGCAATAGATGTGATGGTCCTGTAAGGTTTTAGAGCAAACACCTTGAGACCCAGCCTAAAGAGCCTAGATTTGATCCAGAACATACAGCAGAGTTAGAGGTAAGGTGTTGGGGTCCTGGGATAAGGTGAGAACCAAAAGCAAGAGATGCTTCGCAGAAAGAATGAATGAGACTTTATTAGGGAAAAGAATGAATTCAATATTTTGAACCCGAGTCACTATGAGAGGGACTATATAGCCGAGGAGATCAAGTATGTGGCTACCCTTATAGTCAGGTGGTGACCTGAACTCAGCTGGTGGCAGCAGGAATGGGGAACGAAAAGAATTGGATGCAGAGAGATATTATGAAGGAAGGCAATGTCTGTGGAGAAGGCAGTAACTAAAATTCTAATGTGAATGTGTACTTTCACTATGAAAACCTTCTTGAATCCCTGCAGGGTCATCATTGGTGACTTGAATAAGGGATTATGTGTAATTCTAGAGAGGCCTCTTGAGGTAAGTTAACTCAGGGGGAAAGAAAGGGAGGGAGGTGCATTTAATGCCCTCTTTGCTCTTCCTTTAGTAGTAAGAAGAGATTAAAGCTACGGGATTCGTGCATTTCCCTCCTTGCTTTCCCCCCTCTCCGGAGACCCCACAGGGTTCTCCTTCCCACCAGAAATGACAGAGCCCTTCAGAGATTGAGTTCAATGCAGCCAGGCACTGGGGCCTGGGGAACTCAGTTAATAATCCGCCTGCCAATGCAGGGGACACGGGTTTGATCCCTGGTCCGGGAAGATCCCACATGCAGAGGAGCAACTAAGCCCATGTGCCACAACTACTAAAGCCCATTTGCCTAGAGCCTATGCTCTGCAACAAGAGAAACCACCACAATGAGAAGCCCAGGCACCACAATGAAGAGTAGTCCCTGCTTGCCACAGCTAGAGAAAGCCTGTGCGCAGCAAAGACCCAACGCAGCCAAAAATAAATAAATATATAAATAAATAAATAAATAATAAATCTCAAAATATATATATATACATACATACACACACACACATACAGATGGCAAGTAAGCACATGAAAAGGTGTTCGACATTGTAATCTCTTACGGAATTGTAAATAAAAACAAGATACCACTGCAAATCTATTAGAATGGCTAAAATCCTAAACGCTGACAATACCAAATTCTGGCAAGAATTTGGAACAACTGGAACTCTCATTCATTGCTGGTGGGATTGAAAAATAGTATAGCCACTTTGAAACAGTTTGGCAGTTTCTTACAAAGGTAAATATAGTCTTACCACACGATCCAGCACTCTCACTCCTAGGTGCTTTCCCAAGTGATTTGAAAACATATGTCCGTACAAAACATGCACATATATGTTTATAGCAGCTTTATTCATAATGAGAAAGAATTGGAAACAACTAAGACACCCTTCAGTGAGTGAATGGATAAACAAATTGTGGTACATCTATACATGGAATAATATTCAACAATGAAATGTAATGAGCTATTAAGCCATGAAAAGACTTAGGCGAATCTTAAATATATATTGTTAAGTGAAAGAAGCCAGTCTGAAAAAGCTACATACTATATGAGTCCAACTATTTGACATTCTGGAAAAGACAAAACAGGCGACAATAAAAAGATTATTGGTTGCCAGGGGCTGGGGAGGGAGGGAAGAAAGGACAAATAGATGAAGCATGGGGATTTTTAAGGGCAGTGAAATTATTTTTTATGATATTATAATGGTGAATACAGAGCATTATGCATTTGTGAAAACTCATAGGCTGTACAACACAAAGAATGAACTCTAATGTAAACTATGGACTTTAGTTAAAAATAATGTGTCGATACTGGCTTATCAGTTGTAAAAAGGAAAAAAATAAAAGGTGGATTGTGAAGCATTTTTAATGCTCCATTCAGGTTTTTAGCACTGAACTAACTTTCTGCCTTTTTGATGCTATGAGGTAGGAAAGGATGCATTTCTGTAAAACGTGTCTAAATTGCCTCATAGTGTATGTCCAATTACTGAAACCCAGGTTAATTTGTCTAAAATAATAGTATGCAGGGAATTCCCTGGCAGTTCACTGGTTAGGACTCTGTGATTCCTTTGCAGGGGGCACAGGTTCAGTCTCTCGTCTGGTTGGGAAACTAAGATCCCACAAGCCTCAAGGCGTGGCCAAAAATAAATAAATAAACTTTTTAAATACAATCAAATAATCGTATGCTTTGTCCAGGATGCTCACCTGTGCCTAAGCAGAAATGAGATTTTACTTGAGGCCTAGGTGGGCACAAGATTCATTTTATGATGAAACTTACCCAAATCGTGTCACGGTCTTCTCAATGTCACCCAGAAAATTTTCTCAATTTCTCATGGGTCTTCCTCAGCAAGAGCGTGAATTGTTTCGGGTGCTGGTTGGGAGTGTATGGAAATAGGTGTTTTCATAATGGGCTCCCTTGGGCCCATATGCAGATCCCAATTAGAGAAAGCCCCGGTGGTGGTGGCAGATTTTGACTTGCCTCCCTGGGGGTGGAGTCCTCCTTTGAGGACACCAGCCTGCCCTATGGGCAGCGAATACACAATAATGACACTGCCTGTGGTGCTACGGATACCAGATTTAAAGGGCCAGAGGCCATTAGCTATGACCCTTAACCTACCTCTTAGGCTCCAGCAGCAATGGCAGAGGAGGAAGAACCCTTAATGGGGCCTGGCCCTTCACTTCAGAGCAAGGGAGATTTTGGAGATGGGAGAACCAATACCCGGACTCGTTCTTCTCCCCACTCCAAGATCCTGCCAGTGCCTCTTGAAGAAGGGAGCCCTAGCACCCTTCCCCCATTCCGTCCCCCGCCCCCACCCCCCAGGGCACCAAAGCTTGGCACTGGGTCTAGAAGAGGCAAACAGAAGATATTCAGAACAACCCGTAATTTCATACTTCCCCCTTTTAGAATCGTAGGGTTATAATCTGGACTGAACCTCCTCAGAACTTCAAAAAATGTACCTGTTTCACCAACAAGGGTTAGCTCTGCTTTCTAGTATAAAGAGAACATTTTGAACAGAAATTTGAATAGATTTTGTCACGATTTCTGATGATAAGACATTGTGTTGACTTTTTGCGCTGCAGCCACGGATAGGCAATAACTTGGAAGAGCAGCCCGTAATGATTCTGTGGTCTATTCTTGAGATTTTAAATGACACCTGGCTGCCTGTAATGATTGGAGCCAGTACAAATTTCACAGTCACTCACTCAAAGGTGCAAAAATGTAATTTTCTCTATTCTCCTGTAATTGAGTGTAATTTCTGCCCTGAGCCTCCATTCTGCCTCAAAGCAGAGAAAATCTAATCTAGTCACTCTCAGATAAATTCATTTGAATTCAGTCACTTCTTAGGCAATTGACGTTCATAAGTCAGTCACAATGAAGTTGAAAATGTCTTCTCTTTTATCCTCCCTGCCCCCTTCTCTCCCCTGGAACTGATCTCAGCTCTCAAGGGCTTACCCTAGGAGCCCACTTCTTGGTCTTAATCTGTATTGTCTGGCTCTGGGTGTAGCAGATGCTGCATGTTCCCTTGGGTGGTCTGTGGAACACAAGGAGGTTCCCATTGGTTCTCTCCATTAAGAAGACAGCTCCCCAAGGGGGGAAAGCCGGAGGTGGGAGGTTGGGGTGGGATGAATCAGGAGAGTGGGATTGCCATATATACATTACTAATAAGAAAAAAATATCAAATTGTACGCTTTAAATATATGCAGTTTATTGTACGTCAATTATATCTCAATAAAAGTCCTTTAAAAAAAAAAGCTCCATCCTCAACTAGTTTTCATACCTTATTCTGGGCCAATGCCCTGGCTCTCTTGCTTTCTCGCTATATTTGCTCTACATGGAAGCCTTCAGGACAATGCAGGTGTCTTCTTATGCCTCTGACTTGTGGGAGACTGGGTCGGGCAAGACTTCCATCCTCTTGTACCTAGATATGCCACACCACCATTCCTACTGTGCCACATCAAGATGACCTGAGGCACTTCTCCTCAAGCCTGGCTGGCTTGTACTCTCCCCAGTCTCAAGCTGTGGTCCAGGAAAGGGGTACAAGCACCTCTTCTCTCAGGACCCTCCAGATGAGGCCTTGAGATGCACTGAAGAAATCTGATGTGTATAAGGAAAGGGAAAAGCATATCCATTGACACGACACATCCCAGTCTGCCACAGTATTGTCTGGTTTATTTCCATTTACTATTTTACCTTGTAAGGTACAACTAATAGTAATTAGATTAACTTTATTTCATGACTAAAATTGACCGGAAGAGATTTCTAAACAAGATTGTTTCAAAAATATTTTGGGGGAAATGGCTACTTGTTGAAATACATGTTTATGGCTGCCCCAGCACTCCACCACCCCAAATCCCCATTTCCCCACTTCTGACTACTTATTTAAATATGTAAATTACTGAAGGGCAGTAATCAAATTAGTCTCCTTACTTAATAATCACACTTCTTATCCTCATAAGCCTCAAAGCTCATCTCTCACTAAGTGCTCACATACACATTTTCAAGTCATCCCATTGGTTTGCCATTTTGAGGCCCCAAAGAACTTAGTATCATTTGTCAGCCGGTTCACTTCCATTTTGAGAATTCTTTAAAATATTAAAACTGGTCCCAGACATCCCTATGAGAGGCCATAAGTTACAGTCATCTGTCTTGCAATGTGTCTGTTATTAGCTGTTTCAGAGGCAAGGCTCAATCTAGTCAAGCCATGTCCTCCCATTTCACAGGGATTCAACTATAAAAATAACTTCCTAAGAATAATAACAACAATAATACTAACTTCTGAATATGAATTTGTCCCCATATTTCACAAAGTGTAGATTTAACACTTCTAAACATGACAACAAAGATAGAAATTATAAAGAAAAAGACTGAGTTGATCATGTGAAATGAAAACTCCTGTACCCCCAAAAATACCATAAACAAAATTAAAAGGCAAAAAGAAATAAAAAAAACAAACTACTGGCAATATGGCAACTTATATGACCAGTCAAAATGTTAATACTTTGAAAATTAACTAAATAAAGATAAACACCTCATTTTTAAAAAAAATGAACAAGATGCATAAGTAATCCCTGAAAGAAAATATGCAAATTGCCAACAAAGTATATAATTTTTAAAATACACCAACTCTTTAATAAACTCATAAATGTAATTAAAATGAGATGCTATTTTTCCTCTTTAAGATCAGCAGATTTTTTTTAAAGGATAACATCCAATGCTGGCAAATTTGCAGTAAAGTAGACATGTAGTCACACTGCTGCTGAGAATGTAGACTGTAAAATATTTCTGGAGAATAATTTCACAATTTGTACCAAAAACCTTAAAAATATTTATATTCAGAGGAAGCATAACTCCTTTCTCCCAAAGCGGCTGCTCAGAGTACTTCCAAAGAGTAGAGAAAGTTGGGGGGAATAACTTTACAGCTGAGCAACCTAACACACACTGTGTCAGCCAGGTCAACACCAACATCATAATCATCAACATCAAGGTCAACATCAACAGTCGTAAATCACGTTGACAGTACATACTTGATATGATCATAAGAATGGCATGTTGCCTCTGTGATCTTCCTCTCAAAACTCCACAGCCCCAATCTAATTATGAGAAAAATATCAGACAGAACCCAACTGAGGGACATCCTACAATGTGACCAGGACTTCTCAAAACTGTCAAGGTCACCAAAAACAAGGCAAGTCTGAGAAACTGTCATAGCCAGGTGGAGCCTTACGAAGTCGTGATGACTAAATGTGATATAGTGTTCTGGACAGGATCCTGAAACAGAAAAATGACATCAGGTAAAAACTAAGGAAATCTGAATAAAGTATGGAATTCAGCTAATAATCATGTATCAATATTGATTCATTAATTGTGACAAATGTATCACACTAAAATGAGAGGCTAGCAAGAGAGGAAGCTGGGTGGGGAAGGGGCAAGACATGGGAACTCTGCTCAATTTTTTGGTAAACTTAAAACTGTTCTAAAAAAATAAAGTAAATTAATTTTTTTTTAATTTGCATTCTTTGCCCAAGCAATTCCACATCTCAGAATTTATCCTGAGAAAATAATCACAAATGTGAGCAAAGACTTATCTACAAGGACATTTCAAGACTATTTAAATAGAAATAACCTAAATGATTAATAATAAGAGTCTGGTCAAAGAAACTATCATTGTTCTACTTGATGGAATATTGTGTAGCCATTAAAAATGTTGTAAAGCATATTTGATGATACATATATGAATTTGTGATATAGTAAGAGATAAGCTAGGTTCCAAATTGTAGGTACAGTAGAACCTGTCTTTATTGAAACAGGATAGATAGATGATAGATAGAGAGATGATAGATAGATAGATAGATAGATAGATAGATAGATAGATAGATAGATAGATTAGATCGATAGATATAGATAGATTATAGATAGATGATAGATGACAGATAGGTAGATGATTGATAGATAAATGACTAGATAAATGACTCATTTTTGTTTCCCTTTAAGCTTATCTGTATTTTCTACATGTTTACTTTGCATGTATTTCTCTTTTATTGTGATAAAATGCACATAATATTTACTGTTTTGACCACTTTAAAGTGTACTATTCAGGATTCACTACCTTCACAAAGTTATGCAACATCACTACTACCTATTTCCAGAAACTTTTCATCACCACGAAAGGAAACCCTTTACCCATTAAGCAGTCACTCCCATTCTCCCATCACCTCAGCCCCTGACAACCATTAATCTGCTTTCTGTTTCTATGGATTTGCCGGTTCTGGCTATTTCATGTAAATGGAATCACATGTGACCTTTTATATCTAGCTTCTTTCACTTAGCATGTTTAAGGTTCAACCATGTTATAGCTTTATCAATACTTGACTCTTTTAATGGCTGAATAAAATTCCATTGTATGCGTATATCACTTTTTGTCTATCCCTTCATCAGCTGATGGACAATTGAGTTCTTCCCATCTTTATCTAAGTGATATAGTGCTACGGTGAACAGTGAGTAGTGCTGCTCTGAATATTCATATACAAGTTTCTGTTTAAACATATTGGTTCTATGATAAATAAAAATACGCCATTCTTTAAAAATAATATCTCTTTTAGTCTTTTCAGGCTGCCGTAACAATCTACCGTAGACTGGGTGGCTTTAACAACAGAAATTTATTTTTTCACAGTTCTGGAGACTAGAAGTCCAAGATCAAAGTTCCAGCTGATGGAGTTCAGGTATTTTAATCAGCACCTGCCTTGGTTGTTCTTCAGAGTCAGCCTTGGGTAATTAACCTCCCTTAAACAGTATTATAAATTCTTGGCAGTTTGAGGGGAGGCTATTTTTGTCTTGGTAATCCTAAATTTGTAAAAAGGAATGCATCCAATAAAGTTCTGAGTGAGCAGGAATGAAATTTCCCAGTTAAATTTATAAGCGGGGGTTGGTATTCCACCCCCTAGTCAGCACAGACAAGCCCTTCTTATAGATTAAATGTTAGAAAAGGAACTGAATCTGCTATCTGCTCTTCAATCCAAGGGCAACTTTGTTGAACTCTCAGAAAATGTTACAGTATTTAAATATAAGGGAAAATGCAGAGTTGGCTATGATGTTACAAAGACTCTTAGCTAGTCTCTCTCTTCTTGCTTTGCAAACCCTGGGAAGTTGTGAGACTCAGCTCTCACCCACATTCCACCACGAATTCACATCATCACCCGAAGCCTTTCCCCAAATGTGACACATACACAAAACCAAAAATAACAAGACTAAAGAGTCTATTTTGAGAAGTTGGTACAACTAACAACCAAGATCCTTCCAAAGCCCAGGTTACATATGTTTAAAAGTAAATATACAAGTACACAATGAGTCAAGAAATTAGATTCTGCTGTTATTTCCCTACTAGGAATCAGCAAGTGGTCCCACAGTTTATACGAATGTTAAAACAAGTTTTCCCTGGGTCCTTCTGACAACATGTGAGCAATGATCTAACAGTTTGGGAAGAATTCTCCATTAATTCCTCCCCTGTGTGCTGTGTTCTGACTCCAAGGCCAGAAGCCCTTCCCCTGCACCATCTTATCTTCCCCATGTTACAGGCACAGAGACTGAGACCTAGAGGTCAAAGGCAATGAGCTAGGGATTTTTCTTGGGCCTGGGGGATGGAAGAAAGGGCAGAATTGAAGAAAGGGAAGGACTCCATTCAGCCAGTGAATCAGGGAATTTTCAGGGCACAGCCTTCTTTACAACCACCTCAGTGACCAGCTCTCAGAAAAATTAGGCTTGGTTTAATCTTTCCTCTCTTCCTTGTGCGGGGTCTTGACTAATAATAACGTTAAATTCTATTGATGGGTGTTCAGCTTTACGATCTGCTCCTCCTTGCAGCCTGAGCTACATGTGGTATGATTAATGAAGGTATGTAGTGGTCCTAACAGAGCCCAGTTCACTCGTGACAGTAAATATCACCATCATAGTCATCATCATCTCTAAGTCAATAAGATTTTTCATATTTTACCTTAGTTTTATTTATGTGCATGAATTGCCTTCAAGGAAAAGCAATAAAATCTTGTTTCAATTTTAAAAATATTGTGATAACTATTGCATTAAGAAAGTTGGAAGAGCATGAAGATATTGTAGAATCTGATTGATGTCTGTACTATTTGAGCTGAAATCAGATCAACAAATCTGGACCGGGGGGGAGGCAGTGGGGAGGAGGGAGAATTCATGTTACAGGGTTTGAGATTTGGGTTCCCCTAATGATCACTTGTAAGGAAGGGATGGCAACCAGACTTCTGCATTATTGCTCTGAAGGAAAATACCTTGTTTCCTGGTAAGGCCAAAGTGTTGCAGAACCACATTCTTAACGATAAGCTTGTTAGAGTCTGGAGGAGCTCCACCACCAACCGTGACCGGAGACCTGCAGCTCTGCCCAGTGGCCAGTGGCAGGCACCACCCCCCCCACACACACACACAGCCTCACGGTGAGGTCAGTGTCCCAGCAGCCAACAGGACCACCAAGGCCACGGGCAGCAGAGCCCAGGCCATGGATGCCCCTGAGACCCAGGGGAGGCAGACTGGGAAGGTGGGGCTCAAGGCCCCGCTTCCCAGAACCCAGTCCCTGAGCAGCGCCCCCAGGAAGGGCAGCAGACCCCAGACCCCAGAAGGGAGAAACCTGCCACAGGCTCGATCACAGTAGGTGGGCAGGGTGGACGGCAGCCCCCAGAAGCTCTACAGTCTGAGCATTGCCAGCTCAGGGCCAAACCCGCCCTGGACGAGAAGACCCCCGAGGGCCTGCAGCGAGAGGGACCTTGGAAATCATCTATGAAACAGCACAGGGATTGTGACAGCCCAGAGTTGGGCACAAGTTAAGTCCCAAAAGATGTTTACTAAATCCCCTTACAAGGTATTTTACAGGAAAGCCCAATATATTAAACAGAGAAAAGTGGAGGTGTTCAGTTAAAGCTGAGGTGTCCCTCATACCCCTCATAGGTTCCTGAGAGCAGAGTTTGAAAATCATCAACACACTTCAACCCTCTCAAATCCCCTCACTTTTTTTACGGTAACTTTTTAAAAAAATAAATAAATAAATAAATAAATAATTTATTTTTGGCTGCGTTGGGTCTTCATTGCTACGCGCGGGCTTTCTCTAGCTGCAGTGAGTAGGGGCTACTCTTTGCAGTCTGTGGACTTCTAATTGTGGTGGTTTCTCTTGTTGAGTGAGGGCTTCAGTAGTTGTAGCACGCAAGCTCAGTAGTTGAGGTGCACGGGCTTAGTTGCTCAGCAGCATGTGGGATCTTCCTGGACCAGGGATCGAACCCATGTCCCCTGCATTGGCAGGTGGATTCCTAACCACTGCACCACCAGGAAAGTCCCAACTCCCTCATTTTGAGCCTCACAGCAAACAGCCTGAGACAGTGGAAAGATCGGGAGTCTGAGAGTCAGCCAGACCTGAGGTTTAAGTCCGGCTTCACCACTTCATTAAAATGTTTGTCTCTGCCACAGACACTGGCTTCTCAAATATATCCTGTATATTTGGTCAGCCTTTTCTCCTTCCACCTATCCACAGGGTGGGTGTGTGGGGTTATATCTATATGCAAATGCAAATCTGTGAAGGATTTCACTCTGAGAAACATCTGTGTCAAGAAAGAAGCGTTAGCAAATTCATGAATTGTGTTTTGTTTTATACTGGGTTGGTCAAAAAGATCATTCGAGTTTTTCCATATGATGTTATGGGAAAACCCGAACGAACTTTTTGGCCAACCCAATACACATAGACTCGTTGCTATTTATTTTTTTGTTAAAGTAAGAGGTGTTGCCTTGATTATGTACATCTTTGCTTTTTCCTTAAGTGTGATGAACACTGTAATATGGAAAATGTCTATAATATGTTTAGGTTAATGAGGATAATACAATGGCATGATGATTAGCAGCTAGGTAAAATATATGTACAAATAGAAGAGTGGAAAGTAATGATAAAAATTACAATCTATGTAAAATGCAAACATATTTATGAAATGCAAACATTTTTGCTGAAATCAACATCACTTACTTTAAAATATCTCTGGAAATAGAAATCTACTTTACCAGTTAGAGACTTTAATTGATAGTTAATATAAAGCCATTTAACATATCCAGTTTCCTGGCCCCAACCATCACTATGGCTGGCAAGAGCCCTGGGAGGTGAGCCAGCTGAGGGCCAGAGACCCAGGAGTCTGGGCTGAGGGCAGGGGTGTTGGAGCTTGGGGCTTTCTGTAGGATCTAGATTTCAGGGCTAAGATTTATCTGAAGGTCTCCACCCGAAGACATAATTTAAACCAATGACCACCAGCCAAGTCATCAATCCAAATGTCCTCATCAGAGACAGAGACAGTTTGGAAGGACAACCTGGAGGACTTCTTTGGACTGCAGAGCAAATCCAGCGTTGCTTCTCACAGATTCCAGCAGCCCTTTCTCTGCGGGGGCCAGATCTGAGCAAGTGACTGAAAAATCCAACATGCGTCGAACTGCCAAGCCCAAGAGAAGCTTGGAATAACAGCTGTCTTACCCCCTTAAATGTAGTAAATATAATACAGCCTTTGGAGTCAGAGAGACAAGGGTTCAAATCCCAGATCAGCTGCATGCTCATTATGTGATTTGAGCAAATGATCTAAACTTTTCAGCCTCAGTGTCCTTACCTGGAAATGTGAGTGTGGCAGAGGGGACCCCTGGGGCACTAAAATTGGGGCTCCCCTCCATGGCATTGAGACGCTGCTGGAAAGTAGCTGTCCTGCCAGGGACTGATTACATTTCCCAGCACATTTCACCTAAGCTGGGCCATATTGCAAGTCCTGGACATGAAAATGTGAGCAGGAATGACGGCTGTGTCAAAGAGGTTAAGTATCCAGTATGCCTTCCCCATACTCGTCCCCTCTTGCCCTGGAAGTCATGCATTGAAGCTATCAACATTTCAAAATGCAGGGGCCTAGATCCCTGAGTCACCCCTTGGAGGAAGATGGGAAAACATTCAGATGTCTTTCTGAAGTCTTGAAAATGTAACAGGAAACATGGCCAAAAGTAATTAAAGGATGTGGGCCAAGCAACTGGGTGCAGGATTTCCTGCTTGAGCAACGGAGGAGCTAAGGGTGCGGACTTAGGAATGCCGGCTCAGCGCAAGTTAGAATGCTGCTTGCGCACGCACTGATGTCCTCCTGCTGTTCTTGTAAAAGACCATTGCCCCAAATCATGTGAGGCCCTTTGTACAAAAAGATGTACAAAAAGAAGTTTGGTTACTTCAAAGAAAACATTGATTGTGGGACAGAACTGGGAGTATGAGAACTTTATGCTATCTTACTTCCTGAATGCAGAGAGCTCAATAAAAGCAACGTGGGGGACTTCCTAGGTGGTGCAGTGAGTAAGAATCTGCCTGCCAATGCAGGGTACATGGGTTCGATGCCTGCCCTGGGAGGATACCACGTGCTGCACAGCAACTGGGCCCGTGCACCACAGTTAATGAGCCTGTGCTCTGGAGCCCGTGAGCCACAACTATTGAGCCCATGTGCCGCAACTGCTGCAGCCCATGCGCCTGGAGCCCGTGCTCTGCAACAGGAGAGGTCACTGCAATGAGAAGCCTGCACACCACAATGAAGTAGCCCCTGCTCGCCACAACTAGAGAGGGCCCGTGTGCAGCAACGAAGACCCAACACAGCCAATAAATAAATAAATTTATAAAAGCAACGTGGGATGAATCAGCGGGGCTCTTGATCCTAGAGGTCTTGAGTCCCCTGGTCCCATCTTTCTCTTAAATCTGTCTTTGTGTTTCTTTAAGCTTGCAGCACCCGTCATTCACTCCGAGTCACCGAGCTGGTCTCGGCAGAGGAGAGCTGTTTAAGACAGCAACCCAACTAAGAACTTCTACCTTGACATTGGGTAAATAAATAGCTCATGTGTTGAGACTGAGATTTGGGGGATACTTGTTACAGTAGTTAGCATACATGATAGTAAATATCTAATTTATAGGTAAGAATTTAATCTAGGGACTTCCCCGGTGGCACAGTGGTTAAGAATCCACCTGCCAATGCAGGGGACACAGGTTCAATCCCTGGGCCGGGAAGATCACACATGCCACGGAGCAACTAAGCCCGTGTGCCACAACTATAGAGCTTGTGCTCTAGAACCCGTGAGCCACAACTATTGAGCCTGTGTGCTGCAACTACTGAAGCCCGTGCACCTAGAGCCCATGCTCCACAACAAGAGAGGCCACTGAGATGAGAAGCCCAAACACCAAAATGAAGAGTAGCTTCTACTCTCCACAACCACAGAAAGCCCGTGTGCAACAACGAAGACCCAACACAGCCAATAAATAAATAAATAAATAGTAATTAACTAATTTTAAAAAATAAAAATAACTAAATTTAAAAATAAAATAAAATAAAAGAATTTAATGTATTTTAATAAAACAGGTTCTCTTATCATGAAATAAACAAACAACAACAATGACAAAAACAACAACCACACACAGAAAACAAAACTAGATAAATTTTTGCCAAATTTGGAGAGTACATTTAAGATACTTTCATGCCAAATGTAAGCTACATAATATAGATGAAACTTATTTTGGTGACTCCTCAGAGGCAACACAAGGAGTTAAATAGTCAACCCCCAGAGGGACAATGAGAGGCCTGTGTGACTCAGACAGTAAGATATACAGAATAAGAATTGTGAAAAGAAAACTGGGGTTTCTAATATGATCACCAAACCAGAAGCCACTTAGAGCAGACACCTGAATGTCCTGTGCTGGTTTCTGTAGAATTGCCTGTCACATGAGCAACTCTGGATGGATTGTTCCAAGGTCCAGAACAGTAGCCAGATTAGTTTTTTAATGATGCTTAGTGGTTCTCCTCAGCAAAGCAGGAGAGGCAAGCCAGTGAAACGGTTTATGTAAAGTGCCTAACACAGTGTCTGGGACACAGCCACAAGCCCCCTTTTCCTGCCAGCTCACCACAGTAGTTGCTTGCTTACTGCCTGTTCCTCTCACATCTGGAGCAGGGAATTGTGTTGCAAAGAGCGTCACTTCAGATCTGAAGGACAACTATGCCCTAGGCTTGGCTAGTGGGAAATTTTTCTTAGTTTTGAAGGTTCGGGAGAGCTCACTGGTGATGCTGCCACAGCTTGAGAAATAAGGTGTTTTTTCAGATTGCTTAAATGACTTTCAGTCTTGGCTCAAAATCAATGCCACATGAGAATCATCTTTTGCTGACCAATTAGTTCAGGGCCACATGAAAAAAAAATGGGATGGAATTTATTTAACATGTTTTGAGGGGTTTTGGAGGGGGGTTTCTTTGGGTTTTTTTTTTTTTTTTTGGCTGTGTTGGGTCTTCTTGCCACACACAGGTTTTCTCTCGTTGTGGCAATTAGGGGCTGCTCTTCGTTGCAGTGCGCAGGCTTCTCATTGTTGTGGCTTCTCTTGTTGTGGAGCACGGGCTCTAGGTGGGCTTCAGTAGTTGCAGCACGTGGGCTCAGTAGTTGTGGCACATGGGCTTAGTTGCTCTGAGGCATGTGGGATCTTCCCAGACCAGGGATCAAACTCGTGTCCCCTGCATTGGCAGGTGGATTCTTAACCACTGCGCCACCAGGGAAGTCCTATTTAACATGTTGAAGGGCAAGGACAAGTCCTTAGTTAACTAATGTTTACTGTACATAGTTATGTTTTGGATGTCATGGTTTGATCTAGGATATGTCCAGATCTTAAAAAAAAAAATTTAGTGACCTTTTGAATGTGGGCCTTGTTTTTCTCTCCTTGAGTGTGAACTGTACTTATTGCTTGACTTCTAAAGAACAGAATGTGAAGAAAGTGAAGGTGTTTGGCACCTGAGATTAGGACAGAGTGGCTACCTCCTTGCTCTCTCTTGGACTTTTCACTCTGGGGGAAGCCAGCTGCCAAGCTGTGAGGACATTCAAGCAGCCCTATGGAGAGGTCCCCGTGATGAGGCACTGAGGCCTCCTGTTGGCAGTCACATGAATGAGCTACCTTGGAAGTACATCAACTAGTGCCAGTCAGCCCTTCAAAGGACTACAACCCAGGCTGATGTCTTGACTGCCACCTCCTGAAAGGTCCTTAGTCAGGACAATCCAGGAGGCTGCTCCCAGATCCCTGACCCACAGAAACAATGTTTCATAGTGAGATAATGTTTGCTGTTTTAAGCTGCTAAATTTGGGGGTTAGTTGTTAGCAAAAATGGACCACTAATATAGGAACCCTTTTCCAAGACCAAGAACATTATAGCTGGGACTCTCTTACACACAGAGTAAAGTATACAATACTCCATTTTTGTTAGGGGTGTGTGTGTGTGTATGTGTGTGTGTGTGTGTGTTTTAACACACATAAAGTACATAACTTACGTGTACAACCCAAGGAATTTTTACCTATGTATACACCCATGTAGCCACTACCCAGGTCAAGATATAGAACATTTCCAGTACTCTAAGAAATTCCCTCACGCCCAAATCCAGCTAATAACTCTCACCAGAGGTAGCTACTTCTCTGAGTTCTGAAACTATAGATTAGTTTTTCATGTTCCTGAACTTCCTGTAAATGGAATTATTCTGTGTATACTCTTTTATGTCTGGTTTCTTTCACTCGGCATAATAATTTTTATGTTGTTTCATATTTCAATAGATTGTTCTTTTTATTGCTGGGAAGTATTCCACTGCCAGATTTATTTATTTCCCTATCGACAGCCATTTGGATTGTTTCCAATTTGAGGCTATTATTAAGAAAGTTCATATGAATATTCTTGTGCCAGTTCCTTTTGCAGACCTAGGCATTCAGTACTCTTGGGTAAATCCTTAGGAGTAGAATTGATAGGTCACAAGGTGGGTGTATGTTTAACTGTTAAACAGTTTTCCAAAGTAGTTGGTCATTTCACATTCCCACTCAAAGTAATTTTTCTTTCTTTTTAATTTGAAGCAACACCAATTTGAAAAGAAAGAAAAACAAAAGTGAGTCAATGAAAAATAAGAGGCAATGAATAAAGAGCTTCCTAAATTATTCCTTGGAATAGTCAAGAAAACCAGTCTATAAGGCAAGGAGCTATCTGACAGCTGCTCCTCCAAGCAAGTACTTTTATTTTGATCATTGGTTTGGAAATGATTTCAGCCACTTAGATCAAAAGTTTTCACAAAGATGATTCAAGCCGGGACCCAAATCCCAAGAGGAGAAGAACTCACATAAAGAACACTTCAGATGAGTTTGCACTGTGTTAAGTGGAAGAGAGAAGAGTCTTCCCACATGGCGTGCTTGTTTACTGGGCCAGCCAGGCTGTGACAAATGAAACAACTTTTTGATGCCTAACAGTTTGCCTCCAGGCACTGAGTCAGCTTTGTGTTTCCCGTGAGTCCTGCTTCAAATAAACAGACCGGAGAACGTGATTAATTATGCGCTCTGGGGCATGGGGCTGTTATAGGCACGAGGGCTCCGCACTTAGCCTGGTAGCCAGTCTCCAGCTTGCTCCCAGCAGAAGAAGGATCCTTAAGTCCTAACACCCACAGTTTTATTTGAGTTGGTTGTACACGGCTCAGTAAGAGAAAATGAAGACTATAAAGCCAGAATATAACTCCATTCTCAGCAACTTCAAGAGATGCTCAATGCAATCTTTTTTCTATTAGGAAAAGTAAACATTGTCAATAAGCTAAAGATCCAAAAATATGGAATGGTTAAATCAATGCCTCTCTTCCTCCTGCAGTTGGTGGGAATTACTGTGTGATTAAGAACAGGGAAATGACACAATGAGGCCTTAGAAAAGTCCTGAGGCCTCAGAGTGCCAAGCAGAGGGCTATCTGCACTGACACAGAATGGCAAAAACCCGATCCGGGGCTCCAAGCCATCAGTAGGCAGTTATTTCCAGACAACACAGGAAAGGACTGGGGCTTGGTCCTGGACAAACTAGTGAATATTCTTGTGGCTTTTATTATTATAAGTGGCTTAGGTGCCAGGGGGGAAAGGAATAAGGAATTCTTTTTTTTTTTTTTCCTACCACTGGCTAGGCATTGCAACAAGCACTTACCTGCCATTAATTGACTTAATCCCCACAACAGCTCCATGAAGTAGGTACCACTATCCCCATTTCAAAGATGAGTTAAATAACTCCACAAGTTAAATAACTTTCCCCAGGAAAGTGAAATAACTTGTGGAAATTCCCCCAACAAAAAGGAGAAGGAGTCAGTATTTAAACTCAAGTCTCCTTACTCCAAACCTCTGCTCTAGACTTTACTGACAGCAAAGGAAGTTGAAAAGGAGATTTAAATGGGCAGCTGCTACCTTAGCCACGGGCAAGAGCACCAGCCTCAGACTGAGCAGAGACTGGGCTTAAAAAGGAAAATACATCTTTCCCTTTCCCTGGCTCTCCACTGCTCAGTTTTAGCTTATTTTCCTATGAGAAAGTTTTAATAAAAAGCTTTTTCCTGTGAGAGCACTGTCTCCCTGAGCCCCTATAGTCCACAGGGACCAGCCTTGAGCATTCTATGGTGGTGAGTTTTTCTGCTTTCTCCTCCAAGCCTCCCTGGATTCACTCTGGTGTACCTCAAAAGCTGGTACAAAAGTGTAAAGCAATTATATTCTAATAAAGAGCTTAAAAAAATAAAAAATAAAAAATAAATAAAGGAAAGCCACCTCACCTTCTTTATTCCCTGTCTTATTTAGAGACATTCTCCGGCACTAGAAAGTCGTCACATTTTTATAAGTCACACAGACAACAATATATCACTTCAGTTCCCATCTATTGTGTGTTTGGGGGTCTTCTGGATAGCAGCAGGTTGGAGCACACTTGGCTTGTTTGCCCTTATTAAACTGTGAAGGTCACTTCTCTGCCAGGATCCGTAATCAGCGAGCCCTCGCTCCCCTCCACAAATGTGTCTCTTCCAGAGCCTTTTGCAATTATGGCTCATTTCTCTAGGTTTCATATGGCAGGCGTCTGAACAGAATTAAAAGCATAAGCACGTGCAAAAATAATCCGCTTCCCAAAATAGTAAATGCTGAGAAGTTCTATATTAGAACACACTGTGAGTGCTGACTGGTTAGGGCCTGATTAACCTAATAGGCTTAAAGTTCCACTTGCCATGCACATCTGTCAGGACACCAGCAAAACGCAGGCCCGTAATCCATGAGACTGAAGTCCTTTAGAATTGCCCCGTTGCTCACTAGCAGCAGAGGGTTCAAGGCTTAGAACAACACCCAAACGGCAGCATCACTACTTCTGCACGATGGCGCCAAGGAAGTAAAGAAAGCTGATCCCACGTTAAGGATATTGCTCCTTGGACTTCAAAGGATTCTGGCCAGGAAGTCACCTGGATGGACGAGTAAGACTGCCTTCTGTTCCTGTTTTGAATACAGTTCTCTGAAAACTGTGAGGGCCGCAGGCGGGGGATGAGGACAAGCCGACATCATGGGATGTACACCCTCCCACAGTGACATTGTTCACAGCGTTGCTAGGAGTGGCATCCGGCTCTTTAAAAAGCCCAAAGCGATTCTGCCAGGACGTCCGGGGGCCAGTGAAAGGTGCTCCATCCCTTCGCTGGTTCAAAGCGCCACCTGCTATGACTCTGGAGGGGGCTTGTCCCAGGGACAGAGGCCAGCAGAAGAGCAGCCACGTCCCGGGTGGACCCAAACCGTGGCTGAAAGCCTTTGTCAGCTCACCAGAGAGCCCACTTCAGGCAAAAGGAAAGATATGGAAGGACTGATCCTAGACACCAAAACCTCCCCATCCCAGCTGCACAAATCACAAAGCTACATGCCTGCAGACATTCCGTTCAACAGACAGAGTTCCCATGGGTCACAAGGGGCGGCCTTTTCTGGGGAAGAGAGTGAAGAAAGTAATACCCAGGAGATTTCCAAATGGGAAAAGGGGCCAAAATGTCACAGGTCGGGCAAACAGGGCCATTACTGCCAAACCATCCTTCCTGCCCACGAGTCTGAAGACAAAGTGGACTTCCCCGAGCCCTTGGTGAAGGCCCACCAGCGCACTTACACCTATCTGCACGCCTGCCTCTCCAAGTACGAAGCCGTTCTGAGCATCACCCATCGTGCCACCCAGACCCAGGAGCTGCTGCAGCCCATGGTCGGCTTCCTGTCGCTGTGTTTTGATGAGGTGAACCAGCTCCTGGGGGAAATCTCCAGGGATGGAGAAGAGCTCCTCCAGAAAGTTAGGGAGGATCTGGCTTGGCCGTTGAAGAAAGGAGAGCCCCAGGAGCAGCCAGATCTCCTGCAGCAGCTTCTGCAGTACACAGTCAGCAAGCTGCAGGCGCTCAGCGGCACAGTGGCCTTGCTCACAGGCAGCCTCCTGGAGGGCTCGGGCAGCTACCTCCACGCCGCCGCAGGCCACCTGGGGAATAAGCTGAGCACGAAGAGGGGTGCGGATGAACGCCTCCTAAGAGCTCTGGGGCAACTGGAGAGCTTGGCGAGCAGCCACAGGGACCCTGAAGCGCAGGGTCCACCCCTGTGCTCTGAGGACAGTGGTATTGGTGCCGACAATGAGTCCGTGCAGCTGGCAGACAAGCTGGGCAAACAAGCCAGCTGGGACTTAGTGCCGGAGCCTGCGGAATGGGGGCCAGCGGCTTCACCCACCGTAGAGGCCAGGCTGTCTGGACATACCTGGCAGCAAAGTCCATCTGGGATGGGTTCAGACGGAACCCAGCACTGCCCGCTCTCAAGGCCTCTTCCAGCAAAGGTTCAGCCAGCAGTACAGGGTGGATCAGGAGGCACCTGGCCCTCCAGCACAGGCCCAGAAAATCCTGCCTCCAGGCCTTGGGGGCTGGGCGACAGCACTCTGTGTGATTGGCCTGGGAGGGGGATCTCTGGGGAAGCACACTTTCCTAGAGGCTCCAGGTTGGTGGGCACTCTGTCCTTCAGTGAAGGCGAGGACAGCAGCCCAGAGGAGGAGGAGGACAAAGAGCGTGTCATGAGTCCACGTGTGTGGCAGGAAAATGCTTTCCAGCCAAGGCCACGGTCTTCACCGGCCAGTGCCGAAAGCCCATTTCAGCCACATCCCCAGAGGCTTAGGAGCCCCCAGACCCAGGAAATGATCCTGAAGATGAAGGACGCAATCAGCAAAAGGATCAAGTTTGTCCCTGTGCCCTCTGAGCACCAGGACTGGACTGAGGAGGAGGAGAGAACCACGGTGCCACCGAGACCGAGCACGGCCAGCGGCAGCAGGAGGGCCCCCTCGAGGCAGAGGAGGTCCCAGTCCGAGGGGTGTCTGAAGAGCCATGTGGAGGACCCCACCCTCCAGGAGCTGCGGAGGGCCCAGAGAGACCTCAGCCAGAGGCTGGAGGCGTTTTACACCCTGGGCGCCCGACGGCAGGGGCAGATCCGGGAGCAGCTTCTGCAGCCCAGCGCAGCAGTGCGGAGGCCCGACAACGACTGCAGGGTCACCCCACGCAGCACCATCGGCAAGCTGAAGGCATCCCTCACCAAGAACTTTAGCATTTTGCCAAGTCAGGACAAGAGCATCTTGCAGAAATGCTGTCCCCGTCCTGAGGGAGAGCAGCCCTGGCGAGGAAAAGCTGAGGGGCTTCCAAATGTCGTCCCACCAGGTGAGAGGGCCAGTGAGGCTCCCGGGGCCAGGGACTGGAATGTCAGGAGCTGTCCCACCAGAACATCGGTCAAGAAACTCATTGAAACGTTCAGTCCCACTGAGAATCTAAAGAAACTGGGGGATTCCAAGGACTCTGGGCCAAGCCCCTGCTCCAGGAAGTGGGGGGTCCCCAGCATGCCTTCCAGATTCCCCATTTACAGGGGGCTTGCCCCTTTGTACCCAAAGCCTCGAATTTCCCCAGCAGCAGGTGGAGAATCTCTCAGGATGGGCCCAGGCTGGAGGCCCTGTGCTCCCACCTTTCCCCCTCTGCTCACAGCAGAAGCATCCAAGAGCGAGGACCTCAGCTGTGAAACAGAGGACGACCCTGAGCATCTCCCTCCACCGCCTCTGGAAATCCTGATGGACAAATCATTCACTTCTCTGGAGCCTCCAGAAAGCAGCAAGCTGGCAGAGAGCTCCCCTGAAGGGACCCATGCGCCGGGGCTGGGAGGGGCTCGCCCTGCACGGACAACGTGGGCTTCCCCAAAGCTAAGAGCCTCTATGAGCCCCTCTGACCTGCTGCCCAGCAAGAGCGCTGCCGCCCTCACCAGGGCCCGCAGTGCAGAGCCAGGCAGCTGCAAGGGCAGCTGCAATCCCGGACAGCTCGCCTTGGACCTCAACCACCCACCAGCAGCCAGCGAGAACCCCGAGCTACAGGCTGGCAGGGCTCCGAGTCAAGCACGAGCCAACAGGGCCACCAGCCTCTCCAAGCATCCCTGGAAGGCCACCCACTGGCACCACTCCAGCCACATGTCCAGGCAGAACAGGACCTCAGAACCCAGCCTGGCCAGGCCAACGCGAGGACCACATTCTCCCGAGGCCGCGAGGCAGAACCAAGATAGAAGCCCTGCGCTGGTCAGGAAGGCCTCTCCTACAAGGGCACATTGGACACCCAGAGTGGACAAGAGGTACTCAAGCCTGCCCTCCACTCACAGACCTGCCCAGCCAAGTGTGCCCTGTGTGCATGTGTCCCCCAGCCCACCACGCAGTCCTCCAGTGAGCCCCAGGGTGCTAAGCCCTCCAATAGTGAAGAAACCAGCTTCCCCTGCCCACCAGCACAAGCTGCCCAGCCCTCCCTCGGCAAGCCCACCCACTCAGTACAAAGTCTCCAGCCCCCCTACCCAGTGCACAGAAGCCGGTTCCCCTGCCTCTGGCCCCTCCCCATCTCCCCCAGCGTCTCCTAGTCAGGAGCCCACGGAGACAAGAGATTCTGAAGACAGTCGGGCAGCCACGGCCAAAGTATCTGGGAACACATGTTCCATTTTCTGCCCAGCCACCTCCTCTCTGTTTGAAGCTAAATCACCCTTCTCAACAGTATACCCACTCACCCCACCATCGCTCCCACCTGAAGCTGGAGGTCCTCATGGGACCCCCACAGGATGCTGGAGGAGCAGCTCAGGGACACGACTGAGGGCTGACTCACAGCGAGGGATGGCTCTGTGCGCCCTCAACCCTCAGCCTTTCATCAGAAGGACAGCTTCTGACCGCCAGCCGGGCGTCCGCCTTCACCTGCCTATTCCGGGCACCACCAGCGACACCTGTGAATCCCAGCTTGGCCAGAGCAGGTAAGGAGAGTCCTGTGGTTACTGGGATAGAGCTGATGGGCCCTTAGGCTAATCTGGGTCAGTAACAGTTTTCAAATATGCTCCAAGAGAAAAGCAGCTGGAAAAGGGGTTTGGGGATGTCCCGCCTCCCAGTCCCCCAGCCTTAAGCAACTGTCTTTCATCTGTTATACATTTCAGGTTCCCACAAAAGATTTAATTGAAAGAGGCTCTGCTGTATTTCAAATAAAGTTTAAAACAATCACGTTGGTCCAACCACTTGTGACCCTTAGTTTACAGCTAGGGAAAATGAGATGAAGTGACTTGGCCCCCAAAGTTGAGTCACTGTCACCTGTCTGGAGCCAGCAGCCTGATTTCTATCTTTTCTGGTTTACATCAATAGACCAGCATCTTAGTGGGAGGTGCTCAAAGTTTTTGGTCCCAGGACTTCTTTAAACTCTTCAAAATCAAGACCCCCTCCCCCCCACAAGAGTTTGGAGCTGCTCACTCCACAATTTTTTTTTCCTAAGGTATGTTATTGTTTTCTGAGCTAAGAAATTTTTCTTTAAACGTCACTAAAATATTGTGTGCAACTTGTAAAAAAAAAAAAAAGACCCCCCCCCAAAGAGCCTTTGTGTGTGTGCACTGCATCTATCGCATTTTATTGCATTACAAATTAAAATTGAGAGATGCTTAAAATAGTTATTAATTAAAAAACGACCCCATTCTATGTTAACATAAAATATAATGGAAAGTAACTACATTTTCCACAGCAAAAAAAAAATTAGTGAAAAGAGTGGCACCGTCTTAGAGTTTTGCAAATCTCTTTAGGGTGTGAGCGTCACAGAAAGCCAGCTGGATTCTCAGGTCTTTGTTCACAGTCAGTCTGTTCTGATATCACACATCACACAGTCTGGAGAACTCCACTCTACATTCGTGAAAGAATGAGTGGAAAAGGACATGACATCTTAGTATTATTATGAAAATAGTTTTGACCACACGGACACACAGCCTCCTGGAAAGGATCTGGGAGGCACCCGGGACATGCCTTAGGAACAGCTGGTCCTGGAGGGATTGAATATAAAGGTTTGGCTTCCCCATACTCCTGAAGACCTGCCCCTACTCCTCTTCCAAACCAGCCTCATCTCCACCTCCCCTTTCTGAGGTGTGTAAAGTAAGAACAAGACTCTTCATGAGCTCTGAGCACCCCAGCGGAAGGGCTGCCGTGCCTGCCCTGGGCCGGCTGAGCTCCAAGTGTGCCTTTCTCGTGAAGGGCAGCTAATTTGCACGTCCTCGGCCCAGCCACGCAGACAGGCCAGGGCATGCGGCTGCAAAGGGGCATAACTCAAAGTATAGCCATTGCCTGGGCATTGAAAGGACTCATATGGTGTTGCAGTTATTTTATAGAATATACGGGAACATGCATCTTTTCCGGAATTGTGGCACAGGGAGAAAAATGTAAATCTGAGGTCGATTAAAGAGGAACTCTTATCAATGTGTCTTGATATCAGATCAGACAAAGCTCAACCCACACCAGCCCTTGCTGTGTTTGCATTGCCCACAGTTGTGTAAATCAGAAGTTAATTTCTGCCAGAGCGATACGTGTTACAGACTTCACAGTCTGTCAAGGCATAAATGGTAATTTTTCACAAAGCACTCGGGAGTCAATTTTAAATAAAGATATTATCTCAGGAAAGTTGTCCATGATTATAGTTATATAAACGTCCCCAGCCACTTGAAAGAAATGAAATATTGATTATTTTTGTGAGAGTCTTAATGTAACGAAGCTCTTTTCTTAAATCTAAAATGAGCTTCCCACAGCACAGTCTTTCATCTGAGAACCTCTATATATGTTAATGCATTATTCCTCACACTAGCCACTTATTCAGTTATTAGATTTCTAAAACTGTGCCCTTCAGGAGAAAAGCTTGAGAGAACAGGGACAATAAAATGGCATTAATTAAAAACACTAACATTTTTAAACAGCAGGAACAATAATAAGGTAACATAAAACTGTTCAAGGAGAAAATACTGCCATTCTCTCAGGTTTCTCCTCGGAATAGGGCAGCCTAAAATGTTGTTTTATGTCCTGAATATCAATATTCAGAGAGATGGGGTGGGCTGGGGAGTAATTGTAGCTTGAAAGAGGGAGGAGGATTCATCAACAGGCGTCTTCCCAAGGTCATGTGGAAGGTCACAGAATGACTCACACCCATTCCCCAGTTTCCTGAGACCACACCTCTACGCTGTTCCAGACTGTGAACCTGTGAGCACGTGATGGATATGATGGGAAAATGCTTTTTCCCCAGACACCTCCCCTGCCCCACCGCCCCACTCCCCACCCAGCCCTGTAAAGTTGGGAGCAGAAGCGCACCAGCTGTAACAGTACCAGGCATTTGCCCCTCTGTAGATGACGAGCATTTTTTTCTGCCCCCCTGCGTATTGGGAACTGAGCATGATTCCCCCAAGATCATGCAACAAGACAACAATCCAGTGCCAGAGAGCCAGAAACTGCTCAGAACAGGCTGTTTCCCCAAGCAGGCGCTTGCAGGGACAGCCCCACCTGTCATAGCCTGCCGCTGAGGCAGGCTTGCAGGATGCGCTGGCCTGCCTCTGGTCTTGATCCCCTGCTGGTCACCCTGTGCTAGTCACGAGCCCCCTTTTTTAGAAAAAATGATGGTGTTGATATCTTCCCCATCTTGGGGCCTGGGGATTGCGCGCAGTCCTTGGAGGCTTCCCCAGGAAGCTCAGTTACTGAGCTTCAACTGTTATTTACATATTGACTCCCCTGGTGGAGCACCTGTCTCTATCCAGGTCTCAGCGTGCCCGGGCTTGCTCCCTGAACTGCGGTGCTTTTAATCTTTAATCCAGGACCAGAGCAGCCAGGCAGGGGCTCTCTGCAGCCCCCCGACCCCGTTTCCTGGATCAGGAGAACTGGGCAACCTGCCTCCCCAGCAGGTCTGGGAACACGTGGAACCACTGTCACATGGCAACCAGAAAAGTCTACCTCTTGGCCTGAGCCTCACGCGGATGTGGGACCCGGTTGGAGTCGGGGAAGACACAGTTCTAACACCAAAGCCTGTTTCAGATCTCGGTGTCAGCCTCCACTGACGCGGCATGCCACAGCTTGTCCCCTGGGCCTGCCCCTCCCCTTCCTGCCAGCCACTCCAGCCTGGGAGCAGCAAAGGCTCATGCCTCCCCCGGCTCAAAAGGGGCACAGAGAGAAGAAACACTAAGGTGGGAGCTGTGGCCCACACATCACTGGGTCCTGCAGGGACTTGTGATGGGGCCAGAGGCTGATTTGGATGAAACTGCCTCTAAGGAAGAGGGTGGGTTCCTCACTGCCTGAAAATCATGTACGAGGGCCAGTGTTCGTGCCCACCCCTCTTCCCCCCACCCCACCCCATTCCTGCCACCTTGATCTTGTTAGGATCCAAACTCAAACTTGTCCTCCACTGGTTGGATGTCCCACGTAAGGCTAAGCGTGCAGAGCCGAGCACACTCATAGCACAGTCGAGAAGGTGCTGTCATGAGCAGAGGGAAGGGCTTCTGGTCTGTACATGCGGGGAGCTGGGGCCAGTCCTGGCCCTGAGCTGAGGACTGATGGAGAGGTGAGGTGAGACTGACGGAGAGGCTCTGAGCCTCATGCCCACCGGCCGTATGACAGAGTGGTCCCTCGGGTCCCTTCCTAGTCATGCTACCAAACTGCACCAGGGACAGCTGACCACTTACTGAGCACCTATCACGTGCTGGTTCGTGCGTGGAGAGTTTTCCATGCTTCACGCAATATTGATACCTTTGAGTGTCCAATGAGATGGGTACTATCTCCCTTTCACAAAGAAGGCAACTGAGAATCAGATTCATTACCATGCTCCAGGTCACACAGCTAGTAAGTGGAAAGGCCAGGGCTTGAACCCAGACAGCCAACACCACCCTCCATGCTGTCTTTGTGAGGCCAGCCTGGCGGCCCGTGGCTGGTGTGGCTCTGAGCTGATCCCCCACCTGGCCTAGGCCGGCTCCGTGTTTGTGACCACCCTCCAGCCTGTGCTCCCAGAGCACACTGGTGTCCCTCTCCGTTCAGAGCCCCTCTCACTGTGGCACTGTGCCACTCAGCAGCCGGGACGCTCTGTTCTAGCCAAATGCCAGTTCTGGGCCAAGCAATTTTCATTTTATTCCGTTAAGGAAAAGGGTGGCAGCTGAGCAAAGCAGGGTTTTTTTTTTTTTGCTGTTATTGTTGGTGTTGTTTTTCATTCAACTAGCTAAGCCTAGCCCTTTATTAAATAAGTGCTTTTAAAACAAAAACAAAATAAAGGCCCGGCTCCCAAATTCCTGAAGGAGCTGCTCTGTTCACAGCAGCAGCATCCGGACGTTGCAGGAAAGAACAGGACTCAGAGGCTGTCCTCGGAAACACCAGGAGCTTGGCTCCCACGGTGCCTGGCCAGAGGAGACAGCCACAAGGACAGCACCAGCACGCAAAGCTGATACGGAAAGGCAGAGGCCCGGCACCAAGGGTCCACCGGGTCTGTGGGTGACACAGATGAGAGGGCTTGAGAGAGACAGAAGGGAGATGGCGCGGGGCCAGAAGGAACGAGGAGGTTTGATTGGTACCTGTGCTTTCTCCCTGCAGCAGCAGCAAGGAGAGCCCCAGGGACACAGAGCCATGGAACAGCCCCTGTGCCCCAGCACCGAAGGGTGGCGGCAGGGGTGTGTCCCCCCCGGAGCTCTGCGTGCTGGGCCACGGGCTGCAGCGGGAGGCCAGCACTGGCCATGCCCAGGACAAGCCCCAGCAGAGGGAAGTGGCATGATGGGCTGACCAACTGAGTCACGCTGACGCCAGTCCCCCCAGAAGGCAAGGGTGACGGCAAAGCGTCAGACAGCCCCAAAGAGGGTAGGAAAGGCCTGGAAGGGTCTGCTGAATTCTAAACAGTCACTGTTTGCAGCCCTAGATCCTGGTTTGCCTCGGGCTTCGAAGATGAACTATAACTCTGGACCCCACAATGACACTCTTTAATTCTTCAAGGGCTGGCCTTCATTTAGAAGGAAAACATATTTACCGCATGCTCAATGAGCCAGGTGTTTTACTAGGTTAGCTCCATGAAACCATTTAATTCTTTCAGCAATGAATGAAGCATTTTCCTGGTTTTTGCAGAGGAGAAAACCAAAGCACCTCATGCCCACTCACCCCCCAAGTATCTTGTCTGAAGTCACACAGCTAGGAAGAGAACAGAATAAAACTTGAACAGGTGTACCTGGCACTAGAATCTATTGTCTTCCATTGCTTTTTTTTTTAACATTTCATTGCCCTTGACTATTCCATCACTCCATTTGCCTACAGCATGCGTATGTACTTGTACAAGTGGGAAGTTTCTTTTTTTAAAGGTTAAATAGTGGCACAGCATTTATGTGCCCATTATGAGCTCTATTTGGAAGCTGATTGCTCCAGAGATAAGCAGCCTGACGTAGAATTAAGACACACAGCTCCACCCACCCGCCTTCTTCTTTCCAAGCTCAGCTCTGAAGCCCCAGAAGCAAAGCTTCCAGCCCATTAGGGCAGCCCTGCTGCCTCTCTGGCTAAGCCTGTCTCAAAGGCATATCTCAAATGCTTTGTCCTACGTACCCACATGCCTCTCAGACTGAGTGGGTACAACCAAGCCTCCCAAACAAGGCAGCCTATTCGCTGCACCCAGTGGGGGCTGAAGCCCAGAAGGATGTGTAGGTAAGGGGTGCGTGCACACACACATGCGCACGTGCACACACACACACGCACACGTGCACACACACACTCACATGTGCACACACACACTCACACACACACACATCCACACCAGTCTCCCCCAGGGGCTTCTCAGCCAACTTTATTCCCAGTCATCTGCAGAACTTCTGCCGGAGTTGAAACTGAAGTGAAGAACAGTCGTTCATGCCAAAAACCTGCTTCTGCCAATGAGCTAGATATTTGCTGCAGATTCTGGGATTTTTCCACTGGAGGCTGTGGAGTGCTTTCTATTTAGAAAAGAATTTGCAGTAATTGGATGATTCAATGCCAGCTCAGTGGGCTGTCAAAAGACAAGAATTCTCACCCCCAGGGTAAGCTAAGGGCCAGGCCTCCACATCTGCTGCAAAGCTGATGTATTAAGTTTGAAAAAATTATAGACTTCAAGTCCTTTCTTGCTGAAGTAGATCATGACTCAGGAACATGTTAAACTGGATCCTGAGAACTAAGCTTTCTCCCCCGGGGTAGGCTGTGGCTCTAAGTAAATGAACCCCACCTTGACTTGCCCAGTGATTCAGACAGGGGTGACAGGGACAATCTCTTCCAAGACACCCAAGGAACAGTGGATTAAACTACCAAGAGGGGCCACCACTTGCCCCTCCATTGGGAAATCTCTGTACACACCCACCTGTGTTTGCTGTGTAGCTGCACTAATCCTCAGAGGGGAGCTCAGGCAGCAGCAGGCCCCGAGCCACACCCACAGGCCGGAGGTGGGCCCTGGGAACCGCCTGGGCTGCAGGGAGAAAGATTAGCCACCCAGGCAGGCAGGGCCCCGGTGTGTGAGAACAGCCAGGTTTTAGGAGCGTTGCTTGCGACAGAGCCGGGCTGTCTCCCTGCATGATTAGGTCGCCAGGGTGGGTAAAGAGGGCTGGGCCCCGTGGGCTGGCTTTCAGGAAGCAAGCCGTGTGGAGCCATCCAGCTCACAGGTAAGAGAACTGGTCGGAAAGGGGACCTGCCCTGTGCTAGGGTTTCAAAGCCAGCTTCCTAGAGGTCTGAAGAAACAAAGCAGAGCCCCAGCTGCCGGGAGACTGGACAGGGGCCCAGCTGATGAAACTGGGATGCAACATGGGGATGTCACCCCAGAGATGATAAAAAGTCTACTGACTGGATAAGAAGTGGGGGCCAGATCCACAAGAACGGGAAGTGAGGCTGGGTCTGCAGCCCAGGTCCCCCCTGAAAGGGCCTTGTCTTAGAGGTCTGGGGCTGGCTTGCGTGTGTGGGTGGGGCTGAGGGGACCCAGCTGCGGTGATGTGAGGTAGAGGTGGGCAGCTGGGAGCCAGGCAGCGTATTATGTCATGGAGGGGGTCAGCATCAGAGAGAATGCCCCGGAAGGGTCTGGAACGAACCACTGCTGCCTTCATGAAGGTGCCCGGCACCACCCCAAGCTAGGCTGCCAAACAGCAGCCAACAGCCACCCCTCCTGTCCTGCAGGCGGCAGCAGCAGAGGGATCCAGGGCTCCCGGGATTCCTGTCCTCAGCATGGAGCCGTGCATCTCCCATCCCTCTGCATTCACTGAGCACCTACGTGCACCAGGACAGGGCCAGGCTGTTGCCATTTTCCTCTTATGTGATGTAATGAGAAGCCCAGGCAGCAGGGGCGATGAGCTGGTGTAGCCATAGGGATGCCTAAGGACCCAGAGGCTTCAAGAATCCCAACTCATCTTCCCGGGGAGGGGTTGCTAAGGCCAAGGGGCTGGGAGGCAGTAAAGGTCTAAGATGAAGCAGTGCCGAGCAGACCCTGGAACAGAGGGGTCGAAAATGTGTTTTTTGGGGGGCTACCATCCCAGCTACCACACCCAACCCAAATTACACGTGAATTAGACTTTGTACAAAAGAAATGAAATCCACCTCAATGCACCACTTGTGTGGCATCCACTGTTTCACCCCGCCTGAGACCAGGCCTTTCCTCAAACCCATGTCTTCGGCTCTGCCTTGGGGAGCACACGGCTGGTGGCCGTGGCGGGCAAGCCCCGCTGCACAGCTTCTCAGGCGGGGCACTCTTCCCCATCCTCCCCCTCCGCCCAAGAACCTCGTCCTTGCTGGGTCCAGGGTACTTCCTGTGCTCAAGGGGGAAGGGAGAGCAGGGTTTTTTGGTTTTGTTTTGTCTTTTTTAAATAATTAAGCTAATGGACCCAACCCGTTAAAGACTCCTGAGTCTGTTCTCTTTCTTCACAGTTAGAAATCAAGAAGGAATGTTGGGTAGAAAGACAGAAGGGAGCCCACATAGGAGATTAATTTAAGGGGTGCATGTTATACCCATATTCTTATTGGGACCCTCCTTTCTGGGGCTGGGGTACAGCCATCCTCCACACCACACCCACGGGGACCCCAAAGCTGCAGAGAGGGAGGTACTCAGCTCCCTCTTTATCCAACACGTTAGTACCATAGCAAAGAGTGCTGCCCCAGGGGAAAAACACAATTTTCTATTTCCATCAAAAGGATTCATGGAGTAAAAAAGCAAAAATAATATTCTAGAAGAACAGTGATAAGTTTTTGCAAATATAAATACAATCTTCAAGGTGAAATATATCTTCCTTCCGCAGCTTGGGTCTGTGCACTTGTTTACTATAAGCAGCACCTATTTTCCTTCCTCATGTCATGTACCCAGTTTAGCACCTAACATAACCCATGTTGATAGAAAATGCAGGGCAGACAGACCAAAGTGACTTTGGTTTCATTGGGAGGTGCTTATGTTTGACAAGCCTTGCCTCACAAACCCTACAATGTGAATGAAAGGGATTTTGAGAAATATATTCTTTTTTCTGAAATAAACCAGTGTTTTGCATGTATCAGAGGAGCCGGTGCCATGAATTATTAAATGTCAACATGTTTGTCAATTGATCATCTGGTTGACTGCGTACAGGCTGCCAACACCCCCTCTACCTGCCAAAGCAAAGCTTTTCACAGGTAATATATTTTTAAGTAGCCCCACATCAAAGTCTGTGCAACTGCCATACAGTGAATGTGTTCTGAGCCTATATTAACAGAACGTGTTATGCTGCACGATGGTTTCCTCCCTGCACCTACCTTAAGTTTAACATCAATCCATCCAGACAGTTCTATGAAATGTAATTAAAGAGACATTGCACACACAGAGGAGCAAACAGTTAATTCACCCAGGACTCTAATTCAATTTTATGGAGGACCCTGGACGCTGCTGCCCTGATTACACTCACGGACTTCAGGAAGTAACTTGATGAGAGTCTGTGGGCCCTGCATCGGGTGACTATAGAATTCAACTGACCTGGTAGCGTGGGTTCCGAATGCTGTAATTTCAGACATCCTTGACGTCTGGCACCCAAGGCAACAATCTGGCTGGAATGCTGGCACTGAGGACAGAGGTAATGCCCCTAGACAAACCCAACAGGTCTGAATTGAAGGAAGAACAAAACAGAAGCAGAAGGAGGAAGAAGGAAGGATGTGGTAAATGTGATCTTCACCCTTCGAGCCAGACTTTCTCCCGCTTCTGATGGTTGGGCCAGAGGTCTGACACCTCCATCAACTCACCCTGTGACCTGGCTTGTATGGGCTTGTTTCTTTATCTAGCAGGCAGTGATAACAAGGCCAGTCTACTTATCCTGCGAGGCGTGAGCAAACCAGCCTTTTCTAAACCATGTTTTGGAGCCATTTTAGGGGTACTGAAGCCATAATCCCTTCACCATCTTTGCTTTTAATGTTATCTCTGCCATCTCTGCACTCTAAGATTCTGATTAAGAAAAGAGATCAGGACCGTTTCCCTCTCCTTCTAGATCTGCGCTTTGATCCTTGGAGAAAGTTAAAAACAGCTGTCAAACTCAGATAGAACTGACTTCCTTCTTTGAAGAATTCCATGTCTTTCAAAGTGAAAACACTGTAAAACATTGTGCTGGCAATCACAACTACATATGTCAAACATACCAAAGGGAAAAAAAGCAAATTAAGCCTCTGAATCTCCCATTTATCCCCACGTTGAGTCGTAAGTGATCTGTCAGGCAGCTGGTAGGAATGACTGGTGTGCCTTCAGAATAACAGGTTTTACTGGAATAAAACTAGAATTAATCATAATTATATTTTTTCTTTCTGTTTAACACTCTACTTTTTCAAAATACAAGTATCTACATTGTTTCATTAGATCTTTGCGGGGAAAAAACCCTAGGAGACGAACAAAGCAAGTATTTTTTTAGTGCCCTTTACAGGTGACAAAAATGGGAGGTTGAGAGATGTCAGATGTTTTCCTCCAGCGACACATTGCCAGCTAGTGGCAGAACAAGTCCCTAGTCCCTGGCCAGCCTTGGTTCTAACACCTATTGCAACAGTATTTAGACTATTCCAGGGGGCAGCCTAGAAAAAGATACCACAAACTTCTTTGGAAGAAATTCTCAGTTTTCTCCAACTTTTACAAAAAGGAAATTTTTCATATCCGGCCAAAGCCTAGATATAGTTTGAGCCATTCCTCTTAAACTAGCTTGGATGGAAACTAAAAATTTCTAAGAAAATTAGAAAAAAAAATCCCCTCTATGCACCTCAGCCACTCCTCATCCACCACCACCCCCCCACCCCCCGCACAGATAAAACTACCCCTGGCATTAAGAAAGAAAACGTCTCTTCCAAAAAACATTTGTCCCTCATTGCCATGACCCCCCAAAGTGGGCTTCCAAGTGAAACCTTCTGGCAGGAGCAGACAAAGCCTTATTCTGGAGACAGCTCTTAACACTTTACTGTCAGTGTCCCAGAGCAGTAAAAACCAGTGGATGAGACAGAAGGGAAATATAGATCCTGGGAGACAAATTGCCCTCATGAAAATTATTTATCTAGCTCTTTTTTCTCCTTTGGAAGAGGACAGGATTGGCTGTGTTTACAAAACCTGGTGACATTTTAAAGCTTTTGCTTAGTTAACAGCTCCTGACATCGGCCACAGAGGTGCTGGATCACTTTCTGGATGTAAAAATTCTCAAGGAGAACTCAAGGTGACGCTAATAACAGCTGTCAGCCCACAGAGAGGTAATTAAAAAGCTATGATTAAAACAAAACAAAACCTTCAAACGTTACAGCCTTCTTCCGTGAAACCCCGGGTGGTAGGAATCAGAGAAGACATCATGCCCCCTGAGTAAGCCCCAGTCATGACACAGACCAAACTGGACTGCTACTCAGGTCCCTGACTCAGAAGCGCCCACCTGATGAGCAGCCTGTAAGCTCAGGAACAACCTGTAAGCCTGCCCGCCCAGGGCACTCCTGAAGCCCAGCTGGGAACAGGCTGTTAGGATGTTGCTTCTGCAACCTGCCTGATCTTGGGCAGATCAGACTCCCAGGCCCCTCACTCCAGGGACAGATATAGAGCTGAGAACAAGAATCTGATTTTTAACAAGAACCCTGTTGCCTCCTCCAGTCTCTATCCCTCCTCCCTAAGCAAATGTGTCCGTCAACTGCATTTGGGAAATACTGGCTTAGGGATGCTGACTCCCAGGTGTGGGCTAGCCTGGAACCCTAACCACCACCAAGAGCACTGGAACTGTGGCCCAGGCTCTTGACCGTGAGGGTGTGTAAGGATGACTAAGGGTTCTGGAGAGTCTCTCTGGAGAGACTGAGGGTTTGGTAGGTCTGGAGAATGACCTAGGGGTCTGCATTTCAACAAACGCCACAAGTGCTACTGTTACCAACAGGCCACAGTCCACACTGCATCTACACCTTCCCCAGGCCAAGAGCTCCAATAATCACGGTATATCTGAAACCGTCCCCTTTGTCCACTCCTCTGCCTGCCCTTGTGTCTCTACCAAAACGTGAGTGATTGCGGCTGACTTCCTGGTTATAGCGCGCTCTGAATAAAGAGTCTTTGAATTTCTCATTCGGTTGGTCTTCATTTACTGAATATTCCCACAAATCCTACCCACCAGAGGCCGTGGTTGGACAGCTGAGTGTCTGCGGCATGCCCTGATGTTCAGAGCTGACCAAGCAGACCCTCTCTGCGCTGAAGGTTTTGAGGGGCAGAACTCTGGGGCCAGACTAATTCCAAGAGACCATGGGATTTTAACTGGTCCTATCACGGGGCTCAGACTGACCTGAGGGGGGGTAAACATCTGGGAGTCATAGAGCACCCCGGAGCATGCCAGGTGCTTTGGAGCCAAACAGACCTGAGTGCAGATCCAAGCTCAGCCACTCCCTAGCTTTATCCTAGGGTCTGGCCCCCAAATTGTGGTTCCTGCCAGACCAGCAGCATGGACATCTCCTGGGGGCTTATAAAATCACCTGGGGGCTTATTGGAAACAAAGACTCTCGGGCCCCACCCAGACCAGCTGAAGCCGAGTCTGCACTTGAACAAGAGTCCCAGTGATTCTGGGATACCATGCGCTGGCTAGGGTAGCTTATTAAGCATCTCTGAGGCTCAGTTTCCTCACAGGGAAATGGGAGACATAGTATCTTTCTTACAATACATTGAGAAGAATGATGGAGGGGGAACACAGCAGACACTCTGTTAAGAGAATGGCTCCTCCTCCGTCTTCCCTCCCTGGGGTGCCTTTTCCTCCCTCCATTACCAGGAGACAGAAGACAATCCTCCTTTCCATCATCATTTCTTCTTTCTTTTCCTAATGGCAGAACCAAATTGTAATGTAAGGAAATTCTTTCAGCAAGAAAGTGCTCTGAGATCCTCCCAGCCATTCTGCCCCCAGCTGAGAGTCAGAGGAGGCTTGGAGGGGAGGGAGCAAGCCTGCAGGGAGAAGAGCTTCCAGATTTCTCCTGGGGTGGGAGGTGGGGATGCCGCGGGTGGCAGTGAGGGACATGTCAAATAAGGAGAAGGGGGAAGGCAACTGGAGAGATGACACGTCCCCAATGGCAAGAACAACCCTAGCTTCCCAGCGAAGAGGGCAGAACGTGCTCCATCCTCTGAAACAAGCCCAGCTCAGGCTTAACAGTGGGTCTCAGGCTCTGCATATCTCCAATGTACATCCTCTCCTCCAACTCTAAGGGTTGCAGAGCCAGCATGCCCCTGATCCTAGCTGACCCCAGACCTTGATCCTAAAGCAATGACTCCAGAAACATGATAGCCAACATTTGTCAAGAGTTTCCTAGGCTCGTGGCCTCGTATTAAGTACTTACAAGCATTATCTCATTAAGCATCACAATTAGCCAAGTTAGGGTGGGCATTGCGGTTGTCTTCCTCCCACCCACCTACCACGTGTACAACACACACACACACACACACACACACACTGGATTGATAAGGGAAGATCAGAGAGGTTGACAAGTGGCTCCAAGGTCACACACCAGAAGTAACAGTGCCCAGACTTGAGTCCAGCCTCTCTGACTCCAGTGCATGGCCTCAGTCAGTCTCTGTCCCCAACCCAGGACACCCACGGGCTGCCAGGTGGGGAGAGCTGGCAGGCAAGATGCCCACAGGGCCAAAGCAATTGCTACTTTCTACACCTTTTGATTTTACTGTGGCTTCAGAATTTTGCCACCCATTAGAATCACTTAAAGAAAAAAGAAAAAAAAGAGAAAAGACATGGATAAAGAAGATGTGAGATACACACACACACACAATACTATTAGTCATAAGAAAGAAGGAAACTCTGCCATTTGTACCAACTTGGATGAAACTTGAGGGTACTATGCACACTGAAATAAGTCTAACAGGGAAAGACAAATAGGGAAAGACAAATACTGTCTGATTTCGCTTCTCTGTGGAATCTAAAAAGGCTGAATTCAGAGAAACAGTAGAGTGGTGGTTACCAGAGGCTGAGGAGGTAGGGCACCGGGGTGGGGGCCTATGGGGAGATATTGATCAAAGTGTACAAACTTCCAGCTATAAGGTTAATAAATTCTGGGAATCTAACGTAAAACATGATGATTATAGCTAATAGTTCTATATTGCATACATGAATATTGCCAAGAGAGTAAATCTTAAATGTTCTCAACACAAAAAAGAAATCGTAATTATGTGAGCAGACAGAGTTTTAGCTGATGCTATGGTGGTAATCATTTTGCAATATAAAAAGTATCAAACAATACATTGTGAAACCGAGGCTGGTCATCAGTTAGATCCATTAAACTATAGCTTGCTTAATAAATAAAAACTGTAACCTGCCTTCACTGATCAGGCTGGCTTTAACTGCTTTTACAAAAGCTTGCATATCCTCCAAGCGTTACACAGCCTAAACAATAAGATGTTTGCCTGAGTTGTTTTTCAGGAATTTGGAGTCAGGGGTTGCCCAGCTCAAGCTGGTTAAGACTGGTTGGGACCACCGTTTTGATGTCAGAGGGCCAAAAACTCCACCCTCAGAACATGCTAAGGTCACCATTTTCTGAACATGTGTCCCACGAAGAAGCATGTAGCTTAGTTGCACCTGCGCAAAACGACGATTACCCCCGCTTTTTGGTATCTCCAATCACCTTTCCTCACAATCCTGATGCCTCAGAACCCCCACTTCTTTATCCTGTAAATACCGCAGCCCCTCGGCATCTCAGCATTTAGCTTGCTGTGCGTCAGGCAAATGAACCTGGTTCAGTAACAATTGTGCGTCTTAAACTCATACAATATTATATGTCAATTATATCTCAATAAAGCCTGAAGGAAAAAAAGGAAAGACAGCTGCCTGGGCCATACCCCATACCGATCAGATCAAAATCTCCAGGGGCAGGCCCAGGCATCAGCATTTTTAAAAATCTCCCTGGATAATTCCGAAGCACAATGAGAAAGAGGCCAGACATGAAGCAGGGAAGAGAGAATAAGACAAGAAAATGTTCTAAAAATCTCAAAAATTCCCAAGCAAGGAATTGCTAAGCAGTTACGCATTTTCAGACAACTTTTTGGTCCTTGACTCTCACGCTGGAGAGAGAGGGACAGAGAGAGACAGACAGAGAGAGAGAGAGAGAGAGAGAGAGAGAGAGAGAGAAAGCCCTTCCATGGCTCAAGGCTGTATTCCCACCCCAAGAGCATCTTGCAGGAGTAGAGCTCCTGGGTGCACACAGAGCCAAGAAAAGAATGGGGTGGGCTCCGTTCAGACCCACCGTGGTTCTCAGGACAACCTTCATTCCCATTCGGCCTCATTCTTGCAGGCACTCCCAGCAGGCCCAGGTTACTAATAAGCTGTCTTCCCTTTGTTTTAAAAGTAATGATGTGGGAAACTTTTGAGACAGATTTCCTGAGGCACCCAGAACCACCCAGCCCTCCCCACTGGGGTCATCGGGGGTGTCGCCCGCACCCACCTGTGAGCATGGGGACAGAGCACAGGAGAGGGAAGCTTCCAGTTGGAAGACAGAAGGCAGGACCCGAATGCAGGAAGACAGGGCAATGTCTTTGAGCTTAATTTCTGCCTCCAAAATCCCTGGGCGCCTACATTTCTAAAAAAAATCCTAAAGTATTCTGATGGGCTGTAGGATCTTGACCCGCAGAAAATGTCAGTATCCCAACCAAACTGAGAGAGTCTGCTCAGACTCCAAGCAAATTCAATTAATTAAATTATGTAAAAGTTTAAGTTCCGCCTCTTGGGCATCTTTGATGGCTCCCCACCTAGCAGGCCTTTAACCTCAGTCAGTCAGAATCAACAAAGGGCAAGCTGGTGCCTGGGAAGTGCCCACTAAGGTCACAAAGAGGTGAGAAACCGCTCAGGCCGGGGCTGGAATTACCCAGCACACTTAAGCCGCCTATTAAAGCCCAAGTCCCAGGATGACGGTGCCACGCGCAGCCTCACCCCAGGGCATTCGTGGGAAGGGGAGGGGGGCAGCCTCGTCACACCTGGCAACACTGCACGATTGGATGGAAAAACGGCTTCCTCAGCCGGGGCCGTCCAAGAGTTTGGAAATAAATGAGCTGATCCGATGCTTCCCAGCCTGCTCTGGGCCATACTCTCAGGAGGGGCTCGGGAGAGTGAAGCGGACCTGATGCTGTACCTGATGCTGGGTGGGTGACAGCGGAGAGGGGTCCACGGGTGGGCCTGCCAGAAAACCTGCTGGCATGCAGTTGGGCCTCAGGGCCTCGCCATCTGGATCTGCTCCAGAGTGTGGCTGTGGGTCTGGTTCCTGGGCTGGGACTGGCAAGCTTCCCCTTCAGCCTTCACCTTACCCATCTTTGAGGTCATGATCTGAGCTCTAGTTCTTTCTGGTCACACTGTTGTCAAGGCAGAGCCACTGCTGCTGTATCCAGAGCCCCAGCCCGGGGCATCCATCCTCCTCTCACTGCCAGGACCCCGTTTCCCATTCCTTTCATTGCTCCATCAGTGGTTTCACCTTCTTGGTGTTCTGGCCCAGCCTGCATCCAACACACCTCTCCAGGCCCGCGATCCGGCCCAGCTGGAGTAAGCTGTGCGGTTTCAGAGCTCCCACATGACATCTGCACACCGTGGCGCTCTGTGCTCCACCCAGTCCTTTCCTTTACGGTATTTCAAGTGTGAATCACCGTCTAGTCCTCTTCAGAACCAGCCAGGAAGCCACCTTCCAGAGAAGGCTGTCAGTAATGCCAGTGTCAAACTCTCCTTGCCTGTAGATCCCATTAGAAGGTTCCCGTAGGACCAGCAGATGCTGCGCTGAAGATTTTTGTAAGGCAGAAGAAGGATGCGCCCCAGAGATGCTTGTGTTCACCCCAAATCAGGCTTATGACAAATGGGCTGCATTTGAATAACCAACTCAGGGTCTCTGGGTTCAGGAGGGCTTGTCCAGCTTCTCACAGATAGGGGCTATGCCCAAATGGTCTGTGACATGGAGGTCTGTGCTACACATTTTTTCCCTAATTCTTTGCCTCAGTAGCATCAGCAGATGGCTTTGCTGTTGCCATGTTTTGCTTTCTTTTTAAAAATTTTTATGTGTACAGTATTATATTTTGACTTCTGTATACACTGCAGTGAGCTTACCACCAGAGGTTGAGTTTGTACTCATCACCATACAGTTAATCCCCTTTACCCTACTTGCCCTCCCTGCATGACCCTTCCTCTATGGTAACCACCACTCTGGTCTCTGTATCTGTTTGCTTCTCTTTAGTTTGTTCTTTTTCTTTGTTTTTTGGCTTTTTTCATTCTTTTACATTCCACATGTGAGTGAAATCTTACGGTATTTGTCTTTCTCCATTTGATTTATTTCACTTAGCATAATACCCTCAAGTTTCATCCATGTTGTCACAAGATTTCATCTTTTTTATGGCTGAGTAGTATTCCAGTGTGCATATGTGTGTGTGTGTGTGTGTGTATGTGCAAACGCACATACGCTGCATCATCTTTATACATTCATCCATCAGTGGGCACTTAGACTATTTCCATGTCATGTTTTGCTTCCTTTATTGCAAACCTAGCTATTGGAAAATTCTATGGGGTTAAAAAAGTGCAAGATAATAAAACCTTAGAAAAATAAGTAATTCTTTTATTTCTACTTCAAAATATACTATGTACATCTGGAACTCTATGGGAAAGTAGACCAGGAGATTATTCCATCATAAAAATAAAATAAGATAAAAATAACGATTGCTCATTCCAGATCCGTCTTTAATCCAGCTGAAAGGGGCGTGAGCTGCCAGTTGTCCTGTCAGGTGCCTTTTCCCCCGTCGGTGACCTTGGGGCTGCCTCACAGGGATTCCGTGTCTAAGAGCTCCTGGAGCGTTTTGAGGACTTGCTTTGGCTGGCCGGCGGCCAAGTCCTGCAGCCGGGAGCCCATCTGCTCGTGGAGGCTCCTGCACAGCCGGCAGACGGCCGTGCGGACGTTCCGGCCGTGCCCGGGCAGGACGCCGTTCCCCATCATGTTGTTCAGGAAGTACCAGAGGGTCGGAAGGACGTGGCGCTCCACGGCCTGGGGCTTTCGGGGGTAAACCGAGGCCACCAACACTGTCAGGCAGAAAAGAGGGAGAGTTACTTGAGTCAGGCAGTCTCTCCCTCCCCCACCGCCTTCTCTTGGGACACCAACTCTGTCTCCCAAAAGGCAGGCAACCCAGCAGGGCCGACTACTCCGTTAGACACTGCCTAGGGCTCACAACACGCTTAGGGGCCTATGGAAATGTTGTAAATTCTTTTAAGATCAGGAGAAAAACAGCATGAAGCTATCCAGCCTGATTCATATTTCTGTTCATACCCATCAGTCATAAAATATACTCATAAACTTTTTTCTTTTTTACAGAGGAAGGGGTACGTGAAGGCAAAAGTACTCAGGGCCTATGGCAGCACAACTGGTCCCTGAAGCCCCGGGCAGAGGGAAGAGGCGGGCACATCTGGACTGCAAGCCTGCCTCTGCTATTTACTAGCTGTGTGAGCTTGAGAAAGCCACCCAACCTCTCTGAGCCTGTTCCCTCATCTGTAAAGTAAGGATAATAATTCTGAACCAAACTCTTGAGATGGTTAGAGGTTAGATAATAAATGTAGGCGAGGCGGCTATGCAGGTAGGCCTGTGACAGAGTAGCTAGTCCTAGTAGTGCTTTAATCTGCATTTCCACCTAGGAGGGTTCACATAGAGAAAACCTGTACTAGGAAAAGGTCAAGACTCTCTCAAATGAAGCCTTCTGTAGAATAAAACAGCCAGCGGGAGATAAGACCAGCATGGCCACCCCCCAGTCTTGACGCCAAACCTCATGATAAGCCCAGCAGTAATGCAAACGTGCTTTGTAAACCATCAGGCTCTGCACGGACCCTTCATTCCAGGGATGAACCCCCCAAATCTGTTTCCCCCAGGGCCCCCGCCTTCTCTAAACCCCCAGAAAACCCAGAGACAGGCTAAAACCTGCCAGCAAGCTCTCCATCACACAGTAGTTGCAGGGATGCCCCCAATGTCAAGGCCACATCAAGGGGTACCCCAAGCCACTTCGGAGGGGCTGTATCACCCTAAGCCTTGGCCGTACCGCCCTAAGTGCGTTGCTGCAAACAATACTTGCTTGACCATCAGCACACTGCCTGTCACCCTGCCAGAGGATAAGTGCTGGTGCAGGCAAACTGCTTAGAGAAGCACTTGATTTATTTATGAGGCAAAGAAATTGGAAGGTTCCCTGAGCTGAGACACACCCGGGAAACTAACACTGCCCGAGTCTGAGTCTGGGGCTCAGAGGACTCCATTTCACTCTCATCCGAGAGGCAGGACACTCGTCTGTTTCACAGAGGAGGAAACCAATACTCAGGGCCAAGGAGCTGGCCCAAGACCCCACAGCTAACAAGGACAGAGCACAGAGTCCAAGCCTGACTTGGCTCCAAAGCCCACACTCTTCCCACCTCTCGCTGCCCCAAACCTCCTGGAGTTCCACGTTTCAGAGGCTGCTCTGGAGTTTTGTTTTATTTTCAGAGAAACCCCCAGTTTGTTTTTCCTTCATCAACTTAACTTCATCCAACCCCGCAGGATATTCTGCAGCAGGAGCCCTGTAGGGGCTGTCTGATTTCACAGACAGCCTGGGACGGGGTGGGGGAACCAGAGAGGATGGCCTGGGCCCCCCCTCAGCTCAGCCTGACGCTCTCACCGTGCCATTTCCCGTGGCATGTGTACCTGGACTCTCTGGTGCCCTCAGGGTTCCTGCACCCCACACTGGGGGCCCCCCAGGGGCTCCCCATGACACAGAGCCCTCCAAAGTCAAGGAAGTCCTCACTCCTGGGAAGGCAGGACTGCACCCGATGCGCCAACCCAGCCACGTCGACTTTACAAAATGGGGCCAAGAGGTGAAAGTTATGTTACCTGCGCTGGAAACACACTGAGAAGGGAGGGCACAGGTAACCGGAGAGCCACCTGGTCAGCCCCAGGAGTGATGGGACGGTGGGAGGAGCAAGGGAGAGGTGGGAGGAGCTAAGGAGGAGGTAGGAGGAGCAAGGCGGGGTGGAAGGGTGCCGCCAGAGGGAACCGAAAGAAATCCTATCAGTCATCTGTGCTAATTTCCTAAACTTACACTGAATCTCCCCTGCAAAAGAAGCTGAAAACTATCCCAGGAGCCAGGCCCAGGCAGGGCTCCCCTGACCTCACCACAAGGTGAGGGGTTCACCTGCCCCTAACCTGCCACCTTCACCCACTCCTCCCTGACACCTCCCCCCTGGACTCTCCTCCCACCGTGAGGTGTCCACACCCCGGCCCCAGGAAGCTCACGTGCACCCTCAGTCCACATCCACCTGCCTGAGGTGGCCCCAGAGCTGGCAGGGGCGGCATCAGAAGGAAAACCCCATTAAAATCGACCTTAACAGGCAGCCGAAGTAATTAGCAAAAGATTTACTCCCGTGTTAAGCTGCGCTATTATTAGCCCATGCCTTATGTCAACTGAAATTTTCTTCCTTGTTCCTGGCTGACACAGAGTTCATAGAAGAACTATGTAGAAACTCTTGTTTTTGAGGTCTCTTGGAAACAGATGGGTACTATTTACAGTAAATGGATACCCACGCCCTCTGGGGCCCATAAATTACCTATAGAAGAGGACAGGTAATCAGAGAATGCTGATTTTGAGTAACAGAAAAGTGTTCCTTGTCGGATACCCAAGGTGGTCTCAGTTACATGCCCCCATTCTCACCCCAGGGCACCCGCAGCCTGGCACTGCAGCTGCCTCGTAGAACCCAGCCTGGCCTCACGCGCGCCCTCTGCTTGGAGCAGGCCTGGCACCTGGACCGGAAGTAAGGGGCCCCTCCAGGGACACGGGGGGGACTGAACCGGGCGCGGAGGCGAGGCCAGGAGCAAGAGACGGGGCAGTGCAGGAGCCGGAACGACACCCTTGGGTAGGCGACAGGCGCTGAGCGCCCCTGGAGGGCCAACGCTGTGAGGCCCTGGCTGTGCCAGCGACGGAGGCCGGCACATCAAACTCCGGGTGGAGGGCCAGGGAGAAGGGAGACAGAGGAGTCGATGCCAGGCCACGTGGGCACCACCCAGGTGGAGGAAGAAGCATGGGAAGGGCTTTGCTCGTGGGCAGGCAAAGGAGAGAGGATGGGAGGTCTGCCACTGCCACGTGCTGGTGCCCAGGAGGCAAAGGCAGGGGCCACCCAGGGAGCGGCAGCACCGCACAGAGGTTGAGGGCTTGGCTCTGCAGCCCGGCTCCTGGGGACAAATCCTGGATGACTCGCCGAGGGACCTTGGGCACTTAACGTTTCTGTGCCCCACGTTCCTTATTTCTACAAAAGGGATAACCATGGAACCTCCCTGGCGGTCCAGTAGTTAAGACTCTGTGCTTCCACTGCAGGAGTGTGGGTTTGATCCCTAGTCGGGGAACTAAGATCCTGTATGCCGTGCAGCCAACAAAAGGCGGAGAGGGGATAACCATGGAAACTACACCCTCCTTGTGAGGTTGTTATGAGAAGTAAATGATCCCTTGCATATCACTGGGGGTGAGGAAAAAGGGCAGAGCCTAGAAGGCCAGGCAGCGTTGGGCCTTGTGGGCCACTCCAGGGACCGTTGGCACCATCCTGCAAGGATGTAGGCCGGCGGGTGTGCATTTTAGGGGCACCCTTGGGAGTCTAGAGAACAGACTGAGTCCTTCTGCCTCCATCCTAGATGGGACCCTCCTAGGATGGGGACGAAGCTTTTGACGAGATGAATAACCTGTTAAGTAACCTACCCAAGATCAGGGCAACAGAGCTGCCGCTGAGCCAGCCAAGCACCCACAAGGTGGTGTTGACCTGGAGGGGTGGCCTTTTCTGATTCACACAAAAGGACCCCGTGAGGCTAGTGGAAGCCTCCTTTGCAAAGAGGAAGAAATGCATAATAGTTTCTTTAAAACTATTTTAGTTATGTACAGACCTGCCTCATTTTGACCAAAAACAAAGATTGTCTTCTGGCAATGTGGGAATTTATTTTTAAAAGCAGATATCAAATTTTGTAAATGGTCTGTGGAGATTAATTGATGATTTTTGGTCTAAGACAAGTGAGTGGTTCAACTACCCGCCAGGAGAGAAGAACAGGGATCGGCTGGAAGGCTGGCTGCTCACCGGACAGACGTTCTGTGATATCAAGCACTGCACGGCCGCTCAGGAAACGCACCCTCCCAGCAAACGCTTGTAAGAGGCCAAGGTTGTCTGGAAGAGATGGAGAATGTCAGTGTCCATAATGCTGTGGTCTGAGCAAAGGCACCAACTGTTCAGGGCTAGGGAAGAGCCTATATAGGGAAGAGCCCCTTTGGGAAACTGAATTAATTTTTCCAGGTTATAATGGAGCCACTTAAAAAAGTGAATGTACATGGGGTGCTTGGGGCACAGTGATAATTACACTATCACAGGCCCCATTTACTCCCACAGATCTGGTTCATATTGTCTGTGCTTCCTCAAAACTGCTGTGAGCTTGGGACAAAAGAGGTAGGTAGAGGATGATAGATAGATGGATAGATAGATAGATAGATAGATAGATAGATAGATAGATGATAGATAGGCATAGATGATTGGTGATAGATGCATGACTGATGATTTATGGAAAGATAGATAAATTGATAGGTAAGTAGATGATAGATATAGATAATAGATGATAAAGTATATGATAAATACAGATGATATATAGTAACAGACAGATAAATGACATATAGAGATAGATGGATGAATAGAGACAGATGTGGATATACAGCTGTAGTTTCAGGGGAAACTGAGGCACTGAGCCATGATCATGCCAAAGGTCAGCGAAGGGCTAGAATCAGAATTCAGAAATCATGGCTGTCCTCAACACCCGAACTTGGGCTCTAACAAGCAGAACGTACCCACAGCCAGGTGGTTGGTTATTTCCACACTGAACATTTACTGATACCGTCTATGTAATAGGCGTGGAGCTAAGAACTAAATAAAACCTGGTCCTCCTCTTCCTCCTCTTCCCCTTCAGAGCCTCCTTTGTGGAGGAGACAGACACTTGAACTCTAACAGAGTGGGAGGCTCCACGCTCATGTAAGCAGAAGCCTGAGGTTCTGGAGCTAAGGTGACCAGTGTGTCTCATTCTACCCAGGACCTTCCCCATGTTAGCTCCGAAAGCCCCACACCCCTGGCAAACCAGGATGGTTGGTCACCCTGTCAGGAGCAGGAGGGTCAGAGGAGGGAATGTGCAGGTTGGTGGGGGAAGGGGGCGCATACGGTCTCTCAATAGTTTATTTATAACCTCCCAGCAGCCCACACCCGGCACTCCAGCCACACGGCCCCAGGAGCCCAGCTTTCCTGCTACCCAGCCACGCCCACGGGTGAAGCCTGCGGCCTGAGCTCTTCTGCATTTGGATCTTGAAGGATTAGAGATGAATCACGGTTGGTGAAATCCCAGCAAATGGGCTGGGGGATGTTCAGAGATAAACAGGCTCTCTGGCATTCTTTGATTGTATTTCTAAAGTCAACTCCAGCTGGATCCCACAGCTACTGAACTTAGAAGCTGCTCCTTCTTCCCCATTCTAGTCGATGTCTCCTGGTTTCCCAAACTGTCAAGCTTGAAGTCCTGCATCCCCCACAAAAGATGAGCAAGGTGAGAAAAGTGACCTTTCACCTGAGAAAGGGATGCTAGCCTAGAAAATAAACAAGGCAAGACCAGTCTCCTTTTACCCCAGGTTGCCTCTCCACGACCCCTGGAGGCACCCAGCACACCCAGCTCCCAACATCTGCAACCACAGCACAGCAGAATTCCATGGCAGGTGGGCAAGTAGCAAAATGCTACTCCTCAGGGATGTGGCTAAGGGGCTCGCCTGCACCTGTCAGGGAGCTGAGGTGGTTACCACAGCAGCCCCAGCAAGTGTGTCCTGGGGTTCCAGGAGCTGACCATCTCAAGGCCAGATTTCTCTTTGCAGAGGACAGAGATTAGCGACCTGCCTGAGGAAGTCTTTCCAGGCAGGTTCTGCCTTCCTTGAGCTCCTTCCATGCCTCAGCACAGAGCCCCAGCATCCCCAGAGATGTGCAAAGAAAGCTTTGTTTTTCCCATCAGACAACCATTCTAGCTAAGCACTAACTCCTGCTTCCCTTGCTCTCCTGCTGAGACCTATAAAAAATATAGAGGAGAAAACATACACATGTACACCGTGCACAACTCTGCGTCTTGCAAGAGCTCCACCCATAAGGCCAGAGACTTTAAAATAATTGGTTTGGGGAGATAAAAGAGATGCCAGGCTCTAGAATATTTCAGTTAGCAAGAAGTGGTCTCAGGGTGTCCTGGTAAGGCTGTAAATGTGTAAGAATACATTTTTATATCAACATCACCTGCATTATTGTTTCCAAATGCTTCTGTCTGTCCCACCCTCTTCGTTAGCCATGAGCTCACCTCTGAGAACAAGGACCTCTCCCTCCTTGCTCTCCCCCATCAACACTCAGGCCAGGACATTCTCTGGGCACCACTCGACCTCCACTCTCCTGGCCACTGACATGTCCTTCCAGAGCCCAAGAGAAGGGAACTTGGGGAATACTTGAAAATGCATATCCAGCAGACATCTGGGCCAGCCCAGGCTCCCATGATGCCTGGCACACAACAGGTGCCCAATAAATGCTTACAGCGAACAGGCAATGTTAAAGTAGAGACACTAAGTTGGCCCAAACTGGTCTCTAAACCCCAGACGTCACCCTGAGTAGCTGCCTTTCTGCCTCTGATTACCTCTGCAGTGGCGATTCATCTTTCAGGTCACACCCAGGTTTAATGAGAAGTAGTAAAGGACAGGGGCTAAGGGGATGGACTCTGGGTCCAGATGGCCTGGATCTCCCACATTTTACTGTGTGACATTGGACAAGTCACTTACCCTCTCTAAACCACAGTTTACCCACCTATAAAACGGGGATCATACCAGTACCTTCCTCACAGGGCTGCTTAGGATGGTGCCTTGAGCAGATAATTACTAGGCAAGCATCAGTCATTGTTGCTACTATTGCTATTATTACCCTAAAATGCTCTGAAAGCCCAGCAACCTTCATGGTAGGGAGTCCAATTAAGAGGCTGGAATCTAACTTTCAGAAGCTTAAAAATCCATGCTCCATTAGCCCGGCCCAGGGTTTTCACAGGCTCCTCTTCCACACCATAAGGAAGCCACACTGGCCTTGGTGCTGCCCACACAAAGGGAGCAAGCAAAGCCCTTCAATATAGAGAAAATAGCCGTGGGCTGACAGGCCAGACACCTTGGCCTCCCTGGGCCTAGCCTCCCTTCTCTACAGTGGGGCTGAGATCTAGCGGGCCTCACACTTGTCCCATTCAGCCAAACCCCAAGGCCAACGGGCCACGTCATCCCCAGGCTACTGGGAAGCCAGAGCAGAGCTTTTAAGAAAGCATAAAAAACACGGTACCATGGACAGGGGCAGCAAAGACATTGGCGTCAAACTGTGCTTCCAACAATAAGCACAAGACTTAGTAAGTAATAATGTCACACAGCCAAACTCTCCATGGCCACCAAAACTAGGCCTGTTCATTGCAGGAAAACCGGAAATGATCCATTGAAACAGAAAACTACAAGCTACATCATAGCACGTGCCAGGGCTGTTAAAAGTGACTCAAGTGCGTAATTATGTAAATGCTCATACTCTGCTTTTTTTAACGTAAATTTAAATGTGTGATATCATCATGACGCCGTACACAACATGCACAGAAAAAAATACCTACCATGAAAAATGCCAAATGTTGATAATGGTTTCTTTTAGGAGTTGGGAACGTAAGGTTTTTTTCTCCTTCCAAATGCTTCATATTTTTCATTTTCTCAATAATTAATAAGTATGACATTTTTACAGCGGTGGAAAGTGAACTACAAGGACTACATAACAGCCTGGGAAGCCAGGTGGCATTAAATAAAAGGAACAAAGTCAAAATTGTATTTACATTATGATTTTTAACCAGAACAATTCGCATACATGCAGACAAAAAATAGAAGACGAGAGAGACATTTTCAAGCAGTTGGTATATCAGAGGGACACCACAGATGAGTTTCTACGTTTCATTAACAGTATAACGTTGGTCATATGATTATATAAGGTAATGAATTTAAACTCAGAGCAAAAGAGCAGAAGTAGATCTGAAGCTGCCCATTTCTGAGCTCGTCTGCTCCCTCCAGCGCTGGCCAGGGGCTGCACTAAATTAAGAGAACTTTCCCTGGGGCTCAGTCTGACCAGGAGCTGTCAGCAGCCTGATGTTTTAATTAGCGAAGTTTCTTCTGTAACTAACCCATAATGGAGCCCAAAGACAGAACCTGCCAGTCTGCTCAGGAACTGCCTTAATCCCGGGAATAACTCCCCTGAAATCAGAAGGTCTTGGTGCTGAGTAGAAAGGGTGCCACTCCAGGCTCAGCCCTGGAGAGACCCTAAGGCAGTGACAAAGGGCAGAGGTCAGGGAACAAGGCTCCAGACATGTCTCCTTTTTCACTGCCCCCCAAAAGGGGACATGGGCAGAAACCCCACCTGCTCTGTCAACCAGCACACCGCCGCCCCCTCACCCTAGGGAAAAACAAGGGACTGGAAGACCTGATCCCAGAATTGAGAGGTCTCTTGAGAGACCAACCTCCCAGTTTGGCTGTGCGATCTGGACTCTGTGCCAGAAGACGGCCTGCCCTGCCCGTGTTCTTCACTCCCTTGAGCAGGAAACAAACAGTAACATGCTGTGCCTTTTCACGTACTTATTTCACAACACTTCACAGCTCCTCTCCAGCCTGGAGCCCAGAGTCCCTCATGGGGCATGAAGAAGCCAGCTTGGGAGAAACTCCCCTCTGCTCAAAGGGCTCCACACCACTTCCAGGAGGGGTCTCGAGATGCTAAGGTTCAACTAGAGGCCCCGGGCTCAGCCTGGGTGATACAGGAAAAAAGATGTACACCCCTTCTCTCCTGTCACACCTGCCCTGGCCTCTGCATCCACCACCCAATCCCCTGGGACAGTGGGAAGTCTTGCTACTTAGATCCATTTTCCCCTCTGCAGGCCAGGCTTAGACCATTCGAGGCAGAAGAGGACCATTCCCTGGGAGAGCTTGATCCCACGCCTAGTACTGCCTGGCAGTGACAAATTCTTGTTGGTAACCTAAACCCTCCAGTTCTGACCTTCACGGATTTAGAAGTCGGCTCATTACTTCACAGTTAAGAATACTTCCAAAACCAGCATTGCTGGTTGGGCTGAGAGGCTACAGCTCACAGCAACGCCCTCGACCACACCCACTCAAATGACCTGGAGCCAAGACCCTGGGCTTGACACTTTAGGGCCCACAGGAGCCTCGTGCCAGGGGGTTAGTGGGCTCCGTCCATCCCTTTGAGGCCAACCCCATTCCATTCCAGCCTAGCACTGACCTAAGGGTTAGAGAGAAGGCCAGTGCCCCTCGCACCTGCCCCCATTCTCCCGCACCACATCCTCTGGCTAATGGACCAAATGGAGCATTGTCAGCCATCCCCAAGGAGACCCTGCCCCAGGAGGAAAGGAGAACTATAGACATCGTCCTGGTGGCTGCAACCTGCCTCAAGGTGTGGTCAGGTCACAAAAGCAGGCCATCCCCAGGCCCCCTTTCCAGAGTGTCCAGCCCAGGTGGGTATATCAGGGCCCCAAGTAGAGGGGACCCAAGTCTTGTGACAGTGTGAGACACCAGATTCTGCAGCCCAAATTTCCAGCACTCCAACATGCTCAAGGAGGCCGATTCAATGGCAAAAAGGGGAAACTAAAACACCGGGAGGGGAAAGAGTTAAAAGCTCCTCTTCCCAGACAAGAGTGCTTAGCCTCTTCAAATACCTAAAGCCTATTTTGCTTGGCGCAGGTTTTCCCAATAAATCTAGGGTCCACGGTGATTTACCAAGAGCCTTGGTTATTGGCAACAGCAATCTCACTTACCCAGAACAGCACTGAGAACAAGCCGTAATTTAGAGCAGGATTTATTTTGTTTGTTCTACAGCAACAAACTCAGCAAATCATAAATTCCCTCTGAGATGAAGAGAGGAAATTGACAATATTTATGATCTCGAGAGGCAGAGAAGGGCCTGACCAGGCCTTTGATTTGTAACGGAAACGTCTCCTGGAGGCTCCGGCCAAGGACACGGCTGCTGTCCCAGCCCCAGGGAGCTGTACTCAGGCCAGGGTGTGGGATGGGAGGAGGGGTGGGTGTGCCAAGCAGGGTTTCCAGACATACCATGAGGATGCTTTGTGCATCCCAGAGGCCGGACGCTGCTCTGTGCTCATTAGCACATAGGGCAACCAGGCCAATAGCAGTTCTCAGACCACACACTTCCTCCCATCAAGGCAAGACTAGTTTGTGAAAACTTGTGGTTCTACTGGTCTGGACGTAAGTCTATCATATACTACATTCTCACACACCTGAGGTGTCGAACTTGCGCTTCAGTCTGTGTACTAGATATACTAAATATCACCATCTAATCATCTATGAAAGGAATAGATAACAGAAGTGTCAATAGATGCACCAAAATTTCCACCTAATGTTCAACAACCAAGATGTGATCCTGCAAAGCACATAAGGCACAGAGGAGCTCCCGCCTTTCCTGATGCCTCTCCCAGAGCTCCCGCCTTTTTGTTCTTTTCATTCCTCCCCCAACCCCCACCCCCACTCCACCCTCACTCTCCACTCCTCGCCCCAAATCCCTCCCACCCCAAGCCCTGGCCCCAGTCTTCCTAAAAGGCAACTCTCATTCATTCCATGCTCAAAAAGCCAGTGGGATCCCAGCCTGACTTCCATGTCAGACAATCAAGGTGGCCATCTTTGTCCTCTCCAACAGGTTTGCCCTACCGTCTCACCAGCATCCTGCCTGGTCCCCACATAAGCCACGTCCCCTGCTACCACCTCTACAACTAAAAAAATTTGACAACTCTTCCTAACTCTTTCTGGGCAATCCTGATCTGTTTTTCCATCAATGTCCTGTGGGTTCACTCGCTGTGGTACTGTTTGACCCAGGGTGAGTCATTCCCATCACGTGTACCATAAGGAGGTAAGACTGGATCGTCTCCACATCTCCTCCACTTCCAACAGGTGGACGTGACATGGAAAAGCCTGCCAACCAAGAACCAAGAAGGCCCTGGGCTGCCCACTCCTGCCCTATGCAGCCTCTGGGGAAATACTTGGCCTGAGAGCCAACCAGTGCCTTTCACTGCTCTGCTGATTCCCAAGCAGGGAGGGTGGACGCTATGGAGGGACCAGAGAGGGAGCCAGCTGCCTACCAGAGCCAAGCGGGGGCTGCGTGGAGGCTCACCCAGGCTCTCAACCATTGCATCCAGCGTCGTCGCCGCCGCGGCGTAAATCCCTGCGTTCCTGGAGTTGAGGTTGTCTGCTACAGCGGTGATGATGGAGAGCAGCGTGGGCTGTAAGCGCTCTCTCAGGAGGGGGATCATCTTGGCGAGGGCCTCCAGTGCCCACTGGTTCACTTTCTTGTTGGAATCCTGAAGCCTTGGGGTGAAAGCATCAAAGACCTATTGAGGGAACAGAAACCAAGAGCCCGTGGGAACCCAGGCTGAGTGGAAGTCTCACAGCCCAACCAACTGCCCTCGGCGGGGATTCCTCCCGCCTCCCTGACAGGGGCCACCCAGCCTATGCCAGAACATTCCCAGGGATGAAGAAGAGCTCGCCTCTCAAAGGGGAGGGGGACAAGAGGGGAAACGACTGTGCACTGAGTACTCGCTGAACACAAAGGGTGTCGAGCGTCTTGTGAGGTACTCTGCACTCGCTCATGGGGTGATCATAACGACCCATGAGGCATGTGTTCTCATCCTCAGTTTACCGTTAAAAAACAAAACAAAAACTGAGGCTGAGAGAGATTAAACGACTTGCCCAGATCACGCAGATGGTAAGAAATGTCAAGCCTGTGTCTTACCTACTCTGCTCTGGGGCTTGAGTGTCGGCAGCCCCACTCCTGGAAGAAGCAGGCATCTGCCCTCATTTCCAGCCCATGAAATCCTGTGCCTGCTCTGAACCCACCGGTCAAGCCATCCTGGCCCAGCTGCAGGGCCAACCACATGCTCTGACCCCAAAACCCCATGTGCATATCTGGATCAGGATCCCTCAGCCACGGCATCCTCCACCTCTGCCCTCCTCCCTGTGAATCTGCTGGAGGATGAAAGATGCCCAGAACATCTCTGAGTGCTCCCAAGGCACCCAGCAGGACGCAATGCCCTTGCCCTCTTGGCCACTTCCAGGTAGGCTTCTGGCATTGCCATGGCATCTGAAGAGCAAGTGCTTGTCAGGATCCCTCTACCCTGAAGGGTCTGGCACAAGGTCCAACCCTGTCCAGAGTTTTCCAAATTGAGGTTGTACCCACAGGGGAGAGACGGGGCAGGGGCGGGGCAGCACCCACCTGGACCAGGTTGGCAGCGACGAGCTCGGGCTTGGCCTTGCAGTGCTCAAGGAGCCGCCCCACACCTTCTATCCGAGACTGGTACTCCTTGGCCTCCAGCAGCCGTGTCAGCTCCCGCAGCTGCCCCACCATCTCCAAGCCATCCCTCGTGGAGGAGCGCAGCCCCACCAACCGCGGGCCGTTAGAGCTGAGCCTACGTAGAAGGCGCGTCTGACCTGGGCAGTCCCAGGGGATGAACACACCTCTTGTCCCATGCACAGCCCCCAAAGACAGGTGGGGCTGAAACAAGAGTTTCACCTGCAGCTTAGCCCACCCCAGCTTCCCCTCCACCTGCTGCCTGGGGACACAGGACTTGGGAACTCTGGAAATGCCTTTTCCTCAGGGGGCAACACTTCCGTTGCCCAGAGCTCCATGCCCTTATCAGGGGGCATGGCTTTCTCTTTCTGACTTTTTTTGTCTTTTCAGAAGTTATGTTAAGAATGGGGTGAGGGGGACTTCCCTGGTGGTGCTGTGGTTAAGACTCCGCCTGCCAATGCAAGGGACTCAGGTTCGATCCCTGGTCTGGGAAGATCCCACATGCCGTGGAGCAACTAAGCCCATGCAACACAACTACTGAGCCTGCACTCTAGAGCCTGTGAGCCACAGCTACTGAGTCCACATGCCACAACTACTGAAGCCCACGCACCTAGAGCCCATGCTCAACAACAAGAGAAGCTGCCACAATGAGAAGCCCACGCACTGCAATGAAGAGTAGCCCCAAAGAGAAAAAGCCCGTGGGCAGCAACAAAGACCCATCACAGCCAAAAAAAAAAAGAAAAGAAAAGAAAAGAAAAGGAAAAAAAAGGATGGGAGCTTGGAGTGAGGGGTGGAAATCCATGAAAGGATGACTGGTACAAGGTCTCACCAGGAACCTGTATCCTGACCCCTGGTTGTCTAGGCTCTGCTCATACTCCTCTGGTAACTAAGGAAATGTTAAGAAGCCCTGTTGTCTTACACAGGAATCACATGCCCATCATATTCCCCTGGCCCGTTCCAGCCAGTAGGAGACCCACTTCACACAGAACTCCCATCCCCCTTCCCCAGCTCAGAGCCTGGGTCCTGAGCTCTGCCCTACACCCAGGTCCCACCCAACAGAGCCCAACATCATTCATTCTGATAGTCATCCCTACATCCCACGTTCTTCACTGAGAACAATGAGATGAGAGATGTGGTCTTTGCCCTGAGAAGCTCATAGACCAATGGGAGACAGGGGGCTAAAGAATGGGGCAAGCTGTCCACCTGGAGGACATGGGGGCAGAGGGGCAGAGAGAGCTTCTGGGAGAAGGTGACAGGTGATCAAATCCTGCAGAAGAAATAGGCACGTGCCAGGTGCAGACGGCACAGTGTAGGCAAAGGCACAGGAGGGAGAGGGGCACAGGGGCCAGGCAACAGGAGCTGCTGTGGTCTGGCTGAGAGAGCAGGAAGTTACTCTAGAAGAGGTGGGCAGGCGGCTTCCCTGAGGTCCAGCTAAGGAGTCCAGACATGGTCCTCCCAGGATATGGCAGAAGGGGTTTAAGTTTTAGACACAGGAGTGACTGTCAGATTCCTGTTGGGTTTCTAACTCCTGCCAACACCAACCCTCTAGCCCCTTGGCCCATCCCTTCTCATCTGCCTTGATTCCACCTCTGCCTCTAAATTAGTCCCAGGCTGGCCACTATGACGGGGAAAGGCCCTGCTGCTCTAAGTGAATGGAGAAACTCTGAGCTCACACAGAGCCTGACCAACAACCCATGGCACTTAAACTAGTGGAACTGTACCTACACGGCCAATACTGCAAGAACCCACCTCAGATGCTCCTGAGCCCAGGATTTGCTCTGCTTGAGACGCGGGTGGGGGAACCCATCTCATACATTCGCCCATGAGTCCTGCTGTCCCAACTAGGTCTCAGTCGCAGCCCAGATACACACCCCTCCCCCCAGGGCCACCGCGGGGCCCGGGCCAAGCAAAATGTTGCCCTCAACGGTCTTGGATGGGGAGCCCCAGGGAAACAAGATCTACTGTACCCGTCCTCGCTGGGCAGCCCGTTCTCACACACCACCAGACTCCTCGACACTTTGCGGCCTTTGGCAGATGGAAGTTCATCACCATCTTCTATTCCCTTGAAAAATACACACAGAACATGAACCAAAAGGGGTGGCCCTCTGGAGAACTGCCAGACACTCCAGTCTAGACTGAAACAAAAGGAATAACCCCCTCCACCTGGGAGAGTTTCAGAGGGAACAGGGGAGCCTTCCAGAGCACTGGTAATCAGGCCAGGGAGTCAAGATCCCCACTCAAAAGATGAAGGCAAAGAAGCCCAGGGAGACTCAAGGGACACAGGCAGTGAGAGAAAGAACCAGGTTTGAACACCTGGAAGGAAATTCCACCTATCAGGAGTCTTGGATGAAATGAAAGCCTGTGGAGTGCATGCCCCTCTCCCCTATCTGCTGTGAGGGCTGTGGGCTGCCAGGCTCAGCTCTGATCCCCACCCCAGACCAACTCACACCTCGCTGCCTGCTGACTCACCCGCTGTTTAATAGCTGTCATGACCTTCTGCAAGTCGTGGGATGGGAGGGATTGCCTCAGAAATGCATCAAACTTTGTGTTCGCCATCAAGATATTCACCATCTTCCGGCCATAAAACCTGCCATCGGAGAAAGAGCAGGATGAAAACACAGCCACAGTAATGCAACGTAAATTTGCATTACAGCTTTGCATAATTTTTCTAATTATAGTAAGACAATTTTTAATACTTCTTCTAATGATGACAGTAATTCCCTCCAAGTTAAAAACTAGATTCATAAGAGAATAAACATCCCCAAAGAAATAATGGCTGAAATGCCCCAAATTTGGCAAAAGACATAAACCTAGGGATTCACAAAGCTGAGTGAAACTCTAACAGGATAAAGCTAAAAAACTCCATGCCAAGACACAACATAATTAAATTTTCAAAAACCAAAGACAAAAAATCTTGAAAACAGAGAAACATGACACCTTACCTATAAAGACAATTCCAAAGACAGCAGATTTCTCACCAGAAACCACAGAGGACACACTCGAGGTCCCCATAATAGGGCAATGGTGGTGTTTTACCCATCTCCAGGAAGGAAACAAGAATAGCCAGGTAAACACTGCCTAGGTAACTTTCCATGTTTTGGAGTAGCAGTCTTCAGACTGGGGGTAAATGTGTCCTGAGGACTCTCACACACTTTCTCAGGAGAGGTAGGCATGCATGGTTTTAAGAGAATTCGGTTCATCTCCCTCTTTCACTGGGACTCCTTCCTACAGCTAATTGCCTGATAACAAACTATTCCTGTTCTCCTCAAAGTTTCTTTCTTCCTTCTGACCCCATCTACATAGCCTTACAGCACCTACTACCCTTGTTTGTTCCCACCAGCTATTATTAAATTTAGATTAACTTAGGGAAACATGTAGTGGATTCTGCAGTAAATCATATACACAGCAGCAATCATTGATACAAAAAATGTAATAATGCCCTGAACTTGAGAAATCAGCTTCATTTTATTGGGATTAACATTTCTTTCTTAGATGTTGATATGCTCTTCCAATTCTATCAAATGAATATTTATAAACATAATTGATTTCAACTATCAGATTAAATTGCTAATAAATCTATATATAATAGTTCAAAAAAAAGAATAAACATCGACCGTAATCCCATTACCAAGAGAAAACCACTATTTAATTTTTACATATTTTCTTATAGTCTTTTTTACAAGCATATACATTTTTGTTGATATCGGAATGTATATACAACTTTTACCCAGCTTTTTCACTTTATCATTAATCTTCCCATATCAACCTTTTCAGTGGCTAAATAATATTCTGTTAGATGCCTATACAAAAGTGTAATAACATTTTTCTAGCATGAGACATTTAGAAGTCTGAGGAAGTGTGCAGTGGGACAGTATAGGAAGGAGCGGCCAACTCTACCTGATAAACACTGGTGGGCGGGGGGGGGATCAAGGAGGGCTTCATTGAAGAGGTGACCTTGGGTCGCAACTCAAAGATGAGTAGGAGTTCACAAGTGGGATAGGATTAAGAAGTAAGTGGAGAAGAAAGATGGTGGTGAAGTAGAAGGATGTGGAATGCATCCCTCTCCACAGATGCATCAGTAATACATCAAAAGATGCAATAATTCCTAGAGAGAACCAGCTGAACACCAGCAGAAGACCTTGGACACCAGAAAGGACTACAAAGATCCCAACATAACTGGTATTTGTTTGACTCAACACTCTGCCATTACTCTGGGGCTTGGACAGTCTTCTTTAAACCCTTTTATTGCCAGGACAAGCAACCTCTGAAGTCTGGACTACTCCATCAGAAGTCAAGTAGGAGGCTCTGGGGAGGGAGCACTGGATCCAGGATGCTAGACTGCTAGAGAGTCCTCAGACACAGGGAAGATTAACTGCAGAGAACTCTCATGGAGCCTTCTGTCAGAGTCTAAGACCTGGTTTCGTCCGACGGTCTGCAACTGCGAGTGCTGGACACCTCACACCAAACTACAAACAAGACAGGAACACAAACCCACCCATCAGCACACAGACTACCTAAAGCCATATTAACCTCACAGATACCCTAAAACACACCACCTGACATGACCCTGCTCATCAGAGAGAAAAGACTCAGATCCACCCACTCAAGACACTGGACTAACCCCACCATAGGAGGCAGAGAGCAGAAACAAGAGGAATTACTACTAGGCACCATAGGGAAAGGAGACAGCATATACTATAAAATAGACAAAATGAGAAAACAAAGAAACACCTTTCAGGCAAAGGAGCAAAATAAAAACCCACAAGACCAAATAAATGAAGAGGAAATAGGAAAATTGCCCAAAAAAGAATTCAGAGTAATGATAGTAAAGATGACCCAAAATCTCAAAAACACAACAGAGAAAATACAAGAAACAGTTAATAAGGACTCAGAAGAACTAAAGAGCAAACAAACAGTAATGAACAGCACATTAACTGAAGTTAAAAATACTCTGGATGGTATAAGCAGCAGAATAACTGAGGCAGAAGAACGAATAAGTTAGTTGGAAGATAAAATGGGGGAAATAACTGCCACAGAGCAGGAAAGAGAAAAAAGAATAAAAAGAATGGAAGACAGTCTCAGAGACCTTGGTGACAATGTTAAGCGCACCAACATCGAATCATAGGCATCCCAGAAGAATAAGGAAAAAAGAAAGGGTCTGAGAAAATATTTGAAGAGGTTATAGTGGAAAACTTCCCCAACATGGAAAAGGAAATAATTAATCAAGTCCAAGAAGCACAGAGAGTCCCATACAGAGTAAACCCAAGGAGAAATACACTGAGGCACATATTAATCAAACTAACGAAAATTAAACATAAAGAAAAAATATTAAAAGCAGCAAGAGGAAAGCAACAAATAACATATAGGGGAAAACCCATAAGGATAACAGTTGATCTTTCTGCAGAAACTCTACAGGCCAGAAGGGAATGGCAGGATATACTGAAAGTTCTGAAAGAGAAAAATCTACAGTCAAGAATACTCTACCCAGCAAAAATCTCATTCAGATTTGAGGGAGAAATCAAAAGCTTTACAGACAAGCAAAAGTTAAGAGAATTCAGCACCACCAAACCAGCCTTACAACAACTGCTTAAGGAACTTTTCTAAGTAGGAAACACAAGAGAAGAAAAACACCTACAAAAACAAACTCAAAACAATTCAGAAAATGGTAATAGAAACACACATGTCAATAATCACCTTAAATGTAAATGGATTAAATTCTTCAACCAAAAGACACAGACTGGCTGAATGGATAAAAAAAAACAAGACCCTTCTATATGCCGCCTACAAGAAACCCACTTCAGACCAAGGGACACATATAGACTGAAAGTAAAGGGATGGAAAAAGATATTCCATGCAAGTGGAAGCCAAAAGAAAGCTGGAGTAGCAATACTCATATCAGACAATTAGACTTTAAAGTAAAGACTATTACAAGAGACACAGAAGGACACCACATAATGATCAAGGGATCCATCCAAGAAGAACATATCACAATGGTAAATATCTATGCACCCAACATAGGAGCACCTCAATACATAAGGCAAATGCTAACAGCCATAAAAGGGGAAATCGACAGTAACACAATAATAGTAGGAGACTTGAACACCCCACTTATATCAATGGACAGATCATCCAAACAGAAAATAAAGAAGGACACACAACCTTTAAATGACATATAAGACCATCTCAACTTAATTGATATTTATAGGACATTCCATCCAAAAACGACAGAATACACTTTCTTCTCAAGTGCACATGGAACATTCTCCAGGATAGATCACATCTTGGGTCACAAATCAAGCCTCGGTAAATTCAAGAAAACTGAAATCATATCAAGCATCTTCTCTGACCACAACGCCATGAGACTAGATATCAATTACAGGAAAAAAACTGCAAAAAATACAAACACAAGGAGGCTAAACAATATGCTATTAAACAACCAAGAAACCACTAAAGAAATCAAAGAGAAAATCAAAAAATATCTAGAAGCAAATGACAATGAAAACACAACCACTCAAAACCTATGGGATGCAGCAAAAGCAGTTCTAAGAGGGAAGTTTATAGCAATACAGTCCTACCTTAAGAAACAAGAAAAATATCAAATAAACAACCTAATCTTAAACCTAAAACAATTAGAGAAAGAAGAACAAAGAAACCCCAGAGTGAGCAGAAGGAAAGAAATCATAAAGATCAGATCAGAAATAAATGAAAAAGAAAGGAAGGAAACAATAGCAAAGATCAATGAAACTAAAAGCTGGTTCTTTGAGAAGATAAACAAAATTGATAAACCATTAGCCAGACTCATTAGGAAAAAAAGGGAGAAGACGAAAATCAACAGAATTAGAAATGAAAAAGGAGAAGTAACAACAGACACCATAGAAATACATAAGATCATGAGAGACTACTACAAGCAACTATATGCCGATAAATTGGATAACCTGGAAGATATGGATAAATTCTTAGAAAAGTACAATCTTTCAAGACTGAACCAGGAAGAAATAGAAACTATGAACAAACTAATCACAAGTCCAGAAATTGAGGCTGTGATTAAAAATCTCCCAACAGGAGCTTCCTAGGTGGCACAGTGGTTTGAGAATCCACCTGCCAATGTGGGGGACACAAGCTTGATTCCTGCTCCAGGAAGATCCCACATGCCGTGGAGCAACTAAGCCCGTGCACCACAACTATTGAACCTGTGCTTTAGAGTCTGTGAGCCACAACTATTGAGCCCACGTGCTGCAACTATTGAAGCCCATGCACCTAGAGCCCGTGCTCTGCAACAAGAGGAGCCACAACAATGATGAGCCCACGTACCACAACAAAGAGTAGCTCCCACTCACCGCAACCAAAAAGAAAGCCCACACACAGCAAAAAAAGACCCAACACAGCCAATAAAATAAAAAATAAATAAATAAATTTATTAAAAAAAAAAATCTCCCAACAAACAAAAGCCCAGGGCCAGATGGATTCACAGGTGAATTCTATCAAACATTTAGAGAAGAGTTAACACCTATTCTTCTCAAACTCTTCCAAAAGATAGCAGAAGGAGGAATACTCCCAAACTCATTCTATGAGGCCACCATCATCCCGATACCAAAACCAGGGAAAAGATGTTACAAAAAAAGAAAATTACAGGTCAATATCACTGATGAATATAGATGCAAAAATCCTCAACAAAATACTAGCTAACAGAATCCAACAGCACGTTAAAAAGATCGTACACCATGATCAAGTGGGATTATCCCTGGAATGCAAGGATTCTTCAATATACGCAAATCAATCAGTGTGATACACCATATTAACAAATTGAAGGATAAAAACTATATGATCATGTCAATAGATGCAGAAAAAGCTTTTGACAAAATCCAACACCCATTTATGATAAAAGCTCTCCAGAAAATGGGCATAGAAGGAAATTACCTCAACATAATAAAAGCCATATATGACAAATCAACAGCCAACATCATTCTAAATGGTGAAAAACTGAAAGCATTCCCTCTAAGTACAGGAACAAGACAGGAGTGTCCATTCTCACCATTATTATTCAACACAGTTTTGGAAGTGTTAGCCACAGCAATCGGAGAAGAAAAAGAAATAAAAGGAATCCAAATTGGAAAAGAAGAAGTAAAATTGTCACTATTTGCAGATGACACGATACTATACATGGAAAACCCTAAAGCTGCTACCAGAAAACTGCTAGCAGTAATCGATGAATTTAGCAAAGTAGCAGGATACAAAATTAATGCCCAGAAATCTCTTGCATTCCTATACACTAACAACAAAAAAGCAGCAAGAGAAATTAAGGAAACTCTCCCATTTACCACTGCAACAAAAAGAATAAAATACCTAGCAATAAACCTGCCTAAGGAGGCAAAAGATCTGTATGCAGAAAACTTTAAGACACTGATGAAAGAAATCAAAGATGATGCAAACACATGGAGAGAGATACAATGTTCTTGGATTGGAAGAATCAACATTGTGAAAATGACTATCCTACCCAAAGCAGTTTACAAATTCAACAAAATCCCTATCAAATTACCAATTGCATTTTTCACAGAACTAGAACAAGAAATCTTACAATTTGTATGGAAACACAAAAGACCCTGAATAGCCAAAGCAATCTTGAGAAGGAAAGACAGAGTTGGGGGAATTCGGCTTCCTGACTTCAAACTATACTACAAGGCCATAGTGATCAAGACAGTATTATACTGGCACAAAAATAGAAAGGAAGATCAATGGAACAGAATAGAGAACTCAGAGGTAAACCCAAGCACATATGGGCACCTTATCTTTGACAAAGGAGGCAAGAATATACAATGGAAAAAAGACAGCCTCTCCAATAAGTGGTGCTGGGAAAATTGGACAGCTACATGGAAAAGAATGAAATTAGAACACTTCCTAACACCATACACAAAAATAAACTCAAAATGGATTAAAGACTTACATGTAAGGCCAGACACTAGAAAACTCCTAGAGGAAAACATAGGCAGAACACTCTAGGACATACATCAAAGCAAGATCCTTTTGGACTCACCTCCTAGAATCATGGAAATAAAATCAAGAATAAACAAATGGGACCTCATTAAACTTAAAAGCTTTTGCACAGCAAAAGAAACCATAAACAAGACTAGAAGGCAACCCTCAGAATGGGAGGAAATACTTGCCGACGAAGCAACAGACAAAGGATTAATCTCCAAAATATACAAGCAGCTCATGCAGCTTAATACCAAAAAAGTAAATAACCCAATCCACAAGTGGGTGGAAGACCTAAATAGACATTTCTCCAAAGAAGACATACAGATGGCCAACAAACACATGAAAAGATGCTCAACATCACTAATCATTAGAGAAATGCAAGTCAAAGCCACAATGAGATATCACCTCACACCAGTCAGAATGGCCATCATCAAAACATCTAGAAACAACAAATGTTGGAGAGGGTGTGGAGAAAAGGGAATTCTCCTGCACTGTTGGTGGGAGTGTAAGCTGGTACAACCACTATGGAAAACAGTTTGGAGATTCCTTAAAAAACTAAAAATAGAACTACCATATGATCCAGTAATCCCACTCCTGGGCACATACCCAGAGAAAACCATAATCCAAAAAGAAACATGTACCATAAAGTTCATTGCAGCACTATTTACAATAGCCAGGACATGGAAGCAACCTAAATGCCCATCAACAGATGAATGGATAAAGAAGATGTGGCACATATATACAATGGAATATTACTGAGCCATAAAAAGGAATAAAATGGAGCTATATGTAATGAGGTGGATAGACCTAGCGTCTGTCATACAGAGTGAAGTAAGTCAGAAAGAGAAAGACAAATATTGTATGCTAACTCATATATACGAAATCTAAAAATGGTACTGATGAACTCAGTGACAAGACAAGAGCAGGGACGCAGATGCAGAGAATGGACTGGAGAACTCGAGGTTTGGGAGGAGCAGGTGGTGAAGGGGAAGCTGAGATGAAGTGAGAGAGTAGCACAGACATATATATACTACCAACTGTAAAATAGATAGCCAGTGGGAAGTTGCTGTATAACAAAGGGAGTTCAACTCGAGGATGGATGATGCCTTAGAGGACTGGGACGGGGAGGGTGGGGGGGAGTCGAGGGAGGAAGGGAATACGGGGATATGTGTATGAAAAAAGATGATTGAACTTGGTGTACTCCCAAAAAAATAATAAATAAATAAATAAAATTAAAAAAAAAAAAAGAAGTAAGTGGAGGAGGGCAGATATCGGCAGATCCGTAAGGCAATTTGACAGGTCTGCTGGTGTGTGGCTGGAGAATAGGCAGCAAGGACTGGACTCAGGAAGAGAACAGGCTGAAGAAGGTAGGACCCAATTTAGGGAGATGTGAAGGAGTTGGGCTTTTGCCTGCAGGCAATGGGAAGCTGAGGAATGATCAGATTTTCAGAAAAGTCCAAATGTCTCAGGCAGCAGTGTGTAGATGGAGCTTTGGGGACAAGACTGGGGCTGGGAGACCTGAGAGGAGGCCGCTATAATAGTCGAGGCAAAAGATGCTGAAGGCCTGACATAGGCGGGAGGGTAGGGGTAAGTAGGGATGATCAGATTCCAGAGCTGCTAAAAAAGATGAAATTGCAGGACTTGGTAGCTGATTGGAGGTGAAGCCCAAAGCATCTAGAATTATCATATTTCACTCAACCTAAAACTCCATTGATTGTAAAATGCACCATTAATTAATCTTCCACTAAGGAAAAATAGAAAAAGAAGACACTGGCGATTTCCCACTGCCTTCAGTGACACACCCCATGTGTGAAGACCATCCTTTACATGCTGCCTTAGATACCAAAGTAACACTTGTTGTGGGGAGTGTCCTTCCTTCCTTAGGTCGAGTAAAGTACTTGGTAAGAAACTGTGGAATTTTGGTCATTCCTTCAGTGATGAATGTTTGCGCTAATCTCAAACGTATGCCCCATCGCTCTGTTGCCATGCCTTTTCTCATAAACAATAACTCTTCATTTCAATGCCAAATAACAGTGTAATATTTCTAAGACATTTTAAACAGCAATTAAACCCAACAGTTCTCCACAGTGACTTCTTAAAATAAATACAAAAGGCTAACCAGCAAAGAAAGGCTCATTACGTAGTTCCTACAATGCAACCTGTAATTCAAAGGTTTATATGATGAGCAACAAGGATCGAGTTTGCAATTGTGTAGATAGTAAAACCGAAGTCATAATTGCTGCTTGGCCAACAGCACCTGTGAGATGCCTAGGATTCTAAGATATTAAAATATGGGCGGGGGGGGTTAAGTATGAAATTCCCCATTCTGCATCTTGGATGATTCAGTAAATAATAGTGACATTAATAAGAAAGAAAACACAGCCAGAGAAGCAGGCTTCAGGAGAAGTCAGTGAGTTCACTTAGGGACAGTGTGCACTAAAGATGGCCCATCCTGGTGATGGGTCCTGTGGGGGCATCGGAGAGATGGGACAGATGCTCAGAGAAGGGTTGGCCTGGAGGGAGACACGGGCAAGCATCAGAGTTTGCTGTGGCTGGAGCCACAAGCAGTGATGACACCACTCAGAGACTCTGCAAGAGGGGCACGAGGACCGAAGACACTCTTGCAGCTACGGGTATCCAGGGGGCAGACGGGGGGAGAAAGGTACAGAGAGATGAGGAGAACCATGGATTGTGGTGCCATGGAAACCAGAAGCAGAGGGTTTCAAGATGGAAAATGAAGAGCAGTCAATGCCATCCAGTGTGAGAGAGAGGTCGGCACGGAGAGGGGTTTAGATCTAGAGAGATATTAGATCTTAATGCCCATCCCCCCACCAACAATGAAGAACCAACCAACCAAAATCTACTTCCCCGACAATATTCCTCCCGTCAGTAACTGGCACTATCATTCATCTAGTTGTTCAGTCTAAAAACCTAAGCACCATCTTTGACCCCTCTTTGAAATCCTCACCACCCAACTGCTATCAGCTCTGCCTTCAAAACATACCCCACTCCACCCCTCTTCCCCCCTACTTCAGCCTCTAGCGCCTCTTGCCCGGACTCTGGGGTAGCCACCTGCCTGGCATCTCTCCTCCATCCTGGCCCCTCTCCCCCACTATCAATCCTCCAGTAAGTGGTCAGAGAGACTTTTTTAAAAAACCAAAATGCTAGCAAAGATATAAAAAAAAGCACTCAAACTCGTTAGTAATCAGGAAGGGGGAATCTGAAACAGCAATGAGCTAGCCCTTTTCCCCATTAGATGCGTAAAAATGTGAAATCCAGAAGTTGCAAGGTGGTGAGGATGTAGGTGCCTCGCACTGCAGGAGGGAGGCAGAGGGGCACAGCGTGCAGGAGGGCTCCCTGTAATGCCTGGGCAGCCTAAGTGAACACGGCCCCCGACCTCACTCCTGCTCTGGGCAAGTTCCCAAAGACATCCTCCTGGGCTCTGTCAGGGGGCACTTATGAGGACCAAAGTGCAGCGCTGTGGGAGTGCAGCGCTGTGGGAGTGCAGCAGGGAGGGCAGGAGGCATTGCGTGCATCGCATCCCTCCAGCGTTGCAAACGCATGGACAACCCACACGAATGCACTGCCTGGGACACAGCCCAGAACACAGTGTGGGCGTGCCCTCTGAAGCTGTACCGGGCGTGGTGGGCACTCTAGACATGGTGATAACACGCCATGAACCGAGGAGCTTGATTAACTGGACCCCAACTCCAGCTTTTAAAGATGGTTGATCAGATCCTGTCACTCTCCTGCTTAAAGCCGTCTAACACAGCCTCACACTCCTACCGAAAAACCCTTCAGTGCCTTCCGGTCACCCGCAAACCAAAATCCCAACTCCCGACCAGGGCCTGTGAGGCCCTCCTTGGCCTGGCCTTGCCCTCTCCGCCTCATCACCCCCCACCCCCCACACTCACTGTGCTCCACGCAGCCGTGCCTTTCTCTTCATTCAACATCAAGCTCATCCCATCCAGGGGCCTCTGTACCATCTTCTTTGTTGGGACTCTTGGACCCCAGACCCGCAAAGAGCTGGGTCCAACTAGCCAATCCATTCTCGACGCAAACGTCACTCTTTAGAAAGATCTCTCTTGACTCTCAATTGAAAGCGGTCCCTACTCTCTTCTCCATTACAACTTGGTTTTACTCCTTATCTGTGTCTAAAGTTGTCATAATTATTTACTTGTTCATCACCCAACTAGGAGGCAAGCTCCAAGACAGCAGGGGCCTAATTTTTCTTATTCACAGTCGTAACCCTAGTAATGAAAAGAATGCCCATCAAATATCTCTTGAGAAAAATGAATGAATGAGTGGCTGCATAGAGACTGGAGCTGGGCTGGCACAGGAACTAGAGCAAGATTGCCATGGCTACAGAGGGAGTGGAAGGGGAGGAAGGGGAGGTGGGGGGTAGTGGCCGTTCCCTGAGCGGGCCTGGCTGTGACGGTGTGCAGAGGTGGGATGGCGGCTGTAAGGAGAGGACACAGCTTCCTCCGTCGACTGCCCCTCCGAGCGGCCCCAAGGAAGCTGAGCTGCATGGACCAGGGCTGGCTGGTTGCCTTGTCTGCCCTGGGCTGGCCAGGCCAGCTGTTCCCAGGCCCCTGGCCCTGCATTACCTGGTGTCCTGGTTGGAGTCCTGGGCCAGCCTCACCAGGTTGTGCACCAGCATGTCTGTGCTGTCCCTGGGGCCTGAGAGAAGCTTCTCGGCGCCTATCTGCTCCAGGACAACCGAGAGGTGCTCGGCAGTGCACTTCCGGACTAAGGGGTTTCGGTGGCTGAAAGGAAACACAATCACAGGCAAGGGCTCAGCCAAGGAATGGGCGGGGGGGGTCCCCAGCCTGGCACACGTGGACCTACAGTTGTGCATCCACGTTCGATGCCACAGTGGGCTCCAAATTCTGTCCCGCAAGGACAAAGGGGAATCTTCGAGGAAAGAGCAGGCCCTTCCTGACACTGGAACTAAGGATGACAACAGGGTGGACCGAGCACGTGAAGTCATGTGACGTCCCCAGATGCACCGTGTGCCCACCATCCCTCTGTCTTCCTGAGCTCCTGTCCTGCCTTTGCCTGAATGCACTTCCCCACCTCTTCTCCACCCGGAATATCCTACCTCTGCCTTCTGAGCCCCCCAGGCAGAACTGGTGCTCCCTGGCGGTGGCAGTGTCCTTGTCCCCTGGGAAGTACAGGGGTACCCCCATGGCTCCCAGGGAGCGGGCGCCAAGTCTCCCTGTCAATCGAATCCCCCGGGGCCCCACTGGTGCCGGGCACATGCCCACCCTTCAGCACTTTGTGGGAGTTTACTGCACGTTCATTGAGCTGAACTGAGACAGGAGAGAGGGGATGGGAGATTAATGGGTAATTTCAGGGGGAACCTGAAATCTTACCGGAGGAACCCATCAGGATGTCACCTCTTTCTTTCTCAGTCTATTCAATGTGAATTCAATGTGCCCCCAGTCCATTCGGCGACACTGGCCCCCTTTTCCCCCTGGGGTCCATCCCAGTGGAACACAAAGGGAGGCTTCTGGGCTCTCCCTCCTTAGTGTGGCCTGGGGACCAGCATCGTTAGCACCTGAATCAGAATCTGCATTTTAGCCAGACCCCCGGGAATTGAAATGCACAGCCCTGTACCAGGCTCCCCTGGTTCTCGCAGACGACAGTCAGTTGCCTCAGTTTGCTGTGAGCGCACGCTCCCTGCCAGGCAGGGACACTAGTACACTAAGCACCTTCAAACCAGCGTCTCCTCGTCTCCAAAAGCTGCTATTGTCACAGCAGGGGAGGGATCCAGAAAAAAGTACAACTCATTTCTCCCGAGTTAATAGTAGCCAGAGTAAGCACTCAATAACTGTTAGGCAGAGGCAGACGCTGCTCTAAGTCCTCTTTCATGAATCAATTCCTTTACTCTTCACAACAATTTTATTATCATCCTCCTTTTACGGATGAGGAAGCCGAGGCATGGGGAAGTTTCGTAGCAATCCAGGGTGCGAACCCAGGCAACGCGGCTCGGGAGCCTGTTGGCAAAGGCCTCTTGGCTACACATGCCCTGGGTTCTACCTGATAGGCCACCCTGCGTAAGCGTCAGTGTCGTGACTGGCTTGTTGGGGTTGAGAGCTGCTTTGCCCTGTGGGAGAAAGGGCTTGAGAAATGCTTCTGGTTTTGCTGTTGGTTTTGATTTTAATGTAAAGAGAAAGCAAATCTGGCTGCAGAAGGGCTCCAAGAGCAGCCAGCCCCTCCCCCTCTCCGGAAGGCCGAGTGGTGCCAGCTGGAGCAGGCGAGCTTGTGCTTTGCTCTCCGCATGGCCCAATTTCATCAGAAAGAAGCACCCCTCCCCTGGGAGAGGGGCAGGGGCTCCTCAGGCCCAGGCCAAAGGCTGCCTCTGCTGCCCTGTCTCCGGGGAGGTTGGCACGGCCACTGTGGGCTCCCCAGTGTTGAGCAGACAATGGCACCTGTCCCTTCCCAGCTGGGATCCAGGGCTGCCCTGAGCTCCCCTCTTTATCGCCCGCCTGGTCCAGGAGAGGTGGGAGAGAAGCCCACTGGGGAGCGGGGGTCTTCCTCCCCCAGGTAAATCTCCCTGCTCCTCCCCCACCTCTCCCCTTTACCTCATCTTCGCAGGCATCCCCCACCGCTCAGACAACAGGCCCCCACGTACTAGATGCCTGCTGAAGTGAGGGCCGCCAGGGAGCGGGCGGGGGTCACGTGCTCCACCATGGCGCCCAAGGACCGGTCGGCCGCCCTCTGGATGAACTCGCTGGTGTTCCCCATCTTCTGGAGCAGGCAGCGGGCGATCTCCTCAGCCTCCTGGTCCATGGTCTTCTTCAAGGCCCGGAAGAGGTCTCCCAGGGTGCTAATGGCCAGGCGGGACACCTTGGAGCGGAGGTTGGTGACCTTGGAGAGAGATGGGAGGGGGACCCTGCAGGACTGCTGGGCCCTGCCAAGGGCTCCAGCACATACGAAGCAGGAGCCCTGCACCACCCCTCCCGTGGCCCCCACCCTCCCCGGGGCCTAGGCTTCAGCAGGCTGGACACGGACACCTGCAGCCGCTCAGAGCAAAAGAGTTCCATTTAAAAAACCCCTATGACCGTTGATACCGTCATAATTACCAGTGCTATTGTTGTCATTAGTGTCTGGAATTTGTACAACACTTAGTCCTGAAAGCACTTTTACAGTCATTTAATTTGATCTTCACAAGCCTCCCACCCCCCCCCAAGAACAGTCTATTCCAAGGGCAGGAGCATTGCCTCCACTTATGATAAGAAACATCTTATTACCCCTCTGGGCCCAGCCTCAGCCAAGCCCTAGCCCCACGTGAGAAAGGGTTTGGGAAATGTCACAACTGCCCAGAAGTTGGAGATCTGGCCTAGAACACTCCATCCCAACTCAGGCATCCTGAGTACAGAGGACAATGCAGGACTGGGACACATGGGCACACAGGATTCTGATTATTTCAATACCTGGAGATTAGAAATAAGGAAACCCCAGGCCTCAGTTTTCCAATCTGAGAAATGGGTGGCTAGCTGCTGCCTCAGTGGCTGAGGGCTGAGAAATAGGCAGGGATGCCCATGTTCAGGCAGCCATGGGCCCCTCTGTGGCTGCTGTGTGACCCACACTGAGCAGCAGCACCAGGTAAGGGGGGCTGGCGGGGGGTCAAGCAGAGTGCACAGGACACAGGAGGCCTCACCTCCCCAGTCACGGCCAAGGACACATCGTGCAGCCTCCCAGCGAGGACCTCTGAGTGACAGGCCGCCAGGCGCTGGATGCCCACCAGGCCCTTCTCCTTCATCTGCCTGAGAAGCAAGTCCAGGCCCTGTCATAAGCCAGAGGTGGGGGGGAAGGAGCCCCTCCCTCTGCAGACCAGGGCGCCCATGTCACCCCCACCCCCACCACAGTGGGGAGGGACTCGCTGGCCTCAGTGTCAGGGTGTCCTATAACACCCAGGCTGAAATCCTAACAATCCAGTCCAGCCATTTCACAGGGCCCATGGCCCACCCCCACCCAGGATGGAAGCCCACCCCCAGAACCTGGACCTACACCAGACACAAAGCCGGCACCTTCAAGAGAAGGCACTTGAACATGAGAACTGCAGACAAGGAGACCTTCCCACAAATGGGATCCCACGTCATCGCGCCACTCATGACTAAGGTTGTGTGTAGGAGGAACACGGAAGCAGAATGAACTTGACTTGGAGAAAGGAAGGACTGTGACCTTCCTCAGGCCCGCACGGAAGCGTTGTGGAATCAGATCGTACTTTCTAGGCCCGGCTCTCGTGCACCATAGGGCAGCACACAAGGCAGGTGCAGGCGGCCAGACTCTCGCGTGCACTCCCCCACACCCCTCCTCCAGGGGACCAGGGCCTGGAGGCGGGCGGCGGGGGCAGGAGCTACTCTGCAGCCCCCCTGCCACAGCGCACAAGGGAGTGTTTCCTCACCAGTCGCTGCTGTCCAGGCCCTGCAGGGCCTCCACCAGCCCCAGCTCCGGGTTCGAGAAAGGCCTCAACTCCTTAAAAGTGCGAAGATCCATCTCCTCCTCCTCTTCTTCCCACTCAGGAGACCCCAAAGTAAGCACCGCAGGTAAGGAGTGAGCTGCTCTCACAGAGAAGGAGAGGAACAGGGGTTTACCAGGCAGACCCGAGGCCTCCACAGCACAGCACTGGGCCCACCTTACTTAGCGGGAGGCGGAAGACAAGGTGGGGGCCGTGCAGGAAGAAGGGATCCGTGAGGGCTGAGAAGCCAGGACCTGGGCTGCACTCCCTGGGGAGCCACAGAGACCACCTACCTCCTACTTCTCGTTGACTGTTTCTATCCCTACCAGTGCCAACTTGATTATTATAAACAAACTGGCCTGTGATAGGCTGCTTGATGTCATGTGACCAAGCCCACCAAGCCGGTGATTCACCCCTAATCCTGCCCTGTCTGTGGTTGGAGGGGAGGCCAGCAAGTCGAGGAAGGACTCCCCTGCTCCAACCTCGTCTCCACCCAGGAATCTGTGTTACGGCTTCTCCTTTTCCTCCTTCCCTGCAACTCTCCATCCTTTTGTGAAGCCACCCAAGGCAGGGAAGTGGTCCAAAGACAGCCGGTGGGAGGAAGCAGGGGACAGCAAAGGTACCGATGAGACGATTAGCTGACACCTGAGTGGTCAAGATGTGGCCATACTTGCAGGCACTGACCATAAGCAGGGATGTTGTTTAAAAATGAGATTATGTTTTCCAGGCTCTCCTTCCTTGGGGACAGATGCTGGAATCATAAAATTCTAGAACAGAAAGGATGTTTAGAGGTTTCTATTTGGTCCAATGCCTGATTCACATAGTGGAGGCATCAGAGGCCCAAAAAGGCTGGGGTCCCCCTGCAGTCCCTCAGCTCCTCCATCAGCAGAGCCAGGACTGAGATCCAGAGCGCTCACTTCCTGCCTAGTTTCTTCAGAGAGTCGTCTTTACATGACTTTCACTATGGCATATCCAGGAGGTCCTGGGCAAATCTGAGTTGAGGGGCCATTCTTCACTTAAAGCAAAGACATAAAGAATTCATTCCTGGGTTCTTTTCTCAGCGTTGCCAATGGATCAAGAGTCATCAGCCAAAGTCTTAGTCTCTATGGGCCACCATCAACTTGAGTGACCTTGGGTGACCTTGGGTGACTGAGTCTCTGGGTCTCAGTTCTGTTGTCTGTTAAATGAGCAGCTTAGGTTAGATAGATCAATATTTCCCAAGTACCAACCATTCAGTTACAACTTCAATGATTTTTTTTGCTGTATCTCTTAATTACTTGTACCTTTATTTACATGGTATTTTTCTTCAACTCACTTTTCAAGTCCTAAATAAGTTTATTTAAGGGAAATTTGTGTCACTACCATAATTGGCAAATGGTTATTTGTCATAGTATATGATAAATATTTACAGTAAAATAAAAGAAGATTATAAACTCCAGCTATAAAATGAGAGTCAGCTTCTGATGTTTCTAGCTGGGAGGAGGATCTCTTGGTTGAAAAAGGAAATTCAAAAGTCTTAGCGAGGTGCTAAAAATTAGCACCAGATTAAGACTTTCTACTTGATGGAATTAAAAGGATAGAAAGAGAATGGAAAAAGGAGGTGAGTCAATATCATTTCTAGTACCTAAATGATGCTCTATTCTGCCATCACTGTCCTACAACATCCTATACTTGAAGACTCTGAACCAAGGTGGTTGTTTTCAAATGTTCTTTAGGAGCAAAATCTTTTCAAATGGAATCCCACATAGAGGCCTAGTATGCAAAAAGGGGAGGCAAAACAGACACTCCTCTGGTAGAATGGAGACAGGGCCTCTCCTTGACCCTTGGCACCTTCCTAAGGGTCCCACAGAACCTTCAGATCCTCGGATCCCAGTCTGTAACCAGCTTGTCCAGCCCTAACATTCTATGAGGCAACATGCAGGAACCCAAGGTCTTCCCAGAACAGTTTTTCCATCTTCCTAGTGTTTCCAGATACTTCCATAGAAGCTGCTTCCCAGCACCTGCGGTCCTGGTGCACTGGTGAGTCCTCTAGGACATGTCACGCAGGCTGGGCACACGTGTCCGGCCACCCACAATTCCCGTTACAACACCCTGGGTCCCCCGCCTGGCCCACACACACGTTGCTGTTCCTTTCTCTGGGGAGGTGACCACCCCAGGCTGCCTCCTACTCTAACAAGGGAAACTGGCAGAAGCAGAGCAGTGGAGGTCACCCTTGCCACGCCCCAAAGCATCTGAGACAGCATAGCGGGAGGCACACATGCCCCCCCCATCACTCGGTCTGGGCCCCACCTGAAGCATGGCGGGCAAAGCTGGGCTCCTGCTTGCTGACAGGGATGCTGGGCAGTGAGGCCCGGTTGGCCCGCCTCCTCAGGACAACACCGATGTTGTTTCTGCGGGGGATGCTCAGCCCGGTGGGCACGGACAGGGTCCCGCTGCCCCGGAGGGGAAGGAGGCCTGTGAAGGCAGAGAAAGTCCTAGGACAGAGCCAGTCCTGCCTGTCCCCCAGCCCCAGTGTCCCCCTTTGGAAATGGGCCCATCAGTGAGCTACGAGAGAGCAAACATGGCTCCCTACTCGTCTCAGGACCGAGAAGGTGGGAGGCGTGGACAGCCTCTCGCAGGTGTTGGCCAAGAAGTCTCCCCATGCTGAGGGAGCCTTCCCCAAGCGTCCAGTACCTTCCTTCATCAAGGTCCTCCGGGAGGCCAGGCTCTGGGAAGCGAGCTCCCTCTCCGGCTCCTTCGCCCTCTGGAACAACTCCATCTCCTTCACCTGCTTCAGCCGCATCTTCTCCTGGGCAGACCTGGCGATGGTGACCTGGATCTGGCACGAGATCGAGGCAAACTCCATCACCCTGGGGACCCCACTGGGCTTTCCACACCTTCTTCATTCATTCAATCGCCAGGAGCGTGAGTGGCTCTAGTGTGCTGATTGCTGTTCCAAGAATAAACAAAAGGTCAAAGGCCTTGCTCCCAAAGAGCTGCATGGAGCAGGGAGATGACAGCAAAAAGATCAGCCTCTGATGTCAGGCAACAGGCACCAGGAGGAAAATAAGGGACACAGGGTGACGGGGCTTCTGGTTCAGATAGGGAGACCCCGAGGCGGTGAAACTGAAGCAGAGACATAAATGAAGTGAGGCTGGGTGCACTGGGTGTGGCTGGGAGCCCTGAGGGGGACACTGGCCGGAGCGCCCTGAGTCAGAGGAGAGGTAGGACACAGGTTGGAAGTGGTGGGGGTGGGGCAGGAGCCCCAGCACGCTGGGCCCTGTGGTCCATGGTGGGGGCTTGGGCTTTTCCTCTGGAGCACCCAGCAAGCCACTGGAGGTTTTGAGCAGAAGAGTGACATAGTCTGATTCCATTTTTTTTTCTTTTTCTTCTTTTTGGCTGAGTGGGGGGATTCTCTATGTATTGTTTTTTCTATAACTTTTTGTTTTGAAATAATTTAAGACTCACAAGAAGTTGCACAAATAGAACCAAGAGCTCCTATGAGGTGGGACTTAGATGAGGATAGCAGGAATAAAGATGGAAGAATGCTATGACTGCTGAAGGCTCAGATGATGGTTGACATTTTTTTAGCAATAAAATCGTTCTTAATTAAAAAAAAAAAAAAAAGATGGAAGTACGGCCAGATTCTGGACATGCTTCAAAAGCAGAGCCCACGGCTTTGGCTGATGTATGAGGTGTGGGATGAGAGACAAAGACAGGAGGCAGGGATGGCCCCAAGGTTTTGGGCCAAAGTAGCTGGAAGGCTGAAGTTGCCTTTTCTGCCATTCACAGAGAGGGGACACTGGGAAAAGGGGCTTTGGGGCGAGGGGAGAGTTCAACAGTTAAGTCTAAGACAAGGTAAGTTTGAAATATAATTAGAGACCTAAATGGAGATGTTGAGTATCAGTTTTATATAAATATAGTCATATAATTTAATAGCTACCAGAGATCGGGGGAAGCTCTGGGCTGGAGAGGGAGATTTGGGAGTCCTCGGCTAGAGGTGGTACCTAATGCCATGAACTGGATCAGATCACAGGGTCGGTATAAATAGACAAGACACCAGAGGTCCAAGCTCTGAGGGTTCCAGCATGTACAAGGAGGAGCCAGCAAAGAAGGACCAGGAAGGATGTAACTTTGATGTAGTCAGAGACGCAAGAAAGAAGCATCCCTCCCCTCCATCTCTTGGCGGGGAATTCAAGAAGAATGAGCCACAGAAGCTAGAGATGGATCAAGTTGGAAGAGCACTGAGACGTGCTGCATGTGGGAAGGTGGTCCCACTGGTGCCTCAACGGGGGCAGTTTCAGTGGGGCTCCGGGGACTAAGCCCAACTGGCCTGTACTCAGGAGAGGACGGGTAAAGAGACAAGGCAGTCTTTGGTTTGGTTTGGTTTGAAGATGAGAGAGGTAACAGAGAGCTAAGATGCTGGTGGTAATGATCTAATTTCAAGGAGAACATTGTTGACGTGGGAGAAGGACAAGTGCTGGAGCTGGAATGTTAGATGGACTGAGCTAGAACAGTAGGAGAAGGTGGTGAGCAAATGGGCTGCTTGAGGTTGAGAAGTGACAGCGGTGGTGAAGTTATTTGCAGTGCCAAGGTCTACGGTGAGACCATGGGAGTGAGTGTCTAAGGTGTGCTGGAGGATGAGATCATTTCATGGCCCCGAATTGTTCTTCCTTCATCTCACGATCTGTCGCTCTCGCTGGAGTGGGAGGCTGTGGTGCCTGGACCTTATTAGCCTCACTGGATCCCATAGTACCTGCACATAGCAGGCTCGCAACATACGTTTATTGCACTCATATCTCTGTTTCAAAGAATGGCCATAACAGTGACCCTCCAAGTTTTACTAAATTCATCCTGATGAGTCATCTGAATCAAGGTCACCTTAGAAGTACGAGGTGTTTGTCAGCCTGTCAAGCACGGCCTTTGGCTGATCTGCCTCTGAGTCAGCTGCCTCTGGGTTGCTATCTTGGGTGTTGGCTCATATTACTCGGCTTGGTTCACCTAAGTCCCTCTGCACTCTCCCCCACATCTTGCTTCCTTCTGAACCATGTGTGACCTCCTTCTGCCCTTCCTTCCTCCCTCATCCCCGCCCCTCAGCTCCCCTCTGTACACTTCCTTTCACTTAGTCCCGTTCACCTCCATCCTTTTCCTCCTCTCTTGTTTCTCTTCTTTTCTTCAGCCTTCACTCCAAACCCATCTACAAGTTCTGGCCTTAAGTGCTAGGGGCAGCTGCCTTGGGGCTCTTCCTTGCTTTCCTCAAGCTGGTCCCACACTTATGTATTTCAGAAACATGTGTGCATTCAGCCAGTGGTCCACTCTGACCCCAGCTTCCTCCTCCCCTTGCTTTCCAGGTACCTTGGTGCCACTCTCCTTCTGGTCCTCTTCTTTTAGCAAGGGATGGGCTTCTTTGGCATGGCTGAAGGAGAAGGCTGTCAGCGTAGGAGCAGACTGAGATGAAGGCAGGGCAGGCTTCTCAGGGGCAGCAGACCTGTCTCTGACAGGCGGGACCAAAGGTTTTGGCTCTGAGGGGTCCAGAACAAGAATGGAGCTGAGGACACACGGCACCCGGGAGCAGGAGCCATTCCTTTGGGGCTGAGGCTCTATGACCCTGTGGTTGGTGTGACGTTTTATTGCCTAAGCCCTTCACCCTTGGTTCTTCTGCCCAACGCTTCCTTGATAAAGACACAGGTTAAATTTACTCTACAGAGCAGCGCTGGCAGGTATGGAACAGGCTGCCTGAGGATCAATACCCTCCTCCTTTCATCCATCCACCCATTCATTCAACAATTATTGCACACCTTATTCTAAGACTGGGAGTAGGGGTGCAGAGAGGGAGGAGGCTGGGCAGGAAATAGGAGCAGCTCCTATCTAAGAGGTTTAAGATATTTCCTGAGGATATACTTCTGTCTTAACTGGGAGGTATGTACTTCAGGAAGAGGAAAAATAAAATGAGCCCCCCACTGACCATTATATACCACCATGCTCTCATCTGAGACCAAGACACAGCACAAAGGGAGGAGAGAACAAGTGCCAGCGCAATGTTCTCATTTTACAGACAGGAAAGCTGAGACCCAGTGACCTTCAGATGCTCTTATGATTGATAAAATACAAATTCATTTCCAAATGACATCAAATCTATAGTATCTCTTTGTCATTCTATATTTTCCCAATTAATGGATTTTAAGAGCACATTTCTTGTTATAGAGACAGTGGGGGGATAGGTTCATTAGTTTTCTTTTAACGAAAGAAATGTTAACCCGGTTCTCCTGCTCACAAAGTCTGGAGTTCACTGCCCTTGAGTGAGCTTGCAAATCAGGGGTCCTCTGGGTCGGGGGCCACCATCCAGGGCTGCCTGAGGCTGGAAAGGGTATATTGAGTCTGGGGATCTGGCAGGACTCCCGGGTCACCCCAGATCTCAGCCCAGCCCATGCCTCCTGCCAAAGATCCCTCCTGGGAAAAGGAGCCAGGGCCGAGGGGGAGGAGGGGTAAAGCCGCCATCCGCCCAGAAGTAAGGTCAGGCCAAGGGTCCAGGTGTCCGGGCGCCAGATGACCAGGGCAGGGACCATGGGAAAGCCACAAGACTGGGGGAAGCCCTCAACTTTGGGTAATACCACGTGAGCCCCTACTATGTGCCAGACGTGGTGCACACATTGGGAAAGCTGTTCCCAGCCGACAGCTGGAGGGTCAGAGAGCCCCTTAAGGACTTCACCATTTTTTATCCCCCTTCTCGCCTATGCATCCAAGGACTTCCTGGAAAGACTTGTCCAAGCAGCCCGGCCTCTGCCCCCTGAGGACCTGGTTCTCCAGCAGCAAGCTAGTGAGACAGACAAGGCAGTAGTTACAGGCTGGCGTCTCCTGACCCAAAGCCCCATGCCAGAGCTCTCAGGGTAGCTCTTAAGGGACACCGGGTGCCAGTGTGAGTCACACCAGACTGCCCCAGCTCATCCTGCTGCAGCCTGGCCAGGGCGGGGCGGAGATACAGCCGCCACAGAGGTTTCTGGGCCCGGCCTGCCTGTCTGGGCCGGGCCCAGCTGAGCGTCCTGACCCTGGGGCCTCTTGGGCAGCAGCCTCCCCCTGGGCAACCAACCAGCCTGCTGAGCTGATTACAGAGTGACCTGCCAGGAAGCGGGACAGGAGCCCACTCGCTCCTGCCGGTCAGCACCGCAGCTGCCTCCACCCCCACACGCCTGCAGCCCACGCCCAGCGTTCTCCGCCCAGGTCCCCTCACCCGACTTTCCATCCTCTCCATGAACTAGGTCATTAGGCTGGAGAGCCTCTTTGGGCCCCGGCCTCCTGCCAACCACCTGCCTGACTGCCAGCCCAGCTGGCTCTATTCCCCTGATTCTGAAACCTTCCGGGATCGGCTAAGACGTTTGTGGGGTATGGTTTAGTTTCTCACTCTGGAGAGGAATCCTCTGTTGGCTTAGAACAGTGCAGGGGCTGCCACACGATGGGTCAAGAGCGCCACCTTTGGAGCCATGAGGACCTGCGTGCAAATGTCTCAAGGCTGCTTTCTGTGCCCTGAGGCCAGGGAGAAGGTCCAGCTCGATGAACCTCAGTGGACCCCTCCCTCTGTCAAATGAGGACAGCACTGTCTCTCTCAGCTGGGTGATCACGAAGGGACTCGTGCTGGTGGAGGGCGGCACAGAGCAGAGGCCGCCCCCCGTGGCACCAGGGTGACTTCCGCTTCCCCGTCTGTGAAATGAGGGACTTGAGTCTGAGAGCACGCAGGTCTCCTCTCGCCCTAATTCTGATCCCATGTTCCAGCCCAGGAACCAGAGAGTCAAAAAACAAATGGAGGTGTGCACGGCGAGTACATACCCAGAGATCTGGGGGTCTTGTCCCGAGGCCCACTCTCCCGGAACAATCTTAAAAGAATGGGGGAGAAAAAAGCTCCATGAGAGAATGCAAGCAAGAGCTCCTGCTGTTAGGGGCCCAGGCTTGCTCCAGGACGGGGCGACGGCCAAGAGGGGACACAGCAGAGGGACTGTGGGTGGCCCTGTAAAGAGGCTCTTGGCCAGGGGTTCAAAGTGGCAGGAGATGCAGCCCCTTCCACAAACGTGAGGGCAGGCTGACTGGCCAGCCAGACCAGGCCAGGCTCGGTGTCCAGACACAGCTCTGAGCTCTAGTTTCTGGCTGCACAGCCCATCAGTTCCCCGGGAAGCCAGCCTCCATACAAAACTGCTGCGTCCAAAAGGGAGCCCCATCCCCTGCTATGTCTGCAAGAGAGCAGCTGCAGCAGATGAGGATAAATCTCCTCCCGCTCAGGGCAGACTGAGTTCAAGTCCTCCAAACCGCCCCTTCTCCATGAGAGTTCAGTGATCCCCTGACCCTTGCCTCTCAGGGTCTAGAGAGATTGACTCCTTTGCCGCTGATGGGAAATCACCACTATTTTGTAACTGAGGTTCAATCCCAAACCAAGCACAGGAAGGGAAGATGGGGCGTTCCCGGCAGTGGTTTTCATTGTAATTTTTTAAATAGGCAGTACTATTTACTCATTCAACAGATATTTATTGAAGACCTACTACACGCCCAGCACTGTTGTAGACACTGGGAATACAGCATCACTAAGACAGATGGCCATCCCTGCCTTCGTGGGGCTTATATTCCCATGAAGACCAGTTATACATCATTCAACACGGATTTTTCTCTTCTCAACTGGGAAAGGTGTGGACAGCAGAACCCCCTGGGGGGCTGACAGGGTAACAAGCCACAGCAGAAGAGCTGGGGCACAACTTCCTGTGCTCTGGCCTCGGAGGATTCACTCAGCACAATGACCCAGGCCAGGGTGGCCAGAGGACAGGCTGTAGGAGAGCCCACTCCAGTGCCTGCCCAGACCCAGGGACCCCTACCTGCGGGGACTGCGGAGGTCAGGGGCCCTGAGGTCTCCTGGAGGGGCAGAGCTTCAAGGTGGGCCTGGACAAGCCAAGTCTCAGAGTTGCTCCTAGGAACAACACCTTGGATCTGGACCCACATGGAGGGCTTGTGCGGTTTGGAGACAGCAGGCAAACATCCAGGACACCCAGCCTGGGAAGCCCATCCACCAGGTCTTTGCCGTTGGAACCCACCACTGCCCAGCTGCTCTAACAGGGCTGGAGGCAAAAATGGAGCCAGGAAGTCCCTGCGGTTGCTCCTGGCTGCCCAAGGCAGGCACGCGGCACTGAAAACCCCGGTGCCACTTGCTTCCCAAGGCCCTGCCGCATCCTGCTCCTGGCCCACAGCTTCGCCCCTTTGGCCTCAAGCTGGGGTCTGCTCTTCCTCCCGGTCTGAACAGAGGGTGTGGCCTCAGAGCTCATGGCTCTGCCTCCTTCCTGCCGTGGACCTTGGGAAACCTCTCCCCTTCCCTTCTCTAGACACCCACTAGCGGGAAGGACGGAGGCCACGGTTGCCCACACCTACCAGGGCCTCTGCCTTTCTCCACGCAGTGTTCCAGCCCCTCCTCCCTCTTCCAAACCCACGGAAGCCCCACCACCACCTGAGGTGGCCCCACCAGGCCCCATAACAAGGATGGGAACAGCAAAACTCTACCTCCAGCAAAAGCCCTCTGCCTGAGCCAGGCTGGACATCTGAGCATCTACCAGTGCCCCTGGGCAACACAGGCTGAACCCATCCACGAGTGGCCACATCACTGCCCCAAACCCTCTCCCAACTCCCTGCAGCAGCCCCGACTCAACGTGCACAGCCCATGCCACTCTGTGGTTGCCAAAGTGTCCTTCCTCAATCGGATCTGATGCACGTCCACACCAAAAAGCCTCCGGAGGCACCTCACTCCTTCAAGATAAAGCTCATATCCTTGCGCTCATACTCCCGTCAGCCCTGCTTACCTCACCCACTGTCACACACAAACACAGGTGCTGCTGGAAAACTAGCAGCTCCCCGAATGCCTGAATCACTCCTCCTTCCTGACTCTCCCTCCTCTCCATCTCACAAACTCTCCCTCAGCCTTCAAAACTCAGCTCAGACCTCACCTCCTCCAAGAAGTCTTCCCAGCCTGATTGAGATCATTTTCCACTGTGCTCCCCAGAACGAGGGGCAGCCATCTATCTTAGCACTTACCTCACCCGACTTTGAGTCAACAGTTTACTACTAAATATCTCCCATGAGCTCCTAGAACACAGGGACTGTCTTGTTTGGCTTTGCTTTCATAGCACCGGGCACAATGCCTGGCCCAGAGTGACGCTCAGTAGCCTTTACGTAAGTAAATGGATGCCTGGCTGGGTGGAAGGATGGACGAAAGGGTAATGGTGGCTCCCTCCCAGCCGCTCGCTAGCCTCACAGAGTCAATGGAGAGCAATCCATGCCACAACCAGACAGCAACTGGTCAGATACTTATTGTGTGATTAATTCATGGCAGGTACCAAGCTTGACACCAAGGGAGCCACAGAGATGTCCAGATATGACCCCCACCTTGTAGGGCTCCAAGTTAAAGAGTAGAAATGAGGTTTAAATCAAAGGTGAGCACATGGGTGGAAGGGAGGTAGTCAGGCAGTGCATGGGCTGGATGCCCTGTGGGCAGTGCTGAGAAGACACTTCCCTTCCCCACCCCACCCCACCCCCCACCCTGAGGAGGCCAAGGAAGACCTGAGAGCGAGGAGAGACGTGGAGCGGGGGCTGGGAGAACATAAGAATTGATCGGCAGGCCAAGGATGAAAGGCTCGCGTTGGGGCTGCAGGGAGGTGCCATCCAGGGCTCGGCACAGGGGGTGTGGGGGCGGGCAGGCTCCCGCAGAGCAGCACGGGAGGAGGTGTGGCGTGCGGAGCTGGGGCCCCCTGAGTGTCTGGCCAAGGAGACTCATCTTGACGCTGCTGGCACCAGGAAGTCAGTAAAGGTGAGATGCATGGAAGAGAAGTATTCAGGGGGGGTGGCTGAAAACAAAAGATTAGGATGGAGAGCCCAGGGCTGCAAGGAGACCAGGTAGGAGCTATGGGGGGAGGTCAAAGGGGAGCCAGTAAGTATAAACTGAGAGGAAAGGCAGGGGCAAGACGGGGGTGGTAGCTTTCGTATTTTCTCTTGTTTAAGAAAGACCTGATGGAATGTGGCAATCTGTTAGGAGCAGGAGGCAACAGGAGCAAGAGTTGAAGATGACACTGACATCAGAAGATCAAGGAGAATGCCTGCAGCTCGGGGGAATCGGGAGGTTGTGGGAGGGGTTCATTTGGGGAAACATGAGGTGCTCCGTCTGTGATGCACCATCCCTGCCTCTGACACTGGACCTGCATCAGCTGGGAGGACCCTGGGGCTGCTCAACAGGAGGATGGAAGCACAGAGCTTGACTCTGGAGAGACCTCAGGGTAGAGCAGGGGATGCGGAAGACATCCATCCCACGTGATCCTGGAAGCCACCTGCACAGATGAGATTCCAGGGGAGAGCAAAGGGCTCTTGAACAAATTTAAGAATTGATGAAGGAAGATGTGCACAGGAGACTGCCTGGAAGGTCAAGGAGCAGGTTCAAATTCAGGAAGGCAAGAAAGGAGAAGAGTTCAAGGGCATCAACAGCTCAAAAGATGCACAAAAAGTCAAGAGCAGTGGGATGGGAGAAAAGGTCCACTTGTCTGGGGCTGCCAAGAACTCCCAGAGGGAGGAAGAGGAGGGTGTCAGCAGGAAAGGAGGAGGCAGGGCCAATAGTGAGGAGGTAGAGGTGGATGGTGAAATTAAGCAGAGAGCGCAAATCCAGGAGCAGGTCCACGGATGGGTTCCACCAGGTGTGGGGAAAGATGTGGACATGTGTACAGACAGAAGGAGAGGCAGCATGGGAGACAGAGGGAGTGAAGAAGCTTGAGAGAAATGGGTACAGTAGCCCCAAAGAGAGCTCTCTCAGTTCTTTCTCCCCCTCTCTCTCTCTCTCTCTCTCTCACACACACACACACACTCGATCCAACATATCAGTCTGGCCTGACCACGGGGATGTTCTTGGCCATGTGGAGGGCACCGTCTGTCCCACTTATAAGCCATAAGTCCAGATTTATTACAGCACAGAGATCCTCTGCCCAATGATTCCCAGCCCTCTGGGGGCATGAGAACTTTTTAAGTTCAAAAGTTTTGTGGACTACCTCCCCTCCATACACAGACATGATAATACCTGAATTTTTAGTATTCATTAATTAAGGAAATATATCATCACAAAGATCTACCATGAATTCAATAGAGCTTTAAAATAATTTGTGTTTGATTCCTCACCGCAGTAGCCACACACATTAGCACATTGGTACAAGATAGAGGTCGAGACATTGTTAATTAAGCCCATATACCCCTCCTGCTGGAGTCAAGCGTCAGAGCTGTGACCACCCCAGGTCTGAGGCTCACAGTGGAGGACCCTGCCCTGCACATGCCCAGCCCCCAGAGTTCTGCCCTGGCATAGAGGCTCGGCCATAGGGAGCCCAAGCGGATTTGGGGGGTGGAGGAGAGAGGACTGCAGGTAGTTTTGACTTAGGGCTGCTTACCGTGTGGTTGGGGGCCTCAGGCCCGTGAGGATGTCCTGACCTGGAGGCAGGAGGCTGGGAAGGGAGCCAGGTGTGCAGGAGGTCCCGGCAGGCACCCTGGCCTTTGGGATGGGCGGGATCACAATGCCTCCCAGGGACTTGTGCATCTTCTCATCATTGCAGTGCAGGTACTGCTGGGAGATCTGCACCTGGCAGCAGAGGTGGGGGAGGGGGCTGGTCTATGAGTACCTCCCAGGCATCTCACACAGGCGGTCCCTTCTATCAGGAACCACCTGGGCAGCAGTGCTGGCAAATACCCGCTGTTTCTCTTTCCAGCCACACAACTCTGGGACCCCCGGGCTCATTGTTTCCTTACCATTTTAGGCAAGAAGGGGGTCTCCTCATTCCTATTCCAACCCCTTTTGTTGTTATTGTTATTTGTTTTTCTGTTCTCATTTCAGAAAATCCTAGAACATCAGAGCTGAAAGGGATCCTCAAAAATATCTGGTCCAATTCCCTCTGTTTAGTGCAAACTGGGGCCCAGAGAGGGGAGTGACTTGCCCAAGGTCCCACAGCCAGTGGGGGGCAGAGTGGAAACCAGTTCCCAAATCTCCTGAGTCCCAGCCCAGCATTCTTTGCCCTCTGCCACAGTCCCTTGCCAAAAACGGGGAGGGTCAGAAGCATTAGGAATTCTGGAACATTTAGATCAGAGAAGACTTGGGAACCACCAAGTGTAAGACAGGTGGTCACACAGCCTCTGCTCAGGACGACTGGGCTCGGTACCTCTGGGGCAACTCCCAGGCCAGAGAAAACACCTCCAAAGAAGCTCAGGGCTTGGGAGCAGGGTTTGGTGAAGGATAGAAAGAAAGACAGAAGAACAGGGAAGCAAGACTCAGAACAGTCCAAGCACCTTACCTCCTGGGCACCAGGTCTCAGCTCCTGGGGACGCTGACGGCTCCTGGGAGGGTCCAGGCCCTTCTCCTTGGCTCCACTGGCCTCTGGGGTGGTAGGGATGCTCTGGATGGGAGGCATCGGCCTGGGCACCCTCAGCAGCCTCTGAGAGGTCACTCGGGGGATGGTGGTCCTCAGCGGAACTCCTTTGGGGCCTCCCCCAGGATCCAGAGAGGCTGTATGGGGTGGGGATGGGGAGTAAGTTAGTCCCAGGAGTGCAGGGAGTGGGGTTAACTGAGATGCTAGCAACACGGCCTTATGTCCTGAGGAGGCTGAAAGGAGAGGGCAGATCCGCCCCAGCCCCACCCCCACCACTAGACTGTGCTGGGTGTCCTTTCCCACTGCTGTAAAATTTGGTAGAGGGCTTCCTAGGTGGCTCAGTGGTTGAGAATCTGCCTGCCAATGCAGGGGACATGGGTTCCATCCCTGGTCCAGGAAGATCCCACATGCCGCGGAGCAACTAAGCCCGTGCACCACAACCATTGAGCCTGCGCTTTAGAGACCGTGAGCCACAACTGTTGAGCCCACGTGCTGCAACTACTGAAGCCCATGCGCCTAGAGCCCGAGCTCCACAACAAGAGAAGCCACGGCAACGAGGAGCCCGTGCACCGCAACGAAGAGTAGCCCCCACTCACCACAACTAAAAAGAAAGCCCACGCACAGCAAAAAAAGACCCAACACAGGCAATAAAATAATAAATTAATTAATTAATTAATTAAAAAAAATTTGGTAGAAAGTGTTCATCAAAGTCATCTATTTAAAATTTAGAGGCAGGGCTTCCTAGGTGGTGCAGTGGGTAAGAATCTGCCTGCCAATGCAGGGGACATGGGTTCAATTCCTGCTCCGGGAAGACCCACATGTTGTGGAACAACTAAGTCTGTGCACCACAACTACTGAGTCCACGTGCCTAGAACAAGAGAAGCCACCGCAGTGAGGAGCCCATGCACCGTGATGAAGAGTAGCCCCCGCTCGCTGCAACTAGAGAAGCCCGTGTGCAGCATCAAAGACCCAATGCAGCCAATAAATAAATAAATAAATTTATTTAAAAAATAAAATAAGATAAAATTAAGAGGCAGGTTGGGTAGAAAGGGAAACAAAATCAGTCCTGAATTAGGAATGAGGACAGTGGGTTCTAGTCCTGTGTCCACCTGAAAACCACTGGGTGGCTTTAAGCATAGTTGGTGGGAGTGGGAGGAAGAATATGGTCAGATTTGTGTTCAGAAAGAATTCCTCTGCAGGGACGACTAGAAGGAGGCGAGGGTGGGAACGGGGAGGCCAGCTGGGAGCTACAGCAGAGGCTCAGGCAGGAGACGGTGTTCCAGGGAGGAGGCGGAGGGGGTAGACAGAGGGTGCCCCCTGACCAGCCCTGAATGGACCCCAGCTGCCAGCAGGACACCTCCTGATCCTTACAGTCCAGGCGGCCTGGGGTCCCTGACCTCGGGGTGGACGGGTGGCACGTAGGCAGGGCCCAGGGCTCACCTCGGGAAGGTGCCGCCAACCCCTCCGAGAGTCTCCTTTTCTTGAGCTTGTCCTTGATCTGGGTGGTGTCCCGGGCCACGCTGTTGGCCTCTGACTCCAGCAAGGGGAGTGGCACCAGGGGGTGGGGGCCCAGAGACAGGACCCCAAGGTTCCTGGGGTGACCATTCCTGGCCTGCCAACCCTTCAGGGGAGCATCCAGCTTGAGGCTGCCAGAGTCCCCATGTCCACTCAAGAGCTGTGACGGCTTCTCCAGCAGGACACTCGGCGTTGGCTGGAGGGAGGCTGAGGGCGGCAGAGACAAGAGCGGCGATGCTAGAGGAGCCCACGGCCCCCGCTGCCCCGGGTGCTGAGCCTCCCGGGCCCTGGAGCAAGCGCTGCCTTCCCGGGGTTCCTAGGAGAGCCCCACCTCCCTATGCCTGCAGGTCCCCTCTGTACACCTCCATCCCCTGAGACACAGAACTGAAAGGACCCACCTAAAACCAAAGGGTGTTTTCAGCAGGGACCAGGGTAAAAATAATGCCCACCCGTAGCTTGAGGACACAGCCAGGCATCTAAACACACCCCTCTCCTCCCTCCAGGATGAGGCCCAAGCTCTGCTCTGTGGTCACTGGCCCCGCCTGGGTAGCTGCCAGGTGGAATCCCCCGTCTCTGCCCAAAGGTCCCAGAGAGGCTGCCCTGGGCACTCAAAGGCCATTTGATGTGACCAAGTCGCCAGGCTCAGTCCCCCCAATCTCCCCTTCTCCAAAAGACGTTAGGCTGGCGTCACTGCTTCCACGCGGCAGTGTGCGGGGTGCAGCACTGGTCCTAGGGACACTCCCACAGTGCACGGCCACCGGGGCCAGAACCTTGGCTGGGGACGGAAGCACGAGGCCACGGAGGCCGGGACCGGGGACAGGCGGCCCCGGGAGCTCTACAGCCCATCCCCCAAACCAGAGCCTGGCCCTCAGATGGGGGCTTGCCCTCCCAACCCCAGACGGCCAGAGCGCCACGATCCCCACCAAAGCCCACCACCCCGTTCTTCCCAGCCCTCTCAGCCTGACTTCTCCCTCCCAGCTTTGCTCCAATGCCCTTCCCCCATGACACCTTCTCAGCTCCCTCATGGGCCGCCCAGGTGCTCTGCCTTGAGCACCGTGGACCGTTTCCTGAACTGCTCAGGCATTCCCCATTCTCCACGCTCCTCCCCAGGGGTCGCCAGGCCCCTGCTTCAACCCCTCCAGAGAAAAGCAGCCCCCCACCTCACAAGCACCCATCCCCTCAGGCAGGACCTCTGATCCCCTCACACTCCAGAGGAAACTGAGACTCACGCAGCCGGCTCCCGGCGGCTGCACCAGGCCTGGAACCCTGTCTCCCGATACAGAGCCAGCCACACCGTTCCCACTCTCCTGCCCTGTCGGCTAAGGAAACGGGGCCACCCAGCCCTCCCCGGGCCCCATTCCTGCATCCTTTGCCCATCCTCATCCTCCCACCAGAGAACACCACAGTCAGCCCTTCAGTCAACCCACCAGCTCACGGAGTGGAGGCAAAGTTCAGGCCGAGGAGGCCAGAGCCAGGCCTGGGAGCCCCCGACAGGAGGCTAAGCAGGGAGGGTCCACAGAGAGGCTGGCCCGGGTGGAAAGGCATGGCAGCCCAGCTACATCTCCCAAACAGAGCCCCTGGGAGTATCCGAGGAAGATCCCCACCATGACCTCCCTTGGTGCCCCTTACCTGGAGGGACAGCATCACGGGTACCCATGCCCTGGGTGGAGCAGGCGCCTGGGAGGTTGTCCGGAGGCAACAGCTACTTTCTGGGCTGTGAGTACAATCCTCAGGCATCCGGAGGTCCCCAACCTGTAACATCCAGGGACCTACGCTGGGGAGAGGCAGAGAGAAGTCAGTACAAATCACAAGCACTTTCTGAACCACTTTGCAGGAAGCCCACCAGGAGCTAAAGCATTCTTGTAGTAAAGACATCTGCTACTGGACCAAAGGACACTTCTTTTCTGACATTTGGACTCCCTTGGATGCTTCAAAGTTTCCAAGTCCCCAGGCTGCATGATAGTAGGCAGAGTTCACTGTGAAGAGTGTCCGTGAAACCCAAGAACCCAGCTTTGCTCGCGGACACCTCAGGGTCGTGGGGAAGGTGGAGTTTATCAAGATGCACTCTGACGCTTTACTGCCCCATCAGCTTGCACTTTCCTCATAACTCTGCCTTGGAAGCTCATGCTGAGTGTTAAGCTTTGTGATCCTGCTTAACCCACAGGCACGTGGCGGGGGCTCCCCGGAGACCAGCTCTCTACTTTTCTCTCAGGCGTACCAGTCTCCATCTGCACCAAGTTCCCGGCCCTCCTGCTCACGCTGTGGACCAAGCCAGTCTCAGAGCCTCTCAGCCATTTCACTGTCTTGTGCTGACCGCTTGACTACTCCAAGCCTCTTCCCGGCCTCCCTTAGCCCTCCGGGGTCAGTCACAGTCACCCGCTCCCACCCTTGACCTGGCTTCATTCTCTTTCAATGTGATAAGGGTCTCGCCGCAGACTCAGTGAGTTCACCCAATTTTATAAATTCTCTGCTGAGATCATGATGACCCATTTTCACCCTGGCAGGTGCGGAGGTGAACGGCCAGAGCTGATCGGTGATAAAATCAGGGGCAAGGTCACATCTCCCTAATCTCCCAATTTCTACTCGAGAGCAGGTCCCTCGAGATATCTTCTGGGGCCAGGGCAGGATGCAATGCCAACTCCCTTTTGCTGAGCAACAAATCCCAGCCCAGGCACTGAGAAAACCTGCCTTCCACCTGGAAGCCGGCCCTCCGCGTCCCCACCCAGGCCCCAGCAGGCAAAGCAGCTCCTAGCAACCCTCCTGGCCAAACAGAGGCTCCAGCCCAGCCCAGCCTTTGCCTGGTCTGGCTGATTACGACCTCAAGCCACTCAGGTTCTCTGTCCGAGGAGAATTTTCCTCACAATCAGGAGAGAAGGCAACGCCCCGTCTGCTGACCACTGGGATAGGGACTTGGCCACTTGGTAGTGACATGCAGCCAGGAATAGCCGAGGGACTCAGCACGTCTCCCGAGCAACGTGGAGGGAGATTCCACTCGGCGGGTCCCCACACCCTACCCCTCGCCCCACTGAGCGAGAGACTCGAGACGTTGGCAAGGAGGCTGCTTCAGGCAAAGCCCAGAAGGAACATTCCTGGGAGGACAAACCTTTCACGGCAAACAAGCCGGACTCCAGGCTTTGGGGCACAGAGGGTTGTAGACCCCAGACTCCTGATCCCCGTATCTAACCAGAGTGCAGACTTTCTATGCGAATGACACGTGAAAAAGCGATATTTAGCTACAGCCCTTATTTTCAATCTCCACGGCAGATCAGCGTCTCCTGGGAACTGATTAAAATGACAGATTCCAAGGCTTCACCCCAGGCCCCGACTGAAGTGGAGCCTTCTAGGCAGCAGCCACGGGGATCTGTTTGGGGTTTTTTGTTTTGTTTTCTCCTTAACTTCTGAGTGACTCTGATGTTCAAACAGGACTGACCACCCCGGGGCTATGGTTCAGATTCCTTTTATAACAGGGATCCCAGCCGTGCGTCTGAACTTAGGCGGTCAACGCGGATATCGCTGCCCAGTCTCCCCAACGTGATCACGTCTAGGAGGCTAGAGAGAAGATCTGGCGCTGCCTGAGGGTACAGATACACAGGGTTCGGCAGCACCTTCTGAGCAAGACTGCCCCCAGCCCCGCTCCCCACAAGCTCCGCAGCAGACCAAGACGGCCCAGGTCCCTCCCTGCCCCGGGGGGCCGCCAGCAGTGCGGGAGGGAAGCCTGGGGCCACTCCATAGCTTGCCCAGGCAACTCCGCCGGCAGAGCCCGTCTTAGGCCTGCCCCTGCCTGCGTCCACACCTTTGACCCCTCGGGCCCTCCGGGTCGGCATGCAGGGCCCCCTCAGTGCCTGCCCAAGGAGAGGCGTCCACAGCTGTGGGTGGACAACCATGTCTTACGTGAGAGCAGTGGGTGGCACCTCCGCCAGACCTAGGGGGACCTGAAAGATCTATGTCCAAACTATGAGACCAGGATCAGAGGTTCCATCCCAAACGTGGACAGAGCTTTGGGGGTTGGGACAGACGGTGCTTAGGGCTGACCCCTGGGGCACAGCTCACTGAGCCCCCGTTGGACCCGGCACTGTCCTAGGCACCAAGGAGTGACTGTCCCCTGTTGGAAGAGCCAGCCCCCGACCTAAAGGGCTCACAGCCAGGGGTTCTGGCGACCAGGGTTCCGTCCTCCCGCCCTGTTGTCTGCATCACCCAAGACGGCTGGCTCCTCCCCACTCAGCCTTGGTGTCTCCGCTCAGACGGCGGGCTGGCCCGAGATCACCGGCCGTTGTCCACTCCTTCCACTAACGCTATGGCTAAAGAGGTCCCACGGAGACCAACACCACAGGAATGGAGAGAGGCGACAGAAGGGACTCGGGTTTCAAGTGGGAAGGAAACATACGTGGACTGTCCCAGGAAACAGTGTCGGCCCCAAGGACAAAATCCCAACCGCCCTGTGCCTCGTAGAGCCGGCAGGGAGTTAGTGCCGCACTCGGGGTCCACCTTGCTCCCGAGGGAGCTGGGCAGAGTCTGGTCCTCGAACGAATAGCCCTCGGGCAGCAGGGCCAGGCCCTGAGGAGGGATGAAGGATCCGAGCAGGGGGGCCAGGGAGGGGTCGGCTCCCAATCCTGGGACATGGGTTCCAGGGAGTCAGAGAGCTGATCTGCTGAGATGTGTTTGGTGGGAACAGCAGTGCCATGTTCAGGTGAGGAGAGGGAGGGAGGAGGGAAAGATGGCCGAGTTACCAAACTTAGTATTTGAACCCAAAATAAGTCTTCCACTGAAATACTCCCTGAAGAGGGGGCTTGGGTGTAGGCAGCCCTCCCACCCCTACCCCCACCCTCATCTGCCCCTGAACGCCCACCTCGGGACACCTGGAACCCTGCTTTGAGGTTGACACAGCTAGGTGGGAACGCTGCCCTACCCCTCTTGCGTTAACTTGGGAAGGTTATTTAATTCCTCTGAGCTTTGGTTTCTTCACCTGAAAAAATGTCCTAACAAGGGGTTTTGTTAGCATTAAATGAAGTCATGTACAAAAATAATTTAGTGCCAATGCTGGTAGATAATCACTACTGTCAGGTCTGAGCTCTTCCTCCTCCTCCCCCACCGTACACACACACACACACACACACACACACACATGCACAGACATACACACTCACACTATCTTTAAAGTTACCAGGGCCCAGCCCTCCATTCCTACGAGACAGAGCCAGGTGACAACGGTGTCCCTCACGAGGAAGAGACAGACGTGTCTACAGAGTAAGAGGCTCAAACTAGATGGTGTCCAGCTGTTCTCATGGTGAATCTATGCTGTGAGGGAATGCTCTCTGCAACGGCCAGAGAACACGGTCTGTCCTGTTCTGCTGTGACATCTGACTAGGCACCTGGAGACCCTCCAAGGAAAAGCTGCATGCTTGCTGGGCCAGGAAGGAAGCAGGATTAAGATGCGAAGGGAAGTGAGAAAGCATTCCAGGCTGAGGAAACTCTGAGCAAAGGCACGGAGGATCAAACGAGTTTAGGGTTTGGCAGGCAGCCCGAGTCTAGGCAGGCAGATGGGGGCGGTACCCGCGGTGCTCCTGTCAAGTCTGGGCTTGCTCTGCGGGGACCAGGGGAGCTTTAACAATTCCGAGCAGAGGCATGACATCACCTGACCTGTGTTCTCATGCAGACCCCTCAAGGGGGACCTGGGACGGACCTTCCTAGGGAAGGAAGTTTTTGACAAATTTTAGGACCGAAACAGAGACACTAGCCCAGCATCTGGACTAGGCACAGAAAATATATGAGACTTAACCAAGATTTACCACTAGTTATTGTCAGAATTTAGACGGGACAGAATACCCCTTCCTGTACCCCAGGTGTCTCCCTGAAAATAGTCACCCACCCACACCTCTGCTCCACATTCACAGCTCTTCCCCTCCCCCTACAGGAGGTAGCCCCCCCCCGCCCCCCCATAGACCTCCAGGGAAAACTCTGGATGTTCTCAGGGGACCTATTGGACTCTGACCCCCTGGGTTCAGCCTATCACTGAAAGTCTGAAATCCAATCACTCATTCAGCCATAGGTAAGGGACTAAGAGAGACTAAATTCCAACACCTGTGAGCTGTGTGACCGCAGGCATGTTACCAACGTTCTCTGAGCCCCAGTTTCTTTACCTGTAAAAAGGCAGATATTGCCTACCCTGCTTCAATCATGTATTCGATAATTCAATATTGAGCCCAGCGCCTATCAAGCAATCAGTACCCCATGGCGTCTGTACTGCTGCAGTGAATGAAGCTCACGGCAGCTGCAGGTGGAGGACAGGTTTGGGTGGACAGGGCACGAGGCTGTGGAAATCAGCCTGGAGAGAGAGGAGAGTGACCGGGGACAGAGGTGGTTCGGATGCGGGCGGGGGCGGATCTGAGAAGGAGGTCAGGAGCCACATCCACAGGCCTGGAGGACTGACTAGATGAGGCGAGCTGGGCGAGCCTAGCCCGAGGCCAGGGTTCTGGTGAGGCGCCTGGAGGGTGGGGTGCCCACCTGCCGTCGAGATGGTGAACCCGGGAGGAGATGCCGGCCTGGGAGAGATCCTGAGTCCTGGTTTGGTCAGGTTGGTTTGTGGCTCCTCCAGGGCCCCCAGGTGAAGGCATCCAGAAATCAGCTGGTCTGAGACTCCAGAGAGGGTGAGCTGGGCTAGAGATACAGGCCAGGAAACCCCTGGGACTCACGAAGCCATGAGAGCAGATGCCGTCAGTGGGAATGAGACAGGCAATCGTCTTGGAAACAGAACCAGGAACAGCCTTGGGCAAAACAAGCCCCGCCAGCTGGAGAACAAAGGCCCAGGGTACCTCGTGGCCACCAGACAAGAAGCTCAACGACCAATTTCAGCCACATCTGTTCCTGTGCTTTCTTGCAGAAAATTCTCATGCATTCCTTTCCCCTCACAGAAGCATCCCTATTCCTGATAGCCACCATGGAGGTCCCACTGCTGATCAAAGATGTTTGACTATTTCTGGAAATTATCAGTGGCCATGAGGCAAACCCTCCCTTTTGTTATAAAAGCAACTCGCCCCTCGAGCTGGCACTTTTTCACGCTTTCTCCCTTTGGCACGAGCCATCTCGTCTAATGAAAATCTTTGTTTGCCTAAGAGTCTTGTGGGACTTCCCTGGCAGTCCAGTGGTTAGGACGCAGAGCTTTCACTTCCGGTGGCCCAGGTTCATTCCCTGCTTGGGGAACTAAGATCTCACAAGCCCCTCAGTGCAGCCAAAAAAAAAAAAAAGGAGAGGAAAAAGAATTAGAAAAAAAAAAGAGTCTTGTGGAAGCAAAAATCGTTTCTACAGTATTCTCGTCTAAGAATCTGGAAAGGGCCTGGTATAAGGAAGACCTGACCACAAGAGAGAAAAGCTAAAGCAAGGACAGTCAGGGAAGCCAGGGCGGGGTGGGTACCAGGAAAACCAAGAGAGCAGAGAGTGAGTGGAAGTGTCAACACAGCAGAGGTCGGGCCGAGTAAGGACTGAGGAAAGCCCGTTGGATGCGGCTGTGAGGGAAGCATCAGGTTAGTGAGAGCAATTTCTGTGCATGGGGCACCTGGAGGTCACAGAAAGTTGCTGTTGGGGAGCACGTGGAAGGCCAGGAAGACAATGGGCACACAGCGTTCCCTGGAGCTGCTGGATGGGAAAGAGAGGAGAGGGAGTGGGTGGCAGCTGGCAAGGAGGGCGGGCTGGCCAAGTGTGTGCTGTTTGCTGGTTTGTTTGTTCTCTGTGTATCTTTTTTAAATAGAGGAGATACTAGAGCATTTGCATAGGAGGAGGAAGAGGAGCCAGGAGAAGGGAAAGGCTGCAGATGTGGAGGGAGGCAGGGGAACGGATGGAGCAGGATCCCAGAGCTAACCGGACAGGGGGCAAGGGTGCAGGCACAGGCGCGGGCTGGGTTCACAAGGGGGCGGGATGGGGACAGCCCAGGGGCGCCCAGAGGGAGCGGGCAGGAGGGCTTTGACATCGTCCGTGAAGTAGGAGGTAAGACCGCCGAGCGTGAGACAGTGAAACTCTGGAATATGGTGTATTTTGAACCCAGAAAAAAAATTCTGTTCCTTTTCCCACCCTCACCCCAGTCAGATGCCTCCATCTTTGTTAGCCTGGGGCAGAGCCGATTTCCACAATGACTCTCATCTTCCAGATAAGGACTCAGCTACTCCTGGAGCTGGTAGTCCTAAGAGCCTCCTCCACCCAGAATCAGGAGACTGATGCACACACTCGCCAGAGGCACCCAAGGGCACCCCCCTCCCCACCAGTGGCTCAGCTGTGACTGGCACAGGGTCCAGCAGGCAGGCAGTGCACAGATGAGACGGCACTCCCACCGTAACTGCTCCTTTCCTGGGCCACGTAACCAGCTCTGGAGCTACACCCACTGGCCCGCCGATCATGGGGTCAGGTGGGATCGATACTCCTATAACCCCTCTGTCCTTCAGACAGTATCAAGTGTAGGTCAGCTAAGCGGGCGCATGGGAATTTAAAGAAATCCAGACAAAGGCCAAACACAGTGCCTGGCACACAGGAACATCTCTCAATAACTGCTGTAGCATGAATGAATGAAGAAATCAAAATTAAAGCACATCTTTACAGACAGTCTCGTTAAGAAGAAACTAAGTGAAGGAAACTAACATTTCTTACTTCCATGCTGCTGTGTGCCAGGCACTGGGCTAAGTGGTGCTAAATATTAAGCCACTTAACTTTCGAAATCAAGTAACAAGGCAGGTATTCCTGTCCTCATTTTATAGATAAGAAGATTGAGGCTCAGAGAGTTTAAGTAACTAGATCAAGGCCACAGAGCGACTGAGCAGAAGCATCAGGGCTGATGCCCTCTGCTCTTGGAGGTAATGGAACATGGTATTCCAGAGCAGACACTTAGGTGTCAACAAACTTGGATTAAATTCCATCCCCTGCCAGCTGTGTGACTTCATACAGCTAAACTTCTCCAAGCATGCAACACATGACTAAACTTCCCTGAGCCTCCATTTAATTGCAATGGAAATAACATTGTCTATCACACAAAGTTATTGAGAGTATTCAATAAAATATGACAAGCACTTAACTCTGTGTCTGGCCCCTAGCAAGTACTCAGTAAACAGTGGCTATTAATATTATGGTTCGTTTACTAACAATTTTACCGCATGTGTTCAGGTGTTCAAGGAGAGGGAAATGTCCTTTTTGAAAGTCTTTGAGGCAAGAAGTCAAGAGGCCTGGCTGAGGCTGGGTGGCAAAGTGGCAGTGCTGCCTGGTGCAGCAGGATGTCCTTCCGGTGCATGAGTTCCCTGGGGTGAGCAGGAGGCAGAGGGCAGGCTGGGGCAGGACACGCCTACATCTCAGTGACCTCCTGGGACCGGGTGGATCTCACCGTCACAAGCCCAAAGCAGTGCTTCTCAACCATTTTTTTTGTGCACCAACACAGCTGAGGACTGTGGTCTTCAACTTGTAAAAGCTCAGTGTGTGTTTTTGGGGGATGGGTGGAATAGAGAGAGGAAGAAGGCAGCTGCATATATATCTAGGTCTGCGACATGTGAAACAGCCCCCTACACCCTCCCCAGGAATTCTGATATGAGAAGAATTGGTCTTGAAGATATGGGGAAACCTATGTATGAAAGAAAGTTTTAATTAATCTGTGTTTGAAAAACAATGAAGGTAGAAGAGAAGCAGGGCTGCCCTGTTTGATTGTTCAGGTTGGGCACTGTACAAAGGCATCATAATTAAGGGAACACCATTCACACTGCAGACACTACAGATTTGTACATTTACTATATCCCTTCTCTGATGAATGAAAGTAAAATGTCTTAAGAAACGAGGCATCTTTTTCTAACTCACACAAAAGCACCATATGAGCAAGTGGCAGCCCTAGTGATAATGGGTACATAACGTATCCATAAATTTGTAAAATCCAAAATCTTCTGAGCTTTCCCCCACTCTTGTATATCATGTTGATGTGAATATAAATAAGAGATCAGAATCTGTGCTAGTAATATAATGAAGTTTCACACTGTGGGAACAGGATGTGCCTTTACCTGCGTCTCCTGCCACTAAATTTTGAGCTGCAAGGGATCTTAGAGGTCAGCAAGTCTCCTGGCTGGTAAAAGAGGGGTTCATGAGGGGCTGGATGACATACCCAAGAGCCAGTGCCTACCAGGGCCACAACCCTGCAGGCATCATACTAGCCACCAGCTGGCAAGGCCCTGAGCAGGGCTAGGAAGAAAGCTTCCTTCTCCAATCTCCCACCAAGGCCTCCCCAAAATGGTCCCTCAGCATGTCAGAGCCTGGTCAGTGTCTTCCTGAGGGTGGGGCCAGGTGCTACTGAACCAAATCCTGCCTGAAATTACGTAGCCGCTGGCAGGGACTTGGAAACCTGTTGCCCACCCTGAGATTCCCACCATCAGGAAGGAGTCATCCTAGAGCTTAATCATAGCTCTAGAGTCTTGAACTAAAAGTGGCCTGGTCCACTGGCCCCGGAATGCTTTCTGCATGGTTTGGCTGTTCAGAGACCCCTGCTCAGTATCTGGAGCTCCAATCTTCAAACTGCAGTCTGTGAACACTTACAGGTACCAGAGACTCAGAAGAAAGTAGGAAGACATCAAACAGCTTTTCCCGTCAGAGTCTCAGCAAAGTTGTGACCGTGACTACCATCAGAATGTCGGTCACATTCCAGGAAAGGGCTCTCGACAAAAATCTCCCCGTAAGAAGCTCAGAGGACTTCAGAGCACCAGTTCTATCCTTCCCCCAATGGCCCCAGGAGAAAGCCAATGCTCCTTGACCAAGAGCTAGAGTCTTACACGTGTCTCACCAGGGCATGTGCCAGGTATTGCCTGGGAAATTGAAATGGCTTCTGTGGAAGGCCATTGTTTTTTCTGTCCTTGTTTAATTGAAGGGAAATCCAAGGCCCAAGAAGTGATGTGAGTTGGGCCAAGAACCAGAGGTTTTGAAGAAGAGACAAAGTGGAAATCTCAGACCTCCAGACAGCTGCTCTGGAGCCCAGGTCTGCGCTCAAAGATCAATGACAGAGAAATAATGTGGATGAGTGATTGGTCCCCCAAGAAGGAGAATGGGAGGGTAGGGACAGAGGGGCAGGAGGACAGAGAGAAAAATGAAGGTCAGAAAACAGCTGAATGAGGGCATTAAGAGAGAGATCAGGGGAAAGGGGACACAAAAAGGAAGGAAAGTGGGGAGAAAGAAAGGCGAGGGCAGGTGCTCATTTCCTGATGATCACAGAAGTGCAAATTAAAGTCAGAATGAGATGCTACCACCTGTCTTCAAAGGTTGGCAAAAATTAAATTATAGACGGTACCAAGAGTTGATGAGATGCAGGACTTCCTAGGCGGCGCAGTGGTAAAGAATTCGCCTGCCAATGGAGGGGACACGGGTTCGAGCCCTGCCCTGGGAAGATTCCACATGCCGCAGAGCAACTAAGCCCGTGTGCCACAGCTATTGAGCCTGTGCTCTAGAGCCCGTGAGCCACAACTACTGAGCCCATGTGCCACAACTACTGAAGCCCATGTGCCTAGGGCCCGTGCTCTGCAGCAAGAGAAGCCACTACAATGAGGAGCCTGAGCACCACAGTGAAGAGTAGCCCCCACTCACTGCAACTAGAGAAAGCCCGTGTGCAGCAATGAAGACCCAATGCAGCCAATAAATTAAATAAATAAACAAATAAATTTACAAAAAAAAAAAGAGTTGATGAGATGCAGAGCACGTGTGACTGGTGAGGTATAAACGGGTCAACCACTTGGGAAAGACGTGCAAACCCTACGCCCAGCAATTCCACTCCTAGGTATCTATCCCAGAGAAAATTTTGATTGTGTGAACTCAGGAAGAAGTAGGAGAATGTTCATAGCAGTTCTGTTGATATGGACAAAATCAGGAAATAATCCCAATGCCCAACAAGAAAATGGGGACATAAGTTATGGTGTATTCATGCCATGGAATATTCCACAGCAATGGAAATGAACAAACCCGCACTCTACTCAACACCACAGATGACTCCACAGGATAATGTTTAGTGAAAGAAGCTAAACACAGAGGACTCCGTAGAGTGTGATTCTGTTTATAGAAAGTTCAAAGGAAGACAAAATTAAATGGAGCGTTTAGGAACGCATACATAGATGGGAAAACCTCATTGAAAAGCAAGGAAAAATAAGGATGTGATTGGCCCCGGGGGGAGGGAGGTGGCTATGATAAGGAAGGGGTCCATGGTGGGGGATGGGGGGACGGTTCTAGGGTATCATCGGGGTGTCTATTTCTTGAGCTGGTGGTAGTCGCTTCTTCAAACTGTGAGTTTTATACATTCTTCTGTCTGCAAGAGGCTGAGCATGAAATAATCAACTTCCAAGTATCCATGCTGGTGAGCAGAGTCTGGTGCCTCTGAGGCGGTCCTGGGGGCACCCGGAAGTAGGTCTCTCCAGAGCTCAGCTTGACGTCTCTGGTCCATTGTTCCCACTACATCCTCTTTCTTCAAATCTGCTACTCCAAGCCTCCAGGGCTGAGACAGAGCCGGTCCTGGGAGCCAGCCGGCCTGGGGTGGGAAAGGCTGCAGGTGCCGTCCTGCTGGGACGTGGTGGAGAGCAGTGCGGGGCTTGCCAGGCTCAGGGCCGGCTTGATAACTCACCCCCGTATACCCTACCTGGGGCCGGGTGCCCCGTGCTCTGTGACCCACGGAGCACAGACCCTCCCGTCTCAGTGCTCCCAGGGCCCTACCAGCCCCTTGAGACCCCTGGGCCAACATGGGCCCTGGTCCAGGAGGGGTGGCTGGCAAAACCCCAGCTTCGGGAGCCTGAAATCTGCTCTAGGAAGGAACGTGATCATCTCTGCAGTGATAACAACAGCATTAACAAAAGCGGCATCCCTCTAGCACGGGGCTGCACGCGAGCTGCCCTCCTCACCATCTCCACGCCTCACAAGCAGCCCCAAGGGAGGCATTATTTAACCCCCACTTCACAGGTGAGGAAACTGAGGCTCAGGAAGGAAAGAACGTAAGTCCACAAAGCATGTAAGAGGTGGAGCCAGAATTCAGACCCAGAGCAGACAGAAATAGAGACACAGATGTAGAGAACAAACATAAGGACACCAAGCTTGGAAAGCGGGTGGCAGGAGGTGGGGTTGGGGTGGTATGAGTTGGGAGATTGGGATTGCCATATATACATTACTAATGAGAAAAAAAATATCAAATTGTACACTTTAAATATATGCAGTTTTTTGTATGTCAATTATATCTCAATAAAAGTTCTTTAAAACAAACAAACAAACCCATAGCACAGCCCCTCCAAGGCCTGCATTTCACATGAGTTCCCTGCACCCCTCAACCTTCCCCGCGGCACACACGCCCACCCATCCCCTCCCCCCTCCCCGACCCAGGGAGCCTTGGCTGGGCGGGCATCTGAGCCATGTGGAGTTTACCCCCAAACAGAGAGCTCTGACAGAGGCCAAGGCCGGGGAGGGGCCAGCCCAGGACACCCCTCCTTCCCTGGCTCTCTGCTCAGAGAGTAGCAGTCCAATCTCCCCGACCAGAGCTGACTCAGCAAGGCCCAGAGAGAGGAAGGGACCTCCCGGCCGTGACTCGGCCCCCATCATGGCTTGATGTCCTTCCTCTCATCACACCCTTTGTCCTTGCTCCAGACCAGCTCCCGGACACCCCTCCAAGGACTTTAGGCGTCCTGACTCACCCATCCCATCCCTGCACCAACAGCTGGCTAGACACACCACCTCTCACCTCTCCGTGTCACTAGAGGAATCCAGGTTCCATGGTCCCTCCGCACACGACACCGCCCGTGGGTCCAGGGAGGCAACGACGGGATAGCCCCACACCTGGCCTGCCCTGGCCCCGGCCCAGCCTCGCAGCCCTGGGCTGCGGGCCTCCTGTCTGGGCAGGTGCTGGGGGCGGCCGCTGGCCCTGCTGCTGGCACGCTCCTGCTCGCCGCCAGGCTCTCCTTGAACAAACAAGGCTGCGTAGCAACTGCTGCTCCCTGTGTGGGGGAGAGAGGGAGCCAGGAGACGTCTCCCCACGGCCTCATTTCCTCCAGGGCTAACCCAGGGCAGAGCACTCCCAAGTGGCCAGCCTGTCCTGTGGGGCGGCCACAGAGAGAGCCCATGGTAACCGAAGCAAGGGCCAGCGCTGCAGGCTTGGGGCAGGGATGCCACTGGCAGATAACCCCCGGTTTTGCTGCGGTTGGTCTCTGGGCCCAATTCTGGTTCAGCTCTCAAGCCACTTCTAGAGGCTGAAGGGCAGGTAGTATAAACATCCAGGCCTTGGCAGCAGGCAGAGCTGGGTTTGAATCCTGATCTTCCAGCTGTGTGACCTCCAGCCAGTACTTGACCTTTCTCAGCCTCAGTTTCCTCATCTATAAAATGGGGATAGTAATAGTACTGACTTGATAGGGCTGCTGTAAGAATGAAATAGGTGCATGTCACACCCTGTGACTCTGTCTAGCCCATTGTAGGCCCTCCATCACTGTTCAAGTTGTTCCTCAGAAGTACTTGCATAGCAGGAAGCCTACGTAGCCTCCTCCCAAACCAGATTTCACTGCTCCAACTTGTAGAAAACGTGAACCCTAGCAGCCCGTGTGTGCTTCCTCACCGAGCCCAGGCCCTTGGACAGAAATTCCAGGCTGGTGGTCCCACCTCAAATGACAACTGCTCCCACCCCTCACCCTACTCCCTTCTCACTTTCACCATCCAAAGGGCAGGGGTAGCCGGGCCTCACTGATTTTATGCAGCGGTGCAAAGAGCCACTCGCCCAAAGACACAAAGAATCTTTCCAGGCAGATCCCCCCATGTTCTTTACAGAGGAATTGGCAGGCACGTGAAATGCAGAGCAGGGAGAGCTGGCCGGAGGCTGGTCACACACCCGGGAGGCCTGGCCGACTGCATCACAGGTGCCCAGGGCTTGCCCACTGAACCCACTGCCGGCCTTCCTGGCACCCTCCTGGGGTTCTCGCCCCTTCTCTGAGACACCACGGAGGCCGGGCCTGTGGGAGCCTCTCCTGAGGCCCTGGAAGGAGCAGCTTGCATTAGCCAAGCTCCAGGAGGGGCCAAGGAGGGCCAGGCGATGAGCACTGGGAGCAAGAACCCCGCGGCAGCACTGGCCCTGAGCTGGAAGCCCACAGGCCTGTTGGGCCCCACGCGGAGGCTGCCTTCACCACGGCCCCCCAGGAGGCAAGCTGGCAAGTTGAACCAAACTCCTGCACTCCCTCCAGCAGAGGGAGGAGGCAGCTCCCGCGAGGAGTGGGGAGAGACTTCCTCGTGCTTTGCGTTGGATCACCCCATCCCCCCACCCCCCTGCCATGGGGTCGGAAGTATGACGAAACTCAGGTAGGAAGAAACCCGCGTTTACAAATGGGGAGGCTGAGGCCCAGCACGGTAAGTCCTTGTCCACGTCCTGCCGCTTGTAAGTGAGAGGAGGTCATCAGTGGGAACACCAGACAGGATGGGGACAGGACGAGGCCAGCCTCAGTGTCCCTCAGCTCCACTTGGGGGGCAGGGTACCCGTACCTCCCCCTAGACCCATCCTCACACCACAGCGAGAGTCAGAGCTTCTGAAATATAGATCCGATGGTCACTCCCCAGCGGGACACCCCTCGTGGCTCCCAGTGTCCTTGGGGTAAAGGCCACACTCAACACACGGCCAACAAGCCCCTTCAGCCTGGCCCCTGCTCTGTCCTTCAGAAGCATCTCTTCCTGCTCCCCTCCGTCACCACCCTGACCCCTGCTAGAAACAGAGACCAGTCTGCCCTAAGGGGCTGAGTGACAGACACCCAGCAGGTGACCACCTGTGCACCCCTGCATTACCTGTAATACGGGGGGAACGCTTTGCACAGCCCTTGGAAACCAGAGCTCTGAGGCCACACTGGATCCCAGCCAGCCACCGCGTGACTGCGGGTGAGGAGCAGGCACTCAGCGCCCCCAGAACGCCACGTGCCAAGCAAGGGGGGAGGGAGGAGGCAGCTCTCCCTGCTTTCTGGGGTGTGTGTGACCTTGGAAAGCTCTCAGCGCCCCGCCTGGCACACAGCAGGCGCCTGGCTGGGTCACAGGCTCACCATCACTGTGACGACGTGGTGAAGAGCGTGAGCTGGGGCCACGCGGTGCGGCGTCAGCCTAACGCCTGACAGCCTGACGGGTGAGGAGCTGGCCAGGGGACAGCAGGGGTACAGAAGGGCGTGATCTTCAAGCCCAGGGCCCCCGTGAGCCCAGGGAGAGTTGGGAGGTGGGGAGACGCAGAACTGCCATCTGGAAGCTTTCCTATAACTCACCTGAAGAGAACACAGAAGAAAGGGACTCGAATCTACTGGCCCTGGGGATTTGTTGTGATTTCTTTCATATCTAATTTTATCTTCTTTCTTAAAGAAGCTCCCAAATTGTTTAAGCTTCAAGCCTCACAAAAGCAGGCAGGCTCTCTAGAGAGGCCTGCTAGCAAGGGGAGAGGTTCTGGAGGAATTCCACAGTGTGGGAGCCTGCGGGGAAGGGCTGGAGGGACGAGAGACCAGATCACAGGGCCTTCGAAGCCACCGTAAGGTATGCGTGCTCGCAGGCCCCAAACATGTGGCTCTTAGGCCTCTGGGTGTCTAAGTAATTGCTCCACCTGAATAGCACGCCCCCCCCTCCACACACACACACACATACACATATGCTTGTCTGCCTGGTAAATCCCTACCCATCTTTCAAGCCACAGCTTGTGGTGGGTTGGACTAAACCTCCTAAAAAGTCATCATAGCCCCCAAGTAACTCAGAACAAAACTTTATTTGGGAACAGGGTCATTGCAGGTGTAATTAACTAAATTAAGAGGTGGACCCCTAATCCAACAGGACTCGTGTCCTTATAAGAAGGGGAAATTTGGACACAGACACACACACACACACAAGGAGACAGCCTCGTGAAGACTGGAGTTACGCTGCCGCAACCGAGCAACTACCAGGAGCCAGGAGAGAGGCCTGGAACGTCCTCCGCTAGCACCTTCAGGGCACGGCCCTGCCAACAGTCTGATGCCAGGTTCCTGGCCTCCAGCACCGGGACACAGTACATTTCTGCTGTTCTGAGCTGCCCAGTGTGTGATGCTTTATTACAGCAGGCCAGGAAACCAACACAGAGCTCAAGCATCCTCTCCTAAAGGAAGCCTCCCCTGTGCTCCCTGCAAGTGCCTGAGTGCAGGACATCTCCCGCTCCCCTCCAGGCCCGCTCTTCCTCCCCCCACCCTGCTCTGTGCGGATCAGCAGATGGAGGCCCTCCTCTCTGGGCTACATCAACAGAGCCTTCTGGCTCCCTTGAGTTTGGCCAATGAAAGCGCGAGAAGAGAGACCAAGGTTTTACTCCCCCCACTTCCTCCGCACAGTCCACACCCTTCATCTGAGGGTCATCTGAGGGTCACAGCTCTTCACATGAAGGTCATGGCTCCTGACAGGCAGCCCTCTTCATTTCTCACTTTTTTTTTTATAAATTTACTTATTTGTTTGTTTATTTTTGTCTGTGTTGGGTGTTCGTTACTGCGTGCGAGGTTCCTCTAGTTGCCGCTAGTGGGGGCTACTGTTCGTTGTGGTGCATGGGCTTCTCAGTGGGGTGGCGTCTCTTGCTGGGGAGCACGGGCTTAGTTACTCCGCAACATGTGGGATCTGCCTGGACCAGGGCTCAAACCCGTGTCCCCTGCATTGGCAGGTGGATTCTTAACCACTGCACCACCAGGGACGTCCAGCCCTCTTCATTTCTGAGGGCCTATAACCACTCTGTTCAAGCCTGCGGGTGATGGAGGTGCCCAGCATAACCAGCCGGCTGCGACGCCACCCCTGTGGTTTCTCCACATCCTGCCCTCGTGACACTTTTGTCATCCGGCCAGTCCCCATGTTCCTGTCATCGCACTGACTCTCTGCTGAGCTTGATGACTCCGTGCCTGTGTCCCTCCACATTCTGCAGTTCCCTGAAAACAAGGACTACGAGAGATTATTTACACACACCCAGCACAGGGCACAAGGCCCAGCCTGCCCAGGAGGCACTGAATAAACACTTGACATGATTGAATTAAATGGACTTAGCGACCATGCAGAATCACGAGCCGGGAGGAGGGCTCTTGAAAGTACCGGACAAGTCGTCCCCACCGCACCCACAGAGGATGGCCCTCATCTACCCAGAAAGCAGCTCCAGAAGATCTCAAACGCCGATATTCTGTAATTTTCCCTGCTGAAGAATTTGGCCAGTGGAAGTTTACATGTTGACCCTATTCCCTCAAGAAAAATGTCATTGAGGGTCCTCTTGGCCCTTGTTGATTTGTAAAATGAATTAAACTGCTTCTGTTTCCAGCAATGTGAAGAACTATATGTCCTGAATACACTTTCCATTGTAAAGTATCTGGATGTCCTGGTTCAAATATACAAAGAGGCTTCCAAGCATATAGCTGGGCTCTTGGTAGAGGCTTCATTGAGGAGCACAGCTGCCCACACCCTTCCTCACTCCTGGCCGTTCCTCACGCGCTTCCCTCCACCTGGAAGGCCCTTCCCCCACCCCTTTACATACACATATTGCCCCTGGCCAGGCCCCGTTCCCCTTTGGGGAACCCTCCCTGACTCTCCACGGCCTCCTCTGCTTCTCCAGCCCCACCGCAGCTCCACTCAGCACACTGAGCCGTGATCGTCCAGCCCAGCCCAGCCCCCAGCGTGTGCGTGCGCACACACACGCGGCTGCAAGCTCCTTGAGGGAAGGGTCCAGGTCTCTGGATTCCCTAGAACCAGCTCCAGCCAGAGTGAACAGCAGACAGTACACATGGTGGGAGTGACAGTGTGAAGGAGAAGGGAAGGTTAGGGGCATAGAGTTCCCTTTCCCTGCAACGTTCACTGCCCTTCCCAGGAGCAGACGTGGGGACTGTTATCTCCAGGCTTACAGACCAGCCTGGGCACCATTCATAGGATGGTGGATTGGGGAGGGGGATTTCTGACCCCTTGGCTGGCACGGCCCCATTAAAAACCAGCACTGTCCTAGCCACACAGAGAGGTTAGGTCACATGGAGCGAGTGGGACAAGGCCCTCCTGGTGGGGACCTCGGGGAGGAGAATGCCCAGGCTCGATTTGTAAAATGAATTAAACTCCTTCTATTTCCAGCAACGAAAAAGACTAGATGTCCTGAATACACTTCCCATTGCAAAGTATCTGAACATCCTGGTTCAAATATACAAATAGGCATCTAAATGCATAGCGGGTCTCTGAAGAGACAAGGGCATGCCCTTGTCCCTGCTTCAGCTTCCTACCTCTCAAGATAAAGTGAGTCCAGGGGCTTCCCTGGTGGCACAGTGGTTAAGAATCTGCCTGCCAATGCAGGGGACACAGATTCAATCCCTGGTCCGGGAAGATCCCACATGCCACGGAGCAACTAAGCCCCTGCACCACAACAACTGAGCCTGCGCTCTAGAGCCCGCGAGCCACAACTACTGACCCCACGTGCCACAACTACTGAAACCCATGCACCTAGAGCCTGTGCTCGGCAACAAGAGAAGCCACCACAATAAGAAGCCCTTACACAACAACGAAGAGTAGCCCCTGCTCTCCACAACTGGAGAAAGCCCGTGCAGCAATGAAGACCCAATACAGCCAATAAATAATAAATCAATAAATATATAAATTAATTAATTAAAAAAAAAAAAGACAAAGTGAGTCCAGACCAACAATGACGAGCACGTGACCGAGCCAAGGGTTCCAGACAAGGGGACCAGGCAGTTGGTCCCAATCCTGACTCTGTCATCAACTTTCCTGCGTGACTTCCAGCAAGTCCCGTCCTCTCCAGGCTTCCAAACTATCACTGTGAAGCAAGGGGATCAGACACTGGATGACCTCCAGGTCTCTCGCTCTCTGACACCCTGTATTCTGGGTCCCACCCCGGACAGAGGAGAGGGCTGGAGGCTCACTCCCCTCTGCATGCCACACACCCCCACGCAGAGGAATAAAACAGTGGAGGCAAGCTGGTACTGTTTCTAGACTGACACTAGGGCTGACTGATCCTCCCAAAATATCACTCATGTTTCACTTTACTGCAGCTCACCACTCAGGGCCCAGCCTGTGCGAACTTGGGAGGTGCTGACCACCACAGCCTGGCTGGGGGTGGTCAGACACTGCCAAGGGCACAGAACAGGCCCCACCCAATTGGCATCCCCCTCTGGGCTGACTTGTTTTCTGAGAAGTTCCTGGGAAACTCCAAAAATAATATATGCAACCCAAGCCACAAGGTCAGAGAGAGGACCAAACCAAGCCCTTCCTATTACAGATGAGGGAAACTGAGGCCTAGAGGGTCACAACAGAAATCAGTCATAGTAACAACATGGACCAAGGCCTTCTGATGATGCTGCCACTGGAAGGGTCATGAGGAAGGATACTGTTCCTTCAACAATGGATGGATGGATGATGGATGGATGGATGGATGGATGGATGGATGGATGGATGGATGGGTGGATGGGTGTGTAGGCGGGTGGAGGGGAGGGAGGAGGGAGGGAAACTAATATGTGAATGAATGAGTAGATAAATAAATAAATGAAAGAATGAATGTAAAGAAAGAGAGATGAGGGGCAGAGGGAGGGAAAGAGTCAATAGGTGAGTGAATAATTTAGAAACTAATAAGGAAAAAGTATTTGATACATTTTATAAGCACATGCAAAGAAATAAGAAAATTCTTAAAATGCTCTCATATGTCCAGTTTGTGAAAATTCATGATCACATACTGATGATTTGTGTATATTTCTCTATGTATAATTTTCTTTTTAAGCCTCCACCCAGCAGGGTCCAGTGGGGAATGGAACTTCCACCCCCATTCACTGGCAATGAGTCAAGGCATAGCAGTGTGAGGCAGTTTCCTACTTCTACTGGGATGGTGTAAGCAGGGTCCAGTGGGAAACTGAACATCCATCCACACCTGGATCTGTGGGCTACACCTAAACAGGGTAACTGCCTGCAAAAAAAAAAAAAAAAGATTAAATAGAATCTAGAGTCCTCCAACATAATAACCAGATGTCCAGGATACAACTGAAAATTACTCATCATACCTAGAACAAGGAAAATCTCAACTTAAATGAGAAAAGACAATCAATGATGTAACAGCAAGATGATATGGATTATATAACAAGGATTTTATAGCAGCCATCATAAAATGTTTTGATGAGCAATTACGAACATGCTTGAAACACATAAAAAAATAGAAAGTCCCAGCAAAGGAATACAAGATATAAAGAACAGCCAACTGGAAATTTAGAACTGAAAAATACAACTGAAATAAAAAACTAAGTGTGAATATCACTATGGCAGGGGAAAGAATCAGTAAACTTGAAGATAGAACAATAGAAATTATCGAATGGGAATAACAGAGAAAATAAACTGAAAAGAAATGAACAGTGCTTCAGGGACCTGGGGGATTATAACCAAAGATATAACATGTGTACTATTGGGTGAAGAGGAGAAAGAGTGTGGGGCTAAAAAAGTATTTAAAGAAATATGGTTGAAAACTTCCCAAATTTAGTGACAGACGTTAATTTACAGATTCAAGAAACTGAGCCAGTTCCAAACAAAATAAACCTAAAGAAATCCACTTCAAAATATATCATAAAGTTCAGAAAACTAAAGACAAAGAAAAAAAAAATCTTGAAAGAAAACAACTGTCAACCCAGAATTCTGTATCCAGCAAAAATATCCCTTGGGAATAAAGATGAAATCAAGACATCTATGGACAAAAGAAACTAAGAGTATTTGTTATCAGATCTACGTAAAAGTATGGCTAAGGGAAATTCTTCAAACAGAAAGGAAATCATACAAGAGGGAAACTTGAGATATCAGGAACAAAGAAAGAACACGGAAAGAGTAAAAATATGGGTAAATGTAATAAGCTATTCTTTTCCTCCCTGGAGCAGGGAAGGCACATAGGGTGAAACAGAGTGTCCCAAAGGCTTGGAAATCCCCAGGCAAAGCTCACATAATTGGACACTCTCAAGGGACAAAGTGAAAGAGCATATTTGAGGCACTTTAAGCTACTGAAGCAGGCCAGCTAGTGTGCTTGTAAATGTCCTTTATTGTTTAAGACATTTTGAGGAGGGTTTTCTATCACTTGAAGCTGACAGCATCCTAACAGATAAGGCAACTGGCTCACTGAGGCTTCCTATCCAAAGACCCTTGTGTCAAGGAGAATATAATGACTAAGACGGAAAACCTCAACCAATCCTCCTCACCAGGGCGGTACCTAATTCAGCCCAGGGGAACACAAATCACAGCCTTAGCGTGGACACACTAATCAAAGAGCCTTTCCCCAACGCACACGAGTTGCTACCTGAGGAGAGAGGCAAACAGGTGAGAACAGACTCCACTCTTCTGGGCCAGAGACTGGGGGCAGGCACTGGTCTGAAGGAGGGGCTGGCTCCGTGTTCAGATCTGCTTCTCCTGACCACACCGTGGGAAGGATACCAGCCAACCATGGCACACATAGAGGAACGAGAGAGTGGGCTGAGGCCCTCTCCATCATATTATGTGAGCAGCAGAGAAGACGTAGAGGAAAAGGACTCAGAGGGGAGCATGAGGGCTCCGCTGAGCCACTGAAGAGATAAGACACCATGGAGGGGGAAGGGGCGCGGAGAGGCGCCGGGGGCAGGGACTTCCCGGGAGGGGCGCGTGCTCGTCCCCGCCCCCCTCCCAGGCCGGGTACCTGCCAGCCCCGGGCTCTGCGGGCCAGGTGTGGGCGTTGGGGCTGCTCGGCAAAGTCGGCGTCTTCTCCTGCGATTTACCCCAGAGTGGCTTCAAAACCGCGAGTTCGGTCGGGGGTGCCCAGCCAGCGCGCGCAGCCCGGAGGCACCTGGCGCCAGCAGGAGGGTGGTCCCGGCAGAGACCCCGGAGCCGCGGGAGCCGCCGGAGCCGAGCGGCCAAGAGCCCTCGTGGGGCGGCCCTCGGGGGCCCCGGCGTGGAGACGAGGGTGGCGAATTGGGGGTGCAGGCCAAGTGCCCCTGCCCTGCCCGAGGCCCCGCCCTGGCCCAGCAGAGAGCCCCGACGCAGAACAAGGAGACGCTGCTGCAGTCTTACATACAACAAGCGGCTCAAGGACGACATCAAGTCCATCATGGACAACTTCACCGAGATCATCAAGACCGCCAAGATCGAGGACGAGACGCAGGTGTCGAGGGCCACTCAGGGCGAGCAGGGCAATTACGAGATGCACGTGCGAGCCGCCAACATCGTCCGAGCCGGCGAGTCCCTGATGAAGCTGGTGTCTGACCTCAAGCATTTCCTCATCCTCAACGACTTCCCGTCGGTGAATGAGGCCGTCGACCAGCGCAACCAGCAGCTGCGAGCTCTGCGGGCGTGTGACCGGAAGCTCATCACCCTGCGGGATGAGGTCTCCATTGACCTCTACGAGCTGGAGGAGGAGTATTACTCGTTCAGGTACAAATACGGCTGGACCCCATGTAGACCTGCGGACCTGGGCCCGGGCAGCAGGGATGGCCCAACCCCACCTGGCAGCCCGAAGGTCCTGTTTTCCCGAATCTGTCCCGGTCTTGGCAACAGAGTCCTCTGCCTGGGTTTCAGAGCAGACCTCACAGTCAGAGCGTTTGATTGACAGACAATTTACGCCTTCTACCGGGGACTGGACATCGGGATGAAAGTCACAGAACCTCAAGGGTTGGAAGGGCCACGGCAGCATTTCTACCCCGGGGGCCTGTCCCTCTGAGCTGTCTAATCAATATCTGAACATTCCGGCCAAGGCAGCGCTAGCTCTCTTGGCCACGCAGGCCCGTGTCCAGGACACTAGTGCTTGCCGGGGGTGCAATTCCATATGGGTGTCACTGGACACCTACTGTGTGTGTGTTGAGGGTGGGGACTCCTGGGAAGGAGGAGGAGAAAAGCCAAGCAGAGGATGGCCTTGAAAGCCAGGCCTGGGGACGTGGACCACTGACTTTCCCCTCAGCTCAGCCATGTTCACAGACCACAGCCCACCTCCCTGCCAGGCCCACACTGGGCCCCAGGGATACAGCTGTGGGCGAGACCTGTCACCCGAGCCTGCATGTGGCCGCTTAGAATCCTGAAGCCTGAGGCAGTCTGAGCTGGAGGGGCCCTGAGAAACCAGAGCCCAGGTGTAACGTACATGCGGGGAAACGGAGGCTGGAGACGCCTTGCACCTCCATCCCCATTAGCTTGGAAAAATCAAGACTTGGTCCAGCAGGCACAGCGTCCACACCCCTGCTCGCCCGCGCCGGACACGTTTCCTTCCTTCGTGGATGCTCAGCGCTGCTTTCTGTCCCGTGGCGGCCATGCTGGGGCCACGAGCAGCACGTCTGTGGCCCGGGGCTTGGTTTCCCTGCGCTGGCCTTAGTGCCACCCCTCATGGTCCCTGCCCATCTTGGCTTTCGTGGGAAGGGACAGAGTGTCACTGGCCCGTGGGAGGGGTTTAGGGTCTTCCTGAGAGTTCTGGGGCCTCCTCTCGTCCCTGATACCCACGGCTCAGCAGACACGTGGCAAGTGCCTTTTACACACCTGGCCTTCAGAGAGGGGGCCCCAGGTAGGTCCCTGGGGGGTTTCAGACCGTGCTGGGGACGTTGCTCACAGCCCCCCTTGTCCCTTATGTGCCTGTTTGTCTTCCTGCTGCCCCCCAGGGCCAGGCCCCTGGACTGAGCAGTCGCAGGACAGCAATTCAGCCCTGCCTCTTGAGGCTGAGGGCCGGGGGCAGGGCAGCAGGGGAACCCGGGGCCCGAGAGGTAGGCTCCTCACGCCCCGGCTCCGTGCTGTCAGTCTTGGGTTCACGCAGGGGGGTTTCTGGTCCCAGAGGGCCAGTGCCTCGAGAGGCCGAGTTCCTCCCTCGTCTGTCAGTGCCTGTGAGCAGCCAGGGCTCAGCTGAGTCAGGGCTGGTGGGCTGTGGGCCCCTCCCTGCTCGACCCCCAGTCCCCACCCCCACCTCCCCCCAACTCCCCGGACCACCAGCGCTCAGCCCATCCTCCACGTGTGACCCGGCTGCCCACGGCCCTGTCTCCACGCCTGCTCCCCTACTTTCTGCTCGCAATTTACTCTCTCTCTGCCTCTCACCCTCCACTCTCCTTGAGACTCCACTCTGTGTCCAGGGTGGTTTCTGAGACTGAATGCTGAGGGCAGGAGTAAGGGCGGGAGCGAGAGGCAGGGCAGGATTGGGGAGAAAGCCAGCGAGGCAAGTGTGGGGCCCGGCCAGGCTCTAGGCGCCCCCTCGACACCCTTCATGAGCCGTGCTCTTCACCTGCATCCTCGCCCTGAGACGCCAGCCCTACTGTCCCCGTATTAGAGGCGGGAGATGGAGCTCAAGGGGCCAGGGGCCTGTTTGAAGTCACACAGAACGCCAGGGCGTCTGCTTCTAACTGCCACCCCACTCAGGCTGAGTCTCGCCAAGGCCAGACCCACAGAGAAGACAGGGTCTCTCCTCAGGGACCTTGCAAGGGGTAGGAACCGTGGAGACCATGGCGAGCTCTGGACACTGGGGCCTGCAGCTGGTGAGTGGGAGCGTGTGGCCAGGCCTGCAGCTCCCTGCAGGAGGAGGGCAGCTGGAGCGAGGACAGGAGGTAGCGGCAGAGGCTAGAAAGGCCACGTGGCAAGAGGGACACAAGTCGGTCCGTGGAAGGGACCTGCCGAGGTCTCGCAGCCTGCTGGTGGCTGGTCCCAGGAGGCGCCCTTTGGGATTCTCTGGAAGACCCAGAGGCGGGGCAGCGCCCCCGTGCCTCGCCCTCAGCCAGGCCCGCTTGCTGGAGGGACTAGCGCAGAGGAGGGGAGGGCAAGGCAGGTCTGGGGTGCGGTCTGCTTTTCCTTAACGCGGCTTCTGTCTCGCTTTCCCTCCCTGGCTTCCGCCTCTGCCTGCTCCTGTCTCTCCCTGGGCTTCTGGTGGTCGAAAAGCTCACGTCTTTGCGAAGCTGACGATCTGCCTCTGTGCGGAGCTTACTGGAGGCCGGACCTCGACACAGACTCCGCGGACGGCCTCTCAGCCCCTCCGCTGGCGTCCCCGGAGCCCAGTGCTGGCCCCCTGCAGGCCGCAGCCCCTGCCCACTCCCACGCCGGGGGCCCCGGCCCCACGGAACACGCCTGAGCCTCCCAGGGCTCCCCTCGCTGGGCCCCTAGGATCGTAGGGACGAAGTCCGGTGCTCCCCTCTGGGCTCCCCACTGCCTCGACTCCCCTCAGCCCTGGTTCCCACTTGGGGAGCTGCTGTGGCCTCTTTGGGAAACTTGTCAGCCCAGGGACAGTCCACCTAGAAGTGTCGGGGGAAAGTAATGCCCCCAGCCATTCTGGGGTGGCCTGTCCTTCCTCGAGTCGTCATCTCTCATTTGCGACCCTCCTGGTTGGCTGGGATGGAAGGAAGTTTCCAGGATAGTTTGTCCTGTTGAGGACCTAAGATCAGGGCAGGGAGGATGCCCACTGTTTGGAGACCGGACCTGAGAGCGCTCAGAGTGGACAGTACGAGGCGAGGCAAGGCCAGGCCTCCATGCAGGGCTGTAGGGGGAAGGGGCTGCCACTCTCACAGAAGTCCAATAGGGTGCTTCCTATAGGGAAGGGTCCTTCCGATAGGGTCCTTCTGCTGCTGCACACATTTTGGTTATTTTTGTAATGAGACTGTTGAGTAAAACCAGCTCTGCCCCTTTGCTAAATAAATAAATAAAATAAAATAAAATAAGACAATGGACAGGGCTTGGCTCCACAGCTCCAGAGGCTGGGACCCTACTTTAAAGACGCACAGGAGGGTGAGCTTCCTAACACTCTCAAAAATGCACCCCCTCCCCCCAGGGAGGCAGTGAAGGCTCCACCTTTAGGCAAGTATGAGGACCACCAGACCGCACCCTTCCAGGCTCTCCCACCCCGCCTGTCATTCCCCAACCTGCTGGCTCTGAGCATAACTGACACCCTCTTGGGCCCATTCAGTTCCTCTTGTCCTTCCACTGACCCTCCCCTGGGCTGGGCTGTGCGGGAAATCTCTTCTCTGTTGGCAAGGGCTTTGTGGTTAATAGATGTGGTTTAATAATCATTAGAACCAGGTGGCCTCTATGCTCTGTTAGTCCCCAATGATGGAGACCTTCACTGATGTATTCCCAGCACCCACGATGCTAGTTACCCATCATAAATCTTGACTTAGGAACGTCCTGTTTCCAGGCACTTACCCCCCGAGCTTAGGTTAACTATAAAATTGTGCAGCTTCCAGATAGTGTCCACCCAATCCTACCCTGTGAGTAAATTACCCTGTAATAAGCCGATCCATAGATTATGTGGAGCTGCCTGCCTCATTTTTCCATCTCAAGATACCTTCTCAGTTCAGGGGCCACTTTTCATTGTTCCCAACCTCCAACATCAACCCCACTAAGAACACTCGCAGCTCAGTGCTTCTGGAATATGGAGGAAATAGGCCACACAGTCCTCTGCATTTCAGCTAGATCCTGTGTTTCACTCCAGCTATATTCTGAAATCATGCTATTGGCCAGACCTGCCTCAGGACCAGTGGGAGTCTCCATCCCAGCCATTCCCCAGCTTTGTTTTGTGGAACAAATGTGAATGTAAAAGAAAAAAAAAAAATGTAAAGAAAGTTTGGGAAACATGAACTTAATGCCGAAATAGTTTCTTTAAACCGTGTCTCAGGGCCTTTTCATATGTTCTATGTATTGTAATTCTCCAAAAAAGGGGTAGATTATGGGAATTCCCTGGCAACCCAGTGGTTAGGACTAGGTGCTTTTACTGCTGTGGCCCAGGTTCAGTCCCTGGTCAGGGAACTAAGATCCTGCAAGTCTCATGGCATGGTCAAAAAAAAGGGGGGTGGGGGTGGGGGTGTAGAATATGAACCAACTTCCAAATATATATGACCATAGACCTGTTTGTTCATGAACTATTTCTCAGGATCAGAGTTTTAAGGAACATATGTTACAAAATGATGCTCTGATCTGTCCCAAAGTTTCCAAAGCAACTAGCCCAGAACTTAAGCCCAACCAAATAACAAATTTATAATTCAATTCAAATCATATGTTACCTCTTGGGACCATCAAAACAAATCAGATCTCAAGAAAGGTGTCCAGGTCAGTCAGGCTGTGGCTCTCCCTCTCCACCTGGTACCAGAACATCATTACTTCCCTCCAGAAAAGTCATCTGAAGCAGATGAGGAAGAAGGCTCCCTCCCATAAAAAAGATACCTCAGAGAAGAATATAATAGCAGCCTCAGGGGTGAGGAGACAGAGAGACCACATCTTCCCACCACCAGAAAGTCGGTTGAGGATCTCCCCACCTCCACCACCACCAGTCTTTTCTAGCAAAACTATCAATACCACAAATGCAACCTTCTGGAGTAATTCAGCCTCCTCCAGAATATGACCGACTCCCCACGCCTTCCACACGGCACCTGAGGAGCCAGGCTTCAGGGGAGTTTTCAAAGGCAGGAAGTCCCGGTCCCGGTTCTGTTGCCCCCAGGTCTGCTGGTTCCCGCAGCTTCCAGCTTCGAGCCGTCAGCTGGGGCTCCCTGGGAGGGGCAGACGAGGAGGAGACACACGCATCCTCTCCGAAGAGACAAGCCAGGGCCAGCCAGAAGGAGAGCCAGGCTGGACGGTCTCTGGGCACTGGCTCGATGTCATGCGGATGGAAAGAAAAGACTCTTGTTTCTCACTGTTCCCCATGGTGACAGTTACCATGGATATAAATCAATTTTTGGTGCCTGTCAGTTGCCAGCTGAATATAAAGAGCAAGTGCTCCCTGAGCCACCGTCATACAGAGACACACATGGGAGATGGCGACGGATGGTGAGCTCAGGTCTGCTGAGGATGCCAAGGGATGCCTGCTCCAGGGAGCCCACCCTGGTTTCTAACGTGACACACACGCACGGGCCCACACAGCACACACTCCTGTCGGGGGAAGTAATTGGACATAGATGGATACAGATTAACTCCCTTTACCCCTCACTAACATTCAGGACACCCAGAACTCTAAAGGACACTTTTCTGGAATGCCCCAAGAAAATATCCAAAAATAAGCCCCTGAGAGAGGGCCTTGTAAGGCTCATTTAATAATCAGAGCTACCATTTATTATTGGCCAGTCTAAGCAGTTTATAAATATTAGCTCACTTCTCCTCATAACAACATTTGGAGGTAAACACTCATATTATCCCCACTTTACAGATAAGGAAACTGAGGCTCAGAGAGGTTAGGGCAGTAGTAGGGCCAGGATGAAAGCCCAGCTTGCCTAGTTCCATAGCAGTTCTACTATAGCTCAATATCTGATATCTAGACCCAGCCCTGTCCCTGTGGCCTCATGCAACCCCTATTTTCTCATTTCTAAAATGAGAATAAAAATATTCTCCCTGCTTCTGTCCTAGGACTGTTATAAGAATAATGTCAAAGGTAATCCAAATTTTGGAAAGAGAAAAAGAAAGGAAATTAACATTCAGTGATCACCTACCATTTGCAGAGCAGTTACATTTTTACTTACTATGGCTCATCTCTAATTCTGCAGGAAAGACAAGGAACCTAAGGGGAAAGCCACGTGTCAAAGACCTCACAGACGGTAAGCCCAACACTCTGCATCTGAACAGAGGTCTATCTGGTTCCAAAACTTTTGGTTATGTTTTATTGTCTGTTTGTTTTTGTACAAAAAGATGCCATTGATTCCGAAAGAACCCATCAGCATTAATAATAATCCAGGTCTCCTTGGGACTCTAATCTTCTCATCTCTGCCCCACTAGTGTGGTCATGTCCTGCCTCACTGTCCACAGAAAGGCTGCAGCTTCTGGCTTCAGCCCTCAGGAAGGTGGCTGCCCTAGGCCAAGACACCTTGCCTTTGAGTCCTCTGAGGTACCGACTGCTCCTCCCCACTGCCAGGCGGTTACAGACCCAACATTCTCACCTTTCAATGGTACTAAACCAGAACTGAAGGTCACATGGCCAATCTCAACCCCTAGAGGTGGCCTGCACTGCAGACCTTGCAAAGCTGCCAAAGCCCAGCTAGAACCCTCCAAAAGCGTCTGTGCACAGAGTATCCTGACACATCATCATTCTTGCCTCAAATAGAGATGGCACATTCTTCTGGTGAAATCAAGAAGCAAATATCCTATATTCCTCTCATGCTCATCTTCCTGGGGCTCACGGGGCTGCCAGGAGGTGGCCTCATCCATCCCGGCAGGGGGAGCCTGCAGGGGGAGGTCCTTGCAAATGGTGATGGGACCACGGTGGAAGCAGTGGTGCTCTAAGGACCTTATGGGTGACACAGGCGATGCTTCCCCCAGAAGCACATCCAGCGTGCACGCTTTTCTTAGGGTGCGTGTGGTTGGAGGAGGAGGACAAAGGTATAGAGGACCAAGATGGCCTTGCCTCCACCAAAGAGATATGCAGAAGGAAAGCGCAGACTCGGGGAGGGGAGGAAAGGGAAAGAGAATATCTGTGACAGCTGAGCACATCTGAGTGTGGAAGCCAAGGTGGTCACAGGTAGAATTTGCAGTGTTACGGAAAAAAATAGCAACTAAACTATTAAAAAAGAGAGAGACTTTAGTTGGAAACTACATGAAGAGAGAGGAAAATAAATGTCCTGAGGGCTGGAGAAGGTGATTTTGTACTTGATGCTGTGAGGGCTCTATGGTCTGGAGCTGGTTTTGTAATGCCACCGAGGTTTTTTTTACTGAACACCTGTGTGGTTTTGATCACTGGACACATTACAAATTTTATTTTATTTCATCTTCACAGCCACCCTCTGAGTTGCACTTATCTTCATCTTGTGGTTGAGGAAATTGCCAAAGGTCACAGAGTAGGTGCTAGAGTCTAATTCCAGAGCTTTTGCCACGCTCAGTTTCCTTATGGGAAAAGACACTCTATGCTGACCAGTGGCCACTCTGACAGGGCTAGTGTAGGGCATTTCATGAAAGGAGCGACAGAGCTTCAATTTGTACTTTTTTTTTTTTTTAGCGGAGTGGCCTGTTTTATCTTTTCAACTTTAAAAAATCCAAATTAATAAACACTCTAGACTTGGACAAAATTCTTGAAATCTAACAATCCATTAAAAAAATGTTCTGTCTTTGCCCAGACAATGCATTTGATGACAAGCTCTTTTGGGGCCTAAAAATGTAATGTTGAATCTGCTGCTTTTGTTTCTCTTTCTTTTGCTGTCTCTCTCTCTCTTTTGGGTTGTTTGTTTGTTTGTTTTTTGGTAAATAAAATTCTTTTTCTTTCAAAATTTTACATTTGCAGACTTGCAGACTTAAAATACACACACACACACACACACACACACACACGGATATATATGGGTTTCTTTTACACATGAAATTTCTCCAGTCCAGAGTCTTGCAAATGTCTCAAATGTAGGAGGCTCTGCTATAAAACTCATGAGCTGTGATAATGTGGACAAAAAATAGGTGCCATTTCTCCTGTGTTCTTGGGAACTAGGCAGCCGTTATAAACCATTGTTGTGATGGGGACAGCACAGTCTTATTTTTGTATTTATAGATACATATGCACATAGAAAAGTCTGGAAAGATATATGCTAAAACATTATTTCTGCTTACTTCAGGATGGAGGGGGTTATGGATGATTTTTACTTCAATTAGTATTTCAAGGTTTTCTGCTATGAACATAGATTATTTATATGCATTTTAAAATTACTATAATAAAGACTGTGTAGCCACATAAAAAAGATCAATAACCAAAAGTTAAATGAAACTTCTCCTTCTGACCTGATGTAATAACATAGACCAGATTTACCCTCCCACAATAAACAATTAGAAAACCAGATACAATATATGAAACAATTATTTTCAGACAATGGACAATAGGTAGCATCGTGATTCCTGAGAGAAAGGAAATAGATGAAGTGAGGCTAGCAGGAATCCTAGCTTTCTGCCTGGAGGCACATTCCAGACCACAGAGTGGGGACAGAGAACCCCAATCCAGCTGTGTTAAGGAGACAGAGATGGGAGTTCAGGGAAGCTGAGACACCTGAAAGTTGAAGGACAAGAGTTCTTTTTTTTTTTTTTTATAACACAATAAACTGCATATGTTTAGAGTGTACAATTTGGTATCCCAATCTCTCAATTCATTCCCCCTCAACCCTCCCCGCTTTCCCCACTTGGTGTCCATATGTTTGTTCTCTACATCTGTGTCTCTGTTTCTGCCTTGCAAACCAGTTGATTTGTACCATTTTTCTATATTTCGCATATATATGTTAATATACAATATTTGCTTTTCTCTTTCTGACTCACTTCACTCTGTATGACAGTCTCTAGGTCCATCCACGTCTCTACAAATGTCCGTTTCATTCCTTTTTACAGTTGAGTAATATTCCATTGTATATATGTACCACATCTTTTTTATCCATTCATCTGTTGTTGGACGTTTAGGTTGCTTTCATGTCCTGGCTATTGTAAATAGTGCTGCAATGAACATTGGAGTGCATGTGTCTTTTTGAATTATGGTGTTCTCTGGGTATATGCCCAGTAGTGGGATTGCTGGTTCATATGGTAACTCTATTTTTAGGTTTGCAAGGAACCTCCATACTGTCCTCCATAGTGGCTGTATCAATTTACATTCCCACCAACAGTGCAAGAGCGTTCCCTTTTCTCCACACCCTCTCCAGCATTTACTGTTTGTAGATTTTCTGATGATGCCCATTCTAACTGGTGTGAGGTGATACCTCATTGTCATTTTGATTTGCATTTCTCTAATAATTAGTGATGTTGAGCAGCTTTTCATGTGCCTCTTGGCCATCCATATGTCTTCTTTGGAGAAATGCCTGTTTAGGTCTTCTGCCCATTTTTTGATTGGGTTGTTTGTTTTTTGATATTGAGCTGGATGAACTGTTTGTATATTTTGGAGATTAATCCTTTGCCTGTTGATTCATTTGCAAATATTTTCTCCCATTCTGAGGGCTGTCTTTTCATCTTGCTTATAGTTTCCTTTGCTGTGCAGAAGCTTTGAAGTTTCGTTAGGTCCCACTTATTTATTTTTGTTTTTATTTCCATTACTCTAGGGGGTGGATCAAAAAAGTTCTCGCTGTGATTTACGTCAAAGAGTGTTCTTCCTATGTTTTCCTCTAGGAGTTTTATACTGTCTGGCCTTACATTTAGGTCTTTAATCCATTTTGAGATTATTTCTGTGTATGGTGTTAGGGAGTGTTCTAATTTCATTCTGAAGGACAGAGTTCTGATGGAGAGAAGTAGGGAGAAAAATAGCTCAAAAAAATAAAAAATAAAAAACAAACAAACAAAAAAACCTGACCAGAAGTCCCCTTGAGTCTTTACTAAATACAAGATGCTCATACAGTGAATGAAATTCCAGGAGGTCAGACAAAGAGCTACCAAGAAACAGTTAGCTGAATAGCTCTCAGAGATTACACAGCACTTAAGTTCCAACTAAGCAGAAAGGAGAGTCCTTGTTGATAACTCAGGGCATTCACTAGGGAACTCAGTAGGGCCATGCATATTTTGACACATATGGCAAACCTCAGAGCCATCACTAAAGAAATAAAATGGAGAAGTAGAACAAATAAGCCAATAGTGAAGATAAAGTGGAATTTTAAAAATATTCAACCAACAGTCACAAAAAGAGGAGGAAAGGGGGAACAAAGAACAGATGAGACAAATAGAAAACCAAGAGCAAAATGGTACACTTAATCTCAATCATACTGATAACTAATTAAATGTAAATAGTCTAAACATTCAAAAAAATAAAAAGGAAGAGAGAGTCAGAGTGCGTAAAAGCCAGACCCAATTATACACTGCTTACAAGAGATACACTTTAAAATCTAAAACAGGTTAAAAGTAAAAAGACAGGAAAAGATTTTTGTGCAAACAATAAGCATAAGAAAACTGGACTGGCTACATTAATATCAGACAAAGTAGACGTTAGGATAAGAGATATTACCAGGTATAAAGACAGACATTTCACAATGACTAAGAGGTCAATTCATCAAGAAGACATAACAATCTTAAATGTGTATGTAACAAATAACAAAGCTTAATATACACACAGAGAAAATTTGCAGAACTGAAGAAAAACAGACGAATCCACATTTGTAGTTAATATTTCAATAGACCTCTTTTGATAAATTGATAGGATAAGTAGACACAAAAAGTAGAAAACCTGAACAACACTATAAACAATTTGACCTAAATGATATTTGTAGAACACTTCACCCACCAAGAGCAGATACACATTCTTCTCAATTGCATAAGAAACGTTCACCAAGATAGATCATATAACTGGGCCATAAAACAAGTCTTAATAAGTATTTAAAAATAATTTATAGAGAAGACATTCTCTTACCACAACAGAATTAAGTTAGAAATTAACATAAAGATCTTTGGAAAGTCCCCAAATATTTAGAAATTAAAGATCACACTTCTAAATAATCTGTGAGTCAAGAGAACTCACAAATATGGCCATTATTTTATAACTTCAAATGGAGTATAGTCTATAAAAATATTAAATCATTGTTATACACATGAAACTAATACAATATTGTAAATCAACTATAATTTTTAAAAAGAACTCAAAAAAGAAAAGAGAAATTATAGAATGTTCTGTACTGAATGAAAATGAAAACACAGCCTATCAAAGTTTGTTGGATACAGCTAAAGCAGCACTTAGAGGCAAAGTTTAGCTTTTAGTGCTAAACACAAAACAACCCAAATCTCCATCAACAGAAGGGATAAACAAATTGTGGCATATCCATACAATGGAATACCACTCAACAATAAAAGAAAACTAGGGATACATGCTACAACATCAGTGAATCTCAAAAACATTGTGCTGAGTATCCTTCGTTGGAAACTCAGAATCAAAAGATTACACTTATTGATTTTATTTATATGAAGCTATTGGAAAGAAAGCTATTCCATAGCGTCAGAAGGCATATCAGTGGTTGCTCCAGACTTGTGGGGAGGGGGTACATTGGGATTAACAGGGAAGATGCACAAGAGAACAATTTGGAGTAATGGAAATTTCCTGTATCTGGACTGTGTTGTGGCTATACAGGCGTAAACTTCATTGAAACCTATTGACCTATATACTTAAAATATTTTTATTGATTATAAATTATTCCTCAATAAAGTTTTTTTCACTCTCACTAATAGTAGGACAGTGTGTTACGATCTCTCCTTCTGATGGGTTGCAATAATAAATATACAGCATCACCTTTGGTGTCTTATCAAAACTATTAAACCTAAATCTAATCAAGCCTTAAGATCCATTCTGTTTCATACCACAGCCACCAGTTAATATATTAACTTATATTTAAATATAAATTAATGAATGAAAATTAAATAAAATGTAAAATTCAGTTACTCAGCCACACTGGCTACATTTCAAGTGCTCGGTAACCACATATGGCTAGTGACTACCATGTTGGACTTTGCAGAGAACGTTTCCATCATCACAGAAAGTTCTGTTGGATAATACTGAGATTTAACATCCAGATTATAGAAAACAGAGGGAGAAAGAAACAAGTTAAGCCCACAGTAGGGAAACAATCACATCCAGCATGTGGCTCATTCTATAAGACAACTAGCCTGGTCTCTTCAATATGTCAATGCCATAGCAAAAACTAAAGGAGGTAGGGGAAAGAGAGAGTCTTAGAGCAAGAGTAACTAAATAGGACTTAACCAAATCCAATGAATGCACCTTGACTGTATCCTGGTTTGAGAAAAGCTGATGATAAAAGATATTTGGGGAACAATGGGGAAAAATTGAATATGAACTGGATATTAGATGACATAAGGGGATTGCTGTTTGAATTTTTTGGTGTAATATAGTATTGTGATTGTGTTAGAGGTCATAATTTTTAGAAAATTCACACTGAAGTATTTAGGAGTAAAATGTCATGATACCTCCAATTTAGTTTCTAAAAGATCAGCAAAAATAGACATATACACACAAATGTAGATGAAGCAAAATATTAACAATGGTTTAACCTAAGTGGTGTGCATAGAGATAATTACAGTACTTTTAATTTCTGTATATTGGAAATCTTCATAAGGTGGGAAAAGAAGTTAAGTGAAAAACAATTCTGCCTCCACACTGTCATTGACATAATGTAAAATCATGGTTTTCATGGACAAAGTCTACTGGGAAAATTAATGTAGTTGGTGAACGGTATTGTGATTTTCCTCTGATTTTGGCCTTATTGTTATTATTCACTTTTGAAGGAAATGCAGGGAAACGTGTATTGAAGCTTCCTATGCTCAGGGGCCCTTAAGAGACTAAGAGCTGCTGCTGCTTCTCTGTCAGCTGGACATTTTGTCATACTGGTGTTTGTAGTCCAGTGGGGGGGGGGGAGGGGTCCAGGAAGGATGGAGGTAGACCAGTTGCCTGCTCCACGGGCATCGCCCAAATTAGTACATCTGGAGGTGCCAGCCTATAACCTAGAGATTCCATCTCTACATTGGGATTCACTTTTGGTCTCTCTCGTGATGCATGCTGCTGGGCTAGAGTCATTCGAATTTCTATTTTGGGACCTGGACACCAGAAAAAAAAAGAGAGCTGGAAGCATCTCAGGATTTCTATGGGCCAAGCCCAGAGGTGGGGTTCAGAAAACAAACCCCCCCACCTGTCATGGGCATTTACGCAACTAGCAGTTTTTCCTCAAGATGCCTGGGCTGCGATAAGAAATTTCCACAAAGCAAGGCTGGCACCTAGTGGTTGTTTTTTATATTGACATTGTCCTTCTAACCTGAGAAAGTAACCAAGGCAATCTGGCAAGGATGGGAGAAAATGTGATGACAGAGCCAAGGTGTTAAGTGCACCCGCTGAATTCAGCAAATTTGAGCAAGAACAAGAAGCAACACACATGCGCTCTAAACTCCAGACACAGAATGTCTAGTGGTGGAGAAAGGACCATTTGGGGACACGTGAGAAAAATTTGCCACTTAACTGAATCAAGGACCTCAGTTGTAAGTGTTCAAGTTGCAAGTTTTTAGAACACGCCTATTAAGCATCTATTTGCCACTCGCTGTTATCGTTCTTGCTTCCTAGAAGGCCCTCCCTCAAGGCTTAGGTCACTGTACTCAAGTCCTCAATTCTGACCCCTGGTTGGGAGTAGATCAATCTCTCCTTTCTCGTGGCTTCCATGGCACTTCACCTGTGCAAGTAAATAACATTTACTTCATTCTACCTTGTATTCTAATTAGTTGTTTAACTGTATCTTCCTACTCATCCCCATTCCTGCATTATACTCGCCATAGCCCCAACCCCAGGGACATTCCAGTGCTGTGTGTCAAATGCAATCAACTGTGTGCAAAGCACTGAAAACCCAGGTATGGGAGGAGAGGCAAAAAAAAATTCCTTCCCATTGAAAAGATTCCCACCTATACAGACCCCAGTGCTTCCCCTATCCTATCGAACTGGAATCCTAAATTAACACACAAAGCCATTCATCCATAAGGTAACAGCCTGGTAAATATTATGTGTAAGAATCTCATCTACTTTGCCAAGGCTGGGATGTTCACAGACTCTTAAAGGAGCAACTAGATGATAATTTCCAATGTAATTACCCCAACCTAAGGAAGCTGAAGCAAGAGCCACCATTTGCCAGTTTTTAAAAAATCATCATCATCATCATCATCATATATTCCTATCTAATGAGAAAAGTAAATTTTTTACTTTTCAAATGAGAAAAGCAAATTTTAATGTTATAATATTCCATGATGAAACCAGTTCTCTTAATCTGTTGGTTTATCTCAAGCCCAATCAGAGTTCCCACCAGATTTATTTTTAACTTGGGAGAAAATTACTCGAAAGTTCATCTGTAACCTGTTATAGCCACATTGATAGGCAATTTGACAGTAACTAATAAAATTTAAGGGGCACATACCCTGTGACCTAGAATTCCCCTTCTTGATACCCACCCTAGGAAGATCCTGGTACACGTGCACCAGAAGCACAGATAAGGTCCCTGCCAACTTCTTCATTTTTCTGAGAAAGTGGAAACAACCTCAGGGTCTATCAGGGCACAGCTCAACAGCCTAAAACCACTGCAGTGGTTCTCAAAAGGGAGTATGTTCACAAAACAGCAGCATCAGTGCCACCTGGGGATTTGTTAGAAATGCATATTCTCTGCCCCTCTCCATCCCACTTACTTAAAAACTCCAGGGTGGGACCCAGCAATCTGTGCTTTCACCAGCCCGCCAGCTGATCCTGATGCAGTTTAAAAGAATGAGATAATTCTATATTACTAACTTGGAAAGCCCTCCAAGATATGTTGGGTAATAAAAAGCAAGTTCAAGTCTCAGAATGCTACATACAGTATGATAGCATTTATGTGGGAAAAAAGAAACTACTTATTTCCTAAGAGTACATCTGTAGGTATGCAAATGCATAGAGAAAGGTCTGGAGATATTCAGACTCTAAAATAACAGTGGTTACCTCTGCATATAAGCCTTTGGAAGGGGAGCAAGGGGATCAGAGATGGTTGGCAAAGTTAGTTTAGCCTTATATGTCAAGTTTCATTCTTTCTTACAAGCATGCATTTCTACTTATTTACAAAACAGAAATAGACTCACAGACATAGAAAACAGACTTATGGTTACCCAAGGGGAAAGGTGGGCGGGGGTGGGGGGGATAAATTAGAAGTTTGGATTAATAGATACACAATACTATATCTAAAATAAACAAGGCCCTACTATATGGCACAGGGAACTATATTCAATATCCTGTAAGAAGCTATAATGGAAAGAATTTGAAAAAGAACAAAGGGGGGTGGAACTGTTAGTGGACTCCAGCCAGAGTTAAGACACAGGTGGAGGAACACAGCAGCCCCTGCCAAACCACAGCCTGACAGAGGGCTCACCAGGGCAATAAATACTCAGACCTCCTCTCCTCCCATCCTCCCACTGGCTGATCCCAACCAGAAGCCGGGCAAGGGAGCTGGGCTGATGCAGTTTGTAAAACTCAACCACCTAGGGCAAAGAGCAGACAGAGCAAGGTGGAGAGAGAATCTGGAGAGGCAGAGAATATCCAGCTCTCCTGAGAATCAGCAAGTGGCTGGATTATAACATGATAGACTCGGACTCTAAAGCAGACAGGGAGAATTTTGAGGCAATAGAGGGCAGCAGAGGGCAGCAAATAAGGCCCTAGGGTTCTTCCCCAGCTCTTTCCGCCTGTGTACAGTCTCTGAAACTGCAACACTGCATTTGTTTTGCTTAAGCTGCACCTAGTTTTTGCTTCTTATAACCAAAGAATCTTTACTATTTTAATAATATGGGAGAATGAAATGACAAAAAAAATATTTAGGAAAGTATTTCAAAGAGGTGTAAAGATACCAACAACAACAAAATGAATTATAAAGCACAAGAAGAGAGAACAATAGACTAGGATGGACAGCATTAAAACAGATCTACCATATGACAAAGAAAGCACAAGTCTATGGGATAGAAAAAGAGGGTATCAGTCCATTCAGACTGCTTAAAACAAACTAACACAGCCAGGGTGGCTTAAACAACAATCGTTCATTTCTCAGTTCTAAAGGCTGAGAAGTCCAAGACCAAGGTGCTGGCAGATCTGCTACCTGGTGAGAACCAGCTTCCTGTTTGCGGATGGCAGTCTTCTCAATATATCCTCAAATGGCAGAAAGGAAGCAAGCTCTTATTTCTCTTCTTATGAGGCACCCTTCTCATGACTTAATTACCTCCCAAAGGTGCTGTCTCCAAAAAACATCACATTGGGGATTAGGGTTTCAACATATGAATTTTAGGGAGACACAAATTCAGTCCATAGTAAACATTATTCAACAGTGTGGAAAAAACTGGTGTGTGCAGGGAAACCCTAGGTCAGAGCCTCATCTCACAGCTATACCAAAAATAATTCCATATGCATGAGAGCAACAGCTTTCCAATGTCTTACCCATGGAAACACGTTACATTGCAAACTCTAAAACAATTACCCTTAACTACATGCAATTCACCAATCTTTTCTATAACTACCTTTTCTGCATGAAAAATGGTGGTTGCAACCTACTTTATTTCACAGTTCAGTGATACATCACAACCAGTTACTACAGAGGTAAATGTAAGAAAAATAACAATATAAAACAACCAGAACAAAATATTATACAAGAATCATCCTGCTGGGGGAAATTTTTTAAGCTCAAAAATAAGAAAACTAAAGGAAAATAGTATGATTTAAAAAATGAAATGGCAAACTGGGAAAAATTACTTGTGCCATCTGTTTGGCAAGAGATGAGTATCTTTAATATATAAAAACCTGGGACTTCCCTGGTGGCACAGTGGTTAAGAATTCTCCTGCCAATGCAGATTCGAGCCCTGCTCCAGGAAGATCCTACATGCTGCAGAGCAACTAAGCCAGTGCACCATAAGTACTGAGCCTGCTCTCTAGAGCCCTCGAGCCACAACTACTGAGCCCAAGCGCCTAGAGCCCATGCTCAACAAGAGAAGCCCCTGATCGCCACAACTAGAGAAAGCCCACATGCAGCAATGAAGACCCAATGCAGCCAATAAATAATAAATAAAAAATATGTGTGTGTGTGTGTGTGTGTGTGTGTGTGTGTGTATGCCCTTAAAGGTAAATAAGATAATCCCTTTAAGCATGGACAAGTACCTGAAAAGTGGCAATGAAAAGTGCAGGTGACCTGAGGTTCATGATGAAGTGGAAACACAGTGCTGTATTGTTGGGCTGAAAATCAACACAACCTTTCTGGAAAAGGATTTTGGCAAATTTCTTAAGTCGGAAGAGAATATTCACGTATTTAATTAAGTAGCACTACTCATAGGAATATCTCATAAGGATACATTTAAAGAAAAATACAAAAAGTAAGAATTTTACTGTAGCACTATTTATAACAAATTATAATAGGAGAGTAAGTTCAATAAGATGGAATACTAAGAGCCACAAGCATCCTTATTTCAAAGGATAATTAACAATATGTTTTGTGACAAAGAATAATATTGATTCCAATTTCATAAGAAAAATGTGTATGCACTCATGCAAAGAGAAAAATATTAAAACGAGATAAACCACAACGATACGAATGGTTACCTCTCTCAACATTTTATTTTCCTTCTTTATGCTTTTTGATATGTTCCAAAACTTACTCAATGAATGTCATTACTTGTAAAACAACAGATTTTAAAACTACAATTAAAAAAAAAGACTTAAGTTCACTTTTTCGCCTGTGGAAAAGAGGAGACTGTGCTTACCCATAAGGCTGTGTCTGAATTTCTAAAAAATGTCCGACAGACTCCTTGCTGTATACTCCAGATGAGACACTGCTTTGGTATTTCTTATTAGGTTTTTGTCTTTATCTTAATTCTTAATATAATTGTATGATTTCATTCTGAGAATCTTCAGTCTGTCTGGTGGTACTCTATCTCTTTATTATATTTGATCCTAGCTTTCAATATCTCCCTGGATTTGTGTTTGTGTGTGTGTGGTGTTTGTTTTTGCTTTTGTTTCTGTTTCGTTCTGTTTTGGTTTTGAATTTCTGTTGGTTTTCTCTTTGATTGTCTGATAGCATGCTGGGGTTGTTCTGTCAGGTCTTTCTAGTGCCTTATGTTCTACTGGATTCAGTATTTGTGTGTCTTATACATGTATGTGTTTCCTTGACTTGGTATTTGACTCAACACTCTGTCAATAGTCTGGGGCTTGGACAGTCTTCTTTGAACTCCTTTATTGCTGGAACAAGCAACCTCTGAAGTTTGGACTACCATGAGAAAACAAAGAAACACTATGCAGGCAAAGGATCAGGAAAAAAACCATGAGACCAAATAAATGAAGAGGAAATAGGAAAAATGCCCAAAAAAGAATTCAGGGTAATGAGAGTAAAAATCATACAAAATCTTGATAACAAAATACCGAAAATACAAGAAACAGTTAATAAGGGCTCAGAAGAACTAAAAAACAAACAAACAGTAATGGACAACAAAATAACTGAAATTAAAAATACTCTAGATGGTATAAACAGCAGAATAACTGAGGCAGAAGAACAAATAAGTGAGTTGGAAGATAGAATGGGGGAAATAAACCCCACAGAGCAGGAAAAAGAAAAAAGAATAAAAAGAATGGAAGACAGTCTCAGAGACCTTGGTGACAACATTAAACACACCAACATTTGAATCATAGGCATTCCAGAAGAAGAAGAAAAAAAGAAAGGGTCTGAGAAAATTTGAAGAGGTTTTAGTGGAAAACTTCCCCAACATGGGAAAGAAAATAATTAACCAAGTCCAAGAAGCACAGAGAGTCCCATACAGAATAAACCCAAGGAGAAATACACCAAGACACATATTAATCAAACTAATGAAAATTAAACATAAAGAAAAAATATTAAAAGCTGCAAGAGAAAAGCAACAAATGATATATAAGGGAAAACCCATAAGGATAAGAGCTGATCTTTCTGCAGAAACTCTGCAGGCCAGAAGGGAATGGCAGGATATACTGAAAGTCCTGAAAGAAAAAAACCTACAGCCAAGAATATTCTACCCAGCAAGAATCTCATTCAGATTTGAGGGAGAAATCAAAAGCTTTACAGACAAGCAAAATTAAGAGAATTCAGCACTATCAAACCAGCCTTACTACAATTGCTAAAGGAACTTTTCTAAGTAGGAAACACAAGAGAAGGAAAACACCTACAAAAACAAACTCAAAACAATTCAGAAAATGGTAATAGGAACACACATGTCAATAATCACCTTAAATGTAAATGGCTTAAATGCTCCAACCAAAAGACATAGATTAGCTGAATAGATACAAAAACAAGACCCTTCTATAAGCTGCCTACAAGAAACCCACCTCAGACCAAGGGACATGTATAGACTGAAAGTAAAGGGATGGAAAAAGATATTCCATGCAAATGGAAGTAAAAAGAAATTTGGAGTAGCAATACTCATATCAGACAAATTAGACTTTAAAGTAAAGACTATTACAAGAGACAAGGAAGGACACTACATAATGATCAAGGGATCCATCCAAGAAGAACATATAACAATTGTAAGTATCTATGCACCCAACATAGGAGCACCTCAATACATAAGGCAAATGCTAACAGCCATAAAAGGGGAAATTGACAGTAACAATAATAGTAGGAGACTTTAACACCCCACTCACGTCAATGGACAGATCATTTAAACAGAAAATAAAGAAAGACACACAACCTTTAAATGACACATTAGACCATCTCGACTTAATTGATATTTATAGGACATTCCATCCAAAAACGACAGAATACACTTTCTCCTCAAGTGCACATGGAACATTCTCCAGGATATAGATCACATCTTGGGTCACAAATCAAGCCTCGGTAAATTCAAGAAAACTGAAATCATGTCAAGCATCTTCTCTGACCACAACGCCATGAGACTAGATATCAATTACAGGAAAAAAATCTGCAAAAAATACAATCACATGGAGGCTAAACAATACACTATTAAACAACCAAGAAACCACTAAAGTAATCAAAGAGGAAATCAAAAAATATCTAGAAGCAAATGACAATGAAAACACAACAACCCAAAACCTATAGGATGCAGCAAAAGCAGTTCTAAGAGGGAAGTTTATAGCAATACAGTCCTACCTTAGGAAACAAGAAACATATTGAATAAACAACCTAACCTTACACCTAAAACAATTAGAGAAAGAAGAACAAAGAAACCCCAAAGTGAGCACAAGGAAAGAAATCATAAAGATCGGGTCAGAAATAAGTGAAAAAGAAATGAGGAAACAATAGCAAAGATCAATGAAACTAAAAGCTGGTTCTTTGAGAAGATAAACAAAATTGACAAACCATCAGCCAGACGCATCAGGAAAAAAAGGGAGAAGATGCAAATCAACACAATTAGACATGAAAAAGGAGAAATAACAGAGGACACCACAGAAATACAAAAGATCATAAGAGACTACTACAAGAAACTATATGCCAATAAATTGGAAAACCTAGAAGAAATGGATAAATTCCTAGAAAAATACAATCTTCCAAGACAGGAAGAAACAGAAACTATGAACAGACCGATCACAAGTACAGAAATTGAGATGGTGATTAAAAATCTCCCAACAAACAAAAGCCCAGGGCCAGATGGATTCACAAGAGAATTCTATCAAACATTTAGAGAAGAGCTAACACCTATCCTTCTCAAATTCTTCCAAAAGATAGCAGAAGGAGGAACACTCCCAAACACATTCTATGAGGCCATCACCCTGATACCAAAACCAGGCAAAGATGTCACAAAAAAAGATTACAGACCAATGTCACTGATGAATATAGATGCAAAAATCCTCAACAAAATACTAGCTAACAGAATCTAACAGCATATTAAAAAGATCATACACCATGATCAAGTGGGGTTTATCCCTGGGATGCAAGGATTCTTCAATATACGCAAATCAATCAATGTGATACATCATATCAACAAATTGAAGGATAAAAACCATATGATCATCTCAATAGATGCAGAAAAAGTTTTTGACAAAGTTCAACATCCATTTATGATAAAAGCTCTCCAGAAAATGGGCATAGAAGGAAATTACCTCAACATAATAAAAGCCATATATGACAAACCAAAAGCCAACATCATTCTAAATGGGGAAAAACTGGAAGAATTCCCTCTAAGAACAGGAACAAGACAGGGTGTCCACTCTCACCATTATTATTCAACATAGTTTTGGAAGTTTTAGCCACAGCAATCAGAGAAGAAAATGAAATAAAAGGAATCCAAATTGGAAAAGAAGAAGTAAAATTGTCACTCTTTGCAGATGACATGATATTATATATAGAAAACCCTAAAGACTCTACCAGAAAACTGCTAGCACTCATTGATGAGTTTAGTAAAGTAGCAGGATACAAAATTAATGAGCAGAAATCTCTTGCATTCCCATACACTAACAACGGAAGAGCAGAAAGAGAAATTAAGGAAACTCTCCCATTCACCATTGCAACAAAAAGCATAAAATACCTAGGAATAAACCTGCCTAAGGAGGCAAAAGATCTGGATGCAGAAAACTTTAAGACATTGATGAAAGAAATCAAAGACAACACAAACAGATGGAGGGACATACCATGTTTCTGGATTGGAAGAATCAACATCGTGAAAATGACTGTACTACCCAAAGCAATTTACAGATTCAATGCAATCCCCATCAAATTACCAATGGCATTTTTCACAGAACTAGAGCAAGAAATCTTACGATTTGTATGGAAATGCAAAAGACCCCGAATAGCCAAAGCAATCTTGAGAAGGAAAGATGGAGTTGGTGGAATCAGGCTTCCTGACTTCAAACTATACTACAAGGCCACAGTGATCAAGACAGTATGGTAGTGGCACAAAAATAGAAAGGAAGATCAATGGAATAGAAGAGAGAACTCAGAAGTAAGCCCAAACACATATGGGCACCTTATCTTTGACAAAGAAGGCACGAATATACAATGGAAAAAAGACAGCCTCTTCAATAAGTGGTGCTGGGAAAATTGGACGGCAACATGTAAAAGAATGAAATTAGAACACTTCCTAACACCATACACAAAAATAAACTCCAAATGGATTAAAGACCTAAATGTATGGCCAGACACTATAAAACTCCTAGAGGAAAACATAGGCAGAACACTCTAGGACATCCATCAAAGCAAGATCCTTTTTGACCCACCTCCTAGAATCATGGAAATAAAATCGAGAATAAACACATGGGACCTCATGAAACTTAAAAGCTTTTACACAGCGAAAGAAACCATAAACAAGACTAAAAGGCAACCCTCAGAATGGGAAAAAATAATTGCCTATGAAACAACGGACAAAGGATTAACCTCCAAAATATACAAGCAGCTCATGAAGCTTAATACCAAAAAAGCAAATAACCCAATCCACAAATGGGCAGAAGACCTAAATAGACATTTCTCCAAAGAAGACATACAGATGGCCAACAAACACATGAAAAGATGCTCAACATCACTCATCATCAGAGAAATGCAAGTCAAAGCCACAATGAGGTATCACCTCACACCGATCAGAATGGCCATCATCACAAAATCTGGAAACAACAAATGTTGGAGAGGGTGTAGAGAAAAGGGAACTCTCCTGCACTGTTGGTGGGACTGTAAGTTGGTACAGCCACTATGGAAAACAATTTGGAGGTTCCTTATAAAACTACAAATAGAACTACCATATGATCCAGTAATCCCACTCCTGGGCATATACCCAGAGAAAACCATAATCCCAAAAGAAACCTGTACCATATTGCAGCACTATTTACAATAGCCAGGACATGGAAGCAACCTAAATACCCATCAACAAATGAATGGATACAGAAGATGTGGCATATATACACAATGGAATATTATTCAGCTATAAAAAGGGATGAGATGGAGCTATATGTAATGAGGTGGATAGAACTACAATCTGTCATACAGAGTGAAGTAAGTCAGAAAGAGAAGGACAAATATTGTATGCTAACTCACATATACAGAATCTAAAAATGGTACTGATGAACTCAGTGACAAGAACAAGGATGCAGATACAGAGAATGGACTGGAGAACTTGAGGTATGGGAGGGGGTGGGGGGTGAAGGGGAAACTGAGACGAAGCGAGAGAGTAGCACAGACATATATATACTACCAACTGTAAAATAGATAGTCAGTGGGAAGTTGTTGTATAACAAAGGGAGTCAAACTCGAGGATGGAAGATGCCTTAGAGGACTGGGGCAGGAAGGGTGGGGGGGACTCGAGGGGGGTGGAGTCAAGGAAGGGAGGGAATACGGGGATATGTGTATAAAAACAGATGATTGAACTTGGTGTACCCCCAAAAAAATAAAATTAAAAAAAAAATTACTAGCTAACAGAATCCAACAGCACATTAAAAAAATCATACACCATGATCAAGAGAGGTTTATCTCTTGGATGCAAGGATTCTTCAATATATGCAAATCAATCAATGTGATACATCACATCAATAAATTGAAGCATAAAAACCATATAATAATCTTAATAGATGCAGAAAAAGCTTTTGACAAAATTCAACATCCATTTATGATAAAAACTCTCCAGAAAATGGGCATAGAAGGAAATTACCTCAACATAATAAAAGCCATATATGACAAACCAAAAGCCAACATTGTTCTAAATGTGAAAAACTGAAAGCATTGCCTCTAAGTACAGGAACAAGACAGGGTGTCCACTCTCACCATTATTATTCAACATAATTTTGGAAGTGTTAGCCACAGCAATCAGAGAAGAAAATGAAATAAAAGGAATCCAAATTGGAAAAGAAGTAAAATTGTCACTCTTTGCAGATGACATGATAATATACATAGGAAACCCTAAAGACTCTACCAGAAAACTGCTAGCACTAATCGATGAATTTAGTAAAGTATCAGGATACAAAATTAATGAGCAGAAATCTCTTGCATTCCTATACACTAACAACGAAAGAGCAGAAAGAGAAATTAAGGAAACACTCCCATTTACCACTGCAACAAAAAGCATAAAATACCCAGGAATAAACCTGCCTAAGGAGGCAAAAGATCTGGATGCAGAAAACTATAGGACACTGATGAAAGAAATCAAAGACAACACAAAGAGATGGAGGGACATACCATGTTCTTGGATTGGAAGAATCAACATTGTGAAAATGACTGTACTACCCAAAGCAATTTACAGATTCAATGCAATCCCCATCAAATTACCAATGGCATTTTTCACAGAACTAGAACAAGAAATCTTACAATTTGTATGGAAACGCAAAAGACCCCGAATATCCAAAGCAATCTTGAGAAGGAAAGATGGAGTTGGTGGAATTAGGCTTCCTGACTTCGAACTATACTACAAGGCCATAGTGATCAAGACAGTATGGTAGTGGCACAAAAATAGAAAGGAAGATCAATGGAACAGAATAGAGAACTCAGAGGTAAACCCAAGCACATATGGACACCTTATCTTTGACAAAGGAGGCACGAATATACAATGGAAAAAAGACAGCCTCTTCAATAAGTGGTGCGGGGAAAATTGGACGGCAACTTGTAAAAGAATGAAATTAGAACACTTCCTAACACCACACACAAAAATAAACTCAAAATGGATTGAAGACCTAAATGTAGGCTAGACACTATAAAACTCCTAGAGGAAAACATAGGCAGAACACTCTAGGACATCCATCAAAGCAAGATCCTTTTTGACCCACCTCCTAGAATCATGGAAATAAAATCGAGAATAAACAAATGGGACCTCATGAAACTTAAAAGCTTTTGCACAGCGAAAGAAACCATAAACAAGACAAGAAGACAACCCTCAGAATGGGAGAAAATACTTGCCAACGAAGCAATGGAGAAAGGATTAATCTCCAAAATATACAAGCAGCTCATGAAGCTTAATACCAAAAAAGCAAATAACCCAATCCACAGATGGGGAGAAGACCTAAATAGACATTTCTCCAAAGAAGACATACGGATGGCTAACAAACACATGAAAAGATGCTCAACATCACTAATCATTAGAGAAATGCAAGTCAAAGCCACAATGAGGTACCACCTCACACCAGTCACAATGGCCATCATCCAAAAATCTAGAAACAACAAATGTTGGAGAGGGTGTAGAGAAAAGGGAACTCTCCCGCATCGTTGGTGGGAATGTAAGTTGGTACAGCCATTATGGAAAACAATTTGGAGGTTCCTTATAAAACTACAAATAGAACTACCATATGATCCAGTAATCCCACTCCTGGGCATATACCCAGAGAAAACCATAATCCCAAAAGAAACCTGTACCATAATGTTTATTGCAGCACTATTTACAATAGCCAGGACATGGAAGCAACCTAAATGCCCATCAACAAATGAATGGATAAAGAAGATGCGGCATATATATAAAATGGAATATTACTCAGCTATAAAAAGGAATGAAATGGAGCTATATGTAATGAGGTGGATAGACCTAGAGTCTGTCATACAGAGTGAAGTAAGCCAGAAAGAGAAAAACAAATATTGTATGCCAACTCATATATATGGAATCTTAGAAAGAAAAGAAAATGGTAGTGATGAACCCAGTGACAAGAGCAAGGATGCAGATGCAGAGAATGGACTGGAGGACACGCGGTTGGGGGGCGAAGAGGGGCGAAGGGGAAGCTGGGACGAAGTGAGAGAGTAGCACAGACATATATATACTAACAACTGTAAAACAGATAGCCAGTGGGAAGTTGCTATATAACAAAAAGAGATCAACTTGATGATGGGTGATGCCTTAGAGGGCAGGACAGGGAGGGTTGGGGGGTGGGTTGTGGGAGGGAGGGAATATGGGGATATGCGTATAAATTACAGCTGATTGACTTTGGTGTACCTCCAAACTGGTACAAGAGTGTAAAGCAATTATATTCCAATAAAGAGCTTAAAAAAAAAATGTCAGACAGAAAGAAGTTTCCCTTAGAACTTGTGCCCCTCCCCCTTTCCCATACTGCAAAATGCCTAACAATTGTTCCAAAAACAACCCCTCTGCCAGATGCTGCGCTTTCGTGTCCAATGTCCCACACATACTGCTCCATTTGGTTCTCACAGCATCCTTCCAATAAGCAGCATTGTCGTTACTCTCCTGTCACAGACCAAAAAAAAGAAATTAAGCAGATGTATCATGGCCATGTTGTAGTTTAGACCCAGAATTGGAGTTTTGGGCCCTAAATCTGCTGGCTCCACAACAGACTGATTGTATTCATGTTTGCTCTCTCATTTCCTGAATGGGATCCTTCCACCAAAATCACTAATTAAGAGATTTTGCCAGTTGAGCCACCATGTAAATGTACTTAACGCCACAGAACTGTACACTTCAAAACGGTTAAAATGGTATGTATATTTTACCATTGTAATTTTTTAAAAAGTGGGGGCAGGGGGGGCGAGGAGCGCAGACTTTGCCAGGTTGGGGATGAATGAACAAAGTAAAAGTTTGGCCGAAAACAGTGAGTTTGTTTCTTAGGGGTAATCACATTTGGTGGTACTCAAGGTCCCTGAATCATTAGAATGCACCCTAGCTGGCAGTGCTAAGTGGGGGTCCGAGGAGACCCAAGCGCCAACGTTCCACCCACAGTAACGGTCCTGTTAAAAGGAGAAGGGTCATGGGGCGTCCCTGGTGGTCCAGTGGGTAAGAGTCCAGGCTCCCAATGCAGGGGGCCCAGGTTCGATCCCTGGTCGGGGAACTGGATCCCGCATGCATGCTGCAACGAATAAGTCTGCATGCTGCAACGAAAAGATTCCTGCATGCTCCAACTAGGACCCGGCACAGCCAAAATAAATATATAAATATAAATAAATCTTTACAAAAATAAAAAATAAAAGAATCACGGCAAACGCAGGGAAGCCAAGAATTCTGATCCCCTTCCGTACAGACTACACACTGTTCACTAACCATCCAATTCATTTCTCTATTTCAATTCCACACTGGTGCAAAGACAATCTTCCAGTTATAAAACTGGTTTTTACTGTGTTACTTTCCTGTGCAAAAGGAGACATGTCAGCACCCAACATGAACTCTGCTCCACTGGAGAGGTGTAGTGCATTTCAATACCAATTTCTCTTGGAAGCCAGGTTAATATTCTGACTGTATGAAATTATTGATACATCAACTCTAGGGACAAGGACAAAATTAAGTTTCTGAACCGTGAAGCTGTGGCCCCACACAGGGCCAGCTGAGGCAGCTGCCAAGTTGTCTCTGACGTCAGCGACGGCACTGCCAGGCAACCACACCCCTTCCCCTCTTTCAAACTGGAACAAAATAAACTACAGGGCCAAAGGCAAGGCTGTAACAAAATGTTCTCCTACATGCTTATTTCCATTAGGAAAGCCTTTTCAAACTTTAGCACCCAAAAAGTATAGTATTTCCTTGCCCTCTGAGGCATTACTAGCTAGAAAGAATGTCAATTTTTTAAGTAACTTTCATCTTTTGCATTTTTCATTTGACATCTCTCCCCCACTAAAGTGCAATTTATAATCACTGTTCTTCTCAGAACTTTTTTCATATTTAAAAAATTAGCCACACACACACACATATATGAGTATCCATTACAGTGCTGACAAATACAACTCCATTTTCTCACACCAAGCCAGCTGGCGCGGTGTAGACGAGAGCACCATCTATTTTATGCTTTCTGCCATACTGCGTTCCTGTTTGAATGATGCCTGGCTGTCCACTTACACTGCTGTGGGTCTCTTGTTGTGCCGGTTTTGTGATCCAGTGTACAACTTGGACCCGTGGCCGTGACAAGGGACAGCGCTGAGGTGCCAAAGAGGTGTACAACACTGTACTGGATTAAGAGGAAAACAAATTTTATGCCTGAGCTGCCTTCAAAGAAAGATCAACAAGCAGTCATATGAAGGGCATCACAAAAACCACTGCAGCCTGGGAGGATCCACTGGTAACATGTATCAATTACAGCAGAACGAAACTACAGCTGAGAGATGTCAAGAATTCAGATTCAAAGAAAATGGAAAAGTAAATCTCAATTTCTCCTCCCTCAGCTTCACCCTTTGTGTCCCTTGGGGTTTCTCCTCTCTAACTCCCATGCTGGGTGCTCTTCCTATGCACACTCACTCCCTGGAGAAACTCACCCAGTCCTGTGGCTTCACTGACACTTACAGATCTCTACCTCCATCCAAACTCGCTCCCCAAATCAACTGGGTATGGATTCGCATTCCTAATAGATATCTGTAACTTAGCAAGTCCCCAGTCCAATTCCTCATCTCCCTTCCCAAAGCTGCTCCACCCAGTTTTATCGTGGTGCTCTAGCAAATTCACACCTGACTCCTACCTTTTCCTCACACCTCTCGGAAATCCCATTTACTCTAAACGAAACAATCCCCCAAACCAACCAATTATCAACAAGTCCGTAACTACCACCCTGGCCTAAGTCCCCATCCCTCTTACTCACATCCTCCCTTTCTCACTCTGTTCCAGTCACACTGTTCTCCTCTCGTGGTTTCCACACACCAGACATGTGCTGGCCTCTGCTCATGCTGTTTCCTCTGCCCAGAACACTTTCACACATAGCCACTTAGCTAACTTCCTCACGTCCTCCTATTCTCTGTTCAGATCTCTTCTCAATAACCCCTACCCTGATCACATTTAATTCTGCAACTGCACTCCCCCATCCTAACACCCTTACTCTTTTCCCCCCATAAGTCACCATCTTCTAACCTACTATGTAGTTTATTTACTCCTTATACCTTATACATTGTTTACTGCCTACCTCTCTCTGATAGAACGTAAGGTCCTTATTAAGCAATTATTCACCGTCACTCACTGTTATTCAGTGATGTATATCTACCAAGCAACTAAATAATCCCTGGCACAGAGTAGGCAGTCAATAAATATTTGTCAAATGAATGAATGTACATTGTTGAGGATTAACCTCCACAAAAATTATAACAGCCTTATATATATAGCATCAATGTACCCGAATGGTCTCACTATCTAGATCCCATTTCTGACCCTCAAACACCCCTCTGCACTAAGGCTCCAAAAATACGAAACCTGAAGGCTCAACATCTACTTACATAAAAGCATACTAATATAACCAACTATACTCAAAGAATTTATTTTCACAAACTAATCTCAAATATCACCACCTATTTAGTATTCTTGACACAAACATTTAAACCAGAATCTAATCGTAAGGAAGCATTTCTGACAAACCTGGATTCTAGGACATTCTGGAACAGCTTAATTTATTTGGACTTACTTAAATATCAAAATCATGAAACACACACACAAGGGGGAACATTCTGGATTAACAAAGCAATGACCACCACATACAACATGTAATCCTTGATTTGATCATGGACAGAGGATTACTATTTCAAAATAAAAAAGCAAGGAAGAGAAATTAATCTCAAAAAAGACACCACCACATACTCAAAACTTTGTCTGGATTAGGAGTGGAATACCCTGAAACTAGAAAATGGATTTTGTAACAAATTTGTAATTTAACTCTGGATTTGTCTAAAACACAAAATAGTACAGTTCTCTAGGTAGAGTCAGCTGCAGGGGAAATCTGACTCAGACCACAGAACAGGGCCTGACGCACAGGCATGGGGACCCTGGTGACCGCCACTGCAGCCTTGGGCTGTCGGGGCACGGCCCAGCCAGGTGGGGCTGCATCAAGAAACAGCCACGAGCTTCTAACCAAGTTCTTGGTTCCTTCACTTCGATACAAATTCTAGATTATCCAAAAAGCCTTGAAAGCATTTACCTATTAATGCTAGTGGAGTAAGATCATCTTTTTAAAATCTTCACATCACAAGCCCAAATTCTGTGGCTATGTTCCCCTATATATACCACAAGACAAGCACTGGGTAAAGATGAATATTTATTCACTTTACAAAGAGAATGGTATTAAATTGCCATAAACAGCTCCATTTATAGACAAATATAACTATACATTACACCAGTAGCTGACTCTAACCTTCCCAAGATACTTATATGGCTCCAGCTCTATCAGTTGAGCACAGCAATCTGTCTGCCACCGATGTCAGAAGTCCCTCAGAGATAATGGTTTTATGTTTTACATATTCACAGGTGGAAAAAATAAACCCATCTCCCCAGCCCTTTCTCAGAGTTGAGCTTCCATCTGCATGTTCCCTAGAATGCACTAAGCAAATACTGGTTCATTCTTTAAGAAAAAAAAAGAAAAAAAGAAAAAAATTACTGATAATTTGAAAAGGCTTTTGTAGCACACCAAAATACTTCTTTATACATACATAAAAAATCTTGAGTTGGATTTATTTTAAGGTAAACATACCCTAACACTGTGAAGAGTGGGTAATGAAAAGGAACACATTAAATTACAGAATTATAAAAATATTTTCTTTGGAAAAAAATTCCAACAAGGTTATCATTAATATCTAAAACCAAAGAGGAAAAATAAACAATTGTTCTTTGATCCATTAGTAATTTAAATAAAAATGGAAACCTCTTCAAAAGCAGCTATAACTGAATCTTTTTTAAAAAGTTGCAGGTAATGAGCACTTCTAAATCTATACACTGATGATTCTTTACAGGCAACTTGCAGTCAAGAAAAGTCCTTAATATGGCTAATTCTTTAGTTTTTCAATTATCATAATTTTTTGTTTTAAAAAAATATTTCACATGACAGCTGAAAAAATAAGCGGTTGTTTTGGGGAAGCACTCCAAATATTCAATCCGACTCAAATCTGATTACCACAATTAATAGAGAAGTTAGGGATACTGGTGATTTTATTATTTTTTAATCACAATCATTTTTACTTGTTTTTAGTTTATCCCTTCATATTTTATGAAAATGTACCAAATTAAAATTTTTTCACTAGTGCTGCTTCATATCAGGATGTGATGAAAGATACCAACCTGAGATAAGAGCTGACTCCTTCACAAAAGTCCAGTTCTTGAACCCCTACATGGGAAATGTCTTTATCTTCACTTATGTCAATTCTTGGCATTACCAATCATACTAGGATATTACATTATAAAAATATACCATATACTGGACACTCATGTCAGTACATTGCAGAAAATGTATCTATTTACTGTGTAAAGTTTATTAACATTTGAATGAAACTCTCTTATTTACACAGTTAAGTCTGGGGTGCTCAGGACAGCTAAGCGGCATGGAAGCCACCCTTAGGAATTTGGAAATGTGCAGCGGTCCTTGGCATCTGTCACAGAGACAACCCTCCATAGGAGAACTCGGCAGCAGTGGGAAAGGTGAGCCAGTTGACAGTTCGTTTGGCTTGTTCTTCTCTGTTCATTCCTCTTCACTTTCATTTTCAGGATCTAAATCAGAATCTCCATTTAATTCCTTCTCACTTGCCACATCTCTGTCCTCAGCATTTTCTTCATCTTTTTCTTCAGCATCCTCTTCTTCCTCTTCATTCTCTTCATCAACATCCTCATCTTTTTCACTTCCTTTCTCTTCCTCATCTTCATCCCAGTTATCCTGGTAGAAATATTAAGCAAGGAAAGCATGATTGAAGGCCTCATTCTTAGAGTACAAAGATATAAGGTAAATTTATGTACCAGGAAACAAAATTACTCACATCAGACTCCTTATCTGCTATTTCATCATCAGACTCCTCTTCAGAAGATTCTGTAAAGAAGGGGGACACTCAGCTTTAATTTTGTGATCAAAGCAGAGGGCACAGCCCAGAAAACCAAAAAGAATCGGATTCCTGAATTCATTTTCAGAAATACATTCAGCTATCATCCAAGAAGGAATAATGTTTATATTCTTACCTGCATAAAAGCATATGTATTATATCATACCATCAAGATCTCACTGAGCAGGACGGAAGTATCAAAACCCTAACAAAATCCCATTTAAAAAACTAAGCCATTGTAAATTAACTATACTTCAATAAATAATCAAAAAAAAAACCCCACACATAAAAACAGCTAAGCTGAGGACGTGGAGAAAAGGAACCCCTGTGCACTGTTGATGGGAATGTAAACTGGTTTAGCCGCCATGGAAAATAGTACAAAGACTCCTCAAGAAATTAAAAATAGAACTACCATATGATCTACTAAGTCCACTTCTAAATATATATCAAAGGAAACAAAATCAGGATCTCAGATATAAGTGCACCTCCATGTTCGTTGCACCATTATTTACAATAGTCAGAACATGGGACAACTCAAGTGTCCACTGTTGGAAGAATGGATAAAGAAAATGTGATACACACACACACACACAAAATGTTTTATTATTCAGCCATGTAATAACAGGAAATCCTGCCCTTTGCAGCAACAGGGATGGACCTTGAGGGCCTTGTGCTAAGTGAAATAAGTCAGACAGAAAAAGATAAATACTGTATGATCCCACTCACATGTGGAATCTACAAAAACCAGACTCAATGATACTGGGAACAGAATGGTGGTTGCCAGAGGTGGCAGAGAGGAGTGGAGGAAATGGGTGAAGGTCAAAAGATACAAACTTCCAAGATAAGATAAGTCAGGCCTGGGTACTTACTTAATGCACACCATGGTGACCATAGTTAGCAACACTGTATTGTTTATTTGAGAGTTGCTAAGAGAGTCAATCTTAAAAGCTCTCATCACAAGAACAAAAAATTTATAATTGTACAGTGATGGATGTTAACATTGTGATCATCATTTCACACAATATATACACACAGGATCATTATGTTGTACCCCCTAAAACAAGCACAATGTTATATGTCAATTATATCTCAATAAAAGGAGGAAAAAAAAATCACAAAAAGTGTAATTAATTAATTCAGGTATGCTTTTATGTTCTTCAGGTTCAGTTATATTTTATAGTTTTCTCTATATTTTGTTTCCCTGGTGGCGCAGTGGTTGAGAATCTGCCTGCCAATGCAGGGGACACGGGTTCGATCCCTGCTCCAGGAAGATCCCACATGCCGAGGAACAACTAAGCCTGTGCGCCACAACTACTGACCTGCGCTTTAGAGCCCGTAAGCCACAACTATTGAGCCCATGTACTGCAACTACTGAAGCCCACGCGCCTAGAGCCTATGCTCCGTAACAAGAGAAACCACGGCAATGAGGAGCCCGCACACCACAACCAAGAGTAGCCCCCACTCACCGCAACTAAAAAGAAAGCCCACACACAGCAAAAAAGACCCAACACAGCCAATAAAATAAATAAATAAATCTATATATATAAAAAAAAGAATCCTTCTGCCAATGCAGGGGACACGGATTTGAGCCCTGGTCTGGGAAGATCCCACATGCCACAGAGCAACTAAGCTCGTGCACCACAATTACTGAGCCTGTGCTCTAGAGCCCGAGAGCCACAACTACTGAGTCTGCACGCCTAGAGCCCGTGCTCCGCAACAAGAGAAGCCACTGCGATGAGAAGCCTGCACACCGAAAGAAGAGTAGCCCCCACTCGCTACAACTAGAGAAAGCCCACAGGCAGCAACAAAGACCCAAAGCAGCCAAAAATAATTAAAAAGAAAAACTTAAATTAAAAAACTTTTAATTAAAAAAAAAACCTAAAAATAAATAAATACATGACATCAAGGTCCACTCTAGCAAAAACAAAACAAGACAAAACAACAACAACAACAAAAAAAGAGATTGTGTTTCATTTTTTAGGGGTATTTCTGGTACTTAGTTGTTTTTGGTTGCTGCTATGAATTAGATCTTTTTTCCTAATACATTTTCTGACTGGGACATTATGGACATAAATACACTATTGGGACATAATAATGCTACCAATTCCTTTTTGCTAGATCTTGGTATCCACTAAACTTGCTTACTTGCATATCTTAATGACGTAATGTAAATTCTGCTGTATTTTCTATGTGGAGAAGACTAATAACTGCAAGGTCCAATGTTCTGGAATTCATTTCTTTCATAAAGTACAAGGCAGGATATCCAGAAGCAATAAAAGGTACATTATTATGGGAATGCTTCTAAACTTTATGTTTGATGTAGATTAAGGAAATTCCTTTAAATTCTTAGGTTGCTTAAATTATAAAATAATGAGATGTACAAAGACTGAATTTCACCACATTATTTTTCAGTATCTATCAAAGTAATATAGTGTTCACAATAACTTGTTAACGTGGTAATAACTACATTAACATACTTCTTGATGCTAAATGATCTTACAATCTTTAAATAAATTCTACTTGGTAATGACGTATTATTTTACTTGAGCACTTCTATAATCAATCTGATGGCCTGAAATGCTATTTTTTTGACTATACTTGTCTGGTTTTGATCCATAAAATGCCTAAATTATCTGTACATGACAAAAATGACTTTTTCCTTAAAAGACTGACGAAAGTCACTTATAAAACATGTGTCCGGTACCCTGTGTGGAAAGGTTTTGATTAAATCAATTTAAAGCTATTAGCTTGTTCAAGGTTTCTACTTTTTATTTATTTATTTATTTTTTGGGGGGTACACCAAGTTCAATCATCTGTCTTTATACACATATCCCCGTATTCCCTCCCTTCCTTGACTCCCCCCCATCGAGTCCCCCCCCAGTCCTCCAAGGCATCTTCCATCCTCAAGTTGGACTCCCTTTGTTATACAACAACTTGTCAATTTTGGTCACTGAAGTTTCAAGAAATTACCTGTGCCAGACAGGTTTTTTGTGTTGGCACAGTTTGTTCATAATGTTCTTCTATGTAAATCTCTTCCATACTGAAATGCCCTTTTTTGTTACTGTATTATATTTATGCCTTCTCTTTTTTTATTTGATCACATTTTTGCCAGTTTTGCTACAAGCTTGCCCATTTTATTAGGGAAGGTGTGCCAAAGCACAATCTTACTCACACTGATATTTTTACAAAGTCACATAACTGAGTCAATGTCAAAGACTAAATGTTTAGCCTACGCACTCTTAAGCCTTACCTTCTTCATACACCAACTTTGCCTTCTGTGCAGGACAAGTTGGTCCCTTTGTTTTTTCTGCCGCTGTAACCTGAAAGATAAGCAAGTGCTATTGTGAAATGGAGTGTAAGTTTATCTCAAGTATCACAACCTTCCCCAACAGTAAACTCATCCTCGACCACTATAACGGATGACCTCAATACAATGAAGATCAAATACAGGGCAAAAGGTAAGCTCGTCAAATACAAGAAAGAAAGAATTACTCTACAAAAGTTGAAAATACTTTTAAGGCAATCCAATTTCTTTCTGTGACAAAAACCTAAAGAAATACCCTGTGACTTGTTGTTCACAGCACCACAACCATTCTAACTGTATTAACAACTGAAACATGATGGTGAGAACCTCTGAGTTAAAGTTGACACAGGCACAACTAAGTTTCCTTACTGTCAAATACATAACATTTCCTAGTTAAAGACTAGATCCTGATTTACCAATTTTTTACTGAAATAGGGCACTTTCAACATTCAGGTAAACAATCCTTATTCCTCTCTCCATTCCTATCACATTCAAAAGTTTAGCACAAAACAATCTGATTTACTCACTTGCGTGATTAGAAGGATGAGCTTTCCGTGAAGGTGGGAAAGTTTCTGAAAAGTTCTTACTCTGCTTTCCATTAACTGGTACAGTGTCCCCAGCTGGGGTACCAGGTCAGGCAACTAAGGAACAAAACAAACAAACAAAGATACTTTTTGATACTATTATAATAAAACATAGATAGCAAATATATAAATCATGCTCAGATATGCCTGAGTATTCAGCCCCAAGCAAATGTGTGCACTTTCAGTAGCAGTGACTGCTTGTCACATAGCCTAGCAACACCTCAAATTTTCAGAGGCCTTTACTGTCCTAACAGCAAAAAAATTAACACATTTTAAAAAATAATAATGATACAAGGTCAGAAGGAGAAACTGTAAGGTAAGACAAACTGCAGGCTGGGACATCTTTGCGTTGATCATACTATTTCAGAGAAGGTCAATTTAAAGGAGACACTAACTAAAAAGTACCCTCAACCACATACCTCTGGGCTAAAAAGGGCTTCACCCCGAAACTTCCTCTCTGATGATATCACATTATCTATCTCTACCATTAGGCCCCAGCAGCTAGAGGAAGCTTTTCACAGTTTCCGGAGACCAGCAGCACAAAGTGACAGAATACAAAGCTGACCTTACAGTATTTCAAACAAACTTCCTGTTAATGAATCCTCTGAGTTATAATTCAGAAATTAAAGCAGGAAATTATTTTATTTGTCCCTCCAGAGCTGGAGAAACAGGGACCCCACTCTTTGCCCTTTCATTAGGCTTTACTTGCCCTCCTATCTATGACACTGGAGTAAATAGGAGTGTTACATTCAAATGTTAAACTTTAACAGTAAAAATGAGTGTCTGTACATTACTAAAGCCCCCATGCCTAGCACAGTCCTTGACTTAGAGAAGGTACTTAAAGATATCTGATAAGGAAGGAAGAAATGACGGAAAGATGGAAGAAAAGCACTGTTTTCTGAGGAGAGAGAACTGTTTTTGGGCTGTGGAGTCCACCCTATACAGTACTTCCACGGTCTATTCTGCCCTGATCTAGAATGTTATACAGCTACTACTCCAGTAGTTGTACTTTAGGAGTTGATTCCAGAAGGGATTTCATTTTAAGTCCTCCTAGGGCTCTTTTCACTTCTAAGCAATTCAATGAGGTCACAAAATGAGTGTCGTCCTATGCTGGTGGTGATCGCTCCATGCCCATCACCATGCCACTGCCCCCAATTCAACTCCCAAGATTTCTGTAAGCAGGGAAACCCAATATGCATTCTTACTGTTTCTTGTTTCTTCCCCCATTTTAACATCCTGACAGAGATCTCCACAGACATACAAAGAACGAACTGCCGAACTCAGAACAGGTTATCCAATAGGTTCCCCTATCTCAAACTACTGAAGGAAAAGGAGCCTGAGACAGAGAACAAGGGACAGTGATCAGGCAAGAATTTGGTGAAACTGTGTAAGAAAGGAAGAGTTATAGTTTAACAAGTAATTAAAAATTTTCAATTATCCACTAAAATCGTTTAAGAAAACCCATTGTAAGGTGCTAGATAATCAAATAAAAGAAAAAGTCAAATGTATAATTTTATTTCTAGCTTAAACTATAACTAAATTAATGATGTGGCAATAACCCAACTCATATTGTGACATACAAAGCTGTTTCTTTTCTGGTGTTGCTTTAAGATTTTATGTTCCCTCCCTTCCACCTGTATAGGTAATCAAGAGCTGACAGTAGCTCCAGCAAAAAGTCAGGTTTTAGATATTTATTGCATTTGTATCACAAGCTACCCATTTTCCTCTTGAGACAAGATAAGACAGACATGTCAGCATAAATATAAACTTCAAAAAGCTACTAAGCTTTAGAAGGGGATGGGAGAGAGACATACAACGTAACGTAATTTTGCTAAATAGGTTATGTATACAGAAAAACATCTGAAGGCTACTACGTAACTTTTCTCCTTTCTGTATTTTTCAAGTTTCTCTACAGAACATATATTACTTTCAAAATCTGGGCCAAAAAAAAGACCAGTTTATAAAAGCTAAAAATGATGACAATATGACATTGCACCTGGGGAAAAAACAAAATCTTTAAAAGCAGCAGCTGGTGGTTGAAGGGTAGATGGAGAGAAAATGGTTTTGTTAAGCCATCAGTTTATAATCCTTATCAAAGCCCAACTATTCACCAACTACAGCTGAAAAGACTTACTGTGGATAAGTAGGATGCATGGACCGTTAACACACATTTTAGCCACTGAACCATTAAAACAGCACTGGAAAAAAAAATACAAATCAACTAATAGTCACAAATTGAAAATTAAACACAATGAAGTTATAAAGATCTAGAAAACGACTCAAATAAATAAACCACTGTATGACAGTCCTTTCTTTGTTGCTCTGGGTCTACGTGAGGTCTGTGTAATACACAAATCTTTTGGGGAAGGTAGGGGGTAGTAGGATGGACTAGGTAACAGAACAAAAATCCCTTCCTCTAAAATAATTCAACTCCAGATATAAAACCAATGCTTTACATCGTAATTAGCTGATACCAACGCAGTAACTGGGCTCAGCTGACTCTGCATTTTATGCTCATGATATCTGAGCCCATCATACTCGTCATCAGGTACAAACAGCAAAAGACGTCCACACCAACACCAAAAGACAAATAGAGACCAAAAATGTAAGCCGGGCCTCATTAATGCAATCTTTAGCTTTCCTTTGTGAGCTCCAAAGGCTAACTGAGCCTATCAGGAAAAAAAACTTAGAAAAGAAAAACTATATTATAGACAACGATAATACTACAGTACAAGCTTAGATCTTTGAGATATCAACACCCTATCTAAATATTTAATCATCAAATTAACAAAAAAGACCCACAAAATTTAGTTATATAAAATCTTTCCCTATAGTGTCTTGGCAACTATCAGAGGCTGACCAAGTTCTACAAATGGCCAGTTTTACATATCATGATTAGGCCTCAATCATTAAATAAGACTAACCCACTAAATGACCTGATGATAAAGCCGAAAAACCTCAAATTTTCTAAAGGAAGGAAAAAAACAATAATATAATCTTAGAAATAAGAATCATTCAATTTAAAGAAAGTGCAGAGAGCAATATTTGACACTTTAAAAGTTTTATTAGTAAGAATTTGAGGCTACCTCAAGTTTCACCTGTAATTTCATGCTGTCAGACACTGTTGCTTTTAAACAATCACATTTAAAATATTTATAAAATCAAAGCAATTTAAGTTGCCTAAACGTCTTACCTATTAGGATGTCCTTGTAACCTCTTTGTAAGCTGAGGAGGAGAAAAACAGTATTAGCAACAGTACCTCAGAGGCAGCCAATCTCTATCAATTCCCACAATAACATCCATAAGAACAAAGGAAAAGAATGACTGTATTAGGAAATCATTATTCTTAAATTCCCTAACTCCTAAATGTTCAACCAATTTAACATAATCTAGGAATACATGCCCAAAATAAAAGTAATTACCTGATAAAAACCTAGGCTAGGATGTATGTGAATGAATGTTCAGAATAGACACAAAGACAGAAAATAGACTAGTGGTTACCAGAAACTGGGAGTAAGGACAAATCGGGAGTGATTAATGGGTACAGGATTTCTTTTTGGTGTGGCAATTGCACAATCTATAATATATTATAAAACACTGAACTATACACCTTAAAGGTATGTAAATAATATCTCAATTTTTAAAATACATAGAAAAAAATCCAAGTTAGACAAATTTTGTCTGAGTAGCTCTAGTGATGGTCTATCATCCCCTCTAAATACCCTGCTTGCTTACATACTGCAAATACATTTCTCTAAATACTGGATTTTGTCTTTGAGTCATAGCATCAGGACCTTAAAATGAAAAGCGTACTCAGTTACCTCTTGCAACAACGGAATAACAGCATGCAGGGGCATCCTTAATACAGTTCTCTTTATTAGGTTTAAATTCCTAGTTTGAAGTACTTTCTGTGAGGAAAAAAAATGTAAATAAGCATACTCAGAAACTAAGGACACTACAGGGAATACTGTCAGTAAAAATGATCTTAAAAACCAAGCAATAAAGTACCAAGTGAATTTTAGCAAATAAAAGTTGGGACTAAGTGGAGAACGTTATGTCTTATGGCTATAAGACAAGTACGGTCTTCAAGTAACAGGACATTTACTCCATCAAACAAGTTTCTGCTCTACAATTTCTAAACTCTTATAAGCTAATTTTTGATATAAAACAAAAAAGAATACCTCCAGACATTTAAGTATAGATATATACACCACTTTAGAGAAGTTTTCAAACCTTTGTTTTTATGAAATTAGTCATATCCACACAAGAGTGAGCAAAACATACTATAATCACATTTACAAGGAGACATACCTTTTAAATGTTTCTGATAAAATTTTAAGCCAATCAAAAGATCACATAATGAGTGCTTGAGTTAAAACCATTTAAGGCTGAAACCCAGTCTCCACCCCACGTTATATTATAGAAAAGGAGATAAGAGCACATTCGTGCAAATTCTGGCAGGCCTTTCTATTTCTCCAAACCCCACAGAGATGCTTCATCTATAGGAGAGGGTGGGAAACAAGTCCTTTCAGGTTTCAAAATCCAGATACCTCTTTCCTCTTTAATACTTTTAAATATTTATCTTTCAAAAGTGTTTACTACTAGAGGAACTTCCCTAATGGTTGGTGCATGCTATGTTTGGGGGGCTGCTGTTGCTATAAAGATCATGTTCAGGACATAAACAGTAGATGTACTGCAGGGCAAAACAGACATTTTCAACGTACTTTAATGGTCCTAACATACCCTTTCAGAATTCTCTACGGATTTTATTTGCTTGTAAAAATATCTTTACACCAAGCCCTTCTAAATCTATCAAGTACTATTTAAAAACTATCTCTGGGACTTCCCTAGCGGCACAGCGGTTAAGAATCTGCCTGCCAATGCAGGGGACACAGGTTCGATTCCTGGTCCGGAAAGATCCCACATGCCGTAGAGCAACTAAGTCTGTGTGCCACAACTACTGAGCCTGTGTGCCACAACTACAGAAGCCCGCGTGCCTAGAGCCTGTGCTCTCGCAACAAGAGAAGCCAGTGCACTGAGAAGCCTGTGCACTGCAACAAAGAGTAACCCCCGCTCTCCATAACTAGAGAAAGCCTGCATGCAGCAATGAAGACCCAAGGCAGCCAAAAATTAAAAAAAAACTATCTCTGACATAATTACAAAGTTTATTATGCAAAAAGAAAGAAAAGTTTTTATACATAATCACTGGGGAACTGAGGGTCTGGACTGTCCTAATATTTTCATTTTCAAATAATCAGAATAACAAGATGCAAAACAAAATATGTTGAGAACTTAATAATTCACAAGGTGTCTGATGATAATAAATAACCCTCAAATCACCTATTATAAATCAGTTATCACAAAGTTCCAACCATGTACAAGTTACAGGGAACATGTCTGAACTAGTCTATAAATACTTTTTTAAAAAAATTGGACTACAATTGCTTTACAATGTTGTGTTAGTTTCTGCTGCACAATGAAGTGAATCAGCTGTATGTATACATATTCTCCCTCCCCCCTCATCCCACCCAACAAGGTCATCACACAGCACTGAGCTGAGCTCCCTGTGCTATACAAGCAGGTTTCCACTAGCTAGCAATTTTACACATGGTAGTGCTTATATGTCAATCATAATCTTCCAATTCATCCCACTCCCCCTTCCCGCTGTGTCCACACATCCATTTTCTGTGTCTGTGTCTCTTTTTGTTAAGGTCCTCAATTTTCACAGAATGTTCACCAAACCACCAGGCTTCACTGTCTTAAATGGCCCAGTAGAATAGTAGCACTTCAGGTCAAGTAATACAATCTTGAACTTGCTGCTGCACATTATTTACACTAAAAGCTTGGTTAAGAAACATAATGTAGGGCTGAAGGTCTGGAAAATATGTGGTTTGTAAAATCCTCTAGTGCTCTAAATGTAAAGTGATCAGATAATTTGTTGTCCAAACTGGGACACTTCTGAGAATGAAAGGAGTCGCTGTTACACCAAGTTAAGAGGTGTAAACCAGAACTGTCACAGGCAAATAATGCTATGTAATGCTTAGCTATTTAGAAGTTATTCCGAACTGCAGGACAGGAAAAGTTAACAAGCTCTCAGATAATTCTTATGCTCACTAAAGACAGTAAGTTATCCCAAACCAAGCAAAATGATAATGAATAGGAGTTAGCATTATTAACTTCTGTTAAGACTATAAACCACAGCTACATGTAGCAAGATGATACTGAAGAGGGGATTTTTCTTTTACAACTTCACTGCATTATAACTGAAACGTAACAGTGCAACTTTAAAGTGTACTATCTGATCAGCTTGATATAAACATTTACCCATGAAACAAGCACTATAATAAATATTTTATCACCCTCAAGTCTCCTTGGACCCTTTACATTCTATCCTTCCCTTCCACCCCACCCCACTCCAGCCTCAGGCAACCACTGAACTACATATTGGTTTGCATATTCTAGAATTTTTATATAAATGAAATCAAACTGTATGTACTTGTCTGGCTTCTTTCTCACAGCATAATTTTGAGATTCATCCATGTTGCTGATGAAGCAAATATATTCCGTACATTGCTAGATAACAATTTATCCCTTCATATGTTGAGGGTTTTTCCAGTTTTGGGCTATTAAAAATAAGGTTGCCATGACCATTCACGTACAAGCCTTTGTATGAACATTTGTTTTTAATTCTCTTGGTAAACACATAAGAGTAGAATGGCAAGATCTTATCATAGATGTGTCCTTAACTTTTTTTTTTTTTTTTTTTCATTTGAGACCACAAAGGGCTTTTTACTCTTTTATTTCCATAAAGCAAAGACAGATCTAGGAGACAGACTCCAAAAAATATTGCTGTGTTTCATGTTTTTTTTTTTTTTCCTTAACTTTTAAGAAATCGCCAAACTGTTTTCCAAAGTAGGCATACCACTTTACATTCCCACCAGCAAGACAGGAGAGTTCCAGCTACTCCACATCCTCCCCAATAGATGGCCCTGTCTTTTAAATTTTAATCATCTATAATGGGTATGCAATGTTATCTCGTGGTTTTACTTCGCATTTGTGATGATTAATGATGTATAAGACCTTTACATGCACTCAGTGGCCACTGGAATTCTTTTTTTTTTTTTAAATAAATTTATTTATTTATTTAGTGGTTGTGTTGGGTCTTCGTTGCTGCACACAGGCTTTCTCTAGTTGCAGTGAGCGGGCTCTACTCTTCTTTGCAGTGTGTGGGCTCCTCACTGCTGTGGCTTCTCTTGTTGCGGAGCACGGGCTCTAGGCACGTGGGCTTCAGTAGTTGCGGCACATGGGCTCAATAGTTGTGGCTCACGGGATCTAGAGCACAGGCTCAGTAGTTGTGGCACATGGGCTTAGTTGCTCCGTGGCATGTGGGATCTTCCTGGAGCAGGGATTGAACCCGTGTCCCCTGCACTGGCAGTAGGATTCTTAACCACTGCGCCACCTAGGAAGCCCGCCACTGGAATTCTTATGTGAAATATCTGTTCACACCTTTACCCATTGTTTTTAATTTCAGTTGAGTCTCACTATTGAGTTAAAAAAGTTCTTTGTAAATTCTGGATATAAACCCTTTGATATATGAGTTGGTTTTTTATTCCCAGCCTGTGGTCTGCCTTTTCATTCTATTAACTGTCATTTTAAGAGAAAAGTTTTTAATTTTTATTAAACTCAAATGACCAATTTTTCCTTAACTGTTTCATATTTTTTGTGATGAATCTAAGGCTTTCTCCACGCAAATCTACATAACATTTCCTCCTATTTTCTTCTAGAAGTTTTGTAGGTTTGGTTTATACATTTGTGTCTGTGGTCTATTTTTGTGTAGACTTCTGTATAAGATGTGAAGAGTTGAGGTGCATTTTTTTCCATATGGATATTCAATTGATTCAACTGCAACTGTTGAAAAGACTTTACTTTTCCAATTGATTCAACTTAGTAGTACCTTTACCGAAAACCAATTGCGTGCGGTCTATTTCTGGACTCTCTATTTTGGTTCCTTAATCTATATTTATTTTTTCACTAATACCAAACTGTCTTGATTACTATAGCTTTTTCTTGAAACCAGGTAGTCAAAGTCCTCCAATTTTGCCCTTCATTCTATAATTACTTTAGTTATTTCATGTCCATTGAATTTCTAAAAGGTAGCTGCTGGAATTTAATTGAGAATGTATTGGATACATAGATTAATTTGGGGAGGGAATTCCTCATCTTAACAATATTAAATCTTCCAACCATGAACATGATTTGTATCTCTACTTACTTAGGTCTTGGCTAATTTCTCTCAATTTTTGTAATTTTTAGTGTAGAGGTAGAAACATCTTCTGTAGAGTTATCCTAGGTATTTTTGGTACTACAGTAAATGGAGCTGTTTAAAATAAAATTTAAAAAATATTTTAAAATATCTAACTCCTAGGGGGGCCATGAACTACACAAAAGACTAAGCACCTCTTTTTTGCATAAGCTATAGACTATTTCTTTAGGTCAAACTGCCACCGTCCTAAAGCCAGAAATTTGAATGTCAAGTGTTCTACAGTAGCGATTTTTCACCTCACTTTTGGTCCCATGTTGCACTGCTCACATTGCTCTTACTTCTTTCATTCCTATTTTTAATGACCTCCTACTATTTTGTCACATATTCTCAGAAGGTACCTTTGGAAATGAGGAACACTCTTTCTAGGGGAAAAAATATTTGATTTTATTTTTTACTTGCCTCTTTCTTTTTAGAATGCATGATCTGCCAGGTAATACAGTATGAGAATACTCCCATATTTTAGTTTTTCTTCCTTTTTTTTTTTAAATTAATTAATTTATTAATTTACTGGCTGTGTTGGGTCTTCGTTGCTATACAGGCTTTCTTTCGTTGCTGCATATGGGCTTTCTCTAGTTGTGGAGAGCAGATGCTACTCTTCATTGTGGTGCACAGGCTCCTCACTGCAGTAGCTTCTCTTGTTGCGGAGCACAGGCTCTAGACGCATGGGCTTCAATAGTTGTGGCACACGGGCTCAATAGCTGTGGCTCATGGGCTTAGTTGCTCCACAGCACGTGTGATCTTCCCAGAGCAGGTCTCAAACCTGTGTCCCTTGCATTGGCAGACAGATTCTTAACCACTGCGCCACCTAGGAAGTCTCTAGTTTTTATTTAAGGTTATTGACTTCTACAACACAATGTATCACCTCAAAATCCTTAATAATGAAAAGGTCTTACATGTACAATTCTCTACAACTTAAGAAGTGCTTTCATAAACATTATTTCATTTACCCTCTCAACAACTCTATGATATGTGACACAAGTACATACTGCCACGTTTGGAGTGCCAGATGATTCTAATCTAATCTCTTCAAGCTTCTAGATCCAACTATCATTGTACAGGAAATACGATAGACAAGAACTACATTAAATGATACATGCTGGGTTAAATGACACAATAAAACGGATTTTTGCAGGATGCAAAATCCAGAATGTGAAATCTCTTTAGGGCAAATAACCTAGCTTCCCCAAATTGCAAAAGACAGAAAAGGAACATCCACCAAATATAGTGTAGACTTTGTTAGGATCCAGTTTTGAAGAAAGCAAACAAACAAAAACACTTTACAAGACAATCAGCGAAAGGTAAATATTAACTGGATATGTGATGCTTTTAAGGTTCACTGTTCACTTTTTTAGGTGTGATAATGGACTGTGATTATGTTTTTAAAAGGAACTGCTGTCGTCAGAGTTGAAAAGGGATTTATTAGTGAATGAAATAAATAATAGGTCTGAAATTTGTTTCACTATTACCTGGGGAAGGATGTGGGCAAACAGATAAAATAATAGATACTGGTTAGTGTTGATAATTTTTGAAACTGGGTGATAGGTTCATGGTGGCCCACTGTACTATTAAATGTTTTGAAATGTTCTTTAAAAACAAAACGATAACTGATTCACTTGTACTACTGAAGACGTTTTTAAAGCACAGTTAAGTAAGCAATGATGGCAGATAAATTGTATTTTAAAAACACTATCAATTGTTTTCTATAGCTTATTTCTCACCAAATCCTCACTTAGGTTTCTATGCCATGTTAAACTAAAATCGACCTCCCAAAATACGTACACTCACAAACTATTTTAAAAGTAATTTATGTCTTTAGATATGCCTGGTCCACCCCCTCCCCCCATTTTACAAAATCACCTTAAACACAAAAATTAAGATATTCCCATTTAGAACAAAATATAAATCAGAGAGACATTATTCACAGGCTGCATATTAAAGTCACACCTATACTAAGTGGCACCACAATATCACTAAGAGTCACTAAGAATAAATGCACTTAGCAAATATAAACTGCTTTGATCTGATCAGGCACTGCTTAAGTCCAATTATTTACACTTAAATTTTCTCCACAGACCACTTTCGAATTCTGGAATTTAAAAGGACCAAATTAAGCAACGTCATACAAGCAGTCACCAACTTACAAACACAGAAATCATCAGCGCCTCCCTTTTATATACCCCCAACCCTCTTGAATTTTTCCCCCAAACCTCCTATCCATTGCCAAGGTTCCACCTCACCGCCCCCTCTCACGGCCAGGGGGAAATAAGTTTCTGGAATCCAGAGTAAAAACTCAGGAACGCATTTTCCTACAGAAAAAAATATAAATTGTGATCTAGAATGCTGAGTATTATAATTCAGCTACACAATGTTTATAAAGGCTTTTGTGAACTAAAGCCTAAGAACCTAATAACAATTCACAACAATATTTCTATGAGAAAATGCATTCCAGGTTCAAAATAATTCAATACAATCCCTTTGTAGGTTGGTGACTGTCTGTATAGTGCCACCAAGTGATATTTATTTGACTGAACTCACAAAACATTAAATTCAAGACAGCTATATAACATGACTATTCATCTGTAAATGTGCTCTCCATCACTTTCTAAGAAAAATTAACCATCTTAATTCATTTAAAAACTGCCATAATACTTACATTTAGCATTTCAAAATCATTACTCTCTAAGCCCTGTGTGAGGAGAACTGGAAAACTATTTGTCTGTGGAAGGTCATCCTTCTTTTTTGCATCTATATCCAGTGCTCCCAGACGTTCTTCAATGCTAACCTACGGAACAGAAATGACTAGTTAATGTTACACCAGACAATAGTTAAGTAATTTGGTCAAATTACTTTGTGCTTACGTCTCAGAAGACAAAAAGCACTGACTGATTCACACCTCAACACTGAAAAACACAAATATGCTCTTTCTCATTCCAATAGAATCTCATCACCATAAAGCCAATGTTGTAGACAAGTGTAATATCTGCAATCCAAGTCCAGATTCTGGTGAAAAAGACAACTGAAAAGCACAATTTAAAAGTTAATTCATAAAAACCCCTCTATACAAAGATTCAAAAAAGACAAGGATCTGGCATTTGATTACTAAAGCACAAGAAAAGACCTATAATCACAAAAGCTTCCCCTTCTATAATTATCCCTTGCCATCAACCTCAGATCTTTTGCTAACAAATATTATCCAAAGAGCATAAAGACAGTTATGTTCTCCCCCCAAATTTATGTCTTCCTATTTCTCTCTTTATTTGCCATACAAAAACTCACTTATACGTAACCCATTCCTTATGAAAGCAAATCTAACAACCACGTTCTGCCAGCCCCTCAGTAACTCAATCAAAATATAAATGTTCTGTTACTACCAAAGCAAACAGATATGCTTTGGTAAAGCTTCCTGTTTGGGTTATGTTTTATAAAAAACATTAAAAAGGTAGAAAGAAATTAAAGGGTTGGATCTAGGCCAAGCTAGAGAAAGCTGGCGCCTTATTTTTAAATATAGATATGTTATTGAGGAATAATTTTTCCAAACAGCAATATTATCTCCACCTCCACCCCCAATAAAGCAAGACATATAAAATCAGATAAAGAAACATTCTTTCTCAAATGATAAAACAGTTAAAATTCTAGATTATTAGACAAGAGTGACAAGTGAATGGAAGACGAAAAGGAGGACTTTTCATAGACAAGAACAGTAACCACAAGAAGGTTTTATAAGTTAAGAAAAAAATGATATTTGTAAGCGCTTTAAGAGGTTATAATGACGATCACTTTTAAAGACTAACTAGCACTAAAACCAGCCAGGAATGCTCAGACAGCCAAGAGATGAGACATCACTGGAACTCAGCAACATGCGAAACCCAATGAAAATCATCACAGCAAGTCCTGGCTTAATCTACAATTACCTTATCCAGCTAACAATGAACAAATGGCCAGAAGAACACCCTATTTAGTTAATAAGTTTTGTCCTCTCCAGTTTCTGAAGTTTCAACTTTGGCTCCATCCAATCTGTTAGAATCTCCCAAGTAATCTTAAACTGCAAACTCAAAAATGGTCAGAATGACTGTATTACCTCATTTCCTCCTAATTTCCTCTTGTTCTCTACTTCCTCAGTCTGTGGAGGAGCAGGCTTGACAGCTGCATGATGACCAGGTATCCCAGGCACCAGAACTTTTGCTTCAGAATTAACCACTGGTGTTCTCACCTGTTAAACAGGAATAGTAAGGGTGTGACAAAGGAAATTATGTCTTAGTCCTTAAAAGATTTATCCCCAATGAGAAAACTAACAGCTTTTAAAAGGGTTTTCTACGGAAAAACTTAATGTAACTAACTCAATAGGATATGAATTAAAAATACATTTTAACTTAACATTGGCATTTAAGTATAATCTGAACATTCACGGTTTTAAAGCTTTCAACACCATGTAAGAGTAAGAACCAAGAAAAGCAAAATCTACAGATTACACAGTGACATGTTAACTTAAAAATGCTAAAGAGTGAAGCTGTACATTTTACGACTACCTCCAATAACTGATCTTTGCCAGAAATGCTCAGACAGCCAAGAGAAAGGTGTCATCTCTGAAACTCAGCCAGAAGCGAAACCATATGGATGTCATCATAGCACATCTTGGCTTTCCTTTTCTCACTAGACTGCCAAACATATGATGTCTACATGTAGATGCCACATTATATTCAACATAAAGTATCACAATAATGCTCTTATAATATACGGTATTTAATTCCAGCCCCATCATGGATTTAGGTTTTATTCGACCCTGAAATACAGCATTCCTCTCAACAAAGTTATGCCCCTTTAAGAATAGAAATTGATAAAATAATTTGATAAATTTGATACTAATATTTACTCAGTGATCCTGCACTGGGGAGCAGCAGGGGGGAGGGGTTGGAGGAGAATTAAATAAATTCAAGGTCTTCACCTTCTAGTCACCTATTCACTCATTTATTCAACAAATCAAGAGCACAGAAATGAATAAAGTTTTACAATCTTGATATCTAAAACCCAATCATACAAAATTTGTTAAGACAAGATCATAAAGAGGATATTAAAAGTCTAAACATAATATTACAGAATGATTCAATTCACTCAAATATCTTTTTTCTTAACTTCTAAGATGTAATGCACTCACCTTTGTTATAGCTGTTTCTACTTTTGGGGCCCAGCAGTTTGAAATATCTCTTACTAAACACATATGAGGTTCTTTGGAATTTAAAGCCTGGGAATAGAATTTTAAAGGGGAACAGGGAGTGGAGGGGGGGGAAAAAGAGTGTCAAACAAAGTAACTGGAAGTAAGAATAAAGTGAAAATGAAATGTCGACGTGTGCATTTTTATAAAATACAAAAAAGTATAGAAGGCTTCCATAGAAAACTCCTGGTCACTAAGACTGATGACCATTCAGACTGATGGCATCTGAGGAAAATGGGTAAACTCTGAAGATATTAGGCATAATGTTTACTTTCTTCAGTTATGAACTGCTTAAAATTTTTCACATGTGCAGTTTTAAAAGACTGACATTTAAAATGTAACAGATTTTAAAGAAAACATTATCAGCTCATCACCCTTGTAAAGAATCTGTGCTAAAAAAAAAAGACTGGTCCTACCCTAAAATGTCCTACTGCTACCCTTCCACAAGCTGGTCAAAGCAAACCACCGCTGATGAATACGATGCTCTAAGGTAGAGCTCTATGTCCTGATATGGTGGTAAATGCCAGGGGCTTGGCGGGGGGAGTGAGATGCAGCAAAGTACACAGATAGCTATAAGGCTTTAAAGTTATAGGAAATTCTCTATACCCACATAATCAAGCGATATCTGGAAGGACACAAAGCATACAGGAAACCGGCTGCATCCGGAGAGTGGGGTTAAGGGATCCACATATGGTAAGGAGACTTATATTTACTGCTTAACACTTCTCTCCCCTTTTTAATCACACCATATCCACGTATTACATTTTTTTAAAAGTATTTTTAAACAGACTCAACAAGAGGTTGCTTGGGCAAGACGTATTCCTCTCATAGTCTCACCTATTAGACATGCTCATAATAACTCAACAAAAGTCTCCAAAGAAACTTCTGTAACCAAAAAACATAAATCACTGCCCCACCCACTATATTTCCACTTAGAATATTCAATGTGTGCCATTACTAAGGGATCTCTTATTAAGATCTATCTTTTGGGTAACTGAGCACTGTGGCTACCGAACACTTGAAATGTGGCTAGTCCAAATTGAGATGTGCTTGTAAGTGAAAAACATACCAGATTTCAAAGACATAAAACCAAACAAAGGAAGAAGAGGAGTAAAATATCTCAAATAATGTTTTATATTGACTAAGCATTAAAAATGATATTTTGGACATACTGGGTTAAGTAAAATTACATAGTTGGCCCTTGAACAATGCAGGGGTTACGAGCAGTTGAAAATCCACTTATAATTTACTCATAAGATATCCATAGTTCTGCATCTGTGGATTCAACAACCTTGGATGGTGCAGTACTATAGTATTTACTATTGAAAATCCGTGTATAAGTGGACCCACGCAGTTCAAAACTGTGTTGTTCAAGGACCAACCATACACAGAGTTCTCACAAATTAAAATAAATCACCCAGTGAAAGGTCCTTCAGTTAAGGGGAAATATATGATATCTTCTTAAGTATTCCAATAAGCAGACCAATATACCATTTTAAAATCATTCTCTTTCAGAGACATGTTGACGTTGCATTGCTTTACTCCAGAGGAACATCTACGTACCACTCGCTCAATGGTGGGCTGAAACCAATTGCCATATACAAGCAACAATGACATTTTCTCTGAGCAAAAACCAGCTGCTAGAATAGGGATGGGTTTTGGTGTCGATTTCTTGCCTTTCCCTGGTGTTGCTATCTGAATTGTGCAGTTTGAAGTCAAAGGCTTTTTGCAGTATCTAGAAATGGAAAAAAATTAGATTAGAAAATGTAAAATAGCATCTCACATTAATTCTTTGCAGTTGGCATCAAATCATGAAATGTGACCCTTCCCTGGCCTCCACGTCACCATCAGGAGTGACCAGTGTCCCCAGAGCACTAGTATTCCTGGCAAGACTTCATCTATCCCCACCCTTCCAACATTCAAGATCTCACCACCAAAACCTGCCTTGAGGCACACCTGCTCTTCTATCCCACTCTGTCGACCCCCACAAAAGGCCCCAAGCTCCCATGTGCTCTCTCACCACCCTAAGCTTCAGCCCCAAATGGCTCTGTCCATGCCCTACTCTAATCAGCCCCATCTCTAATGGCCTCCAACCCTTGAAGCCTCACCATGACCTCTGCAACACAGTTTCAGCAGCAAAACCATTAGCAAAATACAAACAAAAATAGATCCTCCACTTCTTCTCTAAGAGCTCTCCTCACCTTGCTCCAGGCTGCTTGCCTCGGCAGCCCTCCCCACATCCCTGTGTCAGGACCCTTGGCCATGATGTAAGTATGCTCCTTGTTCTTCACTAACACTTCAAGACAAGTAGTCTCTCCCTCCACCACCTCTAAAACCTCTGAAATTGTCGTCACCAGCTACCAGCTACGTTCTCCTCCTGCTGTCATCCAATGGCCTCTGGGTTATTCGGCATTTCTTAAAAGATGTGAGTGCCTCATTGCTATTCTGTCCAACAATTCTGCTGAGGAATTCCTTTTCTAGTGATTTCCATATACAGCATGCAGTCCGATGATCCTTCTGACATCCTGCCCTCTCAGTTCCTTAGCCTTCTACCTCCAACAATCTTGTTCCTTCCCTGTACCTCAGCCACACACTCCTCACCCCACAGACATCTTATCGCTAGTAAGTACACACACTCCATAATCCCAACTGTAAGTACCCCACTATCTTTTCAACTCACTCTTCCTAGTTTCCCGACTCCACAATCATCTCTATCCAGCATTTTTGGCCTCTGCTTTGGACTTTACCCATCTATGGTCTATTCTCTTCAAATCAGACAGAATGACTTAAAACTTAATGTCTTAAAACTTAGGTCACACCCCATCAATCCTTAGTTGAAAATCCTTCAACAGCTTACTACTGCTCAAGGAGAAACACTCCAAGTCCTTACCACGGCCCACTACTTCTCGGCCCTCAATTATACATTCCATGTACACATATGATTATGTAAATAAAGGCCTCAAGTGCTACACATCAAAATGTCAACAGTTACTTCTAGGGAGTGGAACGCAATGGAGGGAAATTTGGGTTTTATAATCAATTGTCCATGCATCCTGAATGTTTTAAAATAAGTGTATACTACTTTCATAATCCCATACTAGAACTGTAAAAGGAAGGGTACCAACTGACAATAAAAAGTTGAAAGCATTTTAAAGTTTAACATAATTATGCACATGACTGAGACTCAGACCATGTTTATATTTATAGCACATGATAAGAGTTGACAAACTTTTCTATAAAGGGCCAGATAGGAAATATTTTCATTGGGGGGGGGGGGGGGGGGGGGCGGCGGCACATATGGTCCCTAATGAATGTGCCTGCAGGCCATAATATGCTGACCCCTGCTCTAAGACAACCATACACCATACCAGCAACACTCCCCTCTGTCCACCAAAACACAAGCATTCACTGATTCACAAATGTGTGACAAAGGGAAACACTATCACAGTCAGAAATTAAGGCTTCACAAAGTTCACAAGTCAGGCTTTCCTACTGAAGCAATTTCTTTTAAAATAAAATTTGAGTTCTCACTGGAAATGTATGTAGTCATATGAATTGAGAAGGTTTTCGGAACAATCTAACTGAAAAGTAACATAAAGCAAAGAATACTGAGGTGGGAGTATAAATAAATAGCAAGTCAGGGAAGGAAAATAAATTTCTGATTTGAGAAACTTCTTACCCATTTAATATGTGTTCAAAAAGATGAACTTGACCATCTCTGCAAACAACAGCTAACTTGACAGGCTAAAAGAAAAATGTAACATTATTCTAAAAGGTAATATACTTTAGTCTACTCTAATAATTACTTATGAAAATTCAACTACCCTCTCCACCCTTCAAATAACTAGAGATAAACCAGAACAGTAAGGTAGTACAACTCTTGAATTTAAAAATAATCATTGCCATCAAAATAACAATTCAAGTAGTTGTCAAGCATATAAATAAGTTAGGCTAAGAAGACAGCACAGTCCGTGAGAACACAACGTGGAAGTCAGAGGAGCTAAGTCGACAACTAACTGCATTGGCTGACAACGGGGAACCGGCAGGCCCATGTGTCAGGATTACTGAAAACGCCACTGCAACCTGTCCTCTCCCCTTATGAGCACTCAACACAGAATCCAATGGTTACTTCGAACACTCTAAGATTTTTGTTTTATTTCATTCTCTCTTTCCTGAGTCATCAAATCATCAAAACCCTGATTTTAAAAATACAAGGATGAGTCAAAAATTATCCATACTCTGGCCGTAAAATGTATAGAAGTTTTAATATAACCAGAGTGCGGATAATCTTTGACTCACCCTCATAGTATCTGTGAAGTCCAAAAACAAATTCTCAAAAAAATGAGCCACTTACCTCTTCCTTGTTTTCTGACAAAGTCAAGTCAATATAGACAGGTTCATCTGTAACTGTAAAAGACATCACTGCATTCTTTTCTTTGTTTTCTGACCGGACCTGCCTACATAACAAAACCAATGATTAGACAGTAAGACATTAAAAAAAAAAGAGCAAACATGTAAAGGGATTTACAGCAATCAGTTCCCAATAGCATTTTCATCTTTTGAAAACTAAATAAGGTAATTAAAGATCAAAATAAGGGAAGCATTTGTGTCACTACCATGTAACACAGCTGTGTGGGAAAAGAGAAAGGATTCATGCATTTGTGGCAGATTTAAACAATGAGCAACGTCCTCTCCCATTAACCTATTTGTCTATCTTGATGGCAATGCCAAATGTTTTGATCACGTAGCTTTGCAAGTTTTGAAGTGAGTCTTCCAACTTTTTCTTTTTCAAAGTCATCTTGGCTATTCTATGCGCTTTGCCTTTCCATCTGAATTTTAAAATCAGATTGCTGGGATTTTGACTGGGTTCATATTGAATCTCTAGATTCATATGAGGAGAATTAACATCATAGCAATACTGAGAAAACAGAGTCCAGAAATAGATAAATGATCCGCATTATCTGCTGATTCCTTATTTGAGAATTGCCTACTTGCTAAAATTTGTAGACCCCAAAATCAATATTTGTGGTGATTCCATGGTCTTTAACAGGTATACACAAAGCAGTGAAGAATATGAGCAGCCCAACACTCATGAGGTTTAACAAGGCCATGCTCTGCCTTTTCATTTCAGCCTTCATACTAAGTATTCTTTTCACAGCCTATTTAGTGCCACACTTTTTGCTTTTGTGCTTTTGCTTAGTGATTTCATTGTTTAAAGCAGCCCCCAAGTATAATGCTCAAGTGCAGTCTAGTGTCCCTAAGAGTAAAAAGGCTGTCATATGCTTACGGAGAAAATGTCTGAGTTTGATAAACTCTGTTCTGACGTAAGTTAATCAGCTATATATTTGTGTATGTGTATAAATAAAATAAGGTATCTTTAAATAGACACACATAAAACAAGGTTATGTATTAATTAGATGACAAAAATGTGGTAACCAGAGGCTTGCAGAAACCAAACCCTGGTGTTTCTCCAAGGAGTAACAGCTCAGTACCACTGAATCAGTGCTCTTGAGGACTTTATACAACATGACTACTACAAATACCAGGAAACTGACTCGATGTGTATATATGTGACATCAATTCACAGGAGATAGTACTGGGACCACTGGATACCCATAATGTGGGAAAAAAACAAAAAAAAACCCCTCATGAACCCCAATCCATTCCTTGCAATATATATACAAATTAACTCAAAACAGATCACAGAATCAAATAAATGCAAGACCTAAAACTAAAAAACTTCCAAAACACTTTTGTGATCTTGGGTTAAATAAAGACTTCAAAACATAATCTGCACTTCATCAAAATTAAAAACTACTTCTCTTCAAAAAGACAAGCCACAGACTAGAAGAAAATATTTGCAAAGCATATACCTGATAATCGATTTATATTCAGAATATACACAGAACTCTCAAAACTCAGTAAGAATACAAAAACCAACAGAAAATAGGCCAAAATATTTGAACAGACACTATCTCAAGGAACATACCTAGATAGCAAATAAGTACATAAAAGACTCAACATCAATAGCCATTAGAAAAACACAAAACCACAGTGAGACACCACTACACACTTATTAGAATGGCTAAAATTAAACAACCATAAAGTATTGGTGAAGATGTGAAGGAATTAGCGCTCTTACACACAGCTGGTGGGAATGTAAAATGGTGCAAACACTGGAAAAAATTTGGCAGTTTCTTAAAAAGTTAAATACACACTTATCATATGATCCAGTCATTATACTCCTAGGTAGTTACCCAAGAGAAATGAATCATATGTCTGTACAAAGACTTGTATAGAAATGTCCGTAACAACTTTATCTGCAATATCCCAAACATGTCAACAAGGCTGTGGGGTGTCCCTAAGAGTAGACCCCTAGTCTCAGGAGCCAAAGGTGAGGCATTCAAGACTGAAGCACCTCAGTAATGTCAGGAGATTTTGGTGGCAGATTTTAACTTCTTTGGCATTACTAATTTCTTATGTTAGTGATAAGCCCTCTAGAACTAAAAGAAGATACTCCAACAGGCACTCCTCAAAAATGAGACACAGGACAGAAAACCAGCACAATTTGATCAAGAGAAGCATAATTAGGAACTAAGCTGACAGCTTGGAGGTGAACAGAGGTCCACATTATGCCTCATGAACCTTTCCCCCCACAACTACTTTAAGAAATACATACTTGATGAGTCTCATTTCTGAGTATTATTTGGTATAAATTTACAGTAATTTTATATGGTCAAGAGCATGCTCAACTAATTGATCGCTAGGATGAGAAACTACTTCTATTTTTTTTTTTTTAAGGTACATGGGCCTAGTTGCTCTGCAGCATGTCGGATCTTCCTGGAGCAGGGATCGAAGCCATGTCCTCCGCATTGGCAGGCGGATTCTTAACCACTGTGCCACCTAGGAAGTCCCAAGAAACTATTTATTAAATCTCTACTTATTCTGTCCATGAACAGCAAGGAAAAGAAAAAAAGTTAATTTCACCATCATATGATGTTATAAAATCCAAGATGTTTCTTATATTTTTTAAACTTAAAAACTTTTGATGACTAATAACAAAGTAATTTTTACTTTCAAAAGTAGCTTCAAAGGTAATGAGTGACAGCAACCACTGCAAGGAAAGGCTACTGGGAATTATCAGACAGAGCCAAAGAATTTAATGACTGCAGTAAATCATCAGCAAGTAGACATTACCGCACTAACCCAGTAGTCATCTCTTTCAACAAAATCAGAGATTTTCCTAAAAAATTTTTTAAAAAGATTTTTAAATTGCCCTGTCACAAAAACATTCAGCCCACTGTACCTCTAAACAAGTTCTATTATGTAATGCTCTTAAATTTTTCTCATAAAGATCTGATTTTTAGGCAGGCTCAATTCCTCATTACAAGTCAATGTAAATCTAACATTAAATACAATAAAGCAAATCTCATATTCATCATTTATATTAACCATAAAAGCTGTAACTGATTTTTTCAAGGCAGTGTCGCCCCCCAAATCCAAAAGACTACATACCAGACATTAAGTAACCGGTCATGTACTGCTCCAGATAAGAAATAAAGACCTGTAATTCCATCAAAGGGTTGGCTCTCATTAGGAGGTCTGATAGTAGTGAACGTAAGTGATGAAACCGGCGTCGCATGTCCCGTGAAGTGCTAGAGAAAGTTAAATCTCATTTAGGAGAGGATGGATATAAAGCAGTAACAAAAATTAAAAGTTCACATGTATCATCAACAATATACATGATACATATCTGAAATCAGAGCTCCAGACTACTGAGGTTATTTGTGCCACATTCCTCTCACTTTAAAACTCTATCCAAAAAAAACTGAACATTAAAGCTGTCCCTTCCAACTCCCATGACCCTATCCCACAATATTTACTTCTCCCATTTTTGCGTTAAAGATTCACTTCATTCTATCCATTTAAAAAGGGGTGCTTGGGTGCTCAGACACAGCCAAGGAATTGTAGGTCCTCATGTTACTCTCAGTGAGTCGAAACCACAATTTTAAGGCATCATCACAGCACCAAAAGTTCAGTAACCCCTGAGCACACTCAAAATGTAATTCTATATCTCCAGTTAAATACTATAAGTATACCAAATGCTGGATGCAAGCTAGAAATACTATCATTATTATATAATTATATAATTACATTATTATAATTATTACTGAACAGAGTAAAGATATTTAATTCAAATTTCCACTCATTTCATTTTCCATTTATATTCATTCTTCCAATGCACATGAAATGGGCATGTCTAATCTATTTAACAGATTTGGAGGCTAACTTTTATCTATTAATCCTACTATTTCGTATGCTTGAAAATAACAAATCTGCATTCTTAAAACAATATTCTATGGCTCAGACTTCTGCCTTTCTCCATACTTACTCTAGACAACTGTTATGCTTACAACTAATTTGATTCACTCACTCTGTAGACTTCTTTGGTCTCCAAAACCCATAGTTTGATTGTTCGACCAGCTGAAAGCAACATCTTTCCATCTGGGCTGATACACAGGGAACTGACACTGCTGTTATCACCTTTCCATTTGCTGCATTGAAAAGAAATAAAAACATCTCAATGAATGGGGAGCAAAAAGAAAACAAAAAAGCAAACCAGGTATTAAAAAAACATCACACAAGGTTCTATGCCAAACTGCATTCCCTAAAATCTTGACTCATGTAACCAACCTTGGACATATCACCAAAGTAATGCCTCCCCAATAGAACAGAGAATCTCAAGAGGCACCAGGAAATGTGTGAATAAGAGTTAAAAGAATGTAAAATGGGTAGTTGTGTAACCTGTGATCCATGAGGTGGATTCTGTTAATGCCCAGGAAACTACCATGCTGGCTGGACCTCTGCAAACCCATCCTTATCCCCTCCATAGTTCCTGCATTTTCTGGAAGGTTGAGCATTTAATTTACTTAGCAACACAGATGATCCCTCAACCTACAGTACAAAAAGGTTATTTCTATCCCAAATCCACACAGATATGCCCCCATCTGATACAGTGAAATAAATTAGGTATAGATGATTCTTTTCTAATACCACAAATATGATTAGCAGCAAGAGTCTTTGCAGACTCTGTTGCATACATTAACGCTTCCATAAAAAACAAGGAGCTTGGCTTGGCTATTCACTTATAAAATTAAGAAATAACAGTAGCAATCTTCTTACCAAAAAGGGTTAATTCAAAAGTGGAAGAAAACATATTGCTCTATCAGTTACATTGGAATATGTCAAATTACTCATTTGGAAAAACAAAACTAGATTCCTATCTTATATTACACACACACTAAACTTAATAAGTTTAAAACCAAAACTAACTGACTAAAAATAAGTATTAAAAAAATACTTTGAGGACTTCCCTGGTGGCACAGTTGTTAAGAATCCACCTGCCAATGCAGGGGACACGGGTTCCAGCCCTGGTCCAGGAAGATCCCACATGTCGCGGAGCAACTAAGCCCGTGCACCACAACTACTGAGCCTGCACTCTAGAGCCCACGAGCCACAACTACTAAGCCTGAGTGCCACAACTACTGAAGCCCACACACCTAGAGCCCGTGCTCCACAACAAGAGAAGCCACTGCAATGAGAAGCCCTTGCATTGCAACGAAAAGTAGCCCCCGCTCGCCACAACTAAAGAAAGTCCATGTGCAGCAACGAAAACCCAACACAGCCAATAAAAATAATTAAAAAAAATACTTATGAGAATGTTTTTATAATCCTGGGGTTAGTCATAGCCTTCCAAAGCAATTACAAACAAGGAATCACAGAGGAAAAAAACAATCAAATTTAATTAAATAAAACTTCTGTACCACAAAATAATTCATAAAATTAAAAGCAAAAAGCTAAGAGAAAAAATATCAAAAATATATAGGCAAAGGATTAATACTCAGAAAACATACACAGCTCTTTATATTCAAGAAAGAACTCCTTCTTGAGTTAAAAAAAAAAAAAACCTCAAAATAAAAATAGACAAGGGATATATAAACCAGTAAATCATAGAAGAAATACTTGTCAATAAACATGAAAACACCCAACCTCACCAATAACCAAGGAAATGCAACAATAATGTATGAGAACTTTTCCTTTACCCTCACTGGTTGCTAACATTCTTGACAATTTCTCACCAATTTCCACAGCTTCAACACTCCCTATATTCCTTATTCAACATCTACTCACTGACTGATACTTTTAAAAAAAGACATGATCACAATCCTGACAAGCTTCACGATCCTGACAAGCTTCCGCAATCCACTTCACCACTGAGCACAGAAAAGGCCCGCAAAGAGCTAATACCACCACCACACCCCGCCCCCTCCCCATTAAGAGCTTTGCAAGTTGTGTAACCCTCCTCCATCAGCAGAACCTGGGAACTTGTTAGAATTCCCAGGCCCCAGCCTAGACCTACTGAATGAGATCTGTAAACACAAGTAACATATATGCACATTAAAGCTTGAAAAGCACTAGATCAGAAGATTCCTCTCTGGGAAATGTGACTGGTTCCAGAGGAATGACTCACACACCCTGACACTGAAGGCCTCCCAATCACTCTACAAATGAAGCCCAGCAACTGAGCCATACAGCCACACTGGCCTTCCAATAAGCTTTTTAACGTTTCATTTTCAAAAAACAACAGGTAGCCAAGAATCTCCAGTCACTTGAAGAATGCCTTTAACAGGAAAGAAACCAAAATCAAACAAAAATCAAAACACATCCTCAAGAGGGAGATGATGAAAAGTAAAACCTTTAAATCCTATAATATCTTCAGAGTTAGAAAATATTATACGCATGAAAGAAACATGATGCAACAGAAAGAGAAATATTCAAAGAACAAAAAATAGCTCCCAGAAGTTAAAAATTTAGTTAGAGAAACTTAAAAATTCAATACAAGATTTAGAAGGTGAAACTGAAGCAATTTCCGAGGTAACAGAAGAAAAAGACAAGAGGGAAAATGAGAATAAAGTAAGAAACTTAAAGGATTAGTCCAGGAGATGCAACATCTAAATAACAGTATGTAGTATAAGAGAAAGATCAAAGGAAAGAGAGGGAATGAAATTATCAAATACACAGTACAAGAAGAATGAAGAACATGAATTCTCAGGCTAAATGGTCCCTCAACTGCCAACGTAATTCACTGACTAAAGAAAAAAAAAAAAAAAAGCACAGGATATTTTAGAATATAAGAATAGTTAACAATGAAAGCTAAAAAACCAATGAACCAATGCTTCAAAATCCTGAGGGAAATTATTTCCAACCCAAAAGTCTGTATCCTCAAATTACCAATCAACTGTGAGGACAGAATAGACACTGGAAGACACGGATAGTAAATTCATTGAGATTTTGCTTGTCTTCCAGGAAGCCACCAATTTGTGTGTGTCACTAAAAAGAAGGAATAAACCAACAAAGAGAAAAATGGGACCCAGGAAACAGAGGCTCCATCTGACAAGAGAATTTTCAAGATGATGAAAGGAAATCTCAGGATAATCACTGGAAGAAGGCAGAGAAGTCCTTCAAGAACTAAATAAAACTGGACGGAAGCCTCCAAAGATTAAATAACTGATTAACTGATGTGTCTGGAAATAAATGAGATTTACACTACTGCAGGAATGAGACTGAACTAACGACAGGAATATACAAAACTAAGCAAATGAACAATAAAGCATTTATAAACCCTAAGAAAAGCAAAATTTTGGGCCAAAAGATAATATAAACAGTACAGTCCAAGTCTCATTTGTAACAATATTTAAGGAGGCATAATGTGAACAATGAATACTGCTTAATCAAAGTGTGACACTACAATATTGGGAAAATGGGGACAGAAAAAGGTAGAAGCTAAGAGCTAAATCCTCATCTTCCATAGTAGGAAATCGGCAGATAATACTTAAAATGGAAAATAAAATCAATTAACTATAGTGTAAGAATGCCAAGAATGAAACTGGAAACACAATACTGTATGAGGCAGCACAGTTTGGATGAAAGCTCGGGCTCTGATTCAACCTATTTTCTTAACTGTAAAACAGGGATGAAGACCACCTCGCAGTGTTACAAATACAATACTGTGTATAACATGCTGAACAGTGCCTTGAACATTATTGGTCCCTATGTGAAAGACCTGGCTTGGTGAGCTCTCATCCAGACAGCATTTAGAAGTACAGTTGCATGGGCCCCACCCCTGACCTAGTGGATGAGAATCTCCACAGGTATCTCTTTAAAACCATGAAATGAGTATGGAAACTACTACCAAGGGTAAATGGAACACACTTACTGAACCTCGAGGCAGATGACTTACTCTCTGCACCTTCAGCCCCAAACACTCCTTAAAATTCCAAGTCTCTGTCACCACCCCTTCTGCTGGGTCTTGCCTTTCATGTGTTATTTCAAATTCAATTTGCTTAAAAACTTTAAAACCACTTCCCTCTTCTGAATTTCTATTAACTGCACCACTAGACACCTAATTAAGTTCAGAAAGCTGAAAACTTAGTTACATTTTATTTAACTCCTTTCTTCACTCAGTAGCACCTTCCCCTCCAATCCTACCCAAGATCCTTCTTAGTTGTTATCTTTCCCATTCTTCCTTCCCACTCTTACCATCCTACACCCTGACTATTACAACCACCACCCAGGATCTAGCTTCTCTGCCTTTGAACTAACTCCTTCCCATATAACTTACACGGTGCTAGCAGATTTTCTTCCTAAAGCATTATTTTTGTTACTCAGTTCCCAAGACACCCACCTTCAGGGTCTCCTACTTATCAAATAGAATCTAAAACTCCACAGAAGTAGTTTTAGTATAGTAGAAAAACACTACACCAGAATTCAAGAACTCCCCTGCCACTTAACCGCTGTAAGACCATGGACATCATTATCCTCCTGAGAATCCTCATCCACATAAGTTCAACCACATTCAACAGTTCACATTCACTGAGCATCCACTAAGCAGTCAATCACAGGATTATGTGCTTGAATTAGAAGATTGTCTGAGATTTTTATCTACGATACTTAAGGCCAGAAGATACTCTGGCTCATATCTTCTACCAGCCATTATTCCCCAGTATGGCCCTCCTCTTAATTCCTCTACTCGGTTCCAAGTAAATCTGTCACTTTCCTTTGCTCCTGCCACATTCCTACCCCACCTTCCTTTCCCCACCCTCAAAAGGATCCTCCCATCCTCTTCTTTCCAAATCTTACCTCTCCTAGAAGACCCAACTGAAATCACTCCTTCTCTACCAGGTCTTCCCAACACTACTCTACTCATTTGACCAGTAATTACTTGCTACCTTATGGCATCTCTTGTGCAGCTATTTCACTCTTGTACCATCATTCGGTAACTTTTATGTATTAAAATCTTCCCTGTCCAATTTGATTAAAAGTTCCTTGAGAACAGTCTATAACCTTACTAGTGTCTACATTCCCCACTGTGTCCAATATCAAGCTTTACTTATATCAAGAATATAGCCTTGATCTGTCAAACTCTAATGCATTCCCAAACAGTAACCAAGTAAGCCCAAAACCATCAATGTTACTCACCACTTTACTTTGCACGTCTGTGTGTTCCATTCCACAATATGTTTATCATCTGAACAACTATACAAACAGCCATTGTCTTGATGCCACTGTATGCAATTGACTTTGTTGTCATGTCCACCACTCTGCAGATTTTTAAAAAAATTAAAAGAAAAAAAAATAAAGCTCATCTGATATAATATGATAATATGCACCCTAGAATCATTACTAAACACTTAACTAAAATGTTAGGCCTTAACCTAACTAAAAAAGCCTACCCATTAACCTAACTAAAATGCATCTATTCATTTGCAGCATCAAAAATGAGATAAATCTGCCATAACTTTATCAAATGTTAACTTTCCTCTGCTGTAAAAACATACTTCTACATAAGTCAAGGGATAGTAGTCCTAAATACCACCAGCTTTTGACAGGAATGCCAGCACTAAGCATGATAAAATACTTCATGGACAGTGGCAAAAAGTTTGGGACACTTGAGTGAACTAGTAAACTCAAACCTTAAAGGGTTTAGAGTCAACACTTACGGTAAAAATCATGTCTAGTCAAAACTATCCTTGAAAATCCCTTTGTAAAATAGTACCAAAACTATCTCTCAATTTTAAAAATCACTCTTTCATACTAAATGTCTCCGTGTGTTACAGCTCATACCACATGAATGAAATTTTAAACATACTCAGCATAGCAAGATGCTCACTCACTCAGACACACACAGGAATGGAGTCATCAACCCAGAAAGAGCAAATTCAAGTCTCCCGTCTCACACATGTTCCAGGACAAGCTCATTCAGCAGAATAAGGCGATAAATCACCTACACTGTGAGCAATTATTGTTTTTACTCTTTCCATCTGAATTCACATTAATTAAATATACATACAACGAATCACCACTGTGTACACATCTAAGCTAAGCATAAAAGTTAAAACTCAAAATCACTACTTCTATCTATCTATCTATCTATCTATCTATTTATTTATGGCTGTGTTGGGTCTTTGTTGCTGCACGCAGTTTGTCTAGCTGCAGTGAGCAGGGGCTACTCTTCATTGAGGTGCATGGGTTTCCCCTGCAGTGACTTCTCTTGTTGCGGAGCACAGGCTCTAGGTGCGCAAGCTTCAGTAATTGTGGCACATGGGGTCAGTAGTTGTGCTTCACGGGCTTAGTTGCTCCGCCGCATGTGGGATCTTCCCAGACCAAGGCTCGAACCTGTGTCCCCTGCACTGACAGGCGGATTCTTAACCATTGCACCACCAGGGAAGTCCCAAAATCACTACTTCTATCATACAGATTGCTCCCACCTCAAAAGAAAAATACTTTAAAATGTTAGGTTCAGTTACCTTCCTTCCTTCCTATCAGCTATCTACTCAAAGAACTAGTCCTACATTATAGCCACACACATACACAAAAACTGAACAAAGGATATGAACAGATAAATTCCATAGCAAAAATTAGGAAAACTTTAAAAATTTTGAAGTTAGTAACCCAAGAGATACAAAGCAAAACAAAGTAACATTTTCAGTCTGTTCATCTACCAATTTGTTTAGCATTATAATATCCACCCTGGTAAGATTACAGTGAAACTCCACTATCATACATTGCTTGGAAAGCAGTCTAGCATCTGTCCACTCATTCATTAATTACTCATTCAACAAACATTTACTCAATACCAATTACATGCCAGGCACTACACCAGGCACTTTCAATATATAATTATGTCTAAATCTCGATAAGGTCACACAAGGTAAATTATATAATACTGAAGAGATGAGAAGTTAAATTACTTATCCTTGAGCATATAACTAGAAGGATTCAACCTCAGGACAGACTAGTTCCAAAGCCTTGTCCCTTTCTATGTCACCACATCATCCCAACACTCCTTGCCCTGACCCTCTTGGTTCCTTTCTAATAAACTCATTCCGTGTTAAAGATTTATATATAATCCTGTGAGGTATCAAAATGATCTGAAAAAGGAGTTCTAGGCTCCATCAGCATCATGTCTGCAGCCACAGTAACTGAGCAAAGCAGCTATCACAGTGCCCCAGATACTAGGTACCTGCTGACGACAGAAGACTGACCAAATCAAAGGACAGGACCCAAACTATAGTGGGGTAAAAGCCCGCATGAGGACCACACTCAACTTGGAAAGGAGGGAGGAATAAAGGGAGATTTCCTTTACATACACCTCTGAATGCTTTAATTTTTTTTCAGTTGTATATTATTATTTTTTTTTAATTATTTTTTTTTGGGGGGGTACACCAGGTTCAATCAACTGTTTTTATACACATATCCCCATATTCCCTCCCTTCCTTGACGCCCCCCCCTCGAGTCCCCCCCACCCTCCCTGCCCCAGTCCTCTAAGGCATCTTCCATCCTCGAGTTGGACTCCCTTTGTCATACAACAACTTCCCACTGACTATTTTACAGTTGGTAGTATATATATGTCTGTGCTACTCTCTCGCTTCTTCTCAGTTTCCCCTTCACCCCCCGCCCCCTCCCATACCTCGAGTTCTCCAGTCCATTCTCTGTATCTGCTTCCTTGTTCTTGTCACTGAGTTCATCAGTACCATTTTTAGATTCCGTATATGTGAGTTAGCATACAATATTTGTCCTTCTCTTTCTGACTTACTTCACTCTGTATGACAGATTGTAGTTCTATCCACCTCATTACATATAGCTCCATCTCATCCCTTTTTATAGCTGAGTAATATTCCATTGTATATATATGCCACATCTTCTGTATCCATTCATTTGTTGATGGGCATTGAGGTTGCTTCCATGTCCTGGCTATTGTAAAGAGTGCTGCATATATTATTTTTAATATAAACACAAGTGATGTATTTTTAAATGCAGATTTAAAATCAGATGAAAATGTTCACCTATCAAATTAGCTGGGGGGTTTTGTTAGTCTTATTGCTGTTTTAATGGAATAATCAATGATGGCAAAAACACTACAGAAATGCAGGTACTGCCCTTCCACTGCTGATACAAGTACAAATTAGGAAAACTTCCAGAAAATTTTTATACTATGTATAAAAAGGCTTAACACTCACACCTCTGACGCATTCATTACAGGTTAGTAATTCTGGGAACCTATGTAAGAAAAAAAAGGTTTATAACAAAAAAATCGGAAACTACCTGAATGGTCAGTAATATTTAAACCACCAAGGGACTATCCCATTTATAGGATTTTAGGCAGTTATTGAAAATGTTTTTAACTAGGTCTCGACAAACATGAAAATTACTCATGTTGTAATTTAATGGAAAATATCAGGATACAAAATAGATGGACAGAAGCCAACTGTATTTTTTAAACATATGCATAAAGCAAAGAAATACACCATCTATCAACAGAGGATCTCTCAGTGATAAATTCAGGTATAATTTTTCTCCCTTTTCAACTTCAGGCAGTTCCAAATTATCTACGGAGAGATGTTACTTAATAGAGAAAACATTCTTTTTTTCATATATACAGAAAGCATTCTTATATATCCTTATATACAGACAGGAGTTAAGTGAACACCAAAAACATACCATAGTAGATACTGTTTGAAACAAATTATGCCAGTTAAGTTACTGTCTTACAGCACCAAGCCTTCACTTCTCTGCTCTAGATGCTGGGGCTGGGACTCTGCAAACCCCATTTCTGCTTTGCCAGCTATTAGTAGGCTCCACCGATAAGGCTGCAGGAGGGAGACAAGGCTGGAGGAGGAACAAGGGACCTGTTCCTTCCTGTCTCTCAGTTTGCATCACTCCAACGTTTTCTTCACCCCAGCAGGGGCAATCCTTTCAGCAGCAGCTAAACCCTATATGCAGTTTTTTCAACGCCTGGAGAACCAGTCCCATCAGCTCCCTTCAGAGACACTAACAGTAAGCTAGAGCCCCCTCCTCAGAGGTCTGGTACCCAAGTCCGTGGGGCCACTCTCCCTCAAGAGACATCAGCAGAGAGTAATACCTGCTTCTCAAAGGTCTGAGTTTCAACAACAATCCCACTGCCTTCCATGTTCCCTAGCCCTGGAGGTGGTATGCTCCTTCCTGCAATTGCTGTCTGTGATTCTCAGAATTCTTTCTACCTTTTCTAAGTGTAAGCCTAGTCAACAATTCTTCACACTCTTCATATTCTGACCTATCATAATGACTAAGTAACCTATCATAGCTATTATCAAATATTACTGTTCAAAATTTTAAATATGGAAGGGGCAGAAAAATGCCCCTAGGATGCAGATCCTACAGCATATCCTGAGCTGCTTTGTTTTTAATAAACCTCTAATAATCAGTTTCCTGTTGTCTCTCTTTTATATAAAATACACACACATATACTTACTATCAATTTACTGTGTAATTCTCCTCTTACTGTACTGTATAATAAAATACTACCAACTGCTGTACCAAGAGCCAACAAGTCAACTTCGTTACTTGTTCCTGTAGCTTCTGATTTCCTTTTTTTCCTCTGTGGACCTTCCTGGAAAAAAAAGAAAAAACAATTGTTTATTTTATTATTTCAAACACTGAAACATCATTAATGAAAAATGCAAATACCCACTAGCCCACAAATGAATGTGACTAAGAAACATTTTTTTTTTAAGTGGAGATGGGATTTGCTCTCAGATGATTTCTTTCGCAATACTTAGAAAATAATCACTCCAATGGAAAGAACTCATAATACTCTGACCCCATCTCCTACCTCTCTGAAAGGAAGGCAAATAGGATAACTTAGTATGCTCTTGGTAGTATTCTCTTAACAGGTCCCAACAGCCTCACTGCTGCTCCCACTTTTCAGAAACCAACCATTCCCAACAGGTCCAAGTGAAGCCTCCACTTGATCCATACACAAGCAGCCAATGCTTTCCCCTTTGCCACCCAAAAATCTTTCCTTTCATTCTGGCTTCATTTTCAGGAAAAGGGACTCAAATGTTTTTATATTTATAAACATGCAATTACTTCAATTTGAGTCAAAAACAGCTGTAACTCATACAGCAGTGCAAAGCACACACTAGAGAAGTTGCTCCAGTGATTCTTTAGGGGTCAATCTGAAAGTTCCATGTTGTCTCCGTGATTCTAATGACTTAAGAGGCACAAGTTTCAATTTAGTGTCAAATGGCCCAAGACTTCTCTCATTTAGTTCAAAAAATGAAACGGCTCCTGTCTGTCCATCAAAAAGGCAACCAATGATCACAACTTTAGAGTATTACTTTAGAATTTATAATGCTGAATAATAATTTATAATTTTGGAACTTACCTTCCATATGTTTATAATTTTTTTAAATTAAAGCTTGCTAGCCTATGTTTTAGCATAAAGAAGTTCTGAGAAATCCATTCTTTTAGTGTAAAAGAGATCAATACTATAGAAAAGAGAACATTTTCTCCACAGTACAACATCTTTGCTCTACAACACAAAAAAGCAGTCCACGATACACAAAATATGCCCAACCCACCAAAAAACACCAATGAAAACTATGATGTTACCAATGCATAAAGAATATCAAGGACCAGATTTATAAGGCATTTTCCTTTTTTTTCTTTTAGTTATCCTATAGAGATGTTACATTGAAGAATTTGATTCATTGGACACACTAAGTCAACAAAAAGTTAAAAGATTTAACAAAAAATAACTTTAAATACAGAAAAAATAATGGACATTTTGCAAGTCCTGAGAAATGTATCTACATTAATAAACCCATAAGAGAAGTTATAATTAAGAGCCAAAGTATAAAAAAGTCTGACGGTCTCATCGGTAATATTTAATTGGCGTGAAACACTGAAACTTAGTCAAGAAGTGTCCTAGATCCCACCTTCAGTTACATGAATTTCTAAAGCCACCTCTGAAAGATCCCAGAGGACAAATGTGGCTTCTGCATAAGATTATGAACACAAACACCTACTTCAGGCAAGGACAGTAGGGGAAAGTATACCAACCTACTACTACCTCATCAGAAAAGTCTTCCCTGAAAGATTCTAGAAAGTGTTTCTTCTATTCTTGATTTCCCCCAAATCAAATTAAAATTATCTACACTGAAGTTTCTACTGTGTGACGCACACGCTGGTCCAAATATGTATGTTTTTCTGTAGATATGAATTTGCATGAAAAAGCACAAAGAAATTTTAGAAATTAAATGTTAACGTGTTCAAAGCCCTAATTTCCCTATCAGCAAAATCTCTACTTTCGGGAGAAGCAAGCAGAGGCTAACAGTAGGAGTATCACAGAATCTATGCCCAATTTTGAAGATCACTGATCTAAACCTAAACAATAATCCAATTAACTAACCTCAAAGAACTAATGACTCATGTATATTTTCTCCAAGTTGGATGATCTTTTTAAAAATAACTTTCCATTCAGCAGGACGTGCATGTCCAAACAAGTAACATATCAACCAGATGAGAAGTTTACATAACCAATGTGCATTTTAGTGAAATCTAATATTTTAACTATTACCCCATTACTAAATATTTCTGAAGCCAAGAGTTTAATGGTACTGATGAGTATAGATTATAACAGATTATGATAACAGATTATGGTGACTGTAGATTAGGACATTTTCTATCACAATCTGTTATTTCTGTGATCAAAAATTTCAATGACTCCCCAGAGAAGAGTAAATCAAAAAAACAACTGTTTGGCATTCAAATGCATCCACAACTTGCCTCCAAACCACCTTTTCCAGTCTTATTTGCAATTCCATCCTTACATTACACTCCCTAATCACAAATACACTTTCTCATTTGCTTTTCGCTCCTTTTGGAGGGGACTTTTTCTACCTGCCTCAATTTTCAATTTGGTTAAAAATTGATCCATGCTTCAAGGTCCACCTCATCTCTCCACAAAAACCTCTTCTTTCTCTTATGACAGAAGTCATACTCTGTCTGCTCTGCATTATAGACACAGTATTTTTTTTGGGGGGGGGGGGGTACACCAGGTTCAATCATCTGTTTTTATACACATATCCCCGTATTCCCTCCCTAGACACAGTATATATATTTGAACTGTATTTCTTCTTTAATGTCTTATTGCTGTTTCGTGTCATGTGCACATTAATTACATGTGTAAATATATAAAGTAATGGAAAGGATAGGCTAAAAATTTAGTTCCGTGGTCAGAAAATCCGAGTTCTAGAGAATTCCCTGGCGGTCGAGTGTTTAGAACTCTGGCGCTTTCACTCCTGGGGCCGAGGTTTGATCCCTGGTCAGGGAACTAGGATCCCACGAGGGAGGGAGGAAATCTGAGTTCTAGAAGGCGCCAGGAATGAAGACCAAAAGGATTTGGTCTATTACTTAGAGTAAAGATGTGAAGGGTTGACTGAGCTAAGCAACAAATGCCAACAGCAGTCTCAAGAAAGCAGTATTTGATCTAGAAGGCAATCAGAAGGCTGAGTGAGACCCTGAACGTGCACAATTTACAAAAGCAAGGTGTAATACAGATGTAGTGAAGACAGAGAGAAAAAGCACATCCAGGTGATGAGAAGTCTGATTTTGATCAATTAAGCACTGACTTTTTAGACTGAGATCCCAGAGTAAGAAAAGAGTTTACATGGAGAGCCAATACACACATTCATAAAAACAAATGTGTATATAGCTGAAACAAGTTTCACCAAAAAACTTATCCTTTACCAGGCAAAATACACTCTAATATTGTCTATTTCATTTCTGTAATGCTGTCACAGCCCACTAAATCTATTTCACAATCCCCTAATGGTTCAAAACCTATTTTTGAAAAATACTGACCTCTAGTCACTGAAAATTATGGCAAAGTTTCAAGTTTCACTCTGCAACTAGCCTCTTATGCCATTTCTTGGCCTATCTTACTGTCACTTTGGCAAATGTTTAAGTTTCATGGGTAACAATGAACAAAATGTGTGCATTTTACATGTAATTACATACAGTATTTACATCAAAAATAAATTCTAATACACAGGAACTTCTGTTTCTGCCAATAAGATTTAATATGCAAACCATATCCTTCTGAAGTTTAAACACTGGCAAGACCTTAGAACAGAACATCATACATGAACACAACTGGACTGTGCTATGTCTCTAGGGGTTAGGACTGGGGATGCTCAGATTCTTCCTAGAAATATCCTCAATGCTACTGTGCTTGCCCTGTCCAATCCCTGAAATGCCATGTGCTTCATTCAATAAGCACTAAGCTATATGGGGTCATTTTAACTGCAGTGACAGCAAAGTAACACAAATGCATTTACTGTGGTAGCCAGTCTATTCCTTCAGGGCTCGACAGCACTTAAAGAAAGAAAAATTGAGAAGTTTGGACCTTAAAGCGGCAATGAAATAGCAGGGTCAGTTCCTGAATAGCTCAGCCACTTACTGTGTGCCTCTGGCAAATCATTTAACATCTCAGCCTCAGTTTACACCCATAAACCTGGGGAGCTCTAAAAACAGCATCCACCCATAGTCCATCAATATGTGTCCTCCCACTTTTCTCATCATTTGAGGTCCTCTTCCCCCAGGCTCCATCACCCAAATAAAATGTTCAGCTATACAATATACACAAAAATCTTCTAAAAACTATCGTGACATAAATGCTAAGAAGTATAGTCATTTTGTGATCAAGAACAAGAGGCAGCAATCTAATTTTTCTAAAAATTTATGAACCACTGCTTTAACTCCTGTTATCCAAGAAACCCAGCACCAACTCATTTTTCTCCACTGATGAGAGTAATGTCACCAAACTGTCCTTGGGTGGTGGGTGGCAAACTGCCAGTTACTGAACCAGATGCAGAATACTTCTACAAACTGATTTACATATAAAATAAGAGTTTAGGAGAGCATCTTAAAACTTAAGTTGCAAGGGTCATAACCCAGGGACCTGGGAGCAAAGGTAGAAAATGAGGGCTTCCCTGGTGGTGCCGTGGTTAAGAATCCACCTGCCAATGCAGGGGACACAGGATCGAGTCTTGGTTCGGGAAGATCCCACATGTCTTGGAGCAACTAGACCTGAGCCCACACACCGCAACTACTGAAGCCCTCGCACCTTAGAGCCCGTGCTCCGCAAAAAGAGAAGCCACTGCAATAAAAAGCCTGCGCACTGCAACGACAAGTAACCCCCACTCTCCACAACTTACAGAAAGCTCGGGAGCAACAAAAACCCAATGCAGCTAATAAAAAAAAAAAAAGGAGGTAGAAAATGAAGAGTGATTGTGGTAGCAAACACTATCTTTAAAAATCACGACTTTAAAATTTTACACCAAAGTACACATACAAGTTTGTTTTAATACAGGAAAACTGCTTCTCTCCCCAATTTCAAGTGAAATTGATGTTCTAAGAGGATACAATCCCAAGATGATGAGCACTGGATGTCTCTACGTATTCCTCCCAGCTCTCAATTCTGTGACTCAAGATCTAAGGTTACATACAGTAAGAGCACTGGACCAGGAATCAAAGTACCTCAACTCTAGTGACCACAACCACTTCATTGATTAAGGCTCTGGGAAAGTCATTTAATCTTTCTTAGTTCTGATTCTTAGTTTTTAAAAATGTAACAGTTTTAGGGCATTTCAGAGTCAGGTGGCTAAAGTGAGAGCATACAAGTAAAAGGATACTGAAACCTGTAAGATTTTTTTAATGTAGCCCAACTCTTTTTCAAGGAGGCCTCCAAAAGTAAAGTGACTTGCTCAACGTGACAAAACAAGTTTGAGTCCTGGGTATGAAAGCAAATCTAGATATTTTTCTATTATATCAGTGTTACAAATAATCCAAAACTGACTTAACAGCAAATTTAAGACTAGGCAAAAGTTTTATGCCTGAGACATACAATATGACTGTAAGTAAAGAGAAAATCAAGCTGGTGACAAATGCCTGCCAGCCTAATATTAATGATTTGTTGCAGATAACGGAGAGTTGGGCTCTAAATACCTGTGTTCTAGTCCTGGTCCATTTTTGGTTTTTGCAAGTTGCTCAATTTTTGCAAAGCCTCAGTTTCTTCTTCCCAAACAAAGCAAAAAGTTAGTCTTTATCTACCTTGCAGGACTAACCATGTAAATAAGAAATAACAACAACAATTAACACTTGCAGCACTTACACACTAAGAACTACTCGAAATGCTTTCTGCATCATTAAGTATGGTAACCTTCACAACCACTCTATGAGATGAGTACTATTATTCTCACTTTACAAATGAGGAACTAGAGGCACAATTACTACGATGAAGCCAAGGCTGGGTTGAAAGCTAAGAACTATAGTTTGGGTCCATGCATCTAACCACTGCTCCACATTTCCTCTCACCAATAAAATTATTATTACTTTACAAGACTGTTAAAATACACAGAAATTTGAAAAGGAGAAATATGCAGAGTGCTGTCATCTTAATAACAACTGTGATTTTTTTTTAAAAGTCCTAGTTTTGTGCTTGACTTAAGGCACCTGATAAGGTTTCTTAATAATCAACAGGAGTCACTTCATCTAGAAACTATGAAAATCAAGCTTAAGATCGGAAAAATACCTACACATACTCATCCAAAGTTTAACAAGTTAGATGTATCCCTACTTTCAACCGAAAAAGTGAGCAGAAAGTTTCCTAGGATGGTCAGGTGGAGTTAAGATCTGTACTAAATACTTTTTTTTCTTCTTCTGTATGTGTTTAAACACGAACTTTTTAAGGGTTACACACAGTGTCAGCTAAACGCCACGCAACTCAATATCTGATGCTTCCAAATCACACTGCAATGATTCGGATTGGTTACCTTATAAATGCAGTTCCCACATGCGTGTGCGTTAGTGCAGATGTAGCCGAGTGACTCAACAGTGAATGGCATCTTAAATGAGATGGCTCCCTAAGAGCGAAAAGCCTTCCCTAACTCAGCAGTGCCCCGTCTAAAAGAAACTTCACCTGGACTCATGTTCGTTAACTACAACTTCACTTTACCTCCAAATCCTAATGCAGACTTAAGACTTGGGGAAAAGAGTATGTTTAACGAGGAAGCCAAGCAGATGCTAAAATTTTTAAAGCAAGAAGGTTCAAGTGGCTTAGAATGGAAAAGAGCCTGGGAACGTCAGGACTTTCAAGAGTCTCACATTCTGGACATGGAAGAGAACACGTGGTGAGCCGGCACCCAAGGGTGGGGGCTGGAGGGGGGTGTCCGGAAGCAAAGAAACAGACTTGTCCATTCTAACTGACCAGAGCAAGGCCGATGAGCTGGGTAGGGGTCCGAGAAGAACAGTACAGCCCCAACGTGGGGCTCTGTCAAAAGCCAGAACTCTGAAGAGCGCAAGCAGGAGAGCCTGGCCTGGCAGCAGGAAGCCACCCTGGGGGACCCGGGGCCTGGGCGAACATGGCGGCCCGGCGACGGCTGGGCCCAGACCGCATGGAGCCCGCCGGCAGGACTCCGGCCCACTGCCCGTCGGATCTGGCCGCGCCCTCTCTCGTTGCCCTCGGGACAGGCCGCGCACGGGGCTGACGGCGTGGGCCCAGCCCCCCGCCGCCGCGGCCACCGCCACCGCGCTCGCTGCCTCCTTGCCCCGGGCCTCCGAGGGCCACGCGCGGTGCCGGGCCGCGCGCCGCCGGGCCGGGGGGCGCCGAGACTGAGCCTGGGCGGGCGCCCGCCCCGCGCCGTCCCGCTCGCTTTACCTTGGCCTGCAGCCGCGCTGGCGCCCAGGCCAGGCAGGTGCAGGTACCGCTGAGGTGCGCGGAGGGCACATACTCCTGGTGCAGCCGGTTGCTGGCCGTCTCCCACACTCGCAGGTGACCGTCGGTAGACGCTAAAGCGAAATAGGCCTGGCCTTGCGGGGAGAAGGCGCAGGGGACCCCCGAGGGAGACAGGGGGTCCGCAGCACCGCCGCCACCCGCCGCCATTGCTGCTCTGGCTCCGCGGCAGCCACGTGTTCGCCCGTGCGCAGGCGCACCGGCGCGGGGCGGGGCCGGGAGGGAGGAAGTGGGGCGGAGGGAGTGCAGGGAGCAGAGGGGGTGGTTCTTCACAACGCAAGCGAGCGTTGGACGGCCTACCTGTGACGGTGGCCCGGTGGGCTCGGTACTAACCTGTTCTGGGGACGTGTGGAAGAGCGTGACAGGACTCCTTCCTTTAAAAAAAAAAAAAAGGTTGGTTTTGTTTTTTTTTTAATTTATTTAAATAACATGATTGAACGACATGTTTGAAAGAAATGTTCACTTATAATTCTGGGATTGTGACAACTGTTTCCATTTTTCCTTATCCACTTACAGGCTGTAATCATGTGTTCACATAACAACAATTTATTCGGTCATGACAGTGTTAAAGTAACGGTGCCAGAGGCTATTTCCACATCTTTCGTCAAGATTTATCCCATGTTATCGCACCAAATAGACAGTTTGTAATGTCTCCATAACATGTCAGCAAATCTATGCATTCTGACTCAAGAAATGTCAGGTACTGTTCAGCCCACACAGAGCTTATTGACCAGCAGGAAAGACAAAAAAACACTACCCTCAGGGCTATGGGAGACTCAGTCTTTTACAAGTAGGGGGAGCCATGGTAAAATTTGCATTTTATGTTATTTCGAATGACAAACTGATCTACGTTTTAAAAGGTCTCCTGGGTGCTGGATGGAGACTGTAGAGGGGCAAGAATGAAAGCAAGGAGACAAGATAGAAGGAGGATGGTGGGTTGGACTCGAATGACATGGTAGAGGTGGTGAGAAATGGTCCAAATCCAGATATAATCTGAGGTTGGGGCCAACAGGACTTGCTGAATGGATTGATTGTGAAGGATGAGGAAAACACATGAGTGAAGGATGACTCTAAGGCCTGAGAGAATGAGTGAATGGCGATAGCGTTAGCTGAATTGGGGAAACGGGTCTGGGTGGAGTGGAAATCAAGACTTCTGTTTTGGACGGTTAAGTTTGAGATGCCTATTAGACATCCAAATAGAGTTGTTCAGTAGGAAGTCGGTTATATGAGTAGATCACAGATATGAATTTTGTATGCATTAGCATACAGATGCTACTTGAAACTATAGGACTGGTCAGATCATCTTGGGTGTAAGTATAAATAAAGAAAAAAACTTAGCCCCAAAATGTGCCAGGCTGTCAAGAATAGGAAGAGGACCCAGGAAAGGAGATTAAGAAGGGTTAACAGTGATGAAAGTCCAGGAGAATGAGATGCCCTGGAAACCTGAACTTTTATAAGGATTTCAGAAGCAAGACATAATCAAAGCCATGTCAAATGCTGTAAGATGAAGACTGAGAATTAATCAGTGAACCTGGCAAGATCAAGATCATTGGTGATTTTTCAAAATCATTTTAGTAGAGAGGTAAGGGGAAAAAACTCATCGTAGAGAGTAGAGGGGAAAATGGGAGGTGAGAAAGGGCGGAAAAGTATAGACAACTATTTCTAGGATTTTTGTTATAAAAGAGCATGCATGAGTCTGCATGAAGATAGATCTGACCTAGAGTTATAGATTTGTTAGCCATAAATATACAAATAAAAATAAAAGCTTGTTTTGCACTTACTATATGTCAGGCACTGTTCTGGGTGCTTTATGTGTATTAATTCATTTAGTCCTTGTAGCACAGGGAACTCCACTTTGCTGTACAGTGGAAACTAACACAATATTACAAAACAACTATACCTCAATAAAAAAAATTAATGCTGTAAATGTACATCAAAAAAATTCATTTAGTCCTCACAACAGCCCTAGGATGTAGAAACTATCAACATCTACATCTTTCTGATAAGAAAATTGACATATAGAGCTGCACAATGGAGGAATATCTTGATTTCTAACCCAAGTCATCTCTGAGAATGGACAATCTGATCCAATGAGAGTATGTAGGATTTATATAGATGACCCTCTGATACCCAAGCATAGCAATTCCTTGACCGCCACTCTTTCAATGATCTGTATGCTACACCAGCCACTCACTCTCATGGTCATGTCCCAGACCTTGCCGTACAATAACTGCACCTCTTCCATAATCTCAGTTTCTACACACCACTCTGTAACCACCAACTCCTATCTTTCCAGCTCACTCCCGCTAGCTCCCAGCATCCAGCCAGCCCTTCTACCCCACTGGACCATCAATTCGTTGATCCTACAGTCTTTTCACCAGCCCTCCTTCCTCCTCCCTGATGGCTGCACTTCCCTCTTAATTTATCCTAAACTCTGTCATTACAACCCTCAACTCCCTTGCCTCTTTCCCACATCATAGTCTTGGTAAAGCCACAAGCCTTGGGAATTCCCTGGTGGTCCAGTGGTTAGGACTCCAGGCTTCCACTGCAGGGGACCCAGGTTTGGTCCCTGGTCAGGGAATTAAGATCCCACAAGCTGTGCAGTGCAGCAAAACAAAACAGAACAAAACACAAGCCTGGTAAAATCTAACTCTCCATCCACAAGCAGCTGAACGTGATTAGAGGAAAGCCACAGCCACTTTATTGTGACTCTTATCTGCTTTAAATTCATGATCACAAGCTTCACATGGGAAGTTGATGCTAACAGATTATCAAACAGTTGTTCCCTAATCCATTAATTCTTCCACTGTTCTAGGACAGTCCTAGGACGTTAGGACAAACCGTCCTATTACCCCAAATCTCCTCCTCTTCCATCCTCACTCTCAGTGGATGACTTGGCTTACTATTTTATGAGAAAATAGAAGCAATCACAAGAGCACTTCCACAAGCTCCCAATACCACAGACTGCACACTTGCACTCCATCTCTCCTGGTACTATGGATGAACGTTCTGTGATCATAGCAAAGGCTACCCCTCCACATAAGTTCTAGATCCCAGCTTCTCTCGCCCATTTAAGGGTATTATTCAAAAAAGTCTTTCCTCTATCAGTGTCAATTTTTACTTCTCTACTTAATCCTTCTCATCAACATATAAACATACTGTTATTTTTCTCTTCTTAAAAAATAGAATTCCCTTGACCCCTCTTCCCCTCCAATTACTGTCCCAATCTTTTCTTTCCTTTAAAACAAACCTTAAAAGAAAAAAAAGAGTAGTCTAATTTTCTCAATTTCTCTCCTACAATTTCTCTCTTGCAATGCGGCTTTCAGCCCCACCCACCACTACACCAGAACTCTTCTCAAGGCCACCAGCAAGCACCACACTGCCACCCTATGTGTCTATTCTAAGTCTACATCTTACTTGACTTGTTATTAGCTTGTCTTTCATGACATCACACCGTTCTTACTCTCTGGCTGCTCACCTCTCATTTTCCTCATGTCCGCTCTCTAACGTCAGGGTTCCCTGGGACACTTCTTTATCAGTGCATATGTCTTTCCAGAGTAAAGACTGCATTCTCCAGCCTTCTTTGCAACAATGGTAGGCTATATGACTATGGGCCAGAACTGCCACCACTACTTTTATTGGACTCCCTTTCTCCAGGCTGCTACATTTTTGTGATCTTTGGAAATCATAAATCTGACCATTCTACCTATCTACTTAAAACCCTTCAGAGACTTCCTTGGTCACGCTGTGGTTAAGACTCCAAGCTCCCAATGCAGCAGGCCCGGGTTCAATCCCTGGTCAGGGAACTAGATCCCACATGCATGCCTCAACTAAGAGTTCACATGCCACAGGTAAGGAGCTGGTGAGCCACAACTAAGGAGCCCACCTGCTGCAACTAAGACCGAGTGCAACCAAATAAACAAATAAAAATAAATATTTTTTAAAATCTTGATTACTTTACAGAAAAAAAAAACCTTCACAAGTTTGCTGACACATATGGAAGAAATTCTAAGCTGCTTAATATATATGGATTACAAAACAATCTATAACCTGGTCTCTGTCAATCTCCCCAGCATCATCACTCACTATGGATTGCCTCAAACATCACACCCCAGGCTCTGATCTGATCCTGGTTTCCTGCCCTGCCACCTTTGTTCTGGCTTCTGCTCTCTTATTCATGCCTATAATTTATGCTCTTCCAATCCTCTCTCAGGCCCCAATTCCAACCCTTCATCCAACTTACTAGCTAACCATTGAACTTAACTAATTCCTATTAGCCCTGAAGAGTGATAGATCCTATCCATCCTTAACAAAATACTAGCAAATTAAGTCTAGCGACATATAAAAAAGATGATATATCGTAATCAGGTGGGATTTATCCCAGGAATACTAGGTTGGTTTAACATTCAAAAATCAATAAATCTAATATGCCACATTAATAGAATGAAGGACTAAAAACACATGATAATCTCAAAAGATACAGAAAAAAATTTAACAAAATCCAACACCCATTCATAACTTAAAAAAAAATTCTTAACAAACTAGGCATAGAAAGGAACATCCTCAACTTGATATAGGAAAACTACAAAAAAAGCCTACAACTCACTTCATACTTAATAGTGAAAGATTGAATGCTTTTCTCCTAAGACTGAGAAAAAATCAATACTGTGCATTCTCACCAATTCTATTCGATATTTTACTGGAGGTTCTAGCTGGTGCAATAAAGATGATGATGATGATAATAATAATAATGGCATGCAGATTGGAAGGGAAGGAGTAAAAGTATCTTTATTCACAGATGACAGAAAATCTCAAGGGATTCACAAAAAAATTCTAAAATAAATGAATGTAGCAAGGTCATAAGATACTATATTTCTACATACTATCAATGGACAATCTGAAAATTAAATTAAGAAAACGATTCCATTTGCAATAGCATCAGAAAGAATAAAATGCTTGGGAATAAATTTAGCAAAAGAAGTTCAAGACTGGTACTCTGAAAAGTAAAAGCATTGTTGATAGAAATTAAGGGAAACCTAAGTAAATGGAAAGACATTCCATGTTCATGAATTTGTAAACTCAATATTGTCAATATGGCAGTTCTCTTCAATTCACTGTATAAATTCATGCAATCCCTATCAATATAATATTGGGACTTTTTGTAGAAATTGATCAGCTGATCCTAAAATTTATGTGGAAATGCAAAGGACCTAAAATAGTGAAAACAATTTTTTCAAAGAAGAACAGAGTGATGCAGCCACAGTACCTGATTTCAAAACTAACTATGAAGTGACAGTAATCAAGACAGAGTGATAATGCAACTATGGACACATAGAGTAATGGAACAGAAGTCAAGAGTACAGATATAAATTTTTACATTCAAAGTCAACTGTATAGACAAGGTGCCAAGATAATTTAATGAACAAAGAATAGTTTTTTTCATAAATAGTATCAGGCCAATTGGATATCCACGTGCAAAAGTATACATAAATAAATAAGATGACAAACAACAAATTAAAAAATCTGCAAAAGACTTGAATAGACATTTCACCAAAGAAGATACATGAATGGCTAAAAAAGCACATGAAAAGATGCTCAATATTATTACCCATTAAGGAAATGCAAATCAAAACAACAATGAGATACCACTCCATGTCTACTAGGATGGTTATAATAAACAAGACAGACAATAACAAGTGCTGGTGAGGATGTGGAGAAACCAGCACTCTTGTGTATTTATAGTGAAAGTGTAAAAAGGTACAACTTCTTTGGCAAAGAATCTGGCAGCTTCTTAAAAGAATTAAATATGAACTTCCTTTGCAACCTAGCAATTGCATTCCTAGGTACCTACCCATAGAAATGAAAACATATGTCCATGCATATATTTCACAGCAGCATTATTCATATGGCCCCAAACTGTGAACAATCCAAATGTCTATCAAGTAGTGAATGGAGAAACAAAATATGGTATATCCAAAAAATGGAATATTATTTAGCAATACAAATGAAGTACTACTGTTATAGGCTACAACATGGATGAGCCTCAAAAACATGCTATGTAATGCTAGTGTTGTTTTCAAGTCTTTAACTTCTGCGGATCTGTCAATAATGTTAGCAAAATAGATCTCCACATATTTGTGTTCAATAGTTAGTGCTGCTAGGTTTCTCAATCTATATTTGCTCCCAGTTGCTAGACAACATTTTGTAGTAATTTTAATTTTTAACAGTTTCTTGTACATGAAACAACGTATACACAAATAGTTAAGAAAAGGCTGAAACATAAGGGTTGAGTTTGACAGAGATTCATAAAAATCCTGTTACATAATGGATTTAAAATATTGTAATACTGTTCATGCCTTTGTTTCTTTGAGTAGCTAAGTAGCTTGTGGATGTCTCTACAACTGAAACATTTTAAACACAAACAAAAGTTCCAAGTAGTCTTGGAATGAGCGATTGAAGTTCTGCTTTTGAACTTCTTGAGTTCTGCTTCTTTGTCTTTATAATTGTTGTGCAGTCATTTTTTATTAAATATCCTGTTTTGACACAGTAATATGTGGTACCACAGGGCCTGGAAATGTGAATTATTCTTGAATGATTCTGAAATGTTAGGAACATAAAGAGTACTCTTATGAATGAGTCCACATGTGTCAGGGCCGACTATATAATTAGGAGTTCTTGGAATTAACTTTCTTATACACTATAATGTTTATTAGAGGATAAGTAATAAAAATGTGCTAGTCTGAAGGATACATTCATACACATATACACACATCTGTAATTAAAACTCAGTGGTAGCCACAACACTTGTTCAGAACTTGAGCCAATAAAATATTGGGGGGGGGGGAATATCTTACAATTGACGTTTTTCAGAACAGGTGACAGCTGCTGATAATAGGAAGCAGACTGGCTTTTAGTTGGTTTTGGTATTGTTTTTGAATTCCTCACAGACAGTACACCTCTTCAGTGCCTGGATGCTGGGCAGAGAGCTCCCACCACTCTGACCTTGGTAAGCCATTGTGTTTCCCCTGATGAATTGTGAATTCTGAAGGCTAGAACTACTTCCATTCCCCTCTCCAATCTCTGTACCTTCAGCCTAGCACAATGCACAGCATACAGTGCATACCCAACACATGTTTATTGAATAACTGAATGAAACAGTGTAGGATAAGAGTAGGGAGGCTTCAGCTGCAGGTAGTCAAATTTAGTGGTAGCTAAAGGAAAAGGAGAGGAAATCCACAGGACCTAATCACTGATCAGAGGTTTTGAATGTGCGTCTGTCAGTGTTGGAAGAGAGTGTCGCAGAGAGAAGAATCATAGATGACCTGGAACTTTCTAGCCTGGAAATAACAGAAAATCATGTGATTTTTAAGCTCATATAGGGAATATAGGAGGTCCACTGTTCCAGGGGACCAGAAGAATGGAAGAAAGGTGGAAATGATGACAGTTCAGTTTGGGCCATGCTATTGAGGTACCAGCAGGTCAACCAGAGATGGTGTCTAGTAGACAGCTGAAAACACAGATTTTATATTTAATTTTTTGTTTAAATGATACAAGTAGCTTGTTAATAGTTTTCCATTGTCTTTTTCAATAGTGAACACTGCTTCAGCTACTTTATCCCTAAGTAGGTTATTGAGCAGATCAGGGAACATAACTGTTGCTTATACAAGATTGCAAACATCCTATTGACAAATTTTAGGAACACAACACAGTTTTTTAAAATGGGAATTGCCAATACTAGCTAGCATGCACCTGGGAGAGAAAAATGCTAGTTGCCTTCAAATCCATTTCCCCCTTCTTCAATATTAATAGGATTTCAGATTTTTGGTTAGGCTGATGTTAAGCTGTAATAAAAATTAAATTTCTTAGCTTCCTTTGCTGCTAGATCTGGCCATGTGATTAAGTCCTGGTGAATGAAATACAAGCAGAAGTGATACGTGTGTTTTTAGGGAAGCGTTTTTAAGGAAAGCAGCCATGACCTTCTCTCTTCTCCCTTCTTACTGACTGGAATTGGGATATAATGGCTGGAGCTTGAGCAGCCATAAGGTAAGCTTTGGAATGGAGACCACACCCAGGAGTACCTGACACCTCAGAGTGCCATCTTAGCTCTGAATTTTGTATCTTCACTTATAGCCAAACCATATCCTAATATACCACCTTACAAAACAGTGTGAATTTACAGAGCACAAAAAAAGAGTCAATTAGGCAGGATTTCTTATAGTATGAAAGCTCACAACAGTGACGCTTATGCATGGTCTTGCTAAGATTTTACTATTGTTTATACTCATTCATAATCTTCAATACAAAGAACTAATGTGAGAAAAAGATTAAAGTATGACTACAATTTTACAAAACTAAATAAAAAGCAACACACAGAAGGAAGATTAGAATATTATTTGTCTTTGGTGTTCAGGGGAGTCTTCTTGAGGTGAGATAAGCATGATTAAGAGTCAATTATGCAAGTGTGTGTTTATATTTAAATTCTAGTGAGCTAAGTGTTTAAACAAGGAAAGAAAAAAAGTCAATTATGCAAAGTAAATAAATGAATGAATTGTGAATGAATAGATGGATGGATACACCCAAGATTTTAAGCTTTAAAAAGGTTTTCAGTTTTGAGGAGTTTATGAGCATTCATAAACAGAGTGAACATAAACACAAAGCTTAAATGCTTCACAATTTAAAAATCAGAAGACTGGTTATAAAATCAGAAGACTGGTTATTGAGTTCTGCAGTGTGAGTGGTGACAACTGAGAAGGAGATGGAAGGTAGAAAGGAGGGGTGCAGTGTAGAGGTTCTCTGAGGCCCAGACTAGCACTGGACCCTGACCAGCAGTAGGCTTGGTGGATGGAGGTGAGAGTCAGGCCACTGTCCAAAAGATGGACCCTGAGGAGAAGGATAGAGGATCTAGGATCCTCTCCAGGAGTAAAACCCCAAGGAGGACTGATCAGTTCTCAACATTCTAAAATGATGGCTCACAATGTGCTAGCAAACTGGTTCTGAATCATCCTGCATAGTATCTTTTCATTTAGGAACCAAAAAAAGGTGTTTCGTGAGCGGTGGTGGGTGATGAGAAGTAAGAAGATCCTCCAATCCTAAATATCACGCAATTTTTCTTTAAACTTTACACATAGTTAAGAAAATTTTAAACTTCTCTAGATTTAGATTTGCAATTTCTAGTAATACACAGTAAATCATAGAGGAGGAGTTCTACAGGATCCAGATTCAAGTTCGACAGCAACTCAGGAAAACAGTGAAAAGGCAAGAGAAAGGCAGTTATATTCTTAGACTTAGATACTTTCTATTTCACTAAAAGTAAGAAAAAAAATCTGTGAACTTCAACAGTTCTAAAATTAAATACATGTGTTGATACATAACAAAATATATAACTATTAAATGTAATTGGATCGTATTTACATGTTGAATTATTTAGTATAGGGACTTGGGTATCAGGGCTGCTATTTTTTCTCATTTTCTACTTCTTTCATTTATTAAGAAAATATTTATTGAGGGCATATTGTTTGCCAGGCACTATGACAGGATCATAATGATACAACTATGAAATATGATGATATTATGTATACAGTATATCATATAATGATATGATAAAATGATATAACAGAATTATAATGATATAACTATGACAGAATTATAATGATGAACAAGACACAGCTCTCACAACAATCTTATCTCCTAACCAGGGAAATGATAAGTAAACAGCAACTTCCACACATTATGACATGCACCATGATAGGTCTGAAGATAGGACATACCACAGGCACAGAGGAGAGGCACTTTGCCCAGTCTTTTGGAGTTATATAGAGGGAAGAAGCACATGCAAAGAGCTAGAGGAGAATGTTTGTGGAACTAGACCTAGAGATTTTCTTTTTAATGAATAACTGAATGAACGAATGAATGAAAGAAAAGATCACCTTTGGAAGAAGAAGAGGGAACAGAAAAAATTGGGGCAGGAGTATGTGGAAATGTCAGACTTCTTTAACAAAAGAGCCAAAAGATCTAGAGATTTTAAAATGTCAGGATTCTTGCCAACTATTTGAATTTAAAGTGGTTGCTTGACTAAATGCCACTAGATGATAGTATCTTTCTGGTCTTACACCCTAAAGTAAAAATGATGAGTTGATGATGCTTCACATTTTCAGAGAATAGTTTCAGAGTGCAAGTTGGCAGTTTCATAGGAAAGATAGGAAAGGAAAAGTATAGTCAAAAATAGAAAAGCACACATAGTGACCTCTTTTTGAGAGCTTAAATGCTCTGACAGATCATGAATAAATAAGGGATAATTATATTTTTCAACATACGTTAATGCATTTCTTTAGTTGTGTGTAGGACAAAATATTTATATCACTGTGTCTGTTACTCAAACATAGAAAGAAAGGAATGCCATTTACTGTTCACAATGTACCTCAGAAATCAAAGATATGTAAATTTACTTCCCATATTTTGTCAATATATCTTCTTTCTAATTCTTACTGCTTCTGATATAACAGCCAAATATCATTTAATAACATTTAAGAGATAATAAATTAGGAACGATCAATTTAAAAGCAATTGTTGGGCTTAGGATTCAGAAGGTTCCAACTTAGACCCATATTTGGCAATGATAAAAAAATGTTAGTTAAAAAAACTTTTCTTAAAACAAATCAAAACCAAAAGTGAGACATGCAGTTGGGATAGGGGGAGAGCAGGGTTGTTTGGTTTTTTCATTTTTTTTTACCACTTTTAAAATTAGTATAATTTTTATTTTTTATTGGAGTAATATTGGTATACAATGTTCTTTATGTTGTAGGTTTAGAGAATCATTTTCATTTCTGCATCTACATATATCTGTGCATGTTCAGCTTCTTTTCGATGTAGGTTATTAGAGAGTTGATAGCCTTTCCTTGGTATATGTGGATCCATACTGAATAGCTGTTTTCTATGAAAGAGTTTGTGTTAGTTAATCCCATCCTCCTAATTGATCTCTTTGTTTTTTCATTTTTAGAATTAAAAGAGAGAAGTCCTGATGATGGAGTTTACGATGGTTGATGTTTTAGAAGCACAGATTAGAAACAATTTATGTCTTTGAAAGTAACAACGAAACTTATTTTCTCACATTTAAACGGAATTCGTAGCTCTTTGAACATATTCCGATGTTAACTCTGAATTCAATTGTACTGTTGACTGGTCAATGTTAACTCTGAATTCAATTGTACTGTTGACCCGTCTTTGAGAAGGAGTGTTAGTTACAGTACAAAGAGCATGGACTGCTGAACCAGACTGACCTAGATAGGAAACTCTGTCATGCCACTTGTCAGCTATGGGCTGTTGTCCAAATCATTTAGTCTCTGTGGGTCAGTTTTCTTATGCCTAAAACTGGAATACTTGTTTCTGACACCGGATTGTTGTAAACTTAAATGAAATAAATATCTAATATGCCTCATATTGCCAGACCCTCAATAAACTTCTGCCAATTGAAATTAATATTAAGCAAACAGGTTAGTGATATTTAATGTTAAACGAAATTTTGGACTCCATAGATAACTTTTTCCCCGTTTTAAATTTTCTTTTATCTTTAGGATTAAATTTATTTTTATTTAAATATTGGGGCGGGGAGGGTGCCAAAACCTGGGAATAAAAATTTTTACACAGATTCAATAAGAGAGAATTAGAAAATACAGTCAATGCTCTTTCTTTTCCTTTTTTTGGGCTTAAACAACAGAATCAATTTTCTCAAAGTCCAACATCAAGGTGTTGGTAGGTTTGGTTTCTTCTGAGGCTTTCTCCTTGGCTTGTAGATGGCCATCTTCTGCCTGTGTCTTCACATGGTCTTCCCGCTGTGTCCTTATCTCTTCTTAAAAGGACAGCAGTCATATTGGATTAGGGCCCATTCTAGTGACATTTTAACTTAATTACTTCTTTAAAGACCGTATCTCCAAATACAGTCCCATTTGAGGTTAGGACTTCAATACATGAATTTGGGGGTGATGACATGCAGCCTATAACACCCCTCTACCCTGCCACTCCTGTTTTAGCGATGGCCTTTTCCCATTTTAAGATACTTTTACTCAGTTTTGGGGAGGACAGAACAGCCAAGTATTATATTTTAATTACCAAAACCAATTCTGTTAAGTCTGGACCTGGGGAGGGCATGCAGGTGGTCAGAGTTCAGTCAAAGGGGACCGGCTAGGACTGGGGGAAGAAGGCGGTTAGCGGGGAGAGAAGCGCCAGCCAGCACGTGGTACGTTTAAACGCAGCCTGTAAAAACATAGTCTGTAAACATCTCGGGGCCAGTTTTACTTATAGCGACCGAGGGACGTTCCTGTTCCTGATTACTAGCCAGCTAACTAATCCTGGTACAGGACTTCAGCTTAGACAGCGCTTTGAAAGGCTGTGTCTCTCTTAATCCTCTTGCTCCCCGACAAGGCTGGTGGAGATTTGTCAGCGGTCAATTGTTTATTCTGCACACATTTCAAAGAGGAAAACGAGGCCCCACGCGGGAAAGGAACCCGCTCCTGGGACACTCAGCGAAGACCTCAAGGCTCCGCGAAGGGCCAGCTGGGCCTCTGCAACCCCCTCTGGGACGCAGGCGCTGTGGCTGAACTCTTCCCGCAAAAGACCGCCCAGCCCCCAAGCGACTGCTTCAATGCTACGCGCAGCGAAAGGCGGAGCCTCGCCCGGCCCTACGTCACTAGCCTGCTCCTGCGCCTGCGCGAGTCGTCATGCTGTCAACCAGATCTCTGGGTCTGGTCTTGCTACCGCTAGGGTACCTCCGGAGGTGGCCAGGGTTCGGGGCCTGTCCATTTCTCCGCCGCCTTGGGCAAGAGCCCTTCGAGAGAGCCCGGTTACAGTGTTGCAAATCCTCGCCTAGAGACGCGCGAGATGGAGAGCGCGAGGCGGCAGAGAGGAAGGCCTCGGGCGCAGAGTCGCCTCCATCTCTCCCTCCGCGCGTCAGGGGACTTGGGGCCAGATGTCTTTCGTCCCTGGAAAGCCTCAGACTGCCGACGCCGCAAGAGGAGTCACCCCCTCGAGAGCGCGAGGGCTCGAGTGGAGACCAGGGCCAGTCGGGTCCCGCACACCGGGGGTCCGGGGGTCCCTCACTGCCCGCCTTGGCCCAGTCTGCCACCAAGGACGAAGAACTTCATGTCTCCTCTTCCTGGTCAGCTTCCAGAGAGGTGCCTTTTCGGGCTGGGGAGCTGATTTTAGCAGAGACTGGAAAGAGAGAAACACAATTTAAAAAATTATTCAGGTTGAGCAACGCCGGACACTTAAATAGTAGCTGGGGGGCAGTCCCGTTCAGCGAGATCGTGGGGAAGTTGCCCGGCCAGATACTGAGGAGCTCCTCTGGTAAGCACTTCATGCTGAGAAGGCCAGCATTGGAAGACTATGTATTACTGATGCAAAGAGGGCCTGCCATAACATATCCTAAGGTAATGCTATGGGAGTTAGGTGCATATTGGTTCCACAACGAGCAAAACAGATGCAGTACTGCAGACCTGATTAATGTCCTTAAAGCACATCTCAAAACGTTTCCAGTTTTTATTGTTCTCGGTTTTTCTTTTTTAACCAGTGGCTATGACTTTTATATATTTTATGATTTCTAATTTTAGGAAGAAACAGCCAGATTTTAATTTTAACTTGGGAGCCTCGATTCTCTGATATGTAAAGTGATTTACTATATAGAGAGATGTGGACTCACTAGGCACCTAATAAGAATGTATACTGATTCCCCATAATTCTTCAGTTTGCAAGTTCAGTATTCAAGAGACTGTTGAACTCTTGGGGACAATTTTTTAGTACCACTGTGGTGACATTTTAAGCATCATGTTTAATCAGCCATGTTATTAGAAGTATATTTTATCAACAATAGATATATTACTATGCTTTTCCCATTAGAAAAAAAAGTTTTGTATTAAAACAGCTAAAATTAGACACTAAACATAAAAGCAATATTATGTATAAGTAAATTACCTACCTAGTTCCTTGTTGCAATCTTATACTCACAATCATCCATTGCCAGAGGTTTATTTTAATCATCAGTCACAGTCCTTGAGTAGAATGTTCCTTTGTAATTGCAACAACTCCTCCTCCTAGTCCTAGATGAGGAATCATTCATTCTTTCGTTAGCAAGTAATCACCTGCCTTATATACTCAGGGCACTATTTTTAGGGAGGTGTAGTGGTGAACCACAGTCCTTGCTCTCAACATAGACCTTATGTCCTAGAGGAGGTGACAAGGAACAAACAAGTAAATGAAAGAATTAGATAATTTCAGGTAGTGCACAGTGCCACGGAGACAAGTAGATTAACAATAACATTGTGTTGGGTAACCTAGGGGAGCAGAGTATTTTATGTCAGGTGCTTAGGGAAGGTCTCTGGGGAGGTACATTTAATAAACTAATTAAGGAAGAGCCAGCTGTGCAAAGATCTAGGAGCAGAGTGCTTGCAAAGGGAAGAGTATTGCAGAATTCCTTCTGTGGCCTGAGTAAATTAGGTGAGGGAGAGAATGGTATGAGATGTAATGTGGTTGCAGATATAAGAGTATTTTATTCCATGTGCATTGGGTGACTGTTGGAAGGTTCCAAGTAGGAATCCAGTCTTAATTTTGAAAGGTCTGCCTAGGGACTAAGAAAACCTTTATGGAAGCTTTAGGCCAGAGAGCTAAGCTCCGTAAGCTCCCGATCGAAAATTTTTTACTATATCGATTTTTTTTCTACTTTTGACTGTTCTGACCTGGCCATAAAAAAAGGCTTTTGTCATTTTATCTTGCTTCCGCAGGTCTTTTTTCTCCCCACTGGACAAAACCATGAGAGAGTAGTTGTATTTTATAAAGTTATAAAGATAAATCTTTAATGCACTTTATCCCTTTCTAGTTGTCACAGATAAAAGTCACAGTGTTCTATTCTAAGAAGGAATTTAAATATTGGACTTGCTAGGTGTTGACTTCTCTTTTTATCTCCCAAGTGCTGGCTGTAGGAAATTTGACTTCAACTTTTACAACTTTGAAATGCTTTTTAAGAGAGTACCTCCACTGACTTTTGAAAGCTGGTCTCCACCGTAGAATTACATAGTTTTATCTTAATATCAAAAGTTGGTCTGAGGGAGCAATTTTAAATAAACATCCTAACAGTTACGTGTAAAATGTGAACATTTCACAAGGATCAATATCAAGCACTTTTAGGTTTGGAGTGGAAGTATAAATGGCAACACTCCCTAAATTTTTCTATTCTATTCTATTCTATTCTATTCTATTCTATTCTATTCTATTCTATTCTGTTCTATTCTATTCTGTTCTATTAATTTTATTTTATTTTATCTGAGTCCTGTGGCTTGCAGGATCTTAGTTCTCTGACCAGGGATTGAACCTGGGACCATGGCAGTGAAAGAGCCAAGTCCTAACCACTGGACCTCCAGGGAATTCCTAACACTCCCTAAATTTTTAAATTAATCTTTTCTGCTGATTTGCACGTTTGGAATACTTATATAAGGACAGCCGGAGACTAGAAATTGTTGCTACTTAAGACTGAAGTGCAGCCCAATTATTAAAACCTTTGGCTGAGGATTAGGTTTATATTGTTGAATTAGGAAAGACTAAAAATTCTGCTGAGGGGAAAGAAAAGTAAGTCTGGAAAGATTGTTTGAAAGCCTAAAGTTTTAAAATGTATAAAAAACTCAATGCTAGAATGATATTTCATAACTTTGGAGGAGTCTCCCTGTAGCTTCAAATCCCTTTTGGAAAGAGGCAGGGAAATGAATAAATGCTATTCCCACTCCAGTTTTGGACTGAAATTGCTATGTATAAAATGGGATCCAACCTCATTCCACGGAGACCAGGTAACCTGAATGGCAGGAAGCAAAAGTTAAAGTGTGCTAAAGTTTTTTAAAATTTTTATAATTCTGAGTTTCTGTGTCTTATATGAAAGAGCCAAGGAAGTAGAACTGCTTCTCTGGGGCATTTCACTGAAATGACTCCTGGAGCTGCCTTCTACTGCCGAAGATATCTGTGCCACCTCCCACCTCTTCTCCCAGGTGCCTGGCAGGTGGGAGAGGATATGCATGTCTGGAAGACTTTGTGACTGAAACTTTTTGACTAATACACCTTAAAAATTATGTGTCTTTGTATCATTTGGTTCAAGCCTTAGTCCATCGTTTCAGAAAATACTTTTTTGGCTTTTAATTAGACAGCTGTACCTGTTAAATAGTTCCTTATGCAACAAAACCTATATTTAATATGCAACTTTGTATTTTAGAATTTTCACAGCAGTTTTTGCCACAGAAGGAAAAGATAATAAAAAAAACTTACCAGATGTGCTGCTTATTAGCAACTTCGAAAGGTTTGCTATTGGGGGAATGTTGAAATAAATGCTAACATTTAATTTTTTCTCTCTCTATAGCATTTGTAACATATAGTGAAATGATCAACAGTGTGGTGTTTAGGAGATGTTTGGGAGTTCAACAGCAGTTCTACTTCTGACCTGCCCACTTAATTCCTGGCTCTGTGACTTTGGGCAAATTACTTAATTTTTATTTCTCATGCTTATAATAGAGATGGTGATACTTTTTTCATATTATTATTCTGATTAAACAAGATAATGTTTGAAAGCAGTTTGCATAGTTAACAGAAACCTGGCATCTGATGAAGTTTCAATAAACAGCTATTACTACTATCATGATATTCCTGTTAACAAAACAATTCTTTAGTTATAAAGTTTGGCAAATGAATCCTCCTGTCTATTCCTGGTATCCTAATTCTAAATGAGAAGTTCATCATTACATGCAGAGATTATGTAATAGCTTCCTAAGTGGTCTTTCTGCCTCTCATTTTCCTCTATTCTAGTACATCCTGTATTCCTCTGACAGATTCATCTTTAGGAAATGCCATTCATATTACCTCAGTGGCATGCCCCAGTTATTCACCAGGTTAAGTTCAGATTCTTTAGCCTGGATTCAAGTCTCTCCTTATCGCTCCTCCCGAGATGGGCAAACTATATTTATTCTATCTCTTTTTTTGTTTAAAGCTGTTTCTACCTTGTGACTGTTGCCTTAAATTCTCCACTCTATATCTTTAAGCTAGGGCAGTCTGCTGATTTCTCCTTTCTCTGGGCTTCTATTGTTACTTATTGTCTGTAATTTCAATATTATACTGAAGTGCTTCTGTATTTGCTAATTGATTCTTTTCTTTTTTTAAAATTAATAACTTATTTTATTGGCTGTGTTGGGTCTTTTTTGCTGTGCGCAGGCTTTCTTTTAGTTGCGGTGAGTGGGGGTTACACATCGTTGTGGTGCACGGGCTCCTCATTGCCGTGGCTTGTCTTGTTGTGGAGCACGGGCTCTAGGCATGTGGGCTTCAGTAGTTGCAGCACATGGGCTCAATAGCTGTGGCTCACGGGCTTAGTTGCTCCGCGGCATGTGGGATCTTCCTGGAGCAGGGATCAAACCTGTGTCCCCTGCATTGGCAGGCGGAATCTCAACCACTGCGCCACCCAGGAAGCCCTGCTAATTGATTCTTAAATCTCTCATTTCATCAAGTAAGATATAAACTCTTGGTAGGCAGGGCCAGAGTTTAATCCTTTTTTTTCCCCACTTCTTTTCTCCAAGTCCAACCTAATGTTTGTAAGAGTAGATGCTTAGTACATATTTACTGGTCACAGAGTCACCCACGCTGTGTTTGCATCATAGGATGTGACCATGTTGCTGTTGATGATGAATATCCACCCTGGTGATACTGTTTTGGAAGTTGGCTCGGGCTCTGGTGGAATGAGCTTATTTTTATCCAAAGCAGGTAAGAGATTGGGATAAATGAGTTGAAGTTAGATGACAAAGAAAACATTCAATCTGTTCATAATAACAGAAAGTTAAATAGATACAGGTGTTTCAAAAAATATTCACGTAACTTTGCATAGAGAGCATTCTCCTTGGAATCAAATGTAAGCAACTAGTTTTCTTTCCATTTTGTACATTTATTCATCATTCTCTGTCTACCCCTCACTCTTTGCTTTCTGTTGCTCCCACCAAACTCTTTTTTAACTAAATTTTTTATTAGAACATAACATAGCTGTAGTGCTCCTCTGAACATTCTTGTACTTGTCTTTTGGTGCACACATGTACATGTTTTTGTTGATAACAGTGCCAAGTGAATACTCCGTATGAGAGAATATAGAAGGAGGAGGGCTGTCCACTGCTGGAGAAGAGTCATATACTATCAGGGGCAAAGAATTATCATTGTGGTTCATGAATAAATTAATTGTAATATAGAACTATTAAGCTAAAGCTAGATCATGAAGAAGTTTCCTTTCTTTAAGAAAGTCTCTAAAAATTGTCAGTTGATAAAAGTACTGCTTGAAGGTAGCACCTGATCAAAAATCAAGAGGTATATAGTAAATGTAAACACCTGCTCATGTTCCCACCACTTGATTTCTGGTTGCTGTTGTAGCTGATTATTTCTCCCTTTGACCACTTAAGTCTCTGATTGTCAGGGTTGCTTTGGCTGGTTTGGCTGCCTCTGCAGTGTTCCCTTTCTCTTCTAATAACAGATAGCACTCTCTTTTGGTAGATTTTTTTTTTAATCATTCATGTTGTTTTTATTAATGCATTCTTTTTTAGCTAATAAACATTATTAGAGCAGTTGTAGGTGTATGTGGGTAGGTTTTTATAAAGATTACAGGTAGACATATACTGAATTAAACTTAAAGCTTTTGGTTTTTGACCTAATGTCATCATCACAAACATAATCCAGCTTATACTGGGTCAGAAAATTCATTTTGGGCTCCTTACATCTTTTGTTGGACTCTTTTCTGTGCATAGTTAAAGGCAGCCATTTCTTCACAATCTGTGACAGATTCCTAAATGCATTTGACAAAGTGAATTTCTAAAAATTTGTGACAGGAGGAATGTCCATATTTCTAATACCTACAGTGTTGGAGGATTGTCATGGCATGAATCATCCCAAACTATGAGTGATCAAGAAATTATTGCTATTTACCTTTAGGATGGATTTTTTTTCTCCATAATTTTCTTTTCTAAGTGTTTAGCTTATGCTACTATTAACATTAATTTTTATCCCTTGAGAACATGATGACTTACAGCTGGCCTTACATTTTAAAGAGACATGCTGCAACTTAAACTCTTCATTTTAACTATAGACTGATAGATCTGAGACAGCCTCCAGATAGTATCAAATCACCTCTTGTAGAGGTGGGTAGAAAATTAATTGCCATAAGTTAAAATGTAGTAGTTTTCTGTGAAACTGCAGTATTACTATGATAAATAGTTTGGAAGTTTTTCAGACACACACAAAAATACAAGTATCTTTTAAGTATCTGAAAGGCCTAACCTCATCCATAACAAAAGACATGCAAATTAAAACTACAGTGATAAACTATATGCAATTTTTAGATTGACACAGATAAAAAGTTTGATAACTCTTTGTTGGAGAGAATATGGAGAAATAGGCACTCTAATACATTGTTGGTTGAGTGTAAATTGGCATCATTGTTTTTTCGAGGACAATTTGGTAATCATTCTCAAAACAAAAAAATTCACATATCCCTTGAGTCAGCAATTCCATTTTTAGGATTTTATCTTGTAGGTACACAGGCTCATGTGTACAAAGACTTAAGCAAAATAATTTTCATTGCAATATTGTTTGTTATAGCATAAGACTAGAAACAAGTTAAATGTTCATTGGTAGGTGACTGGTTAAATAAACTGTGAGGCATACCCATACAGTGGAACATAATAGCTATTTAAAAAAATGCAAAGATCATTAATTACTGAAATAGCATTGGTAAATAAGAAGGAAGGTACAGGACAGTATATATGATAGGTCACAACGTGTGTGAAAAACACAGAAAGAGATACTTGCACACTGGTACTATAGGCACTGACTCTCTTGGGAAGGGTAAATAACTATGGTGATATGGTTGCCTCTGAAGAAGGAGGTTGATTGAGGATTTGGGATAGGATAGAGACTTTTGTAACCTTGAACTACTTGAATTATTTTTTCATATTCATGTAATATCTTTGCAAAATAAAATTTTGACATTCTTTATGAACTGATTAATATTATGTAATGTCATAATTTTTTTAAATTAAGTTGGATCACGAGGACGAGTCATAAGTTTTGAAATTCGAAAAGACCACCATGAACTGGCTAAGAAGAATTACAAACGCTGGTGTGCTTCATGGAAAATGAGTCATGTAGAAGAGTGGCCAGACAATGTGGATTTTATTCATAAGGATATTTTAGGAGCAACTGAAGACATAAAATCTTTAACATTTGATGCGGTAAGTTTTCTAAAGTGAGTCCTGTGATACTACCTAATACTGAGTACAAAGAAAACAGGGACCACACTTCTTTTGTATGGAAAAGGGTCTTCCTTCATTATTTGCCCGATTTCTCTAAGAGTGGGAGGAATGTTTTCCTTTAATATCAGGGTGGGGTTTAGAACAGAGAGATGTACTGAATTAGGGGCCAAAGTTGTTAATAAATGTGGGGTAATGATGAAATACTAGGAGGAGCAGTTGAGCATCACGGACCTCAACATGTCAAGGAGGAAGGAATGATAATTTGGAAGCAGCATTTGGAGCATACTGTGCCCCGCACCTGACCTTATGTTGTGAGATTTGGGGGAATAAATACCCTCCATTTCTGAGGGAAGAGGCATCTTTAGACAGTTAAAGTCAGGATATAGAGGAGCATTAATTAAAGATGTTGAGGATTAAGACATATTTATTGTGAACAAAGCTCCAGAAATTGGAGTGGAGGGATTTGTGAGGAGGTGGAGAAGTGGGAGGTTAAGTTAAGGGAGGAGAAGCAGTGTGTATCAAGATAGAAGGATAGATGATAAGAAAATGCCATTTTAAGCTGTGACCAGTGATGGTGGAGATGTGGGACATAGTGGTATTAGTTGACCTCAGAGTTTCAGAATTCTAGTGTAAGTTGCCTTATCCTTGATGATGTCATTATCAGTTCATAGTTTGACACTGTGGACTGAGGTCTGGGTAAGGAGTCTTCTTTGATTTTCTTAATTGGCTATTGGAAGATTAGATTATTTTAGGACCTTTATAAGAGAAACTAGGTGAAAAATGAAGTAAAGTTCAAAGAAGTGATTTTTATCAGGACTGGTTCCTATCTCTAATATAACGAAAGCCAGTAGTTACAGTGGCACAGCTTCCTGGACACAAGGACCACAGTTTTTTGTTTTATTTTTTTCTCATCCTTGTTTGGCTTGCATATTATAGCTCAATAAGGGTAGAAAGAAGACTTGTTCTATATAGGCTGTCCATAGGAATGTCACAGATACCCGGGAGGTTAACTGGCCATCAGAATTTTGCTTGATGAGCATGAAACACAACAAAAGATTTTAACAATATTGCTACAACTTTGTAGAAACGTGCTGAAGCATCCATCCCTGATTGAAAGGAAAGAATACTCCTAGCTTTATTGAATTGAATCTCTCTTGAATAATAGTGTCAGATGAATACTCAGAGAGCATATAGAAGGAGGAGAACTGTCAGCTGCTGGGGAAGAGTCATATACTATTGGGGCAAAGAATTATAGTTGTTCATAAGTAAATTACCCATAATATAGAATTATTAAGTTGAAGCTAGATCATGAAGAATTTTCCTTTCTTTAAGAAAGTCTTTTTTAGTTTTGCAAGGAACCTCCATACTGTTCTCCATTGTGGCTGTATCAATTTACATTCCCACCAGCAGTGCAAGAGCATTCCCTTTTCTCCACACCCTCTCCAGCATTTACTGTTTGTAGATTTTCTGATGATTCCCATGCTAACTGGTGTGAGGTGATACCTCATTGTCGTTTTGATTTGCATTTCTCTAATAATTAGTGATGTTGAGCAGCTTTTCATGTGCCTCTTGGCCATCCGTATGTCTTCTTTGGAGAAATGCCTATTTAGGTCTTCTGACCCTACTGGGCATATACCCAGAGAACACCATAATTCAAAAAGACACATGCACTCCAATGTTCATTGCAGCACTATTTACAATAGCCAGGACATGGAAGCAACCTAAATGTCCATCAACAGATGAATGGGTAAAGAAGATGTGGTACATATACAATGGAATATTACTCAGCTGTAACAAGCAATGAAACTGGGACATTTTTAGAGACACGGATGGACCTAGAAATTGTCATACAGAGTGAAGTGAGTCAGAAAGAGAAAAACAAATATCGTATATTAACACATATATGTGGAATATAGAAAAATGGTACAAATCAACCGGTTTGCAAGGCAGAAATAGACACACAGATGTAGAGAACAAACATATGGACAGCAAGTGGGGAAAGCGGGGAGGGTTGGGGGTGGAATGAATTGGGAGATTGGGATACCAAATTGTACACTCTAAATATATGCAGTTTATTGTAAAAAATAAAAAATAAAAAAAATTAATTTAAAAAAAGTCTCTAAAAATTGTCAGTTGATAAAAATACTGTTTGAAGGTAGCACTTGACCAAAAATCAAGAGATGGATAGTAAACATCTTGGGGGAGGAGGTATTTATTTATTTTATTGAAGTATAGTTGATTTACTATTTTCTGTGTTATTTTCTGGTGTACAGCAAAGTGATTCAGTTGTACATATATACATATTCTTTTTCATATTATTTTCCATTATGGTTTATTACAGGATATTGAATATAGTTCCCTGTGCTATATAGTAGGATCTTGTTTATCTATTGATATTTTATATATATAGTAGTTTGTATTGCTAATCTCAAACTCCTACTTTATCCCTTCCCCACCCCATTTCCCCTTCAGTAACCATAAGTTTGTTTTCTGTGTCTGTAAGTCTGTTTCTGTTTCATAAATAAGTTCATTTCTGTCATATTTTAGATTCCACATGTAGGTGATATCATACGGTATTTGTCTTTCTCTTTCTGACTTACCTTACTTCACTTAGTATAATAATCTCTAGGTCCCTCCATGTTGCTGCAAATGGCATTGTTTCATTCTTTGTTTATGGCTGAGTAATACTCCATTGTATATATGTACCACATCTCCTTTATCCATTCCTCTGTCGATGGACATTTAGGTTGCTTCCGTGTCTTGGCTATTGTAAATAGTGCTGTTGTGAATATTCGGGTGCATGTATCTTTTTGAATTAGAGTTTTCTCTGGATGAATGCCCAGGAGTGGGATTGCTGAGGCATCTGGTAGTTCTGTTTTTAGTTTTTTAAGGAACCTCCATACTAGTAAACATGAATTTCTATTCATGTTCCCACTACTTGACTTCTGGTGATTGTTATCCTAGTTGATTATTGCTTCCTTGACTACTTAATTCCTCTCCTAGCTGCCATCTCACCTCCTGGGCTTTCACACTTCCAATTCCTTCTCCTCATCTTTAGACTAATCTAGTTCTCATAGTATCACTTTCCTCCTGAGAAATCAATTAGGAGCTTCTCATTCAAAGATTTATGGTGTCCTTCAGAATCTGATCTCAACCTTCCTTTCCTGCCATCTCAAATGAGAGTAGATGAATAAAAAAAGTGTTAAAGCACAGACAGAGAACAAAACAAGACAAAATGGCTTATAAAAGATTTCTAACAAATTTTAACAAATTTTGTAAATAGCCTAACTACCAAAAGAGGAATGGACATGATGGAATACTAACAATGGTATTATTTAACATAGTGAAATAAATGTACTATATCTACATCAATAAAGCTCCCCTGAGAAAACCATAATTCAAAAAGACACGTGTACCCCAGTGTTCACTGCAGCACAATTTACAATAGCCAGGATATGGAAACAACTTAAATGTCCATTGACAGATGAATGGAGAAAGAAGATGTGGCACATATATACAATGGAATATTACTCAGTCATAAAAAGGAATGAAATTGGGTCATTTGTAGAGATGTGGATGGACCTAGAGTCTGTCATACAGAATGAAGTGAGTCGGAAAAACAAATATCGTATGTTAATGCATATACGTGGAATCTAGAAAAATAGTACAGATGAACCTATTTCTGGGGCAGGAATAGAGACACAGTTATAGAGAACAGACCTGTGAACATGGCGGCGGTGGGGGGGGGTTAAATTGGGAGATTAGGTTTGACATAAATATACTACCATGTGTAAAATAGCTAGTGAGAACCCGTGGTATGGCACAGGGAGCTCAGCTCAGTGCTCTGTGATGACCTAGATGGGCTGGATGGAGGGGGTGGGAGGGAGGTCCAAGAGGGAGGGAATATATGTATACATATAGCTGATTCACTTCATTGTACAGCAGAAACTAACACAACATTATAAAGCAATTATACTCCAATAAAAAATAATAGGGACTTCCCTGGTGGTCCAGTGGTTAAGAATCAGCCTTCCAATGCAGGAGACACAGGTTCGATTCCCTGGTCCAGGGAACTAAGATCCCATGTGCTGTGGGGCAACTAAGCCCATGCACTCTCGAGTCCATGTGCCACAACTAGAGAGCCTGCACACTGCAACTACTGAGCCCACACGTGCTAGAGCCCGCATGCCACAACTAGAGGGAAGCCCACGTGCCGCAGTGAATATACCCCTGTGCTGCAACTAAGACCTAACACAGCCAAATAAATAAATAATTTAAAATAAATAAATCTCAAAGACATAATACTCAGTGAAAAACGAATTATGCAAGAATATTCATGGAATGGCCATATATATAAAATTTTAAACACAGTACCATGTGTTGTTTGTAGCTATATACATATGTTGTAAAACCATAAAATTACTTGGGAACATTTCCAACTTCAGGACAATGATTATCTCTGAGGAGAGAAAAGGAGGGTGTGAATAGAGGGAAGTAAGTTTTGGAGTTTATTCAGCCTGGTTCACTCAGGCTCCATAATAGCCAGTATGATCTTGGGTAAATTTCTTAATCTTTCTGTCCCTCGGTCACCTCATGTGTTAAACAGGACTAGTAATTATTAATAATAATACCTACTTCATAGTGTTGTTGAGGATTAAATGAGGTGTTTATGTAAAATGCATGCTATATAGTAAGCATTCAATTAATATTAGCTATGATTTTCATCATTATGAGTTTTCTCCTTTTCCCTTTTCTCCATCTGTTTAAATTCCACTCTTCAAAGCTTAGATCAAATGTTGTCTCCTCCATGGAATATACCTTAATCACCTACATGGAGGATTATCGTCTTCCTCTGAGTTACTGAACCACTTTCTTTAGTCAGCAAACATCTGTGAGAGACCTGCTGTGTGCCGTGTACTATGCTAAGACAAAAATAAATTATACATTTAAAGGAGCTTTCAATCTAAAAGAAGAGATAGACATACAAACATTTATTAGAAAGACTCAGAAGCATGAAACACTGTGGCTGTAAAACTGGGTCTAATGAGATGAAGCTGCAGATACAGTCATGCAGGACTAGGTAATGAAGAACACTTGTGTGTATATCAAGCTGGGGCATGTAGACATTATCTTGTATAATTGGAAACTGCTGATGAGTTCTTAAGTAGGCGAGGAGAAGGTCCAGATTCCTGTTTCAGAATAATTCTGGTGGAAGAATGGAATTTACGTAGTCTATGTAGAAAGCTATTGTAATGTTTCAGTAAGATACGAGAAGGTCCTGACAAAGCATTAGCAGTAGGATGAATTTGAGAAATACTAAGACGTTGATTTGTAGGACTGGATAATTTTAATCCAAACAAGATCAAAACCCCACAGATTCTCAAGAGAATTCGAGTTAAAGAAAATAATGACTCTGAATTTCTGATTTGAGGGGCTAATGAATGGTAATGTTGTTAGCTGAGCATAGTGCTTTGGATTGGCAAGCTTCTTGGTAGTCTGATTTTTGGTCCTTGTTGATAATATAATAAAACTGCAGTCAAAGAAACCCATTTATGTCCACAATGTTGGCCCTTTGATAAATCATTGAAATCTTTACTTAGATATCTAATAGGTGTCTTAAACTTGTGTCCAAATCTGAATTCTCAAATTTTCTCCCCAAGCTTGTTCTTCCCATTGTCTTAATCAGCTTCCTCAATAGTAAATGACATCTCTATTCTTTCAGTAGCTTAGGCTAAAAACATTAGATTCATCCTCACTTCTTTCTCTCACATCCCAGAGCCAATTTGAATTCTAATTGGCTCTGTGTTGTCATCACGTCCGATGCTATTTGCTATTGCAAGTTGCTGTCATCTTTCCTTGCCCAGGTCAGCATGTACTAAATGCCACTGAATTGTACACTTGAAATGGGAAATTATCACACTCAAAAAAGTTTAAAAAGTCAGGTCATGTCTAAAATTCTCCGGTGGCTTTTCTCTTCCTGAGTAAAGTTAAAGTGTGTAAGATTCTGCATAATCTGTCCCTCCCCCATTCCCACCACATCCCCACCATCTGAACACTCCTCTTACCACTTTCCCCCTTTTGTCTCCACTGCAGCGACAGTGGCCTTCTCAGACACACCAAGTGTCCTACAGCCTCAGAGCATTTGTATTTGCTGTTCTCCCCATCTGGAGCACACTTCCCCCCTAAATTTCCACAGGGTAAGCGTAATCATTTTCTTTAGGTCTCTTCACTGACCAGCCTGTGTATAAAATAGCACTTCCTTCCCCTGCCTGTCACTCTATCCTTCATATTCTCCTTTATAATCCTGTAATTCTTCATGTCACTCATTACCCTCTGAATTACATATTTACTGGATTTTTATTTAATGTCTATCCCTTAATTAGAATATAAGTTCCTATGAAACAAAATAGAATATAAGCTCCCATTATATTTTTACCTCTTAGCAAAATACTAGGCACATGGTAGATGCTCAATAAATATTTTGTGAATAAATTGATAATGATGACCCATCATTACTGTTTTTTTTTAAACACAAACAATAATTTCTAATTTAGTAAAGATAATGATGTGCCAATTAGATTAGCTTTCTGGAGTTATCTATCAGTAGGTCACTTTATTTTCTATTTTGACTGTATTTTTGTTTTCAATGAATTTTTTAAAATTTCATTTACTCATTGTATTCATTTGACATCTTTTGAGTACAGCCCTGTATTCTGCAACTGAATAAAGAGTAAAGAAATAAGGGACATGGTTCTTGGCACTTTAGAATCTTTAAAATTAATATTCAGAACTTTTGAACATAAAAATACATATTTGAGATAATATGAATTTCTGTTGCCAAAAGCTGAACTAAAGCATTGAAACTTTACATATACAGTCGACCTTTGAACAACATGGTGTTTAGGGGCACCGATCCTACGTGCAGTCAGAAATCTGAGTATAAATTATAGTCAGCCCTCCCTATGCATGGTTCTAACATATCCAGGGTTCCACATTTTCAGATTAAACCATCCGCAGATTGTGTAGTATCGTAGTGTTTCCTATTGAAAAAAATCCTTGTGGAAGTGGACCTACGCAGTTCAAACCCATGTTGTTTAAGGGGCAACTGTGTGTGTGTGTGTGTGTGTGTGTGTGTGTATAAAATATAGTTAAAGATGCATGTATTATCAATATTGCCAAGTATGAGACATGCCATTACAATTTTTATGTAGTTGAGTACTGTTACAAATTGTATAATTATAAATATGCTTTTCTGAGAGGAGTAAAATGACAGTCATTAGTACTATATTCTAAAAAATGAAATACTTTAACTGGGTAATTGCTTCCCCAAAGTGTATCATTTCACCACAAAAAGAAAACACATGGCTTATTTAAACAAAATTCAGTCTGATTCTCTTTCCTCCACCACAGGTAGCTTTGGATATGTTGAATCCTCAAGTTGCTTTGCCTGTTTTATACCCAAATCTTAAACAGGGTGGTGTATGTGCTGTGTATCTAGCAAAGTGAGTAATGTGACTGTTCTTTGTAATGTTATTTTAAACACACTTTTATTTTGTTTTAAGTACTAGGCTAAAGTGTTCATTTTGTAACTGACTTAGGTGTGTGTGTTATCTCATAAAACTTTTGTGAAACAGCATGTCCCAAATTCAGTTATATTGCTATTTAAATCATCTTTTACATAAATGGTAATATAAGATGCCCATTTCTTCTAATAATATAGAAGAAAAGTTTTTAAAAGTGTAATGTGAACAACCATGTTATAGCCTCTATATTTTTTTATTTAGTATTCTCTTCTTAAGTGCCCTAACCTGCATTTTTACTTTTTCCTCCCTCTTGATTTAAGCATAACATTTAAATTGGGGTAACAGGTATAGTGAACTTAAAAATAAAGTTACTGTTGTAGTAGAAATTTAAAATATATTTTTCACTTTTTTGAAAGCATCACACAGGTTATTGAACTTTTAGATGGAATTCGCATCTGTGAACTTGCCCTCTCATGTGAAAAGATAAGTGAAGTTATTGTCAGAGATTGGTTGGTTTGCCTTGCAGAACAGAAAAATGGAATTTTAGCTCAAAAAGTGGAACCTAAAATCAACACAGATTTACAATTACATTCTCAAAAGAAAATTAGAATTGAAGGTGAGATCTTTCAAGATGACGACCATGGTGAGCTTCAGTTTTATTTTATGCGTATGTTTGCAATAATAAATACATTCCTGAGTGTATTGGGCAATACATTATAAAAATATTTCAGGGATTTATTTTTTTTTCCTATAGAAATTGAAATGTGGTATTTATTCTGTTAAATAAAATCTCTAAGAGAGAATCATGACTTTTCCTGCCTTTTATGTAAAACTCTGATACCTTTGAAGAATTGAACTTCTTATAATATTCATATTTTACTTGTGACAGGGAGGTTGGCTTATGAAATACTTTAAATATACTAAAGAATGGTTTAAATTTAGATCAGTGATTATCACTGAAGAGAAAGAATTTAATAGTACCTGATATGCAAATAGCTAATAGTCCAAAAAGCAATTTCTAGGATGTTGCTGAAACTTTTTAAAGAACTAAATTTAGGTCCTTGTTTTATGTACACATTATTTGGGCCATAAACAAGTTTCCAGATATCTGTTGATTTATGATATGGGCTTATCCATTTATAAAACCATATATAACTTTATCATGTAATTCTTGACAAGTTGTTTCTGTAAGGTAACTGTCAGAATAGTTCCAAAACAAATGCTAAAAAAAAAAAAAAAAATCTGAGAGAAAAGCTTACAGGAAAGGGACAGTGATTTGTTTTTTAACAGTTTTGGGAACAAATTATAAAATATTTTATGTCGCTTACAATACATTTTATTTTATTTCTATAACAGAAGAATCACATTCTGATTTTCCCTATGGATCATTTCCCTATATTGCTAGACCTATACACTGGCAAATTGGTCATACAGGTGAGTAATTTTTTCAGGCTATATTATATGGTATTTTCTTCTCATTATTGCAATGACCTTACCTTTTTCTCCCCTCAAATTAGCTTTTCTTGTGAAGTTGAGGAAGTGCAAACCACAACTTAACTGAGTACCTCAGATCACAAGTGATTTGAAGACTTGAAGAAAAGTATCAAAATAGAACTTTATATTATTACTACTTTCACAGATTGGTATTTTTAGCTACTACGATTTGTGTAACTTTTACATGTAATTTTGAAAAGTAACAAATACTAGAGAAAGATGTGTATCATTTCAAAACTGCTTAAATGTCCCATTTTGACACTTGTCTTGCAGTTAGTTTGACATTTTGTAGTAAATGATTCCAAGTTAGTTTAGTAGAGCCATCTCATTCTTCACTTCCTGTAAACCACTCCATAGATTTGTCTTTCTTCATGAAATTAGTTTTCTTTTCTTTGTTTGATTGATGGTCATTGGCTACCAAAATAAAATATGCATTTTAAGATAAATTTTATGTATCTATGTATTTTAAATACATATTTTAATGGCTTGTATGTGTCTTAAAAAATAACAAATCTGGACTATAGTAAATAATGGGGGAAAACTGATAAGAATGATATAGCTATCTTAAAAATTGTAACAAAAGATGTAGCAACTCTTGAATCTCTTTTATCTTTCTCAGAATCATTTTAACATTTTGAAAGAACATCAGAATTATTCTCTTGTTATATAAATCAAATATATGGGGAGTTCCCTGGTGGTCCAGTTGTTAGGACTCAGTGCTTTCACTGCCGTGACCCAGGTTCAATCCCTGGTCAGGGAACTAAGATCCCCCAAGCTGCGTGGCACAACCACAAAAAAATGTTTGGAGAGATGCACTTTATAAATATAAATTAATTAGGACTAGGGCTTATTATTATTCATAGGCACCATGAATAATGTTATTTAGCATTTATCATGTGCTTTACATTGTGTTAAGAACTTTATAATATGTTTTCATTTAATATGTGTAGCTCATCCTTAAAGATATCCATATTTTACAGATAAACATAAGCTTAGAATTATTATTTACATATAGATGTTTTATACGTTTTGAAGTAGTAGTGCCTGGGAGGATAAATGCTACTTATCCCTTAGGCTAGAACTACTTAAAATAATATATATATTCTAAATAACATTTTACATATTTTTCATTCTGTGGGAAAATTTAGTCTAAAATCTCTGCCTTTTTAGACTTTACAGCCTAGAGATAGACAGACATTAAATAATCACACAAATATAAAACTAAAACTGTTATAAATACTTCATAGAAGTACAGAGTATAATAGAGGCTTTGCTCTGGTCAAGTAATTACCTGTGCAAGTGTCAATTGAGCTGAGACCTGAAGAATAGATAAGAGTTAACTACAGCAGGGAAAAAGAGAACAAAAAAAGGCCAGTGATGGGGCTGACTGAAAGAGACTGGAAAGGTAGGTAGGGGTCAGGCCATGCAGGTTCTTGTAGACCTATCTATCCTAAGAAAAACAGGGTGATATGGAAGGATTTAATGAAGTAAGGAGTAACATGCTTAGATCTGTGTTTTGGAAAAAAATCACTCTGGTTGCATTTGGAGAACTGATTGAATCATAAGCAGAGTAGTCTTCTGGTACCATTTCTGAATGGTAAGTATCTGAACACTCATACAATAATAATGGCTTTAAAGTTTTCATAACATTTCCAGATATACAGAAGCTCTGATGTACATTTTTAAATTCCACCATAGCATACTCCCCTTTATTCTGCCCTTCCATTTAACTACTAGTGAAATTATGTCCTTCATTTATGTTTTGAATGCAGGCCCTAATTGTACTTCTTGGAGAAGGGGCTGGCTTAAGAGCAAAGAAAAGTTGTGCCTTCTCCTGCTTCATGTAGAATAGTTTCTGTTCAGTACACCATGCTCAATAGATGTTGAATTGAACAAGACCTAACGGTGTCCATTCTAATACTGAGTTGAAAACCAAACCAGATAAGCAAATAAACGTTTATTTATATAGTTAATCAAAGTCTAGCCTAAGCCCTTTATCCATCTCTCCATTGAACACGAAGTATGTTTATAATCTGGCTTGTGGGACAGATGCCTTCTTCTAAAGTTAGCTTTCTGTGTTCATATCTGGCTCTCATTTGCCATAATATAAACTCCTAGAGATTTGTGACTAATTCACAGCTGTCTTCCCAGTAACTTCCAGAGGCCCTGACTTTTCCACCCAGTAAATGGTCAGTAAAAGTTTGCTGATGGCTTGAAGCCTACACTGGATCAGGTGTTATTTCATCTGTTGACTTGGTTGTTCTAGGGGGAAATTTAAGTGTATATCTCATGGATTATGGAAGACTTTGAATTTGAACTTTATACTTCAGAGTCAGTAGGAACTTCTGAAGTTCCCATGGTCATTTAAAAGCAGATATTTTCTAAAAGTCTGTTAGTGGTGTCTGAATATTTAAAGGAAGGAAAAAGCTATTAAATCAGAAATTTCATAGTAATACATAGTATACAACTATGGGGTGATTTGTATTAATATACAACTATGAGGGGTAGAAAAGAGGCAAGTGTAAAAAAATACTATGAAGGAAGAACCAGATAAGCTGGTGGTTCACTGGATATAGAGGGAGAGAAGCTATATATATATTCAGACTTTCATCTACTGTTCGGAAGCCTGTTCCCTTATTTCTCTGGGCAAAACAGGAGTCAACCCAGCTCATAAATAACTTCCTTGGAACAGCCTTCACTAAGTCTCTAACCCTACAGAATTAATTCTGAAATCTTTTGTGCTCATTAATGTTGATCATATAATTAGCATTGCCTTTATCACGTCATTAATTTATAAGTCCTGATTATGCATTCATTAAGGATTTTAAATTGGGATGACTAGAACAGTGGTAATGACAAAAGTAAATAAGAAAGTTCAGAGAAGAGTTTATTTTTTGAGGAAAAATCATTTGGTTTTAGATTATATAACAGTTGGAATGTCTCGTGCCTGCCTACATGACCCAGGACTAAGGTTTGGTATATTGCTTTTATCCCTTGGCTTCACTCTTAAATCTGGGGAGTCCTCAGATAATACATAATAACAGGTACCCATGTTTCAGATATACTAGCATAGGTGTCATAAGGCTTAAGATAGCATAAGGAAAAGAGAAAATGTAGTTTAGTTAGTATAAAAATGTTCAGTCTATTCAGATAGAACTGGGGTCCCATCTTGCTGTTTTCATTGTTGCAGTTTTACTTTGCAGCTGTGACTTTTCTGAGTTTGTTCCTTCATCAGTAAAATGAATGTCATAGTGCCACTTCAGGATTTCTTGGGGGGTCAGGTGTTAAATGAGACTACCTTTTATAAGGTAGCTAGCACATGATTGGTGATTGTGATGCATGTAAATTTGTAAAGAATGCCTCATCTATCTCCCACAACCTTATCAAAATCAACTATTTTATTCTTAATAAATGCCATAAACAAGTTTATGTAAACCTTGTTCATTGAATATGTTGTTTTGAGAAGAAAAATTTAAGGCAGAAAAACATGTTTTTAACCTGAAAAACAAGAAGTTACTTGCGTTTGAAAGAAGGATGGAAGCATTGATACAGCTATTGCTAAGTTTTACCATAAAAGCCTAGAGCAGAGCATCAGCTCTTTGTGTCTCTCCTGGAGAATGAATTGAGTTGCTGCAACCACAAACCTTAGGTGATTCCAAGCACCTTATGTGAACTGGAGGAAGAAAATTTTGCTGGTAGAGGCCACTACTGGGCATCAAAACAGCTACTGAGGCAGTAAGAGACAGACCACCATTCCTGATAATATCATGTTTCCCTTAAGCCTCTCCACCCCCAGTTAGCCCACTGCCTTGTTAAGCCTGTTGAGGGAAAATGAATGTAAATGTTTATTGGTCAAGTGTATATATAACTAATAATTTTTCTTTGTATTGCCTACCCAATGTTATCCTGAAACAATAGGGTTTACATTTAACCTGAATTCCTACTAAGAACAAAACACAAATGAGTAAATACTTATTTCTTCCTGTATGGGACGTATGTATCCTAAACCAGTGTGTCAGGGCTTTCATTCAGGGACAGGATGAAAGCACAGTTCCATTTACAACTGCCCTAAATCAAGTGCCCCACTTTTCATCCAAAATCCCTCAAAGACCTGCTTTTCTTTTTTTTCTTCTTGAAGCAAACCTACTGGCAGAACCCCTTACTCCATGGGTGTGCTCTGATTTCCTGTTGAAATATCAAAGCCTAAACGTAGGGTGTGACTACTCGATATCTAAGGGGCTAGTTTGAATAAGTGGAAGTGCTTCTGTTCTGCTTTCTTTAAATATTTGTTCAAATTATGGTTGGAATTCTCTCTCAGTTCACTCCATACAACCTCTCATCAGGGACTTCGTTCTTAACGCTTTCACCAATTCCTTAGTCCTTAGCAATCTGCTAGACTTCTGTGGCAGCTTATTTTCACCACCAAAGGCAGGATCTCATCAAAGGGGGCAGTAGAGCATTATAGGAATTCAGGCTGTAGTAGAGTCAGACCTGGGTTCAAGTGTCACTCTGTCACCTTGGGCAAATTATTTAACCTCTCAGCTTCTGTTTCTTTATCTACAAAGTGGTGGTACTAGTATTTACTTTAGGGTTGGCTGTGAATATTAAGTGAGGTTATGAATGTAAAATGCTTAACACATTGCATGGAACATTTTAAACATCTAGTAAATCTTATCTATTTTGAGGATCAAAGAGTGTAGGCAAAAGGAGCTAGGGGAGAGGGGAGGGATACTAAAAGTCAACTCTTATAATTTAGCCTATGGTAGACCCTACTTACTTTCAAATATGAGTGAACAAATAAAAGTTACACTTGGAGGTGTTACATGGGAAGAGACTATACTGTCAGTCAGACTATACTGAGTGATTACTATGGCCAGGGAATGGAACAACGACAGGCATGACCCCTACCTTCAAGAGTCTTAAGAGTCTAGTGTCTCTGTAAAACTTCAGTAGCCACTGCTAATCTAATAAGAATAGGTGAAATTCTGAAATAATGTGGGTCTCATTATAGAATTAGAACCATAAGAAATCTGCCAGTCCTATCTTCAGATGGGTGAATATCTGGGACAAAGGCTTTATAAGAAGTAAAATGGATCACTGCTGGTAGAATATTATTCTGGTTCTGTTTCAGTTTGAGAAATGTCAGAGAAATACTCAACCTTATAATTTAAATGAAAATTAGGGTATGGTTGACTAAAAGTATTTCCAGTTCCTATGATTATTTTCAAATTGATATAAAATACCATTGTTCAAAACCACTTAAATCCCAAAAAAAGGAAATATGCAAATAAAGTGTGGTACTTATGTCATGACTAAAAATCAGGTTTTCAAAGACTAAATAATGACATGTGGAAATGCTTTATGATAGGTGGGAAAAAAGCAAGCATAGATACAGTATGGTTCTATTTTTTAAAATAGAAAATAGAAATAGAAAAGTGTATAGTATTACAAAGCTATAGTAGTCAAAACAGTATGGTATTGACATATAAGCAGACACATAGATCAATGGAACAGAATGGAGAGCTCAGAAATAAACCCATACATATGGTTAATTTATGACAAAGAAGCCAAAAATATATTGGGAAAAGACAGTCTCTTCAATAAATGGGGTTGGAAAAACTGGACAGCCACATGTAAAAGAATGAAACTGGACCACTATCTTACACCATATACAGAAATCAATTCAAAATGGATTAAAGATTTGAATGTAAGGCCTGAAGCCACAAAACTCCTAGAAGAAACAGAGGGTAAGGTCCTTGACATTGGTCTTGGCAATTGTTTTTTGGGTTTCACACCAAAAGCAAAAGCAACAAAAGCAAAAATAAACAGTGGGACTACATCAAGCTAAAAAGCTTCTATACAGTATAGGAAACCCATCAACAAAATGAAAAGGCAACCTACTGAATGGGAGAAAATATTTGCAAATCATATATCTGAGAAGGGGCTAATATCCAAACTATATAAAGAATTCATACAATTCAATAGAAAAAAAAACAATTAAAAATGGGCAGAGGAAATGAATAGGCATTTTTCCAAAGAATACATACAAATGGCCAACAGGTATGTGAAAAGGTGTTCATCACTGATTAGCAGGGAAATGCAAATTAAAACCACAATGAGATATCTCCCACCTGTTAGAATGGCTATTAATGAGAAATAACAAGTGTTGGTGAGGATGTGGAAAAAAGGGAACCACTTATGCACTGTTGGATACAGCCACTATGGAAAACAGTATGGCAGTTCCTCAAAAAATTAAAAATAGAACTACTATATGATCCAGAAATTCCACTTCTGGGTATTATCTGAAGGAAACAAAAATCACTATCTTGAAAAGACACCTGCACGTCCATGTTCATTACAGCATTATTTGCAATAGTCAAGACATGGAATGGAAACAACCTAAGTGTCCATCGATAGATGAATGGATAAAGAAAATAAAGAAAATGTTTCCTTCTTAAAAAGGAAATCCTGCCACTTGTGACAACATGGATGGACCTTGAGGGCATTGTGTTAAATGAAATAAGTGAGATAAAGGTAAATGCTGTGTGATCTCACTTATATGTGAAATCTAAAAAAAGCTGAACTCATAGATACACCACCAAACAGTGTTACCAGAAAAGGCAGAGAGGGGGGGAGTGGGTGAAGGTAGTGGATACTACAGACTTCCAGTAATAAGATAAATAAGTTCTGGGGATATAATCTACACCATGGTGACTATAGTTAACAAGATTATATATTTAGAATAGTTGGTTGTGGAGAGAGAAAGATGGTGGCAAAGTAGAAGGACGTGGAATGCATACCTCTCCACAGATGCATCAGGAATACATCAAAAGATGCAATAACTCCCACAGTAAACCAGCTGAACACCAGCAGAAGACCTAGGACACCAGAAAGCACTGCAAAGATCCTGACATAACTGGTGACCTCTGAAGTCTGGATTACTTACTTGACCAGAAGTCAAGTTGGAGACTCTGGGGAGGGAGCACCAAATCCAGGCCCCTAGGCCACTAGAGAGTCCTCAGCCACAGGGAAGATTAACTGCAGAGAATTCTCACAGAGCCCTCTATCAAAGTCTATCATCCGGCTTCACCCAACTGTCTGCAACTGCCAGTGCTGGATACCTTTCACCAAACTACAAACAAGACAGGAACACAAACCCACCCATCAGCACACAGACTACCTAAAGCCATATTAAGCTCACAGATACCCTAAAACACACCTCCTGACACGGCCCTGCTCATCAGAGAGAGAAGACTCAGATCCACCCACTAGCCTATTCAAGACACTGGACTAACCCCAACACAGGGGGCAGAGCGCAGAAACAAGAGGAATTACTACTAGGCATCATAGGGAAAGGAGACAGCAAATACTATAAAATAGACAAAATGAGAAAACAAACACCTTGCAGGCAAAGGAGCAAAATAAAAACACACAAGACCAAATAAATGAAGAGGAACTAGGAAAATTGCCCAAAAAAGAATTCAGAGTAACGATAGTAAAGATAATCCAAAATGTCAAAAGCAAAATAGAGAAAATAGAAGGAACATTTAATAAGGACCTAGAAGAACTAAAGAGCAAACAAACAGTAATGGACAACAAAATAACTGAAATTAAAAATACTCTAGATAGTATAAACAGCAGAATAACTGAGGCAGAAGAACAAATAAGTAAGTTGGAAAATAGAATGGTGGAAATAACTGCCACAGAGCAGGAAAAGGAAAAAAATAAAAAGAATGGAAGACAGTCTCAGAGACCTTGGTGACAACATTAAGCACACCAACATTTGAATCACAGGCATCCCAGAAGAAGAAAAAAAGAAAGGGTCTGAGAAAATATTTGAAGAGGCTATAGTGGAAAACTTCCCCAACATGAGAAAGGAAATAATTGATCAAGTCCAAGAAGCACAGAGAGCCCCATACAGAATAAACCCAAGGAGAAATACACCGAGGCACATATTAATCAAACTAATGAAAATTAAACACAAAGAAAAAATATTAAAAGCAGCAAGAGAAAAGCAACAAATAACATATAAAGGAAAACCCATAAGGATAAGAGTTGATCTTTCTGCAGAAACTCTGCAGGCAAGAAGGGAGTGGCAGGATATACTGAAAGTCTTGAAAGAGAAAAAACTACAGCCAAGAATACTCTATCCAGCAAGAATCTCATTCAGATTTGACAGAGAAATCAAAAGCTTTACAAACAAGCAGAAGTTAAGAGAATTCAGCACTACCAAACCAGCCTTACAACAATTGCTAAAGGAAATTTTCCAAGTAGGAAACAAAAGAGAAGGAAAAGACTTACAAAAACAAACCCAAAACAATTAAGAAAATGGCAATCAGAACATGTGTCAATAATCACCTTAAATGTAAATGGATTAAATGCTCCAACCAAACTGGCTGAATGCATACAAAAACAAAACCCTTATACATGCTGTCTACAAGAAAACCACTTCAGACCTAGGGACACACACAGATTGAAAGTAAGGGGATGGAAAAAGATGTTCTATGCAAACGTAAGTCAAAAGAAAGCTGGAGTAGCAATACTCATATCAGACAATTAGACTTTAAAGTAAAGACTATTACAAGAGACAAAGAAGGACACCACATAATGATCAAGGGATCCATCCAAGAAGAACATATAACAATTGTAAATATCTACGCACCCAATATAGGAGCACCTCAATACATAAGGCAAATGCTAACAGCTATAACGGGAAATCGACAGTAACACAATAATAGTGGGAGACTTTAACACCCCACTTACATCAATGGACAGATCATCCAAACAGAAAATAAGGACACACAAGCTTTAAATGACACATAAGACCACCTCAACTTAATTGGTATTTATAGGACATTCCATCCAAAAACGACAGAATACACTTTCTTCTCAAGTGCACATGGAACATTCTCCAGGATAGGTCACATCTTGGGTCACAAATCAAGCCTCAGTAAATTCAAGAAAATTGAAATTGTATCAAGCATCTTCTCTGACCACAATGCCATGAGACAAGATATCAATTACAGGAAAAAAATCTGCAAAAAATACAAACACATGGAGGCTAAACAATACGCTATTAAACAACCAAGAAACCACTAAAGAAATCAAAGAGGAAATCAAAAAATATCTAGAAACAAATGACAATGAAAACACAACAACCCAAAACCTATGGGACACAGCAAAAGCAGTTCTAAGAGGGAAGTTTATAGCAATACAGTCCTATCTCAAGAAACCAGAAAAATATCGAATAAACAACCTAACCTTACACCTAAAACAATTAGAGAAAGAAGAACAAAACAATCCCAAAGTGAGCAGAAGGAAAGAAATCATAAAGATCAGATCAGAAATAAATGAAAAAGAAAGGAGGGAAACAATAGCAAAGATCAGTGAAACTAAAAGCTGGTTCTTTGAGAAGATAAACAAAATTGATAAGCCATTAGCCAGATTCATCAGGAAAAAAAGGGAGAAGATGCAAATCAACAGAATTAGACATGAAAAAGAAGTAACAACGAACACCGCAGAAATACAAAAGATCATGAGAGACTACTACAAGCAACTATATGCCAATAAATTGGATAACCTGGAAGAAATGGATAAATTCTTAGAAAAGTACAATCTTCAAAGACTGAACCAGGAAGAAATAGAAACTATGAACAGACCAATCACAAGTATGGAAATTGAGGCTGTGATTAAAAATCTCCCAACAAACAAAAGCCCAGGGCCAGATGCCTTCACAGGTGAATTCTATCAAACATTTAGAGAAGAGCTATCACCTATCCTTCTCAAACTCTTCCAAAAGATAGCAGAAGGAGGAACACTCCCAAACTCATTCTACGAGGCCACCATCACCTGGATACCAAAACCAGGCAAAGATGTCACAAAAAAAGAACATTACAGGCCAATATCACTGATGAATATAGATGCAAAAATCCTCAACAAAAACTAGCTAACAGAATCCAACAGCACATTAAAAAAGATCATACACCATGATCAGGTGGGGTTTATCCCTGGAATGCAAGGATTCTTCAATATACACAAATCAATCAGTGTGATACACCATATTAATAAATTGAAGGATAAAAACCATATGATCATCTCAATAGATGTGGAAAAAGCTTTTGACAAAATTCAACATCCATTTATGATAAAAGCTCTCCAGAAAATGGGCATAGAAGATTACCTCAACATAATAAAAGCCATATATGACAAACCAACAGCCAACATCATCCTAAGTGGTGAAAAACTGAAAGCATTCCCTCTAAGGACAGGAACAAGACAGGGGTGTCCACTCTCACCATTTTTATTCAACATAGTTTTGGAAGTTTTAGCCACAGCAATCAGAGAAGAAAATGAAATAAAAGGAATCCAAATTGGAAAAGAAGAAGTAAAATTGTCACTCTTTGCAGATGACATGATATTATATATAGAAAACCCTAACGATTCTACCAGAAAACTGCTAGCACTAATGGATGAATTTAGTAAAGTAGCAGGATACAAAATTAATGCGCAGAAATCTCTTGCATTCCCATACACTAACAACGAAAGAGCAGAAAGAGAAGTTAAGGAAACACTCCCACTGCAACAAAAAGAATAAAATACCTAGAAAAAACCTTCCTAAGGAGGCAAAAGACCTGTATGCAGAAAACTATAAGACACTGATGAAAGAAAACAAAGACGATACAAACAGATGGAGAGACATACCATGTTCTTGGATTGGAATAATCAACATTGTGAAAATGACTATCCTACACAAAGCAATTTACAGATTGAATGCAATCCCTATCAAATTACCAACAGCATTCTTCACAGAACTAGAACAAGAAATCTTACGGTTTGTATGGAAATGCAAAAGATTCCGAAAAGCCAAAGCAATCTTGAGAAGGAAGGACAGAGTTGGAGGAATTAGGCTTCCTGACTTCAAACTATACTACAAGGCCACAGTGATCAAGACAGTATTGTACTGGCACAAAAGCAGAAATGTAGATCAATGGAACAGAATAGAGAGCCCAGAGGTAGATCCACGCACATATGGGCACCTTATCTTTGACAAAGGAGGCAAGAATATACAACGGAGAAAAGATAGCCTCTTCAATAAGTGGTGCTGGGAAAATTGGACAGCTACATGGAAAAGAATGATATTAGAACACTTCCTAACACCATACACAAAAATAAACTCCAAATGGATTAAAGACCTAAATGTAAGGCCAGATACTATGAAACAGAGGTAAACATAGGCAGGACACTCTATGACATACATCAAAGCAAGATCCTTTTGAACCCACCTCCTAGAATAATGAAAATAAAATAAAAAATAAATAAATGGGACCTAATGAAACTTAAAAGCTTTTGCACAGTGAAAGAAACCATAAACAAGACAAGAAGACAACCCTCGGAATGGGAGAAAATATTTGCCAATGAAGCAATGGACAAAGGATTAATCTCCAAAATATACAAGCAGCTCATGCAGCTTAATAGTAAAAAAGTAAATAAGCCAGTCCACAAATGAGAGGAAGACCTAAATAGACATTTTCTCCACAGAAGACATGCAGATGGCTAACAAACACATGAAGAGATGCTCAACATCACTAATCATCAGAGAAATGCAAGTCAAAGCCACAATGAGGTATCACCTCACACTGGTCAGAATGGCCATCATCAAAAAATCTAGAAACAATAAATGTTGGAGAGGGTGTGGAGAAAAGGGAACCCTCCTGCACTGTTGAAATGTAAGTTGAAATGTAAGGTGAAAATGTAAGTTGGTACAGCCACTATGGAAAATGGTTTGGAGATTCCTTAAAAAACTAAAAATAGAACTACCACATGACCCAGCAATCCCACTACTGGGCATATACCCAGAGAAAACCATAATCCAAAAAGAAACATGTACCATAATGTTCATTGCAGCACTATTTACAATAGCCAGGACATGGAAGCAACCTAAATGCCCATCAGCAAATGAATGGATAAGGAAGATGTGGCACACCACTATTGGGGTTGATGCTTACCTAAGATGAACTTTGTGATTGGAATGCAAAGGGGCATCAAATGGACTCCCGATCGCATTAGGGAAGATCAGCAGTTATCAGATGGTTTGGCTGATTGGGTGGTTAAGTATTTTCCTGAGGAAGCTACTTTCAATATTGCCTTCAGAGGGGCTTAACAAACTGGCTCTAGCCTCCTAAAGTCATGGTTGCTAACTTTTGCTTTTGGTATACTGATTTTTTTTTTTCTGATCAGTTGCAGCCAACACAGATTTTGATTTTACAAATTAAAAGGGCTGGAAAATCTCCCAATTTTTTTGCCCACCAAGGCAATCTCCAAATCACTGAATGTGATCTCTACTGTAATCACGGGGTCATCTGTTTTTTAAAATGAGTGTATGGGACAAAATAAGGTTCTTTTAGGGTTTTCTTTCAAGATGCAATCTTCCACTTCTAAAAGTAAAATTCCAAGCTGAATTGAGAGCTGCTGGCAATGCCTCCTAAAGGGAAAATTCTCGTGGACTTAAAAAAAAAAAATTCTGAACTGCCCCCAAAAGATACTCAACATTTTTAATCAACTTTTTTTTTCTTTCTGACTAAGGACATTCTCAGCATTTGGAAAAGGCCATTCACTGCACCAGTTGTAATATTCAGTATAATCATTAAAAATGACAAGGATTTTAAAAGCCAGATGCCAACCCAGTGAGAAAGAGCTTAACAGGACTTTTGGGCAGAGAAGCCCAGGGAGGTTTTGAGACTGCAGTGAGTAACTTGAAGGGAAATCCTGACTCCAATTATAAAGCAAAGACAAAATCCCCTCAATCCTTTCAATACATCTAACTTCTCTGGCTAAATTGTACTCTTTCTCCTACCCACACCCTACCCTTCCAGCATTTCCATAAACAATATGACTATCGGGCCAAGCCTCTTGGTCAGCAAATAAAGGCAGAGAGCTAAGTAAAAAAAAAAAAAAATAAGAAAGAAGATGTGGCACATATGTACAATGGAATATTACTCAGCCATAAAAAGGAATGAAACTGAGTTATTTGTAATGAGTTAGATAGACCTAGAGACTGTCATACAGAGCGACGTAAGCCAGAAAGAGAAAAACAAATACCATATGCTAACTCATATATATGGAATCTAAAAAAATGGTACTGATGAACCTAGTGACAGGGCAAAAATAAAGATGCAGATGTAGAGAACGGACTTGAGAACACGGGGTTGGAAAGGGGCAAAGGGGAACCTGGGACGATGTGAGAGAGTAGCATTGACATATATATACTACCAAATGTAAAATAGATAGCTAGTAGGAAATTGCTGCATAACATAGAGAGATAAACTCTATGATGGGTGATGCCTTAGAGGACCAGGATAGGGAGGGTGGGAAGGAGTCCTGGGAGGGAGGGGATATGGGGATATATGTATAAATACAGCTGATTCACTTTGGTGTACCTCAAAAACTGGCACAAGGGTGTAAAGCAATTATATTCCAATAATGAGCTTAAAAAAAAAGATTGTATATTTAGAGTTGCTAAGAGAGTATATCTTAAAAGTTCTGATCACAAGAAAAAAAACTGTAACTATGTGTGCTGATGAATGTTATTGTGTTAATCATTTTGCAACATATACGAAATTATTAGGTTGCACACCTAAAACTATGTTAAATGTCAATTTTATCCAAATTTTTTAAAGTATGTAGAAGAAACCAATAGTTAATCACTGATAAAGCTGCATGGTGAGATCACAAGTAAATTTATTCTCTTCTTTAAACTTTGTTTGAATAAAATAAACATTTCAAAGAAAATACTTGAGATCTATGGTGGATTATGTTTCAATTTAACAAAAGCCACATTAAAAATCTCTTAGTTTAGGTAAGCTGCCACAAAACAATGCCACAACAAAAGGTAGTAACTGAAAAGGGGAAAACTTTCCATACTAATTTAATTCATATTGTTGCAGTTAACTCATAAATTATTATGTACTCCTGCCTATAAGAACTGACTAAAGGTCCATAGATAACTTGGATTTATTAATAATGTGCACAGATCTAATTCTGACACATTGCTAAATCATACCTTGAGAACAGCTGTAAGCTTGAGAAGGATCAACTATTATGTCCACTGAGAATGAGTTGTGTGATTCCGGAGAATGTTTCTCCGCCACCTCTACTGTATCACTGGATGAAGACGATGATGAAGACAAGCCCAGTCTAACATATCTTCCTTTTTTACTACAGAGTGAACAATCTACCGGTGTGGCACTAGGTCCCCGGGGCAGGTGAACTTCATCTCTGTTGTAGTTTCTAACAGCTCCACTGTGATGCACAGGGCGTTCTCGTTGCCATATATAATGGGTTGGAGCAATGGCCATAACCTATAGAGGAAAGCTTTCTTTTAGAATTTAATAAGATTTTAAAATTTAGTAAAATTAAGAACAAAAATAACTCAAGAACAGCTATCTCTAAAACTAGATCTGAAAATCTGTTACCGATGTTTTAAAAAAAAAAAGCATCTCCAGATACGGCAGTATTACCCATAAAGTGATTTGTTGCTTGGATTCTTAAGATGATAATTGATAAAGTATTTAAGTAATTTCAAACAGGAAATAGAACTGAAGCAACCTTTCAGGTTTTTCAATTCTGGATATTCTAGGTTTGGGAAAGATAATACAGTTAGCCCCACGTAATACATAATTCTTAACTTTGGAATGTATTGGTTTGAAAATAATATTTTTAATTGAAGTTTCCAGCTACGTATGTTAGTTTAATCTTAACATGTTTGCAATTATAGCAAGAGATATGGTGAATGAGAACACAGGTAAGTTGCTTATCCTCTCTTTTCCTGTTTTCTTGTCTGTAGTATGGAGAGAATAATGGTGTCTATTTTAGAGGGTTGTTGCAAGGATTAGATGAGGAATTATTTAGAAAGTACTTAAGATTCCACACTACATGTCAGGCATTGTTCTCTAACGTTTGTTAGATAAAACACTGCCTTTAGAGTCAGGATAGACTTAGTTTCTTATTCTGGTTCTGCCACTTGCTAGTATGATACTGTGCAAGTTATTTAACCTTTCTGAGCTTCAGTTTCTTCATATCAAAAACTGGGGATACCATCTGCCTCATAGGATTGCCCTGAAGGTTAAGTATGTGTAAAATCCTTATCACATAGTAAACATCTGGCAAATGATAGCCATTTAAGAAGACAAGCTAGGGAAGTATACCTACCTGGTGTCTAAAACTTCTAAACAGAATGTCAGAATGTTACTTCTAAGCAAAAATGTTTAGTTGCAGTTATCAATGACCCAAAGTAAAAGAGAACTGTAGAATTTGTGAGCTAGATAGTGCTTTTTAAAAAAATTTATTTTATTCAAGTATCCAGACAAAACTATAATTCAAAAAGACAGACAGCACTTTATTAATTGCCTAGATGAGTGATTTTCAAACTGGTTTGAGGAGCCCTAGGTTTCACAGACAAGGAGTCCTGGGAGGGGCTAAGGGAAGATAGAATAGGTAGAGAACCTCAGTTTGGGGGGATTGTGTGTAAAAGTTTGTTTGGAAAGAAGGCTTTTGCTGTTAAGAATGAAAACCTTAAAACCCCCAGATTAAAGCTGATTCCCTCAGGAAATGGGGTTATTGTGCCTCCCCCAGACAATGCATAAAAAATACCAGCTATGCTAATATTTAAAGTATACTTTAGGATCGCATTTATTTTATAACCTACTTCTTTTTTTTTTTAACAATAAACTGTATATATTTAGAGTGTACAATTTGGTATCCCAATCTCCCAATTCATTACCCCCCCAACCCTTATAATCTACTTCTTAAATCCTTCAAAAAAGTTTTCAACCAAAGACATATAATAAAGTTATAAATTTTAAAAGGTAGAAGTAAATAAAGATGTTAGCTCTAAATATACACATTTCTATGACAATGTAAAACTAGGTTCAGAGATACCCAAGGTGAGGAAGTAGAATATCAAATTTTTTTATTCCTTTCATATTCATCTACTATTTTTCCTCAATATTTCTGTATTTCCCATGTCTGGAGTGTCCTTTCCCTTTATTTGTCTTAGTATTTCTTTTCCTTCAATGCCCACTATGAGTTCCACCTTTCTAGAAACTCCAGCTTTCAGATTTTCTTGTTTTGTTGTTAATGCTATAGTAGGACTCAGCATATAAATGTCAGCACTCAGATATATCTTTTTATGCATGCAACCTGTTTTGCTGAAAGCCCCCACTGGACAGGAGTCTTTTCTCATATATATCTCTCTCAAATGCCTTCTCCACAATATTATGCAGTCATTAAATATTTCTTAACGATAGATGAAAATATTTAAGAACTAGAGGCCACTGACATTATGAGCCTTAAACAATGTAATTTTTGTAGGAATCCTATAGCAAAGTCTAGTGAAAAGAGCAGAGGGAAATATGAAGCAAAGGGCACAATATAGAAGATTTGATACTGTTTTTCATAAGCTAGGCATCATAGTCTCTCCACATGCTAACCTAGCTAGAAAAATGCATGCATACACTCTTGTTTATTTTTAAATATATGTCTACATATATTTTGTACACACATAGAATGTTACAGTGATAAGAACAGTGAATTAAAAAGAAAATTGTACTAGGGTCAAGAGAGCAGGACTTTGGTCTTAATTCTATTTAGTTCTATGACCTTAGGTGAATTACATAACTTTCTGAGCCACAAGGCCTTTTATACATGAGAAAACAGGTCACTTGGAGTCCTCAAATTCTACAATTCTATGAAAGTGACTTCTCTGAAGCATCAGTAGCACTTGACCTATTAGAAACATTATCCTGGTTTTTATTTTATCTTATTTTTCTGTTATTTTTAGTGATTTCTTGGGGTGGGGTTAAATTTAATATTTGGCCCTCTGTTTTTCTCTACATATACTCTACTTCTCTGTGATCTCAAGTGGTAGTACAGTATAAGGTGTTAAAAGCATTGCTCTGGAGTCAGATTGCCTAGGTTTGAATTCTGGTGTGCTGCCTTCCTAATTGTGTGACCTTGAGGAGTCATTTAGCCTCTCTGCACCTCAGTTTCCTTATCTGGGATTACCTAGCTAGCTGTAAGAATTGTGAGTTAACACATGTGCAGTACTGAGAACAGTCCTCCAAAAGTATTAACATTACTTTCATCTTGGATCTCATTTACTACCAAGGTTTAAATATCACTTAATGAAATGACTCATCTTACTTGTTTGACCATTCACTTAATTATCACCTTAAATTCATGTCTAATATAAAATTCCTTACCTTCCCAATAAAAGTTTTTTTCTTTAGCCTTCCCTATTTCCATTATGGAATCTGTTTCTCTTTTTGTTACATAGATTTGAAACTCTGATTGCCCACTCTCCCATATGCCCTATATCCAACTGGTTGCCAAGCAGTGACAATTATAATTTTGTAACATTGATTTTTCTTCAGCACTGCCATCTTCAACAGTAGGTTTACACCTTGCTTCCTGATCTATAGCAAGTTTAGCAGTTTCCAGTGCTTTCCCTATATTGGGTCTCTTCTGCATACTGTCACTGGATTCTTTCTTTCAAACACTGCTTATATTACATAACATTGCTTTTTAAATTCCTAATCTAGAACCAAATAGTGGCTGACAGAGAAAACAGCTATGATGATATTGTGCCATCTAGGCCAGAGAACATAACAAGGACAGAAAAAATCTTCCTCTTGATAAAATTGCTACCCTCCACGATGCATTAAGGGACTGGAACTGGAGTCTAACTCTTTCTCACAAGATTGGCATTCTGCATAATCTGTGAACAAATCTTAACCAGAAATTAAATTATCATCAACCTAAATAAATTCCACTTCAGAGGAGCTGGTGTTCAAAAAGACAGTCTGATTATAAGGAGATAATAAGATGAGAGTAAGTAAGAAAATAGTCTTTACTCTTTTCTGGAGAAGCCCTACATATTTTTTCAACTTAATCATACCTCATCTCTTTCCAGAAAAGGATTTGAAGCAGCTGACAAAAAGAGCAAGTGAAAACTTTTTTTCATTAACCTGGGACCCAAATGGGAAAATCTGGCTAAAGGGGGAAAGCAAGCATGCCAGTAATAAAGGCTAATAGAGCTGATGTGGTTAAGGATAAAATCTGGCCCTTAGTTTCTTTGTAGCAGCCAAGGATTTTTTTTTTATAAAAAGAGACAAATTACAAAATTCATATCATCTGAAATGAAAGAATAAGTTCTTTATTTGACTGAGGTGTATGCTGGAAAGAGCACCGAGTTTATGTGGCCCTGTCACTTATTAAATGACCACAGAAAAGTCACAACCTTTCTAAGCCACAGTTGCTTCATCTGAAAAATGGAGAAAATACTTATGCTGTTTAATTCCTGAGATAATAGATATAAATGCATTTTCTAAACTAACCAACATAAGAGATGGAGGCTAGATGTCAGAGAAAACAGAACACTGGGAAGCCATTAGATGTGAACTCAAGTTCTGGCTCTGCCACTTAACTGATATATGATCTTGAGTAAATCTCAACCTCCTTGGTCCACAGTTTCATTAGCTATAAAATGAGAACACTACACTACTCACAAGTATTTCTGTGAGGATAAGAATATAATTTATATGAAAATATAAACTTGTAAAGCACAATGCAAATGTACAGTGTAATTATTGTAAGCCAGTTTGTAGCTACTATCATAACTTGAGTTTATTTTAGAATATGTGATAAAAAAAAATGTGTTGACAGTATGCCAGTACTGGGCTCTTAATAACAAACGCATAGAATACTTAACTAAATTTCTAACAGCATGTCTTGCTACTATAATGAAGCAAACTCCAGAGCAAGGATGATGTAATACTTTTTTATAATAAACCTCCACAACACTGAACTTGGTGTCTTACTCATAAATTAGCTGTTAAATGAATACTTAAGAGAACAGGATAAAATCTACTAGGTAATTTCTTTTTCTATACACCAACATGATTCAAATATACATGGTTAAGGGTCAGTGCTAAGTGAGCTCAGTAAAGAAGTGTTTTACAGTTTTATTTTTAAAATTTTTTTATTGAAGTATTGTTAATTTACAGTGTTTCAGGTGTACAGCAAAGTGATTCAGTTATATGTTTTTTCAGATTCTCTTCCATTTTTGGTTATTATGATATTGAATATAGTTCCCTGTGCTATACAGTATGTCCTTGTTGCTGTTTGTTTTCATGGATAAGAAGGAATAAGAACTTAAATCGGAAGCTTTAAGTTCCATTCATTCTGTCAGTCAGCTGTATTTACTGAGCACCTACAAGTCAGGCACTGTTCCAGACACTGTAGATGCAAAAAAGCACAAAATAAAGACTCTCTTAGGGACTTCCCTGGCAGTCCAGTGGTTAGGACACGGCACTTTCACTGCTGAGGGCCCGGGTTCGATCCCTGGTTGGGGGAGCTAAGATCCTGCAAGCCAAGGGCACGGCCAAAAAAAAAAAAAGACCCTCTTGGAATTTATATTCTAGTAGGGGAAACAGACATCAGCAAAATAAATAAGTAAAACAGAGTATGTTACATAGTGGTTAAGTACTGTGACGAAAACCAGGAAAAGGAGTACAGAGTACCACTGGGAGGTACTACTTGTTATTTTAACAGCTTTATTGAGATATAACTCAGATACCATACAATTCACCCATTTAAAGTATAGAATTCAATGGCTTTTGGTATATTCAGTGTTGCACAATCATCACCACAGTCAATTTTAGAACATTTTCATCACTCCATAAAGAAAGCAGTCACACTGCATTCCCCCTTCCCTCCAGCCCCAGGCAACCACTTTCTGTAGCTTTGGATTGTGTATTCTTCACCATTGATATAAATGAAATCATACAATATGTGGCCCTTTGGGGGCTGGCTTCTTTCACTTAGCATAATGTTTTCAGGGTTCATCCACTTTGTAGCATGTATCAGTATTTCATTCCTTTTAATTGCTGAGTAATATATCATTGTATGGATATTTTGCCTATCCATCCATTAGCTGCTGGACATTTCAACTGTTTTCACAACTACTGACCATTATGAATAAGGCTGCTTGCTATGAACATTCATGGACAAGTTTTTGTGTGGACATAGTTTTCATTTCTTCTGAGTATAAAACTAGGAGTAGAATTGCTGGGTCATATGGTAACCCTGTTTAGCGTTTTGAGGAATTGCCAGACTGTTTTCCAAAGCAACCACATTTTACATTCCCACAGAAGTGTATGAGGGTTCCAATTTCTCCACATTCTTGTCAATACTTATTATCTGTTTGTTTGTTTTTTTAAATTATCGCCATGCTAGTGGGTATAAAGTGATATCTCCTTGTGGTTTTGATTTTGCATTTTTCTGATGGCTAATGATGTTGAGCATCTTTTCATGTGCTTTTTTGCCCAAATGAATATCTTTTTTGAAGAAATGTGTATTCAGGTCCTTTGCCCTTTAAAAAATTGGGTTGCCTCTTTACTTCTGAGTTGTAAGAGCTGTTTATATATTTTAGATACAAGTCCCTTATAAGACAGATGATTTGCAAAAGTTTTCTTCCAGTTTGTGGGTTGTCTCTTCACTTTCTTAATGGTGTCCTTTGAAGAACAAAAACTTAAAATTTTGATGATGTCCATTTTATCTAAATTTCCTATTCTTGCTTGTGCTTCTGGTATATCTAAGAAACCTAATCCAAGGTCATGAAGATGTAACCCCTATGTTTTAAGATTTTTATAGTTTTTAGATCTTAAATTTAGGTCTTTGATCTGTTTTGAGTTAGTTTTTATAAGTAATATGGAGTAGGGGTCCAAGTGCTTTCTTCTGCATGTGGACATCCAGTTGTTCTAGCACCATTTGTTAAAAAGACAATTCTTCCCCAGTGAATTTTCTTGGTACACTTGCCAAAAGTCAATTGAACATAAATGTGTGGGCTTAAAATGCTAGTTGTTGTATCTTAGGAATGGGTAGGCAACCTGACATGAAGAAGCGTTACCCATCCTGGCCTCTTGCCTCCAGTGCCCCCTCCATGCACTTAGCTGAGTGTCCTATGGGGCTTGAAGCACTTACTTTGAAAAAAATCAGTGTTAAAATAAGGCCCACTATCACATCAAGGATGGCAACAGGTGCGCAAATTACCCACTCCTGACCTAGGGAGGTAGTGACAAAAAAAAAAAGAAAGGACTTTTTCAATGCCCTGTAATTGGAATGAGTCCTTTAAATTCCTTAATGAGGATCCATTAATTTGGGGGGAGGGGGTCATACATACCCAACTTTTCATATTTTTCTATTGAATATAATTTTGTAAAGACTGGGCCTGCTGTACAGTCTTCTAAGTTATTTCTGAATCCTTGCATTTCCCCCAATATTAAACAATCCTAATTTAATCCACAAATATGCATAATCGCTATATCTTCATCTCATTAAAATTAACAAGGTTAGTTCTGGGCAGATTTCTGTGACACACCTGTAAAAGTCTTCCCTCAGGTCTGATACTAATCCATTAATTGGCTCCTTTGGCCTGTAGTCATTAAATTAGATATGACTTCATTTAATTATGGCATTATCTAGCCCACATTTACCAAACTTTTCTGAACTAGTACTGGCTTACAGTAATCTTTGTCTTCCATTTAATTTTCTACTCCAGATTTTTTTAGTCGGAAACGTTAACTTTCTTTACTGAAAACCAGAACATTAGATAAAATAACTGACTTTTTGTTAGTGTCTTTCTGCTTTATATTAATAGAATCTGGTATCACAATGAAACTTACTTTATGTATGCTATGTGAAAAGAGGTCGTTTTTAAACCTATTTAAATTTATTTAAATTTCATACCATGTAGTTCACATTTAGACCTTGGGAACTTGAAATTTCAGTACTTTAATGAAATTATTATTCAGCTCCAATGTTATCACCATGAGGTATTTTGGAATGTGCACACTATTCTTTCCCAATATACTGGTGCTCTTTTAGAGAGGAGAAATACACTAAAATAAAAATACTTTATACAGAAGTAGGCTGCTCTGAAAAACAGAAATGGCAGTTTTTAATTATTGTTATAATATTAAAACAACAACATTGTAATACACAACTTGTACTCATGGTAATCATCAAGGTTAATGGTTTACCCTTCATATAAAAAAATAAAACATTAGAAGCACATTAAAAAACAAGACAAGGAAAACTACATAAAGAGAAGACAGAGATTATATATATATAAAGCATTTAAAAATCTTACCTCCTCACAGCATCGCCTGCTTACAATAGCCCTATAGTCAATTCTATCCCAGAGTTGGTCCCTTAACTTTAAGAAATCAGGGAATAATTTTCTCCAGTTTTTCCCTAAAGCCCATGGAAAAATTTCATATTTGGATTCTTCTTCATCTTCTTCAACTGTATTAGCCAGATACCTAACAAAGAAGACCAACAACTCAAAAAAGAAATGGGTAAAGGACAGGTACAGACAGTTCACACACACACACACAGAAACCAGCTTGCTTACAAACACATAAAAGATGTTCAAGCTTATGCATGATTAAAGAAACATAGATCAAAAACAGAGACACAGTGAATTTTACCTTGCTGAGTTCTGGATATTTGTATATTCCTATAAATCTTGAGCTTTGTTCTAGGATGCAGTTATTTGGAGACAGTCTGAGCCTTTCAAGTCTTGCTTTCATTATTTGTTAGGTGGATCTGGAGCAACATTCAGTCTGGGGCTAATTACTCCCCACTAAGGCAAGAGGTTCCTGAGTACTCTACTCAGTACTGAATTACTCAGTGTGAATTATAAGTTTTTTTCAGTCTGGCTGGTGGGAACAGGCACTATTTCCAGCCCTGGGTGAATGTTAGGCACTGTGTTCCCTCTATTCTTACGGTCTTTCCCTATACTCAAATACCTGAGGGGGATCAGGCATGCACAAAAGCAGGAAAATCGGACAGATAAGAATCATCAGTCAATCAAAACTGACTCACATGGTAGAATTAACAGACAAGAACACTAAGACAGTTATAATTATTCCAGATGTTCAAAAAGATAAATAGACACACTGAAAGTATACCTCTAGAGGAGCTACGTGTACAATGAAAAATACACTGAGTAGGGTTAACAGCAGATTAAATGTTGCAGAAGAAAAGATTTGTGCATTGAAAACAATGCAATATAAACTATCCAAAATGAAACACACAGAGAAAAGGAAACAAAAATAATGAACAGAGCATCAATAAGCTGTGAGACAAATTCAAGCAGTCTAATAAAGGTGAAATTGGAATCCCTAAAGAGTGGTGGGGGGACATAAAAAACATTTGAAGAAATAATGACTGAAAATTTTCGAAATTTGATGAAAACTATAAACCCACAAAGAAGCTCAGTGAACTCCAAAGCACAAATCATGAAGACAATTACACTAAGGCATATCATAATAAATTGCTTAGGACCAGTGATAAAGAGAAAATCTTAAAAGCAGTCAGAGAAAAAAAAAAAGACACATTAGATAACAAAGGAACAGAGATAAGGATGGAGCAGATTTCCCACTGGAAACAATGCAAGCTCCATAGATGACTTCCTAAGAAGAACAGGCAACTCACAATAAAAAAATTACAAAACATGTAAGGGAACAAGGCACCATGAACAGAAAACAGGCCATCAAGTGTGAAGATACTAGGATTAACAGACAAACACACAGGAAAAGGGGGTCTTAAAAACAATCGGATAGGAAGGCAAATGATCCCAAGTGGAAGGTTTGAGATACAAGAAGGAATAGTAATCAAAGACATATAAATATGTGGCTAAATCTAAGCAAATGCTGAATTTATAAAACAACAATAATAACATCTAACTTTTTGGAGGGCATCAGGTAGAACTAATAGAAGTGCAAAACAAGAGAATGGAAGTTGGGAAAAGGTGATTAGAGTTAAAATGCTTAAGGGTCTTGTAATTAAAAATAACTAGGGTAATTGCTAAATAATAGATATAGAATGTAAAATTTCCAAACAAGTAAAGGAAAAAAAGGTGTCAAAAGTAAACATTTAAAAATCTCAATCAAAAAGAAGATAAACATGGAGAGGAAAGAAGAAACAGAAAAACACGGGACATGTACAAAGTACACAACAAGATGGCAGGAAAAAACACAAATATGTAAGAAACAATAGAATATTATTCTGCAGTGAAAATGAATGAACTACAGCTACATGTGTCAATAGGAATGAATCTCAAAATAATAATATTATTTATAAGCAAAAGAGGGAAGTTACAGAAAAATGGTACACATAATTATTTTATTATATAGCCCCCAAATAGGAACAACCAAATAATATATTATTTAGAGGTATATACACAGCATAAAGAAAAGCAAGAAAATGATTACTTGTGGAAGAGAGGGGGATCTAATTGGGAAATTGTGTGCTGTGAGTTTCTAAGATGCTGGCAATGTTCTATTCCTGAGTCATGGGTACAAGAGTATTTGTTTTGCTTTTATTCTTTCACACACATATATACATATAGTCCATACACTTTTGTAAATATTTCACATTAAAAAATTTTAAAGGCACAGAAGTGTATAGTACATTTCTATTCATGTAATATACACACTGGTTCATATACAGAAAATTATTTCTAGACACATACATATGAAACTGTTAACTGTCCTTGAGGAGGGAGGTCAAGGTCTTGAGACATGAGGAGTAAAAGAAAAAAGCCTTACTTACTACCGTCCTGTGTAGTTTCTTTTTAACCATGTGCATATTCATATTTAGTTACATTAATATAAAATGAGTACCTATATATTTTTATCCTCCCTTAAAATAACTACATTTTTTAATATTACCTTACAGTATTACATTATATATATATTACCTTATTATAAAGCACATCATTGTTAAACCCATTCACTTATATGAGTCAAATCATGTCCTTTGTGAAATTACATTAAGTAATTTCTCACTTCAGTATCCCTGATAGTTCTTAGTAAACCGTAGACAGAGCTGGAGATTGGCCCCTTTCACACTTGTTGATTATGAAACATTTATAATGTATTATGTTACTACAGTATCAGGACCACATTATGATTCTATTCTACATTAACAATTTTTCAGGCTCAATGTAATTAAATATCTGTATCTTACCCATGTAAGTTGTCTTCTTATTTGAAATAGATTTTTCTTGGAGCAGAGCCCATTTCTTCTGCATAGGGTTAATTATGTTTATTCAAATAAAGAATTAAGAACCTCCTATGTTAGCCACTGACATATGCAAAAAAAAAAGATACACATTCCTTGCCCTTAAGGAGTCTATGGTCAAGTAGAAAAGGCGACCAAGTGTGAAATAAATACATAACTGAAAGAGAATATAGAAAAATGATAATAGAAGTTCAGAGTGTTATAAGAATATATAGAAAGGAAAAGAACTTGAGTTAGAACTGTGGCTGAGAAAATATTTAATGACAACTATTGAGTGAGGCTGTATCAAAAGTATGATTAGATATAAAAATGGAAATTATAATTCATGTTACTTTTAATATGGAGCTTCTAGTGCAACATTTGCAACCTGACATGCTACTACACAGTGTAAGCTAATACAGTGCTTTACTGGTAATAACTTTTTTTTTTAAAGCTCTTCATTGGACTATAATTGCTTTACACTGTTGTGCCAGTTTTTGAGGTACACCAAAGTGAATCAGCTGTATTTATATATATATCCCCATATCCCCTCCCTCCCGCCCTCCCTATATTGCTGGTAATAACTTTACAAAATTGGTCAAATCCAATTTCGGGCACTTGGTAAGATTTAAATAAAGATTTTTTTTGGTTTATTTTCAATTTTCAGGTGAGAAAAAAAACTATAAAATAGATATTGCATCAACATGCCGATATAATACTAAAAGACACGTAATTTGGCCATTGGCAAGTCACACTTGAATTTGTGCACCAGCTCTGCTGCTTACTGACTTTTGTAATCTTGGAAAGTACTTAATCTTCCTAAATTTCAATTTCCCAATCTGTAAAATGGAGATAATTAAAAAACGTATTTCATAGAGAAAATCAGATGAGTTTATAGAAAACATTTTTGTGGTGCCTTGCACATGATACTCAATATTAGCTAATACTATTATATTCCCCCAATTTAGCAACCATTGTCAAATTTTATATTGAGTTCATTTTTTCCTATGCATGGGGAAATGTGTCTCCTGAAAACATGCAGAAATCAATTTCTTCTAGTCCTATTTCTTGAATCACTCTTTGATTCTGAATTAAACAGACTTTAAATAAATTCTTCAGTGCTAATGGTTGTTGTGGTGTTCAACTTAAATATTTTTATATGTAGTTTTCTAGTTAGATACTTAAAATTATATTCATACATTCCAAACTGCAGCATTATATCCAGATACTGGGTAGAAAAGTTTTTGATACTGAAATGTCTAGAGCATTTTCCACAAGCTATTCAGTGTAAATGGGCAGTAATGATAATAATGTTAACTATATATTAAATTTCAAAGAGTTTTTTTCTGGTTTTTAAAAAATCTCTAAGTTCAAAAGAGGAAAATTTGGGATAATTTATGTGGAACACTGTATAAATTATGGAAATGTGAAAGGTACAATACAAATTCAAGTGGAATACTGAATAATAGATCTTAGGCATATGGCAAGATAAGACCAGTGAAAAGAATATACAAATATCCTATTACAGTAAAAAAAAGAAATATATATATATAGCTTTTAAACAGGAAGGCCTATTCAAAGATACACATCAGGTTTTAAACAGCCTCTATTTTAAATAAGGTATATATTATAAATAACCACCAAAAAATCACTTAGTAGAAAGCATACTTACAGAGCAATAAAGAAATTTATCCTGGTATGCTCATTTATAGTAAATTTAGCTCTCTTGAAATAAACAAAGGTCATAGCCAAAAGATACTACAGGGAAAAAAGTTAAAAGTTAATATTAATGCTTTGCTTTCATTGTAAAACTGCTTTAAAATATTTATCTTTATAAGCTAAAACAATAAAGCATTATTTATCCTTATAGAATTTCCTATTTATTTGAGTCCTTATTTTTTGGCTTTCTTTAATCCATATGAACAGTGACAAATAGTTCTGGATCATTTATGATTAAGTTATAGTTTTATAATTATAATTTTAACCCCTAGATTTTATTATTGCCAATATTTTTTGAACCAAAAACTGAGTTTTTTTCTATCTATTCAAACCTATAGAGAGGCTGAAATAATAATCAAGTGAATAACCATACATCCTTCACCTAAATTCACCAATTGTTATTCTGTTGCCACACTGGCTTGATGTGTATATGCAATTTTTTCCCCCTCAACCCTTTGAGTTAATTGCAGACATCCATACTCACTTTTTAAAATAATTTAAAAAAAACTTCTAACCAGAAATTGTAATAACATGGCTCTATTTTCACTGGAAAATAAGTGTTTTACATGTATTATTAGGAGGACATATATCTAGCCTGCTATTAGGACCCATGCCAGGGTCTGCCTGTTCAAGGTAAAAACAAGTTATAATACTGATATATTGATATTACACTCCCTCTCAAAAATGTCTAATTCATCCTACTTTCACAGGTTTGGCCACAAAGGTGATTCCAGGTTCTCAAGATAACTTTCAGTAGAGGACTCTTGATATAGTGAGTGTTAAGATATAGTACTCCTGGTTAGTTACTTTAAAGGCACTGCCTCCTGCTGTCCAACAACTTTAATTACTGTAAGATGCTTAAAATTGTAAAATTTAAAACTTTAGAACTCCACATGAACTGGATATTTGATATTAGGACACTACTGTTAATTTTTAAAAGTATTAGTGACACTGATTATGTTTTAAAAGATTTCACCTTTTAGAAGTACATCTTTAAATATTTATGAATAAAATGTTAGGATGTCTGGGATTTGCTTCAAAATAATCCAGTTTTGGGGAAAGAGATTCCATAAGTTGATGATTGGTTTAGCTAGATGACAGGCACATGGAGGGTTTTTGTTCTGTTCTCTCTACTATAAGTTGTATGTTTGAAATTTTCTAACAATAAATTTTTGAAATTTAAAAAAAACCCTCCAATTTTATTTTTGTTATCTTAAGCTTAAAATAAAAGAGTTCACATCAATATGAAATTAGTGGGTATTTAATCATGAGCTAGTCTTCTATTCATTCCCTTTTCTGTTGGTTGACATATTTTATTTTATTTTATTTTTTGGCACATTATTTTAAATGTGATATGAAGCCAAGTTGAATTTTCTGATATGACTAACTGGCCTAAGATGACATTTATAAAGCTGAAATTCTAACTGTTCAGCTAAATCTAAAGACTATAGAAACATCACAATCCCTAGTATGTAAGTCAGCATCATGATGTTCTTTTACAAAACACTGATTCCTAAATAAAGAACATGATAAACTAGTTTTACTTTACAAGATTATTGGGATTTGTTTTATCTAAATTATCTACACAATATTAAAATGTATAACAGACTGCCTTAGTGGAATGAATCTCAGATATTACCTGATAAAAGATAATAATTCTGATCAAAACATATTAAGCCTAATATAGCCAATATTTTATAACTATAAATGGAGTATAAACTTTAAAAATTGTGAATCATTATATTGTACACCTGTAATTGATGTAATATTATACATCAACTAAACTGCAATAAAAACTTAAAAATAGGGACTTCCCTGTTGGTACAGTGGTAAAGAATCCATCTTCCAATGCAGGGGATGTGGGTTTGATCCCTGGTCAGGGAACTAAGACCCCACATGCTGCGGGACAACTCAGCCTGCGCACAACTACTGAGCTTGCGTGCTTCAACTAGAGAGCCTGTGTGCCGCAAACTACAGAGCCCAAGCATTCTGGAACCCGCACGCCACAACTACAGAGCCCACGTGCCCTGGAGCCTGCAGACCACAAGTAGAGAGAGAAAACCTGCATGCCACAACTAGAAGGCCCGTAATGAAGAGCCCACACGCGCCACAACAAAAAATTCCACGTGCCTCAACAATCCTGTGTGTCACAACTAAGACCCAACACAGCCAAATATAAATAAATAAATAAATTAATTACATATTTTTAAAATTTAAAAAATAAAAAGCAAAACAAAACAAAAAAGCCCCCAAGCAAACAAAAACATTTTAAGTCTATATTGATTCTTGTTTTAAATCAAACAGATAGGGGTTTAAGGTCATTTAAATCTAATCAATAATATTTTACAATTCCTCAAGTATAGATAGAATGAATCTATATTGTAAGCTAATGTGTAAGGATTCCACTCTGAAGGAGCAATGTAGGCTAGTTCTTTTCCTAAACTTAATGAATAAGATAGAAAATCCTTATAAAGTTCATTAAAGTTCTGATAGCCTAGTAACATAATAATGCTGGTTAATGATTATACTGTTAACAAATTTACCTTGTCTGCAATTTTACAGCAGCAGTCCATCCACAAGAAATCTTGAATTAAATCGTCATCTACAACAAAAGATAGCTATGACTTGTCTTTTGAAAACAGGTTTCCTTTTGAAGAATTAATTTTTACATAAGGAGATGATAAATGATGCTTAGAAATCAAACGAAAACATCTGGACCAAGGTTGTCTAAGGTGTAGTTTTTGGTTCCTTAGTGTTACCATTTCAAGCATTGTACAAAAAGCTACTGCTTTATTCTTTGGCTTCCCATCGGATTTGCCTTAATGTATAGCCCAGACTGGAGGGGGAATGATAGAAGTATTTGATTTATTGAATATTCCTATGGCTCTTTTAGAAATGTGTCTTGGGTAGCTCTTTCCAAAATCAATCTTTAACACATGGAAATGGAATCTGATAAACGATAACTCAAGTCTTTAAGAAATAATGATTCAATGAATACTTTGTTTTCTAAATATGTTGTACTTCTTTTTAACTGCTTTCTCCTTTTAGGTACAGGGTATTTTTAGTTTTGGGTTCTTTTTCTCTCCTCCTACTTACCTCTATCCAATTATCTATTATCCAAATACACAAGAAAATGTCTATGTAAAGAAGATTCATAATTCATTAGTTATTTATAACTAACATTTAATTGTGGAAAAACTGAGTATTATGACAAAAAGATCAACAAACAAAAGTACTGTTTAAAAAAGAATAACATCCAAAAATAGGTCAGAAACACTCATTTCAATTTTAAAAGGCTAAAATATATAATATCAAAATATATGGGTAGCTGTCAAAATATAATTTGAGAAAAATCTACATTTTTTCCATTTCCCCCTGCATTTTATGTTAAATAACTAAGCATAACTTCTTGTTATATCCTAGAAATAGCATCAATGTAGTCAAATAAATGGAAAGTTCCAAGAACAAGTACTGATTTTCTGAGAATGATTAATTTCTGCCTTGTTAATTCTACTTCTCTCTCTCTCAAATTACCTAAAATGGTAGAGCCATGTATTTTATTTCTCATATTCAGTTATAAATAATAAAAAAGTCTGTGGGAAATAATTTTGCTCTACTCAATAAAGAGAGAGGGAAACTTTTATTAACAGTATTCTAGATCCTGACAGGTAACATCTTTATAGTTCAACATTTTCTACCTATATTACTTATATTTTTTTCTTCTATTATCTTCTTATTTTGCTTTTCTTTAAATCTTAACCAGCTTGTTGCCCTCCTTTTTTTTTTTTTTTTTTTTTTTTAAAGATTTCCATCCTCTCAGCAGGGCAAACACTCTTGTCCCCAACTCTCTTCTCTTTTATGCATCTGTTTTCCTCTATAAGCAAGGAAGGCTGTTACCTGGTTCTACCAGACTATGATAGCTACTGGATTTGATTTTGCCCCACAGATATTTACCAGAATCCATCTATCTAACCCTTTATTCTGTCTGCCTTTCTGCCGTACCTCAAAACAATAACAACAACAACACCTCTTTCTTGGCCAGTAGAAGTACTATAAAGAAGTTTCTTTTTGGCTATTTTTAAGAAGCTTATTAACAAAGCAGCACTGTTTCATGATCTGAACAAATTCAAACTCAATTTCATTATATGAGCTTGATGATAAAGCATAGTTAATTTTTAATAATATTCCCAAGATATAGTACTGAAACTTCTCTAGGTTGACTAATCTTGACAGTTTGCTCATGCCCAGTGACACTGGGTCAGTTGGCTTACCTGAGACTTTATGTAGTATTTATACTTTAGGTCAAACACATGCTTTGACCTTGAATTGCCCAGAATTTACATTTAACACTTGAATTTAAGTAGTCTAGAAGCTAGATGAGTCTGAATTTCTACTCTAAAAGTAATCAAAACAAACAAAAATTCAGCACTGGGGAAAAAAAAAGAATTAAGTGAAACAAAAGCAAACTTGGAGATAGAAAATTTGACATAGAAAATAACAGCATCCTCTTTGAGTATTATGAAAATGATAAAAATAAATCTTATATTCTCTCATTTTTAAGTAATGATTTTTAAGTAATAATTTTATAATTACCACTATTACAATATTTTAAACCTACCAAATAATTTAAAGAAAGCAGTCATTTCCTGACGCTGTATAACTAGACAGGGTCCTTTGGGGCGTTTTAACTTGTTGCTATCACGTGCATTTTTTTCATATGCTGGCCAACTATCTTTAAAAATAGGACGCTTCAGGTTAATGGGTTTTTTAGGCTGATGTGATCTATTTGACCCTGATTTTACATGTACAGTGACAGTAGGTGGTGTCTCACAACATTGCTGATTATGCCTCATTTTGGTTTCCCACGATTCCTGTAAAAATAAAACACACAGTTATTTATCACACTCTTGTTCACATCTATATAAAAACAACTAACTGGATGACACTATCAGATGCAGTCACAGGAAATGTTACTGAACTTGCTACTAAAATGTTATTTGTGACAATGACTCATATGAGAAACTGCTTTCAGAATTTAGTGCCAAGATAAGCTATGCTTCCTTTGGGTAACTGATATACCTTCTCATCCCAAATAGTAAGATCCTGCATAATATTTTGCTTTGATTACTAAGGAACTCAAAACCAAATTTTAAAGTTAAGTATAGAAACTATGCGGGGTTTATAATCTATTTATGATAATCTTTTTTCCTGATAATTTTTATTCTGCTTGTATTGACAATTTTATCATGATTATTATGTCATCTCAAATTTTTTATAGAATAAGGCAAACCATTTCCAGAACTAAACTATTATCAATATCAATTATTATATTAAAAAGCAATTACATACAAAAATATATTTTCTAACTGGTTAATTCCTTGATATATTATAAAACTCACTGATTCAACAAGCATTGATTGGTACTTATTACAAAGTTAAAAACAATTCTAGCAAAGAAATGCATGGTAGGGACTTCCCAGGTGGCGCAGTGGTTAAGAATCCACCTGCCAATGAAGGCGACACGGGTTCAATCCCTAGGCGGGGCAGATCCCACATGCCTCAGAACAACTAAGCCCATGTGCCACAACTACTGAGCCTGCGCTCTAGAGCCCGCGAGCCACAACTAATGAGCCCATGTGCCTAGAGCCTGTGCTCTGCAACAAGAGAAGCTACTGCAATGAGAAATCTGCGCACCACAAGAAGAACAGCCCCCTGCCCATCGTAACTAGAGAAAAGCCCGAGCACAGCAACGAAGACCCAAAGCAGCCAATAAATAAATAAATAAATAAATAAATTTATAAAAAAGAAAAAAGAAATGCATCATATATGTGCATTGAGGGATTCTCATAAATTGATTACTTTAATTTCTAAAGTTGTAAGTGTATGACTATGCTATTTGAGTGGCGAATTACCAGTGTAAATGAATGTAAACTGTTACAGTCTAATAAAAATTGAAACAAAGTTAATCCATCAATATTTAACAACATGCATAATCACTACCATGTTTGGTGGTAATTAGTTCACGTAATTACTAGTTAGCATTACTTTTATGGTCAAAGTATTTATAGGGTAATAGGAAATGGAGTTATGAATAGCCAAAGCAAGAAACTACTCTAAGACCCTAATGAGAACATCTGAATCCATAACTCACAGTGACCCAGGCAGCCATGCCTCCCTTGATGTTCAAGAAGTTAGGTACAGATTCTCCTTCCTGACCCTCAGAAAATTCCCTGCTGAAGGAAGGAATGGGAAATAAGATTGGATATAGTGAGGCTAGATCAGTATTGTCCAATATAATGTGTCACATATGTAACTTTTTATTTCTAAAGCCACATTTTAAAAAGTACAAATAAGAAAGTGAACTTGATTTTAGGAATATATTTTATGTAACCTAGTATATCCAAAATATCGTTTTAACATGTAATCAATGTAAAAACTAATGAGATATTTTACATTCTTTTTTTCAAACTAAGTCTGAAATCTGGTATGTATTTACACTTACAGTATATCTCAGTTTTGGATGCTAAAATTTTCAACAAAGTGCAATGTAGTCTTACCAAAACAATGATGTAGTGTGTAAGGGAAAAATATTTTACACTCCTTCAGTATTTAATATTAAAGTAAAACTTCAATTCTTCAGTTGCACCACCCACATTACAACTGCTCAATAGCCACATATGGTTAGTGGCTACCATATTGGACAGTACAGGGCTAGACTACAAAGAACTAGACAGAGTAAATTATATTCAATTAATTCTATAATTGCTTCTCCTTCCTCTATTTTGCTTCCCTCCTCTCATCTTTCTTTGTAGATCCTAAGGCCGAAGCAAATCAAAGGCAATTATGGACTTGAGAGTGAGGGAGTACTACAAACTCCACAGAAAAAGGAATGAGTGATAAATTGAGCCAAGACGTGTGTTAAGAACGTTCTGCTATTTCCTACCCACCTCATCTGGGAGACAGCTGGAGGCCTCATCTGCATCTTTTTTTTTTTTTTCCGCCCCTGAAGAAAGAGCAGCCTTACAAATCTAGATGGAAAAAACTAAATAGGCTTTTCACATTGGGGTGTGGGGGTTAGGCTTGGGGGAGTAGGGGACAGATGTGCCTGAATACAGAATAACTCTGGCATATCTCCCAGGATGTCAGTTTTTCTTAATGTTAAGTAACTTAAAATGGTGTTGCTTAAAACAACCTTGGATATATCATGAAATAGAATGCAAATTTTCTATCAATCAAAAAAATAAATATCGTGTTTTACAGTATTTCACTTTATATAAAATTTGAGAAAACAGAAAAAGGAGGAAATTTCCCAAATACAGATTCATTGAGATCAATAAACAAATACTGGCAGGAGAGTTACAGAGAAGGAGCTTAAGGAGAGAAGCTATCAATGCGACATTCCTGGTCAAATTCCAACTTGAGGTAACTTCTATTTTTGCTCTTCATTTAGATGTACTAAGAGAATGACAATAGTCAAATGAGATTTGTATTTTTTTTTTTTTTAATTTGTTCGCCCTGCTTTTGGGATCCTATTTCCCCAATTGGGGATCAAACCCGGCCCCCGGCAGTAAAAGCCTGCGATCGCTTGGGGAATTCCTCAGATTAAAAAAAAAAATTTTTTTTAATTTTATTTATTTATTCATTTTTTAAGACAGAGGAATTTTAAGCATGACTGAAGGCAGAGAGACAGAGCCAGCTGAGAATATACGTTAAAATACTGGAGAACAGACCTGGATTAAGACCTGATTCTCACTAGCCATGTAATCTTAGGCTATTTAACTTCTGGGAAGCTCCATTTTCTCACTTGTGACATAGAGATAATACAAGCCGCTATGTTTTTTTAGAACCTGGTACACAGTAAGTATTCAGTTGGAGTTATTATTAGGCATATGTTGTAGGGTTAATGAGGAAAGGAACTATATGGATAACACACAGAGCTGAATGCTTAGCAAAATCTCAATATATGGCAGCACTATTATTGTATCTTTTTTACAGGAAGGGTGTCTTGGAAGGAAAGAAGTCCCAATATGACAGATAACCAAATTTCGCCTCAACTAATACATGTAATTTAAATGTTAAAATTGTCTTGGTAACAGAGACCAGAGATATTTTTTTAATGTGCTTATGATAAAATTTGTAAAGAGATAGGATCTCAGTTTTCACATAGTATGGGTTTATCAGTCTTTAAACGTTAAATTATTTCTAAAGTTTTTTATTTATTTATTTTTTAATTGAAGCTACTTGGCCTCCAGTCGTACTGAAAACGTAAGAAAGGGACATTTGTAACTTTTGATAAACGGGCTAAGGGCATAGCCCTGAGATACAGCAGCTCAAGTCTCAGGATTCGGGTGCAGAAGCTCCTGGGGAAAAAAGATGCGTTTTTAGCTGGACGCTAGAAGGAGGAGGCAGGGCAAACTCAAAATAACGATCCGGTGCCCAGCAGTATAAAGGCACGAGCTCTTGCCTAAGGGCCTTCCTTCCCGCGCAGAAGAGCGCCCGCTGAGGAGACGGCGCGGCGAGCACTTGGGGACGCGCCTCCCGTCCTCTGTCCCCTCCCCTCCCCCGCCCACCAGGGAGCACAACCAGCTGGGCCAAAGAGCACAGTGCCAGCGAACCCGACGAACCCGGCCGAGGGGGCGCCCCGCCCCCCTTTCTCTGCTGCGCTGTCGTCCCCCGCCCCGCGGCCCCGCGGCCCCGCGCCGGCCTGCGCCGTCTGCCGGCGCCGCCCCTGCCTCCCCGCCGGCACCTGAGGGGACTCACGGGCGGACTTGTGTGCGGCAGGGGGCCGAGACGCCACCGCCTCCTCACACACGGAGGGCGGCGGGGTTGGGGGCGAGAGGGGACGGAGAAACCAGGCACAACCAAAACTGCGGAGTCGCCGGTGAGGCCCGAAGCCGGGGCACGAGCGGAGGGTACCTGCGGAAACCTGAGGCTGGTGAGCGGGGGCCGGGCTGGCGGCCAGCCTTCCCCAGACGCCCCAGGCCTCAGACGGTTGATCGCAGGTTGCTCCACCGCGGCACCGCGGGCTCGGAGACCTCCCGCCAACCCAGAGCGGGCCAATCAGCGTGCAGGGCCCCCCCGGGGGGCGGGGCCAGCCCGAGGCTGCGCAAGCCTCCCACCACCACCCCCACTCCCGCTGCGCCCGCATCCTCCGCCGCCTGCCCACCTTCTACCGTTACCCGGCCTTGCTTACCCTCCTGGCAAGGGCCTGGTAAAACGCCGCGGCCCTCCCAGACCTCTTCTTGCCTCCTAATGTAACCCCTTACCCTTGGACACTTACCAAAGACAGGCTTGGATTAGAGCCATTTAGCTTCCCTCCAGCGAGATGGAGGCCCTGCTGGGCCGGGGACTTCAGGTCTTACCCCTGTCCCACTGCACCAAGCACACACACTGGCCGGTACTCGGTAAATGGAGACATCAGTAGCAGGAGGACGAAGAACCAGAGGTGAACTTTGCAGCAGCAATTATAAATTACTGCTACGTTAAACTAAGTATAGAAACGGAGGAAGAGACCTCAACTGAAAAAGAAAGCTGTGAATACCGCAGCTCTTTGCGAGAAGGGGTAATGTTATTCCACCCAGTTAAACCTATTGTTCTAAACTAGTTTCCTCTACAGGAGGCTTTTCTTTTTGGCCGCATCCTAGCCCTTGGCCTGGTGCCTGGGATGTAAGGTGCTTACTATATGTTTTTGTTCAATGAATAAGTAAAAGGTTTCCTCATATCTTTTCAATTTTGTACGTGACATCTTTTCCTCTTCACTTCCCTTCTAATGTATAACTTTCCCCCCCCTGTTAACGTACCATGGCCTTTTTTCATGTTGCTAGTCTTTCTAAATATTCTTAATACTTCAGACTGGATGGACCAAATTTAAATCATTTTGATATTTGCATTGCTTCTAGATTTTTCAGTTACCACAATTAAAACACTTAAAAAGCAATTTGGCGTTGTGTATTTGTGGTACTTCCTAGCAGTTAGTTCTTCAGTCAGCAACTCTGAAGAATGTTTAGTTCCCTTCTTTCTTGGACTCTCACGCAGCTAGATGGCAAAAATCACCTACATATAAGACACAATCTGGGAACTCATTTTTCTTTATAAGCACCTTTGACATTTTCCCCATGGCCCTTAAATAGGGGAATGAACCAAGAAGCATAGACTGGTTGTGAAAATCTTAAATATTGATTCTCCTAAGAAAACACTGCTTCAAGCCTCATTCCTTTTTTCTTTCCCTGGTTGTTCTCTTTTCCCCAAGGTATCAGGGTTTACTGTGATTATTAGTTTCCAGCCTTGAGTACAGAATGTTTACTGAAAATGAATGTCTACTACAGGCATGCTGCTTTTGCTTTACGGTGCTTCGCAGATACATTTTCTTTACAGATTGAAGGTTTGCGGTAACCCTGCGTAAATCAAGTCTATTAGTACTTTTCCAACAACATTTTCTCAGTTCATGTCTGTCACATTTTGGTAGTTCTTATAATATTTCAAACATTTTCATTATTATTATATTTGTTATGGTGATCCATGATCAGTGATCTCTGGTGTTACTACTGTAATTATTTTGGGGTACGACAAATGGAGGCCACTAAAACAAACTTAACCCAGCTATAAATGTGTTTTGATCGCTCCACTAACTGGCCCTTCTCTTGTCTCACTCCCTTTCCTCGGGCCTATTCCCTGAGACACAACAAAATTGATATCGGGCCAACTGATAACCTTACAGTGGTTCCTAAGTGTTCAAGTGAAAGGAAGAGCTACATGTCTCTCACTTTAAATCAAAAGCTAATAAATGGGATTGTATACAAAAAAAAAATGAAATATTTGATACATACAAAACAATATTAGTAACATACATGCAGACTAAGCATAAAACAAAAACTCAAGAAGCCACTACCCACACAAAGCATGAACCTAAGATCCAAGCAACAAAACAGTAAACAATACTGTTGAGATTCTGTATGCTCCTCCCCCTCCTTCCCTTACTTCCCTGAAGAGGTGACTTTTGTTTCTCTCATTCCCCCCTTCCCCTGCCACCACGCCAGCTTGAGGGATCTTAGTTCCCCACCAGGGATTGAACCCCGCCCCAGCAGTGAAAGTGCCGAGTCCTAACCAATGGACCGCCAGGGAATTCCTCCATTTTCTTTTTTTTAGATTTACCGTATTCTTAAACACAAATCTTGTTTGAGAATTTAATACTCTTTGTATTCTTCTAAGTTTTAAGATTTAGACACACTGATGTATGACAGTGAATCATTTTCATTCCTGTACAGGATTGTTCTATAAAATACCATAATGAATCAATGCTCTTGTCAAGTCATTTGGGTTACTTTTTGCTATGAATGCTGTGAGTATTCCCATACACAGACCTGGCTATCAGCTGCTATGCCTCTGTAAAACCAAACTAGTTATTTATAGCTTGCACAGGCTCTGATTAGTTGGTCTGACTGGTCAGTACCCATGTATTAAAGTCAAATATTTTTAATACTACAGTACTTCTGTTTACATATGCATGCCCCTAGTGCACACATGTAGTTTTTCTATAAATGCTTTAAAGCGAAACTGAAGGGTTTTAGAGTATGCACATTTTCAACCATACAAGATTACTGATTGTATACAAGATAATGAAATGCTAAATTCATTTCCCAGGTAGTTGTACCAATTTTAAGAGTCTCCAGTGGTTTACATCTTGCCAACGTCATATTGTCAGACTTTTTGTGACCAGATTAATTAATTTATGGCTGTGCTTGGTTTTTGTTGCTGCATGTGGACTTCCTCTAGTTGCGGCAAGCGGGGGCTTCTCTTTGTTGATGTGCAGGCTTCTCATTGCTGTGGCTTCTCTTGTTACAGAGCACGGGCTCTAAAGCACAGGCTCAGTAGTTGTGGCACACGGGCTTATGTGCTCCACGGCATGTGGATCTTCCCAGACCAGGGATTGAACCCGTGTCCCCTGCCTTAGCAGGCAGAGTCTTAATCACTGTACCACCAGGGAAATCCCCAGATTATCTTTTAAGGTGTATTGTAGAGGACAGCTTTATTTTCAGCATGCCTCTTCTAGGAAATGTTCTACTCAACCTCCCAAACCACTTGGGTGTAGGGTAGCAGCTACATTCATGCAGTATCATCTGTCTCCTTCCTCACTCACTGGAGTCATAAGGGCCGGCCCTTGATTCAGGCTAGGCAAAATGCCCTTTCTGGGATTTTGCACTGTGACCAAGAATGCATCCAGGCTGACTGCTCTTTTATATGGTAGAGATAAAAACTCTTCAGAAGTATTAGGATAGAACAGTAAGATAGAAGGACTGTATTAAATTTCTCTCTAGGATAGTTTACTCCACTGTCCCTCACTTTTTTGCTCATTAATGAACATCTTTCTTGATTTCTCCCCATTCTTGCTTCTGCCTATGACATAATCCTTATTTATTAAATTGAGGCAACAGCTTCTCCACTTTCAAGTTTTGATTCCTGATTTTAAGTTTTCATATTTACTAGGTGACTTCTGAAAGACAAAACGTTATACAAACTATCTCACTTTCCTAAAAATGTTTGAAGTGACTCACAACACAGATGACTTTAAGGTCAATAAAACAGAACCTAAATAAACTATAGCAAAGGGGAGGCAAGGAAGTAACCATAAGGATCTTGGAAAGTTTGATTCTGAACAGGGGGCAACATCCCCAGCGTGCCTGTCAGCAGCTAGCTGAGAAATGTTCCTTCAACTAACTCAACACTGACTTCTCATATTTACCAGTATTTTACCAAATAAGGATTATAGTTTTGACAACAAACTGTTTTTGCCCTACAGACCCAGATCAATTTTCTTGAGACTACTCCAGCATTCTTATGAGACAAAAAAGCAGTTAGATGAGGATAAATAAAAAAACTATTATTTTGGGCTAATTTCTCCAAAAGGTCAAAGTGTCAAAATTGTAGTTGTAATAGTAATTTTGGAAACTCATTTGCCATTCATTAAACCGTTTGTCAGGCACTACTCTAGAAGCTGGACACACCAGCGAGGAAGAGACAAAAATCTCCATCTATATGAGCTTACCTTCTAGTCACATACAATTTGAGTGATCTAGACCCAAAGGCTTCTAAGGACCAAACAGAACAACTTTTTGAAGGAATGCCCAACATATTAATGGATCTGTACAGCAAATAATTTTCTTTCAAAAATGGAATAGATCACAATTTGTGTTAATGTGTCAGTGAGGATACCCAAAGAGTTTAGGGTACTCAATATAAGATTAGGATCTCTCACTAAAAACAGGCTTTACAGTACAGCAACAGAAAGCATCTAACCTAGATATCTGATATTATCAAATTAATTTCAGTGGTGTTACCAGGCCCCAGCTAGAGATGGGTTACAAAAGCTGAGGCAATTATCTTGGGAGACAGGGATTTGTTTCTAAAACTTAAGGCACATACTGCATAACAGACACATAACAGAGAATGGGACCCTGGGCCTCACATAAGTTTTCCTGAGGTATTGAAGTAGGTTATTAATTTTTAATTTGGTAAATTGGGTAGTTTCCTGAGTTCTACCAGAATATCATTTGTCAAGTGACTCCGCCCCTCATACCTGCCTTCTCAGGAATTCTTACTGCACTAAGAGAGCTAGAGAGATAGAGCTCATGTTTACCCCAAGAATGGTAGAATAGGTGTCAGTCTGTTAATAACCTGTTGGTAAGTGACATCATTTTCAAAAACTGTGCCAATACCAGTTTGAGAATTACACACTGGAAGTAGCTGGATATAAAAAGTTTCAACACCCTGGTTTTGCTTCCTTGGCTCTTTTTTCCCAAGAAATACACTAGGGGATTTAAGACAAAAGTTATTCCAATTAGACTTATTACATACATTAAGGACTTCTCTGGACTACTTCCTTCCTGTTGTACTGCCTTTGTGACTTTGTCAATAATCAGTGTTTATACATGCTAGACTATAAATTAGTGTGCTAAAAGGCACACTATTGTAATAACTGTAATAATAATTATAATTGGTGTAATAATCTGATAGCCTCAGATGTTTAGTTGTGGTGTCACTGCTCTCTTGGGAAGAATTTTGGCCCGTACATCTACTGAATTACTCAGATTTAGGAAGCTGCAGAAATTAAAACACCTCTTACTTGGTGAGCCCAGGCCAGGCTTGACTGAAAGCCTCCAGGGATAGACCTTAGGTTCCCACCTTTTTGTACACAGAATCAAAGAAATGCTGAATCTATGAGCTTCAGGCAGTTCTCATTTGTTTTTCACATACAAACAACACATGATTCACAACACATTTGTAATCTTCCACTCTACTGATACCCAAAACAATGTGGGTAACAAGTAAGATTTTGTAATCACATTAGGTGGCAAAGATCCCTAAGAGGAAAAAAGCAAAGATTTATGGCCACTTTTGTAAAAACAAGGTTTAATAAAACACTGGCAACCTGTACAAGAAAGAAAGAAAATAACAATGAGAAATTAAAGAAGTTCATGATTTAATAAGTCAATCAATATAAGAGGTGGTAGCTGAAGGAAGTTTTGACTTCAAAAATTTTCTAATCGGGATCGATTTAGAAATTCTGGCATTCAAAAGTACATGTAAAACTGAACAAGAGATCAAAATGTCTACACTGTATCTTAATTTCACTTTTGTTGAAACATTATAAAGAGAATAAAGATAAAAGTTTAGGTGTATACTTACATGGAATCAATTTATGACTTATTTAACTGTTGTTGATTTTGAAAGGTATGCTGTCACTTTAAATTCCTTTTAACCAGTTTTTAGCTGTTTAGGGAAATTATAAAACATTAAAATCTATTAGCAAAAAAGGGACATAGTATTTCTATGTGAGGCCACTGGTATAGTCTGGCTATTAAGTATCTTCTCAGGCACAGCTTTTATTCAGGGATGGATTTACAAGGAAGAGAAGAGGTGATTAAGTCCCGGCAGCAAGAGTAGAGTAAGCCTATTTTCCTTCTCTAAACACATTTTTAGAGTAAAGATGTAAGAAAAAAAAAATTGTTCTTTTGGTTTGAAAGTTACAGTTGCCAAGGAGACACAGGAATGTACCTGCACTTATAAATGGAGATATATTTAAGTTCCTTGGCTCAACATAATACACTTTTATACACTTTTAAGGGACACATCTCAAGATGCTCCTGGTTTTCCCTTAGATGAATTTTTTTTGAAAGGCCTATTATAACTTCTGAACACACTTACATTCCCAACTATCCACCTTTTAAACTTTAAAATTCCGCTTGCGGGTATTTTGACTCAACATTTTGAACAAACCTGTCCCGCTGATCATGATTAAAACTGGTCCCTGACAAAATTAAAATAATGACTGTTAAAGCTTCAAATGCAATTTGTAGCTGATTCTTCCCATTCAAGAAGAGAAACTGACCATCATGTGATCCATCACATTATCACCATTATCCAGTGTGTTTAATGACTTTGAATGTCATGACATTTATAATAAAGATAAATCTGAATATAGAAAATTACTAAAAAGCAGAGAGGAAAAATGGTATAAACTAGTGACAGGGAACAACAACAGAAATTAGTGACACTAGAATTACAGGATATTTTTCTCCTAAGAAACATAAAGTTTTATTTATTTCAAGTAGCAGTGTTACCAAGCAAATAATATTTGTAATGAACACATTATATGAATAGAAGCTGTTAAAGTATTTTAAGACCGCTTAAATAATTTCAAAAGATGATAAATTTTCATTCTTCAAGTTCAGTGACCAATATTAATTTGCTTAATTAGTATTTTTTTCATATTCAGTACTGACCTGGCTAAACTACTACAAAAACCCAGAATGTAGGATCCAAATTAATGTGTTTTAACTAATACTAAGATTAAATAAAAGACTGCCCTGTCTCCTGCCAAAGGCTTATTTTCTAGACCCTCTTCACACTATGACTACTAAGAGTATATCTAAAATTCTATTAAAAATTGCTCAACTTACTCTTCAGTTAGGAAGCTATTTAAATCACATTAGATAAAAAGTCTGTGTGACCTAACGTAATTCATCATATGCAGTACTTGGACAATTTTTAAAAAGAACCAATTCAGTATGTGTCAAAGACATTAAAATCTATTTGAATAAAATATGTTTAAATGTCTCATTGGGGAAAGGGGATCATTTTTCCTCAAAGGGGAAAAAAAAAAGGAATAAAATAACCAGCCAGGCTTCATATCAATTAGACAACTTTTACTAAATGAGAAAACTACATTTAAAATGTGCTTTAAAACAAAATGGAATTAGAAAAAAAAAGACATATGCATTTGAAAGAACGTTGCACTGTGCTGAAAATCAAATCTCTTGCAGTAATACAATACGCCAATTCTTAAAACGTAAGTTAACAGAATTCTCAATTTAACATTTTCAAAGACGATATTAAGGTCAAGAATTTCACATCTATGGTAGCACTTATGGGCATTTATAAATATGATGTCCATCCCTATGAAGCTTACAAATTTGACAATGCTCAATAAAAGCTTTTAGAATCACATCCGAAAGTGCTGCATCCAAAGCATCACAAATCTGTGTCTTGTAAGTTCTCCTTCTAAAATCTTTATGTTGACTTTTCTACTCCTGTCATTTGTTAATACTACCCTTTAAAAAAAAAAGAGAGAACAGGAAAAGAAATGCTGCAATAAACCCTTGATCATGTACAGAAATTATTGCTACTATAGTTCACTACAAAGCATGTCTATACAATATCATATGAATTTTGATCATGAAAAATCAGAATAAAAATCTTTAGTGACGTAAGCCTTACAATCGTATACAACATTCACATGGCAATATTAGACAGTCAAGCACCCAATACCCATAGTTGACAAGTGTCCCACTGACCAGCATTCATTTAAATACATCCTTCGTACAGAGGGAGGAAAAAGAGATAGTGTCAGCTTTCCAAGGCTTGTCAAAAAAGGATTCTCATGTTCTGTGGATCTAAAAACAAACAACAACAACAACAAACAACAACAACAAAAAACCAAAAAACAAAACCAATGCAGGTGAAAGTGTTACCAGAAAGTTAAGCATGCCAAAAAGGTGTTTCGTGCGAATCAAAACCTAAAGCCAAGGTACCACATAATCACATTACCAACTAGTTGGGTATACTAAATGAGCCTTATCTTAAAGTTAAATGAAAACGCTACTGCACAATAGAGCATCAATAAGTTAAAATTAGAGTGCACAAATCCAAATCAGTGGCAATTTTGTATAAAGCAAAATATTCACTATCAGCTGTAACATTTGCCCAAACTGATTAAATCACTCAATTGGACAGTTTGCATATTTTTAAAAAATATCTCTAAAATTCCTTTTTACTGTAATGAGGCATAAGTTTTCTTAGTAAGATAAAACAGGTACATAAGTAAATAAGCAATGGAAAATTAATAGTTGATGAATGTCTTTAAAGCTCTTCCCACATTTCACTTTTTAAAATGTTTGGGAAAAAATTTAAAGAATTTGCCATTATTTTAGCAAAAACAAACAAAACAAAACAAGCCCAAAATAATTAAACAACCAAGCAACACTAAAACCACATTACACAGATGGATCATCATGCTTTCATCTGGTTTAACTATCACATCTAATTTAACTGGGATGCTTCTCAACTTTAAAAACTGTGATACGTGAAGATGTAACTTTAATGGGTAATTCTGAATTTGGATTTAACTTTGTTGAATATTATAACAGAGTATACTTATTACAATACAGTGTAGCACATCTTTCTATTAGAAAAAAATTTAAGATCCTTTACCCGTCTCCTTAAGTTAAAGGTGTGACATCATAAAGGGTGTCAAATGGCTGGATGGTTTTACAGTGCACACTTATATATTATGAAGTATGTCCTTAACAAATCTGATGGTTTCTTTACAGAGTTCCTTTCTTCACCTTTTCTTCGGTGGATTAGCTGTTCGAGGTGGAGTGACGGGGCGTCCTGAATTCAGTCCACCATATTGGTACTTAGCTTTCTTTTCAGATGGTTTCAGTATCTTAAAGTAAATAATTTAGTAACAATGTTATTTTTTCAAGTACAATAAGTTTAAGGAAGTTATTGTTACAATAATGGGCTTTTCAATAAAAAACATCAATTATAAAACTGTAGGAAAAAACAGCCAAGTTCCACAAACATTTCTCATGTTTAAAGAGCACAAATGTCTAAATATTGCTATTACTGGTCATTCCACTGACAATTTAAAATTTTTATTTTAATTAAATTTTTTATTGGAGTATAATTGCTATACAATGTTGTGTTATTTTCTGCTGTACAAAAGCTCAGTACACAAATTCCATCAACTACCCAATCCTTAGACTTAAGTATCAATATATAAATTTTGAACTAGTGTTATCTCTATGATGAAGAAAGAACACTAGTTTAAGAGTCAAAAGACCTAGGTTCTCAACATAATTCTTTACTATTTATTTAGAGGTTAGTCAAACTCTTCAGATCTTAATTTATTATGGGTACACAGATATTTTATTTAAAAAAAGCTATATATATTACATATCATAAAGTTCACCTATTTAAAATGTAATAAATCAACAATTTTGAATATATTTACAGCTATACAACCACTGCCATTACCTAACATTAGAACATTTTTATCACCCCAGGAAGAAACCTTGTCCCAAAAGCAATCACTCCCCAATTCCATTCACCATTCCCCTAACCTCCTTCAACCGCAAGCAATCACTGCTTTCTCTATTGATTTGTCTTTTCTGGCTATTTTAAATAAACAAAACAATACATGTGGTCTTTTGTGACTGGCTTCTTTCACTAAGATAATGACTCTGATGTTGTTGCAGGTATTAGTCCATCATTACTTTTCACTGACCAGGGATCAAACCTGGACCCTTGGCAGTCAGAGCACGGAGCCCTAACCACTGGGAAGCCAAGGAAGTCCCAGTACTTCATTACTTTCAATTGCCAAACAATACGCATTTTATGGATATTCCACATTTTGTTCATTCGTTCTTTAGCTGATGGCCATTTGGGTTGTCTCTAGCTTTGGCTGTTATAAATAATGCGCCTATGAATATGCATATACATGTATTTGAGTACCTGTTTTCAATTCTTTCAGGTATATACCTAGGAGTAGAACTGCTGGGTCATATAGAAACTCTATAATTAACTTTTTGAGGAATTGCCAAACTGCTCTGCAAAGCAGCTGCACCATGTTCCATTCCCACTATCAACGTATAAGGTTGCAACTTCTCCACATCCTCACCAGTAACTTTTACTATCTGACATTTAAAAATTATATTTATTGTTTGTTGGTGTAAACAGAGCTTTAACCTACATTTTTTAGGTAGAGAATTTCAGTATTTACATAAAAAATGTGTAGGAAAGACTTATAAGTATTCTTATTCAGAGCATCATAGTGCCTCAGTGCAGGGGCGGGGGGGAGGAAATATATTAATACAACTCTATTACAGCAACTGTTGAAGGATAAGGCCTGGTGACTACGTTTAAACTGTAAATGAGAAATCAAACATTCAGCATTCAATTGTATTAACTGATAGAAACAGAAACCCCTTCTACATTTAAAAAGAGAAATACAGTATGTGATGTTAAGGACATAAAATAACCTTTGCAAAAAGCTAAGTAATAAAGTTATTTTAGTTCATGAACAAGAATGATTTTAAGCAGCACACTAAAGCTAAAGCTGGTCTCTTTTTATTGGAGTTCATAATATAACTCTTTCCACTCAACACCCATCCCACCTGCTCATCTTGCAAAAGAAAACAAAATTTAAATTATTCACCGAATATAGATTTTTTTTAGCAGGTTAAGCCACTATCTAAGGATTCATACAGGAATTTAACAATTTAAACATCTGCATCAAGAATGACTGACATGAGTTAGGTTTCCTAAAACATTTCATCACTTCGCTTTACACCAGAAACTAACACTGTAAATCAACCATACTTCAATTAAACAAAAAGAGACAGACTTCTAGCTGTTAAAAATTTATATATTACATCATACCTGAAATGAACACATCAAAGTTTCATCCACACTCATCATTCCACCAGCATTATCAAACTCGCCACAGTAATTTGGGGCTGAAAATAGGGTTACCAATTGTCGCTTAGCAAAGAATTCATATCCATCTTCTACCACCTGGCAAAAGAAAAGTCAAAAGAAAAAAGCACACTTACGTATGTGTTTTTTAAAAATTCTCAACCATCGATACTAATTAAGATTAATGTGACAAATACCTGAAAAAAAAAACCAAAACGCTGTTTTGTTTTGGAAGCCTGATTTTTACTCTTAAACTTGCCTCAGAATATTAAAATTAGCTTTCCTTTTCTATAATGGCAAGGATTTAGCTTAAATGAAATAATAAATTTATGATTACTAAAAACTTTAAAAATTATACAATGTTCAAGGCTCTCCATATGCTAACAAGTGTAGTGTCTAAAGGGAGCTGGGTTACCAAGTACTGCTGAGATTGCAGCATTCTAGTCCAACTATAGAATCCTTAATTGGATGAACAATAACCAGACAATGAAAAATAGATTATGTTAAGAACATTTTTCTTGTTAGTTTCTAATTTCCTATTAGTATTACACAGCTACATATTGAAAATTTTACTAAGTTGAGCTTAATTTACATAGATCATGCTACTAAAAATTAGCTGCCTATAGATTACACTTTTATGTGGATAACTCTTTTCCTTGATGATTTAACACGATTTCTAGAATCTATTGTCAATTCCTGAGTGAATTAAACAATTTATGTTTCTCAGATTTACAGATATGAAAGGCAATGACGTAAATATTTTCTATTTATTTAGAGCAGGCAAGAATACTTTTTGAAGTCTTTTAGGTATTCTTTGATTAAGCAATATTATCCTACAATACTTGGAGAAAGCACTTCCACAGTCATTTACATTTTTATATAATTCCTACTTCAGTATCAGGTACATGTTCCTGTTATTATTACCTCATGGTAAAATTTAGATATTTACCTTTTCTGTTAAGACCTTGTCTACCTTATCTACTCCAGCTCAGCATACTGCTTGGTACTCAGTATGTCCTTTTAGTTCTTAGTTTCCTCATTCATTTGCTTACTTATTCACATATTTACTAAAAGAATAAGGTTTTAAAAAAGGAAATATTTGTAGTTTGTGTTGTTTCGCATCATAAGTCTCTTAATTTTAGAGACAATGTTTGAAAATAAGCAGAACAGGATTTTGGAGGTGTCTAGAAAAAGATCATGTAAACTAAGATAGTTCAGTAACCTGACTTTTAAAAATCATCACCTACTGGGTGGGATGAACTGGGAGATTGGGATTGCCATATATACATTACTAATAAGAAAAAAAAAATCAAATGGTACACTTTAAATATATGCAGTTTACTGTATATCAATTATATCTCAATAAAAGTTCTTAAAAAAATCACTTATTTTTGAAAAGACGAATGGAGATCTATAGATGAAAAAATTATCAGTGGGTATTTTATTAGGAAACTCAGCAACTCTGCCCTGTCATCTTGTGGAAGATATTTTAATTACCTAAATTATAAATACAATGTTCACTGATTAAAAGGCAACTTTGCCAAAAGCAAAGGATTTGGGGACATAACTTCATTCAACCGAACTAGGAAATTTTAATAGAACAAAGGCACATGATACACAATACATGCAGAAAATGAGAAGCCTGTTATCTCTGTTATCACACAGCATCACATAAAGAGGTAGAAGGAGTCAAGGGTTACAGGGAGCAAAGCCATAGAAAAAAGGGGAGTATTGTGGAACAGCATATAATTACCTTAACAAATTTTGCCTTAACAAAAAAATAACAAGGAATCTTTAAATATTATATTTACAAATTACAAATGCTTTAAAAGGTAGATAAAAAAGATTAAAAAATGCTTTTTAATGTATTTCAAATTAATTATGTTCTAGAGCATGAGGACTTGATATATTAAATTGTTAAAATAAGCTTTTGTTAATTATTTTATTCAACAAACACTAACTACATGTTACAATATGTCAATAAGTTCATCAGTAAGTTCACAAGGCAATGGATATTCAAAGGCCAGCAAGTCACAATTCCCTCCTTAAAGACTGTACAATCTATTGGTGAAGGACGAAGAAACCCCAAATAAACCTAAGTTGTACTCCCATCTACTCACCACCCTGATTCAATAATTAACAAGACACTGCTACATTTATTTCATTTACCCGCCCCCACTTTTCTCTGCTGTTGTATTTTAAAAGAAATCCTAGACACATCATTTTACCCCTACATACCTGAGCATCCATTTGGAAAAATATGGACATTCTTCTTACATAGCAATATGTATCATCACAGCTAAAACAATTAACAATGACTCCTTGATATCTAACAGGCAGTCTGTAATCAAATTTCCCCAATGTCTTTTTACAGTGTGGTTTACTCTTATCAAAATCCACACAATTCACTTGATTTTTAATCTATAATATGTAACTATCATATTAAAATGGGATCAAATATTTCTAGAAAGCTTCAGACAAGAACTGAAAAATTTGCTAGTATTGCAGTACAAGACAAAAATATATTCCTTTGAAACCTTTCCTCTTAGAGAATAAGAAAGGGTTAACTAATCATTACACTGTTAATTTTGAGATCAAGGTATATATAGGCTTTACCTCTTCTACTACTTTCCTTGTATAATTAGCTTTCTTGGACCTCAATTTTCTTAAAAAATAAAAGGAGTAGACCTGAGTGAAGTTAATAAACATCAAAACATCCAAAAGTTTTGTATTTCATACCTGATGAGCTCGACAAATCAAGTCTAAATCATGACGATTCAGAAATTTACTGACTACATCAGCTCCAAAAGTGAAGGAAACACCACGATCATTTTCTCCCCAACCTTGCACATCCTTATCTGGGTCAGACCATAGCAAATCACACAGCAACCCTTTAAATAAAAACACAGCAATGAAAAACAAAATTTATAAAATAAAGTATATCTACATCACATTTCTTCTCCTGTCCTCTTACCCTTTAACAAACAGTAACAATCACTTGCCCCCTAGTATCCCAGCCTATCAAATTTGGCCATTTTTTGTCAAAGTAGCCATGCAAATACAACACAGCCTGGCTTTAAGGCAGTACTCTCCAACCCTTTCCACAGATAAGACACATGTGCATGGCACACTCTAAAGCATATGATACTGGAACAGGTTGCTCATCTGTTGTCTACAGTTTCTCTGTATAGATAACCAACTGACTCAGCAGCATTTCCTGAAGAGTTCATCCTTTCCTTACAGAGCTAACAATCCTGTTTCTGGTGCTGCAGTCTATTCCATTAATATACTTTATCAGTGAGCCAATAACACATTATAGTTTTTAAATAAATCTATTTGGTAGGCCTACCCTCACTTAATATTCTTCAGGATTGTCTTGGTTACTTTTAATCCTTTGTTCTTCCAAATATAATCCTCTGAATCAGTTTGCCTTATTCTGTGAGCCCAACTGAGATTTCAATGGAACTACATTTGATCTAGAGATCAATTTGAGGGAAGAAAACATTTTCTACAAAGGCCTGGAGGATTTAAATAAAGTATGGACGGGGACTTCCTAGGTGGCGCAGTGGTTAAGAATCTGCCTGCCCAATGCAGGAGACATGGGTTTGAGTCCTGCCCCAGGGAGATCCCACATGCTGCAAAACAACTAAGCCCGTGAGCCACAACTATTGAGCCCGTGTGCTGCAACCATTGAAGCCTGTGCGCCTAGAGCCTGTGTCCGCAACTAGAGAAGCCACCACAATGAGGAGCCCACGCACCAAAATGAAGTGTAGCCCCTACTTGCAGCAACTAGAGAAAGCCCATGTGCAGCAACGAAGACCCAACACGGCCAATAAATAAATAAATAAATAAATAAATAAAAAATAAAATTAAATAAAGTATGGACGAACAAAATCAGATCAGATCCTTGACTTTAGAATGTTTTGGGCTTAAAAAAGAGAGGTCAGAGCTAAAAATATTTATCTAAGTTATCTTCATACTAGTGTAAATCAGAGGGGACTGAGACCATCTTGGGAATGTAAAGTAAGAAGACCAGTAAATGAACTCTGAGGAATCAAGCATTTAATAAGCAGGCAAAGAAGGAATGAGCAAAAAGTATTAGGAAGGAATAGCCAAAACAAAAGGAAGAGATCAGAATAGCAGCATCTTCCGAAAGGGTAAGAATTATCTAGAAGCAGCAAATGGTTAAGTTTCAAGTACCATGAACAACTAGATTAGTATAAAAACCAAAAAATGCTCTTTACAATTAGATCATCAGACCTTAATGAAAGCAGTATCTTGATGGTTGAGAGGAAGAAACGGAGTAAAAGTCAAATTGTAATAAGATTAAGATAGGGTAGATGTTGTGATGATGCTATTAAATTAGTTTTCTAAGAACTATGGTGCTAAGGGAAGACTGCTGTAGAATGAGTCAGCTTTAAAGTTTTTTTTGATAATCCGTATACCTCATAATATAGCTTATCACGAAAGGAGATCTTCATTTTGAGTCACAGTATAGCTTATCTTGATAGGGGAAGTATCTAAAACACCCTGTAGAAATGGTGGCAATGTACGCTTAATCTCTATCATTATTTCCTAAGCTCCTGTCATGTTTTAAGAAATCCACCAGCATACAAAATCCATTGGGATGGTCTCAATTTACAAGCTCTTTTGGGTTTCTAAAGAGTCAGAAGCTGATTCTTTAAATACACACACACACACTGCTCTATAATGCTCACACTTTCCAGTCTGTTTCCACAGAAGCAGCAGTGAGGAAATCAAGATATTATTCTATAATTTTAATGTGACAATAAGACTAGAATGTAGTTGCTTTTGGAATTATATGGAAATTCAACAGCCTGGATGCATATAAAATCAAATAATCATAGCAGCAACAACGTGGCATTCTTCAATCCTAATGGAATAAAGACGAGAATCTGAGAGTCAAGGTTCAATGTTTATAATCCAATCCCTAATGCATAAGCATTAAAATCATTAGTCTATTGTTTCAAAAAATATAACTTATAAATTAAATTTGTAAAGATTACAGAGAACATGAAAGCTCAAAATGACCATTTTTAGTATCTCAGAAACTTCCCATTAAAATATGATGCAAAGAGAACCCTAACGTGCCACCCTTGAAACTCATTTATGTCTGAACTATACCATCAACAGAAACTCTGAAGATGCAATGACTTGAAATTTATGTTGTACCTTATTTTAAATAAATACCCTGTTATTTAGATACTAGTTTTTACTAGGTTTAGTCAAATATATTCCATAATCACAATCAAAATCTGGAAAAATGCATGTTTTCTTTTTATAATCAATACAAAAACATCATATTACTGAAGTAAGTTATGAGATTATAAGACAACTTAGTGCAATATGCAGTATGTCAGTGGCTTACTGATAACAAAGGATCTATACAACTGTTTATAATGGTTGATGTGTAATCATGAGTAGCATTCTGAGTAATATTACACTTTCAGTACACTTTAGTACACTGAGCAAAACAGTACAATCACACTTGAAAACAAGCAACCAAATGCATATTATTAACAAACCAATTTAGAGGTTTAGCCATGGATTACTCAGGCACTGGTCCATGAATATTTTTTAATGCTTTCCCTTCTATAGTCTTTGGATCTTAAGAAAGGGAAATGAACTAAGTAACCATCCAGCCCAACCCTATCAGATGAATAATCAATTCTCCTTTACAAAATTACCAATAAATTATTCTGCTATCAGTCAGCTAAAACACCTTTCCCCCCCACATATATGATGCTCCTAATGTGTAACAGGATTTCTAGATCCTATGGCACTCTAGGCAATCCTCATTTAAGATACGACAGTTTGTTGAGAACTGATGAATACCACAGATATATGGTAGGTCTGACTACACAAATAACAATGGGATAATTAACCCAATACTGTAAGTTTCAAAAAAAAGCCTGGTAGAAACTGAGGGAAAGGGCAATTTTGCTTTTGTTAATGCTTTTAACAGTATGGCAGTGTGATATAAAAAAATACATTTGGTCTTTGTTCCCATTCCTGGTACAAAGCTTCTAAAACCCTTGGAATTTCCTGATAGAAGTGTATTTTGTTATTCATAAGGAGCCCCCTTTCCATCATACCTGTGTTTATGCTAATGAGGTGACCTAGGTGGGTTTGGGGGTTTGGGGGCCCAGTCAGCAGAAAGACCAAACACATGATTAGAGATTTGGAACTTTTAATCCTCCGACTCTGTACCTGCCACCTCTAGGGAGGGGTGAGGGTGGAGGGCTAGAAACTAAGTTCTATAAAAACTCTTGAACAACTAGATTTGGATAGCTTCCAGGTTGGTGAACACGTTGATGCCAAAGGGTGTGGGAGTGTTCACCTACCAACACGGGGCTCTCCCCATACCTTTGCCCTGTGTATCTCTTCCATGTGGCTGTTCTGAATTGTATCCTTACTGGTAAATGTAAGTAAAGCATCTGAGGAGGTGGTTGTGGGAACCTCTGAATTCGCAGTCCGCCAGGGAGAAGTGTGGTTCCCCTGGAGATCTCACTTGAGGCTGGAATCTTAAGTGGGGGCAGACTTGTGGAATGGAGCCATTAACCTGCGGGGTCTTGGCCAACTCCAGGGGTTAGTGACAGAATTGAACTGAATTGCTGGACACCCACTTGTTGGAGAATTGGCTGTGGTATGAAAAAACTCCACACACTGGTTTTCAGAAAATATGACATAGAAAGGTATTGATATTTTAAGCAAAAGTTGAACTCAGGAAACAAAATACCTTAACTGCATTCATAGATCTACATGGTATTTTATGATATGAACACCATAATCAGTACATATACCAGTACTCAAATATGAATAATTATCATTTAGAAGCCAATAGAGGGCTTCCCTGGTAGCACAGTGCTTAAGAATCTGCCTGCCAATACAGGGGACACGGGTTTGGTCCCTGGTCTAGGAAGATCCCACATGCTGCAGAGCAACAAAGCCTGTGCGCCACGACTGCTGAGCCTGCACTCTAGAGCCCACGAGCCACAACTAATGAGCCCACACTCCACCAACTACTGAAGCCCGCATGCCTAGAGACCGTGCTCTGCAACGTGAAGCCACCACAATGAGAAGCCCATGCACTGCAACGAAGAGTAGCCCTCGCTCTCCACAACTACAGGAAGCCTGCACAGCAATAAAGACCCATTGCAGCCAATCAACACAAATAAATAAGTTTATTAAAAAAAAAAAACCAATAGAAAAGTTAGGGTAAAGTGGCAACTGTACCTAGCATTTATTTATAAAATTACATTAGGACCATTTGTTAATCTACACAGCAATTTATCCTCAATTGGAATCTATTTGCTTTTGCTTTATTTGCTTTATTTATCTGAAAGTTATTCTCAAGGCCTGGACAGTCAATTTTCATATTTTTTTTCCACATAAATGTTCACAATTTTCATAACATTAACCACACATCTCTAGAGCCTTCTGTCTCAAGAGCTTTAAGAGCTCTAAAAATCTGAAATATAGATGATACAGAGAATAACAGAAAACTACTAGATAATTTTAAAGAAGGTAACTGAATCCTTGGCTAAGAGAGATTATTTTAATTAAAAAACTTTCGACTAATTTTTAAAGAGTGTTTGAAGAACATAACCAGTGTTGATATGAATGAAGGAATTTAGAAAGACTGGAAGGTAAGGGGACTTGATAGCAAGATCTTTTGCGAAAAATAAGTTTGACAGAACCATATTATCGTTATACACAAAATTTAAAACTTCTGTACTTTGGAGAATTAGTGGAAAGTGAAATATTTTGTATTATTCCAAGTAGTCTATTATTAGCTTATTTACTATAAAAAAAAGTAGTCAATATCATATAATACAATCCTTCTTTCATCAAATATAATTAAGTTCAAATATGCCAACATTTTACATTAAAAGTTGATTAAATTTCTCTATATACTTAACCTGTATCAGGGACATCAGTGGGTCTCATAATTCTCCGAATCTGCTCCATAGATTGCAGGTCTGGTGACAGTCCTATAAATGAAAAGATGACTCATAGTACTGACACTGAAAAAATTTTCACAAATAAAAAGCATTTAATCAAAGCAGATTCACTATGTGAAATTAAAGATACTTCAAGTGCTCCCTTCAATGTTATCTTTAATATATTGGGTTATTAAGTAGAATCCCACTTTGATATAACAGAACATTACTATTAGAACTTCTCCATTTTACCCTACCAGGGAAATAAAACAACTTTTCATTTCAAAAGATTTTTCAAGGAAAAAAAAAAATCCTACCACGCTTCTTTCTTTCCAACCATTCTCTGCCCTTCATAGGAACACACTCAATTCCAATCCTTCCTACTAAGAAGTTCTGCCACTTCTTACCACATAAACATGTTTACTTAAAGTGCTCACCATGTCCTGTAAGACCTTCCTACATCCCACTCCAACATGCTCGTTATCTTGCATAAAAGCATAATTGTTGATCAGAGAGATAAACAAGAAAAAGCACATGAAAATACTGACATCTTTTTATTACGTAAGTATAACCTATTATTTCTCTTTGGTAGACAATCCAAGTATCACCACAAAGAATGAAGCTGAATATTCATATTCCATATTGCTACAATTATATTCTTAGCTATACTAATGTGCAAGAGCTACAATTTCTTAAATGTTTAGTATCTACTGTAAAATGTTTCAATTAACATAGTAAATTATGTTCTATCAGAGAATAAACAATTTATTGCCTCAAGCCTAGGTAAGTCCATCTATCTTTTGGCATTTTTCTACCTTAATTCTTCCTGCACACGGATGAAAAACTAATTTTCTTATAGTATTTTCATGGAATTATCTCCCTGTACAAAGCCCCAATATGGCTATTAAACCATTCAAAAAACTCCTTTGCTCAGTGTTCAAACCTCCATAATCTGATCCCATCAATCCCCAACACACATTTGACATTCTAGTTGGGCCAGTCCTTACACATTCCTTGAACTAGAAAGACTCTCAAGTCCTTTTCACCCCCAAAACCCATGCCTCTATAAATGTCTGCCCAGCAATTCTCTCCCTTTCCTGACTTTTCATTATAAGTAGTCTCAGCAAACACTCTGACATAATTAAATTACTTTCATTACTCAATTATCTGTTTTGAAAATATACATTTTATCAATAGGTTTTAAATGCCTCAAGATAGCCAGATCATACACTATCTACATACTTTCACGGTATGTAGCCAAGTGCTAGACATGTTAGTTTTTCAAATGAGCTTTCATATATTCAAGTTAATTTAACAAGCCATATAGCATAATCTATCATTCTACTAAAAAATTATTCTTAGGACTAAAGCAGACATATACTGCATAAAGCCTAGAACTCTTGGCATATAAGAATATTAAACAATGAGTTTAATATTTTATATATGTTTATATAATACATATTTTAACATAAATATATATTTATATAACATGTAAATAATTTTAATATTATATTTGGATTCTGATGAGAGGTATTTAATAAAGACAGGAAAATAGTCATGATCCTCCCTTTCGCTGACAGTAGAAGTATCTTTCTGTCAAAACTGAGGCACAGACATTTTTTCAAGCAAAACTCTGGTTATCCTCCTCATGTGAAATTCTTTAAAGACAAGTACTAAATTTGCATTTTCATTAGGCAAACACCATAAATTTCTAGTTATTAAAAGAGATTTTAGCCATGTTTTAAAATGTTTTAATCACTTGAGTTTTCAAATAAGCACTGCTTTGTTTTTCCACAGCATCTCAATTATTATAGGCTTTTTCTAAATAATGGAAGAAAACGAAGAAAAACCCATAAGGCAAATTTACTAGTCTACCTCCATGACAACAGAAGATCTTCTCATCCACAATGGCAGCTATAGGCAGACAGTTGAAACAATCAGTGAAGGTCTTCCACAATTTAATATTAAACCTTCGTTTGCCTATAAAAAGGACAAGCAAACAGAATAAACCTAAAACTGTTCTCATTAGTTATCTAACAGCAACAGACTTATGAATGATCCCAATTTTCTGTATGTTTACCTAGCACTTGTAACTTGTACTTTTTTAAAAAGGTAATAAATACAATAAACATTCAGCACCTGCAGTAAAATAACAAAGACTACAAATACAGTGCCAGGCATTTTATGAAACAAACACCTTTGCCTTTTTAGATCACTATAATATAGCAATTCTGAAACAATCTAATACACTATTAGTTTACTTTTTCCATTCAACGTGTTAAATACCTAGCCACATAAGTAAGCAGAAGTGAAAAGCGTGCCTCTGGAGACTGTCCGTTTTAACTAATGCACTGGTAACACGGCATTAACTCACTGCCAAGAAAGGAGAATTTCTAAGTAACTGGTATTCACTTTTGAGCAAATTTCTACTTGGCACCATAGTAAGTATAAAAAGAGACACAAAGGCTATAATTTTCCTGTAGTCTAGCATAAAGACAATCTCAAGTGCATATTCATCTTTTTGGAGTTACTTGATTTTTCTGAATTTGGCAATAAGTTGCAACAACTAACCCAAGGGAGGGATAAAAGACACAAAGCACTAATTTTCTATGCTTTTATGCCATAACCTGCCCCTCAATGAACAAGTAAAACTCAAAGTGTTTACAAGCTGCTTTCACATATATTTCATTTGATGTCATTTCTATCCTTGAGGATATTCAAGTCCATATTTTATCCTTTAATAATATACCTCTATTTCTGATGTAGCTTTAGAAAAGTGGTTACAGCTTGATGTACTACAATCTACTTCCTGTCTGCTGGTTTGATTTAAACAACTGAAACCATACACTCACCTTAGAAATAAAAATGCAATATATAAAATCAAATACAAAATCATTCCTACTAGAATGTAAATTCCATAAGAATAGAGATCATCTCTCTCGAGCACTGCTGCATTCTCAGTATTTAGAACAGTGCCCGGCATATAATACTTCCTCAAACATTCGTCAAATGAACGATAACATGAATCAAGGAGACGGGGTTCTAACAGAACTCTACCATAATTAAGGATGGAAAAAAGCAAAAATAAATTCCAATACAGAATTCAGCATTAAAAAACAAAATACAATTTGAAAATCATTGTTAATTGGTTCTAAATTTAATTAACCAAACATATGTTCATTCAATCCCATAATCTAACAAAAGCAAAAGATCAAACTCAAATATAGTAGGGTAATTCAGGAATAACACTTGGAAACACTACCTCACAACAGCAAATGAGTGATTTCTTACTGATGGAAAAAGTACAACAAAATAGGGACATCTCGGAGTATTCAGTATCCTTATCTCTCCGGGTTTACTGGTACAAATTCTAATAAACTTCAACTTTTAAATAATTTCACAGAACTTCTCAATGTTTTTTTGTGACACAGGGTCAATAAGAGCTTCTGTCATACCACAAGAAAGTTGAGAGGTAAAACCTTAATGGAGACTAGAAAACCACAGACTACTATCCATAGGGACCTCTGTTTCACTTGGATATTTTTACTATATAAACTAATTATAAGAGGGCCTTTCAGCTGAGTAAGCTGTAGTCAACCTGAAACAACATGACCAAGGAGATTCCAAGGAACCAATTTTAATTAAGAACATGCTTTCCAGTTTCAGGTTCCTCTTCCATGAAAGGCTCTCTTCTTGGGCTTCTGCTTGATAGATCATATTTTTAAAAACTCTGAATTGAAGGAACTGTTCTGAAACAGAAAATTATTAGGGAATTACCCCATTAATAAGAAATAAGTTTTTATTTTTACTTACATTCATCATAGAATCCATAAATGCGATTGATGCTAGCACACTCATGGTTTCCTCTTAAGAGAAAGAAGTTCTCTGGATATTTGATTTTATAAGCCAATAGCAAACAAATGGTTTCCAAAGACTGCTTTCCTCTGTCCACATAATCTCCTAAGAAAAGATAGTTGGCTTCTGGAGGGAAACCTCCATATTCAAATAATCGCAGTAAATCTGTATACTGTCCATGAATATCTCCTAAAAATAAAAAAAAAAGCCAGTTTTAGAAAATATGGTTACTGTGGGATGCAGCTTCTATGAAATGATTCTAAATGTTTATACCCTTATGTAATCCTCTTCTCTTGAATGTGGGCTGTAGCTAGTGACTTACTTCTAACAAAGAGGATACAGGAAAAGTGAGATGGGCTTTCTCTTCTGAGATTCGGTTACAAAAGATTTTAACTTCCCATCTTGCTTTCATTCCCTCTTGCCTTCTCTCATGCTCGATGATGAAGCTGCCTTATAGAGAAGCACATAAAGAACTAAAGGAAGCCTCTGGCCAACAACTTGTTAGGAACTGAGGTCCTCAGTCCATCAGCCCCTATGGAACCGAATCCTTTCACAATTAAGCCTTGACTGCAGGCCCAGATGACACCTTGATTTCAGCCTTGCAAGAGACTCAGACCCAGAGGACCCAGCTCAGCTGTGCCTGAATTCTTAACCCACAGAAACTGTGAGATGCTAAATTAATGCTGTTAAGCCACAGAGTTTTGGGGGTAATGTGTTATACTAACACCATTACACTATCTGGTAGTTTAACTTAGGTATACTTTTCTATACCCAGTAGTGAGCAAACAGCAAAAACTTAGAAATATTTAGTATAAATAGCTTCTATTACCTTTGAATTATTTCTATATTAAAACATTTTAAAGAATATCTTGTTGAGAATGACTCACTTTAATTTTAAGATGACTTACAATTTGCCTCATTTCCACAAAATTTCAACTACCACCTCTTACTTAAAGGTGATACTCTAAGCTAATTAATTTTTTCAACATTTACTTAGCTAATATCTCTTAATTGCCAGGCATTGTATAAAGGGACACCAAGCACATGACTCAATAAGCCACGTAAGATGAAAAAAGTAAAGAGCACACCACGCATCTGCAGGTTACATGGTGTGAATGTAGATCACTAAGAAACAAGCAAGGGAATGAAAAATTTTGCATACAACAAATAATCCTTGATTGGACAAAAGTTGATGGTTCAGTTCTTAAAAGCTATGTGATAAATACTAACAGCTACTAAAAGAAAAACTGCGCTATCAAACCAAAAGTCAGTACAATACATCATTTACACCACTTCCCATTGTTACATGAACTACAGAAAAATGCCTTCTGTGCCAACAGTTTTTCTAGCTACAACAATGCAATCACTCAACTTAAGGCTTAAGTTTTTGCTTTTGGCCAAAAGCCATCGTAAGACTTGAAAAATCACATACAAACTGTATACAGTTATATAATCTTCAAAATAAATTAAAATGATCACAACTAAGTTAAAAGACCAACGGATATTGCCGTATTAACCCCCAAAATTCTACATGTGTTTTTTCTAACCAGTGTATTGGAATGCCCTTTCTCCATACTCTTGACAACATGGATAAACTTTTGATACTTTTTTTTCAATCTGATCAGAGTTCCAGATTTGTTTTTAAATTTCATTTCACTGATTACTAGTGAGACTAAGATTTTATGTTTACTGGCCATTTGAATTTCTTCTACAGTCTGCCCCACCTCTTAAATTTTTTTATTGTAGTGCCTTTTTCTTGTTTCTAAGAACTCTTTACACAGTGTGAACAGCAATCTTTTTTAATCTGTTGTATATACAGGAAACATTTTCTTCTTTTCTCTAACTTATTTTATGAAAGTCTCAATTTCTATAAACTTAATGTAATAAAACCTAGCAATCCTTTTTTTAAACAAAAGATTTTAGGTGTTTTCTCTAAATCATATTCAATGTAAACATAGGATTCAAAAGAGATTGTTTACAACTTTACTCATTTACATACCACAAATTTTCAGTGGCGCTTCCAATTCCAAAAGAATAGGCTGGCTGAGAAAGATCTCCCGAGACTTGATACATAAGCCCCGAACTTCTGCTTCAGTCATTTGCACAATCTTTCCTGGACGACATCCTCGTACTGGTAAACAATAAATGAAATGGTCAGTTTTCTAAAATTTATCCATAAAATAATAATTCTTAAAAAGGTGTCATGCCCATATTTTGACGATCAGAAGAGTCACTTAGGCAGCAAACTACCAGATATCTTGTTGTGTCCTATGGCTAACAGTAAGGTTATTCTATGACCTTTGGTTTTTCTCTATCTCCACTGTTGTTGGTTTCTGATGCTCAAGGCTGCTGCTATGGAAATGTTGTCTTCTTTGTTCTCCATGGCCAGCTTGAGGCCTCACAGCCCAAGTGACTAAAACTCATTAATTAACATGGTTCTCAGTAACTCCTGGGATGGAGTGGGGAGGAATGGTCCACGGGGAGTTCCTTATTTGCCTTATTGAACTGAACAATCATTTCCTCTCATCATTACCTTCTCCACTGGCTCTTTCTCTTTAAACATACTGCTAGCTCCCATTCTATCTTAACCGAAGAAGCATTTAAAAAAGAAAACAGAGACTGTAATTCTATATACTCCTATCACTTCCCATTTATAATTAAGTCCACACATTTCTTGCTAAAAATTTCTGATTCATTTGTCAGGTTGAAAGAGGCTTAAAAAAAAAAAAAAAAAAAAACCCGCAAAAGCCTATTCATGTATATGTTCCATGAATATAATATATAACTAACAAAGAGGAGACAGGGCCAATGCTGAAATGTGCTTTAAGCAGATATGACAGTTAATAAGATCATCCCTGAAATTCAAAACAATTATCAGCAGAACTGCTTTTATTATGGGAACTTAGCATAACATCTACATTAGTACCAGGTTCTCAAACATCAATTAATTACTTCCTATAAACATTTGAATCTTTTTAAGTGAAAAAAGACATCTAACTTTGTATCTTCTACTAAGTACCTAGAATACTAGCTTAGATTCAATGCTCTGCAATAGGAACAATTCTTAATCTTGGTATGAAATTGTAAATGTGAATGATGGTTACAAAAAAAACTTCTACCATCAGTGCATCAAATACCTATTATCTATTTTACTTTAAGAGGAAAAAAGTATTCTCCTGGAAGGACTGAAGATCTCTGAGTGCTTTCAGATGACAAATACACATCCAAAAGTAATTATTTAGAGATACCAGCAATGGACAAGACAAACAAAGGTTTGGCTCTTATAAAAGTTTCTACAATTTCTTTTGTGATTCTGTAGTAATAAAACACTTCTTAGGTTATCAAAATTTAGTTTTTTTAAAAAAATATTTATTTATTTATTTGGTTGTGCCAGGTCTTAGTTGTGGCATGCATGTGGGGTCCAGTTCCCTGACCAGGGATCGAACCCGGGCCCCCTGCATTGGGAGCATGGAGTCTCAAGCACTGCACCACCAGGGAAGTCCCCAAAATTTAGTCTTCATTTTATGGCAATGATTATTAAGCAAATCAAGACTAGTGTGGGTCACTTTGATGCGTCAATTTAAAGTGCCTAAGTTCCTGAGGTGAATATTTTATCTTATATTTGCCTTATTTCCTCTGTAAATTATGTCTGTTTAATTTTGACCTCCCATGCAAGTAATTTAGATTACAATAAGGTACTCTTGAACTAACATTTTTACAGCTGCTAAAAATGTTTCAACTTGTAAGTTATCTAATCCACAGAAGCTAAACATTTACCAAAACAAAAACACATGGCACAAAACCTCTTCTTTTTCACTGCATGCTTTTTCCCTAATTAATATCTCTGAAGTTAGAAGATACCTTGCAATCAATAATTTCTTACAACTGTAACTGGCAGTGGCTTTTCATAATCAATCACATCTAAGAGTTGATGAAATGCAGTTATTAGAGAAGCTAGAGAAGCTAAAGGTTCTTCCAAGGGTTAAGCTTTTGACAAGTGATCAAATTTTAGGAATAAATCAGCAAAATGTTTGAGAGAATAGGGAAGATGGCTCAGGGCAATCCCGTTGTCTTTCTTTTCTTAACTTTTTATTTTATATTGGCTATAGCTGATTAACAATGTTGTGATAGTTTCAGGTGTACAGCAAAGTGATTCAGTTATACAGATACATGTATCTATCCTTTTTCAAATTCTTTCCCATTTAGGTTGTTACATAATATTGAGCAGAGTTCCTTGTGCTATACAGTAGGTCCTTGTTGTCTTTCAATCCAAAAGTCATGCTCCCTTTATGTACTCCCCCACCAGTACAGACTCCTAAATTTCCAAAAGCACTTCGAATTTCTCAGTCAACTGATAAATCAAGGCAGCCTGTTACACAGGGGAGCTAGATCACCATCACAATATCCATGAGGAATTCCAGAATGTGGGTATATGGGCCTAGACCCAAGTATCTTTACTATAAATCTGCTAATTAATTCAGTGCAAAGCAACTTCACATCAATCATCTCATTTAATCCTTTTGATAACCCAGGAACCAGAAAGGGAAGTTACTATCCACACTGCACAATGATAGAAAGAGAGCAAAATAACTTGCACAAGATTACTAGAGGGAGTTGAAAGTAGCAGAGAGGAATTTAGAACCAAAGTGTTCTAACCCAAAACTCAATTTTCTAGTCTGCCACATAAAATTTTTTAGTCAAAAATTTCCCAGGAAAAAAAAAAAAATCACAGCAGGTAATAAGTGCAAGCCAGGTAAAAACCCCGTTATAGTAAATATCTACCATACTATTACTGTTTAGAAAATCTTTTGAGGTATTACATAAAGTGCGCTTTGACTATGTATACACCTAAGTAACCACCACCCAGATTAAGATATAGAATACTTGCAATAGCCCTGAAGACTCCCTTATGTTCTAACCGTTTAATAATGCCCAAGGTTACTATTCTTATTTCTTTCAGTATAGATTAGTCTAACCTAATCTATACTGAATTTTGAATTTTAGATAAATAGAAATATGCAGTATATACTCTTTTGCTCATTACTGTTATCTGTGAGATTCGTCCATGTTGTGTTTAGCAGCCATTTGAAGCATTCCATCCTATGACTAGACCACAATATATTTATCTCCTCTATTTGGGTCACTTCCAGTTTGAGGCTATTATGAATGCTATGAATATTCATGTACATTTCTCTTGCTATACATATAACATAGGAGAATCGCTGGGTCACAGGGAAGACTTAGCTTTAATAAGCAGCAGATGCCACCAGTTTCCCAGAGTGGTTAAACCAACTTATAATCCCATCAGCAATGCTGCTCTACATCTCTGTCAACAATTTTAGCCATTTTGTTGGGTGTATAGTGATACTGAGATTTTAGTTTGCACTTCCCCGATAGGTAGTATTGTCGAGAATCTTTTCACACGCTTAATAATAGGCCACTGGGATGTCCTTTTTTCGTGAAGTTCATTTTAAGTTTTTTGTTCATGCTGTAAAACTGGACTTAAACTGATTTGAAGGAATTGTTTACATTTTCCAGATGAATCCTTTGTTGGATACATTACAAGTATCTTCTCCCAGTTTAGGGCTTGCTTTTTCACTCTCTTAATGCTACTTTTTGATAAAGAGATACTTTAATGTATTTAAATATCTTAATTAAATTTAATCAATCTCATCTTTTTGGTGTTTTGCATCTTGTTTAAGAAATGTTTTCCTTTTCTAAAGTATTTCCTCCTGTTTCCTTTCAGACACTTTATTGTTTAGCCCAACTCATTCAATAATCTACCTTAATTTTGAGTATGGTTTGAAGTAAAGGTCAACGTTCTTTTTTCTCTCTCTTAAAAAATATTTTAAAAATATTAAAAAAATATTTTTCCTTCCAGTTCTATTGAGACATAATTGGCATACGCTGCTGTATAAGTTTAACGTGTACACACGAAATGATTACCACAATGAGTTTTGTGAACAGCCATCATCGCATACAGATACAAAATAAAAGAAAAAAAATTTTTTCCCTTGTGATAAGAACTCCCAGGATCCACACATTCTCTCTCTCTTTTTTTTGGCCATGCCATGCAGCTTGTGGGATCTTAGTTCCCCCACCTGGGACTGAACCCTGGCCTTCATCAGTGAGAACACCGAGTCCTAACCACTGGACCGCCAGGGAACTCCCTGAGATCCACCCTCTTAACAGCTTTCCTGTATAACACACAAGCAGTGTTAATTACATTTATCACATTGTACATTACGTCCCTAGTATGTATCTACCTCATAACTGGAAGTTTGTACCCTTAGGACTACTGTCCTCCAATTCCCCTCCTCCTATTCCTGCCTCTGGTAACCACAAATCTGATCTTTTTTCCTATGAGTTTGTTTGTTTGTTTTTGAAGTATAATTGACCTACAACAGGGGTTTCCAACCCTCAGGCTGCAGACGGGTACCAGTCGGAGGCCTGTTAGGAACCTGGCCACTCCGCAGGAGGTGAGTGGTGGGCCAGCAAGCGAAGCTTCACCTGCAGCTCCCCATCGTTCCCATAGCCACCCCAACCATGAACCCCCCACCCCCCCCGCCGCCATGGCCCCGAGGAAAAACTGTCTTCCACAAAACTTGTCCCTGGTGCCAAAAAGGTTGGGGACCACTAACCTACACCACTGTGTTAGTTCCAGTTGCAACACAGTGATTTAATATTTATACACACTTCAAAATGATCACTCTAAGTTTAGTTACCATCCGTCACCATACAAAGGTATTATATTATTACTGACGGTATTCCCCACACTGTACATTTCATACCCATGACATTTATTTTGCAACTGGAAGTTGGTACCTCTCAACCTCCCTCACCTATTTCTCTTAGCCCCCACGACCCCTCATCCTGGCAACCATCTGCTTGTTCTACCCATGACTCTGTTTCTGTTTTGTTTTTTCACCTGTTTTGTTTTTTAGATTCCACATACAAGTGAAATTATACAGTATTTGTCTTTGTCTGACTTATTTCACTTAGCAAAATACCCTCTAGGTCCATTCCTGTTGTCACTAACGGCAAAATTTCATTCTTTTTTACGGCTAATAGTTCACCCCACTCCCCCATCTTTATCCATTCATCTATTGATGGGCACTTAGACTGCTTCCATATCCTGGTTATTGTAAATAATGCTGCAGTGAACACAGAGATGCATTTATCTTTCCAAATTATTTTCATTTTCTTTAGCTAAATACCCATAAGTGGAACTGCTGTATCCTATGTAGTTCTACTTTAATTTTTTGAGGAACCTCCATTCTGTTTTTTATAGTGGCTGCACCAATTTATACCCCCACCTACAGTGCACAAGCATTGCCTTTTCTCCATATCCTTGCCAACACCTGTCATTTGTTCTTTTTGATAATAACCATTCTGACAGGTGTGAGGTGGTATCTCATTGTGGTTTTGATTTGCAGTTTCCTGATGATTAGTGATGTTGAGCATCTTTTCATGTGCCCATTGGCCATCTGTACATCTTCTTTGGAAAAATGTCTATTCAGGTCCTCTGCTCATTTTTTTTTTTTGATGTTAAGTTGTATGAGTTCACTTTTATCCATAAATATATCCAATTGACTTAGCACCACTTATTGTAAAGATCATCCTTTCTCCACTGAACTACAGGGCTAGCTTGGTAGAAAAATCAGATGACCAAACAGAAATGGGTCTGTTTCTAAACACTCTACACAGCCCACTAACTTGTTTATTTTTACATCAGTACCAGCCTTCCCCCCACCCCCCAACACAGCATGTGGGATCTAGTTCCCTGACCAGGGACCAAACCTGCGCCCCTGCTTTAGAAGCACAGTCTTAGCCACTGGACCATCAGAGAAGTCCTGGTACTATGCTATCTTAATTACTATAGTTTTTTAATAAAGTCTTAGTATCTGGTAGTAAAAGGATTCTTTTTGTTAAGATTGCTTTGGCTAACCTAGGCCCTTTTGCATTTTCAAGTATGTTTTAAAACTGGCTTGTCTATTCCCCTTCACCCCCAACTTGTTTTAACTGGGAATGAATAGGTAAGTCTAGGGAGAACTGTTATCTTAACAATACCAAGTCTTCCAACCCATAAACATAATATTTCTCCTTTTATTTAGGCTGTCATCTGTTTCTCTCAGCACTGTTTTACAGTTTTTAGTGTGGCAGTCCTGCAAATTCTTCATTAACTTGATGGGAGGTGAGGGGTGCTACTGTAAATGTGCATTCTTATTTCATTTTCCAATTGTTTAATATTAGTATACAGAAGTCTAACTGATTTTTGAAAACTGACTTTACTTTCTATTCTTTTTTTTTATACTTTCTATTCTAACAGATTATACATTCCTTTGTATTTCCCAAATATATAAAATCATATCATCTGTGAAAAGCCAGTTCTACTTTTTTTCCCCAATCTTTACATCTTTTATTTTCCTTCCTCGCTGAATTGACTAGGACCTCCAGGACAATGCTGAACAGAAGCAGTCAGGGCTAATGGTCTGCCTTGTCTTGTTCCTGAACTTGGAGGGAAAAACATTCAACTATTTCACCTTTATGTATGACAGCTATAGTTCTGTACATACTCAACTAGTTTGCTAAGAATTTTCATCATGAAGTCTTTAAACTGTATCAAATACACAATCTCATTTACTGAGATAATCATGATTTCATCCCCTTCATTCTGTTAATGACTTATATTGTTAAACTAAACTTGGATTCCTAGAATAAGCCCCACCAAATTATGAAATTATCTTTCCTGTATACTGCAAGATTCAATTTGTTAATATTTTGCTCAGGATTTTTGTGCTATATTCACAAGAGATAATAGCCAGTAATTTCCTAATTTCCTTTCCTTGTTGTTTGTCAGATTTTGGTACTAAGGTTGTGTTGTCTTAAGAAATCAAGCTGGGAAGTACTACCTCTTTTTTTTACTTTCTGTATGAGATGTTATACAATTGGTAAAATTTCTTCTTTAAATGTTTAGGCCACCAGTGAAACCATCTGGGCCTGCAATTTTCTTTTTTGAAAAGTATTCTAAGTACAAATTCACTTTCTTTAACAGATACAAGACTATTCAGATTTTTTATTCCTTGTGTCAGTTTTACCAAGGTTAGTTTTACATCTATATTATCAAATTTATTAGCATTAAGTTATTTAGAATAGCTTATTATGCTTAAAATACATACATATATATATATATATATATAAAACTTTTCTCTGAACCATTTGAGAATAGACTGCATACCTCATGCTCTGTTACCCCTTAATACATCAGTATTATTCCCTAACAGTATCTCTTACATAGCGACAAGTGATCAGATTCAGGGAATTTAATATTGATACAAATCTTTAAAGAATATACTACAATTTTAGTAACTGCCTCCATCATGTCTTCTACAGCATTTTCTTCCCCTGTACAGAATTCAAGCCAGGATTACACTGTTGCATTATTTGTACAATCTCTTTGGTCCCCTTTAATAGTGATGTCTCTGTATCTTTCTTGATATTGGTAAAATTTTTAAATTTTTTCATTATCAGTCTAAGGGGTTATCAATTTTATTAATCTCTTTAAGGATTTCATTTAAAAAATTATACATCTGCTTTTTATTTGAGTTCTACTCTTTTTTTATTGTATCTTTCCTTCTACCTTTTTTGGTTATAATTTATTTTTCTATTGTCTTGAAATAGCCTAATGTTCAGCCTTTTTTCTAATATATACATTTAATGCTATATGTATCCCTCTAAGCACTGCTCTTAGCTGCATGTGCAAAAGCTTCAACACCTATTTTCACTATCATTTAGGTCAATATATTTTATAATTTTCACTGTTATTTCTTCTGTAGCCAATAAGATATGTGAAAGTATTTACATTAATTTCTAAATACTTGGGGATTTTCCAGTTACCTGCTATTGATTTCTAGCTTATCACCAATAAAGTCAGAGAACATATCTGAGATCTCTCATTTCTTTTAAATTTAGAGATCTGCTCTATGGGACAGTATATTTTAGTAAATGTCCATACTTTTTTTAAAAAATAAATTTATTATTTATTTATTTATTGGCTGCGTTGGGTCTTCACCACTGCACCTGGGCCCTACCCAGCTGCGGTGAGCGGGGGCACTCTCCATTGCAGTGTGCAGGCTCCTCATCGCAGTGTGGCGTCTCCTGTTGCGGAACAGGGGCTCCAGGCACATGGGCCTCAGCAGCTGCGACAAACGGGCTCAACAGCTGCAGCCCACGGGCCCCAGAGCACAGGCTCAACAGCTGTGGCACACGGGCCTAGCCGCTCCGCCGCACGTGGAATCCCCCCGGAGCAAGGACAGAACCTGTGCCCCTGACATTGGTAGGCGGACTCTCAACCACTGCGCCACCTAGGAAGTCCCTGTCCATAACACATCTGAAAAGCATGTAATATCTTACAGTTGCTGCCAAAAGTGTTCCGTGTGTATCAATTAGGTCAAGTTAACTGTTTTGTTTAAATGTTCTACATCCTTGCTATTTTCTTGTTTATTAGTTACTAAGAAAGGTGCATTAATCTACTGTGGTTTTGTCTATTTCAAACTTTTAGTTCTATCAACTTTTCCTTTTTGTTTTTGACCTATATTATTAAATACCTAAAAAATTTAAGATTGTTATATGGTCCTATTGTTTTATCCTTTTAATTGTGCAATGCTCTTCTTTTCCTCTAGCAATTCTTCTTACCTTACAGTCTTTTTCTGGCATAAATATATAGCCTACTCAGGTTTCTTTGGGTTAACGTGCATAATGTATTTTCCTCATTCTTTTACTTACTCATCTGTGCCCTTAAATTTAAAACATGTTTCTTGTAAACAGTATATGGTTATGTCTTCTGAGCTTTGTCTGGAGTATTTGCTCCTTTCACATTTACTATCATCACTGACAAAGTTGAGTTGAAGTCTACCATCCTGTCATTTGTTCCGTCTCATCTGTTTTTTATTTCTTTCCTTTCTCTTCCACTTCTTTGGAGTAACTGATTATCTTTCATTATTCTATTTTCTCCTCTATTAGCTCTTTAGTTATATATTCTTTTTCTTTTGGTGCTTACTCTAGAGATAACAAATGCACTTTTGACCGATGTACCACTCTCCAAACTTCTGTTCTACAGTTGTCATATACTGCTCCCACATATTTTAAACAAGTCATAATTATTAGTCTTAATTTATATTTATACACATTTATCCTTATTGCTGTCTTTCATTTCTTTCTGCAGTTTGTGCTTTCATTTATGATCATTTTCTTTCAACATGAACTTTCTTTGGCATTTTTTAGTGCCAATTTATTATCAATAAATTTTCTTAGTTTTAATTTATCTTGCCTTCACTTTTGAAGGATATGCTCACTGGATTTAGAATTCTAGGTTAGCATTCTTTTCTTCCCCCTTTAGTACTTTAACATGTCATTCTACTGATTTCTGGGTTCTGTAGTTTCAGGTGATATATCAACCATCACTCTTATTATTGTCCTGAAGGTAATGACTTCTTTCCTCTGGAGCTTTTAAGATCTTCTTTTTCTTTGATTTTAACAGTTAAGTCTATGATGGGTCTCAAGTCTCAATATGACTTTATTTACATTTTTCCCACTTGGAAGTCACAGAGCTTCTTTAATCTGTTTTGGTATCTTTCTCAATTTTGGAAAGTTCTTGGTTAATATAGCCTCTATTCCGTACCTCTTCCCCTTCTAGGAATCCCATCACACATGTTAAACTTTTCCACTGTCTTCCATTGCTTTCTTTCTGTATTTCCCCTCTATTTTTTCTCTCTCAGCACCGCATAATTTCTACCAATTCTGGAGTCTTCTGTTTCTAATTTGACAGTAAATGCAACTACCAAATTCTTAATTTTAGTTAATCTATTTTTTAGTTGCATAGTTTCTAGGTCTCTGATAAAATTTTTCTTTTCCTCTTTACCTTGAACATTAAATCAGTTATCTTTAAGTCTGTGTGATAATGCTAATACATGAATTATCTGTGGATTTATATCTTTTTCTCCTATCGATTTTTTTGTTAATTAATCCTATTAGCATTCCTGTAGTACTTCACTGAACGAAATATTTTATTATGGATGAAAAATTGTAGTAATTCTACAAGATGTCTTCCTCCATAGAGGGTTGTTTCTTTTAGCAGCAGACAGTACCAAGGACTCACCTATATTTTCTTGAGGGCTGGTCTATTTCATTTTGCCCTCAATCTTGGGGAGTGGCCATGATGGGAGTCTCAATGGAAAACTCACGGAATAGCTCCGCCCCTCTTACTTCGTAAAGTTTGAACTTCAGCATCTGCTGCGCTGGTACTGGGGGGATGCTGGAATCTCTGCTCCTATCTTTAGCTTCCCAGACACTATTTTCTTCTGGGTTTCTTAAAATCTTCTGTTGCACGTGTGTATCTTAGAAGTCAATGACTTCAGGGGGACCTGACTACAGATTTTGAGGTTGGAGTCCATGCGGTTCTCTCCTCTTTTGGACTCAAGTTTCAACTGCTTTAGTTGCCCTAGACTACCACCTCTCTTTTTTAGTCCAGTAAGACAGCCACTTTTTATTTGGAGTCTATTCCCCTATGCGTCCAGGAGTGACTAGTGAACTCACAAAACCCTCAAAAATTTCCTGTGTTGGTTGCTCTTCAACAATGGAGTGGCTGCTCAAGTGAAAACAGAGAAGTACACAAAATATGATCATTGGGTAAGCACCAGAAATTCAGATGATTATACAAAGAATTCTGAGGAATACCTTGCCAAGGACTAGACACTATGGGCCTTAAACTCATATGTTACCTGAGTGAATCAGTCGTGCAACTTAGGCGAGAGCACCATTATCTCCTGGCTCCTGATGAAGTAATATTTCTGCACAATCATGTTTACATGAGAAAAGGGGGAAAACACTAAAGCCTGAGGGTCAAATTTGGTCCAATCCCTGTTTTTGTGTGACTGGTGAGTTAAGAGTAATTTTTATACTTTTAAAAATAGTTGGAGTGGGAGGCGGGGGAAGAACAATATTTTGTGACACATAAAAATTATATGAAATTCAAATGTCAGTGTCCATAAATAAAGTTTTACTAGAACACAACCACTCTCATTCATGTTGTACCTATGGGTACTTTCACAATACAATCAATGGCTGAGTTGAGTTGCAATAGAGACCACGTGGGGCACCCTCATGGCTTTCCACTGCTTCCCAGGGTACTGGAAATTGCAGAGATGCAGTTATAACTCAACAATGTCTTGAGTGTCTACTTACTGCTGTGTTGCAACATTTTATTTTATTTTTATTACCAGTGGGTACTCAGTACTCATCGTGTCAAAGGAAGAAAAACGGAATGTGAATGTCTAAGGCACAGTGGAGTATGGATTATTTTGTTGAATTAGTTGACTAGCCATTGTATTTATGACATTATAGCTGTGCTAAAAGAATAAAATATATGTTCAAATTGGGAAACTAAGCACTCATCACAACATTCCCAACTCACAGGAAAGTAACAATAAAAAAAATTTTTTTTTTTAAATTTTAAATGGAATCTCATCACAGCAGAATTTCTTCACAAAAATAAAAATGACGACTGATGGTAACAGGCTGAGAGGCTGTGTGCAGAGCGGGGTGAAGGTGAATGCCAGAGGACTTGGATCTCAGCTAAAAGACAGTATTCCAGTTACTGAACTTTCAGCAAGTGGACCTTTTGAAAGCCATGATCTTCTTCAAAACGGTTTTTCTTGTGTGAAAAATGAACTTTTCCCAGTCATCCTCTTGAATTCTCAGAAAAAAATTTTCAGCTCAACCAAGATAAAATGAATTTCTCCACACTGAGAAACATCCAGGGTCTATTTGCTCCACTAAAACTGCAAATGGAATTCAAGGCAGTGCAGCAGGTTCAGTGTCTTCCATTTCTTCCAAGCTCAAACCTTTCACTGGATATTTTGAGGGGTAATGATGAGACTATTGGATTTGAAGATATTCTTAATGACCGGTCACAGAGTGAACTAATGGGAGAACCACACTTGATGGTTGAATATAAGCTTGGTTTACTGTAATGCAGCGTGCTGTTCATGGAAACAGAGGGGCTGCGTCTTATTTATAGTTGTCTTTTTCCTATAAATGATGTGCACATTAAAAATACTGACATGAGAAAAAAATAAAAAATAAATAAAAATGAGGCTGCAATGAAAGTAAGTTTCCAACTGGTTCATGTATTAGCAAGCGAGGAAAACCATTTACTAATGATGAGTTAATTACATCGTATTTGTTTTGAAAAGCCAAAGGAACATGTCCCGAGACTATAAACTTGTTTAAGACTATGTATTTGTTAGTCTGTCTGTAAAAACAGTTCTTAAAGAGTTGAGGACACTGGAAGCAACATCAATAATCAGTTAAAAAAACAAAAATGATTTTGAGTGGTTTCCTTAGCTCTTGATGAGTTCATGGATATTGCCAATGCTTAGTTGTTGCTCACGTGAGGAGCCAATACTGAATGTGAAGTGACTGAAAAGTTAGCCTCTGTGAACAGTCTGTGTGGGACAACCACAGGCAAGAATATCTTCAAAGGAGCTACAGAAACAAACAAACCCAAAACACTGATGGAGGTAAAAATATTCATGGGGCTAAAAAAGACTTAATGGGACAATTTTATAAAGCTTGTGAAAACTGAAGGTGTTTAAAGTTTATGGTGCAATTACTCAGTGGAAAAATATTTTAATCTACCGTACTATTGAACCATTGTCAGATCCAAAACTGTTTGTCAGAAACAAAAGCTGAATATCATGGCCTGCCCTATCACACAGCAGTTCAGAGGTTTAGTAGTGATAAAGTTTTATTGTGATTTTTTGGGGGTTCAGGGCTGATAATGAAATTTTTCTGAGTGAGAAATCACCCTCAATCACTAGTATCGAGCACTGAGTAGGTTTTATAAATTAGCTCTTGCTACAAACCTGATAATGTTTCTTAATAATTCAACCTAAAATTAAAGTGCAAAAAAATACTTATATGTGAAACATATACTACGCTAAGTCACTCTGAGAGCTAATATTCCTTGTAATCACAAGCAAATGTGAGGTTGCTCTGCACAGTTCCAGGGCTATCAAACGATAAAACAGGTGAGCTCTTCATTCCCTCACAGATTTGCACTGGATACTGTTCTCTAAGCTCTAACCCACAGTTCTAACAGTATTCTTCAGACCTCAATGTTACTGGCAAAATATATCAAAATCCATTTAATTGTGCAGGTGAGGAGCTTCCACCTAACCTTTCACTGGAATTGATTACTCTGCAATGTAATGACATGCTAAAAGGCAAATATCAAGAGAGGACCAATAAAATTCTATAGATACCTTCCAAGCGATGATTAAAATCACTTAACTAAAATCACACACTTGTGGATTGATATTAGTTTTGGCAGTGCCTACTATGTTAAGACAGCTTCCAAGATGAAATACATAAAATCTCATTATAGATCAGCATTAACAGATGAACACTTTCAGTTGATTCTGATACAGAACGCTAACTTTGAACCTCAGTTAAGAAAAATGTTATCTTCCCCCAAAAGAAATCCCTTCTTTTCATGATTACAAAAAATTATACTCAATCATTATACTTCAAATATCATATTCATGTAAAAACACTTTCAATGCAGGTTTGTCTTTTAAATTACAAATGGTGTGTGATATACATGTTTGTTTTGTGTGTATACTAAATTTTATCTTTCAATAACCATCTGCTATTTTCTCCAGCAAGTTCTTTCTAGTAACTGCCTTCTCTAAAACAGAGAGAATGCCAAAGGAAAAAAAAAACTAATTCCACTATAACATCTGCCACACGAAATCTTGGTAATCTTCATTAACCTTTAATATATATTTTTTAAGCTCTTTATTGGAATATAATTGCTTTACACTCTTGTACCAGCTTGTGAGGTACACCAAAGTAAATCAGCTCCATTTATACACATATCTCCTCCCTCCTGCGTCTCCCCGCCAACCCTCCCCGGCCCGGCCCTCTAAGGAATCACCCATCATCGAACCTTTACTATTCTAACTTCTACCCTACAAAAAAGATTCACTCAAGGTTACATACTAATCAACAGCAAAGTTAACATAAATCCAGATTTCCTAAATTTTCTAAATTTTTGCTCTATGATGAAATGGCAATTTCTCCATATTTAGTGCATGAGTTTACTTTAAGCCACAATAAAGGGAAAAAAAGTAAAATTTTTACAATTGGCCAGAATGTGGAATTTTGGTTTTAAATGAAAGAATTAAGCAGCTGCCATAGTTTCAATTTAACTGAAGTTTGACTGACAGTAAATAATTAATGTGATTTGAGCCTACAGATGGTCTTCGGGAGCTCTGTATAAAAACACAAACTGTCTGTAATATTGTGTACATACATAAACAAGTATATTTTTCTGAAAGGGCCCAGGGCTTTTGTGATTTCTCAGAGGAGTCTGTCAATTGCTGTAAGTTAAAAAATCATTCCAAGTATACTAGTAAACAAACAGATAACGAACAAAGAGTAGAGAAGGAAATTGACAGACATAGGGAAAGGCCAGACATTTCAGGAACAGAAGGGAGTGCCCTAGCCCTGCGGTTCTCAGAGTGTGAGTCCCCTTTTCACTGGGTTGACATCTGCATGGTGCCAAAGTAACAGTAATTAAAACACCGGCACCTCAGCAGAAACCAAGTCAGTAGCACTAAACTACCAAACACTTAAGTGGAAAAAAAAAAGCTCCCGTTTCAATTAAAAATGTCCTTGACTAAGCAGTAAAAACGATCAATTTTATTAAATCTCTACCTTCCAGTATACATCTTTTTAAGATTCTGCATGATGAAATGCAAAGTACTCATGAAACATTTCTATTGCATATCAAAGAACAATGGTTGCCTACAAGAAAAGCACTCCTGTGACTGTTTTAGTTCCAAGCTGATCTAGCTACTTTTTTTCACAGAACATCTCTTTTACTGGAAAGCACAACTGACAAACTATGGTTATTCACACTTAAGATATTTAAGATACTCTTGAAAATGAACAAAGTGAGCCTGTCATTTCAAAGAAAGCAACTGACAGTATTTGTTGCTAGTGAAAATTAAAATTTTGGAAATGTTGTATCCAGCACCATGAATTTGACAGCTTCTTCATACTTGAGGACTCTTCTGATACCCTGTTTTAATATCAACAAATGTGACTTTTTTGATGTTGTATAAAATGTGTCAACATTTGAACATCTGCATAAATCAGCTTAACCAGTATTTTCAAAATGACCAATGCACGTTACAAAGTCATTTGTAAGATCCATTTAAAATGCAAGATAGAGCAATGGATTTTAATGTAAGAGAACAATATTTCAGATTCTACATTACAACTAACCTTTAAGAAATTCCTACTTATCGATTTCTAGTATAATATTAAAGAATATCTGCCATTATCTAAAAAGGCCATTGAAATACTCCTTCTTCCAACTTCATATCTGTAAAAGTACAGATTTTCTTCATATACCCCAACCAAAACAATGGATCAAAACAAACTGAAGCAAAGCAGCTATGAGTATTCCGCTGTCTTCTACAAAACCCGACATTAAAGTGATTTGCTTATCACTATTATTTTTGTTGTAGAAAACAAACTCTACTTACGTAAAATGAATAGGTTATTATTATTTTACATGAATTAAACAATATTATCATCCTCAAAATGCAGAAGAAACCGGCGCAGAGCTGAAATTATAATACATGTAGAACCTGTACCTTTACGGAGTATAAACATGGCCCCCCACTATATCAATACTTACTGATGTACCTTGAATAAACACTTAATTGAGTATACATCTGTTATCATTCAGGATTCACCTAACTATTGCAGTTAAGGTCTGATGTTCATAAAATATGTTCCTTTCTGTCACTATATAACTTAGATCTTTCTCTCACTTTCACTCAGAAGCCTGGACATTTTCTTTTACTACTTTGGCTCAATTATTTGATAAATACTCAAGTAACAGATAAACCTGTAAGTACCTATAAGGTTCCCCTCTCAGTTTACTATTTAAAATAAAAAGAGCCATAACAACTGCTAAAATAACATTAGAGAGAACTATATAATAGATGTCCTTAAATTTCAAAATGAAAAGTAACTTTTGATTTCTCTCAATCTTGAAAATAGGAGGTAGGATTAAGGGGAAGTTAAAACGGTGTTAACACAAGCACTCAAAGCAAGAAAATGTTTTGATCAATAGTTTGGTAATTGACTAGATGGGAACTCAGGCATAGTCTGATGACCTTTCTAAGGACTAAATTCCTTTATAGGGAAATAAACTGTGTCAAAACCTCCCAGTTACAGTGCTAGCATATATCAAGGCCCAAAGGCAACACTCCCACCAGATTATGCACATAACATAAATACCTCTATTTGTCTCTGCACAGATGCAGGCAAATTTGGAAAGGGAAAGCCCTGAGGTCAGTGATTATTAGGAAGGTTATGTACCTCCTCATAAATCACTTTGCTATACACGTGAATAGTGGGTAGGCAGATTAAAAGACAACTGTCCCTGTCCTTTTACTACTTTTTCTACTTCATGAGAACTAGACCAGGAACTGAATTCCTCCATTAAACTAGGAAAAGACTGGCTACTGGTTATTTATACTTACTTAACTTCAGAGTGAGTTTCTGCATTTTTTAGTCCCCTACTTCTAATTCTAGAATAAAGACTTCATTTCCATTAAAGCGTTTTCATCTTATCTAACAGATGGAAAATCTGAGATGCAGTGTATTTCAGAGAATGAGGTGTAATAGGAATTACATGTCACCTACTAATAACCAAGACTTCAAAAGTAATCATATTCAATCTTGGGGGAAGGTGGAGGGTTTACAAAAAGAAAGAATTGTAACCTCAATCTCTTTCTCCTTCTGTCTTCACTGAACCTGTATTTTCCCAGAAAGAATAGCCTTGAAATGGCTACTAACAGCTGCTAGAGAGCAGTGACTGCTGCCTGAGGGTATAAATTTGTACTCACTCAAAATTAAATCCTAGAAGATTCAATTGGGAGTCTCTATCCTCCACCACACCACTGCTAAGCCTACTGACATTTACAAACCATTCCTTCTTGCATCCCTATAGCCCAAGATTTCCAGGACAAAGGTTGTTTCTGAAACTGAGATTTTAATTATTTCTAAATATCCTGACATTCTTAACACCTACCTTATTTTAACTGTTAGAGTTGTTTGAGAACGTATGCTATTGGAATGGATACTCTGTTAAATAATAGATGTGGATACTAAGGCATCAGAGGAAAAAAACCTATTTGATAAAATGTACTATCTTCCTCACTAATCCGAAATTTTAATATAAATCCTATATCTCTAGACTCAAATGTAAAATAGGTTTCTAAATCCCAATAAATCCTAATCTTGGATTTAGACATTTATCAGAAAAGCTCCAGCTCTGTATTCAAGTAACATAAAAACACTCTGGACTACTACTTCAAACTGTCAAAATTTCCCTCACCTACTGGAACTGACAGGAAAACCAAGCAAGAAACCAACCTAATCTCTTAACAATGTACCTTTTTTTATGTCTTCTTTAGCTTCTCATCTAAAAAGAAGCAAGAGAAGAGAGAAAGTATCCCTCAGGAGATCTTCCCTATTCCTCAACCTGCTCTTTTCTAAAAGTCTACAACACTACACAATTCCTGCAGAAGTTGAGGTTGCCAAAATCAACTAGCACTTCCTTCAAACTGCCTAACCTTTAGACTGCTGGGTCATAATTAAACAATTTAATCAGAAAAAAAGGCTTTAAACAGTCTGGCAGTTCCTCAAAAGGTTAAACAGAGTTACCATTTGACCTAGCAATTCCACTCCCAGCTATATATCCAAGGGAGATGAAAACATATGCCCTCCCAAACACCTGAACATTCACAGCAGTTACGCACAACAGCCAAAAAGGGGAAACAACTCAAACGTCCATCAAGTGACAAATGGACAAATAAATTTGGTATATTCATACAAAGAAATATTACTTAGCCATAAAAGGAATGAAAAACTGACACATGCTATAACATGGATGAACTTCCAAAACATTAAAAGAAGCCAATCACAAGAGACCACATAATGTATGATTTCATTCACATGAAATGTCCAGAATAAGCAAAATCCTTGTAGCTCAGGGGTAGCCTAGTGCTGAAAGGAGGAGTGAAGGGAAAAGGGACTTGTTGGCTAGTGGTAACGGGGTTGTGTTTGAGGGTGGTGGTGGTGAAAACTTTCTAAAGTTGACTGTGGTGACTGATGATTACACAACGTTGTGAATACACTAAAAAAACACTCAATTATACACTTCAAATAGGTGAAATAGTATGGTATGTGAATTATATCTCAATAAGACTTGGGAACAGTCCGTGGTTGCCAACAGAGCTAGCATGATCTTAACCATCAGGAAACAGTTTTCCACGTGACCTCTTCCCAAACAAGCAGATTCTACTCATCCTATTTCAACTCCTCCAAAATAAATTCAACATTTATAGTCTGAATAAAGCTCCCCAGGTGATTTCTCTGTACTCTCACTGCCATCTTAACTCCTCTTGGAGCAGCTGATCAAAGTAAAAAGCTTTTACTGGATTATCCAGGAGACCCACAGGAACTAGCTTCAATTTAAACAACCAATCAAAAGCACTATGATAAGCCACAAGAATGTGGTAGTGGGATCACTGCAGGGGATAGAGTGGTAGGCATTTCTGGCTTTGTAGTAAGTAAAACTTAACCCAAGAAAATATACTGGAGGAATGTGCACTATCCAAACTATACATTAGTATACTGTTTTGCATTAAATAACAAAAAGTTTAAATGTAAAAGGCGCTTTAAAAATTCACATGATTTGCCCACCTAAAAAACACTAAGCAATTCATAAAATTAATAAAAGTGTTACAGCTGATTGGTAATAAAGTTACTAAAAGGGTTATAGCTGATTGGCAATCTGATGTAATAAAAAATATCAAGAATATGTTATGGAACTACAATCAACACTTCAAAATGAGATCAAGTCCTGCTGATTTCCCCTCCCTGTAAAACACTTTCATTTAATACCAAAAACAAACAGAAAACTTAATTATAGCTATTCCGCTAAGCAGCTTTACTTGAATCTGAGTTAAATTTAATTAGCACGTAACATCATTGAAAATCAAGGCAGACAAAAAATTCTTACTTGAAGACTAAAAACAATTACTTATTGGAAAATCCAAGTCTGTTTTGGATGTCTTTGGACAGGTCTAGATCTTGGAAAAAGTAAAGGAGGAGAGGGGCCTGGGGAATTTAAGAATCCCAGGGAGGCACTGTCAAAACTAAATATACTTCCCGGGATTAAGAAGCAAGTAATGATGCTCTTTACTGACTGAGAGCAGGCTGAAAAGCCTGAAAATCACTTGTTTAGATTGGAAGTTCCCTAAGTGAAGAGGCTGTGTCTTATCTTTGGATTCCTGGTGACTGGCACAAAGCAGGTCACTAAATGCTTGCTAATTTAAAAGAGGAAAATGTCTGTAAAATGATCGTCCAAAACCAGAACCTAACGAACACTTACGTAATCTGAATTCACAGAAACAGAAATACGTAGTCTATTTGCCTCACCATATCTTTTTTCTAATAACCTTCAACAATCCACCAGTGAAATTTCTTAATGATCATAAAAAGGTGCATCTGACTTAAAAGGTCCCATATCAAACATTCAAAAACACATAAGTCTACTATGTTTTATGCCGATAAAGTATATAAATAAGTATATGGAAACAAAAAATGAAGTTGAGATATGAGCATCAGACTTTTTAAAATTTACAAGCCAAGTTCACAGTGAGCATAAACTTCCCCCAAAGTTAACAAGAGATTAAAATTTTTAAATAGCTACATTTCCCTCTTAATTACAAACAAAAAATAAATTTGTTCAAAGCAAATCTCTCACAGACCCAGTAAGATATTCACATCTGTTAAAGTCCACAAAGTCTTAAACAGTGAACACGGACTGCAGGCACCAGGGGGCCTCCCAAGAATAACTTGGTAGTAAAGGAAAAGGCAAATAAGAGTTCCTGGTAAAACTTTGCTTCTTATTCAGTCTTAAGACACTCAGTTCTAAGACAGCTGGAACGCTTTCACATCTGGAGCAAATATACTGTAGTTTGTTACACAACGGGTACACACAGAACTGTTAAGATACCGACACTTTGGCGGAGAAAAGGAACTAGCGCCCTCCCCTCCGCCCCCCAATCATATAATCTTCTGCGATGATTTTCCAAATGTAGGTACATACTGTTTCACTGTGGCAAACAATTATCTTCAGGAAATTTGAAAGCAAGTAACAATGCATACGTAATCCTTCCACGGTTTCTGACAGAGGACTCCACGTTTTTTTAAAAATGGCTTAATTTCTACACACTCACAAAGCAGTTAGTGATGACGCAAATTTCAGGGTAAAGGGATTCACTGGCAGAAGTCAGCGACTGACTCCGGATGATATCCTGGCCTCTGCATTTCTTTCCTTTCCCTCGATTCCCGACCCTAACATAAAACTACCCAATAAAAACAGAAGGGCCCAGAAACTTCAAAAGCTGCGAAGACTTGTAAACATCTTTTAAACTCAAGACAGGTTTTAAAACCGACCTCTTCTGAGTTTGTGCAGAAATCAAATCCTGCTCAAACCTGTTAAAATGCTCAAACCCGAAAAACCAACCCCTTCAGTAAACGTGCCTACATATTTCTTGCGTGCATCTTCAGCTCGGTCAAAGACTTCTGTTTTACTGTTTTTTAAAGCTAAATATTACATGGGAGGTACTCAACTCCCGTAATGTTATCTTTTCTTTGAATAGAGTTCGTCCTGTAGCATCACGTAAAAATGCTGAACAGATCAGTCGTCTCAAGATTTTTTTTTTTTTTTTTTAAATTCACTCCCGGAACAAGAATCAGAGGCAGCCAAGGGCAAGGCACAAAGAGAACAGAGAAGAAACACAGGTTCCACGGGCGTACCGTGCACCGGAGCGCGCATCCCGGCCCCCTCCCCGGGAAGGGTCACCCAGCACCCCCGCCGGCGCGCCGCCCTGCGGGTCCTCCAAGGGCCGCGGGGGCACTGGCGCCCGCGGGGACAGCCCCTGCCGCCCGGCCTCCCCCCGACCCCCCAGCTTCTTCGCCCCCCTCCTCGGCGGCCGCCCCGGGGCGGGAAAGGGGGTCCCCTCGAGCGCCAGCGGCGGAGGGACGAGGAGGGCTGAGGGAGGCGCCCCCTCCCCGCGGCCGGACGGGCCCCAACTCACCCTCCAGCAGTCGGGTGATGAGACTATCCACGTTCAGCTCCCCGTCCGCCATCTTGTCGGCGCCAGACGCTCCTTCCCAGCAGCGGGAACAAGGGCTTCTCGACGGCGGAGGCTGCGGCGACCGCGCGGCGTTCCCTCACCTACAAGTCACGCGGCGTTGCGACCCCGGTTCCAACTCCCCCTTCCCCCGGGCCCTCCCCCCACCCCCTCCCCACCGAGTAGTGGAGCGCGCACACACTCGGAAGCACCCGCGGTAAATAAATAAATCAACAAGCGGAGCCCCCACGAACCGGGCCGCGTCAGACCCAGCCGCCACCTCCTCCTCCTCCTCCTCCTCCTCCTCGGCACCGCCCAACTCCGCAAAGCTCACCAGCGCCGCCGACGGCCCCACCCGCAGCGCCGCTCGCTTCACACCGCCCTGCCCCGCCACCGCGCCACGCAGCCCTCCGCGCAGGCGCACGGCGCCCTCCTTCGCGGCCCCGCCTCGCCCCCGGCCGCCGCGCAGTCGCACTGGACTCGGTTCTCCCGCCGCCGCGGCCGCGCCGCCGCCTTCGCGCCCGTGCGTCGCCCTCCCTCGGCCCTTGCACTGCGCAGAATCTTGGCGGCTGCGCAGGCGCCGCAGAGGCGCCCAGCGTGTGCTGTGCTGGGGAAGCTCCCATCACGCAGAGCGCGCGTAGGCAGCGCTGACCTTCCCCCCTTTCCCAGCTGTCCGGGCCAGGCGCGCTCAGAAGACGCGGCTGTGTGCCTTTCCCGCCTCGCCTTTCTTTTCTTGGTTTCAGTCCCTGGGTTTGCAAGCAATTCCTCGTTCCCGGTAAGCGGGAAACGCGTACTGCGTTACGCGTGTTTGAAACTGGGTTTACCGGTTTGGAAAGCAAGAAGGGGTTACTCTGCTGGAAAAGTTGGACGTTGCAGATAAGGGGTTTTATACCCTATAGTTCCACAAGGATGGTTGCCCAAGTGTCCCTGGATGAAATAAGTTAAAGCGGGCCCTGGGAGGGTAAGCAATAATAATATTTTACATGGGTTCCGTCGTCTGCCTCCTAATAGAGCGCTTTCACATATCTTACATCTTCCATTCTGTGGATGCTGGTTTTCCACAGTGCGTTTTGAACAACAGCAAGAAAAGTACCTTCATTATATATTGCTTAATCATTCTACCTTGTAATTGTTTTTGCATTTATCTCCTACACCCGACTGTGAGCTCCTACACGGTAAACTCAATTTACATTTGTGCCTGCAGCTGCCACCGTATCTGGTATGTGGAAGAGAGGGACAAAGAAACACGGAGGCTCAGAAAAGTTGGTTGCCCACCTCTTCTTTATGTCACAGAATTCTGCCCCTAGAAAGGCAAGAGGAAGAGTAGCCACGCAAAGGATCTAGGTAAGCCAGAGTTTGGGGCCTGTTCTCAGAAGCGGTCAGACCAAAAGTCTTCACTCATTCCTCAGGTGTTTGTCCAGAAACCCAAACATGATGCTGTCTCAAGCTCAAGGCGGTGCTTCTCACTAATAATAGCTAACATTTTTGGGATCCCTGTATGTGCCCTGGCACTGTTTTAAATGTTATAGTACATGTGTTATTTCACTTAATCCTTACACCAGCCCTATGAGGTGGGTACTGTTGTTATCTCTACGTTGTAGATGGGATTTATTGAAGCACAGAATGATTAAATACCTAGCCCCAAGTAAGTGGCAGATCTGGGATTCAAACCCAGGCATCTAGTGCCAGAGTCTGCACTCTTAACAGTTGTGATATACTCCCCCTCAGTGTATGTGAGCTGAGATGCTTAAATATGCATGTGTTATATCATAAACATTGAGAACAGAATTTGTAGCTTTTTGAGGGAAAAAGCATGCCAATCAAGTGCTTTATGATGGTTCAGATGATTTACAGAGATAGGATTTCCTGATCCCTTTTTTCTAGCTTTCTCTCCATTTCAAGATGTAGCTTGTGCATTGGTGGTGAACACAGAACAGGTGACAAGCTATAATGGTGATCCTATCTGTAGTAATTTTCATAGATTCTTATTGCTGCCAGTTCATCTTAGGGCCTTTAGGGGTAAAGAAATGGATCCTCATCAAACTCTTGTTAATGAACATTTATTTATACCCTGCTTTATTCCAGAAGAAGGGATTCAAAGTAGCTTCTGTAAATACATGTAGTAGGATAAATTAAAAATAAGTACAGAGAAAAATAGCACGAAAGAAAACTGAGAGTGGGAAAGAGAAGATAAAACCAGCAATATTGTATGCAAAATACATGGTGTAAGGTCCTGTTGGCTTGCTAAGGATAGGTCACAAATATGATTCTAAGCTTTCTAGCAACCAAGGAAAATTGCAACCAATCAGTAGTAAATGGAGTAAGTGTTCTGGCTGAGGTGTAACTGGAACTTGAATAGACCAGCTTGTGGAGTTGGATGCCACTTTCCCAAATCTCTTCCATGAGCCTCTAGAAGAATAACAGAATGCTTAGAACACTTAAATAGGTGTCTTCTTATCCTCTAATTTTCATGGGGCCTATGAACAAGAACTGTGAACCTTGTGCTCAATTAGGGTTCAAATATATGTAGATATATTTAATGGACAAGGGACATCCAAAGGAAACTGGATTCCACAGAGAGAAAGTGAGGATCTTAGAGAAAATTACAAGTGGAGGAGGGCAGAGAAAGGCCAGTCTCGGCAGAGTTCTGGAAGTTAGAAAGGCTTGGAGAGTGGTTCTGTCTACTGCCTGGTACCGCCTGCAGATGAAGATGTCCCTTCATCCCCACCCCCACCAGGTTTTCTAGTGCCTTAGAATCCTAGGTAAGAAGGGACTATTATAAAAATGAAAGAGCACTATCACTAGTGGCCCAACCAACTTTCCTGTGGAATCCCCCTCCAAAAATATTGTGTAAGAATTCAGAATCAACTTCTTCAGATTTTGAAGTTTAGTGCATATACTATGTATTATTTAACACCCCAGCAGCTTCTGGGACAGCTGTCTATAAACTGAAACATTAATTTTGTTTTTAAAGAAAATCATGAATATCCATGTCATGTAAAGTAAATAAAGAGTACATTTTGCCTCATATCAATTCAGGTCAGAGTTGCCATTAAAGTAGCCTCCCCCCAGCCCCCCAACCCCCCTCAGAATAAAATGTATTTATTGAAGGAAATTTGGAAAACAAAGAAAAAAATATAAAAATTACCTATAATTTCACCAGCTATAGATAACCACTTTTCTGTTTTACTTCTGAATATATATTTATATATTTTACATCATGTATAATTTAATTATATTATAAATATATTTATATATACATATGTATAGTGGATTTCCCCTGCTATCTGGAAGTAGTGCATTCCCACGAAACTTTTTGTAAAGCCAAAATGTCATAAAGCAAAGAAGCAATTACCCTAGAACACATCTTGTTAACAGATGCACAAAATAAATTGAGATAAAGCACAGATGCTCACAGACACAGTTAAAAGCTATGGCAGCCTGATGCTGAGATGCTGAGTGTAGTTCCTATAGAAAGCTTGGTGGTGCTTGATGTGTGCATTGCCTCTATAACGGCTTGCTGCAGAACTAACGCTAAACACTTTTTGGTTTTTGCCTTTTTTTCTTTTTTTCTTGTAAAAATGAAAATCCTCTTTGGATTTCTTTGGGTTAGTGGAAAAAGATACATAGTCTTTTGCAAGAGCAAAGTTGCATAAAGTGAACTTTCTAAAAAGAGGGAATAGATAGATGTATACCTATATTATAAAATTGGAATCATGATTCACTTCCATTTCATCCTACTTTGTTAAGTGATTCTTCATGTCACATTTATGTGAATCTCAGTTTTCAAAGTAATAAACTTAAATAGACCTTAAAATGTGGATAAGAGATTGAGGACAGAGGAGGAGGTAAGAGGTGGTGATCTGGAGGCCAGAGGAGACAGTGCTGCAGGCAGCAGCAGTAAAGAGGCAGTTGGAGCCACCATGAGGTTCAAGGGTAGGTAGGTACCAAAGAGAGAGAAGTCTCACTTGGCAGATACTGACTCTGAGAAAGTTCTTGGCCTGAGTTTGAGCAGTGGCCCATGGGCAGAATGGGGTTGTCAGGGAAGTCAGCAGCTTGGAAGCAGAGACACAAGAAGGCTGGAGGAGACATTAGCTGGAGCACCACCAGTGTGTGGAGGGCCCCAGCTCTGTAGAGCACCTGAGCCTGGAGACCAGCAGACTTTAGAGCGGGGGACTGGCAGGTAGTGGTTCTGATTGCAATAAGGAAACTGCCTCCCGCTCGTTCTGGACATGTGACAAGACTTAGGAAAGGGATCAGACTAAGGTGAGACCAGGATTGTTAATCTAACAGACTAAAGGGCAAACTATTAGCTAGACCCCCCAGCCCAGTGGGGCTTTCGATAGTGCTGTGTGGGAGCCAGCTTACACTGGCTCACAGAACCAATTGTTAAACTGTCGGAATTTTGCAAGCCAGTTGTTAAACAGAGTCATTATTTAAAAAGTAAATTATATAGACTTACGAATAAATATAACAAAGACAAAGGTAGTGATTACTCAAGACTCATCACATTCTACTTATTTTGCTACATCTTACTAACCTGTAGTCTAAAGTTTGTTAACGTGTATCTGTATGGTGGAACCTCTATATAATGAAATGCTGCTATGCATCTCTTTCCAACTCTACCTTCAGTGATATTATATTGGCCACCATGGGAGGAGTATTTACACCAAGGAAATTAGTGCACACTACAAATCTATAGCTTTTTCCACCAGAAAGCTGGTTGTTAAACATTTACCAGCATACTGTTGGGCTTAGGGAGGCATAACATGCAGGTTAATATCCTTGGGTAATTCCAGAAATGTCTGTGGAGGGAAATTGGACTTCCTGATTGTAAAGGACTTAGGGGATCATGATTTAGGGTCTTAATAAAATTATGATCTTATTTGTACTTACTGACAGGAAGTGCCTGGGCCAGACTAGTGCTCAGAGGAACCCAATTATCACTGTGCTGAGACCAGAGAGATGTGCCGGTGGATGGTTCTCAGAGAAGGCTCTCGCGAACACAGTGAACAGCGGCCGCATGATTCCTTTTAGTAAACACATAGGGATGTTTCACAGGCATGTTTTATATGCCTCTTGATATTGGCCAATAGCCAATATGGTATGAAAGTGAGTAGGTTTAGGTAGCAAAGTGTGAAGGTTGTGATAGTGATATATAGCTCTTTGCTGCCTTGACTAATCCAGGATAGCTTATAAATGAATGAATCAACATTCATCAGGCTGTCCTTCCATGAATATGATTTCTCTTAATCAAGTCTTTAGTAAGTCTTAAATGGCAGTAAGTTCTAAATTTTACTAGGTGTACCTTGAGGGCAGCCATTCTGTATATCAAATGTCATAGACATTTATAGTCAGCTTAATTCAAGGATGTTGAGAAACCAGACAAGGACAGATTCATCAGTCAGAGGCCACCCCTGTCAGTACAGAGCCAGGCCTCGGTGTACACCCAGGCAGGGCCAAGAATTTTGCTTAGAATTTACTTTTGGTTTCATTTCAATACACATATGAGAGAATAATCAAGCACCAAAGTGACCAGCTAAGCCATAAGGCATGTCTTCTGTCGTTTTAGCTCCCCAAATTATAAAGCCAGGTATAATCAAATGCCTTTTCTCCTGCCCTTGGCCCAAACCCTCACCCTTCCCCCGCTTCTGACTCACTCTGTCTTTCTCTCATTGGAACATTGTCTCTTAAGGTAACTCTCTGGTATATCCTTCAGGATAAAATGATCACAAAATAAATGCCTAGTATTTGAAGGAGTTAACTGACTGTATAGAACTGTTAACTGTAAGGCAATTAAAGGTGAATGGGCAGCTATCACAAAGGATGACTTTAATTTTTGAAGAGTTGATCTGTGGCTCTTTTTTTTTTTTTTTTTTTCTCTCGTAATTAGATTACAGGCCAGCTATCTATTTAGGTCACTCCCTAGTTTGTTAAAATAATACCATGTCATCTACATATATGAGATTGTTTCTCTTTCATTGCTTTCCCATCTTGTTCATTCAAGGATATTCAAGAAGTAACTCAGTGTGTTTGTTGGTGAAGAAAAGTATACCAAATGGGAAAGTTTGTTTCAAATAAAACAATTTAAACATTTTGTTTCTAAAGATGGTGGCTCTCCTCATATAGTGTATCCAAGTTATGTTAGTCACCTTTTCAGTTGGAGAAGGTTTACTTCTGAATGATTTCATAAGTCTCTCTTTCAGTTGGCTTTGGTAAATAAAACAGAGTGTTATTAAGTTTTTTAATGTAGTTATAAAATGACTGGCTCTCCCCTAAGACCACATTAAAATTAATGGCATGTATCTCCTAAAACTAAAACCAGATGTGTCTGTGAGCTGTGAAAAATATTTATTGGAGTAACATCCAACACTCATAGACCCTTTTATATAGGAAACACTGGTTAAATAGAATATTTTTGAGTTATTCAAATCTTGATTCAAACCAAATCTAGTCTACCATAAATATATTCTTAATTGAAATGCTCTAATGTTACTTGTTATTTGAGGACATCTTAGAGCAAATAGATCTCCAAAGCAAAGTGAGTAATGAATTGTTTCAGTGTTTATGAAATATTTAGTATGTTTGATTCCGTACTGAAGAAGACATGATCTTTCCGACTTTCAAGTGGTTTAATGGCTATTTGGGAAAATGACCACAAAATGATTTGGATGGTGGGAAAAGCATTGGCTTGAAGGTGGGAGACCAAATAACCTTAGCTGAATGACCTTAAGCAAATCTCTCTGTCTTTCTGAACCTTGGCTTCATTAACTACAAAATTAGTCCCATTAATAAATATCTCCAAAGTTTCTTTCAGCTCTAAGAAATCTTTGATTCTGGGATACGCAGTGAAACCCAAAATGTAACATGATATGGTACAGGCTGTCCCCAACTTAGGAACTGGATCAACTCCAAAGGTCAATTGTTTGGAACACAGAATATATTTTCCCACAGAGACTGTGGTACAAGTGGTGCTTAAATCCCAGATCCGTCTGTAAAATCAATTTAATCCTTAATGTAACTGTAGAAGAGTATCCATGGTAATATGGACTCTAACCACCAATTACATATAACAAAGTTTATGGGAAAAGCCATTGAGGATTCTAATTCGGCATGGCAGAAAACATCCATCAGTGTTTTCCACTACCCAAAGCAATAGGCATGAGGCACTTCTAGTTCTAATTTACAGGCAGACCTGGGCCCCAAATGTGAAACAAAGGCTGAACTGGCAGCATAGACAGTGAGGTAGGCTCTGATACCTCCGATCTCATAAGGGGGGGTGGAGGGGGGTGGCTGAGGACAGTTCATGGTGTCTGGAGGTTTGGTTACCAGGGAGGAGTTGGCTCCAAACCAAAGGGTAGGGAATGTAAGGGCAGAAAGAAGAAAGGGGAGGGAACATGTATGTGTTGGGAACTTTAAAAAAAAAAAAAAAAAGATACAATTACTTTTGATCTCACTCCCTTTGTGGTTGAGGAAGTTGAGACCTAGGAAGGTTACATTGCACTGTCTTAATAGCAACACTAGGACTTGTATCTAGACTTCATGATTCTCAGCCCAGATCCCTCCTCTCTCCTCCCTCCCCACTGATTTTTACTTGAAAGCTATGACACTGTGCAAGAACCTGCTCTTTCCATCCCCTTCTCTTTCCTGAACAGGAATCCCTAGAACTCTGCACCCCCACCCCTACCCTTATCCTATTTTTCATCTTCCAGGGCAGTCTGGTCAACGATCAGCAGAGCAATTTTGTTTTGCCCATATGTGGTTTAATAGTGCCACCAGCTCAAACAATGACTTTCTAGTTGCCAAAAAGAAGCCCCTCATACTCCAGTCCAGGTTTGAACAAACCACCCAGAGAATGAGACTGACTAATCCCAAACTCTAGTGACATTGGGATACTTCTAGTAGTGATGTTTTTGTTAAGACAGAACCCAAATTGGCTGGGAAAGCCAGTGTCCCAATGCCCAAGTGACAGGCATTGCTCCTTTGTCAGAAAGAAGGCTTCCTGCAGGAGGTTCCTAAATGTACTATGTGCTGGGAATTTCTACTGACATTATCACATTTAATCCCCCTAAAACTCCTGTGAGGTCAGTATTTCCCTTTCATAGGTGTGGGAATAAAGACTCAAAGGCTTTGGCTTGCCTTGAGTCACCAGGTTGGTCTGATTTCTAAGCCCTAGCTGGAACAGCCAGGCAGTGCAACTTAGAGACTGGGGCTGGTTGGGTGGACCAGCTCTGGGACGTTGTTGTGAGAGGAAGTGGGAAGTGAAGAGAGGGGTGGGCCCTGGCTGTGGCTGTAATCTGCTTTGATGGCATGGACAACTTAATCACAGCAGGATGGGAGTGGGAAGCTGGGTGATTTCTCTGTAAGGTGGATACTTCCGGAATGAGAGGGTAGGAGGGTTCATTCACACCCACAACCAGGGGGAGGGTGGGAATGCCCCCCCCCTCCACATCTGAGAGGGCTCCCAGACCAGACCAACACTCCCACGTATGCAACCCTGATTTGTCTGTATTTTATGCCAGGCCTGCAGGACTAGTGCTCAGGAGTGTGGTTCAGATCCTGAACTGTTTAGAATTCCTAAGAAGGAGAGGATAGTGAGGTCAGGTAAGGCCATAATACAAGTGGTGCAGCTGAGGGGCTTAAGCTGGGTTGTGAAGCATTGTGGGGTATACATCAGTGCCTTTCACGGAAAGTGTCTGTGTGCTTGTTGTCAGAATCATCTGGGGAGCTTTTTGAAAATACCAATGTTTGATTTCTCCTCCTCCCTTTAGGAAGTCCTATCTAATTCTCAGCATTGGGAGTAGAGGAGTAGATATTTTGAAACAATGCCCTAGGGAATTCTGATAGGGGCCCGGGCATCCCTCCTCCATTTTTCACTGGCATACATCTCAAAAAATAAAACATATCAAAGAGACCGACTCAGGAGGGTCAGGGGAGGGCTCTTCAGGTGAAGGGATTGTTTCTGGTGAAGTCTGCAAAAGTATAAGGAGGCTGGAATGCCTGGGGCAGAGGGTGTACACAGGGAGTGGTAGGAAATAGGGTGGGGTGATGAAGATGAGCAGTCAAGGTGGAACTGGGATGCTGGGCAGGAGAGTTTAAACCTGATGCTGTCTGAAACAGGAAACTGTTCACGCATTCTCAGTCAATGACTCTCTATTGAATACCCACTTTGTGGCAGGAACTGTGTTACGTGGTGGGGATACAGCAGAGAACAAAATAAAGTTTTTGCTCATCAAGCTTGTATTCTGGTAGAGGAGGTGTAGCGTGATCAATCCATCCCAGTGTGCCTGAGACTTTCTGGGTTTTAACACTGAAAGTGCCTTGGCCCAGGAACCCCTTGGGCAAAGCAGAACGGTTGGTTTCCTTGGAGGTGGAGTGTGCATGTGCACGTGTGTAGTACTAGGGGTCATAAAGAAATGTAAAGAAGCGTAAGAGGCGGGGGATAAAGAAACATGGTTTTTTTAGAGAGGGTGGTCAGGGAGGATCTCTGAGAACATGATAAATGAGCAGCAGTCTGAATAAAATGAGAGTGAGGGACATGTAAGTATCTCAGGGTGGGTTGGCGAGTGGTGATTATTTCTAGAAGAGAGAAATGCCATGTAAAGGCCCTGAGGTGGAAACATGCTTGGCACAGATGAAGAATAGCCTTGGCAGAGAGGTTGAGAGGAGGAGTCAGAAGCAGAGAAAGTTCAAAGAGGGTGAGCCATGTCAGGGCCACTGGCTTATGTTGAGTGTGATGGGAGCCCATGGAGGGCTGAGAACAGAGGCACGGCCTAATCCCTCAGAAGCTGGGGAAAACAAGAGTGGCAACAGGAAGACCATTCAGGAAGCAACTTCATTAGAAAGTCTTGAAGAGTTCCTTCTCAAAGTGTTTGATCAGAGAAAGAGCAGGATACGATGCCATTCAAGTAAATGAGCCTGGTATCAGCCCAGCCTGGGCAGGATTGGGCTGATCCAGGCTATCCTGTAGTGATGGCATTGGGAATGGAGAGGAGGAAACATCTCAAGTTGTCTTGGAGATGGGATTAACAGAAGTTGGTGGTGCAGGATTTACAGGGAGATGAAGGAGAGTGATGAATCCAAGATGATTCCAAGCTAGTCTTCCACACACTAGTTTTCCTAGTTGGAATTTCTCCCTCAATTGTCCTGATCCAAATATCGTGAATCATGAAGTTTTCTACGAGAATGAGGAACATTCCATGATAGGGTTGCAAGAGCAGGAACTTGGGGGTCATACAGTCCAGGGTGCACACCATAGCTCCACCACGGACAAGCCACACCCCTCAGACTGCTCACCTAAACTCTGGGGCCCTCAGTACCCCTTCCAGTAAAATATAAATGATGATACCTGCCTGGCAGAGTTGGAAGCACCAGATGAGGTAACACTCATAGAGAACCTAGTTCAGAACATGCTGAGCCGTCAGTCTGGATTCATTCTATCCCTCTGTTTGCAGCCTTGCAGTTCAGTATGTGTGCCTACACATTTTCTGAAGTGATCAGTACATGCCATTGTGTGCTCTTTGGCCCCCTTTTCCTCTCCCCAAAATTAGTTATTCCATAAACACATTTCTATGTGTTAGTGGATCCACACTCTGGTCATTTGGTTCTTCTTCTTCCTCCCCACTGGCGCTGCTTCTGTTCATATGTGCCTTTCCTTTCATTTGGACAGTTGCAGAAACCTCCCAACTGGTCTTCCAACCTACACTCTCACATCCTTCAGGCCACATCATCTTCAGTATAAAATCCAAAAGTCTGAGCAAGCCTTGCACAGTCCATGTTGCCCCTGCCTACTTTTCCATAAACTCTCCTCCCTGATTTACCCCCATCTTTGGCCCCACCCTCCATCCTCCACCCCTGCCAAGGCTACAGTTTTATTCCTTGTGCTCTCATGGTACTTGGTACTTACTGATACTTACCTCGCATTATTTTTGTATAAAAAGACCAAGGTATTGGTGCAGGGGTTCAGAGCTCAGTCTCTGGAGCCATCCAACCAACATCCTAATCCCAGTCCTGTGACTTATCAGTTGGGCCTAATGATTAGGGATTAATTAAATAAATGATGATACTTCCCTAAACTGGAATGCTATGACCTTGAGCAAGATACTTCATCATTGTACTTCAGGGACAATAGTAATATCCACCTCAGAGGGTTGTTGTAAGTATTAAGAGTTAATATACCAAAAAGAACTTAAATAATACCTCCTAAATAGGAAGCCCTCAAGAAACATTGCCTGTAATTATTACACCCATCTCCCTGAGTTTGAATTCCTTGAAGGAAGAGACTAGAGATCTAGTCTTAAGATTTTCTTGAATCTCCTATCTCTTCCAAATAGTCACTCAAATGTTTGTTGAACAAAGATATAAGTAAATCTCCTTTTAAAGACTTTATTCCCACTTTTAATTTTTTCTTCACTGAAAAATTTGGATTATGCCCAAGCTTTTGTTAATAAAAAATGCTGTTATTTTTTAAAACTTTTAATTTTCATTTCCATTATTTCCTTGGAGCATATTTCCCAAAGTGGAATTATCAGTTGATGATAGGAACAATTTTATAGCTCTTTTATACATATTCACAGGTGGTTCTTCAGTAAGATTTGTCCAGTGACAATTTAAATGCCCTACTATAGGGAACTCGCTCAACAATGATATTTTTGAGTAGCAAAATATTATTCAGCCATTAAATACCTTGCTTCTCCATAGTATAGCTGTTACTGGGTTTTTATAACTTCCACTTATTTTTGCTAGTTTAATAGGTAGTTAGTGATACATTAATGTCATTTTAACTTGAATTTTTAACAAGCCTCTCTGTTTTTCCAGAGAGTGATCTACTACATTTATAATCAAATGTGCAGACTTCTAGGGTTCATTTCCCTTGATTACTTATGGAATACTATTGGATATTGACCATACGTATTTGGATCTACATATTTGTATCAATTTCTATCAATATATTTTGGATGGGAAGATCCCATTTAGTTTATATATTGAGCAAATGTATTTTCTTCATTCTGTGTTTTCCTTTAAATATATATTTTATGTTCTGATGTGTTTTGTTTATTTGAACTCATTTATTTTGTCTCTACCAAAGGCATCCATTGAGTAAAATAGTAGACTTTTGGAGCTTGGAAGAACTTTAATGTCATGGTCCTTATTCTTTTTATAGATGAGGAATCTGAGGGTCCACGAACCTGACTTAATACCACAGAATTGTCACTTTTTAGTAGCAAAAACCAAATTTTCTCCTGTAGCGAGGATGAATAGAATGTTTTTTAGTTTAAAAAATATCCCAGAGGACTTCCTAGGTGGCGCAGTGGTAGAGAATCCGCCTGCCAATGCAGGGGACACCGATTCGAGCCCTGTCCTGGGAAGATTCCACATGCCATGGAACAGCTAAGCCCATGTGCCACAATTATTGAGCCTGTGCTCTAGAGCCCATGAGCCACAACTACTGAGCCCATGTGCCACAACTATTGAAGCCCATGCACCTAGAGCCCATGCTCCACAACAAGAGAAACCACTACAATGAGGAGCCTGCACACCACAATGAAGAGTAGCCCCCACTCGCAGCAACTAGAGAAAGCCCGTGTGCAGCAACGAAGACCCAACGCAGCCAATAAAGAAATTAAATAAATAAATAAATTTAAAAAAAATCCCAGATATTCCTGTGTAGAATGGGGTTTGCTTGAGCCATGAGATATGTAAATATAATGTTTAAACTACTCAGAACATGAGAAGCAACATTTGTTTAACACCTCTCACTGACTGTGTATTATACTCTGTGTGTGTGTGTGTTTTGACAGATGTCTGAGAGCTGTAAGAAAGAAAGCAAAAGAGAACAAAACACACACACACACACACACACACACAGAGGGACAATCCTGGATCTCTTCCTGAAAAGTTCCTTTTACACATCAGACCATTTAATCTTATATGTGTCTAAAATTATGACTTCACAGGGTTTCTCATAACAGTGAAACATTAGAAATAACTTAAATGCCTAATGATTAGGAATTAGTTTATGGTGCTTCCATATATTGGAATACTGTGAAGCATTACAAATCATGTTGCAGAAGGATATTTAATAGTATGCTTAGATTATGCATTGCTAATCTATTGCTAAGTTTAAAAAAAAAAGTAGACTATAATTAAATATGACCTAAATAAATGGACCTATGTATTATGTTCATGAATTGGGAAAATGAGATTAAGGTATCAGTCTTCTCCAAATTAATCTATAGATTTAAGGCACTCAATCAGAATCTCAACTAATTTTTCTTGGACTGGGAGGAGGTGTTAAAATTAACAAGCTCTCTGTAAAATGTATATGGAAATGCAAAGGATATACAAAACAGACTAGACAATCTTGAAGAGAAAGAACAAAGTTGGGGATTATACTACCAAATTAAAATATTTAATATAAAATTTCAGTAATTAAAATAATGCAGCATTGGTAAGAGAATAGAGAAACCAATAAAAGAGAGTAGAGTCCAGAAACAGACTCACACATATGTGGTGGGGGGGAAATGGTCTTTTCAATAAATAATTCTGAAGGAATTGGATAGTCGTATGGAAAAAGAAATGATCTTTGACTTCTACTTCATACTATATACAAAAAAATTAGCTTGAGATGGACCACAGACTTAAATGGTAGAACAGTAAAACTTCTGAAGAAAACATGGGAGAATATCTTCATGGCTGTAGGGCAGTCAAATATTTCTTAAACAGGATACAAAGAAATTAATCATAAAAGGAAAGATTTATAAATTGGACTTCATTAAAATTAAGATTTGTGAAAGGGCAAGTCACGGACTGAGAGAAGATATCAGATAGATAGAGAGATATCCAACAAATAACTCAAATCCTGTAAAACAATAAGAAAAAAGGCAAACAACCCAATTTTTAAAATGGGCAAAAGATTTGAACAAGCATTTAATAGAAGAGATTGTCCAAATGTACGGTAAGTGTCTGAAAAAGTACTCAACATCAGTAGTCACCAGAGAAATTCAAATGAAAACCAGAATGAGGTACCAACTCATACTCTTTAGAATAGCTAAAATTTAAAAGATTTGAAATTATCAGGTATTGGTGAAGATATATATTAGAACTCTCATACACTGCTCTTGGGAATGTAAATTTGGTGGAATTGGTTTGGAAAATTGGCACACTTATAAAAGCCAGATCTAAGGCTACCCTATGACTTAGCAATTCCACTCCTAGGTATATACCCAACAGAAATGGGTTCATGTGACCACTAAAAGATATGAACAAAATGTTCATGCCAATTGTATTTTTTCACTTTCTTTTTTTTTTTAATTTTTAAAATTTTCTTGGAAAAAAAAAAAATTTTCTTGGATGTGCCGTGTGGCACGTGAGATCTCAGTTCCCTGACTAGGGATCGAACCCACAACTACCAGGGAAGTCCCTAGTTTTATTTTTAATCAAAATTTGGTAACAAACTAAATATCCCTCAACAGGAGAAGTGATAAATAAATTGTAGTGTATTCACATGGTGGAATTTTACACAGCAGATGTGGACAAAACAACAATCTACTGCTACATATGACAACATATATGAATCTCACAGACAATATAAGGAGTGAAAAAAGGAAAACATAAAAAGTATATACTAGGGAATTACCTGGTTATTCACTAGTTAGGACTCCATACATCCACTGAGGGGGTACGAGTTCAATCCCTGGTCAGGGAACTAAGGTCTTACATGTTGTGTAGCAAAAAAAAAAAAGTGTATACTATATGGTTCCATATATTTGAAAATCAAAAAAAGACAAAATGAATCAAAAGTGATAAAAGTCAGGATAGGATTTATCTCTCTGTGGCATAGGGATATTGACTGGGAAGGGGTAAGTGAGAACTTTCTGGGGTGTTGGAATATCCATTATGTTGATCTAGGTTTGGGTTAAACAAGTATATACTTACACAATGTATCAAAATGTATATTTAAGATTAGTATGCTTTACTATATATAGATATAGCTATAGATTTAAACATTTCAATGAAGAGTATTACCCTAAAATTAAAGGAAATTTTTAATTTTCTTCTTTTTTGCTATATATTCTAAATATTCTCACCTTTTTCTCAGCTGTATTTTCCAAAAAGTCTAAAATGGAGTCATGATAAATTGTAGCAAGAGAAAAATAGAAGTTATTATTTTTAAAAGCTAAAGTGATATTTCAGCTACCTATCCAGTTTTAGTGCCCTGAGCCCTGGACCCAGCTAAAAATAGTTCAGAGCCTTGCCAGCTGGTGGCCTGGGAACTGGGCTATGTTTAGCAGAAACCAGCACGTGAGTGAAATGGGGGAGAGCCAAGTGGAGCAATGTGGGTCTGGTAGGCATGGCTCGGTCTCAGCAAGCTGTTTGAGCCATGCTTGTCATCAGTAGCTTAGGCTGTTCCCTACTGCAGACCAGTGGGTAGTGTGGGCTCACAGTTTACTGGTGAGTGGAAATGAGAGGGAGGGACAAGAATCCATATTGATTAGAAGAGGAGAGGTCCGGCACTGGGAAGCAGATTGGATGTAAAGGAAGTCAAGAGTAGTTAAGCCCTGGCTAAACCCAGGGTGTACCTTCCTTTTTTATCACCAGGTTAGACTCAATTCTTGTTTTTGCAAAAATGTGTTCATTTTTCAACAACTATATTTTATCTTTTATAATTGAAGTATAGTTGATTTACAATATTGTGTTAGTTTCAGATATACAGTAAAGTGATTCAGTTATATAGATATTGTTTTCAGATTATTTCCCATTATAGGTTATTACAAGATATTGAATATTGTTCCCTGTGTTATACAGTAAATCCTTGTTGTGTATCTATTTTGTGTGTAGTAGATTGTTAATTACATACTCTAAGTTTATCCCCCACACCCCCCACCCCTTTGGTAACCATAAGTTTGTTTTCTACTTTTCTGAATATGTTTCTGTTTTGTATATAGATTCATTTGTATTATTTTTTAGATTCCACATAAAGTGACATTATGTAATATTTGTCTTTCTCTGACTTACTTCAAATAGTATGATATTCTCTAGGTCCATCCATGTTGCTGCAAATGGCAATATTTCATTTTTTGTGGCCAAATAATATTCCATTGTATATATTATATATATCACATCTTCTTAAATCAATCATCTATTGATAGGCATTTGGGTTGTTTCCATGTCTTGGCTATTGTAAATAATGCTGCTGTGAACTTTGGGGTACATGTATCTTTTTGAATTAGAGTTTTCATCTTTTCCAGATAAATGCCCAGGACTGGAATTGCTGGATCATATGGTAGCTCTACTTTTAGATTTTTAAGGAAGCTCCATACTGTTTTCCATAGTGGCTGCACTAATTTACATTCCCATCAACAGTGTAGGAGGGTTCCCTTTACTCCACACCCTCTCCAGAACTTATTATTCATAGACTTTTTGATGATAGCCATTCTGAGCGGTGTGAGGTGATACCTCATTGTGGTTTTGATTTGCATTTCTCTAATAATTAGCAATGTTAAGCATATTTTCATGTGCCTGTTGTCCACCTGTATGTCTTCCTTGAAGAAACGTCTGTTTAGGTCTTCTGCCCATTTTATGATTGGGTTGTTTCTTTTTTTTGATGTTGAGTTGTATGAGCTGTTTGTATATTTTGGAAATTAAGCCCTTGTCAGTCACATGGTTTGCAAATATTTTCTCACATTCCATAGGCTCTCTTTTCATTTTGTTGATGATTTCCTTTGCAAAAGCTTTTAAGTTTGATTAGGTCCCATTTGTTTCTTTTTGCTTTTATTTCTTTTGCCTTGGGAGACTGATCTAAGAAAATATTGCTGTGATTTATATCTGAAAATGTTTTGTCTGTGTTCTCTTCTGGGAGTTTTATGGCGTCATGTCTTACATTTAGGTCTTTAAACCATTTTGAGATTATTTTTGTATTAGGTGTGAGGGAGTGTTCAACTTTTATTGATTTATATGAGGCTCTCTGGCTTTCCCAGCACCACTTGCTGAAGGACTGTTTTTTCTCCATTGTATATTCTTGCTTCTTTTGTTGAAGATTACTTGACCATAGACATGTGGGTTTATTTCTGGGCTCTTTACTCTGTTCCATTGATCCATATGTCTGTTTTTGTGCCAATACCATGCTGTTTTGATTATTGTAACTTTGTAGTATTGTCTGAAGTCTGGGAGGGTTATGCCTCCAGCTTTGCTCTTTTTCTTCAGGATTGCTTTGACAATTCTGGGTCTTTTGTGGTTCCGTATAAATTTTAGGGATTATTTCTTCTAGTTCTTGAAAAATGTCATGGATAAGTTGATAGGGATTGCATTAAATCTGTTGACTTTTTTGGGTTGTATGGCCATTTTAGCTGTATCAATTCTTTTAATCCATGAGCATGGGATATCTTTCCATTTCTTTGAATCATCTTCAGTTTCCTTTATCAATGTTTTATAGTTTTCAGCATATAGGTCTTTCATCTCCTTGGTTAGGTTTCTTCCTAGGTTTCTTTCTTTCTTTTTTTTTCCTATGATTTTAAATGGTATTGTTTTTTAACTTCCTCTTTCTGATAGTTCATTGTTACTGTAAAGAAATGCAGCACATTTTTGTATATTAATCTTATATCCTGCTACCTTGTTGAATTCATGTATTATTTCTAACAGTTTTTTACGTGGAGTCTTTAGGGTTTTTTATATGAAATATCATGTCATCTGCAAAGAATGACAATTTTACCTCTTCCCTTCCAATTTGCTTATGTTTATTTCTTTTTCTTCTCTGATTGTTGCAGCTGGGACTTCCAATACTATTACAACTCAGTTTTAAATGTTATACTTAGGGAAACCAGTTACAGAACTATTTATATTACAATGCTTAAACATTCCCTGAGAGTGGTTTTGCTGCTAAATCGGCCTAACCTGAAGAATTAGCTTCACTTAATCTCTTCCTCTTATAATGTGCCCATATAAAATGCAAGAATGACTAGTGTAATTATCTGTCACAGAGATGTTTTGAGGCTTAATTAATGGTTATAACCCACTCTGAATACTCTAAAGTATTCAGAGAAGAAAAAGTTAATAGGAATGGTGCTGTTTTAAGTTCTACTTGCAAACTCTGACAAGTTACCACAGTATATGGTGTTCTACTTCCAAACATACCAGCATGGTGCCTCTAAGATTCCACCTGACTTAATTAGAATCACCATCACTCAACCAATACTAGTTGAGAGAACTCTATTTCTACATTGTGTTCATTTTTTATTTCAGCCGTGCTGATGTGGGATCTTAGTTCCTGGGCCAGGGATCATTCCTGGGCCAGGGATCGAATCCATGCCCCCTGCAGTGGAAGCACAGAGCCTTAACCACTGGACAGCCAGGGACGTCCCCATTATGTTCATTTTTTAAAGGAAGGTGTAAATATGAGAGCAATTCATAACAAGTGACATTTAAATAAATAACTTTAAACAACTTGATATGTTGCTGTTGTCTTTTTTTTTTTTAACTGTATTTATTTATTTATTTTTTATTGGCTGTGTTGGGTCTTCGTTGCTACACATGGGCTTTCTCTAGTTGCTGAGTGTGGGCTACTCTTCATTGTGGTGTGTGGGCTTCTCATTGCAGTGGCTTCTCTTGTTGCGGAGCATGGACTCTAGGCACGTGGGCTTCAGTAGTTGTGGCACATGGGCTCAATAGTTGTGGCTCACAGGCTCTAGAGCACAGGCTCAATAGTTGTGGCACACGGGCTTAGTTGCTCCGTGGCATGTGGTGTCTTCCTGGGGCAGGGCTCGAATCGGTGTCCCCTGCATTGGCAGGCAGATTCTTAACCACTGCACCACCTAGGAATTCCTGCTATTGTCAATAGACAGAGAACTTTTAGCCCCAAAGTAAGATGCAACATGACTTTCAAAGTGTGGCAAGGATGTGCTAAACTCAGATCAAAAGTAAGCTTTGGGACTTCTTTGGTGGTGCAGTGATGTAAGAATCCACCTGCCAATGCAGAGGACCGGGGTTTGATCCCGGCCCCATGAGGATCCCATGTGCTGTGGAGCAACTAAACCTGTGTGCCACAACTACTGAGCCTACACTCTGGAGCCTGCAAGCCATAACTGTTGAGCCCACATACTGCAAGTACTGAAGCCCACGCGCCTAGAGCCCATGCGCCTAGAGCCCACGCTCCACAGCAAGAGAAGACCACTGCAATGAGAAGCCCGAGCACCTCAACAAAGAGTAGCCCCCACTCACCACAACTAGAGAAAACCCACATGCAGCAATAAAGACCCAATGCAGTCAAAAATAAATATATTATTTAATTAATTTTTTAAAAAAGTAAGCTTTGATTCAAACACTGTGGATGCCATTAGAAACTTTCCTAAAAATAAATCCATCCTGCTGCATGATTTAGAAATGGCTTAGAATACCATCTTTTCCATCCTTAAGAAGCAGAAATCCCAATGTCATCAATGAAAAACAGTCTGGGAGATGCTACTAAGATTCTGTCAAGGCTATGGTCTCCCTTCCTACAGTAACCAATAAAAAAATCAAATCTGTGAGCAAACAAGAATGCAGTGGGCCAGGTAATGTCAATGAAGATGAGGAGACTAATGGTGGTGATGGTAATGACAGGAACCAGGTAGTGAGGGCTTACTAGGTGCCAGACGCTTTTCTAAGGGCTTTACATGTCTTGACTCATGTGATCCCTGCAGTAGCCCTGGAAGGTAAGACCTGTTATTATTCCTGTTATACAGACAAATAAACTAAGGCTTGGAGAAGTTAAATAACTAACTTGCCTGAGGTTATATAGCTTAGCAGCTAGCAGCAGCTTTCAAAACTTAGGTGTGCTTACAGTTCCCAGGAAAAATAATTTAAATCAGTATTCCCAGCCCAAGACCATAGATTCTGATTCAGAAGTGTGGGACAGGGCCTGGAAAAAATGCATTTTTAATAAATACCCAGGGAATATTTACTGTAGGTGGCCTTCAGACCACCCTTTGGGAATCAGTGGCCCAGTTCTAGAAAAAAGAAGAGACTTGGAGTAAAAATTTGCCAGTGTTTCTCCAGCACTGGCCTTCCCTGTCCAGCTGAACAGTAGATCATTTACCCAGCTGGGACTGTGTGTCCTTGCAATGAAAAAAAAGACTGCTTAATGAATGTAGCCTTTCCAGACATCCAACTTGATTTGTTCAGCTTCCATATTTAACATTTAACCATCTGACTTTAATTTGGTTTCTTAAATAGGTTTTCCTGCCAGCCAGAGAGTGTGCTGACCAAAAACATGAATTTCAGTCGATAGTTATAACTCTCATATGTAATGAATAAATGGCATTGTATTTTATTAATTAGTCTATTATAACTCTGATTAATGTGAGTCAATTCCCCAGAGCCAGCTCTCTCCTGCATGAACTGAGAACAATGAGTTTATGAACCTGCAAACTTCAGGGCCTATGTATATTTTGAGGCCTGATTTATCCCTTCCGTAGTATCACTGAGCTGGAAGACACATTTTGAGACCAAAAATCCTGACACTTCTCTCCCTCCAAAGGGGCAAGTTTATCAAATTTAATAAAACAATTCATAAAAAGTCATTCACTTGGGTCTTACTCTTCTTTCCTTGGTTTTAAACACCTGTGACCTCTGAGATCTTGAGGGGCATGGTGATTAATGTTTAACATCCTTGCCCTTTTCCTCTTCTCAAATGTCATTTGATTAATTTGGAACATGGTATCATCTGGTAAATCTGGAAAAGGCTTACAGATGAGTTTGGCCAGAGACAATGCTATGGAGACTGAATCAACCCATATTACACACCCACCTTTCCTTATTACATATTTTTAAAATAGAGCAAAAACACAAGGCAGTATAAAGCAGTTACAGTTTCCACAGTCCCTCTGAATGAGGAAATTAATCAAAGTATTTGCCCCTGCACACATTCCACATCCCGTGCTCTGGATGGAAGACTTATTTCTACTCTACTCCCTGCTGGTCACCCTCCAGCCTTCTTTCTCTTCCCTTGCTTACCAAACCTACTCTTCCTTTTGGGCCTGCCCGAGGCCTTCTCTGCTGTAATGTTCTTTACCCTCATTTTCCTATAACTGGCTCCTACTTTTTGTTCAGGTCTCAGCTTAAACTGATGACCTTAAACCTCCATCTATCACAGTATTCAATTTTGTTTTCTGTAGCACTCACTAGCTGCTGATATTTTTCTTGTTTGTTTATTTGTTTGTTTATTTATTGTCTGTCTCCTTCAACTAGAAGGTAAGCCCCATTAGGTCAAGTATCACCTATTATGTCATATTTTTACTGTTATAGCCACAGTGCCCCAAACTATGCCTCACACAGGAGAGATGTTTGGGGAGGAAAAAAAGGAAGACAGTGGGGAAAGACTGCTTCTGATCTGAGGCTGGTTCTGATTGTCAAAGGCATCTAACTAGCTATTTCTTTGCATAAGAGTCAAATACTTTTATCCACCTCCTTTGGAAACAAATCAGAGATCTTAAAGATGTGTTGAGTTTATTGCATAAGGCTAACAGTGGTTAAAAATGGGATGAGTTTCACTGAGAGTCTTTACAAGGTATTTGTCATCATTAGCTCCATCTCATAAATTATTACAACATGAAATCAGCAAAAACTGCTTTAGTGCTTGAATTCAGGCAGTTAAGTTTTAAAGTACAATAAAAACAGTTATACTGAAAGTTTTCTTTCCAAAGAAAATTGCCTTTGTTGGTAGTAAATGGGGTAATGGCTTCCAAAGAAACCTGGAAGTAGGAAATAAGGTTGCCTTCTGGGAATTAAATGGGTAACACACACACACACACACACACACACACACACACACACACACACATCATGGTAAGTCAACTGAAGTAGTAAACTGATCGATAACCAGTGTGTAACTGGTTTTAGAAACACCTATAAATTCAGCGAAGGTGACCTGGGGGTAGTCTCAGGATGGCAAGCACCAGAATGTGACTGTTAATGTAACAAGTATAAAGCTAATTGATTGTTTGGAGAAAGCCTGGAAGAACAGAGACAGTGGGCAGAGCTGCTGTTAGCCTATAGCGTAGAAAACCCAGACTAAGAAGCCAGAAGTTGATAGCAGCTTCCCAGATAGTGTTCAGGGGAAAAAGGGCCTTGGCCCAAGAACTAGAGCTCTTAGGTCTCTGTGGTATATGTATCCTTTGATAAATCATCTCTCTATGTCTCCTTATCCAGATTTGATGCTCTAGATACAGAGTTTAAATCACTTTGCTCCCTGTCTACAGGGAGCAAATGCCCTGATGTGCTGATGTGAGGGCCATTGGCTAGCTGGTTGCATTTATCTTTAAAATGGAATAAATTTGTATTCTGGCTCTGTGAGCTTGGATTAGTGTGAGTCTACCCCTGAGATAAAGTTCCAGAGCCGAGTGACTTGTTGGCCCTGTACTGCATGGCAGAGAGTGGACCAGAATTTATATTGCCTGTGACAGGCTGGCTCTGAGAAGACTAGCGCTGACCTAAGCTCAGTTCCTTCTCCCACCTTCAACAGTCATATAACTCACATGACTTCCTGAGGGGATGTTGAGTGAGGGAAAGATGAGAGGCCAGGAGTGATTCTGCTGGACGCATCCGCAACAGAGTAGCCATGGATACTTTAGTCTAAGGGTTGGCAATTTTTTTCTGTAAATGGCCAGATAATAAATACACTAGGTTTTGCTAGCCACAAAGGTAAGTAGGTCCAAGAGGGGAACAGGGACCGGAGGGGCCAGACAAGGGCTATTGCCTCCCAGAACACTTGGGGGAACAAGGGTTGTTAGAACTAAAGTGGAAGGGGATACAGGGCAAGATGAGACTTTTAGAGAAAGCTAAGGTGAAAATGCCTTTGGCCAGGAATGAGATGAGCTCAGGTAACTGGTGGAAAGTACCAGATCCAAGGGCTGTCTGAGACATCTCATAAGGGTCTCCAAGCTACACACTTACCCCCTGTGGGTCTGTAACTGCCTGGCTCTGCTGGGTGTTGTCAGAGTTGTACCATTCATCTAGGTAAAGGGATCTGCCCCTGGAGTTTGGATAACACATCTAAATTGCATCCCAGCAAATGAATGGGCATCATTTGAAACCAGATTCTCTAGCTACAACTGAATGTCTGTTTCATTGAGGGGGAAACAAGACTTACTGAAAGAACCCAATTCAACCAACTTTGCTGTTTTGGGGGTAAGTATAGTAGGCTGTCTAAATATATCTTTTTCCATGATAGGTTTTTCATTATATATTTCATTCTTTGGGATTTAAATCACTTTAAATTTTTATTTATTTAAACTCAAAGTATTCAGATGAACAGATTAATGTATTGACCAGAAGGTGAATCAGGATCACAGAGTAGCTGGGGAGCTGGTGACAGAAATATAAATGGAGCTTGGTCTCCAGGTTTTAATCTCTTACTAGTGATTCTCAAATGCTGCAATGGATAGGGATGGGCAGAGGGGCACTGTTTAGTTTGAAAAAGCTCTTATCCCTCCCATTTGAAATTCACAGATCTACAATTCATCTTATTTTACTTTGGGTCTTCTTAAAACCTCTTCAAAAAAGCAAAACAAAACATTTACAACTCAAGCTGGAAAATGGTTCTACTTATTTAGAAGTGGCCAGCAGAAGAGCTATAAAGAACAGAATGATTCCTGAATCAGCAAATCCTATGAGCTTGGATGATGCAAACCAAGAGACTGTGCCTGGGATCAGCCTCATACACTGGCAAGAAGCTGCCCAATAAATCACAAGATACAACTATTTTAAAGTCTCTCTTTTCTAAAATAGAAGAGAGGAGTATGTCTCAGACTTGTATGCGATTCATAAGGATCAAGGACAAGTAAATTCTTTTAGAATTTGAATCCGTGGAAAGTAACTTGAGTAAGAGGACAAAACCATTCTCCACCATATGAGGGTGAATTGAAGGGGTACTCAAAACACACCCACACCAACCCCCCAGCCCCCATGGATAAAATGTAACTGTGGGACTTTAAGTAGGTTAATAACATAAGGAAAACATTAAGAGAAGCCTGGAAGAGACAGACTGATCCTGGCATCAGCACTGGAGAAGGTCTATAGCTGCATCAGTGTAGCTGTTAAACACCTCATCTGAAATAATATGAAACCTAGAGTCATCAGCCAGATGTAGAAAACAAACGTATGGTTACCAGGGGGTAAAGGGGCCAGGAGGAGGGATAATTTGAGAGACTGAGACTGGCATATACACACTACTATATATAAAATAGATAACTAATAATGACCTACCGTATAGCACAGGGAACTCTATTCAATACTCTGTAATGGCCTATATGGAAAAAAAATCTGAAAAAGAGTGGACATATGTGTATGTATAACTGATTCACTTTGCTGTATACATGAAACTAACACAACATCGTAAATCAACTCTACTCCAATAAAAAAATTAGAATCATATACATTTCACAGTTGCAATGAACCCTAGAGAAGATCCAGATGAAGAAACTGAATCCCTCCTCTGGACTCAAAATCTGTGGGCTGGGCTGGAACAGGAACCTCATGCATGCCTCTAGAGCAGAGAGCACATATCACACGGTATTCCGTTGTCTGAAGCCTCTAGACTGGGCTTCTTGACCCCAAAGACTGTATTCTTTATTTTTGAATTCCTAACATCGAGCACAGTGTCTGACACTAAGTGTCCTGTGATACTTGTTAAACCAATCAGAATAAGCAAGAGTATAAGGCCTAGGACAACAGAGGGAAAAAAAAAATTGAGAAAAAAAATCTGTCTCTGATCTCCCAGGGCATGGCAGGGCAAAATTACCCAAAAAACCAAAAGTGAGCTTGACCTCAGTGTGTCTTTTTTTAGGCGAACACCCCAAGTCACAGGTAAGCATTTGCTAGACAGCCCAGAGCTATCACTTCCATCATTGCTATTAACTACATGGCTTGCTTATTTTGTCTTATTGGAGTATTAAAATGAGATCACTCACAATTAAGTTCCCTGCTTTAATTATAGCAGAAATGAAAATTAGGCAGACAAGTGCCTTTGATTCAAGTATCTCAGAAATGTTTTACTTTTGAAGTCTGAGGCATTAAGGGTAGATAAAAACAGCATATTGTTTGAAGTTAAAAGTACAGGTTATCTCCTCATGGAAAAAGATTAAATGTAATTCTATGTACCTTATGATTATAATGGTTCATCAGATTTAGTAACTGTTAGGAAACAATCGTATCTTTTCTGTATCTTAATTATTTGGTTCTTTTCTCTGAAAAGACTAAAAATACTGTGAACCCTTAATTTCAGTGGCACGAAGAATTGTGCATTGCATATTTATAAGCCAGCTACAGGGCAAAGGGAAGCAGTAAAGAATTAAACTTTATATTCTCTTAAGAAATATTTTCTTTCAGTATTACATAAATATCTTTGTGACTTTCCATTTTCTTTTTGAAACCAAGTAACCCTTTGACATTTCAAAGTGAAATAACTATGCATGCATTTTTTATATAGAGGCTAAGATGACTTTTTTTTTAAAGAACTAAGTATAATTAACCACACATGGCATATTATTCATTGTCCTATGACCTTTGTAATTTAATTTCATATTCTGAAAATGTTTGCTTCTAAATTTAGTCAGGAAAATGGGGGAGTGTCATGGTTGCTTTGCTGGCTGTGCATTACAACGGATTATACCTAGAAGAAATTTCAAATGTGGGTGTTTAAAAAAATGTATGTTGTTTGTCTGCTTTGGGATGTGAAAGGATTAATAAAGCCTAGTAATTTGGATTTCTAGAGAGATACCCACCTAAAGTCCTGAAAAATTCTAAGTGACTACAAAGCCTCGTGCCTTTTTATAGGGTCAGGGAGGAGAAGCAGACTGGGCAAGGGCACCAACAGAGACCCACATACCCTGTGTTCACATATTCAAAAGTGGTAAAAAAAAAAAAAAAAGCTAAAAATTGTTAAATAAGATTGTCCTATCCTATCTTGATAAATCAATGATAAATCCCGAAACACTGATAAAGCTATAGTCTCAATATGATAAAAGGTAGCAAAATATCCAAGCTGGCTAAATTTAATTGTTGCACGTGTTTGGATGAGCTGATGACATTTTGTATAAATGACAGAAGATGTAAATCATTCATAAATCATTAATTTAGTCCACATTTTCTTGATTTTGGGGAAATCCCTGATAATGTTCTTAAAATAAAGATTTGCATGTAATTTGTTCAATTGATAGTAATAAAAAATTAAAAATAAAGTGTAATTGTATTCAAAATGTTTAAAGCTTGAGTATATTTTTATCAAAATGTAAGTTAAGCGAATGTACACTTTAAATTATAATTACTTTGAATACTTTCAAAAAGTTATTGCTTTAAAATATTTGTATTGTCTATTAAAATTAAAGGCAAAATGAAAACTAATACATGAATACACCAACATTTTACATACATAAAGATTATTTAAATATAGCTGAACTTTTAAATTTAACTGAATATTTGATTAAATCTTATTAAATATATTTATAAAATGAAATTTTGAAATTCTGATGTTTAATATCTATCTAGTTGTTGATATAGAGAATCAGTATTATGTTTCACGCATGCTACATCCACATATTTACATTTTAAAAGTAATATGAATGGTTTGCTGTTGTGAAATATCCTCAGTCACCTGCGCAGTTATTGCAAATACCATCTAATTCTCAAGTACCTCTAGGACTATGAGATGGAACACAAAGAGAAGAAAGAAAAGGGATTCTCAGCACTCTGGGCTAATGATACTTTGTAATGCAAGAATCTATTGCCTTCATGCTCTTTGAGAAGAAGGATTTGACAACTTAGTTCATTTGTCTTTTCTTATCTAAGAGCTTCCACCACTCAAGTCTTTCCAAAGTAGTTTTTATTTCTAATATGGGCAGCAACACAACCCACAAACCTTTTGTTTTGAAGACATAGGGCAAAAGAGGTACAGAACTTCCGTAATTTCAGGATGGTGTTGTCTCAAGAAGAAATATTTAGGGTAATGGGTCTCGCTGAGCCTACATGAAGTGCTGGATCTCTGGGGTCAGAGGCCTTTAATTAGTGTGTGTGTGTGTGTGTGTGTGTGTGTGTATGTGTGTTAAACACTAGGTGCAGGTCAGGGGCTCTGCTTTCTGGGTCTCAAGGGAGTGCAATCTGGAAATTCAGGAGAAATCATCCTAAAAATCACTTCTGCTGTCAGAATTCAGAAGCACATATTTACATGATAGAGATCCTGCTTTAATTAGCAAATTACAAGTAACATTTATGCTAAAAATTTACTTTCCATTTTCCTGTTAGAATAGTTCTTTTTTCTTTTTCTTTCTTCCTCCCTCCCTCTTTCTTGCCCTCTTCCCCTCTCTCTCTCTTTCTTTCTCTCCCACTGCCCCCTGTGTATTGACAACACAGATCTAAACTGGTCTAGGATTCATCAGTCAATTTGCATTCTGAACTTGGTGCCAGAATTCTGCTTTATTTAAGCAATCTGATTGAGATATAATTCACATACTGTACATTTTATCCATTTTAAGTGTACATGTCAATTTTTTAAAATTTATCAATTTATTTCTTTAATGGCATGTGGTTTTTTTTTTTTAATATTTTATTTACTTATTTGGCTGCACCAGGTCTTAGCTGCGGCACTTGGGATCTTCGTTGTGGCACACGGATCTTGTAGTTGCGGCATGCATGTGGGACCTAGTTCCCTGACCAGGGATTAAACCTGGGTGCCCTGCATTGGGAGCATGGAGACTTAGCTACTGGACCACCAGGGAAGTCCCCATGTGATTTTTTAAAATTGAAACATAGCTAATTTACAATGTCATATTGGCTGTCAATTTTTTTTTATGTGCAGAGTTGCTCCACTGTCACCACAATTAACTTCAGAACATTTTCATTATCCCAAAAAGAAACTGTGTTGCCATTAGCAGTCACTTCCTATTTCCCCCCAAACTCCTCTCTCATCCTTCTCCCTTCCCTTCCCTCCCCAATCCTAGACAACCACGAATCTACTTTCTGTCTCTGTAGATGTGCCTATTCTGGACATTTCATATAGTTGGCATCCCACGATATGTGGTCTTTTGTGACTGGCTTCTTTCACTCGTAGTGTTTTCAAGGTTCACCCGTGTTGTAACATATATCAGGACTTCATTCCCTTTTGCTGCTGAATAACATCTCATTGTATTTATATACCATACACCACTTTTTTTTTTTTTTTTTTTTTTAGGCCACACTGCTCTGCATGCGGGATCTTAGTTCCCTGATCAGGGATGGAACCCACGGCCCCCCTGCAGTGGAAGTGTGGAGTCTCAACCACTGGACTGCCAAGGAAATCCCACCACATTTTATTTAGCCGTTTATCAGTTGATGAACTTTTGAATTGTTTCCAATGAACATTTGAGTTGTTTTTGGTTATTATCAATAATGCTGCTATGAACATTCATGTACAAGTTTTTGTGTAGACATATGTTTTCAATTCTCTAGGGTATATACTTAGGTGTGAAATTGCTGAGTCATATGGTAACTGTATGTTTAACATTTTGAGGAATTGCCAGACTGCGTTCCGAAGAGGCTACACAGCCTCACATTCCCACCAGCAATATATGAAGGTTCGGATTTCTCCACATCCTTGTTTACACTCATTACTGTCTGTCTTTTTTGTTATAACCATCCTAGTGAGTGGGAAGTGGTATCTCACGGTGATTTTGCTTTGTATTTCTCTAATGGCTAATGATGTTGATATTTCTTTTTAATTGGCTATTCCTGAAAAGAGAGAAAACAAAAATCTTTGTGAACTCCCTCACTCAATGCCACACTCATGGTGTTTAAATATAAACCAAGTCACAGGGACTTCCCTGGTGGTGCAGTGGTTAAGACTCTGCGCTCCAATGCAGGGGGCCCAGGTACGATCCCTGGTCGGGGAACTGGAGACCACATGCATGCCACAACTAAGAGTTCAAATGCCACAACTAAGGAGCCTGTGAGCCACAACTAAAGAGCCTGCCTGATACAACTAAGACCTGGCGCAACCAAATAAATATTAAAAAAAATTTTATTTAAACCAAATCAGAGAACAAAAGTGTTGGAAGGGACCCTAGACCCTGGGCAGGCTCCTGCTTTGCAATGCAGCTCATCTGCAGTTCTTCCACTGTCAGAAAGTTCTCATCTTTAACATCTTTAGTGAAATTTTTTTTTAATCTGAAACTTTTTTTTTCCCTGAAAATTTTAGTTCCTGGGTCTAGCTTTGCTCTCCGAAGGAAGGTAATCTCTGTCTTCACCCCAGGATCTGTCTCCTTCATTTGACTAAACCCATCTACATATTTTTAAAGACAAGCTTTGGCAGTCCACTAAGTTGTTGCCTTTTCCTTTTCCCTTTTGGGTTAATGAACTCAGCCTGAGGCTGGTGTGCAGATGTGGCCACCCTTTCAGGCTTGACAACTCAGCAGGGTTCCTTACGGAAAGCCTTTAGGTCAGAAGGGTACAGACCAAAATCTGGGCAGAGGGGGCATATGTAACTTGAAGAAACATTCTGAAATCACCTTGCTGTGTTTTTAGTTACTATTTTTATTTTGAAATTTCAAATAACTTTAAGAGGGGGTATGTGGCTTTCATGTTTACTGAGAGGGAACAAGAGTTAAAAGGCATTGAGGGTGCCATCTATAAAAACAGACTGGTCCTCCTGCCTTCTGTATAAAAAAGATACTTTGAGCTCATTTCCCTCATCCTGGATCATATTGAAAAGCCACCTGCAATTGCTACACGAGGTGTAAGTGTGTGTACCTGTCTGTGTGTTATCTCCACGCCGTTGGTCCCCCAGGTCTGCTGGGAACCTAGTCTTCCCTCTCTGATTCACCACATCTTTAGTTCTCTCTCTTTAAACCTCTAAAGGATTCTCTCTCCTGCATTTGCGCAGACTCTGGAACTCTGTGGGCAAGATGTCCTAAGCTAATTTCTCTTATTTCATATTTCTAATCCCCTATTCTTCCTCATCCAAACTGATGGTTTTTCTCTGGAAGACACTGTGCCCCATTCTCCCTTTCTTAGAAAGACCTCATCTTTCTCTTGCTATCTGCCACCACCTTTGGAGCCTGGACTGTTGCACTGCCCTCCCTCTCTGCTCCCCAGGCTCTAGTCTTTCTACTCTGCCATTGCCAACAGCTGCCACACTGATTTCTGGAAGCACAGGGTACCCACCTCGCCCCCCCACCGCGCCCCCCCCCCCCCCCCCCACCCCGCTCCCTCTCTCCCCCTCCATTGCTTGGAATGGAATTAGAGGCCCTTCAAAATCTGAACTTCTCACCTTCGGCAGGAGGCACATCTTTCTCTCTGGGCATGGCTCCAGCCCAGTGACCTAGCAGCTACGAGTGGCCTTCATGGGCGGGTGACTGGCTACCAGGAATAACTCACTGAATTCCTTCCTTTTCCTGGAATGCACAGAGCTGATGCTCCTTTCAAGCCTTTGCTTTGGGCTGGTCCCTCTGGTTGGAGCACTCTTCCATATATTCTCCCCTGGGCTCACTCCTTTTCATGATTCAGATGTCAGCTCAGATAACACTTCCTCTGAGCCATCTTCCCTGGTAACCCTCAAAGGGAACTCGGTGACAGAAAGTATTTCTTCTGCTTTTTTCACTGCAGTTTTCCCAGCACCCAGAACAGTGCTGGCAGACAGCAGGCACTTGATAAATACTTGCTGAAGTATTAGAATAAAGTAGCTTCTACATAAAGTACTAGGTTGTATAAATTCTGCCATTCTGTGTTGGGCAAGAAAGAAACTGAGAAATGAACAAAAAGAAAGGAGGAACCAACAAGAGAAGAGGGGAAAAGAGCCCCTTGTAGGGCAGAGGACAAACCTGGATAGCTGGAGAGAAAATAGGGCACACAGTTCAAGGCCCGTCCTTCACCTTCTCTGATGTAGAGAATGCTTTCTGCTATGATTAAAGCAAAAACCAGCCTTAAATTGCAGAAAGGGACATTTTTGAAGAAACCAGAAAAGGAAACAATCCCTCCCCACATCCCTCTTGCCTCACCTTCTGATTTTCCAGTTTTCATCACCAAAATTAAAAATGGGTAGGTAAGTGTCAATTCCCACCACATATTAGATAATTCCTTAGTTAAAAATATCAGCAAAAAAATGGGGTCCAAATTCAAAGGACACAAATTGTCTGAATTATCTGAAATGTAAAAAAGCAGTTCCTTCCAAAGTGCTCATTAATTCCTAAAACTTTTTAGCTACTCTTTAAGGTGTTTTGCTCATGATTGACTGACAATATATAAAGAAACTGACAATATATAAAGGACGTCCCCAGCTCAGAACCCCATTGTGCAATGATTGTGGATCTTTTTTGTCAAACTGGATCTTCGGCTTCCTTTGCCAACTGAGATCAATGGATGCATTAGATCATGACATTAATATGAAATCGTTTCCACCCTTGTTTTTCTTTCTCCTTTCTTACCCTCTTTTTATTACATGTGAAAAGTTAGATTGTAATTCTGAAAGTGAGGAACTAAGGCAGCCTGCTAGCACTCAGGCTGAGCAATTCTGCTGGTCTCATTTAGACTTTTCAGTGACAGCCGAAGGGTGTTAGCCACATGATTGTTTAGGATATGCCATCATCCAAGGCTAAAATGATATCACCAGAATGAACTACTCTGGGACTTAGCAAATCTGCAATGCAGGCTTTGCCAGGGAAAATGAAACCATTAGCTCTTTTTACTCCTCCCATCCCCCACGTAAGTAAGTATTCTTTTTCTAGTGGCTTTGGTTTTATGCTGAAGAGGAACTTGGTCTAGTTCTTTCTGGTACATGAAAGTGTCAAAGAAGTGAAAGCTTCATCAATGTAATTATCCAGTGCTTTAGACCTCTGTACATGCTACCTTTTCTCACCTCTCTGGCATGTTCTTTTCCCTGGCCCTCTCGCCTTGTCTTTCTGGCAGACTTCTACTTATCCTTTAACACAATTTCAAATGACTCCTCCTAGATAAATTTTAAGTACATACACATTTAGAGTTGTTATATCTACCTGATGAATTAACACTTTTATCAAAATGTAGTGACTCACTTTATCCCTAATAATGCTTTTTGTCTTAAACTCATTTGCCTGATATAATAGCCACATTAGCTTTTTTTTTTCCTTTGGTGAGGATTTGACAGCTCTATATTTTTTCATACTTTTTTCTGTCCTTCTGCATCCTTACAGTTTAACAAGTCTCTTATAAAAATATATTTGGGGCCTGAGGCGACCCGGCACTGGAGCTTACAGTCTCTTTGGTGTAGCTAATGGTGGACTCTGGAAGGGCTCATGCCAATGAGCCCTTCTCAGAACCCCTGCTGCCAGTGCCCCTGTCTCCTCGGTGAGCCACAGCTGCCCCCCCCACCTCTGCAGGCAACCCTCCAACACCAGCAGGCCCTTTAAAAATCATTATAGAAGATGGCGGCGAAGTAGAGAGACGTGGAGTGCATCCCTCTCCACAGATGCATTGGGAATGCACGGAAGGACACAGTCATTCCCACAGAGAACCAGCTGAACACCGGCAAGGTTCTCTCCTCAATCAGTCAGTTAATAGGCAGATGCCAAGAGTCTACTATTTATTGCTCAGAATTCCTCTAGGCTCTGTGACAGTCCAGAAAAGAAAAAGACGGAATCTCTTCTCTTAAGGCATATACAAACTGGTTCAGGAAGCAGTGTATCTGAGATGTTAAAACACAGGATTCCAGTCAGCCAGCCCTGATCTATATCCCAGGTGTGTACCTTGGGTCTCAGTTTTTTCATCTGTAAAATGGGGATGATAAAGTAGCTATCTCACAGGGTTGTCATGAATTGTGTTGCAAAATAAAGCACTTAGCAATGCCTGCACATAAGTACTCAATAAGTGTTAGCTGTTATTATTATTTTTTTAATCATTATTCAAAAAGTCCAAGATGTAGTATAAACTAGTCTGGGCTGTGTAGGAACCTAATAACACTTTCCTCAATGCCCTCCTTTGTATTCTCAAACCTGGGGGAGGAAGTAGTGCTTTGTGGGTCACAGAAAAGGATGGGGATGAACTGGTAGGGCAAGGGCTTTGGGGCATATTGAAGAGCTGCTGTTGACTTCCTGGCAAAGGGAGTCTGCCTGTCTTGGCTCGGTTCTGCCCTGGGTTCCTTGTTGGGCTTGGAAACCAAACAATTGGAACTTCCTTTGCCTTTGAAGAATTTGCTACCTAGGTGGGGATTCAAGACATAACACAAGATGCAGCTTTAATGTAGTGAAGCAAAATATTAATTAACAAGAACAAAATGATGTGGTAAAAACAATATAAAGAAATGCTTATTAATAAGTCTAAATTCTGGACTCTGGGTAAAATGCTCTGAATGTGTTAATTCTACCCATAGCTCTGTGGCATCACAGCAGAGAGGCCCTTTTCTTACCCCCAGCCCCAGAACCCTGCCTCTCTGTTACCTGTGTCGATCTCTGCCCAAACTGTGATCTGGACCAGCCACTGAAACATAATTCTGAGTCCTACTCACAGCCTTTGGTGATTTTGGAAGAAAGGCTAGGGTGATTTCCTAGGCGAGCCCCATGTTTGTTTTCAAGCTTTTAAAGCAGGGACCGGTGGAGTGATGAATGGTGAAAGCTCTCTTTTTAAAAGAGCGAGGTTGACTCTAGGTGACTCTGACGGGGCTTTTGCCGAGGATGATGTTTGCTTTGCAGGCTAATGACAGGGCTGGCTTTCTGGGAGTGTTGCAGTGAAAGAGATTCAGAGGCCTCCACGGACCTCCTCCCTAGCAAAGCTGCTCTGGCCGGCATCTAGAGGGCAGTTCCATTGAGCTTGGGATTTGGAGGTGAGACACAGCTTTTATCTGAAGATTTTTAATCAAATGTCTGTGTGGTTTTGCCCTCTGGATAAATGCGTGTGTTCGGCAGAAACCACATCTCATTCTTTTACTTGATTATGCAACTGTGAGAAGAAAAGCAAAACAAAACAAAACAAAAAACATGGTTGTGATTCTATATTACTTAAAAATATTGTTACGGGATTTGAAGGCACCACAGAAATCATCTGTAGATGTGAAAAATTGAAGCCCAGGGAAGTGCTTTGTCTAAGGTCACACAGCAAATGAGTGGCAGAGCTAAGACCGAAAATAGGTTTTCAGCCCTGGTCCTGTTCTCTTTTCATTACTCTACTTCTGTTGACAACCAGGGGCAGTTTTTTCTCCCCTTCATTCAACCCTTCCTTTTGCCCAAACCCCACAAAGACCCAAAATGATCCAGGAAATCCTAATTCACTTCCAAAGGCAGTTTGTTGTCTGTTGGCCACGTTGTGTGGCTTGCTGGTTCAATTAAGTTGTTCAACATTTCATGTGACGGCATATAAATTACCCCTGATTCTAAATTAATCAACTTATATTCAGGGTTTATAAATATAAAGAATCTTGCTCTCTGTCTCATCCTATTTCTTCCCTGGTTTTCTTCCCTCTACCTGCCTCCATCAAGATACTTTTTTTTTTTTTTTTTAAGACTTCTCTTGGGATACAAATTCTGGTGAAATCCTCAACATCTTTCTTCTTTCCTAATTTTTATATGATCATTGTTATAATGACCAATGTTACAGCAATTTACATTTTGCAGATTTTTTTTAGTGTATTAATTTTGCCCTGTAACTTTCTCAAGTTTTCTAATTAAAAGGGGGAGGAAGGTGAACATAGGGCTAGGTAGAGAGATTTTGAAAACGTGGGAAGGGTGTTTGTGAATGTCTGAGCAATGGAATATTTTTGTAGCACGGTGGGTGTTTTGAACTCTCTGGAAACTAATAAGCAAGCTCCACACATACGCTTGATGGACGTCCTCCAGACTTTGGACAACTCAGAAGCCTCTGAGAAGTCTGAACTGCATCTAAGTCAAATTACGGTCTAGTGTGCTAGTGCAAATGGGAGGCAGAGTGAATCACAGGAAGTAACACTGGTCCAGGACCCCCGGGAGATCCAGGGCTCTGTGCTGGCTCTACCACTAGTGGTAGATTTCTTGTCTGTGGGAAGGGTTCCTAATAGCTCCTATCTCGTGGAGCTGGTTTGATGATAAAAATAAAACGATGTATGGAAAGTGCTGAGCACAATCCCCGGCACATAATAAGCTCTTGTTATTTGTATGAGATCCCAGTAGGCTTCTGGAGAACTGACAGTCAACTAGTCAAGGTCCCTGCTTGGGCAGTGAGGCACCAGGGCTATGGCCACAAGATTTAAAGTCAGACACAGCTGGATTTAGATCCCAGCTCCAGCATTTTCTAGCTGAGTGATCTGGGTGAGTAACCTAACTTTTTTTGGTGTCAACATCCCTCTTACAGAGTTTTTGCATGGATTAGGGATGCAGCACATGTGAAGACCCTGACTTACTGCCTTGCAGGTAGTAGGTGCTCAGTAAATGGTGGTTATCATTCTAGGTTCTTAGAGAAAGGGGCCATAAGAAACTGGAGGAGTGAGGCAGCTAAGACAGTTAAACTACGGGGGCTGAAAGAACCTAGGAAAGCACAGTTAAACCCTTGGGGCCCACATTAATTTCCTGTGGCTGCTATAACAAATTACCACAAACTTGGCATCTTAAAACACCAGAAATTTATTAGCTCACAGTTCTGAAGTCCAGAAGTCCAAAATCAGTATCAATGGGCCGAAACCAAGGTGTCGGCAGGGCTACACTCCTTCCAGCGATTCTGAGGGAGAATCTGTTCTTTGCTTTTTCCAATTTCTAGTGGCTGTTGACGTTCCTTGGTTCATGGCTGCAACACTCTAAGCTTTGCCTTTGCCTTCACATGGCTGTCTTCTGTGTGCGTGTGTGTGTGTGTGTGTGTGTGTGTGTGTGTGTGTGTGTCCCTCTTTCTCTCTTCTCTCTTATAGAGACACTTGCGGTACCATTAGGGTCCACTTAAATAACCCAGGATAATCTCTCCATCTCAAGATCCTTAATTAAATCACATCTGCCAAGACCCTTTTTTCTTATAAGGTAACACTTGCGGGTTCTAGGAATTAGGACCTGAGGTCTTTGGGGAGCTGTGATTCTGCCTACACAGGGTTTAAGGCATCAGTGGTTGGGACAAGATTCCAGTTTGCCTTTCCCGGGAGTGAGGTGGCAGGGCCAGGAGGGGAGGACAGCCGTCACCACGGCAGAGGCAAGACAGAGCAGGGAGAGCAGGGATATGGGGGAAGCGGGTGCAGACCACATGGCAGTAGGCAGGGTGACATCAGTGAGGCAGTGGGGCAGAGTGGAGCTCAGCACCAGCGTCTGGGCAGGGGCATGTGAACAGCGTCCAGGAAAAGGCATGAGTCACTTGAACACCTGGCCAGGGGAAGGAGGAGACCAAGGCCTGGCTGACTGCACTGCTTAGGTTCAGAGCCTTGGAGAACTGTGCCGGAAGCCTCAGACCCGAGAGCCCGTGCCTGGCCTCCCTAAACTGGGCCCAGCTGGGCCACGATGAACAGGACCCATTCCCTGTCCTTGGTGAATTCACATCCTGGTAGGGGAGGCAGGCATATTCCAAGTGCTCTACTAATACTGCACATATCTATATGGGTCTGAGAATAGTTATTCTACATGGAGCCAGAGGGCGGTGGATCTAGAAACTTTACATTTGAGGTGAGTCTTCAAGGTCAAGAAGTTTTCTAGGCAGAGGTGGACAAAGTCTGGCTGAGAGATAAGGAGACACGTGGGGTTGGGAACACCAGCCGTGACTTTGCAGGCTTCCCAGTTCCACCTTCCTATGAGGCACGTGTCTCCTTTTCCAAACCTAAACAGGTAACTGAGCATCGCCAGGATTTATCTTCAACGTGGAGCTGCAATATAAAACAGAACTCTGAAACTGGAGTTAGAACGCATAAGCCCACGTCATGGCCTTGCCTCGCCCAGCTGAGTGACCTTGGGCAAAGCACAAAGGTACTCTGAGCGCCAGGGCCCTATCTGTGAAGTGAGGGTAGTAAATCTTCCTCAGAGGATTGTTTTTAGGATTAAGTAAGATAATGTGAGGGAAATGATCTAAAAATCTACATGCTGAAATAAATGTTAGTTTCCCTCCTTCCTGAGAGGTGAGGCAGCTTCGTCTGAAAGACAGTCTCTGGGCAAAGGCTGTTCCAGCTGTGGGTGGGACAGCAGTATTACGGAATACCTTTGTGAGTGTTAAAGTCTTCCCACCTCACCAGAAATTAGACTTGTTTATTTTCTCAATTGTATTCTCTTCTTCATTCTACCCCTCTTCCCACCCCACCCCCCCAGGAAAACACGCAGAAGAATTCTGTTTGGTCCTTTTGCACATTTGTGCCTCTCTGTGTTGCCAGTTTGAGACTCCATACTCCTAAAACGAAGGGGGTCTCTCAGTCATGGTGAAACCATGCAAACCAGATTGAGACGTGAACTCACAGTCTTTTAATTAGAATCACTCACCTGGTCTCAGGAGTTAACAAAGCTGAGGTTTCTGATGTCTCCTTGCAGAAAGAATTCAGTGAGAAACAAAGTGATACGTAGGAAGTGGATTTATTTAGAGAGAAACACACTGCACAGACAGAGTGTAGGCCATCTCAGAAGGTGAGAGGCCCTGAAATACAGAGTGGTTAGCTTTTATGGGTTGGGTAATCTCATAGGCTAATGAGTGGGAGGAGTATGCCAACTATTTTGGGGAAGGGGAGGGGATTTCCAGGAATTGGTCCACCACCCACTTTTTGATCTTTGATGGTCAGCCTGGAAGCTGTCATGGCGCTGGTGTGTGTGTCACTTAGCTTATGCTAATGTATTACAATGAACGTACGATGAGGCTCAAGGCCCACCGGAAGTCAAATCTTCTGCCATCTTGGACCTAGTTGGTTCCAGCCAGTCTTCGTCATGTCCTATAACTATGTCATTCTTTTAATGGTTGCGCCCTGCCCCCTTCCCTCCTGTTTCAATGGTGGCACTAATAAACACACAAGCACACTCTGGACCCCAAGGGTCAACCACCACACTCCTTCATCCCGACTTGCAGGACGCAGAGCCAGTGCCCTCCACCATGGCTCCCTTGATCATTCCTATCATGCTTCTGACAGCCCACTTCCCAGAGCAACATTATTCAAAGGTCTGTAGGAACTTCCTCATGAGAATCATTAAGATCATGGATTTGGGGACAAGAGAGAGCCTGGGTTCAGGCTCTATCATTTAACTTCTAAGCTGCAGAGTCTTCTGCAAAGTGCAGTACTGATAGTTCCCATCTCATAGAAATGTTCCCAGGATGAAACAAGATACTTGTAAATTACTTAGCACTGTGCAGGGTGACTATTAATTGGTTTGAAAGGGAAGGATTAGGTAAAAAGAAGCAAAAATTATTTAGCAACCCAGGAGATGAAATGGTGAAATCAGCAAACACTGGGGCAAATTCACAGCAAATTGTGATCTGATAGGAGGGCTGCTGATAAAAGAGCCTTTCCCCAAAGCAACCTTTTTCAGAGAGCCTGAAATTCGTAAAGAGCTTTTGTCTCTTGACAAAGACATTAAGTCTCCAGGAGTTCTCTGATAAAACAGAGAGGTAACACATTAAATCATTAACAGTTCCACTCAAAATATTTAACATTGCATTAGGACCTGAAGGAATGAAGCTCGGGACAGGTAAATTTTGACAGGGGTGGTGGAGTGGGTTGAATCGTGGCTTCCAAGACATGCCCACATCTGGGAACATGTGGGTGAGACTTTATTTGGGAAAAGAGTCCCTACAAATGTAATCAAGTTAAGGATTTAGAGATGAGATCATCAGGATTATCCAGGTGGGCCCTCAATCCAAGGACAAGCTTCCTTATAAGAGACACAGAGGAAGACAGCCCCATGAAGATGGAGCTATGCCTGCCTCCGCCACTAGGACGTGAATTCACCAAGGACAGGGACTGGATCCTGTTCATTGTGGCCCTGCTGGGCCCAGTTTAGGGAGGCCAGGCACGGGCTCTCGGGTCTGAGGCTTCCGGCACAGTTCTCCAAGGCTCTGAACCCAAGCAGTGCAGTCAGCCAGGCCTTGGTCTCCTCCTTCCCCTGGCCAGGTATTCAAGTGACTCATGCCTTTCCCTGGAGGCTGTTCACATGCCCCTGCCCAGACACTGGTGCTGAGCTCCACTCTGCCCCACTGCCTCACTGATGTCACCCTGCCTACTGCCATGTGGTCTGCACCCGCTTCCCCCATATCCCTGCTCTCCCTGCTCTGTCTTGCCTCTGCGTGGTGACAGCTGTCCTCCCCTCCTGGCCCTGCCACCTCACTCCCGGGAAAGGCAAACTGGAATCTTGTCCCAACCACTGATGCCTTAAACCCTGTGTAGGCAGAATCACGGCTCCCCAAAGACCTCAGGTCCTAATTCCTAGAACCCGCAAGTGTTACCTTATAAGAAAAAAGGGTGATTTTTTTTCCCTACTTTGCAGTAAATTTTATTGAATTCAAAGGGGGCATTCCTCTATGAAAAATAAAAAACTCAGGGTGCACAAGCATGCATTGAGACAAACCAGTGTTGAGGCCTGCTCAGACCAAACCAGAGCAGACACCAGTTCATAAGACAGCCCAACATGAAGGTGTTTTTATTCAATACAAACAGACAGCAACAGTGGCAACAGAATGAGACCATACACGCACTGGAACATTTTGTGAGTCCTAGATAGGCTCTGATGAGCCTATCCTTCTTTTCTTTCCAGCCAGGTAAACAACAGAACTCATCCACTAATGTAGAAGCTTTAAAGCTCTTAATTCAGTTGGAAATGACCACAGTTGAGGACCTTTTTTCCTCACTAGCTTCTTCCCCACTTCAGAGTTGTCTAGCGGGTTTCAACATAAGAGGAGGTGTCATCTGGCTGGCTGCCCTGTGCGTTGCTGACAGGGCCCGGTTTCATGTGTTTTGCCCTCAGGCTGCCCGGCCTCCTGGCTGTATCTTGGGCCTGAGCATAGTGACACTTAGCCACCTGAGGATAAAAGGGACCTACCAGCCAGCTGAGGGGCGTGTTGTTAACAAGATAATCCAACACATCATCTAAAGACTCCTTCATTTTCTGCAGCTGCCCCTTGCTGGACGTGAGGAGGCCGTCCGCCACTTCCTTAAAGGAGGAGGTGCTGCGAAACACTGAGTAGGTGTTGCCAGCCATCACCCGCACGTGGTTGGGCTGATCTTGGATGTTCTGTGGTAACCCTTGGGTGTTGGACAGGAGGGTGTGGCATGTGGTCTGGAGCTGCTGAGTTGGGTTGCGGGCGATGCCAAGAGTACGTGACTCTATGTGCTCAGCACAGTGGGATTCATCTGTATCATCATAGCCGATGCTTCTCTTCCACTCCAGCCAGGACAGACAGAGCTTATCCTGAGCACCCTGCATTTTCTGGTTGGCATTATACACATTCTTCCTGGCAAATTCAATCAGGGTGACAGTAGAATGGAGCTGAGAAATGGTCTCTTGGCCTTTTTGTTTAGCTTCTTTAACCCTGCTGAGGGCCTGCTGGTAGGCCCGTGAGCAGAGCTTGGTGGACAGGGATCCCAGTCTAATACAATAACTTAGCTTCTGAACAGTATCAAATCCTTCCACGTTTTTGGCTCCTTTTTCTCGTTTGTTGTTGGTGAGAGGGAGGTACTGGTCTACCAGCAGCTCTGAGCTGGTGAGCGCATTTCCTACTCCACCGCTCACCAGCTGCATCATCCGACTTCCTAGGACTGTGTTCATGCCGCCATCGACCATGGACTTGGTCTTCTCCACCCTGCCGGTCACTGCTCCTTTGGTCTTGTCCACCACCCCAGTGATGGTGCTGGCCACGGAATCCTTGGCCCCAGTCACAGTAGTCGTCACAGCATCTTTTGCCCCAGTCACAGCCCCTTTGGCATGGGCCACAACCTGGTTTGTTGGCTGATTCAGAAGAGGCAGTTTCTCCTCAAGCCTGTCTAGCCCCTTACAGGCACAGGTATTGGCAACAGCAATTTGTGGCTCTAGCTTTTGGATGATTGGTTGAGCACTTGTCAGAGCCACTGAGGCGATGGTCTTCATGCCCTTCTCTGCCATCTCACACACAGACTTCAAGTAGGGATACTGATCCTTTGTACTGATGTAAGCCAAGGAGACGAGGTCATATGTGGAGCTCACCAGGGGAAGGTTGGCCACCCTTGTCACCACACTCAGTTGCAGTTCAACTGCAACAGATGCCATTTTTCTTCCTGGAGAAAGAAGAAATGGGCCGGCAGCAGCCCAGAGGCGAGGGTCCAGCGAGTCCATGTGGCGTTCACTGGCAGATGTGATTTAATTAAGGATTTTGAGATGGAGAGATTATCCTGGATTATCTAAGTGGACCCTAATGGTACTGCAAGTGTCCCTATAAGAGAGGAATAGGGACTTCCCTGGTGGCACAGTGGTTAAGAATCCGCCTGCCAATGCAGGGGACACATGTTCGATCCCTGGCCTGGGAAGATCCCACATACAACTAAGCCTGTGCACCACAACTACTGAGCCTGTGCTCTAGAGCCCTCTAGCCACAGCTACTGAGCCCATGCACCACAGCTACTGAAGCCTAGAGCCCGTGCTCTGCAATAAGAGAAGCCACTGCAAGGAGAAGCCCACGCACCGCAATGAAGAGTAGCCCCCACTCACTGAAACCAGAGAAAGCCTGCACACAGCAATGAAGACCCAACGGAGCCAATAAATAAATAAATTAAAAAAAAAAAAGAAACAGAAGGAGATTTTTCTCTCTCCTCTCTCTTTGTCTCTCTCACATACATACGTACACACACACACGCGTGCACGCACGCGCATGCATGCACACACACACACACACACACACACAGGAGAAGGCCAAGTGAAATCAGAGGCAAAGATTGCAGTAATGCAGCCATAAACCAAGGGAAGTCAACAGCCACCAGAAGCTGGAAGAGGCAAGCAACAGATTTCCCCCAGAGTCTCTAGAGTGTGTATGGTCCTGCTGATACTTTGAGTTTGGCCCATTGATACTGATTTTGGACCTCTGGCCTCCAGAACTGTGAGATAATAAATTTCTGCTGTTTTAAGCCTCCAAATTTGTCATAATTCCTTATGGTAACCGCAGGAAACTAAAGCAGAACGTAGGAGGGAGAGGGAGGAAGGGCTGAGGTGTGTACCATTGCAGATGTTGGCTCTCAGCGCTTCGAGGCAGGTAGAGGCACTCACTGAGAAAAGCCCACTTTCAGGTCATTCGGTCAACCCACTGCTTCTCCTCACCTTGCTCACTCATTGGCTTCTGCTGATTTTGACAATGGCCGGTATTTACGCAGTTCTTATTGTGAGTTTGCCATACTCTGCCCCTGGCTCAGAGCACAAAGCAGAGAGTGAGACAGGGGATCCCTGCCGTCACAGGGTTCCCATCCTGGTCTGGTGGAAACACACCAGCCCTCAGCCTGTGTCTTAGCCTCTGGTCTTGCCATCACTCACACTTGGGTTTAACAGTGGGATTGCAGAGTTCTGACCTTAACCTGTTCTACTTGTTTTCGGCTTTGGCTATTTCCTGGTCCCTGCTCCTCTTCCGTCCACTCCTGTCATCTTGTAGGGTTGGCACTTGGCTCCTGCTGTACGCCTGGCTCCAGCCTGGCACTTTTGGATCAGCTGATGCCGACTGCTCCATTTACCCAGCACCTCACCGTGGACCCATCCACAATGTGCGATTCTATTTTCTGGCCTGGTGGCTTAACAGCCTGCCTTGCCTCCTGAGTATAACTTCACATTCGTTCTTGGATTTAACCATCGCTCTTGATCTCCTGGCTTGGATCCCAAATCAAAAAGGTGTTAGTAACTTGCAGTTATCGACCTGCCCCACCTACCTGGATCTGGGACAGTGGGGGCACCCAGTGCAGCTTAAAGAAGGCCAGAACAAACTGGACAAGATTTCACCATTGTGATCTTGAGATGAATGCCAGCCACACCAGGGGTCAGTTTAATTGTCATGGTGCTTCCAAAGAAGGGAACACTTGGCTGGCTTCTTTCTTCTACATTGCAATTGGGCCAGGTTCATAACTCTACTTTGTAGACTGTAAATAATCTCTTTGTTCAGAGCAATCTGTTTATTTTGGTATGTCTAACCCAATGATCAGCATACACAGCTCTCCACAACTTTCTCTTCAGTTCATCTTTTACTCTTTCTTCTCTTTCCTAGGATAGGGTAGAAAGGGAATATTTGAAAAGTCTTTAAAAATTGTTATTGAAATATAGTTGATCTATAATATTTCAGTTTCAGGTGGACTGCAAAGTGATTCAGTTGTACATATTCTTTTTTAGAGTCTCTTCAATTATAGGTTATTACAAGATATTGAGTATAGTTCCCTGTGCTATACAGTAGGTCCTTGGTGGTTATCTATTTTATATGTAGTAGTGTATATATTTTAATCCAAAACTCCTAATTAATCCCTCCCTGAAAAGTCTTTAAACAAAAGGAATGTGTGTCTGAGGTTTTTATTTTTTTATTATTTTATTTTTTTCAAAACATACAACTATGTTGAAAGATTTTTACAGTGGACACCCACCCACCATCATCTTACTGTTGTATATTGTGTATACGTACACATACACAGATGAGCTGGCTATGTTTAAGTTCTAAGGTCGATTTTTTTTTTTTTTTGGGGGGGTACACCAAGTTCAATCATCTGTTTTTATACACATATCCCCATATTCCCTCCCTTCCTTGACTACCTCCCCCTCGAGTCCCCCCCACCCTCCCTGCCCCAGTCCTCTAAGGCATCTTCTAAGTCCAACTCAAGGATGGAAGATGTCTAAGGTCGATTTTTTAAAAATTAATTAATTAATTGGCTGTGTTGAGTCTTCGTTGCTGCACACGGGCTTTCTCTAGTCGCCGAGAGCAGGGGCTACTCTTCACTGGGGTGCACAGGCTCCTCATTGCCGTGGCTTCTCTTGTTGTGGAGCATGGGCTCTAGGCACCTGGGCTTCAGTAGTTACGGCACATGGACTCAATAGTTGTGGCTCACGGGCTTAGTTGCTCCGCAGCATGTGGGATCTTCCTGGATCAGGGGTCAAACCGTGTTCCCTGCATTGGCAGGTGGATTCTTAACCACTGAGCCACCTAGGAAGCCCCTGAGGTTTTTAATAATCAAATGTATGTTGTTTTAGAATGCATGATGCTGGATCAACCTTGACTGTATCTTTCTGTTTCTTTCTCTACAGTGTTGTGCAGCAAAGGGAATGTGGGGGAAGAAGAGAGAAAGGAACTGACTTTTATTGAGTGCCTCTAAGTACCAGACACTGGGGTGAGTACTTTGCAGATATGATCTCATTTAAGGCTCACAACAATCTCCAGAGTAAGGTAATTTTATCTCATTTTATAGATGAGGAAATCGAGAGAGAAAGCTCAAAAGACTTGCCCAAAGTCATGAAGTTGGGATTTGGGGCTAGAACTTGAACCTGCATACTGATGTCGATACAAATGGAATAATAATAATGAAATACTTTTTAGAAATCAGCTAGGAACGGAACTAAAACTCATCCAAAACACTCAAGGCATTTTACCTTTGCTAGAACAAGGGCTGACATGGGCTTTAGAAACCTTGAATTTCTTTCTTAATGGAGACTTTTAAGTATGAAAGGAACGGCAGTTGTAGCTGGAGGTTGCCGCCTGCAAGTCTGCTTTTTTAGACTGTCTTGCATTAATTAACATTCCCACAGCTCTTTAAGATACAAAGATAAGAGCTGTCATAGGCGTGACATACTGCTCCCAAAGCAAGGGAACAATCCAGAGACCTCGCAAGGGTCTGGCTGATGCATATGTGAGTCCCAACAGCCTGCATGGTATAGGGAAGGCCCTATACTTTGGTGATGCACCAAAATGAAATTCTGCAGGGAGATTTCAGTGGGCAGAAGGTTCTCACTCTCATTAAAATATAAATGCATTTCGGCGGTATCAGTGATTATCTGTTACTTTCACCTGAGTGGGAAGGAATTTCAGATTCTGTCCAGAGATCAGTTTTGGTTAGATGAAGAGAAAAGCTAAGGACCCTAGGCGCCAGGGGCTGGGAAGGGGTGGGGGGGACAGCATACAAAAGCAGAGAAGTCAAAGACCAGCTCTACTCAATCCCATGTTTTGCTTGGGATTGGTCCTTGGAATGAAACAGTACTTTAATTCTCCAGCTAAAGGCCCAGGTACAGGCCCTAACAGCAAACAGCCTTGGAAGTACAAGGAAACTTTCAGGGAAAGAAAATATAAGCACAAAGAGTGAGCAGAGGGCAGAAAGGTATTTCAGGAATTGAGGTCAAAATGATTTCCCAGGGCAGGGGATGAAGACAGGGAGCCAGGAAACAGCAGTGGGAGATCCACACACAGTGGGAAGAAGATGTAGAACAATCTCCTGTTTGTCTTGGATTGTTGGTGACAACATACAGAAAAAGCTGTGTTGTCTTTTTCACTGTGATAGTCTTACACTTCTCACAACACCCCTGCAAAGTGGTGTTTTCCATTTTACATGGGGAAGCTGAGGTCTGGAGAGTAGAAGTGCCATGTCCTTGGTCACTCAGTTAGCAGATAGGACGTGGGATCCAGGGGTTCGACGCCATGGCTGTGCTGTTCCCGCCAGCCCACGCTGCTCCCTGCATACAGCATTATCGAGGATCCAAGGAACCAAGAGTGGTGAATGAACACAGCGGAAGAAACCTGAGCTGTAGAGCCAGCAGGCCTGAGTTTGAATCTTGGCTCCATTACTCATTTGTTGTGTGGCCTCTGGAAGTATTCGACCTCCTCTTCCCCATAGTTACAGAAAGAGGGTGAGAGTTCCCCTCTCTTCCATGTTTTAGAAGCTATTAATGTCACACTTAAAACACAGATGATGGCAATAATGATGCAATTCATAACAGTTCACATTTATTGAGTAATCACTTTTTGCCATGCACTGTTCTAGGCACCTCCCATATATATATAAAAAATATATATGTATTTTTTTTTACAGACAATAAACTGCATATATTTAGAGTGTACAATTTGGTATATTTTTCTTATTAGTAAAGTATATATGGCAATCCCAATCTCCCAATTCATTCCCCCCAACCCTCCCCACTTTCCCCACTTGGTGTCCATATGTTTGTTCTCTACATCTGTGTCTCTGTTTCTGCCTTGCAAACTGGTTGATTTGTACCATTTTTCTGTAGTCCACATATGTGTTAATATACGATATTTGTTTTTCTCTTTCTGACTCACTTCACTCTGTATGACAGTCTCTAGGTCGATCCATGTCTCTACAAATGTCCCAGTTTCACTGCTTTTTACAGCTGAATAATATTCCATTGTACATATGTACCACGTCTTCTTTATCCATTCATCTGTTGATGGGCATTTAGGTTGCTTCCATGTCCTGGCTATTGTAAATAGAGCTGCAGTGATCATTGGAGTGCATGTGTCTTTTTGAATTATGGTGTTCTCTGGGTATATGCCCAGTAGTGGGATTGCTGGGTCATATGGTAACTCTATTTTTAGTTTTGCAAGGAACCCCCATACTGTTCTCCATAGTGGCTGTATCAATTTACATTCCCACCAGCAGTGCAAGAGTGTTCCTTTTTCTCCACACCCTCTGCAGCATTTACTGTTTGTAGATTTTCTGATGATGCCCATTCTCACCGGTGTGTGGTGATACCTCATTGTAGTTTTGATTTGCATTTCTCTAATAATGAGTGATGTTGAGCAGCTTTTCATGTTTGGCACCTCCCATATATTAACACATTTAATCTTTAAAACAACTCTGTTAAGTAGAGATGATTTGATTCCCATTTTACAGATGCGGAAACTGATGCACAGTGAGGTTAAGTAAGTTGCCCAAGGCCCCCTAGGTAGTAAGTAAGAAAGAAAGGCACAGATAAACCCCTGGGGCCTGGGTGGTGAGATCTGCAAGGACTGGCAAAGAGCTGGCCTCGTGCTGCCCCTGGGCCCTGCACAGTCTATGCTCAACAGGTGGGAGCTCAACAGGTAATGTTGACAATGATCAATTTCTTCTTCTAGGTCTTCCCTGCCCTGGTCATTTCCTCCAGAGGCTTCTCTCTCTGTCTCCAGCCTTGATTTCCTCCTTGCTCTTTTTCAGCTGCAGTGGTTGTGATTCAGTTCACCTCTCCTGCCAGGCTTTCTCTCCTCAGTCAGGTCTTGATTCCATCATCTGTCACCAATCCCCACCCCCACATGTCAACAGACTCCCAGTTTCCTGTCTTTTGCTCCTCTGGTTTCTCTATTTCCAGGCACCCCATCACTATGCTCACTTCTCAGGGTCGGATCTCAGGAGGCAGGTTACACTGGCATCAGCTCCTTAAACAGTTACCTCCAGGAGCACTTGGTCCAGTGGGATGTGGCAGAGGCTGCAGGACATCTGCCTGTCAGAGAAGGAGGGAGGTGGGATGTGATTGAGCTTTAAGAGTATTTTGTCTTTGAGCAACTATTATAAACACAAAGCTGGTGTGTGCTAGGCCTGGATGGGGACACATAATCCCAGGAATGTGCATCTGGAGCTCCTGGCCACACAGTGTGACCAGACCCGATGATGAGCCCCATACAAGACCCCAGGCCTTGTTCCTTCAAGTTTGAATTCCAGGGGCAAATCTGTCAATTTAAAACATTGGAAAGTAAATTGAGCCTCTGCTGCTGGCCTTCTTGCTGCAATGCAACCCCACCTCCCCCCCATCCCCCCACCCCGCCTCATTCTCTGAATTGTGTTTAAGAAGCTACAGGTGATAGTAGTTAAGTCATTGGATGATGAAATTGATTTTTTTTTTTTAAATCCTCTTTGGTTACACAGGGCAAACCTGAAAGAGTAGAGCTGCAAAAAAACCCACACCTCCATGACCTAAAAACAGGTTAAAAGATTGTTGGGAGAACTCCCCTGGTGGCACAGTGCTTAAGAATCCGCCTGCCAACGCAGGGGACACGTGTTTGAGCCCTGGTCCGGGAAGATCCCATGTGCTGCGGAGCAACTAAGCCTGTGCGCCACAATGACTGAACCTGAGCTCTAGAGCCCACAAGCCACAACTACTGAAGCCCGTGCACCCCAGAGCCAGCTTGCCACAACTACTGAGCTTGTACGCCTAGAACCCGTGCTCTGCAACTAGAGAAGCCGCAGCAATGAGAAGCCAGCGTACCACAACGAAGAGTAGCCCCCACTCGCCACAGCTAGAGAAAGCCTGTGCGTAGCAATGAAGACCCAATGCAGGCAAAAAAAGAAAAGAAAAGATAAGAAAAAAGGCTGATGGGGCTTGTGACCCTACATGGTGGAACCACCTGCGCTCACTGGCCTGGGAGCACCGTGCACAGCAGCAGTGGTGAGTAGCCGATGAGATGCACGCCCGGCTCGCACGTAGACACAGCCAACCTGAAGCCTCCTCTCCCTGCTGTGCTGCTGCCATTTGCACCCTGAGGGTCCTTCCTGGGGGACCCACCATCCCCTCCTCTGGGCCTGGAGGAGGGAGCAACCTGACTGACTACACCCACCTCCCCCAAAGCTCCTTTTAGAGCAGGCTGTTCCATTTCCCCTGTAGCTTAGCAACCCAAGCCTCTGACAACTGACGCACTGGGAAAAAGCTTGACTTTCTCCAAGCAGGTTTTCTTTTCTCTTTCCTTCTTCTCTTCTCTGTTCTTTTCGTTCTTTTCAAATAATCAAACCTTGACTCTGACCAGGTCCTTGTGGATTTCTTCCAGAGATGTTGGTTTCACCTTGCCTGGCTCACCTGGACTCCTTTACAGACACCAGCTTTCTCCCTGGTCTTCCAGCCTCAGGTCTCACCCCAGTCCCGCCCCTATGCTGTAGCCAGAGTGATCTTTCTCAAGTTCAGTTCTGATGAGCTTCATCTCCTGTTTAAAACCCTTTGATAGCTCCCAGGAGAAATATTCCCACATGGCCCTCCAGCAATGAGCCCTACCTGTCTACTAGAGGTTACCCACCCACTGCCCCACTGGATTATAATTCTTTCTTGCTGCCAGATCTTTGAATATGCTGTTAAAGCCCTACTTCTTGCTTCAAGATTCAACTTAAATATTGGCGCCTCTGTGAGCCTTCCCTGACCACTCCCCAGGCAGAAATGACCACCCCCTGCCTTCGCGTCTGAGAGTTATATTCGGAATTGTCACTAGACTGAACTTCTCGAGGGTAGGGATTATTTCTCATCCTCCAAAGTGTGGCCAGTGCACAGCACAGTGCCTGACACATAGAGGGTGATCCCTATGTAATCAAATGTGTGAATGAAGGATATTGGAAGGAAGGAGGAGAGAAGGAGGGAGAATAGGAGGAAGGAAGAAAAAAAGGCAGGAAGGGAGGGAGGGAGGAAGATGTGATGGCAACAAGTGAGTCTGAACATCCAGAAGGCAACATCCAAGGGGGTAGGGAAATGGAGCCCAGAGTGAGGTCTGGCCACCAGGATGAAAGTGGCTTCTCTTTGATTCCCAGGACCCAAACTTGTGGGTCAAAGGCAAAGCAAGGTGGGCTTCTGGAGGCCTGAAACAGGTATACAGTAAGAGAAAGTGCAAAGCCAAACCAGTTGAGCCCATTTGCTTCCAGATGTCTTGCTCTGCTCTGAATCACAGGGAGGCTGACCACTAGAGGCTTCGTGTCAGTGGCTTCTGGGCAGGTTTGACCAATCAGAGGTGTTGATGGGAAGCTAGGGCATTTTTGGCAGTGACTTTTTTTGGGTCTCTGGTACCTGCCAGATAGGTCTGCTACTATTCCAGCTTTTGGCAGGTAACCCTGGCCCCTGGGCTCAGGTAATGCTGCCTCTCTCTCTCCTTGTCCCTCAAGTCCTTGGCGGGTGATAGCTGCTTCCAGCTGCTAAGGGTTGCCTCATCATCCCCTGATAGATTTACCAGCTCCTCTGTCACTCATGTAACTAATTCCATGCATTAAATCCCCCTTGTTTTAAGTATTCAGTGCTTTCTGTTTTTTGGTTGGACCCTGACTAATAAATATACCAGTTGAGTTTAGTGGCCCCATTATAAGGGGTGAAGTCACTGATGCTTACCTTGGAGGAGGTAGTGTGTTTCTGTCTTTATCTGGTGTATGATGGGGTAAGGGTGTGTGGTGTATATGTTTAAACTGGATGGGTGGGGGGTTGGGGTGCATTTGTTTGGTCTCCCGACCACATTGCTGTTCACTTTGAGTTCTGAGGTCCCTCTGTGCATGTCTTGCAATAGCAAGGTGTCCTCTGGGCTCCGGTGACTCTGCCCAGCCCCTGCCTGCAGCCCCCTACCCCTGGGAAGAGATGGGGTTGGGCCTCTGTCCTGAGTTCCAGTTGGAAAAGTAGCATAAAGGAGGATGTCGGGGAAGCAGGGAGCTGGTGAAAGGAAAGAGAGACTGCAAGGCATGAAGAGGGGAGGAAAGGAAAGGGAAAAGATGGGGAAGAGAGCCTGGAACAGGTGTATCCCTGTTTAGCACACTGTCTGCACATAGTAGGGCTCAACTGAAATTCATGGAATGAATGAAAGATGAGAGGAAGTAGAAGGAACAGGTGGGGAGCATGGGTAGTACTAGCAAAGAACAAGGAGAACTTAGTCCCCATTCCCACTGGTCACGCTGCTTCAGGGCTGCCAGTTTACCTAAGACAGCAGCTTCCTATTTGGTTTCCTCCAGTCTCCCTGATCACTGCTTCAGGGATTTTCCAAAATCACACTCCCGGTAGCTTGAGCCAATGCTTTAGTGGCTCCTAGAATAGTAAAGATTAAATTCTGTTGTGTACTTCTGAGCATCAGCTTCTACTACCTGCTTTCAACCTGGACTCTTCGTGGTGTTCCCACTCCTGGAACACTTGGGGGATCATTTACTTATAAGACACGGTTCTTAGCCTAAACCTGCTTCTTCCATAGGTATTTGTCCTCTTAAGACCTGGGATTCTAACATGATTTGAGACAGGCCTGGGAAACAGGATGTTAGGTAACTGGACTCAGATCTGGCCCTAGACCCCACCTCCTGCTCTCCCTCCTCCTGTAAATTCCCTTGTCTCTTGGAGAGTCTGGGATGGTGGTCCCGCTCCAGCAGCCGGGAGATCACCATGATGGTTCTCACAATCTGGGCTCTTGAGAGAGAATGGGCGGGGGGAAAGGTCTCTTGATGCCCACTGCTGAGCTGTGTGTGCCAGAGCAGATGTGGGGACTGGTGCTGGGCAAGTGAGGAGGAGACAAATGAGCCTCTCCAATGGTGCTTCCCCACAGCCCGGCGGGGCAGCCCATGACTGCGCGGGAAGCCGGGCTGGGACGTAAAGAATCTTCTGCTGACTTTGCCAGGAAAACTAGGAGACACCTAGTTCAACCGCACCACTCACATGCAATCACATTAACATTTGCAAATACTTGTTGCATGGCGCGGTGGGTTCTGTTTGCACAGACCTGGGTGTGACTCTCTGCTCTGCTACGTACCAGCTCCGCAGGAAAAGTCCTTAATCTTTCATTTTCCTCATCTGTAAAATGAAATAATAAATACCTTTCTTACAGAGTTCCAAGTATTTTGCACCTGATAAGGCTTCAATAAAAGGACACTATTATTATTACTGCTATTGATTAATTTATACATTATTTGAGGCCTCTTGGGGCTAAACTCGGTGCTTGGCCTCGAGGCTACATGTGAAGGCACAGAGAGGGATAAAGTCTTGTCAGTGCTTTAGGGAGCTGACAGTCTAGAGCAGTGTGAACAAACTATGGCCTTTGGGTCAATTCCAGCCTGGTTCCTGTTTTGTAAATAAAGCTTAATTAGAACACAGCCAAGTCCATTCATTTACATATTGTCTATGACTGCCTTTATGCTACAGTAGTGGCATCAGGTCATTGCAACCATGTAACCCACAAAGTCCAAAATATTTTTCATCTGGACCTTTAGAGAAAAAGTTTGCTGACGCTGGGGTCTAGAGAGGAAGGTGGATATATAGTCAGGATGAAGCCAGTTGCAGGGGAGGTGTAAATCATCTAAACTGGTGGCCCAGATAAAGAGAGAATTAATTCTGACTTGCATAGGCATTAGAGTTTTAAGCCAGGCCTTGAAGGCTGAGAAGGAAATTGATCCACAGAGCCTGGGAGTGGGGAGGAGTGGGAATAGGCGGGTCCAGATGACCACAGGGAGAGAGTGCACATGAGGAATGGAAAAGACTGGAAATTAAATGCTTAGTCCACGTTAAATGGCAAGTTCACTTTGGGGTCGGAGCTTAAACTTGGTTCAGTGCCTTGTAGGATTTATATTACTTTATATTTAGATAGCATTTCATAAAATACAACGTGCCTCAACACATACTGTCTTATTTAATCCTCACAACCACATTAGGAACTAGGTATTACTAATCTGATTTTACATACAAGGGACACTAAAGAGAATAAGAATCACTCAGCTAAGAATCACCTGGCCATTGCTGGGCCTTGACTGCGGCAAGGGTACAAAGCCAGCGCAGGTCAGAACTCTGTCACAGGACTATGTCCTGCTTTCCTGGCGCACAACGTAAATGACAGGCCTGAAAACACAGGCAAGGTAACCTCGGGCCGGCACCCCTGGGGGTTATTCAAAATTCAGGATATCTTTCGTGAAGATTCGTTGTGTATGTGCACTGAGTTAGATGCTGAGAGAAAAGCCCAGGGCAGTGTAAGATGAGACCATGCTGACTTCCAGGGGCTGTGGATTCAGCTGAGGACGTAACCCTCCAAGTTCCTTCATGGTTTGAGGGTGTGCACGTCAAGCGACCAATGTGTGGTGCTGACAAGGGCACGTGGGTTAGAGGCTGCGTTGGGAAGGCTCCTTAAGGCGTGTGGGACTGGAGCTGGGGCCTGGCTGAGTCTGTGCCACGGATTCACTCAGGCGGCCGCCTCCTCACATGACAAAATCCTCATAAAACCATAGACCCTCAGAGCCAGAAGGGACCCCAGTCCTCTCTATCAATTTACAGATGGGAAAATGGGGTCCCTAAGAAAGGACCAAGTTGCCTAATAAGTACTGATATGGATTTCCTCTGAATCAGCCCTGCAGACTTCAGGTTATCCTTTTCAGGTCCACCCTAAAGAGTGCTCCTAGGTGAATACTCCCCAAACCCCAGTGCGTTCATGGCACTCCTCTCCTCCTCTCCCTGCCCCCCACTGTTAATATCTCCCTGCTTCCTTCAGGGTAAAGACCAAGCCTTAGCCTGAGAGGCTGCTGAGCATAGTGGGTAGGAGTGTGGGACCTGGCATCGAACTTTCTGGGTTTGAGCCCTGCGCTACCTCTTGATTGCTGTGTGGCCCTAGACAAGTAATATAACCAACCTGTGCTTTAGTTTCCTCGTCTATAAAATGGCTGTAATCACAATAATTACCTCAGACGTTTGTAAGGAGTAAGCAGGGTAATTCATGAACAAAATATAAGCTAGTGTCTGGTATCTAGCAGGTGCTCAATAAAAGTTAGCTAAATTATTGCTATGAGCCTGGTAGTTTTCTGCCCCTGCAATTGGACTCCAGCCCATTTTTCCAGCCTGGCCTCCCCAAACAGGTCTGCTTACTGTCTCCTATAAGCCAAGCACCATTTTGCCTCTCAAACCCTCCTCTCCACTCCCCTTCTTTTCCCTGCATTAATCTCACACTCTTTCTACTTATCTAAGTCAGCCTGTTTTACTGGAAGCCTTTGAAGCCCCAGCCTCTGGTCGCCTCTTCTTTCTTAGAAGTCTTGCAGCACTCGGTCTGGACCTCTCCCTTACTGTCCTGCTGCTGCCACTGTTATCCATCTTCCATGTCCATATCCAACTGTTCCCAGCAGGTAATTTCAGCATCTACCTAGTACTTCGCATCAGATTTTGTACATGGCAGGCAGGCAGATACTCATTCAATTCTTCATTTATTGAGCACCTGTGATAAAAAGAGACCTTTGCTCAACACCAGAGATACAGGGTTGAGGAGCCCCATCTCCAGGCTCACAGTGTGGTGGGAGACAGACTCGTAGCCAAGTGCTCAGCACTGGAATGGAAGTGGGACCACAGCTCAGGGGAGCCCACGAAGGGAGCAAGTAATCCGTATGTTTGAGGGTGATGACAAGCGAGGGTGAGGGAGCTGAAGAGGGAGATTCCAGAGTAGCATACCAGAAGAGTGAGCGGGCCTGGGCACCGAAGGACAAGGAGGAGTTAAAGCTGGTTCTGGGCTTCCAGCCCGGAGAGCTGATGGCATCCATCTGAAAGGTCCCTGAGCCTGGTGGGGGCTGCCCCAAGCAGGGAACAGTGTGTGGACACAGGCTCTGGCTGAAGCCGGGGGGGTTGGTGGGGTCTGTTACTCCATCTCGGTAAAGGAGGGAACCCAAGTCTGAGGCTAGGGGAGAGACCAAGGAGACTGACGGCCGGGGAAGGTCCATCTGTGCCTGGTGCTGGAAGGGGTGGCCTGGAAAAGAGGGACGGGCGGCAGCAGCAAGGCTGGAGGGCGCAGGCGTGGGTGGGGGAGAGGGCCGTTCAGGAATGGATTCTGAGAGTGCTCATTGCTGAGAGTGACTCTGAGCATTTGGGGGCCAGAGTGAGGTTTTGAAGGCCCTCCTTGCACTGGGAGGTTGGTGTTGGCAGAAACAGGGAAGTTCAGGAGAAGGAGGACAAAGTTTGCACGTGGGGATTGAAATTTGCCAAGACCCTAACTGCAGGTACAGGCACCGACACCCAGGGGGACGCTGGGAGACAGGAACCTGAGGTCTGGAGTTGTCAGGTCCACAACTTTGAACAGATGGTAGGAGCTGCAGCCGTGGGCCCATCCTCTGAGGGAGAGGGCGTCAAGGAGGGAAGAGGGCTGGGGACCAAAGCGACTGAGGGGCTGGAGGGGGAGAAGTCAGAATAATCAGAGAGATAGGATGAGAAAGCGGGGGTGCCTCACAAGGAACGCCAGGTGAGGTGACACTTCTTCCATTCAGGAGTGGGCCTCTTTCCTGTGGAAAGTTCTGAGTAAAAAGTCAGTGTTGAAGGAATGCACACAGAGGCCCTCTAGTCAATTCTCTTTTGGTACATATATACAATGGAATATACTCAGCCATAAAAAGAACGAAATAACGCCATCTGCAGCACCATGGATGGACCTAGAGATTCTCATACTGGGTGAAGTAACTCAGACGAAGACAAGTATCATATGATATCGTTTATGTGTGGAATCTAAAAAATGGTACAAATGAACTTACTTACAAAACAGAAATAGAGCCACCGATGTAGAAAGCAAACATGGTTACCAGGGGGTAAGTGGTAGGGAGGGATGAACTGGGAGATTGGGACTGACACATACACACTGCTATATGTAAAACAGATAGCTAATAAAGACCTACCATATAGCGCAGGGAACTCTACTCAATACTCTGTAATGGCCTAGATGGGAAAAGAATCTAAAAAAGAGTGGATCTATGTGTATGTAAAACTGATCCACTCTGCTGTGTTAGCAGAAACGACTAACCACATTGCGAATCAACTGTACTCCAATAAAAATTTTTTAAAAAATGATAGACCAAGTTTTTCAAGGAAAGGAGGGGTGGGAGGGGTCCTTCAAGACTTCACAGCAATTTAATTCCGTGTGAATGAATGCCAAAGCCGAACAACAAAGGATCTCCCCTGTGGGCTTCCAATGGCCCTGACCATCCCCTTGTGAGAGGGAGCAGGTGCATCTGGTGCAGGGGAGCAAGGACAGCAGGCAACAGAGTCTCCTTTACCGTGTAGGACCCTGGTGAAGGGAGAGAGGGGGGACAGGACGGGGACTGATCTCAGGGAGCTGCCAAGTTAATGGATAAGAGAGGCCCGTGTTGGGCGGAGCGTGACAAGTGACACTCATCAGGTATGAAACGAAAGGTCATTTCAGGAAGGGGGGTGGGGTGGGCAGGAAGGGGGAGGGTTGGGGGAACAGGGGAGCCTCTGTGAGGGAAAGGGCATTTGAGGCCACCCTGAGGGAGGGGGCAGGATTTCAACAGGTGGAGTCAGGGGAGGGTGTTCTAGGAGGGTGACCAGCATGAGTACCAGGGTGATGCTGGAAGGGTACCTGCCATCCAATGCAGGGGTTGGGGTACAGGATGCGGGGCTGAGGAGTTGACCCAGGAGCTTGGCAGTAGAAAGCAGCCCCCAGAGGTTTAGGGCAGGGAACAGACAGCACAGATATGATTCAAACTGGCTTTCAGAGAGTTCAGAATGCAAGTTCCACCTGCCATCGGTTGATGTAGGGAGCACCTGGTGCCAAGGGGACCTTCTGGAAGACTGTTCTACAGTCTAGTGGAAGCCTGAGCCTTTTCACTTTCCTCATGGGGACCTAGAACCACCTTGCCACCCTCCTTGCTTGTGCCGACCCTCACCGGCCATGGGAGACAGGGCTCCTGGGGAGGCAGCCGGATTACACAGGCCGGCTCAGCCGGTGTGCCACAGAGAAGCGGGGATCCTCTCTCACAGCCTGACCTTATCCAGTCACTGTGGGTGGGGGTGGCGGAGGATCAAGCAGCTGCCCTGGCTCTTTCGTTTCCCGTTAGACCTCTGCATCAAAACTCAGGGCTTTGAGCGCTTGATGGTCTAGGGGGTCACCCTCCTTTTAGATTACTTGTTCCTTTTTTCAGCACTATTTATTTACTCCCTTGTATCAGGGACTATCCTGAAATCAAGACTTACCTCTTTTCTAACTTTGTATATATCTCACACCACGCTTTGCAAGTAGTAGGCATGCGAATTTCTCACCAACCTCAAACCCAACTAAACAAACTCTTCCCACTCCCCCAAGAATTATTCAATCCAGTCCCTGAGGTGCTCAGACAGATCCCCACCCTGGTGAACTGGCACTACAGGATCTCAGCAAGAGGAGACAGGATAATAACCAAATAAAAACATTCCCTTGGCATCAGCATTTTCCGTGGATAGAGGAGGAATTGTTCTCCCAGGCAGAGTTTTGCAAAGGCATGTAAAGAGTTAATTAAATCCCTGCCCACGAGACTTGGCCATATAAAGGCATTCCACCCAGAAGGAATGTGGGAGTCGTGCTGGGAAGCAGGTTTCTCTCTAGGCTCGGGGGCCTGGAGTGCTTGTACCGAAGCTAATGTCTGGGGCTGTGTCGCCAACACTGGGAGACACAGGTCCCTGGGGCCACTGAGTATGATGTAGAGTGGTCGGCTTCCTTGGCCCGGCTTCCTTTGCCCACCCCATGTCTACAGTGGAGATGCCTATGGTGGAGATGCCCAAGGGAGTCCAAATAGCCATGTGGCTCCTGACCGGGGAAGACTCACAATGGTCATCGGTACAGCAGCTGCCTTTTGCTGGGTGATCACTGTGATCAGGCCCTCTGCCGAGTGTTCTCCGTCGAAGACCTCGTGTCCACCCCTCATGCTCGGAGCTCGTGGCTCTCAAGGATGCGTGGCTGTGGCATCCACCCGGAATGCTAGACCTCATGGCCTCTCATTGGCCCTGGACCTGCTGCACACCTTCTGTGTCAGTTTTGTTCTCGGCTGAATCCCCAGTACCAGGCACATGACAGGTGCTCAAGAATGAAGTTAGTTGTCTCACCTTTACTCTAATTCAAGCATGAAGGAAACAACTCGCAATCTTCTCCCCTCAATTTTTACGGTGCTGTGGAGGGTGGTATAATTATCCTTGGGCTGGCTGGTGGAAATACTTGCCTTCTCTCTCCTCTTGGTTGATCAGTGTTTACTTGCTATAAGATCTCTCTCAAATACACGTATTCTGTGAAGCCTTACTAAATCCAGTCTCAGATCTCCCTCAGTATGTATGTAGATAATTATCTATTATCATACTAATTGAAGTTGCTTGGGTTTTTTTCTCTCCAAGTATTTCACTTCCCTGCCATAATCCTCCTCTCCCCAGCCAGCAGTCAGGCCTTTCTACACCTGTCTTCTCAGGGCAGGGACATGATAGGGCAGAGGAAGAAACATAGGCATCTTCCCATCTTTGGGGCCCCATAAATGTATCTTTAGGAGGCCAGAGGGGACTATGGGTGTAGACAGAAAGTTTGGGGGAAACACAAGAGAACTGAAATTGGGGGACAAGAGAGGAGGGCTGAGAGGCTGTCGGCTGCCTGCAGTGGAGTCCTGGGGAGGTAGCCAGACCACAGAGGGAATGGCCACGTGGTGAACCCTGGCCTAACACGCCTTGGCCAGCCTCTCAGAAATTCCTAGGGCCAGGGTGGCACAGAGCAGGGGAGTGAGCGCCTGCCCTGAGCACGGCCCCCCACTGGAGGACAGAAACAGGGGACAGTGAGGGCAGCCACGTGGGGCATCATTACTGAAGTCCGGATGGGCCAGTGAGCCCCAGACCACCCCTGCATGAGATGCCCCTTTGGCACTTTGCAAACCCCACCCCCACCCCTGCCACTGGAACGTGTATACACTTCAGAGAAAAGGGAAGAAGAATCACAGAATGACAGAACTTAGGTTTCTGCTTCCCCAGTGGAGGGGAACTTGGTGTAGAAATTAACTTGTTACAGAGGAAGGTATAATGGTTAAATAACAGACTCTAGAGCCAGGCTGCTTAGGTTCAGATCCTGGCCAGCTATGTGACCTGAGGCAAGCCATTCCACTTTACTTCTCTATTTTGCCCCAGATTTGGGGGTTTTTTGTTTTTTAATACGTTTATTTTTATTTATTTTTAAAAATATTTATTTGGTTGCACCGGGTCTTAGTTGCAGCATGCATGTGGGATCTAGTTCTGTGACCAGGGAGCAAACCCAGGCCCCCTGCATTGGGAACACAGAGTCTTATCCACTGCGCCACCAGGGAAGTCCCTGATTGTTTGTTTTTAATCTCTGAAATGGCTGGCTCTACAATGGCAGTTCGTATCATTTGTAAGACAGACCTGGGTTCTAGTCCTGGCTCAGCATTAACTAGCTCTGTGACTCTGGGACAGTCATTGAACACTTTGTGACCAAGTTTTCTCAAAATAGTCCCTACTGACCTCACCGGGTTGTCATGAAGATCCCAGAAGATACATGATCTTCCTTCGGTGGTGCCCTAACATGGAGTTAATTTCTGAATTCTCATGCCTTTTATAAATACCGCTGATTATTAGGATGCTCCCTGTGTCTTGTAAGTAGATTATAAATAACTTGAGGGCAAATACTGATTTAAGCTGTGCTACAAAATGAATGATGTGCCACACCTTCGTCCCATCCTGCCCCGACTTAGTGCAGGGCCCCATCACAGGGACATCTCAATAAATGTCTCTTTTTAATGGGGATTCTGAAGGAGCAGATGCAAATTTATTTACAAAGAATCTGAAAACAAGGTTTGGTTCAGAGGGTAAGGAGAGGTGAGCTGGGCAGGGGTTGCTTGGCAGGGGCCCAGAGAACTTATAGTTTTGTTTTTTTTTCATTGAAGTATAGTTGCTGTACAATATTATGTAAGTTACAGAGTGTAGGATCTTGTGATTCACAGTTTTTAAAGGTTATAGTTATCATAAAATATTGGCTATATTCCCTGTGTTGTACAATATATCCTTGTAGTTTTTATTATTTTATTTATTCATTTTTGGCTTCACCACACAGCATGTGGGATCTCAGTTCCCCAACCAGGGATGGAGGCTGTGCCCCCTGCAGTGGAAGCATGAAGTCTTAAACACTGGACCGCCAGGGAAGTCCCTGTAGTTTATTTTATACCTAATAGTGTGTACCTCTTACTCTTCTACCCCTATGGTGTACCTCCGGACTTGCTTCTCCCCACTGGCAAGCACTAGTTTGTAGAACTTAACAGTTTTGACTCTGCTTCACTCTGTGACTAGACTTCAAGAAAGGCAGCACAGCTAAGTGGGCCTGAGCCCAGGCAGTGGTCCCAGGAATAGATCCACCTGGGTGGTGGGGGTGTTCCACCTTTCTCAGTTCTCATTTCCTGAGTACTGTCAGCAGAAGCACACTGATTTTAGACACAGGTCTACATATCAACTCCACCCTGGACCAATGCTGTTATCTTGCTTGAGCTACCTAATGAGTCACCTTGCATCTCAGTGCCCTCATCTATAAACTCCAGCCAGTACCACCCATGGTTCCTGTTGGGGTTAAATTGGATCATGCACGCACAGCCCTCTGTCCAGTGCTTGGCACAGAAGACGTGCTTCCAACGTTAGTTTTCATCTCTGTCCCTTCCCTTCTTGGTTTAGTAGGAATAACCTGAAAGCAGGCAGTGGGAGCTTTCATCCTGCCGTGAAAGTGGTGGCACACCCTGTGATGTTTGCCCCTGACGAGGGCAAGATTTACTAGATGTGCAGCCACTTAAGGAATGTGGAAGCCCTCATCCTCCTCTGGGGTCAGAGAAGGTCAGGCTCATGTTTGAGAAGTGGTGTACTGTGTTCGGAAGACATTATACACTCCATCAATATTTGATGAGGCCCAGAGTGTGGTGTGGTTGGCTGATTGACTCTGCAGTGTGATGACAAGCTGTCCTGTGCCTTATGTGACAGGTCAAAGACCTATGTCCTCAGGGAAGAAGTGGCACCTTGTCCTTTAGGGAAGACAGCAGGGCTGATCTGGCTCCAAAGTGGCTGCTCTCTTTTTCTTGTTCTCCCATTGGAGAGCACAATGATACTCATATCTAGCAACTGCTGACTGCTTATCCTGTGTCAGGCATGTAGCAGGTGTTATCTCTTTTAGTCCTCAGAAGGCTCATTTTACAGGTGAGAACACTGAGGCTTGGAGAATGAAGATACTCGCTCAAGGGCAAATAGTAAGTCATGACCTGAACAGGGCCAGCTAACCAAGGAGAAGAGGTATGTGAGTCAACCCTACCTCAAGAACACGGGTTTGTTTACTCAAACTGGGGGCTGTGAAGCTCTAGAAAATCTCAGGGAAACAGAAAAAGGGTGGGAAGCCTTGTTTGTAAACACCTGCAGACCCTTCCTCCGGAATCATGGAGTTGACCTAAATGCCACCTTCAATTTTAGCTTCCCTTCTCCCACTACTGTTCTCTTTGGCCCAGATCTGTCCCTTTAAGAGCAAATAGAATGACCCAGGAGCTTTATTGCTTTTTGTGAGTATGAAATAGTGTCTGTACTGTAGCCCTAAACAGCTCCCTCCCCACCCGTAGACTAGGCAGGAGGTACCCATTCTCCCCAGGTCTGTTTCGTAGTGTCCACCTCTCTGCCAGCCCCTCATGGTTGCTGCTGCAGGTAGACTGTGGGTTTGTTTGAATCTTGGATGTTCCTTGCTGGATGCTCTTAGCATTGCATCATCTGTAGTGTCCATCCCTGGACGTCTTTGGGATGTCTAGCCTGGGCACAGCTCCATAAACTTGTCTGGCTGGGAAGTGGGTGTGCAGCGAGGGAATCATGGAGTAAACAAGATTGTGTATGCAAAACACTTACCACGGTGCCTGGCCCATGGTAGGTACTCCATGCGTATTATCAGAATTTAATTTGGCATGGAAGCATTGAATCTTAGTTCTGTAAAGGCACTTAAAAATTCTTGGCTTAAATCCCACATTTTTTAAATGAAGAAATTGGGAGTTGAAGTGGATTGCCCAGAGTCATGGGGAGTGATCTGGGTGAGCACTGAGTTTCTGGATGCAGATTTGACATGATAATCATGGCCTTAGATGCCCTCTCCTACCCTGGACCCCGGGCTTTACAGGATGCCACTATGACCCTCCTTCAGCTAGGCCTCGCTCTGTGGGTGAGGAGTCTGCAGGGCCAAGGAGATGTGACTACCTGGAGTCCATGCACCTCCTCTAGAACATTATCTGGCTACCTAGAGAATTCTAGAACATTCTCTGGCTACCTAGAGACTCTCTATGGTACGTAGAATTCCCTGCCTGAATGATCCCAAGCCTGTTTCCGGCCTTTTTAAGGCCTCTTTTCCAGGTTTGTCCTAACAAAGGCAGAGGTCACAGCCGGTATGGCCAGCCTGTACAAAGGGTGGCAAACAGGAGGCTGTTAGTGGGGTGTGTAGAAGAGCTTGGGTATATGGGCTGGGATATGGGCAAATGGTGAGGGTGAGGGCTGGAAAGAAAAGTCCATAAGCCCAGGACTGAGCATGTGGGGGCAGGCTCCCCCTGTGTAGCAGAATTCTGAGGAGGGTGAGAGTTCTAAATTTGAAACTGGCCTTCTAAGTCATTGTGAATATGTATTTATTAGGATAGGGTGGTGTAACATTTTATTTGTTTGTTAGCTTGATCTATAACCTTGAACTATTAGACCTACATACATGGGGCTCTACTTATCCTCTTGTGCTGGGCCCCACAAGTGTTAGGGGTGGCCTGCTTCAGAGTGATCTGAGAGCCCCAAGGGGAATACTGATGGAAAAGAGAAAATCCATCACTCATTGAGATGATCGGGAGAGCGTGGCTGAGTGCTTTTCCTAGTGTTCTGTGGATGTTCAAACGTATCAAAAAGCATAGACAGCAGTAAGAGAAATGTGAATGGGCTGTAAATGAGGGCACGGAGAATCCGCTGCATTATTGTATTAACATAATAGGCATTCTTGAAAAGAGGTGACTCTTTGGCCTTCAGATTAGTTTTGCATTAAAATTGAAGGAACCTTTGAAAATGCCTTGAAGGGTTTACGTCTAGGACTTCAGCCATAGCAACAAGGCCTTTGATAATAAGTTGCCCTTTGTTCCTCATTTCTCAAAACCAGAGGTTCGGAGGTGGGTGTGCAAATTGCCCTTAGCTATGTCTTCTTCCTTTGCTTTCTCTCCATGGATAAGTTTCTCAGACTCCAGAGTGAGGGGATGGACTCCAAGGGGTTAGGTTAGAGCCTTCATTCCACCAGAAGGAAAGCCCTTTTCTGTGGCTCTTCTGTTTTTCTAGAAAGCTGGTGGAGATGCCTGGCTCAAGACCCGCCCTCTTGCTGTGAGGTGAACGTGCCCTTGGCTGCGAGGCTGCACTGCCAAGGTTTATAGGGAGCTACGCCCTCGGCTGTTACGCGGCCCTCCCTGCAGGAAAACCTCCATCCCTCCCCATGATGGCACAACCCACGGTCTCTGTTTATTGTCTTGCCCAGAGTCCACGTCTCAGAACTTCCTGGAGGACTTGCACGCCTCAAACGATAAGGTGTCTCAACTGGAGAGAAAGGAGGGGCACCGGAGTCACCAGAGTCCATGCGGATGTGGTGACCTCGAAGTGACCTTGACTGCTGATTTCTGTTGACTTGAAGCTGCCTAGCTGGGCTCAGGGTCTGACGGTGTTGCCCAAATGAGGCGGGGGTAGAAATGCTCTAGCAAGCACTTTGGGGGAAGGCTAAGGGCTCATCTGAGAGGTCAGAGAGGTGGGACCCCTCCCGTAATGTCACGCACTGTAGTTATTCCCTACAGCCTAGGCTGGAAGGACCGATCTTCCCCAAAAGTCCGAGTTGGTGTTGGTCAAGCTACCCTCCATTAGTTCTTTCCCTGGAACCCAGATGGGTGCCATGCTGCCCGGCTCTCTCATCCAGCACTGGCCCACATCTCCCAGCTCCCAGGGCCAGCACTGGGCTTCCTGGGCGGGTCCCATCATACTATCCTCTCCTGCCATACCCTCAAAGACTAAGGTTTACACACACACACACACACACACACACACACACACACACGTGCGCGCTCGGGGAATTTACTGGTTGGCATTTTATTTCTCCAGAGTTCTATTTACTAATGGCAGGCAGTGGAAGAATGACCCTCACATTTCAGGGAACATTTTGTTCATTTAAACCCTGATCACTTGCTTCCTAACCTCCAGGTGAGAGAGGTGCTGGGTCACGTGGCAGGCCGCCCATGAGAGTTAGAGAAAAGCACCCCTCCCTGTGGGCAGGCACAGGCACTGCTGGGTGGAATTGAGGTTGGATTCTAGCCCTTACTTGCCCTTTGCCTGGACACCCTTGGGCTCTGAGCTCTCTCTCAACTGAACATGCTGCATGGGAGTGATTCTAATGGGAAGGGTCCTAGGCTAGGGAGGAGGGAAAATTTGTGGAGGCAGATGAAGACTTGTAGTTGCTCACAAGTCGTCTCATGCAGTGTCTGTCTCTTCCACCTGCTCTGCTGCCGGAGCTGGTGCTATAGGCTGGATGTGCCTCGCTGGCTCAGCCGGGGTAACTACTAGGAGTCCCTGCTAAGAGCCCGACACTCCCAGGAGTACTGACGCCCAGTGAGTGATGGCCTTTATACTGGACCATATTTTTAGAAACAACGATCTTATTTGATCCAGTGATGACATTGGGAAATAGGCAGGGCCAAAGATTAAACCCATTTTATAGATGAGAAAACTGAGACTCAAGAAAGTTGAAGTGGGGACTTCCCTGGTGGTCCAGTGACTAAGAATCCACACTCCCAATGCAGGGGGCCCAGGTTTAATTCCTGGTCAGGGAACTAGATCCCACGTGCATTCTGCAAGTAAAGATCCCGCTCATAGCTACAAAGATCCTGCATGCTGCAACTAAGACCCAGTGAAGCCTAAATAAATTAAATAAATAAATAAATAAATATTTTTTTTTAAAAGAAAGGTGAAGTGATGTGCACACAGCCACCCACCTAGAAAATGGCAACGTTGGAATCGTGTTCCTCCAGTTTTACTGGTTTGACAGCTCTGCCACGTTGCCTCTTACCAGACAGACTCACAAAGTCCAGTTTCATCTTAATTTTCCAGAAGGTTCAAATCTTTGAGTCCTTTGTGCCTCCAAACTATGGACTATTTGCCTCACAGAGTGTCTCATGTCCTACCAGCCATTTGACAGGATTCTCCTAACAACATGACACATCTGTTTAGCACTTAATGTTTTGGGGAGGCCTTTCCCAACAGTCTTGCGTGACTGGCAGGGTGGGCATTCTGTCCATTAGAGATGAGCAGATGGAGACCCGAAGAGGCTGTGTGAATTGCCGACTCGCATGCCTGGTTCAGAACCAGCATCCAGGTCTCCTCATTTTTAAGGCTGCAAGCTTTCAGCTTTGTCATGCTGCCTCTTCCCCAGAGGGCTTAGGAAGCATAAGCAGCTGCCTACAGGAAATATGCTTCACCTTCCTCACAGACACGGCGTTCCAGAACCAAACTCCATGGAAACGGAACGTAGAGGGTGTGTACGTGCATCTCCTCTAGACCCACTCCAGTTCTCATTAGAAGCTGATGAGCCACTGCATATTTTCATGGTGGGTCAATCCTAATCTGTATCCTCTTCAAAGCCAGAAAAATTGAATCACAGAATATCAGAAAAGAAAGGGAATGGCAGAGTCTTCTTTTAGTCAAATTCCTTAATTTTACAGATGAAGGAAAAGTTTTTGTTTTGTTTTGTTTTTCATATTTATGGAGGTATAATTTACAAAGTGGTAAGACATGTAGAGTTACAATGAGGTGATTTGAAACATGTGTGCTTTGTGAAAGGCTTCCCCCATCAAGTTAATTAGCACATCCATCACCTCACATATTTCTCACCTTCTGTGTGTGTGTGTTTGAGAACATTTAAATTCTACTCTCTTAGCAAATTTCAATTATACAAATATAATGTTATCAACTATAGTCACCCTGTTATACTGTAGATCCTCACTGTATTCACCTTGTAACTAAAGGTTTGTATACTTTTATCAAATTCTATTTATTTCTCCCACTCCCAGCCTCTAGCAACAACTTTCTTACTCTCTGTTTCTATGAGTTTGACCTTTTTAAAAGGTTTTTTTTTTTTTTAAAGATTCTACAAATAAGTGATACCATACAGTCTTTGTCTCTCTCTGTCTGGCTTATTTCACTTGGCATAATTCCCTCTAGCTTCATATATGTTGTTGCAAGTGATAGGATTTCCTTCTTTTTTTATTTTTTTAGCTCTTTATTGGAATATATTGCTTTATACTCTTGTACCAGCTTTTGAGGTACACCAAAGTGAATCACCTGTATTTATACATATATCCCCATATCCCCACCCTCCTGCGACTCCCTCCCACACTCCCTGTCCTGGCCTTCTAAGGTATCACCCATCATCGAGCTGATCTCCCTTTGTTATGCAGCAACTTCCCACTAGCTATCTATTTTACAGTTGGTAGTGTACATTTGTCTATGCTACTCTCTCACTTCATCCCAGCTACCCCTTCGCCCCCTGCCACCCCCCCAACCCTGTGTCCTCCAGTCCATTCTCTGCATCTGTATCCTTATTCTTGCCCTGTCACCAGGTTCATCAGTACCTTTTTTTTTCTTAGATTCCATATATATGAGTTAGCATACAGTATTTGTTTTTCTCTTTCTGGCTTACTTCATTCTGTATGACAGACTCTAGGTCTATCCACCTCATTACATATAGCTCAATTTCATTCCTTTTTATGGCTGAGTAATATTCCATTGTATATATGTGCCACAGCTGCTGCTGCTTTTTTTTTTTTTTTTGAACTTTTATTGAGATACAGTTAACATGCAATAAACTGTATATATGTAAAGTGTATAATTTGGTATCTCAATCTCCCAGTTCCCTCAACCCTCCCCGCTTTCCCCACTTGGTGTCCATATGTTTGTTCTCTACATCTGTGTCTATTTATGCCTTGCAGACTGGTTGATTTGTACCATTTTTCTATATTCTGCATATATATGATAATATATGATATTTTTCTCTTTCTGACTCACTTCACTCTGTGTGACAGTCTCTAGGTCCATGCATGTCTCTACAAATGTCCCAGTTTCATTGCTTTTTTATACCTGAGTAATATTCCATTGTATATATGTACCACATCTTTTTTTTTTTAAAGCTCTTTATTGGAATATATTTTCTGCACACTCTCATACCAGTTTTTGAGGTACACCAAAGTGAATCAGCTGTATTTATACATATATCCCCATATCCCCTCCCTCCTGTGACTCCCTCCCCCCCTCCCTGTCCTGGCCCTCTAAGGTATCTCCCATCATCAGGTTGATCTTTTTGTACCACATCTTTTTTATCCATTCATCTGTTGATGGGCATTTAAGTTGCTTCCATGTCCTGGCTATTGGAAATAGTGCTGCAGTGAACATTATGGTACATATTTCTTTTTGGATTATGGTGTTCTCTGTGTGTATGCCCAGGAGTGGGATTACTGGATCACGTGGTAGTTCTATTTTTAGTTTTTTAAGGAACCTCCAAACTGTTTTCCATAGTGGCTGTACCAACTTACACTCCCACCAACAGTGCAGGAGAGTTCCCTATCCTCCACACCCTCTCCAATATTTATTGTTTCTAGATTTTTTGAGATGGCCATTCTGACCAGTGTGAGGTGATACCTCATTGTGGCTTTGGCTTGCATTTCTCTGATGATTAGTGATGTTGAGCATCTTTTCATGTGTTTGTTGGCCATCTGTATGTCTTCTTTGGAGAAATGTCTATTTAGGTCTTCCGCCCATTTGTGGATTGGGTTATTAGCTTTTTTGGTATTCAGCTGTATGAGCTGCTTGTATATTTTGGAGATGAATCCTTTGTCCATTGCTTCGTTGGCAAGTATTTTCTCCCATTCTGAGGGTTATCTTCTTATTGTGTTTATGGTTTCTTTCAATGTGTAAAAGCTTTTAAGTTTCATTAGGTCCCATTTGTTTGTTCTTGATTTTATTTCCATGATTCTAGGAGGTGAGTCCAAAAGGATCTTGCTTTGATGGATGTCATAGAGTGTTCTGCCTATGTTTTCCTCTAGGAGTTTTATAGGGTCTGGCCTTACATGTAGGTCTTTAATCCATTTTGAGTTTATTTTTGCGTATGGTGTTAGGAAGTGTTCTAATATCATTCTTTTACATGTTGCTGTCCAACTTTCCCAGCACCACTTATTGAAGAGGCTGTCTTTTTTCCATTGTATATTCTTGCCTCCTTTGTCAAAGATAAGGTGCCCATATGTGCTTGGGTTTACCTCTGGGTTCTCTATTCTGTTCCATTGATCTTCCTTTCTATTTTTGTGCCAGTACCATACTGTCTTGATCACTGTAGCCTTGTAGTATAGTTTGAAGTCAGGAAGCCGAATTCCCCCAGCTCTGTCTTTCCTTCTCAAGATTGCTTTGGCTATTCGGGGTCTTTTGTGTTTCCATACAAATCGTAAGATTTCTTGTTCTAGTTCTGTGAAGAATGCCATTGATAATTTGATAGGGATTGCATTGAATCTGTAAATTGCTTTGGGTAGTACAGTCATTTTCACAATGTTGATTCTTCCAATCCAAGAACATGGTATGTCTCTCCATCTGTTTCTATCATCTTTGTTTTCTTTCATCAGTGTCTTATAGTTTTCTGTATACAGGTCTTTTGCCTCCTTAGGCAGGTTTATTCCTGGGTATTTTATTCTTTTTGTTGCAATGGTAAATGGGAGAGTTTCCTTAATTTCTCTTTCTGCTTTTTCGTTGTTAGTGTATAGGAATGCAAGAGCTTTCTGTGCATTAATTTTGTATCCTGCTACTTTACTAAATTTATCAATTAGAGCTAGCAGTTTTCTGGTAGAATCTTTAGGGTTTTCTATGTATAGTATCATGTCATCTGCAAAGAGTGACAGTTTTGCTTCCTTTCCAATTTGGATTCCTTTTATTTCATTCTCTTCTCTGATTGCTGTGGCTAACACTTCCAAAACTATGTTGAATAATAATGGTGAGAGTAGGCACCTTAGTCTTGTTCCTGTTCTTAGAGGGAATGCTTTCAGTTTTTCACCATTTAGAACAATGTTGGCTTTTGGTTTCTCATATATGGCTTTTATTATGTTGAGGTAATTTCCTTCTATGCCCATTTTCTGGAGCGTTTTTATCATAAATGGATGTTGAATTTTGTCAAAAGCTTTTTCTGCATCTATTGAGATTGTCGTATGATTTTTATCCTTTAATTTATTGGTATGATGTATTACATTGATAGATTTGCATATATTGAAGAATCCTTGCATTGCAGGGATAAACCCCACTTGATCATGGTGTATGATCTTTTTAATGTGCTATTGGAGTCTGTTAGCTAGTATTTTGTTGAGGAGTTTTGCATCTATATTCATCAGTGATATTGGCCTGTAATGTTTTTTTTTTGTGACATTTTTGCCTGGTTTTGGTATCCAGGTGATGGTGGCCTCATAGAATGAGTTTGGGAGTGTTCCTCCTTCTGCTATCTTTTGGAAGAGTTTGAGAAGGATAGGTGTTAGCTCTTCTCCAAATGTTTGATAGAATTCACCTGTGAATCCATCTGGCCCTGGGCTTTTGTTTGTTGGGAGATTTTTAATCACAGCCTCAATTTCCATACTTGTGATTGGTCTGTTCATAGTTTCTATTTCTTCCTGGTTCAGTCTTTGAAGATTGTACTTTTCTAAGAATTTATCCATTTCTTCCAGGTTATCCAATTTATTGGCATGTAGTTGCTTGTAGTAGTCTCTTATGATCTTTTGTATTTCTGCAGAGTCCGTTGTTACTTCTCCTTTTTCATGTCTAATTCTGTTGATTTGTGTCTTCTCCCTTTTTTCCTGATGTGTCTGGTAATGGTTTGTCAATTTTGTTTACCTTCTCAAAGAACCAGCTTTTAGTTTCATTGATCTTTGCTCTTGTTTCCTTCCTTTCTTTTTCATTTATTTCTGCTCTGATCTTTATGATTTCTTTCCTTCTGCTCACTTTGGCGTTGTTTTGTTCTTCTTTCTCTAATTTTTTTAGGTGTTAGGTTAGGTTGTTTATTTGATATTTTTCTTGTTTCTTGAGGTAGGACTGTATTGCTATAAATTTCCATCTTAGAACTGCTTTTGCTGTGTCCCACAGGTTTTGGGTTGTTGTGTTTTCATTGTCATTTGTTTCTAGGTATTTTTTGATTTCCTCTTTGATTTCTTTAGTGATTTCTTTGTTGTTTAATAGCATATTGTTTAGCCTCCTCCTTCTTTTTTGGGGCTGAATAATATTTCTTTTTATTTTTTACCACATTTTCTTGATCCATTCATGCCTCAGTGGACATTTATGTTGTTTTAATACCTTGACTATTGTGAATATTGCTGCCACGAACATGGAAGTACAGATATCTCTTGGAGATAACGGTTTCATTTCCCTGAGATATATACCCAGAAATGGGATTGCTGGGTCATATGGTAGTTCTATTTTTAATTTCTTGAGGAATGTTCATATGGTTTCCCATAGTGGCTGTACCAGTGTACACTCCCACCAACAGTGTACAAGGGTTCCCTTTTCTCCACACCCTAGCCAGCATTTATTTTCTTTCTGATAACAGGCATCCTAACAGGTGTGAAGTGATTGTGGTTTTTTTGATTTACATTTTCCTGATGGTTAATGTTGAGCACTTTCTCATGTACCTGTTGGCCACTTATAAGTCTTCTTCGGAAGAAAGTCTAATCAGATCCTATGCCCATTTTTAATTGGGTTATTTGGTTTTTTGCTGAGTTATATGAGTTATATGAGTTCTTTATATATTTAGGGTATTAGTCCCTTATCAGATATGTGGTTTGCAAATATTTTCTCCCATTCCATAGGTTGCATTTTTATTTTGTGATAGTTTCTTTTAGATATTCTCTGCTTATGAATTGAAAGAATTAAAATGTCCATACTACCCAAAGCAATCTACAGATTCAAGGTAATCTCTATTAAAATTCCAATGCACTTTTCACATAAATAGAAAAAAGTAATCCTAAAATCTATGGAAACACGAAAGACCCCAAATAGTCAAAGCAGTCCTAAGAAAAGCAAAGCAAAGCTGAAGGTATCACACTTCCTGATTTCAAGCTATATTACAAAGCTATAATAATCAAAACAGTGTGGTACTGGAATAAAACTGGTTACATAGAGCAGTGGAAGAGTATACAGGGCCTAGAAGTAAAACTGTATATATGGTCAATTAATTTTCAACAAAGGAGGCAAGAATATACAATGGGGAAATGTGGACAGCCATATGCAAAAGAATGAAATTCTACCCCTATCTTATACCATACACAAAAAATCAACCAAAAATGGATGAAAGATTTGGGATTGCCATATATACATTGCTAATAAGAAAAAAAATCAAATTGTACACTTTATATGCAGTTTATTGTTTGTCAATTATTTCTCAATAAAAGTTCTTAAAAGAAAAAAAGAACACCCTCCACCCCAACACACACAGAACTGAAATTGTAAAACTCTTGGGAAAAAACTCAGAGAAATTAAGCCTTGACATTGGTCTTGGCAATGATGTTTTGAATTTGACACCAAAAGCAAAGGCAACAAAAGCAAAAATAAACAAGTGGGACTACATCAAATTAAAAAACTTCTTCTCAGTACAGATAAGAGTTTGAGGCTACAATTGAGGCAGGTTAAATGACTTGCTTAAGGCCACCCGCCTAGTTATGGGTATAGGAAATATTTCACAGTCTCATGTTGAAATTGTTAGCTTGGTTTTCACCTATACAGATCCATCATTTGGAGATTGGGCCCTGGGAAAAGTGAATAGCTGTTGTCATTTGAGTACTCTGCTCTATTCTGAAGGAGACCAGGAGGGTGACAGGGTGAGGAACATGAAATAGAAGGTTGACGTCTTTTCTTTTTTTTATAAATTTATTTATTTATTGGCTGCATTAGGCCTTTATTGCTGCACATGGGCTTTCTCTAGTTGTGGCAAGTGGGGGCTACTCTTCATTGTGGTACGTGGGCTCCTCATTGTGGTGGCTTCTCTTGTTGTGGAGCATGGGCTCTAGGCATGTATAGGCTTCAGTAGTTGTGGCACATGGACTCAATAGTTGTGGCACATGGGCTTAGTTGCTCCGTGGTATGTGGGATCTTCCTGGAGCAGGGATTGAACCCATGTTCCCTGCATTGGCAGGCAGATTCTTAACTGCTGCATCACCTAGGAAGTCCCAGAAGGTTGGCATCTTATTGCCCGCTCTCAATTTGAAATCTCAGGCTCTTCACCTGATTCCTTATAACCTTGAAGAAAAACCTTTCTACTCTGCATTGACTTATGAGGACTCTCTTGATCCTGGACCTGGGCCCCACCCTCTGCAGATCCCCACTTTTCTCTGAGAGCAATTGCTCCCTTCAAACACACTTACTGAGCATGTATTTCTTTCTTTCTTTTTTTTAAAGACAGCTTATTTATTAATATGTTAAAGAAGTAAATTATAAATTAAAGATGACATTTTACATAATGGAAAAACAGTAAAAATGTTCCCATTCAAGTTAAGAACATATAAGGATACAGCTTATAAACATCGTCATGGAAATTTTAATCAATGCAGTGCTACAGGAAAAATAACTAAAAGGTATGAATACCAGAAAGGCAGAAACAAAAAAACTTTACGGAGTATAACATGTGTTAAGAGTCAAGAGAGTCACTAGAAAAATGTATAAAAGCAATAGAAGAGTTCAATAAGATGGTCACTTCTCAACTACATATACAAACATTCAAGGCCGAGCATGCATTTCATACCAGGCTCTGTGCTAGGCTGGTGATACCCAATAAGTAAGACAGACCTGGCTTCAGTCCTCAGTCCAGCAGAAGCAGAGGCTGCTTAAAATATTTAATCCTGGAATTAATTCCACAATTAATCCTGAGAATTGCTGGAATCAGCATTCCTACCTTGTTGGACTGTTAGGTGGCCTCACTCACCTATTCTGAATCCTGAGCTGCCTTTCCTAGCCACTGGGTCTGTACACTTTTCCCTGCTTGTTTTGTGATGCCCTCCTTAGACCCCAAAACTTGACTTACATGTATATACAAAGGTGACCATACCTCTGTGTTCTCCTGCCTGGCCTGAGCACCTGAATTGATCATTGTGCCAGATATTTGGGATAGGATGCTGAACACGTCAGAAGCAAACCCTGTTTTCAGGAAAGGATGCTGCCTCCTGGCCTCTACTCTCTGGTCAGTGCTATGTGTGTTTTCCCTGTTCACTTGGAACTGCTGAGCCTGAGCCTTGGCTCTCTTACACAGACTCACTCTCATATGTGTCTTGCCTTTGATCTCCTGTCACACTCTGCCCTTGACTTTGATGTTTGGGTACATGGTTACTGCACGTCTCCTTCCCGGATGAACCAACCCCAAGCTGTAACCTCTGACAGGACAACTTCCTGCCACCATGCCGACCAGCTTGGCCCACCTCCTAGTGCCTGGCCCACTTTATCTGAGGCAGCTGATAGCCTGGAGCTGACCCATCATCATAACAGGCCCTCAATAAATATTTATGAATTGAATCAACTCCAGAGTGATTCAGAAATTCCAGGTGCCTCTAAAAGAATCCAGAAGAGTTGGCTGTCGTCTAATGGTATATTCCAAGTTGAGAATACTTCTCTTTCATCCCTGTGCTTCTCTGTGTCCAGAAGTTTAAAAGAAAGCATAGAGAGTCCCACGACGGGTGTGCGTCAGGATGCGACCAGAGGCTACCCTCCACACAGGACTTTTATTCTAGGGCATAGTTGGCAGCCTCAAGCCCAGCCTTCTAGGGGGCCTGGCCAGCCCTGGATAGTGGAGGTACGGGAACCAGGTGCTGCCTGTTACTGGCTGATCTGGTGAGCCTTTTCTTCCCTCCACACTTTTCCATAACAGGTCTGCCCACACAGAAAGCAGAATCAAAGCCAGCCTGTGAGGTGCTTTGTTTTCCTGAATGCCTCTTTAGATTTTTGCATGGGCTGTTTCTCCAGATTAGAAACATTTGTTGGCATTCATGAACTTTCTTCATACCCACATGAGGTAGATGCAGACAACTTGCTTGGGTACCAAAGCTTAAATCCCTATAAAGCAAACATCGAGGTCCATTCTGGGGGGGCAGCCAGTGGCAATGATTTCTGCCATCAGGCTCAACTCAGGCTCTGTGTCACTAACTGGAGCACAGTCTGGTTTCCGCGGAAAGTGAGCGTAGACCTGTTCTCAAATTCTATGTGTCTTTTAATGATCTCACTCCCAGGATGAGAGAAAGATTTTGCTTTCTCTCTGGAAGAGTGGTTGAGCCTTGATATCCTGACAAGCAGCCCATAAGATGGCTCCAATGATCTGCATCTCTCAGTATTCTTACTCTAGGGTAATCCCCTCCCTTTGAATAAGGGCTGGACTTACTGACCTATTCTAAGAACAGAATAGAGCAAAAAGGATGGGATGTCACTTCTGAGATTAGGTTATAAAAGACTAATTTCTGGGGACTTCCCTGGTGGTCCAGTGGGTAAAACTCTGTGCTCCCAGTGCAGAGAGCCTGGGTTTGATCCCCAATTGATTTCTCATGCATGCTGCAACTAAGAGTTTGCATGCTGCAACTAAAAGTCTACATGCCACAACTAAGACCCCACGCAGCCAAAAAAAAAAAAAAAAAAAAAGGACTGTGGTTTCTGTGATTTGGAAATGTAGCCACATTTTCTTTTCCTCTCTTCTCCTCCCTCCTCTCCCTCCTCTCCTTTCCTCCTATCTTCCTCTCCCCTCTCCTCCCCTCCTCATCCCTTCTCTCCATCATCTCTTTCTCTTGCATCATTCACAATGGGGGAAGCAAACTGCATGCTGTGGGCAACTCTATGGAAATGCCCACGTGGTGTGGGGAGGAACTGAGACCCTCAACCCAACAGCTAAGAGGAACAGGAGTCTGCCAACTTCCCCACAAGAAAGCTCCGAAGTGGATCCTTCAGTCCCAGTTGCTTTGAAATGACTGCAACCCTTGCCGACAGCTTTACTGCAGGTTTATGAGAGGCCCTGAGCCAGCATCACTCAGCTGAACTGCTTCTGGATTCCTGACTCACAGAACTGTGAGATAATAAATGTTTGTTTTTATAAGCTGCCAAATTTTGGAGTAACTTGTATGCAGCTATAGATAAATAATATATATCCCCATGTAGGAGCTCCAAATGCATGGCTTTCATTTCTTCACTAGCAATTCGCTTATAACCTTTGTGTTATCTGCCTTCTGTCCCCACCAAGGCTGCTGCTGGCCCATCATGTTGTGCCAATTAAGAAAAGGGGCCCATTCCTCAAGATACTTTTCTCCCTTTGGCTGGAAAATTGTCATGAATATCCAGTCTGTGATGACTAGGAAGGGAGGGTGCCTTGCAGATGGACTGCCTTTGTGCAGTGCACAATCCACCTTGTTGCATGTAGCGCCCCTGACCTTACTCCTGCTGCAAATTCCCTTCCCAGTGTCGTCAGATCTGATGAGCTTTTCTTTGATCTCTCAGTTTCATGTGACATTATGAACCTCCCGCTCCTCTTTGCAACTTATGTTGGATTTAAGGAGACAGGATGGAGACGGAATAAGGATGCAAGTGGTATACTGCTAAAAAGACTGATTGGCTAGTCCAACAGCCCCAAGCCCCAGCACAGCTGTTCACCAAGCCAGACCTTCACGGTAATCTACCCCAGACATTGCTTGGGGGCTTCCTGCCCTCATTCTCAAGGTCATCTCTCGTTCCAGCTTCTTGTCTCCAATGATTTCTTGTTCTCTGCTCTGGCCTTGGGCCTTTCCCTTTATTGCTACCCTGCTGTTTGTGCCAGAAGGGAATTCATCCTTTGTTCCTTACTTTTTACCCAAACCTCCCCACTGGAATAAAGTTTGAGGAGACAGGAGAAGTGGTTTTTCATTACAGAATTGCAAACAATGGACTATGAGAACTCTCTATTTTTAGAAGTCCTGTGGTGATTCTACTCCTGCTGGTTCCCTGTTCTGTTCTCCCATCACTTCACCGATGCAGCCCTGTTTAACTTTCTCCTTCATGAGTTTGTCTCCTGCTGGCCTATGCCTCCAGTCACACCCACTGTCTGAGGGCTGGCAAAGGTACTATTCTGCGGGAAGGCAGTTTCCTCCCTAAGAGGAATTCTGTTACCAGGAAGTAAGTCAAGGCTTTTTTTCCACAGGCCCCAGTTAGTTCTTAAAGTGATCACAGATGGATCAAGTGGTAAAGGTCACCTCTCATGACTGACTCACAGTGGGGGGAGCAGTTTTAAGACAGTGAAGATTCTTTTCTAGAAGTCTCTTCTCTCTGGGACCATTTCTCTCCCTCTTCCTGGGCATTTCCCCCAGCATGCTACTGGCACGTTTTACCCTGCATTTCTGGGTTTCACCCATAGCTCAGAAACTGAATTCTGATTGGGTGGATTCTCCACTGTACCTCAAGCAGGCAGCCCTTTTACTTGGAAACTAACTACAATGGAATGGGTGCCTGGGTTGCTCTTCATGCAGGCCCAGTCTTGCTGTACATGACATTTTCTTTGACCAGCTTTGAAAAACCCAGTTTAGATGGTCACCACCTGTTGTTTCAGTTTTGCACGCAGTGCTAACTCATAGACTTTTTTGTTACGAAAACAATTTGGCTAGACTTTGCTGAACAATCTCTCTCTCTCTCTCACTCTCTCTGGCATTGCTACTTTCCAAAATTTACCAAATCATGTCACAAATGTTCTCCCTCTTTGCCTTTTGTGACACAAAGTTTTTTCTTCTTCTCCTCCCATCTCTCAGACCAACTGTCTCTCTTCCTTCTTCTGTTCCTCAAAGGTGAGCCCTTCTGGCCCCCTTTTCCCTCTTTCCCAGGAAAGCTCATCTACTCTTGGGGTTTGGGCTATTACTTTTAAAAGTTACTAGATATTTCCCTTATTTATTTATCCATATACTTATGTATATATATTTTTAAGTGTACAGTTTAGTGATATTAAGCATATTCATATTGTTGTACAACCATCACCACCAACCGTCTCCAGAGGTCTTTTCACCTTGTAAACCTGAAACTCTGTCCTCATCAAACGTTGACTTCTCATCCTCCCCTTCCCAGCCCCTGGCAACCACCATTTCACTTTCCCTCTCTAGAAAGGTGGCTATTCTGGGTACCTCATAGAAGTGGAATCATATGGTATTTGTCTTTTTGTGACTGGCTTATCTCACATAGCATAATGTTCTCAGGATTCATCCATGTTGTATATATCAGCTATTACTTTCACACGAGTGATTCCAAGTCTATAGCTCCAGTCCTCACCTCTCTTCTAAGATTTGCTTCTGCCCAGATCCCTTTGGGTTTCTTTAACGTGGAATCATTGGAATCACTGAGGTCACCTTAAAGACCACAAGGCTTACCTACCTTCCCGTCAAATCAGAGTTCCTACTTTCTATCAACAGAAATAAGTTTCCATAGTCTCTTTACATCTTGGGTCATTTCTTTTCCTTCGTTTCTCTCTCTACCTCAAGTTACTCTGCAGCTCATAAACTGTCTATAGCTCCTTATTGTCTATAAAATGAAGTCCAACATCTTTAGGCTTTGAATTAGTTGGGATCAGGCTCAGTTCCATGTGTCAGAAAACCCAAAATCACAATAGCTTAAAAATGAGATAGAAGTTTATTTACTCTCTCTCATGTGAATGAATTCTGGAGATAGGCAGCCCAGCACTGGTATACAAAGCTGTTAGGGATCCAGACACCTTCTCTATCATCATGACTTACGATGCAGCTGGAGATCCAGCCATCACACCTGCATCCAAGGCGACAGGATGGAGGAAGGGGTAAGGGGAAAGGGCACACGCCAGTTGTTCTCTAAGGATGTTTCCTAGAAAGAGTGCCATACCTTTTGCAATTATATCTCACTGGCCGGAACTTAGCCACGTGGTCACACATTGCTGCCTGGGAGTATGGAAAATAAAATCTTTGTTTGGGGGCCACCCAAATAAAGGTTGGGAGTTCTGTTACTAAGGAAGAAGGAAGACTAGATATTAGGAGGAATATTAGGCCTCACCTCTGCTTCAGAGTGCCCTCTCCACACGCTGGTATCAACACATCCCACTGGAATGGGGTTATTTGACACTTGCTATTACTCCCACTAGGCTGAGAACTCTTTAAGGCTGAGAATCTTGTCTGCTTCATTTTGGGGGTCTGGTATTTGGTGCAGCGCTTGGCAAGAAGGAGGGGCTCAACAGGTGTTTGATGAATAAACAGATATCACTGGCAAAAATATACAGCAGGGAGGGGCCAGGAAAGTGTCCCAAAACAGGGAAGAACCTGCTTTGGGGTAAATAATCCGCTCCTAGAAAAAAAACCCAATAATACTAACGAAAATAAATAATGTCCTACAGCATCATTGTGCATTTGTGATGACCTTATGAATTAGACAGGACATTTTTTCCTGTTGACAGAAGAAACAAGCTATTCGGTGAGGCTGAGACACTGCTTGAGGTCACATATCCAGTTAGTGCTGAGCAGGTCTTGAGCCTGCATCCCTTCACTCCTAGCTCAGTGATCTCTTCCCTAGAAGGGCGAGGCCAGAGCAGACTGCTGAATCACCTACCTCCAGTGCACCAGCTCCAAATTCCTTTTGCTTTGTAGATAAATGAAATACTGGAGGCCTGCTTCAGAACAAAGCAGCAACTCCGGGGGAGGCCCAGAGAGGAATTTCAGAGTGTGCCTTCTCCAGGCAGGGCCACCCTACCAGCCTGTCTGGCCTCTGTCAGTCGCCAGCCTAGTAAATTCATGGGAGGCCCCTGACCTGTAATCCGCAGCTGCCTGCACTTCAGTGAAAGTTTATCTTGGGGCCCATCCCACACCGTGTGCTATTAAAGTGCCATAAAGGTCTCATTTAATTGTTGATTGCCCCTAAACAGGAACACAAGGATGACATTAGAGCCAGGCCTTGCTCAGGGGGAATGATGTCTTATACGGCACAAGAGCGTAGGGCTGTTGACGTGCTTTCCTGTCTAGTTTCATCTTGGGCTCAGGTCAAGTTTTGCAAGATAGTGCATCACTAGCTGTGCCTTACACTGATTGAAAGCACTCTCAGCTTTTCGCTCACACGGTGGCTGGCTCTCCAAAGGTGGTTCTGGCACCAGCAGCATGAGTATCACCTGGAAATTGTTAGAAAGGCAAATTCCTGGACTCCCTCCAGGCTAACTAAATTAGCAGCCATCTGAATTTTAAGCTCTCCAGCTGATTCTAAGAAACACTGCTCTAGTAGGTGCCCAGGTGAACGTTGTACAGGGTTGGCGGCAAGAGCCAGGGAGCTCTCTGGGCTGAAGTGAGTCGCGGGCAGGCTGCTGAGGTGTGTCCTGGCCTGTTTGGGGTGTTGCCTTTGAAGAGGCACTAGGGCATCTGTTAAGTGCGTTTTGGTGCCTGGGAGGCGAAGGCTCATCCTGAAGGAGGAACCATGGCCAGCCAGGGGCAACAGGTAAGGGAACTGGTGGGACCCCACGGAGGAGGAAGGTGGGCAGCCAGTGGGGACAGGCAGGCCTGGGTAGGCACGCCAGAGCCTAACGTGCAGGCCAGGCCAGAGCAGGTGCAGGTCTCTTGGCCAGCTTTCTCTTGTGTTCTTGGGTACGGGCCAAAGATTCTAGGCTGCCTGGTTGTCAGTGAGTTATTGATTTCTGCCCTATTACTTGATAATACCTTTCAGGCTGCCTTGGGTGAACAAATACCATCAATGCGCAACTTGCTTTCTCCACATTTCACAGTATGCCCGGCACCTCCCACACTTCTCATCACCCATCTTCCTCCAGCTCCTTGCCATGGTGATGTGGGGTATCACCTCCCTCGGAAGGGGTGCAGTCAGATGTTATGCCGTGAATACTGTCAGCTTGATTGGGCTTTGGGGCTTTTGTTTCACGTCTCTACCTGCCAGTGCTTTGTTATTCCAGGGACAGGAAGACGAATGGGATATCAATATTACATGCAGTCTGGGATTGGCGAGCCTGAGTTGGATGTGTCATGTTAAAATCAATGAATCATCTTATGAGAAGTTATTGTTAAAAATCAATTGTCCCAGTGCTGTAATTAAATCCTGTAACTCCACGTTTACTAGCAGGCAGTGAACGTTCTAGCCTACATGTGTTACACATTGATGCTAAATAATGCACCCAGTCCTCACAGCCACATCACCATCACTGTCTGCACCTGTGAAGGTCATGGCTCACTTGGGAGGGGCCGGAAGGAATGCCGGGATCTTAGCAGTGAGGGTGGGGAGGAGGTAGGCACCCATTTGTGGAGTTGGAGTCTGAGGGAGGTGACCAAAACCTTACTGTGTCCACATCAGTAATTTGATTTGACAAATGATAAGGGTTTGCTAGTGTCCAAGTGTGGGACACGGACAGGGGAGTCCCTTGGTCTTGGGGAGAAGCAAGAGTAGACAGGCAGCCACTTGAAAGTCCATTGGGTTTGGAGCTGGGTGAGGCAAGGGCAAGGCTTCGTAGCAGGGACCAGCCAAAGGTGGGGGGGGGGGGGGGCTCCAGGCCTAGAAACAGGAGCTACCCAAGAACTTGGTGGTGACTGGATGGTCTGGAGAAGGTAAGTGGGCATGTGGGTGTCTGTTGCAACAGATGCGTGCCTGGAAGGGTGACGCCAGCACCCACGGCAGGTGGGTGAGAGGCTGTACACCTGCCAGGATTGGCTCCAGACCAGGAAAGGTGGGGGGGGGGAGGGTTGTGGGAGACGGGACTGTTGATGCCTGAGCCCCAGTTCCACTGCTGGGAAACAACCTGGGGTGAATGATCAGGTAGATTGTTTCCAAGAAGGTCATGGATTTTCCGAGCTTTAATTACAAGCCTACCTTCCACATGTGTGCCCTGCCCCTCCCTCCCTGGGGGAGGTTTCTGAAGAGAACGCAAAGGGTTGTAGAGGAAAGTACAGTGCTTTGGAATCAGGCCAACCAGGCTCTGAATCCTGGTTTTGCTCAGTGAATCTGGGTATTTCAAGGGAATTTCTCTTTATCCTGCTGAGCTTCAGTTTTCTCACCTCTCAAACGGGGTCCCTCATGTCTAACTCACAAATAGTGCAGCCGTCAGGGTGAAGGAGGTCAAGCATGTACTTCATCACGAAGGCTCCTACTCCCCACTCCCAGCCTGCATCCTGTACACAGGACGTGAGCCCTCTGTATTTTGCAAACCCAAGTGAGTAAACACACATTAGCCATCTGCGTCAGCTTTGCTGTAAACAGGGGCTTGGGGAGAGGGAGTCTGTCTATTTCTTTCACTTGGAAAGCCAGGGGCAATTTTCTTTCTTTCCTTTTCGTAAGAGAGAATCTATGCTGGATATTCTATCCTAGAGATCAAGTTCAGTCCTCTGGGCACGGAGTCACACAATATCCATCACAATTACAGGGAAGGCTGGGGTCTGGGCCTCACCCACAATGTTGCATGTTGGTGAGAATCAGGGTGGGGTATGGGCTCGGGCACACGGACAGGCCATCTGCTCTGTGCGACCACTTTGGAACAACCCAACACTTCATTCCCCTCTGTAGGAATGAATTTCTAAAATTCCTGCCTCATAGCCAGGGCATAAATTTGGATTATACCACTCAGACAGGTTGCTTGTTCTGTGTTCCACCCGTGCCCCTCTCCCCACTTGAGTCCGAGCTGTGTTTGCTGCTGTTAGCTGAAAAGGGGAGGTCCCTTGGCCTTTCAAAATGTCATCCAGCGGCAGGGCCACCTGGCATATCAGAGCCTTACAGCTGCATCTGATCTTCCCGGAGCGGGCAGCTGAGGCACCCCAGCGTCCTGGTGCCTGTGGGCGGGTGATCGACTTGCCCCAGCTATGCATTTGAGCCTTCAAAAAGGAAGAGTCACGTTACAAAGCTATAGATGCTCCTGAGGGCTGTGCATCAGGGCTACGTGATGTGTGTGTCATCCTGGCTCAAAACAAACTCTTGAGAGCCATTGGATTGCCAGCTATTTTTGCTACACAGATTGGTAAAAGGCACGTGGACATTTTTGGAAGATGTGGGGGAAAAATGGTAGGAGAGAATACAGGAGGCCTTTGGGGGGACGATTCTGGAGGAGGAGAAAAAAGAGGGGAGGAGGGGACAAAGGAGAGGGGAGAAGAGAGAAGGCTGGGGGAGGAGAGGCAGTCTGCAGCAGTTGAGTGATTCAGTTCTATCTGCATACAGTATGTCCCTACTGTATGCCAGGTACTGATGCCGGCACCTGCAGCCAAATGCTCACTGTTCTCTGCTGTCAGCAGCAAGGTGAGGTGTCCACAGGGGAATGTGTCACAGCGAACGTCCAGTGCTCTGGACACCTCCCTGAATGCAGCCAGGGAAGCATCTGCCCTGAAGGCCTTGGTTTCCATTCCTTTGGAAGACATTACCACAAGCTCTTCAGGAGCTAGGTTATGCTGCTGTTGTTTACTGCCCTGTCCCCAAGGTCTGGTGCAACACTTGGCACAAGGTAGATGCGTAGTAAATATCTATTGAATGAATAGGAATGAATATTTGATTGAATACTGTGGAAAATGACGCCAGAGACTGAGGAAGGACTTAAGTCCACATGTGGCTCACTATATGAGTGCCTCTTAAATTTTTTGAATATTGTATTGCTATCTTTGAAGATGGAGTAAGGGGTCTACAGCCAAGGAATACGGTGGCCTCTGTAAGCTGGAAAATGCAAAGAAATGGATTCTCCCCCTAGAGCCTCCAGAAGGAATGCAGCCTTGCTGACACCAAAAAAAAAAAAAAAAAAAAAAAGTTATATTACTCTCCCAAGAATTTTGTTTAAATGTCAATTCTGGGTCAGTAGGTCTGGGACAGGGCCTGAGACTCTGCATTTCTAACAAGCTGCCTAATGATGCCGATATTGCTGGTCCCTGGGCCACACTGAGCAGAGATCTTCATCTTTCCTAAAAGCTGGCCAGTCATCTACTGATCTGATCTAGCATCCCCCTGACCTCAGAAGTGAGTCCCACCTGGGCCTCACTGAGAGGTGGTTAGAAAGGCTAAAGTCTCCTTCACCAGAAAGTAGAAGATTATAGGTTAAAATTCAAAAAGAGCTTAGTTCCCAGCCTTATCTGCAACTTGCTGAGCTCTGTGGTCCAGTGACCCAGGACAAGGCTGAAAGAGAATGCAAGCATTTCCCCTCTTCCCACTGCTGCCCCGCTGGGACATCCCAGCGGTGGAGATTGTGTCCTGCAGCCTCACCGAGAACCCCTGGTGACCAAAGCCTTCCTAGACTCCAGGGAGGTGGTCACTAGGATCCCATGGGCATGTTAGGGGTCTTTGCTGTGTTCTAGGATCTTTGAGGCTCTCTTTCTAGCACAGACATTACTTCTGGAGATTTTGGACAGACTCAATTCTCCTCTGGAAGCCAGTCCAGCTATACACAACCACCATCACCTCGTTTCCACCAACATTTCACTGTCACCACTGCCCCTGCCGCTTCTGCTGCTGCCTCTCCATCACCAGCGCTGCAGCACCAACTCCGTCATCTCCACCACCTCTAGCTTGCACTTACATAGAGCTTTGGTAGTTTTCACGATGTTGTCATATCAGCCTACGTGGTAGGCACTGCTACCTCGATTTAAAAGAAGTATAAGGGCAAAAGAAACGAAACCCTGTGTCCGAGGTCTCAGCTAGTAAGTGGCAGGGTTGGGGACCAAATCAAGGTCATCTGATTCCAGAGCAAGTGTTATCACCCACTGTTCCAGTGTCTCCTCCAAGGGGCCTTACATCCCTCTTCTGCTCCAGGCTCATCAGTGGTTTTACCCTGGCAGGAGGGCCTAGCTCTGCGGAGCGGGGCATACTTATCCTCCCCTGGGCATGGTGCTTATCCAGCCGGAGAGGGAACTCAAATTTCCCTGAGTCAGGTAGCCAACCCCACTGGTGTGTGGCCATGTTTCTGTGCCAAAGCAGCAGGCTGAATGGTCGCTTCACTAAACTTTTAATTCAGTTGGGTGGGGGAAGCGGTCAGCAATGCCTCTGTCATTTCATGTCACGTCGCTTTGCTTGTAGAGCCAACCTTCGAAAGATATTTATGTGTATCTCAAAAAAAAAAAAAAAAGGCAACAAAAGCAACAACCCCCTTCACCCTGCTCCTATCCTGAGCCTGTGATGTGGGCAGGAAGATGCTCCGTTGTAAAACGCTGGTAATAATGCCTTACCTTGTTATGGCGATGTACACTTCCACCTAGCCCATAAGACTGTTTCATCTTACTCCTCCTTTTAAGGGAGGCAGGACAGGTATTATTGACTTCATTTTATAGATGGGAAAACGGAGGCTCAAAGAGGTTAACTGACTTGCTCAAGGTCACAGCTCTAGCTCCGCCATACAAATTGTCTGCCCCCAGTTCGGTGCTCTTTGGTCACCTGCCTCAGATGTACAACCAGCCGGGAACCTTCAGAAGTGGCATTCCATCCAAGCCCTTGCAGATTTATTACCAGTAGCTGCCATTCCTTATTTTATTACCCTCAAATGCAACTCTTTGGAAAAACATCTGAAAATGAACCCAAGGGCTCTGAGAGCTGAGTTGGCATCTGAATGAGAGCAGGACATGGAACACCCAGGGGAGGGGCAGGAATGCTTCTAGAGGGAAGGGCACAGGTACTAGCAATGAGCAGGTCCAAGGTCACGCCGAGAGATAGCCGCTGTGGGGAGCAGTAGGCAGGGGTGTGCCCCCTGGCTCAGGTCTGGAAGAGCCGGGGCAGGAGGCAGGTCAGGCCCAGAGTCTGGGTTTTCAGAACCCAGGCTCAGAATTCTGGAGAAGAACTGTCAAGGACTCATGTCTGGGAAAAAAGAAAAAAGAAAAAAGTGTCTATGCAAGAGACCAAGAATATCAAGAATGGAGACCGACACTAACTAGGGTTGCATAAAGCAGAGGCCATTTTTAGACTTCCTGTCCAAGACAGAACTGGGTTTAAGTGTTTAGGTTGGTCTGAATCCACGGCAGAAGGCAAGCATGGCAGTGGACCACAGTGAGAGTAGCAGGAGGTGGAGAGCAAGGAAGTCTCTGGCAATTTTTGCAGAGCTCTGTGTTTCCCAAGCTGACAGTCTGCAGAACACTGTTCCACAGGATGCTTCTGAGCGTGTGAAGAGAGAAGGGTCTGTGCTCAGTAAAGATGGAAGATACTGGATCAAAAGAAGCTACACAGGTTCCTTTATTGCAGGAGTCCTCAGCACCCTTAATATGCAAATATGCGCTGTGAATTTCCAGGTGAGAGCTATTAAAAGCAGTTTTCCAAACTTTTTTGAGCACCCGGCGCCTCCCCACCACCCGCACCTCCTTTTTTTTTTTTGCCTTGGCAAACATGTTAACATCTCCTGGAACACTGGGAAACAGTCCAACTCTAACGCAGCTGGGCCAATGGCCACACCTGCAACGCTTTCTGCTTTCATTCTGGGGCCCTGGCCTTCTCCCCCGTCATGAGTGTGCTGGAGGAAGAGGTGGTAAGGGTTAGAAACCTGAACAAAAGAGAATTGTGATTTTAAGATTAGCTCACCTTTTCATCTCTAATTCAGTATGTTTCCTTCCAGTCATTTTTTTCAATGCTTTTTAAAAACTTGGTTATCACAGTCTAACACATTTTAAACTCGTGGTTGGGGTCTTGTATACTGGAGCTGGCAGCCTGTCTCAATCAAAGTGCCGAACTATATTGAAATTCAGAGTAAAAGATCAACAAAGGCTGGGGACCCCAGCCTTTCTCTGCTTACCAGAATATAAGCTGCGCACCTTGCTCACCCAAGCGAGCAGGACCCAGAGGGGCAGAGTGGAGGAGGGGACAGTCAGTCCTTGTCATCTCTTTGGACCAGGCGTAGTCCCATCTATGACCACAGCGACCTGGGCTGGAACCAGCAACACTCCCTGATTTTTCTCTGCGGAATCTGTTCCCTGCTCTTCTTCCTGTTCTGGCCTCAGCCCCTCTGTGTTGGGAAGTCCTTAATGGTTATTGACGACTGCAATGATTCTCAAACGTGGATATCGATCAGAATTAACTGGAGGGCTTTTTAAAACGCAGAGCGCTGGGTCCCACCCCCAGAACTTCTGATGGGATAGACCTGGGATGGAACCTGAGCGTTTGCATGTCTTTAGGTTCCCATGCTTGTGGTCAGAGGACCACATTTGAAAACTATTAGTTTGTAGTTCCCAGATCTGAGTATCAGAATCAGCCGGGGAGCTTGGTTACACGGAGATAACACCTCAGCCCTACTGAATTGAGATTGCCAAGCGTCAAATATCTCCTCTGCTTCTCCCTGGCCTGGCCTCTGGTGGCCTGTTTCCCTCTCTCCTATGCCAGATAGGAATACTGGGATACCGGCTTCTCCATAGTGAACTTCCTCAGTTGCCTATCAGCACAGAAACCCATCATCTGCAGTGTGGCTAGGAAAGTTGACAAGGAGGATTTGTATTTGCCATTTGATTAGTTTTAAGAAGGTCCCTACCTGGATGTAATCTTTTTTTCTTTTTTCTTCTTTAGTAGAAGTAAAACTATCATTTGCATAGCACTTACAGTTTGTCAAGTGTTGATCTTCAACAATAATACTATATGATAAGAATCATAAGCCCCATTTTACACATGAAAATCTGTGGCTCAGAAGGTTTAAGAAACTGGCTAATGACTCCAAGTTCCATTATTTTCCTGTTATCCAGTGCTGAAGAGAAAGCTCTAGGAGGGTGTGTTTACACCCTGATTTGGAGGGTAACCTCCTCCCCTCTATCTGGGGGTAGATGTGAAGGCAGACCTAATAGCTCTGCCTGATCACTGTGGTGAGCCCATGGCATCAGGCTGCGCTTTATTTCAGGTAGTTTTTATACAAAGACATCTTGATAGGGCTCTTAAATCAGAACCTCAGACAGACTAGTCTTCAGAATTGAGACTAACTGAATAAATACAATGTGGATGTAATTAGATGTGCTAAACAATTGAATTGAACACAGCTTTCATTTTCACTTGCCATGTAAAATTTCATTGTATGAACATTATTCTTATTTTAAAACTGAGGAAACTAGATTCAATAAGACCAGATGACTTATCCAAGGTTACGGGGGTAGCAAGTGGCAGAACTAGAATTTGAAGTCTGTCTGACTTCAAAACCTGTGCTCTTGAAATCAAAATGATGAATAATAACAAGTGTTGGTGAGGATGTGGGAAAAATGAAACCCTTATACATTACTGAAGGGCATGAAAAATGGTACCACCTCTTTGGAAAGAAGCTTGGTAATTTCTTCTAAAGTTAAACAGACCCTTGTCATATGACCCAGCAGTCATTTAGCACTGCTAGATATTTACCCAATAGAAATGAAACATACATATACACAAAGACTTGTACTTGATAATTTTGTTCACAGTAATCCCAAACCAGAAACTACCAAAATATCCAAAAACAGTTTAAGTAAACTGTGGTATATCCACACAGGGGACTATTACTCTGCAATGAAAAAGAATACAATGAAAATAATAACATAGGTGAATTTTTAAAAATTGAAGAAATGAGAAATCAAAGATTGTATTCTCTATAATTACATTTATATGAAATTTTGGAAAAGGTAAAACAAATCTATAGTGGTACATGTGCAAGAGTTATGGTATAAAACCCTTTCTGGTTTTTAATCTCCATTTTATAGCTGAGAAAACGAGGCTCAGCAAGGTTAAATGGTTTGTCCAGGATACACAGCAAGTTACCCTTCTCTTCTTGATCTCAAGCTGTCCTGCTTGACCTCACTCTTTTTGCTAGCTCCTTCTTCCATTTGGAAGAGTGTCAGCTTACTTTGCTCAGAGCTGAAGCCTGGGCTTACTGCTTCCCTCTGCAAGTAACTCAACACCCTGTAAAGCTGGCATCACTTGGACTTTTCTGCCCCTGTTCTATATCTTTAATCTCACTTTATTTTCTTTCTCTCCCTGCCTCTACTGTTCTCTCTCCAATTACTTAATGCTCCTACTTGCTTCCTTCAAATCCTCTCTTCTTTGCTTCCTTCTATTTTCACTGTGTCTACACCCATATGTCACTGTTGGGGTGGCAGCTTTCTGCCAAGGTGTGATTTTCAAACAAACGTTTTCTTTGGTGAGAAATTAATTATCTGCCCCTCCTAAGGTTGACAGATTTAAGGTGGCAGGATGTCCAGTTAAATTTGAATTTCAGATGAACAATTAATATTTTTTTCAGTATAAGTATGTCCCAGATATTGCATAGGACACACTTATACTACAATATTATTTGTTGCTTATCTGAAATTAAAATTTAACCTAGTGTCCTGTGTGTTACCTGGCAATTCTAGCCCCTCTCGATATGCCATCATTTTGTTAAGAAGGGACGGGTTTTTGACAGAACCTCCAAGAACACAATTTCTCTGGGGAGCAAAATAAGACTGGCGCTTCAGGGTTTCTCCACCCATGTGTCTACCGCCCAAGCTCATCTTGTTTAAGCCTCCATCCCAAAGTGTCTACGGGGGTCTCCCATGCTCCCTGCTCTGTCCTTCACCTCCTTAGCTCTGCACGCCTTGCCTGTCTCCAACTTCCCCACTCACTGTTGTCCTTGCCCTGGTGTGGATCCACGTTCTCTAGCCTTCCCCTCCTTGTCTCTTTTCAATTCCAACTTGCCTTTGATCTGGATAGGTACCCTGCCCAATCTGGCAAGGCTTGGGACTCTATATGCCACGGTCAAAGCCACAGTACATTCAAAATATCAGTGCATTCCAGACCTCAACTAGGGTCACAGCAAGAACACTAACTAGGAGTCTTGGGCCTTCCATCCATCTCTACCCATTACATGTGAGTAACACGAGTAGACTCATTCATTGCCAGGGCTGAAACTGGGCAGGCCTCTGATTGACAAGGCTGTTTTCAAGTGGTTTCTGGGTAAAAGGACTTGGAAATATATCCTCAGTTGACAAAGGACAAAAGGGCCTATATTTAGTTCATGTCAATAAAATTTAGGTGATTGTTCCAGGAAAGAAACAAGGAAATCTCATATGAAGCTATTTTGCAATTCTTTCTATTCCCTTTTAGATTTTGTAGGCACAAAACACATATAAACCATTGGTCTGTGGAAAACTAAATAAGAAGCTCTCTGTGGGAGCAGTTGGTTGGTTTACGGTTACAATATTAAAAAAATTTTTTTTCAGACTTACTGAGGTATAATTGACAAAAAATTGCAAAATATTTGACGTGTACAATGTAGTGATTTGATGTACAGCTGCATTTTGAAAGGATTCCTCCCATGGTGTTAATGAGAACATCCATCACCTCACATAGTCATCTTTTTTTGGTGTCAGAACATTTCACTTCTGCTCACTTAGCAAATTTCAATTATGCAATAGTCTTATCAGCTATAGTTACCATCCTACACATTAGATCATTAGCCCTTTTTCATTTTATAGCTGAAAGTTTGTAACCTTTCGCCAACTTCTCCCAATTTCCCCCAGCCTCAGCACTTGGGGGAAATTTTTCTACTCTGTGTTGCTATAGTTTGACCTTAATTTAAAATTTTTTTTCTATACTCTCTGTATAAAGATACTATGCAGTATTTGTCTTTGTCTGGCTTATTTTACTTAGCATAAAAACCTCCAGTTTCATCCATGTTGTTGCAAATGACAGGATATTCTTTTCTTAAGGCTGAATAATATTCAGTGTGCATATATACCACATTTTCTTGATCCATTCATCCATCAGTGGGCATGTAAGGTGTTTGCATACTTTGGCTATTGGGAGTAATGTTGGAATGAACACAGGAGTACAGTTATCTCTTTGAGATAATGGTTTCATTTCCTTTTAGATATATATCCAGAAGTGGTACTGTTGGATCATATGGTAGTTCTATTTCTAATTTCTTGAAGAACCTCCATACTGTTTTCCATAGTGCAAACTGGCTGCACCAGTTTACATTCCCACCAAAAGTATACAAGGGTTCCCTTTTCTCCGTATTCTAGCCAGCACTTATCTGTTGTCTTCTTTTTTTTTTTAAGATTTTTCTTTTTAATGTGGACCATTTTGAAAGTCTTTATTGAATTTGTTACAATATTGCTTCTGTTTTATGTTTTGTTTTTTTGCCTGCAGGGCATGTGGGATCGTAACTCCCTGACCAGGGATTGAACCCGCATTCCCTGCATTGGAAGGCGAAGTCTTAACCACTGGACCACCAGGGAAGTCCCTCTGTTGTCTCTTTTTTTTTTTTAACTTTGACAAAGATTTTATATTTACTGAGCAGATTGGACTAGGTCTTGAGGGACATAGATAAATTGTTATGATCCATGCCCCTCCGGAGCCTTGTCTAGTTGGGGACTAGAATTTTTAAATGATATGTGAAGACTGAGTTCTGCGGACTCTTGAGGGTACAGGAAGGGCACTGGCATCCTACATGGAGGATCAGGAAGAGTTTCATGCCTGGGCTTGGTTATGAAAGTTGAGTAAGAGTTAGGGCACCTACTGCCGCCTCTGTTGTCTTTTTGATAACAGCCATCCTAACAGCTGTGAAGTGATATTTTGTAGTTTTCTAAAGTTTATTTTTAAAATTTTATTGGAGTATAGTTGATTTACAATGTTGTGTTACTTTCAGGTGTACAGCAAAGTGATTCAATTATACATATTCATACATTCATTCTTTTTCAGATTCTTTAGCCATATTGGTTATTACAGAATATTGAGTAGAATTCCCTGTGCTATACAGTAGGTCCTTATTGGTTATCTATTTTATATATAGTAGTGTGTGTATGTTAATCCCATTCTCCTAATATATCCTCCCCCACCACGTTTTCCCTTTGATAACCATAGGTTTGTGTTTGAAATCTGTGAGGCTATTTCTATTTCGTAAGTAAGTTCATTTGCATCACTTTTAAAAATCAGATTCCACATATGAGTGATATTATATGATATTTGTCTTTCTCTGTCTGATTTATTAGTATGATATCTCTAGGTTCATCTATGTTGCTGCAAGTGGCATTATTTCATTCTTTTTCATGGCCGAGTAATATTCAACTGTATATGTATACCACATCTTCTTTATCCATTCATCTGTCAATGGACATTTAGGCTGCTTCCACGTCTTGGCTATTGTAAATAGTGCTGCAATGAACATTGGGGTGCATGTATCTTTTTGAATTATGGTTTTCTCTGGATGAATGCCCAGGAGTAGGATTGCAGGATCATATGGTAGCTCTATTATTAGTTTTTTAAGGAACCTCCATACTGTTCTCCATAGTGGTTGTACCACTTTACATTCACACCAACAGTGTAGCAGGGTTCCCTTTTCTCCATACCCTTTCCAGCATTTGATTTTTGTAGACAGCTATTCTGACCAGTGTGAGGTGATACCTCACTGTAGTATTTATTTGCATTATCTCTGATAATTAGTGAAGCTAAGCATGTTTTTATGTGCTTTTTGGCCATCTGTATGTCTTCTTTGGAGAAATGTCTATTTAGGTCTGTCCACTTTTTGATTGTGTTTGTTTTTTTTTTTTGACAAAGAGCTGCATGAGATATTTGTATATTTTGGAGATTAATCCCTTGTCGGTTGCTTTGTTTGTGAATATTTTATCCCATTTTGTGGGTTATCTTTGTTTTATTTATGGTTTCCTTTGCTGTGCAAAAATGTTTTAAGTTTAATTAGGTACCATTTATTTATTTTTGTTTTTATTCTCAGTCGGGGAGGTGGATCAAAAAAGATATTTCTATGATTTGTGTCAAAGAGTGTTCTACCTATGTTTTCCTCTAAGAGTTTTATAGTGCCCTACCTTATATTTAGGTCTTTGATCCATTTTGAGTTTATTTTTGTGTATGGTGTTATAGAATGTTCTAATTTCATTCTTTTACAAATAGCTGTCCAGTTTTCCCAGCACCACTTATTGAAGAGACTGTCTTTTCTCTATTGTATATTCTTGCCTCCTTTGTCATAGATTAATTGACCATAAGTACATGGGTTAAATTTTGGGCTTTCTACCCTGTTCCATTGAGCTATATTTCTGTTTTTGTGCTAGTACCATACTATTTTGATTACTGTAGGTCTGTAGTATTGTCTAAAGTCAGGGAGCCTGATTCCTCCAGCTCTGTTTTTCTTTCTCAGGATTGCTTTGGCTATTTGGGGTCTTTTGTGTTTCCATACAAATTAAAAATTTTTTTGTTATAGTTCTGTGAAAAAGTGCTCTTGGTGACTTGATAGGGATTGCATTGAGTCTGTGGATTGCCTTGGGTGGTATAGTCATTTTGGCAATAGTGATTCTTTCAATCCAAGAATGGTATATCTTTCCATCTGTTTGTGTCATCTTTGATTTCTTTCATCAGTGTCTTATAATTTTCAGAGTACAAATCTTTTGCTTCCTTAGGTAGGTTTATTCCTAGGTATTCTTTTTGATGTGATGATAAATGGGATTGTTTCCTTAATTTCTCTTTCTGACCTTTTGTTGTTAGTATATAGGAATGCAAGAGATTTCTGTGTATTAATTTCATATCCTGCAACTTTGCCAAAATCATTGATGAGCTCTAGTAGTTTTCTGGTAGCATCTTTAGGATTGTATATATATAGTATCATGTCATCTGTAAGCAGTGACAGTTTTACTTCTTCCTTTCTAATTTGGATTCCTTTTATTTTTCTTCTCTGATTGCCATGGCTATGACTTCCAAAACTATGTTGAATAACTGGTATCAGTGGACATCCTTGTCTTGTACCTGATCTTAGACGGAATGCTTTCAGGTTTTCACCATTGAGAATGATGTTAGCTGTGGGTTTGTTATATGTGGACTTTATTATGTTGAGGTGAGTTCCCTCTATGCCCACTTTTCTGGAGAGGTTTTTTTTTTATTATTATAAATTGGTGTTGAATTTTGTCAAAAGCTTTTTCTGCATCTATTGAGATGATCATATGGTTTTTATTCTTCAGTTTGTTAATGTTGTATATCACACTGATTGATTTGTGGATACTGAAGTATGCTTGCATCCCTGGGATAAATCCCACTTGACCATGGTGTATGATCCTTTAAATGTATTGTTGGATTTGGTTTGCTAGTATTTTGTTGAGGATTTTTGCATCTATGTTCATCAGTGATATTGGCCTGTAATTTCTTTCTTTCTTTCTTTCTTTTTTCTTTTTCTTTTTTTTTTTTTTTTTTTGTAGTATCATTGTCTGGTTTTGGTATCAGAGTGGTGGTGACCTCGTAGAATGAGCTTGGGAGTGTTCCTTCCTCTGCAATTTTTGTGAAGAGTTTCAGAAGGATAAATGTTAACTTCTCTAAATGCTAGATGGAATTCACCTGTGAAGCTATCTGGTCTTGGACTTTTGTCTGTTGGAAGTTTTTAAATCACCACTTCAATTTTGGTACTTGTGATTTGTCTGTTCATATTTTCTATTTCTTCCTGGTTCAGTCTTGGAAGGTTGTACCTTTCTAAGAATTTGTCTTTTTTCTAGGTTGTCCATTTCATTGGCATATGGTTGTTTGTAGTAGTCTTTTATGGCCCTTTGTATTTCTGTGGTGTCTGTTGTAACTTCTTCTTTTTCATTTCTAACTTTATTGATTTGAGCCCACTCCCTTTTTTTCTTGATGAGTCTAGCTAAACATTTATCAATTTTGTTTTTCTCAAAGAACCAGCTTTTAGTTTCATTGATCTTTGCTATTGTTTTCTTCATCTCTATTTCATTTATTTCTGCTCTGATCTTTATGATTTCTTTCCTTCTACTAACTTTGGGTTTTGTTTGTTGCTTTAGTGTAAGGTTAAGTTGTTTATTTGAGATTTCTCTTGTTTCCTGAAGTAAGATTGTATTGCTATAAACTTTTCTCTTAGAATGGCTTTTGATGCATCCCATAGGTTTTGGATTGTCAGGTTTTCATTGTCATTTGTCTCTAGGTATTTTTTGATTTCCTCTTTGATTTCTTCAGTGATCCCCTAGTTGTTTATTAACATATTGTTTCACCTCTGTGTGTTTGTGTTTTTTACAGTTTTTTTCCTGTAATTTCTAATCTCACAGCATTGTTGTCAGAAAAAATACTTGATATCATTTCAATTTTTGTAAATTTATCGAGGCTTGATTTGTGGCCCAAGATGTGATCTATCCTGGATAATATTCCCTGTGTACTTGAGAAGAAAGTGTATCTACTGGTTTCAGATGGAATATTCTATAAATGTCAATTAAGTTCATCTGATCTAATGTGTCATTTAACGCCTGTGTTTCCTTATTGATTTTTTGTCTGGGTTATCTGTCCCTTGATATAAGTGTGTTGAAGTCCCCCACTCTTATTGTGTTACTGTTGATTTCTTCTTCTTTTTTTTTTAAAGTATTTATTTATTTGGCTGCATCAGGTCTTTGTTGTAGCATGCGGGCTCTTCTTCATTGTGGCACACAGGCTTCTCTCTAGTTGTGGTGCACGGGCTCCAGAGCACACAGCCTTGGTGGTTGCTTTGCACAGGCTTTCTAGTTGTGGCACACAGGCTTAGTTGTCCTGCAGCATGTGGGATCTTAGTTCCCTGACCATCAAACCTGCATCCCCTGCATTGGAAGGCAGATTCTTAACCACTGGACAACCAGGGAAGTCCCTTGATTTCACCTTTTATGGCTCTTAGCATTTGCCTTATATACTGAGGAGTTCCTATGTTGGGTGTATAAATATTTACAATTGTTATGTCTTCTTCTTGGTTTGATCCCCTGATTGTTATGTAGTGTCCTGCTTTGTTTCTTGTAACATTCTTTGCTTTAAAGTCTATTTTGTCTAATATAAGTATTGCCACTCCAGCTTTCTTTTGATTTCCATTTGCATGGAATACCTTTTTCCATCCCCTCACTTTCAGTCTGAATGTATCCCTAGATCTAAAGTGGTTCTCTTGTTGACAGCATATATATGTGTCTTGTTTTTGTATCCATTCAGCCAGTCTGTCTTTTGGTTGAAGCATTTAATCCATTTACATTTAAGGTAATTATCAATATGTATTTTTGTTGTTGTTTTTTATGTATGTATGTATGTATTGGCAGCATTGGGTCTTTGTTGCTGTGTGTGGGCTTTCTCTACTTGTGGTGAGTGGGGGCTACTCTTTGTTGTGCACAGGCTTCTCATTATGGTGGCTTCTCTTGTTGTGGAGCATGGGCTCTAGGAGCATGGACTTCAGTAGTTGTGGTGCATGGGCTCAGTAGCTGTGGCTCTCGGGCTCTATAGTATAGGCTAAGTAGCTGTGGTGCACCATCTTAGTTGCTCCTCAGCATGTGGGATCTTCCCAGGTCAGGGGTTGAACCCATGTACCCTACATTAGCAGGTGGATTCTTAACCACTGCGCCACCAGGGAAGTCCCTATTTGTCTGTTTTTTATGTGTGTGCCACACCACGTGGCTTGTGAGATTTGAGTTCGCTGACCAGGGATTGAACCCAGGGCCTGGCAGTGAAAGTGCTGAGTCCTAACCACTGGACCACCAGGGACTTCCTGATATATGTTTTTATTGCCATTTTGTTAATTGTTTTGAATTTGTTTTTGCAGGTCTTTTATCTTCCCTTCCTCTTTTGTTCTCTTGTGATTTGATGACTATCTTTAGTGTTGTGTTTGGATTGCTTTTTCTTTGTTGTGTGATAGTTTGAATTTTTTTGATTTGTGCTTTCCTGAGGACTAGTGAAGTTGAATACCTTTTCATGTACCTGTCAGCCATTTGTATGCCTTTTTTGGAAAAATGTCTAATTAGATCCTTTGCCCATTTGAAAAAAAATGGGTTATTTGTTTTTTTCGCTATTGTGTTATGTAAGTTCCTTGAGTATTTTGGATGTTAACCCCTTATCAGATACATGGTTTGCAAGTGTTTTCTTCCATTCCATAGCTTGCCCTTTCATTTTGTTGATGGTTTTCTTTGTGTGCAGGAGCTTTATAGCTTGATATAAAAGTCTACTTATTTCTTTTGTTTTTGTTGCCTTTGCTTTTGGTGTCAAATAAAAACAAAATCATTGCTAAGGTCAATGTCAGAGGGCTCACCCACTATATTTTCTCCTAGGAGTTTTATGGTTTCAGGGCTTATGTTCAAGTCTTTCATCCATTTTCAGTTGATTCTTTTTCATTCTTTTGCATGTGGCTATCCAGTTTTCCCAATACTATTTTTTAAAGAGACTATCCTTTCCCCACTGTATATTCTTGCTCCTTTGTCATAAATTAATTGACCATATATGCATGAGTTTATATCTGGGCTCTCTATTCTGTTTCATTGATTTGTGTCTGTTTTTTATGTCAGTATCACACTGTTTTGATTACTATAGCTTTGTAATATAGTTTGAAATCAGGAAGTATGGATGCCTCAAGCTTTGTTCTTGTTTCTCAATATTACTTTGACTATTTGGGGGTATTTTGTATTTCCATAAAAAATTTAGGATTTTTTTCTATTTCTATGAAAAATGCCACTGAATTTTGATAGGGATTGCATTGAATCTGGAGATTGCTTTGGATAGTATGGACATTTAAAAATATTAATTCTTCTAATCTCTGGCATGGAATATCTTTCCATTTTTTTGTATTGTCTTTATTTCATCAATGTCTTACAATTTTCAGTGTACAGATGTTTTACTACCTTGGTTAAATTCTTTGCTAAGTATTTTTTGATGCTATTGTAAATAAAATTTTCTTCTTAATTTCTCTTTCTGATGGTTCATTGTTGGCATATAGAAATGCAACTGATTTTTTAATATTGATTTTGTATCCTGCAACTGTACTGAATTTGTTTATGAATTCTAACAGGTTTTTGGTGGAGTCTTTAGGGTTTTGTACATATAATATCACATCATTTGCAAAAAAAGACAATTTTACTTCTTTTAAAGTTGGAGGATTTTTATTTCTTTTTCTTGCCTAATTGTTCTGACTGGGACTTCCAAAACTATGTTGAATAAAAGTGGTGAGCGTGGACATCCTTGTCTTGTTCCTTATCTTAGAGGAAAAGCCTTTAGCTTTTCACCAGTGAGTCTGATGTTAGCTGTGGGCTTGTCATATGTGGCATTTACAATTTTTATGTATGTTCCATCTATACCCAGGTTGAGAGTTTTTTATCATGAAATGATGGTTAATTTTGTCAAATACTTTTTTTGCATCTATTGAAATGATCATATGAGTTTTATCCTTCATTTTATTAATGTGGTGTGTCACGTTGCTTTTGTGGTTGTTTGCATCACTGGAATAAATTCCATTTGATGATGGTGTATGATCATTTAAATTTATTATTGAATTCAGCTTACTAATACTTTGTTGAGGATTTTTCCATCTATGTTCATCAGGGATGTTGGCCTGTAATTTTTCCTCTAGTGTCCTTGTCTGTCTTTGGTATCATGGTGATGCTGGCCTCATGAGTTTGGAAGTGTCCTCTCCTTTTCTATTTTTTGGAAGAGTTTCAAAAGGATTGGTAGTAGTTTTTTTCTTTTTTTTTTTTTAGGAGATTTTATTGAGGTATAGTTGACATACAATAAACTGCATATATTTAAAGTGTACAATTTGATATTTTTTTCTTATTGGTAATGTATATATGGCAATCCTAATCTCCCAATTCATCCCACCGCAACCCCCCTCCACCCCCCGCCACTTTGCCCACTTGGTGTCCATATGTTTGTTTTCTTTTTTAAAATATTTTTATTTATTTATTTATTTATTTATTTATTTATTTATTTATTTTATTGGCTGTGTGGGGTCTTTTTTGCTGTGCACAGACTTTCTTTTAGTTGCAGTGAGTGGGGGCTACTCTTTGTTGTGGTGCATGGGCTCCTCATTGCCATGGCTTCTCTTGTTGCGGAGCATAGGCTCTAGGCGCGTGGGCTTCAGTAGTTGCAGCACATGGGCTCAATAGTTGTGGTTCACGGGCTATAAAGTGCAGGCTCAATAGTTGTGGTGCATGGGCTTAGTTGCTCTGCAGCATGTGGGATCTTCCTGGAGCAGGGATCGAACCTGTGTCCCCCGCATTGGCACGCAGGTTCTTAACCACTGCACCACCTAGGAAGCTCCATATGTTTGTTTTCTACATCTGTCTCTATTTCTGGTGGTAGTTCTTTTTTACATGTTTGTTGAATTCACCTGTGATGTCATCTGGTCCTGGACTTTTGTTTGTTGGAAGGTTTTTGATTACTGATTCAGTCTCCTCTAAACTAGTAATCAGTCTTTTCAGATTTTCTATTTCTTTATATTCAGGCTTGGTAGGTTTAATGTTTCTAGAAATGTTTCTAGATTGTCTAATTTGTTGGCATGTCTGTGTTCATAGTAGTCTTATGGTCCTTTATATTTCTGTGGTATGGCTACGGCATTTTAGAGGGGACAAAGCATTGGATTTATTTTGGGCATGGAATCAATCAATCAGTCCATCAATAGAGCACCACTTCCCCATGAGAACAGCAGTAAAAAAAACTATTCTCTCAGAGACATTAAGGAAGACACACAAAATGATTAGCAAACAGGACATCATATGCAGTATAATTAAGCTGTTCATGTGTAGGCAAGAATTCAGAGGCTTGAAAGGGAGTAATGGTCCTGGTAGGGAGAAGTCAGAGAAGGAATCAAGGAGAAGGTGCTACATGAAGTTGCATCTGAATGGCTGAAAAATGTTGAGTTCCAGGGAATGGAGAAGATGCCTTCTTCCAGGAGCCCCTCCTCAGTGTGGGAGGCACTTAGAAGGAGGCCAGAGTAGGCGACAGCTTTGCCGTTGTTCCTGGCTTGGGCCCCCACTAGATTTCTTGGTGGTGCCTGGGGAGGGGCATGGTAGTACCTCTCTCCATGGCGGTGCCTTCTAGCTCAGTGTGGAGAAGTTTCCAGGGGTCCCTGTCTTTTGGTTCCCTAGCACAGATAACAAGGAAAACAAAAGCTGCCCCCTGCTGGATGGGGGCTCAGCCTAAACTAAATTTAGAGCTCAGTAAAGGAATAAACTTGGACATGATATTGCACCAAAATCACACTTGGTTACCAAGGGCAGCTGTGCAGCCTCCCGGGCCTCCACTGTAGATGCCACAGCACATTATACTGTTCACTTGCCCTGTGGGCAGAGTGTGTGATTTAGAGTAGAGCCAGGGAAAGAGGCAGTGTGGTTTAGTGGGAAGAGCAGACGTTGTTGTTTTTTTAAAAAAGTATACTTTATTGAGGTATAACATATGGTATAATGCACCCATTTTCCATGTACAATTTAATGAGCTTTGACAAATATAACCCCACCTCAATCAAGATATAAAGCAGTCCCATCACCTGGAGTTCCCTCCCTCATCCCCTTTTGCATTCACTGCCCCTGCCCCAACCCCAGCCCAGGGGGTGCACTTTTTTTCCCCCAGAGAGTCCACTTATCTGCTTTCTGTCATTATAGACCTGTTTTAACTTTTTCTAGAATTTCATATAAATGAAATCACAGAGTATATTCTCCTACATATTTGACATCTTTATGTTTTTGAGGTCCATCCATGTTATGAGGATTGGTAGTTCATTCTTTTTCATTGCTAAGTAGTATTCCATTGTATGAATATACTGCAATTTGTTTATCCCACTCTCCTGTTGTTGGACAGTAGGCCAGTTTCCAGTGTTGGACTATTCTGAGCAAAACTAAAACTGCTATCAACATTTTTATACAACTTTTTGTGTAGTTGTATGTTTCTTTGGGGGGCAAATACAGGAATATATTACTGGGCCATGTGATAAGGGTACATTTAACCTTAGGAGAAACTGTCAAATTATTTTCCAAGATGGTTGTACAATTTTTCATGCCCATCAGCAGCGTATGGGGAATACCAGTTCTTCCACATCCTCACCAACACTTGTTGTTAGTGTTTAAAATTTCAACAGCACAGGTTTTGAGTCAGAGACATAGTTCAAATTCTAGTTCTATTACTTACTAACCTCATAACTGTGGATGAGTTATCTGTTCTGAGTCCAGCTTCCAGTCTCATTTTAAAAATGAGAATCATAATACCTTCTTCATGAAGTTGTTGTAAGGATAAAATGTTAAAAGGAAAAGCACCTGGCCTTGACCACATGATTTATGTAAAACTTGGGAACCAGGAAAAGAAGAAAGATACAAGTTGGGAGGCAGGAAGAGTTAGACACTTTAATAAAAGAATAGGCTTAAAGTTGAAAAAGGAGTGAACACAGAATTTCAAGTTTGAACCTAAGAGTAGCTTAGGTAACTATCAGGAATGCAAAGATAGAAACATAATAACTTGCTGACACAGTCTAGCTCACAAACCAACCACACAGTTACTTCCTAAAACCACACAGTAATTGTTCTCAGTTTTTTAAATTCTTTTTTTTTCTTAAATTTTTTTTCTATTTTTATTCTCAATTTTTAATGTGCACCTGAACCATTCCAGGTGGAGGTGAGGCAGTGGGGTGATAGATTAATGCAAGGAAAAAAATTAGCTAGAAAGTTTGTTGACATACAACTGACTATCTATATGCTTCCCTGGAAATTCTAATTCTCGAGATCTGGGGTGGGGCCCAGTAATCTGCGTTTTTTACAAGCTGTCCAGATGATTCTGATATCAGTGGAACTTGTACTATACTTGAGCATGTTCTCAAGAATGCTGTGGAAGGTATCTAATCATGCCATGCCTCTACTTAAGACAAATTCTCCCTTCTGCCTCTAAGATACTGTCAAATGCATCCTGGATGAAGTCCAACTCCTTAGCATGGTTTCCAAGTTTATTCACAATTTCCCAGGCTCAAGCACTAAGGAGGATAACACTAGGAGACACTGTGTCTCATCCGGGAAGAAAACAAATCTCCTATTCTCTTTTCAGAAAACACTGCCCAGTGTTAATGTGAGCAGGGCACATCTTAGATCCCTAATAGAAACCAATTTCACTGCCTGTCTCTGCTGATCAGCTATGAATATTTCCACGTTCCCCAGACAGTTTGCCACTTATCACATAATTCTGTGTGGATGCTTTTTCTTTCTTTCACTGAAATCCTATCCTTCTTCCATAACTTGCTCAAAGGTTCCATTACCTCTACTCTGAAATCTTCTTGAATTTCTCCTCATTCTGTCTCATAAGGGTCTTTGTATGTACCTTTCCTCAACGTTCACTACATGTGTTTTCTTGTCCGTTTCTCCATCTAGCACAGTAATTCTTAATTGTTCACATCCACCACCAAGGACAGATAACACAACACCACCCCTCAGGGGACACGCCATGCTCAGGCCCCATTAGGCAGGAGTCCAGAGACCAGCTTTATCTTCAGACCATTCTCTCTCCTAGGAAATCAAGTTGGGTTGCGAGAGTGTTAGGATGATGGGTTGTAGTGATAACTGTGATACTTGGATAAGTTTCTCCCTGGGACACAATACATTTTACTTGAGGACTCGTCCCCAAAGAGAACTACGTAGGATGATCCCTTGGGACGTGGAAGAAAATATTACATTTTCTACTTATTTGCCATTTTAACCTAACAATAAAGAAGCTGGCCTTCCTAATATTTTATTTGTGGATTGACCCTGGCATTCTCCTGCAAGTATCACGTGTATGAGTGGTTGCCCAGGGTGGCAGTGCAAACCCAGCACAAAGGGGTTGAAAGTGGTCCTTTACTCAATTGTCTACTTTCAATGTGCTGTGATGACTGTCCTCCCAGGTCATAGAGCTAGAAAGTAATAGAACCAGAGTTGAAATCTGTCTGACAAGCTGTCAGAAAAATTAAAGCAACAAGAAAAATGGCAGAGCTGACAGCTCTGAGAGTAAGGGCTTTTCAAAGCCACATTGCTAAAGAAAAACAACAAAAATCTAAGCAGATCTGACAAATAGACCAAAAAAACCCCTCAAACCAAAACCAAAACCCAAAAAACATGGACATTGAAATTATCAAGAAGTCTATATTGAATATGAATTTATAAGCACCTCTTCCTAGTAATAATAAACCCCTCCCTACATGCACTGTGGTACATTCAGATTTAAGCTAATGAAATGAAGCCGTATAGATTGGCAAGACATTTAAAAACTAAGCATTCGGTAACGTGTCAGCAAACCACTGCATTTTTTAAAAGCAATGTTTGAAATCATAGAGTTTTGAATTCAACACCTCACAAAATTTACTAAAATTACTGATAAATGTTTAGAGGTTTTTTTTTTTTTTCCTTTTTTTAGTTTTCTTACTAGCACAGGCAAAGAGCCACATGCCATAATGACTAAAATAAAACAAAGGAAACCACACAGTGCAAAAAGAATAGGTACATGCTTGTCTGTGCCCACTGTTGGAAGATGCATAGAAAATATTGCCAAGTGTTAGAACAAATTATGAAACGTTGGGCATCTGGATAAAATATAGATAAAAATCCCAATATATATTAGCCTATGATGTTTGTTGAATCGTTTCAGTTATGAAATATATGTACAGTTCTTTCTCTTTCTGTGTGTACCATTAAAAAAAGAAAAATGTACCAGTGAACACATATACTCAACAGAAAATTACTTCTTAAATAAAACCAATGCTTTGGAAAAACTGTGGAAGTGTCTTCACTTATAGAGTCACTGCAGTGACTAGAATAAAAAGATTCCCGGGTAAGAGTACAAACACAGCATCATCAATGAAATTCTTTCACTGTATCATTTATTGGAAAGCTATTGCAGCAAAGCCAAAAGCGTACAAAGTGAGATAGGATATCATCAATGTGGTTATTGTTACTAGAGCCAGACTTTTAAGTGTCATAGAATCCTTATAACATTTGTAATGAGATGGGGAATCACCGTGAAAATACTTTGGCGATGCGCTTGTAAAAGCCATCAAACTTGAAGATGAATTATGCATTTTTAAAATCAATAGACAACTGTTTCAAACTTGCTGAGCTTTTCTCTGATGACAACTGGTTTTCAGTAATACGTCACCTAGCAAATATTACAAGAAAACCCCTCACTTCATGGAAAAGAAGAAGAATTAATTGCTTTTTGAAAGTAAATTGTAGAGTGTGGTGTGCGAAAGTACACTTTAAAAACAAAGGTGGGGGAGTGTGAGAGGGGTGGGCTGGGAGTTTGGGATTAGCAGGTGCAAATTATTATAGATAATGGATAAACAACAAGGTTCTACTGTATAGCACAGGGAACTATATACAATATCCTGTGATAAGTCATAGTGGAAAAGAATATGAAAAAGAATGTATGTATATATTATGCATAACTGAATCACTTTGCTGTACAGCAGAAATTAACACAACATTGTAAATCAACTATAATTCAATAAATTAAAAAACAAAATTCAACACAATGACAACAACAAAACAAAAAAAACCAAAGGTGGTTTTGGGAGTTGGCTTTGAAAACACGTTTGGAAACAGTTGCTACTGTTATGTGACTCAGCTGCTAACAGCAATGAGCTTCCTCTGTAAACTCTCATATTTGTGTACATTAAAAAAATCTGGGAAGTAAACTTCTTAAACCTGTTTTTATAATTTCAAAATGACTTCATCAGTGAGGTTTGAACCCATTTGTGAAAAATGAGACAACTTCCAATTCGTTTGTGAAAAAATAAAAAAATTAACATCTGGAAAAGGGTATTTCATGAGTGACATTCAACACAAATCTTTGTACAATTGAATGAGAACCATGACTTAGCACAACAAACCAGGTACATCTTCTGTTTGGAACTATCCATCTTTGTGAGAAATCTTTTTTCTTTTTTCAGCCATGACTATTTTTCTTTCTTTTTTTGGGGGGGCGGGGGGGGGGGGAGACAGGCCACATGGCTTGCAGCATCTTAGTTCCCCGACCAGAGACGGAACCTGAGCCCTAGCAGTGAAAGCTCTGAATCCTAACCACTGGACTGCCAGGGAATTCCCAAGCCATGACTATCTTTGAAAGAAAGCAAGTTCAGAAGAAAAATGAACCTGACACCAGACATTTGTATAGTCCTATCACAAAGCTCTAAATCAAGATTTTAAAAGTAGTGAAACATATTCAATCAAACACTCTCCTCCCCCCAAATATTATCATTTTAGCAAGAGCAGAACCTTTATTTCATCTTTATCTTATTCTTTACACGTTTATTTTTGTGAGTTTTGTGATGTTAGTACAGCCATATATATACATAATTTATTAAAAAAACATATCTATAATATTTTTTGCCGGTACATAATGGAAACAGTGTGGCGATCCCTACCACAGACTGTAAATCCTTCCAAGGTGACCTGTGTCTTCCTCATGGACATTTACTCATGGCCCACACTGGACAGATGATAACGAACCTCAGGTCCATAGGCTGACTGGCTGACCCACTGAGTGAGACTGTATCAGTACAACTGTTTCTGTCATAGGAAAAACATAAATATCAACGCGGGGGGAAAAAGGACTGAATACATAAATGAGCTCTTGGCAGAGGAACAAAAACAATCAAATGTGAAACTGGAGCTGCCTCCTATAAATGACACTAATCGTAGCTAAATTCATTGAGTTTTCACTCCATGCCAGGTGTGTTCTGTGCTGAACACTCGGACCTCCCGATTTTTCACAACAGCCTTGTGAGAGATGCCAGCACTGGGCTGGTGTCACAGGTTCCTGTGCTGCCTCCTTGAAGGAGGGCTACCCTGGGGACAAGTCTGGAAACTGTTTCCTTTTCTCCTCACGGGATTTCAAACCCAAAGAGATCCTGATCGTGTGCTCTCCTGTGTAAGATGAGTTACAGAAATAGAACTGGAAGAGAAATGGCGACATGGAGTCTCCATGTATAATGATGTCATCATCGATCTACCAAGTGCAGGAGATATGCTCTGAGCTATTTTTCCAGCAAGTGGAAAAAACCAAGCTGCCCCATAGGTCTCCCTGTGGGTAGGGCATCCTCAGCTCTGCCCCAGAGCCTGGCACTTCCTCTTTAACTGGTCACTGAATGAACACACAGCTTAATTTAGCTTGGTTCTTTTATAAAACAGCTTCCTTCTTCATTCTTTTAACTTAAAAAGTATGAAATACACATACAGAAAAAGCCTGAAATATATATATGTACATTCAATTATAAGAATAGTTATCAAGCAAGATCTTGTGAAACTACCACCCACATTTAAAAATTGCCGTTCCACTATTTGAGAAGCCTTCTGTATGTCCCTCCTCAATCACGAGCCCCTCCTTCTCTCAAAAGTAACATTACCAATTTTTCTGATACTTGTTACACTGATTTCCTTTTCTACTTTTACCACCTATCTCCATATGTAAGTGGAGTCGCCTTATGAGTGTTCTTTGTAATACTCTCTTCTTTTTGCTCAATGTTACATGTAAGTCACCCAAGTTGATGAAGGCAGCTGTAGTTATTTTCACTGATGCATAATTATTCTGTTACATTAATATACAATGAGTTAGTTTCCCAGTCCATTTTTTTAGACTATTTTTTTTAATCTTCTGGCATATTTTATTTTTTGGCTGCGTTGGGTCTTCGTTGCTGTGCACAGGCTTTTCTCTAGTTGTGGCGAGCAGGGGCTACTCTTTGTTGCAGTGCGTGGGCTTCTCAGTATCGTGGATTCTCTTGTGGAGCACGGGCTCTAGGGTGCGTGGGCTTCAGTAGTTGTGGTTCAGTCTCTAGAGAGCAGGTTCAGTGGTTGTGGCGCATGGGCTTATTTGCTCCACGGCATGTGGGATCTTCCTGGACCAGGGATCGAACCTGTGTCCCCTGCATTGGCAGGTGGATTCTTAACCACTACGCCACCAGGGAAGTCCCTCCCAGTCCGTTATTGTTGGGTATTGACCTCATTGTTTCCAGCTTTATTGTTTTTATGAACAACACTGCCATAAATATTCTCATACACATCTCCCAAGAGAGACACATTTGCAAATGTTTCTTTGAGAGCCATTACCTAGGGATGGAATTACTGTGCTGTTGGTTTCCACTTGGTCAACTTTACTAGTTTTCTATAATATATCCTATGGTTTTATATACTTTCTTAAAATTTTTAAAAATTAGTTTTCTCCTTAGGTAATTTTAAAAAGTCATCTCTTTTTAAAAAGTTTAAAATATGATTCTCATTTGAATATAGGATGAACGTATGTCAAAACTTTAACTCAGTAATTAATGAGGGAATTATTAAAATGGTCAAGTCTGATTCAAAGGAGAATGTGAGGAATGGAGATTTACATTGTTAGTTGGTCAAAGGAATACTGAAATGATATTGATAATAGAAAACTAGTTAATGTTCTACAGGGTGATAAAATCATAACCTTGATTTTATCTTTTTTACCTGTCAGAAATCCATTAGTCAACACAATGTCATACTATCTGGGCTCTAATCAAATAGTAAATAGCAAAGTCAAACACAAGGGTATACTAGATAACTAAATATTTCTTAGATGAGCCTGTTCAGCAGGTCAGATGGTCTCTCCTGCCTTCTTTACAAGTTTGGGATACCTTTTCTTAACAATATTTCACTTTGCTTCCAAATTTGTGGTGAGGATCAAATGAGAATGTATAAAAGTGCTTTGTAACTGTAAGGTACCAAATATATTTTCATTATTATGGTTGTTTAACAAAGCCCCTCTGAATAATCTATTGGATTTAATACGAATATGGGAAGGGATTGAATTATTGAATACCTATTTTTAAACTATTGTTTTTATCTAATTTAATTCTTACAAAAAGACTGAAAAGATACTGAATCTAGTTTCTCTATAAGATTGGGATAATAGTAGTACCTATCTCATTGGGATGTTGTGAGAATTAATGAGTAATAGGCTTACTGTTAAAAACAGTGCGTGATACACAGTAAATACACAAGACGTGTTGGTTCATTGAGCGTTGAATCTGTTATTTGAACAAACCTACTGAAGATTATTTTTAATAACAATATATTTTATTTTTAGAATTTCCATTTGGTTCTTAGTTCTTTTATAAATGTTCCTTCATTAAAAAAAAATACCTTAGTCTTATTTCACATCTTAAGTTCTTTTTTTATTAATAAACTTTATTTTTAGAGCTGTTTTAAGTTTACAGGAAAATTGTACAGAAAATACAGAGAGTTCCCAAATACCCCCTCTCTACCCCTATACAGTTTCCCCTATTATTAACATCTTGCACTAGTGGAGTACATTGTTACAGTTGGTGAACCAATATTGATGCACTATTACAGTCCATGGTTTCCTTTAGGGTTCATGCTTTGTGTTGTACAGTTTTCCTGGTTTCGAAAAATGCATAGTGTCATGTATCCAACACTACAGTATCATACAAAATAGCTCCTTTTGTCTTTAATGTTTCCAAATCTACTTACATATAGTCTGTCTTCAATACTGTTATGTAACGTGTGGGTCTAATCCAGTCATTTGTTGTGTCTACTAATTCTCACTGGGATTGTTTCTTCACTTTTTTTTCGTAATTAAAAGATTTGCGAGCTGCTATAGCTCCACATATACGCTAGCAAAACAAATCTTAGTCCCTATAGTTAATTTAAAAAATCATAGCTTACTAATTAGAGATGGCTGAGTTCTTCAGACCAATTGGAAGCCCAGGAACTTGCGGTGCCATTATAGCCTTGTGACAATAATGTGTATCCCTCTTTTCTAGATTTTTATTTTATATCACATTTATTTGTAGTTGAGCCCAAATTACTGCTAGAATCATCTGTTTTGTGTTTTTGGGTTATTCCCCTACCCTGGAAACCAGTATTCATTTTGATGGATGTTCCGTTATGTAATGAAAGTATAACTCTGGGTCAGTGAACTTTTTCGAGTTTTGGTTTTCTCTTCTGCAAAAAAGGGGATGATAACAGGGATGTGGAAATTTAATTATTGTACCATGTTACCTGTCATAGTGTAAACACTCTATGTCACCTTTTACTGGTATTACTTTTCTTTGTACCAATCTTTTCCCAGTAGCATTTATAGTCCCAAATCAAATGCAGCCTGAAATTACAACCATTATAAGAATATAATTGCTATTAATTCCTTGTGCTTTCCACAGTGTGCCCCTAATCTGACTGAATCTGGCTCACCAATCCTCATTTTTTCTGGACAACAACTTCCTTCTTGTCCTATATACACACCATGCTCATTTGTCTCTCCACTAAAACGGAGTCTTCCCCATCTCCGTGACTCCATTCTTTTCAGCCTCTAACCAAATCACCTCTCCATGCTTCAGAGCTTAATTAAAGTTCCATCTCCTTTATGAAGCCTTTTTACCAAGTTTAATCCACACTAATCTTTTTTGAACTCAAAAGCCTCTATAGAGAGTATCGCAGAGTAGAGCTTTCTCAGAATTTGTTCCTGGTGTGGCTGTGGCTGTCTTCCTAACTAGACTGAACATTTTCCTATAGGAAAAGGACATGTTCCAGTGTATATATAATACCACCAGGTGCAGGTAAGTGCTCTTATGTATTTTTAGATTTTGGCTTTTTAGCGTATATTTGGTGGGAAGTTGGGGCCTGGTTTGGGGTTGTGGCCTTCCAGAGAGGACTTTTCTTTATTTCTGCAAAGTGTTCCCTGGTTACCAGTCTGGGACCACATCTTTCATTAATTTTTTCAGATTGGGAGCTCCTGGATTACTCAGGTAGTGTAAATTTCAACCCCCAACTCAAGTGAGGATAGACTTGTGGTTATGCCTTCCATGGTTCTTTGAAGTAGGAGCTACTGGAATGGAAACTTGAAGAACTAAAAAAAAAAAAAAAAGGTGAACTCCTTGACTTGATGAGTTATCTTGATTGTTACACTGTGCTAAGCTAGGAACACAAGCTGGGATTGGTGGTACTTTAGGTTATGTGATATTTAGTCATTGTTTTTCATCCATAGGAAGAAGTGGGGCAGGTATGCTGTTGCCCTTGTACAGAAGCAGAAACTGAAGCCAGAAGAAAACTGGGACTGGGTAGGTCCTCTGGAGACTCTGTTCGGTTTTGCGAAAGAGAAATAAGATGATGACCCTTCATGAGAAGAAGTCTTCATCCATACATTACTCTCCAGTTCCCAAACCCATCTCTGGACCTCTCCACATCCCCAGCAGTCTAGACCCTAGGAAGAGAAAACAACCCACTTTCATGTGTGCAGTATTTTAGAGTTACAGAGCACTTTTATACAGCTTCTTGTTTTTTAGCTGTGCTCGGAGACAGGCAAAATGGGTGCTCTTGTTCCAACCATATAGATGAGGTGTTTGAGAAACTGGCACTCAGGCTGGTGATGGTTGCTGTGAAGGCCACACAATCAAATGGTACATCTGGGATTCTAACTCATATTCTTTGTCATCTCAGGCTTTGGGATCAGAGAGGTACTTAACTCCTGATGAAAATGGATTTTTCGTTTGTTTGTTATTGAGGTGAAATTTCCACGACATACAATTAGCCACTTTAAAGTGAACAATTCAGGGGCATTTAGTGCATTCACAATGCTGTGCAACCACTACTTCTGTTTTCAAAAATGTTCATCAGCCCCTCCCTGGGTTTTTGTGCCAAATAAAAGAGCTTTTTTATGTAAGACATCCAGCTCAGGGCCTTGCTCCTGGTAGGGGCTGAATGAAGGGAGCCTGTGTTATCAGACTCTCTGTAGCTCTCTCATAAACCTGGGAATGCAGAAAGAGGAATTATTCCCTAAATTTAGCACCTTGAGAAAATCAGGTTGATGATATGTGAAGTATTCATGTCCCAATCCTTTTTTAAAATGACATTTCAAAATTGCTCTCTTCCAGGAAACCTTTCCCAAGGAACTCCTATTCTTGAAAGCAGACACATTTATCTACCACTGCCCCAGGACTGAATCACATGCTGTCACAGAGTAGCCTGTTTTTGAAAGGAGTATTTCTCTTGGGTAGACCATGGCATGCACAAACTTGGAGGTACCAAGATGCTCTACCTTGTCCTGGGTACAGAAAATGTGCATAACAGGTATGTGTTGGATTGTACTGAGTGATGGTGGGCAAGCTCCCAAATTCCAGCCAAGGCCTGGTGGCCTGGGTTTTTCCCATGTTTGAAATAGTGGTTTTGGTGATTGAGGATATGCTTTTTGGGTACCAGTCTGGGCTCAGGTTGGCCATCCCCTGGGCAGGTCTGGCTGAGACAGGACATGAAAAGTCCCAGCTCCCATACCTGCACCACACGGCAGGTGGAAGGCGAGAGCTTCAAGGAGGCAAACCCAAGAATAGAACAGCTTTGGACTTTATTTAAGTGTGCCAATTCCAGGAGCATAGGTACCAGGCCCCAAGAAGTTGTGACTGTCTATTTGGCTTCCTACGTCACCAGGTGTTGCAGCAAGTGACCTCCATAGTGGCCAGGGGTGGCCGAGGTAGAGGGCTGGTGAGAAGCGTGGCCGGGGATTTCAGGATGAGAGCCCACACAAGGCTGGCAGGCCTAGAAGCTCACGGTGTTCAGACTTATGGGAGGATTTTCCCTCCGGTGACCTCTTAGGGCTCTCCAGGCCATCACTGTGCCGACACCGACCACAAGGCCGCCTCCTACTGCCACCGGCACCGCCCAGGTGGGCACTGAGGAGTCTGCTTCAGCCTGGTCTTGAAGTAGCTGACTGTTCCTCAGGGTGCGGATGTAGGGGCTTTCCTGTAGAGGAGGAGAGGGTCGGGGGTTAGGGGCCTGAAAACCACCCATCTCAGGTTTGCTTAGTCCCTATCCCAGAGATGGTGCAATAACCTTGTTTCCATAGCTCATCCTGTTTGCAAAGCTCCTTCGTCCATACTGTGCCCCGACCCCCTGAATGAGGAGGGGTATCTAAAGTGGTTGACACCCAGATATAACCCCCTTTCCTGTCAACTCAGTTTTTTTTAAAGTATTTTTTTATATTTTATAAATTTATTTATGTATTTATTGGCTGTGTTGGGTCTTCATTGCTGCACGTGGGCTTTCTCTAGTTGCGGTGAGCAGGGGCTACTCTTCATTGCAGTGCGCAGGCTTCTTATTGCAGTGGCTTCTCTTGCTGCAGAGCATGGGCTCTAGGTGCGTGGGCTTCAGTAGTTGTGGCACATGGGCTCAGTAGTTGTGGCTCACAGGCTTAGTTGCTCTGAGGCATGTGGGATCTTCCCCGACCAGGGCTCAAACCCATATCCCCTGCATTGGCAGGCGGATTCTTAACCACTGCACCACCAGGGAAGCCCTCAACTCAGTTTTGAAAGATTGGGAACTGATAGGTGACCCATGGAAAAGAGTCCTGGGGAGCTGGCAAAGCTCCCACCTCTGTTTCCTCTAGGCCGCCACTGGACAGCTACTCCCGTCCTCCCAGCCCAGGAGTACCCGCAAACTGGGAAGGTCAGTGTGGAAGGACAGCGGGTTGTGTAGTAGATGAAGAACCCAAATGTGAAGGGCCTGCCTCCCTGGATCCTCCCCCCACCCCCCTCCCCGCCCAGTGAATGCTGGTGGCATGGTGGCCATGCGAAGCCCTGTGCTAGGAGCTGGGAGAGTGCCTGAGGGTTCAGATGTGACCTCGATCGTGGTCCCGTTGGGAGATAAGACTTGTTCAGAAACAATCACGTTACAAAGGAGCCTGGGTCAGTGCTTGTGAGAGGTGTGCACAGAAAAGAGAGACCAGTGCTGGTGTGTGTCTGGGGTGGGAGTAGTAGGGTGAGATAAGGTGAACAGTAGCCCAGAGAGGGCAACATCTGGGCCTTGTAGGATGTGAAAATTTTCCACAGGCGGAGGTCGGGGATGAGCCTCCAGGAGGAGCAGATGGCAGAAGCAGAAGCACAGGTCGGGGGGGGAGGGGCGGGCAGGCATCGTGGGGCTTGTCTGGGAAGCTGTTCCATTTCCAGGAGCAGAGTGTATGTCTAAGGGGGAAGGTGGGCCTCCCGTCTGGACTCTCTTCCGTGGGCACCGGGACCAGGGAAGGGTTTCAACAGCCTTGACGAGACTGGAGTTGCTTCCAGGTGGGTCTCTCTGGCTCTGGCAGCGATTATAGGATGGACGGAGAAGGGGGAGAGGGGAGTCAGGACGACAAGGTGGGGGCTTTGTCGGTGGTCCAGGTGAGGGGGGCGCAGGCCTGGACCCTGGCCGTGCTGCAAAGCCAGAAAGATGATGCAGGCGCCCAGAACGGACACAGTGTCTTATGTCTCTTTGCTTCCCGACCCCCAGCTCCCAGGAGTGTGCCTCGCGTGGGAGGGCTCCGGGATGCATGTTTAAGACAGGATGCCTCAGACCCCCTGGGGTCATAGGGGTATGAGGTTCTGGCCAGTGCTCACTCATCTGCCTCCCCTGAGGGCCTCTTCCTGCTTCAGTGAACCTGTTCCTTTCTCCCTGTCCTCACTCCCGGCTGCTGTGCCCTGAGGACCTGAGAAGTGTCGGGGCAGCCAGGAGAGGTGAGGTTTGAGAATGGTGGTCTTGAATGAACGTACCTGACGGTAAAGCCTCCCAGGGGACGTTTGTGCCTCCAGGTGGCCAGGACCTCCCCCTGCCCCCAACCCAGGCACCTGTTCCACACCCGACAGACAGAACTTGACTCACAGCGGAGGGGCACTTGAGTTTGGCTCGGCTGTAGGTGAAGTTGTTGGAGGTTGTCTTACGACCCACGGGTTCCAGCTGAAAACAGAAAAGGAAACCTTGATTTCTTCCAAAGCTGGGAGAGACCTCCCTGTCGGAGGGAGGAGCATCTCACACCAGATTCCCTCGCTTTGCAAGGCTAAAACCAGCAAAGGGACAAGACCCGCGGCAGACACTAGCGGCCCTGGGGCCAGAGCTGGACCTGACTCCTGACTCACAGGATGACAGGTCAGAGTCCCTCAGAGCAGAATCTGTGTCCTGGATTTAGTGAGGACGACACTGAGGCCCAGGAGAGACTGAGCCGTCCAGAGGCGACAGCAAGCGAGTGGAAGGGCAGGGCCCAGGACCTCCTCTCCTGCTTTCCTTGCGGGTAGTTGTGATTGCAGACACTCTGCATTTTCAACTTTATAAAATGGTGATAATCATATTTACCAACTTCTTGAAGTGTCTGGGGATAGTCCATTTCAGGAAAACTTTGAAAACGTATTGGTTACCATGACATCATTACTATGCTTGGCTTGTCAACCTTAAGAAACTGGAATTTTCTCACTTGAGCTACTTTGGTGTGTTTCTCACATAGATGAAAAGATTTACTTGAAACCTCCCAGGGAGCAATTGTGGTTCAGGGAAGTTCTGTTTAATGCTTTTGATCCTGGGACCCTCTGAGAATGATCTGGAAGCTGCTGTAACCCCCTCCCTAGCGTCGTAAGTTAATAGACTGCTCCCTGGCATGTGGCCAGTACCGAGGAGAATGGATTCCTGACACTCACTTATCCAGACTCTGTCCTGGACATCTAGCCTCCATCCATCATATGATCTGCTTCCCTGCCTGTTCCTGACCTCACCAGCTCCTAACCTCCAGGTACTGCCCAGGAGGGAAGTGAAAGTCCACGAGGCCCGTGGATGACCACACCTGGCCCGTGACCTTGCTTTTTGTTGTCTTAAAGCTTTTACACCTCTTTGTTTGTAACGACTAGAGGAGGAAGGGCTGCTCCTGTCCTGGGAGAGACTCCACGGTGACTGGACAGAGCACGGCGGGCACACGGGCTGGGGTCCTGGCTCCGCTGATAATGAGCTGTGTGGTGCTAGCTGGGCTCCTGAACTGCCCCAGGGCTCGGGGTGGGGCATTAAACGCTGACAGGACAACTCCACATCTGGTGTTGTGAGCATCACATGAGAAGATGAGACACGTGTGAGCGGGAGGCGGCTTATGTAGGTAAGAGAGCATTTTTCCTACTGTAACAGAACCACCCAGTGACAGAACGAATGCTACAAGTCAGGTTGGTTGATTCCCAGTGATATTCCAGGAACCCAGGAACTAACTGGCATCGAGGAAGGTAATGATCATATGGGTTTGATGACTATCAGTTTCTCTGTTTCTACTGGTTCCTTGGCTTCGGTACACAGCCTACTCTATCTCCCAGTTGTGAAGTCCCCTCCCCATCCCACCTCCCCTCCAGCTGCCTTCACCCTTGCTCCTCATAACTCTAGAAGAGTTGTTTGTAGCCCCTGGTTGCACTTCCCTACCTCCCATTCTCTCTAACACTCATTCAGTAGGTCTTCGGTCTCCACCATTTGACTCAGCTCTGGTCAAGGTCACCAGTGAGCTCCACATTGCCAGATTCAGTGGTCACTTATTTTGGCTTCATCTTGCTTGGCTTTTCAGCAGAATTTGTCAAAGTTCATGCTTCCCTTTCAAAACACTTCTCTTGTTTCCCTCCCACCTCCCTTCTCTCCTACTCATCTGTCACAGGGTCAAAAGTTGGAAGAAAGCCCCAGGGCTTGGTGGTTGGTCCTATGCTCTTTTCCACCTGTTCTTTCTCTAGGAGCTCTCAGAAAATTTCATGGTCTTGAATACCACTTCTATGCTAATAACCCCCACATTTTCCCCCTAAATCTCAATTTCTGACTCTCTCTCTGAGATCCAGAATCATACATTTAACACCTTACCTGATAACTTCAGGTGGATTTCTGGAAGGCAGCTCATACTGACCACGTCCAAAACATGAGCTTTTGATTTTCCCCTCCCAACCCTATTTACACATCTCAACTGTCCACGCGGCTTCCTTGACCCCAAACTGAAGAGTCACCCCCGTTCCTCTTCTGCCTCATCCACCAGCCAGTCCAAAACACATCCCGAATCTGACCACTTCCCTGGTCCTGGCCACCTTCACCTCTCACCTGGACTTCCAGCAGCTTCCTAATGGTCTTTTCAGTTCCTTGCTTGCTCCCCTCTAGTCTGTCTCTACGCAGCAGCCAGAGGGCAAGCCAGATCACGTGGCTCCCCCGTCGAAAACCATCCAAGGACCCGGACCCTGCTCTTGCCCACCTCTGACCTTGCTCCCTTCCCTCCAGCCACACTGGCCTTTGCTGAGCTCCACAGGCACTGCAAGCTCATTCCTGACTCCAGGCCCACACAGCTCCAGTTTCCTCTGCCTGGAACACTCTGGCCCGAGACCTCGGCGTGCCTGGCAGCTTCTCGACATTTGGTTCTCAGTTCACACGTCACTCGCCGGTGAGGCCTCCCTCTCCCCACTGTGACTCTCTGTGACATCACCCTGATTTATTTATTTTTAAGCCCTGAATGTGGTCAGAAGTTACCTTGTTGATTGATTGATTGATTTTTATCTCTTTTCCCCACTAGACTGGCAGTGCCCCAAGAGCAGGGAGGCTCTTTTCCCCAGCACCCAGGGTGCTCAGGCGATTTCAGTTGAGTGGATGGATGGATGAACTGGAGTCATGAAGGCCTGAGGCTGGCCACAGGAAAGGCAGTTGTTTTTCCTAGAACCCACCTTTCCTGAGACAGACACTGCGGATACCAACGGTGTGGCAAATGACAGGACTGAGACAGGTAGGGTGCCAGGAGGCCAGGGGCTGGGGGAGGCGGGGGCAGGGCTCTAGCTGCTCTGGGAACTTGGAGAAGGCTTCTTGGCACCTGAGTTGAGTGTTGAGGGGGTGGGTCAGAGTTAGTCAGAGGCCGGAGGCTGAAAGGGTAACCCGAGATAAGGAGATGAGTGAGGGCAAACACACAGAGGCAGGAGACAGCATAGGTGGTGCAGGAAACGGCAGTCCTTGCCGGATTGCCAAGTGCAAATCAGGGAGCTGGGAGCGGCTGCTGGAGAGGTTAACTGGGGCCAAGTCCCAGGAGGCCTGGTGTGCTGTGCTAAGGGGCCTGGCCTTTCTTCCTCGGGGAAGGGGCAGCCCTGGAAGTTTGAGAGCAGGGGCGTGACTTGGTCAGCTTTCATTTGTGCAGACTATGTGGTCCCCCCATGGCGAGGAGATCTAAGGTAGTGGTTTGCAAACCCTATACAATAACATCACTGGGGAGTGTCTAAGACGTGCGGAACCTAGGTGCTACCCCAGACAAAGTCAGAATCTCTGGGGATGAGGCCCAGGCACTGGTTTTCTTTGTTGTTGTTTTTTTCACGGTTTGTTTTCTTTTTTTAAATAAACCTTTTATTGACGCTAACATACGTACAGAAGCAAGTGCAAATCATAAGTGAGCCGCCGATAAATTATGACAAAACGAGCACACCCCCGTAGAGGATCCAGATAAGGAATGGAGCATGATCAACACCCAGAAGCTTGCTCCTACCCTTTTCCGGTACCATCCACTCCTCAATAAGACCATGTATTTATTTGCTTGTTTTTGAAATTTATAACATATAGTTGCATGCTGGTGACACCTTATTCTCATGGCTGTGAGGTATCCTATGGTATGAATGTGCTGTTTCTTTATCCATTCAGCTGTCGGTAGACATTTGGGGAGTTTCCTGTTTGGGGGTTATGAGTAGTGCTGCTATGAAAATTCTTGTTGTATGCATCTTTTGGTGAACGGTGTGTCTAGCTTTCTGCTGCGGACATACGCAGGCATAGAATGGTTGGGAATACATGTGTTCGGCTTTAGTAGATATACCAAGGTTTCCCAAAGTGGTTGTAGGTATTAATTGTTTTTAAGAGTCCCCAGATAATTGTAATACACAGCCAGAGCTGATTATTGCTGTTCTAATGGCCGTCAGCCTGGAGACAGGGACACCAGTCAGGAGGCTAGCATCGTCACTTAGCGCCCGGGGAGATGCCAATGTTAGTTGAGGGTGAGATTTCTGCAGAAGAGGGAGCAGGCATCAGAGAAGAGGAGGAAAAACTGCTCATAAGCAGACAAGAGGAAAACATCCCCTAGTGCTGCTGGTGTTTCTGGCTTTGCAGACGTCTCTGGAGAGAAAGGCATAAACTTCAGCAAGGAGGGGTAGGAGATAGAACAGTTTCAAGTGTGTTTGTTGCCGCAGTGGGGTACCCGGGGTGTCAGCCAAAGCCTGCAGACACTATGTCATAGAACTCTAATTATGAGACATGAATTCACTGGTTACACATGTGCTTATCAGGCTGGGAGCGGGGAATCAGGGTGGTGCTGTGGCCAGGACGCTTGGCGGTTAGACCTGGGTTCTGACCCCTGTCCTGCCCCTAGCTCACTGTGTGATCCTGGGCAAATCGTTCCATGTCTCTGTATTTTTTTTTTTTTTTGGGGGGGTGCATATATATTTATTTATTTATATTTATTTATTTTTTTTATTATTTTTTTTGGGGGGGGTACACCAGGGTCAGTCATCTGTTTTTATACACATATCCCCGTATCATGTCTCTGTATTTTAGTTACAGAACATTCCGGCTAGATGACCTCTAAGATCCTTTCCAGTTCTATGGGTTTGTCATTTATTTCTTGTCACTTTGGGGGTGAAATTCCAGGGAGGTGAGGACCTGAAAAGTTGGCATGATGCCATAGCTTTATATCTGGTTTTGAAGGAAAACAGCGGACTATGTAATTATTGCCACAAATCATATAGCACGGGATAACATACTCAGATGATTTTAGGTTTGCTTTGCTTTGTTTTTGTTGGTGCTTTTTAAATTTGGGGTATGGCTGGGACAGAGATGGTTGGGGAGCCGTGCACAGTCCTGAAGTATTAATAACATGGCTCCGTGGCAGTGTTTACCTTTTGTTTTCAGATCTAAATCCCTTCCACTTGCTTTTATGAAACAGAAGCCTCTCACCTGGGTGAATGGGAAGACCTACTGAGCTGCTTTGGAAGAGAAGGCCGGAACGACGTTAAATCATGCAGAATGCAACAAGTGGGCCCGGTAGCGTTCAAGTCATCAATCTGGCCATCGGCCCCAGGAGACTCATAAAGGTCCTGGCCCTGTGCAGGCTCAGGATGCCCCCAGGTAGGAAGACCATACCCTGATGGGGACGCTGGGAGGGAAAGGCTAAGGGCTTAGCATTCCTGCCCCTCCTTGGAATCTGTGGATTCCCCTGAAGTCTCAGGGGGAGCAATGGTACCATGCAGAGTTATCTAGTCTTAGGGGGGTTTGGGGGGGGGGGTGGATTTTAAAAGGAATGAAATTGAGTGGCTCAGCCAGGGATAGGCAACTGGACTTCAAAGCACAAAAATCTTCAAAAGAGACATTAACTGCTCTCAGGAATTACATTGTTTTAACTTTGATTTTAAAAACTACTCTGGAGGTAGGGTTGGGGTGGGGGGTGGGATCTCAAAGATATTCTGATTGCAATTCCGAGTCCTGGACTGACAGAAATGACGAAAGTTCCAGGAGTGGGCAGGATGTGATGTCAACAGGAGGAAAGTACCAGGAAAACAAGAGCAGAGGAAGGCTGAGTCTGCAATTAAGTAGGCCAAGGAGAAAACCTCCTTACATGCTGTTCTGAGAAGAGGAGGTGGTGTAGAGCTAAGGAGAAAGTCAATATTGTGTGTCAGCCGAGTAAGATACTGGCCACGCTGGCAGAGCTGACAGGTGTGGGAATTTTTGCACAGTGGTGCCTGGCAGAGTCGCAGCGGGCCTGAAACCGCAATGAAAGGAGCAGGCGTGCAGATTGTTTAGTCACCATGGGAGAAATGAGGGAACATGCAGGTTGGGGTGGGGATTGGGTTACCCGCTGAGCCTAGATCAAAAGAAGCCAGTGGATTGGAAAGGCATTTCATTTGCTCTGTGCAAGAGGATACAGCGCTCAGTGTTGCCGGTCAAGCTCTGTGCAAACACAGCTGACTGTCCAGTCATGAGTGGCCAGCCGTAAAGGGCAGAGCAAGGCACACGGCTGGGTTGTCCCTGCGGCCCCTGGGCTGTATGTTTGTTTCATAAGGTTGCCTTTTTCCCCATCAGAAAGGGCTGGAATAGGTGGCAGCCTGGGAAAACAGGCTGAGTGGCTCTTTTCTTTTTGATGTTTAAAGAACTAATAGTTGGGAGTGGGTGGATTATCGTGCTGGGTGGGGTACACCCATTATCTCAGTTTTCTGAGATCTGTGTCATTTTTGTGGTTTTTGTAGATATGGACACAAATGGCCAGAGAGAGATCATTGACTCAAGGTCACACAGGAAGGGGTTGATGCTGATGTTTTCATCCAGTCCACCTGACGACAAAGTTATCCCCCCGCAGCACTGGGGCATTACCAAAAGAACAGAATCTGTCAGGACAAATATGTGAGCTGCCGTTTTGAGTTTTGGGGAGAAAGGAGCCACGTCAGCCAGTGGGTTTCTTGTGGTGGGAAGAGTCCGCGTCCTCGGGTTGTCCCCTTGACCCAGACGCCCTTGACCCTCAGCCACTGACCATGTTATTCCAGAGAGCGATGGCCATCTCAGCATGCCCGCGTTCTGAGAAGTGGAAACAGTCCTCCGAGAAGATGGTGAGGTCAGCGCCCCCTCTCTGTGACCAAAGGCAAGGGGATTATCTTCCTGGAATAAGGGCACCGCTACCTGCCCACCCCGCCCCCAGGGAATTGCAACCTTCATCCTTTCAACTCTGCTGCCAATTGGCTCAGATGTTGATGAAGAAATTCCCTGGTTTGGGAATTTTTATTTTTTAAAAACTATAGCCACCTACAGTCCATCCCTTTTTCTTTAGCATCCCTGCCCTAATAGTTGAAAAAGAATAATATTTTTAGGAAGCTTTCCATTTTATCCCAGCCCAGCAAATAGCAGGGCTCTGCCTGGGGAGCTGGGCCACAGTTAGTTTCCACCTTTTCTTTCCAAGTACATCTAAATTCAAGTTATACTCAAAGTTGAGTGCAGGGGGGAGGAGGAAAAGCAGTAACAGCAGCCCTTTGAAAGCACTCTTGGAGAGAGATGGTCCTAAAAATCCCATGCAGAGAAAGGAAATACATTGGCTAAGATACGGTCTCTCAGACACGCTCATAACTTACATTGTTCAGGGGGACAAGAGTGTTTTTGAAGAAAGGCTGCACAACCACGGCGAAGTCCTCTCGCTGCAGGTACTGGTAGGAGAGCCTGGAGAGGCCACTCTGGGGATGGGGAGAGGGGCTGCTCAACTCCTCCGCAAGGCTGGGCAGATGGTCCATTCCTGTGGCCTTGGGTGGGTTGTGTCAGGGCCAGGGGACTCAAAGGAGCTGCTCTAGTGCACGAGCATCCGCTTAGGCTGCACCAGGCGTGGGTACCACCCCCCGCTCCTCCCTGACATCTGCTTGGGCCCAAGGCCTCCCCTGCTCTCTCCGCATGAAGAGGTGGATTATGAGGGTGAGTCCAAAATTATCCGCACTCCGGCTGTAGAATTTATAGACGTTTTCATATAACTACAGGGCGGATAATTTTTGACTCATAGACCACGGGGCTCCAGTTGAACTGCTGTTTCAATACCAGCGCCTCAAAATGCCTGTGACCTTGGGGGAGGAGGGCCCATGGTCTTTGCATTTCTTCAACGCCAAAAGGCGGGCCGTGAAAGGATAGACTAGCCGTGCTCATCCTCAAGGAGCTTATCATCCGTCTGGGAGATGGAAAAAATCAGAACCATGTGGAGCTTCAGGGTCAGTGAGGTGCGGACTGAAATTGCTGGGCGGGGGGAGGGCTTAGTCGGGGAAGCGTCTCAGAAGACGTAAGAAGACAAGTCCCGCACGAGACGGATGCACTGCAGACAGGCCCAGGGCGCGGCAGAGCAGAGATGGACGTGAGAAGGTAAGGAGGGAGGCAGCAAAGGGCAGTGAACGCGGCCCCTCTCCCCTCTGGGTGGGGGGTGGGGTTCTCCCGCTTCCCTTCGGAGCTGCTCCCTCTCCTTCCCTGCCTTGGTGTCTGATTCACCGGGACACATGTTTCACGGGCTGGGATCTGCCTTTAGGGAGTGGCCTTGCTCTCACTAGAGCCTTCACTGCAGCAGTAAAGATGGAGGCGGGGTAGGGAGACGCGGGGGACAGCGTCACCTGGAAGTCCCAGTTCACTGTCTTCAGTTCTTGTATCTCCAGCAAGTTCTCCTGGGAGCCTTGGAGGCAGGTGCAGTTGCTCCTGTGAGACAAGGAGTCCTGAGGCTCAGTGCCCTCGTCCCCTGCCCCCAAAACACAGCCTTGCTGCCTCTTGGGCCTGGATCACAGAACCATAACTCAGGGCACGAGGTCCAGAAGGTGCTTGTTGGGAGAGAACGTGGAAGGGTTGGCACCAATGCCTGGGTCTCCTGTGGACAGACTTTTCATTATTTTGACCGCCTGACTGCTCCTTCCCAACCAAGCCTGCAGCTCCTGGGGTTTCTCCAGGGCGGCTTCATGTTCCTGAGGCCTCCTTTCTCTATCTTCAGCTGCTTAGGACTCTCCTTCAGGGCTCCATGGTGAGGGGGTCTCTTGGGCAGCGTTGGCCGCTCCATGCAGGGGCCAGGTTCCAGGCAAGAATGGGAACCAGCTGGTCACCTTCCCAGCAAATCCATGTGACCCCAGCTAGGACCGGACTCCTCCCCCCCCCTGCAGAATCTCCTCCCCCATAACAACCATCATAGGAACTCTGGGCGACCCTCTGGCCTCAGAAGATGGCAACTTCCTGCAGGGTCGCAGCTGAGCTTTCATAAATTCCAGCCCCACCAGAAATTCTTGCACGTTGTACCTTAGCTCCAAGCCTGGCTTTCAAGGACAGTCCTATCAAGCACGTCATAAAGGCTACTATTTCCTGAGCACCTGCCCCACAGGGACCATGCAGTTTGCGTGCACTTCTGCTAGACCTCACCTCTGCTTCCCAAGGAGATTTTACAGGTGAGGCGTAAAAAAGGCTCAGAGAGGTTATGTGGTTTCTACAAGGTCCCACAGCTCCTAAGTGGCAAAGCCGGGATGTGAGGCCCAAGAGAGCTGTCTTGAGAGCTCATTTCCTTGTGCTGCCGCTCAGACAGGAATAACTTGCTGGAGTTTGGCGCCACAGACAACGTCAGAGGCCCTCACGGGCCATTTAACTGACTGCCTCACTCTCCAGAAAAGCAAACTGGGGTCCAGAGAAATGAAGTGACTTGCATACAGTAGGCATTCAATAAGGCAGCGGCATTTCTGAATGGTTTTCCAAGCCCCTGGCTAAGTGCTGATGTCTGCCCCTGCCCCAGACAGGATGGTCTGGCTCTGCCTCATCTGTCTCACCCTCTGGCATCTAAGCCCTGCCCTCCCCAGGTACCCTTGCCCGGGGACCACGTACGTCTACTTACTGGGCCGGCAGCGGCATGGTGCATTTCCCACCTTGGCCCTGGTACAGGCCAGCCAGCTCCATGACCTCCACCACGTTGACGAAAGCCCTTGGCAGCTGTGGGGAGCAGAGTGGGGGGGGGGGGTGCTTCAGCAGTCCCCAGGCACTTGTGGGGGGCACTGGTTACTGCTGAAAAGAGCTTGGGGGATCATCTACAATCTCACTTCCCCCTCCCCAGCTTTACCAATAAACTGAGGCCCAGAATGTGCCTTATATTATCTCCTGGAACATTCCTTACTGGCCCCATGTTACAGATTGGGAAACTGAGACATAAGTCATGTGCCCAAAATCACATTGCTAGTAAGCCACCATGCCCAGCTACAAACCAGGCCAACCGGTTCCAGAAGCAAGCTCTTTGCCACCAAACACACACAGTCGGATCCAGTTAGAATCTTCCCCACAGAGGAGCTTGGCACCTGCCTCCCTCCCATCCTATCCGGGGACCTGCTCGTGGTGGGGGTCTGCTCACCTGCATCTCACGGAACACAACTCACCTGGATACACCCAGGGAGCGACCCCTGGTGAGGGAGCAGACAGCCTGGCTGCTGGCAGGGAATGGGACCCGGCAATGTGCCACTGTGCTTTCTTACCTCCTGGTAGAGGATGTCCAGGGCCTGCTGGATGTGCTGAACATACTCGCCGGCTGAGAGGGCTGCCTGTGAAGAAGGAAGGGGCTCTCCTCAGCCCCTGGGAGAAGGAGGAGAGTGGCCCGATGCCCAACATAGGAGGGCACAGCATGGGCTGGAAAGCCCAGTCCTTAGTGCTGGTGGACACAGTCTCTCGTAAGACCCCCTACCAGGTACCATAAACAATCCCCACCCCACCCTGCTCTAGGGTATCTCTAACCCAGATCCTGGCAGTGCTGGGCCCCATCGCCTCTCCAGTCCCACCTGTCGTCGGCCTTCACCTTCTCCAACCAGGACAGGGCCCCTGGTGGCCATGCTGTCTTTCCTCTGGGCGTTGGCTGGTGCTGGACCCACTGCCTGGGACCCTTTGCACTGTCCCCCCCCTCACTCCTATCCCTGTAATTCTGCTCAAGGGTCTCCTCTGGCCTGTCTCCCAGCTGGACCGATTTAGCCCCTTCCTAAAATGTGGCCTGAGTTAATCCTGGTAGTGGCTCCAGGTCCTTTCCACAAAAAGCTGCTCTCAGGAGCGTAAACCTGACTGTTTGCATGAGGACAGGTAATTTGGGGTCACTTCTGGGTCTCTGGACTCCACTGAGTGCAGGACACAATGACATTTAAAACCTCATGGGATTGGGTCACTTCTGCCTCTAGAGTCTGGGCAGTGAGGGAGAGAGGCCCTGTGTCGGGGAGGCCGGTTCTCATCCAGAATTTGGTGCCTGTCTCCCTGAGCCCCCAGGAATGATAAATGCCTTCTCCCTACCGCCTGTGACTGTCAAACATTCTACTACAACCTCTGATTTATGGCAGCCGCTTTTTTTTTTTTTTCTGGCCAAATAAAACATAGTACATCCTCAACTTAGAACAAGATATATTCCAAAAGGTATCACTTCCCAAAGTTTGTGAGTCAGGACATATCTCCCCATAGAAACAACGTTAGGAGCGGGTCGGGCTCCCAGGCCAGCTGGGGCTGGTTAAGGCGTGCGGTCCCTGAAGGGCAGTGGCCATCGATCAGAACTGGTTCAACTGCATCAACCCCGTTTATGACACTGTTCCCGCCTCCCCCTACAACCTCCCTACCCCGAAAAAACACCAAAAAATGGGCAGGGGCTCCAAGCAGGGGAAGGGTGGGGCTCCCTAGTTATCCACTGAATGCCAGGGAACAGTATCTGTGTGCGTGAGAGAGGCCACCTGGGCAGTGCCTGCAGGATGTCCACACACTCGTGGAATCAGGGAACCAAGGCCGCGGCCACTCAGCGGTGGGAAAGGCAGGTACGTGTGAGCTGGGGCTGCCTGGGAGAGCCGGCCCATGTGACTCCCACGGGGGAGGTCCCGGCCCTGGGCACGGATGCTGACCGTGGCCAGCAGCTCCCCTCTCGGGGCCCCCAGGGGGCTGGTCGGGGGCCTACCGGGTCCTCGCAGTAATGGCACAGGTCGTTGCTTCCAATAAAGAGGGTGATCAGCTTCCAGTCTTTCTGTAGGTTGATTTCCTGAGGGGACAGAAGAGCCCACTGAGGCCCTGGTGGGGGGCACGTGCCTGTGCTAGACAGCCCCCCTCCTGCCTTTCAACCTCTTTGTATCACATGGAGAGGAGATGCCAAGTGGAGGCTCCCTCGCCCTCACCTGGGTGCGGGGGCAAGGACGCCACCGAGGGAAACGTGCGTGTGTGCATGCACACGCGTGTGTGTCTGTGAGCGTGTGTGTCTGCTCACACCGTACAGGGGACTTTTTTCCCTTCTGCGATCCTCTTAAGAAAGCTGCAGTCCAGGATGAGGTGGCGTGTGTGGACACACCCCTAAAACGCGGTCTAGAGGCCTTCAAAGGAGCCGAGGGCAAGAGGCACATCCAGAAGCAAAAGCCCAGAGCTGCCTCTGGGGAGAGCTCTTCGGGCCTGGGTCCAGGGAGGGGGTGGAGGAGGCGCCCTGTGTGGACCGCGAGGTGGGGAGGGGGCTGGAGGCCCCGAGGAGCTGGCTTTCCACGCAGCCATAATAGGAGTCCTGCCAGGCGCCGGATTCCAAGGCATAAACACAGGGCGTTTAAAAAAGTGCTGGTGAGGAGGTTTAGAGGGGCCGGGTGAGCGGGAAGGAGGAAGGATTGGAATGAGAAGGCTATTTTTAGAAGCCAAAGTTTACATAATAGGGCTCAGGAAGCCAACTCTCGGGTACAGTGGAAAGTGGCCAGAGGCCGAGGCCTGCCCCCTCCGCCAGCTCGCCAGCTCGCTGCTGCTCTCTCCTCCTGCTGCCACCCTGGGGTGCGGGGAGAGGGAGGGCCCGGGGAGGGAGTGCAGCAGAGACGGCGTCTTGGTGGCAAGGCCTGCTCCTCATGGCTCATTTGGCCCCTCTTAAAGACAAGCCACGTGCCTGAGCTGCAGCGCTGCGGAGGGGGCTCTTTTAGGGCCGCCTGCACCCGCCCCAGCTACAGACCGAGCACCTTCCCGGGGTGGCCCAGGGTCCTGTACTCACGGGGCTGTTTTTCATTCGCTCCACGAGGTCCCGGGCCTGGGCCGGCATGTCACTGGGTGGGAGAAGAGAAGGGGACTTTAGGGCTGGCTCATGAGCGAGGGCTCAAGCTGTAGGATTTGGGCCCGGCAAGGAGATGTTTCAGGAAGAAAAATGTTTTATAAAGTTCATTCCTTCAGAACAAATTGAAAGGCTTTCAATTCTCAAGAAATCTCAACCTACTAAAAATCAAAGATCTGCCATGGACCTTGGAGCCACAATGGGTCCTGACCCTGCCAGGGGCTAATCTGCATCTCATCACCCCCATCTGCAGGCCTGGTCCTCTGAGGCCACTTGGGGGGTGCAGGGGATCTGCTCGACCTTCCCATCAGGGACATTCCCTTATATCTCATCCAGCTCGTCACTGCAGGCTGAGCCTGTTCAGTTCTTATTCAGGGGGCTGTTTTAAAAATAACTTTTGTATATTTGAAGAAAGTCATTGTCCCAAATGATCCCTCAGCTTTCTTCTTTCCAGGCGTTATGACTCCTTTAACCTTTACCTCTAAGTCCCACTCTGCGTTCCTTTAATCCTTTTGTTATTCTTCTCTGTAGTTCCTTTGAATTTCCACACCATTCTACATCTCCTCACTTCCCCCACTTGCAACAAAACAGGATGCAGGAGACAAATGTGGAGAAGACTGGTTCTCCCGTCACCTCTTACATGTCTCATGAACAAGGAATTGCATGCTTCCAGATAAGAGACAGGTATGTCAATGGAATCCTACTCAGCAATAAAACCGGAATCAACTTGTGACACACATAACAATGGAGAAGTATCTCAACATGATTTTGTTGGGTGAAAGAAGTTAGACAAGAGAAGAGTACATAGACTATGGTTCTGTTTCTGTAAAATTCTAGAAAATTAAAACTAGTCAGTAGTGATAAGAAAGCATGTCAGTGGTTACCTGGGGCCCAGAGAGTGGGGCAGAGACAGGAAGGGGCGAGAGGGAGAGACTGATTACAAAGAAGCACAGAGGTGATGGGTATATTTATCATGTTGATTACGGCAACGGTTTCATAGGTATATGCATATAACAAACTGATCAATTGCACACTTTTAATATGTGCGGTGTACACATGTCAATTACACCTCAGTAAAGCTCTTATTTAAAAAAAAGATACGTATATAAGAAGAGATACAACCAATGGAGCCTTCCATGGAAGAGGTTGTAAAAGCAGTAACTGGTACAGAATGGGCATTTTACATCTCTGCGTGCCCACAGTGAGCTGGGCACGTGGCCAAGCATACATGGTACCATCCCTGCCATGTTTCTCATTTATACATTCAGGACCGTATCTCATATACTATTGCTATTGATGGGTATGTCAGAAAGCCTGTCCTGGTTAAAAGTGACCACAGTAGTCTCTGTAACCTTTTAATAGCTTCAAGATATGAATGGGGCATCTGTGGGTGACAAGCCCTCAAGAGCACTAGGGGACATCAGGATGCCTTCTTCTCAGCCACGTTCTTCCCACATTTTAGGCTCAGAGCAAGCCCTACCTCCCCCATGAGTCTTCTCTCTGCACTTGCTTATCCACACCTCCTCCATTTACTTTTTCAGTCTTGGTGTGAAGAGTCATGCTCTGAGAGTTATGGGACCAGGGGTCCCCTTCAGCTCTACTACCAACTTGCTGTGGAGCTCACCCAAGTTACTGGATCCTGCTAGCCTTGAATTTCTTCATTTTTTAAATAAAGAGGCAGGACGAGATGATTTCTGGGGTCCCTTCTGGGTCTGCATCTGTCTATTTAGACTGCCCAGTTCACATTTTACACTTTTCTGTTCTCTTACTTGTGCTCCAAAGTACAAAATCATTTCAGTCTGCAACATTGCCATACACAATGGCAATGTTTTTTTTTTTTTCTGTTTTTTTCTCCAAAAATTATTTCCTGTTGGTTTAGGCTCCTTAACTAGACAGCAAGCTCTTTGTAGGCAGGCAGTTTACTTTTTGACTCTTTGTACCTTTTAGTAGCCATCTTGGGGCTCAGTCCTTCCCAGGTGTTCAGTGAATTCTTCCTTATTTATTGATGGAAAGGAAGTTCAATCTTGAATACAACTTTGAAATAAAACACCCTAATAGTGACAAACTTTTTTTGCATCATATTAAATACTGTACTAAGTGCTTTCCATAGGTAGTTAGTCTCATTGAATCCTTGTGACCACCCAGAGAAGTAGGTACTATTATTATCCCCATTTATAGATGAGGAAACTCAGACTCAGAGATACTAAGTGACTTGCTCAAGGTCACACAGTCAGCAAGTCTGGGAGCTGGGATCTGGACATAGATGGTCTGACCCCAGGTCTCATTATCCTGGCTGCTCTGCTGTGGTATTTATCTTTCTCTTTATGTGAACTCATCCTTAACCACACATGCTAGATGGCACAGGGCAGAGAAGGGAGACTCGCAGAACAATTCTCCAGCCTGGCTTACTTAAGCCGACTAATGGCGTGCTCTCCTTCCCCCAAACGCGGAACCTCAGCAATACTAACAAGAAGCTGCATCTCTCAGCTACTTCCCCTGCCACTCTTCATTCTGATGGAGGCACCAGGCAGCAGGGAAATAGAAAAAGCAGCTTAAGAGAAGTGAAGCAAGAAAGGGGAAAGGGGCTTGAATGTCAACAGACTAAGGAATCGCAATGCAGAGTACTAACCACTATACGATCACAGCCAGACTAAGGAATCAATTCCTGGTTAATGAAGCCCGAGCTGCATAATAATAATGGAAAGATGATGGTGATATTAATGGTAATACCAGCAACTAGATGTTGATATTATGGGCCCATGAAGCCCAGTTTTTTTTACAGAAAAACAAGTTCTTCCTGCTTATGACGCTGAGGAACTGACATCGCTTCCTGTGGCTCAGAGACTCAAACCAAGCGTGGGGCCCTCCTTACCGCGTCTGAAAGGAACGCTCCTTGTAAACAGTGAGTCAAGGCAGTTCTGTTTCCCTGGTGATCTGAGTGCAGCAACCCTTCTACAAAGCAAAGACCCAGCACGCGGCGTGCAGAAAATCAATGAACTCTGTCAGGCATGTCACCCTTAATTATCTGGGTTGTTGTGAACCACAGAAATCCAAGTGGAAACAAACAACTTCCACGGGGTTCCGGGGGCCCTACCATCTACCTCCCCACTGTCAAAATATGGCTTTTTCAGAGTCAGGCACTGGAGGTTGGGAGGCAAGAGAAGGGAAAAAGGAAGGGCGGCCATCCGTGAGGTCCTGCTCTGTGTTCCTGAGATGCCGAGAGTCGCCTGCACGTTTGACCCCAGCCTCCCCTGGGTGGGGAGGTCAGCTGGAGTCAGCGGGACAGCACCCTGGGCCCCGGCCGCATGCTTCCTGTCCGGCCACCCTCAAGTGCTTCCTCCTGCTGCCCTGAGAGGCACTAACAGCGCACTGGGCTGAGCGAAGGCTCTGATTCAGCCTGGTCTGCTTCCGGCTCCTCTGGTCGGTTGCTCTGATAACCTCGGGCCATTCAGGAAACAATCTAAGCCTCTGTGTCCTCACGCGAGTACCCTCCTCGAAGGGTGTGAGGATGACGGGATCATCCACGTGAGAGGGGCAGCTCAGGCCCGGGCAGCGGAAGCGCTCCGTGCATCGCAGCTATCCCTGCCCGTCTGGGGGCCCGGCTCCCAGACACCACCCTTCTCTCCTCCCCGATCTCTCTGCCTTGCCCTCCTCTGTCCCTCTGGTACCCACATCCACTCACCGAGCTCTGGCCGCTTCCACTGCTACATTCAGCCCGGCTGTCTCCTCCCGGGTGCCGGTGGAGAAGCCGAGGAGGTTGGGGTTGAACTTCTTCAGAATGTCTTTGAAGAGGGAGGGGGCAGACAGCACAGGTGAGAGGGAGATGGACGTGCAGTGTTGGGGCACAGGTGTGGGCAGGACACTTCTGGGTCTTTTCAGGGCAGGTTGACCTCCCTCCTTACAAACCACCTTCTCTTCCCTCCCTCGTGGGGAGGGTCCTGGCCTCAGCGAGGGGTTGTTATGGCCACAGCGATGGTGCTTCTCCACGTTGCTACTTACTGGGCAGCGTGGTGTGGGTCTCCAAGCTGCCATCCCCTCCAATGCTGGGGAAGAGAAAGCACATTTGTTAAAATCATAGGCCGTCATATTTCTGAGTCAGAACCAGAGAGTCTGCCCTGGGGCAGGTTTCTCATCACCCTGAGGACTAACATGAGCATCAGGGCGTTGCCTTGCGTCCCAACACTGGGCCGTGGGTACCCAGCCTCATCTCTGGAGGGGTGGCGGGGAAACACACGGCCCACGCCTCTGCGGGGAGCGTCATCAACAGAAATGAGAGGAGAACACCCTCACCTCCAGGAGAGTCCCCTCCAGGACGTGGGCAGGTCACTGCCGTTGCTGAGTCGGGCTCCCACCGCTGTCTGAAACATAAGGAGAACGCACCAGAGCTGGGCTGGGCGAGGTGCAGGCTGAGGGCATGAGGAAAGGCCCCTCTTGCCCTGGCATAGTAGCTGAGATCTGGATTTACCCTTTCTGAAAATGGTACCAGCCTTTCTCCAGGCCACTTCATCTTGGAGTTGTCCTGACTCCCGAATTTTCCACACGCAACCAGGAACCACGTTGTGGAAGAAGCAAGATTCTTCCTCCCCACACTCTCTGGCTTCCATCCCTCTATTCGTGTTTCCTCTGCCATATTCCCAGGTGAGACTCTCATCTCCTCGCCATGGACAGCTCTGGCCTCCACCGGACCCCACGGTCTCCAGCATCTCTTCCCAGCTCATGGGGCTGCCCACCTGCTCTTCCAAGCACACCTGTTCCTTCATGCCTCCCCTGACTCTGACCTTTCAGTGGGTCTCTCTTACCCACAGGATCAGAGCCAACCCCCTTCACCAACCTTCTGAGCTCACCATGACCTGGTTTCCACTTTCCTTTCCTTGTTCACCCCCTCCTTTGCTGGCCACACAAACCTTCAGGTCTGAACAAGTTGATCTGAAGCACGAGGCCCTTGGACCGGCCTATCACCAGCCACTCCATCCTTTCCGGGAATGCTGAACTTCCTTCTTTCCAGCGCTTAAGTCTCCAGCTCATTCTCTAAGACCTTTGTCAGTTTCTGCCTCCTGCATAAAGGTTTCCCTAAAGGCCCTATTTTTTTTAATTAAATTTTTTTGGAGTATAGTTGCTTTCTAAAGGCCCTATTTTTAAAAAAGAGAGATTCCTGTTTGAAACTACAGAAGTAATATATATTCACCATAGCCAGTGAAATGACACAAAGATTTTTTAATTAGTAATTTACCCCTACTTTAATAACCTTGCCTCCTGCCACAGCTTCTACGTCCCTCCTCACCTCTTATCCACATGGACACACCACCAGAGCCAATTCATGGTTAAAATTCTGGTGTGTATCCTTCCTTCCACAGCTTTCCCCATGATCATACCAAAATTAAAACACACTCACACACGTGGGGATGTTGTTTTTTATAGAAATGAATACCCGATTTCAAAAGTCCTGTTTGTCACCTATATGATTACGTATCTCTGTGTAAGTTTTTTTATTTCCTGAATAAGCTGAACAAGTTTCTAGAGGTTTAAGACTACATCTCATACTTATTTTCCCTCTGAATTGCTAGCAGAGTGTCTCACACACAGCAATAGGTAAATAGTTGGCCAATACAATTCCTTTAGTGAAACTGTGCTACGTGCAGGAATTGGGCCCCCTCTGCCCCCAAGAACACATTTTTAAATAGGGCGAGGGGGAGCTGGGCAGTGTGTGCGTAAGAGCCACCACCCTAGGAGTCCAGGTGAGGGAGATGAGTTCCCTGGTAAAGGCAGGCAGACTTGGATAAGTACCTTAACACACACATGAAATGCTTGGGAAAAGTGGGGAAGGGGGGTGGATAGCTTCTGTCTGAGGATGGAGGGGAGGCCTCGTGGAAGAGGTGGTATTTGGGCCGGGCTGTGGAAGGGTGGAGGGCAGGGCATCCTAGATTGCCTGGGGATGTCTCGTGGCTGCCTGGCTATGTTTCAGTGCTGGACACAGGTATGTTCTCAATAGCATCAACTAAATGCTGAACACAGAGCTGATGTGGAAAAAGAGCTGATTCTGCACAGGGACTGGCTGGGTTCCGAGATGCCCGGGCCTGGCTCAGCTCGGTACTCACAGTCAGCGAGTCACCCAGGGCGGCCACCACTTTGATATCTGCTGGTCGGAGCTCATGGACTAGGGAGACAGGCAGAGAGATGGATGGTCAGGAGAGGTCTTCATTTTAAACTACTAACTTGACTAGGAGTCTGAGATTCCGTTCTTGTCCCACAGGTTCCCATTACACTTATTTCCAGCCTAAGGCTTTAGAATATTTGTATTTTCCATCCATTCAGAGCAACCAAGGCACTGAAGGTAATGGGTTTCATGGCTATTATCCATCCTGAGAGGAGCCAGTTCACACTCAAGTGGTCCAGGAAAGTCCCAGCTGCAGGGGTCATGAGCCCAGGCAGAGAGGACCCCAATCCGTGACTGTACCTACCTCACTGGGCAGGGAGGTCTGAAAGGCTGCCATTGGGACTAAGTTGAGATGAGATGGGTGGTTTGTGGAGAGGCTGGGAGCCCAGCAGTGTTGTGGGCCAGCTTGTCCTGGGCTGCCCAGGCTCAAGGTCTACACTGCGTGGGAATCAGCAAGGCCTGCTCCAGTCTCCAAGGGGGGTTTGTAGGTTCTCACACCAACACGACACTTAGCTAGGCCATTGATCGAAGGGGATGACGATGTTTACACTCACCTGACGTGGGGACACTGTTGGAAGGTTTCCACTCCGTACACAGGAAGTCATTGCCCCAGTTCTAAATCAACAGGAGGAAAGACACAACACCAGACACTGACTGTGCAGGAAGGTCAGCTTCAGCCCAGGAAGAACTAACTAAGGAATTCTTGGTGGAGGCTGGAACTATGTCACTGGAGGGGATCGTGTGAGGCTAGAGCTGTGAGTTGTAGATGGAGTGAGAGGGGAATCAGAGGAGAAAATGGGTGTCTGCCCCAACCCCTTGTACGAAACACATAATGTGTTGGCACACTCATGCACACTCACAGTCTTTCCCATCTCAACTTATCTACACTCTTAAATGGAGCCCACAGTCATCCAAAGCTGGGGAAAAAGCAGTGAAGGCATGCAAAAGGTGGTCTCCCAAAGGAACACAGACTTGGAGGCCTAGTAAGAGCTTCCACGTGGGTTTTAATGGTGTTGTTGAACATGAAACTAATGGACACTAATTAAAATGCTAGGACCAAAACAAGAATTACAATATTTTTAGGAAAGTAACACGAAGTCTTTACAATTGCAGAGTTTCTGGTTTCTGCATATCACTTCTGAATACGTGTATATCATTTCTTTTTGTGTATTTAACTTAATAGCCATCCAATTCCTTGTATGTATATAAATTAATGCCTATAACCTGGATACCTTTAGTCAAATTCTCTTGTTTCTGGAATATAGGGCACACCTGCCAGGTGCTGGAGGAGGGGATGGGGTGGGAGGCAGAGGGCACAGAAGTTGGGGGGGAGAGAGAGAGTCCCTCCCCTAGTGCGGTCACTTGCATGTCCCCAGAGGGGCCTGAGGGACAAGCCCGGTGCTGAGTGCACAGTAGGGCTCCACACACAGGTGCTGTCTGGTCCACTGATTCTTTAGGCATGTGGTCGCCAAAGGCTTTGGAAGCTTATCTCTTCCATGTGGTCAGACCATGAGGAAGACACGCCTTGTGAAAACACTCCTCTCACAAGGGAGCAAAAACGAAACTTCCTTTAAATGTATTTGCTTAACCTGATGTCATTTAGTTTATTCCAAGGAACTGCTCAATTCATCCCACTGATGGAGTCCTTCTTCTGTGTGGAAGTTCTACAGAAATCAAGAACACATTTGTGTGCAGATGACAAATATCCGGGAAAGATGCAATTTAAAAAAAATTCTATAACCCTGAGTGCTTTAGAAACATCTCAGAGAACTGGTGAGCCAGAGACAAGCCCATCCCCTGCAGATGAACTGACACAGGTTGGAACTGGAGCACATTTGTCTGTCCCAAGGGAAGAACCGTACTTGGCACCCTAGCCAGCACACCTGGCTCCCCTGCGGGTCTTGTTAAATGCAGATCCTGAGTCAGCAGGACTGGGGTGCTGCCTAAGACTCTGCATTTCTAACACGCTCTCAAGTAATGTTGGCGTTGCCTGTTTGAGGTTAATTTAAATAGCAAGGTGTTAAAAAGAAAAAAACAACCCACCACTTTCTATGCCTGGGTTTTTAGCTCTTACAGCAACAGAAGCAAAGACACATGAGACTAAGACCCAAGACGACAGAACCAGAACCACTGTTTGCCCGTGTATACCCAACACTTAGCACAGTGCCTGCACCATTTAGGCATCCAACAAATACACACATGTTAGATAAATCAGTAAATGCCCGGCTGACAAGACATAGCTGACATTTCAGTTCTAATGGATTTCGGTCAGTGGTTGGCCCGGGACAAGCCTCCACTGGGCTAATGTGAGCCCGAGAGAGTTCCAAGAGGCTAGACAGTGGTAGTACCCCAGCCATGAAGCTGGTGTGGTTTGTATCCCAGAGCTCAGCATCTAACAGTTCTTCAATAATTTCATGTAAGTTAGTCTCAGTGCTTCAGCTGGCTTATGAAAGGTCTTTCCTCAATCACTCCTGCTGCTCCCCAATCCATTTTCCGTACTAGTCAGGGAGCTCTTTAAAAAGGTGAAATAGATTACATCACCTTCTCCCAGAACCTACAACAGCTTCCCACAGCTCTCCACCTGAAGTCCAACCTTCTTACTTAGGGGTTCAGATCCTGTATGATCTGGTCCTTGACAAGCCCTCCGGTCTCATGACCTATGCTTTACCTGATTCACACGCCCACAGCCACGCTCACGTCTTTCTCTCATCAAATACACCCAGCTCAGTCCCACTTCTGAGCCTTTGCGCTCCCTGGTCCTGCCAGGGGCTCTGGCTCTCCAGGTAGCCGGCATCTTTTCATCATACACATCCCAGCTCAAATCTCCCCTCCTCAGGGAGAGCTGATGTGGTCTGCACAGCTCATCAGAATGTGCTACCCTCCCTGCCCCATCTCACATTCCTGCATCACCTTCCTCAGAGCTGTCAGCGCTATCTGAAATGACCATGCTTAGCTGTCTATTGGATGCCTCCTCCAGTAGATGGTAAGCTCCGTGAGGGGTGGGACCCCTCTGTCTGGTCCAGTGCTCTATCTTCCTGAAACAGTACCTGACACATAGAGGTGCCTGGTCTACCATGACCTCTAACTCCCGAGGGCACGACCATGCTGACCCTTCTCTGACTGCCCTCCAGCCCCTCGCACAAGACTGGACAAACCACAGGTGCTCAACTGACACTAGCGGTTGATCCCCTGTCCTGGTGGCCGACAGATGTGGTCTGGACCGGGCCTGTCCTGCAAGGCCTAGAGTGGTTCTGAATCCTCCAGGCCATCTTTGCAGTAGCCATCCCTAGAGCCATGGGCCCTGAATCCTCAGAGCTAGAATGATCGACTCGAACCGAACAAGGCCTGCAGACCCACCTGTGTATGTGTCAGCTTCCTGTCGGGCCCGCCCCTGGAACTGAGACTCTTCCCACTCAGCTCCCACCTTACAGGAAATTGGCGGTGCATCATACCCACCGCCACCCCCTCATCTCTTCTTGAAAGGTGGGGCTGCCTGATCAGAAGTGACGTCTGTGCAATTGTCAAAGAAAACGGATCCATAAGCACTTCCCCTAGTTGGCTGCCGACAGCAGGTAAGCATTTGAGAACGTGTTAGGACAATCTTGGGACTCTGTGGTTCAGGAACCTTGTCTTCACATTCCAATTTCTAGTATGTCAGGAGGGCACATTTCTGCTTAAGCTAACTCTCTGAAACCCTCACCACACCCCACGTCACTGGGAGGTGGAAAGGGTTTGTCCCTGAGAGAGGCAGACGTGCGTCAGGGGTTACCTCAATGGCTGGTGTGGTGGAGTATGTGTAGTTACTGTTCCGGGGGGTTCTCAGGAAGGGCTCATTCTAAAAGAGAAAAAAAACCACAGGGAGAGGTTACCTGACAGCCTGGAAGATGGCTTAGGAAACATTAAGTACTAATAATCCTGTCCTCTAGATTTATGTAACATGATTCTGGTACATTTAAATAGAAAGCATCGTACAAACATTTTCATTCATCCCCTAGAGGGCTTTCATAACAGCTTTGACAAGGGAGACACAATGAAAGGCTTAAAAAGGGTTCCATACATGTTCTATTCAGGGTTCTGTGCTTTTGTTTTCACCCTGATAATTGAACATCTCCCTAATCCCCAGAAGGACTTTCTCTCCTTTTTCATTTTTCTGGCAAGAAATTCACATTATACCATTTTTTTCTTCTCCAAAAAGTGTTACAATCATCAATATAGTAAAATATCTGTTGCCATTATTATTATTTTGCCTCCTTTGAATTATGTATCTTACCCCCTTCGGGTTGGCTTCACATAGTCTGGTCATGTTTTTTCTCATGAAACAGCCTCTTCATTCCCTGCTCTCCTATCTGTTTCACAATCGGTTTCATACATGCCCAGTCAAGAATCTAGGTCTGTTCAGTTGTGGGTGATAAGTTAGTCAAAGAAGGAAGAAGGAAATAGACAAGGAGAAATGGGGGAAAGCAGGTAATGAGAAAATGTGAAAATAATAGAGAAGTAAGAACAAGTTCATAAGGCAGGATCAGGCCAAACAGCCCAGGGCCGTCAACACCTTCACAAGACGTGCTCAATGCAGTAGAAGGGCCACGCTCTAAAAATCTGGGAATAATGTGGGAGTAGGTAGGAAGAACCAGAATGTTGGAGAAGAGGTCATTGGAGATCCGTTCCAGGGGCTGAAAGCTGACTGCACATCTGCTTTCTTTTGTCCTGAAAGATGTTTAAAAAGGAGGAGGAGGAGAAGGGGGAGGAGAGAAGACCACAACTCTGAAAGCTTCCAGAAGGAGGCTGTGTGCCCTTCAGTTCTGGCCCTACCACTTCCTCTTGTCCCAGACCTGATCCCATCCACACAACCGTGTTCCTGCCTGGCATTGCATCCGAGTGTGCAACCCCTGCACGCCCCCTGCCTTGTAGACGAGGAGCAACCGAGGTGCAGAGTGGGGCAGGGCCTCATTCCACTCCTCACGCTGAGGTCAGGCCTGTGAAAGACCCTGCTGTCAGACAGGGGGACAAGGAAGAGAAGGTCTCAGCAGTCACCTTGGAGGATGAAATCTACATGCACAAAACCCCCAGCCCTCAGCACAGACCCTGACTCCCTGGGGCACTGCAGTCTCTCCTTCCCTCCGAGTCTCAGCATGCTTCTAGCTGAAACGCGGTCTGGAGGAGCACTCAGGGCCAAGGGCAGGAAGTGTGCCCCAGACCATCTGCAGCACTGCAAGGCGAGAGCGAGCTCACAGGGGCTCGTCGTCGCCAGGACTAACGAGGCTTGTCTCGGGCCAATGCTGTTCAGCGTCCCCTGAGCTTCACCATCAGACGAGGGCACTCTGGGAGCATTCTATAAATAACTGAGCCAACTTTGTGGAGCCCCATGTGTTCAGAGCTCTGTTCTAGGTGCCAGGAGGAGGGGAGGGTACACAGGCTTACAACCCAGTCAGGCAGAGCACGTGAGAAGCATTAGGCAGTGAAGCATCAGAGAAGAATGAGTCCAGTAAGTGCAGTAATTGCTGAGGAACGGTTGCAAGATCTGGGGATGTGTGGTCCTCAGCGACGAGACTCAGTGGGAGGTGGGTCACTCGTTATTGTTCTCCCCCCCATTTCACGGGAGCCCCGATTGGGCACAGGGCCTGGGAGCTGCAGCTAGTCCCAGAGTGGCTAGCACAGGAGGACCCGGAGGGCAGACACTCTCCCTGCTCTTCCGGACATGCTGAGAATCAAACCGAAGAGCCGATTTCATCACATGATCCAACGGTAGAGGGAAGGGCCAGAGACGGGAGATCAAACTAAGGGGTCAGAGGTCAGGGAGACACTGGAATGCGGTGGGGAGTGAGGCCAGAACAGGAACAATGAGAACAGGTCCAGAACAGTGGCGGACAGGTGGCCTGGGTGCCCGGGGCCTGTTTTATTGACCACTGACCACATTGTGTGTGCAGGAGTCAGGCTGGGTTAAAGGCCTGGAGCTGAGCAGAGGGAAGAGGGAGTCCATTTAGTCTGCCGGCTCTCCTAGGCTAGGTTGGTACCACCAGTAAGTAGAAAGCTAAGCCGATTGAAGGGCAGCACAAGGAAATGTTCTCCTCGTTGCAGCTGTGCGAAGACGGTGGGGCCTGCCTGGGGGCAGAGCCAGGCAGCCACCTGCTGTGATCAGCACCGGGAGTCAGTGGCTGTGGGAATAGGTCATGTTCCTCTTGGCCCTGTTACTAGGTGTAAGGTTCTGCAGTGACGGAGAGCTGGTTTTCTTCTGTTCTGTGCTGCTGCGACCAAACCAGGTGTGTACTGTCAGGCCCAGACATCAAATTAAGGTGGCGGGGTGGGGGTGGGGCACGTTCCAAGGAGACATACCTACTACATGAGGCAGGGTTTGGAACGCTTGTCTGCGATAAATAGTTGAGGAAATTGAGGAGAAGACCCAGGGAAGGGGGGTAGTGGTAAAAGAGAGGAGGACATAACAACACCCTCTGACATTTCTGTCCCATCCCATCCCATCCCATCCCATCCCATCCCATCATCCCATCCCATCACCCTATCTTATTATACCATCTTCCCATCCCATCCCATCCTCCCATCCTATCCCATCCCGTCATCCCATCCCATCACCCCATCCTTCCTTCACATCCCATCCCATCCTCCCATCTCATCCCATCCTATCGCCCCAACCCTTCCTCTTATCCTATCCCACACCATCATCCCATCCCAAACGTGACCTACTAGGCTGATTTCACAACCTGTTAACAGGTAGCCACTTGGCTGTTAGAAAGCACCGCCTTGAGAGTGTGGAAGTTGAAGTAGAGGCCATGGCCTCTACTTGCCTTGGGAAGGATGTGGTAGAATAATTCAACCATTATATGAGATACTGCATCAACAGGACTCCAAGGCCCTCCCCACTGAGATCATAAGGTTATAAAATTCTCTGTTGCTTTATGATGGGAAGAAGCAAGTAACCTTGAACACACAACGTGATGAGGACCTGAACTGGGGTGGTGGCAGTGGGAACAGGAAGGGCACTGGCAGGAAAAGCACTAGGAAGAATCCTATCAGTAGGGTGCCTGATGTTTCACGCCTGCAGAACTCTGACAACCGCAATAATATGGACAGAAGTAGGAAGTCCTAAGGATCGGAGAGTTTGGGAAGACAACTATTTTGTTCCTATTTTGATGTTCTTATTCAAAAATTATTTTTGAATGAATGCTGAGTTTGGGATGAGGATGAGGTTGGGGCAGGATAGGGAGATTTAGAAGTCCACAGCATTCAAAAGGTAACAGTCCCCCGGATATAATTCAAAATAGAAACACTGCTAAACAAAGTAAACATAAGGGAATCCAATGAAACTCATCTTTCTCTCAAGATGAAAGACTGGATGAAATATCAGTTGAAATTATTTCACTTTTTCTCTGTCTCTCTGTGTCTGCCTCTGGTTCCCCTGTTTTGTTGGTACCCTGATCATATGCTTAATCTGCCTTCTGGGTAACCTTACACCAGAGAGGGCATCCAAGGGGGAAAGATCTCTTAAGGGTTAGAAACAGAGCTCAAATTTGGGGGAAAAAGGTAAGAAATGAAGACACAGGTTGGGGGATCCTGGGCAAAGAAATTTAACAGGAATCCCTGGAAATGGACTGATCTCAGAGTGAGGGTCTGTAGAGAAAGAGAAAAGAGAAGAGGGCTGAAACGTGAAAGTTGGAGAATGTCCACATTTTCAAGGCTGGAGAAAGGAAGGAGGGTCATTACAAGAGATTGGGGCGCAGGGGTGAAGAAACTAGAAAAACAGAACAATCAAGGTAGTTTGCATCCACGAATGCAAGGAGGAATGAATTCATGGAGTAGCTAACTCTGACAGATGCTTTGAGAGGGCAAGAATCATAAGAGCTGAAAAAGGACTCTGCTGGTCTTTGGGCTGACTTCTTCAAAGCTTGCAGCCAGCGGCCCTGGGTTAGGGAAGGAGCGGGCAGAGAGGCGATGAAGGCAGGAAGGCGACAACAGTCACAGTCTACAGAGCAGCTAATCAGAAGTTGGCCAGAAAATCACATGTCCAACCTCAAAGTCTAACAGAAATCCATGGATTGCTGTTAAGCGCCCAACCTGGCAGGGCAGAATGCACTTGCACTTGACTGGGGATGGGGGAGGAGCAGGCAGGAAGCTGAGAAAGCTCCCCAACGCTTGCATCCTTCTCTGCCCCCTCCTCCCTGCTGGGTCCTGCCTGTTGCCTCTATGTTTAGACTCAGCTAGGATTAAAATAGGTGCTGCCTGGCCCCTGTCAGCTCACACTGAGGTGCTGGTGGACTTTTATATAGCTCCAAGGCGCACGGGAGGGAGCAGATGGGACCTGAGGAACGCAGAATTCTACGCTCCCTGGTGCGGTGAAGTTGGACTGGCCAACAGATGGATCATTTTGGAATGGGCTCTGGGGTTGCCTGGCAACGGCGTCTCCCAGGCTGGGCTTCTACAGTTCCAGGAGGCTGGATTTACTCTCCTCTGCTCACCAATGGCTCATTCAGTCTCTATCCAGAAGGAGGAGCAGAGCCCACAGTGGCTTAAGATTCTGGGTGAAGCAGCAGCTTTTGGGGGTTCCTTGCCTGGTCTGGGGCCTTGAGGCCCGTGGTGATAGGGCTCTACCTGACTCTAGCCTGGGCTCCAACCTGGTACTTAATAGACATTTGTGAGGAGGAAGAGTAAATGATGGCTTCCTGGAATGGGTTGTTATTACTTTTGCTATTTAATGGAAGGGGAATTGGCAGATTGGAGAGGGTTTTCCATGGCTGGTGTTCAGTATGACCATATGCGTTGTTAAAATATTGAAATACTTACCCCCTATGGTTTACAGCCACTGCTCTGAGTCCCCAAATGCCCCCACTACCCAAGTTGCCTGGCCCCTCCCCTAGATCCACTGGACATGGATCTAGCAATTAAGGGGTTTACAGCCAGCACAGAAAGGCCCTGTAGGACCTTGCCCCACCCTTCCGGCCTGCATCTGACCATCTGGAATGGAGGCATCCACGCTGCACTGACTGTTCCATTATTTGACCATCTCCTTTGTTCCAAGCCCTGGACCCAGCATCTGAACCCTCTGCTACCACTGCCTTCACTTCTGCCTCCCTTGTTTCCTCCCTCCTGATGAGGCTGATGGTACACAAGGCTGAGCCTGGGCCGGAGACTGGGGTGGGGAAGGCAGCAGACAGGGAGGGGTATATCAGGCAGGGATGCCCACTGTCTCCGGAGCCCTGGCATACACATGGGAGCTGCAGGTCAGCCAGGTGGGTGGGAGAGGGAGATGCAGCCCAACCCAGGTGGGAAACCCAGCTCCCAGACTGGGTCAGGCTCTCCTGCTTTTACTGCCTCTGAGGGCTCTCTGGCCTTAGCCTTGTTTGGTTAAAAAGCCCTAAGACAGGGGCTAGAAGAGGGAGCTGAAGGCAACAGGCACATGTACCTGCCCTACCCCCAGGCCTAAAGTCGGGTTTAACGACCACTTGCATCTTCCTCCTTAAAAAGAGCCCCAGCCAGCCTCACCCCAGTTATCACAAGGCCGGTCCTGCTTGTCCCTCCCCCAACCAGCTCCAGGGCTCTCCTCTCTGACCTCTCCCTACCAGACACTCCCTATCCAGGCTCTACAACTACTGACTGCAGCTTCTGAGCCCAGCTGGCTTCTGTCTAGGCCTCCAACCTGCAGTCAGACCTTCCCATCCGGCCCACGTGCCGCTGCTGAAATGAGCGGTCTTGCCACCTTCTGGCTTCTTAACGCCCCTCCTCAAGAATCCACGTCTCTCACCCTGCTTCTCTCCCTCTGCTGGGCACAGGCCTCCTCTCCCACCTGCCTCTCCCAGATACATAGGTGCTTCTGTGCCCTCTTCTCTCCTCTCTATTCTCCCCCACTTCCCTCCACCCTCTGAAGTCCGTCGGCTCCCAGTCAAGGGGCTCCCAGTCGAGGGGAAGCTATGATGGGGGGGTGAAGCGGGATGAGTGGGGTCTGAGCTCTGGGTTTCTGGAGAGCAGCAAGGCAGGCCCTCCCCCATTACCTGAGCAGGGCAGGAGAGGGGTATATATGCCATCAGGTCCAGGGTGTCCGTTTTCCTTCCTAGTGGTTCAAGCTGATTGGGGAAGAAAAGAGAGACATGAGGGTACTAACTTGTTTCCGCTGAAGTGAACATTCCCTGGCAGAGCATCCTGCAGTGGGGAAAGCTCAGAACTTGATTTCAGGGGGTTTGGCTTCTGCTCCTGGCTCTGCCAGTCACCCGCTGTGGGATACTGGGCAAGTCTCTTAGCTTCTGTAGGGTTCGGCTTCCTCATAAACCTCTGAGACGTCTCTCGCAGGGCTGTTGAGAAGCTTAAATGAGATGACATGGCTTAAACTGCCTAGCACAGTTGCTGGGACATAGAAAATATTGAATTAACATGAGGGTTCTGCCTTGCATTCATGTAGAGTCCCGCACCACAGTTCAAAGCCCATAAGAGGGGATGTAGTTGACCCTGGAATCTTAAGGACTCTGTGTTTTCAGTTCTATATAGATTTCCACAGGTGCTCAGGCCACTGTTCCTCTATATCTTGCATGCAAAGGGAGGCCAGGAACAAGCTCCATTCTAGAGGGGCTGGTGCTTTGCTCTAGACTAGAACCCCAGAGAACCAGGGACACCCCACTTATTTTACCATATTGACCCAAAGGGCTCTGGCGAGCTGGGAGTGGAATTTCTGATTTGGGTGGAGGCAGTCTGGGGCAAAGAAGGACATATCCAGGTGCCCATCCTGAAAGAGAGAAACGGACGTTCTCAAGATCCTGTTGGTGCAGAGCGGGGAGAGTGGGCCAGAGCTGGTGGTCCTGGCCCCTGGGGTTGACCTGTTAATGCCCTCCTCCACCCGGGGGTGCTCCCAGCCCATGGCTTCCTGAGGGCCTCCTCACCTCGAGAGGGAGATCAGAGCGGTCCCACAGATCAATAGCCTTGAGTGACCCTAAACCCCTAACCTGCTTTCTGGTCCCACAATTCCCCTTATTTAATTAAAAAAGTGCTATATGTATTGTTAGGCACATTTATGTAACCTAGGCCATGGTTGAGGGAATGAGATCCTAGTCCCTGAGGAAGTCTTGGCCTGCCAGCTGGGAAAAGCTACTTCCCACCCCTTGGCCAGCTGGTCCCAGTGACCTTGGTGGGGAGAATAGGGCCAAGCCTTGGGGCAGACCTTGGCAAAGCCTAGGTGCTCAAAGCGTCTTCTGGCTTCCCTCCAGGTAGGCCAGGCCCTTGGGATGGAGGCCCAGGTGGACAGAACCGAGTCCCCACCATGGTCCATTTACAAAGCTCTTCTGCTCAGAGTGGAAGTGTCAGGAGGAGAGCAGAGCCAGGGGCCGAAACAATACCCTCCGTTATAACTGCGGTGTTGGGTGTGGGGCAGAAAGTGAGCAGTCTGGAGTTGGACATGTTCAAATCTCACCTCTGTCCCTTACTTCCTGTATGTTTTTACGGAGGCGACGTCACATCTCTGAGCCTCTGTTACGTGCGGATGATAAAACTCACCTCAGAAGGCAGTTGTGAAGATGTTATGTATGGTACGCACAGTGCCTGGCACATAGTAGGTGCTCAATAAAATGGAGGATGCAATGAGTAGTAACGAGAACATCCCACATCGGGCTGCCTCTGGGAATGCAGCGCTGATGTTCAAGGAGGCACCAGGGCAGCAGCTGGAGAGCTGCCCAGGTCTGCCCCATTTATTCCGCTCTCATGGAAGCACCTGGCACTCCCGCCTTGAATTTCCTCCTCCCTTCGGGAGCCCTGTCGGGGAGGACAGGGAGCATACCGCCAGCACGGGGAGCCGGAGGTTGGAGAAGAAGGGCTGCAGCACCACAGAGAAGTCCTCCCGCGTGTCGTAGCGGCCTGACTCCACCAGCTCACGCATGCTGCTCTGGGGAAAATGCGTGGGTGCCTTCAGCACAGGCCCTGGGGGCTCCAGGTGCCTGTCGGGGCAGGGGTGGGGGTGATGGGCAGTGTCCCTGTCCCCGTCTCCCTGGACAGGTAGACTCAGGTCTTCCCTTGAGAACACAAACACACTTGATGGCACATCTCTTTCCAGAGTCTTGGAAACAGGTTGTGTCGCATTTTGGTTTTGGTTTGACGTGGACCGCACGTTCTGAAGGGCCAGGCAGGAAGTGCCACACGGAACAGAAACCAAGAAAGAGTCTCCAGAGGGCCCCCAGGCTCAGGACCTGCAACCTCCCCATTCGTGCATGGCCTGCCTGTTGGGGAGGCGGCGGTTGCGGGGCAGCTGGGCCTCCAGGGTGCAGAGGAGGGAAGGGCAGTCCCGTGGGGCACCCAGGGCTACTGCCCTCTTCAGACCAAGTGTCAGGGATGATCCTCCACGGACAGCTCGGCCATGAGGACTTTACTACCTGGATCCCTTTGGGATGACTCCAGCTGGGGTGCCTGAGACACCTCAGCCGGGAAGCGGCCTGGATGCTGATGTCGCCCCTCAAACCCTGAACAGCGCTTCCCTTCCCCCTGTGCCTCCCAGTGGGTCTCTAGGCTGGTGTTTTCATCAAGGGGGAGGAGAGGCCTTCTTGTTCTTACCTGGTAGTCCCGAGTGACAGCCTCCAACCTGGCCAGCTCTTGGGAGCTCTCCCGCGGGGTCAGGACACAGTTACACAAAATGCTGCACAAAGAGAGGGAGGCAGGAGGACCCAGAGCAGAAGCTGTGGTCAAGGGCTGACTCTGCTGCGAGGGGGTGGCGGTAGGGGTGAGGGTGGGCGTGGGCTCCCTGGAGACCTGGCTTAGGAGGCTGTGCCGCGTGTGCTCAGGGGCAGGTTTCAGGCCTGACAAGGGAATGGACAAAGTCCCGAGGCTGTATGGACGGGCACCCCCTCATGTTAACAGAGTACAAGTGCTGGACCACAGGCCCTGGGCCTGCAGCTGATTACGCTGAACACATGCATTTAGGCACTGAAGAGCCAGCACTCAGGGTTTAAAAATAAACTACAAATGCATGCTCTGGCACTGGAGCCGGTATTTTGGGGCCTCTGGTGCTCAGGCTCTCGGACACCTCCCGAGTTCACACTAGTGCCCCACTCTGTCCCCTTTAGTTTTTTTTTTTTTTTTTTTTTTTGGTTTGTTTTAAAGCTCTTTATTGGAATATAATTGCTTTACACTGTTGTGCCAATGTCCCCTTTGGTTTTATTATGAATTATTTCACATCCATGAAATATACTTAATGTTAAAAAAAAAAAGATATCTCTAAAGCACCTGGTACAGTACCTGGTACGCAGCAAAATTTTAAAAAGTATTTGTTAAATGAGTAAATGAATGTATAAGGCAGGAAGAAGAATAAAACACACCCCTGTGCACCTCTTACCCAGCTTAAGAAGCAAAACACTCCCAATTGGAAGTTCCCTGTATCCCTCCCTAAGTTGCTTCTTCCCCCAAAGGTAAGAGAATCTGGGGCCCATTCCCTTGCTTTCTGTTACAGTTCTACCACGTGTGGACACATCCCTATATGTTGCTCCTCTCAGAGGCTTGGTTGCACTGTCTCTGAAATACTAGTGTTGGTCTCAGCCTTGACCTCTTCCCTGTGACTTCCCTGTATCGCAGAGGTTCTCGCTGGCACCCTGAGGCTGGGTATGCGGGGGCCCTGGCTCTGACCTCCCAGAAGGAGGTGGTCCTGGCACAGACTCCTTTACAGGCTTGCACACATGGACAGACCAAGTCACAGAGACCGCAAGGAGTCTCCACCGCGTGAGCCAGACCAGGGGGTGAGCGCGTCTCCAGCCGGGGCCACGTGCACCCACCTACCTGGCCTGCTGCTCCGGGCACTTGTTGGGGTTCCCCAGGAACACCTGCCGCACGGCACTGGGGCTCATGAAGTCCACGAGGTTGACCAGCGCTCGGGGTACCTAAGGGCGAGGCTCCAGATGACAAAGGCGCTGGGGGGCTTTTTCACACGCTGCCTCGGGGCCCCAAGAAGTGGGGCCTGGCTCTGGGGTCCCTGAGCGGGGTTCTGGGGAGGGTCAACACAGGGTGACCACCTAGGGCCCTGCAGGCTGTGCCACCCATGTTGGGTGCCTCCTGGAGTGGGACAACGTGGCAGCCCCGGGTCTAAACGTAGAGGGCTCAGCTTCGTTCAGCCATCGGCTAGCGAACCCAAACCCATTAGCTTTAAATTTGGGGAGGTAGGTGCCCCGTTTGCCAGAACATTAGCCCTTGACCATCTCCCTCCAGGCTGACCTGGACTAACTCTGCTGAGCAGGCCCAGGGTCTTGGCAACCCATAGAAGCTTCTGATGGTCAGAGCACCGCCTCCCCGCCCCGGGCAGCTGGACAGGCTTGTCCATGCCAGGGGGTGGGAAAAGAACACGCTGGGCTCAGGACCAGAGAGGGACCTGCTGTAGATACCCCCTGCCGCTTAGAGAGCAGTGCGCAGCCTGGGAGCCTCCTGGCTGCCACCACCAGGGAATGTCCCAGGTAGTGATGGGGGATGCTTAGCACACACACTGCTTTCCCTTCTTCAAGCCTGAGACCCTCTGGGCTGGTTCCAAATAGAATGAGGCTTCCTTGGGGGGAAGCCCCAATTCTGGAACGGGCAGGAGCCCACGTCCTTGGCTGTCTCCTTCAGGGGAGGGAGCCTTTCACCCTCATCCTCCCACCACACTTGAGCTGTGTCAGCTTGAGGGAGCCCGCCACCCACCTCTCTATGCAGGATGTCCAAGGCATTGCGGAGATGGTCAAAAAAGTTGGCTGCGGAATACAGATTCTGGGAAGAGACAGGAGGGAGAAGAGGAGCTGGTTAGGGGGAGAGGGCAGCCCTCCCACCTGGCTCCAGCCCCAAGGCCTCGTTCTCCCTTGGCCTCCAACTGTGACCAGCTCGTCGTGTCAGAATCCGAGATGAAGAGTTGGCGACTCGCTGTTGCCAAAGATGGGCCAGACAGAAGACTGGAACCTTCAGCCAGAGCTTTAGCTCAGGAGTAGAATGTGTCAAGTTCCCCTTTCCAAGTGCTTGGGGTTTACTGCTTCTTCTCTTTCTGAGTCAGGAGTTGTAAGAGAGGGGAATAGAAACACCATACATCTGCCACTTGCTGCCTCACACCACCTGGGACGTGGGGATGGAGCCAGAAACTCGAGGGCTGGGGGGCAAGAAGTACGTGTGTGCACATGTATGCCTGTGCACGTGTGTGAACTGTGCATCGCGTGCACACACACACACACGTGTAGTTGGACAATCCTAGGGTTGATTCTAGGGACTATTCTCAAAGAGGATCTCCAAGGCTTACGGGTCAAATCAAGAACAGTGAGCAGGACTGCCCCCTACCCCCCCATTACCGAGTCCGTGCAGTAGTCACACAGATCACCGCTTCCTATCAGCACCGTGATGACCTTCCAGTCCTCGTGGAAATTTACTCTCTATACAGAGGGGAGAAAATGCTTGATGATTTCCAACTTACAAAAAAGACCACAACTCAAGGAAATCCAACCCTCCAAAACTTCCTTGCCCTCTTGAAATAACAGATTCAGAATGTCAGAGCTGACAGAACTTCAGAGGTTTATGTATGGATCACGGATTCTTAGCACCAGGAGGGACTTTCAAGGTCCTTGTGATCAGCAACAAACCTCCCTGCAGTTGACGTAATCTCCTCCAGAGGGCGTCCCACAGGGGCTGCCCTACTGCTGCTTGAATGCCTCTAGTGACAGGGGGGCTCACCGTTTTCATGGCAGACAATTCCATTTGGGGACTTTAGTTTAAAAAAAGCCATTAATCTGACTCACATGGTCATCTTTCATCTTCTGTATCAGAGTCTGGGCTTGGCTTGCAAGTTCCCTGAGGAGGAGAGAAAATCAGTCCGGTTGAGGAACAGTGTCCTAATCTTTCATCCTAAAGGGTCTGAACTAGACGTTTCCATGGCATTAACGCCCCCCCCCCCCCCCCCCCCCATCATGAGCTGGCAGAAACCCTGAGGCTCGGGAACGAGAAGCTACTTGCCTCTTCTGGAAAGTTATCACAACAAACAACCCTTTGCAAAGCCAGCCACGTGTCTGTCCTAAAGCTACAGTCAAGGGTGCTGCTGATCTTATTTGTTATGCATGGTCTCCTTTCTAGGACTCTACGTGCAAAGGGTCTTTAAGGATTCCATGCTAGGAAACCGTTCGTCTCCTTTGAAGATCTGGTGTAGATTCCGAAATTAGATCTAGGAAAGTCTTGGCATGCTTCCTCTTTTTACCTTGGCTGCCAGGAAGCTGAGAGTGTGATGCTTAGGCACCATATTTGTAAAAAGGCTCATATTGACACCTTTGCTTCTTCCCCTCCTCCCCCACCAGTGGCTGTGATTTTTCTCTCTTATGTATACGTTATTTGTGTCACTTTTTGGTAAACTTAGCTAAATGCTTCTTTTAGAAAGAGGTGGGGGAATAAATATACACCCAACAAATACCTGCGTTTAGAACTCACAGAAAGACTAGATCTCAGGCAACCCCAGCTCCTCACTAGTTTAGGCCCCTCTTATAGTGTGAGATGGAACCACAGAAAAGTGATCTCCCGGCCCCTGGTGGTGGGTCCAACTGTCCCCAGCTGTTCCTATTACCAAGAAGGGTCTTCCCAGGCTGGGCCAGAAGCAAGGAGACCCGAGGTGGCTGAGGCTTCTAGAAGCGGGGTGAGGGGCCTCCTTCGAAGATCAGCCTGGGAGGCTGAGCAGTTGGTTCCAGCTACCTCTGGCTTCTCAACTATATTTCCTGTAGCTCCATAGCAGGAGTAGGGACAGGGTATGACTTGTTGCCGCTCTAAGCAGCCTCTAAGGCTGGAGATTCTGGCTTGCCCACCCATTTAGTTGGTACTCTCTGATTGTGGAGGGGAACTGCCACTTGCAAGGCGTTGGAGAAAGTACCATTATGCCAATGGTAAGTTTTAAAAATTGGATAATCAGTTAGTTGAATGCTTAGAACATGCTGCACAGGAAAGCAAGGCCAGGAGTTCGGGCTCTAGGAGCGTGACCTCTGCTCAAGATCCAGCCCTCCATCCTCCCTGTGACTTTGGTCACAGGGGCGGCCAGGGAAGAGAGTGGCCAAGAGCCTCTTAAACCATTGCTGCAAGTGGATACACGTCCCCTTTGCACTCAGAGGTCAGAATTACAACCCTAAAGGGCACTACATGCCTCCCACTCCCCATCCTACAGGTTCCCCTCCCCAAATGCCGCACTTAGCCTTTGCTCCAGGGACAGCCTGGTTGAGGAATGCATTTGTGTCACTGGCGTCGCCTGTGCCCACCGCATAGCCTGTGAGATTTCCGTTAAACTTCCGAAGGATATCTGGAAGAGGAGGGGGTGCACAGGACACAGATAGCTTAGGATGGAAGGGGGAGTGTGCTCCTGAGAAGAGTTGGGGCTTCAAATGACTGGATGACAGGCTGGGCCAAGACAGCAAGAGCCTCTCAGCTTTCCTTTTTTTTTTTCTTTTTTTATAATTTATAGTACAGTGAATACTCACTGTCTCATTTGACTATCTCCACACCCTCTGGGCCAGTTGAAGAGATCTGAGGCTCAGAATGTTTGGTAACTTGGCCTAGGTCACTTGGCAGAAAGGTCAAGGCTTGAACCCAGGTCTCCGGGATCCAAACAGAGTTTATTCCATCCCCTTCAGCCACCTGTCTGCAGGCCCCTCCTCTCATTTCAATGACAGCCCATAAGGAAGATGTTAGTTATCCCCTCCTTTCTTAGCTGAGAGGCACTTTTAGGAAGCCTGGGGGTCAGATGGACGCAGTGAACAGACTGAAGCCACTGGTGGTTACTTACTTGGTAAGGTGGTCACATTCTCCAGGTAGCTGTCCCCTCCTGAACTGTAGAGAGTGAGCAAGCCAGTGAGAGAGACTGAATCAATACATAGGCTTTACAAAAAAGCGCCCCCACCTTTTAAAAATGCCCGAGCCACCTCTTTGTGTTTGAGGGATTCTAAGAACATTTGAATTCTCCAAAGAGTTGGTTCCCCCAAATCCAGGATTTGAAGGTGAAAGAGGGCAGTTTCTTTTCTTTAGCAAATCAGGAGAGACCACACTTAGCTGAGTATATACTACGCGTTCAGCCATGAACCGGATGCTCTACCGTTAGTTATCTTACATCTCCAGAGAAGCTTGTGATGTAGAAGAACTATCTCCATTTTACAGAGTAGGAAGCTGAGGCACACAGGGGTTAAACTAAACTTCTAAAGGAAACTAAAAACCATAAAGGTAACTAAAAACCAGCTTGAGCTGGAAACCTTTAGAAAATGGATAAGCTCTTCTCTGCCCAGTGGTCAGGTAAATTCCACTGAGAGGCTCAGGGGATGGCCTCTCACCGCCTCCCGATGCCTGATCTAATTTCATCTAATCTAATCTAGTTTTATGGCCCTCAATCTAACTTCAAGACACACTCGAAGTTTCATTTCTTTTCATGCATTCAAAATGAATACATGTGGGAGGCAAGGAGAGAAGTATTTCTATTTTAACTAAGTCCAATGTTCAGAAGTACTGTATTTACTGTTTTTTTTCTTCTGTGCCTCCCTCCTCAATCCCAGCATATTATTACTCCAGACCAAGAGATTTTGAGAATACAGTGTTAGCATTCAGCCCACCAACATAGACTTTCAAAGGACAGACCATGAATCAAAGTCATGACTGTTCTTCATTCAAGGGAAGGCTTGGAATAAAGTCGACTATTTCACACTACGGTGGTCAGGGGCTTAAGTCAAAGGATCAAGAGCCTCAAGTGGTGGAGAGAAAAAGAAGCCAGGTAAGCCCCACCCTTCTATCTCACTCAGGCACCTCTCTCCCACCTCCCATCCAATGTCTGAACCTAACTTGGCCTTTGGTTGGGCATTTTTTTTAAGCTTCTGATGCTTTCCCAACTCTGTATGAAGCTACTACTTTAGCTGCTTCCTGATCCTTCTTTGGACTAAAAGCACTTAATCAGAACACTTTTCACTTGGCAGGAAATTACAAAGCCACATACTTTCTCCAGTCACTGTGTTCTAACTGCCTCCTTTTCTCCAATCAACATATTAACACAGAGACTTATGTAAACACACACCATCAAGTCCATTCCATTATAATTTCTTGTCTAAGACTATCTTTGTTCTAAAACAAGTGTGGTAGCTGATCAAGACCAATAGGCTATAGAAATCCCTCTGAGCCTGTTTCCAGGAGAAAAGAGAATCATACAAATAAATATGGAGGAACAAAAATATGAAAGCCCCGTTTTGATAAGAACTACGTGAAACGTGAAAGAAAATAGACCCATATGAAACAGCTAGTTTACGTGAGACCCTTCAGATTAATGTAATTGGTATCACACCCTGCGCTCAGAGGCTGGGCTCTGTTCCCTAGTCACCCGCAGTGTGCAGAGAAACGCAGAATAGATGCTCGATAACATTTATTGGAGGAGTTTCAATAATGTGAGACTGAACTCCTCATTAATAAGACAAAGAAATGCATTTTTTGATCAATTTTATTTTGGTCCTTTGAATGAGTCCAATCAAACAAACGTTTCAACGGAAGGAAAGGCAATTCTCTAAAGACCTCTGAGCCTGCCACACTGTTAAGCTAGCCAGGGATGGGGCCTTTCACTGCTATGCGATTCTTACACGTCAAGGGGCCTTGAAAATATTCACGGCCAAACCTCCTCCTGCAGGTACTGCTCACAGCCACCCACCTACCAAAAATTCTTCTCCCCAGTCTGACTCCAGGAGGTCCACTCGCTCCACTTTGTTTCCTTGGAGGAAGAGGCTCAAATTGTACTCCTAATTTACCTAGGATCATGAATGGCCTCATATTTCCTATCCAGAGGCGTGAATGGCTTCAGAAAATTGCTTTTCCTCAGATCAGTCTACCACTCAGACATTTCCCAGGCGATGCTAACAGGTATTGTGAACAAGGAAAGCGTTCTGCGATTAAGGGAAACACTGGACTAAACGGACACAATTTAAACAGATTTCTTTGTCGTAGGGCTTCTCAGAGCTTTAATATGCTCACGTGAATGTGAATTCCCCCAAGGGAGGATAGAGTAGGAAATATTTTCCCCAAAATACAAAAACTGGCGCTAGTGCTCCATGGAACACACTTTGGGAAACACTAGGTGACACATTTTATCAAGTGTCAAACTGTCTCTCAGACTCTGACCAAGAGCTTCTATCTTTAACACACGTTGGTCTTGGGGCAGGTCTTTGAAACATTCAGAATAAAGGGTTTAAAGGGACAGGAGCCATTGAACATATGAGGCCTTGAAAATGGAACCAGATGATTGGAACATCAGGCCTTACTGGACCTCAGTCACAGGAAGAAACAGAGTAATGGCTGAATTTTTCCACTGCTGCAGAGGGAAACGTTTAGTGGAACACTGCTTGTTTGTATCTGGATCCCAGGAGTCTGTGCAGCTGGACTGTTTGTGAAGTTGGGCAGATCACCTCACCCCCGGACCATGCCAGGTGTAGCTTACCTGTCATCTGTTGGCTGGCTCGTCTGATTTATTTTCTGTTTTCCCACACGAGGACATGAGGCCACTGCCTTCTTTAACTCAGACTAAGTAAAGCTGCCACACCCTCGTGCTTTTTCGACTGTAATAAGCTCTGCTTTCCTGCTCTCCCTCTGGCTTTTCTTTCTCCTGCAGCCTCAGTAACACCTGGGTCAGGAGGCAACCTTGACTTTGTGCCTAGGCAGCCCCATCTGGCGAGGGTGTGTGGGACCTCGGGAGCTGGGAGGCCTATAGCTCAGCTCTCCGTGGGGGGATGTCCTCACGCTACACACACCCTGGATTCTCTCTGTGGGTGGCTCCTGGTTGAGTGAGGACGCCTTCCCTCCCCGCTTCTCCCCCCGCCCCAGGAAAACCTTTCTCTCTGGGACCATCCTCAGGGCTGGCCAGAGGACTGTCACAGTCCCTGTCGTCCCCACACCATTTTCTTTCTTGGAAGAAACATTTCATTTGAACCTCAGAAAGCAAGGGAGGGGGCCCGCACTGGGCTGCCCTGCTTCTCATCAGCGCTCTGCCCTCTCGTGGTGGACGGTGATCTAGTGGCTTTGAACCCTGCGCTAAGCGTCAATGACTGAAGGGTTCATAAACAAGAACTTTATTAGGAAAGAAAGAAACTTTAAGAATCCCCACGTCCAACACACTTTCCTGACATGCCTTAAGCTTTCCTACTGCCTGTCCGGAATGCCTTTTCTTGCCTACTAAATCGCTAATCTGTGAAGGCATACCTGGGTACCACCTTCTCTGGGAAGCCCTCCTATCCCAGCTGGCAGGGTTGGGTATTCCCACTGCTGTATCCCTGTAGCACTCAGGCATCATTTATTTATTTGTAAATAACACTTGGCAACTAAGCATACGCATTTGCCTGTGCTTCCCATATACTCCCCTCACCCACTCTCCTCCATCATCCAGACATGTGGGAGGAGCTCAGCAACATCTATTGGTTGTGATTTCTGCCTGAAGTGGAGGTTGCATTTTGGAGTGTTCTGTGCAGATGCGTGCATACACATAAAGCAGAGGTGCGGCTACAGAACATGGATGAACAACATGAATAAACACAGACAGACGGGACCATTTACACGTACACATAAACATGCAAACGGGCAGGTGAAGACTCAGACATTTGGTGCTTTTCTGGTGCATTTCATGTTGGCTTTGTTGACCCAGAAGTCTGACAAGAACCCGGGTTTGCTTTTTCTGCACAATTAAAAGAATAGGGTTATCAACAGTAAAATATCCTCTCCACTCACCAAATTGTCACATGGGGCAGAAACAGATAGGCTTTCCTTCGGAAAGCCCCCTCCAGACCTGGTCTTTGCTCTTCGGTATTTATGCATTTACAGGAGACAACCCCCCACCCCCACCCCGTCTGATCTCTGCGGGTGAGCAGGGAGCGGGAGGAGGCCAGGGGCTAACATTACCTGTATGACAGCCCCCGGTACTGAGTGGCAACATCAGCAAGCTCATTCGGTTTGGAGCCAATTCCATTGCCAGCCTTTGAACACATATCGAAATCCACAGGAAAATCAGCAAGTCAGAGAACAGCGAGGCTGTGTATGTGCAGGGCTTCCTGAGGTGTTCTCCGCCAGGTGTTGTGGCATGAGCAGCACGCCACCCCGGGAGTCAGGATGCTCGGGCTTGCCTCCCCAGCTGCGCGCCTCCCCCGAATCTCAGCGGCCTCCTTACGGAACTGAGGCCGTGCCCTGCTTATCTCACAGGGTTGTTTTGATGACCAAAGTGGATCATAGTGGTAAAAGCAGCTTTGAAGCCTCTAACGTGCTTTACAAACGTGAGACACTTATAATATTATTAGCAGCAGTCTGCCTTTAAGTTCCTCACATGCATGAAGAAGGCGCCCATAGATCTGAGTGGGCTGCAGTGGACAGGTTTCTCACAAGCCTCACATTTGTCCTCTTTCCCTCTGGGACAAACTGTAAGACAATCTCACGGCCTTAGAAGTGCTGCCAGAAAGTGCTCTTCTGGGATGGTACAATGGCCCTATTTCTTGGAACTTAAGGGCAGAGCTTTTGCCACAACTATGGAGTCTTTCCTGCTTCGGGGCAGATGCAAAGGGGAAACAGCTGTGAAGCTTGGAGCTGCTCGTAAAGTATAATCCAAAGGGAAAAGAGCACCCATTTTACAGTGAGAAGATTTTTTTGAGTCAAAATGACATATTTTTGCAATTGTTCAAAAGGTGAATGTTGGGTGTTGAAAACCTCTACTGCCTGAGACAATTCAGTTCACTCCTGAAAAAGATAACCCCTCGCACACTTGATTGAGAAAGTGGCTGCAAAACAAAACTGTCACCCTGCTTGCAGACTGACAGAGTCAGGAAGGAGGGGTGGGGTAATGCAGAGGCCAGGAGCCCAGGCCCGGGAGTTAGGAGGACAGGGACCGGGAGCTGACACAGTCACCCCACCCTGCATGGGGCCCAAGAGTCCTTACGGTCAGAGAATCCCCCAGAGCGGCCACAACTTGGATGTCTGCAGGTCTCAGGGCGTGTACTGGAAAGACAGACAGACACACTTGAGTCGGTGGGAAGGAAGCTGCAGTCAGAGTCCAGTGCTTCTTGCTTTAAGCAAGACCAGAAACATGACCCACGTGCGTGTTTGGGGCACGCAGGACTGAGCATCCGTGGTGCCTTGGAGGCAGAGGTTGGATGAAAACAGTTTCCCCAACAGAGACACAACAAACGATCCTGGGCCTAAGGGAAGGGAGAGGTGCTGAGAGAGGGGGCAAGGAGGGGGGGGGAGGGAGGGATGCTAGGGCACAGGGGCATCCCACCATTCTGGGATACCAGCTGTGACCTGAGTGCACGACCAGATGGGCGCCGGCCCATCCGAGATGAGGTGCAGAGCCTGACGTACGGCCCATTTACAGCTGGGTTCTAGATTTCTGGCAAGGATCTGAGGAACAATCACGTTGGGCCTTTCCCTGCCCCCAAGTCTCTTCTGAGGACCCCCGAGAACGTTCCAGCCCTACTGCAGGTGGCAGCAGTGATTGCAGAGCCTGGGGCCACAGGGCAACCCACAGAGCTGGCTACCTCCGGGAACTCCCTGGGCACCACACACCCTGCCTCTGGGCCTCGGTGAGGTCACACCCCAGGCTGGGCCACTGAGGGCGGTGCTCCTCTGGCTATTCCATGTGTGCTCCCATTAGTGGGCTGGATTGGGAGGACCCTGGCTGCCTTGGGTCCTGCTGGGTCAGACTTCGCTACAGAAGAGGGGGACAAAGTAGGGACTTGTCCCAGGCAACTGGCCAGACAGGACGCAAGCACTGGCCATAACTGAGGGTCCTGGTGTGCCCCAGGGGGCTTACCTGAGGTGGGCGGTGAGGCAGAAGGAGCTCTGTCACTGCACAGCAGCTGGCTCCCGTGACCCTAGGAGTGTAGAACGAATCCCAGAATCTCAGGGTTGCCAGGGGCCAGAGAGGCTGGCTGGGCATCCGGCTCACCAGAGAGCTTTAACAAACACAGAACCCTGGGCCCCAGCCTTGGGAGGCCCTAGCAGGACATCTGAAGAAGGCTCCCCAGGTGACTCTATATCTGGCTGGGCTCCATCCACTAACCTAGTTCAGATGCCCTCACGTCACCCCCACCACCCAATGTAAAAATCAGGGCATCAACAAAACGGGCCCAGGCCACTGCATGCCACCCCTGCTTCTGCAGCAGCTTTAGGAGGGGATGGTTCTCTTCTCTTATGTCTGAAGAGGCTGACAGTTAACTGGCTGGGCCCCTACCTGGGCTGTTATCGATGGCACGTACCCTGCCCTCCCCGCTTTCTGAAGGTGCAGGTAGATGGACTTTATAGAAGAGTGTGCATCCCCCCTGACTGCCCACTGGGAAGGCCTGCCCACATTCCCACCCCTCCCTGCGGGGCTGGTCCCAGCTCGGGGGCTGCCCACTGCATGGACGGCTGAGCCAAGAGGAAGCAACCAGCGGATACCTGCTCCATGTTCTTGTAGGTGCTCAGAAATGGCCACACCTGTAGGAAGAGGGGAGTGAGCCACAGCAGCAAACTGACTTGCTTCCTGCCCTGCTCCAGCACGCAGAAACCATTTCCACGTTCCCAAGCCCCTCCCCACCAGGCTCCCTCTCAAGATGCACCCCGCCTTCTCTACAACCTCGTTGAACAACCAGAATAAACCCTGCAGGGCTCCCAGGAATGAGCACCTCTGCTTTGCCTCTCACCCAGCTGGCAGGGGTGGCTGGGTCACCTCTCTTTCCCAACAGAGACTCACTTTCTGCTAATACAAGCTCATGTCCCTTACTCCAAGGCCCTCTTCCACCCCTATAGAAGCCTGGGAGCCTCCCGCCCAGACAAGAGGTCCTGCCCCCTGCAAGCCCCAGCTCCGTGGGTTCCCGTCCCAGGCCTGGGAGCCCTCTGGGAATTCAGAGGAATTGACAGAGGTGGGAAAGCAGCTGCAAAGGTCCAAGAATCACTCTGATAATTTGTGAATGAACATGGAGATATGCCTTGCCTTCCCGGTGAATGTCTGCTTTCTTAGCTCTGGCTTCCAATGGACCTCCCCACCCCCAGCCTAGAAGATACTAGTCCAGGTCTCAGCCCCTCACTCTTTCCATCCTGCCTTGAGGACAGTGGCTCCATGGAGATGGGGTATCCTCTGTCCCATTCTGCCCTTGAAGCCTCCCCATGCCCAGCCTTCAAAATGAGAGCTGGATGGTATGGCCACGTTCATCTTCCCAGCTGGAAACAGCTGTGTGCAGACTTGTGCCGGGGCTCACTGGGACATGGAGAGACAGAAGCGGGCTCTAGGGCCCTCCAGCCACTGGCTGTCACCCCTCACAGTCCAATCAGCTGGGGCATGGTGGATGGTTAACTGGAGTCTGGAATGGGTGGGTAGGTGAACAGAGCTGGGGGTGGGGGTAAGAACCTTGGATGAAAGGAACTGAGAAACCTTAATGAGAAACTTTGAAAGGCTGGGAACGAGGCTTAGGTAGACCCCTGGCAAGGCTGTGCTCTTCACTCTACCTGGTCTGGACACGTGATATTGATCTCGTCTTCAAAGCTATGCTCTCTTGTCTTATGGCCGACAGGTTCCAGCTAAACCAAGAAGAAGGAGGATGCAGAGTGAGAAAGAGGTGGCAAGAATGGAAAAGTCAGGATGCAGGGCGGGGCTGGAGAAGGGAGGGAAGGATGGAGGAAATGGGGCTTATCATTGCCATGTGCGGAATCGCATAGCCTGAGTGATGGGCTTCTGAAGTCCTCCGTAAGCTTCCCGGAATCTTTTCCCTATCAGAGGGAGAATAATTTTTCCTACCACGGTCATCTTACCATGTTGTTCCACAGGGCACTGGCTGCTTGGGCATGAGCCTTGCCGCTGAAGTGGAAACAGTCGGGAGCGAAGAAAGAGTTGTCAGGCAACCCCTCCTGGTCACAGGACAGAACAGAGGGGCCATGTCATAGGGACATTGAATAACACAAATGATGCTCAGAAACAGCTGGGCACGGCCCGTGGCTCCCACTCATCCATGAGGCTTTACCGGGGTCTTTGGCAAGTTCACTTTTTCAAAGAACGGTTGCACGACCACCGTGAAATCTTCCCTTGTGTCGTATCGCCCACTCTCGACCAGCTGGTGAGTCCCCTCCTGCGGGAGGAAGGGGGCGGGGGTCAGGGGGCTTTCTCTGCATCTGCCCGGTCCTTGTGTGAACTCTTTTTCCACCACAGAATTAAACAGAGTCTGACCTTGGAGTGAAATCAATCTGCAGCCCAATCCCAACTGATCAGGAGACAGCGAGTTACTTTTCAGATCAGCCTGTATGTCAGCCCCTGCCCCAGCCTCTGCTGCCATTGCATCTATTTGACCTAGGCTAGGAAAAAGAAAAACCTAAGCCCATCAGTTTGATCCTCTTTTAAAGCTTCTGATTCAAGACTATGGTGGAGGAGGAGTGAGTACGAATTTGACTAAGTGATTTTTTGGATAACCCTTACGTTTCTTTCTCGCCTACGTGTGTTGAGAAAATCAAAGGTGAATCGACAACGACATTTAATGCCTATTTATATCACTTGTGCATGCAGTGAGTGTGAGCACGCGTGCTCCTGTGTGCACATTTGAGACTCAGATCTGTCTAGGAGATAATAGAGCTGTTACGCTCACAGCTTCCACCTGGGCTCAGTTCCAGAAGGACCAGTTACCCCAGTTCTGGCTCAGACTCTGCCTGCTGGGTTTCCATCATTTGGAGCCAGGACCTTGGCTGGAGGGGGAAGTCAGGCTTCCACACCTGGAACATTAGTGCAGTCACTTCAGAAGACATCATGATATCAAGAACACCTTCTTTTTCCAGGGCCAGCCAGAAAAAGAGTCCCCATGCTGGAAATACCTCACCTCTGACCTCCTGGGGGAGTCTCTTCCAGTCACAGGCAGAGCCTTGAGGAAGGCAGAAGGTGCAATACCACTAACTAGCTGTGTGACGTTCAGCAAGACGCTTTCCCTCTCTGGACCTCTACTTCCTCATCTGTAAGTGGAGGATGTTCACTGAGGCCTGGACCATCCCTAAGTCCCTTTCAATGCTGCTGGTGCCTCCGTGGATCAGCCACAGTGGCCCACAGTGGAGCCCTGCACGTCTTGAGAAATGAAGGACACAGTGCCGAGAATGCCTGGCACATGGTGGCTATCAACAGCAATGATCATCTCCTAGGAGAGGAGATGGAATGATAGCTTTCACAGGAAGTACAGAGTCAGTGGATTCAGACAGAGGCATGATGGCCTCAGTGGCTGAGCTGTGAGCTTGTCCAGGATGCTAGATCAAGGTCTCAGTGGTAACCAAGATCAGACCTGGGAAGAGCTGGCCAATTCAGAGAGGTCGGTGAAGGCCATTTTGGTAACTAGTTCTCCTTCTCTTTGGTTGCCCAGAATCTGAATCCACTTCTTCTATTTAAGAAACTCCACTGTATGAAGAAGAGCCTTCCTTGCACTGTAAAAGTGAGAAACCCAGATGCTGGCTTTCCCAATGCCCCTCACACACGCCCATGTGTTCCCCAGTAGATGCTCCCACCTCAGGCTTTGGTTTGGAAGCTAGTGATAGAAAGATGGAGGGACAGCACAGAATCCATGCTGCTCAGGGTGGCAGCTGCATCCAGTTCCTAGAAGCAGCAGTGACAGTGGTGTCTCTACCAGACTAGTTCTTTGGCCTTATTTTTATTCTTATGGCTTAACTCTGCAATTTCTGGTGGCTTGGCTTCTGCCCTTAGCTCTTTCAGATATTCTGCTTAATACTACATCTGGATTAATTATAAACAGTAAATTAATCAGAATTACATAAGCACTTGCTGCTTACACCCAAACCCCACCTGGACAAGGTTTGCTTTCATGGCCATAACCTTGGCTGCCTTCCCTCTCCTGGTGAGGGCCACGGACTTCCTCACCAGAGACAAAGGCACCTGCTCACAGCAGAAGGAAGTGCAGCTGGGGAGTCACCTGGAGGGCTGGGCAACGGCCTCAGAGGATGATAAACAGAGCTTCATTCCCCTGAGCCCTGACACTGCTGGCAGATATGGCTGCCCTAAAAGAGGCTCCAGGGCAGGGGTTCTGGTCCAAGGAGTCCATGGGATTGAAGGATGGACCCACCCTGGAAGCTGTCTGCAGCCCACTCCAGAAGAGCTGGAGGGCTACCACTGCTCTCTTGAGTGACTGGATGATTATTCAGGGGGTGGGGAACCCAAGAGAGTCAAGGCAGTCAGCTGCTCTGGTCAAAGACTTGATGGAGAAAGGCTTAAAAGGAACAACCCGCAGGATGCTGGGAGAGCATCGGCTGACTTTCTCTCTCCCTGTGCGCCCCAATAACACCTGCTCCCCCAGGAGGGGAGGGCAGAGGGAATGTATGTTATCTCACTGAATCCTCCAGACTCTCTTGGGCCGCAAGGGTTTCACCCCCCAGGAGTCAGGACCTCATACTCATTCTCCAGGGACAGCTGGAAAAACTCATGTTTGTGTAAGGCCAGGAGCTGAGATTTGGTGACATGTTCAGTGACTCGGCTCTATAACTTGATTCAAATACATTGAACCTGCTGCCTTGCAGGGAGTCTTTAAATCTGCAAACTGGTCAGTGGTGACATCACACATAGTCAGGGTCAAAATAATCTAAGTGTCTGTTCATTTTCTAACCAGAGCGATGAAATCACACAGCAGTTCCCGCGTCTGTGGAACGCTCTCCTGTCTTACCTGATACTTCTTATTCACTTCGATGAGGGCGGCAAGTTCCACTGAGTTATCATCAAATTTCAAGACACAGGGACACAGACTCCTGCAGACAAAACCAAAGAGATGCCCCCGCCCCACCAGAACCACCTGCTGAGTGCATGATGCAGAAACACTGGCTTGAGATTCAGTATATATTTAACTCGGGGGTCCCAGAAGCCTGTGCTAAAGGGAGCCCTGGCTGGCTAACCTGTCAATTGTATCAGATGAAAGTGAAGAAAATTTCCCAGACCTGGATTTGCTTAGCAAAGTGAGATAATTACGTCCTCTGACATCTGCAGGAGTGACCTTTACAGAGCTGAGTTACCTTATGAATGTCTGAGAACAGTGTGATGCAGATAAAGCATGTCTCCTTTTAAGTAATAGTGACAACAACAGCCATAATACTGAATGTTTACTGTGCCAAGAGCTTTATGGGTATTAATTTCTTTAATCCTCTTAGCTATGCTAGCAGTTGTATTTTCATTATCCCCATTTTATAGATGAGAAAACTGAGGTTCAGCATGGTTAAGTAGTTTCTGAAGATCATGTGGATGCTGAGTGTGGGAGGCAGGACTTGAACTCAAGTCTGCCTGGTCTGAACCAGAGCTTTTAATCCCTAGTTAGGCTGCTTCTGTCCAGTCCGTACCTCTGCCCTGACCAACCATGTTGCAAATCTGGGCTTTTGGTCCAGGGGGAAGGAGGTGATAATAGTGTGGATGGCTCAGTGTAGACAGTGCCACCAAGGAAAGCACAACCACTGAGACAGAACAACAGAGAGACGGAGAGTGCAGGGCACTGGGGAGGTGGCAGGACAAGGGGACCCTGAGTTTTCCTAACCCCACAGTCAGTGACTTGGCCATTCCAGGTGGGACAAATGTTTGTCCTGAAACCTCAGCTTTAATTGTCTAGAAACCCTGTAGTGATGGGCAGCCAGAGACTTTCGGGTGAGCTGCTCTGAAATGGAATGAATACGCTGAACCCCCCGTGTGGCCCAGTGACTGGAGAAAGTGGGAGCAGGGGATGAGTCAGAATCCGAGAATAGCATGCCTGACACCAGCTGCGCTAATAGGCATGTGACACCCTGCAGCCATCCTCCCGCTGCTCACAGCATCCTCAGGCCTTCCCCAGGGGACCTGTGCAGTCAAGGCCCCCGGGGCGCTTTGGCAGGGATCTACAGGGAACCGCCGAGATACCCCTTCATTCCCAAGAGCAGATCTGGCCCTGGTGAATTATTCATTCAGTCATTCCACACACAGCCACGGAGCCCCTACACTGTGCTGGCAGTGACTCAGACACAGAGTTCAGGGCTGTGAGGGGAGAATCACACGGGTCGTTACCACGTGATGCGCTCAAGGCTGTGGTGGAAGCCTGTACAGAGCTGGGGAGGGAAGAAGGGGGTGGGGGGCACAGCCACCGTGATCTGGGCTAATGGCCTGGAGGAGACCTTGCAGGAAGGAATGGTTCGTGCACGGGGGAGAAGGACATCTTATTCCTGAGGGTCACGTGTGACATTAGCGGGGGAGCCGCCTATGGCTCTGGAGGCTGGGGCTGACGGTGGCCCCTCAGGGCCAAGGATCTTGCTTTGAGGGGAAGACTGTGTCCTCTGGACCAGGCTGATTCTGACCTGACCACCCTCTTTCCTAGAAAGGGACACTAGCCCTACCTTTGTGACTGTCCAGCCTGGAGCACCCGTGCCGAACAGAGGCTCCTCCCGTCCTGGAGCTGGGCCTCTGGGGGTGGGCAGGGAGGCGGCGGACACACTTAGAAGGAGGCCCTAGCCGTGGCCAGGGAGAGGCCCACTCCATCTCTCATGCCCTAGCCGTGGCCAGGGAGCCTGGCCCACAGAGGCCCACTCCATCTCTCATGCTGTACTCTTCCCTCCCTGGAGGCCTGAGGGGTGTCCTGAGCTGTCTGGCAGTAGAAGGACATCAGGTTGCAAGTGCATATACTCCAGGGGTACAGGAAGCCTACCCTGGGGCATCCCCTCCAGGACAGACCATGGGGTCTCCGCACTCCTCGCACTCCTGCCCGTGGCGTTTCTAACTAACCAGAGTCACTCTCTGCTAAGGGTCCCCTGGCCCTGTCAGGAACAGGTGGAGGACTTCCCACTCACCGGAGGATCAGCCTCGGGCAGCTGACATTCTTCTCCTGGTACAGCTGCCTCAGGTTGATGATCTCCAGCACCTTCACCAGGTTCACGAACGCCCGAGGCACCTGAGCAAAGGCAAGGTCCGTCCCTAAGAGGATTGAGGCCAGGTAGCTCCAGCCTCTCACCCGGGGCTGGGGCCGGCACCTCCTGCTGGGTATCAGGTCTGTGGCCTTTCATCTGGCCCCATCCACAACCTTCATCCCTGCCTCCTCCCTCCCCTCTGCTCCCTGCCGACACATATGTGTTCAGGCTGCTGGGACCGGGACTGCCAGTGTGGTCGGTGCTGGTCTCCAAGAGAAGGGGGCCTGGCAGGGAGGTCTCGGCAGGAAGCCAGAGCCACCTCCAGGCTAAGACTGAGGTCCAAGGAGGAGGCCTGTGGCTGAGCTACCCAGAGGCTGTGTGGCCTGGCCTTTGTACCTCAGCGTGGAGGATGTCCAGAGCCTTGCCGATGTTGCCCGTGAAGTTCTCCGGGGAATAGTGGACCTGCAGGAGGAGGAAATGTCTCTCACCCCATTCATCACCCAATCTCTCTGTAGACCAGGACTACTTCCTCTCCTGGGTCCCCTCCTCCCTGTATTTCAGCCAGAATGGGCAACACCAAAACACAGGTTGACTTTTGGGGCCCCAGCCTCCAGCCCAACCCCACATTCCTCAGGCTTGTCAAAGCTGTGACCCTCAGGAAAACACTCTTTCTTGTGCATGGAGCTATGGACATCTCTGCCTCCACTTTGCATCAACTAGATGTAGGGCCTTAGCTACAGCACATCGCAGCGCTGGGCCCCTCCAAAATGGGGTGCTGGAGCAGGGGGCCTCTAAGGTCTCCTGTAGCTTGAACATTGTTTGGTCCTGGGGTCTGATCACTTCTGCTGGAGCCTCAAGTGCCTGGGAACCTACAGCTCAATCAAGTCACTGAAGGAGACAATGAGAGGGCAAGAGGGTCCTGGAAATGCCCTCCCCAAGCAGAAATACATTTTAATAGTGATTTCCCCTGATCTCAATACTTGTGGTTTTCAAACTTTTTAAAAAAGCAGTGAAACTCTTTCTCTAAATGAAATTTAGCCAAGAGCCCTGCTCTACCAAATGCATCAAAGCTTTACAGGAAGTAGGGGGGAGATCCATGGTCCCACCTCCCCCCGCCCCACCCTGGCAGCCAGCAGCCCCCAGGCCCCACTGTGGGCTCTTTGCTTTGCAGCTTGAAACCCCCAGACCCTGGTGACTTTGATGCCAGGAAAGCAGGCCTGGAGGGATCTAGGGGGCAGGGTTACCCCTCCGGGCAGGTGCTCCCAGGCCAGTTAAGACCCACCACTTTGCTCTGCTGGTCCCCGTTCTGCCTGACAAAGCTTCCCATGTTCATGGCCCAGTGGAAAAGTCTCCCGTTCTCTGTAAACCTCTGATGCCACCCCCTCCACCGCCTCAAACCCCATGCCAAATCCCACGGCAATTCTGACTGCAGAACTCTCTTCTGTGTGCAGCTCTAGAAACACATCAGGATGGTGAGTTGTCTGTATCTCTCTGCCCTGGTAGTGCGTTCCTTGCGGACAGAGCCTGTGTTTCAGTGTCTGCTTGGCCCCCAGGACATTGCCCAGACTGGAGCCATGCCTGACCACCAGCCAAGTCCCAACCCAGCTGCACTGCTCCAGTGACTTGGGGTGAAAATCCTTCCCGGAAGAGTCTTGATTGAGGGCCTAGAGACCTACTGGGTCATCGCAGACATCACAGAGGTCATTGCCTCCTATAAACAGGGTTATTATCTTCCAATCTTCCTGAAAATTTATACTCTGAAACGAATCGGAAACAAACAAGTAAATGCCTTGCCCCAGCATCAAGTCCAGGAAAATATCAGTACAAAGTGCTGAACACTGCAGGGATGGGTCCTCACACCACCGGAGGGTTTAGTGGGGATGTGAATAATTTCTGTTCTTTGGTTTGGGAGTCCTGAGGTCAGAGGTCACAGGTGCTAAATCACTTATTGATTTTTAAAAGGTGGCCTCTCTGGACTCCCATGTGGCCCTGCCTCCCCCCCAGAACTGACCCTTTCTGTCTCTATGATTCCTCCCGCCCACTCCCTGCTCTGGGCATCCTACTTCAACTGGTCGCAGGTGCCACTTCCCCTAGACTTACCGTGTCACTCTTCATCAGGTCCACCAGCCTCCTGGCCTGAACAGGTAAATCCCTGTGAGCACATGTAGGAAAAAGTCACGTGAGCAGTGTAGTAGGCTAGGTATCAGGTCACCTGGGTGGAGACTTTGGGTAAACACTTCACCTCTCTGAGCCTCAGTTTCCTCATCTATAGCTCTGAAGTCAGCGGGGCAGCTGCTCTTTGGACCAGAGTCTGGGGATGACTACTTGGCCCCTCTGAGCCTCAATATCATCATCAAGAAAACATGGGCATTGGATCCTCTGCTCTGTCCATCTCACAGTTACCATACAGGACACAAGAGGTAACACACGTGAAGGTTCTTTGTAAATTACATGCAGCTGGGTATGTAGGAGGGGTCGTTATGGGAGCTGGGATAAAGCCTGTAGGGCACAAAGATGACAGACCACGTGGTCAAGATAATGCCTCTGTTGAGGCCACTTCGTCTCTTTGTGCTACAGTTTCTTCATCTGTAATGACAGTAGCAATGATCTAGAATAATAACCCCTAACTTTCCCTGCAACACAGGACACGCCTGGACACAGAGATTACTCGCAGGAAAGAGCCCCAAGGCCTCAAGGGAGAGCAGGGAAGAAATCCAGGGCCATATGAATCACGCTCTGTTTTGGTTGCTTTTATGCTCTCAACTAAGGCTGCATTCTTGGACGCCTTCATGACCCACCGATGCTTTAGAACTGCCTCTCATACCACCAGCTGACGTATGCTTCGAAAGAAGCCAGATTATGGTAATATTTATGCAAGCCCCAAATTGTAAGCAGTAAATCAGTAGCCTTTCACCCTTCCCCCACCAAAAGGAAAACAAAGCCATAGAATTCGCTATAAAAACTTTCAGCTTTTGTATGATCTCTGCTTCGGATAACCTGTCAACTTTCCCTTGAATAAATAAGAGTTACCCTGGCGGCGGGGGGGGGGGGGGGGGGGATGTTCAGGATGGTGATGAGAGCTGGGATAATGATATCAGGGGATCTAGGAACCAGAACATAGGAATCCCTAGAACTACATGGTAAAGTAAGGTTTGTGATGATTCTGGAAGAAATATGGATGAGGCAAAGTAATTTGCTCAAAGCACATACCTGGCATCAGAATCAACTGTGGCTAGCTCCTGAGGGTGTGTTTGGGGGTGGGCTAGCAGGTTTCTGTGTCCCACAGCAAGGGACACCCCCAAGAGAGCCCATCCAGTCCAGTCTTGGACCCTCAGAGCCTTCCCCAGACCAAGCCCCAGCCTTCAGCCATACACCCTGGTCTAGGTCAAGCCCCCCACCAGGTTCACCGGAGACCTGTGTGGTGCACCCCCAAAGCTCCCCTGCTCACTCAGCTCGGGCTCCTGCCACAGCCTGGTTTAGGAAGGCCCCAGGACTGCTTTCTTTTCCGGTGCCAACAGAGAAACCCTTTAGGGAAGGGTTGAATTCCCGGAGGATGTCTGGAAATAGAAGGAAGAGATGTTCACACTCACTACCCCAAAGCGATCTTCGGATTCCTTTGATAAGTGCCAGGGGGTGCTGGGGAGAGCAAAGCCCGCACCCCACAGCCCTCACCCTTCCTGTGCACTCGGCACCAAAAGAAAATGTCCAGCAGGCTGATGCCAAACCGCGTGGGCAGCACACACAGATGCTCAGTGAATCAGTACTGAATAAATGTTAGCCTGGTTCAGGTGCTGCTCTCAGGCATTTTGCTTTTTTCTCTAAATATATAATTGCTTTATTGAGATATAATTCACATAACACAAAATTCACCAATTTAAAGTACAATTCAACAGGTTTTAGTCCATTCATACAGTTGTACAACACCCCTATAAACTTCAGAACATTTTCATCGCCCCCAAAAGAACCCCATATCCACTAGCAGTCACTCCCCGTCTGTTCCAGCCCCATGGCAATCACTAATCTACTTTCTATCTCTATAGGTTTGCTTATTCCAGACATTCATATAAATGGAACCATGTAATACAACATGTCCTTTGTGACAGGCTCCTTTCACTTAGCATGTTATCAATGTCAATGTTCATCTGTGTTGTAGCAGGTATCAGTACTTCATTCCTTTTTATTGGCAAATACTATTCCGTTGTATGGGTACAACTGTTCAAAGTATTCTCTCACAATCCTTTTTATTTCTATACTAATGTCTCCTCTTTCATTTCTGATTTTTAGGCTCTCTTCTCACAATTGACCTCTAACTGCTTACTGATTTTGTTCACTTTTTCAATCTCATACATTCTAATGCCTTTACCACGCTGAATCTATACTTTTTACTCTGCATCCCCCCCCCAAATTGGCTGAGAACTCCTGAGAGCAGGGTCTGTATACACCTCAGAGCCTCGCATGTGCTCAATAAATGTTTCTGGACTGAATTAAGAATAACTCAAGGTTCAGAAAGGCTAGGAGAACTGTTAAAAATCATACAGTTACTCTGAATAGAATCCTCGGCTAGAGCCCTCATCTCTAGGCTCCAACACAGGGTACTTTCCCCAGACCTACAATCTACTAGCATGTGGGAAAGGAACTGGCTAGGTCTCAGGACTTTCAGGCATCATGCCATCCAGCAGAGCACTCCCTTCAACCAAGCACTGCTACAGGCCTACACAGCACAGATGGACTGAACTCATTCCTTGCAGCTTTGGGGATATTGTACCAATGGATGGCAATTACTCTGATCTACTCAGTAGAAGGAAGAGCTATGAGATCACTAGAGCTATCTGAAGATGTCAGGGATTGTCCTGGACTCCCCTGTTACTGGAAGAATCCAGCACAGGCTAGCTAGATACTTATCAGGAATGTCACAGAAAGGCACTCCCATTGCACAGGGCAAGAACTTTCTGGTGCATGCAGTCACCTTTGCCAGGAACGTTCCATCCCCTTTCCTTATCTGATGAATTCCGGTTCTAAAAGCCACCTTTCAAAAGGCAGAGTTAAGAGCCTTCTTACTTCTTTTCTCCTAAGCTTAATTATACATGGCTACAATTATTGGTACACGTGTCTGTCTGTAGGGAGACATGTACCTAAAGAGACTTCAGTGACATCATCAGGGCAGGGATCTCTTTCTCGTGTTTCCCTAGCACCCAGCACTGGAGTATTTGCGGGATTAAATTGAACAGGGAGTTTTTGAACTGGAGTTCTCTTCTGATCCTACGTTCTCATGAGTTTTCTAACACACTGCCACGGGATGATTTCCCCACGCGCTATCCAGCCCTACAATCTGTCTTCACAACCCTGTAAGGAAGTCTGAACAAGCGATGTTCCACCGCTGGGCTAAGTGTGTCAGGGGCATCCACCTCAGGGGTGACATTGTCTCAATCTTTCATAAATCATTTTAGTGAAAGATCCTGAGTCAGACAATTTCCAATCATGTTATCACCACCATAGCGTGGGAATCAGAGAGCCCAGCAAGCTGTTGTGTATGCTGGCCCAGCTCGCAGCCCAGTCAATTACATTCACAAAAGCCACCCAAACCATCTCCTAGCGATAGCGGAGCTTACTCATAGCTCTTGTGTGTGGACCTAGAAATAAAGAAGACAGGCAGTACTTGTGCCACAGAACTGTACCTACTTAAATTCAACAAGATTTGCAAATAGCAGGAACAGATAACACACACGAAGTCCGATCAGTTCTGCCCACGTGGCGATGAAGCCGCCTCTATCATCAAGTGACTTAAAGCTCAAATAATTTCTTAGCTGCTAAAGATACATTACAGAGGGATAATTATAAGAAAGGTAAATGAGGATGGGACGGATTAAATTCCTCTCAGGCAAAATTGTTAGCCAGAAGATTTTAAGGGAAAATAATTCAATTGTAACATTTACTGCATGTGTACTTGAAGAACGAACTCTGTGTATGCACTAAGGAGAATAAAAAGTTGAATAAGACCACTCAGAGAATGTTGTCAGGCTTAAAAAAAAAAAAAAAATCATTCCGAACAGGTTGTTGATGAAATAATGTAAGGAAAATGTTGTGCCCCAAGTATGGCTGTGTTTGCATAGCCGGAACAAGGTAACTTCATCTCTCACTGCTGTAGGAGCAGCATCTCCTAAAGCAGCACACAGGGACTGAACGTCTTTGTATGCAGTAGGGCCTACTGCAGCCCAAGGACGCCCAGAAAGGCGCTCTGCTCAGGATGACGGGCAAAGCAGAGATGGGTGTCCTTTCCGTCCTCTTTCAATCATTTCTTAATAATAACTTGCACTGAGTTGGCCCGAGCATTCTTTCCCTCTTACTCGCTTCCTTCCTTGGACAAATACAATTTCTCTTTAAAAAAAAAAACAAACACTTCCTCCAAGGCTGTAATCGCTCTCAGAAGCAGATCAGGGCAACCGCCTCGGGGAAGCAGCGCCCCCTGCCGAACGCGGCTGTCTCCTGCCGCCCGGTCCCATGCCAAGCCCGCGGCCGCCGCCAGGGGGAGCTGCAGAAACGCGCGGGGCTGCGGAGAGCCGGCCCCGAGCCCCCGCGAGCGCGTACTCACTGGGCAGGGTGATGACGCTGCTGAGGTTCTGATCGCCGCCCACACTGCGTCGTCGTGGGGACAGAAAAGAAAACGAAGGTTAACACTGCCAGCCACGCTGAAACGCCTCAGACAACACCAAGACAGACCTTGTTCCTTCTGAGAAACACCCTCGGGGCTTGCGGCTGGCCCTTTCCGCGTTATTTCCGTAGAAAAACTGAAAAACCAGAATACAGCAACTCCTCTCTCCTAGCCCCTTAAACCGGAAGGTCCAAACAGAAACCCTGGTTTAAGCCATCGTGGCTGACTTCTTTGTCTTTTAACTTGGAGCTCTGACCTTGAGGCGGGGGAATTAAAGGGGCCCCTTCAGCCCCCTCTTCCAAAGGGGAAGCGGCCCTTCCTTGGCTGCAGAGCCCAGCCCAGCTCCGATTAGCCACTGCAGCTGTGATTATTAACTATTATTGAAAATGCAGTTAAAAAAAAAAATTGCCCTCGTGGTTCTCTTCCTGTTTGGCTTGGGGAAAACCGTTTTTTAAAGGGTATCTTCTAGGGGGTGAAGGGGAAACTGAGACGAAGCGAGAGAGTAGCACAGACATATATATACTACCAACTGTAAAATAGTGGGAAGTTGTTGTATAACAAAGGGAGTCCAACTCGAGGATGGAAGATGCCTTAGAGGACTGGGGCAGGGAGGGTGGGGGGGACTCGAGGGGGGGGAAGTCAAGGAAGGGAGGGAATACGGGGATATGTGTATAAAAACAGATGATTGAACCTGGTGTACCCCCAAAAAAAATAAAAAATAAAAAAAATATATATAAAGGGTATCTTCTAGAGAGCAACCCATCTTCCAAGCCACTTCTAAAATTCCAAGGAAATCAAAGCTGGAGGGGTTTCTGGGCATGAAAAGCAGCAGCATTCCAGAGCGGATTGGATTCCCTGCTTTTCCACATCTCTTCAGTCTCTGCTAAGTACGTCTGGGAACATGTCAAAGGTTCTCAAAATGTTTGGGGTTTAACTCTGTGTAGCATCAGCAGGGAGGATGCCAGAGATTCAACACTCAGGTTCAAGTTGGTGGTAGAGATGCTGCATTCCAGGCTGAGGAAACACCAAACCTGCCCTCTCACGCTTGGCACAAGCCGGGCTTTCAAAGCAGAGGTGAAGCAGGAGAGCTGCTCATTGCAGCCTGTGGTGGCCGGGATTTGGTGACAGGCAGAGCAGGAGCAAGCCTGCACAAAATATACATGATGGGGAATGCAGCAGATTAGGGGTCAGGAGTCATGTACTCTACTTTTTGCTCTTTTACCATCATCTGTGTGATGTTGGACAGGTTGTTTGCCCTCTCTGAGCCATGCTTCCTCATCTGTAAAATGAAGGCCCTTTAATAATGATCCCGGCTACCATTTATACCTACCTTTGTGCGAGGCACTGTGCTAGGCATTTAAATTCTAAGCCTCACGATAATGCTAAGGCAGTATTATTGTCTCTGTGTCAACGGTGAGGACACCAGCTCAGGGAGGTTGAATAACTTGCCCAAGGTCACACGGAGCAGGCAGCTGGGACTCAGCCACAACGCCAGTCCTGAGGGCTGCTGCCTCCTTCTGAGATGACTGCCCAGAGCTAGAAATGGAAGCCAAAGCTTTTCCAACCCAAACATTTGAGTCGTTTCTCCCCTAACTCTTCCTGATCAGGTCCGGGCTTGTTTTGGGGAACACAGCGGTTTGGAGAAGCTAATACCTTCCTTAAATTAAACCTAGAAACTTCTCATGGAAAAGCACTAGATGACTCATCCCTCTGCTAGAGAACTTGTCTTCTACGTGCTTAGGGGTCCTCCCTGCCCCGTGACGAGGCGTCTCCAGACCTTGCCACGCCCACACTCACCTCCAGGACAGACCTCGATACTGCGTCAAGACGTCCAGGACATTCCCAGGCTTGGACCCGGCCCCATTACCTGCCTGAGAGGGAATGACAAGGGGATGATTTCCCTGCCTGCTTGCCAGAGGGTTTGTGTTCTCTTCCTGGCCAGGCCGGAACGCCTGGCACTTTAGAATCTAGAGTCTTGACAGCACTACATCTTGATGTGCTTCCTGCCCCATCAGAAATGAGTGTAAGCTCCTGCTGGAGGTCCTGGGGCCCCCCAAGCTTGGCCTCACCCTAAGAAACCCTGTCCAGGCCCTAGGCTGGCAGAAGTGCTCTGAAAATTAGACTGCAGTGTACAGTTTTTCCAAAGGACACATTTCAGGGTCCCATTTTCCTCATTTTTTAAGAGTTATGAACTATTTCATAAAGGGAAGTATATTGTAATCCTTTGATATGAATAGAGCCCACATATATACACTTTGAAAAATTAAAAGGAAATGTTATGTACCTACCCCTCAGCTAAAGACAGAGAAGGGTCTTTTAAAACCACACCCTGACACACACTGCAGGTACATGTCCCTTGCCTAAAGCATGTTATTCCTAGCAGAGCCATTCCAAAGGTCATACCAAAGGCCTCCCAGGCAGACTGTAGGGGAAGGCTGGCCTCTAGGAGAGGTGCCCACCCCTCCTCCCTCCCGCCTCCAGGGTGCAATCCCTGCTCTGGTGCCCAATTCCTCTGTCATCTGTCAGGTATGTCGCATTCAAAGTACTGCCTCCCCAGGAAGTCCTGAACAGCTGTGCTGATTCTTTAGGTTTCTTTGTTTGTTTGTTTGTTTTGGCCTCATGTCTTGTGGGATCTTAGTTCCCAGACCAGGGATAGAACCTGGGCCACAGTGGTAAAAGCATCGAGTCCTAACTACTGGACCACCAGCGAATTCCCAGTTGTGTTGATTCTTGATGACTCTGTATCCTGAGAGCATCTCAAGGAGACCAGGGGGTGGGGGAGGCCATATCAGGCCACACCCAGCAGAAAGTGGCTGGGATGAGTGGTACTAAGGACCAGCCTGCCTGTCCTTGCCAGAAGGCTAGGAGCAGTAGGGCCTTTGGGGTGAAGAGTGACTGAGGGGTCATGGAGGAGACAGCTATGGGACAGGGACAGAATTCTGGCCTCAGAGTCAGGACCGGAGAGTTCCGTCCTCATCCAGCACTTAAAAGCTCTGTGGCCGTGGTACTCTCTTCACCTCATCCAGCTTCATCTTCTTTGTTGGTTTAAGCTTAAGGAGAGTCATACGTCACAGGATTTTGTTGAGGCTATTGAGTGAGATCATATCAATGTGAACAGGCCACAGACGTGAGAAGTGTAAGCTGGTATCTGGGGGAACATTCAGCTAGAGGCCCTTGATTCTACTGACCCAGAGAGCAGCAGCTTGACTCCTCTGTAATGACTTGCTATGGACCAGAAGTACAAGGGCCTCAGGGACCCCCCACCCCAGCTTTCTAAGAACCTGATTCCACTTTTTCTGCACAGCTCTTTGCGGGGCCTGGGAGGTCAGCATGGGGCAGGTACAGACAGGGGCTGTGTCGTCGTTAGGACCTCCGTCTCTTCCACTGACCCCAGTTTTCTCACCCCTCCTGCATGAGCACCTGTTCCTCTCCCATCACCCCACTGCCCTTGGAACCTTCCCTTTGCTTCCCTACATGGACAAAACAAAGCACCAGGTCTTTGAAGGGGCCCTACACTGTGGGCGGGAGACCTCGTCCAGTTCTGCCCCACCATGGACAGGCTGTGTTGCTTGGGCTGAGTTACTTTCATCTCAGGGGCTTCTTCTGGGGTCCCCCCCACTTCCTTCTCTCTCCTTCATTCCAGCATTAGGAGAAGAAGGATGAGATTAGAATGGAGGTGGGAAGACATGATGGGCAGGGAATGCTGGACTCAAGGATGGGCAGGAAGGTGGGGAGGGACGGAGGTCAGACTGGAGGTGGCAAAGCTTGAGAGCTAGGAGTGAGACTCTCCTAGTAACCAAGATCTCCTCCTCTCCTGCCCCTTCCTTCCACCGGCAGTAACTCACCGTGAGCGAGTCGCCCAGGGCGCCAATGACCTTGATGTCAGCCAGCTTCAGCCTGTGAACTGAAAGCAAAGATGAAGAGAGATGGGCTTCCTGTCTCCTCTGAAAACAAAGGAGAATCTTCTAGGAAAACTGAGCCAAAGTAGAGCAATTAATTCAGCTTGGACAAAGATATTAAAAGCCCACCCTTGTCCTAAAGCTCAGCAGTAGCAGCCACAGAGCCTGACTGCCAGTCTTCTCCTTGGGGCGCCTGAACGCAGGGCTCGGGAGCTGGAAGGTGGCCCTGCTTTCAGAGGGGGTGTCTGCTGGTGTTGGGTGAACCTGATGCCACAGGTGGGCAGTTACCCTCAGGGCATGAAACAGCCCCTGGCGACATGATCTGGGAATAAGGAGAGGATGGTGGCATAGGTGAAACCCATATTTCATCTATTCTAGGATCTGTTGACATTTAGGATAAAATATTATATCATCTTATTAGGAAAAAAATCAGCTCAGCTTTTCTGACGTGAAAAGGCAAATGCATTTATACCACTATTTTTTTAAAAATCAGGGTGAAATTCACATAACATAAAGCTAACCATTGTAAAGTCAACAATTCAGTGGCATTTAGTATGTTCTCATTGTTGTGCAACCATGACCTTGATCTTGTTCCAAAACATTTTCATCACCCCCAAAGGAGACCTGTACCCACTAAGCAGTCACTCTTCACTCCCGCCAGCCCGTGACAACCACTGTCTGCTTTCTGTCTGGGGATTTACCTATTCTGGATATTTCATGTAAATGGAATCATATAAAATGTGACCTGTGTGTCTGGCTTTCTCCACTTTGCATGATGTTTTCAAGGCTCACCCATGTTGTAGCAGGTGCCGGGACTTCATTCTTTCTTATAGTTAATATTCTATTGTGTGGATAGACCACGTTCGGTCTGTTCCTTCATCTGTTGATGGACATTTGGGTTGGTCCCATCTTTTGGCTATTGTGTATAGTGCTGCTAAGAACATCTGAATGTCTGGTCTGAATTATTTTGGGTATATACCAAGGAGTGGAACTTGGTGGGCCACAGGCGAATCCTATGTTTAACTTTCTGAGGAAACCCCATACTGTTTCCCACAGCCTGACTCTACGATTTCATCTCTTGAGTGGAGGCACGTGCTATGATGCGGCCAAGCAGCTGCTTACTCGTGTGACAAACATATCGGCCACCAAGCAGTGGCTGGGTGCTCTGGGGACGACGCAGTGCTCGGTAATGGAGAATGCCCTCTGGAAGCTCACAGGGTAAGTGGGGACTGAGGAACATCCGTAGTTATCATAGTGTATAGGCTGATGCACACGATGAGAGGTATAAAGTGCTAAGAGGTTCTGGAGCTGGAGGGGTGATTTACCCTCAGGGGTGTGTGTGTGTCAGGGGGGTAGGGTTCAGAGCAGGCTTCATGGAGAAGGTGGTGTTTGAACTCAGGATATGATGAGATAGGGATGAGGGAGAGAGAGTTAGGGTGATGGAGAGAAAAGCAGAAGCACAAACGTAGCATGGTAAATCTTATGACAGCCATAAAGACCAGATAGTTGTACAGTCTGACTTAAGTGAAGGGCATGTGAAGGAGGCTAACAAAAGATAACACTGAAACCATAAGCAAAACAAAAAAAACAACGGCAGAATGGGAGAAAATAATTGCAAATGATGCGTCTAACAAGGGCTTAATTTCCAAAATATACAAATAGCTCGTATAACTCAACAATAAAAAAACAACCCAATCAAAAAAAAAAATTGGCATAAGAGCTAAACAGACATTTCTCCAAAGAAGAAACACAAATGGCCAATAGGCACATGAAAAGATGCTCAATATTACTAATTATTAGAGAAATGCAAAATCAAAACAATAATGAAGTACCACCTGACACTGGTCAGAATGGTCATCATTAAAAATTCTACAAATAACAAATGCTGGAGAGGCATGTAGGGAACCCTCCTACATGGTTGGTGGGAATGTAAGTTGGTACAGACACTATGGAAAAGAGTATGGCGGTTCCTCAGAAAACTAAAAATAGAATTACCGTATATGATCCAGCAATGCTACTCCTGGGCATATGTCCAGACAAAACTCTAATTCAGAAAGATTCATGCACCCCCACGTTCATAGCAGCACTATTCACAATAGGCGAGATATTGAAACAATCTAAATGTTCACTGATAGGGACTTCCCTGGTGGCACAGTGGTTAAGAATCAGCCTGCCAATGCAGGGGCACAGGTGCAATCCCTGGTCCTGGAAGATCCCACATACTCCAGAGCAACTAAGCCTGTGCACCACAACTACTGAGCCTGCACTCTAGAGCCTGTAAGCCACAATTACTGAGTCCACATGCCAAAACTACTGAAGCCCAGGCACCTAGAGCCCGTGCTCTACAGGTGAAGCCACCACAATGAGAAGCCTGTGCACCACAACAAAAAAGTAGCCCCTGCTCGCCACAACTAGAGAAAGCCCGTGCACAGCAACGAAGACCCAATGCAGCCAATAAAAAATAAAATAAAATAAATTTAAAAAGAAAACAGACTTTATTTTAAAAAAATGTCCAATGATAGATGAATGGGTAAAAAAGATGTGGTACACATATGCAATGGAATACTACTCAGCCATAAAAAAGAATGAAATAATGCTATTTGCAGCAACATGGATACAACTAGAGATTATTATACTAAGTGAAATAAGAAAGAGAAAGACAAATACCATATATTATCACTTACATGTGGAATCTAAAATATGACACAAATGAACCTATTTATGAAACAGAAACAGACTCATGGACATAGAGAAGAGACTTGTGGGTGCCAAGGGGGAGGGGGTTGGTGGAGGGGTGGAGTGGGAGGTTGAGATTAGCAGATGCAAGGTATTATATATGGAATGGATAAAAAATAAGATCCTACTATACAGCACAGAGGACCATTTGATATCCTATTATAAATCAAAATGGAAAGGAATATTAAAAAAAGAATGTATATAAAATGGAATCGCTTTGCTGTACAGCAGAAATTAACACAACATTGTAAATCAACTATACTTCAATTAAAAAAATAACACTGGAAAGGTACATTAGGGCTACAGGCCTTTTATGCCCACCTTACAAGTTAGGAGCTTACATGAATATTACCATATATACACACATATATATGCACACATACACTTACATATATGTACTTACTTGTATACGTACACTTGTCCTATATCCATGTACCCCTTTGCCTTATACACTTATGGACATGAATCCAAGTGCATTTTGGGAACCACACTTAAATTCCTTATGCCATATGTGGCTCTGTCTCCTCAAATCACAAGCTTACCTCCTACTCCCCCTATACCTCCCACTCTGCCAGAGTATCTCCTCCCATAGTCACCCCAACTTTGACACAGCTCCATCTTTCCTCAGATGTGCCTTTCAGGGTCTCTAGCTGCCTGATGCTGCACTAACTTGTCAGTTAGCCCTCAGCCTTGGAAGAAGTCTAATATAGCATTTGTACCAGGGGGTGGCCCACTACTCCAACAGGGAAAGAAGCCCATCATTTCAGTGGGAAACTGCTTAAGATGGATAAACTGAAATCTGTCTGCCAGGAGACTCGACAGCCCTTCTTCACCAAGTCACTCTATAATGTGGGCAGTGAAACACAGAGAACAAGATGCTTTTGATACCACCGGACTACACATAACCTACTTCACCCATCAACCTTCAACTCATGGTGTATAATCACGCCTGCATGGGAAGCCGTGTTAACACTCAGTGAAAACAATGTTCAAGGAGATCTCCAGGTCTTGTCTGCTTCCATGGAGACATCTCGTCTACCTGACTTCCATGCTGTCTGCAGATGGGGATCTGTTGCTCCCACTGAGGATGTGCTCTCATTGGAAAAGTAAAAGTCCCAGCCTCTTCCCTATGACAGCATGCAAACCAACACTTGCATAGTTGTGAATGTGTGTATGCAAAATACAGAGATTAGTGGTCTTCAAATTTGAGCACGCATCAGAATCATCTGGAGAGCTTGTTAAAACACAGATGGTTGGTCCCCATCCTCAGAGTTTCTGATTTAGTGGGTCTGGGGTGGGCCCAAGGCTATGTGGTTAGAAGAACAATATCAAATCACAGAGCCAGCTGCACACATTAGCACACGTCCACGGGGCCGAGCCTGGGAACTTTCAAATGACCTTTTCTCAAAGAAATCAGGCTCTGGGTAAAAAAGGCAACAAAATGGAAAATAAGACCTCCTCCCCTCAACTCTACAGGGTTTATTTTAGCTCCTGATGGTGACAGTCAATCACCGTATTCTTGTTGCCATAATGTGTAATACAGTGAATTCTGTGGACGCTAACTAGTGTGCACAGGTTAGGGGAAATCTTTGGGGCTGGTAAAATGTGGAAGAGATGGATAGATTTGCTGAGAGCACATTACACTTTGCAAAAGGGGCATCTGAAACTGGCCATTGCTGTCTCCTAAATTTGTAGCAGGCAGAATGGAGACACACACATACACGTGCGCTCGTGTATGTATGTATGTGTATGTACGTGTAGATAGATTGATATGTATGTTGGGAGGGGTGGTTGCCTGTTGGTCATTCTGTAAGGAATGAACCAGGTCTAGATGGGAGGAGTCTGACTCATCTGGGATCTTATTCAAATACAGCCCAACACACATTTCATTGGTTTGATATACTGGAGACCTTGATTTGAGCTTTGCTAATATCATCATACATGATAAAGACAGAGCCTGGAACCACAGCAAAGCACTTTAGCAATTGCTCTCCTTGGGGAAAGAACTCTTTAGAGATAAGATTAAACTTGTGTGGGCTGATTAGCTAAATGTTATCTGGTACAAACTGTCCACCACCTTGAAAGTAGTTGATAAACACATCATTAACTCATCAAGATTTCTACAGAAGGGGCCTCTTATCAGAAGGCCATCCAAACTATGATGAAAGATCACGAATAGCCAGAAACTGGCTGACTAGAGTATAGAATGGGGACATTGCCCACTGGACATGAAAAGGAACAGCAGGAAAGACTTGATGCTTGGGAGTTCTGTCTTGTGTAGCCCAACAACTTAAACCACAGGAGGCCATAACCTGAAAAACCAACTTTCTCTTGATTGTCAGCTAGAGCTGCCCAACCCTTTTGCTCTCAGATTTTGGAGACATATAAGGATTTCTGCTTGTTAATGGTGGTAAACTGCTGGAAAAGGTTGGGCCTTGTTTCTGTCTTTGAAATGCCTCGGCATGAATTTATATGAAGAAGTATGTGCCTTGCACATCGTAGGAGCTCAAGAAATGTGTTCAATTGAATTAAAGGCTGAGAAAGAGGCTCTGTGTCAGAGACTTTACAGCTCTCAAAGCTTTAAATGATGGAAACTGCAGGGAAGGGAAATACCTTCATCCAAGTGTCTTGGGGTGAGTGAGTTCGAACTTGTTCAATAGGCTGGTCCCGCCGAGGGGACAGGCAGGCTGTTATTCCCTGTGGGGCATCACTACTTCCTAGTCACAGGCTAGGTTAGGTCACAAGACTCATGAGCAGGTGGTGACTACAGAAACAGTTTCAGGACGTGCACTGGACAGTACACCACTGGCTCACAATGAAGTGAAACCCCTAGTGGTCATCCAATGCTGTAACCTGGGCTGATTTCCACAACAGCACTTGAATCACTCATTTTAGCCAAATGGGTAAAATAAATGACATCAGGGACCTAGAAAGGAATCAATAGCTTAAAATAAATGCACTGTTCTAATTTACAGTATTGGGGACAGTGGCATAGAATTAGCTTTGTGAATCCTGTTTTCAAATACTATGAATTTTCCCCTCTGCTTGGAATTAGCAAAGACAGCCAGCTTCAATGGTTATCCAATGAGCCATGTCCTCTCTGGCTCCTTACTGCCACTCTTCTGTTTACAAAATGCTACTCCTTTCCTCACTGAGAAAACTTTAAGTGATCTACCAGGCCCAACATATCTGTCTTAGTTATCCCAACTATATTAGGGACAGGGCCGTGAAGTAATGTAAAGTGATGCAAGTACTTAAGAATTTATAAAGCCCACACGAGGCAGCATGCAGTAAATTGCACGTATGCACTGACCAGAAGGAGAACATGGAAGCATGCATGCATGCATTCATTTATTCATGCTACCAAATAGCAATTGGTAATAAAAGTTACTTACATCAGCTCTATATATCTCATCCCAAGCCTCATAGATCAGTAGAAAAGGTTCATCACCTGTGGGCTCTGGATAGAGTGAGTGTGAGGCACCAGGGCTGCCAGGGGCCGTGGCCTGTTGATGAAGGCAGCATCTTATTTTGAAATTGCCATTTTTCATTAGCTAGGTGTATCTGTGGATTGGTTTGAGACAGACACTAGAAAAGAAGGTTTTTTGAAAATAACTCTAAAGGTGAAACAGTTATTTTGTAAGATAGCCTTAGTGAAAAATTGTCTTAATGGAAGGCACTTTGGTCCAATTGGTTTTTAAGATCTTTTCTAACCCTGGGAATTTTTAATTTGCTGAAATAGAAATACACTATAAATAAGATGAGTTCAACAAGCGTTTATCAGGCTCCTACCATGTGCTGAGTCACTGCGGGTGTAAAGATAAGATGACCTGTTCTTATAAGTATGTATCAGATGCCTTCATCTCAATTAGAAATTGCAAACATGATCTTCAGAAGAGTGAACGACCTCACTGAAAATATGACAATTATCAAGGGTAATAATAACGTGGCCCTGTGCGAAGTCTTTTTTCTACCCTGACAGCCACAAATGTGATTAAAATGTCCAGTCATAGGTCAAACGCAGTAATGAAATGTTTTTCATTTCTGTCCAGTGAGCTGTGGCCCTTTTCCTCAATGACGCTTTTTGGGGGGACTCAGAGGTTCAGGCCCAGCGTTCGCCCGTGAGTGCTGCCACCCAGTTGGCCAGTGCGAATGTTTTGGTCCCAGGCCCACTTGCTTAGACCAAGGAAGCCTAAATCTATCCATCTGCTTCTCCAGACAGCTTCTGTCACCAGAGTATCTCAGATCTCAAGGTCTCAGAATTTCTTGTGTTTACATCTGCAAGTGCCAATAAACATGATAATCTTCAGGGTCAGGGAATAAAGAAGAAATTCACATTTTATTTGGCTTTCAGATGTTCAGAGATGCTGTAATGGATTGGTTGGTTATCGGTGTCATGATGGGAACGTAATCAAGACAGATTGCAGAATCTTTACAGACCATCCTTTCAGAATGATAAGATTAAAAGGGGAGGGATATCATTTCACTGTAAAGAGTATGGCTATTAAAACATTCAAATTCCCCTCTCCCTCCCTCTACACATACATGTATATGTATATACACACATACATACGTCTTTGAGTTTTTGCTATTGGAGGGCCTACCTATGAAGCTAATAATATGTTTCTGTTACTCGAGTTCTGCTAGTAAATGAACCAGTAGGAAAGGGTTGTCACTAAGTATGGGGGGAAAAGTCTAAAGACTAAGAGTGTGTGTGTGTGTAAGACTTTTATCACCTATTCCATTATTCTGCAACTTCGTCAAGAGCCAGCTATATACCGAAGTTTTGGTGAGAAGATTTTCAACGTACACGTCATTTGGCTTGATCTGAGTGTGTAGAGCTGAGACAGGCATAAAGGGCAGGCTGACACTTACTTGTTCTACTAACACTCGGCAAGAGGGGACAATCTGACTACAAAGATTTGCATGCTGTGACAACTCCAAACTTCATTTTCTATCCTGGAAGGCACACAGGAGGCATTCAACAATCATCTAATAGACAAGTGAACAAGTGAACAAATCAATGAACGCATGAGTCACCCTCCGGGAGCAAGCGTAAGAACCCATTGCACTGTTGCAGAAATGCTCCTGGGCTGAGGTTTGAGTCGTGTCGGCCACCTCACCACCTCCCGTGACCTCTTGTCGTCATGTGCACACATCACTCTCAGGCTGGCTCACCTGGAGGAAAAGGTTCAGCCCTTAGGCAGCCCCTCTTTGGGAAGGTCTCTGCCTAGAATGTTCCATGAGCCTCACGTCCATGGCCCAGCAACAGTCATTTTGGAAACACCGAGAAGCGGTGAAAACGGCACATTTCTAAGACGGCGTGCTTTTCTGGGCTGTGCAGTGTTTGGGTGCACCCTGCGTATGGCTCTGGCCTGGAGTGTGGACTGGTTATTTTTGCTTCCTGCTTAAAGGTAGTTTTGCTTTTCAGAGAACAAATTCAGGTCATCGAGGCTTCCCGGCAGGGACAATGACATCAGCTCACTCACCTGACACTGGGCCCTTTGCAGAGCATGGTCTGGTACACAGTTAATGCTCAATAAATGCTTTCTGATAATGTTATCATATTTTAGTTAAAGAATAATCAAACACAGGCATGAACTTACGAGTCTGCATACAGAGCTGTATGGCCTCTAAAAACCTCTCAGGTGTATCTCAGATTGTGTGGAAAGCCTCTGTCATCTTAAGGCTGCTCTTACTTTGATGGTTTAGACCGCAAATGAGTTTAAAAATCACATGACTCAAGCCAGTTACCTGAGGTGGGAATCGTTTCAGAGGGATCCTTGTCAGGACAAGTGATTTCCATCCTCTCTCTCACCTGAAATGAGACACAGGGAGAAATAAGAAGAAATGGATCTCACAATGTAAGAAACTGGGTGAGAGGTGGGCATCAATTTCGGAAGATCTCACTTAATACAGAAACCTGAGCATCTTGTAGGATTTCTCCCTCTCCTTTAACACTCACATCTGAGTGTCCACAGCACCCTTTCCAAATGCTCCCGAGCTGGACCCCTCTTCCCTGGCCCCTCAGCCTCAGCCTGAGTTCAGGCCATGCCCCTTCTTCCTGAAACACAGGCATGTGTTCAGGCATCGCTGCTGTAGGCCCGTGGGCTTCCTCCCCAGCCTCCTGAATCCATTCAGAGGACTCTTTCTCTCTCAGTATAAAAGTCACTCCCTTGCCCAGATTCTCAGTGAAAGCAGGAACTTCCATCCGTTTTGGTTACTGTATGTCCAGAGCCGAGAATACTGCACAGTAGATACTCAATATATACTTGTTGGTTGAATAAGCATATTTCTACCCTGTCCTAACATCAGCATAAAGTCCATCCTCCTCAGCATGGCCTGGAAGGCCCCCAGCATCCCAAACCATCCACCCAACTCTCTGTCCCTCCACGTCTTTGCCCAAACACCTGTCTCTGCTCTTTCCATTTCCCTCTCTCCATTTCCCTCTCTCCATTTCCCTCCCTCCCACCCACCTGGCTTGGCCTTTGTCATCCTCAGGCTGAGGTCATGGGTACTCTTGGGGAAGCCTTCTCAACTCTCTCCTGTCCGTCATTTGCTCTTCGGCTGTGTTCCCAAAATACCCCATGGAAACTTTACAGCACTTATTACATTGTGCTATTACTGCTGGTTGATTCCACTAGACTGAGTTCCTTGGGACAAGCAAAGTATTTGTATTTTTACCCCCTGTGCCTGGTCTCCATCCACTCACCCACCCGCCCATTTAGTTATTTAGCTACCAGTGACTAGGTACCTGCTCTGAGTCCCTGCCCTCCTAGTGGTACCCAGCCAGTATCCAGTAAGTGCATCCTGGAGATATGCATGGCTCCCTCTTCTGTAAAACTCACGGCATGCCAGGTACTGCTCTATGTGCTTTACACTTAATAACTTATTACAGCTTAGTCACTCCATGAGGTAGGACTATGACTATCACCAGTTCCCAGATTTGAAAAACTAAGGCACAGAGAAGTTAAGCACCTTTTCCACTGACACAAAGCCAGTAAGTAGACGAGTTTGGATTTGAACCCAGATCCAGCTCTCTCAACTCACGGTGCCATGTTGCTTCCCAGATGTATCCTTACTCCTGTGCTATGAGTTAGAAAGCATGGGACAGGCTGATAAATCAAGTCTTTTATGGTGTCTCTCTCGGGCTTTGTGGTGCAGGCCCAGGCCATCAGCTTTGCCTTCACCACGGGGAGTCAATTGCACCCTCTTTTACCCATTAGGGAGGCAGGGGTGGTGCTAGGACTGAATTCGTCTCAGCTCATATTGGCCCGCAGTCCTCTGAGAAGGAGGACCGCCGCCCAGTGTTTCCTGGGTCCTCAGAGGAGTGCAGAGTGCCCTATCTAATCTTGGCAGGAAGTATCAGAAAGACTCATGAGATAAGCCATAAGCAAGACGTGAATGTGAGGTGGCCCCCCAGAGGTGTGGCCGACAGCTGAGACCTTGGGTCTCCACGCTGACTGCTTTCCGACGTCACCCCATTTCTCTGCCTTTTCTTGACTTCTTCTTCAGATGAAGGGCTCAGATGAGTTTAAAAGGACTTGTCAGAGACTCAGGGAGGGCCTGAAGATGCTCGTCTCACATCAGCATAGACGGGGAGCAGGCAGTGCCGGGCCCCCAGCCCACCCCGTGAAGCCACGGAGTGCCGGTTGCCGAGGCTGTTTTAAAGACAGAGCTGGAGGGCAGCCCTGCTTCAAGCACCAAGGGGACAGCCACACGTGCTCCTTCACCCTTCTAGCCTGCCCAGATCCAGAACATAAAGAAACCCTCAGAAGCTTCCAAAGATTCCGTGAGTTACCACCCCTGTTCATTGGCACGTTTATCAATCCCAGAAAACCTCTCATACCTCAAACTTCGCATGAGGTCTTAGCAACCTGGGCAGATAGTTGCTGTTCACGTAGGTGAACAGATAGGGATTCTCCTGCAGAGAAAGATGATGCATTGTAACCACGATCCAGAAATCCATATCCTTTAATCATCAGGTTTGATCACCCAGCAATGCCTTTGGCCAATTTGAAACATTCATACCATCCTTTAAATGATGAGAAAACCATTCTCTGGCTTTTCATCTCTGTACTGCCCATTAGTTTCCTGAAGGAGCTCATCAACGCTTTGAAATCTACCGTTTGCAACAGTCAGCATCTCTCGCTCTCTACCTGAGATTCATGCCACCAGGCAAAGTAGGTATATTTAAATGAAAAGAGAACTTAATAGTAAGTTTCCTGACAGCCAAGGCAAAAAGGAAAATAGGATGAATTATATAGTTCTTACAGCCCAGTAACAAAAAACTTACCAATTCATCAACAAAGGACAAAAATTTGACTAGCATTAAGAGGTAAAAGGAATTCTACTCATTTACATTCAGTTGGTTTTTTCATCCATTTATTCAGCAACACAAATTCTATACCTACGATACACTAGGCACATATTTAAGACACCCATCCTGGCATTTGGGGTCAGGTGAGCTGTGGCTTTGTTCCTACAAAGCATGAAGGGGCCTCAGTTCTGTTAAAACAGCTCTCCTGGCCCACAGGTGTAAACCTTAGGTGTGCCCAGGCCCAGAAGAACAGACCTGAGACTCTAGTGGGGCTAGGCTCTCAGCCAGGTAAGACCCACTTCACAGCAAAGCCCACTTCTTTGTGATGCCACCTTTCTCCTCAACTCAGCAGGAGATTCCCACCCCCTACCCCGCCCCTTCCAGTCCTTGCCTACCTGAGAAGGACATTTTACCAGCCTCTTCTCTTTTGCACTGAATGGCTCATCTTTCTGTCCTGCTGGCTCCATCTAGAAAAGAAGGTGATGTTTGGAACAGAAAAGTCTGACACAGGTGGCAGCATCCTAGGGTACCACTGAGAAAGGCTCATTAGCCCAGTGTTTCTCACGGTGTGACCCTGGGTGGGCAGCATCACCATCGCCTGGGAACACATTAGAAATGCAAATTCCCAGCCCCCAGCTCCGAGGTGGGGCCCAGCTCCCTGTGTTTTATCAAGCCCTCCAGAGATTCTGATGCACGCTCAAGCGGAGGCCCACTGTGGGAGGGGAACCACTGATTTCCAGCCCATTTCTCCTGTTACAGGTGAAACTGAACAGCAGAGACGTTGAGCTGACACAAGGACATGGGTGTCCAGATCCAACCAAATCATTCTCACCAGGTCACCAGCTTCCTGATCATCCAGGAGCCAGTTATTCTGCTTGATTTCAAGTCCCCCTCCTTGCTGCCCTGCTGCTGGCCGGGCCCTGATCAAATTTCCCTCCGAGAGGAGAGTAGGAACCGGAAAGGGCAAATACATGGCTCTCGTGCAAACCAGCAGGGAATGAATGAAACCCTCTGTCACCTGGCCATCCCCATGTCTTTACCTGGGACACAGAGGTACGGTGACACGGGACACAGCACGGCCCCACGCTAACAACTACTGTGTCTAGTGACTCAGGAATAGTGATAGTGGTATCAGCGCTGATAGAGGCAGCTACTTAAATGATAACTGAAGCCTATCTAACAACATAGACAAGACGTGTACGGTGTACCCACAGGAAAGCAGCAGAGGATTGGCTCAGTTAAAAGCATTGAAGGCAACATCAGGAAACGAAGACAGTTGGAGAATTCAATGGAGCAGGGATGTTAAGCTCCTTCTGTTACTTTTAAATGTGCATTATACACTTGTAAACACTTAAAAGAAAGACGCAGCGGCTTTAAGAGATCACAGATTTCCTCTTGCATGCATTGTCTCCTACTGTTTGGGAACCTCATGCTTGCTGCCAGCCTGGCTGCCCCCAGGAGCTGGCCCTCCACTCCTCTCCCCTCCCAAGGACCCTGACGCGGGACACAGAGGCAGGAGCCTACGAGATGGAGCCCCCCTGTCTGGCTCAGTCACAGGCTCTGCCATCTTCCACGAGCTTTTTAGATTCCTCAGCAATATCTTATCCCAGCATCTGTACCCAGCAAACAAGAAGCAGGGAAAGAACTTTACCCTTCTCGGGACTGGCTCTTCACCCAAATGGACAGAGTAAGATAAGAGGGTGTAATTAACCTTTTGGAAAAGGAGTGGCAACCTTTCACCCAGGGGCTGAAGGAGGAACTGGGCTCCCCATCTCCTTTCAGTTTTAATCTGATGGTGGACACTCCTAAGTATGGGAGTCCCACCCAGAACGTTCACGGCTGCTCTGAAAGGGAGTGTTCAGTGGGCCTCGGTGGGTGGCCCAATGTCAAACTGGCTTGACATCTCTTCTCCAATCTTTCAAGAATTTAATCAATAACAGAATCTGGAAAGAAATGTTGAGAAAACCACTTTGTGATAATTTTAGTCGAATGGATATAGCAAAGCCTAATTTTTTAAGGACTCCAAAAGAAAATTCATAGGTTTTCCCAGTAAACTCATTTGCATTAAGAATCTTGTCCTAGGGACCTACCTGGTGGCGCAGCAGTCAAGAATCCACCTGCCAATGCAGGGGACACGGGTTTGATCCCTGGTCTGGGAAGATCCCACATGCCGCGGAGCAGCTAAGCTGTGAGCAACAACTACTACTGAGCCCGTGCACTGCAACTACTGAAGCCCATGCACCTAGAGCTGGTGCTCCACAGCAAGAGAAGCCACTGCAGTGAGAAGCCTCTGCTCACCGCCACTAGAGAAAGCACGTGAGCAGTGACAAAGACCCAATGCAGCCGAAAAATTAAAAAAAAATACAGGACCTTGTCCTAAATGTCTCTTTGTCAGTCACCTACCTCCTTCCTGCTGCCATGAATCTCCTTTACACCCACCCTGACCCTCGAACCTCAGGATGGAAGATGACGCAGCTACGTCAATGACCCCTCGCGGGTCCCCCCATCCGCCACCCTGCACTGCACACGCGCACACACCCCAGGGACGCTGGTGCTGGTCTTGTGCTCTGGCTCCTCTTTTTAGCCCTGTAATTGCTCGCGTCTCCTGTGCACAGCTTTCCTGCCTCCGAGATGATCTGGAGTGTGGGAGGGGTGGGGGGGATGACCTGAGACATGCTCTCGAGATTCCCACGGGACCATGAGCCATTCCCGCGTGGTGCCCCCCTGCCCTGCAGCTCCGGCACTAGCGCAGGGCTTGGCATGAGGCTGGGGTCTGTGACCGCTGGCTCTGGTAACCGAGTGCCCACAGGTGGGTCTCGTCAACACTACTGTTGCAGAAGAGGTATCAGAAGTTATCGAGGAGGCAGGAATGGCCCAGGAAATGAATTACGTCCCAAACACAAAATCCTCCTCCACTTTGTGCCAAGAGCTCTGCTTCCGTGTGGGTGGCTCGTTCAGCTGGGACGGTGCCAGGTGTGTTTCCGAAGCAGGGCTGCTCGCGATGGCTGCAGGCGGGTGTGTGGGGTTTTCCTTCACCAGCCCTCAGAGCTTACACGCACCTCGGGGCTTGGTCAGGGGAGCAGACACTGTGTGGCCCTGCATGGTCATCCCCACCGCTGTGTCCTGGGGCAAGGCCGAGGGGAGAAGAGGTAGGACCTGGGCCCCTGTGGTCACAGCGATTCTGCTGGCCCCTCTCTGCTCCCCATGCAAGAGAGCGACCCTCACTCGGGACTCTTTGTGTCTGTGAATGTGGGCGTGATGGACGTAGCTGGCTTTTACCTCTGTGGTCTTGGAGGCCAGGAGCCTCCCCATATCCCTGGGAGGACACAGGAGGGAACCCAAGCATGGACTGCTCCTGTATTTTCTAAGGCCTTCTTGGGCTAATAGAGAAAATGGGGCCCAGAAAGACCATGTGACTCATCTCAAGAAACAACCAGAAGCACAGCTGGACTCAGAGCCCAGGTTTCCTGGCTCCTTACCCAGTGCCCTTTCCCCCTAACCTGTGACCTTCGTAATTTCTCATAAATTAACGCGGGCCTGCAGCAGCTGTCCCTGTGCTCTGGCAGCTATGCTCACCCCGGAAGCCATGGGATGGTTTGGTATTTTGCCCGAGAGGATGCCTAGGGACACATCTCCCTCCTCACTGGCTCGGCTTCGGGGACCTCGAGGTCTCTCACTGGGAAATGACTGCTGGTTGGTTGGGCAGGCCACTGCCCACCTAGAAAAGCCACCTCCTCCTCGAAGCCCGTGTCACCTACTGGGTCTCAGTCCTTTGGCCTTGCATGTGAGACCTTCTGTTCCCCTCTGGGCACCTCCCATCCTCACCCTTGAGTGGGTCTCAGGATGCTGTGCGTGCCGCACGCCTGTCTGATTGCACAGGGTGCTTCATTCATTCTTGGGGCCTCCTCATCCCGTTTCCTCTCTCGTCACACCAGCCTCCCACTGCCCCTTGCTGGCACGTTTTATTCTGTTCACACAGGTCCTCTTGCCTGGGAATGCCAGCCCCAGGCTCCTCTGACATATTCCCCACCCCCACCCCCCAAAGCCAATTCCAAACCCACCCTCGTGGGGCTGTCCTGGCCTCTTGCTCATATCGCTTTTGGGTGCCCTGTCCAGCACGCGACCTTGTTCCTGCTGTGCCCTTCCAGCTATTCCCTAAGCTCGGGAAAGGCAGAGGCCTTTTGGGGTGTCTCTTGTGTCTTCCTCTGACCCAGCACAGGGCAGGCACCCTCTAGGCGCTCTTGTGTTGCCTGGGAGAGAGGTGACGGAGGAGAAGAGAGGTTTGGCTGAGCTGGAAGAATCAGCCCCCCCCTCCACCCCACCCCATCCCCCCGAGAGAGAGGGTGGAGGGAGGGCAGCCCGTGCAGGACCGGTCACATTCCTTTCCTGGCCCTTCCCAGGAGATCAGCAGCAAAGTAGTTTTCTGGGTGACTATTTCACCCAAGCCTCAGGCCCAGTAACAAGGGTCCTTGTTCAAAGAAATCAAATGCCTTCTCCAAAGGCTAGTGTGACTCCATCCATCCAGGCTTCCTGGGCCAACCCCTGCCCTCCTGGTGTTACTGGCTACCGCACGCCCGACTACAAAGGCTCATAGGACTCAGCACAGCACCTCAGGTGAGGAGATGGAGAGAGATTTTTCTAATTCAAGGAGGAAGAAAACCAAGTTTCTGTCACTGGAATTCTAAAAATAGGGCAGCTTGGATGGGAAAAAAAAAAAAGACAAGATCAGGTTTCTGTCTGGTGCCCTGAAGAGGTTCAAAGTTTTGATGGAACATTCCATCCACTGACTAATCCCAGACAGCCCTGGGGGACCTTCAGAGTCTGGGGAAAGCCTGTCACAGAGTAAGAGGGGCCGCCCATGGTGAGTACTCGCTGTGGACTAGGAGGGAGCTGCACGCTCTCCACGTGTTGGCTCAGAGGTTTCACAGAAAGGGAGCTGAGGGACTTCCCTGGCGGTCCAGTGGGTCAGACTCCACGCTCCCAATGCAGGGGGCCTGGGTTCAATCCCTGGTCGGGGAACGAGATCCCACATGCTGCAACTAAGAGCCCGCATGTTGCAACTAAGACCCAGCACAGCCAAATAAATAATGTTTTTTTTCAAAAAGGCAGCTGAGACCCTACGTTCACACAGCGTGTGAGAGCTTTGAACCCAGGTCTTCATCCCTCCACACTCACCCCAGACACCGCCCTGGGCACTGGAAACCACGCGATGGCACTTAGGTGCAAGGTGAAGGAGAGCTGGACGGGGTCGCTATGTGAGTCTGCTCCCTAGTGCCCACTCCCAGCGACGTCTCCTGCACAGACACCGAGGAAATGTCTGCCTCCAGGAAAAGCAGGGCTGAGGCTGCCCAGGGAGCCCTGATCCCTGTCGGGGCTGCAGCCCAGCTTCAAGGAGGAGGAGGTGAAACTCCCAGGTGGTCCCAGGTGAGACGTCGCTGGGTGTAGGAGGGACCCCTGGTGGCCCAGAGTCACCATCCTGGGGTCCTGCTGGGGTCCTGCAACCCCTGCATCAGGGCAGTGGGCGGACTGGGCATGACGGCAGAGGCCCTGCTCCTCCTTCCACACGCCAAACCCCGGGCTGACAGGGCAGCCTCCTGGGACCCCCCAGCCACTCACCATGTTGTTCCAGAGAGTCAAGGCAAGTGTGGTGGGATCCTGGAGTGGCTGCTCCCCCTGGAAGAGAACCCGATGAGAAGTCCACGTGCCCCTGGGGATGGGACAGCCCCGCCACGCACTCCGAAGCTCTCCCAGCAGAGATGGGGGGCAGTTCCTGGTGCACCCAGACTCTGTCTCTCAGCCCCTCCCCATCAATAATGGCAGGAACTTATCGGACTGCTGTCTGGGGTCAGGGCTCAGAGGTGAGGGCCTGCAGGGGCAGGTTGCACATCTGGCGGCTCCTCCTCATCGTGGGGTTGTATATACAGAATTAAACCGCGGAAGGAGCAGGTGATAGGGAAGTGATTCAGGGGTGGTCTGAGTTGGGGGAGGGCAGCGGGACGAATATTCCTCCTCCTCCTCTTTCTAAACCACCAGACATCACTGAAGTCCTGGAGGGACACAATGCCTCCAATAGCAGGATCCAGGAGCCTGGAGGGAAGGACGGTCCCAGACGCACAGCACTGAAGCCCCGGAGGCACGAGAGACCTCGCTGAGCTGAGCCGGTGTGGACCCACCACAGTGCTTGCGGTCTGGGCGGCCCCCCTGGGATAAGGGGCATTTGCCCAGGGGCCTGGGTGAGGAAGCACCTTGAACTACCCTCCCTTGCAGGGACGGGTATGGAGGAACCTGCAGAGGGAGGAGGATGGTGTGGTGGAAATTCCATCCTGAATAGTCACTGTAGCTGAGAGATACAGAGGGCTTCCAAGCACCAGGCGCTGCTCTAAGTGCCTCACATGTATTTACTCTTCCTGACAACCATCTGAGGGGATGGTATATGAAAATAACGGCCCCGATTTGACAGATGAGGAACCAAAGCACAGAGAGTTCAAACAACTTGCCCAAGGTCACATAGCCGGCCCATTCCAGAGCCAGAAGCCGTCTGCCTGGAGTCCACGCTCTTTACCTCTGGGCTGCTCTGCCTCTCGGAACCTACCTCACAGGGCTAGCCAACCCCATGGGGACGTTGCCCCAAAAGTACAAGAGAATATTGTAGCATTTCCCCCTGAGACTACACATCCTGGGCTTGGTGGACCACTAACTGGGCTGGGGCTTCTGCGGAGGAGAGGGCGGCAGAGGGAGAGGGTATGGGCCAGGCCCTCACTCACTGAGGGTGGCGGCAGGGCTCTCTCGTAGAAGAAAGGCTGGAAAACCACTGCGAAGGACTCCTGCTCGTTGTACTTGCTGGAGGCCAGGAGACGTTCCCAGGTTTCCTGAGGAAAGGAGCACCGGCGCGGCTCAGCCTGCCCCGTCCTCCCACCAGGGAGTCCTCGGCAGCCCCCCTCCCCGGTCAGAATCACCCACCTGTGCTGTTCTGAATCACATGCTACTTGGAAGCTCCCTCTCATCTCACACTTCGGGGGCCCTCTGATTAACTAAATCGGGTTTTCATTTTCCTCTGAAGCCCCAGCATCGGGTAAGACCAGAGTTAGACCTGAAACATATTCTCTCTGGGAGCTCAAGAAGTATACGCCAGCCTAGCGTGCAGGGAGGGCCCCATGCGCTCTTCAAGGGCTGAGTTCTGTGCTATTAACCACTCCAAAAATGTCACTTCCAGTGTGAGAGAAGCGCCATACAGCTTCATATAGAAAACGTCTTCTTAAATAAAAATCATCACGTTAACACATGTCGGTGGACGCTGTGCTCTGCACTGTTTGCCGGGGGATGAAGGCCCCCACTGAGCCGTACACACTGTCTTGGGGTCCCTCCTGTAAACCGGATGCACATTTTCAGGAGCCCCTGGCTATAGTCCGGGGGCATAAGCTGAGTCCAAGCAAACCAGCTCAGCAGCCACAGATGCAGAGGTACAAGTGACGATGATGGCCAAAAGCACCTCGGAGTGATCTGCAAACTCTTCAGCATCTTTTACTGTAGGTACCACCACCACCCTCCAATTCCATCCACTCTCCCTGCCACCAGTACTGTCGCCCCCATTTTACATACAGGAAAATCAAGTCGCTACCTGGAAGTGACCCAAGAATAGCTGCTGTCTTTGGTTCCTGACTCTCAGGCCTGACTTCAGTTGGTGGGGTCCTACATCAGCAAACTCACACCTTAATTGTCCCTACCACCCCTGTTCTTATGAACCCCCGCCCCTGTGAGCCAACAGCCAGGGTCCCCGAGTGGGCTCACCTGATAGGCCCACTGGGTCACAACTTTGGACAGCCGTGAGCTCTCCCCTGAGCACCTGCAGGGCTCGGCCGTGGGGCTGCAGGTTAAAACAAGCCGGAAATGAACACGGATGATGCGTCGGGGCTGTTCAGGCTGCCCCTTGGGGGAAGAAGGGGACTGGGGGGACTGGGAGTTGTTTAGAGAGCAGGGGAAGGAGAAGCTGGAAGCCTTAGAGGGTCCAGGAGAAGGAAGGAAGGAAGCACACACTGGGGAGAATCAAGGCTACATGATGAAGACGCTCCCTCTCCCTCCATCTCCTGACGTATCGCCTCCCTCACTGCTCCTCCCCAGAAACCCACCCCCTCTTCTCCCTGCCCCTACTCTGAGCCCTTCACCTTCCTTCCTCTTCAATCCCCCCTCCTCTCTGCACTGTCCTCTCCTTTCCGTTGCCACCATCTCCACCCATCCCTGACTTTATCCACGTGAACTTCTTTTCCGCGTGCAAAGCCAGAAGCCTCAGGATTTGGGTTCAAAGAGTTTAAATTCTCTGAAAAATCTCAGAACTTTTTGCGAATCAAGTTGTGTGAAAATAAAGTACACTTAGGTTAAATTGTCTTTCCAATTCCTGGAAGCAATACCTCTCGGCTTATAGATGTTTTGCCTAAGCTGTTTTTTTAAACTCTCAAGGCATGCTGGTGCGGGGAAGGCACCTGGCATGATGTCAACGGACTATTTCATCCTTTAACTCAGTCCCCAAAACAATGTGGCAGAGGGTCCCTCCTGCCGCCTGCCCCTGCCCCCACCAGCTGTGTGATCTCACACACGGTGCTTAGTCTCTCTCCGACTCCATCCTTGAATCAGTCGATGCGCATGAAGTGCCCCACGTGGTGCCTGGCACGTGGCACCAGTCAACAAGCGCTGGTCCCCTGCCACTTCCCTTTTTACCTGAGCGGAGTTCCCTGATGCCAGTGGGGGCCCCTCAGAGACTCGGAGAGATCCACCAGGTTCACAAACGCTTTGGGGACCTAGTGGGATGCGAAGGGCAAGACGAGCATTTGCAAAGTCACCATCGCTGCCCCGTGGCCTCCCTGGAACCCCTGGTTTGAGCCTAGTTTGGGGTCTGGTTGAGCACGACGGGCCTTCCCTTGGTTAAACAGGCAGGCCCTTTGGGACGTGGCTGGTTGGAGTTGGTTCAAAGCTGTCCGTCCTTCTGGCTGTGCCATTTGCCTCCCCTCATGGTGGGCAGGGCACCTCCCAGCCCAGTGTGGACAAGACCCAGTGGTAATGGGACTGTGGATCCTCTTCCTCCCCAGGGAGCGATGGGGAAGGCGAGAGCCCAGAGCTCCCCTGGGGTTTCCAGGACCTGCGGTGCTCACCCTGGTCACTTAGGGAAGTCTTGAGGGTTCTCAAGCCCCCTCCAGGCCGTCACTGCCCCAGACGCAATCAGAGCCAGGCCTCAGGAAAGAGTGGGTCACTGAGACCCCAGGGAGGAATGAGGCTGTAATCCTTCCTCCTCTCTAGGGGGCCCTCTCGGGAATATCCTTTAGCAAGAGTGGAGAGCCCTATACATGACCCATGTTTTCATCAAAAGAGTGAGAAGACTGGCCCTCCAGAGCTTTCCCTTTCTGTGGGGTCTTGGTCTCCCTCCTGGGAGCCCATTTTCCCGCCCCGGTGGAGGCCATTTGAAAGAAACCAGAAGCTGCCCCAACAACCCGCAGAAGGGCAGCTCCTCCTGGCTCCTGCAGGTGCCATGAGGGAGCTCCGGGTGCACGGTCCCCCTGAGCTGGGGAAGCCGCCAGCCTCACCTCCCGATGCAGGTAGTCCAGCGTGCTCGTCAGCTGGTCCATGCTGCTCATCACGTGCATTTGCTGTGGAAGGAGAAAGGTGCTGAGCGTGGCTGGGGGATGGGGACATGGCCAAGGATGCCAGGCTCATGCCGGCTCGTTCCTTCCCCTCCCTGAGCTCCCATTCCCCCTCGATGACAGTGACAAAGGCCCCATCAAAAACCCCGTTTCCCACAAACAAGTGTAGAGTTCCCAGAGCTTCCTAGGTTTTGTTGCCCATTCTCTGACTTCCCCAACCCATCATCCACCAGGAAAAAAGCAAACTTCTGCAAATGAGAAGTTCCATGTCAGGGAAGGGCAAACTCAAGGTCAAGGCAATTCTAAAGCTCACACGAGGGATAGGAGACCAGACTTACTCCCAAAGGCTGATGGCATCACTTTGATCTGAAGAAAATCAGATCCAGAGGGGGGACACAATTACACTTGGATTTAAGGACTCAGGTGAGCCTCCAAACTTCTACATGGCGCTCTTATCAGACCTCTCCCTGCCACTTCTGCCCTAAGGGCGCCTGTCACTATTTAAAGACAACTCCTACCCGCACAATTCCTTGCAGGTAATGAAAATAAACAAATGAGAGCACCTCAAAAAACAACCCTGGTTTACCTTTTCAGCGTAAAAAACAAAACAACACGAGACAAAAATAAACTTTACAACAAGACAAACTCCTAAGCTGCCTGCAAACCTGCTGTCCCCCGAGGCGACTTGGCTCAGACAGGAAGACAGAGCAGGCCTAGCAGCCGTTCTGTTTCCTGGGGGGACACAGGCGGTGACTCTGGAGACAGCTGCCAATCACTCGGGCTGGGACTGCGCGGAGGGCAGCCTCCGCCTCCTGGGTCCCTGCTTTCATGCGAGGCCGTCCTCTGAAAGCTGGTCCCGCCCACTCTGCTTGCTGCCACAGCCAGCAGTAAAGCCTCCGTCTCATTTTTCTCTCCCTGAGTGTGACATGAAGCATCACGCGTTCCCTTCTAAAGAGTCACAGGAACTCTGTCTAGAAAGGTCCTCACTGCCCCTCTGTACCATATCCAGGGCTTCCCTCTTCCCTTGGAGAATCCCCGCACGGGTCTCCTCGGACTGCAAACCCTGCTTTGGAACCCTCTTAGTCCAGGTGCTGATTCACAGCTGCAGAGTGAATCGGGGCTCACCTAAGCTTTCCAGGTACTGAATGGTTGTCTTTGGGGGCACCAACTGGCCCTGTTCCTTAGTGGAAGACATGATGCCCCTATAAAATGTCCCTTGCCTATAAGGTCACCCATGATAAACTCCTCTATAACTCAAAGTCAGGAAAATGCTTATTTCTCCAAATGAACTCACACATTTCCATTTACATCTTTTGCCCCCAGAATCAGAAGCATGCTCTATTGTCAAACATGTGCCTACAACCAGACAACTTTTGCTAACAGATTATTTCCCTGGGATTTATTCTAAGAAGTAAGATTATTCAGTCAAAAGACACAAATACTTTTAGGTTTCTTGAGTCATACTGCTTGTGTGCCCTCCAAAACGTTAACACCTCTTTCTAAAGGCATCTGCAACAAGTAAACAGGCATATTTCTGAAACCAAGGGTTGTCATCCATTAGATCCATTAAACTATAACCTGCTTAATAAATAGTGAACTGTAACCTGCCTTCACTGATCAAGTTCGCTTTGTTTTTACAAAAACTTGCATGTCCTCCAGCATTACACAGCCTAAACAATAAGATGTTTGCCCAAGTTGTTTTTCAGGAACTTGGAGTCAGCTGTTCACCTGCTCAAGCTCCAACTGGACAAGACTGGTTGAGACCTCCAACTGGTTGAGTGTCCCACTGGCGACCTTTTGACGTCAGAGGGTCTAAAACTCCACCTTCAGAACATGCTAACACCACTGTTTTCTGAACATGCGTTCCATGAAGAAGCATGTAGCTTAGTTGCACCTGTGCAACTCACCTTTTTCTTTTCTCCAATCACCTTCCCCACACTCCCCATGCCTCAGACTACCCTGTCCCTTTATCCCATAAGTATCCCAAGGTGGATCTGAGGTTTGTTCTCCCGTCTCCTCACTTGGCTGCCTTGTGAATAAATCCTTTCTTTCTGCAAACCTCAGTGTCCTGGCATTTGGCCTGTTGTGCATGGGGCAAACAAACTCAATTCAGGAATAAATTCTTGCAGTGTCAGGTCTTGTTTTTATTTCTCTCTTTTCTTTTTTTCCTTTATTTTTTCTCTTCTTCTGACTTTTGTTCTTACTCCGTACAACTAGACTTCAACTGGAGAGCAGTAAGCAAGAGTCCAGGGCCTGAAAGCATCCCTGGGTCACAGCTGTGAGCCAGGTTACCAATTACCTCTGAAGCACCTGCCTTTGAATGGCTAGACCCTCCATAACAGCCTTGAAGAAGCATCATCACTGCTGATCTTACACTCTTATGACTTTGGCCTTAAGAAACCCCTAAAGAACAAATGTGGACATAGGCCCTTGTCTATTCCCCATGAAAGGAGCCCAAAGGCCTCTTAGGGGAGGAAAATTCCAGGTTCTAAGTAGGCCAGGACAGGAGTTTATCATTTCTTCTTAATAGTACAATACCTTTTTCTCATATGAACTATTTCAGGAAACTGGACATGTGTGCCACAGGTAAAGGCAGAGCTGCTCTGTGAGGTTGGGTGGAAGCCTGGAGCCCATAGTCTCAGAGCACCTCCTGCGGCCCCAGGGACTCTGCAGAACAACCCCTGAGGGAGAGGCCGTGCCTGGAATGTGCTTTGGGGATGCAGAAGTGCTGTGTAAGAGCTTCTCAGATGGGGGTTCTGGGTTAGCTGTGGCCAAAAGGACCACCAGGAAGACTAGGAGGTGAGGGGTGGGTCTGGGCTGCAGAAGCGAGCCTGGAGGCGTGAAGTGAAGAGCCGGCCAGCCCAGGCCAAGGAGGCTGAGAGCCAGAACCATGAGCCCCAGGGTCCTTTGGGGGAAATGGAAGTGGAAGTGGGATTTATTCTAGGCTCCAAAGCCTTGGTGGTCTTTGTGAAAAAGGAAAATCAAGACGGAAGAAAGAATGCAATAAAGTGCGAATTTGAGTGGCGGCTAGTAAACATTGTGACAGTAAGCTCAGTTTACAGAGATTACATCACTGGTATGTAGCCATTTAGAAATCAGGAGTGAAGCATGATTACTTTTGTCATGAATAAACTTAATCCATATGTATCCATATGACTAGATCTTGAGGGAATTTCACATATTGACAAACAATCGTTAGGTCTGATAACAACTGTTGGAAAGGTTGTAGGGAAGGGGTGTGCTCAGACACTGGTGAGAATATGTGACATTGTGATTTATAACACAAAGTATATATTTGGTCTTTGTCACCTTTTATGGCACAGAGCTTATAAACCATTGGACTTTCCTAAGTGATGAGAGCACAAAAGTGTCTTTTGCTATGTTAACGAGGTGACTTTTGGACTACACCTAAGGATGGGGGCCGGTTGCTAGGAGAATCAACCCTGTGATTAGAGAGTTGAATTTTCAGTCCTCCTGACCCCACGCCCCCACCAACCTGGGGCTGGAAGTTGAATCAGTCGCTCTTGGCCAGTGATTTAGTCAAAGGCCAAAAGGATGGGTTCAGAGAGCTTCCCAGCCGGCGACCACATGGAGGTGCTGGGAGAATGGCCCACCTGGAGAGGGCATGGAATCTTCTCGCTCTTTCCCCATACCTGGCCCTATGCATTTCTTCCATCTGGCTGTTCCTGAGTTATTTACTTTTATAATAAACTAATAACCTAGTAAGTAAAATGTTTCCCTGGGTTGTGTGAGCCACTCTAGAAAATTAATTGAACTCAAGGAGGGGCCTGTTGGAACCTCCAATCTATAGCCAGCGGGGCAGAAGCTTAGGTGACAACCTAGACTTGGGATTGGCATCTGAAATGGGGGTGGGGAGCAATCCTGTAGGACTGAGCCCTTAACCTGTGAGATCTGATGTTGTCTCCCTGTAGATCGTGTCAGAATTGAGTTGAATTGTAGGACACCCAGCTGGTGTCTGAGAATTGCTTGGTGTGTGGAAAAGCCCCTTACATGTTGGGACTGGTCCCAGGATATTAGAATATAAAAGGGTCTAGCTCCTTTGGAAGGCAATTAGGCAATCCTTTAAGACTTAATGTGTATGTATCTGATGACCAGCAATTATAGGTTTAAGAATCTACTCAAGGCACTTTTCTTCAAACTGCTTTGATCATGACCCACAGTGTGAGATGTGTTTCACATCACAACCCCATACACATACATATGTATATCTCTATATAAATAAAGCAAAAATAATCATGAGCCAACACTTACCTTACTATATGCAATGAACTCTAATATTTTATAGTTGATTCTATTCTTTTTCTGTTTTTTATAATTTTTGGTGGTAATCTTTTAAACTGATTTTTGACCTACTAATATACTTCAGTCTACAATCTGAAATATAATAAATTACATTGTAATTGAATACCATGAAATATAATCACTGTATTTAGAAAAACACCATGTTCAAGTAAATGAACCAGATTGTTTATAATAATGAAAAACTAGAATCACCTAAATGGGCATCAATATGGAAATAGTGAAATAAAATGTAGTAAATGTACACAGTGGGATACTATTTAGCAAGTAACAGGAATAAACTCAATCCATATGTATCAACATGACTAGATCTCAAAAATACTTGGTTAGTGAAAAAAATTATTCAACAGTACATATGATATAATACTATTTATATTAAATCTCTCATATACACACACATAAAGGAACACTAGGATTTATAGATAAGCAAAAGGTTTGGAAATAAAAAGAGGGAGCGGATTGGAGGTGGTGGCTCAAAGGTACTTTAGCTTAACCTGTAATGTTTCGTTTTTTAAAAGAAGAAAGCATCTGTGTATTGCTTGTATAACAAAAGATTAATAAAAATTATGTATAAATGGACATAAGCACACAGGAATACATCATGTATGTATTCAAGAATGCATGTAATGTACTGAAGGAAAAAAAGAATGAAAGAAGACATGAAAAAATGCAAGAATTCATGTAGTAATGCTTGAATGCAAGATAAAATGTATGGAAGAAAAAGTGAATGAGTGTGAGTATCAATGAACGCATTCAAATATTAAAAAGTCAAACAAATGCAAGCAGGAACAAACTCATCATACATATAGTAATGTGTGCCTGCATGTAAGAAGAAAGAATTTATGCATGAAGAGATAACTTACAGATGAATGAATGGATGGATGGATGGATGGCTCGATGGATGGATGAGTGGATATATAGGGGAATGCAGCAATGCCTCAATGCTTGTTTGAGCACTTCAATGCATGAATATGTAAATTCATGAGTAAGTGTTGGCGTGCGCAATGGCCAAAGTGGAGGGGGTGGTGCAGAGAATAAACAGGGCATGTAAATTTCACTTGGTATGGGAGAAAACAGGTGAAGTAGAGCAAGCTTCCAGATCTACATGCCACAAACCAAGGAGATCTGCAGGAGTACTGTTTAACAAGAGCTGATCAGGGAAGGTGGGCTTCCGTCAGCGTTCTCCCAGGGCCCAGCATCACTAAAGGAAAGGGGGGTTTGATGGTGGACCAGGAGTCATGGGGCATTTGGAGGAAGGCAAGAGTATGTATTTGGGAGAGGGGACAGCATCTCAAGAAACTTCATCCTTATCTGTGCCAAGGTCTGGTGGAGGCCCTGGCAGGTGGCTGAAAGGACAGTGGGCAGGTAACTGAACTGCCATAAGTGGCAGGGCCAGCTTGGTGGCCATCAGGCTTCAGGCTTCCGAAGAGTTGTCCATGTGCCATTTACATCATCAGAGCCTGGGTCTCTAAGCCACCCTCTCAATTTTAATTGATCCTAACCTGGACACTCTTCAATAAAGACTTAAGTCAGAGTCAGTCACCTACATATTTAAAAAGTCACACATTTCATATCCCATTCCTGGGACTGCCAAAGAGCCTAGAAGATACAGTCTACCTAATAAACAACTAGACAGCTTCCCATTAAAACCAGAGTTCACGGTGAACTAGAATTCAAGAGGTGATGTCAAAAGTACACATCCTGCTTTATTTCCTAAATTCAGCATTTAAATGAAATCAGAGTTAAAAGAGGCAAAATGACTTTTTAACTAGGAAGCGGATTTTCCTCAATTGCAGAATGATCATTGACTCAGCGTATCTATACACCACGGTTTCCTCTTCCTGATACGAAGGATGGTAAATTAAAAATACCTGTCCCTCAATGTTTCCTTGAGTCCTTACATATCTGTCTGTCTATCTACCTGCCTGCCTGCCTGCCCTAACTCTGAAACCGGTGCCACCAGACCCAGCCTGCCAGGTGTAGACCAGGCAGGTTTAGTTTATTCTGCAGCCACCCCAGCATCTGCAATCCCTCTGCCTCCCAGCCTGAGGTTTACCTGTTGGGTGGAGGGACACAGGTGACACTGGCTAGTGTTACTGAAGAACACATTGATGAGCTTCCAGTCATTTTGAAAGTCAAGTTGCTGGAAGAAAGGACAATAGCATCAAAAAGAGATGGTGATGAAACCTGGAGCCAAAAGAGCTTTTTTCTTTGCATGTCTTTCAATTTCATACACCTACCCCCATAAAACCATATGTATGGATTTTTGTTTTCCCTGAAAGGTGATGTATATGGTGGGAATTTAAAGTTGTATAACTGCTCTAGAAGGCAGTTTGGCAAAATTTATCAAAAAAAATTTTTAAAGGGCTTACCATTTGATTCAACAATTCCATTTCCCAAAGTGTATTTTAAGGAAACAAGGATATGAGAAATACTTAGATACAGTGATGTAACCTTGTTCATAAGAGTCAAAAATTGGAAACAATACAAATGTCTCAAACAGAGGATTGCTGTGTAAATTGTGGCACTCATGAGACAAAACACCATGTAGCTGTTAAAACGATGCTGGAAAACATAATTATTGTCATGGGAAATATGATATCGAGAAAGTGGATTATAAAAAGTTTCTACATCTAGTAACATTCCTCTTTTATAAAATATATACAGGTATATGTGCTTGGAAAAAATGTGGAAGGGAATGTACACCAAGTTGTGAACAGTAATTCTCTCCAGGCATCAGGTTAAAGGATGGTTTTGGATGATTTTAATATTCTTCTGTTTACCTGTGTTTTCTGATCTTTCTCTAACGAACATGTGTTATTTGTGGAACAAAAGAATAAACTTCTGTTTTTTAAGAGGCAGCGTGGTGCACTTGAGGAGCACGGGGTGTGAATCAGGCACTTTAGATTTTAGCTCTGAACTGGCTGAGTAAACTCAGATGGGTCCCGTGACTTTGGGGGACTTCAGTTTCCTCCACTGTAAAATTACAGGATTGGATTCAAGACCTCCCAACCATTTTCCAGAATGTTACGGCCATTCCAGAAATTCAGGAAGTCTCTTGTGAGGAGGAAACCAATTCTTTACAGCGGCATTCCTATAATTTTCCCAGTCCTTGTATAACCTGGAATGACCTGGGTTGAATGCCTGAACTCTCTAATGAATGTGAAACTAGCCTTAACAGTGGTTTCCCTTGGTTCCAGTGGTTCAGGCTGAGTCCCTGGTTAGAGCCAGCTTGGTAGCAAGGCTTGCCTTGATTTGATACTTGTCCATAAGCAGAGCACAAAAGATTAGAGGTGGCTTATTACAAGCCCATATGTGAGTTTCTGAGTAAAGAGTATCTCAACTGCTAGGAGAGTAGGGACCAGGGCCCCAGCACGTATGTTACAGAAGCCTCCACCCAAGAACAAAAACGGGTATGGTAATTAATAACAGCAGCAATGGCCACTTCAATGACAATGACAGCTGCAGGCTTGCACTGAGCACTGCCTCTGTGCCGGGTACATCCAACACCTCACTGAAGCCACCCTAAGCCCGGTGCTGCAGGCCCTTTTATTACTCCCATTTCATAAATGGGAAAACTGAGGCTTAGAGAGGTTTAAGCGCCTCACCCAACATCACACAGCTAAGTGGCAATTCAGGATTCACACTCAAACTGGTCTCCCTCTGGACCCAAGCTCTAACCACCTCGCTGGGCAAGAAGTTATTTTGCCCATCTGCCGTCTTTTGGCAGGACCATATTGGGAACATGAGAAGTGGCCCTGAATTTTTTTTTTAATCAGCTGTATTTATACATATATCCCCATATCCCCTCCCTCCCACCCTCCCTATCCCAGCCCTCTAAGTGATCACCCATCACTAAGTTGATCTCCCTGTGTTATGCAGCAGCTTCCCACTAGCTATCTATTTTACTGTTGGTAGTATATATTCGTCAATGCTACTCTCTCACTTCGTCCCAGCTTCCCCTTTGCCACCCCACCCCCCCCAACCCTGTGTCCTCAAGTCCGTTCTCTACATCTGCATCTTTCTTCTTGCCCTGTCACTGGGTTCATCAATACCATTTTTTTAGATTCCATATACATGCGTTACGTTCGGTATTTGTTTTTCTCCTTCTATGGCCCTGGATTTTACTCGCCTCCAGACAATCACCAGGGGAAGGGTAGTCTCGGAGGGCCCAGGCCACACGGGTTGCCAAGTTCAGGGCACAATGGCCCCGGGGCCTCAGCCACCTGGTTGCCTCTCAGCAAATCCAACAGAGCCGGATGGATTCTTACCTGGTTCTCTTTCATGTGCCTCACCAGGTCTTTTGCCTGAATCCACAAGTCTCTGCACAGAGGGAGGGAAGCAGAGAGAAAAATCAGTTAAATACAACTCTGTTGAGGGCGGGAAGCTTGCCCTTGTCCCGGCCCACGTGCCAGTCTCTGAGTGGGAGGCTGCACAGCACCCTCCTGGGTTCTGGAGGGCAGACATTGACCTGGTTTTTTAAGTTAGGCCCATCAAGCACACGAACATCAGTGCAACGGATAAGTTTCGGCTTTAACACAGATCTCTAGTTTTAAGCCTCTGAGGCCTCCAGCCCCACCCCCCGCAAATCCTCCCGTCTAGAAACCCAGGAATGACAAGAGTATATAACCCTGGAAAGAGCCAGAAAAAGAGCTTACTCAGAACCATTTTGGGGTACCACGCCCTTCCCAGGGGTGCACACGGGCCTCAGGGCAGAGGGATTGAAGTGTCTGATGACATCTGAAAGGACTAAAGAGAGAGCTTGTTTGAGGCTGCGGTCTTGGCAGCTGGAGGTCATCTGTAAAGACTGATGCCCTCTGGGGTGAGGTGCCAGGGTCGTTGTCCCCATTCTGAAGCATGACCTGCCTTGGGCTGTAAGGTCAACCTCGTAGCAGCCCCTAGAAGTGAACAGAGCTGAGAAAATGAGCATCCCTACTAGGACAAGTGCCAAGCACCTAGGTGTGTGCGAAAGGAAACTGAGGCTGGGGGAAGTGACGCCAGCTCCCGGAGGTCTCAGGGCTACCTGAAGTGGCTGGGATCCGAACCTGAGCTCTTGAACACCCAAGCTCTTCACTGTCTTGCACGGCTACTGACGTGTTAGGGAAAGGACACCGGGACAGCGACCTGGGCAGGCTGCCTCCCCGCCCCCCTCCCTCCTCCTGAGAGTGACAGCAGGGCGGGAAGTCTCCGGGGAACAGGCAAAAAACGCGTCCCAGAGCTGACAGCCAGAGGACCGCTAAAAATAGTGCTGCCAGGAGCAGTTAGGCTGCGTCCTGCTCCTGAGAGAGGAGAGGGCAGCGCAGGGAGGGTGTCACAGCAGCCAGGTGGCACCGCTCCCCCCCCAGGCCCCCTTGCTTTTCACCTCCATCCGCAAGTACCTGGGGCTTTGTGGGCGCAGGATCCAGGAGGTGGCTTTAGAGGGGCTGCCTTTGAAGGGAACTGACACGGTGCAGGCAGCTGGACTGGGGGTGGGGGAATGGGGCTAGGAGTCCCATAGCTGGGCTTGGTCAGCTTGGGCCGCCCCCTAAGTCACGTGGGTCTGCGTCCTCTTCACCCCCAACCCAAACGGATGAGCTCCCTTTTCAGAGCCCTGACCAGCTTGCGGAAGGAGCCCATGCCCACACGTGGTGGGAACACGGAAAGCTCTGAGGCTAGTTGAAGGTGACAGGGACGGTGTGTGTATGCATGTGTGTCTGTGTGAGACTGGGCACATGTGAGTAGGCGGGGGGGCACTTTCTCTTCCTCACATCAGGAGAGTCCATGAGGATGAGTGACAAAACAGGAATACACCTTTGTTCTGGTGTTACATCTCTGAAAGTGAATTGCTTTTCAAATTAAGGGCATTTGTAATGCGTTGTTTCCCTGTGATCAAGCATGACCTTGGATCTTTCCATACAAATCTGCCCATCATTTTGTTTTAGGTCTGCTGTGTACTTTGTCCTCACTGCCTCTCTCTCTGGGGTCAGAACAAAGGACACAAGCTGTGGGGCTGGACCACCTGGGTTCCCAGGGACTCTGCCACATACTGACCATGTAACCACATGTATCTCCTGGAGACTCAGTTTTCCCATCTGCAAAATGGCCTTGGGGGGCGAGGACATGGCCAGATTTGAAGAGCTCTAAGTTTCTGGGATTGAAGGACAGGTGGGCTGATCTCGGGCCTGGATGCCCCTACAGCACTTTCTCCTTGGAAAACCAGCTGCTCCTCTGTTGGTTCTGCTACCCAGCTGAGCTTTCAGACCCTGCACACTGCTCTCCCCTGCCCCACTACTCCCTTAGGTACACTGGATTCACTGGCAGCTCCCGGCAAACCCTGCCTCTGAGGGCATGCAGGTGCGTGATCTGCCTGCCCTGCCCTGCCTTCTGCTGTTCCTCTGGCCAAGTGGGGCTCCTGGTCGCCCTGTGCTTAATGGGGGGCTATCAGGACCTATTACCAGGTGGGTAAAGGACAAAAAAAAAGTGGAGACAAATTGAAAAATCAGGTAAAGCAACAGCTGGGCTTGTGGTTTCAGGGTCTAAACTATATCTCATCTTCCTAGACACCCCCAAATACACCACTTAATTTCTTTTTTCCTACCATTTAAAGGTAAACAGGGCCAAACCTAGCCTGAGCTGGGACAGTCATCAAGTCATAGGGGCCTCCTCTTTCAGAACCCTTTGACCCTTTGCCAGTGGACTCTCCCACCACTTCGGCCACCAATATCCCCTCATCTGTGAATCATATCCTGGAGGGCCGGAGGCCAGGCCTCAGCCTCCCCTGTTGGATGCAGAGGGCTGAGGGCAGGACCAGTATCTTATTTATCTCCTGCATTGCAGGAGCCTCATCATTCTCAGACCTGCGGTGAAATTCACTGGCTGAACTGCCGGGGCACCAGCTGCCTCACTTGTCCTCAGGCTTCACTCCAGGGTCAGCTCAGCAGAGCATTTGCATCGCACTGCCGCCCGCATCTTCTCACTCTAATTATAGAGTGAAAAGTGGGGTCCCTGCTCTTGACTGGTGAGCACCAAGCATAGGTGACTATCCACCAGGTTAATTCAGCTGGCGCGGAGGGACTCAGGGCTTCCAGGATAACGTTATCAAGTTGTAAGGGGCCTTGGATATTCAGTGAAAAAGACCAGGTTACAGATAGTGTATCACTAAGCACATTCATATATGAAAGGCCAAAATGTTAAGGATGATTATCTCTAGACGGCGGGATTGCAGTTGGTTTTCATTCTTTCCATTTCATTTCCTTGAACCCCACTGAGATATTTATCTTGTAAGTAAGGGATTTACTACGAAATGAAATAAACTGAAAATTAGAGCCAGGTCTTCTCCTTGGTGTGGTGGGAGGTTTGGGGGGTGGGGGCAGTGAATGGTGGACGGTTTGCCAGACGAAGTGCTGTAAGTCCTGTCCTGGGGTCCGTGGGGAAAAGTAGCCCCAGGACTCTGGCCCAGCCACCCCCGACTCCTCTCCCATGTCCTCTAACCTTAACCCAATGTCTCCTGGAGTCTCTTCTCTCAGGGACCCTCAGATACATTTCCCACGCCCTCCTTTCAGGGAGTGTGTCTTTTCACACCCTGGCTCCCCATCTGTCCTTGCAGGATGCTTCCCCCTTTCCTCAGGCTCTGCCACGAGCTGGCCAGTAGGGTACGTCCTCTTCATTAACCAAAATGCTGCTGTGTCAGGTGGGACAGGGACAGTCTGGATTCTGGCCATGAAAACACAGAACTCACCAGTCACCACTCCCATGCACGCTTGCAGTAGCTCGTTTTCAGTCCTACAAGTAGAAGCAAATATACAAGCTTCAGACTGCATTTGTCGCCTACCAACCCTTGCCCCTGACTGCTATGGTCTCTTTCATAACAAGCTGTGGCTCAGCGTTGCTCCGGTTCTGGATTTATCCTTCCTGGAGACAGAGACACACCTCAGATGGCAATGGAGTCGCCAAAATGGGGTGAGCAGGTCTGGACCCTCCTCCCCGCCCCCGCTAGTCTGACCCAAAGTTGGAAGAGGATGCAGACCCCCGTGTAGAATGAGCTTGACCTTGGTCCGACCCTGCTTGCTTTCCCCAGAGCAGAGCAAGGGGACTGGAGGAAGGAAGCAAGACCCCCACATTCAGCCTCTCCCACTTTTCCTCCTTTGTTCTCTCAGGGGAGCCGGCGGGATTCCAGGGCAAGGGGAGTGTTAGACGCAGAGGCAAGGGGCTACATTCTGGTCTCCCCTCTGCCGCCTGCTCCTAAGGGAGCCTGGAGCAGGTGTCTCCTCCCTGGGCCTCGGCTTTCCCCACCAGTGAAGCAGACAGATGAGAGCGGCTCCGCTCAGCTCTGTTGCCCTGTGGTTCCAGGGTAATTACCATTCTTGCTTCTCCAGGTTGTTCGTTGCTGAGTTTGGAGGCTGGAAAAGATACAAAGTGTGAACAGCCCAGCCAGGGAAGGCAGCAGGGCCTGTCTTGGGGAGACCCCAGCTGCCTGCCAGACACCCCCTCCAACCAACAAAAGGGAACCCCTAGATCCAGAAAAAGGCCAAACCTGCCCATGTTCATTTTTCAGGAAGGGAAGAAAGAAGTTAGGCTTTCTTCAAAGCATGTGGGTCCAAACTCAAAACAATAGAAGGTGTAAATATTTTCTTCAGATAGAAAACTGGGTGGGAGAACCTAGACTTAAATGCATCTTTCTAGACGATTAACATTCGACATAGGGACAAAAGAGACTGTGTGATTGTGACCCCCCCACAATCTAAAATGTACTTTTGTATTGTCTGTCTCCCCTGCCTAGAACGTAAGCGCCTTGAGGGCAGGAGTTTGCATCCATTTTGTCCTTGATTATACGTCTCGGAAGTCGGACAGCGCCTGGCACATCATAAGGACTCCGTACATACTCGCTTGATACTATTTTTTGAATGAACCAAATAAGTTTTTGATTGTCCTCTTGGTAAATGCTGGACCACACAGGACACTCAGCTGGAGAGTTTCCTTGGTCGTAGGGCTGAGGTGAGACCATGGGAATCTTGTCTTCTGTGAGGTCCTAGGGATGCTTGGAATTGTGCCCAGTACATAGAAAGTGTTCAGCATATATGAGCTTTAGTCAGTAGTATTATTTTCACAGGTTCTGACACAAATTCTCTCTCTCTCAAAATTCCTAGAAGACAGTGTCTGTGGTGGTGACAGGTGATACTGTGCCCACACTACCCGCACCCAGCCTGCTGTTGCTCCCCTTCAGAGGGCCCGCCTGTCCTTAACGACCCAGCTCCAGGGACGGCCAGTCAGTCTGTAACACTGGGCCACACCTCTGCAGCCCTCTTGGCGGGGCAGGCTGACCATAACCTTCCTCTAACAGGGATGGAGTCCTCTCTACTTCTCAATAAGAGGGCGCTTGAAAGGAGAATTTCCAGAGAAAGGTAACACATTAAACAGAAAATCACACGCAGTTTCAAGTCAGGGATCATAAGGGTTCCAGATGGGTGAAGTCCGGAGGGAGGCCAGCCTCCAGGGCTGAGGCCAGGGGGACAGCCTGTGTCCGACCAAAGGGAGCCTGAGTGACAGCAGAGGTTTTCCTCAGGAAAGCTGGGTGGGGGTGGTGAGGGGAAGGAAGGGAGAGGACAAGGAGAACAAGGTGGAGAGAGCAGGGGAGAGCTCGGGGCGAGGTCACAGAGGGGAAGGCTGGGACAAACCCCGCAAACTCCCACGCTGCCGCCATTTTTTCCCCACACTCTTCACTGGCCGCAGGTACTGGAGACGCACCGCCAAGTGAGACACGAGCCCTGGCTTCAGGGAATTTGAGAGAGTGGCTTCTAACCTCCCTGGTGTGGAAAATGTCTGTGAACTCTTAGTTAAGAAGAAAAAAAAGAAAAGGTCACAGATAGTATACTGCAGTATAACCCTATTTAGATTATATTCTCTCTCTCTCTCTCTCCCCCTGTATGTTGGAGTGTGTGTGTGTGTTGAGGCAAGAGAATAGGAGATGTGAATGAGATCTTCGATTTTTATACTATCTACATGTGCTTTGATTTTTTCTTATATTGAACATGTATCACAAGTGCTAGTTTGAAAATGATCTTGATGAATCTGACCTTCAACGTTCTGTGAGGCAAAGGAAGCCCAGAGCAATGAAACAAACAAGTGTTTGCGACGGTCATAAGTCAGTGACTGACCCTGGTGACAGAAAGCTCCAGGAGCCTGAAGCAAAAGCACCATCAGCGGTACAGACGTCTGTCTTTTCCATGTCACTGTCTTCCATTATTTTTCCCTGGCCTGATGTCTTTTATAAATCAGGCTAGGTTCACGACAGCTGACTCTCAGGGCAGGCAGAGGAAGGCAGCCTCCTAAGAACTGTGCTTTCGGGGCTTATCCTGAAGGATGAGGTGCCCGTCAGTGTGATGATAATATAATGAACCTGGGGCTGGGAGATCATCATGGATGAAGCCGTCTTCCAACCCCCTGGGCCTCGGGCGCCAGCAGGAGAGGGGGTGAGCTGAGTGACAGCAGGAGCTGTGAGGCTGAATAATTCATGAGCCAAAGAACTCGCTCCAAGCTGGGACCACAGAGTGGAAACCACTGATTGGTTTAACTTTAGAAAGCTGACTGGGGGTGGAGATTTCCCTGCAGTGAATTTCCCTGCCGGAGGAAGGAGAATTCAAGAGTCCTTCAGCCAGTGTCACACACCCCTGGCTCTGCGACGTGGTGATCGGCGTGGCAGGGGCACACAGGCTCGGCAGAGGCAATGTGCTCTGCGGGACATGAAATCTCTTCTCATTATTCCCACCTCCCCTTTCACATCCCTCCTACTGGGAAACCTCCACCTTAACCCTCATCCCCACACACACACGTGCATACACTCATGATCACACATGCAGTATTAACACCACCATCGCAGGCAGAATGGAACAAGGGAGGGGAGCCCTGGCTGCGGATTTCACTGCACCCTGGTCAGTTTTCTACTGCAAAGTCTCGTCCTTTACACACAGCTGGCACTGTGCATGGGATAGCAGGACGGGCCTGCAGTGCGGAGGCAGGCTGGGCCCAGGGGCAGGGGCTGAGGCTGCAGCAGGTACAGAGCAGCAGAGACTGGGAGGACCTGGGGAAGGACACGTAGGCGGAGGCGGCAGGAAGACACAGGAGGGAAGAGGCGGGGGCGTCCTGGTTCAGGTGTGGGGGTTACAGCTGGGCCCCAGGGCAGAGCTGAGAACATCTGATTTGTTGTCTGTTCAGCTGGGAGCTCCTAGGACTTGGGGAGCAGCAGTGCTGAGACCATGGCAGGTGGATTGTGAGAAGCCAGGACTGACCTGGGAATCACACTGGGCTCTGCTCTCCAACCCTCTCCTCTTTCTGCTCACCCCTCTCTCTCCTCTCTTTCCATCCTTCCTTCCTTATCACTCTCTTTCCCTGTTTCCTGACCATATAAAATAATACCACTTAAACCTTATTAGCAAAGATGAATGTATTTTTAAAAATTTACCATGCGGGTGAGGACATTTTTGTTCTTTATGTCATAAATAGAAAGTTTAAGAGATTACTTTTAAAGTTCTGTGTGACCTTTGACTTAATTTATCAATCGGTTTATTAATGAGAAACTCCAAAAGTTTCTTCATCCCAATGTAAAGGGAGGCATTCATTTGATTTAAAACAACAACATCATCTCAGAACCCTAGATTTTAGGCTTTTTCTAGCTCAGAGAATGTTCTTCCCTCCCCACATGAAACGTTCGGCCTGGTTACTGGGCGCTCATTCAGAGGGTCACCAGTGCCCACCCCTACCTCCCACCTCCATCTCCTTGACATACTCACAGTTTGCACGCTGCTAATGGCTGCCACAAATTTAATATCAGAAGGGCTCAGAGAGTGGACTGCAAAGACAAGAACCCATGTGAGAAGGTCAGGTCTACATTCCCCACAATGTTGGCCAAGGATGCCAAGTGGGAGAAGCACACCCACACCCCCCACCCCAAGGGCAGCTGCTCAGGTTGCACCTGTTGGCCATGGGAGTGGGAAGCTGAAGACCAGGCAGTCGCTGGGAACCCTGGAAACCCTGCTCCAAAGAGGTTCACTCCTCTCTGGAGGCCACACTGCTAACTGGATTCAGGATCCAAATAGGTGTCCCATGGAAGGTCACACACGGCCCTCATTTTCCTCTCACCTGACCCTCTTTCTGCCTCTCACTTCCCTCTGTCCCTTGGCTCTGCACTTCTGAGCTACCATTAATAAGTAAAAGAGCAACAAATTAAAATGAAAACCATCTCTGTTCAAAAGAGATCATGCTAGCTTAAAGGTTTGCCAGAGAACAGGACTCAAAGCCTGTGAATATAGATAAACATCAGATGCAAGCTGTATGCAAATGGTACACCAGGACCTCCATGACCTACCTGGGCCACCAGCATCTTTAGAATTAAGTTTCCCCAGAAACCACTGACATACTCCTTGGTCATGTTATGGGGGTATTAAATGTAAGCCTCCTAAAGGAGCCACTTCCTAAAAAATACCCACACTCCTTACATGACAGAATAGTAAGAACAGCATGCTCAACTGGAAACGCTGGTAAGTCAGTACGATGCAAACATAAACAAAGCCATTAAACATTAAACACAGTCTACAATGCAGCCACATAATAGGATAAAGCTGGAGAAGAGGACCAGCTCAAGAATGATATTCACAGCATCCAGGTATTAGACAAACCTAGCCCATTATAGGAAAAACATGTCTACAGCAGCCACTGTGGCTACATTACGGGATTGGGGGAGGCATATGGGTGACCAAGCTCCAACCCACAGCTTCTGAGACACAATCTATCTACTTGGAGGTGAGCTCCCAGAGGCTGCCCTCATTCAGGCAAACCACTGCGGGGCCATGTTCGTTTTATCTCTGAGTGGTATGTTGGGCTGTGTCTCTCCATAGAAATGAATGAGGGGGCCAAAGGAGGAGGTACTAAGGATGGGGAAGAGGGAGGACTTGAATGGCCAAAAGGTGCAAGAGTAGTAGTGTTGGAGCCTCTGCTGGCCACACCAGAGAGAAGACACTGGCCTTCCTGGCTCATGGTTCAGGCTCACATACCTGAGTTAGAAGGCACGTTGGCTCCTGATTTCTTTGGGTTGCATGAGAACAGAGAACTCTTCAGGCTCTGCCACTGAAACCAAACATCAGAAACATCAACTACCTTATGTGGAAACATTGCAGGTCCTGAAAGCTTGGTGTAGAAATGACCATGTACTTGTTCTACTAGGCTCAAAATCCAGAAGCAACAATTGTCCGTAGTCATGTTCTTCTAACCCCCTATCCAGTTCACCTAGTAAAAGCGGACACATACCTATTGGCAATGATTTTAGCAGGTGGCAGGTAAAGATACCTCAGAACAGTGGGGTGGAGAGGGAGGGAGGATAGGAATAAAAACAATTCCTGGAATATGAGAAAGTTCTGGAGATGGGTAGTGGTGACAGGTGCACAACACTGTGAATATACTTAATGCCACTGAACTGTACCCTCAAAAATGGTAAATTTTATGTATATTTTACAATAAAAAAGAAATAATTAAGAACAGGCCCAGGATATCTAGACCAAAAAATTAAAAAATCCACTCTACCTTATTATATTTTTTGTATTATCTACTTTCCTTCTGATAGGAATATGATGGGAATAAGATAAGCTTAAGCAAGAAGAGACACCCAATTAGGAGAATTTATGGGCCCCATTGTATACATCTCATGTATCTTAGAATTTATGACCCTTTCTCCTAATCACACAAACACACAAACTGAACCGGAGTGATGGTTAGCAGGTGCAGGGAGGCATTCACTGAACTTTAAAGCTCTCACTTTAAATCTCTTTGGTGTTTATCTAAATGTTTGTGAAACTTGCAAGAAGAATTCTGAATCTTGTGAGCTAATTAACTCCTCTTTTTAGGGTATATAAGACACACATGTACACCCCTTTGGGGGGGGTCTCTCCACCCCCTTCTGGTGTCTGTGACAGAAGCTATTGTACTCTCTCTCTAACTGCTCTCTAATAAGCTGTCACTTTTTAACTTAAAACCTGAGCAACCACTTGTTATTGATCCCGAGGAGAAATTCTTTTCTTCCAGAGATCACGAATCCCTTCCCTAGATGGATCTCACGGACTTCACTTCTTTAAATTTGACTATTTACACAAAAGTAGGTATATGAGGCCTTATGTTATTTGGTGCTGGTAAATGGATAAAGTGGAAACCGGGAGACTCTCGCATCCCCATTGGAACGGAATGTGTGCTCAGCTCAGAGGGGTTGTTGAGAGCATGGGAGGGGCTGGGTGACCAGGGCTGGGGTCCTCAAGACCACCTGGCCTCCTTAGATGCCCATCCAAATCCAGAGCAGCCTCTGTTCCTCTCAATCACATGGAGGACTTTGGGAAGGGAGATTACGTTTTCTCCCCAGCGTGGAACGGGTAATACTCCAATGGCGGAAAACATGTAGTAAATGAATTACTTGACCACATCTCTCCATCACAAGGAGACACAAGTTAATTTCTTGTGAATTACTGATTTCGGTAAAAGATAAAGTATTTCCTCTCAACCCTTATCTTGTGAATGTTCTGAGAAGACCTCACCCAGATGCCTTCAGATAACTCACAGCATCTGCTTCAAGATTCACAGAGATAACCAGCCCATCTATAAGTCTTTCTGGACACTTCTGGAAACCACCTTCTCGCTCTACAGGGATGATGGGCCCCAAATTCCAGGAGATACAGTTAACGCTGTCTCCGCTCTCTCAGGCCGCCCAGCTGTCCCTGGGGAAGCAGCTCATCCAGCCCATTCCCGCAGAGCCTCTGGGAGGGACCTGCCAACTTGCATCAAGACTTAGATTCACCCTCTAGAAGGGAACTCACTCCCCCTCCTGTCGGGACAAAGCACTGACCTCTGGCCATAGCTGCTCTTCCAGTGTGTTCTCTCCAGGCGAGGTATGGGCCTGGGTGATTCCTGAAAGAAAGCAAAGACAGTTCAGGTTATTTACCTAGAATTAACTCTCACCCAGATTTGCAGCTTTCATGCCCTTCCTCCCTGCCCTACCTAGGTACCGTGCTCAGTTACATCCCTTGTGTTAGGAAAGTCCAGGTCCCATTCTTCTAACTACCACATCCATTGTTTGGGGTCCCGGGCTTCCATTAATGCAGCCTACTAAGGCAGAACCCCCAGACTGTAAAGCAAAAGTGTTATCTGGGAGGGGTCAGTAATAACCTGATATCATGTGTGGGCACGTTACCATAGATTCCTTTATGAGTTCCTTAGCAGAGGGCTGAACTCTCAAGGAGAATAATGTTGGACAAATAGCTGCTGTTGTTTGGGGACCCAGGACAAATCAGGGAAGGCGGAGGACATTCTGGAACAGTCTGAAGGGTGATGTGAGCTTAGGAGGAGAGCTAATCATGGCATTCCCAGCAGCCATGACTGTATGTAACAGCTGGACAGGGGCTGTCTCCAGGGGGCTTACTGATCGTGACAGGAAGAGGAAGAAAAGGCAGGTAGGGAGCTGCTAAGACACTGTCCTTGTCCCAGCTTACTTTGGGCCAGTCTTTTACAACTTTTAATTTTTTTTTTTTACTTTTTAAAAATATAGGTACAATGAGAGACTCACTTTATAAGCCAATAAGTTTTCCCATCAAATCTTTAGCTTTTTAAATACACAAATAATAGTGTAGTATTGATATAATAACAGCATTCATTAAATAAAGGAACCAAAACAATCACCCAGGGTGCCACTACCCCTACAGCCAAGAGCGGTTTCATGTGCTCGCACCCTCTTGTCCACCATCAGGTTCCTGATCAGTCACAGTTTTCATTTAGTTGTAATCAAGATGCAATGTTGTATCCTATAAGCTCCCTTTAATGGTGTATCGTGAGCTTTTCACACTGTTACATAATCTTGATGCTTGTTTCAACAGCTTCAAGAAACGCTTATGATACTGATATGTAATTAGAGGTCTGGCTCCCTTGCTTCCTCTGGCTTCTTCCACCCACTTCTCTGTCCAGGGTGTGCAATCCTTGGAAGGGTGTATCATGCAAACCCTCCAGACAGCATCAGACAAGGCCTGACTTGGGGGAGGGAGCTTGATTTCTTTTCCACCTCCCTCTTGTTTTGCAGCTTTACCTTTTGACCCTGAAAAAAATTTATCTGGAGTTTCATGAGGAGCAAGAGTGTATTTCCATTTCATGCCCACGGTGAGATCAGGCATGGATTTCCACACTGGAGCTCGTAACAGGAATGTTGGCTGTATCCTGCCCCCAGATCTCAGGGACCCTTTTGAAATGCCCAGAAGAAATATTTCTGAGCGGAAAGAACCACATGATGGGAAGGTGCTGAGGTGTGGCCAAACACGGAGCACTGGGAAGGGCTGGAACACAGGGTTCATAACTGGAGGGCAGGGCAGGGCAGGGAAGGAGAGTCGGCACAGACAGAGGGCAGCTGGGCTGTGGAGCCGTGAATGCCAGGCTACTCCACAGGCAACAGCAAGCCATGACCAGTCTTTGAAGAGATGAGTGTTAGAGTGTGTTTTAAGATGATCATTAGTCTGGGAGTAATGGGGTAGATGAATTAGCGGGGCGGAGATGTGAGACCATTTCGGTAATGTTCTTTTTAAACCAGGATAAAAATGTATATGCTAGTCAACACTTACATGCAGCTTTTAGGTACCAGGCACTGTTCTAAGAACTTACCTGAAATAATTCATTTATTTCTCACAATAACACTATGAGATAAATGCTATCATCCTCACTTTACAGTTAAGAAACAGGTCCAGAAAGGGTAAGCAACATTTTAAAGGTGACACAGTGAACACGTGGTGATGGAAGGATTTGAAAATGGGCAGTCTGGCCCCATGGGCTGTGCTCAGAATCAAACTAAGTGTAAGTCACAGCCTAAGATCTAGACCAGGGCTCAGCAAACTTCTTCTGTAAAGGGCCAGATAGCCAATATTTTAGATTTTACAGACTATATAGTCTCTGTTCCAAATACTCACCTCTGCTTTTGAACTATGAAAGGTGCCATAGATAATGTGTAAACAAATTAACTTTATAGAGACAAATTTGTATTTTCATATAATTTTCATGTGCCATTAGATACCTTTCTTTTTATTTTTCTCAACTATTTAAAAATGTAAAAACCTTTTGGATAACAACAAACTGATTTTAAAGTTTATATGGAGAGGCAAAAGATTCAGGATAGCCAACAGAACATTGAAGGAGAAGAACACAGAGGACTGACACTGGCGAACATTAAAAGTTCTCATAAAGCTACAGGGTGATATTGGCAGAAGAATAGACAGATGGATGTATGGAACAAGAGAGAGCACCCAGACATAGACCCACATAATAGAATCAACTGCTCTTTGACAAGAGTGCTGCACAATGGAGAAAAGACAGTCTTTTCAATGAATGATGCTGGAATAACTAGATGTCAACATTAAAATAATCGATCTAAAGCTGTAAAAATCATTCATAGCTTGCAGGTCATATAAAAAGAGGCAGAAGACTGGATTTGGCACATGGGCCATTGTTTGTGAACCAATGTCTGATCTAGACACTATTTTTTTATAATTAATTTTTACTGGAGTATAGTTGCTTTACAATGCTGTGTTAGTTTCTATTGTACAGCAAAGTGAATCAGCTATACGTATACATATATCTCCTCTTTTTTGGATTTCCTTCCATTTAGGTCACCAGAGACCACTGAGTAGAGTTCCCTGAGATATACAGTAGGTTCTCATTAGTTGTCTATTTTATACATAGTATCAATAGTGTGTTTGTGTGTGTGTGTGTATATATATATGTGTATGTGTGTGTGTATATATATGTAATTCCCACTCTCCCAATTCATTCCACCCCCCCTGATCTGGACACTATTGAAAAGAGGTCATCAAGGTGAAATGGGAAGATGGCATCTCTGGTGATTAGCAATAGCCCTTAGCTCTGGGCATCACAAATGGGAGCCTAGGATCTACCTCTACATTACCAGGCTGGTTGCTGCTGCCACAGCTCCTCAGTGGGCTTTAACAGCACCTTCACAAGCAGAGGAACACAGGTGCTAAAGCAACTCTCCCCTGGTCTTTGAAAAATGTCCCACTCAGCCTATCTCCTGGTTCTCTAGGCTTCATGCCTGAGAAATAAAATATTGCTCTTCAAAGAAAGCTTTTGGTCTCTGCTGAAAATAGCAGTTTTCTTTAAAAAAAAAAAAAAGATTTTTGTGGCCATGGATACACTCATACTCTATAATTTATAAATTTTTTAAAAATTGAATAATACAGGAAGACCTAGCCCAGTGCCTGCACAAAATGTATACTGAATATGTTAATTTTGATAAAAGGTGTTGTTTCATTATCAATCCAGAGACACAACCATACAAAATCTATGGGATTCAGCAAAAGCAGTTCTTAGAGGGAAGTTCATAGTGATACAGGCCTTCCTCAAAAAACAAGAAAAATCTCAAACAACCTAACCTACCACTTAAAAGAATTAGAAAAAGAAGAAAAAACAAAATTTAAAGTCATCAGAAGGAAAGAAATAATAAAGATCAGAGGGGAAATAAAAAGAGATTAAAAAAACAATAGAAAAAAATCAATAAAACCAAAAGCTGGTTCTTTGAAAGGGTAAACAAGATGGATAAACCTCTGGCCAGGCTCACCAAGAAGAAAAGGGAGAAAGAACCCAGATAAACAAAATAAGAAATCAAAAAGGAGATGTAATAACCAATACCACAGAAATACAAAAAACCATAGGAAATACTGTGAACAATTATGTGCCGTCAAATTCAACAACCTAGAAGAGGCGGACAAGTTTCTAGAAACATATGGCTCACCAAAATTGAATTAAGAAGAAATGGATAATTTGAACAGACAGATCACTAAAGATGAAATAGAATCTATAATTTAAAAAGTCCCTACAAATAAAAGTCCAGGACCAGATGGCTTCACAGGCAACTTCTACCAAACATACAAAGAACTTATACTGATCCTTGTCAAACTCTTCCAAAAAAACTGAAGAGCAGAGAACATTCCCAAAGATATTCTATGAAGCCACCATCCTGATACCAAAACCATACAAAGACACCACCAAAAAAGAAATCTACAGGCTAATATCTTTGATGAATATAGATGCAAAAGATCTCAACAAAATATTAACAAACTGCATCCAACAACACATAAAAATCATACACCATGTCCAAATGGGATTCAGACCAAGTTCACCAGGATGGTTTAACATATGCCAATCAATCATTGTGAGACACCACATAAACAAAAGGAAAGACAAAAACCACATGATCATCTCAATAGATGCAGAAAAAGCATTTGACAAAATTTAACACCGATTCATGATAAAAACTCTTATCAAAGTGGGTATACAGGGAACATATCTCAACATAATAAAAGCTATTTATGACAAACCCACAGCCAATATAATACTCAATGCTGAAATGCTGAAAGCCTTCATGCTAAAATCTGGAACAAGACAAAGATGCTCACTCTCACCTCTTCTATTCAACAGAGTCTTGGCAGTCCTAGCCCCAGCAATCAGACAAGAAAAAGAAATAAAATGTATCCAAATTGGAAAAAGAGGTAAAATTGTCATTATGTGCAGATGACATGATTCTATATATATATAGAAAACCCTAAAGACTCTACACAAAACTACTAGAACTGATAAATGAATTCAGCAAGGCAGCAGGATACAAGATTAATATACAGAAATCAATTGCATTTCTTTACACTAGCAATGAAATATCAGAAAGAGAATGTAAAAAAACAATGCTTTTTAAAATCACATAAAAAATACTTGGGAATAAACCTGATGAAGGAGGTGAAAGAATTCTATGCTGAGAACTATAAAACATTAATAAAGGAAATTGAAAATGATTCAAAGAAATGGAAAGATATCCCATGCTCTTGGATTGGAAGAATTAATATTGTTAAAATGACGATACTACCCAAAATAATTTACAGATTTAATGTGATCCCTACCAAATTACCCATGACATTTTTCACAAATAATCCTAAAATTTATATGGAACCATAAAAGACTCAGAATTCCAAAGTAATCCTGAAGAAAAAGAACAAAGCAGGAGGCATAACCCTCCCAGACTTCAGAAAATACTGCAAGGCTACAGTAATCAAAATAGTGTGGTATTGGCACAAAAACAGATATATGGATCAATGGAACAGAAAAGAGAGATCAGAAATAAACCCACACCCCTATGGTCAATTAATCTTCAACAAAGGAGGCAAGAATATACAATGGGAAAAAGTCTCTTCAGCAAGTGGTGTTGAGAAAGTTGGATGGCTGTATGTAAATTGTTGAAGTTAGAACATACCCTCTCATCATACACAAAAATAAACTCAAAATGGCTTAAAGACTTAAACGTAAGACATGACACCATAAAACTCCTAGAAGAGAGCATAGGCAAAACATTCTTTGACATAAATTGTACCAATGTTTTCTTAGGTCAGTCTCCCAAGGCAATACAAATAAAAACAAAAATAAACAAATGAGACCTTAATCAAATTTATAAGCTTTTGCACAGCAAAGGAAACCATAAAACAAAAAAACAACCTACAGAATGAGAGAAAATATTTGCAAAAGATGTGACTGACCAGGGCTTAATTTCCAAAATACACAAACAGCTCATACAACCCAATAACAACAACAAAAAAACAACCCAATCGAAAAAATGGGCATAAGACCTAAATAGACATTTCTCCAAAGAAGAGATACAAATGTCCAATAGGCAAACGAAAAGATGCTCAACATCACTAACTATTAAAGAAACTACAATGAGGTACCACCTCATACCAGTCAGAATGATCATTATTAAAAACTCTACAAATAACAAATGCTGGAGAGAATGTGGAGAAAAGGGAACCCTCCCACACTGTTGGTGGGAAAGTAAGTTGGTACAGCCATTATGGAAAAGAGTATGGACGTTCCTCAGAAAACTAAAAAGAGAATTACCACATGAGCCAGCAATCTCGCTCCTGGGCATGTATCCAGAAAAAATTCTAATCCAAAAAAGGTACATGCACCCCTATGTTCATAGCAGCACTACTCATAATAGCCAAGACATGGAAGCAACCTAAATGTCCATCAACAGATGAATGGATAAAGAAGATGTGGTACATATATACAATGGAATACTACTCAGCCATAAAAAAGAATGAAATAATGCCATCTACAGCAACATGGATGCAACTAGAGATTATCATACTAAGTGAAGTAGGTCAGAAAGAGAAAGACAAATACCATATGATATCACTTATATGGGGAATCTAAAATATGACACAAATGAACCTATCTACGAAACAGAAACAGACTCATGGACACAGAGAATAGACTTGTGTTTGCCAAGGAGGAGGGGATTGGGGGAGGGATGGAATGGGAGGTTGGGATTAGCAGACACAAGGTATTATATACGGAATGGATAAAAAGGTTATTTTAAAGAAAAAAGAAGAAAAAATAATCCAGAGAGACAGATGTCATTACTAGTATAATTTTATAGTAATGAAAGTTAAAATTTTTCTTTAGAGAGCTGGGGCTAGATTGAGAGACCCTATTTGTGGACTCTAAATCTAAAAGGTTTTAAAGGGGTTCAAAAGAGCTTGTTTTTAAAGATAAGAGATGGATCCCCATATCTTTCCCTGCAAACATCATGGAATCTTCTGGCCTGTTTTCCTCTGCAGACATTCTATCATGCATTTCCACATTGTGTTTGTGTGTGTGTGTGCGCGCGTGTGTGCGCAGACGCACGTGCATGTGCGCCCATCTGCTGAGTCATAAAGGCAGCAAGAACTTGAGGGGTAAAGAGCCAGAGTAAGGACAGAAAAGAGAGTGAGTCCAACATTTGATGCTGTTTTTACCCTTGAAACACCTGCCAAATCATGGGCAACAGAAATCAGCAGGTAAATGGATAATATGCTGGGCCGAGCTTCAGACCATCCATGGAGCTGGGGGGAAATACTAGTGTCCAGGGCCCATCGAGGAGAAGGCACCCTGGCGGATGTCCCAGCCTTTTATTTGGGACTTCAAAGAGCAAGACCCTTGGAAGATGGATAAAGAGGAAATAGACCAGTCTCCAAAAAGACTGAAGCCCAGCTTTGAGTGAGTTTGATTCCTGATATTAGATGAGGGTTATCTGCCCCCACCTAACTGCTTGGCCAAAGTAAAGCCTTTATGGAGGAAGACAGCACCATCTGCAACATAAAATTATCTGACTTTTCATATACAATGCCTGGCTTTCAATAAAAAGAAATTACCAGGAAACATTACCAAATAAACAGAAACCAAGAGAGAGAAAAAACCCCAACAGACAATAGACAGTGAAAAGTGGTGGAATAATGTGGGAATAAAGGGATAACATTCACAGCTTTGTTAGCCTGATGTTTTGTTCCCAGTTGGGGAGAGGAGTAAGCCAATGGGATATTCAGTGGGGTGATCCAGGAATGAGGAGAAGGAAATGGGAAGGATGGAGATACACCTCACACATTCCCAGCTGGCTGATAATCTATGTGTGTGCTGGGAAGACCTGAAAGAACCTCACGTAAAATTAAAGTGAAGAGAAACTTGAGAATGGGCTGAAATTTTGTGTTCATTCTCCACCCTACACACAGACCAATAAAAAGAGCCTTACAAACTCAAGATGTTTGGGTACCACCTCTGTCCAAATCACTGATCACTAAACCATGCAGACCCAGGGTTGACTCCTAGGAGGCCAGGTTAAAAAAACAAAAAACAAAACAGGATGCAAAATTTGCTAAATTTTATCAAACATGTCCAGTTTTCAACCAAAAGTTACTAGATATGCGATGAAATTGGAAAGTGATTCCCATATTCAGGAAAAAAAAGCAGCCAATGAAAACTGGTTCTGATTGGGCCCAGGTGTTGGGTTTTGCAGGCAAGGTCTTCAAAGTAGCCATTATATATATATAATATATGTGTATATAATTATATATAATATATACATGTTCAAAGAATTAATGAAACTATGTTCAAAGAATTAAAGAGAAACGTGAAGTTTAAAGACTTAACAAATAGAAGCTATAAAAAGAAAATTCCAGAGTTGAAAAGAAAAATAACTAAAAGATTTACTAAGATCGGCTCAGTCACAGACTTGAGGTGGCAGAAAAAAAGAATCTGTAAACTTAAAGATAGATCAATAGAAAGTACATTTCTGAAAAATACAGAGGAAAAGAGATTGAAGAAAAACAAATAGAGCCTCAGAGGTCTGTGGACACTGTCAAGCTACAAAGCACAAAGGTAAAGAGTCCCAGAACATGCAGAGAGAGAAAGAGGTGGAAAAAGATTTGAAGAGATCATGGCTGAAAATTTCCCACATTTGATGAAAAATATTGAGCCACAGTCAAAGAAGCAGGGATAAAAACAAAAGCAAACCAACAAAACAGACACTTAAGGTAAGAAAAACACAATTTTACCTGGACACATCAACTAAAATAATTGATGTGTCCAGATGTAGTTTAAAGCCAAGGTAAAAAAGAAAATAAACCTCAAACAGCAGAAGAAAAACAACTTTTCATGTATAAGAGGCCAACACTATGGTTAACAGTCAACTTATTGGAAACAGCTGAGGCCAGAAGGCAGTGGAATGACATATTCAAAATGCTGCAAGGATGATGATCCCACATGGAAGCATGGCAATGTAAGAAGGAATTAAGTACAGGAAGTAAATATGTAGGTAAATCCAAAGTCATATTGACTGTATAAGACAAAAGCCAGCAAACTATGGCCCATAGGTCAAACCTTCCCACAGCCTATTTTTGTGTGGTTTACTAAATAAGAATGATATTCACATTTTTAAAGGGGTATAAAACAAAGAAGAATACATGGTAGAGACCATACATGATCCACAGAACCAAATATTTACCATTTGGTACTTTACAGAAAAAAGGTTGCCAACCCCAATACAAAAAGTAAAAAATAATACAGCGTGGAGTTTAAAATATATGTAACATATTGCTGTGTGGGCAGATTTGAATGGAGTACATGGAGTTACACTGTTGTAAAGTTTTTCTTTTATCTGGGAAATTATCAAAACACTCATTTATATTAGACTTTAATATGACAAGGATGCAGGTTGTAATCAAATGCTAAAATAACAAAAATGCATAATCACAAGAGGTCAGACAGCAGTATCAAGTGGTATCAGCAGTATTTCATCTTGTGGAACTGAAAACTACAGCCACAGAAAGACAGAGAAAGTGAAAAAGCAGAGGACTTTCTACCAGATGAAGGGACAAGATAAAACCCCAGAGAAACAACTAAATGAAGAGGAGATAGGCACCCTTACAGAAAAAGAACTCAGAATAATGATGGTGAAGATGATCCAGGACTTTGAAAAAAGACTGGATGCTAAGATCGAAAAGTTTACCAAAGACCTAAAAGAATTAAAGAACAAACAAACAGAGATATGCAACACAATCACTGAAATAAAAAATACACAAGAAGGAACCAATAGCAGATTAACTGAGGCAGAAGGGCGAATAAGTGACCTGAAGACAGAATGGTGATAATCACTGATGTGGAAAAGAATAAGGAAAAAATAATGAAAAGAACTGAAGACAGCCTAAGATACCTCTGGGACAATGTTAAACACACCAACATTCATATTATAGGGGTCCCAGAAGGAGAAGAGAGAGAGAAAGGACCCGAGAAAATATTGGAAGAGATTATAGTTGAAAACTTCCCAAACATGGGAAAGGAAATAGCTACCCAAGTGCAGGAAGCACAGAGAGTCCCAGGCAGGATAAACCCAAGGAGAAGCAGGCCAAGACATATAGTAGTCAAATTGACACAAATTAAAGACAGAGAAATGTTATTAAAAGCAACAAGGGAAAAACGACAAATAACATACAAGGGAACTCCCATAAGGGTAACAGCTGATTTCTCAGCAGAAACTCTGCAAGCCAGAAGGGAGTGGCATGATATATTTAAAGTGATGAAAGGGAAGAACCTACAACCAAGAATACTCTACCCAGCAAGGGTCTCATTCAGATTCGATGGAGAAATCAAAAGCTTTACAGACAAGCAACAGCTAAGAGAATTCAGCACCACCAAACCAGCCCTACAACAAATGCTAAAGGAACTTCTCTAAGCGGGAAACGTAAGAGAAGAAAAGGACCTACAAAAACAAAAACAAAACAATTAAGAAAATGGTAATAGGAACATACATATCAATAATTACCTTGAATGTAAATGGACTAACTGCACCAACCAAAAGACACAGACTGGCTGAATGGATACAAAAACAAGACCCATATATATGCTGTCTATAAGAGACCCACTTCAGACCTAGAGACACATACAGATGGAAAGTGAGGGGAATGGAAAAAGATATTCCATGCAAATGAAAATCAAAAGAAGGCTTCAGTAGCAATAGTCATATCAGATAAAATAGACTTTAAAATAAAAAATGTTACAAGAGACAAGAAGGGACATTACATAAAGATCAAGGGATCCGTCCAAGAGGAGGAGATAACAATTATAAATATATATGCACCCAATATAAGAGCACCTCAATACATAAGGCAAATGCTAACAACTATGAAAGAGGAAATGCAAGGCAGAAATAGAAACACAGATGTAGAGAACAAACACATGGACACGAAGTGGGGAAAGTGGGGAGGGTTGGGGGGGGGATGAATTGGGAGATTGGGATACCAAATTGTACACTCTAAATATATGCTGTTTATTGTCTTTTAACTATCTCAATAAAAATTCTTAAAAAAAAGTGCATGATCAGCAAGCTAATATTGGGCAGGATAGCCTGATGGAACTGAAACATAGAAATGATTAATCCAAAGAAGACAAGAAAGGAGGAGAAAAGATCATAGAATAGGTAGGACACAGTGAAGCATAGATAGATATTATTTTTAAACATACTTGGGAAGACCAGAAATGAGAAGCTTAGGGGGATCTATGAGAACTTCCTTCAGTGTCTGAAAGGACTGGATACCAATGGGGATGGCCTTGTTCCATGTGACCCCCAAACCAGGACTGGACCAGTGGAAACAGGCTGTCCCTTGGTAGAATAGCGAGAGCTAACTGAACAAGAATGGGCTGCCCAGGCCACTTGGTCCAGGTAGAGGCTGGGGACCATGGTGGGTGTGTGGCACACACACCAGGCAGGTGTTAGGAGCTTGGACACCCTTGGTCTGGTCCATCTCTCCATGCCTCCACTTCTTCACCTTTAAAAAGGTGAGGTTGATAACACCTGCCTCGTGGAGTTGCTGTGAGGATTAAACACATGTAAACATGAAGCACAGTATCTGACATGTGGTAAAAGTCCAGTAACTGACTTTATAATCAGCATCAGAGAGATGATGAAGCACAGACCCCTTGTCAATATTCTGGGATTTCCTCTTATAACTAGAGAGCTCGTATTTCCCTTGATGATCTAAATCATCCCTGATACCTGCCCTGCAACATCACAAAGAGCCTGTACCTGGAATCTAAGTGTCCAGACCTGAAGACCCAGATGGAAACTTAGGACCCCTTGGTCCTGTCCCCACTGACTCCTGGGCCCTCATTCCAGTTCTCTGCTTCTCATCAGGTAAATGGAAAGAAAAATTCTTGCCTTTCCCACAGCACTCCGAGGCATTGTGGGAGAAATTGTCAAAGCATTTGTGGCCTGATTGGACTCCAATCATGGAATCCTAAGGGCATTTCTCATTTGGAAGTTTGTTTTAGCCTCAAGCTCATGAATCTGTGAAGGGCTTAGAGCTCCCTGGAAAACTACCACTTCGATATGGTCAATAAGAGAAAAAGACAAGTACTTTTTCACCCTGCTGGGCAGGAAACAGAATGTGTGCACACATTCTGAGGGACAGGTTTAGCTGAGATCAGTCATCCAAGCTGGACAGAGCTGTGACCACTGGGGCCCTAGAGCCAACAAAGGGCCATCAGAGCATCAGGCCTTGGCAAGGCAAAGTCACACATGGTTCTCCTTTGGGAGGCCCCTCTGAACCACTGGTTCTCAACCCACAGCCTGCTGCCCAGCCCACAACACTGAGATTCAGATTGGATTGGCCTGTGGGTGGGGGGCCTGGGTGTCCTGGACACCAGCAGCTTTTCAAAGCCCTTTGAGTGATGTCTGTGTGCTTCTGAGGTTAACAGCCCCAACTCTTCAAGGAAACCCAAAGCTTGTCAGCCCAACAGCTGGCCAGGGGTAGGGAGGGTGATTTCAAAAGCAAAACTAAAACAGCTCATAATTAGTAGATTCCCTTTATTATTATTATTATTTTTTATTTATACTGTGTCTGGAGCACACTTTTCCATCTCCATCCCTGCCTTGAAGAAAGGTGGCCATGTTGTGACCTTGATCAAGCATCAATCTCTCTGGACCTTGACTTGCCCATCTATAAAATGGGGATAAGACTGGCTTTCCTGCCTTCTTCACGGGCTTGTTGTGAGAACAGGAAAGCACTGTGTGACTAGGAGAGGCCATACACATGCGACAGGGGACTTGTCACCCTGGATGAGAGGGAGGCACGTGCCCTGGGCAGTGGGGAGGACGGTCAAGGCCAATGCATGTGGAATTAAGGCCACTCTTCAGTGTACATTAAATTTGGGGGCTTTTTGGAAAAGTATAATGTCCTCATAGCAACCCTGAAGTGTAAGTAGAGGCAGGATTTACAGGCTCTGGGGAGGCTAGGTAACTTTCACCAGCTCACACAAACCACACCAGCAAGGACAGAGTCAAGCCTCGCATCAGCACTGCCATCCACTAACCGGTGAGTTGTCTGGGTGATCTGGGAAGGGGCGGGTCCAAGTCAGCCAACATTTGTTTGCTGTGCTGTTCTGGGCTGTAAGCAGGTCTTCTGGGCTTTGTCTGTCACCCTGTGCAGCATCTTATCCCCATTCACACCTAGGGCCTGTGGGATGCTGCTGTCCACCTGTGAGCAGGCACTGCACAGGTCATGCATCGGTGCTGCTCTCATACCAACAGTGCTCTGAGGACCACGGGATGCTAGCCTGGTGTCCAGGCAGTCACATCACAGGCAGTGAAGGTGACCCAAGGGCCAGAGAAGCTTCCTGGTATAGCTGGATTGACCTCTGTCTTAGAATGCTAGAATGGCTGAGGTGGGCTGGTCTTTGAGATCATCTCGTTTAATACCTCAGCAAACTAAGACCCAGAGAGGTTAACAAACTCACCAAAGTCTACTCAGCGAGTTATTAAAGGCCATGTGTGGAACTCAATGCTCCTTAACCTAGTCTGGCATGCTTTCCTTGGGACCAAAGTCTTTTAAACTTAGTTACCAACGGGAAAAGGGGGAGGGGGGAGATAAATTAGTAATATGTATATGTTAATCCCAACTTCCTATGTATAAAATAGATAACCAACAAGGACCTACTGTATAGCACAGGAAACTCTGCTCAACATTCTATAATAACCTACATGAGAAAAGAATCTGAAAAAGAATAGATGTATTTTTGTGTATAACTGATTCACTTTTCTGTACACCTGAAACTAACACAACATTGTAAATCAGCTATAGTCTAAGATAAAATAAAAATTTAAGAAGGCAATTATAAAAAAGACCTACTGTGTGTGTTGTTCTATAGCCTGAGTTGCCAACATATGGAAATTTATTCCTTTGCCGTGTCTACAAGAATAGTATCTTCAGCTGCCCTTCCCTTCCCCAGCAGTCAATCTAGATTTATCATCAGGATGCCAAAGAATGATTTAGAATTAACACTGTTACAACCTTTGGGTAGACACAGCTTCTAATCTGATGAGATCATTAAAAACTTAGAGATGATTTGGGAAGTCCCAAACCACCATTCTTTAAATACCCATGTCCTGTGCTGGTGACCTCAGGGAGACACCTCTTATGGATTCCATTCTGGACAGAGACCAATGCACACTCCTGTCTCCATCGAACGCCCACCTAACATCATACGATTTTTGCCCCAGGAGAGGGAAGAATGTTCTAGGGAGTAGTCCTTAGAGGAGAGAGCACATTCAAAATTGACCTGACCTTTGGCCCTTGGCTCATTATACGACCTCAGACAAGGAATGAATCCCTTTTAGATTGTATTTTCCTTAATCTCCTCAGGGGGACAATTGAGGCAGGGCCAGAGCCAGCAAGAAACAATCCAAAGAAGAGAGTCCCATGGTAAAGATGAACAAGTGGCCCCAGGCAGTGGCAGGTCATAGCCTTGACCCCTCCTCCACCATCACTCTGCTCCAGCTTTGCCTCAGCCCCCATGAGCCAGAATTTAAAGGGGACCGGGGACCCCAAAACCTGATGGGGACAGAAGCAATGGTTAATGAGCTCCAACGGGGGGGATCCTTGGGAACTGTGTGGGAGCCTCACGTCTCCCCCATCGGGACGGTCTCCTCCCAGAGACAACTGGGAGGTTCTAATGTGAAGAAGGGAGCATTGCCGGAGGACCACTGTTCTCTCTGAGATGCAAGAGTGCAAGAGGTAGTGACTCCCCAACTCAGTAGGAAAGCACTTGGCCTTCCCAGAGCCCAGCAAACTCCCTGATGGGCCTCTTTCTAGGAGCCAGACCCATTGACTCACCAGCATGTTGCCTCTTTCAATGCATGACCTTTTATGTCTGAAGCCAGCAGACTCATCTTGCCCAAAATATCAGGCCACTCCCCTGCTGAAGAACCTTTAATAGTTCCTCCTTCCCAATACAGCAAATCCAAATTCTAGGCTTGTTGCGTGACCTTGAACCGGTCACTTAAGCTCTGTAAGGCTTAGTTTTTTGTTTTTTTGGGGTTAAAAAAAAATTTTTTTTTTAATTGAAGTATAGTTGACTTACAACGTTGTGTTAGTTTCTGGTGTACAGCAAAGTGATTCAGTTATACATACATATATATGTGTGTGTGTGTGTGTATATACACTCTTTTTCATATTCTTCCCAGTTATACTTTATTACAGAATATTGAATATAGTTCCCTGTGCTATACAGTAGGACCTTGTTGTTTATTTTATATATAGGGTTTAGTTTTTTAAATGTAAAATAACAGATTTGGGACTTCCTAGATGTTGCAGTGGTTAAGAATCTGTCTGCCAACGCAGGGGACATGGGTTCGAGCCCTGATCTGGGAAGATTCCACAAGCCATGGAGCAACTAAGCCTGTGTGCCACAACTATTGAGCCTGTGCTCTAGAGCCCATGAGCCACAACTATTTAGCCCATGTGCTGCAACTATTGAAGCCCACGCACCTAGAGCCCATGCTCTGTAACAAGAGAAGCCACGGCAATGAGGAGCCCGCGCACCATGATGAAGAGTAACCCCCGCTTGCAGCAACTAGAGAAAGCCCGTGTGCAGCAATGAAGACCGAATGCAGCCAATACATAAATAAATTAATTAAAAATAAAATAAAATAAAATAAAATAAAATAAAATGTAAAGTAACAGATTTGGATTAATCATTTTAGAAGTCTCTAAGCCAAAAGACATTATAATAATCTCTACTGCTCTTATCTAGGGATTTCAAAATTCCACTTTACCTAACTCGTCACCTCCCCCAACACCAAGCCTGCAATGCAGTCCAGCAGGCCCACTCTCTGCTCCTCAAACCCATCATGTTGAGCCCTGACTTTGCCTTTGGGTGTGCTGTTTCCCCCACTTGCATGCCCTCCCCATTCCTCTGCCTTTATCTTAAGCCCACTCATCTTCCAGCGCTCAATCGAGTTTCACCTCCCACGTGAAACATCTCCAGCCCACATTCATCTCTTAGTTCTCTGAATCCTATTGCTTTTAGTACAGCTACTTGCACCTATTTTGGTGCTTAATTCTTCTCCAGTGATTTTATGCAGATCAGTTCTCTCTCCCCAGAGGGTTCCTTACATTGGGTTTATTATCTCCCAGCCAGGCTCAGCCCTGCTCAGGTTCTTAGAAGGGTGCTCAGACAGTTAACTGACAGTAGCAAAAATGCAACTTGATGAAAATCGTGATTGACAATAAAGTCCTCAAAATCTACAAGATGCAGATGACATCCCAAGAAAGTAGGACTCCTGAGCCCCTAGAGGAAATCCCATACCTGTGCCTGTTATTCACGGCAGGAATTTGGAGGCAAGTGTGTGAGTTGAAGTAGGGGTGGGGATGGGGATTCAGGCATCCAAGAGAGATGGAGGAGAGAGTCTGACCCCAGAGTTCCAGGGATGGCTCTGCCACCAGCAAGATAGGTGATTTGATCAAGTCCCCCAGGCCCGCCCATCAATAACTGGAAGGACGTGGGCCACCAGAAGTCTTCTCAGGTTGTTTTCTACTATTATTTGGAAAGAGAGTATTTCTAGAAGGCTGGGCTGGCAACCTCCAGGAAAGACTACAGGCCCTAGTGAAACAATCATTGACTAACTTTACTTGTTCTAATAATGAAAGAGGTATTCCTTTCCTCACACAATGAGTTCACCCAGTTCCCACCTTTGGCTTCCCAGTGACAGGGTGTGTTACCAAGGTAAGAGTTTTCATTCACAAGCATGACAGTCTCCTGGGGAACTTCTGACCCATGCCAAGAAAATGAAATTCTAGTGAAGATGGTATTTTATTAGGCACAGGGATTTCTTGCCAACTTATTTTAGCCAATTGCAGTTTTGAGATAATGATGTTTCAGTTTTCTAAACTGAAAACTTCAGAGCAAGAATCTGTTTCCATGTGGGTTTTGTTGAGCCCATTTTAAAGCTTAAACAGAAGCCCTGGTTTGGCTCTTTCCTCCCTTGTAATGTAAGGAGATGGTGAAAGGCTTAGGCTCTGAACGCAGACTCAGGACTGAATTCTGGCTCCTGTGCTTATTTGCTGGATGAATTTGGGCAAGTTATTTAACTTCTGAGTCTCAGTTTTCTCACGTGTAAAAGGGAGAATAGTACATCCCTCTTAAAGGGAAGCTGGTATATATGTACAGTGCTTAGCATGGGGCTTGGCTATTCTAGGGAACCTCACACCACAAATTTAGTTTGAAGTGATTGGTAATGTCCCAAGTGCCTGACAAGTGATGTTCATATAGTCTCTAAAGACAGGCATCTTCATCCTAGGCCTCAAAGAAACTCACAAATAACTTTTCAAGGAGGTGAAGCATCACACACTAAAAAATAACCAAGCACATAAGCAAACAAGGTATCCAGGAGCAAATATTAGCAGAAAAAAACAAAGAGGAAGTAGATAAAAAACTTTGGAGACTGAAGTTATCAGACAAAAATTATAAAAATACTATGTTTTAAAAAATAAAAGACAAACTTAAGGATATTTATAGGAACACAAAATTATTTTAAAAAGTAACATTGTAAATTTGGTAAAGAACTAAATGTAAATTAAATTTGAAAAATAAAACCAACTTTCCAAAGCTTCAATGATCAGGTTTAACAGCAAATTAGACAAAACAGAAAGAATAAACTAGGACATGTGTTATAATAAATTATTTAGAATGCAGTATAGAAAGACAAAAAGATGGTAAAATTGGAGGCTAAGAGACATGGCACATAAAGTGAGAAAAGCAAACAAACATTTAATTGGCACTCCAGAAAGAAAACAGTGGAGAAGAAGCAATATTTCAAGAGATACTAGCTGAGAAATTTTCAAAACTGATGAAAGATATTAAGCCACAGATTCAAGATACACTACAAATGCTGAGTAAGATTAATTCATAAAAGTAAATGAACTAGGAGACACACATACAACACAGACTATTTTTCCGAAGATGGCCATGGCATTTCCTTCCATCCTGCATGCCCTTTTGCAATGTGACTTTTACCACTCCTCCCCCCTCAAGAGGTGAAGTCTATTTCCTTCCCCTTGAATCTAGGCTGGCCTTGAAACTTGCATTCACCAACAGAAGCAGCAGAGATTATTCTTGGGTCTAGTCATTAAAAGGCCTTGTGGCTTCTAATTTTGCTCTTTTGGGACCCTGAGCCACAAGGTAAAGAATCCCAGGCTTTTCATGTAGAGATAAGACTGTGTGGAACAGCACCAAGACACCCCAGTACTAAGTCCCCCGATATGTCATTTTAGATTCTCCAAGTCAAACCCAGACAACACTACATGGACTAGAGACAAGATCCCTTCTGAAGTCACCCCAAATTACAGACCCACTGAATTGCATGTAAGTAAATGTGAAAAATAAAACTTCCCAAAACCTACTTAAGAAGAAATAAATATGAACAAATCTATAACCATTAAAAAAATTGAGTCAGTAGTCAAAAGTCCACCAAAAGATAATATTTCAGGCTGAAATGGTCTTATTGGTGAGTTCTACTACCAATTAAAGGAAAAGAATAATTCCATTATTAAAAACTATCCTAGAGAACAGAAAAAGAGGGACACTCCCAAATTTATTTTATGAGAATGTATACCATTGGTATCAAAATCCAACAGTAGTGGGAGAAAAGAAAATTATAGTTCAATTTCATTCATGAACATATAAGGGAAAAAAATCCTAAACAAATGTTAACAAATCAAATCCAGCAGTATATAAAAACAAAATACACTGTGACCAACTTGATTTTATTCTAGGAATCATGGATGTTTCAACAAACAAATAGGTTAGCAAATCTATTAGTTCAACATAATAATAAACTTAAAAGGAAATAAATATGATTATTTCCATAGATGCTGAAAAGACCTTCAACAAACTTTAACATTCATTCCTGATAAAAATAAGAACACTCAAGAAAACACAAATTTGTGGATACTTCCTTAATGTGAACACACAAAACACACATATGTGTATGTATGTATGACTCCCAAAGTCTATCATCTAACTGAACAGGGAAAATTTGCTTCCTACTAAGATCAGGAACAAGGTGAGAATCCCACTATCATCCTTGCTATTTAACATTGTGTTGCAGCATTAGACAATGCAATCAGAAAAGAAAAGAAGTACAGGCAGAAAAAGAAAAACTATCTCTGTTTGTTGATAATGTGGAACTAACCCTGGAAACTCTAGAGAATCAATGATAAAACTAATTCAAACAATGAAATAATTTAGCAAGATAGAAAATATAAACTTAACATGGCAAAAAGTAAAAGCCTTCATATATACCAATATATGGCCTAGCTCAGTTATAAGATATAGTGGAAGAAGACACATTTATAATAATAAAAGATAAAATACTCCTGAAAAAGCCTATATCCCTCTATTTTACAGATTTAAGGCGATTCCAATAAAAATACCAATACTTTTTTTTTCTACAGCTAGGCAAATTCTAAAATTCATAGAGAAAAATAAACACGCAAAAATAGCTATGAAAACCCCGGAAAACAAGAGCAATGAAGGTAGGTGAAGTAGATTGCAAAATGGCCACAGATTTCTCCTATCCTTGAATGTATGTCACTTTGCAGTATAACGGGGCTCTTCCTCCCAACAAGAGGAGAAGTCTATTTCTCTACCCTTTAAACCTGGGTAGGCCATATGAATTGCCTTGGTCAATGGGACATTATCAAACATGATGCAACCATGAGACTTGAAAAGTATTGATGCTTTTGGAGTTTACCCTTTTACATTGCATTTTGGAAACTGAGACCACATGGTCTTAAAAAAAAAAAAGACAACTTCCTTTGCAATCAGAGAATTTAAAACTAAAATACTACTTCTCATCTGCGACATCTGCAAAAATGCTAAGGCCTGACAATATGCTCTATTGACAAGCTGTGGAGAAGTAGGCATTTTCATATACGTTGCCAATAGGAAGGTAAAATGGTGTGATCCCTATGGATGAGGGGCGGAGAGTTTGGTGATATCTAACAAAACTGTATGTGTATTTATCCTTTGACCCAGAAATCCCAGTTCTAGGAACTTTCCCTAAGCTATACCTCCAACAACATGAAAAAGACATATGTACATGATTGTTCATGACAGCATTACTTAAAATAGAAAATATTGGAAACAATCTAATGCCCATATTGGGAGACTGGTTGAATATATATGGTACATAATGAAATATCCTACATTTGGAAAAAAAATAAAAAATATCTTTGAACAGATATAATGTAATTTCAGGATATATTATTACGCAAAAAAATCAAGATGAAAAAGAAGTTTATAGTAGATTATCTTTGTGCAAGAGGGAAGAAAAAATAAGAATATATATTTGCAAAAAGAAACTTAAAAAGGATATGACAGTAATGAAATTACCTACAGGGGTAGGTGGAAATGGGATGGAAGGGATAGGGATGGGACTTCTCCGAGTATATCTTTTCACATAGTTTTGACTTTTGAACCATGTTAACGTTTCATATATTCAAAAAATAAAGTAAAATCAAGAATGGGAGAAACCCTATAAGTGAATAAAAGCAGAGACAAACTTAAGTATATGTCAAATAGATAACATAACCATACAGAACAAAATAAAAAGTTAATACAAGTGATTTTGATCAAAGTATTTTGATTATATACCCTGAGTAGGACATATTCTAAGGACAAAAGAACCACAGAGAGATTTTGAACTTCATTTGTTTGTGGTGGTGGTGTAGTAATTCCAATTAGGTGTTGGACGTATTGTAGGATTCAGCAAATGAATAAATTTATCAATGTTTTGTAACCTTGGCTTACACTGTGGGAAAGGACAATGCAAATCAGGAACAGGGGAAGAAGATAAAAGCCTAATTCTAACTAAAATTAGAGATATCTGTATACATTCATCTTTTTAAAGAGAAAACTATATTTCTTGGCTCTGTCCACTGAGAGAGCTTAGACATGACACTCTAGCAGCAATGAACACCTCTGGCAGCAATGAACACCTCTAGCAGCAATGAACACCTCTAGCATCCAGATCTTGGTTTCTAAATAAAATCCCCTATCAATTGGCACCTTAAAGACATCATTAATTGCATGGTGAGATAGGGAAAATAGAAGATTAGCCTGGAATAACTTGTTCCATAAAGTTAAAAAGTGCTTAAGAATTGATGGGGAAACAGGAGTCAGCTTGAAAGGGCTCTTACTGGCCAATAACTTGAGCATCAAAATGAGTAATGATAGGACTGGGTTATAAATCCATTTTATATTAGAAAGGGAAAACCTAAAAAGAGTGGGGCGGAGAGGAGAATTTTTTTTTTAACGGAGGAATGCCAACTGACAATAGTAGAAGGAATGACAGACATTTTTAAATCACCATCTTACACTCACCATGGTAATAATTCAGCCAAGAATCATCAGTGGATGCGAAAACCATTGGGTATAAGAACAGTCACTCGACATCACAGTGTCTCCCTACTTATAAATCACAAGTGGAGGTACCTTCACAAGGGAGACATCTGGCAGACACCACCTTAATCAAACTATCAAATTTAACATCACCAATGAAAATATTTGCTAATATTGCATGTATCCCTGAATGTTAAACATAAAGGACACAACATGATCTATGTTGCATTTCTACCTGAAGAGTTTAATCTGATTCTAGCAATAAAGAAACAATTTGGACAAATCCAAATTGCAGTGCACACAAAAAAAGCCAGCCTCAGTTTTTGAAGGATACACACACACACACACACAAGAGAAAAAAGAAAAGGCTAAAGAACTATTCTAGATTAAAAGGGTTTAAAGAGGCAGCACAACTAAATGCAATGTGTGATCTTTGGTGAATCTAACAAGCAATGACTGAAAAAATGAACAATATAATAAAAAGTCAATTAACTTAATTCAGCATATTAGCAGATTAGAGTAAATCATACAATCATCTCAATAAGTGCAGAAAAAATGTTAGATAAAATTCAACACCCACTCATGATTTTTTTAAAAACCTCTTAGAAAATTAGGAATAAAATAGAATTTTCTTAGTCTCATAAAGAGTATCTATAGAAAAGTCTGTAGCAAATGGCACATTTACTGACGAAACATTAAACACTTTCCTTTAAAACTTGGGAATAAGAGAAGTGTGCCTCCCACCATCACTACTATGAAAAATCGTAGTGGAGGCACCAGCCAGAACAGTCAGGCAGAAGAAAAAAAAGGTACACAGGTGGAAAAGAGAGCAACCAAACTGTCACCATTGGCAGGACTGTGTATGTAGAAAATTCAAAAGAATATACAGATAACTTATTAAAACTTGTAAGAGTTTAACTCAGTACAAAATAAAAAATTTATTTCTATATACCAATGTTTTCAAAATGACAACATTCCATTTATCATATACCAAAAGTATCATATACCTAAGATTACATTTAACAAAACATATGCAAGACCTCAAGAGAAAACTATAAAGCACTGAGAGGCATTAAAGAAGGTCTAATTATAAGCTTGTGGTTTGGAGGACTCAATATTGTAAAGATGTCTATCTTCCTCTACTTGAGTCATAGTATTAAAAGCAATTTCTATCAAAAGCCCAACAGGTTTTTTTTTGGGGGGGGGGGGCAGGGGGTTGGGGGAGGGGTTGAGTAGGAATGGACAAGTAGTAAAATTTATATGAAAGTTCAAAGCCAAGTCATTTCTAAAGAAGAATTAAAAATAGATAGACTTGTCTCTCCCAAATAATAAAGTTTACTATAAAACTATGGAACTAGGACAATGTGCTGCTGGCACAGGGACAGACAAAGGGACCAATAAAGCAAAACAGAGTTTTAAAACAGATGCAGGCACACATGAGTCCTTTATATAAGAACAGGGGAGGCTCTTCAGCATGGTGAGGAAGCAACTGACTTTTCAATAAATGGCACTGAGACAACCAGGTATCTTCATGAAACAACATAAAACTGGGTTCTCCTCTTAACACTAGTCGCAAAAATCAATCCCAGATGTCTTTAAAAAGACCCAGTGAGAGAAGGAAATTTATAAAGGAAGGAAATGGAGGATAGTATCTTCATGACCTTAAGGCCATAGAGAAGATCTTTAAGAAGACACAAAGAGCACAAACCAGAAAAGATTTAAAAACTTAAGAAAGGGACAGACAATATACAAACAGACAATGGCCAGACCACAGATGACAATACAACCTTGACCCACACACCTGCAGTAGACAGGCAAGGAAGCCCCCCAACCACCCCTGCAGCAATCAGCCTAGAACAGTCAGGACTTGGCCCATGTCTGCAGCTCCCCTACTTTTGTCCCTGCTTCCAACCCAGGACCAACCAGAGAAAGCCAAGTATGCTTCCCAAATGAATCACTTAAGATGCCTGGCTTCTAGTTAGCCACCTGCAGCTAGTTAGCCCCTAGCAACAGCCACCAATCAGAGTACCCCTGAAGCCTTCCCCTTTTGCACCGTCAAGCTTTCCCACTCCCCTGCCTGCCTCAGAGTCTCTGCCAAACGCAAATGATAGCAGCTGCCTCCCTTGTCGGAGCAAACTCGGAATACATGCCTCCATCTGTTCTCATTTGAGTGGTCTTCATTTACTTCCCCCCAGATTAAGAATTTTGCTCACTTAAAGTCTGCATAAAGAGAGGGGAAAGACAAGCTTTAGAACAGAAGGTATTTGTTGGTTATACCAACAAACACCAAGTGCACAGTGTGTACGAAAAACTACAAAAAACAAAAAAACAGGGGCTTTCTAGGTGGCGCAGTGGTTGAGAATTCGCCTGCCAATGCAGGGGACACAGATTCGATCCCTGCTCCAGGAAGATCCCACATGCCAAGGAGCAATGAAGCCCGTGAGCCACAACTACTGAGCTCATGCACTGCCACTACTGAAGCCCATGCGCCTAGAGCCTGTGCTCCACAACGAGAAGCCAAGGCAATGAGGAGCCTGCACACCACAACTAAAAGAAAGCCTGCACACAGCAAAAAAAGACCCAACACAGCCAATTAAATAAATAAATAAATTTATAAAAAATAATCAATGTGGGAAAAAGGACAAACCATAGAAAAAATGGGAAACACACTAGAACAGGCACTTCAGAAAAGAGGAATTCAAATGGTCAATAAACATAAAGATTCCTAAGCCTCAGGAATAATCAGGAAAATGCAATCACCCAGTGCAGGAAGCAGAGCAGGCCCTATCAACCTCCCCTGCCTTGCATCCCGCCCAGAGATTCAGAGAGAGCGGCTGACATGTCCTAGGTAAGTAGCAGAAGTAGCACTTGGACCCCCAGTCAAGCCCCGGCCTCTGTCCCCAGTTCCTCCTCTCCCTCTGGGGGCTCCAGGGAAAGAACTTTCTGTCTCTGGGCCCGGGCCTCTCATTTAGAGAGAGGAACAAATCATCTTTAAGGCCCTCTTCAGTGTAAAAGATTCTGCCTTTCTGAACAAAGGGAGGAAGGAAGAGCCAGGTCTCAGGAGAAGAGGGGCAGAGACACTGTCTTCTAGCCATTAGCTCAGAAGAAATCCAAAGCCCTGGCTGGGAGCACCCTTGCTTCAGTCTGGGTCCGTAGCACTAAAGAACGTGGCGACTCTTCATAATTTATCATCCCCAACTCTGCTTTCCTCTGCCATTTCAGCAAAAACAGACAAAGCCCATGTAATGATCAAAATGTGCTTACCATTAATGGTAGTAGTAGCGGTATTTCCAGGGAGGAAGACCTTCCCTCGGCCACACAGCACAGAGAACTAGAATCTGGATCTTCGAGACTCCTACGCCCATGGCTTGCTCCCCCACCGTGGAGCTGTTGCCCGCTCACGCTTCTCACCTGTGCCAAGACCCGCCTCTTCCCCACAGCCGTGGGCACTTAAGCCTTGGCATTGCAGCAGGCTTGCTCTCACCTGTGCATGTCGTGCTCATGAGACTTCTTCTCCCAAGCTCCGTGCCATAGCAACATGGGACACCATTGGTAGCCCTCTGGGCAAACAAAGGCAGACTTACCTTGCCCCAGAAGCAGCAGCAGCCCCAGGAGGAAAGTGGGTGGCTGCAGCCCCATGCCAGAACCCTCCAGGTGTCTCGGGTACTTGTGTCGATGAAGTGTTTCCGCAGATGGACGGGCTATCACTCTTCCTCCTGTTTTTATGCTTCTCTGTTGTCTGATAGGGCGCCTGTCATAAATTTTACTGTCTTTACCTTTGAAAGCAGGCAGTGGCCAGCTGTAAATGATAAATATTAACATTTAGGCAGATGACTTCTCAAGGTAGATGGGTCAAAGACAGGTGGCATGTTCTAGACAAAGGCTCCAGAAGACCAGGACCACACGGTCCCCTTCGTATGGCCTTCCAGGATATGAGTGCCCAGAAATTGCCAGGGTCATTGGGGGACTGGAAACCACAGGCACTGGGCTGGAATCCCAGGCTGGCCACAGCTGTCAGAGCTTGGGGGCATCCCGTAGGTTAGCCCCAGCTTTTCCGCTGTCAGCTATGGCACTAAAAGCCATGAAAGGAGCGAAAGTACTTTGTGACAACTGTAAACCAAACAGCCACCTTCAAATATAAGGTCTCTTAGCGTGCAATGTGTTTCCACAGTGTCTCGGGAGCACAGCTGGGTTCCCTGGTCTCCATGGTTTTTTCTGACGCCCCTCCCTAGAGCCCTGGGTGGCCGGGAGTGCTGGGCTGAAGTGCGTGCCACACGTTTATTGTCTGCATGTTGAACTGACAGAAGTAAGCCAGAGAGGTGAGCCATGAAGTTTCCTTTGGGCAAATAAAGTCAGAATGCTGGGTTGGGTCTGAACTGGGCATACGGAGCTGGAGTTTAAAGCCTGGGTGACAAAACAACCTTGAGGGTGAAGCTGAAATTTTTTTCCCCACAATTATAGAGAACAATGGCCTTTGGTTAATAGAACAGATGTATTAAATCATGCTTGTATTTTGGCCGCCCTTATGACAGCAAGGCTGAGAGCCTGACTTTTGAGATCTAGCTAGGAGTCTAGAGCTGGCTTCTACTACCCAACTTCAGGTCTTGATCTGCTGATACTTTTCTCAATTGTTTAAAACCATAGTTGGGTTATCTTAAATATAAAGTGAAGACTAAGTGGGCAGCCCTTTGTTTCTAGCCTCCAGATATTAAGATGTCTTCCTTTTTCATCTGCTCAGAAAAATGTGGCTTGTGGGTGACCACTGGTTTAGCCTTGCCAAAGGCTCAGCCTCAGGGCTGCGTGAAGGTCTCAGGTCACACCAGGAGTGTGGAGGCACTCATACAACTTGACCAGCTGCCCATCGGCTGGTCCTGGAGCCTGGCAGAGAGCGGCACACAAGGCAGAGAAGGAAGAAGTAAACTTAAGGCGAGTCTGCAGGGGCCATTTGGGCATAGATGCTTCTGAGCATCTGACACTTGCTGTCTTCACCAAACTGCCCACAAGCTCAATGAGGGACCCAAAGCTGCTGTCCCGCTACAAGAATGTCAGGGGTCTACTCAGCTCCAGGCCACCGGCAGCTTTGAGGAGCATCCCTGAACCTACTTGGACTGAATGAGTGTTCACACATCCTCACTCAAGCTGAGGTCAGTTGGAGGTGGGGTGGGAAGAGCGATGGGAAATGGGCAGTAGTAGCCTGGCTTTGCAGTCCGTGTGTTGCCTTCTGTCTCTTACTGCTTCTCTGCATGACCGCTATGGCCAAGCTGGGCTGCCACACATACCAACCACTCACCTCCTTTCCATTTAGAAAAATCGAGACGTGACTGAATAACATCTTTAACCTTTGTGAGGCATTTTTGTCTAGCACAGACTGAATTCCCTCTTAGATAAGAAATCTTTGAGTCCTGTCAGTGCAATCAAGGAGTCCTCATCAACTGTGAGGCGGTGGGGGAATGACATTTCTCAGGCACTCTTGTCGGCCTCTGTGGTGTGCTCTTCACGTGTGTGACTTAATTAGCCCCGATGACCTATGTGACCTCTTAGCAGCTGTGAAAACAGGGACAAAGGACTTGTCAAAAGCCAAACTCCCGAAGTTTATAAGCTCTTGTTCTCTGATGTTTTTGCTACTAAAATGTCCTATGAGGACATGTCCTAGAGAAGGGAAGATGCTCTATTTCACTTTCTAGCAACAATCAGCAGATGTTCCTTTTGGGAAAAGCATAAGCCCAGGAAACCAAATCTTTTAGGGATGGCCGTCCATGCCTTGGTCAGAAGGCATCATGGTGACTGAAAACGCTGTGTTTGCTGTTGTCCAAGAGTCCACAAGGGGGCGCTAGACCAAGCCTCGTCCACAGGGCCTCTGTGGATTCAAGGGACACGGGCTTCAGAAGAGTATTTTTCAAAGTGAGGGTTACAACCCACTATTATCCCGTGAATTTAATTTGGTGGATGATCAGCCCGTTAAAAAAAATGAATAGGATATAATATACCCGAGGGCACTGCATGTAGTAAGGGTAAGTAATGTTTTGAGAAACTTTCATTTCAGCTATGTATGGTGATGCAATATGTATTTCTAAACATGGATCATAGTAAAAAAAAAAAAAAAAAAATTGAAAACCACTACCTCAGAGAGCAGTAGATCAGATCCACAAAGAAATCCCCAGACTTGAGAAAAAGAAAACAGGTTCTTCCCTCTGATGAAGGATACAGCTACACCAAATTCTTACATGCTGGGAGCTAGAAGTGATCCCTGTGATTGTATCTGGGCTTTGGGAAGAAAGTACAAATCGAGCTTTTTGATGATTGTGAGCAAGGAGTAAATAAAATTATTCTCTTCTTTCGACCAAGGAAAACCTAGTCCCTGGCTTCTGGGTGAGCTCTGCCAGTTGTGGTAGAATGTGTATCTGTCATTTAAGACAAGTATCTATTTTATGCCTATTTTATGCAAGGCCCACAGCTAGAAGAGGAAGGGTACACACCAGAACTGTGGGAGGGGTGGAACCAGGGGTGTCGATTTCAGAATAATCTGCACGTATGCCAGTCATGCCCTGAGAATTTTCTGCCCCACCTTTTCTGAAGCACCTACTTGCCTTCACCATGATGGCCTTGTGTCACTTTCTCCTGCATAGAAATGGCCCCATGATCCTGGTGGGCTTCCTGAGGGAGAGGTTGGGGCTTTCTCTTCCTGCTGTCTTGGCACCCCTGAAACCCCTCCCCACCAGACCACCTAGCTTGGTGTCCTGCATATACCAGGCCCTCAACAAATCTTCATTCTTTGTTGAATAGTCTCCAAGGGCAAATAGACAGTGGGTCTAACCAAGCCTATGTTCTCCAAGCCCTTCCCAGTCACAGAATTAAAAGGAGACTTAGATTAGGCATCTCCAAACCTGAGTGTTACCTAGATGCCAGTGTTCCTATGGATACAATATGCAAGCCTATGTGTACACACATGGGCAAAACAGTGTCCAGTGCAAGTAACTGAGTAGATTTAGCTTCCCAGGGGCAGCAGATTTTTTTATAATCAATATGATAAAGATAAGAAGAAGAGTTTAATTAAGGAATGAAAAAGTAAGAGACAAAATGAAAAAGGGATGAGCAATGTATGTCTAGAAAAAATATGACTTTGAAATGTCACAGCCTTATTAATAAAAAGAGGAACAGGACAAATCCCAGTAGAACATACACTCCATGAGACCTGGCCTCCTTGTTCTTTGCTGTGTCCCCAGCAGTTGGCATATAGCCTACTGTAGCAGGCATTCATTAAATGTTGAATGAATAAATAAATGAATGGACGAAAGTCAGAATAAGAGACTGAGACTACTATAAAAATATCAGCTCAACAGGACAGAAAAGAAAAGATGAAAGGAGTACACATCATGTTTTAGGACAGAACACTGAGGAGAAAGAGAGAGGCACGGTGCTCCAGTATCTTGAAGCATGATGGGAAAAAATAATGGAGAAGCAACACTGAAGCTCACAGCCCATGGTCCTCCCCAAGGTCACACCGTTATTCTCCCACCTAGTGGTTCTCAAGCCTGGCTGCACATTGGAATCACCTGGAGAGATTTCAAGAAAAATATCTGTGCCTGGGCTTTATCCTCGGACATTCAGAATTAATTGGCTAGACTGGGACTTGGGCATCAAGTTCAAAGACAAATTCTGGTGGAGCCAGGCCTGCCCAGTGCCCAGCACTGAGGGATGAAGGGGGTTTCATCTCCGGTCAAGAAAAAGGTCCATGGGACGTGGCTTGATGCCAGAACAGGCTATGAATGCTGGCAGAGTCAGACCGACCTGGCAGCCTCTCCTGAGAGGAAATCCATGGGAACACACTGGGTAGAACGCTGGAGCTTCCCTCCGAGGTCAGGAGTAGGTAGGGAAAGGGCCAGATTCTGGTGCCTGGAGAGGCCCACTCATTGGGCACAGGATATGTGGGCTACAGGTCCAGATCAACCATGATGCCCATTACCACCTGCAAGCATTTCCTCTTCCTTGCATCTTGGTTTCCTGATCTGGGAAATTGACAGCATGAAGTCCATGCTCTCACGTGCAGCGTGGAGAACATGACCACAGCAGGTGGGGAAGGGGTGAGACAAGCTGCCTACTTCAAGCATACAGGGTGCCCCCCTCCAGGACAGCCCTTCGTGAAGAGAAGGGCACCATCGCCAACTGGCCACCATTTACAGATGGGGAGCGTGAGGCCCCCACAGCATCCTTCCTGACATCCTCCAAACCACATGCTACTCTGCTTATTGGTCCCTCTCTCCCCTTTCTCATCCATCATCTCCAGACCCTGAGCCCCCCAAGACCCCCCAGTGCTTCCCAACCTTTATGCTTCCCAGCACATGGAAAATGGTATTTGCACAACACAGAGAGTGAGCAAATGGAGCAATCTGCAGCCTGAGATGATCAGCTGGGACAGCCCCCAAGCTCCTTCCCCACTCCCCACACCAAGCAGGGCTGGGGGTTGGGGGGGGATTGTCAATGCTTTCCCCAATCTATACACCTTAGTGCGCCTTCACCCAGGTAAAGACTTGAACAGCATTTGTTAAGCACCTGCTAGGTGCCAGGCATCTTCTAATCCAACTCATAAATGTTATCTCATTGAATACCAGATACATTCATGGGGGTTAAAAGCCTCAACTAAGGCCACCCAACCAGTAAGTTGTCAAGAGGAGGTTCTGACCCAAGTATCCTATCTCTACATCTGTTAGTTTCTCCCCAGTGTGACTGAGAGAAGAGCCTGGTGAAATGGACTTAAATATCCTTCCAGAGGGAAGCCCAGGAAGGCGGTTGATTGTGCGTTGGTGGAGGGCAGTCTTTGGTTCGTGCACCCAGTTGGGCAGGAGTCTGGCAATGTGACAGTTTCCTCCTGGGCACCAAGTCTGAGCAAACCACCCAGCCTGACCACCTCACTAACCTGTGGAGGAGGTGTTGTCCTCCTTGGCGCCATCTCAGGAAGACCAGCAAACCAAATAGGGATGCTCTGGCTATGACCTCCTTCCCCCTCCTGGGGAGGATCCCACCCAGAGGTAGGAAAGCAGCAGGGATTAGGTCAGAACTGGTCAGAGGGCACCCGACCCTTATGGCCATCTAGTCAGTCCCCTCCACACCCATGGTACAGAGGAGGAGACAGAGACAAAGAAAGCAGGAGGGCCAGTCTTGACTAAGGGCCTGAGCTAGGTCTTGGATTCCCTGATTCAAGTCCAGGGCTCTTTCCCCACTCATAAAATAGGGCTAAAGCACCCCAACCACTTGCAGCAATGGAATTTTTAGGCCAGTTTTACAGATGAGAAATGAAAACCCCAGATTAGTAACTTGCCCAGTTGCTCAGCTACTCAGGGTAGAACCCGGAGCGCTTGCCCTCTCTACCATAGCCCAGGGGTGGCCAAGTTCAAGTCAGAAAGACTCAGCACAGGGCCCACATCTCCAGTCTAGGAAGGGGGTGCCCATGGAGACAGGCCAGCCAGCATGGCCAGTAGGCACTGGAACACAGGAGGAGCTCTTCTCTGGATCTTCCAGAACTGAGATTCCCCAGGGATAGGGCCAGGGGCGTGCCCTGGGGGACAGCAGTGGTGTGAGAGTACTCTGCCCACTGGTGGGGGTCGGGGGGGGGGGGGTCCCAAGGGAACTGTGCTACGTGGCTCAGCTTTCCCTTATCACGTTCCTTTTGCATCCTTTGAGAGGTATGGTCTGTTCTTCAAATCCAAAGGGAATAATCAGTCTCCTGGTCTTTCCTGGGAATCTCACATGCTTAAGACCATGGTGGGAGGCTCCTGGTTCCCACAGCCCCATCCAACATGGCCTGACCCCTCATGCCTCCCTGGCCTGTGTTCAGAGCAGACCACCTGCCTGGGAGGGCTTCTCCTGGACCAGGGACCCAGAGAAGGAAGAGAGCCCCTCTACCACCAAATCCAGGCAGCTTACCGGCTGTCGACCTCTCTCCATCCACACGGCCGGTCCGGAATGGGGCCTCCGGGCCTCTGGCTGTGGGGCAGGGAATGGCTGTGACCTGGCGTCACCAGCTTGCTGTGGGGCTGGGCCGTCAGCCACCCCCACACACACTCGCGTGGTGTTAATAACTTCAATAATAATGATGATACACAAATGCGTTTGCTTGGCTGGCTCCCTGTTTACCTTTGATGGGCATCACCTGGGGAGACAGCCGTGCGAGTGGGTGGGGAGTGGGTGGGGACGGGTCCTCTGTCCCAGGGCGCTGATGCAGATGGACCTGCTGGGCCACATGGGGCTGGGCGGGCAGATCTGCGCTGAGCTCCAGCCATCAGCCCAGCGAGGCCTGGACTGGGGACAGCCCTGAGGAGCTTCGTCACCGCAGGTTCTGTTTTCCAGGGAGTCATCACCGCAGGTTCTGTTTTCCAGGGAGCACCTGTGTGCCTCTCTTCAGGGCACTGCTGGCTGAGGTGGGCCAGCCTGCTGTCCTTTCTTCTTTCTCTGATTCTGGAAGGACTTTATTTATCACTGGAGGGTTATAACCGGTTAGAACCCAGAAGAGAAAACCTGAGGAAAAGGAATTTTCAAATTCCTAATTTTCTCCATTCGAATCCCTACATATTTTCATACTGTACCATTACTAAAGACAGACTCTGATAAACCACAGAAATGTTTAGAAGTTTGCCCCAGATCACACAGAGAGCAGGTGGTGAGGCCAGATTTTTAATTCCGTTTTTTTCTGACCCAAAAGCCAGTTTTCTTAACCCAAGACACAGCACTTCCTTACTTTCGTTCATTTTATCTTGCTCCTTGATTGACCCCGTAGGCCTCTTAGGCGGCAAACGCATGTGACCAGGAACACCCAGGGCTGTGGGCCTTAATCGCAGGCTCTCCAGAAAGCTGCCGGAAGCTCAGCGTGGTCTCTGTGGAAACGCTGGATACCTCCTCCTTCTCCCCACTTACTTTCTTCTTTGCTCTGGGAGCCACATGGACCCAAGTTTCCAACTGTCCCGCTCTGCTGACATTGAGATCCAGGTTTTCTTAAGCAGAGTAAGGCTTCAAGCTCTTGACTTTAGCATCCCTGCCCTGGATTCCTGTACCAATCCCTGCAGGCTGGCCACTCCGACCCCAGCCCATCCCCAAGGTGGGGTGACCTTTTAAAACCCTTTCCACTCGCTCGTCTCCCCCGCCCTCCACCGTGGCTTCTGCTCCCACTGCTCTACCAGACATCCCTAAGATCAACAATTTGTTCCGTCCAGTGGACAGTGAGGCCCTCAGACCTCATCCCACCTGACACCTCAGCAGCATTTAAGAGCTGACTGTGACCCCTCTTCTCAGAAAATGCTGTTCTTGGCCTGCCTGCCTCTAGTTTCCTGCTTTCTTCTCTCCCGCTGTTCCTTTTCAGCCTCCTTTGCCGGCTCCCCCTCTGACGCTGGAGCTCCTCAGGACTCTGGCCTGGACCCTCCTGCCTCTGTCTCCCAAGGTGACCTCACCCCCCACCTCCATCCCCACCCCATGGCTTCACTTAAAACCTGTACATCGATGACTCCTACATTTCAATTTCCAGCCAGCCCTCTCTTCCAACCTTCAAACCCCATAAACTCATTGATGCATTGACTCAGCATCTCCACTCTGTTTCATAAGACCTCAAACTCAAGGAGTTAAGAATGGAATGTATGATCTTCCCGCACTCATCTGTACTCCTACAGGAAATGGCAACAGAGGTTGTAGACTGACCCAAGAATGATTCTTGAAAGCTTCATCTCTTCAGCCCCAACACATCATTCATTGCTGAGTCCCATCAATTCTAGACCCTAAATCACCTCATGACCCCACTCATCATTCTCCATCTTCGCTGCCCCACCCCGGGCCCATGTCACCATCTCTGCTCCTGTGAATGGCCGTAGTAGCTGCTCCATGTCCCCTCTTGCTAGGTCCAATATATGTATATATTTTTTCAAACAACAGCCTGAAGGATCCTTTCAAAGTGCAAGTCTGATGTCACGCCCTCATATAAATCCTTTGACAGCTTCCCACTGCCCTTTGGACAAAGTCTAACCATCTTGGCATGCTTTGTAAGGCCCTGCATGTCCTTCCTCCTCCCTCTAGCCTTCAGCCCCCCTCCACCCTTTTTCTTGGACCCCAGGCTTGCTGGGCTCCTTTCACTTGCCTGAACATGTCATCCTTTTTGCCACCTCAGAGCCTTAACACATGCTGTTCCCTCTGCCTGGAACTCTCAGGTCACACCAATCCCCGCCCCACCTCCTGGCCTCACTAACTCTCCTTCCAGGCTCAGCATAAATATTTCTTCCAAAATGCTTTCTCTAGCCCAGCCAATGTCAGGCCCTGTCTCATGGTTCCCTGGCCTTCCTTCTCCTCCAATACTCAACACACTTGGAATTGCTTGTTCAAAGTCTACCCTGTCCTTCTGATCGTGAACTCCAGGAGGACAAGGGCCAAATGGTTCTCTGCTGTGTCCTTAGCACTTAGCACAGTGAGCAGATGCTCAACAATTGCTACATTGATGAAAATACCCAGCCTGGCTCCAGTCATCCTCCAGAGCCCCTGGTGAACAGAATCCAGGGCTACCTCAAGGCAGATTAACTGCTCCTGCCCTCTCTGTAGCTGCATTACATCACTTACTTAATTTTGTCAGCCATCCAAACCTTGACCTATTGGAACAGCCTGCACAGAAGGGCCTGCACGGTCCCTGCAAAGTCCCATTGCAGCTTTGCACACAGGAGGAAACTGTGTCCCAAGAATTGCACTGTTGGGAAAGTAAGGGAGCCCTGCTTGGTCTCTGCCTGGCCCAGGTATCTTCCAATGCTTAAGAAATCTCTCAAAATAATCCTCCTGAAAAGAAAACCAAAAAAACAGGAAAATCTGAAAATTTCCCAGTCTTATAAATCATGAATAGTTAACTAATGAAGGATAGCCCAACAGACTTGAAGGTCAATCAAAGTCTCCCTTGTTTCCAAAATCCCCCCAAAGAGAATGCTTGCCAATCAGAGACTGCCAGTATTTCCTCTGTCCTTCTCTATGAAACTTATTCTTCTTTCAGACACCTTTGAACCCCTGCTGAAACGAAAGTGACTGCAGATTGTTCCCTGTGGCTGCAAGTTTATAAATAAACAGACTTGACTAATTTTATCTTGGCTTTTGCTTGATTTTTCTGATGGTAATCTTGGTGCCATGACTCAGATCCAGCCTGACCTGCATGTCACTGTGGACCGTGGCTCTCATCCAGGTGTGGTGCCCACCAAGGCCCCTTGAGCCTCACTGCCCGTGGACCATCCTCCACATTGACACGTCAGTCTGCGTGGGACCTCAATTCCACTCTCCTCAGTTGTTTTATTCACTTGTCGAATCCTGGATGTTTATGTTTGGTTAGGGTTCCCCTTTAGAGCTGCATCCTTGGTGACTTGCTTCCTCCTGTCCCTTTGTTCTGTCCTGTGTCCTTGAGTGTTATTTTGTCTTGAGGAGGAAGGACACAGTGGAGTGCAGGCGTCATTCCTATAAGCTGGCTGTTTGAACCAGCCTCATCGAATAGGGATTTTGCAGTTCTCTCCAGATCACCACCCTCCGAGGGCAGATAGTGCTGTAAGTCACCAATAAAACCAAATAAGAATGTCCTCGCATCCTGGCTGTTTGTCCTGGGAGCTCAGTTTTGCTTCAGAGAGAGCATTCTTTCTCTCTGATGTATTCTACCTGCCAGGGACTCCAGGAGTTGAGTCTGTGTTCAGAGGCGGCTGACTACGAGGTCAGGGGCCCAAGACACAAGATTGTAGGAGCAACTTCAGCTGACTGTAGCTTTCAGCTGACGGTAGCCAGGAGTCTTCTCAATCCATCCTGTATCCCCTCCAGCAGAACTTCACCAAGGATGACTCGGGCCCTCAATGGACACTTACTTCTTTTTGTTGAAGTATAGTCACGGTGCAATACTGCAGAAGTTATGAGTGTACAATATAGTGATTCACAATTTTTAAAGATTATATTCCATTTATAGTTATCATAAGATATTGGCTATCTTCCCCATGTTGTACAACTCATCCTTGTAGCTTATTTTATACCTAATAGTTTTGTACCTCTTATTGCCCTACCCCTATATTGCCCCTCCCCCCTTCCCCCTCCCCACTGGTAACCACCGGTTTGTTCTCTATATCTGTGAGTCTGCTTCTTTTTTGTTATATTCACTAGTTTGTTGTATTTTTTACATTCTGCGTATGTGACATCAAAACTGATTGGGTCAAGAGAATGAGAATACAAGCCATAGAAAGGGAGAAAATATTTGCAAAAGACATATCTGATATAGGACTGTCATCTTAAATACAATAAAGAAATTCCTAAAACTCAACCATAAGAATATGAACAATCTAATTAAACAATTGGACAAAACACCTGAGTGGATACCTCACCAGAAGACATACAAATGAAAAATGAGCATATGAAAAGATGCTTAATATCACATATTAGGGAAATGCAAACTAAAATCCACTACACACTTATTCTAGCCAAAATACAAAACACTGACAACATCAAAAGCTGGTGAGGATGTGGAGCAACAGGAACTCTCATTCACTGCTGGTGGGCGTGCAAAATGGTACAGCCACTTGGGAAGACAGTTTGCCAGTTTCCTACAAAAATTAAACATACCCTTGCCATATGATCCAGCAATCACACTCCTTGATATTTACTCAAAAGAATTAAAAATGTATGTCTACGCAGAAACCAGCTCATGGATGTTTATAGCAGCTTTCTTCATAATTGCCCACACTTGAAAGCAACCAAGCAACCAAGATGTCCTTCAATAGGTGGACGGAGAAATAAACTGTGGTACATCCATACCATGGAATACTATTCAGCACTAAAAGAACGGAGAGATCAAGCCACAAAAAGACACGAAGGAACCCTAAATGCATGTCACTAAGTGAAAGAAGCCAGTCTGAAAGGGTTACATACTGTGTGATTCTAACCATGTGACATCCTGGAAACAGCAGAACTATGGAGACAGGGAGAAGATCACTGGTTACCAGGGGTGTAGGGGGAGAGAGGAATGTATAGGCAGAGTCTGGGGGATGTCTAGGTCAATGAAACTATTCTGTATGATATTATGATGGTGGATGCATGTTATTCCACATTTATCTAAAGCCAGATTGTACAAGATTCACCACGAATGAATCCTAATGTAAACTGTGGACTCTGGGTGACCATGCTGTGTCAGTGTTGCTTCGTGGACTCTAACGAATGTACCCCTCTGCTGGGGGATGTGGATGGTGGGGGCGGCTGTGCGTGCGGGGGTCCATGGCATATATGGGAACTCACTGTATTTTCTTCTCAATTTTGTGTGAACCTAAAATTGCTCTGAAAAATAAAGTCTACTGAAAAAATTAAAGAACATAAACATTGATGACATCTTGATTCAGTGTAGTACGCAGAGAAAAGGTGAATCCAAAGGGAGATTTGTAGGGACAGACTAGAAATTACTTTCCAACAAGATTCAGCAGTCAGTCTCAATGCTGATATAGCAGCAGTCCTCTGAAATCTGAAATTAGAGACCCGGTTTGCAAGCAAAAAGCAGAATGAGAGATAGACCCTTGTCTAGACTATAACACCTAGTGGAATACTTTGAAAGGACTTTGAAACAGAAACAATATAAAATGCAAAATAAATGCATGACTTTGCAGATAAAACAATTAGGTGGTCTAATTCTAATTGGCCTCGGATTGATAAAGATGCCCATAAATACTGTAAAAGAAGGGACACTGGGAAAAAAAGACTGAGCTTATGTACTCTGTCTTGTTAGGGGAACCCCCTTCCTGGTGTCTCATGCAGTTGCCTAGAGGCAGGCCGTCTCCTAGGTGATACTCCCTGCCCTGAATTCCTTGCACCTTGGCTCAGATGGCCTGACTGGAAACTTCTGCCTCCTCTTGGAGGCCCCTGGGCCAACTGTTGCCTAAATTATGGCTGAGACAGAAGCATTGGATCTGGAGCTGGATCTCACAAGCCCTGCAAACCCTCTGCCTGCTGTCTGCTGGGCTCGATATACCCATGGGGGGAGCCAAGCCCCTGGGCCTCCCTGGCTGCCCTGCATGGTCTTGGGGAACCACTGTGTTTTTCATCCAAGTTTTCAGGCATACTCTACATACCAACCTTCCTCAGCCTGGCAATAGCTGGCTGAAGGTCTGTGTGTAAGTAGGATGGTCAAAAAGGACATTAGGATAGAAAGAGAGCTTAGAGAATAAAGAGCTTAGAAGATCTAGTTTTCCACTCAAGATATAATCCAGGACTAACAACACTGGCAGCTTGTTAGAAAGCTGGGTCCTCAGGCTCACCCAAGACCCGCTGAATCAAGAAGCAGATAGTAAGGAGGTCCCCAGATGCTTTGTGCACGCGTTAAAGAAGCTCTGATCTAGAACAGTGGTTCTCAAACCTTGCTGCATATTAGAGTTGCCTAGAGCACTTTAAAAAATGACTGAAAAAGAGCCCTGTCCCGACCAGTAGAATAAGAATCTCCAGGAGGCGGCCCAGGCACTGTTCTTGCTGGTGTTATTTCATTGTGTTATTGGTGGTGGTGGTTAGCGTTTCCCAGGTGATTCAGGTGAATAACTCCCAGATTGAGAACCTGCAGCACCCCAACCTTTTTATTTCAGAGGAGGGAAAGCAAAGGCCCAGAGAAGGGGAGTCAGGGCCCCTGACTGCTGGTGCAGAGCTTCCCTACCACCCTGACTTGTGCCCCTTCTCATAACCCAGTGAGACTCGTTGCAGCCCCTCTTGAGTACAGGGACTTGGCAGCATCAACACCTGTATAGCATCCCAGTTCTTTTGAACAAAGCATCTGTTGTTTGAAATATTGGAAAGTCTGTAACTGTCCATCACTAGGAAAGTGGTTGAATAAGCTGTGGTATGGCCACACTGTGGAATACTATACAGCAAAGAAAAAGAACTGGGTGGCTCACACCTACCAACAAAGGTTTTCAGGATATAAGGCTGAGTGAAGAAACTAAGAAGATAAAGATATATATATACAGTGAGAGAGCTTTTTTGTAAATGAGAATGAGAAAAAACAAACAAACAAACAAAACTAATAAAATACTGTATTTTTCCTATAGGGCTGGTGGAACCAGAGAGACCCTGTGTGGCCAGGCCAAGGAGGCACGGCCTGTGGCAGAAAACCACAGGGTAAAGAACCTCAGCAATATGAGAGGCTCCAAATTGGCCACAGACTCCCCTGCCAGAGAATCTGGTGATACCCGAGGGTAGGGCGCCAAGGCCAGACACAGTTGTAAAAAGTCCATCAGGCCCTTCCCTGCCCTCCCTCGCCTTCCAGCCTGTGCCCTCCACCCAGGAATAGCTGAGCTCTCCCAGAAGGGGGGAAGGAGGTGGAGAGAGAAGGGGACTATTTCATTTCCTTTGACCCACAACTTCCCCAGCCTGACTGGAACGAAGTTGGGTGTTTTGATATCTCTCCTACGGTGCTGGATATTTTATTGCATAAGAGCGATGAGAAAATCAGTGGGAGCTGCCGGGGGTTTCCCTGCAGGGAAGAATGAATCCAAGGAAATATTTGCAGGTGCTGATAAGAGAGAATAAATGTGCTTTCTCCTTGTGCCGTATGTCCAGCCCATGCGGCGCTGAGTCACCTGGGTTGTCACCTGCCTACGGAGCTAGTGGCCTAAGCTTCCCCAAACACCCACAGCTTCTTCCTGGTGCCCAGCCGGAGCCTTCTCTTTATCTCTTTTGGTTTCAAGCTGCAGCCCAGCTTGTCTGATCTGGAAATTTCCTCTGCCTCCTTTGAGGGTTTCAGGTGGTGGGTGTCACACAAGCTCTTCTCCGGCACCCCAGATCTTTCAGGAACCAGACCTCGCCTGTGTGCCATGGGGGCCCCGCCTCGGAGCCCTGCCAGCCCGAGGGCTCTGATATAGCAGCAGCTGGTAACATTCCCATCCCAATGGGGGCTCAGAGACCTGGCCATGCTGAGCACTGCCCCGAAGAGGAGCCTTCTCTCCCTGAGTCTGTCTCAGCTGCTTCTGCCAGTGAGACCCCACCTGCCCAAAGGCTTCCAGGCTCCCTGGAATTGCTGGTAAGCTGGTGTCTTGAAAGAGGAAGCGTCTGAGTCTCCAGAGTGTGGTAGTGATTTGGAAAGAACCCCGAGAACCACCCACTTTGTGATCACAACTCAAAGCAGACTCTCCTTCCTCCCGTCCCATACTGCCAAGCGACAAAGCAATTCTCCCCTCAATTTCAAGGCCAAGTCCCTTGGTCAGCATCTCTTCTTTCCCTGTGACCGTCACCTCCCTGGAGCCTTGTGCTCCAGGCCCTCTTCCCTTCCCCCTCCCTCAATCCACTGACCCCCAATGCCGGCCTAGGTACTCGCATTTTACCCAGCACAGGACAACGTGCATCTGCCCTGTAGCTCGGTGACCCAGGAGCATCATCCCTGAGAGAAGCCTAAGGGCCAACACACGCTTCCTGAGCTACCCCTATGTGCCCCGTGAGGCCCCTGACCTCACAGAGCTTATATTTTAGGCAGGTAGAGAGGGAAACCTGAGTTAGTTTTACAAACGCATATAAGATGATACTATGGAAATGTGTGGCCAGGGGCCCTCTCCCGGCTCATTTCAAGGCTCTGTGATTCGTGGGACCCTGGGAAAATCCTGGGTGGCTGCAAAGCAGAGGGAAGGGAGGCTGAGGCAGAGCAGGGAGGACGGGCTATTCGAGCCTTACAGGCCTCGGTCCCACCTGGGACTTTACCCTTAGAGAAACAAAGAGCTAATAAAGGGTCATCAATGGGAAAGTGACAGGATCTGCCTAATGTTAAAAAGGGGACTGATGGCTGTGCAGAGTAGGGACCACAGGGAGACAAGGAGGAGAGCTGGGAGCCCAGTCAGGAGGCTGTTACCCCTTGAGCAGGAGTAGAGGAGACTCGAAGCAGGCTGAGGGTGGTGGGGATGGAGAGAAGTGAGTAGAGAGATGCTCAGGAAGTAAAACCGATGGATTAAGTGTGAGGCGGGAGGGAAAACAACGCCTCAATTTCTGGCCTGTGCGCTGGCATGGAAGGTGGTTCATGTGCCAAGTAGGGACTGCTGGGCTGGGAGGCGGTTTCTGGAAGAATACTGAGGGAACTCATAAACTCAGGTTTGGACATGCAGGAGATGCCAAAGAGGTAGCAGATAAATGGATCGAAAACTCTGAAGAGAACTCTGGACCAGAGTTATGCGGGAGTAAGATGGCTATTCCAGATGCGGTGGGATGAGTCTGCCCAGGAAGAGAGGATGGAAGGGGGAAAAGAGAAAACTTCAATGACTGCATCCTAAGGAACTCCAACATTTAATGATCAGCTATAGATGAAAAGACCTACAAAGGAGACAGAGAAAAACTGTCCAGGGAAGTAGAAGGTTTGTGTCATGGAGAGAAGAGTGTTTCCAGCACTGGGATGCTGCTGAGAAGGCAAGGATCTGAGACCTGGGAAATTGGGTTTTAGCAAAGGGGGTGTCGCTGGCTTCATGGTGTACCTTGGAGCCTCGGCTCAGCTCTGCCCCTGGAGGCACCTATGCCCCACCTGGGGCTTCTGTTTACCAGTCAATGGAGGAAGAAGTTTGGATCATCACCAGAGTTCCTCCCAGCCAAGCATCATTCCAGAGAAACATCATGCTGGAGGCACGCTTCAGCTCCTGCCTGGCCCTGCTCCCCACCTGCATCTCACTGCATCCTCTGGGTATGTTTTGGGGTCACATTCCTAGAGCCACAGGGCCCATGTGTGGGTGGGAGGGAATTCCCATTCATTCGATGTTCTGTGAGTGCTGGGCCTTCTGTGAGCCAATTTTAGGTATTTTGTGGGAGACAGAAAAGATATAAGATGCAATCCCTACCCTCAAAAACTCTATCATCTCTTTGGGGAGATAAGATGAGCATACACAAAAGATAAAGCCTAGAGACTGTATAAGTAAGAGGAAAAAGCACATAAGAGTACATAGGGCCACCGAGCAGAGAATGAAGGGTGGGCCCCTGCAGGAAAGCTGCTTAGAGTAGGCAAATCTTGAGCCTGTTCTGGAAGAAGTGATGTGCACTCGTCAGAAGAGCTTGGGCAAAGGCAGGGAGGTGAGCCATGAGCATACTGGTAGAGGGCTGGCCGGTAGGTCTGACAGGATGGAGCGGGGAGTCCCCGAGATGGGGAGGCATGGGCATGGCTGCTTCCATCTGGGTCCAGGGCATAGACCCTGCCCAGGACAGAGCCCCTGGACAAGTCACTTCATGTCTTCTAAGTCTGTTTCCCAATCTATAAAAGGAAGGGCTAATGCATACCTGAGAAAACTGAGGATGAAATGAAGCCAGGTGTAACAGGTGCTCAATGCAACACGTGGTTCCTGGCAGAGACTCAGAAATGTTTACTATGGGAGCTTGTTTCCAGTCAGTTCCTACCAGCTGTGATGTCACCCTCCTTTGAAGCTCTAGAACATTTTGGATCTCTCTGTCAGCACCCAAACTGGCCATCTATTATAGTTGACAAACTTCCCTAAAGCAGCAACTGATTTTGTGCCCCTTTGGGTGCTACACAGTAGGTATTTGTTGGATGGAAATGAGGATGGACCAGTAATGACCCATCCTGGGAAGAACAAACACTTCCCTGTGGCTAGAGATACCCCAAAACCAACAAAGGCCAGCAGCTGCCTTCTCACCTCGAAACTACCTCACCACCTGGCCTCACACCTCATCCCAATGCATTGGGCTACTTTTGCCACCTCCCAGTTCCTTCTGTCCCTCCAACACAGTGACTTTGGGCAGGAATAGGCCTGGCTGAGCAGAGAAGACTTCTAACAACGGCCAAAGAAGAAGCTGTGCCCCAGTGGCTCCTGCCTTGCCAGCTTGGCCACTCCACATGGCCTCAGGTCTTTGCACTGTGCAACTGGAATGCCACGCTCGGGGATTTTCCTTCCCAAGGCCTCTGGTGTCCTCTCCCACCAGGTGACCTCAGATGGAGCCACCTCCGTCCAGTAGAAATGTTAGCCTGGATGGTCCCCAGCGAGCAGGGAGCAAGTGCTCGAGGCAGCTCACAACTGCCCACCTCCTCCCAGCAACCTTCAAGCTCTGCCTATAGAGGAATATGTGTGGAGGATGGGCCCATGCTGTCCTGTCACACCACTCCTCACCCCAGGACAATAGGGGTCAACTTATAGATGCCCATACACCTCAAGGCAAAGAGAATCTGCTCAGGGTGGCAAAGCAGAGTCTTTCCTTATTCAATCCCCTTCCTCTGGGATGAGAGACTAAAATGATCAGACAGGCCAGGGATACCATCCACACAAAGAGGCGGGGTGAGCTCTTGGTCACGGGGACAGGACCTTACTGGAAAGTTGAGTGGGGGATGGGTTTATCAGCAGGCCAGGAACCTCCCCAACCTAGCAGATTCCCTAGAACCCCAAGATAAATTTCCATCTGTGCCCCTGAAAAATCACCTTGCCATTCCCCCTGCGCCTCCTTGGTGTCCCTCCTCTAGCCAGGCCTGGTGGTACCTGATGTCTCTCCCTGGAACAGCACTTATCCCCTGTCTTCGGCCGTCTCAACACAGACACAGAGCTCCTGGAGGGATCTGCCTCTCTTTGGCTCCAGCTGCCAACAACTGCCAACACATGCTGGCACCTAGTAGCTGCTCAATAAAAAGTGATTGACATGAATGAAGCAAAGAATTAGGATATCGATTAAGACCTAGAATTTAAGCTTCTCCCATTGGTGCAAGGAAGAAGTAAGATGAAGCCTCCTTCTGACTTCTCAAACTCTGTCTGAAAATCTCCACTCTCCCTGTCTTCCAGGCCCTAAGCCTCCATCATCAGACTCCTTCCTCTTCTTGCCCTAACTGCCACAAAGCCCTTCCTGACTACCTAGGTCCCAGGGACCATTCCCATCTCTGAACCCTCAACCCCTGGTTGCCTGGGTCCTTCACCCGCTATTTGATTCGTCCTATTTTGGTTCCTAATAATTCGCGAGCATGATTCCCCTTCCTATCCAGGACTGCAAACTCCAAAAAGGCAGCAAGGCTGTGTTCTGCTTTTTTGCATCCCCCAAAGAAGCAACACAGGGTGTGGCCCCAAGTCAGCATTTTGTAAATTAGTAAAACAACTGAGTGAATTGGTGAATGGCTAAATTTCCAAGGCGAGGAGACTTTCCACATTATCACACAACTCCATAGATATCGATGGGGCACAGGGAACCTCTCATGTCCTCTCCAGAGCACGCTTGTATGTGGCACATGTAGGAGGGACACACTCCCCTCAGGGTTCACAGGACACTCTGGGTGCCCCACAACCCCACACCTGCTGAGTGCCCTCTGCTCCCACTCCAAGTACATGTGTTTCTTTCACATCCCTAATACAGAAGAAGGAGCTCAGGGGCTAAGAGAGGCAGCCCAGTGTCATCCTGACTTGGGCCTGTCTTGCTGGGAGGTTTGGCCCTATATACCTCACATTTCTGTGCCTATTACCTTTTTTCTTTGCCCCTGTATTGTTACCATAAAACACATGTTTCAGCCTGACATATAGGTATTCTCTATGATTCTCTTTGCTTTCCCTCATGGCTGCAAAATGGCTGCCACATCTCCAAGCATCCCATGTTTATATAACAATGTCCAAAGGCAGGAAGGAAACACGGCTCTTTTGGTGTATGTCTGGTGTTTGTTTGTTTTTTTTTCCAGAAGAAATCATTCCCAGAGGTCTTTAGCTGACTCCTTCTCAGGTCTCAGTGGGCAGAACTGGGTCAATCATTGGCAAGGGAGATGGGATTACCATGCCTGGCCTAGAACAAGCATGACTTATCTTTTAGGGCTGGTACCACCTTCCTTGAGCATGTTGTTGATCAATACCTAAGCAAAACTGGGATTCTGCTCACAAGATAGAAAGCAGGAATGGCTGTTGGGAAGGTAGCCAGTGATGTCTCTCATATCACCAAGAACTCTCAGACTAGAGCAGGTTTCATTCAGTTGGGAAAACAATAATATGTATTCAGTGGAGTACCAGGCACTTCATTTCATGTGGAAAATGCATTTTGAAAATCTGTACATTTTAAAGCTCATGCAAATTAAAACCAATCCTGACAGTGTTGGGTAGTAGTTTCTGTTTACTAGCTAAAGCTGCAACACTATGTGGTAGTAGCATAAACAGTTTATAATTCACTCGGCCTGCCAGGTTTCAAAGTATGCAATTTGTGCAGGATTTTTAAAACTTTTAGGGACTCGCATTATTTCATGTGTTACATATAAATGAAGGTTTTATTAATTTTTTTTTACTTTTAAAAATAAAATCGTATCTTAAAATTTATTAATACTTTATGCAACTTTTCTACTTTGCACAAAATATGATACTATGGCAAAGGTGAGTTGATCAGGCCAGCTGTGAAGTGTGTGAATGGTAGGATGGGGTGAGGGTTGGAGTTCATTGTTCCAAAGCACAGGGAGGATGATGTGAAAGAAAGGAACTAGTGAACCAGGAAGACTTTAGGTAAATTACTCTCTGCCTCAATTTACCTCATTTGGCTGGCTGACTGGTTGAAAGGCCCCTTTCTGCTCTAAAAATCTATGGAATCTGTGGATCCCATAATAAGTGGAAAATTTTAGGATAAACAACTCTATGTTTACCCTGTCTTGAATGCTTTATATCTGAAACACACAAAAGTATTTTTATGTTCATTACTTTGCAAATAGATAAGCAGATACAGTCATCGGGAAGGACAGATGAGATCACCCAGGAAGCCAAAGGCCAAGGAAAGACTGATTCCCACAGAGCAGGTAATGTTGACCAGGTGGTAACATTCCTGCCCCTTGCAAGGGAGGGGAGTGGATTCCATTCAAAACCTTTCCTCCACCACCTGTCACAGGTTCAATTGCTCTCTCCACCTGCCCAGAAAACACTAGTGTGAGATGCTGACAAACTCCCTCTGGCTGCTCAGATAACAAAGCCGTTTTTCCAAGTTTGGCCTTGGCTGCAGCGTGACTTGAGAACTGTCTGGAGAGACTGAAGTAAGAGGAGGGTGTCTCCAGCCTGGAAGTCACCAGGCTGCACCCAGCCCCAGCCCCGCACCTCCAAGGCCCCCTGCTCTGCAAGTAGAGAACAGAGGTCCGAAAGGAGAACGGAGGGTCACAGGGGTTTGGTCTGGCCCAGACACTGTTGCCTCATACAATATTGTGAAGAAAAAAAAAAGTTGACCTAGTCGACTTTTTAAAGTGGGATGACTCTATATTTAAAACTTCATATTTCTGGCTTTTTGGAAAACGTGGATGATCTTGAAACATGAAGGCCCACGTTCCTGCGTGGTAATAACCAGCTGGAGTGGGGTAAGTGCTTCCTCCCTTAGGTGGAGCCTGTACCTCCCAAGTGCATCACAGCCCCACCACTCACTCGTTTCCCTGCAGCGATTTCAGTCTGAGACTCCCTGGTGCAGCCATTGGCTGTTTAGTTCTTCCTCAGTGGGCTTGCCACACTCCTGCAGGCCTAATCTTTGCAGGAGACCAGCTGGTGCATTTTCCCCTAAGGGAACGTGCTCTGGAGCGAGGGATGCCCCTCCCACTCCTCCATGCCTGGCGGGTGCAGACCTCTCTGCTCTGATGTGGGCTATTAATAGTCCTGGGCAACATCATTAGCCGCCAAGCATTCAGGTCACGGCAGGTGAGAGTCTCTGTTCTCTGCCCTGGTGCCCTACATGAGGAGTCCGGTGGCCAATTCTGAAGGCTGGTGTTTTCAAAGAAGTATCAACCTGTCAGAGACCCACCAGCATCAGGAGGACAGTGAGCCGGATGTGAAGGGACAGGAAAGCACACTACAGCAAGAGGGATGGATGGAACTCTGGATGTTTAGCAGAGAAAAGAGAAGACCCAGGCAATTTGATGCCCTTTTTTTGAACATGTGAAGGGCAGTCGTGTGAGAAAGGGTTAGATTAGTTACTACTGTTAACAGCATGAATACAACCACTGATAGTCATACTAATAACAAATATTTACCTAGTGCTTCTATGTGCCAGGCACTGTTCCAAGATGACATATTGACTAATTTTGACACAAAAAGTAATAAATGGAAGCATAGGAAGACAGATTTTGGTTTAACCAATATTGTCCAAAGATGGAAAGGGCCAACCCATCAATAGTGAGCTCGCTGTCTCTGGAGGAATGCAAGCAGAGACTGGAGACTACTGAGATGCATCAAAGGGGTGGTTGTATTAAATGATTCTTAATGTCTCTTTCATCCTTGACATCCTGTGATTCAAATATTTTGACTTCAGAGACCTCCCATGGGGACTGAGTGGGAAATTGGAGTGCTGGGTTCAAAGATCAGAGGAGCAAGGAGTAAAGAGGTGAACTCAGCACTGCGGCTCCAGCATCAGGAAGGTGAGACTGTCTGAGGTCAAGTCAGGGAAGACAAAGAGTACATTTACATAAGTGTGCTCTGAAGTTTGTATACACAAATCCTTGGGAATGGATAGATATGCTGAGATAATCAGTTGTGCAAGAGATTTCTTGGGACCTTCGTGCAGCTCACCGCCCTTGAGAATCAGACCAGAGCTGATTAGCTTATGTGGTTAGGGTGGTGTTTTCCAATGGGTTCGAACCCATTGCCGGATTATGAAATCAATTCGGTTGGTTGCAACTAGCAGTAAAAAAAAAAAAGATCCGAGTGCATCACAACTAATTAGTACAACTGTTTCTTTAAAGTTTAGTTTCAATAATGCATGAGTGTACGTATCATATGTGTTTGTGCACTGAATTAGTGATGTGAAATTGGTGAATAAAAGCCAAACTCCTGTACCAACCTCTGATGGGCTCTTTGTTCCCAGGTGTTGGAGGGCAGAGGGAATAAAAGTGCCCCCAAACTGAGAAGCCATCTTGAGACTGAAGGTTGAGGCCAAAATTCCATATAACCCATGGGTGAGTTTATTGCAGGGTAACCCACTCCCAGGATGGGATCTGGATCAGGCGGACAGCGACTCAGAAGCCCCTGCAGCTACACCCTGCTGCCAATGGACCACTGGGACAATTTTATAGCTAACCCAGGGCATGGGGGTAGGTGCTTGGAAACAGGATGTTCATTCCTAAATTAAGATTTGTGACGGGTAACTAGTCTCGTGGGTGCCAGGAACATGTCAGCAAAAGTCTTCATCATTATTTGGGGACCAAAAGAGCATAGAGGCTACCAGGTCCTAATGATTATTAAGCAATATCTATTAACTACAAAGCCCTTGATAACAGAGAAGTAATTCACTGCACAGTAGGGTCCTGAGTAGGGTCAGCAAAAAGACAGGAGAAACTGTAGGGGCCCAAGATGGCATCAGTTATGCTAAGGGCCATACACCGGTCAAGGAGTCAGCAGCAGAATGCACAGGTGGATCCCAGACTTTCGTCAGGAAGATGCTGTCAGTCTTCTCAGGTGAGATCGTTCCCCTGAGTGTCCTGCCACTTGTAGACATACCTCTCCATGATACAGCCTCCATTTCAGTGCTTTCATTGATCACACTCCTTACCTCACCCCAGGATTAAGCCAGAAGCTTCTGTACCCACTGAGCCTCTGGGGTCTGCCCCATAAACAGGTCTGTTCCCTTGACCCTTCCATCTCAGCCCTTTGATGCCTGTCACCCAAGATTGCCTAAGTGCCTGAATTACGGCAAGGAATTAGCTGCATAATCCGAATCCCCACCCCACCTTCCCAATTTCCTGAATTACTTAACCTGTTGAATAGGTTTATTCACTGTTATCTGCAGACTGAAGGAATTGACCAAAGAGGGGGGTAAAAAAGAACACTGGTGTGGTCTACAGCAGAGCTATGCTGAGCTATTCTCCCCACAGTAGCTGTCTACCAGGAGCAGCTGCTCCCCAAGGACCTTCTGGAAGACACCTAGCCATCAGTATTTGTGGAGCAGAAGTACCCTGCTGAAGCTCACCTAAGGGCTGGAACAGATTGTTCAGACACTATTTCACAAGAACTGGAGTTGAGGCAGAGTTATACAATGCCTTTTGCCTTTCACATTGGAACTTCCATCAACAACCCATTTCTACCCACTCTGATTTGTGATGAGTGCCCTGAATGGGCATTAAAAACCAGGATGCTGTGACTCATGTAGCTTGACCCTAGGATGGGTTTGTTTTGAAGTTGAATGCCAATAATAAATCAGCAAATGCTTCAAAGACTTAAAGTTTCTACAATTTTTGGAATAGGTAATATATGGACATATTACAAAATTCAAAGGAATGAGAGAATATAGACCCTTCTCACTGTAAGTGAAATGCAAATCTCCCTCCCTCCTCTTCCCCACTCAACCAATCCCCACCCCTACCCCCAGCCCTACACCCACCATTGAAACCACTGTCATCAGCTTCTTAAGTATCTCTCTAGAGATATTCAGAACATTCTACATATATTATCTCAAGTCATTTACTAGTTTTCTCAAAGAAGGGCAGCAATGGTCCACAGCAGACTATACACTTGTGTTTAAAGCCTGAATGATATTGATTGAAATAGGGAGATTCAGATCTTCAGTTTGCTGTGGGAAAACCTGGGTCCATAATACATGCTCTTTGTGTAAACAGAATAGATTATATTTTTGTCCATTACAAATGAATAAACAAATACATTTCAAGCATTAGCTATGTGCTGAAAGTAACAATGGCTGATGTTTATTGAGCACTTACTAAGCCCTTATATACATCAATTCACTTCATCCTCGTGGTAACTTGGGAGGTGTGTGTGTGGATTGGCTTCCTCACCCCCATAGCATACTCCTCTGCATACCTTCCTATTGCAGAAGCTAAATAGCAGCTTGCAGCTGAGGCTGTGGTTCCATCGATTAGAAGGGTGAGGAGTCTGAGCCACACATGGGGCTTCCCAGCCCTAGGGGTCCTGCACTGGGAAGATGCACTCCTAGAACAACTGGATTTGAAGGCCAGGGGGCCTTTCATACAGGAGAACTAGAGGGCTGAAGAAAACAGAGACTCTGCTCTTAAAGGGTGCACAAAATCTCACCTGCTCTGAGACCCAGCACAGAGACAGTAATTTGAAAGGAGCCTGCCTCAAACCCACTTGCTAATCTTGGAGGGCCTCCCAGAGAGGTGGGAGGCAAATGGGACTCCCCTTGAAGACAAAGATGCTGGTGGCAGCCATTTTGGGGAGCTCATTCTACCACAAACACACTGGTGCTGGCAAGTGGCATTTTGGAGTCCTCTCTCTAGCCTATTAGCACCAGGGCTTACCACCTACCAGCCAGTTGGCACCAGTCCTGAGACCACCCCCCCCAATCTAGTGGTGACCCAGCTAGTGGTCACCTAGTGATGACCTGGCTCTACCCACCAGTGGGCCAGCACCAGTCCCACAATCTCCTGAGCCCTGCAGCCAGCTATACCAAGACCAAGGCCCTGCCCACCAGCAAGCTGGCAACCTCTGCACAAAGTAGGGCCTGCAGTCAACAGGGCTGGTTGCAAGCCCCATCTACCAGCATGCCCATGGTAGTTAACCTGCCAAAACAGAGGACTCATTCCACCCATATAGGGGGCAACACTAGAGCATATGGCTCTGGTGACCAAAGGGAAGTGTGCTGCTGGGTCCCACAGGATGTTTCCTGCATAAGGCCACTTCTCCAAGATTGTGAAATGTAACCAACCTAATACATAGAAAAAAAAAAGAAAGAAAGAATTAGGCAACATGAGGTAACAGAGGACTATGTTCCAAATGAAGGAACAAGATAAAACCCCAGAAGAAGAACTAAGCTAAGTGGAGATAAGTAATCCACCTGATAAAGCATTCATGGTAATGATCATAAAGATGCTCAAGAATTCAGGAGAAGAATGGATGAACACATTGGGAAGTTTAACAAAGAGTTAGAAAATATAAAGAAGAACCAAATAGAACTGAAGAATACAGTAACTGAAATTTAGAAAGCACACTAGAAAGAACCAACAGATTAGATGATACAGAGGAACAGACCAGCAAACTGGAAGACAGAGTAGTGGAACTCACCCATCAAGAAAAAGTGCATCAGGAAAGAAAAAAGAATTTTAAAAAATGAAGATAGTTTAAGAGATCTCTGGGACAACTTTAAGCATACTAACATTCACACTGTAGAAGACCCAGAGAAGAAGAGAGAGGAAGGGGCAGAGAATGTATTTGAAGAGATAATAGCTGAAAACTTCCCTAACCTGGGGAAGGAAACAGACATCCAGGTCCAGGAAACACTGAGTCCCAAACAAGATCAACCCAAAGAGATTGAAACCAAGATACATTTGTAATTAAAATGACAAAAATTAAAGATAAACAGAAAATCTTAAAAGCAGCAAGAGAAAAGCAACTAGTTACATACAAGGAAACTCCCAAAAGACTATCAGTTGACTTTTCAGCAGAAACTTTGCAGGCGAGGGGGAAGTGGCATGATATTTTTAAAGTGATGAAAGGAAAAGTACCTACGACCAAGAATATTCTACTAGGCAAGGCTATCATTCAGATTTGAAGGAGAGATAAATAGTTTAAAAATAAGCAAGAGCTAAAACTGTTCAGCACCACTAAACCAGCTTTACAAGAAATATTAAAGGGACCTCTCTAAGCAGAAAAGACCATAACTAGAAATATAAAAATAATGAAAAGAAAACATATAATTGGTAAAGGTAAATATACAGTAAAAGTAGTAGATCAACCACTTATAAAGCTAGTAGGAAGGTTAAAAGACAGAAGTAGTAAAATCATCTATATCCACAATAAGTAATTTATGGATACACAAAACAGAAAGATGTAAAATATGATGTCAGAAACATTAAACGTGGCAGGGGAATAAAAATGCAGGATTTGTTAGAATGTGTACAATTTAAGAGATCATCAACTTAATTATATATATAATATAGTTTTTATACATATATATAGTTATAGTTATTATAAACCTCATGGTAACCACAAACCAAAAATCTATAATAGATATACTCTCAAAAAAGAGAAAGAAATAAAAATATAACACTGAAGATAGTCATCAAATTACAAGAGAGTAAAAGAGGAAAGGAACAAAAAAGAAGTATAAAAACAACCAGAAAACAATTAACAAAATGTCAATAAGTACATAACTATCGATAATTACTTTAAATGTAAATGGACTAAATGCTCTAATCAAAACACATGGAGTGGCTGATTGGATTTAAAAAAAAACCCAACAAGACTGATATATGTGCTGCCTATAAGAGACTCACTTCAGATCTAAAGGTACACAAAGTAAGAGGCTGGAAAAAGGTATTCCATGCAAATGGAAACAAAAAGAAAGCTGGGGTAGCAACACAATCAGACAAGACGGAATTTAAAACAAAGACTGTAATAAGAGACAAAGAAGGACATTACATAATGATCAAGTGATTAATCCAACAGAAAGATATAACAATTGTAAATATATACACACCCAATATAGGAGCACCTAAATACAAAAAGCAAATATTAATAAACATAAAGGGAGAAACTAACAGTAAGACAATAACACTAGGGGATTTAACACCCCACTGACATTAGTAGACAAGTCATTCAGGCAGAAAATCAATAAGGAAACACTGACCTTAAATGACACAGATCAGATGGACTCTATAAATATATAAACATTCCACCCAAAAGCAGCAGAATACATATTCTTCTCAAGTGCACACTGAATATTCTCCAGGATAGATCACATGGTAGAGCACAAAACAAGTCTCAATAAATTTAAGAAGACTGAAATAATATCAAGCATCTTTTCCAACCACAATGATATGAGATGAGAAATCAACTACAAGAATAAAACTGCAAAAAACACAAACATGTGGAGGTTAAAAACATGCTACCAAACAACCAATGCATCACTGAAAATATCAAAAAGAAAATTTAAAAAAATACCTGGAGACAAGTGAAATGGAAGCACAAATCCAAAATCTATGGGAAGATGGAAAAACAATTATAGGAAGGAAGTTTATAGTGATACAGACCTACATCAGGAAACAAGAAATATCTCAAATACACCATCTCACCTTACACCTAAAGGAACTAGAAAAAGAAGAACAAAAAAACTGAAAGTTATTAGAAGGGAAAAAAGCATAAAGGTTAGAGCAGAAATAAATGAAATAAATAGTATAAAACAATAGAAAGATCAGTGAAACTAAGAGCTGGTTCTTGGAAAAGATTTTTTACAATTGCTAAGGCTTTTGCCAGCCTCATCAAGAAAAAGAGAGAGGGCCCAAATAAATAAAATGAGAAATGAAAGAGAAGTTATAAGTAACATCACAGAAATACAAAGGATCATAAGAGATTACTACAAACAATTATACACTAGTAAAATAGACAACCTAGAAGAAATGGATAAATTCCTAGAAATGTACAATGTCCCAAGATTGAATACAGAAAAATAGAAACAGACTAATTACCAGTAATGAAACTGAATCAGTAATAAAATTTAAAAACCTCCCAACAAACAAAAATCCAGGACAAGATGGCTTCAGATGAATTCTACCAAACATTTAAATAAGAGTTAACACCTATCCTTCTGAAACTCTTCCCAAAAATTGCAGAGGAAGGAATGCTTCCAAACTCATTCCACAAGGCCAGCATCACCCTGATACCAAAACTGGACAAACACTGCAAAACAAAAACAAAAACACCCCACAGGCCAAATCACTAATGAACATAGATGCAAAAATCTGCAATAAAATATTAGCAAACTGATTCAACAATACACTAAAGGCTCATACACCATGATTCAGTGGGATTTATCCCTTGGATGCAAGGATGTTTCAATATCCATAAATGAATCAATGTGATACACCACATTAACAAATTGAAAAATAAAAACCATATAATCATCTCAATAGATGCAGAAAGACCTTTTGACAAAATTCAACATCCATTTATGATAAAAAAAAAAAAAAACTCTCCAAAAGTGGGCATGAAGGGAACATATCTCAACATAATAAAGGCCATATGTGATAAACCCACAGCTAACATCATAACCAATGGTGAAAAGCTGAAACAATTTCCTCTAAGATCAAGAACAAGACAAGGATGCCAACTCTCACTACTTTTATTCAACACAGTATTGGAAGTCCTAGCCACAGCAATCAGATAAGAAAAAGATATAAAAAAAATCAAAATTGGAAAGGAAGAAGTAAAACTGTCACTGTTTGCAAATAATGTGACACTATACATAGAAAATCCTAAAGACACCACCAAAAAACTATTAGAATAAAAGTAGTCAGTAAAGTTGCAGGATACAAAATTAATATACATAAATCTGTTGTGTTTCTATACACTAACAATGAACTACCAAAAAGAGAAATTAAGAAAATAATCCCATTTTACAATTCCATCAAAAAGAATAAAACACCTAGGAATAAATCTAACCAAGAAGGTAAAAGAACTGTACTCAAAAAAACTGTGAGACATTGATGAAAGAAACTGAAGATGACACAAACAAAAGAAAAGATATACCATGCTCACAGACTGGAAGAATTAATATTGTTAAAATGTCCATACTATCTAAGGTAATATGCACATTCAATACAATCCCTATCAAAAATCTAATGACATTTTTCATAGAACTAGAACATATAATTCTAAAATTTGTGTGGAAACACAAAAGACCTCAAATATCCATAAAAGTCTTGAGAAAGAAGAACAAACTGGGAGGTATCACACTCTCCAATTTCAAACTATACTATGAAGTTATAGTAAACACATTAAAAATATAGTATGTATTTTACATACTGTAAAAATACAGTAATACAGTAAAAAACAGTATGCCATTGGCACAAAAACTGACACATAGATCAATGGAACAGAATAGAGACCCCAAAAATAAACCCACACTTATGTGGTCAATTAATCTAAGACAAAGGAGACAAGAATATTCAATGGAGAAAGGACAGCCCCTTTAATAAATGATAATGGGAAAACTGGACAGCTACATGCAAAAGAATCATACTGGACTACTTTCTCACACCACATACAAAAATAAACTCAAAATGGATTAAAGACTTAAATGAAAGATCTGAAACTATAAAACTCCTAGAAGAAAACATAGGGAGTACACTCTTTGACATCAGTCACAGCAATATTTTTTTGGATCTGTCTCCTCAGGCAAGGAAAACAAAAGCATAAATAAACAGGACCACATCAAACTAAAAGCTTTTGTACGGCAAAGGAAACTATCAACAAAACAAAAAGGCAGTCTACTGAGTGGGAGAAGATATTTGCAAATGATACTTTTGATAAGGAGTTAACATCCAAAATATACAAAGAACTCATACAACTCAAAAAGACCAAACAACTAGATTAAAAAATGGGCAGAGAACCTGAATACATGGACACTTCTTCAAAGAAATACAGATGGCCAACAGACACATAAAAAGATGGTCAACATCACTAATCACCAAGGAAATGCAAATCAAAACCACAATGAGATATCACCTCACATCTATCAGAGTGGCTACTATCAAAAACAAAAATAAAAAAGTAATAAATGTTGGCAAAGATGTGGAGAAAAGTGCACCACCATCACCAACCTTGTGCACTATTGGTGGGAATATAAATTGGTACAACCATTATGGAAAACTGTATAGTGGTGCCTCAAAAAATTAAAAATAGAACTACCATAGGATCCAACAATTCCACTTCTGGGTATTTTTCCAAAGAAAACGAAGACCCTAATTTGAAAAGATATGTGCACCCTAACATTCATAGTAATATTATTTACAATAGCCAAGATATGGAAGCAACCTAAGTGTCAATTGATAGATGAATGGATAATGAAGGTGTGGTTTATATATACAATGGAATACTACTCAGCCTTAAAAAAAATTTTTGCCATTTGCAACAACATGGATGGACTTGGAGTCAAATAAGTCAGACATAGAAAGATATACACTGCATGAGTTCACTTATATGTAGAATCTAGAAACCAAAACAAATGAATAAACAAAACAGACTCATAGATACAGAAAACAAACAGGTGGTTGCCAGAGCACAGGAGAATGGGTGGATAGGTGAAAAAGGTGAGGGTGATTAGAGGGTACAAACTTCCAGTTATAAAATAAATGAGTCATAGGGATGAAATGAACAGCTCAGGAAACATAGTCAATAATATTGTAATATCTTTGTATGGTGACAAATGGTAATTGGACTTATGATTATTTTGTAATGTATGGAAATAACAAATCACTATGTTGTACATCTGGAATTAACATAGTAAATTACAGGTCAATAAAGAAGGAGAGAAGGGGGCATGAGAATGAGAGAGAGGGTGAGGGAGAGGGGGTGAGGGGGAGAGGGAGAAAGAGAAAAAGAAAGATAGAAAGATGCACTCACTGTGAAAGATAAGTGAGAAAAGGAGACCCTTCTACAGATCTCTTACCTCACACACATCTGAGGGTTATCTTGTCTCAAAGTAGAAAAGTTAACTCCCTGCACGTCAGAAATGAAGTTCATATCAGCTATTTTCCTTGACATCAGCAGTATGGTGTCTTCTGAAAATATTCCACAAGGTTGAATGGTCAGGCTAACCAAGAGGGATCCAAGAGATGACTTTTTACTCCAAAAGGGCAAACTCTGGATAGTGACTTTTTTCTTTCCCATACTAAGGCTCCAGGTTGCACTGGACTTTCTGTGGAATAGGTTTTGATTGAAAAAGGTATTTGCCAGGGACTTCCCTGATGGTCCAGTGGTTAAGACTCTGCATTCCCAATGCAAGGTATGCAGGTTTGATCCCTGGTCAGGGAACTAAGATCCCACATGTCATGCAGTGTGGCTAAAAATAATAATAATAATAATATAATAAAATAAATTAAAAGATACTTGCCAGACTTAACTCCAACTAGCTTATGTCTATTTCCACCACCAAATCCACCAACAAAAGACCGTGATTTGTCTCTTTGAGGATATTCAGAACATGTGACACAGATTTTTAAAGTAATTCAAAACAGAATAGAGTCCAAAGGTATTTTGAGGTGTGACAATATTCTTTGGAACTGGCTCCCAGAAGTAAGTGAAAGAATGGCAAATACCCATTTGGACTCAGAACTTCTGGTCTGTCTATTAATATGAAATTTCATTACTTTGTAGTCATTTCTTATAAATAACAATGCTCTGGTCTATAAAAATTCATTTTTGAAAGATTCATAACAACTATATTGATCATTTAAGATGATTTTGGCCCTAAGCAACACAAAATTCAACACAACTGGTTTAAAAAATAAAGGGGAGGAGACAGTTCAAGATGGCAGAGTAGAAGGAAGTGCACTCACTCTCTCTTGGAAAAGCACCAGAATTACAACTAACTGCTGAACAATCAACAGAAGGACACTGGAACTCACCAAAAATGACACCCCACATCCATAGACAGGAGAAGCTGCGAAGAGATGGTAGGAGGGGTGCAATCATGATAAAATCAAATCCCATAACCACTGGGTGGGTGACTCACAAACTGGAGAACAGTTATACCACAGAAGTCCACCCACTGGAGTGAAGATTCTGAGCCCCACATCAGGCTTCCCAACCTGGGGGTCTGGCAACAGGAGGAGGAATCCCCAGAGAATCAGACTTTGAAGGCCAGTGGGATTTGATTGCAGGACTTCCACAGGACTGGAGGAAACAGAGACTCCACTCTTGGAGGGTATACAAAAGTAGTGTGCACACCAGGACCCAGGGAGAAGGAGCAGTGACCCCATAGGAGACTGAACCAGACCAACCTGCTGGTGATTTAGGATTGCCTGTAGAGGTGGGGGGGGGGCAGCTGTGGCTCAGTGTGGGGACAGGGACACTGGTGACAGGGGTTCTGGGAAGTGCTCATTAGTGTGGACCCTCCCAGAGTCCACCATTAGCCCTGCCAAAGAGCCTGTAAACTCCAGTGCTGGGTTGCCTCAGGCCAAACAACCAACAGGTGGGAATGCAGCCCCACCCTTTGGCAGACAAGTGGATTAAAGTTTTACTGAGCTCCACTCACCAAAGCAACACCCAGCCATACTCACCACCAGTCCTTCCCATAAGGAAGTGCATACAAGACTTAGATAGCTTCCTCCACAAGAGGGCAGAAAGCAGGATCAAGCAGTATCAGCAGTATTTCATTCTGTGGAACTGAAAACCACAGCCACAGAAAGATAGAGAAAACGAAAAGGCAGAGGACTTTGTACCAGATGAAGGGACAAGATAAAACCCCAGAGAAACAACTAAATGAAGAGGAGATAGGTACCCTTACAGAAAAAGAATTCAGAATAATGATGGTGAAGATGATCCAGGACTTTGAAAAAAGACTGGATGCTAATATCAAAAAATTTACCAAAGACCTAGAAGAATTAAAGAACAAACAAACAGAGATATGCAACACAATCACTGAAATGAAAAATACACTAGAAGGAACCAATAGCAGATTAACTGAGGCAGAAGGGTGAATAAGTGACCTGGAAGACAGGATGGTGATAATCACTAAGGCGGAAAACAATGAAGAAAAAGGAATGAAAAGAACTGAAGACAGAGACCTCTGGAACAATGTTAAATGCACCAACATTCACATTATAGGAGTTCCAGAAGGAGAAGAGAGAGAGAAAGGACCTGAGCAAATATTGGAAGGGATTATAGTTGAAAACTTCCCTAACATGGGAAAGGAAATAGCTACCCAAGTCCAGGAAGCACAGAGTCCCAGCCAGGAGAAACCCAAGGAGAAACACGCCAAGACATATAGTAGTCAAGCTGACAAAAATTAAAGACAGAGAAAAGTTATTAAAAGCAACAAGGGAAAAATGACAAATAACATACAAGGGAACTCCCATAAGGGTAACAGCTGATTTCTCAGCAGAAACTCTGCAAGCCAGAAGGGAGTGGCACAATATATTTCAAGTGATGAAAGAGAAGAACCTACAACCAAGAATACTCCACCCAGCAAGGATCTCATTCAGATTCAATGGAGAAATCAAAAGCTTTACAGACAAGCAACAGCTAAGAGAATTCAGCACCACCAAATCAGCCCTACAACAAATGCTAAAGGAACTTCTCTAAGCAGGAAACATAAGAGAAGAAAAGGACCTACAAAAACAAAAACAAAACAATTAAGAAAATGGTAATAGGAACATACATATCGATAATTACCTTGAATGTAAATGGACTAAATGCACCAACCAAAAGACACAGACTGGCTGAATGGATACAAAAACAAGACCCATATATATGCTGTCTACAAGAGATCCATTTCAGAGGGACACATACAGACTGAAAGCGAGGGGATGGAAAAAGATATTCTATGCAAATAGAAATTGAAAGAAAGCTGGAGTAGTGATACTCATATCAGATAAAATAGACTTTAAAATAACAACTGTTGCAAGAGACAAGAAAAGACACTAGATAATGATCAAGGGATCCATCCAAGAAGAGGAGATAACAGTTAAAAGTATATATGCACCCAATATAGGAGCACCTCAATATATAAGGCAAATGCTAACAACTAAAAAAGAGGAAATCAACAGTAACACAATCATAGTGGGGGACTTTAACACCCCACTTACACCAATGGATAGATCATCCAGATAGAAAATTAATAAGGAAATACAAGCTTTAAATGACACAATAAACCAGCTAGATTTAATAGATATCTATATGACATTACATCCAAAAACAACAGATTACACTTTCTTCTCCAGTGCACATGGAACATTCTCCAGGATAGATCACATTTTGGGTCACAAATCAAGTCTTGGTAAATTTAAGAAAATTGAAATCCTATCAAGCACCTTATCTGACCACAACACCATGAGACTAAATATCATCTACATGAAAAAAACTGTAAAAAACACAAACACATGGAGGCTAAACAATATGCTACTAAATAATCAAGAGATCACTGAAGAAATCAAAGAGGAAATAAAAAAATACCTAGAGACAAATAACAATGAAAACACAATGATCCAAAACCTATGGGATGCTGCAAAGGCAGTTCTAAGAGGGAAGTTTATAGCAATACAATCTTACCTCAAGAAACAAGAAAAATTCCAAATAAACAATCTAACCTTACACCTAAAGAAACTAGAGAAAGAAGGGCAAACAAAACCCAAAGTTAGTAGATGGAGAGAAATCATAAAGATTAGAGCAGAAATAAATGAAATAGAAATAAAGAAAACAATAGCAAAAATCAATAAAACTAAAAGCTGCTTCTTTGAGAAGATAAACAAAATTGATAAACCTTTAGCAAGACTCATCAAGAAAAAGAAAGAGGACTCAAATCAATAAAATTAGAAATGAAACAGGAGAAGTTACAATGAACACCGCAGGAATAAAAAGCACCAAAAGAGACTACTACAAGCAACTATATGTCAATAAAATGGACAACCTGGAAGAAATGGACAGATTCTTAGAAAGGTATAACCTTCCAAGACTGAATCAGGAAGACATAGAAAATATGAACAAGCAAATCAGCAGTAATGAAATTGAAACTGTGATTAAAAATCTTCCACCAAACAAAAGTCCAGGACCAGATGGCTTCACAGGTGAATTCTATCAAATATTTAGAGAAGCACTAACACCCATCCTTCTCAAACTCTTCCAAAAAATTTCAGAGGAAGGAACACTCCCAAACTCATTCTATGAGGCAACCATCACCCTGATACCAAAACCAGACAAAGATACTACAAAAAAAGAAAATTACAGACCAATATCACTGATGAATTTAGGTGCAAAAATCCTCAACAAAATACTAGCCAACAGAATTCAACAACACATTCAAAGGATCATACACCATGATCAAGTGGGGTTTATCCCTGGAATGCAAGGAGTCTTCAATATATGCAAATCAGTCAATGTGATACACCATATTAACAAACTGAAGGATAAAAACCACATGATCATCTCAATAGATGCAGAAAAAGCTTTTGACAAAATTCAACACCCATTTATGATAAAAACTCTCCAGAAGGTGGGCATAGAGGGAACCTACCTCAACATAATAAAGGCCATATATGACAAACACACAGCAAACATCATTCTCAATGGTGAAAAACTGAAAGCATTCCCTCTAAGATCAGGAACAAGACAAGATGTCCACTCTCGCCACTACTATTCAGCATAGTTTTGGAAGTCCTTGCCACAGCAATCAGAGAAGAAAAAGAAATCAAAGGAATCCAAATTGGAAAAGAAGAAGTAAAACTGTCACTGTTCGCAGATGACATGATATCATACATAGAAAATCCTAAAGATGCTACCAGAAAAGTACTTGAGCTAATCAAAGAATTTGGTAAAGTTGCAGGATACAAAATTAACACACAGAAATCTCTTGCATTTCTACACACTAGCAGTGAAAGATCAGAAAGAGAAATTAAGGAAACAATCCCATTCACCATTGCAACAAAAAGAATAAAATACCTAGGAATAAACCTAAATAAGGAGGTAAAAGACCTGTATTCAGAAAACTATAAGATACTAATGAAAGCAATCAAAGATGACACAAACAGATGGAGAGATATACCATATTCTTGGATCAGAAGAATCAACATTATGAAAATGACTATACTACCCAATGCAGTGCAAATTCAATGCAGTCCCTATCAAATTACCAATGGCATTTTTTACAGAACTAGAACAAAAATCCTAAAATTTGTATGGAGACACAAAAGACCCTGAATAGCCAAAGCAATCTTGAGGAAAAAAAACTGGAGCTGAAGGAATCAGACTCCCTGACTTCAGACTATACCACAAAACTACAGTAATCAAGAAAATATGGTATTGGCACAAACACAGAAATATAGATCAATGGAAGAGGATAGAAAGCCCAGAGATAAACTATGGTCAACTAATCTATGACAAAGGAGCCAGGGATATACAGTGGAGTAAAGGCAGCCTCTTCAATAAGTTGTGCTGGGAAAACTGGACAGCTACATGGAAAAGAATGAAATTAGAACACTCCCTAACACCATACACAAAAATAAACTCAAAATGGATCAAAGACCTAAATGTAAGGCTATAAACTCCTAGAGGAAAACATAGGAAGAACCCTCTTCAACATAAATCACAGCAAGATCTTTCTTGACCCACCTCCTAGAGTAATGGAAATAAAAACAAAAATAAATAAGTGGGACCTAATGAAACTTAAAAATTTCTGCACAGCAAAGGAAATTATAAGCAAGACGAAAAGACAACCCTCAGAATGGGAGAAAATATTTGCAAACGAATCAACAGACAAAGGATTAATCTCCAAAATATATAAACAGTTCATGTAGCTCACTATCAAAAAAACAAAACAACCCAATCAAAAAATGGGCAGAAGACCTGAGTAGGCATTTCTCCAAAGAAGACATATATGGATGGCCAAGAGGCACATGAAAAGCTGCTCAACATCACTAATTATTAGAGAAATGCAAATCAAAACTACAATGAGGTATCACCTCACACCAGTTAGAATGGGCATCATCAGAAAGTCTACAAACAATAAATGCTGGAGAGGGTGTGGAGAAAAGGGAACACTCTTGCACTGTTGGTGGGAATGTAAATTGATACAGCCACTATGGAGAACAATATGGAGGTTCCTTGCAAAACTAAAAATAGAGTTACCATATGACCCAGAAATTCCACTCCTGGGTATATACCCAGAGAAAACCATAATTCAAAAAGACACATGCACCCCAATGTTCATTGCAGCACTGTTTACAATAGCCAGGACATGGAAACAAACTAAATGTCCATCAACAGATGAATGGATAAAGAAGATGTGGTACATATATACAATGGAATATTACTCAGCTGTAAAAAGGAACGAAATCAGGACATTTGTAGAGACATGGATGGACCTAGAGACTGTCATACAGAGTGAAGTTGGTCAGAAAGAGAAAAACAAATATCGTATAGTAATGCATATATGCGGAATATAGAAAAATGGTACAAATCAGCCAGTTTGCAAGGCAGAAACAGAGACACAGATGTAGAGAACAAACATATGGACACCAAGTGGGGAAAACGGGATGGGGGGAGGGGAGGTTGGGGGTTTGGGGTGGGATGAATTGGGAGATTGGGATTGCCATATATACATTACTAACAAGAAAAAAAATATCAAATTGTACACTTTAAATATATGCAGTTGATTGTATGTCAATTGTATCTCAATAAACGTTCTAAAAAAATAAGTTAATAAAGGGGATTTCTTTTTGGCCCACTGCCTCTTTTGACTTCCCCCTATTCTGGGTCCTCTCAGTCTTTCCTACCTCCATCACATCCAATACCCAACAGCTTCTCTTCTTGCCTCCAGTTGCTCTGAACGAGCTGTCATGATTTCATCTAAGACCATCTCTCCACATGTGCACAGGATCCTCTCAACACACCAATGATCCCCTCTCAACTACTTCCTACTTTAGCAAGCCAACACAGTCTAATTTTTCTTGATGTCAAAAATCAAAACAAAACTTCTTGACTTAATAACCCCTTCCAGCTTCAATCACATTTTTCTTCCTGCTATGATGGTAAAAATTCCCTGATAGATTTCTCCATTCTCCTGGACTTCAATTCCTCACTTCATTTCAGTGAGTTCTGACTCCACTACTTGACCAACACAATTATTCTAGGTTTACCAATGACCTTCCTATTGCTAAATCCAGCAGTTTTTCATGTTCATCTTAATCTATCAGCAGCATTTGATACAGTTGACTGACTACCATGCGTTTTTCGGAAATCATTTCGTCACCTGGATTTCAAGATAACATTCTCTTGGTTTTTCTCTTCCTTTGTTGTCCAATCTTTCCTGATCTGCTTTGCTAATTCTTCCTCATCATGCTGATCTTTAAAGCCTGGAGTACACCTGGGTATGGTTCTGGGCCTGTTCCTCTTCTACAGGTATATTCATATCTTGGTTGATTTTACCCACACCCATAACTTTATACACCAGCTCTATCCTTTCAAATGTTGAATGCTTTCTCTCCAGAACTCTAGGTGCATATCTAACTTGCTAGTGAACATCTCCACTTGGATGTCTAATGGACACCTGCAGCGTAATGTGTCCAAACCAAAACTACAGACAGTTCTGTTTCCAGGATTGCTCAGAAAGCTCCTGTGAGACAGACTCCTGCAGATAACAACTGTGAACGCTTAAAAACTACCAATTACCTGAAGGCCCTGGAGAGTGAACAAAAGCAAGCAACTTCTGGAGAGTAATCAACACTTGGGAGAAGCAAATGCATGGGGTGTGTTTCTTTTCTTTTTCTTTTTTCTTTTTGTAATGGCTTGTAGCCTGAAGCAGGCCACAGGAGAGTCACATAGGGCAGATAAGATGATAGAAAATCTGCAGTCCTTCTGGCCTGAAGAATCAAAGGAGAGAGTTTAAGGCAGCCTTAGCCTTTAGAAAATGAGGGGAGGAATCGAGGAAAAGAGAGACCCAGAGGAGAAGAACCACACATTTTATGTATAAACTCTGTCCAGATCTCTAGCCAATTCCTGAAACATAATACATTAGGCAGGCTTAAGAGGCCCAGATAAGAATAAAAGAACTGAACTGAGATTTGAACTGTGGCCCAAGAGAGTTTATAGTTTGATACAATCAAGTTGATTGCCTGCTAAAGCAAACAAACAGTGCAGCATTTTGGAGGAGTTGTAGAACAGAATCCAGAGTCTGTACAATTAATCACAATGTCCAGAATATCCCCAAATTACTCAACACATGAAGAAACTGGAAAACGTGACCTATACTCAGAAGACGATCAACAGAAACTGAGATGACCCAGATGTTAGAATTAGCAGATCATAATTTTAAGGTAAGCTGTTATAACCATGAATCATGAGGGGGTCATATGTTTGTAACAATTGAAAGGATAGAAAACCTCAACAGAGAAATGAACTCTATTTTTAAAAGACTAAATGGAAATTCTAGAACTGAAAAAGATAATATTTGAAATAAAATTCACTGGCTAGGCTTAACAACAGAATGGAGAAAACAGTGTAAAGAGTCAGTGACCTTGAAGTTAGATCAGTAGAAAGCATCCAATCTGAAGAACAAAGAGAAAAAAAGATTGAAAAAAAAAAAAATGAACAGAGCCTCAGAAGCCTAAGAAACAATATTAAAATGTTTAACATATGTAAGTGGAATCCCAGAAGGAAAGGGAAGAGACTACTGGACAGAAAAAAAAAATTAAGAAATAGCCAAAATTTGCCCCAAATTTGATGAAAGATATACATTTACAGTCAAGAAGCCCAGTATAGCCAAGCAAGGTAAATACAAAGAAAATTTCCCCAACGTGTGCTGTAGTTAAACTGCTAAAAACCAAAGATGAAGAGAAAATTTTGAAAGTAGCCAGAGAAAAAAGATACATTACATACATGGTGGAAAAAACAACTCAGTTGACCCTGACTCCTCATCAGAAATAATGGAGGCCAATATCCAATAAGGGGTTATCATCCAAAATATATACAAAATTTGTATGGCTATCAAGGGGTGGGGGGGTGGGGGGATGAATTGGGGGATTGGGATTGACATATATACACTACTATGTATAAAATAGATAACTAATGAGAACCTACTCAGTGCTCTGTGGGGACCTAAATGGGAAGGAAATCCAAAACAGAGGGGATATATGTATATGTGTAGCTGATTCGCTTTGCTGTACAGCAGAAATTAATACAACATTGCAATGCCAACTATACTCTAATAAAAATATATATACATACACAAAACTTTATACAACTTAATAGCAAAAAAATATATAACCCAATTCAAAAATGAGCAAATGACCTGAATAGACATTTTTCCATTTTCCATGTATGGTCAACAGGTACATGAAAAGGTGCTCAACACCACTAATCATCAGGGAAAGAAAGAAAGAGAGAGAGAGAGAAAGAAAGAGAGAAAGAGAGAAAGAGAGAAAGAAAGAAAGAAAGAAAGAAAGAAAGAAAGAAAGAAAGAAAGAAAGAAAGAAAGAAAGGAAGGAAGGAAGGAAGGAAGGAAGGAAGGAAGAAAGAAAGGAAGGAAGGAAGGAAGGAAGGAAGGAAGGAAGGAAGGAAGAAAGAAAGAAAGAAAGAAAGAAAGAAAGAAAGAAAGAAAGAAAGAAAGAAAGAAAGAAAGAAAGAAAGAAAGACAGGAAGGAAGGAAGGAAGGAAGGGAAAGAGAGGGAGGGAGAGAGGAAGGAAGGATGGAAGGAAGGAAGGAAGGAAGGAAGGAAGGAAGGAAGAAAAAGAAAGAAAAACAAGAGGAAAATGCTGATGAGGATGTGGAAAAAAGGGAATCCTGTGCACTGTTGGTGGGGATGTAAACTGGTACGGTCACTACAGTATGGAGGTTCCTCCAGAAATTAAAAATAGAAGTACCATATGATCCAGCAATCCCACTTCTGGATATATATACAAAGGAAACAAAACCATTACCTCAAAGAGATATCTGTACCCCCATGTTCACTGCAGCATTATTTACAATAGCAAAGGTATGGAAACAACATAAATGTCTGTCAAAAGATGAAAGGATAAAGAAAATGGTATATGTGTACAATGGTATATTATTCAGCCTTAAAAAGGAAGGAAATTCTGTTATTTGCAACAATATGGATGAACCTGGAGGGCACTGTGCTACATGAAATAAAGAACGAGAGACAAATACATGATGGTATCACTTACATGTGGAATCTTAAAAAAGTGGTGGGTGGGGGATGTCAAACGCATAGAAACAGAGCAGAAGGGTGGTTACCAAGGGCTATAAGTCAGAGAAACAGGCAGAGGTTGGTAAAAGGGTACAAATCTTCAGGTATAAGGTAAATAAGATCTGGGGATCTAATGCATAACATGGTGACTAAAGTTGATAACGCTGTATTGTGTATTTGGAATTTTCCAAGAGAGGAAAATTTAAATGTTCTCACCCGACCCCCCAAAAAAGGTAAATATGTGAGGTGATGGACATGCTAATCAACTTAAATGAGGGCAATCCCTTCATCATGGATCCTATATCAAATCATTGTGTTGTGTACTTCAGATATCTTACAATTTTATCAGTTATACCTTAATCACACTGAAAAAAAGGTGAGGGGGGGAAACAATGGAGAAACCAGTGGACCAACATCTCTAAAGTACTGAAAGTAAAAACCTTCAACTCAGAATTCTACACCCAGCAAAAATATTCTGCGAAAATGAAGGTAAAATAAAGATATTTCTAGATAAAGAAAAACTAAAAAATGTCACCATTAGATTTTTCACTACAGAAAATGCTTAAGAAAGTTCTCAGGCTGAAGGAAAGTAATATAAGAATGAAATTTAGATTATGAGAAACAAATGAAGACCATGGTAAATAGTAAGAACCAGATAAATACAAAACCAAATTCGTAATTCCCACTTTGCCCCCACCCAAATCTGCTTTTCCCTGTAGGTTCCTTATCTTGGTGATGGAAACTCCATCTTCACAGTTCCCCAGGCAAAACCTTGGCATTATCTCCTTCTCTAACTCCCCAGCAAGCAGTCTTGGCTCTACTTTCAAGTCAATATATATTCAGAATTTGACCACTTTTTTCCACCTCCATTTGCCTTCCAGGTCCAAGGCACTAGTACCTCTTGCCTGGATTACTGCGATGGCCGGCTAATCACTCCCTATTTCTACCCTTGCCACTGTACGCTCAATGGCATAGGACACAGCAGCCAAAGGGACCCTTTGAAAGCCTAGATCAGTTCTCCCACTCTTCTGCTCAACAGTCTCCACTGGCTTCTCATCTCACCAGGGAACAAGAAGTGCCCTTCCCACAGTTTACCAGGGCCCCATGTGACGTGGACCCTGCCACTTCTCTACTCTTCCTCCTCCCTCTCTTGCTCACTCTGATCTGGCCACCTGGCTTCCTTACTGTTCCTCAAACACACCAGCATATTCCTGCCTCAGGGACTTTGCTCCTGCCCCAACATCCTTCTCTGATATTTACAGGACTCACTCCTTCAATTTTCTCCCTAAATGAGACCTAATCAGTGAAATCTCTCCTAACAATCCTCTTTTATTTTTAGTTTTCTTCATAACACTTCTTGCCTTCATAGTCAGTTAAACATTTGTTGAACGAATGCATGCATGACACAGATACCTATAATGCAGGGCTGACAGCTCAGATAAAGGGCTATGAGAGTTCAGAGGAAGGAAACTATTATTTATTGAGCATCCTTCATATTCTAGCACTCTTGCTTATACCATTTAATCTTCATTACTCTCCTATTAAATAAGTTATTGCCACTAATTTATAGAGAGATGCTGAGGCTCAGAGAGGTCATTTGCCAAGGTCACATGCATAGTAAATGATGGTAGCGGAATTCAAACCCAGGTCCTTTTAATTGCATTTATCCATTCATTACATCACACAGCGCCCAAAACCCCATCTGGCTCAGATGAGAGACAGAGAGGAAGTATCTGGAAAGAGTTTCTGGAGGAGGTGGCACCCTGAATTCTGTGAGATAATAGAAAAAATATTTCTCTCTCTCTTCCCGTTCCTGGCACAGAGTCTTAAAACCCTCATCATTCCCTACGTGATAAGAGCACCGGGAGCATCTTTTGTTCGAATATTTGGTCTCTGACACAGAATTCCTAAATCCCTTGGAATTTCCTGGGTGATAGCAGTGTGTTTTGCTGTAATGAGGTGGCTCTTGGTGGGTTCTTGGATGGGGGCTTGTCACTGGAAAGACTAAGCCACAATTAGAAACCTGGAATGTTCAGCCCCACCTCACATTCTCCAGAGACAGAAGAGGGAAAATGGAGCTCATGATTGATCATGATGTGATGAAGCCTCCATAAAAATCCCAAATGTATGGGGTTCAGGGAGCTTCCAGGGTGGTGGCCACGTGGGGAGAAGAGCGTGCGTGGAGAGGGCAGAGGCCCCTCATCCCCTCCCACATACACTGCCTATGCATCTCTTCCATCTGACCCTTCCTGATTATATCCTTTTATAATAAACTGGTAAACAGTAATAAAAAAAAAAGTATTCCTGACGTCTCTGAGCCACTGCAGCAAATTCATCAAACCTCTGATTTATAGCCAGTCAGCAGTACAGGTGACAACCTGGATTTGCAATTGACATCTGAAGCGTGTGTGTGTGTGTGGGGGGGGCACTCTTGTGGGACTAAGCCCTTAACGTGTGACATCAGATGCTATCTCCAGGTAGACAGTGTCAAAATGGGATGAAATTCCACATCAAATTGTAGAACACACAGTTGGTGTCACCGAATTGCTTGGTGTTGGGAGGTGCGGGGTGAACCCCACACAGCCGGTGTCAGGAGTGCTGCGAGTGTGATAGACGTGTGAGAGCAAAGAAGACGCACAGGGGAAGTGGCTTTTCCTAACACAGTTCCCAAGGGACAAGACTAGGAGGTTAGCAACACTCACGCTATCAGGGGGGTGGGATGGAAGATGAAGTTGCTAAACGGAGAGGCACATCCTACGTGCGAGGAGAGGTGATAGCAAGAGCAACCTTTGCTACTTCTGCCTGAACTTTCCAGCAATTAGAGCTGTCCCCAAATGGAGCCAATGACCTAGGGAGGCAATAAGGAGGATATCGCTAATGATTGCTTATCTGTACAGCGCGCTTCAGGGTTTACAAGTACTTTCACATACACAACCTCGCTGATCCTGTGACAGTTCTGTAACGTAGGAGAGGGCAAGTATTCTTTCCCCATTTTATATCTGAGAAAGCTGAGGCTCAGTGATTAGGCTCAACGCCGGTCCTTTCACTTCAGGTTCAAAGCTCGTCTGTGGTAGTGAGAGCTCCATTCTTTAAGTGCTGGGTGGGAGCCGCAGGGCTCCACGTCAGATTGTCATAGAGGGGGTTGTGTGAACAACAGTAAAAGATCGTGATGGGCTCTGTGGACTTTATGATCCTGGTTCAATCTTTTTCATTAATTTCTTATGGTAGTAAAATATACCTAACATAAAATTTACCATTTTAATATTTGTTTATTTATTTATTGGCTGCGTTGGGTGTTCGTTGCTGCGCACAGGCTTTCTCTAGTTGTGGCGAGCGGGGGCTACTCTTCGTTGCAGTGCGCAGGCTTCTCAATGCAGTGGCTTCTCTTGTTGCAGAGCACAGGCTCTAGGCACGTGGGCTTCAGTAGTTGCAGCACGCGGGCTCAGTAGCTGTGGCTCACAGGCTTAGTTGCTCTGCGGCATGTGGGATCTTCCCAGACCAGGGATGGAACCCAAGTCCCCTGAATTGGCAGGCGGATTCTTAACCACTGCACCACCAGGGAAGTCCGTTTTAATAATTTCTGTGTACAGTTCAGTGGCATTAAGTACATTCACAAGGTCGTGCACCTATCACCACCATCCATCTCCAGAACTTTTTCATCATCCCAAACTGAAGCTCTGTCACCATTAAACACTTGCTCCCCCTCCCCCTACCCAGCCCCTGGCAACCACCATTCTACTTCCTGTCTATCTGGAAAGGCTGGCAGCTCCAAGAGCAGAATATACCAGCATCCTTTCTCCTTATCCCAGGGAGGCTCTCCCCATGCACATGCGGTTATTTGCACAGGGATCTACATATTTGGGATCGGATCCCATTGTGAGCACAATGGAAGTTTCTAGTCTTCTAGAAGACAGTATTGTGTCAGGGCCAGGCACCAGAACTTCTTTCCTTGAAGAATAGGAATGGCAAAATGCTCCAGGTCCTCCCCTTCCCCCAAACCAAGAAATGTAGCTTGGCTGCCTGAGTTGCCTGGGAAGAGGGAGAGAGAAAGAGAGATGGCCGAAGGGGAACAGCCTCCACTTCTACCTTGTTCCCTCACAGTCTCCCAAGATGCCCCTGTGCCTCTCAGTCACTGCCAACTAGAAGCCAGCCAAAGCAGGGTGGTGTGGCCACCTGTTGGGGACCTGGAGTGGTGCAGCCTTAGGGCCCAGAGAGGCCCCATCCTTTCCAGCTGGACCTGCTGCAAGCACCAGGCAGCAACACCCCTGCTCCACCCCCACCACTGGGCAATGAAAGCCTTGCAGGCTGAAACTGCTTCAGGAAGAGCTAGATAAAAGCCCAAATGAAAACCCAAACTGAAACAAAAGCAGCCCCTATATCCAGACAGAACTTTACTCAGCATTAAGAAGAAATGAGCTATTGAAGCCCACACGCCTAGAGCCTGTGCTCCGCAACAAGAGAAGCCACCGCAATGAGGAGCCCGTGCACCACAACGAAGAGTAGCCCCTGCTCGCCACAGCTAGAGAAAGCCCGTGTGAAGCGACGAAGACCCAATGCAGCCAATAAATAAATAAATAAATTTTAAAAAAGAAAAAGAAGAAGAAATGAGCTATCAAGCCATGAAAAGACATGGAGAAAATTTAAAAGTTACTAAGCGAAAGAAGCAATCTCAAAAGGCTACATACTGTACAATTCCAGCCCTATGACATCCTGGAACAGGCAAAGTCATGGAGATAGTAAAAGGATCCGTGGTTGCCAGGGGTTAGGAAGGAGGGATGAATAGGGAGAGCACAGGGTATTTTTAGGGCAGTGAAACTACTGTGTCTAATATTATCATGGTGGATACAGGGGTCAAAACCCGTTGAGTGTACAACACTGATAGTAAACCCTAAGGTAAACTGTGGCCTCCGGGTGATAATGACACGTCAGTGTATGTTCATGGGCTGTAACAGACGTACCACGCTGGTGGGGTTGTGGACGGTGGGGAGGCTGTGCTTGTGTGGGGTGGGGCTACATGTGGCATCGTGGGTATATGGGAGCTCTCTGTACTCGCTGCTCAGTTTTGCTGTAAAACTCAAACTCCTCTAAAACATTAAGTCTATTAAGAAAACAAAAGCATCCCCAGGCACCCTGAGCTCTGGGTAACAGAGAAGGCCACCTTGCTCCTCACGCCACAGTCACTCATCTTTAGGCTCAGAGAGACTTGCTTGCCCTCAAGAAGGCTCACAGCCCCATTCTTCTCTTCTGATGCCACTTCTTTTTCCCAGGGAGCAGGGGTGGAGAGGCATGCCTTTGCCTTTTAAGTGTGTGTGTGTGTGTGTGGGGTGGGGGGGGATCGCTGGAGTCCTTCAAGGCCTCTACTTGATTCCTCAGCTTAAATGTGAACCTTCACAAGTCACCCCTGACCTCCCTAACCCCTAGTCACTCCCCCTGCCTCCCTACCTGGAGGCCTAGTTTTCTGCCCAGTGCTCATCACCACCTCAAATTCGCTTGCTTGCTTTCATATGCCAGAGCTAAGACAGAGCCTTTTCCCTGGTGTCCAGTGGGCGGCACAGAGTAGGAGCTCAACAGGTGTTTGTTGACTGAATGAATAATTGTGCAAAGAGCTGCCTGAGAGCAAGGCAGTTAAACTTTTCTGGACCCCAGTTTCCTCATCTGTAAAATGGGCAATTAGACGTAATGATTGTGCTCTCTTCTTGCCACAACATTCTGAGTGTTTCAGCAAGTATCAGAATGACCTGTTTTTCCACTCAAGGGCTTCTGCCAGGCCATCAGGTGACTGCGAGGTACTTAGAAGAGAATTCCTAGCAGCCTGATTGATGTTGTCTGACGTCTCGGCCTAGGTCTGCGGGTGCAGGAGAGAGGTCAGAGTGTGAGCTGAGTAGATTGGGGTGTGGGGGCAGCGGGGGCTCCCCCCCTAGAGTGTAAGCTTTAGGATGGTGGGGGCTCATATCTGTTTGTATAGTCCATATGCCTAGAACAGTTCCCGGCACACAGTAGCCTCATTAGACAGTGACCGCATGAGTAAAGGAGAGGCCCTCAGCACGTGTTTCCAGTCTTGGGTGAGCGTTCTGTTTGGATTGACAGTGGTATGAAAACAGCAATAATCACCCTTCTCATTGGCGGAGCCCTCTGCAACGTGTCTGCACGTGCACCATGCGTTGGAGCCTCATGACAACCCCAGGAGATAAGGACCATCAAGTGTTATTACCCCCAGTTTACAGGTGAGATAACTAAGGGTCAAAGAGTTTAACTTGCCTGAGGCCACATAGCTGGTACATGGCAGAGTCTGGTCTCAAACCCAGAATTTTTTGCTCCAGACCCAATGCTTGTGTGTTGCTGATTGTGCAGAGCCCTGCGTGTGGCAGGAGAAGGAAGCCTACGGTTAGAGCCAGGGCCCCTAGGAAAGAAAAGGCAGAGCTGGTGCTGGCTGGGCCAGCTGGCTGGGGGAGGGGGGGGAGGGGAGGGGGGATGAGGGGAAGGGGGAGTGAGGAGCAGGAGGACAGCAGACAGAGCCGGAAGCTCCCTCCACTCCAACAGTGGCCAGGACCCCTGCGGGAGAGGCTGGAGAGGCCCCCGGCCTCACGTCGGCGCTCTTCCCCTCAGGCCCAGACGTGCACGGCTGCAAACAGGTCCTTCACGGGGCACAGATGCCAAGGATGTGGGCAAACTGGTTTGAGGAACACAAAAACCAACTCAACGCTTTCTTCCCTTTCCCACACAAGGCACCAGACCTGCCCCGTCATCCCTATGCCAAGGAACTCTCCAGAATGGCGTTTGCCCAGCCCCCAAATCTGGCCAGAGGTCGCCAAAGTCACTTATATGTCTCTTCAGATCACACACACACACAGAGCGCCACGTCTGAGCCCTGCCCCTGGGAGTCCCCAGGCTGAGCCCTGTTGGACCCTCCCCCCACCTCCGCCTATGGAAATCCTTTGTTCTCATCCTGCTTCCTGGTCCTAAGCCACCTTCCCTCTCCTGCTCTCCCCAGCCTGCTTTGGTCCTTCTGCCCTGGCTCTGGCTGGTGGGCTTTCCGGGTGGCTCCCTGAGGGTAAGACGCAGTCCCTGTGCTGGGCCCCACCTGGTGCAGGGGTCGCAGAGGCTGGCCCCCTTCCATCAGCCCACATCAGGGAGCCGGGAGCCAGCAGTCATCACAGCTCCCTGAGGCCTTGCCCCAGCAGCCCTGAGGCAGTGATGAGGAGATGGAGGGGGTGGTGCTGGGCCGGGGACAGGGGGCGGCCCACACACGGGCCTGCGTTTGGCACGGAGGGCACCAAGTGTGCCCAGCAGAGGGGAGGTCATCACGAACACAGGCGCAAAGGGGAACCCGCGGGGAGACGGAGGACCCACCTGAAAACCAGCGGGAAGAGGCACCGAGGCAGAAAGTCCTCCTCTTGCTGGAGGGGCGGTTTTCTTTACAGACGTCCCAGCAAGACCCAAAATGGCAGGAGGGGGCCGTCTTGGTTACTCACGGGCCAGTGTCTGGGTCTGCTCTGTCAGCCCCACGACCCACCCTCGTGCTGTGTGCCAGGCTCCAAAACCAAAGTCCCGCTTCCTGCTTCACAAGGAGCTTTGGATGCAGCTTTGCGGCTGCCCAGCTGGAACTGGGCCCCCAGAGCTAGACCAGACAGGTGATGACCACCACCACGTGCAGCTGGTACTTGCTTACCCACCACACATCCCTTGATCGTCCCTCTCCCAGGCCGCATGCTAGTGGGGTTTTCATTTCCTTAATGGGACTCCCCCCCGAGAGATGGTTCTGGTGGCCACAACAAGGAGGGGGTTCTTCTGACCTGGGTGGGGTGATCAGATGCCCCGACTTGCCCTGGACAGTCTCTTCTTATGTCTGTTGTCCCAGCCTCATTATCCACAGAGCCCCCTCTCACTCTCAGAGGTGTCCTGGTTTGGAAGATACATGGTAGGTTTGGGGGGGGACTGTCCAGGCGACTGGCTCAGGGGAGCTGTTGTGCAACTGGGCCGAGAGAGGCAGACACTAGAGGGCGCCAGTTAGCTGTACTTGGCCGGCAACGTCTCCAGGCTGGGGACCGACTGGCAGCCAGGGGACGAGGCTATCTGAGAGTCACAGGCAGAGGCAGGCAGGTGGGGGCGAGTGCCCAGCAGAGCCTGGTTGAGCCCTTTCCTGGCCTACACCCAGCCTGGCCCACCTCCCCTCACCTCCCCAGCCAGCCAGCAGAGTTCCTGTGAGGGGAGAGGGGTCCTGCCACCGCCTCCCCCTCCTCCCTTTCAGCCCGGCCCGGCCCCTGCCTGCCTGCCTCTCTACCCCAGCTGGGTGTGGCATGGCCCACCCTGGATGGAGACCTCAGGTCACTGAGCCTGTTCTCCTGATGCTTTGTGGCTGGCCCTCAGATGGCCACTCTAGAAAAATGGCCAGGCCAGGTCCAAGGAAACCCCACAGCACTGCAGGGGTGAAGGTGGGGGTGGGGGCAGGAGATAGGAGGTAGAAGGGACCCACTTTCTCTTCCTTAACCCACCTTCCCCAGCCGTGTGGACTCAGGCGCAACACTTGGGTCTGGGCATCCTCTCCTGTGGAGAGCCCAGAGGGCTTGTTACCCACAGAGAACCGCTCACCATCCTGACCTGGCCACTGCCCCATTCACCCCACAACTGGACACAGGATTGGCCTCCAGGGAGGTAAATTATCTGTTCCCATTCTGTTCCCCAACCCCCAGCCCCCATGACGCCTCTCCAGCAGATGAACCTGACATTACTGGGGCACCGTGCAGGAAAGAGCAGCCCGCACAAAAGCAGGGTTGAGGACTATTAAAACCACATGCTTTGGTGGCCAGCAGACTTGGGCCAGGGTTGCAGCTCTGATATTGGTAGCTTGTGACATTGGGCACGTTATTTAACTTCTCTAAGCCTCAGGTGACTCACCTACAAAAGGTTATGAGTGTCTATTTCGCAAGGGTGGTGGGCGGATTAAAAGCAGTAAGAACACAGAGCACCTAGCTCAGTGCCTGGTACCCGAGCAAGCAGAGCCCACGGTGGGGGAGTCTCTGAGCAGCGCCAGCAGCGCCCTTCAACCCCAGCCCAGCTTTTCTCTCTGCAGCAGGAGTCCTTGTCTGCAAGAGCGGAACAAAGATGGGCCATAAAACATGTTATGGTACACATGGTACATGCAGGTGAATTTTCTATGTGACAGTGACATCATGGCAGCCTTAGTGCCAACAGCCTCAACCTTTTAAAGAATCATTCATCCATTCGTTCATTTGTTCATTCATGCATTAGTCCCTGATTACAACTGTTGTCCTGACACAATGATTAATAGCCTCCTTTCACTCTTGAAGTGTCCCAGTTTGGATGATAAATTACATGGTCACCCTACCTAGTGTGCCAAGTTATGTGCCTGGCACTAGGGATTGAGAGAGAGATGCTATATGAAGACACTGGGCTTATAAAGCTTTATGTAGGGCTCACAAGCCAGTGAGGAAACAGACAGAGATGATTGGAGAAGTGTGAGAAGTGTGGGGCTGGAGAAGTGGGTCCAGCTGGTGTCCCTCTGCCCCTTAAGACCCTACCAAGAAGCATCCTTTGATTTACCTCTTCTTGGGTTAATTTACTTTTATTTATTTACAAACCAACTTTTTGAGGTCAATTCATGCCATACATTTTTCACGAGATACGGTCCTCTTATTCGTTATAATGTTATTTTTCTCCAGCCTCAGAAGCTGCCTTCTATTCATCTATTGTGGTATTCTTCTCTGAGTCACAAATATCCCATCTGCTCCTTCATGATCCTGTAAACATCAATTTCCCAGAAGCAGGGTGCTAATTTATTTTTTCATTCTCGTGGAAAAGTATACAATTGGAAAATGGCAGTGATCGAGAGGCATGCTCTGAAAGGCCAGTCCTCATAACTTATGCCAGAAACACCTCCATGACATTTAATGAAATTGGGGGGAGTTTTGGGGAAAAGGAGGGAAGATGAGAGAAAAGGAGCAGGGATATCCCCTGGGGTGGGCCTGGGCTCATGGCTGGAGTGGTCACCTCTGGGCTCCTGCCTGATCATTTGAGTTGAGTGGGGGGAAGACAATCGCCCTCCCCAAGGAATGGTAGGCAGCCAGGCATGAGCATATGGGTAAGGGTGGTGCCCTCTTACCACCCACACCAGAACCAGTGTTGAATGTGCAGGCTTTAAGGGGCCCAAACCTGCCACGTTCCCACATCCCAGGCCCCTTCTCCTTGGCCCAGGTCTCATCACCGTCCTCCTTCTCCCACCCACATCCTCCCAGGTTCCTACTCAGTTAACTCAAGAGCACCAGGGTCTTTGCTGCAGGGTTTCTGTGTCTGTCCAACGCTAGGTGTCCCACAGAAATCGTATCTGTCCACCTTCTTACCTGGGGATGGATCTCATGACTCTCTCTCACCATCATCCATGAGCGTAACTGGGTGAAAATCATGACTACCCGGCCGGCCCCAGGGGGAGCATCACCTTATTTAGATGTGCCGCCCCCAGAGGAGGAAGGAAAGGAAGGAGGAGGAGGGGGATGAAAAGAAGATAGGACCAAAAGAAGAATGAAGAAGGCATGGGTGATTCTGAGAATGAAGGGTGACTAGTGACCTCATCAGAGGGAGTGTTTCCCCCAGGTCAGTGTGTGGGGGCAAGGCATGGTGGCTCATTTACGTCCAGGAGAAGTCACTCATTTAGGAAGTCACCAAGTCTTTCAGCACACGTTTATTGAGCTCTTACCACGTTTCAGACACTGGACTCGGCACCAGGGAGGGAGAGAGAACTGACAAGGCTCTGGGAGCTGGTGGCCTGGAAGGGGAAGACAGTTCCACCGAAGAGTGCAGGTGTGCAGGGGGCAGAGGGAGATGGGGCCAGAGGCCAGGGGGCTCAGCGCCATTCAGAGGGAGTGGCAGGAGAGACTGCCCCCCCACCCCGGAGGGAAGGGGGAGTAGCGAGGGGACATCTGTGCTACGTGGTGTGGGAGGAGTAGGCAGACGCCAGACAGAGGGAGGGGAAGGGAGTTTCAGGCAGAGGAAGGAGCATCGTGCTGGAAGGCACGGAGGTTGGGGGGTGGGGAGAGGTTCGGGGAACTGTAAGTAGTTCCTGAGAGGGTGCAGGGGAAGGTGGCGAGAAATGAGGATGAAGAGCTAAGGAGAGCTGACTCTGAAGGAGCAGAGATGCTCTCTCCAGGCAGTGCGCCCCCCTGAAGGTGTAAACCTAGGAAAGCGTAGTCAGATCCCCTCTTGGGAGAGGAGACCCTTCGTCTGATGTGGGCAAGTGACTCTGATAGATGGGTGACTGGCTTGTGCAGGAGAGAGACTGGCTCCAGGATGGAGCTCTTGTAGGGGTCTGACCTGCCCTGGAGGTTTCATCACACATCACCCCACAACACCCTCCAGCGACCCTCGGAGGCAGATCCGATTTCCCCACTGGACGGATGTAAAGGCTGAGGTGCCGTAGGCATTGAAGCTTGCCCACACCCAACAGCCAATAAGTGGCAGAGCCAAAATCAGAAGCCAGGCCGTCTGAGCTCTTAACCACTTCCAAATCCAAGCACCCCAAGGCCTTCCTAGGACCTCCCGCTTGAACTCACTGTCCACGATTTTTTACAGCTCCTCCCCAGCCACGGCCAGTTTCATGGGATGCTCTTAACCACTGCCAGGCTTCACCTTGATGTGTTGCCTGCCCTGCCTAGACCTTCTCACCCATTTCCTGTCTGATTCCATCATAGGACCTGGAGCCCTGGCTCCCCGCGTCAGGGGCTGGGGGCATCCTAGCTGTGTGGACCCCATACTTTCTCCCTAACCCAAACCTCTACATCTCCAGGGAAGCTACCAGAACTCACTCCCGGGGGAGCTGGAGCCAGGACATCCTAGGCCACAGCCCACCAAGGTGATGAGGGCTCCCAGGAGCGACCCTCGCCCTGAAATTTCCTTTTTCAAAGAGGAGAGCTGGGTGAGGACCACGAAGATGGGCCCCGCCATGAGCAACAGCGGCATCAGTCCTCACCAAGGCCCGTGGTGGCTCCTGCTCCGCACAGAAGGAAGGAAAAACCATTTCCACCTGGCCTAGGGTGCCAACACTGCCCATATTTCCTGGCCAGTGATAAGTTCCCAAACATATTTTTGCTTCTCCCTCTAACATTTAACCTTGGGTATATTTCAAGGGAAACGCTACACTGTCTGCTTCTGATTCATACCCACTGAGCTCATCAAAACCAGAATTATTTGGTAATCGCTGCTGGGTTTACTGGATGCCCTCTGGGATCTGTAAAAATCTCTGTTCCTCAGAAACAGGAAGTTTCAACAGAAGGACAGAGGCTGGTTGCAAAAGTCAAAATTTGAATTCTCTCTGCCTATTGGAGAGGCATTTCCTTCCTTCCACCCATCAACAAACGTGGATTCTGTGCCTACTGTATGTGGATCACAGAGATGATTTTTACAGGGGGCTCTGAATTAATTTGCTAGGGCTGCTGTAACAAAGTACTACAGATGGGGTGGCTTAAACAGAAATTTATTTTCTCACAATTCTGGAGACAGGAAGTCCAAGATCAAGGGGTCCTCAGGCTGGTTTCTTTTGAAGACTCTCTCCTTGGCTTGCAGATGGCCGTTTTCTCCCTGTGTCTTCACATGGTCTTCCCTCTGTGTGTGTGTGTGTGTCCTGATCTCCTCTTCTTACAAGGACACCAGTCACATTGGATTAGAGCCCACCCATATGACCTCATTTTAGCTTAATTACCTATTTAAAGACCCTGTCTCCAAATTCAGTCACGTTAGGAATTCAACATATGAATTTGGGGGACACAATTCAGCTGATAGGCTCTGATCTCAAGAAGTCATTCTCCTGTGACAACAGCTTTCTCTTTGATCGCAATCTGAGGTTAGCCGCTGAGATGAGGAGGTTTAGGATATATTTCCTGTGCTGCTGCAGGCTTTCTAAGGCAGGATGATTCCCTAGAATAGGCACTGAGCTATCAGATCTGGACTCAGATTTTGCCTCTTTCACTTACTAGTTGGGTGATGTAGCCCAAGTTACATGAGCTCCGAAGCCTCAGTTTCTCACCAGTACAATGAGAATCATACTGCCTACCCCACAGGGAGTTTTTGTGAAGATCCAAAAAGATGATACGTGTAAAATATAGCACAATGTCCGGGAGCATAGTAGGTGCTCACCAAGTGGGAGTTCCCTTTCCAGGTGTATTTCCTGCAGGGTTTCCTCTTCCAGAGAATTGAGGATATACTCCAGCCATTCTCTGGGGAGCAGCATGCCGAGAAACACAGGAAAGTCAGGTGTGGGTTTAAGGCGTCAGCTTCCTCAGCCAAACCATAGCCCAAATGCCTGACTGCTGTACTTGACTCCTCAGGCTTGGGCCAGAAGGACCCTTCCTTGGTCACCTCTTACGATCGGAGCTGACTGGCTCACCAACTCTCCATCCTAACGTGTGGTCTCCTGTCTTTTCCACCTGTTATGCCTCAGAAAGGGTTCTACCCTGAAGGCAGCCAAGCTCCAGAAAAGGAAGAGGGAAAAATAATCTGGATTTGGACTTCACCAGGAGCACCCACCACCGGAACCTCTGCGAGCATGTGATATAGGAAAGAGCGGGGACAACTGTCGGGTCCAGGCTGAGCCCAGCTGTGCAAAGCTGGTCTGGCAGAGAAAACAAGTCCAGAGGCTGGCAAAGACCAGACCTCACAGTCCAGAGATATAGGTGCTGGGTTCTAATCCCAGCTCTGATAATTCCCAGTGGTGGGCAATTCACATGACCTTCAGTTCCCCTCAGAGAGACAAATGGGATCACGTGTTAGAACAATGTGAGTTCATCGTTTATCAATAGGTCCAAAAGGTACCCTACTGCCATCCCTTCTCTGGGCTACCACACATTCTCAGCTGCCTAGGAATGAAGGGAGAAGTCCTTGTTCCTTTGGTTTCCAGTTTCCTTAAACTGCCAGCATTCTACACACACCCACACCCACAAGCACACCCCCCACACACATTTTGCAGCAGATTCAGGATGCATTACTTCTGAAAAACAGTAGCATTTCCAGCTCTGGAATAAGAGGGATGAGGGCTCATTCCGGGCCACATTGCTGCTTCAGCATCATCCCACCCCCACAAGTGCGAGTTCTCTCCCCTTGCCCCTCCCTCCCTGAGTTACTCATACTCCTGGAAATATGACTGATGACTTCGGGATGAGTAAGAGGCCCATGCGCGTCATGGCCCAACTGCTGGGAGGGTGAATGAGTTCAATGCTCCCTTGAGCACGGCCACTTAGACATGCGCCAGGAGTCCTGCTGGGGAAAGGGGCCACAGGACCCCAGACGGGAGCTAGACTTTACTCAGCAACGAGCTAGAAGTCCTTCCCCCCTTTCCCCTTCTGCCAGCGCCTGGGTGATGATGGTCTTCTCAGCATGGGCTGGGAGCCCCCACCTCTTTCTGGGCAGTGGGTGCAGGGGCTCTCACTGAGCTCCAGGACACTGTGTTTCTCTGACCCCAGCACCTCTGGCCTCACCCAGCATAGCCTGGCCCAGGGCAACCCTGAACTTGGCAGCCTAGGCTTGGCTGCTTTGAGAGAGCCCCAATCCAGGGCCCAACCTGCAGGGTGCGTATGTGGAGTGGGTGTGTATGTTTACACTCTCCCGTACACCCTAATCTACAGTGCCAGTCAAGCAAATATTTTTGGTCTGTTTTCCATTTTCCACGTGTCCCATTCTGAACATTTGGTGGAAATGGGATCCCCGCAAAGGGAGGTATTAATTCAATGTATTTTGAAATGTTTATGTTACATTCTTGGAGTTAAGGTGAACATGCTACTATAAACAAAACAACATGCAAACTAGATTGTCTTGCACTTAATAAACAGAGCTGAAGCATCAGTTTCCCCATACCTAAAATGGGCGTAGTCAGGACATGGATGGCATGGAAAATAACGCCAGGACTGTGAAGCATGAGGCAGCCCCACCTCAATGTTCTCTGCCACCAGGACAAGATGGTGTCCTCGCTCTGAGCCTCAGCTTCCCTCCGTGTAGGACATGGGGCTCACCTCCAAGCTTTGCTCCATGAGGATCTTGAGGTGTCACTTGGGACCTGCCATGATGTCCTTTGAATTGCTCAAGACAAGAGTGGTGCGTTAAGTGGAAAGACTTTTTTAAGGCATTTCAGGACAGAGGCACTCGAACTCAGAAGAACATACTAGGAGGATGAATTGTTTGACGGCACTTTGAGGTCCTAAACACAGGGGGTGAAACATGAGTGAGGCAGGCAAACAGACTGGCAAGGGTGCCCTCTGATTCCTCCCCGCCAGCTCCTCTCCCAGCAGAAAAGATGGTTCCCCCATCTTCACTCTTTATTAACATTAGCCTCAGTCATTTCAATGTAGTTTGTTAGAAGTTCCATATAAAGCAGAATAAACCTTAAGCAATAAACTCAGGTGTTTCAGGATATTACTTCCTTTGCTTCCCTATGACTCAGCTGAGACCCCTTGCTACCAGAGTGGCAGGACATTAATCACAGTCAATTCATGAACACTTTCCCTCTTTTCTTAGGATCAGGACAGATTTTCTGGGAGGTTTCCAGGGAACCAAGGCGCTGGGGTAACTTTCCCTCCCTCTGCCGGGATGGCCGTTGTTCTGATCTGCAGCCCGTTCAGGGCAGAGATCTTCCCCAGGGCCATGGTGAGGGTCCAGGATTCATTCTGCTGCTCCAGGCCATCAGAAACAGGAGAGGTTCTGCAAGCCTTCCCCTGCCTCCCTGAGATCCTAACCCTGATGTAGGGGTGCACGTGTGCTCTAATTCCTTCCACCCATCCTAGGGTGAGTTCTCTTGTCTTAGAAAGGCTATTGACTAGAAGCGGAGGGGGTGAGCTACTCTTTATCGTACTGTGTTCCCCAAATGTTATGTCTCTATTCCTCTGAAGACTTGGGCTTTCAAAATCAAAGTCAGGAAGTCTCCCTTTTTTGTCTGCCCTGCATCTTGGGATTGTGTTCACTTCCCCTCGGCAATCAGCACAGAACTGCCTGCGTGGTGAAAAGGGCAGAGGATAAATACTGGAGGGAATGGGTCGGTATTTCAAAACCGTGCTGCCCCACGGAGGATTCTCACTACCTGGTGTAGGACTTGCTATGAAGTTCTAGTAATCAAGACGGTGGGGCTTGGCATAAAAATAGACAATGGGATCAAGGGAACAGAGTCCAGAAGTACATCCGTACTTGTGGTCAACTGATTATCAGCAAATAAGCAAAGATACCAAGGTAATTCAATGCGGAAGGAAAGTCTTTAATTTTACATGGTGCTAGAACAACTGGATATTCATATATTAAACAATGAGTATGGACCCTTACCTCACATCATATTCAAAAATTATTTTGAGATGGATTATAGACCTAAACAGACAAGCTAAAACTATAAAGTTCCTAAAAGAAAACAAAGGAGAAAATTTTCATCACCTTGCAGAAGGCAGTTTTCTTAAACAGGACACAAAAAAGCAGAAACCATTTTTTTAAAGAAAGATATATAAACTGGACCTCATTAAATTTTTAAAAAATCAAAAACAGTTGATTGAACCTGGTGTACCCCCCCAAAAAAAATAATAAAAAAATCAAAAGACATTGTTATGAAAATTGACAAGCCAGTCTACAAAGAAACATTCACCAAACACATATCTGATAAAGTTCTGGTATCCAGAATATATATAGAATACCAACAGATGGATAATAAAAAGGATCCCCCACCCCAATAAAGAAATAAGTAAATAAAAGAGAAAAGACTTGACGAGACATGTCACAAAAGAAGATTGGCTAATAAACAAATAAAGATTGCTCAACGTCATTGAGTTAATCAGGAAATGCAAATTAAAACCACTGTGCAATCTACATTTTACACCTACTGGAACAGCTAAACTGAAAAAACCCAACAATACCAAATGTCGGCAAGGACATGGAGCAACTGGGACTTAGATGTTGTTGCTGGGGGTGTAAAATGGTCTGACCATTTTGGAAAACTGTTTGACAGTTTCTTATAAAGTTAAACATACACCTGCCCTATGATTCACCGATTCCATTCCCAAGCATTTACCCAAGAGTAATAGTCACCAAAACACTTGTCCAAAGATGTTCACAGCAGTTTTACTCATAACAACAAGAACTGGAAACAGTTAAATGTCCATCCACATGTGGATAAATAAACAAATTGTGGTATCTTTGTACATGGGTACCACTCAGCAATAGAAACGAACAAGCTACAGACACACCTTGTTTTACTGAGCTTCACTTTATTGTACTTTGAAGACATGTCTTTTACAAATTTAAGGTTTGTTGCAAGCCTGTGTTGTCAGACAATGGGAGCATTTTTTTAGCAATAAAGTATTCTTTAATTAAGGTAGGTACATTGTTTTTTTAGACATATGTTATTGCACACCTAATAGACTATAGCATAGTATAAAGATAATTTTTATATGCATTAAAACACCAAAAAACGTAACTGACTCACCCTATTGCAATATTTGCTCTATTGCAGTGGTCCAGAACTGAACCTGCAGTATCTCCGAAGAGTGCCTGCACTGATAGATGCTACATGCGTGAATCTCAACAGCATTATGTTAAAAGAAATAAGCCAGCACCAGAGAAACATTTAGTATGGTGCCATTTATACGAAGTTCTAGAACAAGCAAAACTAATCTATGACGATAGAATTCAGGACACTGGTTGCGTAGGGGTAGGGGGTGGGGATTGACAGAAAAATTCTGGGGATCTACTATACAACGTGGTGATTATGATTATAGTTAATGATAATGTTTTTTAAAAAAGGAAGAGGGAAGGGGAATAAGGTCAGTTTGTTAGGTGGTGGAAAGATGCTATATGCATCTGTCAAAACTCATTGCGGGACTTCCTTGGTGGTGCAGTGGTTAAGAATCTGTCTGCCAATGCAGGGGACACGGGTTTCCCTGGTCCGGGAAGGTCCCACATGCCGCGGAGCAACTAAGCCTGAGCGCCACAACTACTGATCCTGTGCTCTAGAGCCCAAGATTCACAGCTACTGAGCCCACACACCACAGCTACTGAAGCCCGTGTGCCTAGAGCCCATGCTTCCCAACAAGAGAAGCCACCGCACTGAGAAGCCTGTGCACCTCAATGAAGAGTAGCCCCCGCTCTCTGCAACTAGAGAAAGACTGCGTGCAGCAACAAAGACCCAACACAGCCAAAAAAATCCAAAAAACAAAAAAACAAAAAACCCCCACAAACTCATCGGGCTTTACATTTAAGATCTATGCATCTCACCATATGCAGAGTATACCTCAATTAAAAAAAAAAAAGTTACCAGAGTCTTGGGCGAAGGAGAAATCAGGAGTTGGATTTAATGGGTCTAGAGTTTCAGTTTTGCAAGATGAAACACTGTGGAGGTTGGTTGCACAACAATGTGAATATACTTAATGCTGCTGAAACTGTACACCTAAAAACGATTAAGATGGTAAATTTGATGTAATGTGTATTTTACCACAATTTAAAAAAACAAACAAAATATGCTACCACATACAGCATGACAAACCTTACTCATGAGGAGCCACACACAAGTTAATTTCATAATATAACATTTAGGTAGTCCTTGAGGTAAAAGTGGCAAGGTAAATCAGTGGGCATGGAAGGTGGCACAGGGGGCCGTGGACAAGCAAGTGGGTATCGACGTGGACGTGACGGCCTCCCTACAGGGCTGCCCTGCTCTAGGCTGAGGAACACGGTAACTTGACACTAAACTTCTGAGGTCTCTGTCCACCTCGGCTCCCCAGAGGACAGAGATGGATGGAGCTGGAAGTTTCAGGAGGCCTCTCCCGTGAACCCATTTTCTGAGAACTCAGCCCCGCTGGTCCCCTAGAGGTTTGTACGTATCAGCTGCGTGTGGCGGGGCCCAAAGGAAGGAAGTAGGCGAGGACAGCGTGTTGAGTCCCTGCACCAGAGGCCTCAGCCCGCTAGCCTGAACTCCACCCATAGCACCCTGTGTGGCCTTTGCCAAGTCCATCATCTGTCGTCTGTGTCGGGGGACTAAGTTCAGGGCTTCCTACACAGAGTTCCTCAGCACTGGCTGGGACTCAGCCGCTCCAAGAACCAGACAGGGGCAGGGCTGGGGTCATGGGAGTCTGAGGAGAGCCGACACCCTCTTCCCACATTTAGCTGATCTGCAGGCCTGCCGCGTGACTGACGGGTGATGTGGACGGTGGAATGGGGGTGGCAACAGCTTTCAGGCCCAGGTGGGAGGAAGGCAAACAGAAAGGGCATCATTGAGGAGCAGCAAACCATGAGTCATGCTGTTCCTTAACTCGGGATAATCAAGAGACCAGCATGATGGCCATGCTGCTGGCAATTTCTTCTCTTTTTTAAATAAATAAATTTATTTATTTATTTATTTATTTATTTATTGGCTGTGTTGGGTCTTCGTTGCTGCGCACAGGCTTTCTCTAGTTGCAGCGAGCGGGGGCTACCCTTCATTGTGGTGTGCGGGCCCCTCATTGCGGGGGCTTCTCTTGTTGTGGAGCACGGGTTCTAGGTGCGTGGGCTTCAGTAGTTGTGGCACATGGGCTCAATAGTTGTGGCGCACGGGCTTAGTTGCTTCGCGGCATGTGATATCTTCCTGGAGCAGGGATCAAACCTGTGTCCCCTGCATTGGCAGGCGAATTCTTAACCACTGTGCCACCTAGGAAGTCCCTGGCAATTTCTTAATACCTGGTTGTCACAGTCCCTGTCATCCCTGCTGGTTAGTCCCTCTACCTCCTCTTTGTCCCAAGAGTGTCCTGGGGGACGTAAAAGCTTTGGGGACACTTTCTAGACTCTCGTGGCCTTTGCAGTGGACTGCTGCCTTGTGAGAAGGGGAAAGAGAGCTGGCATTTACTAAACATCTTCTATGGGTCAGGTCTGTGGTAAGAACTTTCGTAAGGGGTATATCATTTGGTCCTCATAACACCCTGAGAGGTGGGACTCATCATTCCCATTTTGTCCATGGGAAGATGGAGGCTCAGAATGCGGAGTGGACTTGCCCGAGGTCTCCTGCTGAATTAGGCACAGCCCCTGTCCCCTTACCTCCCTCCCTTCATCACAAGGTAGAACCATCTCATTTGTAAGACTGAAGGGACTTCTAGATGTTCTACTCTGACCCTTTCCACACCCCCGCAACAGCTGTCATCCACTCTAACAACCCCCAGGTCTTTCCAATGACCCTCTTCCCTTTCTGGTGATGGAAACTCCCTCCACTGAGACAGATTTTAACAGCTTGGCGGAAGCATGCTCCCAGAAGAGGGAAGGTGGGATTTTAATTTTTCTGAAATAAATTGGAAAAATGGAGGGAAGGATAGTAGTCACAGTGTGTTGCAAAGATGGATGGAAGAGCCTGAAGGAGCCATTGTGCCTGGAGTGCAGGAAGTGGAGAGAGGGTGGGCAGAGACGAGGCTTGCATCATTTTTTCTATCCCCCGGGTATTTTCAGCAGCGGTGATGGTGTGCATCCTGCAGCACTAGGAAGACTGGATAAGCGGAGTCAGGTGGGCAGCTCGCCAGGGTCTGGGGCTCAGCCAAGAGACCTGGGCTAGAGTAAGACCGGAAGTTGTGCTGACCGGAAATGGCCCGAGGCTAGCTCATCTCTGGGTATCCTAAACCTGCCACAGTGCACGGCAAAGCTGCTTGATGCCGGAATGGCTGACTGACTGAATTTTAGCAGATGCCCTCGCTGTGGCCCTGGTGCTTACGATACTGGAAAGAGGTTCTAAAGGAACAGCCTATATTCTGGGCCCTATCCCACTGGAATTGTCTCCAGGTTCTCTCTATGTTGCTAGACCCAGCAGCATCCACCCAGCTTCCGGAACACGTTGCTACCATTGCAGTGTTCTTCTCAGGCCCACCTGCCCTTGTCTTCCCAACAGCTTTCCCATTGAGCCCTCTGATTTCACAGTCCCATTTCTAAGCTGGAAGCCTCCCAGCTGACAGCAGGACCCGGGATGCAAGACTCCCAGTGCACGCGCACATACACACACACACACACACACACACACACACACACACAGGCACTTCAGCACTGTTCTCAACAGGCCCCCTCCCATGTATCCACCAGACTAACCTCTGCTGTGGGCAGGAGACCTGCTTCTGGAAAATAGAGAAATGGTCCCCCGAAGACACACAAAAACACACAGCATCTTGAGTCAACTTGGTCGTTAATTGGAGGACTGATTGCGTCCCAAACTCCATGAGCTGCTGGAGATCTTAGGTGACAACCCTATCATGAAAGCCACGCAGGCCCAGGAACCCACCCTCCTTCCAGCATCTTTCTACCCAGGAAAGGACAACAGGCAGTTACGCTTGCCCTCAGAGAGCAGAAAGCCCATCCTGACGGAGGCATGGGCCGCGGCGTGAGGCCCACATGCCCACAACTGCCCAGCGATTGCAGAAATCCTTTCCTTTTAGAAGTCACAGGGAAGGGGTGAGCTGAAGGAGACAAGAATCCAGGCATGTGTTTGGTGTTCCACCCTCTTTGCAATTGGGAGCAATTTTACAAACTTGCATCAGCTTTCCAAATACAATAGATTTGGGGGTTAGAAAAGTGCCGGCACGATGTCTTTTAAATATTTAGAAACATCCTCTGCCCCTACCACCAGAGTTGAGTATTTGTTTTTTTAACCCTGACTTGGCAAGGATGCTCTGTGGTGTCCCCAGCACAGGTGAGGTTGTGCAAGCCGGCCCACGCAGCGGCGGAGGGTGGGGACCTGCCCACAGCTGTCACCCTGTTCCTAACAACTCCCCGGGGCACACCCTGCTCATTAGGCCCCGGCCACGCCTGGCCGCCTAGGCTCCTGGTGGAACCAGAATGCCAGGAGCGGGCGGCTCCTTGAGCCCTGAACAATGGGCTGTGAGGAGTTAATGCAGGCCCAGGGCCAGGGGGCCCAGAAAGCTGGGGGTCTGGGCACTGGGAGCTCCCTGTGCCGTGCCTAGGACAGGCCTGGGGGGTAGGGGCTGCACCCTGGCCCAGCTCCTGGGTCTCCAGGCTGCCAGGGAGCAGCAGGGGCCCCCAGAGGGAGCCAGGCCGAGCTCTAGGCAGTAAAAATAGACTTGTGTTTAGAGGCTGCCTCCCTCGGTGGAGGGCTGAGCTGTGCAGACACTATCTCACTCCGGCTCAGTGTCCCCCCAGGCAGGTAAGGGATGGGACTTGCTCCTGCTTTATAGCTGGGGAGCCCAAGCAGAGCGGATGGGCAGGCAGAGAGGGGAGGCCCCTGCCCCGTATCTGGCCGCAGCTGGGCGAGCGCCCCTGCCGGCAGTGCTGCCCGCCCCGGGGTGGATGCTACCATCCTGTGGTGCACATGTGCCCCCACGGAAACAAGCTGCCTGCCCCCGCCAGCCCCACCTTATCTCACACCCCTCAAGATAGTCCAGACCTCGCTTTCCTTCTCCCAGCCCCCACTCCCCAGACTTGTGGCATGTGGCACGAGGAAGCTCGTGGCGGCCCAGCCTGGCCCCACCTGGCACGTACGTCCCACAGGTGCTTCTGCGAACTCAGGATAAACCGGATTGGGGTTAGGCGGGTGGCAACACGCTGCTATTTGTGGAGGTTCCTGGCCTCCTGCTCCTGTGACATCAGGAGGGTGAGGGGGTCAGCCATCTCTACCCAGTCATGGGGCTCAGGCCTGCCAGAAGCCTGAGGCTGGACCACGGGCTGGACGCACAGAGTCTACAGAGAGCCGAGGAAGCTGTCGGGAAAGAGCCCTGGCTTAGGACACAGTAGGGCCCAACACAGCAAAGTAGCTCCCCCCCCACTGGGCTGGGGCAGCCCTCCCCTCCCTGGGCCCATCTGTCCAATGAGGGGTCAGATTAGATGAGACCCCCTCACTGCATACTCTTCCACTGTCATCAGGCTGGGCCCGACTCCCAATCCCCCATTGCTTCTCTCAATAAACCCCTTCTGTTGGGGATTAGAATTAACTTCTGTCTTAATTAAAGGCCATGCCTATGTGGCTCTGGGTGGGCAGCCCTGGGGCCTCCTGGGAAGAAAGGAGAACCCACCAAAAGCCAAGGAACTCCCACCCCAAACCCTGACTTTGTGAAGCTTACCCACTCTCTCCAGTTCTCCAAACCAGGGCTGAGGCACCTGGGCCAGAGTCCACTGCTGGAGACAGGGGTGCAGAGGCCTTGCAGGGCTCATGCGGGATGGGGGCTGTTAGCCCCGCATGGGGAGCCCCCGAGGGTGCCAAGGACCAGCTGCAGGGCTTGAGTAGGAGTCCAAAGTCCTCTTTAAACCAACCCTGCTTCAACATTCAGGCCCTAGGAAGGCCCAAAGCAAAGAAACTCCAAGCCCTGCAAGCCCCTTTGCTAACCACTAGAACTGGTTACTCATTTGCAGAGCGTGTTTTGGTTGACAAAGCATTTTCTCATACGTGATGTCATTTGATCCTCATAACAACACAATAAGATATTTCCCCATTTTACAGAGGAGGAAACTAAAGCTCTGAGTTTAAGCAACGTGCTTCAAGGATCCCAACCAGGAAGCGGTAAAACCAGGACAGGGAGCCAGTTGGTCAAATTCCAAGGTCAATGCTCTCTGTGAGGCATCGTGTCCCTCTCTCCAGGCCCTAGGGACACAGAAACTCTCCACCGGGACTCAGATAGTGGGCTGAGGCCTTCCCAGCCAGCAAGGCTATGTGCCTGCAGTCCAAAGAGCCTAGAGAGGGACTTCCTCTCTAGGTGGCACAGTAGTTAAGAGTCAGCCTGCCAATGCAGGGGACACCTGTTTGATCCCTTGTCCGGAAAGAGAAGATCCCACATGCTGCGGAGCAACTGAGCCCGTGTGCCACAACTACTGAGCCTGAGCTTTAGAGCCCATGAGCCACAACTACTGAGCCCACATGCTGCAACTACTGAAGCCCGCATGCCTAGAGCCTGTGCTCCACAAGAGAAGCCACTGCAATGAGAAGCCTGCACACCACAATGAAGAGTAGCCCCCACTTGCCACAACTAGAGAAAGCTCACACTCAGCAACGAAGACCCAACGCAGCCAAAACTTTAAAAATTAAAAAAAAAAAAGGAATGTAGTTAACAATAGTTAAAAAAAAAAAAAAAAGCATGTTGCACACCCACCACACTGTTGCCCTGGGCCCGCAGAGAAGGTTGGAAAAGCAAAGCCATTCTGCAGTGGGCCTGAAACTCAGGGCAAACCTTTCCTGAGGATTGACAGGGCTGGATCTCTCTCCTCCTGCTAAACCCCGTGACATTCTCTCTTAGTGGAAGAGACCCATTGGCTGCCTTCATCTCTGAAAAGCCATGAGGAAAGGGGAACGGCCATCTTCTGTGGGGACGATGGGTGAAGAAGCAGCAAGCAGGTGGGACTCAGTGCAAGGAGGGACCAATGTAAGGATGAATTCTCCAGCCGTGAGACCTGCCTGGGGATGTTACCAGCTGCCTTGTAAAGAGGTAAGCTCCCCATCACTGCAGAAGTTCACGCAAAGTCTGGGTAACCATTCTGCCCTGGGAATGTTATATAGCAAATTCAATTCCTATAATGCTGAGTGGGAAGAATGGAACTACATGACATTTACACTTTTTCACACCAAGAGCCTATGATGAAATGGGAACTCTTTCAGCTTCTTTTTGGCCCTCAAAATCCCCTCTATGAGTGCCATATTGGATCAAGTTCAAGTTGTTGCTGAGTGTCTCTACCTCCTGCTGTTGCAGACTGGAATGGAATGGAGAGAAGAGGTCAAGAAGCAGGGATGGTGAGCTGTGTGGTGGTCCCTGAACCACAGCAAGCTGAGAGTCTGACATGGGAAGGGTCTGCTGGAGCTCCACGCCCTGAGGGCCAAGCGCTCTGAGGCCATTGTTACCTGCTGTCCCGAGAGGTAACTGGGGCATTCGCATTGATTTGGGTGGCCAGCCAAAGACCTGCCTGGGCCTCGTGGGCAGCTGTCTCCTTTGCCACAGTGACCAAAATGAGTTGTCAGGCCAGGTCAAGGCAAGCCCGGCCTCGGCCATGGGTGTTGGCCAGCCACCTGTGTCCAAGAGACAGCTGGCTGAGTCACTGTCATCCCTCCTTTGCAGCTGGCCTGGGCCATTCATATTGAAGAGAAGCTTTCTTGGGACATCTGAATACCTGAAATCTGGAATCTGGAGCTATAGGTGAAGGGATTTGACACTAGCATCCCAGCACTGTCCATGGGACACCTCAAGCTACAAAATTGTCTGCTGGCCATAGAAAGAAATGAAGCTGAGTTATTTGTAGTGAGGTGGATGGACCTAGAGTCTGTCATACAGAGTGAAGTAACTCAGAAAGAGAAAAACATAAAACGTATGCTAATGCATATATATGGAATCTAGAAGAATGGTACTGATGAACCTAGTGGCAGGGCAGGAATAAAGATGCAGATGTAGAGAATGGACTTGAGGACACAGAGGGGGAAGGGGAGGCTGGAATGTAGTGAGAGAGTAGCGCTGACAATATATATACAACCAAATGTAAAATAGATAGCTAGTGGGAAGCTGCTGCATAGTACAGGGAGATCAGCTCGGTGCTTTGTGACAACCTAGAGGGGTGGGATGGGAGGGTGGGAGGGAGGCTCAAGAGGGAAGAGATATGTGTATGTATATAGCTGATTCACTTTGTTGTACAGCAGAAACTAACACAACATTGTAAAACAATTACACTCCAATAAAGATGTGGGGGAAAAAAATTGTCTGCCACAGTTCCTTGAGGGTGAAGAGAAACCAGAACATCCCCCTCATCCAGAAATGTCTCCCAGAAGTGTGCTCTGTTGGTGTATAGAGGGTGGCTCCTTCCCTCCGCCACCATCCCTCTTGGCCACCCACCTCTTGCTTGGTTTTTGGTTTTTTCCTGGAGGCATTCCCTGCCAACCTGGGGAGGTGGGGGCACAAGAAGTCTTCAGGCTTGGCCCAGCCTGGCCCATGTTCTTCTAGGAGTCCTGGGACCCACTCCCACTCATCCCTTCATCAATCAATGCTACCTGAGCACCTGTGCGCCTGCAAACCCCAAACAGCAGACAATTCCCTCAAAGAAAAATGGGCAAAGGATATGATCCCAGACCCCGCCTTGCTGCTTATTTGCTATGCAAATTTGGGGAAATAACCACTCTGAGCCTGTTTCCTTGTCTGTAAAATTATGATAATAATGGTTCCAATTCACTGGGTTACTGTGGAAATTGAATGAGATTATCCACATGTTATGAGTAGAACTGTGTCCCTCACCAAATTCACATGTTGAAGCCCTAATCCCCCTCCCTGGCACCTCAGAATTTATTTGGAGACAGGACCTATAAGGGATGATGACATTAGGGGCCCTAATCCAATATGGCTGGTGTCCTTGTAAAAAGAGGAAAAGACAAAGAAATCGGCACTCAGAGAAAAGACCATGTGAAGAAGGAGCAAAAGAGTGGCCAAGGAAAGAGGCCAAAGGAGACATGAATCCTGCGGGCACCCTGATCTTGGCCATCTAGCCTCCAGAAACCTGGGAAGATAAATGTCTGTGGTAGTTTGTTATGGCAGCCCGAGCACACTAATATACCACCCAAAGCACTAGAACAGCATCTGGCCAATAGTATACACTCAATAAATACTAATTACTGCCAGGAATATTATTGTTTATCTCAGCTGTATACCCACCCTATTAGTTCCCTACTGCTGCTGTGACAAATTACTCCCAAACATATTGGCTTAAGATAACACATATTTATTATCTTACGGTTCTGTAGGTCAGAAACCCCTCTGGACTAAAACCAAGGTGTCTACAGGGCTGTATTCCTTCTGGAGGCTCCAGGGAAGAATCCATTTGCTTGCCTTTTCCAGCTTCTAGAGGACACCTGCATTTCTTGGCTGTGGCCCCTTCCTTCATCTTTAAAGCCAACAGTGTAAGATGTTCAAATGGATCTTCCTCTGAGCCTCCTGCCTCCCTCTTATAAAGACCTGATGATTACATGGGGACCACCAGATGATTCAGGATAACCTTCTTATCTCAAGATCCTTAACTGAATCACATCTGAAAAGCCCCTTTTGCCATGGAAGTTCACATGTTCGCAGATTTGGGGGGTTAGGACGTGCTTCTTTGGGAGAAGAGTCATTATTGTGCCTGCCACACACACAATCTATGATTAAGTGAAAAAAGCAAGCCGTAGAATAACACCTATAGGTTAGGATCATTTATGGAAAAAGATACTAAATCAATTTATGCAGAGAAAGTAACTCACACAACTATTAACCATGGGGAGGGAGGGCTTATGCTTTCTGCGTATTAATTTTTCTACAGTATTAATAAGTATATATTCACAGTATACATTCACAGGGTACTTGTGTAATTTAAATTTTTTTAAGTACTTCAAAGGCAAAAAGAAGAGATGAGTACCCATCCTTGGGGGGCTCAGTCTAGGGACGTCAAACAAATCAACAGCATCAAGACCTCTTGGTTCGTGGTCTGAGGAGTGGCAGCTGGGGTGGGGGTCCTCCCCTGCGTGGGTGACACTGCCTGAGGGGACACTTCTGCTGGGTTCTGAAGGATAAGAAAAAGTTTCCCAGGTAGAGAGGAAGCAGAAGACTGTTGCCAGTGACAACAGGCCCAAAGGGGCCGCCCTTTATCAGGCAGTGTAGGTGCCATGGAGCGGAGGCCGGAGGCAGGACTGGGCTGTGTGGCTGTGGCCAGGTCCTGTGCTGAGTGGTGGTGTACGCATTTCTTCATTAGGCGTAAGCGAACCGAGGCTGTGTGTTTTGATGAAAGACAGAGGGTCTGGCTAGATGAGAAAGGGCATGATAGAAGGTGGCACGGGCTTGGGGCAGGGTCTGCTCCTGGAGCAGCTGGTGCAGATGGGGAGGGCTGACAAAGGAGGCAGGTAGGGCGGAGCCAGAGGCAATGCCGTCCCTCACTCCCACCCTACCTCCCACAGCCCCATCTGCAAGTTCAGCCCCAAGGCAAGTGGCAGTCACAGCACAAGGTCTCAGGCAGCCTCTCCTGGGGTTGAGGGAGCTTCCAGGCCTGACCTTGGACCTGCTGCCTTGGGGCTGATTGCCAGGTCTCCATGTGGTGGGCAAGGCAGCCAGCCGCAGACCCAGCCAGGTCATCCTGGCAGCAAAACCACTTCTCTTAATCTGTTGGGGCTGCTATAACAAAATACCACCGATTGGGTGGCTTATAAACAACAGGAATTATTTCTCACAGTTCTGCAGTCTGGAAGTCCAAGATCAGGGTGTCAACATGGTCAGGTGAGGGCCCTCCCTGGGTCGCAGGCAGCTGACTTCTCGCTGCGTCTTCACCTGGTGAAAGGGAAGCAAGGGGTGTCTCTGGGGCTGCTTTTGTAAGGGCACTCCTCCTGTTCATGACATAATCACCTCCCGAAGGCCCCACTGCCTAATACCGTCACCTCGGGGGTCAGGCGTCAACATTTGAATTTTAGGGGGACACATTCAGATCATAGCACCCTCGAAGGGTTCCCGAGGTGGGGTGAGGCTGGGTCTGTGGGCAGGAAAGCAGGCAGAGGGCCTTCAACCTGTGGCCAGCCACCCGGTGTGCTTGTCCTGACTTGCAGAGAGAACCCAGTGGTGTCTTGAAGCTGTAACTGCAGACATCACAGAAGGTACCTGTCCGTGGCAGAAGGGAGAGGTGATGGGGTGGGTGGGATTAGGTTAGGGGGTGGCCCACTCCCATGTTCCAATGGCACCCTGGCCCAAATGATGGGCTCACATCTCTGCTCTGCCAGTTTCAAGCTGTGTGACATTGGACAAGTTACTCAGCCTCTCTGGGTTTCAATTTTCCTATCTCTAAAGTAAGGGGAATAATACCTGCCTCATAGGTGACTGTCAACAGTTAAGTGCTTGAAACAGCTGAAGGCTAACCTGAGTACTAGTGGTCCTTCCTGGGGACCCTGCAGGGGTCTCCCAGCTGGGCCTGGGTCTCCCAGCTGGTTCCATATCCCCACTCTCAACCAGTCAGCTGCTCACACCTGCTCCTTGGGGTGGCCCCGGCAGCACGGCCCATAGCACAGGGAATGGGGAGGAGTGATGGCTTATGAGGCAGTGGTTATGGGGACAGGGGCTCTGAAATAGTGGGAGGCGGGGATGGCAGGAAACAGGAAATGGGGGTTTCTGAGTAGCAGAGACTCCTGCAGGGAGATCTGTCCAGGGTAGAGACTGCTGGTCACCAAATGCCTGGCTTTGGGGCGTCAGAGACAGCTTGACGGGAGCCGGAGCTCCCGGCTCTGCTTCCCAATGCCGAGGTGTCTGTCATGATCTCCAGGGCTGCTGCGAAATGTCCCAAACAGAATTACATACTTTTAATTCACTTTAATTGTACAAAAGATCTGTATGTCAGGCAGCACTTTTGAGAAGGGGATGAGGTGTCACTAAGTCAGAGAAATACTGATGAGCCTGGGTCCACTCAGGAGAGGTGGGAGTGGGGGTGTCCAGGTACTGATTCTAGCTGCAGGATGAGCAGGCCAGGGGCTCTGGAATGCTAACATTGTTCTTGGAGAGGGAGAGGTGTGCTGATCCGTTGGAGCCCACAGGGAGACCCATCTCCGATGAAGGGGGCGGAGCTCAGCACAGAGGAAGTCATGGAAACCATCCCAGTTTGCAAATTAGTGGCATAGATGGGAAAAATTAGCAGCCTGTGGTTTTCCAATTCCCCTGCCAAATGGGGGTGAGGGGCTGCCGATTGGGCTGTGAGATGCAGGCTATCGATTCATCTAATCTGTTAGGGATCCTCAGAAAAGACCTGACCAAGGTAGGGGTGGAACTGCTTGCAGAGGAAGCCCAGGCCTGCCGCAAGCCAGCTGTGTAATCTTGAACAAGCTGCTTCCACGCTCTGGGTTCCACCTCAGCCATGTGGTAATAAGGAAGGATGGCTGCATAACCATGGCATTAATCATTATGCAGGGCTGACTAGGTTTGAGTCACCTTAAGTACATTATCTCGCATAATCCTTCCAATAACCCTATGGAGTTACCTTCATTCTACAGATGAGAAAATGGAAGTTCAGAGAGGTTAAGTAACTCGTCCAAGTTCACTCAGCTAATGAGTGACCCAATAGGGATTTAAAGCCTTGAATGGCTGTTAACCCCATGCTAGATCCCTTGGGGTCAGCCCTGTGCTCCATCCTGAGTGTGAAAAATCAGGAGCGGCCACCCAGGTTCCTTTGCGCTCTGTCTCACTGCTGTTTGAGGGCCAGGTCCTGGGCTCAGCGTGCAGGGAGTGGGCGGGGATGGCCCAGGCTGCCACCAGGACCCCAAGCACGTGGAGAGGAGGTGAGAGCCCTGGTACCTCCACAACCCACACACCTCTCCTGTTCCCACAGGTCTGAGAAAGGCCATGCCCTTGGTTTAAACGGAACTCTTCTTTCCAAGAGCTTATTACACATACCCTTTACCCAGCAACTTAATCAAATAATAACTTCTGTGGAAACCTCTACAAAGGACCTTTTCACCCAGGGCTCATTTAATGCTCACAGTCTCCCAGGACGGGGACGGTATCATCACCATCACCATTTGGACAGTCAACTGAGGCAGAAAGGTAGCCAGGCATAGCTGCTACAGAGTCACTTGTGGCTCTTCGATGACCAGCTGGGTGGCCTTGGACAAGTCACCTATCCTTCAGAGCCTGAGCGTCCTCATCTGTAACCTGGGGACAGTTGTGAAGACTAAAGGCAGAGTGGGTGTGCTCAGTGCTCTGCTGGTGCAAAGTAAGCACTGAACAGTGAGAGCCTGTATTTTTTTAGGTCCCTTTTTTTTAATAGACGTCATTTTTTAGAGCCGTTTTAGGCTCACAGCAAAATTGAAAGTACAGTGAGTTCCCGCATACCCTCTGCCCCCCACCCCACCACACACATACAGCTTCCCCAACCACCAACAGCCCCCACCAGTGTGGTTACAGTCCATGAACCCACACCAACACATCCTGATCACGCAGAGTCCACAGTTTACGTTAGGGTTCCCTCTCAGTGTTGTATACGCTATGGACCAACGTATATAATGTGGTGTACTCACCACTATAATGTACAGAGGACTTTCACTGCCCTAGAAATTCTCCGTGATCTGCCTATTCATCCCTCCCTCCCTCTGAACACTCGGCAACCACAGATCTTTTTACTATCTTCATAGTTTTGCCTTTTGAAGGGTGTCATATAGTTGGAATCACAGTATGTTGTCTTTTTAGACTGGCTTCTGTCACTTAGTAATATGCTTTCAGGTTTCCTCCATGTCTTTTTGTGGCTTGATCATTCATCCCTTTTTATTACTGAAGAATATTCCATTGTCTGGATGTGCCACAATTTCTTTCTTCATCCACCTACTGAAGGACACCTTGGTTGTATCCAAGTTTGGGCAATTATGAATAAAGCTGCTGTAAACATCCACGTACAGGGTTTTGTGTGGACGTAACTTTTCAACTTGCTTGGGAAAACACCTAGGATCACCATTGTAGGTTCATAAAGAACATGTTTAATGTAGGCTCTTGTTTCTTTTAATCCATTCTGCCACTGTGTCCTTTGATTGGAGTATTTAGTCCATCAACATTTAAAGTAACTATTGATAGATACGTATGTATTGGAAACAACCTAAATGTCCATTGACATATGAATGGATAAAGTAATATATACATATACACACACATATATATATATTGCTCAGCCATAAAAAGAATGAAATAATGCCATTTGCAGCAACATGGATGGGCCTCTAGCTTATCCTACTAAGTGAAGTAAGTCAGAAAGAAAAAGACAAATACCATATGATATCACTTATATGTGGATTCTAAAATATGACACACGTGAACTTATCTACAAAACAGAAACAGACTCAAAGACATAGAGAACAGACTAGTGGTTGCCAAGGGGGAAGGGGGGGGGGAGGGAAGGAGTGGGAGTTTGGGATTAGCAAATGCAAACTATTATATATATGTATAACTGAGTCACTTTGCTATATACCCGAAACTAACACAACATTGTAAATCAACTATACTTCAATAAAATTAAAAAAAATTTTTTTTAAAGAATATGTTTAATTTTGTAAGAAACTGCCAAACTATCTTCCAGAGTGGCTGTACCATTTCTCTTCCCCACCAGCAATGGATGTGGCTTTTATTTTTTATTTTTATTTTTTTTTTGCTTTTATTTTTATTTAGAAACGAAAAGTGACTAGTTTAATATTATACAGCCATGTGTTGATAGAGGAAGGACCCGAAGGCAGTACTACTTTGGGTGGTTTCCCTTCGACCACATTGTCCCTCAGCTAGACATACCAGTCTCGTGCCCTCACAAACACCATGGCTTTCGAGACCCAATTCTTGGTGCAGATGTATGCCGAGCACTCCTCTTCTGCCCCATCCAGGAAAGCCTGCCATCTAGTCCCTGTATCTGAGAGGGCTGTGATGCTCTTGCCCCATGCCTGGGTGCTAGGGGCCATTGTCCAGGTGTTCCAAGCTTATCTGTACCTGGAGAAGAACCAAATGTCCTGGAAGGCTCTTTCACCTGTCAAAGTAGACCCAGCCAGCCCCAGAGTTCCAGGAGTCACTGTGACTTCATCAGGGACTGGTAGAGGGAAAGAAATGGCCCCCACACTCTCCCCTCACTCCAGCTCCAACTCCTTCCTTCCTTCCTTCCTTCCTTCCTTCCTTCCTTCTTTAGGTGAAATTCACATAATAAAATGAACCACTTTTAAAGTGTACAATTCAGCAGCCTTAATTACATTTCACAACGTGTGCAACTACCACCTCTAACTGGTTCTAAAACATTTTCGTCACCCCAGAAGAAAACCCTGTACCTGCTGATCTATCACTCCCCATCCTCCCTCTCCCCAGTCCCTGTCAACCACCAACCCGCATTCAACCTCTTTGGGTGTTTCTATTCCGGTAACAGAATGAACAGAATCACATAAGATGTGACCTTCTGTGTCTGGCTCCAAACACCTTTATCGAACCACACTTTCTGTAATTCCCTGAGGAAGGAGGAGGAACAGGGGCCCCTCCTGTTTCCTTTGCTTCCGTCCCTGTCCCCTAGTCCACGTTGCCCTGCACCCCCTGCCCACAGTGTCTGTGGCCCAGCTCATCCGTTTTATGCCATTTCCTGTTTCTTGTAACTACCCCCAGCAGAGAACTTTGACGTTTCCTAGATTCATTCAACAAATAGCTTCTGGGCTGGCAGGGGAGACAGACAGGTAGACAATCATCGTAGCTGTGTGAGGCGCTGCTAGAGGGTTTTCAGAGAGTCAGGGGAGCGCAGAGGAGAGACATGGAGCCCAGCCTCAAGGTGAGGGCGGTCAGGGAAGATAACATGGAGACTGGGGACCCCGTCTGACTTGTTCATGCTGTTCCCTCAGCACTTAGCACAGTTCCTGGCACCTAGAACAGGATGAATGTCAAGTCCATCCACCAATCAAAGCAGCTCTCGGCTAAGAGCTGAAGGATGAGAGTTGTTCGTACCAGAAATTGGGCATAACTTACCTGAAGACTTGTAGGCAAAGTTTCAGCTCCTATAATACCCTGAAAGACATTTCAATCTACGAGTAGATGAACACGGAAGGGGAGGGGGAGGCAAGTGGGAAGAGGTGGGGCCAGGTTACACAAGACCTGCACAAAGGAGACTGACTTTAACCTGGAGGAAAAGAGGAGGGGCTTCAAGATTTGCATTTTAGAAGCTCATCGTTCTAATCTAGATTAGAGATTATGATGACCTAAGGATGTGTCAGGCAGACAGAAGAGAGATCATTCTTGCCCTCCTGCTGCTGCTGCTCCAATGAGGAACAGAGATACTTAATATGTCGTTTAAAATAATTAATTAAATAGTCCCAAAGGTGCAAGGTGCTCTGAGGGATGCCACGGCAGGGAAATCCTCCCCAAGACTGTGACCTTTACATTGAAACCTGAGAAATGAACAGGAGAGACTCAAAGAGATTTCTAGACTACACTAAAGCTGTTACAAAGGTCCTGAGCAAAACGTGTTGAAGGAACTGAGAAAAGTCCACCGTGGTTGTTGTGAAAATGTGAGGCTGGGAGTTTGACCAGATAAGGCTGGAGAGGTAAGCAGGAATCAAACCCCAAAGAACCCTCTTACACATTTCGGACTTACCCTCAGCAAAATAGGAAGTCTTTAATGATGTAAGCAGGATCCTATTTTGCAAAATAGGATCACTTGCATTTCTCTTTTGCATTCCTGTGCATGTGACCTCCTTCCTGATCAGTGCATTAGTCTGATTGCCTGGAAAGTGGTGTCAGAATTATCAAAGAAAAAAATTCAGAGAAAGAGGTAAGTAGTATTTAGCTTCTGACATTCAAAATAAGATTTTTCAGCCAGACAATAGTCTTCAAAGATACTCTTTGTTAAGAAGAAGGATGTTCTGGATGTCTTTAACTTTCTCTTTGAGATTTCAAGAAGCTGGCCTGACAGAAGTGACCTTAGAACTTTATCTAAAGAAGAGAACAGAGGAGAGAGCCCTGGTCTCTAGTCTGGAGGATGTTAGGGAGGAGGTGAGAGAGGAAGCAAGTGTGGAAGGAAGTTATATGTGCATCCTAGTGGTCCATCCTCCATGAAGTCCCAGCCAGCAAAGGGTGTTAGATGAGGGAGGGGAGGGAGCCCTGGGAGGAGATTTCCTTAAATCTCTCTCTAGAGCAGAGGTCCCCAATGACGGACTAGCAAATGAAGCTTCATCTCCCCATTGCTCGGGTTACCCCCTCACCATATCATGGAAAAAGTGTCTTCCACAAAATGGGTCCCTGGTGCCAAAAAGGTTGGGGACCACTGCTCTAGAGGTCCTCACATCAAAGTACATTGCAGTGTGATTAGGCACAGGGAAGTTTTGATTTTAACCTTTCGCAAGCCACTGTGGGTCCCCATGCTGTGTTAAAATGATGGCTGCACTAGATCTGCAGCTGTGGGTTTTATATAAGAAACTGACCAGAAGCAGATAGATTGAAAGCCTGCTAAGTTGTTGTTGTTTTTTTTAATGCATTGATAAAACAAAAAGTATTGACTATGGCTTGTCATTTAACTGTTACTTCCTAATACAATCCCTGGGCCCCAGACCCTGCAGCAGTAGGAAGTAGACGGTAAACCCTCTGAAGCTCCCAGGGGGCCTGCTCACCAATGCCTGTTTCAGGCGTCGCCCTGATGGAATAATACACCAAGAAGAGCCTCCCAGAAGGAAAAGCCCAGAAACACAGACAATGGACAAAGCTCCACTGCTGGGGGAGGGATTCCCTCCTTCAGCCTATTGGTCTCTGATTGGTGCCACGAACCAGTGCCAGATGTGTTCCCATGCTTCCCTTTTTTAAATGGGAGGCTTCACTGCAGTTATCCTGCTCCTATTCTGCTGGCAAGTATGGGGTGGAGTGTTTTCGCTTATATGTGTTCGGACCACACAGAGCTTCATCTGAAGCCCATAGAGGGGGCTGCACATCTCCTGATGATCCCGGGCCCTTGATCTGCATGAGGTTTTGGGGTTATCTCCCCTGGGGAGGAAAGGAAATGATTCAAAGCATGAGAAGAATAGGGCACATGAATTTTGGGGTGGCCAAAGGGCAGACTATGGCAGAAACTGCTCGTTGGTTACTCCAGTACCCATTCTTCCCTTCTTCAATAACACAATGTCCAGTTTTAGGACTAAGGCTGTATATCACTAAGGCTGTGTTTAGATTACATTTCTCAGACTCCCTTGCAGCTAGCTCTGACCATGGGTGTAAGTTCTAGCTAATAAACTATCAACAGAAGCGTCATAAGGTTTTCCAGGAAAGTCTCTGTAAAAGGGAAGGAGTTGAAATAAAAGAGGGGAGGGGAAGCCCCTCTCCCATTCCACCATACTGCTTCTTGGAAAGCAAGTATGATAGCTAGAACTTGCTAGAACATGGATCATGGAAATTAGGGCTATATCTTGGGAATGGACAGGAAAGAACAACTAGAGGACCCTGGCCCCTGACAACTTCATGAAACCACCAGGCCAGCCCTCAACCTCTGGCTCCAGACTTTTACAGGAGAGAATAAAGCTCTTTGTGTTCAAGGTTCTGTTTATTTGGGTTTTCTGTCACTGGCAGCTGAATGTAATCATAATTGATACACCTCTACGGCAGGCGTTGAGTGGGAGACTTACATAATCAGTTTAGTGGTTGGGCCCCAGAACCTGAAGACTGTGAACACACAAAATATTGGTGCTCTGGCTGCAGAGTGGGGATTGGAGTTGTCCAGGTGAGGGATGATAGGAGCTTGTATGAGGATGGTGACGGTAGGGTTGGATAGAACATTCAGATCTGAAACATATTTAGGAGGTGAGACAGGAGTTGGTGGTGGGGAGGGGGAGTCAGGGGCAGGAAGAGGAGAGCCAAAGAAAATGGCACTGCAAGGAAGGAGTGGTGAACAGAGCCAGCTGCTGTGCTGTGGTCAAGGAAGATGCAGGCTGAGATATGTCTGTAGGATTTGGTCACAAGGAAGTAGTCTCAGGACGTGGAGGTGGGAGCAGGCTTGAGGGGTTGAGGGAAGAGTGGGAGGTGAGGAAGTGGGCCCGGGGAGTAAAGATAACTTCTCCAAGGCTGAAATAGGGGTGGGGTGGAGTCAAGGGAGGGCTCTTATTTTTAAGATGGGCGAGACTTGACCTCACTTAATGGGAAGGGCCCTTGGAGAAGCAGAGGTCAACAGTAGAATAAGAAGAGGAAGCTGCTTGATAAGGGTCCCTGAGAAGAAGGTGGGAGGAATGAGGCTTGGGGAGCCGGAGGGACCTTTCTCTGTTAAAGCAGGCCAAGGAGGGCAGGTGGGAGACACGCTGTCTCTCTCCTGGGCCAGGGGCAGAGCCTTCTCACAGGCTCCCTGCCCCTGGCCGCCCTGCTCCCTGCCCCCACCCCATCCTGCACACCTGCTGCCTTAATCTTCTTAGTGTGTGACTGTAGCCGTGTCCATATCCACCCCCCTCAACGGCTCCCAATACCTCAAAACAAAGTTCTCATTTCTGCTTACATTTGGGACTCCGCTTAAATGCCACTAGCTCTGGGAAGCCCCCCAGATTAGGGAAAGTCCCAGTGATACCTGCACCCATGACCGCTTATGTGTCTTCTTTGAGATGCTTGGTGACCTTGTGATTGCTCGGTCATACCCCTATTAGACGATGGCAGGTGTGTGTGTGTGTGCGTGCGCTACCTTGTCACCTCTATCTTCCCCGCACAGAGGACAGGGCCTGCCACAAATAAGCACTACATTGCGCTGAATGACCAACTAATAAGAAGATTCAAGCCTGTCACTGAGGCCCTCGAGAACTCAGGTTCAATTTCCAGCATCCCCTAGATGTGCCCATGCTCCAGATGTTCGGGACTCCTCCCTGGTCCCCAAAGCTGCCCCACACTTTCCTCCCACACTGGGTCTTCGCTCAGGCTGATCCCTGTGCCAGGAATGCCTGCCCTCCATGCCTGCCCTTCACCCCATCCTGTACAGACTCCACTCCTCCTCCCAGCGCAGGGCCCCTTCCTCTGCAGAATCTTCTCTAAAACCCTCACCTGCCACAGGCTGAGCCACTTAGCATCTTCCACTGTGAATGTCTGTTTTCTCTGTCCCTTCACTCCCATCAGATTGTAACCGCTTTGAGGGAAGCTTCCAGTTTGTATTTATTTCAAATGAAAACATTTGACTGTGAGGCAAAGAGACACCTTATATAACACTTGTATAAATAGTGTCTTATATAACTGTGTCCCTAATGGTGCCTTCATAGTGTCATGCACTTAGTAGGGATGCAAAATATTTTTGAATGAGTATTTTCTCCCTCATACCTGTAAGAATATGATGGTAATAGCCTCCATCTACACATTAATTTTTTTAATTAATTTAAATGTGGTTCTCGTATGTTTACAACACAGAAAAGGTGCCTGTTTTCACCTGTGAACAGTCTGTCTTTTCACATTTATTCCATCTTTACTCGAGAAACAAATGCATGCCTTATGTAGCAGATCAAGGTCGTGACTGTGTTTGCCAGTGTACCAGACACACCCTGTGTAAGGGAAAAGGAATTTCTCCTGGAGCTGATAATTTCCAACACGTTCAGCAACATCTGTCCCTTGGGCTTCTAAACAAGACCAGTTATGTGAAGGCATATGAAGTCTACAAAGTGCTAAAATAAGGAGGAAACTACATCACTATTCATAGCTATTATTTTCCATGCTAATGTTCCATAGTTGTTTTTTAGTTCAGAAAATAGAGTCATTGGGATTCTCAAAAACACTACCTAAATATAAATCCATAGAGACAGGAAGTAGAGTGATGGTTGCCAGGGACTGGAGGTGGGGGGTGGGGTAGGGAGTGACTGCCTCACGGGTCAGGGTTTCCTTTCGAAGTGATGAAAATGTTTTGCAACTGGATAGAAGTGGTAGTTGCACAACATTGTGAAGGTACTAAATGCCACTGAATTGTTCACTTTAAAATGCCTATTTTTATGTTATGTGAATTTCACCTCAACTAAAAAAATTGCATATCACCTAAATAATACCGAATAATTTCTAAATGTTCCAGACGGTAAGACAGTGCTAAATTCTAGTGCAGCCGCAGAGCCAAGGTCCCACAGCACCCTGTACTTCACCTCTGGATCAGGACTGGGGTCCCCCATGTATAAGCAGGGCCGTGTCCTCCAAGTGTCCTCAGAGACACTCAGCTGAGCACCATTACAAACCAGTTGAGTGTGTGTATTTTGGTTTGTTACTCCGTTGGCTGAGTCCTTAACAAGGACTTGTTAAGGTGTTTAGTTTGATTAAGGACTTTCTAGCTCCAGAGGTGGAGCCTGAAACAGGTTTTGTTTTTTCCTTTAAACTGGGGGAACTTCCCAGAGACAACAACTCACAGACTGAGGATGGCTCCCCAGATGCTTCACTGGGCCGTCTGTCCATCAGGGCCCAGTGGGAAGGAAGGAGGACAATCCTGCCCCAAAGGGCAGAGCCATGGCCTGCTATTTCCCTCCGCTCCAGGCAGGTCCCACAAAGGTGACGGTCCCTTATAGAGAAGGGCAGGTGGACGTGTCCTGACAGCGTGCAGCTTCTCAGGAAACAGTCCTGTTGTGGTCTTGTCAGGGGAGGAACAGACTCCGTGAGAGGAAGGGCAGGTGCTAGAGCAGCGTCCTGGATTAGGTGCCAGGCTGGTGGGGCAGGGAAGCCGAGTCAGCCCTCCCCCCGGGGGCCTGCTGTGTGCGGGCCTGGCGGGGCCCTGGACCAGCCGGGGCTGGGCTGCCCACGTACCCACCCATCCTTTAAACACACAGGACCCAACGGGAAATCACACCCTTTCATTTCAAACATGGCCTGGGAGCCCACAGCCCAGTGCCCAGTGGCCATGCTATAATCAAGTTGCATTGGTCAACTTTATAACAAAGTCTTTTTTTTTTTTTTTTTTTTTTAGCACGTCATACCTTTTCCTATGCCTTCACATACATCATCTCGTTCAGTAACCCAAGAGACAAACATGGCTGACTGCCTTGGAAAATGGCAGCTCCAAGAGAAATTCCTTTTCCCTTACTCAGGGGCGGTCCAGTGCGCAAAGAAAGCCCAGTGACAAAGCTGTGTTCACTTGGGAAACTCTAGGTCCAGCAAAAGGCGGTGGTCCCAGGAGCCCCTCACCAAGACATCTTTCCCGAGGGAGACAACCCCATTTAATCCTTAGAACTCCAACTTTGTTGGAAATGTAATTAATAGAGGTTACCATCAACCCAGGTCCCTGAACCAGTCTGGAGCAAGACAGCCTAGACTCAGCAGGAATTGCAAACTCCCCAACAGACCCTGTTAGAGCCCAACGGAGGTGGCCCCTTATTGTTTTTCTCAATAAAAGACTAAAAAGCTGTCTGCACGCGTGTAAGGCATTTACAGGACGCTTATGACTCCACCTAACAAGCGCCTGGCAACCATCAACCTCTCTAACTGCCATGTGGGTGAAGAGGTGGGAATTTAAACAAATGAAGTAGATTTCGAAGTGTTACTGGAAGATGAAACATGTGACGGAAGCGCCTCGGCATGAGAGGCAAGCAGAGACACACGCTTCCCTCGGGAGGGCGTAACCCCAAGAGCCGACAGAAGCCGCGTGCCCGTTCCCAGCAGCTGCCTCCTTGACACTCACACCACAAAGAGACACATCAGTTGCTCAGGAAAATACAGGTACCACTGAGACACCCCAGACTCTCTCTGTGTTGTCCACTCAGGCAAAAGAGGTGGCTAGGAGGCCCGGTGCTGAGAGTTCTGAGTGCCCGGTTCCCTTATACCCCAGACCCTCTCGAAAGGGAAAGGAGATATGGTAATCCTTCCGATATGAAATGGGTGCTCTCAGAGTACTACCATTCCCCTCCCCCTTTACAGAGGGGAAACTAAGGCTCAGAGAGGTTACCAGGAGTCGGGGCAGGCCTAGGGTTCAGGGCCCCTGTGACTCACAGTCCGGTGCTCTTGGGTCCTCCAGGGAGTGAGGCCTACATCCTGGGCTCATCTTGTGCAGATCAGGAGTGAGTGGTGTCATCTCAGGGCCTAACTCTCAGCAGCTGCCGACCATCGGGAGCGCTAACTAATGACAGGTGTGCCTCGCGACCGTTTACACTGCAGGGAAAGAGCACCCAGAACAGATGCTCCCCATTTACCCCGGGGTTGCCTGGTCTGCAGGTCAATGGGGTCTGGCGGGCACGTCTGTGTTCCACACCCAACAAGCTGTGTCTATTCAAAAACGAAGTCTGGAGATGTGATCGTCCCACTTGTTTGCACCCCTTGGCTGTGTTCAGAGGCCTTTCCTGCACGTGACCTCATGCGACCACCTGGACCACCTGAGCAATAACTTATTTTTTTGAAGACTCTTGAGTTTCCAGAGTCAAACTTGTTGAAAAAAAAAACACAAACTACCCCCAGGAAGGGACAGCACCCTGAACCGTGCACTTGGCAGCACTTGGCAGCCAGCCGAGAATCAGGCCCTGAGAGGTGGGAAACAGGACTGGGAGGGGTCAGAGGGGGTAGAGAGGAGAAAGGAGCAAGAGAATGGAGGCGGGGAAGGTCTAGGCCCCTCCCAGCAGCTCACCTCCCCGTTTTGCAGAAAGAGGTTTCCGAGGAGCCATTCCTTGCTGCCCCACTCCCACCAGAGAGACCAACTCTGCCCATGGCGCCAAAGGTAGAAGCATCTAGAAGAAAAAAAGAGAAGCGACAGGAGAGGTGGCAAAAAAAGAATAAACCAACCATCAGAGGCTCTTCAATCTTAAGTCATTTTATTCTACAAAATGCTACTCAATTGAAAGTGGAAAAGCTAACCAAAAAAAAAAAAAAAGGAAAAAAAGTTGTAATATGTTCCTTCTTCCATAGCAGCAAGCTTTTTCTAACAAGCTTTCTTTAGTGCAAATACTGTAGGCTTGTATTACAGTAAAATAACAAAACAGAACGACAACAAAACACCACCAGAGATGCTTCAGAGCAGAGCTACTCCTCAATTTTCAAAACTATACAAAGATTTTTGAGCTCACAGTCCTGCCTGGAGAGGCCTATTTAGAAACATTTCCAATGGGACCTTTTCACCAATACTTACAAAAAAAAAAAAAAAAAAAAAGGAGAAAAGAAAACAAGGTGCTCAGAAAGATAAATTCCCCATCGAGCTGTAGGAATCTTGTACAAATTTTTTGCCTCCAGGATCTTATAGCAGTCTTTACTCCACGTCATCGACATACCTCAAATACAGATGCACAAAGCTTATGATTTTCCACTATATACCAAAATACTATATACACATCTCTCACTGCAGAAAAGACACCCTGATACCTATTCTTTATACAAAGGCGAAAATTTTCTTCCTCGACATCAAGTAACCACAAACTAAAATAAATGGAATAAACTTTTAATCATACAGAGAAAATAATTTTTGCGGAACAGGGCAGGATCTTTCCTTGTGTTCTCTTACAATGTAGACTTCTTGGTGACCACTGTCCCTAGAGGAATGACAGTCCATCTTTAAAAACAGAACCTTTTTTTATACAGTTTATACAGCACAAGTCAAATCATTTTAGAAACAAACAAAAAGCATCATTAGCCTAAATTTTAAAAAAAAAGTATAAAGAAGAAAGAGAGGGAGAGAGGAACCGAGCATTTTAATGCTATCTGTTTCTATTCAGGCTTGGTATAACACAAAGATGTAAACATTTAAAATAAATAATAAAATAAACGTCAATTTCTTCTCCCCCTCCCCTTCCCACGCCCCGCTCAAAATTTGACCCAGCTCCTCTTGAAAATTAAAACCCTTTGTTGATGTATGACCAAATACTAGAAGCATGAAAAGATGTCATATAGCTAGTGGGGTGACTGGGTTTCCTTTTTAAAAGGTGCAGGAGGACATGGGCACACCTAGAAATGTACACACACACACACACACACACACACACAACCTGTCAATAAATAGTGAGATACTGGCTTTTAAGATGAATGCCAAGAAGACTCAACAAGCAGAAAGTAGCAAGACCCCTTTACTTAAGTTTTTAAAAGAAAGTTACACACACCACATATCCTATTGGTCCACAAATTCTATAAGGACTCAGGTCAACCATCTGAAGAGTGCAAAGGAGCACATCACAGGGAAAACAAGTTTAGAGGTGGGAGGATATTGTAAGGGGTGGGTCTTTGAGAACAAACCTCGGACTGAAGGCAATCTTGCCTTGGATCTTTGGAGAAAGACCTTCTCACCTCCAAGTTATTTTTGTTTATCCATTACTTGTGGGCCTTTAATAAGGGAAGTCCTCACCACTTAGTCTCACCCTAAAGAGGGTATATGTATATAAAAGTGCCTAACACAGTGCCCGGCACATAGTAGGTGCTATTCTTTTCCTTCTTAGGCCACGTGGATGTCTGATCAGGGGAAGAAATCAACCTGGAAGTTACAAGGTGAGACTGTAAGAGGCACTGTTGGTCCATCAAGGAAAGGGGAGAAAAGTCCCAATGCCTATAAGCTGAGCTCCTCTTTAACATGGAGCCTTGTGGAAGCAGAGAGGAGACTCCTTTCCCCAAAGCCTGAGAAAGGCAACCAGTAGCCTCTGATGGTTCTTGGCTTTAAAATGCTTATGTGATCGGCCACAGTGAAGACACCTGGCCTGTCTCACAGGCAGAACAATGATTTCTTTCTGAAAACTTCCTCAGTGAATTCTCTGGCAATTGCCTAAGCTTCACCTGGGATCTCCTCTCTTTCCTGTGTCAGCAGCTGTCCCCATCTACCCGGCCAGGAAGAGGACTACTCTCAGAGAGGCCCGCCAGGCGGCCAAGGGGACTGTGTGTTTCACACCAGCCTGTCAAGGAGTGCCTGCCCTATGCCATCCCAGAGCTGCCTGCAGCCCAACTGGAGTCCACACCAGCTGCCTCACGGCTGGGGACACAGGGGAGCACAGAGTTCCCTGCCCAAGCGCAAAGGCCTCCTCCCTGCAGCTGCTCCTTGAGGAGGAGGAGGAGGGGGAAGGAAGGAAGGAGGAGGAAGTAGCAGGCGTGGTGTCTGGCGTGAACTTGGAGAACCAGCCAGAAGGAAGTGACTGAGGACAGGCTCGTGAGTGAGGTGTGAATATTTAGCCTTCTCCAAATAACCTCTGGCTTTGGCGAAGCCAAACTACATCCTAGAACAAAGCTAGAGGGTCCTGAATAGAAACACAGCTCAGAGGCCTCGCAATCCTGCCAGGCGGCTGGGTTTTTGCTTTCTGCTGGTCCCAAAGCCAACGCAGCTTGAAATCTGCACTAAAGCCAGACACTGTCTCAGGAATGTCCAGCCTGGCCGCAAGTTACATACCAGGACCTGCCTTGGGATCAGGGCTGTGCGAAGTGGGGCACAAAGGGACTTTTAGAAATAAAACACCAGAAAGCAGCTTCATTTTAAGAAATACATATGTATATATATATGCAAAAAGAAGCAAATAGCTCCCAATTGGCCACAAACACCGCTTGAGATGATTAAGCCTTTCAGAGCTGAGCGCGCCCCAGATCTCTCTGCCTGTCTCCTGCTACTCCTTGCCGACTTCGGCGTCCTTGATTAATCTGAAGCCAGAAGCCCAATGGCCCAGTTGTATTAGGAGTGCCCCTCCCAGAACCTCTAGGGAAGTGGGAGGGCAGCGTCACAGCCAAGGGATATGGGAAATAACATTTTAAAAGCATTTGGGGACAAAATCCTTTTCCTTTTCATCTCCTCTCTCTGCGTACCCTATCCCTCCACGTCATTCCCAGTCATAGCGGGCTGTGTATTTTAAGCATTCGGCTGTTCCATTCTGTGGGTCTAGTGCTTGGCGAGCGGGTGATGGTTATTAAATACCAGCCAGCATGCCAGGCCTGAGGATGTGAGGGGAACAGGGACCAGGGACCAGGGACCCGTGTCCCTGCTTGCTTTCTCTCTCTCTCCCCTGAGTCCAACTTTGAGACTGAATCCCCACTGGATTGATTTAAATAATATCTATAGTTTTCAAGGATCATACAATGATCTCTCGAGCTGAATCACAATAGCGGGGTCTCCCTCAGGGCACTAGCCCAGCAGAGGCCAATTCTGGAAGATCAGCCCTGAGGAGAAAAAGGCTCTGAGGGGTGGGAGGCGGGGACCACGCTGAGCTCCGCTGAGCTGTGCTCTCGGGGAGGCTGCAGGAGCCCTTCCCCGCCCCCCACCCCAGGGGAAGGGGGCAGCTGCTTGCAGTGGGAAGCAACACAGCTCACCTCTGATTGCAGCAGCCCCCAGGAATGGCACGTAAGCTGCAAGCCACAGCGACAGCTCTGGGCCAGCTGTTCACAGCTGGCTGGCGGACCTGAGGAGCACACTGGGGTGAGGGGCAGGGGGGTGTAAAAGACCAAGTGCTAGATCCATCAGGCAGCAGACGACCACAGGGGGCCGAACGGCCCAGCACCTCAGTGAGAAGCGAGAAGCAGGTGCTAGGGCTGCAGCGAGGCGAAGCCCATTCCGACGGCCTCCCTCCTTCCCCCCCCTGCCTGTCCATCCACAGCAGAGGCGCTTCTGAGGCTTGGGGAGGGGCCTGGCCCACGCTCATTAAACCTCCGTGGGTGGCGTCCCCCTGAGAGGCAGGGCGGGGGAGGGCGGAGCCGGCAGGGACTTGGAGTGATGTGCGGCTCCCAGGGAGGGATGCCTCCCTGGTCTGCAGGGAAGGGTCCAGGGGCAGAACGGCGAGGCAGTCATTACAGGAGACATCCTACGCAAGACACCCGTGTGGCTTGTTGGCACTATTCCTGGCCTGGTAATTAGGCCTTTGGCAAACCCAACCTGTGCCCCGGCTGCCTCACTCACACCCTGTCTTCTGGCCAAGCCGCTCCTCCAAAAGCCGTCTCTGAGGATGGGGAGGAAGGGTCCTCCAAGCCTCCCAGCCATGGCGGCATCTCCTTGAGAGCTCAGGGAGCCCTGCTGGTGGTTCTGGAGATGGTGGTGGACCGGGAGTATCAGGGGAGGGAAGGTTCTGTACTGCACATTGACTGTCCCCTTCTGGACAAGTCAGCCCCTGCAGAAGAGTCACCTGATGCCCCATCTCCCGAAATGCAGAGCTTTACTATTCAGACCACCCAGATGAAATGTCATGGCAAATTTGATAAAAACCAAGGGGAAGTGAAACTGACACTGGAGGAAGGAAGGGGCAAATAGAGGGAAGGTGAAACCAAAAGGCACTGAGCATGCTTGGTGGGACGGGGAAGGACACCATCACTCCAGAGACATGTCGTAACAAAGGGACAGGAACGGTCCACAGGAGCTTCAAGCTCTTCAGAAGCCAGAGAGATGCCAGAGTCCACCAAACCAACTTCTCCAACGTTTTTCAAGAAACCGGATTTGCTTTGCCAGATGAACGAGGGAGGAGGTCCCGTGACTTCCAAAAGATCACCCAAGTCCTCCAGCGCCTCACCACCAAGTTCCACCTGGGTCTCCCCAGAGCCAGGAAGCTCTCCGCAGGGTCCCCCTCTTACCCTCACGGCCCTGGAGTGCTGGAAGGTGCTGGTCCCGAGGAAGGAGGCAGTGACGAGGACCCCCTGGGAGCTGGGTTACAGAGCCAGCAGCGTCGGGGAGTTCAAGGAGTCTGATGACTGGTCCCCACTGCTACTGCTTCTGCGGTGAGCCTTGGAGCAGGACTCGGAGGGCGATGCGGGCGACTCCTGCTCCAGGACGCTGGGGTAGGTGAAGACGAGGTTCGAGGTGCCCGGAGTGATGGCAGGAGTGGAGGTCACCACGATGGGGGTGTGCAGGGGCTCTTCCCCATAGAAGCCCCCAGCGATGCTGATGGGCTTGATCACGGAGCGCTGGGCCTTGTCCAGCCCCGCTGATGAGGACGAGGGGCTGTCTTCTTCCAGGGGCTCCTGCTTCACGACCACGGCGCCTACCCCTCCGCTACCTCCACTGCGCAGGGGCTGCAGCCCGGAGGCTGGAGGGGACCGGCGCTCCTCAGGGCTGATCTTGCACACGGGCCCATGGGCCACCAGCATGAACTCCAGCTTCTCCTTCTCCTTCTGCAGCTCGGCGATCTCCTTCTGTAGGCCTGACTTCTCCTCCTCCAGCTCCTCCGTCTCCTGCAGGGGAAGAGGGGTATGTGAGGGACAGCAGGGGGTGCTCTGGGGAGTGTCAAATCTGGGTGAGAAAGGGAAAACCAGCCATGTCCTCAGAGGACGGACCACAAAGGCAGCAAGCTCCCCCCCTCACTGCTCCTAAGCCACCTGCACGTTTAAGATTCCTTTTGTTTCCAAAGCTCCAGATTGAGAGGAGAGGAAAGTCAGCTTGGAGGAAGGGTGAATTAACAACTGTAGCTGCCCTGATCGAGCACTCGCTCTGCGCCAGGCACGGCGTTAAGCATTTCACAGGCATTATCTCATTCAATCTAGCAGTTTTTTGAAGCGGGTACCAGCAACCCATTTTGCATATAATGAAACTGAGTTTCCGAGAGGTTTGATCATTTGCCCTATGCCACAGAGCAAGCAGGTAGGGTAGCCCGGATTTGACCCCAATGTGGCTGACTCCCGAGTCCACGTGCTACTACGCTCTTCTGCCTCGGTGCCCGGACCGCCCCCTGCTACCCCTGAGGGGTGAGTAATAGTGAGACCTGGTGGGGGAAGGGCACGCAGCATGCAGCGCCACCCTCTCTCCTCCTCAACCCCACCCAGCTCGCCGTGGACACTAAATTCTAAGCTGCGGGACAGTGGAGATTTCCGTCTGCGCACCCAAGCCTCGCCCATGCCTGACCTGCGGGAAGCGCTCAATCCATCCCATTTGGATCTTTGCAGCCCCACTTCCCTTTTTAGCTCTAAGCAGAAAGCACACGTTTCAGGACTCCCAGAACCCCGGGAGAACATTCAGTTCAGCCCCTGTGCTTTCACAGATGAGACCCCTGCCAGCCTGAGCGGGCATGTGAGGCTGGCAGGGACCCTCTGCAAGGACCTCAGCCCCTCCTTTCACACAAAGCAGAGAAGCAGCAGGTGCACACGGAGGGGTCACTACAGATATGGAAAGGTGTGTGTCACCAGCCTCTTCCCCACTTTTCCCGAACGCAGATTCCCGTTTGAGAACGAGATGACATGGGCCAGAGCTTCGCTAAGCAGAGTACAGCGTATTCCGGAGTGAAAAAAAGTTTCCATCTGTCTCAAGGGTCTGATGAACGTCATGAGCTTATGAGAGGCTTCCTGTGGAGGATGTGGCTCAGGGGCCTGCGTGGCTGGGTCGTGGGGAGGCGGGGGAGTAGGGTGTGAGGCTTCTAGGGGAGAGAGGGGAGGAAAGCAGAGGGGCCTCAGGGGGCAGGCTATTCTGGGGCTGGTGGCAGGAGCACCTAGGGTAGACCCAGGGGACAAGGCTCCTTGAAAGGTTAGTGGTAGGGAGGGCTCTCCTGGGGGAGTCTCCCCAGGGAGTGCCGGTCACTAATGGGTCCGCCTCACCTGGCATCGGAGCACTCCCACTCCTCCCTCCCAACTCCAACACCTCCACGGAACACGACGATAGGCATCACACAGTGCACGTTCCAGACCCACAAGCGAGGGCTCCAGGATGGACAAAGGGAAGCAGAAGCAGGTGAAAGGTAACTGGGAGGATTAAATACAGTAATAGGATGCGCAAGGCGATGATTTCCAAAGCATCATCCTGGCTGGGCACTGTAAGGACCTCCCTCAGCGCCTCACTTTGAAAACATTCCAAGCAGCAGAGTTAGTCCTGGCTTTGGGTTTCCTCACATGGCATACAGCCCATCCTGAAGGGCTGGGCTCTGGAGGGGGTTACGTGACGTTGGTCAGGTCAAGCTTTTGAGAGGGAGGGGTAGGGCCATGGGCCCCCAGGTGTGGGCAGTTAGGCAGTAGGGGAGAATGACTCACTAGGGCAGAATGAGGTACCAAGGTGACAGCTTCAGGCTCAGAGCAGAGGTGGGGAACCCTCCCGCCCACGAGGGATATGAGAAAACCCCAAGACAGCACAACTCAGCTGCACATGACCCATCTCCATGAGGCCTAGAGAGCATCAAGACCCCTGCAGAGGTGAAGGAGCCCAGAGAGCAGTTACCCCACCCCCACCCCTCCCACCCAAACTAGATGGCTGAAGCGAGGCTGGGCCACTCCTGCTGGCAGCAGGCATGGGGGTGGCTGGAATCTTGGGGAGAGGAGCCTGGAGGGGACAGGTCTGGGCTTGCCTTGGCTCCTGGCTCCAGCAATGCCAACACCCTCTGCCACCCCTCACCCAGGAGCCCCAGCAGGTCTCAGCACAGGGATCGCTCAGGCGCTGAGTGAGAAAGGGTGTCAGGCCCAAGAAGCTGGTCCAGTTCGCTCTGGGCCCAGGCTGGTGCTAAAGGCCAGCTGCCTCTCCCCACCCGACTCCTTTAATCAGGGCGGGACTGACCCACGTGCTAAAAGGAAGGAATGTTTCTGTCCGCACTGACTCACAAGTCAGCCACTAGGGGCGAGAGGGAGTGGGGAGGGCCGGGAACCCTGGGGTCCCTGCGACGGCCCACCCAGAAGTGCGCCCGCCCCACGCAGAGCTCCTCACCGCCTGCAGCTTCTCCGTCAGCTCCCGGCGGCGGTTCCGGCACTTGGCTGCGGCCAGCTTGTTCCTCTCCCTCCGGATTCGACGCTTCTCCTCCTCTTCAGGGGACAGCTAGAGGCCAAGGTCAAGGACCATGGTTAGGCTCGGATAAATGGCTCACCATCCTTTTGGCTTTTAACTGCATTTTAAGTAGGGGAAGAAGCCCTTCTGGAACCGGGGAAGGGAGGGACGAAGAAGCCCTTCAGGGAACTGGGAGAGGAGCACGGCTCAGAGGCCCCAGAACATGCAGTTCACTGCTGTTTGGATGCCTGGGAGGGCACTTAGAGCTGAACTCCCCCTGGAAGGTGATGTCATGCGTTTGAAGGGAGAACAGGGGAGCCGTGGGTCAGGGACTCACCAGCCCAGGCATGACGGCAGCATATGTCATGTCAGCCCTGATTGGGCGCCAAGGCCCGAGAGAATGAGCTGGGAGTGCTTCCCCCAGAGAGTCCCCTCGTGCCAGGCTTGGCTCCACCCACTTAAGCAGCTTCCTCCCAACTCTGCCTAATTACTCCTCCCCGTCACACTGCCTGCTCTGCAAGCCTCATTATCCCCATTTGATTAAGGACCTGGGCCCAGAGTGAGAACCGCCCGGGGGGGCACCCCACTCCCAAGTCCCCCTGCCAGCCCTCGAGTGCCGGCTGCGCACAGTTCAACCCGGAGGACCCACCAGTGCGCCTGGCACAGTACAGGGCTAGAGAGGACCAGCAAGAGCGGGAGGGGCCCTCAGGCAGGTTAAACGCTGCTGCCCACCACATCCACTCATCCAACCAACATGCCCTTCTACGTGCCAGGCACGGCTTGAGGGGTTAGAGATTTGTCAGCGAACCACATGAACAAAAATCCCCCTCCAGCTGCTCACGCTGAGGCTGGTTAGGGGCCCATGGCTCAGGCCAGAGGGCAAGAGCTCTGCTCCACCAAGCAGGGCTGACATTCTGTTTACACAGAGCCCCCTTCCAGAGAAGGGCTGCCAGCCCCTCGCAGAGATGGCTGGGGGCCAAGGCAGAAAGCAGTTCAAAAGGACAGACCACCCCTTCAGTCATCAGACACACAGCACAACTACTAGGTGCCCAGCGCAGTACTGCGGACTTAGGAGATTCTGGGGGGAATGAGACCTGTGCCCTACCCTCAAGGGACACATGGGGAAAGGCCAACGGCACTTTTGGAGGGGCCGAGAGAGAAGCTGCCCCACCGAGGGGTGCTGCCTGGGCCTCCAGCCACCCTGTGAGGGAGGGAGACACTCCCCAAACTGGGCCCAGGCCAGCGTCTCCAGGATGCTCCCTGCAGCCCCGCAGGCGTGTGGCTGTGATGTCCTGAACAACACAGCAGGGCACAACATCACTGTGTCCCTCAGCCCCTGTAGCGGCCTCCAGGTGGGTTTCACTGACCTGATCTCATCCAGCCGGTAACATCCCTGATAGTCTTCAGACCCCTTCCAAAGGCACTGGAGTCCACATTAGAGTCCTGGCTCCATTTCCCTCCTCGAGCCCCGCTCCTCTGCCCCCCGGGGAAAGCCATGGTCTCTCTTCTGAGAGGTGTCAGGCAGCTGGGAGCCAAACACAGATGTGGCACTTCCGGGTGGACTTGGACAGATTACTGACCCTTCTGAGCCTCAGATCCCCATTTGTAAAATGGGGTTAATAGGATCTGCCCTGCCTTCCACAACACTGCTGCGATGATCAGATGGGACGCAGTGTGAGAGTCCTCTCTAAGCTAGAAAGTGCTAGAAAGAAGATGCACGTCAGCGGTCTCCTCACTGATGCTTTTACTGCACTCACTGAGCAGCACGTCAACCGGAGATCCAGAGTCCACAGATTCGGGCACCCCAATCTCTGTAGGGATTGACTGAAGGCTAAGGTCGCAAGGCCACTTGGCCAAGGCCCTGGACACTTGCTGCTCCCATCCCCGTCTCAACCTGAGCTCAAGAGAGTGACCAAGAGACCTGACGGCCCTGCGGCAGTCCTGGGTTCAGGGCTCAGCACTGATAGGCCACCAGGGTGCCCCCTGAGGCTCAGCTAGCCCTCCTCATCCTTCACCGACGAGGGGCAGAAAAGATGGAGAGCTGGTCCTGGTCCACTTCAGCCTCCATTCCCCCTTAGCTGCTTCTAGACAAATTCTGGCCTCCCAATTGCCCTAGAAGTCTCGCCCCTGTCTGGTGAGGTGTGGAGCAACTTGTGGGAGCTCTTGGCATAGGAAGTGTTCAGGGGCGGTGACAACACAGTTACAAGTTGAGTGTGTCAGCACCACCATGTACCCACCCACAAGCCACACACACGCTCCCCTCCCCGCCACTGCTGGCCTCAGAGGGAGCCTCCGGGGCAGGCACCAGAGTAGGGCAGTGAGGCACCAGGCCTGCTCCTGGTAATAGGCTCCTCCCCTGGGGAGGCTGGGAAGGCAGAAGTGAGCCTCCGAGAAAAGACTAGGGCTAGGAACCCAAAGAGCCAAGGTTCTAACATGCTACCACCTAGGCTTCCTCCAAGCTGCCCGAGGACTGTCTGAACTCCTGATGACGTGGGATAAAATGCTCCTGGCTCTCTCCTTCCCTCTCAAAGAAGGAAGGAAATTCTCCAGACAGATTGTCTTAGGGCACGCCTAGGTGGTGTGGTGGGAAAACCACAGGGCTGAAGGTCAGAGGAGGTGGATTCCAGTCCTGGCTCTGCAACTAACTCACTGTGTGAGCCTGAGCAAGGCCCTTCTTCCTGGGCCTCAGTTGCCTCATCTATAAAATGGGTGCAGAGGGAAAATTAGAAAAGCTGGTCTCCAAAGTCTCTTCCAGATATAAACTTCTAAATTTGGTGTGAGCTAGGCCCAGAAAAGGACGGAGAGTATTCAGCACATCTTGCTGTGTTGTCCTACTAACCCAAGAGTCCCTCACAAGCCTGGCTCTCACTCAGGGGTCCCTTACATACAGGGAGGATCTAGAATCAGTGACTGTAAAGCTTGGCACCCTGGGCTCCCTGAGGGAAGCACGTTTACAGAGGACATTAAGATCCCTGCTACTGCAATATTTATAACTACAAGTACGGGAAGCAGAAGTGAGGGGGGAATACTGGCCACTTGCTCCGGCAGCAGAAGCCCAACAGCACCAGGAGCTGTGTCTGTTCGTGTCTATTACACACGTCTCCCCACATGGCCCCTGCACAGGGCCCTGCCACTAACAGGACAAACCAACGTGTAGCGGGTACAAGGCCCAGCTCTGTCCTCAGAGGAACAGGGCTCCTGTGAAAGTTTCCTGTTCCTCAGAGCAGTGATTCTTGTGATTCTAAGTGTCCTGGGGACCAGTGGCACTGGACCTGCAGTTATCCACTGGGCACCACGTCTGAAAGGTCCTTGTATTGGAACAAGGAGTGGAGGTGGACAGTGGCTGAAATGGGGAGGGGTTCCAAAGCTGTAACTGAAGTCATTCTTCAGGCTAACATTTCATTTGGAATAAGGATTCTACTGCTAAAGTCGTTCCCTTCCCCGGACTCATGGTGACACGGTGTCGTAGAAAGAGCACTGCCTGGGGGTCTAGGGGCCTGATTCTAGGCCACGTTTCCCCACTCTCTTGCCAAGTGGCCCCAGCTAGCTGTGTCCAGGCCTTGGCTGTGTCATCTGCGAAGGGGGATAGATGGGACTCTTTGAAGGCTCATTCCCTCCTTTCTAGAATTACGCATGACACTGATTTCTCTTTTGGGATGCAGGGGACCATCGCTGCCCTGGTTCTCTGTTAATACAGACGATGGACCTTTTGAGTGTTGGGTAGATGCTACCTAGAGAGCAGAGGCCCCACCCTTTTCTGGAGTCCCTCCCAGCCAGGCTGACTCCTGCTCAAAGCTGAGCCCCTTGAGGAAGAAAAAAGGCTGATGATATCTGACCACTCCCACCCCTACCACACCCACCCCCTCACCACCCCGGGAGCTCAAGCAGCTGAGCAGACTCCAAACACCCTGCAGTCCCTGCGCTTCTGGAATATGCATCCCAGGCACTTGAAGTGGGCTTCTGCCTTGAGTTGGAGGCCTGAAACACGGAGGGCAGGTGGAAACAGTGTGGGCAGTGCTGGCCCGGCAGGAGGCCCAAGGACTGCTGGGAGTCTTGTCCATACCAGATGCCGGGAGACAGAGGCTAGCCCACAAAAGCTCCCAGCCAGGCTTCTCTGACTGCTTGTCCTGTGGCCCCTCTGCAAGGATCAGAGAAGGATACTGCTGTAGGCAGGTCCTAACAGTCCTGTCCACGTGCGGACGCCTCTCCACTCACTATGTGCTCTCCCACCACGAGCTCATTCAAGTGGCAGCACGTCCTGGCCGGCCAGACACTATCCCCATTTTGCAGCTGAGGAAACTTAGACTCAGAGATTCTGGGGGACACAGAGATGCCTGACTCTCAGGTTTCGAGCTCCACCTCCAACGATGAGGGTCCTGAGCTCCTTCATCTCCCCAGCGCTCCCAGAACGTAGACCCTGCTCCCCGCCAGTCTTCAGAAAAGCACTCTGCGTTATAAGGCCCCGGAAGCCACTGACATGGCTCCTGGTGGAAACCATACCTGCTCATCTCTCCTCCTGCGGCCCACAGTGGTGCCAATGGTCTTGATCACGCCGGGCCTTGGGAGGGCCATGTGCCCAGGGACAGAGGCCAGCCCTGGCAGGGGGCTGTAGGGGTGCGAGCGGGGGTACGGGTTGGACATGGAGGTGATCACGGTGGGCTGCACCATCCACTGCAGGTCCTGGCTGGTGGTGATGGCGTTGATGGTGGGGATGAAGGCGCTGCCTGAGCCAGGCATATCTACCCGGAATTTCTGAAATGAGAAGAAAAATAGGATTGAGCCAATGAATACTGCAGAACAGGACAAGCAGAGCCAGGAGGCCAAAACCAGCAGAAAGCAGGGTCAGTGCCTGGGAGGCCAAGGTCAAGACACTGGGTGCGCTTCCTGCACCGCCAAGAACCAAGGGGATCTTAACTATTCCTGGGACCCCCATGTCAGATCCGCTCCCTGACTGAGCATCCAGCTCAGCAAGGATGTGGTCATAGCCCCCGTGGCTTCTAGGACAGATGGGATCCCTAGCAGCTCACACTCAGCAGGCCCTCTCTGAAGCCTTCCAGGCCAGCCACGCCCCCATCTGCAGGAGACCAGGCCTCCCATCTGGGCCTCCTGAGCCTCTGGGTCACTTGCCATTATTCCCCAGGGTACCGACTTAGGATCCCTTGAGATTTGCCGGCCAACCGCTTTGGAGCAATGAAGATAACCAGGAAGCTTATCATGTCTGCTTTTGTTACTTTCCAAACAGGTTCATGATGGGGCTGTGACCCCATCAGGGTGAGCCCAGGTCCATGAAAAGATGTCCTCTGACCCATGAGACTGAAAGTGGTAGCATTTGCTCCCAGGCTTCCCCTTGCTGTCCTTGTCCTCCTTGACCTTCACCCCCACCTTGCTTGCGGCAGACACACTGTCTCTCTCTCTGCCCATCTACATATCTATCTATCCGTGCCCACAGGTGTGTCTGTGGGAAAGTTTGGTGCTGCTAGCTCTGAGTTTTCCCCCGTCACTTAATTTATGCCCAGACCACGTTGCAGAGCTCTGTGGAACATGTTGCAGGAAGCATTCTATTTAAAATATAAGATGATGACAGAGTACAAAAGCTAAAATGGGCCATGCCCCTCAGCGGCTGACCTTCCTTCAAGGCAGCTACTAGAAAGCAAGAAGAAGGAAGAAGGGAAAGATCCCCCACTTCCAGATTTTCAGGGGACAGCTCCCCTCCTGGAACCCTCAGCCTCAGATGATTCCTGTTTCCACAAAAAGGTTCTGCAAATCCTTTCTTCCCCAACTTGGTGGATGAAATGGTGGCAACAGGAATAACTGACACTTACTGAGCACTTACTAAATGACAGGCGCCATGGTAGTGTTTAACCTAGATTATCCCATTAATTCTCCCTCTGAGGCAAGAACTACCATTATCTCCATTTTAGAGGCAGAAATTTAGGCTTAGAGAGATTACGTGACTTATCCAAGGCCATGTTCTAATAAGCAGTGGGGTCAGGATTCAAACCCAGTTCAGCCTGACAAAGAGGCCAGGTCTCTCAAGTACAGTGCAACGGAAGCTTCTGTAGCACTGCTTTTTCCTGCCTCGAAATCCAGCCGCAAGTGCTGGTATCTGCGCCGCCCCCCCACCCTCCCCATCAGGGTCATCCCCGCCAAGGGTCCCTACAGACCTTCCCTCACCCAGGATGCCCCACAGGTCTGTTTCACCCCTGATGAGATCCCATTGACAGCAGCATGGATGCTACAGCATCCCCCCCTATTCTGGCCCAATCAGACCAACCAGGATTGGAAGTATCAGCAGCAAATGGTCTTTGCCCCTGGGGATGACATCTGGGTTCCTTTGTATACATAAAGTGAAGCTTAGAGTACTTCACTGCAGCTGAGGGAGCTGGGGACCCTTCCTTGCTCACTCCCCTGTCAGCTGCCTGACCCCAGTCTGGGTGGTGGAATGTGGCTGCCTCACCTCCCAGACCGCCCTGGGGCCCCAAGTCAGGGGCATTCAGTGAAGAAAGCGACCCAGTGCAGTGAATTCTGGGATTCTGTGACATTACCAGGGCAATGGATTCTGGGATTCTATGAAGTTATCACAGCAATGGCTTCTGGGAGTCCATGAGGAGAGCTGCCCAGTGCAATGAATGGATTCTGAGTCACCTCCCAAGGCAAAGATAAGTGGGTTTTTTAGGAGGGTGAGTCAAAAATTACCCACACTCCGGTTATATTAAAACTTCTGTTGGCCTCACTGTCTTATCCGCACTTTCTGGTCAAGGCTATTGTCTTCCCAGTCACTGCTGTGCAGGTGTGAATGTGTTATATCAGTTCATTTCTAACTGCGGTGCGAGCAAAAATGGATGCCCCACTTGTGATCTGCACGGAAGTGCAGTGTGCAGTGATTCATTTTTTGTGGTCGGCAGGTGTACCTGGTGCCGTTACTTACCGAAGACCTCGTGCACAGTATGGAGAAAGCGTTTCATCGCGAAGAAGTGTGTATGAATGGATAAAGAAGTTCAAGGAAGGTTGCACAAGTGTTAGCCATCAAGCAGCTGGATTCACTTCTGATGAAGAAGTGAAGACAGCAGTGCATTCATGGCTCACAGCTCAGCCTAAAACATGTTTTAATGAGGGAATATGAGAGCTTGTTGACAGATGGACAGAGTGTATTGACAAGCAAGGAGATTAGGTCAAAAAATGATGGATTTGTCTTTTCTAAAAGTTAATTAAATTCTACAGCCAGAGTGCAGATAATTTTTGACTCACCCTCATATCAGGAGCTGACTGAAAAGTAGCAGGTGTATCTGGGTACATGTGTGTAAAGGAGGGCAGGGTGCAATGAACACGGAAGGATCCAAGTGGGAAATGATCTTCAAGGAGGAAAAACAGACAACCAGGGCTGGGCGTGAGGAGGCAGGGTATTGAGAACACGTGAGCGGCTGAGTGTGCGTAGACGCACTAAAGCCCAGGTAGCTATGCTTTTCTTGGGCTGCTGAATTGCAAGGGAGGGTGGGGGGCAGTCTGAGTCAAGAGGCCTGGATTTGAGGCCTTGGCAAATCACTGAGGACTCAGTTTCCCTGTCTGGAAAGGGGAATAGTGACACCAAACTCACTGTACTATCACAAGGATTAAAGAAGTAGCTACTTGTAATCACAGGCTAGAAAAGCACACCAGCGGATCTCAACCCTGGCTGCACATTAAAATATTCTGAGGAGCTTTTTAAAAACAGCAATGCCGGAGCCAGCCTCACCCCTAGAGTTCTAAAATCACTGTGTTGGGGGTGGGGCCTGATAAGGTGTTTTAAAAAAAAAAACGCCTGAGGAGGTTCTAATGTGCAGCCAGGGTTGAGAAACGCTGCTCCAAGGAAGTGGAGGGTGGCACCATCATCATCAGGACCATCATCACGGCCGCCACCATCGCCACCGCCGCCACCATCACACACCATCATTGTAAGTGTCTGTGCACTTACAATGCAAAAGTGCTGGCTCCAGGGAGAACTGCCAGCTTCTCATTCCTGGGAAGCACCCAACATTTTTATTATTTCTTTCCCCAAGTCAGGTTCTGGGTTTGAAAGACACCCGAGGCATCCAGCAGGATGGTTTAATGTGACCCTCTACTTCTGCGCAGGAACTGTCAGCTTTCCTTTCAGGAAAGCACCCAAGAAATTCACTCCTCATTCCAACAAACAAAAGAGCTCCCATTTTAGGCTAGAGGAGGGAAGCCAAAAACCTGAAGCAAAGCCAAGAGACTAAGGTCTCTTAGGACCAAGTGGCTGAGTCTCAGCCCCTCTTGGGGCCCTCCTGTCCGCTTGCTCTGTGATGGCAGGTCTACAGAAGGCCGTGCCCGGCCATCAGCCAGATTCCTTGCAGCAATGGCTTGGTCTAGACAAAACAAGACAGCAATAAAAACAGGGCAGTAGGTAATGACTGCCTCTAAACGCACGTACAACTTGTTTCAGAAGGAGGTAAAGCCATCTGGATAACACCCTGGCTCTAAACTGTAAGGAAAACAACGTCCTAGCCCCAGAGGAGACTGGGGCTCTGATAAAGAAGGCTTCTGTCTCCAGGAGAAGCCTCTCTGAGACACACACAAAAGTTTAAGTGAGATCTGGCAGATGTGTCTTGCCTCAACTCCAAAGGTATTTTTCAGAAAGCGACACTGGGGTGGGGGAGAAGAGGTGAGCCTAGGAGTTTGTGGACCCAGAAATTAGCCTGGCATTCTTGTCTGCTAACAGACCCAAGAATCAGTCAGATGTCACGTTGGGGAGAAATCATGGTTCTCTACTACGAACGGGTTAACACTGAACAGAAACCAAGATGGGGTTTCCCAGCTGTGGGCATTAGGTGGTTTGATCCCTGCTGTAGCACCAGGTGTGTGCTGGGAGTGGGGGGCTATAGGAGGCAACCCAGGACTCTCACTTGATCCCCTGGGGCTCTCCAGCCCCCTTGGAAGCTCCTCCTCTAGGGACAGAATCAAAGATGCTGGATGGCTGTGTGGTATTTCAGCCTGGCAGAGCCTCCAAATGCTTTATTTAACTGTGTCATCCCATTGACTTCTGGGTGGGCAAGAATGCCTATAAAAGGACAAATTGCCGACCCTCACCCCCCACAACCTCCTAGAGCAGTTTGGCAAACTGTTGCTGTAAAAGGCCAGATAGTAAATATTTTAGACTCTGCGGGCCATAACGTCTCTGTCGCAACTACTCAACTTGGCCTCTGTGGCGTGAGTGCAGCCACAGACAAGATGTAAACAAATAGGCGTGCCTGTGCTCTCTTAAGCCCTATTTACAAAAATACTTGGGCCATAGTTTGGCGACCCCTGTCCTAGAGAATCATTCTCATCTCTTATGCTCAGGTTGGGGGGAAAAGAATAAAGAGAGAAAATGAGAAAGCAAAAACGCAGAAGTATTCTTCCAACCCAGGGAGTCAAGGGACGGACTCTCTCTAGACAGCTTGAATCTCCAGAACCTGAAGCCCTTACAAGCCTTGTTGGGGATCTTTGGGCAGCAGAATCTCCTTATCCTGAAGCATCCTGAATTTAAAGGAGCTGTGGGGCTGCTCAGTAAGTATATGTGTGTCCTCCCACTGCCTAGGAGAAAGACAGCTCAGAACACAGAGCCCCTAGGGCTATCCAACTTCATTAAGTCAGAGAGGTCCCAATAGCCCAGCAGTTGCTAATTTGGGAAAATGGCCTTTCTGAACTCTGCGGGGCCTTGGATTCAGAAATAAGGGTCACAGCCACGCCTTTTGCAGAAAGGCCTAGGAAGTAGGGTTTGGGTTCCTATTTCCTGCAGACATGGATGGGGCAGGGCTTATCCCAGAAACTCCTGGGCTGGGCAGAAATGGCCTTTGAGATGGAAGTCAGCATTGGTGTTTTGGGTCCGTCCCCTTAGCCAGGCATTTCTCCATCAGACTGATTCTTGACTGGGCCACCAAATACTCGAGCCATGAACCCCACAAATACCAGTGACCTGCCTCGGCAGGCAGAAATGATTATGCATGTCTGTGAAGAGACTGGGTTCTTTCTCTTAAGAACCCCTTTCTTCAGTTTCCCAGCACAGGAAAAGGAAAATTCCAACATCCCAGGAGACTGGCTTGGGGAAGAGAGGACAAGGCAAATGCTGCCTCAAATGCCTCAGAATAACCCTGTGGAGGTCCAGTGTGACTCAAATGCTCTGTATTCTTTACCAAACTTGAGGTGTTCTCCAAAGTCTTCCACATGGAATTCAACCAATATTCACAGATTCTGCATGGGACATCACTTTGACCTTTGACCTTTCGTTCCTCTCTGAGGAAAGCCACTAATGTCACCATGGAAATGGTCGCTAATAACCCATGATTTCCCCAGATTTTATAGTATACAAACACTATCTCAGGTGATTTGCCTCCTGTGAGGTTCACTTGAGAGAATCATGCCATCCTCCTTCACCTAACTGCCAGGCAGAAGAGCAGCAAAGGAGAAAAGAAAAAAGAAAAAGAAAGTGACCAATACAAAGTTTCCACGAGGATCCCCAGTGTCTTTCCTCCCAGGACCCTTTTAGCCAGAAATTCCACTCCAAAGCATGAGAGGAATCTCTCCACTATTCTGTGGACCCCTTCTGTATCCCCACCAATCCTGGGACAGCTCTTCACTCCACGGGAAGGGCATGCCATCCCATCTTCTCTACAACCACAGCAGGTGAGCATGGCCAAGTCACTGCCACGTGACAGTGTGAGACAACAGTGGGTAAGAGGACTCTTACACCTTCTCTCTCTGGCCCAGTGAGTCCAAGAGGGATAGAGTTACCACATGGGGGTTGGAACAGATATATTTGCCTCAATCAGGGCAGCTGTCATCATTTGAAATGCTGTGACTGTCAAAAGATACCACATACAACACGGATGAGACATAGCCACGAAACACTCATTCTTTTTCTCTCTTTCAACAAATAGAGCAGAAAGTTAGCCTCCTGAATTCTCAAAGTCTGTGCCTTTATTCCATGTAACACGGGGAGAAATTTAAAGTAGAGGTGGCAAAGGTACCTGCTTTGGTGTGCCTTGTCTTGGTGACTGTTTTCCCAGGAAGACTCCTGAGATTGAGACCAACAGGATCTGGGGTCACACCCTGTTTTGGACCCAGCCAGACCACCCAGCCCTCATACATCACACTTGGTTCTTTATATGTCAGACGTTTTAATAACTTCCGAATATCAAATTCGCCCTCAAAAGACAAAGATATGTTAGGAGGGAAGGCTTTCAAAAGAATTCGCTGAAGGCAGCTCCAAAGAGGGGTACTGTAAAACCTTTCTGAGTCTGACTAGCAGCCACAGCATTCAAATAAGTATGTAGTCTCCTCAAGGAACAGTTTTGAAGGGGACAACAGTGATTTGGATGCCTAAGTTCTGGTGTGTTTGTATTAAGACAGGAAAAAAAAAAAAACAACCAAAACAGAGGCTCCTAACTTTACACTCACCTTGAATAATGAGGCTGGCAGAAAGAAAGTAATGGAAATGCACTCAGGGGGTCGGACAGGAAAATTCAACGGCCCCTCAGACAATACATGACTGCTGTTTCACCCCGTTCACTTGGATGAAACAGTGACACTGACTTCCACCATCAAGAATCAGCGGAACAGACAAATTCCTGGGATAACATTTTGTTTGATCCTAATCTACAACATCTGTGAGATCAAGGCAAAAAAAAAAAAAAAAAAAAAGCACCAGCCCCTTAATATACACCTCCCACCTTCCCACCAATTCTGGAGACCACCTCCCCAAACAACCCCCAATGTCCTAATACAAACAATATGAAGAAAAACAAGCCTTGGGAATTTGAAGACATTGTGCTGGCAATGAACAGACAGACATCAAAATAGGGAAAGAAAAAAAGCACTCCTTTTTCAACCATGTTTTATTCAGAACAAGACAAAAGCAGAAAAGAAACTGCATTTCGAAGTCAAGCAGCTCCTAGTTAACCACTGTTAAATATATGGCATTTATTTGTCCTGAATTAAAAAGAAAAAAATCCTAAGAATTCCGAAAACTCACCAAGTTAACACTCTGGGGCTGGAAAAATACATTCTCCAGATAGTTCTTCTAAGAATGTCCCGTAGGGGGCACTAGAGAGGTATGATTGGGGCTGACTTGGGAATCACAGTCATTTCTGGTAAAAGTTCTTTGATGTGAGGAATGTCCCAGCCTGGTACAGTTGGCAAAAGTTCACTCTGGGGAATTTTGTGTGTTTGTGTGTGTGCGTGCGTGCGTGTGTGTGTCTGTCTGTCTCTTGGAAAAACGATGGTTGCCAAAGACAAGAGCTAGTCTGGTCTTCCTTGATTCCAAAAAGGAACTGTCCCCCTTGATTTATTTTCCCAAGTTATCTGAGGAACAGACAAATGGCAGCCTTGGAAAAGTTCTGGGTCTTGTTTTTGTTTTGTTTTGTTTCATTAAAAGGGGGCCCAGCTGATGAAAACAAGTTATGAAATGACCTATGTTTGTGTAACTGGCTGGATTGCGTAATGCTTAGGGCCTGAAACCGTAAGAGTGGAGCAGCCAGGCAGGGCATGTATCTGGGAGGTGTTTTCCTAGGCAAGTTAGGAGAGAGAGACAAAACAACAACAACAATAAAAAGAAAAAGCCGGGGCGGGGAGGTGTGTGCAACTATTAGTGACAAATCAAATCACCAATGACCACCTCTGAGATTAAAACTATAACTGAAACAGGAAATATTTTTCATGCTTCAAGTTCCTGTCATATACAAGAACAGAGGTTTTAACAAAGACTTATCTGCACCCCCTCACCCCACAGGTCGCTGAAACTCATGGCCATGTGTTAAGATCAAGCTTTATGAAGTGAGAGAAGAGAGGAAAGTTCTAGGGTGAATAAACAGCAACACATTTCTCAGGAATATTAGACCCCACAAACAAAAGAAAAAAATAATATTCACTCGCCCAAGGTGAAACCAGGGAACCGTCTTACACTGACTGGTCCACTGAGACGCCACAAAAGGAAGAAGGGCCATCACTAACTGCCAGGAAAGTCTCCCCGTAAAGGAAGCTGAGAGAAATAAAGTGATTACAGGTTTTATCTGGTATGCAATAAAGTTACCTTGAGCCCGGGTGGGGTCACAGACTTGTGAAGTAACAAAAGCTTCTCGCGTCCGTCCTTAGGACCACAGAACGGCTCTGCTCAAAGTCACAGAGATGACAGAAAAAAACCCTCCCCCCTCCTCCTGCCACCCCCTCCCTCAGGAGTGGATGGCTGAGAAACTTGTCCAAAGCAGCGTTACCTTGCCAATTCCTCTGGTTTGAAAGGCGCCTCGCTCAAGCTGCCGGGCCGAATGGGCAGGCGTATATGCAAGAACCCCGCGCACCAGTTATTACTAATTGCAAAATCCTCATGTGTTACAGCATGCTAGGAATTAGCCAACAGCTGCTTTTTGCTTCGGTAATGAGGCCCCATTACACTCTGCTGGACTGAGTTCTCTTCCTTCTTCCTAGCACTGGTTTCCTGTCTGATTTTCTTCCAAAACAGGGAATTGCCTCCGCTCACATCCTGGGCTCAAAGCCCTAGTGACACAGATTATTCAATTGGGGCACTGATGTCCGGTCTGACTTCCCATCCAGGCCCCAGGGTCTGAGCAAAGCCAGGCGGCCAGGTTGTAACATTTCAATGATGACTGCCACAGAAACAGCCACCAAAGGAGAAGATGAGAAATCAAAAGATCCCTTCCTGACTCGGAGAGGCAGAGAGGGACTTTTGGGGGGCTGTTGAATTGGAGAATGAGGGAACAGGTTATAAATGACTCTAACCCATTGCTTAATGATAGCTGGATTCAATGCAAACCACCAATGGGGCTGGAAAGCAAACAAAATCAAACACTTTGGGACAAGATTTGAAAATCATCACCTTGGTGTTCGTCATTAAGGGTGCACTGACTGCACCCTCAAGGCACAGACTAGGCTATCTACAGTGGGTGCTTATGGGGACACAAGGGCAGGTAGAGGGAAGACACAGGAAAGCCATTTTGAGGACTCACCAGGTATGGAGAACCACTTTGGAACAAGATACCCCTTTTTGGTCACCAAAAAGAGCCATGTTTCCACTTTATTCTCCATCAGGGTCCCCCCTCCCTGGAAGCCCACCCCAGCCCCCCCCCGGGTCGGCTGGCTTATAGAGGCCAAGGCCACCGCCTTACCAGAGCAACTCTTGCTGCAGCCAACTTGGCTAGCGACTCCGCAGATCCTGACCGAGGCGGGCTTCGGGTTCTAGTGGCCTTGTTTGCTAGGCCAGCTCCCTCACAAACCTCGGGGTGGCGTGGGTGGCTGCTGCAGAGGGCAGGCACCTCACCAGCACCACCAACCCAGTAGCACCTTTCTGGTATTTATTCTGGTATTTATAGACACAGAGATCGCACGCACAATCCCTCCAGTACAAACCAGTCCGCCTGCTTTAGAAACAAGTTGTTTTTCGGCTTTCAGAACCACTCAGGAGCCTAAGTGAGATCTCTCCACCGCCTCCGTCCCCCCCCGCCCCCCCCCCCCCGCAGGCGTCCTTGCCCCAAGTACTCCCAGACCCCCAAGGCGCCCCTTATGGTGGCCATGCAAGCTCCTTCTCCGACCCTAACAGGAGATGGATGGGCGCCGGGCACACAGGCGCAGCCCGAGCCAATCAAGGCTGACCTCCTCCTTCCTGACCTTCGCACCTGATTCCCAGAGCGACAACCCTCGCCCTCACTCCGGATTACTTGAAGGAGTTCGACCATGTTTCCGAGTCCCCAGCATTTTTCAGAAATTAAGACCGATGGGGGAGGGGGGGTGGGCAGAGAAGGAGAGGGCTTTTTTCTTAAGAATAAGGTCCCTAATGTCGGGAGGGGGCCGTGGGTGCAAACTTTTGGTTTTTTTGGTCCACCACGGAGAGAGAGGGGAATGGAGGTGGATTCCTGGGAGAGGAGGTACAGGCTCCTCGGAAGGGGACCTGCAATTCCAGGAGCTTGTCAGGATAAGATGTAGTGTGAAGGCTAGGGTTTGTTGGCTGTTCCAGTCCACTCGCCGCTCCAGTTTAAAAAAAAAAGTGTTGGCGGGGAGCAGAGGGGGTGATACGAGGTGTGAGCAGGACAAGACGAAAATCCAGAACTTACAATGGTGGCCCGTAGGAATCTTCTCGCCAAACCAAGAGAAGAGAAAGCAAGAGAGGTAGTGGCGGCGAGAGGAAGGCGGCGGTCCGCCTGCGCCGCCAGGTGCACCCGGGGCCCGCACCTACCTGCTGGCCGCCGCCGCCGCTGGAGTAGGACTCGGCGTGCGCAGGAGAGCCGCTGCTGCCCCGGGACGAGGTGTCAAAGTTCCCGGGATAATCCTGGTACATGATCCGCGGTGGGGGCCCGAGAGGAAACAGGGTGTTTTTCTTCCCCCGCCCTCGCCGCGGCCGCGCACCGACTGCTGTGCGCTGGCTCCTTGCGGGCCGCGCCTCGGGCTCTAGCCTTCGCTCCCGGGCTTCTCCCCCTCGGCGACGGCACCCCGGGAACAGTGCCCCTCGGGCGCCGAGCGCTGCGCTTCTCTCCTGCTCGATGAGCGCCGCGGGACCAGTTGTCCACCAGGTCCCTCCCTCTAAAAAGTCCGCGCGTCCCTCGTCCCTCCCCTGCGCGCGCCCTCCCGCCCCCGCGCGCAATCGGAGCTCAGCCCGCACCGCCGACTCAATCAAAAATTGGAAATTAAAAAAGAATAGGAGCCCGGCGGGTCGAGCCTGCCAGGTTTGGGGGACCCCCGATTCAGACAGGGCAAAAAAGGCGAAAAGAAAGCCTGCCCACTTGGAGAAACTTCTATTTCCTCCTTTTAGAAAAGGAGCTGAGAATAAACTTCCTGTGGCCGCCTCGCCGCCGGAGTTTCGAGCGGCTCGGACACTTGACTAGGAGAAGAAGGCAGCCTGCGCCCGGCCCGCGGCCGGTGGACTTCCAGCCGAGCCGGCGCGGAGAGGGACGCGGCCCCGCTCCCGCTGCCGCAGCTCCAGCGCCCGGACCTGCACCCCTTCCCCGGCGCCCGCTCCCGGACGGGCCCGCCTCGCCCGGCCGCGCCTCTCTCTCTCTCCCTCTGTCCCCGCCGAGCGCCGCTCGCTTGCTCGCTGGCTTGCTCGGAGCCCCAGCGCTCTGCCCGAGATGAGTCACTACAATGGCACGAGTTCAACTCCACACTCTTTATTCTCCAGCCCCTGTACCGCACGTCAACCCAGACTCCACCTTTGCAGGGAGGAGCGCGCGGGGAGGCGGGGGGAAGAGGCAGAGGAGGAGGAGGGGGAGGAGGAGGAAGAGGCGCGGGAGGAGGCGGGCGCAGCGCTGCCCTCCCTGCCCCGGCTCCCGGCCGCGCTGACGCCAGCCACACACCCCGCGCGAGGAAGGAAGGCGGTGGCGGGGGTGGGAGCGGACCGCTGGCGCGGTCTGGGGGAACCGAGGCAGCCCGGCCCTTCCCCACCTCCGCCCACCGCCCCTCCCCCCCCCCCCGGGCCCCGCGCCCTTGGTCTGTTCCACTGGCGCATGTTGCCAAAGATGGTCATTTGCGTTAGAGGACGCTGGTGCGGGTTCCCTCGCTCTCGGGTGACGTGGAGGGAGAGGGATTCCCTAGCTGGCTCCCGAGCACGCCACGGCCTCCTCCCTTCCAGCGCCCTGGGAAGGGGCGCGGGGCGGGGCCCCCAAGAGCGGCCGCGCGGGCCTCGGCGCCGGCTTTTAGAAAATAATCACAGTCCCGAAGAGCGCGACGGGCGGTTCCGTGCGGCGCCACCGCGAGGCCGGGAGCCGGGCGCGCAGAGCCGCTCGCAGGGAGGGCGCGGCCGCGTACGGTCGTCGGCGCCCTCCGCGGCGCCTCCCGGAGCAGCGGGCGCCCTGGGCGCGCTGGGTACCCGCGCCTCCCTGCGGCCGGGCCTTGGCGGGGCGCGGCACCGCCGGGCGGGGCCGGCCTGCCTGTTTTCCCCTCCGTGGCTGGCTGCCCACTGCTTCCCGCCCCCCCCCCCCCCCCCGTTTTTGTAGCCCTGCAATTAATTCGTTAGGAGTGGCCTTGAAGACGAAATTAACCAGTTAAGACAGTCCGGCCGCTCTCTACGCAGGGCAATCAGGACGCATCTAATAGGAGTAATTGGGCATTATAAGCAACCTCGACTGTTACGAATTTGGGGGAAAAAAAGTAGGGAAGAGGGAGGCCTGGGAGAGGGTGCGCCCCAACGTTGTCTTCAGCTGTTTTGGAGCGAAGTTCAGGCAGTAGGTAGTCCGAATTCCTAGGTTCTCCCGCCTCGCTGGGCGGGGCGGGGCGAGGTGCGGGGTAAAGAGCACAGGCCCTGGAGTATGAACGCCAGGCTGTGCTATTTACGAGCCGTGAGACTTTGGGCGAGTCCCTTAACCTCTCTGGGCTTCGGTTTCTTCCTATAAAACAAAGGGGTTGAGACATGAGCTTCTAAGGCCCTTGTCAGCTCTGGAACTTCAATCCTTCTGCAGAGATGATCCGGAGAAGCACTGTACTAGCAATCAAGGAGATTGGATTCGGGTTCTGGTCCAGGCTCTGCCTTAGTCTCGGTTTACCCAACTCTTAAGTGTACCATCTCTACCCCTACAGGGTCCTTGTGAGGACCCAACGGGAAGATGTGTGAAGGTTGTGAAGCGTTGTGCATTGTAACACATCATAGTTTCGGTCCTCAGTTTCCTTATCTGTAAAGTGGGGGTGTTGCTAGGAAAGAAAAATAGAGCCGGGAACTCGAAGCTTTCCTGGGGCTCTATATAAAGCGCTGGCGTTTCCGGGACGGCTGGCGGCATCTGGCCTCCCCAATGGCCCCCAGATACGGTAATCCCAAACAATACTCGGGGTCATTGTTTACAACTATAAAACACATTCTGTTCTGAGCTCCATCCCCAAGGACGCGCGGAGAGACGAGGCTGGCCGGGTTCCTCGCGCCTCCGCCGCCTCCTGCCGGGCAGAGTCCCCAGCTCCCCCGGTCCGGGCGAGAAGTGTCGGGCAGACGGATGCGCTCACCCCGCGCGGGGTCTTGGCGTTTTTGTTGTCTTTTTTTTTTTTTTAATCTTGTGTCCAGCCTCCCTGGGTGTGTTTACACTCCTCTCCCAGCAGGACTGTGTAAATGCAGTCCTTTGACGCAAAACCGTTCAGCCCTTTCCCCAGCGGCAGCGGCAAAATCCAGAAAACTGGGGGTGGGGACGGTGGGGGGGGGGGGGGAGCGCGGAGAAGAAATCGTGACATTTTCTTTCCTCTCCGTCCCCTTCCGCGCCACACGGCCCCCAGCCTTCTTGGAGAGCTCCTGGGGGGCTACAAAGGGAGGCGGCGCGGTCTGGGCGTCCAGGACCCTCCTGGGAGCAGCCGCGTGTCGAAGCTGCGCGAACAGACGCACTTTTAGTTTTCCTTTGAGCTGCAGCAGCTGCCCGGCCCTCCCCCACCCCGCGCTTGAAAATCCGGGTGCTTCTGGGTCTCTCCCACACAGTACTTCCAGTAATTCGGGGGGAAAGAAGGAGCGGGAAAGGGAGCGGGAGCTTCCTCCGTGGCCTCCGCCGTCCCGGGCGCGTCCAGGCGGGGGAAGGCGCCTCCGGGAGCGCGCGGGCGGGCGAGCGCACCCGCGCGCCCTCACCCGCCCCCGCCCTGCCTGCTCCCCAGCCCTTTCCTTTCTTGTGGGTTCCCGTAAAGCCCAGCAGCCCCGAGACGTCTGCAGAGCATCACGGAATCTGTGCTGATGCAAGTCGCTAGCCTCCCTTTGGTGCGCCCCGGCCTGCCTCGGAGCGCTTTGATCCCGGCCTTCCCCGGCTCCAGAACTTGTGCTGGCTCCCTCTGCCCGCCGGGAGGCCTGCGTTCTGCACCCTGCCTTCACCTCTCAGTCCTGGAGTGCCAAGACACAGCTGTGCCCTGGTGCTGTGGGGACCGACCGGCTGGTGCAGCTGGGGAATGCCATGCCACACCGAGAATTTAGCCTCCAAGCCCAGTTCATTGTCCCCTCCGTGGGGAATCATTCCAGGATAACCCAGTTAGAAGGGATCCTCTGACTCCCTGAAATACGATACCAAGAAGACTAGGGGCCAGTCTTTATTGAGCACTTACCCGTAGTCAGGCACCAGGCTGAATACTTTACGGGGATTGTCTCTTGCAATCCCCCGAACAAACGTTTGAGGTGGGTATTATTCCCTGGTTGCAGATCAAGAAAGTGAGATTAAGTAACTTGACCAGGAGAATTAGTTAGAGGGTTAGTGACCCAGTTGGAAGTGCAGCTGCGCCTCTATGACTCTAGGCTGGTCCTCTTACCCAGGACATGTGTGATCTGCCTCCTACTGGAATGTCTTTGTTTCTCTCTTACTGGCCTCCAGAAATCATGGGCTTCATCTGGTGCAGGACTTTTCCTATGCTTAGAGGTTCTCCTTCATTCTCCGCCCAGCACTGTTCCTCAGGGTGAGGAAAGGTCATGTCAAGTGAGGGAAGAGGTGGCTGCAAGCTGGGATGGGGAGGAAAAAGTAGCTTGGCCTGCCTTCTCATTGCCTCTCTGAGTCTTGGGACCTCCCTGCACTGAAGTTAGGTGTTTCCTCCTCTGTCCCTCCTGTCCCATGTTTGGCCCCTGACCAAAATGGCCCCCTGCTCAGGGCTGCACTGGCCCCCATGTCGGAGTGCTGGACAGTTTATGAAGCCCTTTCACATACATGGCCTCGTTTTTCCTCGCACAACATCCCTGCCAGGGATGTGACAACAGTCAGAGTGACTCTGGATTACCAGAGAAGAGGCCAAGGAACAGAGTGGCAAGGCAGCCTCAAGATTTCCCAACCTGTGGGTGCCAGAGCCTGAACTCAAACCCATCTCACCCAGCTGGACAGCCAGTGTTCTGCCTCTTATCCATGCTCCCAGCCTTGACAGGTCAGAAGCAAAGTCCATGACTTAATATTAAACGGACCTCTATCCACCATGCCTGAGCAGATCTGGCATCATTTCTCTATGGAAACCATATATTTTGAACATTTCTGAAAGTCAAGTGCATGTTATAATCAGTGACTATTTAATACGGAAGCGATTCTCTCTGTCCCAAGATCTCTGGATCAGTCAGGAGTCCATCAGGAAACAGACTTCAACTCAGATGGTTCAGAGGAAGAGGTTTAAGGAGCATCTCCATAGAGAGGTGTGAGCAGGGCTAAGAGAGCAACAGGGGATCCTGGCACACCCAGAGCCTAGTAGCAGTTGGAAACTGTTCCACCCCTAAGGTTGAAAAGGGAGGAAAATAGTGTTAGTAGAGCCTAGTGCACACTGGGACCACGAAAGAAGGCCGTCCAGCAGGATAAAGAGAAGCAGCCCCTACCAGAGGGAGCACTGAAGAAAATCGGGGAAAGGATCCCAGACCATCTCTCCCATCCCTGTCAGCCTCCCAGGGCACAGAGAAGGGCAAGGAAGGGTGAGCGGTGGATCTGGTGGGAGTGGGGAAGGCACACTCAGCAAATGAGGAATAAGCAGCATAGATGCTATTAAACCCAGATGTATCTTCTCACGGGTGGCATTTCAGGATGGGGGAAATACAGTCAATCAGTGAGTCTCACATCTCACCCCGAGTCGGGGTAAACATGAGAATAACCCACACAGCTTTCCAAGCTGCACTTCCCCTCCCTTTAAACTTCACTGATACACTCAGCCACTAATCCAGAGGGAATGTGTTGTACCCTTCAGGTGTGGGGGCAGAAATGAAGACTGGGAACCATGGATCAAAAGAGATCAGCATCTGGAGGAAAGAGCTGGATGAATAAGCAATGTTGACTCCTCCCTGTGGCCTTACACAACCTCCTTTACATTCCAAGAGGGGCCCACCCAGCTTAAGTATTCTGAGACGTGACACGTGCCCTCACCCACCATGATTCCCATTTCACATATGGGATACACACCAGAGAGGAGATGTGAAAGCAAGAAAGTCAAGATGCTGTCGCTCTAGAGGCCATCCTAATACTGATATTAAAACTGAATGTTCTGCATCTGGGTGGTGGTTATATCTGTATATATGTGAAAAACGTATCAAGCTCTACCCTCACATTAGGGCACTCTATTTACTTCACTTCAAAGAGTACAAGCAAACAACAACAAACCCTTTTGATTGCCTTAGAGCACATTTCGCGTTATATTGAAGTTTGTGCAAGACTTCTCAGGAAGCATATGCAAGTGAGGCCTTTCTGGTCCCTGCTTGTGGCCCCTAGGAAACTCCGCATAGTGGCTGCCCTAGAAAGACTCAGGCAGGAAGAAGGTACTTCCCTAGTACGGGGGTGTGTGTGTGTGTGTGTGTGTGTGTGTGTGTGTGTGTGTGTGCGCACGCGCGCGTGCGTGTGTGTGTGTGTGTGTGTGTGTCTGTGTCTGTGAGTGTGTTTAAGCCGGAGACATTCCCGAGATAAGGTGACCAGTGCTGTTATTCAGAAATATCTTTATGAGTCAGAACAGAAGTTACCCTGGTAGGAATGTTTGTTGGGTCTGGAGAGGAGAAACAGAACAACTTCCCTCACTTCCTCTTCTGGGTCTAAGATCTGCACAAGGAGAGGCAGCTCAGATTGGGCTTTGAGTTGAGAAGCAGAGGTCCAAGGATGGCCCTGCTATGACTGGCTGTGTGACCTGGGCCAAGTCCCTTGATATCTCCAGGCCTCTGCTTCCTCATCTGCCACCAAGAGGCTGGACTGAACATGGGCCCTGTCATAGGGCAAGGGATGCACAGAAGCCCTAAAAGGGGAAACTCTTTCCCCACCGCTTCTCCATCCAGGGTGCATTTCCTGCCAGGCATCTTCAAGCCCCACACGGAAACATCTCTCCTGAGGACCCAGAAACCAGGGGGCTATTCATACCCCAGCATGTGCTTTCCCCTTCCTGCCCCACCCCAGGCCAGAGGCTCCAGGCAGTCTTTCTCCACTTCTAATGTGGTCAGAGTCCAGGATCCCGCCAGGCTCTCACAGCCATCTATTAATCTAGCCTCAGGATTTGTCCAGCATGTACTGAGGAAGGGAGAGCAGGAGAAGCCTGAAGCCTGGATGGACCCCGCCCTCGAGCAATTCACAATCTAGCTGAGAAAAATCAAGAGTAACACACACACTAGCGGGAACATACAGCAGCAACAACGGCGACACCTGTCAAAACCTCTAATAGGGCTTCCCTTGTACCAGGCAGTGTTTGACTTGTTATATATATTAACTCAGTATTTACAACAACTCTATGAGGTAGTTACAATTATTATCCCCACTCAACAGATGAGGAAAACTGAAGTCAAGAGAGGTCAATTCACCCAAGATTCCAGAGCAAAAGAGAAACAGAGTTGGGATTTGAACACGTGCGTTCAGGCCCCAGACTCTTGGAAGGGGTTAATGAATCTCCCTCCAGCTGGCATGGAACTGGGACAGACCATCTCTATACACTCAGATGCCTCACCCACCAGGGTGTCATCTGATCCTTTGAACAGCCTATGCAGTAGCCAGGCCCCACATTATTGGCCCTATTTTCCAGATAAAGAAACTGAGGTTCAGGAAAGGTAGGCGATGGCCTCAAGGTCACACCCACCTTGCATGCAGAGCAGGGTGTACCCAGGTCTTCAGACTCCCATGTGCCAGGCCTTTGCTTTTCTCCTCCACACACTGGGCCCACAGGAGATACAAGAGGAGCTCAGAGAACAGTGGAGAGCGGGAGACCTCATTGCTGGCTCCAGGCCTCCTTTCAGTGCTGTTGAATCTCTGTTGTTTGGCAGGCCTAGCACTCACTCCCCATTCTGGTAGGAGCGCCCTGATTTTCCTTTGGGGGAACCTCCACTTCCTCATTGACCCTAACCCTAGGAGCTCTAGGGATGGACACAGGATACACGATCCAGTCCTGGCCAAACAGAACACCCACCTCCCCAGCCACAGTTACTGACCGTTTCAGCCGGGTGCTGAGGACCCAAGATTGGCCTTGGAGAGTCAGGCCTGGGGCTTTGGCTGAAACTCTTGGGAAAGACGTACTCTTTTTTCCAACTGGGAGACAGCACTCTTGACAGGGGTGAGGCCATGAGGCCATGAGGCTTGCCATGAGGCAAGCGACGGAGACCAACAGGTTTCTGATGACTTTGTTGGATCTCCTGGACCCAGGCCTGCCTAAAGTGGTTGTGCTCCCAGAATTTCCATCCTAGGCAAGAGATTCCCTTTTCCACTGGAGCCAATTTGAGTTAGGTATCTGTCAATTGCAAGTAAAAGAGTCCACCAGTGAGCATATAAAGAGCACCTACTGTTAGCACTTACCGTTTGCTAGGCATTTCAAAAATAAACAGTGCCAGCTAAGAAAGTGGCTGTCTTCAAAGAATTAAGGGATGAGAAAGATTCTCACACAACTTTAAAACAAGTCAGAGCACAACAAACACCACAGGGTTTTAAAGCACTTTAATAAATGCCTTTAATAAGGCGGCCACCGGGGTCCTCGGGCTGATACAGAGGGTGAGAACATATCAGGTGGAATGCCTCGGAAAAGGCTTCACGTAGGTGGTGGCAGCGACATTGGCCTCAGGAGTCTGATGAGATGCTGAGAGGAGAAGACGGGGGAGGTTGCAGAGCAGACAGCATTAGGAAGAGCCCAGGTTCAGGGAAGTGTGCGTATGCGGGGGCAAGAATCAAGCGGTGGAGTTGACTGAGACCAGGGGGATGGTCTAAAATTTATAGTCTGGGGGGGTGGCGGGGGGGGGTGAGGAGAGAATGGTCCTGAGCTATTTCCAAATACCTGAAGGCATTCCCTGTGGAAAAAGAGCTAGGCCTATTTGGTATGGTCCCAAAGCGTGAGGCTGGGGCTAAGGGTGGATGCTGGTATTGGGGGAGGCAGAGTTGACTTCAGCCTAAGGAAGGCAGTCCTGCCTGTCAATGTCATGGGAAGTTTGGGGAAGATGTTCAAAAAGACCTGGTGGGTGTTATAAAGGGGATTCAGAAACCAAAGGGGAGTCTGAATTGGCTGACCCTAGCCATTCTGTGAATGCTGAGACGGACTTGGAAATTGGACGTTGACACTGGAGGGGTTGGGATTTCATTTCAAAGGCAGTACTCATACACACCAACGTGAGGAGTGAGAAAAGGAGGCAGGCACAGTGATGAGGTCAGAGCTACACCTGTATCTGCGAGTGTCTTTTATAAACACACAATTTGGGAAATTTTAGTATGGATGGGATTGTCGGTGATGCCCCAAATTTGTTGTTGTTGTTGTTGGGTGGGATAATGGCATTCGCTCACGTAAGATAATAGTCATATTTTTAAAATGCATACTGAAGACCGTAGGGATTAAATGACATAATGTTTACATTCTATTTAGAATATTGAAGGCTTCCTGGTGACACAGTGGTTAGGAATCTGCCTGCCAATGCAGGGGACACAGGTTAGAGCCCTCGTCTGGGAAAATCTCACATGCCATGGAGCAACGAAGCCCACGAGCCACAACTACTGAGCCCAAGTGCCGCAACTACTGAAGCCCGCACACCTAGAGCCCATGCCCCGCAACAAGAGAAGCCATGGCAATGAGAAGTCTGGGCACTGCAAAGAGTAGCCTCTGCTGACCACAGCTACAGAAAGCCCGTGCGCAGCAACGAAGACCCAACGCAGCCAATAAATAATAAATAAATTTATTAAAAAAGAATATTTAAATAAGAAAAGGAGGAAATGTATGTATTTTTTCACACACGTGTATGTGTATATACACAAGTATATGTGTCTACGTATACTAGACACATGTACAAAGTTAGCAAATATAGTGTTGAACAAAAGATGCCAGACGCAAAGTGATAGTGATTGTTGTTCCATTATATATTTATTTATTGTAATATTTATTGATTTATTTGGCTGCTCCAGGTCTCAGTTGTAGCACATGGGATCTTCACTGCAGCATGCGGGATGCTGTTCCCTGACTAGGGATTGAACCCGGGCCCTCTGCATTGAGAGCATGGAGTCCCAACCACTGGACCACCAGGGAAGTCGCCATTATATAGTTTTTAAGATGAGTCTATGATGTTAGAAGTCACTGCCAATCAGAATGGAGGGCGCGAGGACCGAGTTGTTGTTTCTTGGCTGGGTCAGGCTTACGGGTGTATTCGCTTTGTGAAAACTCAGTGAGTTGTGTTCACGATTTGTATACTTGACTGGATGTATGTTTTATACATCAATAAATTTACCCCAAAATGCCACCCCTATACACATGCACGCACACACACACGTGTGCACGAGCAGGAGAAAGATCCGAATTGTGATATATGTGAGAGGGAGGATGACCTCAAGCACAGACTCCGCCACTGATAATTTCTTAGAAGACCCAATGTGGGCTAAGGCCCTTAAGCCTGAGTTTTCCAAACAGGTCTGAATGCTACCCTCAGGGGGTATTGTTTGTATACCCCCTGTTTTGTTTTGTTTGTATTTGCATTACTCAAGAGACACATGTCAGGGGCTGCAGCTAGAAAATAAAAATCTAGCTTTAAGCCGATCTCCCTGATGGCAGGATAGAGGATGGAAGGGAGCAGGAAGAGCCTGTGCGGAGACTGAGAGGAGAGACTGGGGGACCGCAGCGGGCAGGGCCTTGGGAGGCCAGCGTCCATGTTCAGTGCTCCCCCCACCCCACCCCAGGCAGTCCCCAGCACTCCACCCGTCTGGGGTGTGCTCACATGGGGGGGCCAGGCATGCGCAGACTCATGACACCCCAGGTACAACACAGAAAGGGAGCAGGCGCTGCCAGAACCCCTACTGAGCACCCCCGGGTGTCAGCACACCCCACCCTGGCACCCCTGGGGATCAGCTGCCATGGGTCACTGAGTGCATGGGCTGCCGAGGGGACACTTGCTGCTAAAGACACATTGAGCCCAGGGAACAGTGGCCCTGTTATCTGCATGGTGAGCACATCACGCGATTCCATGATTTGGACAAGGAAGCACTTGAGGTGTAGGAGATGTTCCTGGAAGGGAGGGAGGGAGGGAGGGAGGCAGGCAGGCAGGCAGGGCTCAGGGAAGAAAAGACGCCACTGGTTTTTCTTTCAAGGCAACTGAGATGTTTCCAGAAAGAGCGCTAGGTGTGTAGGCGAAAGACTAGGTTTGAGTCCTGGCTCTGCTCCTCGTTCACTCATCTGCAAGGTGGGGTGGAGGATGCTGATCTGTGCACGGCTCAGGGCTCAGAAAGGGCCATGGGCTTGGGTCAGAGAGATCTGGGTTCCAATCCTGACTCTGCTGTGCGAGAACTAAGGGACCTTGGGCCGTCACTGAACCCCTCCAAGACTCACTTTCCTCTCTTGTGATGTGGTGACGATAATAATACCAAGACCTCAGGGCCACGGTGAGTATTGTGCGTGTATGCGTTCATCTAAATATCCATCCACTGTCTATTTATTTATACTCTGCTTATTGCCAAAAGGACTTCTGTAGCTATGCGGAAGATTCAATGAAACCTCACAGGAAGGGACTGACACATCCCTTTCTCTGCCCATCTCACAGGGTTGGGATGAGGCTCAAGTGGGATAATGTTTCTGAAAATGTCTTGCAAACTGGGGAGTTCCATACATATCAGAGCTAGAGAAAGTGGGGAAGAAAGGAAGGATTCGGGGAAGCCGAGGCAGGAATGGGCACCCAGCCACCTCACAGAGGAAGAGCTTGGGTTCTTGGAGCACTGCCAGTGCCCCCCCACCAGCTAGGGGCCCACATGCTCAGCACGTAAGGCAACTCTGGGAGGAGCCGTGGCTACAGGGTCCTGTAATGTCAGAGCTAGAAGGAACATGAGAGATCATACAGTATAACCCCATCCCCCCACCCCATTTTATAGATGTGGAAACTGAGGCTCAGAGACTGAAACAGGCTTGCCTCAAGTCATCCAGGGCAGCAGAGGCAGAGCTGGGACCAGACTCATTTCCTCATGCAAAGTGCAGGGCACCGTTTCCACGGCCCCATGAACCCTGAATGTTTCCCCTCACTCTGGTCTGGGGCACCCTGAAGCAGGTCTGCAGGAGCTTCACTTCCTGGGGTGAATTCTGATAGCTTAAGGTAGGAAAGTTTGCTCCATCCTCTGGTAAGTGTGCTTGGGGCCCCACGGGGATGACGTGCCCAGGGGCTCCTGAGCAGCCACTACAGCCAATGAATGTAACCCACAGCGAGAGCAAACACAGAGCCTTATTGTTAGGGACATCGATTGCTGCACTGGGTTGGGCACTTATTTATTATCACATCTATTTCTTTTCATTAACAGAAGGCAAACATTCCCCACCCCAGTAACTGGAAGGCTACTACCTGTACCAGAGGATGGCTGATGTCTCTTGAGGCTGGATTGGGAGCAGAACCGACCTACTTACGTGGTCCTTCCATCCGATCCAATTCAGGTGAGGGCAGGAGAGACTCCGGCCAGACCTGCAGGAGAACTGCCCACACCATCAGGATCCAGAGGCTGCGTCACTAAATACCATCGAAAGCTGTGCGGTGGGATTGGGAGCTGGAGCTCATCCTATTCTTTGATTTGCCTCTCGACTTTTGGCAAGATACTAAACCCCCACCTCAGTGTGCTTACCTGTAAAATATTAAGGGTTGTAAGGATTAAATAGTACACACGTGAGAGCCGCCAGCATAGTGCCTGATACATGGGCGCTCAGTAAGAGTCCCGGAGCTGTGTCTGAGAGCGTGGTGAACCGTGTCTGCTGATAAAACTGTCAGGCCACAGGAGCTGCATACAGTACAAGGTGGATCTGGGCTGGGCTCCCCTTCTGGAGTTGGACAGTAGCCCAGCCGTAATCTTGCTTGGGGCCAGGGAAATAAACCTGGTGGCCTCCTCAGCCCATCCTGTCTCCTTATCTAGCTTTCATTTCAACGTTTCCATCCTTCTCTTGGGCCCAGAGTTGGAGCCCTGTCCCATCCTCAGGCTCTCTCCCCTTCCCCCTTGGGACACACCTTCAGGCCCTTCTTTTCCCCCACCAGCCCTGTCTTTCCCTTGGGAGGTCCAGGTTTCTTCGTGCTCCCAGTTTCAGAAGATTCAACTGGTCTGGGATTTTTTCCCCCCAGCAAAGGTAGGAGGGATTTCGTTGGGACCTTCAGCGGAGAGCTTTGGGAAGAGCCAGGTTCGGAGGTAGCTTTACCTAACGAGGGAGGAGGTGAAGTCTGGATGCCAGGGATGCGATAAGCAGGTCCTGTGGGGCAGAGCAAGGGAAATACTCCTTCCTCCCCGCTTCCTCCCACAGGGCGCCCTGGCAGGCCTGGGGTCCTTGGGAGGAGGCCTTCACCCACAACCTCGCCCAGGCTGTCTGCAGCTTGAGGGGAGGGCTTCTCATTTTCCAGATTCCTGACTCTCATCTTGTAATGGATCGTTTGTTACTTCCAGAAAAATGCCTGGCAACAACTCTGGGGATGGGAACCAAAGACAGTGGACTTGAACTCCACTGTTTGGTTTGACCTCAACAGATTGTGAAAGCTGGAAAGGACCCCCCCAGGCATCACAGAGACCAGTTCTCCTTCCAAAGCAGCACGGAAGTTCTGCAGGGTGATAAAAGAAGATGGTAGTCGATAAAACGACTCTGCTTTCAAATAAGTTTGGAAAAGACTGAATTCAGTGGGTTTCTCTACTTAGGACATCTCAGAGGCTTTTGTAGGCCAGTGCAAATTGTGACTACCCAGGATGCATTTTCCAAAAGTGTCCCTTGGAAAGAGTGATTCAGCCAGCCCTTTGGCCTTATGGTGAGGAAACCGAGGCACAAGGTTCTAGGGACAGAGCCACCAGTGAGTCAAGGTCTCCTGATCCCAGGGTCTGTGCACTGTCTCTGACACTAGGATTAAGCTGCCTCATCTTTTTCTGATTTTGTTTTTACGTTGTAATCAGGGGCAGGAGGTAGTGGGAGTAGCGTTTATTTATTTAGGTGTATTTTATGTGCTCTGAAGGATAGAGCTAGGGCCAGTGGGTAGAGGTTCCTGTCGAGTGGAATTTCAACTCCACCCCAGTTAAGAACGTTAAAATAATTAGACCTGTCTGGACGTGAACTGAGCCAACCCATGAGGCAGCGAGTTTCCCGTCACTGCAGGGGTCCAGCCCATGACTGACTGACCATCAGGTGGGGTGACAGATGACTCCCAAAACATAGATCCACGTCCAAATCCCCAGAACCTAGGACTGCGGTCTTATTTGGAAAAAGGGTCTTTGCAGATGTGATGAAATTATGGATTTCAGCACAAGGAGGTCATCCTAGATTATCTGGATGGACCGTAAATCCAGTGACAGGTGTCCTTATAAGAGTGAAGCAGGGGGAGATCACACACACGGAGGAGAAGCCGATGTGAAGACAGAACAGAGACCAGATGCACTAAGGTTATAGGACCCTGCAGCCGCCAGGCGCTGAAAGAGGCCCTGCCCACACCTTGATTTTGGACTTCAGGCCTCCAGAACTGTGAGAGAACAAATTTCTGTCATTTTAGGCCAGCAAGTTTGTGGTAACTTATTACAGCAGCCACAGGATGGGGCAGAGGGTGGGGGGAATGCTGTCACAGGGAGATAAGCACAGATGGATAAGAGAGGCTTCTCTGAGTGGACCTTGGGGCCTCTTCTGACCCTCTGCCCAGTGCTCATCACGCTTCCATGACACCTGTGGTTCAGCAGCCGGAAAGCTGTGCCAGGATTTCCCATCTGTCCTGGGAAGGTGAAGCCATCAGGGTATAAGGTCCGAGTTAGGAAAAGCCAATGGGGACAGCTTAGTGGCCGAACCCTGACTGGTGCTCCCCACGGCCCCGCAGCAATGACCCCCTCTTTGGTGTCTTCAGCAGAGTGTCCCTTAAAGTCAAAGAACCTACCAGCATCTCCACTAAGTGATCAGAGGGCCTGTCAGGTGGGCCCATGGGAGCAGCTTCTGTGTCAGCCAAGCGGGGTCTGCCCTTGGGTCCCCTGCCTCAGTGACAGGAATCAATCCCCCCTCTCCCCCACCACACACACAGGGAAGGAGGGCCAGGCACGCACCCCGGGGACCGCCCGTTCCCTCCCTGCTCCACGCATGCACTTCTACACGCACGCAGGGACTGTGTCGCAACCGCCTCTCTGCCCCCGAGACAAGCGATAACACGCCCGCCGGCCCGTCTCTTCTTGCTTCAGTCCCTGGCAGGGTAAGACCCAACCCAAGTTACAGGGCACAGCAGGATTAATTGCCAGGTGAAGGAGGAGGCTGTGGTTTGACTGTCTCAGCAACAATGTGGGGAGACCTGGGGACAGGAGAGAGGGGGCCTGAAGCCAGTGGCCCCCCTCAAAGTGCCTGACTGCCCCCAAGGCCGGCAGCCATCTGCAAAGCCAGTGTCGGCTGCTTCGTCCCTGCAGCCAGGAGGTGCCCGACGGGCCGGGCTCCCGGCTGGCTCTGCCTGCCTCCTTGGGGAGCAGAATGAGCTTTGCCCACCCGGGCGAGCCGGGCTGGGTGCTGGGCAGGGGCCGCAACCCTGGCACACCTGTGCGTGCGGTGCGGCCTGGCTCACCCAGAGCCCAGCTGGCCTTGGGGGTGGGGAGGGTTCCCCCTGACCCAGATGCAGACACAGCAGGACCCCCAGCTTCTCCCCACCACACACCCACCCAGGGACCCGGGATCTGGTCTCAGAGGTAGCCTCGCTTTACTTCCTGGTTCCCTCTTCCATTTTCCAAATCCTCTACAGACTTACCCCAGACACGAGAGGGAACATGGCATTCTCCCCTCGCTAGGTCAGAAACGTTTTGTAGCCACGCCCGCAGGCTCTGTAAATGTTTGCTTGCAGGCTGGTTTTGCTCAGCTGGGCCCGGGCTGGACTGAACCCCCCCCACTCCCCCCGGTCCCCCCCATCCCTCCTCCATTGCCTTCGCCCCCTCCCGTCACCACCCTAATGTCAGGCTCAACTGTGCGCGTTTAGGGCTTAATTAAACTCTTGTCTTGCTTTCAGAAGAGACATTTTCTGCCCCAGGGAGCTGCTACCGAGCTTTGTGAGGAAGGCAGGTCTGAGCAGGCTCTCAGGTGAAGATCTGCCTGGTGGGAGAAAGAACACTGCCTCCTAGAAGCTGCTGAGCTGTGGCCAAAGGGGAACCAGCAAGGTGGGGGGCACGGAGGCCCCAGCCTTCGCGGTGAGGCCACCCCCAGGCACAGGGGGGCCTCCCTGCCTCCACCGCAGCCACTGCGTGCAGCACTCAATTATCACAGGTCACGCTGTCCAGGTCACACTGTTCCCGTGCCCGCCCCGCCCCGCCCTGCCCAGCCGGCAGCAGCCTCCAGCGCCTCCCGCCCGCTGCCGGCCGCACCCTGGACTCACCATCCGAGATTCCTCCCTCGGGGCCAGCCCCCCACTCTACCCCCCAAGGGGCCTTGGGAGGAGGAAATGGGCCCAGCAAGTGGGCTCTGCCATCCAGGACCTCAGCTCAGGTCAGGCCTGCCTTGCATTGGTTTCAGGAGGGACTCGGTGTTATGGAACTTTCTAGAGAAGCCTGTCGCAAGGAGAGACCTGAGTTCGAGGCCTGGGTCTGCCCCTTACTACCTGGGTGTCCTTGAGATTACTTCATCTTTCTGAGCCTCAGTTTCCTCACCTGTAGAGTGGGAGTGCTCATATACCTCTCTCACAGGTGGGGAGGGGACTTGAAAGAGACAACATAGGAGAGAAAGCATTTTGTTAACTTGGGGAAAAGACTGTACAAATATTAGGTGGTATTTCCATCAAGATTAAGCTGGCAGGGGCTTCCCTTGTAGGGCTGTGGTTAGGAATCCACCTGCCAATGCAGGGGACATGGGTTATAGCCCTGAGCCGGGAAGATCCCACACACTGTGGAGCAACTAAGCCAGTGCGTCACAACTATTGAGCCTGAGCTCTAGAGCCCACGAGCCACAACTACTGAGCCCGTGTGCCACAACTACTGAAGCCTGTGCACCTAGAGCCTGTGTTCCACAAGAAAAATCACCGCAATGAGAAGCCTGCGCACCGCAGCAAAGGGTAGCCCCTGCTTGTCACAACTAGAGAAAGCCCAGGCACAACAACGAAGACCCAATGCAGCCAAAAATAAAAAATAAAATAAATTAAAAAAAAAAAAAGATTAAGCAGGTCGTGAGCAAAACCACTGCTGAAGCTGCACTTCCCCCCACCCTGCCCCCTGCCAAACATCACTCCACAGTCCTCTTCCCACCCCACACCCTGCCCCGACCCGTCCTATCCTGTGAGCACTGTGTCCCCTGCATGCCCTCCCTGACCCCTGACTCCCTAGACAGAGACGCCTCTTGCCATCTCCTACATATCTTTCCTTCGGCTTCAAAAGCCCCCTCAGGCATTCTGCACTGCTGTTTTTACCAACAGGGAAACTGAGGCAACGAGCAGGAAGGCCCTTGTCCAGACCACACAGCTTGTTTGTGGGGGCCAGGGGCCAGAGCCAAGTTTCCAGATACCCTGCTCAGGCCCAAAGTTCCTTCCTGCCACTGTCCCTGGGATGAATCTGCTTTCTAACAAACTCTTTGGGCTCATGTCGGGCAATCATTAAAAACAGACAAGATTCTAGGGAGTGTGGCTCTGAGTCAGGGTCTCGGGGACTGTCAGAGCTGGAAGGGACTTCAGAGGTCTCTTAGTTCAACCCCCTTGCAGAACTGGGCCCTGAGAGGGGCACTAGCTGTGCAGTCACACGCCCTGGCCAGACACTCTCCCTGGCCTGTTCTGGTGGGGAGGGACACTCTCAGCCCTCTGTCCCAGAAGGCCCGGTCCTCCCCAGAGGGTGCCCAGGCAGGACATTGGAGGCCGCCCTAGAGGCCTGGGGGAAACCCACCAGCCACTGTCCCCAGGTGATTGCCAGTCAGCCCAGGTGACCGTGCCATTTCCATCTTCTGAGAGCGTCCCTGTGGGACGACAAAGAGCCTAGGACAGGAGGCTTTTCGTCTTCCCGGGGAGGACCTGGGCGCTGCCTCCACGCACTTCAAAGCACTTCCTGACATGATCTCATTCAGCCTCACCTCCCGCTGGGGTTGGGAGGGAGTCAGGGGGACTTTGAGGACTTGAGGGTGGTGGGGGAAGGGAGAAGTTGTCAGAGAACATGACGCGTCCAAGGTCACACGCTTGAGCGAGTCTTTTCCTCTGTGTACCTCAGTTTCCCCATCTCTAAAATGATGCCTGATAATGCCTCATGCTCGCCTGATGACTTGTGGCCTGTATTAGTGACAAAGAAGGCCCAAGCATATTGCTTGGTCCATGGTAGGTAAGCATAAATGGTGGTTTCTTCAACAAGCCAGTTTTCTCACTTGTGAAATGGAAACAGTACACCTACCTCACAGATGGGATGTGATCAAATAACACAAGTGCCTCGTACAGGGCCTTGGCACACCCTGGGAGCCCAATCAATGTCATTTTCTTCCCAAATTGCTGGACTGAGCTACCAAAACCCATGCCTATGGGCCTCCACCTATTTTCCCAAATCTCCCCAGAGCTCAGTGGTCCAGACACCCCTTGGCGGCCACTCCAGGGCCCTGGCAGGTGGGAGGCTCTGCCACTGCCCCATCCCCTCATTGCCAGTCTGGGCTGGAGCCCGGACTGTCTGAGCCTCTCCCAGGGGCCAAGGGCTGTGAGTTCTAGCCTTCATGGGGCTACCGACTTATTGTGTGGCCTCAAGCCAACCTCCTGGCTTCTCTCAGTTTCCCCACCAGTAAAATCAGGCTAATGACCATCAGCCTCCTGCACTGGGGTATACTGAGAATTAATTAGGTTTGCAAAAGGCTTTGAGATCCATGGATGAAAGGCCCTGGAGAATAGCAGAGTGTTATTATCCATTATTAGTACTGTTATATTCCATGCAAAGATCTCAAAGGCTCTTACAGATGGTAATTAGTACCTTGCAGGGGTGTTTTGAGGGTGATTAGTTCCATTTCACATTTGGGAAAACCAAGGCACAGGGAGAAGTTAAGTCAGAGCAAGGCAGGCAAGGGAAGAGCTAGTCCAGTGTTCCGAGACTCTATTGCCTCCCTGGCTCTTATATCCTCAGCCCCCAGGGTACACTTGAGCATCTTCCTCTGGACCAGTCAGCCAGGGTCCACTAGGGGCTGGAGAGGTGCCTCATCAGCTGTCCCACTGCTTCTTCCTCTGGGGGAGCCCATCTCCAGTATGGCTGGGTGGCAGAAGTTGGCACTGAGGGGACTGGAAGGAATGCCACCGCAGGAGATGAAAGCAGGGCAAGACAGGACAGGGAGTGCGGAGACCCAGCGCAGCCCACTGCTTTGGGGTGCTGGGCTCAGACGCTCCCGTTTTCTCTTATCTCCCCAAGCTCCTCTTGTTACCTTGAGAGTGGGATCATATCAAGTTCTGGTGGACCAGCTCCAGCTCAGCCTTCCAAGCTGTCTCTCCAAGGGCATTCAAGAAGGGGAAGAAGCATGAGGCCCTAAGACTGACGAGGTGGGTATTCCTGGGCTGTCAGTCCATTGAGGATGCACTGGACTAGAGAGCCCCCGTCTGCCTTTTCTGGGGGAGGCCCATTTGCTTCCTGGAGACAATCAGAAGCCCCTGGTGCTCCTGGCTAACTCCCTGGTACCCTGCTGTGTGGGTATGGTAATTATTATTATTATTATTATTATTATTATTATTATTGTTATTATATTTATTATTATTATTATTGTTATTAGTGCCCCAGAGCTGGTAGTTTGAAGACAGGTTGTACTCGTTTGCAGAATAAGCCATGATTCCAAGTACATAAAGTAAAATCAGTGCTTTAAGGTAGAAAGCTGCAGAGGTATTCCACAGCAAACGCAGCCTCAGAGTGTGAATCCCCATTGGGGCTGCCATATTGCACAACTAAAGGCACGTGTCCTGCTCCTCGGCCCCAGTCCCTAGGAACCAGAGCACTGAATGAAGGACACTGATATTCAGGGACATGCCATAAATGTTTAATAATGAACTCTCAAAGAAACAACACTAAAATAAAAAATCTGACATGTAGTGTTTGCCAATTTCAACGGTGCAGATACCGTGGCTGACTTCAAGCTACTGATATGACACCAACCAGCTCACCCAATTCTCACAGCTCTGACAGTTGACTCTCTTAATCTGGTTCAAGCCACCTCCTGCACACTGTCGTCCCCTGAAACCACTTCCCCACAGAGAGAGGGAGCTTACTGGTACCATAGGAGGGAACTGGGAGATCCCTCTCACCCAAAGTAGTTCCTTCATTGATTTTTCTGTCACCAGGAATTCCTATGATACCTTCAGTTCCAATATAGCCCTAACATAGATGGAGAGGAAGGCTGAGGTGTCTGCTCCTGGGATTGTATTTGTAGGGCTCTTTTCCTGGATGTTTCCTTGAGAAGTGGCAGCAGCCAGCTGAGCAAATGGGCATAAGATGGGCAGGCTTTGTGAACGGAAGGAATTATAAGAGGTACAGGTAATTGTCCAAGTGAGAGGACTCATGATGGAGATGGCTGGGAGCCGGAAGTACAGCAATTCTGAGACTCCCCTGCCTCCAACTAACCAATAAGGGAGCACAAGAAGCCTTTTAAAAATGACCTATACTATTCAGAGAAATGAGAGAAGCTACTGCATCCTTGAAAGAAGAACAAGATGATATTTTAAAAGGTGACACTGGGAAATAAAAGAAGAGCTCTTTGAAATCAATGTGATAGAAAATCTTAAAAAAATCGAATACAAAAGTCAGAAGATAAAGTCGAGAAACTTTCTCAGAAAATTGAGTAAAAAGGCAAGAAATTAGAAAAGAGGAAAAATAAAAGATAAAGAGAATAAGAGTAGACCCAAGAGTTCCAACCTTTGCTTGTAAATAATCTCAGAAAAAGATAATGGAGAAATTGAAGGGAAAATAACCGAAGAAATAATACAAGAAAAACTTCCCAGGACTAATGACATGACTGACCAATATGAAGGACCTACCAAATGCCTAACACAATAGTTGAGAAAAGACCTACACCGAGGACCATTAGTGTTAAATTTCAGAATGGAGAGAAATAAAAGAACCTAAAAACTCTCAGGGTGGAAAGAAAGCAGGTCACATGCAGAGGACCAGGCGTCAGAATGAAATCAGTCTTCTCAACAGCAATGCTGAAAGCAAAAAGACAAGGGAGCTATGTTTTTAAAATTATGAAGGAAAACAATCTTTAACCAACATTTGGTTAGACCAAAAACTAAGTGTGAGGGTAGAAAAATATATACAAAAACTAGATACGTAAAATCTTCAGACATACAAAATCTCAAAAAAGTTTACCTCCTGTGAATCCTTGCACTGGAACCTGCTATTTGAGGTACTTCTCCAAAAAACAAGGTGAAAAGGGGAAGGCCTAGGAAACCAAGAGTGGAAACAGCTAAGTGGTGAAGAGGCATCTCAGATGACAGCTGTGTCACAGTCATGGAGACCAACCTGTTCAGACCAGAGCCTAAGGATGGAGCCTCCAGGAGGGGCGATAAATCACAGAGCTGACCCATTACCCAGTCACCATAGTGAGGGGGGTTTTACACTGTCTCAAGATTAGATGAATCATATTGCAGTGTGTTAAGGATAAATGCTAAGGATGGGTGAAAAGATAAGTTAGGGGAATTAAGAGAGACCTTCATGATGTCCTATAGTTTCTCTGAAAAATAGGAGTTAGGTCATCTGACAAAACGGGAGGGAGAGAGAGACAGATGGGGGCCTGAGCCAGTGGGGAAAGTTTGGAGATTCTGTGTCAGGAATGAGGGAGGGCAGTTAACCGGCAGCAAAATGCTCTGAGCCTCAGGTACCACACATTTGCAGTGGTACGTGTCTGCAGAGCCATGTGGGAGCCATCTGCACCATGACTGGGTGTGAGGTTTATTCACTGATCATTTATTCTGAAAAAACTTCAAACCTATAGAAACATTTCAAGAACAATACAAAGAACTTCTATATCCCCTTCACCCAGATTCTCTGATAAGCCTTTTACCACATTTGTGCCATCTCTCTCTGTGTCTCTGTCTCTGTCTCTCTCTCTCTTCATATGTATATGTAGATCTGTCTTTTTTTCTTCTGAACCATTCGATAAGAACTTGTAGACAGGATGCCCCACGACCCTAAAATTCTCCAGTCTGTACTTCCCCAAACAACACCCTCTCCTCGTTACTATCCTTCACCCTCCAAATTAGAAAATCAAAATTAGTTGAAAGCCATCCTTTAATCCATGGAACCCATCCGAGTTTCCCTGACTGTCCCAACAATGCTTCATTTGCCTTTCTGGTCCAGGATGCAAGGCAGGATTCTGAGTGGCATGTAGTTTTCATGCCTCGTTAGTTTCCATTAATGAGGTTGTGTCTTTCACGACCTTGACAGCCTCTAGTCCATCCAGTCTGCAGGATGTCCCCCAACGTGGACCTTTCCAGTGTTTCCTTGTGCCCACTCTCAGGATGTACATTCTTGTCAAGAATAACACAGAAATGATGCTGTGCTCATCTCAGACATCACATCTGGGCACGTGTTACTGACTTGTCCCACCAACAGTGTGTTAACCTTGATCACCAGGTCAGGTTGGTGCTTGCCAGGTTTCTCCATCATGAACTCACCGTCTTTATCTTTGATAAGTATGTGGTGGGAGATGCTCCAAGACTACACCAATATCCTGTTCCTTGTCAAATCTTCACCCACCAGCCTTAGCATCCTTTGATGAATCCAGTCTTATTCAACCACAACTATGCTGGTTGCCAAATGGTGAATATCTATTTCCGTCACTCGTTCTATACATATTAGTTGGCATTCTACTGTAAGGAAGGGTTTTCCTTTCTTTATCATTTATTCATTTATTCCTTTATATCAGTATAGAGTCACAGATTCTTATTTTAATCAAAAGGTTGTAATCTGTTACAACTATTTAGTTTGATGCGTCAGTTGTCCCAGATTTAGCCTTCAGGCAGATTCCTGTGTCATTTTGACATGTCCCCACTTTTCTTTGACTCTTTCCTTAGTTTCTGGCACAAAAAGATATTTTAAACTCATCTTGTATTTTTCCTGTTCTAGCCCTGGGATCAGCTATTAGCTCTGGCTCCCTTTGGTGGAGAGTGAGATTTTAAAACTAAGAAGTTGGGGCAGGGGGCTTCCCTGGTGGGGCAGTGGTTGGGAGTCCGCCTGTCAATGCAGGGGACACAGGTTCGGTCCCTGGACTGGGAGGATCCTACATGCTTCGGAGCAACTAAGCCTGTGTGCCACAACTACTGAGCCCATGTGCCACAACTACTGAAGCCTGCGAGCCTGGAGCCTGTGCTCCACAAGAGAAGCCACTGCAAACAGAAACCCACGCACCACAGCAAAGAATAGCCCCCACTCACCACAACTAGAGAAAGCCCACATGCAGCAACGAAGACCCAACACAGCCAAAAATAAAATAAATAATAAAATAAATCTTTGAAAAACGAAGTGGGTTCTTGATGGCTTATTGCTGCTGGGTTATCATTGCCTGTAGGCAACTGCCTCTAACCAATAGCACTGATTGTCCGTTCCAGAATAATTTTAAAGATGAGTGGTAAATCCTGGCACCCTCTTCTTACGCCTGACTTTAACAGCAATATCCCCGATGTTTCAGCATCACATGTGGCTCTGTCTATTGGTTTGACATAGACATTTTAAAACCACATTAAAGAAGAATTCTTCTGGGACTTCCCTGGTGGCACGGTGGTTAAGAATCTGCCTGCCAATGCAGGGGACATGGGTTTAAGCCCTGGTCAGGGAAGATCCCACATGCCACAGAGCAACTAAGCCCAAGTGCCACAACTACTGAAGCCCATGTGCCTAGAGCCCGTGCTCCGCAACAAGGGAAGGCATCAGGGAAGGCATCGCAATGAGAAGCCCACGCACCCCAACGAAGAGTAGCCCCCACCCGCCGCAACTAAAGAAAGCCCGCGTGCAGCAACGAAGACCCAATGCAGCCATAAATAAACAAGTAAATAAATAAATGAATGAATAACAGAAGGGTTCTTCTATTTCAATTTTACTAGGAGTTTATTTTTTTAAAGCAGGTATGGATATTGAATTTTATAAAATGTATTTTTTGGCATCCATCTAAATGGCCAAGTTTTTTCCCTCTTTTGATATATTAATATGAGTTATAGTATAAAATTTTGCAGTATTAAACCCCACTCTTTCTCTGAATAAAGTCTTTGCTCAGGATGTACTTTTTAGAATATAATGCTTGATTCAATGTGTTAATATTTTATTTAGGAATTATGTATCAATATTCATAAGTGAGAAGAGCCTGGCGTTCCCTTTTTTTCTTGTCTTGGTCGGATGTCTTGGTGGGGTGGAAACAGGTTGCAAGTGTATGTGGAATAGAAATGAGGGCTGCTGGAGTTAGGGAGGAAAGGAAGGAGGGCAAGTGGGAGAAAAGAAGGCAGAGGGGGTCCCTGGAAGGCATACAGGAGAGACAGATGCCCAGCAATTTACAGTGCATTCTGAATGGGAATTTGGAAGAATGGAGACCTTCCTGGTGGGGTCAAGTCTCAGATTTTGGACAGGGGGTGGCTTGCTGAAGAAAAGCTTTAAGTCATGGGGCTTGGAAAGGTCAAGAAACTGTGAGGCAAGGATCTGGATGGACTGCCCACCTGGCTGTCGAAATCTCCCCAAGTGGAAGCCAAGAAGCTGGCAGAGTCTGTGCCAAGGCCAGTAGGGTCATGACCTGGAGGCTTGTGGAGATTGCTGCTGTGGGGAGGGGGCAGGTGGCCTGGCTGGCTGAGAAGATGCTAAGGGAGAGGCGACTGCTTTTTCTTTGTGGTGAGGTTGAAACAGCTCCACACGTGACCAGCCGTTTGGAGCTGAGGAAGTGCTGTCCAGTCCTCTCCTGGGCTCAGGTGAGGAGGTGAGAGAGGGGAGCTGACAGCCTCACTCTGGGAGGCCAGGCATCAGGGCAAGCAGAGGTCAGATGGCCAGAGCTGCTGCTGAGGGAGGCGAGGCTTTGCTAATCTCAACTTGGAGGACCAATTCAATTCAATGAGTTAATGGACATGCCTGGCACAAAGGAAGCCCAACAGAACCACTACTGTTATTATTATTTGTACTAAGTAATTAAAGGTCTACAGGTGATGCTAAAAGGCTTTTGCAGACATTGCCCAAGAAATGTGATTGATGCATTCTGCTTGCTGGCTGAACTGGTTATCTTCCCCCAACCCCATCCTAATCTCCCTTATCCCTTTCTCATTTCCAGATCCTTCCAGCAGCTTTTGGCATCAGCCAGTCTCCAGACTCAAATCCCAGTAGCCCAATGGTAAGTTGCATGGACTTGGGCAAACTTGGGCCTCATCTGGAAAATGGGTAATAACGCCTCCTGAAGTTGAGACAGGGCACCAGTGCTACAGGGACCACTGAATCTTGCAGTGCCCTGAGTCCAGCACAGCCTAGCACTGCAGGTTTGGTGGCTACTTAGAGGCTGAGCTGATTCTGGGGTAGAAAGGGGAAGAGAGAGGGAGCCCCAGCCAGGACCTGGATTCCTGCAGCTCAGACAGAGAAGAGGAAGTTGGGGGGGGGGGCAGGTGTCAAGAGCAGGTTTTCTGGTCCAGACAGGTGCTAATTTGTTAAGCCTAAGATCCAGAAACAGGATCCAGACACTGGAAACTCTGTGGCAGGAGAGCATGGAGAAGCAGGGAAGGGTGCAGGTCCTTGGCCTGTGGTTCGGTGGGTGGTCTCTGCAGTTCCCCATTTAAGCTGGGAACCAAGCAACCAGCCGCTACCACATGCCTCCATCCCGCCCATTTCTGGCCACGCTCCTCATCCCAAAGGCCCCCTCCTGGAGCTTGTGTGGTCACAGGCCCTTCCCAGGGTCACTGCTAGGGCTGCCTCTCCCCTGGGTAGGGCCCTCACTCCTCAAGGGGCAGGGCATGCCAGAAAAGCCAGGGTGAACTTGCAGCCTGGTCCTAAAAGCACCTTATCACAGAGCTGGGGCTGGGGAGGGAGAGGAAAGGAGGGCAGGAAGGAAACGACTCCCTCAGCAGGACGAGCCTCTCCCGGGGAGGGCTTCCATCCGGGGCTCTGGCTGCTGAGTAATAATGATGATGATATTAATACTCATTCAGCATCTAGCACGTGCCTGAATCAGAACCCACACTTGACAGATGAGGAAACCGAAACTCAGAGAGTCTGACTTACCTAAAGTACCAGAGCTGGTCAGTGGCAGGGCAGGATCCGAACCACATCTATGAAGCACCAGGGCCTGTGCGTTGGTCCCCTCCACAGGCAAAGCATGAGTATTTAGAGAGCTGGGGGGAACTCAGCAATCAGCCAGGAGTGGGGTCAGGTGTGAGTTATTTAACCTCTCTGGGCCCCAGGTGCCTCTGGTGGAGAACGGGCATGACGATAGTACCCACAGAGAGGCGTGAGAAAGAGCAAATCAGAGAACGTCGTTACCCCCAAGTCAGCTGCAGTCGCCCAGGCCCCTGAGGTCTACGCAGGATCGGTGTGAAACGCCACACCAGGCTCCAAGGAATCCAGGGCCCTCCCCAGGATTTTTGCAGATCACCCAGAGTAGGGGTGAGATGGGGGGCTTAGGTGCAGGGCCTCTCAGCCTCTGGGCCCCGCCTCTGCATTTCTCTCTCCGTGCTACCCTGTGAAAGCACAGGCTATCGGTCCCTTCCTCTCTCTCCATCAAAAGCCAGCAGCTCTCCCACTCCTGGAGGTAGAGGTCTCCACTGCCCAGGGGACCCAGAGGACAGAGAAGCGAAAGGCTTCTGAATGTACACAGCACGCTCCGGTTCTTCAAACAGCCTTCAGTCACGAGACTTCCATCTGCCTTCTCCCTGCAGGGCCCCAGAGTCCCAGGCCTCCGCTTCTCGTGGGCGTTGCACCCCCTGCTCTCTCCCCTCTCTCCCCCCACCCTCCCCTCCCTGTGTGCCCTCTTCAGTTTTCTCCCTCTGTCAGGCAGCACACTCGGCTTCTCCCCCTCCTCCTGCCTGACTCCTTCTCTGCACATCCAAGTCAGCCAGGTGCTCACAGAGCAAAACGACCTTCAGGTAATGGAGACACCTTCTTAGACAGCAGGCTAGGTTACTTAAGGGGCGGGGAGGGCACACAGGTGACGTGGTTTGCCTCTACCATCACCAGCATCTTTCCGTGCGGACAACCCGCCCTTAAGGGGTGTATGGTCTAGTTGGTGTAAAAAACCAATTCTTGTGTTCTGTGTTAAGACCGTTTGGAGATAAGATAGAGTGAAGGGTTCTTATAAACTCAGGGAGGGGAGTAACTTTGGGGAAAACAGGACGTCCACTGGGTTCTACCCCCATTGACGGCTCACTGTGTGGCCTCAGGAAGGTCTCACCTCGAGGCGTTCCGTTCACCTGTGACTGGGGAAGGGGGCAGGGCAGGACAAGGTGGCCTCGGAGGGCCTTCTGGCGTCTCCTCACTTCCCAGAGAATCCCTGGGAGGCATGACACGCGCTTGAGCCTCAGCCTAGGCGCGTGCCGGGCTAATCCCTGTGGCACGTGCAGCCCGGCGGCCCCTGTCCCCAGACGCCGTGCGGAGGAGGCAACCCTGCGCACGAAGCCCCTGCAGGCAGAGGGGCTGGACGCTCCTTAGACGAGGACTGTGGCTTGAGCTGCGGTTTGCGCTGCGCACGAGGAAAGCTGAGCAGGGAGAAGTGGGTCCTGTTTCCTGGCGCAACCGCTGACGGTCGCTTTGAACACGAGCTTCCTCTCTCGGAGCCTGGGTTTCTCATCTGATAAGGAGGGCCTGGCTTCTCAGGAGGGCCTGGTCCGGCCAGCACTGGGCCTGTGGAGCCTGTGCAGGCAGCCACTCTTTGGAGCTGGGATTGGGGGACACGCCAGCTATAGGAGTTGCTGCCTGCAGAGGCAGAAGACACACAAGAAAGGAAACTTTAAAGACTGAGCCAGCCTCCAGACTTCACTCTAACACACAGAAATCAATGCAAGAAAGGAAGAGACATTTTATAGCCCCAGGAACCTGAAGTTCTAAGCACTTGAAACGTTGCCCCAGCGCCCTGTTCCTTCAGCACTCACTTGACGTATTTTGTGCCAGGCAAGGCCTACCACCAATCCTGGTCACATCCGCCCTGACCACATCCTCACCAGCCCCGTGGTAGTATTTCCGTCAGGCCCAACCACCACCAGGACCCCTCTCCTGAAGGACTCCATCTCAGGCCTCCAGGACACCTGATTTTGCCCCATCAACCTTGGGTTTGAATGAATGAAGGAATGTTTTCAACAATGACTGGCGCCAGGCTCTGAGTTATGCCCCGAGTGTTGTGGGCATCATGACGGCCCAGCCGCATCCCCTTTGGTGAACACTTGTTGACCCAGTTCCCGGGAGGGCCAGCCAGCCACGTGCCCCTTCCGGCATGGCCTCAGCTACAGGGAGCCGCCTCGCCCAGGATCTCACCTTTCCCAGTGCAGCGCCGATTCATGACACACGGATGTGAGAGTGTAAAGGGCCCATTCGGAACGACTCTGGAGAGAAACTCTAGTTCCAGAACTCCCATGGGGCTGGCTGAGGCTGTCACTGGGCATCCCTGCTCGGCTTCCCTCTGCCCAGTCCTGCTTCCTTGCCCCCTTGACCCCAGGGGTTGATCCCAAGGCTACTCCTTAAGAAACATCCTGCACAGCATCTTAGAGCCTGCTTCCAGGGAACCCAGCCAGCGATACAGACAAGAGATGCGGCCTCTGCTCTGGAGAGCGCGCAGTCTGGCTGGGAATAGAAACAACAACAGCAGTAATAGTAACCAGACGGCGCTCCCTATGGGCCGGGCCCTGGGCTGTGCATTTTACATCCACTATCTCTACGTTACTCAGGCCTCTCTCAGTTGAAAGAGACAGAAACTCAGCTGAAGCAGCTTAAGTAAAACAGGGACTACATTGGCTCACGCAACTGAAAAGTCCCGGAAACCTCTGGCTTCAGCCCCCGTCAGATCCGAGTGTTGTCATGGTGCCAAGAGTGGGGTCCGCGGCCCTGTTTCCAGTGTTGGCTTTGGTCTCAGCACAGTCCCGCATCTGCTGGCTGTATTAGTTTCCTGTGGCTGCTGTAACAAATCACCACAAACTTGGGTGGCTTGATACACAGAAGGTTATTCTCTCACTGTTGCGGGAGTCAGAAGTCTGAAACCATGGTGTCGGCAGGGCCTGTCCCTTCCGGAGGTGCCGAGGGTGGTATGGTCCCAGGCCTCTCTCCCAGCTGCTGGTGGTTACTGGCAATCCTTGTGTTCCTTGGCTTGTGGCTGCACCACTCCCACCTCTGCGTCTGTTGCCATGTGGTCTTTTCCCTGAGTGTCTCCATGTCTACATTTCCCTCTTCTTGTAAAGATACCGGTCACGGGATTAGGGTCCACCCTCATCCAGAATGGCTTTATCTTAGCTTGCTTCCATCTGCAAAGACCCTATGTCCAAACAGGATCACCTTCAGAGGCAGTTAGGACTTGAACATTTCTTTTTGGGGGACACAATTTGATCCATAACAATGGCTAAAGGCTCCAGTTTTCCTTCTATAAGCCTAGTAACTTCGATGGAAATGAAGTCTCAGTAACTCCAGCGAGTCCCAAGTATGATTCCCACTGGCCTGGTGTGAGTCACATGTCCAGCCCTGGGAACCTACCTCTGCGGCCAGGGCAACGGAACATTGCCTTTGGCAGGGCCGGAACATGTGCTCACACAGGAACCAGGAAGTAAGGTCCGCCCTGCCTGGACCACACAGCCAAGTACACATCCGTGATATCACCCAAAGAAAGAGGAGTGGACCCTGGAAAGGCCAAAATAACAGGTGCTTCTCAGCCTGCACACTCCCAGGTACCCTGCAAGGTGGGCCTTATTCCCATTTACTGGTGGGAGACGAAAGCTCAGAAAAGCTAAGTGACTTGCAAGCAGGGAATGGGATTAGACTGAGCTGAGACTCTAACTCAGGCCTATCTGGCTCCAAAACTGGGCTCTTTCCCCAACAGGTGAGTGCCAGGAGTTCACAGCATATTCCCCCTCGGATGGGACGGGCAGGCAAAGCCTCTTGGAGGAGGTGGAGCTTGGGCGGTGCCCGGAGGGCAGGGAGAGGAGGACCAGCCAGCAGAAGGAGAGGCCCGGAGCCTGAAGAGCCCAAGGCCGTTGGCTGGGGCAGAGGGTTCTCTGAGAAGAGTGGGGAAGGGGCTGGAAACGTGCCCGAGGCCCACTGCAAGGCCCTGACAGTCTTCTGTTTCCCATGGGCAGCGGGGCGCCATTGAAGATTTCCGAGCCAGGAGGAGACTAGGCCCTCGATCCGCTCACAGGGTGTAGTCTAAGTGCAGGATCCGTGAGAGGCGCGAGGCGAGGGCCAGGCCCGTGAGGAGGCTGTCGCCACCGTCCAGGTGAGAGGTGACAAGCGCCTAGTGGGGCTGGGGAGGAGGCGGCTCCACCCACGCCCACCGAACCGGCTCCAAGCCCAACTCCAGCCTGGTCCCAGCCCACCCCCGCCCCCATTCCCTTCTGCTCCTTGATCCCAGCTGTAAGTTAAAGGAGGGGACCAAGGACCAGCTGGGACTTCCCTCCCACTCATGCCTAGCTTCGGCCTTCAAAAACCCCTCCTCATGACCCATGCAGGCGCAGACCTTGATGTGGGCGAATCATCACGTCCCGGGTGGTTACGTGCTGGCACCAAAGGCCTTTCCCCAACCAAGCGGGAGAGCAGTGAGGCCAGCTGCTGCGCCGGCTCCCCTGCTCCCTCCTGCTCCCTCGGGAACAGGGACGGAGTGGACAGCGGCCCCAGGAGCCAGGGCTCTTTGCGTCGGGCTTCCCGCGTGCCCTCTGCAGGGAGGGACAAGGGCAGGGGGATTCCTCCCGCTGCCCAGAGGCCAGCAGCTGAGGACGGAAGCCCACGGGCTGCTGGGAAAGCACCCCTGGGGCCTGGCTTAGGAAGCGGCGTTGAGGGGCCGCTCAGGTGGACTTCTCGAGAGCTGAGGGCTCTGTGAATCTTTCGCAAGTAAGGCCGAGCCTCACGGGACGGGAGGGAGTTTCCCATTGTCCCCAGTGCCCTCATGAAGCGTGTACATGTGTGTATGTGCGTGCACGTGCGCAGGTGGGCTGGGGGCGGTGGGGGGCAGGGAAGAGGGAGGCTTCCAAGGCTCCATTCCCTGGTGCTACCCAAGTCTGCGGAGATGCTCTCAGGCCACACCTGGGACGGCATCCCCCATCAGGGATCCTGGGGGAGGCGGAATGAGACCCTTCCCCACTGGGTCCCCCAGTTTTTCCAGTGACTCAGCATGGAGTGCCTTGCTCACCTTCCCCTCGCCTCCTGGCATTTGAGAGAAGGGGAAGTGTGTGGGCAGCTCTGGGATTTCTTGGTGACCGTTCCTCGGCCCCCTCCCGGGGGCACTTACTGCTCCGACTGCCGGGAAGCAGCCCATGGGAGAGGGCTTGCGCTGCATCAGAGGGAAGGCCCTTCGTGTCTCACTGACTCGGCTTTTCCCAGCGCTCTGCTCCCCGAGCGCCTCGTCCTGGGCGGCTGAGGCCTTCGCTTTAGGGCACCCGTCCCGTGCCCCCATTTCCCCAGCTTCCAGAGGCGGGGGGCGGAATGGCATGAAGAGGAGCCCTGCGTTTCCCAGGGATAGATTCAAAGAGGTGGAGCGGGACGGCCAGGACGAGGCTCTGACCAATACATTGTGTCATGTCATTTTTTAACACTGAACCAGAAAAATCTTCCATTCCCCTGAAAACCTGGTACACTTCCTTTGATCAGGAAAGGAGAGTTTGGCACCAACAGCATCACCTTTTAGACGAGACGGCCTGGAAGCCTTGTTCACATGCGACCTCCGCTCAGCCCACAGTTCTGGAAGAGCTCTCTCCTCCTCTACCCCAGCCTTATATTCATTTAACCTGACTTTAAAGGCCTCATATCTGTGTTTTCCTTTGTGAGCCACCTCTTACCTGTTTGGAAACAGTCAGGACAGAATGAGTGAATGAATGAAAGAATGGTAGCATTTACTGAGTAAATGTGCCAGGCTTTGTTCCAAGCACTTTATAGTATCAGTTTATTTAAGCCTCCCCATAACCCTCTGAGAAGATATTTTTAGCATCCCCATTTCACAGCCAAGGGACCAAAGCCCAGTGAGAATAAAAGCTTACCGCGGGCCAAGGCTGCCTGGCTCTGCATCTTCCTTCCTGCCGGCACTATCCTGCCTCTGAGAATGAGTGAGTGAAGAGGGCCCATAAGCACCGAGGTGGGGGTGCAGGGGGAGGGCAAGTGATGGTGCTGGTGCTGGAGGGGCAGAGCGGAGGCTGGACGCGGGTCGTGGGGGCGATGAAGGTGGGCTTGCTTCCACTTCTGTGAGAGGGTTCCTTCGGGTGCAAACACAAGGCAGCTGCTGTTGTGGGAAGCCGGTCCCTGGCTTGCTCGTGGCCTTGGATAAATTCCTTACCCTCTCTTGGCCTCCCTCTGCCCATTTGGGAGACAGTGGGATTCAGGGATCTGGGAGGCCTTTCGGCTGAGACACACCACGGCTCTTCCCACGGATGGAGCCAGAGCAGGGGGTGAGCTCTGAGGGTCGGGCAGCCTCCCAGAGGACATGGGACCAGGGCAGGAGGGCTCCAAGCTTTGGCAGCTCTTGGGGCACAGGCCTCACGCCCAAACCACCCTGTCCTCCCTCAGAACTGCTGGGTTCTCAGAGCTGGGGAGAAACCCAGAGACCCCCTAATCTGACATTTTATTTTACAGACAAGGAAACTGATCCTGGGAAGGGAAGAGTATTCCCTGGGCCTCACGACTAAGCCCCGGCAGGTGCAGGGTGGACCCTAGGTGCCCGCCTCTCAGCCCACCTTCCCACTGCCCATGGCTCTCTTTCCTGAAAGCCTCAGCCACCAGACAAGAGGCCTGCAGGCAGGAGAGACCCCAGAGCATCTGGCTGGGCCAGTGGGATCTCCTGCTGTCCCTCCGGCCTCCGTGTCGTCCTGGGCCGTGAGTCAGGGAAGCATCGCTGTGACACCAACTCAGTGAACTATGACTTTTGAGGTCAAGCAGTTGCTCATGACTAATCCTCACACTTAAGGTGCTGAGTTGGCCCTGGGAAAGTGGCAAGGGAGCCTCCCCCAGCTCCTGGACCGCCGGGACCCTCCCCTCAGCTCCACATCTACATGCCAGGGCTCCTCAACCCCAAGCTTCCTGTCTGCTCGCAGCTGGGGGTGCCTTAGAAAGAATCTCATAGGTAGTTCATACTAGGAGGATAACAGCTGTGAGAGGAAGGGAAAGCCCCACAGTGAGAGCGAGAGGGAGAGAGGACTGGGTTCTGGCTCCTGCCCTGCTGACAGCTAATCATACGCTTGTGGACAAATCCTGTCCCCTCTCTGGTCTCAGTTTTCTCCTCTGTAAATCGAGAGCTTGTGCTGGGTGTTGATGTATGGTTCTGCACTCTGACTGTCGAGGATGATGAGGTGCTGTCCCTCCCATGGGGTGTTTGCATTATAAGGAAAAGAACTGAAAAGGGTGAGCCTCAGCCCAACCAGCTGTGACCCCCATGAAGAAACGTTGGCCAGCTCCCTGCACTGAGCCTTCCCGTTCCCTGTCTGACGCAGCGGCCCCTGCAGCCCTCCAAGCAGGTCTAAGCGGGTGAGGGGGCCCCTCCCTGGAGTAGAGGGACTGGGCCTGGGGCAGGTCAGTGCACATGGAGTCTTGGACAGTCTTGGCCGTAGGGTTGTGGATCTCACCCACCCCTGTGGGCATCACACCTACCCTTACACGCCCAGCCAGACCCACAGCAAATTCCTTTCAGGCACTGCACCCCCTGCCCCCCATCTCATGCAGCCCTGGAGAGGGGGCGGGTGGAGGCCCCTCCTGGTCTCCCCAAGACAGTTTTCTGTCCTCCTGCAAGCCGTCCATCGGTCTGTGCTACAAAGAGGGCACCCCCTCCACCCCACCCCCCATCAGGACCAGTGCCGGGGCCTACTCTTCAGAGCCAATTTCTCCAGAGAAACCTGCTCAAAGCATTGAGAAAGGAATGGAATGAGACTGACGAGTAGCGTTTGTTTTAGGAAATCTTATAGCTTATGAGGCAGGACATGGGACGCATGAAGAAACTGAGGCGCAAAGAGGATAACCCAGTAAGTAGGTGGGGGCAGGGCCTGAACGGGGAGCCCTCCACACAGGCCTCGGAGAGGAAACAAGCTGTGTCGTCTTGAGGCTGAAAGCACAGATCCGAGGCCCCCCAGCCTCCTCTCCCTCGTCTCTGCGTGGGGATCACGCCGACCTCACGGGGTACTGTTGGCTATAACGGGGTAATGGACCCACACAAATGACACATACTGTCAATATTATTATTACTATCCTTGTTACTCATCCCGTCCACCACGGTAAACACGATCCTCAGTGCCTCAGGTGCCAAGGAGCCACCCTGCCCCGCGGGCCCCTTCCCGCAGCGCCCCAGGAAGCCGCCCGGCCCGGCCTCTGACGTCCGTCCTGTCCGGGAGCCCTCTCCTTTCTTGTGGTTCCATGTTTGAAAATCTCCCTCTGTTTTCCCGGCTCCCCTCTGACCAGAATGGCCCAGGCTCTCTGTCCCTCTGTGCACATGAGTGACTTTTGCTGAAAAGCAAACATCACTGGGGCACCCAGCCTCGTGGTTTCAGGCTGTGCGGTTTACCTCATGACGTCATCTTCCTTCCTCCCGATAAACCAGAAGAGACTCTGCTGCTCAAAGCCTCAGCTGCTCTTGGGAAATGGGGCCTGCACTGCCTCCTCCTTTGAAGGTTCAGCGAGGGCAGCTGAAGGCATCCCCAGGCCTGGCCCAGGGTCAGGCAGACCTGGGATGGCTGAAGGGGGTTTTCTAGCACTGAGAACCTGGGTTGGGATAGGCTTGGACAGGGCTCTCTAAATGTAGGAATCAGGCTCAGGGCAGGAGCTGGGGCCCCTGAGACTGGTGAGGAAGGGCTGGGACCTCCTGGGCCTCAGGTGACAGAGCACCGGGCCCTGAGCTGCCATCTACAGACGGCAGGAAGACAGCAGCAGCCTGAGCCTGGGGACCCCTCCCCTTCCTCAGACCAGGGCACAGCCCCCTCCCTGCCCCCTGCCAACCCCACAAATGATGGGGTATGCCAGGGCTGAGGGCCGGGAAGGAGCACTTACATTTGTTGGATGCTCACCTTATCTGAGGCCCTGTGCTTTATCTCATTTAATATCCTAACAGCCCTTTGAAGTAGGTAATTTATACAGTGCCCAGTGACAGAGGACAGACCCAAAGCTCAGAGAGGTTTGGGACTTGCCCAAGGCCCACTTAGCAATAGGCCTGGCACACAGTCAGTGTTCAGGAATGTTTGCCGCATAGAAAGGAGCCCAGATGCCACCTTCCCTCAGCGAAGCAGAGGTCTCCAGGGCTCCCAGGAGAAGACCATTTCTCTTCTGAGGGCATTTTTACCAATGGCAGGAGGGGTCCTGGCTGAGCGGGGCCTCCTCAGAAGGAGCTTGGACCTCAGGCTGGGGCTGGGGGTGGCCAGAGCAACCCAGAGACATCTCAGTTTGGACCTGTCCACTGCTGGGGAGCATGATGGCCCTTCTATCTTCCAAGTGGGGCCCCCTTTCCTTCTACTTGATCCAAATTCTTACTGGGCCTCCACTCTGTGCAGTACCGCTCACTCCACAGGGTGCGGCAGGGAACATAGGGAGGGGAGAAAACAGAGAGAAAAAAGGACATGATTCCCGTCCTCAGGGACCTACACTCTTTGCAGGGATCATGACAGGGACGAGGCCAGTACCACTGCCACAGTGTTCATGATCTATGTGCCTAGCCCCACACTGAGCATGTCACACACTTGTCTCATTGAATCCCTGTTTAAAAACAACTCATGAGGGACTTCCCTGATGTCTCAGCGGTTAAGAATCCGCCTGCCAATGCAGGGACACAGGTTTGATTCCCGGTCCGGGAAGATCCCACATGCTGCAGAGCAACAAAGCCCATGCACCACAACTACTAAGCCTGAGCTCTAGAGCCCGAGAGCCACATCTACTGACCCTGCATGCTGCATCTACTGAAGCCCACACGCCTAGAGTCCATGTTCCGCAACAAGAGAAGCCACCGCACTGAGAAGCCCGAGCACCCCAATGAAGAGTAGCCCCCGCTCCGCTCGCCACTAGAGAAAGCCGGTGCGCAGCAATGAAGACCCAATGCAGCCAGAAATAAATAATTAAAAACAACAACCACCACCACCTGTGAAGTGGCCATTATTCCCATTTTATAGATAAGGCAACTGAGCTTTTGTCTCTCGCCCAAAGTCACCCAGGTAGGAAGTGGCAGAGCTGGGGTTTGAATCTGGGACTGTCAGACTGTTGGACTATGGTCCTGACCACAGCGCTCCAATAACTCTGACCTGAGGCAGGACCACATTCCAGAAGGATGTACTGAGTGTACAGAGGAAGGGATGCAGGGTAGCCAGGGCCCCGTGAAGGGAATAGAGGAGGCAAAGGGCACTCTCAAGAGGGGACCAGCATGAGTCAAGGTTCATGGTGCACGTGGGAGGAGCAGTGAATTGTTCCATTAGCACAGAGCCCCAGGTCTGAGCAGCTCGGAGACTGCCGGGTTTGTGGGCTAAGCTGGAGATCTGGACAATAATCCCAGCTGATGGAGCCCACGTGGGTGGTCTCCCGGGGAGCCTGGGAGGAAACCAGGCGCCTCTGACCTTGGCCTGGGCTCCCAGAGCTCAGTTGGAACAGGCGCAACCGTGCTGCAGGCTGGGCCGGCTGCAGGGCCTCCAGACCCTCGGATTCTGTCCCCCAATCCTTGCTGGTCATCACGGGTCACTTCTAGGTGGCCACGGCTGCCTGCCCGCCCACTCCGCCTGCCGCTCCTGGTGGGGGTGGGGAGATCAGTCCTGCCCTCGGAGGGTTCATTCCACAGCCGGAGCCCTGGGCAGCTGCTCTTGGCCCTCTGCCCTCGACCACCCTCTACTCGGGTCAGCCCGTCCTCTGCTCCTCCCACAACAGGAGTCGCTCTCCGCGGCCCCAGAGCAGGTAGGACCCTGAGCTGGTCTGCCAGGCCCAAGGGTGACTGGGAGGTGGGGAAGGGGCTGGGCCGAGGGCAGCGAGCCCTGAGCAAAGGCACTGGGATGGCTTCCGAGCCCAGCTCCCCCGGCTCAGGCTCCTGGCAGGGGGCCCAGGCTCCGGCCGGCCTCCCAGGCTGATTCGTGACTGAGAAGCTGCCTCCTGGGCGCTGCTCTGGGTGGGAGGGGCCTGGGAAAGTCAAGCTGTTGGGCCTCCCCGGCCCCGTGGGGCTGGCCCAGGCTGTGTGTGGCGGCTCGGAAAGCACGGAAAAGCCATTTTCTTCATTAAACATCTGGGTGGAGACTGAAGGAACCAGCAGGAAGGCTTTTCCAATGATCCAGACGCAGGCTGGCAGCCAGGCGCCCGGGAGGAAGCAGGTTTGCCTCCTTCCGTCCTCAGAAGGCCCCTCGCTCTCCTTCCCGCCGTGGTACTTAGTTGGGGCCCCTCCGAGGGGCGAGCCGCCTTCTCCATACCTCTCTGCCACCCAGCTGCCCAGCTGCAGCTTTTGGCTCTGGAACCCGGGAGGAGCAAGGTCCCCAGGAGGCAGTTGCCATCCCCACAGTGGGCCAGGTGAGGCCCACTTAAAGGCCAAGCGTGGGTGACACAGGGACCAGAGATGTGGCCACAAGCTTACAGGCAACCTTGTGTGCAGTGGCTGCTGTGGGTACAGTGACCTCTGCAGGTGGCCAGGAGGGTGAGGGAGCAGCCCCTTGATTTCTCTGGGAGCCATCGGCCTAGACCTCTGCGCTCAAAGACCATGATGCCCGGGGGGGACCCCATCCCTGGGCACGGCTCTCTGCTTCAATTGTGGAGGTAGAATAAGAAGGGCCAGTGGCTGGTTGGATGCGGGAATTAGAGAGAGTGGCGGGTTTTCTCTTGGGCAACTTGGGGAGCCATCATCAGAGCCAGATTCCTGAGGCCCCTCTGGGCCTGTGGTCTCACCTCCCAGCTCCAGAGGCTCCCCCATCCCACCCACTTCCAAGGTGGGATGCCTGAGGTCGTGTCTGCCCAGCTCCAGTCGCTCTTTGGGGTCAAGTGCTCTAGAAGCTCACACATTCCTCTACTTGTAACTAAAATCACGAAAAAGTCCAAACACACTCAAGAGAAGGAAAAAGGAGAAGAGGAGTATCATGACCTCCACTCCCTCTGTGAGCCCACCACTCGCCTTCAGCACTCATCAACATTTTCTAATCTCTTGCACTTCCCACCCCTCCTTAAAGAAATATTTGAAAAGAATCCTAGACATCATATTATTACCCATAAATATTTCTCATCTCCTGGCAGTGGCCTGTCCCTGTCACCTCTGTAGTCTAGCTCCTGGCACGGCTCTTTAGGGAGAGATCACTGAGCCCAGGTGACCCAAGGGCCATGATGTGACCTGCGTGCCATATGACAATCTCTAGGTTTAATTTCTATGACTTAGAAATCAGTCTGCTGCTCCTAGAAGAAGCAATGGGGAGATGCTCTTCCACCTTCTCCGTCCATCTTCAGAAACTGGAAAAAAGACGGACCAGCTGTTGGGGATGCTTCTCTGCCAGCTGGGAAGAGGGTCTTCTGCCCCTGCCCATCAGCCAGGGCCTGACCTGGCCAGTGTCCTGTGTTGCTGGCTTCTCTGAAGCCCCAGGGCACTTTCTCTCCCTGGGCCAGGGTGGGAACCGGCGTGGGGCTCCACGCATGCCCAGACCCTGGCCTGCTGGTGGGGTCTGTTTGCACAGGGTCATCTGGTTTCAATCCAGTGAAACCTTCAAACTTTCCACGGGAATGTCTTCTATTTTAAACTCTCCTGGATGGGCTGGACAAACTCAGCCCGAGCAGGCTGTGAGCCCTTGGGCAGCTGCTGGGAGACTACCCACCCCCGGCTGGACCCCCATTAGCAGGAGCTGGCGTAGCTGGGGGGCTCCAGCTCCACCCTGGACTCCCTGGGTGACCTCAAGCAAGTGCCTCTGCCTTTTGGACCACAGTCTCCTCATCTTTACCGTGTAGGGTTAATAGCAGGGAGTCTGACTGCCTGGATTCACATTAGTTAACTATGTCAATGGCAAAGTTACAGAACCTCACGGGCTTCAGCATCTTCATCTATAAAATGGAAATGAGCTGAATTGCTGGAATTCCCTGAGTGACGTGCTCAGCACCGTGTCTGGGATATGGCAAGGCCTACATGAATGCTGGTGATTACGGATTTGGAATTTCTTATCTGGAACCTTTGGTGACTTGTGTTTCAGAGTTTATACATTTCTGCATTTTTAGGCAGGTAATAGAATGCATGTTCAATACCTCATGTAATCCAGTGAGGTCTGGGCAATCCTCCAGGATGAAACACATTAGTATTTCCTCACTAACACCCATGAATATTCACCTTAAGTGGGAAAATTATAGGTAGCCTCAGGTTTAATCAGGCCAGCTCTTGCTGCCAAATAAGTTATGAAAACAACTTTGGATTTTCAGAGCTTTGGGAAGTTGGGAATTGCAGACAAGGGACTGGGGAAGGTGTATCGTTAATATACTGGTCTGTTTAGGAGGAAATGCTGGAATGCTTTCCACTGCTCTGGGGTGGCTCCGGGGCCATGGACAGGGCGGGCAAGGGGAGCCCGCTGAGGAGCAGCATGGCAGGGCACCCCCTCCTGCCCAGCTGGGCTGCCCATCGTGGCCGGCCCTGGACAGCACCCAGCCAGGCAGGGCCTCCACCAGACGTCGGGCACCGTTGTATGAATTAGAATAAAGCACCCCTCCCTGCAGGCTCAGCACCTGTTGGGTAAGGCTCAGTCACAGACAGTCACCTTGTACGCAGAGAACACATCCCTTCCTCCAGGCAGGCCAGCACCACGCCAGCAATCCACACAGCCCAACAGGTGCCCCTGCGCCGACGGGCAGTGGAAGGGCTGGGATCACCCTCGCCCCACGTGGACACACTGCGGGGGTTCACCTCACAAACAGCGAGGCTGCCCGTGGCATGCGGCAGGGGAAGGAGCCCCTTCAGGTCAGGCCAGCTATCTTGGGGGGCACCTGAAGCTGATTTCTGACCTATCTGCCTCTCCCACCCTCTGCTCTGGCCACTTGGGCCCAGGGGTGCAGGCTCAGGGCTGTGTGGGAAGAAGGGAACAAGCTCCTTTCATCTTAGAAGCCAAGTGGGATCCTGGGCTGACATCCCCATGGGGTTATCTCAACCGATACCTGTCCCAAAGGTGGAGAGCACGGCCCTGGATGTCCACCCAGAGCTGTAGCATTTACAGATCACTGTCACACACTCCGATTTGACACTCATAAGAGTCTCCTCACCCCTGTCGTATATCTCAATAAAATCAGGTTCGGAGGCAAAGTGACTGGCCCAAGGTCACATCGCACTGGTTGGCAGAGTCTAGGCTTCCTGCCTCTCCTTCCAGCACTCTCTTTCCCATGACTCATGGCCTCTGGGGCCACCCTCGCGCAGCTCGTCCAGCAGTGGCCTCACAGGGACACCTTCCCCACTGCCTGGGTGGATACTGTGGGCAGATACTTGGCCGAAGGCAGGTACAGGAGAGGAGCTGGGCAGCAGCGGGGGTGGGCCCTGGCCCCCGAGTCCCAGCCGTGCTGGCCGGCAGGCGTCCAGCACCTGCTCCCCCTTGGGTGTGGGGAATCCCCCTTGCAGCGTGCCCAAAGGTCAAACACAACACCGCAGCTAACAATAAAATACAAAGAGCAAACAAGACCACAGCCAGGGTGGATAAAGGAGATTAATGCTTATAAAAGTGCTTTGAGCCCCTGGAAGAAAGGAGACACAAACATAAAGCTTCCTTCCCCAGCCTTGGTCACTGTCAGGAAGCTCTGAGCCTCAAAATGGAGAGGGAGGGTGTGGGGGGGTGGGCAGGGGCAGGGGGTCCACAGCTCAGGGCATCCTGTGAGGAAGGGAGATAGACACCTGCACCTGGACTCAAGGGGACAGTCTTGCTGAGATCACACAGCCCACAAGGCAGAGGGAGGTCAGCTCTGGCCCACGTGTGTGGGGCCTTGCCAGCCTCGTGCCCTGGGACAGGACGCACCCTCAGCCTGGGTGGGGAGGCTGCCAGGCCCCCCGGGGGCTCAGAGCCGGGCCAGGGGCCCTGAGGACTGAGCCCTGGCCTAGTGCAGCTGGACAGGGGTGGCAGCCCCACCCTCGGGATAAAGGCAGCCCCCATGCAGCTCTGCGGTGGCGGGCCAGGGGCTGAGGCCAGGGGCCGGGCTGGGAAGAGGCAGGAGCCCAAAGCAGGTGCCTGTGGCCCTGACAGGAACGAGCACAGCGGGAGGAAACAGTACCTGGAAACAGACGCAGAATCTTGGCCTCCAGGCACCCAGCCCAGGGCCGGGCCAGTGCTCCAGGTGCCGCTGGCCCTCCTGCCGTCCCCCAGGCCCACGGGCTGCAGCGAGCGGCAGCCACCACCTCGGCTGCTCAGGGATCCTTTCCAAAATGGGCCAGGTGACCCGAATCAGGGCTGCAGGCGGTCTCTACAGGCCTGAGGGCAAATTGAAAAAAGGTGTCCCTCCGGGGCAGCTGCAGGCCCAGCCCCAGCCCCAGGGGTTGCCGAGTCGCCAGGGCCCTGGGGCTGCACTTTCGCCTCCTCCCCGCTCTCTGTACAATGTAGTCCTGAGCTGGAAGGCCCCCTGCAGGTCAGGACCCTCTGCCTTCTTTCAGGGCCTCTGAGGTCCTGCACTGGCCCCGTGATGCTGAGGGCCAGCCTGCTTGGTCCCTTCCTCAGCTGAGTCAAAGAGGCAGATGAAAAAGCACTGAACTGGGAGTCAGATTGGGTTTTCGCCTCATGCTGGGTCCCCACCCCTCTCTGGGCCTGTTTGCTCCCCCTGCCGTGTTAGCATTAGCCCAGATGGTCTTGATGGCCCTCAGAAGCCTGCACATTGGTGGCCCATTGACAAGTGCCAGAGTAAAGGTCACCCACGGCCTGGGTAGGGCCCCCTGCCGCCCACCTTTCCCACAGAGTGGCAGGAGTAGAGGCAGAGAGGCGGGTTGAGGGTGCGGGAAGTGTGGGAAGGGCTGGACTCCGGGTCTTTCCCCACTGCCTGGGTCTCCGGTGTCCCAGGGAGATGCCTCAGAGACCGCTCTGGCTGGGGGGACACCGTGGCTTTTCCCAGAGTGGATGACCCCCTGGATCGTGTGGGCGTGGCCACCAGCCTCCCCGCTGGGCTCCCGTCCCGCCTCCACTCAGACCGCACAGCCCGAGGCCGGGGAGAGGGAGCCTGGAGACCTGCGTTCCTCAACCAGTGATGCCTGTTACGAGCTGTGCGGTCACTTTCTGGGGACTCCATTTTCTTGACTGCAAAATGGGGATCAAAACATTTACCTCTTAGGGTTGTTGTGCGGGCGAGGGACGACGTGGGGAAGGGTCTGACCCTGGGGCCAGCACGGGGTAGTCAGGCAGATCGCCATCATCCCGCCACTGGGCTGGGGGCCGTTCCTTTGGCCCAGCCAGCTCCCCTGCAGCTCCCTCCATCAGAGTCCATGGGACAGACAAGTGCCACCTCTCTGGTTACATTTTCTGATCCCCCAGCTGGAATCTATCTCAAGAGCCCTTTTTCGCCTCCTCCATAGACTCTTCCTCTTCCAGAACCTCCTTGGAATGTAGCTGCTTCTCTGTGGGGACCTTGGGGGCAGGCCAGATCAGATGTCCTTGGAAGTGATTTCTCAGGGCCCAGCAGAGCCGGGCACACAGTAGGTGTTCGAGAAGAGTGTGTGGAGTGCCCAGTGCTGAGGCTGCCGGCCGGGGCCTTCACAGAGGAAGCTCAGGGAAACCTCGGCAATGTGCTGGCCTGTGAATGGTGCCAGGCCGGGGCGCTGAGGTCTTAGGCCGCCCCTCCCCCACCCTGCCTCCACAGCCTCCCAGGCTGGCCACGTGTGGCTGGGCTAGAGCTGGGGGTGGGCTGAGGTCTGCTTCGTAACTCTAACAGTAACAGTAACAACAGCTCCCTTCCACTGTCTGCTGTTACATCGCAGGCGTGTCATGTCCATTATCTCGCCCAATCAGCAAGACCAGCCTGTTAGGTAGGTGCTATTATCATCCCATTTTATCCACAAAGAAGCTGAGGCTCAGAGAGGTGAAGGTCAGGCAGTCAGTGAGTGGCTTAGTGAGGATCTTCACCCCTTTGATTCCAGACCTGGGCTCATAATCCGGACTGTTTGCTGCCTTCCCTCCAGCCTGGGGGTTCTGGGCTGTGTTCAGACCAAGCCCCCAGGCCTCCCATCAGCCCTGGGTGGCGCGCGACTGGCGGAGGGGGGCATCCCCACCCTTCTCTGAAGCTCTGGAATATTTATGGAATGTATCTATATTAGGGAAAATCAAGCAGTAATTCAAATGGTCCAGAATAAAGGAAGTGGTGTAGCAACTGTGGAGAAATACGAGGGAGGTCCTCCAGAGATGGTTGTGGGCACTGCAGCAAGATGGCAAACCCTTCTGAAATCAAGCTGAGTAAAAAGCGAAACAGGATACAAAATTGTTTTGTACTGTTATTAAACACACTCTACGTGAACAGAAAGAAAGCCTGGGAGGAAACGCCTGTGTTCCTCAGGCCTCAGCTGGGCTATCGTCTCCCGACGTGGAGTAGATACAGCGTGTACTGCACACTGCGTAACACCCACCCGCCAAACGTGGCTGTGTGAGGAGGGTGGGTCACAGGTGTCCTCTGTCCTCTGCTCCTTTCTGATTGAGAAGAAGACTGGGGTACTGACCGTGTTGACGGGAACGGCGTGGAGGGTTGGGAGCTGGTTGCTGGCTGTGACACCTGTGTAGGTGCCCACCTTCCAGGTCACGCCCACCTCTGCTGATCCACGACCCGACAAGCACAGCTTTCAGGCAGGACTCGTTGTGGGCCCGTCTCAGCACCCCAGGGGACCCTGTTCGCCCACATCAGGTTCTCTAGGGCTGAGGGGGGAAAGGTTCCCCGTGGCCGCTTATCTTCCTGGCTTGGGGGCTGGGAGGAGGGGGGGGGGAGGGGGCCGGGCTGGTCTTATCACCAGTACAGCCGCAGCGCCGGGATCAGTGATGGTGCCGACAGACGTCTGTCTAATGCATCAGTGGGATTCAAGTCCTACGTCTTCCCGGAAGGAACTCACCTCTGGGCACATAAGAAGTGCTCAATAAGTAAGTGTGGAGCTGATGGAGGGTTGCCTGGCCAGGCACTGATTTTCTGTTTATCCCAACCTGTCGCCTGGGCTCACCTGTGTCCTCCTTGAACTCAGCCCATCTTCGGGCTCCAGGATGGCCCTGGCACCTCTTCCTACTGCCTCTGCAGGCCTGGCCATCCTTCCATGGGTGTGGGACTCTTCTCAAGGTTTCTGGATGACGCTACCCTCTCCGGCCCTGGAAACCTGCTTCTCACTCTCTGGGCGGCCTGTCAAGACCAGGGTGGCTCACAGGTGAGTGAGTGGGGGAGGGTTGCTGGAGAGGGAGCTGTGATGGTTACACCAGGAGTTCCTCCTTTTTCTCCAGTTAGCCCCTGGGCGTGGCCCAGGCAGGCCAGGCTTTCCAACCGGCGGGTCCGAAAGGCAGGAAAGGGGTCTGCCATCAATAGTCAAGATTTTTAAGGCAGGCTAATGGTTGTTGCATGTTTACCAGCAAGAAGGAACCCCGGCTAGTAAAGTGTTCTAGTTTTGACTGGAAACATGCCCACTCAGTGAGGTAACTTCCAGTCTCTGCCTCTCGCTGGAATGTAAGCAAGTGTGTAAGTCACTGGTTTCAAAGGGGAAATAAATGATTACTTAAGAAATGCAGTTTAATAAGCAAAACTTTTTGAAACAAGGGGGTCTTAGGAGCGTGACAGAAGTGACGCGTTGGGGACCCCAGGTCACGCTGCTCACTCAGCACAGGCTCACTGAGGACCCTGGCGGAGGGGAGGGGGCTGTGGGCCTGGCGGGGCTGGTGGAGGCGTGACAGCTGGCAGCAGGGGCGTTGCAGATGCCCTAGGAGGGAGAGGCAGCTGTGGGACTGGATGGCAGGGGCAGAAAAGGGCGTTTTTTGTTTGTTTGGTTTGGTTTTTTTGGTTTTTTTTTTTTTTAGCCAGGTGAAGCTTAAGGGCAGGGATATAAAAGGAAAGGAAGTAGTAAAAAGAAGGCAAGGAGTACCCTGGGTCAGACCTAAAAGGCACTAGCACCAGAGAGAGCCTTGCCTGAGCACCTACCCTGCCAGCGCTGGTCTAACCATCTCACACGTTGCGATGCACTGTCCTCTGCCAGGCCCAGGACGTAGGTAGTTGCCCCATTTCGCAGGGTAGGAAACAGAGGTCAAGCAGCTTGCTCAAGTTCACACCTCCAGGAAGTGGTGGAGGTGGATTTGACCCAGGCCGGCCAGCTCCAGAGCCCAGGGGCCTCTACTCAGACAAGCCAGTTAGCCTGGGGCTCACCCACACAAGGCTCCAGGCTGGAGGGGGGTCTGGAAAGGGCCGCTCCCTGGTGGCTGAAGGCTGCTGACCGGCCAGCATCTGGAGTGGGCAAGGTTGGGGGGCCACTAGCGCTGGGAGGCTGGGGTGACAGCAGGCAAGGCACGGGGTGCCCCAGAGGGCAGCCTGGGTGTCAGTGCTGGTGGAGAGTGGGGAGACAGCCGGATCGTGCAACCTGCTGGCCCACACAGGCTGAGAGCCGCGTTGCGGAGTCGCGGGCAGGCGTCCTCCTCCGACCCGGGCCTGCGCTGAGAGCCGGGAGCCAGCACCGAGGCAGGACACGCCGCAGCAGGTCATCGAAAGCCCCGGCGGCGCGCACGTGTGGGTGCGCATGCGCTTCGACGGGTGCTGCCTCGCGCCTCAGGGCAACGTGGCCGTGTCAGCACCCCCAGCCCCAGAACGTGTGTCCCCAGACGCGACACCAGCCTCCAGCTGGGCTGTAAAGTGAACCCGAGGTAAAACCCCTCCATGAACCTACTTGAACTTATGCACCCGAATGACTCGCAATCCCTTCAAAATTTCCCCTGGGGACGTGGACGGCATTGCCTTCCTCAAACGATTCTGGCCTTCTCAGGAATTGCCATCAGAGCCCCGAGGCCTCGCTTTGGCTCTCTCTCTGCAGCGGGGGCCTGTCCTGGTTCTCTGAAGGGTCAGAGGACCAAGAAGGGAATGGAAGCCAAGAACCCGGAACAGGGCCTGGAACATCACTGACGGTGCTGGAGAGGGCAGCTGTCACTTATTAATACCCACCCATCACTTCATTTCTAGAGGCGCCTGGTACCCTCCTAGCGTCTACTCTATGGGCACCTGCCCAGACAGCCACAGGTCTCCAGGAGCTGGGGAGTTCCATCTTGTGGCAGAAATGTGATCATGGTGTCGAAAGGGATGAATTTTCTTGGGTGGCTCCTACACCAGATCAAAGGGCATATTCCAAACAGAATCTGGAATGAGGAGACTTCTGTAGAGGGACTCTGCTCCCTGAGGGCTACAAAGCGGGGGGGGGCTCTGCTTTGGAGGAGCAAGCGTCTGTCCCACGCCATCTGGCTCGTCCCAAGATGGTACCAAGGCAGCTGGCCCAGAGCAGGGAGGGCCATTCTGGCCACTCCTGGGTTGCTTGTGGGACTACTTTTATTGCCATCACTAGTCATAATTTATCATGACCCCAAGCATGACCTTGCAGGCTTGTAAAGTGTGGCTCTTCTAAGGGGATCAGAGAAGAATGAAGGAGCCAATGTGGGAACCCTGGAGAAGGAAAACACGAGTTATGTTAGGAAATAACCCTTGGAGTGATTTCATATTTAACCTGGAGTCAGTCATAGATCCTGTGGTCTTTGGTAATACCTTGGTAATTTTCCTTAATGATTACAAAAACTATTTTCATCTTGTTTTTCCCAGATATTAGGCCATTATTTCAACCAAATGTGTGTTGGACTTTAACCTGAGAATATGGCATAAGATTTGAAGTCAGATTTTTTTTTTAAAACTGTGGGCTGGCACTGGCTTAACCATTTGAAAATCAGCTGGTATTTATATATATTTAGGTAGCCACATAGATAGACCTAACCACATCTAAAAGACTGCTTCAAAGTATCTTAGCTGGGGGCACAGACACGCAGAAGTACTATGTGAATCCTGGCTTTGGAACCAGCAGCCTTGGGCATCTGACCTTGGCCAGTCCCAACCACCCCAAGCTCCTCTCCTCCTGGGGAAAATAGCAAAAACAAGTATATGATGAATGTCTTATATGGGGCTTTGTATACAGTAGATGCTCAATAAATATCTCTTCATGTGGGAAAGGTGGAAAAAGGAAGTAGAAAGAAACAGAGACCTGAGTTCAATTCCTTTGTGTAATAAGGAAGGGGATGGAAAAGGAGAGATGGGGAAGGGAGGGAAAGTAGAAAGGATGGATGAATAAGGAAATATATCAGTTCCCTGTCCGAAGGTAAGTTATTTAACTTCTTTGAGGCTTAGTTTCTTTATCTATAAGATGAAGACCATAACAGCCACCTCACTGAGTTGTTGTGAGGATTAGAAAAGTAGCTAGTACAGAATGTCACTCATAGCTCACTAAGGGCAGTGATCACTGTTACCGCCACTCAGTACCCTGCATCTATTACGTGTCTGGTCTGCTCTCCTCACTTTTACTCTGCTGGCACTGCACATGAGCACCCAAGATGCATAAACACAAAGGTGATGTTTCTTCTCTTGTTCTCATTTTTAAACGCACCAATGAATTAATAAGGATGCCGTTAATAGACCTCGATGTCATCTTACCATTGGATGCTGTTCTTAATGTTCGTGTTAAGAACTGTTGAGACAGGCCAGTCCCTACAAACTGGGGCAGGTTCTGCGCTTGTTCTATTTATAGGCCCAAGCAAGAGGCAAACTGAATGTGGTCATTTCGCTGGCTAGGCTGTGACTCCAAAACAAGGATCTGTAGCTGTCAGGAACCAAAACTGAGTCAGAAGCAAAAGTGGCTTGTGCTGCTCTGATTTTCCAGCCTATGGGGAAGCGGGGGCCGGGCAAAGAGGCAGGTCATTGCAAGAGCCTGAGGACCTGCCTAGAGTTAAAGCAGGACCAGAGTTGGGGCAGAGGTGGAGGGAACTCTCAGGGATACATCTAATCCTGCATTCGTTAAGATCAAGATGACATCATTTTGTCTTCCTAGTCATACAGACAGGGTCACTCTTCCAAAGGCCATATTCATTGGCAGGACTTTTTACCTGGGGCATTCTGACTTTTTAGGAAAAGGCCAGATTCAACACCAGAAAATCCTTATTCTGGTCTGCAATAATAACAGCCGTTGTTTAGCAAACGTGTGCCACGCTCTGTACTTTGTGCTTTATGTACTTTTCTTATTTAATTCTCACAACCCTGGGAGGCAGGTGGTATGTATTCCCATTTTACGGATGAGGAAAACAAAACTGAGCGAGACTAAGTAAAGAGCCACACTGGAACCACGTGACTCTTCCTGCTCTTCCTAGGCCTGCGTCCAGTGACCTCATGTTGGAAGCTTGGAAATGGTCATGATGGGAGCATTTACACCATGGCAATTGGCAAACAATACAAACCAGGAGCCTCCTTTTTATTTCCTCTTCTTTTTTACACTGCTGAAGAACTGCTTGTTTAATATTTATCAGCCACTAAGCGGGCAGAGCCAGGATTCAAACATGTCTCTCTCCTCCGCACGCTCACTCTCTTTCCAGTTCACCCCCAGGAGAAAATGGGCTCTCTGCCTCTCTCCCTAACGAAGCACCATCTCCCTGTTGGCGGTGGGTGCCCAGGAAGCTAAGCTGCTGGGAGAAGGCCAAACACTGGCTGCCCTCGTCTCTTCTGCTTCCTCCCCAGCCCCCCAGGACGCCCTGATCCAGCTGTTAGTAGTAAACACTCATAACATCTGAGTTCTTGTCCTTGTCTGTGCTGAGCTAAAGACTCAACTGAAACTACAAGGGCTGAGTAAGCTGGAGACGGGATTTATGAGGTAATAATAATAATGTGCTCTCACGTATGGCACTTTTCGTCTTCAAAGCATTTTATAGCCATTTACTGATTAGTCCTGGGCTGCACTCTGTGTGCAGGTACAATGCTCAGTGATGGGGCCGAACTAGCAAGAAGTGTTTTAAAGATACACAGGTGACTGTCGCCCATTTACAAGCGCCACTTGCTTCTGTTGCTGTTGGGGATAGAGAGAAAATCTCACGAACGCTAGTTCTATGTCCCTGGCATTTGAAATGTGAAGTGGGTATGGTCACCTTCTGTTGTTTTGTTCCCCCTAAGAAAATCAGCCCAAACCTTCCCCGTGCTAAGGGGGCTGAACGTCTTTTTTAAAATCATAGCATCTCCTTGCTCACAAACCTACACGTAGTACATCATCCTTCACTGGGGAAGAAAAAAGTCTCGGTTTGTTTACTAGAGGGAACGTGAGGAGCAGCGCTGGACCTGGAGCTGGGGGCCCGGGCTGAGTCCTGACTCTGGCACCAAAGGGCTGGACCTCCCTTAACCTCTCTGATCTTGTCTCCTCACCTGTGGAACAGGAGCGACCCTCCTCACTTGCTTACTTCACAGGCTGCTGTGGAGATGTGCTGAGAGAAAGCGCAGAACAGCACTTCTGGTTGGACTGGGCCTGCGTCACAGACGTGCGGGCCTACCATCGACGACCTGGCCAGCCTGAGCCATCTGGACCCCTAGAGGTTGGCAGGGGCAGGAGGGCCACTCCCAGTCGCCCTGCCCAATACCGGCTGCTGTCACTACCGACCGGCGATTAGAAATCCAAGGGTCCAGGCCATGTGACCTCCCCCCGTCCCACAACTGCCAGCCACCCCCTGCTAGAAATGCAGCTGGAAACCCCTACTGGGTCTGAAGCAAACCCTGACTCAGTCTACTTCTGGCTCTGTGGGCAGCGAGCCCAAGCCACGCCCCTCCATCCTAAGTGACCGTGTCACGGTGCAGCAGAGTGCAGCTCGGCACACAGCTGCCCTGGGGTAGAGAAGGCAGGCAGCTGGCCAGGCTCAGAAGAGACCCCAGTGTGGTCATGACCACCTGCTTAACAGAATCATCTGGGAAGTTTTATCAAAATCCAGATGCCCAAGCCCCAGCTAATGAGATATGATTCAGCAGGCCTGCAGTGGGGCCCCAAGAAGTTGTTCTTTCAAAAAGCTCCCCGGGTGGTTCTGACTACACAGAGAAGGGACTTATTCAGGATCACACAGCTGGCTGATGGCAGACCTATGGTGCGGACGCAGGACACTGGACTGTTCTCTGTCATGGGAATTCCCAAAGTTTCAAGGTAAAGTACTCACGTGGTGAAAGATCCCGGAGTTTGGCAGCCCTCCAGCTGGAAGCCACGCTGGGAGGTCTGTTTTAGCTGTGCACCTGCCTCCTGAGAACATTCCTGGGTGCTGGAGAATACAGGAGGGAAGGGATCCCTCACTGGCCCCCAGAAGGTCCCCGAGCTGGCTCCCTTTCAGGCTTACATGGTGAAACTGGCCTCCAGGAGCCACAGAGGAGCTGAGGGAAGAGTGAGAGGCAGGGTTCCACCTGTGCGGGCCCTGCAGCGGGTGCGAGGCAGGTGAGTTGAAGTAAGAGCACAGGCCACGCAGGCCTGCTTGTTTCTCCCGCCTCTGTGCTGAGGTCCCACTTTCCAGTGTTGAAAACCCTCAGGGTGGAACACTGCTGAACTAAACTGGATCTCGTCAAGCGGGCACGTAGGCTGTGGTCGCCTGGGTGTAAGTTGAGGGAAGTCGTGTGACGGCCCCCAACTCCCAGGTCTGCCCTAATTTGCTGGGAGAGTTTCTTTAGCTCATGGGCCTTATTTCTTGCCTCTGACACTGAAGGAAGTAGCAGGGGAGAGGGGCTTGGGGTGGAAACGAGATGATTTCTGAAACCCCGCCCGGCTCTGACAACGCATACATTGAGGGAAGATAGAGTTTACGTAGGGTGCCTTTCCCCGCTCCATGTCTGATGGCTGCAGAGCTGGCAGCCCTGAGCCCAGGCATCACCCACGGCCTCAGCCTGTGTCTTTCCGGTATAATTCGCAGAGTAGCGTAACTGCCCAAACAGCACTCCCATCAGCCTCAGGAGGAGGGACGGAGAGAGGGATGGATTCCCCGATGCACTCAGCGAGCTTTAACGACTGCCTCCTGGGTCAGGAGGGGCTTCGTACACGCTGTACACACAGGGGCCTGGCGGTGGATGGGGAAGCGGGGTTTGGTGCTGGAACTGCTGTTTCTGAGTGCCGGCCTAGGGTCCAGCTGGGTAGGTGGCTGAAACCTTGCCAGGTGGTCAGACTCATTCAGGCAGCACCTTTTCCAATGAGGGACTGTCCAAATGGGAACTGCTGGGGTGTGAAACACACATGCACACGGCGCTAGTTTCCGGGGGAAAGAAAAAAGCAAATGAGTGTTTTATCTGAAAACTCAAAAGAGGTCTCAGAGACAAAGGCTTTGGAATCAGGGTGTGTGCATTTATGATGTCTTACTTTCCCTGGAAAAATACAGCATTGTGATTTGTGACTTTATTTCTTCCAACTACGAAATATATTGAAGGAAACAGAGAGCAACCAGAGGTGGGGGGCTCTGGGACCCAGGTTCCCGCCAGCCAGCTCAAGTCTGGGTTCCAGCTGCGGCGCAAAGCTGCTGTGTGAGCGAAATGCTGCCATGAAGACATCCCGACGGCTTCCAGGAAGCGGCCGTGTGTGCTGACACGCATGTGGACGGAGCAGTCTGGCTGGCCACCTCTCACGACTGGTGTTTCCTAGAGCTTTCCATTGGCAAATGCTGCCTCCTGGAACTGAGGGACAAAGGTTTTGAAATAAGCCCTGGTGGGAAAGGGGGAGAAAAAAAATTGTGGTTAGCACAAACATCTTGAAAAAAAAGTGCAACTCAGAGCTTTCAACCCAACTCGGAACAGTTGTTATTTATTGTTCATGCATCTTGGTTGGATTTTCCTTCCCTGCTGAGGCAAAGCCCTCTGGATTTTTCCAAAGGAGGTCCATGCAGTTCACTACAGTGCTCTCTCTCATGGATATTTAAAGGGCCTGTACTTGGACCTTCCTGCCTGCCAGTTCCTAAAGACATCAGTACTCAGGTTCTGCCTGCCCTTTCCCAGGTCAAAGCCAAGGGTCCAAGCTACAAGTCAGAGAGTGACCAAGCCAACCACCCAGTCATTTTCATGATCTGAAGTATCAACCAGGTTGCACTTTTCACTCAATTGGATCTTTGACTTCATACAGACAAAGGGGGTCTAATAAAAGGGATTTCTAAGTGATCCATGATCTCCATTTATTTGCAAACATATTTGTAGTTTGATCTACTGGAAGGAAAGCCAGGCTGGGTATCAGGAGAGCCTTCCCTGGTCTGCCACAGATTAATGGCAGGATCCAGGACAGACCATTTTGCTTTTCCAGCACCCAGATTCGAATCTGTAGAAGCGGATTCTCTATTCAACAGCAGGAGAGGGACATGTGCCAGGCTGACTGCACCAGGCACTGTCTGAGGTGCCAGGGTTGTGAGACGACCCAGCCGTGGCACCTGCCATGCAGGTGATCTCAGTTTAGAGGAGCAGCAGACACATAACAGATACCAACTGCTGTGGTGAGGGCATTTATGGAGGTGCCATGAGGCACCAGCCTTGGGCACTCAGTGAAGGAGGAGGTGAAGTGGCCATTGTACAGGTGTTCTAGGCAAAAGACACAGCAGGAGCAAGGCCTGGGGGCCTGGGGCGGCTTGTCATGAGCTGGGAGCTAAAAACCCTCCCAGGAGAGAAAGGGTGAGGTGGAAAGAGGAGGGCGGGGAAGCCGGCGAGGCTGGGGTGGGCACCCCCTGTGCCTCCCAGTCCTCCCTCCCGCGGCCCTGATGCCCATGAGGGGAGAGCAGGCACACCTGACTTATCCAGAAGCGGCTCACCCGGACCTGTGACATGAGCTAGGGAGGGCCACCAAGACGACCTGTCACCATCAGTACCACAAAGGCCCCACCTACCTTACCCGAGTCTATATTATTCAGGATATAGTGCTAATAAGCTTGGTGCTTCAGGCTCCCAGGAGATCAGAAGCCCCACATTAGGAGTCGGGGATCTAACTTAAAGGCAGAAGGTAGACCCGCTGAAGGTGCAAGAGGTGACAAGGCGAAGCCCACACGTGAGACGAGAGAAGAGAACTGCTCAGGAGCCACGAGACTCAAACAGGTCGTTCAGTGTCGGGCGAAGAGCCCCACACAACTCAGCAGCCCCGGGGTCACGGCCAGATTGCCGCACAGTGCAGTCACCGATGACACCTGCCTGATGCCCTCCCCCAATGCCAAGTCACCGGAAACCCTCTTTCAGATTTCAGCACTTCGCTGAATTTTTTCACTCCCACCCTCTGCAGCCTCTCTGCAACATTCATGTGTGGGTCCCTGTGTCTGGAAGCTCTCTTTCCCTGGGACGCTACACATCTAGACCCCCTCCCTCCCTCCCCACTCCCAGATGAAATCTCTCTTTGGCCTCTTCCTGTCCTGCTCTCCACGCCCCTCACTTCCTCTCAGGCCTGAAACACCCTGAGCAGAGAAACCCCCTAATCTGGGTCTCCAGCCCTTATTTTCCTCCCAAACTTCTAGTCCCGCACTGCCAACCACTTGCAGGACATTGTGACCTGGACGTCTCTCTATAATTCAAACTGGTGCGTTCCAAATGCACATTTTCATCAATATTACGCATTTGAAAGTGCTTTGGCCCCCTGGTACTTCTGTAGCAGAATCCTCAGTTTCCACTTCTCCCTAAACTCCCGCGGTGAATTCATCCTGAAGCTTCTTCCTCTGCTTCTCCGGTGTCCCAGCACCTTGGGCTCCTCGTCTTGTTACCTTTCACAAAACTGCTGTTTCTCCCCAGAATACAAGGCTTACTTCACCTTTCTGTTGCAACTAAATCAGTTGTCTCCAAATGTGGGTCTCTGTCACTACCCCCAACCAAGATCCTTCGTCTGCCCAAACTTGCAGCCTGGCGTGCCATGGTTTTCACTATTTGCACTTATGTGTTTGGGACTGTGCCTCCCCGCACCTGTGAGAGGCGAAGGACGCTAAGGATCCTCTCCCAGAAGAACTGCAGGTACGTCTCCTCGCTGCAGTGTTATGTGCAACCAGGGGTGTCACTAGCCGCCTTGAAGCCCACACACGGTCCAGGACGCCAGCCCCTGCTCCCACTCCCTCCAGTCTGGCCCCCTGCTCTTCCTCACAAGTTCCATTTCCACCTCGGGGCCTTAGTCATGCTCGGGCCAAGTGCCCTTGCCCACATCAAGCCTTCCCTGGTCACCAGAAGGTTCTCTCCCAGTTGGCAGACACTCTCTGTGCTTCTTCCAGGTCATGTGTCATGTGTCACATGTGCATACGGCTTGCTACCCAGGCTGCACTGCCAGCCCTGGAAAGCAGGGAGCATGTCCCCTTCTCAGTGACCCCACAGGCCTGTCCATATAGAATGCCCAGCAAGGACATCATGACTGTAATTAAAGTAACTACTGATGGCCGCCAGGTTTACAAGAGCAGTTAAAGCATGTCCTGGGACTTCCCTGGTGGTCCAGTGGCTAAGGTTCTGCACTCCCAATGCAGGGGGCCCGGGTTTGATCCCTGGTCAGAGAACTAGACCGAAGGCCACAAGTAAGAGTTCACATGCAAGATCCCACATGCCGCAACTAAAGATCCCACATGCTGCAAGAAAGATCCCACACGTGGCACAGAAGATCACGCATGCCTCAACTAAGACCTGGCATAGCCAAATAAATAAATAAATATTTACAGAAAAAAAAGAGAAAGGTATGTCCCTTGCCTACATTGTTCAGAAAGGTGAGAGAGAACAACCCCAGAAAATAGGCAAATGCAATGTTTAGGTTCTGAGGAAAAAACTGTAAAGCTGTCATCCATTCTCAAACTTCAACCTATGCTGACAGGTAGTGAGAAGGATAAACACCCTCCCCCACATGCATCCTGATCACCTCGGTCCTGAGCAGCCAAACTGCCACCTTCTCTGAGATGCAGGACCTCCAAGCCCTTACCCACGATCCTCCTTACGGGCAGGCGGACTGTGATGAGACAGAAGGAGCCCCAGACCTAGAGCGAGGCTGGCCGGGCAAGAGAAGCCCTGAGCTTTGTCTCCCCACAGCGAGGAGGGGCGACAAGCCCAGCCTGATGTGACGTTTGCATGAGACAACGCGTGCAAAGGAACCTTGTCCACTGGCTGCCGCCACCCAGGCGTGAGGGCCGTTCAGTCCTTCCCTGTGTTTCACCTGCTGCAATACTTGTGTTTGCTGGAGGGGAGCCTGGTGGCCCTTCTTCTGAGGGTCAGATAGTGACAGGCTGCTGCCAAGCTCTGCTGCACTGGCTTCACTGCCTGAAGGACACTGTGAAGTGTGACCTACTCCAGCACCACTGGGCGGGGTGGCCCCCCTGTCCCAAGTCACAGGTGAGGCTGTTGGCTCAACATAGGTGCCCGATGAGGGAGTGGTGCTGGCTGCTGCTGGAACGGGCCCTGGGCCCTGGGACAGGCACAGCTCTCCCCACTCTCTCTCCGCAGGCCCGGCGTCACACTGGGCAAATCTCAACAGCTCAGTTTTTTCTTGGAAACTTCTGAGGGAAGGGGCCACACTAGGGCAAGCTCCTTAGACCAAAAGGTCTTGGGAAGAGGGAGCAAACCTTATCAGCAAGCTCTTTCCTTCTTCAGAAAGTTCTAAAGTTTCCTGTTCTGTCCTGGGTTTTCCCTACCAGGGCAAACTGCGTGACGCCAAGGGGGAAGCAGTGCGGAGAAGGGCTATTTAAAGGCATGATGCTACCAGCTGTTGTCAGTGAGCGCTTCTCAACATGATCTTCACCAAGTCAGCCCAGGGAGGGGAGGAGGAAGGGGAAAAAGACAACTGGCTCCCATCCATTTATAGATTTTTTTTGAAGTGCTGTTTTCATTTATTTCAGTTTTTATCACAGAAAATGGAGAGCTGCCCAGAGTATACAGCTTGCCAATGGCACAAGCTGTCTGTCACCTTTTAAAAAACTCTTTGACCCAAAGACAAAGTGCATGGTAAACTTTAAAAGTGTAAGCATGTTACAGGGGGGTGAACGGAAGGTCTTCTCATGTCCCCGTTAACTGGCCAAAAGGGGAGAGAGGCCTTGAGTCAGTCAAGCTCCTCATTCTACTCACGCTGGAAGAGAAATTATTTTTAGACCCAATTAGAGCTAAACATGCCTTAGGACAACATAAGGTTCTGACCCTCTTCGCTAACCTCAGTCTCTTCGCTCTGGGTTGTATTATTATTATTATTATTATTTTGGCTGCACTGCGTGGTATGCGGGATCTTAGTTCCCCGACCAGGGATGGAACCCATGCCCCCTGCACTGGGAGCATGAAGTCTTACCCACTGGACCCACCAGGGAAGTCCCTTCGCTCTGGGTTTTACAAGATCCAACTCCATCCAATCCCAGAGTCTCAGGTTAGCAGAACAAAACTTAAAGAACTGACCCCAGTCCGAGGCCGGGTAGATTTTCCATGAATTGGGAAGCAGGACTAGCTCTTGGCTTCAGCTCACAGGTATGGCAGGGGGCAGAGTAGACGGACCCCCAAGGCCAGGAATCACGGCACTGGGATGCTCAGCGGGTCTACTTTTCCGGGCCTTGGATCCAGGAGTAAGTCTCTTCCTTTCTCTGGGGACCAGGCCCCTCATCTGCAAGGCAGGGAGCTGTGCCTGATGATCTCCAAGGCCCCCAGGCTGGAGGCTGTGAAGGACAGGCAGTGTGGCTCTGGAGCCAGCCACACCTGGGCTCAAGGCCTGGCCCTGCTCCTTACTGGCTGTACCACTTGGGCCGTGACTCAGCTCTTCAGCTTTAATTTCTTCAACTATAAAATGCGAGCCATAATGCCTACCTTAAAGGGTAATCCTCATGAGGATTAAATGAGATGCTCCAAGTAAGCACTTGGCCTGGCGCCTGGCAAACTAGTTGATCAATAGGTGTCAACTGTTACCATGGGGACCCAGCTGGGTCTGAGGGTGAGAGGCTGAGTCTGTGGGAATAGCCAGGGCATGTGTGGCTGCAGAAGAGAAAACCCCTGTGGGGAGGGAGAGGTCCTATGGTCCTTGCTCCCAGTTCATCCTTTCCTCTGGGCCTTCTTGGATCACTTTTCACTTATATTGAGCTGGCAGCTGGAAGCACAGAGACAGTCAATTTCAGATTGGACACCCAGCCAAAGTCATCAGGACACTGTGCATCTCTTGAAATGCAGCCTGGAGCTGCTGGAGGTGTACTCGTGGTATCTAAGGCTGGGCTCTGCCTCGGGAGGCACCTGCACCCCTGGCCGGCTTCTGCCCAAGCTGCTGGGTGTGCTCCTGTGTGAGGATCTGATCAAAAGCTTGGTCGGGAGGAGGTCACAGCTGTGAACTAGACAGACGTGGAAGAATCACGTGGCTCTGGCTACCCGAGATGGGGGTTTCGACGTTGGCCCAGTCCGCAAACAGACCTTTTTCTGTCCAGGACGACAAGTGTCGTAAAGGGGAGGCAGTGGGGCGAGCAGAAAGGGCACTGAGCCATGAGGCAGAAGACATGGGCTCCAGGGACTTCCCTGGTGGCCCAGTGGGTAAGACTCCATGCTCCCAATGCCGGGGGCCTGGGTTCAATCCCCGGCCAGGGAACGAGATCCTGCATGCATACCGGAAGTAAGAAGCTCGCATGTCGCAACTAAAGATCCTGCGTGCCACAACTAAGACCCAGCGCAGCCAAAATGAATAAATAAATAATAAATAATAGGAAAAAAAAAAAAAGGACCGATAACATGGGCTCTAGTCTAGGCCCTGGCTTATAGTGTCATCTGGAGCTGGGCCTCGGTTTCCTCACCTCTAACAGGAAGATGGATACTTGATCTCCAAGTGCCACCCAGTTATGGTCCTGAGATACCCACGTGACCCGGAACAAGCCACTTAACCTCTTTGTGTCTTGACTCTTCCCCTGTTAAATGAAGGTACCTGCCAAGCCCAGGCCCCGAGGCGCTGTAGGTGGTGGTGTGGGGAGGTGGTGTGGTCGTCATTATCTGGGATGCTTTTTCACAAACACGGCAGAGCTCCAAGCAGATATTCAGGGAACCACAGGCAGTTGGTGAGAGGGAAGGAAGGCCTGTTCCTCTCGACCATGTCTGTCCTCCAACTGAGAGGAGGTCCAGAGTGAGGGAGCTCAAAGTAAGTTGTCAGGGGAAACAATGCATGGAAAATTCAATCATCTATGTGTTCTGGGGAAGGGGCTCTGGGGGCATGACAGACAGTGGTGACAGGGAGCCGTCGGGGAGGTCCTCAGAGGGCTTGAGATGAAGGCAGTTAGGAAACTTTCGTTCAATAAGTCTCATCAAAAGGGTTTTTCCCTGCTGGAATTATAGGTCTTGATTTATTCAATGGGCCTTTTCAAAAGAACAAAAATCCATGAAATCAACATCTGAACAACTGAATCAGTACAGCTTTAAGAAAATGAAAACAAAAACAGAGAATAAAAAGCCCTGAGAGGCTGGGACTGGGGAACGAGGAAGGAAGCCCATAAAGCAGATTAAACACGGCACAGGTGGCGCCTGCCACGCTGTCGCATGTGGCAGGAGTCACGGCCCCATTTTGCGGGTGAGAAACAGACGCTGAGTGACTTTAGTTAAGATCCACCCTGATCCCAGTGCCACCAGAGCTGGTCTTCCCGCGAGAGCATGACCTCGCGGAGGAGACCCTGTGATCTTGCCGCCTTTAGCCTCCTTTACTCGGGACCTTTTATCTCGCAGGAGCCTAAACAATTGCACTCTTCCAAAACAGGACTCAACAGTCTCTTTCTGGAATTCCCAAACGCTTTTCTTTGGGCAATCGTAAGATGAGCCTTACGATGTTTGCTCGAGTCAGGCCAGTGTGGTGGTGGGTGGGGCAGGGTGGGAGAAGTGGTTTGGGGACACGAACCTCATTGTCAGGAAATCAAGGACACACAAATCAAGTCAGAATTCATTTTTGCAAATAAGCTCCCAAACATCTAAGGCTCCTTTCTTTTTCCCGTTTTCTTCCGCAGCTGTGACTTCAACTGGCACATGTTTTTAATCAGTCATATGCAAGCCGACTGTGGTCTGAAAATCAAAGCAGTCCTGTAAATAGTGTAAGACAAGTCCCGCTAATCATCCTGTGGTCTCGCTTTGTCCTCAGTGTCCTGAACGGCCACTGTAAATACTGACTCATTTGGGGTTACTCTCCCCGTGGCAAAGGGGTCATCCTTATAATAGAATCTCTACAGAGAGACCCGGTTCTGCTTCAATGCCCGTCACCCCAAACCCTCCAAAGGCCCCTTGAAGACGGCCTATCCAACTCTAGGTGCCTTGGTAAGCAAGTGCCTGGCACGATGGGAGCTTATTTTGTAGCTGTGCCCTGAGCCATGTCAGCCTGGCTTGCTGGGATGGGCTTTAGGGAACAAACAAGTGGTTGTAACTGGTTCCTGTACACAGTTTCCTGAAATGTGCCAACTCTTTAGCAGGCCTGGTTCATTTTTAGGGGGTCCAAGATTGCAAAACAAGGAAAGCAACACTTTAGATGCAAAGGCTTGATAGCATACTGAGAACACAGTATCACATGCTCACAGCTTCAGGCAGAGGCCCTCGCCCTCAGCTGGAATCAATCTCCCCTCCGCTGGGGTTCATGGCACACTGGCCTCCAACCTCAGGCCCAGCCATGGTCTGCCTTGAGTTTGAGATGTTTAGATTGGTGTCTAGACGCTTGTCTTATAATACGGCTCGGGCTCCTCACCCGTGAGAAGGTTGAGACCATAGTCTCAGTATGTGTTGAATTAAATAAAATGCTGTTTTAGGAGGACTTCAACAAACAATCAACTGGGATCCATTTCTAGACATCAAAGTATTGGGATGAAATCTGGCTCCTTCTAAATCATAGGGTTTTTGTCACTGCACACTGAAATGATCACAATTTCCTAGTAGTTCTCTCTCTTTCTGAGACTCTCTGAGGAGGCCTTCTGGAGCCTGGCCAGTTCCTCTGGGGCTTGAGCAGTGTGCAGCCAGCTTCTGCAACTGCAGGGCCAGGCCTTGCCCAGGAGTGAGGGGGGGGGGGGGCGGGGCGGGCTGCAGGTGCCTCTGCTCCCCTGGCATCCCCTGCTGCAGTGTCTGAGAGAAGGAGGCCACGAGAGGGCCAGCTGGCCAAATGAGAGGGAGAGGCAGGGTAGTCCCCGTGGGCTCCCCCAGCCACAGGGCTGCCTCCCTCCCCTGGGCTCCCAGCTCTGTCTGCATACATCTGTCACAGCCCAACCTCCCGCCTCCCCGCACCCCCCACCAACCCCACCCCGACCACGTCCCACTGGAAGCACCTTAACAGCAAGCCCCGCTGCTCCTATTCATCCATCTCTGCAGCCCAGCTTCAAGTCTAGTGCCCAACATACAGCAACTCAACAAACACTTCTCAAACGAAGGCAAACACTTGGCTTATTTAAAGATGTACCTTAGAATTACAAAATTTTCTAACAGAAAGAAACCTCAGCAGCTGTACAGTCCAATCATTACAGGCAAGGGAAAACTAAGGGCTAGAGAAGTTGATGGTCCCTCTCACATGGCCTAGCTCTTCTCTGGAAGCCCCTTGAGGGCAGAATTTGGTGATGGTTCATCCTTACTGCCTCAAGGTGCTCACCTTCCTTAGGGCCTCGCAGCAGGAGTGAATGAACGAACGAGTGAATGAGTGAACGAGTGAATGAGTGAACAAGTGAATGACTGTCCCAGGGCGCTGCCCTGAGGCCCCAGAGCCAGCTGGCAGAATCTGCGCCTGTCCTCCCTATCTCGTTACTGTCAGGCTGATGCTTTTTCCATTGTGAAGCTGCTTGATGAGAAGCTGGGAGGAGGGGGCGGCAGCGTGGCCACTGAGAAAGGCTGGCCCCCCTCTACCCTGGGGTGGGGGGGTAGTTGGCTGAGATGATGCAGGGCATCTGGTTGGGCTAAGGCTAGGCCAGATAGTGAATGCTGGGGCCGGGGGGTGGTGGCTGAGGGATGTGGTGCTGCCTGGGACCTGGGACCCCAGAGCACAGCTATCAGCCTGTGTCCACCTTGTCTCCCCATCTGCGCCTGCCTGGTGTACCTCAGGTGGCAGGTGCCTGGGCAACAGGCATCTCAATTTCTCTGCTGGCTCTGCCCGGGGCGGCATGGGCGGGCGCTCAGCACTGGCCCTGCTGATGGCCGTGCAGATGCCCGTGGAGGGTGCTGGGACCTCGCCACAGGCCCCGTCAGGAGGAGGGTTACTCACGCAGCTCACCTGCGCTGTCTGATGGTGGTGAGTCACTGTCAAGATCACAGAGCATCCTCTTTGCCTTAGTCAGCAAAAGGGGAAAAACCAAAGTGTTGCCCTCAAAGGGGAAGTGCTCGGGGTCCCAGCCGAGCTGACCATGCGGAGTGCGGGGCCTGGTCACTCCCCAGCGGGAATGCTGCCTCCAGGCTTCCGCTCAGTGTGGCCAGGCATCAGCCTGCCCAGGAGAGCACCGGACCCCCAAAGGACTAAGAGAACCCTTAGGAGATCAACTCTACGGAGCATAAAACAATCTCCTCCTCCCCAGACAGTGTCTCCAGGGCTTTTAAGTATTGTTTGCCTGGTTGTAAATTTGGTTTCTCCCACTAGACTCTCAGCATCTAGAGGCTGAAGCTCTGTCCCCCATAGCAGCTCGGGCCCCTGCCTGCTGCCTTTTGAGTGCACCCCCCGGTCACGCCAACGCTCTGGGTGTTCGCCCTCCTAGCTGGGTGTTCACAGACACCCTTTGAAGATCTGGGGGAGGGGGAGCAAGGATGGCCACAGTCCCTCTTCAGTCCAATCTCCCTGCCCAGCCGCTGAAATGATATTCCCAGACGCCTGGCTCTCTGCACTTATAGATGGAAAGGCTGCAATTCCAAAAGAAGTTATTGAATGGGAGAGGACATCCAGGTCCAGGGCCTACCCTCCCTGCTGGGGGTGCAGTGACTTCAACAGGAACTTCAGGTGGGCTCTGCTGGGCTGGGAGGGTGGGCAAGTCCCACAGCAGGCTAGCAGGAGGCAGAACTTCTGCAGGTGGAGGGCCTCACAGGTCCTCTCAACCATGCTGAGGAGCATGGCATAAAAGGGGAGGAGCGCAGAAGCAGAGCTCACCTGCCCCGCAGGCCTGCAGGGCTCACTCCACTTTGCACGAGCCCAGGGCCCTGCACATGCTGGCAACAGCTAGCTCTGTGGCCCCGTGTGCCAGTTACAGAGAGGGAGGGAGGGAGGGAAGGCTTGGAAGGAAAGGAAGGACATACCTATGACGGGGATAAATGATACCCACACATGGTGTGAGACGGGCTTGTTCAAACAATAGGTGTAATCCATTCGTGGGTTGTGAAATCAACCTAGTGGGTCCTGACCAGCATTAAAATAAAATGAAATGAAAATCAGAGTGCCTCACAGGTGGCAAGGAGAAATATTTTTTTCATGAAACTTCTGTGGATGTAAAATAAATGTCTTCCTGTGGATTGTGGTAAAAAAAAAAAAAGTCTGGAAGCCAGGAGTATAAAGGAAGGGAGGTGCCTACTACATGCTAGACTTCATGCTATTTGTTTTCACCTATACTATTTTTACATTTACTCCTTCTAATGGGCCTAGTACCACGTAGGTATTATTACAGGTTCCCCCACCATCTGAAAGTAGAGCATTCCTAAGAAACCTTTCGGAAGTCGAAACGGCATAAAGTGAAGAAGCAATTACCTTAGAACACATCTTGCTAACAGATGCAAAAATAAATCGAGACAAAGCACAGATGCTCACAGACACAGTTCAAAGCTCTGATGGCTGGATGCTGAGATGCCAAGTGCGGTTCCTGGGGAAGGAGCTTGGTGGTGCCGCTCCGGCTGCTTGGGGTGCAGCTGCCTCTACAAGGGCTCGTCACAAAACAAACGCTGAATGCTATTTTTGCTTTTTGCCTTTTTTTAAAAAATAAAAGTGAAAATCCTCTTTGGATGTCTTTTAGTTACTAAAAACAGGTACTAATGTAGGTCTTTTGTAAACGCAAAGTGGCGTACAGTGAACTTTCAAAAAGGTGGGGGATACCTATATCTTTACTTTTGCCAGTGAGAAATCTACAATTCAGAGATGCAAAGTAACTTTTCTAAGATCACACAGCTAACAGGTGGCAATGCTATTTATGACTCCAGAGCTGCCTGACTCCAAAGTGCACATTCTTTCCACACCGCCATGATTTCCAGCGGAAAGGGCCCTGGGGGCTGAGTGCGCAGGCTGGGCCGCCCGCTCGGGATCCGCTGTGTGACCCTGAATCACTCCTCTGCTTCCTCATCCACACAGTGAAGGCCTGGGAGAGCTGGTTTCTGAATTTCTTTGATGTGGTGACCCTCTCCCTCCCAAACATCATTTTAGGTATATTTCATCCTCCTGCATTAAAACGCCATAAAACTGGAACTGCCAGTGGCCGAGTACTGAATGTTGAAGGCTATGTACTCCCAACTCCCATCATACCTACGTTTGTTCTAACAAACCCCCCTAAATGGCCCTCCGGCTTGTAGGTCTCTGTGTCTAGTGGTGGTGACTGGTATCTTTAGCCCTCATCTAGGGACCTGCATTGGGTGACTTTTCAGTAGAATTATGACTGTGATAACAAGGGATGAAAGGGATGGACTTGACCTCCCTCTCACTTGCCCATCTGGTTCCTGCAAGCATTCATGCACCTTACAGAAGAACGAGACTAGTCTGAGTGACTGGGAGAGGGAAAAGAGGGCATGTGCTCAAGTGCACATGGGAGGCACCATAAATGTTCTCTACATAATGAGCCCCAGAAAAGCAAAGGGTACCCAGAAGGGTCCTTCAACAGTAGAGTCATTTGGCAGCTTAAAACTCTCCAGGGTTGCTGAGAAGTACTATGTAAAGTACTATAAAATGGGAGGTATTATTACCCTGACATAATCGGGCTTGAGTTGTGCTCCTGGCTCTGTTTCTCACTTGCTATGTGACCTTGGATGAGCCACTCTCTGTGCCCCAAACAACTCATCTGTAAAGTGAGGGGATGGCTTCTGAATTTACTTCCAGATCTAATATACAGTCATCACCTGATATCTGCGGGAGACTGGTTCCAAGACCCTCACGGATACCAAAATTCACGGATGCTCAAGTCCCTTACATAAAAATGGCATAGTAGTCGGCCCTCCAAATCTTTGGATTCCACAGGCTTGGATTCAACCAACTCTGGTTTTCTATCCTCTACTGGTTGAATCCGCGGATAAGGAACGTGCATGGAGATCCAACTGTATTTGCATATAACCTCTGCGCATCCTCCTGTACACTTTAAATCATCTCTAGATTACTCAGATACCTAATACAATGTAAATACCATGTAAATACAATGTAAATGCTACCAACATAGTTGCTGGTGTTTGGCAAATTCAAACTTTGCTTTTTGGAACCTTTTTCTTTGAATATTCTTGAAATATTTTCTGGATGTGAAACTCACAGACATGGAGGGCTGACTGTACTATTATCCATCATTAATATTATTGCTTTGGCATCAATCCAACCACTTTAGCCAGAGACAGTTTCTTTAGTGAAAGCAGTAATTTAATAAATGGCCTTTCCCTGTGCTTTGCTAAAGGGGTTCCCTCAGGAGCCTTAACAAACATCACCAAAGGCCTGGCAAGAGGTTTCTAGTTCTCTCCCTTTTGTCTCCAGATCTGACTTAGGATCCCAAGAATGGAGGCCAGCATCTATCCTTCAGAGCAGCAGACAATCAGACAGTCACTCATTCATGTCGAGTTCCTGTGCTAGACAAGGGCTGGTTCTTGCAGGGGGCGAGGGATAAATCTGAGTAAGGCCTGGCCCTCAGGGGACACACGGACCCTGGACTCCCAGAGAGACTACTGCCTGCTCACCCTGGGTGGGAGCTCGGTGGCTTTACTTCACAGTCAGGGGCCAAGCCCTCCTCTGCCCTCTCCCTCCTGCTATTGCTCTGGAACAACCAGGGCAACCTTTCTGCCTGGGGTTGGCTTTCTTTTCTGCTCAGAGCTATGCCAGGGCATCACCCAGCAGGCCAAACGTCTAGCACTTTTAATGACGATAATAATAATTTGCATTTATTCAAGGTCTTTCATCGGGGAATCTTAAAGTGTTTTACAAACAATAATTAATTCCCCTCGGCAACTCTGGGAGCCAGCGAAGTAAGAGCCCCTCTGCTTTGCAGGTAAAGGGTACTTTCCTGAACCATGCAACATTTTGGGGGTATCCCTATCTACCCAAAACCTACCCACGCTGAAGGCCTGGCATAAGCATCAGGCCCCCCGCAGAGCCTGCATCACTTCTAATAGTTACCATGTTCTTCCTTCTCCTGAACTGGAATTTGTCCCCTGGGATCCCCCCACCCATGGGGCCTACGTTTGCCTTCTGGAACAAAACAATCCTACCTAAACTGTCTGGGGTTGCAGGTTGGTGTCCCTTGTATACACACGGTCTACTTCTGTGGTTACCCTTGGGCGGAGCTTGGTGGCTCAGTCTCGCCAAGGTTCAGTGAGGCCCTGTGAACTGAATCGGGCTCCGTGTGCTCTGAGCTCCAGGGCCAGGCTGACTTCCTGGGCAGGAGTTCCCTGGGTGTCACTGGCTCTGGAGCCATGGGTCTGCCCATTTGTCAACGCAGCTCTTTAGATGTTTCCCCCTCTGGTGTAGACATGGGAACCTTCCTGTGTTCATCTCTGGGGCCTGAGCCTCAGTGACCCAGAAGTATTCTAAATTTCTGTTGAACGACAATGACTGAACATCCTTCTTTCCTAAATCGAGCATCTTAAGTCTAGGCAATAACTGTTGATTGTAAGGACTGGTTTTTGGAGACCAAGCCAGACAACAAGCTCTTTAGTTCTTTTTTTAAAAACATGTTTTCTTTTATCCTTTATCAGAATAAATAGTTGGTGTTACACTTGAGAAAAGGATTCATCGATTGCTGAGCTGGAAACCCACAAGAGGCCAAGAGCTCCATGCCCTCTCCTCCTTTCCCAGGGGTTAGAGGCAAGGGAGGCCTCAGACTGGGTGGGGGCGCAGGGGGCAAATGGAATCCTCTGCTAAGTTGATTTCAAAAAGCTAGAGCTTCTGCGGAAACCAACAACTCCCTGGAGAGATTTCTGGGTCCTTGCTGGTAGCTTTATGCCTGAAGATACCCGCCCTCTCTCGGCCAAGAGTATGTTGTTTGGGTGAGATTTTTCTCACAGTGGCTTGCCTGCCATGGAAGGAATCCGGAGCATGCGTCAAAGGCCGTTGTTTTCCTAAAACCTGCGCCCTTGTGAACGTGAGGCTTGGCTTGTGGTGACAGAGCCTCATTTGCTCTGATTTCTCCTGATTCCCATGTTCTGGCCTCGAATAAGGGGTGGTCACGTTTGGCTTTGATCTGGCCTGGCTTACTGACCTGGGGGAGGCTTGGGAGGAGAAAAGTGGGCTAGAGAGGGAATCTGCTAGTGTCATTCTGTGGCAAGGGAACATTTGGAATCAGAGGGAACTGGACTCAAACATGGATCTGTCCCTTAGTGGCTGTGTGTCTCAGGGAAGTCATAGGTAACCTCCCTGAGTCTCCATGCATTTCTCTCCGATGGTCCCAAAGGGCTCGTGTGGTGGCTGTTAGGCAACGGTGCCAGGCACACAGTGAGAACTCAAACCAGAGTAGTTTCCTTTCCTTCCACCCTCCCCTCCTATCAACTAGCTGAGAACTTCTGCTTCACTTTAGTTTAACACACATTTACTGAATAGCTCCTGTTTACAGGAGGGCCTGGGATACCGGGGACACTGCCTGAAAGTACCTGCACCTAGGAGGCATTTAATAGTTGTTGGATAAAAAAAAAAAAATAGTTGTTGGATAAGTACATGAACTAACTTGATCCTTGGTATTTTACAGTTTATAATATGCTTTTAAAAATAACCTCATTTTAATCCAAGCAACAGTCATGTGTATGAAACAGATAGCATGACTCTACTCCCACTGTACACATGAAGAAGCAGGCTTGGAGAGAGGTGGCAACCTATCCAAGCTCAGGTGCATGGTAAAGGCAGAGGGGGTTCAGATATGAGCCAGCGCCCTGTGACAGCACACTGCCAGCCCCGGAGGGCCTTCTGGGGCCACAGGCTTGGAGCAGGAGAGGCATGGTTCTGGGGCACCCACGTTCCACTAGAAGGGCCCTGCTGAGCCCTGCTCCCCACCTCACATCCGGTCACGACATCTGCAGTTAAACGTGCGGGGTGTCATCGTGCGTCTGGTGACGTGGAACCGTAAAATTGTTAAATTGGGAACATTTGCTAACTGGGAGATTTCTTTTTTCTTAGGCCCTGGGGCTCTGGTCCCAAACTAGTGTACAGGGCTATTCGCCCATGTCAACTTCACCGGTGTCCTGCCACCTTTCCCCACAGAGCGCAGCCGCACTGACACCCACACTCCGCCCACTCTCCTCCCGATCACATCTTTCCAGGGCACAGAGAGAAGTGCTCTTGTCCACAGGACTCTAACTGCTCCTCATCACAGTGCTCCGCACAGTGTAGGGGCTCAGAACAGTGACAAACTGCATTCCCGCTTGTTCCCAGGAGCGTTTTAAGATCCAAGAAAGGGGACAGGAAGTAGATATTGAATCCTCGGCTACTCCAGGCTCCCAGCCTCTCTTTCTTCCTAATCCTCTGGCCTCTGAACTGCTGGGAATCGCTGATAGAGGCAGAATGAAAAGGGTAGGTTAAAAATCTTTCAAAATTTGCCCACATGGCCGGCCCCAGTACAATTTCCAATGTGCGCTGAGAGCTGGAAACCAGATCTGACCACAAAGCTGTCTCAACCACGGAGAGTTCACAACAGCCTTTTCAAAACCACGCTGACAACACACCCTGCAGGGGAGGGTATCCTGGCGGAATGTCGTCACGGCGCACACGGGGCGACGTGTAACCCAACGCCTGGGGAGTGAGGTCAGTCCCCACCGCCACGAGCTCATCTGTTCTGGCCCTCTTAGCACATTTCTTTGTGCTGCTAGTGTACTACCTCTGAGATATAGTTCTGTGGAAAATCATGTGTATTCCTTAAGCTGAGCCAGTTTTAGGTCAGAAGTTGGCAAAGAAGAGCCAGGACGTGGGCTCTCCAAAATAAGCACCTCAACTAGATGAGGGCCCTCGGTGCAGCTTGGGTGGGGGGAGGAAGGGGAGGATCATGTCTTTGTGCTCCTGGCCCTGGGGCACCCACTTCCCAGCCCCGAGGCACCCACTTCCCAGCCCCGAGGCTCTGAGCCACCCTGCGCTGTAGCACTGTTGAGGGGATGGGTATTACTGGGAGAGTGGGAGAACGGCCCAGGCTGCTGTGGTCTCAAAAACTAAGGCCAAGCAAAGTTAACCTGTTGTTGGCCAGCAAGGCCCTGCAAGAGGACCTCCCCCGCTCCAGATTTCTAAGATGCCAGGTAGCAGGAGTGGCTGCTGCATTGGGGAGGGCAGCATCTGCCCTGCACAAAGGAATCTGGCCAAGGGAGCAAGTGGGGGCTGAAACCCAGTCCACTTGCTAAGCTGTGTGCTCGCCTAGGGATAGATGCCTAGAGGAAGGGGTAGGTTTTTCTTACGCAAAGCTATTAGCCAAGTCTGCACCGACTCAAAGGGGCACCTTTTTCCAGTTTGCACAGAAGTTCTTCATAGGCCAAGGTGCCCTTGACCGGAGGACCATGCAGTTCTGTGCTTTGGATTCCCTCCTATGCACTGGGAACGTAGGTATGGGATGCATGTCACTGGGATGCAAATTTTATGTTAGACTCTTGTTTGGACTGGCATCGGGGGAAGGAGGTTAAACAGATTAGTTCTTCCCTAGCCTCTGCATTTTTCAAGGCTTCTTCCTGTTTTTCTCGCCACAGCCCCAACCTACTTTGCCACTTCGAGCTATCCTGCCCCATCTCACAGCTCAGACTCAGAAACAGGCAAACATAAACAGTGGGTGGGGTGGGTCTGGGCAGCCACACAGGTTCTCAAGGCAGCATTTGGCTCTCTTTCCTGCCATAGTTATCAAGCAGACAGATCTGCATTCTCCACGTGGCTACAGACGGGTGTCCCGCCCTGAACCACGCCACCAAATGCAGTCAGACCTACACGGCTGGAGCGTCTTTTTACCAAAATTTGTGGACACCAAGGATGCCAAAGCCCTCAAACCAATAAACAAATACAGACATACAGCAAAATAAACTATAAAAACACAGCAAAATAAGCCCCCACCCTTTGTAGATTTCAGCAACCTCAAGGTGTGCTTTGCATTATAACTACTACAGGGAAGAGAGAGGTCCCGTCTAGTCAGCCCCTTGTTAGGCACTTCAGGAGCTTGTGCTGTAGGAAGTTGGAGGTGAAAACCCTAAAGGTCATCTAATCCAGGGATCAGCAACGTTTTTCTGTAAAGGGCCAGGGAGCAAGTATTTTCAGCTTCGCATATATACCCTGGTCTCCGCAATTCAACTCTGCCCTTGGAGTGATAGCCGCCATGGGCGATATGTAAATGAATGCGTGGGGCTGTGTTCCAATAAAACTTTATTTATAAAAACAGCAGCTGGCTACACTTGCCCTTGGGCTATTGTTCGTCGACTGTTTACCCCGTCCAACCCCTCTGTTTGCAGAAAAGAAGTGAGGTGCCTCCTTCCCAGTCGCAGGACCTAACCGAGACCATCCAAGACTAAGACGCCAGGGAGGAACAGAGATGCCGGGGCAGGCCTCAGAGCCACCAGTGCGGAAGGCCAAAGTAGCCACTGGGATAACTGGAGATTTTGACTCACACGTTCAGTTCAACTTCACCAGAGAGGACCAAAATACAAGTGGAAAATTACAGGTTGAAATCTAATGGGATTGCGAAAGACAAGCCACATATCAAGCTCGGCTTGCAGAGATGTAACCATCGGTTATACCCTCATAAGTACATGTTGCTCACATTCATTCATCAGTTAGACTCAGGCACTGTCTTAAAATGTCTCTGGTGAAGGGCTGGAAAAAAGGGGAAACATGGACCTGGAAAGCCACTGGCACTTGTCTGTGAACAATATGAGAAGAAAACAGCAACTTCATTTTTTCCAGTCAGCAGCTAGTCAAATATCAAAGAGTACAGAAACGGTCAGAGAGGACAAACCCTCTCGTCCAGGGCCGAGAACAGGTTGTTTTGGCGATCAAGCATTTTCAAAACAAGTTTTCTTGGTCTCATGACAGGTTGTGGCAAGAACAAGAAAATAAAAAGAGTGGAAGATCCCATGATCGCTGCTCCGGGCTTCCACGTGGGCTGGCTCTGCCTGCACGGTCAGGCTGGCTTTCAGAGTGTGCAGATAAATCTGGTCTTAGGGCTAACACCACCTCGCCAGTGACACCGCTGAATAAAGCAATTCCTCTAAGAACTCCCTGGCAGCCGTATGATCACTCTAGTCTAGGGGGAATAGGTCAAAGGCACTCTTAAGCCCAAGGGTGCTATACTGCTCCAGCCTACGCCCTACTTTGTTATAATTTTCACCTCCTATTACGTGGACAAATTACTCCTCTGGAACCGAGGTTAAAAGCCCTCTGCTTTGAGGTGAATTTTTCCGTCTCAACCGCAGAACACTTGGTCAGGGTGGGGCAAAGGGATCAGAGAGGAGGCACTGCTGGGGAGGGCCAAGATCAAGTGGGTCTAGAAAGTGCTGTGAACTCCCCACTGGTAGTGATCTTGCTCTGAGGGGCGGCCAGCACGAAGCTGAGAGGGGCAGCGTGGAAGGACACGTGGCCGAGGGAGATCTGGAGAGGACAGTTGTCAAGTAATCCAGAGAAAACGTCCACAAGACAACCAAACAAGTGTGTTAGGAATCCTCAGACCCCCTGAATTATTACAGAAGAACCCAAGGCAGTGGACCCAGACCGAAAGTCATATTCAAATTCTGGATAGCTGTGTGACCCTGGGCAAAGCACTTGCCTTCTCTGGGTTTCTTTTTCGCTTACATAGTGAGGCAGCTGGACTGTCCTCCCAGCTCCAGTACTGCGGTCCCCAGACTCCCCAGAACAGAGAGCATCTGGTCAGTTACGATCACGCCTGCTCTGGCCACCTCAAGTCCCTCCTGCCATAGCGACAGCTGAAGTCCCCACTTTTAGCAACGTTCCTGGAAGAAGCTCTGTGAAAGAGGCTTGCACTTATTCTGTGAGACAATTATCAGACCACATAGGCTGTCTTCATTCTGCCAACTGTCTGTGAGAATGCTCTGAAAAAGAGGGCTGGGGAGATGTGAAGGCTGGTATAAGACATCCTGCCCCATTTTTACCTCTGCTCCCACCCAAACACACACAGCGGGACCCATCAGCATTTACTGTCTCTATCCAGGAAGTGATCTGAAGGCACTGCCGACGTCTGCTGAGCGCAGCCTTTATCACCGGAGGGAGAGGGCTAGGAGACGGGTGAGGCCCTCTCCCCAGGCAGGTGGACAGCTTATTCTGACCGACGCTCGAGCTGTCTCGCCACAGGCTATCCACATCAATTTAAATTTCAAATGAACTTCAAATAACATTTTAGTATAGGTATGTCCTATATATTACATGGGATATACTTATATTAAATTATTTGTTATTTATATGGAATTCAAATTTATCTGGGAAACTTGTATTTTTAATTGCTAAAATTGGAAACCCTAACTCTGGAGAATAAAAGTGGGTCTCTTGGGTACTGAGGTGGCAAATAAAAGGTGAAAGGGCCCAAGACACGCATTCCTTTATAGTGTTGCACACGTGTGACCACAGATCTCAGGTTTTACTGCCTTCCTTATTTCCAAGGCAAGAAGGCTCTATTATGATTTATATTATCTACGCCAAGGCAGGTCACTGTATCAATATGTAATTTGCTAATTTAAGAAAAATCTTGTTGTCTACAGAAAAGATCAAGTGTCTTAGCATGGCAGTGAATAACAAGTTACCACTAATTGAACACCAACAATAACCCAGACATTTTACAATTGTTTTCCCATTTGACATCCATAGTCCCCTGTGAGAGAGAATGTTTACCCTCATGTACAGATGAGAAAACCAACATCCACAGAGGTAACAAAATACTGCTAGGCAGTGGTAGAACGAGGATTTGAATTCTGGTTGGTTTGATTCCAGAGCACACGTCCCCTCCACCCTGCAGAACTCTACCTGCCTCTTTGCTTTCTTTCTCTCCTGCCTCATCTACTGCTGCCCTCTTCAAAGCAGACTGCCCTACCTGGAACCCCTGTGCTTCCTGGCCTCTGAGCCTCTAGTCTCTCTGGCCCCTCTGGCAGAAGTGTCCTCCCTCCATTTCTGCACATCAGTTCCTGCCCACCCTCCAGCATGAGCCACCTCTATCTTAGGAAACAGACATCATTTCCTTGCCCTGGGACCCCGACTGCCTTTCACCTGCATGTTGCACATGCTGCTGCCTGATAAGCTATTTATGCAGAACTTTCATCTCACCCTGTTCCAGTGAAGGCAGACTGTGTCCCATGCATCATTTAATATGGGCCTGACACCTACTTTGAATTCAATAAACATTTGATGAATGAATGAATAAATGAATGGGAAATGTGCTTGTGATCTGGGCAGAACCCAATCAAATGTCTGCCACTACATACCAACACTGGGGCTCACCAAACCTGAGTATTGACCGAGGCAGAGCGCCCAGAGCCTCTGCAGTTCCAAACAGAGAGCTGAGCTCAGTTGCCTGGCAATTTGGAGAGAACTCAGGTCATCGGTCTGAAAAAGAGTGGAAGGGTGTTATAAGAGCAGAATGCCAGTCTAAAAGTTGGGAAACCCAAGGTATATTCTCAGTTCCTACAGTAAGTTACACTGCGACCTTGGACAAGTCACTTCACTTTGTGGGGCCTCAGCTTCATCATCTGTAAAATAGATGTAATGGCAGTACCTGTCTCATAGGGTTGTTACGAGAATCACAGGAGTTAAAATATATAAAGTGTTTACAGCTGTGCTGGCACAGTGACAGCCCTCAACACATATTTATTATTATTATTGTCTGTAAGATGATCAGGAGAGGCTGGATGATCCAGTCACACATTCTGATGAAGGAGCAACACAGTCTTGCCTTTACATATACGTTCCCATAAATTTCACTTTTGGGGGCAACAGAAATAATGACAGTTTAAGGATGATCTGAGCCCCAAAACAATCAATACTGGAAAATTTTGGTTTTCTAAATGTGGTTTTTCGAAGAGCTACAGAGCTTCCTGCTTTGCAATTCTGACGTGTACTCAGTGTGCCAGCAGTTAATGCCACGGACACCCCATCATCAGAACGGAATCTCAGCCGGTGACGGGCCGTTCCCAAAACCAATCAGCAGGCCTTGCAGCTGGAGCTCTTCACAGCAGGTGCGTAAGTGTTAGCACCTGGAGGGCAGCAAGCTTGTGTGTGTGTGTGTGCGCGTGCGTGTGTGTGTGTTGTGGTCCCCAGTGCTTTGCATATAACTCTGTATGTAATACACAGTTGACCCTTGAACTACACGGGTTTGAACTGCACGGGTCCACTTAACCATGGATGTTTTTCAATTGTAAATACCACAGTACTACATAGTCCGTGGCTGGTTGAATCTGCAGATGCAGAGAAACTCTGGATACAGAGGGTTGGCTGTAAGTTATATGTGGATTAACCCTCGCACTGTTTGTGGGTCTACCTGTAGTATACACAGTTCTTAAATGTTTACTGAATGAATTACTAGCAACAACGTCACTGCAGAAGCCATTGTTACGCTTGATTCTTACATTCGCGGCTGCTCTAAAGCCTGTTCTCCCCATGGCGGTGGCACTTCTGCCTGGCAACTCAGCCCTGACCCTCCAGGGCGCACAAGGAGGCAAACCACTTCTCCTCAGAACTGCTTCTGGATTAAGGACTACCCTGGATCACTCCAGCCTCACTTCTGCTTTCTCGGCTTCCATTTTCCGCTGGGCATGACTAAGTGCCAGAGGTTCTGTCTGTCTGGGAAGACAGGAGTCACTGGAATTTTTTGTCCTCTTCTCGATGTGCAGCCTTCCTGCTGGTGTGGAGGCAGCTGTGAAGCAGGGTCTTTCCTGTGGCCTGCTCCATTATAATACCCCTTTTCGTCTTTTGCGCATTGATTATAGTAATAAGTTTGGCCATAGGAATGTTCACCTTCCCTTAAAGGTGCCCAGTGCCAGGTCTCCAAACTCCCAGAAGAGCTATTTCTGCTCAAGAATACCTTGGGCTTGCCCTGTGGCCACAGCGGCTCTCAGCCTTCTGGGAGAGCCACGAGGAAGGAGGTTCCCAGGCCAGACCACCCCATGGGAAGGTGGTGGGTACGCGCATGCAGGCATGCTACCCTCCAGTGCTTGACTCCACTGCACTGCTCCTGCGAGCAAGGGAGCAGGAAACAGGCAGAGTAAAGGGGAGAGGTCAGAGGCAGCTTTTGCCGGCCCTGCACCAGCGATCGGGGGCACAGGCTTCTAATCTTCCTCCTGTATAGCCTTGAACAAATTCTTCCAGGAAACGAAAATGATGAAGTGAATGTCAAGTCTATGCCAATCACTGTGCTGAGTGTTTTAAATATACCAATCATTCCATTTCATTTCCACCACATGGTTAATACTGACATACTCAATCTTGGCTGGACTAGATGACCCTTAAGGTTCCTTCCACGCTCCATGTCCTGAGATGGCCCCTACTGTCACACTTACCTTCGTAGATACATCCCTGCTTGGTCACCCAACCTAGCTCTGCTACTGGCTGTGGATTCTGGGGGTCACTGGTGTGGTGGTGACTACCCCAACATCTGCTCCTTGTTTTTGCTCACCTCTATAAAGCCGTGATTTTAACAAGTCATGAATCTAGTTCATTTTCACTAGATGAAATGTTCATTTTCACAGGTGGCCCCTGTACTGAAGGATCTGACAACAGACAAGACTGAATCCCATTTCTGCAGAAGCAAGGTCTCTGCTTGTCACTAATGATGTGCACAGACTGGATGGTCGTTCTTTGATGCTTCCCCTTTCTCTAGAATGCATGCCTTAATGAGAAGTGATAGAACCACACGGCTCGCCCCTCCTGCCTTGGCTGGACTCCACATCACATGTGACAGCCCTAGGCAGCCCCGGCGGCGCCTGTCAGAAACCAACACGCACATCTGAACAGTCAAGCCTAATTCCCGAGAAGCTGTTTTAACTTGACATCTGAAAAAGTATTACATCTAGAATTATTTTACTGGGTGTGTGTGTTCAGGGCATACGTGTGCACGTTCCACAGCTGAAGTGTTCTATAAATATTAGATACGGGTTGTACCAAAAAGCATCACGTACACAGTGTACTTAATTCCATTTAGCAATGTTTTCAATTTGCGTCTGACCTCTGGCAACAGAGATGGAATTTTCTCAACACGAATACAAAAGTATGCTAAACTACCTTAAACACAATTTTCACTTAAAATCCCAGAAATATATTAGAGCTTAGTGATCGCCAGCTACTAGCCCAGTACTTTCAGATGAGGGTACTGAGGCCCAGAAAGGTGAAGCGTCTTTTCCAAGTTCACACAGGAAATTAATAATGGTGTCCAGATGGGACCCATGTCTCCTAACTCCCAGGCCATCATTCTTTGCATCTTCCTTATTTACTGTACGTTTTCCCTTCCAACTGTTCAAAGGCAACTCCGATTCCATGAATAAGTGTGTGTTTCTATGTTGGAATACTATAACAATCCAAACCCAACTCCCCTGCTCTTTCCTTTCTGACTCTTTAAGGCATCTGACATCTGTCTATTTTCCCAAGAAAGAAAATGTATGGCTGTAATTCACAAACAGGGAAGCAGCTGTACCTGGTTATCGTGAACATTTTCCCATTCTGGGAGGGACAACTGGAACCCAAGCCTGAGCAGACCAGCAGCTCTCACAATAGCACAACTAAGTGAATTCCCCCGACTAAGATGCGTTCATCTCCCAGTTACCCTCCTGTGTGCAGCTTCTTCCGGCTTGCGTGATTGAGACCAGAGAGTAAAGCCTCACCCTGTTTTCCCTGAGAAAGCAGCATGCACAGGGGGTTCAGTCCTGAAAACAGCCGTCAGAGCAGCCAAAGAGTGGAATCAAAGGAAGCCAGGAACACAGATGGAGGGCCTGGGAGGGATGGCCTGAGGGGTCTTGCGGAAGGAGCGGGCAGGCTACGTGGGGCTGCGAACGCTGCGTGCCTGGTACAGCCTGGTCTGCGCAGGCTGGAAGGGTGGTGAGCAGCCCACTCCAGGATGAGGGCTGTTTTAGCAGTAATTGATGGCCAGGCTTTCTAATGGAGCTTATCATTTCAGAGCAACAGATGTCAGGTTCTAATAAATAACATGTTCTCTCTGACCTACGCAATTTGGAGAGGATGCCTGGATGCCAGGCAGCTCTGGATTCCTCCCCATCTCTGTGCTCTCTCTGCTTAAAGGAAAAACAAACAGAATCCTTTGAAGATACTTTTCAAAATGATTCTCTGTGAGAGTTCAACGACCCAAGAACTTCATGGTATTTATTTGCTTTGTTTTTCTCCTCACAGCTTCTTTCTAACCCTAGGAGGGATGGGTAAGCTTGTGCACGCAGGAACCCAGGGCATGCGGGGGAGAGCAAGGTTTGGAGCCCTCAAGCTTCCCCAGTTCCTCGGTAGGCACCATCACTGGTTCCTCTCCTGTCCCCTATGGGTCTCTCATCCCCACCAAGCTAGGCTGGCCTGGGCCTGGAAAATTCCCTCCTCTCTCTTGAGGGGAGTTCAGCTGAGATGAGGTTGGGAGTTTTTAAAGGGAACTATTCCTAGGAAACTCAAGGCAAAAAAGAAAAACAAGAAAAGAAAAAGAAAAAGGAAAAGAAAAGAAAAGAAAAAGAGAAAATCCATGAATCATAGCACCAGTTGGGCTTGCAAGGCTCTGCTACTGTGGTCTGAGGCCCGACGGGCCCCCTGTGGCCCAGCTTCCTGGGAGCCCAAGCCTGGTTGCTCTGCCTAGTTCGGGGCTCTCCCTTCTGCCCAGGACACTTCCTGCCCAGAGTGGTTCAGTTCTGCAGCTGCCTGCCTTGCAGAAGGGCTGTGGGGGTGAGCAATCACGGCGGCCACAATTCTTATCTGCCCGGTCAACCCGTACGCTTGGGTGCCAGATGGGAGTTCCAAAAATATAGATATAAAGGGGAAGGATTGGGGGGGAAGGAGGGGGTGTAGCGGTCCCGGGAGAGGCTTGCAAAGTCCCCAGCAGGGTTTTCCCTAACACGGCGCGATGACTGGATACCCGGGCCCCAAGGGTGGTTCAGCCAGGTCTCCCTCTGGCCAGCTTACCAAGCACAGGGACTGCAGAGACAGGCCTGATGCGACAATTAAATCTTACCAGAAGAGGTGAGTGAGTAATTTCTGGAGAAACAAACACATAAATAGGCTCACATTGTAGCCACGTATGCTCCAGGATCACCCCCTCCCCCACCAGCCCTACCTTGGTCTCCAAAGACTTCTCAGGCCTCAGGGCTCCTGCAACTGTACACGCTTAGGACTGGGATTTCCACTCCCTGCTCCATGGCATCCCAGAGGCGCCTGGAGTCCACAGTAAGGGATGGGGATGGGGAGCAAATCAGGTGGGGACATGTAACTCCCTTCTCTTGAGGAGACGAGGTCTATTTTTATCTGTTTCACTTTGAGGACTAATGCTCAAGACTGGATTGAAGCATCTGGCAGCTAATGAGAAGTCTGAAGTAAACAGGGTCTTTGAGAATACTATGGTATTAACAATGAAAAATAACTGAAGTAGTCCAGAAGGTACAATTAAAAAAAAATTCTTGAAAGAGAAAGTTACTCTGCAAAGACAACGGAAGGACAAATAATAGAGGTATGCATGGTGAAGAGCCACATATGGGAAATTATGGACTGCTCTCAGAGTATCTGGATACGTTTCTAAATAAGAAAATAACATCTCTTTCTGACCTGGGGGCACAAGGGGAAACAATAAAATGTTTTAGAAGGTTCATGATGAATTACTCCCATGTGTTGACTGAGAAGCTATTTTTTGAAATATTCCACTTATACGATGGATTTAATGTGTGACAAGCCATTGCAGTAGGTGGTTTGGGGGTTCGATTCTATTCTAAAAACCTATTCAGGCCTCTAGGATCAAACTAATGCTTTACACAATGAAACTCAGGGAAAACTCACTCTACCTATTCATAGATTTATTAAACTAGAAAGGATTATGAAAAATTATCTGACTCATTCATCTAGATAGAGCTAAAGCGATGTACAAGATACCAAAGTAGGTAACTAGCAGGTTCATTTTTTTTTTTAAGTGAGAGTTGGTTTTATGTAGATTACACAATTGAAGGATGGAGTTTTTCCCTCTTTCCAACTGGCTGTACTGGCACTGAGAAGACACAACCACAGGGGAGATCAGCCATGGATGGGGCAGCCTAGAACTTAAGAATCTCTGGCCAAGCCAGTGAGGTTGAGGGACTGTTTACTGGGTTGCATGTGTAGCTAGCAATGCTGACTCTGCTATCTTTTAATTAAAAATCTCTCTTTTTCCTCCAGGGATGATGACATTGATAGCTAACATTTACCAAACGCTCACAACATGCCAGATCCTATGATGGATAGTTCACCTACATTACCCTGTGTAGTAGGCAAAATTCTAAGATAGCTCCTAAGACGCCTCACTCTCTGGTGTACATTCCTTGTATAATCCCCAGGACTGTGAAAATGATGGATTTCATTCCTGTAAGTGGATTATATTACATGGAACCAGTCAATGACTTTAAGAAAGGGAGATTAACTAGTAGGCCTGATCTAATCAAATGAACCTCTAGATCTGAGTCTGGATGTCAGTGACACAGAAGTCAGAAATTGGAAACATGAGGATGTGATGTACCACTGCTAGCTTGATGATAGAAGTGCCCATGTGGCAGGGAATGGCCTCCAGTTGACAGACAGCAAGGAAACAGGGGCTTCAGTCCTACAACCACAAGGATCTGAACTCTGCCAATGACCTGAATGAACTTGGAAGAGGCCCTGAGCCTCCGATGCAGTAACAACCCTAGCCAGCACCTTGATTTTAGTCTTTTGGGACCCTGAACAGAGAAGCCAGGAAGGTTGTGCTGGACTCTTGATCCATAGAAAGTGTGACATAATAATTTCTGCTGTTTTAAGATGTTAAATTTGTGGTAATCGGTTAATCAACAGTACAAAATCACATATCCCATTTGATATTCTAAACTTCACTATTTTATAGATAAGGAGACAGACTCAGATTATGAATTTGTCTAAAGTCACATAGCTAGTGAAGAGCAGAGACAGGTTTAAACCCAACTCTCTCTTGACTTTAGGGTCAGTGCTCTTAACTGTCACATAAATTTCTTCTCTGTATTTATGTTACTCAAATGCCAGGCCTCTGAGGAGGGAGGCTCAGACAAGTGGTAAAGAGAAAGGGGAAACTTTATCTATCTGTGTGGGTGCAGAAAGTCAGAGGGCCTATGTTGAGCCCTGACTCCATTAGAAGCTAGCTGTGAGCCCTTGAGAAAGTCACTGAGTCTCTCTGAATCTCAGTTTTTTACCTGCATGAAGGGTGGTGAGAACTTCTTTACTGTATCCCTCACAGGGCTGCAGTGATGATTCCAAGAAAGTGTGTGAGGGTACATGGTAAATGGTGACGTCCATAGGGAAGACAGAGGTGCCTGGATGTCATGCAGGTGTATCCTTCTTTTCTTGGTGACCGAGAGTCTCAGTGTCCTCTGCATATAGGTTGGCTATGGCTCTCTAATGGCTTGTTCCAAAGAAGACGTTTACAAATAAGTGTCTTTTTATGTTGGTTTTTTTTTTTTTTTTTTTTTTGAGGGGAAATGGTTCTCCATTACCTTTACTTGGAAATTACAGAATAAAACAGAATATAATTTTTCTTTCTTTTCTTAAATTCTTTATAAGTCAATTGACTGTTAAAAGCCAAAGTAATAACAATGTATTGTGGGATTCATGATATATGAACAAGTGAAACATCTGAATATAATAACACAAAGGATAGCAGAAAGTATAAAGAGAATTACACTGTTTTAGGTTTCTACATTATACTTGAAGTGTTATAATATTAATTCATGGTAGATTGAGGTACATTAAGAATGTATTTTAGTGTGTTAATAACTAAAATATGATACACAGAACTATAATTAAAAGACCAACAGAAGAGAGAATGATATACTAAAAATACTCAAATAAATCAAATTAAAGATTTGGAAGTGAAGAACAAAGGAATAAAGAACAGGGGAAACTAAACAATAAATAGAAGATAGACTTATACCCAACCAGTGCATTAATTATATGAAATGTAAATAAATGAAATATTCCCATTAAAAGGCAGAGATTATCAGACTAGATTTAAAAAACCAACCTACATAGAGGACTGGGGCGGGGAGGGTGGGGAGAACTCGAGGGGGGGCGGAGTCAAGGAAGGGAGGGAATATGGGGATAAGTGTATAAAAACAGTTGATTGAACTTGGTGTACCCCCCCCAAAAATAAATAAAAAACAAACAAACAAACAAAAAACCAACCTACAAAAGGTTTCCTTGACATATAAAGGCACATATAGGATGAAAGAAAAAGGATGAAAAAAGATATACCATGCAAAAAATAAGCACAAGAAGGCTGGTATAACTATTTAATATCAGACAAAGCAGAATTCAAGTGCAGGAGTATTATTAGAAATAGTCAGGGTCACTTCATAATGATAGAAAGGCCAATTTATCAAGAAGCTATAACAATTTCAGATATGTATGTACTTAAGTAGCAAAACTTCAAAATACAAAAAATAAAAAATGACAGAATTAAAAGGAGAAATAGACAAACCCAAAATCATAGGTGGAAATTTTACCACCTCCTTTCAGTAACTGATATAATAATAAGCACAAAAAATAATAGTAAGGATATAGAAGATTTGAATAATACAAGTAATCTGGCTTAATATGTATATAGAACACTATACCTCAAAACTGCAGGACACACATTCTTTTCAAGTTCACATGGACTATTTATCAAGATAGACTATATGTTAGACCATAAAACAAATCTCAACAAATTTCAAAGGATTAAAATCATACAGATTATAATCTCTGACCAAAACAGAAATTAGATATCAGTAATAATAAAACATCTAGAAAAATCCCCAAACACCTGAAATTCAAGCAGCACAATTATAAATAAATCATGGTTCCAAAAGAAATCACAAAGGAAATTAAAATTTTTTTCTAACAAAATGATAATGAAAATATCATTTTTGCAGGATACAGCTAAAAGCAAACCTTAGAAATGTATAGCTTTAAAGGCTTGTATTAAAAAAGAAGAAAGGATTAAAATCAATGATATAAGCTTCTATTTTGAGAAAATTGAAAAGGAAGAAGAAATTAAACTGAAAATAAGTCGAAGGAAATAATAAAAATAAAAGCATAAATTAATAAAATGGAAAACAAACCATGGTTAAAGTCAACAAAGTAAAAGCTTGCTTCTTCGAAAAGATTAGAAAAATTGATAAACAACTAGCTGGACTGTTTTTTAGAAAACAGGGAGAGAAAAAAGATACAAATTTTCACTGTAAGGAATAAAAGAAGTTATATCACTATAGCTTCTACAGATACTAAAAGGAAAAATAAGACAACACTACAAACAATTTTATGCCAATCAATTCAACAACTTAACTATGGATAAATTTCTTTAAAAAAAAAAACCCCACAATTTGCTAAAATTAACACAAAAAGAAATTTAAAAAATCTGAATATCCCTATATTTAATATAGACATTAAATTTTTTCCCACAAATAAATCTCTACCAAGCATTTAGAAAAAAAAATAATGCCAAACCTACACAAACTCTTTCAGAAAACAGAGGAGGAAGGAAAACTTGCCAATTTATTTTATGAAGCCAGTACAGTGCTATTATCAAAGTCTAACAAGGACAACACAAGAAAAGAAATTTCAGACTACCATCACTCATGAATACAGATGTAATGAAAGAAATTTTAGCAAATCAAATCTAATAATATAAAAAAGGATAAAATATCATGACTCAGACAGGTTGATTATCCCTGGAATGTAAAGTTGGTCTAATAGTCAAAAACTAATTAACGTAATTCATCACTTTAATAGAAAAAAGAAAACCCACAGGATCATGTCAACAGATGCAGAAAAAGCATTCTGCAGAATTCAACACTCACTCATGATAAAAACCCTTAGCAAAGTAGGAATATAAGGGAATTTCTTCAATCTGCTAAAGACATCTATGTAAAAACTACTGCTAACATCAACCTTAATGTGGAAATATAAGGCCAGGTCTCTGCTCACAGCACTGAACTGGAGATCCCAGTCAGTGCAAGTATGTAAATTAAAAAAAAGAAGAGAAAAAAAAAAGGAAAGATTACAAAACATTAGAAAGAAAGAAGCAAAGCTGTTAACAGATGATATGACTGTTTATGTAAAAAAACCTAAGAAAACAACAAAAAAAGCTACTAGAACTTAGTAAGATTGTAAATTTAGCACTGTCACAGGACACAAAGTCAATATAGAAAAATCATTTGTATTCCTATATACTAGCAACAATTGGAAAATAAAATCTGGAAAACTATCATTCACAATAAAAGCAAAAACATTAAAAACTATCCAAGACTTCTACACTGAAATCTTAAGACATTTCTGAGATAAATTATAGATCTAAATAAAACAATGTTTGTTGACTGGAAGATTTGGTATTGTTAAAATGTCAATTCTCCCCTTGTGGATCTACAGATTCAATGCCATCCCAATCAAAATCTCGGCAGACTTTTTTTGAAGGTTGGGGTTGGAATTGGCAAACTGATTCTAAAATTTATACAAAGGACCTAGAACAGCTAAAAAAATCTTTAAAAAGAATAAAGTTGGAGAATTTACATTTCCTGATTTTAAGAAATATTGGTATTTGTGTACAAACAGAAAAGTAGCTAGATGGAATAGAATATTCAGAAATAGTTCCACTAATATATGGGCTTTTTATTTAGACAAAGGCATGAAAGTAATTCAATGGGGAAAGAAAAGTTTTTTCAACAAATGTTGCTGAAATATCTGGAGATATATAAACACAAAATTAACTATGGCCTCTACTTCATACCACACCCCAAAATTAATTTGAGAGAGATCATAGACCTAAATGTCAAACCAAAACCGAAGTTTCTAGAGAAAGACATTGGAGACTCTCTTTATGACCTTGTGGAAGGCAAAAATAGAACACTGACAAAATAGGTTTCATTAAATAAAAATTTTCTGCTCATCAAAAGCTATTATCAAGAAAATGAAAAGGCAAGCCACAGATTGGGAGAAAATATTTGTAATACATATTTCTGGCAAATCTATAAAGAACTCTTAAAACTCAATAATAAACAGACCAACAACCTGATTAAAAATAGGCAAAAGTTGAACAGACACTTCACAAAAGAAGATATACCAATAAGCATATGAAAAGATGCTCACTGTTAATCATCAGGAAATCAAAGCTAAAAACACAATGTGATATCACTTCATCCCTTCTAGAATACCTAAAATTAAAAAGACTGACAATACCAAGTGTTGGAGACGTTATGGGACAACTGGAACCCAGCATATTGCTGCTGGGAGTGTAAACGGATATAATGATTTCGAAAAAGTATGTCAGTTTCTTATAATCATACACATACTCCCACTCCCAGGTATTTACCCAAAGAATGGAAAACATATATGTATTAAAAAGCTTATATAAGAAAGTTCATAGTGGCTCTATTAATCAAAATCCAAAACTGGAAACAACCTAAATATACATATGCAGATGAATGGATTAGCAAATTATAGTATATTCCTATAATGAAAAATTACTCAGCAGTTAAAAAAAAAGGAATGCCATAACAGATAAACCTAAAATAATTATTTTGAACACAAAAGACACAAAAGAGTACAATCTGTGTTATTCCATTTATAAGAAGTATCTAGAAGGGTAAAAACTAAGACATAGTGATAGAAATCAGACAGCATTGGCTTGTTGATGAGAAGACTAACTGGAAAGGGGCAGAAGGTAATTTGGTCAAAACTCCACCAAAAGATACACTTAAATCTGTCTACTTCATTGTATGCAAATTACAATTATATGTAAATTACACTGCAATAACTATCTTTAAAAGATATATATGCAAACCCCTTGCCTTTAAAGAACTTGCAATTTGATTAAAGGAATGAGTATACACAAAGATGTGAAAAATCAAAGAATAATAGAAAAGAGATTTCAAAGCAGTATATGACCAACAGTCAACTAAAACTGGCAAGCAGGGAAAGAGCTGCCTGCAAGTAGCGAGGATGGAAAAACCATAAGGAAGAATGCGGAAGGAATGGTAGATTTGCAGGAGTAGAAAGAGAGCAGGAGGAAAGCAGTGCGCCCAGGCACCGTGGGACAAAGCAGAAGCTAAACCCAAGGGTCTTTCACATGTCCACCCACTGACTGACCCTTCATATCAAGCTCATCAACAGGGAGGAGTACAGTCTTGCTTTACAGGATGAAGTTCGGGAAGGTTAACAGCCCTGCCCAAGGCCACAGAGCTTATAGATTAGAACCTGTGATAGGAACTGGGGCTTTCATGACCCCGAAGCCTGTGCTCACCCTGCAGAGGGTATTTCACTTGTGAGGACAGAATTTGCTGGGCAGCTCCGAGCAAGAAGTACATGTAGTAGGAAAAGCCCTGGCCAAAAAGTGTCCTTTCTGAGTTCACATGTTTAGAATTTTGCTCTTCAGGAGGGAATAAACAGCTGGCTCCACTCAAAGGGCTCTAGTGCTGTTCATAAACCGTGAGAGTGTTTATGTCCTGGGCAGAGCTCTCCAAGTGAATTACAGCCTTTTACGCACTGTGTACATACAATATTTTCACAGGACAGAAAAGCAGGGTGTGTAAGGAATGCTGCAGTTGACCTTTCTCTCTTTCTGTCCTGTCTCTCCACCTTCTCCCCTAGTCTCTAGTCTATACTGCAGGACAGTTCTCTGGTTGTACTTACCCATTACCTGGCCTTCTGATACAGTGCAGGGAAGTTACTCAGGTCAATTTAAGAAGGGAGCTTTTAAATTATTTCTTCTTCCTAGCATGAGCTGCTGCCTTTCTCTTTTATTACATTTAAAATGGATCCATTTTCACTAAAGTAGAAAGCAGACTTTTTTTTAACATTACTTCAGATATTTTCTTTAGGCTGGTGGTAACGTAAAGCAAATGTCTCTTGCAACTCTGAACCAATTTGTTAAGATAAACAGGCTTCACTTACAATATTCCTATACTGAAATCATAGGCTTGTGGTCTGCAACTCCTTAAAGATTTAATTCATACATGCGAAAATGTCTACTTAAGAAGTGCGCATGTGCATGTACGGACACACACACACACACACTCACACACAGAGATAGCTTCGCCATGGAAACCACAAAAACACGTCTGGTTCAGACTCCACAGCACATACCACAAATAACAGCCCATCTTCTAAGGGCACATCCTATGTATACACAGGGAAAGCCCAGAGAATTAACCAACTGCAATCCCTCAAACATAAAACTTACTTCATAATCCCCCTTTTCAAGTTTATTTCAAGATGTCAGTCTTACTCATTGTTATTAGTTATATTTGCATATGTTTGTTTTTTCCTTAAATAGAACTTCAGACTTGGGCACCATGGACAAAAAGTAAAAATACAGGGAGGGAGGAAGGGCATACTGAAGATTCAGGTAACAACAGCTCTGGATTCCACATGTGAATCTGGGGAGGTCTGGATTTCTAGAGAAAGCCACCCTGTCATTATTAAAAGCGCCCAACCCTGCTATGAGTGAAAGCCTTGTACTACAGGAAGTATGGGAGATGCCAGGGGGCACCTGGGGATGGAAAGAGGACCCAGAGAGAGGAAGGAAAGAGCAAGAAGTCTTACCAATCAAGAGCATCCTAGGTCTGGAAGGCCAGGTTTTACTAGTAGGTACTTTAAAACTGGCACAAGTTTGATATGATAAAGGCTTTGATTTCTCCTGCAGGGTTATACATTCCATGAAGACATGCACAGTTTTCTAATTATTTTATCATCGTATCCCTATCATGGGGCACATTGCCTGGAACATGGTAGATGCTCAATAAATACTGGATGAGCAATGATGTGGATGCTGAATCGATACTCTTCATTTCTGTGATTCTTTGGATCTGATCATTCTTTAGCTGGGATCACAGGTGTGAGCATACAGCTGTTTAGAGTGATAAAGTAATAACCACAGGCCACTCTATGATTTATTTTTGGAAACTATGACACGGATCCACTGTTGTTTTAATCTAGGAAGGCCATGGTTCATGAAGACTGGTGTTCCAGATACTAAAGTCTCATGTATAAAAAACACTCTGCATTTACATTTACCTATTCTGTGTGACTGGTGAAAGCTTTCTGCAGAGAGGTTCATATGCAGTAGCTGTATCTCTAAACTCCAAACTCCAGCGAACTTCAACCTCTATCAAATTCCCAACTTATTTCCATAAGGATTTTAATAGTTCTAAGCTATTCATGTAGCCATTTATTCAGTCAAAGAAGACACAGGCCCTACTTTTGGGCAATGGCTGCAGAGATGCAATGAGGTATATAATTCACTCTGTTCCTTCAAAGACATCACAGTTACATAGGAAAAACTAGGTACGGGATCCATGTGTTGACTACTAGGCAAAAATTCTATTTGTTTACTGTCAGCTGAAATTTTCCATTAAAAAAAAATGAAAGTAGCTGCCAATAGTTTCATCATTGACACCAGTTATTCGTAACTCCAATTTCTACCTAGTACTTATTCTCTAATCTAAATACAAAGGTAGATTTCAGAGAAATCATGCAACCCATTAAAAAAAAAAAAAGGCAATCTACCTGATGAGGCTAGATAAGGAGTTGGTTAACTTTTTTTATAAAGGTCCAAATAGCAAATATTTTTGGCTTTCCAGGCCATATGTGGCCTGTTTCAACTACTCATTCTGCCATTGCTGCATGAAAGCAGCCATAGAAAATAAGTTTTAAAAAAGGGTGTGGCTATGTTTCAATAAAACTTTATTTACAAAATCAGGCACAGGGCAGGATTTAGCCTGTGGGCAGTAGCTTGCCAACCCCTGGACTAGATAAACAAAATGTTTCTACTTGTGAGAAATAATCATTGATTCACTTACTTTGCTCTTTTGGCCATTTCATTTCCATCCCATCTGGGGCTGTATGGATAATTTTTCTGGGCCTGGGAATAAAGCTGTCCACTGTTGGTGAAGTGATAGACAGACTGGAATGTGAGAGTAGGCTGGTCTCGAGGAAAAAACAGGGGCAGGTCAACTGCAAAGACAGAAGAAAGGAAAAGAAAGTTAGGGCTTAAATGCATCTTAAGACACTTTTTTTGCTAAATCTGAATGTTGGGTACAAGACTATTTGAACCACAAATACTGGTTGAGGCTTAGGTAAAAGGTATGAAGAGAGAGACCAATAAATACAAGGTGCCTTCCCTGTCTTCAAGGAGTTTACAATCTAGGAAGAGAGGCAAATCACCCATAAATAAAAATTTAATCAATATGAGGCCTGATGTGTAGGTGCTAAAGGAAATGGTTACAGAAGCTGGGCACCCCCAACCACCTGAACTGCTGTGGCACTTACCTTGTCCGCTACTCCATAGAGGAGTTAGTTGTATATCTGTTTTTTTAAGTCTCTATTATACCATAAACTCCTCAAAGGTTAGGCAGTGTTTCACTCATCTAGAATTTGATGGAGGAGGTGGGATGGAGACTATCCTTAAAGAGTGGATTTGTCACACCAGTTAGAAAGGGCACCATCAGAAAATCTACAAACAATAAATGCTAGAGAGAGTGTGGAGAAAAGGGAACACTCTTGCATTGTTGGTGGGAATGTAAACAGCCACTATGGACAACAGTATGGAGGTCCCTTAAAAAACTAAAAATGGATTTACCATATGACCCAGCAATCCCACTGTGGACTGGGCACATATTCAGAGAAAACCATAATTCAAAAAGACACATGCACCCCAGTGTTCACTGCAGCACTATTTACAATAGCCAGGACATGGAAGCAACCTAAATGTCCATCAACAGATGAATGGATAAAGAAGATGTGGTACATATATACAATAGAATATTACTCAGCTGTAAAAAGGAACAAAATTGGGACATTTGTAGAGACATGGATGGACCTAGAGACTGTCATACAGAGTTAAGTCAGAAAGAGAAAAACAAATACCTTATATTAACGCATATATGCGGAATCTAGAAAAATGGTACAGATCAACTTGTTTGCAAGGCAGAAATAGAGACACAGATGTAGAGAACAAACATATGGACACCAAGGGGGAAGCGGGGGTGGGGGTTAGGGTGGGATGAATTGGGAGATTGGGATTGCCATATATACATTACTGACAAGAAAAAAATATCAAATTGTACACTTTAAATACATGCAGTTTATTGTTTGTCAGTTATATCTCAATAAAAATTCTTTAAAAAATGGATTTGGAAAGGGGATCAAGAGGGCAAGTGATAATCTTTCTTTTTTATAGAATATGGCAACTGGGTCACCAGAAAAAATAAAACTTATCACTTTAACTTCCAATCAAGCAGTGAATTTTGATACAATTTTATGTTTTTCCATATGCGTTACCATACATACCTCCTAAACCAGTAGAAACTCCTTGATGGAATGCAACAGGGACTACATACGTTCTACTGTTATAGTACAGACTGATTCTAATACTTGCTGTTGACAAGTATTATGTGGTTATCTGTTCATTTTTGGATCCTTTAACTCAATTTTTAAAAATAAAATGACTTCCTGTTTTCAGTTGAGGCAAGCCATCATTGAAAACACAGACTGTTTCAATAGTACATTCCTCAAGGACATATAATGTATATTTCTGTGAATGTTACCCACTGCAAGGACACGAAACAGGCACATTAATTTATAAAAAATAATAACAAGAAAAATGTTTACAGACTTTTCTAGCTTTACAGAGTACTTTTATATACTTTACCTAATTTGATACTTATAACTCCCTTAAGGAGACATTATTTTTACCAGCTGCATTTAACAGACGAACAAACTTGAGGCTCTGAGACGTTTATTGCTCATGCCATAGCTATACAGAGGCAGGACTCAAATCTAGTCCTGTGATGTAAATCCTAAGCTCCTTCTACTGGGCCACGTTGCCTCCTGCTCTCGGATTTACTGGTATAACCTGCTCACAACATACTCACTATGCCAAAATTATAATTTAGTAAGCTAAAGTCTCTACTGCGAAGGATGTATAAGGTTCATCTTTTTGGCTCCATGAAGCAAATATATGAAAGAAAAATAGATACTAGATAGTTATACATGTATCACCATGTCAGTTATGGTGACATTTGACTTAGACTAGGCCCACTAATTAGCCAAAATGAATTTTTGAAGGAAGTTAGGCTTGCAACAAACTTAAAAAACAAAAAACTGTCTAGTTGGTAAGGCCTCTATATCTGACTGATTCAGTGCTGCAGGGGGTTTCTACAAATGAATCACACAACAACCAAAGGAAAGTGGCAAGATTTTGAATGTCCACTCTTTAGTCACATTTTCCAAGTGCCTCAATGCAGTTTCAATACATGTCTATTTGTATCAAAGCAAAGATTAGGTAACATACAGGAATAATACAAAACATGAAGAACAGACTAATTCAAGTGATAAGAAATTGGATTCAGAAAATTCTTCTGAAGCCCTTCATCTTACAGGGCTTGATCTGTAATAACTTCAGTAATTTGGAATAAATATGGTTTTCTAAAATTATTTATCTTTTCTGATTATTCATTTAATTTCCTCTGATTAATTTTAGAAAAACGCCTATTCACATATATCTTAATTTGACTTCAACTATGTTTATATTATATCAGTTACCATATATAAAATGAGATTCAGATTAACCCCCAAATAGCAACAGCATGGGTGAAAAGTATTTAACATGCAAGTTCCCTTCAAAACAACAATAATTTTAAATAATAAAATTCAATGGCAATAATTTACAAATTCAAAGAAAATACAGTCACCATTCAGTATCCAAGTAATACAGATAACACCCACAGGCTTCAGGGATTCTCAAGCTACCAGCTTTTGGGGGCTTTGAAATGCATTACATTTTTTGCTTCTGTTATTTTGTTTTCTAGAAAATGAGTTGCTGGTATTTTGACACACTAAAAAATGATTTTCCCACCTAGCCCTGAACCATCCCCTCTGACCCCCTAAATGTCCAATTAAGACCAGAAACAATTCAAAATATAAATGCAAATTTATTTACCTAGGCAAATTATTCTGATTTAAAAAATTTGTCAGCTGATATGAACCATGATCTCCCCCAAAAGTATTGGTTACATAATTATTTCCCCATGGAGATTTTTCTTAAAAAGGGTCATTTAAGTCAATATTAAAATTAGAGCACAGTGGCTCCACTATTAGAAGCGCAGGACTGGTCAGAGTTTCCTTCAAGGGTAAAATCAGTAATTCACATATGAGGAAATAAAATGAGAAAAATATAAATATTGTGTTCAGCTTAACTAGTGTGTGCCAGGATCACGCAGCAGTCAGGAAAAGGATGGCTTCTTAAAAATGTCCTGTGCGTAAAAAGGAGTAAATAACTAAAATATTTATAAGAAATACTCTGCATTTTTCTTATGAGAATGACTTGAATGGTACAAATTAGTCAGAATTAAAAGAAAAACAAAACTTGTTTTCTTTATCCCCGAACGTTTTGGACACTTCACATTTTGCCTGTAGGCTAAGTCATGATTTTCTGATGCATGGTAAAATAATGACTGGTGGGCCTTCAAACAAATAACTTGCTTTGAGGAACTCCCAAGGTCCTAATAAGCAGTTTGGGTTCATCAACTTAGCCATGTCAAACCTGAACATTTGCTTCTTTAGAACCTAACCTTCTACTAGTTTGGGTTTGATTCCCAGAGTAGGACTATTCCCTTTCGTTCGGTTACTCATGGTCAGTATTATTTTCACAACTGCTTCCTATTTCCTTCTTTCTGTATACAGACACTGGATTTTGGTCAGCTCTTGAGCCACAGAAGGGATGGTCCCCATTTGTTCAGTATAATTTCAATACCATTTCCAAACCATTACTTTCTTCAAGAACTTGTTGAAATGAGTCACACCCAAGCACTGCGAATTCTGCTTAACCTGGGCATTTCACAGGAGTCACTCACAGGGCTCTGACGCCCTGGCAGAAGGCAGGAATGATTAAGTTCCACACCAGCTTGCCTCACGCTGGACAGTCGCTGCAGTGACAGGTTCCACTGGTCACAGTTCCAGAGCCGGGGGTGCTGTCCAAGCAACCACCGCCGTGCAGCTTTGAGAGGGAGCTGAATGCGCTGATAAACTCTGCTGCCTCTCTCTAAACCATGCTGAAGTTCTGATGATTTTATCTTCTGTAGCAGATAAGCTTGACTGCCCCTATATGCTCATCCTTGCACCAGAAGAAGATTTCATTGGTTTTATCTAAGTTGACAAGACACTCTAGAAACTCCTCACTTCCCCCTAAACCTCAACAATGGAAAAGTGACACTGAACAGCCCAAAACAAACAAACAAAAAATGCCATGCTATGTGCCATGTTATGTATCCGATCCACAGGACAGCTGCCAGATACTTACATTTCAGGCATAGTTCTAACAAGTTTGATCATATGGTCTTTCCAGAAAAAAAACACCCCACCTAATTATGACAAGGGACATTAACAGCAAGTAGTGGTAACTAGCAGTCTGGCACAAAGTAAGGAGAGAGAATAATAAATAAAAGCAGACTTAGGAAATCACAAAGCATCCCGGTCTGGGGCAATTCAGTATAGCAACAAAAAGCTCGACCATCCCTCAAGCTATAACCGTACATAGGGACGTTCCCACCCAATCTTGGTAACGTGGCCAGCGCCCTCAGCTGCCTACCCAACAGCCTCCTCCATCCTTCTTTTTTATGGGCAGAGCCCTCCTCCACCCCATAGTCAGAGAGTGCTGGGTATTCACTTCCTCGGAGTTCCATAAAACCAAGGCATAGAAATGTGACTCAATCCTACCAATGGGACCCGAGGGGAAGCTGGCAAGGGGTCTTCTGAGAAATATTTTCCTCTCTAATTAGAGACACATGTGCGGAGAAGCCCCCATTTCATTCTCGCCTAGATCTTATCATGTGAGATCTTGAGGCTTGGCGCTGTGCGCCCATCTCGTGAGCATGAGTGGAAAGTCAGCCTGACATCACTGAGCTGAGAATTCATCATTCTCTGGTACTGCCCGGCTCTGGATTTCTGGTTATGTGAGACAATTACAAGTCCTAACTATTTAAACTTCTTTTAATCGGGTCTTTTCAGACCTGCAGTCAAAGGCAACTGAAGGAAATGTTATTCTTTGCAGCTTCTGTTCAAGAAAGCAGGATAATTGTATAATCTATTTCAGAAATATTTCCACCAAGCATGGTTAAAAACATTGAAGGCACATAAATAGGAAAGTTTTAGTTGTCTGGAAAATTCAGTTACGTGGGACAGTTCAATCCTTGAAAATGCCAAACAAATGAGGGGTTAACCATAATTGCTTCTCTGGGAGTCACATCATCAAATATTTTCATCATTACTCACAAGGCAGCCATTATTTCATTTCTCCAAACCTTCCAAACTCTATACTCTCCTGTTCTTGGGTTTGTAGGGAAGATGCTTATGGATTCATTCTGTGGTGGTTATGATTCCATTCCCATTTCCAGTCCTCTCAGGCCCCTCCAGTTCCTCGAAGCCACATTAGAAGATAGTTTTAACCCCATGTTGACTGGCTGTAAACTCCACTTCCACTGATAATTCCATATGAGGTCAATTCTTCCTAAAAGCAGTCTGTACATGTCTCATTCCCAGGCTGCCCCCACAGTGGGCACACAACCAATTAGGGAAGTTGTCATTTATTTACTGACCACCCCGATCTTACTAACTATACACTAAACCTCTGAGCACGTGGATTCCAACCACTGGAAAGTTAAATACCACATATCCAAAATACTCACCTACAAGAAATAGAAAAGGCAAGTTTTCCAATTCAGAAGTGTTCCTACTCAAGGCATCAAAAATCAAATGATGTCTCCTTTTACTATCACTGCCTTACATTTATGTGACCAAGGAGACTAAATATTAACCACATTTTACTAAACTGGTTTCAGTTTTCACGGTCTTTTTATGATTTGATCATGTAAACAGATTACCTTTTGGGTTGAAGTAGTATTACCAAACTAAAGCCTGAAGCTTCTTGAATTTTGCTATAAATGCTAAAAATCCTACTATGGGAGGTGACAGCATGGTATGACGGCAAAAGGTGTCTACAGCCTTTGGAGTCAGATAAAAATGAGTTCAATTCCTGGCCGCATTCATTTATTAGTGGTGAGAACACAGGCAAGATACTTCATCTCTGTGAATCTTGATTTTCTCATGTGTAAAATGAGGATAATAATTCTTATAGCATTGTTGAAAGAACGGAACAAAAAAAAAGAGCAGGTACTAAACAAACATTCCTTTTCTCCCCCTACTCCTCCTTTTCCTTAGTTTGTATTTTTTTTTCCAATCCGGCTTTATACATTCTTCCATATATGTGAAATTTCTAACTATAGCATAAATTTTCACAGTGTTTAATTTTAACTATTTTGATGGCTATCTTTCTAAACTTTGTACAGACCTTCACATCTCAGTAAATATAACATACTGAAAATAATTTAGCCTTTTCTGGATGACAGAGAACACATGAAAAGATCATTATACATGAGAGTCTCAAGTGTTATGAAGACTTCACTTGCTCTTTCACAAATGCCTCCTACCACGAGCCAGACCTGCCCAACTGTCCTCTGTTACAGAGCTGCTGTGCCTTTAGTGTGATACTGAGGTCCCCAGGGCTACTGGGGTGTGCATGCTGTCTGCCTCCTGACCACAAACTTTCTCTATTTATTTCTGTTGCCTTTTCCTAGCCAGCTCCTTTTCCTTTGCCACTTCTCACCAAGGCCAACTTGGTCCCAATACAGTCTCTCTTTCTTGCCTCTTTGCCTTTTGTCTACTTCATCCTGCATGCGTCTCAGCTTCTGAAGAGCCAGGTATGGCTGACTATCCATCCCTAGGACCAGGACCTGGTATGAAGCAGGGGCTGCATGACGTGAAGTGATACTGTGTGAGCTCTGGGTCACTTTCTTCAGGCACGGTTCTGAGTTCACAGACCGTCTCCTCCTCCTCCTTCTTCTCTTGTGTTTGTTTGTTTCCTGCCAGGCTTATAGCTGTCCCAGATAGGTGAAGTTATAGGAAATCTGGCCTCCGCTTACATTTTGTTTAGCATGAAATACAAATTAATCATTCCAACACCCAAAGAGCCATTCACATAAAAACTGTAAGAAGAATCTCAAGATGATAGGGATGCCATAGCATTGGCCTGGGAAGCACCAGGTTCTCCCACCTGCCTACGTAAGCGAACCCAGGCTGAATCAGCTAGGCTTCTCCCCCCACTAGCTCAGAGGTTCTCAACTGGAAGTGAGCAAAGGCAACACTGTGGAATGAACAATGCAGCTGCTTCGGCCCCACTTCGGACCTCTGGTCCCTGAAAAGGCACCTTACGTGACTCTGATGTGCCTCGCCAGGTAGGAATCACTGCAAAGACTGAGTACTCCTAAGGACAGGGGCCATGAATTAGCAATTAGCACAGAGCATGACACGTTGATAAATGCTTGTAGAGCAAAAGGAAAGCAGCATTTAAGGGAAATGCAAAATTAAAGCTTCAAGGAGATGCCATTTCATACTCATTAGATTGGCAAAAATTTTAAAACCCAATAATCCTCAACTGTTGTCAAGGAAACAGGACACTGGGATTTCTCATCACTGATGACGAAAATGTAAATTTCTATAACCTCTTGTACAGTAAGAGTGAAGATGCACATACTTCATAACTCAGCATTCCCACTCCTAAAATACTGCCACATGGGCATAAGAAGACAGTTAGGAGAAGGTTTGCTGTAGCAATGTCTGTGATAACAAAAATCAGAAACATCTTAAAACGTCCATCAACAGGAGATTGTGGTACATTCCTCAATGGAATACCTTACAGCAGTTCAAACGGATGAGCTAGGGCTACATGTATCAACTTAGATGAATCTCGAGAACATAATGTTCAGTCAAAAAAGCAAGTTATAGATGAACATTGTTCAATAGACACTTACAACGTCCAAAAACATGCATACATTGTTATACACTGTTGATGACTGTCTAGGTAATAAAAAAGGTACAAACGTGCACAGGAATGATAAACACCAAGTTAAGGATAGTAGTTCCCTCTGGGGTGATGGGGAAGGAGAGAGGGACAGGAGTGAGTCAGGGAGGGTTACTCAAGGGGCTGCAACCAAACTGATAATGTGCTCTTTCTTTAAAAGCAAAACAAAACCAAAACCAGAAGCAATTATAGCAAAATACTAAGATTTGGCTAAGGTGGATACATAGTATTTGTTTTTGTACTTCTTATATACTTGAGTAAGCTTTAACTATTTAAAATTTTTTTAAGTTTTTCAAAAAGCAAAGACACTGATCTTTATAGCAGCATCAAACAATCAACATGATTCCATTTATATAGTTCAAAAGTTCAAAAACAGGAAAAATAATGATACATTGTTTATGGATATACCTTAGGTGATAGAACTATTATTAAGGAAAACAAGGGTGCAGCTGACATAAAATTCAGGGTAATGGTTACTCTGAGCTTAGGGCTTCTAAGTTACCAGCATTATGTTCTATTTCTGAAGTTGGTGGTGTTTCATTAAAGTACCCAGGTATGTTTTACACGATCCTTGTATATATATATATTCAAATAACTTTTTTTTTTTTTTTTTAAATAGGAGCATTTATAAAACTAAGAGGGTCAGGAAAGCTGAATGGTCTTCGTGGAGGAAAAAAGTTGTAAAGAAAAATAAAAAGCATAGAAGAAAATGGTGCATAAAAACTGGAATACAGCTTATAGAGGCACCTAAGAAGAGGTACATTCTCTCACGAGAACACTGTCAGGTTGGCAAAATCAGCTGGGTCAGCTGGGTCCCCCCTTTTCTCCCAAATTTACCGAGTGGAAGGTCGAGTGCAAGAGAGAATGACGGCGTCCATGCCCTGAGCATGGGCGGGAACGGGGAGGTCTGGGGGAGGGGGAGAAGCTCCCATAGCTCCGCACGGCGGGCAATGGCTGAGGCGTGAACATGGTGTCCATGCAGAGGAAGGGGGACCCTGCTCGAGGTGGAAGCTCTGCAGACGAGATGGACTTTGAGTTGGTTCTAGAAGGTTAAAAGTGGAATCAGATTTGGAGCCTGGGGGATATTCCGCAGAGAGAAAAGTCGGTAAAGCTTCAATACTGTGCAGACATAACAATCTTCCATTTTTATTTGGCTCTTTTGGTATTGCATACATTCAATTCAGAAAAGCCATAACCTGTCCTATTTTACCAATCCCACTTTCTTTTCCACCACTACCCTCACCTCGGCATCTGTGGAAAGCAACGGGTGAGGCAAAGATGAAGGGAGCCGACACTGGCCTTAGAAGATCATGGCCAAGATGCTCTCCCTTCTTGGAGGACCCTCCTTCCTTTTCTGGGTTTATCTGGGTTTCCCCTCATCAAGACTCAGTTTGTAGGAAATGCCTCTGTCCTAGAACTTCGCATGCTTCCAACTCGTACTCCCAAACAAGGCCCACTTGGGGCTGTCCTCACCAGGAGAAAAGGAGAATACCAGTCGCCGAGGCCAGGACCAAGGGGTCCCCAGCATGGGAAACCTTCCCTACCCCAGTGCTGCTCTGTCTGCTTTCCCTGGCTCCTCCGTTCCCTCATCCATCACACATTTAGTGAGCACATCCCATGTTGCAGGCCCCATGCTACACCTGAGGATCCACGCTTCCTAGAAATGGACGGTGGTCTACGCTTTGTGCCTTCTGCAATGCCCCTGGTTTCTATGTCCCCCAAGGTTGTGTCCCATTTGGTATTTCCTCAGGCCTGGCTTCTTGTTCAGTCTCTTCAACCTGCTCTTGCTTCTGTGACCTTCTTCCAGGAAGCCTCTCTTGCCTGCTCTGTCACTCAGTGAGTTCTCCAACCTCCATGTCCTCATAATCCAGTTTTGGTGGAATTGCTAACAATTAAGTGTTATTATTTTACATCCTCCACATGTGAACACTGGGCTAGACACAGAGCAAGTCATCGATATGCATTTAGGGATTGACTGGCAGAGATCATAAAAGTGAGGAGATTTTGACTGCACTAGACATGTAAAAAAGGGAACGTTTTTATGAGATGCAGAAAAAAATCTAGCAAGAGAGAACACTATAAATAACATTTAATACTGTTTAAACTTTTATCCTTAGAAGAATGTAGTCACAATAAATAAACTCCTGGCCTGGGAGGATTAAAAGAGGAATCTGGCTAAATTAAGGAAGAATTTGATTCAAATAATCCTTAAATAAATTAAAATACATTCAAATGCAAAATTCTTGGTATTTAAAACCTGGGCAAAGTCTTTAAAGAGTCATATGCTTTTAATTTCAAAAATTCATAAATGATGTACCAAATGCAGATGATTAGAAGGAAAAGGACAAATTTTTAAAAGTAGGATGACTGACACTGGTCAGTTTAAATTCCAATCTTGAAAAATTAGAACATCCTGCCAGGCACAAATTTGTAAATATTGCGGCTACTCCAAAGTGAGGGATGACTAACTTGGCTTTATGAAGAAAAAAAATCCTGAAACTTATCTTGTTATTTTTATTTTTGAAAGCATCTGTTTATTAGTTTTATATTCTAGAGAAAACAGCAACAAGTATCCAATTGGACAAGTATTCCTGGAGCATCTACTATGAGCTGGCTCTAGGGAGGGCAAACTGACCAAAGCCTGGTCCTCCCTCTGGCAGGACAGCGCCAGCCGCACTTGACCGTCACTGTTCTCAGGCAGGGAAGCGATGGTGAGGGTTATCCACCTGGGGTGAGGGGTGGAAAGATAACCCATCTAAGGGCTTCTAGAAGGCTTGTTAGATACGCAGGGCCTTGAAAGATGACTAGGATTCGGACAGGCAGGTGCAGCGTGAGGATTATGACGGGGAAGGAGGGAGGAAGGTGAGGGAATCCCAGGCAGAGCAAACAGTGTCAAGCAGTCAGAGCAGACGAGAGTGAGGGAATGCAGGTGATCAGGGCAGAGGGAATAGCAGCCCGGAGGACAGGACGCCGATGCAGAGAGGCTCTGGATGAAGACTCCAAACTGTGCAGAGCTGTGAGCGCAGAGCAAAGGAGCGTGGACTTTCTTCCATGAGCAGTGTCACCCTTGAATATTTCCAGGGCAGATACCCCATACCACCCACTCCAGTGGGTCAGAAATTTTCCTGTAATTTAAATACCCTCAATGCGGTAGAAATCTTCTAGAATGGAGAATGTTGTAGAAGGTACATATGCACAAATCAAAAATAAATTATTATTCATTATGAGAGGAGCGCAGTCATTCACTTCTCAGTTTAGGAATCGATTCCTCTTTACAAAACGTCTCTAAAGACTTACTAGTGCGTCCCTGATGGTCAAAGGGAGGCTCTGAGTGGAAAGCCCGATGCTGGGCTGTCATCAGTTTATAGGAGGTTTCCGTTTTCTCTCAAATAACTCTAACTTCACATGCGGACAGTCTTCACAGTAGGGCCTGAGATTAGGGACTGGGTGTAAGATTGAGGCGGGTCATAGTTTAGGTCAAACGTGTAGCAGTGCTTGGAAACCAGGCCCCTCAAGAGTGATTGTGTGTTTCCTCATAAAACAGAGTTAGAACCCGTCATTCCCCTATGCAGAAACCTGCATGAACTTATTTTTTATTTGTGTATTACACTTTCCAAGCATTCTCCACTCCAGATTTATACTGTGCTGGGGTATTAAAATTACAGGAATATGTCTGACCCGCTAGATTAGGTGGTTATGGAAACGTTCAAAGATAAGCCACTCCATTCTTTGGTTGCTTTAGGTTCAGTTCCGTCTGGTGAGAGGGACATTTATCTCGGTGAGGCTGAACGGTCACATGAAGAACACGTGCTCTGGAGGTGGTAACCTCGGTTCCACGCAGTGATCATATCACATTGGTAGATTAACTGACCTCTCTGAGCTTCTTTCTCATCCATAAAACCTCCAACCTCCTGGCTGAAAATAAAGCAGGTGGTACAACATCTGGCACATAGAAAGTGCTCGATAAATAAAGGGTGGAGCCTAAAGGAACGTGAGAACAGGATGGTCCAGTGGAAAGAATACGATCTTTGGAATTTGACAGATCCGGGCGTGATTCCTACTCTACCGGTTACGACCTGGGTGACCTCAGGCAATTTACTAAACTCTCTGAGTCTAGGTTTTCTCATCTTTAAAATGGGATAATACTACCTTACAAGGCTGTTGGGTGGTTTTACATGACATAATGAATATATGTAGACTGCTTGGCACATAGCAGATATTCATAAATGATACTTATTATTACTCACTTTTCTCCTAGAAGCAATTAAAAAAAACAAACCCGAGTCTACATCATTTCTTTTTCCAACCTGACTTCCAGCTGAGAAAATACAACCCATAGATTAAAGGTGGCTAGGTTCTTTCAATTAAGATTTCAGCTTAGCTCTGCCCATCATTTTATGTGGGGCAAATCCAGGAGTCCTTAGGAACTCCTACCATCTTCTTCCTTCAAACTAAAACAAAACAAAACAAAAAAAAACATAGCTCTGGAGAATGTAAGTTCAAATGGGGTTTTGCAGCAAAAGCTGATGAGAGACCAGATAACATTTGAACAGAGAGGAAGCCCGATGAAGACTTGGTCAGACAGTTTTCTTTTCTGCTTGGATAAAAAAGACCAGAAATGTAATCAATCTTTGTATATCTAAAGATTGCTATTTGGCCCAAGAATTGTCCAAGCTTTTGTTTAGTTGTTTTTTGGCCATCTTCTTAGTCATTATTTCTTCTGTGAGAATAGGTGGGGGATACAGTAGGAGAATGGAAATTAACGTGTTCTTCCTTGATTGCAACTCCACTTAGAAATTTTACTTTAGATGAAAGTATGATCACTGTCTAAAATGGTGTTTCTAAACTGTCATATTCTCCTAACTAACTCGAATTAAATATATTGTGTAAATACAAGGTGAGCGAGTTGAGGCAAGCCCTTGACTTAAGCAAGCTGCTTGACTTGTACATGCAAATGTAAAGGAATAAGATTATTTTCAAGCAAAGGTCACTGTTCTCCTAAGAGAAGCATATTTGCACCCAATAACTGACAGCTTATTCTTGGAAGCTCCAAAACTTTTTTTTCCTTTTTACTGTTTTTGATTGAAATCTTTCTAAAGCAGCCTTCACATTTACTTCTTCCATATCCCCCCTTTAAATGACTCAAAGTCGCGATTATGAATATTAGCTCTTAGAGTGGGCCACACAGTCATGACATCAGGCTGAAGGCAGCAAGCGTGTCTAAGTGTCTAGCATCTGCTATCTATAGTTTCTTGGTTCCCTCCACCCCCATCGCCCAGCTCAGGCTATAGGTTAGGCTATACCTATACACCACAGACCTTCTCTGGACAGTTATGCTGCTAGGGACTAGGGAACTACTGCACCAAGCTTATTAGCAGGTGTAAGAGTCAGCCCTGAGGTCCCTGTGAGTGAAACACCTTGTGCTATCTCTTTAGTCTAGTTCCTTCCTTTCGGCTGTGTTTTTGATAGATGTGCTTTTGGGGCAGAGCTGAGCTAGGCAGGTAAGATACTTAAAAATCTCCATGTTTTGTCACAACAGAGGACATACTTGTTAAACCACAGTTCAGAAAGGGGCCTTGGAAATTGTCTATCCACTTGGTAACTGAGGAGCCTGTGGTACAGCATGGTGTGCTGCTCGGGCAGCTGACAGAGAACCTCAGGTCTTGACCCCACATCCAGCGAGCCTCATTGTCTGATGCCTCTTGTGACTCAGCAAATCTCCCTGCAGGAGCAAAGTAACCGCAGCTACCAAAGCTGCATTTACAGTATGACTTTGGGCTCTCCCTTAACCCAACTCTGAAAAATCTCTTACTGCAGAAAAGTTAGGCATGGTGGTTTTTATTTTTGTGTTTCATTCTAATAAATAAGGTTTTGTTTTTTAATGCTAAGAAAAGGACATCAACATTTACTGAACAGCTACAATGTGCTGGGTGCTTCCTGCCACGTGGTTCTTTCTCGCCCCTTTTTACTAGAGAGTAAGCCTGTCCCTGTGCAAGCCCACGAACTTCCTTGCAGCCATGAGGAAGAGACGGGGCCAGGGTCACCCCTGGCCTGTCTGGGTCTGGAGCCCATGTTCTTTCTACCACAAGTGCTACAAATTAGATTCACTGCTTGTTCCTGACATTCTGGAAGGAGTTTCCACTCAAGGGCATTTTGGCTCATCTGCCATCTCAGCCAGGGGTTGCTACAGGCAAGCACGTTCTCTGGCCGTGAATCAGAAAGTGCACAGGAGTCTGAGATTGACTCGCATGGTCACGATAGACGGAGAGGAGGGATAGGATGTGTTTGTCTTCCAGACCTTATGAGTTATTTCCCTGAGTACAATGAGCTCAGACTTACAAGAATTTTTATTTTTGATGTTTCAATTTCCTTGTTTTCTTCCTTTTGATTGGGAAAATATCTATGGGGTTTTAATGGCATTTGACAGTGTTGCTCACTTCTGTTCTTCTCCCATGGTTTCCATGACACTTTATTGATCTGTACTTCCCTTCCTTTTAAAATGTTTACTGTCTTTTCTCCATCCAAGTAACAGCCCTTCACAAAGCTCAGGTGAGGGACTATTAACTCTGGAGGCTTAGCCCTCAGCTTTCCTCCTTTAGAAAGTTCCAGAAAGTCCTCTCAGTACCCTCCGATGTCTTCAAAATCTCCACATCCTTCTTTGACTGCTCACCTTTGCAGTCTGACAATTCCAGAGGCCTGGCGAATGTCATAATATAAGCTTTTTAGCTTATGTTTTCACACGTATCATCTCATCTGTGATGTTCAAGGTGGCATGTTACCCCTTTCACAGGTAAGAACACTGAAACTCAGGAACAGAAAGAAGCTCACTTAGAATTACAGTTATATGACAGAGCTGGACCTTGAATTCAGGTCTTCAGATTTTAAACCCGTGGTTCTGACATCACCAGGATGTTCTGCTATCGACAGGGGAAGCATCACACCATGTGTCTGAAATGAAAGCTATAAACTCACTCCTCGCTCACCCACACAGATTGGATCTAATATTCGGCCAAGCTCAGGACCTGTGAGTCACCTCTGATTCTTCATCCTGCCCTGGAAAGGCTCACTGTTGACAGCACATCCTGGAGAGGACTGTCCATGAGGCACTGTCCTACCGGGAGGGGACTGGTAGGACTAGAGGCCCACCTACTTTCATCGTGGACAAACAGAAGTGGGAATGTATATTTTTCAAAACAGCAGCCCACTTTACACAGCTGAATATAGTTTTGGTTAAACCTAAGAACAACTGCATTAGGCTTCCCATGCCAACCATTTTAGGTCAGCTCCAAATTCTAATCAGTTCACACCTGAAGTCATTCAATAAGCTTCCTCTGCCTCTAGGAATTGCTTCTCTATCTGTCCTACACATTGGCGCCAGCCTAATTATCTTAATTCTACCCCTTGTTCTAGCCCATAGAGACTAACCAAAGTCTCCTGGATAAAAATATAATTCTTAAATGCTGATAAGGGCAGCTCAGGAAGGCCTACACAGCTTTTCCTCCTTAAGAAGGTGTGTGTGGTACAGCCCATCAGGTTCCAGGTAAGACTAAGGTTTGAACACAGAAGTTGAAGTTCATATACACAGAGCACTGAAGGACAGGTGAAAAGAATCAGATTAGGAAGATGAAAAGAATCAGATTAGGAATAAAAAAAGAGAGGGAAGATCAAAAGGGCTTTAAAATAAAGTACCTTAAACCTGGTCACACCTTAGCAGAGCCTGATGTGGACTCAACAGCTAACCCCGCCTCATTCAGCCTGCCTGCTGCTCTTACAATAAAACAGCTATTCTCACCTGCCCCACCTTTGTCTTGACCCTTTACCAATACTCTCTATGATGGAATTCTCTTTGTTTCTATAAACCAAACGGTTCACTTCAGATATATTATTAATCGGTTGCATGGAAAAACAGGTTTGATTCTTTAAATGTTCAACTTGCTAAGTCATCACTTACCCTTAGCTCATGGAAAAATTAAACTAGAATCTGCAAAGGGGTGCCCTGAGTAGGCAGCAATATGGATGTGGAAGAAAGGCGTGGGAACTCCGGTCTAGAGGAATGCTTTACCAAGAGGTGCCGTTTTTATATATGTGTAGACACACACAGACACACACACACACACACACACACCCCGCTATCTAAATACACGTGTGTACATGTGCATGTATTTGGTTTAAAGAGCAGGAAGTTTTAAGACTTGTACAAAAGAGAAGAGAGAGCTGCTTGTCTGAAGCTCAAAAACAGTTGCCATGAGCATTCCTGACCATGGGACTCTTGACTGGTGAGAGTTAAGGCATCTTTTAACACAGCGTAGAATGACCTATGGGGTTTTAACTATTTAAAAGTCAGTTATGATTTAGTATGAGAGTAGGACCACATGCATTGCTGTAAGTCAAATAAGAAAAGAGTATGTGAGTTTGTATATTTAGTTATAAAGGCTCTGAGTTGCCCTACCTGCACTAACCCTGTGCTAAGCGCAGGGGATTTCAAGACAAAGCAAAAATGTACTCTGCCCTAAAGAGCTCATCACCGGGGAAAGTCGGTAAACAAGATAATCACACGACAGAATGAGAAGTCCTGAAGTGGGAGGATGCATTGAACGTACTGCGGTTCAGCAGAAGAGATGCCGCCTAGCTACTACTCAGGCTTTGTTTTCTTTCTCTGTGTTTTACTAATGCGCCATTTTTCTTTGGATAATAAAAAGCAGATAGTGAGATCAATGGCCTTGCTTTGCTGACATGCATCACTGCTGAACTGTCCTGAGGTTTCTGACTCACTCACGTCCAGGGACGACTACTTTGCCACCACGTTGATCTGTGTGTGGCAGAGAAAGCAGCGTGCAGACGCCACGTGGCTTCGAGGGGCCGCTCGGGCAGGCCAGTCAGTGGCACTAAGCTGATGCTTCCCCCTCTTCCGTGTTTTGCTCATGAGGGGTTGAGCTCTTTGGCCAAGAAACACTGTGGTTGGACAGGCTGTGCTGGCCCCTGGGACTGCAGGACCAGAGCAGGGTGAAAGGGCGCGTGGCCCCGTCTGAGGAGCGGGGTGTTCTTGTGTTAGGGCCTCAGGCGCAAGAGGACATACTGTAGAGGGTGCATCGTAAATTCTCTGAGGTGAGCAGGGCCAGTTCTGTTGTGTTTTCAGTTTCAATCTGTCACGGACTGATAAAATAAAACTGAATGGCTGGGAAAACAATCGTGCTCAGATGCCTTAGCAATGTCAAATGTAAAAGTTTCTAAGTGTTTGCTGTCGATGTCTCTGTGCCTCTTCAGGGTCAGGTAATCAGCTGCAGCCCGCACTTTGAGCCTCTGGTCAGAGTAGCCACAAGACGTGGCTGGAGCGGAGACAGTCCAGGCCCCCGGAGCAGCTCTCCTGCAACACGTGTGCTAGTGCAGGTGGCGTCCTGGACAATCTGACCACCAGTTACCTGTGGCTCTCTGAGGGTCTGCAGAATTGTAGACCGTGTCAAGTTCACCACGGCTTTCCCTGCTGCTGGAGCTGCCTTCCTACTCCCTGCCCCGTGCAGACCCTAGATACCTCTTTTCTTAGCCACCTCCTCCCTAGCTAATTAGGCTCTCACTTTCAGTGAGGCTGATCTTTTGTTAAAAAAAACAAACAACAATCCGTCTTCCTGACACGTCCTGATGTCCTCTGTCACTCTGGATCCTCTCAAGACAAAGACCCAGCCTGCACCACACCATGGTTACCTCTGCTCCTACTCCAAGAAAAGCCTTCTTGTTTCCTTCTCAGAATGTTCCTGCCATCTCCTTGTCTCAAGTGAAAACTGGCTTTCTCCCTTGGCCACTCCCCTCGAGTAGAAGCCACTTGTTTTCCCCGACTCAGCTACGCACTCGGCCTTGCCCCCAAGAAAAGCATCCCCGTTTGAAGCTTCTACCATTTGGCTAGATCAGCTCTGTTGGGCCTCTTTGCTCAGTCTCCTGGTTACACACGAACTTCTTGAGAACATCTACACTAGCCTCAAGTCCTCCTCTCCGCTATGGTTTCTGTAACCATCCAGCATAACATGAGTATCTACAAGGGCAGCCTCCCCAGCACCCTCTTCCCCATGGCCACTCCCCCAACCTGCTCATCATCTATTCATGCTCAGCTGCAACATCATAACTTCTAAAATACTACTCTGTGACCACAATTCAAAAATTCATTGATTCAGAGACATTTTTGAGTGCTGACTATACTCCAAGCTGTTAGGTGCTGGTAATATAGAGATGAATTAAAAAACTCAGTTTGCTATGCCAGCTTTAATGACTATATCTAAACTTTCTGTCTCTTTAAAAACGCGAATCCCTTCCCTGACATCTTCACTCAGGAGATAATCCTGCTTCCAAATTTCTTAGAAAAAATGGACACTCGAGGGCAAATTATCTCTACTTCCTGGCCCTTCCTCCCTCCCCACCTCTCATATCTGCATCCTTTCCTTCTGTCTCAGAGGAGGTGGAGTCCTTCTTGTCCAAAGCTCTTTCCCTGACCCGTGTTTCAGGTTCCATACTCTTAAGCCACATATAGGATTTTGCTCTTTCAATGCTCTCTCTCTCTCTTTTCCCTCTAAATCGCAACTTCTCCTCCACTGCTTCCTTCTCATCATGCTGAAGAATCTCTTCTTCCCATAAGGACCCCTCTTGACCACCACACCTACTAGCTACTTCCCATCCACTCTTCCTTTAATTCTCTAGACCCCATAAAGAGGACTGGCTCACCTTCTTCACTGTCAACTAATTCCATAACCCATTCACACCTGGCTTCCACCGACTACTGTGCGTGGATGTTCCTTTCACTGCTTTTCCCACTCTAACAGTGTGCATGTTAATTACCAGAGCAAACGCGCAAATGCTTTTCACTCTCACCTCCCTTGCCACTCCTGCCTTCCTGGTGCCCCTCTCTCCTGGTTCTCATCTTTCCTCATGGCTGCTTCTTCGTCTCCATCCATGTCTCCTGACCGCCACCAGCTGCCGCCCTCCCTAAAGTTGTTTGCAGTCCTCTCACGTTACAGGGTCACGCTGCGGCCGTTCCCCCCATCCCGTGCTATGTGGATCACAGATCTGCATCAACTAGGGCGGCTCTCCCTAAGCTTCAGACTCACGTTTTTGGCTACTTATTGACTATCTCCACCTGCTTACCACCTAAACGCCTCAAACTCAATACATTCAAACTCACTGTCTTTCTCCTCAACTCTGGTCCCCTTCTTAAGTTTCCCCTCTCTCCTCAGCTATCCCAGCCATGAATTACACAGCAATCTGCAGCTCTCCCTTACTTCCTAAATCTGAGTGTTCACGAAGGCCTGCTGGTGAAGTAGTTCCACCACCTCTGAAGTAGTTCTAGAATCTGTCCTCTCCTCCCCCTCCCTAGTTCCACTGTCTGAATTTCAATGCCTTGTATTATCTTGTCTAGACTAGTTATCCCAAGTGGTTTTCCTACCCCCGGCTTTTTTCCACTTGAATTCATCCTCCACTCTGCTATCACACCTATGGCATAAGTGAGGTAATGTCACCACTCTGTTTAAGATCCTTCCGAAGCTCTCCATCAGTAATAAGACATACTTTGAATTCCTTTCATGCAAGGCTCTTCATCCTCAGGTATCTTTCTTTCCCACCTCGTCTCCCATTACTCCCTTAACTCACACCCCCTAAACATGCAACTTTATGAATTACTCCCAATCTTCTGAATGCACCACATCAGTCCATGAGCACACTACTCTCTCTGGGACATCCTTTCCTTGTAATCTCCACAGCATATTTCTATTAGCACCTAAAGACCCAGCTCTAGGATGTTTCTGTAAAACCCCACAGAACGGGTTTTATACACCTGTTCACACACCGGTATTATAGCATTTCCACACAGTGTTTGTATTAATGTATCTGAACATCTCCTTCCTGCACCAGATGGCAAACTCCTCGTGCACCTCCCCATTTCTGTGACCATGGCTCCCAACGGAGGACTCGGTCCATAGGTGATCTGCAAATGTCTGTGGAATTGACATGAATGGACACAAAGCTTTTCTCTTTGACAACAGAACCAAGTTTTAACCTCTGCATGTCCTGATGTTCTCAGTAATAGTGCTACAAGCACAGCAGGTGAGGAATGAAATGGTTTCAGAGGTAACTGCCAGGTGACAGAAGTGGTTAGAAGTGACTGTCCCAGAGCGGCATGGGGCAGAGTACTTTCGCTTTTCACTGAATTTCTTTCTGGAGTATTTGTTTTTGTAACCGTGTTCATGTTTCTTTGATAAAAGTAATAAATATAAAATTCTTTGTTGGTTATGAATAGTCTACTGATGTGTCTACAAACTGCATAGGACCATTTTCTGTGTTTGAAAGGATGGGTCAAGTTCTGAGGGCTTAATTCTGACGGGGCTGTATAATGAGTCTGTGCTGATGACCAGGGGGCATCCTAGCATGAGGCTGCACATCGGGGGTCACTTGGCCAGCAGAGCCCTGCACCCGAGAACAAAGCAGCAGCCCCGCAGAGAGAATAATGCATTTGCTTCAAGTCTACTTACGTACACGGATAATTCTTATCAATGTGTATTCAAACACCTGGGTATGTGTGTTTGCATGTATGGCTTTTTAAAAAATAAGAAAATATCATTTCATTTCTTCTACTCCCTGACCTGGGCACAGTGTGAAGGGAGCAAGCCTTTAAAAGCTATTTCTCCCAGCTTAAGAAAACTAGAATTTTAACGTTAGGCTGAAGATTTTCATACATACACACATTTGGTTAAAGAAAGTGGGCCTGGGGGGCTTCCCTGGTGATGTAGTGGTTAAGAATCTGCCTGCTAATGCAGGGGACATGGTTTCTGAGCCCTGGTCCAGGGAGATCTCACATGCCACAGAGCAACTAAGCTGGTGTGCCACAACTACTGAGCCTGCCACTCCAGAGCCTGTGAGCCACAACTACTGAGCCCACGTGCTGCAACTACTGAAGCCCACACTCCTGGAGCCCAAGCTCCACAGCAAGAGAAACCACCGCAATAAGAGGCCCACACACCGCAAAGAAGAGTAGCCCATGCTCTCTGCAGCTAGAGAAAGCCTGTGCGCAGCAACGAAGACTCAACAGAGCCAATAAATAAATAAATAAATAAACAAATAAATAAATAAAAATAAAATTTAAAAATAATAAAGGAATTGGGCCTAAATGCTGGACAGCTTAGTGCAGAAAGGGTGAAGCTGAGATTTCCACTGAGGACAGCTGTGCCCTACGGTCAGGTGGCACTGCCATGGACAGCAGCAGGCCGAACGGACATATCAGCCAGCCCGAATCACAAACAGAGTTTTTCAAAGGTCACAGATGAAGATAAATCAATCCTTGCTAAAAACATCTGATGGCTGCATGGTAGAAAGGCATATTTTGCTTTGCTATGTAATTTCCTCAGTCCTTAACTACAAAAGTGTATCAGAATTGAATTCTAGTGCTCGTTCTAAATGGGAGCTGAGTCACAGGTACCTCAGTGCTGTGTCTGCAATCTCAAGTGGGTGACTCATGTCTGTAAAATTCTGAGAGAAAGTACCAACGGACTCGTTGCTTAGTCATCTTTCACATGGATGCTGTGTTCATGAGCTCTGTAAACTATAATGAGTGATCTAGCCTTTTACCATCTCTTTATTCTTTTCTAAACAGTACAAATTACATCTCTAAAAATAACTTCATCTATGCGAGTGAGTCACTGCGACCTGACAAGCTTCCACAAGCTACCCAGCTAAACTGTAATATTTACTTGCGAAGGTACAAATCTTACTGTCATATTAGCCCCATTTTTTTTTTTTAAAGATCAAAATTTGGTAGACCTGGGGAATGGAGGAGGGTTTCATCAAATGTTTTAAGGAAAATATGGTTTATTCCTAACCTTTGATATGGGCGGGGCTTGGGGGTGGGGTGGGGGAAGGGATCCTTTGAAAGCTATTTCTAACAGCTTACGAAAAGCACAATTTTAATATTTCAAGTTGAAGATGAATCAAAGACACTGAAGTTTTCTTTTAGTAAGGGGTGTCTATTGGCTGTTGAAGGAGAAATATCAGCAATTTTATTTACTCTAAAATCCTGAACTGAGGATTTATTGGCAGTTTTGACAAAAGACCCAGCCATGCTAATAAATGCATATGCATTAAACATTAATCTTTACTGTCCCAGTAGCCAATTCCCTCACCACGCCCTGGATTCTCTAGCCATACAGCTAAGCTTTCGTACTCCACCCGTTTGCTGGGTAGCTGTCCAACCCCCTGGCCTGCCTGCTGGTCTTTGGCTTGCTTGCCTTTCTGGGCCTGGCGTTGCCAGCTTGCAGCAGCCCCACCCCAGGCCTGTCCCAGTTAGGCAATAAGTACAATGAATTCAACCTGAGGCAGGAGCAGGTTACCTGCAAGGAGCTTATACCCTCATAAATTAGGTAGCAATATTGAAATATCAAAGCACTATTAATCTAAGCTCTGGCTGAAGTCAGATAAGACTAGAAGGGTTTCTTTCTCATCAGCGTTTGATCAGGAATGGAATTACTGATACCTCTAAATCTAAGAAGTTTCCACTACTGTTTCAGCTGCTCGTTTAAGAGAACAGACTACTTGGCCACAATCAGATGGCCACGTGATCAGTCTCCCCCGGGGCACAGGGGTGCTTTAGAATAGAAACATGAAATCACTGGTCCATCTGAAAATTCCCCAGGAAATGGCCTACAAAGCCCTGACTGGCTCTGACCTGGGCAGAGGCTGAGTCACATTAAATCCTTCCCAACTCCTGTTCACTTGACTTGTCCCAAGGAGGCCAGCTGGAGTCACCTGGACTCTGCTCTTCACCCTGGGGGCAGCTGCCCCCTGCAGGGGCACCTACTGCAGCCTTTCAGGGCTGGTCCTTTCTGCTAAGTCTTCACTGATTCAGCCTCAGCCCTGGGCACCTGCTGCGGCCTGAGCGCTACCTGAAGGAGCTGTCGCTCACGTCTACACCCCACTGTGGGCTCCACCCCACTGTGGGCTCCACCGCACTCTGCTTCCCCTCAGGACGTAGTGTCCTCTTGTCTCCCGTCATTCCTGCAAGTTTGAGGTGACTCAACCTCCCTAAGCCTCTCTTTCCTCACTTGGAGAACGGGGAAAGGTGCTGAACTATCTACCTCTCAGGGTTGAGATGATGAAAAGACACCTGTAAAGGGACGTGCCTCATGGACCACAAGTGTGCTCTGAGCACTGCGTCCTCCCAGCTCAGCGGGGTTGCTGAGCTCCTGCCAAGCACCTAACACCGTGGGGGGCAATGCACATAATAATAACATAAATTAAAAGATCAATTAGCCCTAGCAGTCCTGGACCTTGACAAGCAAATTAACCGAATAATGAAGCAAATACGCATGACAATTACAGAACCATTCACTGTAATACATGCTAAAGTCTCATAATTGTTATTCAGATTGAGATGGAGGTGATCAGGTTAGAAAACTGGAGATGGGTTTTAAGAAATGCTGTAAGAAATATATGGAGGTCAAGGAGAGACAGCAAAGACATCAAAGCTGAGTTGCAGAGAAAGCCCAGTGGGCAAGGAGAGCCTGTGTCCTGAGAGAGGCCCGCGGGTGCTTCTGAGCAGAAGAGAAACGCAGTGGAAGCAGTGTTTCAAGACAATGAACTTGGTGGCAGGGCACAGGAGCGACAAACCAACCACCTGGCCGAGAAGCAACCCAGGAGTGAGGTGACTGCCTCTAACCTGGGGTGGAAGCAGGGGAGCGGCAAACAGGGATAAGAAGCACCTGCATTTCCAGAGCACAGGAGGGTTTCCAGTTGGCTTTCATGTGATTTAAGCTTCATAAACCCCTTGTGAAGTAGGCAGGATAGGCAACAATACCATTTTACACAGGAGGACACCGTCTCAGGGCCGGTGTATGGGGAGGCTGGAAACTCAGCCCAGGTTTTCTGAGTGTGAGGTGAGGGCTCCTGCTACTATAAGCGTGGCTCTCAAGACTAGCGACGCGTCACGCTTACCCACGAGGCTGTTTTTCAAATATGCGTGTTCAGCACCCCACCCCCATTCTGGATTCTGATTCAGTAATAGAGGTGGGTGGGGAGAGGGGAGAGGCAGGGAGGTAGGTGTTCAGGTGTCAGGAGTTTTCAAGGCTTTGAGAGGTCCCGACATAGGGTCGGGGTGGGAGTCCTGTGGGGCCCAAGTACATAAAGGGGGTAGAAGAAGAGGAGAAATTACCCTCCATTCCGAGATTTGGAGGCTCGTTCATGGGACTCTGGTCCTGCCATTAAGTGCTGGGTGGAGCACAAGCTGTTTCATCCAGGGAATCTGGTAAAAACTGTCTCCTAGCCTGGGATGCTGTTTCAGCTCCATGTGTCTGTCTTAGCTCTTATCTTTTATCTTCACCAGCCAGAGTAAAAAGAGTTCTGTGGATTCCAGAAGACTGACGGAGAGCAGTGGCTGTGAAGACCAGCTCCTGTGTTGGAGGGCTCCGTGCTCTCCCAGCTCTCACTGAGCACAGGTGCTGCTGGGCCCCGGCCTCCCCATCTTCTGTGACTCCTCACTCCACCTGCTACTTCAGCCCTGCCAGTTCCCAGTTCTCGTGGGGTCTTTGTGAAGCCTTCCCCAGCTTCCTCAGAACCTTCTCCAGTTCCACGGAACTCTGGAAATCCCTGCCTCCCTGTGGGCTTTCTTGGTGCCACAGACTTCCCTGCTAGACACTGAGCAACTTGTTGGCAGGCATGGTCTGGCACCATTTTCTTTTTCTGACACAGGAGAGGCTCAGTGACTACTGGTTTACTTTGTGTGGTGACCACTGAACCTGAACCAAACTGAAGAAACTTCTGTCCAATTCTCAGCTTTCTGCTCCACCCCCACCACACTTTGGAGCAAACGTAAACTTCTATGAAGCCACACCTTCACTGGACTGTTCTGACATACACGGAGGCCAGAATCCTGGAGTTGGACCACGTCGGCCTTCCCCTTATTTTGAGCCTTTGTCCAAGCAGTAGGTTGCCTCTTTTATTATATGGGGTTCATCCTCCACACTATTTCCCTCCCTGAAGCTACAGGATAAGTGTTTTATTTCTATTAGGCTTTCTGAATTACGGCTCTGAACATAGTTGGGGCATGGCTCTCCACTGCTGTTTTTGTGAATAGTTAAACTGGTCTAAATACTAGAAAGAATCTCTTATCTCCTGTTTATCATACCCCACCTTCAAAGTAGAATCTTAAAACCTCTTGGATGCTTCCCCAAAAGAATTCTCTCAATTCTCTACCAGCTAACATAACTCTCCCTTCTCCTCCCCTCTTAAAAGGTATTTGTACCCATTGTATCTGTACTTTCTACAAACATGCCAACCAAAAGTTAATACCCCTGAGAGTAGAAACCACCTCTAAAATCTACCACGTGCCTAGAACTAAATGAGTAATCATTTGAAATTATTAAATGTTATCAATACTACTTAGCATAAATTTCATAAACTGAGGGTAATTACCAAGCTTAAGCACACATCTATGAAACTTGAAACTCCATTTTAAACTTGCCAATTTCAAACTGATAGGCAGAGTCTTCCAATATTACACTGTACAGTTACCCTTCCTGGTTGGCCCTTTCCCTTTTAACTAATGGCTCTATAAATGATGAATGTGGGGGTGATACATGCTTTCTGTATGTATCTAAAATCTTTCCCAATATTATGGGATTGCTTCAGTTTCTATATGTTAATGGAACCCTTACTGTAAAAAGCATGGACATTTACCATACTACAGATTCAATGCAATCTACAGAATGAATGGAATTTCTATCAAAATCCCAATGGCATTCTTTATAGAAATTTTTAAAAAACCCTAAAATTCATATGAAACCACAAAAGACTTCAAACAGCCAAAGCAATCTTGAGCCAGAAGAACAGACCTGGAGGCATCATACTTCTGATGACAAAATATATCACATAGCTACAGTAATCAAAACAGTATGGTACTGGCATAAAAACAGACACAGAGACCAATGGCGCAGAATAGAGAGCCCAGAAATAAATCTATACATTTACAGTCAACTGATCTTTGACAAGAGTACCATGAACACACAATGGAGAAAGGATAGTCTCTTCAATAAATGGTGCTCAGAAAACTGGATATCCACGTGCAAAGGAATGAAATTGGACACTTATTTCACACCATGTAAAAAATCAACTCAAAATGGACTGAAGACTTGAATATAAGACCCCAAACTATAAAACTTCTAGAAGAAAATACAGAGAAAAAGCTTCTTGACATTGGTCTGAGTAAAGACTTTTTGTATATAATACCAAAAGCACAGGTAACAAAAGCAAAAATAGACAAATGGAATTGTATCAAACTAAAAAGTTACTGCACAGCAAAGGAAACAATCAACAGAGTGAAAAGGCAACCTAGGGAATGAAAGGAAATATTTGCAAATCATATATTTGATAAGGGACTAATATCCAAAATACTTATGAAACTCATATGTAATTGCAAAAAAACAAATAACCCAATTAAAAACCAGGCAAAGAACTTAGACATTTCGCAAAAGTAGACATACAAATGATCAGAAGGTGTTCAATATCACTAACCATCAGAACCACAATGAGGTATCACCTCACACTGTTGGAATGGCTCTCAGCAAAAAGACAAAAGAACAAATGTCAGCAAGGATGTGGAGAAAAGAGAACTATTGATGGGAATGTAAACTGGTCCAGTAATTATGAAAAATAGTATAGAGATTCCTCAAAAAATGAAACACAGAACTACCATATAATCCAGCAATTTCACTTCTGGGTATATATCCAAGGAAATAAAATCAGTATCTTGAAGAGATACCTGTATTCCCATATTCACTGAGGCATTACTCACAAGAGCCAAGGTATGAAAACAATCTACATTTCCATCAACAGTTGAACGGATTAAGAAAATGTAGTTTACATAGACAATGGAATATTATCCAGCCTTAAAAAAGATGTAAATCTTGCCATTTGTGACAAAATGGATAAACCTGGAGGACACTGTGCTGAGTGAAATAAGTCAGACACAGAAAGACAAATATTACTTCTCACTTCTATGTGGAATCTAAAATAGTCAAACTCACAGAAACAGAGAGTAGAATGGTGGTTGCCAGAAGTTGTGGGGGAGAAGGAAATTGGAAGATGCTGGTCCCAGGGTACCAAGTTTCAGTTATGCCAGATGGATAAGTTCTGGAGATCTAATGTACAGCATGGTGACTATAGTTAACAACACTGTATTGTATACTTGAAATTTGCTAACAGAGTAGATCTTAAATGTTGTCACCGCACACAAAAATAAGAAAAGGAAAAACAAAGGTGACTATGTGAGGTGATGGACATGTTAATTAGCTTGATGGTGGTGATGATTTCACAGTGTCTACGTATACGAAAACATCAAGTTGTATACAATTTTTATTTGTCAATTATATCTCAATAAAGCTGAAAAAAAAAAGGGTGACATGGATATTGAAGAGCCCTGTTTCCTCTACAACACGTTGACAGGTTGATCTCTCAGAATTTCTTTCTTTGAACAAGAACACCAGGAACTATTTGAAGACTATGGCTGAGTCACGTCACTGCAGCTGGAGGCACAGTCGTGCCCGTGAGGGCCCGTGTTGTGAGGAGAGGAACTTATGTTGGTTCACTCCCTGGGCAGGCGAGACCTTGAAGGAATAATGTTCTGATGCAGCAGGAAGTGGCCCTTGTGGCAGGTGGTGGCTCTGGTCCAGCTTGAGGCCCAACCAAATAAAACACACCCAACCACCTTGCATTTACAAAAACCTCTTCTATTTGGATGAGAGCTGAAAACTCTAAGACTCTGAGTCTGTGTTCTTCTGAAGAATTCCATACATGTGAAACAGCTGCCTCCTTTTATCTGCAACACCTCCAGACAAGCAAAGCATTCCACGGAGCTTTAGCTCTGTGTTCATGGACGGCTGTCTTCTAAATCGGGAAAACTAAATAAGATGCTCTACATCCTTTTTTGTCTCAAGGCTGTGGCACATAATCTGTATATGCTAACTTGGTGTTCACATACCCCCTGCATAACTGACACCTGCATCCCAGGCAGACAGGGCAAGATCATATCATTATAAGAATCAAGAAATAATAGCATTACATCATTGTGTGAGTAAGATAAGGCAAGGTAGAGCTGAAAGGGCTCAGTTTGAATTTAAACATTTGGGACCTGATTTAATCATTCTGCACTTACCACCTGTGGGATCTTAGGCACATTACTAAACGTCTCTTTCTACCTTTGCATTTGGAGAATGGCAATCGTGATTTTTATCTGGCAGGATGGTTGTAAGGATTATGAGACAATGCACATAAAGTATCTAACACAGTGACTGTCCCACAGTGAGTGGTCTATAAATGACAACTATTAGTGTGATGTGGATTGAGGGCCCAGATACTTTCTCTTCCAAAGAAACAGCAGAAGATATCAAGAGACTGAAGGAAGAATCTTGCCATCGGGGTGAATAGCAGGTTGACTCATGGTTCAGGAGTGAGAAGACGAAGGTGGTTTCCAGTTTAGGTTCAATCAAATCCATGATCAACAGCAGCCGGGGCCGACACCCTCTCCAAAGCATAAAGCCCACGAGGTGGCAACACAGGGGTCAGACGTCAGCACGCTAAGGGCTTCTTCCTAGATCTGGTCCTTTCTTAAGAGACAATTTTAATATAATTTTCCGGAGCAGTGGGATATATTGATGATTTTCTAATTTTAAGTTCCTTGAGGGAAGGAGCATATCTTATTTGGGTACCTGATACACTGCCTGGCCCAAGAGGAGGCTTCGAAAAATAATTTTTAATTGAATTAAAATAGTGGTCTTAACCCTGTTTTCCAGGGCAGAGTAGAGAAAAATAGCACATGTACTATAAATAATGCCAAGGCAATATTCCTTCCAGCATTTTCATAATATGTATATTAGCCAAGTACTGCTAAGTCCTATTAGTCAAGTACTGTTAGAGCCTCTGATGTGATTTTCAGCGTTAAAAAAAAAAAAACAAAAAAACGACAAGAAGAATAAAATCCAAAATATCTTAAGATTATTTTTATTGAACAGGCTGGGTTTGTTTTTAATCTTTCTACAGCCCATGTTCGTATCTGTAGCCTCCCTTTATGGGCTCTAAAGCTATAAATCTTAAAGAAGACAGATAAGGTAGGCACCTTGTTAAACAAAATCCCCACCAACATGACAAACATTCAAACAGGAGTGGCCTGCCTTTATCTCGTCGCCACCCAGTTTTGACGGAGTCTGTTTCCCTTTTACAAAGGGTTTGCTGTCTGAGAAGTGAACATTTTGCCCAGGAGACCAAAAGTCACTCCTCAGCGAGGTATTTCCCAAAGGACTTGCACTGTCCCTTCCAGAGAGCGTGCAGCTGCTGAACCAACTCTCCAGGCTGCTGTAAATGCCTTGATTTTTATCTCTGGTTACAGGGATTGTGTCTTTTGATAACCTCAGTCCATTTCCCTGAAAACGTGGGTATGTATCCATACGCTGACTCATTCTGGGTGCAGAGAGCACAGAATCCCCTACAGAGGGTGGAGATTGCAGAGCTGAAACTTCAGAGGAGGAGAAGGGGGAAGGGAGTGGGATGGAGAAAACAGCAGTCCAGAGAGCTAGATTGATTATTTACAAGACAGTTTACCAGCAGCCAGATAAGGGATGGATCCTGGCTGGCCACTGTGACCGTGCTGCTTCTTTTAGGTCTTTCACTTAATGATAAAGATTTGACGCATTTATTGAGTCATCTGGTTGCCCTGGAAGTTGGGCCTGTACCTGCGGTGATAACTATCTAGCAATGACTCCTGTTTGTTAGGAGCCTCAGCTTTTGTTTGCTGAAATGTGGGATTTAGTTGCATCTTGGTAGGTAGGAGATACTTTTATAGGGACAGGTTTTAGGAAATTTGCATAGAGAGAGCTTGGCTTTCACTGGAAAGGATCACAACATAGCTTTGTGGGATTTCTCTGCAAGGAATAATCCCCACAGCACACATCAAGTCACACTACACACTGAGAATATGAAGACGACTGATTCGTACAGGAGAACCCGACAGGATTCTGACTGGGGCACTGGGGCTGATCAAAACCACAGTGGCCAGGAATGTTTGTGATCTCAGCGGGACCCAGCCCCAAAGTCAGTCACTTTCACAGCATGAGGAACACCAACTGATATGTCACCTTTTCAAGTGATGGGTCTGTTCCTTGTCATATTCTTATAACTAATAAAGATTTATTTGTATTACTAGTGTTCCAATTCATTTTTAAAATTACTATGCAATATTTGATATATGTCAAAGAATATTTGTAATACACACTTATAGTGAAAAAACAGAACATGAATGAATCCACATTCCCTCTCTGAACAAAGACACAACGCACAGGCCAAAGCCCCCCGTGTGCTCCCTCTCCACTCAATGCCCCCCCTCCCCAGAGAGAACCACTATCCTCAAATATCTGTTTATCACTCCTTTGTTTTTTAAAAACATGATTTTAGTGGCTATTTCTGTATCCCTAAATAATATATTATCTGGTTTGCTTGTTTTTGAGCTTTCTATATACAAATTCTATCCCATAGTATATCTCCTATGCCTTGCTTTTTTCAGTCAACACTGGGTTTCAAAGATTTCATCTGTGTTGTGGGCAGATATGGCTTTGTCATTTCCACAATGGTGTAATGTTTCATGGGGCGAGTTTACCACTGTTTATCTGCTTCCCCATTAGTGAACACTTACTCCCCCATTAGTTTTTACCGCAACTAACAATGCCACCATGACTATTCTTATACATGTGCGCCTGGGCAAAGCCAAACACATTTCTCAGCCTTCCTCCATTGAGGTAGAGCCACGTGACTGAGTTCTGACCCATGGACTGTGGATGGGAGGGATAAATGCTACATCTAGACCTGGCCCCCACGGCACCTGACGTGCTGGCCTGAGGCAGAAGATGCAGTGGAGGATGCTGAGGCCACAGAGGAGGGTGGAACCATTGAATAGAAGCAGCCAGGTCCCAGGAGGCCTGCATGAAGCAGAACCCTCCCCTCACTCCCTAATACCATCAGTGAAGTGATATTCAAAAAAATAAATCCTACTGTTAGCCGCAGAGATGGGGGTTGCTTGTTGTACCTGTTAGGCTTTCCTGACTAATACAACCTCCTTTAAAATAGATTAGAGTGTGTGTATGTATGTAAGGGGTCGGGTCAGGGCTGGGGGTGAGGAGGCAAGGAGGGCGGTATGCCTACAAAATGGCCCCAGGGTTCCTTGTGGTGACGGAGACGTTCTGCGTCTCGGTTGTGTCAGTGTCAATATCCCGGTTGCTGATATTGTACCACAGTTGTTCAAGATGTTACCACCCCCGGCGGAAACTGGGTAAAGGGTACACAGGATCCCTCTGTGTTATCTGCTACACTCACATGTAAATATACAGTTATCTCAAAAGAAAAAGTTTTTTAAAAACTATGAAAGACCATATGGTAAACATGGAGATATAGTAACAAAAGGAGGAAGGCAGTTTCTCCCTCGTTTTTTGAAAACAGAAAAGTAAAATGGCATTAGGTACAGAGGATGGCCCTGAGGCCCAGGTGTGTGACCCAATGGACACGACTTTGCCCTTGGTTTCTTCACCTTAAAAACAAGGACAATACCTGCCCTAAAGCTTTCATGAGGCTTGGGGAGAGTCAAATTACATGAGATGATAAATAGGAAAGTACTTTGAAATATTGAAAAGTTTTATACAGGATATTGAAGACACATTTCTAGTAACAATTTGGGAATGACAAAGCATAATGCAAATCCCACTTAAATTTATAAGAGCTGGAAAGCTGCGGGCTATGAGCATCTGTGTTAACTCAGTAACTAACACTGAGGGGACGTTAGGGATTGTGCATCGTGGTAACAAGATAAAAGTCCTTGTTCCAGGTGCAGAGTGTGAAATATGCTACCTCTCATGTAAGAAAGAAAAAATCAAGAATATGTACTTATTTTTATTTTATTCACATAAAGAAACTCTGCAAGCCTGAATTTAAAACCTAATAAAAGTGACAAGAAGAGGAACAGAGTGGACTGAGCAGGGGTGACGGTGAGACTTTTCACAGTGTGTTTTTTTTTTTTTTAACTAGGTGATTATATCGCCTATTCAAACAATAAAAAACAAAATTTAAGGGCATTCTTAGGAAGGGTTCCTATATTTTGTGTGTGTGTGAGACAGTTACTGTTGTTTTTCTCAAAGCTTTAGTTCCAGGAGGATGAAGTTTGCTGAGTATTAACACTGGGGTGTCTGTTTGTGTGCACCCGTGTGTGTGTGTGTTAGTACAAGTCTGCATAAGCCAGAGAATTCTAGACAAGGTCTTACCTCCTTCCTGTCTCCTCAAACTGGAAATACCCAGGAGTCATAGAGGGGAGATCACTGGAGCAGCGATCCCTGCTTTTCAATTTTCTGCTCCTTAGCTTATTACTAGGTTTAAGAACACCAATCAATTGAATTATATTATCACTTTGTATGGGGAGACTGAGGCTGACCGAACTCACTTTACCAGACAAAATGAGATTAGACACAGCCGCTGAGGTCTTTCCTCCCGCTTCTTCACAGTACCTCCCTGGGCCTAAGGGGCTTAAAACGCAAATGCTCTCGGTACCAAAGTTAAACCTGGGTTGTTTCAAAGGACTTTCTACTTGTTACAAGAATTAAATTTGAAAAGCTGAAATCAAGAAGAAACTCTTTCTGATTTTGTTGGTTTTTTGCAGCCTCCACGATCTCGGCAGTAATGGAAACAATGAACGATGTTGGAGTAAACCGTCTTTGAACCTTAGAGTGTACAGTCTCTTTTTGTTTACTCTCTGTGGAGTCCACTAAGCCTGCAGTCTTAGGCTGTTCACCTCCCAGAAGAATGGGTCTTTTGAAGTATTCTCTCCTCTTGCTTGGAGGCCAACTGCGCATGTTTTCATCTTCTTGTAAATACAGTGTTCAAGCACCGTCCTATCGAAATGGGTTCTACCTTCTCATTGACTGGCTGTGATGGAACGGCTTGAACTGAAGGTTTGGCCCACTCCATTCTTCCAACATAAAACAAAGGCTATGCCATTGGGAGATGCTTTGCTGAGACCGCAATTCATTTCTGAGGTCTCAACCAAACACGAGCTTAAGGATAAACTTTGCAAATTCTTTTAATTTGTCTGACACAGGAGACAGTTTACAAAACATATGAGGTTTCCACACTACAGTCAAATGAAAAAATAAGAAGTATTAGCATAGCCAAAGATATTTTTTAAAAGGCAAGTGTTTGCGAAAAGCCTCAGGGAATCTGAGTATAGCAGACTGTGAGTTCCTTTGGAAAATGAACGTGTCCCGTTCAGCCCTGTATCTTCAGTATTCAGTATGGTGCCTGTCACAAAGAATATGCTTAAATGTTCATGAAGTTAAATGCAGCTGCTACCTGGGAGGACATAAAAAGACACATCCTGTTTCTACAAATGTTAAGGCCTATAAAGCTAAATAAGACCCTATGTCTAACCTGACAGACTAACTGGAAAAATGCACAGAACTAAATTTATATCTTTATTAGGAAACAAACAGAGTGGAGACAATGGTTTATTTAAGTCAGAGATTGCTGGGTGCTTGGCATTTAAAATGTGAACGTAGTTGCTAATTCCCTGGCCTTCTGGATAGATTCATTTTGTAATTATCTTCACTAGGCCCACCTGTATGCAAAGTTTGCAGATCACTGGTAGGTACTATGGTTTCCCTGGAGACAGGGAATCCTTAATCCACCTTTTCAACACTCGGGAGAGTTCAAAAGACTCACAGTACAAAGAGACAGAGTCGTTGTTGGGAGCATCAGAAGTAACACTGGGAAAAGTAACTCATTTACAGAAAAGAACTAAGACTTAGGGTTCACACCCATCATGTACACTGAGGTAGGGAATGCCCTGACCATATGCATATCTAGAGTCTTGACTGTTACAGAAGAGGCAATAGACTGTTCTATGCTGTATATAGCATTGTATAGTGTATACACTGGGCTCCCCAGCCTCTTTCAAATCACAGCAGGTACTCAGAAAGCGCTGTGATTTTACGGCACGATGGGAAATGTGTGAGGCTGGCAGAGGCTGCTGACCATAGGGTCCAGCTTCTCCAAGGACTGAAACCATCAGTAGCCTATCTGCAGCCTGTCTCCAACCCAGCAGTGCGTCCTAGCACGTGGATTGGGAAGCTTTAGTGAACTATTGAGGACAAGAGTTCTGGAAAGGTCTCAGTTCAAATGCTGTTCCCTTCTACTACTAGCTATGCGACTGCTGGCAAGTTACTTCATTTCTAGGTGCTTTAGTTTCCTCTACTGTAGAGGAGATAAGTAGCCATCTCATAGGGCTGTTGAGAGAATTGTGGAATTAGGAATGTAAAGTGCTTAGTACAGTACTTTGCACATAATGAGCATTCAGTAATAAGTGACATTATTTACATAAAACAATGGCATCATCATCACCATCATCACCACCTATCACTAGAGGTCACTTCTTATCTTCTTGGTAATCTCTAATTGAGAATGAACTAGATAAAGAAAAAATACCAGGTTGACTGAGACTGAAGAAATGTCAGTAAGGTGCCTGCATACTAATGAATTTTTTATTTGTTCATTTTTAAAACTGTGGTACAACATACAGAACATAAACTTACCATTTTAACCATTTTTAAGTGTACACTTCAGTGGCATTAAGTACACTCACACTGTTGGGCAAACATCACCACCATCCATCACCAGGACTTTTCTCATCTTCCCAAATGGAAACTCTACCTATTAAACAGCAACTCCCCACTCCCTGTCTTCCCATCCCCTGGTAACCTCTATTCTGCTTTCTATCTCTGTGAAACTGACTACTCTGGGTGCCTCATATAAGTGGAATCACACAGTATTTGTCCTTTCAATTGTGTTTTGACATTCCCTTCACCCTCACCTATCTGAATACGAGGGTTTCAGGTCCAGAAGTCACTCCCCAAAGCCTCTTTTGGTACATTCTAGGCTACGTCATGTCAAGAATTTGGACCATCTCATGGGAGGAAAAGTTACCAACGAGGTTTCAAGCTGCAAACCAGAACCCTGTTCAGTGTGAAGTATGACTGAATCCTTGTGTTAACGGTTCAGTCAGGCCAAATAGTTCTGAATCATCCGAACTGGGGATGCCCAGGGGTTTCTAGCTTGGGATGGATTCCAGGTGAAGGTGGTGAGAGCCTCCACCACTCATTTGTTTTATGTAAATGTTCACTGTTGATTCTTCACCTGGATATCCAGTGGCTCATCAAACTCAACACATCCCAAACTGGGGTCAACATTTTCAAATATGCACCTCCTAACATAACGCCTGCTTCAAATGATGGCACGATCGGCTAGCGAGATGCCTGTTGAAGAAGTCTGGGAAACATCCTACTTCTTCTTAGTCTTTAACTGGGATCAATCACTAAGTTTTGCCAGTTTTACTTCCAAAATATTTCTTGAAATTGTTTTTTTCCCTTCATCTCTATTATGACTGCTCTAGTTCAGGTCTGGTCATCTTTTGCCTAAACTATCTTTTTAGGTTTCCTGGTTCACATTTCAAATCATTTTCTACATAATATCAGAATAATCTCTTTTTTTAAAAAGCAAATATATGCCCCTTCTCTACTGAGCATTCTTCAGTAACTTCTTGCTATCCTCAGGGTAAATTCCATATCCTTTAGACTGGTATACAATTCTGAGTTCTAGGCTCTGACAGACTCGCTAGCTCAATCTCTGACACTTTGCAGGATCTATTATGTTGATACATTAGAAAAATTCTAAACTATTACAGTTCCTCACATACTCTGTCTTCCCGCAGCGCCTGTGTTTATGCTAGCCTCTGTCGGAAACGCTCCTACAGCCCTCCTGTCCTATCGGGTTGGGTGCCCACTCTGCACTCCCACAACATCTGGTGTACGCCTAGCATTGCATTTTACATGTTTCACTGTTGTTTTTATATGTTTATCTTCCTCGCTAGACTGAGCCATTCCAAAACATGTAGCATTCATCCTGGTATCCCTAGAATCTTGAAAGTGCCTGAACCAAAGCAGCTGTTTAACACATGGTGAATAAAGGACTAAAGCAACAAATAAATGAGTATAACTATGGCATAGGTCAGGTCCGGAGGCCACTGGAAGGAAGGAAGGAAGGAAGGAAGGAAGGAAGGAAGGAAGGAAGGAAGGAAGGAAGGAAATACACATTGGAAAGGAAGAAGTAAAACTGTCCTTATTTGAAGATGACATGTATAGCAAACATAAAATTCTAAGACATCTACTAAAGGTCAACATACAAAAGTCAATTGTATTTCTATATATTAACAATGAACAATTAGACTATGAAAATTAAAAAAAAAACTCCATTCACAATAGCTTAAAATAGACTTAGGAATTACTTTAACAAAAGATGTACAAGACCTGTATACTGGAAACTATAAAACACTGCTAACAGAAATTAAAGAAGATATAAATACATGGAAACATATACCATATTCATGAATCAGAAGATTTGGTATTTCTAAGATGGCAACTCTCCCCAAATTGAGCTATATATTCAGTGTAAACCCATTCATTCTTTTTGTGAAGAAACTGACAAGTTAATTCTAAAATGTATAGGAAAAGGCAAAAATTCTAAATAGCCTAAACAATTTGAAAAAGGAAATACAAGGTTAAAGAACTTATCCTACCTGATTTCAAGGCTTACTATAAAATGAAAGTATAGATAAATAGACCAATGGAACAGACTAGAGATTACAGAAATAGATCTACACTTATTTGGTCAATTGACTTTTGTCAGAAGTGCTAAGGTAATTTAGTGAGGAAAGGACAGTCTTTTCAACAAATAGTGCTGGAACAAATGGTTATTAGTTTACAAACAAACAAACAAACAAACAAAAAGAACCATGCCCCTTACCTCACACTATACACAAAAATTAACTTGAAATGGATCACAGACCTACATTTAAGAGCTAAAACTATAATCTTTTTAGAACAGAACAATGCAGAAATTCTTGTTGAACTAGATTTGGCAAGAATTTCTTAAGCAGGACACTAATAGCATGGCCCTTAAAATCAAAAAGTAATAAAATGGACTTAATCAAAATTTGATTTTTTTGCTCTTTGAAAGACATAGTTAAGAAAATGAAAAGGCAAGCCACAGATTGGGGAAAAAAATTGCAGAAGATATAGCTGAAAAAGGGCCTGTATCCAGAATATATAAAGAACTCGTAACTCAAAAAAAAAGGAGATAACAACCCAATTAAAAACAGAAAAAAGGTTTGAACAGACACTTCACAAAATAACTTACTTGGCAAATAAGCACATGAAAAGATGCTCAACATCACTAGTCATTGTAATTAAAACCATGAGACACCACTACACACCCTATGGCAACTGAATTTAGAAAGACTGATAATAGTGAATGTTGGAGAGGATGTGGAAGAATTGAAGTCCCCTATACTGTTAGTGAGAATGTAACAACTTACAGCCTTCTGGAAACCAGTATGGTAGTATGCTACTGAGTTAAACATGTATTCACCATATGATACAGTATCCCCATTCCTAGGTTTTTACCTAAGAGAAATAAAAACATGTCCATATAAAGACTTGTGAAAGAAATAAAATATAAAAGACTATATTCTTTATGATTCCATTTTCATGAAATTCTGTAACAGAATAAACTATAGTAATAGAAAATATGGTCAGTGGTTACCTGGAGCTGGAGGTCAAGGGAGGGGATTAACTGCAAAACCACAAGAGAAACTTTTTAGGGTGATGAAAATGTCCCATGTCTTGATTGTGGTGCTGGTTCTATGACTATACGTGGTTGCCAACAGTGGTAGAAACTGTGGCAAGCTGCATGCTCCTTTACATGATTTAGATTTTTTTTTATATAGAGTACAATCCAAACATTTCTGTGGGCTGGATCTATCCTGATAGCCTATGAATCCTTTCTAAAAATACTTTTTATTATAAAAAATTACAAACACAAAAGTAAAGAGAAAAATATAATGAACCCCCATGTACCCATCACCCACATTACAGTTTTGTCTACCTTCTTTCCTTTTTTTTTTTTTCTGGAATATTTTGAAGCAAATGTGAAATATTATTTCACTTGTAATTAAACATGCAATTCCAACACATAAGAAATTTTTTTAAATTATTTTTAATTATTTTTTTTTTATTTTGGGGGGGTACACCAAGTTCAATCATCTGTTTTTTTTTTAATTTTATTTATTTATTAATTATTTTTTGGGGGGTACACCAAGTTCAATCATCTGTTTTTATACACATATCCCTGTATTCCCTCCCTCCTTTGACTCCCCCCCCACCCTCCCTCGAGTCCCCCCCACCCTCCCTGTCCCAGTCCTCTAAGGCATCTTCCATCCTCGAGTTGAACTCCCTTTGTTATCCAACAACTTCCCACTGGCTATCTATTTTACAGTTGCAACACATAAGAATTTTTAAAAAAGATATACCCCAAATAACATTATTACATCGAATTCTTTAATATTATCTAATACCCACTCTATGTTCAGATTAACTGTTTGCCTCACACATTTTTTTTTTTTTTAACAGTTGGGTTTGTTCAAAGCAGGATCCAAATAAGTCAAGACCCATAAATCTTGAAAATCTTTCTTTAGAAAAGAAATGTGGAGGCAGCTTGCCACAGTTCCTGCCACTCCCATTTGTCTTAGAACCTGAGCTACTCCCACATCTTTGTTGCCTCTTTGGCTGTAGGTTTGCATGGACTTTGTATAATGAACCATTATAACTGACCACATTCACTATGTCTAAACAGGTTAAGTCTAATTCTTTTTTCTTTGTTTTGTTTTGTTTTTTTTTTTTGATGTTGTTCTTGCTTTTTCCCCCCCAATCTTCATTAAAAAAAATCAACTATAGTTGATTTACAATATTGTTTTAGTTTCAGGTGTACAGCAAAATGATTCAGATATATAGATATGCACATTTACACATGTGTGTATATATATTCTTTTTTACATTCTTTTCCATTATAGGTTATTACAAGATATTGAATATAGTTCCCTGTGGTATACAGTAAAAATCCTTGTTCATCTATTTTATATATAATGGTGTGTATCTGTTAATTCCATACTCAATTTATCCTTCCCCTCCTTTCCCCTTTGGTAACCATAAGTTTGTTTTCTACGCCTGTGAGTCTGTTTATGTTTGTAAATAACTTCATTTATATTACTTTTTAGATTCCACATATAAGTTATATAATATTTGTCTTTGTCTGACTTACTTTACTCAGTATGATAATCTCTAGGTCCATTTATGTTGCTGCAAATGGCAATATTTCATTCTTTTTTATGGCTAATATTCCATTGTATATATATATACCATATCTTTTTTTATTTTAAGCTCTTTATTGGAATATAATAGCTTTACACTGTTGTGCCAGTTTTTGCTGTACAACAAAGTGAATCAGCTGTATTTATACATATATCCCCATATCCCCTCCCTCCCGTGACTCCCACCCACCCTCCCTATCCCAGCCCTCTAAGTCCTAACCCATCCTTGAGTTGATCTCCCTTTGTTATGCAGCAGCTTCCCACTAGCTATCTATTTTACATTTGGTAGTGTATATATGTCAATGCTACTCTCTGACTTTGTCCCAGCTTCCCCTTCACCCCTCACCCCGTGTCCTCAAGTCCGTTCTCTACATCTGCCTCTTTATTCTTGCCCTGTCACAGGGCTCATCAGTACCATTTTTTTAGATTCCACACATATGAGTTAGCATACGGTATTTGTTTTTCTCTTTCGGGCTTACTTTGCTCTGTATGATAGACTCTAGGTCCATCCACCTCACTACAAATATCTCAATTTCATTCCTTTTTATGGCTGAGTAATATTCTATTGTATATATGTGCCACATCTTCTTTATCCATGCATCTGCTGATGGACACTTAACGTTGCTTCCACGTCTCAGCTACTGTAAAAAGCACTGTTATGAACATTGTGGTGCGTGTATCTTTTGGAATTAGAGTTTTCATCTTTTCCAGACATATGCCCAGATATATTTAAATGACTAGCAGAATTAGTCTGCCCAGGAGTGGGATTGCTGGATCATGTGGTAACTCTATCATTAGTTTTTTAAGGAAGCTCCATACTGTTTTCCATAGTGGCTGCCGGAGCTGGTAATTCCTTAATTAAGCCACTTATTTTTCTCTTTCTACGGCCACAGAGTGAAACCCTACTTGAGCCAATATATTTGTGCCACTGGACAGGGGATCACAGCTGGACAAACTGTCACCACCACCGAGGAGCAACACCAGCTTCATGCCTCACTGCCTTCGGATCAGAATGTCTTTGGTGAGATGTCCACTCACATTCCTGGGAGATGAGACAGTATATGCGTATCTCCCAGTGCATGGATGGTCACTGGCCCTCTACTTTTGTTCCTGGGACTTACAGTTCTCTGTGAAACTCCAAAGGCTTTTGACATTCATCAAATACGTGGGGCTACTGCCAACCAATGACCTGAAGCATTATAGTAATGCAGTTTATTAGCTCACGGGCTCTGGTATCAGTTCCTGGATTCAAGTCCTAACTCTGTCACAGTGAATACATTTACTCTTTCTGTGCCACAGTTTTGGCGTTTGTAAAATGTAATTATCCTCAGAAGGAATGCTGTGAGGAAGAATAACGACATATACACACCAAGCCCTGAGCACGGTATACACTTAATATCTGTTAACTATTGTTACTATAACTATTATCTTCAATAATAGCAAAAGTTTTACAACCAAAATGATGCCCATGTTTCAGTAATACTTTAAAATTAATTCAAAGAAAAGGTTAAACTTAATGAGGTTGATATTATAAAAGTTACTCTTTGTAAACAGCTTCCATTCTTTCATTTAGTGAGGTGCCTTCTTGGGTTACAATTTGTTAATTTCAAAGCAGCTGCATAGGTTTTTAAGTCAAAATCACTGAGTTTTCATGACCTTTCTTTAATCAGATAAACTTTAATCCAATAATTACAGTTGAAAAGAATAATACAACACATATAAGAGGGTATTTGGTATTGTGCATCTGATTTACAACCTCTTTCCTTACAAGCAGTCCTTTAAAGTCACTGAAAAGGTCTAACAAGGCATTAGTATGAAGAGAATGTTCCCAATGAAAATTAATGAAATGAATTCTCAAACCAGTGTCAGAAATTACAAAAAAAAGACTTTCTGGAAGTAGACTCTAGACATGAAACAGAAGTTTCAATTTGAATCAAAATAGTGACAGTGGTTGCTAAAGGACTGAAGCTATTTGAGCTGTAAACCTTGAAGAGGGTGTGTTTGTGTGTGTAATCAAAAGACAAAAACCACTTTGCCCAGAAGAGCTAACCACTTACAAGGAAGTCCAGGATAAAAATTAACCCAAAATGTTTAAAGTAGCTAAAAGACCCATAGTTCTCTTAATCAAAGCAAAAAGGCATTTTGCATAGAAAGTAGATTTTCTTTTATCTTTTTCCATATTTTTAAATCATTTTAAACAGTACAGAGAACTGATTGATTTCACTTTTTGTTCATAATCAATTTTAGTTCCTGTTGCTTTGATAGCTATTATTACTACTAAAATGATAAACTTAAATCACAAAGCTTTACATATGCCTGATCTGAGGTAAACATATTAATTCTAAAACAATATCACGCTTTTTATAAATCTGGTTTGAAATTAATTCTAGTGCATATCATTGTGTTTCTTAATTTTAATCATTTTGTTAATTCTGATTTATTCTTCAAATCTATTTATTTATATAAAAATGTGATCTGTATCCAAAAAGTAAGCAGGTTTGGGAAACTGCACAGTGTTGGTTTTAATGAATTTGTTGCTGCTGAATATTCTACGAGACATTGTTTCTGTGGCAAAGAGATGAGTTCACACCACTTTGCTCAGGAGCTGAGCGGCTGTCACTTTGACAGCTTTGCCTTGAGTGGTGAAAGGACAGTGATACTTCAATGCAAATAATTTCCTCGGTTACAGAAGCAATCATGCAGCCTGACACAATCAGAGCTTGGAAGGGGCATTTGCAACAATAAACAGAAGCCTCTGATTTTTACTTAAAATTTCAAAAGCTGTCCTGATTTCTAGTTTATTGGCCTTGATTACAGGCCTGTGAGGAAAGAATTATTTAAATGACTCGCAGAATTAGTCTGCAGTTGTCAATTTCCTCTAGCTTAAAAAACAAAACAAAACAAAAAAAGTCTCACCAGAAACTGAGCTCTCTGTAAAGCAAAATAACCGTTTTCTGGACTCATGTAAGCTTAAACCTAATGAATGAACGAATGACTGGAACGAGAGACAGATAAAGACAAATACCAAAAGAAGTAGATCAAGAAATACGTGTGAACTTTAATTACTGAAAATAAAGAAACAAGATCAGAGTGAGAAACTCATCATCTGCTAGAACAAATAAACCCTGCCACTTCCCTCTGCCTCCACTAGAAAAACTATGAAATGGAGTAGCAGAGCAATCAAAGTCCTACTAAGACCTACCTGAACAAAATACAAAGAAAATTATTTCTTCCTTTACTTTCTTTTGAAAATAAAAGGTTGTTTACAACAATAACAGAAAAAGCTGTATCGTTGTATTTACATTACGACGTATATGGATATAATATATGTGACAGTAATAGCACAAACAAGGGGGAGGGAGAGCAGCAAAGTCGCTTTATTTTACTCGAATTAAGTCACTGTGAACCGGAAGTAGACGGTGTTTAGCTGAAGATGCGTACTGCCGTCTCTAGAATAAACTACTAAGAAAATAACCAAAAAAAAAGGTGGCTAAAATGTCAACAAAGAAATTAAGATGGTGCACTAAAACATGTGTTCGGCACAAAATGAGGCAGGAAAAGAGGAACAAAAAAGGAATGAGACAAACGGCAAACAATATCAAAAGGGCAGACCCCAATCCAACCATAACAGCAGAGTTTGTTTACATGGGTACAAAAGCGAAACCCAACCATATGCTGTCTACAAGAGACACATTTTTAAAGGCATTAAAAACAAGGTTGAAAGCAGTGGACTGGAAGAGGTATACTAAGCAACCAATAAACAAAATAGAGCTGGGATGGGTTATTAACATGAGATGAAACAAACTTTAAGACAAGAAATATCACTAGAGACAAAAAGGAACATTCCATAATGATAAAAGGGTCAACATGTCAGAAGATACAACAGTTATAAATGTACATGCACCTCAGAACAAAAGTGACAGAACTGAAAGGAGAAATAATCCTTCCTGCACTTGTTAGTAGCAGCTACATTCCTCAACCAAAGGCTTTCCCCAGTTCCTGTCAGGAAACCTTTTCCTAAGCCATAGCTATAGCCCTTTCCAGCTTCTGGTAACCACACTCTCCTCTTGCCCATGCAGTCCTAGGGAAGGTAATGAATCCCTCCAGCTGCTAACCATTCCTTTTGGTTTTCTTTAACTCTGTCCACACCTTTGAACACAGCGCCTCCACTGAATTCTCCCATTACCTGTGTGATGCACCATCTGTTTTCTGATGGAAACTTGACCTATATCTAAACTCTTCTTGATTTGAAAGAGACCAGCAGTTTCTTACAAAATAGCCATTCTCTCTTTCTCACTCAAGTTAAAAGAACTCTGATTTTTATTTTTATTTATTTTTTTAAGATCTTTATTGGAGTATAATTGTTTTACACTGTTGTGCCAGTTTCTGCTGTACAAGAAAGCAAATCAGCTATATTTATACATATATCCCCATATCCCCTCCTTTTTGAGCCTCCCTCTCACCCTCCCTACCCCACCCCTCTAGGTCTTCACCAATCATCAAGTTGATCTCCCTGTAAGAACTCTGATTTTTAGCTGGGCATCTGCTGCTCCAGAAAGAGAACTACATTTCCCAGTCTGCCCTAGCACACATGCTGAACCATGCTGAACTAAGTTCTAGAACAATGACATGTAACTGGAAGTGGTGCATGAGACTTCTTCAAAGTCTGAGAAGGTTTGTACCTTTCTTCTTCCATCTTTTTTTTATTCTGTTACTTGCATTATGGATGTGATGGCTGGAGCTCCAACAGCTTTTCTGGACTATAAGCAAGAAAGCCACACCCCAGGGATGGGTATAAAGCTTGAAGGAATCTGTGTCCCATGTGACCTTTGGATCTGTCATTCCAGCCCTGTGAGGTACTATCTCTCTGGCCCTGACTCTCTTTCTAAGCTCTCCCTTGTATGACTCTCTCCTTCCTCACTGTGCTCCAGCCACACTGGCTCATACAGAGCTCTTTGCTGCCTTTTGTAGCTCTCTGCACAAGCTGACTTATTCCCTCCCCTGAAACCTCTTTCCTGAATCTGAGTGGACGCTCATTGAGGTCTCAGCTGAAACGTCACCTCCTATGAGAAGGCTCTCCTGATCATCCTGACAACAGCTCCCCTCTTAGCCTCTTTCAAAGCCCTCTGTTTTGTTCCATTATGTTATCTGTCACCATTTGTAACTTACATATTTGTTAGTTTACTTCTTTATTGTCTCTCTCATTAGACTCCACTAGGGAGGGTGTTTCTCTTTCTAATTCTCTCTTATATATATAAACGTATGAAGTTTTCTCCATCACACATCACTTTGTGCCTTGCATACAGTAAGCAAGCTCAAAAGTATTTGTTTTTAAAAAATGCGTATCAGTGTGTACTACACCTTTATGTAATCTCTTTTCTCACTAACTAGACCAGGGGTTGGCAAACTTCTATTGCAAAGAGTCAAAGAGTAAATATTTTAGGCTTTACCATTTTTGTTGCATATTCTTCTTCTCCACACCCCCCCCCCCCACCCCAACCCTTGAAAAACATAAAAACCATTCTTAGCTCAAGGGCCATATAAAAATAGAGTGAGGGTGGAGTTTGGCCCATAGGCTGTAGCCAGCCAACCCTTGTGTGAGACTCTAAGTGTCTTAAGGTCAAGCCTGAGTTCTTTACTTATCGCCCCTGGGACCTAGCCCAATTCGGAGCACACAGCAGGCTCTCAATAAACTCAGAACTCAGTTGAATTGGGTTAAGTTAATTGGGTTAGGAGTAGAGAGGAAATGAAACGGAACACCTAAAACAGTCAAATTTGGTCTAATAGGTATTTCGCCAGGGAGATAAGGCCTATGGTCCAGGCTGGATGACTCAAAGGGTCATTTACCAAGGAGTTACAGCTTCCTTGGTAAATGGGAAAAGACAGCTTCTCAAACAGTCACAATCTCCACACCCTCCCCTTCCAAGCAGCAACCCTATGACCTTAGGCAGCTGCACTCCTTACAGTGCAGTGGACAGGGGCCCATGAAAAAATGCCAGGTTTCCCCGTGGTTGCTTTTGCTGTGTGTTACTGCGCCTTGCTATCTGGTTCTCCTGTTACCCAGCATTCTGAAAAGCTGCAGGCTTAAAGATAGCATCTACCTCCAGAGGTAAAAACAGCTGGGCAAAGAGAGAAGTACCTATATAACCACTACAGATAATTCTTAGATGATGGCCAGAAAACCTTTCTGAAAACAGTTTCTGAATGAAAGCACGTCCCTGATCCTGCTGTGGCTCCAAATCTTGCAATATATTGATATGGATGAAGGAAGGAAAGAAAGAAGGAATAAATGGATGAAAATACTCATGGCCACAATCACGGCCACAGCTCCCACTCCTGGAACTGCCAGAATGCCAGGAAGTTGCAGTGTCTCTTGAGAGATCCCAGAATATGTACAATGTTTTCCCCTAGGGCATTCTTGCTTCCGCACACTCTGGCAAAGTCTGAGGTCAGAGCCATCGGCCTCAGGAGAGGAGTGCCTCTTTCCTCTTGCATCCAAAATGCTCAGAATTTCGCCAGCACCTACCCTCTTGACAGTCCTCTTCCTAGGCCTGGGCAGAACAGAGGGTGGGGGAGGGCAGAGATGTTATTTGGTGTCCTGCCAGGTCTTCAATCTTTATGGAGCAGTGAGCCAGCCACAGAAGACTGGCTCCATCTCTAGGCACTTCCTTTTTCCTTTTTCATGTTCTTGAGACCTCAGAATAATTCACTGCAATGTTTTATCATTAAGTCTCTGCCACCCCATACTAGACTCCCATCTTCATGGCAACAAAAAAGGGAACAAGTGGTCCTTGGGGGTCCCAAGCAAGCAGATGCTTCCAAGGGAAGGTAAGTTTCAGATGCTTAATCGTATGACTGAATAAAATGTATTACCTAACCAAGCTTCACTCTTCACTCAATCTAAAAGTCCTATATTTTAGATATAAGAAAGAAGCAAAAGGGTGGAAATAATTTATTTAAAGACAGGCTGTGAGTTAATGATGGAGCAGGAAACAGCGTCAAAGTCCCTTGATTCTTAGACAAGGTCTTATCTGCCAAAGAGCTGAGAGAGTGGGCTGGGACGCTAAGAGCAGGGAGCAAATGGCCTGGGGAGCAAAGGAGTAAAAGCCTGAGGAAACACTTTGGAAAAAGTAAATTAAACAAATCTCGAGGTCCCTGTACCTGTTCTAATGAGTGCCTGCGGGTTCTATGTTTCTGAAGAAGGTAATTAAAACTCGGTAATCAAAACTAAGTAAAAATATGACTCTGGGACTTATTTGCATGCCTGACATAGGAAGGTAGAGACGGAGAGAAGAACTACTGGATACACGGTACCATGTAGAAAATCTTCTTTGGGGAATAGACCTTCCAAAGGAACAAGAATTGCTGTAACACTGAACACAATGAGAAGGGGACTGGCAGGAACTGAAAGGTAGATGCTCTTTTATTCTTGCCAGGCACCACCCGAACAGGCATCCTTGAGTTGCATGTGGAAACACAGGTGAGAAAGATCAGTGCCAAGGATATCTTTTTTTCCCTTATATCTGATATGATCTCACATCAGTTTTTTTGAAAGTGGAATCATGGTTAGGAGACCACAGTAAGTTTCAGGAAAAACTGTTGCGATTTCATGCCACTTTGGGATGAAGAAATTGGTGGAAGCAGTCGCCTACTTTACTGTTTGTAATTGTCCTTCTGTGTGTCCTTTCTTCTGTGTCCTTCTCTCACAGCTCCTCTGGGAGGCCTCTGACCAGAGCCACCGCCATTCATGGCAGGGTACAGGCCCCTCTTGCTGAGCTGGGCTAGAGGAAACAGGCCAGACCGATGCCCCAGGCAGCTGTCCAGGATCAGGAGACACAAACCAAGCGTACAATCAGGATCTGGGGTCAGGTTACCGGGCTAGAGACAGAATCACTGGGATCGAGATGGTGGGGCAAAGTGCACATGGCAAATAGGAAGTGAGATCTCAGAAAGGAATTAACACGCAGAACGGAAAACCAGAGCTGTGATGGAGTCAGAATTAAAAGTGAGAGCTGGAAGCAGCAGCACGCAGCCCAGCTCAGTGGGGCCACAGAAGATGGTGAGTGAAGACAAGAGTGCCAGGAGGCCTCGACGGCGGGACGTCCTCTTCCACCTGGCCCTGTGCTGTGGATTAAGTTCCATCTGCTGATGCCTCCACAGGACTTCACAACCCGGGTGACATAAGAGGAAACTAAAGCAGAGAGAGGCTTGTCCTAGTGATTTGAACAAAGTCACATAATTAGTGGAAGGCACACCCAAGATGAAAATCTTCACCTCTCCAACTCTCTGCTTATCTGTGCACATAATTAATACAGAGCAACATGCTTGCGTTTTTCAGATGCACTGGAAAAGATGGTCCCAGTGCAAGACTAGTTATCAAGCAGGAGCTCCATATGAAGCCCTGCATGACAAGGTGGTTATCACTGGGAAACACCTTAAATGACAGGGAGAACCAACTTCTTAGAAGTACTTATGGCCAACTCTTAATTATCTCGATGTGGATTATACCGTGGTAAGGTTTTCATTACAGCTTTCTTCCCTCTACCACTATGGACATTTTTTGGGTTTCTTCCCTTAGTATCTGTTGGTGTGACGTCAGGTGAGACAAATTAAGAACTATTTTAGCCTACGCAAGTAATAACCAAGAAAGTAAAACTGCTGGGGAAGAAAAGTCCCCCCAAGTCATTATCTTTACACCATCTGACAGCGTAGCTGAACAGGGTCGAAGCTGTGCTTTCTGAAATAGTTTATTAAAGTCTAGGGTAGTTCTGGACTTCCCTGGTGGTGCAGTGGTTAAGAATCCGCCTGCCAATGCAGGGGACGTGGGTTTCTGCCCTGGGCCAGGAAGATCCCACATGCTGCGGAGCAACAAAGCCCATGCACCACAACTACTAATTCTGTGCTCTAGAGCCCGCAACCACGACGACTGAGCCCGTGTGCCACAACTACTGGAGCCCATGCGCCTACAGCCCGTGCCCTGCAACAAAGAGTAGCCCCTGCTCACAGCAACTAGAGAAAGCCCGCACAGCAACGAAGACCCAACGCAGCCAATACACAAATAAATAAATAAATAAATAAATTTACTAAAAAAAAAAAGTCTAGGGTAGTTCCATATACTGAGTGAAGTCAACCCGAACCCACTGGTTTTCTGAAACTTCTGTGCCTTTGGCTTGAAGTCTGGGTATTTGCATATTAAATTACTAAATAATAAAGCTCGTAGTTGACCTGCAACTTAAACCTGGCACCATGGGTCACTGGTTCTTATAGAACAAAGAAATATACAGAAGAGACTCTAAATGATCCATTAACCGAAAGCTGGAGCAATGCTTATTTCCTGACTGATTAATATAATACAACAGGCATTTAAATGTGCCCACTGTGTGGAAAACACTGAGAAGTCATGTTGGGAATTCATTAAAACACAGTCCCACCTTTAAGATATATAATATATATTACCAAAGTTATAGATTTTTTCACTTAAGAATGATAACCAAATGATCAAAGCAGTATGTTTTGAGTAATCTTCAAGTTTTGAAGCCTGAATCTGAAAGATACTTTGAAAACAGAAATCCCTCTAAGGTAGGGTTTCTTAAATTCAGCACTACTGACATTGTAGACTCAATAACGTTCTGTTTTAGGGACCTGTCCTATGCACTGTAGGATGTTTAGCAGCATCTCTGACCTCTATCCACTAAGGCCAGTAACAACAACTGCCACCCCTGGTCCCCCACCCATCGTGTCAAACATAACATTCCAGACATTACCAAGCGTCCCCTGAGTGACAAATTATACCTGGTTAAGAACCACTGATCTAGAGATATTTTCTCTTGAAGACCATGCAGTAAATATACTTATGCTAAAGTAAAAGGAATCAAGTCAGGACACTAAAGGTTGTCACATTCATTATTACATGTGGTTTAGTACATTTTTAAATGTATGCTGACATGTTAATAGCAAAAGTATACTCACTGTGTACAAGAAAACAAAAATCTTTCCACATCAGCAACAGAGTGAGTTTTGTAAAGCCTTCTGCATCATATTCCACGACACCCCTAAGTAATAAAAAGATACACACAAACAAACAAAAAAAACCCTCATAAAAACCAGGTATAAAAGAGATGGAACCAAGTAAAGAACATATTCATAAAGTCAGCGTTATTGAATCTGAGATGCATTACCACAGGAAGGATGTGGGATGTGGAATGAAAGCATCTAGGTTTAAGCTACAGCTTTGCCATTTACTACCTGGTATAACCTCAGGCAAATCACTTAACCTTTGGAGCCTAAGTTTCCTCATCTGTAAAACAAATATAATCATATGTGTAAACTTCATCATGGAGTTGTGAAAAACAAGTAAGGTAAACCATGAAATGTTATGCAAATGTTAGTTACCAGTGCTGAGCAAAAGACCACATGAAGAAGTCAGGGCAGCAATGACCCTACGTCTGCACAGTGACTGTCAAGTCTGCCCTTCACTTAGGCACTAACCAGAAACCAGCAATGACAGCATTACTAACTTCAGGATTATACACTACTTTCTTCCAAAGTATTGGGAATTCTTCCTCTTGTGCTCCCCTATCCTCCCCACTGGGCTCAAGACAAAGTAGCAATGTGGGCTGGGTGGACACTGGGTTCAGATGGGAGATCCACGTCTCCTGTGTCAAAGGAGAACAGCCGCTGACCACAGAAGGGCCTGGAGAGAATTCTGACACATTCACCTCCCCCATTTCCCTCAAGAGCTCAGTGCTTGGCGGGGGGTGGGGCTACCATAATGTGTCAATACTAACCACACAGCAAGGACAAGGATAATGTTCTCTCTCGTCCACCCAAGGAGGCCCCTGCCATCCTTAGAGATGCCTTCACCCTGGCTGAGTCAGGCCAGTCAGACCATTCATACTGATGGCCTCCAGGTTTAAGTAGGAAGGAACAGTTGAACCCCTTGGGAAGGTAAAGGAACTAAGGCACTGAAGGCTTAGTAATTTGCTCAAAGACTGCTGATACATCACTAAGATCTGCTGACTTAAGTCAACAACTCTATTCACCGGTTTGTATTTCTTTTAAGGATATGTAATTTATTCAATATTATGTTATAACATTGATATCTAAACTTTTTGGGTCCTGCATCCCATAAGCAAAAATAAGCACAGAGTCCTTTTCATTATGCATACAGTACAGTATATGGTAGTACTTGTATACGACTCTGCAGCTGTATACAAGTACTATTATATGTATAAAAACACAAAAATGTACATAAACCGAATGAGATTTAAAAGCAAGTGTAAGTTCAATGTTTACCCTTTTCGTGAATACCAATGGAGTGAGGTGGGACACACACCCCTGAGTTACACCCTGCTTTGGAGGTCACTGTGTGAATGTCTTCATTTTCAATTATACATACGGAAGAGAATCTTACTCAAAAATGGGAAGATTGATGGTGTCATTTATTAACCACTGTTTGTATAAGCACTTTCTCAAAATGCTCATAAATACAGCTGAAAAAAATGTTAAGTATTAGAGACTCATGTGGAGAGATAGTCACACTGTTTAGATATGGATACTTCTGTTTTGGAGACATGACAAATTCCACTGTTGTTTCCAGGAGTCAGAAGTTTTGCTTATAATCATGCCACATTTGTAAAACTATATCCCCACTTTATTCTTGATTTCATCTTCTCTTTGTTATTCCTTTTGTCCCAATTTCTTCATCTACTTATTACAAATTTTAATACGTACACACACACACACACACACACCCCTTCTCTGGAACAAGGTGGGAGATACCTAGACCACGAAACCCCTAGTGCTTAGTTCCCCCAGAGAGGTAGGCTGTGCCACCTTTTAAAGAAGACTGTGAGGAAAATGCCCTCCCCCTGCCACCCCCAGCGAAGCCCCGGGTGGAAGGTTGATAAGGGCTCCACCGTCACTGAGGACACAGCTGCGGAGCGGCCAGCCACGGGCCGCGAGAAGGAAAGGGCCAGAGCACAGGGAGGGAGGCGGGAGGAGACGCCCTCCCTGAAACTGCAGCCACACACGTCCCTCCTCCCCTGCGGGGCCTTCTCCCAACTCCTAATCCCAGGCGGGAGTCACGCGCTGGTGTCAGTGCCAGATTGCCTTCCCGAATCCCTGTGGCCCTGTGGGGAGTGGGAGTCCTGTCAGGAGACCTGCGCCCTGAGGAACAGGGCTCCCGGCTGGGCTTTCTCTCTGAGGTGTGGTCCGCCCGGCTGGCTGAACGGGTCAAGGTTGCGGGGCTTCCTTCAGGAGAAGGTGCCGGGCACGCCCGCCAGGCTCACCTCATGACTACTGTGCGATGACGGAGGTGAAAGTGCCGTGCAGACTGCAAAGAGCCCGAGGAGGAGCAGGCGTTAGGACCACCGCTACTGTGGTGTTTGGGGCTCGTCGTGCTGCTGCTCCAGGGAAGGTATTTGCTCCTCCTATTTGGTAAAGAACGCTACAAAAACGTCTTCCTGGGAGCTTTAGTATAAGCAGCACGCCAAAAAGAATCAAAATGGCATTGAAAAGTATCACGTGGAAGACCTAAGTGCTATTTTCTTAACCAAGCCCTCACATTGGGGTCATCTGGACACGAGGGCGTCCCTGACTCATGGTTTAAACATAGGACTTACGTGCCGAAGTGACTGAGGAAAGCAGCAATATACTCTCTCCTTTTGTGATATCCTTGAATCACATACTGCACCTGGAAGAGGAACCCAACGCTGAGACGTGCAGTAGGAAATCATTAAAGGCTTTATTATGTAAAATTTCAAAGATTCAGAGAAGTAGAAAGAATAGTAAAATGAACACCCGTATTCCCACACCTATATTCAACAACTGTGAATATTTTGTCTAGTTGCTTTTTATCCAGCCATCTACCTACCTATCAACCTGTCAATCAATCTTACTGAAATGTTTCAAAGGAAATTAGAGACATCATGACAGTTTGCCCCTAAACACTTCAGCCTGCATCTCCCAAAAACATCTTCCTACATAACCACAATACTATTCTCATACTCAACAAAACTGAGTAATCATTCTCTGAATTCATTCAGTACCCTGTCCGTTATCAAAACCTCCCAACGGTTCCCAAAACATTTTTGAAAAAAGTGGGGTATAAACAGGGATCAGGTATTTAATCTAGAAAGTCTTTTGCTATAGAATAATAGTACCTCCTGGGGTGTGGGTGTGTATACATAATATTGACTTTTCAAAGAGACTGGGCTAGTCGTCTTATCCTGCATTCTAGTTCTCTGGTTGTTTCCTTCCTTTTTCTCTATCTTCTGTATTTCCTAAAATTGGAAGTTAGCACTACAGGTGTGATTAGATTCAGAGTAAATATTTGGGGCAAGAAAACTTCCTAGGTGATACTGAGTTGGATCGTTGGTTAAGGTGATGCCACCCAGACCACTCTACTGTAAGGGGATGTCTCCCCTCTGCCATAGTGAGTAATCCAGGGGTATGCCCCTTGAAGCATGGGAAGACCGCGTTCCCATCAAACTTTCCCTTAATGGTTTTAGCATCTGTTGAAGACCCTTGTCTGAATCAATTACTTCACTAGGGCTGGAAAAGATGGTGATTTTGTATTCTATCATTCCATCTGCACTTATCAGCTGGAATTCTCTATAAAGAAGAGCTTCCTCTCATCCAATGGGTCTATTCGGTTATCTTGAACTACAACTCCTATTGAAAAGGCATGGTAATGCTCACTTCTTTCTTTTTAAATCTGGAACATTCAGAACAAGGAGTGTTACAACAGGAGATTTTATTTTGCCTTTTTATATTTCCTTGTTATCACCAAATGACAGTTTCTATAAAAGAAATTGTGAACTCATTAAGCTAGGCATCTGAAAGTTAGTCATTTACCCATAAGCTTCTAACACAAAAATACATTCCTTATAAAATGTCTTCATGATGGCTGAAAGAAACAGCAGGAGAAAAAGACCCCCCAAATTGTTTATCTTGGCTGTAGCCACACTGGGTTTCTATGGATAACAAAAGCTCAAGATAAAGTGCTTGAAATAACCTTGACACAATTGGTACTGATAGCCATTTGTACCCTTTAAAAGTAAAACAATTCTATTTATATAATAGGGGTTTTATGTCAATTTATAAAAACAGTGCTTGCTTTGCAGGCTTAATGCAGGATCAGAAATGTTATTTTGGGAAAAGAAAAACAGATGATAAGTTTGCTTAAGTGGCTTTGTTTAAAAAGGGGATGAAAACAGTTCTGTATACTTGATTTTAAAAACAGAAAACCAGTTTAACAGAAACCCACAACAAAAATGGCTACAAAGATAGATTCCAATGTAATTATGGAAATTCATTTGAAGAGATTGTTTCTAAAAGCAGCCCATACTGTCCTCGTTTGTGGCAAGCAGAAGAACACCAATTTTAAAAGACAAGCAAAATTAATGAAAGGGAACCAGATAAGAAAAACTGACTGATTCCTGTATTTCTGGGAAAATGGTATTATAATTTTTTTGAGGAAAATGTATGACTAGAAATTAATCTCAATTGGAGAGCTTTAAAAAGGCTTTTCTTCTTGGTTCTGGAGGACCAAATTTACATTTTTCTCTTTAATACTGGAACACAGATTTGAAGGCACTGCAAAGTCCCACAATGTGAATAAGAATTCTGTCCTCCGATCAGTTTTGTAGGAGGGTAGGGGCTGGGGGAATTTGCTCCAATAAGCAGCAACCACTCCGTTAGAGTTAAATGCCCTGGAGTGTGTGCCAAGCCCACAGACTGCAGAGCTGCCAGATTTTAGTTTCTCTGACATTTAAAAAATAATACTGAAGCCTTTGAAATATTATTATATTTCTAAAATATTTTCTATACGGAGATGAGCTATCTTTTGAATGAAAGAGACAAAAGATTTAATTTCCAAGCCATTGTGAACAAGTCAATATGAGCAAAGGAAATAGGATTTGGGGAATTAAGCAAATAGTTCATGTGGGAGAAGAAAGAGAGTCAGTGTTGTTTGTGGATCAATATCTCTAGTTTTTAGCTAAATAGGCCGGCTGGATATTAACAAGTACATTTTATACTTTGTAGAAATACCTGACAACAACCATTAGTGGAAACTCAGCTACTTGCCAGTGTAAGGGCTGATTAACACAGCTAAGAGAAAGCTTTAGGTAGTCTGATGTGCCTGATTCTAAGACAAGCTGACCTGGAAATCCTGCCCCTAGAAGCAGGACTCCGGCAAACTGCTCCTAGACATGACAGGGAGAATCAAGAACCAACCAGTAAAAAGTGCAGTACAGAACAGCAGAAAGAGATGAAAGCAACTCCACAGAGTTACTGTGATGTTAACTAGTGGTGCGCACACACACACACACACACATACACACACACACACACACACACGCAGCAGATAACTGGGAAATGAAAGAGTTCAAAATTTTTAAGCCATAAGAAGGTATAAGACCTACCAAAAACTTAGGGCGTAAAGAAATTCAAGGAAGAGGAGCTATACATTTAAAAGATGAAGATAAGACTGGGAGAGGAGATCAGAATCCTCAGAAAAGAAAGGAGGGCAAAGAAATCGGGAGAGAAACTGATGAGACGTAATGCAAAGTAGCAAAGGTTGATGTCAGTTGGAGGCTGAAGCTAAGAGGATGGGGTGGAGAGGATGGTGTCTGCACCACGATGCTGGGTAGGTGACACTGGAGGAAGGAGCCTCACAAAGTGGGGGAGGCAGGGTCTTGCCTTTACCTTGTTGGTGAGCAGGTGGCACACTTGAGGAACATAATCAATGAGACATCCTCCTCCTGGAAAAGCTGGGATGTGAAGAGCCGAGGAGCCGCCAAGCGCACTGGAAGGACAAAGTACAATGGACACTTCTCTTAGGGCTCAAGCAGTTTAAGTGTCACCCCAAACAGACTTGGCTTCTCTTGTCCAAGTCTGCCCACCAACTGCCTGAATTAATGATGGTGGGAATAGGGGCTTCACTCTATGACTACATTTCTATAGTTCATCCATTTTGTTACAACAACATGTTCATGTTACACATGACTAACAACGAATGATTAATGACAACTCATGATCCTATCACACAACAGTACAAATTAGCAAAGTCTGATTGGCATGGGTAAATGTCTTACCAACATTAATGGGGTGTACCTGTTATCGAAACACAGACTTTTATACTCTTGATTATGCCCAATTCATAACTGGGCTGAGCAAAGATAAGTCATTCATTAAACTGAACAAGACTGAACTGACACGACGGCGTAATAGTGTACCGACGGGACTAGTTCTGCAGTTCACTGGCTTTGTTGCCTTGGGCAGCCTCCTTGGGCTTTAGTTTCCTCATTCTTAGTGTGAGGCAGGTGGTCTAGGGCAGGAGATGCAAATGCCCGGGGTCTACCCAGCCCTGGCAGGCTCTGTAAATGAGTGGAGAGAATCAGGTGGGGATGTGAAGGACCTGGAGATTTTGTGCACTCCATTCTGGGAAGCGATTTCACTGCTCAGCCCCAGCTGATCTCTGACATGTAGGAACACAAGCCGGATCCTAATTTTTCAAGTGAAGCCAGAAATCCAGATCGTTTAATCTCTCAATTTTTAAATGGTGGCAACTGATTAAACATTTTCTGAAATACTGGTCCTGTGTCTGTGGGCCACATGGGTAGGAAGTGTGCAACTAATCCCAGTAAACACTGATACTCGATTCATCTAAACAAGAAGGTTCAGTCAAAAATCATCAATCCAAGCACTAGACGTGCCACTGATTCAGAAACAGTTTCCAGAACTTTCCTGGAGGTTATCTTTTCAGCTTAAATGAACCAGCAAAGGATTATTAAAAAAATTGTTCAGAACCTTATAGCCTGCATTTTGTATATCATCCTTAATCTTGATTTCATCTTCTTTCCTACTCTCAGTTTCCTTTGGTCCTAATTTGTTTTTCTTACTTGAATTTTATTTTAATGTATATATTTCTGTAAGCCCCGTAAACCCTTTCTGTAAGACAACGGGATATAAAAAGACCCCTAAAACCCTTTAATGCTGTGATTACTCATTATCCAAGCCCCCCACAGTAATGCGGTTGTAAATGGAAGCAAAATGTTTCACAATAACAGTCTCAAAAATCATTCTCAAATAGTTTAGAGCAGATAGACTCAGTGTAGAGTTTGTGGTACAAGGAACAATATATGTAACTACTCAAAGGACTCCTGACCCAGTCTGTCTCCCTATTGACTACAGATTTCTGAAATTAATTTTTCCAGTAAAAATGAATATTATGTTTATTTATTTATGGGAATGAGAAATCCCAAAAAACAAAATTCCAGCTGACGTGAGGAACTCAATATGGAAATATTCGCTGCTGACTTATCCCACTCAGATGATAAGTAAAAAGCACAACTCTGACAACTGAGAAAATTCTGAGACAGCGTTTGACCAAGAATGACAGTAATGAATCGTGTACACCCCGCAACTGCGCGGAATCGGCAAGAACATCATTTCCATTTGCTGCTCTCAGAGTAGACACTGGATGAGATTTAGCCTCAACTCTGAAGAAGGCTAGGAAAACTCCTATGACTTTCTGTGAACTAGAGGAAGGCTTTCTGTCCCCTCTTTTGTATGCGAAAGTACGTGGAGGGAGCACATCTCACTGGAAGAGTCTAATGGTTCCATTAGGATGGAAAATTGATGAAGAAGAAAATTCTACAGTATAAGAAAAGTAAATCCAGCATTTATAGCCTGTGGTTCTTGGTGAAATATCGGCATAAAAGAGAAAACCAAGATTCAGGTTTCTCATAGGTTACTTAGGGGAACAATCCTTAGCACAACCAAATTCAAAAAATAATAATTTGGACAGTTCCCCTGTCCAAAATTGATAGTAATGGGCTTTGACCTGTATAAAATATGACAGGATAAGTTCTTAATCATTCACTAAATTGAATACAAGGAGTGAAAACTGTGTGGGAAATCCTCTCAACCTGAAGCTCTCTCTGAAATACAGCCATTAAACAAAACTTACCTATAATAAAAGAACGAAGCAGAGGTATGGAGACATGTAAAGACCAGAGAGATGGGCCTGGCTGCTCTGTTGCCGGGCCCCTCTCTCTGCACTCTGTTTCTGTGATTGTCAAGAACTAACCCTTGTTGCTAGGTGCTTTCTCATTAACTAGTTTAATCCTCTCCGCGATTCAGTGAGGTGGGAATTATCACTGTGATTTTACAAGTGAAGAAATTGAGGCTCAGAGAGCAGAAGAAATTTCCTTGGGTTCACACACTTAGGAAATGGTAAAGCCAGGATCTGAATTCAGAGAAGCCTGTTGCTGGAGTGCAGGCTGCCGTTACTGCTGAACTGTGTGCCTCCCTGAGAGCAGGAGGGGGGAGGGAATGACGATTTTAATCCTGAAAGGACTACAGGGATGGAAAGACACAGAGGGTGTGGCTACCAGTGAGCAGGGTCAGGATTCCAATGAGGCTGAAGGGCTTCTAGAAGTGCTCAGACCACCACCGAAGCAGGCACTATGCTGTACAGCTCATCTCCTCTTACAACTTTCCACACGGCAGCAGGGCAAGTATTCCTCCCGATTTTGTTCACACCGCAGTACTCTCCCACCCCAACCAACCATCAAACAACCGGACTCAGTGCACCTTGGATGTGAGGGACCAACCACTCTGCCGCGTCCAAATGTGAATGACGCAGCTGCGCAGGGGAGGCCTCAATGTGTGAAGCACTTGAGATACTAGCAAGGATAGTTCTAAATGAGAGTTGATTTTTTAAAGGATACTCACTGCACCTTTTTTTTTTAAACTCAGTAGTTTCTAAGCCTGTGAGGGTTCTGAACCTGACTTTCAGCCGTCACAGGCTGATAAGTGCTGCTGATTCATGTGTAAATATCCGCCTCGTGGGTAGATATTTAACAGGCTTGCTATAGCCTGAGTACTGCCCTGATCGCACTGAACAAACAAAGTCAAGTGCCATGAAGGAAAAGAGCTATGATGTTTTCAAAGGGTGCAAGACAGAGGAGGTAAGGCCTTGTGACCTCGAATCTTTTCATATTCATGAGTCAAGAAATGCTGGGCTGAGCATGTACAACAGAAATCTCACCCTGTGCAGGGATGCCGGGTCTCACTCAGCTATTCTCAGGAAGGCAGGGCTGGCTGGTGAGAAGCAGGGCCTCACTCACCCACTAAGTGTCTGAGCTGGGGCTGGGGAAGCGGTGAGGGGGAGATGAAAGGGACCACTGAGTGTAGACTCATCTGATCTCTGGAGCACTGCAGGGAGAAAGCAGCGCTAAAAGGTGGGGAAACGAAATTGGTGTGGCAGGGTCTCAGGCTGAACTTGAGAGGAAAAAGGGGTGAAAAAGGCTGCTTTGATAAGAAAGCACCGTCAATCTCTTTATGGACTGTAACAAAATGTGAAACAAGCTGATAATTCTTAGAACTGAAACTGAATCTGTGGATAGAAATTAGAAGGACAAGGCCAGAGCCTGAGAAATCTTTCTAACAGTGGAGTTGAACTGACCAAAAGGTAGCCAGAAAAACATTTCCAAGTCTGTCTTGTTGGCTCTAAAAGTCAAATATAAGAACTGTCTATGAACTAATACTATTGTTTCCATGCAAATACAGCTAATTGAGCCCTCGTGGACCTTTCTCTGTCAGCAAATATTCAGAGCATCTCTAATACTGAAGACTTGAACTGGCTACAGCCAACAGCATAAAGGAAATATTTCTGAGCATTTCTGACATGGAAAAATGCAGGCAGTCAGCTTGTCTACAAGCTTGACTTGGGACAATCAGGTTTAACCCATCATGGGATAGCAATTCTCTCCTCCCCATGTGAGGCTTTATCTTACTGGCCAAATAAAATGAAGAAAACATGATTTGGCACTGGAGAAAACCAGAAGGGCCAATGATTTCCAATTATACTTCTTGCTTCTGCCAGGTTTGCTCTCTTGGTCCTACTCAACTTTCCCATGAATGCAGCGAGGATAATACTACCCTTAAAAAGAAGCATGTCTCTCAAGGGTTAAAGTAACAATTACAGTTACACTAATATTAAAATAGCACCACGCACTCCAAAAGAGACATTATTCTAGGATGCCTCTTGTGTGAGTGTTCTATGGACAGGGTTACAGCAAGGCACTGTCAGAGATGCCTGAATCGGCCTTAATGTCCAGTTTTGCCTTTGAACTGGGTTCTGAGGGAGAGGATGTTGACCTGGTTGCCTCCTCCCCGGTATGATTCAGGGGAGCATTGGAGGGTGAAGCATGGAAATGGGGAACTTCAAGGATGATAGATGGACACCAGCTGCCTCTAGCCGCCAAGCTATGAGAAATCATAAAGAAAGGTGAGCCTTCAACGCAATCCAACACACACAAACTGTATGCCTAAATCTGTTTAAGGACTTGAGTTTCCCATTCTGAATATGTGACTAGGGCACCACTGTTAATTCCTTTCAAGGTAGAGAAATGCCAGGGACCTCAAGAATCTAGGGCACTCTATAATGACAGAGTATGTTTCCTGGTGGCCTGCCAGGAAAGCCATTATAATAAAACAAAAGTCACTGTTATTTACTGAGTATTCACTTTTGCCAGGCACTCTACTGGGTATTTCATGATCTCTAAACCTCCCAAGAACCCTGCCAGGTAGATCTAATTAGCCCAACTTACAGATGAGGAAACTGAGGTTCTAAGAGTCTAAGTATCTTGTCCAAGATTACCCAGCAAGTAAGTTGCAGATATGGGCTTGAATCCCATTCTTTCTGGTTCCAAAGCCTGTGTCCTTCTTTAGAAATTCTTTCATGAGAAGGATGGTGTGGAATTTCTAAAATTTTAACCCCTAGCTATATAACTGAAACATTAGTATAAGTGGCTGAAATTATCCTCAAAAACCTTCATTCATGAAATCAATCACCTTTTTTCACTTTTTTCTTAAGATATCATAACTGGGTAGGATTAAAAAAAAAAAATCATACGTAGGTTCTGAAAACCCAAAAGTACATAAATACTACACTAAGGAAAGAGTCTGTTTTTTTTGTTTTTGTTTTTTCCTAACTGGAATTTTTTTTCTAGGAAAGCATTTTCTAGAACTGTTGTTAGCCCCCGTCTCATTTTATAGAGTCAACTCTGAGCCATCTTAAGTCTCTCCACCCCTGGGTTAAACAAAATCAGGGTGTAATTAAAAATGGAAAAAAAAATCTAGTTGAATATAACAGGAGAATAAGATAAAAGATCAGGATGACAAGTTAAGTTTACAAGTAGGAGAACATTCGGGGAGTCACACTGGATGAGAGGTTCACTGAAGCATCGATGTAGGCCTGGCTGTATTACATTTGTGCACCTGATCTAATATTTCCAATATACATACTTCACAGCATAAAATTAGGTCTTATTAGAGCACTGTATTCCATTTCCTGTTTCCCATTTTTAGAGGGACATATGAAAATGGAAATGTTCTGAGACAATGGTAAGTATGATTAAACACTCAGAAAACGCTCCTGTTTGGAGCAAAGTCTAAAGAAGCTGAAACTGCTAAGTTAAAGTGCTTAGAAGGTTATGGAATTATTAAACAGAGTAATTTAAAAACATGAAGGCAGACTATACGGATGATCTGGATCAGGTATTCTTTGCTTAGTCACAGCATAGAGTTTAAAAGGCAATGTGAGGGATTCAGTTGGTAAAATGAATTCTCCACAGAAAGGAGGAGTGAATAATAGCTCCATTCATGAAGTGCTATGCATTAGGCACTATACTAAGTGCTTTTCCTGTATGATATCCTCTCTTTTTCACATCAATCTATGAGACAGGTGTTATCCCATTTTACAGATGAGAAGGCTGGAGCTTAGGGAAGCTACCTAATCACCTCTGAAGTCACAAAGGTGGTAAAATGGCAGAGAGGCATCTAAATCCAGGTCTCTCTGACCTAAATCTACCCCACTCTCAGGTCTTCAATGATCACTTTTGTGACTTCTGAATCCTTATCTGCACACCTGACATCTGGTTTCACATGTGTCAGACCCATCAGGCTCCTTCTGGCCTGAGTGTTTCAGGCAGATGCCTGGGCTGACTGAGTCCCTGAGGCCATTTCCAGGAATTTTTATTAAACTTATTTAGATACCTGAACTGAAGTAGTTAGGGATGTTTTCATTCTAGGCAAATGAACCCCTGGAAATTCTGAGGGCCAGAGGACTTGACGGACACTTTCCAGGAGACAGGAGGTGAAATGCAAGGAAGGAAACTTTACACTTGAAGAAATACAAAAGATGAGAATACCGTAATTGCAAACAGAGTCAGTCTAATGACATGAACACTAACCAAGTTTTTGTTCAGAAATGTGTTTAAGTTTGTTAACATCCCAGAAAAGCCTTTAAGGGACAGTCTTAACAGATGTCCACCATCAGGATTTTGTTAGTACGTGGAAAAGCATTTAAAGTAAGCCCCAAAAAACAACAGTGAACTTAGCAGATGTTCTATTAAGATTTGGTTTGAACTACTTATAATGATGCCCGGCCACTCAAGACATGAATAGGCGAAGGGAGAGAAAAGCTTTTTTCTTCTTGTTATATCTTCATCCCTGGCTTCTTACCTGCAGTATGATCCTATCACAATTTCTTTAAGAAGAGAAACTATTTTCAAATACTAGTCATTAGGAATGAGTGAATTTGGACCTCCCTGGTGGTGCAGTAGTTAAGAATCTGCCTGCTAATGCAGGGGACACGGGTTCGATCCCTGGTCCGGGAAGATCCCACATGATGTGCAGCAACTAAGCCCCTGTGCGCCACAACTACTGAGCCTGGGCTCTAGAGCCCGCGAGCCACAACTACTGAAGCCCAAGCGCCTAGAGTCCGTGCTCCACAGCAAGAAAAGCCACCACAATGAGAAGCCTGTGCACCACAATGAAGAGAGTAGCCCCTGCTTGCCACAACTAGAGAAAGCCTATGCGCAGCAACGAAGACCCAACGCAGCCAATAAATAAATTAATTTAAAAAAAAGGAATGAGTGAATTTATTGTGAGTTTGTTATAAATTTACACCCTTAAGACTCCAATGAATGGCTTTACTGCTCTGCTACTACACAGGTAGAGGTTATTTTCCCTATGGATTACTACATGTATATATCAAATCATTACACTGTACACTATAAATATCTTACATTTTAATTTGTCAGTTATGCTTCAATAAAGCTGGAAAAAATCAATGCATACAATAGTTACCCTAGACTAAACCCACAAGCATTTTTATAACACCCTCCTCCTCACTGCACACAGGTTTTAATGATGGTCAAAAGAAGATGCAGAGAAAAAAACTCCCTCTGCCTGACCAGGGTAGAGCAGTATAGCCACCTGATTCCTGTTTGCCAGCATTTACTAAAGGCTCAGGCCTATGAACAGCATGGGGCAACTTCATGCACACATCACTTGTCTCTGTGCTCAAAGAGCTATAGGTTGGAGCCTGACGTGCACACACAAAGAAATGAAAAGATACCAGAAGATGCGGTTAGTCAGGCTACTGGTACACAGCACTTTACAATTTGTTTCTAAAGTGCCCCTCATTTGGTGGATTTTTACAACAGTCTTACACAGTAGGTAGCAAGTGTTAACATATTCACTGTAGAGATGAGAAGACGGAGGCTTGAGATGGATGACTTGTCCAAGGTTTAAGGCCAGCAACAAAGTGGGATTGGAATCTTTCCTCTGTAGTGTTTTCATGACTGCATAAGAATAACCTTGGGAGCCCGAAAGAAACTCAGATCCCCAAGCCCCACCCCAGAGACGCTAAGTTCAGCGGGTCTGATGTGGGACCTAGCTCCCTAGTGGATGTAGGAGCAGGGGGTCCTCACACCCTGCTCTGCACCTCACCCTGAGGACGCACAACAGGGACTGGGGATGGGGAGGCATGTGATAAAGGCAAATCTGTCTCCCATCCCCGAGGCATTAGGTCACTGACTATTTGAAAGGCACTGTGGACCACAGGGCATGAAGAAAGCAGAGATACACTCAAGGAGCCCAAGGCTTAGTAGGGGAGATGAGACATTTATGGAAACAACTAGAAAAAAAGGTGATTACTGCTAAGTGTGTACATGGGCAAAATGAAGTCTAGTCACATGCAGGTAACCAGAAGGCAAGGCAAAGGAACAGTCAAACCAAGGCTGGGGCTGGAAGGAAGGAGGACACAGGTACTACCCCACAAGGTAAGGCACGTGATCAAAGGCTAGGAACTCTGTGGACAGCAGACCATGAGTCCTGGACTACACTAAGCAGCTTTTTGCCCCAATGAGATATTTCATACTTCAGGCTGCCCGGGATATCTACTGGTAAAAGGGTACCTGCCTGGAGGGGGAATAAGAAGCTATGGTGGGCCACCCCGATGCATGCCAACGGTGAACTGGGCAGGAAAGAAAATTCAAGGTTAAAAAAGAAGTTCTGTGTAGTCAGAGAGTGAGAGATGTCCTGGAGAGAAGGAAAAGTCTGGGGTTTGAGCCTGAATCTCAGCCAGTGTCACTGCTTCACATACCTCTTTTATACCCACAAGTTCTAAACTTATACTCTCTCTCAGACCTTTCCTGAACTCAGGGCTCATAGAGCCAACAGGCTACTCAATGCCTCCACTTGGATGTGTAAAATGTACCTCAGATTTAACCTGCTAACCAGCAGACTCTGCCTGCAAAACCTACCGCCCCTGCTCTCATCCCAGGTCAGCCCACAGCAGCACCAACCAACTGGTTCCTTAGACCCAATACAATCTAGCACAGCTTCTCCTCTGGATGCTTGCCTCCACGGAGAAGCTGGGGTTGCTTCCTCTCAGCCCACTGGCTCCGTTCTGCTGTTCCCTTTGCCTGCAACTCTCTTCCCAGCCACCTGCAGGGCTTCCTCACCTGCTTCAGGTCTTACTCAAATCCCACCTTTTCAGTAAGGCTTCTTTAACAACCTATTTAAAATAACCCACCTCCTTTTCCAGTAACCCCTCTTCTTCGTTTTACTTTTTTTTAAGGCCTATATCTCCATAAAACATTCTACATATTGTATTTGTTTGTTGTCTCCCCTCATCACCCTTCACTAGTAAACTCCTCCAGAATGGGGATCTTTGGTCTGTTTACTGCTAAAACACCAGAAATAAGAATAAGGCCAAGTTCATCGTCGGCAACGCAATAAATATCCGTGGTATTAAAGTTGAAAGAATAAATAAGGAAAGATATGAGAGTTAAATTTCCAAAATGGACTTGAGAAGTCAGTACATGTACATATCTTTTTCTGAAATAGTCATTGTGGAAAAGGTTTTAAGGGTCTAGGACAGAGGTTGGCAACCTTTTCCAATAATGGGCCAGGTAGTAAATATTGTTGGCTTTGCAGCCCTGAGGTTTCTGTCGGATCCACTCACCTCTGATGCTGTAGCAGGAAGGCAGCCATGTACATTATGCAAATGAGTGTGGACGGCTGTGTTCCCATAAAATTTTATGCACAGACGTGGAAATGTGAATTTCACGTAATTTTTACAAGTCCAAAATATTATTCTTTAAAATATTATTCTTTATTATTTTTAAGCCATTTAAAAAATGGAAAAATCATTCTGAGCTCCCAGGCCATACAAAACAGGCTGCAGGCCAGACCCAGCCAGTGGGCTATAGTTTGCTGACTCTTGATCTAGGATTAAAGTATCGCTTGACAGTTCTACAGATGCTGAAGGTAGGAAAAATATCCAGGAAGAAATACAGGCCAAAAGACCTAGATTAGATGAGCCAAAATGAAAAGCAGGCCCTTGGGTCAAACCTGTTAGAAACTACATTCGATCAGCAGGTAAACCACAAGCATTAGCCCTTTTCAGGCAAGGGTGAGGTGAGCATTAGGCAACTCGTGGACTGTGGGAGTTCTCATAATGACATTGGATTAGAACTGCGGAAAGAGAGCTATTTATATGATTTCGAATGACGCTTGAGGCACATTCTGGTGCTTTTACTTCTATGCTAGGTGAAAAAGCTGCCTACAAAAGCCTTCCTCCCACCCAAAATACTAGCTGTTCGCTGGTGACTGATCCTCAGAAATATTAAGATGAATCATATATGCTCTTTTCACAGTGCAAAATGAGATAGTTTTAAAACTCAGAAAATAACACTTTGGGTAGTCACAAACCACACAACAGAAAAGCTGCCCAGCCTGAAAATTGTAAATAAATAAAACCCTGTTCCTGCATGGAAACCTTTCTCCTCATTTAGATTCCAATGCTGCCCTAGGATTTGCCTCCAAGGCTGGCTGGTGTTAAAACGTGTTGGTTCCCATAATCTGCTGATGGGAGGCAGCTCGTGTTCCCCACCCCTCTTCCCCGGGGCCCTCCCAGGTTAACCCTGTTGTTCTCCGTAACAGACTTTCTCAAGGTGCTCTTCTCACCTGCAGGCAGCTCACAGCCGCCCTGTCTACTGTGCTCGGCCCAGGTTGGCCTGAAAGGCGCCAGCTGACAGCGGCTCAGACTTCACCTGGGCACAGGGAAAGGACTCCTGTGTTTCTTTCTGCTTCCTGCTTGGAGAGACAGGTATTTTTGTCTTTGATCCCTAAGCTCTGTTTTCTTTCTCCTGTTACTAAACAGTTCACTCCCTATCTCCCCCTGCCACCCACCCCACCCCTGCTCGCCCTTTTTTGCAACTTCATCATTTTTCCCACATTGCACCGTTTGGCACGGGAGAAGGAAGGAACCACATCAAATAAAGGAATGCAACCACAAAAGCTGCCTTGAGAAGCAAGGCCCCAGATTCATTTTTTTTTTTTTTTTGGCCAATGTACCGTTTTTGGATTTGTTCTCCCATAATCAAATCCTCCCCTATCGTGTTAACAATGTGGTGGTGTGTCAGTGCACTGGAATTCTGCTTCAATCAGCGACCCAGAGCTTAATAGGAAAATGAAGCAACAAAATGTTGGTCTTACTGTTAACCTTAGGCTAGGCCTGTACTTAGGATGGGGATGTTGGCTTCTTGATGGTATGCAAGCCAAATCTTCAAAGTTTTGTGAGAGCTTGGGGTTGTCAGCAGAGGCCTAAAGCATTATTCAGGCATGCTTCTGCCACTGTGAGAGGGGCAATCGCTCCAAGTACCAGTGACTGGAGCACAGAGCACCCCAAATTTTAGCAAGCCAGAGGAAGTTCAGACTGAATTCGCATGCAGACACTGAAAAGACATACTCAGCCTCCAGGCAACAGCAATTCTCGGGTCTGACTCTCATGATATCCATACTTATCACAAAAGGCCTTGTGTAAAGTTAAAGTGGTCTTTTTAAAAAAATTAAAAACATGTGCCCAACATCCAAACCATTTAGAGACACCGATAAGGTACCAGAAGCCACTATTCCCACGAATCCTCAGGAGATACGTGTTATCATTAATGTTTACCAACAGCTGGCCAACCGTCATCGTAAATGAAAACACCAGTTAGAGGCTGAACACTTGATGTAGTGATTTATCTTTTGTGACTAACCTGGTAAACTCAACTGTTCAGGGCATGAGGGAAGTATTTTCGTTGCTGTTTTGGTTTGGTTCACATGGAGTCGTCACAGGCGATTCTGCTTTATGATGGAAGTCAGCCTGTTCTGCACATCATCTCTTGCATATATAAGCAGATACGAGCGGTCCACAGACAAGCCACTAGGCAGTGACTGTCCAATACCCTCCAGAGATTCTCTTGGGGAGAGGAGAAGAAATCTCTCTCCTCCCATCCCTGTTCTAGGGTAGCATATTAAATTTTACGATGGAAAAATGTGTGATTAAAAAAAAAAATTATTTGGCCGGTTGTAATGTGAACTAATAGGATAGGTTTTCAACCGCCCCGCACCAGCATAAGAATCACCATGTCAAACACACAGAAGGAGGAGTCTTTTATCCTTAGGAGTTAAAGACCTTCTCAGCTAACAGGCGAAATTGCTGGTCTTCCAATTTTGGCAACATTCAGTCTGGCCCCGGCTCCAGCTTTAAGAGCCAAATCATCCATGTCATTCCAGCTGCCCGCTGATCTTCCTGCCCCTCTTCCAGCCCTGCCTTCCTCCCCCCACCCCCCCGCCCGGCTGCCCAAGAGGACAGAGAATATGACCAATGCAAGGCAGTGAAGGGAAGTGGGGACTGCGGGCAGACGCGTGCTCAGAAGCCCTGCCTCTGCTCCACATTCTGCTGCTGCAGCTGAGGTGCCTGGCACCGGTGCCACCTACTGCCCCCGGATATGCCCACAAACGTGAATACAGGATGTCATCGTCCTGCCAAAACGGGGCATGGATGCTGGAAGGGGGTGCTGCTCCCCTCCGCAGAATCCCTACCCCTCTAGGCTGCGTGCTCCAAAACCCACCCAGAAAGTGAGAGGACCCATTTTCTGGAGACACTGGAGAGAGGGAATTGAGGAAAAAGATGATGAAAAAGGACATCTGGGAATGTGAAGAGGTGAGGGATTGAGGAGGCTATAGGCATATTCACAATTCTAACAAAAACAACATGTATTGAGTAGATTCCTGTCATTTAAAAAACCTTTTATCATACTAAATAAATTGGTTACTTACTAATGAAGGAAGTAGGAGTTCAGTTCTGTTAACACCCATCTGTGCAAAACGGGAGCTTGTTTCCGAATATCATAACTTATTTACCTGTGTCTTTTACTTTAAAAATACTTCCATCGGTTTAAATACTATTTTTATCCAATTCTCTAAAATAGATGATTCAAAACAGCCACGACGGTAAACACAGACAAAGTCCCAGACAAAGACTGCAGGGCAGGCCTAAAGCGAAGCAGCAGGAGGCCCCGGAGAGCATACTGGTCCAGGCGGCTCTGGGGAATCTGGGTTTGTGGGGAACGCGATAACCCCAGAAGGCAGGTGTGTTTGCTTTCTTTAACCCAGTGGCATAAGATGCAACAGAAGAAGAAAGGCTGAGTCAGGAAGGAAACAAGTTCTGGTAAATGTAGACAAGGACGATGCCAATCTAATTGGCTGAATAAAATTGAGGCTGACCTAATAACTTCTTTGCAACCCACTTTCTTAGCTGCTTTAGAATTTTGATTACTACTATTTTCTTAAGCTTTGAAAACCAAAACACTCAAAACTTACTAACAGAGCAATATTAATAGCATAGAGGGAACTGTCAACATGACATTTAAAAAGCTGTATGGCTGAACCATAGCTATTGAACCCTGACCCTGCAGTAGTGAGCGTATCAATATTGCATCAGTGGCATCAATTTCACCCAGATTCACACAGAAGAACATGCCCAGTGGACCTCTTGATGTAAGGATTCAGTTTAGGACACTCTCTCAGGAGTCATGAGTACGCTCCAAAAATAACAATCCCATAGAAGTCTACGTGGATATTTATAGTCTTCAAGGAGAAAAGCAGGGAGGCATCCACAACTTTGAGGCCACCTGGCGAACCCTGAGCATCAAAATATGCAGGGCTCAGTGGTCCATCACAGAGCTCCTAGCCCCTCAGGATGGGGCCGCGCTCACATCAGCACCTCTTTTTCCCAGTCGGACCGAGACTGCTTCTCAATACAGGTCGTGGCAAACTCAGGACAACGGGCTCTTCTGAGTACTTTTTCATTTTACTAGGTAGTAATGTGGGATCAGGGTCTCTTCAGAGCCAGGAGAGCCCTTACACTCGCTCACATCACATCCTCAAATTATTAAGCTGCAGCCATGCTCGTTGCCTGAGCAGCAAACACACCAACTGTCCCTCAGACTCAACATACGCATCGGGCATATTCTGAGACGGCAGCCTCCTCAGAAGGGGGAGGACTGAAGCCAATTCCTAGAAAATAAATGACAGGTTCATATGAGTAGGACCAAATAACAAATATAAACAATACATTTCAAACAACTGACGTAGTATCTGTCAATTGCAGAGTTGAATACACTACAGTGAAATCTTCCGGCACGGTACCATGCAGCCACGAGAAAAAATGACAGTGATCTATGGGTCCTGAGTTAGAAAACTGGCCATGATGTATTGTTAAAGGAGGAAAAAGCAAGTTGCAGACCAGTATGTGATATATCATACTATTTCTGTGACTAAACTAAAGCAACAACTACAAAAACCCAAAATGAGCTAGCAGGGATGACACTGTGAAAACATGAAATCTACCTACTTTGCATTTCCCAGTAAATCATATTTCCCTTCTTTTCACTGAGGTGAAGACTTGAGGCTCATTGATTGTCCTAAGGAAGAGGGTGGTACCACCCAGGTCAGAGGAGACCCCAGCACAGGGAAGACTGGCTATAGCACATCCCCCAGATGGGAATGGAAAGAAACAGAGGCAGAAAGGGGAGAGAATCAGAGAAAAGAGGACCTGCATGGGTGTCTTAGAGACCTTCCTTGGGCCTCGGTGTGTGTGTGGGGGGTGGGGGTGGGGGGATGGCGACGGACAGACAGACTGACTGACGGGAAAAAGAAATAAGTGGAAGAAGTAGGTGTGTGTGTGTGTGTGTGTGTGTGTGTGTATCTGGGAGGCAGTGGTGGTGAGAGGACAGAAGTTCTAGATCACCTGAGTTTCCTCCACGTGGAGAGAGGTTTTTATTCCACTTCCCACTTGGGGCTGAGGAGACCATACTGCAGAGTAACCTTCAGACTAAGGGGAGCTGCCACAGGACACAACTATGACATTTTTACCCTGTATACCTTGTTCTTTGGTGCTGCTGGAAAGTTACAATTGCCATGTATTACCTGTGTGGGGTGGGGGAGACCAGGGTGTAAAAAGAAGTGAATGTAAAGAACAGACGGTACTGAACGTGGCAGGCGAGTGTGGAAAGAGAAGGGCACGGAGCCAATGAGCGAAGCACCTGAGTGGCGTGCAGAGTAGTACACAGTTTGGTTCTGGGGTTGGAAACCTAAAATTCCCCAGGACTTTGGGACTCCATATTATTGGTCTGATTCCTACCATTATTTGGAAGAACAGTCATAACAGCTAACACATATTGAACACGTTCTGTGAGCCAGGCATTGTATTGAGAACTCTCATTTGTTATGTTTATTTAATCCTCACAAAAGCCCTGTAAGGTTGATATATCTTAGATAAACAGTAAGGCTTGGCAGGTTAAGTAACGGACTCAATTAACTCATCTGGTAAATCATGGACTCTGGATGGAGCCAGCCCATTTAATTCCTCAAGCCACACATTTCATCACTGCCTGACACTCTGCCTCCCACCACAGACCATCTGGCGGTGGGGCCTCAGCAATCACTTAGCTTTTCTGTTGTCCAATTTCCTTATATGCACAATGAGAATGGGGCCAACTAACTCTGAAATCTCTTTTGGTTCCATCATTCTACTCTGGTCTAATGCAGTGGTGTAGACAGACAGGTAGATATTTGGATTCAGAAAGCTGGGAGTATCTCTTATTAAAAAAAGCTTTATGAGAAATCCTATAACACCTGAAAGAGCCAATCTTAATGTACAAACTTCTCTGGCACAAAATGAAGAAATAGTGACTCGTTGTTGAAAGCACATTACTCAGAAGCAGAAGGTCTAGATGCTGCAAAGAGGGCAGGTACTAAACCCAGGAAACAGGAACACTGAGCCATGACTGTCCAACATGATTCTGCTTACCAGCCGGGGTCCACTGAAGTCCCTGCTGCCAGTAGCATTAAGGTTTTATTTTGCAACAGGGACATTTGTACATGAAGCCCTACATGCTCGCTTGGCTCCTCAATGGTTTGTCCAATCTTTCCAGCACTGTTGTTGACGCCCCGTTACTACTACATATTCTCCTCAGCTCCCACTCTTGACTACAAGCCTATTCCTTTAAACTAAACATAAAGCAATCTCTCACTGAACAGTTTCTTCGCTTGTAATCCTCTGCCTGATGTTTCATGCTAGCAGTAAGCTCTGAGCACAAGCCTTGAACAAGAATAAGCATTTGTGGTGGGCAGAATAATGGCTCCCCAAATATGTCCAAGCCCTCATGGCCAGAAACCAAGAACATGTTACCTTATGTGGCAAGAAACCTTGCAATGTGATAAAAGTTAAGGATCTTGATACAATTATCCTGGGTTATCTGAGTGGGCCCAATCTGTTCATGAGTCCTTAAAAGCGGAAGAGGCAATAGAAGAGTAGGTAAGCAAGATGTGACAAGAAGAAGAGACAGAAAAGATTTGAGCGTGAGAGGGACTGGATCTGCTGTTTTTTAAGATGGAAGAAGAGGCCCATGAGCCAATGAATGCAGGCAGCCCCTAAAAGCTGGGAAAGGCCCTCAGGTGACCTCCACTAAAGACATGGATGTTAGTTCTATGACTGCAAGGCACTGGATTCTTCTGACATCCCAAGTGAGCAAGGGAACTGATTCTCCACTAGAGCCTCCAATAGGGAATACGGCCTGCTAACACCTTGATTTTAGCCCAGTGAGAATTGTACTGGACTTGTGACTTATAGAATTGTAAGATAATAAATTTGTGTTGTTTTAAGCTGCTAAAGTTGTGGCAATTTGTTATAGCAGCCATAGAAATCTATACAGCACTCAAAATACAACTGTTTTTTAAAGCAAATACGAGATGAATTTATCTTTCTTTATGCAACAAGATAAATAATGATAGCAGTGGTGTATATTCTATTGAATAAACCAGAATCATTAAGTCCTTTATTGATAGATAAATGGATAAATAAATGAGGAAAGTTCTTCCTTACAGTAGAAAGCCAACTAATAAATGTAGAAGGAAAGATGAAGCCAGAAAACCATCAGTGGATATTAAAACGAGCGGATTAAAATCTGATGAGGATACTTACATAGTCTCAACACTTGTGTCCATAAATTTCTTATTAATCACAGAGAGAAAACCAGTAACATTACAGTAAAGAAACCTTGTGGACATCGCCTTAACCAGGCGATCAAAGCTAACATCGCCCATCCTGGGACAAACTGTCCTCATGTGCATCTCGGTATGATGTACTCAGGACACACATCGTGTCTGCAGCACTGCTGCCAAATTTCATAATCTGAATCTGATCACGAGGAAGTATGAAATGAACCCAAATTGAGGAACAAAATAACTGGCCTGCACTCTTCAAAACTGTCAAGGTCAAGAAAGATAAAGACAGACTGAGAAACCATTCCAGACTAAAGAAAAATAAAGAGACACGACAACGAAAGGCAACATGGGATCCTGGACTGGATCCTGGACCAGGGTGAAAAATAGCTAAAAGGGATATTATGGGAACAACTGACAAAATTAGAATATGGACTGTGGATTAGATAATAGCACTGTGTCAGTGATACGCTTTCTGACTTGATAACTGCACTGTGGCTGTGTAAGAAAAGGCCCATGTTCTTAGGAAAGACAATCTGAAGCATTTAGGGTAAAGTCCATGTCCCCAACTTACTCTCAAATGGCTGAGTTAAAAAATAATCATAATATATAAATACACAGAATAATAAGGCAAATGGGACAACATATAAACAACTGGTGAAACTGGGTAAAAGATAGAAGGCAGTTCCTCATTCCAGTAACTTTTCCTTTTAAATATCAACATAAAAAACCCTATTCCAAAACCATATAAATTATGCTTTCAATTCTTACGTTTATATTAGATCTACTGTTATATGACACAGAAAGAGAATTTTAGGGAAAGGAATTATAAGCTCAATGAACTTATTTTTCTCTAATGTAATACAATACATAACTGGCTAGGTGATTTTTCAATTGATGTTACTATGCTATTTAATACCTTGACTATAATAGGCAAGCAATACATATCTGTGGGCTAAAGTATTTTTTAGTAGGAAAGTCAGTACCCCATAAAAAACACGGAGCTATATACATGATATGAAATAAAAACTTTTTAAAAACTAACTTAAAGTGTGAATGAGCCAGAAAAATGACGAGATTAAGAGTCCTTGCTCTGCAATTGATGGGCTCAGGGAGGATCTGAAATCCAATATGTGCTTAGTACCTTGACCTTAGGGCAAATTGTTTAGAACTTCCGTAAGCCTTGGTTTTGCTCATCTGTAAAATGGGGATAATGATAAAGCTCACAGGGTTACTGTGAAAGTGAATTAAAGAATCCTGTGCCTCAGACATAGTTTTAAATGTTATTTATTATCATTGAGTTGTAATACTTCTGTACTTGTTTAATTGTTTCTTTTATAGGAAAGAGAATCAACATTCAAACCAAACTAAAAAATAAATTCATTTAGTGGGTATCCACTGCCAAATGTTTGAAAAATTATGTTTTTAATGAACTTCAAAAACCAACTTATCCTGGAGGAAAAGAGCAGTTAAAGGTTCTTTTTGAGCTTTCTAGGTCACTAGTCTCACTGGCCCCTCCTTCTCCCCTCTCCCCTGAGACTCTACAACTTTAGACATGTTTCCTCAAATAGAGAACTGCTTAAGCATGTTAGGCTTTCTGCTTTTTCTACTGTAGGCCCACTGTTTATTTTCTTAAATCTGGAATGAGTCTCTGTATCTCTCAGGTCAAACTTGAACTACTTCCTTAATGTTCTGAATTTCACTGATCCAGCTTCCCTCAGGTTCACTCTTCAAGTGGTCCCTCTACTGCAGTTCATCTGGACACTCAAAAATGCTCTCATTGAACAAATGATTTTTCACCTCCACATAACACTTATTCACAGAGATCATTCCTCACACATAAAATGCTCTCTGGCCATTATTTCTGCCCAATCATACCCACCACCTTTTCCAAAACGCTTAAATAAGTGCCAATCCATGGAGCCTTTCTTGACCATCATGAAATTCAATCACTCCCCTCTTCATTCATTCACTCAGTCATTCATTCATTCAACAAATATTAATAGACATGGCAGGCAACAAGACAAGTACTGTTCTTTCTCTTACAGAGCTTACATTTTAATAAGACGAACAATATTGATAATAAATGATAATAAAATAATTGAAGAGAACAGAAGCACTAAGAAGGAAATAAAATACCATAATGTTAAAGAGCTTGATGATTTATGTGGGAGGCAACTTCAGCGCAATCAAGGCAAGCCTTTCTGAGGAAATAAATTGAAAATGACATCCAAATGGTAAAGTGGAGCCAAGCAAACATCTGGGGGAAGAGAGTCTCTCTGGCAGAGGGAAGAGTAAGTGCAAAAGCTCAAATGGTAGGTAGTGAACCTGGAGTGCTAGAAGCACAGAAAGAGGTCAACGAATGAGGCCAAAGTGGAGGGCACAGGGGAGTGTGGGTGAAGGTCAAATATGCTGGCAGAGGCCAGATTTTGAAGGTGATAGTAAGGTATTTGGATTTTATTCTGTGTCCATGAGAGGGTTTTATATTGTTTCGTTCTTCTTATGGTCGATATTTCATGGGCTTATAAAAGCTCTCCACATAACAGGTGCTTAATACATGCTTGTTAGGGGCATAAATTAGAAAAACAGCTAGAAGGGAAATGGAGCCAATACTCTAAGATCATGGATGATGGGTTCTGTCACCAGCTTGTACCTGGGCTCCATCAACCTTGACCTCAGGTCAATAAGTCTGTTATATTGCATGAAAACAGAGTTGTCATGGCAACTCTAATTAGATGGGTTTCTTTTCAAGGAAGATGAACCAAGTACTACACTTACAGGCTGGTTTGGTTCTCTAAAACACCTGAAAGAATTGTAATCCTCTGCAAGCTGGAACATTTAGTACAGGGAGGGTCTAATTAACCAACCAAGTGGGTTCCTAAAGTTGGCTTGTTTGTGAGGAGTTTGGGGAACACATTTTCCTTTAGAAAGAGGTTATAAAGGAGGTTAGCCCCAGGCCAATCCACTAAAGCTTTTCAAAATGCACAAAGTGGCAGAAATACTGTAAATTTGCATGGCGAAATTAATAGAAGTGAATTCTTTTGAAATGTAGCAATTAAACAAAAATTAAGTTGGAGCTTTTAATTTTTCTTCATACTGTCATCTGAAGAAAAGAAGGTTTAATTAGAAGAAAATGAGCAGAGAAGTGGAAAATTTGGTAGAGATTCTATTAAGGAATTCTGGGCACCATCAAGGCTTTCAGACATCAGTGTCACTAACTGTTTACTACTATTACGTTGGGATGCAGGTGTCTCTAGATAGCCGAGTCATGATCACGGTCGTTCGTGGCTCAGAAATAAAAGAGTAAACCATGAGGAGTGGCTGTCCTGAGGTTGCTGAGCCATCTCGAGGTTTTCTAAGGAAACGGGAGAGATTAAAGAGAAAGATAGCCTAAAATACAATTATGGGAATGATGAAAAACTGAAAAAGTAAAATGAAGAAAAAAGGGAAAGAGGAAATTCCAATGAGAATAGGCAAGAGTGGAGAGGTAGAAACTGGCTCACCGAGGAAGCTTGATTGTTACTGAAAAATAGGGAAAGGAGGAGGAAGGAGAAAAGAAGAAAAAGAGGACAGGTGCAAAAGGAAGGAGTGGCAGGGTAAGGACCAAATACTGACTGGTCTTGGATGGATGGAAGAGAAGAAAGTTTTCATTCTTTTATTCAAATATATGCAATATTTGAAAATTAAATGGTACATTCTTCTAAGACTGAATCTGCACTTAATATAATTCTTTCACATATTAAAGAGTTTAATAAATTATTGTTAAATATACAAACACTGTAACAACAATATAACAACAACAGATAGCACTTATTAAATGTCTATTATCTGTTAAGCATTATACATATTATCTCATTTAATCCTCACAACAACATGAGATAGTTATTAGCTCCATTTACAGATGAGGAAACTGAGGCTTAGACAAGTTAAGTAGTCTGCTTAAGGTCACACAAGCTGTTAAATGATGAAGTCCACATTAGAACAAAATCTGATTCCAAAGTGCAGGATCTTAACTTCTCTGTTTTATACCTGCCTCAATAAATTTTACAACAATGCTAAGAAAGGAAAGAACCTCAAAGACCAGACCTTCAATAAGTATCTAACCAATCCTTCTTAACATTCATAGATGTAGAATTAACAATAACATGAATTCATATGCCAAACTGCTTTCTCTAGAATCTTCCTCTTCTTTATACTAATGTATTTTGCCACTGGCAATATGAGACTTGCAGTGAGTGCTTGGGGAAGGCAGCAGTTACAGGATAGACTGCATTTGCCAAATCATATAAGCGTATCAACAGATGCAGAAAAAATCTGAAAAGATCCAACAGCCATTCATGATAAAAACTCTCAGCAAATTAGGAATAAAGGAGAACTTCCTCAATTTGATCAAGAATCTTTATAAAAATCCTACAGCAAACATCATATTTAATGGTAAAAGACTGAAGGCTTCCCCACTTAGGATCAGGAACAAGGCAAGAATGTCTGCTCTCACCACTACTATTCAACAGTACTAGAAGTCCTAGCCAATGCAATAAGGCAAGAAAATAAAATAAAAGGCATACAGACAAGAAAGGAAAATTAAAACTGTCCTTATTTGCAGATGACATGACCGCCTGTGTAGAAAATTCCAAGGAATCTACTAAAAGCTTATAGAACTAACACACAAAATCAGCAAGGTTGTAGAATATAAGATTACCACACAAAAATTAATCTTATTACTATATATACTAGCCATGAACATATGGAAACCAAAATTAAAAGCATAGTACTATTTATAATTGTGCTCCAAAAATAAATAGATAGATAAATAAATAAATAAATCTGTAAGTATAATGCAAATATAAAATAGCACAAAGGAGTTCTGTGGTAATGTAACAGCTCTGGATCATGATTGTGTTGATGGTTACATGAAACTATACATCAGATAAAACTGCACAGAGCTACACACACATGTGCATACATACACACAAATGAATGCACATTTAAATAGTGATGAAGAGAAGATAGATGAAGTATGACAAAATGTTGTTAAAAATGGTGGATGACTATCAGGAATCTGTTATACTACGTTCTCTGGGTTTCTGTATGCTTGAAAACTTTGTCAGAAAAAATATTTTTAAGTTGCAACCTAACTCAACATAAAGAAAACAATTAATCTGTTTCCAAAACTATTCTCTTTTTTGGTGACTAACAGGAAATTCAGACAACATTAGAATAAAATTCTGTGGTACCCTCTGAAGGTTTTGGCTACTATATGCTCAGGGAATGCAAACTCACTTTTTATTGAGCCAAGAAAAGTATCAGGATAAACTTGGAGAAACAAATCATATAGATCTCATTTTGAAAACAGATTTAAAATATCTGAATTGTCTTTACTTCCGTCTTCATTTGCATAAGGAGTTAAGAGTTAACACTGAGATGAAATCACTTTATATCTCTGTTCCAAAATCTCTGTTAAGTGTTCTGTTTAAATGTTTTAAATGTTTTGTTTAAAAGAAATACAATCACTTCAAGGAATCTGCTCTGAGGAAGTACCTTTTTCCTATCCTTTTGGAGATTCATTTCTAAGGGACTGGGCAAAAGTATTTAATGACTAAGCTTTGCTACTGTACTACAGTTTCAAGGAACACCTAATCCAGGAGCTTCTACTGGCACTGTGAGGAGGGGGTAGGCTTGATTGCCCTTGCTTTTCCTTTCTCTTGCATTTTCTAACTCTCTCTCTCTCTCTCAAGGGGGAAAAACAGACAATTCCTTTTTCATCGAAAAATAAGTCACTGGAGCACATGCTTTTGACATCTTTCTCTTTTCTCGAGACTTGAAGGTGAAATACTATGTCCTACTACCACCTTTGCCACTGGGCACATTCCAAGGCCTTCTTTAATACCCAGCTCAACCATTATCATACCTCAGTGAAACCTCTACTCCCTAGTCTTTCAGGAAGTTACCAGCACTCTCTCCTATTCTAATATACTTCATGAATAACACAAACACAGCACTTTCTATTAGGGATAAAGGCTGGATTTGATCAGTCTGTGCACCACAGTCATAGTTTGTGAGTGCCAGGCATCACAGATATTCAGCCTGTACACACCACAGCAGCAGCACCAGCTGGCTCCATTCTGATGATGGAGCTCCATAAATTCTGATCAACCAATGCCAGAGCTATATTGGTTGTTAAATATTTCGAATAACACCATAGTGCCAAGTGCTATGGTAATTCTTTACATGCATTAAAAGTGCTCTAAAATTAGGAGTTTGGGATTGAAATATATACACTACTATATATAAAATAGATAACCAACAAGGACCTACTGTATAGCACAGGGAACTATACTCAGTATCTTGCAATAACCTATAATGGAAAAGAATCTAAAAAAAGAATAGATATATACATATATGTGTATAGCTGAATATTTGCTGTACCTGAAACTAACATTGTAAATCAGCTATATTTCAATAAAAAAAATTTTAAATGACAACAAAAAAGAACAATTTTAATAGAAATCTAAAAATCAAAAAAAATTTTTTAATTAAAAAACAACAACAACAACACAGCACTTTCTATGGTGTAGCATAATTTACTATTTCCTATGTTGTTCTTCCTCATAGACTGTGAGCAGCTCAAGGGTGGAAACACAGCTTTTTTATTTATCTTTCTAGCTACAGGACCTGGCTCCAGCCCAGACAGGTAAGAGGCACCAAATACCTTATAAATTAATAAAAGGCAGGAAAGCAGGGGAGGAGAGCCAGAGAAGAGAAGCTTTCCCCTACCCCTGCTCTCGCTGTAGGCTTTTCTTTTTCAAGAGGCTAATGTGTTGACACGACATTATTCAAAGCCGTGGAGCCAATGAGCCCAGGGATTTGGAAATTTAAGGAAGAAGGTGAAAGAAAAGAAGGGAGAGTTCCTCTTTTAGACACTATGGAAATGGAACGATTAGAACAGTTAAAGGTATGTGAACAAAGTACATGATTATACCTACACTTCTGCTTTCTCTCTACACCAGTTACTTTAAAGTATAGACATCTAGCCTTAGAGTTTAAGGTTACCTATTTTACCGAATAATTTTGTTTCTAAAAGGAAAATCATACTAGAATCTCTACCTCAAGTAAACCATGTCTATAGCTCAATCCCTAGGATTGGATTATGTAGCATGATCAAAAAATCACTACCTCCTAACGGCAGGAAACCCTAACTGCAGCCCAAATTTCTAAGTAAAAATAGTCCTCAGTACTGGCCCCGAGGAACGAAGAATCCTCAGGGGCTGGACAAGTCTCTCACATATGACTGCTCCGGGAACGCGTGCTGAATGGACCAATGAGTAATGTGACAACCATAACAACACGATTACAGCACACACATCACCTTCTACTAATCTAGCAGGGCTTCTCTCCTCTCTCTCAGTTGGCAATGCTTATAAGTCAGTGTCTAGAAACTTCAAAATTTTTTCTGTTCCTTATCTAGGTAACCCTTTTCCCCCAGGCCACACCTTCTACAGGGAGTCTGAAGATCAGGTTAAAGTCCGAAGTTTCTATTATTGGCCAAGTCTCCACCCCCAATTTGTGGGATGCCAATCCTAGCAGATCGCTAATAGGTAATCAGAACCTTCTCCACCCAATGCAGCCACGACAGAAAACACTGCCTCAGAGATAAACAAAGTAATTGTCACCCCACCTCCACCTCCACTCTGAGGAAGAACAGGAGAGAGAGCTGTTGACTTTCTGCTATGGACACACACAGGCTGGGGGCCCACATTTAGCCAGTCAAGGATCTCTGAGCTGTGGGTATGGGATGTGACCAGCTCGGCTGGCTGTAAATATCCAAACTTATTATTGCAAATCACTTATTAGGGACCCTCAGACTTAATTTAGCCTCACTGGACATTTCAAGAAACTGAAACCCAGACACATTAAAAGACTTAGCCTGAGAACACAGAGCAGGTGGAGCCAGGGTTGTGACTAGAACCACATGTCTGTGCTTCCGGCCTCCCAGCAGAGAAAGGGAACCAAGGGTCAAAGAAGAAAGAGAGGTGAAACCTTTCATCAGTTCATCTAACACTTTGTCAGCAGTTGCTACCCCGTCATCCCACTTGTTACTTCCAGAGCCCCTGCTCACCTGGAAGGTTTGTGAAAACCTACATAAACAGGTAGAGGAGAAAACTGTTAGTAGATATAGCTGCTTAGGAACTTACACAACGGTCTGAAGAATAGGAGAAGAGGGTGAACCCTCAAGCAGGTATGCAAGGAAAAGAAAATAGGAAATCAAAATTGTGGGAAAGATACAATAAAAGAAGAATTTGTCTAGAAGGCAGTGCCTCAGGGGTCCCTTTCGGACATCAGAAAGACGGAGTAAGCACAATCCCACCAGGCTGGGTCTTGATTCTAAGTTATAAAAATTGGGTTTGGAAAAGGGGGTATTTCTGCTAACTTAAAAAAACTGTTAAAAGTCTCAAAACCACTGTCCTATAGTACTTATAAACCAAACTCAACAAGTCAGCTTTTTTCTTTCTTTTTTTAAAATAGCAACACCCAGCTAGGAAATGTCCCATAAATACAAATGGCTTGCTACAGACACAACATCTTGGGCTGGGCACCCTCTGTCCCACCCTGAGTCTGTTCTGATCGCAGCCGGGCTGTTCTGGACCAGCATGAACTCTGGAGAGCGGTACCCAGAGCTAGCTACCTGCCGGCAAGAATCTTCTATCACAGCTCAGTGCAATCTGCTGCAGGCGGGCAATCCCTGTCTCACAGGTGTGTACACACACTCACACAGCCTTTAACACCTCCCCTTCTCACTCACAATTCTTGATGAATTGCTCAGGAAACACGTATTCTCTCTTTGTTCCATTTGTGAAGCACAGAAAAAAAACAGAAATGAAAACAATAACAGCAGAAATCAGGGACCTAAATCACAGAGGAGAAGCTACCAGGAATTAGCAGTGAACTAGACATATACTTATATTATGGAAAAGGAAATGAAATTAGACCTGATTAACAGTCAGCCTATACCACTGAATTTACACTCTCTTGGAAATATCCCAAAATTGCCATCAGAGTTTTCACAACAATCTTTATTTTTACAGTGTCCTCTAATTTAACCTTTTATTTTTTCCCTCAAGTGCCAGCATTCAAGATGGTTGTGTGTACAAATCAAGTGAAACATTTATTGACTGAGTACTGAACTAATGCTATCCCCTGGTCAAGTTGGTTGCTTTAAAATTTTGTTGTTGTTTTACTCTGATTTCTAATAGTGCAGTGATTTAATTCTCTAAGATACTTCATCCTAAAGTATTCAGGGGAGCTACTACTATAGTGGGTAAGTCCTCAGATTTGGAGTCAGAAAGACTGGCTTCAATCCCCATTCTGCCACGTAGACAGCTAGGATCAGTACTCACCTCACAGGGAGACTGCGGAGACCGAATGAAATAACACATGTACATCACTGAATACTGTGCCTGGCACACGGCAAGCACTCAAGGAATACCAGATGCTACTCTCGCCTTCTCCTCCCTCTCATCGTAGTAGCAGTGGTCGTCATAATGGTCGTAGCAGCAATAGTAATAGGGATAGTTGTCATAATAGCAGTAAACTGTGGCAAAATCACACAGGGTTTGTAGTTAGGTAGAGCTGCAGTAGAATCCTAGCACTGCGACTTAATCAGGGCTGCTGCAGGCCTATAAGGAATCTTCATAAAAATTATAAAAAGATATACCCTTCTCCCCCAAAGATAAATGACAAAAGATGCCTCTTCCGCTGGACTGAGAAACATGCCAAAGGGCATTGGCTTGGCAACAAGAGGAGCTGAGCAAGTGGAGCACGGGTGGGGTTTCGGGCCCCAACCACCATCTCAAAGATCAGTATCATCATCATCAAGAACCCAGAAGAAAAATGAAGACTCAGAAAAGATGCCAACAATTCTGGTTACTCTCCCTTCCTGATCATTCTTCTTTTTTAAAAAAATTAATTAATTAATTAATTATTTCTTGGCTGTGTTGGGTCTTCGTTGCTGCGTGCAGGCTTTTCTCTAGTTGTGGTGAGTGGGAGCTACTCTTTGTTGCGGTGTGCAGGCTTCTCAGCGTGCTGGCTTCTCTTGTTGCGGAGCACTGGCTCTAGGGGCATAGGTTTCAGTAGTTGCGGCACGTGGGCTCAGTAGTTGTGGCTCAGGGGCTCTAGAGCACAGGCCCAGTAGTTGTGGCGCACGGGCTTAGTTGCTCTGCAGCATGTGGGAATCTTCCTGGACCAGGGATCGAACCCGCGTCCTCTGCATTGGCAGGTGGATTCTTAACCACTGTTCTACCAGGGAAGTCCCATCCATTCCTGATCTTTCTAATATTCCTGAATTCCACCTGTCTAATGGTGTCTTGGTCCACAGCTCTGATCAGGTCATCCTGTTGGGAGACTCTTGACTCTCTCTCCTTCTGGCTGATTTACATACACATTCCACAGGCTGGCATTCAAGGTTCCCTAGGGTACCTGCCTATCTCTGAGCTTTATTTCTTCTACTAGAACCTGGCAGCTTTGTGAATACCTGCCTTATTCTTTCCTATCTTTGCTAGAATATAAACACCATGAGGACACAGACTTTTGCCAGTATTGCTCAAATATGTAGCACCTGGAAGAGTGGGTGCTCAACAAATATTGGAAAATGAATGTATTTGTTCATTTCAGACCCTTTCACCTGGAAATCCTTCCAGCCTTCAAAATGTTATCTTTCTTTCCATCTCTGTTCTACACGAAAGCTTCCCTGAGTCCTGATACATTTTCCATGGAAATAGCAGAACAAACTGCCCAATTTGAAAAGAAAGTCAGCAATATAATTTTTATAATTTTAAAAGTTGAAGTGTTGGTAAAATTATACACTCCTCTAGAAGTAGCCAAACTACTCTAGTGCCCTTTGGGGGGAATAAATTTATATTCATCCATTATAGCTATAAGTCAGGTACATATAAATGCCACAGATTGGTAATGTCTATTTAATTAAAACAAGCAGAGTTACTTAGCTTCGCTCCACACTCTGCAAAAGAGCTGGGACCTAAGCCAGCTGAAATTTTAGATCTCGTTAATTTCACAGGAAAAACTGCATTGAAGCTAAAATGGTGGACTCTGGGGTCAAACTTGGAATGTCAGAAATTTGGGCAAGTTAATCTCTGTGCCTTCTTCATCTGCAAAGTTGGGGATGATAATAGTACCTACTTCATTAGTTAGGATAGGTTAGGCAATGCTGCAATAACAAATAATTCCCCACACATCAACATCTTATCACAGCAAAAGCTCATGGAAAGTTGGCCACATGCACGACTGACTGTCCTGGGCAGCTGTCTTCAGTTCAACAGCCCAGTGATCCAGGTTGGCTGAAGAAGAGAGTGACTGGAGAACCTAGTAAAAGAGGCTTCTAACCAATCCAACTTGGAAGTGGCACTGTTGCAGTAACCCTGTTCCTACAGACTGAGAAAAGATATTCCAAAGAGCCTGTGTGAGCCCCACAGGTGACACAAACACTGGTCCGTACTGCAGGTGACTGTAGGGCCTCCATGCTTATGCTTCCCTAAAAGTTCCTAGGTGATGTATTCCGCATGCTGCTTCTGACTCAGAGATCAGGCTGCTTCTTGAATTCTCTAAGGTCATGGTCTAATCATCATAATTTTCATACCATCTATTGCCAATCTGTAGCTCAATGAAAATACAAAATTATGTTTTTCCCAGAAAACTACAAAAATTTAAATAGGATAAATAATGATATTCGTTCAAAGATGGACATAACAGACAAAATGAACTGATAGGTAACATACGGGGAGAAGATAATGGCAAAGACTAAAACAAGGGATGAGTAACTAAAGTATGTAAGGAAGTCCAGTGAATCAACAAGAAACAATGTAAAAATGGGCAAAAAATATGAATAGGCAATTCATAGAAGCAGAAACTTAAGTGGGTAAAAGCAACCAAAGTGATGATCAGTCTACTAGTAATCAGAGAAATACAAATTAAAGCAAGATGCCATAGAGATTGGCAAGAATTAAAAATTCATGTAATACAAACTGTTGGCGAGGATGTGGGACCATGAGCATCCTCCAGGACTGCTGATGAGATTCTAGATTGGCACAGACCTTCCGAAAGGCCAATCTGGCCGTGCTGTAAGAATGTTCACCGCAGCATGCTAAGACAGCTTAGCTGTTTGCCACCATGGGAGTGAAAAGAAAAATGTGGTGGATGCCTGGTATGGAACCCCATGTGTCAATCAGGTTCAACAACCTAGATATAAAAGGAAAGACCTTAAACGAATAAAACCTAGTGAATGTAAGAGAAAGAACGAGAACTTTAGTATATCACCTATGTAAATGAGAAGCATCATTTATGTAAAGTCCACACAACAACACTATATATTTTTAAGGGCATATCAAGAACATTATTATGGGGATGGGAATTGAATGGAGATGAGGGTTAAGAACTAAAAGAAGAAAATAAGCAGCCCTTGAACAGACTGGTGGTCATGATACTGTGCTCTATTAACTAACCAGTAGGACAAATCTGACTCTCCACCCAAAGATTCCAAAGATACGCATACCCACAAAAAAAAAAGTAGAAAATCATTGGCAGGAATTAGTTGATACTCATCCATGAAGTTCTTCCTAAAATTACTGATTGAGGTATGCAGATAAATAAAATAAAACAGGCTATGGAGTAATGGGCATCTGAATATAAAAGACTTTAAGCAAATGAAAAATATTGACGTTGTTACTTGTTTTTTAACGGCTACAGTAGATCAAAATTGTTTCGCAGCAGTCTTTACAAGTAAGACCTTTTCTTATGGAATTAACTGATAAATAAATGTTTTGAAATGAGAAACCCAGATCCTAAAATATAAGGCAGCCCTAGGGGAACATATTCACAGAGACTTAAAAGAAGTAAACTAAGTGAATTCATTACCAAGGTCAAAGTACAACCTGTCACCTCAGCTCACCCTGACACTTCATTTTGACTTTCCTAATTCTGGTATGTGTTAATTTTGGCACGTTATTACCCTATACACGAGGCAGGAGGTGTCCCACAATGATTCATCAATAAGAATGTATTCTTTCTGAGGCGGCGTAAGGACACAGGGGAGGTTAAGGTACAAAATACATGCCAACACTTTGCCATAATCAATGGCAGTAAAAGATGGGAGGAATTTCCCCCCACATTTGAAGCACTAAAGCCACATATTTGTATTGTGTTTTCCAACTGTATTTTGTACAACTTGTTGAAGATTTTTTTATTATATTTAAGTCTCTTTTTCTTTTTGCTTGTATTTTCTCTCTCTTTTTCTCATTACCTCTAAAGAAAGGATGAGAGTTTTATTTGGAAAATTTTCAATTTTTTCTTCTGGATATTTAAAAGTAATGTTATGGACAAGTTAAATAAGTCGTGTCCTACTCTTCCCCCAGCTGCATGTATTAAATTAACAAAAGCTCCAGATAATACGTTCCCATCGCATAAGCTAGAGTCCAGCTTTGTCAAGTCCAATTCACCCTGCTGTTTCTGAAGCAATTAGATGCTGGAATTAAAGTAGAATTTTCTATCCTTTGAGGAACTTCTCAACACTGTAAGAGTATAAGCGGTCCCTGATAAAGCTATTGAGAGAAAAGTCACTTCTTAAATCTGAGGAGGAGAAGGGAGAGGGGACAAGGAGGGGGAAAGAAAGGGAGGGAGGGGGCACCAAAGGGGAAGGGAAGGAAGGAGGGAGGGGAGGCAACAGGAAGCAGGGGACAGGTGGGGTGGGGAGGAGCCTGGGAGGGGAGAGGAAGGTCAAAGTTGAGGACGACTAACAGAGCAAGACTAAAGTAGTCCCAATGCTGGGAACACAGGAAGCACCACGGTCACGAGGTGTCCTCCATTCAGCAGTATTTAACCAAATCCTTCTGGTGTCTTCTCTAGGACTTATTTTCCTTCTCTGACCCAGCAGTGCTTTTCCAGCTAGTTGCACACTCCTTATCAGAGTGGAGGAGTGAAATGCATCTAGGGATTTCAGAGCACTCTCAGTTCTAAAGCTTTTAACTTCCTCTGGCAAAGGATGCCCCTGGCCTGCTGTTCCCAATTGCTCCCCTGGCCAACCGTCCCATTGGCTCACCCCACATGACTCCCCCAAGGGAGGAACATCCTGTCTCTGCATCCGTGCGGTGACCACAGTGATCTTTCACCATCCAGGGCTTCAGCTCCATTTTACGGCCAGGCCTCTACGGGTCCTCATATCTTGCCAGAGGCTTTGTCTTCATTTTGCAACCTGTTCCTGCTGATGCACTGCAGTTTCTTGCCAGTGTCTTTGTAAGTCTCAAGACTTAAGAAATCTCTGGCAAGAAGCTGGGGAGGATTAGACGAGGCTACAAAATGGAGATGAAACTCCTGAGAGAGCCAAATCTCAAGAGTTTGGCCACGCCTGTTCTTGATTTCTTTCTCTTCTTCCCTTCCTATTAAAAACCCACCTAAACACAACAGAAGAGCTTTTAACTAAAATTAACAATGCTCTGTCTCTTGATGTCAAGTAAAGCCACAAGCCAAAGGCTGCTCCTTGTGCACGCTGAGATTTAGAGCACCATGTGGCACCTAGGCCAGCATCACAGCCTCTGTGAGTGGGCACTGGCTTCCTCAAAAATATCATCTCTTTTGGCATCCTACTCGAAGCCTCATATATAAAAAACAAATATAAATGAAAATGTGTGCGTAAAGAAGCAAACAAATGTTGAGGAGATTGGGTCCACATTAGCCATATGGTATTTTTGGGTAAAAACAATCATCGTGTGATATTAGGACCAAAGAAAATGAAATTCAGATTCATCTCTAAAATCTGGCATCTTGTTTATTTCTGCTGTCCTCGTTGTATAATACTAGGATTCCTTTCCTTATAGTTAAACCCTTAAAAACAACAACAAAAGACATTTTGATACAGAATAGCATGCTGCATTTTTTTAATGGAACACAGGACATAACTTTTTTTCTCTTTTTTTCCCTACTTTAAAAAAAAAACTGAACTGTAGTTGATTTACAATATTGTCTTGGTTTCAGGTGTACAGCAAAGTGATTCAGTTTATGTATATAATTCAGTATATATATATATATAAATTCTTTGTCCTATTCTTTTCCATTATGGTTTATTATAGGATATTGAATGTAGTTCCCTATGCTATACAGTAGGCCCTTGTTGTTTACCATTTTATATATAGTGGTGTGCATCTGTTAATCCTAATTTATCCCTTTCCCCTCTCCCCCCACCCCCCAACCTTTCCCCTTTGGTAACCATAAATTTGTTTTCTACACAGGATATAACTCTTTGATTATTAGTGAAATTTACTGCCTCCCACCCCATTAAGAAAAACAAAAAACTTGGTAAACTTGTAAACGGCCTAGAGTTTACAATAAGAAAAGCCAAACCTTGTAGTTCTAGTCTATTTTTGGAAAGGTCAATGATGCTACCTATTGTTTGAATTTGATTGGCTGTTCCAGTCAAGTGAGCAAGAAGAGGAAGTTATTTAAACTATTATTTATAGATGACGAGGCCAATTAATTGCTTCGGCAAACTCCCAGCTGCCTACTAATATGCACTTGACCCCTCTGGCTAATTGAGTGTGTGCACAGTATGGTTACAGATGGATAGTTCGTGGTCCTTTCTTCCATCTGAAATGATACACTGCTTTTATTAACAGGGAGTGAAGAAGAGGGTTCATATCTGTAGATAACATTATATTTCATTTACTTCTCTAACAAATTAGCCTTTTTAGCCTTCCATTAGTAGACAGTAATAACGTACAAAAATATTCAGCAGAGAGACACTTGGACTTAGTGAGAGGCAAACGGTGAATGCTGATCCGTGAAAAATGAACATGGAAGACTCAACAGTGACTGACGAGGGAAAGGAATTTAGTGCAAAGCCCGAGCCTTTCGTCCTGCCATCTCCTTTTAGTGCTGCACGCTGTCAACAGCCTAACAGATAGGAAGGGCTGTTCAGAAAGTAGATTCTAAATCAACCGTGAAGAAGGTAAACAAGAATAAAACACGTTCCCTGAAAGGCACATTTCACGCATTTAGTGGAGAAGAGAGCAGTGCTAACTGTGATTAGCAGTTCCTTCTTGTTAACATGTACAGAATGAATAGGGGTTTCCTAATATTTACTTTACAAAATAACAAGGTGTTGGGGACTGCCCAGCTCTACCCATGCCTTGCTTTAGCGTCAAGTACGGAGCACTTACTTTGCCTTCCTGTGCAGGGTATTTTGTTCTATACCTGACTGTGATTCCCAAATTTTGCCCAGAAACTCAACAGTTACAGGCTCTTGACACTTCAGTTGCCGCACGCTGCTACCTTCCTAGAACGCAAGCTGCCAGCCTTGACCCAGCACACTAGTTGGTTCTCTGCTCCTTATCTGTTTTACTGCCAACTAAAGGGACAACACAACTCCTGAGCTCTTGTCTAGCCTTGCCTGAGGACACTAGCTCCTCATCTCCTTAGCGAACACCTAGTTTCGGTTTCCTCCTCTGGACTTTAACGGCAGTCTATACAAAACAAGAATTCATTCAGAGAATTTATTGAGCGCTCACCATTTGCCAAACACAATTCTAGGAGTTGGGTGTACAGCAGTGAACAAAGTCATCTGTGAAATTTTTACATTGGGAAATAAAGACTATAATCTGCTGGAAAAAAACCCATAGCCGCCCGAGCAGCAAATACCGGCTGGGAACTGGAAGAGGTGGGTGGCTCTAACCTGTGCCAGCCTAGCCAAGAATACGCACGTAAAACATGCAACTTGCCGCAAGCACGTAATGAAAGAGCAGTGGCTGTGTGTTGGCCAGCAAGTCAATTCAGCATGTAATATAACACACGCCACCTTGCTTCTGGGATTACACCAACTGGCATGTTGCTTCCAAAATCGGCTGTCTGTCCTCAGTGCCGACCCAGCAAAGGGATCAGCACTGCGTTCTAAGAACGAATCCAAGAATCGCAAAGGCAAGGAAGGCACTAAAAGATATGCTGGGACAGAACCATGGGAACAGGTACACAAATTCAAGCCAACAAACCCCAAATTCTCCCTTTTAATAATCGTTCCTAAACAGCGGGCACCCCTGAGCCTGCCTTCCCAGGCTGCTGAGTGGGGGTGGCCTTGGGGGCCCTAAGACCCAGTCACCCACTGTCTCCTCCTTTGCCTGCCCTAGGGGGTCTCGCTCTGGTCAGAACGCTCCCCTCTCTTCCTGCTGCCAAAATGACCACACTCTTTTTTTTTTTTTTTAAAGAACTTTTATTGAGATACAGTTAACAGACAATAAACTGCATATATTTAGAGTGTACAATTTGGTATCCCAATCTCCCAATTCATTCCCCCCCAACCCTCCCCACTTTCCCACTTGGTGTCCATATGTTTGTTCTCTACATGTGTGAAAATGACCACACTCTTAATCCACATGCCCCTGGCCTCCATCCCTAAAGTCCACAAAGGGCCTGCTTCAGGGTTGTTTATTTGGGGAGGGTTATTACAATCAGAATTGACTTTTAATATAGTTAGGGCACAAAAAAGTCTCTTCTTTTTTTCCCCCTTCTCACTTGCAACCTGCAGGTCAAGACCAAAGATTATGGATGTCACAGGGGGTCTCTACTTACCTAAAGGCCTGAGGTAAGACTGATATTAGCGAAGAATATTGCAGCCAAGTAAAAGCTCTAATATCTGAAGGTCGAAAGAAGACCCAGTCTCCTGGTATTTAGTCACTGGAGCTAAAGGCAAGGAAGGTAAGGAGGGAGCAGGTGCTTTGGATGTGGAGCAGGAAGGCAGCTTGGGTACCAACAACCCAAAACTATGTTAAAGGAAAGTTTTGGGTTACAGGTTTTGAAGACCCTCTGACAGAGTTAAATGCAGGCTGCAAACATGCTTGAAGGCTGCCTGTGGTTGTGAATCCCCAGGAAAGAGCTTTTGCTCCCTTCCACCCAACACCAAGGTCATGGCAGGCATGTTTCCTTGCTGTTTCCTTCTCTATTACAAATTCCTTTCTCATATATCCCTACATGGAGGGTATTGCACTTTGGGGCCCCAATTTTATACGGGTCCCTCTTACTGGACTCCTCACCTTGGGCAAAACCATGTATTTGGCGCTTGTCCCCTACATCCAACAAGTTATCAGAACCCAAGTCCAAGGGCATCACGGTTAGGTAGATGTCTCTGGGCTGAAAGCTGACTTGAGAGCTAACCTACTCCACTGGATTCCTGCATAAACATTATTTCTGGCCTTTGAGGTTATGTTACTTTCTTTCAGTTTTTATTTGATTTCATTTCCAGAGTTTTTAGTCAGAGATTTGTTCAGGCACTTAATTTGTCATACTGGGAGAAACAGAAGCTGGGACATATATTTTGTGTCAGAAAGTTCCCCAAGTGATACAGATGTGGAATCAGGTGTGGTTACTAGGGCTCTAAAGCATGGCTGCAATAGACATAATTTCCTGATTCCTTCTAACAAAAATAACAATTACCTACTAACCTCTTTTTTTTTTTTTCTTTTTAATTTAATTTTATTTTTAATTTTTTTTGGGGGTACACCAGGTTCAATCAACTAACTGACTAACCTCTTTTACCATCTACATCTCCCATCTAGGTTTAAGAGGACGTGTAGATAATTGTAAAGAGGAAACATTCTAAGTCAATATGCTACGTCCATTTTCCATAGCAAGTAGTCCTCTGTTTTGTGATTTCACAGACACTACTTCTTTCATTTCTTCTTTCAACCTAGTAAGTTAAATATTATGAGTGCATCTTTACAGATAAAGGAGTAAGCTCAGAGAGGCTAAATAAATCGGTCAAGGACACACATGCACTGAAGCTATGAATCAAGAGTCAGTGTGACTCAAAAGAACGTTTTTTTCCTCTACCCATAATGTTCCTCAGAACTAGAAAATAAAGGCTCATGTCCTCCCGGAGCTGCATTTTCACTGGTAAACCTGTGTGCCAATTCAGGGATGAAGAAACTGAGGTTAAAAAAAGGTCAGTGACGCGCACAGATACAGGCTAAGCGAATGGCAGAGTGGGCACCGTTTGCTGACTGCCTGGTTCCAAACACCATGCTTCACTTAAACATTTAAAAAATCTGTGGAAAGGCCTTTCGCTTTGGATCACTTCTGCACTACTGTAGGAGGCCCGGTGCTCCACACGGTGGAGGCTGCCGCTAACTTCTAGAGCGTGGCGGCTCACCGGCAACACCTCTCAACTTGTTGGCACTAGTCACTGCCCCCGCGCCTCTGGGATGGGATTCTGTCTTTGCATGCTCAAACTAATATTTTATGTGTGTGTGTGTTAGACTTGCCCAAAGCTACTTCTATATTAGACAGACTTGAATTTTTAACTGTTTTGTGTGAAAAATGTGTTATGTTCAACCTGGCACACATGTCTGCTGGTAAGTTGACTAATGGCCTGTGTCAAATACACTGATTTAGACCTCATGTCCAATGAGAGCCACTTTTATACACACAGGCTGTTCTCTCTCTCTCACACACACACACACACACACACACGCTCACATAATGTGAACAGACAACATAATTTTGTTCAATAATGATTCACTAGTGCACCTAGAGACTGTGGCCTTCTTAGACACCTCCTCCCCTTCCCCCCCACCCCCCACCTAAATCTGTGTTCCCTCGGGTGCTGAAGTATCAGTCCAAGAGTTGGCTCCATAGGGTCCATGCCCTCTGCCCTTTGGAATTCTCCTGTCATAGGAACTTTTTTCCTAGACAGAAATCTGGATATAAAAACAAATAAACAATAAACTATCCTGACACCTGGGGAAAACTCTGTAAAGGTTATATCATATTACTACCTATAAGAGACTAAAAAATCTGAAAAGTAGAGAAGATACCCTGTCCAAACAAATCTCAAGCTATACAATAGAAAGATGAAAGGAAGACCAACACAAGTACAAAAAAGCCAAAACTGCAGATGAGTTCTTAAGAGCATTCTTGCAACTTGTGAAAGTTAGCATACCTTCCCCCAGGTGTTTAAAAACACCAATGTGACATTTGGGAAAGGGGGAAACAGAAATTAATTATCCTACCATTAAAAAAAAAACTCATTGCATTTAACCTCAGAGAGCTTCCCCTGTACCCAAATCTCTCTGGTTTTCCCTGCGGGAACACACTTTTCCCTCTGGTATAGGATTCCCATTTAAAATGTCTATGTTGCAACCATACAACAAGTTGTGAGGGAAACACTGAAAAGTATGGCTTTACTAACCAGCATAAGTGACAGTCACTGTTTATTTGGAGAGGTTTCTGTTTTCTTGGCAGAAAAACAACATAAACAAAGTCAGTTTGGTCACCATAAACTAAGTTCTATCTGAGAAAATCTTGCCTAGCAACCTTCTTAATCTTGAGGACCACCAACAGGACCTCACAAGGAACTCTGGGAGCTGTGAGCAGGAGGCCCACTGCAGAGACAGGGAGCCGGCAAACTGACCCAGGGGTGCCCGTGCTCTTACCACGAGCTCCCACGTGACCTGTCCCCAGGAAACACCCTCGTCGTGTCTCCCGCCCACCTGCCTTCCACGCTAATCTCCAGTCCCACGAAGCTCTCCTCTCCGCCTTTTGCACACGCTGTTCCTTCTGAGTGGAACGCTCTCTCTCTCTCCCCCATGCTTTGCGTGGCTAACCCTTCCTTACCCTCAGGTCTCAATTTAGATGCCTCCCTCCCCTGGCTCCCCAAATCTAGGTTAGATGGTCCTCCCAAGTGCTCCAGAGCACCCCTCTTTTCCCCCTTACAATGCTTATTAAACTCCACCACAACCCCCCACCCCCAACTCAAAAGGCAACTTCTCACAGGCAGTGACTCATCTGTTTTCTTCCTTGTTTTATTTCTATTGCCTACAGGACCTGACACCTGGCAGGTGCTCAGCGCATATCTGCTGACTAAGTGAATGAAGCAAAACGAGGAAGCAGAGAAGGGAAGAGAAAAAAGGGAAGAGAGAGAACTGCTTTTGAAGGGGCAGGGTGGGGTGTCCATGGCAATGGTGTCATAGGTTTTAGTGACATCATCTATTTCTACCAAGAAGTTTCATGACATAGCCGTCTTTTCCTTCTTGTAAACCGCAGGAATTACACACCTTGGGTTTTCTTGAGCAATGAATAAGCAGACAATGAAATCCCGGGCAAGGTAACAAAGGAAGTGGCGTAACCCCTTGCAGTTTTATGCCATTTTACAGTTTTTAAAAAATGGTCATATGACTCTCGTATCAATTCTGGGAGGCAGGCAGGACCAGTATTACTGTTACTCTCATTTTACACAGGAGGAAGCTGCGACTGTGGGATATGACTTGCCAATGTCAAGCGTTTATCAAGTGGTGAAGACAGAGCCAGAGACCATGCCTTCAGACTCCTCACTGAGGGCTGACTTGGGTCCACTCAGCATGGTGCACAAAGCTAGCATCTTGCCTGACAGCTGATGAAGAGGGACTCAAGCGTGCAGAATTATTAGCCTCTAGCTCAAACAAATTAAAATCTAGGCAAAATGTAATTTTATAATGTGCCTGATTTATTCTCCATAGGTACCATAAATAGAACTACTGCTCAAGGGCAGCTTCTTTGAAACAAACACAAGTACAAGCTACAAACGGGCACTAGAAACCCAGTCCAGTTAACAAAGACCCACAAATTGTGATTGCTTTAGCTTTTCTACCCGGCTTCATGTATAATCTCCTGCCAACATCAGTGGGACACTGAACTCCTGTCGGAAATACCTCTTTGACTGATGTCATCAGTTAAATGAAAATTAAGCAATCAATATTTTTTCCTACAGCTTTAAGGAATAACTGACATAAAATAAATGGCACATTTTTAAAGTGTACGTCAGTGGCTTTTGACATATGTATACACTACACTTGAGAAACTATCATCACAATTAAGATAACAAACGTATTCATCACCCCTCAAAGTCTCCTCTTGCACTTTGTAATCTCTCCCTCCTGCAACTACATCACCCCTACCCCCAGGCAACCACTGATCTGCTTTCTGTCATCGTAGACTCGTTTGCATTCTCTACAATTTTATATAAATGGAATCAAACAGTATGTAATCGTCTGTGTCTAGTTTTTTTTTTTCCCCTCTCAGAAGGATTACTTTGAGATTCATCCATTGTTGGATGTTTCAACAGTACATTCATTTTTACTGCTGAGTAATATTCCACTGTATAGGTATACCACAGTGTATTTATCTAATCACCTGTTAATGGACATGTGAGTTGTTTCCACCTTTTATCTATTATAAATAAAGCTGCTATGAAAATTCATCTGCAAATATTTGTGTGGACATATGCTTTTATTTCTTTTGCTAAGTACCTGGGAGTAGAATGAGTGGGTCATTTGGCAGGTGTATGTTTAACTTTGTAAGAACCTGCCAAACTGCTTTTCAAAGTAGATGTACTATTTTATATTCCCATGAAAGTTTCAGTTTCTCAGTATCCTCGCCAACACTTGGTTTGGTCAGTGTTTTTAATTTTAGCCATTAGAGTGGGTGTATAGTATTATCTCATTGTGGTTTTAATTTGCACTTCCCTAATGACTGTGTATGTGTTCAAATATTTTTTGCCTATATTTTATTGAGCTGTTTGTCTTCTTATTTTTAAATTATAAGAGTTCTTCGTATACTCTAGATAAAGTTCTTTGTCAGATATATGTTTTGAAATTTTTTCTCTCCAGTCTATTGGCTTGCCATTTTGTTTCTGTAACAATGCCTTTGAAGAGCAAACATTTTTATTTTGATGAAGTCCAATGTATTGACTTTTCTCTTATATTTCATGTTCTTTTGTGCACCATACTTAAGAAATCTCTTTCAAACCCAAAGTCATTAAGATTTTTTTTCCTGTGTTTTCTTCTAGATGTTCTACAGTTTTAGCTCTTTCATGTAGGTCTATAATCCACTTTGAGTTACTTTTGTATATGCTGTGGGAAAGGACAGGTTCACCTTTTTGCTTATGGCTATCCAGTTGTTTCAGCATCATTTGTTGAGATGATTATCCTTTCTCTGTTGAATTACCTTTGCACCTTTGTCAAAAATCAATTATCCATGTACATGTGGATCTACTTCTGGGCTTAATATCTGTTGCATTTATCTACTTTTATCTCTTTATATCAATACCACTCTGCCTTGATTATTGTAACATTATAGTCAGTCTTGAAATCAGGTACTATAAGTCTTTCCTCCAACTATGCTCTTTTTATAAAAATAGTTATGGCTATTCTTGGTCCTTTGCATTTACATATGTATTTTAGCCTCAGCTTGTCAGTTCCTACAAAAAAGTCTGCTGAGATTTTTGGTTGGGATTGCCTTGAATCCCACAGGTCAATTTGGGTAAAGAACTCACAAATTAATATTGAACCTTATGATCCATGAACAATATATTTTTGACTTATTTATGTCTTCTTTAATTTCTCTTTTACAGTTTTCAGCACACAGGTTTTGAACCTTTTTTGTTAAATTTATCCCTGAGTACTTTCTATTTTTGATACCATTTACTTTAATAAAAACAATAATTTTTCAAAAGGAAGATGTAAACTTTTTGCTCTATTCTGCCTATCTCTAATCTCCTGTCCTTCTGTTCAATCAATATTTTCTGTGTAACTCCATGTTTCAGGATCTGAAGACTCTGGCCCTGCTAATCCTTTCCCTTTTGCTCTCACTGACTGTAATACCCAATCAGCACATTCACTCTAATTGCATCACACAACATTGTTATGGATGCTGTTGTGTTCTTTAATTGTTTCTTGTATATGTCTTATCTGCCCAACTAAACTGCAAGCCACTTGGGAGTAAAACTATAATTTATACTTAACTGTAAATCTACAACACTTGGAATATTGATAGGCAAACAGGAAATAAATCTTTTTTTAATTAAGGGACTCAAATTCAGCAAACAAAACTCATCTAAAACTTTATCTGTATTCAGTACTAACTTATAATTAAGCAGGTAAAAAACCAAATATTAAATATGTGTTTATTGTATTCAACTGTAGCCTAGAGAGTAAGGGGTTCAAGGAAGTGTGGGTTTGCTTCCTTGTCCTTAGGGAGCTCACAAGGAAGGAGAGCACTGCAGAGACCATCCCACCACATACCTAGACAGCAGTTCTAAAAGAGCTCCAGGGCCTGTTGTTGGGGGAAACCTAGTTTCATGATGGCTTCTTTCCACTTTCCATTTCAGTCTCTGGTATGTGCAGTTTTGACAAATAGCTGTTACTATCTGATTGAGTCTGTTTACAAGATACAGGCAGTTGTTTATAAGACACAGGCCAAATTCTATCCTTCAATATCCAAGAATTATTTTCAGTGATTTTGGACCCATTATTTGGATTCTGGATTCTGAATTCTGGCCCTAACTATTTCTCAGCGTAACCAACTTGTTTTCAAGCCCCTGAAACTGTAGGGTCCCCCTGACCCACACAATAAATCAGTTTCAAGCTTATTCACCACAAAGAATACAAGACAGTTTAAGGAAGTCAACAACAGAGTTTTTTAAGTGGCAAGCCAGCTAGATGGCTGGAATGTTATGCCCTTGTCACATAGGTGAATGTGTAGGTAGGATGAAGAAAGTGATATATGCCCAGAAAGGACAGCATGAGAGGCATATTTGCAGATCACATGGTGGCAAACGTCTTAGGGTTTAGCTAGTCCAGAGCTTAAAACACCAAACTTGCAAATAAGATACTTAGGATCGATCTAGCCTATGTGTGCAGTTTATCATCTTATGCACGTCTCAGCTTTTCAGAGTTTCTCCATGTCAACCATCTCAATCCACGTTACAGGCTGTAGATGACAGAGACTGTGTAAGCAAATGGCTGTGAAAGGCATGTGTAATGCTGTATTTAACAGGTAGCTACTTAACCCAAGCTCACTACAGAGAGTGCTAGGGGTATCCCACCTACTATTCTCTTAAAAACAAAAACAGGAATAATTTGTAAGAGACAGGTGTATTTGGGGAAAATAAACATTGTCATTATAGCACAGTTAATTAAGAAACATTAGCTCAAAATCCACCATGCCTCATATAACATTTGCTGATATTTATGGACCCAACAATATGAACAACCAGTGGTGGATGTGTGTTTTATTTCTGATGCCCAGCAACCCTCAGGGTTCAACTCCAGAGAATGTCTTCATATCTGCTGCCTGGGCTGGGGGTGGGGTAAGGGGAAGCATGTCCTTTTAAATTACAAAAGTAGTAAAGAAGCATCTTTAAAAAGTAATCCCAATGGTCCTCTTATAGAAGAGCAGTAATAACAATATTATGTGTGCATATGTGTGTGTATGTGTGTTTGTATCAATTCTGTTGGTAAAAGCCAGAGGCCGTTATCAAGATTTTTTTAGATTTCAAATATACAGATAAATTGATAGGACAGATAAAACTTTATACGAAAAGACTCAAAGTACAAAGAATCCCATGAACTGTTCCTATGACTCTGTTTTGTCTATAAAGCACTGTAGAACAGAACTGTAGGCAAAAATACCTCTGCAATTCCTCCTCCACTTGTTCGAGTGAGAGCTTTAGAGATGGAAGAATACATTCATTCAACAAATATTTGCCAGTCACTGTGGAAGCCACAACACAAAACGGACTGGCTCTTGCCCTCATGAGGCTCAGTCTAGTGGTCATTCTCTCCAGGTCTCTAGGAGCTCAATATCTTGCTACTGCTACTTTCCTAGGCAAGACCTGGGCTGAGTTGCAGAGGTGCTCAGGAGAGAGAGGTGAGTGTACGCAACAGAAAAAAGTCAGCAACCAAGGTTCACATACCACAGAGCCAGTAATGGGTACAATCAAAACCTATCTCTCCATTATTAAACATGTTGCATTCCTTATGATCCACAATGTTACAATAAATAGTACAGAATAATGGGCTAGGCTACAACCCTTTCTCACTACTGTCCAATTTGACTTGCCTCTCTTCTCCTCTGTTTTCTCCTTTAGACTATACTTCTCAGCTCCCCTTTGTCCTCTAAAATTTCCCCATAAAGATGAAAATTCTTACCACACATTCCTGGATTTGTTTCAAAAACAGTCCAGTGTGGGGGGTGGGGGGTGGGGGGGGAGGGGGCAGGGCTGGGACTGGGAAGTAAGTGGGGTACAAGACTGACCACAGATAAAAGAAGGAGGCTGATGGGTACCTGAGGTTCATTATACTTATGTATGTTTTTGAAATGGCCTATAAAAAGTTAAAATTAAATAATTTTTTAAAAACTTACCACATCAACATTTTGCCCTGAAGATACAGTGGTCGGCTAAGGTAGGACTTAACCATGGATTTGCAGACAAGACAGAAATGCACTAATTTGCATATGTGAGTCATTTTCTTTTAAATAGGGAAGCCCTGTCTCCAGCTCCCTCTCTTTCACTCTTCTTTACCGTGTTCCACACTAAATCTTACCTGTGGGTATTCACCAGCTTTTAGAGAAAGAAATCAGTGATGTTCCACGTAAGACCAATTCTTTTAGAAAGTACCTTAAACTGTCACACTTAAAAATAACTTTTATGAAAAAGATGTATTTAAAAGGGGTCAAAAAATACTTTAAGTATTTAAGATAAATACTGAAAATAAAAGAAAGGTGGTGATCCAGGTAATTGCTTTCCTTTTCTAGGTAGTTAATCCTGCTCTTCTTTAACAGTAAACTGGAAAGCCCTTGTGCACCTGGGGATCACTTGTGGACCAATACGCATTCAGACAAGAATCTCAGGCTGAAGACTGGAACTTGAGACCTAATATATTTTCAATATAACTGAAGTTTAATATTACAGGAGTCTAAGCCAATTCCAAAACTGTGCCCAATGATGTTTCTGGCAGGTGTGCATTCTGGACCATCCATGAAGCTTTTAAAAATTGCTTGACATGTAACCACGACAGATTTTAAAGATCAAAACACAGGTGTGTGTCAGTGTTGCACAATTCTGCGGTAAGGGCAGAACATGACATCATTCTACCTAGAAACACACCCAAACACAAACACCCACCTGGGGTTCAGGTGTATGGCTCTGTCTGCAGGCAGATGAATTTCGCTCTGGAGTTTTGTTCTAATATAATTGTGTTCTGACAAGAAATGAGGTTTTGATACATTAATACTACTCCAAACTGGGTGGGTCTTTTCAGCTGACAAACATCTTCTACACCTGCCTTTATGTTCTTTTTAACCTATTCAAAGAGCCATTTCTCAACATAAATGGGTTACAGTCACCCACGATTCAGAGAGCCTTATTTATTCTCTTCAGCCTCAATAAACATGAGAGATGAGCACAAAATTTCAGGACGGTAGAGGCAGAAATCTTTTCCATCTCATTATGAACCAAGAAAGAAAATTATCAAGATAAAAGTCTTAAGAAAATAAGTGACTTAATTAAAGTCACCTCACAAAGTAGTGTGGGCATGTCACCCAGTGATGCACTTAATATTAAATATCTCCTATACATGAGGCAGCATACAGTAACTGTCCCAGGAACTGTAAAACTACTAATACTTGGAGAGAGAGAGAGAGAGAGAACTGAATAGAAGACAGTACAAATAATCTTCTCAAGTCATAGCCCTGGATCTTTGGTTAAGGTTCACAGGAAGCCTGAGATTGATTTCACTTACAAAAGAAAGCTAACAATAGTAAAGGACTTGCTGACCCAACTGAGCAAGCGCACACTTATCTTCTGTGTCCAAATGCAAACTTTATTCCTCAACAGACTAGGAGTTAAGTTTTGTGTGAATAAGAACATGAAGAAAAGAGTTATATGTGTATCTTTGTGAGCAAATAACTACCTTGTGGCTTTCTGATATGAAGAATTCCCAAGAGAAATAAATCCTTTCCAAAAAAAAAAAAAAAAAAACTATGAGAAAGCAAAACACACACAAACATAAACAGGAGATGCATTTTGTACACCACTGCCATTTGGTTAACAGATGTTGGCATCTGCCCTCAACTCTCACAAACAGATCAATGTACTTTACTTTTGTGTAGCATCGTCTATCCAAAAGTACGTGAAAAGCAGTGTGGCTGGTTTGACAGTGTGTCTGCAGAATCTGCCTAAGAATGAGATAGCAGAGCGAACACCTGTCAGGCTTGTTTAGATGCTGTCTGCACTGGTGAATGGCTCCACGATAAGGTGGCTGCTGGGCTGGAGAAATGTTCTGTCTTTTCTAAAGTGAACCCAGGCACCATCATGCGTCACACTGTGTTGCTATGGCTTGCTTACTTCTTGCCTCATTATTATATGACCTTCACTTATATTGAGGGAAGAAGTGTATTTTTGTGAATTTTCCTGATTCAAAGGGATGTTTCGGATTAATGGGAACCATAAATGACACACTTTAAAAAAAAAAAACAACCTCACTTTTAGATCCAAAAGGACTAGGATCTAGTCCCTACTTTATTACTGACAATCTCCACCACTCCAAGGCTGTCAGGTAACTCCTCTGGATTTCCGTGTCCCAGCCTGTAAAGTAAGTTGGGCAGTTGGACTAGGTATGCATTTCCCAAACTTTCCAGGCATGAGGGGCATTTTAACACATCAAAACCTCTCTTGGACTAATCAAATGGCAGCAGTTATACTTCAAGAATCTGTGCAGTTAGAAAATACATAATGATAAAAAGAGACTTTCGATGTAGTGACAGCTGAAAATAAAATCCCAATTTCCTAATCACAGCAGGGTCTGTATTCATTTTTAAAAGGAATGGTATACAGATGTTAGACATTTATTTAGTCTGCAAGCAACAGTTGGTGTACATATGAATTTGCAGTCTTTGCAGTAATTCCATAGCAGATCCCCCCACCCCAACTTGGTCCTCTGTTTAAGGCTGAGAACCCTGAACTACAATACAAACACTCTAAATCCTTTCTGACGCTGACTCTTCATAGGTCTAGTTTCTTTGGATGGTTATAAGGATCTTTTACACCTCAGTGACAATTCTTTGGAAGTACACTTCTAATTCTGCCTCCTCAACCAGCAAGCCAACCAATCAACCAACCAACCAGACCCCTGAACAGATAATTACACAAACAACCCAAACAGAAAATGGGCCAAAGACCTTAACAGACACCACACCAAAGAAGATACGCAGATGGAAAAGAAGCATATGAAAAGACATTTCAAATCACATGTCATCAGGGAAAGAGATACCACTACACGCCTATTAGAATGACCCAAATCTAGAACACCGACATCAAATTCTGGTGAGGAATGTGGAGCAACAGAAACTCATTCATTGCTGGTAGAGCGCAAAATGGTACAGCCACTTTGGGAGAGAGTTTGGCAGTTTATTACAAAACTAAACATACTATTACCATACAACTCATCAATTATGCTCCTTAGTATTCACCCAAAAGAGCTGAAAACTTATGTCTACACAAAAACCTGCACATGGATGTTTAGAGCAGCTTTATTCATAATTGTCAAAACTTGGAAGCAACCAAGATGTCCTTCAGTAGATGAATAATGGATAAATAAACTGTGGTACATCCAGACAATGGAATATTATTCAGCACTAAAAATAAATGATCTAGCATACCAGAAAAAGACATTAAGGAACCTTAAACCCATATTACTAACTGAACAGGTAATTACTATCAATGGTCAAAAAGATAATTTAATGCCATGCATTTATGCCTTTGTCCTCAGACTATAAAATGTACACAGCTTACTCCAAATTGTTGAAATGATCTTTAAAAGAAACAAAATAAAAAGAAAACTAACACCTTTTAAGACAGTTATCCCATGAACTGTATTGGATAAAATATTTAACAATATTTACCACCAAGAAGTTATTACTTATATACAGCTTAAATCCTTCCAGCTGCAAATTTGCCTCCTTCTCTGTAACTGACCTCTGTTGATTATCCATCATTACATCATCAGTGATTTTTATGTAATTCTCCTCACACACGTGAATTTAAAAATAATAAAGCACAGAACTTAAATAAAATCTTGAATTTAGGACTTCTCTCGGCTGAATCAGGCCAGACCAATTTAATACTAAAGTGCAATACGAGATCCTGGCTCTATTATACACTATGGCTATCTAATCAAAAGGGACTCTTGGAATAAAATAAAGTCCCAGAGTCTAAGAAAGAAATAAGAAGGGAAACGCCTGCCGTAGAGACAAGTGCTGGGATGTCCAATTCTGGTACAAATTACGGTCCACGGGCCAAATCCAGCCTGCTGCCTGTTTCTGTAAAGTTTTACTGAACACAGCCTTGTTTCTTACTTTATATATTGTCTACGGTTGCTTTTGCGATACATTGGCAGAGTTGAATTGTTGGCCCACAAAGCATGAACTCTTTACTATATGGCCCTTTCCAGAAAAAGTTTGCTGACCTCTGACTTAGACCTCCACCTTTGCCCTAGGCTGGTTCATGCTGGAGCTCCAGGGCTCAGAGTTGGTCTTCCCTTCTCCATCTTACCCTTGCTTATTACATGAGCTCATCCAGTTGCAAGACGTTAAATACCACCTATCTATCAACCACTCTCAAATACGCATCTCCAGGCCAGACTTCTCCCCTGAGCACCAGATTTACATACCCAACCGTCTCACTAACACATCCACTGAGAGATCTAATAGACATCTCAAGCTTAAGGCATCCCAAACCTAACTCCTGATCTTCTGAAAGCCTGCTTTACCCACAAGTGTTTTTGATTTCAGTAAAGGGCAATTCAATTTTTCAAGTTAAACCAATAAAAACTAATCAACCAAACAAAAACCCTGGAATTACCCCTAATCCCACTCTCACTCCACATCCAGCCTATCAGCAAATCCTCAACTGCCCCCATATATGCAGAAACCTGCCACTCCTCACTTCTGCTGCTATCGCTTTGCTCAAAGCTACCATCACCTCTCTCCTGGATTCTTGCAGGAGCCTCTTAAATTGGTCTCCTGGCTTCTACCCTTGTCCCTTTCATCCATTCACATGACAGCAGTCAGAGTGATCTTGATAAAATGACAGATCACATCACTCATCTTCCCCACGGCCACACTGTGCTCCAGCCACCCTGGGATCCTTGCTGATCCTGCATTGCTCTCAGTAACCTCCCATCCCAGGCCTTTGTGTTTGCTGATTCTCCTCCCCACAGCGTTCCTCCCCCAGGAGGTTCACTCCTGTACTGCCTTCTGCTCAAATGCCGCTTTCCCAGGGAGGCTGTTCCCTGACCACTGTAACCAAATAGCAACTTCATCTCTCACCCCTACCCCCACCCACACACCCTACCCCTTTTCCCTGCCTTATTTTTCTGCATATTTCTTGCTTATTTTATTGTCTGTCTCTACAAGCTACAGTGTAATCTCCACGAAGGCAGGAATTTTTGTCTGTTCTGCTCACTGCTATACCCCCAAAGTGCCTGGAACACTGCCTGGTACGTAGTAAGTGCCCAATAAATATTTGTTTATAAAGACTGAATGAATGGGTGAATAGGCCATCCCAAGGGTTTACAAGAGTCCTATGGAAAACTGCACTTGTGATTTTATTACGAAGATTAATGGGAAAATGAAAACTGCTTAGTAAAAGGTGCTTCACAGATAAATTGGCTGGAAAGTACCATTCTACTCCAAAGCAAGGGATCCTGCCCCTTAATAATTTGTTTGTTTTTTACTTGAATACCTATATACTAAAGGAGTTTATGGTTAATCTTTCTCTTTCTCTTCATCCTCCTTTTAAACTTTGTAAATCTGACTTCTCAATCTCATCTTCATTTTTCGTTTTCTCCTGGATTATGTCCAAGGCTTGCAAACCCAAAGGTCATGTACCAACCTGTACCACAGAATGCTTTAAGCTGCCAGAAATTTTCCCTGGCAATACAGAGCTGTCATTGATTTCTTGGCAGTACATTGTCAAATGATGCATTGATAAATCAAACAGAAACGACAACATCACGTTAATCCAACAACTAGACGTGACTGAGTTAAAAATCTAAAAACGGCAAAGAAAGATCAGGGACACTGTGATCCTGGCAGGAAGGCAGTCTGCATGCATTAAAGCCACACTCAGTGTGATCCAAAGCCTCGCCCCTGCTGCACTCCACAACCTGGGAGCCAGATCACTGGAGCTGGCTTGGGTCCCTGGAGCTGCTTTTAATGACTTCAAGTACACCCTCCTGGTGCTCTGAACCCTAGGACATCACAGATAGCTAATTAAAAAACAAAAACAAAACACAGAAAACAAACCCTTCTCACCCCTTCCTGGGCCTGTGTGGATCTGAGGGGTCTGGTTCTTGCCTGAAGTCTAGTGAGGCCTAGAGGCTTGGACTACACTGTGAATAGTACACACGAACAGGGCGGGGTTGGGGTGGGGGGAGTAAATGGAGTCACTTATTTAAGTATCATTAGGCAGGTTTTGCTCAATTAGGGTCTGGTCAAAAGCAGATGGTAACCTGTACCAGGCCACCTCAACAAGGATAACTTGGGCGAGGACTAATATTTGTGCCCTCCTCAAGTTCATATGTTGAATCTCTAATTCTCAATGTGATGGTATTTGGAGATGGGGCCTCTGGGAGGCAAATAGGTGAGATGAAGTCATGAAGGGAAGGCTCTGGTCCAATGGGATCAGTGCCTTAGAAGAGGAGACCCGGAGAGCTTGCTCTCTCTGCCATGTGAGGAAGACAGTGGGAAGGCAGCTATCTGCAAACCAGGGATAGAACCCTCACCAGAAACTAACCAGACTGGCACCTTGAACTTGGACTTCCCAGCCTCCAGAACTGTGAGAAACAAAATTCTATTGTTTAAGTCACCCAGTCTATGGTGTTTTGTTATAGTAGCCTGAGCTGACAAATACACGAGGTTTCAGATTTTAAAAGTTGCTTTAAATTGCCAAGTCCCAGGAAGCGTATTTGGAACGCTCTGTCGACGGGACTCCAAAATTTCTTCTTCTGTTCAACAAGAGAATACAGGAATACTTTTGTCCATCCTCATCTCTGTCTCTCTCTCACACACACACACACACTCTCTCTCTCTCTCTCTGCTCTGAGAGCAGCCACATCTTGCTGAGACAAGTCTTCTTTGCAGGGAACTATAAGCCGATAGAAAGAATATTTCCAGAATGTCCTGGAGAAAAAAAGACATGTCAAGGCAGAGTCCCACAGCCCTGGACTTCTGGGCCCCTCCCCTTCCAGCACTCTTCTTGTCCAAAGGAGCCAGAAACAGAACAGGGAAGCAAATGCATGCAGGGTAGGTACAGTGGGGCTAAATGTGGGGGTCATGAAACCATTCTGCGGAGATGCTCCAAACTCTTACACGAACCTGTTCTTATCTTTTTGATAAGAACAATTAACACAACGAATGTCCAACAACTATAAACAGAGAGACAAACCCAGGCATATTATTGTAGATGTTCTTCTTCAAAGCCCTGCACAAACGCACTCACCTGATCATGCTATCAGGTGCCAGAAAAAAAGGATGGGTCAATTCTACCAAGGACGGTATGCTGAATAATGTAAACACACACATGCACCCCTCAAAAGGAAACAAAACACAGCAGAGGTAGGTCATCTTCAGCCTGGTTACATTTCCTGAGTTCCTCTGACTTTTTTGGTCCCTATAAATCATATTCCTGAACTAAACTCTGAAGAACACACAACCTGCTTAGAAAGTCCTTTTTTCTAATATTTACACACAAAGAAATCAAGTAGCCATTGTTTCTAAGTTAGCTGAACAGAAGGAAATGACATTAATTTTAAAATCCGAAGAAAATAAGGTCCCAATCTATAACATTCTTTGACATGTCTCTTACAAATCACTAAACGTGGCAGGTGTTACACAGACCCTGGAAGAGCCAGCCTTGGTATCAATGACATAACTTATTAATTAACATGGAATGACGAGGTGCCTCGACCAAGGGCTAAATGAAATTCTTAGCCATAGCAGTGCAATTAAAAATGAGCACAGGGCACTAAACATGAAAAACAATTAAAGCACAATGAGACTGCCCTCCTTGTTCCCTGTCTTCAGTTGATATTAGTAAGAAAACATCAGCTGCTGAGAAAAAAAAAAAAAAGCCTTTAGTTTGGGAAGACCTACTGGACAGGAAAGCACGAATGGACTGCCTCATTTCTTGACTCCGTAACCAGAGGGCACCCCCAACCATTAAATGAATGACCCTCTCTCCACAGCAACCTTGGAATGCGCCTGGTGGCAGCCCACTTCCAACAGTGGAGAACTAACCATTTCAGAAGGCAAACAAATGAGGCAAATAAGGAGATGTATGGGGAAAGCCTTCAAAACTATCAAGTGCTATAGGAATATGCGAATATAACCACCATCTTTCATCATCTGACAGATGTGACTGTTATAACAGTGCTCCACAGGGTATATATAAAGACACTCATTGTTGGTGATCGTAGCAAAAGACTAAAAAATGAAAACAAAAACTCACATGTCCATCGACAAGGATTTGATTAAACTATATTCTAAACATTCAAGGAACCTACCTGCCTTAATATGGAACAATCTTCATGATATACTTTGAAGTTAAAAAAAAAAACAAGGCTGCAGCATAGTTTGTATAGTATGATATCATACAAGTGACAGACAGGATACATTCATAAACACTTTTATACTCATGAAGAACACAGACTTTAACTGGCTGTCCTGGGGGAGAGGAACTGGAACTCTAGGGGGTCTGGGAATGGAGGATATGTACTTTGCATTGTATATCCTTCTACATCGTTTTCTTCACTTAAATTTTTTTTTAATTTGTATATCCTTTTATGGATATGTTTGATTTTTCTTTAAAAATGTTTTAAAATATGAGAGAGATGAATTTCTTGCAAAGTTACATTCTTTTCCTTTACAGCTTCTACTCATTAATCTTTCTAAAATCTCTTAGAACCATAAAATACAAAACAATAATAACCAAAACACCCTCTAATCTCCCTCTTACAGTTCTATGATTCTGATGCAGTTCACAAACATCTAAAAATAACTTTTAAAAATGTCATACTTTCAATCAAACATAAAGCACATAAAATAGCTATTTTAGGGAGGAATCTTTCTTACATTTTATAATTGTTCTTTATTTTCAGAATTAATAGCTAAGTTAATTATTTTCATGGCAATTGGTGGAAGAGTTAATATTCCTAGCTTTTTACATATACTAGTTGTGATCGCTGGGTTTCAGGAAAGTCAAAATATTAGTTCTATTCTTGAAAGTATTTAAATAACATTTTTTTGAATAAAAAAGTAGTACATGTTCATTGTAGAAAATTTGAAAAATAGAGAAAAGCACAAAGTAAAATTAAAACAATTCATTATCCTACTACCCCAGGGGAAATCATTATTAGTTTTGATGTATAGCCTTCCTTTTTTATTTCCAATGCATGCAAGTATATATTTTTTACATAATTGGAATCAAGTTGCACATATTGTTTAAAAAAATCTACTTTAATAAATTATCACCCCACTTATCTTTTCTTTTACAATTTTTGTGCTTAAGATTATAAAATATGCATTACTTGTAAAATTTGAAACAAATTTTTAAGTTTAATTTTTTTTAAATTTATTTATTTATTTATTATTTTTTTGGGGGTACACCAAGTTCAATCATGTTTTTATACACATATCCCCATATTCCCTCCCTCCCTTGACTCCCCCCCAACCCTCCCTCGAGTCCCCCCCACCCTCCCCATCCCAGTCCTCTAAGGCATCTTCCATCCTCAAGTTGAACTCCCTTTGTTATACAACAACTTCCCACTGGCTATCTATTTTACAGTTGGTAGTATATATATATGTCTGTGTTACTCTCTCGCTTCGTCTCAGCTTTTGTTTTAGCTTCCCTGAAAAATGTAACCTGAAGCAAAAAAATTTTAAATGACTCAAAATTCGCAAGGTGAAATAAGTATAAAAGAAATTTAAATAACTAAATTTTCAAAGAGTGCTTTTAAAAAATTTGAAGCCTTTATACTTCTAAAGTTATTAAGCTTAAAACTGCACTTAAGACTTTTGGAATGCCTTGTATTATAAATATGTTTTCACGCCATTAATTATTTTCTAAATGGCTGATGGGATTCTGTTACATTGATATGTCACAATACACTTAGCTCATCCGTTATTATTGGATATTTAGATTGTTTCTTTGAAGAGGTCAGAAAGAACTTAAAGATGTCAGCTAAAAAAGCCTCAGGTTAGGTTAGGTTAGACCCAGGTTAGAATTATATTAACATACTGAAATCCTGGAACAATTGATATGAACCTTTTAAAAGTTTTTAACACATATTGTCAAGTTATGTTCCAGAATGGATAATAAGCAACAATGTTATCACTATTGGCCATACTTAGAGTTAAATAAAAATGTCTTTAAAATATAAGTGATTCTTCTCCCTTAACCAAAGATACATATACCAATAATTAAAGTAATATGTTTCAAACTTTGTTACCACAACTTGAAATAAAATTCCAATATAGGGCTCAAAATGGTTCTTAAAAACTGACCCATAAGTCCTTACTGGGGTTTAAAAAGAAGTAAAAGTTTAAATAAACCCATAACACAATTCAGTTATCAGGTCTTCAATGTGAGCAGGAAGATAATCAGATTCCCACATACCGGAGGTAAGCTACATCTTTCATGGGTTTGCTCAGAAGCCCCCCACACCATGAGGAAGAAAAAAAGGGGTATTAGTGTCAAACCAATAAATGACCGAGTAACTAGATGGAACCCTTACTTATAGTGTCGCTGTCTTTTTGAAAGTTTGGTTGAATTAACTGACTTGGGGAGAAGTGAGACTAAACTATCTTGCAACACAGAGGAAGTTACCAGATATGTGCCCAGATAGGACACAAAGGAAAAATACGTGAAGATACTAATATCTTCTTGTCTGCATTTCCATTCAACTTTTAGGCAGTTCCCTCAAATCCATTTAAGAGACAAGTTTCAGAGATTAGAACCTTGCTCAGAACTAATCTTCCTGTCCTCCAAGAATTATAAACATATTGATAACTTTCAACAATGCACTGGACAAAAAAAGATAAAAAGAACCTTGGGTCATAAAACCAACCCATTTCATTTTTTGCTCACCCCCCACCTTTCAAAACCTCAAAAGGGGGGAGAATTTGGAATAAATGAAAGGAGAACATTCATAGCTACTAGGAGTGATTATTGCCTGTACAAAGCAGGTTGGGAAACCCCCATGATACCACACCAGGTCATGTGCAGGCTTCCAGAAGTAGCAGGCCATGGCTTGTAAAAATACCAAACATACCCTGACTACAGTATGCAAGGCTATGCGTGACGGCCTTCCAAGAAAATCAGATTCTAGCTAAATTATTTAATTTGGTACAAAGGATAAAACTTTTATAATAGCCCTAGATAGAAAAGATGTATTTTTTTTTTTTTATCCATCCAATACAGGCAATTCTGGCCCTTTAAAATAAAATGGTTCACCTCTGTGCTGGACCTTCTTTAAGAGTATCGTCCAAGTATCTAGACCACAAGAACACTTTTTAGGTGAAAGTGCATTACACCGGGTTTCTTGAGTTCTTCTGTAACAAAAAGCTCTTGGATGGGGTCCAAGAAAGTCTTTCCAAGTATTAATGAAAACTCTCATTTAGTCAGATAAATAGAATAATTTGGTTCTGACATTTACTAGTGGTGCAGTGTTGGGAAAATTACTAACTTCTCATCAGTGATAAGAAAGATATTAATGGTATCCACCTCAAGTGGCAGAAATGCAGACCAAATAAGATAGCATGAGAAAAACAATCAGCATCTCAACATCATCATTTTCTCAATTTTACATAGGTACCATAGGTTAACTACTTTGGTATATATAGAGTAACTAGATCTCAGCCAACAAAGTGATGCTTGCTAAAGGGACTTAACACACTGCTTTAACAAATAGATTAAAATGACCAGACGCATGGATTACACTTGTCCCTCAGCAATCGTCAGAGATTGGGTCCAGGACCCCAGCATACCAAAATCCATGGATGCTCAAGTCCCTTGTATAAAATGGTGTAGTATTTGCATATAACCTACGCACACCCTCCCACATACTTTAAATCATCTCTAGACTACTTGCAATACCTAATACAATGTAAATACTATGTAAATAGCTTAAATACAATGAAATAGTTGCCCAAGCGCAGCAGATTCAAGTTTTGCTTTTCAGAACTTTCTGGAATTTTTTTCCCTGATTATTTCAATCCCTGGTTGGTTGAATCCACAGATGCAGAACCTGCGGCTATGGAGGGCCAACTGTACTTACAAATAAATATATTTCTGAAATCCTTAAGGATTCTCAAAAATGTTTTCCTTTGTTAAGCTACTTAAATATTCTCTTTGAAAGTATTTCACTAGTCATTGGCTTAAGCAACAGAACTTTATTTTCTCACAGTTCTAGAGACTAGAAGTTCAAGATCAAGCTGTTGGCAGGATTGTTTTTTTTTTTTCTGAGGCTTCTCTCCCTGACTCATAGATGGTCTTCTTTTCCCTCTGTCTTCACATGGTCTTCCTTCTGTACGTGCCTGTGTCCTAATTTCCTCTTTTGACAAAGACACCAGCCATATGGATTAAGGCCCACACTAATGACCTCGTTTTAACTCAACTACCTCTTTAAAAACCCCATCTCCAAATATAGTCACATTCTAACATACTGGGTGGTGGTGGTTAGGGCTTCAACATGTGAATTTGGGGGGAACACAATTCAGCCCATAACAATGAGTATGTATTTTCTCTGCCTAAGAGCCTTTACCGCCCGCATCCCTGCCATTTTCTCTAGGACATACTCTAGATTTTTAAACGTGGCATGTTAAATGACCTTACCAACCTGGCTGCCTATCTTATTTTCCAGCTTCATCTCCTGTATCTCCTGGTTTTGCACTCTAGATACTGACCTCACTGAACCAATTATCCTTTTCCAAATATACTCTTTCATACCTCCTTGTCTCTGGATATACTGTTTTCTCTGTCTAGAATACTCTCCCATGTTAGGTACACTGTGAAGTTATTTTTGATGCCTGAGGCAGAGCCCATTACATTCTTCCCACTCCTCAGAGAACCTTGAACACCCTGCTACTATAGCATGTATCACCCAGAACTGCAATTGATTCTTTCCATGTCTTTTCCCACCAGTATACTGAGAATTCCTTGAAGGCAAGCACCATGCCTGGTTTTGTTCATTACTGATTCTTCTGCACCCAGTGCAGACCTGGTGCACAGTATGAGCTAAAAAAGTATGTCTTGAATGAAGGAAATAAGTCAGTGAAACATGAACAAATCAATGATTGAGAAAAGGTTTAATTTCTCTTTTAATACCTAGTATAGTGGTATGGCAGTCACCAGATTTCGTACATGATTGCTGAGTAAAATACTGACCAAACCATAGAAGAAAACCTCCAACAATAAAGGGCTCTGGATTAATCCACTTTAAGAAAAGTTATGAAAGCTGATTGTCTTTGGGGTAAAAAGGGAATGGATTTTAAAGAGCCTGTAAACTTTAGGGAAGAGGCGCCAAGATACACGTGACAAGGCAATCTGAGCTCCACTCTGATCCAAGAACAAAGGGTTCCCAGTTGAAGCTATGGAAGGGTCTGTTCCAGAAAGCAGCTGGACAGAATTTCCTCACACGAATAGTTCTTAACGTATGGGAAAAAGAAAAGAGCAAAACAAAACAAGCAAAGGCAGCAAAAGGGAATAATTAGTGTAAACATTTTTTTTTTTTTTAATGCATTGGACAAACCCCAAGAAGAATGCTGTGGGATGAACATCTGCTCATTGGGAACACGACAGGGCCCCCGACAGGCTCTGTGGCCTGTGTGTGTCCTCATGTGCCCGAGGTTTATAGTCGTGCTTCCTCTGCTCAGACAGCCCCGAAAGTGGCCCAGAAAGAGGCCTATTCCTGGCCAGGACACACTCCACTAACTCCAGTTAGGGCTGGGGGTGGGTTAGCTCTCACTCAATTGTGTTTGACATGACAAGAACCACATAGAAGGGAAGGGCAGAGACAAATGGTATGTACGTGCAGAACTGCCCGGCTCTATTTGTACAGGTTTCCACCAATACTGTATTTTTACTGCTTGCATGACAGTGACCAGACATGTCACATTTAGAGGAACTGGCATTTGTTTCCAACCCTGTGGTCCCCGGTATCAAGATATGAAGTGCAATAAGTTGAAAGAGCCTGTTTCCTTGTGCCCCTTGCAATCAGTCAGTGAGTCTGCGAGTTTCTGTGAAGAAGTCCATGGGAAAATTCTTCCTCAGTCTCCAGGATCACCTGTTAGTTTCTGCCTCCCCAGCTAAGTAGAGGTGAGTAGCTGTGTGCCTAGAGGTGAAACCAGATGGGAACGCTCCAGCAATTTTCAGTGGGCGGTGCCCTGAGTGAAACACCCCCAAGAGTGGGTGGCCTCAGTTCCCATTCTCATGATGCTAGATCACCTCACCTTAGAGTCTTGGGCCCTGTGGGTCCACGTCTGCACACGCTGACCCTGTGCCATCAGCTCAGCCCTCTTACACAAGTTTCACTCTAGGAGTACATAGTGTCTAGATGGGGACAGGCTCTGCCTCACCCTTCATCTTTCTTTCTGGCTGTGGTCAAAAGTTCTCTTGCTCTGACATTCTACTTACTTCCCTTTTCTCTTTCTAAGGCCTGCTGAGCACAGTTTTTTCATGATTCTCTTTCACTATGGCATTCATGCCTAAATCTGGCATTTTATTAAGTACCAGGCAGGGGTGCCTTATGCCTCTTTCCTAGACCTTTGTTCCTAGCTCCATGTTATTTACACAAGGAGTTTAAGTTGTGAGAACCGTGGTGCCCTGATCATCTAAATCATATGGGATTTTTTTTTCCAGATATTCATTTTCTGTGACTTGCCTCAAGTCCAGAAACACTCCCCCCCCCCACCCCCATAGGCACATCTCTAAAGCCTCCCGGTAGAGCCAGCGACTGACTTATCCCATGCAACACAAGAGGTCACATTTAATAGAATTACTTTGAAAGTGGCCCGTTGGGGCTGTCAAGAAAACTAATTATAAAACTCACCAGAGTCCACCTACTGAGTTGGCTGGAACAAGTACCAGCACTCAGAGCTTCACCTTCAGAAGAAGGTCATGGAGAAAGCAGAGTAACTGCGGGCTGGAAAGGCGTCTCAGGAAGAGCAAGGATTTCACTGGGGGAGATGCCAGAAGCCAGCCCCACAAACACAATTCCAACATCTCCTCTTTGGGGCACCCCGCTCTGTCTGTCCACATACAATAAAAAATGCTTAGACATAAAGATATTCGGTACCCGTTTTGACTTTCTATAGAATTTTGATTGAAAAACCAATTTATTCTTATGGATTGGATGGTTACTCCATGGTTTCATTTTATCTGAAGGGGAAAAAAAAAGCTGACATCTAGTAGTTCAACAAGTCTTTGTCACCAGAGGCCTGTGACACAAATCTCGATATTTTGTGGGAACATGTATAGCTTTTCTTCATTTGTGGCTATAATTGCTGCTGGAGACGCCCCAACATGTAAAGGTTGATGCTTCTGAATGTGCTGAAAGATGTTGGAACTAAACCATGCAGTGACAGCTATCAAAATGTCACCAATGCAGTGTCATATTCAGTCAAGATGCTTCAAAATGCAAATGTTCAACTTAACACTGTTCTAGCTGTGGAAGGAAGAGGATTACCTGGCTGGTCGGTGGGGAAAATGAAATGAGTTAATGAGCATAACCGCACTTAGTAAGGAGCCTAGCACAGAGGAGGCCGCACCAGGAGGAGCTCTCCTGCACGGGTGCTTCCTCCGTGTGGTCGTGTATGGTAGACACTACTCTCAGCGCTTTATGTGTTTTAACTCAATCCCTACAACTGTCCTTAGGCCCAGTTCACAGGTGACAAAACTGGCTCATAAAGAGGTTAAAGAACTAGTCCAGTATTACCCAGCTTAAGTATAGAAGGTGGGGTTCAAACCCAGGTCTATCTGACTCCAGAGTGCATACTCTATCCACTATGCAACTTCTAGTTTCTCATAGTGTCCTTCTGCAGAAAGTGGTATACGTTTCAAGTGCCCTTTATCTTTATTGTCCAGGTGTGAGCCCTACACTCAGAGTTCAAAGATGGTACCTTCTTCAGCTTGCCCTAAACACCTACTGGAGGCAGCATGAAAATGATAAAAGTACAACATTTCAAATTTCTAAATTTTCTGTCTAAACAACTGCCAACCCCTAGACACTTGGGCATAAATTCAAAAGGCTCCATCTGAAACCACTGGTATTCATTTTAGGAATTAGTGTTTGATCTGAAGAGATGGTTACAATAGTTAAAATTTAAACTTATGCTAATTAAAGTACAGCAAACAGTATAATCTAGTGAATTATGTTTGAAATTGAAAGCAAACAAAAGGATGTCCAAATGTTTGGCCCTAGATCCACCAGAGTCTATCTCTGGCTTTAAATTAAACAATTAATGATCTCATCCCTCAGTTTACCCCAACTGCAAAATGGAAATAGCACCTCCTTCAACAAACGAGTGGTTAAATTAGCTGCAGCTGTGCCAGCCTGGCATTGAGTAACTGCTGTGCAAGATTCTTTGACCACAAAAGAACAGACTGGAGGGGGACAAGTGCCAGAAAGGACACACCCACTTGTGTTTCCTTTTACATTACAAATGCAGGGCTCAGCATTGCTCAAGGGGTTTCAGGATAATATCCGGGACAGGTCTGCCGCGGAGCTCTGGCTCGCCCTTGCTGGAAAAGTGGAAGGAGAGATTGGTTTCTGAGTAGCTTCAGAATAAAATGAAGAAAGAGCTTTGAGACATTAGGAGGTTGGACCAAACTAGACACTCTTTGAAAATGGGGAACACTGATTGGCATAGCCTCATCTAATCTATATCTAATTTCCGCTTTCCACCTACTCCGAGCCCAACTCTTGTCCCCACCCCCACGACAAGCTCTGGGGTCATTTGCACCACTGAAACCTTCTCAAGCCCTGGGTGGATCACTGTCTCCCTCCAGCTCCAACCTCAGGCCCTGGAGCCATCCCCGAGAACCCTAGGGGGTCAGAGAGTAGCCCTGGGCTTCAGGCAACTCAAGACAAGAAGGTGCCAACTAGTGTCCCTCCCCACAAAAGGGCAATGGTTGGATATGTGCTCTTTGCTCCACAATGCCATTTTTCAAATGCTTTATAAGCCACTTGAAAAGAAAACTGCTTACCCATAATTCCCTGAAGATGTCTGGCTGGTTCAAATAATTCCTCAGTTATGAGCCTCTCCTCTAATGGGAATCTGTTGGAGAGCTGGCTACTCACAATTGAAAAATGGGATTACCACGATTAAAAACCACCGTTAATAAATTCACAGAAACCCACATCTAATACTTTTCACTTTGTAGTAGTCTCCAGAAATTTGACTAAATAGCATTAAATTAAAAGAAAAAAAACATGAATAATAGGAATCTTTCATGTACCAGATTCTGGCAACTCTTAGACCACAAATTTCTGTACTTTCCAAACTCCCCTATTCACCACTGTCACTAAACACCCACCAAATCACATCCTTTGCTCACTTGCCCACACTCACTATTCATTATAAAGTCCCACCTACCACTGCTTTTTTTTTTTTTTTAAACAATTTATTGTGTCCCTTTCCAGTTCACTTAATTCAGTTCTCTGGATAAATGTGAATGTGATATTTGCATGTGCTAGATGCTAGTGCTTATGCCAAAAAAAAAAAAAAAGCCACCAAATATTTAGAGAGTACCTCCTGGGAGCTCAGTTTTTTTTAATCAGGAATAATGGGAGGGAATACAAAAAAGCATATTTGTGTGACATGTGGGTGGTGCTTACACGTAGGGGCGCGCGCGTGTGGGCTCCTTTAAATCATTGCTTCTGCAGTCCAGCACTGTGGCCGAGTGAATGCGGGAAATGCTGTCAACATAATGTGTGAGGAGAGACACTAACCCAGCAGGACAGGTGGCTGAGGGTCCTCAAGGGACATCGGCTCCTGCCCGAACACATTGGTAAGCTATGTGCATAGGGCCCAGCAAAAAAGAACATTCTAAACAACAATATTGGTTTTGTTTTTTTTTTTTTTGAGGATGTGGAACCCTTCCGGATCATTACCTTTCAGTTAGGTACCTGCATCAGCTATCTAAACTCTGGCACCTGACTGAGCTACAGCCAGGATGATACATGATTAAGTACTCATTCTGGTCCCCTCACAGTGCCTGAAAATGCCAGGCACACTCTCACCTCTGGGCCTAGTTCGCACGTCCCTTCTGTCTGGAATGCTCTGCTTCTCCTTCCCCTCTTGGAAGATGCTATTCTTTCTTCAGTGTCCCGGTCAGGAGCCACCCCTTCTGGAGCCCTTGGGCCTCAGCAGACTGAGCGCCTGGCTCTCCTGGCTAAGCTTCTGTGGTTCTGTGCACCTACCTCCAGTATAGGATTGGCCACACTGTACCAGCTGGCTCCTGCTGTGCTCCTCTCTACCAGTAGGCTGTTATTCTTGAGACTGTGACATCTTCATCCTTATTCCACAACTCCCTACCCCACTCAAACAGTGTTAGAGTGCCTGGCATGTGACAGGCACTTAAAAAATTGGCTAAATGAATAAAGGACTATACTTTTCATTCCTACAAACAAACAAACAAACAAAGTAACTCCTGAAATGCTTCGAGATAAATCACTTCACTCAGAACATAGGATCTGAGATCAAATGCTTTCTGCCTCACCCACTCAAATAAAAAGAGAATTTTGTTGATGGTACTAAAGCTCCAAAATACCCGTAAAATTCCCAGGCATGAACTAAAGCAGCATTGCTGCCAGACAGCTTAAACCACAGGTGATAACTTGAAAAAGAGAAAGAAAGGACAAAAGCCTTAATGAGAATAAACAAAAACTTCCTACTCTGCCAACTTTAACTTCTTTTCTATTTAAAAAACCTCCCACAATCCCTATCTAAAAAGTCACAGTGTCAATCATGCAATAATAAATAATAATAATTCAGGAAAAAGCTGCATTAGGCAAGTAGGATCAAGAAGTAGGGGAGATGTCTCAAGCTGTGCTACACTGCCTTTTTATAATGTTGAAAGGGTAAGAATCTGGCTTCCAAACAATGAAGGAGACAGAGCAGAAAGGTCTAAAAAATGGAAAATACAAATATAAGTGTGAATATTGCCAGTCCTAAGAGATGAACCCTCTTAGCGGGGTCAAACAGCAGTCTATGCTACTCTCTCACTTCGTCCCAGCTTCCCCTTTGCCCCCGCTCCCCAAACCCCATGTCCTCCAGTCCATTCTCTGCATCTGCATCCTTATTTGAAGGACATTATCTTTTTACAAAGAGATCTTGTGTTCTTCTGCTCAATTCATGCAGAAATAACGTTAACTCGTTATATTTGTGGTAGATAACTTTCTGGCGTGTTTTTCAATTGTTCTCATGATGTTCTTGACATAGAATAGAAGTTCAGCTTCAGTATATCACTCATGATTTTGGGTAAATCACTCATGATTTTATCATTAGTAAGTAGTGTATCTGAGATTAGGACCCAGGCCTGTCTGACCCCCCAGCTTATGTCCTTAAATAATTTGCTGAACTGAATTAATGAATTTTATTCTACTAAACTCTATCCATGATATGGAGCCAACACTGGAGATGTCAGTTAATACACTGTAATTTGGGTTTTTTTTTTTTGCTTTTGTTTTTTGTTGTTGTTGCTTCTTAAAGCTGTATTTTCTGCTGCTATCAAAAGTATACTCAGAGAAGAAAGATGGCGGCAAAGTAGAACCACATGGAATGCATCCCTCTCCACAGATACATCAGGAATACACCAAAAGATGCAATAATTCCCACAGAGAACCAGCTGAACACCAGCAAATGACCACAGACACCAGAAAGGACTGCAAAGATCCAAACATAACTGGGTAGGACAGAGGGGAAAAAAAAAAAAGAAGAAAGAGAAGAGAAGAAAGGAAAGGGACGTGTCCCACACCCTGGGGCGGGGGGATCTGAAACAGAGGGGAGATTGCCGAATTCGGAGAAACGTCCCTTATCTGATGGGGAAACCCCTTCTCCAATGGGGAATTTCCCTGGGTCAGAAGGAAGGCATTTGGGACTGCTCAAATAGGGTGAAGCGGCTGAGCTGTGGCAGACGGGAAAGAGTGAGAAACACATGGAGCGTCTGTACCACGGCTCAGCGTGTCCAGACTGAGACATCGATTCACAGCTGAACAGGGGGTCTGGGAGCTGGAATGTGGGAACCGGAGAACTGGTTCAGGGTGAGAAACGTTGGCAGTGGGGAGACGGACTGAGAGGACAGGAGGGAAGAAATTTGCAGCGGAGATGCCTACCGTGGAAAGCTGCATGGCCAAAGTGGAGGCTCAATACTGCTGACTTGCAAGCAGCGGGGAGGAACCGCAGGTGTAGCTTCTCTCTTGGTGCCTGCGACAGAAAAAGGAAGGACCCCTCTGGGCCAGGCTAACACAGTCAGGGATAACAAAGGCCCCCGGGTGGGGCTGGCCTAGAGTGCCTGCAGCCGAGAGCCAAAAGCCTGCAGAGTGGCCCAGCTCTGGAGACATTCTACTTACACCTGAGCCACTGGTGTCCCTCTGCAACAGGCACCGCCATGGCTGACTGAGCTGCCATGACCCAGGCAGGGTGCCCCGGAGGAGTAGTAGCAGAGGGGAGGAGCTGAGGTTGGAGTAGCTCTCTTGGCCTGAGCCACCCAAGCCACTGTGACCCAGGCAGGGCACCACTGCTCACTCGCTCCCAGGGGAAGGAGCCACTATTGCACCCTCTCTCTCCCCACACACCAGCACTTATAGATGAACAATAAAGGAAGCTCTGCTGCTTGCAGAGTAATACGAAAAACCCAAGGTGGGTAGAAGGACACTTACAGCTGAAACCCCAAGGAAGCAGAAATATTATTAATTCTATTGATCTGGTCCATTCTGGGGTCAATTCTAGCTTTTTTTTTTTAACTTTATTTTATTAATTACAATATTAGTCCTAAGGGATCTACACGTTTTATAACATTTTTTATTCCATTTTTTATTCTATTTTTATTTTTAGCCTTTTTATATATTTATATTTCTAGCTAAGATTTTTGTAGTGCTGACTGTATCTCTCCTACCTTGTTTTCAACTCTATCTTTTATACATTTCTATTTCTTTCTTTTTTTTTTTTCATATTTCCAGTCACACTACAGTCTTCTGTTGTCCTGTCTTCTATCCTTTTTTTAGTTTCTTTTATCTTAATATACTTATAACCAATATTATCGCTCAGCTGTGTTTCCTTGCTTTATTCTCCAGATGACACACTGCTTTGGTTTGTACTATTAGGTTTTATCTTTATCTTAGTTCTAAGTGTAATTGTCTGATTTCGTTCTGAGAATCTTCAGTCTGTCTTTATTATATTTGATCCTAGCTTTCAAAATTTCCCTGGATTTGTGTTTGTGTGTGTGTGGTTTTTTGTGGGTTTTTTTTTTTCCCTTTGGTTTCGAATTTCTGTTGGTTTTCTCTTTGATCGTCTGATGGCATACTGGGATTCTTCTGTCAGGTCTTTCTAGTGCCTTATGTTCTATTAGATTCGGTATTTGTGTGTCTTATACATGTATGTGTTTCCTTGACTTAGTATTTGTTTGACTCAACACTCCGCCATTAGTCTGGGTCCTGGACAGTCTTCTTTAAACCCCTTTATTACCGGGACAAGCAAGCTCTGAGGTCTCCATCAGACTACTCCACTAGAAGTCAAGTAGGAGGCTCTGGGGAGGGAGCACTGAATCCAGGATGCTAGACTACTAGGGAGTCCTCAGACACCAGGAACATTAACTGCAGAGAACTGTCACAGAGCCCTGTATCAGAGTCTAAGACTTGTTTTCGTCCGACTGTCTGAAACTGCCAGTGCTGGACACCTCACACCAAACTACAAACAAGAAAGGAACACAAACCCATCCATCAGTGCACAGACTACCTAAAGCCATATTAACCTCACAGATACCCTAAAACACATGACCTGATACGGCCCTGCTCATCAGAGAGAAAAGACACAGAGCCACACACCGGAAATTAGACACAAGATCACCCCACCAGGAAGCCTAATCAAGACACTGGACAAACCCCACCACAGGGAGCTGAGGGCAGAAACAAGAGGAATTACTACTAGGCAGCATAAGGAAAGGAGACAGCAAATCCTATAAATTAGACAAAATGAGAAGACAAAGAAATACCACACAGGCAAAGGAGCAAGAAAAAACCCCACAAGACCAAATAAATGAAGAGGAAATAGGAAAAATGCCTGAAAAAGAATTCAGAGTAATGATAGTAAAGATGATCCAAAATCGCAATAACAAAATAGAGAAAATACAGGAAACACTTAATAAGGACTCAGAAGAACTAAAGAGCAAAGAAACAGAAATGGACAACAAAATAACTGAAATTAAAAATACTCTACATGGTATAAACAGCAGAATAACTGAGGCAGAAGAAAGAATAAGTGAGTTGGAAGATAGAATGGGGGAAATAACTGCCACAGAGCAGGAAAGAGAAAAAAGAATAAAAAGAATGGAAGACAGTTTCAGAGACCTTGGTGACCACAATAAGCACACCAACATTTGAGTCATAGGCATCCCAGAAAAAGAAGAAAAAAAGAAAGGGTCTGAGAAAATATTTGAAGAGCTTATGGTGGAAAGCTTCCCCAACATGGGAAAGGAAATAATTAATCAAGTACCAGAAATGCAGAGAGTCCCATACAGAATAAACCCAAAGAAAAATACACCGAGGGACATATTAATCAAACTAACGAAAATTAAACACAAAGGAAAAATATTAAAAGCAGCAAGAGAAAAGCAACAAATAACATAAGGGAAAAACCATAAGGATAACAGCTGATCTTTCTGCAGAAACTCTGCAGGCCAGAAGGGAATAGCAGGATATACTGAGTGTCCTGAAAGAGAAAAACCTACAGCCAGGAATACTCTACCCAGCAAGAATCTCATTCAGATTTGATGGAGAAATCAAAAGCTTTACAGACAAGCAAAAGTTAAGAGAATTCAGCACCACCAAACCAGCCTTACAACAATTGCTAAAGGAATTTTTCTAAGCAGGAAACACAAGACAAGGAAAACACCTACAAAAACAAACCCAACACAATTAAGAAAATGGTAATAGGAACACACATGTCAATAATCATCTTAAATGTAAATGGATTAAATGCTCCAACCAAAAGACACAGACTGGCTGAAGGGATGCAAAAACAAGACCCTTCTACATGCTGCCTACAAGAAACCCACTTCAGACCAAGGGACACATACAGACTGAAAGGAAAGGGATGCAAAAAGACATTCCATGCAAGTGGAAATCAAAAGACAGCTGGAGTAGCAATACTCATATCACACAAATTAGACTTTAAAGTAAAGACTATTACAAGAGACAAGGGAGGACACTCCATAATGATCAAGGGATCCATCCAAGAAGAACATATAACACTTGTAAGTATCTATGCACCCAACACAGGAGCACCTCAATACATAAGGCAAATGCTAACAGCCATAAAAGGGGAAACTGACAGTAACACAATAATAGTAGGAGACTTGAACACCCCACTTACATCAATGACAGATCATCCAAACAGAAAATAAAGAAGGACACACAAGCTTTAAATGACACATTAGACCAGCTTGACTTAATTGATATTTATAGGACATTCCATCCAAAAACCACAGAATACACGTTCTTCTCGAGTGCACACAGAACATTCTCCAGGATAGATCACATCTTGGGTCACAAATCAAGCCTCAGTAAATTCAAGAAAATTGATATCATATCAAGCATCTTCTCCGACCACAACACCATGAGACTAGATATCAAATACAGGAAAAAAACTGTAAAAACTACAAACACACGGAGGCTAAACAATACGCTATGAAACAACCAAGAAATCACTAAAGAAATCAAAGAGGAAATCAAAAAATATCTAGAAAGAAATGGCAATGAAAACACAACCACCCAAAACCTATGGGACACAGCAAAAGCAGTTCTAAGAGGGATGTTTATAGCAATACAGTCCTACCTCAAGAAACAAGAAAAATATCAAATAAACAACCTAACCTTACACCTAAAACAATCAGAGAAAGAAGAACAAAGAAACCCCAAAGTGAGCAGAAGGAAAGAAATCATAAAGATCAGGTCAGAAATAAATGAAAAAGAAATGAGGAAACAAGAGCAAAGATCAATGAAACTAAAAGCTGGTTCTTTGAGAAGATAAACAAAATTGATAAACCACTGGCCAGACTCATCAGGAAAAAAAGGGAGAAGATGCAAATCAACAGAATTAGAAATGAAAAAGGAGAAGTAACTACGGACACCTCAGAAATACAAAAGACCATGAGAGACTACTACAAGCAACTATACGCCAATAAATTGGATAACCTGGAAGAAATGGATACATTCTTAGAAAAGTACAATCTTCCAAGACTGAACCAGGAAGAAACAGAAACTATGAACAGACCAATCACAAGTACAGAAATTAAGATGGTGATTAAAAATCTCCCAATGAACAAAAGCCCAGGGCCAGATGGATTCACAGGCAAATTCTGTCAAACTTTTGGAGAAGAGCTAACACCTATCCTTCTCAAACTCTTCCAAAAGATAGCAGAAGGAGGAACACTCCCAAACTCATTCTACAAGGCCACCATCACCCTGATACCAAAACCAGGCAAAGATGTCACAAAAAAAGAACATTACAGGCCAGTGTCACTGATGAAAAGAGATGCAAAAACCCTCAACAAAATACTAGCTAACAGAATCCAACAGTACATTAAAAAGATCATACACCATGATCAAGTGGGGTTTATCCCTGGAATGCAAGGATTCTTCAATATATGCAAATCAATCAATGTGATACATCATATCAACAAATTGAAGGATAAAAACCACATAATAATCTCAATTGACATGGAAAAAGCTTTTGACAAAATTCAACATCCATTTATGATAAAAACGCTCCAGAAAATGGGCACAGAAGGAAATTACCTCAACATAGAAAAAGCCACATATGAGAAACCAAAAGCCAACATTGTTCTAAATGGTGAAAAACTGAAAGCATTCCCTCTAAGAACAGGAACAAGACAAGGGTGCCCACTCTCACCATTATTACTCAACATAGTTTTGGAAGTTTTAGGCACAGCAATCAGAAAAGAAAATGAAATAAAAGGAATCCAAATTGGAAAAGAAGAAGTAAAACTGTCACTCTTTGCAGATGACATGGTATTATGCATAGAAAACCCTAACGATTCTACCAGAAAACTGCTAGCACTAATTGATGAATTTAGTAAAGTAGCAGGATACAAAATTAATGCACAGAAATCGCTTGCATGCCTATACACTAACAACGAAAAAGCAGCAAGAGAAATTAAGGAAACTCTCCCATTCACCATTGCAACCAAAAGAATATAATACCTAGGAATAAACCCGCGTAAGGTGGCAAAAGACCTATATGCAGAAAACTATAAGACACTGATGAAAGAAATCAAAGATGATACAAACAGATGGAGGGACATACCATGTTCCTGGATTGGAAAAGTCAACATTGTGAAAATGACTGTACTACCCAAAGCAATTTACAGATTCAGTGCAATCCCTATCAAATTACCAACAGCATTTTTCACAGAACTAGAACAAGAAATCTTATGATTTGTATGGAAACGCAAAAGACCCCAAATAGCCAAAGCAATCTTGAGAAGGAAAGACGGAGGTGATGGAATTCGGCTTCCTGACTTCAAACTATACTACAAGGCTACAGTGGTCTAGACAGTATGTTACTGGCACAAACATAGAAAGGAAGATCAATGGAACAGAATAGAGGACTCAGAGGTAAACCCAAGCACATATGGGCACCTTATCTTTGACAAAGGAGGCAAGAATATAGTGTGGAAAAAAGACAGCCTCTTCAATAAGTGGTGCTGGGAACATTGGACAGCAGCATGTAAAAGAATGAAATTAGAACACTTCCTAACACCATACACAAAAATAAACTCCAAATGGATTAAAGAGCTATATGTAAGGCCAGACTCCATAAAACTCTTAGAGGAAAACATAGGCAGAACATTCTATGACATACATCAAAGCAAGATCCCTTTTGACCCACCTCCTAGAATAACGGAAATAGAATCAAGAATAAACAAATGGGACCTCATGAAACTTAAAAGCTTTTGCACAGCGAAAGGAACCATAAACAAGACAAGAAGACAACCCTCAGAATGGGAAAAAATAGTTGCCTATGAAACAATGGACAAAGGATTCATCTCCAAAATATGCAAGCAGCTCATGCAGCTTAATACCAAAAAAGCAAATAACACAATCCACAAATGGGCAGAAGACCTAAATAGACATTTCTCCAAAGAAGACATACAGATGGCCAACAAACACGTGAAAAGATGTTCAACATCACTAATCATCAGAGAAATGCAAGTCAAAGCCACAGTGAGGTATCACCTCACACCAGTCAGAATGGCCATCATCAAAACATCTAGAAACAATAAATGCTGGAGAGGGTATGGAGAAAAGGGAACTCTCCTGCACTGTTGGTGGGAATATAAGTTGGTACAGCCACTATGGAAAACAGTTTGAAGGTTCCTTAAAAAACTACAAATAGAGCTACCATATGACCCAGTAATCCCACTCTTGGGCATATACCCAGAGAAAACCAGAATCCAAAAAGAAACATGTACCATGATGTTCACTGTGGCACTATCTACAATAGCCAGGACATGGAAGCAACCTAAATGCCCATCAACAGATGAATGGATAAACAAGATGTGGCAGATATATACAATGGAATATTACTCAGCCATAAAAAGGAATGAAATGGGACTTCCTAGGTGGCGCAGTGGTAAAGAATCCGCCTGCCAATGCAGTGGACACGGGTTCGAGCCCTGCCCTGGGAAGATTCCACATGCCATGGAGCAACTAAGCCCATGTGCCACAACTATAAAAAAAAAAAAAAAAAAAAAAGGAATGAAATGGAGCTATATGTAATGAGGTGGATAGACCTGGAGTCTGTCATACAGAGTGAAGTAAGGCAGAAAGAGAAAAGCAAATACTGTATGCTAACTCATATATACAGAATCTAAAAAAACAAAAATGGTACTGATGAACCCAGTGATAGGGCAAGAATAAGGATGCAGATGCAGAGAATGGACTGGAGGACATGGGGTTGGGGGGGCGGGGGCAAAGGGGAAGCTGGGACAAAGTGAGAGAGTAGCATAGACATATATATACTACCAACTGTAAGATAGATAGCTAGTGGGAAGTTGCTGTATAACAAAGGGAGATCACCTCCGTGATGGGTGATGCCTTAGAGGGCCATGACAGGGAGAGCGGGAGGGAGTCGTGGGAGGGAGGGGATATGGGGATATGTGTATAAACCCAGCTGATTCACTTTGGTGTACCTCAAAAGCTGGTACAAGAATGTAAAGCAATTATACTCCAATAAAGAGCTTAAAAAAAAAAAGTATACTCAGAGCAGCCTACCTGTCTTCTTATATGTTGCTTAATACATGCTATGGGTGTAAAAATAGGCTAAACAAGTTTGTCTGGTCAGTATAAAACAAAAGCAGAGTGTGTCTTTAAAATTGGCTCTTCAATATTCAAACTCTCCTTCTCTGAGTCCAGGGATTGAGGCTCTTTTCCAGGGGGTTGCCAGGAGTCTCACCTTTGGATAAGTGGGGTTTTTCCAAGGACTGTAATATGATCTTCCCATAGCAGTCACCTGATAAATGTTCATTGAAGATGATGAAATACTTTCTTTAGAATTCTAAATTGCCCGAGAGAAACTTTTCCAGTCAAGATTAGAAAAATGGAAAATTTCTATACACAGGGAAATAACTGGGATGTTATTTTTACAAGAAAAAAAGTCTTACAATTTTCTTTAAAGAGCTTATTATTTTCATCCTCACGGAAGTCTAAAAATTATAGACAAACGCATTTGTTTTCTAAGCAGAAACACATAATTCACTTTAAAGTTGGCTATGAAAAAGATTTTTCATATCAATTGAACTGAATGGAGTGAATCACATTTTCCCATTAACTTCCAATTAAAAATTTATAATACTGAATAAATTTTGACCTACTACTCAAAGATGTCCCTATGCTACTTAAACTCATTTAAAGAAAATATTTCTCTTCAAATAATAGAAAATGCATTCCAAATAAGTCACAAAATGAAAATTCCAAATCAGTCTTAAAAGTTCATAAATCTGCTCCACTGGGAGCAAACTATAGTAAGAAAAGATAAGCTGTATATACGGCATGGTCCTTGGAACTAATTCTAAAACCCTTTCCCTTTTAAGATAAAAACCTTCTTTCCAAAAGTCTTTTAAAATCAAATTATTTTGTAAGATGACTCCTGATAGCTTATTTATAGTCCTGGGAAAGACTCCATAACTACCAATAACATAATATTCTTTAGATAGTCTATGAAGAACTATAATTCACAAATATTTAAAACTTACTTATTCTGTGATGCATACTTGCCAGGTTTTGTATTTGGTTTTGTACTCAGCAGTAGGTATAAAAATATAAATACTATATGGTCTCTAGAATCTTCCAATTAGTGGCAAAGATAAATCAATTGAAAAAAATTTAATTCAATGGGATAAAAACTATAATGGAGCATAAACAGCCATGTAGGAGTATGAAAGAGAGCACTCTTAACTCTGTCTGGTAGAACAGTGCCAAGAAAGATTCTGGAGAGGAGGTGACATTTGATCTGAATCTTGAAGGAAGAGTAAAAACTAACTAGGAAAGCAAGATTACAGGCAGAAAAAGTAGGAAATAAGTTTTCTCATGCTGTCTCTTAAGTGTGGGTACATATACCTAGAAAAAACCTATCCGTACTTGCACCCAAAATAAATTTGTAAACATCAGAAAAGGCAGAGCTAATAATAACTAGCATTATTTCATAAACCACATCAGATTACTCTAATTTCTTCTTAGAGGAGGTAAAAACAGTAAAGTGATCTAGAGAATTCAGGTAAATACTGTGCCTAATATATGGGTATCTCATGTTATGAATTATCCACATATACCACAACTAGTTCCACACTTCTACCTCCTTGCTATCCAATTGGAAGCCTGATGGAACAGCAACTGGGCTGCCTGTGGCTGACAGCCCCATCTGGTGGTCAGGATGGGTAACTATGTGGTTAGTATTTTTGTCCCTCTGTTTTTCTTCCCCAGGGGGAAGAATAAATACTATGTTCCCTTACTGTTCCTACTTTTCTCCCTATAGCTCAGTATCTCCAGCACCTGGCCTTTAGTACACTAATATTTATTTTTTAGGTTCCCAGTAAATATTTACAGAGCTGAACTGTTTCAAATAAGCAGTCTCTAATTCAAGGCTTTTGTATGGCCCTTTCCATTTTTCCCAAGTACCTTTACTGTGTACCTTTAGCTCAGTCATCTTGGTATGAAGATCAAGAACTCTGTTGCATAAATCACCAGGATTCTCAACAGCTTGCATTAAAATACAGTGTATTCTATCTATAAGATGATCCCTCTATCAATCATTTGATGAAAAAATGAATAAATTTCCTATCTTCTTCTCTTCAAATTCTTAACCTGTTATCTTAGAAACTGTTCTTCATTTTATTTGTAAGGCAAAATTCACCAGAAATCACCCATAAGATCAGTGCTAGTTATGTATACACTTGCAGCAGAGCTAATGGAAGCTGAAGACTGAGATAATAAAGAATGATTTATTTCTACAGCTGTTGAAGTGCTTTAAAAAAAAAAACAACTCAAATATTCCAGAATTCTCCAGTACTTATTCTCTTTTTCGTTGTCTTCTTTTTCTAAATCCTAAAGATCTTCTTGATTTTAAAAAACTTATTCAATTTTATTTCTCTGGGGTATTTACTCAGGATACAACAGTATTAGTTCATAAAAGCAGAAGAGAGTGAAGGGAGATGATAGGAAGAATACAGGAAAAGCAAATGGGAGAAAATTTAAAAGATAGTGATATAAAGGAAATACCATAGGCTCAAAAGTCGAAGTTAAAAAAAGAATATTAAAGAAAGAAAAATGGGAAGAAAAAAGGGTGATAACTACCCACGGTCTCTGAAGGACCTGAACTGATTCTCAACCCTAAACCATATTCATTTAAAATATATTCCAGCTCATTTGAGAAAAGATATATAATAAAACACACAAATATAAGAACTCTGGAAACAGAGCAGAAAAGAGGTTGCCAGGGTCTGGAGGTGGGGGTGGGGAATTAGGGAGAGGCTGGTAAAAGGATACAAACTTTCAGCTGTAAAAGGAATAAGGTCTCAGAGTCTAATGTAAAAACATGGTGACTACAGTTGATAATACTGTAGAGCACAACTGAAATTTGCTAAGAGAGTAGAATTTAAATGTTCGTATCTCTCACACCCAAATTCTCTCGGTCATTTTGGGTGAGTCTTTTACTTAACCTTTCTAGTCCCAAATATCTTGTCTTATAAAACAAAGGGGCCTGATAATATGACCTTTAAGGTCCCTTCTAGAAGGTTTTATTTATTTTACTTTTAATATTCTCTGACTCTATAAATGATTGAAAAATAAAGAAGGCCCAGTAAAGGCAGATGAAGGAGCCTGAAGGAATATGGGATTTATAAAATGCACAGATATTCCAATAAAATGACGGTGTTTTCCAGGTAAACACCTCCAGTTATTAAAGGCATTAATTAAAGTAACCAAAAATGGTTGTTTTCACTCAGAATATACTGTGGAACACCAAAATAACACTACCACTTTCCCAACTCCCCTCAAATCACAAACGTTTCCTTTGAAATATTCCTGTTTCACCAAGTTGAATGTGTCATTATCCAGAGAACTGTTGAAGCTTAACTTTCTTATTCAGCTTTAGGTTCTGAACCTATAAAATGAGGAACTTAACACTGAGGTTAAGTGTTGCCAGGGTGTTGCATACACGTTTAATAGGGCACTTGCAGGCCTCCAGCTTAAAGACACTTGAGAAATACAAAGTATCATTATGCTAATTACTGTTATTACAAGGCTCCAGAGCTCAGACTAGCTACATTCTAATGTCTAATGTACCATGCAGTCCTCTGTGACCCAGGAAGGTGATTTCCAAGCATCACCTGTAGGTTTGCTGCCCTTGTATATTTCTAAAGTGCCACCCAAACAAGAGGCCTGAGAGGGTCCGGTGACTTGGGTGTAGAGCCTAATTTTCTGTACAACACTACTGAACACCAGAGAAAGTATGACCCTACTGTTTCCAAGGAGTATGTGTCACAGGAGTCAAATCAAAGCAAGTCCGTAGAAAGAAAGACCAAAACTCACTCATGTCTGTCCTGGAGAAAATTAGGTAATAAATCCCAAACAAACAAATGCTCAAGGCTGAACTTCCCAAACTTTGTGTGCACACCATCACCTATGAGGCTTTTAAAAATCCAGATTTCTGAGCCCTCAAAATTCTGATTTGGTAGTTTTGGGATGAGTTCAAGACATCTATACTACAAACAAGTGGTCGCCTGATCACACTTTTGAGAAGCACTTCTTTGGGTTTCCAGAAAGTCATCTAATAAAACAGCAAAATTCTGATTCAACACATTCAACAAAGACTTAGAGATCTCAGATAGCAAAACGAAGCAAAATGAATTTTAATACAGTTTCAATTAAACAGCAACTTCAGTGGCTGAGATTTAGACTAGTATTTCTACAGTCTTGACCAAAAAGAAGCTGAACTGAAAAGCTGTTCCAACAATGCAGTATCCAGAAATCCACATGTATATGAACAGAATAAAGCAGAAGAAAAGCCTTTTAGATAGAAAAAGTGATTCTTATACACTTTGCATTTTCAAATACACCAACTAGCAGCTCAGAGAATGGGTGTGACAAACAATGGGCCAATTTAATGCCCATTAAAGAAAAAGTATGGGGGAAAAAAAAGCCATTTGTGAATAAGCCTCTGAAAAGAGGCACATCCAAGAAACAGGATCCAAAATCCTAATGTGTCTTTACATTCTTAAATGCTAAAGTCATGGGGGAGAAAAAAACAACTCTATGTGAAATGTTATGAGGTGTTAATGTATCAAAGTGTTACCCACTAAGAATAACACACAAAACTGCTCAAGTGATTACTGGAAGTTTTTATTACAAAGACTAGAAAGGGTAGAAGAGATGGAGCTGAATGAAGCAGAGGATGGCTTTGAAGAACAACAGAACTATCTGCACACCCCCCACCCCCCACTCCCCACTAAATTACAGACTAAACGACTGCCAAGGAATAACATGTAACTTTACATGAAACTCTTGGTATAGTCACCAGCCAAATCAACTGATCTGTAATTAGAGCTCAGTGCCTAGTAGCTGGTAACTGTCCCTTAGACAGCTCAAACCACGTTTCTTCTGTGAAGCCTTCCCTCCCTTACCCCAGCAAGGGAAATTTACTAGTGACTCCAGTGCTGGTTTTTGGTATTCTGGTATCATACTATTTTAACAAACCAAAATACTGATATTTCTGTTGGTGTTATAGCATGAATTCGGAATGGGCAGGCAGTTTCATTCATCCTGGGCTCTTTCCAATTGGTTTTCTCCAATTCTTCCCGTCCCCAGTCCTGCGTTCCCAACCACTCACCTCCAACACCTTCACTGTAAAGCAAGGAAGCCTCCCAGCTCCTTCTTACCACTCAGCTCCGGCAATGTCCCCTCTCTCCTCACCAAAACCAAAAAAAAAAAAAAAAGGCCCACAATAGTCTTGGGGAAGAGGGAAGATCCCCTGAAGTTGAGGCACCTCTTCCCTGGGGAAGGACTGGCCTAGAAAGAAATCAAAGCTGTATTGAAGCCACTGGCCAGAGCTGAGAAGCTGCCCAATGTATAGCAGGGGTCCTGAAAGCCTGACCCGGGAAAGCATTTGAAACACAGCAAGAAAGCTCCAAAGCCCTGTTGCATATGACTTGGTGGTTCTAGGATTGCCAGGGCAGAGGGCTGAGGTCCAAGGTTTTTAGGGTTCGTGGATCTTCATTCTTAATTTTTTAAAGCAAGAGTTTTAAACCTTTAAGAGACATGTTACTAAATGTGAGCGTGGCTTTTTGAGCATGCAGAAGAGTGATGCTGTGGGCCGTTTCTGAGCCAAAACACCTCAGGAAAACATAACTACCCAGTCAATTTACATTTTCCAATATGATAGATTCACTCCTTTAAAAATTATTCCTTTAAAATAAAAACAGCGCCTGGAAGGATTAGGTTATCTCTCACTTATGGTGCTGTGTCAATAATCTGGTCCACATGCCATGCAAACCCGCCCACCCCCTGGTAAATATTCATGTTTGCAAGAAGTGAGGAAGACCACTCACACCAAAAGGGGTATGATGTCTCAAGAAAGCTCTGTAAGTTCTCCTCTCCAAGAAAGGATCTGAACTGAATTTTCTACTTAGGGAAAGCCAGAGGTAGTTTAAACAGCAAATGTTAAAATTTTTAGTTTATTAAGGAAGAGACCAAACTGTACAAAAGTATTTTTAACTATCTTGCTCTAAATTATACTTTTCTTCATATTTGTTATATGTGTTAGTAATTAGCTATTAATTTTAGCTCACTATTTAAAAATTATTGTAGAAAAATCTGACTGTCTAGTGAAAAAGAACGCCATCATCCTCCCTTCTCAGTCATTCCAAACCTCAAGAGCAGCAGATCTGCCTGGACCATGCAGGCATAAACAAGGCATCACAAGTCATCTGGAGTCAACGAGAAGAGCTGCAAACACAGTGTCCAAGAGAAATTTTAAATCTCAGATATGTTTGCTACAAAGCAAAACCCCAAATCACAGGTATCTTTAAACACCATTCCCCAGTCATTCACTCATCAATAACTATCCCACCCACAAGTTTGATTGGAGCACTACCTCCTGTGTCGCTCTATTTTCTTCAGAGGAGTCAGACCCCTGGGAGCTATTAACACTATTAAGAAAAAACTCTGTAATTGGCAAGGACATTGAGTAGCAAGAGGTTTTCATGATTCTCACAGTCTTGTTTTCTAAAGATTCTTTCCCTACCAATACAATAAAGAAGTTTTTATGATAATAAAACCGCAGTTACTGGGAGGGCATCCAGTTCAGTTCCCATGTTTTACAGGTAAGGGAACTGGAACCCAGCCAGGTGAGGTGACTTACTAACCTAGGGTCACACGGCTACAACATGGTATTCCCACCTTCCGGGCTAGTCCTCTTTCCCCAGATCTCACAGCCTTTCTAAGAGACAAACAGTGCTCTTCCTAAGCAGCTTTCTAACTGCTCAGCATGAGTGATGTCTTTGAATGGGCCCTCCTTGAACAGCTACTAAAACACTGACACATTGCTCTTGGTTAGTTTACCTTAGTTCAACTAAGTGACAAGCTCAAACATACATCAGAGCATTTGTCAATAGATCCATAATCTTTAAAGGAAGGAGAAAGGAGTGAGTTCGCTTCTTTCTGGGGGTTGCCAGGAAAAAGAAATAGCTGTCCTGCAGCTTCCCTCCTTCCCCACTGTGTCACCCCATGTTCAAGGCATTCTTTTGTTTGTTACTATAAGCCCTGCAAACAGCGCCCTTTGCCCAAGAGGAAGGTACGTGGGAGAGCAGACAGAACATGAGCCCCAGAAGAGAGAAGGCTAGGTTTTAATATTCCGTCTACTTTTTCCTTGCAGTGTAAGTTACTTAGCTTGTCTGACCTACTATTTCTTCACCTGTAAAATATAAAACATTACAGGGCTTTTGCAAGGACGAAATGAGATCATGTATTTAAAACTCCTAGTTCAGTGTCTGGTTCACATGAGCTCCTCCAAGAAATGAGTTCCCTTCTCACCTCCTCTGCTCTTATTTCTAAGATTTTAGACAAATAATTTAACTAGTTAACCTCCCCTACATAATGGAAGATAATATATGCTTCTGATGAAAAAAGACACCATATAAAACAAAAATATGATGATTAACCATCAAGATGAATACCTGAAGGCATTAATTCACTTTATAAAATATGCAAAGGTACCAATTCACTAATAAATATGCTATGGCAGGAGCCTGTCCTAGGGTGCCAATTTGCTGAAGTAAGAGGTATGCCAGGGCCAAAGTGCCAAGAACTTTGACTAGAGCAGCTAGAGAAGGATGCTTAGTTCTCTACTAGGGATGGTTAGAGCTGAAGTAAAGATCCAAAGAAGGAAAACAGCAAGGAATAAGCAGAGCTACCGGAAGTAGTGACAGTGACAGGCACTCAGTGTGCCGTAGTGGGAAGAGCATGAGAAGCCTGGGCTCCAGGAGGCCCGGTTCTAGCTCCAGGCCTGCCGGGAGAGGGTGTGAGAGTTGGGCAAATCCCTTAAGGTATCTGAGTAGTGATTTTAACTCTGGAAAACGGAGATGGCCATACCTGTCCTATCTAGCCTGCAAAGATAACAGTGGAGAATACACTTCTAAAGTCGGAAGTGCAATATACACGAAAAGTGAAAATGTTGTTACTAAGCCAGCATACAAAGATAGGAAATAAAACACTAAAATAAGGAAGCCCCAGAGGGTGATGACAAGACAGGAGGATGGCAGCCATTGCCCTGACTAGAAGACACCAAATGAAGATGCCAAGGAAGTAACATGGAAGGGCTGAGCACTATGTACCCACGGCTTGGCAGGCTGACTGTGACCCACCACGCCAGGGAACAAGGGCAGGTGATAAACAGGCACCATAAACATGTAAGCCAGATGCAGCTAAATTTCAAAAGAGGCAATAAAAACACGACAACAATAATACTCTTACCATTCCTGTCTTTAGAACAATACAATTGGCCTAAAGGTCACTCAGTTCCTGTCTTTACTGTAATAAGTGACAAATGACAGGGAAATGTGGTTAATACTCAAGAACCTGGATTGTGGGGTGTAAGCTTTTGTGGACAGGCTCCCGGTCTGGTTTGAGCTGGCTGGCTTTCTCTGGGTTAAACAGGGTTCACACGGACAACTTACAGAGACAGTCATTTATTGCAAGGACACTTGATAACGTAAGGAAGAAGGAAAGTATTCCCATGGCTCTGCATTCACTCTGGCTCCAGTTCTCCCAGCTCTGGGATGTGGAGGGGATTTCACAAACAATAAGGGAGAGTCACTAACCACTGTTCCAGATAATCCAGAACGGAGTGACAGCTCAGCTGCTGTGTGCCCCGCATTTACACTCTGTACAGAGAAGACATGCCCACGCTTTGTTTGCAGGCCTCCTGGTATACGGACTTCTACTGGCCAGGCTGAGCCTGCCCAATCTGCTGTGACCAGATCACTGCTGGCTCCCATCCCTCGCCCAGCAAGGCGAGCTACACAAGTGACAGACACTGAAAAGGAAGAAAAGGGATTGGGTTCTACCCCTCAAAATGTGGCGCTATACATGGCAGGCACTATGGCTTGAGTACATCCGGTTTCCTTGGTAACCTAACTATGCACTGAACGGTTTCCATGGTAAAACATGTCCCAGAGTCCAAATAATCAACATACGCGTACAATCTGAAATGTAACTTATTAGTGGGGGGCTGCCCACACTTGAAAAATTAGTAAGCTTAAAAGCCACTCATGACAACCTGACTGTGGCACCAAAGCAAATGTCTCTGTGCAGCCCGATTCGAAGGGCACGTATGAGGGAAGGGGAAAGCCAAACATAAAATTTGCCACCCTGAGCTATGTGACATTGTCTCTGAGGATGCTATGTCCCAAGAGATGAGATCCTGATCTGAAAGTAACAGGCCAGACAACCACAGAATAAGAGTAAAGTACTTCTGGGACTCCTGGAAATCTCTGCTAAGAATAGGAATAAGATTCTCAAACACGCAGTTGAACACAGTGTTCATTTTACAATCTGGAACTCAAAGGAAAAAGGTTATTACTTTCCTTCTCAACTGGGGTGACAACACCCCCTTAGGGGGCACATGGAAATGTATGGGGACATATTAAGTGGCCTCAGTATCTGAGGGGTTATCTGTGCAGCAGGTAGGGCTAAGGATGCAAAATGTCCTGCTCTGCACAGGACAGGACCACATAGCAAAACGAGTGTAACATCCACGTTAGAAAATGTGTCACGTTACCAAAAGAATTTCCTAATGGGAAAAATGATCAATTTTTAATGTTTTCTTACCACTTGCCTTTTCTTCTTTAAAAAGGCAGGGGGCAAAAAATCTAAATAATATTTTAAAAGTTCTTAATCTGTTTGATGAGGGTGTTACATTTCTCGGAGATGTGAATGTAAGCAAATGACGTAAAAGGAAGTTAAAGATGACTTGTTAAAATGAAGAAGGAGGCAACTCTAATTTCTAAGAAAGGACAGGGCTACAAAAAGGACAGGTGGGGGTAAAGACTCCATGCCAGGCTTGGTATGATAAAGCTGTCCTGGGGCCTACTGTAATCTTTGAGTTCAGAACTCTTCAGCCCAAGGTTAGGGTCTATATAGGCCCTCTCTTCACTCTGCAACTAACTGAAACCTTCTAGTTGTCTGGTATGCAAGCAATAGAGATTATGCAGAAGAACAGTGATTATGTGCAAATCCTCCTTTCAGATCTCCAGAAACGCTCCAAATGATGGGCAGATCCACCAGTCCTACTTTGTTCTGCAACTGTCAGGGCCAAGACAGTCTGCTGACATGGGAAGACTTCCTTAGTTCTAAGGCTCCCTTTGGGAACCCTGAGCACCTTTAAATCTGGACTGAACTGAAAAGCCCATACTGACTTTTCTTAAAATTCCTAGAAATGCTGGAAATTTGATGCAGATAAGAGTTCTTAAGATTAAGACCCAAGCCAGAAAATTGGACAGCAACATGTAAAAGAATGAAAATAGAACACTTCTGAACACCATACACAAAAATAAACTCCAAATGGATTAAAGACCTACATGTAAGGCCAGACACTATAAAACTCCTAGAGGAAGACATAGGCAGAACACTCTATGACATACATCAAAGCAACATCCTTTCTGACCCACCTCCTAGAATAACGGAAATATAATCAAGAATAAACAAATGGGACCTCATGAAACTTTAAAAGCTTTTGCACAGCGAAAGGAACCATAAACAAGACAAGAAGACAACCCTCAGAATGGGAGAAAATAATTGCCAACGAAGCAACGGACAAAGGATTCATCTCCAAAATATACAAGCAGCTCATGCAGCTTAATACCAAAAAAGAAAATAACACAATCCACAAATGGGCAGAAGACCTAAATAGACATTTCTCCAAAGAAGACATGCACATGGCCAACAAACACATGAAAAGATGCTCAACATCACTAATCATTAGAGAAATGCAAGTCAGAGCCACAATGAGGTATCACCTCACACCAGTCAGAATGGCCATCATCAAAACATCTAGAAATAATAAATGTCGGAGAGGGTGTGGAGAAAAGGGAACCCTCCTGCACTGTTGGTGGGAATATAAGTTGGTACAGCCACTATGGAAAACAGTTTGGAGGTTCCTTAAAAAACTACAAATAGAACTACCATATGACCCAGTATATGGGCATATACCCAGAGAAAACCTGGGCATATACCCAGAGAAAACCAGAATCCAAAAAGAAACATGTACCATGATGTTCATTTTGGCACTATTTACAGTAGCTAGGACATGGAAGCAAACCTAAATGCCCATCAACAGATGAATGGATAAACAAGATGTGGCAGATACATACAATGGAATATTACTCAGCCATAAAAAGGAATGAAATGGAGCTATATGTAATGAGGTGGATAGACCTAGAGCCTGTCATACAGAGTGAAGTAAGGCAGAAAGAGAAAAACAAATACTGTATACTAACTCATATATATGGAATCAAAAAAACAAAAATGGTACTGATGAACCCAGTGACAGGGCAAGAATAAGGATGCAGATGCAGAGAATGGACTGGAGGACACAGGGTTAGGACAGCAGGGGGCAAAGGGGAAGCTGGGACGAAGTGAGAGAGTAGCATAGACATATATATACTACCAACTGTAAGATAGATAGCTAGTGGGAAGTTGCTGTATAACAAAGGGAGATCAGCTCCACGATGGGTGAGGCCTTAGAGGGCCGGGACAGGGAGAGCGGGAGGGAGTCACGGGAGGGAGGGGATATGGGGATATATGTATAAACACAGCTGATTCACTTTGGTGTACCTCAAAAGCTGGTACAAGAGTGTAAAGCAATTATATTCCAATAAAGAGCTTAAAAAAAAAAAAAAAAGATTAAGACCCAAGCCAGGATCATAATGGATTCACTAGAGAGCTGAAGACGTCCCAGGCCTTCTAGTTCCAATCAAAAGCCCAGTTGGGCCTTAAGATCTCAGAGGCTGAGCAGCCTCCAGGGTCATTGTCAGCAGTCTAAGTTGGCCCACTGATGGTAATGGTTGTCATAGTTACTACGACATTCTCATGTCTACTCTTATATTTTCCACTAGCTTTCCCTAAATGAATTCAGGAGACTGATATTATCTATGGTCCTGGTGGACAGTATCTGGAGTGGAATTTTAAAAATTGGGGTCTCCAAACATTTCAGAGGAAGAGGAGAAGATGATGTTGAGTGAGATGAGAGTAACAATAAAACAGCAACTTACTAGGTATCCGGTGTTCACAACATGCCAGGCACTATGCTACACCCTTTTACATATTCTCTCATTCAATCCTGACAAAAATTCCCCGAGGATTAGAGATGAAGAAACCGAGTTACAGAGAAGTACTTTACACTAATTCACAAAACCAGAGAGTTGCAGTCAGGCCGCAAACCCAAATCTGTTTTATCTCAAAGCAGTGCTCTTAACCAGTGCCTGCCTTTATATTTCACTAGAGACTTAATCCCAGTGGGAGGGGTAGGTGGGCCAAGAGAGAGGGAAAGTAGCTCTGGAGAGCAGACGGGAAGATTCTGCTTTTGGCTCAACTACATTTATCTCCCGAGAACTGAGAATTTAGGCAAAAGGCAGAACTGGACTTTGTGCCCTGTTGGTCTTTGAGCTGTGTTAATCCTTGGAACTAAAATGTTGGGGGACCCTTCCCAAAAGGCTATAAAAAACCAGCCCAGAAGTGTAAACATGCAAAACTGCTCTGATCAACAAAGTCTGTGAGGAAACTGAAGACGGACTAGGAAATATCTGTCTGTGGAATGGAAAGTGGGAAAAAGATCAAAGCTGCAAATGGAGAAACACACTTTAAATACGGTACCAAGTAGAAAGCTGTGGCCTTTCCTGCTGAGATTACTGGAAGATAGGAGGTTGACAAATAGTGAATTGGAGAGACTCTAAAAGCAAGCTGGCTGTACAGCACACAGGGTATGTAAATAGTAGAGGCTGTGAATAAGACAGAAATAGGGTAATAACTGGAGAGTACTACAGGGTCCAAGAGTTTATTCCAGTTTCTAATTGCTATGCATGACCTAGGTAACACAACCTTTATATATACTAAAGGAAAACAACTCAACATTGTAAATGAAAGATATTTCTAAAGCTTGGCACAGGTACTAACAGCCTCTTAAAGGTTCCTGAAGGATGAGAGTAGCCTGGTGAGTCTCAGCTGGGAGTGATTTTGCATTCCCCACCATGCCTCACCCAGGGGACACTATAGAAATTGCTGATGTCATGACTGGGGGATTGGTGGGTGCTACTGACACTGACTGTGTAGAGATCAGGGATACTGCTAAACATCTTTCATTGAACAGGAAAGACCTTCACAAAAAAGAATTATCCAGCCCCAAATGTCAATAGTGCTAAGGGTGAGAAGCTCTGTAGTACATGAGAGGGGTTAAGAAAAGTACTTCAGACAAGTACCAAATGTTCAGAGCCCCAAAAAATAGCATTTATTATATACAGAACACCGCCTCCACCAAAAAGTACATAAATCATCAAATATATGGTAAATTTCTTCCAATCTGATTCTTTTCAATTTTTCACAAATTAATTTTAATTTCATAATTGAAATGCGTAGACTCACCCTGAAGAAAATTAAAGCATTACCAACAGTCTAAAGTTCCCTTTGATCTCTACCCTCACTCCTGTTAGAGTCAAACTGCCTAGACTCAAACTCTTGTACCACCACTCTCCAGGTAGGTGACTCAGGCAAGGTTCTGACCCTCTTTGAATTCCAGTTTCATCTTCTATAAGATGGGGACAAAAGTAGTAACCAACTTTATCAGGTTGTTGTGAGGACTGAATGAGTTAATGTGTATAGCGTACTATAAACATGTGACATAAATACTCATTAAGTATCACCTGTCATTAGTGTCTAGTACATATATATACACTCACGTACACACATACTCACTTGCAGAGAATATATGCTATGATTTTGATGTTTAGTTTTTTTTTTTTAAAGCTCTTTATTGGAATATAATTGCTTTACACTCTTGTACCAGCTTTTGAGGTACACCAAAGTGAATCAGCTGTGTTTATACATATATCCCCATATCCCCTCCCTCCCGTGACTCCCTCCCGCTCTCCCTGTCCCGGCCCTCTAAGGCCTCACCCATCGTGGAGCTGATCTCCCTTTGTTATACAGCAACTTCCCACTAGCTATCTATCTTACAGTTGGTAGTATATATATGTCTATGCTACTCTCTCACTCAGCATGAATAGCAGCAAATTATTTGGTTTTGATGGGACCTCTCTCATCAATAGGTTCTCCAATGACGTTCATGATTCTACTCAAGGTCTCAGGGACAACTGGAATTTTGGTTGGTGCACCAGAATCCAAGACTTTCTGGCCTCTAACCAAGCCTTCTGTACCATCCATGGCAATGGTCCTAATTGTGCTCTCACCCAAATGCTGGGCCACCTCCAAAACCAGCCTGGTCTCCCTGCCTTGCACTTCCAGGGCATTTAGAATGGGTGGCAGTCCCTCATCAAACTGGATGTCCACCACAGCACCAACAACCGCCATAGTGCGCCCAGTGGCAGCACCTGCCTTTGGTGATGGAGATGTTTGAGCAGCATAGTCTCTGGCGGGCTGGAGCGCTGCTGGAGCGGCCCGTAGCAAGAGCTGGACTTGGGGTAGCGGCGCTGAATGGCTGAGTCCCCGCAAGGCCCCAGAGGCTGAGGCACCAGCCACACAACTTACAAGTCCCAACATGGCGGAGCCCGGGTGGAGACTCTAGTTTTTTTTTTAAAACATAAAAATGTACGATTCTGTTCATCTTTCTGATATTTGCTCTTTTTTTTTCCAACTGAAAACTTTCCATGTGAGTACATAGAAATCTACCTAGTTCTTTACTGCTTCATTCTATGTCAAAGTATTGTAAGTCATTTCCCTACTGAAGACCATTTCAGTTGTTTCTACCACTTGGACCCTTAATGTTAAATTTCCCACTGACCGAGAACAAAGTGGGCCAAGTTTCCATCCTTAAGAAAGAGTGTACAAAAAGTAAATGAACAGTCACTAACAGAGTAGAAATAACAAAAACCAATCACCAAAGCAAATGATACCTCCAAACAAATATTTTGAAGGGTATGAACAGAAAAACCTACAATTTAAAAATAATAATATACTCTATAATCTGTCTCCCCCCAAGGAATCATATATGATAGTATAATTAATAAATTCTCAAAAGCTTTCAAAATAATTTTCTTTGGCTTTAGCACACATATTCTATTGGTCATGTCAAACTCTGACAAAATTGAAGTCAGGAAAAAAGCACTAGGTCAGAGGAGGAAATGGAAACGTGGAAGTGTTATCACCATTTGGTCATAAACTTTTCTCAGAGAAACAGAGCTATAAAAAATGTGCTCCAGGATGAGAACCTGGCACAAAACAACCCAATCTTACATCATCCTTTTTAAAGATTTGGGTGGAGTAGGGAGGGGAGGGATTAAAAAGTGGGAGGGGAAAGCTCTTTGCATGTAGGAGAAAAAAAAAAAGGAATTGTTGGTAAAATAAATTTTCCACTGATACATAACTTCTTTAAATTAATGGTTTGGTTTTGCTGAAATTTGGCAAGGTAACAGATTTTAGTCCTTTTCAAGAATGACCTCTATTTTGTTGAAGATGTCTATAAAAGATAATGTTCACAGACAGGATGTCCATTCCCTGTTATGGTCCTAATTACAATATTATGTTAACTCATCATTTGTTTTGCTTTAAACCAAAGGCTTCTACATTCATTAAAGTCATTAGCGCTGCTAGTGAAAGACAGCATGTCTGAATTTTAACAAGTACAGAAGAAGTCCAATATAATTATTACTCCTGTATTATGAGACTCAAAATCAGACATACCAGGATCAAATTACATGCTCTTTAATAAAAGGTCACACAGTAAAATTTGACAACATTGGTGTTAGACCTTTCCTCCAACAACAGTATAAGAGGTTCCACTTTATATATAAATTTCACATACTAACAGCCTTAGTCATTACCTATTCATGCCAAACACTTGTTATCAAGAACCATGTCATTACTCTTTGGTACTAAATAATTACCCTTTGAAACCACGTGTGGATATAACAAACCATACACATTTTTAGGGAGAAGACAAGGTAGAATGACTTTATTTTTAAAACCCAACTGACTTATCCCCCATCCACATTCACACTCTGATCTGAAAACTAAGTGAAAGATATTGTATTAATGTAAATAGATCATTTCACAGATCATGGAGATAGAAACATAACTGAAAAACATGAGAACCAGTGAAACATCTGAGAGCTAGAAGCCCTGGGAAAGAAGTGCTGTGAACCACATGAGTTTCATGGAGGTCAAGGTCCAAATACAAGAGGAATGCTCCCAAGTGTCAGGGCTCAGTATGCTGGATCTTGCTTACGGAGTTCCTCTGCTCCATCGTGAGCTAAATTAAGAAACCTACGTGTTTGTGTTGGGCAGAGAGGAGTACACGTGGCAGTGTCTTCGTGAATCTGTCATTCCACTGTGAGCCAAAACAGTAAGGTTAAAAACTGCTTCCTAACACAGTGATTATGTTAGCTACTTTGAGAGCAAGAAAGAAGTTAAAATATGCTCTTACTGAAGCAAATATCAATAAATACGAACAACAGAATTCTTAGAAAAATGGCCATTCGTTATACATCCCTTATAGCAAATGTTCCCAATCTGTTGGCTTCATCACACTATGTGGGGCCTTAGACTTACGGCTTTACTAATTTATTGGACACCAAGCATATGAAGACCAAACAAATGCTGTGTGTGTGTGTGTGTGTGTGTGTGTGTGTGTGTGTGTGTGTGAATATCACATGTATAAAAATATGCATATGTATGTATACACACACCTACACGCATATAGATACGTATATACCCACAAACATATAGCACATACAAGCGTTTATATGTATCCATTTTTCAAATATATATATATATATACAACCTGTTGTGATTAATAAACTGTAAGTTCATTTAAAAGGCATTTAATTCATCACTTATTAACATGAAATGCTAAAAGTACTATCTCTGTCTGCATAGGTCTGTGAAATGTTTTTTAAGTTTATTTTTTACCCACACTAAAAGTCACTCTTTGTGATGCACAGTTCTATGAGTTTTAACAAATGTGCAGAGTTGTATACCCACCAACAAAATCCTGATACAGAACAGTTCCATCATCCTAAAAAAATTTCTCCTGTGCTGACTTCTTGCAGTCAAGCCTTCCTTCCACACTCATGTAAAAGGTTTTGACATTAAAAATAGGTCCTCACACTTGGAAGGGATGGGGATGAGTACCTCATAGCACTGATGACCATCTTTTTTCATGCTTTTATGCCACCTTTTTTACACACTGGTTTCTACTTCCACCCAGCATTTGACAAAAAGCATTAAAGGGAAAGGTAACTGAAACAACAGGATAGGAATAAACAGACTTGGAGGAGTTCAAACTTCAAGACAGTATGAAGAAAAAATATTAGAACCTGAGGATAAATTAAATTAGGTAGTTAAAAAAAGGAATATACCTGGGAGATACAGGGAAAAGCAACGAGTTGGATAAAGCTGGTGAGTGATCACTTATGAGGAAAGGGGATGAACTTGGCTCTTAAGCAAAAGAATGATGAGAGCAGACTTGCTCTAGAAAGCTCACTTTGCCTGCAGCATGGCAACCAGATGGAAATGGGGAAAGAGTGGGTGCAGGGGACCACTTAGAAGAGCATCTCAATAGCCTGGTTGAGAAATGACAACAGCTCAGCTAAGTTATCTAAAAAGACAAGAGGTTTACTAACCACAAGAAGTAAAGAAGAACAGGGAAGAGTTTCAACAGCTGCACAGCAGAATATCACTGGAATATCATTCAGAGCACATCTACAATCACAGTCAACCTTGTGGAAACTAGAACAATCAAGACACAAGGGAGAAGAACATCTTGGCAATATGGCCAACTGGATAACCTCAAGAGTCCTCTTGCTAAAACACACCTAAAAAATGTTAGATAAAAAGTTTTAAACAAATGCAGCTACACTTATAAAAAAAAATTAAGGAGAATCCCCAGAAGTACCTGTCCCTGGTTCCAGTGTCTGGGTTATGTGGTACCCAAGGGGCTGGGAGTGAGGGGAGTGCTGAGCTCCTCAGACAGGACAAGGCAGCAGGCAGTTTTCTTGCCTGTTCAGTAAAGAGACATTGAGTGTTTAAGCAAGGCAGTGACACGGATGGAGCTCTGCTTTTGAAAGACTCGTCTGCAAAGAGTTACGAACACAGAGGCTTAAAATAGGGCTGGGGGGAGGGTGAGAAGATGAACATGAGAGACACCATAGAGGCAACATCAACTGGCAGTTGTTTAGACATGGGAAACAACGCTGGGAGGAAGGTCAAAAACAGGATGCCTAGATTTCATGGCTGCGGTCAGTAGAAGGATAGTAAAGTCATTACTGAAAACAAGAACATAGGATAAGAGCAGATTGTGAGGAAGAGGAGATGGGCAATGTTAGATGTTAGTTTACACTTCAGATATTAAATTTGAAGCTTCAGTGATTGTTCCAGCATGAGATACTGGAGAAGGCAATTAATAATGCAGAAATGAAATCTAGAACAAGGGTCCTTAAAGGAAGTTTATGAATTGGCTTCAGGGGCAGGTATGTTATTCTCAGAGCTGTATTTGAACTTCTTGCATCTATACATCTCAGAGCTGCCACTGAGGAATATTTTCCTGCTTGTAAATAAATATAAATGAACACTGACTGCATGTAATGATCAGTGCTCAGAGCTTCACTGTTGAGATATACTGTTAAATTGAAAATTACAAACTTCTCATCTTCCCTACAGAAAAACTTCTGCACAAAATCCCTGAGATGTTTAGTGGAAAGGTACCAGGTCTCAGCTTTTACATAAGGACACATTATATCTTATAGTTTTAAGCTAATCATCTTGCTGTAAAGAGAACAGCATTTAAAAGAAACAAGGCACAGAGCTGCTCAGACACAAAATAAATCTAAGACAGAGCTTAAGGGTCAAACAAGTTTAAGAAACATGTACCAGTGAGATTTGTTACCCCAGACTTATATACATCTTCTTTCTAAATGCCTATTGTCTGCCTAAAAAGAAAGCTAGATAAAAACATTAATCTGTCATTAACTTCCGCGGCTGGGGAGGTGGGAGTTCTGCACCAGAATGTTTCCAAAAATATGGTATTTGGGGGCTGATTGATTTTTCTCCCCTAACTAAATTCAGTTCTGGTTCTTTTTTATAATGTTTCAAAGTGCAGGCTGAGCTCTTGATCTTTTGGGAGGCACAGGCAAGACAAAAGGCCAAACTGCTAATGAAAACTTGCTGAACTTACTCTTCAGAATTCCATTCTAAGTCACGAAGAACCCTTCTGGCCCTGCTCCCAGACTAGTAAAACGAATATCTCAAGTCCCTAGAGGCTAACATAGTTCGCTCTACTAAAACCAAATACACAACTTCTCCTGACAGCTGGTTGTCTTAGCATACTCAGGACTATATATTTATCAAAGGAAACAAAAAACAAAAAAACAAAAACCTCCAGGAGCACAGTATTTATTATAGGATTATCTCAGTGACTCAAGCAAACATAAGTAATGCTAAATTAAACCATGTTTACTATGGTGTTCTATTACTTAAATCCTGACATAAAATCACCCTAAGAGATTTGGGGTCTCATTTCTTGAGCCACCAGTTACAGGTTTAAAAAAAGGAGCAAGATTTACTTTTCTTTTAAATCTGTGTTTAGTCAAACAATTTCTCTAATTATTCTAAAAAATCTTCTGAGAATCTAAAATGAAAGTTCGTCTTCTTAAGATGTTGCATTCGGTATTACATTTAAATAAAAATCACAAAATACTGAATTTGCTCATTGCTTTTACAAAGTTATTTTATCTGATTTATCTGAATATCCATAATCTCATTAAATTTCACCCATAATTCTAAGTATGATTTTAATATTTAGTTCTCCCCACGGCCTTTCTCTAGGCCCTTTAGTCGAATTTCAGGTCATCCCGGTCTTTGTGGATTGCAGGCTATCCAATGTTCCAAGTGACCATGTCTGTGGCCACGCACACTGTGGGGTAAAGGCAGGGAAAGAGAGGCTGGAGAGGCCACAACAGGAGTAGACGACAGGTCACACGAGATCAAAAGAATGTGTACCACTTCCAGGATTCAGCTGATAAGCCACTTCTACAAAATAAAGCTCCACCTCTCAGAAACAAGGCCAGGGCTCACTAGGGAAACAAGACTGCTGGCTAGCCACAAAGCACAGAAACAAGAAACAACGATGGATACCACTTGCCTTTGCAGGCACAGCAATCCAACAGGTTCAAAGCTTTCTGCCCTACCAGGGAGTCCAATCGGTGCGGACGGTGGCTGAGCTCACGTGGAGCCTGAGGGTAGGGCCCGCTTGCCAGGAGGTTGGCTGTGGCTCATCAACCCTCAACTGCTGGAAAAAGAAGCCCAGCCTTATGGAGTTTACAGTCCAGGGAAACAACGTGACAATAGAGGTACCAACACAGGAGGGAAGAGTGCAGTCACGCAGGAGAGGCAGGTGGTCGTGGTCAGAAAAGTTCCAAGAGGAGGTGGTGATGGAGAAGATCTAAGAGGACAGACCCTATGGAAGAGGGAAATAAATTCAATGTTCTAGTATAAGAAGCCGTCCAAGCAAAGGTACGACAATGAAAAAATTACAGTGTTTCACAGGAAATCACACACAAAAAAACCAGTTTAGCTGAACAACAGGAAATATAGAGAAGCCAGATCAGGGTAGAGAGGCCAGCTGGGATTAAAGCAGAGCATACTTTGGATGATGAGAGAACTGTGCTTAAGCCAGTTGGTAACAGGGAGGCATAGGTGGTGTAAAGCAAGGAAAGGACGTTATATGACCGGAATTTACTTCAAGAAGATAATGAGAGTTTTGTGCTAAATAAACTAAAATAGAAGGAAAAGTTACAAGGCCATGAGGAGACGTGACAATTGAAGGATTGAACTGACATGACAGGAAGAATGACAAAAACATAAATATTATGGAGAAAGGGAAACTAGTACAAAACAATGAGCCCATTGCCCTTGAGATACAGCACCTGGATATCAAAGACCATGAGAGTGCCATGAACAGAAGGAAGGTTGTGAAGTAGAAACACTCATCTACTGGAGGAATGATGCGTTTGGTTTCAGAGACTTTGAATTTAAGGTGTCAACAGAACACAGAGACAGATATATCCACTAAGTGGCTAGAAAAGCAGATCTGTAAACGGAGAAAAGCAGATCTGTAAACGGAGAAAAGCTGGGATTAGCAATGGGGATTTGGGGGTCATCCACAAAGGGGTAACAGCATGAAAGAGGCCTAGGGGTGGAATCACAGAAACATAATTTAGCATAATTTAATAGGTTGGAAAAGGAAGTAAAGGCAGTGAAGGATGCTAGGAAGGGTCTAATTCCAGGTTTTAGAGGGAAAAAGATGTATTATAAAACTCATGCTAGACTACTCACAATAGCCAAGACATGGGAACAACGTAAATGTCCACTGACAGATGAACAGATAAAGAAGGTGTGGTACATGTATACAATGGAATATTAGTCAGCCATAAAAAAGAATGAAATAATGCCATTTGGAACTACATGGATGGTCTTAGAGATGATCATACTAAGTGAAGCAAATCAGAAAGAGAAAGACAAATACCATATGATATCACTTACATGTGGAATCTAAAATATGACACAAATGAACCTATCTATGAAACAGAGACAGACTCACGGACATAGAGAATACCTGTAGTTGCCAAAGGGGAGGGGGTTGGGAGAGGGATGGAGTGGGAGGCTAGGGTTAGCAGATGCAAGCTATTATATATGGAATGGATGAAAAATAAGGTCCTAATGTACAGCACAGAGGACTATTCAATATCCTGTTATAAATCAAAATGGAAAGGAATATTAAAAAAAGAATGTATATACAAAACAGAATCACTTTGCTGTACAGCAGAAATTAACACATTGTAAATGAACTATATTTCAATTAAAAAAAAACTTATGCTAGGAATATTATCATGAAGATCAGATGGGATGGTAAATCTTAAAGCAATTTGAACACTTAAAAGCACTAAACAAGTACATTTTTGTTGTTATAGTATTACACATTTACTCTCTAGAAAAGCCACATTGCATTGAAAGAGCCACACTTCCCAAAGTTTTCCAAAGTCCCCTCCTCACCAAGTTGATTGCAAATGTGATCTCCTCCTGTTCCCCTGAAGTCTTTCAGTAGTTAATGTCTTTTCTTAGGTGTTTATACAACTCAAGAAGCACACTAACTGAACATCAACCGTAAGTCAAACACTACAGTAGGCACTTTCACACATATCCCCCCTTGGAGTGGACGAAACTGAAGCTTAAGATTTATTCCCCCTTTACGGAAGAGGAGATGAGGCTCAAAAAAGTTGAGTATATTGAGGAAGATTGCCAGCTCACAAGTGGAGGAACAGAGGGCTTCTAATGCCAAGTCTCATCGTGCTTTTTCTACATATGAGTTGGAACTTGCCATATCTGTTCTTATCTCCTTTACTGACTATAAGCAAACTAAGGGCGTAAAAGCCATATCTCATTTTTCTTGATATCCTCTGAAGCCGCTAGCAAAGGGCCTTACACTTGGTCACTTTTCACTGCGTTTTTGTTGCCTGAAAGAATGAATGCGTGGATACTGCAGGCCCACAGGCCTCACTCATCGTGAGCATTTGTGGGTTCGTAAGCTTTCAGTATTTACTTCCAAGGTGGGACTGTAACTCGACAACACAAAGTTCTAAAAACAAATTCTGCACTTGTGAAAGATGCCACCTGGTCCGCCTCAGGGGCTGAAGTCCTCTTTTTATGCGCAGAGTGGGAACAGCACAGGGAGTGGCAAGCTAGTTTTCTTCAAACCACTCCCACAAACTGGCTCAAGCCAAGGAAAGGACCCACACCTTCTGGGGAAGAGAACTGTGCAGCCTCTGCTGCCCACTTAACCTCTGGTGTCACCACCGGAACTGCCAACAGTCTGGGGAGGAGGGGAAGGTAGAGCAGGTTTAGTGCCAGCTCTCATGACGTAACCCTAGGATTTCAGCTTTTCTGCCAGGGAAAAAAGGCAACTGGTTTGGAATCTAGTTTTTTTCCCCCCCACTCACCTATTATTCAACTAAAATTTAATTTGCATAACTGACCACTAGCTTTTTTGGCATACTTTACCACTAACTTTTTTTTTTTAATGAATAGTACTTAGTGTCTAATTCAACTGACTGGTTTTGGTTTCTTGGAAAACAAATGTATGGACCCTAAAGCATGTGTATTTCATAAATGTCCCTTATTGGAGAACACCACAAAGTTCTCAGAAGTGTTTGCTCTGCAAGCCATATATGTACACAGCAGGAGACCAGGAAATAACATGCATCTAAACTCTATAAAGGTGTCCAGTCAGTCATGCTTTCCAGAGCTGCCAGAAACACCAGACAACAATCCTAGGACAGACTTCTGAAGTGAGATTGCATTGCAGAGCTTCATAAATCATAATACACTTGGGAGTTTTCTACCCAATGTCTCTGACAGATGTTCCCTTTTCTGGGACTCTCTAATTTGGGGGCAGTTGGTATCCATGTCCCTAGAAATCTTCAGGGTACAGTAAATTGATCTCTCTTCTTACATGTGATGACAAGACCCCAAAGTAGCCTTCTCCTATTTCTGAGACTAGTTAATGTGAGCATAGTACCTCTGCCTACTGCACAGACAAGCTGGGGCAGAGATGTATCAGCCAGACTAAAATAGGGTATCTCCCAGGCGCAAGATATCTTTCCATGCCCATGGAGAGTCTTTTCTTGACAATTTTTACCTAATGTGGATCAGGCTATGGTCTCCTGGGCCTCTGCCTGTCAAATGCACTGCATGGGCTTGGGAGTTCCTAGAGAGAGCCACAGCAGAAGCCAAAAAGAGTACAAGCCTCAGCTAGGCCAAGCGTCTGGCATTGGCTTTGGGCAGGTCCATGTGGGATGCTTTTCCCATGACTCCTGAAAGAACTCTCCAAGTCTGACTCTATAATCAATGCCTCGATAGTTCAAAGTTGACAGCATTGCATGAAACACAGAAAACAAATGAAAGCTTAACACAATATCAACGGTAGTACCAACCTCTCTTCACTCAGTTCCTAAAATCTATCCTATGACCTTGGCCTTAATGAAATGACATTATTTCTTTTCTATGCTCTGAACTCTGCAAGAGTTAACCAAAGATATTCATAACTTTAGCAACTATGTAAGCCCTTAGAAGGTCATACCACAATTTGACCACTTTCCATTTTAACCTTTCTCTAAAACCTCATTTTTACAACTTCTACTGAAGGACACGAGAACTTCTGGTCATTTTCTTTGGTATTACAAATGCAGTTCTATGAAGTGAACTTGTATTAACCAGGAAAATTGTACAAACTCTCAGGGCAGCATTTTCACATTTACTTGTGAGAATTACTTACTGATCTAGAACACTGCCAATTATTTACTATTATTTGCTACTATTTAGTGTGTATTGCATTTATAAAAGCATTAAAGGAAGGAAAAGACTTTTTCCTTGCCCTTGAGTTGCTTGCAATATAGTTAAAAGATGAAAAAAAAAAAAGCACACCACTTACTAAAATCTACAGTGGGCAGAGTATAAGAGTGATATAAATTGTTATAAGAACTCAGGGTAAGGCTAGACTAATTGTGCCCAGGGAAAATGGGTGGTAGACAGCATCTGACTAAGGCCTTAGAAAATGTGTAACATTTCAACACAAAGAGGGCATTGGAGAAGGGCATTTTACATGAAGGTAACAGCTTTAGCAAAGGCACAAAGGCAAGACAGTACACGTGAATTAAGAAAACTTCAAGGGATGGGGTCCGGCTGAAGGACAGGCTACAGGAGGGGAAATGACAGGAAACTGATCTGAAAAAGTAAGCTGTGGCCAGTTCTTAACATAAGAAGAGGGGGATTGTAGAAAGATAAATTTTAGAAATAGGAAATCACTTTTAAAATACACCCTTCACTAATAATTTTTCCCCTCATATCTTTGACTTTTAGGTAAGAAATATTTTATTAGCAAGTTTGCTTGCAAACTAGGGGCAGTCACTTCAAAGAAAAATAATGTGGATGCTGGCAACATTGCTTTTCTGAGCTGGCAAATTCTTGGCTGAAGCTTAACTGATATATTCTTATTACTCACATCTTGTGATTGTTTTATTGATTAACTCCCTTTTCTTATCACCAAAAGACCTTCGTAACTCCTTACGTATGTACTGAGTGGCTGCTCCAGAACCAGTATTTGCTCACTTGTTTACTCGTCCTCTCCTTTTCTGCCCCAACTTGTCCTACTAGCCATTCACCCACTCACTCAGTCACTCATCCTTCTCCTGTAAACTAGATCAATAATAATAACACTCAGCGCTACTACTTGCTATAGTGCCAGGTACTGCAATTAATGCTTTATGAACAGTATTTAATATAATCCTCAAAACAACACTATGAAATAGGAATTATTACCCCTATTTTACGGATGAGAAAAACAAGTTCAAAGATGTTAAGTAAACGAAAGAGCAGAAAGAGCAATTAAGGAAACTCTCCCATTCACCACTGCAGCAAGAAGAATAAAATACCTAGGAATAAACCTGCATAAGGAGGCAAAAGACCTATATGCAGAAAACTATAAGACATTGATGAAAGAAATCAAAGATGATACAAACAGATGGAGAGACATACCATGTTCTTGGATTGGAAGAGTCAACATTGTGAAGATGACTGTACTACCCAAAGCAATTTACAGATTCAGTGCAATCCCTATCAAATTACCAGTGGCATTTTTCACAGAACTAGAACAAGAAATCTTATGATTTGTATGGAAACGCAAAAGACCCCGAATAGCAAAAGCAATCTTGAGAAGGAAAGATGGAATTGGTGGAATCGGGCTTCCTGACTTCAAACTATACTACAAGGCTACAGTGATCAAGACAGTATGTTACTGGCACAAACATAGAAAGGTAGATCAATGGAACAGAATAGAGGACTCAGAGGTAAACCCAAGCACATAGGGGGACCTTATCTTTGACAAAGGAGGCAAGAATATACAATGGAAAAAAGACAGCCTCTCCAATAAGTGGTGCTGGGAAAACTGCACAGCAATATATAAAAGAATGAAATTAGAACACTTCTGAACACCATACACAAAAATAAACTCCAAATGGATTAAAGACCTACATGTAAGGCCAGACACTATAAAACTTTTAGAGGAAAACATAGGCAGAACACTCTATGACATACAACAAAGCAAGATCCTTTTTGACCCACCTCCTAGAATCATGGAAATAAAATCAAGAATAAACAAATGGGACCTCATGAAACTTAAAAGCTTTTGCACAGCAAGAGAAACCACAAACAAGACTAAAAGGCAACCCTCAGAATGGGAAAAAATAATTGCCTATGAAACAACGGACAAAGGATTAACTTCCAAAATATACAAGCAGCTCATGCAGCTTAATACCAAAAAAGCAAATAACCCAATCCACAAATGGGCAGAAGACCTAAATAGACATTTCTCCAAAGAAGACATACAGATGGCCAATAAACACATGAAAAGATGCTCAACATCACTAATCATCAGAGAAATGCAAGTCAAAGCCACAATGAGGTATCACCTCACACCAGTCAGAATGGCCATCATCACAAAATCTGGAAACAATAAATGTTGGAAAGGGTGTGGAGAAAAGGGAACTCTCCTGCACTGTTGGTGGAAATATAAGTTGGTACAGCCACTATGGAAAACAGTTTGGAGGTTCCTTAAAAAACTACAAATAGAACTACCATATGATCCAGTAATCCCACTACTGGGCATATACCCAAAGAAAACCATAATCCCAAAAGAAACTTGTACCATAATATTTATTGCAGCACTATTTACAATAGCCAGGACATGGAAGCAACCTAAATGCCCATCAACAAATGAATGGATAAAGAAGATGTGGCATATATATACAATGGAATATTACTCAGCTATAAAAAGGGATGAGATGGAGCTATATGCAATGAGGTGGATAGAACTACAGTCTGTCATACAGAGTGAAGTAAGTCAGAAAGAGAAAGACAAATATTGTATGCTAACTCACACATATGAAATCTAAAAATGGTACTGATGAACTCAGTGACAAGAACAAGGACGCAGATACAGAGAATGGACTGGAGAACTCGAGGTTTGGGAGGGGGCAGGGGGCGAAGGGGAAGCTGAGACAAAGCGAGAGAGTAGCACAGACATATATATACTACCAACTGTAAAACAGATAGTCAGTGGGAAGTTGTATAACAAAGGGAGTCCAACTTGAGGATGGAAGATGCCTTAGAGGACTGGGGCGGGGAGGGTGGGGGGGACCCGAGGGGGTCGGGGAGTCAAGGAAGGGAGGGAATATGGGGATATGTGTATAAAAACAGATGATTGAACTTGCTGTACCCCCAAAAAAATAAAAAATAAAAAAAAAAGTTGACTGAACTTGGTGTACCCCCCAAAAAATAATAAATAAATAAATAAAATTAAAAAAAAAAAAAGACTAGAAGGCAACCCTCAGAATGGGAAAAAATAGTTGCCTATGAAACAACGGACAAAGGATTAACCTCCAAAATATACAAGCAGCTCATGCAGCTTAATACCAAAAAAGCAAATAACCCAATCCACAAATGGGCAGAAGACCTAAATAGACATTTCTCCAAAGAAGACATACAGATGGCCAACAAACACATGAAAAGATGCTCAACATCACTAATCATCAGAGAAATGCAAGTCAAAGCCACAATGAGGTATCACCTCACACCGATCAGAATGGCCATCATCAAAACATCTAGAAACAATAAATGTTGGAAAGGGTGTGGAGAAAAGGGAACTCTCCTGCACTGTTGGTGGAAATATAAGTTGGTACAGCCACTATGGAAAACAGTTTGGAGGTTCCTTAAAAAACTACAAATAGAACTACCATATGATCCAGTAATCCCACTCCTGGGCATATACCCAGAGAAAACCATAATCCAAAAAGAAACATGTACCATAATGTTCATTGCAGCACTGTTTACAGTAGCTAGGACATGGAAGCAAACCTAAATGCCCATCAACAGATGAATGGATAAACAAGATGTGGCAGATATATACAATGGAATATTACTCAGCCATAAAAAGGAATGAAATGGAGCTATATGTAATGAGGTGGATAGACCTGGAGTCTGTCATACAGAGTGAAGTAAGGCAGAAAGAGAAAAACAAATATTCTATGCTAACTCATATATATGGAATCTGAGAAAAAAATGGTACTGATAAACCCAGTCACAAGACAAGAATAAGGATGCAGATGCAGAGAATGGACTGGAGGACACGAGGTTGGGGGGGTGTGGGCGAAGCGGAAGCTGAGACGAAGTGAGAGAGTAACACAGACATACATACACTACCAACTGTAAAATAGATAGCTAGTGGGAAGTTGCTATACAACAAAGGGAGATCAACTCGATGATGGGTGATGCTTTAGAGGGCCAGGACGGGGAGGGTGAGGCGGAGTCACGGGAGGGAGGGAATATGGGGATATGTGTATAAATACAGCTGATTGACTTTGGTGTACCTCAAAAACTGGTACAAGAGGGTAAAGCAATTATATTCCAATAAAGAGCTTATTAAAAAAAAGAAAAAAGAAGAAAAAAAAAAACCAAAAAACAAAAAACATAGGTTTAGGGACTTCTCTGGTGGTGCAGTGGTTAAGAATCTGCCTGCCAGTGCAGGGGAAATGGGTTTGATCCCTGGGCCGAGAAGATCCCACATGCTGTGGAGCAACTAAGCCCCTGTGCCACAACTACTGAGCCTGTGCTCTAGAGCCCAAGGGCCACAACTACTGAGCACATGTACTGCAACTACTGAAGCCTGCATGCCTAGAGGCCGTGCTCTGCAGCAAGAGAAGCTATCGCAATGAGAAATCACAGCAGAACGAAGAGTAGCCCCTACTTGCTGCAACTACAGAAAGCCTGCGGTCAGCAACGAAGACCCAATGCAGTCAAATAAATAAATAAATCTTTAAAAAAAAAAAAAGATGTTAAGTATTTTGTCAGCTGGCAGAACCCAGGTTTAAACCAGATGTGCTTGAGCCCAGAACCCTTGTCTGCTGCCATTTCACTGTACCGCCCCCGACACCCTTTGGCCTTTTACTGCTGTGTGTCAGTATTTTCAGTTAAAAATTAAAACATTCGTTGAGCACCTGCTACTATAAGCTCTTGTTCTAGGTGCTGGCAGAGGTAAATAAATCTAGGAGAGAACGCCTGCGGGTTAGTGATGCTCCTAATCTTCCATATGTGAGTACAAACAGCCACGTCTTTATCAGTGTGTAAGATGCTATGCCCATGATTCACGACTTAGAGCAATCAAGGACAGAGGGGGTGAAAATAGTTTAGTGTATGAATGTGGATGGTGACCACATCGCAGACAGAAATCAGCCAACCCTGACTAAATGACTTAAAGAGAATTTTAATAATACATTTCAATCAGTCGGTAAAAACTCTCGCTGCTGATGAAAAATCTGTCCTGTCAGAAGTTCCCAACCAAATCTGCTTACAATCCATTTTCGATGAACCTCAACTTCCTTTGAAGTAAAATAAGCTAGTAAAGCACTTTAGCCAACAATAAGCACATTGTGAGGCTAGTCCTTATAAGATTCATCACTAATGAGTAAAGTTATTGAGTTAAAACACAAATGTGATATTAAACTACTTGTACCATGCAGCCTGAATTTGTGTAGTTATACAGAACTATTTCAATACAGAAAAATAATTCAAACATCTTTTTAAGCTATCTGCTTTTTCTATTCCCTTCACTAACTTCTGAATAAGTGAATACTGTCAGGATACTGGCTACATTTTTGCAAACAACTTAGAAGAGTTACGAATACACAAGAAATTGGGTAGGATGTCGTTCAGCAGTCCTCTTTAGGGTAACCATCCACACTCAGGAGCATCTGGAAGGAGTCACAATCGTGGACCCAGTCTGCCAAGCACAGTAATCACATCACAAACTGCACAACTAAGTCTCCTTCAAAGATCACAGTGGCAAATACTAACCGTGTTTACTCTGCAATCTAAACTCCAAATATAATTCACTTTTAAGATAAGTCAGTAAAGAGAAATCATTTTAAGAGTTTAAGAGTGGCCAAAGAAGTAGCAAGTATGTTGATTAACAAGGAGATGCAACAGGCTATATAAAATAAATGACACTGATACTTACTGTTCAATGCGGGGTGACAAGTACAGCTTAGGATACACCTGAGTGGCTTCAGTGTCCTCAAAACTGACAGAAAGGAGGGCCACATCTTCTCCGGGGTCTTCATTCACATCCTTAAACAGTTAGTGAAAAACACAATGGCATCAGTTCCTGCTCCTGTAACATCTTTCTGGGGACCAGTTTACAGTCCACTAGCAATGAGGTCAGGGGTGTGAGTTACCGGAATTTGAATTTCGAGACCCCACACATCCTTGGCCACCAACCTAGTCACTCTTTTAGAGTGATACCTTTCAAACTTTCTGACCAAAGTTCGCCACAGTGAGAAAAAGACCCCCACCAATTTTACTTGTTCTCACATTCGAAGAAGGGAAAAGTGAATGTGGTGATAACAAAGAATCAGACCAAAACACAGTTAACAAATTACAGTAAACATGTTGCCAGCAAGGTAACATAATGGCTTATAATGTATATAATGCATACAAATGGCTTAAAACTTACTTTCCCTGGAAGAAGATGCATTATAAACATGATTTATATCATTAGACAACAACAAAATCTTAAAATACCCATTAACGTAATATCTACCTTGATAATATGTTCTAAGTTATTTAAATAGCAAACATTACCAAGAAACATACCACTATGAAGTGTGCCACTGTACATGCAAATGGCAGGGTGTGATGTACCTATCTGCTTTAGCAAAACAATTATGGATGCTTCACATGTGAACCACAAGGTATACGTATCTTAAAGTTTAGTTATGAGAATATTATAAAACAAAAACACTGTCGATACAAATGTGTATCAAGAAGCATTGAGAGGTTAATCAAAAAACCCACAATAAACTAAACTGATAATGACAAAGCTAAACTTACTGTAATTAATAATTAAAAAGCAAGAATAGCAACAATTGAATGTCATAACCAACTGAAGCCAACACTGATGATACACTGAATTGTTCTGAATTAAAGCTGTGGGACTTACAACTACGTGCATGTGCTTCATGATTACTGCCAAGCGCTGAGTTTTTGCCAAACTTCTGAAGAAAATACAGAATTAGAATAAATTCTTGTAGCGTGTTGATTTCAATTTGTGAATAGCAAATTTTAATAACCCTTAATAATTTATTTCTGGTTGGTAGTGGCTCCAAGTCAAATATAAGTTTTTTAAAAACTTAACAGAATTGCACATCTTTCGCCACAAAGGACTGGTAAGAACGGACCCACATTTCTGAATCAGATCACAGGTCCTCAGGAGGGCTCAGCAGCCATCCTAGGAGAGTCCCAACCCGGATTTTAAGAGTCACTGCCCGTGAGCGATGGGAATCTCAGATATGATGTCCTTCCTTTGGTCTAAAACTAACCTCAACCCTGTTTCTCCTGCATCCCAGGAAGCTGGACATCACACTCACCTGCTCACCTCTCGCATCTTCAGTCTCCTTGCCCTGCCTTCTGTTGTGTCTATAGGATGCATAAGTGTGGCGAGTATACATGGGGACAAGGACTGGAAGTCTCTCCCATCTTAAAATATAAAAATTTTAGAAAGACAGAAAAGAACCATGCTGGTCTCCACCTAGTTCCCTGGATTCTCTCTCACATCTCTCCTCCCCTGCAGAGACTGCTTAAAGAGTGGTCCACCTTCCCCGTCTCACTGCCTCCCCTCCCTGTAGCCTCCCCTTAGCCCACTGTAATAGCCTTCTGACCCTACCTCTTACCACAGGCAGCCACTAAACACAGCAAATACCCCTTGGTCCTTAACACACTTGATCTCTAAACAGTATTTGACGTGGAAATCTCTCTCCTCTAGAAATTCTTTCTTGCTTCTAAGAATCTATGTGCCCCTGGTCTTCTGTCTCTTTGGCCACTTCCCCTCCCTTTTCATTCTCTCTTTTTTAACTTCTCAAATGTTTTTTTGTTTTACATTACAAAATTTAGGCTTGTTGTAACAACTCAAACGATACAGAAGTTTTTAAAAGAAGAAGCATTTCCACCCTCACTTTTCAAGGTAACCAATAGTAACTGTGTATATGGCCTTACAGCTTTTTCTACAATCATAAAAACATACACACACTTGCATATAAATAACTCTTTAACCTTGTGTTTTGTTTTCCCTAATGGAGTCATATTATACACAGGACTCCAGAAACTGCTTTCTAAATAGCCACACAGTATTCCACAGCATGGATTTATTTTTTTATTTAACCATTCCCCTAGCAACAGACATTCAGGTTGTTTGTAGTTCTTAGCCACTTGATAGTGCTATAAAAAAGACCCTTTACTAGTGAGACTCATATTTCTTAGGAGATAACTAAAACTCAGCCTGTTGGGTCAAAGGTTATAAACATTTTACATTTTTATAGAGTTTAACATTGTTTTTCTAAAAATTTTGCAGTAATTCACATTTGGACCCATGAATTTATATCAGTATGAGAGAAAGCCTCTTTCCGTTCATCCTGAATAACTGGATAACATTGGCTGCTGTTACTCTTTAATTTAACGTTGGTAATCTGATAGCTGCAAAATGGTATCTCAATCCCCAGTCAATGAATGAAGGTGGGCAATTTCTTTCGCTTGTTTACTGGTCATTTACATTTCTCCTATACATTTTCCCATCAAATCCTTTGCCCATTTTGCTTAAAGGTTCTTGGACTTTTTGTTGTTGTTGCTGTTTATTAGATTTACTAACCACTGTCTATCATATGTACGATGCATATTTTCTCTTTTTGACTTCTGACTTTGTCTGGGGGCTCTTCTGACATCAGAAGAAAATTTAGATTTCTACCAAGTTAAATCTGGTTAATAACTCAGAGTCTGTTTAACCATCTTCCTGGTTTCCTAGTTTTTCGTATAACATTGTGACAATTTATTTTTACATGTAGATTTATAATACATGTATATATAGAATATATTTTTAGGTGGTATGACAGAGGAAGTATGTACAAGGAGGATCTTAGCACAGTGCCTGGAACACAGAAACCACTCAATGTTTGCTGAATGGATAAATCACTAAACAATTTAATGTTAATTCCTAACCTTTCTTCTCCACACCTAGTGATTTTCAGGAACCTGCTTTACAAAAGTTGCTGTCACCAGTGATGTCTGGAAACTAAGTACTGGCTCCTTGTTCCTGTCCTTGCCCCCTCTCCCCCCATACACTAAGGTCCCTAGAACTAGTGGTTTTAAAAGGAAAGCCAAGATTGGGAGTCTGAGTGTATCACTTTTTGCTCTTTTACAGATGATAAAGTATCCAACCTTGAATATTCCTTTTTATAAAGTAACGACGGAAAATTTTTAAAATACTTACAATCTCAACAAATAGAAACTATGTAATTATATGACTCTAAAACTCATAAAATATCTAAAATAAGGTTGAAGCTGAGCTTCAAAAAACTCACATTCAGAGGGACAAATTCATTTTATAATCTAAGTGTAGAAGTAGTCCCCTTTTGAGTTAGGCTGGTCACCTTAAGAAAGACAATAAAACAAGAACCTTTTTCCAATGACTAAGTTGCCTTGCTAAATTAAAGGTCAAGGCTCTGACTACCTCTGTTAAAAAAAAAAAAAAAAAAACAAAACTGGGGCCACTAAAAATGCTTTTAATTAACAGCTTCATTCCATATGCCTATGGATCATTTATAATTATTTCCCTTTCCTGCTTTTTAACTTCTCATTTCACTAATATTGGAGCAAAGAACAGAAATGCTCAGAGACAGTCCTCCAAGCAACTGGAATGACCCTGGTTTACATAATCAACATTTATTATCTGGCATCCTGCAAAAAGTACATGAAACATTAGTTTGAATATGAAAATAGTTGTTTCCAGGAGTTCCTTTTAAGAACTACTTTAATATGCTTTATTCCCCTTGGTGTGGCACACGCGTTCTCCCCGAGTTGGTATTTGATTCCTAATGGATACATAAGTTTGAGAGCTTAAATAAGACCAAAGAGTTCCAAAAATACAAATCCACACAGCGCTGTTTCCAGTTTCTGCAACTCTAACAGGCTTGTACATGTGTTCCTTCCCATCTGGGAAATTATAAAAGAAGCTCTTGTACCATGGTTCTTAGAAGCTAACATTACAGATGATTATTGTAACCACTAATGGCAGCATTTGGAAAACAGGGGGTGGTTACAGTGTAGTAGGGGACATTTAAAAACGTACAAGTATACATTTTCAGGGTTTTCTATCTGCGCCATTTGAAATCGCAGCAGGCTAAAATGCGGCGAGATGCCAAATCTGCTAAAGCTGAAAACAAAAATACTGCCTCGTACCTTTATGAAGGCATGTCGGGCACTGATATACATATGGCGAGGCAATAAGGGCCGTCATATTTTGCTGAGAATTAACAATGGATGTGGCTCGGCACTTGGTTATAGCAGAAAGGGGTTCCTACGGCTTGCAGTGAATAGTCACTAGATGGTGACTTCCTTGCAGGCTGGGAGTCTTTCCTGTTCATTTTCGTATCCCCAGTGTCTGCAACATAGTAAATATATAACAAATTGGTTGAGAAGAGCTGAATTAATGCAGGGATGACTGTAAGAATGAGTAAATGATGGTGTTAAACAGAAAATGCTTTCTGTTAGAAAGTCTCAATACTTATCTCTTTAGTTCCTTAAATCTATGAATACTTAAGATTTTATCAAAGAAAACTCAAATCTGAACCACATATAAGTGAAGGATATACCTACTAATAAAAGTTAACATTCTGCTTACGTCATAATGGCTTATTTACACGCCTATTCTCAATTGGGGCCTATTGCAAATATCAAAAGGGTGTAGAAAAGACAACAATTAGCCTTGGAAATGAAAGTAAACACAAGTACAATTTATCCTTATGCTGCACTTTTTTGATATGCTAATTTTCCAAGTGAGGAAAGCAGCCATTAAACAAGCCCCTATATGTCGAGTGTCAATACAGCAACAAACTATCAATTAACTAATTGCTGACAGACGTTAGCTGGACAATATACATTGCAAACCACATGTCACATAGGAAGACTGTAAAAAAGCCACTGTATTTCTCGATTCAAAAAGGCTTACAACAAAGCTGTAATAACCATTATTAGCAAAACCAGTTTGTGGACATAAAGATTATAAAGAAAGAAGCTATCATACTGTCTGTCAAAAACAGAGGAAGAACCATTCTGAGTTACACTTAAAATGATATTAAACAAGACCCAGGATTAATCACGATTCCTAGGGTGACTAAAAACTAGGTCTGAGTAAGCACTTCATTATACAAAAGCTATGCGTTTTTGAAAAGACGTAAGCAAATTAAAAATTTCCAAAACAGAACCTTATTTTAAAATATACTAAGTGAGGTTTGTACTTTAGAGGCCCCAGTATTTTGATATTACAGATTCGTCATCAAATTACATAAATTTAGATTACTCGAAGTCAAGTTTTTTTAAGTAAGAGAATAAGACTCTCATGATGCTACCGTTCATTTAACAAGCATTTAACAAAGTAAGGAAAATATATAGTGTGCTACAAATATTATGGAGAAAAATTAAAGCCGGGGAAGGCAGCAGGCAGTGAGGAGGGATGAAGTTTGAAGAGAGTGGCCAAAGACGGCTTATGAAGACTCAGCAGGGACCTCTCATTATTTGATCAGGAGATTTAGGATAAAAAGTCCTCCTGACTCATTGTGTTGTATATCAGCATAAGCAGCCCCAGTTAAAATCTGAATCTGGATTCTACCAGCATTAAGACATGACAATGAATATGCCAGGGAATGGAATTAACTCTAAGTGGAGGAAACATGGAAGAACAAGGAAAGTGATGTATGCAAGAGAAGACCTTGGTCTCACGGCTAAGGGGTCTCTGTCCAATAATGACACTGGTCATTTTGGAAACCAGGTCATTTCCGCTTCATCAAAGCGCTGGGAAAATATACAAGTGCCAGGAAAGGCAATATAGTCAGGAGGCAAAACGGATCCAAGAGTAAGGAAGTTTAGCCAAACAGATGAGGAAGAGGAATTGGTGGGTGCCATGTCGGCCCTCTGGCCTGCTGGTGTGGCCCTGGCCCTGGGCTCTGCCTTTCCACGCAGCAGGGGTTGTAGCACTGGGGTTGGGGTTCTGAAGTCCCAGTTACAGCTTATCTCATCGCATACTAAGTTCTTGGCTAAAAATTACTTTGAAACATATTGATGTATCTTGTGAAGGTAGCATTTAAAAGAGTTACTTCTGATTTGGTTTCTCCAAATGGAAATGGGAGTAAAAAGATCCTCTCTGCTTGGTACCAACTGGGCCACTCCCCATATATTTTACCAGATCTTGACTAACACTTTTGCACTTGCCATTCCCCTTGTGAAAAAGCCTTTCTCTTGAGGGGGTTGGGAAGGGCAGAATAGGTGATGGGGATTGAGAGGTACAAAGCTCCAGTTATAAAATAAATAAGCCACAGGGATGTAATATACAGAATAAGGAATGTGGTCAATAATATTGTAATAACAGTATGGGGACACCAGACTTATTATGGTGATCATTTCATAATGTATACAGATGTCAAATCACTATGTAGTACACCTGGAGCTAACATAATATTGCACGTCCACTATATTTCGATTAAAAAATAAAATCCAATTTTAAAATGTTCTTTCTCTCATTTCCTCAATTGGTGTGCTTTCATTTCTTTACCTCTGATTGTAAATTCACTTGCTCCATTAAGATTTCTTTCAACTGCAGTGTGATCTATGTCTACCCCTGGTAGTTTTTACATGTTGCCTCACGAATTTCCCATGCTCTTTAAGCATTGTATATTTTACATTCCAAACAGACTGCGAATTTCTTGAGGGCAGAGTAGAGATCTCCTACTTCCTATTATGCCTAAAACAACAGCTGACGTTCATTCAGTCTTTACTCAGTAGTCACTTTGCTGAGTGCTTTACACGCATTATCTCATAAAATCGCCATAACAACCTTATAAGGTAGGTACTATTATTATGCATTTGCAGATGAAGAAACTGAGGCTGAAAGAGATTAAATGGTGAAAATGAGTTTTGAACCCATGTATGTTAAGAGTCCATGTTGCTATATACACTGGAATGCTATTGCACACAAAGAAAAGACTCAGTATCAGTGCTCAGAGAAGGATATAAAAAACTTGGAAACCCACAGGCAGAAAAGATAGTAGAGGTATACTACACATGTACTTGCCCTCCACTTGGTGTCTAAATCCTGTATGCTCCTAATGACCATGAGCAACTTAAGGAACCATTTCTTATTCCCTTTTTACCCCAAATAGACGATCTTGCCTGCACCAACGGGTATTCAAAACAAATTGAGAAGTCCATGCTTTATGTATTTTAATGTTTACATTTAGAAAACTGTGGAGCAAGAAATTTAAAATTGTAAAAGTACAGAGACTAAAAGCTATAAAGGTCGCCATGCCAAATAAAATGTATTTGTTTGACATCTTTACACAAACTCAGCCAAGGAAGGAGGATGGCTTCTTCAAGAACATGGATGGGGGCTGTGGAGTTCTAAGCCACGATATATCAACCTTCCTTCAATTCTGCACAATTCGGCACATTCTATGATTAACTAACTGTACTCAGTGGAAATAAGAAGAGCTGACTGTAGGGTGAAGAAAGGATAACGGCAATGTTCTTGAAAGAGCCAGCCCTTAGAGGGGGAGTCCAGGACACCAGGACAGAGCTGTCGTCACCTACCCATGTTTTCTAAAAGTGACATCTTGATGAGATGTCATGATATAGTATGGGGTTAGGGTTTTTTTTTTTTTTTTAATCTTGCTTATTAGTTTCATAAACAAAAACCATTTCACTGCTCTCATTTATGCAGGAATCTGCTTGTGAAGCTGTACTTACCCTTAATATGATGGTTATAGCTTCTGTTTATAAAACTGAATCGAAACACATGTTGTACAAATAACTCTGGGGAAAAACATTCCTGGCTCTTTTAAAATAATGGTGATCAAGATTGCATTGGTCAACGACTGCCCCACCAGTTACTACACCTAACAGACACAGCCTTGAGAACCATCAGCTTTCTTGGAATACCCACAGCATTGACTAAAAGGTGTGTGCGATGGAGCCTTTTCTTAAGAAAGCTGGAGGCCGGTGCGGGGCTGCCGTACAGCCTGGCTCCTCACTGGCAGCGCAGCATGCTTCCCAGCTTCCACTACTTTTTCTACACACCAGCGTTTTTAGAGGAAGAATCTGGAGTGTGGGCTTTCCCCTATTACCCTAACAATGTGTTCTTAATGAGTCCAATAAGAAGTCAAGCTTATTTAAATAAGCATCAGTGTTTGCAACTGTTTTACAAATCATACTAAACCACAACCTCAGGCTCTGAGTTGTGATTTTACGCACACCTACTGATACAAACCTTGTGCCAGACTGTTACTCAGGAGCCCAACAAAACAAGTTAAAACAATAGTGAGTTTTCTTTAAGCACATATGGAACAAATAGGAACACTATTTACCACATCCCCAGTATGTCTTCATAACTTAAGGAAAAGGCAGATAAAGTACAGCTCTTTGTAAGGGATAGAAAAACAGAGATGTGAAATGGTAGCTGATATAGTAGACATCTGTGATACTACCTGCCTGACACCTCTTCTCCTGGGAAGCTCCTCTCTCTTCCAGCCCCCACCTCTAGGCCTCCATCCTTACAGCTCCTGGCAGAGATGCCAGTTCCAAGCCCCTGGGAACAGCTGATGGGTCCCGGAAGAGTCCAGTCCTTTCGCGGAGGCAAAAGAAACTGTCAGTAGCCATACGTCCCATCCATGGAGGAGGCCAGGCCATAATGTGAGAGAATAAAGCCCGCCCCATAGAGAAGCAGAGCTGAGAGAGGAGGGAGTCCTGGGCAGCGCTCACACCCTGAGTTCCCGTGGCTCTTGGTCCGGCTGTGTTCTGCTCCTGTGTTGTTTGGCTTTTCAACCTTCTCCCGGCTTTGGAAAGCCAATAAACTGCCCTGCGTGCGTATGCTGGTTTGAAATGGTTTTCCTTCACTTTTTTTTTTTTTTTTCTGGCACACGGGCTTAGTTGCTCTGCGGCATGTGGGATCTTCCTGGAGCTGGGATCGAACCCTTGACCTCTGCATTGGCAGGCGGATTCTTAACCACTGCGCCACCTAGGAAGCCCCTCCTTCACTTTTAACCAACATTTTCTCTTGTAAATTATTAAACGGACTAATACAGATGATAACCATGGCAAATCGAAATTTACAGAACTAAGTGCTAAAAAGAGACTTTGGGTTTATTGAATATTTGTTACATACTACAGAATGTCGGGCCCTAATCAGAGTCCTAGAAAGGGCTTTTTGGACAAAGGTGAGCGGCATGCCTCCACATGTGGCAAAAAAAAGCTTTGCTAGAGTAACCGGCCTCAGTACCAGGCTCTGGCTGCAGCGAGGCAATTTCCCTGCGCTTACTAATTCTTATCCTGGTGGACCTGAAACATTCCAGGCCTTGGATGGAACAGCTTGCACTCCCTGCTCTACAGGCCCCCTAAGCCTCACCCAATGAATGAAAACGTATTGGAGATGCCAATGCTAAAGGCAGACAAGCTATAGCAGCATTTGAACACATACAATGTTTTGAAAGTTCATCATACAACTTAACAACTGCACAGATGTGGTGATCTTTTAGCTACAGAAATAAAAAAAATTGCTGAGTTTGCATATAGTTGTATTTTTTTTTTCATAAGACATGCTGACCGTGGGCATTATGGGAAGCAGCAGGTTCACATGGCTTTGGCAAATGAAAGTAGCCGAGCACAGAACAAGGCACGAAGAAAGTGCTCTTTAAATGTTAAGTTTCATTTCTCTTACTCCTCCCTCCACGATTCTTGGTTTGACATAATTTCCATTAGCATGCTATTCTTCCTACTATTAAAGCTCCACCCTAGCCTTTCTTTGCTAGGGAGCTTTGAGTTATAGGGTTCAGAGATTCTTCCTGGCTGGTTCTGTGTGTGAGGACAGAAGGGAAAGGCACCTTGGAAGCACATAACACCTTTGTACCCACCACCCATCCACCTGGCAAATCATCTGACTCAGTCTGGTGCCCATGGCAACTAAGCAACTGGTTACTTCCAGGCTATTTCTGCCACCTGGTACCACACCCTCATTAACTGGCGACAATCACAAACCACAGGTGTTAAAACAGAGACTGGAGCCTACTAGAAAGTAGTCAGAGATCTGTTGATTTGCATATTGATGTTATCTGCAGAAACTGAAGGGCAGCTAGGAGCTCTGAAAAAAACTAGAGGCTTGGAGCCATACCCCTCTGGAACTGGCAGGAGGAATGACTCCAGAGCAGAAAATAAGCTCTGAGAAGCAGAGTAAATACTGCATTTCTCTCTGATTCAAAAGTGGCCCCTGGCCCTACAGTGACCTGGCATTCCAGCCCTTTCAAGGTATCTTTCCAACTTCAGGTTCGCACTCCGCACCCTAATGCAGCAGCCGCCCTCACTCCATCCTGCCTTCCTCCAGCCCTGCATTCCCCCAACCCCAAATCTCCCAATTCTATCTGTTCTTTAAAGTCCCACTCAGATGCCATGTTCTCTCACAAGGCTTCCTGATCCTGCCCTCTGATGTAATGATTTCTCCTCTGAAATCCTACTGGTATTTAGCTACACTCTTCATATGGTAGCAGTTCATTGTTTTGTCTCTGTTTTAAAGTTACTGACATCTGTGTTCTTATCATGTGTTCCTTAAGAGCGGTGTTTCAAGCATTGTTGTACTCCCAGTGCCCAGTATGGTGCCTACCACAAAAATAGGCACTCCATAAATATTTGATAAACGAATGTATGAATACGTGTAGGAAGAATAACTACAAATGCTTGCCAGTAAACTACTGATCCAAAAATGGGTTCCACAAACAGACTTCCTTAGCAGAAACAGCAGAGGTCTATGTACCTAATTGACTTGACTTTCCAGTATAAATCAGTAGGTGTAATTTTGGGCAGAATGAGCCATTATCCCTTGGGTTCAGGTCATTCCCTAGAATAAGAGGAAAAGTGAAGTTCGAACACTTGACTGAGAAACTGAACCCTACAAGACAAAAAGGCAAGAGTGGGACTTTCCTGGTGGCGCAGTGGTTAAGAATCTGCCTGCCAATGCAGGGAACACGGGTTCGAGCCCTGGTCCAGGAAGATCCCACGTGCCATGGAGCAACTAAGCCTGTGTGCCACAACTACTGAGCCTGTGCTCTAGAGCCCACAAGCCACAACTACTGAGCCTGTGTGCCACAACTACTGAAGCCCGTGCACCTAGAGCCACTGCTCTGCAACAAGAGAAGCCACCAGAGTGAGAAGCCCACACACCGCAACAAAGAGTAGCACCTGCTCTCCACAGCTAGAGAAAGCCCGTGCACAGCAACGAAGACCCAAAGCAGCCAAAAATAAATAAATTTTTAAAAAAGACAAGCAAACTTTTTGCCATTTCTAATCAATTTCCAAACACATCATGTGCTATCAGTAGGTCAATATGCATTTATGATTGACCTACCATATGCAAGACATTTTGATGGAAAACATAAGGGAAAAAAGAATTGCAAGAATCCATCTCCCAACTCAAAGAGGCAGATGTAAACACATGAAGATGAGAAACGCTGTTTTTTTCTTCTTCAGTAAGAGATCCAATAAGATAGGACGTGCTTAATCATTAAAAGGTAAGGCTCAAAAACCCATCAGTTTCTTCTAGTATTGAGAGTGAATTCATAAGACTCTCTCCTGGCATTAGATTTTTATAATAGAGGAGATAAAGCAGGAGAGTAATGTGCATCCTAAAAGGAAAAATGCAAGACTTCTAGAAGTGGTAGAAGGCAGGGAAAGGAGGCTCTGACTTTCCCAGCCTGCATGACATTAAATAGCAAGGTCTGGGTACTTTTCAATGAAGATAGTCCTACCACTTCCATACTCCAGACTATCTAGTTCAAAATGTGCAGAGACAGAGGACCAGGACCAGACCCCAAATGCAGGTGTGGCATTACGTTTGTGCACAGTGGGCAGCTGAAGCCTGTGTGGGTGGAGCCTTGCTAATCAGACCAAAAGCATCAGCTTCACCTGGGGGACACTTAACAAATGCCTAGATGATCTACAGAATATTAAAGCGTGAGAAGCGCCAGCTTAGAGAATTGACACTTAAGGAAGAGAAAATAGGTCCGAAAATAAAGAGAGAACTGAAAAGCAATGGACTGAGATACCCATCCTGTGACTAAAGAGGAGGAGAACACAGATGAACTGGGATGTTGCACGGGCCTGTGGAAGAGTGTGGAAGGTATCTAGTCAAAGTTTAGGACTTAAAAACAAGTATCTGCAGGGAGGGTGGGGGGAAAAAATAAAATAAAATAAAGGCTGTTTGACCTGAAAAAATAAAATAAAATAAAAAAATAAACCCCAGCTGAAGAGGAAAAAAAAAAAAAAAGAAGTATCTGTGGCATATTCCAAAAACTCAGAGTTAAATGGAGGACAGAATCATGGTAGGAGCTGAAAAGTACAATGAGGTCCTTTTCAAATATTCCTCTAACCGGCCACTTCCACAAGCTGTGGAGGAGCCAGAGAAAGGGGCCAGGTCAAGAGCTGGCACTGCGGACACTATCCCCTTTAGGTCAGTGATGTTGGAAATGTGCCAAAGGTGAAACGGCACGAGCAAAGGGTAAATAAAATCAGAGAATGTTAAAAGTAAAAAAGACCCCTCTGGGATCTAGGCCAGAGGTTGTTACCCTGTGTTCTGGGGAAAACTTGGGATCATGTGTACCTAAAAGCATGTGTCTAAAGAGCAGCTACTATGGTGTTTGTATACTGGGCACTGGGAGAAAGATTTCATTTGTGCAGAGATTTCTATTATATTAAAAATAAAGTTTGTAGCCATTGATTCCAACACCCACACTTTACAGATTTACAGATGGAGAAACTGAGATAAGGGAAGTGACTTGTCTACTGTGTAGAGCTGATTAGTCACAGGGCTGAAACCAAAACCCATGACTGCTGACTCCTGTAGCAATGTTTTTCACTACATCAATCTACTATATCCAAATCTGCTTTGAAAACTCTATGTCACTTACTAAATGAGGTCTGTGTGGATCAAAAAGGAAATGTAAGCCTCCCCCCCAAAGAGGAGGAGCTTATGAAGAGTAGAAATTTTCATATGAAGAACATATTATACTAAAAAGTTCCCAAAATTAAAAACTCTAAATGTCAGACTTAGTATAACTATTGAGTAGGTGGCTTTGTTATTTAGAACTTTACTAATTATAGAAGTGCTGATGACCAGATTTAGAAGAACTATAAACTGTGTTAGACATTATCATTGGCTTGGGTTAGTGACTTCTTTAACTTCTAAGCTAATAACAGGTTTAAGACAGACCCATTGACGAACATTGGCAGTTTTGTGCTTATGAACAGAAATTGTGACATTTCACGATGCATAAATGATGATGCAAGCACGGAAGCATCCGAGCAAGCTGCAATTCTCCAGGGAAGCTATTAACAGCTTAACATTTCTGGTGCACATTGGACTGTGGATTCAACCTACTGAAAAAAGTTTATATCAAATAAGCATGAAAGAAAGCAATTAAGTAGCAGACTATGTTGAACCCTTTAGCTTCTTGGGTCTCTTGGGTCTGTTATTTACTGAATAAAATGTTGGTAAGTGCACAAGAAATTCTGCACAATCCAAAACAGGTTTCACAAACTAAGTTAAAAACAGACAAACAAGCAAACTATGTTTGAAAAAACACAAGGGCAGAAAACCTTCCCAATGCATCAGCAAACTAAACTGGCCTTTTCCCCCAGATAAACCATGGCTGGACCCACGCTAGCCTACGCATCCTGCGCAAAATATATTGCAGATTTCTTTTATTTTCTTTCGTCTTCAATTATTTCCATTCTCCTTCTAGACTGAGTATACCTTTGGCGCTGACTCAGGATGCATGCATTCCTTCATTCCACAAGCAGGTACTAATGCCCTACTGCGTGTTAGGCACTGCCTAGAAGATGCTAGGGACACGTGCCCTCAAAATACAGACAGGGAGGAAAACTAAATAAACAATAAAAAAAAAATAACTGACCATTTGATTAAAACTGTTAGAATAAAGGTGTATTATAAGAGAGGTGTGAACCTATGGCAGAAAAAAGGAGCAGTGTTAAAGAAAGGGCAAAACTGGTTGTCACATATGGCTTTTCAAGGAGATAATGTTTTTAGGTGGAAGGAATCCCAGTGTTCTAAAGGAATAAAAAGTATAAGCGAGTGAAAGGAAGAGAGAACAGCACACGGAAAGACACAGGGGGTAGAGAGGCACGTGGCACACGCAGGGCAGTGTTCAGGAAGGCTGAAACAGTGGACACTAGTGAGGAGGGGAGACAGGTGAAGCTGGACAAGTTTAAAGCGCCGACAACCTTGATGCATTTCAGCCAAGGAGTCTGTTTTTTTAAGGGCAACGCAAAAAGGGATTACAAACAAGGTAATGAAATGATCGGATTACTTTAGAAAGAGTATTCTAACAGCTTGGGAAAGGTGGATTCGAGGGCAAGGCTGAATGTGGGGTAGTGGAGGGAGGTCTACAGTGGTCCAGAGCAGAATGAGAAGGATGTCCCCATAGAGAGGCAACTTGGTGCAGGGCGTCGGAGCCCAAGCAGAGTACCCACACGGGGGAGGGGCAGCAGCAACAATGGGGGCTTGGTTACCTATGGGGGTGGGGGTATGTGTGTAACCAATGTAATATGTCCATAATATAGCCAGAATACATTATAGACAATGGGAACCGGATTCAGGTCTTTCAAAGAACAACGTTACAAACACGCATAAAGAGGAAAACCAAGCAAATCCAGCATATTAAATTGGAATTGGAGGTATCAGTATGAACACGGTTATTTAATATACACACATAGACACAGAAATAATATTGAGCATCAAAATAAACAATGATAGTAACTGACTACAATCCATTAAATCAAATGGGAAATCATGAGTCCATACTGCTATAAATAGTTTGATGAAAAATGAGATATTTGTATGGTTTCAAAGGCCCTCCCCACAAAACACTTACCAATTACAAAAGAGAAAAAGTAACTTTGCAGTGGAGAGCCTTAAGGACACCACTTTAAACAAGTCGTCAAGGTGAACACATCATCAGTAATGAGTCAGAGAGAGAGGGTGCGCCACGTGAGAGAGGGCACTGGGAAGAACACGGGATCACTTCTGTGATATTCTTGCCACAGACTCATAAACAGAATCCAATCATGATGAAACACCAGGCAACCCAAATCGACAGACATTTTAAAACACTGATCTGTAACTTTCAAAAAGGTTGGGAATGTCAAGGAAAAACCACGGAACTATTACAGACTGAAGAGACATGACAACGGAATGTAATCCATGATTCTAAACGGAATTTTCTGCTGTGAGGAAATCACTGGGATAACTGGTGAGATCTGAACGAGGTCTTGGGTTTGGATTGGTGGTATTACATCAGTGTGAATTTCCTGATTGTTATGATTATACTGTGATTGTGTTGGAGAATGTACTTATTTATAACAAACAGCTAAAGTATGTGAAGGTAAAGGGCATCATGTGGCAACTTATTCTCAAGTGGTTACAAAAACAAATGTTTGGTACTGTCCTTACATTTCTATTATAAATTTGAGATTGTTCCAAATATAAAAAAAGAACTAAAAGATGATAAAATCCAGACCAGACCATACAAAGACACTGTTCTCTTAGGAATAAAAAGGAAGAGAAAAGTTGGAATCTTAAATCAGAAACCCATTACGTACATGCTTTACAAGTTGTATGGTACATACTTATGCTTAACTGCATAAAAAAATATATAATTCTCAAATCATAACACAGGCTAAGTAATTTCCCCCAATACTATCATCTTCCCCAAATTAAGAAACTTTGCCGAGTTTGATTACAGCTGTCTACCTAGAACAGCTGACCTCCATTTGATCCTTGAGTCAAGATTTGATGTCCAAAGTAGTCAAACCTGGGTTAGCCAGGCTTCTTATAGAAAATTGCTTAATAAAGCTGATTTCTGCCTGGGTGTCACATATCACACCTAAACTCACATTACCAAAAACCCTTTAAGACAGACACCATCATCTCTGTTTTGCAGATTTAAAAATTTCTCAAAGAGATTAAGCAAAATGCCCCAAATCTTCTACTAGTAAGTGGAGCATCAGGAAATAAACTCAGTCTTCTCTAACGCATAATCCATGCTTTTCCCACTACAATCCAGTAAGCTTGTTACGTGCAAGGCACCATGCTATTTGCCACGGGAGAGGCAAGATGAATAAGACATGTTCTCAGGGAACTAACCATTTCTGCTTTCTCCCCTTTATGCTGCAGTCACAATCATCTGGCTCTTACCTCCTGCCATGGCCCTCCCACATCCCAGTTTTTACCAGTGGGTGCATTCAGAGACACTGTTTTTCCTGCCTTTTCCATCACTGAAGAGATGCGACAGCAATTCTGAAGATGTGCAAACATACCTTAGAGTATAAAGGCCAAAAAATGCTCTCTTAATGGACTGTGTTAAATGAGGTTTTTTGAGTATATAATGACCACTTAATCAGCTAAAAATGGAAAGAACAAAATGATACAGAAAGAGTATAAAGAAAATAGTATTACTTCTGAATAATTTGATGCTGGATAAGAAAGCCAAAGACCAACCCAGGAAATGTCAAGAGTTCCGGACAAGTGAGCTGCTTACTCCCAAACTTTTAATGTTTCATTTGGTAGAAGAGGTCACCTAAGAAGCTCTCAGAAATCAGAGCCAGGCCCCTTATGAGAGCAACGGGACAGTCGCTCTATGAAGAAGCAATGGGACCTTGAATTCTTCAATCGTCTCTGTGAAGATTACAGTATTCTTCTCACTTCAGTGATGGTTAAAAAGAAAGTGACTGCTAGATAAAAGCAGAGTAAGGACTATGGGATAGCACTTTACTATGTCACTAATGAAGTCCCTCCACCAAGTTCCTAATACAAAATCTGCTATGTTTAATATCATTTCTCTAATCCTAACTTATCCATATGGAACACTGGATTTGGTAGAATTTTGAGAAGCTTTGGTAGAATTTTGTATCGAATAGATTTCCCCATAAAACAAATTTTCTAAAATTCAAGATATATAAGGAACCATATAATTACTTTCAAAGTTTTATGGAGAAAAAAAAAGGAAACCATAGAACATAAAACAACAGGAAACTATAGGCTTGTTTATAGATTATTCAAATTAACATAATTTAGAAATGATTTTAATAGGGGAACATATAGGGAAACTCAATGCTGTTATGTTTCTCGTCATAAGTACTATGTCAGGCAAATCAGTGGCTTTGGTTTACCTCCAATGGTCTCCCTTACAAATACCAACTGACTGAGTCTATTCCTGGAATTGCTCTAACCTCCCCTAGTATTTCATCCTTTCACACACAGTAATGCACAGGGAGCAGTGGTAATATGTGAAACAAGTTCAAAGATCCCAAAGTGGAAGACATTGTTTTCTTGCATCCTACCTACTGTAACTGAAAACTGGGAATTTACTGGAATTGAGGATTTATTATGAGTCAGATGGTTGATAGCCCTTCCAACCAAAACATCTGCTCTACAAAGGCACAACTGCTATAATCCATTTCCTCTTGGATCTGGAGAATGACCAAGTTGTAGCTTAGCCCTTTCCTTAAAGACACAGGGATTTGAAATGAGAAATGAAATAAATGCAGACCTCTATATCACCTTCCAACCTCCCACTCTTTTCTTTGATGACATTAAAAACACAATAAAATATGAGAATTACCATAGTCTTTGAACATTAAAAAACTGCAATCAGCTCAGTGGAATAACCAAAGACTTAATCAAATCATTCAAATTGACAGTAGCACAGCTCAAACCAATTCTTTCTTTGGTATTCAAAGAAAGAAGGGACACATATTACTTAAACACAGAGGGAAAAAGGTTTCATTATTTATTCAACAAATATTTACTGAACACTTCTATGTGCCAGGCACTATTCTAGGAACAAGGAGGGAATAGGCTAGATAATGGCCCACCTCTTGGAGCTTACCTTTCAACGGGGATAACAAACAACAAACAAGTAAGCCGATTCATAAACAGTCTTCAAAGCACTACAGGTTTCCAATAGTCTACTTGGTACCACTGGCACTAAGATTCTTCTCCAGCAACTATAAGAAGTAAGATAGTTTTTAGGGACCATACCCTAGAGCAGTAGTTCCAATTCTGGTCCTTGTTTAAAAACACATTCCTGGACCCTACGCCTGGCAATTATGATTCAGTAAGTGTGGCTGGGCCAAGGAAATGTGGACTTTTTTTTTTTTCTGACTTACCAAGAGCTTGAACTGTCCAACCAGGTTTGGGGTCTATTGCCCTAGAGTACTGACTTCCAAACATTTAAAACCATAAGCTGTCAGCAAAAAATGTTTGGGCTCCAGAAACAAACCCCCACACCTATGGTTAATTAATCTTCAACAAAGGAAGCAAGAATATACAATGGGAAAAAGACAGTCTCTTCAGCCAGTGGTGTTGGGAAAGTTGGCCAGCTGCATGTAAATCAATGAAGGTAGACGCTCTCTCACCATGCACAAAAATAAACTCAAAATGGCTTAGACTTAAACATAAGACATGACAGCATAAAACTCCTAGAAGAGAACATAGGCAAAACATTCTCTGACATAAATCGTACCAATGTTTTTTAGGTCAGTCTCCCAAGGCAACAGAAATAAAAACAAAAATAAACAAATGGGACCTAATCAAACTTACAAGCTTTTGCAAAGCAAAGAAAACTATAAGCAAAATGAATAGACAACTTACAGAATGGGAGAAAATATTTGCAAACTATGAGACCGACAAAGGCTTAATTTCCAAAATATACAAACAGCTTATACAGCTCAATAACAAAAAAGCAAATAACCCAATCAAAAAATGGGCAGAACACCTAAACAGACATTCCTCCAAAGAAGACATACAGATAGTCAATAGACACATGAAAAGATGCTCAGCATCGCTATCATTAGAGAAACGCAAATCAAAACTACAGTGAGGTACCACCTCATGCCGATCAGAACGGCCATCATTAAAAAGTCGACAAATAACAAATGCTGAAAAGGATGTGGAGAAAAGGGAATCCTCCTACACTGTTGGTGGGAATGTAAGTGGGTGCAGCCACTGTGGAAAACAGTATGAAGGTTCCTCAGAAAACTAAAAATGGAATTACCATATGATCCAGCAATCCCACTCCTGGGCATATGTCCAGACAAAACTCTAATTCAAAAAGATACATGCTCTCTTATGTTCATAGCAGCACTATTCACAATAGCCAAGACATGGAAACAACCTAAATGTCCACTGACAGATGAATGGATAAAGAAGATGTGGTACATATAAACGATGGAATACTACTCAGCCACAAAAAAATGAAATAATGCCATTTGCAGCAACATGGATTCAACTAGAGATTATCATACTAAGTGAAGTAAGTCAGAAAGAGAAAGACAAATACCATATGATATCACTTATATGTGGAATCTAAAATATGACACAAATGAATGATCTACGAAATAGAAAAAAAATCAGGGACATAGAGAATAGACTGGTGGTTGCCCAAGGGGGTGCGGTGGGAAAGGGCTAGATTGGGAGTTTGAGATTAGCAGATGCAAACTGGTATATATACAATAGATAAACAACAAGGTCCTACTGGAGAGCACAGGGAACTATATTCAATATCTTGTGATAAACCATAATGGAAAAGAATATGAAAAAGGATGTGTGTATATATATATGTATGTATATGTAAAACAGTCACTTTGCTGTACAGCAGTAATTAACACAACACTCAACTATACTTTAACAAAAAATAAATTAAAAAAAAATGTTTGGGCTCCACATCAATATATCTTATATGTATTTACATATAAGATATATACATGAACTGTTGTGCTAATACATTATGAACATCATAAAACATGCACAAACAGCAGAAATACTAGGACGGTGAGATGAAAATAAATATAAACAAATATCTTCCCCCAACCTGGGTGGCTGCCTGCACAGGCTGTAGCTCACGAGGTTCCCCACGCAGACCTGGGAGCACGGCAATCGGAGGTGAAGCCCTTTGATTCACAGCCTGGGAAGACAGACTCTATCTCAGCCCTCACTCTGCTCCATAAAGTTACACTTTATCGCTTCTGGCCCAGGGGAGAGAAGGAGGCAGAAGAGCATTAGAATTATAATCTCAGCGGCAGGAATTCAGGAGACCTTGCCTCACTCTACCTGCCAACACATACCTGCCAGCTCTTGTTGACATAAACTAAGTATAGAAAAACCAGACTTGAAAAACATATAACCCCCATCTTAGGTTCAGCAGCTGGAACCCTGTTGTGTCAGCCGTTTGTGTGAACGTGTCTGTGCATGTTGGCTGCCAGGCCACGTGATACAGTAGAAAGAGCCCAGGCTTCGGGGTTAGACAGGCTGGTGAGAATCATGGCTCCACTGCTTACTCGCTGTGTCCACTTGGCTGGAAAAGTTATTTAAAACCTGGATGAGCCTCTGTTTCCTCAACTGTAAAATGGGAAGAGTTATAAAACTATCGTCTTAGGAACAACATGTGTAAAGGGTAGCCACCACTACAGCCATCATCACTGTCACTGTTAGCCCAGATCACCGTGGAATACCTGACCCCCTTGGTTCTTGCTATCCGTGCACACTGAACCTGGACCATGTCCCTGGAAATGATACCTGTCGGTTGCCTTCTGTGTGTGTAAACTCTTCGTTGACAAACCCTGGCCTGTCTGTGCAGAATCAGTTTCTTGTTTGGTCCCTCCTGACCATGTTAAATGAGTGGCACCACAACTGACGATGTGAAAGCCACTTCCTGCTTGGCTCAGCCTACAGGCAGCCCCTTGACTTTGAAGTCAGGGTTACACCTCATGGACTAGCGGCCTTCATCTGCCTTTTCTTTTGGCAGCTCACTTCCTGGCTCTTTTCTCTCTGCTGTCACCATAAAACCTCAACAGTGAATAACTTCTCTCTTTCAGTCATAGCCTCCTCTCCAGTGTCTTCTTGTTTGTCCGTCCTATTGCTATTCGAATAAAATGTAATAAAATCACTTGAGTGTGAAGATTAGAAGGCGATTCTCAAATATCTACACATGGCTATACACATATATCCATAAAGAGAGTATTTCAACTAACACGACTTGTATAAGTCAGGCGGCCACCTTAAGGAAAATCAGGCCTCTTAAACAAAAGATTTTCCAACTGTCTAGATTACTAAGGAAAGAAATAAAAACAATTAAGAATCTATCTGAAAGAATTTAAGAAAAAAGAAGTGATATCAAGAGCAGAAAAAAACATAACAAACAAAACATAATATTAATCCAGAGAAAAATGCATATTAGACTACTAGTTAGAAAATACTTTTTAAAAAAAGTTAGGGCATGGGATTTCCCTGGCAGTCCAGTGGTTCAGATTTCGCTTTCTAGTGCAGCGGTGCAGGTTCGATCCCTGGTCGGGGAGCTGGGATCCCACATGCCTCATGGCCAAAAAAATCAAACTGAAAGAAAACAAAACAAGGCATGGAACAGCAGCAATGTTGTGGCAAATTCAATGAAGGCTTTGGAAATGGTCCACATTAAAAAAAAACAAAACAAACAAACTTTAAAAATAAACAAATAAATATAAAAATTAGGGCAATAAAAATTTTAGTTCCCTGGTATAAATTTAGTAATTAAATGAAAATGGATAAAAATTCAAAATAACAAGAGAACAAAAAAGAGATATCCAGCAACAGCAAACTGGAATGGTCAATTTACAACAAAAAGAAAACTTATTCGGAATTACCATTCTAAAAATGCCTATGGCCAATGAGTTTAGTATAGAATGTTTCTAAATCTTCCAAAAACAGATAAGAATGTTATGCTTTTCAATCTACTTCACAAGGCAAATATAGTTTTTTCTGATTGAAGTATAACTGACATACCTTTCATTAGTTTCACCACATAGTGATTCAACATTTATATACATTATGAAACGAAGACAAATATAGTTTTATTTTCCATAAACAGGCAAGATATTCACAATGATTTTTTATGAGTATGGCTCTAATAATTAAATTAAAATCTTAATAAATAAAATACAAGACCACATTAAAGTAACTTTCCACTACCAACAAGCAAAGTTTACACTTGGACTGCATGACTGGACACAAGGAAAATAATATAATTTGTCACATGAAGAGAGGAAGTAGTAAGAATCATAGCATTATTGCAATAAGTGCTCATATCCATTCTCAGCCTTTTGCCAGTGCAAACACCACAACCAGGTTGTCGGGCTCTCTCCAAGACGCCTCAGGAGCATATTTATATTCTTGGTGAGCCTTCTGGGCTCAGAAACTCGATCCTGTTTGCACCATTCTGTTTGCGCACCACCTGAAGAGCCATTGCCCAGGGGTAGGTGACATACAACCAGAATGCTAAATTGTTAGTTTACCATGGGAAATTAGGCACTAAAATATTCTAAGTGCATATGGTTAATGCATTCTTTCCCCATAATGTCAATCCCTTGCTTTGTAATGATAAATCGCAGTCCCAGGGAATGGAATATTTCAAGCCCCTATAACAGTGCTTTCTCTTTCTATGAGGAAGACCCATGTGGGTTTCTAGACAAGCCAGGTGAGTTAGAGGAACTGCATTTTAATAAAGCCTGATACATCAATCTCACGCTAGGAATAACCTCGTCAGTAGGACCAATGGGACATTAGGAGTGCTAAGTCTGTGAGTTACATCCTCCTGCATCCAACTCTACTTTCAGGTTATTCAAAATTCACCCATCCTTTATTCTGGACAGCACTGGAACAGTTACTGCCAAACTGACTCTATAACAACCTTTTTTTCCTGTTCTTTCCTTAGTTTTTCTTTGATACATTCTTTCTCCAGATACATGGTCATATTCAAATAGGTCTAATATTGCTCACCAGGATCCATTTCATCTCCCAAAGAGAATATCATGTTACTATCTTTATCCATTTATGTGCTAGCTGCAACTTTCACAGGGTAATTTGACTCCCCTACTTCCTAGTTCTTAGGGAAGCAAAAAAGTAGTTACTTCACTGAATGGGCCATTAAGTATTAGAGAGGAAAAGAATTTAAAAGTATAAACATAGAAAGGTAAGAAAAAAAATACATTTATATATGATATAGTTCAACATTATCAAGTTATAAAGTTATATGATTACATAACTCAATAAAATCAATTTAAAATAACTAGTCATTTAAAATAACTAAGGCCTTATTTAAAATAATGACTCCAGCAAAGTTGAAGGATAAAAAGCCATCTGAAACTACTACAGGCCTGTGTACCATGGGCCACAGCTAGAAAATGCAGTGGAAGAGACCCCATTTATAATGCTGACAAAAAATTCAATAAGTGGGTATTAATTTAAATCAGAAAATTAGAGACATCTTATTCACAGATGACATAAAGCCTGATGGCAGAAATAAAGATGGATAAATGGAGAAATATAATTTGCTCCATGCTGGGAAAACTAAATATAGTAAAGATGACAACATTCCCTAAATTATTATGTAGATTAAATAAAATACTGATTTTACAGAACTTGATATCGGTACTAAAACAGATGTGTTTGAAAAGCAGGAAAAAAACCAAAGGAAAAACACTGAAGTTATGATAGTGGTTTCAAACTATCAAATTTTAAACTGTTTACAAAAGAAAAATTATTTTTTTAAGAAAAATAGGGTATTAGTTGAAGTAGAAAAAACTCAAAATAGAATTCATAAATAAATATAAAGGGTTAGTACATAATCAACCAGAAGCAATCCTATTAGAGGCAAAGGTGCTAGTGAGCAACTAAAAAGTGAACAGAAATGCAAAGAACTAACTTAGAGCCTTAAGCTCATACCATACGTGCAGGCTAAAGAGTGAAAATATATGTAGAAGAAACCAGACCAGCATGTTTATTCCAACTATGGAAGAGACAGAACTTTCAAACTGCTCCCCAAAAGTAAAATATTATCACAGACAAGATATTTTCAATTATAAAAAAATTTCTATTTCCCCAAATATATCAAATATCAAACATACCAATATAATGCAATATTAGCTAGCTAAAGGATAGACAGAGCAGCATACTGAAATGTGACAACTGTGATATAAGGTTACTATCCATAGCACATCAAGAAAAAGAGTCAATAACCAGACTTTAATTGAAAAAGCAGTCCAAGAAACATCAACCCTGGAAAAATGTACCGCTTAATAAGGCAATGAAAGACCATCTTAAGGTATCATAATTATAACTATTAACTTAGCAAAATACATAAAAATGACAAAAATCCAATTAGGCCAGGATTGGAGAACACAAAGCTTTGCCTCCTGTTCCCATCTCCCCACCCATCTCCTCAGCTGGTCCCAGATTTTCTGGTTATGTTTTATGGGGTCTTGCCTGATTATATATGGTCAAGAACTTACTTTCTATGCATTCCAATAAAAGAATCTCCGTTTGATTTTCCTGTCCCTAGGTGCTTCACGGCCAGGCATCACCGATGTCACGATTTGCTCAAGCTCATGCTCTTAGAGACTGAAATAAAATACTAATTACTGTTACTGATCTCTCTGCCAGCTTGAATGCCTGGCCTTTATCTAGTTACCTTCCTAGAGTGACCATCCTCTCCAATGGATGGGTTTAGTTTCCAAGGCAAGGTTTTGGGCCTGATGCATCATCCCACAGAAAAGAGAGCTTTAATTAATCACAGAGATAATTTTCACATGGTTGGGAATAAACTGGTATAATCTTTCCTGAACACAACCTGGAAATGTGTAATAAACTGTGCTTATCCTTTGACCCAGTAATTCTATTTGGGGGAATTACTCCAAGGAAACAATCCAAAAGAAAATAGCAGGAATTAGTATGATGTTCATGGCAGTGCTATTAGAAATAAGAGGAGAGAGGAAGGAAGCAAGAAAGGAAGGGAGGAAAGGAGGGAGGGAGGGAGGAGAGAGAATTTAAATATCTAATGGTATGAGGAGAACAGGCTGATAATATTCTGAAATAGTAACATAATGGAATCTTCTATAACTACTGAAAAATGGCAACTATGTAAACCATACATACACAGCAATAGCTGGGGCATGGCTCCCTGACCCTGGAAATGAAAGGATTATGAAATTATTGGCCTGAACCCCCATGCTCACCCCAAAGCCTAGACTATCTAGCATTCTTTCTGTGCCTTCCCCTAACCCCCACGTCCACTGAGGAAAAAATGTTTTTCTTTATTTTTTCCACCATAACAATTTTTACTTAATTTCTTTTTCAGGTCAATAATACTCCCAAATTGTTGCAAGCTCTCTGCTTCTAAATGAGTGTCTAAACATGTCAGTAGGTTTCCAAGCTTTGCACAACTCACACACAGTTCAATTTTTAGAACAACGGCATTTCTGACAAATGTCAGCCATTCAACCTTTGTTCTGCCTCCATTCTTTCCTGTTAGACGCCATTTACCCCGCTCACCCAGCTGTAAGGACTGCTACTAGGTTCAAGCCAGTGTTCAATATAGATTTAGCCCCTGAACTATCCACGGGCATCAGACTGCACTCACTCTACGGAGCCTTTAGCATACGCGGCTGAGAGCATGACTGGTTCTCGTGTTGGTTACCTCCTGAAACTAAAGCCTAGTTCTGAACCTCAGGCCACTTGACGAGGGTCCTGAGTTCCTCACTCTCAGGACCTGACCCTATCCTCAGTGTCTCTCGCATTTCCCAGAATCTCCTTCCCGACATTGCAACCCCTTGGAATGGACTCCACAGAAATCAGCTTCTCTGGTGGTCTCTCCCTGGAAAAGAGGTCTCTCTTGGGGTGGGGGTGGGGGTACAGTCCTTGTGTTCCGCTGGGCTAGTTCCCACTCTGTACAAGTCTCAACGTGCTCTGTCTTCCTCATGAAGAGAACCCCAAAGGCCAAACCATTCACGACATTTCACAAGGCAGTGCCTTCACTTTTGGAAATCTGCTAATCTGTAAGTCTGACGTAAGAGTTCCAGCTATCCCTTCTGAAACTATAAAGAGAAAACTTCTACTCCAGGGGTCCCCAACCCCCAGGCCACAGACCGGTACCAGGCCACGGCCTGTTAGGAACAGGGCCGCAGAGCAGGAGGTGAGCAGCGGGCCAGCGAGTGAAGCTTCATCTGTGTTTACAGCCACTCCCCGTCGCTCGCATTACTGCCTGAGCTCCGCCTCCTGTCAGCATTATGGGGAGGTGTATAATTATTTCATTATATATTACAATGTAATAATAATAGAAATAAAGTGCACAAGAAATGTAATGCGCGTGAATCATCCCAAAACCATCCCCCCGCCCCAGTCCGTGGAGAGATTGTCTTCCATGAAACCAGTCCCTAGTGCCAAAAAGGCTGGGGACCGCTGTTCTACTCTATATAAAGCCCTTCAAAATATCTAAAAGCAGAACATTTTCCTTAAGCTGTCTCTTTTCCTACATAAATAGACCTAATTCTTCTAACATACTTAGTAGAAATCCAGATCCCTCACTCTCCTAATCACCGTCCACTATTAGTCCTCTTCTTCACCTACACGCTTCTTAGGATGCGGCACCCAGAATTACCTTAAAACCCCAGAAGTAGCTTTTGGAACTACCACCTCCTTTGTTCGGGAAATGGCACTTCCATTAATGAAGTCTTCTATTAGATGAGAATTTTAACAGCTGATTCCCAATTCTTTTCGTATGACTCCTAAGTACCCTAAATCTTTTTCACACGAACAGTTCTAAATGCATCTCCCTATATCCTGTATTTATTTGTGTAGCTAAAATGTTTTTTTAAGTTGAGTGTTAGAGTGAGAAATGGAATAGAATGATCTCTGGACCTATGAATGGGAAGACTTGTTTTCATGAATTCATTCAACAAATATTTATTGAGCACCTACTCTGCATCAGGCCCTGTGCTGTGCTAGGTATCAGAACTACAGTGATGAATAAGTCGTCAGGAATACAGGTAAATAAATCAATAATCACAGTACATGTGATAAAGGCTTTGTTAGGGAAGGCAAAGAGTTATTATGGAACCATGGAGGACAGGCACCTGACCCAAACTTGGTCTAGAAAGGCCTCCTGGAGAAATGTCCTTACTCCGTCACTCCTAATGGGTGATTTAACTTGCAAAGCCTCAGTTTCCTCACCTATAACATGAGAGCATTGCTACGGAGGAAGCTCAGCAATGCCCATCAAAATTACAAATGCATTTATCCTTTGACCTGGCAATCCTACTTCTGGGAATTTGGCCTACAAATATACCAGAAAACACAGGAAATAATGTATAAACAAGGTTACTCACCGGCAGCTTTATTTATAATAGCTGAAGTTTGGTAACAACCCAGGTGTCTATAGAGGATGATTAAAGAAGCCATGATATATCCACATGATAGACTACTAGGCATTTGTGAAAAAAATAGAAACAAAAGAGGGAGCTATATAGTGGCATGAAAAGATTGCTGAGATACCTTTGTTAAGTAAAAAAACCCAAATGCAGAGTAGTGTATGTAGTATGCCATCTTCTGTATAAGGAGGAGGATAAATAGCAATATATATACACACACACACATACTTGCATAAAGAAATTCTGGAAGGATATATAAGAATAAGTAATAAAAGTGATTACCTATAGGGGACTGGAAGCAGAATGGGGCACATGAAAATGGGATGGGAGTGAGTTTTTTTCAATGTATACCTGTTCGTATACTTCAATTCCTGAGTCATATAAATGACTCAAAACCTACTTACTTACATTAATTTTAAGATTGCACTAGATGATTTCTAAAGCTCTTCTACTCTTAACATTCTGTAATTATATGACTTAACCTACATTTAACTTGCAATAATACAGCCAAATATTCATCAGATTCTTTATTGTAAAAATGCTTAAGTTTATAATTTTAAAAAATTAAATACTTAGGTCAGACCAAGAGGAGTATCTTCAAACACTGTATTCTGTGACTAATACAATCTTCTCTTTCTACCTATATTTAGATTTTTTTTTATGCTTCTAAATTTATTGAAATTTAATAAAGACATTGAGTACCTACCCCGGGCCAGGCACAGCCATGAACAAGACTAAAAAGTCTCTGAATTAATAAAGCATTTATTGTACTGACCATAAATCATCTTCACTACAGATATTAACACTGAATTTAAACATAATTTTGTCATCTCTTTCTCCACATATATTTATGTTGTTTTTAATCTTTTTATAGAAAACTTTCTCAAGTCTGGTTTAAAACTTTTAAATTAAATTTGAGGAGGGGCCAGCTCACTGCTCTGATAATCTAACCTGGCCCTGCCCTGAACAGGCTAGAAAATACTCCTGGCTAGTTCAACGTGTTCCTCAACCTGGCTCAGGCCAGGTAAGAATTTGGTTACCATTTCATAAATTAGCCCCCTCCAGACCCCTGGTTTCCCATATATTCATGCCACCAATCTCTCACAGCAGTATTAATGTTTGACTTTCATACTGGGTTCAAATATTTCACAAAGTAGTCTGTACTTCTCTCTTTATTATTATAATAATTGGTTTCTTATCTGTTTCCCCACTAACTGTGAGCACATTGAGGGCTCAGCCCCAGTCTTATTCAATGCCTGAAATACATAGTAGATGGTCAATAAACATTTGCTGGATGGATAAAAGAATGAACAAGTAAACAAACAAAGGAATAGTTAAACCACAGTAAAACTAAATTAAGGATAAGTTAAAAATTGAAAAGGAAGATATTAACTGAGACTCACCCAATCTCAATGTCTTAACACACACACAGACACACACACACACATACAAATTGAAAAGGAACCAGGAAACCACAAGGAAATCAATGTTCTATATTTATTCTCATTACAAGTATACACAGTAGCTGAGTCTAGGCCCCAAAGGCAAGGTATGGTCACGCAGAGAATAAAGGTAGTGGAGTGCTGATGCTATGCTGATGACATGCTGTTTTCTTCAAAAGAGAGGCAAATATCTCAACTAAGATGGTGGTGAGTGTGTGGTGCAATAAAGAAAAATGAGTTTTAAATAAAAAGACATGGGTTCAGGCCCCAGCATTACTACTTACTGGCTACAAGACCCTGTGCAAGCTGCTTAACATTTCTGACTCAATTTCCTCCTCTGAGAACGGAAAAAAATAGTATCTTTCCTGTCTACCACATGGAATTGTTGGCATGAGCACACAGAACACTCTTTATGAGAGTTTTGTGATGGTAAAGTGGTATACAAACTTAAAGGACAGAATGACTACTCTTCAGATCTGGATCAAAATAACTCAAAGGTTTGTTAATGATTAAAACTCAATGAGACTAAATATAACAGGGACAAATCACATCTTAACTATAAGTTCCTCAAAAGTTGCCATTTTATACATCAATGGAAACCATAAAGAATGGCCTGAAGATAATACCAGCAAAAGGTACTTTTCACAACTCACTCAGTGCACATGTGTCAGAGAGACTAAGCCAGATGCTGAGAATATGAAGACAAAGAAGATAGGATCCTATGATCCTGAACCTGTGTGGTCTCACAGTCCATTGAGGGTGGCAGAAATAAGTACAGTGATCAGGGTACTATGGGGTGTGTGTGTGTGTGTGTGTGTGTGTGTGTGTAAGAAAGGGAAGAAAGGAAAGAAAGAGGGAGGGAAAGAGAGATTGGATACAATGATTAAGATTGACTGCCTAGGTACAAAGTACTATGGGAGATTTAGGAGCCCATTCTAACCTATTCTTTACCCAGCCCCTGTTTCAAGGTATCCTGGGGTATTTTGAAGCTTCCTAGGCTCCACCCCATGGTTTATCTTTCCATTTTTTTTAGGTCTATAATTTACCTCAGTAATATTCTATAGATTTCAGTGTAGCGATCTTCCACAACTCTAACTAAATTTATTCCTAAGTATTTTATGTTTTTGATGCTACTTTAAATGGTATTATTTTAAATTACATTTTCTAGTTTTTCTTAGTATATATAAATATAATAAATTATTTCTAACAGTAACCTTATATTCTGTGCTCTTGCTAAATTCACCCTTTATTCTAGTAGCCTTTTTGTAGATTTTATTGGATTTTCTATACACACAATTGTAATATCTGCAAAGATTGCTTTGCTTCTTCCTTTCCAATCATTGTCTTTTATTTATTTTTCTTGCCTTATTGCACAGTTAGCATATCCAGTACAATGAGAATACAAGTGGTGAGAGCAAACATCCTTGCCTTTTTCCTGATCTTAGGGAGAACACATTCAACATTTGATGATGTTAGTTACCGGTTTACAACAAATACCCTTAATCAGATTGAAGATGTTCCTTCTACTCACAGTTTGCTGAGAGTTTCTCTTTTCTTTCATTATGAATGGGTATTAAATTTTGTCAAATGCTTTTCCTTTTTCTACTGAGGAGATCTTATGATTTTTCTTCTTTATTTTATTAATATACTTAATTACATTGATTTTTGAAAGTTAAACCAACCTTGTATTCCAGGGGAAAACTCCATTTGGTCATGATGTACTATTACCATTTTAAACATAATACTAAATTCTATTTGCTTATATTTTGTTAAAGCCTTCTGCATCTATGTTCACATATGAGGGATAATGGTTTGTAATTTTCTATTCTTGCAGTAACCTAGATAGATTTTGGTTTTAGAGTTATTCTGACCTCATAATAACCAGTTCTACTGAACCACAGTGATGGGCTGAAATTCACAGCTGACTTTAGCCATGCGTAGACTGAAAATGGCAAACCCAGAGAATGGTTGCTAAATTTCATGTAAGACAATTAAAGAAATTATCACATAAGCATATTATACACCATTTATTGACAAAATTATTTTCCCAAGATAGCATAAGGAGGAAACTAAGCCATATTTCACTTTAACTCCATATTCTCTGGTTTTAATAATCTACCTTTCAGAGACAAGGAGGTAATTCTGGATGATGTTAAAAATCAGAGATTTGAATTTATTTACTGTTTATATTTTTATACGTGCTTCCCTGACTCTGAGAAAGAAAACTCTTCAATCACACCACAGGTAGAGATGGAACCCTACTCCTTCCCATCTCTACAATCATCCAAATACATACTCCACTATCCCTGGCTCCACCCCAACCCACCCCTAGCAGGAAGGGAGCCCCTACTTTCCCATGCAAGTCAACAGAAAACACTGAAACTCTGAGCAAATAACAGCTAAGAATCATGTATCCATTTGGTTAAAAAAAAACTCTCAATTAAAGAAGCTAGTAATTTTTTTCACATCATTTCTTTTTATTGAAGTAAATATTTTTTAAAAATTTTTATTGGAGTATAGTTGCTTTACAATAATTGTGTTAGTTTCTGCTGTACAGCAAAGTGAATCAGTTATATATATATACATATATCCCCTCTTTTTTAGATTTCCTTCCCATTTAGGTCACCACAGAGCACTGAGTAGAATTCCCTGTGCTATACAGTAGATTCTGATTAGTTATCTATTTTATACATAGTAGTGTATATATGTCAATCCCGATCTCCCAATTCATCCCATCCCCTCTACCCCTTTGGTATCCGTAAGTTTGTTCTCTACATCTGTATCTCTATTTCTGCTTTGCAAATAAGTTCAGCTGTACCATTTTCCTAGATTCCACATATAAATGATATTATGCAATATTTGTTTTCCTCTTTCTAACTTACTTCACTCTGTGTGACAGTCTCTAGGTCTATCCACGCCAAGGTCCTTGACATTAGGCTGCATTTTAATTGTTTTAGGGCTGGAAAACAAGAGGATCTGATGGAAATCACAGCTAATGTGAAAACAAATTGACTACTTTCCTATCTTTATATGAAATCTGAAATTGAAAAATTAAATTTACAAAGGTAGTATTACAAGGGAAAAAATACATTATTAAGGCTAAGGAGTGAGGAAAATACCATTATCACCATGGTAGATTTTTAAAAATGATATCTATTATTTACATAGCACTTGATAGTTAAGAATGTGTTTTACGTGTCTCATTTGATTCTTCCAAAACCCAGGAAAACAGGAATGTAAATAGTACTATCCTAATTTTCATGGTGAGAAAACGGGTTCAAAAAGCTAAGCAACTTGCTCTAGGTGACACTCACAGCAAAGGGCAAGTCTGGGCTTTAACCCTTGTCCTCTAATTTCAGAAACAAAACCACTCTACTTGGCCATGGGCCCTTTGTTTGGCTATATGTATAATTTACACATGAATATCTTCCAGAAGTAAACCAGAAGATAAACCTATCTTAAAGAATAAAGAGCTTAAATCTTATTTAAATCTTATTTAAGAGATCTTAAATTTTATTTATAAAGATTTAAGATAACCCCCTTGGAGTGACCCTCAGCTGGAAGTATTTCTATTTCAAGTCCAAAACTAAATATTCTGACAGGTGATACCTCCAGGAAAGACGATGAGGACATGAAAACAACAGCTAGAATAGAAACTATAAGAGGTAATTTACTTTTCTCAATGACTTAAGTTCTTTGTGCCAGATACAAGCTCTCTGTCATTTGGCCATCTCTCGATTACTACCTTTTACTCACGTATTAGGAATTAAGAAGTTATAAATATAATCCCTGTTAACGAAGACAGGTAAAAATTATTCCAAGATGATCTGAACATTGGCGACTGAAAAACTCTGCCTAAGCGTAATGAGTGGCTCTGCCAACTGATCTGAGGGCACCTTCAAATGCCCATTCTTCCTGTAAAATAATGCTAACTCATTAAGCACACACACGCGTGTGCACACACACATACAAACATGCACACACACACACAAACCAAAACACCATGGAGCTTAACAGTGATAGCTATTAGGTAATTTCAAAACAAGTAGCAGTGGCATTGAAACTAATTTATTGTGACTAAATTTTTTAATAGCATTTAACTTCATTGTACCAAGGACAAAATCAATCCAATCTGCCATAAGGTAACAAGTAGAATATTAAGACTCTTACTCAAGCTTTTAAGATAGAGGACCTAGACTGAAGTCCCAGCTGAGCTACTACTGGTTGTGAACCTGGGCAAGTTACTTGAAGTGCATTAAAAGTGTTTCCTCATCTGTAAAATAAGGATAATAAAAATAACTCTTCATTTTTTTTTCTCATTGGGTTGTTTACTGTAGGTTTCAAATGTAATTATGAATTTCATCATCTATAATAATACCCAGAAATCTATCATTTGGGCTGTGGCCCAAAATCTGACTGTGAAAACAATGAAAATCAGGCCCTAAAGGTATATTTTAAAATTACTTACCAATATCAGGGAATTTGTTAAACTCACCTCAGGGCCTGCTGCATTTAGAACAATGACTAGAAGATGGAGATGGCCAAGACATACTTACTAAATGGAAAAATGAATCTGGTTCACAGTGATTTTCACTTTTGTATTGAGATGTTTGTTATTTCTCCAAAGGTTTGGCTCTCTGAGCTTTAGTTCTTCTTAGGCTCAGTGTCAGAGGTGTGTGTTTGATCATAGCCATCACAGCCCTGTGCAAACCATGGGTATTCAATACACACATTACAGAGGTCTTTCCTCTGTGAATCCCACACACTCTAGGCTGGTAGAGCCCTTAAAAATCAAGAATGTGGAATGATGTTTTGACCATTTAACAGTCTTTGCCCCCTTTTAGTTTAAAAAAAAAAAAAGCTGAAATCATTTTACAAATATCTTTGATAAGCTATTAAAACAGGGACTGTTCTAGATACTTGGGATACAATAAAAAACAGAAGAGACTGCCTTTCCTCTTACTGCTTACGATTTGTCACATCAAGGCAGACACACACATACACACTCACACATAATAAGCACAGCCTGTTAGTCAAAGGGTATGAAGTGGCTACAGAATACCACCAGCTGCGTATTGAGATACTGTGAGTACAGAGTTTGTCTTTCCAGATTGTCCCTGAAGATCCAGAGGGCTATTTAGAAATGAAAACATTTAATTTGTCCTTTAGAGCAGTGACTTTGAAATCATCTGGAGAGTTTTAAAAATTATACATACCTGGGTCCCCTCCCCAGAGATTCTAACTTAACTGGTCTGGGGTGAGACCTAAGCACTGGGAGTTGTGGATGCTCTCCAGGTATAGCCAAGGTTGAGCACCACTGGCATCGAGCGGCTCAGAGTTTCCTAGGAATTAAACAGCCACCCTGTCCTATAAACGTTTCCTCACTTGGGAGAAGAGAATAACTGCAGAAGTCCATGGGCCATCTTCCATACCTGCAGCCCCAGAGCAGTTCAACTTAAAGCCCTGGGGTCAGGAAGGGGATCCTAACAGTGAGCTTTCAGGCAATTACTGGGCTCCAGCTGTGAAGAACTATGCTAGTCGCCATCCTATGCACCCGAATGGCAAGCTTCGGTAGAACACTGGTCACCATTATCCTAAGCATCTAGATGAGAACAAGCCAAAAGGAAATAGACTCTTCTAAGTAGTAGTGAATAATTACAGGTATATTTCTCTTTTCTGAAAATTCTATTAAACATTTTTTCTTTGTAACGTTGTAGAAAAAATAGAAAATACAAACTGAAGAAAAATATCACCCACAATGTATGACTTATATGTAAATAAGTCATACTCTTTTTAAAGAGATTTATACTGTACACTCTTTTGTTGTAACAGGCTATTTTCAGTTAACGATATATTGTGAAGAAGACTTCCAGTTAAGGTGACAGATTAAACTGCAGGAGGCCATGCTGATAAGTAAATTCCCATTTGTTTCTTCACAATGAGAAAGTCCCAAAGGGCAGGACAGAGATACTAGATTCTGTGGAAGTTGAGGTCAGAGGCAGAGCTGAGAAGAGAGTAGTGATTCAAGGTTTGTAAAAGATGGCAAAAGAGGAAGAGAGCCCATTCTATGACTGTGGGCCCCAGAAACTTCAGGTTCTCAACAGCCTTGGCTTCCAGCAATTCATCAAAATTTCTAGCTTCATCGTCCTATAAGCATCCAGTGACTTCTAGTTCAGGTAACGGAATGCTTACATCCTGCATCTACTGAAGGCCCCAGTTTCTTTCCAGATTTTGGGATGGTCATTTGTTCTGTGACTTTACTTCTGTGATGGGTTCATGAAAATCTGTCTGTCCAGCTTTTTTCTTGTGGTAAGGATGGGACTTCAGTTGTTCTAGCTCTTTACATCACAGAGCTGAAAGCAGAAATTCACTCCCAGAATGTTAGCAGCCAGGCCTCTATGTTCTCACACCTCTCCTCCATCTCCAAGCAAGAGGCAAAAAGTTTACTCTCTGGAGAGGTTAAAAATCCCCCCAGAAATGCCTACTGATACTGGCATTTGAGGATCTCCCAATGCCTGATCTTTTCCATAGCTGAACTCTCAGTCAACAAACACTCCCTACACACCCACAAATATACAATCAATCACTCTTCTTCCTCTCTCTCTTTCTCTCTCTCTCTCTCTCATATACACACACACACACAAACACAGCTTCTATTTAGACTTTTAGTATCATTCTTTTTCTTTCAACTATATGCACTCTTTATTCCATTTAAGTGTCATTCTTAAATATAAAAGAACTACCAGATTTTTGAGGAAAGCTTCCAACATAAAAAAGAAGGAACTCTGGGCTTCCTAGGTGGCGCAGTGGTTGGGAATCCGCCTGCCAATGTAGAGGACATGAGTTCAATCCCTGCTCCAGGAAGATCCCACATGCCGCGGAGCAACTAAGCCCGTGCGCCAAAAAAAAAAAAAAAAAAAAAAAAAAAAAGAAGGAACTCAAAGAAAACAGAAAAATTGAAATGAAAAAAACCACAGAATTAATAACCTAAAAATATGACAGCAAAATTTTAAAATTCAATGAAAAAACTGAAGATAGAGACAAAAAAATTTCCCAGAAAGTAGAATTAAGAAAACAAAGAGAACCAGGGGAGGCATAAAAAAACAAAAGGAAAGACATCTAATCCAGAAGTCTAATTTCCAACAAACTGGAGTTCGAGAGAAAGAGAACAAAGAAAATGAAATGGAGTAAATTTTCAAAGAAAAACTATAAGATAATTTCCTAGAACTGAAAGATAAGAGTCTCCACACTGAAAGGGTCCAAACCACCTACACAGTCACCTTCTGTTTATCCACACTAAAGAAGGCAAAAATGAACAGGAAGATATACTATAATGAATTACATGAGTAGATTTTTTTTGTTTTGTTTAAACAGCAGGGTTGCTTCTCTGCTAATTAATATTTGCTTAAGCTGATATTAAAAATAATTTTGAATTCTTTAAACAAAAATATATCAAGAGGCTGCTGAAGTATGGTACCACAGCAGAGGAAAACCAAGTCGAGGTAAACATTTGTTTTCTCCCAATTTGGAAGGTAGGTTGACTATACAGATATTTTGAAAATATATGAAGCCATTTAGAGACAATTTAAGAAATCACGCTGGAATCAAGGAAGATACATTTATTGGGGACTTATAGAAACATTTTTGTGCTTATCATAAGACTGTTTTGAAATTATTAATTTGAAGAGAGGAAAATACACCTTAAATAAGTTCTTGTACTGCTATTTCTAAGTGAAGTTTTACAATAGTTAAATTACAAAATCATAGGACTAGAAAAATAGATAAGGCCCTTGAAATCATATTTCAACATTTGCCTTCCTTCAGGCAAAAAAATTCCTCAATCAATCACAAAACGAAATATATGCCATGCTAAACTTTAAAAGAAAAAATCATTAACGTTGAAACAGGTATCCAACATGCATTAAACAAGCATTCATTGATAAACCTGTCCACCTGCGAAGTGAAAATGTAAGCTCCTCCAAGATGGAGGCATGTTTACTTTGGGGTCTAAATTAACTCACTGTGGTTATAAGTAAGTAAACTAATTTTGTTAGGAAGAGAAAAAAAAAAACTGTTCTATGAATTCAGAGGGTATTTGTGTTTTAAAGCCCAAGTCAAATTTTCCCTTGTACTGGGGACTGTCCGTGTGTTAGCACACTGGGTCATACACAAACCAGCCTATTCTTGGATATGAGCTTTACACAGATATATTTAAAATTCTTCTATTTGTCTAAGCTCTAAATCATATTTTTTCCTGTACTTGGGCATATCCTATCTACAATTTACAGATGGACAAGCTCATTTGAAAACTGACTAATTAAAATATATTGATCATAAAATATGTACTGTTATCTTTCTTCCTTAACACATCCTAAAGCCAATCTTAGCTGAAAATGTATACTTATGTATCCTTGTACAGCATAAGACAAGAATATAATTCAATGAAACCTTTACAAAATGTCAGATTAATTACATTTTTTCAGTGCAGATGGATTTAAGGAAATCATCTCTGAAAACAGTACTTCATTTAAAGTAAAATAAAGACATAATTTTCCCTGATAATTCAATGTGTAGGAGATGCCAAAATATTAAAACTGCCATATATTAAAGATGCTATGATGGGAATTTTTAAAGTACATACACTACTTGTATATAGTGTGTGATGATCCTGAGGCAACGCCCCAGAAACACTAAGATTCTCTTCAGGTTGCCCAACAGGAAGGAATAAGAACATGATACACAAGAAATAAGCTTTCTGTTATTGGGGCTAAAAATCTCAGATTTTAGAGGGATTGTTAATCCACAACTCAAGTAATTCATTCATTTAACAAACACTTATTGAATATTTGCAATATGTAGTTTTTCAACTACATCTGTAATGTGAAAGTGAAGTTGGTATGAAGCTGATCACATAGGCAAATCTTACCTCTCCCTCAACACAGGTCAGCATGACATTTCTCTAAAATGACTTCTTTATGAGGTTTTGAAATTCAGCACCATAAAAGTCAGATGCATAAATCACTTATGAAGAATACATTTGTAATGAACCATGCATTGCGCAATGACTTCATGTTTTGGTAGACTTCAGAGATTTACTGTTCCTTGAGTTAAACATCAACGGAGACAAAATATATTTATCTCTTTGCCCAATAAAGCTTAATATGCACCTTAAAACAACTTATATTTATGTATTTGTTAACACAATACACTAATGTTCTATTCACCCGCAACTGAAATGTGGTATTTAAAACATTCCCTATGTCGTATCTGATTATAAATGACATTTAAGAGGAGTATTCAGGTTGGGAAATGCACAAAGTAGAGAGGTTGAAAGTGTTATTTCTTGTAAAAAATGGATTGGTAATGCCTTCCTTTTATTGGTCCTAGTACTATTTATTACTTTTCATTCTGTAAGAGCAATCCTTTTTTTTTTTAACAAAAATAGAAAAGAGATTAGTTTGGTTTGCTTCCTACACTACACTAAGTAAAATGACACTAGGAGTGCCTGAATACACATTCTATCTTTTAAAATAAATTACACAGAACTGAGTAAGTGTCAAAAATGGGGACACTCAAGGTTACCTTGGGTTTCTTTCTTTATCATGGTTTCCTAACAGAATGAGAAGAAAGAGGGGCTTCTCAGGCCTCGTTTTCATGGACCATAGACCACGGTCCCTAAACTTCTTCCTAGACCAGCTGTCAGAGTCCACAGCTAAGGCTCCTTGGATTCCTCCAATGGATCAAATCTCTGGGATTACTCTCCCCAGGAACAGACTAAAACATCAAGCATATGAAAAGGCATCAAGACCATCTCTTCAGGAAACCACCCAAAATGAAGACACCCAAGGGCACTTGCAAAATAAACTTTCTCTTTCCTTCCACATACCTCTTGGCTCCCTCAAGATCTATAACTCTAGAAAGGAGGAAAGGAACTGCCTGGGTTATAGAGCCCATCCAAGTTCTACTTTCAAATACAATTCAACACACACACACACACATACACAATGATGGGCAAATTCTATGTATAAGCTTCTATAATGGTTTATGTTTACACTGTCCTCTAGAGAAATGCCCTATCTATACATATCTCTCAACAGAGTTGAGGCCTGCTCTCAGGCTGTTCCAGCCAAGATTGCCATTTATATCCCTGAGCGGTCCTCTGCATACCACCTCATCAAGCGACACATCTCCATTCCAAGCCCAGCTCTGATTTCCCTCTTAAAACACCCTATAGGTGTGGAGAAAAGAGAACCTCCTACACTGTTGGTGGGAATGTAAATTGGTACAGCCACTATGGAGAACATTATGGAGGTTCCTTACAAAACTAAAAATAGAGCTACCATATGATCCAGCAAACCCACTCCTAGGCATATATCTGAAGAAAACCATAATTCGAAAGGATGCATGCACCCCAATGTTCATTGCAGCACTATTTACAATTGCCAGGACATGGAAGCAACCTAAATGTCCACTGACTGAGGAATGGATAAAGAAGATGTGGTACATATATACAATGGAATATTACTCAGCCCTGAAAAGGAAAAATAGTGCCATTTGCACAGATGTGGATGGACCTAGAGATTGTCACACAGCGTGAAGTAAGGCAGAAAGAGAAAAACAATATCGTATAATATCACTTATATGTGGAATCTAGAAAAATGGTACAGATGAACTTATTTAGAAAGCAGAAATAGAGTCACAAATGTCAAGAACAAACTTATGGTTACCAAGGGGGGAAGGGGGAAGGGACAAATTGGGAGATTGGGATTGACAAATATACACTACTATGTATAAAATAGATAACTGAGAACCCTACTAGCACAGGGAACTCTACTCAGTGATCTGTGGTGACCTAAATGTGAAGGAAATCTAAGAAAGAGTGGGTATATGTATACATATAACTGATTTACCTTGCCGTACAGCACAAACTAATATAACATTGCAAAGCAAAAAAAAAAAAAATTAAAATTAAAAAAAAAACACACCCTACAGAGAGGCCTTTTCAGACCCATTATTCTAATCAATTTGGTAGTTCCTACTACTTTCCTCCCTTTAGACCCCTCTCCAAGTGTTTAGCACAAGTGTAAAAATTCTGTATGGTCGCTGCTACTTCTCTATCGCTCATGTGTATAATAACAGCTACCACAGCCCTGGAGTAAGAAGGAAAAGACAGCCATGCTACCCATCAAGTGGCATCTTGCTCCACCTTGCACCATAAGAAAGGGCAGGACACCTTTAAGGTAACCAAATTCATGGTTAGAACCAAGTATATAATAATGAAGTTTTACTTAAATTAGGTGGGTATGTCTCCCTCATTATCAATTCAGAGAAAGGGAGGGCGAGCTATGTATTTTATTCTGCTTCTAATTTTCCTTACTACCTACCTAACATAGGACACTGTACTCAATAAATACAGATCACTGAATAATTGAATACATACATACAAGCAAAGAAGCATCTGTTTCAAAGATGGCCACTTTCTAAAGCTGGGACAAAGGTGAGCATTCGATTCCTGCTTACTGAAAGGCTCAATCAGACCTCAGAGATACCATGCTGCCAGGTAACATGTTGTCATCAATCTCCCAGGGACAATGAGCATACATGCACAACAGCAAGAAACATCAATACTCTCAGTGACGTAAGAGGCAAGCTCATCTCCCAAGAGGAAGGGTGGGCTAGTTAGAACTGGAAGCACAGGGAGAATGGAATATACATTTTTAGTCACTGAAGAGAATGTGCTAAAGAATTGATAAGAAAGTACTGTTGAGCCACAATAAGGGCCTAAAATGAAATTAGAATCAAATTGGTAGTGGACCAAATCAGCATGGTTCTGGGAATTGCTTCTATAATGTTTCCCCATCAGATTGCAAAAAGAGGGAAAGCACACAGCAACTAATGCAGGGGACTAAGCACGTGGCGAGGAGGGCCACGGAGGCAGTACTGGAGCAGCAGGGCTTTGGGACAAGGGTGGGCAGGGAATCAGCAGTGTCTGGAGCGAATGTATTAGGGCACAGATCCAGCTCCACAGATCTGGATGGAAGAGGCAGCAGCTCAGGACTCTGCAAACAGGAGAGAACCGAGATCTTAGAAGCAGAGTAGCGATGATGGAGTACACGGCACAGCAAAAACAGGAGATGGGGAGCAGAGATGGTGGTGGAGAGAGTCTGGCAGGCTGAAGAACGATGAACGCATCACCATCTCGCGTACCAGAGTTGGTAAGGAGAACAGCAGAGGGTGGAGAGAAGACGTGACCCAGGTACTGCGGCTGCCTAAAAAGGTGAGACTTGAGTCCTAGGTGGACAAAGTCAGCATGATTACTTGAGGTGAATGGTACAGGTGGACAAATGGTTACATTTTAATACTTTCTCAACAAATCAGAGTAAGTGGGGAAGAAAGGACGCCTCCACAGAAGAGGGAAGAATTAATTTTCACTTAGAACAGGAGGGAAGCTATATAAAGGAGCGGAGAAATGACTTAAGAATGAGGGGGGTATGTCTCCAGGTGAAAGAACATTTCTAGTCACGGTAATGTTGACTGGATTAATCACGCTTTGAGTCTCTTAGTATAATACTCTGAAGGACTTTGAACTAAGGTATCAAAAATAAGGATCAACTCAACTACTATCATTTTCTGAGGATCTATATGCAAAAGACTATATGAAGTGGACATGTATTATGTACTTCATCCTTACAAAGAGACTATGAGACAGGTATTACACTCATGTTAGAGAAGAGGATAGAAAGGTATAAATAAGCTAAATATCTTACCCATGGTCAGAGTCAGTGATAAAGCTGGAACTGGAACCCAGGGGTAACTGAGCCTTTGCTGTTCTTAACCACTAACAGAATTCAGATGGTATAAAGTATTCCCTCTTCCCATATTTCTGCTCCTCATTCTTTTATCTTTAAAACATGTCTTTTAAAGCAATGCGATGTCAATTCTCAACCACATCAGAGAACTAACGCCACATATTTGCACTGCACTGAGAATGCACTATAGTGTCCTCCTGGGAATGCAACCTTTAACCTAAAACAGAAAAATGCATTATGCTGAAGAGCAATTGCTCTTCACTTTCAAATCACTGGGATCAGAGTGAATGGCTTGTTTGTTTGTTTTTTCTCCCCCACAACAATGTCCCACAGTCACATCAAAATCACACCATCGAAATGTTTGGCAGTTCTGTCTTGTCTCAGGATTTATTTCCTCACCTCCAAAGAAAACAAACAATTTTAGGTTGTCTTCACTTTGTTACTATTAACTCATTACTAAAATGTTACAGAACATATTATTATTCTATAGTAATATATAAGAACATATATTAAGGTATTATTACCTTAATTCTTATACACAGTACAGAATTGTGTTTAAAAAATAAACTGCATGTAAACACATCTTTAGAAGAGCATCTGATAGTACCTATTCCTGTGCCTTTTCGGTTAGCTGTATCTTTTCCGCACCCGAAAGAACACCTACTGAAAGGCAATGGCTTTGAAACCAATGAAGGACACCATGGGTCTCTTCTAATTTGGTGTAAAAAGAGATTCACGGTCATTTCTGTTCAGCAACCTAAATTCTTTCAGGGATGAGATGACGAAAATGGTAGTAAAAGAAGTGGGAGCAGCGTGGCACTTAAACTGTGAGAGGGGCCCAGTGTAACTCAGGCTGGGGGAAAATGTGCATCTTAAGACGTGTTGAAGTGTGATGGCCACTTTAAGCTCTTCTCAAGGGGGCTTCCCTGGTGGCGCAGTGGTTAAGAATCTGCCTGCTAATGCAGGGGCCACAGGCTCAAGCCCTGGTCCGGGAAGATCCCACATACCTCGGAGCAATTAAGCCCACACGCCACAACTACTGAGCCTGCACTCTAGAGCCCGCGAGCCACAACTACTGAGCTTGCCTGCCTAGAGCCCGTGCTCTGCAACAAGAGAAGCCACCGCAATGAGAAGTCCATGCACCACACTGAAGAGTAGCCCCCGCCCTCCGCAACTACAGAAAGCCCGCGCACAGCAACGAAGACCCAACGCAGCCAATACATAAATTTATTTAAAAAAAAAGCTCTTCTCAAACTTGCAGTTCAGGTGGACTGATGGTACTTAATGGTAATGGGCTACAATGATTAAGTTGCCAATGGATGCACTAAAAGCAACATCTTCTGTACTAATTTGCCTCACGGAAAACAACTTCTCAAGACAATGGATACTTCTCTGGTCTTAGCCATAGACTGGCAATCAGGGAAGTGTGGTTCTAGCCCATCTTCACCAATTATCTGTACCACAGACTTGGACAAGTTCCTCTTCTAGAGAGAGGAACCTACAACTTGTCCAGCCTGTCTTGATGGCTGTGAGAACATGTACTTTAAAGTAAAGTGTGGCGCAAGTAGGGAGAGGGGCCCCTGGCTGGAACCAGCAGCTTCATGATCAGCCCTCATGTCTGTGCGGCTGCACTGCATTTCCCTGCCTCCCTCTCCCCCTACTATATAAGACTGTTTTTTAGGCTCATTATTGCTTCACACACTGCTTGCTAGGAAGGAAATATTTCTATGCAATAAAAATTCTTTCAGTGTTTTTTACTCCCTTCTCATCCATGCAAAACAGGAAAGCATGACACATTGCCTTTTATGGTTACAAAAGATCCAGACTAAGGTTCTTAATGTTCTTAGACAATTGTGCTCATAATATTACCAAACACTTTCCTAACTTAACACTGTTTGAAGAGGAAAAGATGCCTTACATACTCCAAGCTTAATATATCTCCAGGGAAGACATACCCTGACAAATGTTTACTAAATCAAGTCACCAGTTAATCAAACAGGGAGTTCAATGAAATAATGAAACTAATATGCTTGTGGATGGCTACTAAAAACAAGAATGCCGAGGTAATTTTACGTGGTTTTAAATGCAATTTTCTTCTATTTGAACCATGCTGTGAACAATGTGGTCTATAGGACACTGAAAACCAAGGGCACAGACTTGTCTCTCATAACAGGATCACTTGTTCTGTTCACTCATATTCAACAACCATCGCCACAGAAAGTGCTGGAAAAACTGAATATTCACATGAAAAAGAACGAAGTTGAACCCTTACCTAACTCCACGTACAAAAATTAACTCAAAATGAAAAATTAACCTAAATGTAAGAACTAAAACAGTAAGACTGTTAGAGGAAAACACAGGACAAAAGCTTCACACTAGATTTGGCAGCGATTTCTTGGCTATGATACCAAAGGCACAGGTAACAAAAGAAATAACAGACAAATTTGACTTCATGAAAATTTTAAAATTCTGTGCATCAAAAGATAGTATGAACTGAATAACAAGGCAACCCAGAGAATGGGAGAAAATATTTACAAATCATACATCTGATAAGGACTTAACGTCTAGAAAATATAGAGAATACCTAAAACTCAACAACAAAAAAACAAATAACCCAATTAAAAAATGGGCAAAGGACTTAAACAGACATTTCTCCAAAGAAGATATATGAATGACCAATAAGCACATGAAAAGATGCTCAACATCACTAATTATTACATAATGCAAATCAAAACAATGAGATACCACCTCATACCTCTTAGGATACCTACTCTCAAAAAATGCAAAACAACAAGTGTTAGCAAGGATATGGAGAAATTGAAGCTCTGTGCACTGTTGGCAGGAATGTAAAACAGTAAAGCTGCTGTGGAAAACAGTATGACGGTTCCTCAAAAAATTAAACACAGAATTACCAAATGATCCAGCAACTTCACTTCTGGGTGTATATCTAAAAGAACTGAAAGCAGGGTCTTGAAGAGATATTCGTACACCTATTTCACAGCAGCATTATTCACGATAGCTAAAACGTGGAAGCAACCCAAATGTCCGCTGAAAGATGAATGGATGTGGTATACATGTATGTTGGAATATTATTCAGCCTTAAAAAGGAAAGAAATTCTGCAAAATGCTACAACACAGATGAACTTTGAGGACATTATGCTAAGTAAAATAAGCTAGTTACAAAAAGACAAATACTATATGATTCCACTTATACAAGGTACTTACAGTAGTCAAAATCCCGCAGACAGAAAGTGCGATAATGATTTCCAGGGGCCGAAGGGAGAGGGGAATGGGAAGTTATTGTTTAGTGGGCATAGAGTTTCAGTTTTACAAACTGAAAAGAGTTATAAAGATGGAAAGCGGTGATAGCTGCACAACAATATGAATGTTTTTAAACCACTGAACGGTATACTACTTAAAGATGATTAAGATGGTAAATTTTTGTATATATATCTCACCACAATTTCAAAAAAGCCATCAGCTGGTAGAAAGCTCATCTAAAGCAATGCCATCTCTTCCAATATTTCTGGAGTTTTTTTTCCTCTTAGATGAGGCAGATAGTTTATAGATTCTTCTGCCTCATCCAAGTAGTCTGCCCAACAGACAAATCTATGTTACTGAGATTCAACTCTTTTTTTTTTTCTCAGTGTTCTAATACTGCTTTCATTTAAAAATACACAGGCCCTTAATATTTCTTTTTCAATGCTGTATGGTACAGTTATTTTTAAAATGAGCATCACGGAATTTTAAGACTGAACCTCAGAGATTATCTAGTCTAATTCTGGAATTAGAGATAAGAAGGCTGAAACTCAGAGAGGTTTCTTAACTTCTCCAGAGTCACACCATTAATCAAGGACAAATAAGATAAAGGGTACCCGATGCTAACTACTTTGAAAAATCTAATCTAAAAATTTGAACTTACAAAATGTTATTCATTTTACAAAAAGATTGGCTGAAGGGTTCCTGCAAAATAAATGTACACTAAATCCGTAGAAATATATCTATAGTATAAAGTTAACTATGAGCCAAGATTCATGACTGACTTTTGGGTAACATATTTGTAAAATAGTATAAAATATCTTTTACTGTTTATGCCGCTATCAATAAAACATTAGGATAATTCTGCCTTCTTCAAAAAGGGTCCACTTGAGAACAAAAAAGTAAATAGTTTATCTTCTAATGTCTCTGATACTGTTTCAATCAATAAAATGCAATCCACCCACCTTTACTTCAAATTAAAGGTGGTGCTTATATTTACAGAGGGTCATATGCCTTAATAAGCACTGTAAATCCAAATAATGTAGTTAGACTCTGAATGTCCCATGAAAAGAATTAGGAAGGAAGGATATCTGACAAGGACCTAGGGCTCAAAATTTTATTTAAAAACATATACAGTGGGAGTTACTCAGTTTTCCTGGGTCTCTCCCATGTACATGTTATTGAACTTTGTTGTGATTTTATCCTGTTAAAATAACAAACAAACAAACAAATACAATGGTCATACTTTATCGACAGTGAAATAATGTACTTACTATACAGAACAAAGTTTACATGAATAAATACTGAAATTATTTCTCTAGACATATGTGCAAGAGTTTTTTTCCTTAATGAAACAGTCCAGACAGGTGTAATTAATATCAATCTACCCATCATGCAGATAAACACATGGAATACAAAAGAAGTGCCTGTGTATTCCCTACCTTTCTACATCCCCTTCCCTATCACCTTTCCCAATTATCCACCACCCTGAAAGTTTCTGAGACTACTTTGGCACACCTGATAGCTTTTTGAGAAATGGTTTTTGTTGTCATTCTCCCCGCTGTAAATTTCTCTTACTTAGGGAGTAATTTGCTAGAGAAGTTGAGATCAATATTCCCCAATTTATTTGAGAGCATATATTAATCTGTATCTTCGATTGACACAAAAATAAGAGATGAAAAACTGGTTCAAGCTGCAAACATGAATAACTTTAAGATCTGTGTTGAGAATCACTTCTTTAACGAATAACAAGTGAACAAATGAATGAATAAAGAACACGCAATTAGCCAACACATTTTAACAGTCTTCCTCTCAGTCAGTGCTCAGTAGCATTAGACAAAGCTGACTACGCTTGCTTCTGGAACGTCTCCTCTCTTGGCTTCTGCAATGCCACTCTCTCCTGGTTTTTCTACCATTTCAGTAACCACCCTTGTCAGTCTCCTTTATTGACGGCTTCTCCTCTACAAAACCTCTAGATAATCCTCAGGGCTTGGGCTCCTCAGTCTCTACACTTTCTTTTCAGGTGACACCAGGCATTTCAATGCATCTAAGAAATATCGCCATGCTAAACACTTCCAAGTTTTCATTTCCACCTCAACCTCTCTTCCAGACTCCAGACTCACAGATCCTATCTACTGGACACCTCCACCTAGACGTCTACTAGGCAACTCCAAATTAACATGTCAGAACCGGAATTCTTAATCAACCCATCCATCTCTTCACCCCACCCAAACTTGTACCCTCTCCCATCTCTGTCTTCCCCATCTAAATAAATGGCACCACTATCTACCTAGTTACCCAAGCCAGAAACATAGTGGTCATCCTTGCTTCCTCTCTGCTAGTATTTAATTGTCTTGATATAATAATGGATTTCGTGAAAATGACATTTAACATTGTCCTACCTTCCCAAGACACTGAAACTCTAGTGAACTAAAGAAAGGAAGTCTGATAACATGACCTGGTGCCTTTGTTGTATTTCCTGAGCATTTTCTTTGAGGTGGGACTGGGAGAGGGAGATGGAGGTTAGGAAAAGAATTAAAGCGATATGATCAAATTAGGTATTGGGAACATTCTGGGTGTTCACAGCAATCCACGCTAAAGAATATGTGTTCTTCAAAACCAAAGACAGTTGTCCTTAAAAAAAAAAAAAAGCTTCATCTTCCTCTGAAATAACATTTATTTAGGTTTCAAAAAAAGAGCCTTTATTCTTAGAATATAAGCTCTAGAATCTTATGTGAAATTTTTTGTGAGATAAACAGCTCTTCCATACACTACCTCTTCTGAAGTCTGTAATCAAGGATAATTATACTACAGCATAAAAGCCAAAAGTTACTACAATCTTAATAGCATCTTATACACTCTATAAAAATATTTAAAATTCATAAAACATATAGGAACAAAGAGCAGCAGTCTTAAGACTTTAGTCCTTAAAGAGCAAAAAGGTTACTTATATATGCTGTAAGAAGATATTTACATATTGAAAGTTGTGCTTTGTTATAAACATTTATGTACTTTTATAACTAGTCTCTCCACTCCCATTAATTATATTTAATTCTACTGTCAGTAAGTAGACAAAGTTTTGGGCAATTTTAATGTTTGTCTCCAAAACCTAAAGGCTGAAAGGTTTGCTTCTGAAAATGAAAGGCAATAGTATTCGAGAGAATACTTATAGATTTTCTCAGTCACTTACTCCCACTGCCAATTTGCAATTAATGAAAGACTATGTCGAGCTGAAAAACACTGCTGATCACCTAAATTAGGTATTGATGATACAAAGATGAATCTGTCTTTTAAGAGCTCATGGTACAGAAATACAGTATGAAAAAAAAAATGAAAGGATTCTTTATTAAAAATGTTAAGTGGTCATCTAGGATTTAAAAGACCTCAGTTAAACTGTATGTTAAATTACTAAAACAGGAGTTACTTCCATAAACATCTTAAATGTAAAATTTTATAAAAACAAGGATGAAATTTTCTGCCTCAAGATTTTAATGAAATCTAATAATCCATAATATATAATTTATACAATATGAAATATAAACTGTATACAATAAATGAGGAAAAATCCATGAGACAGTATGGAGGTAGAGTCTTATTCAAATGAAGTGAAAATAATGACTGTATTATAGTATACAATAGCAAACACTGTATACTGCATTTGAACAACGAGTTAAAATGACTTTCCATCTGTCAAAAACTGTAGAACATAAAGACTTATATGGTAAACAAAAGCAGGTGATGGCCCTAAAAAAAGATACCCTGGGCTTGTACGTGCATACACACAGGCACACACATACACAAACACACTTTGTTTTTATGGTAGCTCTAATTTGAAATGGTGATTGGAAGGAGTAATGCTTTTTCAAACTTAACCTTACAGTTGGTCCTTGTACCCAAGGGTTCTGCATCCACAGAGTCAACCAACCACAGAGCAAAAATATTTGGGGAAAAACAATTCCAGAAAGTTCCAAAAAGCAAAACTTGAATTTGCCGCTTACCAGCAACTAATTTCACAGTGTCTACATTGTATTTACAGTAATTTGCATATCATTTACATTGAATTAGGTATTATAAGTAATCTAGAGATGATTCAAAGTATACTGGAGGTTATGCATAGGTTATATGCAAATACTATGCTATTTTATATAAGGGATTTGAACATCTTGGGATTTTGGTAACCTCGGGGGTCCTGGAACCAATTCCCCAAAGATTCTGAGGGATGACTGTACTTTCCTCCTTTCTTAAATAAGTACAAATTTTCCTTGCCTAGAAGGGAAAGCCATTATGAACTAGGGAGCCACTGTTTACTACAGAGGTGGGGGCCCACAGTTTTACAGCTCCCTCACTAACTTGTTAGAAGCCTGAAGGCCAAGTTAATCTGCATTTAAAAAAAAAAAAGGAATTAAAAAAAAGCAACCCTCTCAGCTTTTAACAGAGGTGTGGTCCAATCCAGACAATCATGTGTCCCAGCATACTCTGCTAGATCCAAATAGTTTCCATTGCGATCAAGAAAAGAGCTTGCTTGTCAGAACTTGTATTAGCTGTATTGGGTGTACTCTGTATTAAAACTGGAAGCAGGCAAAGGCAACAGCTGACGTCTTAACTAAGTAGTATGGAAAATCTTCAAGGTTCAATACAGATGTGGTCCCAAGAGTCCATGAACTGGGAACATCTATGACTCTCTTAGGCATGCCCTAGGAGAGCATCTTAAAAACTACCCTCCTTTTCCTGATGTGTATCAAACCTCCCATTCCCAAAAATTTTTGGCAGAAGCATGACCTCAAATACCTGTTTAGTTAAATGTACACTAAAAGTATAAAGCTCACTATTCTCAAGGAAATTTTACATCTCAAACAAGAGCTTGAAAATCCAAATTTATCCAAATCAATAGGGTGTAAACAAGTGCCATCCACTGGTCCTTGTCTGCTTGGGTGACCATTCCCGCCAATAAATACTCCACACTTCCCATCTTCCCTCAACCCTACTAAAGCCATGGAGGGCAGCAGAGAAGAGAGAACGTGAAAGTCAACAGAAAGGGAAATCGGTCTACTGAAGATTTACCAATAGTATAATGACAGCTTCTTAGGAAGGGTCAGGGAAGTAAAAATCCTGTTTTATTTATAGACACACACACAAATCTAAATTTGGATTTTCTCCCATAAGCATTGGTCCAAGCCCCTTCTCTCAGAAATAAGGCGCTCTGTATCTGTTGAATAAAGAAATATAAATGGTAACAATGGCATCTGATATTCGACTAGAGATTAGAGAGAACTTGGTATGGCCCTAAGAGATGTTGATCTGAACAACCCAAAAAAGTTCTGAATTTGAGCTTACACATGAATAAGCAGAGACAAAGGGAGACTTCAAAAAGCAGTAGACTTATCAACTTTTCCTACATAAGTACATTGAAGAATATGAAGGTCAAGTGGACATTTCACCCACTTCAAGCATCTTACTAAGCATACAACCGGCTCTTTATTAGAAAATGCTTTTGCAATCCTAAATTTTAGGTAGGAACTGAGTTCAGGGCCAGAGAAGGACTCTGTTGTCATAGCTCCTGTCACAAGAGTAAAACTGTGGTAACAAATGATTCTTATTCCCTTACATAACTCTTCAAACATTTCTGAAAAGCAAAACTGACGAAATGCAGTCTGCTCCCTACAACATTCAAGATCTGGTCTCTATCAGCTTCACCAGCTCCAGCTCCAATGCAAACACCACATATGCAACTTTCTAGCTGAAGTAAAAGTCCAAGATTACGCTCTTTGAATTCATTTGCGGTTTAGTGGATGGGGGAGTGTGACACCCCTAAGTGAAACCACGACCAGATAGGAAGCAGCAAAGAGCCATCACCACTGAGTAAAACTGGGGCGGGGGGGGGGCCGTCCTCAGATGCACTGAAGACAAAGGGAGGGTGACCAGCACTGCCACCAGCTCTAGAGAGAGTGAGCGCAGGCGCAACACAGCTGGACAGCACCGCCAAGTTTACAGACGCATCAGGTTGTGAGTGAGCAAAACTGAACACTGTATGTACATCACTGTGCTGCATAAACAAGTTTTCAACATAGTCCATTTCCCACAAATTTTCTTTATTGTTCAAGGAATAAGGCAAGAGCACCTACAGTTTTACCAAAGGAACTAAACCCAAGCTGATTTCCCCCTCAAATTACTGTAACATATATGAGAAAATCTTCTCAACTACTTTTCAGGAGTTTAATCATTATGTAAATTGGTATGAAGAGACTAAGAATTAAATTTAAACAAACAGATTTGCATTATAGAAACAAAAATGGGGGAAGGGTGGAATTCAGTGGTTTTGAACCTGCCTTTCCCATATGAACTATATTACTGGATAACCAAATAGTAGACGAGAGAAAGCATCTTCTTATTCAATTGTTCCAGCTAATACACAGAAAGACAATGATAAAATTATAGCATCACCATTTTGCAACCCTCAATGAATTAATGGATCTAAGCATTAAGCACCAATGGCTGCTACCTGCACAAAAAGAGTAACAACTAGACATTTACGTGCCTATTGATAAAAGAACACACCACCATCTATAGTCTTGCCAAAGGAATTAAACCCAGATCTGATTAAGCTTTTTGATTCAGCTGCCGATTTGCAGGAAGTACACAGGAACACGCTTCACAGCACAATGAGTCTGCAATCAGCAAAATCCAGACTATAGGAAACTCAACAAGTAAGAGAGCGGGGTTCTTTGATGACAAAAAGAAAAAGAAAAAAAAAGTAAGGAATGAAGGAGGAACCGGTAGACAAAAAAAAAAAAAAAAGAAAAGAAAAGACACACCGAATTTAAAACAAGTAAGACACAACTATTATTAAGGGATACACACTTGGGTGATGAAACCGTAAGGAATCTCAAGGGTTTCTTCTTAAAAGTCAGGGCAGTGTTTACTTTTGAAGTGAGGAAGAAGGTTGTGACTGGGATGGGACACAGGAAGTCATGGGAGAGTGCTCCAATAGGTAACATTTAGGACAGCTATTACTATTTTATAATTAAGGGAATGGAAGCTTAATGGGTTTCAGTAACTCACCAAGGTTCCACAGTAAGTAGTGGGTGTGTAGCTGTAGTTCAGACACAGGCTATCTGACTACAAGCTTGAGCTCTTGCCTAGGGCTTACCTGTGATTTAGCACCTTTTGTTGTTGTTGTGCACCCATCTTGAGTGTAACTTTTAAGAATAAAGTTCAATGAACTTTACATTTGAAACACTGCTTTCTTCTGATGGTTATTAATATCCAAATAAAGAGAGGAATGCATAATCTCTTTTAGAAAATATCTTTGCTAGTGCAAAGCCAAGCTGTTGACAATTTAAGATTAATACAGAAGGTGCTTCAGAGACTATAGTAGCAAGTGAGCTTTTCCTGGAACTGGGGATAAAACAGTTAGGATGATACTTACTATGTGATCTAATGTTTTAGTTTTCCTTTTTTACTGGTCAAGATTAATAATGCCCTGGGGATTTTTGGAGAGCCAAAGTATGGGCATTGGAAGTAAGAGATGACAAAGTGTCTTCTCTCCATAGTGAAAAAGAGACATGCCTGCGGCATTAGAACAGGAGCTACCATAGATACAAACTTTCAGGTTAGCTAACAAAGGAGAGAGCTTTCATAGAACCCCAGAGCAGGCAGAAAAAGACTCTAGAAAGCTTCGTGCAAATTAAAAGATTTTCTTAAAGAAAGAGTTTCATAAAGAAAACAGAGTGAAAAAGTTCTTTCATGAAGGTTAGGTTTAATGAAGCTATTTGAAACTGTGCCTTAAAATAGGTCTAACTCTTTTGAGTTTATTCATTGTAACATCCAGGCTTGGATTTGTTTGTAAATCACAGCAGTTAGTAAATATTTGTCATGTTATTTTAAGAATTATTTTTTTATAACAATCACAGTAATAGGAATGATAATGTCACATTCCTAGAGTGCTCTGTGGTGGTCCCTGAACTAACCAGTTACATGTACCAACTCATTAATTCTTCAGAGCGACTCTCTGAAGTAGGTTGTAACTGGATGTACCAAGACACACAACTAGTAAGCAGCAGAGCTGGAACACTGACACTTTTGTGTGTTTATCCACTGCTTTGCAGTTACTTGGCAGTTAACCTTCTTGTTGGGCCAGTCCTGCTCTAAGCTAGCACCACAACCCCCATGCTGGTGGGACAACCTTAATGGAATTTAGGAGAAACTAAGCACTCTCTAGAGGGAATGACTGAGTCCGTTCCATTTCAGGGAAGGAAATATTAGAGGGAGACTTGACCTATACATTTAACGTGCTGTAACTAATTCTTGACCCACTATATTCCAAAGATATCTAGAAATACCAATACATCAGACAGGATTCAGCCTATAAACTACAGGTTTCTCTATTACAGTGGTTGACACACAGTGGGTACTCAATATTGAATGAAAGTGAAAATGAACACATGAGCTAACAACCACAGAACTTTTACACACACTGCATAATCTGCATAGTACCAAGGAAGTATACCTTCATCTCTAGTGGCCCCTTTCTTTTTAAGCAGTGTCGAAAGGTTCAACGAAAGAAAGGGATAAAAAGTGGGATCCCTGGAAAGAAGAAAGGGGAAGAAGTGGACCAATGCAGGGAGTCTGTAGCTGAGAGAACCAACCAATGAAAAGGATAACAGGCAATATAAATATGGATAAATTTATATGGATATATGTCTTTATTTTCAGTTTGCTAGGAGTCCCTATTATCCTGAAAGGTGAAAATATAATGAAGATGTACCCCTTTATCACCCTCATACACAGACACATACACATTTACTCCATTAAAAATATCCTCCAACTTAAGAGAACAAACTTATGGTTACCAGCAGGGAAGGGGTGGGGACAGATTGGGAGTCTGGGATTGACATGTACACACTGCTACATTTAAAACAGAAAACCAACAAGGACCTACTTTATAGCACAGGGAACTCTGCTCAATACTCTGTAATAACCTAAATGGGAAAAGAACTTGAAAAAGAACAGATACGCGGACATGTATAACTGACTCACTCTGCTGTATACCTGAAACTAACGCAACACTGTCAACTATACTCAAATACAAAATTAAAAAAAAGATTTTTTAAAAGTCCTCTGAAATAAAAGTAAAGAAAAAAAAATCAGAGCAGAGTTTTTTTAATTCACGCATTCATTTTTTTTTCATTTTTGGTTTTTATCAACCCAGTTATTTTGGGTTGCTAGTCACTAAAAGCTATAAGAATGTCAGTGTCGAGGCCATATGTTGAAAGTCAACAGGATTCTTTTTCTTCTAGCGTTCTCTCTTTTATTGGCAGGTTTTCCTAGTAAGATCTGTCATCTGGAAGAGCTCATTCTGCACAGTTGATGATTTTCCATAGGTTATGTTTTCAGGCTGAATCATAATCTTTTGTAGCCATAATCTGCTGAAATTCTCATCACATGCGTACAATATTTAAAACATTTCATTTTTTTTTCAAAACGTAATATATGAGTTTTCCCCCATCTTCACAATTAAACCCGTATCAAAATGTCTTGGCAGAATTAATTATAGGGTGGGAAGGGTAATTAAATTTTAGAATTTAAAACCCTAAATCTACCACAGAGTTGTAAACTTAGAATTTTATGTATTCTTAACAAAGGCTGTCTGCATCAGCCAAGCAAGTTCACAAATGTTACACTGCGTGACTTGATTCTGATTTACGGTTAAGATTGTTAGAACTTGTATTTTGTGCCCTTGTTACACATGTACATTGTAAATACTGCATAAGAAGACTGGAATGCCATAGCCATAAAAATAATTGCAGGCTATTACATAATCAGAAGTCTGTTTCCATCCTTTATTAGGCTAGTCTCATCACACCAAGTAAAATATATATACCAAATAAAAATAGAACGAGTTCTAGAATTATATTTCCCGTTTCATGTTTTCTTCAGATTTAAGACTTCAATTGCTATAATGTGGATCATAATGTTTCTTTTAAAAAAAATCAGTAGAAAAAGGAGAGTTCACTTGAATAATATAAGAGCTCATCTATACTGTCATGAAATCATTCTACAGATACTATACACATACACATATATGTCTTTTTTTCTTTAAAAGCAAATTCTTCCTGAGTATATACTGTGTTCAGGACGGTATACTAGAATGCAGGGAAATACGAAGGGGAATTAGACTAATTCTGCCATAAGAAGCTTAAACTCACAAACATCATCATCCTTTCCTTCCTATGTACCACTCCCAGTGTATCACTTCACTTCCAGACTGTTGCCGTTCTCCTCTAGCCTATGCCTCCGTGTGCCGTCCCCAGTGAAACCCTAAGGCACCACATTGACTGTACCTTGCCACTGACTTTTAAGCATGTACTAAATGAAGTTCGAACCCTTCAGTCTGGCATTCCACACTCAACAATCTTGTTTTTCCTTGAATAGAATTCAAACTTGTCTACCTTTAGGCCTTTCCTCAAACTTTCACTCCTCTTGGAAGTAAGAGTGGTGTAAGGCCACATTTAATGGGTAAGACTTCAACGGGTAGAAATTGTAACACAGAGTATTCCAGATTGAAGAAGACACAAAACCGAGAAAGAGTAAGAAATGTTCAGGCTAACTGCCTGGTATGGTTGGAATATAAGGTTGATGTAATTAAGTACAGGGATACAGGGATAAGACAATGCTCATAAGCTTTCAGGTCCTAGTACTTATCTGTCTTCCCATCTCCCTATTTACCTACTTACTTCCTGTGGTGCTTTTAAAATATGTCCACAAAGTCCTTGCTACACCTACCTTCAAGAATTAGAGCCTAAATCTCTGTTCCTCAAGTGTGGGCTGAACTTAAGCCACTTCTACCAAAGTGAATGAAGGGAAGTGACACAGTGCAACTTTAGACACTAGGTCTGAAGCTTCCTCCTTACCCTCTGCGATTGCTTGGCCCAGAGGAAGTCAGGTGCCAGGTTGAGATGACACTCAAGCAGCCTATAGAGAGGCCCATGTGATGTGGAATTAAGCCCTCCTGCCAAAAGCCCTGTGAGTCAGCCACCTAGGCAGCGGATACTCCAGGCCCAGACAAACCTTCAGATGACTACATCACTGCAACACCCTGACAGCAACCACATGAGAGACTCTGAGCTGGAAACTCACAGCTAAGTCACTCCCAAATTCCTAACCCAGAGAAATTATGACATAATGAATGTTCACTGTTTCAAGGCACTAAGTTTTGGAATAATTTATTATGCAATAGTAAATAACTGCTAAACTACCTATGGGATAAATGTCTACCAAGAAGAATGACTTCAGATATAAATATAAATCTTTATGACAATATTCCCAAACAGTACACTAAAGAATAAATAGCCTTTTAACCTGTGGTATCACTGATATGATTAGAAAGCACAGCGAGGACACAGATCACATTTATCATGTTTTCCACCAAATACATCCCCAGCATCAAGCACAGTGCCTAACACAGTAACAATTTAATAATATTTGTTGAATGGATGGATGGATGGATGGACCCCTTTCCATGGATGGCTCTGAAGGAGATTTTCTTACAATATAATGGATTTCACAGCCTTGAGTTTCTTAGCAAAAGACAAGACTAGGCAGGATGGATGGAGGTAAACTATAATTCCTTAAAACTCTCTACATTCCATATATTATTTTTATTTTTATTATTTTACCTTCTTATTGAAAAATACAACTACAAATACAGAAACCAACACAAAAAAATATCTACAGCTGAGTGACCTTCTAAAAGGCACACATCCTCGAAAGAACCACCCAGGTCAAGAAACAACTTTGCCAGCTACTCCAGGAGCCCCTCTAAACTGAGTGTGTGTGCAGATGGAGTTTCCCTTCTTACATCCCACATCTAACAAAGGAAAGAACCAGACTACTTAGGCTTAGAAAATAGAGGGGAGATTAAAGGAGACCCAGATCCAAGAGGTGACTCCTGTCATGGCCAGGATGTCATGCGCAGAGTGCCCACAGCACTAAGAACTGGCTGCCAACTGTAGAACTTGTGGGTGAGAAGCAAGAACTATAAAACAGGATCATGAATGGGAAGACCCTTAATATGAACCCATTATCTTTTTTCCTTAAGTGTTTAATACATGGCATAAAAGAGGCATGGATGGAATTTCTGAATGAGAGATGTGATGGCGGTGGCAGGTTCAGACCTCACACTTGTAAATAAGACAGCACTCTTCCCTTGCAGATTTTAATTCTGGGGAGGTTTATGTCATATTACCCACTAAAGTTAAACTGCCCTGAACTGCTATGTTACTGTCCAATAATGAAACATCTGAGAGTGTGCTAACGAGGTAAATACAGCTGAATTTCTAGCTCCGTGCCATCAAGTATAATTTTTTTTTACTGAGATTATGGATTGCTTGAGTGTTCTAGCATAAAACCTCTGCTTTGTTCATGTTAATTCTCAGTATATGGGATTATCACAATTTCCTAAAATGGATCAACTATCAACTGAACAGTAGAGTACTGTAATCGTTCAAAAAGACTGAAAAACAGAAAAGAACAGCCTCATGTTGGTTTCTAATTCTTTGCAATATCAGTTATGGCACCCAGAAAAGACTGAATCATTCTACAATTATTGTGAGACTTGCTTAACTATATTCAGGGTGAAAAACAGATCTTATGCAGCCTTAACAGGGCTCATAAGTCTTGCTCTTTAATGATGTAATTGTTTAGAGGTGCTAATAAAGTTTCCTGAACAGGCTCTAATAGATTTCAAATGAACCAAGGTTGGATGACTCCCACCAGTCCACAAGGCAGGACATATGTGGCCACAGGATGTGCTGGACTGAGGCAGGTTCCATTCACGGCCAAGTGACTCGCTGAAGTAACTTTTTAGAGAGGGGTGGAGGTGGAATGTGTTCCCACCAAAAAGTTCCTGTCAAAAAAAGAAGTATTTTCATAATTGCACTGTATCAGAGGCTGGAAAGAACTATGTTGACCTTTGAATGGGTAAGAATAAAGTTCCACCCCTTTATGCAAAGAAACAGGCCTGCTCTACCACTAGCTTCCAGGACAATCTCTTGCGGTGGAAAGCGCCTGGGCTTCTGAGTGAGACAAACCTGAACTGACACCCTGTGCCCTGCCACACATGTATAAGGTGACCCGTGTAACCCAGTTCACTTGTCTCGGCTTTAGTTTCCTCATCTAAAAAAAAAAAAAAATGACCATAATGTCTTCATGTACCAGTCAAGATTTTTCTGATCATAAATGACAGAAACCCAAATGATACTCAGTTAAGCAAAAAAGATTATTTACTGGAAAACTATGGGAGAGGCTCAAAGACTCCAAAGAACAGCTGGTCATAGGAGTTAAAGCCACAATAGGTCCTCAAACCTCAAGGAATGAAACCAAAAATTTCACCACTGACAGTACTGCTTCTTCTTCTCTCTCTCCTCTGAACTGCTTTTTCCACATTGGCTTTCTTCACTCCCACTGTGTGGAGGTGTACTGTCCACTATGGTAGCCATTAACCAAATGTGACTACTGAGCATTTGGAATATGACTAGTTTGAATTGAGAGGTGGTAAAGAGTAAAATACATACCAGATTTAAAAGACTTAGTACAAAAATATATATATATATAATATGTTTCATTAGTTATTCTCATATTAATTACATGTTGAAATAATATTTTGAATATGATGGATTAAATAAAATATATTATTAAAACTATTTCCACCTGTTTCTTCTTAGCTCTTTTAATGCAGCAAATAGAAATTACATACATAGCTCATATATGTGACTTGCATTATATTTCTACTGGGCAGTGCTGATCAAGAGTCCCTTCCCACATAGTGAGAAACATGACTGCCCATAGTCCTGGACTCATTCATTCCAGCTTATCAACAGTACAGCAAACAAAGGGTTTTAAAGTTTTTCTCTTCCTACTTTAGTTTATAAATGTTCTAGGAAAGACTCTGGCTGGGTCAGCTTCGATGACATACCCAGACTTTGGACTAATCCCATCCAGGCAGAAGAAAAATTGAAATGTACAGTCCTACCAGAATTACAGGGATGTTGCAGGGAAAAGAAGATGGACATGAATATTATTGATATTACAGGAAGAAAGAGAAGAGAGGTGCTAGGTAGACATAAACAACAGACATCCACTGTGCCACATTAGAGGATGGCTACAAGGATCAAACATACACATGCGTAGCACTGCCATCTCCACCAATGGCAAGATTCTGACCAAAATTCCTCCCTAAATGGTAGCTATGACATTAAACCACACGATCTTTGAATAATACTCATTACACAAACGGCAGACAAGGAAACCCAAGGGGACAAGCAGCACGCTGGATTGCTACACTGAGTCTTCATCAGATGTACCAGAACTGCTGATACTTATGCTAAATCCTAGACGCTGGCACCTTGTGACTAGGAATGATTTTAAAAAGTAATCTGAGTCTGTGGTGTGGCCAATATGATGGAGAAGGAAGACCCTGAGCTCACCTCCTCCCCTAAGAGGACACATCAAAATTACAACTATTTATAGAACAACTATCTATGAGAATGACACGAAGACTAGCAGAAATTTTTCTACAACTAAAGATAAAGAAGGAACCACAGGAAGATGAGTAGGAGGAGCACACACGTGGTATACCCAAGACACACACCCTGGGACTGGTGACCCACAAGTGGGAGGAAAATCACATTTGCAAAAGATTTCCCCAAGGAGTAAAGGGTCTGAGTCCAAAACTGGGCTCCCTAACCCAGGGGTCCTTACCAGGAAGATCAGCCCCCAGAATACAGGGCTTTGAAGGCCAGTGGGGCTTGCATACAAGAGAGCAGAGGGCTGTAGGTAACAGACTCTAGTCTTAAAGGGCATGCACAAAATCTCACACATTCTGAGAGCCAGCACAGAGGCAGTAATTTGAACAAAGCCTGGGTCAGACCCACTTGCTGATCTCGGAGAGCCTCCCAGAGATACAGGAGGCAACATGGGACTGCCTGTGGGGACAGAAATCTTGGCCACAGCCATTATGGGGAGCTCATACCACAAAGACACTGGTGCTGGCAAGTGCCATTTTGGAGTTCTCCCTCTAGCCTGTTAGCACTGGGGGTTTATGGCCCACCAACACACCAACAATAGTTCTGAAACCACCCCCAGACCCCACCACCAGCTGTACCTGGCCCTGGCCCTGGCCCTGCCTACCAGTAGGTTGGCACCAGCCCAGAGCCTCGCCAGCCCCACAGCCAGCTACCGTGGGACGCAGCCCCAGCCACCAGCAGGCCAGCACCAGCCCTGGGCCCCCTGGGCCCACAGTCAATTGCATCAGGACATAGCCCCTCAAATGGATAGACCAACAATAGTCCTGGAATACCCAGGGCCCTGCAGCAGCCATGCTACGACCAGGCCCAGGCTATCTCAGAGATGCAAGAATGGTTCAATATCCATGAATCAATCGATGTGATATACCACATTAACAAACTGAGGAATAAAAAAATCATATGATCATCTCAATAGATGCAGAAAAAGCTCTTAACAAAAGTCTACATTCATTTATGATAAAAACTGTCAATAAAGTGGGTATACAGGGCATGCCTCAACATATCAAAGGCCATATATGACAAACCTACAGCCATCATTATACTCAGTGAAAAGCTGAAAGCATTTCTTATAAGAGCAGGAACAAGACAAGGATGCCCCTCTCACCACTTTTACTCAACATAGTACTGGAAATTCTAGCCACAGCAATTAGACAACAAAAAGAAGTAAAAAGAATCCTAACTAGAAAGGAAGAAGTTAAACTACTGCTGTTTGTAGATAATATGATACTATACACAGAAAACCCTAAAGATGCCACCAGAACCTGTTAGAGCTAATAAATGAATTCAGTAAAGTTGAAGGATATAAAATTCATATACAGAAGTCTGTTTCATTTCTAACAAAGAACTATCAGAAAGAACAATTAATGAAACAATCCCCTGCATCAGAAATAATAAAATTTCTAGGAATACATCTAACCAAGGAGGTTAAACAAAAATTGTACTTGGAAAACTATAAGACACTGATGAAAGAAATTAAAGACAAAAGAAACAAATGGAAAGATATACCATAATCATGGATTGGAAGAATTATTATTGTTAAAACGCCCATACTATCCAAGGTAATCTACAGAATCAATGCAATCCCTATCAAAATACCAATGGTGTTTTTCACAAAACTAGAAAAAATAATTCTAAAATTTGTATGGAAACACAAAAGACCCTGAATAGCAAAAACGACCTTGAGAAAGAGAAACAAACCTGGAGGTGTCACACTCCCTCATTTCAAACTATACTACAAAGTTACAGTAATCAAAACAGTATGGTACTGACACAAAAACAGACACAAGATCAATGGAACAGAACAGAGAGCTCAGAAATAAACCCTTGCTTACTTACATGGTCAATTAATCTATGACAAAAGAGGCAAGAACATGTAATGGGGAAAAAACAGCCTCTTCACTAAATGGTCTTATGGAAAACTAGACAGCCATAGGCAAAAGAATCAAACTGGATTATTTGCTCACATCATATGCAAAAAATAAAACTAACTGAAGACTTAAATGTAAACCCTGAAACTATAAAACTCCTGGAAGAAACAAAGGGAGTACACTCTTTGACATTGTGCTTAGCAATATTTTTTGGATATGTTTCCTCAGGCAAGGAAAACAAAATCAAAAATAAACAAATGGGATTACATCAAACTAAAAAGGTTTTTCACAGCACAACAAAATATCAACAAAACAAAAAAGCAGCCCATTGAATGGGAGAAGATATTTGCTAATGATGTATTTGATGAGGTTAATATCCAAAATATACAAACAAGTTATACCACTCAACATCAAAAAACAACCTGATTAAAAACTGGGCAGAAGACCTGAATAGACATTTTTTCCAAAGAAGACAGACAGATAGCTAACAGACACACAGAAAGATGCCTGACATCACTAATCATCAGAGAAACGCAAATCAAAACTACAGTGAGATATCACCTCACATCTGTCCGAATGGCTATAATCAAAACCACAAACACAACAAATAACAAGTGCTAGTGAGGATGTGTAGAAAATGAAACCCAAATGCACTCTGGGTGGGAATGTAAAGCGGTGCAGCCGCTATGAAAAACAGTATGGAGGCTCCACAAAAAGTTAAAAATAGAACTACCACACAATCCAGCAATTCCACTTCTTTGAAAAGATATGGGCACCCCTATGTTTGGTGTAGCATCATTTACAATAGCTAGGATATGGAAGTAACCTAATGTCCTTTCTTAGATGAATGGATAAAGAAGATGTGGTATATATACACAATGGAATACTACACAGCCATACAAAAAAAATGAATGGAATCTTGCCACTGGGGACAACATGGATGGACCTAGAGGATATTATGCTAAGTGAAATAAGTCAGATAAAGACAAATACTGTACAATTTCACTTATATTTGGTATCTAAAAATCAAAACAAATGAACAAACATAACAAAATAGAAACATACAGAAAACAACTGGTGGTTGCCAAAGGGGAGGAGGGTGAGGAAATAGGTGAGGGAGATTAAGGGGCACAAACTTCCAGTTCATAATCCGTTTGAATTACATTTTGTGGTTCAAAGGTGTGGATTAATGTTTTTCCTTCTTCCTCTTCTTCTTTTTTTTTTATAGATATGCAATTGTTCTGGCACCATTTGTAGAAAAGATCATACTTTCTCTTCCGAACTGTCTTTCCACATCTGTGAAAAATCAGTTGTCTCTGTATGTGTGGCTCTGTTTCTGGATACTCTTCTGTTCCACTGATCTATACTGATCTATTTGCCTTTTTAAGACCACTACCATACTTTTTAAATCACTGTAGCTTTATAAGAAGTTCTTAAATCAGGGCATGTAAGTCTTCCAATTCTGTTCTTCCTTTTCAGGATGTTATTTTGGCTATTCTAGGCCCTTGATATTTCAAAGTAAATTTTAGAATCAGATTGACAATCTCTACAAAAAAACCACTGGGTTTTGACCTGATAGGATTGAGTCAGACCTAAACATTCACTTGGGAAAAACTGACATCTCACAATATTGAGTCTTCCAATATATGAACATGGTATATATTTTAGCTTAGGTCTTCTTTCATTTCCCTCAGCAATGTTTTATACTTTTTAGCATACAGGTATTTTACATCTTTTGTTATATTTATCCCTAAGTATTTTATATTTTTGTTGCTATTATAAATTATATTTTTAAAATTTTAATATCAGATTATTTGTTGTTAGAATATAGAAATACAATTGATATTCTATATATTGATCCTGCATCTTGCAACATGACAAAATTCACCTATTACTGTTAGAAGCTTTTTTTTTGTAGATTTCTTAGGTTTTTCTACATAATAATCACATCATCTGTGCATAAAGACAGCTGCTTCTTCCCTTCTACTCTGAGTGCCTTTTATTCCTTTCTCTTGCCTTATTGCAATGGCTAGAAACGCCAGTACTGAATAGTATTGGTGAAAGTAAACATCCTTGCTTTGCTATTAACCTTAGGAAGAAAGCAGTGGTTTTTCACCATTAAGTATAATATTAGCTATCAATTTTTCATAGATGAAAGTTATCAGGTGAGGAAGTCCCTTTCTAGTCCTAGTTTGCTGCAAGTTTTCTTATCAGGAGTGGATATTTGGTTTTGTCAAATGTTCTTTCTGTGCCTATTAAGATGATCATACAGTCTTTCTTTTTTAGTTTGTTAATATGGTGAATCATATTGTTGATTTTTTAAATATTCAGCCTACCTTGCATCCCTGGGATAAACTCTACTTGGTCATGATATATCATCTTTTTCTTATATATTATTGTATAAAATTTCAATATAATACAAAACTTCATTCTGAATTTTACATGTATATTCACAAGAGAGATTCATTTGTAGTTTTCTTGTAATATCTTTGTCTGGTTTTTGTTATCAGGTAATGCTGTCCTCACAAAATCAGAAAGCATTCCTACCTTTCCAATTTTCCAAAAGAGTGTGTAGAATTTGTGTATTATTTTTCCTTAAATGACTGATAAACCTTTCCAATGAAGTCATCTGTGCCTGCAGTTTTCTTTATGGGAAGGTATTTAACTATTTAACTATGATAGACAGAAGACTATTCAAGTTATCGATTTCTTGAATATGTTTTGGTAAACACTGAGAAATGTTTAAAATACAAGAACACATAAGCAAATATGCCACTGGCCATCAAAGTGATGATTACATGCTAACACACCATGTAGCCTCTGGAAAACTCCACTACTCAATCATGACATAAATAAACTCTTAATTTTATTTTGAACATAGTTTTACTTTTTGGACCTTCTGAAATGGTCTTGGCGATAGCAGGAGTCCCAGGACCACACTTTGTGAAGTGCTGGTCTATGGAATACACACTAAGAATACCATCACCATCAATATTCCAGGATTTTATGTTAAAGACTATTTTCATGAAGTATCCACATATTGAGTAGACATTCAGAGCTGTATAGACTACTTTCTAGAGTTAGCACAAAGCTTGAAAAACCTAAATCATTGTCTACCCTGTTTCAAGAGAGTCAACGCTTTTTTCTTTTTTTTTTAATTTTTTAAGCTCTTTATTGGAATATAATTGCTTTACATTGTCATGCCAGTTTTTGCTGTACAACAAAGTGGAGCCAAAGCTTTTCATAAGCAGCCTTGGAACAAAGAATGACACCAACCCTTCTGAGTATCACCCAGTCTGACAATAGGGTCATCATGTAAAAACAAAGCTGCAGTAAATGGCTTCAAAAAAGGAAAGTGATCTTCAGGAAAATGGTAGAAAGAGGGCAAGTATCACTGTAACATTAGTTTTGTCATGACACCAGATCAAAATATAAGTATGCTGTTAAAATTTGTTTTAAAATATTTTATAAAAGAAAAAAACACCTCTCTTCCAGTTCTATATTAGATGTATCCTAATCAAGGGCTACAGTTTCCTTCTCCTATTCCAAATCCTGGGGGTGTGTTTATAAAGAAAAAAAGAAGAGTGGATCATTGTGTAATAGTGAATACAAAACCCAGCTCAGCAAAAAGAACAAAATTGAAAACCCCCAAGGATCCTTAAAAGACTGTTGTGTCTCAGGATAAGAGAGGCAATGGTGGCCAGGAGCCCTAGAAGGCAAGGTGTGAGCTAAAACATGCTGCTCAGAACATCTACAATGAAGGAGCTGTTACTGTTTATTTTGTTTTGTTTTTCCAAATCTTTCACAGATTGATGGCTTCATAAAATACATGAAAAAATGAGTTATTACAAAAAGAAAAAAATTTTTAAACACAAACCCAATATTTTTATCATTACAGTCAACAGACATATGATTATTCTGTCAAACTGCTTTAAATGTTTCTAAAAACTATCAATTCTATACTTATCTCATCACAAACCAAAACATCCACTTTGGATGACTAGAAGGTTCTGACTGCACGCTTTCCTCTCTCTCATTTCCTCAGGTTGATCACTGAGTTAGGTGAGTAAGCACGTCAGCTACATGCATGAAAACTGCAGCAAGTCTGAAACATCATCACTGGGAGCCTTTGTATTCACTTTTACATCCCTTGAACCCTATCAGCCTCATTTCCCTCCTCCTTCTCTCCATTTTATACATTGTTTCTTGGCAGATTTTTCTTCCCGAATGCAATCTCAAGCATAGTACTACTCAAAACAATCACTCAAAACAATCACTAAATGCCTTAGTTGAATATTTAAGGCTCTACCTATATCATATCTTTAAAATGCCTTTCCTTTCTTATCTCCCACTAGTCTGTATACATGTTCTACATCTTAACCAAACTAGACTGTTCTGCTGTTTTCCAAATGTGCTTTCATTGGTACCTGAAACCATGCTCATTCTTTCCCTAGCTTCTCTCTATCAATATGAGTCTTCCAGGCCCATCCCAAATGTCACCTCCTTTATAAAGGTCTTTTCTAAGCAGATGTAATCTCTCACCAACCCACTAAAGAACTTTGTGCTTCTCTTATGGTACTTAAATTATTATGACTTGTATGACTATCGTCTACGCAATCAATCTATGCCCCCAACCAGATTCTGCTTTTATTTGAATTGTAGGTTGGCTGATTGATGAAAATGGATTAACGGTAACAGATGACAATGGTAAACTGACACTACTCCTGCCACGTGCCAGGTGGTAACTTTATGATGTGGGTAAAGGAAATGTGACTGCTGAGAAAACAGCTCCAAATAAAAAATGGTCAACCTATAATGATCACATCTCACAATTCCTGTTACCCTCACTGTGCTACTTCGTTCGAATCCATACTTCCCTTTCCGGATTATGGGTAGCAATGCCGCTCCCATAAACAGGCTGGAAAAAAAAAAGGGCAAATACAAAAAGAAAATATGAAGGGATTCGTCCATTTGCCTTAAAAAAAACCAACTGAGTAAAACAGGGTCAGTAAAACAAGGTGGTTTGGTTTTTTTTCACAAGCTCAGTAAATACTAATTAACGGTGAAGTTCAGAGCTCTAATGAACACTGACCTGATCAATCCTATCTGAAGTTTTGTGCTTATTTCTGGGCACCACAGTTTAAGAGAGATGCTAGCAATCTGGAATACCTCCCGAAGAGAAGTATGAGGATAGAGAAGGATTTAAAAACTTATGAAATGTAAGTATAAAGGACTGAAGATGCCTTGCCTATAAAAGAGCAGAATCTCTGATTGTCTGAATGCAAATGTTTCTGCTGTAATGTAAAAATGCATTCCTTTAAAAAAATGCATTCTAGCAAATTACACATTAAGAATAAGAGGCTTACGAGAAAAATATGGCAAGGCTAGACGTTATGTTACAGTTGCCTGTACAACTTTGTAACCACAGCATTAACAAAAACCAAAGTAAATCCAGTAAAACTACTAATATACTTAAAACGACATGCTATATTCATAATAAACAAAGAATTATTATACTAGATAAGGACTTAAAAAAAAAGCTGAAGATTACTTAATGAAAGGGGCTACAAGGAAAGACTGAAACTGCTGAGTGAAGAGAAAGAACAGAGGGACATCATCGTTAGAAGTTAGAGCAGAGAAGCAGGTTTTGGACAAAATGTAATGATGCCAGAGAGGGAAAGCTCTGGCTTCTTGTCTTGTGTTTGTTTCTTTTCCACAAAGATGGGGAGAAACCATGCGATAAATACTTAAACACAGAGTGTACAGCAAAACTGAGCCACGTAGAAGGAATGGAGTGAATGGACACTGCATGCCATACAAGAGCCCCCCCACAGCTTGCTAAGTTCATCTGCATTAGTGTACTTTCATTCAGCTGCTGTTATTTAGTGGTCAAACTGTTAACTATAAACCATGGTAACTTCTGCCTTATACTGACATACTTCTGCTATTTATCAATCATGTATGAACTAATTCATGTTACTAAAGCATTGTATGTAACAGAATACACCATACTTAAAGAACTATCAAGATACATGGGGACAGGGTAGCAAAGCAGGTCAACTGAGAGTGACTGGAGAGTCGGCTCCATTTGAAAATTATAATTTAGAAGACAAAAACACAAGCATACCATAAAAAAATAAAAGCAAAAGAAAACAATAAAAGAAAACTGAAAGGAGAAAGTTCACCGAAGCTGCCTGTGACTATTCTTCATTTTCAGTAGGGAAAAATACTACTGTCAGAATTGCTACAAATTATATCTGAAAATTTGGGGCAAGTGAAAATTTGGGTTTTGAATTCTAGATGGGGGGGAACAAGACAGAAGAAAAAAGTAGTAGTAAATATAACTCTATCTTAATTTCAGCGAAATGCTTTCCTCCTTCCTAGATGACAATAAATTCAATACTTTGAAATATAAATTAATGACTAAATAAAATCAAAACAATTTCTATCATTTACCCCAGGCTCAGAAGTATATTAAGTACCATCATATTCATCACCTCATTGATATTCCCAACAAACCAATGTGGCATGCAATAGCATGACCACATTTTAAGAGTTAGGGAAAGTAAGACTTGGAAGATAATTTAGTAAATTATATGCTTCTAACACATTATTTAAAAATAAGAGAGAAGATAGAATAAAGGAAGGAAGAAAACAAGGAAGGAAAGGAAGAAAAGAGGGAAGAAAACAAGAAGGGAGACTTCAACAAAGCTGAAGGTGCTAGTAAAATAAAAAACAAAGAGACCATGGTATTAAAAACCACTTGAACTCACTGAAGCGAATCCTTTTCTCATCTTTCTATGATGCCCCAGGTACCATTGTGAAGCGCTATTTCCCCCACCCTCCAACTCATAAGTTAGGAAAGGGGCCGGAAAACAACTGCCCACAGTACAAAGCAAGTTTGATGCCTGTTTTTTTAAATAAAGTTTTATTGGGACCCAGACACAATCATTTATTTAGATACTGTCTGTAGCTGCTTTTACACTGTGACCACAGAGTTAAGTGGTTGTAATGGAGACCACATGGCCTGCAAGCCTCAAATTTTACTGTCTTGCCCCCTAGAGCATAAATCTGGAATCCCTTATTTAGAGTGTGTTTCTCTCAAGAGAAGGGAGGTAGGACAAGGACAATGAACTAAAAGCAGTCATTCACCTCCTCCTTAGTAAAGGAATAAAAGGAAATACTCAGCAGGCTAACTTTTCAGACCACCTCACTACCTTCCTTGTGATCAAGTCTCAAATGCAAATTTTGGCTCAATTTTAGCAATGATAAATCAGAGTTATTCTTCTTAGAAAAGTACGATCTTCCAAGACTGAACCAGGAAAAAATAGAAACTATGAACAGACCAATCACAAGTATGGAAGTTGAGGCTGTGATTAAAAATCTCCCAACAAACAAAAGCCCAGGGCCAGATGGATTCACAGGCAAATTCTATCAAACATTTCGAGAAGAGCTAACACCTATCCTTCTCAAACTCTTCCAAAAGAGAGCAGAAGGAGGAACACTCCCAAACTCATTCTACAAGGCCACCATCACCCTGATACCAAAAGCAGGCAAAGATGTCACAAAAAAAGAATATTACAGGCCAATATCACTGATGAATATAGATGCAAAAATCCTCAACAAATACTAGCTAATAGAATCCAACAGCACATTAAAAAGATCATACACCATGATCAAGTGGGGTTTATCCCTGGGATGCAAGGATTCTTCAATACACGCAAATCAATCAACGTGATACATTATATCAACAAATTGAAGGATAAAAACCATATGATAATCTCAACAGATGAAGAAAAAGCTTTTGACAAAATTCAGCATCCATTTATGATAAAAACGCTCCAGAAAATGGGCATAGAAGGAAATTACCTCAACGTAATAAAAGCCATATATGAGAAACCAAAAGCCAACATCGTTCTAAATGGTGAAAAACTGAAAGCATTCCCTCTAAGAACAGGAACAAGACAAGGGTGTCCACTCTCACCACTGTTATTCAACATAGTTTTGGAAGTGTTAGCCACAGCAATCAGAAAAGAAAATGAAATAAAAGGAATCCAAATTGGAAAAGAAGAAGTCAAATTGTCACTCTTTGCAGATGACATGATATTACACTTAGAAAACCCGAAAGACTCTACCAGAAAACTGCTAGCACTAATCGATGAATTTAGTAAAGTAGCAGGATACAAAATTAATGTGCAGAAATCTCTTGCATGCCTATACACTAACAATGAAAGAGCAGCAAGAGAAATTAAGGAAACTCTCCCATTTACCACTGCAACCAAAAGAATAAAATACCTAGGAATAAACCTGTGTAAGGAGGCAAAAGACCTATATGCAGAAAACTATAAGACACTGATGAAAGAAATCAAAGACGATACAAACAGATGGAGAGACATACCATGTTCTTGGATTGGAAGAATCAACACTGTGAAAATGACTATCCTACCCAAAGCAATTTACAGATTCAACGCAATCCCTATCAAATTACCAATGGCATTTTTCACAGAACTAGAACAAGAAATCTTATGATTTGTATGGAAACGCAAAAGACCCTGAATAGCCAAAGCAATCTTGAGAAGGAAAGATGGAATTGGTGGAATTCGGCTTCCTGACTTCAAACTATACTACAAGGACACAGTGATCAAGACAGTATGGTACTGGCACAAAAACAGAAAGGTAGATCAATGGAACAGAATAGAGAACCCAGAGGTAAACCCAAGCACATATGCACACCTTATCTTTGACAAAGGAGGCAAGAATATACAATGGAAAAAAGACAGCCTCTTCAATAAGTGGTGCTGGAACATTGGACAGCAACATGTAAAAGGATGAAATTAGAACACTTCTGAACACCATACACAAAAATAAACTCAAAATGGATTAAAGACCTACATATAAGGCCAGACACTATAAAACTTTTAGAGGAAAACATAGGCAGAACACTCTATGACATACATCAAAGCAACATCCTTTCTGACCCACCTCCTAGAATAACGGAAGTAAAATCAAGAATAAATGAATGGGACCTCATGAAACTTAAAAGCTTTTGCACAGTGAAAGAAACCATAAACAAGACAAGAGGACAACCCTCAGAATGGGAGAAAATACTTGCCAACGAAGCAACGGACAAAGGATTCATCTCCAAAATACATAAGCAGCTCATGCAGCTTAATATCAAAAAAGCAAATAACACAATCCACAAATGGGCAGAAGACCTTAACAGACATTTCTCCAAAGCAGACATGCAGATGGCTAAGAAACACATGAAAAGATGCTCAACATCACTAATCATTAGAGAAATGCAAGTCAAAGCCACAATGAAGTATCACCTCACACCGGTCAGAATGGCCATCATCAAAAAATCTAGAAACAATAAATGCTGGAGAAGGTGTGGAGAAAAGGGAACTCTCCTGCACTGTTGGTGGGAATGTAAGCTGGTACAGCCACTATGGAAAACAGTTTGGATGTTCCTTAAAAAACTAAAAATAGAGCTACCATATGACCCAGTAATCCCACTCCTGGGCAAATACCCAGAGAAAACCAGAATCCAAAAAGAAACATGTACCATAATGTTCATTGCAGCACTATTTACAATAGCCAGGACATGGAAGCAACCTAAATGCCCATCAACAGATGAATGGATAAACAAGATGTGGCACATATATACAATGGAATATTACTCAGCCATAAAAAGGAATGAAATGGAGCTATATGTAATGAGGTGGATAGACCTAGAGTCTGTCATACAGAGCGAAGTAAGCCAGAAGAGAAAAACAAATACTGTATGCTAACTCACATATATGGCATCTAAAAAAACAAAAATGGTACTGATGAACCCAGTGACAGGGCAAGAATGCAGATGCAGAGAATGGACTTGAGGACATGGGGCTGGGGGCCAGGGGGGCGAAGGGGAAGCTGGGACGAAGTGAGAGAGTAGCATAGACATATTTACACTACCAAATGTAAAACAGATAGCTAGTGGGAAGTTGCTGTACAACAAAGGGAGATCAACTCAATGATGGGTGATGCCTTAGAGGGCTGGGACAGGGAGAGCGGGAGGGAGTCGTGGGACGGAGGGGATGTGGGTATATATGTATAAATACAGCTGATTGACTTTGGTGTACCTCAAAAACTGGTGTAAGAGTGTAAAGCAATTATAGTCCAATACAGAGCTTAAAAAAAAAAGGTGTTAAATGGAAAAAAAATAAATAAATAAAATTATGCTTTATTATTCAAAAAAAAAAAAGTTATAACGGGAATAAACAGTACCCTACTTTTATGGCACATTCTTTCAGGTACCCATTCCTACTTTTATAAAAGTATGCCTACTCCTATTTGATTAGACAGAAACTATTTCCTTTCAGATGAGGGTTTCCTGTGAATTCCCTATGGTCTTTCAAGCACTAGACAACTATTTTGTTTAAAACCAGATATCACAAGAGTGAGTTAAAGCGGTCCTTATTTCTAAAAGCTGCTTATTAAGTGTGGCTTTTTTGGATCCAAAAAATTCCCTAAACTAAAAGGTCTCAAATAATGAAGCATCATTTAATGTGTGGTTTAGAGAAAAAAAACTGTAGGGATAGTCTTTGAATTTATGATCATTTATCAGGATCAGAGGGCTTTTTAATGTTTGCTATCTCACGCTTGCTGAGAAACAAGTATAAACAATATATAACATCCTAACAAGCTTGTCATATTTTAAAAAAGGGAATATCTGAGAGAAGTTATCAGTTTCCTTCCTAGTAAATACATAAAAGTAAATGGACTTTCAAACAATTCTAAATAATAAAGAAGAATGCAAGAATTTATCCAAAAAAAAAATTCAGGGAGATTAATCAACCTAATTCTCTTCTTCTGGCTGCACAAAGTGCAAAATCCTCCTGTTTCTAAGGGAAGGTGAGAAGAGTGAAGAATTTTAAAACTGTGAATTTACTAAAACTCAATCTTTGATGATGAGTCACAATAGGTGACTGTCATACACACACTTTTTAAACAGTCATGCTACTACCTATTTTCCCTTACTATATGAAAGAATTATAGCACCCCACTCTCACCACTTTTATTCAACATAGTATTGGAAGTCCTAGCCATAGCAATCAGACAAGAAAAAGAAATAAAAGGAATCCAAGTTGAAAAGGAAGAAGTAAAACTGTCACTGTTTGCAGATAACATCATACTATACATAGAAAATCCTAAAGATGCCACCAAAAAACTACTAGAGCTCATCAATGAATTTGATAAAGTTGTAGGATACAAAATTCATATACAGAAATCTGTTGTATTTCTATACAGTAACAAAGAACTATCAGAAAGATAAATTAAGGAAACAATCTCATTTACAATCACATCCAAATAAAATAAAATAAAATAAAATAGCTAGGTATAAACTTACCTAAGGAAGTAAAAGACCTTTATTCAGAAAACTATAAGACACCAATGAAAGAAATTGAAGATGACACAACAGATGGAAAGATACAATGTGTTCACAGATTGGAAGAATTAATATTGTTAAAATGACCATACAAAACAAGGCAACCTACAGTTTCAATACAACCCCTATCAAAATATCAACGGATTTTTTTTTTTTTTTTTACAGAACTAGAACAAATGCTTCTAAAATTTGTATGGAAACAAAAAAGATCCAAAAAGCCAAAAGAATCTTGAGAATGAAGAACAAAGCTGGAGATATCACATGCCCTGACTTCAGACAATACTACAAAGCTACAGTAATCAAAACACTATGGTACTGGCACAAAAACAGATGTGTAGATCAATGGGACAGAATAGAGAGCCCAGAAATAAACCCACACACCTATGGTCAATTAATCTATGACAAAGGAGGCAAAAATATACAATGGAGAAGAGACTGTCTCTTCAATAAATGATGCTGGGAAAACCAGAGAGCTACACATACAAGAATGAAATATGAACATCTTCTCAGACCATATATAAAAATAAACTCAAAATGGATTACAGGCCTAAACGTAAGTTCTGAAACCATAAAACTTCTAGAAGAAAACATAGGCAGATTACTTTTTGACATAAATCACAGCAATATTTTTTAGATCTGTCTCCTAAGGCAAAGAAAGCAAAAGGAAAAATAAACAAATGGGGCCTAATTAAACTTAAAAGCTTTTACACAGCAAAAAAAACCATCAACAAAATGAAAAGGCAACCTACCAAATGGGAGAAAATATTTGCAAATGTTATGACCAATAAGTTAATCCCCAAAATATACAAACAGCTCATACAGCTCAACATAAAAAAATAAACAACCCAATCAAAAAATGTGAAGACCTAGATAGGCATTACTCCGAAGAAGACATACAGATGGCCAGCAAGCACATGAAAATATGCTCAACATCAATAATCATCAGAGAAATGCAAATCAAAACCATTCAATGAGATATTACCTCACACCTGTCAGAATGGCTATTGTCATAAAGATCACAAACAACAAATGTTGGCAAAGCTGTGGAGAAAAGGGAACGCTGGTACACTGTTGGTGGGAATGTAAATTGGTGTACCCACTGTGAAGAACAGTATGGAGGTGTCTCAAAAAACTAAAAATAGAACTGCCACACGATCCAGCAATTCCACTCCTGGGTATTTATCGGAAGAAAAGAAAAACACTAATTTGAAAAGATACACGCACCCTTATGTTCACAGCAGCACTATATACAATAGCCAAGATATGGAAGCAACCTAAATGTCCATCAACAGAAGAATGGATAAAGAAGATGTGGTACTTATATGCAATGGAATACTACTTAGCCATAAAAAAGAATGAAATTTTGCCATTTGCAACAACATAGATGGACCACATTCTCTTCAGCTGAGAAGTTCACGGGTGCACACCTAGGCCCAAGTAGGACAGACATGGGAAAGTTGGTCTATGCTTATCTGCAATCAATTTCTTGCTATGTGGACTACAGAAGCAGAGGATTTGTACCACATTTCCCATTTAATTTATACTAGTCTGTGCTGGAGTTCTACCATCCAGAAATAATCTTAATACAGAAGTTTTTTTTTTTTACTGACTGACTTTTATGTAAATGATTTATCTAACCTTTTGACTTACCTCAGCTAAGAATAAAACTTAGACACTGAAGTCAGGACTCATTTTCAGAATAAATTCACTCTATCCCATGTAAGAACCATATACACTTAGAGTGTAGTGTAAGGCAAAATCATATCCCTGAATATTTAATGGTTTTTTCATTCTAACATCAAAAAATCCCATTAGTGGATAAAATATGTACACTTGGAAATATAAACTTATGAGTGAATGATGCCTTCATCATAAGGCAATAAAATTTCACTGTAGCAAATTGGCATTGGGTTGGCCAAAATATGCCTTTGGTTTCTGTGTTTTTATTTATTTATTTATTTATTTATTTATTTATTTATTTATTTATTTATTTATTTATTTATTGGCTGCACTGGGTCTTCATTGCTGCACACAGGCTTTCTCTAGTTGTGGTGAGCAGGGGCTTTTCTTCATTGTGGTGCACGGGTTCCTCATTGCGGTGGCTTCTCTTGTTGTGAAGCACGGGCTCTAGCCACGCAGGCTTCAGTAGTTGCAGCATATGGGCTCAGCAGTTGTGGCTTGAGGGCCCTAGAGCACAGGCTCAGTAGTTGTGGTGCACGGGCTTAGTTGCTCCACGGCATGTGGGATCTTCCCGGCCCAGGGATCAAACCTGTGTCCCCCGATTGGCAGGTGGATTCTTAACCACTGCACCACCTAGGAAGTCCCCCTTTGGTTTTTAAGTAAAAATAAAACTTTTTTGGATGAAGATTGGCCCTTGGTGTGGTTGGTGGTGGTTCATTTCACTTGCCCCATGATCTTCTCCATTCCACATTATTGTATAGTATCCACTTTTCATTGCCCGTCACAATTTGTTTTAAAAACGAAACGTTTTCAGTACGTCTAAGTAGAGAATCTCATGCAGAAATATGCTCAAGAAGGTTTGTTTCACTTAACTTATGTGGAACCCAAACATCAAAGTGATTAACACAACCAAGCTGGTGCAAATGATTTTCAACGCTTGATTTGGATATTTTGAGTATGTCAGCCATCTCCCACGTGGTATAATATTGATTGTTCTCAATGAACATCTTAATTTGATCGCTATCAACCTCAACTGGTCTACCTGACCATGGAGCATCATCCAGCACAAACTCTCTAGCATGAAACTTCACAAACCACTTTTGACATGTTCGATCAGTCACAGCACCTTCTCCATACACTGCACAAATCGTTTTTATGCATTTCAGTTGCATTTTTACCTCTCGTGAAATAATAAAACATAATGTGCTGAAAACGTTGCTTTTTTTCTTCCATCTTCAATACACAAAAATTCACCAATTTTGATAAGTTTTTTTTTAAATGCACATTGATATGATAGCTGTCACAATACAATCTAATAAAATTGTTTCGAATGAAGTTAAAGACAACTAAGCACTACTAGAGCCATCTTACAGAAAAAAAGGAATGAACCTTTTGGCCAACCCAACAGGATATGTAGTCAAACTCCATGATATCTCAGTATTTAAAAGTTTTATTTTATCTTTCATTTCTTTGGGATGGTGAGGCAAAACTACACTGATGCTGGTGAAGAATATCCTAACCCTAGGAATTTGAGGAATTTATTTTTGGACTTAGACTATCAGAAAGAAGGCTGGTAATTAGATTAAGAGCATCCAAATGCAAATAATATGTAGAGCAGTTCCTAATGCAAACTTAGTTTTAAGAGTATAACCAAATATTCCAAGATTATGATACAACAATTTTAGGAACTTAGATCTTAAAATACCTCAACAGGTATTCTGGATTACTTCTGGTATGTAGGTAGGTACTTTTTTTGCTATTGTTTTGTATTATACAGGAGTTTCTCCTTTTTTTGTCCTTGTTTTATTCTCTTTGCAGGAACTAAAGATCCAGAAAGACATTAGTGTTGCAAGGTAGGCATTTCACCTATAGTAGAAAAAAATCACTTCATTGTACTTTTGGAGGGAGAAAAAAAACTTTCCTATTTCACCAAATAGTTTCTACCTTGTTCCTATTTGACTGGCAAGGAAAGTAAGGGCATAGCAATATAAAGTTAAAATTCTTAGAGCAGAAAATATGGAAATTTAATTGTGAAAGGAAAAAAATTACATAGATTATGATCCAAGAAGTATTTTTTTTTTCCTGTGACCTTCAAGAACATGAGCAGAGACAACACTAAGTTCAAATAAACAGGATAACCATTCAAACTGATAAGGCCCAACAGATCAAATCAAAGACACTATAACTGAAAATTATGGGTTAAAATGGTTATATGATTAATGTACTCTCATATACTATTGAATTTTGTTTTAAATGAGCTGAAACAGAGTTTTAACCGGACATATGGAGGTCAATGAGTCTGTGATCTAAGAGTTTCCAAGGAGGCTGTTTGCTATTCTAATAGAGCACAGTAATTACTGAAACCAAATTAATCATGCTTGGTAATCACAGGTCTAATATGTATATCTTCCACAACAGGAGTATTGAGAAACTAATATAAATTGCTGACTTCCATTCTCACCTGGATTTCACAACTCTTGGACACAGAGTGGGAAAACAGTCAACTAGAAACTAAAAATGGAAGTTTAATGAGGCACAAAAATCCCATGTTTTACTTAGGGGAAAAGGAACTCATAAATCCCTCAGGTAGAATGTTTAAAAAAAATTTAAAAACTGTTTCCTAATCTTTTCTATGGTCTAGAGTTTATATTCCATCATACTATACTATACTTCCAATCATTATCAAGATTAATATCTAATGTTATTGATGACTAGTATAATATGCAGGAACACTTGCACGAAAGATTCTGTCTTCTCTTTAGACTATAATAAATACCATTAACTCTCTGAATGACATCAAATTTGGAAGGCAGAAATTTTTCGTAAGAAAAATTAGCGCAAAGCTATATGACCATAGGCTGAATATGGCTGAAGCCATACCTTAAATCACGACCCAAATCCACATCTATGGCAAACTTAGGCCTTTGTCTTAAGGCTTCCTGTTCAGAACTTGCTGGTTCCCTAGCCCATTCAGTTTCTTTTACACTAACCACAGCCTATGTAGATTTGGATTCCACCTCTCCTCTACAAAGCATTTTTCAGACTTCTTCCCTAAGTAGCTGTTCCCAAGCCACACCTTGCCTGCATCATATTTTAAAGAATGCCATACACACTGGCCTAAGTCAATTCTGGGTCTTTCCAGGACAGCCCAACTCTGAAGGTGCCTGAGATCAACTGCTGACATAAATAAAGAAAATGTCCTTTAGCACAGCACAGCTAATATGCAATCCTACTCAAAGACAGAACTCATAGTGAGATAATTTCTAAGAGTCTTTCATCCCCAAAAGATTATTAACCAAAAGCAGGTTTTTTCTGAATGTTTAATTTGCTTATACTAATTTTATAAGGAAAATCCATTTTGAAACTATTTTTAGGGCTACTATTTTAGCTCTTACATAACAGTGGATCTTCATTCAATACATTTTTTTTAAAGCCTTTATTGAATTTGTTACAATATTGCTTCTGTTTTATGTCTTGGTTTTCTGGCAGCAAGGCATGTGGGATCTTAGCTCCCTGACCAAGGATTGAACCCACACCCCCTGCATTGGAAGGCAAAGTCTTAACCACTGGACCGCCAGGGAAGTCCCAGTAAACTCTAATAGAATTCATCATCTGAACAAAATGCTGGCAAACCATACAAATATTCAGAGTTAAATAACAACTTAAAAAGCTCATTTGCATTCTCACAGTGATAATCATACACTTTTACCTTGAGCAGGTACGTGGGAATATTGCTGAAATCCACTGGCAACTTCAAAAGAAAACGAGCTGAAAATTCACCAGTCTGCAGGGGGAAGAGAAAGGTTTTAATAATAAGATTAAAATAAAAAATAGATTGTGAAGTGACAATTACAGCCAAGGCCACAAGTTCAACCTGTGTGAACTGCAGGCATCTTCAATCTGGGTTTCCTCACATCAAGCAAGAAAAGAAGGTTGAAAAAGTAGGGGAGGATCAAAAAGCACTATTAAATTATTAGTTACTAAAAAGCACAATTAGAAATTTTTAAATCTGCATTTTAAATGTGCTCTAGAATTATAATGTAGTATTACCTTCTTGTTTTTTAAAAGTATGAAAAGAAAACATGAATGTGTGAATTTTTAAAATCCAAACAATAGGCACAGACCTGCCCATTCGATTCATCTGATTTTACTAAAGCATTCAGACCATTTCACTAATATTTATAACCCACAGGCTAATGACATAAATCACCATCCTTTAGAGTACATCTGGAAGTAAAAACAAAGGGCAAACTTCTACCGACGCATATAAAGCAGTACATCAGTGGGTACCCCAAATAAGACTCTAATCTCCTGACAATCTGTTAATATCATTATCATCAGCTAAAGTTTTTCAGCAATTCTTTCTATGAACTAGTCTCTGTAGGAAAGATGTGCAGAGGTTTAGTGATTTAAAACATTTAACTAAGCTTAAATAATAGCTTCTATTTTTTTCTAAAAGAGAAAACTCACATAAAAGTTTCACTCTCAATTTATGATGATGGGAAATCACTATAATATTTTTTCTTTTTTATGATGGGAAAGGCTAAGGAATCACATTTTTAAAAAAAAGTTGTCATACTCTAGAGGAGAGGTTTTTTCAACTGGCTACGCAGACACCTAGGGGTTCTAAGAAACCTCTGCAAAGGCAACAAAGAGGGGTGCTGAGGAGGTGGGGTCCTGGGTCTTCCAGCCTCTTTGACGGCAAGCCTGCAGTGCAGCTTGGGAATTTGACATCTTGGGTTTCATTATGACATGATGTTTGAATAAAGAACTCTAGGGATGAGCTAGAACTGCTCTGAAGAGTGGGTCTCCACCCTTTTCATATTATGACCACTGAAGAGCTCCCTGAATCTCCACTGTCTTCTCCCCTTAAAAAAAGAGCACCCTAACAGGTCTTTAAGCACAGCGAGCATTTACAAATTATTTTCTATGGATGGGTGGATTAACGCACACAAGGATGTATGCACACCTCTTACAGAAGATTCCGCAAGAGTCACCACTCCATTCTATAAACACCCAAGCAGCTGACTTCAAGGTCCTGGCCCTAATTTTAAAACTCTGACCTAAAACCTTGAAAACGCAAACAGAAATATAAACCATGAGCTCAAAAGATAAAAATGATAGCTACCATCTGCATAGCTGTGTGTTGTTTGTTTTACTGCTTTTACAACATCTTTTAACTTACAACAACCTCTGCCTAAGGACAGGGCACTTCTTCAGCGCCACAAGGCTAACCTCATGACAGAAAAGGCAAAAAAGAGAGAACCAAATGGGTAGAATCAAAGTTGAGGTCCCAGAAGTCACTGGGCCACCAGGAATGCCAATGGTGAGAAACGGCGCTACTCCTTAGAGCTGAGCAGCTGTGCTCTTCCTCTGATATTTATTCCTCATCTCAGTAAATGGTAATTCCATTATTCTTTCAGTCTCTCTGGCCAGAAACCTCAGAATCATCTTTGACACAGGACGGAACCCCAATCGTACAGGCTACTTGCAAATCAACACTTGACAGAATCATTAAGAGCCACTTAAGGATCTATAAACAGTTTGTCATGGTGGATGGGAGGAGAAGGTTTGTGAAAGATCTCAATAAAATTCTTACCTTCTGTTATAGTCCCAGATTACTAGAAAGATGTGGTTTTAGTGTTATGTTAAGCTCCTAGAGGACTAACATACCCTGTGAAGTGTGATTCTTTGGCCCTAAGTACAAGAGGTCATACTTTGAAAGGGGTAGGTATAGGGGCAACAGAATTGCATAGGAACTTATAAGAGGGGAATCCAGCCAGTGGGAGTTTGGGAAGAAGAACAGAAAAGTCTTCCCTTAGTGCTGCATACAATGCTATAGAGAGAGGAACACTCATCAAAGAATACAGGCTCCCAACAACTGTCCTCATTTTCTGTCTCCTACATACTCTATTTTTCCATCTTTACCCACTCACTCCCATCAGCATGCAAACGTCATTGAAAAAGTCTCTCTTGACTTCATCTTCCTCTTCAGGTCTCATCTCATTTCTCTGTTCTACTTCACAAAATAATCTCCTGTAAAGAATTAGTCTGTATTCGAGGTCTACATTTCCTCTTTTGTTATTCTCTCCAGAGGCCTCTCCAGTCAGCCCTTCCTCCACACCCCTCTACCAAAACAGCTCATCAAAGTCACCAATGACCACACCATTGCCAAATCCAATGGTCATTCCCAGTCCTCATCTTATTACTGTCCTATCAGCACCGTTCCGACATAGCTGATCACTCCTTTCCTGGAACACTCTCTACTTGGTTTCCAGGATCCCAGTCTCTCTTGACTCTTCTCTACTTCACTGGCCTTCCCTCTGGTCTCCCCAACCTCTGAAGATGGGACTGTACCAGCATTTAACCCCAAGACCTTTTTTCTTTATCTACACTCCCCAGGTGAGCTCGTCCAGGTTCTTGACTTTAAATGCAATTTATATGCTGATAATTCCCAAATATTTTATCTCCATCCCAGACCTTTTCCTAATTCAAGTTTCATGTATCCAACCACCATGATGAAAATCAAAATCCTGATTTTGTGCTTTTCCTTTGATGTTTATTCCTCATTTCAGTAAATGGCAATTTCATTCTTTCTGTCTCTTGGGCCAAAAACTTCAGCATCATCCTTGATTCCTATCTTTCTCTCGCTTCCGCTTTCCAAGCGGCAGCAAATCCTACGGACTCCTCTGTCCGTTTATATCCTCAGTCCAGCCGCTTCTCACCACCTCCACAACCACCGGAGCTGAGCCATTATTATCTCCAGCCGGGATGGCTGCAACCACCCCTAACTGCTTCAGCCTCTGCTGACTTGCAGTTGATTGCCATCACCACCTGCAGAGAGATCCTTTCAACACAGTCCTCCTTTGCTTGAAACTCTCAAATGGCAGGGATTTAGCTCTTTCATAGAGGAATCTGACAAGGTAACAATTGAGCAAAGGTGGGAAAGCGGTGAGGAAACAAACCGTGTGAAATACGGGGGGAAAACATTCTCAGGCAAAGAGAAAAGCAAGTGTGAAAAGGCTTGATGCAGGGGTCCACCTGGATGTTCAAGAGAGAGCAAGAAGGTCACTGTCGCACTAATAGTGATCTCAGGTCTCCCAGAAACTCTCTTCCCCATAGTGTGCGCCATTGTTAAACCCCTGTAGGATGTGCAAAAATCACTCATAAAATGAGCGAACACTAAAATGCCTACTAGGTAAACCCACTACCAAGCAATAAATAGCCATGTCTACCTACTAGTCTAAAAACGTCAACCTGTAGGTTAAAATGGCAATATCAAACTTTTAGTTTGTTAGACTCAGTGGTTCTTATATGCATTTTTGAAAACAACAACAAAAGGAGTGAAATGTGAGATTTAAAAAATTAAAAGAACTCTTGTACATATAAGGTAATCGGAAAGATAATTACATATTTAGCACTTGGACTCATCTGAACTGCTAGTTATTTTAGTCCATGCACTGCATTTTAGCTCTTTTGCCCTATTTTAGTTTGTACAATGTATTTTTATTCTACTGGCTATTTTAGACCAACATTCTTTTAAACATGCTCAGACGATCCCTACTTTATCCCTTCTCAAAATGTTGATCCTAGAACTAATATAAATTTATGTTTATTGGCAAAAGTCTGATTCATACAGCTAAATTCATAATAAAAGAAATGTTGATCCCAGGACTAATATTATTTTGTGTTTATCAGCAATGGGCTGATTTATACAACTAAATTCATAATAAAAGAAACTTGAATATGAAGATAATTTGGTCTACTGGAAACTGTAAAAAGTGCTTTCCGATCTCCAACTTTCAAGCCTACTACACATTCTTTATTTTGCCTTTGAGAGAATAAAGAACACTTAGCACTTGTTTCTAACAGCGTTGGAAATGTTGGAGGCTAAGGTTCTAGAATTCATTTTTCGGTTCTGCCACTGATTTTCCTTTTGACCTGTGAGCTAATCTTTTTTTTGTGAAACTAAGTAAATGGTGATTTAAAACATATCTTAATGTAAAATTTGAGCCATAAACATTATATAAGGAGCAAAACACAACTGAAAAATCCTCCCTCCCTGAGTTCTCCCTCAGACAGTGACACTTCCTGTGTTTTTGTATTTGAAGTTCCAACAGTTATTCAAGCAATTTACGGACACTCTGTTGCAACGTCAATTTCTTCCATAGCAAACTTTCCTGTAAGCCGGAAATGAGACATTTAGATGTAGCCAAGTCAACAGAATCGTTTGATTTTCTTTTTGTCAATCCTTGGTCAAATCTTCTCTTGGATAGACGTGGAAGATTATCTGAACTATGACTGTTAAAACGTCCGTCGTTCTGCCAACTGCCTTAGTGGCGATTTCCCCAGCGTTAGCAATAAATATGTGCATCTTTCCTTCTTTCAAGTTATAGTACCTTGGCAAGTAACTGAAACTAACAACACGGAGTTTTGGCAATTTATGAGGTCTAAGCTTTTCTTCTGGTAATAGCAGCTGTGTCACAGTTCTCTTCTTTTCAGAAGTGACAGGTAGACATCTTGTGCAGAATGGATTCCAAACCCAGGTTGCTTTGCAAAGGGAAATTTCATTTCCTTTCTTAGAGACTGCTTGTTGCCAACAAACAAGCTATCATCTGAAATTGACTGCTCTTACTGCTTAGGTAGCTAAAAGCTAAGAAACACTCAAGAGTGACTATAACTTTAGCTGGGTGATGGCTTGGTAAGGATGATTCGTCAAATGGACTCTGACAACCAAAAGCCTACATGTGGAGACTGTTCCTTGTTAAATGCATAATTATCTACCACATGTGAGAAGGAAAGCCAAAGTTAGTCTAATTAGAACATCTCACTTCACAAAAATGTTTCCTAACATATATCATTTAATTATTCCCAAAACTCCATTCAGTAGATATAATTCATTTATACCTATTTTAGATATGAGAAAACAGGCTTAGAACAGTCAAGAAACCCACCTGCAGTCATTGAGAGAGTAATAAAGAAGCAGAACTCAACCCCAGACTCAAAATTTATTCATCCATTCATTACTGTGGCTTAAGAGCCTAAAATGTGCCAGGCCCTATACCAGACACTGCAAATACAGTGAGTAAAAGAGACACGATCCCTGCCCTCCTGGAGCTTACAGTCTAGTGAGTGAGTCAGACATTAATCCAAAATAATACTTCTATAAAATTACAACCTGTGAAAAATACTATCCATGAAAGGGCAGAGTGCTCTGAGAGCCTAGTTCAGGAAGACCTGGCCTGTCCAGGCTTTGGGGCTCATTACTTGGGAGAACTTTAAAAAGCTGAGTCAAAAAGACAATACCAGCCACGGAAACTCTGAAGAAGAAAAGCAATGAGAGGAGGCTAGCTACACCAGATAGCAAAGCATCATATAAACACACAGTAATTACAGCAGGATAGTACTGATGTTATATCAACAGACAGACTAATGGAATAGGAAGTAAGTCCAGAAATAAGCCCAAAAAAGATTTAGTGTGTGACTGATAGTGTGGGACAACTGGGTAGCCATCTAGGAATACATAAAACTTAGATCCATACTGCACATCATATATAAGGAAAAAGTCCAAGTAGATTAAGAATTTCAGTGTAAAGACTGAAACCTCTAGAAAACATTGACGAATGTCTTTATAAAACCTTTCAGCAGAGAATGACGTTCTAATTCAGAAGCCACAAAGGAAAAGATAGATAAACTTGACTACCTGAACATAAAAATTTTCTGGATGGCAAAAACCCACGATCAGGACTTCCCTGGTGGCACAATGGTTAAGAATCCGCCTGCCAATGCAGGGGACATGGGTTCCAGCCCTGGTCCGGGAGAATCCCACATGCCGCAGAGCAACTGATAAGCCCATGTGCCACAACTGCTGAAGCCCAAGCACCGTGTTGCTCTGCAACAAGAGAAGCCACCGCAGTGAGAAGCCTGCACACCGCAACGAAGAGTAGCCCCTGCACACCGCAACGAAGAGTAGCCCCCGCTCACCACAACTAGAGAAAGCCCGCACGCAGCAATGAAGACCCAACACAGCCAATCAATCAATCAATTAATTAATAATAATAATTTAAAAAACCCCACCATCAGCAAATTTAAAAGACAACTGGCAAACTGAGAAAAGTATATATATTAGCAACTCCATCAAAAAGAGCTAATGCTCTTAAGGAAAAAGAGATTCAAACCCCAAGAGAATAACAGGAAAGGATAAAGGGAAAAGAAACACAAATGACTCTGAAACATATGAAAAAATTCTTAACCTCATTCATACCAAAAGAAATACAAATTAAAACTAAATTGAATATAATTTTTCACCAGATTGACCAAAATCTATCAGCACTTTAAAGATATCACTGCACTGTCTTCTCACTTTGCCACTGTTTTTGATGAAAAGTTAGTGGTGACACAAATAACTTCTATCTACATATAAAGTGTTATTTTCTGTGGTCGCTTAAGATTATGCAAAGTGGAACCTGACAGAACTCTGCAAATATGTTTAAATTACGACTAGCAACGCTGTGGAGAAAGAACCACTCTCATATATAGCTGTTGGGTTAATAAGTTGGTATAAATGTTATGAGGGCATTCTGGTGATAAAATTATAAACACATATAATCTTTGATCCAGCAATTACACTCCTATTTATTTTACATACTGGAACACATGCAAAGTGACATGTACAAGATTACTTATTACAGTATTATTTGTAACAGCAAAAGATTTAAAACAACTTTAATGCCCAACAATAGAATTCAGATTAAATAAATTATGGTTCAATTATTCAGTGTGATAATATACAATTATTTTTTTTTCTTTGTTTTTTTTTTTATTTTATTTTATTTTATTTTATTTTTTTGGGGGTACACTATTTTTTAAAGGAATGGTTACACGGAAAAAAATCTCTGAGCTATATTAGGTCAAAAGGAGGTGCAAAACAAGAGTATATAAGACATGTTACCATTTGCATAAAAAGGGAAATATATGTATTTTGTATTTGCTTAGATGTGCATAAAGAAACTCTGAAAAACTATTCTAGATAAAAGCTACAACACTGCTTATTTGGGGTGGGATAAGCAAAGGTGGTTTGATTTGGGTGGACATAAGACAATGATGGGAGGGAGACTTTTCACTATATATCTTTTAATACATTTTGATATTTGAACACTATGAATATATTAACCACTCAAAAAAATTTTAAGGGATTTGAAAAGTAAAATTAAAAGTGTGTCTAATGAGATGCTCATAATTCCTGCATTCACTCATTCATTTATTCAACAAAGATTTACTGAGCACCTACCATGCCAAGTCCCAGCCTGGGTAATGGAGATCTTAAGACCAACAAAGTACAGTCTGTCTATCTTGACTAGATGAACAAAATATTACAATGCGACGCTTGGAGAGAAATATTTACAGGATGCCTTGGAGGTAGCTAAGTTAAGACTCTTCATTTTAGGGGACAGAATTCTAATTCAAACTAACTTGAGCAAATAAGAGAATTTATGTCAAAGACATGCACGGTATGGGACTTCCCTGGTGGTGCAATGGTTAACACTCCACACTCTCAATGCAGGGGGCCTAGGTTTGATCCCTGGTCAGGGAACTAGATCCCACATGCATACCACAACTAAGAGTTCACACGCCACAACTAAGGAGCCTTCAAGCCACAACTAAGGAGCCCACAAGCTGCAACTAAAGAGGCTGCCTGCTGCAACTAAGACCTGGTACAACCAAATAAATAAATAAATTATTGTTTAAAAAATAAATTAAATAAAAGATATGCAGTATCTCAGGGAATCTAAGATTTAAAAAGCAGCCCAGCCTCGGTTCAAAGGACTCTAATGCCCCCCAAATTTTCTGTCTCTTATCTCTGCTCTCTCTGTGCTTCATCTTACTTTCTATTTACCTCCTTCTCTGATTCTTTTGACTAGATAATATGAGAGAAAAAGGTCTTAGATTTACATATTATAGACCAGCTACTCATAACAAGACCAATCTCACTCTGAGAACTAACTCCAAACTCCCAGGCAAGAACCCTGTTTGGCTTAGGTGCCTCCTGATCTAATCAACATTATTTCCACAATTTCTACAGTGAAAAAGTTAATGTTACCATAAACGCACTGAAAATAACTGAAAAACTGGGAAACTCTTTGGGGGAGGCAAGGTTGAATTAGGTGTACATTTCCCAGAAGTCCCAAAAAAGTTTGAGGGGCTTTCGTACAGAACACTTCCAATACAAGATTCTTCATCTTGTTCCTTTTACTACATGGAGAGACAGCTTTAAAAACTGGACTCAGCCAGTCCTTTGAAGATACTCGTAGGTTATCCTTATGCTGAGGAAATTGTGCAAGAGGTGCTCCCAACATCTAAATACCATCGAAAAATGAGGCAAAGCACCCAAGACTTCAGAACAAACAAGTAGCCTTCGGAACAAACAAGAAGCACCAAGCCTGCAGAACAAATTCAAGTAGGTGGCAGAACTCTAGCCCTTCCTCACATGCTGCTCTGTGAGGTGCAGGCAAAGGATTTCCTCTGTGTTCCATGTTTCCTCAAAACCAGGTCTCTTCCACTTGATCGGCCCCGTTACTAAAGGAAACTTGAATTTTCTACTGATACTTGTATTATATTAAAAAATAATAATAATAAAAGTCAGTAAGATTGAAAAAGCTATCACGTTTATTTTAAATGTCTTGAGATTTTAAGCAATTTAGGTACACCCACACCCCACCCCCAACACACACACACTACTTTTAGTGAATAAAGTAAAAACCTGAGATATAAACTATTTCGACCAAAATCCTAAGTACTCCTACTGACATACAGGTCAAAACCCAATATAACAAATTCCATTATGCAAACAATGAAAATGTGAGAGCCTCTGTCATGGGTTCATTTATTTTAAATAATGCTCAACTCATAATAGTTCCATGTGGTTAAAAACAAAAACAAACAAATCTGGACAGTTCCAAGAAGTGACTGTAATGGATTTGACTACCATGCTACACCCTTTCCAAAGGAGAACCACAAATTTATCCTGCCACAGGTCAAATGCCATCAGAGCATAACTCCCAAGTAGCATAAATTAAAGGGGGATGATGAAAAGCCCCCCTGTATCCCCTGCTCCATGTGGCTGACTGGCGTCACCAGAACACCTACTCCATCCTTGTGGCCAGAGGTGAAAAGGCTGTCCACTTCCAGACCTTCCAGCTATTCTGATCCCTCTCTGAGCACTCCTGCCCTCCTCTCTCACCATTCTAGACCAGTGCTGCCCGAGAGAGAGAGAGAGACAGAGACAGAGAAGAGAGAGAGAGAACTCAATACACAGATGTGAGCCACATATACGCATGCAATTTGAGATTAACACTTTCTAATAGCCACAGTTAAAAAGATAAACAGGTGAAATTAATTTTAATAATATATCCCAATATACCAAGAATATTATCATTTCCACACATTATCAGCATTAAAAAATTATTAATGAGATCATTTTTTGTGCCAATTCTTTGATCTCTGCTGTGTATTTCACATCTGCATACATCTCAGTTCAGACCGGCCACATCTCAAGTGCTCAACAGTCACATGTGTATGGTCAGGGGTTCCTGTTTCGGACAGCACAGCTCAAGACATTTTCCCATTAACATTAATTCCTACATTAAGTTAGTTACTCCCTGTCACAGACACCTGAACACCTACCTACCAAATGCTATGAACCTGGAACACTCCTGACAGGAATGTTGGTAGATGTCACCTGGTGAGTGGGAATGAACACGGGACCCCATTGCCTCTTGCAGCTGATATGTGTTTCCCTTCTTCCTCCAGATACTATCTAAACTTACTACGTTACTTTGTCTTTACTGCTTCTCTTCCTGATACCCTGAAATCTGTTCCCCCATCCTCAGAGCCCCACCAAAACGGCTCCTGGAAAGATAAGCAATGCTCTCCTTCTTAAAAAAGTAACTCTCCCTTTCCCCTTGCTTTCCATACTTAATCTGTACCTTGGTGATATCAACTTCTACTGGTCCACATATGGTACTTTACGATTAACAGCATTTTCAGAGATAAAACAGGACCAATCACTGAACTACAATTTATTGAGCATCTACTATAAGTTACTTCAAGTATACACAAAAGAAGGCTAATAATAATAACAAGAATACTTCGTATGAAACAACTCCATGTTTGCTTCCCACACAGGGGACCTAATTTAATCTTTGTGTCAAGGTTGGGGTGACACAGGGAAAACCTTTAGTCACACACACACACAAAAACTAATGACAGAGGCTCCCCTGGTGGTCCAGTGGATAAGACTCCGCACACCCAATGCAGGGGGCCTGGTCTGATCCCCGGTCAGGGAACTAGATCCCGCACGCATGCCACAACTAAGAAGTCCTCATGCCACACCTAAGACCCAGCAAGCCTAAAAAATTTAATTAATTAACAAATTTAATTAAAAACAAAACAAACGAAAAAACTAATGACAATTAGAATCCAAAGCTCCCGTCTCCCAGATCACTCTCTCTTCAACACATTTCTATATCACCACTGCCTTAGAGGAGCTTACACTCTAACCACACTGCCATAAACGTAATCAAACAAGGAGGCAAGTGGCTCTAATGCCTTGGTAGCCACCTTAAGCAAACCGAAACATAAGCCAGAATCAATTCCTGTAAATGCCTCAAGGTTAAGAAGGACAGCCAATCACAAATAGCCAACTAGTCTTTCCCAAATAACGCAAGCACTTTAGCTCTAACCTATCAAGTTCCTTGCTTTGCTTCCAACTCTTCTCTGTAAAAACCTTGCCCATAACTCTTATCAGTAGAACTCCCAACCAGCTTGCATCTGTGTTTGGCTCAAATAAACTTTTAAAAATTCTAATATGTCTCAATTTATCTTTTAACACTGCTCATACACTTTCCCTTCAAACCTAATATCACAGCAAGATGGGATGACAGAAGTATAAGTCATTAACTCATATGAGGAGCTGTCATGAAATGGCTCCCTTCTTTTTTGCACGGTATTTTTAACTGTTTCCAGAGTTTCATTTATAAGCCATAAATTCTTAAAATCTTACTGGGATTTGTGGTCAGGTACAACAAAAAAGGGTAATTGCTTCACATTCTCCAACATATATCATTATTAAGAAAATACCCACAAAAGGAAAAAACTGGTTGCTAAAAAAATGTTTTATCTCACAGATCACCCACTGTGATCGTTAATATGTAAAGTATGTGAAAATATGTGGTTTTAGAACATTTCAAAACATTCATTTCATAGAAGGAAAGAAAAATGCCTTTGATCAAAATATTAGGGATGATAAACTTTAATTTCTGGGAATTAAAACAAAAGCCAAAGAAAAATTCACAAATTGGCTTATTGTGCTTTGCTACCATTAACACATTCAGGAAACGCTGACAAGGCAGTTGATATATAGAATATAAAGCCAGACCTTAGGTTTTAGCCACTGATAAAACTTACAATGTACCTTTATTTTGATATGTTGTATCAAAACAGTATATATAATTTTAATACCTATAGCTTACATTGTGACATTCATTGAAATTAAAATTCTTGTCTTAAAAATAACTCTGCTCAAAGAGGTAGCAGGAGGGAGATCTTTGTAGTAATCTGTGTCTTGATTGCAGTGGTGGTTATAGGAAATTAGTCATGTGATTAAATGGCATATGCATACACTGTACCAATGTCAATCTCTTGGTTATGTAAAAAATAACCACTAGGGGAAACCAGGTGAAGGGTATATAAGACCTCTCTGTACTATTTTGCAACTTCTTGTGAATCTATAACTATTTAATACATCTTTAAAAATTCTCTGACCACGCAGGGGCATAAGAATTGTTCATTCTGAACACGTAAGCTTGCATCCCAATGTATCATCTGTTTTCTCTCAATTAAAAAAAATGGTGTTTACTAAATATTATAAAACCAGCATAGACTAAGAATACAATGTCCAAAACTCGACTCATTAAAAACTCTACTCATTAAAGGAGACGGGCAAAGCAGTAAGAGAGATGACTTCATAAAAAGACCATGGCAAAGAATTAATAAAGAGTTTCTGGGTTTGTTTGTTTTAATGTTTACCTTTAAATGTGCACTTGTTGAAATCCTCTAACTGGAAATTGAGGGGATAAAAGAAGAGTGTCTGCAGTGGTGTGGAGGGAGCACTGTATTTCAAATTAACGTGCTTGTCAGAAGGCTGACAGGAGATCAGAGCCCTCTCCCTCTTTCTTCTACATGGTTTTTAAATTTTTCCTTTTGCCAGCTGACAGTAAAATGGAAGAGGCGTCTCGGGTTTTTAAGAGGCTCATATTTTAAAGCAGAAATGGAAGGTTAAGAATGTAAACACATGTTCCAGAAAGAAAAATTCAGTGATGACAAAGGTGAAAACAGAAAGGCACCATCCTCTCAAATGAACACAGGATGTCGTAATCCAAAGGTATTCAGTAATTATGCACAGTCTTGGATGCATTACAGAAAATATTTTCACATGGACCAGTGGGATCAGGAGAACCAAAATACACGAATTCACATTTAGCCCAGGAAGAACATATTGATGCTGATAATATTTTATTTAGAGAGTACATTAATTTTCATATTTCAATTTTTCCTATATCAATTTATTTCATATCAAAATGTCCTCTTGCTTCAGTATTCCAATAAGACATAATAGATGTGATGTACTCATTAGTAAACCAGTCATACGTATGTTTATAATTCTTCTTCCCCACATAGACTATGCCTCTAGGTTGTTCTGCAACCATATAACCCACTGACCTCCTCTATCCATAGCGCCATGTCCACCTTCCTTTAGGGCCTAGGTCATTCTGGCTCACCAGTAAAGGCTTTCGTTAGTCACTCCATTTCTTAGCGACTGGCTCTTCTTCTGAATTCATATACAGGCTGCCCATTCCATTTGAAATTTAACCTATCCAGCATTGCTATTCATTTTTTACATGTATGTGTTGAGTCTTCTTAACTGGATTTTAACACTTCAAGGGCAAAAGTCAGGACTGCTTTTTTCACTCAAATTAGCATGGCAGACTTTCCATATTAGTCCTATACTGGCTTAGCCCTAGTAAATTATATCTTATGGATACAGTGCAGTATTCCAGAACATATAAAAATAATTTCAAATATTGATTCTGTGGTCTTTCATAATTATCTTTTCAAGCTCTGTGTTATCAGAAAAACTGAAAAGCATACCTTTCAATTACTTAATAAAACAATGAACAAAATAGGGTCAAAGGAGAAGCCCTGTGACATTCCACAAAACACCTGATGGCTGACAAGAGGTATATCCAATCTTTTAGATGTAGCTCTTCCATAGATTCAGATAACTAAGAAAGGAACCCACAGTCAGTAGAATACTAAGGGACAACAACTGAATCTTTACTGAAAAACAGATAATCGAAGTCAATAATATTCACCTTCCTTAAAAGGATAAAATAAGTTTGCCATGACTGTTTCTTAGTTACCCAACTGTTCTTCCAACTGACTATTGCACTCTTATTTAAATGTCTGCAAATCATCTACTTAAAGACCTGAGTGCAATTTCTTTTAAAAATCTCCAGAATGTTTTTACTTTCCACAATCTCTAGGATCTTTCTGCTTCCCCATAATTTCTCAAAGATAATATATCTGAAGCACATCTGCCAGCTTCTTCAGTGCCCTGAAACAGTCTCCCCTAGAGCCCCCAGAAGGAACACAGCCTTGCCGACAACTTGATTTTAGCCCAGGGAGACCCATTTTGGACTTCTGACCACAAGAACTGTAAGATAATAATTTTGTGTTGTTTTAAGCTTCCAAGTTTGTGGTGACTTGTTACAGCAGCAATAGGAAACTAATACAGCCCCTGATTCAAAATATCTCAGCTCAAAACTAAACTCCTTTCTTTCTGTTAGGGTCCCATGTTTATTAACCAAATTCTTGGTCTGGATTTGTATTCCATTAGCAAGCTGTCCTTTAACGTATTCCTGAACCAGCATACCATGCTTGAATGCGTTTCATCCTGCAAGACTCACCTTTATGTCCTGTTTCTGGACCAGGAACTAACTCATATGCCTATATTTTTACTTCTAGAGTCTCAGCTCCCACTTCCACTGGGCCCTCCCTATGGCTGGTCTGTTGTAAGCTTAACCTCTAATTGTCCACCTTGCCTTGTTACAGGAGTCTCAGTTTCTTTACTTCCCCTAAGTCCATAATCATTGCCCTAATGCTTACAAATTACTCAATAGTATATCAAAATAAACTGGGGCAAATATAGCAGTAGTAGGTTTTATAAGTAAAGAATGGAGAATCAATAACATTAAATTAAAAGTTTTAAATATACTATAAATTCAAACTAGCTATTTTAAATGAATTTAAACTTCTACACTCAGAAGAACTATATAACCCAAGTATTTGCTGAGCCAATGAACATAATTTCAAAAACCCTTAGATCTGAGATGGTACCGTAAAACTGGATATATTTAAATTCAGTCTTAATATTAATAGGGGGAATTAGGGAGGAAAGGAAAATCCTAAAAACTAAAGACCAAATAGTTTGACAGTGATTCCTGTCTTTAAATGAATCTATCAGCACTACAGACAACACAGATGGGTTCACCAAGAAGTCATGCTACATTTACCTAACACCTCTTTTGAGAGGACAACTAAGTTGATTATTTAATAAGAAAAATGCTAGGATTAGAAGATAAACTAAGTTCAATAAAGTTTTCCTTACTGTGCATGTGAACAGATTACAGTTTCAAAAAAATAGTTTAAAACCTTGAATTCCACACTACTGGTAGAAATATAAAGTGGTGCAGCCATTATAGAAACCAGTACAGAGATTCCTCAAAAAATTAAAAATAGCATTAGCAGTATGATTCAGCAATCCTACTTTGAGGGATACATTCAGAAGAATTAAAGCAGGATCTTTGTACACACCCATGTGTGGTCAGCATTATTCACAATAGCCAAGAGGTGAAAGCAATGCAAATGTCCACTGACGGATGGATAAACGAAATCTGGCACAGGCCTACAATGGAACACTGGGCAGTCTTAGAAAGGACAGAAATCCTGTCACATGCTACAACATGGATGAACCTCAAAGACATTATGCTAAGCAAAATAAGCCAATCACAAAAAGACAAATGCTGCATGATTCCATTTATACGAGATATATAAAGGAGTCAAAAATCACAGAAACAGGAAGTACAATAGAAAGGTAGTTGCCAAGGGCTGAAGGGAAGAGGAATTCGTATTTAAACTGGTGCAGAGTTTCAGTTTTACAAGATGGAAAAGCTCTAGAGATCTGTTGCACAACAATGTGAACATACTACTATACTGTATACTTACAAATGGTTAAGACAGTAAATTTAATTTAATTTTGTATCTTTTACCACGATAAAATAAACAAAATAAATTTACAAAATAACATAAAAACCTTGAACTGAACAAACAAGATGATTTGTAACAAGCATAAATTTTAGTCCTACTGATTCAAAGGCATTAATCATGTATAAGACCTTGGGAAACATGTCTTTTGAGAAAGAGCTGAAGAACAAAAGGGGAGAGGCATATATAACCTATGAAAAGAAAGACTAAGAGAAACTTGAATGAATTAACACAGAGAAGGGAACCTAAATTTATTCTGTGCTTAAATAAACTAGAGTCTATTAACTCATTCATTCAACAAACGTTTACAGAATGTAAACAATATGGCAGGCACTGCTCTAGGTGTTTATGATATTGCCAGTGAAAGAAACAAAAGATTGTGGCCTTCGTGGAATTTTACATTCCACTGGGGAGAGACAGACAAACACAAACAAAAAATAAACATAATAAGGAAGTGTGGTAGGCTCCCTGTGATCTCCAGTATTCACACTCTTATGCGATGCCTCCCCTGTGTGTAGACTGGACGTAACATGCAGAATACATCAAAAGTGATGAGATGTCACTTCTGAGATCAGGTTATGAAGACTGTGATTTCTGTCTTGCTCACATACCCACACCTGCTTGCTCGCTCTGGTGAAGCCAGCTGCCATTTTCCCAAATGCCCTGTGGAGAGGCCCTATGAAGAGGCAAGGAAGTAAGGGCAGCCTCCAGCCACCAGGCAGCACTCTCAGGTCAACAGCCCATAAGGAATTGAATGGTATCAAGAAATACACAAATGAACTTAGAATAGATCCCTCTCCAGTTGGGCCCTGAGTGACTACAGCCCTGGCTAGTACCTTGAGGGCAGCCTGTGAGAAACCCTCAAACAGAGGGTCTACACAGATTCCTGGCAAACAAAATTATGACAATAAATGCTATTGTTTTAAGCCACTAAATTCTGGGATGATTATTTTATGCAGCAACATATAACTAATACAATGTGTTAATTATATGGTTTGTTAAAAAGAGATGCAAAAAAAAAAATGTAGAGCAGGGTTGGGGTGAGGGGGAGGGTGTACAAGTTACAATTTTAAAAAGAGATGGTAGAAAGACCTGCCCGTGAATGTTCACACAGCATTATTCCTAACAGTCAAAAAGCAGAAACCACTCAAATGCCCATCAATCGGTGAGTGGATAAATAAAATGTGGTATGCCCATCCAACGGACTGTTAACGCAGCCACAAAAAGAAATGAAGGACTGACACATGCTACCACACGGATGATCCTCATACACATTATGTAAGGTGACAGAATCCAGTCACAAAAGGCCACATATTGCATGATTCCACCACAGGTATACCTCATTGTATTGTGCTTCGTTTTACTGTGCTTCACAGATAATCACATTTTTTACAAATTGGAGGTTTGGAAACCTATTGCGTGGTTAGATGACAGTGGGCATTTTTTAGCAATAAAGTACTTTTTTAACGAAGTTATGCACATTGTTTTGTAAAGACATACTGCTATTGCACACTTAATAGACTACAGTGTAGTGTAAACATAACGTGTATATGCCTTGGGAAACTGAAAAATTCGTGTAACTCTATTGTGATATTTGCTTATTTGCAGGGGTCTGGAACCAAACCCACAGTACCTCCCAGGTATGTCTGTACATGAAAAGTTCAGAAAAGAAAATCTACACAGACGGAAGCAGTTCGGTGGTTGCCTGAGGCTGGCGGTGGGAACAGGATTAACTATAGGTGGGCAGGAGGGATACCAGTGGCGTGACGCAACCATGTGAAAACTGGATTGACGGTGGTTGCTCAATGTGGCAAATTTATTAAAAACCACTAAACTTTACACTTAAAACAGGTGAATTTATGGTATGAACATTATACCTCAAAAACAAGTTGCTTAAAAAAATTGGGGGTGTTAATACAGGCACTGCTGAGAACATAACACATGAGTAAAAACTTTAAGGAGGAAGGGTATTAGCCTTGTGAATATCCCCGGGAAACAGGCCAGACAACAGGAAAGCTATGCAAAGACCCTAGGGCAGGAGCATATCTGGTGTGTCTGCAGCATGGCAAGGGTGCTAGGGTGGCTGGAGCTGATTATTTTTAGACAGGAAAGTAAGGGATGAAGAGACAGAAGGAATGATGGGTGAAGGATGGTGGTGACAGGAATCACGTAGACCTTCTTTATACCTCTGGAAAGACTCTGGCTTTTAGTATGAGAGAAAAAGAGAGCGGTATCAAAGTTCTGGGCAGAGGAGTGATACACTTTGACTTGCATTTTTAAAGGCTCATACAATGTAAAGAAATTATAAAAGGTTCAACGTAAGTTGGCAACCTCCAGAGTTACTGACCTCTCTCATCTGACTGGGATACTGTATACTTTCTCATAATTCAGAGTTTTGAAGAGACCTTAATGTTTATCTGGTTTCTCAAAGATAACGCCTGGGAAGTTTGTAAAATTTGGAATCTCACATCCCCAGCTGCAGATATTCAGAAGTCAGGGGCTGCAGATGTGAGACTGAGAAAGTGTACAGGCAACCTAAGTCATGTTTATCTAAGGAAATGGCCAGGATTTATTATAAATGAATGTCTGAATTGATTATTTTATTCTATTACAGATAAAGTGAACTTTTTTCTCCCATTCTCGAAAAACCTTACCCAGTTGTTTTTTTTGCCAGCATAAATTTCCATGTTCTCTCCATACTGTGGCTCTTCCAGTAACGTCTGGTATTCAAACATGAGGCGAGAGCTCTCACGGAGGCGGCTGCACTGAAATTGGTGATACTGTTGCACAAGTTCCTTCACCACAAGTAAGAGACATTCAGGATTTGATGGATTCCAGGAGGCAAGGTTCTGTAGAAGCCAAAAGAAAAGACCAGCAGCAAATGAATTTTCACACAAATCCAGTATCGCATTAGCAATATAGAGAAAAAGAATGACGAAAATCTAAGAGAAACAGACTACTCCTTTTTTTTTATTGAAGTATAATTGATTTACAATGTTGTGTTAATTTCTACTATACAGCAAAGTGAATCAGCTATAGATATATGTATATATAATCTTTTTCATATTCTTTTCCATTATGGTTTATTACAGGATGTTGAATATAGTTCCCTGTGCTATACAGTGGGATTGTTGTTTATCTATTTAATATATAGTAGCTTGTATCTGCTAATCCCAAACTCCTAATTTATCCCTCCCCCCACCCCCTTCTCCCTTTGGTAACCATAAATTTGTTTTCTATGTTTGTGGGTCTGTTTCTGTTTTGTATATAAGTTTTCTTTGTATCAGATTTTAGATTCCACATATAAGTGATATCATATGGTATTTGTCTTTCTCTTTCTGATTTACTTCTCTTGGTATGATAATCTCTAAGTCCATTCATGTAGCTGCAAATGGCATTATTTCATTCTTTTTATGGCTGAATAGTATTCCATTGCATATATGTACCACATCTTCTTTAGCCATTCATCTACCAGTGGACACTTAGTTTGCTTCTATGTCTTGGCTATTGTAAACAGTGCTGTTATGAACACTGGGGTACATGTATCTTTTCGAATCAAGCGTTTTCTCTGGATATATGCCCAGGAGTGGGATCGCTGGATCATACGGCAACTCTATTTTTAGTTTTCTTAAGGAAACTCCATACGGTTTTCCATAGTGGCTGCACCAATTTACATTCCCAAAAACAGTCTAAGAGGGAAACAGATTATTCTTAATTTATGATAAACTCAGAGCTTAAGTCAGAAGGGTCTTTTAAGCTTGGTGATTTTTCCTGCCTTCTAAAACTTCTTGCAGAAAATTAAGGAGAATTCCACTGCAGGTAGGCAGAAACAGTAAAGTGTAAAGTAGGGTAGTAATAAAACAAGAAACCTAAACATCCTAGAAGACCATAATTTTAGCCCTGGAAGACTTAATTTGTTTCTTATTCTTTCATAAGTTTAATTTTTTTCCTTTTGCACCTAAATTCAGCATGAAATGCTAATGTCATTCAGCTCAGATCCACAGACCATCTGTATCTGTAATACCAGATGTAAATAAATGCTCTGTAAACCTTAGAGCCCCACGGAAATACAAGCACAATGGTGGTGGTTCAGCCTGAAAAAGATGGGAATGGAGTAGAGACGGTGGAAAATACAGTTAGGAAATGCAAGTTTCAGAGAAAAAGAGGAAGGGAATAGCTGTGATAGCTTATGACCAGGAAAGGATCTGGGAAAGATCTGATCAGTATATAGTAGCTTTTAAGCTCACATTCATTCAACAAATACTTATTAAGTACCTACTCTATATGAGCCACTGTTCTAGGCAGTGACAGGAACAAGCCAAGTCCCTGCTAAAGGAGCTTTCTTTTTGCAGGGCCAAAATAAATAAGCAACAGTACCAGATGGTAATAAATGCTACTGAGAAAAATACAGCATGCATCCCTGAAAACTGGTGAAGGAAGGGCTTCAAAAAGAGAAGTGATCAGCTGTGTCAAATAGTGTTGATGAGTAAGATGAGGCTCAGGAATTGACTGCTGGGTCTACTGACACAGGTCAATACTGCACTCAACAAGCACTATTTTGGTGAAGTAGAAGCTTGACTGCGGAGGTTTTAAGAGAGGATGAGTAGAAAGAATTGCAGGGACTTCCTAGGTGGCACAGTGGTTAAGAACCTGCCTGCCAATACAGGGGACACGGGTTCGATCCCTGCTCCAGGAAGATCCCACATGCCACGGAGCAACTAAGCCCGTATGCCACTATTGAGCCTGTGCTCCACAACAAGAGAGGCTATCGCAATGAGAAGCCCGTGCACCACAATGAAGAGTAGCCCCCGCTCTCTTGAGCACGTGTGCAGCAACGAAGACCCAATGCAGCCAATAAATAAATAAATAAATTTATTTTAAAAAAAGACAATGCAGATAGCTAATACAGACAATTTAAACTGGTAACTAGAGGGGGATGTGGGGTCAAGCTCAGATGTTTATAGCTTGATGGAATATCCCAACAAAGGGGGGAAAGGTGCTGAAGTAAAGGCAGGCAGATTCCATCAGAGAAGATAACGCTTAGGGAGGTAGGGATGGGATCTCCAAGACAGTTGCCTCAGCAATGAGCACAGAGTCCATCCACAGGTACAGGAGAAAAGGCCAACTCAGAAGTACAAATGCAGACAGGTTGTTCTACCTGGTGATAAGAGCTTGTGGTGGTTCTCTACTGAGAGCTTATGTTCTCTCCTTGAAATAGGATCATCAGCTGAGAGTAAGGAAGAAGGAGGGGATATGCGAAGTTTGAGAAGAAAGCACTAAATAGTCATTTAGGACAATAAACAATAAACGAACTGGGGAAATGGAGGAGGAATTCCAGATAGCACTAAAAGCCCCACTGAGCTTGACGTATGATTTTTAAGTGAGACCAATTAGCATAAATTCCCTTGCCTGGAACTATGCAGAGTGGGAGGAATTTGGATTTAACCAAGGTTGGGATTTTGCCAGGTAAGTACAAAAGAAAGAAGCAGGGGCACAAGATCTTAGAAGGTTTGCAAAACAATGATCATAATTATGGACCACGGACATTAAGCCAGGAAAAAGCAAAGTAAGTTCATAAGGGAAGTGAGAGTTAGTGAAAAGGTGGTAGAACCAATGGTCCTAGTGAGGTGGAAGAATTGTTGGAGTTAAGATGCTAAAAAGAATGAATCAAAAAAAAAAAAAAAAAAAGAATGAATCAGAAAGACAGGAGGATAGTGAAAAGGTGGTAGAACCAATGGTCCTAGTGAGGTGGAAGAATTGTTGGAGTTAAGATGCTAAAAAGAATGAATCAAAAAAAAAAAAAAAAAAAGAATGAATCAGAAAGACAGGAGGAGTGGTCAGTAAATGGGATGTTTGCAACTGAGATGATGGAGGTGATCTGATACTGACAAGGCCTGGTTGAGGACTGAGGAGCAGACCACTGAAGGAAAGCAAGTCAGGGACTGAGAGGCCTGTGTGTTGGAAGGAGCATTGATATGAATTTTAAATCACCTGGAATCATGACAAGAGCAATAGTGCTGAGTGCTGAGAAAGTAACAATGAGCCATGTGAATGTCTCTAGATAACAAGGAGGGAGTGGTGGGTCATGGATCTTCAAACTGGAATCACCTAGAAATACTAATGCTTAGGCCCTACCTCCACCTCCAGATCCTGGTTTAACTGAGTTAATCTGGAGTATGTCTTGGTTATTGAGGTTTTCTTGGTGTTTTGTTTTGTTTTGTTTTGTTTTGTTTTGTTTTGTTTTTAAAGCTCCCCAGGTGATTCTAACATGCAGCAAAGGTTGAGAACCACTGACTGAAGAAAAAGGGGTAGAGAAGTTAAAGATATCAGGGACTTTACTGATAACAGACCATGTCAATACCCCAAAACACCCAATCTCTAGAGATCTAGAAATTTAGCATCTATAAAGTAAAACACCAATACATTACAAGTGTTCAACAGTTGATAATTATATAGCTTGCTGAGTACTATATAAGTTCTAAGAACTTGTGTATTCACGTTAATCCTTATGACAACTTATGTTATATTATTATACCATTTTAGATGAGGAAACTGAGACCAAAAGTAGTTTAGTACCTTGTCCAAGGTCACAGAGCTACTAAGCAATAAAACTGGGTTTCAAACCAATTTGACTCCAAGTCCCTGCTTAAGCACTACAGCAGAGGTTCTTACACATTTGGTCTCAGGAACCTTCTACACTCTTAAAAAGCATTGAGGACCCCAAGGAGCTTCTATATATATAAATTATATGGATTAAATTTATTATATCAAAAATGAAAACAGAAATTTTTTAAATATTTATTCATTTTAAAATAACAATCCTACTACATGCTAACATAAAAAACATCTTTTAATGAAATATCTGTATTTTCCAAAAAATCATAAGATACATGGCATTGTTTCACATTCTTGCAAATCTCTTTAATGTCTGGTTTAATTAAAGAGCTGGATTCTCATATGTGCTTCTACATTCGATGTTGCAATATGCTGTTTTGGCTGAAGTATATGAAGAAAATCCAGCCTTATTCAAATATGTACTTTGAAAAAAGAGGAGTACTTTAGTAGCCTGTTCAAATAATTCTGGATATTCTCCTTTGATACTATACCAAAACTCAACATGTGGCAGTTTCTTAAAGGTTAGTTGGCAATGTGGAATCTAAAACTATTTTTTTTCTTTTCTATTATGGTTTATTACAGGATATTGAATACAGTTCCCTGTGTTATACAATAGGCTAAAACTATATTAATAAACATTCATACTCTTACAATAAATTCCATCTGTCTATCCTATACTTTAAATGAATCTTTTACTCATGTATGACTTTACACCATCATGCATTGGTCATTCAGAAAATACTGATTCACTGAGCTATGCAGATCCTCCAAATGCTGACATATGTCAATTATATAATTTTAAACAATCATTCATTAATATCATGACCAATCTCACCAGAAAAGTCTTCTACCAAAAGAAAACAAACAAAAGGGAAAGAAATGCATCCTTTAAAAGGACGGTAATTACTTTGCTCCACTGCGTGGCTTGATTTACGGGCTAACCGACTGGAGACATCAGTAAATTTATAGGAAAGACAAATCTTAATGACATCCAAATAAAGGCTTGATGAACACAGAAAAAAGTAAGAGCTTCAGCATCCTTTAGTGAAGGAAAGAGGGCCCTTGCTACGAAGTGATTTGACAAAAAGAGTACAAAGTCCTCACTGGCAAACCTCTGGACCGCAAGAGCCTGAGGTCCTCTGGGGCTACTCAAGACCACTACAGGACATAACAACACAGTACAGAACTTAAAGTGACCATTACATAGCTGGCTATGCACTTCCTTCAGAGATCATCATTAAACACTGATAAACAGGAAAAACACACAACCTTCCATTTCTTGGTCAAGTATTCCTTTCAAGTCCTTTTCCAGAGCAAAAAGAAAAAGCTTTAGTTGCCTCAATTTAAACTCTTAATTCTATCATTTCTCTTTAGGTGTTTAGCAAGTTACAAGCCTGTATCCACACAATTTTTTAAAAATTATGAAAGCATATAAGCTGGCAAACACCTCTTACCAATTTGAATTCATTTCCAGTGATTCAATCTAATTGTTAAATGCATAGTAAAGACATGGCAAGCAGTCCCTTGCCATTAAATACAACCTCCCAATACATGGAAATGCATTTGACCTCTTTGGCCATTCAATGCACACTTCACTGGGAAATGATTTAGCTGAAAAACATTCCCATCAAGGGAAGCAGAGACATGCTCCCCATGATAAAAATTCCTCTACTATTGCTACATGACCACTGTTACATATTAAGTAATTTGTGCTTTGAACTACTTGGTCTAGGAGGAGAGAACACGGAAGATATACAAGATTGTGGTCCCCTCCTAAGATTAAAGCATATTTTAAAAGCAGGACTAACAATGAAGGACACTGGGGTTTTCCACTCTCTTGAGTAGGAGATAGAGAAAAATGACCAAATCTTCTTCAAGGAAAGGGTGAGGGAGCATAAATTAAAAGGCCTCTTTATGAAAAAGAAGAAAATAAGTTTCTCTCTCTATGCATGAAGTTCTTATTCTGCTTATTTTGGGTAACACATGAAAGAAGAAATCTGAAATGCGGATGGTTCAAGAAAAGTAAGCATAGGACACACAAAATATTAACACAGGAAAGAGTAATGAAAAAATGCATTAGGAGAAAGTGACAAAATACGGTAAAAGGAAATAGACAAAAGCAAAAGAATTAACTACTATTATGAAACGTTATTCATTCTCACTAAACACCTATGAGGCAGTTCAGGGAAGGTATCACACCAGTGCTTTTTAAAGACTGGTTAACTAGGGAGGTTGAATAACTGATGACACACAAGTGTACACAACTGGGAGTGCAGAATGTAAACCTGAAAACCCTTCCCCATTCAGGTCACTAAAATATCAGTTTCTAACCAAAAAATTGGCATCTGCCTCTTTGTAGTCACAGCCTGTCTCCTATCTAGCAATAATTCTGGGTTCCCCACTTGGGCGCCCTTTCCAGGCTGCCTGACTTTGAGGGATGCTCCTGTTCACGTGACCCTCAACCCTCCCACGTCTCTCTCATCAATACCCTCCACCACGCATGTTATACTCCCAAATCAATGGGCCCGCACACTTGAAAAAGCACAACCAATCCTCACCTCCTTATGTGAGCTTCCTTATGTGAGAAACATAGCGAAGGATAACTTTCTCAGATGCCTAACTCACTTCACCCCCAAATCACAACTCACTTATTCAAAACAACGATTCTCAGCCATACGGAAGCAAATTCATTCACGACACCAATCTAGCATTGTACACAACATGCAACACTGTATTATATATTTGAAAGTTGCTAAGATAGTAAATCTTAAAAGTTCTCATCACAAGATAAAGAAATCTGTAACTATGTGTGCTGATGAAAGTTAAATTTATTGTGGTATTCATTTCTCAATACATATACATATCAAAATGTGCACATAAAATTAATAGTGTCACATGTCAATTATATCTCAATAAAAAGTTAAAAACAATATATGAAAAGTATGTAACATTAATAAGCAAAGGAATGTGATTTTCCTGATTTCTTTTTCATAAACTGATATTTCATTGAAATAGTAATATATACATGGTAAAAGTAACAGCATTTTTTCCAACAGCATAAAAGAGTATAAAGAATGAAGGTAAGTCTCCCTCCCAACCTATACTATCAGGTGCCCCCACTCTCCCAGAAAGCTACTCTTATCCCCCAGAAGGAGCCACGCCAGGACCTCGTAAAGGACCAATGTTTGGCCCTTCTTGGATATTCGTACATATGACCTCTGGCTGTGCTCTCTCTGAGCTTCCTCCTCTACTCTTTGAAGCTCCATGCCCTGCTTCCCATGGTTCAACTGGCCCCCTTGGATCAGGTCTTAGTTTGAACTCATTAGCCTGACTTTTACTCCAAGACAGGGCCTCAGTCCCACAAGTTGTTTCTTGTTCCCCTGGGACTTACTGATTTGGACTGCCCCTCAGCCAGCATTCCCCACAAGAGAAGATAATTGAGCAATAATTATTAGAAACAAAATTTACATCTTAAATTAGCCAAGTTCTTTTTGTAAACAAATAACTAATGCTGGTGAGGATGTGGTTTAGCAGCCACTTTACACATGAGAGCACAAACTGGTACAATCAGCATATATAAATATATCAACATATACACACTACCATGTGTAAAACTGATAACTACTGGGAAACTGCTGTATAGCACAGGGAGCTCAGCTCAGTGCTCCGTGATGACCTAAATGGGTGGGATGGGAGGGAGGTCCAAGAGGGAGGGGATATATGTATACATACAGCTGATTCACTTCACTGTACAGCAGAAACTAACACAACATTGTAAACCAACTATACTCCATTTAAGAAAAATAAGAGTCTTTAAAATGATCACTCTCAAAACCTCAATATCCCTAGAAATCCTATTTCTGGAAATCTAAGAAAACAACAAAAATAAGGGGGAAAAATCTTCATAGACAAAAATGTACTTTGAGTCATTTGTGATATCATGAAATTGCAAATAACCTAAAAAGCCTGGTAAGAAGAAACAGGTGAAAAACTGTCAATAGTTATTCAAATGAATAATATGCAGCCAATATGTTCACAAATACTATATAACAGCATAGAAAATACTTTCATTAAAATATCAAATAAAGACAGATATAAAATTATATATACATTCTGATCACAACTTTTGAGTACCCCTACCCCTCCAACCCTCCACAGCAAAAACCGTCTATCCATAGAAAAATTACTAGAAGAAATGTTAACAACTGATGTCTATAGTTGGGAGCTGTTTAGAAGGGTTTTTCTTTTTCCTTCTTCCTAATTTTCTGTATTTCCCAAATTTTCTGAGTATATGTCTACGGGTATGTATGTACATGTGTACATGTGCACATGTGCACATGCAAAACACATGCACATTCCACAATGGAAAAAGATAAATTTTTAAAAATAAAATAGCGTACTTCGGATATTTCATTTCAACCTGTTTTTCAATTTCAAAGTTTAAGATAATCCCACTTGCCATCCACATATTTTATGAGACTTCAATCATCTCTTCTGATCAACTAAAAGTTAGCCAGTTCCATGGCCTTCTGGAGAATAAATCTTGCATTGCTTAACCCTAAATAAATATCCTTCAAGTAACCTTGAACTTAGTGTTTCTTAAGTGCCAAGCCTCACAGAACATTTCCAGAAAGCTAATGCAATATGCTATAATGTAACAGTCACAGTTGTAGGAATTTATTCTTCTCTCAACCAAAACTCTTTTGTATTATACTCCTCGAGTGGGAAGTCTTAGGAAATGACCAATTGACATTTTACATTTCTAACAGAATTATAATTGAACAGCATGAATTTTTAAGATGTCACTTCATCCAGAGAATACAAAAGGTAACAAAAATAAACTTTCTATTTGATCTGTTTTTAAGAGGATCAAGTATTATCAGAAATGAATGTCTACACTACACATTAGAATAGGGTTGAGTATTTATAACTCCTCCAATATAGCATCTGAAATAATTTAAGTGAAATTAAACATTTTTTCATACTTTCTTAAAATATACCAAATTCTTAACTTCTTAGAGTTAACATAACATAAATTTGGAAGTGGGTGAGAGGAAAGTTGGATTAAGAGAATCTAACTTCAGACCTATAGAGGGCAAGTCTAATTCATCTTCCAATATAATTCCCCTCCATATATTTATAGTCATGTGGCTAGCAAAAAAGACAATACCAACCATATCCCTTATGGTTATAGTTAACTTGTAGTTAATGTTTTGGGATTTTATATTTGAGAAGAGCCAACTATGAAGAAGAAAATGGGGCATGTGGAAGGGGAAAGAACATCACAGTTGTATTCCGCTCTAATACAATTTGTAGAGTACTCACAGAAATAAATATTGGTAAGGCAAAATTTTAATTAGGGTAGTTTTATAATCCTCGGTGGCTTTATTTTCAAATATTCTAATAATTCCCTTCATTCCTGTAAGCAGAGCCTATTGAGTCTGAGATGTGAGAATGTTGCCACGTTCTTTGAAGTTGTTAATTATAGTCTTGAAAACTCAGTGGGTTCTTGGAAGCACAGAAGCTAATTAGAAAGAGACACAAATCTGTGACATCCAAATGAATAGCTAAGAAGACCACCAATATAAGACCATTTCTGGGATTAATACGGGCTAGTAGAAATATTCCTAGAAGTACAGTTAAGCTAAATTATCACACTTACTTAAGAACTATGTCTGACAAGTAAATTGAATGTATTCTTGTAAAATGTGACAGTCTGCAGCCTGTGTTCAGTGGCTACTGCTGGAGCCAGGAGTAATCTGAGTAGAACACACTCCAACCTCTTAACCTCCTTAACCAGAACACATCTGCCATTACATTTGGGGGGTTGTTTTGGTTTGCTTTTGTTTGGGTTTCGGGGTTTTTCTTGAAGTTTTACCTAAGATGTCATTTGAAAAAAATTTTTTTACTTTTTGGAAAAATGGATCTAGTCTAATAAGTAGTGAACATTTCACTGAAATCTTATGCTCCTTTTATCCTTCCTAATTGTGACCATTTTCATCTTGATATTGGAGGCCCTCCTAAGAGGAATCCAGAATTATAAAATGTCCTGGAGGACCTTCAAGATGTGCCAAAGAAAAGCATTTTCTCTAGTTTTTAAGACTGTAGCCCCAAGTCACCAAATAAGTCTATGTATATAGCTCATGCTTGGAGGTTAAAAGGGATATATCTCCTTAAATTGTACATATCTTGACAATAAGCAAAGTGGAATTGCCATCTTCTCCAAAAAATCTAGTCTGTTTGGGGCCAGCCATGGCAGCTTTTTCTGTGGTTCTGCCCCTACTTGCTCTAGAGCTCTCCAAGGTTCTGACCTCCCTCTCAATCAACAACCAACTTCCCTGGCTTTCTTTTTAAAACAAAAAACAAACAAACAAAAAAAAAACACCTTTTTCTGATCTAGGCCTTTCTAAAAGGTCTTTTTTATAGCCTTGCAGGAAAAAAAAAATGTAGCAGTCCATTCCCTGGCTTATGATCAATCAAAATACACAAATAGCTTAGTTTCTGAAAAATCACTTTCCCACATGATTTTGTGATAGAACCAACAGACTCATACTGAAGAAAAAGCAAAATAAAGAATCCTAGATCTGAATGTTTTGAAATGCCATTCAGTAGGCAGCCTCACCGACAGTTTCTAGGTAAGCAAAACTTCCAATTAACAGAAGAGTTCTGAGGAATCTTCAAATATGTACCAAGAGATAACCTACTGGCGTAACACAGCAGAATTTCTCTGCCATCCCAATTTTGTGCTAGGGTGATGGACTCATTGGAACTGACATACTTATTTACTTTCTTCCGCAGTCAACCATGCTTTTAATCTAAAATATACAACAGTATCTCAAAATTATAGCTTTGGCTCCATTTAGAAAACTCAAAAAAATTGTAATTACCTTTCAGCTCCTCTAAAAAGAAAGTGACCAGCACGCAGCCCCACGACATGCTGAACTGTCACTTCAGACGTCTCTAGGATCACCCAGCACATTTCTAAGTTCTGTTTCTTTCTTTGGAATTGCGGGTGGATAGATGGAAGCAAACTAGGATGGGAGGGAGCAGGGGAAGAAAGGAATCTCATGCCACATCTCTTGACCCAGCCTTCCTTGTTTATTAAGAGGAGGAGAGTAGAGAGCAGATTCTTTTCTATCTTAGAACCTCCCCTCCAAGAGGAACAAAGTTGAAAAGAAAGAGTACCCTCCCCAGAGCCTTCACTAGCCTTTTTTCTCTTAACAGTACAACCACTTAGAGAAGAGGAATGGTATAAAATGTGTATAAAAGAGCTAAGAATGGAAACACCAAAATCACTGAATAGAAGCACTTTGGAGAGTGCTGAATTTAATAATGAGTAAATCCACTCTATTTCTTGCCTAAGATCTTGTCTCTATCCACACAACTTTAAGGCGCCATCTTTCAAATACAAAATCAAATCTATTTGCGGCCAAAATGCTCAAGTTTTATACTTACTGTTTCTCAAAAAAAGTATGACTAAATACTATTATTAAGTTCAATTTTGGATAAAATGCCAGTTTAGACTAAAATTTGTTTAATGAACCCTAAACATTAGAAATCCTTCTGTATACGGGGATATGTGTATAAAAACAGATGATTGAACCTGGTGTACCCCCCCAAAAAAAATAACAAAAAAAATAATAATAAAAAAAAAAAAAAGAAAGAAATCCTTCTGTCTGGCCAACAAAATGTTTTAAAGAAATTTAAATTTAAATTCCTTTACGTTGTGCATGCATCCAGTTTACCAAGACCCCAATAATTACAAAAAAAAAATTCTTTTGTGACCCCAGATTGGCTGTGGGTCTGAAATGAAAGTTGCTATTTACCTGAGTCACTGATGCCACACACTTTCTCAATCAAGGCTAGTCAGACTCTAAGAATAAAAGGCAACAATGCAACAGCAGAAAGGAAATTAGCAAATATGATTTCCAACTTAATTCAAGTTGTTTTTCCTGAGGATGCATTTAAATTGTCCGGGTTGCTCGAATATCATCCAGGGATGTGATTTTGAAGGAAACAGCTTGTTACTGGTTTTCCTGGCTGTACTACAAGAAACAACAGTGTGAGCTTATTTTAAGTTAAAGTGTACTTCTGTGTTTCTTTACAAGAAATTAACTGCAATCATTTAGTTAAAGCAAACACTTCGTTAGGGTTTCACTTTTCATTAGAAAATGTCTTCAAGAGTCTTTTAAACTTAGAAGATTAAGAATCCCAATTTCTGCACAGAGGTTTTAAGCTTGGAGCAAATTATTTAAATTATAGCAAAATATGATTCAAGCTTAGTGATCCTTTGTTGGCATTGAGTGTTTTATAGCCATAGGGGAGACACAACATCACAGAAGTCCTATCCATTCTCCTCTATCAAGACAACTGTTTTTCTGCCTTGGTCAGGAACCAGACCTCAGGGTAGATTTTCATTCCTTTCCAACTATGATATCAAAAAGAGACCTATAGGAATAAGCAGTATGGAACAAGACAGAGAACAAATGACTTCAACCAAGTTGTTATTTTTAACCAAACACCTGCAAGCTCTGACACCTGGTTTCTGACCCCTGCCCTAGATGATTTCCCTAACCAGACTTGGCCCCTGGGCTACAATGATTTATGCTATACAACTGCTTCTCCTCACCTTAGCTGAGCTCCCTGGACTTAATTCCAGACCTGCAGTATTTGCCAGACCTTCTTCCTCTTAGCCAAAATCCTAGTCCTGGGCCTTCCTGGACAGTGGTCTTAGAGCAATGTCCTGGTAACACAGTTTGTGTGTAAATGATTAGGGGAAACTCCAACTGAAAAGGAGGCTACCTCAAGTTCTTCCTGTTACACCAGCCACAAGCAGCTATAAGAATAAGGAGGAAAAAGCAATGTAAAGTAGACCATCAACTAAAGGAAAAGATATCCACCAAACGTAATACACAAGGTAGTAAGAGCTTTCAATGTCTTTATCCTTCCCCCTAAAAACTCTACCTCACCCCAGGTCCATTTAATGTCCTTGGCCTAAACTGACATTTAGCAGACATCTATTGTTTGATTTCCAACATCCATTTCCCTTCTAGTAACACAAACCCAAATTTCTTTTGGGAAACCACCCCTCCCCATTCTCAGGAAACCTCCATAGGTTCTTACTCAAGCTCCATAGGTCCTGGCTGCCTAACCCCATGAACATTTCCTATGCACCTAGGAAATTCAGTTAAGTGCACATGTGCAATCAAACCCAATGAGAAAAACAAAGACATCAGCTGGCACTTCTGAGAAATAAAAGTGTTCTTTCTTCCCATGATAGGAGAATACAAAGTCTGAACTGGAGTAACAATTTTATATTCACAAAGGAAGAGATCTGAGCTGCTGGATGGATATGGAGACTAAGAATAAAGTCAACACAGTGGAAGGTAGAGCAGAAAAGGAAAGAAATAAAAAATAGATCCTTATGTGACATTATTGTAGCCACTGGATCAAGCCTTATCTGAAGCCCACCTCTGGTCTTTTAAGTTCTGTAAGCCAATGAACTCCCTCTATTGTGTAAGCCAATCTGAATCAGGTTTTCTGTCAGAAGAAGAAGGAGAAGGAGAGAAGAAATAAATGAGTACTGATACACCATATCACTATTTACCTCCTCTAAGACAAAGAACAGAGGGAGACATGCATAACCTCTCAAAACTATTTAAGAGCCCTTTAATCTATGGTACAGATTTGACATGGGGCCTCATGTTTTCTGCCAGAGAAAAAACTTACACAGCTTCTTACATTAGCTGCAGGAAAATTTACACAGAGAATTAACCTATTTCCACTAACCCAACAATGATTTCAATCATTTCTCTTAAGGAAAAAGTAAATTAAAAGGAAGGAAGTTGCTTCCTACTAGCTATCTATTTTACATTTGGTAGCATATAAATGTCAATACTACTCTTTTACTTTGTTTAACAAAGGGAGATCAACTCCATGATTGCTGATGATCTAGAGGGGTGGGATAGGGAGGGTGAGAGGGAGGCTCAGGAGGGAGGGGATATGGGGATATATGTATAAATACAGTTGATTTGCTTTGTTGTACAGCAGAAACTGGCACAATAGTGTGAAGCTATTATACTCCAATAAAGATTAAAAAAAAAAAAAAAAAAGGAAGGAAGGAAAGATGGAGGACTCAACCCATACATATTATAAGTCATTCCATACACTTTAAATTAAAATGGATCTGAGATGTTCCCCATCCCAGAGCTTTTCAAACATCAGTAAGATATTTGATTCAGCAGGTAATAAAGCGAGACTTCTGAAAAAGCCAACAGTGCTCTCGAAGGATACAAAGGAGAAGAGTGAACACCGTTCCAGACCAGATAAGGACACTCTGATTGTTGACACTGTCTGGGAATGTATACAGCAAGCAGCAGCCCAGCCCTTCATTAGCACTGAGAGAGGAGGTCCTTCCTGGCTTCATGGTCCTGTAAACAGGAGACCCTTTTACCTTTCCTCCACTTAAGTGAAACAATCAGCATGGACAAACTGTACTATGGTGGCTCATGAATGCTGGCTCCATGCCAAGCTTGAAGTGTGCCGCTCTGACTAGTAAACCTTTACATCTTTTGCACAAATTCTCTCTCCAGAGAGACTGAAAATAGGTCACCACAAATCAGCCACAGTGACGGCCTCAAACCATTTGTCAACTTAGCAGTGCATAGTGATTACTCAGTTTCATCAATTTTCACTTCCTTAAACTCACCATCCCTCTCCAGTCCCCAAAGCCATTCCTCTCACCAATTCTTTCAAAATTGTGGTGCTCCTCAGTCAACTAAAGAAAAGCATCTGCTTCAAACTGTACCATCCAAACAATCTTCCCTGGGTCTCAGGATAAATAATCACAAATGCATACCCCTCCAATGAAATGCCTCAAGAACCCTAACAATGCTCTTATATCCTAAGCCACCAATATCTATTATCATCCACACACTTTCATGAAACAGAATGGGGTTCTTTCTATCAATAAACAACATTTTCTAAAAACTTCTTTAATAGAGAACTGTCAATACGCAATCTTCATTAACCAAAGAAACCTGATATCTTCCCGCAAGTATATGAAACATTTTCTACACACAGCTGTAGTTCCCATCCTGTCTATCAACAGAATAAGTAAAAGTATCTTTTAAAAAGACAGATTCTCATATCCTACACTCTGAGACACTGATTTAGTAAGCCTGGAGTGATACTCACTCCTTGGCCCTAGAAAATCTGTTTGGTTATTTCTGGAGTCATGTTCAGGCATTCTGATAGCAAGGCAGGAACCCAGGAGGTCTGCTCATCTCTGTGACAAATTTTCTTATTGTGATCAAAGACCCAAATAATTTCATATAAACTCATTAGACTTTCACATAAGACCCACTGTTTAAATGATGGCTACAGGCTCCATCCACTAGAGCTTTCCATTCAAGTTGCCCCGCACATTTCCCAGGAAGTAATAGGATGTGTCTCCAGTCCTATGATTTATTTCTAAGAATAATTAACACCTGAAATCCAGGGCTATCCATACCCAGGGGGAAAAAAAAATCTTCAATGATGGAGAACCAACATCATCCTTGCAAATTCCTATTTTTCCTACAGTAGTAAAATCTACTAAATTTGATCCCCTCATCTGCCTAGATCTATATCTTCCAGGCACCTCCCGGGATCCCATCATCCCTAATTCAATGTCATCTATGCCCCAGAAGAAAAGCACCAAATAGCTTACCAAATGATGTGATCATTCTTAAACTGGGAGTATTTATTTGTGTTTAATTTTAAATCACATCTTTCCTCTCAAATGTTTTTATGATGGTTCCATATATTAAGGAATTACAGAGGGGTTGCAAATTGGCAGCCTCGGCCTGCAGACATGCTTCTTTGACCCACACAAAATTTTTATTTGAAAATCTTTAGACAAAGCATACACCCTTCAGCAGGTCACAATCACCACCAATTACAACTGCTATATGCTGATCTTTTTCACTCATTTGTATTACTTGGCTGGCTCCTTTAGGCATCTGAGTTTGCAACACCTGAATTAAGATTTTAGGGAATTTACTAAGATATTTTTTAGTTCCTTCCTTGCTTCCTTCACTTATGGTAGATACATAAGGTGTTTATTGGCGACACAAAAGCAAAATGCAAAACGAATGGCTAAAGTTCCTCAGGCATTGAAAATTAAAGATAAAAAGAAAATTCTCCTATTCAATGCACCCACTAATGTTCACGAAGAATGACTGTCTGGGTCATACCGTTCTTTCATATTACCTTCCCTCTATTAGACTATAAACTATCTGAGAACAGAGACAGCATCTTATTCATCTTCGTGCAAGAGATGTGCTAGACATCATAGGCTAGTCAACATGGGCGCTCAAATTACTTGTCAAATGAATGATCACTACTATTCAATTCATTATAAACGAAGTTAAATATATTAGAGGATCCAAAAATCTTCCGAGGTTAATAAAGACACCGGCTCTTGGGAGCCAAGCCACTCTGTGGTTAAGAGCAGAAGTAGACAAAAGAAAACGGGACAGCAGCTCTGAAAATACAATATTGCAATATGACTAATTATAGTCATCAATCATTAAGAGTTTGAACAGTCTGAAAAATATTATCTTAAAAGCATTTTAAGATATTTCTTTCCACAGGCTAGCACACTTAAAGTAAGAATTAAAAAATTATTAAAAACAAAATCAAACTATCATGGCTTAACAGACAGGGTGTAAGGGGTACAAAATAGCACATTAAATCAGCTTCCAGTTCAAAAAACCTGCATGAGATGTTGATCTTCCTGTTTTTCATAAACCTTATAATTGTGCTTCCAGAAAACTACCAAGCATCTGCCTCTATGTAGCTAATTCTTTTCATCTTGGAGCCCTCACAAGGAAATAGAGAGTGTACGGTGCCAGGATCACTATCTTCTCCAGCCAAAATCATTATGCCTTGCAGCCAATTTCCTCTTGGTAAATTCTGATCAAATTCCTTCAATTTGCAATTTCCTCAGCACTGGTAATGGCTACACATGTCACAAGTCGGTATATATGTGTTATGTGTTTAACAATACACATTATAAATGTAACAGTAATATGTACACAAGTGCACATGTATAAACATATATCTATGTCTCCAGCCACACATATATATCCATGCATACTGGCTCCTATAAGTCTCTTTACTTGACTCTCTGTGAACACCACAGTCATGAAGCCATTTAGGCTTTCTTAATCCAGTGATAATTCTCTGGTAATTAACATTACTTTGGAAATCTGCATTAATCAACTCTACTACGCAGCTACAACATAATGATAATCAAGCTTAATAATAATTCTGATGCTATAAACAGTCCCTTAAAAGCTTCTGAATCATCAAGAAAAGATAAAATTATGTTTTACTTTTAGTGTAAAGGGTATTTTATCAAAAATCAGTTATTTTAAAAGAATTGGTGATTTATATATAACTTTCATTGTAAATTTTTATGTCTGAATATTTGATTAACCAGTATACCTTATTTCCCAGCTTTCCTTGATACAGCAGAATGTCTGTAATTTTTATATATGATTTCTATCTTTAAAATGTACATATTTACATATATTATTAACAGGAATTGCAGATTAACCACAACACCATATTTTACAGCTATGATAAATAATTCTTCAATCCTTTAAGTGCCAAACTGTTGACTCTCTGGTTGTTGTTGTTATTCTTTAAAATAAGCCATATTAAATATAATTCACCTTTCCTGATGAATCGAGGTCATTTTTATGAGAACATATTATACTGCCAGTGTGTTTTCAAAAACAGTGATATTATTAGAGGTTTTTAAGTGAATAGGACGTCCTTAAAAATGAATGAGTCCAGGATACTTTACCTTAATAATCCTTCTGTTGCTTTTGATAGTTCTTTTCTATCTACTATACAAACATGTTTCATTTTGCTATAACCGGTGCCATTGTAATTTTTAATCTTCGGTCATGCATTACACACAATTACCTAAATAAAAACTAAAGATGCCTCTATAGCTCATGTATAAAATACAGCATGTAGTCCCTATCACAAAATTCAGAAACTCTGTTTTTGGGAGGGTGGGGGTTATTTTTGGTTTGTGACTATGGACCAGGTGGTTGAAGGTGCACAAAATCTGGGACATATTTCCACCTACCAATTCACAGGAAATGCAGAAGAACATGTTAAACTGCGCCACGGGGACACAACAGAATCTAGCCTGCGGTAATTTTATAAGACAAATAGCTCTGCTTCTTCAATCATAAATTGCAAATGGGGGGAAAAAGATGGAGAAAACTTACAAGTTAAAAGATATTTAAAACACACAACAATCACAATGCACAGATATTGATTCAGACAATTTGAAATCTGAACACTGGTTATTTCAGGATGCTACAGAATTACTGTTAATTTTTTTTTGGACAAGATAATGGAATTTGGTTATGCTTTTTAAAAGATTCCTTATCTTTTTTAGTAACACACCAAAATATTCACAGATGAAATGACAAAATGTACAGGATTTGCTTCAAAATAATATGCTAGGTGGTAAGAGGATGAGGTACAGATAAAACAAGATTGATTATGAGCTGACGATTATTGAAGCTGAGTGACAGACCCATGAGGATTCACGACAATAATACTTTCTACTTTTGTATATGTTTGAAATTTTCCATAATACAAAGTTTTTAAAAATGAGGCAATTCTATATTTATAAAGAATTCTGTTTTGCTTTGATTTCTAAAAATTATATCTAAGATTACGCTTTGATTTCTAAAATTCCCTAGTTACAAATTTATGCTAAAAGTTAGAAACTATATCATTAAACCAATCCTAATTTTTTAATTCAGCTAGAAGACTCTCGGTTTTCAAAATCTTCATTTATCCTTTATCCTAAATTTACTTACATCTTACACTGCATTATTTCCTTAGAAAAAAATTCTCATAGGGCATGTTGCAGAACAGCACAAACATTTAGATCACAATTTTAATGGCTACAAATAAAAACGTACAAAAAAGTACTAACAAAAACTGAGAAATGGCTCCTAGGCTCTCTTCAGGAAGTTAAAGTCATTAGGCTAATGGATAGTATTTCAACTGTTTATTTTCAGTCTTAAAAGTTTTAAAATTACTATTACAGATTTTCCAATTCAGTAAAAATATAATTAAGGGTGCCTATGATTTATTCACTATGAGCTACAAAAGATACATTTATAACAAATCTATAACTAATACCAAAATTATTTCTAGTCAGTTCTATTCACATATCAAGACAAACATACAAACTCAAATGCTGGCAACAGTTATTTCATCTTTCCCTGACCCTAAAATGCTTTTAAATTTAATGTGGGCAGATTTAGTGAATTTGGGTTTAGGAGCAGTATCACCTAGGTAGGGGCTGAAAGTAAAATAAATGGTTAACTTACATTCAATACAATACACTAGTTTTTAAATTAAATCAAGCTTCATCGGGACAAATTTTACATTTTTAAAATAATTCCCATAGAAGATGACTGTGCTAAAAGTTCATGTTAACCTTGCAAACATCTCTGAAGTAATAAAATAAATCCTCTTAAAATGTAACTTTAAATATACAAATTGTATACAATTGTTATATCAATCACTATTCTTACCAATTATTTTTTCAAATCTTCGATTTACAAATGTGACTGATCATTTCTGGTACACTATATTTTAGATACTCTAAGTAATTAGCTGTCCTTCTTTAAAACAATCTATAATAATCCAGACTTTTTACTTCTCAATCTGGCTTCTTCACAAATGTTCTTGAAACATATTCAAGAAACTGCATTAAATGTGCTGAATGTTTTGCTTATAATAATATTGTGCTTCTATGGTATTTCTGTAATCCCAACAACTTAAAAACATTTTAAAAATGTATACAAGGTCTACTGAATCATTGTCAATTCACGGCTACAAATCATCCTGTGGTTAAATGATTACATCAGATCAGTGTAAGGGTTGAGCTGGCACTTTACTTTGCAGGTTTAAATATCTTGGCGCTCCAAAGCTTGTGTGGGGGCTGCAGTTTGGCATAAAATTCTCAGCCGGATACAGATAATTTAACTGAAAAAAATGTTTTTAAATGGCTAAGGGGCTTTTTTTTTTCTTTTTAAAAATGTTGGAGAAAGCATACATTAAAATCAGTTTCAAAATTTATAATACTCTTTTCCTTTTTAATGTTCCCATCCCCATAGATAATCCAAGTATAGCAAAATAATCCCAAACCTTGACTTTAAATAAGTACAAAACCTCCTTTCTGTATGAGTTTAAATGCAAACTCAAAGACCAGAATAAATTGCTTCGAGTTATAAAGGGAAACCAGAGGACTTCTCTGAAAATACAAACATCTGCTAAATCTTCTATGGTTAAGATTATACGTTGCCCTTGCACATTTTGGCTTCTACACCTCTAGTATTATTTGTTTTTCCATTCAAATGTTACTTTCTTTATTCTCCACAACAGCCTCGTGAGATAGGTACTAATATTAGCAGTTTTATTCAATAAATAAATGTATAGATGCTAAGCACCCTGGCCAGCATAATCCACATAGTTATCAATAGAGCTGAAACTAGAATTCAGACCTGTCTCAACCATATTTGTTTTCACCACCCTTAGTTCTCAGCCCTGGTTGTACAGTAATGTATGCTTTCTGGAACCACTAGTGCCCAGGCTCTAATCTAGACTAACTAAATTAGAATCTTTAGGAGATAGGAGGCTCAGTATATTTCCAGTGGTCTCCATGAAAGAATCACAGCATTACACAAAGCAATACAAGAACAGAAGACTAGAAAGAAGGATGGCAGACATGGTCATTATTAAGTTAACCACTTGTAAAGCCAAGCTTTAATGCCATTTTTTTCCTCACCCTATAGACATCCACGTCCCCACTCCCAAATCAGTAAACACCAAGAAAAAGTCACTTAATTTTAATATTTGCCTACATGAAGTATATTGGGAACAGAAGTCCTAATATCCAGCAAAATGTGTAAGACAAGTGTAGCTGAAATACCTTCTGGATGATTTATAATTTTATCCCCTCTTTACTGCCATCTCCCTTCCCTGTATTTTGTTGCTCTTCATTCCTTTCTGCATCTCTCATCCTCCAACTGAAATATTTTCTTCTCCCTAGGGAATTAGTAAAAGTTTGCTGATGAGGAACTCTGTTTTTGTTACCTAAAAATGTAATTATTTCATTTAAATTCTTGAAGGATATTTTTGCCAGATACAAATTTTAAATGGTTGTGGTTTTCTTTCATGACATTAAAGATATCATTAAACTGTCTTCTATCTTCCATGCTGCCATAAGAAGTCAGCTAACAGTCTAACAGCTGCTCTTCTGTTTTCTCTGGCTATTTTTAGATTTTTCTTATTGTCTGGTTTTCTATAATTTTGCCATGATGTATCCAGAAGTACTTTTCTTTATACTACCTTCTTAGGATTAACTGGACTTCCTGAATCTGAGGAATTACGTTAATGTTTGAATGCTGAATGTATTCAATTATTTTTAAATGTTTTATTTTAAAATATAACAAATATATAGACTACATCACAAAACAAAAATGTATAGCTCAATTAATAATCATAAAACCAACACCTGTGAAAGGAACGGAGCACATGTACAAAGCTAAGCTGACCAGTACTTTCTATGCCCCAGAGCAACAATGTTCATGGATATGATGACCCAAGTGAGGCTAATCAAGACTAACAAGTCTCAGTTCTAAGCCTTTTGTTCATGATGTCAGATCTTCTCTTCTTCTGCTATTGTGATGTTGACCTAGAGGTATTAGGAGATGCCAGCAAAGCAGGAGGCAGAGCAATGCCCTGATGCTACTGTTTGATCCTAAAATCAGTTATGCCCCAAGGTAGCTTTACCTAAGTCTTTTCTGTTATGTGAACCAATAAATCGTCTTTTTACATAAGCCAGTTAGGTTACATTTTCTGTCACTTGAATGCTACCAGGTTCTAACTAATACAATTCATCATGTGATTTCCCTTCTTGAAGCATTTCTCCATCTGAATTTTGTTATTATCTTTCTTTTCTACCTTATATCATAACTATCTGCAGCCAGATTTTCTCTACTACTGAACTGTGAGCATGGGGCACAGCGGCTGACACAAGAGGTATCTGATAAACATGTATGAAGAAACCATGACTACATTAATGAATCATTCATCTTTGCATTCCTAACACCTAGTACAAAGGCTTAAATATAGTACAGACTCAATACATGCTTGTAGAAAGAATTAACTAACAAATAAGCAGTTGGAAATAATATTGCAGTAGAGCAGAGATCAGTACACACAAAAACGATATCTTAAAATAACCTTCCCAGAGACTAGAATGATCCATGTGGTAGTGGATTAGAGCTGGAGACATCAGTATAAAATCATGTTTCACTTAATATAGATACAAATGGTTAATATATACAAATATTTATAGATATGTGTATTCCTTGCTCTGTTAGCTGAGAGGACCCAAAAGGAATGATACCCCAGTAGCAACAAGCACACTTAGCTCTGAGATCTTGATTTCTAATACCTTTCTCCAATAAAATAAAAAGAACTAGGGCTTCTTGGGGAAATGGCTGATTCTGAGATTAGAGCAGGAAATAGATAAGATGGGCCTGAGCATCTTGTACTGCTATAAAGTAAGAAAGTGCTCCAACAAACAAACCTATAATAATGGGGGCGTGTCAGAGGGATATAGGAGCCAACGGAATCGCTTCCAGTGGGCAAAGCTGGGAACAATTTCAGTAACAAAATACATAATGTAGTATTGGATTGTAATCGAAAGTATAAAATAAATATCTGTAAGTCCATACTGATATAAATAAGTGATGTGGGAGAACACGCAAATCTCCCATGCAGAAGAATTCCAAATAATTTATGTAGACATTCTGCCCTTAAAGAGGTAAATCATACCTCCTAATCCTTAAGTATGGCCTGTACACAGTGACTCCCTTCTAAGGAGGACAGTATGGAAAGGAGAAAAGAGTAACTTACAGTAAAGAAACCTGACAAACACTCTCTCAAGCCAAGTAACCAAAGTCAATATCAACAGTAATAAGTCATATTGATAGCATACAGCCTAGATATGATGTGATGAAAATGGCACTTTACCTCTGATGTCCTCCTACCAAATCCTATAACCACAGTCTAACCATGAGAAGAATATTAGACAAATCCCAGTTGAGAGGCATTCTAAAAAATACCTTGCCAGTACGCTTCAAAACTATCAAGGTCATCAAAAACAAGGAAAGTCTGAGAAGTTGTCACAACTACAGGAATCTAAACAGACAAAAGTACTAAATGTAATGTGGTATCTTGGATGGGATCCTATACAGAAAAAGGACATGAGGAGAAAACAAAGGAAATCTGAATCAAGTGTGGACTTTAGTTAGTTATGATGAATCGATATCAGTTCATTAATTGTACAAATGTATCGCAGTAATGTAAGATGTTAATGATAGGCAAAACAGTGCGGGATACACAGGAACTCTCTGTACTATTGTTGCAATAATTCTGTAAATTTAAAGCTAAAAGTTCTAAAACAAAAAGTTCTAAAATTAAAAGTTTATTAAAAAATTAACAGCCCTTCACTTATAAGGCCCGGCATACCAAAAGCACACAAAGTAAGCTAGATGTAAAACTAGCCTTTGAAACACGTAGAGAATGTGAAATAATCAATTTAGAGATTCTGAGGGAACAAAATCAACAATCAGGTACACATTTTTCTTTAAAAATGTAGAATAAAATTCAACCCCTCTGGAAAACTAATGTACACATATGAAGTTCATAACTGTTTCCAGAAGTGTACTCAACAATAGGTGGCTAAAAAAAAAGGCAACAAAAATTTCTGGAATCCTTTATATCACAGGGGAAAAAAATATCTTCAGATAATGGACATCTCACAGAAGCATGTCTTCATAAACCATATTTTTTTAAAAAAGGAAAACAAAATAAAACAAAACCTAATGCTGTAGCAGTTTCTTAAAATCACAACCTAAATCTGTAATGAACAATATTCTGTATTCTAAACCCCCAACAATTTTGCTTCCACCTACTTCTATAACTGTATTTTCTACTCTTTACCTATGCAAACTCTACTCCAAGAAAACTGGTTTGCATAAACAAAACAAAAAGACAACCTACAGACTGGGAGAAAATGTTTGCAAACGATACTACTGACAAGTTATTAATTTCCAAAATATACAAACAGCTCATAGAGCTTAATATCAAAGCAACAACAGCAACCCAACCAAGAAATGGGTAAAAGACCTAAATAGATGTTTCACCAAAGAAGACATACAGATGGCCACAGGCACATGAAAAGATGCTCAATATCCCCAATCATTAGAGAAATGCAAATCAAAACTGCAATATGGTATCACCTAACACCAGTCAGAATGCCCAACATTTAAAAAGTCTACAAATAATAAATGCTGCAGAGGGTGTGGAGAAAAAGGAATCCTCCTACACTGTTGGTGGGAATGTAAATCAGTGCAGCCACTGTGGAGAACAGTATGAAGGTTTCTTAAAAAACTAAAAATAGATTTACCATATGATCCTGCAATCCCACACCAGAGCATATAACGAGAGAAAACTCTAATTTGAAAAGATACATGCACCCCAATAGTCACCGCAGCACTATTTACAATAGCCACATGGAAGCAACCTAAGAGTCTATCGACAGATAAATAGATAAAGAAGATGTGGTACATAAATACAATGGAATATTACTCAGCTATAAAAAAAGAATGAAATAATGCCATTTGTAGCAACATGGATGGACCTAGAGATTATCACACTAAGTGAAGTAAGTCAGGCAGAGAAAGAAAATATCATATGATATCACCTATATGTGGAATCTAAAAAAGTGACAGAAATGAACCTGTTAACAAAACAGAAATAGACTCACAGACAGAGAAAACAAACTTATGGTAACCAAAGAGGATAGCGCTGTGGGGGAGATAAATTAGGAGTATGGGAGATAAATTAGGAGTATGGGATTAACACATACACATTACTATATATAAAACAGATAAACAACAATGACCTACTGTATAGCCTAGGAAACTATATTGAATATCTTATATATACTTACAACTGAATCACTTTGATGTACAGCTGAAATTAACACAACATTGTAAATTAACTATACTTCAATTTTAAAAAAAAAATTAAAAAAAAAAAAAAAGAAAAGAAAACTAGTTTGCTCAGTGCTCCCAACATGCCATCCTTGGTGTGTGATACTTCACTGTAGCTTTTTCTTCCTGACTAAGGTGCCAACCCCTCTGTTCATTTTCTAAATCCTACCCCTGCTTAAAGACTCAGCTAAAACCCTTCCTCCTCCATAAAGCCTCAGATGACCATAAAGGCACAATAATCACCATTTCATCAGAACTCCTGTACCATTAATGTGGTACTTAGCCTATTCATTTATTAAAAACAAAACAAAACAAAACAAAAAAAACCTTAGTAGTGTGTACTTACTAAGTGCCTACACTACAAATAATTATTAGGGAAATTAATGATGAGTAAGATATGGTCTCTGCCTTCAAGGTTCTCTCGGAATGGCAGGAAAGACCAAAATGTAAACAACCAACTACTGGACAAAATAGCAGTGCTACAGAGGTATATATGTGTTATGACAATATACTGCAATATGCTACAATATTTCTCTTTTTATGTTTAAGTTCTGTTTCTCCAATGAAATCAAATTCCTCTTGAAAGGTAGAGTTCTTCATCTCTACTCAATGCTGTAAACATGTTAGCCAAAAACAATTTGGATGTTGTTTCACTAAAACTTTAATTTCACTTTTATTTTCTTAAAAGGTGGGTAGGTGGAATCCCTGTTCACAGAAATTAGACTTACAGTGATGAATTAATAAACTTTTTAAAGTAAATTATTATAATATCAAATAATATTATCATTACCAACTATTAGGTATTAAGAATTCACAAATTATTCCCATTTCACTTAAGTGAAGCTCATTGTTTTCGATGAAATACAAACTTGAAAATTAAAAAAAAGGACTGGTTTGAGACACACTTTTTATTTTCCTGGAGAGGCACTATCCATCAGGGACAGGGCAAAAGAATAGAAGCCAATTTTGAAAGATGCTTCAGATGAATTCATAATGTCAAAGGAAAAATGCCTATGATAATATGTAAGGTAAAAAATATATATGTGGAAAACTGTAAAGGACATGTATGCATGTGACAAAGACATAGAAAACTCCTGGGAGTAAATCCACTAAAATGTTAATAATACTCATCTCTGAACTGCATAGGATTAAGAATTTGTTTTTCTTCGTCCTTATCTGTATTTTACATGTTATTACTCATAAAAACACATTATTATAATTTAAAAATCAAACCCTTTGAGGAGAGTACCGGAGAGGAAAAAAGGCGATAAAGAGAGGAGGACAGAGAGAGACAACCAACCAAAGACAATGATTAATCTTCAAAACCGATCATTAAATAACTCCTCTGAATAAGCAGTTTTGAACCAAAATGCTTCACACACAATTCAGTACCTCGTTTTCCCAAAAGCATTTTTACAAATTCAACTGAGTAAATCAAAGCTGGCAACATCTGCTAAATGTTATATTTGCCATTGGATTTCAAAAAATAACTCGGTTTGCCTTTTTTTCATTTGTCTTATAAAAGTGAATATTTTAAATGTACCTTGTTTGTACTTTCAAGATGTTCTGTTTTTCTACAACTGTGCTTTTAAAAAGCCTTGTTTATAACACATGCCTTCAAAATTATATGTGTATGCATATGTGTATACGTTAATACTCCGCATCTTAATCCACAATTTGTTATAGCAGCAACACCTTTGAAAAAAATAGATGAACTCATAAATCGTCATTTTTAGACCAAAGGCCTTCCACTGTCTCCCCTTAGGAGGTACATTTTACAAAGAATAACAATATCAGCATATTTCCTACCTCATAAAATGTTTCCATGGCTGATAAGTAAAAATAATGGTGGAAATACAGAGTTTTTAACTCATCAGCACATAAACCAAGTTTGCATCGAAATTTCTGGTAATTTTCTCAGATTCACTTGGATCATACATTGATGTATCCTTTGAATCCAAGCTGCATTCAGCTCAAGAGAACCAGAGATGCCATCTCCAAATAACGTTTACCCTATTTCCTTCCACCTTAGGAAAATCTGTTGGAACTTAAAATCTAGGTTTTCATATGAAAGAAGTACACTGTTTTATAACATTTTATTAATTTTTATTAATATTATTGAAATTTTATTAACATTAAATATTTTCATTTACAGTAACGATTTTTTCTTAATTCTGTATTCCTGCCAACAAAGTAAGTGGTATTTATGGTCCACTAAAGTTTTGTACTTAAAGTAAAGGACAAAATTACATGTAGGACAACTGACTTATGCTTCCAGATAGGACAGAGTGACTTTGTATAAACCAGCAGTCTCAGTAAGAACAACCAGAAAGCCAAACAGTTGAAGGTATTCGACGTCTGCTGAAACAATGAGAACTGGAGGGGCTGAGAATTCAGAAAGGAGAGAGCATCAGGGAGAGGTATCCCTGGGACATTTGCAAATTCTGGGCACAGGAGAGAGGCTGAGAAACCAGGCTTTGCACAGCACAAAATTGCTGCTGGACTCAGAAAAATCATCAGAACAGAGTCTTGAGAGACCTCAAACATGCAGCCAGTTCCCCTTAAGACATCTGATAAATTCTGGGGCAGCCCAAGGGCAAGAAGCTAAAAATTAAGCAACCACATCTGAAAAGCAGAGCAGAGTTATCAGCAGGCTTACAAGACAAAATTCAGAATAAGAGATCTGTCAGGGCAAAGATCCATGCTGTGTGGGTGTTCGAATAATTTGATAAATAACATGCTGTCTATTTTAAAATATTTTATTGGCCAAAGCACCTTAGAGTCTAAGAACATTGGCCACTCCAGACACTTGGTTAAAAACCCTAAAGAGCTCTACCCCAGGAACAGCAGTAAAGCAGAGGTAGACACACCCTTACCAAAGCCATTAATCAGCCTCAACCCAGCAGAGTCCCTGCCTGGATTAAGGTGATGGGTCAACAAATATCCGCCTATGAGAGGGGACGATGAACTTTCTCTCTAAGAGAAGGGAGCATCATCCGGAGCCTCTACTGTTTTTGAACTGGAATGTCTGACATTCACTCAAAACAATTAGAAACACCAAATACAGAACCATATGATTAATAAAGAAAAAAAAGCAGGCAAAACAAATAGACCCAAGAATATTCCAGATATGGGAATTGGTTCATAAGGATGTGAAAATAAATACAATTAATACCTACAAGAAAACGGATAAAACTATGGATGAAAAGATAAATTCACCAAAGAACTTACAGAAAAGCACCAAACGGAACTGCAGAATCCAAGAATATGTTACCTAAAATTAAGAGCTCATTAGGTAGGTTTAATAGCAAATTAGACACAGCAGAAAAAATAAGCTGGAAGGTAAGTGTGGCGTCACCTCGCTGTGCTGGTTATTCACCGACTGTCTCTCATCTCCCAAATCTACTCTTCTTTGTCCTCTTTATAAAACTGGAACTGGGCCCTGTAAACATGCTTCCTCTGTCAGCTGGTGCAATGTTCAGCTCATCAATAAAAAGTGATGGAGGGCCGGTGTAAGGCCTGACAGAAAGAGGAGCTTCTTATCCTGGCTCTAGTGTACTTTTCAGAGCTGTACCTACGGTGCAGCTGCCAGAGGCACACGGGAGACCCAGTAGTGCTCACCCTCCCGTCCATTTAACTGGCACCCAGCCCATTTCTACTCGCCAGCCCTGGCCTACCAGCACCCAGTAGGCTGCATACCAGTTCTGGCCTGCAGCACTCAAGTGAAGGTCTCCATCACCCAGGGGGCTGCAGCCACACCCTCTCCAATAAGGAGGTCAGAGTCTCAGCCTCGGGGGGTTGCGGGGAGACATGAGAAAAGGGTCTTCCCAGTTTGTTGCTGTTGGGGTATTCCTCCTCCACCCTCCTCAAATTACTCACATGGTTTCTGTCTCCTGACTGAACAGTGACTGATAAAATGGTCACGTTTCATTTTAAGTGTACCTAGTTTGTACTTTCAAGATGCTCTGTTTTTCTACAACTGTATTTTTAAAGACTTATTTATAACACATGCCTTCAAAATGATATGTGTGTATGCATGTGTATATATTAACAGTCCTCTCCTTAATCCTCTATACCACGTGAGCCATCGCGTCCACCCTTCAGTGTATACTCATCAGAAATGGCCACATATGTTCACTGAGACATGTAGAATATTCATAATAACATTATTCACAACAGCAAAAAAAAATGGAAATAATCCACACGCTGCTCAACACCAGAATGGATAAATGAACTGTGAGGTGCTCACACCATGCAACACTAAGCCATGAGCACACAACTACCACCACACGGGTGAAGCTCCCAACGGAATGCTGAGCGGAAGAAGTCAGACACACAAATACATGCTCTTTGATTCCATTTGTAGAAAGATCTGGAAGAGGCAAAACTAGTAATGGTGATAAAAGTCAGCATAGTGTTTACTCTTGGGCAAGGTGGTCCCAGTGATGGGGGAGGGCATGAGTGGGGCTTCCGGAGGCTGGATATGTTCTGTTTCTGCATCTGGGTGCTGCTTGCATGACGTGTTTACTTTCTATGTTTACATAGCCATCCCATGTAACCATCCTATGATTTGTACATTCTTCTGTAGGTATATTACTCTTCAAAATTATATAAAATGTGTATTATTTATAAACAACCAAATAACATGTTTTTAAGCCCCTGACACTTACTAACCTTGGCTGTGATAAAGTGTTCCTCCCACATGCGCCCCAGCACCCTGGGCGCGCTCCTCTCTTCCTGCTCATCTCACCCAAGACTGCGATTCTGTTCACTTCTTCGTCCTGAGCATTATGTCCAGCTTGAGGGCAAAAGATGAGTCTCTTACAAGCCTCAAATGAGGCATTAAATAGGTATTTGAAAAATGCAGAGCATTCTCTTGTATAATATGCTAATGGCTACGGCAATGAAAGTGTCCAGGAGCAGGAGCGCCACACACCTGGATGGCATCTTTCAACTGTGGGCCATGCAGTCTATCTCAGCTTACTGCTTTCTTCACATATATTTCAATTATCTTTTATGTACACAGGCTATGGACACTATTTTGCATGGAGACATTCAAAAGATGTCTTTCTTTAGGTAGCACAGAGAAGAGCAAGGGAGGAGGAGCGACAAGGTGTTAGTACCATACTCTTTAAACTACACTCATATTCCGCGAGCAGAAGTGAGCCAGTGAAGGAATTACACAACCAGTGGGTAGTACCTGCAGTAGCACTGGGTTCCCTACCCTGAAAATGCTTGTCCCAAACACAAAATCGTCATCACCTTCTTCAAACTAGGAAGTCAGATATCAGGGGTTTACAACCGTGCCTATAATTGCAACATGTTCTTCTCATTTAAACACATGATCCACCCTTCCTCCTTTATGCAATTCTATTTTAAATTGAAGTGAATTATCACTATTACTTCGGGGGAAAAGAATTTCACAATACCCTCTGAGGCAGCTGAACACACCACAGGGTGTTGCAAAAGCAAGGCTGAAAAAAATCACTGCTTCAGAGTTTCTGTTAATTGATTTTCATCCCCCAAATTTCTCAAAAATTGAATCTCTTTATTCCAGTTTAAATTTTTCATTTAAAACATTTTCTAGTCTTGGAAACCAAGTCCCTCAAGTGATTCAGAACCTTAAAGGCAAACTGTTCATCTAACAGATACACATGGTGCATCTCTACGTACCAGGTACTCTTCTATACATTAGGATACAGCAGTGCACAAAACAAATTCCATTGTCTCAAGAAGCTTCCAGTCCAGTGAATAAACAAAGGTGATCGTGTATCCCAGTTTGCCTGGGACTGTCCCATCTTAGCAGTGAACATACTAAATCCCAGAAAATCCCTCACTCCTGCACAAACAAGGGTAGTTGGTCACCTTAGCAAAAACAGATACCTAATAAATAAGCAGCCCAAAATTTATCAAATGGTGATAAAGTGCAATGAAGAAAATAAAGCAGGATAATGATGAGAAAGTAATGGGAGAGCATTGCTGCTATTTCGTATAGGGACGTCAGGACAGGCCTCTCTGATATAATGACATTCGAAGATAGGAGGAGAGCAAGCCATTCAGATAACTGGGAGAAGAAAGTTCCAGGCAGAAGGGAATGAAAATGCAAAATAGCAAATAAAAAGATTCTAAGGAGGTCCTTAGACTTTTTTGAGGAATACCAAGGAGGCCTGTGTGTCTAGAAAAGAGTGAGCAAGGAACAGAATGAAAGGAGAAGCAATTATAGAAGCTAGAGCAGACCTTTCACTTACAGTTCAGCATAAGTTCCAACTTCTTTCTGATGATTTTAATCCTGCAGTTCCAACCCATAATAACTTTCCCTTTTTCATTTTAATAGAGCCTCCATCCTAACTTATTGATTGTCCTCTCTTCTCATATGATATAATGTATGTGAAAACACAATGTAATTATCTCGCAGCACTTCTTGGTATCAAGTATTCCAACACTGAATTATATACCACCTATGGCCATTTGCTTTCATGTATCTACGTCTCCCTAAAATTTAGGCCTCCTTGAGGTCAAGTTCCATAGAATGCAGCGTTGGACACACAGTATGTAATCAATAAATACCCGCGGATGGGATTTTCCTCGATTTGTCTTTTGTTGATTTTTATGCTTTTTCATTAGTAAAGAATAAGTCAGCTTCTTAGTCACAATATAATGAAACAGTATGGCAAACACACAAGACAAAATAGAGTAAAAGCAAAGCCACTGACACATTAACTTATGTGGCAGGGACAGCTCTTTAACCAGCAGATGCTTAAGACTTGAGGCTCAGAGCAAAGGCGCAAACAACAAAAAGCTCTACAAATAACCACTCCAATCAAGAATCAACTCTTCGTAAGTGTCCTTGAAAAATATAAGCACAGATTAACTGGATGACTATGTTCTTGATGTATAAAAACTTCCCACCACCAGCCCCAAACCAAATTAACTGCTCCCTCTGCCACGTACTATGTTGTATTCACAGGATTTTCTCACATTGTCTATTAAATAAAGTAGTGTGTCTTCCCTGCTAACCAGCAAACACATCTAGAGCAGAGTTCAGGCTTTTTTTTTTCTGAAGCATTTTTTTTGTTGAAATAGCGATTTACAAATTGTGTTAATTTCTGCTGTACAGCAAAGTGACTCAGTTACACATATACATTCTTTTTAATATTCTTTTCCCTTATGATTTATCACAGGATATTAAATACAGTTCCCATTATACATCAGGACATTGTTGTTTATTCATCCTGTATATAACAGTTTGCATCTACTAATCCCAAACTCCTAATCCTTCCCTTCCCCCCACTCTCCCCTTGGCAACCAAAAGTCTGTTCTCTATGTATGTGAGTCTGTTTCTGTTCCGTAGATATGTTCATTTGTGTCATATTTTAGATTCCACATATAAGTGATATCATATGGTATTTGTCTTTCTCTTTCTGACTTGCTTCACTTAGTATGATAATCCCTAGGTCCATCCAAGTTGCTGCAAATGGTATTATTTCATTCTTTTTAATGGCTAAGTTATATATATATGCGTGTGTATATATATAATATATATATATATATATATATATATATATATATCTCACATCCTCTTTATCCATTCATCTGTTGAATGATATTTAGGTTGTTTCCACGTCTTGATTGTAAATAGTGCTGCTATGAATATACATGTGCACGTATCTTTTCAAATTACAGTTTTGTCTAGATATACGCCCAGGAGTGGGATTGCTGGACCATATGACAGAGTTCAGGCTTTATCGCCATACTTAGGCCTTAGGTCATAACTTTCCATTAATATTGCCTTACATGGTTTGGTGAATAAATTATTACCATATATAATGTAGAGCAATGGAGCAAATTTTTAAGAAATCTACTACAATTTATGAATGTTGATCTTAAATGAAGCTCCCAGAAATACTATAAGCTAATTGCAATACTGCTTCCATTTCTATCTTAGGAAACACTTTAAGTTCAGTTTCAGAGATAAATGGAAAAGCAATGTCGGTATTTTATAATCACATCTCAATACCAAAATATGTAATCACTCAGCTTCTGCAACAAACTGATTTACCTCAAAAAAGTAGAAAAAGATAAAGAACATAAGTCTGTAAAGAGATTTTTGCTCAACAGAAAGAAAAACTATGTTAAAAGTTAGAGCATTAAGGTTGCAGGATACAAGATCTATATACAAAAATCAATTATTTCTATAATATATAGCATCAATGTGAAACTGAAAATGAAGTTAAAAACAAGTCTACTTACAAAAAGAATAAAGGCCTTAGGAATAAATTTAACAAAATAAGTGTAAAACCTGCACTCTGAAAATTACAAAACATTATTGAAAGATATTAAAGACAGACTTAAAAATGGAAAGGCATTTCATGTTCCTGAATTAGAGGAGTTAATATTGTTAAAATGGCAATAATCTCCAGCTGGATACACAGATTAAACGCAAACTCTACCAAAATCCCAGCTGGATTCCTTGCAGAAACTGACAACCTGATCCTAAAATTAATATAGAAATGAGAGCGACCCAATAGTCAAAGCAATCTTGGAAAAGAAGAACAAAGTTTGAAAACTCATACTTCTCAATTTCAAAACTTATTACAAAGTCACAGCAAGCAAGACAGTGTGGTACTGGTATAAGGTTAAAATATGGATCAACATAATAGAATTGAGAGTTCAGAAATAAACCCCCACATTTATAGTCAACTGAGTTTAAGAATGCCAAAATAATTCAACAAGCAAAAAACAGTCTTTCCAATAAACTGTTGGAGCATCTGGATCTCCATTTGTAAAACAATAAAGTAAGGCCCTTACCTCATAATAAGAGCAAAAATTATTAAACTATTCAAGGAAAAAATAAGAGTAAGCTTTCATAAACTTGAACTAGGCAATGGTTTCTTAGGTCTGAAACCAGAAGCATAAACAACAAAAAAATAGACAAGTTGGACTTCATATTTTGTCCTTTGAGCAATACTATCTAGAAAGGGAAAAGATAATCCAGAGAATGGGAGAAAATTTTGTAAGTCACATATCTTGGTAATGGAATTGCACCCAGAATATATAAAGAATTCTTACACTTCAACAATAAAAAGACAAACAATCCAATTTAAAAATGGTCAAAGAAGGGGACTTCCCTGGTGGCACAGTGGTTAAGAATCTGCCTGCCAATGCACGGGACATGGGGTTGATCCCTGGTCTGGGAAGATCCCACATGTCATGGAGCAACTAAGCCCGTGTGCCACAACTACTGAACCCGTGTGCTGCAACTACTGAAGCCCGTGCGCCTAGAACCGGTGCTCTGCCACAAGAGAAGCTACCGCACTGAGAAGCCCACACACCGCAACAAAGAGCAGCCGCAACTAGAGAAAGCCCACACACAGCAACAAAGACCCAACACAGCCAAAAAATAAATAAAATTTTTAAAAATACAGATTAAAAATGGGCAAAGGATTTGAATAGACATTTCTCCAAAGAAGGTATATAAATGGCCAATTAACACACAAAAAGGTGAAAAACAGGGAAATGCAAACCAAAACCCACAAAGAGATAACCACTTTATACCCACTAGGTTGAATATAACATAAAGATATATAACAGCAAGTGTTGGTGAGAATGTGAAGAAACTGGAACACTTATACCCCACTGATAGGGATGTAAAATGGTACAGACCCTTTGGAAAATAGTCTGGGAGTTCCTCCAAAAAGTTAAACATAGTGTTACCATTTGACCCTGTAATTTCACTCCTACATATCCAAAAGAAATAAAAATGTCCACATAACAGCAGTATTTACAACAGCCAAAATGTGGAAACAACCCAAATGTCCATCTACTGACAATGTATAAATAAAATGTGGTAAATGTATAAAATGGAATATTACTTGGCAATAAAAAATGAAGTAGTGATACAAGTTATATTGAAAACAGTATGCTAAGTGAGAGAAGTCAGTCACAAAGTACCGTATATTGTATGACTCCATTTACATGAAATATCCACAGTAGGCAAATCCATAGACAGAATGTAGATGAGTTACTGCCCAGAGAGAACATGCGTGGGGGTGGGGGACAGGGACGTGACTGCTAATGGGTTTGGGGTTTCTTTTTGGGGTGATGACAATGTTCTAAATTTGACGGTGGTGACAGTAACACAACTCGGAATATACTAAAAACCACTGAATTATACACTTTAAATGGGTAAATTGTATGGCATATAAATTGTGTCTCAATAAAGCAGGTATTTTTAAAAAATCAGAGCTGTCCCCAAAACAGAAGATGATACCTCACTGGAAATAATGTAAGCAAATCGTCTTCTATTGGAGACATTACTGTAAAAGATGGATTCAACTAGTGGTTCCCAATAGCAGTTCACAGGCTAACATATAAAAATCACCCAGGGAATTTAACGACTCTGCGGCTCCCTAAAGCATCTAATTCAGTATGTCCAGTGAGGTCCAAAAATTTGTATTTTTAACAGACTTCCTAAATTATTCTAATGTACAGCCAGAAGTGGAAACAACTGTATCACTAAGATCCTAACTCAATAATTTGATGATTCGCTGGTATCTATGAGATACCTAGCTCTAGATCTGGTATCTATCTAGTATTTTCCATTCATCTGAGAATCTCAAAGTCCTTAATGGGATTCACCTTCCTAAATGAAGAGTCTGAGTTTAGAAAGAAGTGGCTTCATCAGTTGGATTAGAGTGCCTCATATACTTTCATTAACCTTCTGTGTATCCTATAAGCTACTTCAAATAATTTTTTGGAAAGAGACAGGGCACCCTCCAGAGCTGTGCAGACCTCACCCAGTTAGCGGAGGGTGTATCCTGCTTACTTATCTAGGCTTGCTCAGCTCACTGGTCCATGAAGAAGCACTGGGTAGCCGGCCTGAGGCCTTAGATTAACTATAGCTAAAGAGAGGTTCCCCTAGATTTGTAACCTTTCTTCTAGATATAGTGCTTTGATTTTTTTGGCTGTTCTTTTTCAGCTAATTTCTCAAAAACATTTATGATAACTTTACCCAAAACTAAATATCAGAAGATTGAAGTTATAATATCAACTCCAACACAACAATTTAATCTAGGTCAATTTCCTGAAAACTAAAACAGAAAAGTGGAAAAAGATAAAACTTTAGGTCCTTTCTAGCTTTTAAAGTCTATACTCTCAACAAAACAAATAAATAAGTAAATAAATAAACAGATAGAAAGATAAAGTCTATACTCTCACAGTCCTTGCCAATATTGAAGATGTACCTTGCAAGTTTTAAAGGCAATTCCAAAAAAAAGAAATTGCAAACATATATTTCTTATCCTTTCCATCATAGTGTTCCATCTTGCATCATCCTAAGCTCAAAGCCCCTTCCCCCCCGCCCCAGATTTTATAACAATCCTCAATTCTCTTCCTCAATCTCTTCTTAATCCATTATATTAATTACACTGCTGTTAGATAATTCTCCAAGTATCATTTCCTTCAATGGCTCTTAACCCAGCATTCAATGCATTCCACAATCTTATTCCAATTTATCTTTCTAACCTTTTCTAGACCTTCCTTATATTAAATTCACTCTTCAGCAAATCTGTCAAGTACCTTCTTCTACAATATATTATACATATCATTTGTTCATGTCATTCTCCCTACCTGAAATACTCTCTACCATACTCCCCACTTTCGTTCCACTCTTCAAGTATGAATACATGTCTCACCTATGTGACAAAGCCTTTTCTGACAAGCTTTTTGAAACTTCTGGAGCACTTAGCCTGTACTATATCTTTGGCACTTAGAATATGGAATCTTCCACTGGGCAGATTTAATACAGAGGAGATCAGTAGGGGTACTTCTGCCTTATTTTCTCCAGGAAAGGCCTTCAACTTCAATATGGGGTGAATTTGTAACACAAAGCAGCTAAAGGGATCATACTTAAACTACAATTTTTTAAAAAATCAACTAAACTCACAGTTTATGTGTAATTATTAGAAATTTTGCAACAAACCCATCCTACTCTTGCCAACTGTATTTTTACGGCTGTGTTCCAAATTTTAAGATAACTCTTTAGGTTTGGGTGAATACTTCCTATTTAATACTTCCCTTTTTAAAAACGGAGGGGGCACAAGATTTCAAAGCAAGTCCTCAAACTTTTAATTACAAAACTTCAATGAGACAAAGAAAATTTCCAAAACACAAAACTAAGAACATGGTTTCTGAACAATAATAGAACTTCTTACGGTACAGGCATCACAGTAAAATCTAACTTGAGAAAGAGAGGGACATTTTATCTGGTCAGATCTTTTAAACAAAATGGCACATGTTTTTCTCCACCAGCCATGAAAAACACACTTTTTATACAAACTGCATGTGCTCTGACAAGTTCTACCACCCCTCTCTCTGCTTTAAATCCAGAAACATTTTACTTCAACTGCAAAGTTTTTGGTCTTGCTTAATTAAGCATACTTAATCTGGTCTTTACCCTTCTGATAATAATACTGAGATAATGCAGATACAAGTCAAATTTGCCACTTTCACTTCTATACAAAAAAAGGCCTCTTGAAGAGCCAAGAAACACTCCCCTAACAAGCCCTGTGATGAAGTGTTAGTAAACATTAGAAAACTGATTGCAGGCCTGAAATATTAAAACAAAGAAAATGTTTTCAACATGTCTCCTTCAGCTGAAGTAAACATATTTTAACTAACATGCTAGAGACTTTCATTAACTCAAAAGAGTCTAAAAGTAAAACTGCAAGGAAAAAAATCTCTTATTTAAACTATTTTGGCACAGAATGAGTTATACTTACGTCGTAGGACAGAGAAAAAAAAGGGGTGCAAAAAATCCATATGTTCAGCAAATGTATCTGTTAAAGAACTGTCAAAAGCTAACTTTATTTTCCTTTCAACAAATAAAGATCATCCAGGCCTGCCTGCAGTACTCACATGCAGAGCCGAGGGGTCTGGCAGGAACTCAGCATCTTCTCCAAAGATAAAGTCCGGAGGCAGCTCTGGGTATTGGGCGTTGAAAATGATATCCCCTGAAATAAAAGAAAATGTCAGGCCCTTCTTATTTCCTTGCAAATGTATGAATCATCTGAGAACTGCATCAGAAAAACTTCTAAAAGAAGTTTATATTAGTTGAACAATAATACTGAAAAGCACTTCCATTCAGAAACAGAAGAACAGATATCTTCTTTTAAATTAACATCTACAAAGTGCAGTCAAAGAGTGTTACCTTCTAATACACTATAAATATAAATACCCATGTTGAAAGGTAAAAGCAACCACATCCAAAGTACATGCAGATTTTAACAGGAAACATTACTGTCCAATCACCGCCTGCTAATTAATAAGCCTTTATCAAGGACCGATTCTCTAAAGATAAAGTCCTTGCCTTGAAGAAATTAAACATACAAACCTTTGGTATAATGGAAGGAACGCTTGGCTTGGAATCCAAAAAGTCAGGTTTATATCCACAAGATCTCCTAATTATATAGTAGTTCAAGTCATCTTGGGCAAGTTTTAACTCCTTTAGTGTTCAGTTTCCTCATCAGTAGAAAGGGGATATAATAGTACTGATATCACAGATTTGTTGTGATGGTAAAAAGAGAGAGCATGCCTAGCTAGGTGTCTGGCATATCGTAAGCACTCAACAAGTCACAGAGGAGTACTACTGTCGTTATTACTAGTATTATACTGAAGCATAAGACAAATTACAAAAGCTCTGCAGCAAATTTGTGCTGTAAGTTCTATTCTCTGTTCCTCTCCTTTCTTCTTCTTTAGCTTCCTTTTTTTTCCCCTCTGTTCACCCCAAGAATCAGTTCTTATCAAGCAGATTAGTATATCCATAATTTAACACCAATAAGTAGATTAGTATATCCATAATTTAACACACACGTTGGCTTCTAGTATATAAGAGTGTGTATACTTGTATACGTGCACACAGCCTCCGTACCCATGCACACACAGTGTTATATCAGTCCAATCATTTTTACTGTTCAAACAACAGTATCTTCATAGTGACGTCTAATTTAAACATTCAGACTTCAGTTTTCACTTGAGCCTTTCTATCCCTGTGTACCATGTATTTCAACTTGAAATTCAGCAAGTCTAAAAACATGCTCATGGCTATCCCCTTTCTCACTCTTCTCTTCCCCTGAATGACTTCCCTGTTTCTAGGGATGGCACTGCGATTCCTTAATCACCCATGCTGAAACTTAAATGTCATCTTTGACTTCACCCACACGCTTTATACTCTTAGAAAACAAGGCATCTCAATTTTTCCTCCAAAATGTTTCTCATATGGATATTTCCTACTGCTAACAGCTCAACCCAGGCCCAGATGATTTAGTCCATACATTTATGCACCCAAAGAACAAATATTTGAACTCTCCCCTAGGCACTATGCTGGACATGACAGATCAAACAAAGAACTGTGTTCTTAAAGACTCAACAGACTAGAAGAATTATTACCATACCCTCTGAAATGGTCTCCCAATACCTCCAGCCCGTAAAACATACTATAAGGTAAATCTTCTTAAAGTACTGCTTTGCCCAAAAATGTCCTAGCTCAAAATTTTCAATGGTTCTCTAATGCCAAATGGAGAAAGAGAAAACTTTTCAAACTGGCATTTAAGGCCTCCAAAACACTATGTTCCTTATTTATCCATCCTTCTATCTATCTACAAGCCAATACTAATTTTCTGTTCCGATCAACATGAGCCTCTCACTGACCTCCAAACTATGACACCTAATTGAAATGCTCTTCCCCCTTGCTCAGTTCTTATTCATCCTGTACAAGCCGTCTTAATCATCTTCTCTTGCATGCAGTGTTCCCTACTAAATTCAGTACACACTGATCGTTGTTACTTCTGAAATTCAACAATACTGATTGGTTATGCCATTCAGTGAATATTTAACTGTAGTCTTATACTGGTTTCATGGTTCCATTAATTATAAAAATAATAAGCACACAGTACATGTGAGGCACTATGATACACACCATGTCAATACAAAGATGGTTATCCTCAAGGAACTTACATTTAGTGAGGGGGACAGAACATATACACTGAAGCACAAATACACAGCAGTACAAAGTAAGTACATATACTTGATCTTCCTAAATATCCTGTAAGCATTCAGAGAATAACATGCTCTTATATTTATTTCATGTCTCAGACAGGGCAGAGTACAATACATACAGAATATATTCAAGAAATGCTCAACATATGAAAGAAATTCTATTCTCTGAATTGGATATCTAAGTCCTGACAAAATCTATAGTAAAGAATAGAGGAGAGTTACTTCCACCACTTTCCACAGGGAATAACTCTGAACAGGAAAATACAGCCTTCAGAAGTTGGGTGTGGAATTAAATTATCAAAAGTAGTACAATCACTACCTCTCCTTCACCCTACCACTGTAATTATCTCTGATTTTTAACTATATCTATTACAAATTACAAACCTCCTTCAAATGTGCTAACTACATATAAAGCATTAACCCAAGCCAAGACTAAGAGGCAAAGACAATATGAATGTCCTGATTACTCATTCTTACTCAACTATACCCATAAGTTAACAGAACAGAGGCATTCAAGTTTTGGAAAAAGCCAAGCTAGAATCTACTCTGCCTTGATGTTCAAAAAATAAATAGCATGCTAAATTCCAATAGAAGAAATTTTATTATTTTTGTTACTACAGGAGGAAACAAAGCTGGATTTTCAAGTTCTCAAAGGAGCTTTGTCAGTAATACATATTTCCAAATCACTAAATATTAGAAATCTGATCCAAGCATATCTACTCTTGCCAATTCTATTCAACATCATACTGGAGGTTCTAGCCAGGGCAATTAGGCAAGAAAAAGAAATGAATGGCATCTAAATTGGAAAGAAAAAGTAAACATCTCTATCTACAGATGGCATGATCTTGCATATAGAAAACCCTAAGGAATTCATACACACACACACACACACACACACACACACACTATAAAAAGTAATAAACAAGTTTCACAAGGTTGCAAGATACATGATAGATGTATAAAATCAATTGTTTTTCTGTACACTACCAACAAACAATCCAAATGTGAAGTTAAGAATATAACTCCATTTACAACAATACCAAAAAGAATGAAATACTTAGGAATAAACTTAACGAAAGAAGTGTTAAGACTCATACTCTGAAAACTACAAAACGTTGAAAGACTTAGAAGAAGGCCTACATATATGAGAGATGAACATCTCATGTTCATAGATCAGAAGATTTCATGTTGTTAAGATGGCCAGAAGACTTAATATTGTTAAGATGGCAATACTACCTAAATTAATCTACAGATTTCATGCAAGCCTGCTGGCTTTTATGGTTTTGTTTTGTTTTTTTCTTTTTTCAGGAATTGACAAACCAATTCTAAAAATCATATGGAAATGCAAGGGATCCAGCATGGCCAAAAAGTAATCCTGAAAAAGAGCAAAGTGGAAGACTCACACTTCCCCATTTCAAAACTTATTACAAAGCCACAGCAATCAAGACAATGTGGTAACGACATAAGGACAGACATACAGATCAATGGAACAGGATTCAGAGTCTGGAAATAAATTTTCATATTTATAGTCAACTGTTTTTTGGCAAGGGTGCCAAGACAATTCAGTGGGGCAAAAAGAGTTTTTCACCATTTGACACCCATAAGAATGACTACTAAAGAAAAAAAAAAAAGAGAGAGAGAAAGAGAGAGAATATAACAAGTGTTGGCAAGGCTGTGGCGAAACTAGGACCCCTATGCACCATTGGTGGGGATGTAAAATGATGCAGCTGCTATGGAAAAGAATATGGCCTCAAATATTTAAAAATAGAATTACCATATGATCCAGCAATTCCACTATGAGTATTTACTCAAAAGAAGTGAAATCACTGAAATCACTGTTAGTGTCTCAAGCAAATATTTTTACACTCAAGTTCACAGCAGCATGATTCACAACAGACTGACGGAAACAATCCAAGTGTCCATCAACAGATGAAGGGATAAACAAAATGCTGTGTACAAATACAATGGAATATTACTCAGCTTTTAAAAAGGACATTCTGACACATGGTATAATATGGATGAACACTGAGGATGTTATGGTAAGTGAAATAAGCCAGTCATCAAAAAACCAAATACTGTACAAGCTCACTCATGAGGTACCCAAAGTAGGCAAATTCACAGAGGCAGAAAGGAGAATGGTGGTTGGCAGGAGCTGGGGAAAGGGGAGAATGGGCAGCTGTTTAATGGGTATAAAGTTTCAGTTTTGTAAGACGAAAAGAGTTATGGAGATTGCACAACAATGTGAATGTACTTAACTGCTGAAATGTTTACATTCTATATATTTTACATAATTTTTTAAAAATTTAAATAAAAGAGTCTGCTATAGTCTCCCTTTCAAATCCATATGTTGAAACCTAATACCCAGTATGATGGTATTTGTAGGTGGGCCTTCATGGGTGATTAAGTCATAAGGGGAGAGCCCTCAGGAATGGGATTAGCGCCCTTATAAAAAAGACCCAAGAGAACTCTCTTCCCCCTTCTGCCGTGTGAGGTTACAATGAAAAGACAGACTGTCTACGAACCAGGAAGAAGACCCTCACCACTGATTCTGCCAGCACCTTCATCTCAGGCTTCCCAGCCTCCAGAACTGTGAAAAATAAACATTCGTTGTTTAAGTCACCCAATATATGGTAAGCAGCCTGAACAGACCAAGACAGAGTCTTTTCAACAAATGGTGCTGGGACAATTGGATAGCCACATGCAAAAGAATGAATTTGAGTCTCAACTCATACTATACACAAAAATTAACTCAAATGGATTAAAGACCTAAGCGTGAGAGCAAAAACTATAAAAATCTTCAAAGAAAACATAAGAGTTAAGTCTTCTTAACTAGGCAATGTTTTCTTAAATCATAAACCAAAAGCACAAGCAACAAAAGTAGGTAAACTGGACTTCATAAAAATTTAAAACTTTTTTCCTTCAAAGGACAATATCTAGAAAGTGAAAAGACAACCCACAGAATGGGAGAAAATATAGAAGTTGGCAAATCACACATCTGATAAAGGACTTGTACCCAGAATATAAAGAACTCTTCTACTTCAATAATAAAAAGGCAAATAACCCAATTTAAAAATGAGTAAAGGGTTTGAATAGACATTTCTCCAAAGAAGGTACAAAAATGGTCGAAAAGCATATGAAAAGATGCTCAACATTATTAGTCACTAAGGAAACGAAAATCAAAACCACAACGAGATACCACTTCAGACCCACTATGATGGCTACAATCAAAATGACAAATAATGACAAGTGTTGGTGAGGCTGTGGAGAAATCGGAACCCTTATATACTACTGGTGAGATATAAAATGGTGCCACCACTTTGGAAAATAGTTTGGCAATTCCTCAAAATGCTAAACAGAGTTATGTCATGACAAACATACTGTTATGTCATGCGCCACCAAGGTATATACTCCTAGGTACATACCCAAGAAAAATGAAAACACGTCCACACAAAAACTTGCACATGAATGTTTGTAGCAGCATTATTCACAATAGCCAAAAAGTAGAAACAACCCAATGTTCATTAACTGATAAATGGATAAATAAAATGTGGTATATACACATAATAGAATATTATCCAACTATGAAAAAAAGGAATAAGCACTGATACATACTACAATGTAGGTAAACCTTGAAAACTTTATGCTGAGTGAAAACAGGCGGACACAAAAGGCCATATATTGTATGATTATTGTATAATTCCGCTTCTATGAAATGTCCAGAATATGTAAATCCGTGGAGACAGAAAGTAGATTAATGGCTGCCAGGCGCCTGGAAAGGGTGGAATGGGGAGTTACTGCTAACGAGTATAAAGTTTCTTTTTGTGGAGATGAAAATGTTCTGGAATTCGTGTTGATGGTTGCATAACTTCATGAATGTATTAAAAATCACTGAATTGTATATACTTCAAAGGGTGAACTGCATGGTATGTGAATTATATCTCAATAAAGCCATTGTTTTTTTAATCTGATACAAAAATTCATCCCACTGTAATCCAAACTTAAATACATATAAATTAGAAAGTGTTTACTCAATGGTTATGAGTAAATTATTTTTTATAAATAAAATCATCTTGAAAATGCAATCAGAGAGTTCTCCATTTAAAGAAACTCTGTAATGAGTCCTTTTTAAAGGCAAAGAATGTTTTTATAAGATGAACACTTACAGGGACTTCCCTGGTGGCACACTGGTTAAGAATCCTCCTGCCAATGCAGGGGACAGGGGTTCGAGCCCTGGTCCGGGAAGATCCCACATGCCATGGAGCAACTAAGCCTGTGCACCACAACTACTAAGCTTGTGCTCTGGAGCCCTCGAGCCACACCTACTGAGTCCATGTGCCTCAACTACTGAAGCCCGTGTGCCTAGAGCCTGTGCTCCGCAACAAGAGAAGCCACTGTAGTGTGAAGCCTGCGCACAGCAATGAAGAGTAGCCTTTGCTGTCTGCAAGTAGAAAAAGCCCATGTGTGGCAACGAAGACCCAATGCAGCCAAAAAATAAATAAGTAAATAAAATAAAGTATCAAAACTTAAAAAAAAAAAGATATATAAGATGAACACTTACAAAAATCTTTATTTTTCAGGAAGTTCCCTAAGTGGGCCCTTTTAAAGGAGAGTACTGGGGAGTGTTAATTTTTTTTTAATTTTAATTGATTTAAAAAAATTTTTAAAGCTGCCAAAATTATTTAAACGTACAATAAATTTTTTAAAGGAAACAACATATACCAATTATTACACCAGCAACTGAAAGAATCCTCTTGGAGAGAAAGAAAGAGAGAGATAACCATATTACACATAGTAAAAATATTACACAAGTAATTTTCAAAACAAAGAGACAAATTTAAATATCCTTTAGAATCTCATACTCTTACATTTCAGAATTCCTCAAACTCTTACCTTCAGCCTCAAAGAACTCCTAAAACACTTCACCTTAATATTCTATAGCCTCTTTGGAATAAAATGTGGCATTGTTTTCTTGCTGGGAGCACAGTCAGTAAATCAGTCAAGAACATTTATTAAAAACCCACCATGCACAGATGCACATATTGGACACCTGGGGAGTTATATAGGAAGTCGAAAACATAGTCCCTGACCTCGAGGCAGAAACGGTGGAGAAAGGACCAACACAAATCATGGAGAAGCGCAATAACATCGCATTTCCTTTATTTCACCCTGGAGAAGATGATATGAACACAGAGTACAGATCACTTGGCTACTGCTTACTCCAACTTTTCATTAAAAGGAAGAGCAGGCAAGAGAACAAAGAAATAAAAATAGGATCAGAGGTGATATAAGGTGAGGCTAAAAAGAAAGTAAAGAAACAAAACACCCAGAATGGCTAGAAGTATAACAAACACCCAACAACAAAATGGCAGTTTCAAGTCTTCTTTTTCATGACTCCCTGAAAATTGACAGACTACTACTGTAGGATCAATGGCGCAGAAAACTTTCTCTTTGAAAATACACATCTACAGTTCTTCACAGAAATCACAATTGGTGCAAGAAAGTTTTTATTTTCATGTTTGTGCCTTGGCAGCTGACACTCTTTAGAACATGTCAGCACCATCTCAGGAAGGTCCAAACACCAGAGCTGCAGAGTGGACCACATGTCCTGCTCCCCAGTTAAAAAAGGAACACAGCTTGTCCACAAGCTCCTTTCCTCATTCTTACCAATGAACAGTATCGTGCTATTCTGTCTATCTTAAAGCTTAAATAACTGCCAGGAAAACACAGTTTCAAAGAAACAATTCGAATGGTGAATAACTGGTATTCTGCCAATGACAGAAGAATTATTCCTATCAGTGGCTACATTCGATGATTATTTACTGAAACTCCCAACTATGGGCAGGAAGGGGCAGATGAGTGTCTTATGGAAATGCCAGGCTGAAGGAGATTTTCAAGGGAAAGGCAGGTTTAAGCAACACTTTTACAAAAGATTTTGGAGAGGTAACTTATTTCCAAGAGTTAGTTCTAACTCTTGAGAATGTTTCCTTACACTGAAATTTAATCTATCTTTCTTCGAAAATTTCATCGCTCTTTCTCTGAAAATTTCATCTACTGGTTCTTAGGAATTTATGGAACAAGTGTAGTTTCACTTTAATATCACAGCCCTTCAATTATCTGCAGACAGTTCTTGTGACCTCTCTTTCAACCCCACCATGAGTCACCTCTTGACCAGGCTAAATATCCCAGTTTCTTTCACTATTCCTCTTATGACTTGGTCTCCATTTCCTTTATCACCATCTCCTCTCTCTTCTCTGCACGTGTACCAGTCTGTCTACAGTATTCTTAGAGGGTAATACCCAGAACCAAACACAAGATTCCAGATGTGCTCTCAGAATCAAGTAAAAAAAATCCATGCCTTCATTTTAGATACTAAACTTCTATTGATAAATACCACTGCAAACTGAAATAGCTTTTTCGGCAGCCATATCGATGTGAGCTCATATTACGCTTCCTATCAACTAAAAGCCCCCAAATTTTACATATGCACTAATGTTAAGCCATATATCCCTCACTCTTAATTTGGACAACTGGATTTTGGAAGCCATTTCAGGATTTTAAATTTACCCCTATTACATTTCAATCTTAGATTTACCTCTCTATTTACAACCCATCATATCCTTAGGTTCTACTCCAATTTGGGGCTGGCACCCCCAGTTTCAAATTATACACAGACTGGCTAACCATGCTTCTGGAAAACTCCTTCTCTGGCAGCCACAGTTCAATTATCAGTATCTCTTGGGTGCAATCATTCAAGCAATAATATTTACCCTAAAATACTATGAACCTGAACATTCATCACAAGGATATCATAAAGAAACTTATCAAGTGCCTCAAAGATACACTGTGTTTTCCCCACAAATTCAGAGATACCTCCAATGAGTCCATCATACAGCACATTTCTTATCTTAAGAGGTAAAATTTATTTTCCTATATTAAGAAAAAGAGACTATAAAGAATTATATCTGAGTTGTTATAATTTGCATGAAACAGGCCCTCAAAAAAATATCTGTAGAGGACAGGATGAAAGTGGAGGCAGATTAAATCGAGATCATTTAAATTTCCCTCCTTTCCTTGTAAGACTTCCTTCTACCAGATTACCTGTCTCTAGACCGAGACCACAACTACTCCTTCTTTGCATTTCCAGTATGTAAACTGTGCTATGCAACAGAAATATAACACAAGTGATATACATAGTTTTAAAGTTATTAGTAGCCACATGAAAAGAGTAAAAAGAAAGGATGAAATCAAATTTTTAACTATTTTTTAAAATTTTATTATATACAGTAAAATTTACCTTTTTGTGTACAATTAAATAAGTTTCATCATACATGTAGATTCACATGCAGAGATTTGTATACACACTAATTAGATATATAAGCAGCTCATGCAGCTCAATATCAGAAAAACAAACAATCCAATCCAAAAATGGGTAGAAGACCTAAACAGACATTTCTCCAAAGAAGACATACAGATGGCCAACAAACACATGAAAAGATGCTCAACGTCACTAATCGTTAGAGAAATGCAAATCAAAACTACAATGAGGTTATCACCTCACACCAGTCAGATTGGCCATCATCAAAAAATCTAGGAACAATAAATGCTGGAGTGGCTGTGGAAAAAGGGAACTCTCCTGCACTGTTGGTGGGAACGTAAGTTGGTATAGCCACTATGGAAAACAGTTTGGAGGTTCCTTAAAAAACTAAAAATAGAACTACCATATGACCCAGCAATCCCACTACTGGGCATATACCTGGAGAAAAACCACAATTCAAAAAGATACATGTACCACAATGTTCACTGCAGCATTATTTACAATAGGCAGGACATGGAAGCAACCTAAATGCCCATCAACAGATGAATGGATAAAGAAGATGTGGCACATATATACAATGGAATATTACTTGGCAATAAAAAGGAATGAAATTGAGTTATCTGTAGTGAGGCAGATGGACCTAGAGTCTGTCATACAGAGTGAAGTAAGTCAGAAAGAGAAGAACAAATACTGTATGCTAACATATATACAGAATCTAAAAAAATGGTATTGATGAACTCAGTAGCAGAGGAAGAATAAAAATGCAGAGGTAGAGAACAGACTTGAGAACATGGGGAGGTGCGGAAGGAGAAGCTGGAACAAAGTGAAAAAGTAGTATTGACATTTATATACTAGCAAATGTAAAATAGATAGCTAGTAGGAAACAACTGCCTAACACAGGGAGATCAACTTGATGATTGCTGATGACCTAGATAGGTGGGATAGGGAGGGGGGGAGGGATGCTCGGGAGGGAGTTTCAAGAGGGAGGGGATATGGGGATATATGTATAAATACAGCTGATTCGCTTTGTTGTAAAGCGGAAACTGGCACAACAGTGTAAAGCTATTATACTCCAATAAAGATCAAAAAAAAAAAAGACAACATCGTCTAAATAAAAGAGAATCCACACTTATTTTCAATGGTTAAAAAAAAAAAAGAGAAAAGAAACACACTAATTAGGATACAGAACAATTCTATCACCCTCCAATATTTCCTCATGCTATGCCTTCATAGTTAAATCTTCCCACCATCCCTTATCCCTCTGATCTGTTCTCTGTCCCTTCAGTTTCACATTTTCCAGAATGCCATATTTGGAATTACATAGTAAGATATTTAAGATCCAGCCAAATGTACTCATACATTTAAATGCACATACGACTAGTCTTTTCCTTTCCTTGGCCAACTAGTGTTTCATTGTATGGATGTACCACAGTATGTTTATCCATTTACCCAATGAAGGACATCTGGGTTACTTCCAGTCTTATATGCTGCTACAAACATCCATGTACAGGTTTTTGTGTGAATACAAAATTTCTATCTCTAGAGAAATTATTATCATTTCTAGTAAATACTTAGGAGTGGAATCGTTACGCCATACGAAAAAGTGTATTTGTAACCTTAAAACAAATTGCCAAACTCTTTTCCAGAATGGCTGTTTCATTTAATAGTTACACAAACAATGCATAAGAGTTCCAACTGGATACACATTCTCACCAAACTGATGTGGTCAGTTTGTTGCTCTCATTGCCCTTGTTGTTTTCAGTCCTTGTAACAAGTATGTCATGACATCTCATTACGGTTTTAATTTACATTTCCCTAATGACTAAGGAGTATTTTTTACATGCTTATTTGCTATCTATATATCTTCTTTGGTAGAGTGTCTGTTCAAATCTACTGCCCATTGCTTTGTATTCAGTTTGTTTTGTTATTATTGTCTTTTGAGACCCCTTAATTGTTCTTGAAATCTGTCCTGTTACATATGTGATTTACAAATATTTTCTCCCACTGTGTCTTATCTTTTCACTTTATCTCTTCCTTTCCAACCTGCATGCCTTTTATTTCTTTTTCTTGCCTTACTACTCTGTCTACAACTTCCAGTATAAAGTTATACAGGAGGTGTGAAAGTGAACATCCTTTGCTTGTTCTCAATCTTAGGAGGAAAGCATTTAGTCTTTAACTATGTATGATGTTAGCTGTAGGTTTTGTGTAGATGTCTTTTATCAGGTTCAGGTTGAGGAAATTCCCTTCTATTCCTTCTATTCCTTTTATCATGAACAGGTTTTGAATTTGGTTCAATGTTTTTTTCTGCATCTATTGATATGATTATATAGTTTATCCTGTATTAGTCTATAAATAATGAGAATAACATTGATTGATTTTCAAATGTTGAATGCATTATTTATTCCTAGGATAAAGCCCACCTGGTCGTGATATATCTTGTTTTTCCACTAGACTCAATCCGCTGATATTTTTTGAAGCGTTGCTTCTCCCTTCAAATGATGGATACTGGCCTAAACTTTGTTTTGTTTTGTTTTCCTTGTGCTTTCTTTAACTGGTTTTGATATCAGGAGAATGTGGCCTTATAAAATGAGCTGGTAAATTTTGTGTCCACTTCAATTTCTGGAAGAGACCGTGTATAACTGGTGCTATTTCTTCCTTAAATGTTTAGTAGAATTCGCCTGAGACAATCTGGACCTGGAGTTTTATTTCTGAAAGATTGCTTCTTTTAAACAATGAATTCAATTGTTTTAACAGATATAAGATTATTCAGATTATCTATTTATTCTCTAGAGACTTTCAATAATTTATGTCTTTCAAGGAATTTGTTCATTTCATTTAAGTTGTCAAATGAGTTGATATAAAGTTAGGTTCAGACTGAAAGTCCTAAACTATGTAGTGTGGACTTGGTTCAAATGTCGGTAGAGTTTTCAAAGCCTTTTAACGTTATCCTGGTTTTCGCCAAGTGTATGTTACCCAGAGACTAGTCGGGGACCTGGGCAAGAGGCTATACTACCGTTCAATTCTCAAAGCCTTTGCTATATTGATTCTGTCCAATTCCATACATGCACCTCAAGGATAAGCCTAAGATTCCATACACAAACTAAAGGATGCTTTTCTCCAGCTCCCTCCTCTCCATGATTTCCCTCTATATTCTTCGACTCCCAGGGGTGCCTTTTCCTGGTGTTCTGTCTAGAAAGCGGGAGTTTTAGCCTCCCCACATTCTTGTGTACTTTCCATGACTGTGTCAACCTAAAGGTGAAGCAGGAAAAGAAAAGGGTTAGAGAGGCTGCTGCAGGAGTCCAATTTCCTCACTGGAGCTTACCTGAGTTAGGGCCAGGAGAGTTTAAAAAGCTCCACTCTAAAGCACATACACCCGCCCCCACATTTTGATCTTCTGACCCAAGAGAAAGGGTTCTCCTTGGAGCTTCTTCTGTCCATGCCCACTTCATAGTTCCAGGATCCAGGGTACTCTAGGGTCTAAACCAGGAGACAGGAAAGGAAAAAACCAGGAAACTAACCTCTAACCTCTATATGGGCCATTCTTCGAGTTTTGATCTCTCTTCTTAATATATCTGCTCTTATTTTTTTTCTGAGTCCTCAGGTAGTTGCTATTTATATTCTTTAGGTGCTATAATTGTTTTTAATTGTAACCACTGAGAGAAAGAGAGTGGAGAATATTTACGCCTTCTTATCTGGAACTGATAATTAATCTTAATAAATAAATATTTGAAAAATAACCATAAATAAAATAATTAAGTAAAATTAATCTTAATATATTTATTAGTCAATAGATACAAAATAGTACCATTTCAACATGTAATCAATATAAAGGTAACTAGTGAGATACTCTATATTAACCTTTTTTTAAAAGTTTTTTGTCTTTTGTTTTTTGTTTGGTTGCATTGGGTCTTCGTTGCTGCACGCAGGCTTTCTCTTGTTGCAGCAAGCAGGAGCTACTCTTCGTTGCGGTGCATGGGCTTCTCAGTGCGGTGGCTTCTCTTGCTGCAAAGCACGGGCTCTAGGCACACAGGCTTCAGTAGTTGCAGCACGCAGGCTCAACAGTTATGTCTCATGGGCTCTAGAGTGCAGGCTCAGTAGTTGTGGTGCACAGGCTTAGCTGCTCCGCGGTATGTGGGATCTTCCCAGACCAGGGATCAAACCCATGTCCCCTGCATTGGCAGGTGGATTCTTAACCACCGCACTACCAAGGAAGTCCTATATTGTGTCTAGTGCTAAGATTTCAGAATCTGATGTCACATTTACAGCACATCTCCAGTCAAGATTATCCATATTTCGAATACTCCATAGCCACATGTGGCCAGCAGTGACCATGCTGGGCAGCACAGAGGTAGAGGAACAAATGAAAGCAAAGAAGAGAACAAAGGAAATGAAGGGAAAGTAAGGAGAGGTCACCCAACCTTCCATGATCACTTCCAACTAAAGCATGCTCACTCTTCAGGCTCCGTTGCACAATGGATAGCGCATTGGACTTCTAAAGTGTGCTCACTCTTCATAGGCAGCACATCGTGTTGCTGGGCAGAAAATTAGTTGATGGATAAAGTACTTTCTTATACAGAAAAAAAATCACTTTTACCTATTCATGGAAGTCCTACCCTAAGCATTATTCTAAGTCCTATCCTGCAAATAACCTCTTCTTTTAGTCTTCTCCAGATAAAACATGTCAGTTATTTCAGTGGTTTATAATAAGACACAGTTTTCAGGAAATTAAGCTACATAATTCTTAGGTATATCAAAGGGCATTTGCTATATTGCTGATTCTCAGAAACTTAGGCTAATTAGGAAAGGGGTATAATGTCCCATCTTCAGATGCCATAATATGTTTTAAATGAACCTTTAACCTTGAATTTTTGTATTCTTATTTCAGCACATAAAATAACAATATCTTAAGTCAAATGCTGTGAATTAGCATCGCTTTATTGAGTAATAAATATTCTGCTGCAGACAATTTTAGTCTTAATAATTTTCTAATGCATATTCACAAAATGTTTCATTAATACAATTTATCACCAGTTCTTTTTTAATGACTACAATGTATCTGACACCATAAAAAGAAAGTAAGCTTTCTCAACCTTTCTATGATTTTTAATAGTTTTTAGAAGTAGTTAGGAATCAAATACAATTTTTAAACAAATCAGTAATGATGACTGTCATGAAATAGAGAGAAACTGATGTTAATTTATTAATTTAGGTATGGCCTCTAAACTACTATCCACCCTATGAGTAGGATGTTTAGCAATATCCCTGCCTCTACCCACTAGATGCCAGCCAGTAAAACTCTCCTCCTTCCTCAGTTGTGACAACCAAAAGTATCTTCAGATATGGCCAAATGGTCTCTGGGAGCAAAACAACCTCCCCACCCCAAACCCCACTCCCATTCCTCTACCTCCCCTCCTCACACTGCTACCCCACACACATACTATAAACCAGTGGCCACCCAGCTCAAGTAATTTCACCTGTCTGCCTAAGGGCATTCGCTGGTCTAAAAGAGAGCTTGACCAAAAACAAACAAACAAAAAACCCAAACAAACAGGCTACAGTGTCTGAAAGTGAATGACACTAAGTCCAAAGGATGAGAATGGACACATAAACAACTTCTTTGCCCTTCCTTGGGACAATATGGAGGAGTTCTACACAGTTGGGAGGCTGGAGGTAGGCTTTAACCCCATTTGCCCACAGCAATTACCCACTCATTTATACACCTTTTTTTTTGGCTTTTCTCCTTCCCTTATCTCTCTTCCCCACCCCCTCACTGTGTTTCCAGGGATCACTTTCCAAATAAACTATATGTACCCAAATCCCTGTCTCAGACTCTGCTGTTCTAAGTATCCAAACTTAAGGCAGAAAATTTGGCTATTCAGAGAAGAAATGTACATTCCTCCTGGAGAAACTAAATGTTTAATATCAAACCATGACTGGGTGAGGGTTTCCAAAATCACACCTCTGACAGTTGTAGTCAGCACTCGGTCTGAGCCACTAAAGTTCAGTGTCATGAGATAGGGCCTTGGTCCTTCCACTTCTATTCCACAAGTAGAAAAGGAACACAGCATGCCTGTACCCAAAAGGCAAAGAAAGGAATAAAAGACTGAACAAACGAACCAAGTTATTTCAAAGAGGGGAGAACAGTTCAAGCTATTAAAGCTGCATGATCTACCAACTTAATCAAACCAAAGCGTAGCTTGAGACCTGAGAGAACCTGGCCCAGCAACTCACTAAAGACAGACGCACAACTTTGCAAAGCTTACAAGAAATTGCTTCTCCCCCCGCCCCGTTGTTCCCTGGAGGGAAAGGAAGAGTGAAAAGCTGGCCTCAGGCCCAGGGTGGAAAAAGTACAAGATGAGCCTGGAACATCTGGTCATTCCAGAAAGCAAGAAAGCTATCAAAGGTTTGGGGGTCATATCGACAAGACTCAGGAATATCACCAAGAGGCTCTCACTGGCCGAAGATGGGTCACTTCAAGCATCAACACCAATAATGAGTGTAATGGGCTGAAACTCATCAATAATCAATTAACCATAAGTTAATAATGATACACTAAAAAGAAAATCATGTTATCAAAGACGCAAAGGATACTAACTCATGTTGAAAACCGATTCATACAGGATATACAGGAGCAAAGAACATGTTAAACGACATGACTGAAATCACTGAAATTCAGAGGGGGGAAACCCTATACCACAAACGCCCTAGTTTCTTCACAAATAAATTGAAAATGAGAAAGAAAAGAAGAGAGGATAAAAACTGAAGAAGGAGGAAGAGGAGGAAAGAAAACAGGAGAGGAAAAAACCATGAAGAGGAAAAGGAAAAACAAGAAAAAGAAGCAGGGATGAGGGATGAGATGACTGTAAATAACACATCAGCCTATTGCAATGTATACACTCTCAGTATCCAAACAAACTGTAAAACACACATACATTCTGTTTACTCTGTGTGTGTGTCTGTCTGTATGTCTGTGTGTATATATCAACGCAGGGAAATTTGAATACTACCTGGTAATGCAAGATTTTAGAATTAGTATCAACTTTTTTAAGTTTTACAATGATATTAAAGCTATGTTTTTAAAAAAAGAGTCATTATCTCCTAGCAACACATACTGAAACATTTATAGATGATGCGATATGACACTTTGGGTTTACTTCAAAATAATCCGGGAAAAAAGTTGAGGGAAGACTCATCAAACATGATTGACCACGAATTGATAAATGTGAAGCTAGGTTATAGGTACCTAGGAATTCATTACACCACTCTCCCTACTTTTGCATTTGAAATTTTCAAAAAAAAAAATTTGACTTTCTCACAGACTCCACATATTGACACCAGACTTGATCTCTGATGACAAACAATGTAATTTATGTGGAAATAATCTTCATTCAGCAGACACAGAGTTGGAAGGGACCTTATAATGAAGGCAATCATATAATTTATCACCCAAACTGGGACACCCTAGAATGGGAAAGATGGCATTATTCATAATTAACCAGGACAAGAGATGTAAAGAGGAATACGTTGGATTGCCCTCTAAATATGATACCCAGTTCAGTTTCTGACAGCTCAGAATTATCCTTTAAAATACACAATGTCTCTAATAAACAAGTTATATGGAATCTATTCCAATTCTTCCAGTAACAAAGAACTCATTTTTTCCCTAAGCAGTTCCTTATATTAGAGGACAACACCAATCACTAAAAGCTCTTGTGCAGACCCCAAATCCTCTTCCTAATAACTTGGCCCTGGCAGTACTGATTTTACTTTCTGGGAGAACAGACTCTGATGAGTAGAAAGAACCCTGAACTAAGAGTAGAGAACGGAATCTGCCATTAACTAATGATACCACCTTGGACAATTTACTTAACTTCTCTCAGCCTCCACTTCCAGTCCTTTTTATCTTTAAAAACCAGCACTCCTGGTTTCTTCAAACATTGTCTATGTGTCATGATTTCTGTCCCACACACACTAGTTTGATGATGTTTCTCATACCCTGTGGTGCCCAAATGTCAACATCATACTCAAGTGTAGTCCACTATGCCACAGACACAGGAGAAGAACCTCATTCCAAGCTGGGGACCCAATGTTTCTGTTAATACAGCAGAAGATTGCATTATCTTTTTCGGTAGTCACATCATGTTATTGGTTCATACTATATATCCCAGATTGTAACTGATTTCCTCTACCTACACAACTAACTTTTGAAATCTAAATAAGGGACTTTACACTGTTAAATTTCATCCTGTTGGTTCTGATCCAACATACTAGCCTACTGGGATTTGTCTGTCACACATCATTGTATCAGTCTCTTTAAACTTGTGTCCTCCACAAGTTGAACAAGTAAGTCCGTATCACTCACAAAAATCTTGAACAAAATATGGTCAAAAATACAACCCTAGAGTATTTCATTTAGAGACTTTCCAATGATTGTACAATTTACTGCAAATCTACTTAACCATTTTTTGGTCTAATAGCATATACATTCAGAAAGATATCACAGGAAAGTGACCAAACTTTCTGCTGAAATGATTTGCTATGTCAGCTGATCTATCATTAAAAAAGAAATACGGTTAGTGTGGCATAACTTGCTTCTAAGTAAACCTATGTTGGCTACTAAAAATATGTTTTACATGCTCTCAAACCATTTGTTTAGTAACCAGCTCTTGAAGCTTACCCAATATCAATATAAAAATTAAACTGTCATTTTAAGAATATATCTCTCCTTCCTTTTCCTTAAATATTAGGACCATGTTTTTCCTCATCTGTACTCTGCTACCATTATCCACAATTGCTCAATCCTGATAATTATTTGGTAATTCTAGTAATTCCAGTAATTCCATTTTTTGAAAAAGATTACCACCATAAAACAAATATTGGCTTGGCTAATTAATTCAAACAAGAACTCCACTGAGTGCTCCTTTCAGTACCATGAAACTGTCATGCAGATGACGAAATAAAATTGTTTTGTCTCTGGGACAAAAATATTTTTGGAAGAGCACTGCAATGCTGTCTTGTGAATAATAAAAGTCCCATTAATGATAGTAGCTATATATCCATTTACCAAGGACACTACTAAAGAAATTGCTACAATCAGTAGTGGATTAGATGACATCAAAGAATGTGTAGCTCTAAAAATAAAATTCTTTCACTTCAATTAATTATTAGGATGACATAAGTTCTAACAAATCCATGTCTCTTAAGAGACATTCTATTTTAATTAAATTTGCTTTTGATCATGTCTAATTTTTTCAGACTCCTTTTGTTTCATAAGATAAAACTGAGTATTTGATATTTAAAGCTTATGCTAACAAAATCTTTTGATAATTTCATTTCTAAATAAATGTTAAGTACATTTTTAAATGAAAAGCCTTTTTTATTCACTCAAAAATGCCCAAAGAGTTTAACTCTACATATCCGGTCCATCTTATTATCTTGACCTTTATCTCGACCTTTAAGTTTTCTTCCCTCATCTTTCCCATATTAAAGAAAAACCATCCAAGTGATTTTAGAAAGTTATTCAAAACTGTTGTTTAATTTATGATCTGACTGCAAATTTAACAACAGATTTTATTATGTCAAAAAGATATAATTAAGACAATGAAAGATGTATTAGGCCAGATAACAGATCTGAATCATAGAGCTATGTTGCTAGGTCAGGGTCTATAAGATAACTGAAGATCACAGGCTTAAAGAGACACACAGTAAAATCAGCATTTCAGACTATTCTCTATATCTCAGAGTTGAAATTAAGCCTTTATCTCTCATAAACCTGATTAACTTCTCATCCTATTTTCAGCAACTTCTGCTTGTGATTTCTGCCCTCAGAAACAAACAAACAAAAAATAACCAACCATGAGTTGTTACTCTTCAAGCCTACAAGAGAGATCCACACAAAAGCGGAAGTTTGTCAGTTTCCCAATCAGGTATTAGTCAAACTGACCACCACCTTTCCCAGCTGATGTATGAACGAAGGCATTAGCGCTTGATGTTGTGTTTACTTCCTATTTAGCAATGCTACTACTTGTTCTTATTTCCTGCATAACTTTCTCACCATGTTGACTTGCTCTTATCTGCTTCTGCTGAAAAGCCAATTGTGAGCGTATGGTAATAAACACAATTCTTTCCCAGCATGTCACAGCGGGAAAAGCATCGGGCTTGTACTCAGAAGACCTGGATTTGGGTCCCTGACTTCCCAGTTATGTGACCTAGTCACTTAGACTCTGTGAGTCCTCCCTTGTATGTAAAGCAGGGCAACTGGCCCTCTGAAAGTTGTTGGGCAATTAGAGTGAGATCATTTAAGTAAAAATACTTTGGAAAATATGGAATGCTATACAATTGCAAATACTTATTTCTAATTCCTAGCTGAATTATACAAAGCAAAAATTTAAAGCTGATGTGGCCACAGCTTGACACAGATGAGCAACACTTGCCAAAAAATCAGGAGAAATAACCACAGAATGCTAGATGGGGGGAAAAAACCCACACCAAGCTTTCTTTCAATTCTGAGTTCACTGTTTAGCAATGTGTCCTTTGCTGACTGCAGCCACTGGCACAAAGCAGAGCACCAGCAACAGAAGCAAACGAGCACACAAAGAACAATCTCAGCCCGGGCCTTGTGCTTCAGCTCCTACAAAACAGGGCTTGGAAGATCGTGCAAAAGCCCACTCATAAACTTTCAGAAACTTTGTGAAAACCAAGCACTAGCCTGTGGGATTCATTAAAAAAAAAAAAAAAACCTGAATAATACTTCCTACTGTCAAATAACACTGAAATGCCCAGCAGTTGGACCAAGAAAGATATTTTAAAAAAAAAGTATGAAGGATCCTTTGAGTTCACACACGACAGAGTCAAACAAGCCTAACAATGAACAAAAGCAAGTCGTGTAACCCACAGAAGCTAAATCTATTGAAATGAATGAAAATTTAGGATGCTGAAAAATAAGGATGAATATATTAAAATTCTTCAAAAGTAGATAAAATGCTTTACAGAAACAAGCAGTGATAAAATTTTTAAAAATAAAATCACCACCAAAGTAAAAACAGTTGATGCTCAAAAAAAAAAAACAAAAAAAAAAAAAAAAAAACTTGAGCCAACATTCTAAGAAAATACCAAAAAAAGAAAAATGAAAAATAAAGCAACAGAAAATGAACCATTTTTTAAAAGCAATGCTATCAAAATGACAGTTTTTCTGTTTGATTATTTAAATTTAAATTGATGATAACAAAGGACAGAGACAGTCAACCTCCAGCCAGGAAAATTACGAAAGTCAGAAGGAAACAAATCAAGCAGGGTCTGTAAGAGCAAGTTATCTACGTGTACCGAATTTTTCAGGGAAGGGGTGGAGAAATAAGCAAAACAAGTCACAACATCTCAGAAGTGCCAAGGTCACTCCAACACAGTAGGAAAAAAAAAATTAAGAAATAGTGTAATCTAAAGCATCCTAACAGAGACCAAGTGAAATATAGCAGAATCTCTTAAAACAGAGGGGCAAACTCTACCTTGACTATAATACATGAAGTGAGTAAAGGGTTGATACACCATGGTTACCCTGTCATGAAAGTAGTGCTCTTTTATCCAGTAATAGTATTTCAATGAGGCTACAGCATCTCTCTTCTTACAACATTAATTAAAAGATTTCACCAACAAATTAAATATCTTACTAAATGGAAAACTATCTAAAACTTGCAGGATTCCCAGACTCAGGAGTACAGTTAGACATCGAGCATGTAAAATCCTTCACAGAAACAAAGTGACTTGCATGTGGCTGGCGGCCAGACTGCTGGATGGCTACAGAAAACAATTCTTTTATAGAAGCAATTCCACACGTGCTGAGTCTCAATGTGGACAAAAGCCCTCTGAAGCTCCATAACTAAAACTGTAGATTAGCTCCCCTCTTCTCTCAAGAAAGCTGCTACTTAAAATCGATGCCCCACTCCAAAGGCAGGATCCCTTCCATTCCCCAAAACCACAAGCAGCTTTGGGTTATTCGAAATCCCGAAGAGCCATGCTGAGGTTCAGAACTCACGCAGAGGCATGGTGGTCCAAGGCACCCCTCTGGGAGGGTCCCCTGTACTTCTTCTGAGGGTCCAAGTACTTCACACTGACAGTATTCACTACACGCAAAGCTCACTCGAGGAAGGCACCCCGTTATGACTAAACGCCAAGCCTCTGTCTTTCCTCACAAGAGTATCTCTCAAAGGCAAGGACCTGACGGCCAGTTATCTGCACTGTCTTGAATACTCTCCACCAGGCAGCCAGGCCCTCTCCAGACCTTCCGCCTCTTGGAAGGTGACCTCAACTCCACCCTCATCCAAACATGAAAATAAATACTATATATTCAAATATATTCATACATTTATGTATGTTATATATACATACATAATTAATAATAATAGATAATTAATGTGAATTCCCCACTCTTTCTCCTCAAAATTTACCCATTCCTTTCCTAATCCTTCCGTCTTTTCCTCCTCCCTATGGAGACTGAACCTCTGGTCTCTGCTCTTGGTCCCACCTCTGCCACTCTCCTACAGACTCTTGTTCCGCTCCTCTCGTTCAGGGTCTACATTCTAATTACTAACGTTACCAAACAAACTATCCCCAAACTCAAAGGGTTAAAACAACAACCATTTTATTATGCTCACAGATTCTGTGGGTGAGAAATCCAGGTAGAATGTAGGTGGGTGATTCTTTTGTTCTTCAGAGCATTGCCCGAGATCACTCAGTGGTATTCAGCTGGTGGACAGACTAGTTTCAAGGGTCCACTATGCTTCCACTCATATGTCTGGGGCCTGGGCTGGGATAACCCCAAGGCAAGAACTGCCAACTGCAGTGCCTACGTGTGAACTGTTCATGCAGCTTGGCTACCTGACAGCCTGGCAACGTCAGAGCAGTCAGGCTTCTCATGCAGTGGCTCAATGCTCCAAGCACAAGTGTTCCTGCTAATATGATGAATACTGAATTACCTTTGATGACCCAGTCTCAGAGGTCAGACAACATTTTTTGCATCAAACTCTATTGGTCAAAATAATCACAAGCCCACACAGATTCAAGGGGAAGAAAATTATATTCCAACTCTTGAAGGAGGACTGGCAAGGTCACACTCAGTACAGAAGAGCACGCAGGACAGCAGACATGCCGTGGCAATCTTTGGACAGTCTTCCACAGTCTCCTACGTCACTGACTGCTTTGTTTCAGTTCAAAACCATGCTCAGTCTAATCAATTCTCTCTTAAAATGTCTACTCTTGGTGCTGTCCATAGTAGGTTCAGATAAAGAAATATGAGAAGGTAATTACAGGCAAGGGTAAGAGACTCAGCAAAATTTGGAGGGTAGAACACAAAGTATGTGCGCAGGGGATGACAAGGAGGCTACACTGGTGAGAACAAGATGTGCGGAAGGGAGAGGGCAGATAGAGTTGAAAATGACGGTTAGGGACAAATTGTCCAAGTAGTATGGTTTAGAGTAAAGAAGCGGGTAAAGAGAAGAGAGAGTGCTGACAAGGTTATGATGGTGCCAAACAATGGAGGCCCTCAAATACTGGGCTTCAGAATTTGGACTGAGGAGGTGCTCAGTAATGACTGGGTGAGTGGATGGGCAAAAATGCTTTGAGACTCATGGATTCTTTGCTTTCCTTTCTACAGGAGATGGCCAGTCCTGCAAAAGCAGGTAAACAATCTGATGTTTGAGGGTAACTGCCTGGAACTTGTCTTACCCAAGAGTAGTGAAATTACACTTAGTAAAACAGAAAAAGGAGAAACAGGAAGATAAGAACAATTCAAGAAATTAACTGGAGAAGAAACCATTTTGCAATTTGCTCTACATTAGGATGACCAAATTGTCTAATTTCAACATGAAGTAGCATTCATTCTTTAGTTATGACAGATTGTAGGCATACTGTCAAGCAACGTATTTCATGTCTAACTAATCACTTTATGATCTGCTTATCGGACCCATCCTGAAGACAGAATCAAAAGCACTGCTACTCTCGGGATAAATTCAATTCATTCTTTTCTTCCCAGCGTATTATATTCATCACTTTAAAATATGAGATTCATCAATTAAGGGTTGTTCTTTACAAAGTCAAGTCATTTAGTCCTATTATAGCCAAGTGTTGGCAAAACTACTTTTTGCGAGTTCCCTGGTTCTTTCTAAACATGCATGTCAACCTGGTAAACTTACATAAACTTTCAGAGCTCTCTTTCTCTATCTTCAAAGCAGAAACCATGATGCTCTTTCTCAAATCTTTAGATACCCCCTTGTCCCGCTGAAAGTTAGTATGCTTCCAATCAAGATTTTCTACATAAGACATAATCTTTCAGGGCTCTGGTCTCACTCATTTAATAAACAAGCATTTCCTGATCAGCTAGGATGTGACGCATATAGACCTTAAGATCCCAGGGATTCCACACCTAGAGTTTAACAATATGTTCTTTCAGGAACCACAGATCTGACTGGATATAAATAATCTGGATAACAGATTCTCCCATGTCTATTTTTTTTTAATTTATTGGCTGCATTGGGTCTTTGTTGCTGTACACGGGCTTTCTCTAGTTGTGGCGAGTGGGGCTACTCTACATTGTGCACAGGCTCCTCATTGCAATGGCTTCTCTTGTTGCGGAGCACAGACTCTAGGCGCAGGGGCTTCAGTAGTTGCGGCACACAAGCTCAACAGTTGTGGCACATGGGCTCTAGAGCGCAGGCTCAGCAGTTGTGGTGCACGGGCTTAGTCGCACCACAGCATGTGGGATCTTCCTTGAACCCGTGTCCCTGCATTGGCAGGTGGATTCTTAACCACTGTGCCACTTAGGAAGTCCCTCTCCCATGTCTTGAAATCCAAATTTCTTCCTTCATGCTGTCCTTAGTGCATTATCAGCACTTGGGCTGTTTCTGTGATAATCCTGCCTGATGTTCATAATCTAACATAAAATCCATCTTCAGAAAGTTCACTTTTTTTTTTGTAAAGCAACACAATTTATCTTTCCTTTCCCCTCATCCATCTTAAGAACCAGAACACAAAGGAAACCAAGAGCTATACTAAGGATGTTGAACCCTACAGAAGATGGGGTTTTCATAAAGATGAAGAGTTAGGAGTAGAAATGATGTGTGCCAGGACAGACTGTTAGGGATGCCACTTAAAATAACTCACACATGGGTTTGTATTCTCTTTATAAACAGGTTCTTCTCTTAGATGAACTGGGCTAAAGGTAACTCCTATTATACATGAATAAAATCAAGTTGCCAAAATGTGACCTCTGAGTCATAAGAAAGTAAGAAAACTTCTCTTTTCTAAGTCCCACAACACAGTTCACCACTATGGCATGACAAATTAGAACAACTAAGATGACACTTATCTCTACATTAAATAGTGAAGAAATGTGCTCTAAATTATCTCTGTGCTCCAAAGAGTGAAAATCCAATGCAAATATTGAAGCCATATCCAAGGTGAACCGTCTTAATGGATGTTGCTAATGGGAACTGAAAATTCCCACTGTTAAGAGGAAGACACACAGAGAAGAAATAGCTGGGCAATGACATGGCCTAAGTCATTAGAATGTCCTTGAAAATCAAAGCCCGAAATAAAACAAAGCACCCTGATATGACTCTGAAGACTTCAGCATGACTCATTCGCAATGGGGGGAAATGCTTCCACTAAGGCATATACCTGTGTTAGGGAAAAACCAGACAAGACTTACAAATGATGTCAGAGATCACTCAAGTTTTTGCCCTAGACCAACAAAATGGTAAGGGTAATTTCAAACTGCTACCCAGCACTTTTAGAAGTTGCCAACGTTTGAAGATTTTGGTTCTTTCAAAGGAAGAAAGCAACGATGAATAACAATAGTGTACTTCCTGGCCTGAGGAAGAGGGAGACAGGAGCTCTCCAGCTGTGCTTTCCTAGAGAAGTGTGCCAGCTGCCTTCTGCAAACTGAGATCAAATTGCCAAGAACTTACAGGACAGCAGTTATGATAGATGACCTAAAATACTGATCTGCTGCACAGAGGATGTAGTGCAAACCACACAGGAACTGACAGGAAATCAGCCCTCGGGTTGGCACTTACACATTTAAGAAGGCTAGGAATCCTGGACCTTTGACAGCCAAATTTCATCATCTTCCTTTGTAGCGAAGAGTTATCCTTCAGAGAGAATAGTCAGAAAGATCTTGTACAAAGCTTCTAGGTGTTTATTCCTATTTAATAACACTGCCTCCTGCCTGAACCAGTGGTTTCCTCACGTGTTAGAAGTCCATGTAAGGTCCTATGGCACTTACGTGACCAAAAAAATCACATGTTTGCTGGCACACACCTTCATTTTCTCAGCCACGAGACCACTGAATGCCATAAATGATTCACAGGCTGTGATGATGGTAAGAAGAAAAACTAATATTTGGAGTTCACCAAATAATGAGTCATACTCCTGGAAGAAAAGAAATCCTTGTAATCAGCAGCCCTACAGGACGATATTTTAAAAATTGTTTTTAACATTAATATTAATTCCATAAACGTTGGCCAAAAGAAAACGATTAAGAAACACGTGCTATTTGGTTTGCTTATGCCTTATAAAAGTCCAGTTCACACTCCAAGAAAAAGAATGAGTAGGATATCTATTACCTATTCCTAGACTTGCCTTCTGGACTCATTGCTGCCAAGTTCCTCATTCTCCCACACAACACTTTCCATACTAATTTTGACCCTTAAAAATCAAAAAGAAGCCTTGCCTTCTTTGCACCCAAATGCCAAAATGGAATCTTTTAGTATTTCACCTTTATAAAGCGAATGTTTGAAAACAGGCCTCTTTGGCTGCGACATCAGTGAGTTACTGAGGCCTCCAAGGGCCGGAGGAAACATTGCCAGTCCCTCGCAGTGCTGCCTACTCCTACGGTGCAATCTGGCAATGGCCAGGGACCAAGTCTTTAAAGCTGCTTTATGGTATTTAACATATGGTCATAAATTGCTCAGTGCTCTAAAGAGGGGCTAAATTTGCCGCCCCTATTGATGAGAAATGTTCTTATTTATTTAAATTTAGTGGCAAACTGGCACTTCTCCAGATGGAGAGGTTTAGGCATAAGTACAAAGGAAGAACTAACTAGAGATGGAGTTGGAACTTTTCTATACGCTGAACGCAACCACATCAATTTAGGTTTACAGCACCACGATCAAACAGGGTTTCCCATATACAGCAACAATAATAGGAAAATAGTCCAATTTTCTAAGGACCAAGGAGGGGGAAAATATAAATTTTATTCAGACTGCACGAAAACTTTTTTTTGAATTCCTTTCTCTTTCTCTTCAAGTTAAGTCTCTCTTCCTTTGTCCCTTCACCTCCCCCACGAGTTAGACTTCTGTGGTCTTCATCTCAATCATGTGAAGTGCCTTACCTATAAAACTCCCTGGAACTTCCTAAATCCTCTTGCATCCACCTTCCTATTTTGCCATATTTTTTGTCAAATTGCTTATTTTTTTTTATGGCTCTAATTTCCCATCACTAAAGATATGATCCTACTGAAACATTTTGTTCTCTTCCTTTTACAATCTAGCCCTGTAGCCAAAGGCAGAAGAAAAGCAAGAATCTTATGTATTTATTTATTTGGGTTTTTGGTGGGGGGTTACTAGTGGTATTAACGTGAATGGCGTCAAAAGGGAAATGGGAACGGTAAAGCCACTGCTGGTTTTCTTTTCTACATGCTGATATAGAACCGGCAGAAGAATCAAAAAATCTTGCCTGACTCTGGAAATGTGAAGAAGGATTTCAATAAATTGGAGGTTTGATGGCAGCCTGGGAAAAGTATTAATAGAACTGTTCTATGAAGAGGTAGGCTGCTTATATCAGACAGAAGTTTCACTTTTTAATTTCAATAGAAACAGGAGTCAGATCTGCCACACAAATAAATATAAAAACAGAGAGATTGATTTATTAAGAATCAACCTACACAAGTTAATATGAATGATGTCACATACCAGGAAATTTAAACATGGTTCATATCCTTTGGGAGAATGGAAATACGAAATCTCAATTATTTCCCCTGAAGCAGACTAATGATCCAGTGGAAAATCGATGCAGATCAGCAATCAGAAAATGCCACATAAGGCCTACTGTGCAACTGGAAGTGATGTGGAGTGCCTATGCCATCTAGAATGCCCATCAAATGCCCCAAAAGGTCTTATGCTAACTTCTATTGAAATATTCTGGAGGTTAGGGCAGCTCAGTGTCCTCAAGGGCCAAAATAATAAAGAAAAAGGACTAGTTCAGGGACTTCCCTGGTGATCCAGTGGCTAAGACTCTGCACTCCCAATGCAGGGGGCCCAGGTTCGATCCCTGGTCAGGGAACTAGATCCTACATGCTGCAACTAAAGATCCCACAAGCCACAACAAAGATCCCTGTGCCGCAACTAAGACCCAGCACAGCCAAATAAATAAATAAGTAAATATTAAAAAGAAAAGAAAAGAAGAGAAAAGAAAAGAAAAAGTACTAGTCCAAAAGAAACAGAAGCATATCTGGGCCTTCCATACACTTCCATTAAGAATGTGGTTTCCTAAATACCTTTAATTCTTAGGTCAGACCAGAATTTCAAAGTCTCTGCTTTACCTACTCTGCAAAACTATGAGTCCCTCTTTTCTGATATGAAGACACTATTGCCAGTACCATAATCTTGCAAAAAAACAAGGGGCAGGAATCATCCTAAGATACAAAGATAATTAACAGAAATGTAAGGATGTACTGACACCAACTTTGTACCCTCATAAGACGCTATACATTTACTAAGACAGTCCATATCAGAACCCATAAAACAAGTCACAATAAATTTAAAAAGACGTAAATCATACAAAGTATGTTCTCTGACCATAATGGAACTAAACTCAAAATCACTCAAAGAACGATATCTGAAAAATCTAGAAAATTCTGGAAACTAAAAGACATTTCTAAATAACCCGTGGATCAAAAAAGAAATCAAAAGGGAAACAAGAAAATATGATGAACTAAAATGAAAATATAACATATCCAGATTTGTGGGACAGAGCTAAAGCAGTACTTTGATAGGAACTTATAACATTAAACACCAATATTAGAAAAGAAAGATCTCAAATCAATGACCTCAGCTTCCATTTAATAAACTAGAAAAAGAAGAGCAAGAAAACCCAAAGTAAGAGAAGAAAGAAATATTAAAGGTCAGAATGGAAATCAGTAAGATAGAAAACAGAAATACAACAGAGAAGATGAAGAAAGTCACAATCTGGTTCTTTGAAAAGATAAAATTAAAAAATTAGCCAGACTGGTAAAAAGAAAAAAAGAGAGAAGAAACAAATTACCAACATCAGGAAAAAAAGATGCGACAACATTACAGATTTTACATATCAAAAAAAACACAAAAGACAAAAAACAAAAACAAAAGAACATTATGAAAAACATTATGCCAATAAATTCAGCAACTTGGATGAAATGGACAAATTCCTTTAAAGATACAAACTAGTGACACTTGAGAAGAAGTAGATGACTTAACTAAGTTCTATATCTATTAAGGATTTCATCTGTACTTTAAAGTGGTTTCACTGGAGAATTCCACCAAACATTTAAGGAAGAAATAATACGAATTCTTCACAAACTAATCCGAAAAACTGAGGCAAATGGTTCACACTTCAGAATTCATTCTATTCTGAAGTCAGTTTTGCCGTGATGCTAGAACCAGTAAAAAGCATAAAAGAAAACTACAAATCAATATCATCCATGAACATAAATGCAAAATTCTAAACAGTTTTATTTAGCAAATTGAATCCAACAACATATAAAAAGGCTAATACATCATGACCAAGCTGTATTTATACAACTGGAGTTTATATCAGAGATGCAAGGTAAGTTGAACATTCAAAAGTCAATCCACAATATTAATAAAATTTTTTAAAAACCACCTGATCATCTCAATAGATGAAGAAAGTACTTGCCAAAATACAACATCCATTCCTGATTTTAAAACAAAACAAAAAACTCTCAGTTAACTAGGAATAGAAAGGAACTTCCTCAAACTGATAAAGGGTGTCTGTGAAAAATATACAGCCAACAATATACTTAATGGTGAAAGACTGCACCCTTTCCCCTAAAATCTGGAAAAGTCAAGAATGTCTGCTCTTATCACTTCAATCCAACAATATGTAGGAGATTCTAGTCAGTACACCACGACAAGAAAAAAATATGGGGGGATTGTATTTTCAAACATATTAGCAACAAAGAGTTAGAAAATTAAAAAATAGATATGCTATAAATTAGCATCAAAAATATGAACTATTCAGCGGTAAATTTAACAAAATTTGTACAAGACCTGTTCACTAAAAACTACAAAATACTTAAAGAAATTAAAGAAGACCTAAATAAACGGAAAGGTTATCATTTTCATCCAGTGAAAGACTCAATGTTATTAAGATCTTAATTATCCACGAATTGACCTTCAGATTCAGTGCAATCTCGGCAGGATTTTTGTAGACATTAACAAGCTAATTCTAAAACTGCTATGGAAATAGAAATAGTAGAAGTAGTAGGACTTACAGTACCTGATTTAAAATTTACTATAAGGCTGTAATAATCAAGGCAGTGTTCTATTCACATAAGGATAGACATATCAGTGGAATACAATGTAAAGTCCAGAAATGGGCCCACATTTAAATGTTTAATTAACACACATATGGTCAAAGTTAACTCACAGACCAAAATGCTAAAGGTAAAAATATAAAACTTCCAGGAGAAAATCTTTAAGACCTTCAGGTAGGCAAAGATTTCTTAAACAAGAAGCCAAAAGCATAAACAATAAAAGAAAAAAATGTTGTTAGGCTTCATCGATTTTAAAAAGTTGTCCTCTTGGAAAGACACCATTAAGAAAATGAAAAGAGAAGCCACAGACTATGAGAAAATATTGACAAACTGACCAACAACTTCTTTCCCCACTATATAAAGAACATTTATAACTCAACAAAAAAGCCAACAACCCAATCAAAACATTGAGCAAAACATTTGAGCACTTAAATAATGTACAAATAGCCAATAAGCACATGAGAATGCAAATCAAAACTACAATGAGATACCACTACACATCCACTAGAATGAATATAATTTAAAACACCAACAATACCAAATGTTGGTAAGAATGTGAAATAACTAGACAGCTCATAAATTGCTAGTGGGAACATAAAATAGTACAACCACTTTGGAAGATAGTTTAACAATTAACATACACATAGCTTACAACACAACAATAACACTCCTAGGTATTTACCCAAGGAAATGAAAACCTATCTCCACAAAAAGACATGTACAAAAATTTAATGGCAGCTTTATTCATATTAGCCAAAACCTGGAAATAACTCAGATCCCCTTCAACAGGTGAACAAATTTTTTTTTAAACTATGGTATATCCATACAATGCTCTACAAATGGCAATAAAAGGAACAAAGTACTGACATAAGGAATAGTATGCATGAATCTCAAAAACATGCTGAATGAAAGAAGCCGTACACCAAAAACTACATAGTATTTGATTCCATTTACATGAAATTCTAAAACAGGTAAAACTCTTTACAATTTCAGAAAGAAGATAAGGATCAAGGGTTGGGGGATGGTGGTGGAAGGAACTGACTTGCAGAGGAAAAAGAATGTTCCATATCTTTGGAGGATGAAAATGTTGAACATCTTGATTGCGGTGTAGTTAAATGGCTATTTATAGCTGCCAAAATGTATGAAATTGTACATTAAAATGGGTACATTTTATTTTATGTAAATTATACCTCCATAAAGTTAATATAAAAAAGTGGGATATAAATTTCTATCTCAAAGTTACTGTGTGATTAAATGAGAACATGTATATAAATAAGCCTAACTCTCTATAAGATATATGCTCAATAAATTAGTCTTAGCAATTTTAAGTCTTTTTTTAATAAACTATAATCAGCATCAAAGCCAGATTTTATACATTATATAGTTAGCCTATAACTAAGCTGACTTTACAAATTTTTAATAATGTTAGTTGCTGTTCTTAAAAATTCTTCTAACATTCCATGAATTCCAAGAAAAAACATTCTGAAATACCAGGACAAAGGAATCCTCAAAATCTAATGGAGAGTTAATGTCTAATCCACAAAATTAGCACTTCTTACTTGACTTTCAATGAGCATTTTTTAGCACATTCACTAAATCAAAGGTGACCTGCCTCCCTAATTAGCCTCTAAAAATATCTTGAATGCTAGATAATAATAATCTTTAAGTAAATGAATCTTTTAAAAAGATAAAAATAAAATAAAATGAACTATGCTACCAAGGAAAATTACAATGCCTCTCAGTATGATGCCAAACTAAATCCCTGGACTTCGTGTCCAACTTTTTACTTTGCGCAAGTGTTACAAGTCCTAGTAAAATTCGTTCACTCCTCCTCTCCTTGCAGGTGATCCTGGAGTCGAGAAGAGTGCGGGCCAAGGAGCCTGGCAGAGAGTACAGCCATCATAGCAGCAGGCTGGAGAGGGCAAATGAAGAATCAAGTATGTCACAGAACAGTCAGGCCATTTTACTATTTCCTTGGTCCATCCTACTGAAGACTAAACAGTGTGAACAAAAGTGGAAAGAGGAAAGGCAGGATATTTGAGAAGTACAACAAGCAAATCACGTGTATGTAGGCTTCTGACTTGGACTGCCATCAGCTGAGGTCCACCAAGGGGGCCCAACGAGAGAGAGGCTGGAAGGGCAGACCTGTGACAGCCTTGAATGCTAGGCTGCAGGATTCGGTCGCTAAAATACTGAAGGGAAGGGGGAAAGGGTTAAAGCAGAAAGATTACTCAGTTAACATTTTCCAAATAGATTACTTATTTGCAACAATACAATAAATTTCTCTTAAAATAACAGTCATCCTAACAAAACTGCCAACAGCTGTAGCCACAGTAGCCAACCTTTGGACCTACAGAACAAAGTTCAAAATATAAGGTATAAGAACAAACCAAGCAGAGTGCAAAATTCTTATAGACAAGATTAAATCAACAGAACCTTAATATCTCTTTCAGCTGATGCAACAAACTTCTCCACAACACCACTGGAATCTTCTGGTACTTCCAGTTTGGGGTTTGGTTTCTGTTTGACAGCCATCAGGCGAAGCCCTTGAGTGTCTCTACACAGTGCTACATAAGTGAAGTCTTCAAAGAACAAAGAGCAGAAAAAAAGAGCATTCCAAGTTTACTACGCTGATTGGCTAAGACAAAGTAATATATAATAGACCTGAGATGCAAGAAGCACTGTACTAATGCACACACACACACACACACACACACACACAGAGCAGCCAAACCACTTGAGATAGGATAAAAAATAAAGTTGAATTTCAAGATTCAGTAAAGCAGAAGTTCTAGAACACTATTTGCCCTTTGCCTATAAAAAGCTTTGTACATATTTGACCACTGTTTAATTAAATGGTACATTTCATTTAAATAGCAGTTCTGAGATTGGTTTCTTTTGTTGTAATCATTCTCCAAAAAATACAAATTTAAATTTAGTGACCTAGTATAGAAGCCTTGGAAATAAATAGTAATTTTATACTGCTCCTCTGAACACACGGGAGAGATAACATATTATCCAAATCATAATCTTTTTTTTTTCTCCAGTTTTTCCTCTGAAAAAAAAAAAGGCCTTCCCTCTAGGAAAGCCTTTCAACTTCAAAACCTTCGGAGATAATTTTTTGGCATGACTTCGTGACTCTGTCACAAATGGCTTTGAAATATTCATCATTCCTCTCAGATGATAAACAATGGCACTGCTTCTATTGCTAAAGACAAAGGGAAAATGTCTCTGGTTTCACTTGGAATCTCTTTAGAAAAAACTCCTGAAACAGTGTAATAGATATCTCTCTAGGTACCTGCCCAGCCCATGCGCACTTTGTGTTAAACTGGCCTCTAGTAACCATGATAATACATGAACCAGAACTCTTGGCTATGACTGGATCACAAGTAGACCTCCCCCACCCACCCCATGAGATGCCAAACAGACCTTCTCTCCCAGGACTTTATACTCAAAGGCCATAGGCTGTCTCTGATGGCCTTGAACTCAGTCACTATCTCCTAGGGGGCTCAGGAAGCCACTTCTACTTTATGTGAGGGGAAACAGAAATCTGGGGGGAAAAGAATAAAATGAATATGGTGACAAGAAAATATGTTGCAGGAGAAAGACAAAGACACACAAGAACAGGGATGCTGACTAGCTACTATCGTGTCTGCCATCCTTCCAGTCCCTATGAGGCCTGGCTATACTTCCTGCCCTTAGGCACCATGGAGTTCACTTAATTCTCTATAAAATCAAACAAACTCTTTATGTTTGTTCCAATGGGTTTCTTATAACCAAACAATCCCTGATTAAAATAAATTGTTACTATGAAAGATAGAAATTTTAAACAAACAATAATTTCATATTTGAAACCAGTTAGGAAATCATTTGATTTCAGCCGCAGATTTGCTTAATATAACTTAAAATATGTCAATTCTCTCTCTTTATAGTTACAAAATAGTGTTATTCAAAAAACTTGTAAAATTGAGAATATTTCAGAGTTCTGTCACTTCCTCATCAAACCTCATCACTGCCATATCCAAAGAATGAACATGGTCCATTCATTCCACAAATACGTATTCAGCTCCTCTAAATACCAGGCACAGACTAGAAATAAAATATGAGCAAAACAGCCTCACGCCTGTGCTATTCAAACAGGATACACAAAAACACAAACACAATAATGTCTTCAAGAGTTAATGCTATAGAGCGTGACTATTTTTACAAATATGCATTTATAAGAATCTCGCTGATCCTCTGTGAATTTTGCTGTAATGGGCATATTTTCACTCATTTTAGAGGCACCATCCTAGACCTTAACATTCGTTTTATTTAAATCAATTTGATCACTGAAGTTCACTTTCCCAATCATCTTTAAATAAGTACCAGTTGTCTCTTCTACAGTCATGAAATTTAAGCACTTCTCTTTAATTCAGATATCCTTTGGTTTTTTCTGTGAGAATCTTACGCAAACTGACAACTCTTTCAATGCCCAACAGTTTTCTCTTCACATTAAAAAGAGCAGAGGAGACAATAACATCATTCCCAATATACTGTAATCTTCTGGTCTTTTTTATTTCAATTATTTCATTTTACATGTGGGAATTCTGTAGGAATAAATTCATGAATTCATGGGTAGAAATATGCCTTCTTTGTCTTTCATTCTCACTATCATTAACTGCAAATTTTCCTTTATTCACAGATGAAACATTTATAGAAGAACTGTTTCCTAGTATATAAAATATTCTGAAATATAAAATTTAGTGACATATTATTTTCATTAATCTGCTTTGAGAAGGCAGAGTAAAATATATAAAGACAAAATGGAAACAGACTCCAAATCTGCAAAGTACCGTATGTCCTTCCTGTTTTCTGAATTGTTAAGAGCAATGTTCCAATTACAAATTCCTTGTATAATAAATAACTTCTAAAGATTGAATTTCTGTTGGCAAAAGACTGATTCAAGTAACAGAATGTCATATTCTTATTCTTCCAATTCAATAAATCTTTGTAAATACAGTTTCCATAATCAATTGCCTTTTCCTTTTATTTGGCTATGGGCTGCTTAAGACTAGGGGTCTGACTCACCTTAATGTGCAAGAATCCCAGTATATAAAATTCATTTATTACTTAATTATTATAGAGCATTCTACAGGCTAAATTAAGTCTCTAGCATATAATGATGATATCAAGCAACAACTTAATAGGACATAACAATAATATATGGTTAATACCAGTCCAAATACCCTAAATCACCAATGTTATAAAATCTCACGGTGTGAGAGGATACAGGATATTAGTAAATGCTTCCTAGCATAAACTCATACAGCTAGAAAGATCTTTGTGAAGTCACGTTATTTCTGGCTTAGGACTGTGGACTGACTACAAACATTTATTTCTTCACTCTTCTAAGACCTACCCTCCCATTAAATGATAATGAAGGAACAGAATGATAAAAATCAAAAACAACAGGAGAGTGAAGAGGAAAGGAAAACAGTAGCAAATGAGTAGATGAGACATTGCCACAAATTCCTAGAGGGCAGAATGCAGATGGAAGAGTAGTACTTGAAGAGATAGGGCAGAGACAGCTTTGGCTGCAATAATGAGAGAAAGAGGCTACTGATGAGGAGGAAGCCATTTGTCCTGGTAAAACCATAAAAACTTGTAGTTATCCGGTGTGAGGAAAGGCAAGAATGAGAGAAAGGGTTAAGAGCAGGGAGACTGACTAAGCTCCACAGGCAATAATCTATATACCCATCCCCCCAAAACAGCATGGTGGCCAGATGTGTATCCCCAGGAAAAAAAATATATAAGATTTTCTTTAAAAACAGAACTAGCCATTTGGGGGAGAGCTAGAACAGCTGAATTCCAAAATACAACACACAAGCGTTGCTCATATTAACAGCCTGCCCACAATTAACCCACATACTCAGTAAGTCCTGCCTATAACCTAAGTCCCAATCAGAGCTTTATCATCTGTTTTAAATATAAATGGACAACCCAAACCCACCTTTTATTTGAGGAAAGGCTATGGAATAACAGAGGTTATAAAAAAAAAAAAAAGAATGATAAAAATATAATCCCTGGGAAAAATCAAAATAATTCAGAAAACAGAAAAAAAAAAAACTTAAAAAAAACCAACTCTATATCCTTTGAAAGCTTTTAAGATACTGTATTCACAAAATAAGAACAAGATGTTGTGAAAGAGGAACAGAGATCTTAAAGAGAACGAGCTCTGCGAGAGAGTAGCACAGACATATATATATGCTACCAACTGTAAAACAGATAGCCAGTGGGAAGTTGTTGTATAACAAAGGGTATTCAACTAGAGGATGAAAGATGCCTCAGAGGACTGGGACGGGGAGGATGGGGGGGACTCAAGGGAGGGTGGGGGGGGGGAGTCGAGGGAGGGAGGGAATACAGGGATATGTGTATAAAAGCAGATGATTGAACTTGGTGTACCCCCCTAAAATAAATAAATAAATAAATAAAGAGAACAAGCTCTTACAAATTAAGATAATTATGACTGTGGTAATAAAAAATTATCAGAGGTGCTACAGGAAAGGTGGAAGGATAAAGGAAGGAGTGGAATCTGAGCAAGTTGAGACTGTGGTCCAGCAACATAACAGGGTAACCTGTTAACCAAGACATAATTCTAAAAACACAGAATTTTCAATACATAGATTCTACATTACAAAGTTAAATCCAAGAGAATAATAAAGGTAAATCCCACAGATATAACTGCAGGAGCGGGCCTGCAGAGTAATCATTCAAGCAATTTACAGACAAAGTACAGATGGCAGTTATAGATTTAGAACTGACAATATGTTATCAACCTTGACAATGCAAAAGGAAAATAAGAGAAGACAAAACTTGGGAGGTGAGGCAGAAGAATGGAAGGAAGGGCAGGGGCTAACATCTTCATCTTATAAAGTGAGGCGCCAAAACACACTGTCTATGGTTAACGGGAAATGAAATAAAAGCATACTAAGTGGCCATAATTATTGCACAGAGATTTTGCTTAAGTAATAACAGTGGTAATTGTGTGCCAGGCACTTACAAGAATTTTTAGGAGCTGTTCATTTAAGTATACAATACAATGCTTTAAATGATCCTTTTAAAAAAAAAAAGAAAAGAAAAAAAAAATTGAAGCTACAGGGTAACCAACACAGGAACCAACAGTGGTGATATAATTACATTAAAGAGAAGAGAGAGATAAAGGGTGCAGTGAAAATGGGCTGACAGCTTATGCATCAGAGCAGGAAGTCAAAAGATAGTAACATCTAAAACTGATAAGCCAAGAAACAGAGGCATAAACATATTACTCAGATATGTGGAGATCATCCCCAGGAAAACAAAACACTGAAACAATTTTTTTGAAAAATTTTAAGTGGTTCCCTTAAGAAACAGGACTAGGACTGAGAAATGGGACAGAGGACTACTGTTTTCACGTATTAAAAATGTTTCAATTATTTACAATTTTAACCATGTGAATGATTTACTTTGATCATTTTCCTCAAATTTAGTTAATAATATTTTTCCCAAAAAAAGAGGAGCAATCTGATCTGTCCTACTATCTCAGACAGGTGAAATTCTTCTGTATTTTAATGGTTTCCAGAGAATGATCTAACAATGCAAGGTTAACAACTCAGCATGTCACAAATTTTTCAGTTTATGCTGCCTTTGGTAAATTAATATAAAATGATTCTTGGACTTCCCTGGTGGCACAGTGGTTAAGAATCTGCCTGCCAATGCAGGGGACAAGGGTTCGAGCCCTGGTCCGGGAAGATCCCACATGCTGTGGAGCAACTAAGCCTATGAGCCACAACTACTGAGCCTGCATGCCACAACTACTGAAGCACATGCACCTAGAGCCTGTGCTCCACAACAAGAGAAGCCACCACAATGAGAAGGCTGCATACCATAACAAAGAGTAGCCCCTGCTCACCGCAACTAGAGAAAGCCAGTGCACAGTGACAAAGACCCAATGCAGCCAAAAAACTAAACTAAAATAAAATATAAAAATTAAAATAAATAAAATTAAAATAAATTTTTAAAAAGAAAGAAAGAAAATAGAATAAAATAAAATAAAAAAGAAAGAAAAAAAATTTTTAAATAAAAAAATTTTTTAAAAAAGAAAGAAAACAAAATGAAGAGGATTAGCACAAATAAATATAAATAAAAGGAAAAAAAGAAAAAAAAAGTGATTCTATGAATACTAAGATGTGGCCTTTCCTGCCTATGATGGTAAAACACACAATCCATGGTGTGAAGGGTACTGCTTACCCATCTGTCCCGCCTTCAACATCTTTAATCCTCTTTATAAGAATAGAGAGACTTTCATACCAGGTTCACTAGTACAGTTTCGAGAGAGAAAATCCTGATGAGACTATTGATACTAACCAACCAAAGCTATCATTTCCACACTAGGCTAGAGCTTCAGTACTGGTAATTATGGCAGAGAGGGGTGTGGACTGGTGGACTAAATCCAACAGTAGGTCTTGCATACTATTCATCAAGGTCACAAACCAGTGGTCCAAGAGCTCAAGCCAGCCCACACACACATTTGGTTTGGCCTCCATAACGCTGGCCCACATTGCAATTTTGAAGAAGTGGCCTACATCTAAAACTGAGAATTCAAATAAAAATTCAGATTTCTACCTTTTCTCAATAAATCAGTAAGGGCAACCCCTCGAAACTGGGTAGGAGTGCCCCAATTTGCCACACGTAGCCTGCTTCCCTCATTCATGGTACCAGTCTGGCCTTGTAGCCATTTGTATTTCTGACTTTCGCTATAAAAGATAAAACACATGCATGCCCACTTGACCACAACTACTCCTTGCCGACTGCCTTACTTTGACTAGAACTAGGACTGAAAGACAAATTTTCAAAAAGTGGTAAACTCTACTGATCAGTATCTTAGGAGATTACACCTAAAAGCCAGAAATAAAAACTAAAGCACAAAGTCCAATAGCTAGCACCATAATCTACATTTTCAGTAAAAGCATCATTTACTTACATTTTAATGTCTCTCCAGCATATGGTATGTGCAATTTAAATCGGTCACAGTTGGGTCCAGGAGTCAATGACGTGCATCTTTAAAAAAAAGAGAAAGAGACGAAAACAGTTTCTTAAAACCCCACATATTTATGATATTTAATAAAGTTAATAAAAAGTGATCCTTATTGACAATTAAAATACTGGCTTATAGAACAAAATAAAAGCCCTTAATGGTCATGAAGGCGAAGACAAAATAAGACTTGCTCAAACAAATAATTCATTTATGTCACAATAAAACCTACATGCCTTCCTAACAATAAACACCAGCACTGCTTCAATCACTTCTGCTAAAGAAGTGCATCTTGACTTTGAAAACAGGTATACCATCCAAAACAGGTCTGCAGTCTTTGATGCCAAGAATTGTAAAAGAAGAGTAGTTTTATGGTCATATTTTAAATATAGACTCTTAGTTTTCACTCAGTACTAAAAAGAACCCACTTTTGGCCTTTTTCTGGTACCAGATGGTTTTCTCTCTTTCCCCAAAAATAAGGCGCTTCCTCCAGATTTGGCGCCCCATAACTTACATCTGTAGCAGAGCACAAAGCACTGCACTCAGTTTCAGATAAAATGCAAATTGAAAAGGGGGCTGAGTTAGTCACCCAGGTCTCAACAGCTTGTTTTGTTTTTTTTAATCTATTACTTCCCAAAATTATACAACATTCTTTGTTCTTTACACAGATTTACTTTGTAAGATCTCTCTCATAATCTTCTGAGTCATAACTTCAACTACATAACAGCAGTATTGGTTTCATAAATTAAAATATTAATATGAAGTCAGTTAAGGAAGTTGTATGTCTTCATTTAGTCAAAAAAAAAAAAAAAGCAAGGTTTTTAATTTGTAAAGAAGGCTAATTTTCTTTCATAATTCCAAAACTGCCTATGAAACATTTCTGGAAAAGAACCTACAGAAGTAGTTTAAGGAATGGAAGCATTGTTGGAACAAACGTACAACTTCCCTAGATGGCCACTTTGAAGGACAACAGTCATCTGACACTAAATTTGAGAAGTGCTGGCTCTAAAAACACTAACTCAGACCTCATATTAGATTTAGTATTACTTCTTCCTGAAACTATCTGAATATCAAAGAGAAACGAACCAGAAAGAAACTTTAATGTATTTAACATAAATCACTACATTTATTATTCTTCTTTATCTTTAGGGGCCAATAAAAACATTAGTTTACAAACTAAACAAAACTGCACCAGTCATTGCAGAGTAATCTACTTTAATTTTTTACAGGTTTTAAGAACACAGTCTCCTTTACCTTTCAATATAAAAAAATTCTTCAGGGCACATTTTATTAAAGGTACTAAAATATTTCTCTTATAGTATAATCTCTTCTAGCCCACAACACAGTAGTTCTTTGAAAACACTTATGGAAAACATATAAATTTTAGCATCATAAAGTATAATCTAATGACAGAAATGACCCCATAAGCAGCATTAAGAATTTTTTCTCTTACATTATATTCAACCAACAATGTTTTTAAATAATTTTTGAAAAAACACATATTCAATCAAGTGTCTTTTGGGGGCTTGAAAATCAAATTACCTACATCACTTAAGGACTGAAGTTATTAATAGCACAGGAAATCCTCAGGATTAATCTGATTCTGATTTGTTTGAATAACTCACCTTTCTTCAATGTGAATTAAGTGTCTAAATTGTTACTTTCACAGTGGGGCCACACTTTATATTATTCACTCTATGCCCTAACCAGGACTAGGAAAGTGTTTTTGTGCTCTGCTCCTTCACCTTCCTCCCTTCCTACTTGAATGGATGGTTCCAGCCACCTCAGGGTGTAAAAAAATACATTCCTCCATCTGCGTGATTCACTCACTGATTCTTTTCACTTAGGTAAGATTTCTTGAACATTGTTCTATGTGTTAGGAATACAGGGTGGACAAGATAGACAACAGCTACAGTCTCATGATACTTAAATTCTGGCAAGGGAAGGAGAAAAGATAAAGAGACAAACACACAGAGATGGTTTAAGATTGCTAAACGTGGTGAAGAAAATAAAACAGGGGGCTGCAATAAAACAGGAGCCACATTACATTGGAAGACTGGCGAAGACCCCTGGAGGAGGGGAAATCTGAAACCTGAACAACTCCAAGAGGCCAAGCATGCAAAAGTTCTGGGGAAGAGCCTTCCAGGCAGAGGAAACAGCTGGTGCAAAGGCGTGAAGGCAGGAACAAGTTTGATATTTCTGGGGGAAGGAATCTTGCTATGTCTGGGCAATGCGGCTAGAGCAGAGTGACTGAGAGAGAGAACAGCAAAAGATGAGGACAAGAGATAAGCAAGGGAGGACTTCCTACGTGGCGCAGTGGTAAAGAATCCGCCTGCCTATGCAGGGGACAATGGGTTCAAGCCCTGCCTTGGGAAGATTCCACATGCCGCGGAGCAACTAAGCCCGTGCGCCACAACTACTGAACCTGTGCTCTAGAGCCCATGAGCCACAACTACTGAGCCCATGTGCCTAGGGCCCGTGCTCCACAACAAGAGAAGCCACTACAATGAGGAGCCTGCGCACCACAATAAAGAGTAGCCCCCGCTCGCAGCAACTAGAGAAAGCCCGTGTGCAAAGACCCAACGCAGCCAATGAATAAATTAAATAAATAAATAAATAAATTTATTTTTAAAAAAAGAGAGAGAGATAAGCAAGGGACAGACCACGCAGAGCCATGGAAGCGGTGACAATTAATTCAGGTTTATTCTAAGCACAAAGGAAGGTTCTAGGAAGAGTAATATTATCTGATGCTAAGCTTTAAAAGATGACCCAGTATACTGTATGGAAAAGGGGACTGTAAAGAGGTAAAATGGAAATGAGGAGACTGGAAACGAGTCCATTTCAGGCAAGAATGATGCTGGCTACTTGGACTAGGGAAACAGCCATGGCGATGGAGACAAGAGGATTTACTCAGCAGGGACAACTAGCAGAGAAGCAAGTTTTGGCGGAAGGGAAGTCAAGAGCTGAAAGTGTGAGGTGACAGCCAAATCTTTCACGGAAACAGGCAGATTCATGGGTGGACCAGCCAATCCACAAGGGCCACTAAAACAGTAAGAGAAAGAGAAAAAGAAAATCCTGTCTGTAGTTCGAAAGATCACTTACTTGGAGTGGGGATGGTGGCAGGCGTAATACTCCTCAAACAGGAATATGCACACACAGGCTACATTACCAATCTCCAGTTAACTACAGAGCTTCTGTTTTGCTTAGAGGTATATGTAAATTTAGGGCCAAGAAGTGAACTGTTCAAGAGAACAGAGGAAAGAAAGGCTAAGCTGGTTTCTCTCTCCTAAAAAGTACTCAGCTTCTCCTCCAATGAAATATTGAGCAAATTATTTAAAATATCTTGTTATTCTCTGTCTTCCACATTACCTAGGATAAATAGCTTTATGGGAAATAAGCCAATGTCATGTTACCTAAAGGTTCTATTAACATTAAACTAAAATGCTTCCCCTTTTTTAATTAGGTCTGTCTAAAACTGGTTTTGGTCATGTTATTTAACTGACTGTCAAATTTCAAATCACATTCAAGGAGGGCATTAGTTTTTCTATTAATCAAAAAAGGGCATGGGTTAAAAAATACTGAAAACCATTGGGAGATTGGGATTGCCATACATACATTACTAATAAGAAAAAAATATCGAATTGTACACTTTAAATATATGCAGTTTATTATATGTATCTCAATAAAAGTTCTTGAAAAAAAAAAATACTGAAAACCACATATGAATAGTACGGCTTCACGTACGGAAAAGACAGATCTATGTGTGTGTCTGTGTACGTAACAGATTTCAAAAGGAGCAGCACCAAAATGTAGCAGGATTTGGGGTGATTTTTAGAACTTTCTTCAATTACCTTTCTGCATCGTTTGGATTAATAATGAACTATTCTATAATTATATAAATATTTTAAAGCTAAATACATTCTTTTTATATTTGACTCAGGAAACTTGGCTACGATGGCTTGATTTATCTTTTTCTTCTAAAGTGCTTCACTCCTTTTCAAAAAGAAAGAAGCAAGGTGATCTACCAATAAACAGTCTTCAAGTAAAGTATATGAAAGTTTTTATACTGTGATACCACAAAACGTCACATTTCTAACATTTATTTTATCTCACGGTTTCTTATGTGCCAGGGTTTGGGAATGGTTTGGTGGGGCAGTTCTGGTGTAAGGCCTCCCATGAAGCTGCAGTCAGATGCAGTTAAAGAGAACTAATACAATGGGAAAGTTCATCCTCCTAGAAAGGCATTTCCTTACACAAGTATGAAAACGTTAATAAATAAAAAGCTACCAACTTCATTTAAATTTTATCTGTATAATGGCAACTTGTCCTAACACATAGTTAGATCTAAGGTTTAAAAAAACAATATTCGAAGCTGAGTATCTTTTAAATAATAAAATAATTTTTAAATGACTTAGAAATTGCTGACAATTCAAATGTAATTTCAAATTCATATCTCAACTATATTTTTGTGTGTAATTTTTTTTTTTTTTTTTTTTTACCATACCAAGCAGAGGCTTGCAGGATCTTAGTTCCCCGACGAGGGATTGAACCCACTCCTTCAGCAGTGAGAGCACAGAGTCCAACCACTGGACCACCAGGGGATTCCCTCGCAACTCTATTTCTTGAGTGCTTACTATATATAGGTCAGGCAGTGTGCTGGGTGCTGGGAATACAACAGTAACAAGAACAAAACACATATCTTGGCATCATAACATAAAAAGGGTTTTTGGATGAACTAAGCTCTGAAAAATGAATCTGTCACAAAATTCTAATTACCTCAATCTACTGGAGACTCACTACTTTAAAGTTTAACATGTGGGCGGGAGGGAGGGGATATGGGGGTATATGTATAAATACAGCTGATTCACTTTGGTGTACCTCAAAAGCTGGTACAAGAGTGTAAAGCAATTATATTCCAATAAAGAGCTCAAAAAAAAAAAAAAAGTTTAACACGTGGGAGAACAAAGAGGGTTGAGCTCCCTTTTAAAAAGATTATGCAAGTGGGGATTCTCAAGTGGGGATTCAGGTTAACATCAAATCAGGCAGTTTACTCTGGTACTTTATCACAGAAATTGCAGCCAACCACTGGCACAATAAAATGCTAAGAATAACCATTTTCTCATACTCTCATCCCTATGATCTCTTATTTTACATCTAATCACATGACTCTCAATATTATTATTGATCTATTTTCTAGTTGTGGTTTGCTTTTCCTACCAGATCTAAGATTCTTGGTGCCAAGAACTGCTTTACACTTTTAAAAATGTCTTAGTACAGCATCTAGCACAGTGCTAAGTACCGAGTACTAATGAAATTCTAGCATATGGTTGTAATCATCAGCTAAACTCAAAAGCTGTCATTTTACAAATGAAAACAGATTGGAGATCACTTCCAGGATACTCTGGCCACATCTTAGTCTCCCTGGCGTAAGCATCTTTAAATCATCTTTACATCTCTAGAATGCAGCAGCACTGGTGTCCAGGACGTGGATACTCCACCAGCTATGCATGAAGATAAAGGTTCGCTGAATGAAAGGTTTACATAAAACTTGATTCCCAGCCTAGTGCTTTTCCTGACAAAAACTGATGATTTAACTGGAATTGTGAAGGCGTTCTCATCCTCACCTCTGAGAAAGTTAAAAGCGTGACTATTTGTGGAAGGTCTCCCTTTGAAGAGTTGTACATGCAACCCAGAATTTAAACTTAAAGTCATTACCTAAAATTACTCTGTTCTCAATAGTAAATAATAATAACAACAACAGCTAACATTTATTGGGCATTTACTATGTGGCACGCACTATTCTAAGTTCTTTAATTAGATTAAACTATTTAAGCCCATGGCAACCTTCAGAGATAGGTGAGGTGCTATTATTATCTCCATTTTACAGATGAGGAAACTGAAGCAAACAGAAGATACGGAACTTGCTAGTACGTGACAGAGCTGGGATCCAAGCCCAGCATGTCTAGCTCCAGGGCCCATTTTCTTAACCACCAAACTAAATCATCTCGCAATAATTAAAGGGGAAACCATCAGACTTAGTGAAAAATGTGAATTAAAACTCTTTTCAACAAATGTGTTTTTACTAAGTACTTATAATAATGGAAATTAAAAGCTGACAATAAGTTGCCAAAGTGTTCAACCACATTTTAATGAAAAGAAAATGATTTCTCAGTAATAAGTATAAGAACTGTATACATGTAAATCAGTGAGGCAAAAGAGGGAACAAGGCCCTTATAACTTGGTTAAATAAGCGCTACAATGTTGACACTCTTGATTTATTCAGCAAACTCTTTAAACAAACAGTGAAACATAAATTTGGATTTGAATCCTCTTTAAATTATTACTTGTTCCTAATTACTGAGATCGAACTCAAATTAGCAGGGTTTCACTCTAAAGAGGAAAAGGTAGGCAATTTCATAACACTTTATGTGATTTGAGTAACAGCCAAGAATTAATCTTGATTAACAAAGTTTTATGACGATATTCTACAACCTTTAAGACATCAGCATTTTTAACACAACGCAAAATATATGCTTTCTAGTGTAATGCTAAACCTATTATTTGACATACTTTCTGGAAAAAATAATGACAAACATTTCTATTCTTCAAGCCACCTAAAAAGAACAAAGTAGATGAGTCTAGGGTTCCTTCCCTGAGTCTACGTCAGCTTCCTTTACCCTGACTATTAGTTCACCACTTGGCATGTTCCCCTACGTAGCTTCCTGTTTTCTTGATAATGACCTTTGTGCTTAACCAACAATATTTAACAGCAGCTAAGAAGGAAGTCTTCAGCTTTGGCAACCTAAAATAACAGGTGACTATGAAGAAAACACAGGCTCAGAGACCAATAATTGCATTTTAAATAACTATTAAGTCATAAATTAGAGTGAATTACTGTTAGTTGATATTCAGCACATTTTCATTTTACAGAATTAATTTATTTTCTCTGAATTAAATCTCATCGGTAATTCCACTCAGACTAAATCAGTTTCAAAATTATCATGGTTTCTAGACTGAAATTCTAGCAGTAAAGAAGCTAGAAGACTGAAGCAGGATATCTTAACAGCTATCTAAATAATCCACAAAATGGGCATTTTATCTGTGAAGGCATCCAGACTTCTGATTCACAGAATCTCTCACCCTCAGTCTTGGAAGGGAATTATGGTCCATCTAGTTAACTACATCAAAACCTACTAGGTCAAGTCTTAGGCCTTTCTACAAGGAGACTCGTGAATTAAAAGTGGTGAAAGAAAGCAGCAAAATCACACTGAATTAGATGTTTTAGATCATTATCCAGGAAAATGGAACCACCTACTTGATGACATATGATGTTCTTGATATACCAAGTACATCCTCTACATCTGCAAAGCCGAAAATCTATTTCTGGGCCCTACTAGAAAGTGATGGATTTAATTCTTAGCATAGGAATCCAAAATGCCATTACCAAAATAAGTGACTCAGCCCAGAATGTTTTAAAAATTATAAAATTAAAATATTCAAAAATGTGTTTGCCAGTTCATGTGGCATCAACTGTTATTCTCAGTTTCTCTGCTATATCTCCATTTATAAATGAGAGATTTCAACTCTAGAGTAGGGAGTATTTTTAAATCTTAGTAGGTGTTCTTATAGCAAAAGTGTGGTTTAAATTACAATATGATTTCAGCAGGAATGATGGGCTCAAATACTATTTTTAACAGTTAACTAAAGGGAGGGGAATCCTTTAACTTTTTGAGATAGATGCTTAGCTCATTACTGTTCAACCTTTCTTCTTTTCTAATATGTGCATTTAATTCACTCTGTTAACAGAATAAACAAGAAATTTAAGAGGATTATCTCAATAAGTATAGGATAAGTGTTTGATAAAATTAAATACCCATTCATGATTTTTAAAACTCTTTGAAAACAAGGATAAAAAAGAAACTTCCTAACATGATAAAGGCCATCTACAAAACACTTACAGCAACATCATAATTAGTAACAAAATGTTATTTTTTTCCCTTTGAGATACAGAATGAGACAAGGATATCCTTCCTCACCACTTTTACTTAACACTGTACTGGAGGTCCTGGCTAGTACAGAGTATGTAGCATGAGGAAATAAGGCTATAAATACTGGAAAGGAAGAAATAAAACTATACTTATTTGCAGATAATATGACCGCATGTAGAAAGCTTTTCATATCTTCATATGCATCACTGGAAATAACATGTGAATTTAGTAAAGTTGCTAGACAAAGAACATACACAAGAATCAACTGTATAGTACTGTATATCTGTATACTCATACCATCAACAATCAGTTAAAAAATAAAAACTTTTAGAAGGATGCCACTGAAAATAACATCAAACAATCAAATACATAGAAATAAATGTCACAAAAGATGCACAAAAGCACTATATAGAAAGCTATTATTAAGAAGAAAATAAAGAAAACCAAAAAATGAACATAGATATCATGTTCACAGATTAAAAGAAACATGATGAAAACTTGACAGTTCTCCTTAAGCTGATCTGGAACCTGAAAGGCAGATTCTAAAATGTAAATGGAATGTTAAGAACCAAGAACAGACTTTGGTTTATGAAGAAGAAAAACTTGAGAGAATTATTTACAATAGCCAAAAGGTGGAAGCAACCCAAGTGTCCATCAACTGATGAATGGATAAACAAAATGTAGTATATACATATAATGGCATGCTATTCAATAGCCTTAAAAAGGAAGGAAATTTTGACACATGCTACAACATGGATAAACCTTGAAGATATTATATATTCAGTGAAATAAGCTAGTCACAAAAGGACAAATACTGTATGACTCCATTTATATGAGATGCATAGAGGAGTTGAATTCAAAGAGACAGAAAGAATGACGGCTGCCAGGGGCTCAGAGGAGAAATAGTGTTTACTGGGTACAGAGTTTCAGTTTTGCAGGATGAAAAAGTTCTAGAGATGGATGATGATAATGTTTGCACAACAATGTGAGTATACTTAAATGCCACTGAACTGCAAACTTAAAAATGGTTAAAATGGTAACTTTTATGTTATATTCTACTACAATAAGGAAAAAAACTCAGTAGAAGAACTTGCTCTACTGGATATCAAAAATTACTATAAATCATTAAAATAATGATAGTGGTACAAAGATAGAATAGCAGAACAGAATAGAGTCCAGAGAAAGAGCCTCACATATCTGGACACTTGATTTATGACAAAGGCATCTCTACATAGAAGTAAGGAAAGGAAACTGTTTTCAACAAATGGTGCTGGGTCAACTGGATATACTTATAGTGAAAAATATGAAACCTGATCCCTCCCTTCATAACATTCCACAAAAATCAAGTCTAAGTGGATTGAAGCTCTGAATGTAAAAAGCAAAAAACAAAATATTTTTAGAAGATAACTTGGGATGGAGATAGATAATGGAAGAATATCTTCAAGAACTTGGGGTGAGCAAAAATTCCCCAAAAGCACTAACTGTAAAGGAACAGATGGGTAAATAGGGTCACGATATTAGATCTCTTGTTCATCAAAAAAACACCATTAAGGGAGTGAAAGACAAGCCACAGAGTGAGAGATGATACCTGCAACATATAAAATTGATTAAGGGCTCATATCCAGACCATATAAAGAACTCCTGTACTGTCAATAAGAAAAAGACAACTAAGTTAGCAGACCCAAAGGAGCACTTCATAAAAGGGGAGCCCAATGGTCAATAAACATATGAAAACGTGCTTAACCAAATCAGTCACCAGGGAAATGCAATGTAAATCCACAGTGAGGTACCACAACACACCCATCAGGGTAGTTAAAATTAAAATCTCAACCAAGAACTGACAAAGATATAGAGAAACAGGAACTCTTATAGTCTGCTGATAGAAGTATAAGTTGGTATAACCACTTTGGAAAACCACTGGATAGAATTTATTAAAGCTGGGTATATGTATACCCTATGATCTAGCAATTTTACTCCTAAAATGACCCCAACTGATATGAGCACATATATCTCACCAAAGAATACGAAAATGTTAATAACAGCTGCAATCTTTGGAAAAAGCCCCAAACTGAATAGCTAAATTGTAATTTCAAACTGAACCCCCAAATGCCCATCAGCTATAGGATAAGAAAATAAATTGGGATGTAATCATAAAAAGAAATATTACATAGCAATGAAATAAACTACACCTATATGCAACATGGATAAATCTCACAACCATATTGCTGAAGAATACATACTATGTGATTCCATTTATTTGAAGTTCAAAGCCAGAAAAAACTTAATGTTTGTGTACTGATAAAAATATTATAGGACTTCCTAGGTTGCTCAGTGGTTAAGAATCCGCCTGCCAGTGCAGGGGATATGGGTTCAAGTCCTGCTCTGGGAAGATTTCACATGCCGTAGAGCAACTAAGCCCGTGTGCCACAACTGTTGAGCCTGTGTGCCGCAACTATTGAAGCCCATGCACCTAGAGCCCATCCTCCACACAAGCGAAGCCACTACAATGAGGAGCCCAGGCACCACAATGAAGAGTAGCCCCCCTTGCAGCAGCTAGAGAAAGCCCATGTGCAGCAACGAAGACCCAATGCAGCCAATAAATAAATAAAAATTAATTTTAAAAAAAACATTAAAAAATATTATAGAGAAAAGGGAAAGTGATGACTGTAAAAGTCAGAAAAGCAGTTTATCTATAAGGGAAGAATGCAGTGGTGACTGGGAAGAGGCACATAAGGGGTTTCTGGGGCATTGCTGACGTTTTATTTCTTGATCTGAGTAGTGGTAACTCAGATGTCCATGTTTTAATATTCATTAAGTTGTAAGAACATGTTTTATGCTATCCATGGTTTAACAAGCCCTCCAGGTGACTCTAATGCAAACTCAGGTTTGAGGCCCACTGCTCTGAATGTGTACCATGTCTGGGCTTACTGATGATCATTGTGTAATCTGGGCTGGATTTTCTATTGTCAGTGGATCAACACAGCCACCTGCATGTGCAAGTCCGCACTTTCCTTTCCCATGCATGAGACTAAATCATTGCGAAACAGCTTGTTTTCATGACCTTCATCTCTTCTTTAATCAAATTTTTCTTAACACTTATGGAGACAGAAAGTTCTCCAAAAATTTGTGATTGGGGATACACATTTCTTTACTCCAAATCAATTTATATAAGTATTTGCTGAACATTACTAAGATGGGTATATAAAGTGTTATACCTAACAGGTCAATAGTCTATCTTCAAGTGAGTCTGTAAGACAATGCACTAGGGTGCAGGAAGAAAAGGGAAAAGAATATGTATGCGAGTGTATACAAATATGTATGTATGTGTATATATCTATATATCTCTATATCTATATATAGAGAGAGAAAGAGATAAATGAATCCTTACCAATATGTAACATACAGATTGACCCTGGCACTCTCTTTTGGTTCCCACACAGTTGTTCAAGTATCCTGAGTTAAAAAAGATTTCTTTTTCAGGCATGACAAGTGAAAATACCATTAAAATTATATAAATTATGTTCAGAGTAATGCTTATTTCATTTTACATCATTTTTTAATTTTTATTTTATATTGGAGTATAGTTGATTTACAATGTTGTGTTAGCATCAGGTGTACAGTGAGGTGATGCAGTTATACATACACATACACCCATTCTTTTTCAGATTCTTTTCCATATAGGTTTTTACAGCATGCTGAGTAGAGTTCCCTGCGCTATACAGTAGGTCCCTGTTGATTATCTATTTTATACATAGTAGTGTGTGTATCATTCTATGTTTTATAAATGTTTTATATGTTTTATAAGTATGTTTTATAATTAAATAAATATGCACGCATTAGGGTTCATAATCAAATTATTCGAGGTGCATAATCAAAAAAGATCACTGCTATAAGAGTTACAGAAAGGAGTCTCTATTCTCAAGAACCTTGAACAGTAATCAGAAGACAAAAATCAAACCTGTGAAAGTCAAACAAGGCACAATTTAAATAACAATTCAAGACAACAATAGAAACAAGTCACAAAGCAATTAACATGATTAATTGCCAAATTAGTGGTTAAAGAAAATAAGCACAATAGAAGTTGAGAGAGCAGAGAAACCACTTTCCGCAAGAGTAATCAAGGAAGGTTCACCGGAATATGACTGGCCTCTAAGAATGAGTTGGATCTGATCAAGAGAGGGGAAGGAAAAATAATGTACCTGCAAATGTCCTTAAATAGGGCAAAACCAAGGAGACAGATACTCTGCTAAAATAAAAGCTCTATAATGAACTAGAGGACACTAAACCTTGGATCCTTTAGTGCTCAGCAGCGTACCTGGTGGCACAAGGAGGCACCTGATAACTACTGCAGATAAAGTACAGGTGAGCAAGTGGAGCCAGAGAGGACAAGTGCACGCCAAGGTCACGTCAACATCAAAACAAATTAAATAAATGTCCTGGACAGATTCCTATTCCAACTGTGGGAATGCTGGTAATTCTTACATAAAAAAAAATGAGAAATCCCCAGGGACAAGGCCAACTCGCATACTATTTCTTTACATTTAATGCACAACATAAATTTAGAAAAAGCAATTTTTATACTAAACACTTTTAATTTGTTCAATAAAAATATTCCTGTCATGGTTTTAGGGCACCATTTTCATTCCTTGGCCCCAAATATGACCTAAATGGATGTATTCCCTTTTCTCTGAACTCTGCTTTACATTTTACACCATTTATAACCTATGCATCTAAATTCCAATCTCAATTCCTGCTCCTTACAGGAAAGGACTGGAGAGTATTTATCTTGGCATGTTCCAATGTCTCAGATTCTCAAGGGAATGAACCAGCAGAGCTTTGATCTTCCTCTTACTGATTTTCATGATATTTGTTTTATTTATGTTTGTATCTCCACAATGCCTCACACTTGCTAGGTGCTCAATATATGCTTTTCTTATAAAAAATAAATTTGAGTGAGCATGAACAGTGCAAAGGCAGGCTACAGAAAATAACAGATGGAAAACTGGTAGGGGCCAGGGAAGGAAAGAGAGAAGAAAAAGCAACAACAAAAAGTAGAAGAATGAACTGTAGTGGAAATAGACAACAAGGTGGATATAAAAATGGAGAAGGAGAGAGAGAACGGGAGAACACAGAGGAAGGGAAGAGGAAGAATTAATCGATTCTACATGTCATTAAAGGATTCCTTTTCCTGTTGGTGAGAGGTGCTTTCTAAAGATGAAAGAAAAGGTTTTTTTAAATTTTCAAATTCTTTTAAATGATTATGAAAAGACTTAGCATCTGTTATAGGAGCACATCTGGAACGACAGGACAATGGGATAAATGTGTCATCCACATATTTTAGGTTGTTAGGTGGTTTCAGACGATTTTTTTCTTAGATTGCCACTTGCCACTTGAGATACAACGGTTGAACACTATGAATTTTAAAGCCTTGTGCAAGTTAAATAATCTGCTTCTTCCTCGATTTCCTCATCTGTAAAATGGGGATGATAGTCACACTCCATGGAGCTGTTATAAGGATCCGCTGACTTGACACATACAAAGTACTTAGAATAGGGCCTGGTACAGAGTAAGTACTTACTTTTAAGAGTATTCAAAGACACAAACTGCAAACCAAAAATATGGAGAAGGAAGTGTATCTCAAACAGTATTTTCATTAAAGCCTCAATTTCACTTGGGTAATAATTTTCAGAATTCTTTTTGTTGTTGTTGTTGTTGTTTTAATTAATTAATTTATTTATTATTTTTGGGGGGGTACACCAAGTTCAATCATCTGTTTTTATACACATATCCCCATATTCCCTCCCTCCCTCAACTCCCCCCACCTCCCTCAAGTCCCCCCCACCCTCCCCATCCCAGTCCTCTAAGGCATCTTCCATCCTCGAGTTGGACTCCCTTTGTTATACAACAACTTCCCACTAGCTATCTATTTTACAGTTGGTAGTATATATATGTCTGTGCTACTCTCTCAAACCAAACAATAACAAAAAAACTTCAACTGACCTTCTCACCTCACTACTATGCCTTCGTTATTCCATAGACAGAAATTATCAGGGGTCTCCCACTGCGCAGAGATTGAATCAGAGCAGTAAAATGACTTTCCCAAGTACCAAGTCAAATCTAATGGAGCCAAGGATGCCCCTCATGTTGCAGCAGGACCCACAGGGAAGAAAGAGAAGAGTATCAGCTGGAAGATCTAAGGGGTGGCAGAGCCAGAAGAGACCAGAAGGAGCCATCAGAGAAAAGCAAGGAGGGGAAGCCTCTAGTCTAGACCAGAAACTTTCACACCTTTCTGACACACAGTAAGAAATTTATATATCACCACTTTATACCACCACTCAGTACACATACATGCGCTGAGTATATATGTACATATATGTATACATTTGTATACATGAGTATGTATCTATCTATATACATATATATACACACATACATAAAGTGAAACATTTTTCTATAATATTTATTAGCTTTACTACATGAAATGTACTGATATTTTTTATTCAATTCTATCCTATTTCATATTTTTTTAATGTGCATCAAGACCCACTAAAATCATTTTATAGCACACCAACCTACCAATGGTTTGCAACACAAAGCTCTGTTCAATACAGGCTCAGAGAAAGTAGCTTCCAGAAAAATGAAGACAACAGTACTGGATTCCATAGGGGTCAAAACCATCCCCCAAACATGTCATTCAGCTCTAGGTGTTACACTTTAAGAAAAAGAGACACTCACTGGATCACATTCAGAAAAGCCAACAAGAATGGTAAAATGACACAAATCACATGGTAGAAGCAAAGGCTATGTGTCAGCCTGCAGAAGAGAAAAATACAAAACATGATATAGCTATCTTCATTTATTTGAAGTGCTGTCACATGGAGGATTGACTAAGTTTGTTCCATACTGTGTCAAGATGTGGAAGTGACACGAAAGCATTTTGTAATAGCACAGCTGCCCAATGAGTGGCCTTGAGACTCTGTGACTGGAGACACTCAGGCACAGCCTGAGCAGGCACTTAGCAGGGAAGTGTTAGAAGGGGCTAATATATCACATGGTGGTTGTTAAGGTTTAATGCCTTTCAATCCTGAAATTCTATAACTCTAGACTAGATTCAGACAATATTATACTACAATATGACTTCAAAAGCGAACACCAGTTCTTTATAAAGTTTTTATAAAGAAATGAATTCTACCATGAACTACATAAAACAAACTTGAAATGGCAAATGTTAACATTTTAACAAAAAACAATATGATAAAAATTGACTTAATATGCCTAGCCCAGTCAGTAGAAATCTTCATCAGTTACAACGGGAAAAACTGAAATGCCACCCAAGTCACTGGCATAGTGTTAAGATGTTTATCAACTTAGAAAATATAAATCCATATATAGCTTTAACAAGCAAATAGCAAAAAATGTGTGATCTCTTTTTTTTCCCTTTGGCCACAAGGCATACAGGATCTTAGTTCCCCAACCAGGGATCAAACTTGCGCCCCCTGCAGTAGAAGTGCAGAGTCTTAACCACTGGACTGCCAGGGAATTCCCAAAATGTTTGATCTTTAAAATGTGCAGTAATAAAGGAAGAAGGTTTCCCCCAAAAGACTATATATTATAAACATTCTCTCCTTACTCAAAAGTCATGCTTCTTTGGTCTACATGTAGAGTACATAAACAAAGTAATGATGCACTCTTTTGAGTTCTTACTAACTCAACGGAAAATTTTAGTAATTTTGAGGGAAGTCTTCTTTCTTATAACCTTCTACCCTATTTGTTCTACTGTATTTGTTTAAAAAGAAAAAAAAAAAAAAAACCATGGACGTCCCTGGTTGTGCAGTGGTTAAGAATTCGCCTGCCAATGCAGGGGACACGGGTTCGATTCCTGATCCAGGAAGATCCCACACCCCATGGAGCAACTAAGCCTGTGCGCCACAACTACTGAAGCTCATGCGCCTAGAGCCCATGCTTCATAAAAGAGAAGCCACGGCAATTAGAAACCCACACACCACAATGAAAAGTAGCCCTGCTCACCACAACTAGAGAAAGCCCATGAACAGCAAGAAAGACCCAATGCAGCCAAAAAAAAAAAAAAATTAAAAAAAAATTTTTAATTAAAAAAAAAAAACCCAGTATCTCAGTCTGTACTGGGAATCCAATAGGTAGCTAAGAATTACTTATCACTAATGTACTACTGTCTCACCCCTCAGATAGAATTCTAAAAAAAAGGCCAACTCCTGGACTGTCAGAATGCAGAAACCCTCTGAATAGTGATACTTAAAGTGGGGCCCACGGGCCAGTACTAGACTATAAACTATTACTAGTCCATGATGAGACAAGCACAGATATTGAGAGTAAGAATTTAGAAACTTTTAGAGCAATTTATAAGAGTAGTTTTAATTCTGATGAATCTAATATAAAAAAGCCAGGCCTTGTATTTCATACGTCTTTTTAATTTTGTTTTTCTAGTAATTCTTTCTTATTATGTTTTATAAAAGTATCAGTTGATGACAGACTGGAAGTTTTTTAAAACTCTAGTCCTTCACCAAAGACAGTTTGAGAAATATTTATCTAAATATCCTTTAAATGCTGAAGGTCCTTGACTATAAAGACAAACTGCTTTACTTCTATGTCACCCAATCTCTATTCACTTTGGTTTTCCCACTAGAGTAACAAACATAATTAATTTTTTCCTTGCCAAGTGTTCTTTTGATATCCCTGCTAAATTGACAGTAGTATCAATACAGCTCACTGCTTACAATTTATCATCAGATTATCTATCTGACTGCTCAGAATTTGTAACACTACTTCATTTGCATCCAGATGTAGCTCCAACATGTTACTGGATTCATTCCTTTTAGGAAGATATTAACTAATTTGATAATTAGCCAGTTTGGAGGGGTCACCCAATCTTACAATATGACTACTGGCATCATCTGTGGCAGTGAGTCATAATTTTTTAGAAAGCCTAAAGATAGTATAGCTCAGTTCTAAATCCTAGGCCTCCACACCTAAAGTAACAGCCTGGTGCATCCTGAACTCATGATTAAAGACCTGATATCTCTGCAATTCTGCCAATCTACCTGGACTCTCAATTCTCCATGTGAACTATTTTGGTCCCCAGAATCCTTTTCTGACTTACACATTCTTTTATTTCTTACACAAATATGTACAAAGATGGATATAATAAACATGTAGTCATCCTCCCTTAAACGCAGTTTTCCTTTCCAAGATTTCAGTTACCAATGGTCAAAGTCCGAAAACATTAATTGGGAAATTCCAGAAATAAACAACTCATAAGTTTTAAGTTTCATGCCCTTTCTGAGCAGCAGGATGAAATCTCGGGCCATTCCATCAGGAGCCCCCAGCCATGACATAGTCTGTTCCTGACATCCAACCATTGACATCATCAGGGCTCAACGATCCAGGATCACCCAAAGCAGATGATCCTCCTCCTCATGAACGGTCGGGTCAATAGCAGCCTAACACCAAGTCTCAATTCCTACATCCTTCCCCTTCACCTCGCCTAATCAGGTAGGCATTTTCTCATCTCACGTCACCTTACGAAAAAGGGTGCTCACAGTACAAGATATTTTGAGAGAGAGACCACAGTCACATACATTTTCACAGTATATTATTATAACTGTTCTATTTTATTATTGTTAATCTCTTGCTGTGCCTGATTCATAAATTAAACTTCATCATAAGTATGTATATACAGGAAAAAACAGTATGTACAGAGTTCAGTACTATCTGTGGTTTCAAGCATCACTGGGGGTTCCTGGAACATATCTCCCATGGATAAAGGGGGGCTACAGTATTTATAAAAACCTGCCAATAACAAACAACTCCTGAAGACATTCTTACTATACAAAAACATGATTAATACCATCCTTAGGAAAAAATAAATACACGTGGCTGTACTATAAGAAATTATTCCAGAATGCCAATAATTACATACTTTTAATTAAGATTTGCAACATCCCTTAAGCTTCCAACAGTTCAATAACTTGAATAATGGAAAAAAGAAAAAAAATATGAAGGAGTCTGAGAATTTAGGTCAAAGAATGAAACAGTGACAGACTTAATAAAATAACTACGTGTTTAATTTCTGCCCCAGTTCCAGAAATTGTATTCCCTCCCCGCAGTCTTTAATTTGTAGACATCTACAAACTCATGTCAAACTATCTACAACACTGAGAGCTTGCTGATTTGTAGTAACTTATTACCTAGAAAATATTTTTATTTTAGATAACGACTTTTTCTGAATGACTTCTAATACTGACCTCTTCCTGCTATTTAAATTTTAGTCTCAATTGCCTAACAAATTGCTGAAATCTATCCAGTAAATGGGTTTTCTTAGTGTCGTATTTAAAGATGTTTCACAACTGCAGATGGCCAAAACACCTGTTTCACAGTATACTATATTAATAAATGATTCCTATCTTTTTCTGGCCAATGCTTTCTTGAAAAATAAATAAATAACATCTGGTAGAGAAGACCTGGGATCCAGTCCTGTGCTCCACCACTTATCAGCTAAGTAACCCTGAACGAGTTGCTGAATCTCTCTGAGACCTATGTCCTCACATGTTTTTAAAAAAATGTTAAAGGGATGATTATAAAAACATTCCTCACAGATTTGCTGAGGGCAAAAAGAGCCAATGAAAAAAGGGCTTCATACTATTCACAAATGCTAAATACATTTATTGCCCATTTCTTTATGGTCAAAGACAGACAGATATTACCTATTTAGAGCTCTGAAACCACTGCTGGCCATGGTCAGTATCCACTATCCAATTCACACTAAAATAAATTTTATATTCTTTCCCAGGAATGCTATTGAAAGTTCTGTCATCTCTACAAGATAAAATATATACTCACACAAAGAGTCCTGATGATAAACCTACATCGGGAAGAGCACAAAGTGACAAAGATGAAATTCTTTTGAATTTCATTCTTCCTCAAGTCTGTTTCTTCTATCTTCTATCACAAGGTCTGTCTTTTCTCCTAATTCTAATATTAATTTCCCCTGCTGCCGTCTCACCCCACTGGGCTCCTACAGCAGAAACTGCTTTTAAGCCAAATTTATCTTTTTTTAAATGAATTACGTGAGTAAAAATGTTTCACTAAAAAAAAATTATAATACGGAAATGAAAGTACCAAGTATCCCTTTACTGCTCACACGCCTTCCCTCTCCCAAGTTAACCAGTGAATTGAGTTTGTTAAATATCCTTCCAAACCTTCCTCTGTACATTTAGATACACATACGTATACATACACAGAAGACTTCTGTACACAAATGCAGCCATACAATACCTGTTAAACTGTAGATTGGCACTTAACCTACTTGCCATTCAGTCCTAATCAACACTCCTCTAGTGGCACTTTGGCAGTACAGACAATACTCCCCAGTGGTGGGCCACTGAGATCATTCCACTCACAGGACGGTGTCTCAGAGCTTCAACAAGTATTTACTGAGTGCCTATATACAGGGTGTAAGGTCCTGAACAAAATAGGCAAATAGGCACTGTGCCTGCCCTCAGGGAGCTAAAAGTCTGGCGTAAGGCACAGCATTGTATAAATAATCAGCTGTGAACATAATTTCAAATGGCAGTAAGCGCTAAAAAAGATGTTACAGGAGAACACAGCCAGGAGATCTATTTTAGATAGGGGCTAGGAGAGCCCTCTGAAACTCTGAAAAAGTTACATTCAAGCTAAATCTGAAGCACTGTAGAAATCAGACAATGGATAACAGGAGGGGAAAGAATGATCCAGGAAAAGGAAGAAGGTGAGCAAAAGCCCCAGCTGGAAGAGGGCTTGCGGCCTTCTGGGAACCGAGAGGTCAGTGAAGCTTTAGGGAAGTGAACCAGGAGGAAAGCAACATGAGAAGGCTGAACAGGGGAGAGGAGCCCAATCACACAGCAAATCATTGAGCATTTGGAGACTTTACTCTAAGAGCCAAAGTGAAGCCATTCAACAACTCTGAATGAGTCACATGATCTATTTTTTTTTTAACTTACATTTATTAGATGTACTGAAAATAATAGAAATGGCTGCCGGGTGGAAAACAGATTAGAGGAGAGCTAGAACACTTATGAGGAGACTAGTTGGATAAGAGTTGATGGTGCTGACAGTGCAGGTGGAGGGAAATGGCTGGATTGGAGGCCTACGTGCTTCTGAGAGGAGCAGATGAGGCAAAGAGAGGTGCATTTCAAGACGTGAGATACCTTGAAGTCCACACTCAAGACTGGGACAGGGTTCCGTCTCAGCAGCTTGCTTTACTTAGGAGCCCCTCTCAGGGGTTGCATGCTTGTCTCTGGTTTTCTTCACCCTTTCTTCTCTACAACCTTTACCTCCCCAATTTTATCTCCCCGTATCGTCCTTCTGCCTCCCTCCATCCCTTCTTTTTTCCCTCCATAACCTTCTCTCTTGCTTAGATACAATTTGGAGCTGAAATATTTTTTAAATATTTATTCCACTAAATGAACTGTTCTTAATTTAAAATCCAGAGGATTGAAATATATATATACACATTCACCGAAAGACATGTACTAGAACGTTCACATCACCACTATTCATAAAAGACAAAAACTAGGAGCTACCCTAATGCCCTCCAACGGCTCGAAGAGATAAGCTGGTGTGTTCAGGTAATGGAATACTCCTTGTTCAGCCAGGAGAATCAACACATCCACAACAACATAGAATCTCACAAACATTATGTTGAACAAAAGAAGCCAGACACAAAATGGCACATAAATTCTACTTACATTAAGTTTTTTTTTAAAAAAGGTAAAACTAACCTATGCTTTTAGAAGGCAGGACAGTAGTTATCCTTGTGGGTGTCTGATGGGGGAGGAAGAGCACCAAGAGGATGTGTGAGGAGCTGGTAATGCTGCGTTTTGGGAGGTGCTGATTACACAAACGTTCAGTTTGTGAAAATTCACAGAGTTATATACATATGATAAGGTGTACTTTTCTGAACGTATTTTGTACTTCAATAAAAGTTTTTTAAATCAATGAGTTCAAAACTTTAATGTCTGGCGGAAGGGAGCAGTAGCAATAACTAACCACTTTTTTGATCCATGATGCCCTCTAATGACCTTTTTTACTCCAGGAGACAGCTGTGATATAGCCCTGAACTTGGAACCATGAAATCTACTCTCAGATTCCCAGTTTTATACTTATTGTTCTTATACTGTGCCGTGTCCCCTTCTACTGTGCCATGCCCTATTCTAGGCACTGAGGGCACAGCTGTGATGCTGGATGAGACTCCTGCCTTCTTTGAGGCAACAAAAAAAGACAGATAGATAGACAGACAGACAGATATAGATACAGATATATGCTTGAAATTGGCAAGAAGCCAGATCCTATAATGGAGAAACACAGGGGAGACCTCCCTTTGATGGAATAGTCTAGCTAGACAACCCTGCACAAGTCACTTAACTTCCTTGAGTCTCAGTTACCTCACCTACCTTAAGGGATTATTATAAGGATCATATGTGATATCTTTCAAAGCACTTATAATGATAGCATTATTAATGATAACAGCTCTTATATTATTGTTCTTAATGCTCAATAAAGAGTCGCTTGAGTTAACCAACGTCAGCCTGGTCTACACACTGATATAGTAATAACAACAAGGAATAATATTTTATGGGTCACTAATTCTCAATTAAGAGGATTCTACTCTGAGTAGAAGCAGGCTCTCCACTCCCTCTGAAGGGGTGCTAATGACACAAAGGCCTGACAAGTTCAGCACAGCCCTCTCTAGCCTTTAAAGAGAAGCGAGCACAGAAAGACAGTGCTAAGAGAGGTGCAGGCTAGAGAAGTGATATCAGCTTCTCAGAGATCAAATTAACCAACCAAAGAATATATATACAGAACCTTCATTTATTATCTGACCAGCACTTTCTTGGTACCACAATGAATCACTGTCCATACTTAAAGGAGCTTAAGATATGGTGGCAGAACTAAAATCAAACAAAGACAATAAATTTAAGGGGAAGCAAAAGGGCTGTGGAATCCAGAGATTTAGTTTCAAATGCTGGTTCTGCCACATAATAGCTTTGGACCCTCACCTTGACCTCTCAGGATTGCTTCCTCACCTGTAACAAGAGGATGCTAACACTTACACCTTACGTAGTGATGTGATGTTGCAAGAGGTAATGTACCTAAAGTGCCTAGGACAGGATCTGGTATAGTAGCTACTATTATTGCTACCATTATTGTGATTATGTTATAGGCAGAAGTCCACTAAAAGCCGCTAGTATACAGCCCAAATTGTCTACACACTGGTTCCCTCTATTCTTCCTGACTGCTATCCTTCAGTCCTATACGGAACAGTATGTGCTCTGATACATTTACACTAGAAAGCTAAAAATACAGTCAGAACACAAATCTCTGCTTGCACAGCACGAAAAGGTAAAAAGGCCTCTGTGAGTTTTAAGAACCTCAGCTGCTTCTAAAACTATGAGGGTGCCCTCCCTGCTACTTATTCTGGCTTAAATCTTGGGGCAGCCACCTTTACAGAAGCTATTTTCATAAGAATTTACAGTTCAATAATAAGTTCACAATTTCAGCACTAACTTTCCTCACAGTACTTAATTTAGTTTGCCTCCTCAGCCGAAGGCTTGACTCAAAACAATAAATTGAAGGAAAAAAAAACAACGGTGAAAGACAGACAGCCTGTTCTCTAAGGTCAGGAACAAGACAAGGATGCCTGCTTTCACCACTTCTGTTCAAAACAGTACTGGAAGTCCTAACAAGAGGAATTAGGCAAGAAAGAGAAACAAAAGGCATCCATATCAAAATAGAAGAAGTAAAACTACCTCTGTTTGCAGATGACATGATCTTACATACAGAAAACCCTAAAGATTCCACCAGAAAAAAACTGTTAGAACCAATAAACAAATTTATCAAAGTTTCAGGATACATAATTAACACACAAAATTCAGTTGCAGTTCCACATACAAACAATAAACAATCTGGAAAGGAAATTACAAAACAATCCCATTTACAACAGTATCAAAAAGAATGGGGGGGCGGGGGGTGAAGGGGAAGCTGAGACGAAGCGAGAGAGTAGCACAGACATATATATACTACCGACTGTAAAATAGATAGCCAGTGGGAAGTTGTTGTATAACAAAGGGAGTTCAACTCGAGGATGGAAGATGCCTTAGAGGACTGGGACGGGGAGGGTGGGGGGGGGACTCAAGGGAGGGTGGGGGGGGAGTCAAGAGAGGGAGGGAATACGGGGATATGTGTATACAAACAGATGATTGAACTTGGTGTACCCCCAAAAAAATAATAAATAAATAAATAAAATTAAAAAAAAAAAAAAAGAATAAAATACTTAGGAATAAACTTAACCAAAGTGGCAAAAGACTTGGACACTCAAAACTATAAAACATTGCTGAAAGAAACTAAAGAAGTCACAGACAAATGGAAAGACATTCTATGTTCACTGAAGACTGTTAAAATGTTTATACTACCCAAAGCCATCTACAGATTCAATGCAATTTCTATCAAAATCTCAATGACATTTTTTGCAGAAATAGAAAAAGCCATCCAAAATTCAAATGGAAGCTCAAGGGATTCCCTAATACCCAAAACAATCATGAAAAAGAAGAACCAAGTTGGAGGTCTCACACTTTCTGACTTCAAAACTTAATCCAAGCTACAGTATTCAAAAGAGTAAGGTACCGGCCTAAAGAGAGCCACGTAAACCAACTGAATATAATAGAGAGTCCAGAAATAAGCCTTACATATATGATCTAATGATTTTCAACAACAGTACCAACAGCATTTAATGGGAAAAAGACTGTCATTTCAACAAATAATGTTGAGAAACTGGTTATCCACATGCAAAAAAAATGAAGCTGAACCTTACCTTACACCATACCCCAAAATTTTTAATTAAAAACTCAAAATGGATCAAAGACTTAACCACAAGAGCTAACACGATAAAGCCCTTAGAAGAAAACATAAGGGAAAAGCTTTATGACATTGGATTCAGCAATAATTTCTTGGATATGACACCAAAAGGAAAGACAACAAAAGAAAAAATAGATAAGCTAGATTTCATCAAAAGTAAAAACTCTGTGCATCAAAGGATACTGTCAACAGAGTGAAAAGGCAACCCATGGAATGGGAGATGGTATTCACAAATCATATATACATATATGATAAGGAATTTGATTTCCAGGATATATAAAGAACTCCTACGACTAGACATCAACAAAAAAGTTTAAATAGGCAAAGGACTTGAATAGACACGTCTCCAAAGAAGATACACAAATGGCCAATAAGCACACGAAGAGGTTCTCAACATCTTTAGGGAGATGCAAATCAAAACCATAATGAAATACCACTTTATATCCATTAGGATGACTATTATTTAAAAAAAAATTAAAAACCAACATGTGTTGGTGAGGATATGGAAAAATTAGAACTCTTGTGCATTGCTGGTAAAATGGGGCAGCCACTGTGGAAAACAGTATGGTGATATCTCAAAAAACTAAACATAAAATTACCGTATGATCCAGCAATTCCACTTCTGGGTATATTCCTAAAAGAACTGAAAACAGGGACTCAGAGAGATGTTTATCCACCCATGTTTACAGCAGCATTACTCATAATAGCCAAAAAGCAGAAGCAACCTAAGTGTCCAACCATGGATGAATGGATAAACAAAATGTGGCATATACATGCAATGGAATATTATTCAGCCTTAAAAATGAAGAAAATTTTGACACATGCTACAACATGGATAAAACTTGAAGATATTATGCTAAGGGAAACAAGCCAGTTACAAAGACAAGTTCTGCACAATTCCACTTATATGAGGTACTTAAAATAGTAAGATTCATAGACAAAAATAAAATGGTGATTGCCAAGGGCTGAGGGAAGGGAGGAATGGGGAGTTATTGTTTAATGGGCACGCAGTTTCAGTTTTGTAAGATTAAAAATGTTCTCGAGATGCATGGTGGTGATAGCTGCACAACACTGTGAATGTACTTAATGACACTGAACTGTACACTTAAAAATGGTGAAAACGGTAAATTTGTGTTATATATATTTTACCACATTAAAAACAAAGTATGTGCTAAGCCCCAAATTGAACCTACATGTTAATAATTTACTGAACAACCAAAATTTTTAAATAATACTTCTTGACTGAAAAGGTCTTAGGAGTCTATACATGAAAAAAACAACTGTTCTGGGGGCATTATACTTATTTACCAGCGGAACATCAAAATGTTTCCCAAAACATTTGCCTAATACAAGATCTCTTATCAATAAGTTGGCAAGAGCAAAGGTTGAGATAAAAACCTTTTCAGAAAACAAAAAGGATACATTTTTCAAAAAGTCAAGAGAAACAAGGTCACTGGGAAAAACAACTTTCATAACATGCCATTAGAAAGATAACCAAATGACTCAGGAAATGTGGCCCTGAAAAGGAAAATTACGAAATTATTTCTCAAGACCATGGCACCAAAAAGCAAAATTATTCAAGATTATGGGAGCTAAAAAGGGGACTGTGATACATGGACATAAGGAGTCCTTTAACAGGACTTTATGTACCTATCAAAGATCTTCACCTTAATCTTAAAGAATTTTGCAAATTTGTCATTCTAATTAAACAAAAACTAGCCAAAAAATTCTACCTTAAAATTGTACAGAATAGAAAGGACAAAAGGTAACAGTAAGAGTGATTTTGTTGTTGTTGTCCCCTTGAACAATGCAAAGCAGGGCTAGGAACTGACTAAATGAATCTTCTATCTTTCCTTTACGCATTAGACTAGCTACTTCACTTCTTCCCCTACCCCAACTTCCATACCAAATGAAGTCACCCTGAAATGAAGTCACTGCAGGGCATGAAAAGTCCAAAACTGACAACCATATAAAACTCCAGACTCAGATTTATCCTAGCACTCACCGCCCCAGAATCCATGGGAAGACTGTGGAATCCAAAAGTTCCCAAGGCCAGTGACTGCAGGGTTCACTGGGTCAAGGCCAATACCACCACTCTGACTTTTTCCCCAAAAATCCTAAGTACAAAATATAAAATAAGTGACAGCCCTTTGAAATGTTAAAAGACCCATTAACTGTTTAATTAACATTATTTATATTACTGTATTATTCCATTATAATCACAAGAAGGTTGGACAGGCAGCTACTGAGGACAAAGATCTAAGAGAAGATAAGAGGCTTGACTGAGTATGGGTTGGGGCTTGACGGGTATGAAGAACTTGTGTTTCTAATGGTTAAAAAAGCCCAAGGAGTAATTCCTGGAGGAGGACCTGAACATGGTAACAGCACTTAAAATATCAATACCGTGCACTGTTCACTGGATTTCTAAATGCTCTGGTACCTAGATAAGCACCCTGACCTCTGGCCAAAATTCTGCCCTGTAACACCCACAACCCCACCCACCACTACCCACACTAGCTCTCCACCTTCCAACAGAGCTCGAAATCTAGCCTGCATGCCATCTTACCAGGCCCGCCAGGCAGGCTTCTTCAACCCTCTGCTAAGGATTGTTGTATGTCTTGCTCAAGACAAGCAATGTTCAATCTCTAATAGCTACTGAAAACCTTTAGGTTCTATCTGCTAAAAAAAAAAAAAAAAAAAAAAAAAAAGTTGGTATCTCCATGTCCATTCACTCTTCAGCCTAATCAAATATTCCAATTATATCCACCTGCAAGTTAGCCACACTAACTTTTTCCTGTCTCCATAGATCTCCAAAAAGCAATGAACAGGATAGAAAGTTACCCTAGAAACACAAGTCTCTGGCTCTTCCATCCTTTTCTGCTCTATGATTTTTGACCTTTGTAATATACATGTGAGCTCTGCTCGCCTGGGTCTTATTAGACAGCTCCTTTATGTCACTTGCATAGACATTCTTTATAGAGTCCCTGATTCTGGAATGCCAATGTGATTCTACCAACTAAAAATATTACGGTGAAATAATAAATATATATAATATATATAAACTGAAAACATATTATACAGTATATACAATATACATTATATATAATATGTATTATATATATTATAATAATATAATAGTAGCTACCATTTATTGAGCACTATGACCAAGCTACACTAAGTGCTTTATATAAGTTATTTCATTTCATCTCTGTAACTACTTTTTATTTTGTCTTTATGTGCAGTCTTTATTTCAAGTATTTGTTAAAATACCATTAGGTTATTCCTCAGGACAAGAGCAAAGGTCATCACCTGCAGAAACTTAGGAACTATGTACAGAACTTTACAGAACAGAAAATAACACTTTAGCTGATGTCCGACTGCTAACCAGAGATTGGTGTTCTGAGTGGACCCAGCAAAGAAAGGAAATCAGGCAGGGAAGGAAAGGTGCCCCTCTGGGCAAGTCTTGTGACGGTCACATACTGGAGGCTCTGTTTTTGGAAGGTTCAAGTACAGCACAGGGGTTCTACTTGTCTCTTTGGCTACACCCCAGGCTGAGGGGCCATTAGGTCAATGTCACTCAAATTCCTGGCCAGCCAAACTCCCACAGCAAAAACTCCCAAATTGAGGATCAAATTCTTCCAGAAATCCTTCCTATCGGTGGCGAAGCAGTAGACGCCCTGCAGCCAGTCTCCCATGTTGTCCAAAATCTCAGGAGCTTCATTTGCCCAGCCAGCAGCGTTTATGGCAACCCCACTGGAAGCCATGGCAGCACTTTTGGGCTCCACAAGGCCTCTCACCCCCATAACTACTTAATAAGATAATCATTAATATCATCCCCATTTAAGAAAAAGCACAGAAAGGGTATGTAATTTGCCAAAGGTCATAAGCTACTTAGCGGTAAATTTAGGATTCAAACTCAGACCTCACTGGCTGAAAAACCTACATGCTCACAACTATATCATGCTGCGATCCAACACCTCTAAAGATGGCTCACTGGGTTCCAGCCCCATCCACCTTGACTTATGGCTTGTGCCTACCCAGCCTCTCTCCCCAGCCTGGCTTCGGCTCTTCTGGTCCTGGCCATGTTTCTTGCCTCCAAATTCTTCTTAAGTATTCTGATAACAGATTACTGAATTATTAAATTTTCCAATACATCTCCTGATTCTCCTCTAATTTAACTTCTGTAACAGCTTTCATATATGCCAATACACCACTAAGAATTTTATATGATAGCGGCCAAAGAATAAACACCTAGGAATAAGTGAACAGTAAATGTGCAGGAACAAAATGAAGAAAACACAAACCTTTATTCACCGACACAAAAATGGATGTGAATAAGAGAAACCGATCATCTTCCTGAAGAGGTATACTCAATATTACATAGCAGGAATATGCAATATTGTAAAGGAGCCACTTAACCTATTTTTTAAATAAAATTGTGTTAGAACACACTTCTTCATTTGTGTATTATCATAGATTCTGTGCTACAATGGCCAAGCTAAGTAGCTGCAACACAAACAGTAAGGCTCACATACCTAAAATATTTGCTCCATGACCCTTTACAGAAAGTTTGCGGACCCCTGTTGTAAAGATGTCCATTCTCTCCACATAAATAAAGTTTTATGCAATGTTAATCAAACTCCCAGCAGATGAGACCACAAGTACTGAGACATATTATAAAGCTATAATAATTGAAAAGCTATATAATTATACAAGGCAGATACAGACAGACCATTGAAAAGAAACAGATCAGAAATAAATATAAGAATTTAGCATATAAGATTGCATTTCAAAATAGTGACTGAGTAAAGGATTTGTTTTATAAATGGTGCTGGAACAACTAGATAATTAGAAAAGTAATAAAATTCTATTTCTACAGTGTATTATACACCAAAATAAATTCCAGATTATTTGATTACTTTTGAATAAAAATGAAACTCTGACAGAAGAAACTACAGGAGGTCTCAAAGTAGGAAAGGTATTAATTGTGCAAAATGTTAAAAGAATCCATGAAGGAAATAGATTTGATGACAACATGAAAAGTAAAAGTTTTGGCATATCAAAGATAAATACAAAAGGAGATTCTTTACAACCCCATGTTGTAGCAAAAGATACAAACTGAACATCTATCAATAATAACTGATTAAATTATAGTACATTCACAGACTGGAGTATTATACAGGGATTAAAAAGGAGGCAGTTGGGGCTACCCTGGTGGCAGAGTGGTTAAGAATCTGCCTACCAATGCAGGGGACACGGGTTCGATCCCTGCTCCAGGAAGATCCCACATGACACAGAGCAACTAAGCCCGAGCACCACAACTACTGAGCCTGCGCTCTAGAGCCTGCAAGCCACAACTATTGAGCCCATGTGCCACAACTACTGAAGCCCACATGCCTAGAACCTGCGCTCCGCAGCAAGAGAGGCCACCACAATGAGAAGCCCATGCACCACAACAAAGAGTAGCCCCAGCTTACTGCAACTAGAGAAAGCCCGTGTGCAGCAACAAAGACCCAACACAGCCAATAAATAAATAAATAAATTTATAAAAATAAAAGGAGGCAGCAACTCTATAAGTACTAATATGAAACAATCTTCAAAATACCAAGTTAATGTGAATGTTCAATATGTTACTATATCAGCTATCTATTACTGCATAACAAACTGTCCCAAAGCTTAGTGGCTTAAGAAAACAATGTTTATTTCTCATCAATCTGTGGGTTGGCCAGTCAGTTCCGCTGGTCTCTCCCTGGCTCAGCCCCTCAGCAGCCCTCAGCTGATGGGTTGGGTGTGGGGCTGAGCATAGCTGGGACAGCTGGGATACCTGAGCTGTTCTCTCCAAAGGAAACTGGACTAGGAGCCTCCTGAACATGGTGGTGGGGCTATTCCACGAGAGTGAAACAGAACACAAGGCCTCTTAGGGCCTAGATTAAGAAGCCACCCAACATCATTTTCACCACACCCTACTGGTAAAAACACACCACAAAGCCAGCCAAGATTCAAGGGGAGAGGAAACAGACTCTACCTATGGATGAAAGGAAGGGAAAAATCATATTCAAAAGAGAAGAGATAAAGATATGCATGCTTTATCAGGAGCCATTACTATAATAATTTACCACAGCTACTGCTTATATGGAAATTTAAAAAAAAAAAAAAGAGGATTTACATCTACAAAGAACACTTTTAAAACGAAGTAAAAAAAAAACTGGTAAGAGTAGTTTCCTACAGAGAAGAAAATTAGGAAAGGAATAGGAAGGTGACTTACTTTCTACTTAATACCCTTTTGTATCTTTTATTTTTTATCTTTATTTTTTATATGCTGTACATTTATTATTACCTCAAAAATGAATACTATTTAAGAGGTTCTGCACATTGAATAAATTTAATTGAAAAACACTGCAAACTTAGGGGAAAAAAATTGTAATACCTGTGACAAAAGGTTAATCCTCATAATATATAAAAAGTTTACAAATCAATAAGAAAAAGACAAATACCCCACCAAAAAAATGGATAAATGTCATGAACTGGTAATTTTCACACACACACACCACACACATGCCAATAAATGAAGCAAAATAAAAAAGCAAAATAGATCTCCATCTATTGAATTAACAATTAATATTACAAAATTTATAATACTGATATTATCAAAACTAGAGGAACTAGCATCCTCATATACTACCAGCGGGAGTATAAACTGCTAATACATTTCTGAAGACAAGCATGTGTATACTTATATATCCTTACATATAAATATAATAAATCAATACATTAAATATATCAAAAGCCTTAATATTCACATACACTTTGGTCTAACAATTGAAATCTGCTGACACATAGGAATATATACATCCATACAGGCACTTTAACTTTTTATAGCCCCAGAGAAAAGATCTCCAGATAATGAGCCTGACAATCATCTAATAAAAAGGCCAGGTTTTTTATTGCCTGCCTGGACCCAATTCCAACATGTATGTGAAGGCTTCCCCATACCAATAGCAATTCTCACCCTACTGGTGTCTGACAATTCAACTCAATTCTGACACTATCTACCCAGAGATAAAATCAGATTCCACAGGTAAAGGGCTCAGTCCTGCAACACCCTCTCATTTCAGATGCCAGTGACGCACTGGCCATAAATCAGAGGTTCCCACGAGCCCCTCCTCAGGTTCTACTAATTTGCAAGGACAGCTCACAGAACTCAGGAAAACCCGTTTACTTGTTAGGTTATTGATTCACTATAACAGGACATTAAAGGATGTGATTCACAGCCAGATCTTCTGGGTTTTTAGGGAGGCTTGATTAAATTAAACAGGCAAGACTGAGTAAATCAGTGGCCACTAGTGATTGATTCAACCTCTAGCCCCTCTTCCCTAACTAGAGGGAGGACTGTAAGTTCCAACCCTCCAATCTCATGGTTTGTTCTCCTGGTGACCAGCTCCCACCTTTGGGTTGAATCCAAAAGTCACTTTCCCTAAAGCATTTTCAAGAACTGAGGACAAGAGACCCAATATTATCCCATTGGTCTTATCATTCAGGAAATTTCAAGGGTTTGGGGAGCTATGAGCCTGGAACAGTGTATGAAGGCCAAACATATATGATATAAATATAAATCACAACACCACACCTCATGATCACACTGCAGTGAGGCTCAGTAGTTGACAAGCCCACCTTCAAATTCACATTTTAGAACCTCACTCTTTAATAGACATGGACAGCCAAGAATCATCAGTTTAAGGAAAGCCACCAACACGAAAGACAGAGAGCAAAACAGAGATAATGCAAGGTATAGAAGAAATGTTTAAACATTTTTTAAACATTTAGTCAATTATACCTCAACTGAGAAAACAAAAACAAAAACAAAAAAACTACAATTAATATCCCTACAGAAAAGAGAATACTGCATCTGTAAAACTACAGTATGTGTTGGGGGTCGCCAAGATTACTGATCAAGGCCTCCAAAATTCAAAGAGAAGATAAATTGCAACCTACACTTTTGTACCTGCCCCAAATATCAACCAAGTTTAAAGAAGAATAAAGACATTTTCAGACTTTCAGGAACTCAAAAATGAACTTCCTCTTCTCCCTTTCTTAGGATGCTATTGGAGTACATGCTCCAACAAAGCTAGAGGGTAAAACAAGAAAGTAAGATACGAGATTCAACACAGGAAAGAGGCAAAGGCAATGATACAATGATATTTACAATGAAAGCTGCCTGGCACACCTAGACAACAATCAATCCAGGTTAAAGCACTACCTCTATCAATCTTCTCACCTTCCCATGTCAGCACATGGCATGACCACCTACCTACCCACTCACTCCAGCTAACATAGAAGTCATTCTGATTCTCTCTCAAAACCCAAATTCAACACACTCATGATTTTACCTTCTAAACAGCTTATAAACACATTCGCTTCTTTCCATCTCCATTGCCACCACCATATTCCAAGACTGCATCATCTCTCACCTAGTCTATTGTAATGGACAGCTAACTAGTCTACCTTATCCTGCACAAGCCATTTTCTGTGTAACAACCAGTGATATAGATATAGATACATATAGATATATATATATATATATAAATAAGATCATGTCACGCTGCTTTAAGTCCTTCAGTAGCTTCTCATTCCACCCAGAAAAAAACCCAAGTTCCCAAAATGGCCCACCAGGCTCTGCATAATCCGGCCCCAGACTATCTTTAGAATCTCATCTCATTTCCCTCTCACACTCCCTCCCTGTAGTGCAACCGCAGTGGCCTTGCAGATTCCTGAACATGGGAAGCTTCCGCCTGCCTTTGAACATGGTATTCCCATTTCACAACAAATTCCCCAGCTCTTAACACTGAATTATTCTCATCTTTCATGATTCCCCTTAAATGTCATTTCCTCAAAGAGAGCTTTCCTGACCATCATTTCTTAATTATCCCCTCACCAGGTCAGTTTCTCTTTATTTCCTTTTCTCAATGAGTTAAAAAGAGGGGGTTTTGTTCAATGAATTATGGTATATCCTAACAGAACAGTATGCAACCATTTAAATGAAGTTATTGGAACTTCCCTGGCATTCCAGTGGTTAGGACTCGGCGTTTTCACTGCCATGGCCCCGGGTTCAATCCCTGTTGGGATTACAAAGATCCCTCAAGTCACGTGGCATGGCCAAAAAAAATAAAATAAATGAGGTTACCAAAAACTATCTAGGATATATGGTTAAGCAAGACAAGTTTTAAGAACTAGAACAAGATGGATGAGAATTTTTCTTACCAGCTATCATGACATGAAGTTGTAATGGTTAATACAGTGGGAATTGGCACAAGGACAAGGAGGCTAACTGATCAGGACAGGAAGCCTAAAAACAGATCCATGTGTGATATAAACTTGACTTAATAAGAGAGGTAGCATTGCAGGGCCACAGGCAAAGGATGGCCTTTTCAATAAATGATGCTGGGACAACCAATTATCCATTGGGGAAAAAACTCTACTTCTACCTCACAACATATTTTATAGAAAAAATACATTTCTATTTAAAGACCAAAAAGGAAAACTTTAAAATTCTTAGAGAAAGATACATGACTTTTGGGTAGGACAGAATTCCCTGAAGTGGACCCTTTCTCTTACAAATACACACACACACACACACACACACACACACACACACACACGGGCACAAATCTAAAAAGGAAAATATTGATGAATTTGACTTCATTAAATTAAAACTTCTGGATATCAGTAGCACCAAATTAAGAACACAAGCCACAGACTAAATGCAGATATTTGTAACATATATAACTGCCAAAAGATTAGTATCCAAAAGATGTAAACAATATTTTAAGATCAATAAAAATATATATAAACAGTACACTTAAAAGATGGGCAAAGGTTATTCCCAAAAGGAAATCTGAATTATCAGTGAGGATATGAAAAGATTCTTCACTACACTAGTAGTCAGGGAAATACAAACTAAAATCATAAAGAGACACCATTTCACACCCATCAGAGTACTGTGGAGGCTACAGAATAATGGGAAACTCCCATTCATTTCTGGTGGAAGGAAACTGACACAATCCTGCAATATCTAATAAAATAGAATATCATATACCCTAAAAGCCAGCAATTCCATTCCTAGGAATATACCCTAAATGGGTAGTTTTCAAACTCTTTTGATCATCACACACATACTTTACATTGTGACCCAGTACGTGCATACTTACTTATTTAACTCAAAGGAAAATTCACAAAACAGTGCTTAATCTTATCATGTGTAACACATTCTGACAGTTCCATTCTCTTCTCATTCATTTTTTAAATGTGGGGGTGACTCATTCCATTGATTTTACAACCAAAACTGGGTAAACATACCCAATTCAAAAACCTCTGCCCCAGAAAATAATCTCAAATATATCTTCTTGAGCAAAGGTGGGAGAATGTTCATTATGGCATTCTTTGTCAAAAGAAATTTAAAACAACATAAACGTTGGTCAACATGAGTGTGAATAAAAAATTGGAGGCATATTCAGACTATGGAATATGACACAGCAATGCAATGAAAGAACTAGAACCATTACGTATTATTATAGATAAATCTCGTGAACTTAATACAAAGCAAAACAAGCAAGCTGCAGAAGAATACATATAGCATGGTATCATCTGCAGACACTTTCTGAACATACAAAACAATACTATATATTGTTTAGGGATACATTTACACATGAGGAATAAAACATAAAGGTATGCACAGGGAAAAAGGAAAAATACCACAGAAGAGTATTAAAAAGCAAGTGAAAAGGTAAAGTCAAGTGAACAACTAGATACTTAAATTATTCAAGGTTGACCATCTTCAAAATTAAACTATTGCCTCCTGGGGCAGCAGCTCCCTTCCAGGCATAAGGCTGAAAAGAGAGGTTCAGCCTGCCAGCTAGAGACTAAAGCCACCAAACCGAGATCAGTCTTCAAAGCCGACAGCACTCATCTTTTAAAACTGTTCCACTTAGTAATCAAATACACTGGGTATCTATTTTTAACTAAGTAATGAAATTCAGAACATGGACAAAAAAATGCAACAGGTAGTTGTGGGAGGATGAGATGTCACAGCAGATGCCCCAAACACAGCCATGTGCCAGTAAGGTTGAGTCACTGTGACGTGCTGAAAAAAGATATTAAGCTGCCACAGGTTGCAGCGAGCCCTCCCTGCTTTCCTCTCAGGCATCATTCAGAATGCAGAACACTTAGACATCTTCAAGATTAGTAAATCACTAAAAGAGACAAAATACAGCATCTTATGAATAACACGTTTGTGATCAAATTAACACAGGGCAGAGAGCTAATAAACGTTCAGTAGGCTCATGGAATAATGCCCTAACATTAAAAATTCCTCCAGGTCTCAATATATATTCCACCTAGAAGAGTAAAGCCAGTGCTATGACACACTTCACCGTAATCTCGAAAAAGTCAACTCATTTGTCAGGGAGTGTCACTTAAAAGGACTGTATGTAACAGAATTTAAGTGATCAACTATCAGACCAATAAACATGTTCCTAGCCACAAGTCCAAACTACTCTGATTCCCAAACTGAGCAACTTCTCTGGGAAAACATCTAACCCATTCACTCACTCAACCTTTACTTACTACACTACATGGGAAAGGTGCCATGGTAGACCTTACGGAGGCATAAAAATAAATTAAACAAGAATCCTGTCCTTAATACTGACAGCCTAACAATGGAGTTTAGAAACACACATAATCTTAGATAAGGTAGAAAGATTTAGTTGCCATAAGAGAAATAAAGATGAACTGCTATTATAAAATTTAAAAAAATAAAAAATAAAAAACTTACTTTGCATAGATTCCCGCCTAACTATTCCTTCTGTGAGTCAGACCTAGAATACAGATACTCTGGTACCTCATCTCTTCAAGGGCAAGTAACTATATATGGTAACAAGACTGGTTCTCGTGACCTCTAAAAATCAGTCTCCTCTTTTTATACCTTCGGTGTACACTGTGTTCTATAGGATATGTGCCATTTGAGTTAATAGAAATTGCAAATGTGGATCGCAATTCTCATAACTGAGTGCTGCTAATCTAAAAGAAAAGGAAATGCCAAAAGTCACACACACATACACAATTCTTTTCTCTAACTCTGCCATTATTTTGCTATAGAAACTTGAGGAATTCACACTTTGGGTGATGGAAGGATTGAGGAAAGAACTGTTAATGAGCTTCAAGAGAACTTTCATGAACCTTTCAGCCAAGTACTACATAAAAGGCGTCAATAATGCTCTAGATTAATAAGGCTTTTCACATCACTTTATGTGTAGCAGCTTTGTTAATGTGGGTAGAGGTATTTTTACTCCTTTTTTAAATCTAATGAAAGTAAATTCCATAAATACTACACGTCATTAAATGCCACTTCAAATATTTTTCACAGAGCTAGTCCAGACAGGGCCAAGTCTAGTGGATTCATTTCAAATTGATCATCAGATCCACTGTTTGCACTTAAGATACTCAACTAAACATTCAGGAACTTTTTTTTACAAAAAAAGAAGTAAAGTGACTTTATGTTACTGAATCCAACTCTTCTCTCAGAATACCAATAAAAGAGCAGGAGTTCAGGTTTATATTTTATACCATCTTACATAAACCAGTCCCCAGTCCTCTGGCCATCAGTCCCCTGGCCATCAGTCCCCTATCATGTCTTCAATATCTCTGAAAAGAATGTTTGTGACAAACTAAAGAAGACCTTTTTCCGTGTGCTATCCATTCAAGCCAGTAAACATCCCTGGTACACAGGTTTGTGTTTTTAATGACAACTTCAATGAGATATAATTCACAAACCATAAAATTCACCCTCATAGATGCATAAATCAGTCATTTTTGGTATATTTACAGAGTTGTATAACCATCCCCACTAACTAATTTTAGAACATTTTCATCATCCCAAAAAGAAACCCCATATCCACCCATTAATTAAGTTGAAGGTAATACCAGATCTTTTAAAAAGCAGCCTACCATTCCAATGAAATGTCCAACTAACCTAGTCTTCTCCATCTTACTACCTCATGTACAGGTCTTCAGCTTGTTCAGAAAACAGCAAGATTTGAAGAAGGCAAAAACAAAAGAGCTTAAAAAAAGAAAAGCTAAAAGAGAATCAAAAATGTAATATTTCTAGTAAGAAAATGCTCAAAAAATGATAGGGATATGCTTAAAAGCCAACTTGACAGAGTTCCCAATGACGAAGGCTACAACAATTGAGCAAACAAAATAAATGAAGACAGTATCTGCATTATAACCCCCAAAATAAAATAAATACCCCAAAACTCATACTGATCCAAATAAATAAATGAATAAATAAATAATTGGGGGGGGAGGATGGCACTTCTTCACAGAAGAATTCAAATTACTAAATGTGGGAGGAATAGGAAAATTAAAAATCACTCTTATACAAGAATCACAGTAACAATTATTGCCGGCAAGAATCATTAACGGATGTTGAAATTAACGGACAAAAGTATGATGAGAAACAGAATATCTGCACAGTCTCAAAACATCACTCCACAAGACACTTACTAATTACAAAGGGAAAATCAGTTAACTTTACAGTGGAGAAACCTGGTACACACAATCTTAACCAACTAGTCAAAGTTAATACACCAGTAACTAGACACATGAACAGCACGTACTCCCTGATTTGATGCACTGAAAATGGTACAATATCGCTTCTGTAGTTTTCTTGGGGTAAAAAATAAAATGTGTTTCTCACTCTAATAAAGGGAAAACATTAGACAACTGGTATTGAGCAACATTTCACAAAGTAACTCATCTGTGCTATCTTTAAAAGCTTCAAAATCATGAAAGACAATGAAAGACAGGCACTGTCACAGGTTGGGAAGACTAGAAAGACATGACAACTAAATGCAACTTGTATCCTGGATTGGATCCTGGACAGAAAAAAGGATATTAATGGGAAACTGACAAAATTCCAATAAGGCTTACAGAATAACTATCAGCATGTAACAACATTAATTTTCTGTAATATTTTTGTAACTTTTAAGTAAATGTATTTCAAAATAAAAAGTTGGGTTTTTTAATGCAACATTTCTAGGCATGAGATATTACTGTTTCAACTCCATTGTGAAAAATGACTCTTTTTTGGCTGGCTGTTATAATTTTCCTATCAGAAGAGACTATCAAACAATGTCAGATTCACAATCTCAAATCCCAACTCTTACAGTGCATACAGAATTACAGAAGACACAGCAAGAAAACAAGTCAATGATGAAAAACACACTTGCTAAAAACCACATGGCACACTGTTAACAAAGAGATATGCCGGTTAAGAAAAAAAAAAAAAAAAAAGAAGAACATTGTGATCACAAAGCAATGGCCCACAACACAAATAAAACAACTTCAAACATAAAATGTCAAGAACTGGACAAAACCAACTCAATCAACATGTGATGTCATGACTTGAGGAATTTCTTTGGTGTTCAATTGTTACAAGTCTGGTGAGAAAGGTTTGTTATTAGGTAAAGGTTGGATGGGTTCTGGTACATACCCTGATTTCAAGTCAGTTATCCTCAAGCAGTTTGTAGCATCCAGTCCCACTTTCCCATTGCGGACCACGCTAGATATGAATGGGGAAAGCATTGGAGAAATTCGGTTCAAGGCCACTTCTGGAGACATTTTAACTTGACTTGCAAATCACCACTGAAAGGAGAAGGAAAGAATGGTGATCAGAATATCCAAAGAAACGAGATATAACAAGCTTCCTGGAAACTGGCACAGCACACAGAAGTGTCTCTTACATGATCCCTCATTTCCTATCTTAACGGCAGCTTCTTCCAATGACCCTCCAGAAGAACCCATCTCCCTACTGCTCACCTACTCAGTACATAGACTTTTCAGAAGGAGCAGCAACCCCTGAAATCCAATTTCCTCCCCCTTTCCAAAGCCAATTTCTACGCTGCCTTACTGTGCTTAAAAGCTGTCCACTCTATTTTACAGCTGGCAGGTCCTACTTTAGTTGAAGCCTCAAGAAGTCTTTACTGACAATCCTCTCCCCCAACACACAAAACACAGACACCACTAGGTTAGGAATCCCTCCCTCTGTGTCCCCACAAAGAGTAAGAACTTGACTGATAAAACTTTGTAAAATTCTAGAAGAAGCATAACCTACTTGTAATTGTTACTTACTAGAAATTATTTACTTCTGATACATCTCTCTTAATTACTTCCCCTCCACAGTGTATTATAATTACCTGCTTAGTGATCTCTCCCCTTCAGAACTGTCTTGAATCCCTAGTGTTTAATGAAAATACCTAGCACACACTAAGCACCCAATAAACATCTTTTAATAAATACATGAATAAGGAGACAAGAGCTAGATAAATATTTAGGTATGCAGAGAAGATATTAAGAAAAATTTGGTAGAAGATAGCATATCTGAGATGTGGCAAAAATCTAAACAATTAAATCATGAAAACACATACCTATCCAGATATTAAGCTACACAAACTAATACAAATCTAAAAGTTTTTGACTTTAAGGCACTAAGAAGTTCTTAGACTTGAAAATACAAAAGTAAAACCAATAAACCATCTCTAAATTACTTGGAAACCCATGGGGCTGGAGGAGGGAGTACATGAATTCCTCTTAATAGATTTCTAAATGAAAGCCTCCACTTTCAGAGGTGAATAAGTCAATTCAAATGATCATTTTCTTCCTTGATCTGAAAGGATAATCCCACATCAAAAGCAAATTAATTTCCTGCAAGTTACAATTACAAGTAAATGATGTTCTCATTCTAGTTTTCATATATTATGCCATAGGAGGATTTACAGCCCCTGCTAAATGTTGAAAAGTAGTACCTGTTTTAATCATTTCATAGTAGTAACAAAGGGCAGGACTGCATGATCTTTCAAAAAATAATAACAGTGTGACCCTACACAGTGATGACACCCAGAAGTACCTCTGAAGCAGAAAAAGCTTTATCCTTTAGTACTCAAATCATCCTTTCTGCAAATATAAAACAAGCTCCTCTTCTGATCGCTTAACAGAAGATCCCCCTCCACCATTCCAGTATGTCATCACAAAATAAGAATAAACATCTAGGGACTTCCTAGGTGGCGCAGTGGTTAAGAATCTGCCTGCCAATGCAAGGGACACGGGTTCGATCCCTGCCCCTGGAAGATACCACACGCCGTGAAGCAACTAAGCCCGAGCGCCACAACTACTGAGCCTGTGCTCTAGAGCCCATGAGCCACAACTATTGAGCCCGTGTGCCACAACTACTGAAGCCCAGACGCCTAGAGCCCATGCTCCGCAACAAGAGAGGTCACCACAATGAGGAGCCCACGCACCACAATGAAGAGTAGCCCCACTCGCCACAACTAGAGAAAGCCGGTGTGCAGCAACAAAGACCCAACACAGCCAATAAAATAAATAAATAAATTTATTTTAAAAAAAAAGAATAAACATCTAATGCACTGTATTATCAGTCATAAAAATCATGTACATTTTTATAACACTTTATCACTTATAAAGAGTTTCCATATATATTAGTGCAGTTGACCTTCACAACTCTGGATGGTAAGGCATATATGAGAATTCCCATTTTACAGACAATATGAATAACTTTCATAATTTGTCTTTGAATAGTATACTAGGCCATATTATCACTTTGAAGTCTATTTTTTCCTATTCTGCAACATTTCCACTTTTATTTCTACCCATTGATGTCACAGTTCTTGAAAGGATGCTTATCTAGATCATATGCAAAACAGAAATACTCATCTTGGAAAAAGCAAAAGGACCTTACCTACATTACAAAATTATTCTTCCATGTATTTTCCCACAATACCTGTTATTAATTTACCTCTCATTTCTATGAAAAAGGGAAACAGAACCAACAGATTCTGAAAATTTAGAGTATCAGGCACTATATTACCCATCTCTATCTGTAATTTCATTTACTTCCCAACAACTACCCTGTTCTCTAGTTAATATTATTGTTCCCATTTCACAGATAAGAAAACTAATGCTCGGCAAGACCAAGTAACTTGCTCAAAGTCACAAACCTAGCAAGCAGAAGGATCAGAATTCAAACTCAGAGCTCTCTCAAAAGTGCACTATACCCATCTTCTTTTCAAATAAACATAACTTCAATCACCAAAGAGAAAAGCATCAAAGTGAATTTGTTTTTTTTTAAAGCATACATCGAACAAAACTTCATGAATTTAAACTAATGGTTGCCTGACAACTGGAAAGAAATTAGACTACTGTTGGCCTACTGCTAAAGCCGGCCTGAGTGTTTCACTAGGCAAGAACTAAAGGGAGCAAACCTACTCCAGAAACCTAACTATACTTAAGACAACACCCCATCTAATTCAGCAACTGTCATGACCTCAGAATGACACTTGAAGGAATGAATTTGTCTTTGTTTCCAGAACAGCCATAATACTATCTTTTGACAGTGCAAGATTTCATGCAGCATTAAAATGTTTCAACCGTAGATGTTGTGACTTCTCTAAGGAAGAGCAAAAAGAAAACCTGACTCCAAAATCAGAGGTCACCGAACAGCCAGAAATGATGGTTCTTTGGCTTCTGCGCCAGGGACACGGATGAGAGATCATCCCCCAGTAGTAGCTTTTACTCATCAAAGCACAATAACAGATCCCAGAGAGGCAAAAATTTACAGTGGCCAGCCTCCCTTGAATGCTAGTTGTGTAATCTCTATTTCCTGGTTTTGACTACAGCATACAGAAGGAAAATGCAGAAACAATTTTTACAGGGGTCTGCTGCCTCAAGATAGGGTCACGTGAGGTCCTGTGATGGGCAGTCTGGGGAATACAAAGACGTCTAAAGCATCGTCTAGTTTCTTGCAATTAAGATGGGATGACAAACGCGGAAACATGTGCCCAGCTTACGTCATGGAACGGAAAGGGGTGCCGTCCTGCTGTGTCACGTCGACGTCATACAGCGCACGAGGGAAGTTACACGGGGGAAGCAATTTCTCCAAGGGGCGACATTCAAGAAAAACAAATCGGCTTAAATCCAAAGAATGACCACCCCGCTCTAAAAGGGGACATCTAAAAGGGGCGCTCTGCCTTCTCCCAAATTGTATGATCCCATGAGGCGGGAAGGAGGAAGGAGTCTGAGCTTATTCAGGGACCAGGGGGCGAGCTAGGTGTGGAGTCAGCAGCCTCTAGCCTTGGGGGGTCGTTCTTGAGGGGACCAGCGTGATGGGGATGAGCAGGGCATCTTTGGAACAGGGGCCTTCTCTATAGGAAGAGAAGGCGCGCCCTGGGCATATTTAAACCACGGTCCTCAGCGCCACCTGTGCGACTCGGGATCCAACCTCCCCGCACCAGCCCCAGTCCAGGTACCTGGAACTTAGTCCGATCGGTAACCGGCGACTACGTGGGGTACAGGTTACCCGAGCGCGCCCCCGACCGACGCACCAACCTGCGCGCGCACCGCGGGCCGGATGCGTGCGCGTCCCCGGACGTCCCGCCCCGCCCCGCCCCTCTGCGGCCCAGGAGCCGGGCGGCGTGCGCGTGCCCGGTCGCGCCAAGGCCGGGCGCTCGGAAGGGCGTCCCCAAAGTGCCTGAAAGTTCCTTTCTCCGCGCCTGCCTCGTCCGCGGCGAGCTGCGCCGAGTCTGGAACGATTGGCGGGGCTCTGTCACGAGAGGCTGTGCAGGGAGGCAGTTCCTGGAAGAACAGGGGGCAGTCGGTGGGCGGGGTTATTTCGGGCATCCAGGTGGGCGACCCGCGCGGGCGTCCGGAAGGCCCGCGTCGTTAGGGAGCATGAGAGCGGCGTCCGTGGTTACGGGGCTGGGCAGAGGTTAAAGGGCAGCCTCCAGGTTGCAGAGCGCCGACTTTGAGAAATGGCCGCGTCTGGGGAACCCGGGAGGCAGTGGCAGGAGGAGGTGGCGGCGCTGGTGGTGGTGGTGGGCTCCTGCATGACCGACCTGGTCAGGTTAGTCCGGAGCCAGCACGCAGAGTCTGCGGCTCGAGCGAGTTGCGGACTCTGCTCTCTCTGCTCACTGCCTTGGCACTGGGGCTCTGGGGATGGAGAGTGTTGATGTTTGGTGTGAGCTCCAGGTTTCCTCCGCCCGCAGCGCACCTCGATGGGGTAGAAGAGGCCGGGTTTGAGTGTAAAGGTAACTGTCACATGAGGGAACGTAAAGGCCTCGGGGTGGTGAAAGGTCCAGTGTACCTAGCAGCACCTCCAAGGATCTGCTCCTGTTTTCTTGACCAGGCTGCTGAACTCTCCCCTGGCTAGCCATGTGCCTTTGGTCAAATCATTTTACCCCCGAGAATGTACCCACCTCACAGGGTTGTTTTGAAGACTAAATGAAGTAAAGTGTTTTGAGCTATAATACTATCCAGGTTGGGTACTATTCGTGTGAACGTGTATGAAATGAGTGGAGCAGAGGTCAGAATTTTAGGCGTTCATCTTTCACCGTATTGATTGTTGGTTTTCCTGCATTTCACATTTACAGCTTATTTTTAAGTATTAGTGTAATTGTAGGTTACCTATGGCAAACCAAGTGTGAGTCAAAATAAAAACTTGTAAACACAGTATTTACAACCATAAAAAAAAGTGATCAAACAAAATATGCTAGATGAAAATAGATTTTTTTAATGAAAATGGATTTTTTGATTGTAAAAATAATGTTTACTTATTGTAAAGAAAAAAAAACATATCTCAAGAAATCCTACCTTTCAGGTTGCTTCAGTTTAATTTTTTGGTGAGTGGCTTTTCAGATATAATGCTATTTTTATATTATAAAAATGAAAAATGATAATACCACAGTAAGACCTTATCTGTCCTGCAACCTTGCTTTTCCAAAGGATAGCCAAGAACCTGGAAATATTAAATAAAAAGCCCTTGGAAAAATGAAAATAAGTCACCAAATCCCTGCACTAAGCCACCTGTGTTCTACTTAGAAAATAGTTTTAGGGTCTTCACATAACCAACTTAATCTTACATTGCTTAAAATGCTTATAAGCTAGGTTATCAAGTTTCCAGACCAAGATTAGAAAGGAGAAGAGACTGCAAGGGGCAGGTATAGTAATTACCAAAAACCTGAAAGTGAGGAGAGTGTATCAATAAGCAACAAAAGACTTTTAAATGCCAAGAGCCTGGGGAATTCCCTGGCGGTCCAGTGCTTAGGACTCTGCGCTTTCACTGACTTGCGCCCAGGTTCGATCCCTGGTTGGGGAACTAAGATCCCACAGGCATGCAGCGCCAAGAGCCTTTATTTTTCTGCAAATATTTGAGCTACCTTGTGCCAAGACAGACTTGCTTCCTTTAGTGACAGAACATAAAGTTCAACCTCGTTCTGGACATTTGGGGAAAAGGCCTATACATCTTTCTCTAGAGCTAGAGTCAGCGAACCTTTCTGCAGAGGGCAAGATAGTAATTATTTTAGGCTTTTCAGACCACATATGATCTAGGTCACATATTCTTTTTTTTTTTTTTAACATGTACAGAATGTAAAAAACTTCTTATCTCCTGTGCCTTACAAAATCAGCCTGCAGGCCATAGTTTGCTGACTGCTGTCTAGAGCATCACTGTCTGACAGCTCACTATAGTAATTGATGTTACTAGTGATAACTCTTTTCAAGAAAAGGGAATATGGTTATTATTCAATCTTATATAAAAATGGGGCACGTGTTTTTAGAAATAGTTCCATCAAATATATTTAAAGTTTAGTTACATAAGGGAATAAGCCTTTAGATGTCTAAAATAATTCACTCCTTAGAAAATCCATCTAGCTAAAATTTTACCATAATTCTATAGGTGAAGTACAGAAGAGAAAGAAAGCTAAATAAGTTTCCCATGCACCCTGCGTGAATAAGGATGTCAGGGTTAGAATTCAGAGTCACCTTGTTAAACTAAGTCAGAGCTTTCTATGAAGCTTGACCATCACACATGAAAGAGAATTATAGTACTTTCTAAGATGAATACTCTTAACTTTGGGGAGGGTGTGGTCTCAGATGCCCAAGTTAGCAGGATTTAAAAGCTTATTTCAGAGTTAGAGGAATTTAGAGATTATTTATCCCAATCCTTCAGTTTATAGGTGAGTAAAGTTAGGTCCAGAGATGAAACGCTTACATTGTGGATAACGTTTCTAAGTTCTCTTCTCTTGCTATTTTCTTTCCTGTATAAGATATTCAGGTTTCTAGTCTTCACATGAATCACCAGTAAAACTTTTATTCCCCTACAGACTCCCACAACTTTTCTAATAAACTTTTTCTGATTACTTCTGCCTCTGAAGATCTTTACAAAATACCTAAGTATAGGATTTTTATTTAAAACCCTGCATCCATGATAAACTTGGGTCCAGCTTTGCTGGTTATTTTATGGTACATATCATGATTCTTTAATTTTCTATTGCTTCTGTAACAAATTACCACAAACTTAATGGCTTAAACAATACAAATTTAATACTTATAGTTCTAAAAGTCAGAAGTCTGACACAGGTCTCCCTGGGCTAAAATCAAGTTGTTTGTAGGACTGCGTTCCTTCCTGAAGGCTGTAAGGGAAATCTGTTTTCTTGCCTTTTCTAGCTTCTAGAGGCTGCTCACATTCTGGCTCATGGCCTCTTCCTCCATGTTCAAAGCTAGTAATGGTCAGTGAAGTCTTTCTCAGATGACGTCACTCTGACACTCACTCTTCTGCCTCCCTCTTCTACATTTTAAGAACCCTTGTAATTTCATTGGGCCCAAACAGATAATTCAGGATAATCTCCTTATTTTAAGGTATCTCATTAGCAACCTTAATTCCCCCTTGCCATATAACATAGCATATCCGCAAGTTCCGGGGATTAGGATGTGGACATCTTTGAGGCAGGGTGAGGGTGGGCATAATTCTGCCTACTACAGTGATTAAACTTAAAGCCAAAAAATCTTATAATACTTAGAGCTTGGAGGATCACTGAAGCCTATCAGTCCATCCTCCATATTTTACAGATGAGGTAATTAAGAGAGGTTAAATGACTCACCCCAAATCATACAGCCAGTTAGTGGGAACACAGTTTTCTCAACCTTTATCTTCCCATTATATCACTGTACCACTAACTCTCACTGGTATTTATTGCCCTTTTCATCTACAGTTCATTTAATGGCTCGTAGTCTGTGCTTTCATTAAGTGTTGACTTTGTAAGCTGGCAAGGAATAACAACTAAGGGTTTATAATTTTCAGATCTAAAGATATCTTCATTACTGTTCCTTACTTTCTTTTTTTCTTTTTTTTTTTCTTTTTTTTTTTTTTTTTAACTGTTCCTTACTTTCTATCTAAGTTTAACCATAACCAGCCTGGACACCCATGCCTATGCTGTAGAATCACTTTAGAAATAAAACTACTTCAGTAACTAAGCTCTCCTGGATGGCATCCAAGTCCAACTCACTTTATATATTACATTACTGTATGCCAGACACTGCTAATTCAACCAGGGAGCAACTTTGTTCATTTCTAATTTCAGTCCACTATGAATAGTAAGCTCTGTGTACTAATAATTTTTAAAAATCATTAGCTCATCCAAAATGGCAAACAATGAACATTATTTAATACCCACCTGTATTTATCATTATTCTTTTCCTTCTTGACAATTATCTCTGAAGTTCCACATTGCAAAGATCAGAGAAATCAAGTCTATTCTTGTGGAAAATTAAGTCATATTTCCTCCAAAGACAGATTCCCATGAAAACCCAACAACAGATGAATTTTTTTAGACGTTAGGCTCATAGACCTTGGTTAATCATGCTTTCACTAATCCTTATTTATGACATATATCACCCATTTTTTTAATTATTCATTCGGCAAATATTTATTGATTTTTATACCATGTGCTTCTGCACTTTACCAAGGTGCAGAGGATAACAGCAGTGAAAAACACAGCAAAAAATCCTTGCCTCATGGAACTTACATCCTAGTGGAAGAGAGACAATATCAGTAGAAATAAGTAAAATACATCCTCTGTTAGATAAATGCTAAGGAGAAAAATAAAGCATGAAAGGGGGATGGAAGTAGTCATTTTAGATCAGTGGCCACAGACAGCCTCACTGAGAAGGTGATTTGAGTAAAGCCCTAAAGGAAGAAAGGAAGCAAGCCATACAGATAACCAGAAGAAGAGCATATACAAAGGCCCTGAGGCAGGAGCAGACCTCCTCTGATCAGTGAACTACAAGGAGTCCAGTGTAGCTGCAGGAGAAAATAAGGGAGAAGGGAGGGTAATTGATGGTTAAAGGACACTGGGTCCTACCTTGGATGAAATGAAAAGCCAGTGGAGGGTTTGAGCAGAGAAGTGACATAATATGACCCACAAGGGCAAAAACAGGGAGACTAGTTCAGAGTTAATTACAATAATCCAGTCAAGAAATTATGGTAGCTTGAAAACAGTGCACGTGGGGAGAAGTGAGCATCTTCTGATTATATTTTAAAGGTAGAGCTGATGACAGGATTTGCTGAGGAGTACGAGATAGGTCAAGGATTACCCCAAGTCCTGTGCCCTCTGCAAGTGGAAGGGGAAATTGGCGCGTGCTAAGATGCAGAAGGTTGTGATAGAGCAGGTTGCATAGGGAGAGGGCAGTATCAGGAGCCCTGGCGGGACGTGTGAGGTTTGAAGTGCCTGTGAGACATCCAGATGAAGCGGTCAAGAAGACAGATATATGAGTTCAGAGTTCAGAGGAGAGATCTAGCTGGAGATATAAATCTGAGAGTCGTCAGTGTATAGATGGTATTTAAAGCCATGAGACAGGATGAGATCACTGAGGTTTGCACTCCGAGGCCACTGCAACATTTGGAGGATCCGTTTTACATAATTTATCTCCTGTCTCCCGTCTCTCTGTACCCCTAAAACTTGCTTTGAGACATGCTTAATACAAACCCATGTTTACATTTCCATGGCAATAGACTATGATGTCAACCGAAACCCTATGTTATCCTTTTACATGCTCCAATTAAAAGTGATGGCTGGAGAGATAAGGCTCACGTGCAACCAAGCATCTAAATTTAATCCTTGGCAAGTCAGGCGATGATTGCTTAATTCTCAAAAGATTTTAATTGGTTGGTGGCATAAGTGAATTTAGAAGCTTTTAGATCCAAAGTGGATGAAACGTTGAACTTAGGTTACTTTTATTTAAAAAGGCCAAAATTTTATACTGTACCAAGAGAACGTTATATGTTTTGACATATTACAGTACCCTCTAACCTACCTTCCACCAGAGGCCTCTTGACTTGTCATATTTAGAACAGAAAAATCTCTGGCAGTCACATTTTCAGGAAAGTAAAAGCCAAAGGAATGTTGGTCCAAGAAGTATCGTGCATTCCCAATATCAGAGGAATATAATATCATCATTATTCTTTCTGCTCCTTAAATTGGTCTTGAAAGTTGCTTATCAGTTACAAATCAGTTTTTCAATTAATATTTCATTAAACATGTTTCTATCAACTGAATTCCCTAAATTCAAAAGAAACCATTCGTGGGAAATTTCTAATTTTGGTCCCTTCAAAGAAAATATATGTTAAAGGTAAATTATATATGACCAAGAAAGAGCACCTATTGTTTGGTATTACTAAGTAGTCCCTTTAGTGACCACTTCGAGCCCTAGTGTCTACATTGTAGGGAGAGCAAGGTGAGGTGGGCTTTGTGATGAATGTTGCTCCAGTATTTTGATTACTTGTATATAATATTGAAATACTAAGACTGTGCTAAGTGCTAGGGATACTGCAATTAGTGTAACATAGTCATTGCTCTTGAGGAACTTATAGTCCAAAGAAGAAGGCAGACGCAAAGATAGATCTTTGTAGTATGGTATGCTGAATACCTGCAGGTTCTGTGGGAGCACAGGGGAAAGGTCCTAGATAAGATGCCTCCTGAGCCAAATCTTGAAAAATAAGCAGGTGCTAATACAGGAAGGAAAAAAGAAGAAGAAGAGGGATTCCATTGTGGCCAGTTGGGATGAACACGCAGGAGTGACGTCATGGATGTGGGTGTGCGTGTGTGTGCGCGGGGAGCGCACCCGCTGGGTCCGCGCACTGTACACCGATCATCAGAAGCAAGGTGTCAGTAAAGGGCCTCATCAGCCATGCTGAGGTGCTTGGGTTTTATTTTGTAGGCCCGGGAGCCAGTGACGGGTTCAAAGCATAGGAATGACACCCTCAGATGTGTATTTCACATAGCTCTCTCAGTGCCCAAGGCAGATGCAAAAGAAGGCATTGTTTTGAAGACATCCAAGACATGCTCCTTGAAGACAGAGAGACCCATTTGAAAGCTAAAGCAGTGGTCTTCACGAGAGCTGATGAGGGCCTGAACTAGGACAGCAGGAATGGGGATAAAGAAGAGGGGAAAGGTTAAAGAAATACTTAGGGAATAAAAGAGTTGAAAACATCTGTTAAGTAAAATGGGCATGAGTCAGGAATCTGCTTTCTGATCCTTTATGAGCAAACCCTGTTGCTGACAGTTAGCTTTCCCAAGACTTGGAAAGTGGAGTTCTTGAAAAGAATCTCATTTTGTGGAACAAAAGAATTCATGCTTTGTAGCAAGGGAAAAAGTATATTCCTTAAAAATCAGAATAAGTATTATCGAATAATTAAAAGGCAGTCAAATCCCCTCTTGGGGGGGAAAATCCTAAATTTGGTTTTGAGATTTAAGAAAAAAATATTGATGTGCTTTTATCATTGTAATGGAGAAATTAATGGCAAATTTAGCTCAAGAAATTCACAACTATTTATTGGAGATAATGAAACTAAGACAGAAGATATTAAGTACACCAATACTCTTAGAAACTACACAAACTCCACTACCCATGTAACAAAGATATTTATTATGTAGCAAAGGTGTGGTTAGGAAACTTAAAGAAATATGGTGAAACTAGAGACTTTAGAGTGGGAAAGAACCTTGAGTTCATTTTTGTTTTCCACCCTTATTCACTTTAATTATTGGAAACAAGCCTGGGAAAAATCAAGTGATTTGTCCCCAGCAAATACCTGTTAAGGTTGGAGCCACGATTAAAACTTATATCTCTTGACTCTCAAACACTAACACATAACTGTGAAGGTCAGAGTAGCATTTCAGAAGTTTGACATATATTTTCAAGAGATAAGAAGGTGTTGAAAAGTACTACTACGGAACATTTTCCTTGGAGGGAGAAAAAGCAAATTAATGCAATTATCTGTATCAGAGGACTTAATATTGTCCTTTAGAGGGTTTTTTTTTTCCATATTTTTTTATTGTGGTAGAATACTCTAAACATAAATCTTATTATTTTAACCATTTTTAGTGTACAATTCAGTAGTATCAAGTACATTCACAGTCTCACACAACCTTCATCACCATCCATTTACAGGATTTTTTTTTTAAGATACAGAAAAATCAAAATCTTTTATTTCCTCTTGCCTACAACAGTCTTTGCCACCCTGGCTGCAGCAGGGAACATTTAAAAATAGGGACACCATGAGGGGAACAAACTGTATAGCACAGGAACTCTACTTAATGCACTGTGTTGTCTTAAATAGGAGGGAAGTCCAAAAGGGAGGGAATATATGTGTGTGTACGGCTGATTCGTTTTGCTGTGCAGTAGAAGCTAACAACATTGTAAAGTAACAATACTCCAATAAAAATTAATAGTAAATAAATAAATAAAAATAGGGTCCCCTGCCCCACCTGGTTGATTTCTTCCAGCTGGACAGAGTCCCCTTTGGGGATTTTTGGATTATTTTCTAAATTTAATATGCATCAGGGTTGAGAACCACTAACTGAAAAGGACAATAGTTTTAAATTTCTCACCTTCCCAGACTGAAACTCTGTACCCATTTAAACAATAACTTCCCTTCCCCCCTCATCCCAGCCCCTGGCAACCACCATTCTACTTTTTCTCTATGAATTTGACTTCTCTAGCTATCTCATGTAAGTGGAATCATACAGTATTTGTCCTTTTGTGACTGACTTGTTTCACTTAGCGTAACATCTTCAAGGTTTATCTATGTTGTAGCATGTGTCAGAATTTCCTTTTTAGGGCTGAATAACATTCTGCTGTGTGTAGGTACCACATTTTGTTTACCCATTCATCCACTGATGGACATGGGATTGCTTCCACCTTTGGGCTACTGTAAATAATACTAGTATAAAACATGGGTGTACAAATATCTGTTCAAGTCCTTGTTTCCAGTTCTTTTGGGTATATACCCAGAAGTGGAATTGCAGGATCATATGGTAATTCTGTTTAATTTTTTGAGGAACCACCATATTATTTTTCCATAGCAGTTGTACTTTTCCTTTACGTATCTTGCATTTCTTTTTAAACTGTCTGCTCTTCATCTTACCCTCCTTTTCCTATTCCAGTTTATTGTGTGAGATTTTTTATTTTGTCTCTTATTTTTAGGTCTTGCTAGTAATCCCTCTTATATGTCCTCTTGTGCAATTATGCATCCCCATGTGCATGCATACGTATTGTAAGTACATGCTTGTTGGGGGAGAGGGGATGACTGTGCAGAAGTAGGAGCTCAGTAAACCTCATACTTCATCCCCTGCCCCCAAACTCAGCAATAGCATTGCTGTTGCCATTGTATTCCTGGGAGATACCACATTTATTGATTCACTGTCCTAAAGTTAAACCTTTAAGTTGATTCCATTTGCTATGATAAACTTGTTTGAACACTTACCTTTTGGACTTGTGTCTTTTTCCTTCGGGAAATTCATAGAGGTAGAATTTCTAGATCAAGAGAAATAACATTTTTTTAAAATTTTGTACTACATTGCCAATTTGCCTTCATAAAAAGAGTGTTCTAAAATACACTCCCACTAACAATGTGAGAAACGCCTATTTCCTAGAAAACTAACCAACACATTGCCGGTTTGAAAGGTGATAAATGTTATCTCCTGTTTTATTACTAGTGAGATTGAGTATTTTCTCAGAAGTTTGTTGGTTTGTATTTCTCTTTCGAGAACTGCCTGTCCATGTGTTCTTTGTCCATTTTTCTGCTGGCCACCCCTTAAGATTTTAAATGAGAGTGTTCAGAGGCAAAAAAAATTGTGAGGAGTCTACTATTAGAGTTCTTTCTGCAGCAAAGGAACTAATAGTGTAAAAGTGAAAGTACAGCCATAAAACTGACTCCAGCTAGCATAAAACAGTGTGGAAATGAGAAAGAAAAAGCTCTCAACACTGGCTGCCAATTGCAATCAGTTAAACCAGACTTCCAGGGATAGGGCCCAGGCATCAATATTTTTTTTAAATAAATTCCTCCCATAGATTTTAATGTGCCACCAGGGTGGGGAACAAGCTATTTAGCAGTAAAAACAGGAGCTGTGAAGTAGTGTGACTGTGCACAAGACCGTAGTAATTTGGAGAAATTACCATTTGAGAGAATGAGGATGGGGTTATTCCTGACCCTGGGGTGTTATACTTGGCACAGATGAGTACATCATTTTTTTTTTTTAGGCGCTTTATTGGAATATAATTGCTTTACACTCTTGTACCAGTTTTTGAGGTACACCAAAGTCAATCAACTGTATTTATACACATATCCCCGTATTCCCTCCCCCCCTGCGACTCCCCCTCACCCTCCCCATCCCGGCCCCCTAAGGCATCACCCATCATTGAGTTGATCTCACTTTGTTATACAGCAGCTTCCCACTGGCTATCTGTTTTACAGTTGGTAGTATATATTTGTCTATGCTACTCTCTCACTTCGTCCCAGCTTCCCCTTTGCCCCCCGCCTCCCCAACCTCGTGTCCTCCAGTCCATTCTCTGCATCTGCATCCTTATTCTTGCCCTGTCACTGGGTTTATCAGTACATTTTTGTTTTTTTTTTTTTAGATTCCGTACATATGAGTTAGCATACAATATTTGTTTTTCTCTTTCTGGCTTACTTCACTCTGTATGACAGACTCTAGGTCTATCCACCTCATTACATATAGCTCCATCTCATTCCTTTTTATAGCTGAGTAATATTCCATTGTATATATATGCCACATCTTCTTTATCCATTCATTTGTTGATGGGCGTTTAGGTTGCTTCCATGAGTACATCAATTTTTAAGCGGCACCATACCTGGTTATACAGTCTCTCAGCTGTGATAATACAAAGTGTTAACTCCTGATGCATTGGTCACATGACACTGTCCAGTGGATATCAGTTCTTGAATTAGGTGAGTTCTGCTCAGGACAGTTACCTCCTAGTTAAGTGTCTGGCTCGTCCCCCATCTTGACAGTGAGCATGCAGTGTTAACACCTGACTGTAAGCTCAGTGAGGACAGGGTCTGCATGTCCTCAGAACCTCAAGACAAAGCCTGGACTATAGTAACATAATAAATGTGTGCTGACAGTGGCCTGAGTATCCCAAAACGGGGTACCGAGATAATTCCAGTGTATTTCTTCCATAGGTATACTAAGTCAAAATTTGCCTCATTGGATATAATTTTGATCACTTGTTAGTATTGATATTTTCCACATAGTGATGAGTTACCCTTTTGTTGTTTGATCTTTAAGGAACATACAACAAAAATCATAAAGGAAGATTTCTTTGAATTGTGTGAAGTTCTTATGACAACTGAGTATGGTCTTAAAATCTTCACATGAACATTTTAAATATCTTTACCTTTCTTTACTTCACAGTTTTTATAATACTAGCTTGACTTGGGGCATTTCTTGTATATCTGCAGAAGGCAGCTATAAATTATCTTTGCATGTGTATGGTCGACTTGTTTTCTAAACAAAACTTGGGGGGTTTGTTTAGAGTTTGGGGTTTTTTTGTTTGGAGGTGCTTTGTTTTGTTCTTAGTTTGTTTCCCAGATATATCACATATTAGATACTGGCTTTTCCTCTGTGGTCAAATTTTTTTTCTAATGCAATTCTTCCATAATAGTGCAGAAACTAACTTATGCAACAGTTTTTAAGTGCCTTTTACATATTTTACATCTGGATTTTTACCACTGGTTTAAAATGTTATAATCCATAGACTGTGATAGCAATACAGATTTTTTTTTTCTAAATTAGAAGTCTTCATTTCCAAGAGAGAAATAACAAATCTAAATTTTCAGTTACCTGTTTTCAAACAAGTACAGTTGACCCTTGAATAATGCAGCTGTTGGGGGTGCCAACCCCCTCACGGTCAAAAATTGACAAAGAACTTTACAGTCGCCCTTCATATCCACAGTACCACATCCATGGATTCAACCAACCACGGGTCTTGTAGCACTATAGTATGTATTTAGTGAAAAAAATCTGGCTATACACACAGTTCAAGCCAGTTGTTCGAGGGTCAACTGTACTCTGCCAAAAATGGTAAAGAAACTCGACTCTCAAGTCCTTCAGGCTGTCTTGATAAAAATTATAAGCAGCTCTTTGGTACAGGCATACCTCATTTTATTGCACTTCACAGATAATGTTTTTCACAAATGGAAGGTTTGTGTCAACCATGCACTGAGAAAGTCTATCAGCGCCAGTTTTTCAATAGCATTTGCTTACTTCATGTCTCTGTGTCACATTTTGGTAATCCTTGCAGTATTTCAAACTTTTTCATTATTATTGTATTTGTTATGGTGGTCTGTGATCCGTGACCTTTGATGTTACTATTGTAATTATTTGGGGCACCATGAATCACGCCCATATAAGACTTCAAACTTAATAAGTGTCTTGTGTGCTCTGACTGCTCCAGTGACCGGCCGTTGCCCCGTCTCGCTCCCTCTCCTCGGGCCTCCCTATTTCCTGAGACACAATAATATTGAAATTAGGCCAATTAATAACCCTACAGTGGCCTCCAAGTGTTCAAGTGAAAGAAAGAATCACACATCTCTCGGTTTAAATCAAAAGCTAGAAATGATTAAGCTTAGTGAGGAAAGCATGTCGAAAGCAGACACAGGTCGAAAGCAGAGACAGGTCGAAAGCAGAGACAGGTCGAAAGCTGGTCCTCTTGCGTCAGTTACCCAAGTTGTGAGTGCAAAGGAAGGGTTCTTGAAGGAAATTAAAAGTTCACTCCAGTGAACACATGAATGATAAGAAAGCAAAACAGTGGTACTGCTGATGTGGAGAAAGTTTTAGTGGTCTGGATGGAAGATCAAACTAGTTACAATATTCCCTTAAACCAAAGCCTAATCCAGAGCAAGGCCCTAACTCTCTTCAATTCTGTGAAGGCTGAGGGAGGTGTGGAAGCTGCAGAAGGAATGTTTGAAGCCAGCAGAGGTTGGTTCATGAGGTTTAAGGAAAGGCACCATCTCCAGCACATCAAAGTGCAAGGTGAAGCAGCAGGTGCCGATGTAGGAGCTGCAGCAAGTTATCCAGAAGATCCAGCTCAGATCAGTAATGAAGGTGGCTGCACTGAACAAAAGGTTGTCAATGCAGACAAAACAGCCTCGTATTAGAAGATACCATCTACAACTTGCATAGTTAGAGAGGAGAAGTCAATGCCTGGCTTCAAAGCTTCAAAGGACAGGCTGACTCTCTTGTTAGGGGCTAATGCAGCTGGCAACTTAAAGTTGAAGCCAGTGCTCATTTACCATTCTGAAAATCCTAGGGCCCTTAAGAATTAGGCTAAATCTATTCTGCCTGTGCTCTGTAAATGGAACAACAAAACCTGGATGACAGCACTTCTGTTTACAACATGGTTTACTGAATATTTTAAGCTCACTATTGAGACCTACTGCTCAGGAAAAAAAAATTCTTTCAAAATATTCCTGTTTGTTGACAACGTACCTGGTCACCCAAGAGCTCTAATGGAGATGTACAATGAGATTAATGTTGCTTACATGCCTGGTAACACAACATCCACTCTGCAGCCCATGGGTCAAGGAATAATTTCTACTTTCACATCTTATTATTTAAGAAATACATTCCATAAGGCTGAATCTGCCATGGAATGATTCCTCTGCTGGATTTGGGGAAAGTTAATTGAAAACCTTCTGGAAAGGATTCACCATTCTAGATGCTATTAAGAACATTTGTGGTTCATGGGAAGAGGTCAAAATATTAACATTAACAGGAGCTTGGAAGACGTTGATTCCAACGGCATGGATAACTCTGCCGAGGGGTTCAAGACTTCAGTGGAGGAAGTAACTGCAGGTGTGATAGAGACAGCAGGAGAACTAGAATTAGAAGTGGAGCCTGAAATGTGACTGAATTGCTGTAGTCTCGTGACAATACTTGAACAGATGAGGAGCTGCTTCATACGGGTGAGCAAAGAAAGTGGTTTCTTGAGATGGAATCTACTGCTGGTGAAGATGCTATGAAGATCATTGAAATGATAAAGGATTTTGAATATTACATAAACTTAGTTGATAAAGTAGCAGCAGGGTTTGAAAGGATTGACTCAAATTTTGAAAGAAGTTCTACATGGGTAAAATGCTATGCAACAGCATCACACGCTACAGAGAGAAATCATTCATGAAAGGAAGAATCCATTGATGTGGCAAACTTCACTGTCCAATTTTAAGAAATTGCCACAGCTGCCTCACCCTGATCAGTCAGCAGCCGTCAACATCGAGACAAGGCCCTCCACCAGCTAGAAGATCATGACTTGCTGAAGACTCAGATGATGCTTAGCATTTTTAGCAATAAAGTATTTTTTAATTAAGGTAGGTACGTACGTTGTTTTTTTAGACGTAAGGCTATTGCACACTCACAGACTACAGTATAGTATAAACATAACTTATATGCATGGGGAAACCAAAAAATTCATGTGACTCGCTTTATTGCAATATTCACTTTATTATGCTGGTGTGGAATTGAACCAGCAATATCTCTGAAGTATACTTGTACTTTTTGTTGTTGTTGTTATAATTTAGTTTTCATTACTTCCTAAATACCATTATTATGTATTCTTTGATCCATCAACTTAATTCCTTCTAAACTCTAAGGAAAGGAACACCATTATTTGGTCTTTCCACCCTACCATCTTGGTTCAGCTTGCAAGACTCCAATATTCTTCAAAAGTACTGCTACCAGAAGTTAATGAGAAATTATAAAAACATGAAATATAAATAATTCCAAGGGACATTAAGTACATTTGTACATAATATCTTATAATGGGTTTTGGAGTCAGACCAACCTTGGTTTGAATCCTGGCTTTGGCATCTTTCACTTAGTGAACTTGGGTATGTTTTTTAATCTAATTCTCATTCTTCTTATCTGTGAAATAGAGATGAAAATAATGACCTTGTCTTGGCATTACTGTAAGGATTAAGTGACTTAGTGGTCATAAGGTGCTTAGTGCAGTATTTGTCTTATGACAAGCACTCAAGAAATGGTATCTGGCACTATTAATGTATTTATATTTTAACAACTGTTTATTGGACACTTGGTGTGTACAGGCACAGTCTTAGGCCATAGTGATACAGAAGCAAATGTGATACAGGCAATGAAAGAAACGTGCATAGATTGCTAGGGAGTAGAGGCAGGGCAACTAACCCACACGGTTATATTCGGAGTCCTAGAGGAAGTAATATCTGAGTTGAATTTTAAAGGACGCATATAGATTAGCTCCAAAAAAAAGCAGGGGAAAGAAATTTCCAAGCGTAGGGAATAGAATATGTAGAGATTTAAAATACAAATAATATTTTAAGAATGAACACTTCTCTATTATGACATTGTAGTAGAGGCCACCACTCTCCCCTGTAACATCACTTAGTGCCACAGTCAAAAGAAGTAGAAGGATGCAGTGAACTGTAAGTCTTTTTTTAATAAAGAATTTGCTATTTTTTATGCTCATAAAAATAATGTTAAAGATTTCTGTTATATCTACTGAATGTCCAATATTATAGTCAAATTGAGAAAAAAATATCTAAAATATATAAAGAACTCATACAACTCAAAGCAAAAAAAAAAATCCAATTAAAAAATGGGCAGAAGTTCTGAATAGACATTTTTCAAAAGAAGACATATAGATGCCCAACAGGTACATGAAAAGATGCTCAACATCACTAATCAGGGAAATGCAAATCAAAACTACAATATATTATCATCTCACACCTGTTAGAGTGGCTGTTATCAAAAAGAGAAAAAATAAGTGTTGGAGAAAAGGGAACCATTGTGCACTGTTGGTGGGAATGTAAATTGGTACAGCCATTATGAAAAACAGAATGAAGTTTCCTCAAAAATATTAAAAATAGAACTAACAATGTAAGGGTTCATTGATTCATGAATGAATAAAGAAAGCGTGGTGTGTATATATATATATATATATATATATATATATATATATATATACACACACACACACAATGGGATATTATTCAGCCATAAGAAAAAAAGAAAAATTTGCAACAATATAGATAGACCTGGAGGGCATTATGTTAAGTGAAATAAGTCAGACAAATACCTTTTGATATCACTTCATTTAAAAACTAAGCTTATAGATACAAAGAACAGACTGGTGGTTGTGGGGGGTGGGGGTCGGGGGTGAGTGAAATGGGTAGAAGCTCAAAAAGAACAAACTTCCAGTTATAAAATAAATAAGTCACAGGGATGTAATGTACAACAGTGTGACTATAGTTAATACTACTATATTGCTAAGAAAGTAGATTTTTAAAGTTTTCATTTAAAAAAATTGGGAGAAAGTTGGCTGCCAAAGAAAGTAGCATAGAATGGTTTAAAGGCCATGGTAGTGGAATCCTAAGTCCAGAATTAAAAGTTAGACTCATCTACCTAACAGCTGTGTACATAGCTACATTACATTGATAAGCCATTACTTTTTTGAGTTCTCGCTCTCTTCCTAAAACAGAAATGATGATAATGCCTACCCTGACCCATCTTACAAATGTATCGTGAAGCTCAAATACAATATAATCAGTTCTGGATTATTCGTGATGATGGGAATGTGAACGAAGCACAAGCACTGAAAACCAAATGTAATAGATAAATTAAAATTTGTAATAATTGATTACAGAATGCATTATTTTTTGAATGCTGATTTAGCCTTCTAATCATATTTTGCTTACGATAAAGTTAATTCTATCTATATTTCTTTTACCTACACCAGCAGATGGCAGGAAGAAGTAGCCAATTACAATGTGGTAACAGAAGTCATTTGAAATTTTAAAGTTTACTATAGTTAATTGGCAAAATAGAAAATAAAATATTGGTTTATACTTATTTGTCACTATCATACTTTGCTTGTCTTCCTCAATGAAGTACAACATTTTTCATCAGGAAGTTTGATAAATGCTTTAGTCTCAACAGTTCATCCTTGCTCCTTTTTTCCTGCATCCTGATTTTCCCACATACCTTTATACCATCCTATAGTTGTCCAATCCCCACTCACTAGTCCCGCATACACATATACATGTATTTCTCCTGCCCTCTTCTCTTGCAACTTGCAGTTCCAAAATGAGAGCTCATTCTGCGCCTCCCTAGCCAAGCGTTTATTCTTTCTCCAGGACTTTTCTCAGCTGGGAGTAAGGAGGGGTGTGTGTGTACGTATACATACATATGTGTGTATATATATAATTATTCAAAAAGATTTGTTGACATTAGCTGGTATTTTAGTTTTTAGATATATTTTTAATACTTTGAACTATATGTCTCTCCTGGTGCCTTCTGTACTCAGTCCTCTGTCCCACGTTGGAAGAATGAAGAAGGATGTGAGGCTATTTTGTCCCTGTTATTCTGACCATATTTGTTTAATAACCATTCTACTCGGGCTACAGTCACATACAACACTTTTGCCCTGCTCTCACCTCATCGTATGATTTATTATGTATGTGAGCATCTGTCATCCCAACTAAGTGTCTTTTAAGGTGTAGACCATTCATTCAAAAAATATTTGCTTCTGACCATATTATAATAACTAGTACCAGACTTACCTTCCCACCATAAACAAGTAGAAAATGGGACAAAACATATGAAGCAACTGTTTCTGATATTGGACAACAGGTGTTATCCAGAAGAGAAAGGAAACAAACAAGGTAAGTCCTGGAGGCACATTACTCACCATGGTACAGAGAGGAGGAGCTCAAGAAAAGCACAGCTGCATCAGTGAGTTGAGAAAACCAAGTTCGTAACTTAAGGAGACTACAGTGGCTAGGATTTATGGGAACATATACTGGAAGAGAAGGAGCTAAACAGAAAAAGGTCCAGAAATCTGCAAAGGAGTCCCTTGTTTCTGTTGCTAAATGCTAAATGGACATACATAGAAACTCCACAAAGCTGAGGAACTACTGGAGAGCTCAAAGCTGAATACATCCCAGAAATTATACAGGAATGGGAGGTGTTGAGTTTTATCCAGCCAGAGACATTGTTGAACCCCTGGAGTGTTCAGAGAGATCCAAGAAAGACCACAATTTAGTAGAAGAGGTAAACTTGCTCTAAAGTAAAGGCTACTCTAAACTCACGCTAACAACTCTCAAAAACAGTCCTCAAAGGCTCAAACAGATCCACAAACTAACTACCTGAGAAAGTTCAACCCTTTGGAAAAATAAAATTAAGACACTTAATGATGTAACATTTGCAATGTTCAGCATTCAATCAAAAGTTATTAGACATGAAAAGAGTCAAGAAAATGTTATCCATAACCAAGAAAAAAAAAGTCAATCAAAACCAATAAAGAAATGAGAGAGATGATGGAATTAGCAGAGAGGGCTTTTAGAAGAGCCCTTGTAAATATGCTCAGTGATTTAAAGAACTTGAACATAGGAGAAAAGTGGAAGATGTATAAAATAACCAAATAGAGATTTAAAAATGAAAATGAAAGATGCAATATTTGAAATGAAAAATTCACTTGATGGGCTTATCAGCAGAGTAGACATTACAGAAGAAGGGATCACTGTACTTGAAGACAGTGAATAGAGATTATCTAAATTGAAGCACAGAGGGAAAAAATGACTGAGCAAAATGCACAGAGACTCTGTGATGTGAGACAAGCAGTCTATCATGTGTGTAAATGGAATCTAAGAAGAAAAAAGTGGGAGACACAAAAAGTATGAAGAAACAATGGCTGGATTTTTTTCAAATGTTATGAAAAATATAAACACATAGATCTAAGAATTTCAGTGAACCCTAAGCAAGATAAACATAATGTAAACCATAGCAAAGCACACTCTAATCAAAGTCCTGCAAACCAATTATAAACAGAAACTCTTAAACACATTCAGAGGGAAAAATACACATTACATAAGGAAAACAAAGATTGATGGCAGACTTCTTATAAGAAACAATGCAAGCCAGAAAAAGAAAAATGAAATCTTTGAAGTACTGGAAAAATAACCTGTGAACATAAAATTCTATATCCTTCAAATATGATGGGGAAATAAAGACAGAAAAACAATAGCCAAGAGAATTTATCACTAGAAACTTGGACTACAATAAATATTGAAGGAAGTTCTTTAGGTGAAACCAAAAGAATACTAGAGGGGAACTCAGATCCACTTAAAGGCATGAAAAGCCCCCAAAATGGTAAACCTATGGGTAAATGCAAAGAGTTCTTTTCTTCATTTCTTCATTTCTTTAAAAAGCAATTGACAATTTAAATAAAAATAATAACACGGTGTTGTGAGGCTTATATCACAGAAGTAAAATGTATGCCAATAATAGCACAAAGGTTAGGAAGGAGAAATGGAAGAATGCTACCATAAAGTAAATTACATTTATCAGTAAAGTGGTTTAGTAATATTCAGAAATAAACTAAGTTAAAGTGCTTATTGTAAACTCTAGATGAATCACTTTTAAAAAACAGAAGAAAGAGGTAGAGTTAATAACACATCAATAGTGAAGAAGAAATGGAATACAATTAATCCAAAAGAAGCTAGGGCAAGAGCAAAGAAATGAGTGAGTGTTGTACTGTTGGGCAGTGATATTGCTATGAACAAAATTATTGGGAAGCAGTGCTCCATAAATGTTTTCACGTTTGCACATGATCACGACTTTCTGAGGAAGCCTCTTGGTACTTGGGTTAAAGAATGTTTGAATGGCAAACAAACCGTAGAAGTCAGAGACCTCTGGAAGGATTTAGAGACTTTTTCCTTGGATACATTTGTTTACATTCTGGGGGTTGTAAACCTGAAGATCTCCCCCTCCTTTCCCCTAAGAGGATTAGTTTACATTACAGAGCAAAGGTCAGTATGTCATGTTCTTCTCCCCCTTCCCCCCCCCCACCCCCGCCCCTGCCCCATCCCACCCCAGAGGGGAGGAGGAGCAGCAGCTGTGTCAGCTGTCCTACATCAACTCCCAAAACTCATGATTTAAAGGTTTCTCTCATCATGTCACCCCACAGAGGATTGGGACATGGAGAATTAACACAATTAGGAGTAATTCAAAGGCTGGATCTGATCCAAAAATCTAGTGTTTCTTGTCAGAATGAATGAATGAATGAATGAATACTTAACAAAAATTCAGTTAGGAAGGGGCTCTCTCACCTCTAAGGTGGTCTGGAAAGGCCTCTCCGAGGAGGTAACATTTAAACAGAGATGTGAATGAAAAGTCATGTGAGACCATAACATGGGAGAAAACCGTAACATGCTTGGCTTACTAGCTCTCCTGATGCCTAGCACACCTTCTCACACAAAAGCAAAATTTAAATAAATAAGGGTCAAGTATATGACACTCTGAAAGGCTGGCCACTTATGACTAGAGTATCATTTATCCATTCTATAAATTCAAGAGTAGCTGCATCTTCGGACAAAATGACTTTTTAGCTGCAGGCTTGTTAGCTAGGAAAACATATGAGTTAGAAATCAAAATCAGTGAAGAACCATTTGAGGCATAATTCATGTTTCATTTCTTTAAATAAATCATACATGTCTGTCTGCAAATTTAGGGCTAGGCACCACAAAATGAAGTTTTAGCTGCAAGGCTAAGTTCTCTTTACAGAGATAGAAATAGATATCACTAGCTTGGTTTGGGAATTTCTCCCATGCTTGTGACATACACAAATGCTGAGAAGAACAGATATGGTTGAAAAACACAGGCAGTAGGAATAATAAATGAGCATAATGGACGTGAACTGGGTCATAACTAATGATACAGCCCCCTGTTACAGCGGGGTGCAGTGTCAGTAGCTTGCAGCCTGAAGAAGAAAGGATGGAATTACAAAAGCCAAAAGGCAACATATTCCTTGACTTTTGGCTGGAGCCATTATCAATTTAACCTCTTTGGTCAAAATGCTTCTTATCCCTGTTTCACCAGGTCCTTCCTTTCTTTGATATGAATCATCTCTGAGAATCTGTAACAGGCACATCATTGTCAAGAAGTTAAAAGCAATTGATAAGTTGTTCTGATAACACCTGTCAGTGAAATAACTCAGAGTACAAAACCCAGGCATTTAAGGAGTTGACAAGTATTATTAAACCTGTTTTGCAAGAGAAGAAGCTGGTTCAAAGAGGGGGAAAGCTGTCAAAGGTAATGCAATCTGTTAAGCGGCTCAGGCCTCCTGCCTTGTACAACCAACCTCTAACCACATGGCTTCTCGTGGCCCCAAAGACTGGGGGGCCACCTGAACATTTATCAGTGCTTCCTTCCATCCAACTTTAAAATATCATGACCTTTTAAAGCTACGAATTTGTTTTAAATTCAAACATATTTCTTATGGCTGGTATTCTTCATTCAGAAATTTACACTATTTAAAAATTTTCTGTGGTAGCAACAGTATATTTCTACCAGTACTGCTTCCTTTTTTTTTTTTCCTTTGAGCACTTAATTGGTCTGTCTTTGACACCCTACTCAGAGCTCATGTTTGAATTGGGAAGAATCATGGTGATGCTTTTATACAGCAGATGGTGCTTTGTGTAGGTCCTTTCCTGAACCTGACCTTAATTTCACGATTTTAATAAAGAAAAAAAGATAGGAAAGCCTAATTCCAAGTAATTTAGGATCTCTAATTTAGAAATGCTTCTGCCTGTTTGTAACTGATGTTCTAGTTGCTCTCCAGTCCACTTTCCACTCTTTTAATTCATTCACTTAAAAAAAAAAAGTCAGCAATAAACTGTTTTAATCTGGGTTCAACAGAAAGCAGGGCAATAAGACAAAGGCTTGAATGCACATCCTCTATGCTGGACTGTAATCCAGGGAGCAAGAGCAAGAGCCGGGGAAAGTGAAGTCGGGAAGCAGAAGAGCCTATACCAAGATACGTGTCTAACAGGTTGCTGTGTCCTGCAGGACAGCCCAGAACAGAAATAGAAACCCTGGAGTTGGGAGAGGGTGGCCCTGGGCAAGGCTCTGTTAGGCTGCACCATCGAGAAGCCAGCTGGAGGCAACTGGCAGCTGGAAAAAAGATGCAGGGAGGCCAGATGAATCTGAAGTAGTAACAAGTGGCTTGCCATAAAACACAAAGATGTGAACCTTCAAGTTGTGAACTTTCCAAGATGCGATCGGGCGTTCCATCAACATCAGATGTGAGTGAAATTGTAGTTTACCCTCCATCTCTTGTTGCTAACGATCCTTCAGCTCTGCCATCTCCCACCTCCTCTCCCCCCTCCAGTCAGTAACTCTTGCCTCTTCATGCGATGTGAGCCCCTGTATGCCAGCTGTTGTACTGTACTACTGTACTTTTCAAGGTACTGTACTGTAAGAGTAAATATGTTCTCACTCCATACACAAAAATAAACTCCAAATGGATGAAAGACATACATGGAAGGCCAGACACTATAAAACTCCTAGAGGAAAACATAGGCAGAACACTCTATGACATCCATCAAAGCAAGACCCTTTTTGACCCACCTCCTAGAATCATGGAAATAAAATCAAGAATAAACAAATGGGACCTCATGAAACTTAAAAGCTTTTGCACAGCGAAAGAAACCATAAACAAGACAAGAAGGCAACCCTCAGAATGGGAAAGAATAGTTGCCAACGAAACAACGGACAAAGGATTAACCTCCAAAATATACAAGCAGCTCATGCAGCTTAATACCAAAAGAGCAAATAACCCAATCCACAAATGGGCAGAAGACCTAAATAGACATTTCTCCAAAGAAGACATACAGATGGCCAACAAACACATGAAAAGATGCTCAACATCACTCATCATCAGAGAAATGCAAATCAAAACTACAATGAGGTATCACCTCACACGGATCAGAATGGCCATCATCACAAAATCTGGAAACAATAAATGTTGGAGAGGGTGTGGAGAAAAGGGAACTCTCCTGCACTGTTGGTGGGAATGTAAGTTGGTACAGCCACTATGGAAAACAGTTTGGAGGTTCCTTAAAAAACTACAAATAGAACTACCATATGATCCAGTAATCCCACTCCTGGGCATATACCCAGAGAAAACCATAATCCCAAAAGAGACATGTACCATACTGTTTATTGCAGCACTATTTACAATAGCCAGGACATGGAAGCAACCTAAATGCCCATCAACAAATGAATGGATAAAGAAGATGTGGCACATATATACAATGGAATATTACTCAGCTATAAAAAGGAACGAGATGGAGCTTTATGTAATGTGGATAGACCTAGAGTCTGTCATACAGAGTGAAGTAAGTCAGAACGAGAAAGACAGATATAGTATGCTAACTCATAAATATGGAATCTAAAAATGGTACTGATGAACTCAGTGACAAGACAAGAATAAGGAAGCAGATGCAGCAAATGGACTGGAGAACTCGAGGTTTGGGGGGGCTGGCGATGAAGGGGAAGCTGAGATGAAGTGAGAGAGTAGCATAGACATATATATACTACCAACTGTAAAATAGCCAGTGGGAAGTTGCTGTATAACAAAGGGAGTTCAACTCGTGGATGGATGATGCCTTACAGGACTGGGACGGGGAGGATGGAGTAAGTCAAGGGAGGGAGGGAATACGGGGATATGTGTATAAATACAGATGATTGACCTTGGTGTACCTCAAAAACTGGTACAAGAGTGTAAAGCAATTATATTCCAATTTTTTAAAAAATATTTTATTTTTTGTGTTTGTTTTTTATTTATTATTTGCATGAAAAGTATTATAAACCTATTACAGTACTATATAGCCGATTGTGTTAGTTGGGTACCTAGGCTAACTTTGTTGGACTTACAAACATATTAGACTTAAAAACGCACTCTCAGAATGGAATTTGTTCGTCTGTAGGGGACTTACTGTACTTCCATGCACTTTTGCTCCCCACTCGCATCCTTCTCATGGATATATGTCATTAACATTTCATTTCCTATGCATTTACATATCATATGAGAACATGTATGTTTTTCCTATTAAGAAACATGAATCAGGTCATACTAATCTTATTCTGTGACTTTTTTTCACTTATGTTATTAGCATCATGGTTGGGTTTTATCTCATTGTCGGCAAGCTGGTTTTGCCCTCAGGAGGTTCACTGACTTACCATTTGTCGAATTAATGTATGAATGAAGGAGTGACAGCATGCGTTCTAGTTACAGTTCTTGCTGACACAAAAGGAGCGCTGCCGATGCTAGGAATGCAGTGGACAAGGTCTTATAAACATGGAATCGTTATTGCCAGACAGTTGAACAGTCATCCCAGCCTCCGCCTCCTCATTGTCAACACTTCCACATCTCCAATTCAGAGGAAAGAACAGATGCCATATGGGGGAGACATGGAAAAGAGATGTAGGGGAGGAAAAATAATCTTCCCTCTACCTTTCTGAGTTCTTGGCTGAGACCCTATAATGAAAGATTAACAAGAGAAAAACAAACTTGTTAACATGTATCCCTCAGGTATACAGGGGAGATACCCAGAGGTAAAAATGAACCCCCAAGGTGACTTAGAATTCGTGGTTAAGTAGTATCTTAATAGGGGAGGGGGAGGGAAGCGGTAGGTCTCTTAGGGGAGAGTGAATGATTTTTAAGACAGATGAATGGCCCCTTAGAAGAACAGATGGGAGGTGTGATAGTCTGTGACGATGTGTGTCTGTGACAATGTCTGTCTAGGTATGGTATTGACTTCTAGCCTCCTCTCCTGTGACAAGAGTCAATCCTCTCTGGTTGATGAAACTCCCAGGAAGGGGATGGATGGCAGTTGAGTTCCTTTGGGAGGATCTGTCTGTAGGCAGATAAGGGGAGTTCAGAGAAAGCCTCTCCCTGCATTTGCTGTTTTTCAGGTGCCTACAGTCAAGATAATCATTATACCAAAGCAGCATATTTTGCAGTGGCATGTCCTCAACTCCTCCAGTCATATTTTGGGTGAGCATATTCTGCTACCCTTCAGAGATAAGAGGAGACTCTTAGAAAGCTTCATTCAGTCAGCATATGGGGATAAAATGGTGCAGACATTGGTCCCTGTCCTCATGCAGGGAAAGGTGACGACCGAGGGAAGAAGGAGATAAGAGTAGGACCCAAAGATGTAGAAGGAAAAGAAAATAGTAGCATTCCAAAGGAGTGAGGAATTTCAGTGATGGCTAAGTTAGTACAGTGCTTATATTAATATAAGTTGTTTAGAAATGAGTTTAAATCCCAGCCATCTGCTCCCACGTCAAACACACACATGCTGTACCCCTGATTTCACTCCTCCCCCATGGACACGTACATCCCAATAATAATCTGGTGATATATTTTTCATGATTTCCCACAGTTGATAATAAAAAATACACTTAATTCAAACCAGTGAATTGTGACCCAGATCTAAGTATAAATATAGTGGACGTCATAAGTTTCTTTAGCAACAGTCTTACTAATTAAGTTATTTTGGCCTGTTTTTAGCCACACTGGATATTTTTTCTTTTTAAGGTTGCTGTGAATGTTGTTTGTAGCAGCATCAATAAGCCAAGAATTCATAGTTACTCAATCACACAGATTACTCATCATTGCCTGTTCATAACAGAATCCTAAAATGTTTAAGATTTCTGATGCAAATCAAAATCTCATCATCACTTGTCATTGCTAAATTAAATGACAGGATAATAACATTACATTAAAACCATTTTTCTCTTGATTGAGTACCTTTTTCAGAAGTGAACCTTGTAGATGTATATTTTTTCCATGTACTATAAATGCATTTAGAATCCAAGATAAAAATAGAATTGAAAAGGGGAGGAGTAGAGTGGGATGTTTTCAAATTATTGATGAGTCTCTTTTGAACCTCAAATACCCATATTTGACAGGCACCGCTAAGGAATGGAGTAGTTTTAGCCCAATTTATTGAGACTTTTAGAACTACATAAAGGAGGTTCATAGGTCACACTTGGTTTTTATTGGCATGATCATGTGTTCTTGGCATCAGTCATACATCATCCCATTGCAAACAGGCTGTTAGGGACCGGAAGGAATTGGCATTGTTCTGTTACTCTAATATAATAAGATACTGTTTTCATTTAGATCACAGCCTATGTGGAAAATGAATGTAAATTTCTAATCTGCTAAAACAGAGTAGGTCCTCAGTAGAATTATTGTGAACTTCTCTCTTGGCCTTTCTTTCCTATCTAAAGCTAATTAACCTTTAGCGCACATCTGCCATCTCTCCATCGTCTCCGTCTGGCCCTTGGCCCACTTCTTGGTGGCCAAAGCAGTCCTCATGCCACTTGAGCCCATGTTCTCTACTTGCCCCTATACCCAGAACTCCTTTTCCATTTTAAAGTCATCTGTTCTTCAGAGATTTTGTTTCCTCACATCTTCCACCTTTAATGTTATGAAAATCATATCCTGGAGCAAGTCTTTTACATGTTTTGCCTCATTTAATACTATCCTCATTAGGCAGTAACATATCAGTAAAAATCCTTAGCTCTTGGAGAAGTCAGTGAAGGTATAGGCTGAAACAAGATCAGCTATGAGTTGAAAATAGTTGAATCTAGGTGATGGGTACATGGGGTTAGGGGAAGTGAATATAACATTTTCTCTAGTTCTATATGTTTGGAATTTTCTAGAGTAGCAATTTTAAACTAAACTTAGATCTTTAGAATCCAAGGAAACAAGAGTCTTCAGTTCCTGGAATTGCAACTTCCCTCTTCTGCTTAGATCCTGAACATGATTGCCAGAATCCTGGCACACTTCCTGCATCTTGTAAGTGAGCAGATAAACCTGTACAGAAATGCACATGAACTTGGTCCCCTTTAATAATTCCCACTGTGAATAAAGTTGTGCACTGGGCATTGGGAAGGGGGAATATGAAGTTACTTCCCTCCAAGAGGTCCCCAAGGGGGGAAACAGAGGCCCCCGTGAACACCTCTGATGCAGTACAGACTCTGCGAGCTATCATCTGAAGCAGAGCTACAGCAGTGTGGCTGGGGCAGTGGGGGAGAGAAGAATTTTGCCAAGCAGATGCATTCTCGATAGTGATGCAAACTACTGAATGTTATCTTCAAGTAAAAGGTAATCTTTCCTGCTTCTGCTTGCGGTTCTGGCTGCTAAGACTAGAGCGCCATCAGATAAACTTCCCTCTGTCTTCTGAAGAACTTCAATTGATTGCAGTCTCTGTCTTCTGAAGAACTTCAATTGATTGCAGTTACCAGTGTGCTTTTTCTCCCCCTTCTCTTTTTAAATTATGATAGCCTTACTTCTCGTCTGCCAAAAACGGGAGAAACCATCCATGGACATAAGTTTTTCATTGGCTTTGGAGGGAAAGGTGCCAACCAGTGTGTCCAAGCTGCTAGGCTTGGAGCAGAGACATCCATGGTGTGCAAGGTGAGTGTAAAGTACAACGGAGAGGGTTCTAGAGGCAAGAACCTGGTTAAGACATGAGCTCATTTTTTTAAACGATTTTAAAGTGAACAATTCAGTGGCATTTCGTACATTCACAGTGTTGTACAACCACCATTTCTGTCTAGTTCCAGAACATTTCCATCATTCCGAAGTAAAAACTCCTTACCCATTAAGCAGTTTCTCCCCATTTCCCCCTCCCCTCAGCCCCTGGCAACCACCAATCTGCCTTCTGTCTCTATGGATTTATCTATTCTAGATATTTCCTATAAATGGAATCGTATGATATGTGACATTTTGTGTCTGGCTTCTTTCACTTAGCATAATGTTTTCAAGGTTCATCTACTTTATAGCATGTATTAATACTTTATTCCTTTTGTGGCTGAATAATATTCCATTGTATATATCACTTTTTTTTTTTTTTTTTTTTACTCATTTATGTGCTGATGGGCTATTCCCACCTTTTGGCTGTTGTAAACAGTGCTGCTATAAACAAGTACATGTACATTCATGTTTAAATATCTGTATGAGTCTTTGAGAGGTTCATTGTTTTTAAAGACTTAAATAGAGTAATCTTCCTTGTCCTTTATATTAGTTTCTACCTCACTGAATCCTCTGGAAGTAGCAGTCCTCAAATGTGCTGCATTCCCTGAATTTAATGAATTTATAACTGGAGTGTAGGAGGTGAGGGGAATTAGCCTATTCCAGTGGGTTTCTGTGGTCCAGCATCTAAACAACAGTGTGAATCATCTTGTTTTTAGCAGGTTTCACTCCACAACACAGCTTTTGGAAACGTGGTCTAATAATTGATGATTTGTTCTTCCCTAAGCTGTTTTCTTCTAATGCTATATCTTCAATCAGAAAGGAATCTGGACCTTAATAAACTACAGATAACTGATCTTTAGGCATAGTTCTGTTTTCAGGTATATAAAGAAAGGACATACAAAATACGGAAATCCTATTTCTAGCCATTCTACTGAAATTATTTGAAAATAAAAGAAAATTGGCTGCCAAAGATTCAATTTTTGCATCTTTAATGAAATTTTAAGATGCTAGCATTATTGGTATAACAGGAAAGATAATTTGTTTTAGGAAAACTAGCCAGGGTCTGCACAGCAGAGGATAAGAAAAATATGAGAAATTTAAAAGAATGATCTCTCTCCTATGAGCTGGGTAGGTTTTACCAAAATTTCTCTGAAATGTCATTTCCCATTGCATATAGCACTTTTCTCTCTACAGGAGTCTTTAAATGATGTATAAACTATGTAATTATCACTTCATTTGCTAATGAACTATATCTTATTTCCTAATTGATGATATAATTCTCACCTGGCTATTTGGTCAAAAACATCACATGAAGCACAAGATTCAAATTAAGAAGTCCTCATTTGCTAAGGTTGAGCTCTTGATAGATTTACAGTATCAACTGGCAATTAATTATTGATGACCTATTACGTGCTGGGAAGTATGGGGCCAGGAGAAGGAGCTGATTAAAAGTATTAGGTCTGACCCATCCTATACCTGATTCGAAATAAGGGTTTGGGGAATAATCAGATAGTACAGACTTAAGGGGGAGCTTGGAACAGTGGAAAGAGGATGGTATCATTTCCTGGCTGGGTAACCTGGACAGAGAATCGGTATTGGAAGCAAGGTACCAAGAATGGATGCCCTGGGGAGAGGGGAGTTCCCTAGAGCTGGAGATGTGAAAGAAGAGATTAGAGATCCCCCGTTTGGAAGCTTTATGAAAGCTATTCCTGTAGCCAGTAAAGTAAAAAATGAATGTCCCCTAGGATCTTCATCCAGCTCAAAGAATTTGAGATTGGTCTTATTTTAGGCCTATTGAATTTGAGGCAAAGAGAGAAATGCAAAATAGAAATATTTGAATTGTGATACTGAACTTGGGAAATGAATCACAAAACCATAGGAGTGGATGTGAGAGGAGTAGAAGGCATAGGGCTATATTTTGGGAAATGTTCCAATAACGAGGCTGATTAAACAGAGGTGCTATTTGTTTTATTCTGGTCTGTGTATTATGATTATGTGAGCATCTGTACAATTTTGAAAGTTCTTTATATCTGCTGTGCCTGATTTAGTTGCCTGTTGTTTGGCCCCACATGGAATTTAGTCAGGGTGTCTATACAGAAAGGACATGGAAACATGGCCTACTAAAACTTATACAGGGTTACTTTGCTTAGACACCCTGGGACCTGTAGACATGGATTTAAGCTTAAACAAATTGCATTGTATTCTTAGACTTCATAAAAAGGAAAAGAAAATCTTTTATAAGAGTTATTGTTATCCATGAATCATAATATTTCATTCAATTGTGAAGTGTATTTTTATTTAACAAATTAGCCAAACTGCCTTATAGCAGTTTCTTAAAGATAACAAATTACAAGTAGAAAACCAGAATCATGAAATTACTCAAGATAAAAATGAACAGATGGAGCAGAAGGAAAACAGAAAATTTTCTGTGGCTTTCTTAGCAACATTAACCTACCTACTACTGCCCTGCAACAAGCTCAGTGTCAAATGCTGATGAAGGAACACTGTTTGATGGCACAGGCACAGCATCTTATACTGAGCTCAGGAGAAATATTTGCCAGGGTATTGTGATGAGGGCTAGTGAGCAGGGGTCCACAAGATGCGTACAGTGACACATGTAATGAAACACTTCCAGTAGTTAAGAGTTGTGTAGTCAGTACTCAACTGAACTTGAGTCATAGGCCAAGGCCACGGTCTGAGGATCACTGGAGATGATATTTTGACATTAAAAATTCAGGCAGATATAGAAAATGAAAATTTTCTTGGCAGGGCAAAGAGCCTTTTAGGTAGGACACCTTTCACAGGACCTCACCTGATTTAAGTGTTTCCTCCTCCTCCATTCCACTGAAGCCAAATGTTAAGAGAGAAGGAAGTTATTTCTAAACATCAAAAACTGGCAGCTCAGGAGGACTGTGATAGAATAAACAGCTCAAGATTCAGTGTCCCAGCATGAGCCCAGAGCCCTTGCTTCCCTCGCAGATAGAAGGATGCCATGAGCAGGCACGGACCCTAGCGACCCACGCAGCAAATCAGCAAACTGGGAGGAGCTTCAAGAAATTACCTGGTCCTGCCTCCTTCAAATGTGGGATGGTCTAAACCCTCTCATATAAACAGTCATCTGTGTTCTATTAAGAATGATCTGGTTCATGTACACACTACTATATTTAAAATAGATAACCAACAAGGACCTGCTGTATAGCACAGGGAACTCTGCTCAGTATCCTGTAATAACCTAAATGGGAAAAGAATTTGAAAAATAGATACATGTATATGTATAAACTGAATCACTTTGCTGTACATCTGAAACTAACACAACACTGTTAATCAACTATGCTCCAATAGAAAAAATTTTTTTTAAAAAAGGTATAAAGTTCTGTGACAGAGGCAGTATGTTAGAGCAGTGCTACTCAAAATCTGGCCCTCAGGCCAAGCTGCAAACTATCACTGGTCAGGACAGTGTAGAAACTGAGAGTAATTTAACAGCATAATTTCATAGCCGATAAGTATAATAATAATAAATTATGCCTTTGTGTGACTCTTACATTCTTATTGTACAAAATTATTAGTCCACAATGTATTGAAAATGGAAAAAGGAAAGAAAATAACGAAAACCTGAACCTTCACCACAGTTAGCTTGAAAAGCAGTGTATTCGAGTACCCATCGTGTTAACCATAAAGGTACCCTTCTATGTTAGACTACTGTGGGACAATCCACTGATCAAGCACTGAGATTTTAATCTTCAAAGATCAAAAATTAGTCACCAAGCCTTTCTAGGTAGTGTGTGTGTGTGTATATATATATATATATACACACACATATATATATTTATATTTATGTTTATTTTATAATGAAGTGAAATCTCTTTTCTGAACTCTGTTGAAAGATGACTGGCTAAAACTAGTTGGCTATATTGATAGGAATGCTTGGTCACATGTTCAAACACAAGGATCCTATGACCCAAACCAATATGCCTAATAAATGAATAAATATGCCTCATATAGGAAGAATGGAAGAAATACTTGGATTACCACAAACCCACCACCACTCTCAGATAAGCAGGCCTGATCATGGTGATTGAAACATTAACTTTGCATATTAAAAGCCATCAGTCATTAAGGTAGACACCCTTTTATCTAAGATTTAAACAACCAGATAGCATAAACAACTGGAATTTTATGTATTCTTCATCTTTTATGATAAAGCCACAAATGACAAGTTATAAAGTTATTATGAGGGATTTCTTCAAAAAAGCAACTACTGGATTTTGTTACATGACAACAAATGCAGCTTAGTCTCCTAAACTTGCTGTTCACTGTGACCCTCAGGCACTGGAAAGCCACAAAATATCTTGAATCACAAAGATCGAATCATGTTCAGCTTGGTTTTAGTGTTAATTACATCTTCATGTATTCTAACTTTGAAACTCAGGAACCTGTTTTAATATATGTAATAATTTTTTTAACAGAATACTCAATCTCATGACCTTGGGTATGATACCTTGGTCCTCTGTTTCATTTACCTCAAATATATGTGGACGGGTGAAATTACTAGATATTTTCTGACATTCAAGGATTCTAAGCAGCCCATTCCTCAACCATTTTGAAATGACATTTATCGTGACAGCACTAACTGCAGTTACTCCCCTCAGCACTGGACACAGTTCTGGGCTGTGGACGCCGCTGACTGGCTCTCCCTCAATGCAGAGAGATCTTTCCAGTCATCAGAGTGAAGGAAGTGCTTCAGTCCCCTCAGCTGGAGGAACTGCTCTTGCTCCTGACACATGCAGCCCTTTTGTTTTCCATGATCCTAATTCACATCTCTCCGCAGCTATACTGCCCAATACACTAGCCACTGGCCACATGTGGCTATTAATATTTAAGTGTAATTAAAGTGAAATTAAAAACTGAGTTCCTCAATCATACTGGCTGCATTTCAAGTGTCTGTATTGGGCAGCACAGATATAGAACACTTCGTAATTGCAGAAAGTTCCATTCTACAACATTCAGGGTAGGGCTGAACTCGGGACTTCCTGAAGAGCATCTGGCGTTCCATAAGTTGCCTTAGCTTGCATGCGAGTGGTTGTCCATAGTTGCTGGTGACCTGGCTTCTTTCACCTGGAACAGGCTGACACAGATAGGCTACCTCATACTATGTGGTTTTCCCAGAATCCTGTGTAATGAAAGTATTTCACTGCTGCAACCAAAAGAATGTGAGGATGCCTTCAAGAGGGCTGTTCAAAGCAAAACCTACAGAAGCTTTCTGTACCCACAATTAGAATAGTCTGGGTGCCTGTTAGTCATGTCCCTTTAAGAATTATAAGCTAGGCCCAAGGAAAATGAACGGGCAATTAAGGTGATCAAATACGTGTAGAACACCTTTAGTGCACAAGGCCTGGGGAGGGATAAATATATGCTAAGCTGGAGTCTCCAGTAAGCTTTTAGGAAGACTAGAGTTTAAGGAAGATTCGAATATAAGGAAGATTGTTTAGGCAAACATGGTAAGATGGTATTCAATTAAGTGTTTAATGATGTGGTGTCCACTAGGAATGCTATAGGAGTTCCAGAAATGAAAGTAGTAACAAGGGCTAGAATAGAGAAGGCAGGCCTTGAGTTGATGCTTGAAAAACAGGTGAGGTTTGGTTAGGCAGAGGAGAGAGGACTTGCAAGTTCTCGTAAGTAGAAGGCAAGCAACTAGGCAAGAATACATTGTACTCACAGCATGTTTTAATACAAACACTGATCATTCAAGTTAAGCGGGCCTCTACTGACCACTTGGAAAAACGGAGAAATCCAACTATTTTGCCAACTGTGATTTTCAGAGAGAAGCAAAAGAGGCAAAGGGAAGCAAGCCTGGGCCACGTCAAAATAAATCTGGAGTCGGCAAACACAAGCCAAAGAAAGCTTTCGGGCTTTACCATACCTTGATGCCAGTGTTGGACCCTGATGGGCCGCTTGCCCCCAGCAGATGCTGCAGGTCACACGTCTCGGTGCTCCCGCCGAGCTGACTTAGCGATGTATACCAAGCAGGACTATGCTCTCCCTCTTCATTTCTTCCATGCAGAGCTTTACGGACACTCTCCCAACTTTAAGTATGCAACCAGTGGTCTCGACTGGAGACCGCACATTGTAATCACCTGGGGAGCTTGCCGCTGTCCCACCTGCAGAGGGGCTGATTTAATTGGTCTGGGGTGTAACCTGGGCATCCTCAGGCTGAAATCTCTTTGGTTTCCTCCCTGCCTGAGATAACTCATACCAGTCCCACCCTACAGCCTGGCTCAGGTGGTACAATTTAGAGCAAACTGTAAAGAATTTTAATTAGGATAATAGCAGAACTGAAATTCAGTTCCAGGTGCCCTGACTCCCATAGGCGCCATTTTGCCTCATGGCTAAGATACGTTTAAAGTTTTCGCATCAATTTGATAGCCAAAGTGTGACTGGGAAAATAGGAAAGCCTCCAAAGATACCCATGAGGGCTCCTTTATAACTGTTATTATTTCAAGGGCCTTACATTTGTGTCATTCACTGTGGTTTTCAAGATACTTTCACTCAGCTCTCAATGGTGAATGAATGACTCCTTTGCTTGGCCTGTACTCCTCTGACTTCTGGTTATCAGCTTCCAGTTACTGGGGAGGAGGCTTATGTTTGAGTCAGAAGTAAATAAAGAAAATTAGAAGATGTTCACGTCTCTCAACCTTTTTTAAAGAAAATCCAGAAGAATAAATGACTGTGTAAGAGGTTTGAGGGTGAGGAAATAGGGAAGATGGCATTCTTTTTTTAGTATAACATTGCACAAGTCACCTGTGCAACTATGTAACGCACAAAGAAAAAGAGGACTTTTTAAAGGACTTTTTAAATGATTCAGATCTCCATTGTTTTTTGTCCACGTTTCAGTACAATAAATATTATAACCCTAGGCATAGATGTGCTCCCAGTTGGCTATACTGTTCTTATGTTCTTATGAAAGGAATAAGATACATGGTTATATATATGTATATATATGTGTGTATATATATATCTACACACACATATAAATATACATTTTTGGCCACACCATGCATGCAGCTTGTGAGATCTTAGTTCCCCAACCAGGGATCAAACCTCACCCTCGGCAGTGAAAGCAAGGAGTCCTAACCCCTGGACCACCAGGGAATTCCCAAGATACATGGTTTTTTTTTTTCTTTTTTTTTTAATCTTTTTTTGTTTATTTTTTTCTTGGGGGGGGTACACCAGGTTCAATCATCTGTTTTTATACACATATCCCCGTATTCCGTCCCTTCCTTGACTCCCCCCCCTCGAGTCCCCCCCACCCTCCCTGCCCCAGTCCTCTAAGGCATCTTCCATCCTCGAGTTGGACTCCCTTTGTTATACAACTTCCCACTGACTATTTTACAGTTGGTAGTATATATATGTCTGTGCTACTCTCTCGCTTCGTCTCAGCTTCCCCTTCACCCCCCGCCCCCTCCCATACCTCGAGTTCTCCAGTCCATTCTCTGCGTCTGCATCCTTGTTCTTGTCACTGAGATCATCAGTACCATTTTTAGATTCCGTATATGTGAGTTAGCATACAATATTTGTCCTTCTCTTTCTGACTTACTTCACTATGTATGACAGATTGTAGTTCTATCCACCTCATTACATATAGCTCCATCTCATCCCTTTTTATAGCTGAGTAATATTCCATTGTATATATATGCCACATCTTCTGTATCCATTCATTTGTTGATGGCATTTAGGTTGCTTCCATGTTCTGGCTATTGTAAATAGTGCTGCAATGAACATTATGGTACATGTCTCTTTTGGGATTATGGTTTTCTTTGGATATATGCCCAGGAGTGGGATTACTGGATCATATGGTAGTTCTATTTGTAGTTTTTTAAGGAACCTCCAAATTGTTTTCCATAGTGGCTGTACCAACTTACATTCCCACCAACAGTGCAGGAGAGTTCCCTTTTCTCCACACCCTCTCCAACATTTGTGGTTTCCAGACTTTGTGATGATGGCCATTCTGATTGGTGTGAGGTGATACCTCATTGTGGCTTTGACTTGCATTTCTCTGATGATTAGTGATGTTGAGCATCTTTTCATGTGTTTGTTGGCCATCTGTATGTCTTCTTTGGAGAAATGTCTATTTAGGTCTTCTGCCCATTTGTGGATTGGGTTATTTGCTTTTTTGGTGTTAAGCTTCATGAGCTGCTTGTATATTTTGGAGGTTAATCCTTTGTCCGTTGTTTCATAGGCAATTATTTTTTCCCATTCTGAGGGTTGCCTTTTAGTCTTGTTTATGGTTTCTTTCGCTGTGCAAAAGCTTTTAAGTTTCATGAGGTCCCATTTGTTTATTCTTGATTTTATTTCTCTGATTCTAGGAGGTGGGTCAAAAAGGATGTTGCTTTGATGTATGTCATAGAGTGTTCTGCCTATGTTTTCCTCTAGGACTTTTATAGTGTCTGGCCTTACACCCAAGATACATGGTTATATTAAACAGCATTAGTTACGCCAAACCATTAATGGAGCTGTTTTGTTTTTATTAAAATAGTAATAGTAATACAATCTCATTTTTAAATACCTAAATGCCCCCACCTGCTTGCTTTCATGATGTACTGAAGACAGGCAGCAATGGGAAGAATTAGAAGCATCTGGGAGAGCTAAATGGGCAGGAAGGTAGTTTATAAGATTGACTCCAAGCAGCAGTAGCCCTGCCCCTCCCCCCAAGAGAAGCAGCCATAGCAGCAGCAGTACAGTCACAATGATGATGAAGATGACACTGAGCCGTTACTTAATCCTTTAAAGTTTTAAACATCCTTTCATGCATATTATTTTATTTTGTCCTCACGGCAAGCTGGCTGGGTCTTTCCAGATAAGGAAACTGAGGCCTATAGACAGTTAAAGTGGCTTGCCCAAGATCACACAGCTAATGTGAAGGGGATTCTGACTTCCATGACACAAATGAAAATACTGTCTTCTTACTCTTAGGCTTTTTTCACTTCTTTTACTTTGTACTGTATCACTGCAACCTCTATGCAAAGCTAATGGAGATGGAGTCAACTTCTAATCCTCAGCAGTGTTGTTATTTTTCCATTTATTTTTTTAAGCTCTTTATTGGAATATAATTGCTTTACACTTTTGTACCAGCTTTTGAGGTACACCAGAGTGAATCAGCTATATTTATACATATATCCCCATATCCCCTCCCTCCCACGACTCACTCCCACCCTCCCTGTCCTGGCCCTCTAAGGCATCACCCATCATCGAGTTGATCTCCCTTTGTTATACAGCAACTTCCCACTCCCATTTATTTTTGACAAGGGAATATCAAAGAAGGCAAAAGCAAAGGATTTTATTTCACTTATCATGTAGAACTTAGAAGGCCAGCCAACAGATTTGCCAGGAAATCACTGTTAGAACAAATCTGGAACCATAACCATCACCGAGGGACATAGCCAATCAGGTAATTCTCTGGGCAGGAAGAAGACAGGCAGCTACTGCAGCCTCTAAAATACAGCTGCAGCAAGCCTGCAAAAGCTTTCACACGCTGAGCAGGAAATCCTTCCTAATTAGGCCTCTGCTGCACATGATATTCCACCTGCTATTACAGTTGCGTCTCCATGTCTTATTTTCCCTCCAAGTTATCAGTTTCTTGAGGGCAAAGCTCTGTGTTTTGGTTTCTTCCCTCCCTCCAACAATTCTTCCTAACCCCAGCACTTCCTAATGTTTGTAAGATCAGCACCATCTATCAACCCTGCCCTTGGTATTCACTGTAAACAGATTTTGCCTGTACAAAACTGATAGGAAAGGGGAGAGAAGTTCATTTGCTCTAATTTGTAACAGGCTGCACATGCCTAGGGATGGCCTTTCTTAGTCCCTACAACATTCTTATAATGACACTTTCCCAACTACATAACACTTTGGATCACCCATGGAAGAGAGTTAAATCATGTAAATAAATTAAAAAAAAAAAATGAGAGAACAAAGATTTTGTTTTCTAGTATGAATCTTTGAAACAGGATGCTTTGGTTCTTACCTGGTAGGAAAATGGCCAGCCTTCCATGAAGGCTACCTTTAGTAGATGACCTCCTTCTACCAGGGATGTCTCCCCACAGCAACCGTTTGTACTGTGTGCTCTTCATTGCAGAAATTCTGCTAATAACAAATTATTGTATATTATTTGAGATTATTGCTTAATCAGCATTTCCACCAGAAAGGGAGCACAGGGAAAAGTGTTCTTTGAGGAAGAAGGTATCAGAGGTGACATTTAAATCAGAGGTCAGCAAACTATGGCCCATGGGGCAAATCTTGATTACCATGTATTTTTATAAATAAAGTTTTATTGGAACACAGCCATACCCATTTGTTTACAGATTGTCTCTGGCTGTTTTCAGACTACAGTAACAGAGTTGAATAGGTTCAGAAGAGATCATCTGACCTGCAATGTCTAAATCATTAGTACCTTGACAGAAGAAATTTTCTGACCCTTAACCTAGACAGTTCAAAAGCTTACCAGGAAATGTTATCATCACTCATGGAGATTCTTGATCAGGTAAAACCTCTAGGTTTCTTTCTGTTGATATGTCCAAAGAGGAGCAGAACACATGAGGAGTGCTAAGAGCTGGATAGAGACATTATCCACTGACAAAGTGCTCGTCCGCAGGACAGAAAAGTGGAAGTATAGTTCAGGTGTGGCAAGCCTAAAAGCCTACGGGGTCAACAGGTAACATACATTGCAGTAGGCCAGATGGGGGCTTTGGTGAACTAGGGAGCATGTGTTCACCTATGAGACAGGTTCAGCTGGGCTGTCTTGCAAGAATGTGGGCCTGGTATTTACCAGGACCTCTGAATTTTCAGGACTTCCCAGAAATGTGTTTGTTTTTGTGAAGTCTCCTGATATTTAAATAGTGAAAGTTAAAATTAAAAATAGGAGGAAATCCACACAAGAACCTCCACATGGAGGTTTAAGCAGCTTAATTCACAATTGCCAAAACTTGGAAGCAAGCAAGATGTCCGTCCGTGGGTGAATGGAGAAGTAAACTGGTACATCCATGCCACGGAATATCGTTCAGCACTCAAAAGAAATGAGTGATCAGGCCACAAAAAGACATGGAGGAATCTTAGATGCATATCTAAGTGAAAGAAGCCAGTCTGAAAAGGCTACATACTGTATGATTCCAATTATATGGCATTCTGGAAAAGACAAAACTATGGCGATGGTAAAAAGATCGGTAGTTTCCAGGGGCTGGGAGGAGGGAGGGATGAATAGGCAGAGCACAGAGGATTTCTAGGGCAGTGAAACTATTCTATATGAGACTATAATGGTGGATACATGTCTATACATTTGTCAAAACCCAAAGAATGTACAACACCAGAGTGGACCGAAATGTAAGCTGTGGAGTTTGGGTGATAGTGATGTGTCAGTGTAGATTCACTGATTGTAACAAATGTGCACCCTGATCACATTGTCTATGAATGGAATAGTCCAAAGGAAAAATCGAAGTATCATTACCAGAATGGATGCTAGGATGTAAAGTAACAGAATTGCACTATACCAACTTACCCAAGTTAGCTAGGGCTTTTTAAATTCCCTGCTCTTTGCCCCCCATGTCAGGGTCAGTGGAGAAGATAAGAAGATTCTAAAACACCAGGCAGGTCATTACAAAGATGAACAACTGAGATTCTTCATAAATACTGAGGATTGTTGATGGTGGACAGCTCTATCTCAATGGGAATTTCCATATGAACAGATCAAAATGAGAGTGAAGCTGTAGAATTCATGACAGTCCTTAAATGCTTCACATTTTAGGGAGGATATAAATGGAACATTAATATATAACAATTCTTTGGGCTGAAATCAAGTCTATCTTACATTAAGAAGATTAATTAGTTAATGTTTATAAAGTACCGTGCAGATATGCCCTTTTAAAATGCTAAGTATTCTAAAAACTACATTGTAGCATTTTACTAAATGTAAAAATCTAATGTTCATCATTTCTTTGGTACAGGTTGGCAAAGATTCCTTTGGCAATGATTATATAGAAAACTTAAAACAGAATGATATTTCTACAGGTAAAATTTCATCTTTCTTAAAGTTAGTTTTTATAACTTTCTTCTGGAATCTGGTTACAAGAAAAGTTGAATATAGAATAGAATTATTAGATCCTCCCCTGGTGGCCAGAGAATTTTTGTGCACAGCTTTGTCTAGTCTTGCTTAAATATCCTTTGGTTAATTCTTTCATGTACATTTCTCCAGATGGGAATAAAATGATAGGAGGTTACAAATGTTCATCTAGTAGAAATGCTTCAAAAGTAGGTGACAAGAGAAAACAGGTGCTGCATTCACAAAAGATATTTTAAGAAAAGTCATTGCATGTCATAGCTGGAAATGATCTTAGAAACCGCTGATGCTAATACTATCATTTCACAAAAGAGAAAACTGAAGGCCAGATTGGTTCTGAATTTGTCCAAGAGCACACAGCTAGCTGGAGCCAGAGCCAGGACTAGAATGCAGGTCTTTGGCTCCAGTTCAAGGCTCTTTACTGCTGCCAAAGGCTGCCTGATCAACATTTCCATTTACACGCCAGACCATAATTCTTGATGAGATGCAAAGCTTATGAAAATGAAGAAAATCAAACAAGTTCATTTTATGAGTTTGACCTTTAGTCTTTCATCTCATCTGTCATTTCTTTCACTGAAGAAGAGAAATATGGTGGTCTAGAAACATGCATATGTGTACAACTGTGAATAATCTGAAGGAATTGGAAGCGGGGGTGGTTTGCTGGGTTGCCACTAACGTAGAAAAAGGCACAACTAAGTGTGAAGACTTGTATTTTCCTCATTGTATAGGTGATGGGTATAAATTAGCACTAACTACTTATTTCTTTTTTATCATTCCAGATGGTTAAAGGTTAAAAAGTTTTTCTAAGGATTAGTGGTGCATTAAAATTGTTAAAATAGATTAGCCTTGCCAGGCTGTACATACGTGTTTGTGATCTCTTTTTTCTTTTAGAATTTACATATCAGACTAAAGATGCTTCAACAGGAACTGCTTCTATAATTGTCAATAATGAAGGTATGTGTTTCACATACTGGAGTATCATTTCCAGAACTAGAGCAGAAGCAGGCAGTTTTACCCAATTCCTGTGGATCTCTTAACATACCCACCACTCCAAGGCCTAATGTGTGGTCTTTCCAATCTAAATATATCTGTTTCCCTTTATTCATACTTCCCAAGTTGACCATTCAAATACAAAATTGCCCATCCAATATATACAAAGTAGTATAGTTGCCTCAAAATTATGCTCATATTCTGTAGCATCCCGTTACCCTTCATTTAAACGCAGAATTGATATCTGTCTCTAAAAGTAGTGTATTCATCTGTCATTTCAGTTACACTAAGTAAATAAATGTAAGTAGATAGGTACAAAAGAAAGTTGATGAATCATATTTATAGACTATTTACTGAGCAAATGGCAGCAACCAATTACTTCTAACTTATCGTTAGTGTTCAATTTTGTCTGCTCTTTAAACAGCAATCAAATCTCAAAAGTCTATATATACAGCTATGCCTGTCACAAGGCCTTGCAATAGTTGAAACATTTGTCTTTTAGAAACAGTAACTTCCCTTTACCCTCAAGTAAAATTTTCATAATTTCCGCCAACTATTTTAAGTATAAAAACACTTACATAAGATTATTTTATTTTATTTTTATACTTACTCTTTTTTTAATATAAATTTATTTATTTATTTATTTATTTATTTATTTATTTATTTATTGGCTGTGTTGGGTCTTCATTGCTGCACACGGGCTTTCTCTAGTTGCTGCCAGCAGGGCTACTCTTCATTGTGGTGTGGGGGCTCCTCATTGTAGTGGCTTCTTTTGTTGTGGAGCATGGGCTCTAGGCATGTGGGCTTCAATAGTTGTGGTACACGGGCTCAATAGTTGTGACTCATGGGCTCTAGAGCACAGGCTTAATAGTTGTGGCACATGGGCTCAGTTGCTCCGTGGCATGTGGAATCTTCCCAGAGCAGGGCTTGAACCCATTGTCCCCTGCATTGGCAGGCAGATTCTTAACCACTGCGCCACCTAGGAAGTCCTACATAAGGTTATTTTAAATCAGAATTAATATTCAGAAGGACCAAGCATTTCATGGAACACCTAGGACAGAAGAACCTACTGCGTTGTGAGCAGAGTGCGTTGTGTTAAACTAGGATTTGTCACAGTATGTCTTTTATTTATAATGCAGTTTCATAAAATCATTTATCGCAGAAGTTCTGGTATTTTTAGTTCTACTTTAGTGATCTCAAAGTTGCAATAACAACCCCCCCAAAAATATATTCCACTTAAAGACAGTAGACAAAGGTTTTCATTCTAGCAATGTCTGTGTCCATTACTTTAAGCTACATCTTAAGTAATTATCGCTGCCAACAGCAGCTCATTCCCTGTCTTAAACCTCTTTTTTTGTGTTTTAGGGATATCTTCGAGTTATTTCTTCCTTAACTGTGTAACAAAATACTGTGTTTTCCGTGCAAAGATATAATTTATATTGTGTATGTGGTGCCTATTATGGTAGACTTTGTCTGGTTTATAGTGTACAGTAATGGCCTCGAGAGTACAGATCGTAGTGAAGAGCTAACATCAATACCCAGAGAGGCAACAATCAGCGTCTTTAAATAAGGGGATGAGTAGTGGTTTTTTGACAAGTTAAATTTGAACATGAACGAGCTAGCCATATGGCAGTGTCCACCAGACAGCTTTCGTCTTGGGTTTTGTCACTCAGCCAAGGCCGGGCCAGAAGTGTCTGTTCAGAAGTCAGCAACACACAGCAGCAGTTGACTGCAGCAGAGAGAATGAGGTCACTGAAGGAGAACGGGAAGGAGGTATGCTGTCTTTCAGTGTGTGGGTACTTTGAATGTTTCCAGTACTGAGATTGAGTTTGTGCTGAGCCATCCCCACTTTATTAAGTCCTCCTGGGCCAACAAACACATCTGTGGTAAGATGATAGGCCAGCACGTGTTCTGCGGTCAGAGGTGATTTTAGGTCACGTCTATACAAGATCAGCACCACGTCTATACGAGATCAGCACAAGCAGCCTAGAGCACAGAAAAGACTGCTGCAACTCATCCCTCTAGGTCAGGCTGTCCTACAGAATATAATGCAAGCCAATCCATAAGTTTACATTTTCCATTAGCCACATTTTTAAAAGCAAAAAGGAACAGGTAAAATTAATCTTAATATAGTCACTTAATATATCCAAAATAATATCCTTTCAATGTATAATCAAAATATTCCTTAAAATTAATGAGACATTTTACCTTCCTTTCTTACTGCTCAGTCTTTGAAATCTGCTATCTGTTGTACAACCGAAGCACATCTCAGTCTGGACGAGCCACGTCTCAAGTGCTCGGTCACCACATGTGGCTTGTGCTCGTGACTGCCGTATTGGACAGCACAGCTCTTGAGAGTCCACCTGACAGAGAAAATGCACCACCACCCTTCCCGTAGAGAGTGGGTCCAAGTGATGAGTATCCAAGATTCCTTAGTCCTGCTTCTGTTGGATCTAGTACAGTATAGGCCAGATATCACTGTCTCCCTACGTTAGCTAGTATAGTTTTTCATGTGTCTGATATTATAAAATGTGTGTTGATTTACAAAATCACTTTTCTGAATACCCTGGGGTACACACATGAACTGGCTGCATGCTTCAGAGCATTAATTTTCAGCATGAAGCAAGTCTGTTCCTATTTATACTCATCATTATGACATCTGTCATTTAGGATTCAGAATGTTTACCACATACATTATACCAGCCATTTCCCATAAGAGAAAATTTTTAAGTATGTTATATATAATTTATCATCTAATACTCTAAATATATAAGACTACTGGGGACTTCCCTGGTGGCCCAGTGGTTAAGAATCTGCCTGCCAATGTAGGGAACACGGGTTTTGATCCCTGGTCCAGGAAGATCCCACATGCCGTACAGCAACTAAGCCTGTGTGCCACAACTACTGAGCCTGTGCTCTAGAGCCTGAGAGCCACAACTGTTGAGCCCACATGCCACAACTACTGAAGCCCACACCCCTAGAGCCCATGCTCTGCAACAAGAGAAGCCACTGCAATGAGAACCCTGTGCACTGCAATGAAGAGTAGCCCCTGGTCACCACACATGCAGCAACAAAGAATATGCAGCCAATAAATAAACAAAATGATTTTTTAAAAAAATATTGATAAGGGAAATCTTTTTTTTTTTTTTTTTTAGATTTTGCTAAATAACATGATTCCTACAGAGATGTAAAAGAAGATCCATTAGGAATACGAAATTTAACCTGAATGGCTTAGAAATGCTAGAATTAATACTTACAACACATTTTATATATAATGACTTTTTAAGGGTGTTTATAACATTGCAGGATGTCGTTGCATGGTTTTGCTTGATTTTTAATATAAACATGTAGACATTTCTTTATAGGCCAGAATATCATCGTTATAGTGGCTGGAGCAAATTTACTTTTGAATACCGAAGACCTGAGGGAAGCAGCCAGCGTCATTAGCAGAGCCAAAGTAGTGATCTGCCAGCTAGAAGTAACTCCAGCAACTTCTTTGGAAGCCCTGAGAATAGCCCACAGCAATGGAGGTAATTTTACACATTTGTCCTTCTTTCTATAAAAGCTTTTATCACTGTCTCAGTGAAGGTTAACCTTTCAAGTTAAGCAAAGCCATACTTTTTCTGCAGTAAAATATTCTTTCTCCCATCTGTGAGATTCACTGTCTTCCTGTAGTTCTCGATAATGTTAGAAAACCTTACAAATAGGGAAAAAATAACATGAGTAGCATTTCTGATATTCTGAAATATAAACCTCCAGTCTAGTTAACAAAAGTAATTCAAGTAGTAATTAGAATCTTTGAAGCAGCCGATTGTCCAAGATACACTCTAGGTAGTAGAATGAGTTCCATTCTGAGAGGCAGAGGTTAAGTTATAGGCCTTGTATAATCACTGCCCGGGTACATTTGGATAAACATCTCAAGGAACTGAAGATTAGTTCTTTCTCCTTTTTTGCAAAAACTTTATTGTCTTTTCTATAAACAACAAAAGATTATTCATATCTAATATTTTCTATGTTGTCAATGTCCTTTAAGCAGCTCTTTTTGTTTTGCTTGATCTTTGACTCTGGAAATTTTCAAACACACAAAAGCAGGCAGAATTGTATAAGGAAACCCATCACCCAGCTTCAACAGTCATCAACTCGTGGCTAGTCTTGATTCATCGGTTCTCCCACCCACTCCCCTACTTTCAACCCCAGCACATAACAAATTTTTAAAAACTCCAGATAGTTTCTTTCTGTTTGCTTCTTTTTTACCACTGACAGGTGGGGAAAGCATCTTCTGAATTAGAATCCCATTTCTGTTCCTTGTTAGCTTTGTAGTCTTAGCAGAATTATCTGATTTTTCTGAGCCTTGTCTGTTAAATGCATATAGAAATACTCCCCTACAGAACTGTTCTAAGAATGAAATAAAATAAAACATGATGCCAAGTATAGTGTAGTAATTCTCAGTAAACACTAATTTTCTCCTCTCTTTCACTTCTCTTTAAATTAAAATTAAGATAATATCCTGATCTCAGCATCCTTTGGTCAAAAAAATCAAAATAAAAAGTAGCCACTCTAAGACAATAGCTTCTCCTTGATATTGTGGCCATAGTTCTGTGATTTATGCTAAGAAGAAAATAGGGAGAGAACCACACTGACTTTTCCAGATAAAACTTTCTCATCAAGATACAAAACCAAAAGAAAGAAGAAAAAGAACAGTAAGTGTGTGTGTGTATCTGTGTGTTTATATAAGTGATTTTTCCCAAAGTGTACAATGTTCTACATAGCAATAAATGGAAAATAAGTTCCTGAAATGATTTTGTGGAGAATTTTAAAATGTATGTCCTGATTTAACAAATTTCCTGTTGGCAAAACAACATGCCGTGGCAAATTCTCAGTGACATTTAATGTATTTTTAATGGACTCGAAGCTGTCAAAAAGAATTTTAAGCCAAAATCCATGTGGTTACATTTTCTCAGGGTGTCATAGATACAGTCTAAGGCTTATGGTGAGCATCCTCGGTACTGCACTCATTGTAATCAGGTGATGTCAGTACAATGTGCCACTTCATTCATGCTCCTGTCTTTCCTTGTACAGGTCAAAGCATATTCTCATGTAACTTGTCTTTTTTTCCTACTGTCCCTTGCTTCTCAGAGATGACTGTTCCCTCTGTCCTAGTCTAATAGCCTGTTACCTACCAGCTTGTGGAGGAGAGAAAGGTACAGAAACCAGTTGAGGAGCTAATCTTTCACAGGTGAGGCTAGAGTCACCCGGATGAGCAGGCAGCCTGACTTGGGCTGTCATTTGGGTGGGGTCCAGCAATGCTTCCTCCATCACCTACCAGCAGTTCTTCCAGTTGAGGAGCTGGAGGACCTGGGGCGTAGGTGATAGAGGGCCAGAGATCACCTAGCCTACTTCACATTTTTATACCTAAGTAGCAATTCTGCATGATCTTCTTATATAGTAATATCGGAAGTAGTAATACCTGTACTTATATGTACTTTACAGTTTATAAGGCACTTTCATATATATTTGATCCTCAGAAAAACCTTATGACAAAGATATGGCAGGCATTATTTCCCAGATTGAAGGGGAGAAGACACTCGGAGAGGTTAACTAATTAGCTCAGCCAAGGTCACTGTAGAAACCAGGATTCCAAACTCCAAGACACAAGTGCTGTGTCCTAGAGCACACTTTAAAGAAACTGCCATATCCCATTGATTTCAAGAAACTGAGCCTTTATGAAAAGTATCTCTAGAAAAGTGATATCTATGAATTATAATACTGTCCAACATGTAGCCTAAGTTTTCTTGTTTTTGTTTTAATATAAATTTATTTATTTATTTATTTATTTATTTATTTATTTATTTATTTATTGGCTGTGTTGGGTCTGTTGCTGCATGGGCTTTCTCTAGTTGCAGAGAGTGGGCGCTATTCTTCATTGTGGTGCATGGGCTCATTTCAGTGGCTTCTCTTGTTGCGGAGCACAGGCTCTAGGCACTCAGGCTTCAGTAGTTGCAGCACACAGGCTCAATAGTTGTGGCACACAGGTTTAGTTGCTCCACGGCATGTGGGATCTTCCTGAGGCAGGGATTGAACCCATGTCCCCTGCATTGGCAGGTGGATTCTTAACCACTGCGCCACCTAGGGAGTCCCAAGCCTAAGTTTTGAGTGTTTTTACTGCTCAAGTCACAGAGACAAGACCCTAGAGCATTTTCAGCAATGTGTCCCCAATCCGCCCCATAAAACACACACACACACAAGCAGTCAAGCACACACGAGCCTGTCTAGAACTCAGCTGGTCCGCATTAGGTAGTTACCAGTCCCACACAGCTTAGATTTTGTACTGTGAGTGTGTGTGTGTGTGTTTGAATTTAATATGTCTTCATTCTCACCTGAGAGAAGAGTGGTACAGTGAAAGGAGCACTGGTTTAGGAGTCATGAAGTATGGCTTTGAATTCAGACTCAATCACTTACCAAATGGGGCACCTCACGGAAGTCAGTCAGTTCCTCGCGCTGGGCCTCAGTTTCTTCTGCGAAACAAGGAAATTGGACTGAGAGCTCTCACAGTTCTTTAATGTCACAGTGTGAGAATGGGCTGATCACAGAGCAGACCTGGCAAAGCGTCAAGCTCTGTTGAACGCTGAGTGTCCTATCCCTTCCCCACGAGGCTGCGCAGGCGCTAATCAGCATTATTTCATCTACAAGAAAGATGGAATAGTCGTCACTGTCAGCGTCATCTGTGGGTTTATTTTCACAACTCCCTTATCTGTGTACTTACAAGCAGTGACGTTTGAATTAAACACAGTGTATAATTGGATTATACCGAGTTGTTAAAATATAGAGGAAAAAGACCGCCCCCCACCCCCCCATCTTTGAATATACGGTCTTAGAAATCACTGTCTTTACCAAAATGAAAGCATTGGTTTAAAACAGCACGTGCAACATCAAAAATGGCTTGGGAGCCCTCTACAGCCCTCTCCTCTCTAGGTCATAGTGGTGTGAGGTAGGCCCATGGCAGAGCTGGTGCTACAGCTGCTTGTGATGAAATTATGCATGTTGGTTCTGGCCTTTATAACCATTTCAAAGCAAATGGAACATTACAGGAACAATTATAAATAATTGAGATTGTAAGATCGCCAAGATTACACTCTAGGTAGGATACAAAATATCTTTTAATGCCACTTTAGTCCTTTTCCATTTGGCAAACAAAATTTCTTGGCTGGCCACCTTGACTTTCACAATAACATGGTCCAGAACATAGCCCAAGCTTTGGGCATTTTTGCTGCTCAAGTCACAGCGAAGAACCTCTGAGGTGTGCTAAGCCAGTGTTTTGGGAAGTCCAACCTTCCTATGGTTTCTTTACTTAGGGTGATTTTCTTCCCCTGTTTCTCTGAGCTCGTTATTAGGGCCTTCTTAACTGTCCAGCCCCCGCCCTCCATGGTGACATCATTAAGAGCTTCTGTCTCATTTTCCTGTCTTTGTGCCTGTACAACTGCCCCCCTGGGCCTCACCAGTTCCTCACTGACATTATTGTGCCAGCCACTGACATACTGTTAAGACATCCAAGAGTTTAGTCCGTCGTACGTTGTAATGAATAATAATTACTGTTGGGTGCTGTCAGTCACCTCTGTAGCTCCAAGTTACTCCATGGTACATCCTGTGTTGCCTAGTTTTGCATGGTACCAAGATGACATCATTTTTTTTCCATCTTGACTATTACAAATTTGCATTCTTCTTTGGTGAACTACATGTACTAATTCTTCACTTTTTTCTTCATCATGGTGAAGTATTCGTGCTTATTTATGGTAGCATGAGCCAGAGAGAGTCCTTTCTTTATGGTATTTTCACTTTTCCCCTAAGTTTAGTTATTAGTCAGACTCTAAGCCTATGTATCCCATTTCTTTTGGTAAGAATGGTTTCCCTTGGTAAGATACAGGCAGATAAGATTTGAATGATTTTTATACAGTATTTACAGTCAAATTAAATTGTAGAGTTTCTCAATCCAGCAATTGTTGCTTAAAATTCAATGTAATTGTTTCTTTAAAATTTGTTTTTAGTGTGGAAAACTTCAAATATATGTGAATATACAGAGAATAGTATGGTAAACCCATACATACTATCATTTAGCTTCAACAATTATCAACTCTTGGCCACCAATCTTGTTTCATCTCTACCCCAATTCATTACTCCCATCCCCCACTGCAACCTTGGATTATTTTGAAGCAAAACCCAGACATTATATCATTTCACTCACAGTATACTCATTTTTTGATGTTAGATATTACATATTTTTTAAGAATTATGTCTTTGCTTGGTGTACAGCAGTTAATCCGTACACCATGGTCAGATTTATTCTCAGCCTTTTGTAATTAATCACTTATTAGTTTAGTGAGTAACCTGTCAGACTTTTTTCTCTTCTACGTAAGTGTATAAATGTAAGTACACATATAGTTATGTTTTATTTGTTTTGTTTGAAAAAGAGGGGGATCATACCATAGACTTTATTATAAAACTGCCTTTTTCACTTATAATTAAATGATAGAAATCTTTGTGTGACAAAACAGAGATCTGCTTCATTCTTTTGAAGAGCAGCAAGGCATTCCAGTAGACGTATACATCATAATTTTTTACCCACTCTGATAGATACGTAGGTTTCTTTTGGGGTTTTTTCTGTTATAAGCAGAGCTGAATGAACCCTGTACCTCCTATTTGCAGGCCTTTGTATGTCTGTAGGATAGGTTTAGAAAAGGAACCGCTGGATCAAGGATCTGCTGAGCTACAGTGGAACTTTGGTAGGAATAATGGCTCTACCCTGTTGTTGCACACTGATAGCTCCCTGTAACCTGTGCTCGGAGCTGCTGAGTGCAGATCTGAGGATCGGATTAGGTGAGCCATGGTGTTTCAGCTTAATGCTTGAGGATAATAGGGAACAACATATTTGTTTTGAAAACCTAAAAAGTAAATGGATATGTTAGAATGCTGGGCAGGGATGGCCTTTATGCGTAATTGACATCTCTGAGACCTTGCAGAAGTGGAAAAACCACTGAGAGAGATTGTTGCCAGGTTACAGACTCCAATGGAAGGCAGAAGAGATGGGTGGACCGGCGGGAGTGTTGGGCTATGGGTAAAGGACAATATAATAACAATAATAATCCTTAACTTTTGATTAACACGTTACAGTTTACACAGGGCTTTTACATCCATTTTCTAATTTAAGCCTCATAATAATCCTGTGCAAAAATATGAGCAGCCAAAAAAATACCGTAGAATCTCTGTGGGTGGACATTCTGGATTCTAAAATAATGAAAATGTGCGAATAGCGTTAGCCTGTAAACCACTGGACAAGATCCACTGACCAAACCGAAATGTTCAGTAAAACCAAAGACGGCAGAGCAGTAGCCTAGCCAGCCTCCCCAGGCAGAAGCAGCGGGCAGCTGCCACTAGCCACGTGCCGATACACGTCTCCCCAGGAACACAGAATGGATCAGTGCCAGACTAGCCATGGGAGAGCCACTTAGAGAACTTGTCAATGTGCACACTCTCTGATCTTACCCCCAGAGATTCTGATTCAGCGGGTTTGAGGTGGAGCCCAGAAATCAGGCATTTTAATAAGCTCTCCTAGTGAGACTGATTTGCAGCCAAGTTTGCGAACCACTGTTCTAGGAGAGTCTCTAAGGACTGCAGTTAGAGAATTTTACTCTGTGGGTCTATAGTAAATTGGGGTTACTAAACACATAAGTCAGTGGACCTGGGTAGAAGAAAGAAGACCAACCAATCTAGTTGGGTACTCTGGTGGGTAAGTATTTTGACAGAGGGAAAGCTTCCTGTGAATATAATTTCTAAATATTTTAGAAAAATTTTTACAAAGTCCCACAACAAAGGCTGTTTTTAAATATTGTGAGTTGGCATGGGGAGCTTGTGTTTCTATGGACAGAGTCCTGGCCTAGAGAGGCAACCATTTTAGAAACGACCAAACCCTGGACTTCAAGCTTGAGAACCCTGGGTAGGGACCCAGCTTAACCATCTCCAGTGTATGACCTTAAACTGACCTCATCTCTCTGAGGCTCACTTTCCTCCTCAGAAAAATGTACTTCTTCTTAACACTGTGATGGCTGTGACATTGTCATTTTTCCTCTTTATGCTGTCCCCATCCATCCTCCTCTTGTAGCCTCCTAGTCTGAGCTAGCTCTCAGCCTCTGATTGACTTTCTCCTCCTTTATCAATCTTTCCTTTATGTTCCCAGATTGCCCACAGAAGCCAAGACTGTAAGCTTTTGTGTGAATGTGTATGTTTGTGTAAGTGCAATATATTTGGAAGACATGCATAGGTATTCAAAACATGGACATGTACATGAACTTCCTACTTACCATTCTTACCAAGACATTCTAAGCTCTTCATTGTTTCCTCTCTATCGTCTCTTTTTTCCTTTCCTGGAAATTGGATTTATGAACTAGCCTTGCAACTAAGCACTTAAAGTAACCCACAGAAATGTTCACCAGCCTGCATGTTCACATTTATACATGTCCTTTCATGCCACAACATTCAAATTTTTCTTTAATGTTCTTGTTGCCCTTTGCCATAACTTTGCCATCGCCTTATAAATATTGAGGCTTGCCCTCGAAGCTGGAATGTTGTAAAGTAAAAAGTAGAGCAAATGGACATAAGAAGGAATTGATACCAGGCTATCATGGAGATTGAGATTCCAGACTTTTCTACACCTGTAACTAAGTTGATTTTTAATCTAATGGGGAAAATGGTTGTACTTGGGGATTTCCCTTACTGAATGTCCATAAATGCACCATGTTAAAAATGATAACCACTGAACCCCTTTTTCACTCCCTTGCAGTGAAAACATTGTTCAATCCAGCGCCTGCCATTGCTGACCTAGACCCCCAGTTCTACACTCTCTCAGATGTGTTCTGCTGCAATGAAAGTGAGGTAAGGATGGAAGGTTTTGCTCATTCCTTGAGAAACCAAAAGACTTTCATAAAGCAAAGAATCAGGACTTACCTCATCAACTTGAGTGCGTGTGAATTCTTGGGCATAATGAAAACATTTTTTGGTTGACTGGGATGTAGAGAAAAGGAAACTAGTGAGTCCTAGAAGAAAAAAGATTCCCTGAGTCATACGCATAATCGGGCATTTATCAAACCTCAGCTAATTTTAGTCCCCCTGCCCTCATACTATTAGTTTCTGTTTTCTTTTTTAATCATTCCATACTCTATGAACTAATTACTATTAGTATTAGAGTTGCCAGAGATAGCAAACAAAAATACAGGATGCCCAGTTAAACTTGAATTTCAGATAAACAAGGAATAATGTACTAAACATACTATAAAATTATTTGCTGTTTATCTGAAATTCAACTTTAACTGATAGTCCTATATTTTATCAAGCAATGCTAACTAATGTACAGCTCTGGAGCATTTGCTACATTCTGTTGTGAAGACCCTATGACTGCATTGGTGGACAGATATAGGTTCTTCATTGATGCCATGGGCCACTCCGTTAGGGGAGCACCCTCTTACTCCATCTGAGGGTCATAATGTATTTATCTGCATAAAATCTCTATCAATATATTCATATCGTGCCACTCATTCTGAAGCATTTTAGGAAGAAAATTTCAAAATTTTGCCTTTTATAGGCCAGACAGTATTAGACCAGCACTCTCTCCCAACACTGGGAGGCAGGACATATGCAATACAACATGCAGAGAAAGAAAGTTTACAATTAAAGAACTATAAGAGTAGTTTTCCATATGGTGCAAAGGCTGAATGAAGTTTTCTAGGATTTCCTGATCTGACTTTTATTAACTTCATCTCTCAGAACGTAAAGGAAACAAGAGAGAAAACTGCCACGAGGAAACCAATTTTAAGAAGCCACAATAGGTTATGCAATATTTTTGAGCAACCAGCATGGCCAGGCATTGTGCTACAAAAAAGGAATTGTGGGAGATCGTGATCATTTCACAATAGGAAGTTAGATTACCCTCAACTGCCAAACTGGCTTAGGTTTCCCGCTAGGTACCTACAGAGCGTCTCTATTCTTCAAACTCATCACAGCTCAAATTGCTCGTTCAATACTTCTGTCTTCTCCTGGGAGGGAATGGACATCTCTTATTCACTGTTATATCCCAGTGGCTATCTACTGCTGCATAATAAATTACCCCCAAATCTAGTGGCTTACAACAGCAGTAATTATTTATTGTCTGTCATGGTTTCTGTGGATCAGGAATTGAGACAGGACACAGCATGGCTTGTTTCTCCTCCACGCAATTTTTATTGGTTCACACATTCTATGTCAGTTTCTGCTGTACAGCAGAGTGAATCAGCCACACATAAACATATATCCACTCTTTTTTAGATCCTGTTCCCATATAGGTCATCACAGGGTATTGAATAGAGTTCCCTCTGAGATCAGTTTCCTTAAAGACCAGAGGTCATTCATGTATTCATTCATTCAGTAAGCATTTACTAGGTGCCAATTATGTGGCAAGTACATGTGTGAACCAATAAAAATTAACTTTAAAAATTTAATAGAAAAAAAAATTTTAAAGCTTAACATTCTCATGGATGACTTCTAATTATGATGACAATGTAAATTCATGCTTTAAGATATTCCCTCTGTGCCACACACAAACCAATGATATATAAATATAAAGAGACAATGAAAATATACTCACAAGCTCAAAAATGAGATAAATAACTCCACAGATCAGAAATGAAACAGAATCATAGAGCATTGTGCCCTGGGTGTGCTGTACCCCAGTCCCAGAAGCCAGCATGGGTGTGTGGAAGCTTACCTCCCATGGGTAATGGGCACTGAAAGTGTGCCACTCATGGTAGGCTGGAGCAGTGACCACGGCTAGAAACCAGAGGTGCTGGGCTAAGGCTCCCCTGCTAAGGAAAAAGAGTGGAGGAAGCTGCCATGCCTGCTGCCTGAGGCTACAGCATATAGAAGGCTCCCAACCTGCAGAGATAGGAGGACAGAGAGACTTCCTCTGATCAGGAAGAAAACCAAGACAACTGATGACTTAGCAACTGGGTTGACGGTATTGCCAATAACCCCAGAACAGGAACTCCCTGTTGCCGACCTAACACCTGGCTCTGGTTTAGAGACCCTCCGGGACCTAGTGGATGCAGCTGTAGAATCACTAGAAAGGCAGGGATAAACCTGGTGGGAGTGAAATGTGCAGACTCTCCAACTCACTGCAAGCGGAGTGAGCCTGCAGATGAAGACATGTAATGCTGCGAGAGATCAGCAGAATCAACAATCTGAAAAGTAATTTGCCCAAGATAAAATTCAAGTAATAAAACAATGCAAAAAAGACTTTAAAATAAGTATGATTAAGATTCTCATTCTTTAAAAAAGGAGAAGAAATTGTGAAAGAAAAACAGAATCAAAGCAACAGTATATGAATATGAAAACCAACCAATTGGAAGTCTTGAAAAATAGTCCTAGACAAATTTTTAAAGCACTCATTAGAAAGATAAACTTTAGACTGGAATGAAGAATTTGTGAACTGAAAGAGAATCCTGATCAATTCACCTGGAGGTAGAAAACTCAATTCACCTAGAAAGTAGCACCGAAAGAAAAATAGTTGTAACTATTAAAGAGGAAGTTAGAAAAATGAAGGACAGCTTGAAAGGCTTCAACGTGCATCAGATTGGAGTGAAGAAGAGAATGGAGGGAACTGAAGAGAAGCTATGTTAGAGGAAAGACTGCAAGGTGTTTTCTAGAACTGAGAAAAGGCATGAGCCCTCAAAAGGTCAAAAGTGTATTAAAAGTACCACATAAGATAAATATAACTTTCTACTAACATACATTTTAGTGGAACTGCATAAAATCAAGGGGTTTAATAAAGATAAAATTATTTTTAAACAGCCAGAGGAAAAAAGATTACATATAAATGTCAAGAATATCCTATCATTGCTTGTAAAAGGGGAAAATGGGAAAAAAAAACAGTGTCCATGAAAAAGAGACTAGATTTTGTTTAAACTGTAGGATATGGAATGCACTATGGAATACAGTGCAGTTTTTTTTTAAAAGCTACATATATCAAAGCTACATATATCAACAGAACTTTTAAAATGTTAAGGGGAAAAGTACATTGCTAAATAATATATACAGAAGATATTTAACTTCTTTAATGAAAAATATTGGAAGCAAATAAAGTAAAACTTAATAAACTAAAGTAAAATTTATTAAAGATGGGTTGTAGGTGCATGGGTGTTTGTGCTTTATTTTTCATGTTCAGGATTTTTCATTAAAGAATAGTTTAAAAGGGTTTTTAAACCACAAGAAATCAGTGTTTCTGAAAATAAACTATCCAGCTCAACACACATAAGTGATCCCAGTAATGAAGATCAATGCAAAACTTACAAAAAGAAAAAAGAAAGTGGCTTCAGAGTATAACCACTCAGACTGAAAGGGTCTATGGAAAAGATGGTTGGGGGATGGGGGGAGGCGGTGGTACATGTGTCAAGTTAATGAAACCCGTGCATCTGGGAAAACTGACATCAAGAGTGAGCAGACACTGTGGGATGATTTATAGGCAACAAGAAGGGTTAATCTGGGTACATTCAGAGCAAGCACAGGAAGGGATAGACCCATTCTTAGGAAGAGATAGGATATGATTAAACTGTAATAGAGAAAAGACAAAATTTGGTTATAAACTTTTTAAGTCAAAAAGTATCATATAATTCATCTAGTCCAGTGAATTTTCAGCTGCCTATCCCAGAACCATAAAGGTTCCCCGGAGATGCTGGGCGAGTGCCTTTGGAAGCCTGAAGGAATTTAGGTATGAAATTTATGGGTATGATTTATACCAAAAATCATTGGCAGTGGCCCCTTCCTTTCTTCTTTTCCTCCCTCTCCATTTCCCTTCTTTCTTTTGTGAAACTCTCTTTGCTCCTCCTAACTCTTTTTTATGAAAATCATCATAAATAAGGGAAAGTTGAATGGGCAGTACAGGGATACTGAGACCCTCTCCACCTGAACCGTTGTTCACATCTCACTTCACTGGCTTCCCCGCTCCCCGTGTGGATTTATTTTTGTTTTGGTTGAATTATTTGAGAGTAAGTTGCAGACATGATCCCTCACCCCTAAACACTTCAGCTTGCATCTCTTAAAAGGAACCACAATACCATTATGATACCCAGGAAAATTATCAGTAATTCTATATTATCATCTAATATTCACACCACACTCAAATTTCCCCAGTTGTCCCAAGAATGTCTTTTATAGCTTTTTTGTTGTCATTGTTATTATTGTTTCATTTTATTTATTTTCCTGAGCCAGTATCCCCCAAAGTTCCCCCACTTCATTGGCTGTTATGAAAAAGAAGGGAGATATCACCTAGAAAAACAGATCTAATCTAAAAGTGGACCCAGTTACTCATTCTCACCACGTTTCTTTTCTTTTTTGTGTGTTTCAGGCTGAGATTCTGACCGGCCTTGAGGTCAGCAGCCCCCCAGATGCTGCGAAGGCTGCGTTGGTGCTCATGGAAAGGGGCTGCCGGGTCGTAATCATCACCTTAGGTGCTGAAGGATGTGTGATGCTGTCACAGACAGAACCTGTCCCGAAGCACATTCCCACAGAGAAAGTCAAGGCTGTGGATACTACGGTAGGTTTTTCAATTTCAATTCTTTTTGGCCCTTGAAAATCGTCATTTAGTAACTAAGATACTGCATCTGAATTTTTGGATCATGTGGTAGAGGCCCTAAGAGGTAATATGATGGAAGAGAACAGAAGAACTATATCTTAACCCTCTCTAACCCACTGTGGGACTTTATACACGTCACTTAACCTCTCAGAGTCATCAGTAAAATTATATCCATATTATCTATATTCATTCATTCATTAAATAAGTATTTACTGAATACCTATCATATGCCAGTCATATATTAGGTACATATATATAGTGATGAAAATGACAAAGTCTCTGCCCTCATGGGGCCTAGATTTTAAACAATAAACACATTGCCGGGTCTTACGGGCCTCTTGCATGGAGTGAGATAGCAAGAAGCACTGGTTATTATATTGTAGTAATAATAGCATTACTGCATGCCTACTGTGTCTCTTTCTCATGCATCTCACTTAATCTTTACAACAACCATATGAGGCAGGTACTATTATTACCCTCATTTTACAGATTTAGAAACTTGCTCAGGATCCTAATGCAAGGAAGTAACAGAGCTGGAGGTTCACAGCTGAGACTCTTGTGTGAGGTGCTGTGTTAAGGACAAGCGGATTAAGTGGACAAGTCTTGGCTATAGAACAGGGATGAAAAGGAGACAAGTTAGAAAAAGGCTTAGGGTTCCTCTAAAGCTGGGGAAATAAAAATTATTTGTTTATGGTCTAGACTAGAAACGTAAGTAAACATCAGGGACAAGAAACTAGAGTCAAGGAAGAATAAAAATTTTAGGGTTTTTACTTATAAGAAACTGACATTATTATTTATAAAATATTTGTTTGTTTGCTTAGAAAAGACTTTAAAATGTGGCTCATTTATCAAAAAAAGAAGCCTAAGGGCATCTGAGGAAGTTTTAGACACAAATATGCATTGAAATAGATAAGTGCAAGGAATGCTTCTATTACATGAAATTACATCCTGATTGCCTTTTAAAATGTGCTTTATCAGGAATTTGATAAACTGCACTTGGTGTGTTATTCTCGTCATAGTTACTTATTTCTGAAACCATTGGTTTTTCTGTTTTGTTAAGAAGAACAGTAATCTGAATTTGAGAGATTCCCTATTAGTTCTGAAGTCAATCCTGCATTAGACTAAAACTTTTTTAGGTCCTGAACTAAAGCAGAAGAGTTTGTTCTCTTTTGCTAAAAATAAAACAAAGGGTCCTCGTGAAGCTGTCGGACCTCTGTGGCTGCCCAGAAGTGGCTCAGCCTCTGCTTCCTGAGTCTGTGTCAGTCACAACTCCTTTTGCTCATAAGCACCAGGGGCACAACTCAGACAGCTTACAAAGAACAAGGGGTTTATTTGCGGCACATACGCGGAAGGTTCGAAGATATGGCAGAATGCAGAGCCTAAACAGGACTCACTCGCTCACCCTTTCCCTTGTGGTGGGCTTTGAGCTCACACAGGTACCCTCCAGGTGGCGGTCCCTGGCAGCCCCCTACCCACACAGTGCCTCCATCGTGTCCCCATTCCAGGTGTCAAATAAAAATCAAAGAACTCTTATCAGAGGATGGGAAGTGGATACTGATCAGAGAAAAACCATCCGTGCCCACCACAGACCACTTATGTGGAAATGCACTGCTTGGGCACAGGATTAAATGACAGGGGAACGTGCCTAGGAAATGTTCTAATTTGAATCAATAGTAATAATCCTCAGTAATTTCACGCTGAAGGATTGGATTTCACAGATCATGACAGATTATAACTTTGAGCATCTTACATACAGCGGTGTGCACCAAGGAGGTTTTTACACTTCGTTGATACTGTTTTGTGCCCTTTCATTTAGTTTTGTAGCACTTGCAGTTAATTTTTAGGTTTCAGGAAAGGTGAAACAGTGAGAGTTCAGAGAGAACAGATTACTTAATGCTTGGTGGCAGGAGAGAGAAAACAGGATCAGGAAGATCAGGGCGCTGGAGCAGGATCAGCAAGTTTTCTCTGTTAAGGGCCAGATGGTAAAGTTTTAGGCTTTACAGGCCATATGCATATATGCTCTGTTACAACTACTCAGCTCTACCATGGCAGCATGAAAGCATCCATCAACAACTTTGTGTGCTACTGAAATTAAGTTAGTATTAATCTAAACTAGATTAAGTTAAGGTGTTAACTGGAATCACCAGTGCAATCACTAAGAAAAGAACAACAAACCTAAAAGAAACAAGACAATTAAAATGGTACACTAGAAAATATTTAACACAAAAGAAGACAGTAATGGAGGGATAGAGGAATAAAGAAGCTACTGGAAGATATGCTCTTGTAAAATGGGATAAAACTAAGACAGGAAGAGATGGGATCCAAGAAACAGATGATGAAACTTAAGAGAGAAGTCAGTGACAATGAAGGAATGTTCTGGGACAATAGCTGTGCAGGAAGCCCGTGCCCAGTCAGTCCAGTGTGGCGGGCTCTGGAAGGAACATCTCCCAGAAACAAAAAAGAAAAAAAGAAAAAGAAAGAAATAGTGGAATATCCACTGTGTTTGAATATGCCCAGAGATTTTTAGCCCTCTTGCAGAATTTGAGAATGAAGTAGTAACTAAGATGTAGAAAACAGGAAATGGGACCAAAAAAAAAAGCAATTTTTTTCCTCTAGGTCATCTGGAGTCTAAAGGGAAAAGGTATGATTAAGTAAATAAAAATTTTGTGCCCCACACGGCTATGAATGCATAGTCATAACAATGTAATGCCAATTATTGATTTAACCAGAAATGGAGATTATAATCACATTGTGAAAATGAAAAAATAAAGTGAGTGTGTATTTGTGGGGAAGATAAGAGAATTAAATACTCATCTTCCACAGTTGGAATTCAAGAGATAATATCTAAAACAATTTTTAAAAAGACAACTGTGTAAGCGTACTACCATAAATAGAAGATAAAATCAGAATAAACCAGTAAAAGAATTTAAAGTATCTGCCTCATAGAAATGGGAGTGGAGAGGAGTGGGGCACTTACACTTTACACTTTGTCTTTTTAAGCTATGAGTAGGGATGTCTTGAATTTTTTTTTTTATTGGCAAAACACAATGAGATACTATTTCACACCCACTAGGATGGCTATAATCAAAAACAATAGCAACTGCTGACTAGGATGTAGAGAAATCAGAACCCTCAAGCACTGCTGATAGGGATAGAAGATGGTGTAGCCACCTGGAGGTGCTTCAAATAGTTAAATTTAGAGTTATAACAGACTCAGCACTTCTACTTCCAGGTATATAACCAAGAGACATAAAAATATATATATGTTACACAAAACCTAATACACAAATGTTCATGATAGCCCCAAATGGAAAACAAACCAAATTTTCATCAACAGATAAATGGATAAATTGTGGTATATACATATGATGGAATCTTATTCACCCATAAAAAGGAACACTGATACATGCTATGCCGTGGATTAACCTCTAGAACATTATACTACGTGAAAGAAGTCGGACATAAAAGGCCACATTTTGTATGCTTCCATTTATACGAAATATCCAGAGTAGGTAAATCTATGGAAACAGAAAGTAAATTGACAGTTACCAGAGACTGGAGAGAAGGGAGAATGGGGAGTGACTCCTGATGGGCACAGGGTTCCTCTTTGGGGTAATGAAAATGTCCTAGAATTAGATAGTGGTGATGGTTGCACAACCTTGTAGATAGGCTCAAAACCACTGAATTGTGCACTTTTTTAAGGGTGAATTTTAGGGTATGTGTATTATATCTCAGTTGAGAAGACAAAGGACAAACAAAAACAACAAAAAGGTACTTCACTAAGGAATGGATACTCTTGTGATAAAGAATCTTCCACTTAATTGCTCTACTGAATCTACTGACTGGGCACTCAACATTCCCCAGTGGAACGGAGGCGACACAGGAAACAAGGGTGTTATTTTCTGGGTGTAGAATCTCCCTCAGCTTTTTTATGCTGTCTCTTTCCTCTCATCCGGCACTCTCATTATTAAAATTCTTGCCTGTCCTGCACACAGCTGTTCAGCCTCTTTGTAAGTCTCTTAAAAAGGAGCTAATTCACCTGGTGAGGTGAGGAACTCCCAGAGAGGCATTTTCTTCTGAACAAATGGGCTCTTTCACTTTCCTGTCAGGAGGGTATTATTTGTTCTCAAGTGGTTTGTAACCTTCTTGCTTTTCTCCCCCTCCTCATCCCTTATGATGGACACCTTAACAGAAAGTCCTGCTGTGCAACCTAAATACAGCCAGTTTTTATTTGCCAATCAGACCTCAGTAAAGCTTGGGGGGAAATCAATAAACCAATAAATTGGGGATGGCATGGATGGTGGAGACCTCTTTTGGCACGTTGCCCACTAGGGACAGCCTGTCCTAGGAGGATCCATCGCCCGCTCTACGCCGTGCCTCTGCAGACTGCTGTGTTCAGTTTTGCCTCAGTGTTAATGGTTGGATATATCGCTTCTATTTTTACATCCGTTTGTCCCGTTGTACTAGAGTGAGATGGTGGCAGTAGCTGCAGATGTCGTCGGCTTAGTTTGGAAGACATGACAGATGTGACTCTTTTCCCATCTCTGGCACTCGTGTCCTCACTCAAGCCCTTCCAACGTAAAGGTCAGGGGCTTTGCCTTCTTGTGTTCAGGACTGCACTGAATATTCGCTCCATTGTCAGAATCACACACATATAAACATGGTGATACTTTAGGATTATTGTGATAGTGTGATATATTGTAACATTAATTATCCTTGGCCTAGAGGCTCTGTAAAATTCCTGATGTATAAATTTCTACATGTAAACAGTTAAGTCCTAGAATCTACGTTGACACTCTTAATTTCAAGAATTCAGCCCATAGGCTAAATCTGTCTTCTCAAGAACCACTTGCTTTGTCGTAAATCATAATTCAGGGTATATAAGTAAGCTGAGAGCAATCAAAAGCCAGGGGCATGGGGGATTCATCTTCCCTACTTTTATTCCTTTCTTTCTTTGCATTACTTTTGAGTCCTGTAGGATTCACGGTTGGTGCGGCACTAGGCACATCAGCTTAGCTGCATGGGTGCCCTCAAGGGACAACTCATGGCTCGAGAATCAGCTCCAAACTGGAGATGGCACCCACAGGAAGTGGCATCATTTCTGTTAAAGTTGGCATGGACGTACTCATGAGGGCGGGGTGATTGCTGGGGCCGGTGGGTTACCCACAGCTTTCCAAGGTAACCTCCTTGGTGTGCTGTCCTCATCCTGGAATCTGGCCCTCAGCCATCCAGGCTGCTCTCAAGGATAGGCTCCTGTTAATCCACGTCTGGGGTACCATCCTCAGATGTGAATTAACTGAATGACTGAATGATAGTTCAGTCTTCAAAAATCCAATATCTTAAGGGCCATTATTTCCATCTTGGTGTGACCTTGCCCCCCGTCTATACCCTCTTCCCATCCCCTGCTGCCTGGCCATTTCTCAGATGTGATTAGGACCAGTGGATTTAGGTGCTGTTTCCTGCTGAGCCACAGTCTTGCGCAGAGGACCGGGTACTCACCAGGTCCCATGTGGCACTGCCAGCGGCAGTCTTTGTGACGCTCCTTAAACTGTGTTTCCCCAGCAAACCACTCTTTCCTTCTCCCAGCTCCCTCTTTCTGATCAACGTGTGCGTTCTTTGCATTTGTTGGTAGTTGGTAGCGTTTCTGAGGGGTCTTTGTAGCTCAATAGTCATTTTGTCCTTGAATAGAGACGGTGCACATTTCTGCCCAGAAGCATCTCTTACAGCCAAAATGTGTGAGTGCCCCTCACTGGTGACTGCCAATACTCCAGAAAGGGGTGGGCCATAAAACACAGTAGGTAAAGAATGATACAGTCTCGGGTGCCGAAGAGGTAACTGTAAAATAACAAGGCTAACTTTAACGTCATGTCAGTTTATTATCCAAGAAGTGACTTGTTTCCTTCAAATTTTGACCTTGGGAACCTTCGGAAAATTAAGTGTATATGGATACTGCCAATACTCAAAGTACCTTGGGAAATGCTCTTTTAGAATTGCTTTGAGAGCCTTCATCACCTTCACCCCCCGCCCCATCACTCTATTATTTTTTTCACTTTTTACTCATGAAATTAATACATGCTTGATGTTCAGGAGGAGAAAAGAGCAGACGACACAGAAAGGTATAAAAAAGAAAGTCGGATATTCATGATCCTACCACTTAGATGTAACCACTGTTAACATTTTAGTGTAAATCCATCCAGATTTTTCTATGCATAATTTTGAATATCTGTACTTTTGAATATCTGTTAACAGCAAACTCAAATATTTTCAGCAGCAAAGGATTAATATGTGTAATTATGGGAAGGCTCTAGAACTCAAAAAAAAAAGTCAAACATTTCCTTAGAATAATGTAAATAGGCAATTCACTGAAGAAGAAATACAAAAGATAAAGAAATGGGACACTTCGATCCCACAAGAAATCAGGAATACGCAAATCAAAATAACAGTGAGATTCCCTTCACTGCCCATCAGGTCAACAAAAAATAAAAATTGATAATGTCAAAGTCCAAATAAATTGGAAAACATATGCACTCATGTAATTCTGGTGGGAGTATAAATTCACAGAATGTTTTCGGAAGGCAATTTGACAATACCAATTTTTAAAATATGTTTTCCTTTTGACCTAGTATATCTCCTTCTAAGAATCTGTCCTACAGAAGTGTTCACATATATAAATATTTGTACAAGAATGTTTATTTCAGCTTTGTTTGTAATAACCAAAAAATCCATTAGACAGGTCTACATCCTCATCAGTAGGAGAAGCTCAAATGATAATACTACAGTGCCACTGATTTAAAAATTACTCTCTGTAAGTAAAAGTATAATTTAAAGTCAAACAAAACAAAACCACCAAAACCTGTTCCCCATTACTCATGGGAAGGGGAATAGTTTGGAGGATAGGAAAGTGTTATAAAGGAGGACCTCTGTTTACTCCATATTCTTCTTAATTTTGCGTTTTTCCATAAACCTGTATTTTTCATGTATTACTTTGACATCTGGAGTAAATATGACTTTGGGACTTAGCAAAAAACTATCTGGAGTCACTTCTAGCAAGTAAGATAGGTGATATGATTTCTCAAAGGGCAAACTGGGCATTATTCTCACAAAGGAGCTAGATTGGCCACAGTTCACTCTTGGTTTCATAAAGAAGCTCTCAAGCTTTCCCATATCTCTATATATGTAGGCTGAGTAGCTCTTTGACTTAGGATGACCTCTAAATGGATACAGTCCTGATGCCAAAGAAACAGATCTACATGACCTTCAGATCCACAGCACTTGAGCCTCCGTAAATCTGGATATTTCACTATACACTTTTGACAGTTTTTTTCTTAATCTTTCTAAAGAAACAATTTTCCTCAAAACGTGTTATTTTATACAGTTTCCTTTTGGAAATATCAGAATAAATGTCAAAGCTGCACTGTTTCTGTTCGTCACTCAAATGCGCTGCAGATCTTCAGAGAAACGTCACTCATGCTGAAGTTTTCTTTCTGAATGAGTCTGCTTATATATCTCAGTTTAACTCTTCAGCCCTCATTCTCACAACTGATAACAGGATGAATGATCCAGACTGTGGCTTTACACATTTCTTGGTCTTTGGCTAATGGATGACCTGGAGGAGCCGTAAAAGGGGCCAGGCCACAGGAGATGCCTCATGTTGAGGTACTTAATAGTTCATGTACTTCATCATTCACGTACCTCCGATTTGAAACAGAGCTGAATGGAAGGGCTCATGAGGGATGGAGGAATATACATATCACAAGCCTTTGAACGGAATTGTGCTCCCCCCAAATTTATATGTTAAAGCCCTAACCCCCAAAGTGACTGTATTTGGAGATAGGACCTATAAGAAGGTAATTAAGATTAAATGAGGTTATAAGAGTGGAGCCCGCCCTGATCCCAATAGGATTAGTGTCCTTATAAGAAGAGACGCCAGAGAGCTCACTCTCTCTGTGTGTGCATTCAAAGAGTTCATGTGAGCATATAGCAAGGTGGCGGCCTCCTGCAAGCCAGAAGAGGCCTCAGAATGAAACGTATCTTGCCAGCACCTTGATCTTGGACTTCCAGCCTCCAGAACTGTGAGGAATACATTTCTGCTGTTTAAGCCGCCTAGTCTGTGGTATTTTGTTATGATGGCCCAAATAGACTAACAAGCACAAGAAAGTAAATCAGCGTGCTTCAGAAGTGACCTAAAGTGAATGCTGAAAGATCAGCTCTTCTGTGAGGAAAAACATAAGCTGAAGCAAACTAACAATATCAGCCTAAATCACCTTTTTCGTGGAATATCTCAAGGGTTTTGCATATGATTCAACTGTAATCATTGGTCCCAGTGGCTAAGAGTAGACAGTGCCCTGGGTTCAAATCCTAATTTAACCAGGAACCTGCAGACAGTTTTGGGCAAATGACTCATTATGTTTGGGGCTCAGGTTGTGCATCCAAACATGATGTGTCTGGAGTGGGTGATCTCTGAGGTGTCTTCAATCTCTGAAATCCCTTGATTCTTATAGATTCTTGGGGACATGAGTATCCTTTGGCTAATAATGAAAAGCGGGGCACTACTCTAGGCCAGGCTTTGTGCTGGACTCTTTATGCATTTTCTCACACACTCAGAACAACCCTGCAAGACGGGCTAATGCCCACTTTAGAGAGGAGGAGGCTATAAGCAACCTGCCCAGAGTTATCCAGCTGTTAAGTTGGCAGAGCCAGGAACTGATTCTAGGTCTGTCTGCCTGTCTGCCTGACTCTAACATCCATGTACTCCTTAACACACCCTCTTGATGTGGTGGCAGTCTGCCTAGTGTCCAGTCTCTCCTATTTGGCATTCCAGCACAAACTCCTCGTCACTGTCATGATATATATAGGCTTCTGTAAATTGCTCCATTTCCCCAGATTTTCAGAAACTTCCAGATCTTGCAAAAGCACTGCCTGCTTGGTGCAGTACAGTGCAGCTCACTTAAATGCATTAACCCATGTATAGTCCTAAGAACAGTGCCTGACTCATGTAAGCACTCAGTACATCTAAGTGCTCATTCATAGGTCCCTATGTGCCTAAATGTTCACTTTACCTGGATCTTTTTCTTTGCGGGGCGGGGGGGGGGGGGGGGGGGGGTGGGCAGGGGAAGTAGCCAGGTAGCTTGCATTATTCACCATTAATAGGGTAGGTATAACCTTGGCTCTGTACATTACCGGAGAGAAACCCAGGTCCCACTGCCGTTCAACTCCAGTATCTTCCTGTCCAGGGCAAGGAGCTGGGTTGCATGAATGGCAGTGTGGCAGGATGGTGCCAGGCTAGATATCAAAGGTTCAGGCACAGATCACTTCATTCATTCTTGTCTTTGAATGATCAAGGAGGAGAGGTGCACCACTCCTAGAGTCTGTAACCAAAACATCTTTTCATTAAACTTCTTTAGTAAGGGCCTGAACTGCTAACTAGAGAGGCTAAGAAAAATATAATTCTTCTTTTTTAAACTTCCCAAACTAGTTCTCCAGTTTAAGGAAAGAAAAAACACTACTCCTGCCCTGCCTAGAAAACTCCTACCCATCCTCAAGGTCCAGCTCAGAGAGTTGTTCTTAGGCAACCCCAATGCTTAATGTAATGCCTGGCATTTAATAACAGCCCCTCTTGAAATAACAAAAGAGTTCCAGTTCCTTCTGGGAAAGTAACTAGTGTGTGTGGAAAAGTCACTTAGTCCCACTGAGCCCTAGTATTCTCAGGGCACTAGGAGATCTACAGGATTCCTTATAGTCCTTCAGTGCCACACTGAATATGCCAAGAGAAAGAACCAGTCTCAGATACAAATGCTCTTTTTTAATGATTTGCAAACAAAATAATTACCCAGTTTCCCATTTTAAAACATACCCTTAGGAGGGGGCGGGGGGTGAAGGGGAAACTGAGATGAAGCGAGAGAGTAGCACAGACATATATATACTACCAACTGTAAAATAGTCAGTGGGAAGTTGTTGTATAACAAAGGGAGTCCAACTCGAGGATGGAAGATGCCTTAGAGGACTGGGGCAGGGAGGGTGGGGGGAATTCGAGGGGGGGGAGTCAAGGAAGGGAGGGAATACGGGGATATGTGTATAAAAACAGATGATTGAACCTGGTGTACCCCCAAAAAAATAAAAAAATAAATAAATAAATAAATAAAAAACATACCCTTAGGGCTTCCTAGGTGGCGCAGTGGTTAAGAATCCGCCTGCCAATGCAGAGGACATGGGTTCGATCCCTGCTCCAGGAAGATCCCACATGCCACAGAGCAATGAAGCCCGTGTGCCAAAAAAAAAAAAAAAAAAAAAAAAAAAACCATACCCTTAGATTATTTTACCTGCAGTCATAGAAAGGCCAGCCCCCCCAAAAAAGTTACAGAGGGTAAATGACATCTCTGAAATTGGCATCATAGAATAAATAAAATCCATATCCAAATGAGGTTCTGAAATAGCCATCTCGGCCTTAGGAATGATACCAATAAATGGGCATGATGTCTGTGCAAACTCTGCTGACTCTGGCTGCCAGAAAAGATGAAGATGACAAAAAGGAGTTCACTGACTATTAAATTAAAAAAAAAAATTAAAAAAAAAAAGGACAGAGGACAAGGTAATTGCTAAAGAGACTGATCGACAAGGCACAAGACATCTGTCGTGCCGGGGGGCCGTATTAACTCTATTACATTACTTCCACGTCAGCAGATCACCTCATTTACTAGCTAATCAGGCAGAATTAAACATTTTAAATTATCTTTCTTAATCCTGCATGTGATCATTTGAAAACTCAGGGCTCTAAAAATCTAATTGTAACTGCTTACCAGAAATGTCATCTTCACTTTGAGGAACTGAACCAGGGCCAGATACAAGGCTGTTTTTTCCGTTTTCCTAAAGTACCGTCCCATGGCGAGAACCGGACTTGCATGTACACGTGCCTAATGCTGAACATCTTAGGGGCTCCCAAGGGGATCTGGGACCCCTGGCCCTGCTTCAGAACTCATGATGGCCAGAGACTAAAAGAAGAGCAATGGTAGGGGAGAAGAGGGGCGTGGGGGTGGTTGGGGTGGATGTAGAGGAAAAAACAACTGTTAACACCTTAGCAAAAGTCAGGAGAGCAAAATCTAAATCTAGATTTAGAGTGTTCTGTGGGCCTAGAGGGTACCTAATTGAAGGGACAGGAAACAGTACCTCTCCCAGTAAGAAGGGATGGTATGAGGTTGTGGAGGATTGCTTACCCATCTGCGATTAAGACTTCTTAGCTTCCTCCACCTAAGCTCCTCTTCTCCTCGCTCCTTCAGTGTCCTGGACATTAGTGTGAAGACATGCCAGTGAGCTGGTAGTCTGCTCCTTGCCCATCTTCCTAGGATGCTGCAGTAGTGTCCTCGGGAGCAGAGCTGCCAGGGCTGTACTGCAGGTCTCCTAAGTGGTTTCCACTGTAGGAAGATGTTTCTTGGGTAGGCCAAGAATTATAAGGAGGTAAAAGAACCTTTTGGAGCCAAACTGTAGAGCCCAGTGAGCTGGAGCCACGCTCATTGCCCGCAGTGCCCACTGCTGCTGATAGAGGTGGACAAGGAAGTGAGAAGACAGCTGTGTGGGCCATAGCTTGCTGAACATCTGTCTGCCCTTTGTGTGAAAGTATGAATATGTGTGTTAGCGGTGTGTATACTTTGTGTACTTTCAATGTTGATGATGTGTGCTCCGTGTGAATAATCTATGAGTGGCATGAACACCAAGTGTTTGTGTGTGGGGGAAAGTAAATGTACTTAAAGGGGTAACTAGTCACTCACTTTCCTCCTCCCACTTCCATTCCTTTAAAATCTATGGGAGTGCGTCATACGATTGGACAAGCCCTGAAAAAGCTATGTGATTTGTGAATAGACGGGATCCAGAGGTTAGGTGAATTACATCTCCCCTGAAAGATTCTCTAAAAACTGAAATTTTTATATGCTTTTCCATCCTTGGTCAAAACAAACCAAAATTGGGAAAAGAAAGATCATGGTTACATTTGCTAGGTGACTTCCCTATGACTATCCTGTTCCCAGTAAGGAAAATCCTCTTTCCTCTACTGAGTCTTCTCTTCACCTTTTAGGTTTAGCATGTGGGAATCTAATTAGAAACACATTAGGACGAACAATAGTATTATTTTGTAAGACTTTCTCTTGATCTTTGCCATTCTGCAGTTTTACTGCAGTGAATCCAGATCTGAATTTATTCTTTTTTTTTTTATTGGCTGTGTTGGGTCTTCATTGCTGCGTGCAGGCTTTCTCTAGTTGTGGCGAGCGGGGGCTACTCTTTGTTGTGGTGCGCAGGCTCCTCATTGTCTTCTCTTGTTGCGGAGCATGGGCTCTAGGTGCGTGGGCTTCAGTAGTTGTGGCACATGGGCTCAATAGTTGTGGCTCACAGGCTCTAAAGCGCAGACTCATAGTTGTAGCGCACGCGCTTAGTTGCTTCGCGGCATGTGGGATCTTCCTGGAGCAGGGATTGAACCCATGTCCCCTGCATTGGTAGGCAGATTCTTAACTACTGCACCACCTAGGAAGCCCTGAATTTATTCTTATTTATACTGCTTATGACTCTTTCTTCTTCTTGAATCTCAGTATTTGTGTTTTTCATCAATTCTGAAAAATCCTCAACCATTCTCTCTTTCATTATTGCCTCTCCTCTATTTTCTCAGTTCTCTCCTTCTGGCCCCTATAAGGTATATCTTAGACCTTCTCTTTTGTATTCCTCACGTCTTTTAAAACTACTGGAGAGAGAAGCCTAAATAGTGTTTCTTCATAGTCAGGATCCTGGGGCTTCCTGGCACTTTATTCTTGTAGTTCCAGGGTTGATGAAACAAAAGTGCCCTCTAGAACTGAAAACAGCTCTTTAAAAAATGGAAGAGACAAAAAAAAAAAAAAAAAAAAAAAAAAAATGGAAGAGACGCCTGTGGAAAATTATGGCAAAAGGGGTGAGGATCACCCTGCTGCGTGCTCATTTCTTCACACTTGCCGTGAATTTTCTGCGTATGTTGCTGTGGTAGGGACACACTGGCGTGATAAGACAGACCCTGGCCACAAAGAGCTTCAGTCTAGAAGGGTCTGTGGCCCACACAGTCAGAATGAGAAGGGCCGTGATGGGGACACTCCCGAGGTGCCGTGGGAGTGCAGTTGAGGGGCCCACCTGGCCCAAGGAGCCCAGCGAACCTGCTTCAAGGGCCAGGGAAGGAGATGAGCTGAAGGCTAAGTCTTCACCATGGTGAAGAGTAACCCAGGCAGGGGCAGAAGCTCATGAAAAGGCCCAGAGGCAAGACAGCAGGTCCTGTTTGTGCCTTTGCAAGCAGTTCCGATTGGAAAGAGCTCAGAGCACAGGAAGGGTGGGAAAGGATGAGGTACAGCTGGAACAGGGGTGGGTCGTGAAGGGCTTTGTTTGCCACTCCTAGGAATTTGCACTTTCTCCCGAGGGCAGTGGGGAGCCACTGATACAAGGTTAAGCAAGGGGTAGATTTGATCAGATCTACACTTTATAAAAAGACTAACACGGCTGCTGTGTGAAGAATAAATTGAAGATTACCATACTGGAGGCACGGAGAACCATCCAAAGACTGTTGCATTGATCTGAGCGATTACGGCAGCCTGGACTAGGAAGGTAACAGAGGGGATGTGGAAAAGTGGGTTTAAGAATTCTTAAGAATTCAGAGGATACCCCCTCTTCAAAGAAAGAAGAATTCAGAGGACATAATGGTAGTTCATTTCCTTTAAAAAAAAAAATGGGAGGGGGTGCTAAGTTAGATGCTTATTTCATAGTCAAAACAAATAGATCATTCTATCAGTCTCCATGGTTCTCAGCATTTTTTTGAGCCCTGACTCATCTAAGAGCTAAAACCTACTCCCATTTGAAACAGTTCATATCATCAGTGATTCTCTGCAGATGGCACAGGAAGACGCCTGTGTAATTTACAAAAAAGAAAATGAAATGAAATGCTCTGGTGATTCCTATGTGCCCTTCTACTGGGCATGGCTGGCTGCCTGCCACCATTTGGGGGAATCACTGATCTATGCAACAGAGAAACATTTGGAGCAGAAACTTATCCTTCATTTAAAGTAAATAACATTTGAAGGAAACTCTTTTGCAACATAATGCTAGTTCAGATATCTCTCACCCTACCACCTGTGCCCTAGACACTAGCTTACTCCTGATAGAGACACAGCCTTCACGCAACTACACACTCCCCTTGATGAAGTGACAAATCAGCCAGTATGTGATGAACTGGGGTTGTGCAGACAGAAATACCAGGTATTCCAGCCAAGGCGCATACAGTGTGCTGTGAATCACCCACACCAGCTCTCAGCAGTTAGATTCACAGAACAATTGCTCAGTTCCTTCCTTCGTCTTCACAGTGTAGACCTGGCCCGAGACCCAGGAGTGAAACAGCAACTGTAAGGAAGCAGAAACATTATAAATAACCCAGAGAACCCTTTTATAACAGCAACTGCCTGCTGATTTTGTGGCCTAACAGCTCAAGCAAAAAAAGGATATAAATACAATATTGTGCAATGACTAATTACTCAAAATGTTGTGCATCAGCAGAAGTGGGACCTGTGGTTGGTGCTAATATTATCAGATGCCTTTGCTGTTTAATAATCTGAGAGCTCTATATCATTTAGCATGCAGTTTTCACAGAGAACAATGATTTTATTTCAAGTACCTCTCACTGAAATAAAAAAGCAGCTGTTAGAAGATGAACATTTGGCAGAAAATGTTTTAACAGAATCTTTTGAGTGATACTAAATCATATTGGATTAACTGTTTTCTGTCTAGAACAGTGGAGTCACAAAGAAAAAAGATCGCTGACCACAGAAGGCAAGGGCAGTCTTTAGAACCCAGTGAATCACTTACAGACATTTCAGTTTCAAGTGCCATTTATTCACCAATATATAAAGTTATTTATATACAAAGCTTCCATTAATAGTGCCTGAAGAATGGGCCTTTTTTATTCCAGTTTTAGCTCATACTCAGGATTCTACTTCTCTTTCATTAATAATGAAATTCTTTAAATTATAGAAGAAATTAATACACCACAGACATTTTGGCAGAATGGGGTTTTTTAGCAGTCTTAAGCCTCCACAGGCTATGCTGTGTGCCTAGCATGCTGAGCGCATGCCGGCCCTGCCCTTGAAGAGGCGCCAGGGCAGTCTGCTGGGCTCCTGGCCCGCCCACTCCCAGGCTGCTAGAGCAGAGCTGAACCCCAGGTGGACAAGAGACCTGCACAGGTTCTCCAAGCTGGCCGGCCGCTGTCAAACTAGGGCTGTGCTGGAGGGGAAGTGACATCATGACATGGCTGCTTGGGCAGAGCCGTTGGCAGCCAGAGGACATGATCGAGCTGCTTTCATGTGGCCATACTGATCCAGGAACATTTTTCACATGAAGTTATTATCACTAAATCATAAAACTCTCCTCTTTTCTGAACAGTCAAGCCATGTGCAGAGCAAAGAGGTTGACCTTACTCCCAGCTCCCACTCTTGGGATGGAGTGGGTGATGGGTAAATATTAAAAATGGGGGGTTTTCAGAGATGGCTGAGGATTGCTTATAGGATGAAGCTAGCTCAAAACAGCTTCCTCAGAAGGTCCAGTTCCGTACTGGTGTGACTGGTCAGCCCAGAACCCATCTAAAACCAGAAGCTGAGAATGGACTCTGAGACACTGAGTCGGGCCCCAGATGAAGCCAGCAAATGACCTGTCAGTCTGGACCACTGGCCGACTTAGACCAGGAATCTGTCACCAATAATGGAGCCAGACCAGTTCATGGTGCTAATCTCGGAGGCAGAACACCTCAACCATGTACGTTCACGCGGGAAGCCTGGGGTAGGTGAATCATGGGGCATCAGGCTGGCGATTTCTTTTGCCTTTGATTCAATCTTAGATCAGATCAAAGGGATGCAGTTATTATGATCATCTACTCTTACGCATCGTTATTAAATACTAGTAGGTTACCAATAAATAAAAAATCCGGGAGTTCTGCGATGAAGGTTGGTAGAGTTTTGCTTGTTCTTTAGTAGTTGAATTTTAATCATGTTGAAAATGGAAAGATCAGAGTCATTTTTTAATACCACTTACAATCTTTTGGGGCAGTAATATGCTGTCTTGAGCATATAACCCCCCACCTTACTTTGATTTTGCACTCGACCCCCCATTGATCCCTCTCTGTTTTCATCCATCTACATGAAAGAAGGCTTCAGCCCCATAAACCTCATTCCAGACGGAAATGCATAATTCAAGAGAAATACTGATGTCAACGGAGAGAAGGCACACCGATTTGTGTCAGCAGTTGCTGTAAATTAAAGAGGAGCACACGGAGAGTTTACTGTAATGTAGAATTGAAAATAAAATTAGAACCAATATTTAGGCAGTTCTCCACCTCTTTTCTCCCTACTGTGACATGAAGGACTGACTCCCAGCTTAAGTACCTAATGTAGTTCATTTTTCTTTGCTGCTAGAATTTTTTTCCCCATAAAATGTTGCATGTTTATCTTTGGTATCCAAAATTAGATCTTTTTGCTTTTTCCATCCTAATCTCAATAGAAAAGTCAGGGTAGGAAGAGTCAGAATTTTCCCCTCATCTTCCACACCCATCATGTTTGCAGCATAGAAAGGACCCCACTCTACCAGCCTGACTAGTTCAGCTGCTGTAAATAGCTATTAATTCTTCCTTAATATTGATTCTCTCTAATGTGGGTGTCACCTCCATGGTTTCTTTTGTTTTTCTAAAGCTGGAAAATAAGAGATTGATAAATGAACACCTAGACATGCATGCCTGCTCAAGGTGTTCCTCAACACTTAGGAGAAGCGTTCTTTAGCACGCATCCAAAAGGATTAGTCAACTGCCATTATTCAGAACCTTTTTGGAGCTCTTTATTCAGATTTCCCTCAGAGCCAGTGTTGTTCTTGATAGTCACCCATTGTTTTTGGCCATTGGTGGAATTTCCTAGCTTGATCCCCCACCTTAATCCCTAGATGGTTTTAAATGACTCACTCTGTCCAGAGAAAAATTCCTTAGGATGGTGGTTCTATCCTCAGTGGCCAGGTACCAGTAACATCAACATCACCTGGGAACTCACTGGAAACACAAATCCTAGGCCCCACCCCAGATTTAATGGATCAGAAACTTTGGGGGTGGGGCCCAGCCATGTGCATTCAACAAGCCCTCCAGGCAATTCTGATGCACACTCTAGTTTGAGAACCACTGAGTTAGAAGATGAAATATTGCCTTCACTGAGGATATTCAAAGATGTGCTACTGATTTTTTAAGGCATTACAAAGAATAAGTTTCAAAATTTTTTTGAGCAAAGTTGGAGTACATGTATGGCCTCTCCGGGGGGAATGCTTTAACAGAGACTGGCCTTCCACTGAGACATCCCAGTTCACCTAGCCATTTGACCTTGAGCAAGTTCTTATACTTGGTTTCTCATCTGGAAAATAAAAGACCCACCCTACCTACCTCACAGGACTGTAATCTACAAATATGCTCTGTAAACCAGAAAGTACTATGGAAAAGTGAAAATCGAGTCATTCTGCAGACAGGATTCTTGTAGTCTGAGTATTATGTTAGGGCAGATAGTTGGGGAAAGGCCTGTATTTATCATTCCCTTGGCCAGATCTACCTTTTCGTCTATGTAATGACTGATTCATCACCTTGGTGGATGTGTCTAAGATTCTGCCATTTCAGCCCACCAATTTATTTGGTGTTAAGAGAGGAAAACCATTGCCTGACTGGTGGCTACAAGGGCCTAGGAAAACATGTTCATTTTCAGACATGCTATTTTCTATGGAAAGCTTAGCGATGGTGAGTAAGGATGGACTGTGTATGTGGGCACTGCACTTTCATGCTCAGAACTTGTCACACACTAGCAGTGAAAGGGTCTGTACTGAAACCACCCATTTCAGCCCTGTGCAAGGGAGTCATGACCTTCAGCAAGGAAGCTAAGTATCCATTGCAAAGAGGACCAAAAAGAAAATCCCTCGAGCAAACCATATGTATAGAAACAGATTTTAAAACAGACCAGTTAATGTGTCTGTGTTTGAGAAGAATGTGGGTGGATTTTCCCTTAGAGGTTAGCCTTTACAAACAACTTCACCATAGGAATTCTTAAACACCAAGCTCCTGGAGCATTTATAATTTAACTTTAAAGCTTTACAGACTGTTGAGTGAACATATCTGGGCAGGAAGGAAGCTAAATATGTTGCCTCAGTGCTTACTGGGAATGCAGTTTTAGTAAAACAGAACAGTTCCCACTAGGCCAATATCAACTTCACTTTTTTTTTTTTTTAAATAAATGTATTTATATATTTATTTATATTGGCTGTGTTGGGTCTTCATTGCTGTGCACAGGCTTTCTCTAGTTGCGGTGAGCAGGGGCTACTCTTCGTTGTAGTGCCCGGGCTTCTCATTGCTGTGGCTTCTCTTATTGCAGAGCACAGGCTGTAGGCATGTGGGCTTCAGTAGTTGTGGCAGGTGAGCTCAGTAGTTGTGGCTCACAGGCTTTAGAGCACAGTCTCAGTAGTGGTGACACATGGGCTAGTTGCTCCGCAGCGTGTGGCATCTTCCTGGAGTAGGGCTCGAACCCGTGTCCCCTGCATTGGCAGGCGGATTCTTAACCACTGTGCCACCAGAGAAGTCCCAACTTCACTTTTCACACAGAGTGGCAGCTAAAATCAAGAGATTCTATAGGAATCTAATTGGTTAATTATGATTAATTTATTGGTTAATTCTGGGAAAATGAGCTGTTGTTTAATTATGGAATTAGAGTAGGAAATGATTTTGCTCAAAATGTGTGCCTGTTGAACAAATCTGTAGAGACAGAAAGTAGAGCAGTGGTTCCTAGGCCTGGGGGGAGTGGGGAGGCATGAGGAGTGACTGTTAATGGATCCGAGCTTTCTTTTGGGGGGGATGAAATTTCCTAAAATTAGACTGTGGTGATGGTTGCTCAACCCTGTGAATATACTAAAGAACACTGAACTGTATGTATACTTTAAATGGCCGGATTATTTGGTAATATGAATTATATCTCAGTCAAGCTGTTTTTTTAAAAAGTCAAATTGCTAATAAATTGTAGAGCCAAGGAAAACATTGTCTGTTTAAAAGACAGAAATAAAAATCACATCAAAACTTTGCTGCATGTGGTTTCATACTTGATCAATACGAAATAGTGATCGTTTGAAATATATCAAGGCAGAAAACATTTGCTTTCTTTTAGTCAGAGTATTTTAAAAGCAGACCATCTCAGCCAAATAATTGAAATTTAAATGTAATAAATTAAGGTGGCTAATAGTTGAAACCAAAGTCATGGACATTTATGACATAATGATTAGTCTGTGTTCCCTACAGATTACTTTAGAATAAAAATCAGCAGCACTTACACAATAATGATAAGAAAACTGGATTCCCACTGTCCATCGTGATGCCCTGTACTGGTCTGGTTAGGGAAGGCTGAAAGGTTGAGGTTGGAAAGGGTCTGATCTCATCCTTATGATGTGAATACGCACTGATAAGAGAAGATAGAAATATTGGGATTCAAGCTGTGCAATGGGGCTCTTGTATAAGCAGCACCGTTATCTCATGGTATGTTTATCAGACAGACTGCTCAGTTTTGTCTGTCCAGGAGAGAACCTTTGCCCTTTCCTGCCTCAGGAAGATAAGCCAGGCCGCACTAGCTCTAATCTCCTTGTTAAAGTCCTGGCTCCAGGGCTTGGGGCTTGCCCGCGGCTCACTGGTGGCCATGGAGACTGTAGATTGAGGTAAACAGGAAGGGAACTGGCTGGGAGATGTAGGAATTTCTGGCTCAGTGGAAAGAAAGCAGGGAGCTACCAACACCTGCCTAGTGAGCCTTGCAATTTGGAGGCTGCTGGTTAGGGCTTCTTAATGCACCGGAAGACCCCCAACTGGGCCACTGGCAGTTCTTTGCAACAAGAGGCCCTACTTTGGTGTTTCTCAAACACCTTTTTCTCATTAATCACCACCCACCCCAAGGAGCCTTTTAAGAAATTTTTTTTTTCTATCCTCTTCTCCCATGAAATTTTAATACAACAGATATTCATTCATATTCTGTGTGTGTGGTGTGTGTGTGTGTCTGTCTGTCTGTCTGTCTACATACTGTGGTCCTCCCCCATACACAAGAATGAATTTTCACCCCCAGTTGAGAATGCAGGGATGGAATGAAGGGTCTAGGCTGGGCCTTTTTCTTTCTGCTCACATTTGGAGTGAGTGGTGAGGTCAGTCACACGGAGAAGGTGGACAGGGCAGCCCAGTGTCCACCCCTAACCAGGAGAAGCCCTGACTTCAGGTTCCAGCATAGCTGGAGGAATGTCCTCTCAAGTCACACTGTCCCCACAGCCTGCCTGCCATCCTCCAGGCTCTGCCACCACCTCCTTTCCCTGGCAGGAGGCCTCTGCCCAGCGGCCGGCTGACTGTGATGGAAAGCAGGGTCCTCCATCAGGGCAGCAGCACAGGTGGAGGAGCACAGCTTTCCCTGCCAGCAGGTCACTTCCTTCCCGTGCTGTCCTCCAGCCCTTCCCAGCTCTAGGCCTCTCCCCGAGCCCTCACTTGCTATTCTCCCTCTGTGCCTCCACCAAAGTGAAAGCGTGAGATTTATCAGATCCCCAGTCTTGCACTGACCTTTACAGTCGTCACTTTACATTTCTTTAATCTCCTGCTCACAGACTCCTTAAAGGCCTCATAAAGTATCTTCCCTGCCCTCACAGACAAATGGATTTCAGAGACCCCAGCACATAAAGATGGCCACTACTACAACTCTCTGGAGCCTGGCCTCCTTGTAATCAAGAGCTACAGGACACGCTCTGCCTCCTCTGCCTTTCCTGACTGTGAGAGCATTCCTATTGCCCTCTTCTGCCCAGAGCTGGGAACATAACAGCGTAAACCCCTGGCCCTGGGACCCGCAGGATCATGACCCACTTTGTTCCTTAGAACCCTCTGACTTAGACCATGGGCTTTTATTTCCAAAAACGTTAGCAAGTTAAGAGGCCTCTAAGATGGTACCATCCAGTCTCCCCCACCTTTGCTGGATACCTGCTCTGCTCCCGGCACTGTGCCAGGCCTTTTCACATACATTATCCAATTCAGTATTTACAATGGCCCCCTATGAGGCAGTTCCCATATTACAGATAAATAGTCACAAGAGAGGTTGAGTCACTTGCCAAAGTGGTAAAATCAGGGCTTAAAGTCAGGTCCACTGTAGGTTTACCATTCTCAAAAGATAGCAGTTAAGAAGGGAGGAAGGCGGGATTTAAGTCCAGATGTGTGTTCCCTCTGTGCTTCTTCCCCAAGGTCCATGTCCCCTGCCCAACCACAATTAGCCCTGTAAGGACAAAGAATGACTTTTCCTCTCCCAGGCCCCACCAACTGTTCATGCCTCAACCTCCTGCAGACAGGAACGAGGCAGAAGCCCCATTCTTGGAACATGGAAGCAGGAGCAAAGCAGGACTTGCCGCCGAGCTAGGCTGAGGGTAAGCCACCTCAGCACCACCTCAGCAGCCCTGCCTGCACGGGGGTGGAAGGTAGCAGGCAGCCTGGTGGGTTTACACTGTTCTCCGTCCCTTTCCTGAGCCCCCTGCAATATTCTTTTTTATGAAGAAGAAATAGCACATTGACTTGGGATTTAGTCATGTTTCATCCCATTTGCCTCTTCCCTGGCCTCTAAAACCACGAGCCTGGCTGAGGAATTCAGGTCCACAGTGTAGGCTTTGAATAGCTTTGTGTAGGGAGAGGTTTTGAAAAGAAAGGAAAGTGGTATCTAGTTGTCAGATGGAATCTGTTAACACATCGGGGAGGAATGCAAGGACTTTAACTGTGAGGGTCCCTTGGCCGTTTGGGTGATGAATCACCCAGCGTGGGTACGGATTCCTCACAAATGAAGCCTCATGATGACATCATTCCTGCAAGAGCATCTGGGTTCTGTTGTAGGCGCCTGACAAGTTCTTACCTTGGGGATTTTCACCACATGGGTTTTTTTTTCCCAGCCACACTTAATACCCATCATGCCTTACAACTCACCCACTCTTCTATCAAACGGAATTTGGCAAACTAGGACTTTCTCAGCCTGTCTCATTATCATCCCTCCCACAGGGCATTCTTGGGACAGTGTGTGCTCCTCACCTCATCACTCAGCACCCGGCCTCCTGACAGTCCTTGATTCAGTCAGCACGTTTTTCAGCAGTGAGCTTGGCCTTGCGCTAGTCTGAGGGCGTGGACATAATGAAGACCACAGAGGAGGGCAGGAGCGTCTAGGAGGGTACCTAACCCAGACTCGTGGGATCAGGGAAAACACAGTGCTTTGAATATGGTGCCAGTCAGCAAACATGTGATGACTAAGTTAATACCTGAGTTGAGTCTTAGAAGGGGAGTAAGAGTTAGTCCAGGGATGAGTTCAGGCGGAGATATCTCCATGAATGAAGACCCAAGGTTACATGTGTGAGTACGAAAACATATGAGCTGAAACTGGGGAGGTGGGTGGGGGAGGCTCGTGTGCCACGCTAAGGAGCTAAAGTGTTATCCTAAGAAAGATGAGAAATATTCAAAGGGCTTTAGGCATGGAAGTGAGATGGCCTGATTTACAGCAGTATGGAGGATGGAGTGGAAGGGGCCAAACCGGAGACAGGGAGACTAGTTAGGAAGTTGAACGTGGTGAGTGTGATGTGAGTGTGATGTGGGGCAGTGGGAGTAGGGATGAGGTGAGAGGACAGATTAGTGAAATACCTAGAATTTAAACTTGGCAACTGGTGATTATCCAAAAGACCCCCCAGATTTTCAGGGTAGAGTTGCCACAAACTGAAAATATAAGAAAAGGCCCATGTTCAGTCAGAGTTATGAGTTCGATTCGGGTATGTTGAGTTAGAACTGCCTGCAAGAGGCATGTGGCCGGTCGAGCTGACTCACAGGTAGTTAAGATACATGAATCCCAAGATAGAGGAGAGTGTGGGCTAAAGATAATGACTTAGGGCTCCTCATATTCATAGAGGTCAAAACCATAACAGCACAGTATTTGACACACCCAGGGAATTAGGGAGAATGAGAAGGGCAGGGGGTGAAGGACGGAACCTGAGGGAATACCAATATCGATGGTGGAGGTGGGGGAGGAAGAGAGACACATGGCAGAGACAAAGAAGGAGGGTCAGATAGACACAGGGACCCAGGAGGGGGCCTTACTGCTCTGTGCTTCTCTCCCCGCTAAACCTTCTGGCTGTCCTGTTCCTCATCAGTAGGCTCTTTTACATGCTTATCTCCACATACAGCCCCTGCAGTGAAAGCTGCTCCTGATCCCAAGCACATTCTTGCAGCTTCCAGCTATCCCTCCTCTACTCTCTGGTAGAGATTCCCGCATCTTCGAGGCTCATACAATTCAGTTATAAAGCCTCAGTCAACTTCCTTTCCTGGTCATTCTCTGTTTATCTAAGACTCTGGCATCTACATCACCATTTGTCTCTCCACCCCGCCCCCTGCGCACACACACAATGCTACCATCATAGGATGACTTCAGTACCATGAGGATGAACCATCACCAAGTCTCACGGTTTCTAGATGCCCTCACCTCCAGGGACTCTTCACCTCCACTCCAGCCTCCCACTCCCATGACGACTCCAGGAAATGGTTAATACCTGGCACTGCTTCAGTTCTGTGGGGATAAACCTCACATCCCACTCTCTGACCACCACCAGCTCTCTTACCTCTTCTCCTACACTCGTCCTTGCTTTCCTTAGTTCCCTCCATTTTCTTCTGACCTGTTGAGCCCCTCCTGACCTCTCTTCCTTCCTTACCCAGGTTAGACTCTCCGGTTCTTCAACTGCTTATTCTTTCCTGAAATCTTTGCTCCCTGTGTACCTGCCCTCTTCCCCCACACCTGCCCAGGGCAGCTCTGGTTCCCATTCTCTTCTCTGCTCCTGCCCCAAGCACGCAGAGGGAAATGGGACCCCATACAGAGGGACATCATTAAAGATTCATGGTCTTCACTCTCATCCCTGGCATTCTTCATCGCTACAGAAAACATACGCCCTTCCCGTGGGGAAACAGGAGAATTTGAGCGACAGGCAGAAGCCCAATCTCTCCTAAAATAGCTTCTCCACCTGCCCTGTTGCTAGATTTGCACAGGGATGTCCTTGGTACAGTCTTGACTGCCACTTCCCACCTTTATTCTTACCTTGGGCAAGTTACTTATCCTCCTTAAATCCTGGTTTCCTCAGTTTTCAAATAAGGATCCCCCAGGCTTGCTGCCAGCCTTTTCGGCACTTTGTGCAAATTAGAAGGTGCCTCTCCAAACAGGCACGCAGCTTGGGGAGCTGAGCACGGCCTGCAGACCCACAGTCACCCCGTCACCTGGGCACCCTCGTGCAGAGCCAGCTTGCATAACCAGACACTGCAGCCCCAGCTATGCCCACCTCCACAGGGTTCTTGTGAAACAAAAGCCATAACCTGCACAGCGCCCAGCAGAGAGCCTGACCCTGAGCAGAACCTCAGACGAAAGAGCTCACACGGACCACCTGGACTTGGCTCAACATGTAGGTGTGCTCTGCTGGGGTGGCACCTGCAGCCATGTTCAAGCATCTCCTGCCAGCTGCATGCAGTTTATCACTGTACTCCCATCTCTCGTCAGAGAGCAGAGCCCTGAGAGCCTGGGACGTGAGCTGCTAAGTTCAGTGAGGGAGCAGACCGGGGTCACAGTCAAGGACTCAGGTGGGCAGGGGGTAGTGGGAGGGAACAGGGAATTGGGGCAGTTGGACAGAGAGGATGGTCTGAAAGGGAGCAGAAAGGAAACAAGCAACCAACCTCCCCAGGGCAACACTGCCTCGGGTCCTGGTGCCAGAGGCTGCCCCCCAGCCCCACACCCCAGCTCTGGGTGCTGCCCTCAGGAGCGCTCACCTCTCAGAGTCTCCCCTTGGGGTCGTCTCACCAGCTGCTCATGAGTGTCATCCCTGTCCCACCAGCCCTGCAGGGTGCCTCAGCCCCCCGCCCCCCACCCCGCACCCAGAGGGCTCAGGTATTCCATGGGGCGTGTTTTGCTCCTTCTACCTCACTGTGACTCCAGCTGTCTCCCAGGTCCCCCAGACCAGAACCTTTCAGGACCCAGGAGTGTGCAGGTCCTCAGGAGAGGAGGAATTTCAGAATGCTACATCCATTCGCTAAGAGCGGCTCTTCCTTAAGAGGAAATTATTGTGAGAAGGCAATGAATAGTAGCCACGTGGGTATTTTTATTGAAAAAAGATAAATTATGCCATCACCCCTTTTGGCACAAAAATAATTTTCAGTAAAAGGTTAAAACCATCATGTTGTATCAATGAGAACTATTCCATTATTCCAAGAATGATTGATTGGAAAGTACTTTACTTACAGGAAAATCACAGTGATACAATACAGCTTCTACTTTTAAAGCACTTTCCATTAAAAAAAAATTATACCAATGTATAAAAATAGTTATACTGAAGATGTGAATCAACAGCCGAGGAATTTATTGGCACTTGAAAGCCTTGTGGTATAAATAGATTCAACAATGAGACTATCAAGTAACTCTGGGCTGGGGCAACCTAACCTCCATTTTCACTGACACAAAAGAAAGTCCCATGTAGTTCAGTGAGGGACATCTGGCCCCCTTGGAAGAGATCACCGGAGCAGAAAAACACCATGGAACTAGGACCAAGAGTCAGGTCAACTCAACGCACTGGGTGAAGCAGTGGAAGAGACAGAGGGGACAGAGATACGGTCTCTGCCCCTCAAAGAGTTTTCAGGTTGTCCCAGACTGTACACCTGTACACAGAATAATCAGTACAATGTTTAAGTGTCCTAAGAAGAAGTGCAAATGAATATGTCACTCCCTTTCTTTCCCTTACACTCTTCAGCGAAAGTGAAGTAGTGCTTTTCCACCCTTTCACACTTAAATTTCGAAGAGCTTTTCCCCTGTTGGATGTAATGTGACTTTTAAAATAGTATTAACTGGCTTCACGTCTTTGAGCTGATGGCCCCAGGCGTCTCCCTACTTTCTTGTGTTTTTGGAATGAGGCCAGACTGCTGCCCTCTTTGTGAAGAAGAATGTAGCCCCCCACTCCCCCACCCCCAGCCCCACCATCTCACTTCTGGTGAGAAGGTGGAGACTGGGGTAGCTGAGAGTTGGCCCATCAGCAGTCATGAATTGAGCTTTTTTTTTTTTTTTTTTTTTGGCTGCACCACGTGGCTTGTGGATCTTAGTTCCCCGACCAGGGATTGAACCCAGGCCCACAGCTGTGAAAGTGAGGAGTCCTAACCACTTGACCACCAGGGAATTCCCCAGCATATACTACTTTTAAGGATTGTGTAACTGTGGGGAGTCATCAGATAGGAAAGAACTAGACAAGATTTCTGGCCTCTCAGGGAGTTTAACACATGGGATTGCCTCAATCAAGGTTCTTAGTTGAAGACAAATCAACCAGTTGTGTTACTGGCCTGGGGCACGCGATGCCATCACAACACTGCCACTAACATCCCGGAATTCAATTTTTCTGCAGTCACTGTCGCAGCCAGAAAATGTTCCTTCCAGTCCCCTGGACTTTCAGGTGGGTATCACTGCCTAGTCCTTAGTTGCAAAGGAAATTGCCTCAATGAGATGGGGTATTTCCAAATGCAGGAAGGAGATTCCCTCAATTCATTTCGCCCTGACTTGTAATAGATGTCCGCTTAATTGAATTAAGAAAAAGAGAGAAATCATTCAGAGGCTGAAATTGGTCCATTTCCAAATTCACAGAGTGACTGTACTGATTTTTTTAAACTTCTTTAGTAAAATTTCTTTTATTAAAAACTTCTCCTAACAAAAATTTTAATTTTTAATTTTTAAAGAGTAAAACATAGGGACTTCCCTGGTGGCACAGTGGTTAAGAATCTGCCTGCCAATGCAGGGGACACAGGTTCGATCTCTGGTCTGGGAAGATCCCACATGCCATGGAACAACTAAGCCCATGAGCCACAACTACTGAGCCTGTGCTCTAGAGCCTGCGAGCCACAACTACTGAGCCCACAAGCCACAACTACTGAGTCCATGCACCACAACTGCTGAAGCCCACGCGCCTAGAGCCCATGCTCCCCAACAAGAGAAGCCACTGCAATGAGAAGCCTGCGCACTGCAACAAAGAGTAGCCTCCGCTTGCCACAACTAGAGAAAACCCACACACAGCAATGAAGACCCAATGCAGCCAAATAAATAAATATAAATAATTTAAAAATTTTTAAATGTTTAAAAAAGTGAAACAGAAAAGTTATAGTACTCCCATACACTCTTCACAGTTTCACCAATTATTAGCATTTTGGCAACGCTAACACATTTGCCAGTTTGTTTTATTACTCTCTCTCAAAATACATAAATGTCCTTTTTTTTTTTTGGATGAGCAGTCTGAGAGTAAGTTGCAGACATGGTGACTCTTTACCTCTTAATACTTCAGGATATATCTCCTGAGAACAAGGATATAACAAAACTACAATATAATTATCAAATTCAGGAAACAACACTTAGATAATCTTATCTTCCATGCACAGCTCAATAATGTTCTTTATAATTTTTTTTTGTCCAGGAGCCAATCCAAGATTATGTATCACACTGTAAGTCATGTTGCTTCAGTCTTCTTTACTATGAAACTGGTCCTCAACCTTTATGTCTTTCTTGATACTGATATTTTTTGAAAAGCACAAACTCATTGTTTATAGAATTTTTCTCAGTTTAGGTTTGTCTGATGCTTCCCCGTGATCCAAGTTAGGTTATGCATTTGGGGCAGGAATACTCCACGAGTGACCTTATTTCCTTGTGAAGGCCTCACATCAGGGAGCATGTGATGTCAGTTTCTCTCATTATTGGTATGTTGATCACTTGGTCAAGGTGGTGTCCACCAGATTTCTCCACTGTAGAGTCACTCTTTTTCCCTTTGTAATTAATAGGTAATCTGTGGGATATACTTTGAAACTTGGAAATATACTGCCCTCATCAGACTTTTATCCAGCAGTTTGAATGCATCCATTGATGATTCTTACCTGAATTAGTTATTACTGCTATGGTTTCAAAATGGTGATTTTTCAAACCTCTATGTTTACTAGTCGGCATTCTGCTTTAAAGATGAGATTTGTCCAGTGTTTATTTTTTCATATATTTATTTAATGTCAGTATAGACTCAGGAATTCTTAATAAATTTTAATGTAACTGTTAACAACTTATCTATTTTTGGAATCCATCCCTTAGATAAATCACTTCTCCATTTTGTGGGTCAATTTAATTGCAAGTAGATCGCTTTCTTATGTGAACTTGAACATTTAATCTACACCTCAGAACCTACAAAGGTGAAGAGGAAATAGAAAACTGATCTTTTTATGGGGATTGTTAGCTTGAACACATAGGTGACTGAAGTGTTTTGAGTAGCTGTGGCAAAATGGGAAGACATACAGGTACAGGGCCTTTTTTAAAAAGGAAGGAAAGGGGTTTTGCAGACAAGTGAGAGAGGGTAAAGAAGACTGGCACAATCAGTGTCTTTCAGACTTGACAAAGAGAAAGGGGGACTTGGCAGAACATCTTGAGGATGGCGGAAGGGCAGGATAGAACCCAGGATGGAATTAACATGCCCAGTCTGTGCAGAGTGTGCAGAAGAGCAAGGGAGGTTAAGGGAGCAAGGTGGAAAGGTAAGTGAAGTAGCAATGTGTTAAGAGTTCTGTTCGAGGATTTACGGTAAGAATACTGAGAAGCAGAGAATGACAGATTCACAGAATCCCTATGAGGAGGATGTTAATAGTTTCATTTTATTTATAAGAAAACTAAGTGGCAGCGAATTTAATTTTCCCAATGTCCCAAAGCTACTAAGTTGCAAAGCCAAGATTTAAATATAAATCTATCTGACTTCAAAGCTTACACTGTCAAAAGAAAGAGAAACATTTGTAGTGGAAGAACAGTGGTAGAATTAGGGCTCTCAATATAAAAACAAATAGGTTCCTATGTGCCAATCGTAACAATTAAGCCTGGCTCACAGTAAGTCTCAGCAATTATCCCAACCTTGCATGTGAGAGTAAATCAGTAGTAAGTCCAGTGTGCTTAAGAAATACTGCCAAAGGTTTTCACACTTGATGATCCTGCATGTCTGAATCCTCCCTGCCCCCCACGCCCACCCCCTTCCCAGTCTTTTTAAAAAATCAGCTTTACAGAGATATAATTTTCATATATAATAAGATTTCACCCATTTTAAGTTTATGATTTGATGAGTTTTGACAAATGTATACAGTCATTTAACCACCACCACAATTGTAATATAGAACTTTATCCCTCCAGGAAGTTCCCTGTGCAGTCCCTTTGCAGTTGATATTCTCTAGCCCCGGGCCTGCTTTCTATCTCAATGCTTTTACCTTTTCTAGAATTTCATGTCAATGAAATCATACAATATGGTATGTAGTCTTTTGTCTGGCTTCTTTCACTAAGCATAATATTTCTGAGATCCATCCAAGTAGTTGTATTAGCAGTTCATTTCTTTTTATTGCAAAGTAGTATTTTATTATATGGATATACCACAATGTATTTACCCATTCATCAGTTCAAGAACATTTGGATTGTTTCCAGTTTGGTGGGGTTATAAATAACGCTGCTATAAGCATGCACATACAGGTCTCCATGTAGATATATGTTTTCATTTCTCTTGGATAAATACGTAAGAGTAGAACTCCTGGGTTATATGATAAGTGTATATTGAATGTTATAAGAAACTGCCAAACTGTTTTCCAAAGTGTCTGTATCATTTTGCTTTCCCACAAACAGCATATGAGATTGTTCCACATCTACTCCAAAAGTCAGTATCTTCAGTCTTTTTAATCTTATCCTATCTAATAAGTATGTAGTATTCTCTCATTGTGTATTTAATTTGCATTTCCCTAGTGTCTAATAATGTCTAGAATCTGTATATACTTATTTGCCATTTATATATCTTCTTTGACGACATCGCTGTTCAAATCTTTTGCCCATTTTTATTTGGTTCTTTGTCATATTGAGTTTTATTATTGAGTTATGAGTCCTTTATCATAACTCAATAATATATGTTTTGCAAATATTTTCTCCTAGTCTGTAGTTTGTCTTTTGATATTCTTTTGAAGGGCAAAAGCTTTTAACTTTGATAAGGCCCAATTTATCAGTTTCTTTAATATTTCATGCTTTTGGTGTCCTAAGAAATCTGCCTAACACAAGGTTATGGAGATTTTCTACTATACTTTCTTCTGGATGTTGTCATTTTAACTCTCACATTTAGGTCTCTGGTTCATTTGGAGGTACTTTTTGTGTATGGTATGAAGTAAAGGTTCATGTTTTTGTATATGGATATCAATTTGCTCCAGCACCATTTGTTGAAAAGGCTATCCTTTCATGCATTGAATTACCTTGCTAAAACCAAATTGACCATATACCTCTGGGTCTGTTTCTATACTCTCTTTTCTGTTCCAGTATGTACACGTCTATCAGTATCTGTGTGATTACTATAGCTTATGGTAACTCTTGAAATCAGATAGTTTACATCTTCCAACTTTGTTCTTTTTCAAAATTATTTTATCTATTCTAGGTCCTTTGTACTTCCATATAAATTTTAGCCTCAGTTTGCAAATTTCTACAAATTGCAAGCTAAGATTTTTATTGAAATTGCATTGACTCTACAGATCAGTTTAGGGAGAACTGACAACATATTTTTGATGCTACTGTAAATGCTGTTGCTTGATAATTTTAATTTTTTATTGTTCACTGCTGGTACATGGAAATACAATTGATTTTTTTAATATTGGTCTTGTATCCTGTTACCTGGCTAAACCCACTATTCCTAGTAGCTTTTTTTGCTAGATTTCTTAGGATTTTCCACATAGGTGATTATGCCATCTGCAAAATAAGAGTTTTACTTCTTCCTTTCAAATCTGTATACCTTTTCTTTCTGTTTTTTACTGCAATGGCGAGGAAATCCAGTATGATGTTGAATAGAAATAGTGAGAACAAATCCTTGATTTATTCCCAGTATTAGGAGGAAAGCTTTCAGTCTTTCTCAAGTATGATGTTAACTGCAGATTTTTCATAAATGTTCTTCATCAAGAAGATCAAGTTATACTTTCTATTCCAAATTGACTGAATTTTTATTATGAATGGATGTAGAATTTTGTCACATGCTTTTTCTGCTTCTATTAGAATTATCATGAGGTGTTTTGGGGTTTTGTTTTTTTTTTGGAGTATAGTTGATTTACAATGCTATGAGGTTCTTAATATAGTGAATTACATTGATTTTTTTTTTAAATGTTAAACCAGTTTTGCATTTTTATGTTAAACCAGTTTTGCATTTGGGATAAACCTTACTTGGTCATGACACATATCAATTTGATAAAATATTTAAGGTTTTTACACCTATATTCATGAGAGATACTGATTTATTGTTTTCGGTTTTTTTCCTTGTAATGTCATTGTCTGGGTTTGGTATCAGTAATACTGGCCTTATAAAATGATTTGGGAAGTGTTCCCTTGACTCTTCTATTTTCTGAAAGAATTTGTGTAGAATTAGTATTATTTCTTGCTTAAACATTTGCTAGTATTTTCCAGTGAAGCCATCTAGCCTAGAGTTTCTTTGTGGAAAAATCCCTTATTTTTAATACAGGAAGCATTTGCTTTTGCTATCTCTACCAACACAGTGTGTAGCACTAAGAATAAACGTAAATCAAGTTGTAAAAATCATTGCTGCCGAAATATAAATAATGCTTCTGGCACACACCGTTCTACCAAGCATTGTGTTTCCTTGGCTTTGGCTATAGTGGGAAACAATTGCAGTGATTTCAGTAGAGTCTTTTCAGATATAGCTACAATATTTTTTAAACTTTCTTAAAAATCTTGTCTGCAGCCAAATACCCTATTAACCAACAGGAGTACGTAAGACTGATGTCTGTCACTGGTGCTAGGATGTTTCCTGTCAGCCCTGTGCCTCTGCTCTGGTCAGGCTGCAAGTTAAAAATTAGCAAGGCACAGAGGCATGACTTACCTACTCATTAAATATGCTTATTCCATTAAATTTTTTTCAAAAAATATTACAAGCTTATAACAATAAGTTTAAGTAACAATAAGGTTAAACAATAACATAAAAGTAGGTAGGAAAAAAAAGAATATTGCCCCGATTCTTTGCAGATAAGGAAAAGAAATATTAACAGTTTGACACATATCCTTCATTTTTCTCTGTATTCTTTTTTTTTTTTAATTTTATTTATTTATTTATTATTTTGGGGGAGTTTCTCTGTATTCTTTAAAAAAAAAATACACACATACTCATAGACACAGGTGTTTTTCTTTTTTCTCTCTTCCATCCTCCCCAACTTCCTATGGGATCATGATACTGAAATCTTTTTTCGCTTAACTAATGGACATTTCTCCTGATATGTGCATGTAATGCTAACCTTTTCTTATTAATAGCTGCATATTTTCCATCATATGAATGTACAAATTTATCCATCCATTCTCCTATTTGATAGAAAATCACATTATTTCCAGTGTTTTGCCCTTGGAAACAGTGCAGCAATAAGCATCTTTGAACATATATCCCAATATCATAGGAGCTTTCACTTCTGTAAATTTCCAGAAGCGGAACTGCTGAGTCAAAGGACATACACATTTTTTAACAAATACTGTAGCTCCTCCACATTCCTACCAACAGTGTAAAAGAGCATTTTGTCCTCTCCATCTTCATCTTACTATTTTATCCATCTGATGGGTAAAAAACATTATTTTAATTTGCATTTTCTTGCCCCCCCCCCCACGCACACCCCCAGCCGCGCTGAGCGCAGGGCCAGGGTCCGTACCTGGTGTGAGGTGCTCATGGCTGTTCTCGTCGGCGGGGCCGTGGAGGCTCCCAGCCGCCTGTCTCTGCATCAGAGACAGTAAGAAAAGACAGATGCTGCCACTAAGCACGAGGACACTTTGAAGGAGGACTTCCTGGGGGGGCCGGACGAGGCCGTGCAGGCAGGCCCCTCCCAGCGTGGGCCCATGCGCTGTGCTTCCTCCGCTGTCCTTCAGGTCTCAGGCCTCAGGTCTGAGGCAACCCGCCCCCGTCAGGTTCTCCGCTCCTTCTTGAGGACGCTCTGCAGTTCGTGAGTTCTCCAGGAACCTGAGTCAGCAGTCAGTGGAGTGTGAGCATCAGACCTGGAGCGTGAGGCATCTCTGTTTGCTTTGAAGATCTCTTCTCACTTTGGGTAAGAAACAAGAATTCTGATAGGAGAAAAAGATGGCGGCAACGTAGAGGGACGTAGAATGCATCCCTCTCCACAGATGCATTGGGAATGCACCAAAAGATGCAATAATTCCCACAGAGAACCAACTGAACACCAGCAGACGGCCTCGGACACCAGAAAGGACCTCAAGGATCCTGACATAACCGGTAGGGAGGCATCTACGAGGGCTCAAAGAGGGTGAAGCGGCGGAGCTGTGGCAGACGAGAGGGAGTGAAAAACATACGGAGGGTCCGCACCGCAGCTCAGCGTTCCCGGACTGAGACGTCGATCCACAGCTGAACAGAGGGGTCTGGGAGCGGGAGCGTGGGAACCGGAGAGCCGGTTCAGGGTGAGAAACCCTGTTGCCAGGAAGGTGAGGACCGAGAGGACAGGAAGGAAGAGGTCCGCGGCGAGGAGTGTCCGTCCCTGAGAGCTGCCCGGCCATGATGGCGGCTGGAGGCTGCAGGCTCACGGGGGGGGGGGGGGGGGGGAGGAGCCACGCGCACAGCCTCTCTCTCTCCTTCTGCGCCTCTGCAACAGGCAGTGGAGAGACGCCCTGTGGGCCACCTACGGCGCTCAGGAACGCCGGCAGCAGGGAGGCTGCAAAAAAAAAAAAAAAAAAACCCGAGAGAGGCCCAACTCTGAGACTTTCTGTTTACACCTGAGCCACTGGTGTCCCTCTGCAACAGGCACCTCCAAGCCCGACTGACACAACAGTGCGCCACTGCTCACTCACTCCCAGGGGAAGGAGCCACTATTGTTCCCTCTCCCTCCCCACACACCGAGGCTTACAGACGAACAATAAAGGAAGCTCTGCTGGCCACAGAATAATGCAAAAAAACCCAAGGCAAGTAGAAGGACACTTACAGCTGAGACTCTAAGGAAACAGAAATATTAACATTAGTCTGAGGCTTGGACAGTCTTCTATAAACACCTCTAACGCCAGGACAAGCAACCCCAAAAGTCTGGACAACCATGAGGAAACAAAGAAACACCATGCAGGCACAGGAGCAGGAAAAAAACCCACAAGACCAAATAAATGAGGAGGATAAAGGAAAAATGCATGAAAAAGAATTCAGAGTGATGATAGTAAAAATGATACAAAATCTCGATAACAAAATAGAGAAAGTACAAGAAATAGTTCATAAGAACTCATAAAAACAAACAGCAATAGATAACAAAATAACTGAAATTAAAAATACTCTAGATGCTATAACCAGCAGAATGACTGAGGCAGAAGAACAAATAAGTGAGTTGGAAGATAGAATGGGGGAAATAACGGCCACAGAGCAGGAGAAAGAAAAAAGAATAAAAAGAATAGAAGACAGTCTCAGAGACCTCAGTGATAACATTAAGTGCACCAACATTAGAATTATAGGCATCCCAGAAGAAGAAGAAAACAAGAAAGGGTCTGAGAAAATATTTGAAGAGGTTATAGTGGAAAACTTCCCCAACATGCGAAAGGAAATAATTAACCAAGTCCAAGAAGCACAGAGAGTCCCATACAGAATAAACCCAAGGAGAAATACACCAAGGCACATATTAATCAAACTAATGACAATTAAACACAAAGAAAAAATATTAAAAGCAGCAAGAGAAAAGCAACAAATAACATTTACAGGAAAACCCATAAGGATAACAGCTGACCTTTCTACAGAAACTCTGCAGGCCAGAAGGGAATGGCAGGATATACTAAAAGTCCTGAAAGAAAGAAACCTACAGCCAAGAATACTCTACCCAGCAAGAATCTCATTCAGATTTGAGGGAGAAATCAAAAGCTTTCCAGACAAGCAAAAGTTAAGAGAATTCAGCACCACCAAATCAGCCTTACAACAAGTGCTAAAGGAACTTCTCTAAGTAGGAAACACAAGAAAAGGAAAACACCTACAAATACAAACCCAAAACAATTAAGAAAATGGTAAGTGGAACACACATGTCAATAATCACCTTAAATGTAAATGGATTAAATGCTCCAACCAAAAGACACAGACTGGCTGAATGGATACAAAAACAAGACCCTTCTATATGCTGCCTACAAGAAACTCACTTCAGACCTAGGGATACATATAGACTGAAAGTAAAGGGATGGGAAAAGATATTCCGTGCAAATGGAATTCAAAAGAAAGCTGGAGTAGCAATACTCATATCAGACAAATTAGACTTTAAAGTAAAGACTATTAAAAGAGACAAGGAAGGACACTATATAATGATCAAGGGATCCATTCAAGAAGAACATATCACAATGGTAAATATCTATGCCCCCAACATAGGAGCACCTCAATACATAAGGCAAATGCTAACAGTTATAAAAGGGGACATCGACAGTAACACAAAAATAGTGGGAGACTTGAACATCCCACTTACATCAATGGACAGATCATCCAAACAGAAAATAAATAAAGACACACAAGCTTTAAATGACACATTAGACCATCTCGACTTAATTGATATTTATAGGACATTCCATCCAAAAACGACAGACTACACTTTCTTCTCAAGTGCACACGGAACATTTTCCAGGATAGATGACATCTTGGGTCACAAATCAAACATTGGCAAATTCAAGAAAAATGAAATCATATCAAGCATCTTCTCAGACCACAACGCCATGAGACTAGATATCAATTACAGGGAAAAAACTGCAAAAAATACAAACACATGGAGGCTAAACAATTCACTATTAAACAATCAAGAAATCACTAAAGAAATCAAAGAGGAAATAAAAAAATATCTAGAAACAAACAACAATGAAAACACAACAACCTAAAACCTATGGGACGCAGCAAAAGCAGTTCTAAGAGGGAAGTTTACAGCAATACAGTCCTACCTCAAGAAACAAGAAAATGATTGAATAAACAACCTAACCTTACACCTAAAACAATTAGAAAAAGAACAAAGAAACCCCAAAGTGAGCAGAAGGAAAGAAATCATAAAGATCAGAGCAGAAATAAATGAAAAAGAAAGGAAGGAAGCAATAGCAAAAATTAATAAAACTAAAAGCTGGTTCTTTGAGAAGATTAACAAAATTGATAAACCATTAGCCAGACTCATCAAGAAAAAAAGGGAGAAGATGCAAATCAACAGAATTAGAAATGAAAAAGGAGAAGTAACAACGGACACCTCAGAAATACAAAACATCATGAGAGACTACTACAAGCAACTATATGCCAATCAATTGGATAACCTGGAAGAAATGGATAAATTCTTAGAAAAATACAATCTTCCAAGACTGAACCAGGAAGAAATAGAAACTATGAACAGACCAATCACAAGTACGGAAATTGAGGCAGTGATTAAAAATCTCCCAACACACAAAAGCCCAGGACCAGATGGATTCACAGGTGAATTCTATCAAACATTTCGAGAAGAGCTAACACCTATCCTTCTCAAACTCTTCCAAAATATTGCAGAAGGCGGAACGCTCCCATTCTACGAGGCCACCATCACCCTGATACCAAAACCAGGCAAAGATGTCACAAAAAAAGAAAATTACAGACCAATATCACTGATGAATATAGATGCAAAAATCCTCAACAAAATACTAGCTAACAGACTCCAACAGCACATTAAAAAAGTCATACACCATGATCAAGTGGGGTTTATCCCTGGGATGCAAGGATTCTTCAATATACACAAATCAGTCAATATGATACATCATATCAACAAATTGAAGGATAAAAACCATATGATCATCTCAATAGATGCAGAAAAAGCTTTTGACAAAGTTCAACATCCATTTATGATAAAAGCTCTCCAGAAAATGGGCATAGAAGGAAATTACCTCAACATAATAAAAGCCATATATGAGAAACCAAAAGCCAACATCGTTCTCAATGAGGAAAAACTGAAAGAATTCCCTCTAAGAACAGGAACAAGACAAGGGTGTCCACTCTCACCATTATTATTCAACATAGTTTTGGAAGTTTTAGCCACAGCAATCAGAGAAGAAAAAGAAAAGGAATCCAAATTGGAAAAGAAGAATTAAAATTGTCACTCTTTGCAGATGACATGATATTATACATAGAAAACCCTAAAGACACTACCAGAAAACTGCTAGCACTAATTGATGAGTTTAGTAAAGTAGCAGGATACAAAATTAATGCACAGAAATCTCTTGCATTCCTATACACTGACAACGGAAGAGCAGCAAGAGAAATTAAGGAAACTCCCATTCACCACTGCAACAAAAAGAATAAAATACCTAGGAATAAACCTGCCTAAGGAGGCAAAAGATCTGTATGCAGAAAACTTTAAGACACTGATGAAAGAAATCAAAGACGACACAAACAGATGGAGGGATATACCATGTTCCTGGATTGGAAGAATCAACATAGTGCAAATGACTGTACTACCCAAAGCAATTTACAGATTCAATGCAATCCCGATCAAATTACCAATGGCATTTTTCACAGAACTAGAGCAAGAAATCTTACGATTTGTATGGAAACGCAAAAGACCCCGAATAGCAAAAGCAATCTTGAGAAGGAAAAATGGAGTTGGTGGAATCAGGCTTCCTGACTTCAAACTATACTACAAGGCCACAGTGATCAAGACAGTATGGTACTGGCACAAAATTAGAAAGGAAGATCAATGGAATAGAATAGAGAACTCAGAAGTAAGCCCAAACACATATGGGCAACTTATCCTTGACAAAGAAGGCACGAATATACAATGGAAAAAAGACAGCCTCTTCAATAAGTGGTGCTGGGAAAATTGGACAGCAACATGTAAAAGAATGAAATTAGAACACTTCCTAACACCATACACAAAAATAAACTCAAAATGGATTAAAGACCTACATGTAAGGCCAGACATTATAAAACTCCTAGAGGAAAACATAGGCAGAACACTCTATGACATCCATCAAAGCAAGATCCTTTTTGACCCACCTCCTAGAACAATGGAAATAAAATCAAGAATAAACAAATGGGACCTCATGAAACTTAAAAGCTTTTGCACAGTGAAAGAAACCATAAAGACTAGAAGGCAACCCTCAGAATGGGAAAAAATAGTTGCCTACGAAACAACGGACAAAGGATTAACCTCCAAAATATACAAGCAGCTCATGCAGCTTAATACCAAAAAAGCAAATAACCCAATCCACAAATGGGCAGAAGACCTAAATAGACATTTCTCCAAAGAAGACATACAGATGGCCAAACACATGAAAAGATGCTCAACATCACTAATCATCAGAGAAATGCAAGTCAAAGCCACAATGAGGTATCACCTCACACGGATCAGAATGGCCATCATCACAAAATCTGGAAACCACAAATGTTGGAGAGGGTGTGGAGAAAAGGGAACTCTCCTGCACTGTTGGTGGGAATGTAAGTTGGTACAGCCACTATGGAAAACAATTTGGAGGTTCCTTAAAAAACTACAAATAGAACTACCATATGATCCAGTAATCCCACTCCTGGGCATATACCCAAAGAAAACCATAATCCCAAAAGAAACATGTACCATAATGTTTATTGCAGCACTATTTACAATAGCCAGGACATGGAAGCAACCTAAATGCCCATCAATAAATGAATGGATAAACAAGATGTGGCATATATATACAATGGAATATTACTCAGCTATAAAAAGGGATGAGATGGAGCTATATGTAATGAGGTGGATAGACCTAGAGTCTGTCATACAGAGTGAAGTAAGTCAGAAAGAGAAAGACAAATATTGTATGCTAACTCACATATACGGAATCTAAAAATGGTACTGATGAACTCAGTGACAAGACAAGAACAAGGACGCAGATGCAGAGAATGGACTGGAGAACTCGAGGTTTGGGTGGGGCGGGGGGTGAAGGGGAAGCTGAGACGAAGCAAGAGAGTAGCACAGACATATATATACTACCAACTGTAAAATAAATAGCCAGTGGGAAGTTGTTGTATAACAAAGGGAGTTTAACTCGAGGATGGAAGATGCCTTAGAGGACTGGGACGGGGAGGGTGGGGGAGACTCGAGGGAGGGTGGTGGGGGAGTCGAAGGAGGGAGGGAATATGGGGATATGTGTATAAAAACAGATGATTGAACTTGGTGTACCCCCCAAAAAATAATAAATTAAAAAAAATAAAAATAAAAAATAAAAATCACTATAAAAACAAACAAAAAAAGGTACCTTTGTATTGTACTTTATTCACTACATAGGCATGTGCAGTGTTATGTAGTGAATAAAGTCAAGAAGCATGAACACTGATTACAAAAAAATCTTACTAATATGGAAGTGAAAGTGTTCAAAACTAAAAGGTTAATTGAAATTGCTTTATGCCCATATGGTGTTGAAAATATGGACTGTAGGTATCTTTGGAAATTTGTTTTTTGAGTGTTTTGATTTGTTTTATTATAGGGGAAATGAGTAATTGTAGGCATAGTACAATCCTATAAATGGATAGCTCTAATCGAATAAATGAGTTTCTGAAAAAAAAAAATTGCATTTTCTTTAACAGCTGATAACTTAGTATCTTTTCATGTTTGTTTATTGGCCATTTACATTTCCTTTTCTGAAATTGCAGACCTATATCTTTTGTCCATTTTTATCCTGGATTTGTCTTTTTCCCAGCAATTTGAATGTTCTTTGAATATTAGGAATATATCATATGTATTACAAGAATTTTCACCAAGTTTATGTCTTTTCATTTGGCTTCCCCCCCCCGCCATGCAGCACAGCATGTGGGATCTCAGTTCCCTGACCAGGGCTTGAACCTGCACCTCCTGCAGTGAAAGCACAGTGTCTTAAGCACTGGACTGCCAGGGAAGTCCCTAATTTGGCTTTATTTACAGTGTCTTTGGACATATGTTTTTTAAATTTTTTTAATTAAAATCTATTCTTTTTTTCAATATGGCTTTTGGGTTTACTGACTTGCTCCTGGTTTCCTTGCTTGGAATGATTCAAATATTCACCTAAATGTTCATACTATGTTACTGTTTTATTTTTTACATTCAAGCCTTTAACCTACCTGGAGTTTAATTTTGAGTATGATGTAAGGAGGAATCAAGACTTGAAATCTTAAGAGTTTGCCATAATTTGTCATACACTGTAGTATTTTCCATGTTTTCGTAATACACCCTCCACCCAGCTCATAATTTCTCTGGTTTCAGACCTTTCTCTTGTCACACTGCTGTGCTGTAAACTGAGGGAGGGCATGTCTGTTTGTCTCTTTCTCCATTGTTTCCATCAGGAAACACTAATAAACAATTGCAAGGCACCTAGCATAGTGCTTGACATATTTTAGGTATTCAGAAAACATTTATGGGAGGAAGGAAAGTGTTGAATTCACACCTGCGTTACTATGACTCCTTGGCAAGTTTCATATAGACTGCTTATCTGTGTAAACAAAGGGAAATGTCATTCTCCTTAAAGCCATTCACTGTCTCATGAGCTCACTCTGTTCCTTCCTCCTCCTGTATCTTTGTTCTTTGAGGCCTTCCTTCTCTCTATAAATCTGTCTCATTTCATAAGAATTCTCCTTAGACAGGCTTTCTTCAAACCCTTCTTTAAATTTCAACAGTGTTTCTAAACTCCGCCATACAATTTAGCATTTAATCCACAATGAATTTTACTCTTTTTCAAGTACCCATCACTGTGCTAGGCACATAGCCCATTAAATACTTAACCTTCAGCTGAAACAATCTTGCACACCAAGGCTCTTTATAAAGGCTGAAGTATAGCCTTAAGATTTGTTATGAAAGCTCTTGGGACTAAGGAAGCAACAAACTGGGAAAAACTGGAAAATGATTCTGAAAGCTGTTAAATATCAGAATGATTTTTCAAGTGAAATTGTACCATCACGTTGATTTTAAATATGTTTGTTAGATGAACACATGACTAGGTACCACCCTACCCGAAGGCAGAGGTCAACAGGCTTTCTTTGGTGTTTCCTATTTCCATGGGTCCCTACATGGCCTTCACCAACTTGGGCCCTTGGAGAGTCAGGAAAATGGAACTAGGCCTTACATGCTACATTTAGTTTGAAAATAACATCTGAATGGCTCTCACCACTTTCTGCATGAATTTTTAATGGAGAAATTGCTAATTCTAGGGCTAGGGCAGAGAAGACACAAGATGAGCCTGGAGCGTCTTATGATGTCAGAAAATAAGCACTCAAAAAACCAAGCGATGGCAGTATGTCAAAGGGACACAAGTACCAACTGAAAGAACTCCCAACGGCCAAAGCTGGAACAATTTGAGCAACAAAATAATGTAGTCTTGGATTATAGCCCAAGGAATAAAGGAAATATCCCTGAGTTCATATTGATATAAATAAGCAGTTGAATAAATAAATGAGGGAGAAGAAACAAATTTCCCATAGAGAAAAATTCCAAATATTATGGAGATACTCCTCCTTTGGGGAAGTAGGGTGTAACTCCCCACCCCTTAAGTGTGGACTACACTTACTGATTTTCTTCCAAAGAGCACACTATGATAAGAGGGATGAAAGTAACTTTACAGTGGAGTAACCTGGCAAAGACTACCCTAGCCAAGTGCTCAAGATTAACACTGTCAGTGATAAGTCATGGTAACAGTATGTACCCTTGATATGACCTGATGAGAATGACACTTCACCTCTGTGGTCTTCCTCCCCAAAACCGTAAACACAGTCTAATCATGAGAAAAACAGACAAATCCCAATTGAGGTACATTCTACAAAATACTCAACCAGTCCTCAAAACTACCAAGGTAATCAAAAACAAAGAATGTCTAAGAAACTATCACACCCTACAGCAGTCTAAAGAGATATGACAACTAAATGTAATCCAGGTATCCTGGGTGAGATCTTGGAACAGAAAAAAGACATTAAGCAAAACTAGTGAAATCCAAATAGAGAGTTCAGTTAATTATGTAACACTACTATTTCGTTAGAGGTGACAAATGTACCATAATGTAAGATGTTTACAGAACTGGATGTGGGGAATATGGAAACTCTATCCTTGTACCTTTTCTGTAAGTCTAAAACTATTCTAAAATAAAAAGTGGACTTAAATATTTCCAAAATAGTTTGGGCAACAGATGACTACATGCTTCTCTCTACAACTGTGCTTTTACTTACAGGGCGCTGGTGACAGTTTTGTGGGAGCTTTGGCCTTCTACCTGGCTTACTACCCAAATCTGTCCTTGGAAGAAATGCTCAAGAGATCCAGTTTCATCGCAGCAGTCAGTGTCCAGGCCACAGGAACACAGTCATCTTATCCATACAAAAAAGACCTGCCCCTTGATCTGTTTTGATTGCTACTAACTCAAAATAAATATACCTAGAAATAAAATGCAATGGGGGAGGTCACTCAACTAGCAGCTTATTACAAAATGTCTTCTCCTTTCTTTGCAAATATTATGTTCATTTACTAAGTCATCCTCAAGCCTTCATTTATTTCTTTACAGTGATGATTTCTGTTTTTCATACAAAAGTCAACTAGACAGAATTAAGGATTCCACGATGACGACTTGTACAGACAATACCACTATTCAGAAACCAGCAAACTCTACTGCCAACACATCATAAGTATCATATGTACCCCATACAGCAGAGGCTGCGAACAACAGTGTCTAGAGTCAGAGCAGAGAATGGTCAATAAAGGAAGGAGGCGTATGCATTGGGCCACTCAAGCAGTTCCTAAGTGGGGCAGCTGACATTCGGCGTTGCCTTTAGTGTCATCTGACTTCTCGTTTCACGAGAGAAGCCAGAGGTTTGGATGTTTATTGAAATCTTTCAACGTTTAAGTATCAGCAACTGACTTTTTAAAATTGTAAACACCACCTGTGGGCCGCTTTCAGCCCATGTGCTGAATAGACAAGTCATTTGCTAAGCCAGATTTTAAGTTTAAAAAAAAAAAGGTGATTCATGAATGTCACAGACCCTTTACATTGGGCTTAGGTAGGATCAGGTCAAGGATTTTTCTTGTAACCCAAGACCACAATGTATAGTTTCAACCTAAAAATAGCCAAGATCTCACCTATCTTTGCTTTGAATTGGAGCTTTAACAAGATGCCAGAAAAATAGCTGATTGACTATAATGCCACAAGCCTCTAAGACTCAACAACTGTCTAATTCCATTTCCAGAGAGCTGCTCTTGCATTTCCTCAGGAGACAGACTGGGCCACAGGGAGGGAACACCTGTTATTTTGGAACACCACTGGTTTCTTAATGCTTGTGGTCATGGTGAACGCTCTATCCTTCTCCCCTATAAATGCTTTAAATGCTGTAGGATACATACCAGCAGAGCTCAAAACATGAGCTGTTCCTTACCTTCGACCAGAAATTCGACAAGGAGAAAAATGGGCCATTTTGAAAATTTGTGGTAAACAGCTTGAATGGGAAAGTGTATAGATCTGGGTGGGTAGGTAGGTCAGGAGTCCTTATCTGAACATGAGGATTACCAGTGGAATTTCCAAGCTGGTTAGCTGTGTGGTACCACTGCCCCAGAAGCCCTAGCCATCAGCTTTATGGAAACACACTATAGCACCTATTAAAAAAAAAAAAAAATCTGAGTTAAAGCAGTCCAAAGCTGTCCTAGAAAATCCTAGATACTACCTTTGGTGACCAGAGTTTGAGAATATGGACCAATGGCATTTTTCTAATTATATAAGCACAAGTCAAAAATAGAAGTTCTCTTGGTTTCTTCTATGTTACAGGCTGGCTCCCTTCTTATCATTCCTGCTCACCCTTGCCATCTCTGTTATTGCATGGGAGTTCTTTCAAGATCACTCTGGACTGTGACTCTGCCTTTTCTGTGAAGTACAAGTAAGAGCAGACTGGAAACTCTTGCACAAATCTCACCATGGAAAATTTTCTTATATGAAACAATGGTTATTTTTTAGGAATGGAGTTCTTAAATTTCAAATAGTGGGGGAAAACAACACTAAGAGACAATAGTACAGGCTATTTTAATATTTTTTTTATTAAGGGCTATAAAAATATCCAGAAAGATAAATAAATGTGATGCAATGATATATGTCCTAATATGAAGAACTTTCTTTCACTGCATTGTTTTCCTTCACAATGGCCTTCAAATCACAGGAGGCAGTGATTCCGTGCCATTTCCTCTTCTTTTATTACACGCTGCAGAATTTCTGAAACAGTATCCCGCCCTCAGTCTTCTCGCTTATAAATCAAATTCATTTTCAATCCATTGTTTAGAGGGAGCGTATTTTTTTCTGTTCCACAAAGAGGACTTTTTTTTTCACTGTAGGAGGAGAAAAAAGGATTGTAGCAGAAAACTAAAAAGTATCATCACCATTTTTTAATAAAAATACATATCAGACCATGAGCCCCCTCCTTTCTCTTCTTGTACCCTCCTTTGTCATGAGGATGGAGCTGACTTGCAAACTCAGTTCCTCAATTCCAGAGGTCAGAGAAGACTAGAGAAAATGGTAAGGAAAACACAGGAAGGTCCACCAGCCAATCAGTGGCATCTTTGGTAGCCCACATGGTCACATCTCCACAAATGTAAAACAGTCAAATTAAAAAAAGAAAACTACAGGCAAAAAATGAAAAACATCTTCACCCAGCTAATGCCCACTCTTGCAGGAGGTAAAGCAAGGACAGTTGTAGGAGGTAAAGCAAGAGCTAGACTCCAGAAAAAGAGCAGTAAAAACCGAGCAGACCACAGAAGAAAAGGAAGCCTGGCTGAAAGAGTAAATACATATTAAACCTTGTATATTCCAGAAATGGTTTCATATACCCAAATACAGAGTTTCAAGTTTGGTAGTAGATTTAATATCATAACCCAAATGTATTATAAATATCGTAACAGAGTACAGTTCTCTGAAACACCCAAAAGAAAAATGCTAACTGCCTGGATGAAAGATTAGAGACTAGATGCTAGGCAATAAGGTCTTCATAGTTCCTGTAATGCCCTATTATAGCATTCTATTAACATCACACATCTCTCTCTCTCTCCCTGTCCCACCTCAATTACTCTCTCTCTCTCTCTCACACACACACACCCCCCTAAATTCCTCTTTGCCAAAAAACCAAAAACAGTGCACCCAGGAAGATCCAGGAACTCAAAAAACTAAGACACAACAGCAACTCACTTGTCCCTACCACACCAAGAGATTTTAGCTTTGTTTTTTGTCATTCTTCTATATCAATATGGATACCTGTTTATGAGATTTCCAAACTGCCTAAATTAGCTAGAGAGCTTATTTAAATACCCTCCTGCTTCTTCCCTCCACCTCTACCCTAATTCTGGTTCTGTAGAACTGGAGGGGGACTGGAAGTCTATACTTTTTAAAACCCTCAGATGATTCTGATGGGCAGCTGAAATTAATAACCATTAACCAGGCAACAGAATGTTGTCTATAAAATTAATAAAAATATATTTTATTACTTTGTACATAGGGATATTTTTAATATACTTCAAATCATCTAATACTAAACAGAAGTAGGACTGATACTCCTTCAAAGTCCAAGGAAGACTACAAAGCATTATAAGACAAAAGTAAAGAACCCAAAGAGCTTCCCATCAGACAATGTTATTCATTGCAAGAAGTACTTCCCCCATGTTTTTCTACATGAAACTAAAAAAATAGAGAAAAAAAGAACTTGTCTCATGGATAACCAGTCAGGAGATTATTTTAATGACCTTGAACAGGAGTAACTGATGAATATTAGTAAAGCAAGGCTTTATTCATGAAAATTTTGATTTACTTGCTGCATTCATTCCCTTAATTCAAATAAATACTTAGGTCCACAGAACTGTGCTAGACAATGTGGAATTTACTAAAGTGTAAGAAAAGTCCCTGATTTAATATCAATATATCATGAGGTGCCTGTATGGATGTCCAGTAAGCCCCACAGGAACCTAAAGATCAAAGGGGACTGGAATGGGAGGGAAACGCCTCACAGAGAGGGTCAAGTTTAGCCTCTGAAGCAGCAGCAGCATTAGGTGAAGTAAAACAGGAAAGAGCATCTAGTGTAGAGAAATGGTGGTAGGAGGTAAGAATGACAGTGTTGACCACAGGGAAGGTCCTGATTTAAAAAGGAAGGAAGGAAGACTAATTTATAGAAAAAATGTAATAGAAAAAATATGGGGCCTGGAGTCAAAAAGATTGCATTCAAGCCTTGGCTCCACCATTTATCTACTGTGAGTCCTTGGGCAAATTTCTCAAAATACTCCTCCTTCAGTTTTCTTCCCTACGAGAGGGGTAACTCCATCTCCCTCACAGGGCTGCCAGAGAGCAAACACTCAATATGTGTTAGCTAAGTTGAAATGACACACTGCTATCCACAATCATAAACATAAATTAATTTTCTGTCAAAAGATTCACTGCTTAATTCATAGAAGGGTGAATCTGTCAAGTTCTTTCCCTACATCTAAGCTAAATCTATTCTGCTACGATTAAAGTCTACACTGTCTTGTTTAGTCATCCAAGGAATTAAAACTGACAAGTTTTCATTTTCTTCATAATAAACCTTCATATATTTACAAAGTTTAATAAGCTTATGCCTCAGCCTTTAATCCTTCCTCCTTGGAAATTAGCAACTAGTTTCATATGAGGAAAAGGACTTTGAAAGGACATAGGCTGGTTCTAGCCATAGAGTATACCATGAAGTACTCCAATAGTTGGGAATTTTTCCATATTTCCATGCCTGATTTCCTTCATAAAGCAGACAAGCAAAACATTACCCTTAAACTAACCGTTTACTCACTGCAGTAAGATATGCTGGGAGAACTGCCAGGCTATTTGGTACCCTGGGCAATGATGCAGGCCACAAGGCAAACATCACGCAAGCCTACAGGGCATTCAGTCGGTGGGCAGAAAGCCAAGCAGTCTGCTATCCCAGAACATTCTCTCCTACAGTTGTGCTGTCAAGGCTCCACGCATTCCTTATCAGAAAAGTTCTAATCGTCTGTTTGAAATTTATACATGAATCTTTTCTTCCACTTTCAACTTACAGTCAGAACTGTTTATAGTTGTATCCTTTCCCAATCTCAAAACTTAAAATCAATCTGACAAATAAGCTCCATACTAAGAGTGAAAACTCCAATACATTTTCACACTTAAAATATCATAGGTTATTCAATCAACATTTATTAACGTGGTACAAGTTCCTAAAAAAAACTCTAAAAGAGCTAAAATGCTAGAAAAACAACTGTGCTTTATCGTAAAGTTCATCACTCTGGGTTTTCACCAGCTGATACAAAGAAATCAGAGGGAGGAAACCACCACACCAATCCAGTATCATATTGCTATGGTCTGAATGTTTGCATTCCCCCAAATTTATGTCGGTAATCCTAACCCCCAAAAATGATGGTATTAGGAGGTGGGGCCTTGGTGAGGTGCTTTGGTCATGAGGGTGGAAACTTCATGTATGGGATTAATTCTCTTACAAAAGAGACCCCACATGTGCCCCTCTACCACATGAGGACACAGCAGGAAGAACCCCTTCCTGTGAACCAGGAAGAGGGCCCTCACCAGAAAGCGACCGTGCTTGGCATCTTGATCGTGGACTTCCCAGGCCCCAGAACTCTGAGAAATAAAGCTCTGCTGTTTATAGGTCACTCAGTCTGTGGTATTTTGTTATATCAACCCAGAGTAAGACACATATATCTTACCATTCTAATAATTTTTCCACCATATATCATCCCGAAATTCAAACTCCTAATCATCAGGTACGAATCTAGAATTCCCTTATTATAATAAAGAATGACCAGAAATTTTAACACCAAAAAAACAGGAGGAAATTTTATTTGTTAAAGAATGGAATTCACACCAATTTTAGACTGACAACTGGGCTTCTCAGGGCTTTTTTAAAATGCCTCCTTACATTTTACAGCCCGTATTTTTTTTTAAAGGTGATATTATTTTTGTTTTTCTTTGACATTGATGACTGCAGCATAACGAACAGTGGTTGTGAGACCTTCCATACAAACTCTGGAAGCAGATATTAAGGTAGCTGTCAGCCAGATTCGCACCAATGCCCAACCACAGGTCATGCACCAGTAAGTGAGTTTTAGCCGCCTGTGAAATCTCTCAATAACAGGTCCATATATAGAGTGATTCAGGGCCTAGGCTTTGGAGTCAGACAGTCCTGAGCTCAGATTTTTATTCTGTCACATATTTAGTTGTGTCCTTGATTAAGATCCTTGGCACCAGATTCCTCATCTACAAAATGGGGTTCAGATTGCCTGGAGAGTACAGGTGCTTATGTTACGATGCATTCATGTATCTGAAGTCCTGAAGACTTGTGCAGGTAAACAAAGAAGATAGAATTTTCCATTTGGTCTGGTTATTCACAAGCACTAGTTTGTTTCCCTTCTCTCAAGGATCACTGTCTTTTATTGCCTATATTGTCCTTTTGCTGCTGTTGTTTCAAGCGGGAAAGTAAATTTGGTCCCATCGCTCCATCTTGGCCAGAAGTGAGTCTATCAGGTCTTGTTCTTAGTTAATGAAAAAGTTGACTGTGACATTAAGTGCCTATCTTTCATTATATAATGGATTAATTTAGAGAAATTAGATTCTAGCACCAACTCATCACCAACCAGATGTCTTACAATTCAACTCAACTCTGGCACTATCTGCCTGGAGATAGTAACTCAGGAACAGCCACACGGAAGTGACACACAGGGCAAAGATATGGGGGGGGGGGGGGGGGGCGCGAAGCTTCCGTGCCCTCTCTGAGCATACCACTCTCCCAGAATCTTCATGTGATGACCAACCCAGAAGCTCCGGCACACCCATTATTAAGAAGCAATTATAAAGGGGTTGTTTAGAAGCAAAGGCGCAAAAATGAGATGAATGGTATAGAGTTTTAAAATAATTTGCTAGTTAATTTTGCATAAATTGGCTCATGAAATCCAAAAACAGGATAGGCTACCACCAATAGGAACTGGGGTGCTGACTCTTTTTGTTTGTGAGCAGGCAATCTGGACTTGGGAACATTTGTCTCAAATATTTTTAACCACTGAGGCCATTTAAAGTTATCACTTACTATGACATTTTAGCAGATGGTACAAAACAAAAAATGAAATTTCCTACCCTCCTGCTCTAATATATAGACACCATACTCCTTTAACTGAAATCTGGACCTAATTACTTGCCACTTGTGGACAGATGACCCCAGGAGAACATTCCCTCCCTTTTTCAAGACACTCTTCTCTTTCTGTTTCCAGAACAATAACCCCTATTCTATTTACATGGCTGCTTTCTCACTTGCAAATCTTTAGTTAACTATCTCCTACTGGAGAGATCTTCCCTGAACTATCCTGTCTAAAGGATAAAGGTGGGATCCACCTCCCCGCAACTTTATATCTCAGCATCTTGCTTGTTTCTCTCATAGCACTTAGCATAATTAGTCATTTTTCCTTTCTCTTCCTTCCAAAACCAGACTGTAAGTGCCAAAACCACAGGTACTGAGTCTATCTTGTGTGCATCCCAGCACCTGGGGTAGTAACTAGCACCACCGTAAATTTTCAACATGTACTTGGAATGAATGCTATAGTGACAAAGGGGCCACAAAACTGCCAGAGATGTTCAGCATCAATCTTGAAAGCATTTGAATTTATTATGGAGTAACTTCTCTGAATCTTACCTACTGGATCATAATGCAATAGAGTCAGTTTCTCCCGTAGTCGGCTTCTCTTAGTGTTGAAGGAAAAACCTGTTCCAGCTTGGCTCAACATTTTCACCAGAATTGTTCTAAGAGTTAAAAGCAAGTTGTTACAAGCTGAGGAAACAGACTAAAACAGTCATGGAAGGATGGCACACTTTGAGAACCCTATACAGCAGTATTACTTGTGGGACATCACTTAAGTTCTAAGACAGCCTATTTTTCCATAAATCACAACTTGAATGGTTCTGATTCCCAAGGTTTGTTCCATTACACAGGGTGCCTTGGTAATGACCTAACCAAAACAACAAGAACAGTCAAACCACATTGTGGGAATAGACTCAGACACCCACCTTTCAGAAAGAGAAGTCAGGAGCAGGAAAAATACACAAGTACTGGTAACCCTAGCTGCCCAGTCAGGAAGATGGCTGTCTCAGAGGAGCCCTATCTTCCAGGGATAAATAATGAGAATAAAATCAGGAAGGGACAGAATAAAGGTACTGCAACTTTTATACTGACAATGTGCAAAACCTTGTTCCCGTTCATATTTTGTTTAAGTTCTAGTCATTCAAAGCATAAAGTCCATGTTTTGCGTCACTGGACCTTTTAATACCTTATACTGTTTGTTACTCTTTCATGTGTCTTGTCTCCCTATGTAGAGCATGCTATTTGATTTCTCATCTAATTCCAAAAAGAAACTGAAGCATTCAAATACATGTCTAAGATATATTACACATCTTTGCATCCCTTTCAATGTATAGCACAGTGCCTCATACTAAGAGGGATACAATATCTGTTGATTAAGATAGACAATAATTAGTCATTCATTAAAAAAGATTCCACAAATATCTATCAAGCGCTTACTCTGTGGAAAGCACTACAGGAAATGCAAATAACAGTAATAGTATGGAAGGTGAGTTGTGTACACAAGGTCTATAAGGCAAGACATATATGACAAATGGCACAAGAAGGATACAAAGAACATGAGAAGCAGGGAACATCTCTAAAGAAACTGAAGGCATGGGAGATTCCTACAGAACCTGAGGGTGGGAAATAAATAACTGAGTTGTGGGAAAGGCTATACGAATCAATAAAAGTTATTAACGGAGAAACACTAACATACATCTTTTTCATTAACTTTAATCCAAAAAAACCTCGTTTTAAGGATTTGTGATGTGTCTTGGGTTGTAAACAAAGGCTGCTTTAGAATTTTTCTATTTTTAACGCAGAAAATCTTACTTCAGTTATTGTCTACAAAACTTATTTTGAAATACCAGTTTGGTATTTATAGCCTCTCTGGTACAGCATGGAATCTTCAGCCTTTGCTATTTTTGAAATGCTTATACGATGAAGGCAAAGGATTACAAAACTCAATAAAACAGGCTCTGTGGATTAATCAAATCACAGCTTGTTCTGCTAGATTCCTGTAGTGGACTCCAGACAAATGGCCCTTGGTTCTCAATTTGAGGAAACAGAACTGCAGTGGTAGTCCAAAGAGAGCACTGGGACGCTGATAATTTGTTTAGGAACAAGACAGCAACAGCAACTTTTAGTAAATTATTTGAATGTTCACTGAAGTAGGCCAGTTGGGAAGGAAGGGAAATATTTTTTGAAACAGTTCATAAGGCCAAAATAATTCATCAAGTAATTCTCAAATCAACTTTTACAAAATTGCAAGCCAAATGCTTAATTTGACATAAGGATTCATCGGCAGCAGCTGGACTAATGAATCTAACATAAACGAGTGAAGTTTAAAAAGAGAAAAACTCCTACTTACTTTGACTTAGCCTTGGCACCTATTTTGTAGGGAGAAGAGAGAAAAGAAAAATAACAATTTATTATTATCTTGCTTATGCAAAGTTCATATAAATGCTAGTATAACCAAAAACATTTGAGTCATTAAATATGCCATAAGTTGTCACTCAAGTTACTACTCCCTAGCTATCTGGGATCCCGTTAGGATTTTATAGGAGCTTTTTAAAAATCCAATCAAACCACCACAATTCTGGATGCAATGCTTCAGTCTCTTTTCAGTTGGACTGGTTACCTTTTAAATCTTCCTAAGATCTGCTCCATTTGGTCCTCTTCTAAGATGCAAACACTTGCACTAGAACAAGCCTCTTGTTTGATAAGTTAACCTATGCAGACTCCAACAACCATCACATCAGGTGGAAAAGGGAAACTAAATCTAACCGGGAAGTCAGCCTGGTGCAAGGAAGAACACTGTCTTGGGAGCCACAAGGCTGCTTTTCCCAGCCCAGCTGTACGACCTGCAGTCAATCACTGCTCCTCATCTTCAGAGTTCTAAACGTGTGAACTACAGGTTTTTCCGCCGTTAGAACGTCCAGCGAGTCCGCTGACAAAAGGCGGGGGAAAGCGCCCCACTCCTGCTGGCCAGACTCTACAGTCCAAATGAACCGCAACTGATCCAGAACCAGCGCCGCAGACCCCCAACACCCAGTCGCCCCGCAGGGAGCGCGCCGCGGGGCACGCCGGGCGCTGTAGTCCTGAAGGCCTGGGAAGTCACAGCGGCAGCTTCCTTACCGGTGCGCGCACCCCCCCCCCCCCGCAACGCCCCATAGCCCGCCTGTCATGGCCTCCCGCCCCCCTTGCAGGCCCTGCCGCCGCCTCCAGCTCCACTTACAGGTGACCGCGGAAAGGAACATGGCGACAGCACCCCTGTGGGCTCGGTAACGGGTCCAAATTCCCTCAACAAATAACTGCTTCCGGGGCACAGACCTGTTCCGGAAAAGGATGTCCGGGAGTTCTCCGCAGCCACGCCCCCCTGTATAAACCCGCCTCTTTCCTGTATTGTTTACGTGCCTGGTGTGTCTTTCGTGGTGCTGGAGTGTGGAGTCCCCTCCGCTTTTGGAAAGGGACTTTGTTATCGCTTGGGGTTCGCGCCCCAGACCCTGACTTCCTACTTTTGGGTCAGAGTTTGGTGCTTTCCATACATGTTTCACTAAATAATCGCAGCCGCCTACATTAAAGCCATAGGAACTTGGTATGTTTCTCAACAGCTCCTACATTATTTCCTTAAATTGTTACCTTCTTTTGCCTCCTCTGGCTCAACTCCATCTCCACCTGGTTAGCGTCTACTCTCAGTCCCTCCAGAATTAAGAACTCCACCTGAAAATCCCTATTCCTTAATTATATGTTGGATTTCTAGGAGGGCAGAGCTCTGTGCATCTTGTTAACTGCTGTATCTAAGCACCTGCGTGGCAATAGGGACTGAATAACAGATTGGGAGCGCTCACGTAACTTGCTTAATGACACAAAACTAGTAAATAGCAGAGTCAGAATTTGAACCCAGATTTTGTCTGACTGCGAAGACTCATGCCTTTCCCACTAGACACTGGGACCTAACCACTTTGCCATCTTCCAATCTTCATCTCTGCTAGGAACCTGGGCTCCTTCAACACCAGTTACTTCAGCCAAAACCTCATTTCCCAACTCATAATCAGGGTTTTAGGGGTTTTTTTGTAATCTGTGATTTTATTTATATATTAAATTTTACAAACGTGAAAGATTTATTCTCATGGAACTAATAAAATTATTAAAAAGAGAAAATGTAGCTCTCCAATACAATACAACACAATTTTTTAAATTAGGACTGTCCTTGCCCTTAGTACCTCTAATGGCTTTTTCCCCAAAACTTGATTCCAACAACTGAGCACCCTCTAGGTGCCCAAACCCTTCTTTACCTTGTGCAGTTCAGCTGCTGATAAACAAGAGTTTCAGGTGTTCAAGAGGGTAAGGTTTCTTTCTTCCTTTTTTTTTTTTTTTTATAGTGAAAACTTTGATATTTAGAATCAGCCAGCTGGACTCAGTTTAGATGATCCCAATTTTGTTGGCAACATCCAAAGCATCATAGTCAGGAGCCAGTCGAACATATGCCTTCTTCTCTGCATCAGGCCCGATCAGGGTGTTCACCTTCGCCACGTCAATGTCATAGAGCTTCTTCACAGCCTGTTTAATTTGGTGCTTGTTGGCCTTGACATCTACAGTGAACACCAGTGTGTTGTTGTCTTCTGTTTTCTTCATGGCTGACTCAGTGGTGAGGGGGAAATTGATGTTGGCATAGTGGTCAAGCTTGTTTCTCCTAGGGGCGCTCTTCCAAGGATATTTGGGTTGCCTCCTGAGCTGCGGTGTTTTGGGCCATCACGAGGTGGGTGACGTCCGGATCTTCTTTTTATTGTGGCTGCGGACGCCTCTCAAAACTTCTTTCTTGGCCTTCAAAGCCTTTGCTTTGGCTTCAGCTTCAGGAGGAGCAGAGGCTTCCTCCTTCGCCTTCAACGCCATCTTTGTGAAAAGGAGGTTTCTTATTTATGAAATTCCTTTTGAGGACTTATAAGAAAAGAACACAGGACTGGAAGGCAAGGAACATGAATTCTAGTCTTTGTTCTGTCCCTTGGAAAGTCATTTCAACTTTTCAGATCTCATTTTCAGGCTCCATGTGGGCATTGGACCAGTGATCCTCATTCCTGAGGATACATCAGTCATCTAGGGCCCTTTAAAAGACCTGGATGCCAGAGATGAGGCCCAGAGTCTGTACAGTATTTCTTCCCCCTCCCCAATTTTCTATAAAGAAGCATTTCAAATATATCAAAAAGTAGAAAGGATAGTATAATGAACAAACCATATACCCAAGTCAACAAATGTTAAGATTCTGCTATGTATATTGATGTATATTGAATTTTTTAAAAATATGCATATATATATATGGTTAGGGGGTTTTGGCTAAGCTGTGTAAAAGCAAATTGGAGGCATAACAGCCTTTCATTCCTAAATATGTAAGTATGTATCTCTCGAGAATAAGATCATTATAACTACAATACTGTTTTTATTCCTGAAAAAAGTAATAGTTTCCTAATCTCTAAACCTTAGGCAAATTGTCCTTTATGGCTGATTTCTTCAAAAACATTATCCACTCTGGGAATTCCCTGGCAGACTAGTGGTTAAGACTCCATGCTTCCAATGCAGGGGGCATGGGTTCAATCCCTGGTTTGGGAACTAAGATCCTGTGTGCCATGTGGCTTGGCCAAAAAATTTAAAAAATAAAATTGGAAAAAAAAAACAATGTCCAGTCAAGGTGCATACATTACCTTTAGTTGTCATAAATCTTTAATCTCTTTCAAATCTAAAACAAAAGCCCACACTTTTTTCTCCCCATGATACTAAACTGTTAAAGAGACTGATCTAGTTTCTTGTGGAGTGTCTCATATACCAGCTTTGTATGATTGTTTTCTTCTGGTGTCATGTTATTGTTCTTCTATTCCCTGTATTTCCTGTAAATTGGAAGGTAACTCAAAAGTCTTGAGTAGATTTCACTTAAAACACTTTGACAAGAGGACATGATGCTCTCAGCTTCCAACATATTGGGAGGTCCAGAATATGATGTTGTCCCACTGCTAGTGCTAAGTTGGGTGATTTCTAGATCTCTCCATTGCAAAAGTAAATTTTGTTTCTCTTTGCAGTTTTCTGTAGGGTGACACTTTGGCATATGAGAATATCTTGCTCCCCAAGAACCTTTCCTCATGGCTTTAGCATCCATTGATGATCTTTTTTTTGACTCAGGAATTACATTTGGGGGTATACAATGATAATTTTTCTAACATTTCATTTCTTATTCATTTGCTAGTTTTCTTCTGTAGAGAAGAGCTTTCTATGGACTTCCCTGGAGGTCCTGCTAATTGTTTTCTCTTTAATTACTAAATTCAGAGTAACAAATTAGCATGAGTCACCTCCAATGGTGACAAAGAGGTTTTCCCCTTTCTGTAATTGTCCTTAACTTTTTAGTATCACTATAATGGATTTTTATTGTTTGATAATCAAACATGTCATTATTATTTCTGATGTTTGAATTTTCCAAAAGCAGGTCATTAGGAGTCCCTTCAAGCTGGTCTAATGTTCTTTTTTTTTTTTTAATTTATTTTGGCTGTGCTGAGTCTTCATTGCAGGGTGTGGGCTTCTATAGTTGCAGCGCGCCTGCTCTAGAGGACAGTCTCAGTAGTTGTGGCATGTGAGCTTAGTTGCAGTATGTGGGATCTTAGTTCCCCGGCCAGGGATAGAACTGGGGCCCTGCATTGGGAGCGCAGAGTCTTAACTGCTGGACCATCAGGAAAGTCCCTCCAGTGTTCTTTTGACACACTTCCTTCCTTGTTTTCTGTCACCAGCTGTCTCAGGTTAACCTTGTACTTTCTCTGGCCCAAACCTGGAATCAGCCATTTCTCCAAGGTACTCTGGTTCCCTTTTGTAGAAGCCACAATCTGATACACAACCACTGGACTAGATCTTAGTGGATTTCAAGCTTTATTTTAAACCACAGAATCTTCATTCCAGTGAAATCTGTCTCTGGAGCTCACAGTGTAAAATGAAGCTTCATCTTTTGAGGGATGTCCTCAGAATCAGACTCCACAGGTCACAGAAACTCTGGACTATGGAATGGCCACATTCTTTTCCAGCACTGTCGCTCTGGATTCCAGTTTGAGGTTTCAAACCCCACCCACAGGCCCTGAAGGCTTTTGTCATACTTCCCATTACGTACTTCCTTCCCACACTGTCTGACCATGCAGAGGCCTGGTCTAGCCAGAAGAGAGCCCTGTAGGCACCTTGGTAGCAGCAGGAATAGCCTGGAGCGGAAGACCACTCAAGACCTGTGCTGCCTCAGAGATAGGAAACAGCACTTCAGAAACAATTCAGGACCACAGTAATAGAGTATCTGCCATAGACTGAATGTCAGTGTACCCCCCCACCCTCCCACACACCAAATTCATATGTTGAAACCCAATCCCCAGTGTGATGGTGTTTGCAAGTGGGACCTTTGGGAGGTGATGAGGTCATGAAGGCAGATCCAGTCCTTGGATCTCATCTCTGTCCACATTCATTCCCTTGGTGACCATCTGGTTTAATGTTTTTAAAAATCTACAAGCTGAAAACTTTCAAATTTATGTCTCCAGTCCCAACCTTTCCTCCGAACTTCAAATTAGTGTATTGGACTGCCTACTTGACATCACATCCAAAATCAAATTTCCAAACTTCCACTGTACCCCACAGCCTTCCTCTAAATTAATATGTGGCAATTCCATTTTCCCAGTTGCCCAAATAAAAACGCTGGCAACCAACTTGACACCTCTTTCTCTTACACCCTATAACTAATCCATCAACCAATTCTGTCACTCAAATGTCACCTAATCAGTGAGGCCTTCTCTGGCCACTCTATGTAAAAAAGCAATACACACATGCAGTCCCTATTCTCCATACCCCGCTTTACGTTCTCCTACAGCACTTATCACCGTTTAATATTATTTGTGTACTTGTTGATTTCCCTATTGCCTATCTTTGTTCACCAGAATGTAAACATCCCAAGAGCAGGAATTTTGTCTTATTCACTAACTGCTGTACCCTGGTGCCTAAAATAATGCCTGCTGCCTCTATTAAATATCTGTTGAATGAATGAATGAATGAATCTGAGATGAGAGGCACCATACAAATGTTGAATGGTTGGGAATACCCTGGCAGTCTAGTGGTTAGGACTCCGTGCTTTCACTGCCAAGTGTTCAATCCCTGGTCGGGGAACTAAGATCCCACAAACCACACAGCAGCGCAGCCAAAAACAAAACAACAAACAAAAAAACACACATGTTAAATTATTAATAAATATTTACATTTAAATGGCAAACAATGATAAGTATTTGTGTATTGTTGATTGTTTCAGGCTTCAGGAGAACTTATAAGATTACTTTTAAAAAGAGATAGCATATCCAGTATTTCTGGAAATTCTTGAATGGAGTAGAAAGGAAGCTGTGGCTTTCTAGTCTCATTACTTCAACCTGCATCCACTTGTTATTTACACCTAACATTTTATTGGCAGTTGGTAAGTGTTAATTAAAATGTTTATTAATACAGACGTAATTCATGATCTGTGTGTGTGTGTGTTTGCCTGAATTTACATAATGAGCCCTCTGTGCCTTATTAGAGTAAAGTGAAGAACGATTAGATCATCCCAGCAGCCCAAATGGGAAGGGTATAGTCCTTCTGGGAGGGGTACTTATCCTTTTTGTGCAGCTGGGAGAAGGTACAGCTGTTTAACCTAGATTCTCAACCCAGGGAGGCAGATGGAGGAAAAGAACAACATCCATTGAATATCTACTCTTGCAGGGCTTTAGCCACAGTGTCTGTGTCACATTGGTCAACACGCATTCCCAGCACTTAGCACCGGGATTCACCCCTGAGGATCCGGAGGCTGTTCCCCTCTCCTCTGCTGTGCTGAGAGGTCCCTGGCTGCCCATTGTCCAGCCCGCTGTCCTCCCTATGTCCTTCCTGGCTTACAGTTGGGAAGTACAGCCACTGCTGTTGTCTGCAGGGTCAGTGATCCTGGCTCCCTGACTTGTCCCAGGGGCCTGGGAACATGGGCATTTGAGGGAGGGAAACTGTGCAGGAGAAGGCTGCAAAAAGCTGGTACCTTCACAGCTGCCCCACTCGCTTTGACAAATAAGAGCTGAGCACCACCTCCTGTACTAGGGAACCCTTCCTCCAGCCATTCTCCATTTCTTCAATCCTACCTCCCCTCCCAGGTCCACTTGAGACAGGGAGAGTGGGAGGGACCAAGAGAAGAACGGAAGCAAAGGCATAGAGGTGTCGAAAAAAATGAGCAGTGAGCATCCTTCTGGGGCTAGAGTGTGTGAAGAAGTGAGCACGATGTTAGGAAGGATGCCTGGGGCTAGGTAACCAGGACGGAAGGAACCGGGATGTTACAGTCAGGGGTTAGGTCTTGGTTCTGTGGGCAGCGGGGGAGTTGTGATGTAATCAGATCTCTGTAGTGGCAGCATCTGAAATCATACCATTTTCCTGGTTAATTGGGAGAGAGACAGGGACTCTCCTGTCCCATCAAACAGAACATTCCCAAGTCCCCTTCACTTGAGAAGCAACAATAGGCACTTTCTCTGCTCTACGTGTTAATGCCTGTGTGTTTTGTTAACACAGGTATTTGGTGTTTCTGTAGTAACTGGTAAGTTCTTCCTGCTTGTTATCTTAGACCAGTCACTGCAGCTTTTGTGAGGGGGAGAAAGCGAAGGAGAAAGGTGTCATTGAAGCCTTTGAGAATCTGCTAAAGGCTATGGCTTAGCTTTTCCACCAAATGCACATATGCCCATCCAGAAACAATTTCACCTGGACATCCCAGTGGTTCTCAACCTTGGCTGCACACTGGAATCACCTGGGGAGAGTTGTTAACTACGGATGCCTGCCTCCCACCCCCTGAGTTTTTAATTTAACTGATCTGAGTGCAGTCTGGATTTTTTAATTCCCTAAGAGATTCTAGTGTACACTCAAGATTTTAAATGATTGGACTAGGGATCTGTGGACTCCGAGTTAAGCCCCCTATCGTAGACCATTAGTTCCAGGCGTGCCCATTTAACTTTGATAGTGAGCAGCACCCACCTGTGTAGGCAGGGGAGGCGAGAACATAGCCACACGGAAGGAATGAGGACGTCTTGAAGCCATAAGCAAGGAGAGGAGGTGCTCACACACATTCCAGAAGGCTGCAGAACACTTAGCAAAAGAGGTGCTGAAACAGAAGGCAAAGAGCAGGAAACTTAATTGCCTTCCTGAAGGATGGCTGGAAGGCCAGCAGACAACACCCTTCCCACCCACACAATGCACCTCCCCGAGAAGGGCCGCAAACAGTATCAAAGGGCTGGCAGAATCCGTCTTTGGGGAAAGTCAACCAGTGGAACGTGTGGTTTGGTTGGCGGGTGACATGAGTGGGGAGAGGGTGGCAACCCTGGGGTGCTGAAATAAAGCGGCTGTGAGGGTGTGGAGGCTTGGAGGTAATGGGCTGGAGGAGAGGAAGATTTGGGGCATCATCAAGGAGAGGCAATCCTTGGGGGGCGGGGCGGGGGGGGCAGAGCTGTGCTGCATCACAGCAGCAGGAGACGCAGCTCCGGTGGAAGAACTTGGAGTAAGGCCTGGCCCCACTGTGTGCTAGTCACAGGGCTCTGAGCATGGACTTGGCCTCAGTTTCTTACCTGGGACTTGTGTGACAATAACCTCAGAGGAGCTGATCATCTCAGATGATTACCATCAGATCATCTCTAAGGCTTTTTTTCACTGTGAGGTCCCATAAGCCTAGGAAAGTGCCCTCCGAAAATGCTTTTTGAGGTTTTTAAACCTGGTATCTGTCAGAATCACCTGGGGGGCTCACCACCAAATAATAAAACTCAGTGGGGGATGGGGGCCCACAGGTAGTTTATAATTCTCACCTGGTGCTTCTGATGTTGCGTGTGCTTTAGGAATCACTATTCTAGATCATGGTTTCTCAATTCCTGGGGATCTTGTCAAAGGACAGATTCTCAGCTGGGAGGTCTGAGGTGAGGCCTGAGATTCTCCGTTTCTAACAAACTCACTGATGGTGCTACTAGCTATACATCCTTGCCACTCAAAGCCTAATCCAGGCACCATCCCAGCAGCTGCAGCAGTAACATTTGGGAGCTTTTTAGGAGTTCAGAATCTCAGGCCCTACCCTAGACCCACTGAATCAGAATCTGCAGCCCCAAGTGACTCATATGCACACTGAAGTTTGAGAAACCTTGTTCCAGAAGAAGTGACTTCCTGATCAGGGATCCAAGGTTGAAACTTGGGAATGCAAGGACAAGGCTCGGTTCCTTAAAACAGAGTCAAAGTTAGAGAAAGGTTAGTATTTTCATCTGTTTTATTTACTGCCATATTTGTGGGCCTGGCACATAGTAGGTGCTCAATAAATATCTGTCAAGTGAACGGATGAGGTAAGAGTCTAGTTTCTGGGGCCAGGATATGAGGCTAGAGTGCGGCCAGTAACCATCATGACTAGATGCCAACTTCTAGGGTCAAGGTCTTTCTAGCCCTCTGCTCAGGACAAGACTGGTCCTGATGCTGGCCCAGAGCAGCGCTCATGGCTGTGTGCGGCAGGAGTGTATTAAATTGTCTCATCTGTGAAGATTAAACGGCTATATGGAAATGCAGCCAAGAAATACACTGGTCTTCTCAAGCAGGTCTGCTACAAGAAGCAGGGGCTGAGCTAATCACTGGGGTATGGGTGGCCAAAGGAGCCCCAGTTCCAGAAATAACTCATCTGGTCTGGAGGAGGGATTCCATGAAGCTGCCTCAAACATGTGTATAAGGGGTAGAATTTAATACAGTCAGCATCAATTCTAATACTCCCCTCTTTCCTCTGTCTAACACAGATGTAAGACCTACCCCAGGATCAAAGGCAACCAGTATGGCTCTTGTGGGTGGGGGAAATCTTACATCCTACAAAGGACCAACAATGTTTGTTATTAACTAGCCTTAGAGGAACAGATCAATAATTCATATCTGAAGTGATTTTATTGCTGGTCTTCAGGAGTGGAGTCTAGAAGAGAAAGTGTTTCTCTTTGTTTTTCCTATCTGTGGCATCATCCAGACTTTCTACATAATCCTGACAATAAAAGTTAGGATTTCAGCCAAGACCCATTCTCATCCTGTCCTAGGAACAAATTGGGCTGAAGATTTCTGACAGATTCTTCAAAACACCAGGCCCTTTTTCCTAATGATTATTTTAAATATACTGTGAACATGAGAGAACGCCTTCTAAAGCTGTGTCGTTTTTATCAATTTCATTTGCTTGATTCCTGCAAGTGAACTGAGTAAACAGTAATTGTGCATTCCCAAGGGCTCATCTACCTCTGCCTTGGACTGGGGTCCGTGTTTAAGGTAAAATGGAATGACCACAGTAATGGCCATACCAGTCATGGCAAAGTTTCCATGAATAACTACTTTCAAAGGAATAATAATTTTCCATCATGGCTTCCTCTCCGCTAAACTGATCCTCAACCTAATTTCTAACTGTCCTAGAAAGGCGGGTCCCAATCCTGTGACCGTCTCCGCGACATCTCCCAGAAGGATGACTCCTGCCCAGCATGCAGTCCCCCAAGTTGCCAGGCGCATGTGAGGAGGGAACCTGAACTCAGACATCGTACTCAACGGGCGCCAGAAAAGAGATTTAAACTCCTGTACTCAACTGTCCCACTATAGACTGGTGTGAATGTATCATTGCACCTTTCTTGGCATGGGAAAAGAATGGCTCATTAAGTTTCTCGGTTGCTTTGGAACAGCAGTCAATGGCGAGTTGCCAGAGTCATGCGAGTTCTCAGTCTTTTCGAGACGTCTCTGAATGGGTCTCTGTTTCTTTTTGTTGACCGAGCGAGACAGCGAGCTGTCGTGTTCACAGGGATGAGCTAACTTGAGCTCCTGTGGTTTGGGATCCTGCCTGCCTGTGTTTCACCCTGTTTTGCCTCCAGGGCAGAAGCCTACGTCTCTAGCCGGGAGATCCTGCTTACTTTCCTGGCCTCTGACCAAGGAGGGGACACACCTGCACCCCTGAGGGAGGGAGAGCCTGTGGAGGGTCCATGAGGCCAAGGCTGAGTCACTCAGCTGGGAGACATGTCAGATGGCCTTAGAACATCAGTTTGGCACTTAAGGAGCAAGGGCCCACACCAAAATGTCTGTATGTTAACAATCTAGTCCATTTTTAAACCAAACCAAGGAAAGAGATTAAAGTTTGGTATCACCTATTCCAGCATTGGAGTTTGCACATGTGAAATAACCCCAAGGGAACCTCAGCTTCACCCACAAATCCAAGGATACCCACCTGATAACATTTTATCACAGGCCACTTTCTGCTACTCCTACGCTTCACAGTTCTGTTCCAGGACCATGCAAATTCAGAAAACCTCAGTGCAAGTCATCATCTTGAATTTTTCTACCCAAATCACCTTCCTTTCTCAGAAAATTATTTGAAATGTAACTTGAATAGAACGGAGCCTCCTTGAAAAAAAGAAAAAGGAAGAAATTCTCTGGCAGTCCAGTGGTTAGGACTCCATGCTTTCACTGCCAAGGGCACAGGTTCAATCCCTGGTCAGGGAAATAAGATCCCACAAGCCGCCCACACCAAAAACAAACAGACAAACAAACAAAACTTGAGCCTTCTTCCTCCCTTATGAAGTTCCATCTTCATATGTTCCCCTATTCAAAAGAAACATAAGTTGAACTCCAAATGCCTTAAAAATCACGTACATCTTTGAGATGTTTCTTGAAAAAGTGGCCATTTTTCTCACCCGAAGTCCCATTTAACACCCCTACCCAGCCCATTCTCCCTCCAGAGTGTAGCTTCCCCCTTTTTCTTATGTAGATTAATTCAGCCTCTTTGATGTCTCTCATCCTTCCACCCTAGCCACCATCTAATTCAGCCATAAGAAATGGGCTTAGATCAGGGAGGCAAGCCGCTCAGAATCCTCCCATAGAAATCTAGAAGGGAAGAAAGGCTGTACCTGCCTGCGCCTCGGGGTCTTGGTCCCAGAAGTAAGAAGAGGAGAAGGAAAAGGATGCCCATAGCACTGTTAGTACCTGAGAGACCTTCTCCATCCTCAAGACGGCAGTCTCCTGAACAGGGCTGGGTCCCAGTGTGCTGCCCTGATGCTCACCAGCAGGCAGAACACAGGGCGTGAGACCCTCAGGACCCTCCACGGGGTCCTGGGACGACTCTACCTAAACAGGGGCAGTCATCAGAATCTGCATGTCTGTCTCTCTGTGAAGCAAGAGCTTTTGAAAGATTCAGATAGTTTTGATGTAACATGGTGTGTGGCCAAAAGGGAAAATCAGGATCCACATCAAGCTTGCTTTTCATTTCAGTAAACCATTCCAAATGAAGGAGGCAATGTCTTTCAAAAGATGTCTCCTATGGTTGGAATAATTGGGTCCAGTTTAATCTGGCGCACCGTGAAGTTAAAGAGCTACAGGACTGTTTCTAGTGTGTTTTGCAGTTTCCAAAGTTACTAATTAGCTCCACGACATTAAGGTTAATGAGATAAAACATCTATAAATCAAGTTGACGGCCGATTCAAGAAGAAAGCCCCCAACTCCTGCACCACCATGAAAACACTACAATTTCACTCTTTCAGGCTGTCCATTTGATTAAATTTGATTATGTGTAGATATATACAAATGTATAATTATAAAACTCATACTTAAAATATAGCTACCTTGCCCAAATAGCTACCTTGCCCAAAGCTCCTTTCTGAATATATTCAGTACCAATAAGACAATAAGTCAGGGGACTTCCCTGGTGGTGCAGTGGTTAAGACTCCGTGCTCCCTAGCTCCCACATGCATGCCTCAACTAAGAGTTCACATGCCACAACTAAGGAGCTGGCGAGCCCAACTAAGGAGGCTGTGAGCCACAACTAAGGAGCCTGCCTCCTGCAACTGACTCAGTGCAACCAAATGAATATTTTTTTAAAAAGACAAGTCAGTTGTTAACTATTAACAGAATGAACTGATTTGATGAAAGGTCTAGGAGTGACCCACCCCAAAGAGCAAAAGTCTATATGTTATATTCAAAAAATATGTTCTTTAAAATTTGGACATAAACTCCAGAAAATAAAATTATGGATTTTATTGACTGAAGCTATAGAGGAATTTGGGGGTTTAGAGAACATTCTGATGAATCCCTTGGTAACCTGAAGTTTTCTATCCCACTTAAACTCTCTATTTGTACATATGGGTTTTTCAGATGGTTATGAGCCTATGCGCCAGAATCAGGAGAACCAGGTTAACACCTTGGCTCTACCACTTACTAGCCCTGTGACCTTGGGCAAGTTACTTAAACTTCTGAGTTGCAGTTTCTGCATCTGTAAAATGGGATTATAATAGACTATCTCATAGGGTTTTCGTGAGAATGAAATGTGAAAATTCATGTAAATCACTTAGCACAGGACCTGGCACACAGTAAGTGCAAAGTGAATTATGATGATGATGAGTGACGTAGGGCCTAACGGTGCTTCGACTTTCCTTTTTGAGCCTTTTGGAATGTAGAGCCTTGAAGTATGGGTTTAGTAAGACAAAGCTCTTTGCAATTTATGATGGAGGTATAGCTGCTCATTATCAAGCTAGTTTGAGTGCAATATTTAGCAATTTTCCTTTGTCAAAGACTTAACACACTTTCTCTTTTTTCCCTCACACAGACTCTTTTTATTTATTTATTTTTAACTTAAAAGATTAAAAGAGTTATTGTGTTCAGGCATCCGGATCCCTGGGAGATGGAACATAGCTCAGAGTCTCATTTATGTTTGATATAGATGGGGCCTTGAATAGAAATGGCATTCTCGTGTGTGTGTGGGGGGGGGGGGGGCGGGGTGTGTGTGTGTGTGTGTGTGGTGTATATACTCATGCATGTCCGCATTTCTAGCAGGCAAGGATATCCTCTTCAGCTACAGGTTAAAAAGCACCACGAGTAAATGGACAAAGTATCAATTACAGACTCTAATGACCAGAGGGTGAACCTGTTTCAGTCATAAGGAGAGAAGAGGAAGCTGAAGCTCTGCAAAGAGCAGGGCCTTGCAGCTGAGGCCCAGGTTGGCCCAACCCAGCTGACTTTTGCTTTGTCTTCGAAGAATACAGGCTTGTGCCTGCCTATTGCATCAGCTGCTCCCCAGCTGCCCTTCCCTGCCCCACCCTGGGAAGTGATAAGGAGAACTACGTAACAGCCTGTGAGGCAATCACTTAGGCAGGGGGAAAGTCTGGGGGAGACCTTCTCACTCCTTCCAGCCAGGCCCCACCCAACAGACACTCCTCTAATCCAAGACCATGGAGGGAAATCACTCATTGGGCCTAGAGTTCCCCCTGCTGTCCTGACACTTCACACACCCCTTTCTACCTCCACCTGGGCATTGTGGGGTGATGGACAGGACCCCCGAGTCATCTGTTTTGGCTAAAGTAGGCTCCAGAATCTCAGAATGTTAGGACTGGGAGACCTCAGAGGGCATCTGAAACAGCATTCCCATTTTACAGATGATAAAATGGAGGCCCAGAGAAGCAAAATGACTTGCCAAAGAGCCCACAGCTAGATTGCATCAACTTGTTCAGACTATAGCTCACATCTCCTCTCTGCTGCATAACCTCAGGAACAAAGGAACAAAATGTTTGGACTTGGCCAATCTTTGAATGGAAGACAATACCGGAAATGAGTGCTCTGCAGTCTGTGAAGTCATATAAGCTGTAGCGTAGGATGCGTAGGAGATTCTAAGGAGTGAGGTTGAAATCCATCCTGAACATGTGCAGAAGAATTCCTTAATCCAAGTCTTGCAGGAGACCAGGCCAATTTCAGGCTGAGCTGGGACAGGAATAGACTGGGGAGGAGGAGAGGGTCCCATTCTGGAGGAGTCCCAGAAAGCTTCACCAATGCCAGGCTCTTCCCCAGGCCTTCAAGCCCCCTGGATCCTGGGAAGTCCCAGGGCCATTGAGGCAGGTTCCAGGTTGAACTCAACTATCAGGCCCACTGTGGGGGCTCAGGATGGACAAAGAGAGCACCCATCAGCTGAAGATGCTAAGATGGGACTCCAGGGCACTGGGTTGAGATCAGTAACTACTGACAATGTATATTAATTTAAAGGGTACATTAGATGGACTTCCCTGGCAGTCCTGTGGTTAAGACTCTGCTCTTCCATTGCAGAGGCCACTGGTTCAATCCCTGGTCAGGAAACTAAGATCCTGCATGCTGCACAGCTTGGCTGGGAAAAAAAAAAAAAAAGGAGGGGGTATAGTAGAATCTATGGCTACATGCAAATCTACATACACAATTTGATGAGTTTAGAATACACACATATTCCTTTTTTTTTTTTTAACACACATATTCCTTACTCACCTGTAGTTCCACCGATGCTCAGTCCAAGAGGTGTCCAGCCTCCCTGGGTCACCTGCAGCTGAGAAGAGCAGCCTCACTGAGCATCAGTGATGAAGAATCAACATCAGCTACTGCTTTTCCTGGAACCCTGTTTAAGAACCACCTTCTCTAGCTTTCAACCCATGGGCTGCCAGCAACACATCATGCCCTGCAGTTTTTAGATTTTTCCTGGACTCTGGAAACCTCATGCTAAAAGTCTCTCCCTGATCATGATGCTGATTTGACAGACACTCTGGCTGTTTACCTGGCATGTGTGGTTTTGCTGAAGGCTGTATCTCCTTTGACTGACTTCTAGAACTGCCCACGTTCTCACAGCCCCTCAGGACTTGAGAGCTCAGCCACATTCTCCTGCTGACACCCAGTTCCTGAGTGATTAAAATTCTTCAACCTGCCTTTCTGATTCAGGGCTCTACTTTTACGATGCAATTACTTGTCTTGAATCTTCAGCATCATCTCAAAGGGGCAGAGGCATCTTCCTTCTTTCCAGCCTGCTGTATACAGGTTATCCAGCTGCCAGTTAAATGCTGGGCCCCACCAGGTACCCCGTGGCCACAGCCCCACGCACTACTAGGTGCACTCCTGGGAGAGCCCTCAGGTCCACATAGAAACAGCAGGATAGGGCTTCATTGTGTCCATGGGGCTATAGCCACCAAGCCCCTGGCGCAACTAGGAAATTACCCTGACACATCACCCTTCCCTCTTCCTCAGAAGGATGGTGAGTAAGCAAGAGCCATGAATTGGGCAACCCCATGGCAAGGAGCAGGGAACACACATGAGCTCACAGGAGGCAAAGGGAGATGGTCCTGGCAAGAGGGCCTGGCATAGTCATAGTGGGGAAACAGGTGACAGGAGAGGAATCAGGGAGAAGGCCCGGGTGAGGAGCCTCAGGCAACGGAAGGGGGTCCAATCCAACACCATTAAATGATTTTCTATTTTTTTGCCTAATAAAATTTCACGAGTCAGTTCAAATGTTTGCTCCCACTTTCTGCCCCTAAGGAAGAAGACGGTAGAGGATAGCTGGTCCAAGGATTTGGAATTTGGAAATGATCAATTTCCAAGTATGGGAAAGATTCATGAAAAATGAGCACTCATACTCCATCTTCATTCCATTCCTGGCATGGACAACATATCCCAAAGGAGAGCTGAATAACAAAGCATAAAGGGAAATTAGAGATGAGATCACTCAGTCAACATCCTCATTTTACAGATGAGAAAAATGAGGCCCAGAGAGGTGCTCAAGATCACCGTCAAAAATTGCAGAACCAGTGGGACTAGAACTCTAGCTCCAAACTCCCGGTCCACGCGTTTTCTTCCCTTCTAACCAGGACTAGGTTTCCATCCCAGCTGCCATGACTGTTCCGGGGTAAAGGTTTGCCTTGGAGCGCCCTCCTCTGGCTCTGGGCAGCCACTGGAGTAGCCACAATGATGTAGGCCTGGGTTCTTGGACTTGGGTGTGCAACAGAATCACCTGCAGGTGGTTGGTTAAAACATGCATTGCTGGGCCCACCCTAGAAGTTTCTGATTCAGTAGGTCTGGGGTGGGGCCCAATAATTTGCATGTCTAACAAGTTCCCAGGTGATGCTGATCTGCTGATTCAAAGACCCATTACTGAGAATCTCTGACGTAGGCAGAGATCTGTGGCTCTTGCAGCAAGAATAGCTAGGTTCAAGTTCCAGCTTTGCCACACATGTACCGTAACACTGAATGTGATGTTGCCTAATCTCTTGGCATCTCAGTCTCTTCATCTTATGATGGTAACTGTAATAACCACCCATCAGGTAAATGTGTAAAATAAATAAATCAGATATAAAAGTACCTGAGGAGTGCCGTACTGATGCTGCATGAACACGCAGACTCACAGATATATGACCCTTGTCTGGAAAGAGAGCGCTGTAGGCCAGGAAATGTCCATGGTAACAGAAGCATTCTCTTAATGCTACTCAGAAATACCACAAATACAGCAGAAATGGTGTTCATTCTTACACAAATACTGCCTGAGGAATTGTTAGCCTAGCACCTGTTTACAAAAGTAAATGACACAGTCCCTGCCCTAGAGGAGCAACTAGGAGGAAAATAAACATGCAAATCCTACTAATTACCCTACTGGGTGATGAGCCAGAGAAGGAACCCTGTGCCTGGGAGCACAGAGCAACCAACCCTGTCCAAGGAGTCAAGTAAGGCTTTGAAGGGGCAGCTGACTTTTGAATAGGGTCTTGAAGGATGAATAGGAGTTCTTTAAGAAGATAAATGGCAGTGGGCACTCCAGACAGAAGAAACAGAACGTGCATAATAACATGTCCAGGGAAATAGTGTAGTTCTACGTAGCCAGAGCTCAGTGGGTCTGGGAAGAATAGCAGAAGAGGGGGTTGGCAAGGAAAGCCGAGGCAAGATTCTGCAGAATCCTGGATGCCAGGCTGAGAAGTTTGGACCTGATCGTGAGTCTGATGAGAAGCCATTAGAAGACACCCACCTCCTCCCTGGAGGAGTCCTTGGAAAAAATCCTTAATGAATCCCCAAGCTGAAGATTTATGAGCCAAGGGCCTTCACTACTCTAAGCTCCCCCAGTGCCTGTTTGCCTCATCTGCCAGGAAGCCGAGCCCAGAAACACCTCCTGAACTGGGCAGGGCCCCTTGGGAACCTGGAAGGCATGAGGAGCAAAGGAGCAGACTTCTACCTCTTACCTTCATCAGACAGGCTGCACTTTCCTGGAGGTTTCCTCATTCTCTCTCCCCGTGGGTGTAGAGTCAGCAAGAGAACAAAAGGGTGTTATCGCAAGCTAAGACGTTTTGGGAGGGGAGGAGGGAGGTGTAGGCGCTCTTGGAGATGGAAGAATGGGCGCTGATGCAATCAGGGAAAAGGTCTGTGGAGCCCCTTGGGGAGGGGGCCCCTTGCCACACTGACCTGGCTGAGGTATGGAGAGTTCGGGAGCTGGAAGGGGCCTGAGAGGCTGTCTAGGTGCCTCCTTTGAAAATGGAATAACAAACACTCAGCGGTCAAACTGCCTATCTGTCCCTTTCTCCCTATATCTGACTCCAAGATGTAAAGTCCCAGCCCCCGGGAAACTGGTGCTTTCTGTGTCCACTGACCTCCCTCCTTCCTGCCGAGTCTCTACCATAGCACACACCCCACCTCCCCACCCCCAGCCCAAGCCCCTGACCCTCTGTCAGACTCAGGCTTTTGTTTCCAAATAGGTAGATACTGAAATGTGTAGAAAGTGGTCTCAACTATTTTTGCAAACTGCAATGGTGAGAAAAGCGGACGAACTGCTATTCTAAACTGCGTGGGTTTGAGTTTTTAATCCCAGTTCCTCTATCTCCTGTCGAGGTGGAAGCAAATTGCTCTTGTGGGAATAATCCCTTTTGTTTTCAGGAAAATATTTTAATAGGCCTTTGGGTTAAGCAGGGATAAAACTTAAACCTATTCTGGAAAAGAGACAATGCAATTCAGAACAACATGAAACCACAGGCTCCGTGTCATAATTCTAAAAGGTACTTCTCTTTTGGAATGAGTGGCATCTCTGCAGGGTTTATGGGGAGTTTTATTGATGCTGCAGCCTGGCCTTAGCTGTGCTTTGCGGAGCTGATGATGGGGCCTGTGTCCACAGTGGGAGAGAGCGGGATGGAGTGGGTGGCTGGCAGGGAGGGCAGCCCAGTCTGTAGAATTCCCAGGAGTTCTCACAAACACTGGAGGAGGGAATCCCAGGAAGACTGAGGCTGTCACTGGCGCTGTTTCTCTTTCATTGGGTTTTGTTGTTGTTGTTTTTCAAATTCTTTTCCCAATTAGGTTGTTACAGAATATTGAGCAGAGTTCCCTGTGCTATACAGTAGGTCCTCGCTGGTTATCCATTTTAAATATGAGTGTGTACATGTCAATCCCAAACTCCCTAACTACCCCTCTCCCGCACCCTACCCCCCTGGTAACCATAGTTAGTTCTCGAAGTCTGTGAGTCTGTTTCTGTTTTGTAAATAAGTTCATTTGTTTCTTTTTTTTTTTTAGATTCCACATATAAGCGATATCATATGATATTTCTCTTTCTCTGTCTGACTTACTTCACTCAGTATGACAATCTCTGGTCTCATCCATGTTGCTGTGAATGGCATTATTTCATTCTTTTTAATGGCTAATTGGGATCTATTCCTCTCTCTGGCGGGGCTATGGAAGAAAACTACCGAGCTCCTTCTAAAATGACTACAAAATCAAGTGAAACTGGCACTTCCAGCCCTGGTCCCCCTGCCACAGCCAGCCTGGAGCAGGAGCACCTCTGTGAGAGCAGAGCCTCACCCACCTTCCTGCTCTGTTCTTTGATGAGGCCTAGCGTCTAATGGGATGTGGACAGAACTGACAGAACCTCTCAGTTTCTAAATATTTTATTGTATTTTGAAAAATATCTTTTTCGTAAACACTTTACTTTTTTTTTTTTAATTTATTTTTATTTATTTATTGGCTGCGTTGGGTCTTCATTGCTGCACATGGGCTTTCTCTAGTTGCTGCGAGTGGGGGCTACTCTTCATTGTGGTGCGCAGCCTCCTCATTGTAGTGGCTTCTCTTGTTGTGGAGCACGGGCCCTAGGTGCGTGGGCTTCAGTAGTTGTGGCACATGGGCTCAGTAGTTGTGGCACACGGGCTCTAGAGCACAGGCTCAATAGTTGTGGCTCACGGGCTTCGTTGCTCCGTGGCATGTGGAATCTTCCCAGGGCAGGGCTTGAACCCGTGTCCCCGGCATTGGCAGGCGGATTCTTTACCACTGCGCCACCTAGGAAGTCCAACACTTTACTTTGAAAGGTAAAAAACTTTATTTTGAAAAAGTTGTTCTAGGAAACTAGATCATCCTGGGATTAAGGATGCATGTCCTACCAGGCATAGGGAACTAGGTTTGAGTCAGTAACCAAGGGAAAGAGTAAATGGACATTGAGGGTAAAGGGCTTTTCTCTTATATTAGTATAAAAATTACACTAATCTATTATTTAGATAACCATATATTACAAACATATTACTATGCACTTATATTTTATAGCATAAGTATATTATAAAATAATTAAAAACAATAATTTATAACAGAAAAAATCTGTTATTACAAATGTAACATACTACTTTATAGAAAATATAAATAATATATACATTTGTAAAAACCATAAATACAACGAACTATCCTATCACCAAAAATTAACTGATAACATTTTGGGATACTGTGTTCAGATCTTCTTCTATGCATACAAACAAATAAATAATCAAACAAGTAACCAGATATATTGGCCATCCATTCACACCTGCTGTATAATCCCAGTGAAAAGAGAATATGCTTCTTTTCCAACAGTCCTAGCAATAGTCCCAGGGCCAACTCTCACTGGCCCAGTTTGGATCATGTACCTATCCCTAAGTCTAGAACCCACAAAAGCCAATTTAACCTGTAAGATAGTTAAATGAACTAAATATATACTTTTTTGTCATTATCCTTAATGAAACAAATGAGACCATGCATGTGCAAGTTTTTTGCAAATGTAATTATTAAAATCATTAATTATATATATTATTAATATCATCATCACCCTTTCCCCATCATCCTTCTTGCTTTATCTGTTTTTCTGTTTTTTCCTCTTCCCACCATGTCTCCATCATGTCTGGGTTAACCCAGCTGTGGTGGACTGGTGAGAAGACCAAGTGCTATTTATAGCAGTGTTTCCTCAGGCAGTGTGGTGCATGGTGATATGGGAACACACCATTTAAGGGATACTTCTATCTCTCATTGCAGCCAAAGTGGCTTCTGAGAACTTTGTCTACAGTGAGGAAGAATGTACAGAATGCACTCCTCTCTCCCGGCAGAGACAAGCCCTCCCTTTCACACTGCCTGGTCAACCATTTAGGCATAGATTTGGTAAAATAAGAATTTGCTACTCAGGGAGTGTCCGGGATGATGCCTTCCTGTCGGTAGACCTATAGAAGGATATTTCAGCTGGAGAGAGACCAGAAAAAAACAATCAACCCAAAGCCTGGAGAAGACACCAATGTGAAAACTGGCATTTTAGTTTGCCAATCTGAAGGTTGGCAACAGATCAGGGATTGTAAGGACAGAGTGACATAAAGCCCTTTATGGAATCTTGGACATGTGAAATAAGTAGTCTGGGAATAATTAAATTCCTGCTTTAAAAAGTGGGTGGTTGACAACATATGTACACTGGAATTGAATAATTAAGTGAATGAATGGCAGATGGTGGGAGCCAGGTTTCTTGTTGTTGAAGTGGGTGTTTACAGACAAACAAGAGAAGGCTAGAACAAGCCATGTGGTAATGAATTAGAGTTGAAGACATAAGTGGCAAATCATGTTTAACTTAATATAGATACAGATGGTTACATACGTAAGTATTTATAGATATACATACATAATGGGTTAGTATACACACATCTATTTCCTCACTATGTCAGCTGAGAGGATCTAGAAGCAATGACATCCCAGTAGCAACGAGCACACCTAGCATCCAGATCTTGGTTTCTAATACTTTTCTCCAATAAAAGGACTAGGTCACCTTGGAGAAACGGTTGATTCTGGAACTGGGGCAGGAAATATACAGGATGATCCAGGAGCATGTTATAATGCCAGAAAGTTAGAAAGTGCTCAAATCTCCACAGTGATGGGGGTGGAGGACGGGGCAGGTAGAGAACACAAAGGAACACAGGAGCCAATTGAAAGAGCTCCTAATGGCTAAAGCTGTAACAATTTGAATAAGAAAATAAAGTATTACTGTATTATAACCCAAAGTATAAAATGAGTATTCATGACTACATATTAATATGAATAAATAATTGAATAACTAGACAAATGAAGGAGAATAGATAAACCTCCCATACAGAAGAATTCCAAATAACTTGTGTAGATACTCTGCCTTCAAGGAGGCGGGGCATAACTCCTCAGTCCTTAAGTTGTAGATTGCCCATAGTGACTTCCTTCCAAAGAGAACAGTAGAAAAGGGGGGAAAAATTTTATAGTGAAGAAACCTGCCAGATACTACCTTAGCCAGGTCATCAGGTCAGCATCAACAGTAACAAGTCATGTTGATACATGTACTCTTTTTTTTTAATTAATTACTTTATTTTATTGGCTGTGTTGGGTCTTTTTTTGCTGTGCACGGGCTTTCTTTAGTTGCAGTGAGTGGGGCTACTCTTCGTTGTGGTGCACGGGCTCCTCATTGCCGTGGCTTCTCTTGTTGCAGAGCACAGGCTCTAGGCACGTGGGCTTCAGTAGTTGTAGCACATGGGCTCAATAGTTGTGGCTCACAAGCTCTAAAGTGCAGGCTCAATAGTTGTGGCGCACGGGCTTAGTTGCTCAGCAGCATGTGGGATCTTCCTGGAGCAGGGATTGAACCCGTGTCCCCTGCATCGGCAGGCAGATTCTTAACCACTGTGCCACCTAGGAAGCCCGATATATGTACTCTTGATATGATGTGATGAGGCTACTGCTTCACCTCTGTGTTCTTCCTCCCCGCAATATCTATACCCAAGTCAGAGCATGAGAAAACCATTAGAGAAATCCCAATTGAAGGACATTCTACAAAATATCTGACCCGTACTCCCCCAAACTGTTAAAGTCATCAAAAACAAAATTCTGAGAAACTGTTGCAGTCAAGAGGAGCCTAAAGAGGCAATGAAAACTAGGTAATGTAGTATCCTGGATGTGATCCTACAACAGGAAAAGGAAACTGGAGAAAAACTAAGGAAAACTGAATAAAGATAGGACTTAGCTAATAATGGTGTACCAATATTGGTTCATTAACCAAGACGAATATACCATACTACTGTAAGGTATTAATAATAGAAGGAATTGGATGTGGGGTATATGAGAACTCTGTACCATCAATGGAATTTCTCTGTAAATCTAAAACTATTCTAAAATAAAAGGTTAATTTTTTTAAAGTACTATACACCACAATGTTAATGTTGATTATTTTTGGATGGTAGGATCATAACAGTATACTTTAAAAGTACTTTCAAATTTTCTATAAAGTATGTACTATTTATATAATCTGGAAACATTTTTTTTAAGTAGGTGTAAACTTCCAGTTAGAGATAACAACCTGATCATGTATCTTTATCTCCTCTTCCTTCACAGATCCCACAAAATTCTTTTTACAGTACAGACCCATGAGAATACTGAGGATGGAATTGAGGACATCAGTGGACAAGATTGAGTTGAGAAATTTTTGGACGATTGAAAGTGGCTGGAAGAATGGTAACAATTAGTAGAGTAGAGGAAACTAAGGACCTGGAGAGGGAACTGATGATGAGGACTGAGCAGGTTCTCCCCATAGAGCCTAGAGAGGCAGGGGACTTGGAGGCAGCAGGTTCTGCAAGAAGTGAGTTTGAAGCGTGGGATTAAACTCTATGGCACTGGCTGAAAGAGATATACAGAGAAATTACAGCTCTAGATCCATTACAACTCTAGATCCCCTCCCAATCTCACACAGTCAGGCAACCACGCCCCTACCAGAGAGCGGAGGTTTCTTCTCTAGAGAAATTTATTAGAGCATCCCCAAATACAGGGATTCCAGCAAGAATAGAGGCCAAATGCCTGATTAAGTGTAAGTCCACATGATAATACTAGGGCCTTCTGCCAGACTCCTTCCCTTACCCCACTCCCAAAACGGAACTTTCAGGCATATGTCCCCTGGATAAAAGACTCACTGGAAAAAAATTTACTAGCCCCTTAGAGAAGTCCTCAACCATTGGCTTTTCATGGTTTCCCAATGAAATGGCCTGAGAGTGAGGCCCGCCAGTCAAATCCCTGTCCACACACATAGCTGACAATCATGTTGATGCTCACTATTACATAGGACTGGATAGCCCAGAATCACCAGGAATCTGCAGAAAGTATCCCACATGAAAGAGAGACCAGAGCAAGTGAACATTAAAAAACAAACAAACAAAAAAAAAACCCTCAGAGGAAACAGAGATAATGTAAGAAGGAAACTATTTTTAAACCGTAATTCAAAAAGATACATGTACCACTGTATTTCCTTGGTGGCAAAGTGGTTAAGAGTTCACCTCCCAGGGACTTCCTTGGTGGTGCAGTGGTTAAGAATCCGCCTGCCAATGCAGGGAACACAGGTTCGATCCCTCGTCCGGGAAGATCCCACATGCCGTGGAGCAACTAAGCCCATACACCGCAACGACTGAGCCTGTGCTCTAGAGCCTGCGAGCCACAGCTGCTGAGCTGAAGCCCACATGCCTAGAGACCATGCTCCCCAACGAGAAGCCACCGCACTGAGAAGCCTGCGCACCACAATGAAGAGTAGTCCCAGCTCATTGCAACTAGAGAAAGCACGCGTGCAGCAACAAAGACCCAAAGCAGCCAAAAATAAATAAATAAATAGTTAAAAAAAAAAAAAGATACATGTACCACTGAACTTCCCTGGTGGCACAGTGGTTAAGAATTCACCTGCCAGGGACTTCCCTGGTGGTGCAGGGAAGAATCCGCCTGCCTATGCAGGGGACACAGGTTCGATCCCTGGTGGGGGAAGATTCCACATGCCTAACTAAGCCCGTGTGCTGCAACGACTGAGCCTGTGCTCTAGAGCCCTCGAGCCACAACTACTGAAGCCCTTGTGGCACAACTACTGGAGCCCACACGCCTAGAACCTGTGCTCCACAACAAGAGAAGCCACAGCAATGAGAAGCCCATGCACTGCAATGAATAGTAGCCCCCGCTCACCACAACTACAGAAAGCCCATGCATAGCAATGAAGACCCAAGGCAGCCCAAAAAATAATTAATTAATTTTAAAAGACACATGTACCACAATGTTCATTGCAGCACTATTTACAATAGCCAGGACATGGAAGCAACCTAAATGTCCATCAATACATGAATGGATAAGGAAGGAAGATGTGGCACATATATACAATGGAATATTACTCAGCCATAAAAAGGAACGAAACTGAGTTATTTGTAGTGAGGTGGACAGACCTAGAGACTGTCATACAGAGTGAAGTAAGTGAGAAAGAGAAAAACAAATACCGTATGCTAACGTATATATATATGGAATCTAGAAAAATGGTACTGATGAACCTAGTGGCAGAGCAGGAATAAAGACGCAGATGTAGAGAATGGACTAGAGAAGATGGAGGGCACGGGGAGGCTGGGATGTAGTGAGAGAGTAGCACTGACATATATACACTACCAAATGTAAAATAGATAGCTAGTGGGAAGCTGCTGCACACACAGGGAGATAAGCTCGGTCCTTCATGATTACCTAGAGGGGTGGGATAGGGAGGTTGGGAGGGAGGCTCAAGAGGGAGGAGATATGGAGATATATGTATACATATAGCTGACTTACTTTGTTGTACAGCAGAAACTAACACAACACTGTAAATCAATTATACTCCAATAAAGATGTATTAAAAAAAAGAAAAAAACATTTAAAAAATTTTTAAATTTTGTGTATACATTTAATTAAAAGCTTCAGAGAGCTAAAAGAAGATGCACATCCATGTAAAAGAACAAGATGGTGTAAAAAAGGAATAATCAGAGAATGATCGAGAAATTAGAAATTTAAAATGTGATAGCTAAAATAAAAGATTCAAAAAAAGGAATAGGAAAATAAACTTGAAGATATCTACCAGAAAGTAGAATAGAAAGACAGATGAAAATTAAGAGAGAAAAGTGTTAGAGGATTATTCAAGTTCTGACATCTGTATGCAGTTTCAGAAAACAGAGAAAGCAAAGGATAGAAAACTATTTTTAATAATAACAATGTAAGAAAAATTCCCAGAAGTGAAGAACATAAATATCCAAATTGAAACTACCCACTAAATGTCTAGTAGAATGGAGGGAAAATACCAAGGCAATAATTCTGAATTTCAGAATGCCCAGATAAAAGAAATAACATCATAGCTTCTAGAGAGAAAAAGCATGTCGTATGTGAAGGAGTAAGAGGCTGTGGCATCAGACACCTCAACAGCAGCACCGGATACTGGAGGACAGTAGCGTTGGGAACCCCAAGTTCTGAGTGAAAATTATTTTAATCCTAGAATTCGGTACTTATCCAAATAAAGGCTAAGTGTAAGTGTGGAATACAGATATTTTCAGATATGTAAGGACTCAAAAATTTTACCTCCCACATACCTTTTCTTAGGAAGACAGTGAAGGGTGTGACTCAGTGAAATGAAAGACTAAGCCAAGAAAGAGGAACAAAGAAATTCCAGAAAAAAGAGAAGCAATTCAAAGGAGAAGACTGGTAAAAGGAAGACCTAAAATGACATCTGAACTCCAGGTTTGGAGAGCAACCCACTCAAAATGAAGCAAGAAGACAGAAGGTATAGCATGCTGGGGGTGGGGAGGGGTGCAGTTTGTAGAGAGAGGATGGTAACAGATTATTTGATACATTTGGATATTTGGAAAAAAATTGTTAGATATTTAACAGATATATAGAGAACATTTTGAATATTAGCAAGTTATTAAAAAGAAACTAGGGCTTCCTAGGTGGCGCAGTGGTTAAGAATCCATCTGCCAATGCAGGAGACACAGGTTCAATCCCTGCTCCAGGAAGATCCCACATGCCACGGAGCAACTAAGCCTGTGCACCACAACTATTAAGTCTGTGCTTTAGAGCCCGTGCGCCACAACTATGGAGCCCATGTGCTGCAACTACTGAAGCCCACGTGCCTAGAGCCCATGCTCTGCAACAAGAGAAGCCATGGCAATGAGGAGCCCGTGCACCACAAAGAACAGTAGCCCCCATTCACTGCAACTAGAAAGAAAGCCCGCACACAGCAAAAAAGACCCAACACAGCCAATTTAATTAACTACTTAATTAAAAAAAAAGACCTTTCCTTTCAAAAAGAAAAAAAAAGAAACTAAGCAGGACTTCCCTGGTGGCGCAGAGGTTAAGAATCTGCCTGCCAATGCAGGGGACATACGTTCGATCCCTGGTCCAGGAAGATCCCACATGCCACAGAGCAACTAAGCCTGTGCACCACAACTACTGAGCCCATGTGCTCCAACTACTGAAGGCCACACACCTAGAGCTCATGCTCTGCAACAAGAGAAGCCACCACAATGAGAAGCCCATGCACCACAACAAAGAGTAGCCCCCACTTGCCACAACTAGAGAAAGCCTGCGCACAACAATGAAGACCCAAAGCAAACAAAAATAAATACATAAATAAATTTATACATATATACATAAATTTTTTTTTTTTAAACTAAGCCAAAGAAAAACTATGGCAACTGTTAACTGCAAGAAGATCACAAAGTCAGAGGGAATAAAACTATGCAATATCATTGTTCAGCAGTAAACAATATTTACAGTCATAATAAAATAAGCATTGACTATTGATTTAATTTTTTAAATCATGCTACACTTATATGGGAACATGAGAAAAGGAGAAATGTGAGAAAAGGAGAAATGTAAGAAAACTAAAACCTCAGTTACGTGGAGGAAATCAACAGATAGTATCTGTCAAGCTCATGCATTACAAGGCAAAGCAAAGTCAAGGCCTAACTGATGTAACCAGTAAAGATACAATTAGCCACCTTTAGACTTAGACAGATTTTTACTCACATAGATAGCAAAAGGAAGAAGCCAAACATGCCAGCTCCCTGCAATCCTGGTCCCATACACTAAAAACAAACAAGTACACTGAAACAGAAGGGGCTAGATGACCGAAACATGAGTTGTGGGATACATGTTACTGCAGAGCCAATTCTAGACTGTGGCTGAGCAGTTTTATATTCTGCAGCTCTATTCTGAGGTACAGGGTTTTAGTGATTTGGAAAACAGTAGTAAGGAATTCTCCTAAATTGTAACCAGAAAGATCAAAGAGATAAAAAGATGGGATAAGAAAGAAGTGGCTTTCTCAGGGTATGTGCTCAGTAGTGGGATTGCTGGGTTATATGGTAGTCCTATTTTTAGTTTTTTAAGGAAACTCCAAACTGTTTTCCATAGTGGCTGTAATAAATACAGCTGATTCACTTTGTTGTACAGCAGAAACTGGCACAACAGTGAAAAGCAGTTATACTCCAATAAAGAAAGAAAGAGAGAAAGAAAGAAAAAGGAAGAAGAAAGAAAGAAGAAAGGAAGGAAGGAAGGAAGGAAGGAAGGAAGGAAGGAAGGAAGGAAGGAAGGAAAGAAAGAAAGAAAGAAAGAAAGAAAGAAAGAAAGAAAGAAAGAAAGAAAGAAAGAAAAAGAAAAGGAAAGAGAGAAAGAGGCAAGAGGCCTATAATAAGAATTCTGGGAGAAAGTGAAAACAGTGACAAAAAGTAATTTTTTTCAAAGAATATGTGAGAAATTTCCAGAAATGAGATAATATTGAAAACATTATAGTGAACCTAGAGAACATTAAGAATAAATGTTAAAGTTTTAAAGCCAAGAGAGGGAAAGAACTGATTACCTAAAGCCCAGAAAACCCTATATCTCATCAAAACCCAAAGGCAATGAGAACTTGTCTCACGACAGCCTTCCAGGGAAGATAGGGAGGTGAGTGGGGATAGCTTCTTAGTAACTCCTTTCAAGTCTCCCATCCTCTCATGTTCTGCGAGGATCACAGGGCATTCCACCAAGACTCACATTAGTTGCGGTTCAATCCTTTGCCTTTGTGGCCTATTCGGATATCTGCAAGGTCGCAAGGGTGCCATGGCAGAGTTGGTCCATGCAGTAACAAGAAATACCAGCATAAGCATATTTTTTTTTGAAAAAGCAGAAAACAGCTAAAAGAGTTTGGAAGTAACTATCTCTTGAGAGGCAGACTGCAAACAGGGAGAGGGGCAGAGAACTGATGCTTTTATATAAATGATTTTTATATAGAAGATTCTATTTGATTCTTTTCTATATACTTTGATAAAAATAGAAGTTACTTTTTCTTAAAGAGGTAGTGGGTATGGGGATAGGTCACTGGCCCCTTGAGTGTTTGACCTATCATCTTGTACAGGTTGTTGGACGCCTCAAGCTACAGCTCATGAAGCTTCATACCCCATCTCACTTACCAAAGCCTAAAACTCAATTTGCTAGATAGTGGAAGTCCTGAGACTCCAGCCTGGCAAAATAGAGGATGAAAAACGCTCATTGAAGTATCACGAAGTTTCATAGCAACAGGGAAAAGAGGAGATCCTAAAACTTTCAGAAAGAAAAAAATGAGCTTAAAAAGTCCTAGGAATCGGAATTACACTGACATCTCACAGCAATACTGGATCCTGGAAGATAATGACTCCAAAATTCTGAGCTAAGATGATTTCACCCCAAAATTCTGCTCCCATTTAAACTATCAAATAAATGCAAAGGAAGAATAAAGACATTTTTAATATTTGCAAATATTAAAAATATTTAGTCCCAAGAACTTTCTCTTAGGAAAGTAGTCTCTAGCATAAAGGCAGGATCCAGGAACACATGACCCATCCATGAATTAGAACCACAATATCTCCTCCCATGGCTTGGGGTAGAATCAGAGGTGCTTGTAGAAGAATGAAACGTGTAGTTTGTGCTGTGTCCCCAGATATGGGTTCTAAATTTGCACTTTCCAAATAGTAAACTATAAGCCTAAACAATAAAATAAGGCATAGTGTCCAGAATCAGTGTATACCATAGTATTTGGGCAAAGATAATCACTAAACTGTCCATAAGGAGGCCTCCCCAATCCAGAGCATATTCAGAAGAAAACTCCCATAGAAAAGAATTTCTAGAGAACATGAACCAAAACACAAGAATTACAGAACATACAGAAAATACAGCACCATGAAGGACCATTTACCACCTCAAGAGTTGGAGAACACACACCTAGGCATTAGATAAAGAGCATTATAAAATAGGTATGTTTAAAACCCTTAAAGAAGCATACCAGGGAATACTACTTGTGAAATAGGAGCAGGTGACTATAGCATAAGCATACACACAGAAAGAACTAGTGATTTAGAAAACAAAAGCGAGGAATTCTCTTAGATCACAGATAGAGATATAAGAGATGGGATAAAAAAGAGGTAACAACATTCTTACAGTCAGAATTCTGTGGGAAAAGTGCAGAGGTTATTAAAAAGGCATTTTTCTAAAAGATAATGGTTGAGAATTATTCAGGAATGACGAAATACAGAAGCATTATAGTGGAACTAGAGACCATTAGCAAAGAAGAAATTCTAAAAGCAAAAGAAAGAACTGATGACCTAAAAAGGAACAACAATCAGCCTGATAACAGACTTCTGTGCCACAACAGAGACTAAGAGACAATGAAGTAATAGCATCAAAGTTCTAATGGAAAATCATTGTGAACCTGGAATTCTGTATGAAACAAAACTATGGTTTAAGAGTGAAAGTGAGGGACTTCCCTGGCGGTCCAGTGGTTAAGACTTTGCCTTCCAATGTGGGGGGTGCAGGTTCAATCCCTGGTTGGGGCCAAAAAATCAAAACATAAAGCAGAAGCAATATTATAGCAAATTCAATAAAGACTTCAAAAATGGCCCATATCAAAAAAAAATTAAAAAAAGAAAGTGAAGGTGAAACAAGGATAATTTAAACATACAAGCACTTAGAAATATTACTATTCATAGACAATGCTTTTGCAAAACAGAAAATGACCCTGGGAGGTAGGAATCAGAAGAATCTATAGTGAGGAAAATGAAACACTAAAACACTGCAGTAAATATAATTAAGTATTGTGTATAAATAATAAGAAGATTAATAGTTGTAGTTTTGAAATAAGACGGAGAGTTCCGAGGGAGGGTACGTCAAGCTTAGATCCTTGTCTGACTTGAGAGCAGGCTAAAAGTAGGAATTAATTTAGGCTTTGTTAGAAGAAAACATAAATTTGCTTTTATGTTGGGAAATAGAATATATAATTTCAATACTAGTAGAGGAAAACAAAGGGAATAAATCATTCGCCATGCTTTCACGGTCAGATCCCACATCCACACCCATCTTGTTCCACCAATATTGCCATGTAAAACAAAGACGTGGGTGAAGGAGTGCTAACTGAATACTGAGCTGACTACACGGACATTTTAATTTTAAAAGTATATTCACAACCTAAGGGTAAAATTGGTTACCTGAACAGGTTTTCATTTATGTGGCCATTAGTTCCACAACAGCGAGTGTTTCCTGAGACACTCCCATGGGTTAGGCAGCTGGAAACAGATGCGGTGAATAACACCAGCTACTCCTCTTAGAGTCTAGGAAAGCAGGCGAGGAGGAAACACCACTAAAGCAACTAACGTGTTTAAAAACAAACAAATAAAACTCTAAATAGAATGAGATGGCCCCCCAGTAAATCCTTTCAGTCGGATAAAAAAGAGATTATGGACAGGATTCCACAGAAGCAGATTAACTCAAAATATCTATAACGAAGTCTAGAAAGAGAGGCAAATCTCCAAAAGAATTATGGGTACAGTGATGGACACACAGAGTTGACTGAAGTCAAATAGTTAAAAAGGAAAAAAAAAAAAAGACGACGTTTTTTAAATGCTTTTTTTTTTTTTTTTTTTTGGCACACGGGCTTAGCTGCTCCGCGGCATGTGGGATCTTCCCGGAGCTGGGATCGAACCCGTGACCTCTGCATTGGCAGGCGGATTCTTAACCACTGTGCCACCTAGGAAGCCCCCCCCTTTTTTTTTTTTTTTTTTTTTTTTTTATTTTTTTTTTATTTTGGCACACGGGCTTAGTTGCTCCGTGGCATGTGGGATCTTCCTGGAGCTGGGATCGAACCCGAAGACGACGTTTTTGAGAGAACTGCATCATCAAAAGAACCACCAACCTGTACCAAAGGAAACCATGACAATTTGAGACGTGAAATGACCTTTGAGCCCCAATCCCACACCCGAGAGTGCGTGCCTCCCTAAACTCTGTTAATGAGATTTAAAGGATTGTTAGCACAGAAAAGCTGACTAATACATTATGGAAATGTTCTAACGTAAGCAAAATATTGAAAATAGTATAATGATGCTCCATATACCCATTATAGAAACTTCAATAATTACTGGCATGTAGGTAATGTTATTTCAACTCTATCCCTACTCACTCACTCCTCCATCTTTGTCTTAGATTATCTTGAAGGAAGTCCAAGATCTCTTATCATTTAAACTGTGAATATTTCAGGATGTATCCATAACTGCTAAGGACTCTCTTTAAAAATAACCACAACGTCATTATCACACAATTTTTTTTTGCCTTGAACCTATTCTTTTTAAAAATTGTGGCCAAAAAAAATACATAACATAAAATTTACTATCTTAACCATTTTTAAGCACACAGTTCAATAGTGTTATTTTCACATTGTTAAAAACAGATCTCCAGAACTTTTTCATCTTGCAAAGTTGACATTCTATACCCATGAAACAACTCCTCATTCCTGGTAACCACCAGTCTACTTTCTGTCTCTATGAATTTGACTATTTTAGATACTTCATATAAGTGGAATCATACAGTATTTTTCCTTTTGTGACTGGCTTATTTCCCTTAGCTTAATGTCTTCAAGCTTCATCCGTGTTGTAGCACTGTGCACTCCTTTCTGTGTATATACCACATTTTATCCATTCATCCATCAGTGGATACTTGGACTGCTTCCACTTCTTGGCTATTGAATTATACTTACAATTTTTTAACATTCGTTTCTTAATATCAAGTTGCATTTGTTTGATATATCTTTTAAGTCTCTTTTAACTTGTAGGATTCTTTCTTCTTTATTCTTTATATATATTTATATACTTTATATATATTAAATATCATATTAAATATTAAATATTTTTAAATTACATTTCTATATTTTAGAATATAGAAATATATATATTCTATATATATATGTATATATGTATACACTTGTGTCTTTTTTTGTAGAATTTCCCATGGTCTAGATTTTGCTGATTGCCTCTTTATATATTCTTTACACCTTTCTTTGTAACCTGTACTTCCTATGAATTGGTAACACGATACAGAATTTTGATCTGATTCAGGTTCAGCTTTTGGCCAGAATACTTAATAGATTGTGCTGTAGCCTTTCATCAGGAGGCATGAATGTCTCTCTCTGTGATTTCATTGGCCATAGATAATCATTGCCTAAATACATTATTTTATTAGGACTTTGTGAAATGATGATATTCTAAATCTACTATTTCTTTTTCATTTATTAGCTGGAATACTTCACCAGTCTTTTAGTCACCCTGAGATACAGTTAATACAGGAAAGAGGTTAAATGCTTAATCCTTTACCAGTTTTCAAAATGATGAGCTATTACTATAGCATCCTCCAAAGATGACTAATTACTTTTTTTAAAAAGTTATTTTTTAAATAAGAGTATTAAATTGGGTTTTAAGATATTTCATGTGTTTTAATCCATTGCAGTCATTGTCTTTACTGACACCTAGATTATCCCATCTTCGGCCAGTGGGAGCCGCTTCAAGTTGGTGCTGCAGTTCTTTTGACAAGATCCTGATAGTCTTTGCCAGTTTCCTTCTCTTCGGTTTGACAAATTAGTCCACAGTCATCTTGTACATTATCCTATCCTGTAATCAGTTATTTCCCCTAAGGAGCCCTGGTCCTTTCAGTGGGACATTGTATTTAGAAATCACAATCTGGGGCTAGGCGTGCTCCTTGTCACTGGGATGGTTATGGTTCTAGACCTTCTCACTTGACCTCACTAGAAATCAGATTATTTTACTGATTGTAAGCCCGTACTTCTATTTGCAATTCAAATTTAGGATTTTACTTAAGTTAGTTTATTTTTTTTAATAAATTTATATATTTATTTATTGGCTGCACTGGTTCTTCATTGCTGCACATGGACTTTCTCTAGTTGCAGCAAGTGGGGGCTACTCTTCATTGTGGTGCACAGGCTCCTCATTGCTGTGGCTTCTCTTGTTTCAGAGCACAGGCTCTAGGCATGTGGGCTTCAGTAGTTGCAGCACATGGGCTCAACAGTTGTGGCTCACAGGCTCTAAAGCGCAGACAATAGTTGTGGCACACAGGCTTAGCTGCTCCGTGGCATGTGGGATGTTCCTGGAGCAGGGCTCGAACAAAACTGTGTACCCTGCATTGTCAGGCAGATTCTTTTTTTTTTTAGGGATACATACTTTTATATATCACACACAAGAAACAGACCTCTGTGCATGGAATATACATCACTTACATTATGAAGAGAATTATGTATAGTTTCTTTTATTAAATACTGAAGTTACAAATCTTCTAGCCTAAATTGTATACTTCAGCACTCAGTAATCACCTCTCTCTGTTAGGCAGATTCTTAACCACTGCGCCACCTAGGAAGCCCAGTTAGTTTATATTTGTTTTTTGTTTGGGGGGGCGAGGGGGTATTTGTTTATTTATTTATTGGCTGCGTTGGGTCTTTGTTGCTGCACACAGCCTTTCTCTAGTTGTGGTGCACGGGCTTCTCATTGCGGTGGCTTCTCTTGTTGTGGAGCATGGGCTCTAGGTGCTCGGGCTTCAGTAGTTGTGGTACAAGGGCTTAGTACTCCTTGGCATGTGGGATCTTCCCGGACCAGGGCTTGAACCTGTGTCCCCTGGATTGACAGGCAGATTCTTAACCACTGGGCCACTAGAGAAGTCCTGATTTTTATTTATTTATTTATTTAGTTGCTGCACTGGGTCTTCGTTGCTGCACATAAGCTTTCTCTAGTTGTGGTGAGCAGGGGCTACTCTTCATTGTGATGCTCGGGCTCCTTATTGTAGTGGCTTCTCTTATTGTGGAGCACAGGCTCTAGGTATGTGGGCTTCAGTAGTTGTGGCACACAGGCTTAGTTGCTCTGTGGCATGTGATATCTTCCTGGAGCAGGGATCAAACCCATGTCCCCTGCATTGCCAGGCAGATTCTTAACCACTGCGCCACCTAGGAAGTCCCCAATTTTCATATTTGTATCTCTTCTCCCGTTCACTGAAAATCTTAGATCCTAACGATGTTAACATAATTTCTTATTTGCATCATTCCACCTATATATAATAGTTTCAGAATAATAATATTAATAATATCACTAACAATATGATTACAAAAAGAACTTTAATATTTTTACTGGGTTTTTTGTAATAATTTCATAAGGCATGCTCCTCTATGGTCACATCCTAAAGTTACTGTGCTTTTAAGTCTCTTGAAATAATTCCCTGAGTTTTACCACCAATTTGATACATAGTATCATTCATTTTTCTTTTTAAGAATTGTTTTTTTCTATGTTAATTTAACTTTTATAATTGCATATAATATTTATATGGCTCAAAAGTCAAGTCCATAAAATCATTTACTCAGAGAAGTCTAACTTCTATCAATGACCTCTCTGCTCAGTCTCTGTCCCAGACAGAAGGGTTTTTTTACAGTTATAAAAATGTTACAGTTTATTCTTCTCCTTTTTAAAATATAAGCAAACACACACGTAGATGAATTTTTTTTCCAAATAAACAGTAGCATACAATACTTGTTTTCTCCACCCTGCTTTTTCATCTTATGTTTCATGTATGCTAGAAGTCACTCAGTAGGAACATATGGAGATGCCGCTCATTCTTTCTCACAACTTCATAGTAATCCTTTGTATAAATAAACCATGACTGATTCGACTAGTCCCTTATCGATGAACAAAATAAAACAGAATTTAGGGTAAAAAGCATTATAAGGGTCAAAGTGGGACATTTCATACTAATAAAAGGAACAATTCACCAAGAAGGTGTAATAACTGGCAATTTGAATGTTTTCAACAACAGAGCCTTGACATATATAAAGCAAAATGCAAAAGAGTTAGAGAGACTTTTACAAATCCATAAAGATATTTTGTTGACTTGCATCATAAAAAATAGTTAGCAATATCTCACCAGGGTCTCAAAATGCTTTTGAGATGCAGCCATACCTGATCTTCCTACTTCCAGTCTTACCCCGTCCAACCCATTCTCCACATTGCAGCCAGAGTGATTTCTCTAGAGCACACGTTGGACCACGCTTAAAACCCCATAATGATTCCACAAGGTGCTAAAAGGCCATTGCTGCTCTGGCCCCACATTTGTCTCCAGTCACCACCTTTCTCATCACTCCTGCTCTCCCTGTCTTCGCGCTGGTAACACGGCACTGGTTTGTAGACCCTCCGGATGAACCATGGTTTCTCCTGCCTTGGGCTTTTGCATATGCTATTTCCTCTACCTGGACACTGCTCAGCATTTCTCTTCTCCTCCTTCTCTTTCTTTTTCTTCTTTTTCAAGATAATTCCTTCTAGTCACTTAGGACTCAGCTCAGGCGTGACCTCCTCCAGGGAGCCTTTTCTGGCTCCACAAGATGGGGTGCTCCTTTAGCCCCTGATGTTCCCTAACATAGAATGTATCAGCCTGCTGGCCGCAGGCCTTTTCTTTCTCCACTCTAGACTGCAAGTTGAGTTCTGGAAGGGCCAGGATTGTGGAGGTTTTTTTTTTCTACTGTACCTCAATCCCTAGCACGCGCCTGATATACAGAGAGGCTCAATAACTATTTATTAAATAAATGAACAGTGGACAGAGGTAGGGATTATATCACCTTTCATGTTACTGGGGAAGAACAGAAGCTTAAAGATGGTCAAGAAACCATACAGAATCAGATGGAGGTAAGCTCCTTAAAATGTGGCCTCTTTGCCAGGGCTCTGGCCCCAAGGTCTCATGGACCCATAATGAGCTGTCTAAAACAAACAAAGCTGACCATGTCCCTCACATGTAAAAAACAGATGATCTTTAGGAGTTTTACAAGCAAAGCAGTGCAAATGGGAGTTTCTTGGAGTTCTTCACCTAGGAGTGTCAGTGGGCTATGTGGCCAAAAGCATGCAGGGTGGTGAGAGATAAGTGTGTCCCTGACATCAGCCCTTCCCTCCTGGGCTTCTTCCCAAAGAGTCCACACTCACTGTGTGCTCAGGTGGTACTGGAAAGGGGTCTGTGCTCCCCAACCCTCTCCACCATGGCCTGCAGAGTGAAAGCCGGCTTTCTGGAGCAGAAAGCTCCATCCTGGGACAGGGAAGGGAGGGTATCGGGGGGAGGGGACCGTGCAGAAGGGCAGGGGGATAACAGAGGAGGCTAAATTAATTTTGGAAACCATTAAATCTTTGAAAAGAGAGCGTGTTTTCAGCAGGGACAGTGAATCACTGTGATTTGCAGAAACAGGCACAAAGCAATTAGCCATCTGGATGCTGTGGCTTCCAGCTCCGCAGCGGAAACGTCAAGGGAGCGGAAGGCTGGTCATTACCCAGCTCAGGCCCAGCTCTCCAGTCCCCACAGATAAGTCTGTGCCTCCAGCCGGCTGGGAGCCCAGAGGCCTAGGACAAAGGGCAACTTGGCGAGAGTCACAGAAAAACGGGCAGGAAATGCAACACCAGCCACAGGCAGTCAGTACTACTTCCTGCTTCCTGTGAGCTCCCCTCAAAATCCATCATGACTGAGTGAGCAGTTCATTCAGTCGACAAGCATTTGTTAATCACCTGCTATCTCCCAGGCTCTGTGCTAGCACAGAAGTTATGTCATTTAATCCTCACGACATGCATATGAGGAGGTCCACCTATAGCACAATTTCAAGGGGACACATCACATGGCATTCCATGTGAATAGCACTCCCTGGAGTTATAAAGCAGAGTAGCCTTGCTGGGAGAGATTATAATCTTTTTAAATTAAATTTACTTAAACTAAAAAAAAAACACAGAGTTCACCCACTGTAAAAAAAGTTTGTTATCTTTTTTAGTCCATGAGGAACTAAAAGCGAAACAAGAGGACATGAACTTGCTCAAGGTTAAGTGGCAGGACTGAGAATGGAACTCAGAATGGAACTCAGAATTCCGTGCCCTTTCCTACATGATCCATATTTGCCAACTGCTGCTCCATCTGGCTCATCAAGTTGTGAGAACCAAAGAATACACCAAATAATGGCTGCGAAAGGATTTATAAACTGTAGAGTGCCATACGCAGCTGAGCTATTTTTATAAAGCAGTTACCCTTCTTCCTCTGGCTCCCGGTAATCCTCAGGCACTGTGCCTCCATTCGTTCCTAGAAACTGTTAGGGAATGCTGGGCAAGCCCTTCCAGGGGAAGGGTCAGCCCGCCTCCCCAGGAGGAGAACACACCACTGACCAGAAAGTGTGCTTTGCTGGAGGAAGCCTGACAGGTCTGGACTGTGCTGTGATTTGCAGACTGCGATGGTTCTGGCCCCTCTGCACCCTCAGTTGGCACCAGGTGTGGCAGAAAGGCCAAATGGAGCAAGATGTGCCAGAGGGAGCCTGCTTCCAGCAAAGGCAGAGAAGCCAGGAAGGGAGACACCACCTGGACAGACCAAAGGTGCCCGAGTCCTCTCACCTGCCTGAGTGGCAGTGGAACCACTGGCCAGCCACTTCCCCCTCCACACGTGGGTAAAGAATTGCCTCTTCAGGGCCTCAGCGGAGTGCTGGCTCACCCAGTTTAGGACTCTGCTGAGGCCTAGGAAACCCCAGACCTGGGTGGCCAGAGGGTTTTCATTTGCTGGCTGCATCTGCAGTCCATCCAGCTGCGGCTGGGAGTACCAGCTCTCTGACCAGGAACAAACTGAGGGGAATGCAGAGAGCATGGACCTGGAGGCAGATTACCTAGGTGAGAAGCCCAGCTCTCCCTCTCCCTGGCCAGGACCTTGTGCCAGGCTATGGACCTCTCCCCTTGCTTGCTTCACGTATAAAATGGGGTTAATGTTCCTGGCCTCACAAGGTGATGGTGAGGCCTGAATGAAATCACAGGTGCCCCTGGGGAACAGGCAGGCAGTGGGACTAGTGAAGAGAGTTTCAAAAATAAGGTTTCCTGACTTACCATGGCTGCCACATGGAACGCAGGCTCAGGGTTGCCAGGTCTTTTCATTTGTCAAGAAAGATCAGGAGTCTGGATTTTTAAATGAACTTTTCCAATTGTCAACAGCCTGTGAGGACAGAACAGGGCGTGACTGCCGGTGGTCAGAGCGTGAACTTGGGCGATGCCCCGTGCCTGCTGGTCTCTGGGCGAGCGCTCTGTGCTCAGAGTATTAGTGTCCTTCCTCCTCTCCCTGCTTTACTCCTTTCCGGTTGGCTCCCTAAGGCTCTGCTCTTCCCAGGTGGTGTCTGTTACTAGAAGGTAAACTGAGCTGGGGTCGGCTCAGCCCTGGTGTGGCCTGACCCCAAGGCCCTGGAGCTGAGGGAGGGCAGGTCCTCTGGGGCTCTGAGGACAGGTGTTCTCAACAGAAGCAGACTGGGTACAGGACAGCCGTCTGGAAGCCCCACCGAGCCTCTTCCCTGAGAGGGAGAGAGAAGTGGAGGAACAGGGATCTTCAGCCACCAAATGAATGAATGAACAAATGAAGGAATGAACAAATGAATGAAGAAACGAACAAGACACCGCTGCCTCAGGCAGACCTTGGCTTGGCAGCTGGGGGTCAGGATGGAAGATTCTGCTCCTCTTCATCATGCTGACGGAGCTTCTAGAAGGCATCTTGCAAAGGCTGGCGGGGCCTTCGGCTGGGAGTCCCTGCAGAGCAAACAGGCTCCAGGCCAAGTGAAGCAAGACGCCTTCCAGCTCCCCATCTCCATCTCCAGCCTCAGATTAGAATCGGGCCACAGCCTCCTCCCCCAACGCCTTCCAGAGAACCGGGCTGGGGCTGCCGGAAGCTGGAGTGCAGGGCGCGGGGGAGGGAGGGGTGAAGGGGTGGGCTCTTGCATCAAAATCCTTCCCAGAAAGGGGCAGCTCCTTCCTAGCACTGGGCCTGCTGGTGTCCCCCACCCGCCCTTTCCCGGACATCCCGACGTCTCTCTCAGCAGCCTTTCCCAGGCGGGGCCCAGGCTGGTCGAGGCCTCAGGAGCCCTCAGTGAAGCCACATCGGGAAGCACTTGGCTCCACGACACACCCTCTCTTTCTCTCTTGGCTCTTCCTGGGAAAGAGTGAGGAGAAGGCCCCACAGAGTCTCTGTCTTTCTCGGGGCACTTCCCAGTAAATCCTCCAGGTGGGGAATCTTCCACCGCGGTGTTCTGGTTCCATCAGCTTCCCCTAAGCCCCTCCCCGGAGGCTGCGTCCTGGCCGGGCTCCTCCCGTCTGCAGCTGCGCGACCTGACCTCAGCGCCCACCAAACGGACAATGGAAGCTCAGCCGGCCAGACATCAGATAAACCTAAACCGAGGGGCCTTTTACAAAGCCACAGAAGGATAAAGAAGGGCTGAGGGACTGTTCCAAACTGGAAGAGACAAGGACCCTTAAATGCAGTGTTTGATCCTGGGTTGCCTCTTGGATCAGAGAAAAAAAATTGCTGCTTTTAAAGGACACAATTGGCAAAATTTAAATATAGAATATATATATGTATATATATATATATTTTAATTTAATTTAATTTTTTTTTTTGGCTTCCTTGGGTCTTTGTTGCGGCACGCACGCTTCTCTCTAGTTGCGGCTTTGTGCAGGTTTTCTCTTCTCTAGTTGTGGCCAGCAGGCTCCAGGGTGCATGAGCTCTGTAGCTGTGGCCTGTGGGCTTAGTTGCTCCGTCACATGTGGAATCCTCCCAGACCAGGGACTGAACCCGTGTCGCCTGCATTGGCAGGCTGATTCTTTTTTTTTTTTTTTTTTTTACATTTGTTTTTTTTAGTCATTCCACTACAGTGACAAGTTTTGAGACTCGGTTAGATCACTGCCTCTGTTCTCTCTCTCTCTCTCTTTTTTTTAATTAATTAATTAATTTTATTGGCTGTGTTGGGTCTCTCTTGCTGTGTGCAGGCTTTCTTTTAGTTGCGGTGAGTGGGAGCTACTCTTCGTTGTGGTGCGCAGGCTCCTCATTGTTGTGACTTCTCTTGTTGTGGAGCACCAGCTCTAGGCACGTGGGCTTCAGTAGTTGCAGCACATGGGCTCAGTAGTTGTGGCTCACAGGCTCTAAAGCGCAGGCTCAATAGTTGTGGCACACGGACTTAGTTGCTCCGCGACATGTGGGATCTTCCTGAAGCAGGGATCGAACTCGTGTCCCCTGCATTGGCAGGCAGATTCTTAACCACTGCGTCACCTAGGAAGCCCGGCAGGCTGATTCTTAACCACTGCACCACCAGGAAGTCCCTAGGGTTTCTTTTTTAAGGTGATGAAAATGCTCTAAAATTGACTGTGGTGATAGTTGCACATACCTGTGGGTACACTAAAAACCATTGAATTGTACACCTTAAATGGGTGAATTGTACAGGATGTGAATAATGCCTCAATAAAGCTGTTATTCAAATAATGATACATATATATGGAGAAAGTGAGTGATAAAGCAAATGTGGCAAAATATTAATGACTGTTAAATGTTGGAGAAGGATATTCAGAAGTTTATTGTACTCTTCTGAATTTGAAATTATTTCAAAATAAACGGTTGATTTCTTAAAAAGAGAAATTTTCCTTTTCCCTGTCTTCCACCTAGAGGGTGGTTGCAGACAGGTTGTAGTACAGGCTGTGAAGTCTGACAAGCTAGGCTCCAAGTTCAACACCACTATTTACTAATTGTGTCACCTTGAGTGAGTTACTTGATCTCTCTGGACCTCAGTTTCCTCATCTGCAAAATGATAGTGATGCCATTATTACTTAGCACAGAGAACTGCTGTGAGAATGAGACAGCACACAGCAAGCTTTTCATGTTGTCATGTGGTAAGTGCTCAAAAATTATTAGCATTATTACTCATTCCAAAACAACTTAAAAATAGTTTTCCTTTGGTATTACATGTTCATTATGGAAATTTTGGAAAATGCAGATATACAAACAAAGAAATAAAAAATCACCTGTAGGGACTTCCTGGTGGTCCAGTGGTAAAGAATCTGCCTTCCAGTGCAGGGGACACAGGTCTGATCCCTGGTCAGGAAACTAAGATCCCACGTGCCACTGGATAACTAAACCCTCGAGCCACAACTACTGAGCCTGTCCACTACAACTACTGAAGCCCACTCGCCTAGAGACCGTGCCCCAGAACAAGAGAAGCCACCACAATGAGAAGCCCATACACCACAACAAAGGGTAGCCCCCACTTGACACAGCTAGAGAAAGCCCGCACACAGCAATGAAGACCCAACACAGCCAATAAATAACAAATAAATAAATAATAAATAAATAAATAAATACAAATAAGTTTTAAAAAAAAAAAGAAAGAAAGAAACTGAGCTTCATTAACTCCTGAGACCAGGTGTGTGATCTCAGTTAAAAGACCATGGCCTCAAGTCCCAATCTGGCTTGCACAGTTTCAGATAGACATTTCAGACAGAGAAATGGGGAAGTGCTGTCTGGACAGGGGAAACTGTACGTGCAGACTAGCCAGGGCAGGTTCATGGACTGTTTCGAAACGGATCGTGGTTGAAGCATTGTGGCTGGAACCAGATCATAAGGGGCCTTGAATGCCATACCAATATTTCTGGACCATAGAACAGCCTTCAAGGGTTAGAATAATCCTTCACCCTTCTAAGTCTCTTACAACACAGTGTTTAGCGTCCCTAGTTACGAGGCAGATTGGCTGAGTTCAAATCCTGGCTGTGTGACCTTGGGCAAGGTACTTAACCTCTCACAACTTTAATTTCATTGTAGACAATGGGAAAAATAATAGGCCCAAGTTCACTGGATTGTGAGGATTAAATGAATTTACAATACATCTAACATGCTTAGAGTAATGTCTGGCACAGAATAAGCACTAAGTGTTTATTATTATTTTTCACCTATCATCACCTCAACCGTCTCTTCTAGCAGCTGACTCTCCAGTAATTTAACTCCAATAATACAGAGCAAAGTGGGATGCCCAGGGCTCCAGGGATCGCAGAAGCAGACTGTTTGCCAGAGCTGGAGCCATGAGCCCCTTCCAGCCAAGCCCTGGGAGTGGAAAGAGGTCAAATAAAGGAGCTTCCTTACTTCCGGGAACCCTCACTAACGTCTGATTCCCCTCTATCAGGAAGTAGTCTCCTGGGGCTGGGGCTGGGCCCAACAGCTGTCTCCTCCCTTGAAGGGAAAGCTGTGATGGGAACACTTTTCTCTAGGGAGGAAATGGGCAGGGAACGACATTTTTGTCCCCACCAGTATGCAAATCATCTTGTGAGACAAATGACTTTGCAGGAAAACGCATCCTGTTCCCTCTACAAAGTTTCCCTTGACGTCTGGGGGAACCTGTTGGGGTGGTTAGGGTCACTGTTCAGGGAGGTCCTGACCAGCAGTCGTATCCTCAGGAGCCAGAGGGCTGGTGAAGACCAGAGCCTATAGGCTGGGCACCCCTGGGCTTGAGCAGCTGAAAAGGAAACTGGCCCAGGTCCCCTCTCCAGCCAGGTTCCTCCAGCCAACAGGAAAGAGAGAGGAGGCCTGGTGGAGTGGTGTCTGGGGAGCCAGTAATCCTGACTTCTAAGGCTGACTCAGCCCCTAATCCACTACAGACAAGTCGTTTCTCTCTCTAGGTCTTAGTTTCCTGATCTATAAAATGAGATGGTTAAATTAGATCAAGTGTTTGCAACTTGGGAAACATAGACCCTTAAGTCATAAATGGGCCTCAGAAGGTTGGTGCTGCCCTCAATTGTATGCACATCTCTCTTCATGTGTGTATTGTTCTGGGGAGGCATGCAAAGCTGTCATCAGTTCACGGTGGGTGGGGAGGTGGGGTCTGTTATTCAGACAAAAGGTTCATTGATCTCTGGTCCCTTGAGACTGCTGGGTAGATGGAAACTTCTTGAAGACAAAGGTGTGTCTTATGACAACAGCATAACATGGTATCTGACATGCAGGTGATGCTCAATAAATATTTTGAATGAATGAATGACACTCATCAAATGCTGTGTAATGACCCAAAGGATGGAGGAGTTCATCAGTGCAGAACCTCAGCTCTGGGAGTTGAGGTGGCCAGTGGTGACAAGGCTGGGGAGGGGACAATGTGGTGGGAAGTGAAGGAAAAGTATCTGAAAACCCATCCTGGAATCTGCGCAGTTCGTGGTCTATCTGGCTTGGATTTCTCGTCTCCACCAGACACACACACCTCTAGCTCCCCTGGCTTCCTTAGGGAAGACTTAGCCAAGCCAGACTCAGTCCAATGTTCAGCAACTAAATTGGTTTGGTTGCCACAATTAAAATTCTCAAATTTCTCCATCTAGAAAATCCATCAGACCTGAAGTGTAGACTCACTGCCTGGTCTCTTGAGGGTCACTGGAGCAGGTGTGAGAGTAAAAGCAGGGGGCAGTCTGCCTCCTCATCCAGGACACCTCCAGCCCTGCCGCCTCAGCATCCTCCCCTGTGGCACCACTTGGACTCTTGGCTGAACTCCTTCACCCTGCAGCATCTTTGTGCTTCCTCCCTCCATCACACCTTCTCCTTCACCTACAAATATACACTAGCCGAAACCAGGGTACACTGGCCTCTCCCAGCCTTAATTAAAATGCCTTCACAAGTTTTTTATGACCTGGAAAAATGCTTGTGATTTGGTGTTATGTGAAAACAAAAAGAGAGAGATACAAAATTGTATATCTACAGTAAAGTCTCAACCCCAAAAATAAACTATATAGAAATATGGATGCTATATACATTATAATATTATATTATCTATATATTATATACTTATATATATGTTATATAATATTATAATACTTCAATGCTCTGGCTTAAGACCATAGTATTTTCCCCCTCTTTCTCCATTCAGGAATCAGGCTCAAGTGAGAGGCATTCTGGGAACTCAATAGTAGAGGAGGCACAGGGGCTGGGGTGTCTGCATGGCAGCGGAGACCATGAACAGGATAACTGCATGGTCCAGGACACAGAGGTCCTGGGCAGGCACACCCTGGACCTGGTTAAAGGAAGCTCATTCCACCATCGTGCTCGTGAGAGGCCAGGCCCAGGAAGAAAGGTTGCAGCTAGTTGGGCCCTTCCAGGGGGGACCTCAGCCCATTGGGAGTAGGGAGGTGGGATGGATACAGGACCCAGCAGGATCAAGTCCTCTTGTAGAGGGGGTGACAAGAGCTGGGGTCAGGCCTAGGGCTCAGGATTGAGCCTTCCATGCCTGTAGACCTAGGGTAGAACAGCTGTTCCCCCAGGCAGAGGCCAGCACCCAGCAGAGGGATGGGAAAGAGGGAAAGGACTACCCAGTTTTCCTGGGACTCACCCCGCAGGCTAGATGCAGCTGGAGAAATTCTCGAGGGAGAACTGCACGCCATCTCCCTCTTTCTCCTCTGCAGGCTGGCTTCCAGCCTCACCTGTTTGCTGGGACCATTCACTTTCCAGAGCCCCATGGGCCTCCTCCAGTGTTAACACTGCGGGGGCAGGGGGTGGGAAGTGCAGTTTCCTGGAAGCCTCTGCACTCTTGGCTTTCTTGACCTCCAGCTGTCACTCATTCTTCTCGGAGACCACGCCTTCTTTTTCACGGAGCCCTTTAGGAAACCTTCCTTTCCTGCTGGGGGGTCCCCCCCCAAGGTTCAGTCCTTGGAACTCTGCTCTTCTTTCTGCATAGCGGGGGATCCCTCAGAAAACTACACCCTCTCGGGGTTGCGGTTGATGCCTCCATGTTTGCAATGGATAGTGAAGGAGAATGCCCCATGGGTCACGGAGAGATTATTTATGATATCCTTGCCACTTTGCAGAGGAGGAAAGGATTCAGAGGAGTTAGGTGACTCCCCCAAGGGTCTCCCACCCTGGGTGACCTGGCCCTTTTTGCCATCTTCTCTTCCATTGCGGCCCCATCTCCCACAGCTGATGGGTGGGGCTGTTATACCGGCTAAGGGAGCATTTCTCAGTAACCTGGAAAGGAAGCACTACTTAATCATGAGAGGGTGTGAGTGACTGAGCTGAAGACACTCCCCCCGTCCAACCCCACACCTAATCCAGGTCATTGTGAAACTCTTCCAGCCTGTGTCATGGCAACTCCCTGGCCTTGGGAGGAGTCCCAAGCTCTTCCTTTCTCCCTCTGCCCTTGCTGAGAGCATTGGGAGGAGTTGCCTCTGCAGCTGTACATTTGTAGATTACTATTAAAATAATCATAGACTATTGTAGTGTCTCCATTCAACCAATATCTATTATACAAAGCACCTACTATATACTGTATACCTAGACCTTCCACGGGTTCTAGGTATATAGCAGTGAGCAGAACAAATCCTTATCCTATATTGTAATAGAAAGATATTGACCAAACTGTTTCAGCTTTGGATGACATCTACATAAACCCACAATGATAATGCTGGCTGAGAAGTTTTCACTATAGGGGCTTATCATTTTGTCTGCCTAGAACAGCACCTCCCTTCTATGGGGGAACATTTCTTTCACCACTCCAACATGTAATTATGGAAAAAGTTGCCAATCAAGTGTATTGTTCCCCTGTTCACTGGGGTGAGGGTATAACCCAGGTGGGGCCAGTCATAGAATCCTAGGGGCCACAGTGATTGGTCTAGAAATAGTCACATGACCCAAGTCGAACCAATCAGAATGCTTCTATAGCTTTTTCTTTTTGTTTTAAAAATTAAATCTAAATACATAAATTATACATAAATATGTTATGGTTGAAAAATTTCAAACCTGATAGTCTCCTATGATCCCCACCCCAATCTTACTCCCTCACTAGAACTTTTTCAGTGCATTTGGATACGTTTAGAAATATATGTTATAAACATACACACAGGCACATCTATTGTTACTTCAAGGTTTTGTTTTTATGCTTAAGTGACACCATGTTATATGTGTTATTCTGCAAATCACTTCTTTCATTTAACAAGATATCTTAGGGGTTTATGTCAGTGCATATTTCATTCTTTTTAACAGTTTCCATATTTTCAGAGTATAAAATATACCATGGTTTAAAGATGGACATTTAAGTTATTCCTAATTTTGCGCTACAAATAACACATCAAATAACACCCATGCCTATATTTCCTTATACACATGTGTGAGACTTACTGGTCAGGATTTTGAGAATTGGCATCATTAGAGCAATAGTATCCACATTTAAAATCAGAATAGAGGGAATTCCGTGGCCATCCAGTGGTTAGGACTCTGCACTTTCACTGCCGAGGGCACAGGTTCAGTTCCTGGTTGGGGAACTAAGATCCCACAAGCCACATGGCATGGCCCAAAAAATAATAAATAAATAAAATCAGAATAGATAGTGCCAACTGTCCCTCCAAAGTGGTTGGGACAATCAACACCCCCCTCCAGCGGTGTATCAGAGTGTTAGCGTCTCCATTTTCCCAGCCCTTCACTGAGAGTTGAGAGTATCAGAGTTTAACAGTTTTGAAATCTGACGATTGAAAAATGGTATGTTGCTGTTTGCCAAGATGTCTCAGGGGTTTATGTCAGTACTGGAGCTGGTAGGCGGAGCTCTCTCCACCCTGGCACAGCCCTGAGAGCTGCGGTGGAATCCACACCCAAGAGGGGAGGCCGAGTCCTGAGGGTGTCCATGAACCCAGTTGTTCCCTCTCTGCTGTCTCGACGGTCAGCTCATGTGAGCCAACACCTTCTCCGTTGGGGCCCAAGCTAATTACAGCTGTGTTTCTGTCACTTTCAGCCAAAAGATCGATCTCCTAATTAAAAGGTATAAATGACCATTGTGTCTGTCACCCTTGTCACTGAGTTCACAAAGCTTACACCGATTCTCCAGTCTCTCTCCTCTCTTTTCTGTTCTTTTCCATTCCTTTCCTCTCTCCTTGCTCTCCTCATTCACATATCTCTTGCCCTAGGCACCATATTCAGGTGTCCAGATCACACAGGAAGGTCCTTTTCAGGGAGGGTAGGGCAAAGCAGCAAACAAAGCCCCTGGGAACAGTGGGCAGAAAGAGCACTTGCCTGATTCCCAGTTGGAGTCTTCCCAGAGTGAACACAGACATTCTTAGAACCCAGTTTCTCTGCTTTGGCCTTGTCAGAGGTGGCCAAGGTCAACGTTAACAGAAAGGTCAACATCTCTGTTTTAAGGGAGAAAGAAAAAAAAAAAACTGAGAAAGAAAAGGAAGAGAAGGAGCAAGAATGAAAGAAACAGTGAAAGAACCAGCCCTCCCTCTGTTTTAATTATCATACCCCCCAACAGTGAGCGAAAACTCATTTTGTTAAAAATCTACATAGCAGTTGCATTAGAGACAGACACAACATAAACACATAAACACAGGCTGTCAAGTTCTCTTGATGGTAGTGTGTGTTTATTGTTTTATTTTATTAACAAAAGAGTGAGAACAAGGTGCTAAATTACATCCAATTCAAAATAAAGGGGAGGGGACCTCCCTGGTGGTGCAGTGGTTAAGAATCTGCCTGCCAGTGCCGGGGACACAGGTTCGAGCCCTGGTCCGGGAAGATCTCACATGCAGTGGAGCAACCAAGCCTGTGTGCCACAATTACTGAGCCTGTGCTCTATAGCCCATGAGCCACAACTATTGAGCCCGCATGCCACAACTACTGAAGCTCGAGCGCTTAGAGCCTGTGCTCCGAGAGAAGCCACCACAATGAGAAGTACACGCACTGCAATGAAGCGCAGCCCCTGCTCACCACAACTAGAGACAGCCCATGCAGCAAAGAAGATCCAACGCAGCCAATAAATAAATCAATAAATTTTTTAAAAATTCCATTTGTCATTGTAAAAAATAAAAAATAAAAAAATAAAGGGGAGTAGCTCAGCCTTTCCTCCTGTAAACACACTGGGCTTGGTCTTCTGCTGGCTGACCTAACACTGTGAGCGAGTTGCTGTCAGGTGTGTTTCTGGTTAACGTGACCTACAGTGCTGGACAGTTCTGAGAATAATTCTTTTCAGATAAAGGTCATTTCACCCAGGAATAATTCTGAGAAGTAGAAATGGGACAGGGACAACATCCCCATGTCAGAAAGTAGGGACCTCGCAGAAAGAGACTGTGTCCTTCAAGACCAAACAGTGACAGCAGAATGACACAAAAGCTTTCCCTCCCAAGATTGGATGTCTGTGAGAAAACTGCCAGAGAGTCTGGCTGGGCTGGGAGCTTGCCGTGGCAGGTGGAGGGAGCCAAGGGCACCCTCAGGATGGCTGCAGGGCCAAAGGAAGACTTGGGAGGAGGGTCATATATACTGAGGATTGATTCACAGAGTGAGAGGCTGCGAGACGGCCCCGTAAATCTTTAGTAAAATATCCCCACCCCCATGTTTGGAGGTAAAAGTTTTTTTCTAGAAACTGGTGAAGGGACTGAATTTTATTTTCCATTTGATGGGGTCAAGATAGTCAGCTCACAAGCAAGAGAAGACAATCTGTGAGGCATCTGTGTGTGCGTACTTGTTCTATCCTGCAGTATTCTCCGTATCTAGAGTGGTGACTGGCATGTAGTGGATGCTCAGAAAATACTTATGGAATAAATATATACAACTCTTCACATGTGCAATTTTGGCCACATACATCGCTGTGACTTCCTCGTTCAACACCTGTTTAGCGTTCACCGAGACTTCTGTGACTGACCCAGATTCTCACTCACACACTCTGCACCCTGCCCTACCGCCCCAGGGTGGTCCTCACCAAGATCTCTGCACCCCATCCATGTCTGGGAAGGATGGAGATAAGAAGCATCCTGAGGAAGCTCTCCAAGTCGCCAGTGAGAGCGGCTGGCCTGTCTTTTTTGCCTATGGCCAGGGTGGAGCGATGGACTTATCCACCTGGTTCCCGAATCAAGGCCGTAGGTCTGCCTCCTACTGTGGGAATGGAGGAACTTCGCCCGGAGCACCGACTCCCAGCCTCCATGGAGCTGCAGCACCATTTATCACTTTGCTCTGTGCAAGGAGGAAGCCGCCACTCTCACATGGGTTAGGATAGATGACTCTGGGCAAGGACTTAACCTCTCTCAGCCCCAGATCGTTCATCCATAAAGGAGGGCAGCTCCCTTCCTGCTCACCTGACCAAGACTTGATGAGGGTCAAATGAACTCAGACATGCGAAATTGCTTTGAACTCTGTAAGGCCCAGGCCAGGTGCGGCACTGCTATTTTCTAACATAGGCCTCTGAACAAACACACACTCCACTACCCTAAGTGCAGAGCTTACACCTCCCTTCTCCTCCAGGCTTCAGCCCAGGCCCCACAGTACAAGCGGCTGGCTGGCTGAGGGCTGCAGTCTCCTGGGCCACCTTCCGGGCCTAGCTGTGACAGCCTGGCAGATGCTACTGGCCAGAGCAGGGGAGCCCTGGTCCCCTTAGTTGTCAGGCCTCACAATCAGAGGCAGAGGGCTGTCCATCCAGGTGGGGAGCTACTGTCACGTGGAAGGCCACAGTAGCTTGGGTTAGATGCCCGCTAACCAGAAGCTAGAAGGCCATCAGGGACAGGGCATGTCTCCCCATGGGACCCTGAGCCCCACATGACGTCCCAGGGCAGGATGAGGGATACAGAGTCTGGGTCTTACCGTGGTCTCAGACAAAGGAAAATCCCCGATGCCCTGGTATGCAGGGGGCAGTGAGGTACCCCCATGGATGTCTGTCCTATATTTAGCAAACAAAAATACAAGACAGGGACTTCCCTGGTGGTCCAGTGGCTAAGACTCTGCACTCTCAATGCAGGGGGCACAAGTTTGATCCCTTGTCGGGGAACTAGATCCCACATGCCACAACTAAGAGTTCGAATGCCACAGCTAAAGATCCCATGTGCTGCAACTAAAAGATCCCATGTGCTGCAACTAAAGATCCCACATGCCGCAATGAAGATTGAAGATCCCACGTGTCACAACTAAGACCCAGTGAAGCCAAATAAATAAATACATAAATAAGTAAATAAATAAATATTTTTTAAAAATACAGGACAGACACCCAGTTAGACTTGAATTCCAGATTAGCATCAAATACTTTAAAAATGAAAGTATATCCCATGGAATGTTTGGAATACACTTACCGTAAAAATTATTTGTTATTGATCTGAAATGCAAATTTAACTGAACATCCCATATTTATCTAGAAACCCTACCCTATTCCACCACCCCCCAAGGCGAAAAGGGCTTTGGGAGCCCAGCCCCTTCCCAGAGCCTGCAGCCACAGCTCACTGGAGGTTACAAGGGCTCTCCTGAGAGGCCACTTGTTGGCTGCCTGCCAAGGCTACGTCCTCAGTTGGTGACCCGTGCCGCTCAGCATTGGGTGGAAGAAGGAGAGGACCACGACAGAGGGAGAACTAGGGGTCCCCTCAGGTCATTTCACCCTTGAGCCTCTATGAGACGAGAGTAACCCATCTCCTTCACAGGGCCTTGTCCACGTGGAAGGAGGTCACAGAAGGCAGGTGCTTTAACTTATCACGTGCCCTCTTCCTTGAGGGTATTGTCGCAGGGGCCACACCTGCCTTGGCTCAGCTCTTAAGTGTTGGTGTCCCCCGTGCCCCTCCCTCTTCCCCGAGCTGTCTCACCCACCGCCTGGCTCCACTCACCATCTGCAGAGAGCTCTGGCCCCCTTTACAGGAATAAATATGTACAATGTTCTCAGGGTTGACACCATCCCAGGAGCCACTGCACACAGGCAGACCATCTACTCTCATCTGAACCACAGAAACAGCCTCCCAACCTGCCCGGCTCTGGTTCCCTTCCACACCACCCCCTCGTGCCCTGATTAAAACTCCTCAGTGGGTTCCCATTGGTCTTGGGATAAAGTCAAAGCACTTCATCTGTCCTCTGCCCTCAGGCAGGCACATTTCTGGTCATGTCACAAACTGGTCAGCACTGTCCCTCTTCCCCAGCTCACTGTCCAACCAAAAGCCTTGCAGTTGCCCTGACAGCTGTGTCCTCCCCCAGCAAGCCTCTGTCCACCCCAACCCTCAACGCCCTTCATGAATCTCTTTAATAGTTCCTTCGCTCCTTTGACTTTCCATGTCCTTCCCTGTAGAATGGTGATACCTGCGGCTCAGCCAGGTTTCTTAGGGTCTCAGAGAGAATCAAACGAGAAAAGAGATGGAAAAGTATTTCGTAAGCTGGAGAGTTTTGTGAGAGGTGAAGAACAGAATGACAGGCAATTTGGGAGAGCCTTACAATCCTCCTTATAAGCTGATGCCCACAGGAAGCACAGGGAACAACCAAGTAAAAGGACCAAGGAAATTGTGGCATTTGAGCAGGGAGGTGTGAGTGGATGGGTAGCACCAGGGTGGGAGCCTCTAGTGGAGCCACCATAACCACTGCATGGGGTCTGGGACTGCATGGGAACCCCTGGGGAGGAAGGGTGGTGATGAGGGGTGTAGGAGAGAGAGCTTTGGCCCCTTCCTTCCAGCTCAGCAGGATGAGTCACCCAGAGCTGACGGCCCAAATCTCGCCTTCCTCCACTGGAGGCTGAGCTGAAATGGTCCAGAGGATGTGCCCAGAGCATGGAGACGGCAATACAGAGAGTGAGTCATAGAGCTGAGTCAGAGCCCACTCAGCCCTTTTCAGGGCTCTGACGAAGGCTGTGCCAGCAGAGTGGCATTCTTCCAGCCTTGCCCCTACACACACACACACACACACACACACACACACACACACACACACACACACACACACTCCAGATCAGTGGACTCACAACATGCCTCCCCTGACTGCTAGCCTCACTTGTTTCCCAGGGTCAGTGAAATCCTACTGGGTCTCCAGTGTAACAGGCTCATAGCAGGGGGAATGAGGGAGTGAGTCCAAGACACGGCCCCTCAACACTGGGATGAGCTGGGAAGTCACTGCTCAAATACCCAGTGCCAGAACCCCCAAGTCCTGGTGGGAACATGGAGCCTAAAGGTGTGTCTATACAAATTCAAATGACATTCTGTTTTCTTCTTCTTCAAATTAATATGGAGGCTTTGACACAGGTAAGCATAACCTGAGCGTATGGTCACAAAACAGGTTCTAGTCTGATCTGTTTACGTTCAGTGTGAAGGCTGAATTTTAGCTTTGAATCCACAGAAAGGGCCACCTGCTTATATCAGAGAATATACAACATCAGAACTGGGATGACTTAGAAGTCATCAACTTCTAGTCTAATTGCTTCATTTATAGAGGTAAAAACTCAAATCCAGAGAGGAGAAAGGAAGTGGAGTCTTTTGGTAATTTCCAATGATTTTGCAGTTCTTAAAGAAATATAACATTTACTACAAAAAAATCATATTACAGAAAGAATCCCACATTAATCCCAATACTCTAATATAACCATCGATATAATTTAGGTATTGCCTTATTTATTTTTATTATTATTTTATTTTTTGACTGCATTGGGTCCTAGTTGCTGTGCGAGCAGGCTTTCTCTCGTGTGGCAAGAGGGGGCTACTTTTCGTTGTAGTGGGTGGGCTTCTTATTGTGGTGGCTCCTTTTGTTGCAAAGCCCAGGCTCTAGGGGCACGGGCTTCAGTAGTTGCAGCACAAGGGCTCAGTAGTCGTGGCTCATGGGCTCTAGGGCGTAGGCTCAGTAGCTGTGGTGTACAGGCTTAGTTGCTCCACGGCATGTGGGATCTTGCCAGACCAGGGCTTGAACCGGTATCCCCTGCATTGGCAGGAGGATTCTTAACACTGCGCCACCAGGGAAGTCTCCATCGATATCATTTTGCTACGATTTCTTTACAGTTTCTTTCTGTACAATTGTAATCATACATGCATACAATTTTGTTTTTTGTTTTTGGCCGAGACACACGGCATGCAGGATCTTAGCTCCCCTACCAGAGATCAAACCCATGCCGCCTGTAGCAGAAGTGTGGAGTCTCAATCACTGTACCACCAGGGAAGTCTTCATGCATATAATTTTGTACATTACTTTTTTAACTTGCCTTTACCTTCTAAGAATTTCCACCATGTTACAAGAGTCTTCATAACCATTAGTTTTGGTGACTATATACAAGGGTGAGTCAAAAATTATCCACACTCTGGCTGTAGAATTTATTTTAATTAACTTTCAGAAAAGACAAATACATCATTTTTTGACATAATCTCTTTGCTTTTCAATACACTTTGTCCATCTGTCAACAAGCTTTCATATTCCCTCATTAAAAAATGTTTTAGGATGAGCTGTGAGCCACGAATGCACCACTGTCTTCACTTCTTCATCAGAAGTGAATCTTCATCCTCGTAGGGCTGCTTTCAGGGGACCAAACAGGTGGAAGTCTGATGGAGCAAGATCAGGACTATGGGGAGGATGCCTTAACACCTCAAAATGAAGTTTTGTCATTTTGTCACAGAGTGTCAATAGTATGGTCAGAAGTGTGCATATGTGCACACCCTCAGACCACAAAAAACAAATTACTGCATGCTGTTCTTCTTTCTCGCAAAACACAAGTGGGGCATCCCTTTTTGCTCCCACCGCACTTACAAATGAACTGATGTAACACGTTCACACCTGCACAGCAGTGACTGGGGAGAAAGTAGCCTTGAATGGAAAGTGCTGATAAGACAGTGCAGCCAACAGAAGTTTTAATATAACCAGAGTGTGGATAATTTTTCACTCACCCTCATAGTATTCCAGCATGGAGATGGTCATAGTTTTTTTTCATGACTTATTTAACTATTCCTTTACTGAAAGACATTTAAGTCACGCCCAAATTTTGCCTATCATAATACTAAATATTACTTTTTCATTTATTTCCTTGGGTTAGATAGACTCCCATAAGTGGAATTACTCTAAGGTAAAATATGAATATTTTTGCATCTCTTGATATATGTTAATAAATCACTTTCTTTACAATTGTACTAATTAAACTGTTGCCAGCAGTGCAAAGGCCTATTTTCACTGCATCTTTACCCTCCACTGAATGCCATGGCTTAAAATAAAATAACTTGTCCATTTCAACAAGTGACCAAAATGTGAATGTTTATACCTTCTGACTCACCAATTCCCCTGCTAGAATTATGGAAATAATCTAGTGTGTACTGACACATGCAAAGTCATCCACTGAAGAATATGATAGTGGGATACCAGGTATCTTAAAATGGAGAAATGTGCTAAAGTCTATGCAGAGGGGTGTTACAGAAAAAGACTTCAATATTCTATTTTATATACTTCTGTGTTGTTTTAATTCTTCCATGAGCATGTATTAGTTTTTTTTTTTTTTTTTTTTTTTTTTATTTTTGGCTGCACTGGGTATTCATTGCTGTGTGCAGGCTTTCTCTAGTTGTGGTGAGTGGGGGCTACTACTCTTTGTCATGGTGCATAGGCTTCTCATTGTGGTGGCTTCTCTTCTAGAACACGGGCTCTAGGCAGGCAGCCTTCAGTAGCTGTGGCTTGTGGGCTCTAGAGCGCAGGTTCAGTAGTTGTGGCGCACGGGCTTAGCTGTTTCGTGGCATGTGGGATCTTCCCAGACCAGGGCTCAAACCCTCGTCCTCTGCATTGGCAGGCAGATTCTTAACCACTGAGCCACCAGGAAAGCCCAGCATGTATTACTTTTATAATTAGCAAAATGACAAAGATATTTCCATATTGTAAAAAAAAAAAAACTTTGCAGAAACCAGCCTTACATGACCTCAAATTTTCTGTCAAACGGTAATGATCCTACCAATGTCATAGGATTCTTGTGTCACTTCCATGAGATCATTCCTGTAAAATGTTTAGCACAAAGCCATGCATTTAGTAAGTATTAGTAAAAGTTAACTATATTGTTATTTCATTCTGACATTTCTTTTAGTCCCCTACCCACAACCTTAGCCACTATTTCTTACCACGATTCCACTAACTCCTATCCTCCAGAGAAAAAAGCCTGCATGAGGCCTCATTAACCACATACGTTTCCTGAGAATTCTGTTTGGCAAAACATAAGCCATTAACCCCAGAGCGACACAAAGGCGTGATTCGGGAGGGAGCTGGTGGCACACGTATGTGTGTGGGCAGTGCACTTGAGCACGAATGAATACCTCTTCCATTCCAGATGGTGACGAGGACGCACAGCATTTAAGACTGGCAAAAATGAGAGAGCTTGTTTTCAGTAGAGCAACAGCTGGGGGAAAAACACCCAGAGAAGTAAAAATAAGAATATCTGATTTTTTAAAAATTGAAATCTCCAAGCAGCATCATGCTTAGAATCTCAAATACCTTATGCTTATTTTCAGAAAAGAGAAAACAAAATAAAACAAAAACCACTCTTTAGAAAGAAAAGCTGAAGAGAAGGGCACTAAGCTGAGAGGCAGTGGTGTATGAAATTCAGTAAGGTCTGCAGTCAGACCGCTTGGGCCCAAATTCTGGCCCTTCCCCTTGACTAGCTCTGTGAATATGGTCAAGTTAATTCATCATTTTGTGCCTCAGTTTCATCATTTGTAAAGTGGGGATAATGAAAGTGCCTGTTTTCTGGGGTTGTGAGGATTAAGTGAGTTAATATATACACTGTAAATGCTCTGTAAGCACTGGCCATTACTATTTTTGTATGTGGCTGCTGGCTTTCAGCAGGTATGGGCTGGGTGAACCTACAGCAAGTCAGGGAACCTTTCTGAGGGTCCTCCCTATAGACATGGCCTTGGAAGGAGGGCCAGCCCAGGTCTGCAGGCAAAGCTTTTGCTTCCTCTCAATCCCTCCTGAGGCAAGGATCGGGGTGAAGGAACCCCTGCCTGCTGGCCTTTCTGCAGACCCCAGGCCCTGGCAGTCTCACAGAGGAGGGGCAGTGCCTGGTCAGGGGTGGTGGAGGGGTTATTGTGGTCAGGCTGAGGGAGGCTGACCTCGAGGGCCGCTGCTCCTTGAATAACCTTTGCTTGCATCTCCTAGGAAGGCAGCAAGGGCCTCCAGGCAGCTTCCTGTCTGAAACCAAGGCCTTGCAGTCCAGAGGCCTGGAGCAGAGGGGCAGCGCCGGCTTGGGAGGGGATGGAAATGGAGGTGACAACTGGAGGGGACTTTGGGGGAGGAAGAGAAGAGGGAGGGGAAATGGGAAGGTAGGGGGCAGATAGCAAGGCAGAGGCAGTGGGAAGGTGAGAGACCAAAGGTGGAGGAAGGAGGAGGAAGAGAAGAGGGCGCTGTGGGGGAGGAGTGGGGGGCGTGTGAGGAGGAAGGGGGAGGGGGAGGTTAGGGAGTGGTGGAGGAGGGGGAGGGGTGGGGGATGACAAGGGCGGCAGGGCCCCTCCTCCCCATCAGAGTGTGGCTGTTTTCTGAGCACCCCTCCTTCCTGAGCCGAAGTGCAGCCTCGGCCTTTCTGGCCTTTTCTGGCCCCGTTGCTCATCCACACGCCTCCGACTCACTTGTCAGGCAGCCGCTGGGGAGGACGCGGCGGGAGCCTCAAATGCCACCTACTCCCCGGCCTCTCTCCCAGTTGATGCTGCTATTTTAGGCACCACATTATTTCCTGCTGTGATTTTTTCAGCCTTCTAATTCCGGCTCTGAGGTAAGCCGTGACATCCGCTCCGGCTCCCGCAGCCTCCCCCTCCCACCCCCTGGAAGCTGCTCCTCGACCCTTCTCCCCTGCAGCCCTGGGGCTTAAGGGATTCACTGAGCCACGCCCACCCCTGCAAGAGGCTTTTTGGAGGAGGGACATTCCCCCTTGTGCAGGGTGAAAGAGTCCAGCTAGAATATACTTCTAGGTCAGGATTTAGAAGAAAAAAAAAAGACAGGGACTGGGAATAAATCACACCATTGTGTCCCAGACCCATCGAGGGGACTGCTGATGTTTCCATGTCAGTGGTTTTCAACTTTTGGGGGGACGAGTCCCCTTTGAGGATCTGATGAAAGTTACGCACCCTCTCCCCAGAAAGTGTCCTCAGGCAACCCCCCACTGCTCCACCACAACACACTTTGATTCAGCTTCTAATAGCAGGGTTGTGCGGGAGACCCTAGGTGTCCCAAGACCCCAGGATAAAAGCTCCAGCTCAAAGGCCCTCAGTATCCATAGATGGGGCTCCTCGTGCCAGTTTCCTCCCATCCAGACTCACTACTCCTTTCCTCTTTTCCCCTCCCCCAGGATAGGTCTCATTATATTTAATCAATGTGTCTCTATGTACAAGGATTTCATCCCCAAATGGGCGAAGGAAGGTCAGATGGTGAGGTGCTTACTGGGGGTTGGGAACATGCGCCTGGGTCTCCATTCTGATTGCTTCCCTGGGCCTACCTGACCCTGGCAGTGGAAAGGACACTGCACTTGGATTCGAGGAGACTTGGGTTCAAATTCAACTCTCAGTAGCTTTGGTACCTTGACCTTCCTGAGCCTCTGTTTCGCTCGCACAAAAGGAACTCTGATAAGCAGCCAATAAAGTTTTGTTGTTGCTGTTGTTTTTAATCTAAAGAGGTAAAATGAGTCCCAAATAAGAAAGTGACATGAGCTGAGATTCCTCCAGAAAGATGAGTGAGAAGTCAAGAGCCCATCCCCAGACAAATACAGAGCAGCTGGCACGGGAATCTACCTTTGAAGTCTGGCTGATCTTGATTCAGAATCTCTGCCTTTTCCACAGGTACTCCAAGGGGACCCTCCATCTCTTTCTCTCCACTGACGCCTTTCCTCCCACCTCCAGATACACCTCCTAGCCTCCATGCTCTCTCTAGGGTGCCCTCTGGTTATGTCTTAGTTCCTTCTCTCAGCCCTGTGAGGTGTCTCGAGAGTGCTGAGTGCATTCTCAGCATGAGTCCCTAATGGGCCAGCTCAGGGACCTTTTCTCAGTCCCCACTCCTTTGACTTTGGATGCACTTCCTGACACTGTAGAGGGCTCTTCTAAGCCTCTCCTGAGCAACTACAGTGATACTCTATCCTGGTTCTCTTCCTGTCTCTCTGATTGATCTGTCTCTGTTGTTGCCTCCTCTTCCTCCTCTGCATCTTTTTAAGGTGGCTGTTATCCAGGGTTCATCACATTGCCCTTGGTTCCCTGTCCTCTGCCCTTTGGGAGGGGGTCTCATCCACTCTGGTGATTTCAACTGTCTCCTCTAGGCGACCAGCTCTCACCTCTCTGAGTTCCAGTCCCAATTTCAACTGTCCATTGGGTGACAGTAAGCCCTGTTATCATCTCAAACTCAACATATTTAGAAATAAATTCTTCACCTCCCCCCACCCAGCTTTCCCTCCTGGCTTCCCTTCTCTGTTTGGGGCGTGACATTCTCCTGGTCACCCAGGGACAAAGACTCCATTAGCTTTGACTCTTCTTTTCCCCTCTCCTCCCACCTCCATGCAGACACCAAATCTTGTCCACACCCGCCCCCCACCCCCCCGCCTTTCGGATGTCTCTCTGGCATCCATCTCTTCCTTCCCTTTCCCACTTCCACTCACCTAACCCTAACTGTCAGCTCTGATGGCTGAAATAGCTTCCTGGCTGGTTTTGCTGCCCACAGTCTCTCCATTCTTCACAATAAGTTAACTTCTGAGTCAGGACCCACCTCCACTATAACTTCCTTGACCAACTGAACTACTTTAGCACATCTTGCCTGTTCCAACCACTTTGTCAGTACATCTTACCTTGCAAGTGCTCTCTCTCTCCTATTGCTGCTTAGCTTTTCACATTTTTCACCTAAATGAGAAGCTCTTGGAGCTCTTTCTAGCCCCTGATCTGAGCTTGCCCAGAACCAGCCAGCATCCCTGGTGCAGCACCTTGGCATGTAACATGAGTACTTCTGATTCCTCATTGTCTCCCCTGTTTTTCAGTCTGGCCACTTCAGCCCTCTTTTTAATTAACAAGGAGTGCCTTCCACCAGAAAGCAGAGAGCCCAAATTCTAATGCCTAGAAGGACCAGTAGGTCATGAAGTGGGTGAGGCAGGCCAGGTGTGTGCGGACAGGCAGTGGTGGGATGTAGATCCCATGTCCCCAGTCCAGAGGGGCTGCTGCTACTCAGTCCCCTTTCATTGCCATTGGGCCCAGTGTGGCCAGATTTTCCAGCTTTTCAAAAGAAACACCAAATTTGGATTTTTACAGGAAACTTCCCAACTTTTAAAACACTGTGCAGGCCAAACAGAAAACACAACTACAAGCTAAATTCAGCCTGCAGGTAACCCTGGACATAAAGGTTTCCTGCCTTGTAATTATTTTTGACGTGGCAGAAAGCACTTTGGATGGGAGGTTTCTAGCTTATGGTTATGTCAATAATGAGCTGTGTGACCTTGGGTAAGTTACATCCCTCTCTGGGCCTCAGTTTCCTCATCTGAACAATAAACAATCCTATTAAATGATCCCTAACACCCTTTCAACATGGTTATTCTCTGGTTCTGTGGCTTATACCAAACGGTAATTTTAGGATTTCCCTAAAGAGGGAAATCCTGTTTAGTTGAATCCTCTGGTAAATGAGATTTACCCTAAATACACAATGAACATAGATAACCACATTTCAAAGAACTAGAATACAATGAGGCATTGGTTAACTGAAATTCTCCAGGGTTAACTGGAAAATCCCCTTTTAATCAAGCTTATTGTTGAAAGACTTTCTAAAATACCGAGTTCAGTTTCCTGCCTTTCTAAGCATGGGAGATGCAGCAGTGCCAGGCAGGCAAGGGGAACTGTTGAGTCAATGTCTGGATGGCCCTACCACCTGGACTGAAGCGGTGGCAGCAGAGCCGTGGGAGGTCCTCTCAGCCCACTCCCAGCCAGGGGGCTGCTAGGGGTCAAGGACCAGCTGGCTGGGGCCAGAAGATCACTGCATTGGGACCTCATCAGGCTCTTTGCAGGACTCACACCCCAGGGCTTAACATCACGTTGGGAGCAGGAATTACCTCACTTGTAAGCTGGGAATTCACTGAAAACTGGCACTGGCGGGGATGTGTGTTGAGGCTGAAGGTCATGACACAACCCAGAGCTCCTTCCCTCTGAAAAGAGTGAGTTTAGAGCCCAACAGATCTTAGTCTGAATCCAGACTCTTCTACTTCCTAGAATTATGACTCTAGGCAAATGCCTCAATCTTTCTGAGTCTTAGTTTCCTCATCTATAAATTGGAGACAACAACACTTTTCAAAGAGTGGTCATGAAGACTGAATGAAATCATGTCTGCTAAATGGCCAGTGTGGTGTTTGGGATTTAGTAAGTGTTAAATAAGAGGAAATCCGTATTCCATTAGGAAGTAACAACTTTTATTCCTTAAAATCCAGTCTGATTTTCCAGGTTTTTTTTTTCTTCAACAGATTTGGAAGGTCAATACCAATAACTTTCCACTTTGCATGATAGACATTTGAGAAACTGTTTACAGATCGGATGCTGTCTTTTGTTCCCTCCTCCCTTCCACCCCACACTATCATTCTGACATAGAGACACCAGCCTTAAAATCAGAACCAGGACTTCCCTGGTGGCACAGTGGTTAAGAATCCGCCTGCCAATGCAGGGGACACGGGTTCAACCCCTGGTCCAGGAAGATCCCACATGCCGCGGAGCAACTAAACCCGTCAGCCACAACTACTGAGACCAGGTGCTGCAACTACTGAAGCCCATGTGCCTAGGGCCCATGCTCCTTAACAAGAGAAACCACCGCACTGAGAAGCCTGTGCACCACAACGAAGAGTTGCCCCCACTCACCACAATAGAGAAAGCCCGCCTACGCGCAGCAACGAAGACCCAATGCAGCCAAAATAATAATAACAAAATTGAATTAAAAAAAAACAAAACAGAACCAAGAACTTGATTTTGCAACCATGATACTAATCATTGATTCAGTCAAGGATCATCAATGGATGGAAAAGCTTGATGAGGGCAAAGTATTCACAGGCTTAAAGTATCGTCTCTTAGATTACTTATTAATAACAAAGGAAAAAAACAGTAACTTTACCGTGGAGAAACCTGGCAGACACCTTCACCCCCATTGGTAAAATTAACATCACCAATCCTGGGACAAACAAGACATCATGTTGCCTCCTCATATGATGCACTGAGATGCACAGCATCTCTTCTGTGAGATTCCTGCCAACAAATGCCTAACTTTGATCATGAACAAGCATCAGACTAACCCAAGCTGAGGGACATTCTACAAAATGACAGGCCTAGATTCTTAAGAAATATCGACGTCATGAAAGAGGAAGAAAAGCTGAGGAACTGTTTTACATTAAAAACGAAAGAGATATAACAATTAAAAGGAATTAAAATTAAAAAGAACGTATGATCTGGATTGGATCCTGGACTAGAAAAAATATCCTTATAAAGAACACTATTGGAATAAATAGGTAAATTTTAATATGGATTGTACATTAAATAATAGTATTCTACAGATTTTAAATTCCCCGATTTCTATCTTATGGAAAAGAATGACCTTGTTCTTGAGACATTCACACTGAAGGATTTAAGGGTAAAGAGCTATAATGTCTGCAACTTACTCTAAAATAGTCCAAAAAACAGAAAAGTATAAACATAAATACACGTACAAGGAGAAAGAGAATATTAAAACAAATGCAGCAAAATATTCACATCTGGTGAACCTGAGTGAAGAGTACAGAGGAGTTCTTTGTATGTTGTACTAGTCTTGCAACCTTTTGGTAAGCTGAAATTATTTCAAAAGAAAAAGGAAAAAAAGAAAAAGTCTGAGCCAGGGGTTTCTTAGAGCCGGGCACACAGCCTCACGTCATTTGGCCTGCAGTGTGGTGAAGTAGAAAGAGTCCTGACTTGGAGACGAGGTCCAAACCCAGCCCTGCCAACTGCAAGATACTTAACATCTCTGGACATCTGTCTCTTCATTCCAAAATGCAGAGAATAATAGTAATGCCTCTGCTTTAGGGTTGTCAAGAGGACTAAATAAGGGAGTCGATGTAAAAAGAAAAAAATCCAGCACATTCCAAAATATTATTCACGTGTTCTACAACTATATGCTGCTAGGTGTCCAGAGGTGGAAAATACAAACAGAATTCTTGCCCTCAGGTAGCTTATACTCAAGTCAAAATGGTGGAAAATAAATGACTAAGTGAAGGCCAGACATATAATTACAAACTGCCATAAATTCTGTGAGGTGATGGAGTGTGGCCGGAGAGCTGGGGAGAGACTGGGGAAGCCTACCAATTCCTGGGTGGTCAGAGGAAATGCTGTTTAAGCTGAGCCTGAAGAAGGAGGAGGAGGGAAGGGTTGGCAGCCTAGATGGCGGGAACAGCAGGAGCAAAGGCCCTGAGGTGGGTGAGAACTTGGTATATACAAGAAATGGGACCCTCTCGCCTCAGCGAGAGCATTTATAACTCTGTATGTTCTGTGAGGGAAGGGGCAGCACAGCACTGAGCACAGCCTGGACACTCAGTGTTTGATGAGGGAACACGCGAATGGGTGTCCTTTGGTTTCAGTATTTGCCACGAGGAACTCGCCTCTCTCTGCCCTTAGCTGTACTATGTAGCGGAAGGAAAGGAGGCTTCTTTTGAACTGGCAGCTCTGGAGTTTTCCTCTCTGTGGGCACCTTGCTTAGATCACAGAGCCAGAGGGACCCCAAAAGTGCCATGCTCCCACCTCTCATGGTTGAAGGAAGAAGCCGAGGCCCAGGCTCAGGACAGATTTGCCAGAACCCATGGATGGGATCTGGTTGGGGGCCCACGTCTGGTGCTTTCCCAGCCCCGCAGCCTGCCTTGTTTATTTGTTCAACAGGTCTGTTCAACCATGGCACAGCCTGTTCTGACTCTGGAACATTTAAGAGATGAGCCAGAAAATCACAGAAAAATGGTTTGCTCTCAGAGCTATGGGGCGGGGCAGCCAGGGTGGGAGACAGGGTTCCGGCCAGCTCTGGGGCCGAGTTTTGGCTTGTCCTCTGCTGTCTTTTTCCCTCCTGCCCTGGGGAACCAAAGGGACTCCAGTGGGATTCTCTGTCTCAGTTTCTCCAGGACCATGATGTGACCTGCCTAGAACGGTCACTGTAAGATCCCTGGTCCTCATCTCCACCTTCATTAACTCCATCGCAAACCCCAGCTTCCACCCACCAAGTTCAAGCCACAACCTGGTGCACTTGACCAGCCCAGGGATGGAGCTGTTGGGCCCAGCACCCAGATGGTTCTGCCTTGTTTGCCTGCAGCGACCTCTTTCTCCCTGCTTGTGAGCTCCTGCTTGTCCTTCAAAACCCAGCTGTTACGTCACCACATTTAAAACCTTGAACTGACTCCCCAGCTACTTTTTAAATTTCAAAAAGCCCAACCAGGATAAACAGGATAGCTAAAATGCCATATTTCTTTGCTTTTGTGTAACTAGATACAAACTCAGTGTCGTAATGTTAGTATCTCGTGTTAACCAGAAGCACTTATTTGCAGTTACATAAATGTTTGATTCCAAAATAAAACCCTTGGAAATGAACACCTTAAAAATGCAATTTGTGGGACTTCTCTGGCAGTCTAGTGGTTGAGACTCTGCAAGTCCACTGCAGCGGGCACAGGTTTGATCCCTGATGAGAGAATTAAGATCCTATATGCTGTGAGGCCAAAAAAAAAAAAAAAGTTCAAAAAATGCAATTTGTTTGGCTGACAAAATACTTTATTTAAACATTAACTAAGTCCAGGTGGTAGCAGGGATGGGGTAAGGATGACAAAAGGAATCCCTGTGATTAAAAGTGACTCTAAGGTCCTCTGCATACACAAGGCTGCCTCCTTTCCCTAAAGGACTTGGTACACAGCAGGTGCTGAGAAAGTATTCGTTGAATACCGTATGTGAAAGTGTAGGACTATGTGAGGATGATGACTGGGGTCACTGAAGCCTCTGTCAACCCTAGTGACTGTCCCATGGGGAACACACTAATGACCAGCTTAGGAGCTGTCCTAGCCTCAGGCTCTTTTCCCCTTACTGCCAATTCTTAGCATTCATCCAAGTAGCACTGAGATTGGTCAGAACCTGGGGATGAGGCTGTGTATTCTGGAGCGCCTCCGGGGAGCAGGGGCAACAGCCTGGATTCCCATGCCCATTGCAGCCCCCTCTGCCCCTTTGCTCCACAGGGAGCGCCCCAAGAAGCAGAGTCTGGCCAATTGTGGGAGGTGCTGTTCTCCTTCACTTCCAAGATTAGCTCAGACCTTAAAAATCACAGCCTGGCGCCTGCTCTTCTCATGACAAGGAAAACAGGAGATGTCAGAAGCCTCCTTAGGTATCTGGAAGGGAATAGCGCCTTCTGCTCCCTCTCTTCCTTGCATGAGGTCATTGGATCAGGATGACAAAACAAACAGTGACGTGTTGGGACTTGTTCCCGGACTGATTCCAGGGTTTCTCCAGCCCTCCCTCCTCCTCCTCCTCAGAGTGGCAGACCCAGGTGTGGACAACAAATAGAACTGGACTCGGTCCTTGGGATCTGGGAAGTGGGCACTAGTTGGGAGGCATCCTCTGTGGTGGTAAAGGGGAGGTCCTGGATAGGCTTCAGTGGAACTGGGAATCGTGATATTAGCACCACCGGACACTTGCACAATTTTCCAGGCTTCAGTGTGCTTTCATTTGTTCTCCTTTGAGTTAAGGAGGGCAAGAATTCTTTTCTGACTTTACAGATGAGAAAACTGAGACTTGTTTAAGGTCAGCAACTTAATCAGGGCTACATGACTTAAGGGTCACAGAGGCGGACATGAAATAGTTTTGTGACTTGAGTTACAACCATCTTCCCACCTCACCACAGTTCCTTGAACTTCACTCACTGGTACACCTTCCCGCTTTGTGCCTTTCTGCATCCCACCATACTGTTACTTACTCAATGTTTTTCTTTAAATGAACTCACTTTAAAAATCGACCTCATTCTGTGCAACAATATGTATGAGTTTGTGTGTGTGTGTATAAATAATAATGTATGTATCTATATGTGTAACTGCTAAAATTAAACATGTTCATCCTCCTCCCCTAAAGTCAACTCTCAAAATGCCAGGGATGCTAGTGCACATTTTGAGAAACTGTAAAACTGTCCTCCGCCCTCCCTGAATTACTAATGATGGGTCGTCACAGGCTGGCAGCCAAGTGGCTGCCCTTGTTGAAATGCTCCGCCAGTAGGATCACTCAGGGACACCCCTGTCGTTGCTAGGGCTGTGCCTCCAAATCACAGAATTATTGAATCAGAGGGGACAAGAGAGAGATCATGGAATCCAACTCCTAAGGGGCAAAGCCTTACACAACACACCCATTCATAACCCTAAAGGTTAAGGGAGCACCATTCAGAGACGTAGTCTTTGCTCCTGAAACTCACAAACCTTACAAACATAAACAACGAAAAACTAGAAGGAATAAGCAAAGGATCCAGAATTATGGTTCCACCATGAACTTGGCATGTCTTTGAACAAGTCATTTCATTTTCTGAACCTCAGTTTCCTTAAACAGAGGTGATAACATCTCCTTTTTTTACCTTTTAAGGCTGATAGGAGATTCATATTTTTGAAATAAGTGTGATATATAAAAAAATATCAAGTTGTACACCTTAATTATATACATTTTTTGGTCAATTATTCCTCAATAAAGACAGCGGGGAGTGGGGGATAAGTGTGAAAAATGCTCTGTAACACTGTAAGTAATATATAGGCAATGCCTAAACTCTTCCATAGAATATTTGCATTATGACTGGAGAATGTCTTTCTCCAGGTGAAGCTAAGCACCAGAAACAGGCTGGGAGGAGATTTGGGGCACTATTTGGACCCTGTCATTGTCCCTAATTTGCTGCCTCTAGGTCTTGGGCCTGGAAAGACACTGGTGACCTGAGCCAGCTCTCTGCCCTGAGGTCTTCTAGAACCCTGATTCAGAAAGAGTTCAGGATGTGCTTCTTACTCTTTCCTCTGCTTTGAAACATTTGTCTTCTGGCTTTCAGCTCCACGTGCAAGTTGCTGCATAGTGATGGGTCTTTACTGCCCTCTTGTGATCACTCTCTGTCTTCGTCGCTTTGACTTTTGAAGAGGTGTGCGTGACAGCCTGAGGAAACCAGAGCCAACCCTCAAGATCAAGATTTTCCAGGGCCGGCAGAGGACTTAAAGCCCAAATTAAAGCCAGCTGCTGAAATCTGGAGCTCCTTGACAGGAAGGGGTAGTTCCACCTGATTTTGCCCCAAGTAGGACAGGAATCCAGGCCTCTGCCTGCACTAACCCTGCTTAAATGGTTAGTGCCTAGATTGTCCAGCTTGTCTAGAACAAGTTCTGGAAATGAAGGCAGCTCTAAGGTCCCTTCTCTGCCTGGAAAACCCAAGGGTAGCAACGGCCAGGACTAGAACTTGCCCTCCAACCCTCACCCATATAAAGCAAGAGTGAACTGCACACATATTTTGTGAACTAGCTGGTGCCATGAGGTGCAGGTGGGGTACAAAATAAGATAGCTCCCGTCCCCAACTCATAAAGCTTACAAACATAGAAATGACCCAAGCGCACATAATTAGCAGATGTCAGGTCATCCAAGCAACGGCTATCGCAGAAGTAGAAATAAAGTGCTGTAGGGCTGGCGGGAAAAGGGAGATTAGTGACAACCAGAGAGATCAGGGTTTCCTGAAGATAGTGAGACTCAAGCTGAACTTTTTTTTCTTTTTTTGGCTGCGTTAGGTCTTCCTTGCTGTGCACAGGCTTTCTCTAGTTGTGACTAGCGGGGGCTACTCTGTTGGAATGCACAGGCTTCTCAGTGCGGTGGCTTCTCTTGCTGCGGAGCAAGGGCTCTAGGTGCGCGGGCTTCAGTAGTTGCAGTACGAGGGCTCAGTAGTTGTGGCATGCAGGCTCTAGGCTGCAGGCTCAGTAGTTGTGGCCCAAAGGCTTAGAGTTGCTCCGTGGCATGTGGGATCTTCCCAGATCAGGGATTGAACTCGTGTGCCCTGCACTGGCAGGTGGATTCTCAACCACTGCGCCACCAGGGAAGTCCTCAAGCTGAACTTTTAAAAAACTTTTTAAAAATGAGTAGGACCTTACCTAGTAGACATGAGCAAGGAAGACCACAATGATGCTAATACCTACATTTTGGGGACCTGATTACATGTCAAGCATGGCCAGAGGTCATATAGGTAGCTCAATTATTTAATCTCCACAACAATACTATGAGGTAGCTACCATTTTCTCCATTTAATAGACAAGGAAAATGAGGCTCAAGGCCAAGTACAGTAAGCCTTGATGGAAAATACAGGAAGAAGTAGAAGCAAAAGTGTTTGGGGCAAATAACCTATTAATACTAGAGTGTCGGGTACACTTAGTCAGGTAGCAGAAAGAGACAAGAGCATACGTGGATGAGTTATGATGATCAAAAAGTACAGGAACCCTATGATATGGGATTTTAAAGCCTCGAATGAATTTGGACCACACCCTTTGGATAATGGAGAACCTTGCGAGGTTTCAGAGCCAAGGATTCTGCTCAATGATGTACTTTAGGATAACTCAGATGTGTGGAGGAGAGCTTGATGAGGCAGAGAAAAAAAGAGGGAGATCTGTGAGGAGTCATGAGTTGAGGGAAGCTTGGGTCAGGGCAGTGGGCAATGCAGAGGAATGAATCTTAAAACCGCTAGGTGGAGAAACTGTTAAGACTGACTTGGGGTACTTTGATTTTTAAAAAACGGTTAAAAAAAAAAAAAGAATGCACTTTCAACAGCTGAGCAAAACAAAGTCACCGTGTTTGGCTTCAGACAAAGACCTCAAGAGATTTAAGTTATGCTTCATGTTATACAACCCTCAACTACAAACATTTACACACGATGGTTACAGAATCCTCTTCCACTAAAGGTCTTATGAAGCCTGCAGAAAATGCTTCCTCAAGAGACATAAGATACACATTGATTTATAAGATGTTCTTTCTTTCACGGGTTAGGTGGCAAGAAAAGTTGTCCTCTATTGGAGATAAACAGACTTTTACTTTTAAGGATAAACGAAGACTCTAAATGCTACAGTTAAAATTCCATATCAAATTGGCAATTAGTACTGTCAGAACCAAGGATGTGGACCAAGTTCAAACAGAGTTATTAAATCCACAAAAATTTCACACTACATATTTTTCACATTTTCCAAATGAAATAGAAATCTATTCAAAGTCGTATCATCAATTTTACTGCTATTTCATTAAAATGTGCTACAAATAAATTCTATGAAGCCTTGAAATAAAAAAAAGACTGATTTGGGGGATGAAGAAGGTGGCGCTACATTCAGTGGGAACTTACGTCCCCTCACATGCTGAGCCCTCAAACCTGACATCAGTGCTGGGTCCTCTTGGGGGGAGAAAGACTTCTGGTCTCCCATGGAATAGAAGTCTCAGTCCCACCCTCAGCTGTGGTTGTGCTAAACCTCTAAAACCAAACCAGGGCAAAGTCTTCTCAGATCGCTGAGAAGAAATCTTGAAAATGGTTCTCAATGCCCACATCAAGTAAGGAATCTCAGGATCAAAGAGCAGCCTGTCACAATAAGACACAATACCTGTTTGATGCTGTGACCCACCCTCCACAAAGGTCAAGGAGAGTTTTACGTCATTTCCCAGCAGTTCATCAAACCTGGTTTGGTCCAAACAGGGTTGGACCAAACTTTGTACGGGAACTCAGCCCTGCCAGGGGTTTGGATTCCTGCTTTTGATTGCCACAGGGCTGGCAGGCTTCCCCCTGGCTCCCACTCTCAGGAAGCCTTCCACAGCTGCTGGTCACTTGTCACACCCTATCCAGGAGGTGGCAGCATTTCAATGGTAAAGCAAAAGATCCCCAAGCTGTGGCAAACGACTTCAAAGTTCAATGGGAATTGTGTCATTATTTCCCAAAGAGTTAACTCTATCCAGTTACACTGAAGTAGTAACGGGTTAACGCTTGTAATGGGATATACGGAAATAATGCGACTTCATACTTCCTATCCTAGGTTGGATAATTCCAGGGAAAATATTTATAGCAGGCACTCAACAAACATTTATTGCATACACCAGGCACTCTGCAAAATCCTTATAAATGTCCTAAAGCAAATAGATTGTTTTAAAGTTACATTCACATCCCTGACCTTTTCTTTCTAGAATGTTGCTCACTGTAGCACTTACTTTACTTTTTCCCCAAATGAGTACCCATAGCCAAGAAAAACTGTTCCCAGTACCAAAGATATGGAGACCAGTTGTCCTAGACTGGAGTCTGTCTGCACAATTTCTGCCTGCCACCTGGTCTTCAAAATCTCCTGAATCTTAGGCTCATCCGGTAGAAGACTGAAACTGTTCTCTAGCCCTCTTCTGAGATCCAGACCTCTATATTCAACTGCTTTCTGGACTTTACTTAGATGTTTCAAAGGGACATCAAGTTCAACTTGTCCAAATGGAATTTATGATCTCTTCCTCCTCCACCTGGTCCTCCTCCAGTGTCCCCTCATCCCAGTGAAGGACACCATCCACCCTTCAGACCTACAAGCCATCGATCTAGGAATTAGCCTCCAGCCTCCTTCCCCCTTCACTCCCAGACAACCCATCACTCAGTCTCAGCCACTCTACTTGTTAAAATATTTCAGGGACCCCTTTCTGTCTTTGCATCTTGATCTCCACTTAGTTCAAGCTGCCATCATCTCTCACCTGGATCTCTGCAGCAAATTTCTGACTGGTCTTCCTGCATCTTCTTGCCCTTTTCCATCCCTCCTCCAACCTGTAGCTTGAGTATTCTTTTTAAGACCTAAATCTGTCCATTTCACTATCACTAACACCCCAGTGGCCTCCCATTGTTCTTTACATACAGAGGCAGATATGATACAGAACTCCTGGGGAGGCCAAGAGAGCAGACCAGGGACACCCTGCTTATAGATAACCTGTTATGTTCTTGCTGTAACAATATGTTTTTGTAATGACTAGTAAGGTTGCTTTTGTTTCTGTGAAAAGGAGACTGGATCACTTTGATTTTTGGTAACCAAAAAACTGCAACCCATATAGTTCGGGGAGGAGGGTATTAGCCTTTTGAATAGAAACTTTTCCAAAATCCTAAAGATGTTGTAAGGAACATCTTGAGTCAGATGAGACCCTGAAGATGAATTAGCCTAGAGCTGAGGTTGGGCCAAACCTGGCCTGCCACCTGTTTTTATAAGTAAATATTTATTGGAACACAGTCACACTCATTCATTTGTATATTATCTGTGCCATTCGCACTTCAACAGCAGAGCTGAGTAAGTTGCAACAGATTTTATAGCTTGCAAAGCCTAACATACCTGGCCATTCATAAAAATGGTTTGCTGACTCTGCTCTAGAGGTACTCCCCTATGGGCTACATGTTAAACACCTGGAGTGCTTTTAAAAGGGATTGACTCAGAGATTCTGATTAAATTGATCTGAATTGGGATCCAAGTCTCGGAATCAAAAACTTAAAAAAAAACTTCCCTAGGCAATTCTAATATGCAGCTACAGTGGAGAATCACTGATAAAATCCAGTCTCCTCTCATAGATAAGTCAGCCCAGATGTCAGCATTTGTCTCCTTTTTTGTAATGAATAACAACTGCTAATATCTACAAAGCCCTGTAAAGCACATCCATCTACATGGTCTCATTTGATCCTAGAACAAATCTGAGGTCCAAAGAGCAAAAAGCATTACCGTTCCTGCTTCACACATGACAGAATCAAGGCTCAGGGAATTTAAGTCAAGTCCACAAAGTCTCCTATTTAATGAAAAGAAGCTAAGACTCATGTGCAGGCCTTTTGAAACAAGTCCACTGACCACTAATGTTGACTATACAAGTTACATATTTTATATTTTATTTTGGCCAATGGAGTCCTATTTGCTTTCATGCTCTCTAGACATAAGACCATACCTACCATTCCTAGAACATGTAGAAATCTGCTTTCCTAAAGATACTACGCTCTGTGGAGCCCCTAGGATTCCTCACGGTCACTGTGAGGATAGAGCGAGGAGGAAAGGCTCGTATGCATGTAGGTATGCGTGTACTTTCAACCCCCATGCCCTCAATTCAACCAAAGCAGGCATATTTCTACCTGTTCAAGTATTAGGATCCCACATACAATTCTGTTTGAATAAAGAGTTTCAACTTTGAAGACCACTGATCTGGCTCAGACCTCAGTCCACTGTTTCAATCCAAGGTGGCATGGCCACTCTGCCCCCAAATTCCTGTCACTTCTTATATCATCGAGTTCTACCCTGTTGGTCTAAATGAAATCCAAAATAATAGTTTCCCATAATGCCGATTGTGGCATTGTTTTTTGAGAAATCAGGCTTATTTTTAGCAGACCAGACATCGGTCAGGGTAACTGAGGTTTCTCATGACTGCTCCTGCCTGCCTCATGCAAGCCACAGAATCCATACTGGGAAAGCACCATCCTCACCCACTCCCTCTCGCTGGGCCACAGCCTTTCTCCTGCCTGCTCACTGTGTCTGCCTTCAGCCTAATGCACAGGTTTTCTATCTTGCTTCCACTCTTAGGCTTTCCCTTCCTGTGCAAGTGAGGCACTAATGATGGGAAGTGGGGGGTAGAACAAGACATATTCTTGCACTTCTTCATGTTCCCAGAGAGGAAGGAACTTCTATTCCCCACTCCATAGAGGTGAGAAGCCCCACAGTGGGCAGAACACATCCAGCTTTTCATTCTGTGACCTTATTTTCACCTTTCCACAGGAGGAGGGAGTGACTAACCTTACTGGTCAGAGTGCAGGATATTCAAAGGGCTGAGTTTTTATCAGCACCAGTGCCTGAGTACACGAGGTATGCTATGGTCCTGAACTGTGTCCTGATAAGTCAGGGTCTGTTCTCAAACCTGGCAGGAGGATTATAGTGGGAGGGAGTAGGAAGCCCTCACTGCGTATCTATTTTTAGTTCCAAGAATGACAGACACACTCAGGGTTACACCCTGGCATGACCTCAATTTCAACACTTATCTGAGGAGGCAATTACCAGTGAATCCTAGAGCCTAACTGCCAGAAGCACTCTACTGCTCAGTAAAAGCATAGTCCCGAAAGCTTAAGAAAGACGTTGTGGCCTTAAATAAACACAAGACACCTCCACCTTCTTATTTTAATAGAGTCATGTCTCTCACATTACTAATTCTCAAAATATACGGTTCTTTTTACATACATACACAAACACTTTTAAACATGAATACCAAATTCAAGAGAATCAGATGGGTAGATAAATTTTGGAAGCCAAGAGCACAGAAGAAAAGGTCAGTCACCAGATTTTACAAATGATCATCTGAACTCCTTCTCTGGACATTCAGCTTGATATATTATTCTAAATACCCCATGTCACATGGTCCACAAGGTCTTCCTTTAGGATTCGGAAGCTATCAATAGCCATACTTGTCATTAAGATGGGTCCTGCCATCTCCACTTTGGCCTAGATCAGAGTAAAAACAAAGAAAGAAAGATAGATATTCACATTTCCAAGTCAGGAGGGAAAAGACATCCAGACATCTGTGGGCCAAAAGGTAAAACAGACAGAAATGTGACTTTTTGTATACAATTTCAAAATACAGTCTTCTTTTCACCTCTTCCCTAACATTTATTAGCAGATAAAAAGCATGCATTTTAGTACCTAAATTTCTATAAATTATTAGTATATTAGAAACCCAATCCATAGAAAAAGCAAACTGTGATAAGCATATGGGAAAACAAGCATCTCACATATTGCCTTAAGGGTGTATGTATGAACATAAACTAATATAATCCCTATGGAATGCAATTTATAGTATCTTAAAAATGTTTATAGCCTCTGATCCAGCATGTTGACTTTTATGAATTGTTTTCTACAAGTGCACCTCTATGCTTGCAAAATTACACATATTAGAGGTTACTTATTGCAGACTTGTGTGTAATGGCAAAAGACTGGAAACAGCAAATATTCACTGAGGGAACTGGTTAAATAAATAAAGGTATATCCATACAGTAAAAAATAACTATGCTATCATTAAAAGGAAGGAAGGAAGGAAGGAAGGAAGGAAGGAAGGAAGGAAGGAAGGAAGGAAGGAAGGAAGGAAGAAAAAAGAAAGAAAAAGAAAGAAAGAAAGAAAGAAAGAAAGAAAGATCTATAAGTAGCTATGGAAGGATTTCCATATAGTATTAAGTGCAAAACAGTAAGATATAGACTATGCTTCCATTTGTATAAAAAAAGTGATGAAATATTACATATTTTATTGCTTACATAGGCATTTTACATAATATATATATAAGAAGCCATAGAAACTGATATCTGGTTGTCTTCAGAGGAAAAAAACTGAATAGCTAAAGCACAGCTAGATGATTTTTTTTTCCCCACTTTACAGAAAATTTTAAATATATGCAGAAGTAAAGAGAAAACTATAATGAACCTCCATGCACCCAGCACCCAGTTTCAGCAATGATCAACACATGGCAAATCCTCCTTTATCTACTGCCCCTCCTCTATTTTTCTTCATCCTCCACCACTGGACTATTTTAAGGCAAATCCCAGGTATCATTTCATCTGCGAACATTTCTGTACATATTCTTGAAAGATAAGGACTTTTTCTTAAAAACATAACTTGTTACTCACACTTTTAAAAAATTAACAATAATTTCCTAGTATCATCAAATATCTAACTAGTGTTCAAAATTATCTGAATGGCTTATAATTTTTTTAATAAGTATTTGAGTAAGAATTCAAACAGAATACACAAATTATATTTGGTTGATAAGTCTCTTTAGATCTTTTAACCTACCTATCCCCTCAGAAGGGAAACTTATCCACTATATACTCTCGTAATATTCTTATATTGAACCTTAAATATATATTACCTACTCAGGAACCTAAATAGATAAATCTTGGAGGAAAAGAAAAGTAAAAACCATCTACCTTCAGGTGGGACCCATACACAGTAATCTGGGTCATCTTCTGGATATTTGGTGGAAAGTGTCGGTGGAAGCTGCAAAGAAAAGATAGGTTAATTTTATTTGAAAGAATTTTAACTCTAAGAATTACTGTCCCTATCTCTGTCAGCAAACAAAAATTAAGAGAGAATAGTTTCCCCTAATGATCTTGACGTAAGTAACCAAAAATGGGGGAACATTTTCTCTCTGAATCTTGACTTTTTTCCCATAAAGCCTCAACAGCTGATTTTCAGCCAGTGAGAGTGAAGTGATATTTTTTCTAAAAGAGGCAGTCAACACAGGTGCCTAAATGATATAACCCCCAAAGAGGAAAATGTGACATCTGCCTTTTGATCCAGGTGCAGAAAAGTTAACAAAGCAAGCCTGACTGCTATCCTTTGAAAAGCCTGTCTGAAAGGCTTGTTGGCTGGCATCTGGAAGCTTGGATTTCAGGAGGATTCCCACTACCCTAACTGACAAGAGCAGCCCGATGGCCCAAAACTGTTTGTAAAAACCATGTGGTTTATGCTGAACACCTGCTTTCCTTCTATGACAGTGGAATCTGGGTAGATGCCAGGCAGGGGGTACTATGTAATCAGCCCCCAGTATAAATCCTGGGTACTAAGTCTTTAATGAGCTTCCTTGGTTTCACAAGCAGTCGCTCGTTGTGAGGGGAGTTAAGCACATCCTGCGTGACTGCACTGGAAAAGGACCCTTGGAAGCTTGTTCCCCAGACTTCACTCCATGTTTCTTTTCTCTTTGCTGGTTGTGCTTAGTATTCTTGTGATATAACAAATCACAGCTATAAGTTCCACATGCTGAGTCCTGTGAGGCCTCTTGAGAATCACCTAGCCCAAGGGTGGTCTTAGGGACCTCCTGATACAACCAATTCCACTTCTGGGAACTCACAGTATCCATACAAATTATATACACACAAGGTTATTCATTATAGCACTGTTATAATAAAAGACTAGAAAGAACCCAAGAGTCCATCGACACGGATCTGGTTCAACAGAGTACACCCACGCAGTAGGAAGCTCCCAGTGCACTGATACACAATGATTTCCACCACAGGTTAAAAAAAAAAAATCAAGATGTAGCATGCAGTATATTACATTCTACCTTTTGTGTAATACAAGGAGGAAAATAAGAATATATTATTCAAATGTCTTTGTATGGCATATTAGGACATGAAGAAAGATTCACAAATTAATAAAGGAGATATGTGAGCAATTATAAGGAACAGAGTAGAGAGAGACAAGAATAGAGAATCCAAAATCTAAAAATTTGGGACTGCCCTGGTGGCGCAGTGGTTAAGAATCCACCTGCCAATGCAGGGGACATGGGTTCGATCCCTGGTCTGGGAAGATCCCACATGCTGCAGAGCAACTAAGTCCATGCGCCACAACTACTGAGCCTGCGCTCTAGGACCTGCGTGCCACTACTATGGAAGCCCGGGTACCTAGAACCTGTGCTCCACAACAAGAGAAGTCACCGCACTGAGAAGCCCGTGCACCACAATGAAGCGTAGCCTCTGCTTGCCAAACTAGAGAAAGCCTGCACGCAGCAACGAAGACGCAACGCAGCCAAATTAAAAAAAAAATTAAAAATAATAAAATAAAATAAAAAATTTCAAAAATAAAAGTAAAAAAGCCCAGATTTCTAGAAGTGGGGGTAGAAGGCAGCTGGGAATTCTGCTAAAACAATCCCTGGATTCACTCTTCCAGATGTGGTCCATGACAAGGGAATTCTTTTTTTATAATTAATTAATTTATTAATTAATTAATTTATTTTATTGGCAGTGTTGGGTCTTTTTTGCTGTGCGTGGGCTTTCTTTTAGTTGCAGTGAGTGGGGGCTATTCTTCGTTGTGGTGCGCGGGCTCCTCATTGCCGTGGCTTCTCTTGTTGCGGAGCATGGGCTCTAGGCGTGTGGGCTTCAGTAGATGCAGTACATGGGGCTCAATAGTTGTGGCTCACGGGCTCTGAAGCGCAGGCTCAATAGTTGTGGCACACAGGGTTAGTTGCTCCGCGGCATGTGGGATCTTCCTGGACCAGGGATTGAACCCGTGTCCCCTGCATTGGCAGGTGTATTCTTAACCACTGCGCCACCTAGGCAGCCCAAGGGATTCATTTTTACTTCCAGAGAAGTGAAGGTTACAACTAAAGTACTTACTTTGCCTGGACCAGGAGCTTTCTTTTTCTTCAGTTCATCTCTGCTTTTCTCATATTCATTCTTTGATGCTAATTTATGAAAAAGAAAAAAAAAGCATAAGAGGCAATAGCTATTTCAGGAAAAAAAAAAAACAGAAAAGAAAAATTTCTCCTTAAAGAGGGATTATTGAAGAAAACATCACAATCTAATTCAAAAATTCCTTCTACGACTGTAAAGACTATTTAGAAAGAATTGTCCCTTTGTTAATAACCTAAGTTTTCAAATTCTAAGCTTAAATTTAATCACACCTTTCGAAAAGGTAAAGGAAAATGTGGCTGACTTTACTATTTTACAATTTAATTATTACAATTAAAAGCAGTAGAAAACCAGGAAAAAAGTCCTTTTAATAGCCCAACCTTTCAACCACTTTACTTTAATAATGTTGGAATCGCCCCCATGATAGGCACATATTCAACTTTGGGAGATGTAAAATTGTAGAGGGCTTTGCACAGCCAGAAGGAAACATGAAGGAATCAGGTGTTTTGTGGTGGTGGTGGTAGAGGGGGTAACCCCAGGAAGCAGAGGAGGAAAAGAAAGGCAAACGGGATGACACCAAACATAAACCTCTCATATGTTCCAACTCTGTCCACCGCCCTGGCAGCAGCATCTACCCAGTGCCTGCTCCCCTCGGGTCAGCTGCCACCCCCTGCTCTCTCACACCAGCTGGCTGCCTGTGGGTGGAGCAGCCCTGGAGTCACTGTACTACTTGCCTGAAGGTTCCTCACACGATGCAGCTGTTTCACTAATCTCTTGGTAATCTTCATTCTGTTCCACTTGGCTGAGTTGAGACATGTTTTCTATAAAATGCAGGACCAAAGTATACTGTATTACTTAATTCGTGGTGGGGAACCAAGAAAACAAAAACAAGGGCAAGAAAAGCTAAGTATATACATAATCATCCAGTTTTACCACCATTAGCTTCAACTAACCTTAACTAGGTTTTCAATAAATGTGCCTCCAGATGTCTAACAGAGAACCACCAATTTTCCACTTCAAAAACTGGCCAACTCTTAGGTAAAACTTTCTAGCAATACTTACAGCTGCCTTAAAAATGTACATATTCCTCGGCCTAGAAATTCTAACTCAAGGAAGATATTAGAAGAAAATAATCAGAGATGAGCACCAAGATGTATTATATACAAGTATGTCTATAATAGCAAAAATTAACAAGTAACTGACATATATACTAATATGGAGTTGATTAAATAAATTACTGCCCATTCATGTGATGGACCACTTTGCCCCCTATTAAAACCACATTTTAAAAGACTATTTTAAGACATAGAAAAATTTAGGTTATAAAATAGCATATACAATGTGATCCCAAAGTTTTTTTTATTAATTAATTAATTAATAAATGAATGCCCGGGGACTTCCCTTGTGGCGCAGTGGTTGAGAATCTGCCTGCCAATGCAGGGGACACGGGTTCGAGCCCTGGTCTGGGAGGATCCCGCATGCCGTGGAGCAACTAAGCCCATGCGCCACAACTACTGAGCTTGTGCTCTAGAGTCTGCAAGCCACAACTACTGAGCCCACGTGCCACAACTACTGAAGCCTGTGAGCCTAGAGCCCGTGCTCCACAACAAGAGAAGCCACTGCAAAGAGAAGCCCACGCACCACAGTGAGGAGCAGCCCCCACTCTCTGCAACTAGAGAAAGCCCGCGCAGCAAAAGACCCAACAAAGATCCAAAGCAGCCAATAAACAAATAAATTTAAAAAAAAGGAATGCCTGGAGTAATCCCTAATCAGCTGCAGATTTACTAATTAATGTATCTTATAAACCAAATTTTTAAATCTGCTATTCTTAGACATACATATTTACTTTGGTCCCTTAAACAAAACAATACAATACTTACTGCTCCCCTCCCTGCTGACGGGTTTACGTATTAGCTTTACAATGAATGGGTCAAAGACTAGACTCTGAAAAAAGTATGCATAAGTACCTTTCTTGAAAAGGTCAAGCACTGTGCCAATAACTAAACAAAGGAAAATGCAAAAACAAAAGATTTACCTCTCAAGATGAGGAAACAGTAACTTTTCTGTCTAAAACAGCTGAAGGTGACTCAAGAGGAGGTCTACATACCAGGCCTGGTGTTTTTACATGGACGTGCCTGGTCTGTTTTGGAAGTCCATGTGCACGCATTCCCACACACGTTTAATACCAGTATTTTTTGTATTTCCTCATGCTCCCTATTTTCTGTGCAGTCTTTATTTTGCTAAGCAGTTTGGCCAACCTGCAGGAAAATAACCCCTGCGATGGACAAGGGTTAAGAGGATACCAAAAAGATAAACAACACTCTCTGGGGGTGGAAGATTCCTCTTTTCTTCTTTGGACTTTTATGTATGATCCAAAGTTTCCAAAAGAAACATACATGCCTTTTATAATCAAAAGAAAATATGTTTAAAAACCAATCAATCCCTTCTTTTACATTTTTCATTAGCCCTTTGCTGAGGTGGGTGAATACTACACGCCAGGTTCTCTGCTAGGTACCATGGGCAAAAAGATGAATAAGGCATGATGCTTCCTGAGAAGTACATCCAGTGGGTACAATTATGTTTAGCCTCTGTTTCGGGGACGGGGGAAAAATGAGTAAGGGAAGGCTGACCCTGAGACCACCTGATCAGGCCCCATCGTCCGCCCTATTCCACTGCCCTCCAATCACAGAGTGGCAGCAGCTCAGGATTGTTCCACAGCTGCTGTGGTTTCAGATTCCACAGCTTTCAACTTTCCACAATTCCGGAATACCCTGGAAATACTCACCCTTATTTTGCAATGAGGATAAATAATGACTGGCAATCAAAGAAAGACCAGGAAAGTATCTTTCCACAGAGTCAGCTGTGTCACAATGCCAAAATGCACAGACAAGAACCGGCTTTGCTTTTTCAAACCTATCCACGATGAATGCAAATGCCCGCTGAATAGCATAGGCAGGAGAAAGAAGACATTACCATGGTTTTTTGTTTCTTTAGAACACGTGAAGTCTGGGGGAGGACTCATTTCCTGCACTGCTCCTTCTGGCTCTGTCTCCTGCTGTAGCCTACTGCTTCCCGCCTCCATTTTCTTCTTTTCATGCTCCTCCTTTTCTTTCTCCTCTTGCTCTTCTTCTTCCTCTTCCTCTTCCTCCTCTTCTACTTCAGGCTCATCCTTCATTCTCATTAGAGTTGGAGGGAGCTCTGGACGCTTGGGGGGTAACTTCTAGTAGGGAAAAAAAAACCCAGGAACAAGCAGTTCTAGAATATGACAGAAACATCTCTTCAAGAGGCTTAAGCTAAACAAGTAGAATGTCTAACTTCTCTAGGCTGATCAACCCTGCCAAAGTTTGTTGGAAGGAGGACTTTCACAAGAAATTTTATCCATCTACAAATCCTTAACAAGTATGTTTATTAATTTCTACAGTCAAAAGAACATTAAGTACGAAACACTTGAAACAGTTTGTAGGGAACAAAAACATTTATTCCAGGTACCATTTATTGAGTGCCAGCTGCAGAAATTCTGTCCTGTTACCCCATTAAACATTACCCCTGTCTAATGATGTTAAATTCATTACAAATCTTAATTCATTACAAAATCTCCTAGGGAGCAAATCAGACACACATTTCTAAAAAATAAATCATTTGTGCAGGTTTTTCATTTTAGATTTAACACAATTTCAAGGAAACAAGATATGTAAATCAGTAAAACAGATCCTGAAGAAAAAGAAATTTCCTGAATAAGGTCAAATATTCTAACCAAGACCTTTCAATAAAATTAATTATTAAAAAAAGCAGATCACAGCTTAAAGAATAGAAAGAAAGTATCAAAGTATATGTTGGGTATATCATTTCTTAAATGCAGGATTTTGCTCAGTAATCCTAAGGAGAGCTTTTTAGTAAAGAGTTTTTCTAGCTAAAATACTGTCTCCCCACCTCACAGAAAAGCCTCCATCACAGGTAAATCACATGGTACTCACTTAGAACACATGGCTGGGACTTCAGACCTCTGCCACCAGAGGACAGTTTACCCTAATTCAAGGTGTTATGGACTGAACTATGTCCCCGCAAAATTCATGCTGAAGTCCTAACCGCCAGTACCTCAGAATGTTACTTATGTGGAGATAAGGTCTTTTTTTTTTTTTTTGGCACACGGGCTTAGTTGCTCCGTGGCATGTGGGATCTTCCTGGAGCTGGGATCGAACCCGTGACCTCTGCATTGGCAGGCGGATTCTTAACCACTGCGCCACCTAGGAAGCCCTGGAGATAAGGTCTTTAAAGAGGTGTTTAAGTTAAAATAAAGCTGTTAGGGTGGTGCCCTAATGCAACGTGAGTGGTGTCCTTGTACGAAGAAGGAGAGCTGCCAGAGGTGCAAGTGCACAGAGGGATGACCATGTTAAGAGGCAGCAAGAGGGCAGCCACTTGCGAGCCAAGGAAATAGCCCTCAGAGGAAACCAACCCTCTGGCACCTTGACCATGGGCTCCCTGCCTCCAGAACTGTGAGACGATAAATTTCTTTTGTTTAAACCACCTAATCTGTGGTATTTTGTTATGGCAGCCCTAGTACATTAATACCTAAGGTTCAGCTCTTTGGGTGATGAAAACCTTTTTAAAAACTGAATCTATAAATACGGATGTACCTAAAGCAAAAACATACATCAGTGAAGTATTAGAGGACAGCGGAAAGATCACAACTCAAAAGATATAAGACCTGGATTTGATTGCGTCTTGTTACTTAATGATGGTGTGATCTTGAATTTAACCTCGCTGACCCTGTTGCTCAGCTGTGAGCAGTAATAATTCCCATAATCGTAAGGTGTTGGAAGGATTAAATGAAGTAAGAAAAACCATATGGCCGAACCAGATGTATAGACTATGTTTCTACCAAGTGTTAGTTGTCTCTGCCTATAACAGCATCTAACCACCAGGATAAAAAGCAAAAAACAAAGAAACCCCAAAACCACAGGAGACCCTTTCTTAAATGCAACATTGATCACAAATTAATGAACTGGTATTCTAATTCACAAATCGGTTACATGCAAATTGATTCATGTGAATTGACTCATCAATTCTTGATAACCCTAGGCTGAAGAGAAAAAGTCAAGAACTAGGTCCTGGGAAAGATGCAATCATACCAAGCCCACAGCCCCTTTTTACATTACTGTGGGGTGAGTCATTTGAGTTTTGAAAAGAAAAGAGAAAAATTAGCTCAGAATAACTCAAGAGCTAGAAGTTTAACACTTTGACCCACAACTTACCCCCACTGTTCCAGTTTTTAATTTGAATTTGCTTCCTCCTTTCATGGCACCAAAGAGAGGCAATGTAAGCTTTTTAGCTTTGTTTTCTCCATCTGTAGCCTGACTTTCAGTTCTAGGAAGAAAGAATAATTATGTATATCTACTCCAATAAGGCCAAGGTTTTATCTAAAAATACTATGATAAAGAAACTTTTGGCAAAACAAAAATTTCCACAAAGTGAACATTTACGCATACACCAATAGGAAAGACGTACCCAGGCCAGTATAGTCTGAACGGACAACACTGCCGACTGTCATAGACACAGGCCTATTAAGGGCAAGATGAGACTGCTACCTTAGTCTAGTAATTTACAACATGCTACATGAGTTGACATTCATAAAATGATGCCTACCGTATACAGGCCACTGGCAAAGGTGAATACACAGGCATGACCCATCCCCACTAAGTGGCAGGAGATGGACCCATGGTATAAAAGCCCTTTTTCCACCAACCTCTGAAGAGGACTCAGTGCCTTACTTACCTGGAGGCCACACTTATCACAACCACACACAACAGCCTGGAGCACAGAAGTTTAAAAAACAAAAAGTATGTGTGTAGGGGGCGGGAGGCAGGATATCCTGTGTAGTGCTGTAGACTCAGTGAGAGACCCCACAACCGGTGAGCTTGTGAACGTCTCACTGGCTGAACGTAGTTATAAAGGCTAAGCACATGAGGGTAAAGCTGAGGAAGAGCAAAAAGAAGAGACTGTAGAAATGAGAAAAGAACAGGAAAAAAACAAACAAAGCAAAACAAAAAGTACGGCAGTTGAGTTGACAAGACACTGAATAGGCATAGGTGACAATGACAAGACAGAATGAAGAGACAGGGAAGAAAGTCCTATGCTTTCTTCACACTGACTACACGACAACCCTGCATTCTGGAATATAAGGACAGCCCTGGCACTCCTCACTCACAGGGGCTCATACAAGAAACTGACTACCCTGCTCGACCCTGAAGCCCCATTTCCATTCCTGCCTTCTTTTACCTAAGTCTTACCCTCTCGGTGGTGCTCTTGAGCCTAGCCTCACCCCTTTCTCTACCAGAGACAGACCCACTGCCTTGCTAAGGCCACCAGAGAAAATCTTGCCTGCCTGGCCTTAAAGACGCTTTAGCAAACATCCCTCACCCCTCCCCACAAGCGTCAGGAAGCATAGAAAGGCAAAGGCAAGAGCAACACAGATATTTTCAGCTCCATTAAATAGCTTGGCTGGCCTGGAGGACATGCAAAGACTCTCAAAGGAGATGAAAAGGTAGAAGATGGGATCACAGTCAAGAGTTGCTTGTGGGTGGAGGAGGGGTGGATTTAGGTAGGAAGCTTAGAAGTTCAACCCTCAAGTGAGAAGAGGAGGGAGAAGATACATAGCATCTGAAGGCCAGTATCTAAAGTAAGAAAGGGAGGAAAAACTAGGCAGACACATGGACAGCAGGAGGGGTGGCTCTGCAGGAAGCTATGTTTCTTCTAGTTCAGGACACCTCTAGGGCTGACTCAGCAAATTCAAGGATTACAGAGTTAGAATTAAAACTCACCATTACTTTACTTTGGACTATTGCTCCTGAGTTTTTACCTTTTCTCCACAAAAATGACGTCACGAATAGTCGCTAAGTATGACAGTGACAGTAAAAATGATGACAGTGATGACAGTAATACATACATGCCAGCACTTTGTTGAGCACCGCTCAGTTAATCTTTGCAACATCATTAGTCTACTTTACAGATGAGGAAAGTGAAGATCAAAGAAGTTACATAACTTGCCTTAAAATTCCCAGAAAGTAATTGACAGAGCTGAGAATGAAGCCCAGGAAGTCTAACTCTAGCGCTAATCTACCTTCTCGCTGTCAGTAAGGCAACTCAAACATCACCTCTGTCAAACAGCCTTCTGTGGGCTGATCTATGAATCACTGTATTAAATATCAAACTACATACAAATCTTTGAACAAACCTGCTAGCAGTTTGGGTATATATTTTCTGTACAGATGATCAAGAGCTCCAGAAACAGTTCGTCACTGTATCTTTGTAAACAGAGGTGCTTTTCAATTGATAGATACCTTCTATGCAATGCCCCCAGCATCAAGTTACAAGTTTTGTGCACAGGGGTAAGGGGCTGAATAGATGCTTACTGACAACCTAAAGCAGCGCTGCCCAACAGAGCTTTCTACGACAACGGAAATGTTCTCTGTCTGCGCCGTCCAATACAGTAGCCACCAGCCACATGTGGCTATTGAGCACTTGAAATGTGGCTAGTGTGACTGAGGAACTGAACTTTTAATTTTTTTTCATTTTAACATCACATGTGACTATTGGGTGCTGCACTGAACAGCACAGATCTAAGGAAAACAAGAAACTTTCTGTAGTTAACTACCTCTGTAAGGGAGTAAACACACCCAGGCAGCACCACTGTTTGAGATGCCCATCTGGATTGTGTTTCCTGAGGGTTGCTTATTTCTACAACCAGCTACTCAACAATTTCAAAATGTGTTGAGACCACATAGAAAGCAATTTTAAAATACCGTCAAGTTGAAAGACTGGATCTCTCTCTCTCTCTCACACTCACACACACACACACACACACACTCACTCATAAATACTGGCCATGTCTGGGAAAAATTATTCTTAAAATCTCTTTTACGAATTACTCAAAAATCTTCTGGATGTCTGCAAATGGATTTGGGTTAATCTCTTCTGATAATTTCCCCAAAATTAACAATAAAATCAACTTCAGGGGATTATGCTTTTTCCCCCTTTAAAGGAAGAGATTCCACTTTAAAAAAAAGCATTTAAATACATTAAAGAGTTAACTGGTTCTTAAGAATGACAGATACAGGCATTAAAATGATAATCTGTACTCATATCTTTTCGTCTGTGGTTTTAAAATCATAGATAAAAATGGCATTACATGGTAGTACATGTATTTCTCTTATTATGAGCGAGGTTGAGCATCTTTTTATACAGTTGAGAGTTATTCATATTTCTTTCCCAGTGGCCTTTCAGTTGATATCCTTTGCCCATTTGCCTCTTTGGTGAATAGGTCTTTATATATTAGGGAAATTAGCCTTTTGTGTATGTTGCTCTTTAAAGAAGTTTACTCTGCACTAAAAGATTAAGCGAAAATTTAGAGCCTTCAATGAAACAGGAATTAATATAGTTTTCTTTAAAAATCCTGTTGGGCTTTCCTGGTGGCGCAGTGGTTAAGAATCCGCCTGCCAACGCAGGGCACATGGGTTCAATTCCTGGGACGGGAAGATCCCACATGCCACGAAGCAACTAAGCCCATGTGCCACAACTACTGAGTCTGTGCTCTAGAGCCCATGAGCCACAACTACTGAGCCCATGTGCCTAGAGCCCGTGCTCTGCATCAAGAGATGCCACCGCAATGAGAAGCCTGCACACCACAACGAAGAGTATCCCCTGCTTGCCACTAGAGAAAGCCCGTGCACAGCAACGAAGACCCAACGCAGCCTAAATAAATAAATAATAAAATAAATCTTTTTAAAAATATATAAAAATTAAAAAAAATAAAAATCCTGTAGCAGTCTATGTTTCACAGATGAAATGGGTTTTTAGTTACTCCATGAAACTAGTGCCTTCTGTGCTTTAAAGAGTTTCTCAGAACTTCCCTGGTGGCACACTGGTTAAGAATCTGCCTATCAATGCAGGGGACAGGGGTTCGATCCCTGGTCCAGGAAGATTCCACATGCCATGGAGCAACTAAGCCCATGCTCCACAACTACTGAGCCCACACAACGCGACTACTGAGACCCTCATGCCCTAGGGCCCAGGTGCTGCAACTGAGCCCACATGCTGCAACTACTGAAGCCCGAGCATCTAGAGCCTGTGTTCTGCAACAAGAAAAGCCACCACAATGAGAAGCCTGCGCACCACAATGAAGAGTAGCCCCCCGCTCACCACAATGAAGAGAAAGCCCACACGCAGCAATGAAGACCCAAAGCAGCCAAAAAAAAAAAAGTTTCTCATTCTATTTCTAGTCCACAGTGATTATCTAAGAAAATAAAGATGTAATTCAAAATGCTGTCTATGCAAACATGCTTATTTAAAATTCCAAATATAGTTAAGACTTACTTTTTTAGTTCTGGAATCTCTGCTGGCTTTACAATTTTTATCAACCCTTTAAGTCTCTGCTGCTCTTTTCTCAATTCAAAAGTTCTCAGGTGAAGTTTCTTCCGGGACACACCATCTAATGCACTCCCCGATTTCATTTCTGACATGAACGCATCTAAAGAGTCCTGAGATGGGGACTCTGATAGAGCTGTCCAAGAAAGGGATAATACGTGTTTAGAAAGATGGCCCCAAATATTTAAAAAATCAGCCCACGTTTCCACAAAAAACTCACTAACTTAAAGCTGGACAGGGGACATTACTGATAAAAGGAATAAGGAAACTGGTTATACCTGAGAGATCTTAGAAAGTCATTTTGCCTCAATGGGCTTCATTCTCCTCATCTATTAAATAAAGAGGCTGAACCAAATAATTTATAATGTTCTTTCCAGTTTCAAAATGCTATATTGCCCCTTAGAAAGGCGCCATATCCTGTATATCTTACTAACCAAAGTAGCCTTAGTACCTAGCAAAGTGCACTACACACAGTAGATGTTCAATAAATATTTGTTTAATAAGTCATTACCTTACCTTTGCTGGAGGCTTTCAGTCTCTCAGAAATTTCAGAGAGTTCCTTTTCAGCATCATTTAACTTTGCAACCTGTAATACCCAAATTAACAGGGTTAGCAAATGTTTTTCTTCTTTCAAAATACGGTAGCTTTCCTTTTCTTCCTCCTCTTATTTTCATTATGGTGACAAGTTTTAAGAGGATTCATTCAGAAGTGCATTTAAATCTGCTCCTTATGGAGTTAACATTTTGCATTTGTTTACTTAATTCTAATTGAATTTCTGAATTAATGAACCAAGAATTAAACAAAAGGAATGTACAGAACCCAGACTTTATTTTACTCAAAAGAAAGAACTCAAGGCATTTGTTTTCATTGATGAATCAAAAGGATAGATGTTGTGTAATGTTTTAAGTTCTGAATACTTCTTAATATAGTGAAAATACAGGCCATCTCATGATAATTTCACGAAGGATACACTGTTTAGGACTACAGGCACAGCTCATTTTACGGAGTTTCCTTTTACTCGCACCTTGCAGATACTGCATTTTTTACAAATTGGACATCTGTGACAACCTTGCATTGACAGAATGAGAGCATTTTTTAGCAATCAAGTATTTTTAAAATATTCATTGTTTTTTTAGAGTGCTTTGCACACTTCATAGATTATAGCATAGTGTGAATATACCTTTTATATGCACTGAGAAACCAAAACATCCGTGTGATTCACTTTATTAAGATATTCACGTCATTGCCGTGGTCTGGAACTGAACCTGCACTATCTCTGAGGTGTGCCTGTATTACCAAACTACACTCCTCAAAATTCCTTTCACGATTCTTGACTTTCAAAAGCCTAAGTTCAATTTCACCTCAGAATATCCCAATTTGGAACTTTTTCCTTTCTTTTTTGAGGGTAAAAGATCATATCCAAAGAATGCTCATTAACGGATCACTACCCACCCAGAGGTAGATGCAGTCTCCAGCAACAAGCCAAACTTTTTTCCAACTTGGATAAGACCAGCTGTTTGTTATCATCAAATTTACAGATCACAAAAATTATACTTCAGTACCGGACTTCAAGGCTACTGCTTTAAAAATTATAATTATAAAACAAATTTAAATGATACATTATTTTATTAAAAAAATTAAACTACCACAGCTACTTCGATAAGTAAAACTTGCCAATGATTCAAAGGTCTCTGGCTTCTCATCAATCTTCCCAGCCTTCTTCATTCGGTTCAGACGCTTCTTTTCAACCAGGCCAGTCCGATCAAGAAACGTGTCATCATCACTATCATAAAAGTCTTCATCTTCCCAGTTCTTGGCTTTCCTTTTCCGAGATACTAGAGGTAGACAAAATAAATGATAACGAATCAGTTTAAAAAAAAAGAAAAATGAAGAAGGCAAGTAGGCAAGCAGCTTAAAATATCACCATCAATTATTAAAAGAGAGGATTCAACAAGCTGCCAAACTGCATGTAAAAACAAAGGGCTAAACCTTGAAGACATTATAAGCGAAATGAGTCAGACATAAAAGAACACATAGTACATGATTCCGCTTACATGAGGTACCTAAAATAGTCAAATTCAGAGAGATAGAAAGTAGAACACTGGTTACCAGGGGCTGGAGGGAGGAAGAATAAGAAGTTACTGTTTAATAGGTACAAAGCTTCACTATGGGATGACAGAAAAGTTCTGAGATGGACAGTAGTGATGGTTGCACAACATAAATGTATTTAATGCCACTGAACTATATACATAAAAATGCTTAGAGGAGGCTTCCCTGGTGGTGCGGTGGTTAAGAATCTGCCTGCCAATGCAGGGGATACTGGTTCAAGCCCTGGGCCCAGAAGTTCCCACATGCCACAGAGCAACTAAGCCTGTGCACTACAACTACTGAGCCTGTACTCTATGCCCGAGAGCCACAACTACTGAAGCCCATGCACCTAGAGGCTGTGTTCTGCAACAAGAGAAGCCACCGCAATGAGAAGCCCAAGCACCACAATGAAAAGTAGCTCCCTGCTCACCGCAACTAGAGAAAGCCTGCATGTAGCAAAGAAGACCCACCACAGCCAATAAATTAATTAAAAAAAATTTTTTTAAAAAGGTAAAATGTAATTTCATTAAAAAAAAAATGCTTAGGGACTTCCCTGGTAGTCCAGTGGTTAAGACTCCATGCTTCCACTGCAGGGAGCACGGGTTCGATCCTTGGTCAGGGAACTTAGATCCTGCATGCTGCGTAGTGTAGCCAAAAAATAAATTTAAAAATACTTAGAATGATAAATTTTATGTTATGTATATTCTACCACTATAAAAAAAAAGTTAAAACAAAGGGCTAATTTACTTAATCAGCAAACGCTCTCAAAAACCAATTAGTTTTCTGTCACAGAACCTGGCTCAGTTTGTCCGTAACCTCAAGGAGAAGGCCCCGGCACTGGTCGATGCTGCGGTGACTTACTCAAGGCCTTGACTGGCCACATTTTGGCATTATGCAAAGGTTGAGCTGGTTCCTCAAAGCCCTTCTGAGATCCCTACAGCTATTTAGAGCTTGAAAAACATTATCAATACTGCTCAAACCAGTAGCTTCAAACAGCTCACAGTAAAGGAAGATCTTCTGAATGGTTTGATGGCCACTGAGGTGTGGATGTGGTTTTATGTTGGTGAGATCATAGGCAAGCATGGCATCACTGACTATTATGCTTGAAGACCAATCTTTAACATGTGATTATATTTGCTTTATTATGTGGATGTTCTTGGCTCATGTGTGAGCAGACAGTTATTTGAATAAAAAAAGACGTGTCAAAAAAAAATCAATTAGTAAAAAGAGAAAAAGGTAAGTGAGGAAAGGGCCAATAGTCCAAAAGAAAATTTTAAAAATAATAAAAGCAGTTCACAAAAAAAAAAAAGAAATACAAATGGCCAACAAACATTTCAAAAGATGTTAAACTTTTTTTAATAACTAAAAACCACAAACTAAAATAATGAGATACCACTTCTTACCTATTAGACTAGAAAAAACATAAAAAGATTAATAATGTCTAATTTGGTGAGGATATGTGAAAATGGACTCTCAGTTGGTGGAAATGCACATTTTCAAAAAAATATTCATTTTATTTATTTGGTTGCCACAGGTCTTAGTTGCGGCTCTCAGACTCCTTAGTTGTGGCATGCAAACTCTTAGTTGCAGCATGCATGTGGGATCTAGTTCCCTCACAAGGGATCAAACCCGGGCCCCCTGTCTTGGGAGCGAGAAGTCTTAACCACTGTGCCAACAGGGAAGTCCCCGGTGGGAATGCACATTGACACAACCTTTTTGATGGTCAATCTTATAACATCTGTCAACATTAGAGATGCAATTACTTAATCCAGCAATTCTACTTAATTTATCTCATACATATCAATGCAACATTGTAACAATGAAAATTCAGAAAGCTCATCATCAGGGGACTATGGTAGCTATTACTTTTTTGTCTACCCTGTCATCTTACTCCCCTTGTTCTGGTAAAAGTACCCCCTTTCCTCCAGAAAATTCCTCCCCCATCCCATCTGGATTAGGGGTAGTCATGTGACCAGAGCCATATCAACAAGAATCCTTCCTTTGTAGTTATATTTAGATATAGCGAAAAAAAGCCTTTCTCTCCAATGAGGTTATTAAAGAAAGAAGACACAAATCCAGGGCTATAAGATCCAGCTTCTCCCAGTGGGATAAGAATCTGTCTGCAAAATAAAACCATGCACTCATGAGATAGACTCACTCACAGATACACATACACAGATTGTATGTGTCCTGGTGATACTCAGTTCTGGTTTTGTAGCACTAAGTTCTGCTTCAAGAACTTGAGGTCGTGGTTCATGCAGTTCTTCCTTCAATCCTGTGAGCTACTCTTCCCAGCTTCTGCAGCCAATAACCTTTCCCCCTAAGCTGGTTTGAATTAGATTTCTATTATTTGCAACCAAAACAGTCGTTATTAATATAAACCTGATAATTTCCAGGTCAAGATGGTACACTGAACACACATATCTAATTTCATTCTCTCCCTATACCCAACGAAAACTACAGCAGAGAGATCTTTTTTTTAAAGACACTAATCTACAAAGACAGGGAGAATAGGAGTGGGGACAGCAACACCAAATTTTTGGAAATTAGAAAGCAGACAGCTGAAACTTCCCTGGTGGTGCAGTGGTTAAGAATCCGCCTGCCAATGCAGGGGACATGGGTTCAATCCCTGGGTGGGGAAGACCCCACATGCCATGGAGCAACTAAGCCCAAACTGCAACTACTGAGCCTGTACTCTAGAGCCTGCGAACCACAACTACTGAGCCTGCGTGCTCCAACTACTGAAGGCCATGCACCTAGAGCCCATGCTCTGCAACAAGAGAAGCCACCACACTAAGAAGCCTGCGTACCGCAATGAAGAGTAGCCCCCACTCACCACAACTAGAGAAAAAGACCGCATGCAGCAACAAAGACCCAATGTGGCCAAAAAGAAAAGAAAGACTGATGAGTGGAAACTAACTTAGCAGAACTTAAAAAAAAAAAAAGGATCCTAAACCAACAGTGGGGAAAGCTGAGAACCAATCTGATTATTCTACAGAATCCTCAAAAGGATCTGGAACTGGGGCTGGAGAGTAATGCTAAAATAAAAAGGACTGAGTAAATGTTGACTGAGAAACAGATCCTCCTCCCTGCCTACTCACCTCTTTTCCACCCCCAGGAAAAATCCAGAATTTAAGACAGAAAGTCTTTGAACTATGGCTTGACTAGTACAGTACAGTTGAGGGCATGGGTACTACATTCAAAAAATAGTACTGTCCTGAAAATAGCTGAATGTTGAGAACACACTCAGCCATCTCTACCATGTAGCTCTAGGAATGCTGGCAGCCAGTCCTTTCCCTTATAGTGGGAGACTGCAAGAGTACTCTCTGGGGAATCTTGCCAGCAGAAGAAGGAAAATCTAAGGATACTTACACGAGGAGTTTCCCAGCAAAAGGCCCACCCACGTCATTATATAGTGTTCCTCAAACTTACCAAGCCCCATCTATATATTCCAAGCTGGCAACCACATTTTTTGTCCCTAAATAAGTATCTACAACCAAGAACTACATGGCACCTGAGAAAAACCTCTACCATGAAGGATAGACACCAAATAAACAAAAATAAAAACCAACCTGGAGAAAACAGATTAGCAGAGAGATGAGACATTAATAGTTCATGAACAACAACAGGATATATTTTAAAAATGAACATTCAAAGAACAAAAATGAGCTTTGGAAAATTAAATCTTGATAGCAAAATAAAGACAAAAAGATAAAGCTGCAGAAATATCCCAGAAAGAACAAAAAGACATAGAAATAGAAAAAAGAAGGAAAAAAAAGAAACTTAGATGATCAGTCCAAGAAGTTCAATATCTAAAATAACAAAATTCTAAAGAACAGAGAAAACAGAGGGATGAAATGATGAGATGGCACAATTCCAGAAATGTTCCTGAACTGTCAAGATTTCCAGATCAAATGGACCCAACAAGTACCCCAGGAAATGGATGAAAATAAACCCACAGAAAGGTACATCATAGTTAAGTTTCAGAACCTTAAGAACGAAGGGAGGGGGGGTAGGATGAATTGGGAGACTGGGATTTACATATATACGCTAATATGCATAAAATAGATAACTAATAAAAAAAAGTTACTACAAAAAAAAAGAACAAAGGGAAACTCTTATAAACTTCTAGTGAGGGGGGAAAAAGATGATATATGACAGATCAGGAATCTGAGTAGTTTAAGACTTAGATGGCAACACTGGATGTCAGGTAACAGTAATGCCCTCAAAGCTGTGAAGGAAAATTACTTCCAATTTAGAATTCTATTCCCAGCCAAACTATTAACCAAAAGTAAAGCTAGAATAATTATATTTTCAGAGTGGATGGTTTAATAAAGTGGACTTGCTATATATGCTTTCTTAGGAATCCACCAGAGGATGTCCACCAAAACAACGTAGATCAAGAAAAATGAAAGATATAAACTACACTGAAGACTACCATCATCCATGCCCCTTATCGTTGTACCAGCTTTCTAACCTGCCAAAACTACAGAAAGATGTGCTCCATTAAAACAAGGGAATAAACCAAGAAATATGAGAATCTGAGAATCATGAAAAAGAAAATCCAACCCTTGAGAATGAGAAAGGAAATCTCAAGGAAGACAGCAAATGAAGTCCCAGATGACTGTTCTGCAGCAGACCTAGAGAGTGTCATCATTAAAAGAATGAGAAGAGTGCTCTTCAGGAGAAGTGTCTCCAAAAAAATCAAAACTGATAAATTACTTAATGTGATTGACCATATGGGCTTCCCTGGTGGCACACTGGTTAAGAATCCACCTGCCAATGCAGGGGACACAGGTTCGAGCCCTGGTCTGGGAAGATCCCACATGCCGGGGAGCAACTAAGCCCATGGGTCGCAACTATAAGCCTGCGCTCTAGAGCCTGAGAGCCACAACTACTGAGCCCATGTGCCACAACTACTGAAGCCCACTCACCTAGAGAAGCTACCGCAATAAGCCTGCACAATGCAATGAAGAGTAACCCCCACTCTCCACAACTACAGAAAGCCCCCTCACAGCAACGAAGACCCAACACAGCCAATAAAAAAATTTTTTTAAATGTGATTGACCATATGGAAAAACGTACTGAAAGGCTATTGAAAAGTGTGGGAAGAATGAGTAAGAGGCACCAAAAAAAACAAACACATGAAACCCAAACACAATTATTAACTTTAGGAAAAACAACAAATAAATAAAACTGCTCCATTATGACTAATATTTGCATAAACATAACAATGTAAATATTAAATACTAAGCTAACAGTCAATAGATAATGTTTCAGTGACTCAAAATATAATCACACACTCATGTTTTTTACAAATATAAATTTTAACATTTATTTATTTTTTTATTGAAGTAGAGTTGATTTATAATACTGCATTAGTTTCAGGTGTACAGCATAGTGATTCCGTTTTTGTTTTATTTTGGTTTTTTGCAGGTTATATTCCATTACAGGTTATTACAAGATATTGGATTAGAAATATGGATTTATTTTTTTATTTTTTTGGGGGTACACCAAGTTCAATCATCTGTTTTTATACACACATCCCCGTATTCCCTCCCTTCCTTGACTCCCCCCCCGCCGAGTCCCCCCACCCTCCCCGCCCCAGTCCTCTAAGGCATCTTCCATCCTCGAAAATATGGATATTTTTAAATGCCAGAAGAAAAAACTGAAAGAGTTAAAAAAGCCTTCGAGGGATGAAGACTGGGGAGGGACAGGACAAGGAACAGGTATATTTTATAATAAGCCTTTGGTAGTTTTACAGTATAAGTTATTTTGCAATAATAAAAATTAATTTTAGAATAAATAAAAAATTATATACCCAGACAGTTTTTTAAAAAATAAGGTCAATTTAATGCAATAATATGGATAATATCCATGACACATTCTTATGTTAAAATGTCACAAAAGAGTACTATAAATAACATAAATGCATTTGTGTATGAGTGTTTTTTTTGTTGTTAAGGGATCTCATTCTGAAGACAGATCTACAGAAAATGTCTGGGAGAATATAAATAAATAATGGTTACCTTTGGGTATGAAGATAAGGAATTTTTTCTTTTCACTTCATAGAACTCTGTACATTTTTACAATTTCCCCCTAAAAAGAGGTTTTATAACCTTATGTGTTAAATTTCCCTTCCTTTTTTTTAAAAAAAAAAGAAAAAAAGTGTCCCCACATACTCACCTGCCTCTTGCCGTAGCAATCCCAAAGTATCAAGGATTCGACAAGCTTCCAGTGAGCACTGGATCATTGCTTCTTTTTTCTTTCCTGAGTGAATAGCCTCAGCCACAAGCTGTTTTCCAGTTGAATCATCCACAGGTAATCTGCATTGGTTTGGGGGGAATTATAGCACAGCACTAAGCTCCAATTCTCATGAAAAAAAATTAGTATTTTATGATAATAGTCATATTTTTTTGAGCTGGCTTTTTAATCTCTCAGTTCATTTTTATCCTGCCAAGGCTGGACTCCAAATCTTTTCCTTCCACCTTTTACGCATCCCACCCTACCCTCAATGTGTTACTAAACTATCAAGGACCAAATTCAGGAATAGGCTAAAATTAAGATTAAAGCTGCTCTTTGGGTTGTTGTCTACAACCATAAATTAAGCCTGAAATTGGCCACTTTCCAGAAATGGATGTTAATGAGAAAAGAACATACCTCACCCTGCAAAGCCAAGTGCTATGACCCTGTTCATCAAATTCATATTCTAATTCTTCTCCTGTGGGAGGAAGAAAGACAAAACAATAGCATCTGAAAATTACTAGTTGATACAAAGGGAAAAGAGAGCAAAGGTGAAATAAGAATATGAAGTTCTCATACTACACTGAATACTAAATCTCAAAGCATTTCACTTCTTATTCCTAGGAAATATTATTTGATAATAAAATTAGAATGAGCTTGAGGTACAGAAAAGCAAACCCAAATCAAAACAATCAACTCTCCATACACAGGTTTGTCCCTTATATAGAAGCTTTCACACTTAAAGTTGTAGAATTAATGTTAATTTGTCATGGTTGCTTAGTTTTTAGAAGCATAAATATTAAGTGAAGAATGCAAGCAGTTCATATATATATATATTTATACTCATACACACACGCACACACATAAACATAGATGTTCTCTCAAAGCATCTCTACTGAAACAATTCTCTGTGGAAACATTCTTTATATCATATAAAGTTAAAATCCATGTTAAGAATTACAAAAGATCAGGTGAATTAGAAACAAAAAAATTACAAGAAGTTAGGTCAATCTCCCCACCATCCCAGTCCTGCATCTTTTGAGATGAGATGAGTCAGGCAAAAGTACTTTTTTTTCCCCCAAGATGTGGAAAAAAGACTAACAAAATTTTTACTGTTTTCAAAATAAACCTAAAGCAACTGACCATATAGGCCAGAAGTGAACAAGGAGGAGAGCAGATAAATTACAGCATTTCTAAGTACCTGAAGATCTGGAAAACCACCCTGTTGTGGATACATTTTACTGGCAATGTCAGAATCTGTTTACATACCTTCTCGGTCAAAAAAACCTTGGAGAGCCTTTTTTGGATCCTTTATGTAAAAGGCCTCCCTTTCCTGCTGAAACTCTAAGACAATGGGGTTCTCTTCAGCTTCATCCTCTACAGCATCTTCTCCTACACGGCATGGGAAAGAAAGAAAAGACAATCAGACGTAAGAGATTATCTGAATGACACCCATTATCCTTTCAGGCTGGATAAAATACAATTATCAGTGATGAAAAGGGCGGCGGAGGACAACCACAAGACCACCAGTATGAACATCATCAAGTTTTCTACATTGTGTGACAGGTTAAAACTTGTTTTCACGGCGCCTTATTTTTGTTCTCCATCACTATATGTATTGATATTTTAAAGGCAAAATTACCTACCACATTCTCTATGTAAAAAAAAAAAATGGAGCTCCTCAGCCCGGCACTCTCATTCTCTCATACCCAAGTCTAATACATTATCTTCAATATAATTTCCCAATACTTATCATATCCACCAACAGACTGGTCTACTTAGTACTCCCTTAAAATCATCAATCCCTACCCTAAATACCATCCCAACGCTCAGCTTCTTAAGGGCTTTTTTTCCTTTCCTTGAAGTCCCAGCTCAAAACCCTTCTGTTTTATAAACTTATAAACTGTCCCAGAGATCTGTCAGTGCTGCCCAACAGAAATATAATGAAAGCCATATATGCAATCTTACATATTCTAGTAGCCACATCAAAAAAGTAAGAGAAACAGGTGAAATTATCATGGAATCAACATAAAAATATTATAAATGAGATATTTTACATTCTTTTTTCACACTAAGTCTTTGAAACCCAGTGTGTATTTTACATTTACAGCACATGTCAATTACTAACTACACTGTAAGTTCCTAGTGTGGCTGATGACTACATGTGGTTGATGACTACCATACTGGACAGTGCAGGTCTAGGTCCTCAGTGACTGCTCCCTTCTCTGAACCCTTACTCTAGCATACTAATAGTTTCTAGCTTTTGTTTGGCACTTACCACAAGTGATTTCATAAGATTTATCTGTCTTCCCAACAATATAGTAAGGCCATCTTCTAGCTTTTCAAAATCCTAGCTTCTGAACACCCATTCTCCAGAATGTCTAGTGTTATGGAAAATTCAATTTATTCCTCTGATTAGATATTTTCACATTTCAGGGTATTTACACAAAGTATGAAAAATTCAAAAGAACTCCTATATTGAATAACATTCCATTTTATTTGATTGAATGTAGTTTCACCCCCTCTAGCGATAATCAGTACTTAAATAAATTTTAAAGGTTAAAAATAATAAACTATATGCTGAGGAAGAGTTCTGAACAAAGGAGTTCACTGTAAAACAAATTAATAGTGCTCATAATTCAATTCTGGGCATCAGAAAAGTTAATAAATCTGAGTTTTGGTAACCTAATGTGCAAACTATGTCCTATCTATCTCTAAGAGTCATGAAAGCTGTATGATAAAAACAAAAACAAAAATCCACAAATAAAAGAAAAAAAACCCCAAACAAAAAATATTTAAGAGTACCAGTAGAAATGAATTTAAAGTATTAACCTCTGGCTGGCAGCAATTTTGATGCCTTACCCATTCCCCAGGTGCAGCCCATTTCATCATCTTGACTACTAGTATTTCTCTTTCTTTCAGCGGCATCCATTTCCTCTTCTTCATCTGAGTCTTCTCCCAGCATCTTCTTCTCCAACATCATTTGTTGCTGCTTGCGCAATTCCTTTAATTGCGTTACTGTCAACTCAGATTCTGCCTCTCGGTCCTCCTCCGGTCCCTGATGAATCAAGCGAAACAATTCTTTTAGAGTTTAGGATTGCTGAAGTCACTTTCAGAAATATGGCAAAGCGTACAGAGGTATGGAGATGAGGGGCCAGATTCCTCCACTTTTGTAATCGCTGATTGGGACAATCTCCTTCCTCAGTGAAAACTTCAGGAGCTCAGGAACGCAGTCGGGTGCACTCCAGACACTGCAGCTCTAGGTTTTTCTACTTACCTGAAGAAGAAAGAGCCGGGTGCTACCTCCAAAGCGAAGAACATGCCCGACGTGGACCCGACAATAGGTGCGAGGGGGGAGGCGGGTTTTATTATGAAAAGTGCCGTGGGTGCTTCCCAAATCGTAGAGGTAGAAGCCAGGCCCGGGGTCGTCGCATTCTGCATCGGGGCCGGACACCCTGTGCTGCAGCACGGCGTGGTAGCGAGACACCGAAGGATGCTCCAGGCACACGTCGCAGCTAGGGAGCCTCCCGAAAAGGCAGCAACTCATCCCTGTCAAGCTCCGGGTGCTAAGGATGGTGCCGCCCTTCAGTGTCTCTAGGCTGTAGGAGGCCGTGGCGGGGCCGCCCCAGGGCGGCTCTTGGTAAGGGGGAGCCCGGACCGGGCCGCCAGGGCAAGGAGCCGCTGTGCTGGGCCGCGGCTGCTCCTCCGCTGGACCCCAAGTCTCGCCGCTGTCCGGCAGGGCCGGCGGGACGTCAGGCTCCGCGGAATCGGAGTCCGGCAGCGCCGTGGGCCTTTGCTTGTTTACCTCCTCAGGGTGTGAAGGACTGGTGGCCGGGGCCTTGCCCCGCACCGCCGGGGGCACGGGCAGGGCTGGCTTCTTAAAGTCGCCATTGAGTTCTTGCGAAGCCAGCAGCTCGGACTGAGAGGGACTATCAGCCATCCTCAAGCGGGTGCAGCCTCGAAATCTGTTCCTGGGAAACCTCACCCCTCGGTCTCCACATTCCTGTGCACGTCTCCCTCTCCCCAGCCCCCAGCGGTTCCCTGGCAGCGACGGCGGAGTTGCTCCTTCACGACCCGAAGCGTTGTGAAGAAGTGACTATCCCGGGAAGTTATGATAAGAGGAAAACAGAAAAAGACGGCCTGGGTACTGTCAGAATGGGGACATCTTTAGAGGTTGCAACCAGGTTGTAATGACTTCCTGTGGCACAGCCTGATTGAGAAGAAGCGCTTCCGGCAGCCTTGAACCACTAATCAGCACACCAGCCTTCCGGGCCTGACGCGACCCTTGTCTCAGGCCTCTCGGAGTCGTACAGCCGCGCAGCCCCGCACCTGCGACGTGGCAGTCCATGGTGGAGCCTCCTTGCCGCAGTCCAGGTCCAGCTCTCCCTGTGTCCGCGCTGCCCCAGCATTAGGCGACCCCAGGAGCCTGTGATGGGCGCCTGCGCCTGCTCACGGTGACGGAGGAGCCCCCGTAGGGGCTTGGGCATTGCTTGTGCTTGGTGCCTGTCCTTCGTGCTCCTTTCGGTGAAGTTAGGGGAGAGGGCGATTTTTGTTGTCACTTGGTTCATTCATTTATTCGTTCTTTCTTTTATTCTTTCGGAAACCAATTAATGAGGCAGCATAGTGTAGTTGTTAAGAGTGCAGACCCTGGAGCCCGACCGTCTTAATACTCTCTCAGAGCCATTTCTGACATTAGGCAAGACAGTAGGCCTCAGCTTACACACCTGAAAAGTGGGATAATAATAGTATCTACTTCATAGGGAGGTTGGGAGAATTGAATTAACAGTAAAGGCAAGGCCGGGCATGTAGTAGGCACTCAATAAATCTTAGACACTGTATTAAGATCACAGTTGTGAGAGAGAGGGAGGAATAAAATTGAGATAAGTACTCATTTAAATACAGGGATAAATGCTGTGATGAAGACATACAAAGTGCTGTGAGAATATAATGAAGGGAGATGTACCAGGGAGGTGGTGGAGGGTGGTGACTTAAGCCATACCTAAGAATGAATACAAGTCTGCCAGGGATATGGTGGGTGGCAGGGCATTTCTGGCAGAGATCACATCTTTAAGCTGTAGAAATGCATGGCATTCTCAACCTGAGTAGTCTTAATACTGTTAGAACTAAGGTGGTCATTCTCTCCAGGAAGTTCTCCTTTGTGTTTTCTCATAGCACCAGGTCTGTGTCTTTACAACAGCACTTACCACACACTTTAATATTGAAATGTTCTTTTTATGTTTTTCTCCCTCACCTCAGGGCAAGGATCTTGCATTAGCCGTTATCTCTTCACACAACACCTGGCGTTTGATAAATGTTTGTTGAATTTGAAAAGACATGTGGGCAATGAATTTGGAAAGGTGAGTTGTAGCCATACTGTAAATACTGTTGCATGGTAAATCAAAAATTTTTGACTGACTTTTTTCCAGTAGGCAATGGGAAGGCATTAGGTCTGAGTTTAAAATATTAAGTCTAGCATTACTGTAGAGAGTAGATTTGATACAAGGAGAGACTGAAGGAAGGGATATTAGGAGACAAAAAACATCTCAGATCCTTCCCTGTATGTGTCAGAAGTTGAATGCATAAGACCATTTAGATTAGTGGTTCATAAATTTTTCCACCAGAACCAGTTAAAGGTTCCCGTGCCTGGCATTTGCAGATTAAGAACCACCTGGGGAATTCCCTGGCAGTCCAATGGTTAGGACTCAGCGCTTTCACTGCCAGGGCCTGGGTTCTATCCCTGGTTGGGGAACTAAGATCCCATAAGCTGCACAGCACACCTCTCCCCCCCACCCCCCGCCTCTGAAAAAAAAGAACCACCCTTTCCTATCTTTAACACTACTCCCTGTTCTCCTACTGATCCAGGACAGATGTGTCAAGATACTCTGAGAAACATTCCAGGTCTCATTCAAGTATCTTGCCTTGCAAGTTGTTCAGGATCGGGTATGATGGCAGTTCTGGTAATGAGTTAGTGGGGAGAGATGGAAAATAGGGACACTGTAGCCCCAGATATTGTTGCAGCTATTAATCTACTAAGGACCCAAACTCTACCTTGTGGTTCAGTCCAGTAGGAATTGTCATAGCGTATGATTGTGATGACTGGCATCTAACAGTTATATTTCTCTTAATTTCTTCAGGGAGAACATCCTTGGTCCTACAGTGTTGCTGACACTGACGTTTTTCTAAGTGGTCTTGACCTGCCTACTTTTTATGTAAATAATTGGCTAGACTTCATATTTTTCACTACAGAAGTCCATAACCTGCAGTTGCTAGAGATTTTAAAACACTACTTTTAGGATATCATCTACATTTAACTAGAAAGCTCTTCCTTTCTTATTCCAAAATGTTGAGATACTGGGGAGAGATACCAATCTCGTCAAGCCAGAGCAACAGAAGTTCCTTTGACTTGCTCCCTCGGGAGTTCCGACTAGTAGAAGTCCATGACCCACCCCTGCACCAACCCTCAGCCAACAAGCCCAAGCCCCCCACTATGTTGGACATCCCCTCAGAGCCATGCAGCCTCACCATCCATACCATTCAGCTGATCCAGCACAACCGACGTCTGCGCAGCCTCATTGCCACAGCTCAGGCCCAGAATCAGCAACAGACAGAAGGTGTGAAGACTGAAGACACTGAGCCTCTTCCATCCTGCCCTGGATCACCTCCTCTTCCTGATGATCTCCTTCCTTTAGATTGTAAGAATCCCAATGCACCATTCCAGATCCGGCACAGTGACCCAGAGAGTGACTTTTATCGGTAAGGCGAGGCTTTGCTATATCTTACTTTTCTCAAAACATCTTCCCAACAACCCTGTTAAGCGTGTGATCACATTCCCATGAGGAAACTGAGGCTGAGAATTATTGACTTGGCCAAAGTTGCTCAGATTATGAGTGGGAAGTCTAAGACTTGACCCCTGATCTTCCAAATCCAGAGTCTGTATTTTTTTATTTTCTGATGCAGCAAATATTTATTGAGTGCCTAATATGTGCCAAGCACTTTACTAGGAGCAAGATACTACACTAGTTTGTAAAATAGGCCATGGCCTCATAGTCCTCGGAGTCTAGTCTTTCTATTTAATTAAAAGGTATAATATGGGTTTAGCTTAGTGTCCTCAAAATGAGATTCATGGACTTATTCTCCTACCATCAGGAATACACAAGTTCTATACAAGAATATTTTAATTGTGTATTTTCATTTTGATAACACAGTTTATTAAGAAATAATATAAAAATGTTCTTGATCCTTGCTACTCAGAATCTGGTCCAAGAGCAGCAACATCAACATCACCTGGGAGCTTGTTAGAAACGCAGAGTCTCAGACCCACCCAGACCTGCTGAGTCAGAATGTTCATTTTAACATCTCCAGGAGATTCATAAGTGTATTTCAATTTGAGAAGCCCTACTCCAGGTCCTCTGAATCACTGCCTTATAACTAGTGGTACTACTAGGTTTCAGTGTGAAAGTTTGCATTTGGTGCCAAATAATTACTTTTTATTTTCATTTTGAAATTTGTCAGACCTACAGAAAAGTTTAAATATTCAATGATAGTACGACAAACACCCAAATACCCTTCACCTGGATTCACCAATTGTTAACATTTTACCACATTTATTTTCTCTCTCTCACGTGTAAGTGTGTATACACACATTTACACACAAATATACAAACATATATGTATACGTATACACATACACATAAAGACTTTTTTTTGCCAAATATTTTAAAGTTGCAGACCCCTTATCCTAAGAATAAGGAAATTTCCTACATAATTCTGATAACCATTATCACATGAAAGTAAATGAACACTAATTGAATACTATCATTTAATAAGTTTGTACTCAGTTTCTCCAATGTCCCCAAAATATCTTTTGTAGGTATAGTTTTTCCCAGTCCTGGACCTAACAAAGATTCATGCATTGCATTTGGTTGTTATATATACCTGTTTAGTGTCTTTTTTTTTTTGAGGTATAGTTGATTTACAATCTTATATTAGTTTCAGGTGTACAACATTGTGATTCAATGTTTTTATAGATTATATTCCTTTTAAACTTATTGTAAAATATTGGCTATATTCCTTGTGCTGTACAATATATCTTTGTAGCTTATTTATTTTATACATAGAAGTTTGTGCCTCTTAATCCCCTACCCTTATCTTGCCCTACCCGCCTTCCCTCTCCCCACTGGTAACCACTGGTTTGTTCCCTGCATCTGTGAGTCTATTTCTTTTTTCTTATATTCACTAGTTTGTTTTAGATTCCACATATAAATGATATCATAAAGTATTTTTTTTCTCTGCTTCTTCAGTGTCTTTTAAGCCAGAATACCTTCCACCATTTATAAAACATATTAATCTTTTATAAGAGTTCAAGTCATTTGTCTTATAGACTGTCCCAAATCAGACTGGATTTGCTGATTATTTCCTCAAGATTGGATTCAGATTAAATGTTTGGTAAAAATACTACATAGGTAATATTGTGTATCACTTATTGCATCTGCTTGTTGATGCTAAAAGTTGCTACTATTTTAATTGTCCCAAACTAATGAGAAAAGAACAGAAAAAGACTTATAAGGGTTGTAGCTGGGCCAGATGAAGGCCAGATAATGTCATGGTTCATTGTCTAATTGAGGATTCTGAAGATGTTGGAATAGTGAAAAAGGGAGGGCATATGTCAATACATGCTTGCCAGATGTTAGTATAGATGTGCCCAACTTCAAAATACTTATTCTGTAGCAGTCGGTACCAAGTGCACATTTTGAGAGCAGTTTAGCTTTAACAAAATAATATTGTCCCTCATATTAAATTGATGCTGTTATTTAGAATTTGTAGTTTTTTGTCAATTTTCTAATTTTGACTGTTAGGAAGATTCTGTGAACATCAGAAGTTTAAACATAGTTTGTTTTATACATATTTAAGAAACTATGTAACAAAAGTAATTTGCATCAGCTGTGGGGGTGCTGGAAGAATTATTTTCCTTTGAAATGGGTCCATGTATTAAGTAAAGCAATACTGATTTAGCTCTGTTTATTAGGCACTTCTGAAGCCTTTAGCTTTTGGTCCAGAGAGACTGGCCATGGGAAATGATGATGCAAACAGTAGATGAAAAGTTATCTGGCAATTGGTTTTATTTTCCAATTATTATGTGAATTGCAGTAGTTGCTACTGAGCAGATAATTGTAGTATGGGTGTATAGCTTCTCAAGCACTCTTGCACAGCAAGCATGAGGTGACACATGTCAAGTATGGACCAGGGAAGAGTAATTTTCTGTATCCTATTTTATTTTTATCTGTTTACTTCCTTTGTCAGAGGGAGGCAGAAGATCGGAAATTTCAGGGGAACAGTTAAATTTTTAGAAGCTCATTAAAAGTTATTTTTAAAAGACCAGACAGCTTTTGGAGGTTTCTTATTTTTATTTCAGAAAGATCAGGATTTTTGCCATAGTCATTAGGTGTAAAACAGTATATTATGAAGAACATGGACCTAGAGTCAGAAGCTTTATCACTAAATATTACCAAAAAACTTTTGGCAAGTCAGCCCCTCTGAGCTTCAATTTCTTCACCTGCCAGATAGGTATAATAATATGGACCCCTACCAATTTCACAGCATAAAATAGCATGAAAATGCTTTGTAAGCTATGTATGTTTTAAATTGTTTTTATAAAATTGAGTTGCTTCCCAGTTTTACAAATGGTCTGTTGTAGTTAAATAAGAATCTCCTAATTGGGACTGAATTTCTAGAAGTCCATATATTGCCCAGTATGTGAGGAACCTATGCTGTGGTGAAGGTATCTGAGCTGTGTTCTTAAAATCAAAATCAAGCAGTTGATACAAGCAGAAGGGAACTTCTTTTTCACTAGATACCCTTTTATACTATTTACTATAGACATGTATCGCCTGTTCAAACTTTATATAATTGGAGTAGCTCAGGGATATGGCTGTGGGTGGTTGAGATATGCCCTGACAGCAGCAAGATGAAACTGGGCTATGTAACCTGCCTAGAATTCCCCTGGAAAGCTGAGCCAGTGCTTTGATTGGGACTGTTCAACCCCTAGGGAGACAGGACAGGTCACCCCCTTGCAAGAGCATTAATAACACAACCATGTCTCCACTTTCAGTGGGAAAGGGGAACCTGTGACTGAACTCAGCTGGCACTCCTGCCGGCAGCTCCTCTACCAGGCAGTGGCCACAATCCTGGCCCATGCAGGCTTCGAGTGTGCTAACGAGAGTGTCCTGGAGACCCTAACTGATGTAGCACACGAGTACTGCCTTAAGTTCACCAAGTTGCTGCGATTTGCTGTGGATCAGGAGGCCCGGCTGGGGCAGACTCCCTTCCCCGACGTGATGGAGCAGGTGTTCCATGAAGTGGGCATTGGCAGTGTGCTCTCCCTCCAGAAGTTCTGGCAGCACCGCATCAAGGACTATCACAGTTACATGCTGCAGGTGAGAGGACCCTGTGGAGAAGCGGGTAAAGATGTGTAACCTAGGGGTGTTCAGCGGAATCCCTAACACTTGCTCTAGAGTACACAGCACAGGGCCTTGGAACAGAGTGGATTTAACCTGCTTTCCTCATGACCCTGGCTGTGTTCTGCTGGCCTCATCACTGACCTGGCCAGACCCAGGGGTCTCCTTTATTAGTCAGTGAAATTATAGCATGTGGTTAGCATACTTTTATTCAACAGGTATTTATTGAGTGCCTATTGTGAGTCAGGCACTGTGGGATTCAGCAGTTAACAAGTTCCTTACTCAAAAACAAGTCAGCAAATAATGATCAAAATAATTTCAGATGGCGTTAAGTGCTATGAAAAAGAAACAAAACAGGACTTCCCTGGCGGTCCAGTGGTTGGGACTTCACCTTCCAGTGCTGGGGGTGCGGGTTCGATCCCTGGTCAGGAAGCTGGAATCCCATGTGCTTCGTGGCCAAAAAGCCAAAAAACCCCCATAAAACAGAAGCAGTATTGTGGCAAATTCAATAAAGACTTTGAAAATGGTCCACATCAAAAACATCTTTAAAAAAAAAAAGGGAAAGAAACAAAGAAAAAAAACAGAGTGAGGTGATACTGCCCAAGGGTGAAGTGTGGTGGGGGAGACACCATTTTGGGTTATAACCAGATATATCTAATCTCTTCAGCTCTTGTGGTGTTAGGCATTTTGTTCACTGTTTTGGTTTCCCCAAATCTAAAATATGATAAGGAATTCTTGACTCCCAATCACCTTTGCTAAGTGATCCAGATTTCTTACAATGTTCATTATCCACCTGTGGTACCTATGTCAACTGTTAGTTTTTAGAGCCAAAAATTGTCCCAGTTCAGATATAATACAGTCTAAATATTTTTTACCTTTATGTGCCTTTTAATTAACAACATACACATTCTCTGGCAAACCAATTTTCTTTACGTGTCTCGTCATTTACAAATTTAAAACTCACATTCCTTCCTTTGGCAGTCTTTATTGATATTCATATTTTGTTGGCTTTTCCATGGGATGCCACAAGCTGACTCTCCAACTTGCTTTTAACATTTCCTGGGAAAACTGACTCTTGCTTGCCAACAGATTAGTAAACAGCTCTCTGAAGAGTATGAAAGGATTGTCAATCCTGAGAAGGCCACAGAGGACACTAAACCTGTAAAGATCAAGGAGGAACCTGTGAGCGACATCACCTTCCCTGTCAGTGAGGAACTAGAGGCTGACCTTGCTTCTGGAGACCAGTCATTGCCCATGGGGGTCCTCGGGGCTCAGAGTGAGCGCTTCCCATCTAACCTGGAGGTCGAGGCTTCGCCACAGGCTTCAAGTAAGAGAAAACAACTTACTCATTTTGATTCTGGGAGATCTGCCAGTCTCAATACTTCTTGTGTTTTGCATTCAGACTCTGGAGATGGAAGAACAAAAGTGGGCATGGACAGGAGAATGGAAAGTCTAAAAACAAATACAGCTTCACTGATCTAGAGACACCAACATCCCCTTTGTAATTAGGGAAGAAAGGACTAGCACAGCTTTACAGACTTTTTTTTTAATTGATTATTTATTCACTGGCTGCACTGGGTCTTTGTTGCTGTGCATGGGCTTTCTCTAGTTGTGGCGAGCAGGGGCTACTCTTTGTTGCGGTGCATGGGCTGTAGGTGCGTGGGCTTCAGTAGTTGTGGCATGTGGGCTTAGTTGCTCCACGGCATATGGGATCTTCCCAGACCAGGGCTCTAACCCGTGTCCCCTGCATTGGCAGTGGTTAAGAATTGTCCGCAGATTCTTAACCACTGTGCCACCAGGGAAGTCCCCAGACATCCTTTAAAATTATTCCTGGTTAGGATGTAGATGCAACAAGTGTTATCCTCTGGATTACCAGAGTTAATTCAGCTGACCCAGTTGGGTGGGCAGATGGCCTCCTGTTCTCTGTATTCTGGTCTTTCCTGATGCTTGTACTGAATTAAGGCAACTTCCAGATAGATGGAGTAATGTTAATTGAATAGTTGGGGTTCCTTGCTAAAGTAGCTCCCAACAAGTTGGAACTGAAAGGAATTGAAATAGGGCTACCCAGTAACAGGCAGGTGGCCTCTTCTTCCAGATAGACTCTGTGATTACCTTCAGAACTAGATGACTTGATCCCTAAGTCAGTTAGACTGCAAATTAGTCTAGACATTCAGTTCTTTACAAATATAAATTATTTCATCAATGCACAAATGATGCAAATAGCCAGTCCTCCAGCGTAGCCTAAACAGAAACTTAGGCCACATTTTTTAAAGTATTGAGCAGAGAGCCTTTCACCATGGAAGACATAACCACAGAACAGTATTACTAGAAGACACAGAGGCAGGAGAGCCAAAAAGAAATTGTTGCAGACGTAGGGGTCATGTCTCTTTTCAGCAGTCTGGGAACTGCTGCTAGCATTTTGTAGTGGTCATTAACTTTTCATAATGTGAGAGAGGACCAGGGACCCAAACACAAGGCAGGACAAGACAGTCCCATAAAAGGACAAGCAGCTATAACACCTGACCAAGAGCCCATGGTCGTGCCTGCCTTTGAACCTTTCCACCTGCAGAGTTTTACTTCCCTGGTTTAGGGAAAATGGAGGTGGGTGGGGTGGGCTAAAGGAGGGTGAGAAAGTGGAAAAGAAGATATTTAGAGCTGGTAACTTTTTGAGCAGAGAAGAATCACCATATTCTCCAGCCAAGTAGAGAATCAGAGTGAAAACTGAGCTCAAAGGCCGTCAGTCGGCCCTGGGTGGTGTATGCCTATACTTTGTTCCAGCCTTTCTTACTGCTAGTTAGTTCTGTGTTTTTCTTCCATCCCAGGTACTGAGGTAAATGCTTCCCCTCTTTGGAACTTGGCCCATGTGAAAATGGAGCCTCAAGAGAGTGAAGAAGGCAACGTCTCCGGGCACGGTGTGCTGGGCAGCGATGTGTTCGAGGAGCCCATGTCAGGCATGAGTGAAGCTGGGATCCCCCAGAGCCCTGATGACTCAGATAGCAGCTACGGCTCCCACTCCACTGACAGCCTCATGGGGTCCTCCCCTGTTTTCAACCAGCGCTGCAAAAAGAGGATGAGGAAAATATAAACAGCCAAGAGGGAGATTTTCTGTCCAGACCTACAAGACTCAGCAGAAAACCTTGTTGTATTCTAATTTGTTTCCATGAACAGTGATTTGACTCTTAGTCTTAAACAGTGGATTTTCCTGTTATCAGTGGCACTGGATTTAACCAAATAGGTCTGCTTTTTCGTTTTGCATCCAGTTTTTTTAGTTTTCTGCAACAACCAAGCTACCTTTCACAGACATCATGACACTGGGATAGTAATCCAGAGACTAAAGCACTGTCCCTGTTGTCTTTACTGTGTGACTAGACAAGTGACTTAGCTTCTCTAGAGCTGTTTCTCTTGCACAACCGAGAATCATACTGCTTTGACCTGCCTTGCAGGGATATGATGAAGATGGAGATGTTATTAAGCCTCAAAGCTGTGCTTGAACAGACTCACAGGAAAATACAAATTTTTTCTTTTAATTTGCTTCATTTTTGTTCGTCATTGGGAATCCAGTGCTGATACCTAATAGGAAAGAAATAGCTAAACACAGTACAGCTTATCTATCAGTTGTCTTTTTTTTTTTTCAGACTGTTTTTGCTGCCCACGAAGTCTCCTATAAAATCAGAGCAGTTTATGGTGAACAGCCTTTTTGCTTCTTCAGACAGCCCTCTCTTAGCCACATATTTTCTTCTACCTTCTCTAGACTTATTCCATGCATTTCCACCCTCTTTGTCTGTTTCCTTATTTCCACTCAGATCTTTTTTTTTAGAGTTTCACCGTTTTTATATTTTCACATTTTTCAATTGCTCCTTTCATTTTCTCCTTTGTGAATGAAGCAAACAGGACCTGTCCAAGGACAGGCTTGTGTGTTTCATTTGTTGCATCTGCTGGGCCATCAGAGAACAATGGTCCGTTCCTTTGCCAGAAATTCTCTACCTGCGCAGTGTTTCTACTGGATGAGCAGCCTCTAAAAGGATAATGGTATGCACCTTTCTGCTTTACATCAAGTCCTAAACAGCTTTACTGCTGTTCCTCATCCATCGCAGTATCACCCTGCTTGGCATCTGATAGTCTCAGTCAGTATTTATTAAGTAAATGCTGTAGCACAGGAATAAGCAGGTAAATACTGCTGGAGTTTGGTTTAAGGGTGCAGAATACAAGTCTTGTGAAATTTAGAGCCCTCCTTTAGTAGAGACCAGAAATCAAGGCCCATGTCGAGTGCCTTAAATGTCCCAGGCATTGAGAATAAATATGAATGCAGTAGCAACAAGATGAGGTTATAATTTAAACTGTTACCAGATCATTTATAAGTTTGCTAATTGTACATCCTTGGCACATTTATCTAAACCCTTCCTGTTCCAGGCTTAACTTCATTTTCTCTTATTTATTGATGAAAAATACACATCAGGTGGTCAGTTTCCATAAAGTAGCCACCTAGTATTTAATTCATTCACTTAGCAAACATTTATTGAGTACCTATTATGTACTGGGTCCTCTACAAGGGATACACAAATTAGTAAGACTATCTCTGCCCTTATGGAGCTTATAGCACAGGCCGGACAAGTTCCTCTTTAAGGAAAAAGTATTCAAAGGCACTAAGGGAAAAAAACAGATATGTTCAGAGTTTTGCTGTGCAAATGGTGTCCTCTTAAAGAACAGGTTCAAGTTTTTAGACCAGGGGTTCCCACTAGTTATAGAATATTGAAATTAATACTTCATGTGAAACAAAATACTTTTATTTATTTTTAGAATGTTTAAATTGGAGACTAGGCACCAGATGGTCAAGACTGGGGTACTCTGATAAAGAAGGTCATATGAGCATTGATACCTGAGATTCACCTGGCCTAGAATTATATCATAGGCTGTTTGAGTTAAAACAGTGTTCTGAACTTAGCATGCCTCAGAATCCCCTGGAGGCCTTACTGAAACATGTTGCTAAGCCCCACTCTCTACAGTTTCTGCTTTAGGTCTTGAATGTCTCATTTCTAGTAACAACTTCCCAGATGATGCTGATGCTTTTGGTCCAGAGACCACACTTTGAGAACCACTGATCTGGAATACAGGTTAGGCAGGGATAAAGTTCCTTAAGAGAAATGTATTGTTTTAACATACTGTGAAGAATGTGGAGGCAAAGCAAACCTTTACCAGGGCTGTTACCTATGGACTGTGCGCCTGACCCAAATAGGTGGCCTTTGAGTAAATCACTAAGGATACACTGCATTAAGTTAAAGTAGAATACAAACAGGGCCTGGCTTTGTACCTGGTTACTAGGTGTGGTGTGTACTGGAACTTTAGTAAACATCATGTGACTTTAAACCTCTCGTCTGAACTGAAGTGACTATTTGCGATAATTTTATTTGAGATTATGACAAGCAGGCTTATAGCAAAGTCAAAATTAAAAACTCTTTATCCAAGTCACCATCTAAATTAGAATTTGTGTTCATTAACAATGTTTTGCCCACTTTCTTCAAAGAATCCAGTGTTCTATAATGAGCTATCCAGTGTGAGGCACATTTCATACCAACATGACTGGTTGCCAAGGAGACTCCACTGCCACTCTGGACAAGCTCCTGTTTCCCCTCTCCCTTTCTGCTAAAAGGAGGGGAACTCATGATGCAGGTTCAAAGGCAAGGTGCTAGGGAAGTAGAGGCTATAGATCCAGCCTACTTAAGTTCTCTCTCTGTTCCATCCATCAGCAGCAAAAGTATGTGAGTTAAAATGATAAAACTTGCAGTTTTAGGCTTGAAGGGATATCAGCATCCAAAAACAAAATATGCTTTCTTGCATAAATCCAAAGGAAAGGCAAAGGGGAACCAGCATCTACCTGCCAGGTCCAAATGTATTCTATCCCTGGTTTCATCTGAGCCAGGAAATTTCAGTAAGAGAAACTACCATTCTGGATAAAACTGTCCTTCATAGTAGCCCCCAATCGGAGATAAGGATAGTCCCTTCACACAGTTCCAGAATTTTGGACTTCAGCAACTATTTGTTGTTTCTCTTCCAGTACTGTGCCATTGATTCTTGCATAAAATTCTGGAATGCTGGCTCTTCACGGCTTTCCTCTGTAACTGTAAGGAAAAAAGGTTAATTCTTTTTAAACTCTCTCCATTAGACAGGTGGACTAGAGCTGCTATCACTCATCCATCAGAAATAGTACATCTGTCCCTTGAACAACAGGGGTTTGAACTTCGTGGGTCCATGTATACACGAATTTTTTTCAATAGTAAATACCACAGTACCACACGACCCACAGATGATGAAATCCACAAATATAGAACCACAGATACGGAGGGCCAACTATAAGTTAGCTTTACGGAGATCTAAAACTACAAGGAGAGTGGGTTGTTCCCGAGTTGTTCAAGAGTCAACTGTACTCTGTTTCTAAGACACTATATGTTCACTTCTCCCAACAAGGAAATATCTCCTAGAAACAGGCTCTATTTATCATGTTGCCCCAAATGCACAATTTCTTTGATCTGTAAGTGGGGAGAATACCTCCTTCATAAAGTAACTAAAATGAGGTCCCACTCCTATATATTTTTAACTGAGAGAAATGAAAACCTACGTCCACAAAGACCTATTAATGAATGTTTATAGCAGCTTTATTCATAACAGCTAAAACCTGGCAACACCTCAAATGTCAATCAGCTGGTGAATGGATAAACAAAGGTATATCCATATAATGGAATATTATTCAGCAATAAAAAAGAACATATGACTGACACATGCAATAACATGGATGGATCACAAAAGCATTACACTGAGTGAAAAAAAGTCAAATACAAGTTAAATACTGTGATTCCTCTTATACAACATTCTGGAAAAGGCAAAATTATAGGAACAAAAATCAGGTAAGTGCTTGCCAGGAATTGGTGTGGGGGAAGGGACTGAATAAAAATGAGCATCAGTGACCTTTTAGAGTGATGGAAGTATTCTGTTTCTTGATTATAATGGTAATTACAAGACTATATATATGTATTAAAATTCACCAAACTATACACTTTAAAAGGGTGGGATTTATTGTTAGTAAATTATACCTCAATAAATCTTATGAAATGAGGCAATTTATATGTTAGCATCTAGCACTCTGGAATAAAGAGAAGTTTGCTCTCGGGCACAGCTAGGACCTAAAAGGGTTGTTTGAAGAAACAGATTCTGTCCACAGTCCATAAAACTATGCAAAGTGGAACCCTTTTGGGTTTCCAGAGCCATCTCTAACTTCAATGCTACAGTCCCTTCTGACTGGTTTAGGTCTGCTGAGGCCTCCTTCTGTACTCTTAAAACAACAATTACAGTATACAATCCTGGATTCCTCAAAATTGAGTTAGGATCTAAGGTTGAGAAGACACAAGACTATTAAAAGGCCGTAATCAAGCTCAATATTAACCATTCAGTAGGAAGGCCAGGAACTCTCAATATACAGAACTCCTTCCTGGTGCTGTATCCTTTACCATTTCCTCTCTCCCCTATTGCTGGCTGCATGCTTAAGGTCTTCGCTCAATAACAGGAAGCTCCCAGGCAAACACTGAGAGGATAATCAGTTGTTCCGTTTTCATGAGCCGCCTCAGCCACCTCTCACCTCTGTGGTCAATATCATCAGTATCACTGTCTGCTTCCTCATCCTCTTCCTCCACGGTTCCCCGAGTCAGGATCAAGTCAGAAGGGTCCAGCACAGGAGATAAGCTGCCTACATAGAAAACACCCATCAGTAGCATGTCATGAACACAGGCCTCCTCAAAAAAGTGATTTTTGAATTAATAAGTAAGTATGATTAAATTAAAATTGGCAGGATGAAAGTGATCATGATAAAATGCAGGATCTTATCTCTTCTAAATGTACTGTTAATACCAGTTAACATTTCTATACCGATTTATTTCACGAAGTGCTTTCATGAGGCCAATAACCGAAGAGGTCTCATTTTTAAGTTGAGGAAAAATAACTCTCAAGTAGCTTGTCTTAGTTGTAATGTCACTTGTTTTTAACTAGGTCACAGCTTGGAAGAGGCTATGGTTTTTCCTACGAAGGCTAAAGACATTTGAGCAGACCGAGTGTGCTGGTAAGTCAAGAGTAAAAAGTGTGGAGCGTGGAGCTTACTCAGCTAGTAAGCCCAGCCAGGTTCCGGCACCTCCTCCTCCAAGTGGCTTTGCTGTTCTCTACTAGACATATGGCAATAGCTGTCCTGCACAAAACTTCACTCCTTTAAAGGCTAGTCCATCAATGAATGTGGGTGGGTAGCTGTGTATATATTTAAATTTGAGCATCAACCTAGGAACCCCTAGAGAATTAATGACAAAACTAAATAAAAAACGTCAGTAAAGTAGCAGAATAAAAAGACTAAAAGACAGAAATGAAAAGTCTTCATATACACAAACATAACCAGTTAGAAGAAAAATCCCACTTTCAACACTAACAAAGAAGATACAATCCTTGGAAAAAATTTAACAAGTTTAACAAAACCTAAATGAGGAGAACACTCCTGAAAGACAGAAAAGTAGACTTGACAAATATAAACACATTCCTTGTTCTTAGACAGGAAGAGGCAACATCAAAGAGATGTCAATTAATTAATTAACAAATATAACACAATCCCAATAAAAATATCAAAGAGCTTTTTTAGCAAGCTACATTAAGTTGATACTAAAGGTCATTTGGGAAAATAAACATGCAAGAATACTCAGGGAAACACTAAAAAAGAAAACTTTGAGGAGAACTAGCCCCAGCAGATATTAAAACATAGTATAAAGCCTCTACATAATTAAAGCCACATAGTACAGGCACACAGTCAAGAAGAATAAAATAGGTAATCCAGAAATACATCCAAGTACACATGAAACTTTAGTATATGATATAGGTAGCATCTTATCAATGGGACAAAGGTAGACTTCTTAATAAAAGTCATGTGGGTACAACTATTTATGAAAAAGGTAACACAGACCTATACCTCACACCATACCCAGGAATACACCCTCAATGGATCAGGGATCCAAGTGCAGAAAATAAAACCACATAAGTACTACAATAAAACATGAGTGAATGCCTCTTTAACACAAGTATAGGTAAAGGATTCCCAACTATGACTCAAAACCAGGTACAATAAAAGGTAAATAAATTTGACTACATCCAATTTATACAAGGGACTTCCCTGGTGGTACAGTGGTTAAGAATCTGCCTGCCAATGCAGAGGACAGGGATCCGTGTGATCCCTGGTCCAGGAAGATCCCACTTGGCGAGGAGCAACTAAGCCCATGTGCTACAACTACTGAGCCCATATGCCACAACTACTGAAGCCCACGTGCCTAGAGCCCGTGCTCTGTAACAAAAGAAGCCACTGCAACGAGAAGCCCGTGCACTGCAATGAAGAGTAGCCCCCACTCGCCACAACTGCAGAGAGCCCGCACAGAGCAAAGAAGACCCAATGCAGCCAAAAAAAAAAAAAAAAAATTTATACAAAACAAAACAGAAACCTTTGCATGGCAAAATAACATCATGAACAAACTTAAAGGGCAACTGACAAACAGGGAGAAAATATCTACAACATGTATCACAGGAAAATGGAGACTATCCCTACCTAAATTAATGGATATTAAAACTAATGGGTGAACATTTGAAAATTAAAAGGACATTTATCTAATCAAAGCATCACCCCACAAAATACTTATTGTGAAGGGAAAAATAACTGTATGATGAAAAAACCTGGCAGACACCACTTTAAGTAAGTGATCAAAGACAAATCATCATCATGTGCCTTGTGATACGATACATGGGAAAAACACAACCCCACACCTGTAAAGTGCTGCTAAAAAGGAGCCACCCACATCGAATCATGAGGAAACATCAGACAAACCCAAACTGAAGAAAATTCTATAAAAAGCGTAAGTACTGTCCACTTCAAAAATATCAATGTCATGAAATACAAAGAAAGACTAAGGAGCCATTCCAGATTAAAGGAAAATAAGAGACATGACAACTAAATGCAACACAGATCCAGGATTTTCTCTTGCTATAAAGGGCAAACGGCTACATCTAAATAAGGTCTATACATTAGATAATAGTAATATGTCAGTATTAATTTCCCAATTTTTGATAACTGCAATGAGGGTATATAAAATAATACCCGTTTTTAAGAAAAACTCAATAGTAAAGATGCATCAAGTCTGCAACTTACTCTTAAATGATTCATAAAAAAGTTACATATAATATACAAATATTTTATAAGTATACTTATATATTTATGTAAAATGTAAAGTCATACATATATAACAGAAAGAATAAAGTAAATGTGGTAAAATGTTAATTCTTGGGGAATCTAGCTGAAGGGTATATGGCAATTCTTTGCAATTCATGCAACTTTTCTGTAAATCTAAAATGAGGTCAAAATAAACAGTAAAAGAGGGGGAGGATAAAAAGTAATTAAAAAAAAAGTTGACAGGAAGTATCTTTCCAAAGTAAACCAAAAACTACCTGAAGAGAAAGAATCATCATAAACATAGGTATAAAAATATAAATATAGATAAATGTGGTATGAGAGACATATACAGTGGATTCCTCTGTAACACAGATGTTAGAGATATGATGTAGGTATGTATCTACATCTGCACACTTCAAAAATGTCAGTGTCATGAAATACAGAAACAAAGGATCCATTCACGATTAAAGGAGACTAGGAGACACAAGGCAGATCTAGGATTTATCTAAAGTGATTAACAGATAGATAGATATACTACACCACATTTACTTTATCATTTTCTTTCTCTCCCTTAAATATAAATACCTACCAAGTGGAAATAAGTGCACCCCCTTTTTAGTTCCTAACACCAGGAGACCCTCCAGTACCTGTGGCAGTCCCTGCATCCAAGGCTACAGAGCCCATATCTTTACGAAGGCGTTCCAGTTGTTCTTTCTGCTGCTGGCTCTGTGCACTGGCCTATGTACACAGAGAAAAATGTCATCATATTAAAAAAGGAGGCCCAAGTTAGATGCCAGACTTCTAAGTAGAGATGACAAATTATACAAATACTAGAGGCTACTTAAACACTGAGGCAGATAAGCGATGGCTGATGACAAAAACACTGAGCAGTGTGGGCCTAGATTAGCAGAAGTTCATTCCAGAGGGCTCTGCGGACTGTATTAGAGGTTTCAGAAACTGGACACAAGATCATCAAAAGAACCCTCAAGCAGACATAGCAGGAAGGCTCAATGGTAAGATGTCCAATATAGCCGCTGGGGACAGGACATCTGATCATTTGGGATAAGAGCTGTGAACTACCTCTCTGTTCTTAAACAAAATTCTACGAGTAGCCTTTAAATGGACCTTGGAATAGGGGTGGAGGTGTGGCACAGGAAGGGCTCAGCATATATAACAGGAAAAATCTGATTTTTATTACTTCAAATATACAGAAGAAAAATAGCGGCAGGGGCAGAATGGATGAACTGGGAGATTAGGATTGACATATATATATTAATACGTATAAAAGAGATGACTAATAAGAAAAAATATCAAATTGTACACTTTAAATATATGCACTTTATTGTAGGTCAATTATATCGCAATAAAACTCTTTTTAAAAGAAAAAAAAATTTAAGGGGCCTTTCTGCATCTAGACAGCCTACATACAAATTTACAGATTTAAATTAACAAGTATCTAAAGGATACACTGAGAACCAAAACAAGAGCATTTATAGCAGAAGGATTAGTACATAGTTTGAGATTGTTTTTTTAGTGGCCCTAAAATACACAGCCTCTTCTCTTACCAGTGATTTCTTCAGACGTTCATATTCAGGACGATACTCTCTGAAAAGAGAAACACTTTCTAAATCCCTTTGATTAAATCCTGTCCGCCCTCCACATTACTTATGTTTTCCTAGTACTTTGACAATAACAAAAGATCTTATGTCACCATACCTCAGATGTAACAAGTCTTAGTCACTGAGATTCTATCCCTAAGGAATTAAAAGCCAAGATGCCTGCCCCACCCTGAAACCAGCAAAGAGACAAAAGACTGACTGCTGAGCTGGGAAGATCAACTCTGGGGAGACCATGACCAATCAGTTCCTCATTCACTTGGATAAACATAAGTAAAAGATGTTTAAATGATGAGTAAAAGGAGCCCAATGTATAATTATGTCATTTATCTGGGCAACAATGAAGGGAACAGAAAAGCGTCTATCCTGAGGCTTCAATAACACATGCAAAAAAAAACCAAAACCCACAAAAACAAAAAATCTCATCTCATGAATAAAAATTAAAATAATGTGTCTGAACCTAGCAATCCCACTGCTGGGCATATACCCAGAGAACACCATAATTCAGAAAGACACATGCACTCCAATGTTCATTGCAGCACTATTTACAATAGCCAGGACATGGAAGCAACCTAAATGTCCATCAACAGAGGAATGGATAAAGAAGATGTGGTACATATATACAATGGAATATTACTCAGCTGTAAAAAGCAATGAAACTGGGACATGTGTAGAGTCATGGATGGACCTAGAGACTGTCATACAGAGTGAAGTGAGTCAGAAAGAGAAAAACAAATATCGTATATTAACACATATATTCAGAATATAGAAAAGTGGTACAAATCAACCGGTTTGCAAGGCAGAAACAGAGACACAGATGTAGAGAACAAACATGGACACCAAGTGGGGAAAGCAGGGAGGATTGGGGGGGAATGAATTGGGAGATTGGGATACCAAATTGTACGCTCTAAATATATGCAGTTTATTGTATGTTAACTGTATCTCAATAAAAGTTCTTAAAAAAAAATTAAAATAATGTGTCTGAAAACCACAACATGGCTATTAGGATCTTGCTAAGTATCAAGCTTGCTAGAAAGCAGCCAATTATCAGGCCTAAGGAAAGTGTATATGTGCTCTGACTCCACTTTCTTTTAGATAAACAGAACTCCAGTATTAACCATGAAAATAGATATAATAATCATTTATTAAAAAAATATGCTTACTACATGTCAGCAATTGTGTTAGGTGCTTTAGATATATCATCTCAAATAATCCTCACAATGACCTTAACAATAAATGCTATTATCCCTGATCAACAAATGATGAAAACTTGCTAAGGTTACTCACTTAGTGGAAGAAAAAGATATCTAACCCATGTCTCTCTGACTCCAAAGTCTATGTTCTTTTTTTCTTTTTTCTTTTCTTTCATTGGAGTATAGCTGCTTTACAATGTTGTGTTAGTTTCTACTGTACAGCAAAGTGAATCAGCTATACGTATACATATACCCCCTCTTTTTTGGATTTCCTTCCCATTTAGGTCACCACAGAGCACTGAGTAGTTCCCTGTGCTATACAGTAGGTTCATTCGTTATCTATTTTATACATAGTATCAAAAGTATATATATGCAATCCCAATCTCCCAGTTCATCCCCCCTTACCCCCTTGGTATCCATACGTTCGCCACGTCTGTGTCTCTATTTCTGCTTTGTAAATAAGATCATCTATACCAATATTTTCAGATTCCACAGATACGTGTTAATGTACAATATTTATTTTTCTCTTTCTGACTTACTTCACTCTGTACAACAGTCTCTAGTTTCATCCACGTCTCTACAAATGACCCAATTTCGTTCCTTTTTCAGAGTCTATGTTCTTAACCTGGGGGTCAATCAATGTGGCAAACAGGCCAAATCCAGCCCACTGCCTATTTTTATAAAGTTTTATTGGAACACAGCCACATCTATTTGTTTACAAATTGTCTATAGTTGCTTTTGCACCATAATGACAGAGTTGAGGAGTTGCAACAGATAATATGGCCCACAAAGCCTAAAATAGTTAATATTTGGGTTTTTTTTACAAACAAGGTCTGATAACTCCTGCGCTTCATCATTCAATACAGTGAAGATTTTATATTCCTATTTTTTTTTTAAAAAAGCTAACAGATACTTGTTAACCCTAAGCGTTGTCAGATCCAGTACACATCTGCATGGCAAATATAATACAAACACTATGAAAACCAAAATGGTTTGCCTGGCAAAACTGCTATCATATCAGAATGGTAGGTAACTAAGAGTGCCATCAATAGAATGTTCCTTTATCCTCACCTTTCATATTCTTCTGTGGCACTGGCAACTTGCACGAAGAGTTCATCTAAGCCTGTACCCAGAACAGCAGACACACCCACCACCTGCCAAAAGCATCATTAATGCCACCGAGGAAATAACGGTATATTTTTAAATGGTGTACATTATTTGGCTCAAGTTTCATAAACTATCCATAGGAGAGGTATGGATACTTTAAGAAGTCTCTGGCAAAGAATGAAGCTAAACCAAGACAAAACAGCATGCCTACTCAAAAGTAATGGAAATAAGTGTATGGGAAATAGAGAACTGAAAAAGATAATTAGGACCAAACACGTAGCAGTTCATCTATTCCCTATCAAATCAAACTACAGTTTGTTTTCTATAAAAATTAATATCTCAATGTCTTTGCCTTGGCAACTAATATACTCTCTGCTATCCACACCCACTTTTGCTTATACAAATCTTATCCTTCCTTCATAGTACACCTATATACGCTATATCCTCCAAAATCTCTCATTTCAAAAGTGATACCTCACAACTATCAGGCCCAACTTTTAATCCTTCTTAAGATATCACAGTATAACTTGCTATATAATACATCATGTTTCAACTCTGCATTTAGCCTTCTCTCCTAACTAGACCACAAACTGGGTCCCTACCCTATTTCTCTCTTAAGTCTCCAGTTTTTAATAAGCAATGCCTTAAAAATTACTTTTTAGAAGGTAATGAACTTCCTTTCCAAAACATGTTCAAAACCAGCCCTTTGGGATTTGAGGTTATCTGGAGAGGCCGACAGCATAAGCGAGAGAAAATTTACCCTGAGTGAGCTGTAAAACTCATCTAACACCAGGCTCATTGAACGAGTCAGGTTACTGACATATGTAGTCTCTTGATTCAAGGCATCTTGGAAAGCCTCAAAATCCTGCATCCATTCCACTGCAAAGCTATGATCAATGATGTCAGTCTGTACAAGAAAGAAGTGAACTATCAGTAACCAGAGATGAGGTCAGACAACAAACAACTGCAAAAAATTTTTTTTAACATTTTTTAATTTTTAAAAATTTTTTTAAAAATTTGAATTTAAAAAATTTCCATTTTTAAAAAAATTTTTATTTATTTGCTTTTATTTTTAAAATTTTTAAATTTTTCTTTATTTTTGGCCGCACCACACAGCATGCGGGATTTTAGTTCCCTGACTAGGGCTCGAACCCATGCCCCCTGCAGTAGAAGCATGGAGTCTTAACCACTGGACCACTAGGGGAGGTCCCCCCAAAATTTTTTAATGAAGTGGTGACAGCAAAGAGCAATCATTCATATATTTTTTTTCTCTGCTTCCTCCATTTCCTCCTCCAGTGCAACAACTCACAAAGAACCAAGACTGCTGTGCAGTGTAAATAATTAAATGAAGATCTATATATTCCAGGTTAAAACAGACCCTTCACTATATCCACTACCACGCAGCCATGGCCACAGTGGAGGCCAGCACATTTCAAGCTCCGAAGTCAAGTACATAGTCTCTTGCATCCTAGCCAACAACTAATAACAGAGAAGTTTTGGTTTTGTTTGTTTTAATCGCCACTTCCAATAGATTTGCAGTCCCTCCCCCATTTCCACAGTCCCGATCCTGAGGGATAACCCACATGCTGTGGACCAGGGGCTACTCCATCTAGCCTAAAATAACTTTGGAAAAGAATCAGTGATATATATTCATTCAATTTGATTGAATCCATTTCCTAGAATTGCTCACGACTTTGCTTCAGGTTAGCTTAAATCTGCTCTCCAGTATCTGAAATAATCCTTCTCACCTTCCCAAACTTCTAACACATGGTTCTGATGAAAAAGAAATATTCAATCACAACAGGAAGACGCCACTTACTTTATTCATGACCACAATAAAAGGCAGCTTGGTTTTGTACAAGATGCTGAAAATCAAACAGCAAGGCATTATTAGTAAAAGCATTTAAGCTCTTGCTTGTCTGTTATCAGTCTGAAGGAACTGAGAGGGAGATAGGTTAAAAAGGGAGATAGGTTCAGACTCTAAATACAGGTATCCATTCTTACACAGCACTCACATACTCCCTCCTCCCAAGCAGGAAACCACCACCATCAAGCAAACAACACACATACACACTCTCTCCTTTTCTTGGAGTAATGATGCTTTGGTACTGATCCTAGTTTTGTGCGTGTGTTTGTTTTTCACCAAATTAACTGTCTTTTAAAAAATTAATATGAAGACACAATCATGCTATCAAACATCTATTCTATTTGGACTTCTATTTGGACTAGGATTTCTTGTATTTAACAGGAAGGGAAATCCCTAGTCACATGAGAAGAGACAAATCAGGGTGATTGCTTTTGCATACCCCAAAATAAAATTTAGCAATAATAATGGTCTGCCTTGCTCCTAGGTCTAATGCACTAACATAGCCTAGTGAGGCACGTCCTTCCTCTCCTAATGGCACCACACTTGGGAAATCACAAGCATTTAGAATCATGGATGAATCTTTTTATTCACAGTCTCTCATCATGTTATAATTTTACTCTTCCTATCACAACACAGAGAAAAAAGCATTTAGACCAGGGGCTCTAGTCTATTCAGAACTGGATTTCATTCAACTGGGGGCAACTACCAGAAGGTTCATATTCACTCATCACTTATTCTGTAACAAGCAAGCGAGGATGAGAAGTGGCTGACAGAGAATGCCAATGGCATATGTGCTTCTTTCCTCTCCCCAACCCAAAGCCACTAAAGTGAGTGACAGGTCTGAATAAGCACATAATACTGTGCCAAACAATAATGCATTACCTGCAGGCATAGAGCATATTGGACATGAAGGTCACTGGGTTGGTACTTCGAGATGTGTCCATTACATAAATGACAATTGTTGGAAACGAGGATGCCTAAAGCCACAAAATAATCAAAGCTTTAGCCAGAGGGTTCTTGACCTGTTCCCAAACTCTTCTCCTAAAGTGGAAGAACCACTTTAGGCAGGTGTGCATAGCTCTACGACTCTATCCCACATAAGATCCAAGGCAATAAGAAGAAGCTTTTCTTGTCTGGGTCTCTACTTACCCTCAGTAACAAGTCCCAGAATACTCACCAGGGCCTCAGTGATGATTGTCCCAGAAGCTGACCACGTGAATACCTCAATCTGTCCAGGTGTGTCAATCAAGACATACCTGTGTCAAAAAAGACCATTAAAAAAGTTTTTACTTATGCATTCTGAAAGATATTCCATCCCATAAAACATTAACATCGGTTATTCATGACTGAAACAACCTCTTCACACTGCCCAGTCTCACGGCTTTCCATTGCCCTTACAGTGCATACCAAACTCCCCCAGGCTTTGTTCAGTGTTCAGTATTCAGGCTCATTGGCAGCAGTATCAATACATCACTGCTGCAAATGATCCAGAGGAAACTGACAGTTTTAGAAACACTGTGCATTAAAAATGAGAGACAGGGCTTCCTAGGTGGCGCAGTGGTTAAGAATCCGCCTGCCAATGCAGGGGACACTGGTTTGATTCCTGCTCCAGGAAGATCCCACATGCCACGAAGCAACTAAGCCCGTGCACCACAAGTATTTAGTCTGCGCTTTAGAGCCCGTGATCCACAACTACTGAGCCCATGTGCCGCAACTACTGAGGCCCACATGTCTAGAGCCCATGCTCCTCAACAAGAGAAGCCACGGCAATGAGGAGCCCGCGCACCACAACAAAGAGTAGTCCCCGCTTGCCGCAACTAGAGAAAGCCCGCATGCAGCAACGAAGACCCAACACAGCCAATAAATAAACAAGTGAATACATTTATTTAAAAAAAAATGAGAGATAAGCAAAACCAGAGTGTAAATCTTTTGGGAAACCATCTGGTTACTTAGAGGTGGGGTTGAAGGAAAATGGAGGGGAGGGAGAAAGAGAAGAATAAGAAAGTGATAACTAAAGAAGAGGGTCTCTTCTTGAAGGGATCAAATGTTCTAAAATTGATTGTGGTGATACCTGTACAATCCTGTAACTACACTAAAAGCCACAGAATTGTACAATTTAAATGGGCAAATTGTATGGCATATGAACCATATCTCAATAAAGCTGTTTTTAAAAAGAGCAAAGAGCCACACATACATGGACAATTAACTGACAACAGGGAGCCAAGAACATACAATGGAGAAAGGAAAGTCTCTTCAAGAAATGATGCTGGGAAAAACACAGTCACATGCAGGAGAATGAAACTAGACTACTCTATACACAAAAATTAACTCAAAATGGATGAAAAACTTGAACGTAAAACCTGAAAATATTAAACTCCTGGAAGAAAACATAAGCAGTAACCTCACTGACATCTGTCTTAGTGAAGTTTTTGTGGATTTGTCTCCAAAGGCAAGGAAATCAAAAGCAAAAATAAACAAATGAGACTACATCAAACAAAAAAGCTTCTGCACAGCAAAGGAAAACATCATCAAAACTAAAAGGTGCGAATTCCCTGGTGGTCCAGTGGTTAGGACTTGTCACTTTCACTGCGGTGGCCCAGGTTCAATCCCTGGTCAGAGAACTAAGATCCTGCAAGCCTCCGGGCGTGGCCAAAAAACAAACAAACAACTAAGAGGCAACTACCGAACAGAAGAAAATATTTGCAAATCATATCTCTGATTAGGGATTGGCATCCAAAATATACAAAGAACACATACAACTCACAAACAAATAAACAAACAAACAACCCTATTCAAAAATGGGCAGAGGATCTGAATACGCAGACATTTCTTCGAAGAAGACACACAGATGGCCAAAAGGCAAATGAAAAGATGTTCAACATCACTAATTAATAGGGAAATGAAATCAAAACCACAGTGAAGTATCACCGCACACCTGTTAAAATGGCTCTTATCAAACAGATGATAAATAACAAGTGCTGAAGAGGATGTACAGAAAAGGAAACCCTCGTACACTGCTGGTGGGAATATCAACTGGTGCAGCCACTATGAAAAACAGTAGAAAAGATTCCTCAAAAAATGAAGGACAGAGCTACAACATGATCCAGTGATTCCACCTCTGAGTATTTATCCAGTGAATATAAAAACATCAATTAGAAAAAATATATGCACCCTTATGTTCACTACAGCATTATATACAATAACAAAGATATGGAAGCAACCTAAGTGTCCACCAACGGATGAAGGGATAAAGAAGATGTGGTATATACACCATGGGATACTATTCAGGCATTAAAAAAAGTATGAAATCTTGTCATTTGTGACAACGTGAATGAAAAACATGAGGGTATTATGCTAAGTAAAATGAGTGAGAAGGAAAAAGACAACTACCATATGATTTCAGTCATGTGTGGAATAAGAAGAAGGGGGGGGGGAAGAGAGAGAGAGAGAGAGAGAAAGAGAGAAAGAAAGAGGGAGGGAGAAAGAGAGAAAGAAAGAGGGAGGGAGGGAAGAAGCGGGAAAGAGAGAAAGAGAGAGAGAGAGAGAGAGAGAGAAAGAAAACCAACCAACCAAAAGCAAGATCATAGATACAGAGAACAAATCAGTGGTTACCAGAGGAAAATGGGATTGTGGTGGGCAAAAGTGGTGAAGGGGATCAATTGTATGGTGACAGATAGCAACTGGACTTTTGAGGGTGATGACCCTGCAGTATACACAGATGTTAAATTATAATGTGTACCTGAAACTTGTTTTTTAAAAAAAGCAAAAAATTTGAATAGACATTTCTCCAAGTATATACCAATGGCCAAGAAGTATACAAAACGATGCTCAACATCATTAATCATTTAGGAAATACATATCAAAACCACCATGCAATACCATTTCACACCCACTAAGATGGCTCTAATCAAAAACAATTACGAGTACTGACATGGATATATAGAAAATGGAACCTTCAATACATTGCTGGTGAGAATGTAAAATGGTGCCTGCAGCCACGCGATGCTTGGAGAAACGGGAGATAGAGTGACTGCTAATGAGTGTGGGGTTTCTTTTGGAGATGAAAATGTTCTGAAATGAGAGTTCTGATCAATGCACAGCTCTGTGAATATACTAAAAACCACTAAACTGTATACTTTAAAAGAGTGCACTTTATAGTCTGTGAATTCTTATTGCAATAAAGCTGTTACTTTAAAAAACTACTCCAGTATGATCCTATTTTTATAAAAACACCTTATCCATCCATCCCTCTTTCTACGTACATATGAACAGAAACACTAAGGATGAGAGTCACTGACAGCAATAACGATAATGACAACAGTTACTACCGGTGACAATAAGGGTGATGGTTTCACCTTTTAAATACTATGCACGGTATGAATTATTCATAGTAATAAGCCTATATCCTTTTCACAAAAATAATAAATTATCTTCCTTTCTTTCAAAAAAGCAAACCTATTAAAAATTTAACAGCAGTTAATTGTGGGTAATGATAAACATGTTCTATTTCTTGATACATTTTAAATTAAAACATTCCCTCTGAATCATGTAAATTATATTAATTTAAACAAAGATTAGAAAGGTATTTCAGAGACTTTAATGCCAACAAGCAAGAGAAGGCAAGTGGACAAGTGAATGTGGACTCAAATTCTCAAAATACCTCCTGAGAAGCTGGGAACATATACCAAAGTGATTGGGGGTGGCATACTATTAAACTACACTGTAGAGTATCTTGGGTTTTTTTTTGGCCATGGGATCTTAGTTCCCCAACCATGTAGAGCATCTTAATGACTGTCTTCTTGACCAAAATTTTTTCACTTATCATGGTTTCATCTCAAACCACACCCTTTCAGAGCTTGATAGTAACCCAAATCCCTCAAAAAACCTAGAAACATGTCAACTACAGAGTAATAAATAGGCATTAGACTGAAATCACTTACTTAGACATATTCTGGGCCTTCTCAATAAATTTCATCACCTAAAAGAAAGAGATGCCAATTACAAAAGGATCCAAGTTCAACAAAAAAAAAATCACAGGGCACTCCTCAGTCTGGCCCACTTCACAAGCACCATTAACAATTGAATCTCTACGTTCTTCACCTGAGGACACCAACTAACATGCTCATGGAACCAAAGAAACACAGCCACACCTGCAGCATTACAACAGCCTGCAGCACAGGGCAAGGACCTGAGGAGCTGAAGACTTGACCTGTCACTGCCAAGTCTCTCTTTGGTAAAATGTTAACAGCCTGTCTCACTGAATAAAATCGAGGTAAAAAATTAGTGAGTGCAAAACACTCTTAAAGAAGTAGAATGTGACAGAGAAAACCTAACAGATGACAACTACTTGTCACAAGTGAAAAGCCCCATAATCGTTCCATTCCCTGCCTGGTAGCCCATCCCACTCCCCATCCCTCCACCTCATCCTCAGCGTAACACTTCAAGCCAGTAACAGATCAAGAACAAAACCCAGGAGAATTCCCTGGTGGTCCAGTGGTTAGGGCTCTGTGTTTTCAATGCCAAGGGCCCAGGTTCAATCCCTGGGCAGGGAACTAAGCCACACAGTGCAGCCAAAAAAAGAGAGAGAGAGAACCCAGGTCTCTTGGGTGTTTGTTTTCTTGGCTGCCACAAACGTTCAATGTGAAGCCTCTCACCATACTGATCATCCTCTTGTAGCCTATTTTTTGTCCACTAAAATGCCTCCTTATGTTCTATATGGACATCCAGGTTGACTGCCCTTCTTTCCCAATGTGATCAAGCTAAGGCATTTAAGAGTCACAGGTTTTGACACAGCCATGTCTATGTAAATAGAGACAGACATACCTGATCAAATCTGGTAGCAAAGAGATTGAGCGAGGTCACTATGCCACCATTTGGTCCGAGTCCATACCTAGACACTAAGTTGAGGATTTAAATTGCTTATAGATCAATTTAGATGATAACGGTTTACATCTAGACAATCCCTCACAAAAACAGCATGATAACATTAGTGTTCCATTGACTAGATTGAACCATACAATCTTAACCTCATAGGGAAACATTCATTATCGATGTCTACCTCACTCATTTATTATTTAGAACCGGCCAGGCAAAATGGGGCCAAAATGGAATGGACAGATCTATCAGGCACTGACAGCTTGATGGCATTAGCCATGAAGATCACCTCTATACCACTCCTTGCTCTGATCCTCACTCATCAAGCCACCTGCAGATTGGAATTAGTCTTCCTACCTAGATCTACCCACATGGAAAGTACACATTTCACACAGCAACGTACCAAGAGTTGATCCTACGAATCTTTGAGTTTCCCAGGCTAAAGAGATGGTGACCAGTGGATGTATCCACCAAGGCAATACTACCTTGTGGGACCCAGGCACACCACCAGCTAGTCTCTGTGCTGATTACAACAGCCTGCAGTTTGGCACAAAGGCAGAAAACGGAACTCACAAGCTAAAACAGGATTCCTAATCACCTACAATGCCTCTCCCCATGTTTATCTACCCTCCTCTTCATAAAATTACTTCAAAGTGACCAAATGCTTTTGCTAGTATATTTCACAAGGAAAGGCACAAATACTTTTTCAAAGCTACACAATACACAGACAGTAATTAGCCAGGGAAGAGCCAATAACAAAGTAGATGTGGAAAAGGATACTGTTTCATAACTTCTTTATACTTCACAGTGTCACGAATATCTGGGGGGCAAAAAAGAAGGAATGAAACCGAATTTAACATGTAAGAAACAATACAGTTTGAGACTCCCCACCTATATATCTAAGCCAATAGATCTCTCAAGTCACCTCTGCTTCCTGTGAGGAAACAAATCAGTTTCTCTCTTAGCATCCAAGTTACTTCTCAAATCTGTTTTCTAAATTTTCAAGCCAAGATAACTGAATTGCAATAGCAAAGGAAGCAAGTTCAGGAATAGACTAGGAGGACAAAAGGTACCCTATAAGTGCCTTTCCTCCCAACAAGAAACTGAAACTAGCATTTGAGGCTTCTCTTGTCAGCACTGTCTACTAGTAATTTCTCCAGCTTCTCACTGGCTTCCTTCCTCATGGCCAAATGTAACTGCCAAGTAACCCAAGAAGAATGTTAGGGTAGGAGCTCTCGAGTTACGGTAGGGATGGTCTGAGACAAAGAGAAAAGTTTTACACAAGTTAAACACCGTCTTGGTGACCGTATACATAGAAAAAGGGAGCTAAATCAAGAAAAAAGGTTTCTTTCTTACTCCTTGCTTACTGGTAACAAAGGTAATGCAGATAACATTTTCATAAAGGCATTAACTTGGGGGGTGGATGGGGGAGAGAGAAATAGGTGATGGAGATTAAGAGGTACCAACTTTCAGTTACAAAATATATGTCACGGGGGTGAAACGTACAGTGTGGGGAATACAGTCAATAATTATATAATACTGTTATATGGTGACAGATATTAACCAGACCTGTCACAGTGATCATTTTGAAATGTACATATATTTCAAATTACTATGTTGTGTACCAGGAACTAACGATAATACTGTGGCAGGTCACTTACACTGCAAGACAAACAAAAAAACCCACAAAAAGAGATCAGATTTGTAGCTATCAGATGTAGGTGTGGAGGGAAGGACAATTTGATGAAGGTAGTCGAAAGGTATTAACTTCCAGTGCTAACATGAATAAATACTAGGGATGTAATGTACAACATTATAAATGCAATGAGCACTGCTATGCCTTAAATGTGAAAGTTGTTAAAGAGTTCTCATAACAAGGAAAAAAGTTTTTTTTTATTTCTTTAATTTTGTATCTATATGAGATGACAGATGTTCATTCACTAAACTTACTATTATAATCACTTCGAGTATGTAAATCAAATCATTATGCTATACAACTTAATCGTATACAATGCTGTATGTCAATTATATCTCAATAAAACTAGAAAAAAAATTATTTGGGTGGAATTGAAAATAAAAAAGAAGTTGATCTGTCCAGTAATATCTAACTAAACCTATCTAGCAGTCAGTAGACCTACCCTGTCAACTATTAGAGTTCTAGCCTTTAAGTGAAAAGATAGAAATATTTCTTTTCCAAAATTCTTCCCATAATGATTTCTGCTTCTTAATGCAAGGTCCTCCTTAATTAGTATCTCTGGAGTACAAGCTTAATAGTATTAAAAAGAGACCAGGAAGGAAAAGACTAACACCAAGGAACAGTCTGGAAATCAGGAATCCTAGATCCTATCAAGAATCAGGACATTGGATCCCATCCAGTCCTTTTTTTTTTTTTTTTTTTTATTTTATATTGGAGTATAGTTATGTTAGTTTCAGGTACACAACAAAGTGATTCAGTTATATAAATACAGGTATCTATTCTTTTTCAAATTCTTTTCCCAATTAGGTTGTTACAGAATATTGAGCATAGTTCCCTGCGCTATACGGTAGGTCCTTGTTGGTTATCCATTTTAAAAACAGCAGTGTGTACATGTCAATCTCAAACTCCCTAACTATCCCTCCCTACAGCCTTCCCCCTGGTAACCATAATAAGTTCCTTCTCTGTGTCTGTGAGTCTGTTTCTGTTTTGTACATAAGTTCATGTGTATCATTTTTTTTTAGATTTATATTTCTCTTTCTCTGTCTTACTTCACTCAGTATGACATTCTGAATCTTTTTTATACTCAGAGACTCCTCTTCAAGTCTGATGGTAACAGGGAAGGAACCTCTCACCACAACAATGCACACAGGAATATACACACATTTTCCCATGTAACTCTGCAAGATTCCTACAGATTGGTAAGCAAACTTTGTACAAAACCCACATGCTCTAAACTTGAAGAAAAGAAACTACGTAAACAAAGTTTATGTATCAGAGCCTGCTAAAGGGTTTACGGCTTAGAAGCTAAAGGACTGACTTTCTGTCACTTCATTTTCCCAAACAGCCATAATCTGACACCCTAGGGTCAAAAAGAGGTAGTGGTAAGGAAAAAAGGAAATTTAGGAAGGGAGAAGGAGTAAACAAAGAGAAAATGGGAATCAGGAAGAAGCCTGTTTCGGGATGCTAGCAAATCCAAGGGAAACAAAATTAGGCAGTTTAGAAAACATTAAAAATGAAAGCACTGGAGACTCATAAGATAGGCTGACAGCTTTGCATCCCCTGAGAAGCTTCACACAAGTTCTGGCACACTTTACTCACCAATATTGGCAGGAAAGGGAACTTCATGTACAGCTGGGTCCAGGTTGATCACATAAGGTGGAGAGCCTTGACTATGCAGATATCCTGTGAGCCTCTGCAGAGATACAGGGAGAAAGATGGACTGAGACCTAGAGGCATGATAAAGCGACAAGAGAGAACTTCCACCACTTTATCCAACTTACCAGAATTCTGCACTTCCATTTCCCTCTAACTTAAATGTTCGTCTCTGATCTCCATCTCCAACATTCACTCTCAGTTGAAATGCTACCTTTCCTCATCACACACCCAACAGGGCCTCCTCTACTCTCCATCACTTATTGACTTGGGGGGGGGGAGGGGACGGGCATTTCTATCTCTCCCACAAAACATTAGCTCCATTTAAGCGGGAACCTTGTCATTTCCGCTGTATTCCCAAGTGCCTGAAAAGTGGTAGGCATCCCAGAAGGAATTCTTTAGGAATCTACAACGAAAGCCTGTGTGCTAGCACTCTATTAACCGCCAGAATTACTTGTAAGCCTCGGCCTTCGAGGGGTTGGCAACAGCAAGACAATTCCAATACTAAGTACGGTCGTAACAAATAAGCACTGAGGGTGGGCAGAAGAGAGGCGAAATGAACCCAGGTGAGGGTGTGAGAAGGCTTCGTGGGGGAAGGAACCGGAGTCGCTGGCAAGTCCCTGAAAGCCAGGCGCCGGCACCCTCCAACTCCCCAGAGAGACCTCCCTCACTCTCCCCTCGCCTTACACCTGCCACAGACAACTTCTCGCGCTCCCCTACTACGCCCGCGCCGTGTAGGTCACCTGTACAAAGGTGGTTTTCCCAGACCCCGCCATTCCCAACACCAACAGACACGCTGGGGGCCGGGGACCCCCAGAAGCTTGCGGCTCCGTGGCAGCTGCGGGCGCGGCCATCTTGCTCCTGGCTCCGCCCACTCGACCATAGAGACGCTCGTAGCTAGAGAGACTCCCGCGAAGTTCAGAACGCTGAATGAGACCAGAACCTAACAAAAGCAAAGCGAACCGAACACAACCGGCCAGAAAGGGCGGGGCCAAGGGGCGAGGCATGCGCTTTAGCTCTCTCCGTCTTGACCTGGATGGGGGCCCAGCTAGGGACAGCGGCGGGGAAGTGGAGGCACTGGGTGGACGGCTGGAGAAGGCCAACCAGAGAGCCGCTCGCCGTCGTCGGGCGGGGCCTGGGAAGGTCAAAGCTCTGGACACCGGGCGGGTGGGACGACGAGGGACCCCCGGGCTTCCACATTATGAAAGAGAACAGAGTGCGTTTTCCTGTCGGCTCCCCGGGAGCGGGGAACCGAGCTGCGGGACAGCCGGCCGCTAGGGCTCGTCCTGCGGCCGAGGAGGTTAAGCGGTTCAGGGCTGGACGGTCCGGGATCCGGGCGGGATGCGAGCCCCGGCGTTGCTGGGCCGCAGAGCCCAGCCCGGAGAAACTGGGGAGACCCTCCGCACTGGGACGCCGTTTCCGCGTGTCGCCAGCCGCCGACCGCAGCGCTCGCTCCCTGGCGGTCTCCCCAAAGGTGCACCGTGACTTGGGGGAGAAACGTTTGGCTGCCGAGTTTGTCAAGTAGGTACTGAGGGGGTACTTCCTTCCACCCAAGCGCCCTCGGCGCGCGGAAGGGTGGTGGAAGAGCCGAGCCACGTACTCCTACTCCCGACCTCCCAGTTGGCTCCGGTGGCCATTTGGAGTGGCTGTGGTGTTCAGTAGGCCGTCAGATCTGGGTTTTAAACCCAGGCTTTGCCACCCGCTGGCGGTGTACATCCTGGCCACGTCACTTCGATTCTCTGAACCTGTTTTCTCCTTTACACTCTTCTCTGCGGGGTTGCAGAGAGGGCACATTGTCAGTTGTACACTCCCTCGTCTTTACCCCTAGCTCTATCCCCCGCGCCCTGTGTGAGAAACATCGCAGGTGCTCCCACATACTTGGGGTACGTGTTCATTAAAAAAAAGTTATTTCCAAATTTTTCGTGAAAAACATGGGGGAAACGTCTTGCTTGCTCTTCCTTCAGGTTGGCTGAGGACTCCAGTAATCCCCTTCAACCGGATCTTAGTTTCACAAATACTTTTCTCAAGCCAGAGAAGCTAACAAAGACAGAGAAGAGGTTTAAAGAAAAGGCAGTAGTGGAAACGATGAAGCTGGACAAAGAAATCAAAGAAACGCAAAGCCGGCTAGAACCGTTAGTGGAGGAAACCAGGCAGCTACTGGCGGAAAAAGAACGTGTCGAGGAGGAAAACCAGTTCTTTCTGGAATACCTGACCAAGCAAACGGAGGAGTCTAGACAGCGAACTGAGAAGATGTGGAACTACTGTTTACAACAAAGTGGAGAGATTGAACAAAGGAGAAAAGAATTAACCTCCAAATATGCAAAGAAAAATTCAGCACTTAAAACAGAGCTCTTGCAGAAGGAAAAGATCCTATCCGATTTGAATAAGCAGTTAGAGGCAATGAGGGACATTTCGATAGTAAAGGAAAAACAGGAGAAAGAAATTCAGACATTACAGCAGGAGATAAGGAAAACCCAGGCTGAGACAGCTGAAAAGAAACAGGCCATTCTGATCCAGTTCTTCCAGGATAAAGCATTACTGGCGGCACAACTGAGTGAGCTAGATGCAAGGCAGTTGGGAAAGAGACTAACAAAGGAGCTGAACAGCAAGAACCAGGCCTTGGAGAGGGCAGCAAAACAGTACACTTCCGAGTTCTACAGTAGCATCAACAGACAGCACCAGCAGGTACAGAAGAAACTACCACAGCTAATTCAGAAATGCCAGAAGTTGGAGGCTACTCACAGCCATTTAAAAACGAAGAAGCAGCAGCTGCAGCAGGAGCAGTGGTACGTGGAGTGCTTAATCCGGGGGAGGCAACAGCTGCAAGAAAGGCGTAATTCGTGCCCAAAAGGACAGGGTGCTCCAAAGACCACACTGAACCCTGCCCTAGGCACCAAATCAAGGATTCATCCGAAGTAATTTCTAAAATAACACCAAGTCAGCAATGGAGCAAGGGTTCTTAGGTGCCACGTAACATAAACCTAGTTAGGAAGGCTTTGGGATCTCAGGTTGCTATGGTTAAAATATCCGTCACGATGTGTTAGTGTGAAGGATTAGGTGCTTTTCTCCAGCAGTACTGCTAGATTATTTGTGGGACTGGCTTCCTTTAAAGTTAGGTTTTTCTTGAATTAGCTCTTGGTAATAAATGGGGTATTCCTCACACCTCCAGATAACCCAGTACCAGATGCCAAAAATCCAGATGTGAAACTATCTCAAGAAAGCCACCTTGTGGAAGTGACAGGAAAACAGTTGTGTGGTTTCACCTACCTAAATTAGGTTTCTTTATAGAAAAAGCCCCCTGAAGAATATCATTTCAGATTGTTATATTCTGCTTTCTGCTCTATAAACAACCAAAGCCCATGTAGCTTCACTTCTTTGGCCATCTTAGCACACAAAGGCAAAGTGTTTTTAAGTGCTTTGTAAAGTTTGTGCTGGTGATCAGGTAGCTGCTTCTCATGATTAAAAAATACCCTAACAGCAAGTGTAATAAGCCTTAGGCAGAATAACCTTCTGTCTGATGCTCAGCCCATACAACTTCAGCTTTGAGTAAACTGTATGAAGGGGAGAGAATATAGAGGGTACGTATATCTAGTCAGTTTTCTGTGAAGAAATACTCTATCCTGGATGTGGTGACTGAATGCTTCCACCTGTTTTAGGAAAATGTATCGAAAGTTTTCATACATTTGGAGAACTTTTTTTAAAGAGTCCTTTGCCGTCTGTTTCCCTAGCAACATCCTTAATTCTGAGATGACAAAGATGACTAATGGTTCCATAGAGTGAGCACTTTAGCTTTAGGTTGCTTGCTGTGTTTTCTTACTGCATAAGCACTTCCTTGTCCTTTTATTTATAAGCACATACTAGTCCTATGCCTTTTATTATTCATATGTACCCTATTTATGCCCCATCAGTAAAACTAGGAATAATATTTTAAATTAGTATAGACTTCTAGAGTAGTTACATTTTTGGTACTTAGGGCATACTGATGGTTAGATCAGGGATTTCTTTGAATGCTGAATCCTGGTACAGAAAAATAGCCTCATATTTTAACGTTGCTCCTTTATTGAAAAAGAGAATCAACTTTATGTTTTCAAGAAATTGTCAGTGATGAAAAATTTCATAATGATTTTCCCAGATTTCAGTTTTATTCATATGTGAAATGAATTCTTGTACAGTTAGATTCAGAAAAGGATTCTGCCTCAATGTGCCTTAACTTCTAGCTTTAACAAATTTTCTGTTAAATGTGTAGTCTTGGTTCTTAAAATTTTATTGAAAATAAACTCAGATTATAATATACCCAGTGATTTCATCATTGTTCCAATGTAATATACTTTCTACTTATCTCTCTTCTCACTTCTTAACAACTCTTCATGTCTTCTTCATACTAGTGTGCACATAATAAAAATGCAGCTTTAGTACAAAGTAGAACGTTAGGAGGCACACAGGTACCTTAATCTGAATAGTTCAACTCAGTGGAGCTGAAAATAGAGCATGTTTAAAAGCATGGTATCCAAGACACACTGGAAACTGTTCTTTGTTGATGCAAAAACCATAGGAAAATATATAACTAAGGATGATAAGGAGTTGGAAAGCAGAAGGGATGGAAAATCTTATAATTCTGCTGTTAATTCCCCTTCCTGCCAGTGTTATCCCAATGATCTAATTCAGGGGTGAATAATTTTACACCCTGTCTCAGTTTAGTTTGAATTCCTCTCATCCTAGATAATGATTCTGATCTGGTGTACTGATTCTGGCTGTCCCTTTGAGGGTGAGGCCTCTGAGGGCTTGAAGACTTTAAAGGGTGAGTCATCTGATAAAGGCCCTTGGAAACTCCTGTCAGCAAGCCAGCAGCAGGTTGGCCAACTAGGATCTCAGTCTACATTTTGTCTGCTTTCCTATGCTGGAAAGAGGGTGATGCTACAGAAAGTGCATTTAGATGGAAAAGACCCCTGAAGTGAAATTTAAGTTAAGACTTGAATGATAAAATGAAGCCTGCAGCACAAAAATTGGGGAAGAAGACATTCCAGATAGAGAGAACAGGGAATGCAAAGGCCTTAAGATGGGAAGGAGTTTAGTAGGATTAAGGAACAAGAGTCAGTGTGGCTAAGTATAGTTGAATGGCAGAGAACACGGGTGAAGCAGAGGTGGATGAGGCTAAAAAGGTTAATGAGGAGAGCAAGCAGGCCTTCTAGGACAAGGTGAGGGGGATGACTTTCATTCTAAGTGCATTGGGAAATCACTAGGCTTTGAGCAAGTAAATGCAGTCAATTTACAATATAAAAACTCACTACAGCAGTATGTGGAGTGTACCAAGCCAGTGAGGAGAAGGAATCCAGTTAGGAAGCTCTTGAAAAGCCAAAAGGTGATGACTCTTCGGAATAGAATGGCAAACATGGAGGTGAACAGAAAACATGGGGGAGAGCTGATTCTTAATGTGATGGGAAGATGAAGTACAAGTAAAATTCCTAAACTGTTCATTTTGAAGAAGGAGGTGAGCAGAGTATTTTTTCTTTCTTGTTTGTGGAACTGATTTTTTTTTTTTTGGCCACGACATGCGGCTTGTGTGATCTTGCTTCCCAGACCAGGGATGGAACCCACAGCCCCTACAGTGGAAGCACTGGGCCACCAGGGAAGTGCCTGAACAGATTTTTAAAATGAACCATTTTAGACATAGCAAAACATACAGAAAAGTATAACAAACTCACTGCTCATTTGAAAAAATGAGAACTTACCATTCACTTGTCCCTCTGGATCCCAGAAGCACTATCTGAATTTGGTGTTTATCATGCCTGTGCATGTTTTCCTGCTATCTTTTATTAAAATATACTTATAGGCACTATATTTATATAGTCTATATATAAATATATGTACATTCCTATATATCCATAAACAATAGAGCGTTGTTTTTCCATGTTTTTAAACCTTCCATAAGTGGGACTCGATGTATTCTGTAACTTGCTTTTCCAAGACTTTATTTTGGAGATGTATTCATGATGATACAAGAAGACCTGGTTCTTCGGATAGTGTTAAAGGGGTAAGGTTAGCTGACTGGAATGGAAAATCCAGCCTGACCTCCATGGTGCTGCAGAGGGGCAGCCCCATCGTCTCAGTTCACATCTGGTGGTGTCTCCCCTCACCTGACACTCCCCTAGTGGTCCCCTAGTTGTCCCCATTGCCTTAAGAAGAAATCCACTACCTCAAGTGACATGCAGAGACCCAGATCCTCTCTCCCAATGACTTACCCACTGGAGTCATATAAAGGTTTTCTGTGACTCTTAGTTGAAGCAATCAGTTCTTCTAAAGAGATGTGAGGGAAAAAGTGCTTTAAAACCTGCTACTAAACAAATGCTAGTTTGCTTTTTCTTAAAGAAGACCTGCTTCTTTCAACAGCTGTATAGTATTCCTCAGGATGACTACCACAACGTACCCATTTTCTCCTGATAACAGACAAACAGGTTATACAGGAGAACTAGGCTCACGAAGAAACCCAAGATTATATCATGTCTCAAAGGACATTTATTTTTTGCTCATAGAATAGTCTCAGATAGATAAATCATCCTGATTGGCAAATAGTCTTTCTTGGGGTGATTCAGGGAATCAACATCTTCCACGTTATGGTCTACCATGCCCTACAGCTGCCTCATCACCTGCATCTAGCCAGAAGAAGGGGAAAGCAAGCATGGAGGTATACTCACTCTCTTAAAAGTCCTGGCATGGAACTGACACACAGCACTTCCACTCACATTCCATTTGAGAGAAGTAAGTTGGCCACCCCATCACTACAGGGGAATTGGGTGGAGGGCTGGGAAGTGTGGTCTAGCCATTTCTCCTATAATCCTATAACTCTGCAAGGTAAAGCCGTTTTGCTGGACAGCCAGTAGTCTCTGGTACAGGATTTTTCCAGTACGTGTTGGATATTAGACTGCAATATAATTCTCGTGTATGTCTACTGAACACCTGAGCAGGAGGAGTTTGTATAGCCCTAGGAGTGAATTACTGAGTCCCAGGGCATATCTTCAATTTTAAGTGATCCTGCCAATCTGTTTTTCAATTGATTGTACCCATGTCCATTCCAAAGTGCAGGGAGTTCACACTGCTCCAGAATCTGGCTAGACCTGATACAGTCCAACGTCAGTAAATATTATTCTAATGAATTGGATTAAAAAATTTATAAACTCAGTAATATGATTAGGATCAACTCTAGTGAGTCCTGCTGATCCCTGGCTCAGATAGGAAAAATAAAAGGTTCACCTGCGAGGGCCCTGGATGAGACTGGACAAGTTTAATCTCAAACAAATTACAGGCACACATCTGTTATTGGGGGTTTGGGTGTAGATCACCAAAATAAAGTGCATTTCACAATAAAGCAAGTCACATGATTTTTTCAGTTTCCCAGTGCATATAAAAGGTATGTTTACACTACACTATAGTCTAAAGTGTGTAATACCATTATGTCTAAAACAATGTACCTACTTCAGTTAAAATTGATTGTTCCCTGTGAAGGGAAAAGCAATAAAGCAAGGTATGAGTGGATTCATTCGAACCAGTGTATCTCAGAACCTAAAGAACTATTGAGACAACTGTACGTGTTACTTCTTCCAAACTCATTCCCATCTTTAATCGTCACCTTCCCCCCACACACTGTGTCAGCAAGGAGACAGGTAGCACATCAGAGTCAATGAACAATGGGAAACATCATTCCAACACAGAGTCATTTATTTTTCTTGCCATTGCCAAACATTCCCCAAGTCTTACTCACCAGAAATTAATAGAGCTTCTCCATTTTCCTCCCTGACAATCCTCATGTAGGGAAAGGGCTTTAAGGGAGCAACTGCCAACGACAATGTTGAGTGGATAGACCATGTCCTTCCCTTGTTTCAAAACTACCCGTTCTAACAGTATCCCAATCAGGTTTCAATGCTCCCGTGTTTGAAAGTGGTCTTCACAAAAGCCCACATTTAAGGCTATATGGAGGAGCACAGAGAACAGAGTTAAAAGTGGTAACAGCCTTTCAGAATTTGAAAAGGCAGTATTGGTCCATATTAGGGTTAAGGGTCTCTGGCTTTTTATGTGGCATAAGCCACAGAAATTGGCAAGAATATAGAAGACCAATATTTATGGGAAAGGGGAAGAGAATCTAGGATACAACAACAGAGCTGCTCTAACCAATGCTCCAGGGAGAGCTAGCCCCAAAGAGAAACAGCCCAACAGATGCTATCAGGTAGGCATGAGGTTCAGAAAAAGAACTTTACTTTCCAACTCCAGATAAATATCTACACCTGGTGTCAAAGTCTCAGGTTATAAAGAGGACAGAACACAACATCTAAAAAAGAGGGTAGAGGACAATATTCTCAGAAGATTCAAAGGGACAGACTTTGGCTAAAGGGAGATACGAGGACTTAACAGAGTGCAGACTAACAAGTCGGGTCAAGTCCAGGGGAAAAGGAATGTGCACCTTGGCTACCAATCTTCGTGGTAGTACCAGCAATATTAGGGTTCTGTGTCAAACACCAGGAGCAAAAGGGTATTATTTCTCAATCCTCAAAACTGCAGGAGCAAGACAAGCTGCTGGAGGGCACTGGTCATAGCAACAGATGAGGCCTCATACCCAGGAAAGTTGAGGCAGTATTTAGTTTTGCTGCTACTTTCTTCTTTCCAGTCATTTTCTGTGCGGGACACATTCCTCCTAAGGCTGCATTTCACGTCTGTGGGTCTAGTTACTTACTGCCACCTGGGACAAACAAAGCATTTCCTAGGAAAACCTGTGTCCAGAGGGTCTAGCTTTTTTCTTCTAAGTCTATTTTCTCACTTTCAATCCTAAAACCATATTGAGACAACAAACAGCCTCCATAAATTCTGTCACCCAGGCAGATAGGGGAACCTTATTAAAGGAGCGACAATAGTTCTAGGTTCTAGGCTTGTTATATCACAAATACAAAATGATAGATCAGTATGCTTTTAAAAAGTTAGTTTCGAATTGTTTTATAAGATAGATGATGGAGTGACTACGAAATCAATGGAGCTTCCAAGAACATTCTACACCCCAGTATGGAAAGGATAATCAAACAGGTTACTTAGTCTTGTACAGGGCAAGAGGGGCCTATAGTGGGCCTTAACGGGGAGCTCTTTGGGCAAGATAAGAGAAAAACAGGAGGACTCCAATGAGAATAGCAGGAAAATCTACCAAAAAGGAGATGGGGGGTGGGGGTGGTGGAGGGTCCATGTGAATCAGTAGGGAAAACAGTGAAATTTACACAGGGGGAAGGAGCTGAGAGTGTCACAGCCTTACACAAACAGCTGAAGGAGTAAATTTCTCTTCACTCAGCCCCCGTGACTCAGGCCTCTCCACACAGGTCCCTGTGACCACAGCATCCCATCCACTCTCCCAGGAGTGCTTTCACACTGACTGCCTATTTCTTTCCTCGTTTATGATTCGTCTTTGGGGGCTTGACTTTCTGGAACTGTGTTGGCACTGGCTCCTGCTCTGGTTCTTTACAGGACGTCGACACTAGCAGTTCCTCATGATTCCTCCTCTGATCCTTCCCTACTCTAAGACTCAGCTCTGTCTCAGGAAGCTCAATGCCAGGCTGCTGCCGCCTTCTTAGAGACCTTCGGCTCCTGTGCTGCTGCCTCCGCTTTTCTTCTTCTTGCTGTCGCTGTTTTATCTTCATCAGCTTCTCAAAGCTTTTGGTCGTTGTTGGATTTACAACAAACCAATCCTACAGAGGCAAAATAGAAACATCATCCAGTCAAAATATAGTGCACTAGGAAGCGGTATGCGAAGATTTTTTTTAAAGTCATGATGAGGGCAGGACACAGTAAGGAAGAAACAGATATGAAACTAGAGCTTAGAACTGTGTCTTTTAAACTGGAGAAATTCAGCTTAGAGCAGTCATTACAAGCATGTCCTGAGTAAGACATGATTTTGGGTACCACCGTCAGTCATCTACAAAGTCTCATTACTTAGCACCATCCTACCCATTCCACTCCTTTTAAAAATCTCCTCATGAGATGTAAAGCACTGGGCCATAGGAGATTTTTATTTCATGATAGTGTAGTGGTTAAGAGCATAAATTGTGCAGCCAGACTACCTGGGTGCAAATCCCAGCTCTGTTTCTAGCCATGTGCCCAGTGGAAAATTACTCAACCTCTCTAAGTTTAAAAAATTAAGGGCTGGAGGACATGGAATCCAATGAAGAAGTATTCTTGCAAAAGGAAAAAAACAAAAACAAAACAAAATCAACAGAATGTCAATCTAAATCAAGAGATCTGATCAGTCTTCTAGTTCTAACTACTAATTTATAGGAAATAGCTGGGATAGAGAACCACCGCCACAGGAATGCAACCAGCCAAAACCAAAATGTGGGTAAACACAGGTGACAAAATGGCCTGGTTTCTTAAACAACAGGGGGAAAAAAAGAAGGGGAAACTTCTAGACCTGCATTACCTGATGAGACAGTCATTAGCCATGTGTGGCTAATAAGCTCTTGAAATGTGCCTAATCCAAACTGAGACATGCTTTCTATGCAAAACACACTACATTTCAAAGACTTAATGTAAAAAAAATGTAGAGTATCTCATTAATAATTTTGTATTGACTACATGTTAAAACCATAGTATTTTAGATTTATTGGGTTAAATAAAGTATGGTATTAAAATTAATTTCACCAGCTTTCTTTATACTTTTAAGATTGGTAGAAAATTTGGGGGACTTCCCTGGTGGCACAGTGGTTAAGAATCCACCTGCCAATGCAGAGGACATGCGTTTGATCCCTAGTCTGGAAAGATCCCACATGCCATGGAGCAACTAAGCCCATGCACCACAACTACTGAAGCCCGTGCACCTACAGCCCGTGCTCCAAAAACAAGAGAAACCACCGCAATGAGAAGCCCGTTCACTGCAACAAAGAGTAGCCCCCGCTCACCGCAACTAGAGAAAGCCTGCACACAGCAACGAAGACCTAACGCAGGCAAAAATAAATAAATAAAATAAATAAATTTTTTAAAAAAGAAAGAAAATTTTGAATTACATATGTGGCTCACATTACATTTCTATTAGATAGTGCTACTCCAGATTATTAAAATAGACAAATGCAGGGACTTCCCTGGAGGTCCAATGGTTAAGACTCCATGCTCCCAGTGCAGGAAGCACAAGTTCCATCCCTGATTAGGGAGGCAAGATCCCACATGCCATACCAGGCAGCCAAAAAAAGTTAATTAATTAATCAATTAATTAAAATAGACAAATGCAATATATGGACCTTTGTTTTAGATCTTGATTGGAATAAACCAAATCTGAAATAAAATGATGAGACAGGGAAATGTAAATAATGAGTGGATATATGATGATATTAAAGTTTTTTTAGGTGTGATATTTGTTGCAATTATGCATTTTTAAAAGTCCTCATATTTTTTGACACACAGATTGAAAGAAGTATTGACAGCTGACATGTGATGTGGAATTTGCTTTAAAATAAGCCTTTAAGGGACAAGAAAAGTGGATGTGATTATCAATGAAATAAGATGGGCCATACTCTGAGGAAAGCTGTTCATTACACTACTCTGTCCACTTTCATGTGTTTGAACATTTCTGTTAAAAAAGAATGTAGCGGGTACTGATGAACTCAGTGACAAGAACAGGGAAGCAGATACAGAGAATGGACTGGAGAACTCGAGGTCTGGGAGGGGGCGGGGGGTGAAGGGGAAGCTGAGACGAGGCGAGAGAGTAGCAGACATATGTATACTACCAACTGTAGGATAGATAGTCAATGGGAAGTTGTTGTATAACAAAGGGAGTCCAACTCGAGGATGGAAGATGCCTTGGAGGACTGGGGCAGGGAGGATGGGGGGGACTCGAGGGGGGGGGAGTCAAGGAAGGGAGGGAATACGGGGATATCTGTATAAAAACAGCTGATTGAACTTGGTGTACCCCCCCAAAATAAATAAATAAATAAATAAAATTAAAAAAAAAAAAAGAATGTAGCATATGAAAGTGAGACAGAAAGGGAGGAACAGGGTAAACATGTTTACCACCACAAAGAGTTCATAAATACAGGCATAAATTACTGAACAAATGCGTGGGAGCAAGTCCCAAACTAAGTGAAATTTGTTGGTTCCAACTTTTGAGGAACAAACTAGAGAAACAGGTGAACCACACAAAGGCCAGATTCTGTCAGGAGACAATTATCTTTCAAATAATTCCTGAAGCATAAAAAGGTACAGTATTACATTTAAAAAAGAAAGGGCTGTCTTCCTGAAGAAATCTCAGATGTCCGAAGGGATTCCCAAAGCTTCAACCACTAAAGCAACAGGAACCATAGTGGATGCCACTATCTAAAGCCCACATTGCCACAAACTATTATATCCGAGGGCAGAGAACAGCTGCAGGCACTTGCTATTTTTCCTCAACAGGCAACAACATTTTCTGCAGTAAAATATTCCAAGAGAATGCACACTCTCCTCCTTGAGCTTTTGCAATAAGGGTATTTAATTATATAGTAAACAATTTCTCTGTTCACCTAGACTCCTAAAAACTTTCCCCAAGAGAAAACTCTTGAACTTCTGAACTTAAAGCATTTTCAACATAATTTTTTATTTTTTAATTCTGCAAATTAAACTTTCCAGAAAAGTTACAGTAGTTCAGTGAACACCTACATTGACCACGGTTAATCTCTTTCCTTCCTTCCCTCTTTCCTCCCTCCCTCCCTTTCTTCTCTGAACCATTTGCAATTTAGTTACACACATGATACTTCATCCCTAAAAGCATCATTATGTATCTGCCTAAGAACAAGGGCATCCCCCTGCATAACTACAATACAATTATCACATTTTGGGATACTAACAATGACACAGTACTATTATTTAGTAGTATAGTTAGTATTCAAATTGCCTCAATTGTTTCAATAACATCTTTTACATTGTTTCTATGCAGTATTTCAACAATATTCAAAACAGGTTGCTCAAAGATTTTGGAATACCAGAAAACAGGAGGATAGACATTGCTGTGAAACAAGAATTCCAAAGGTGTAAACACAGCCTGGCTGCCAAATGCCTGATTTAATTGGATTTAAGATAATTAGAAGAGTCAGGGATGCTCATACCCACAGCAATTTCAAATGCTTTCACAGAAAAATACTATTATCCATCTAACTTTAGGAAGTTTTTTAACTCTTAGGAGTCTGGTAGACTCTTTAGTTTCCTTGACAGTCCTAGCCCATTACAGGCACAAAATCCGCATCCCTTGTGGCATATTCATGGGGTCCACAAGATTATAAAAACACTGTGGGAAAGCAGAAACCTCACCTCAGCGTGGACAGAATTGATGTGATACTTGACACCACTCTCTGACACAAATTCTTTTTGACATAGAAGACATTTGTATTTTCCAGCCACAAAGGTTCCCTATTTTCAAGAAAGAAAGAAAGACAATGATTGGTAAACTCAGGAACACATACCTGGGCAATGGGTAGGGACTGTCAGAAATGAAGAGGAGATACTACTTCAGCAAAGTGAAAAGAAAATCCAAAACAGCAATACAGTTAGGAAAACCAGTTTGGGCATATTATCACCATGACACATCTATCCTAACGCAATTCTATACCAGACACTGACTCCATTGACCCACTCCCCAACACAACCTGAAGTTCCCCTAATTTTATTATGTAACGTCACATTTTTCTACCTTCCCTTATGTCTTCCACGTCACTTCCAGGTTCTCTTGGTTCCTACCCCCAAATGACCAAACTCCTTAAGTTCAATGAGGCACCAACATGCAATTCTTCCCACTAGAATCAATTTACTGCTGCAAAGAGTGCCTTGCGAATCCAGAATTAGAAGAGTACCCTCCATAAGACCTATCTGAATAACTGAGAAACTAGGATCAAGACGACAAATTCCTAAGCATTCCGGGACAGATCTGGTTTGGATGCCTACAACTCCCTTGTTGCCTTGAACTGAGACTTCTCTCCCCTCCTGAAGCTTCGGGTTTCCATAGTGCTCATTTTGTGTGAGGAGATACTTCTGAATGGGAATGGAAAGTGGCAGCAATCCCCATAGCTGGTGGGTTGTAGGGCACCTGGATCAACATGGAAAAGATTCAGTGAGGTGAATGGCTGTTAGTCTGACACCAAGGGATCGTACCTCCCAGCCCCAGAAGCCAGAATAGTTCAGATGGGTTTGAGGATCTTCACCAATCCAGGTAAGCACAGGTAAGTTGATTCTAGGAAGTTGAAGGCCCAATAAGACAGGGCAGGCCCAGTACGGTAGAGGCTCAGAAGATGTTAAATCCCTGGTAGGGACTCAGAACTATGTTTTTCTCCAAATTTTTTCATTGATATGACTTCTGGCTATTCTGGCCTATTCTGCATCTTAGATAAACCCTGGCATCCCACCCAATAACAGACCAAGGATCTCTGAGACGAAAAAAAAATTAAACCAGCCTTTGAAGATATCAGCAAACAGGACAACTAGCTGTTCACCAAATCTGAATTCTCTTCCATGCCAGACTATTTTAGAGGTCACGTTAAGATAAATAGTTCAGAACATTACAAACCAATGTACAAGAGCCCAGGTGAGCTTTAAGGCCAGATACACTACTGTAGACAGCCTCACAACCCTGAAAAAGAGAAGAAGAAATCATGTGAAGACTACACCAAACAGCATCCTTTTCTTAGCAATCTAGCCATTTACACTAATCCACTCTACCCTCAGAGGAGGGAGGGGGGAAGCAACCCAATGAATTGTACCACAAATGACACAGAAAAATATGCAAACCAAAGAGCAGAAGAAACTCAAGGACAGGTAAAAGAAAGAGGTACATAAGTTGCTTAAAAAAGCTTAAAACACTCCATTTCCTGGTACTTTTCTGATACTTAGAAAAATACAAAAAAATGTATGCTCAGATTTTTCCAAAAACCAGCTTTCTTTTGTGCAAATGTCTCTCTTATTACTTGTACATCTACTCCTCCCCAAAGTAGTGCATGTACAGCTGTAGTAGATTAATGATAGCTGGAAATTCTCTGCCACTCTTCCCATCAAGAAGTGAGTCATTTATTCTCCCTTTGAAACTAGGTAAGTCCTGTGATTCTTCTGACCAACAGAATGCTATGGAAATGATGCTGAACAAATTCTGAAGCTAGGCCTAAGAGATCTGAGCTTTTGCTTCTATGTTCTTGGAATACTCTTAGAATTCTGTCATCATGTGCTCTGCTAGTAAGCCAACTACCACGCAAGAGAGAGAGGCCATATGGACAGCCAATCTCCCAGCTGAAGTAGCTGCTTAGAAGCCACCTGACATTCAGGCCCCATCAGAGAGTCCAGCAGAATGCAACCAATGAATGATTCCAGCTGATGCCATGTACAACTGCCCTCTGAGCCGTGACAGAACTGCTGATTTACAGAATTGTTAACAAATAAAGTAACTGATGTTTTAAACCTCTAAGGTTCAGGTGCTTTGTCGAAAAGGAATAAATAACTGAAACAAGAGCAGGTGCTTGATCAACATTTAGTGAATAAATAAATGAGAAAGAACCACCTGGTTAGGACACTGAATTCGATGATACTTCTTGATATCTGACTTCCACTTATGTAGTACTTCCTGGCTGAAGGTTGGTAGCCCAGGGCGAGTATATTTTAACTACAAGACAAGAAACATTTTATTGGAGGAATCCAACTTTCAACCAAAATACCCCCAAAGTAACAGAATTACATAACTCTTCAGAATTAGATAACTCTTCATATAATTCTAGAGTTGCATAAGTATATTTTCATACACAAAAAATGGTAACATGTAAGATCCTTTAAAGTTCCTGAAACACATAAGTATAATTGCCTATTGTTTTGTCTTAAAATAGTTTGATTTTTAACAGATGACAGGAGACTTTCAGATATAACACTTCATCTAAAGTTGGAAAAAAAACTAGCGACAGAGCATTATACAGTTAAAATATTTGTGACAAAAGAGAGAAAGCAGTACAAATCTGCCCTCTCTCTCTATAATATACACATAATATGTATACATTATACTCAAGGAACATATATTACATATTCAACACAAATATATGTATATGGGTCAAAGGCTATAAATCAAAATGTTAACAGTAGTATTCTCTGGGTGCTAGAATTTTGAGCGGTTTTCATTTTTTTCCTGCTTATCTGCATTTATCATTTTTCGTCAATAACATCATGTTAATTTTTGATATTTTAAAAATTCTAACACAAAAATTAAGATTCAACCTGAAAGAATGTGAGAAAACTCAGGGAAAAGAACACCTATTCTTTGCTTATACTGCAAAAGCAGAATTATTCCTAGCACTTCCTTTCACATGCTTTGACACCAGTTAGTCTCTTCTTATAACTATATCTAGTTTCTAGAAAAGAGTTAACACCTGTAGAGACAGTTCTTACAAATTTCACCATTGGTAATACATAGTCGTATTTCTGGTGAGTAAAGAACCCTCCTGCTTGAAAAATGGAAGTATCTGAAAGGAAGCTGATTCTCTTAGGCAGAAAAACAGTTCCAAGCCCATAGAGGTAATGGGGGAAGTAAGAAAGATAGCTTAAAGAACCTTTGGTAAATCAGAGTACAAAGTTGGTTTTATATATAAGCATTTCCTCTTTCTTAGTCATTTTGTTTTTTTTGTTTGTTTAATTTATTCATTTATTTATTTTATTGGCTGTGTTGGGTCTTTTTTGCTGTGCGTGGGCTTTCTTTTAGTTGCAGTGAGGGGGGCTGCTCTTCGTTGTGGTGTATGGGCTCCTCATTGCTGTGGCTTCTCTTTTTGTGAAGCATGGCCTCTAGGCACATGAGCTCAATAGTTGTGCCTCACGGGCTCTAAAGCACAGGCTCAATAGTTGTGGTGCACGGGCTTAGTTGCTCTGTGGCATGTAAGATCTTCCTGGAGCAGGAATCGAACCCATGTCCCCTGCATTGGCAGGTGGATTCTTAACCACGGCGCCACCTAGGAAGCCCTCTTAGTCATTTTAACAATATTAATTCTTCCAGTCCATGAGCATGGTATATCTTTCCATTTGTTTCTGTGGTCTTCAATCTCTTTCATTAGTCTTATAGTTTTCTAACTATAGGTCTTTTACCTCCTTTGTGAGATTTATTTCTAGGTATTTCATTCTTTTTCATGCAATTGTTAATGGGACTGTTTTCTTAATTTTGATTTCTGATAGTTCGTTTTTAGTGTATAGAAACACAACAGATTTCTACGTATTAATTTTGTACGCTGCAACTTTACTGAATTCATGGATCAGTTCTAATAGTTTTTTGTGGTATCCTTTGGATTTTCTCTATATTGTATCATGTCATCTGCAAACAGTGACAATTTTACTCCCTTCTTTCCAATTTGGATGCCATTGATTTTATTTTGTCTGATTGCTGTGGCTAGACTTCCAATACTATGTTTAATAAAAGTGGGCATCCTTTTCCTGACCTTAGAAAAAATGCTTTTAGCTTTTCACCACTGGGTAGGATGTTACTGGTGGACCTGTAACAGATGGCCTTTATTATGTTGACGTATGTTCCCCTCTCTAACCACTTTGTTGAGAATTTTTATCATAAATGGATTGCATTTTGTCAGAAGTTTTTCTGTATCTATTCGGATGATCACATGCTTTCCATTCTTTAACTTGTTAATACAGCATTCATTGATTTGTACATAATGAACCATCCTTGCATCCCTGAGATAAATCCCACCTGATCACAGTGTATGATCCTTTTAACTTACTGTTGAATTACGTTTGCTAATATTTTATTGAGGATTTTGCTTTATGTTCATCAGTGATACTGACCTGTAATCTTTTTTTGTGCTGTCTTTGTCAGGTTTTGGTATCAGGGTTACGCTGGCTTCTAGAAAGAGATTGGAAGTGTTCCTTCCTCTTCAATTTTTTGTAATAGTTAGAGAAGGATCAGCATTCACTCTTTAAATGTTTTGTAGAACTAACCTATGACGCCATCTAATCCTGGACTTCTGTTTGTAGGAAGTTTTTAAATTACTGATTCAATTTGGTCTGTTCATATTTTCTATTTCTTCCTGATTCAGACTTGGGAGATTGGATGTTTCTAGGAATTCATCCATTTTTTCTAGGTTGTCCTTTTCATTGGTATATACAGTAAGTCCCCTACATATGAACAAGTTCCATTCTGAGAGCGCATTCGTAAGTCCAACTAAGTTAGCTTAGGTATCCAACTAACACAATTGGCTATATAGTTCTGTACTGTAATAGGTTTATAATACTTTTCACACAAATAATACATAAAAAACAAACACACACAAAAAGTAAAGAAAACATTTTTAATCTTACAGTACAGGACCTTGAAAAGTACAGTAGTACAACAGTTGGCATGCAGGGGCTGGCATCGGGTGGACAGGCAAGAAGAGTTACTGACTGGAGTAGGGTGAGAAGGTGGGAAATTGTAGAGCTGAAGGACTGTCAGCAATAGGAGATGGAGGGTAAGCTGCAATTTCACTCATACCTGATGTTGATGGAATGCACATTCGCATCTTTGAAAGTTTGCAACTTGAAGGTTCATATGTAGCGGACTTAGTGTAATTATTCATAGTAGTCTCCTAGGATCATTTGTATTTCTGTGCTGTTAGTAGTAACTTTTCCTTTTTCATTTCTGATTTTATTTGGTCCCTCTCACTTTTTTTCTTGATGAGTGTGGCTAAAGATTTATCTTTTTTTTTTTTTTAACTTTTCATAGAACCAGCTCTTAGTTTCATTGATCTTTCCTTTTTTATTTATTTTTAGTGTCTATTTCATTTACTTCTGCTCTGATTTTTATTTCTTTCCTTCTACTAACTTTGGGTTTTCCTTGTTCTTTTTCTAGTTCTTTTAGGTATAAGATGAGGTTGTTTGAGATTTTTCTTAAATTTTTCTCAGGTAGGTTTGTATGGTTAGAATCTAGCAGGTTCCTCTTAGAACTGCTTTTGCTGCATACCATAGATTTTAAATCATTGTGTTTCCATTTTCATTGATCTCCAGGTTTTTAATTTCCTCTTTGATTTCTTTAGTGACCCACTGGTTGTTCAGTAGCTTGTTACTTAGCCTTCATGTCTTTGTGGGTTTTTTTTTTGCAGTTTTATTCTTGTAGCTGATTTCTAGTGTCATACTCTTCTAGTTGGAAAAGATGCTTGATATGACTTCAATCTTCTTAGAGTAACTGAGACTTGTTTTGTGGCCTAGCATGTGATCTATCCTGGGAAAAGTTCCATGTGCACTTGAAAATAATGTGTACTGCTTTTGGATGGAATGTTATATATATAAAATATATAAAGTCCATCTGGTCTAATGTGTCATTTAAGGCCAGTATTTCCTTATTGACTTCTGTCTGCATGATCTATTGATGTAAATGGTGTGTTAAAGTTCCATATTAATATTGTGTTACTGTCAATTTCCCCACTTTCGTTTGCTAACATTTGCTTTATGTGTTTAGGAGCTCCTATGTTGAGTGCGTATATATTTACAATTGTATATCTTCTTGTTGGATTGATCTCTTTATCATTATGTGATGTCCTTGTCTCTTGTTACAGTCTTTTAAGTTCTATTTTGTCTGATATAAGTATTGTTACCCCACCACCTTTCTGTTTCTATTTGCATGCAATACCTTTTTTCATCCCCTCACTTTTAGTCAGTCAGATCTGAAGTGAGTCTCTTTTAGACAGCATATATACAGGTCTTGTTTTCATATCCATTCAGCCACTCTATGTCTTTTGATTGGAGTACTTAGTCCATTTACATCTAAAGTAATTATTGATAGATATGTACATACTGCCATTTAGTTAACTGCTCTCCGGTTATTTGTTGTTCTTTTTTGTTCCTTTTTCTTCTTTTGCTCTCTTCCCTTGTGATTTGGTGACTATCTTTAGTGATAGTTTTGGATTCCTTTCTCCTTTTTCACATGTATATCTACTGCAGATTTTTGGTTTGTGGTACCGTGGGGTTTACATATAGCAACCCATACATATATGTATTTTTTAAGTTGATGTTCTCTTAAGTTTGAAAGCATTCTAACAACCATGCATTTTTAATCTTCCCTCCTAAATGTTTTTGACACTTCTTACATCTTTTTGTCTATCCTTTATGCACATAGATGATTTTATGAGTTTTGTCTTTTAACCTTCTTCTAGTTTTATGAGTGGTTGATTTCCTACCTTTACTGTTTATTTGCCTTTACCAAAGAGATTTTCCCTTTGTAATTTTTGTATTCTAGTTGTGGTCTTCTCTTTTCCAATTAGAGAAATCCCTTTAACATTTCTTATAAAGCTGGTTTAGTGGTGATGAACTCTTGTAGCTTTTATTTGTCTGTAAAACCTTTAACTCTCCATATCTGAATGATAGCCTTGCTGGGTAGAGTACCTGGTTGTAGGGTTTTTTTCCTTTCATTTTTAAATATATTGTGCCACCCTCTTCTGGCCTGCAAAGTTTCTGCTGAAAAGTCAGTTGATAGTCTTGTGGGAGTTCTCTTGTATGCATGCAGTTGCTTTACTGCTTTTAAGATTTTCTGTCTTTAATTTTTGCCATTTTAATTACAATGTGTCTTGGTGCAGACCTCTTTGGGTTCATCCTGTTTGGGACTCTGTGCTTCCTGGACCTGGTTATGTGTTTCCTTTCCCAGGTTAGGGAAGTTTTCAGCTATTATTTTTTCAAATAAGTTCTCTGCCCACTTTCTCTCTCTTCTTCTTCTGGGACCCCTACAATGTGAATGTTAGTTCTCTTGAATTATCTTCATTTTTTTAAATTCATTTTTCTTTTTTCTATTCAGCTTGAGTGATTTCTACTATTCTGTCTTCCATTCACTCCTCTGTTCTTCTGTATCATTTAATCTACTGTTGATTCCTTCTAGTGTATTTTTTTATTTCAGTTACTGTGTTCTTTAGTTCTTTGGTTCAGCTTTGTATTTTTTAACTCTTTGTTAAACTTCTCACTGAGTTCATCCATTGTTTTCCTGATTTCATTGAGTATCTTTATGACCATCACCTTGGACTCTTATCAGGTAGAAGGCTTATCTCCTGTTTGCTTAGTTCCTCTTCTGGGATTTTGGAATCTTTGTTTGGAACATAATCCTCTTTCTCCTCATTTTGCCTAATTCTCTGTGTTTATTTCCATATATTAGATAGGTCAGTTACAGTTCCCCATCTTAGAGAAGTGGCCTTATGTATGAGACATCCTGTGGCACTTAGCAGCACACTCCCCCCTGATCACCAGAGCTATATGCTCTAGGGGTGTCCCCCTATGTGGCCTACATGAGCCCTTCTTCTGTGGCAGGGCTGGCTACTGTGGGCACACTGGTAGGCAGGGCTGGCACCTGGTCCAGTTGACTGCTAGGCCCTGACTTGTGCAGTGGCTGCCAGCCCACTGGCAGGCCAAGACTGCATCCTAGTGCAGCTGGTGGCAGGGCCCAGGGGGTCCCTGGGCTGATGGTAACCTGCTACTGGGCAGAAGTAAGTCCTAGGATGGCTGGCTACCAGGCCTGGGGGCACCCAGGGATGATGTTGGCCTGTTGGTGGGTGGGGCAAGCCCAGTGTGGCTGGCTGCATAGCCCAGGGGGTCCTGGGGCTGGTGCCAACCCACTGTTGGGCAGGTCCAGGTCCCAAAGAAGCTGCCTGTGTAGCCTGGGGCTCTTAGTGCTGGTGCTGGCCCACTGGAGAGCAGGGCCAGGCTCTAGGGGTGTCAGGGCTTGTGCAGACCTGCTGATGGGTGGGCCCAGCTCCTGGGCCCAGTGGTGGAAGGAACTGGGAGGGTAAGCCCCAGATGCTAATGGGCTAGAGGGAGAACTCTAAAATGGCACCTCACAAACAAGCTTCCCAAAATGGCTGCCACCAATGACTGTGTCCCCAGGCAGAGCCCCAGTTGCCTCCTGCCTCTCTGGGAAGCCCTCCAAAACTAACAAGTGGGTCTGACTCAGGCTTCTTTCAAATTACTGCCTCTGCACAGGGTCTTGGAGTGTGTGAGGCTTTTTTGTACACCTTCTAAGAGGAGAGTCTCTGTTTCCTACAGCCCTCTGGCTCTCCTGTATGCAAGCCCTGCTGACCTTTAAAGTCAGACATTCTGAGTGCTCATCTTCCTGGTGTAGGACCCCCAGACTAGGGAATCAGATATGGGGCTCAGACCCCTCACTGCTTGAAGAGACCTCTACAGTTTGTGATTATTCTTCCATTTGCAGGTCACCTATCCAGGGATATGGGTTTTGACTACCATGTCTCTGCCCCTCCTACCCATCTTGTTGTAGTTCCTTCTTTATATCTTTAGTTGTGGAGAATCTTTTCTGCTAGTCTTCACTTCAATCTCAAAGACAGTTGCTCTGTAAACAGCTGTAATTTTGGTGTGTCTGTGGGAGGAAGTGGGTTCAGAGTTGTACTATTCTACCATTTTGGCTACTTTCCCATGAATAATTTAAATTAAACAGGATGTAGGGGGAACCCAAAATGTAATAAGAGTAACATATGAAACTTCTTATTACAAATGAGAAATATAATTACTACAGATGAGAAACATAATGAAAGGGGCAAGGGGGGAACCAACCTAATTAACTTTGGAAAACAGTACTTTGACTATATACTCTAAGGCTAAAGATTTAAAAAACTATACACAAATATTAGCCTCTAGTTAGTAAATTTGTTTTTTACAGGAGCATGGGTTAACAATTCTGAAACTACTTCATGTTTTAGTAGGATTCAGCAAATAAGTAAATATACTGTGAACAGTGAGAGCCAGGATTCTCACTAATAGAGAAAGAAGTTACAAGTAAGGAAAAAAGAAGGTGAGAATGAAACTTGTAGTGTTTGACAGGAAATGAATCATAGCTTTAAACAGACAGATAAACACAGAAATAAACAGAAGTATGTATATGTGTGCATGAATATACATCCATAAATGTCATAGCTCTATCCATCAAGAGGGCCCAGAAGCAATGACATCCCAGTAGGAATGAGTACACCTAGCACTCAAATCTTGGTTTCTAAATATATTCTCCAATAAAAGAAAGCAGGATTCCTTAGAGAAATGGTTGGTTCCAGGGCTGGGGCAAGAAAAATACAAAATGCGCCTACAGTATCTCATGGTGTCAGAGAATTAAAAAGTGCTCAGAAAGTGACAGGGACATGCTGAAAAGACACAGGAGCCCACTTGAAAGAGCCCTTGATGCCAAATCTGGGACAATTTGAGCAGCAAAATAATAATAGCATTATAACCCTAGAATAAAATATCCATGACTCCACACTTACACAAATAAATTAATAGAAGAAAAAGATCTTTCTCACAGTAGAATTCCAATTAATAATTGAACAAGAAATGATGGAATCAGAAAATCAGCGCTAGACTAAAACACCATGGAAATAATTGTTGCAGGCAGGAATCACTGATGGATGCTAATGTAAGTGGGAAGAAGTATAATAAGATGAGATGCACGTCTCAATCTCCCCACAAAATATTTACTAATTACAAAGGGGGAAACTGTAATTTTGCTATGAAGACAACTGGACACCTAATCAAGTGATCAAGGTTGTTATCATCAGTAAAAAGACACATATATCTCCTAATATGGTGCATTGTGAAGGGCTAACATTGTTTTGAAGGTATTCTTGCCAAAAACATAAAACCTTCAATCTAATCTTAGGAAAACACCAGACAAACCCACATTAGGGATAGTCTACAAAATAACCAGATAGTCTTTTCAAAAGTGTCAAGGACACAAAAGACAAAGAAAGCCAAAAGAACTGTAACATACTAGAGGGGACGGAGAAAAAGTAAACAAAATTAAATGTGGAATCCTGATGGGATCCTGTGATGCTTTTTTAAGATGTTGGCATTAGAGGAAGCTGGGTAAAGAGCACATGGAAACTCTGTGCTAAGTCTGCAATGATTCTGTAAGTCTAAAATTATTTCAAAGCACAAAGGTTTTTTAAAAAGGAATATATATTTGTGAATAGTAAGAAATATATATTGGTCTCTGCCCCCTAGATCCAGCTAATACTTAGTCTTTGACCCTGGTACCTGACACAGAGCTCCTAAAATTCGTAATTCCCTCAGTTATAGGAATATCTGACACAGAGCTCCTAAATCTCTTGGAATTTCCTGGGTGACAGGAGCATCTTTTGTTTTAATAAGTTGACTCTTGGTGGACTCCTAGAAGGGGGCTGGTCACCAGAAAGACAAAGCAATAATTAGAAGTTTGGAACTTTCAGGCCCACCTCCCATTCTCTGGCAAGCAGAGAGGGTCTGAAAATGGAGTTAATAATCGGTCAGGTCTATGTGATAAACCCTCCCTAAAAATCCCCAAATTACAGGGTTCAGAGAGCTTCTGGGTTGGTGAACATATCCATGTGCCAGGAGGGTGACACACCCCAACTTCATAGGACAAGAATTCCGATGCTCAGGACTCTTTCAGATCTCACCCTATGTATCTCTTCATCTGGTTGTTCATCTGTGTCCTTTATTATAGCCTTCTTAATAAACCGGTAAATGTGTTTCCCTAAGTAACTGTGAGTCATTTGAGCAAATTATCAAACCCAAGGAGGGGGTCATGGGAACCCCAGTTTGTAGCCAATACATCAGAGTACAGGTTGACAATCTGGGACTTATGACTGGCATTTAAAGTTGAAGCAAGCTTGTGGGATTGAGCCCTTAACTTACATTATCTGATGCTAACTCCAGGTAGATAGTGTCAGAACTATATTAAATTGTAGGATACCCAGCTGGTGTTGGAGAACTGGCCAGTGTGGGGAAAACCCACACATCTGGTTTCAGAAGTGTTGTGAGTAGTAAAGAGAGTGAATGGAAATGAGAATGACAGTAAAGGAAAACACAGGAGGTTTTCCTAGATAAATTGCTTGCATTTGCACCAAGAAACAATGGAAGGACATACAAGAAATAAGAATGGTTAACCATAGATACAGGACAGAAAAAAGACAAATGAGAGTGAGATATCTCAATGTTTATCATCATTTTGACTTTTGAGCCACAATCCAAAGAATTGTCTTTATGTTTTGAAAAAATAATTATGCCTTAAAAACCATACACTGTCAAAATATAAAACTGTTCAATGATTTTGAGAAAATATCTGCTAGATAACACTACCAAAACTTAACAGTGAGCTAACAAATTCTCTAACACATACCATGAAAAATGGAAGCAACTGGACTGCAATATCACAAGACATATACTACTGTGCAAAATTTGCATCTAAATTGAATTTAGACAACCATGTACTTTAGCCTGTGGCAGGAAAAAAGTGGCAACAAGTCTGAAACAAAAAAGGATGTTCTGATATTCAAAAAGAGGCTCCAACTCCTTGGACACCAGAAGGACTGATTTTTAGACCAAATAAGAAAAAGTGTTCACTTCTAGGATTTGACCTATTTTCTTATAACACATAACATTCCTCTCACGTGGGTCAAAGCCCTAGGCCAAATCTAAACTCTTCTTCTTGACACCCTGGAGAGTAACAGGCCCTTAGCGCTGATCTTAGTCTTTACCGTATATCTCTCCAACCCCTTCCCATAATTAGTCCACTGTCATATACCCCTTGTCTCCTCTTGGCCAAACAGGGCTCCTTCCCTCTATGAGCCATTTATTCTAAACCAAAGCCTTCCAAGCTGGGTTCTGCAGAAGTACACTTGGGGCCACGGAGGAGAAAAATAAAAGTATCAAGGAGAAGGCTAAGTAGACAAGGCTTTGGGCTCACTAACCCCAGTTACTCAAAGCAATTCCATTTGTAATTATTTTATATACTGGTGTTTTGCATAAGCTTTTATTTGGGGAAAAAAAAAAGTAGGTGGGGAGAGGGGTTCTACTGCTACAGAAACAAACTGAAAACACTTACCTAAATACTAAACTACTACACATGAACTAACAAAGTGGAAACACACTGGGCAAAGACCAAACAAAAAAGTAATCTGGGAATTCAGATTACCCTTGGAAGTAGTCTAAAATTAAGAAGTGTCCTTAAAGAACTTCTGAAAAAGACTGTCACTCTAGGACCTACATAAATCCAAACACTGAAGCTAGATCAGGTGTACTCCATCTCCAAGGATAAAGGAGCAAAATATTGTCTATTATGTTCTCACTCAACTGTGTTTACTTTTCTGTAGGTAGTAAGCACAGTATCAGACATAATGGTTCAAAATTAATGCAAGTTTCTGCCTCACCTTCCGATCATCAGGTACGAGATCCTGAAGCACCTTTCTCTTAGGCCATTCTTTGGCCAGTTCAGCAGAGGCCAGTTCCTGCAGGTGGTACACAGCTATCTTGGCAGAACGCCTCTGAACTCGGCCCCCACTCTTTGGCTCCAAGCTCATGTCCTTCAAGCACTCTGGCTGTCCTGACTCTGGAAAGAAGGATATCTGCAAGAATAAGACATAGTAAAACACAGGCCTGAGAAATGGCTTCCGTCAGAGCCAGTGATTAAAGGCTGTCCTTCCTGCTCTAAACATCAAAAAAACCATTTGCGCGCTTGTTAACCACTAGTATAAAGCTCCACCACCTTAATGCATATTTTACTGGTAAAAAAGCTTCTCAGCAGGATAAAATATGTTGTGTTGTAATAAGTGAAAGTGGTTAAAAGTCAAGACAATATCCATATACAAAGAAATAAACCCATATACAAAAATTAATTCAAAATGGATCATAGCCCTAATGTAAACCCTGAAGTATAAAAATTCTAGAAGAAATCTAGGGAGAACATTTTTGTGATCTTGGGCATGATGGCTTTTTGATACGTCAACTTGGTTAGGCTACCGTCATCGGTTAATCAATCAAACATTAAGCTAGATGCTGACATGAAAGTATTCTTGTAAATCTAACACATGTCCGTGATCAGCTGACATTAAGTGGTGTGACTGGAAAAAGAGGCACGAGAGATTCCAAGCATGAGAGAGACTCAATACTGTTGCTGACTCGAAAATGAATGGACCATGAGCCAAGGATTGCAGGTGGCCTTTAGAAGCTGAGCACATATCCCAGCGAGCAAGGAAATGAGGTACTATACCTGCATGAAACTGAATTTTTGAACGATATTTATTTATTTATTTATTTATTTATTTATTTATTTTTGGCTGTGTTGGGTCTTCACTGCTGTGGACGGGCTTTCTCTAGTTGTGGTGAGCAGGGGCTACTCTTTGTTGTGGTGCGCAGGCTTCTCAGTGCGGTGACTTCTCTTGTTGCAGAGCACAGGCTCTAGGTGCATGGGCTTCAGTAGTTGTGGCACAAGGGCTCAGCAGTTGTAGCTCACGGGCTCTAGAGCACAGGCTCAGTAGTTGTGGCGATGGGCTTAGTTGCTCCGAGGCATGTGGGGTCTTCCTGGACCAGGGCTTGAACCCATGTCCCCTGGATTGGCAGGTGGATTCTTAACCGCTGTGCCACCAGGGAAGTCCTGAATGATCTTAATGAGCCCAGAAACAGATCCTCCCTTCGAGCCTCCAGAAAGGAACAGCCCTACCAATAGTTTGATTCCAGTCTGGTGAGGCTCTACGTCGCAGGGGAACCCACTGAGCCGTGCTGTAACCTTGACTTCTGGCCTAATAAACTGTGAGATTATACAGTTGTGTTTTTTAAGCCACTAATTTTACGGTAATTGCTTTAATGCAGCAAGAGAAAATTATACATTGGATTGGGCAAAGATATCTTAGATACAAAAACAAAAGCGTTATTCATAAAAAGAAAAAAAAGATAAACTGAACTTTATGAAAATTAAGAATTCTGCCCTTTGAAAAACACTATAAAAAATGCAAAGATAAACTACGGACTGGGAGAAAATATCTGCAAAACACCTATCTGCTAAAAGACTCGTGTCCAGAATATATAAAAATCTCAAAATATATTTAAAACTTAATAGCAAGACAACAAAAACTCCAACAATAAAATGAACAAAGGGTTTCAGCAGACACTTCACTAAAGAAGAAACTTCACTAAAGACTAACATTGCCAATAAGCACATGAAAAGATAGTTAATATCATTAGTCATTAGGGAAACGCAAATTTAAACTGCAGTAAAATACCATTACATACTTATTAGAGTGGATTTAAAAAATGAACCTGACAACAGCGAGTGCTGATAAAGATGCAAAGCAAGTAGGATCCTCACGCTTTGCTGGTGAGAATGCAAAATGGCACAGCCACTTTGGAAAACTGTCTGGCAGTTTCTTATAAAGTTAAACATACATTTGTCATATGACCTAACAATCCCATTCGTAAGTATTTACCCAAGAGAAATTAAAACTCATTTTCATAGAAAAACCTTTAAGTAAATGTTTATAGCATCTGATTCATAATTGCCAAAAACCAGAAGCAACTCAAATGCTCTTCATTTGGTGAATGGGTAAACAAATTGTGAGACATCTATACAATGGAATCCTAGAAAGAAACAAAAGAAATAAACTAATGATATGTGCAACACATGGGTAAATCTCAAATGCATTATGTTAAATGAAAGAAGCCAGACTCAAAAGGGTATATGCTTTATGATTCCATTTATATGACATTGCAAAAAGGCAAAGCTATGGGGAAGGAAACAGATGCCAGGGGTTGGGGGTGGGAAGACCAACTGACTACAAAGGGACACAAAGAATTAGGAGGGCATGATCAAATTGCTCTATATCTTGATTGTGGTGGTAGTTACATGACTGTACATGACTGTAAGTTTCTGTCAAATAACTGTACACTAAGTGGATATTAATTACCACATGTAAGTTATATCTTAACACACACCAAAAAAAAAAAACAAAAACGAGGTAGGGGAGCCTAGAAAAGTAATCGAGAAGAGAAAAAGTCGAGACAAAAAAATTGAAATAGGGGGACTGGCTGGATAGAGTCCCGTAAAATTTAATTTTGCCTTAAGCTTTAAAAATACAGTAATGAGTTTATTTCTGTCCAGACTATACAATGAACTTTGATTTCTCTAACCTAATAATGATCAAACAGCAGAAAAAAAGAGCACAAAGAACAAGGAAGAGAGAACAAAAGCATTCAAATTAAAAGGGATTACAAATGAGGAACTGAGGATGTAAGAAAGATGTAGGGATGAGCAGTCACCACAGAACAGAGCCCCAAACAGGGTCTGGAAAGTAATCAGTACTCACAGGCCCATGCTCTGACCTCAGATGATACGCAAGTCCAGCCTTCGACCTGTACGGCTTTCCACAGTGGTGACATTTCAGGGTCATCTTCTCCAGCTCTGCAGCCCCTTTGCCACATTTTCTGACATGGTACAGATATCCCATGATGCTGGTGAAGCTACTAGAGCAACTCTGAACACAGGAGAGAGGCCTATACTATAATCTTACATATTTTGATATGATCTCTAAATTTCTAAATGGCCACATCACACAAATAGACCCTCTGATATTCCTAGACCCTCTCCAACATTTGCCATTGGCACAACCCTTCCTAGTCCCTGACCCAACTGCTGTCTTATCTACCCCCAAGCACAACATTCAATCAATTTAGTCAGCATTCAGTAATCTAGAACTGCACATCTCCTCTGTGCCAGAGCTTCCTTCTTGGTCTACAATCCAACTCCACGCCAGTAGCAAACACACAGCAATTTCAAAGTTCCTCACTCGAAGTTACTGCAGTCCCCTTTACCACACTAAAGAAAGGATGACAAAGAAACTCCTTCAAACAAAGGGAAAAGGGAGAAGAACAAATTTCTGGAGGTGAGAAGGAAAATAAAGAACTGTTGATGAGTTCAGGAGACCCTGAAAAACAGAAGTCACTCTTGGGTTGCAAGATGACACAGAACCAGGTCTATAAGGGAGAAGGAGGAGACATGGAAGTGAGTAACAGAAAGACATTGACCTGAGACACCAGGCAGCAGGAGTTGCGGTCCTTGGGCTCTTACCTCGCGCATGCACCTCAGCTTCCCCAGCCTCTTGAGAACTGTTCGGAGACGTTCCCTCTCACTTGGCTCATCTATTTCATCTCCAGCCTTCAAAATGGGCTAGAAAGCAAGGGAAGCAAGCAGGCAAATGACTCATGGAAAAGACAGATACAGAAAAAAAATCCTATCATGGAGAATCAAGGACTGGACTAGCACCTAAGCTGATGCCCATGAAGTCTAGGTTATCTGACTCCTGGCTTTCTCCATCTTCTCCTAAATAGCAAAGTGAATGTAAAGGAACTAAGAGTTCAAAGCCTCTATCCCCCAGATATGAACCTTTGGGCTAACCTAAACACACAAGTACCTATGTATCCACATTTCACTGTGTGTAACTTTTCCATCTAAATGGTCTTCTTACTCACACCCCTATGAAGTCCCAGAGCCTTAGCCATCTCCACTGAGTTATCTACACTCATCCAAGTAAAAGCATCCAAATACCACATGGGCTCATATAGGACAGAAGATACTCTTACCAAACTATTATGATTTGCCATGACGTGATACTTCATCCCTGCCAGCGAACGAAGCTGTTTCCCACAATGATGACAAGTAAACATTTCCTACAAGGAAAAAATACTGCTCAGTGCCAGGCTGTTCAACAGAGAAACAGAGTGTCACAAAGTCCTATTCAACTGCTCTGGTCCGTATCTTTTTTATTTCCCAAATTCTATAATAGTCAATGGCTCTCAAAATCCCACAAGCTCATTGTCATGTCCTCAAGAATGAAGAGGTAAAGGCTATTCAGTTTCAAAATAATAAGAACTACCATTTACTGAGTGCCAGTATTTGCCAAGTAATGGGGTAGGAACCTAGCATGTAATATTTCTTTTTTATCCTCTCATGGACTACACAAGGTAGTAACTATCTCTACTTTATAAATGAGAAAACTGAGCTCCACACATAAAAAGCTAAATGACACAACTAGTAAGTGGTTGAATGAAGATTCAATCCCAAGTCTGTTAGACTCCAGAGCCTATGTTTTCTCTACGACACAATGCTGCCTTTTCTCCACAATAATCAGCATATCCAACACAGTGCCAGAGGTTTAAAGTTTTGGTAAAAAGTCATAACAGTTATGAAATGCCACAAAATATCTAACCTGTTTGCAGTTTTCCATGTGTTTCTTTAAGCCCTCTATGGTCTTTCTCCCCACTGCCTGGCAGGTAGGACAGGAGACACTGCCTTTATCCACAATTTCTAAGTACCACTGCTCCTCTAAACTGCCTACAAAGGAGAGAAAGGAACACTTACAATCTGTAGTATTCTCCAGAAACAAAAAGCACAATCCCAGATTTTAGGAAAAGTATCACAAAGTGACTTTTCCTCTTTCTGGGAGAAAGACTCTTGCTGTATATAACTTCTAGAAATAATTTTTTTCAGACGGTGAAGAGTTTCTGAAACTCCTACTCAATTCCCCACGATAAACACCATTCAAGAACCACTCCAAAGCCCAGTGGCTTAAAGAAATGAGCAATAATTTTTTTCCCAGTTTTTACTGACATATAACTGACAATGGGTAACATTTTTCATAGCAGCATGTAAGAATAGGATACTGAGATATGTAACAACCAGTTTGCTAAGTGCTTCCTATGTGTCTAAGACTTTGTTAAATGTTTTTATCCCATTTAATTTTCACAACAATTCTGACTGCCTTTATTATTCCTATTTAGAGACAGGGAAACTGAAGTTTGCAGAAATTAAGAGACAGGTCAAAAAATTAATACAGAGCCAAAACTTGAACAAATGTGACTGACCAGCGAACCCATGCCCTTAATAAGTGCCTCCCTAAAGAAATGCTTTGGTGCATCATTCCTTTACGAACAACGACAATAAAAAGGACAGAATGAGAGAACTAGATCTCACAAAGTTGCTGACAAGAAAGCATACCTGCTGCATAGGCTGGTGGTTCCTTCCGAAAACGACGAGCCTGGGCTTTCGGATTAGGCTGAGTTTTAGGCCGTTGCTTCCTCCCTGACGCAAGACAGAAACTTAAAGCCCAACACATCACCTTTGCTGACCCCTCTCTAGCACCAAAATCTCTTCCCTCCTCTTCTCAACACCCATGCCCCACTCCCTCAACCAACAGACTCCCTTAAGTCATGACAGAAGAAGAGGGTAAAATAAGGAAGGATGGCGGGACTTTCCTGGTGGTCCAGTGGTTAAGACTCCACACTCCCAATGCAGGGGGCCCAAGTTTGATCCCTCGTCAGGGAACTAAGATCTCACATACTGCAACTAAACCCGCGCACCACAACTACTGAGCCCTCACGCTCTAGAGCCTGTGTGCCACAACTAGAGGAGCCCGTGTGCCACAACAAAGAGCCTGTGCACCACAATGAAGACCTAGCACAGCCAAAATAAATAAATAAATAACAACAACAACAAAGAAGGCAGGATGGAGGCCATTCCTGGCAAAAAAATTCAAAGGGCTCAAAAGTGCTTAAGGCCAAAATCTAAGGTCCTCTTCTCTTTTACCTTCAAAGACTAAAACCCAGGCACCCAGGGAAAAACATTCACAAAGTTACTCCCTTACCATAAAGCTTGTGCTTCTTCTGAGGAAATTCTCGATAGTCTTCATCTTCTTCCTGCCTGGGTTTCCTTTTTCCTTTGGCTGATCCTCCACCTGACCCTGAAATAACATAGGAAAACAAAACAAAATCTCAGTACAGTGTATATGGGAATATCTGGGGCTGCCTTCAAGTCATCAATCACAAGACCACCAAAGGGAAAGGTCATCAGCACAGCCCTCACAGGAGTGTCTGTAACCTTTTTAGGGAAGTTTGTATAACTTTTCATTAACTGACTCAGCTTCCCCTTTCCCTTTTGTACTGTTCTCCATCCCAAGTGATCAACTGTTCCCCATGAATAATAAGATCCTTCATCAGGCACTGTGATCTGTTTGATCCTGATTTGAGGATAACCGCTCAAGATAAAGGGCTACTAAGAACCCTTCAGACTATAACCACTAATACATTCCACTTAGAATAATCCTTACACTACCCCCTAAACCCTCAACAAAAGATCTAACTAGAATAATGGGAAAGGAAGTTCAATTCATATGAAGAGGAAAGGCTGATGCCAGTGTGACCTAGAGGAGTAAGATCAGCAGAATTTCACTCAGGAAAACAGAGGGATGGTTCATGAAGCTAACAGTATGTGATAGCCTAACACCTTAAAAAAATTTCAGGGGAGTTCCCTAGCTGTCCAGTGGTTAGGACTTGGCATTTTCACTGCCACGGCCCAGGTTCAATTCCTGGCTGGAGAATTAAGCTCCTACAAGCCAAGCAGTACGGCCAAAAAAAAAAAAAAAAAAAAAGGGAAATTTAATCACTAATAAGAAACACATATGTGATACTTAATACTTTAAGAGCCGTTTACAACAGCTACTTCAAAATATAACTTTAGAGTCCTCTGTCTTTGGAATAGGATACTGATACTGATACCTTCAACATGGGAAGTAGCAGCTGGCTTGATCCTCCTCATCTTCATCCAGTAGGTAGATTTTCGGAAGGATGCTGGAAAATCACTCACTGGTTCACACGAAGAAGCAGATGATGAACCACTTAAAGAGTCATCATGAGGGATAGTGTACTGGAAACTATTATCCTTTATGGAGCACTGGGTCCTGCTACTAACATGACACAAAGAGAAATACCACAAAGGAGGGTCTGGAGTAAAGTTCCTATTAATTATATTATATCATAAGAAGATAACCAAGTTGGTTACCTGTGCAAAAAACTAAGGAGCCTGATAATGAAGACAATTTAGACTGTAATTTTTTAACAATAGTTGATCTAATACAATACATATTATTATACTTCGCTGTTATCAGCAAGTATAAACAGTCCACATAAATGATCACTCTGTAGCCAAAGAAGGCATTCCTTCCTAAATTTACCAATGAAAAGAAAGTAATGAAAGTAACAGGGTGTTCCATGACCCTTCAAAAGATCCCCTGGATCTGTAAGCAGGTATGTCCAGGCCTCCTTATTTCTCTGGCACAGGGACAGTAACCAAATAGTATTCCTGAGAATGAAGAAGGAAAAGAATAGTTTGTAGGCTCTAGTCTGATCCATCTTCCTTTTCCCTCAGCCTCTTCCCTAAACCCTGATGTCAGGGCACCCTACCTCACTTAGGCAACTTGATACTTAGATCCCATAGCTAAAGGAAGGGTGCTATCTTGTCTGAGTTAAGCTGGCCAGAAGTCTGGTATACATCTGGATCCAAATTTCCAACTCTAAGACCAGACAGTAAGTAGTTAACAAAAATTACTGACTAGCGACAAAGCATCTTCTAGGTGGCTCAAAGTATGGCAGAGCAGCAGTTGTCAAAGTGTAGTCCAAGGATCTCTGAGACATCCCTGTTCCAGCTAAGTAACTGTGTGAAGCCTGCCTTAGATTTATGGTTTAGAAAGGTCACTCTGGATGCTGTATGAAAGATGACCAATGGACCATGAGTGAAAGAAAGGAGAAGAGTTAGCAGCTTGTTGCAATAGTATGGATAAGAGATGATGAAAGCTTGAACTTGAACTAAGGTTTCGTAGTAGAGATGATAAACTGACAGATTCAAGACAACACTTTAGAGGTAGAGTTGGTAACAATTACACATAGAGGTTTGTGGTAGCAGGGAGTCAGAAGTAACACAGGAGATCATTCTTAGGAAAAAAAAAAAGTAAAATGTGATAGATGCCTACTATGGAATATTATGTAGTTGTTAGAAGCAATAAACCATTTCTACACAGCTAGAGATACGAACATAACTAAAAAGAATACTGTTGACTGAAAAAAGAAACAGAACAAGATCTACAGTACAATGTCAATTCAGTAAATTAAAAACAAATACCCAAGTAAATAGTACTAGCTATTTTATAAGGACTCATAAATATTTAAGGACAAAAATCAAACTTGTTAGTATGGTTGTCTCTGGGAGGAAGGGGATGGATGTGGGGATCGGGAAAACAATAAATAACAGGGACTTACAAGGTCAGTACGCTACAAAAAGGGAAAAATGATTCTCAGCTCTCTGTACATGAGGTCCAACATTACAAATTTAACAGAGATGTCCCAGTTCTGACATGGTGGCATATGCCCACTACAGCCCAGTCCTCCTGCTGATTACAACCGAAAACTTTGGACCTCAAAAAGTACACAAAAGCAGGTGGACTGTGGAGAAGAGTTAAAACTGGGAGGAGTGAGCCACATGGGGTGTGTTTCCCAGGTTTTTTTTTTCTCTCACATGTAGCTTTGCAACACAGGTGGGCCCCACTTGCAGACCAGCGTGGGCAGCCTAAATTCTAAGAAACTCCATCCTTCTGGCCTCAGAAACCAGGAAAAGGGGTCTCTATGGACTACAGAATGTGGGGGAATCATGGAGAAGAGACAGGCAAAGAAGGTGATCTCATATTTCTGTGTACAAATCCACAGAAATCACAGCTAACCTGAGCTATGTATGTGTGGAGCAAACCCAAACCAGCTTAGCAAAGGCTTCGAAAAGTGAAACAAGATTTAAAAAACTACACAAGTCTCAGCCTAACCCCTGAGCTACTATTGTGAGACAGATCCAAAACAATGTATCAAACGCTTCGAAAACTGAAATAAGATTTGAAAAACCTGAAAAAGTCTCAAACTAACCCCTGAGCTCTAAACCATCATAGAAAAGACTCAAAGAATGGAACTGAGATTGAATCAGTGCCTTCAGAAAGTAGGACAGAATTTATGGGCTGAACCTGAACAGGTTACCTGCTAAAATAAAAACAGCAACGTTCCCCAGAAGATCCTAAAAAGACCCATGGTCTACACAAATAACATTCACAATCTTGAGAATAAATTTCAAAATTATTCAATACACAAAGAACCAGGAAAATGTGAGCAATTCTCAAAGGACAGATGATAAATAGACATTAACCCCAAGATGATGCAGATGTTGGAACTATCAAAGGCTTTAAAGCAGCTATTATAACTATGCTCCATGACAGAAAGGAAAACACACTTGAAATGTAGGAAACTGTAGAAAGTATCAGCAGAAAAGTAGAAATCATAAAAAAGAACCAAATGAAATTTCAGAACTGAAAAATAAATAGTAAAATAAAAACTCACTGGATGGGCTAGTAATAGAATGGAGATGACAAAAGAAAATCTATGAATTCGAAGACAGATCAATAGAAATTATCCAATCAGAAGAACAAAGACGAAAGATCGAAAAACAGGGCCCCAACAACTTGTGGGTCAATATCAAAAGTTCTAACTTAAGTGTAATTGTAATCCCCAAAGAGGAAAGACTGAGGAAAATTTACTGAAAAAAAATGGTGGAAAAACTGTCCATATTTAATGAAAGACATAGATTTAAGGAGCTCGACAAACACTCAATAGGATAAACTCAAAGAAAAACACACTTAGATATATCTTAATGAAACTGTTTAAAACTGAAGATTTTTTAAAAATCCAGAAAGCAGCTGTAAAAAAAAAATGACATACTACATACAGAGAACGATGTTTCAAATGATCATGAATTTCCCAACAGAAACCAAGGACAGGAAACAGCACAACATTTTAAAATCCTGAGAGAACAGATTTATCAATCCAAAATTCCAAATTCAGTGAAAACACCCTTTAGGGATATTTCTTCAGATGAAGAAAAACTAAGAAAATCTGTTGTCAGCAGACCTGCTTGATGAAAAATGCTAAGGGAAATAACTCCAGCTGAAGGAAAAAATGACACCAGAAAGAAATTTGGAGTTTTAAAAAATTTTATTTATTTATTTATTGCCTGCATTAGGTCTTCGTTGTTGCTCAGGCTTTCTCTAGTTGTGGCGAGCGAGGGCTACTCTTCGTTGCTGTGCATGGGCTTCTCATTGCAATGGCTTCTCTAGTTGCAGAGCACGGGCTCTAGGCAGTCTGCAGCACTCAAGCCCAGTAGTTGTGACGCACGGGCTTAGTTGCTCCAATGGGGCACGTGAGATCCTCCTGGACCAAGGATCAAACCCATGTCCCCTGCATTGGCAGGCAGATTCTTAACCACTGCGTCACCATGGAAGTCCCAAGAAATTTGGATTTTTAAGAATGAAGAAAGACCAAGAGAAATGGTAAACAGCTGGGTAAATATTAAAAACTCTTTAAAGCAAAATTTTAACAGTATCTGATAAGGTTTTCAATAAATATAGATGTAATATATATGACAGCTATAATTTAATGGTCAGCAGGTAGGGGGGTTAATTAAAGGAATCTTCATGGTCTAAGGCTTCTATATTTAAGCAAAGTGGTAGGATATTAACTCTAAGTAGATGATGAAAGGGTAGGTATGTATATTATAATTCCTAAAGCAACCACTACCAAACCTCCCCTTAAAAAAACGGGGGGGGGGGGGAGGGAGAGAGAACCAAAATCAAAGAGATAAAATGAGACACTAAACATTCAAATAATCTAAAAGAAAGTATAGAGGAACAAAAAACAGGGTAGAGAGAACAAATAATTAAATGGTAGACCTAAATCCAATCATGTCAATAATTAATTTAAATGTTTATGGTATAAATATTCCAGTTAAAAGTCAGAGATTGAGAGAGCAAATAAAAAAGCAATATCCTAGTATATGCTGCCTACAAGAGGCACACTTTAAATATAAAGACATACGTAGATTGGAAGTAAAGGGATGAAAAAAATTATACCATGCCATCAGCAAACACAAGAAGGCTGTAGTGGCTATTTTAATACCAGATAAAATAGGCTTCAAGACAAAGCGTATTACCAGAGATAAAAAGGGACACTTCAGGACTTCACTGGTGGCACAGTGGTTAAGAATCCACCTGCCAATGCAGGGGACACAGGTTCAATCCCTGGTCTAAGAGGATCCCACATGCCACAGAGCAACTAAGTCCATGTGCCACAACTACTGAGTCTGCATGTTGCAACTACTGAAACCTGTGCACCTAAAGCCCATGCTCTGCAACAAGAGAAACCACCGCACTGAGAAGCCCACATACCACAATGAAGCATAGTCCCTGCTAGCCACAACTAGAGAGAAAACCCACGTGCAGCAACAAAGACCCAACGCAGCCAAAAATGAAATTAAACAAAAATCCTTAAAAAAAAGGGGACACTTCATAATAATAAAAATGACAAATCATCAGAAAGACATAATTATTCATTGCACATGTCCAACAACAGAGCCTGAAAGTACACAAAGCAAAACTGACAGAAAAAGAAAAGCAGCAGACAATTCTGCAATCAAAGCAGAAATTATAAGTCCTCCTCCTCTTAGGAACTGACGGACTAAACAAAAATTCAATACAGACAGAGACTATCTTAACTACACCATTAGCCACCTTGCTCTAGTCAACATTTATAGAACACTACGTCCAACACTACAGGATATACATTCTTTTCAAGAGCACACTGTGCATTTACAAGCTAGATCATATACTGGGCTATAAACTTTAAACCTGAAAAGATGAAAATTATACATGTGTTCTCTGACCACATCAGAATTAAGTTAGAAATCAAGAATAGTAAGGTATCTAAAATAAAAAATAAATCTGGATATTAAAGAATCCAATTTTAAGTAATTCATGAGTCAAAAATGAAATCACAAAGGAAATTCCAAAATATTTTAAGTGAATAACAAAATATACATATCAAAATTCATGGGCTGCAACTAAAGCAGTACTTAGAAGGAAACAACGTTCTAAATGCTTATGTTAGAAAAGAAGATCTAAAATCAGTGAGTTAAGATTTTAAGCTACCTTAAAAAGAAGAGCAAAGTAAGCCCCCCAAAATAGAAGGAACAACATAATAAAAAGGAGAAATTCACAAATTAGGAAACAGACATTTGAGAAAATCTGGTTCTTTAAAAAGATCACAAAATTGACGATGTAGCTAGACTGATCAAGAAAAAAAGATACCAAAGATACCACAAATAACCAATGTCAGAAATTAAAGAGGGGTTATTATTATACATCATACAGACATTAAAATAAGAGAATACTTTGAACAACTTTATATCAAAAAATTGACAAATTGAGATGAACAATACAACTTACCAAACTGACATAAGAAGAAACTGGAAGCATAAAGATCACAAGGAAAAAAGTAAAACTGCCCCTACTTGCAGATTTTTTAAACAGATTTCATGCAGTTTGTTTACAAAGATAATCTCATGAAATATATGAAATAATTACTAGAATTAAAAATGAATTTAACAGGACTTCCCTGGTGGTCCAGTGGTTAAGAATCCGCCTGCCAATGCAGGGGACATGCGTTCAATCCTTGCTCCAGGAAGATCCCACATGCCACGGAGCAACTAAGCCCGAGCCACAACTACTGAGCCCACATGCCACAACTACTGAAGTCTGTGCGCCTAGAGCCAGCGCTCCGCAACAAAAGAAGCCATTGCAATGAGAAGCCCAAGCACCACAACGAAGAGTAGCCCCCTCTCTCTGCAACTAGAGAAAGCCCGCACACAGCAAAGACCCAATGCAGCCAATAAACAAATAAATAAATAAAACAAAACAAAACAAAAAATGAATTTAGCAAGTGACAGGATATAAGGTTAAAATACAAAAATCAATTGTATTCTTAGCTACTAGCAACATGCAACTAGAAAATGAACTGATAAAAATAACAGCATTTCCAATAACAAAAAACACAGGAACCTAGGAACAAATCTAGGAACCTAGAAACAAATCTAACAAAAGCCATCCAACACTTTTACAATGAAAACTACAATACACTGGCGAGAGAAACTGAAGAAGACTTAAATAAATGGAAAAATATAACATGCTCATAAATCAGAAAACGCAATATTGTTAAAGTAGCAATTCTCCCTAAATCAACCTACAGATTCAATATATATACCAATCAATACTCCAGCATGCTTCTTTTTATAGAATTAACAAACTGATCGTAGAATTTATATAAAAAGGCAAAGAAAATGTAACAGCTGAAACAATCTTGAAAAAACAACAAAGTTAGATGATTTACCTTACCTGATTTCAAGACTTACTCTAATGCTACAGTCTCAAAACAGTTTAGTATTGGCAAAAAGATAAACATACACATTAATGGAACAGAACAATGAAAGTTCAGAAACAGACCCACACCTATATACGTTCAACTGATTTTTGACAAAGGTGCCAAGGCAATTAAATAGGGAGAGGACAGTCTTTTCAACAACTGGATACACAAATGGAAAGAAATTAATATTAACTTCTACAACACACCATACGTAAATTAACTCTAAATGAGCCATAGACCTGAATGTAAAACCTTTAAAACTTCTGGAAGGAAACATAGGAGAAAATCTTTGCAATTCGGGATGGCAAAGTTTTCTTAAATAGAATACAAAAAGCATGAAACATAAAAGGAAAAAATAAAATTTTTATTATTTTTAATGATAAATTTAAAACTTTTGCTCTTCAAAAGATACCATTAGGAAAATGAAATCCAAACCACTGACTTAACAAAATATTCAAGACACATATAACAAAGGAGCTGTCTTCAGAAAATATTTTTTAAAAACTAAATTATACAATTTTAGTGAGACAAAACTTTTTTTTTTTTTCCCGGTGGCAAAAGACACGAACAGACACTTGACAAAAGACGATATATGAATGGCCAATAAGCACATGAACAGATGTTTTACATCATTATTCATCAGGAAAAAGCTAATTAAAACCACAATGAAACACCATTATACACCCATTAAATTAGCTAAAATTAGAGACTTAGCCTCATACACTGCTGGTAGGATTGTAAAAAAATACCACCAATTTGGAAAACAGACAATATCTTAAAAAGTTAAACATACTACTGACATATGACTCAATCAACCTAAGATGGTAAATACCATCTTAAAAAATAAATACTGTTAAGTATTTATCAAGAGAAACAAAAATATTTTTCCACACAGAGACTTGCACATGAATGTTTCTGGCAGTTTTACTGTAATATCCCCACAATGAAAATGACCCAGATGTCCCTCAAGGTAGATGGCTAAACGAATTATAGTATATCCATAATGGAATTCTGTTTAGCAATAAAAACTATTTTTCACTCAAAATCATTATTCTGAGAGAAAGAAATTATGCAAAAAGAGGGCACAGTGTCTGATTTCATTTATATAAAATCCTTGAACATGCAAACCACTGTACAGTGATAGAAAACAGGTCAGTGGGTGTCTGGGGACAGGAGTGGAGGGAGGAATGAATTGCAAAGGGACATGAAAAAACTTTTGGGAGAGATGGAAATGCTATCTTGATTGTGGTGACAGTTTCATGGGTACTTACATATGCCAAAGCTGAAGATATTATATATTTTAAATAAATGCAGTCTATTGTACTTTAATTATACCTCAATGAAGGTTTTGGCCCTGGAGTAACTGGCAGTCCTCCAAGGCCAAAACCCACCCCAAAACGGGAACAATGTCTACTAGAAAGACTTGATAGTATCAACAGGCCAATAAGAGTCAAATCCAATGTGATTCCTCTTAGGAAACTATCCTCAAATTTCTTAACTGTCAACGTAGGACTCAGACATACCGACCTCCCTGCTCATCAATAAGCACAAGTATAGTAAAAAAAAAAAAAAAAAAATCAACAGTTTCTATGATCTGCATGATTAACACCCTGGGGATTAAGTCAACGTGGATAGGGAATCCCTCCCTCCAGCTCTCTTATTTTTAAAGGACTCAACAAAAACAATTCTCAAGTATTTTATACTACCCATCAACTTAGGGCATTTGGTTACTTGTTAAAAACCAGATTCATCTCAAACTTCTCTTTCCACAACCTTCTCTTACTTTATAACAAGAAAAAGCTTTTGGCTCAAACAATGACTATCATAATTGTAGTGACTTTAAAATAATTTGTTGTGTCTTGGCTTCTGATGACAAAGATGAAAAGTTTAATCTATTTTCAACTCCTTTCTAAGACCTACCAAGAATTTTTAAGAGCCCCTAGTTCATTCTCTAGGTGCAAATACTTTCGTTTCACTAGAAAAGTATAAGTTCATCTCAGTATCTTTGCAGCCTTTTTTAATCTACCCAATCCTTAAATACTGATATTTTCCACGGTTTCATCCTCTACTCTTCTAGTCTCATTTCTCATCAATGATCCTCAAACTTCACAATCTCCTAGGAGGCCAGTTAAAAATAAGGATTCTGATGTCCTAATCCCAATGATTCTGATTCTGATTAATAGATGAGGGCCCATTAATCTTCACATTTCTTAACAATTACCCACTTGCTATTTCATTAAATCCTTTTACCCGTTCACATTCTGTTCTTTCTTCTGAAAACAAAACAAAACAAAAGAAAAATTAAAAAAAAACAAAACCCTTTCCTTCTGGCTTTCTGCATTATTCCCTGACTTTCAGGTCTGTTTAGAAGTGATCTGCTCTGGCAACCCTTCCTTTCCAAATATCACTCCCCTTCCCCAAAGGCTATATTAAATTCCTGTTTAAAACCATTTCATTACATTGTATTGTGTTGATCTCCTTGCCTAAGTCTGTTAGATTGTTCTGTGTTTTTCATGTCTGTGTAGCTAACCTACCACAGAGCTGGCACAAAGCAGATATTTAGTAAATATTATATGAATGAATTAATCCCGTCCAATGAGTATCTCCTTAACAAGAATCTTTTTTTGTATTAACAAATATGGAAAAGCTTAGTAAATTCATTATACAATATAATAAACCAGTCTTGAAGCCAAGTAATTTGAAAATATAAGGATTTCTTACAGTCATTTTTATCGGTCCTTCCCAAGTTCATCAACATATTTTTGAGTACATATTCGATGTCTAAAGAAATACAGGGCTACACTGAGTCACACATTCCATTTTTATTATAAGTCGTACTTTTTTTTTTGCAAGCTAAGTTTTCCTCTCCCACACCAGGATTAAAGCTTCACTGTCCAATCGGGTGGCCACTAGCCACAGGTGGCTATGTAAATTTAAATTAATTCAAATACAATTTAAAATTCAGTTCTTCACTGACACAAGCCACATTTCAAGCGCCCAAAAGCCATACGTGGCTAGTGGCTACAGTACTGGACAGTGCGGATACAGAACATTTTCATCATCAAAGAAGTTCTATTGGACAGCGCTGGCGACACAATTATAAATGGATCGCACAAAACCTCACTTACTTCTTAGCTCCCACGATCCTCGTGCTCCTCTGCTGCTTAAAAGATGTGGGTCCCGGGGTCTAGCAAATTGCAAGCACATGAGTGAATGCTAGGGGCCTCTGAACCTTGACCACAAAAAGACGAATCCCCCTGTGCCAAGAAATGAAGCTCTCCCGGGGCTACTCCTCCAAACGCAAGAAGGCAAGACTTTAGGAAAAGTGTGCCGCCCTATCTTCCTACGGGGTCAAGGCAGGTGACAACACTACAGCCTTCATCTCCCCCATTCTCAAAGCCCTGTCCTAGAAAGAGGCTCTAAAAGGGAGACAGAAAGAGAGGACAACGGATATGGGAGGCACTGGAGATGTAAAAGGAATAGAGACTAACGGCAATCTGACGAGGAACTGAGTCCAAGGGGGTGGGAAACCGGCTGCAGAAAGTGGGGGAAAAACGAGGGGGTGGTAGATCTGACCTAGAAGGGTGGGGCCTACGATGGGCTCTGATAAAACCAACTCTGAGCAGGGGACAAAAGCGAGGGACCGCGTTGTGGCGGGCTCGACAGCGCTACCTCTAAAGCGTAACGGTCGAACCGAGAAACTCACAGCGGGCACTGCACCGAGTCTGGAAGACATCACTCCCTCTCCACGCCTAACAAATTCACCCAAGGGCTCCGGCCAGATCAACGCCACTTCCGCTCTCCTCTCCGCTCCCGGATGTGGAGTAGGCGCCGCGAGCCCGCTGCCGAACGTCTACTTCCGCCTAGCAGCTTCCGAGGGGGCTGCGGCAGGGGCGAGTCACGTGACTAGCCCCCCACCCCCCCCGCCCCGCGCACGCTTCCTCGGAGACCCCGCCCCGGGAGTGCGCTGTGGGACCCGGGAAATTGGGGGTGGGGTTTGGAGCCTCAGTGTGACCTCAGAGTCCGTCCCTGTCGTTGCCTCAGTTTGCACGACCCCTCCTGCCCCTCCACGCTCCCCATGCTCCACCCGGCACGACGAGAGGTCTTTCTAAATGCACAGGAAGGTCAATCAGTGCCCCTTTATTTATCTTAGGGAAATGACAGACCCATTCCCGCCCTCCCTCCCCCCAGGTAGAGAGACGTGGAAGCTCTTTCATTGCTGAGGGCGCAGGAAGTGGAGGCCGTGGCTGAGCAGGAAAGAAGCCAGGAAGGGCAGCTCGGTGGAGACTTGAGGGAGGCAGTGGATAATGGGGGCGGGTCTCTTCCCATCTTCTAGCGTCAGGCCTCCAAACTGGCCCTCCTTTGGGGTTTTTTGGTGTGGTCTCTAGGAGGCATGTTTGAGTTACTCTTGAAATCTTTACCCAAACTATCTGGGCCTCTCCCTAGGGAAGCTGTACTTGAGTCTCTCCTGGAGGGGACTGTGGTGGCTCCTCTCAGAGGGACTTTGTGCACTCCTTTCAGAATGACTGTGTCTACTCCTCTCAGAGGGCCTGTGCTGTCTTCTCTCAGAAGCGCTGTGTCCTCTCCTCTCAGAGGGACTGCGACGGATTTTCTCAAAAAGACTGCGATTGCTCCTCTCCAAGGGACTGTGACACCTCCTCTCAGAGGGACTGCGACACCTCCTCTCAGAGGGACTGCGACACCTCCTCTCAGAGGGACTGCGACATCTCCTCTCAGAGGGACTGCGACACCTCCTCTCAGAGGGACTGCGACACCTCCTCTCAGAGGGACTGTGACATCTCCTCTCAGAGGGACTGTGATGACCCTTCTCAGAGGCACTGTGGTGGCTCCTCTCAGAGGCACTGAGATGACCCCTCCCAGAGGCGCTGCGGTGGCCCCTCCCAGAGGCGCTGCGATGACCCCTCTCAGAGGCACTGAGATGACCCCTCTCAGAGGCGCTGCGGTGGCCCCTCTCAGAGGCGCTGCGATGACCCCTCTCAGAGGCACTGAGATGACCCCTCTCAGAGGCGCTGCGGTGGCCCCTCCCAGAGGCGCTGCGATGACCCCTCTCAGAGGCACTGAGATGACCCCTCTCAGAGGCGCTGCGGTGGCCCCTCCCAGAGGCGCTGCGATGACCCCTCTCAGAGGCACTGAGATGACCCCTCTCAGAGGCGCTGCGGTGGCCCCTCTCAGAGGCGCTGCGATGACCCCTCTCAGAGGCGCTGCGATGACCCCTCTCAGAGGCGCTGAGATGACCCCTCTCAGGGGCGCTGAGATGACCCCTCTCAGAGGCACTGAGATGACCCCTCTCAGGGGCGCTGCGGTGACCCCTCTCAGAGGCACTGAGATGACCCGTCTCAGGGGCGCTGCGGTGGCCCCTCTCAGAGGCGCTGCGGTGGCTCCTCTCAGAGGCACTGAGATGACCCCTCTCAGAGGCGCTGAGATGACCCCTCTCAGAGGCGCTGCGGTGGCTCCTCTCAGGGGCGCTGCGGTGGCCCCTCTCAGGGGCGCTACGGTGGCCCCTCCCAGAGGCGCTGCGATGACCCCTCTCAGAGGCGCTGCGGTGGCCCCTCTCAAAGGGACTATATTGGCTCCTTCCAGAAGAATTACACGGGGTTCCTCCCCTACAGAAACTATGGTGATTTCGTTCCTTGTGTGTGGGTTTCTCTTTAAGTTGACTGTGTGAGGTTCTCTTCATAAGGGAACCATGTAAGAATCTCCCTCCAGCATGAACTCTGGTTCCCGATTTGGAGTTCTTGGATTCCTGGCTAGAGATTTCATTTCTTTTAAAGTTTTTCTTAACTCTGCTGCTACTGTCGTTTTGAACAGGACCCAAAGGCTGGCTGCTTGAGGTGTTTTTGAGAGTGGTACTTCTTTGGGAAACTATGGGCATGGGCAGCTGTATAGGTCTGGATTGGAAAGAGCTATCTCTTGGTTGTTGAGCTGATCTGAATTGGTCTGTTTCTCCCCACAGTGTGCTCTCCTGCTTAGTGGTTGAGTTTGTTGGCCTTAGCTTGAGAGTTGGCATCCTGTGTCCTTTGATGTCTCTTGATAAGCAATAGTCTCTGGCTTTTTGTTTTGGATGGTAGTTTTTGCTTGACCAGTAATGGTCTGGCCTTGTCCTGTCCTCAGGCTTCTGCCCAACCAAAGCCATAATTCTGTGTGCTGTCTGGAATGCCTGCTTTAGGCCCTGAAAAAGCAGTTGAATGAATTTTGGTTGGGAGGATTTATTCGGTTGTCTTTTTAAAGAGGCGGTACTTGTCTGAGATGTTCCACTCCTCTTCCTTCTTAACTGGCTTGGTAATTCGCTAGAGGAACTCTGTATTATGGCTCTACCATTTGTGTAGAACTTTGTGTTTTGTGTTCTAACTCCCCTGGGGATTCTTTTCATTAGATATTTTGAATCATGGGTCTTTTTGGTTCTCACTTTAGCCCACTTTTCATCCTGATTGCTTTCAGAGTCACCCTCTGATAGAGAGTGAACTTGAGTGAATTCATAGTGTCCAGGCTCTCTAATTTCTGTCTTTTCTACTAGGCCAGGGCTGCCACCTTGCCTTCGCTTGATGTGGACTTGTATAGGAGCAGGAGACTGGGAAGACCCAGGCTGGAAGTCTATTGTAGAAGTAGGACTTTTGGAAACTCTAGTATAGCCTTTAGCTTTCCTTAGTGATGTTGATCTAAGGCTCTTTGGTGTGATGGATCTATCTCTTCTATGATACTTTGGGACTTGGGGTCTTTTCCCAGTTCTCAGCCTAAAGCCAAGGTGCAACCTAATCTCTCCATGGCCTTCAGGAGTGCTTACAAGGTGAAGCTGTGGATAGATAAGAAGGTATGGCCCAAAAGTGGCCTGTAATTTATGACAGCAATTAAATCCTGAACATCGGCCACACTGTAGGCAGATAGGGTATTTTAGGACCAGACCTGAAGCTAAAGGTGGAGGTACATTGGGGGGTATTTGACTCCTTAACAGTTTTGCTGCTATTTTTAGCTGCAGATCTTGTAGCAGCTGGAACTGTTCTGAGAAGTCAGTCTTGGCCTGGGAAAGATAACTTGGCTTCAGGGAGTGTTGGGACTCAAAAATCCTTGTTTGTGAATCACTCTGTGAGTTCTCACTCTCTTCCACTGGAACAGAATCTCTCCTAGCAAAATATATGTTGAAGGAAGACTCTGACTTTGCTGGGGCAGGAAGCTGACTCTCTGTACATGAAACAGGCATGTGCTGAATGACTTCCTGGGATATATCACAGGGCTTTGAGTTTGTTTTCTTTATTCTCCTTCTAGTCCCAGAGTAGTGCTGTATTATGGAGGACATGGAGCCACGTGTCCACATCCTTAAGGCCATTCTTTTCTCATGACCATGGCATGAAGTATGTCTCTGAATGTAGTTTTTGACCACTGAAGGCTGAGAAATAGTACTTTGATCCTTCTCAGGCAGACTCTGGGAAAACTCCATCAGTTCAGCTGGAACCCCAAATAAATTCTGAATAGATTGACAGGTATCTGCAGTGGCTCTTTCTGTTAAAAATGTTTGAGAATAAAGCTTCCTTTCCATGGTGGTCCCCAAGACATTCCCCAGCGTTAGCATATTGGAGAGATATTTTCTAGGTAGTCGCTGCCTCCAGGAGTGACTCTCCCAGACATTCCGTTGCCTGCCCAGGACAGGCCAGGAAAGGCCTCTTTGAGCCCCTAATCCTGTCTGGAAGGACCTAGATGGTGATCTCCAGTTTTGTGGTGGACCTTGCGAGGGGCTCTGGAGTGAGCTCCCTGACTCCTCCACCTGTTTCCTCTTAATCCTTTCATTAGATATGACATCCACTCCTGGGATCTCAGAATTTGGGTTTTTTACAGTGTTAGCTGTCTTATCAGAGGATTGGTTATGAAGGGATAAGGGAAGGGTTGAAGATGGTACCATAGCAAGGTCTATAAAAGACTCCTCAGGCGATTGTACCATAGCAAGGTCTATAAAAGACTCTTCAGGCCACAAAATACCTGTCCCGAGGTTTTTTATACCCAATGCTCTTGATACTTCTGGCATCTCAGAATCCCAAAGACCTAATTCAGATGTTCTAACAGAGCTTGAGATGAGTGAGTCTGAGGAGTTGTGTAGAAACCTAGAGAAATAATTCCCTATTTGTAATTCCTCTGATGATGATCTCTCCTCAGAGTCCTCCTTCTGACACGCCTGTCCTAGATTCAGATCCTCAGATTCCATGACTTGAAGAGGCCCTGTTTTTATCCTTATAGATTTCACAGCCTGAAGCCCTTGTTTATGAGTCAATACTGTAGGTTCCTTGAGTGCAGATATTGGCTGTGAGGTTAGTTCTGCAGACTTCACTTCACTATTTGGCCTTGGAGTTAATTCTACAGGTTCTACTGGTTCTTGAAGATGTGGCCTTGGGGGTAAATCCAAACAATCTGTTGCTTTAAGCCCCAATCCTGGGGTTATTCCTATTGGTTCTATAATCTGAGGAAATGGCCCTGGTGCTAATTCCTCAGATTTTACAATTTGAAGTGGTGGCCCCACAGTCTTCACAATTTGAAACCCTGTCAAATTCATTCTTTCCAAAGTTTGGTGCTTTGGTTCTGTGCTTAATTTCTTAGATTTTGCATTTTGCAAACTTATCCCTGAGGTAAACTCTGAAGGTCTCACATCTTGTAATTTTGAAGTCAACTCAGCATTGTCTACCACTTGAGAGTTGGGCCCTGATGTTAATGTCACAGACTTCACAACTTGAAATGGTGGCCCAGGAGTCACTTTCACAGATTCAATAACTTTGAGGGGAGCTACTGGATTTACCCCTGTTGCTCGAGCAACATGAAGCTGTGTCTTTGTAGATTTTGTGACTTGATCTGGTAACTTTGAACTAATCCTTGTAAATTCTGTAATTTGACCCAGTCGTCCTGGGGCTGTTTCTGAATATTTCATACTTTGATTCTGTGACTGTATTAGCCTCATTGATCTCTCCCCTTGCTGCCATGTCTCAGTGGTGACCTCTACAGATTCTGTGTGTCCCACAACTTGACCTGTTTGCTTTGGGGACAACTGTAAAGGTTCTTCCCTCAGGAATTGCTTAGAGGTCAAACCCACAAATCCAGGAACTTGATATCTTAGCCCTTCTGTCATCTCTGAAGATTCTGGGACATCATGTAATGACTTTGTAATCAGTGCTATAGATTCTTCCCTTTGTGGTCTTTTCTCAGAGATCATCTCCACAAATTCTCGGGCTTGAGGATAGGGCCTTGAAGATCTCTCTGCATCAGTGACTTTACTTATTGGCTTTGGGATTGTTCCAAGAAATTCCTCCCCTTGCCACTTTCTCTTGAAGGTCAACCCCGTAGTTTCTGTAACGTGATGCTTGGGCTCTGAGGTCATCCCTTCAGATTCCACAACTTGCTGCAGTGGCCCAGTCTGTAACTCCTCCAAGTCCTTAACTTGAGGCCCTGACTGCGAGATCAACTCCAGAGTATCTGGGATTTGGTAGCTTTTCTTCAGGGTTAATGCTAAGGATTTTGAACCTTGATTCCTTAGCACTTGAGTCAGATCAACAAATTCTGGTACTTGAAGATCTAGCCCCAGAGGCATTCCTGAAGATTTCATGGCTTTATCTTTTGGCTTTGGGGTCAACTTCATAGATTTCTCTACAGTTTCTGTGCCTTGATATGCCAACCTTTGTGCCATTTTTGAAGAATCTGTGACTTGATAAGTTGGTATTGAAATCAAACTCACAGATTTAGGGACTTGATGCCTTGGCTTTGCAATCATCTCTACATGTTCTACAAACTGATACCCTGGCCTAGGGATTATCTCAGAGGAGTCTGTCATTTGAGAGCTTGTTCTTGGAGCTAGATCCTCAGATTTCACTCTTTGAAACAGTGACTCTTGTGCTAACTCCACAGATTTTATAGTTTGTTGCAGAGACACTGAAGACAATTCTGCTTGTTTTATGCATTGCGACTTTGGTTCTGGAGTAAACTCCAAATATTTCACACCTTGTTGCTGTGATTCTGGAGACAAATTTGAAAATTTAACACTGGTCAGCATTGGTCCTGGTATAAACTTCTTAGTTGACTCTGGTGCCGACACTACTGATTTCACACCTTGCAATCCTGAAGTCAACTCTTGGCAATTCATACCTTGTTGTTGGGACCCTGGTGTCAATTCTACAGATTTGACATTCTGAAGATATGGCTCTGGTGCAGAGACCTCAGATTTAACACCTTGTGACCTGAGGCATGATGATGACCCTAAAGAATTCGCACTTTGAGGTTGTGGCAATAGGTTTGACTTCATAGATTTCACATCTTGGAAACATGGCACTGATACAGACACTACAGATTTCTGCCTGAGGCAAGAAATCAATTTCTTAGAATTCACATCTTGAGGTTGTGGCTCTGGTTTCAACTCCAGAGATTTCCCATCTTGAAAACATGGCTCTGGTGCAAACATCACAGATCTTACACTATGCTGCCTGAGGTGTGAGGGCAACTCCTCAGAATTCATACCATGAAGATGTGGCCCTGGATTTACCTCCACAGATTTCACTTTTTGAAAACATGGCTCTAGTGCAAACACTTTCCATTTCAAGTTCTGCAGCTCAGAGTCTGAAATCAATTTCTTAGAATTTGTACCACAAAGCAATGGCTCTTTGTTCATCTTCACAGACTTTATATCTTCAAGCAGTTGCTCTGGTAAAAATAACATAGGTTTCATACCATTTAACTGAGGGCCCAAAGTGAACACAGACTGCACAATTTGTTGCTGTGACCCAAGGTGGTTCACCAAAAATTGGACTTCTGGAAACTTTGTCTCTGGAGTTAACTCAGAAGATTTCACACCTTGCAAATGTGGTTCCGGGTTGAACAACATAGATTTTGTACCATGAGATTCTGGCCCAGGGTTCATTTCAGAGAGTTTCTTGCCTTGCATCTGTGGCCCTGGATTAGACTTTATAGAATTTATGTATTGAAGTTCTGACCCTGAATTCAACCCAGTAGAATTCACACCTTGCAGCTGTGGGCCAGAGTTGAACTTTGTTGAGGTTATACCTTGAGACTTTGTCCCTGGTGTCAGTTCACATTTTACATCTTGTAAATGCTGCACAGGATTGAACATAACAGATTTTATACCTTGAAATTCTGGCCCAGGATTCAAATCAGAAGATCTCATACCTTTACATTTTGTCCCTGAAGTTAACTCAAGAGATTTTACACTTATCAAGCCTGGCCCAAGTTTGCCCTTCATAGAATTTAAACATTGTAATTTTGGCTCTAGATTCAACTCAGAAGACTTTACACACTGCATCTGTAGCCCAGGTTTACATTCTGTAGGTGCTACCCTTAGAAACTTTGACTCTGGACCTAATTCAGATTTCAGACCTTGGCCGTGTGGTCCGGGGTTGAACACCATAGATGTCTCACATTGATTCTCTTTGCATGGATTCACATCAGATCCCATATCTTGACGTTTGTTCCCTGATGTCAACTCAAGGGATTTTATACCTTGCAAGGGTGGCCCACATTTGCAACCCATAGAATCTAAACATTGTAATTTTGGCTCTGGATTCAACTCAGAAGACTTTGCACACTGCATCTGTGGCCCAGGGTTGCATTCTGTGGGTGCTACACTTAGAAATTTTGACTCTGGACTCAATTCAGATTTCAGACCTTGGCCATGTGGTCCAGAGTTGTACACCATAGATGTCTCACATAGATTCTTTGTGCGTGGATTCACTTCAGATTCCATATCTTGACATTTGTTCCCTGATGTCAACTCAAGGGATTTTACACCTTGCAAGGGTGGCCCACATTTGCAACCCATAGAATCTAAACATTGTAATTTTGGCTCCGGATTCAATTCAAAAGACTTTGCACACTGCATCTGTAGCCCAGGGTTGCATTCTGTAGGTGCAACACTTAGAAACTTTGACCCTGGACTCAATTCAGATTTCAGACCTTGGCAATGTGGTCCAGGGTTGAACACCATAGATGTCTCACATCGATTCTCTGTGCCTGGATTTGCCTCAGATCCCATATCTTGACATTTTTTCCCTGAAGTCAACTCAAAAGATTTTGCTCCTTGCAAGTGTGGTCTATGTTGGCACCCCGTAGAATCTAAACATTGTAGTTTTGGCTCTGGATTCAATTCAAAAGACTTTGCACACTGCATCTGTAGCCCAGGGTTGCATTCTGTAGGTGCTACACTTAAACACTTTGACCCTGGACTCAATTCAGATTTCAGACCTTGGCAATGTGGTCCAGGGTTAAACACCATAGATGTCTCACTTTGAATCTCTATCCCTGAATTTAACTTAGAAGACTTCATGCCTTGAAGTTTTGAAACTGAAGTTAATTCAGAAGAGTTCGTACCTTGCAAATGTGGCCCAGGATTGCATCCAGTAGAATTTGCACACTGAAGTTTTGGTTCTGAAATGAATGTGGAAGAATTCACACCTTGCAAATCTGGCCCAGTGCAGAGCAACTTAGATTTTCTACCTTGAAGCTCTGGACTAGGATCCAACTCAGAAGATTTTACATCTTGCACCTGTGACCCAGTGTTGACTGGCACATAATTTATACACTGAAGCTGTAGCCCTGGATTCAGTTCAGAGCATTTCCCACCTTGTAATTTAGGCTTATGCTTGGATTCCAGAAATTGCTCATCTGGAAGCTTCATTTCCATGCTCAACTCAGATTTTATCTCTGGCAACTGCGGCCCAGAATTGAACTCTAAAGATTGAATACCTTGAAGCCTTGTTCCCAGACAGAAGTCAGAAGATTTCACACCTTGCAACTGTTGGTCAGGATTGAATTCTGAAAATTTCACATCTTGAAGATTTGTCCCTTTGCATAATTCTGAAGATTTTATATGTTGCAAATGTGTCCCAGGATTGAACACTGTGATTTTTACATTTTGAAGCTCTGGCCATGAATTCAATTTATAAGATTTGTCATCTTGCCACTGCTTTCCAGCATTGATCTCAGACGATATTCCACTGTGAATCTTTGATTTCAAGGCCAACTCAGAGGGTTTTGCAACCTGAAATTCTAGGCCAGGGTTGGCCTCCGTAGAGTTCATTAATTGAAGTTTTATAGGCTCAGAAGATTTTGCACCTTGCAACTTTGCCACAGGGTTGAATTCCATAGATTTCACACCTTCAAGGTGTGCCTCTGCTCTCAACATAGACAATTTCCTATCTTGTAACTGCGGAGCTGAGTTAACCCCCAAAGATTTCACATCTTGTACCTTTGTACCAAGAGTCAGTTCAAAAGGTTTCATATCTTGCCATACAGGCCTGGTGATGAATGCCACAGATTCTCCACGTTGAAGCTTTGTCTCTGGTGTTAACTCTGAGGATGTCACACCTTGCAACTGTGGAACAACAGATTTCAAATCTTGAAGCCTCCACTCTGGCATCAATTCAGATTTCCCACCCTGTCTCTGTGGTCCAGGGTTGAACTCCACTGATTTCACACCTTGAAGCTTCCTCCTCTGGGTTAAATTAGATTTCCTACCTTGTAACTTTAGTCCATTGAACTCTAAGGATTTCACATCTTGAAGCTTTGTCCCTTGAATCAACTCAGAAAGTTTTTTACTTTGTATCTGTGGTCCAGATTTGAACACCAATTTTGCTTCCTGAAGCTTTGTCCCTGGGATCACTTCAGAAGATTTCATACCTTGAAAGTGTGGTCTAGAACTTAACCCCCTAGATTTTACATCTTGAAGCTTTATACCCATAATCAGCTCAGAATATTTCATATCTTGTAAGTGTGGGCCTGAATCCAACTCTACAGATTTTACACCTGGAAATTTCCTCCCAGGAGTCAAATCAGAAGATTTCTCACCTTGTAACTTTGGACAACATTTCAGTTCTACAGTCTTCACACCTTGAAGCTTTTCGCTTGAGATAACTTCAGATGATTTTACACCCTGCAAGTGTGGTCCAGACCTGAAACTCATAGATTTTATATCTTGAAGCTTTATACCCATGATCAATTTGGAAGATTTCATATCTTGCAACTGTGGATCCGACTTGAATTCCACTGATTTCACTTTTTGAAGCTTTGTCCCCATTATCAACTCAGAAGATTTCACACCTTGCAATGGTGGCCCAGATTTGGACTTCACAGATTCCACATCTTGAAACCTTGAGTCTGAGATTAATTTAGAAGATTTCACTCCTTGCAGTTGTGGCTCAGAGTTGAACACCATTTTCACATTCTGAAGCTTTGATCCCAGGATCAGCTCAGATTTCAGAACTTGCAGCTGGGGACTGGGGCTGATTTCTTTATGTTTTACATCTTGAAGTTTTGTCTTTGAGGTCCATCCAGAAGATTTCACACCTTGTAACAATGAACCAGGGTCAAAATCTGTATATTTGATATCTTGAATCTTTGTCCCAACAGTCAATTTAGAAAATGTTGTACCTTGCAACTGTGATTTCTTATCTTGGGACTTTGTCTCCAGTGGTGACTTAGAAGATTTTAGACCTTGCCACTGGGGCCCAGTGTTGAAATCCTCAGATTTCACACCTTGAAGCTTTGCCTGAAGAGTCAACTCAGATGACTTAATACTTTTCAAATGTAGTGGGGAATTCAACTCTATAGTATTATCACTTTGTAATTGTGACCCTTGGCTTAATACCCCAGATTTCACCTCAGGAAACTGTGGCTCTTGTGTAAGCAATAGAAACTTCACGTCTTGAAGCTGTGTTCCTGGGGATGACTGTAATGGTTTCACTTCTTGAAGCCATGGCCCTGGGGTCAACTTAGGAGATTTCTCATCATGCAAGTGAAGCCTAGATTTGAACATCATAGATTTTATATCACAGAGCTTTGACTTGGAAGTCAGGTCACATGATTTCATACTTCTAAACTGTAGACAAGGTTTCAAATTGAGATCTTGAGGCTGAGGTTCTTGGAGTGGTGCCAAAGATTGTATACCTTGGAGATCTGGCCTTGGAGTCAATACAGATGACTTTATATCTCTTAGTTGTATCAAAGGTTTCAACTCTGATGGTTTGACACAATGAGATTGCAATCCAAGATTTAGCAGAGATTTTACACGTTGCAACACTGGTACAGGCATCCACTGAACAGTTCTCATACTTTTAAGCTGTGGCTTTTGTTTTAACTCCACAGTTTTCATACCTTGAAGCTGTGGCTCTGAGGTTGATGCCAAAAATTTCTCTTCTTGCAGCTGTGGTCCTGGGGATAACTCAGGAGTTTTCACAGTCTGCAACTGTGGCCCAAGGTTGAACTTCATATATGTTGCACCTTGAATTTCTGGCCCCAGAGGCAGTTCAGGTGACTTCACATCTCTTAACTGTATTGAAGATTTCAACTCTACAGAGTCAACACCTTGAGACTGTGACTCAAGATTTATCCCTACAGATTGCACACCTTGGAACTCAAGTCCTGGTATCCACTGAATACATCTCATACTTTCAGGCCGTGGCTCTTGTTTTAACTCAACAGTTTTCACACCTTGAAGCTGTGGCTCTGAAGTTGACTTTGAGGATTTCACTTGGTGCAACTGAGGTCCTGGGGTCAACTTGGGAGACTTTATACTTTGCAACTGTGCTTCAAGTTTGAACTCTTTAGATTTTACACCTTGAATATTTGATTCTGGAGTCAATTCAGATGATTTCCTACCATTCAACTCTAACTCAAAGTTGAAATCTAATTTTCCATCTTTAAATTTTAGCTCTGGAATTAACTCCCAAGACATTCCATCTTCTGACTTAGACCCTCTCTTCAATGGCTCTGAATTCACACATTGCTGCTCTGGTGAGATTACAGATATCTCATCAACCATTTTTGGCCCAGGAGTTAAATTCACAAGTGCCTTGTCTTGAAACTGTTGCTTTGGGGCCAAATCCACAGATTTTACTCCTTGAAACTTTTGTCTTCTGGTCGCATCTGCAGATTTTACTACCTGCTTCTTTAGCCTTGGGGTCAGCTTCACAGATTTTACAAATTGCAGCTCTGGATCTGGAGTCTCCTCTACAGGTTTTAAACTTTGAAGCTTTGAACGTGGGGTTATCTCCAAAATTTTCACATCTTGAATTTGTGGCTTGGCAGGCAATTCCCAAGGTTTCATACCTTGCAGTTGAGGACCTTGAAGCAATGACCTTGGTGCAAAAAACACAGAATTCTCATCTTGCATCCTTGGCCCAGGTTTCAATTCCACAGCTTTCACATCTTGCAGTTGTGTTCTTGGGACCAACATCACAGTTTTTAATTCCTGATTTCTTGAACATAGAGCCAACTCATCAGATTTCACACCTTGAAGCTTGGAATCTGAGGTGAGTTTCCCAGATTTGACATCTTCTATCTGTGGCCCTGAGGTTATCTCCACAGATTTCTTACCTTCCAGCTGTGGACTTGGGGTTAGCAATGTAGATTTCCTACCTCTTGGACATAGCCCTGGAGTTAAGGCCACAGAGTTCACATCTTTCTCTGGGATCAACAACTCAGATTTTAAACCTTGAAGATTTGAGCCTGGGGTCACCTCTACCAGTTTCACAGCTCCCACCTGGGGCGCAGGGGTTAACACTGTAGATTTGACATTTCCCAGCTGTGGCTTTGATGTTAACTGCATAGATTTCATAGTTCCCAAATGTGGTCCTGAGGTTAACTCCACAGATTTCGTATCTTCCAGCTGTGGCTCTGGCATTAGTGCCTCAGATTGTAAACCTTGAAGCTTTGAGATTGGTGTCCACTCTACCAGTTTTATATCTTGCAACTGTGGTCTTTGGATCAATTCAGAATATTTCATAACTTGTAACTGTGGTCTTCTGGTCGACTCAGAATAGTTTACACTTGGCAATTGTGGTCCAGGAGTCAACTCCATAGATTTTGCATCTGGTATCTGTGGCTCTGAGACTAATTTATAAGAAATGTCACCTTCAAAGCTTGACTTTTGGTCAGCCACCACACATTTTACACCTTGAAACAGAAGCTCTGGTACTAACATCTCAGGCTTAACCCCTTGCTGCTCAGGTCCTGGGGTCAACTCCATACGTCTTACTCCTTGCATCTCTTGCTCTGGAGTTAACTCAAAAAATTTCACATATTGTAGTTGTGGCCGTGAGTTTAACTCTGAAGATTTCACTCCTTGAGGTTGAGTTCCTGATGTCAGATCACAAAATTTGACATCTTGTAGCCATGGCCCCACCTGTTTCACACCTTGAAGCCCTGGAGATCTCTTTGTTGATTTAGAATCTTGAAGTTCTAACTCTAGAGTTGTCTCCACAGAAGTCACACCATGAAAGAGTGATCCTCGGGTTTGCTTTCCAAATCTGACACCTTGAAGCTTTGGCCCTGAAGTCAATTCAGAAAATTTGACATCTTGCTGCCTTGGCCCTAGGTTCAGTTCCTCAGATTTCTCATTTTGAAATTGTAGTTCTGAGGTCTGTGTGACAGATTTCATGCTGTGAAACTGTGATCCTTCAATAGACAGAACAGATTTCATATTTTCAACTGGAAGCCCTTGCCTTAACTGCAAAGATGACTCTGTTACAAACCCTACAGACTTTATATCTTGAAGCTGTGACTCTGGTATAAACTGCACATGCTTGAAACCTTGATGCTTTGGTTCTAGGGTCAAATCAGAAAATCTGACATCTTGCAAGCATGGTCCTGAGTTTACTTCCACAAATTTCATACTTTGAGGTTGTGGTTCTGCAGTCAACTGTACAGATACAACACTTTGATACTCTGATCCTGGGATAAAGTCTGACAATTTTACTTCTTGCACTGGGAAACCTGGGGTCAACTCATCAGATTTCATAACATGATGTGGAGACCCTGAGGTTAAATCCGTCATTCTTTTTCCTTGAAGTGGCAGCTCTGGAGATAACTCTGAAAATCTCACACTATGCAACTGTGGCCCTAGGGTCACACCTTGGAGCTGTGCCTCCTTAGTCAATTCCTCTGATATCATACTTTGTAGCACTGGCTCTTGTATTGGCTTCTCTGATTCTACCACTCCGGTGGTAGTTGACTGTTGAATTAAATTAACATATTTCATATCTTCTAATTTTGGCTCTGGCTCCAACTGCCTGGACTTTACTCCCTGGAGCTGTGGCTCTGGGGTCAACTCCATAAGACGTGGTTTTGGTCCTGTAATAAACTGTTTAGATCCTACCACTAATGGGGATGACTCAGAGGTTAACTTCACATATTTCAAATTTTGCAGTAGTGGCTTTGATATCTCATACTGCATCCCTGGTTCTAAAGTCAATTCCAGAGATCTTTTTTCTGAATATGGTGGTACAGTTTCTGTGTTTTCATATTCTGACCTTAGAGGTATCTCTAATGGCTCTGTAACTTGAAGATGTGGCCTTAGAGGAGTCATTCTTGCAGATTCTATAACTTGACCTGTTGATTTTTGTGTTAATGCCACTTGGGGCAAAGCCTCAGAAGTAAGCCTCACAGTTTCTGTGTCTTGATAGCCTTGACCTAGAGTTGTGTCTGAAAATTTTTGAAAATGCAGCCTGGGCATCACCTCAGCAGTTTTCAAGGCTAGCTGTGGGATCAATTTTACAGATTCCTCCTCTTGTGGCCAGATCTCAGCAGCTAACTCTGCAGGTGCTATGTCTTGATGACTTGGTCTGGAAGTTAGACCCACAGATTTCAATCCTTGTAAATTTGGTTCCATGGTCACTTTCCTTGATTCAACATGCTGTAACTGTGTCTCAGGAATTAACATACTAGATTCTTCCAGTGGTACATGTAAACCCACAAAATTATTATCATGCATTAATGGCCCTGGAGTCAACTCCTCAAGTTTTATACTTTTGGACTGTTGTTCTGAGCTCAATGGCATAGATTTTACATTTTGAAATCGTGGTTCTGAGATCAACTCCTCAGAGTCCATAACTTCTGAATATGGTCCTAGATTCAGATGAACAAACTTCATACCTTGGGACTCTGGGGTCAACATCTTTGATTTCCTACCTTGCCTCTCTGATCCTGGTACCAACTCTAGAGATTCTTGTATTGTGTGCTGTGACACTGGAGTATCCCCCATGACTTTTACACTTTGGAACATTGGCTCAAGAATACCTTGGAATGACATTGAGTTCATCTGCATAAATTCTGAAGCTTGGCTCAATGGCTCTGGAGTATTTCCTAAAGATGACTGTATCAACCCCATAGACTCTTTTGCATAGTGACAAGTGTCAGAGGTCAACTTTGCTTCTGTTTCTGGATATCCTGGCTCTGAGATCATCCCTAAAGATTCTGAAGCTTGATGCCATGGGGTCAGTCCCTCAGGTTCTGTGACTTGATGATTTGGTTTGGTGTTCAACTCTATAGATTTTACCGCATGAATGTGTGCTCCTGGAATCAGTTCCTCATATTTCATACCTTCTAACTGTGTCTCAGGAATCAGCCTCCTACTTTCTCCCATTTGAGTTTTCACATCTTCAAGCAATGGTACTGGGGCTGTCTCCTCAGATCTTATATCTTGTAACCATGGCTTTGGGGTCAACTCCACAGATTTCATAGCTTCTTGTCTTAGAGTCAACTCCACAGTTTTTATACCTGGAAACTCTGATGGTAGGGTCAAATGAACATATTCCATACCTTGCAACTGTGAACTGGGGGCCAAATCTATAGATTTCCTACTTTGCAACTGTGGTGCTGGGACTAACTCAGCAGATTTTTCACTTTGTTGTTGTGGTCCCAGGGTCAATTGGATAGATTTCATTCCATGAAGCTGAGACCCTTGGGCTAACTGCACAGATTTCTCACTTCGCAGCTGTGGTATTGGGGCCAACTCATCAGGTTTTACACTCTGCAGTTGTAGTTCTGAGACCAATTCTATAGAGTTCACAGCTGGGATCGGCTGTTCATATTTTACCATTTGTGGGCTTGAACCTGTGATTATGTCTACAGATTTTATATTTTGCAACTCTGTTCCCAAGATCAGTTTCCCAGATTTCAAATTTTGCAATCCTGGGGATAATTTCTTAGAATCCATAACATTAAGTTGTGGTATTGGCTTCATCCCCATATATTTCACATCTTGAAGCAATGATGTAGTAGACATTTCTGCAGATTCTGTGACTTGAGGCAATGGCTTTTGGCTCATTCCCATAGATTCTATACCTTGACCCAGTGACCTTGGGATTGTCCCTAATGAGTCCATCATTTGATGATTTAACTGTGTCACCTCTACAGATTTCTCCATTTGTAACCCGGTGTCAGATATCAACCCCATAGTTTCTATGACGTGATGGCTTTGCCTTGGACTCATCTCTGAATACTCGAGAATTTGATGCCATGGGGTCAACCTCGAAGACTCCATGACTTGATGAGGTAGCCCTGGCGGTAATGCCATAGATTCTGTGTTTTGATGATGTGGTTGTGGAGTCATCCCCTCAGAGTCTAGCACTTGAATGCATGACTCAGGAGTCAACTCCAGAGATTCCTTGACTTGAGATATTGGCCTTGGGGTCCAATCCTGAGTTTCTACAACTTGTGACTGTGGTGCTGTGATCATTCCCATGGGTGACCCCAGTGCTGTTGGGGTTACCTTCAGAGAATGTATGGATTGTTGTGATGGAATCACTCCTACCGATTCCATGACTTTAGGTGGTGTTTTTGGAGCTAAGCCCACAGGTTCTACCACTCCAGGTGGACCAATAGTAGTAGAAGAGCTAAAAGAAGTAAAACCATCTGACTGAGTTGCCCTTTGGGTCAAATTTGCAATTTGAGACTGTGCATCTGGTGTCAAACCCGCAGATTCTATAACATGTGACTGTGTTGGTGGAATTATCCCCATGAAATCCATAGTTTGTAATAGTGCCACTGGACTTACTTTCATGTAATCCATCACTTGATGCAATGGCCTGGGGATCATTTCAACTGATTTTGTATTTTTACATATTGGCCCTGGAGTAAACTTCAGTGGTTCTGTGACTTGACTTTGTGGCCCTGAGCTTACGTCCACTGATTCTATAACTTTATGCTGTGGCCCTGGGGTCATTTCCAAAGTTTCCATGACTGTATGCCGTAGCCGTGGACTCATCTTTCCTGGTTGTATGACATGTTGGTCCAACAGTGTGGTCCTTTTCACTGACTCCATGACTTGATATTGCATCCTTGGGGTTACTCCCACTGACTGTATGACAGGTGGATGTGATTTTTTAACTATCCCCATAGACTCCATGACTTGAAGCAATGCTATAGGAGTTACCTTCACATTACCTATGACTTGATTCAGCTGTCTTGAGGTCATCTTCCTTGTTTCCATAACTTGCTGCTGAGGCCTTGGGGTTACCTCCACTGACTTAATGACTTGATATGATGGTTTTAGGCTTACACTCACTGTATCCATGGCTCCCACTGGTTTCACAACTTCATTTGGTGGCTGTGGGAATGAACCCACAGATTCTATCACTTCTGAATGTGATTCTGGAATCATCCCCATTGAATCCATGACTTGAAGTAATGCCAGTGGAGTAACCTTTATGCTATCTGTACCTTGATATGGTAGCTGTGGGGTCAGCTCCACATTAGTCACTTGGGTCTTATGCTGCTGTATCATTTTTTCTGGAAGACCTATGACCCTCTGCTCTATACTAAGCTCTAGCACATGTTTGGGGTCCTTCTGCAGTAAAGTCGTTTTCTCCTGAGCTATGTCAACTCCTAAACTTTTGGACGGCTGAGTGCCCAATGATGTCATTAAGGGCCTGGATCCAAGGATTTGAGGGCCATCCCCAGGTTGTGACTGTTTACCTGGGATAAGAGTCTGTGAAATTTTTGTTTCTGTTCTATTTAATCCAGATTCCACTCCAATGTTCACTTGGAGCTGAAATGATGGAAGGTCTGGGGATTCATTGTTGATAGTTTGCTCAGTACTTTGATGAATGGGCATTGATAACTGGATTTGGGGTTTCTCTGGTTCAGGGACTCCTCCTTTTACATCAATTAAATAATTCAACATTGCCCATGATTCCCTCACAGGCAGAGGTACTGTTTGTTCCCGCAAAGTATAAACCTTCCAAGCCATATGTCCCTCTAACTCCCACCTAGCCAAAGGAGAGAGCTGGATTGAAGCTGACCCTGACAGTAGTGGTCTTTCTTTGAAAATAGCATTTGGCCTGTGATCTGATGTCAAATGACTCTTGCTCCTTCTCTCATCCTTTGTTTTCTCTTCTTGTGTTTGGAGATCTGGGGATTCAAAAAGAGAGCTGATAAAAGTGCTTTGAGGTCTTAAGGATGAAAGAGCTGCCAAATTCTGAAAAAGTTTTGATTTCTCAAGCTCTGAGAGCCCAAAAGAAGGCAGGGATGTGCCTTGGTTCCTGAACACAGGCGGTTGATTTTGGGGTAAAATAGGTAAACTATGGCTCCGGAATTGCCAAGTTGTTCCTTTGGAAAAAGGAATGTGAGACAGGCTGGAGTCATAGGACGATCCAGGGGAGATGCTACTGTCAATAGAATGTTTTGCCTTCTTAGAGTCACAACAGGGTAGATTAGGGTCCTGAGCCACAAAAACAGAGGAGGTGGAAGAAGAAATCATATCCTGTAGTTCAGGCAAACTCAGTTCCATAAGACTTGATCTAAGAAATAAAGAGAAAAGTTTCCATTTGTTTTGAAACAGGAAAAGGTAGGAAAAGGAAAAGTAGGAAAAGGGAAAAATAATGGCCATTTCAAATGCAAAGTATTTTGGACTGAGGGAAAACAAAAATAGGTTGCTTTCCCCAACATCAATTTCTTATTTATTTGAAAGAGTTCCTCCACCAGGACAAAGGGAGGCATTTGTCCTCATACCAGTCAGAAATGATTCACAGACCAGTAGTTCTTTTTTTTTTTAATTTATTTATTTATTTTAAATCTTTATTGGAGTATAATTGCTCTACAGTATTGTGTTAGTCTCTGCTGCACAACAAAGTGAATCAGCTATATGTATACGTATATCCCCTTATCCCCTCCCTCTTGAGCCTCCCTCCCAACCTCCCTATCCCTCCCCTTTAGGTCTTCACAAAGCATCAAGCTGATCTCCCTGTGAGACCAGTAGTTCTTAAACTTTGTTTGAACCCAGAACTTTTCCCCACTACCAAAACTAACTAACTAACTAACCAACCAACCATCTTTCTTCTCCCTCTCCCTCCTTCCTTCCCTCTCTCCCTCTTTCACTCCCTTCCTTCCTCCCGCTTAAAAGCTCTACCACCTTCAACCCCAACCCAGAAACTACCTGACCTTGCACTTTGCAGGTGTTGAAAGATCTGTTGAAGGCTCCTGTCCATTGATGAGAGTACATATTCCTGGGTCCATCCCACAGGGAGTCCTGAAAAGCTGGATGCAACAGAGTGTGTCAGCGTAATTGAAGTGATATTGAAGTACTGGTAAGGAAAACAATAAGAAGAGAGACTGAGAAAGGAGACGGCTATCATAGTAAGGAAAATAAAAGAGTCTCAGGTATCTTACTCCTAACTTTTATAGAATTTATCAGTAGGGTAGGCGGAGGAGAGAAAGAATAGACACAGTGAAGATCAACTTTACTCACCATGTCAGATTAGCTTCAATGCGACCCATTCTGAGATCTTCTTCCCACTGTGGATCTGGGAGTAGAGGTAAAGAATTTATTAGCACTATGACTGTTGATGTCATCTTAGTTCAACCCCCTGACTTTGCAAATAAGGAAGCAAAGACAAAGCCATGCCTAAGATCATAAAGCTAATTAGTGGCAGAGCTCAGATTTAACCTAGGTCTCATTTTGTTTCTTTGGTTTTTTTTTTTTTCTTTGGTTTTTTTTTTTTTTTAGAGACGGGGTCTCGCTATGTTGCCCAGGCTGGAGTGCAGTGGCTATTCACAGGCGCGATCCCACTACTGATCAGCACGGGAGTTTTGACCTGCTCGGTCTCCGACCTGGGCCGGTTCACCCCTCCTTAGGCAACCTGGTGGTCCCCCGCTCCCGGGGGGTCACCATATTGATGCCGAACTTAGTGCGGACACCCGATCGGCATAGCGCACTGCAGCCCAGAACTCCTGGGCTCGAGCGATCCTCCTGCCTCAGCTTCCCGAGTAGCTGGGACTACAGGCGCGCGCCACCGCGCCCGGCGTTTCTTTGTTTTTTTAAGCTATAGTATGCTGTCTTCACCATGTAATAGACGTAAGCCATTGGAAAGAACAGGAATAATCATGGTAGGGAGATGCAGTGGGGTAAACAGAGGAATACGTATCTTTGGAGGAAAAGATATATATTATCCAGTGTCTATGATAGAGAAAAAAGGTACCAAAACTTCCTGCACCAAACTCTTGGTAGTTACCACTTCTCTTTTCTCCAGTCTCACTAAGTTTCTTCCCTGATACTTCGAGCTTTGCACAAAAGGAGATTGGGAAAGGAAGCATAAGGATAGGAAGCATGGAAAGAATTTTGGGGCCATTTACATTTCTTTGGAAGTAGAGATGCTAGAAAGAGTAGGAATATTTCTTTCATTTGCATAATCTTTTCAACCTTCCCCCTTCCACCTGCTATTAAAGGTTAGTCTTAAAGCAGACCCCACAGTTGATTTGTCATTAGCTTTGAACTGATGAATAAAGGATAGGATCTACTGACCTGTGAATTTCTGGATCTTTTTCAACTTATGCTGCTTTGAAGTCTAGAAAGGCACAAAAAGAAAAAAATAAAATCAGGTAACAGTCTAGGTTAGAGACTTAACTGACAGTGCATTTCACCTCATAGACATAAGTTTTGATACAGTTGTCATCGGTAACCACAGCAACAGTTATGTCATTCATTTATTCATGAATCATTTATTGAATACTTACTAAGTTCTAGGTATTGTGTGGGGTCTAAACAGATCAGTTACAAATTTAACTTCTAAGTAATAAATTCTAATTTATACTCCCTGTGTAGTCAGGAACCTTCAAACTAAAAATAAAAGTGGTCCTGGGCTGGTAATGCTTGTAGGACAAAAGGCAAAAGTAAATATATATCTCCTTGAAAACTGAAGTAGAAGAGGAAAGAGAAGAAAAATAGTTTCAATAACTATATTAATAAATGTGAAATACCTAATAAAATGGTTAAATTCTCAGAAAAAAAATATAAAATATCAAAACTGGGCAAAAAGAAATAGATCATTTGAGTAGACCAATAAGCATGAAAGCAATTGAAAAGATAAGGACATTCTTCATCAGAGCTAGTAAAAGAATTCACCAAGGTTTCTGAATACAAAAATAACTTACAAATGTCAATAGCATTTCTCTACCACAGCAGAAAACAAAAAACAAAATAAAACAAAAAACTAGAAAAATGTAATTTTAAGTAATGAAAGATATTTTTCACAATACCAATAAAAATGATACAGTATCAAGCTATTAACTAGAAAGACAGAAGACCACCATGTAGAAGACTATAGAACTCTATTAAAGTAGGGGTCCCCAATCCACCAGCCAAGGACAGGTACCTATCTGAGGCCTGTTAGGAACTGGGCCAAACAGCAGGAGGTGAGCAGCAGGTAAGTGAAGCTTCATCTGCCGCTTGCCATTGCTCCCCATCGCTCACATTACCACCTAAACCATCCCGCCCCCCACCCCCCGACTCCTGTCCGTGGAAAAATTGTCTTCCACAAAACTGCTCCCTGGTGCCAAAAAGGTTGGGGACCATTGTATTAAAGGACATAGAGCATGATCTGAATAAATGGGGAGACATTCTAGGCTCTGGTTGGAATAATTTAAAATTATAAGGATGTCAGTACTCCCCCAATTAAATTACACTTAATGCATTCCCAATTCAAATTTCAGTTGGAATGTTTCAAGGACTTGTAAAACTCTCTAAAGTTTATATAACAAAATAAAGGTCCACTAACAGCTAAGTCAACCTTAGAAAGAAGAGCAAAGAAAGGACTTGCTGTACCAAAAACTGAGACAAACTACAAATCTATGGTAAGAGAAACAGGGACAAATAAGCCAGTGGAACAGAAGAGAGAACCCAAAGAGGGACTCCTGTATATATAGCAATTTAATATGGTAAGGAGAATTCCATAAATGAATGGGGAAAAGATTCTTTACCAAATAGTGATGAGAAAATTGGCTCAATATAAAGAGAAAAATAAAATTGGATCACTTTCTAGTACTGCATATAGAGGGGGACTCTAAATGTATTAAAAACTAAAATGTGAAAGGTATATAACTTTCAAGCTAGTAGAAGGGGAAAATGGAGAGAGAAGAAAACAAACAAACATCAAGGATTTCTGTTCATGACGGTTTGAATCCTGTGAATGAAAACCACTAGAAAAGCTGGAGGAGAGGAGAAAGATGGTGGTGAAGTAGAAGGACGTAGAATGCATCCCTCTCCACAGATACATCAGGAATACATCAAAAGACACAATAATTCCCACAGAGAACCAGCTAAACACCAGCGGAAGACCTCAGATACCAGAAAGGACTGCAAAGGTCCCGACATAACTGGAAAGACCCCCTCTGGGCCTGGCTATCACAGTTGACAAGGAATAACAAAAAGCCCCCTGGTGGGGCTGGCCTGGAGTGCCTGCAGCCAAGAGCCAGAAGTCTGCAGAGTGGCCCAGTTCTGGAGACATTCTGTTTACACCTGAGCCGCCAGCTTCCCTCTACAATAGGCACTGCCACTGCCACCTGGGCTCCTGCGACCCAGGCAGGGCGCTACTGCTTATCCACTCCCAGGGGAAGGAGCTACTATTGTACCCTCTCCCTCCCCACAGACCAGCACTTACAGACAAACAATAAAAGAAGCTCTGCTGGCCACAGAGTAATACAAAAAGCCCAAGGCAGGTAGAAGGACACTTACAGCTGAGACCCCAAGGAAACAGAAATATTATTATTAATTCTATTGATCTGGTCCATTCTGGGGTCAGTTCTAGCTTTTTTATTTATTTTTTAATTAATTACAATCTTAGTCCTAAGGGATCTACACATTTTATAACATTTTTTATTCTATTTTTTCTTCTATTTTTATTTTTAGACTTGTTATATATTTCTATTTCTAGTTAAATTTTTTGTAGTGCTGACTTTATCTCTCATACCTTCTTTTCTTCTCTATCTTTTATACATTTCTATTTTTTCTTTTTCTTTTCATATTTCCAGTCACACTATGCTCTTCTGTTGCCCTGTCTTCTATCCTTTTTAGTTTATTTTATCTAAATATACTTATAATCAATATTATCACTCTGCTCTGCTTCCTTGCTTTATTCTCCAGATGACACACAGCTTTGGTTTTTATCATTAGGTTTGGTCTTTATCTTAGCTCTAATTATAATTGTCTGATTTTGTTTTAGGACTCTTCAGTCTGTCTGGTTGTACTCTTGCTCTTTATTATATTTGATCCTAGCTTTCAAAATTTCCCTGGATAAGTGTTTGTGTGTGTATGGTTTTTTTTTAAATTAATTATGATCTTAGTCCTAAGGGATCTACACATTTTACAACATATTTTTTTATTCTTCTATTCTATTTTTTCTTCTATTTTTATTTTTTGACTTTTTACATATTTCTATTTCTAGCAACATTTTTTGTAGTGCTGACTTTATCTCTCCTACCTTCTTACCTTCTCTATCTTTTATACATCTCTATTTTTTTCTCTTTTCTTTTTCTTTTCATATTTCCAGTCACACTATGCTCTTCTGTTGCCCTGTCTTCTATCCTTTTTCAGTTTATTTTATCTTAATATACTTATAATCAATATTATCACTCTGCTCTGTTTCTTTGTTTTATTCTCCAGGTGACACACTGCTTTGGTTTTCCTTATTAGGTTTTCTCTTTATCTTAGTTCTAATTACAATTGTCTGATTTTGTTTTGAGAATCTTCAGTCTGTCTGGTTGTACTCTTGCTCTTTATTATATTTGATCCTAGCTTTCAAAATTTCCCTTGATTTGTGTTTGTGTGTGTGTGTTTTGTTTTGTTTTTGTTCTGAATTTTTGTTGGTTTTCTCTTTGATTGTCTGATTGCATGCTGGGGTTCTTCTGTCAGGTTTTTCTAGTGCCTTATGTTCTATTGGATTCGGTATTTGTGTGTCTTGTGCATGTATGTTTCCTTGATTTAGTATTTGTTTGACTCAACACTCTGCCATTAGTCTGGGGCTTGGACAGTCTTTTTTAAACCTCTTTGTTCCTGGGACAAGCAACTTCTGAAGTCTGGACTACTCGATCAGAAGTCAAGTAGGAGGCTCTGGGGAGGGAGCACCAAATCCATGATACTAGACTACTAGGGAGTCCTCAGCCACAGGGAAGATTAACTGCAGAGAACTCTCATGGGGCCCTGTATCAGAGCTTAAGACCCAGCTTCGTCCAACTGTCTGCAATCGCCAGTGCTGGATACCTCACACCAAACTATAAACAAGACAGGAACACAAACCCACCAATCAGCATACGGACTACCTAGAGCCATATTAACCTCACAGATACCCTAAAACACACCACCTGACATGGCCCTGCTAATCAGAGAGAAAAGGCACAGAGCCACACACCGGAAAGCAGGCACCAGACCCTCCCACCAGGAAGCCTACTCAAGACACTGGACAAACCACACCACAGGGGGCAGAGAGCAGAAACAAGAGGAATTACTACTAGGTAGCATAGGGAAAGGAGACAGCAAATCCTATAAATTAGACAAAATAAGAAAACAAAGAAACACCTTGCAGGCAAAGGAGCAGGAAAAAACCCCACAAGATCAAATAAATGAAGTGGAAATAGGAAAATTGCCTGAAAAAGAATTCAGAGTAATGATAGTAAAGATGATCCAAAATCTCAATAACAAAATAGAGAAAATACAAAAAATAGTTAATAAGGACTCAGAAGAACTAAAGAGCAAACCAACAGTAATGGACAACAAAATAACTGAAATTTAAAATACTCTAGATGGTATAAACAGCAGAATAACTGAGGCAGAAGAATGAGCAAGTGAGTTGGAAGACAGAATGGGGGAAATAACTGCCATGGAGCAGGAAAAAGAAAAAAGAATAAAAAGAATGGAAGACAGTCTCAGAGACCTTGGTGACAACATTAAGCACACCAACATTCAAATCACAGGCACCCCAAAAGAAGAAGAAAAAAAAAGGAAGGGTCTGAGGAAATATTTGAAAAGGTTATAGTGGAAAACTTCCCCAACATGCGAAAGGAAATAATTCACCAAGTCCAAGAAGCACAGAGAGTCCCATACAGAATAAACCCAAGGAGAAATACACCAAGACACATATTAACCAAACTAACAAAAATTAACCACAAAGAAAAAATATTAAAAGCAGCAAGAGAAAAGTAACAAATAACATATAAGGGAAAAACCATAAGGATAACAGCTGATCTTTCTGCAGAAACTCTGCAGGCCAGAAGGAAGTGGCAGGATATACTGAAAGTCTTGAAAGAGAAAAACCTACAGCCAAGAATACTCTACCCAACAAGAACCTCATCCAGATTTGATGGAGAAATCAAAAGCTTTACAGACAAGCAAAAGTTAAGAGAATTCAGCACAACCAAACCAGCCTTACAACAATTGCTAAAGGAACTTTTCTAAGTAAGAAACACAAGAGAAGGAAAAGACCTACAAAAACAAACCCAAAACAATTAAGAAAATGGTAATAGGAACATAAATGTCAATAATCACCTTAAATGTAAATGGATTAAATGCTCCAACCAAAAGACACAGACTGACTGAATGGATACAAAAACAAGACCCTTATATATGATGCCTACAAGAAACCCACTTCAGACCAAGGGACACACACAGACTGAAAGTAAAGGGATGGAAAAATATACTCCATGCAAATGGAAGTCAAAAGAAAGCTGGAGTAGCAATACTCATATCACACAAATTAGACTTTAAAGACTATTACAAGAGACAAGGAAGGACACTATATAATGATCAAGGGATCAATCCAAGAAGAACATATCACAGTGGTAAATATCTATGCCCCCAATATAGGAGCACCTCAATACATAAGGCAAATGCTAACAACCATAAAAGGGGAAATCAACAGTAACACAATAATAGTAGGAGACTCTAACACCCCACTTATATCAATGGACAGATCATCCAAAAAGAAAATAAATAAGGACACACAAGCTTTAAATGACATATTAGACCATCTTGACTTAATTGATATTTATAGAACATTCCATCCAAAAACTACAGAAAACACTTTCTTCTCAAGTGCACACAGAACATTCTCCAGGATAGATCACACCTTGGGTCACAAATCAAGCCTCAGTAAATTCAAGAAAATTGAAATCATATCAAGCATCTTCTCAGACCACAATGCCATGAGACTAGGTATCAATTACAGGAAAAAAACTGTAAAAAATACAAACACATGGAGGCTAAACAATACACTATTAAACAACCAAGAAATCATTGAAGAAATCAAAGAGGAAATCAAAAAATATCTAGAAACAAATGACAATGAAAACACAACAACCCAAAACCTATGGGATGCAGCAAAAGCAGTTCTAAGAGAGAAGTATATAGCAAATCAGTCCTACCTTAAGAAACAAGAAAAATATGGAATAAACAACCTAACCTTACACCTAAAACAACTAGAGAAAGAAGAACAAAGAAACCCCAAAGTGAGCAGAAGAAAAGAAATCAAAAAGATCAGAGCAGAAATAAATGAAAAAGGAAGGAAGCAATAGCAAAAATTAATAAAACTAAAAGCTGGTTCTTTGAGATTAACAAAATTGATAAACCATTAGCCAAACTCATCAAGAAAAAAAGGGAGAAGATGCAAATCAACAGAATTAGAAATGAAAAAGGAGAAGTAACAACGGACACTGCAGAAATACAAAAGATCATGAGAGACTACTACAAGCAACTATATGCCAATAAATTGGATAACCTGGAAGAAATGGATAAATTCTTAGAAAAATACAATCTTCCAAGACTGAACCAGGAAGAAATAGAAAATATGAACAGACCAATCACAAGTACAGAAATTGAGGCAGTGATTAAAAATCTCCCAACACACAAAAGCCCAGGGCCAGATGGATTCACGGGCAAATTCTATCAGACATTTAGAGAAGAGCTAAACCTATCCTTCTCAAACTCTTCCAAAATATTGCAGAAGGAGGAACACTCCCAAATTCATTCTATGAGGCCACCATCACCCTGATACCAAAACCAGGCAAAGATGTCACAAAAAAAGAACATTATAGACCAATATCACTGATGAAAAGAGATGCAAAAACCCTCAACAAAATACTAGCTAATAGAATCCAACAGCACATTAAAAAAATCATACACCATGATCAAGTGGGGTTTATCCCTGGGATGCAAGGATTCTTCAATATACGCAAGTCAATCAATGTGATACATCATATCAAAAAATTGAAGGATAGAAACCATATGATAATCTCAATAGATGCAGAAAAAGCTTTTGACAAAATTCAACATCCATTTATGATAAAAGCTCTCCAGAAAATGGGCATAGAAGGAAATTACCTCAACTTAAAAAAAGCCATATATGAGAAACCAAAAGCCAACATCGTTCCAAATGGGGAAAAACTGAAAGAATTCCCTCTTAGAACAGGAACAAGACAAGGGTGTCCACTCTCACCATTATTATTCAACATAGTTTTGGAAGTTTTAGCCACAGCAATCAGAGAAGAAAATGAAATTAAAGGAATCCAAATTGGAAAAGAAGAAGTAAAATTGTCACTCTTTGCAAATAACAGGATATTATACATAGAAAACCTGAAAGACTCTACCAGAAAACTGCTAGCAGTAATTGATGAATTTAGTAAAGTAGCAGGATACAAAATTAATGCACAGAAATCTCTTACATTCCTATACACTAACAATGAAAAAGCAGCAAGAGAAATTAAGGAAACTCTCCCATTCACTACTGTAACAAAAAGAATAAAATACCTAGGAATAAACCTGCCTAAGGAGGCAAAAGATCTGTATGCAGAAAACTTTAAGACACTGATGAAAGAAATCAAAGATGATACAAACAGTTGGAGAGACATACCACGTTCTTAGATTGGAAGAATCAACATTGTGAAAATGACTATCCTACCCAAAGCAATTTACAGATTCAACTCAATCCCTATCAAATTACCAATGCCATTTTTCACAGGACTAGAACAAGAAATCTTATGATTTGTATGGAAACACAAAAGACCCTGAATAGCCAAAGCAATCTTGAGAAGGAAGGATGGAGTTCGTGAAATTAGGCTTCCTGACTTCAAACTATACTACAAAGCCACAGTGATCAAGACAGTATGGTACTGGTACAAAAAATAGAAAGGTAGATCAATGGAACAGAATAGAGAACTCAGAGGTAAGCTCAAGCACATATGGGTACCTTATATTTGACAAAGGAGGCAAGAATATACAATGGAAAAAAGACAGCTTTTTCAATAAGTGGTGCTGGGAACATTGGACAGCAGCATGTAAAAGAATGAAATTAGAACACTTCCTAACATCATACACAAAAATAAACTCCAAATGGATTAAAGAGCTAAATACAAGGCCAGAGACTCTAAAACTCCTAGAGGAAAACATAGGCAGAACACTCTTTGACATACATCAAAGTAAGATCCTTTTTTACACACCTCCTAGAATCATGGAAATAAAATCAAGAAAAAACAAATGGGACCTCATGAAACTTAAAAGCTTTTGCACAGCAAAAGAAACCATAAACAAGACTAGAAGGCAACCCTCAAAATGGGAGAAAATACTTGCCAACGAAGCAACGGACAAAGGATTCATCTCCAAAATATACAAGCAGCTCATGCAGCTTAATACCAAAAAAGCAAATAACCCAATCCACAAATGGGCGGAAGACCTAAATAGACATTTCTCCAAAGAAGACATACGGATGGCCAACAAACACATGAAAAGATGCTCAACATCACTCATCATCAGAGAAATGCAAGTCAAAGCCACAATGAGGTATCACCTCACACTGATGAGAATGGCCATCATCACAAAATCTGGAAACAACAAATGTTGGAGAGGGTGTAGAGAAAAGGGAACTCTCCTGCACTGTTGGTGGGAATGTAAATTGGTACAGCCACTATGGAAAACAGTTTGGAGGTTCCTTAAAAAACTACAAATAGAACTACCATATGACCCAGTAATCCCACTCCTGGGCATATACCCAGAGAAAACCATAAACCAAAAAGAAATATGTACCATAATGTTTATTGCAGCACTATTTACAATAGCCAGGACATGGAAGCAACCTAAATACCCATCAACAAATGAATGGATACAGAAGATGTGGCATATATATACAATGGAATATTACTCAGCCATAAAAAGGAGTGAAATGGAGCTATATGTAATGAGGTGGATAGACCTAGAGTCTGTCCTACAGAGTGAAGTAAGCCAGAAAGAGAAAAACAAATATTGTATGCTAACTCACATATACAGGATAAAAAAAAAAGAAAGGTACTGATGAACCCAGTGACAGGACAAGAATAAGGATGCAGATGCAGAGAACGGACTGGAGGACACGGGGTTGGGGGGGAAGGGGACAAAGGGGAAGCTGGGATGAAGTGAGAGAGTAGCATAGGCATATATCCACTACCAACTGTAAAATAGATAGCTAGTTGGAAGTTGCTGTATAACAAAGGGAGATCAACTCGATGATGGGTGATGCCTTAGAGGGCCAGGATAGGGAAGGTGGGAGGGAGTCGTGGGAGGGAGGGGATATGGGGATATGTGTATAAATACAGCTGATTCACTTTGGTATACCTCAAAAACTGATACAAGAGTGTAAAGCAATTATTTTCCAATAAAAAGCTTAGAAAAAAGAAAAGAAAAGAAAAGTTGGACAAAAGCAAAGTTTTTAAACATCTATTTGAAGTCATTGGAGAGCTATCAAGTCATCAAGGACAAGAGGAGCCAAGATCTCAGAGAAAAACTGTAGAGAGGTGAGTCCAGATTTCCTCCTCAAAGCATTTGTCAATTCTCAAGCCATGGCTGACAGGCTAAAAATCCAAGCAGAACATTCAGTAGTTTTATAGAGCTGATGGACAAAAACTGACTTTAGGGACCAAGGAGAAGCAGACCTAATAGAAATCCCAGGCTTTCAGTTGGAACCCCCAATGGCCATACCTTGGAATAGAAATAAACCTGAAATAAACTAGGCTGTAAAACTGAAGCTCAGCCTCCAATGAGTTTAATCCTTGATTGGATTAAGATGATCTTTCCATACTCTAGATAGATAACTTCCAGAAGCAAAAATTCTACTATCTGGAGGAAATTAACTTTATCCAGAGCTTTGAATTATCTCTTTAACTTTACATTTAAAATGTCTGGTATTCAGTTAAAAATTGCCATGTAGGGCTTCCTAGGCAGCACAGTGGTTAAGAATCTGCCTGCCAATGCAGGGGACACCAGTTCGATCTCTGCTCCAGGAAGATCCCAGATGCCAGGGAGCAACTAAGCCTGTGCTCCACAACTATTGAGCCCATGTGCTGCAACTACTAAAGCCCACGCGCCTAGAGCACGTGTTCTGCAACAAGAGAAGCCATGGCAACGAGGAGCCTGCGCACCACATCGAAGAGTAGCCCCCACTCACTGCAACTAAAAGAAAGCCTGTGCACAGCAAAAAAGACCCAACACAGCCAATAAAATAAGTAAATTAATACATTAAATTTAAAACAAAAAAACAAAAAAACTACATGGTTCAAATTATATCTTAAAAAAAAATTGCCATGTATACTAGAAGATAAGACTGAATGATTGAAAACTAAGAGACAAACACAGGCAGTATAAACAAACTCCCAGACTATCCACATATTGTTAAAAGACATGGTATTTAAAATATATGTGATTTATGTGTGCAAGAAATTAAATGAAGATGGAGAATTTTAATCAAGAACTAAAAGCCAGTTTAAAAAATCTAATGGAAATTCTAGAACAACAACAACAACAAAAGAACTAAAAATGGGTCTAACAGCAGATTAGACATAACTGAAGGGAAGTCTGAAGAAAATATACATATTGAAGTGTGGCTAGAAAAAAAAGAGAAAAAAATAGATATAAGAACCAAGAAACGTGGAGGACAAAGTGATAGGAATCCTAGAAGAGAAGAAGAAAGAGAATAGAGCAGAAAAATATTTGAGAAGTTAATAGTGCAGGGGGTATATGGGAATTCTCTATAATTGCTGCTCAGTTTTGTTGTGAACCTAAAAACTGCTTTAAACACTAAAGCTTATATTCAGGGAAAAAAAAGTTTATAACTAAGAACTTTACAAAACTGAGAAAGACTGAGATTCAAGCCATAAATGCAAGACATGTTATAAAGCAATGTAAAAACAAAGAAAAGCCAAACTTAAGTATATTATAAGGTGCTGAAAACCAAAGACACAGAATTTTTAAGAGGGGTAAAGGTAAAGGACACATAACATTCAAAGGAGCAGTAAGATCAGCCGTTCATATCTTTTTAGAAATAGTGAAATCCAGAAAACAATGGAATGACATCCTTAATGTGTTAAAAGAAAATAACTACCTGGACCTCTATACTCAGTGAAACTATCCTTCAAAATTGAAGGTGAAATAGAGACATTTTCAGTCAAACAAAACCTGAAACTAGTCGTAGAATTCCAAATTGCTCTAGCTAAACAATGTTGGATAGAAGTGTTGAAAGCAAGATTTATCCCAAGAATCCTAAGGTAGTTCAACATAAGAAAATAAATCAACACAATATACCACATTAATAATATGAAAGGGTAAAAACTGGCATGAATATCTCAATTGATGCAGAAAAAGCATTTGACAAGATCCAACAACAACTTAAACTAGGAATAGAAGGGAACTTCCTCAACATGATAAAGGGCATTTACAAAAAAACCCACAGGTAATACTGTACTCAATAGTGAAAGACCAAAAGCTTTCCCTCTAAGATGAGGAACAAGATAAGGATGCCCACTTTCCATATATCCAGACAAAACTGTAATTTGAAAAGATACATTCACTTTTATGTTCACAGCAGCAATATTAACAATAGGTAAGACATGGAAACAACCCAAATGTCCATAGACAGATGGATGGATAAAGAAGATGTGGTATATATATACAATTGAATATTAGCCATTAAAAAAAAAAAAAAGGAAAGAATGTCATTTGCAGCTACATGGATGGACCTAGAGATTATTATACTAAGCAAAATAAGTTAGAGCGAGAAAGACAAATACTGTATGATATCACTTATATGTGGAATCTGAAATATGACACAAATGAATTTATCTACAAAACAGAAGCAGATTCACAGGGACTTCCCTGATGGTGCAGTGGTTAAGAATCTGCCTGCCAACACAGGGGACATGGTTTCGAGCCCTGTTCCAGGAAGATTCCACATGCTGCAGAGCAACTAAGCCCGTGTACCACAACTACTGAGCCTGCGCTCTATAGAACCTGCGAGTCACAACTACTGAGCCTGCATGCTGCAACTACCGAAGCCCACACACCTAGAGCCCGTGCTTCACAACAAGAGAAGGCACTGCAGTGAGAAGCCCACGCACTGCAACAAAGAGTAGCCCCCACTTGCCAGCAGGAGAGAAAGCCCGTGCCCAGCAACAAAGACCCAACGCAGCCAAAAACAAAAAAATAAATACATTTATTAAAAGAAATTGCTTTCAATCAAACACATCTATAATTGAATATATTTGTATGTACTGCTATTTAAAGAGTCACCAAAACAAGGAAATTCTGAGAAACTGTCTTGAGGGAGAGGAGCCTAAGGAGACACTGTGACTAAAAGTAACGTGGTGTTGTGGAGGGGATACCTGGGTAAGACATTATGGAAAAACGCTGGAAATCTGAGTAAACTTTGGGCTTTAATTTATAATACTTGTCAGTATTGGTTTACTAACTGTAACAAATGTGCCAGAACAATGTATGCTGTTAATTATAGGGGAAACTGGGGTATAGAGGAGCTCTCCATACTACCTCTTTTTTTTCTGTAAATCTAAAACTGTTCTAAAAACAGTTATATTCAATATAAACCGTTCTAAAAACTGCTTATAAAAAACAAAAACCTAAAGTGATTACTTGAACTTCAGTTGTTTTAACTTTTTACTCTTTTGTCCATGCATTTAGCTGGTTATTCTGCTCCTTAACAACCTTCCTATTTTCATAACTGCCAGGGAGGCTGCCTGCTGCATGAGACACACGAGACTATTACAGATGCTTGGGTTCTGAATAAATTGTTTGAATAAAGGTCAACATAACTGTTTTTATTCTTTTTGTAAAAGAAATGAAACCCTCTGGCACCTTTTACTTATACCCTCTTATCTGCCTCTCTAATAAATATTATGTTTTTCTCAAAAAAAAAAAAAAAGAGATACAGATGCAAAAACTCTAAACAGTATATCAGCAAACTTAACCTAATAATAAATAAAAAGGATCACAAACAACAGCACAAACATATCATATTTATTCCAGGAATTCACAGATGGTTTAATATTTTAGAAATTAATTGTAATTCAGCACATTAGTACAATAAACAAGAAAAGCCATATAAGCATCTCAATAGAGGCAGAAAAAGCACTTGATAAAATTCAACACCCATTCATGCTAAAATTCTTAGCAAACTAGAAATAAAAGGGAGCTTTCTTAATTTAATAAAGAATATTTACAAAAATCACATAGCAAACATTATACATAGTGAGTTAAAGAAATCTTTCCTCTATACAAAAAAAAAAAAGAGAGAGAAGGATCTCCACTATCATCACTTCTGTTGAACATTGTACTTGAAGTCCTAGTCAGTGCAAAAGAGCAAGGAAAATAACTTCCCTGGTGGTATAGTGGTTAAGAATATGCCTGCCAAAACTCCAGGCCGCAGGTTCAAGCCCTGGTAATGCTATAGGAAAGAGCAAAGTTGAACTCCATGTTAGATGTTTGTTTTACATTATCCTTTGTATTCTATTGCTTTTTTTACAAGTATAGGATGTTACTCTGTAGCCTGAAATATGCAGGATAGCCCATTCTCAAACCTCTGACCTTTAAAGTTGCAGAACAGAGAACAACTTTTGCCTTATTGGAGGTTTACAGGAACACTGTGACCTGACCTATGTGGACAGCTGCAAGAACAAAGGATTCTGGCCCCAGGAAGTCTGCAATAACCAACAACACCCCCTCGTCTTTTTAGTACAAAAGAAGGCTGAATTCTAACTCAGGCAAGACGGTTTTTTGACAGACATGAGTCTGCCATATTCTTGGTCTGCTGGCTTTCCAAATAAAGTCGTATTCCTTGCCTCAACACCTTGTCTCCGATTCATTGGCCTGTCCTGCGGTGAGCAGAGGGAGCTTGGTAACAGTAAGGGAAGATCCCACAAGCCGCGGAGCAACTAAGCTGTGCACCATAACTACTGAGCCTGCGCTCTAGAGCCCGTGAGCCACAGCTACTGAAGCCCGTGCACCTAGAAGCCCATGCTCCACAATGAGAAACCCACCACAACGAGAAGCCCGCTCCTCACAGCTAGAGAAAGCCCGCGTGCAGCAACAAAGATCCAATGCAGCCAATAAATAAATAAATTTATTTTTTTAAAAAAAAGAGCAAGGAAAAGAAATAAAACACATAAGAATTGAAAAGGAAAAAATAGAATTATCATTTTCAGACAATATGATTGTGTAGAATATCACCATATACTTTTCAAAAAGCATCTATAGATAAGGTTTTAGGAGTGATAAGCAAATTCAGCAAGGTCTCTGAGTAAAAGGTCAATATAGAAACATCTACTTATTTCCAAGTATCAGCATCACTTAGAAGATGACACTTAAAATACCACAAATAAAACATTATGAACCTGATGATGACCACCTATGAAATGATCTTGCCCCCTCCCCCCCCAAAAAATTAATTCTGTTAAGTCTTAGATCCGACTCTCATTTACAAGAAACAGAGAAGACAACAAAACATGGTAAATGACAACACGGGCATTTAATCAGCAAAATCCTGCTTGCAAAACTCTAGAGGACAAATGATCCCTTTCTTTAATACATAAATGGAAAGAATGAAAGAGAAAAAGAAAGGTAGGGAATCTACAAATTAGATAGAACTTAAGAAATACACCAACCAATCTCAATATGTGGGCCTTATTTTACCCAGAGTTAAACAGTCTATAAATAATAATTTATATCATTTATGAGACAATTAGTATACTGACAGATATTTGGTGGTATTCAAGAATTATTGTTGAATTTTTAGCAAAGTAATGATATTGTGATTGGTATTTTCAAAGAGCTCTTAACTTTTAGATATACATATTTAATTATTTATGAGATTTTATTATCTGAGATTCACTTCAAAATAATGTGATCAAAGAGTTAAACCTGAGTTATAGATTCATGAAGATTCATTATACACTTCTGTGTGCTTTTGATTTGTTTGAAAATTTCCCTAATATAAATTTAAAGAAATCATTTACCGTAGCTTCAAAAAACCTTTTTTTTGAAAACTAAATATTATTGGGAGAAATTAAGACCTAAATAAATGGAGATACAAACACATTCATAGGTCAGAAGTCTCATTATTTTTAGGAAGTCAATTATTGTCAACCTGAACTACAAACTCAATGCAATTTCAACAAAAATCTTGAATGTTTTTATGTGACAATTAACAGGATGATTTAAACATTTATTCAATGACCTAGAACAGCTAAGGAAATTCTGAAGAAGATCAAAGTTGGAATATTTACAAGACCAAATTTCAAGACTTTCTACAAAACTATATTAATGAAGACAATGAGGTATCAGTGCAAGGATAGAAAATAAACCAATGTAACAAAGTAGAGTCCTGAAACAGACCCACACTTATAGATAATTACCTGATTTATGACAGGGTCACCAATGCAATTCAATGAGAAAATGATCATTTCACTAAATGGTGTTGGAAGAAAGGACCAGGATTTTAGGGTGAGGTGGTGAGGCATAGTCACGTAAGTGCAGGGTCAGATTTAAAATTCTGATATTTTGTTCATCATAGATTTTCCAGATTAAGTTTGATTTTTTAATAATATTGCATTAAATATTATCTTGATTACTACGTTTTATGGTGACCCTTAAATTTTGTGGCCAAGGTGAGTGCCTCACTCGTCTCACCCTAGTTCAGTGCCTCACTCGTTTCACCCTAGTTCCTGCCCTACTGAAGGAATTGGAGAACCACATGGGGAAAAAAAAGAACTTTGATCCCTACCTTACATCATACACAGAAAGTAATTTGAGATGGATCATAGATCTAAATATGAAAGGAAAAATAAAAGCTTCTAGAAGAAACATAAAAGAGTATCATCATAGCCTGAGGGTAGGCAAAGATTTCTCACACTGGAAAACACCAGAAAAATCACTAACTATAGAAGCAAAAATTGATAAATTGCATTTCATTAAAATTATGAACTTTTGTTCATTAACACACCATTGTGAGTGAAAAGGTAAGCCACGGAGCAGAAGAATTTGTTTTCAATACCTATAACTGACAAAAGACTCATATCCATAATATTTAAAGGATTCCTACAAATCAGGAAGTAAAAAGTTGACAACCCAATCCTTACAAATGGGCAAAAGAATTGAACAGACAGTTCACAGAAGAAAATTTCAAATGACCAATGTGCAGGAGAAGTTGTTCAACATCATCTGTCATCAGGGAAGTGCTCATTAAACCACAATGCAATACCAAACACACTCGTTAGAATGACTAAACTTAAAAAGATACAATGCCAAGTGTTAGCAAGAATGTGGAGAAACTGGAACTCCCATACTCTACTGGTGGGAGTGTAAATTGATCCAATCACTTTAGGAAACTGTTTAGCATCAACTACTAAAATTAAACATATATATCACATGCCCAAACAATTCCTCTCCTGCTGGAAATAGGAATCATATCAACAATGTGTCGTTTGCAATTAACATCCTAAAACCTTATCTTGTCATGGAAGTATACATTTTTTCAAGTATAAAAACTAAACTGACTTTTTGAAATGCAATATACAAGAATTATAGCCACTGGATCATGAAAGCAAATTTTTGGTCTATTTCTGATGACACAGCAGGTGTCAAATTTCATTCTTCGTTTCAATATACATTAGGTCCCCAAACTAACAAGCATGACATGTCACTTTAAAATTTCTTGTTGACAACATACATGAATCTCAAAAACATGCTTAGCAACAAAAGAAGCCAGATAGGAAAGAATATACAGTATATGATTCTATTTTTGCAGCTTTCAAGAATAGGGAAAACTGATCCGCGACGACAGAAATCAGAAAGGTTGTTGCCTTTGAGTGGAAAAGAACAGGCTAGAAAAGTGCGCGAGGCAACTGTCCAGGACTGTAGCAATGCTGTACCTTGACTGGGGTGTTAGTTAATAGGTGCATAAATTTATCAAAACTCAAATTGTACACTGAATTTCTGTGCATTTTACTGCATATCATTACAGGTATCCTCCACTTTTTGAAAATTTGCTCTATGCCACTTCCATTTTAAGAAAGACCTACACAAAGGGAGTCCAACTCGAGGATGGAAGATGCCTCAGAGGACTGGGGCAGGGAGGGTGGGGGGGAATCGAGGGGGGGGCGTCAAGGAAGGGAGGGAATATGGGGATATGTGTATAAAAACAGTTGATTGAACCTGGTGTACCCCCCAAAAAAATAAAATAAAATAATAATAAAAAAAAAAAAAAAAAAAAAAAAGTCTGGAAAGATGGATATTAAATGGTGTTGGCATTACCAGATATAAAAATATAGAATTAAAACCAAATGGTTAAAAAAAAAAAAAAAAAAAAAAAAAAAAAAAGAAAGACCTACATTAGTACCTGTTTTTGTTAACTGAAAGAAATCCAAGAGGATTTTTGTTTTTATTTTTAAAAAGGCAAAAGGCATTCAGGATTCATTTGTTTTTTTAATTAATTTATTTATTTATTATTTTTGGCTGCATTTGGGTCTTCATTGCTACACAGGCTCTCTCAAGTGGAGCACAAGGTCCTCAGTAGTTGTAGTACAGGGGCTTAGTTGCTCTGTGGCATATGGGATCTTCCTGGACCAGGGATCAAACCCCTATCTCCTGCACTGGCAAGCAGATTCTTTACCACAGCCACCAGGGAAGTCCCAGCGTTCATTTGTTTAGCAGCAAGCTGTTATAGAGGCAGCACACACCCCAGCAGTGAGAATGGCACCGTCAAGCTCCTTCCCTGAGAACTACACTCAGCATCTCAGCATCTAGCCGTCGTAGCTTTGAACTGTGTCTGGGAGCATCTGTGCTTTACCTCAATTAATTTTGTGCATCCATTAGCAAGATGTGTCCTAAGGTAATTGCTTCTTCTCTTTGTGTCATTTTGGCTTACAGAAGGTTTCATAGGCTCGCTCTACTTTTGAATAGCAGGGGGAACCTGTATACCTGAATAAAACAGAATTGTTGACAAAAAAGCTCTTCTTACATAAATATGTAGTGAGAAATTTTTTACTTTATGTAGAAAAGTGACATTGAGTAATTTACACTCTACTTTGTTTTTATTGCTGCATCCTTCTGGGAAAGAAACTAAGGTTTCCCCTCACCAAAGAAGATAGTCAGAACTTTGTTCTTATAGTCTTGGTTCTCCTAACCCACAGTAAGGAGTTAGTTTTTTGGTGCTGAAAAGATTGGCTGGAACCTCCAATATATGATATGTCTCAGTGTATGAGACAACCCTCATGTAAGACTAGGCCTGTGGAGGATTTTAAGCTGAATTGTGCCAGAGGTTTAGTGTTTGGTGCTTCTGGAGTTAAGAAGAGGTAATCTGACTCCCTGAAACTGGGAAACAACATTGACACTGCAGGTCTGCTGGGTAGTGAGGCCCTGAGCCTGACAGATTTATTCCTCCTGGTCTTGAGAGCTCATGTATGGTGGACTGGGGGCCTTGGCAAAGGTCTCTGTGACCAAGCTTGGCACACAGCCACAATTTTTGCCTTCAGATGGCAAAGAAGAAAGCAACAGCTATTCCCATGGCTAAGGAATTGCCACCTGCTATTTTGGATAAATTGCCCGCACTCCAGAGTTCTTACACAGCACAAAGATTGGGAAGAAAACAGGTAGTAGACTTTTTGCCAACCTAGGTGCTAGAAAGTTTAAGCTGGATTATATTTGATGTAGACAAAGAAATATATTTGCCATTTCTTATACCTGCGTGTTGCAGAAAAATTCCTGTTATAAAGTCAATTAAATATCATGCATCACTTGTAACATGGGAAAAAGTGAACATTTGTCTCTTACAGACAATATTAAAATGAACTTTGCAATTTTAAGAAAACATGCTGTTGTAAAATGAAATATTATTTACCTAAAGTCACCATATATTATGAAAAAGGGAGAATGATTTTTCTTAAGGTAGTTGACAAATTTTGGCAATGAAAGAAGTTTGACAGTCAAAAAGGTTGAGAAATGCTGCTGCAGGCAGTGGAATGCTGAGAGATTTTTGTTAGTTGCTTTTTTGTTTGTTTAGTTGGTCTTTTGTTTGTTTTTTTGGCCGAGCCAGGTGGCATATGGGATCTTAGTTCCCCTACCAGGGATTGAACTTGTGCCCCCTGCAGTGGAAGTGCAGAGTCTTAACCATTGGACTGCTAGGGTAGTCCCTGTTAGTTTGTTTACTTTTAGCAATGACACGATCAGCTTTGGGAGGTTTTGTGTATGTTGTAGTTTTGTTTCATAGAGTCTATGCTCTAGGCTGGAAAACATTTGGCCTCCAGACCACTTAGATACTGAGAATAGTTCAAGAGGAGTCTTAGTTAAGACACTGACACTGAATCTGGATTGCTACATTTGAGAGATGTTTCTGAGAAAAAAATTAAAAGGACTTTGTGGCCAAACATATGGAGAGCGACTATCTATCTCTAAGATCTAGAGTCTAGGTTAGTGCTACCCAATAGAATTGTCTATGATGATGGAAATCATCATATCTGAACACTGGAAATGTAGGCAGTGCAATTAAGGAATTTCAAAGTTTATTTAGTTTTGATTAACTTAAACTCAAATGGCCGCACGTGGCCAGTGGATACTAGACTGGACAGCACAAGTCTAGACTATTAATTTGAGCTGCTTGATGAATATCTTCATGTACATTTTCTGCTTCCCTGCCACACTCACAACTTCTGTCAGTTGTTTCCTATGTTGTTTTAAAATGCCATCGTCTTCATTCATTCAAGGTTACAATCGAAAATAAAATTCTTTCATTTCATAAACATCTGTGGAGCACTTACTATATGCCAGGCGTGGGAGATACAAAGAGGAATACAGTCCTCGTAGGAGAAGGATGATAAATAATGTTAATAGTTAACTCTTTGTATTTGAGGCCCAATCAAGAAGAAAGACTCAGTCCCTTCAATCGCTTTCTGCCTCATTTCCTATAACCAAACTTTCACCTCAGGACCCTCCTCCTCTTTCACAGCCCCGAGGGCAGACATTTTTGTCCCTTCCATTTACTGCTGCATCCACAGCGCCCAGAAGGGAGGTGGGTGATAAACACTGGGGGAATGAATCAATGTCATCTTTTCCCTCTCACTGCTCTGATTCTTTCTCTTCCTTTTCCTCATTCCCAATAACGTAGCCTCCTATTGGCTTAGCTACACCAGAGAACTACCACGTGCACTCACTGGAGTTATTTAAAGCCTCACATTCAAAGTATGGTACTCGAGGATTCCCTGGTGGTCCAGTGGTTAGGACTCATTGCTTTCACTGCTGGGGCTTGGGTTCAATCCCTGCTCAGGGAGCTAAGATCCCACAACCCGTGTGACGCAGCCCAAAAAAAAAATCAAAACAAAGTATGCGGGACTTCCCTGTTGGCACAGTGGTTAAGAATCCACCTGCCAATGCAGGTAACACGGGTTTAATTCCTGGTCCAGGAAGATCCCACATGCCTTGGAGCAACTAAGCCCATGCGCCACAACTACTGAGCCTAAGCTCTAGAGCCAGCGCTCCACAACAAGAGAAGCCACCGCAATGAGAAGCCCACGTATTGCAAGGAAGAGTAGCCTCTGCTCGCCTCAACTAGACAGAGTCCATACAACAAAGATCCAATGCAGTCAATTAAATAAAATAAATAAATTTAAAAAACAATAAATATATAAATAAAATCTTATTAAGAATGATTTATGATTAAAAAATGGAGTATGGTACTCAGTTCAAAATCAGTAGCATCACCTGGGAGCGCATAAGAATTGCAGAATCTCAATCCCTTCCCCACAACTCAGAATCTGCTTTTTAATTAGACTCACAGGTGATAAGTTTGAGAAAAAAAAGTTTAAACTTTTAAAAGTTTACATTCTGCGCTATAATGCGCAGATCTAAGCACATTTTCACCTGGCTTTAAAATCTTTGATGTCTTTCAATTGCAGAGTAATATTTACACAAAGTATTCAGTCTGGCATTTGAAGGCTAGCCACTTTCCAACCTTTTCTCTCATTTTTCCCAACACTTTTTTTTAAAAGGTTTATTTATTATTTATTTATTTTTTGCTGTGTTGGGTCTTCGTTGATGCACATGGGCTTTCAGTTGTGGCAAGGGGGACTACTCTTTGTTGCAGTGCATGGGCTTCTCATTGCAGTGACTTCTCTTGTTGCAGAGCACAGGTTCTGGGCATGCAGGCTTCAGTAGTTGCAGCACATGGGCTCAGTAGTTGTGGATCACGGGCTTAGTTGCTCCACGGCCTGTGGGATCTTCCTGGACCAGGGATCGAACCCATGTCCCCTGAATTGGCAGGTGGATTCTTAACCGCCGTGCCACCAGAGAAGTCCCAAGTTCCCTAGACTTCTACACTCCATCCAGATAGGTGTCTTCACCTCTCCACAAACACATCCAACATTCTTCTGCTTCCCATGCTTTCCCCCAATCAATTCCTTCTGTCCAGAAAGTCTTCCACTACTCTCCTCCACCCATTCCATCCACCTTTAAAATTCTACCCTTCCTCCAAAGTACAAATCAAACCTAAGCTACCCCCAAAGGCATTTTATAGATATTAGAATACTCGTTACCTCCCATCTCTTTAGCAATATTTATACCTCTATTAGCTCATCTCTTTCTCTTTCCTTGGATTATATATGTGTGTGTGTGTGTGTGTCTGTCTGTCTGTCTGTCTGACTCTCTCCTCCACTACACCTCGAAAAGGAGGAGGTGGTGTTTTTTTCTTCTTCAATGTCTAGTACGCTGCCATATATAATAGGTGCTCAAGGTTTGTTGAAATGAATTGAAGGGAAAAGGACTGAGAGTGACTTATAGGAAGACATTCACAGGCACTACCTCAGCCCCCCTTTTCCCACCATCGATTACTCCCACAGCCCAAGATTAGGAGTTTCTATGTCTCTGGGGCAGGGGTAGGGAGCAGTGAGTTTCAAGAGTGTTGCATGACATACCTCTGAGTGTGTCTTGGCTGCCACCTGCTCTTTACTCTCTTTCCCAGAAAACAGCACCCAAAGTCCCCAGACAAGGAAACCAAATAATAGTAGAAGGCTGACATATGGTGGCAGTGGGATGGTTAGCCCCCACATCGGAGCCATTACTCAACCCCATGCCCCTCTCAGCCAAACCGTTTCATCTCTGAAGGCTCTGACTCCATATGACGTCACAGTGGGCATTCCGAGGGCCCAGCCAATGTGCTTGCTGCTTGAGTCTCTTCTCTGAGTCATACAACTGCTGCCCTTTCCCGCAGCTGCCCTTGTGCCTGCTCTGACAGCCAAGGCTCAAGGCAGCTCCTTTACGATCCTTTTAGAATTGGGCTGGACCACTTGTTATAAACCGGAGAGTGTGGAGGCAAGGTTTCAAAGGAACAGGCCTTCCAAATGGCCCGTTCTGCCCTATAAGCATCTTCTCTGGAGCCAGTCACTCCCTGAAGGTGCAGGTATGGTGTCATAAGTTCCAAATCACACATTAGAATACAGGCTCAAGTGCATTTAAGAAACCTTTAAGTAGGTACTTTAAGTAGGTACTCTCAGAAAATGTAAGATATATGGTTTCCTAACTCCAATGCTTGACATATTTCTTAGTTGCTGTTGCACTGAGACAGAGAAGAGATATCATGTAGGGAAATTAAATGACCTTAGAGGGTCACTCGACTCCAAGTCTAGAACATCTTCCAAGTCTAGAACGTTTATTTTGTCATCATGCCCAGAATTGACTGGATTCTCTAGAGTTAATTCACTGAAAACAAAATTTACAAGGAATTGATTTATGCTATAACAAAGATAAATAAAACTGGCCAGGGCATTTTTTTGGTATAGGAAAATTAATTTGGAAAATCAATTCAATTAAATAACTATTGAATAGCAGACACTGTCTTAGAAGAAGACAGACTTGGTATCTTATCTCATAGAATTTTCAGTCTATTGGGGCAGCCAAAGTAATATTCTTGAAAAGCACATCAACAAGGCCCTGGTTAAATAAATATGATATATCCATATTATGAAATACTCTGCAGTCACTCTAAAGATTATAAAGAATGAGGCCTGTCACTCCCGGCACACATCATGTGGCAGGTATTAGTTATATGCCAGCCTGGAGCTCTAAAAAATTATTAGGGCTGGAGGTAGAGTTTTGGGTTCTTGAAACATGTATATGGTTCAACAAGAACCTTTTTCCACGTGTATCTAAAAATATATTTTTTGTGTCTTAAATACTTACTCGCTGTTTTGTTTGAGTCATCCGTGCTATTTTGTACAGCTGAGATTCATTCACTTTTTATTAGTTCATTGCATTATATAACTATTCCATAATTTACTTAGCCATTATGATATTGATCGGCATTTGGCTTGTTTTCCATGTTTGGCCATTATCAACAATGCTATTAAAAACATCCTTGTCGGGCTTCCCTTGTGGCGCAGTGGTTAAGAATCTGCCTGCCAATGCAGGGCACACAGGTTTGATCCCTGCTTCAGGAAAATCCCACATGCCAAGGAGCAACTAAGGCCGTGTGCCTAAAAATAATAATAATAATCATCCCTGGTCCAGGGCTGCAGAGCAACTACCCCCGTGGGCCACAACTACTGAGGCTCTAGAGCCCAAGCATCACAACAAGAGAAGCCACCACAACGAGAAGCCCGCACACCGCAATGAAGAATAGGCCCCACTCACTACAACTAGAGAAAGCCCGCACAAAGCAATGAAGACCCAACACAGTCAATAAATAAACAATTTATTAAAAAAAAATCCTTGTCCACGTGTCTTGGTGAACACATATTCCTATTTCTCTATGGCAGTGATTTTCAAGCTTTAACATATATCGGAATCACCTGGAGGGCTTGTTAAAACACAGACTGCTGGGCACTGATTGCTGATTAAGTTGGATGGGAGCCCAGAAATTTGGCATTTCTAGTAAGTTTCCAGATGATGCTGGCGCTGTTGGTCAGGAGCCACACTTTGAGAATGTCTGATCGAAGTATCAGTGTAGGAGTGGAATCGCTAGGCTATAGAACAGGTGTAACTCAAACTTTAGTAGACAGTGCCAAACTGTTTTTCCTAAGTGGTTATGTCAATTAATAGTTCCACCAATGGTCTTTTTCCATGCCAATGGGTATTGTCAGGCTCTTTAATTTTAGCCAATCTGGTATATGTGGTAATGATCTTTCATTGTGGTTTTAACTTAAATTTCTCTGATAAATAATAAATACTAACTTGTGAACACATCTTCATACGTTAACTGGGCATTTTGTCTTTAAATGTGTTGTTGCATTCTAGTTGCTAATATATTTTTTTAAGATTTTTGTGACCTATTTGCATGGGTGAGGCCAACCTGTAATTTTCCTCTCTTGTTGTCCTTTTCAGGCCTTTAGTACCAAGGTTATGCTAGACTTATGAGTTGAGGAATGTTTCCTTTTTTTTTTTTTTTTTTATTCTCTGAGTTTATAGAAGATGGAACTATTTGATCCTTCAGCGTTTGGTACAACTCTTCAGCAAAGCCATACAAGCCTGGAGTTTTCTTTGAGTGAAGATTTTTGACCACAGATTTAATTTATTTGAAGGTTATAATACTATTGACAGTTTGCTTTTGTTTTTGTTTTTTGAGTCAGTTTTGGAGAGCTATATTTTCTAGCAATTTTTCTATTTAATCCACATTTTCAAATGCATTGACCTAAAGTTATTCAAAGATAGTACCATCTCCTTTGTGTTTCTGATATTGGCTATTTGCGCCTTTCCTGCCTCTCTCGCTCTCTCCCTTTAACTTTATCTATCTTGCTAGCCTTTTCTCAATTGTAATTAATCCCTTCAAAGAACCAACTTTTCTGTATGTTTGTATTCTATTTCAATAATTTATCCCTTTGTCTTTATTATTGCCTTACTTCTACTTTCTTCCCCCTCCCCCAGCCCTATTGAGATATAATTGACATATAACTACTTCTACTTTCTCTAGATTTATTTTGCTGGTTTTTTTTTTTTTTTGAACTCACTTCTTGAGATGAATACCTTGATCATTTACTTTTAGCCCTTTCCCCCAATTATGCATATGAAGATATAAATTTCCTCCTAATTACTACTTTAGCTTCATTCCTCCAGTTATGATATATAGAAATTTTATCATTCAGTTCCAACTATTTTCTAATTTCCACAATGATTTCTTCTTTGATCCATGGATTATTTAGTAGTTCATTTAAAAATTTCTAGACATAAGGGGATTTTCTAGTTATCTAACAAACTTTAATTTCTATCCTTTGAAATGTTTTAAGACTTTACCCCCAGTTTATGGTCAATTTAAAAAATTCTATGTGTGCTTAAAGATAAGACAAGTGCTGCAAGTGTTAAAAATAGTGTCTCTTCAGAGCTTCCCCTGTTGCCTGTGGCGGCGTGGAAGCTGGTAATGGTAGTATATATGTCCACTTGGTCAATTCTGTTAATCTCTCTTTTTTTTTTTTTTTTTTTTTGGCCATGGAGGATCTTAGTTTCCCAACCAGGGATGGAACCTGTGCCCCCTGCAGTGGAAGTACACAGTCTTAACCACTGGACCGCCAGGGAAGTCCAATTCTGTTAACCTTGATGTTCAAGTCTACATTATTCTTAAGCTTTTGTCTGCTATTTTCCGCCAACTACTAAGACAAGTGTGTAAAATTTCCCACTATGATTGTGGATTTGTTTGTGTCTCCTTTGAGTACTGCGGATTTTTGCTTTACATATTTTTAATTGTTATTTAAAATCATTGCTCTAGCAATTTTCTTTTGGTTGGTATTTGCATGGTATATCTTTTCCCACTCTTTTACTTTCAACTTTTCTGTATCTGTTTGTTGTAATACTGGATATGAAGTAAGCCAAAATCTAAATATATGTTATTTGTTATGACATCACTTATATGTGGAATCTAAAATATGACACAAATGAACTTATCTACAAAACAGAAACAGACTCATAGATATAGAAAACAGACTTGCATTTGCCAAGGGGGTAGGGGTGGGAGGGATGGATTGGGAGTTTGGGATTAGCAGATACAAACTATTACATATAGAGTGAATAAACAACAAGGTCCTACTGTATAGCACAGGGAGCTCTATTCAATATCCTGTAATAAACCCCACCAGAGAAGTCCCAACCTTTTTACTTTGTACTTTCTATTTTTTCCTGTTTTTATACTTTTCTCTTTTTTCTTGTCTTTTATTTAGACAACTAAGTATTTTAAATTAATCTCTCTATTTTCCCTTTTACTAATTGGAAGTTATACTCTGTTTCTGTTCTTATTTTTTATTTTTTTTATTTTTATAAGTTTATTTATTGGCTGTGTTGGGTCTTCCTTGCTGCATGTGGGCTTTCTCTAGTTGCAGCGAGCAGGGGCTACTCTTCATTGAGGTGAGTGGGCTTCTCATTGCGGTGGCTTTTCTTGTTGCGGAGCATGGGCTTCAGTAGTTGCAGCAGGCGGGCTCAGTAGTGGCTTGTGGACTCTAGAGCACAGACTCAGTAGTTGTGGTGCATAGGCTTAGTTGCTCTGCGGCATGTGGCATCTTCCCAGACCAGGGATTAAATCTGTTTCCCCTGCATTGGTAGGCGGATTCTTAACCACTGCCCCACCAGGGAAGTCCCTGTTTCTGTTCTTTTAGTGCCGAGGTTGGCAAACTGTGGCAGGTGAGTCAGATCTAGCTTGCCGCCTTTTTTGTAAATGAAGACTTTCTGGAACACAGCCACACCCATTTTACACACAGCCTGTGACTGCTTTCATGCTGCCACAGTAGAGCTGAGTAGTTACAACAAAGACTATGGGGGCCTGCAAAGACTAAAGTGTATACTATCCATCCCTTTACAGAAAAAGTTCGCCAACCTCATTTTTAGTGGATTCTTTTTAAAATGCAATATGTACATTTAACCTATAAATTCTTAATCAAAACCTTATCCTTTTTATGGATAAATCAAGGCCCTTAGGATATTATAACTCTACTCACCCCTTCCCACATACATGTTACTGTAGTCAGAAATTTTAATTTTTTTTTTTAAATGTTATTTTGAGAGCTAGCATATGATCCACCAATCCCACTCCTGGGCATATATCCAGAGAATAATATGGTTCGAAAGAATACAGGCACCCCAGTGTTCACTACAGCGCTAGGCACAATAGCCAAGACATGGAAGTAACCTACATGTCCATCAGCAAAGGAATGGATGAAGAAGATGTGGCACACACATACAGTGGAATATTACTAAGCCATCAAAAAGAATGAAACAAGGCCATTTGCAGCAACATGGATGGACCTGGAGAGTAACACACTAAGTGAAGTAAGTCATACAGAGAAAGACAAATATCGGATGATATCACTTACATGTGGAATCTAAAAAAACTGATACAAATGAATTTATTTACAAAACAGAAACTGATTCACAGACAATGAACTTAATGGTTACCAGGAGGTGGAAGGGTTGGGGGGAAGGATAGATTGGGAGTTTGGGACTGACGTATACACTACTATATTTAAAATAGATAACCAACAGGGAAAAAAATAATATATTATGAATAACTTTATGACAATAAATTTGACCTTAAAAGAAAAGAAAACTTTATTTTGGAAATTTTAGATTTACAGAAAAGTTGCAAAGATAGCACAGTGAGTTCCTGTATGGCCTTTACCCAGGTTCACCTGATGTTAACATCTCATCTGACTTTGGTACATTTGAAAAATCTATGTGAACAACACTGGTACATTCACTATTAACTAAACTCTGATCTTCATTTGAATTTCACCAGTTTTTCCACTAATGTCCTTTTTCTGTCTGGGATCCAACCAAGGTACTATATTGTATTTAGTTGTCATGCCTCCTTCATCTCCTCTGGTCTTGTGATGGTTGCTCAGTCTTTCTTTTCTTTCTTTTTTTTTTTTTCCTGATAGTTTTCATTCTTATCTCTTTTTAAAAAAAATTTATCTTATTGAAGTATGGTTGATTTACAATGTTGTATTAATGTCTGCTGTGTAGCAAAGTGATTCAATTATATACATATATTCTTTTTCATATTCTTTCCTATTACGGTTTGTTACAGGATACTGAATATAGTTCAATCAATTACTAAGACAAGTGTGTAAAATTTGCACTATGATTGTGGATTTTTTTATTTCTCCTTTGAGTACTGTAGGTCCTATACAGTAGGAACTGCTATTTGGTTTCCTCAGTCTTTGTGTTCTATGACCTTGATGGTTTTGAGGAGTACTAGGCAATTCTTTTGTAAAATGTCCTTAAATTTGGGTTTCTCTACTGCTTTCCTTATGCTTATACTGAGGTTTGGGGAAGAATATCACAGAGGTGTTGTGCCCCCTTCTCATTACATCGTATCAGGTGGTATATGATATCAACTGGTGTTGCTAATTTCCAGTACTTGTTTAAGGTAGTGTTTGCCAGTCTTCTCCAATGTGAAGCTTGTATTTTTCTTTCTCAATCCCCTGTTCTTTGGAAGCAAGTCTCTTACTTTTGCCCATATTGGAGTTGTAGAGAGTGAGGGGGTTATTAAGCTCCATTTCCTGGAGTGGGGTATTTGTACATATATTTTTTGGAATTCTTGTATTAGGGAGATTTGTCTCCTCTTATTTATTTATTCAATTATTTTATTATATCAGTATGAACTCATGTACACCTATTTCCTACTTTGTGTTATAGTCCAATACTACATTATTTATCTTGTTGCTCAAATTGTTCCAACTCTGGCCAATGGGCGCTCTTTCAGGTGGGCTCCTGCGTCCCTTTGACATGACCCCATCCTTTTGTTTTTATGAAGGCTTCTTTTACTCTCTGGCACTACAAGATCCTCCAGGCTCCTCTTCCTATCTCTCTCATACCACAGCACCCTAGCCACTAGTTTACAGGTAAGACCAATTCTTCTCCTTTCCAGGATGAAAGCATTTTACCACCTAGATGCAGTGCTTGTCCTGTCAGTCCTAGGATTTGACCCACCTGTCTAAACCATACCTGAGTTTAGATCGGATTAGACATTTTGCTGTGCTTGTAGAGCCCATCCGTGGAGCCACATCGGGGCCCCTCCAACTCTTACGTGGTCCCCAAATCCTCCTTCAACCTTACTGTACCATATGAAATTGCTCCACCCTGTCTAATTTTCCAGACCACCTAAGTTATAAAAAGAATAGCTGACTTGGAAGAGAGATCGTGAGTTTCATTTTGAAATGTATTAAATATGAAGTATGTGCAATATCCAAATATATTCTGCCTCTTCACCTCTTACTTTTGATCTAGCAAATAGATGTAGCAGGAAATTGATTCCTTCATCTTCCACAATCCAACCCAGTCTTTTGGGATAGACCCTTTTAGTCATTTCAGGAGAAATTAAGGCCTTGTGTTCATATAGATTACTCTCTAGCTGTTCTTGCCCTCAGACATTTGCTTTCTCCAAAGAGTGGCAAAAGTTGTCACCCTACCTTTTGTCTCTGGATAGTTCTTTAAAAATCTTTGAATCTCTTTAGCACTTCCTAGAACTCAGGCTCCGCTAACAATGACCTGGCTCTCTGATATTGGATACACACACCTGTGCAAGCCTCCAAACATTCCCAGGTTTTCTTTGAACGCTCCCTCACCCCATCCCAACCTCCTTCTTCCAAAATTGTCCTTGATTCTTGGCCTACCCTGCAATTTCCTTAGAACAATTCTGGCAGTCCTCTGTACCTAGCCTGCTGTTGGAATCCACTTCAATGACCTCTGTCCTGTATTGCAATCGCTCATATGTGCTTGTGATTTCCTAGGGGGTGGAGATCAAATCTTAGTCATCTTTGCCTGCTCTACAATGCCAGAGTGTAGCCCAGCCTCTAAAGTTTCCCAAGGTGAGCAGTAGTCCACCCTGTTTATAACACCTGAGTTTAATTGCAGCTGTATATGAATTGATTTCACTTGATATCTTTGCACCATCCAAGTACTTGGCAAGTAAAAACAAACAAACAAAAACAAACAAACAAAACCCTCTGGACTTCTACAGTCCTTCTGCATCCAGCCCAGCCTTGGGGAGATCTGACCCTGCACCCTATCCATTCCACATGTGGGAGTAGGGCTACTGCACATGTAGGCTCTGCCTCCTCCAGTCCTGGAAAGCTGGGTATTTTCTCTGACTTGACCCTGCTCGTGATGCCAAGATGAGAGAGGAATTTACCTGCTTACCTGCATGGGAAAGAGCTGTGAGTAAAGAGAAGCTGAGAGCCTTTGCAGGATCTTTTCCTAACGTTACCCATCCTGAGTTATAGCGTTAGGAAGAAGTGTTTGTGGAAGATAAAAACCAGACGGATGGCAGTCAGAAGGCACTATGGGAGTGGTGTTGAGGAAAGGGGCATTGGTTAAAGACCTAAGGTAACAATGTAAATATAGGTGTATCAATAGAACAGGAGAAGAGAGTTGAGACAGAGGCTGGAGGCCCACAGATACAGAGAGGGCCCTTATGGATGTCTTTAAAGGATTGAATACTCTTTCCTCAAAAAACTGAAATCTATTTGGCTCCTGAGCAGTCACCCTCCTGCTGAAAGGTTCAAGTGAGCTGCAGAGAGGTTTTGTCCCCAGAGTTCCTGGGTGTCTATTAGCTAGGTACTTCTCGGCCACAAGGGGGAGCCAGCTCTTTATTACCAGGGTCACACGTCAGAGGCACTGAAGAGCCAGTGCGGGTCTGGATGAGCGAGGGTGGCTTTGATTTGTCGAAACAGGTGACAGCTGAGGTCTAAAACGTACAGACTAGGGTTTCCAGTGTGTGTTGGGTCCTACCACCAAAAGGCGTTCAGCACCACCAGAGTTCCTTATGTTCCCTTTACAAACACTGGGTAGGGGATGCAACGCTCACTTTCTGGTCCAATGTGTGGATATAGCATTCATTCTAGTGATCCTGTCGTGCCTAATTGAGATTGTTATTTTCTGGGTGTCCTAGGATGGGAACACAACCTCTTCCTTCTTTCCTTGGAATTATCTAAGTTCTCATCTCTCCTTGCTTGTGTGAGTGAAGTGTGCGTGTGTGCGTGCACGTGTGCATCTACACGTTGCAGATGGGTGGATATAAAGAAGCTGGAATAAGGTTTGGGTCAGTGACCATTGAAATGGAGTCGGGAGGCAGGTGGAGATGTAAAGAAACAAACCTTCTGTTGGGATCAACCCATGCCACTCATCTTGTTCCACCTCTGATTTATTGACTCTGATCTACTGAGTCTGAAAAGTTAACTTTTCAAAACAAGACTTTCGGTTTTATTTCTGCAATCAGAATATGCCAGGGAAAGTGGAGACCGCTGGGTGAACAGCAAGATCTCCCCAAAGGAGAGAGATTCTGTCTCCCCACCCTGGGCAGCTGGTCCTCCTGGAGACTGGGCCTCTCCTCCCCCCACCACATGCTGCTGGCCCAACAAGTCCCCATGAGGTAAGCTGGCCCTCCATGCACCCAGAAACACCCGTTCATGGCAGGGCAGGCTCTAGGGTCTCCAGCTGGGGGCGGGGGGGCGTGGGGGTCCTGCGTTGCGCTTCTGACCTGGCTGGATGAGGGCGCTCATGACAGCCTCACAGACAGTGAGAGCTGCAGCCAGGTGTGCCCGGGCCTCAGGGATGGAGCACCAGAATAGGAGGCTCCGCAAGGCTATGGGGATCACCTGTGGGGAAGAGGCAAGGAGAAATGAAGACTGAGAAAGTGAGGGCGTCTGAGGAAGAACCCTAGAGGAGCTAGAGCATTCGGTGTGGGAGTCAGAAGCTACCAGGATGGATGCAAGAATAGAAGGGAGTTTTCAAAGACCAGAAATTGGAATGAGATGGGTCACGAGCAGAGAGAAGCCTTCATCCTGACCCAGAAAACTCCTATTCATCAAGACCTGGTTCATGACCCAGTTCAAAGACCCCTTCTCCCTCTCTTTCCTGACTCCACTCCTAGGAGAAACTGAAGAGCCTTTTTCGGCACCCCTGTAGTACGTTTTTCACACTTCTGTGACTACTTGTCACAGTCACCTCTCCTCCGTGAACAAGGAGCTCCTTGCAGAGCGTCACTGAGCTTTGTAAGCTAAGTATTGAGCCAAGTTCCTGACAGGTTGTAAGTACCCAGTAAGTGTTTGCTAAATGATTGGCAGTTGATGAGATACCTGTTCCTTCTTGAGTGCATCCTGGACGTGGAAGGAGATGGGAGCTGTCTGAATATCATCTAACAGTACCTGCGGGAAGTGGATCACCTGGAGGAGGCTCTTGAAGCATCAAGCCTTGGGCTGTCTGGAGAACCGCTGTGGAAGAAGTGGGAAGGTCTGTGTTGGGCTAGAAGGCCAGGGGAGCTGAGAATGGGGTCAAAGGAGGAGAAAGAAGTGGGAGAGTGGGAGGCTGGGATCTTGAAGATCAGCCGTAGAGAATTCGTCCCTGTAGGCAATCCGAAACTAACAATCCCCTAATAGGAAAATTGGGGTAAAAGGGTTGGGTGATGGGCCTTGATTGGCTGGTTAAACAGGAGAATTAATGCAAACAGGTCACGTTTTCATCCCACCAATCCCAAAGGTTGGTCATCTTAAACTGAACTCATTCCCTCTGGTTTCCTCCCTAACCATATCCATCCTTTATGCTGCTGTAAGACTGTTCATCTATTTCTATTGTTTTCACAACGCTTCTCCTCTCTATCTAGCTCGGCACTGTCCAATAGAAACATAATGTGAGTCACGTATGTAATTTAAAATGTTCTAGTACTGCATTAAAAAAGAAACAGGCAAAATAAATTTTGGTCGTGTTTTATTTCATCCAATATATCCAAAATATTATTTCAACATGTAAACAGTATTAAAAATTATTAGTGAGATATTTTGCAATATTTTTGTACCATGTCTTTGAAATCCAGTTTTCAAAGTCACAGCACATTTCAATTCAGGTGCAGAATTTCAATGCAAAAGTGAAATATAGTCCTACCAAAAGAATAAAGTTGCATTTAATGAAAAAAAATTACACTGCTTCACTTTTTAAATAAAATTTGGAATTCAGTTCAATTCAAGTGCTCAATAGCCACTTGTGACTGGTGGCTACCATCTTGGACAGCACAGATCTAGCTATGTTTGGCAAGTCCAAATTCCTGTCTGGCTTTTAATCTTCCACAATTTCTCCCCTTCCTGCTCCCTCATAATCCTTCATGACTCCATAAAATGACTCCATACCTGTGTCCCTCACATATCATGCCGATCCCCGCTCTGGGCCTTGGCTAATGTTCCTTCTACCAAGAGTGCCCTTCTGTCCTTCACCTCTCTGAGCCATAACCAGTAGGCCTAGCTCAAACATCACCTCTTCCATGAAGTCTTCTGTTTTGCTATAGTGCATAGGCCCTACCTTCTGTGATGTTCTCTTGGACTTCAGTAAGGATCATGCAATTTGACACTTAATTGTTCTCTGTTCCAAGTGTTGCTTTTGTCTCTCCTCCATGAGATTCCACTCTGGAATGGATCATACATAGCTCTGGCGACCCCAACCCGCCCCAACTCCAGGAACTAGAAAAGCATAAAGGATTTTTTTCCCAGTTGGTTGGTTGGTTTTACTCATTTAAGAAGGCAGTTTTAGGACTTCCTAGGTGGTGCAGTGGGTAAGAATCCACCTGCCAATGCAGGGGACACGGGTTCGATCCCTGCCCCTGGAAGATGCCACATGCCACAGAGCAACTAAGCCCGTGCGCCACAACTATTGTGCCTGTGCTCTAGAGCCCATGAGCCACAACTATTGAGCCCATGCGCCGCAACTACTGAAGCCCACGTGCCTAGAGCCTGTGCTCTGCAACAAGAGAGGCCACTGCAATAAGAAGCCCTCACACCACAATGAAGAGTAGCCCCCACTTGCCGCAACAAGAGAAAGCCTATGTGCAGCAACGAAGACCCAACACAGCCAATAAAATAAATAAATAAATAAATTTATTAAAAAATATAATAAAGTTTACAATTCACTTTAAAAAAAAAAAAAGAAGGCAGTTTTAGGGCCGTGGTGGCTGCTCATTACATGCCCATTGATTGATGCCTTTCATGTAGCTGCCAGATTGAGCAAACAAAAATATTGGATACCCAGTTAAATGGAATTTCAGATGGATAATTTTTAAAAATTAGTCTAAGTATGTTTCAAATATTGCATGGGAACAATAAATGCTGGAGAGGATGTGAAGAAAAGGGAAACCTCCTGCACTGTTGGTGGGAATGTAAGTTGGTACAGCCACTATGGAAAACAGTCTGGAGGTTCCTTAAAAAACTAAAAATGGAACTACCATATGATCCAGCAATCCCACTCCTGGGCATATACCCAGAGAAAACCATAAACCAAAAAGAAACATGTACCATAATGTTCATTGCAGCACTATTTACAATAGCCAGGACATGGAAGCAACCTAAATGCCCATCAACAGATGAATGGATAAAGAAGATGTGGCACATATATACAATGGAATATTAGCCATAAAAAGGGATGAAATTGAGTTATTTGTAATGAGGTGGATAGACCTAGAGACTGTCATACAGAGTGAAGTAAGCCAGAAAGAGAAAAAAAATACCGTATGCTAACTCACATATACGGAACCTAAAAAAGTGGTACTGATGAACCCAGTGACAGGGCAAGAATAAAGATGCAGATGTAGAGAACGGACTTGAGGGCACATGGTTGGCAGTGGAGGGGAGCGAAAGGGAAGCTGGGATGAAGTGAGAGAGTAGCATTGGCATACATATACTACCAAATGTAAAATAGATACCTAGTGGGAAGTTGCTGCATAACATGGGGAGATAAACTCGATGATGGGTGATGACTTAGAGAGCCAGGATAGGGAGGGTGGGAGGGAGTCGCAGGAGGGAGGGGATATGGGGATATATGTATAAATACAGCTGATTTACTTTGGTGTACCTCAAAAACTGGCACAAGAGTGTAAGGCAATTATATTCCAATAAAGAGCTTTAAAATAAAATAAAATAAAATGCAAAATAAAATATATTGCGTGGGATATACTTATACTAAAAAGTTATTCTTTATTTCTCTGAAATTCAAATTTAACTAGTGTCCTATATATTTCTTTGCTATATCTAGCAACCCTACTTTCAGGACCATCTTTTGTGCTATCTGCTCAGCATTCATTCCTCCTCCTCCTGGTATCAGCACCTTGATTTTCCTCTGGGGAATTATTGCTTCTCCATCCTCAGGCCATACAGTTTGATTGAGGCTTACTTCCTGACCCTTTCTCCATTGCCAGCTTAAAGGAAGACCCAGGCCTGGGCAGAGGGGTGCTTTCCCCTGGAGAACAGTGATTGGCTCAGGGATGGGCATGTGACCCAAGACAAGCCAATGAGAACCCTCCCCCAGGAATCTGCAGGAATCACAGGGACAGATAAACTCTCCTTCCACCAGAGTTGCTAAATTGGCCTGGCAGAGAAAACCTGCCTGAGGATGAGCACAATACAGAGGAAAGCAGAGCTAAGGGCTGAAAGTTCTGGAGCACATTTTTTTGAGTGCCTAAATCTAGCTACCCTGGGACTGTTCAGTTACACCAATCATTTGCCTTGTTTAGCTTAAACCACTATGAATTGGATTTCTCTCCCATACGTGTAACTGAAAGAATCTTGCCTATAATTTCACAAACACACACCCATGTGTGCAGGTATACTTCTTAGAGGGGAAGATGGGCCTGATAGAAGGAGGAGGAGAGGCACAGGAGAAAAGTCAGCCCTTCCCCCTACACATCTCCATACCTCTGAAATATGCCCTCCTATGGCAGCCTAGGCATTGAGGCCAGGCCCCACCCAGCCCCATCCCATCGTGTGCTACCTGCAGCATGGCCAGGGCATGCCAGAAGAGCTTGGAGTTGCAAAGGCAGAGGTCCAACTTGCGGTTTTGGAGAATCTTCCCAAGAAGCACATGGGTCCCTGTACTCTCTGTATTCAGCACCCACTTGGTGCTTAGCTGATGCTGGAACTTCTAAATGGGGCAAACACATGGGGGTATCAAAAATTAGGGGACAGTAGGGCAGCAGGGTGAACAGGGTCTTATTATCAGACAGGAATCTAGGGATCAAAAATGCAGATATAATTTACTTGACCAGCCCAGGGTTTAAATGTTAGGACAGTAGTTGTAAACCAGCACTATCCCAGGCAAACCTGGTGGCTTCATATATTTGTGTTTTTGACCCTTGGTAGACAGAGCTTCCCTGAGTCCTTCCACGGTAGGATTTTGCTCTTACTAGAGCTTTCTTTTTGTTCCTCAGGTACCAGACAGGGGAGAAGTGGAAATCTTGGGATTCATTCCACTAAAGCCTCCTTGAGAGCAGAGATGGTGTCTCATTCAACTCCAGAGCCCTGGTCTTTTTGACAACAGCTGACACATGGTTACCAATCAATACATGTTTGTTGCAAAATTAATTCAATTTAATCCTTATAACAACCCAGTGAAATAGGTTTTTCTTTTTTCTTTTCTTTTTTTCAAAGTAAACAAAAATCGCTTTAACTTCTAAGAATTAAGAGGCTCCAGGCACAAAAGGACTTCCTGGTTTGGGGCATTCCTAATTCGGTCATTTTTGGAAACTGACTTCGAATGCTACCTCCTCCCTGGAACAAGGTGGACTCCTTGACATTGTTATAAAAGAGAGTTTTTCTATCCCCGTTTCTGCATATGGGGAAACTAGAGGTCAGAAGTAAAATAACTGGATAGTGAAACATAGAATCAGGACCTAAATCCAAGTCTTCTGATTTAGTGATGAAGGCATTTCCTACTTTGCCACGATCATTTCTGGGATGAATGAGACAATGGATGTAAAAGCACAATAAAAACTGAAAGGTTGTACAAACACATGGTAGGGAATAACTATCACCTGTCCTGGGCCCTCATATCTTGCACTTACAACATCTATTACCGAGCTTTGAGGGCAACAGGAGTCCAGTAAAGGAATTGAGGGGATTAAGTACTTGGTCCTAGCCAGGCTGAGGAAACAGGCTGCTACTACTTCTACCTCCTTATTCTGCAACTCTATAAACATCTGGTCACACAAACCCCTGGCAGGGGGTATATTGAAAATGCTTAACAAGTGGTTGACAGAGACACTGAGTATAAGAACAGAAATTAGACCAATCAGGATGAAGCTGGCCAGTACGCAGTACTCATGCTATAGGCTGCGTGTCAGACTGCCCTGTGGAGGAGAGATCGATCAAATCTGGGTTATATCATTAACCATTGATATCACTAGCCATTTATACCATTAGCTACCATTAACACAAAAATATTTTAAAGTTTACATAATTTGAAGCTAGACATGTTCATTTTAAAGTTCGTGTGGAAAAAGGGCAGCAATTCTATAGAAGAGTATTGAAGGAGGACGAACCCCATCAGACATTAAATTTACCATAAAGTATCTGTAATTAAACAATATGGTACCAGCACATCAATAGACAGAACAGAACAGAACAGAAAGTCCAGAAATAAACCAGTGCACGTAGGAACTGAGTATTTGACACAGGTAGCGTCTAAAATCAATATATATTTTTAAAGATGAACTTTATATATATATTAACTATATATATATATATTGGGACAACTGGATAGTCATTTAGAAAAATATCAAATTGGGTCCATACCTCACCTTATACACAAGAATAAACTCAATGATAGTTTGGAATTAACATTTACATACTACTATATATAAAATAGATAAACAAAAGGGGCCTACTGTATAGCACAGGGAACTGTATTCAGTATCTTATAATAACCTATGATGGAAAAGAACCTGAAAAGGAATATATATGTACATAACTTAATCCCTTTGCTGTACACCTGAAACTAACAGAACATTATAAATAACTATACTTCAATTTAAAAAATGAGAGCAAGAGAAAGACCATTTTTACTAGAAGAAAACATGTACTAAAAGAAAACACAGATGGAGTTCCTTTACTATCTGGGGGTGGGGGTGGGGTGAGGGAAGTTTTCTGTTCCTCTAGATCCAGATTAAATAAAAAATAAATTGATAATTTCTAACCCAGAAAAATTAAAGCAAAGACTTTTGCATGGTTAAAACCCAAAGAAAATATAACATATAGCTGACCCTTGAACAACATGGGTTTCAACTGCAAGGGTCCACTTCTACGCAGATTTTTTGAATAGTAAATACTACAGTACTATAATGATCCTATCTCAGGAATGTGGATAGAGAGGAACCATAGATACAGAGGGTCAACTATAAGTTATACCATTTTCCACTGTGCAGAGGATCGTGCCCCTAAGCCCTGCCTTGTTCAATTGTCCACTGTATAGCAGAAATAAAGGACTAATTATAAATTCTAATTTATAAAGAACTCAAAATCAAGGAATCATCAAGACCACAATACCATTAGAAAATGAGTATATTTCCTGTATTTACATGAACACACAGTTCAGATACCCTACATAAGAGACTGCCTGAATAACCCTTGCACTTGTATGAGTACACCCAAATGTGAGTAATAACGAGGAAGAGCTCTATAGGCGATCCAGTGGTTAGGACTCTGTGCTTTCACTGCCAAGGGCCCGGTTCGATCCCTGGTTGGGGAACTAAGATCCCATAAGCCTTGCAATGCGACCAAAAAATAAAAGCACTTTTTAAAAATGTTTAAAATTAAAAAAAAAAAAGTTTTTTAAAAAAGAGTTCTATAAACTGAAGTGTGGTTATTTTCAGGATATCTTGTTAAAGCACAAAAGAGTGTATATAGTATGCTGCTTCTTGTATAAGAAAGAAGTGCAAAGCATACATGCACACACATACTTTTTTTTGTGAAAAGAAACACAGGAGGATAAGTCAGTCACTAATGAAACTGGTTACTTGCATGGATGAGTGGGAATGGGATGAAAGGAATAGAGAAGGAAATAGGACATCTTTTTATACAGTTCTGACTTTTAAACCATGTTATGTTTTACATATACATATTCAAAAGATAAAATTAGATCAAAAACTGAAAAAAATCTAAAATTGAAAACAAATGAAAATAAATGAACCTAACTATATATCACATTAATAACAAAACCACAGAGAGAAAGAAAACATTTAATAAAAATGACTCGAACGCTATATCTAGTGGGATGTGATCAAAGGACAAAAAGAAACTGCAAAAATCTTGACCACTTGGTAAGTTTGTTGATGACAGTCGTATTACGGTAGCAATTCCAAAACTGTTTGGTATTTACTGTAGGACTGAACAAGTGGGTAAATATACTGATGATGTTGGAGAAGAGTATGTGTGTGTGTGTGTGTAAATACATATATATATTTATAAATATATATATTTATATATATATCCTTGTTCTTTCTACTGAAAGAGCTTAGAGGCAAAACAAACCAGTAGCAGTGAACATACCTAGCACCTAGCTTTCTAAATACCAATCTCCACTAACAACCAGGGTTCCTTGGAAAATGATTGATTCCAGGGCTGGAACCAGGGAAAGTATAAGGGGAACCTGGGCAAACATTTTTGTGCTTCTATATAGGACATGACTGGGTACACACACACACGCGTGCGCGCGCGCACACACACACAGAAGTAAATAATGAAGAAGAGATTTTTAAACGGGAGTGATTTTCAGTATATCTTAAGCAAAAAGGCAAGGCACGAAAGAGTATATATATTGCATAAGAGAACAGGAAAAAAATTTCTTTTGCAAAAGGAAACAGCAGAGTGTTCAAACGCTAATGCGGATTAGATACGCCACGAAAATAGGAGGGCCAGCTTAAATGAGTTCTTATTTTGAGTATTAAAATGAATGACAGGAATGGATTAAAACACACTTAACAACAACAACAAAAATTCATGAGTCCGTATCAATAATAAACACACGTAGATAAGGTGAGGAGAGAAGAAAGATTCTCTTTACAGAAGAATGCCAACTAATAAATGTAGACAGAAGGATAGAAATAGAAAATCACCATTTTAAAACCAAAACAGTAATAATTGATTCAACCAAGAATCATTAGCAGATGCTAAAACCATGGGTGAAAGATTGCTGAGGAATAAGATACAAAGAAATCTAACAGACACCACCTTGACCAAATGATCAAACATAGCATCACCAGTAAAGGGACAAACATATCAGGAGCCTCCTCATGTGATACACTGATAAAGCCACAGCCGCATCTGTGCAGGACTCCTGCCCCCAATTTAACGTGAATATAATGAAGAATCAATCAGGCAAATCAAAAACGAGGCACATTCTGCGAAACAATTGGTCTAGACTTCTCAAATATCAGTGTTTTGATGAAAGACATCAAAAAACGACTGAGGAACTCAGCCAGATTAAAGGAAACTAAAGAAACACGATAACAAAATGCAGCTCATTATCTTTGACCACATCCTGGATCTTGGAAGATAAAAACAATACAGGAATAATTGGGGAAATTTGAATATAGTCTGTATATGAGATAATAGTGTTGTATTAATTGTCATTTTCTCAAGTGTGATAATTATATTGTAATTATGTAAACAAATGCCCTTTGTTCTTAGGGAACATAGCAATCTGTGTCAAATATCTTAACTGCAATTACCTTTTGAATGATTCAGGGGAAAAGAGAGATGAAGCAGATGTGGCAAAATGTTAATAAGCAGTGAATCTAACCAAAAGCATATGGGTATTCATTGTATCAATACTATTCTTGCAATTTTTCTGCAGATTTGAAATTTTTCAAAATAAAAGTGTGGGTGGAGTTTACATCAAAAATATTTCTACAACTAAATATTTATAAGCTCTAAAAGAAGGCTCCTTATTTCAAGCAATTTCAGCACATTTAAAAAGATAAAAACCGGAATCAAGCAAAAGACAAAAACTGCATAAACACACATACACACACAAAGATTTATAGGTTTGACTATGTAAAAAATGTAAATAAAATGTCTCTACTTCAAAAACATAGAAATTAAAAATAACAAACTGGGGGAAAATATGGAACAGGAAAAGAAGGCTACTGTCCTTGCTAGATACACTCCCTTTTATAAATCAGTAAGAAAAAAATACCCTAAAAGAGAATGGGTGAATGTGCCCAAATATATGAAGTAGTACAATAAAGAAAAAAATTCAGTGGCGAATACATATCTTTAAGGAGCCAATCTCCATGGTAATTAAATATAAATTAACACTGAAATGCCTTTCATTTTGTTTTCCTTTTTTCCCTTTGCTGATTAGTGAAGATTAAAAAGGACAATATTATCCAGTATTTTAAGGTTGTGGGGGAACAACCACTGTTACACTTTATTTATAAATCTCTCTGGAGGTAATCATATGCATCAAAAAGCCTTAACATTTTAAACACGCTTTGACAGTGATTCCACTTTCGGAGGTTTATCCTAACGAGAGAGTTGAACATGTGTATAAGGATATTCTGTGCAGCATTTTTTTTTTCTTGTTTTTTGTTTGTGTGTGTGCAGCATTTTAATAAAAGCCATAATATTGAAACTATTATGTCTGACAATTGGGGTTAGAGTAAGCAAATTATGGTCCATCCATACTGTGGAATACATGACATTAATAATGATGATGTAGATATATTAGTACAGAAAGGTGTTCATAATTTTATATAAGGAGAAGCAAGTTAAAAACAGCATGTCAAGTATGATCCTATTTTTATATAAATATATTTACGTATGCATAAAAAAGTAGAGGGACATTCTCCAAAATTTGTCTGAGTGGTTTTTTTCAGAAGAAGGTAGATTATGGATGACTTTTTTCCTTTTTTTGATTTCTATATTTTCTAAAGTTTTGACAATTAAAAAAATGTATTGCTATTATAATTACAATATTCTTTAAAAATACAGTTCTTTAAAATATCACAGGTTATCATTTCCTACTATATCCCCTATCCCTGGGATAGTACCTGACATGTGACAGGTACTCTAAAAATAATTGTTGAAGAAATGAATAAAAGAGTCTGGCTCAACTCAGGAATATGGTTGACATTTGTACTGTATGGTGAAATAAACCATGGATTTAGAGTCACAAAACCTGGATTCAAATTCTGACTCCCATTTTAGCTGTTGGTCATGGTTACAATCCCTTAATCTCTTAATTTCAGCTTCCTCATCTGGGAAATGGGGACACTAAACATACATCCCTTAGGAGATTGTTAAGAGAACTGAGATAATATACATGAAATATTTTGTAAAGTGCAAAGGCCTCTGTGTATTGGGTATTATGTCTATACAATGGAACCTGTAAATGTGAAGTGGTATATAACATAAAGGAGGGGTCTAGATGATGTGGGTTTTGTTGGAAAAGACTTCTTAAAAGATGTGAGATCTCAAAGACGACAATGAATGTGGAAAGTATGCCAAGAGAAGTAGGGATATAACCAGTGAACACCATTTAGAAGGGAAGACAAAGATATACATTGAAAGGATTGTGAATCCCCTGTTCAGGGGGTCAGGGGCTTCCACTGAGTTCTGAGGGCAGGTGAGGAGCATGGCAGCTGTTGTCTGGTCAAGTTGGGAAGCTTCCTGGAGGAAGTGGTTTGAATAATGGATGAGACCACATCTCTCCAGGGCAACCCTTCAGGGACCTGGTTCTGCCCCACGGAGGATGGAGGGGTGCTGCGTGAGAAAACTGAGGACCAGAGATATGTGTCACTGCTTTCTTTCTTGGGCCACAAAACAGAACTGAACTGGCATCCAGATGTCCTGCTGCCCACTCCAAACTCTAAACTGCAAAGGGCACCCAAAGTGATTATTAGCAATGCTGACACTGGGTCATAATTTCATTAATAAGCAGGGACTCTATCAGTGTACTATTATCTGCAGTGAACTCAGCATAGGACAACTTGCAAAAAAATATGTCTCAAGGGCTTTTGGATAGTGCGAATGACTATAGTATCGACAATTAACCTATGAAAAAGGTCAAATGAGTGTCTGTCAGGCGATTGGCGGCCTATCCTGTATTTTTGCATATTTCTCAAGAGAACTGCCTGCAGTAGCCCATCGACTTGGGAACTCTGACTAGCGACCTGGCAGCACAACAACCTGTCCAGCTGTCTTTGTGGAAGTCCGACAAAGCTTTCTACCCTCCAGCCCTGGGTTTTCTAATTCTTGGAGTCCCTCCTCCCCTATGCCTCTCACTGCGAACATTACCTCCTCATATCCCATACCTGAATGAAGTTCCCTTCATACTAGGAGAAAAGCAGTGGCCATGTGATGCTTATGATGGAGGGAAAGAGCTTCTTCAGAGGGGTCTGTAGCGGAAGAGAGAGAGAGGAGCAGGAGTGGCATCTCCAGGAAGGCCTGGCTGTAACTGCCGCCCAGAGTCCCCTCCTCAAGGCTGGACCCTCACCGGCAAGGACTGCCCCACAGTGCTGTGTGCCAAGGCCTGGATGTTGGAGGTCTTCTCTTTCACCTGCTCCTCCAGCGTCTGCACCTCCATAAGGTTATCTAGGAGAGGGGGAGAGCATTGGAGTGGTAAGGCTGGCTGTTCAGCTGTTCTATCTCCTCGCCTGGGGCCCAATCAGGACACACACTCCTGTCCCTCCCTCTGAGCAGATGCCCTAAAACCCAGAAAAACGATAGTTCCTCTGAGTCACTCTGCTGCCTCCATGCCCTCACCCCACCTCTCCCATCTTCCCTCTCACTATCCAGGGTAAAAAAATGAAGACAACACTGTCAGTTTCCGTGAGGGAGGGCAGGATGGAAGTCAGGAAGTCTTCCTGGGAGAAGAGAGAAATGGGGACCCTAGGACAGAAAAAGAGGAGCGAGTCCTTCCCATGAAAAACTCCAACACATAGACTGGGAGACCAAAGAGACCCTTAGTGGATATCTAATACAGAGCTTTTGTCTACAGATGTAAAACCCAAGATTCAAAGAGGTAAAGTATTTTGCCCAAGATGACACAGCATGCTGCTGGAAGAGCACTGGACCGGAGCCAGGTTTGGGGGGTGAATCCAGAGCTTTCCACACTGTCCCTGTGCTGCCCCCAAAGCCTCATGACCTTTAACCCGTATTCCCTTTTCGAAAAGAGAATCCCGTTGTACTCCCCTACCTATTCCCACCTTCCTCTTTTCTCCCACCCTCTGCTCACCAGTTATCTTCACAACTTCCCCAAGTCCCACCACCTTCCCACCTGGTTGATGAGCTCAGCCCTCTGGTTAAACACGTCACTGTGATCACCAATGAGAAAGCCTTGGACAGCTCAGAAATCCGGGAAGGTTAAGGACAGGGAGAGAGGAGTGATGGGCTCCATAGGAGAGGCAGGTTCTAGGCTTGGGGAGGTGTCAATGGGGCTGGGAGGAAAGTGGCAAGGGGGGTGCAGGGTGAGGAGTAACACACGTGCGAGGCCATAGCTAAGCACGGGGCCGGGAGCCTAAGGATCAAGGAGTGCGTGGGGGTTCAAAGGAGCATTTGACTAAAATGCCAATCTTGATAGGGCAGGATGGACATTAAATGAGGCGCCCCCATGGGTTGGGAATAGGAGAGAATTTGGGTAGCAGACCAATTGGTTCCAGGAGGAATCAGGAAGGACAGGGGTCCCACCAGCACCAAAGGTGTGGGTGTACTCTACACCATCCACGATGGCAATGATGCCCAGGGGCTGCCAGCCAACCACGTACACGCGGCCTTTTTTCTCTAGGCTAAAGATGGGTCAGCGGTCAGGACGTGAGAGGAGAGATCACAGTGAAAAAAAGCCCAGAGATCAGAGAAAGATACACGTGGAAGAGCACAGGAGTAGACAAATCAGAAGGCTACCCTGACCCTCCAACAGACAGACCCACTACCCTCCCCATGTTAACATGTGGAGTCTCCCCTGCTCTCAGGACATTCCCATCTAGGCCGCTTCCCCCCTCCAAACACACGGCTAGACACCTGCTGCTGACTTACTTCATCAGGGCGGCAATCTTGGGGCTTTGACTATAGGTCACCTGAGGAGCCCGCTCAAATGTCCACAAGGTTTCCAGAAGACACCTGGGAGAAAGGCCACCGACTCCCAGGGTGGGCCCAGTACCCTCTCATATAGCCTGGGTCCCTCCCGCCCTGGGGAAGGCACAATCCCCTTGAAACTAAGTTCAGCTGGTCCCTGGTAGAGGTGCAATAAGTAGAGCCAGACTGCATTCACAGAGGACAGAGAGGGCTTCAGCGAGCAGAAGACTAAACAGCAGAGAAAGAAATAGGGCATCCAGAGCATTGGGACGAGGATGGGATCAGAGAGTTGATGAGGAGGTGAGTGAGAGATGTGGAACCTAGGCGAGAGGCCCTGGCGAGAGAAGCAGGCCCACAGCAGGATGACCTCTACCCTGCATGGCCTGGACCATCCCCACATCAAAGACTCTCGGAAGTTAGGTTAGCTTTAGATGTCCCAGGTGAGCATAGGGATCAGGTCTGGACCTGAGGAATCTAGGGTCCATTGGAAATAAGCCAGACTTTGTGGCTGTGTGATGGGAACAGCAGCGTCCGCCTGCCAGTTCCTCTCCCAAGGAAGGAACCGCAGGGCCTCAGTCTTGCTGCTACCAGCCCAGTCTCCAGATCCAGATCTGCCATTCCCCTGCCTGCACCCTCCCACCCACTGCCGGACTCTGATCTCTCTCTGGCCCAGATCCTCCCTACCTCGGAGATGCTGCAATGCCCCAGTCCACAGTCTTGTGAGCTACCAATAACAGGGTTTCCAGAAGGATCTTGGTGGCGCTTCCACCTTTCATCTGGGAGCAGCCACTGAGGCCCTCAGGCTGAGGAGTGATGACACCCAGGATAAATCAGGAGAGGAAGGAGGGTCCTCGAGTTTACTAGTTAGTGACCACTGTGCATGCAATTTGGTTAGTGGCTACTGGGCAGGCATTTGTAGGACTGGTGGCCCCCAGGGTGCCGTGAGGAGGAATGCTGGGTTGAGGGCTTAACTGAGAGAAGAGAAGAGAGAGAGAAAGGGCCACCTCTGTTCATTCCTATGGTACATTCAGGACTCTGGAGAGGAAGCCAGAGTAATTGAGTGTCCTGTTAGCTGGGGATAAGTGTTTTACAGAGAGCTGTTTTGTTTGTGTTTCCTGAGGACTTTCTCCCTCCTCCTTCCCCCACTTTTTTTTTTCTTTTTTTAAAAAAAATTTTCTCAATTCAGTGTCTTTTTTTAAAGAAATATATTTTTATTTATTTGGCTGTGCTGGGTCTTAGTTGCAGCATGCAGGATCTAGCTCCCTGACCAGGGATCAACCTGGGCCCCCTGCATTGGGAGTGTAGTGTCTTAACCACTGGACCGCCAGGGAAATCCCCATTCCCCACTTTTTAAATAGCAGTTTTTTAATCTAAACGCCACATTTCGTGTTCTTTGGACAGACCAATGAAGCAGCCATTGATTGCAACGGTATAGATATGTAACATGACACACCAAACAAAGAGATTACGGCAAAAAGAATGATAAAAGCAATGTCTGAGAAAAGGAGATTAAAAATAAATAATTGCGGAGAGGAGAAGAGATGAGCGAGCATCTGGGAGATGAAAGCTACAGAACTCATGTGTAATATGGAATTCCTGCCTTCCTATCTCGCAAAAGGAAGATTAAGGAGAATGTCACAGATGTGCTCATGCCTGGCAGAGAGGGGCAGGGCAGGGATTTGGTTAAGGCCCTTGTCAGGTCAAAGGAAGAGCAGATGATGCCAGTGAGATGCAGCAACAATCCAGAGAAAAAAGGAGCAGGAGCACCGGAGGCTTAGAAGGCCCACGCCAGTTTGGGAGAGTTTTAGAAAGGCAGAAGAATGAAACTGCATCCCATTTCTTTTAAAAGCCCATACTTGAAATTTAAACATATAAAAGAGACACAAAGCAATACTTTCTACACACAGATGCAAAAGAGCTTCTTTAAATAGAAATTGCCCTAGACAGTTTAGGTGTTTAATGATTACTGATTTAAAAGACAGGATCAGAATGGAAAAAAACATCTTAAGGTGGAAAACTAAATGAGAAAATAGGATTTGGTTTATAACATTTTAGTAGATATGCAGCACCAGGAATTTAGACAAGATGTAACAAAACCTAAAATCAGAGACCCTAAGTGGCAAGCCAGCCTGAGGTGGGGGCGAGGGGTAGGGGTGGAGGTGGATCTCACCCCAGTTGCAGGGTTGAGCACAAAAGCTTCCTGATTCTCTTGCCATTTCGGCATGCGCTCTGCTATTTGTCGGAATGCTGAACTCCAGTCTTCAATGGGGTCATTTCTGGGGCCCAAAGAGAGACAAAGCGGGGATCATCTGTGAGGATCTAAAGGAAGGGCCTCAGAGAGTCGGGATCAAAGACTATATGGGGATTAGGGTCAGAGGTCAGCAATTTCCTAGAGAGATGTGCTTTGATGCTCATAGGGGCACTGTGTCTCTGAACCCCAAGGATGAAAGTTAATAAAACATTCAGCAGTTTAAGCCCAGAGCAAAGCCAACATTCAAGTATAAGGTTCTAGCCTGAGACCAGAAATTTCTTGTGTCCTGGTGCTTGCACAGGTCCTATTGCCATGTCTCCTCTGCAGAGGGAGGAGACAGTGTTTATTGTGTGGTTGAAAACTGAGATTCCCAGACTTGGCTGGTCATCAAAATCACCTGGGGAAGGTTTTTGGTTTTGTTTTGTTTTTTCTTCTTTTTTATAACTACCCATTTCTGGTTTCCACACGCACCCTGAGAGTCTGCTTCAATAGTTCTGGACTGGAGCCCCTAAATCTGGATTTTTAAAAAGCTTCCCAGACGACTCTAAAGATCAGCCAAGTTTGGGAGCCACTGATTTAAGGAACAACTGGAAGATCTCCACGCCTACATTGTTTGAAATCCTTCATTTCTCTTAGTCACAGTGCCTGAAATTAGCATCCCCTGCAGCAGATACATTTTTGGTGAGGAAAGTCCTCCATTAAAAGAGATCATTTATGCCTTCATATGAATTACACTATGTACCTGGAATCTGGGAGTTGAAAAAGTCTCTCACAACTCAGCTGTCCCTCTCCCCTAGACCACCACTAAATACACAAAGCTGCTCTTGAGTAATCAACAAGCCTTCGCTGAAATACCTCCAGTGACAGGAGGTCCCCTCCAATGGTTTATTTAGCAGAGTTTCCCCAGCTTGGATGTGCATCAGAATCTCCAATGATGCTTCCAAAAATTAGATATTTCAGGGCCTTACCCCAAACCTACAACATTAGACCTCTCATACGAGAATCTTCCTTATTTTTTTCAACACTCCCAAGGCAGTGCACCCACAGAATCACACCTGAGCATTATTGGTTTAATACGCTGGGCATTAAAGCCCAACATTGCAAATCAACTATACTCCAATAAAAAATTTTTTTAAATATGTGCTGGCCTTCTTTGAGATCAAAGTGGCCATTTAGACAGAGAATAAGATGGAGGTGATTTGGAGGCACAGGGGTCTCAAGAAAGGGGAACAGGGTGGGAGATGTGAGTAGCCAGAGGGGACTCAAGGGGCTTCTGGAATGAGGAGGGAGGACCTAAAATACGGGAGCTAGGCAAAGGAGACTAGGAGGCCGGTCAGCGCCCACTACTCCTTCTTTGAAAAGATGCTTGGGGCCCACATCAGGCGAAAGTACAGATCTTTGTGGCATGCATTTTCCTGAGCCCATTCTATCCTCTGACCCATGTTTTCCTCTCCTCTTCACTCCCTGCTTTAAATGTATGCTTTCTTACAGCTGCCTTCAATCCTTTCTGAAATGAGAGAATAAGAAAACCAACCAACCAACCAACCAAAAAAAACCTCATAAGCTTAGGAACCCCCTATATTTACTTTAATATTCTGATCTGACGAACAAAACCACACTTACCCTGCCCTCTCCTCTGTGATTGTCTTGTAGATTTTCACAGGTTCCCTCCCAGCCTCTGCCAGGGGTCTGGCCAGTTATGACCTTTCATTACAGAAGGCTCACCTGGCCATGCTCACTGGGTTGAAACCAACCAGGACTGGCAAAAGGACACCTGGGTTATATGTGCAGCAGTCCATCTGGCCTGCCACAAAGGAAGCCTTGTGGTAGGGAGAGAGAGGAGGGCACGATGAGGGGGGTTACTCTCGTGCTGCCTGAGGTGCATCAGAATCCCCCCAAATGCTTGTTTAAATGCAGATTCCTGGGCCCAGTTAAAATCTACTGGATCTGATTTTGAAGGAGAGAGCCCGTGGACCCACATTTTTAAAAATTATTATTATTATTTTTTTGCCATGCCGTGCAGCTTGCAGGATATTAGTTCCCCAACCAGGGACTGAATCCAGGCCCCTGGAAGTGGAAGAGCAGGGTTCCAACCACTGGACCACCAGGGAATTCCCTGGACCTACATTTTAAAAAATAAATTTATTTATTATTGGCTGCATTGGGTCTTCGTTGCTGTGCACATGGGCGTTCTCTAGTTGCAGTGAGCAGGGGCTACTCTTTGTTGTGGTGCACAGACTTCTCATTTGTGGTGGCTTCTTTTGCTGTGGAGCCTGAGCTCTAGGCACACAAGCTTCAGTAGTTGTGGCGCACAGGCTTAGTTGCTCCGCAGCATGTGGGATCTTCCCAGACCAGGGATCAAACCTGTGTCCCCTGCATTGGCAGGCGGATTCTTAATCACTGCGCCACCAGGGAAGTCCCTGGACCTACATTTTTAACAAGTTCCTCCAAGAAAATCTTCTGCATGGAAAAGTTTGAAAATACTGAACTAAACTGTAAGCTCCATGAGGTCAATGTCCTGCTCTCCTTGTGTGCCTCATTCCACATCTAGCACTTGCTGGGGTCCAGTTCTTTGCTCTGTGAATTCTGAGAGTCAGAGTCAAGCTGCAAAGGTGAGAGGAAATTCGGGGTCATCTAGCCCATTGCTTCTCAAACAAGCTACCTGGGAATCTTGCTAAAATGCAGATTCAGACTTAGTAGGTCCAGGCTGGGGAGGCCTGATATCCTGCATTTCTAACAAATCCCAGGTGATACTGATTTTCCTGGTGTAAGCAGCACACTTTACGTAGCAAGGGACTAGTCCGGGGTCAGCTTTTTCTGTAGAGAGCCAGAAAACAAATATTTCAGGCTTTGTGGGCCCTATGATCACTGTCCAGTGACTCAACCCTACCGTCGAAGCATCAAAGTAGCTATGGACAACATGTAAACACAAATGGCTGAGTTCCAATAAAGCTTTAATTACAAAAATGGGCAGCAGCTGGATTGACCTGCCAACATAGTTTGCTGACCCCTGGACTATTCTATCTATTTTGGTTGTTGAATGGATTGGTACACAGTTATTCTGAGAGAGGATCCCTTCTCCCTTGTCTCACATTCACACAACTGGATCCTAATTAGTGAGAGTAAAATCAAAATTTCTTACGCAGGCCCTTTCTGTTTTCTAGATAAATCTGGTCAATTTATCTTCCATACTGTTCCACTCCTACCCGCTTGCCTTCCTGTAAAATTGACCCACCCTGCCCGTCTTCACACTCACAGAGAGAACCACTGAAATGCCAATGACAATCACCCTCTTCTTCCCAGCAGCCACCTAGGAGAGGAGGATGGGTGAAGCAGTGCCACCAAGAGGATTCTAGGGTACAAACATGCTGAGTGGGGATACCAGGGCCAGGACGTTGGGGGTGGGGGGGATGGGCTTTGGCTGGATGTTGGGGCTTTGATGTCCCTATGAGAAGGAACAGACAGAGGTCTCTGGTTGTGTGTCAGTGGAAAACACAGACCTCCTTCAGTTCCTCAATCCCGTCCAGGGCACTATCTTCCATCCCCTCCCTAGAGGCCATCACAGACCCAAGAGGACAGACTCAAGGTCAGTGGCACTCCTTGGGGAGCAGAAGCCTATGGTTTATTAGGGTGACTTTGAGAGAAGGAAGTGAAGGGAACACTATCACTGAATGAGCACCTACTATTTGTTGGGCATCGTGATAAACACTGTGCAAGGCTGGAAAACTTAAATACCTACGAGGGCTAGTAAGGCAACAGAAGTATGTGAAGTGGAAAGCAAACTGGACACAATCTCCACCTAAAAGCGTTCAAATTCAGTTTCTAGAAGACACTATACAGGCCAAACAAAATATTCACAGGCCGACTTGGCTTACCTGTCACCTCCTGCAATGAGGTAGGTGTAAAGAGGTTTCTGTCCTAGACCTTTCATCAGCTGGTTAAAGGAAACCTGCCAAGTGAGAGAACATGAAGTAGTGATGATAGGGAGGGAACAATTCTCTTGGATTTTCAGCACCTTGAGGGTAGAGGCTGTATAATGATTCTCTCAGGTCAGTGCTTAAGCCAGTACTGCCTGGCATCTGACACTTAAACACGCTGCTTGGAGATGACTGATTAGGGGTGTGTGGGATGCAGAGACATTAGCAATAGACTGGTGGGGCTCAAATGGGCTCAGAAGAAACGGGGCTCCATGGGGAGATCTAGCCTTTGGAGAAGAAAGAGAGCCGGAGCTGGAGGGGGTCCACCTAGGAACTTAGATATGATGAGATTTATGGTCCTGAGGGTCACCCCAAGAAGGTAGAGAGGGCAAAACCTGGGATCAAGATTACTCACCGACATGAGGAGTGCCATCCTGCCAGAGGTGCCCCCTCCACTCAGCACCACCAGCCCTCCTTCAGGCTCCTGAGAAAAGAAAAATGCCTAGGTCTCCAGGACCCAGCTCAGGTTGGGGGAAGCATATTCTTCTTGGTCAGTAACAGAACCCTCCTCTTATCCCCAAAGCAAACAGAACATAGAGAGTATGGCGTAGCAGAAAGAACCTTGGATTTGAGAAAGAAACTTCGGTCTGACCCCCAACTCTGGCTACGCTATTTATTCAAACCCTTACTTATTCCAGAAAAGACTGAAAGCAGCTTTGTCACCTATAAATGATAGATAGATAGATTTTGATGATTGATAGATAGATGATAGATAGAGAGATGATAGATAGATATATAGATAGATAAATAGATAGATAGATAGTATCATCATTATCCAGCAATTTTTATTAGCTAGGTGTATTTGGGCAAGCTACTGTGACTATCTTAAGTCTTTGTTTTCCCATCTGAAAAAAATGGAGACAGTAACACCAACTTCACAGGTTTTTGTGAAGGTAATGGGTGTGAAAGTACATGGCCAATTATAAAGTATTATGCAATAATAGTTATTATACTTACTATGCATTAATAAGATGACAATAAGGATACAAACGTCTGTAAAAATGAAAAACAGAGACCAAGAAAAAAGTAGAGGGAAGCACGAGTTTAAGCAGGGAGCAGATGGGGAGTTGGTACCTTTAGCACTTCCTGAACTTTTCCAGCCACGTGTACCATGGTGGTCAGAGTTGACTCACTGTAGAGTCGCTGGAGGCAACAGGCAGGCATCAGCAGCCGAAAGGACAGTGGGTTGGGTGGGAGGAGGTGGGGGGAGCTCTCAGACCATGACCTGAGAGGGCAGAGGCTGAGGTGGGGTTGGGGTTGGCATCTTTATTTGCGGTGTCCAGGGGATGGGTCTGGGTCACCTGGTACGTCGCCACGACTTGCCCCTTCTCCTGGAAGATCTCAGCATCACATTGCCCCAGCAATCGAACAATCTGTTCGGCATCTGCTTTGTCCAGATGCCGCGTCAGTGGGTTTGACTTCTCTGTGACGGGCAGGGCTGCCTCATACCCAGACAACTAGAGGGAAGGGGGAACAAGGTTAATGGCAGGTAGCCGAAGCCTCATTCGCACCTGCTGAACTGGAGGTGGGAGTGGCAGCAGGCACAGTGTTAGGACACACACACACATACACATAAACACACAGCATTTAGCCTGCACTTGGTACTCTGGGCCTATCAAGGAAAGAAGATCAGGAAGGAAGATGGGAAGGGGGACGGGGAGAGCAGAAACCCAGGTTGAGGGGAGGTCCAGATGAGACAGGGTTCTAGGAATCAGCACAGAAGGCCAACATGGAGAAAGGGTCTCACCTCCCACTTGCCAGGCTCCGGGGTCTCAATCACATGCTGAAACCATTTTCTGCCTGGCATGGTCCGACGCTGTGGACACACTACTGTGCCTGCCTCTGCAGCCACACAACCCCTTCTGTCACACTGACTCTGATTCCAGTTGGCAGGGCCTATCTGAGCCACAGTGATGATTAACCCAAGTACCCTGAGCACCACCCCTCTGAGCACCTCTGCCTGCCCCCTTTCCTGGCCACTAGGTCCCCAGCTCTCTGGGCACCCTAGGGGAGCTCCCCAGGTCCTCTGTACAGGCACCCAGACTCCCCAGTCTCTGCTTTGCCCCTGAAGAGGAAGACCCAAGGTTCATTACTCTTGCCCTTTGGACAATGGCCTCTTCTCTGGAGGGCCTGGAGCCTGGAAGGACAATACCCAGGCCCGGGGCAAAGAGAATCCCTGGACATGAGTGCTCTGGAACCAGGATGTATCAGGAAGCCAGAGATCAGGGTCTTCAGGGTCAGCAGAGGTCAGAGGACCTGGGCCATGGCTTGATCACATGCTCAGTACACACAGTTCTGCCTGTCCCACTTGCCCCATTTCACTATCCTCTCAGAAGGAAGGCAACAGAAGCTTCAGAGCCCCAGGGGTGCACACACTGAACTGGATGTTACAGGGTAAAATGCCACAGAAATAGAAATACTGCAATGAACGTTAGAAACCAAAGTATCTGCCCTAAATACAAGTTTAGCCAACATTTATTTACACTGAGCAATGCACTTTTCACATACAGTATCTCATTGGATACATTAAGAAGATGATATTAAAAAGAATGAAATAATGCCATTCGCACCTAGAGATTATCATACTAAGTGAAGTAAGTCAGACAGAGACAGAGATATCACACAATATCACTTACATGTGGAATCTAAAAAAGTGATACAAATGAACTTACAAAATAGAAATAGACTCACAGACATAGAAAACAAACTTATGGTTACCAAGGGGGAAAGGTGGGGGGGAGGGACAAACTAGGAGTTTGGGATTAACAGGTACACATTACGATATATAAAACAGATAAACAGGACCTATTGTATAGCAGAGGGAACTATATTCACTGTCTTGTAATAACGTATAATGGAAAAGAATCTGGAAAAGAATATATATGTGTGTGTGTGTGTATGTATGTATATAAAAATCACTTTGTCGTACACCTGAAGCTAACACATTGTAAATCAACTATAGTTCAATTGTTTTTGAAGAAAGATGATGATATTGACACCCTCATTTTTCAGATGATGAAACTGAAGCTCAGAGAAGTTAGGTTACTGGCTGAAGATCGCACAGCTGACAAAATTGGGACTCACACCTAGGTTCTCGTTCCAGATCTCATGCTCAGCCAAAGCATGAAATAACTTTAGGATTTACATATTTATTGAATAAATGAAGTAACTAACAAATTGGTGCAAATTAATAATAATCTCTCATTCACACGGTGTTATAAGATTTATAAAGATCGTTCCCCAATATTGTCTCATTTGATCCTCACAACAGCCCTGTGAGGTTCTGGATGCTCTGGTTTACAGGCGGGAAACAAGAGATTTAGATTAACCTATTTGTCTAAGGCCACACAATAAGTCGCAGAGCTAAGACAAGAAACAGGTCGTCGCTCCTTAAATTTCCCCTATAAACCCAGCACTCTTAATAATCGCCGTGTCTCCAACTATTAACATGCCAGATACATAGAGAACGCTCAACAAATATTTGTCTAATAAATGAAAGAATGAATGGGAGAATGAAGCGAATCAATAACAGATTATGAATGAAGAGACTTAAAATCTGACGCAGTCTACAAGTAGGAGGTTGTCAAAACAACTATTATCTCCATCACTCTGTCCCCTCCCGCACCGGAGGTGGAATTCCACCTCGCAACTTGGCTGATTCCAACTGGGGAGGGAGGGACCTCCCAGGTGCCCGAGACCCTCGCACCTGCGCCTCTCCCGGAGTCCCCTCCCCCTCTCCCGGAGTCCCCTCCCCCCCCACCCCCAGCCCCCCCGCGGGGGCTCGGCAGAAGGAGCCGGGATCAGGTGGGATGGGGGCCCGGGAGGCCGCCAATGAGAGGGTCGTGGGAGGAGCCCCGAAAGAACCGGGTTGGGGGGGTGATGATGACGGCGGCGAGAACCCCAGCGGGGCGGGGCGGGCCCGCACGTCCCGGCCGGGCTGCGGCGGAGCGACCGGGGCCAGCTCTGCAGAAGGCGGCGGCTGGCTCGCCGGGACGGTCACATCTCGCTGCAGGGGCCGGCGGAGGCAGCCGCACAGCCCCGCGCCCGGGGGACCCAGGCCAGCCGCCGGGCCGCGCCGGCACCGCCCCCTGCTCTCGGACGGGCTGCGCGGCCGGTGGGAGCTTGGGGGGCTCCGCAGCCCCGCGGCCCGCGCCCGCTACGCCTCCGCCCTCTGCCCGCAGCTCGGTCCTGCGCTGCCCGCCTCGCCGGGCCCGCGCCGGGATGGGGTAGGGGCAGCGCCACGGAGTCGGGCGATGGGCCGCCCTCTGGGCACCGAGCAGCCCCCAGAGGCCTGACCGACCGCGAGGACCGGCGGAGGTGGGTGTGGGCAGAGCAGAGCCGCGCACTGGGGGCGCCGGGGTGTTGCGGGGGCGGGGAAGGCACGGGGAAAGGGGGAGCTCCGGGACTGCTGTGGGCCGAAGGGAGTCCGGGAGAGTTGCTGCCCACTCCGTGCGTTCTGGCGAGTCCTTGACACCCCCCCCCCCCCCGGACAACTCCCGCCACCTCCAGGAGCCCCGCCTGGATGTCAAACGGATGCCCCAGTGCCTCCCAGCGGACTCGGTGGGGACCATGGCTTCGCTAATGCCCCTCTCCCCATATCTAAGCCCCACGGTCCTCCTGCTGGTCAGTTGTGACCTGGGCTTTGTACGAGCAGGTGAGTAAAAGGGGAGAGGGTGGGGATTAACCAGAGCTAGTCTGTGGGTGGAACCTGTTAACCTGTTCACACACTGTCACCCGCAGACCGGCCTCCGTCTCCTGTGAATGTGACAGTCACTCACCTCAGAGCCAACTCGGCCACTGTGTCCTGGGACGTCCCAGAAGGCAACATCGTCATTGGCTACTCCATTTCCCAGCAAGTATGAATCACCCTTCTGTTGCCCCAGCCTGTGTCCTTGGATCTCTGTACATTCCTTCTGTTACCTCCCTCCCCACCCCAGGTCCCCTCCCAGCCACGGGAGAATCTGCGAGCTGGGGTTCCCAGGCTCAAGCTGCCCTTTTCACCCTACTCCCCTGAAGTACTTGGATGTTCAAGAGTCCTGGGTTAAGCCTTGTGGCCTGGGACCAGGGTGAGGCTGTCCTCCTCTCTCATCATCTCCGCAGCGACAGAATGGCCCTGGGCAACGTGTGATCCGGGAGGTGAACACCACCACTCGGGCCTGTGCCCTCTGGGGCCTGGCTGAAGACAGTGACTACACAGTGCAGGTCAGGAGCATCGGCCTTAGGGGAGAAAGCCCCCCAGGGCCGCGGGTGCACTTCCGAACTCTCAAGGGTTCTGACCGGCTACCCTCAAACAGCTCCAGCCCAGGTGAGGGTCTCCATTATTCCCCACTCCCTAAAGCTTTGGAGTCTCTGGCTATTTACCTGGTCTTTGGCCTCCTGTTTACGTCCCCAAAGCAAGCAGCAGTCTAGCTTAGATGAATAGAAGGATGATTTAATTCATTGTACTGCCAGGAAAGGAAGGAAAGCAGGTTGGCAGGGGACCGGGTATAGACAGACTGGTAACGAATTGTTTGCGGGAAGGGCTTTTAAGCTTCCTTTTACCCAGCCTCAGTTCACAGCAGCTGCAGCCTGCATGAGTAAGTACCTGAGCTGCAGCCCTCCTGCTTTTTGGTTTCTAACCACCTGTCCACCAACAGCTTTCCAGAGAGGGGCTACCAGCGGCAATGCTGTGATGGATCTACCCTGGCTCTAATCCCCGGCATCTCGATCCTTAACTGTCTGCACAGACATAGCTCTCTAGCTGCTCCCCATAACCTGGGATCTGTCTCCTGCCTTCTCAGGTGACATCACAGTGGAGGGTCTGGATGGAGAGCGACCACTGCAGACGGGGGAAGTGGTCATCATTGTGGTGGTGTTGCTCATGTGGGCTGGTGAGTAAGCAGCTGGACGGGGGGCCAGGGGTTGAGTGGGGCTCAGTGAAGGTGGGAGTTGGCCAAGGTTGTTGGGAGAAAAGGGGGTGAGAGCAATGGCGTGGGGAGATGTTTAGTTGAGGGGGATGAGCAGGAAAAGTTTGAAGAGAGGGAGAGGAGGCCGTTGGGAGCCCAGAGAGGATGATGAAGAGGGTGGTGCTTGCGCACGGGGAAATTCAAAGATTTTCTTCTCAGATTTTCTAGAAACTGTGTGGGTCTCTCCCTGCCCTTCGAGGCTGTGAGTGGGGAGGTCAGGATCAAGGCTCAGATTGTATTGTTGTGTTTCAGCTGTAATTGGGCTATTCTGCCGTCAGTATGACATCATCAAGGACAATGACTCCAACAATAACCCCAAGGAGAAGGGGAAGGGACCGGAACAGAGTCCTCAGGGAAGGCCAGTGGGGACAAGACAGGTGATGTGGGGCCAGAGAGGGAGGGAAGGGTGATTTTGCCTTAGGAAGCAGTGAGGGAAAGGGAGAAGGGCCACAGAGGGGCAGGAGAAGAGGGAGAATGGAAATTTGGGATGGAAGAGGCTATCACCTTCCTGAAATTAGAGACTAAAGCCATCTTCTTTCACAGAAAAACTCACCATCTATCAATACCATCGACGTATGAGTGAAGAAACCGAACCAGAAGACAGATGCACTAACAACCTGGGGATGGGGATGGGGTCAGGGAGAGCCCAAGATGGTGATCTGCCCAAGACTGAAGGATCTCACAGTCTCCCAGAGGGTAATGACACTCCCACAATCTCAGGCCTGGTATTCATCCTCTTTCCACTGTGAGCAGGGCCAGAAGGTAGGTCTGTTAGGGTCTGAACCCCTGGGCCTGGGGAGTGGATATCAGATGGGATATGTCCTTCCACCCCCCAGGTCCAGGGGAGAGGCACTTGTTCAACCCTGTTCCATTAGCTCCCAAGTGGGGCCCCATTTCACCTGCATCAGGACCCTTGGCATCCCCAGCTACCCCTACATCTTGCCTCTGGGTCTCAGAGAGGAGTGTTTCTGTGGGTACTCCCCCTCACCCAGCAAATAAAAGGAACCGTCTGGGCCTGGAGGCAGTTGCTGCACTGCACTACTCCAATGTCTTCCATGGAGCCTCAGGTGCTCCCCCTCTCACCTGGCAGCCCCTCCAGCTGCTGGTGATCTCACCCCTTGGACATTTTTCCAATAAAGATTCTTGGACAAACTGGAGCTGACTGTATAGTATGCTGAAGACACTTCTCCACTGTCTCTCCCCTGACTACAAGGGCCCCTCACACCCCCACTAACTTGACAGGAGCAGACTCTTATTTGAAGGTAGTTGCTTTGATTCTCCAGCCTGGAATGGGTGGAGGGGAGCCAGAAAGAGGCATAGAGCCCTAGATCCTTTTGCTTTGTTGGGCAAGAAGGGGGAGCAGAAAAAAAAGAGGACATAAATTCTTCACGTACCAGTAGAAACTGAAGTTATGTCACATGAGAGGGCCAGTAGCCTTTTTATCTTCACTGCCCACATTGGCAGCCCAGCTCCTCACCATTTATTCCTCTGATTTCATCAACCCCGAGCTAATTTTCAGAAAAGGACTGAACAGGGTCTTGGGACAAATGAAAGAACAGCTACTCTAATGGATCCCTGGGTGCCATGTGTTCCTCTCCTGTCATTTCTGTGCCTACTCTTCCCTGCCCTTGCTTTCCCTTTTTGTCTGTATGTCTCTCTGTTCATTCGGTCAAAGTCAATAATAACTGTAAAGAATAAATGAGTTTATATTCGCTCTCTGCCATTATATCTAGAGGAGGATTCTGGAAATAAAACTGGGGTTGGAACTCTCCTGTCAAAAGAATTATAATTTGGGCTCTGGGGCCTACTTGTTTCCTGTGAAAATAGGGACTGTCCTCTACTTTTTCCTAAGTTTCAAGGGGAGGTTGGTGCCAGTGAAAGAAATACTTGCTGATATTTGCAACCACTATGGAGGAAAGACTTCAGAACTCAGAATCTGTCTGGACAGCATATGCTACACTGTCTGGAAGGTAACAGTCTTCTCAATGTACAGTCCTCCCAGAGGAGGCTTATGAATAACTCTCCTTTATTGCATCTTGATCTCTCTGGTATGTTACAAGAAAGTAGACCAATAATTCTGAAAGGGACCCCAATCCAAACAAAGATCAAGAAGTCAGTATCTTTTATGCTTCACTAAACTCCAACCCCTGTTATCACAAGACTACACCTGTCAGGTGAGCCAAGCTCTGGTCTGCCCTCTACCCTAAACCATAAAAGCATCCTGATCTAAGCAGCAGTCTTAAACCCACCATCTTCCAGTTCAAAAGTAGGGTGCTTTACCTCTCTCTGACCACTGGTTCCAAAGCACATATCTCTCAGACTCTGGATACATCATCATTTCTGGGGATGGGAGTGTCACAGGGTATATAGTAGCATGGCATGGAGATAGGGAGCTAGAAATTAAGATAGGGAGCTTTGTATCAAGAAGGAATACAAAGGGTGTTTAAGTGCACCAGCTCTGAGTTGAATGCCAGTTCCGTCCTTAACGCACTGTGTTAGCTTAGGCAAGTGACCCTTCTAATCCTGAGTCTCCTGTTACGTAGAATGGAACTAATAATGCTATCCCCTTCAAAAGCTGGCTTTGAGATTAAACGAGATAATCAATGTACAACACTTTGCATGGTACCTGGCAGACACATACTGCGTATTCCCTGTTACCGATCATTATCCGCCTTGTGATCCCGTGCAAGTTATATAACCTATTTGGCTTCAATTCCGTCAACTGTAAAAGGCCTATAATAGCAACTACCCTGCTTTCCTCCAGGGTTGTGAGGATTAAAAGAAGGCAGTCAGCCACGCTTATATCAAACAGCGAGAGAGACTACGTTTACGTAGGACCCCGCAGTTCGCGGAAGGCTTGTGGGCGTGGCTGGAGCTTGAGTTTGCATGCCACGACGGGATTGGTCGAGGAGAGAATTCACCAAGCCCCCTCGGGGGGGGGGGTGGCGGGCCCGCCCTAGGTCTCACTGCGCCTGCGCAAGTTCTGTTTGCTTCGCTGCGAGCCTACGTGGTGACCTTGCGACGCGTGTCGCGCTCAGGTCGCTTCTGCGTCAGCGGCTGTCGCTGCGGCTGCGTGGCGGGTTGTCCAGGTAACCACGGGAGTTGTCGCTGTCTGTTGGCATCTGAGACACAGGTGTTCGTCATGCAGTTGAAGCACCTGAGGACCCTGCTGAGCCCTCAGGTGAGGAGTCGCGTGCTTCTTCCCTCCTTCGCCCGCCTTAATGTTCCAAGAAAAGTGGGGGACTGAAGTGTGAAAAGGTTGAGCGCCTACTGTGTGCAGACCGAAAGCTAGAGCGGTGATGCAGACTGTGTTGAGTAGGAGGGAGGAACTGCTGAGCTCCGTAGCTTTCATTTCGTTCCGTTTAACCATTGGGTTGTGTACCAGGTCCCATGCTGGGCCCCAGGGGCTCCAGGACTTGCTCAGTTGTTGCCCCTGCCTTCAAGAGGCTCGTCCTAGAGCCAGAGGCACACGTATAAACAACGAACATTAATCTACACCGCTTAAATAAGCGCGTTAGGTGCAAGCCCCACCTAGAGCAGTGCAGACGACCACACCGTTCGTTCTGATGGGTGAAGATCTCAGATTCAGAAGAGGCTGGACACTGGGGGAGGAGCCCTAGAATACGGGGAGAAAAGGCTGGGTTTTGGAGTTGGGAGACCAGAATTCAAGTCGTAGCGCCACCGCTACTTTAAATAAATGATCCGATACCCCCTGACTTTAGCCTCTATCACACAGGCTCTCTGAATACTCACCCAAACTTCTACATTTGGAAAATGGGAGTAATAATAATCTCAGCGTCCAGGGGGTTAGGGGGAAGAGTTAAAGGAAGTAGAACGCACAAGAGAACGTTGTAAACTGAAAAGCAGCGTGAAAACTGATAGGCAAGAGAGGACATTCAAAATTCAAAGGACAAAATAGTACAGAGCTAATAAGAATATCTGTCATAACCGAATGTTTAATGTGTACCAGGGCAGCATAAGTAAAGCAGTTAGGGTTGTGGATTATGGAGTCAGACACACATGGCTTTAAATCTTGGTTCTGGCACTTAAACTGTGTAAGCTTGAGCAAATTACATAACCTTTCTGTGCCTCAGTTTCCCCATCTGTAAAAGATACACAATAATTAAATCTACCTCAGTTGTGACATAAAATGAGATAATGCATATCAGACCCTTAGCAAAGTGCCTAGTCTATCATGCTTGTTAAAGGTTAGCTGTTACTCTGTTCTCTACCTCATTTAATCTTCACTACAGTCCTGTGAGGTACTTGTTGTAGAGAAAGGAGAATTGTTTGATTATGGGAATCAAGAAGGCTTCACAGAGAATGTAGCTTTAGGAGACTGGAAGGAAATTAGAATAAAAGAGAGATGTGCTCATTGCTCAGTCAACTGTTCTCTGAATCTGTATTTTGAAAATTCCTTTATCCTAATGGAATAATTGGAAGTGAAATCTTCCTTCAGTCTTTCAAAATAAGATGATGTCATGATGCAGGAAAGAGCTGAATGCCCAGGATTGGGCAAAATGATGAAGGAAGATGGTCAGCAACAATTGATGAGGAGCCCTCAACCCTCCCAACCTAATTTAGTCAAGAGTTGGAGGGGGCTGAAGGTGGTGGTGTGGCTATTTTCTGACTCTGGTTTGAGGATTTTGATGAAAAATGCCTTTTTTACCTCTTACTTTGGAAGTGGGTAGGTTAGGAGTGAAACGTAACAATGTTTTAAGCCAGGGCTCTAGAGCCCAAGTAATTAATCAAACAATTGGAGCAGAAATTAAATTTTTTATTTCAAGGAGGGAAATCGTTAGTGCAGAACCATAGACCGCCAGGGCTGATGGTGGAAGGGACAGACATGGCAGGAAATATTCACCGGCAGGTGATCGCTTCTAACTTGGGCTTCTGTGAAGTGGATTGTTAAGGAAAAAAACAAAACCAAAAACAAAACAGAAACCAAGTGGTATTGTTTACCTTAAATCTCAACTCTGATTATTTTACTTTCCATTCCAGAACTTTCACTGTCTCTCCCTTTCTTGCCAAATAAGCCCAAACTCAGCCTGGCTTCAAAGACCCTTCCTGAACTGGCCTCCGTCTGTTTTTCCTGCGTCACCTCCTCTATTCTGCTATTTACAATATAGTTTCAGCTAAATTAAATTACTCTTTATTGACCAGAACTTGCCATTACTCATGCCATTCCTTCTACCTCAGATAATTTCCTACCTAACTGTATCCATTCTTCAAAGCTTAATGTTGATTATTTAAGTGGAAAATTTATCTCAGGCCTTTCCAGACTATTACAGTGCTTTATATATATCTCTCTTATAGGACTTTTCCCATTTTTTTCCCTATTTTATTAGATCCTTGGGCAGGGACCATGTTTTGCTCTGTCTCTCTCTTAGCCCTTGGCCAAGTGCCTTTTTCAATAAGATACTCAAAAAACATTAATTGAATGAATGGCTAAAGACCAAAGCTTTGCATTTATTTCAGTTGCAGACCTGGGGAACGAGGGAATAAGGAGGCCACTGCAGGGACACATTGGTACAGTTGATTTACCATGTCACTTCTTAGTGCATTTGCATTATGCGTTTCTAGAAGCACTTTGTTCTCACCATCCAGGGCTCTATGGCCTTGGAGACCTGGATGAATCATGGGCATCTCTCTGTTTTAAGGACTCTGCTAGAAGGAAAGTTGACCAAAGTCACACTAGAAGTAGTGGAACTAGAAGTGCTTTTGGCCTTCTAGATCAGCACCTGGGTTATTTTTGCCCCCTTACCCCTGCAGGATGGAGCTGCAAAAGTCACCTGCATGGCATGGTCCCAGAACAATGCCAAATTTGCTGTCTGCACAGTGGATCGAGTGGTGTTGCTGTATGATGAACATGGGGAGCGGAGAGATAAATTCTCCACCAAACCAGCTGACATGAAGGTGAAGGGAATACTCATGTGTACCTTAATCTGTTGATGATGGGACCTTATAAACATAGAAAACTTCCTAACCTGCTTCCTAGCCACAGGCATAGGAAATGGCCTGCACTTCCTTTTCTCAGTATAAAGCCCTTAAGCCCACTATAGTCACACATGCACCTTTTCTTCTCTTTTAAGTATACTCATTACTTCTTTCTCTCTCTCTCTCTCTTTTTTTTTTTTTTTTTTTTGACTCTTAGTATGGCAGGAAGAGCTATATGGTGAAGGGCATGGCTTTTTCTCCTGATTCCACCAAGATTGCCATAGGACAGACTGACAACATCATCTATGTTTACAAGATTGGAGAAGATTGGTGAGTATAGAGATTGGGATATGGGATGGCCCAGAGAAGAAGGGAAAGGCAGGAAGAAATGCCTCACTGGGAAGTGGGAATAGAGAGGATGAGGACCCAAGCCGGGACTTGGAAGGCAGGGGCCTTCTGGAGTCTGTTGTTGCTTCCCTACCTTTGCCTACACCACGTGTTCTGTGACCCCATCCCTGGAGGAATCAGTCTTAGATCAACAAGGAGGCCCTGTGAGATCTTGGGGAGCCAGGAGTGATGTTTTATCTTTGTTATTCTTCCAAAGCTGCTCAGGCTCCTTCTTATGCCTCCTTTGAGGGCTTCTATGGCTTGGGAGGAAATACTAGCTGGCCAGGGAAGGTATCTACAATTCCTTCCCCTCCCCCAGCATCATTTGTGGCAACGTATTCATGGAGTGGTTTATAATATGCTGTCCTCCTTTTATTTGGCAGGGGTGACAAGAAAGTCATCTGTAACAAGTTCATCCAGACGGTAAAGTTCAAACCAGTTCCTGGGAGTTTAGGATGAACACATATCAGTGTATCTGCTTATAGATACAACCAGAAGCTGCATTTGTTAACATCTGGCTCTGACTTTTCCTGTTGCATGAATGGTGCTGCCTGGCTGCTCATCCCCCTGCGCTTTCCTCCTTAGAGCCCAGTCATGTCCCCTCCTCTCCTTCCCCACAGGCAGCTGGGGTGGTGGCTCATGGTGGGCTGTTCACATTCAGGTTATCAGTGTGCTAACATACAAAGACAGGTTTATCCTCTTCATTCTTTCTTTCTTACAGAGTGCTGTTACTTGTCTGCAGTGGCCAGCAGAATACATCATTGTCTTTGGACTGGCTGAAGGGAAGGTAAAGGAGGGAAGAGAAACACAGGAGAGGTTGTGGATGGGGATAATGGTTCTGGAGAGATATGTGGTTAATCTTCTCCCTTAGGGTCAAGTTGTGCACTGGGGAGACTACCCAGGGAACAGTTTTTGGTTTTTTCTTTTTTTTTCCCTAGGACCTGGGTGAAATTGAAAGTAGATTAACCAGACTTGTGTGCATTCTCCCATTTTCAGGTTCGTTTAGCAAACACCAAAACTAATAAATCGTCTACCATCTATGGGACAGATTCTTACGTGGTGTCCCTGACAACAAAGTGAGTAAGGAAGAGTGGTATCCCAAAAGCTTGGATATGGTGGGAAAAGCTATAGGGGAGTCTGGGCTGGGAGACCATAGTATGAAAGATGGAGAGGGCTGGTAGCGGGAACCACAGGTAGGGTAGTGTTTGACAGAGAAAGGGGACTTTCTTGGTGAGATAGGATGCTATAATCTCTTCTTGTATTTCTCTCCTCCTTTCTCCCTTTTTCAGTTGCTCTGGGAAAGGCATTCTCTCTGGTCATGCAGATGGCACCATTGTTAGGTATTTCTTTGATGATGAAGGCTCTGGAGAGTCACAGGTATGAATAAAGGATGCTGTGGGATGGGGGAGAAGGAAATGCCAAGGACTCTTTGAGAGGAGGTTGGACATCTGAGGAATTTAGATTATGGTGCTGGGGAGGAGGCCAGAGGAGTGAGACCTCAGGCAGAGAGACACTTGGATGTGGCCACAGAGATTTGTTTTTAGGAGGCCAGAACTTAATGTTTATGGGAAAGGATGAATCAGGTGAAAGGGACCATGAGGCAAAGGGAAATAAAGACTCTGAGAGTATTGAAAAGTGAAAATTATTCTCATTTATGTAAAATATATATTTATATATATAAATTCATAGAAGAAAAGGATTGTTTACTCTTGAGAGGGAAAATATGGGGGATTAAAGGAAGGTTCATGTTTTAATCTGTGTAATTCTCTGTTGTTTGAATCATTTACTTCAAGAATTACTTGTGTAATAATTAAATGTATTCCTCCTAAAATAAAGGGGCCATATACTCCCTGAGGGCCTATACAGTGTTGGTTAATGTGTAGGACAGCTTCCTTTGAGGGACCTTATTAGGTGAATATTAAAGATCTCCAAACACAAGTATTTTGAGGTTTCCTCTTGAACACAAGATCGATAAGTGCATGTATATGTCACAGATGTGTGTGTGAGTGTAAGACAGAAAGATAATTTGTGAAGTCTTCGGATTAGGATGTGTTAGGGCGGGAAAATGTTGGGAGAAAGATTTCTGCAGAGTAGAATGGTCAGTATGAGTGTGTCAGATGCCAGGAGTGAGAAATTTCTGAGGTGGCGTCCTCAGAGTGATTGAAACCCTCTACTTCTGTCTTAGGGGAAGTTGGTGAACCACCCGTGCCCACCCTATGCCTTGGCTTGGGCAACCAACAGCATCGTGGCTGCAGGCTGTGATCGGAGGATTGTGGCCTATGGAAAGGAAGGCCACGTGCTACAGACTTTTGACTATAGCCGTGACCCTCAGGAGCGGGAGTTCACCACAGCTGCAGCCAGTCCTGGTGGCCAGTCTGTTGTGCTGGGAAGTTATGATAGGCAGGTCCCCTTTCCAGTTGCCGCTTTTGCCTGCTTTCCATGTGTATACTCTCCTTTAGCCCAGTTTTGCTTCTCAGCCAGAATGGGAGACTGGTTCAGAATCAAGTGATTCTCAAGTTTCAGTTCACGCACTTTCCTCTTCCTGCTGCCACCATCCATTGGCATGTCGACAGTTCCAAAATGCACCATGCTCTTGCTGTGTCTCTGCCTCTCCCCAGGATTCCACAGCAAAATTCATCTTCATTTTCTTTGTGTTCCCATTGCCCCTTTTCAGACCACTGGCTTAGTGTTTATCACATTATATTGTACTTTGGTTTTTGTAAGTAACTGGCTAAATTGAAGAGTCCTTGAGAAGAGGGACCGTTATTCTTTTCTTAAGTGTCCAGGGCCTAGATTAGGATCTAGTATATCACATGTGCTCAACGTTCCATCGTACGTGTTTGGTGAATGAATGAATGAGTGAATGAATGTTGGAAGGGTGGATAGACAGCTAAAGTCTGAGTCCCATCTCTTCCTTGGAGCCCTTTTAACCCCAGCTTTGTCAGTCCTGTCTTTCTGTCGCCTTCAACCTCACATGTGTCCCTTCCTTTCTCTGACTCCTACCATTTCTCTTTTCTTTTTCCATATTTCTCTACTGATAACCGCTCATTTTTCTCACCAGCCATAATCTCTTTTTATTTTCTCCACTCCTGTCTGTCTCACTCCATTTTACTTTTGACTTGCTTTTTCCAGTTTACTTCCTTTGAGCATTTTTGTCCTCTCCTACTAGACCCCTCAACTTGCCTGTTCTCTTTTATTTCCTCTGTTCTCTGAAGTAGCAAGACTGATTTCCTTCCGTTACAAGCCCATTTTCACCTTTTCTCAGTCTCCATCCCTTCTAAAAGCCACATACTTAATTTCAGACTTCGGGTGCTCAACTGGAGCCCTCGAAGAAGCATCTGGGAAGAGGCAAAGCCCAAGGAGATTGCCAACTTATACACCATCACTGCCTTGGCCTGGAAGCGGGATGGCTCGCGACTCTGTGCGGTGTGTGACTAGTATCCCTTTTCTGCTTTCATGACTTTCTTCAAATTAAGAAAAATCCCACCGTATCCTAAAGCACTCTCTCCTGGCAATAGAGAATCTCCTCTTCTCTTTTGACCACAAGCTACAAGTCTGACATTACAGGAAGGAAAGAGAAATCCATACCTTATTGGAGGCCAAATGAGACAAGAGTTTTATAGGCAGGGCTGATTTCTCCCTTATGTCCCATCACTGTGTGATGCTCTTGAGTCCTGCAATTGCCACCTCTTTCCTGCTGGTACTTCCAAAAACTACCAGCCCTTTTACTGCCAACTCTTCTGTAGATTCTGGAACCTGGGGTTTGAAAGTGTCTCTAAATACCCTCTACATGCCTACGTACTTTGTGTGTTACCCTTTACGTTGTCACTTTCCCTTCCAGGGCACACTCTGTGGTGGAGTGGAACAGTTTGACTGCTGCCTCCGAAGGAGCATTTACAAGAATAAGTTTGAGTTGACATATGTGGGACCTAGCCAGGTAAGTGGCTGATAGCCTGCTACACTGAGATCTTGCCATGGCTCTCCCATCCTTGTAGTACTTCCCTGCAGTCTGGCCACTGCACAGAGGGAAATTTAGCCTCTGGCAGAGCTGTTCTGAGGAACAGAATGTATTAGGGCAAATCTCTGGCAACTTTCCTGCTATAGTTCCAGCTTAATAAGGAAAGGATTAAACACCAGGTTAAGGGGTACAGAGATTGACATTTATGTCTTCCTGGTTTAAAACTTCACTGCCTATGGGATGTCAACCAGGGAAGTTAATAAATAGGATTATAATTCTTTTGTTTTAGGGCCTCTGAACTCACTGTGTGTGATGTTGCAAGCTCATTTCTTAGTTCCTGAGCCCACTTTTCTCTTTTCTCTACCTCTACCCTCCTTTCCTTCATTTATGATTCATTGATTCCTTTAGTCTTTCATTTTCTGCAGAAATATCTATGCATTCTTTATGTGTCACCACTGTTAGGCATTGAGAATTCAAAGGTGGGCATCTGTGTTACCCTGCCCCTTAATCAAGAAGATCGTTCTAGCAAGGGAGACAGACATCAAAAAATAATATCGCACACTGTGGTAAAGTTATCATGAAAGTTTGTACAAAGAGCTACAGGAACATAGGGAGAGTGATTGGTTTAACCCAGTGGATCTTTCAGAATCATATGTATTATAAGCATCAAAAGAGAGAATATATGAAAGCATTTCGTAAATAGTGAAGCATTATGTAAATGTGAGGTGTCCTTTTTACCAAGAATATCCTAAGCCAGGCAAGGAAACAAGATGTTATTTTGCTTAGCACTGTGGCGGTGGGCGAAGGGCGCAGCATGTTCGCTCTCTTTTGGATTGGGGGAGGCCTGGGGAGCTCAGGCTCGTCTCCTACCAAGGTGATTGTGAAGAACCTCGCATCGGGGACCCGAGTGGTACTCAAGTCCCACTACGGCTATGAGGTGGAAGAGGTGAAAATCCTGGGGAAGGAACGCTACCTGGTGGCCCACACGTCAGACACGCTGCTGCTGGGGGACCTGAACACGAACCGCCTGAGTGAGGTGGGAACCAAAAATGGAGAGGTGGGGGGTGGGGTGTCCTGAGGTGCTACTCAGGTGAGCCAGGGTCCCTGGGGGAAGAGCTCCCTGGGAAGCTCCGACATTCTGGCATTGGGGACCTGGTTTCAGGGAATGAGACCCAGGAGGCTTAGAGTCCTGGAATATGAATCGCCGTTGCTGGACTGTTTTTACACCATCTCCCAGAAGCACAGGGACGAGGGCAAAATCTGACATAGCATCTCTTTCGTGCAGTGTCGAAGCCTCTCCAGATTCTATTTCTCTGCGTCCCAGCCTGTCATTCTTTCAGCATTGTCTTGGGTATTTATCCACGCTGTTCCTTATGTCTTCTCCCCCATTAACAGGTAGCTTGGCAGGGCTCTGGAGGCAATGAGAAGTATTTCTTTGAAAACGAAAATGTGAGTAGAGCTTGATTCACCAGCACTGTCCTGATAAGCCTCCTCCTAGCTTCTGTATCAGTAGGATGGCAAGTGGCAAGGGGTTGAGGAGAGAGCAGATAAAGTGGGAGGGTGGAATAGGCCGAGGAACAGAATAAGGAGAAAAACGGGTGTCACTTTGAACTTATGATACACCTCCCTCGACCGTCTTTCTCTTTCTTCACGCAGTCTTTCCGGCAAGTAACAGTTCCATTCATCCCCAGGTGTGCGCGGTCTTCAATGCCGGAGAGCTAACCCTGGTGGAGTATGGGAGTAATGATACCCTGGGTTCTGTACGTACTGAATTCATGAACCCCCATCTCATCAGGTAACCCCACAAGGGTCTCTGTTTTTGAAACCCAAAAGAATTCCTTTTGACTTCTAACTCCTGTATCCTCGGGTTAATCTAACATCTTCATCCCATGTAGTATTTCAGAGCTCTTGTTAAACATCCCAGCTACCTAAGCCCATTTTGCCTCACCTGACCCTTCATGTTTCAGTGTCCGTATTAATGAGAGGCGTCAGCGAGGAATGGAGGATAACAAGAAATTGGCTTATCTTGTTGATATTAAGACTATTGCTATAGGTGAGTAAGACTCTCTCATAATTGTAATAACAAAATAGATGATTATAAAGCACTTCCATATCACAGGATTGTGTGCAGTGGAGAATCGAGGAATCCGAGAGGCAGCAGAGAAATATGTGACTTCATTCTTCCAGTAGATATGTGAAATGTTTAAATCCACACATGTGCGTCTATATCTAGAAGTCTAGATACAGATGCATTGGTGTGTATAGGGCTGCCCATATAATTACTCATGTTCTCTAGGCATTTATCTTAGGGCTGGAAAATTGTGAATTGTAGAGAAGAACCATTAGCAAATTTAAGAATTTTCCTGTTTAGACTTCATGGGATCACAGATTCTTAGAACTGGAAGGGGCCTTACTTTCTGTATAGTTTGTCATTAATAAGCAGTGATGACAAACTTTATGTGCATTTCCCAAATGTTCACATTTATAAGTTGTATTTTCTATATTAATAGTTAATTTTTTATCATGAAATGTTTCAAGCATAGGGAAAAAAGTATAAACTTTTTAGAGAATACCATACCAGGTAGTGTAGGTATTAAGAACAGGGCTCTGGAGTCAAAGCTCCTCACTTCTCTACTTACTACCTGTGTGATCGTAGGTAAATTACTTCACCTTTCTCTATCTCAATTTCCTCATCTGCAAAATGGGGATAAACATGGTACCTACTTCATATGAAAAGCATTTAGACTAGTGCCTGATATATAATAAATGCTTACTAAATGTTAGCTATTCATAATAATAATATTATTATTATTACTTGTGTACCCATACCCAGTTCTGTCAAACCCTTACATTTCCTTATATTTACCTTGGATCTCTTCTCTCTTCTCTTATTGATGGGCATATAAGTTGTTGGTTTTTCACTGTTACAGTATTTCAGTTCTCTAAGGTTTATACCTCGCATGGAATTGCTGAATCATAAAAGAGGTACATTTTCAGTTTCACTAAATATTTCCAAATTGCTCTCTGAAGAGGTCGTACCAATTTACATTCCCACCAGCAATTGCAGTTCCACATCCTCTCCAGTGCCTGAAATTGCCTGACTTCATTTGGCTCAATCTGATGTATATGAAAATATATATCATTGTATTAATTTTTGTGTTCATTTACTTATTGGCCATTTGGATTTCTTCTTCTGTGAGTTGCCAGTTCATATCCATTGCCTATTTTTAAAATTAGGTTGTCTTTTCGTTATTTACTTGAAGGAGTTTGTGTGTGCGTGTATAGGCATTGATGGATATTTGTATTGTAGCTATTGTCTCAGCCTGTGGCATGTCTTTTCTCTCCTTTTCAGCATCTCTTAGTGTTTAGACATATTTAAGTTTAATGTAGTCCCCTTTATCACTTTTTTATTGAAGTATACTTCAATTTACAGTGTTGTATATCACTTTTTAATGAATAGTTTGTGGGTTTTGAGGTCTTAAGAAATCCCTCCCTACTCCCTCCTGTATTTTGGCATTTAAAATTTTTGCTTTTTTCCTGGAATTTATTTTTGTGCATAATGTGGGTAGGAATCTAATTTTATTTTTTCCATATGTTTAACTATTTATTGAAAGTCCATTCTTCCCCCACTAATATGTAATGTCATCTCTCATAAATCAAGCTTCCATATACATATGGGTCTGTTCTTAAGATATTTTTACATTTCGTGAATTTTCTATTTCACATGAGGTTGCTGAGCTCAGAAATGTAAGTATCTGTAATGGAAATAATAACACAGTCCAGTGGCCTAAGTTCTAACAGTAGTAATGAGCTGCGAGATTTTGGACAAGTCACCTCACTCTGTAGGTCTCATCTTCCATGTAAATTGACAGAGTTCTTCTCTTAACCTTTTTGGGTCCCTGACTCCTTTGAGTATCTAATGAAAAGCATAGATCTTTTCCCAGAATAATATCTATACATATAATTTTGTATGTAATTTGAGGGTGCTCACAGAAATAGGGTCCCCACAGCTCTAGCATTCTTTGTACTGATAATCAGGGTGAAAAACATGGATTTATCATTTTGCTTTTTAATTAAAGGAAAATTCATTTTTAAGTTGGTCTTCCCAGGTGTGGACATCAGCTGGCATTTGGTCTTTAGCTGAAGCGCATGTAGCAAAAGTAGGTACATTGCTCATTGGTAATGTGTATCAGTAAGAGTTATGAATGGGCTTTGTTCAAGAGACTCCCTGAAAGCATCCTAGCCAACCCTGAGTGGTCTGTTCTAAACATGATCGTTTCTTATATTGTCTACAAAATTCAGATCAAACTAATATTCCTCCTCGGCACTGCCCAGCCTGCCTTTAGTCAGAGGTTCCTCCTATTTTGTCTGTGTGCCTTCACCACTCTCTGTCCCTCGGTGTTCTTATAGCATTGGCGCTCAGGTGTGCAGGTGACTCCTTGGAGCACCTGTGGTCACCAGGGTCATGTCATTCATCGTTTCCTCTGGTGTGTTTGCTCTAATGGTGCTTCATCATGAGTCACAGAAGCCAGTCGCTGCGTAGTTGTGATCTGCTCTGAGACAACTCCGAGTTCCAGAGAGGAATCACATTTCTTTATGAGTCTGGATCTTTTGAGTTCACTGCGGAGTTAAACAAAACCTCTATAATTTTAGAAGAAACACAGCATCTTAAGCATCTTAGCAAAATTATGCTGTACTGACCATTTGCGTTCCTGAGTGATGTGCTCTAGACTAATGCAGCACTCTTAAAGCCAGACTTGCACAGGCTGCCTCACACCTTGTATGTGAAATCTCTCTTCTTAACCCTGTTTCCCTTCCTCTCTAGTGGACCTGACTGGTGGCTACAACATTGGCACCATCAGCCATGAGAGCCGTGTGGATTGGCTGGAACTTAATGAGACTGGGCACAAGCTTCTCTTCAGGGACCGGAAACTTCGTGTGAGGAGGGTTACTAAGGCGTTAGCCATTGACTGGTCCATAAAGGATGTGGTACCAGCTGCCACCAGGGACTGTGGGAGGCAGGATGGAACATGATTTCTTCGGGCTATACCTTTAGCATACCAAAAGACACAGAAGAGTCAACATTCTTTGTATCTGATATCACCAGCCATCCCGTTTTACCCTTCAGGAGATTGTATCATGATGGCACCAAGGTCAAGAGGGGAATTTGGGAGTTGGTGTCTCACTTACTATTCACGAATCTGTGCCCTCATGAAACATCCTTACCCCTGCATTCCTCTTCCTCACAGCTGGCTGACCTTTACCCACACCTGCTACTCCAGTGCTCTTCAGCTCCACGTATCTGACAGCACTGAAGCTGACTTGAGGACAGTCTCCCCCTAGCCCCTTATCAATTCCGATCGCAATATGGTATCGCCAAACAGTTAAATCTCAGGGGCAAAAGGGACTATCTGGTGATTTTTCATTTCATTTTCATTGTGATGTGAAAGCCACATCACAAATTTCCATACATTTAATTTGTCTGGTGGCCTTTAATTTGGCTGGTAACTCTGGCCCAGGGTTATTCTAAGAATGAAAGTCTGGGACTTCCCTGGCAGTCCTGTGGTTAAGACTCTGCACTTCCACTGCAAGGGGCACAGGTTCAATCCCTGCTCGGGAACTAAAATCCCACAGGCCGTGTGGCATGGCCATAAAAAATAAAGTCTGACCTTCACCTAACTTAAATTCCTAGGATGTAGATCTTTGCTGTTTTGGTCATCTGTTAGTGGGCCAGAGCCAGAATATGCCAACTCAGCATAAACTTGAAGGGTTTATGGTTGAAGATCAGTAAGCTTTGATACTTAGCATGTACCTGACTGGTGGGTTAGCTCATCACAGTTCAGCATTAGGAAAATGGTCAAAATGAGAAGACACCTGTATCTCCTTTTAATTTTGCTGTCTACTTCTTCCTCCTTCAGTTGCATCTATACGATATTGAAAGCTGCTCCAAGACAATGATCCTCAACTTCTGCTCCTATGTGCAGTGGGTCCCAGGAAGTGATGTGCTGGTAGCTCAGAACCGAAACAACTTGTGTGTGTGGTACAACATTGAGGCACCTGAGAGGGTCACCATGTCCTCTATCAGGGTATGTCGACATCAGGGCACCTCAGCCACAGGCTGTTTAATTAGAAGCCTGAGGAAGCTCTGGGGGCTGCTTGGTTTCTCTACCCACCACCCATAATCTCCTGGATGGGTTTGGCAGGTGACACTTAGACTCCTTCCCGCAGTGGACCAGGCCCCAGAGCCATACTTGTTCTGATTCCTGACATTATATTAGGCCTTTGGAGTCTGGGTCTCTATTACAGTGGGAACTCACCAAGTCATAATGTGGAGTTCCCTTAGACTGAATTCCCCAGTAGGAGGAGTAGTTACATCTCACCTCCTTGGGTGCTGATTCTCTGTTACAAGCCATTCAGAGTTTCATTGTTTTCAGACTGCTGATCAGACCCTCTCTCCTATCCCAGGACACATTACACACACAGTAATGTTCCAAAATCTGGGAGGAGCTTATGCAAACAGAAAAGAGGTCCCTGTGCTAGGCCAGGCTGACAGGTGTGGGTGAGGGTAGAGTTCTTGATTCTTTTTGTTCTTTTCTGTATCTCTTTTTTTCTCCCTTTTGGCTCATTTTAGACTGATTAAGGTTGAGTTTTGGGAGGGGGTTGTCCTTTTCTAAATACTCTTTTTTCACTTTTTTTGGTTTGAAGGTTATACATCCTATTTCTACAGCAGTTAACCCTTAAAAACTCACCATGTACTTAACAAAGTCTAATCAGCATCCAACCCTTCCCTCTCCTGCACTGCAAACAATACAAGGACCTAAAAGGCTTTCACTTTGATTACCTCCCTTTTGCCATTGCTGTCTAGTGTTTAGTTCCCTTCTGTTATCCCCAAGGTTGGACGTTGATTATTTTCTACAGACAGGATTTGTTTAGATTTATCATCATAGTGCCAGTTTCTCTGTTCACCTTTTCCTTTTGCATTGCTGATCTTCCCTCTGGAGTTTTCTTCTTCTTGAAGAATATCATTTAGAAATTTCTTTAATGAAAGTCTTTTGATGATAAACGCTCAGGTTTTGATTATCGAAAAATGTTTTTATTTAGAGCTTTGCTCTTGAAAGATACTTGGCCTCAGTACCCAATTCTGGATTGACGGTTAATTTTTCTTAGCCTTTTTCAAATATTGTCCCATTGATTGGCTTCTTTTGTTCTGACAAGCTTAGTAATAGCCCTTTCTGTATAGGTGATCTGTCTTTTCTCTCTGGTTGCTTTTAAAATCTTTTTTCAGGTGTGTTGAAATTTTACTACAATGTGTCTAGCTATTAATTTCATTTTATTTATCCTGCTTCGTATATATTGTGCTTCCTGTATTTGTGAGTACACATATTTCCATCATTCTTGGAAATTTCTCAACCATAATCTCTTTAAGCATTGCTTCTTCTCTTGCATTCTCCAGTCTCTCTAATGGTAATTAAGCATATGTTAGATTTATTGTCCTGTCTTCTGTGCCTTTTTAACCTCTCATATTTCCTTTCTCCTTCTTGCTCCATGCTCCATCTGGATAATTTATTTTCTTTCTTTTTTTTTTTTTTAAAGATAACACCTTTGACATTTTTAAAAATAGATTTGTTTATTTATTTATTGGCTGCATTGAGCCTTCCTTGCTGCGCACGGGCTTTCTCTAGTTGCGGCGAGTGGGGACTGCTCCTTGTTGCGTTGCGCAGGCTTTTCAGTGCAGTGGCTTCTCTTGTTGTGGAGCACGGGCTTCAGTAGTTGTAGCACACGGGTTCAGCTGTGGCTCTCGGGCTCTAGAGCTCAGGTTCAGTAGCTGTGGTGCACAGGCTTAGTTGCTCCGTAGCATGTGGAATCTTCCTGGACCAGGGATTGAACCTGTGTCCCCTGCATTGGCAGGCAGATTCTTTTTTTTTTTTTTTTTAAGAAATTTCACTAAGATACAATTAACATACAATAAACTGCATATATTTAGAGTGTACAATTTGGTATTTTTTTTCTTATTAGTAATGTATCTATGGCAATCCCAATCTCCCAATTCATTTCCCCCAACCCTCCATGCTTTCCATACTTGGTATCCATATGTTTGTTCTCTACATCTGTGTCTCTAATTGTGGGCAGGCAGATTCTTAACCACTGCACCACCAGGGAAGTCCCCTGGATAATTTCTTAAGATACATCTTTCAGTTCTTTAATTCACTTTCATCATTGTCTGATCTACTATTTATAGCATCTATTGTGTTTTTTATTTCAAAAATTAAATTTTTCATAAGGTTTTATTTGGTTCTTTCTCCAGCCTGCTTGACCATTTTTGGGAGTCTCTTGTTCCTTGCTTAATTTTTCATTTCATATTTTAGGTCTTTAAACATTTCACACATAATTTTTTTTTTTTTTTTTTTTTTTTTTTTTTTTGTGGCACATGGGCTTAGTTGCTCCGTGGCATGTGGGATCTTCCTGGAGCTGGGATCGAACCCGTGACCTCTGCATTGGCAGGCGGATTCTTAACCACTGCGCCACCTAGGAAGCCCCCACACATAATTATTTTATATTCCATAGCTGTCTTTTTTCATAACTATTATTTTTGATATCTGAGACCCATGGAGGTCTAAAACTGTTTTTTGTAGTTATTGTTCACTCATTTATAGTGGTTTGTTAACTCGCATTTTAGTAGTTTCTTACTGTGAGCGCATGTTACATTGAATGTAATCTTTTGGAGTCCTGAGGGCCTCAAATGGACACGCTTTCCTCCAGGGATGATTTGTGTTTGCTTCCGCAGGAATCAGGCGTGTTAATGAGCTGTACCACTTTGGTTCCCTTTATTGAAGAGAGGATCCCTGTTTAATGAGGGATCCTGCTGGAGGACCCAAGGTTTATTCTCCTAATACTATGTTTGCCTTCAGGGCAACTCTACTCTTCCTACTTGCTCACCTTCCATTTTTTCCTGCTCGTTTTTTTGGTTTTAGTTTACTGACCTCTTTCTTTCTTTCTTTATGAAGGGGGCGGAGTGGGGAGAGAGTAGGAAGCATTCCTAGTGATTTCTGCAACTGAACTCGGCAATACATTAAGAAGTATGTTCCCGGTTCAAGTTGAATTTTAACAGGAGGGCCTTTAAGAATATGAGTCATAGTACTGCTGGCAGCAGAAGTGGATGCCACACTTTGTCAACTTATCCCTAGCCGTTAGTGCCATCATAGCTACCAGTGTACTTTAACCCAAGGATATTACCAGAGATAGGGCATTTTTATCTGCCTGAGAGAAACTACATGTTAGAAAAACAGGGGCCACTGTAATTCCCTCCGTGTACGAGTAACAGAGTTGGATGCGGGCAGGTCTTTTCTGCAATTGAGTCAGTGGTAACGCTAACCTGGAATGCTGGTGGGGTGGGGGGATTGAATTTTCACAGGGTGATGTTGTAGGTCTGGAGCGGGGTGGGGGAAAGACCGAGGTGATGGTGACCGAAGGTGTGACTACAGTTGCCTACACACTGGATGAGGGCCTTATTGAGTTTGGAACAGCCATTGATGACGGCGACTACACCCGGTGAGGGGCTGGGCTGGTAACCAACAGGGTGGTGGGAAACTCTGGTTCTGAGGACCTGCCTGGGGTAGATACTAAAACTAGCCATGTCTAAAAAGGACCCGGTGTCCTGGGAGGAGATAGACAAAAAGGGCAAATAATTGCCTAACCCCCTCCTCCCCTGGCCCATCACCAGTATTCCTCAGTGTCTTCCTGACCCTGGACTCATTTCTTGTGCTTTGTTTCCTTCCCTCTTCAGGGCAACAGCCTTCTTGGAGACTCTGGAAATGACCCCAGAAACAGAGGCAATGTGGAAAACCTTGAGTAAGCTGTCACTGGAAGCAAGGCAGCTACATATTGCTGAGAGGTGAGTTGGGCTGTAGAACTGAGGCTCCAGGCAGCTAGGAGGGAAGGATGGCCACGTGAGTATCTTCCCTGTGGGCTGCTCCTCCCCGGTGTTAAGTCACCACCTCCCTTCCCAAGCCAACAGATGTCACAGAACCCTTCCATAGTACAGTCATTCCACACATCCTCCCATCCTAGATTATAAGAACATGTCTTTATTTACTTTTTAAATTTTTATTGGAGTATAGTTGCTTTACAATGTTGTGTTAGTTTCTTGCTGTACAGCAGGGTGAATCAGTCATATGTATATATATATCCACTCTTTTTTTAGATTTCCTTCCCATTTACGTCACTGCAGAGCATTAAGTAGAGTTTCTTGTGCTATACAGTATGTTCTCATTAGTTATCTATTTTATACTTAGTAGTGTATATATGTCAGTCCCAATCTCCCAACTCATCCCTTGGTAACCATAAGTTTGTTCTCTACACCTGTGACTCTAATTCTGCTTCACAGATAAGTTCATCTCTACCATTTTTCTAGATTCCACATATAAGCAATATTATATGATATTTGTTTTTCTCTTTCTGACTTACTTCACATAAGAGTATTTCTTTTATTGTTGTCATTCCCCCATCTTGTAAATAGGTGCCCTTTCAAAGTTTTTAGCACTCATACCCTACAATCCACATGTTGTTATGTATATTCTGGGTATTGTATAGGAGTGTAATTAATAGAACAGACATGGGACTCCAGACTCTCTGGTTTCAAATCTTGTCTCCATTTACCAACTGTATAACTTTAGAGAGGTTAACTTAACCTTCCCAAGCCTTGGTTTCTCCATGCGCACTGTGAAATGGGGATAATAACAGAAATTACGTTGCAGGATGGTAACGAAGAATGGCAGTGGTGGTGGAGAGCAAATGAGAGGATCTGTGCAAAGTGCACAGATTGCAAGTGCTCTGTAAACCTCAGCTGCTGCTGTTGTGTCGAGGAGTCATCCTTGGTCCCTTTTCTTCCCATCCCCCCACAGCTAGACTATCAGCAAGTCCTAGGGACGCTGATCCAGAGTCTTCAAAACATATCCTGAATATCTTATTTGTCCAACTCTATGGTCTCCACCCGAGAACAGACCACCATCTATTACATGCTGTGTTGCAAAAGCCTCTTAATTAGTCTCTCTGATGCTGTTCTTGCACCCCTATAATCCATTCATCCCACAGCAGCTGAGGTAATGTTTTAAAAACATAAGTTAGATTATATCGTTTTCTTGCTCAGAACCTTCCAGTAACTTACTGTTGCACTTTGTATAAACCCAGACTCTTTGCATGTCCTGAGGCCCCACAAGATGTGGCCCCGGCTTCCTTCTTACATCAGGTACTTGCCCATTAGTCTCCAGCCACACTGACATCCTTTTGTCACTTTGAGCACGCCAAGCTCACTCCTGCCTTGGGGTCTTTACACTAGCTTTTCCCCCTGCCTGGAATAATTTTTCTCCATCTTGCCATGATTGGCTCTTTCTTGTATTCAGATCTTAGCTCAGATGTCTGCTTCTCAAACAGGGCTTCTCTGACTGCCAACTTAAGTAGTCCCCTTAGTTTTATTTTCCATTCTCTCAAATAATTTTGTTTATTTGTTTACTAATTATTTGTTTCCACTAGAAAGTCAGTTCCCCAAGAGCTGGCCCTCCTCTGTCTTATCCCCTTTGTGTTCCCAGTGGCAAGAACAGTGCCTGGCATATAATAGATGCTCAATTATATATCTGCTGAACCAATAAATTAGTGATGATTCTATAATAATATTACCATTATTGCTTCCATACTATAGGTGCTTCTCTGCTTTGGGCCATGTAGCAAAAGCTCGATTCCTACATGAAACCAATGAGATTGCAGATCAAGTGTCTCGGGAATATGCAAGTATTCTCCTCCTGATTCATTCAGTCTTTCAAGCTGAGACTTCTCTGGGCACTTGGCCCCACAACTCTTAGCTTTCTAGCCATGGCTAATTTCCTCCACCCTGCCCACCCTGCCTCTACCTTCAAGTCAGACCATTTTGGAATTGCTTGCCAAACCTTGAGCCTCTAAGCCCCATGAAGTTTTTCAGCCTCCTAAGCCTTTTAGCCTCCACATCTCTCTGGCCCTCCTTTCTCAGCCCACACAGACAGAATAACCAGAACCTCCTTTTTCTCCACAGGGTGGAGAAGGAACAGACTTTTATCAGGTCCGAGCACGTCTAGCCATGCTGGAGAAGAACTACAAGCTGGCCGAAATGATCTTCTTAGAACAGGTAATAGGAGCAGAGGGACTGGATGGAAGATCAGAGGCGGGAAAAGTGAGGCAGACTCAGGAGAGGAATGAACACTAGTCACCTGGGCTACCGAAGGTCTGGGGAGAGCTTTTAGAGAGGTTTCCCTTTCTAAATACAGTCGATTTAGCAACTGTATTAATTAAATACAGTTAACTGTGTTTAATCCCTTAAATACAATTAATTTCCCTCCTCCATAATTTCCTCCTCTGCATTAGTTCTTACAATTACTTCTTTCTTTCATAACAAGTCTACTATCTCCCCATATACTCCAGAACCTGTCTTTGCAGTTCTTGTGCGTGGAGGTAGATCCAGATTTTGTGAGGCCCAAAGCTTATACAATTTGAGGAGCTCTCTTTAAGAAAAGTTGCTTTGGAAGGAGCCTGTGCAAATAAGGTGCCCTGAAACTCAAGCTTCTTTTAGCTTCACCCTACATTCATCTCTGCTTGTGTATAAGTAAAGAATGAGGCTTTCCATTCACATAGGCTGGCATCTTAGCCAGGCTGAGGAGAGCTTGCTGATTTCTGATCCTTGTGTCTCCCTGGTGTCCCCCTTGCCTCTGCCCGGGTCCCCCTAGAATGCTGTCGAGGAGGCCATGGACATGTACCAGGAGCTACACCGTTGGGACGAATGTATCGCTGTGGCTGAGGCCAAGGTACCAGTTCTGTCTTCCCCACAGTTGTTCAGGACTCAGTCCCACCAGCATCAGAAACCTCGTCTTGTCGAGGAGGCTGTAGGAACTGGAATAGGGTTGGGGCTGGGACCTGATATGGTGAGGAGTTAGGACATTGGTGACCGGGACAATTTCCGTTGTTACATGGGATCGGAGAAGCCTGGGAAACAGCGGGGCAGAAAGGAGGGATGTGACTCCTAATTCTTCTCTATTGCGAGTCCAGGGGCACCCAGCCCTAGAGAAGCTGCGCCGGGGTTACTACCAGTGGCTGATGGACACACAGCAAGAAGAGCGAGCAGGCGAACTTCAGGAGAGCCAAGGGGATGGGCTAGCGGCCATCAGCCTCTACCTCAAAGCTGGGCTCCCTGCCAAAGCTGCTCGGCTGGTGCTGACCCGAGAGGAGCTGCTGGCCAACACAGAGCTAGTAGAGCACATCACCGCAGCCCTTATCAAGGGGGAGCTGTATGAGAGGGTATGGCCGGCTTTCTACTCCTGTCCCTTACCCCAGGGCCCAGGGCCCCTCTCCTCCCCAGAGGAGTCTTGGAGCGCATAGCCCTCCCTGACTGGTGCCTGATTCTCTTCCTTTGGAGGCGGATACTTGATTTTTGTGTAGTAAGGGTGTCTTTGTAGTAACATGGGATGTGTTAACAGGCAGGCGATCTCTTTGAGAAGATTCGAAATCCACAGCGGGCCCTGGAGTGCTACTGTAAAGGCAACGCGTTCATGAAAGGTACTCGCCACCGACAGCCCGTCCCTCAGCGCTGTGGACTCGCCCAGACAGTCCCCCAACACCTGTTTTGTGCCTCTACTCAGGCTGACTGGCTTCAGCGCCCCCCCGTCCCTCCACTTCTCACCTGTATTCCACGCCTCATTTCTCTGCCTCACTTTTCCTGAAGTCTGAGCTCAGTGCCCTCTCTGTCTCCGGCAGCGGTGGAGCTGGCTCGGTTGGCATTCCCAGTGGAAGTCGTGAGACTAGAAGAGGCGTGGGGGGACCACTTGGTGCAGCAGAAGCAGCTTGATGCAGCCATTAACCACTATATTGAAGCCAGGTGTGGTGGTCTGGAGGTGCAAAGGACATTTGGGCATGCGGTGAGAGGTGATGGGGCGAGTAAGGGCACCAGGGCCTTACTAAAATAAGAGAGATCTCAAAATGTCGGTTGGAGTTTATGCTTGAGGTGTCTCTTTACCTCCATGCATTTTCCCCTTTCCTCATATTTACGCCTTTCCCAACTACGCCAGGTGCTCCATTAAGGCAATTGAGGCTGCCCTGGGTGCCCGCCAGTGGAAGAAGGCAATTTATATATTAGATCTACAGGACCGGAACACCGCGTCCAAATACTACCCTCGTGTGGCCCAACACTATGCATCTCTGCAGGAGTATGAGGTGAGGGAGAGCCCCTTTCTGCAGCCTGAAGCAGTACAGTACAGGAGGACGAGGAGAGAACCCAGAACAGAAAGTAGGGGCCATCTCACCAAATCTTTCTTTCTGGGGCCCAACAGTATCACCACCCTGAGTGGGAAGAAAGAGGCTTACTTCCCCCATTTCATTCTAACGTGGCATAGACCCCTCTCCCAGACACAGAAGCAAGTCTCTAGTTCTCTCCCATGCCAGCATGAGTGAGGCTTCGAGAACAAGTCCAACTTTAGCAGGTGCAAACTATTACATATGGGATGGATAAGGTCCTATTGTACAGCACAGGGAACTGTATTCAGTTTAACCCATTTATCCAGAGATAAACCGTAATGGGAAAGAATATGAAAAAGAATGTATAACTTTCATATACAAATGAAAAGTATGTATAACTGAATCACTTTTCTGTACAGCAGAAATTAACACAGCATTGTAAATCAACTGTACTTCAATAAAATTTTTAAATTAAAATTTAAAAAAAGAATAACTCCAGCTTAGTTACAGTGTAGAATCACTTTCCACTGCAGAAACATGAGACCCTCTTAAACTCCCACTGCATTGTCCTCATACTGCTTCAGGCTGGACTTTTTTCAAAACAGTAGAAAGTCTGAAACACCTGTAGTCATCTTGTCTTCTCTGTGACTATATGATAATGGTATCCCAGGCTCTATTCCATCCCAGCTGAGGTTTGTTCTTTCCTCTTACAGGCTGCTTTCACTCTGTTGCTCTAACCTTTTGCCTCTACTTGTCTCAACCACAGATTGCTGAGGAGCTCTACACGAAGGGAGACCGGACGAAAGATGCCATCGACATGTACACCCAGGCTGGCCGCTGGGAGCAAGCCCACAAGGTAGGGCATGGGTGGAGTTCATGAGAAGAGAATTCTGCCCTTGCGGTTGTGTTGTCACTTTCCTTAGTCTCTGATCTCCCCAATTAACTGGGTTCTCTGAAAGCTGAGGAAGAGTACCGAAATGCAGTCTGGGTAGCTTTGATCCCTAGCCACAGGGAAAGGCAAGGATGGAGAGAGGCCCCTGTTCCCAAACCTGTGATTCTGAAGACCGCAGGTGGGCTTGGGGGCTGGGGAATCAGAAATACCTCTGCTGAAGCTCTAGCCACACTGGTAAGTGTTCTCACTCCTGCTCCCAGGGCCCAGTGGGTACAGTAGGAGTATGGTAGTGGGAACAGGTGCCCCCAGTACAGGGCATCTCTAACCCTCCAGCCTTGGCAGAGTGCAGTTCTTACTCTGCTCCTTATGGACTTGGGATTCCCTGAACTGACTAGGGGAGTGGCAGTAACCAAACTCTTGTGGTTGTTGGGAGATTCAGAGTTCCTGAGAAAACAGGCTCCCTTGAAGCCCCACTTCCCTGCCCGCTCTACATTTCCCTCTGCTTCCCTTGGGAATTGGTGCCTGAGGCTACCCTGGCTCTGTGTGTCCGCATAGCTGGCAATGAAGTGCATGAGACCAGAAGATGTGTCCGTGCTGTACATCACCCAGGCTCAAGAGATGGAGGAGCAGGGCAAGTACCGAGAGGCTGAAAGGTGAGCCGTGGCCCCAGGGGAGGTGTAGCAGGCGATGGGGCTTCAGGGCTAGAGGGAGGGATGGGGTCTGCAGATATGTGCCCTCTGCCCAGAAAGCAGTGACAGAATCCCTTAGGAGTGACTCTAGCAGCAGGAATCTGGGTCTAGGAGGCCACAGGTATATCTCCTGTCCCCAGGCTATACGTGACAGTGGAAGAGCCTGATCTTGCCATCACCATGTTCAAAAAGCACAAGTTGTATGATGACATGATCCGCTTAGTAGGGAAGCATCACCCAGATCTCCTCAGCGACACACACCTACATCTGGGCAAGGTGAGCCCTTGTCCTGCCCCTGCACATCTCTCCTGCAGACAGGCTCCATCTTCCCCTCTCTCCATCCTGACCCACCTCTCCCCAGGAGCTAGAGGCTGAAGGCCGGCTACAGGAGGCCGAATATCACTACCTCGAAGCCCAGGAGTGGAAGGCAACAGTGAACATGTACCGGTCCAATGGGCTTTGGGAAGAGGCCTACCGGGTAAGGAGTTCTTACCCTTCCTGGGTAAGGATGTACCACATTCACCCATCCCTCTTTCCCACTCTCAAGTAACTGTCTAATTCTAAACTGGTCATGGATATCTTTGAAAAAAGTCCACACCTACACACAGAATTTCACATACAATTTTAATGGTTTGTGAATGACCTGAAATCCATCCTTGGACCCTAATCACATTAATGGACCCTGAAACTTAGCCCTCTTCCTACTGTTCTAGGAGAGGTACGTGATCTTTTTCCAAGCTGACGTCAGGTCAGAGATGAGAAGGGAGCAGCCACGTACCCCTGTATTGGAGGATTGCCAGGTGGCTTTGCTTTTCAGGTGGCCAAGGCCCACGGAGGAGCTAATGCCCACAAACATGTGGCCTATCTGTGGGCAAAGAGCCTGGGAGGAGAGGCTGCCGTTAGACTGCTCAGTAAGCTGGGACTCCTGGAAGCTGCTATTGACCACGCTGCTGACAACTGGTGAGGCCCCAAGCCTTCCCTCCGCTGGCCCCATTCCAGACAGAGCCTCTATACAGAGAAAGGAAATTGATGTATAACTGAAAAGAATTTCTAGAGGCCGAAGCAAGAGTGTAGAAATGTGGTAATGAGAGATTCTTGGAAGAACTCGATAGAGAGGCAAGAATGAATTAGGAACCCTGCTTCTGTTTTCCTGGGGGCTCAGAATGGTGTTTAATCTTTGGCTGTTCTAAGGAGAAAGGTGGAAAGAGAACAGCTTTTAAAGCTAAAATGCACTAAGCCAGTAACTTACTTCTGAGTAATGGAGGAGTGATTCCATTAAATGCAAAATGAGCCTTTCTTTCTTTTTTTAAATTAAGTTAAATTATTAATTTTTTGAAGTGCAGTTGATTTACAATATTATATTAGTTTCAGGTGTCCAACATGGTGATTCAATATTTTTATAAATTACACTCCATTTAAGGTTATTATAAAATATTGGCTATATTCCCTGTGCTGCATAGTGTATCCTTGTAGCTTATTTACTTTATAAATAGCAGTGTGTACCTCTTAATCTCCTGCCCCTGTCTTGCCCTTCCCCCCTTACCTCTCCCCACTGGTAACCACTAGTTTTGTCTCTATATCTGTTTGTTTTGCTTTTCAGATTTCACATATAAGTGATAACATAACAGTATTTGTCTTTCTCTGACGTATTTCACTAAGCATAATACCCTCCAGGTCTATCCATGTTGTTGGAAATGGCAAAATTTCATTTTTTAAGGCTGAGTTGTATTCCATTGTATATATGTACCACACCTTCCTTATTCATTTATCTGTGGATGGACACTTAGGTTGCTTCCATTTCTTGACTATTGTAAATAGTGCTGCTGTGAACATTGGGGTGCATGTATCTTTTCAAATTAGTGTTTTTGTTTTCTTCAGATATATAGCCAGGAGTGGAATTGTTGGATCATATGGTAGTTCTATTTTTTAGTTTTGTTTTTTTTTAAACCTCAGTGGCAATCTTCATTTTAGTTATTTGTTTGTTTATTTTTTTTCATGTTTTGGCCACGCCGTGTGGCATGTGGGATCTTAGTTTCCTGACCAGGGCTTGAACCCACACTGCCTGCAGTGGAAGCGTGGAGTCTTAACCACTGGACCGCCAGGGAAGTCTCTCTTTTTTAGTTTTTTGGAGAACCTCCATACTGTTTTCCATAGTGCCTGTACCAAATTACATTCCCACCAACAGTGCACAAGGGTTCCGTTTTCACCACATCCTCACCTAAATTTGTTATTTGTAGACCTTTTTTGATGGTGGCCATTCTTACAAGTGCGAGTTGTTATCTTATTGTGGTTTTGACTTGCACTTCTCTGCTGATTAGTAATGTTGAGCATCCTTTCATGTTTTCATGTTGACCATCTGTATATCCTCTTTTGAAAAACATCTATTCAGGTCTTCTGCCCAAAGTGAACTTTCCTTTTTTTTTTTTTTTTAACTTTTTATTTTTTTATTTTTTACAATAAACTGCATATATTTAGAGTGTACAATTTGGTATCCCAATCTCCCAATTCATTCCCTGCCCCAACCCTCCCCCCTTCCCCACTTGGTGTCCATATGTTTGTTTTCTACATCTGTGTCTCTATTTCTGCCTTGCAAACCTGTTGATTTGTACCACAAAGTGAACTTTTCTTAAGCAAATGTTAAGAACACCAGTAGTAATCCTGCATCGAATCAAATTGCTTCAGGTAGTTTTACATGTTTTTGGAAGATTATTTCTCTGCTAGTGTAGATGTGGTTCAGGAGGAGGTGGTGGGAGCACCAGGAGCCCTTCCTCCCTGTCAGTGCTGTGCTCTCTGTGTTTCTCTGCCCTTTCATACTGATTGTCTTTCTTAATCTCTCCCTTTTCCTCCCCTCAATCCTTGCCCTGTCTTTCTTTTCCCCTTATAAAAGGAAGGATAGAGTAGGCAAACCTTATCTGCACCTTCCGTTTCAGCTCCTTTGAGTTTGCTTTTGAACTCTCTCGGCTGGCCCTCAAGCACAAAACCCCTGAGATTCATCTCAGATATGCGATGTACCTGGAGGATGAGGTATGGATGTGATTCTTCTCCATTGCTTTTGACTCTGACCACAGAGCCCTCCTTCCCACCCCCTAGCCCACTGCTGCCAGGCATCCAGACCTCCTGTCTCATGGCTGCCTGTGATGCCAATCTCCTTCTCCTCACGTATGGCAGCTTTTCTCTCCCTCTAGGGAAAATTTGAAGAGGCTGAAGCTGAATTCATCAGGGCCGGTAAACCCAAGGAAGCAGTCCTCATGTGAGTTACCCCACAGATTCCTTAATCCTGTCTTCCCAGACTCAGCCCCAGGATCTTTCATTGTCATCTTCACCTTCATCTAAACCTAGTACCGATAAATCTTATACCCCCTCAGTGATATGCTGTTTGCCTCTCATCACTGAGGCGCAGTCCTATACTCAGCCTCCTCTCTGTCCTCATCGGGAGCAGGTTTGTCCATAACCAGGACTGGGAGGCAGCTCAGCGTGTGGCCGAGGCCCACGACCCTGACAGTGTCGCTGAGGTGCTCGTGGGGCAGGCCCGGGGGGCCTTGGAAGAGAAGGACTTCCAGAAAGCAGAAGGGCTGCTGCTTCGGGCCCAGAGACCAGGCCTGGCCCTCAATTACTATAAGGTGAAGCGGCAGACCCAGGGCCATGAGGGGAGAGGGAGAGGATGTGAGAGCCCACAGAGACTACACTGAGCCCTGGTACTAAGAATGATCAGGGGGTTAACACTGGGGCACTGGGGAGGGGGAAGGAGACAAAGAGGAAGGGGAAGAGAGGTCCAAGGACCCAGGGACCAGTGGACCACAGCACCTGAGTGGCAGTGGGAAGCTGTCATGCCTGCCACTAACTGTCCTGATACCTGGAAACCTGAGCAGGAGGCTGGACTCTGGAGTGATGCCTTGCGGATCTGCAAGGACTACGTGCCTGGTCAGCTGGAGGCGCTACAGGAAGAGTACGAGCGGGAAGCTACCAAGAAGGGGGCCAGGTATGAAGCCAGGGGACCAGGAAACACTGGCGGGGGAGGGTGGGTGGAAGGTGTGCACAGGACCAGCCGCGCTGCCCCTCCCCATTCCTGGTCACGCGCACGCGCACGCGCTCATCTGCACAGGGGCATGGAGGGACTGGTGGAACAAGCTCGACAGTGGGAGCAGGCTGGAGAGTACAGCCGTGCGGTCGACTGTTACCTCAAAGTGCGTGACGCAGGAAGCAGCAGCCTGGTGGAGAAGTGCTGGATGAAGGTGAGGCTGCCACACCTGCCTGGCCCTGTGCTGCCCGGCCTCCACTCACACCCAGCGTTCCTTCTCAGACATTCATCCTTTTCATCCTATGTCTTTTTGTTTTCAGTCAGGTAGCAGGTATCTACTGAGTGCTTGCTGGATGCTAGACCCAGAACCTATGAAAGCTATAAAAAGGGATATAAGACTAACATGTGGCTCAATTAATTAATACTGCAACTTAGTGAGGACTGAAGCGTGTGATTCAGGTGGAGTTCAGATAAGGGTGAGATCTCTGTGGGCTGGAGGGGTCAGAGAGGTCTTGTGAGGGGGGAGGTAGGCCTGGGGCCAGAGCTGGAAGGGCAAATCCAGACCTTGGAGCTGGGCCAGATGGAGGCCATGGAAAGAGCAGAGGCCCCTCCTCTACCCAGCAGCTCCTGAAGAGAAGCTTCTAGCAGATTAAGCCAAGCTAATATGTTTCATCAATTCTAAGATAGAGTCCTAGTGCCTTTGAGATGGGGATACATGTATATACTTAAATGATTACCTCAGATGCAGAGAAGTATGGTATTAGGAGTTACGAAGGGGTGAGATTGATCAGCCCCTGAATAAAACGTTAGTGTCCTGATGCCGCTGCAGAATTTCCCTTAGGTTTGTGAGGCCTTGTAATTGAATAGCCCCTAGAAGTTGGAGGGAAAGGAAGTAGAAAGGACTGAGGATTGGATAGGAGAGTTCAGCAGGCTTTAATCAAGTATTACGCATCTGCTGTATCTTGCTCTGGGGCGTTGTTTCCTCAGGTCTGTGCATAACTAACCCTTCTGCACATTAGTCGGAGGGTGGCTTCCTGGATGGGAGCACTCTAAGCCTTGAAGGGTTTGGCAAGTAGAGAAAGAGAGGCAGAGGAAGGCCAGGAGGATTAGCATAGACTGTAGCTAAACTGGACTGTGTGGAAATAGTTGCAGAATGCCCTGGGCTCCTGTTTTAGGGGTTCTTTTTCTATACTGTGCTACCAAGATTCTGTTTGTGACAGAGAACTTGAGAAACCAGTTTGTCAGAGGTGACAGGACCGAACACAGTGATCTCAGAGAGCCGTGAGTGTCTGAAAGAGGACGAGCTGAGAGGAACAGTAGGCCCTCTCTCTCAAGGCTCTGATGGACCATGAGGCAGGATTTGCTCAAGAGGGCGGAAGGTGAGGGAGAGTGCAAGAAAGCTGGCAACTGGAGGGAAAAAAATAGAGCAGGTCGAGGACCGCCTCCCCCCAGCAGTATTGGCTCCTACCTCTCTCCATCTTCTGTCCGACCGCTCAGGCAGCTGAACTCTCCATCAAGTTTCTGCCTCCCCAACGCAGTCTGGAAGTAGTTCGGGCTGTGGGACCCCAGCTGATTGGAATTGGAAAGCACAGTGCCGTAAGTAGGGCTCCGGGACTGAACAGAAATAGATTCCACAGAGATGGGCGGAAGGGTGACACCTGCACTCAGAAAGCTGTGCGAGGTGGGTCTCCTGGCAGGCGTGGCATGCATTTCTGTTTCCCGTCTCTTGTTTTCCACTGTGCAGGCTGCAGAGCTCTATCTGAACCTGGACCTGGTCAAGGAAGCGATCGATGCTTTCATTGAGGGTGAGGAATGGAACAAGGCCAAGCGTGTGGCTAAGGAGTTAGATCCCCGGTAAGCTCATGACCCCTTCTCACTAGAAATTCTCTTCTACTTCTTTTTGTAAAGATTGGGGAAAAGTTCTCATGGGAAGGGTGTGCGTCCCGGGACCATGAAGTGCGAGATCTCTGCACATCTTCACAGGTATGAAGACTATGTGGACCAGCATTATAAAGAGTTCCTCAAGAACCAGGGCAAAGTGGACTCGGTGAGATTGGCGGAGTCAGCAGGAGGCAGAGCACTGAGGGGCCCAAGAGATTCTCTCTCTCCTTCCCCACGTGTGACTCTGTTTTTTCAACTGATCCGTAGCTGGTGGGTGTGGATGTGGTGGCTGCTTTGGACCTATATGTGGAGCAGGGCCAGTGGGACAAGTGCATTGAAACAGCTACCAAGCAGGTACTGCTCTCTTCCTCCCACTCCCAGCTCTTCCGTATTTCCCTCTGACTCCCCACCTGTCCCAGAGCTGTCTCTCTTACTTCCTCCCAAGCCCAGACCCCAAAGATCCCCCATCAGCATCAGAGAAGCTCAGTCTTCACACTCTGACCGTGGGGTCAGAGGTTTAGCTGCGCCTGGCTTGCCTATTTTCCTTTGCCTCCTAAACAAATCCACAGCCTCAAGTCACCACCCCACCCTCACTGCCTGGTCTTACTGATCCCAACCTCCCCCTGCTTCTCCTGCACCCCTGGAACAGAACTACAAGATTCTGCACAAGTACGTGGCTTTGTATGCGACTCATCTGATCCGAGAGGGTGGCTGCGCCCAGGCACTGGCCCTGTATGTGCAACACGGAGCCCCTGCTAACCCACAGGTATCAGCCTGCTCCCTGGGGTGAATGCTTCCTCGAGGGAGTTCTTACCTTCTCCTCAAGAACCACTCACCCCCTCAGGATCTGTCGTCTCAAGGGATTCTTTCATTAGACAGCATTGTGCCCAGAGAGCCCACCCAGCCCCTTCTGAAGCACACAGCCTCTCCGGAGGACTTAGCCTCTGAAGGAGCACCCCACAGCCTCCCCGTGCTCTTAGCTAACACACAAGGAACAGTCTTTCAGAGGCGAGCCCTGCGCACACCTCTAGGGCCTTACTGACTTCCTCCAGAGTGAGCGCTGCTCTCCTATCTGGGCATCACAGCTCTCTGGAATGTCACCCCGTCAACACTGTGGCTGCGCAGTCACAGCCACACATTTGCCCACACCCACAGAGCACTAGCTAGGAAGAAATCTTTTTTTTTTAACCCTCCTTCCTTCTCTTCCCTAAAAATAACACTTTCTCCAGCAGTGTCCCATAGCTCCGCTGCACACACACATTTACAGTTTTCCTCTTTGGCCCCACTTCCCGGCTTTCTCTTCCAGTTGCATTCTTCTTACTCAGCTCTCCTTCCCCCTCCACCCCCAGAACTTCAACATCTACAAAAGGATCTTCACGGACATGGTGAGCTCCCCTGGGACCAACAGTGCTGAGGCCTATCACAGCTGGGCTGACCTTCGGGACGTCCTCTTCAACCTGGTGAGGAAGTCGGGTGGACAGCACAGCGGAAAGGCCAGTCCGCCTGTCCCTGTCCTCATCTCTTCTTTCACGCACTTAAACCTTCACTCTCGGACTCATACCGTCCTCTGTCCCCGTGGCCATCAGCAGACCGCCCTGGCCCTGGCACTCCTCTGACCCCTGACCCAGGCTGTGCACTCTCCCTGCTCTAGTGTGAAAACCTGGTGAAGTCCAGTGAGGCAAACTCTCCAGCCCATGAGGAGTTCGAGACCATGCTGCTGATCGCGCATTACTGTGCCACTCGCTCTGCGGCCCAGAGCGTCAAACAGCTGGTGAGATGGAGGGGGAGGGGCACTCACTCTTACGGACACATCTTCAAATGTATGAAGTTGAACGAATTCAAGATCTGGACAGTCTCAGGCTTGGCCCACTTCTTTCCTAGTTTCTCTTCTGTTTAAGTGAATCTTTAACCCTTGCCAAGATGGTTTTCTTTCTGTACTCCTTGGACCTCCTAGGGTTCTGTGTCCACACAGCTCCAGCCTCTTTATGCTCATTCAAATTCCATAATTTGTGCATTGACCTCTTATAATACATACATGCCTTTGGCTGACTCATGACAGTATATTGTATATTTATTTCCTGTAATTGGATGATAGAATTCTAGAGGTGGGAGGAAATTTAGAAATAACCCAGCCCCAGTTCTCTTGTGCAGATGAAAAAAACTGAGACCCAGAACTGCATGACCCAGAGCAATTTAATACTGATGGTCCGTTTCCTGGTTCTATGGCTGCCTTAGTTATAGGATCATCGGTCTGGTAGCTCAGTCACTATAGTGCCAGGATCATAATGCTTTGACTTTAATCCACAGGAAACGGTGGCTGCCAGGCTTTCTGTTTCACTCTTACGTCACACCCAGCTACTACCTGCAGACAAGGCATTCTATGAAGCAGGCATCGCTGCCAAGGTGGGCAACGGGGCCAAGCAAGGGTGGGGCCAAGGAGAGAAGGAAATCAAAAGTTGGAAAGTAGAATATCCCAGCTGCTCAAGTAGAGCGGAGCTGAGTGTGGGGCTGATGTTATGGAGGATATAATTTTCCTGTATCTTCCTGGATTCTTCCCCCCGCATCCCCGAGAAACAACAGCCTAGCCCAGCTGCTCACTCCCACTTGCAACTTCTCTCTGTTGCAGGCAGTTGGCTGGGAGAACATGGCCTTCATCTTCCTCAACCGCTTTTTGGACCTGACCGATGTGAGTAGGGCAGTCGTGCCCAGAGGTTTGGGAGGTTTTGCCTGTCACAAGCTGTGCCTATCTCATGGCTGCCCACTCCGCCACAGGCAATCGAAGAAGGGACTCTGGATGCCCTTGACCACTCTGACTTTCAGGATACAGACATTCCCTTTGAGGTGCCACTCCCAGCCAAGCAGCACATCCCGGTAAGCGCACAGGACTGGAGAACAGGAGGCCTCATGAGTGGGTGCACTGCAAAGGGAGGACACTTTAGGGTGGTCTTCCAAGTACTTTGTAATGGCCTCAGTCAGCAACGTCTCTGGAAGGGCCTCAGCCCTCACTATGCCTTCAGTGAAAGCAGAAGCAGAAGAAAAAGCTAAGGCTGTGACTGTGACCGCCAACCCAAGGAGGGTCGTTTGCGGGTGAAAGGTGGTGCACAGGGTGACAGCTTAGCAAACCCCTTACTCACCACCCTCCACTTGCCCTGCCCTGCGTGAAGCTGCTCTGTCCTTCCCAGGAGGCTCAGAGAGAAGAGGTTCGAGACTGGGTGCTCACAGTCTCCATGGACCAGCGGTTGGAGCAGGTTCTGCCTCGGGATGAGCGGGGTGCCTATGAGGCTTCCCTGGTGGCGGCCAGCACTGGAGTTCGGGCACTGCCCTGCCTCATTACAGGTACAGAACCCTAAGCACCCCATATTCTGTGGGTGGAGAGGAGGGGAAAACAGGAGGAGGAAGAAACTGTTTTACTGTGATTCAGTAAAGGATGCAGAAGACAAGAACATCCTACTTTCTACCCCTAAACTGTCCTTTGTTCTCCCCCCTCAATCCCCTGCAAACTCCAGTTCATCTTTCCCCCCACCCCACCCTCCAGGATACCCCATTCTGAGGAACAAAATTGAATTTAAGCGGCCAGGGAAGGCAGCTAACAAGGACAACTGGAATAAGTTCCTTATGGCCATCAAGGTTAGAGAGAAAGGCTTGAGGGAATGGGGTAGGGAGAGCAGTGCTGAAGAAAAACCACCACGAACCACTGGGTGGTGGGGGGTGGGGGGGGGTACTGTCAAGAAGGCAGGTGTAGGCCCTGAACCCTGCTCCCCACACTGAGATGGGGCTGGTTTTATGCCAGGTGTGTCTTTCCCAGCACTGCTGAGTTCCTCCCGTGCTCTCTCTTTGCTCGCAGACCTCCCACAGCCCCGCGTGCCAAGACGTGCTGAAGTTCATCAGTCAGTGGTGCGGGGGGCTGCCCAGCTCCAGCTTCTCCTTTCAGTAACTGGCAGAGTTAGTAGGTTCCGTCCCTCATTAAAGTCTTGTAAGTAACTGAGACCACTGTATTCTTTGATCCAGGTCACCCCCAACACTAGCCCAGTGCCCCTTTCCCCCAAAAGGACTCATAATCAAGTAGAAGTTCTTTTATTATGACTGTTATTATATAAACATATCCCAGGGACCAGTGGAAAACCGTCGTGGACTGAGCCTCCAGATCAGCACCTGCTTGGCAGAAGGAAGAGCCTGCGTCAGAGGGCAAGCCGCAGGGCAAAGAACTTGACCCAGTTCTAAGAGTGGTCCCTGCCACCGCCCCTTCCCAGGCCACAATCCTCCTGGCCCATTACCTGTCCCTAAACCCAATTTTTCTGTGATGTCCAGACTTCTCGAGGTTGATCCAGTAGCTGCTCATTTTCCTGCCTTTTACATTTAGGAAGTTCAAGCTCTGTCAGTTCCTCCAGCTACAGAAGAGGGTGGGGTTAGTACTCCAGCCCTGAATTATATAATTCTGCATCTTTTCAACACTATCTGTGTTGAATGAACCCTTCCTATTCATCTTCCTTACCTGTTCCTGTAGCCCTTCCTTCCTACAGGGCCCAACCCCACGCAGGGTGAGCGCGGCCACACAGCAGTAACCAGAGAGAGCAGCCTCGGCTGCAGACATGAGCAAAGAAGGGATCCAGAGAGCCAAGGCTGTGTCCTAAAAGGTGAAGGGAGGGCGGGAGACTAGAGGTAGCAGGGCAGGAGTGCAAGTAGGGGCGATTAAAGGACAGGACCAAGGCTTTGCAGACTGCAGAAAGGCTGGGGAGAGAACGGACTCACATAGATTCTTGTGGGATCAAAGGGGCAGTCAGTGTGTCCAGACCCCTGGTCCAGTGGTAGCAAAGGATCCAGCAGTCCTGGATGGCAGTCGGCAATAAGACGGCGGCCGCCATTGGCCACAGTGAGTGACACAGCGAGGAGGAGGCCCATGGAGCAGGCAGCAGACAAGAAAAGGTTGACCAGAGCTACTGCCAGCAGCGCCCAGTGCTGGCAAGGGGCAGAAGGTCAGGGTGAGCAGCCTGGGGGTGGCCGCCTCTCCCACTGACACCTGGGTTACTCTGTTTGGGGCTCTTCCTCCCACTAAAGATGAAGCCGAGCCAGCCCCCATTTCCCTGACTCCAGGCCTTCTCATTAAAGCTCCCGAAATCCCCTCACCAGTCGTGGTTGAAGAAGGTTCCTGGATGCCAAAAGGGCCACCAGTCCCACGGAAACGCTCTGGAAGAAACAAAACCTGAGGCCCGCGCCGCTCTCTGGCGCCAACAGCCGGCCCCGAGGCCCGGCCCGGCCCGGCCCGGCCCCGCTCACCAGCAGCCCGGAGCCCACGGAGATGACATTGGCCGTGGTGTACTCCGGGGTGACGGCGCCGCGGGGGTTGGCCACGTGCCGCAGGACGGTGCCGTGCAGCACGGCCCCCAGCAGCAGGTTCACGTGGCCCACCAGGATCAGCGCCAGGCCCACGCGCATGAGGCGCCGGGGACCCCGGGCCGCGTCTGCAAGGCACGGGGCGAGGGGCAGGCCTGAGCGGAGCCGGAGCCGGGAGGGGAGCCGGAGGCCCTTCGCGGCCGCCCCCAGTCTGGCGTGGCCGTAGGGCAGGTCGAGGGTGGGCGCTCCGGGGAGAACGCGACCAGAGGGGCCGGAAATTACCGAAAACGCAGAGGCGGCGGCCCTTCATCCGGTCCGTCTGCGCTGGCCGCGGGGCAGCTCTACCTGCCCCGGCCCCGCCCCGCCCCGCCCCGCCCCGCGGCCGGCCCCGCCCGCCCGCCCGCCCCGTGCACCTGCAGCCCGGCCCCCGCGCCCCCTGGCGGTGGGGGCGCGCGCGCGCGCGCGCGCGCGCACACGCACACGCACACACACACGCACACGCACACGCACACACACACACACACACACACACACACACACACACACACACACACACACACACACACACACACACACACACACACACACACACACACACACACACACACACACACACACACACCACGCGCGTAGCAAAAAGTAGACTTTTATTACAGCAGCAACTGAGGCGAATCAAATGGCCCCCCGGGGCCACCCCTGCAGCACCACCCTTCTCTCCCGCCCCGTCCGCCCCAGCGGGATTGTAGAACTCAGCTCCCAGCGCCCGTGGGCTTCCTTTCCACACAGGCTGGGCGGGAGCCAGCAGATCAGCTACTAGCCCCCAACTAGAAGGCGGCTGCTGAGAAGGCCCAGGCCCACGTCTGTGCAAAACAAGTAAACAAAGTGCAGAGGGATGGACGAGAAGGGGAGGGGTGGGGAGGGTGATGCTCAGAACCAGGGAGCCCCCAGGCCCTCCTGAATAATAAAGGAGAGCGGGGCTTCACAGGGTAATACTGACTGGGGGGAAGGGGCGGGAGGGCTGCAGCGCATTTCGTGACGGCCACAGCTCAGATCAGGGCCGCGCCCAGAGAGCTCTAAGAGGAGACGGTGACAGCGGCTGAGTTGAGGGTGCTGTTCCTGGCAAAATTGAACTTGTTCAGGGTCTCCTCCAGCAGAGAAGTCAGCCTGCTCTGGTCAGCCTAGAGGGGAAGAGCTCAGTGAGACGGGGGCGGGAGGAGAGTGGAGGCTGTGGGGGCGGCTGCAGGCAGAAACCTCACCTCACTAATGAAGCCCAGCTGCACCAGCTCAGCCGCCAACTCGGGGATGTTCTCATCTGAGGAGAAACAGGAGAGGCTGAGTACAGTGCGCAAGTGAGGGGCACAGAGGCCTTCCCATAGCCCCAGCCAGGTGACCATGGCTGGGAAAGAATGATACAAGCAAAACTGTCAGATCCACCCTCCAATGTTAGGGGCCAAGATACACATTCTATGTGAGTCAGTGTGTTACTGCCCTGTCACCTTCCCCACCTCTGAATGTGTTCCTCACAGATAAAGCTCACAGACTCTCCATCCTCTGAGGAAAAGGAGAGACTCACTTGGCATCAGGTCACAGCTCAGGTGCCGGTTCAGTTTGTCCTCCAGCTTCAGCAGAAGCGTCAGCTGGAGAATAGGACAGTTAGAAAATGAGGCTCCCCTCCCGGACCCCCCGCCCCCCCCAGCCCTATGCAGCCCTGGCCCTGAGCCTTACATGGTGTTTGACTCCCTCCTCCACTGACTCAATGTTGCACTGCATCAGCACCACCTAGGGAAAGGGGACAGAGAGGGTCACCAGAGTAGGGACCAGTGAGCAAAAAACCCCCAAGAGCTGGAAACCTTTCCAGCCCACAGGACATGGTGGCCAGGGAGCAGAAACACATTCTTTTCTCTAAAGGACAAAACCTTATTTGAGATGTCCTCTCTCCCTTCCATCATGACCAAAGAGAGAGCCACACCCACACAGCCCCACCTTGCGGGTCTCCACCTCAGCCGGTTCAGGCGTTGGAGTCTTGACAGATGGGGGCACCACAGGTGATGTCACCTCCTCCTGCTGCGGCTGCTGGGGCCGAGGCAGCCCAAAGGCTGTCAAGGGATAGATCCCATTCCTAAATGGAGATCAGGAAGGTCAGACAGGCTCTGTAGATGCCTTAGAACACCCACCCCTGCCTCCTCAAGGAAGCTTTTTTTTCTCATTCTTCTCTCACCTGACATCTTCAAGGAATTTATCCAATTCCAGAGCTGGTGACTGAGAGTACCTGGAAAAGAAAAGAGAAAGAAGATGAAAGGAAGGAAATGAGCAAAATAGCAGATTCAACCACTCCCAGAGAATAGACAGTTGACAGAAACCTCAGGGTGGGAGTCACCAATCTGTCCCTTTCAGAACCTCTCAGTTAGTTACTCACAAAGTTTGAACAGGTTCTCTTCCTGGTCCTGCAGGGATTTCAGCCAGTACAGCACTGGTATCCATGTTTTTGGTGATCTCCTCCAGAGCGTTCTCTGGGATCATGTCTGGAAGGCATGATGGAATGGGAAGTTATGGAAGGATAGTTCAGATTAATATCACAGAATGCACAGGGGTCCTGGGGGAGGGTGGGGGAGGGAGGGAAAGAATCCCTTTGGAAGTAGAAGAGGAAAGAGAACATGCCAGTGAGAGTTACAAGGCTCTAGACCGGAAAAAAAAATCCTAGGAAGGTCAAAAGGACTCACGCTGGTGTCCCACAATGCAGTGGGCAGCAAGGAGTTTGAGCGAGGGCACTTCAAACAGTGCTGGGTGGAATAGAAGTTCTCTGGCTGTTGGTCTGCGAGCGGGCTCTGACTGCAGGCACTTTTGAATGAACTCCTAGAAAAGGGAACAAGGGAGTGGAGCAGGCATCTGGCAAGCACCCTACTGTGTTCATCTTTCTCTCTCTCCTTCTATCTAGCACAAGGCTTTGTGCATAGGAGATGCTTGATACTGGCTGCTACATGTATTTGAAAGGACTTTGAAAACTATAAGGTATTATATGAAAAGTATCATTCACTGTCTTTCTGGTTTTAATTATTTTTCTGCTCCCCAACCACAAGCTTTTTTTCTTTACTGTTTAAACTTATGATTTTTTTCTTCCTTATTTTCTATCTCTCTGCTTTATTAGGCCACTCACTGCCCACCTTCCTCTCCAACCCTCACCAAATTTTCCTCTCTCTTCCCAAATTCACCCACTGTGGCCAACATCATCTACCATCTTTTTATTTCCCAAGCCTACTACCACAATTTCCTTTGTTTACTACATCATTAAATTCACTGGATTTCCCCATGCTTCCTCTAACCCCTAGTTTTCCATCTCCCATAGGTCCCATGACAATTAACCTGCTTTCCTCCTTTCAATCTGGAAAGCCAACAAAGCCACATACCTAATCTTGTACTTAAACATCCCACCCTGATGCTGCCTCACACTAGCCTCAAGATTTCCCACTAGTCTTCCTTCTTTTCTCTCCTGCTCCCTTTTACATGCATCTAATGAATTACAAACTAACCGTCATTTGTTTGTTTTTTAAACTAACCTTCTTATTTGGTTGGACCTTCCCGTCCAGACCCTACTTACTACAATCTATTTCCTGACTCATAACCCCTATACCCTTTAAATCTTAGCTCATTTATTTCAGGGAACTTTCACTAACTAAAACTTATAAATATAAAACCCCAAGTGACCGGTTTGAATAATTCAAACGCTTGATTTTGGTTGTCTGAGAGTGTATACCAATTACCTGAGGTAACCATCAAATGAGGTTGCCTTCACGTAGACACATGTAAGTTAACATACAACTTTTAGTTCCAATATTACCCATCTTAAACCCTTAATCTGAGTGAGAGAGAGAGAGGGAATGAATGTGTGTGCGTACCAAAAACACCTAGGGAAATATTCACTACTTCGCCTGCCCTTTCTGCTTTATGTTTTCTTGCTCTTAGAAGACAGCATATTCCCCGTAGGTAGAAGGAAGAAAAACTTGAAGACATTTCAAAGCCTATTGAAAAGTGACCCTGAAGATTCTTACCCTCTGTAACGGGTCTTCTAGAAGCTGAATGGCACTGCTGATGGCTTCCTGTGGCACATATGAGGACTCTCCATTGCCCTGAATCTCTAGCACTGCCATCTGCAGTGAGGGGGAATAAAAAAGTAAAACAGAGACCTAAGAACCTCAGTGCTCCCACAATCACTCCCTAGAGACCAGTACTTTACTTTTCAACCCTCCATTTCCGCTTCTATCTTCTAATTTGACCCCTTTCCACTACACACCCTTCTGGTCTCCTCACCTCCAGTGCACACATGCCAAAGGAGTAGATGTCCACTGCCGTTGTCACATTAGTGACTTCTAGGGAAAACAGAGAAGCTTTGGTGAATCAGAGAATCAGGACAGGGCATGGCAGAAGTGTCTTAAAACTTCTGCATGCCAGTAGAGAAGGACAGAAGTTTCAGTTATGTTACCTCTGATCCTCACGTTACAAAGTGGAAAACCTGGGGGATGGGCACAGGGCAGAGAAACTGGGATGCCTCACCTCCATATTCTGGTGCAAAGAAGTGGAGATTCTTCTGCTCTTCCCGACAAGTCTTCACATGATTGTTGATAGTGTCAGGAGCCACTGGGAGTAGGGGAGATACCCACAATTTGACCACCACCAACAAATCACAGCCTCACTCCAGAGAGAGGCCCCCAAAAGACAAACTCTCTCCTGAAGTCTCTAACCCTCAACAGGCACAAACCTATCCCTTTCCCTTCATGAACTCCAGACTAAATATGAATACCGCCTACCTCACCTTTCTCAGGTCTACCACTTCTCATCTAACTCAGCAGCAGCAAAGGTTCCACACTAAACTAACAGGTACACGGGGGGCTTTGGGCTGGCAAGAAGCAACACAGTCTAAGGAAAAACTCACTTGTGACCTGCTTACCTTCCCGAAAGCCCAGGTACATTCAACCCCTGATCACATGAAAACGTTTAGTCTAGTTCTTTCATCCACCCTGCAAACAGTGTAAAAACACTGGCAGTCGTGCCTAATCTGGAACAATTAAGAGACCTCAGAAACTTGGATGAAGATGGATAAGAAGGATTAACATACAACCAAGTAGACAGCCTCCTTCTTAGCCACCTTTACTGACTGAAACTCAAAATAGCTCAAAACTGAATCAATATTCTTAAATCAGTTTCACTTGTAATCCACCAAAATTTTTAGACCCCTGCTCTACCCTCTTATTCCTCAACACTGCCTGCCACAGGGCAGAACGAGGAACCAGGGCCGAGCCCAATTTGGACTCATTCGGATCATAAACAACGATTACAAGTCACAGAGGGTCTGGGAGCACAGTATGACTTAGGAAACTAGCCTGATGATGAGGGGGAGTAAGAATCCAGGACGTAAATGGCCAGCCAGGCAGAATCCACCGGAAATAAGCAGGTTATGGAAGGGCAAGCAGGCGGAGGGCTGGTAGGGCAGAAGCCAAGCAGGCATAATTAAGCAGGGGAACAGGCTTTGCTCCCACGACTGCATGCACTGGGCAGCCGCAAAGGGGAGCAGAGGAAGCATAAACAGTGCCCCAAGGAGGGCAGAGGGAGCTCTCACCATTAGCAAAAATCCTATGAAAGACTGTTGGGAACAGAGCAGCCCGTAAGCGGGAGGGAGGAAAACAGAGAAAAGTTGTGAGCGATGGAGCAGCCAAGCCCCAGACAAATGGACACACGAACAACACACAGACACGGCACACGGAAATGTTAAACACTGCACACATATACACAGCAAATGAAAGCACTCACAGCAGGCACAGCCTGGAACCTCCTTTGTTAGGGTCTGGCCCCAGGGGCTCAAATCAGACCTTACACCCAACTCTTGCCTTTCCCAACGTCCTATCAAGATCTCAGTATTAACCCATTTCCCTCCAAGAAGGAGCAAGATTAGACCCTACCCCTTCTCCACTAACTGACTGGCCTCTCCCTGTAAATCACCCCTGGTAAAGTCCTTTCTCTTATTACCAGCCCACACCTCAGAATTTTGCTCTGTTTTCCCCCATTCCTTTCATCTTACCCCCATGGTTCCCAAATTCCCGAGGCTCCCCTGCCCAGAACCTCTCCCTCCCCTCACCAGAGCCAATCTTGATGAGTCCGTTGTGCTGGATGAAGATGGTGTCACAGGTCAGGTTCCCATGGATGATGGGGGGGTCACAGGAGTGCAGGTAGCTGTGGGGGCACTGGGCTGTTAGAGGGGCCAGTGGGAAATTAGGGCAGGGGGAACCCAGGGGTTAAGAGGAGCAAGGGCCTGGTTTCCTGGTGGTCATCACAAAGATAATACCCACACTCTGAATCTCCATTATGCCTAATGAGTTAAATAGCTGGATAAGCACTAGGAGAAAGAGGTGGGAGACAGTATCGTGGCCAAGGCATTATGATGAACCCTTTAAAAGACCCATGGGGCCTAATCTTGAGAGTACATGACTCAAAGAAAGAGGGGAGAGGCAGAAAAGAACGGCAGAGTAGTGCCCTGAAATCTGTTTGTTGGAGGAACTAAATCAGGAATAAATACGGGAAAGACACTAACCAGATCCTACGTACCTTAGGGCAGAGAGGATTTGTGTGCACCAACGCTTCCAAGCCTGGAACAGAGTTTGATCCAAGGGTCAGCAGTAATCCCCTCTCTTAACCCTCCAACCAGTTCCTTCCATGCCTTCCTGATCAGCTTCATAATTAACATAATCTTTTTTAAACCTCCAAACCAGCCTAAAGCTTTGTCTGCTCTCCCTCCATACCTTTTCATTCATAGTCTTGTGGTTCTTTTTGGTCTTCTTCAGAAATTGCTTAAGACTCCCAGATGACATGTATTCTGTGATAAAAATGACCTGGAGAGGCAAAGCATCTTATAGTAGAAATAAATAAAATAAAAATAAAGCCTTATAGTAGAAATAATCCCTTATCTGGGTAACGCATATACAACATATACATAAAGTTTGGAAGCCTGGTGTTTTTGTTAATAAAGTTTCTCTCTTTTGTTCTTAGCATCACTTCCTTAGATTCAATACTGCGATGAAAATTACTGAGCAATATGAGCTGTGGGAAGGAAGAAATAAAAATTCACCCATTTCTGCCCCAACTATAACCAGACAAACCAGGTGGTAGTCACAGACCTACTCTCATCTCAACAGCAGCTGATTCCAGCTCTCTTTCAAAACTACCTTTTTCTGAATGGAAAATGAACAATAAATGTAGCTAGTCTCTTCGCAGTAAGCTGAGGAAAAAGTTCTTACCCTGGCCTTGTTCTCTTTAACGTCAGCCCAATACTTGTGAAACTTGACAATGTTGAGATGTTCCAACTGAATCAGATTATCAAACACAGCACGGACCTTTTCCTGGAAGCAGGGAGACATTGGGATAACAGGGTTCAGAAAGCATTATCATCCTAAAAAGCCATATCCTACCCCCTCCCCCAAAAATGATCTAACCCCAATGTTCTCTTCTCATAGTCGCTTCCCAACACCAATTCCTCCTTAACCCCAGTGTTCTAACATCCCACAGGCTGCATCCTTTCACCACTACTTACTTCCTGCAGCTTGTAGTTCTTGCGCTCAGAGAACTGTACCTCGTTCCACACAACCTCTACACCCTCCTCTGTATCCATTGCCAGGTATGCACTGTCAATACCTGGAACATTCCGCTGATTCACCTGAGAAGAAATTCAAATGAAAGGGAATTAAAGTTACCACATGAACTCTCTATTTTCATGCTCCAATCATCTTCTCCCAGCCTCTGAACTGTTAAAGTTTGGTCTGCCCCGTTGAGACTCTGCCTCTCCACTTCTTAAATCTTAGAATTCACTCTCAAGAGTAACATTACCACTGACTTACCTCTTCTCGCCTCTTCTGCCAACGCCCACAGGGTGACTCTTCCAAGATCTCAGATTCATCTTCACTTTCTTCTTCTTCCTCTGGGGAAGCAGCTGAGGTTGTGGAGGTCACAGGAGGTGACACCGACGTCAGGCCAGGAGCTGAGGATGAGGATTCTACCTTTGGGTCTGAGCCACTGCTGAGTACTGTCTGGGACTCCCCCTCCGACATGCTGGAACAAACTCAGGCCTGCACTGGTTGGCACAAGGGTGAGGGGAGAAGGCAGAGAGGGTTAGGAATGAGTCTATAAAGATTCCACCCTAATAACCTAATCTGGGGTTAAAGAGAAAATAAAACATATACCTCCCTTGTTTCTTTTAAATCCAAAATCAGAATTAGTCCTGTATGAACCCTAAATATTAACTAATCTCCTAGTCTAGAGGAGAGCTATCTTGGTTGAAGATGACTCACCCAGGTCAGTGACCAAATGAAGTATATCTTAAGCTTAAATAATATGCTGCCATGCTTAATTATGTTAATAGACATATTTTATCACTTTAAAAAAAAGACTCACCCAGGAGTGGCAAAGTCAAGATTTATGATAGTATAACCTGTGTTTAGTAAGGTCCACATGAACAGCAAAATCAGGGGCCTCATTCCTTCTCAGCAAATACTTAACCCAACAGTCCTCTCTTTGAATCCTCACCTACCTCTTGCACTGTGCCCAAGAACCAAGATACATGGGCACTATTCAGAACAGATGACCTCAGAACAGATGACCCCAGACCTCCAAATGTTCCACTGAACCAGCTCTAGAGCTAGAGCTGTAGTATTCTCAACCAACTTATCCAGCTAAAACCCTCAGCTGACTTATTCCACTTGAACTAACCTTGGCATCCACTATCCATCCCTCCTGTGCACAGAACGAGCCTGCCAGTCCACGATGAGGCTACCCTTGGGCCAGGTGACTGGCAGTGGTTAGTGATTTCATCCCTGATGACCTCACCTTCCCTGTGATGTGAGTGTGGCAAATGGGCAGGTATTGCTTAGCAACATTTTTTTTTCATTCACTCATTCAACAAACGTTTATTAAGCACTTACTGTGTGCCAAGCACTGAGCTAGATGCTTGAGATACAATAGTGAACAAAATAAATAAGATGGCCACACTCATAAAGTCACAAATTTAAGGCAGAGCTAAGACTTTACACTTCCAGTTTTCATTTCATTCACGTGGCTCAAAGACTCCATTCTCTGAGGCATTGGATCTGACATAGGTATTCCTTTCAAGTACAAATAACTCAAGACTCAGGTTATAGGAAAAAGCAATACATAATATAACATTTTATACTAAATAGTCTATAGTATTATACATGGACATGTCTAGCTAAAGAAAAAGAGTTCTCAAAAGCTAAATGTCACTAACTTCAGAGTCACAGGACAACCACTGAATGTTATCCCTTATCTCTGAGAACGAAGGCTGTGAAGGAACTGGAACCTGTGTGTGCTGGGCTCAAACAGGTGCTCTCCAGGATGAAAATGATATCCTGTAAAGTAGATTTGCTCCTGTAAGTCAGTTCAAAATACAGACGCTTCTGATCAACACCAACCTTTTGAAAAGTCCTCATCTCTTTTTAGAACTCAGATGCTCCCTTCTGCCCATCTCTGCCCCCAACCTAAGTAAATCTCCAAGTCAGGAAGTTTTTACTGGATGGCATTCCAGTAAAAATCAGAGGGCAACAAAAGCACTACAGTGAAAATCTAGCAAGATGTTATTTCACCTATGTTTTTTTCTCAGTCCTTGCCTATCATAGATTTCAATCAACCAGTCTTAGTAATCCACCTGAAAAGTAGCTAAAAAGATGGTAAGAAAGTTCATATGGGTTACTTTCTAGAGCAGCTTTATTTATAGAATGCATCCTGAAACTGAAGAGCTGAGTAAAGTTTCCAGCCTACGTTATAAGAAATACCAGTGGAATTCTAATACAGGAAGCCTGTAGCCAATGAGCTCTAAAGAAACTTCTGGACCCAGGGCACCACAAGAGACGCCATACCTTCATCAGTCATAGATGCTCTTCGAATGTGCCTGTCTTCTCCCTCCCCCAATCTCTCCCCTGTAGGCAAAACGAAGGCAATGCCCAAGATCCCCCCGTACTCCCCCTGCTGATGTGGACACCTTTGCAACACTGGGAGTTTCTGTCTCAGGATCGGTCGTTCAGAGGTTTAAATGAGATCACATACTGAAAAGGCCATTTACTCCCCTAAAGAGAATCTCCTCGCTGCCTCCAGCCACCCCGAATTGCATAGTGTTCACTCCCGAGCAATGCAGGTAAATCGTTGCAAAGTTTCTTTTCCGCAAAGTTTTTCATTTTTTGGACCGCAGCTTCTCAGCACTGCAATTTCTCAGCAACAGCTCGCAGGCCCCAGACCCGTCGCCCGCCCTCACCCTGAGCGGACCACAGAGGGCCTGAGACCTGCAGCACTGTCCAGTCAGATCTACAGCCAAGCTCCGGGAGGAATTTCACACTCCAACAGGTCGCCCCGCCCGCTGTCTCCGAGGGAGCGTCGGGCCCCGGGACGGGCCCTGCAGCGAGCGGCGGCCACCTCACCAAAGGCCAGCCCCGCAGCGCCGTCAGGGGCGCAGGCCACGCCCCCGCGCAGTCCGCGCGCCGGCCCCGCGAGCAGGCGCGGCCCCGACGCTGCGCTTCCGCAGGCCGCCGGGCCCGAGGCCGCCGCCCCCGCCCCCGCCGCCGGCCCCGCCTCTCGTCAGCCCGAGTTCGACGCGAACGCCGGGGGCCTCGCGCCCCGCGCCCGCAAAATTCCCGACGCCGCCACCGCCGCTCGGGGGCGGTCGGAGAGGGCCGGGCAGGGACTGTGGGGCCGAGGCAGCCCCTCGGCTCTGGCGGGCCGGGCCTTGGCCGCCGAGTGAGCAGGGCCGCCTCCAGACACCCGCCTGCGGGGGTCCTACCGTCCGGGCCGCGGAGGCCCTACCGTCCGGGCCGCGGAGGCCGATCCTTCCCTGCTCTAGCCGAAACCTTCCCTCCCCCTCAGTCCCCTCGGCGCTCACCTCCCGACTCCGCTCCCTGCAGCCTGCGCTTCAGCTCCAGCTCGGGTTCCGGGGCCCCGGATCAGAAAGACTCGCTCACAGCTGCGCTCCGCGGCGCAACCGAACTGCGGGCCCCGCCCTCGCGGCGTCCGGACCAACAGATGGGCGGTGCCGCACTGCCGTTGGGTTTCCATTGGGCAGGGAGGCCAGGGTGGGCGGTGCCCCGGACAGACCGTCGCTCGCAGAGGCAGTCTTCAACCCGGTCTCCTCCCCCCGAGCCTGTCCGGAGGAGACCTCTCGGAGGGTTCGGTGTGTTGGGTCTTCAGTGGGGCTCGTCTCTCTGTCCACCCCTCTGTCCGGTGCTGGTGCCCCCGATGATTCTGCTGGGCGACGGAAAGGCCTTCCTCCTCTTCTTGAAGGCGCCATGACAGTTCTAGTCCGACTGAAAGACAAAAGGAGCGAAAGACGTTGCCTCAATCCGAGAGGAGCGCTCACAATCCCAAGAACATTGTGAATTAACAACTGCTATAGAGAGTATTTGGGGGCGAGACTGCGCAGGACACCAATTCTTCAGAAAACTTTTTAAAAATTACTGGACAATTACTATTCGTAATTGGTTAGTACTGATGTTGGCCAAAACTTTGCAAGAGGTTTTCACAGATGTTATCTCTTTTGATTCTGATAAGAAATTGAAATTTTCATTCAATAATAGTTGCCAAATGGAAAAATACTGAATCAGAGGCATTGAGCTATATACCGAAACTTGGTAAGAACTAAATCTAGAATCCGAAACAGTGACGATTTATCAAAGAAGAAAAGATGTTTGTAAAGAATTTAGGTTGACCGCGAGGAAGTGAAAAGATGATGGATTGTGGGTGAGCCCACTGATCTTCAAAAACCAAACCCGGAGTCCAAAGGAAAGAAGTTAACTCTGCTCTTAGACACGTATTGTGGAGGGAGGAGGATGAATCTATCATCAGTACTTGGGAACGTCATAATCACCAAATTTCACTGCCTTTAAAGGGAATCTCCAATCCTATTTAACTGATAGAAGGCTATCTGGCAAAAGTCCTCTCATATTCCATCTCTTCATCTCAAAATTTCTAAAATCAAACTTTCATCGTTCTTGATTCTTCCACCTTTGAAAGAGAGGGCTCAAACACTCAGAAATCTGGACCTTGTTTTGGATTAAAAAGGCATTTGCCCACCAAATTTAGCATATGATTTCAGGGAGTTGAGGTTAAGAATCTTTCTTCTAATCTATCTCTTCACCATGCAGACTCCAAAGCAACTGAACACCTGGCCCATAAACATTAAGTATCAGTTGAGACTATTACAGTTTCCCATTCTCTTCTATCTGGTCTTAGTATCATCAACCTTTACCTTTCAACTAGCTCCTTTCAGATCTGCATAGGGGACCCATTGGCATCCTCAAGCTCTCTCCCTTTTTTTTTTTTTTTAAACTTTCTTTCGTGGTTTTTCGGGTTGTTGTTTGTTTGCGGGAGGGGGCGCGCCCTGTTTCCCCGTGTCCCCTGCAGTGGAAGCGCGGAAGTACCTTTTCATTAATGTTTAAAATGCTCAAGGGACGTTTTCTGGCGGTCCAGTGGTTAAGACTCTGCCCTTTCCTATGCAGGGGGCGGGTGTTCAAATCCTGATTGGGGAACTAGGATCCCACATGCTGCAGCCGTGTGGCAAAAAGAAAAAAAAGAAAAAAGAAAAAAAAAACCAAACGCTCAAATACTGCCTACATTTTCACCACATCATTTTTTATTATCTTTTTTCTGCTTAAAAAAAATACTTGTAGGGCTTCCTAGGTGGTGCAGTGGTTAAGAATCCGCCTGCCAATGCAGGGGACACCAGCTCGATCCCTACTCCAGGAAGATCCCACATGCTGCGGAGCAACTAAGCCCGTGTGCCACAATTATTGAGCCTGCGCTTTAGAGCCCAAGAGCCACAACTATTGAGCCCATGTGCCGCAACTACTGAAGCCCACGTGCCTAGAGCCCACGCTCCGCAACAAGAGAAGCCACAGCAATGAGGACCCAGTGCACCACAACAAAGAGTAGCTCCCACTTGCCGCAACTAGAGAAAGCCCACATGCAGCAACGAAGACCCAACACAGACAATAAAAATAAAAATAAATAATAAATTTATTAAAAAATATACTTGTAACAAATCAAACTATTTCAAAAATAACAGTATACTGCAACTTTATATAGCAGCTTGTATGTGCTATATTCTACTGTTTTAATTGCCTTATGTCATTGATTTTTTTTTTTATTTGTTTATTTGGCTGTGCTGCGTCTTAGTTGTGGCATGTGGAAATCTTTAGTTGAGGCAAGTGGGATCTAGTTCCATGACCAGGTATCGAACCCGGGCCCCCTGCAGTGGGAGTGTGGATTCATACCCTCTGGACTACCAGGGAAGTCCCTATGTCATTGATTGAATCCTAACAACAATCCTATGAATATTGTGAATTAACAATTGCTATAGAGAGTGAAAATCTCTTCTCTTACTTCACCAAAATAGTTGAGTTTGATGTGTATTTCTCCATATTTATTTTTTCTATGTATATATTAATATATGTGTATATAATTTAAAATAAAAGCAAGCTTATACCACAGTCTTTTTCAGTTTACTCTTTTCACTTTTTTCCACAGCAGCACGTATAGCACTACTTTAATTTTTTAACCACTGTAGAGTATTGCGTTATCCAAATGTGTCATTGTTTAATTAATAACTACCAGGGAACTTTGAGATTATTTCCAACATTATTTATTATAGATAAAGCTGTAATGAACATTCTGCTACATACAGCTTTGCCTACTTGTGAAAATGATTTTACTCATTCTTAAAAGGGGAATTGTTAAGTCAAAGACTAAGAACATTTTGAGTAGATATTGCCAAGTTGCTCTTCAAAAAGATATCAAGTAACTACCACAAAGAGTATGTCAGGGTTCCTGCTTCCCAACATCCTTACCAACATTGGATATTACCAGTCATTTCAACTTGGGAGATACATTAAGAAAAAAAAAAAGATAGCCTATTGTTCTAATTCACATATATTTAATTATTAGTGAAGTTAAACATCCTTTTTTAAAAAAGAATTTTTGAACAGTTTTACATTTACAACAAAATTGAGAGGAAGTTGCAGAGATTTCCCACATACCCCAGAGCCCACATTTGCACAGCCTCCCCCATTATCAAATCAGCAGAATGGTATATATTTTATTGAGGATGAATCTACATTGACCCATCATAATCACACAAGTCCATAGTTTACCTTAAGGTTCTTGGTGTTGTACATTCTATGGGTTTGGATAAATGTATAATGGCATATATCCATCATTATGATATCATACAGAGTGTTTTTATTGCCCTAAAAATCCTCTGTGTTCTGCCTACCCATCCCTGGCAACGACTAATCTTGTTATTGTCGCCATAGTTTTGCCTATTCCAGAATGTCATATAGTTGGAATCACACAGTATTGACTTCTTTCACTTAGTAATATGCCTTTGTTTCCTCCATGTCTTTTTTATAGCTTGATAGAGCATTTCATTTTAGTGCTAAATAATAGTCTATTGTCTGAATGTACCACAGTTTATTTATCCATTTACCTATTGAAAGATATCTTGGTTGCTTCCAAGTTCTGGCAATCATGAATAAAGCTCCTGTATACATCCATGTGCAGGTTTTTGTGCAGATATAGGTTTTCATCTACCTTGGGTAAATACCAAGGAGTGCAATTTGTGGATCGTTCATTAAGAGTATGTTTAGTTTTATAAGAAACCACCAGTCTTCCAAAGTGGTTGTACCATTTTGCACTTCCACCAGCAATGTATGTGAGTTCCTGTTACTCCACATTCTGACCAGTATTTGTCTTTTTTTCCATTTTTGGCCATTCTAATAGTTGTGTAGTCATATCTCATTATTCTAATTTTCATTTCCCTGGTGACATATGATGTGGAGTATCTTTTCACATGCTTATTTGCCATCTGTACATTTTCTTTGCTAAGGTGTCTGTTAAGGTCTTTGGCCCATTTTTTTTTAATATTTTATTTTTTTAATTTATTTATTGGCTGCATTGCGTCTTTGTTGCTGCACGTGGACTTTTTCTAGTTGAGGCGAGTGGGGGCTACTCTTCATTGCGGTGCATGGGCTCCTCATTTTGGTGGCTTCTCTTGTTGCAGAGCATGGGCTCTAGGCGCATGCAGGCTTCAGTGGTTGCGGCATGTGGGCTCAGTAGTTGTAGCTCATGGGCTTAGTTGCTCCACGGCATGTGGAATCTTCCTGGACCAGGGCTTGAACCCATGTCCCCTGCATTGGCAGGTGGATTCTTAACCACTGCACCACCTAGGAAGTCCCTGGCCCTTTTTTTAATTTGATTGTTTTCTTATTGTTGAGTTTCAAGGGTTTTTTATGTATTTTTAATAACAGTCCTTTATTATACATCTTTACCAAGTATTTTCTCCCAGTTTGTGTTGTCTTCTTATTCTCTTGACATTGCCTTTCACAGAGCAGGAGTTTTTTAATTTTACTGAATTTCAGCTTATCAATTATTTCTTTTATGAATCATGTCTTTGATGTTTCATCTAAAAAGGCATCATCATACCCAAGGCCATCTAGATTTTCTCCTACATTATCTTCTAGGAGTTTTATAGTTTCAGATTTCACATTTAGGTCTATGATCCATTGTGAGTTAATTTTTGTGAAGTGTATACAGTCTGTGTCTAGAGTCATTTTTTTCTTTTGCATGTGGATGTCTGGTTGCTCCAATACCATTGTTTTCATATGCTTGCTGACCAATTGCATTTCCTCTTCAGTTTCTTGCTTGTACATGTTCTTTGCATACTTTTAACTGGGTTGATCATCTTTTTCTTGTTGGCTTGTAAGAGCTCTTTGTATATTAGGAAAATCCCATTGTCTTCCCAGTTTCCTACAATGTGAATCCCATCCTATCTGTATCTCTACTGAAACTTTACACTCAGTTCATTATAAACCTCTATTCCAAAAGCTCTTTCTCATTTCTCATTCTCCATGACCTATTCAGTATTTGGGACCACTGAACAGTATGTTCTTAAAACTTTCATAATACTAATTTATTTCATTTCTCTCTCAATTTCTAATTCTAATTTTTTCTCCTTTACTTTCTGTTCTTCCCTCCTAATTTTGTTTTTTTTTTTCAGCTGCACTATGTGGCTTGTGGGTTCTTAGTTCCCTAATGAGTGATTGAACCTCGGCCCCGGCAGTGAGAGCACTGAGTCCTAACCACTGAACTGCCAGGAAATTCCCCCCTCCTAACTATTAATTTGCCTGTCAATGTGTCCAAAGTTATATTCTTTGTTCTCTCTACACCATCCATTAGAAAATATGTCCATTGATGATCTTCCAATACATCACAAGGATGACAGTTGTAATTATCTCTAGCACTTCTTGCCCAAGCTCCAAGATAATATTGGATGCTCCACTGTCACTTCAAACTTAATTTGCCTAAAGATTTTCATTTCAGGTTAGTAATCCACCTCAATAACTAATTTATTGGGACTAGAAACCAGATGGCTGGGTGACAGAGTGGGAGGGAAACTTCTTGTATGCCCATTGATGCCTTTTGAACTTTGTGCCATATATGTGTATTTTTTATTCAAAAAAGAAACAATATTTAACAAAGAAACAATTTATTAAATAATTGTAGGATAAAGAAAGGCAATGCTTTTAGACTATCCATATCTATAAGACTAATTCTAAGCTTTCCAAGTGACCTCATCTCCTAAGTGGATTATGGCTTGGGTTGTGACATGCTGCCTGCACAACTCCATACAGTTATTAAAAATCATCAAATTAACAGTGAGTTAATCTTATGATGTGAAAATCATACCTCAATAAAACTGTCCAGAATCTTTCAGATCTTGGTTTCCATAGATCATGGCAATTAGAAAGTCAGCTGGGTTTCTGCTCAAAGCTTTGCTTCCTCATTGTGCAACTCACTAGTCATGCCTCCAAGCTGATCATTCTTCTAGGTATGTGATGTGGATTCTTTCTTCCAAAGAGCCTCTTTTCAGAATAAAGGCATAATCAAAGGAACGAAAATGTTACTTTGGCTCAAGCTTGGCACTTACATTTCTATAAGACCTCTAACTAAGAGAAACCTAGATTTCATGATAATTGTGAATCATCTGAGGTGCTTTAAAACATACACCTTGGGCTTCCCTGGTGGCGCAGTGGTTAAGAATCTGCCTGCCAATGCACACCAGGAAGATCCCACATACTTCAGAGCAACTAAGCCCATGCACCACAACTACTGAGCCTATGCTCTAGAGCCTGTGAGCCACAACTACTGAGCCCATGTGCTGCAACTACTGAAGCCCACACACCTAGAGCCCGTGCTCCACGATAAGAGAAGCCACCGCAATGAGAAACCCTCACACCTCAGTGAAGAGTAGCCCCCACTTGCCACAGCTAGAGAAAGCGGTGCACAGCAACAGAGACCCAAAAATAAATTAAATAAATAAATAAATAAATAATAAAATAAAATAAATCTTTAAAAAGAAAACAAAAAACGAAAAAACATACACCTTCCTAGGACCCTACCTGGATCAAGTGAATCTGAATCTGGGGGATGGGAAGGACTTGAATATCTGTATGCCTAAGAATCTGCCCAGGTGATTCTGATGCAGGTAGCCTGGCTTATCATTAGGCTGAAGGGTGGTAACCTTCATCCTAGCTCAAGCTTATTCCTGTCCAGGAATGATTCCTTGAGACATTGCCTCATAACTTAGGCCTCTGAGGTTCGTTATTTAAGTTATGAAATGGGAACATGATTTAGCTCTACATCTCTGCGTCATGTCATAAGAAATTGAGTCAACTTCTAAAATAAACATAATAGATAAATAGAGGCAGTGAGAAATTAAGGGAAAAAAGACAGCTCATCTAAATTAAGAATTCATGTGTGATTATTAGATTTCCACAACTGTATTCAATTATGTTCAAATCAAATTTATTTATTATTTATTTTGCTCTGTGTTTTACTGGCATAGAGGTAATACCTATTTTATTTCACAGGGATGTTGTGAGTTTAAAATAATTATCAGGTCATCCCACAGCTTTTTCTGGGCTAAAACCCCTAATGTAAACCTTTTCTTTGTTTTCATATATTTAATTTATCTTTGTTGTAGAAATAGAGAGAACTTTCCTAAATCTAAAATTATTTCCTGAAAAAACATAGATTCAGACTTTAAGGAAAGGCCTTTGGAGGTCCCTTTTAGCACTAGTTGTTTAAGATTTCATTATTTCACAGCTCACAGCCAGGCTGGAATCAGAGAACAAAATTCAGTTTAACTAAACAAATATTTATTGACGTGTAAGAGAACCTGCCAGGTGCCTTCCTAGGCAGACTAATGAATAAGACAAATTTCCTGTCCTTAAAGAGTTCATATTTATTTAGGAAGATATCTGTGTAAACAAAAAAGTGACAATACTTAACAAGTACAACAGAAATATGTATAAAGTTCCATAGGCTGAATAGAGAAGGACCTGATCAACTTCATAGAAGAAGGATACAGGGGAAGCTGTGGAAGGCTGAATAATGGCCTCAAAGATACCCATGTCCTAATCCCTGGAAATTGTGAATGTCACCTCATATGGCAAAAGGTATTTTACAGATGCGATTAAATTAAACATTTTGAGATGGAGATACTATCCTGGATTCTCAGGATAGGCCCTAAATGTAATCACAAGTGCCTATGAAACGGAGACAGAGGGAAATTTGACTACAGAAGAGAAAGAAATGTAACCACAGAAGCAAGAGATTGTAGTTATGGCAAGGAATGCAAGCAGCCTCCAGAGGCTAGAAAAGGAAAGGAAATGGATTCTTCCCTAGAGCCCCTAGAAGGAACCAGGACTGCTGACACCTTAACTTTAAACCAGTGAAACCAGTTTCAGACATCTGGCCTCCAGAACTGTAAGAGAATAAATTTGCGGGTTCCTTTTTTTTTTTTTTTAAACTCTTGCAGGTTTTTTTGTTGTTGTCGTTATTTATTTATTTATTGGCTTCATTGGTCATCATTGCTGCACATGGGCTTTCTCTAGTTGCAGCAAGTGGGGGCTACTCTTCATTGTGGTGCATGGGCTTCTCAGTGCAGTGGCTCTCGTTGCAGAGCACAGGCTCTAGGCACGCACACTTCAGTAGTTGTGGCTTGCGGGCTCTAGAACACAGTCTCAGTAATTGTGGCACACAGGCTTAGTTGCTCTGTGGCATGTGGGATCTTCCCAGCCCAGGGATCGAACCCATGTCCCCTGCATTGGCATGTGGATTCTTAACCACTGTGCCACCAGGGAAGTCCAATTTGTGGGGTTTTAAGCCACCAAGTTTGTGGTAACTTATTACAACAGCCATAGGAAACTAGTACGTAAAGTTTCCCAGAGAACAAAACTGATGTCTGCCTGACCCAGGTTTTAAACTTTGAATAGGAATGTTACGGGAGAGAAGAACAGTTCGGAGAAGACTAAACTCTCCTTTTCTCTGACTCTTCAGTCTCAAAGATAGGAAGCTGGAGTGTAAAACTTATGATTTTCCACCCCAAGTTTTGTGACATATGCCTCATTTTTTAGCAGTAAGAGTTGAAGATTTCTAACATAGGTGTTATTTTTCATCTCTGGCTTTTCAGTTTGAATTTAAATCTTTGTTTTTACAAAGTTTCTTACATCTGGGAGAGAAGAGACTCTCTAGGAAAAACATAAAAGAGGAAATGAAAAAAACTAGAGAGTCTGATAGGGACACTTTATTATTGGAGAAAGCTTGGGAAGAAAGTGACAAAACACTCTCCAAAAACAAGTGAAGAACTCCTTGCCTGATTTGTTTGGGATTAAGAGAAACAGGATAGTGAAAATAAAATGTTAGTAAGAGCTCTAAACTGGGTATAACCGAAGAGAGAATAATTACTCAGAATGCAGCACAGAGACACAAGGATATATATAGTTATGAGAGAGGGAGGATAGATGGAGAACCCCAACATGTATAATAAGGGTTCTAGAAGAAAATACACAGAATGATGGTGAAACAGTGTTTGAAAATGTAAGAGTTAACATTTTAAGTATTGATGAAAGATATTAGTCACCAAATTTTAAAAATAAGCTTTTAATACTAATAAAATTAGCACATGCTGAGGCACATTATAGGAATATTGACGCAACATTGAGGATAAAAAGAAAACGTAAAAAGCTACTAGAGATGAGAGGAAAAAAACCAAAACAAAACAGATTACCTCTGAAATAACAGTGAAGACTTCCCTATAAACTTAGAACTTTATCCCCAGCAAAAATATCATTAAAGAGTGAGGGCAAAGTACATTTTGATATGCCAGAAACAAATAAGAAATTTTTTTTAAACCACCCATACAGTCTCACTGAAAAACATATTTATAAATGACAATTTATAAAACGGCTTGGGAAAACTTCCATTTCTGGCCATGATGGTATAGTAGGGTCCACGTTTACCCTCCTGCCTAAATCATCTAGAAAACTGGGCAAAATATACGAAGTAACAGTTTTCAGACATTGGACAACAGGCAGCACAGGATAGTGATTCCTGAAAGAAGGGAAACAAATGAAGGGAATCCTATGAGTACCCCGGCATACAGCCTAGAAAGAGTTTCCAGGCCACTCTGTAGAAAGAGGAAACCGAAATAGAGCCTGACAATCTCACTGCATTGGGAAGACAGAGTTTGGAGTTCAGGGAGGCTGAAGTAGCTAACATTTTGAGGGAAGAGTTCCAGAAAGGATGGAGATACACACAGACAGAACTATGGGGCTCTGTGGAAAGATCCTCTCAAGATCTTGGTTAAACTCAAGATCATGATGAAACTATCAAGATCATGATGAAACTATCAAGGTTGAGGAAAGAACCATTTGAGAGGATGAGTTGGAACAATCTTCCAATGGAGAGAAAACCATTTTGGTGGACAGGGTACCTGCCAGGTTTCCTACTACTGCTGTTTGCTCTTTACAAATCATAGACCCAAGAGATTACAAATGTGAGGTCATTTGTTACTTTTTTTTTTTTAATATTTATTTATTTGGTTGTGCCGGGTCTTAGTTGCAGCAGGCAGGCTCCTTAGTTGTGGCACGCCAGCTCCTTAGTTGTGGCATGCATGTGGGATCTAGTTCCCTGACCAGGAATCAAACCTGGGCCCCCTGCATTGGGAGCTTGGAGTCTTAACCACTGCACTACCAGGGAAGTCCGAATTTTTTACTTTGAATGTGAACCTCAGTTAAGAACTTTTGCCATCGTGACTACAAGAACCAGCAGGATTTTTCTAAGTAACATTCTGGTTCTCCTGGGCCAATCTGTCAGATTCAACTTGTGTGTCCTCAGTTCTCAGCAGCCAATAGAGCAAAGGAGTTCTCTTACTAAAGGATTTTGAGGAATCTCTAAGGAATGGTTGTGTTCCACAGATCCATCCTGAAAATTACTATCACTTTTGCCAGCTGTCCCTGCTTCAAACCACTGCAGCTCTTGAAATTTGCCACCACCTCCTTCAGGCTCCCTATATGGCCCCATCTCCATGGACATAGATCTCCTCCTTAATTTCCCAAAGCTCAGTTCAGTCCAGGCTATTTAACAAGACAAAGGGACTTCCCTGGTCTTCCAGTGGTTAAGACTCTGCATCCCCAATGTAGGAGGCACAGGTTCAATCCCTGGTCTAGGAACTAAGATCCCACATGCTGCATTGTGCAGCGAAAACTAAAACAAACAAAAAACAAACAAATAAACAATAACAACAACAAAAAACAAGACACAGAGGCACAGGCTTGAAAAACAAAGAGCAGCCCATGACTGCCACTAGAAGTGGCTATTCTTCAGGTTCCCGATAAGGCAGAGCCAGCTCTGCCTACCCATTTTCCCCAACAGGAATCTCCAGACTGTGCCACATCTTGGAGTCTTAATGCCAGCAACAGGCATGTGTCCAAAGAGAATCTTTCTTTTCCAGTTCAAGGCCTGCTTATTTTCACTCTAGAACATCTCACTGAAGGACTATCCTTTTCCTTAAGGGGAAAAACTCACCGCCACCTTGGCCTGGTTGATGCAATCCCAGGAATCATGGACACTTTCCAGGCTTCAGATAATCTGGCTCTAACACTACTCTGTAAGATACCAGTTGTTCAGATCTGTGTGCGGTATGGAGAAAAGACTGGCACACTCCTCAGGGTGGCTCCAGTTCTGTGATCATCTGTGAACAAACACTTGGATAAAAACAAACGTTCGTCTCCTAATATGGATTTCAAGAAACATTCCAGCTATATTCTCATTTAGGCGGAAAAACAGATCTCTCTCTTCAAGGGCACAATCCTGTGAAAAACACAATTTATAATACTAATAAATAAATTAACCCCAGCATCTCAGTCTGAAAAATCTGGATTTTGGTTAATGGTCATTTCATGATTTTCTTTAGGATAAAGGTGGCTATTTGCTCTATGTATGCGTAGTGGGCCCATCCTGGTGATTTTCCTAAGTTAAGGGAGACTGCTTCAAAATGAATTTACATCTTGCCTTCTAGAAATATAAAACTGCAACTGTGAAATATAACACTTCTCTGACTTTAAAAAATGCTTCATTTATTGGGCACCCTTTAAAACTTATGAGTGCAAAGAGGAGTATGAGCTAGACCAGAACCTCAGAAATGGACTCGTTCCCTTCTCTTTTCTAGTAACTTCTAAATATCTGTATTCCTTCTTTCTTAGCCCTAAATCTTGCCACCACTCTTTTTTTTACCCCTCCGTGGACCAATCTTTCATCTTTAATCACACACAGGAAGGAATGTAGCATAAAAACTGCTGAGCTTCCAAAAGTAATCTTTTATGAATAGTATAATGTCATCAGATACTGCATGTGAAGGAAGTATATGAATGGTCAAAAACAGAATTAGGAACCTCAGGAAAAGCCTGGGTATGAGTTAGCCTGGGAGGTCTTAGTCTCAACTTCTTGCCTTTTTCTTATTCTCTCCTCTCAACATCTTCCACATGCAGATTAGGTTTCTCAACCTGTGGTCTGTTACCTTCTGGGGGTCTTGAATTTCCAAGGCATTCTGAGTCTTCTATGAGAATTAAAACAATTTTTTATTGGAATATAGTTGATTTATAATGTGTTAGTTTCTGCTGCACAGCAGTCAGTTATACATATACATATATCCACTCTTTTTTAGATTTTTTTCCCATATAGGTCATTACAGATTACTGAGTAGAGTTCCCTGTGCTATACAGTAGGTCCTTACTAGTTATCTATTTTATATATTGCATTGTGTGTATGTCAATCCCAGTCTCCCAATTATCCACCCCCCACCCCCTGCTTTCCCACCTGGTAACCATCATAAGTTTGTTTTCTACATCTATGACTCTATTTCTGTTTTGTAAATAAGTTCATTTGTACGTTTTTTTAGTTTCCACATATAAGTGACATCATATGATATTTGTCTTTCTCTGTCTGACTTACTTAGTATGGTAATCTCTAGGTCCATCCATGTTGCTGCAAATGGCATTACTTCATTGTTTTTTATGGCTGAGTAGTATTCCATTGTATATATGTACTTCATTTTCTTTATCCATTCCTCAGTCAATGGACGTTTAGCTTGCTTTCATATCTTGGCTATTGTAAACAGTGCTTCAATGAACATTGGGGTGCATGTAACCTTTCGGATTGTGGTTTTCTCCAGATATATGCCCAGGAGTGAGAGAGCTGCACCAGTATATGTGCTACTGAAGTGAACACTTCTATGAGAATTTTAAAATGTTGTTTTAGTTTTATGATATAAGCATTTAAGCATATTTTGGATCATCTGGATTAACATTTTATATTTTTGAGTGATCTTGAGTTTATGTTTAAGTTACAGTTTAAATGGTGTCACATTATATTCTAAAGTTAGCATTTAACTTTTAAGGCAATGTTGCCCAGCCTCGGCTGGGGGGTGGGGGGGGGGCATGGGTTCCCTTAAATTCCTTGAGATCTGCAGGTATGTCTCAGTAGTACACAATTACTCATGCTTGGAAAACACGGCTTAAAACACCTTCTTTTTTCGTCTTTCTCTTATGAGAGATAACTGGAAAGAAGCTCATGAGAGGCTAATAGAAACAGGAAAAAAAAGGTTTTAAAAATGACAAGTATTTGTCAGTGTATTTTCAGTATTTGATCAAGGGACAAGAAAATATAAACAATCTAATTTTAAATGTAAAAATCAGGAATTCCCTGATGGTCCAGTGGTTAAGGACTCGGTGTTTTCACTGCTGGGGCCCGGGTTCAATCCCTGGTTGGGGAACTAAGATCCCGTAAGTGGCACAGCTAATCAATCAATCAATGAATCATTATCTATTATTTCTTAAAATACAGCAAAGGCAATACTTCGATATGGTGAATATGTATAGGAATTGCCAAATACTTAGAATTAGTTATTTTCTATCCACAACAAACCAATTCCATGCCTTTATTCCTTGTTGCTGAGTGAACTTGATATATATTTTAGAGACCCTTTTTATATTCAGGCCAGCCCCTAAAGTACATGTTCAGAAGCTGCTTCTGTTGCCATGTGTGATAGGTCAGATTTTTGAAGCTCATAGTTTACAGACTCATGAAAATCAATCTGTGAATAGAGTATTTTGGAGTATTTTTAGTTAAAAGAAATTTTGTTTTGCTCCCTATCAAAGCATAAAACGTTTGTGTCCTCAGAAGTGTAATGTAATGGTTTGTGGGGAAATGGAGATATTTGCCTCTTTCCTACCTCTTTCTATGAGCCCCTTAGTATCTCCATTTCTCCTCTCAGAGGCACCACTGCCCTCCCAGTGCCTTATTTTTTCTTTAAATCATATTTTCTTTCCCACTATTTTCCTTATCTGTTTTTCTCCCGTTTTGTTTCAGGCTTTCTTCTAGTTTTTGTGAACATAATTTAATGTTATTTCCATTCCATATTTAGATTGTATATATATATACTTAATAAATGGTAGATTTTTGGTTGAATAATAATACAACATTTATGCAAACTTGGCATTTTGTATTCAGCTCCGCTTAGCCTTAAAGCAATCTGGAAAAGTAGATACTGTATGTCTGTTTCATAGATGAGGAACTGAGTCTGAGAGAATAAGTAACTTGTGAAAGACCATATAGGTAATATATATCATCAAAACTCATGCTTTTTTTTCACAATATCACATTCTATTCTTAGAAGAAAAGAAAAAGAGGCTGAGTAATTTCATGCTCCCTTAACACTGCCTTGGTAAGAGATCTCATCAAGGTTTTCATGATGACCAACAGGCCTAATTAACACCTCATAGCCTAACCCCAAGCCAATATTTGCAATGTTTGTACATCTAGCTGTCACCTTAAACCAAAGTCACCATTTTCTCCCCAGACTAGCACTCACCGCTTCCCCCCTCGCCCCCATCGCAACATCTTCTGTTAAAGCTCCACCAATTTTTGTCATTCAGGGTCAAAACATTGGTGATATTCATTCATTCAACAAGTATTTAAATCCTATTGAGCACAGATAAGAATTGTGCTAGGGATGCTGGGGTATACAACAATAAGTTTGACAGAGTTTCTGCCTTCCTAAAGGCTTAGTCTGTCAGGAAAGACACACAAGTGGGGACCCAAACCAGTGTAGGGATATTAGAGATGACTTCCTGAAGGAAGTAACAATGAGAGTGGGTGGGTGGGGAGCTGTGTTCCATGGGTGAAAGCACAGGGGAACCCAAAGACATATTGCTGAAGCACTGGGTAGTGGAAATGCAGACAAAGTGGGAGAGACATGCAGGAATCCTTTCAAGCATGAAGGGTCTGGTAAACTATGTTAAGGAATTTGGATTATCTGAAGGGCAGGAAGAAGCCATGATTAGTTTTGTATTTTAAAAGAATTAATCTGCTTATCCTTTGAGAATTTTTCCTTTCCCTTCCATCCCCTGAATCCGATCTATTACTAAATCCTGTCCATTTCTTGTCTAATGTGTTCCTTTATCTCTATTCCCATTGCCACCACCTTAGTCCCAGCCCTTCTCGGTCTCATGCTTAGATTGAGAGCTTTAACCAGTTTGTCTCCAGACTCTCCCTCCAATCTACACTGCACAGACTAGACCAACAATCCCCAAATGCCGCACCAGGATGACAGTGAAGTCACCTATTTTGGCACTTACGACCATCTCTATCCTATCTAATGTTACTACTTAAAATCACTTTCCAACGAGTCCAGGCAGCTTCCTCACAAACCCTCCCCAAAGCAGTTTACTTTCTTTCTTCAGCCCTACAACCGTGTATTCCCTTCTCCCCGCGGCTTAATGCACGCCTGGGGCATCCTGAGGAACTCAGCTCTTCCACACTCCTTTGAGTTCCTCTCCACCAGCATATACTGGGTCACAGATTAAGGTCTTCATTTTCTTTTGTCAGAAAGACTCTCTCACATCCTATTCGCATAGGCCTCACCAAGCCTGGCCAGGGCACTTCACGCGCTCAGAACAAATACTAGTCAACTTTAATTGAACCGTATCGGGCGGGGTTTGCGGGAGTCTGAGGGCGCGGTGGAGAGTGAGCTGACACGCTGGAGGATGAACCGGAAGTGCCCGGTCCCACACAAAAGAGCTTCAGACAAAACGCGAGAGGCCGGGGCAGGGGAGCGGAGACAGGGGACAGCGGGGGACAGCCGGGGACAGCTACGGGAGAGGAGCAGCCTGCGAGGCGCCCCAAGCGGACCGCGGCCGTTGGTGGGCGTGGCTGCGCCACTCTCGCGGGAGCGGCGGTTGGGCGGGCCGTTGTCCCCGCGGGCGGGGCGAGTTGCTAAGGAAATGACTGCCCGCAGCGCCGCGCCGCGCCGGCCGGGCGGGGTCTGGAGCGGCGCCGTTTCCGCTTCCGCTCCCTCTCTGCTCCCGTCCCGTTACCGCCTCCTGGCCCGCCTCGCGCCTTTCACCGGCACCTTGCGTCGGCCGCGCAGCCCGGCCCGCTCCTGCCACGCGCGCACCCGGGGCTCCGGCTCCGGCGCCGGCACGGGTCGCGCTCCGTTCGCCTGCCCCTGAGGCCGCCGGTCAGCCGCCGCCATGGGTGCCTACCTCTCCCAGCCCAACACGGTGAAGTTCTCCGGGGACGGGGTTGGCGCCTCGCGCCTGCCGCTGCCCTACGGCTTCTCCGCCATGCAAGGCTGGCGCGTCTCCATGGAGGTGAGGCGGGAGGGGCCCATAGGCTGACTGACGGCTGCAGGGCGGGAACCCGACGGAGAAAGGGAGCGGGGGATGGGGGTCATCCCCGGAGAAGGGTCCGAATCGAGAGCCTGTGGCCGCAGCAGCAATTTGGGGGGCGACAGTGAGAGCGGGGCCGGGGCCGAGAAGGAGCTGCCGGTGCTAGGGGGCCGTGTGACGGTGGCCAGCTTGGCGGCAAGGACTCGGCCATGTGGGGAGAGGCATCTTCCGCCCACTGACCGACCTCCCCGTGCCTTCGCGCCATCCGCTCGTGCCAACCCAGCCCTCCAGGCTCGTAAACGGTGTGAGGTTTAGTGTGGGAGTATGGATGAAAAGAGAGACTATTTAGCCATTGACTTCTGCTAGGGAGAGGCGGATAGATGTGAATGACTGCACTTAAAAAAAAAAGTGATGTGAGAGGCCTCTTTGGACGAGGAGTTTGACGTGAAAGGAAGCTAGGCAAATGGTCTGTTTCAAATTCTTAATACCGAGATGCCTGGCCCTGGGCACCACATGTTAATTTCAGAGGTTTGACTTGACCTCCAAGAATTGTCACTCGTTTGTATTCTCTCAGGGCCTTTCCTGGCCTTTGGAGAACTTGGATTGTGACAATCACTATTATTTCTTTTAAAATTGTGCGTGATTTTTTTTTTCCTCACTCGGCATTTCTCTAAAACTTAGTAATTGTCATTTTGCGTGTGCTGCTTGTAGCTTATAATTTCCTTGATTTTCAATCATTTCATCAACTTTTTTTTGTCTTAACCTACAGAGAACTGATTTTCCTTTTATAGAAAATTTCACTATCGATAAAAGGGAAAAATGGAAGAATTCTGGATAAAAAGGAGTAGTGTTGGGTAAATGGGTGTGAAACTACAAAGGAGAACAGAAAACTGGTAGGAGGGAAAGGGAGAAAGACGTGTAAGACGTGTTTTTTGTGAAGAGTATTGTGAGGTCTAGGCAGAGGAGCCAGGGAATTGCTGTAATTATGTCTGGGATTGAAGGTTTATCCACTTACTAGGTGGGCTTCAGGTAACAGCCAAATACTGTCTCCCTTGGGAATTTCCTTCAAATCCCACGCTCCTCCCTGTGGTTAGCTCTGGAATGACAGTATAAACTTAAATGGTTTGTTCTCAGACTCAAGATTTTATACTCACAGCAGACTTTATCATTTGTGAAATCTCAAGAATGGAGAGGATCCTATAGTTCATCTCACCAAGTTTGGCTCCCACATTTTACAGCTCAGAAATTGAGGCCCAGAGAGATTAGGATACTTGTGTCTTGGTGGAAAGAATCTGTAGGATGAAAATTGTTCAAGACCTATACATACTAGACAGTGTTCTCATCTGTGTCAACCTGAAATAAAGCATTTATATTTCTCTATGGTGCACTGTATTGAGCTTACTGGGTGCTTGGTAAATGTAATTGTCCGGCTGGTAGAAACATCTGGATGTAGCTTCAAAAGGGAAGCCTTAATGTCAGCCTGGGGTTTGGGTTAGTTGCTAATTTGGAGGTTCTGGTTCTATAGCATTTTCTGTTAATATTGTAAGATTTGAGGTGACTGTCTCATCTCACAGTAAGGCTTTTCCTTTGGGTTTCTCATTCCATATTTTCCACTTTCCTCTCTGCTGTGGTTTTTCCACTTGTTTGGTACTCTTTCTCATTTTCTTTATGAATTGAGTTGCTTGGCTATTCAGTTTTCCAAGTCCTTTGCCCAGTGATTCTGTATTGTTTGCTTCTTCTCTGCAGGGCATTTGCCTTTATTTTTGGTTTCTCCTCTGGTGATTAGAACATAACTGTTTTCATCAGGGGCTGTTTGGTTTGTAGAGCTCTTGCTAGACTATTCCTTAGATCCTAATCTTCCTCCTGAGACATAACCACTTAGGGTTTTAAAATCTTATTATGTAGTTTCTGAATTTCCCTTTGTTTGAATAGTTAAATATACCTAATCATATCCTCTTGAAGTCCTGTTTGGGAGCCTGTTCTGCTGCATTGATACTTTTGCTCCTGGCTTTGTTTCCTTTCTCCCTAAAGTATAACATAGTTTCTTTGCTATGGCAAGAAAATGACTTCTAGCCTCTTGAGTGAATCTTACCTTTTCAGAAAGTGCACTCCTGTACCTCTTAACCTTTAGGCCTTAATTCTACCAGTTTATGAATTCTATTGACCTTATTTGCTTGGTCCTAATGATTTAGTTGAGGTAAGTTTATCACACCGATGCACATTATAAAGGTTACTGAAATCCTGACTGATGCCTAGATTCAGCCTTAGAGAGTACTGTTTTATCCCTTCTTTTGAGGCAAGGATGGCAACTATCAATAGCTGGCATTTTATACTTTCTGCCTCTCTCCAGCCCCTCTTGCTGTGGAACCAGGGTGTTTTGAGGAGGGGTAATCAAAATACCACAGTTGATGTTCCCTTCCCTTCTTCCTTCTCCATGGTTTGGAGGGACCCTCAAGCTTGTTGAGGTATGTATTTTGGGTTAACAGGTGGGTTGTGAAAGGGTGCCAGAGAAATATATAGTGGAAGGGCTCTGAGTTCCTGGTATCTAATGAGAAGTCCAATTTGAAAACAGTTTTAGTTGATGTAGTCTTAAAGAGACTAGGGTACTTTTAGTTTTTGATTATGAGGTTCTCTGGAAGTGACAAAATTGCTTCCTGTGGGGAATTAGGCATATATATATATATATCAGTCCCTTTCTAAAGGCAGCATCAATACCTAGAGTATAATTTTGAGTAGGCTAGCAGTTTATTGCCATATAGAAAGAAGCTGGCTTATTAATGGTCACAGAGGGTCATCTAGAATTGAATGTAGATAAGGTTGAGCAGAAAGTCCTTAAGATACATGCATGACAGTTTCAATCATTATATTAATAGGGTAAATATAAAATGGGTTATGACAGACATGCTGTGGGGTTCCACATGAGACAGGGCCTCTGAGGCTGAAGAGCATTTATTGTTTGTTCCTCAGATTAGTGTCTCATCTCTAGCTTAAAGCACTTTTTTCTTACTGAACCAGATCAGAATTCCTTTGTCTAGGATACAGTTAAGCAACTTTCATAAAAGGGCATTCTTTTTGATGAGCATGCAGTACCTGTTCTTCACAAGTCAAAGATAGTGTGAAATGATATCAAATGTTCATCCATTAATATGGAGAAATTGTTTTCTACTAATACTGTTCCTTTATAAGTTTTCAAGCAACTGTAAGTTACGGTCAGAACTTATTTCTCAAGATTTCAAGAATATTTTACATAAATTATTTCTGTTGCCCCAATCCCCTAGCAGTTAATAGTACTTCTTAACCCCCTGAACCTCTGTGGGGTTATCATCTTGGAAATATACTTAGAGAAGTAAGGGCTTGAATTTGAGTGTAGAAATTTGACAGATGTCATCAGTAGTTTTCGCCATTCCCTCTAGATCTAGTTCAAAGATGGAGTATATCAACTTTTAATCATGCATAGTACTGGAAAATGTATATACAGGCCCCCCCTCTTTATTTTTTTAAGTTGGAGTATAATTGCTTTACAGTGTTATGTCAGTTGTTGCTGCACAATGAAGTACATCAGCAGTATGTATATGTGTATCCCCTTTCTCTTGGACCTCCCTCCTCCTCCCCATCCCATCCATCTAGGTCATTGCAGAGCACTGAGTTGAGCTCCCTGTGCTATACCACAGGTTCCCACCAGCCATCTATTTTACAGGTGGTACTGTATCCCTTTTTAAACAACTGTATGGAAGTATAATTCAGGTACCATATCCATTTAAAGTGTACATTTCAATGGTTAATATACTCAGGGAGTTGTGTAGCCATCAGCACTATCAATTTTAGAACATTTTCATCACCCCAAAAAGAAACCTTGTAGCCGATATTAGTCACTCCCCCCCCCCCCCCAAATCCCTGGCAACCACTAATTTATGTTATGTCTTACAGGTTTGTCTGTTCTGAGCATTTCATATAAATATGTCACCTTTTATGTCTGGCTGCTTTTGCTAAACATAATATTTTTAAGGGTCATCCACGCTGTATCATGAATCAATCAGTACCTCATTCCTTTTTATGGCTGAATAATCTTCCATTGTGTGCACATTTTGTTTATCCATTCCTCAGTTGGTGGATGTTTGGATTTCCACAGTTTGGCTATTATGGATAATGATGCTGTGAACATTCATGTTACAATTTTTGTGTGGAAGTTTTATTTCTCTTGAGTATATACCCAGGAGTGGAATTGCTAGGTCATACAGTAACTCCATGTTTAAGATTTTGAGGAACTGCCTAACTATTTTCCAAAGTGGTTACACTGTTTTACATTTCTACCAGCAATGTATGAGGGTGTCAGTTTCTCTACCTCCTCTCTACACCTGTTATCTTTTTTGTTTTTCCCAATTATAGCCATTCTGGTGGGTGTGAAATGGTATTTCATTGTAGTTTATTTATTTATTTATTAATTAATTTATTTATTTATTTAATAGGCTGCATCGGGTCTTAGTTGGGGCATGCGGGGTCTTCGTTGCTGTGCGTGGGCTTTTCTCTAGTTGTGGCATCTGGGCTCCAGATGCAGGCTCGGTAGTTATAGCACGCAGGCTTAGTTGCCCCATGGCATGTGGGATCTTAGTTCCCCGATTGGGGATGGAACCCGTGATCCCTGCATTAGAAGGCGGATTCTTAAGCACTGGACCACCAGGGAAGTCCCTTCATTGTGGTTTTGATTGTATTTCTCTGATCGCTAATGATATTTGAGCATCTTTCCTTATACTTATGGGCTGTTTATGTATCCTTGGAGAAATAGGTGTTTAGATCCTTCGCTTTTTTTTTTTCCCCCTGCTCTGCTGAGCAGCATGCGGGCATGTGGGATCTTAGTTCCCCCTCTAGGGATAGAACCCATGCCTCCTGTAGTGGAAGCACAGAGTCTTAACCATTGGACCGCCAGGGAAGCCCCTGTTGGGATACTTTAAAGCACAGAGTGTTTAATTTCGACGCAGTCCAGTTTATCTGTTAAGAGTTTTATAGTTTGGGCTCTTACATTTGGGTCTGTGATCCATTTTGAGTTAGTTTTTATATATGCTGTAAAGGAGGGGTCCAACTTCATACTTTTACATCTGGATATGTGTTTGTCCCAGCATCATTTGTTAAAAAGCCTATTCTTTTCCCTCTTTGAATTATAGTGGCGTCATTGTTTAAGATCAATTAACCATAAATATGAGGGTTTATTTCTGGACTCTTAATTCCTTTCCATTGATCTATGAAACACACTGTCTTGATTACTATAGCTTTGTGGTTTTGGAGTTGGGATGTATGAGTCTTCCAGCTTTGTTCTTTTTCTTGTTTCTTCTTTTTGGGTCCCTCATATTTCCATATGAACTTTAGGATCAGCTTATCGATTTCCATAAAAAAGTCACCTGGGATTTTGATAGGGATTGTTCTGAATTTGTAGATCAATTGATGAGTATTACTATCTTAATGATATTAAGTCTATAGTTTTCTTGTGATGTGGGTCTGGTTTTGGTATCAGGATAATACTGGCCTCATAGAATGAGTTGGAAAGTGTTACCCCTCTTCTGTATTTTGGAAAAGTTTGTGAAGAATTGCTATTAATTCTTCTTTAAATATTTGGTAGAACTCACCAGTGATAACCATCTGAGACTGGGCTTTTCTGTGTAGGAAGTATGTCTGATAAAATACACATAAAATTTACCACCTTAACCATTTAAAACGTACAGTTCAGTAGTGTTAAGTAAATTCACATTGTTGTGCAACCAGTCTCCAGAACTCTTTTCATCTTGCAAAACTGAAACTCTATACCCATTAAACTACTCCCTACTCCCCCTCCCCCCAGCCCCTGACAGCCACTGTTCTACTTTCTGTCTCTATGAATTTGACTACTCTGGGTACCTCATATAGAGACATATTTGTCTTTATGACTGGCTTATTTCAATAGCATAATGTCCTCAAGGTTCGTCCATGTTGTAGCATGCGTGAAAATTTCCCTTCTTTTTAAGGATGAATGATACTCCTTTGTATGTATATACCACATTTTGTTCATCCATTCATCTGTTGATGAACATGTGGGTTTTTCCACTTTTTGGCTGTTGTGAACAAAGTTGCTATGAACATGGGTGTGTAAATATCTCTTTGAGACCCTAATGGGAAGTTTAAGATCAACGTGTCTGGAGAGGGCCCACTTCCTGGTTCACTGTGGCTGTGCTTTAGCTGTGTCCTCACATGGCAAAGGACCTCTCTGGGGTCTCTTATAAGGGCACTGATTTCATTCATCAGGGCTCCTCCCTCATGACTTAATTACATCCCAAAGGTGATGAATTTTCAACATATGAGTGTTAGGGAGACACAAAACATTCAGTCAATAGCACAGTGGTAATACATGCATATAATTTAAAAAGTCAGACAGTAATACTTTTTAAAATAAAAAATTTTGGTTCCCTTTCCAACCACCTTCAAAATTGTTATCTTGAGTTGCAAAGATTTAGATAAACTTAAGTATCATAAATCTAAATGATTGATCAAGTGACACAGGACCCTTTGTGGATGTATTGTAACCTTAGGAGATTGACATCATGAAAGATAACCAGGGCTTCCTAGGTGGCGCAGTGGTTAAGAATCCGCCTGCCAATGCAGAGGTCACGGGTTCAATCCCAGCTCCAGGAAGATCCCACATGCCGCGGAGCAACCAAGCCCGTGTGCCAAAAAAAAAAAAAAAAGATAACCAGGCCTTTATTAATAACAGATCCATTGGTTGTCTAAAAGATCAGAAGGGGCTGTGTGATACAGGATTTAGTAAGGCAAGACTGAAGAGCCCTGATTCAGGTGACCTGTGTATTCTGCATCATTTCTTTTAGACCATCTTGCTGGTTATTGTGTTATGATACATCTCTAGGTTTAGGGTAGTAAATGAAGGAAGACATATCACTAAGATATTTGTTCTGAGGCAGCTGGGAACTCACCATCATAAGCAAACATCCTGCTATGTTACAGAACATAGTGTTAGGCCCCAGAGCTGTAAAGAAATTTAAGACAGTCTGTTTTCATGCTGTTTTGGACCTAGAACTCCTTTTTCCTTTATGTAATGTTGGATAACAATACAAGATATCATATGCTGAATGCCAAATTATTGGTAGAGGCAATAAATATTAAAAGAGTTCAGGGGGAGAACGATCACAGAGTATTGGTGTGATAAAGATCTCTTGGAGGTGGTGAGACTAACTGGACCTTTAGGAAAGAGTATAAATGGTAACAAATAGGAGGAAAGTGGGAGAAAAAAAAGTCCTAGAAGAAGGAAGGGATAGGAGGAAAGACCGAGACAGGCATGCTTACTACTTTGCTTGCGTAGGGTATTTAGCATCAAGAGTGTCAAGGATAGTTTCTGGGCTTCCTAGGTGGCACAGTGGTTAAGAATCCGCCTGCCAATGCAGGGGACAGGGGTTTGAGCCCTGCTCCAGGAAGGAAGATCCCGCATGCCGCAAAGCAACTAGGCCCGTGCGCCACAATTATTGAGCCTGCGCTTTGGAGTCCGTGAGCCACAACTGTTGAGCCCATGTGCTGCAACTACTGAAGCCCACGTGCCTAGAGTCCATGCTTCGCAGCAAGAGAAGCCACGGCAATGAGGAGCCCGCGCACCACATCGAAGAGTAGCCCCCGCTCGCTGCAACTAAAGAAAGCCCACGCGCAGCAAAAAAAGACCCAACACAGCCAATTAAATAAATAAATTAATTAATTAATTAAAACAAACAAACACACAAAAAGAGTAATTTCTTTTGGGGAATGGTACAAGTTAAAGAGATTAGGTTATGGAGATGGATAGGAATGATTATTCAGTGCCTTAAATTGTCAGTAAGTTGTATGGAATTAATCTAATGCAGTAGAGTCCATTGAAGGGTCTAGCAATAAAATGTTATATTAGGGAGATTAATCTGGCAGCTGGATGTATGTGGGCTGGATTACAGGTGGCAGAGAGTCGAGACAGGAGAGGAGTTAAAATGCTGTTAAGAGTAAAGTAATCCAGGGTCATAATTATGAGGGAAAAGTCAGCAGGGCTCAGTGATGGATGGTGGAAGACAGCCAGGAAGTCAAGGAGGACTGATATTAGGTGTTGCATAGGAGATTTAAGATTCCGTTGACAGAGTTGCTCAGTGGTTAAGAATCCGCCTGCCAATGCAGGGGACATGGGTTCTATCTCTGCTCCAGGAAGATTCCACATGCCACAGAGCAACTAAGCCTGTGTGCCACAACTACCGAGCCTGTGCTCTAGAGCCCGTGAGCCACAACTATTGAGCCCATGTGCCGCAACTACTGAAGCCTGCATGCCTAGAGCCCATGTTCTGCAACAGGAGAAGCCATGGCAATGAGAAACCCGCACTCCACAATGAAGAGTAGCCCCTGCTCCCCGCAACTGGAGAAAGCCCATGTGCAGCAACGAAGACCCAACACAGCCAATAAATAAATAAATAAATAAGATTCCATTGACAGAAATAAGACATGTAGGAGAAGCTCTGATTTTTTTGGAGACTGCCGAGTTCCTGTTTACATATGTTAAGTTTCAGGTGGGTAAGGGACATCTTGTAGAAACAGGCAATTGGAGGTATAGAACTACAGTTCTTCACAGAACCCAAGAGAACTTTTGAGAAAGTTAACATGGTTTGTACTATTTAATTACATACAGTGGTTGGGGAGAATGAAGCCTGTAACATGGCTATTTGGATTGCTGTTGTAGTTACTGTCTGCTTTGTGAAGTAGAATCTTGAAGAAGGGTTTGAGTTTAAGAGGAAATGTTAATCTAGAAAGAGAGGAGAAATACTGCTTCTGAGGCAGAAGTGAAGGAGATACAGCTATGGAGAAATTTTGAGTTAGAATAGGGAAGATGAGGTAGATCTTGAAATAAGACCTTGATCTAAGTAAAGTAAGCAGTTAAACTCATCTGCTAAGAGTGAAAAGAAAATAGCATTAAGAGCTTGAATAGTGTGGGAAAGGTTTGTGACTGACTGGTTAATATATTTAAGAGTCAGCTGCAGAAGAGAGGAAAAAAATGCTACATGGAAGTAGTCACCACAATCAACACGATTTCACGATATTTGATGACTGCTGATACTTTTAGTGGCTAAGGTTCAAGGGTAAAGAAAGCAGTTGGTCGGGTTATACAACATTGGATGAGTTTTTCTAGATTGCTAAGAGACAGTGTTGAAATACTTAGCTCCGACACAGAAAGGGACAGAAAGACAAGGGTAGAGGTGGGCGGGGGGCACGGCGGCTATGATTGAAGATGTGAGGGGGAGATGGAAGTGCTTAAAGAAGTCAGAGCAGTTCCAAGCGTTATAGATCCAAAGCCTCACCGAGAAGTGGAGGAGAAGGTAATGTGGAGTAGTTCTAGGAACTGAGACCTCAAGGTATAAGATGAATCTTTATTGTGGGCATTCCTCTTTGAGAAAAAGGATAGAGAAGACGAATGTGAACCAGGTACTAAATTTCAGAGCAGAATACATATACTTACATATTATGTTCCAGTTTACAAAGAATTTTTACATGTTTTATATCATCCTCACAATAGTCCTGTGATGATATGAGTAATGTAGATATTCTTATTCTATATTATAGAGGGTAAAACTGAGGCACATCAAGATAGCTGACCAGAGACCACACAGTATATGGTAGCTTGGCAACTAAAGGACAATTCATAGGTTTCTTTTGTTGCGGTCATTAGTCAGAATGGAATGATATGGCTAATTTACAAAAATAAAAATCTTGAAAAGTAGGAAATAATTATTACCCAAATCTCACTCTCTACTAAGTTCGATGTGTGATCTTAAAGACTTCTAACATACAGACACTTTATTTTTTGCTTTTTATCACTTAATATGTTGTGAACGTATTTCTAAGTGAACACATAGTCATCATTTCTAACAGCTGCATGTGTTTCGTTGGAGAGATGTACTGTTTGTAATCTAATCTAGTCATGGAAATTTATATGGTTATAATTGTTTTGTATTATAAATAATGCTGTAATGAACATTCTTCGTATCTTTGTATCCTTGTGTTAGTACTCCATAAGATAAACTTAGAAGTCAAATTGCTAGATCCAAAGATATGTACATTTTGATACATATTACCAAGTTGCCCTCCAGGAAAACTACTAATTTATATCCTGTTGATCCGAGTACATGAGAATGTGTTTTTATCTTCACTCTTATTACAACTGGATACTATTAATCTTTTTCATCATTCTAATTTGCACAAAAGGATAGTTCTTTTTTTTTTAATGTTCATTTCTTTGATTACTATTGAGGTTTATTTTTTCCTGTGTTCACTGATGCTGATCTTCTGCTTCAAAATCACGTGATCTTGTGAGGAACAGATAAGAAGTCAAAAAGATTTTTTTAACTAGAGGTGTGTGTTCAAAAGAGATGGTACAGCCGTGATTTAGAGTGGCATTGCAGGACAGAAAGACCATTTGATTCTCTTGGTCCACTGGGAAGTAGTGAACAGAAACAGCGCTCCTCTCTTCTCTACCAAAAAAGTGGAATTGGTTGGAGCAGCCTCTCAAGTTTTAGTATATATTGAGTCTTTTTTAAAAATACATTTAATTTACTTTTGCAAAAGCTAAACATTCCCATGGTTCAGTCTCACTCCCATCAGTCTGTCTGCACCCTCGTGCCCCCCCCACAGTTTACTTTTATTAGTTTTCTGTGTGTCCTTGTAGTATTAAAGTATGAGAAGACAAATGTCTATTCCTATGTTCCCTCTTACACAAAAAGCAGCTTGTAAATATATCATTATGCACTTTGCTTGCTTTATTTAACAGAATATCTTGGAGATCTTCCATGGATTTTTTTTTTAAGGAAGGCAATATTTGTGGATCTCCAGTATTCACTAAAATGATTTGAATTTAATGTTACTTAAATGTGTACAAATGTAGAACTGGACATAAATTCTATGCCAACAAACCAAACTACAAAATCAACAGAATTAAAATCAACATTAATGTGACACAACTGTTTTGCTGAAACTAATAAGACACAGCATGACCAAGGTAGTGACTGCTAAGGTAGAGTTTCTTACGGGTTTAGCATACTTGTGCTACACTGTCCCATTCCGATTCTCTCACTGCTTTTCTGTCATCCAACCCATCGCTTCTCACTTTTTCTTTATTTCATAGCACTACCATTTTTCTATGTGAATTATGCTATCATTCTATATGATTTACCTATTTATTGTGTATTGTGTTGTCTATACCCCTCACTAGAATGTAAGTTTTTTTGTGAAGTGTGGGTCTTTATTTTGTTCACTGATATGTCCTGAGCACCCAGAACACATCCTGGCACATAATGGATACTCAAATATTTGATGAATGAATGAATGAACAAATGAATTCTTAGGCACATTAAAGTCTGAGAACCACTGTAGAGGATGCTGGGGTAAAAGACAATCATAACAGGCAAGAAAGTGCTAAGATGTTGGTTAGAGGAGAGGAAGGCCCAGTAAGATAAACCCTGGCTTAGAGGGTTGGGAGGTCAGCATGGCTGGTGGTGGAGTGGTTGGAGGAGGGAGACAGGAAGAAGATGACCTTTGGTGTGTGGTATTCTCCATAGGCCATCAAAAGCCTTCTGTGGATGCCCATTAGCTTCTGGGGCATTTTCTCCTGGAGACAGTCAGAGGGAAATACAAGAGTAGCTCCTTTTCAGTGCTCTGCTTCTCTACCTTAAAACTAAGTTTTATTTTCTAGACTTGTATAATGAAGGCATAGTCTTATTTTAGGGACAACAGAACTACTACACTCAGGTCTTCTGACTATCAATATAATTAGAAAATTTTAAATACTAATACCTAAAAGACAAAGGAGAACTATTAACTTTACTATTAAAGTAAATACCTCCTTTTATCCTTGTCTGTAGAGAATACCTGGAAGAAAGGTTGAGTTATTTTCAGAGATGGGGCAGAGTAAACTGCGGTAGCCTTTTGTATAGGTCTGACAATCTTGCCTGAACTTTGGTTACGCCTGGAATATTAGTTTGGGGTGGCAGAGTTTTATTAACAGAAGAATTTGATCAAGCCCAGCCTCTCAAATAAACTGTTGGTCCTGCAGTGGCAGGACCATTGCAAATTTCTCTTCAGGTGTGCTTTGCCTTCAGCATTAAATGGTATCTCAGTTCCAGCTGGGGATAGGAGGTGGGACAGCTGATTTAATGGGACATTGTAAATTTCAGTTACCAAGTACTACACACGGTGTAGTTTAATGACTATTTGTTGGAAAGATATTCTTTTGTAAATATATCCTCCGCCTAGCTTGGGGGGTAACTTCTTAAATGAGTTAAACTTTGAGAGCAAAGGGGAGTAATTTGTTTACGTGGTACTTTTTGAGGGGTGGGGAGTATGCAGCTTTACCATTTCTAGTGCTTTCACTCAGGCTGTCTTAGGATTCTCCTAGAAACTTTGCAGGTCGGTAATGCCCTCAGGTCGCTTTTTGCTATCTTCCCAACATTTTCTTCCTTGAAGTTCACTGATTCATAGCATGGGTCTGGAAGTGACTTTAAAGATCCTTTATTCTGGTTCTTCCCATAGTTGCCACAAATCCAAAAGGGTCAGGTCTAGAGTTGCAACAGCCAAACATTCTGCCATCTGGACTGAGATCTCCTAGGCTGAGGCTGCTAGACTGCAGAGGTAGTGACCTGATTCATCTCTTTCCCTTCTTCCCTCCCTCCTTCCTTTCCTTCCCCCCCTTCCCTACCTTGCAATCCTTCCTTTCTCCCTCCCCTATAATGTTGTCATTTTATCATCCCATCTTCCTTTCTTATTTCTAGGCCATGTAGGTCAGCCAGGGAAGGGTTAGTGAGATTAAGGTGTGGAGGCGATCCTTATGGCCTGTGGTGCACAAGGAAGAATAATATCCTTTGACCTTAAGAAATGCTGATTATGCTCTTTTTTCCTAGGATGCTCACAACTGTATTCCTGAGCTGGACAGTGAGACAGCTATGTTTTCTGTCTACGATGGACATGGAGGTAACTTTAGCAGATCATATTGGTAACATTCTAGGGCCCCACTTCCAGGTCCTTTGCTCTTTTACCTTCCAGGGTTTTGGTCCCCAGGTATCATTTCCTGCCTAGTGCTGTTTTTCTCTGTTCTGCCCTTCTTCCTTCCCAGTAGGATATTATATTGGTTCTTAATCTTACCAGGCCTTGTTTTTAATCCAAGAAGGCTCTTCCTACATTAGCATTTGTCTCTTTTTCACTGAAAACTGAGTATACAGGTGAGAAAAGACATGGGATTTATTAATATGGCCCTGAGAGAGGTGATGGTGAAATCTGTTTTCTTGGTCAGAACTTCCCAAAACAGTGTCCTTCAAATAGGTTTCATTTGTGGTAAGATATTCATCTCCTCAATCCTTAGGATTCACTCTAGAATGGTGTGCTGATATTATATCACTTTCTGTGTATGCAAAGCTATGCTCTGGGTGACTTTACCTTTCTTCTAGGGGAGGAAGTTGCTTTGTACTGTGCCAAATATCTTCCTGATATCATCAAAGATCAGAAGGCCTACAAAGAAGGCAAGCTACAGAAGGTCTGTCTTCCCACACTGTTCATTCTCCACTTCTGCAGACTTTATTTTTCCAATCCTTGGCTTTTCCTTTTTCATTGCCACCCAGCTTCTTCTTACTGTATTTCTTAAAGAATTCTGTACCTAAAATGAGCTCATTCTCATTTGGTCCTTTTTAGAGCTACCTTGTTGATTCCCAAGTGTCTAAACTGTTTTTCATTTGTCTGTGAGTGTGTCACATCTTGGTGGATCACACTCTAATTTTCATTCCATCGTCGTGCCCAGGATTGTGTATCGGCAATTCATTTTGTACCCGTGCACTTTTTCCTACACTTGCCTCATAGTTATTTGCTTATATTCAGGCTTTGGAAGATGCCTTCTTGGCTATCGATGCCAAACTGACCACTGAGGAAGTCATTAAGGAGCTGGCACAGATTGCAGGGCGACCCACTGAGGATGAGGATGAAAAAGAAAAAGTAGCTGATGAAGATGATGGTGAGTGTGGCATCTTTTGTTTGAGAGGAAATTGGCATAGTAAAGAACTGTTCTTTAATATATATTAGTTATGTGTCAGTTCTGAGAGATGGCTTCCTAGAGATCTGGGAAGTCCTCATGTTAAAGAATCTTCTGCACTACAGGTGGTTTATGAAAAGGAGAGAGAGGATCAACCTTTGTTAAGTTCGTAGTGTTGTAGTTGTAAGCATTTTTATATACATTATCTTTTGTCATTGTGATAGGGTCTTTCTGGTTCCTTTTAATGTTTATGTGATTTTTTTTAAGGCTGGAGTTGCTGTTAGCCATAGCAGCCGGTCATTAAGCCTGGGTCCTCAGCCAGGGTTTTGAACTTAGCAGTAAAAAATGAGAGGTGATAGGGAACACATACAGTAACTAGTATTCCTTTGGAATACTAGGAAAATACTAGCAATGGGAGGTGGGAGTTGGTGGGGATGTTGGAACTCAGGTTGCAAGGGCCGTGGAGGTAGTAAGGACTGATTCCGTGAGGAGTCTGGCATGGGGCGCTGATTTAGCCTCTCCCCTGCAGTGGACAATGAGGAGGCTGCACTGCTGCATGAAGAGGCTACCATGACTATTGAAGAGCTGCTGACACGCTACGGGCAGAACTGTCACAAGGGTGCTCCCCACAGCAAATCTGGAGCTGGGACAGGCGAGGAACCAGGGTCCCAGGGCCTCAATGGGGAGGCAGGACCTGAGGACCCATCTAGGGAAACTTCTTCAGAGGAAAATGGCCCCACAGCCAAGGCTCACACGGGCCTTTCCTCCAACTCGGAATGTGGGACTGAGGCAGGCCAAGGTGGGGAGCCTGGCACTCCCACTGGTGAGGCTGGGCCTTCCTGCTCTTCAGCCTCTGACAAGCTGCCTCGAGTTGCTAAGTCCAAGTTCTTTGAGGACAGTGAGGATGAGTCAGATGAGGCGGAGGAGGAAGAGGAAGACAGCGAGGTAAGGGCCCATTGGGGGCAGACAGATGTTGAAGCTGTAGAGAGGGCCTGGTTGGTTGCTGTGCATAGCTTTCTACTCTTTCCCGTCTCCTATTTTGACATCATCCCCCAGCTCTAGTCTAAGCTTTTTTAAAATTCATTATCTCCACCAACATGGGTACCATTAGTTCTCTTACCTTTTCCTTTGTTGACATTATAATAAATAGATCTAGTTCTGGCCTTTCAGAGTCTGTCTTCTAGAGAGAGAACAAGAAGATGGTGGTTGTTACTTTGAATACTTGGGTGTTTCTTTTTCTGGGCAACTTATTCTCTGGTCATGTTGCCTGGAAGGTGCTTTTGGCTAGCAGCTCTGGCCTGCCCCAGGGTTTCCTGCTACTGACTGCTGAACGTAGTTCAGGATATCAGTTATATCCATCCTAGTCCTCTCTCCCTTTCTCCACATTTTTCCATCATGATTATATATTTGCATCTTTCAGTGTTTTGAGGATCTGTGTTCAGTCAGGGCCTGTTGGTTCTGAGTGTGAGCTGGGGGGAGTGGGCAAGGAGGTCATCCCAGTCTCAGTAGCCTGGGATTATCCCTCTGGCAGGAATGCAGTGAGGAAGAAGATGGCTACAGCAGTGAAGAGGCAGAGAATGAAGAAGACGAGGATGACACTGAGGAGGCTGAAGAGGATGAGGAAGAAGAAGAGGAGATGATGGTGCCTGGGATGGAAGGCAAAGAGGAGGTGTGTGGGGAAAGGGGGGCAACGAGTCTGGGAAAGCCAATAGGCCAGGTGTGAATTCTCTGATGTTGATTTTGGGAGAAGGGTCCCCTTCCTGTCTTAGCACTGAAGTCATGGTCATGGAGGGATTTATTCTGCAAGGGCAATTAGGTCTTTCAGGTAGAATTATCTTGGAACAGGGGGAGAGCATGCTGTATACTCTGGAAAGATTAAATCTATGCTCCTCCTGTCTGTTAAAGCTCTCTTGGTGGTCCTAGTGAGAAGAGAAAACATAGGGAAATGATTAGAGCTGGTGTCTGGAAGCTCCCATGATGCTCCCTTTCTTCCTTTTAAGCCTGGCTCTGACAGTGGTACAACAGCTGTGGTGGCTCTGATACGAGGGAAGCAGTTGATTGTAGCCAATGCAGGAGACTCCCGCTGTGTGGTGTCTGAGGCTGGCAAAGCTTTAGACATGTCCTATGACCACAAACCGGAGGATGAAGTGGAGCTAGCACGCATCAAGAATGCTGGTGGCAAAGTCACCATGGATGGGCGAGTCAATGGTGGCCTCAACCTCTCCAGAGCCATTGGTAAGGGCCAAGAAACTATGGGGTCTTGTTCTCTGTTCCAGACTACCTATAGCAAACTTTAATCTTCATAGCCTTTTTATCTTTCCAAGTAGTTTTGTATCTGTTACCTCTGTCCCTTAATCATCTCTGTGAAATAGGTAAGATAGGTATCATTTCTAGATGATGAAAAAGGTTAGTGACTGCCCTAAGGTTCAGCAACCCAAAGACAGGGCTGAAAACAGAAAAACTAGAACTCACTTTCTCCGTTCCACTAGATTATGGAATTTTGTAAAGATGGGAAATGAATGGCAGGGTTTGACTGGCTTCAAACACAAATCAGTGGGAAGTGCTCAAACTACTTACTCATCAACAAACCTTTTACTTCAGGAGACCACTTCTACAAAAGAAACAAGAACTTGCCACCTGAGGAACAGATGATATCGGCCCTTCCTGACATCAAGGTGCTGACTCTCACTGACGATCATGAATTCATGGTCATTGCCTGTGATGGCATCTGGTGAGCACCGGCGAGACACCCTGAAATCCCCCTGCAGCATTACTTCTCTTCTAGGGCTCTGAGCTGCTTTATCTTCCTTCTGATGGCTGCAGTCAGCCCCTTTTCTCCGGCTGCTCTAGAATTAGAGCCTAGATAGGCAGCTTGGTGTCAAGACCTCCAAGCCTAAGGCAGAGCTGAGACGTCTCTGTGGGTGTTTATGTTGGCTTCAGCCATCTGTTACCTCTATCCATAGTCCTCTACTCTGTCTTGGTGGGACTAAAGAAGATTCTTACTGTTGTTTTTGACCCTAGGAATGTGATGAGCAGCCAGGAAGTTATAGACTTCATTCAGTCGAAGATCAGCCAGCGTGATGAAAATGGAGAGCTTCGGTTATTGTCATCCATCGTGGAAGAGGTGAGTCCCAGGGTAAAGGAGAGAGGGTGTTTGGTCTGTGTATCCAGGGTTTTCTCTTTTGGCCTGAGTTAAGACCAGAGCCTGGGAGTATCACTAATTACTGACAGATATTAAACTCTGACTAGAAAGTTCCACTTTCCCTCATTTCCCTGACTTACCCTTATGCCTCGTGGTCTAGCAAGTAGCCCGTTTTGTGACACCTGTTGCCCATTCCCCTCCTTCTGCCACCCTGTCTCAGCAAGGCCAGCCCTCCGAGAGTTTGGATTCCCAGGAAGGTTTTCAAACCCTGAAGCTGAGCTACCCCATCCCTTTTGTAGCTGCTGGATCAGTGCCTGGCACCAGACACTTCTGGGGACGGTACAGGGTGTGACAACATGACCTGCATCATCATTTGCTTCAAGCCCCGAAACACAGCAGCACTTCAGCCAGAGAGTGGCAAACGAAAACTGGAGGAGGTGCTCTCTACTGAGGAGGCTGAAGAAAATGGCGACAGTGACAACAAGAAGGCCAAGCGGGACTAGCAGTTGTCCAGACCCCTGCCCACCTAGACTGTTTTCTGAGCCCTCCAGACTGAGACTGAGTTTTGTCTTTTTCCTTTAGCCTTAGCAGTGGTTATGAGGTGTGCAGTGGGGAGCTGGGTGGCTTTGCTCAGGCCATTCCAAAGAGGGCTCTCCCTCCACACGGCAGCCTGGGAGCCTCTGCTGTCCTCCCCAGCCTCCTCCTTGCTCCTTGGGGCTCATCACCGGTTCTGTGCCTGTGCTCTGTTGTGTTGGAGGGAAGGACTGGTGGTTCTGGTTTTTACTCTGTGAACTTTATTTAAGGACATTCTTTTTTATTGGCGGCTTCATGGCCCCCAGCCGCTTGCACCCGCTCTCTGTTGTACACTTTCAATCAACACTTTTTCAGACTAAAGGCCAAAACCTAATTGTGCCGTGGTGTCCTTTTTTCTCTGCTGCCATCCTGTCCCGGCCACCTACCCAGGGTGCCCTATCTGTATAGTTGACCCCGACCAGTAGCGTCTACCTAGTCCTTCCGTGTGGGTGTGTGTGTGAGCGCGCGCGCCTGCCCTGTGGTGTGTCAGAGTCAGGGAGAGGGGGCCCGCGTCTTGTAATTCCCTGAGCCGCTGGCAGGCTGGCCTGGCGTTACGGTTCATCCTCACCCCCGCCTAGCGTCGGGAACGATTTCCTCGTTCCTCCAGGGAGGGGTCAGGACCGGCTCGGCAGCCCTTAAGACTAAACCCAGCGGCTGGGTCTGACCTGCCCTCCTTGCCGGCCCGATTCCATCTGATTCCTGGTTGGCTCGCCCGTTTGCTTTCGTCACAATCACTTCCTGGTCACGCTGTGGACGCTTTCGCAGCGGCTGAAGCTTCCCACGGACTACGCGTCCCGTGTGGCTCTGCGGCAGCGGAAGCGGAAGCGAGTACGGAGGTACCAGCTGGTCTCCGTAGGGGGGGTAGGGGGCTCCATGAATGGACGCGGCGGCGGCGGCGGGAGCGGCCTGAGCTGGGCGCCGGGGCCAGGGCCGGGGGCTGCCCGGGACCCGCGCCGCTGCATGGGGGCGGCCCGCGGGCCCTGAGAGGAAGGGCGGGCAGGCCGAATTGGGAGGGGCGGGGCCGGGCGGCCGCAGGCCGGAGGCGCGTCGGGCTGGAGCCGGTCACGATGCCCCGAAGGAAGCAAAGCCACCCGCAGCCCGTGAAATGCGAGGGGGTCAAAGGTCAGGGGTCAGGGGCCGCGAGGTGGGGAGGAGCGGGGGTGGGGTCAGTGGCGTGGGTTCAGGTCTGGGTGGAGGGGGACTCCTGAGGGATGGGGTGGGCGATCTGGACTCCTAGCTTTCCATCAAGGTGCTAAGGGAACCCGAGAGGGTCTACGAGTGCGGGAAGTACGGTCTGCGAGGGCTGGCTCCCCGGGTGCGGAGGATGGGCACGGTTCCTGAGGGAGAATCTACAAGCCCCTTCCCCTCTTCAGCGGATACCGAAGACTCCCTTGACGAAGGACCCGGGGCCCTGGTATTGGAGAGTGACTTGCTACTAGGCCAGGATCTGGAGTTTGAGGAAGAAGAGGAAGAGGAAGAGGAGGAAGGTGACGGCAACAGCGACCAGCTCATGGGCTTCGAGAGAGACTCTGAAGGTGGGTTTGGGGGACTTACTTAAGGAAGTAAGACCGCTGGAACCCCAGCCTTTAGGAGACGGGTTAGGGTTTAGTGCCAGTGGGCGAAACACCGTTTCCTGCCACTGGGGCTGGTTTAGTTTAGATTTGAGCTAGATCTCTTCATTTGCCTGATGGTCTGTCACTTTGTTGAGGTAAAGTTCTGGGGCCTTGTTCAAAGGTGGAATCAATAGGACAGTAGAGGAATCACATGGAGCAACTGGTTAAAAGTAAATGCCCTTTCAATAACCTTGTCCTGCTCCTTAGCCCATTTCTTATATATGAGTTTACTTTGAAGAGGTTCAGGGAAGCAACCTCATTCAAGCTCGTACTTACATCTAACCTAACTCCCTCTCACCTGCAGCGTAACTCCTTTTGTATTGAGGTTTTAGTCTCTACCCTCAAGTATACTTCCACATTCCTTTTCCCTGTGATCTTAGCTTCACCCATCCTAATTTGTTGCACTACCTATGCACTAATGCCACTTCTGAAGGATGCTTTTGAAAGCCATTGAGGGAATCCATGTAAAAGAGAATCTATCCTTTAGGTTTAGAAGTGGTATTACATGCATTACTTTGTTTCCTCTTCCCTCCGAATTTTGTCTCTTAAGCTAGTATGGGGGTGATTATAAAATAAAAATTGACTTCTTACTGATAGAGGGATTAGAAAAAGGTCTTAGGCCTCTGCCTTGTGTATTACTTTATTATCCCAAGAGATTCATTTCAGTCTGTGGTCCACTGTGAGCCCTTGATCTTTTTCCATTCAGTGGACCTACGTACAACTCTGTCATCAGTGTGTTAGTCCATGCTCGGAGGTAGATAATTCATGTTGAATTTTTATGATCATTGAATTGAAGAGAGGGGAGGAGCCCAACAAGTGGGGAGACCACAAGTGAGAAAGGGAGTTTGGAGTCTGGTCCTGTCCTGTGTTGATGTCTCTTCTCATGTCTGTCTCACCAGGAGACTCTCTGGGGGCCAGGCCTGGGCTTCCCTACGGGCTGAGCGACGACGAGTCTGGGGGCGGCCGGGCACTAAGTGCGGAGAGTGAAGTTGAGGAGCCAGCCAGGGGTCCAGGGGAGGCCAGGGGTGAGAGGCCAGGCCCAGCCTGCCAGCTGTGTGGGGGGCCCACAGGTGAGGGGCCGTGTTGCGGGGCAGGAGGGCCGGGTGGGGGGCCCCCGCTGCCCCCACGGCTACTATACTCATGCCGTCTCTGCGCCTTCGTGTCCCACTACTCGAGCCACCTGAAGCGGCACATGCAGACACACAGCGGGGAGAAGCCGTTCCGCTGTGGCCGCTGCCCCTACGCCTCAGCCCAGCTCGTCAACCTGACGCGACATACCCGCACCCACACTGGCGAGAAGCCCTACCGCTGTCCCCACTGCCCCTTTGCCTGCAGCAGCCTGGGCAACCTGAGGCGGCATCAGCGCACCCATGCGGGGCCCCCCACTCCTCCCTGCCCGACCTGTGGCTTCCGCTGCTGTGCTCCACGTCCTACCCGGCCTCCCAGTCCCACAGAGCAGGAGGGGGCAGTGCCCCGGCGACCTGAAGGTAAAAAACCAGGGACCAAAGAACCTGGGACGTGGGTGGGTGGACTCAGGGGTACTTGGATTCATAGCCCAGGTCTCATTGTCCCCACAGATGCCCTGCTGCTTCCAGATTTGAGCCTCCATGTGCCACCAGGTGGTGCCAGTTTCCTGCCAGACTGTGGGCAGCTGCGGGGTGAAGGGGAAGGCCTATGTGGGACTGGATCAGAACCACTGCCAGAGCTGCTGTTCCCTTGGACCTGCCGGAACTGTGGACAAGAGCTGGAAGAGGGGGAGGGTAGTCGGCTGGGAGCGGCCACGTGCGGGCGCTGCATGCGAGGAGAGGCTGGAGGTGCTGCCCGTGGGGGACCCCAGGGCCCCAGTGACAAAGGCTTTGCCTGTAGCCTCTGCCCCTTTGCCACTCACTATCCCAACCACTTGGCTCGGCACATGAAGACACACAGTGGTGAGAAGCCCTTCCGCTGTGCCCGCTGTCCCTATGCCTCTGCTCATCTGGACAACCTGAAACGGCACCAGCGCGTCCACACAGGAGAGAAGCCCTACAAGTGCCCCCTCTGCCCCTATGCCTGTGGCAACCTGGCCAACCTCAAGCGTCACGGTCGAATCCACTCTGGGGACAAACCTTTTCGGTGTAGTCTTTGCAACTACAGCTGCAACCAGAGCATGAACCTCAAACGCCACATGCTGCGGCACACAGGCGAGAAGCCCTTCCGCTGCACCACCTGCGCCTACACCACGGGCCACTGGGACAACTACAAACGGCACCAGAAGGTGCACGGCCATGGTGGGGCAGGAGGGCCTGGCCTCTCCACCTCTGAGGGCTGGGCCCCACCTCACAGTCCCCCCTCTGTTCTGAGCTCTCGGGGCCCGACAGCCCTGGGTGCCGCTGGTAGCCGAGCTCTCCATACGGACTCACCCTGAACTAGGTCCTTCTCCCCTGGGGCTCTATGGGTTAGCCCTGACCCTCCTGTATGTTTTATACGGATGGACCAGAAGCCACGTTCTCCTTCCTCCCCCGCTGGCCAGGGGCTCCACACAGACTAACCTAGGCACTATATGGACCAGCCCAAACCCCACGGGCCGGGGGCCCATATGGACCAGGGGGCCTTGCCTTGACTGATGCACTTCATAAGCTCAGTGAGAAGGGCCCTGTGTTCACCTCCACTGTTCCCAGGGGTGGTGGAGGAACTGGCTGGGGGACTGTCCAGCCTCACACCTGTTTATTTAACTTATTTCAGTGCTTTATAATAAAGGAAACACTAACAAAGCCACGTCTATGCTGAGTTGGCAGTGGCAGGCATGGCTCGGCCTCACCCTCAGCACAGCAGTTCACGCTGTGATGGGGGAGCAGGGGCAGTGAGAGGGAACCAGAGGCAGGCAGCAATCAGGCTGAGTTTAATGATGGGGAGCTGGGCCAGACCATACACAGACCTCTGCCCATCCCCTTGGCTCATGGCCCCAAGAAGCCAGAAGCAGCCTGGAGGGGGGGCGGGGGGAGTTGTGGTTCATCCCCAGACAGGTAGCCATGGTCCCGTGGACTGTGTGCAAAATACTAAATGCTAATTTGGCAATGAGGGCCAGCTCTGAGCGATCTTTTGTATAGCCAGCCCTGGGGAGGGGAGGGGAGGGGAAGGGAAGGTGGATTAGGAGGCCCTTGGCTGAGAAGAGGGGACAAAAGAAAGGAAAATACCCCCGGTTTGGGGGATACAGGCACAGGGCAAATTTCTGAACATTCCTCCAGGGTAGAGGGCAGACATCCGAGCACTGGAGATCACAGATCCTCATCTCCAATGCCCTCGAAGGCGAAATTGCCGTGGACGTCACTGGCACTGGCATCTGTACTGGGAGTGCCAATCCCCCGCAAGCTCACGGCACTCAGCTTGCTCTGTAATAAAGGCAGGGTCGGGAGTCAGAGGGCTCAGGCCTCCCTGAGACCCCCTACAAACACCAACCTCACCAACCCTCGTGGGAAACTCACTGAGAGTTTGACCATGGGCTCCCGGCTGGCATCAGGTGACTCCTGGGGAAGAGGAGGAAGAGGTGTCAGAGACCTCCCTGGGGAGGTGAGGCAAGGGCTGAGGGCTGGGGTACTGACCAGGGAGTAGTACTTACAAGCAGCGGTGGGGACTTCACTGCTTGCTGGCTGTCTGAGCGTCTCAGGGTGCCCCCTACCCGCCGGCGTAGCATCTGAGAATGGAGACATCAGGTGCTGATGAGGGTGGGGTCGCTCCCTTTGGGGTTCCAACCCCTCCCCCTCCCTCTCAGGAGAAGCATCACACCTAGGACAAAAGGCAGCGAGAGCACAGTCACTCAGCTGCTTGGTCCACGCTTGCTGCTTACCTTCCTGATACTGCCGCCGGACTTCTTCACCATCAGTTCATCTACCATGGACTGCAAGCAGATGCTCATCATGATAGCCTGGGGGCGAGGAGAGAGCTCAGCCTGACTAGAGTGCTCATCCTGAGCCCAGCACCCCTAAGACAAGGGCTCCCACTCACATGGAGTCCTGGAAGCCCTAGACTTGGGTATCTAAGAGAGACGGTGCAATGGGCTCCAGAGGAGGCCTGAGGGTGGGCTCACACCTGGGGGCTGGTGATGGTGACCCACTGCAGCCGGTCCTTGCTCATGAGGTATTCAAAAGCCAGTTCCAGGCGCACCTCACCCCGGCCCCGACCTGGGCTGCCTGTGCCTCCGCTGGGCAATGGCACCTAGAAGAGGAAGAGGAATTAGGCCGAGTTCATTCTGATCAATGTGCCTCACCCTGACCCACTCCAGCCCATTCCTGAAGTTCAAGGCTTGCCCGGCCTCCAACCCAAAGGTCTCCCCCTCCTGCCCCAACTCACAGAGGAGGTGACCCGCCAGCACCGCATGCGGGTGACCCGGAAGGAGCCTTCACGGAGTTGCTGGCCAGGCAGGCGGAGCTGGAGGCTGAGCTCACTGTTGCCTGCGCTCACCACTACTGGACAGTCCTTCTCTGGGAAGTCAGCCACACAGGCGTCGAAGCGCAAGTAGCCATAGTGCCGCAGCGTCTGGGCCAGCCGCAGGAACTGAAACCCAGTTACCACACGGGATGGGTCAGGAGGGGAAGTGGGACAACCCAGAGGAAGCAAGCCCTTGCGGGGAGACAGAGAGGCAGGGCTCACCTCCTTCTTGGAGACCTTCTCTTGCAGTGATCGGAGCTGCCGCTGCTGCTCCTTGGTGACCAGAATCCACCCACGCTCAATGTCTGATACTGTCTACAGCAGAGACAGGGGGTGGGGGTTCAGGGCTCCCAGTCAGAGGTCCAAAGAAAGTGTCCAGTTACCTTCGTCCAGCCTGACCCCTAGCCCCAAATGGGAGCAAGCTCTCTGCAGAGAGTCCTTGACCATATCCGCTTACAAAGCAGGGAGAATAAAGGCTGTGCCAGATGCCCTGAGGGTATTCTAGGAACTTCCCCATGAACTGGCAGTAAAGCTACGAAAGGAGTGTTCTTGCAGAGTGGGAAACCAGAGCCATTTTCAGGGGAAGGGTTCTGAGGCAGCTCCAAGCTCACCTGAGCATAAAGCAGGTTCAGGCCAACCCGGTTCTCCATGACATCGTCATCATAGGCAGAGTCCCAATAACTGTGAGGCCAAGGGGTGGAAAGGGGTAATGGGGCTAAGCTGGGGGAAGGCAAGAGGTAGAATGGAAAACAGGCACAACAGGAGCAGTTCGGAACTATGGGGCTAGTGGTGATACAGTTGGAGGAAGCTTGGGAGGCCTGGTAGAAACACCCAGCACTACCCCCTTGTCCAGGTTATTCTTAATATGTGGCCCCATAATCCAGTCCAGCACCCTCTCCCTCCTCCAAGCCCAGCCCTGACCTCTTCCTTAACACAATCTTATACTCTTGACTCCGAAGACTGGTAACAGACACATAAGGCAGCTCAAACTCTTGCAACTTCCGTACAACTATGGGTATTAAAAAAAAAAAAAGGAAAATGTCATGAAACTCAGGGGAGGGAAATCAAGAGAGAAGCCCTGAGGAAATGCCACATTCCTGGGGGAGACAGGGAGGCAGATTCTCTACTGGAAACAGGGAAAGTCCAGAGAAACTCACACGAAAAGGCTCCATCCTCTTTTTCTCGAACTAGAAAGAGACTAAAGTATCCGATCAGGTCATCTGGAAGATCCAGCTTTGCAGCCACAGCCTAGGGATAGGGAAGTACAGCTCATCGTACTGGGTGGTTCCAATCACCTGAAGCCTGGGAACCTAGGGTGCAGGGGCAGTGTAGAACAAGTGCCTCACCTCCAGGACATCCTCAGTCTGATCTGAAGTTTGCACATTGACCAGAACTTTCTGCCCGTTGCTGAGCAGCACTTCCAAAGAGACCTCTTCTGTGGGGACCTGCTGTGTCTCCTGGTTGTGAGCATACACGGGAATGGGAGGCACCTTCTTGTTAACAACATGCCAGGCGTCTGGCTCTGACCCCTTCCCAACTATGTATTTGTAGGTCCCTCTGGTGCCTTTATTCTCAGCTGCTTAATTATAGGCTGGGTTTCCTTGATTTCATTGGTACAGCAGAAGCTCCATTCCATAAAGAAAGGTGCCAGGATGACTCCTCTGTACCCACCTCATTAAGATGATGTGGCCCTGTAGGAAGGTGCTTCCCTTAAATCTTGGTCCCACCCAAAGCCTTACCTGTTGTGCCCGACGCAGGAAACTATTGAAGGTCTCACTGCTTCCAAGCAATGGGTCTTGCCGAACTGTGGGGACAAAAGAATGATGTTCTAGTAACTTAAGATTCCCTCTTGGCTCCCCTCAGTTCTCTTCCTGGTAGGCCCCCCAGGTCCCCTTTCCTGGGATGATGGTGGCCTGTCACATCTCCCAGCTGCCCTCACCTCAGTTACTGTTTGCATAAATTCTCCACCTGCCCCACCCCTGGCTACCATCTAGTTGAGTCCAGTCTATAGAACTAGAGAAAAGTAATGTTCATCTGAAGCACATCAGATACAAATTAAGTTCTCCCCACCAATCAAAATTGCTTTAAGACTATTTAGTGCTCTATTAGTATTTCTCATAGATGTCAGTGCCCAAATTGCTTTGCTGGTACCTAGATGCTAGAGCATCCTTGCATGCTATTTACTTTTGCTAACTTAACAGATCAAACAAGAGGCTTCCCAGATCTACAAATTCCTTTAGGACCTTCTACAGAATCAGCGGTTTGAATCTCTCTCCATAGTCCTCAACAGTCAGCCTAAAGTTCCCTCCACACACTCACCAGCTTGCATGTACTTCTCTAACTGCTCTCTCCTCTGTTCTACCTCAGCAGGTGTCAAAGAGAAAAGCTTCTTTGGGGGAAATGCAGGAAGCACATTGGCCCCATACTCCTTCCGTAGCTATTTGGAGAAAGAGATACAACTCTTCACATAAACATAGCAAATGAGAAGAGGCAATCCACATTCATAACGTTCTCTTGGGCTCCCCTTCCCTTTCCTCAGTCCCTGCTCCCCTATCTACCCTGCTCATCCAAGAAATGATTCCTTTGGCAGGGGCAGCATCCCAAGGGAGCCATTCCTCTGTCCTAGATATATGTTCTTTCCAATCTTACAGTGTACAAGTCAGTCCCTTCACAGTGTGGGGAGGGTTTGTATAGGGCCAGGGCCTAGGGAGCCCCTTGATTATGTAGTAAGGCTGTGTTCAATGAACCCTCACAGGAAGCAAAGGGCTTTAAAGGGAAAGTTTATGTGCACAGACAGTTAAGTAATAGCTAAGTATGTTCACGAAGTATCTTAAGACTTTAAGGGACTTTACAGATCAATGAATCCATTTTTCAGTTTAGAAGATGAGGCCCGAAGAAATCAGGTAACTTGCTCAGGGTTGCACAACTAGTTAGTAGAGGACTCTGTACCGAGTTAAATATGAAGCTCACAATCTGGCGAGAACAGAGAAACATTACATCACAGACACATAAGGATAACTGGAACAGCTACACCCACTCAGGTGAGTCAAGGAACGCAGTGGGAAACTGGTGAATGGTTTGTATCAACATGAGCAGGGAAAAGAATTTCAAGCTGCAGCTCGGATGACAGAAGGTAAGTGCTTTGGCAGCGGAGGGGGAAGGGCTGTCGGTTTCTCCATGCACAGGCACAGGCACAGGCAGTGTACAGGCTGTGTAAGATGGGGACAGAGAAGCAGGAAGGAGTATGTGAGTATAAGGAGGAACAGTTCGAGTGGCAGACATTAAGCTTCGCAGGGAGTTCCCCGGAAATGTCAGACGATAAGTTAAAATACCGAACCCTTCTTTGTGGCAGTGATTAAAGGGGAACTTCGGCCTATGGGAGAGCAACGAGGAGGGAAATGGAGACACTGGCGCCCAGGTGAGGAAAGGGCTTGAAGCTGCCTCAAGGCAGGGGTGCTGGTCCCACCTGCTCGTGCAGCCCCAGGAGCTGGCTGTAGCGCACCCGACAATGCAGGACTCCATTCACGTGAATGTTATAGGCCTGAGAACACAAAAGCAGGCAAGCATTTTAGGGTCGCGGTATGGGCGACCCCCTTGGGAACCCTGGCCGGAAGTTGCCTGGCACAGCTCCGCCTGAGTAACGCGCCGAGATCTTCCAAGGGTTGCCAGTCGATTTTCCCCAGAGCCAGGTCCCAAAGCAGAAGGACCGGTCGGGGGAAACCCGGGCTCTCGGGCTGCAGCCTTCCTCCCCAGGAGGCCAGTAACGCCCACCAGAGTAGCCGCGGCCCAGCTGGGGCAGGCGATGCGGCCGAACAAAGGACCTAAAGGAGCTGGGGCGACCTCTGGACGAATATGAGACGTAATATAAGCTCCCAGCTAGGCCGTCGGGAGTCGGCAGCCTGGGACCAGGCCCGAAAGGTGGCGGCCAGACCTCGCAGGCCGCTCGGAGAGGGCTCCGGCCCGTTATCCCCGCCCCTGCCCGGCCGGGCTCCGGCCGCTCCTCACCACGTAGGCGGAGCCGCCGCTGTCCCCGCTGCGGGACTCGGTTTCAGGAATGGAAAAGTGCATGTTCCCTGCGGCAGGGCCTGGCCGGGCTCCGGACTGAGGGCTGCAGCGGCTTTGCACGCTCGCCTCCGCTCCTCAGCGCGTCGCCGCAGCCTCACTCGCCATTTTGGGGGGGTTTGAGATCGGAGGTGGGAAGGACTGGGGACGTCCGCTCTGGGGCGCAGCGCCTCCGGCATCCTGGGAACTGTAGTCTAAAGGGCAAGAGTCGACTGCCGGGATTGGGAGCCCGAAGTTGAGATGGCCCTTAACGCGACCCGTAGCCCGGGGCAGAGCCGCAGAGCACGTCGGGGCTTGTAGTCCGCTTCGGGCTGCGCGCCTCCGCTGTCGGCCCAGGGGGCGCTGTAGTCCCTGTGACCCAGGCGGGCGGAGCCTAGCGCGGGGAGTGATGGCTGCCGTGGCTGTGGCTGTTCGCGAGGGTGAGTGAAGGGCCGGGCGCACAAACAGGTACGCGAGCGGACGGGCTCCGGACGGCTACCGCAGGGCCCTGAGTCCCTCTGGGCCCTGTCGTTCGGTTTCCGCACCACGCCGGACTCTGGCCCGCACTGCCTCGGGCGCACTCCGCGCCGCATTACCGGGTTGTTTCTGCGGGAAGAGTGCGTGCCCCCTGCTTCCCCTCGGCCCCGCCGCGATCCCGCCGCGCACTGCGTCCCCACGCGGATCCGACTCACCTCCCGCCTGCTGGCGGAGCCGTGGTCATGCCGACCCAGCAGCCAGCTGCGCCGAGTACGTGTCCCCCCAAAGCCTCCCGGAGCCTCTCTGGTTCACTTTGTGCCCTGTTTTCTGATGCAGACTCGGGATCTGGGATGAAGGCGGAGCTTGCTCCTCGGCCTGGGGTGAGTGAGGGTGCCCTCCCTAGCCGCCTGTGTGGCGGTGCGCAGGAGGCTGTGTCAACTTCAGTCCGCCCCAACCTTCATTCCCGTTTCACTTTATTTCTCGGTAACACCAGGGGATTTTACAGAGCTTTTTCAGCCCTAATGGTAATGTGATTAAGACCTGGAGGAGAAACTTCGATCCCTGTGGGCTCTAAGCTTGTAACATACCTGTTACAAGCCGGGGAGACTTAGGGAGGATTAGGGACCTTGTGGGCGTCTAGTACGTATCCAGTAGTGTTTATTCATTTTTGAAGTTGTTGGGAAAGAGCAGTATTCTATGTCTGTGTCTTAGGCAGGGGGGAGGGAGATGACCCAAGAAGAAAAGCTGCAGCTTCGGAAGGAAAAGAAACAGCAGAAGAAGAAACGGAAGGAGGAAAAGGGGGCAGAACTAGAAACTGGCTCTGCTGTATCTGCAGCCCAATGTCAAGGTGCGGGTTATTTATTTTTTTTAAAGGGCTGGGCTGTGGAGCTGGCAAAGGGATGTGGTGGGAGAGAAAAGGGGAGACAGTACAAAGTTGGTTTGAACAAGTGAAAAGGGAAAAAGTTTACATAAACAGGGAAAGAAGCTTTGGTTGGGGCATAGTTGTTACCTGTCTCAGGCCTGGGCACCTCTTTCTTCGACCTTTAGTAGGCCCAACCAAAGAGCTGCCAGGACTGGACGGTCAGTTGGGTGCTGCCAAGGAGAAAGTTCCAGCAGGTCGGAGTAAAGCTGAACTTCGAGCTGAACGGCGGGCCAAGCAGGAGGCTGAGCGGGCCCTGAAGCAGGCAAGAAAAGGGGACCAAGGAGGGCCACCTTCTCAGGCCTGCCCCAGCACAGCTGGAGAAACCCCCTCAGGTATTTTCCCTTTGTTTCAAGACCTCTTTTGATTTGAATGCCTGTGTCTGCTCAGCCTTCCCCACCGTAAAACAGCTCCCAATTATCACTTTGGTTCCCACAGTTCACAGTTCTCCCCCCAACCTCATCCTGCCCTTGTTTCTTTTTCTTCTCTTTTGTCTCGTTTTCTCCCCTCTCTCAAATTTTTCTTTGTGTCCCTTATGCCCTGGTAGCAGATTTCTCATTATCACCTACAGTGTCTTGAAAATATGATTGTTATCTTCTAGGAGTGAAGCGACTGTCTGAGCACAGTCAGGCTGATGAGCCCACACTTCTCAGAAGGCTTGTTAAAAAACCAGAGCGACAGCAGGTAGGAAGTGGATTTGGTGTGTGGCCAGAAAGAGCCTAGGGAGACGGAATAGAGGGACGAAAGCTGCTCAGGGCAAAGTGAGACCCTGGAAAAGGATGGGCGTTTGGGTCAAAGCAGGCTCGCTGTCTTTTTCCTTGCCAGCATCATCGCATAGTTTTAAACTCTGAGCCCTCGGTCCTGTTCCCCTTTTTTGTCAAGGTTCCTACACGAAAGGATTATGGATCCAAAGTCAGTCTCTTCTCCCACCTACCCCAGTACAGCAGACGAAACTCTCTGACCCAGTTTATGAGGTAGGATCTTACGAAATTGTCACAATTTTTAAGTCTGAGGAGTTTTAGTAATTCTGTTTTGAAAGTGACTGGAAACTTGAGGGTGGATCTGTGGGAAGAAGCATGAACACAAGGCAGAACTCTGGAGGAAATGGGGGTGTCTGTGCGAGTGAAGGAGGTTCCTTTTCATCAGGGGCAGGTGGGCGGTAGGTGCTCAAGTTCCCTTGCACAGTGTGTGACACCGCCATCCCATCAGCATCCCATCCTCTGTGATCCACCCAGCCATGGTGCGGCTCGGCCTGCAGTATTCCCAGGGCCTGGTCAGTGGCTCCAATGCCCGGTGCATTGCCCTGCTTCGTGCCTTGCAGCAGGTATGTCCCATCCTGTTCCCTCTTATGACCCAGCCTCACCTTCCCCAACACCCTAGCGTCTCTCACCCAAAGTATTCTCTGGGGGGAAGAGGGAATGACTCCACCTGCAGAAGACTTTCCTCAGAGAAGCTTACCCTATCCCCTTTTCAGAGACTTTTGTCAAGGGGCATTTAGCTGATTACCTTGTGTACCCTATAGGTGATTCAGGACTATGCAACGCCTCCCAGCGAAGAACTGTCAAGGGACCTAGTGAATAAACTAAAGCCCTACTTCAGGTAAGGACAACCACTGCACATCCACTCTTAGCCCCCACCTTGCTCAGTCCTTTTCTTGGACTCTTTTTCTTGCTCTTCTACCTCTATTTTCTTTTTCTGTCTTCTCTTTAAAAGAAAATGTTTTTAAATATGAGAGCTTCGTGAGCTATGACGGGTTGCACAGATGCAAGGTGTTGTTGTTGTAGCTTCCTGACTCAGTGCCGCCCCCTGTCAGCGAGCATGTACAACGCCATCAAGTTCCTTAACAAGGAGATCACTGGTGTGAGCAGCTCCAAGCGGGAAGAGGAGGTGATGAGTATGAGGAATGAGCAAGGCATGCACCCGGGGGATAGAACTGGAAACATGTTCGGGACTCCCAGGAGGGGCAACTCTCTGGTCTGCCTGGTCAAGGGTTAAGGAGGTGGTTGGACTGTGTGACCTGGGCCCCCTTTAGGCCCACCATTATATACATATTCAAGCATCCAGCATGATAATCAAAGGAAAAAAAAAAGGTGTCCATTTTTTGTTCCCTAAGTATCTTACTCCATTTAGGCCAAGTCAGAACTTCGAGCAGCCATTGATAGATATGTACGAGAGAAGATTGTGCTTGCGGCTGACGCAATCTCACGCTTTGCTTACGAGAAGATCAGTAATGGAGATGTGATCCTGGTATATGGATGGTATGGGCCAGACCCTATGACTGAGAAAATTGGGGAGTGAAATGATCTGAAGAAGGGAGTTCCCCTTTGCCCTTTAGGTGTGAGCCGACCATCAGTCAGTGACATTTATAACTGAATCCTCCTCTCCATTCACTGCAGCTCATCTTTGGTATCACGAATTCTTCAGGAGGCTTGGGCTAAGGGCCGGCGGTTTCGGGTGGTAGTGGTGGATAGTCGGCCACGGCTGGAGGGAAAGCACACGCTACGTTCTCTCATCCGTGCTGGGGTCCCTGCCTCCTATGTGCTGATTCCTGCTGCTTCCTATGTGCTCCCAGAGGTGAGGGCAGAGAACAGGGACTCCAAAGTTGGATAAAAGTAGTATAGACATAGTCTCGCCTTCCCAACATTATGATTATGTAGAAATACTAGAATTATATATTTATGTTTATATTTAATAGGAGAAACATCTGCAACATGTTATATAGCATGTCTAGCTCTTGCAAGAACCTTATGTTAAACTAGCAGCCACAAGAGGGAACAGGGCAAAAGTAACTTCAGAGTTTATTTTTTTTTTTGTGGGCGGTGTGATGAGTTAATGGTCAGGTGTTTTCCAAGAGCCATTATTAAGATTTGTTACTCATCATCTTCATATTGTTGTCCTGGGTAGGAGTTGGAAACCTTATTCTGCATTGGTCACACATGACATTGTTTTTCCTTGTCTCTACTGTCCAAAATAGGTTTCTAAGGTGCTATTGGGAGCTCATGCACTCCTGGCCAATGGGTCTGTGATGTCACGGGTAGGGACGGCACAGCTGGCCCTGGTGGCACGGGCTCATAATGTGCCAGTGCTGGTCTGCTGTGAAACGTACAAGTTCTGCGAGCGTGTGCAGACTGATGCCTTTGTCTCTAATGAGCTAGGTAAGGAGGCCCAGGAGGGCAGAAGAGAAGGTTCCAGGGACCTGAGGAGATTTGGGAGGGAGAGGGAAGGTTGAATTACAGCTTATTTTTTTTTAAGTACATAAAAGGGTACACCTCCCATTGCAGATGACCCTGACGACCTGCTGTGTGAGCGAGGAGAGCGTGTGGCCCTGGCTGACTGGCAGAACCACTCATCCCTACGGTTGTTGAATCTGGTCTATGATGTGACCCCCCCCGAACTGGTGGATCTGGTGATCACAGAGCTGGGGATGATCCCTTGCAGTTCTGTACCTGTTGTCCTCCGAGTCAAGAGTAGTGACCAGTGAGTGGGGGAACACAGGGTCAATAAATGACATACTTCCTACACATAGCAACTCTGCTGCCTTTTCTCTCTTTTAGCATCGCCACCACTTAGGAGTCCAGACTCTCCAGCCCCTCTTAGCACCTGCTACCAACCTCAGACAAATCTTTATGAAGATGCTCTCAGGTGATTAGCTCCATGCCAGTGCTTTGGGGCCAAAGTGAAGGTCAGTAGGAAACCAAAAGTGAGCCAAGTCATCAACCATTTAGTGGCCATCTATGTGGCAGACACCGAGCTAGATATGGGGAGGAGTATAAGGACAAATAACAGTCCTATCCTTAGCATTTTAGTATTATTATATTAATATTTATATTAAACCAATACATTGATATTTATATTAAATAGCTACACAATAATATATTAACATTTTGTATCTTTAGTATTAAGTACTTATTGTGTGTCATAAACTGTTGTAGTTCATTTCTTATTCATTTAGGAAGATTAATACCACTCTATGAAGTGTAAAAACAGATGGAAAACTGAGGTACAGAGTGGTTAAGTTACTTGCCCAAGGTAACACTAACTAAACTGGCCTGTGATCTCAGGCATTCTGGATCTAGAGACTGTGCCTTTAATTTTTATGCTATCTGCCATTAAGGAGTACTCATCATGATGGAGGAAGACACGATATCTATAGTATGAGGTAAATTCTGCTAGTAGTATGAACAGAGTTCATTGGAAGCAACTCAGGATGTTGCCAGGAGATCTAGTGAGGTTGGAGAAGACTTCACAGGTAACATCTGACCTAGTCTTTGAAGGATAAGAAGTTTCCCAGTTGGAAAAGAAGGAGAATGCAGATCACCAGAGGAAATAGACTACAGAACAGGCCTTAAAATGACTGGCCAATTCCAAAGTGTCAAGTAGTGTGGTAAAGCTTAGAACCGAGGCTTATGTGGACAATTAGTGATAAAGCTGCTAACAGAGGTTGGATTGGGTCCAGATTGTGAGAGTCTAACCATTGTGGTTAGCCTAAAAAAATGGAAGAGTCATCCATTTTGTGTGTGTATGTGTGTGTTTTATTGAAAAATTTCAAGCAGCATAGAACTGCAGTGAACTATGCAAAGAATCCTCATCACCAAATGCGGTAATTATCAAGATTTGCCACATATGCTTTCTTTTTGTTTCCCTTTTTTTCCTTGCTGAAGTTGCATTAGAGCAAATCCCAGTCATTATATCATTTTACTCCTCCAAACGTCAGTATGTCTCTAAAAAATATAGAAACTTATCGTCATTACACTTATTAAATTTTTCCGTATTGTCCAATCCATAATCAAATTTCCTTGATTGTTTCCAAAGTGGCTTTTTACAGTTGAATCAAGATCCAAACAAATGCTTACATTACATGTGGTTATTTTGTCTTAAATTTTTTGTAATCAAAAGCAGTCTCCCCAACTCTTTCTTTTCTCATGACGTTGACTTGTTCCAGGAACCAGGTTGATTATGTTTCATACTGCCTCACCATCAGGTTGGTTGGTCCATTTTCAATGATGAATGGGTCCAGGTGTTTTAAAGTTTCCCAACAAACTTTCATTTAGTGGTTTTATCCACTTTTGATTGTTGCCTGAATTATCTCATTAGAGGATGCAACATGGTAAATTTTTTCCTGGCTATGTCATTACACAATTACTAGCTGATAATCTTCTATAAAGAACTTCCTCTTGTCAGTGACTATTCTGAATTACAATTCATACTGGAAAGGCAAGATAAATGCTTAATTCTTTCTTTTTAATTGCCGGTTCTTAGGAATTGATCACTAGTTACTTACAGTGGCATATACAATGAGAAGTTGTTGAATTTTTGGCTTTCTCTCTATAAAGATCTTTATGAATTCATAGTTTTTTACATATGAGCATACCACTCAATCATCAAAATTAAGCAGAGGTTCAACAGGGTCAGCTCTGTGCTTTAGAAAGGTAACTGGTAGAGATTAGAGGCAGAGAAACAGATCAGTTAAAAAAAGATTGCCTATCAGTCAAAATCACAAATGCACCTAAACTTTGGTCCAGTGATTCTGCTTCTAGGAATTTATGCTAGCCATATAGTTGCACATTTGAAGTAACTTAGATACAAGGTTATTTATAACAGCATTGTTTATAATAGCAAAAGACTGGAAACCACCTAGATATCCATTAATAACAAGGACTAAATTATACTCCATTCATATGATTACATACTAAGCAATCATAACAAAGAATAAAGGTTTTTATATACAGAAACGGAATAGTCTCCAAGGTACACTTGTTTAAAGAAGTAAGGTGCAGGACAGTGTGTGTAGTTGCTATTTGCATTTAAGAGGGGAAATATTCCCTAGTCGGGGAACTAGATCCCACATGCTCCCCAGTGTGGCCAAAAAGTAAAAAAAAAAAGGGGGGGTGGGGGAGATATATATATGTATTTGCGTGTGTATAAATACAGAACATATCTTGGACTTGTAACAAGAGAAGTGCCTGGGTGGATGTGGTCTGGGAGGCTGGAGAGAGAGGTGGAAGGTACTCTTCACTTTATACCCTATGTATCTTTTGAATTTTGAGCCATGTGAGTGTCTTATCCCCCAAATAAGTACAATTATTAATATAAAAAAGATTTTGCAAAAGTTGAAGTCAAAGATAGTCTCATCTGAGGCAACAGGAATGGAGAAGAGTCAGATTTGTTCGTTACAGAAGTAAATGCTTGAAAAAGTTCTTAATAAAAAAAGATAAAGAAATAAATAAGTGCTTAAAGTTGTAAAGTTGGGAGCTGTCCATCGGACAAGCATTGAAAATACCATGTATTAGAGGAACTGCAGCCTCGGCTGCACCCAATTTTGCACTCAGAGGAGACGGTCCTAAGTCACAGCGCAGCCTTAGCTTGTCTTTAGCCCACTTAAGGCGAATGGGATGGGATTACCCTTGCTCCAGCTTTTAAATCTTAGCTAGCTTCTCCTATGCTTTTCTTAAATGTTTTGTGTAACCAAGGGAATTTAATAGATGAGATTATCTGAGAAGAGAATCCGTATTGAAACATCCTGAACTCCACTAGTCGGTATACGGAAACCTGTGAGATTTACACGGCTTTAAATGCCTTAGGAAAGGGCGGAAGTTTGTTACATTCTTTCTCCACCCGCATCCTACCTCCCAGAGAGGGAATGGGGCAAGGCCTACGACCAAGGGGAGGGTCCAAGCCCGAGGATCACTTGAGCAGAGCGTCCCCAGGCCAGGTTTTTCTACTGCGCCTCCCCTTCACTGTGTTTCTGTCTTGGGTCCACCCTCGACTTCACTAGTGGCTGGATCTGCTGGGAGCTGCCCCGCGGCGGAAGCCGGAGTTCGGGCGGCCGGAGGCAAGGATTCCTTTGTCTCCCAGTTTTCGGCTCGACAGTGCCGGGGTTGCAGGTAAATACTCTCACGTCAGCCCGGCCTTGCCCGCCACAGGCCGGTAGTCTCGACAGAAAGCCAGGATTCAGCGCTCGGGAGCGACACTCAGGCCTGGGCACCCGCACTCTCGAGGCTCCTGTAGAAGCCGCGTGGGAACCCGCGGGGGCGCGACGACCGTCACCGCGCAGCCGTCAGTCTTCCCTTCGGGACACTGCAATTCCCATAAGGCCATGCAGCGTCCCCTGCGCCGCTAAGACCCGGGAGCCGCGCCCGCTGCCACAGGGCTCGGGGACGCTCGCCGCACTGCATTATGGAATACATAGTCTAATAGAAAACGTCCTGGGGCACAAACTCGGCGACCAAGTCCACGTGTTTACCTGGTGCACTGGGGGGACGTCAATGAAGAGTAGCTACGAGATTTCGTCATAAAACGGCGACCAGACAGGCGGCGCCATCTTCGAACTTGGACTTCCGGAAGGACTTTGGCGACGGTGAGTGTACCGCAGCGGGGTGTGCGGGGCCCCACGATTACTACCCCCCTTACTTTTTTGGTAGCACTAAGATGTTGGGAACCAACTCCAGCTCCGCTTTTCCGCCTGTGCACAGCATCGCGACTTCCAGCCCCTGAGCGCCTACGGAAACCGTCGTGCTCCCCACCTCCCTAACCCACGGTGGCAACCGTGCATCCCCCATCTCTGCTCTCCTCGGGTCTCGCCTTCTTTCCCCACGCGGTGTCCGTAACACCTCATCCTGTGTCCTGGCCCGGGCGCTGCCTACGTTGCAACTCTCGGACTCTGCGAACCTACTGTAGTCCTCAGCTTTAGGAAACTCCGGGCTCGCTTCCCGAACAGGCTAGTGGTAAAAGCTACCCCCACGCCCAGGACTGAGGAAGGGCAGGCGGTCACCCCTAGAGTGGTAGCGGGTCAGTCTTCTCATTCTGCTGTGTTCCAGCCTCTTCCTGGGTGAGGTTCTTCTAACCCCGGGGGTTGTGCCCCGCGCGCTGCAACCTCATTGGCGCAGCCAGGGGCCAGTTATGTTTCCCTATCTAGTCCTTTTATCCCGCAGCAACTTGGCTTTCTGTTGGGGAAGGGAGAGGTGGTGACTTCAGCTTCACCCGCGGCAACTCACTTTATTAGAGAGGTGCAGGCTATGGCCAAGCCCTATGGCCCCTGCAGCATGTTATTACACAAACTTGTCGTTCCGGTGTCTTTCTTTTTGCCACCCCTTCTTATCAACTGTAGTATTGTTTTCTTAATAGTTTTCTTTAAATTGATTTAATTTAAAGGTTTAAGTGCTTTAGTCTTGATCTAAGCAATGTGGATGAAACCATGGCTTTCATAAACTAGTTAATTTTTTTTTAATTCAAGTTAAAATAAAAACACAGTCAAGGAAATCGTTTATTTTTGTATCTCAGAAATCATCTTGCATACTAGCAGTTGTACCATAGGAACACTTTGGGAAACAATGTATTAGACCAAACAGTGTGTGTAAAGTAATTCCACACCTGAGGAGCAGTGTTTTCTAATCATTTTCGAGGTCTGGGGAGATCAGGCTGGCAGCCTTGGAGCAGCATGGGAACCAGACAAGTTGGGGTGCAGATGTAAAATTTTATAAGCTCTGGTACAGATTTACTAAATATCCTTTACTTGTGTCCAGGATTTGTATTGTGAAGTCAAAAATGGAAATTAACCACCACAATCTGCTGCTGCTTTCTATGAGAAGTGAATCCTTATAGAGATTTTTGTACCTTGAGAAGTTAATTGTTCAATCAACAAAAGTTAGTTATCGCATTTACCACGTACCAGGTTCTGGATACAATAGTGAATCAGATAGACAAGATCCCTATCTTATGAAACTTTTAGGGAAGATGGACATGGAATAAGTAAATACCCATGAATTCCAGATGGAGTAGGGAATGCCTTTTTAACACACAAACAGGAATTCCCTGGTGGTCCAGTGGTTAGGACTCCACACTTCCACTGCAGGGGGCACGGGTTCTGTCCCTGGTTGGGGAACTAAGATCCCACATGCAGCAGGGCCAAAAAAAAAAAAAAAAAAAAAAAAGACACATACAGAAGTCATAAAGGAGAAGATTGAGAAATTTAACTCATAAAATTTAACTTCAGTTTAGCAAGAAACATTATAAGCAAAAATTTTTAAAAGGTAGATACAGAGAGAAAATATTTGCAGCATAACTCCACAGATCAATAAGGAAATGATCAATTTATCCTATAGAAATATGGGCAAATTAGGTGTATCGGCAATTCATAAAAGACATAGATGTCCAACATATAAAAAGAAGTGGCTAACCTCAATTATTATCAGGACAATGCAAGTAAATGCAGTAGGGAAGAATTCTTTCGCCCATCATATTGGCAAAAATGGAAGATTGACAAGGGGTGGTAAAATGGGTACACCCAATTATACAATTAGTAGGAGTATAAATTGATTTTCATCTTGGTGTCCTGTTTGGCAGTATCTATTAAATTTTGAAATGTGTATACCCTTTAACCCAGTGCAGTAATTCCACCTCAGGTGATTATTCTAGAAAAATAATTTCTCATTAATGAAGAGATCTATACTAGAATATTCATTGCAGTAGTATTTGTGATATAATCCAATTACCCATTAAATGGGAAATATCCAAATAAAGTATAATCATATGGAACACCATATAGTAACGAAGAATGAGATAGATGCATGTGTACTGATAACGGAAAAATCTTTAAGATGTGGAAATTCTCTTAACTGATCTCCATTTAACTAGCTCCCTCTGTTAACTGACATTCTCCATTTCCTGTGTAAAGCATGCAAACCGATGCCCATGACACGCTGAATTCTCGAAGCCTATAGGTTTTTTTCCTATAGGCCTGGTTACTCTAACTAGTTGAACTGAATGCTTGCCAAGAGTCATTGTATTGGTTCCCAACATTTTTAATGTCACTTGATTTGTTGCTATATTTATGTAATTATATATTTAAATTTTAAGGAAATTTGAGTATGTAAGAGTTACTGTTTCTATTAAAACTAAGTTGAAACATGGGAGATACACAGGTGTTTTATTGTTATTCTTTATTATATTCTACACACATTTAGAAGTATTTTGTATCAACTAAAGGTTTTATAAAGACAATTCTAAAAAGGAAAAGAAAGCAAACTAAATTGAATACTTTGGAAAGACAAAAGTGAGTGTGCAAACAAGAAAAAAGCTGCCACATAGGTGTAAGACAATTGTAAAAGACTGAGGAAATTTTGTAAACATCTGGAAGATTACTGCACTTGAATTGTCAAGAAAAGAGAATGTTTCAAGAAACAAGTGGTAAGGAGCCTTGGTGCTGCTGAGAGGTCAAGCTAAACAAGACTGAGAAGTGTTTATTGGGCTGATTGACACAACAGTTATTGATCACTTTAGCTTCAGTGATGAGTTGAGGGCAATATTTTAGGATGAAGCAGGATAATTAAAACATCAAGGACAGACAACGCAAAGTTTGACTGTGAGAGGGAGGAGGATATTAGTTGGAGAACTGTGGGTTGAAGGATAGTTGTATTTGTGTTAGGATGAAAATTAAAAAACAGTTAAATTCTGTTTATTTTTTTAAATTTATTTAATTTTTTTGGGGGGGTGGGGTGGGGCGGTACTGCACATACGGCATGCAGGATCTTAATTCCTCCACTAGGGATTAAACCTGTGTCCCTTGCAGTGGAAGCATGGAACCCTAACCACTGGACCACCAGGGAATTCCCATTAAATTCTGTTTAGAAGGAGCTAATAGAAAGGAAAAGCATAAACATCTTCAGTTTCTTTGGGTGGGGCAGGAGGGGGCATAGGGCAATGCAAGTGGAAAGTTTGGCTTTAGAAAGTGGATGAGGGGCTCAGAGGCAGAAAGTGTTAGGTTATTTGACAAGAAATTAAGGTATTTTTAACTTGTGAGGATATTTATTTATTTATTTTTAGAACTTTTATTGAGATGCAGTTAACAGACAATAAACAGCATATATTTAGAGTGTACAATTTGGTATCCCAATCTCACAATTCATCCCCCCCAACCCTCCCCGCTTTCCCCACTTGGTGTCCATGTGTTTGTTCTCTACATCTCTGTCTCTATTTCTGCCTTGCATTTCCTCTTTCATAGTTGTTAGCATTTGTCTTATGTATTGAGGTGTTCCTATATTGGGTGCATATATATTTATAATTGTTATCTCCTTTTCTTGGATGGATCCCTTGATCTTTATGTAATGTCCTTTCTTGTCTCTTGTAACATTTTTTATTTTAAAGTCTGTTTTATCTGATATGACTATTGCTATTCCAGCTTTCTTTTGACTTTCATTTGCATGGAATATCTTTTTCCATCCCCTCACTTTCCATCTGTATGTGTGCCTGGGTCTGAAGTGGGTCTCTTGTAGACAGCATATATATGGGTCTTGTTTTTGTATCCATTCAGCCAGTCTGTGTCTTTTGGTTGGTGCATTTAGTCCATTTACATTCAAGGTAATAATCGATATGTATGTTCCTATTACCATTTTCTTTTTTATTAATTAATTAATTTATTTATTATTGGATGCGTTGGGTCTTTTTTGCTGTGAGCGGGCTTTCTTTTTAGTTGCGGTGAGTGGGGGCTACTCTTCGTTGTGGTGTGCAGGCTCCTCATTGCCATGGTTTCTCTTGTTGCGGAGCACAGGCTCTAGGCACGTGGGCTCCAGTAGTTGTAGCACATGGGTTCAATAGTTGTGGCTCACAGGCTCTAAAGTGCAGGCTCAATAGTGGTGGCGCACGGGCTTAGTTGCTCCGCGGCATGTGGGATCTTCCTGGAGCAGGGATCGAACCCGTGTCCCCTGCGTTGGCAGGCGGATTCTCAACCACTGCACCACCTGGGAAGCCCCCATTACCATTTTCTTAATTGTTTTGTTTTTGTTTCTGTAGGTCCTTTTCTTCTCTTATGTTTCCCGCTTAGAGAAGTTCCTTTAGCATTTGTCGTAGGGCTGGTTTGGTGGTGCTGAATTCTCTTAGCTGTTGCTTGTCTGTAAAGCTTTTGATTTCTCCATCGAATCTGAATGAGATCCTTGCTGGGTAGAATATTCTTGGGTGTAGGTTCTTCCCTTTCATGACTTGAAATATATCATGCCACTACCTTCTGGCTTGCAGAGTTTCTGCTGAGAAATCAGCTGTTACCCTTATGGGAGGTCCCGTGTATGTTATTTGTCGTTTTTCCCTTGTTGCTTTTAATAACTTTTCTCTGTCTTTAATTTTTGGCAATTTGACTACTCTATGTCTTGGCGTGTTTCTCCTAGGGTTTATCCTGCCTGGGACTCTCTGCGCTTCCTGGACTTGGGTAGCTATTTCCTTTCCCATGTTAGGGAAGTTTTCAACTATAATCTCTTCCAATATTTTCTCAGGTCCTTTCTCTCTCTCTTCTCCTTCTGGGACCCCTAGAATGTGAATGTTGGTGTGTTTAACATTGTCCCAGAGGTCTCTTAGGCTGTCTTCAGTTCTTTTCGTTCTTTTTTCCTTATTCTTTTTTGCATCAGTGATTTTCACCATTCTGTCTTCCAGGTCACTTATTCGCCCTTCTGCCTTGGTTAATCTGCTATTGGTTCCTTCTAGTGTATTTTTCATTTCAGTTATTGTGTTGCATATCTCTGTTTGTTTGCTCTTTAATTCTTCTAGGTCTTTAGTAAACTTTTCGATCTTTGCATCCAGTCTTTTTTCAAAGTCCTGGATCATCTTCACCATCATTATTCTGAATTCTTTTTCTGTAAGGGTGCCTAGCTCCTCTTCATTTAGTTGTTTTTCTGGGGTTTTATCCTGTCCCTTCATCTGGTACAAAGTCCTCTGCTTTTTCATTTCCTCTATCTTTCTGTGGCTGTGGTTTTCAGTTCCACAAGATGAAATACTGCTGATACTGCTTGATACTGCTGTCTGCCCTCTTGTGGAGGAAGCTATCTCTGGTTTTTGGTTTTTGTTTCAGAAATCTGAGGCTAAGTCATCTGCTGAGGACTAGGGGATCAGACATTGGAGGAGAGAGAGTATGGGAGCTGACTAGAGAGAAAGTGTGATTGCTAGTGCTCAGCTAGCTTAGATGCGCCCACAGAGAAGCTGGGTGAATTTTGCCAGGGCTATGGAACAAAAAGACAAAAAGAAGGGAAGTTTGTAATATCAACAAGAGTCTGATTAAAATAAAGGAGTCTAAACTAGATGGGATGTGGCTGACATAGGGAGAAATTGGAGAGATCAGTGGATAGTGGATTAATTCATATGGTGAAGAATAGGTATAGTGATAGTAGTTGAGCAATCTAGCTGTAATGATGGGAGGTTGTGATCAGATAGTGGGTGTCTTGGTGATTTTAGAGGTAAAAAGGTTTTATAACGCTGACAAGGTCCAGATGTGACAGTGGAGTGACTAGCAGTGATTTAGCTTAATGTAAGGAGCTTGGAAGGAACAAGGTTTTTACAAGATGGGGAGGACTATTGGTTAAGAAGTGACACTGGAGAGGAATTGAGAAAACACCGATCCTTCTTTGTACCCTGGGGTAAGTGGGTTGTGAGAGAATGAGCAACCTCCACTTGAGAGCCTGGAAAGCTAGAAATTTCATTTCCTGGAGTTTTCCTATCCAAGATTCTGAATATGATTTAGGCCTTGCCAATCAAATGTGCTCTTGAAGAACTCAAATTTGGAATTGAGTTGAGAGAGGAGGCAGGCCAGAAGGCATGCCTTTTGCTGTTGCAGATTGTGGCAGTGATATGGTTCTGGATCTGGGAGCCAGAGAAGAGTCTTCCTCAGTCGGTCACTTTCTGATTATTGCAGAGCCAGCCTGTTTATGGAGCCATCAGCTACGGCAGGGGCTTCTTGGTTCAGCTGGTGGCTCCCCGCCACGGCAGAGGAGAAGCCGTGTGGTTCTTGACCCGGAAGCTGTAAACAACTTCTCAGTTTGACAAGTACTTTTTCCTAAACTTTTTTTTCCCCACCCCATCCAATGATCCTCTGTGCAGGTGGTTCTTAAACCTGAGTATGCATCAGAATCACCTGAAAGGCTTGCTATACCATGAAGTGCTGGCCCCATCCCAGAGTTTCTGATTCAGTAGGTCTGGGGTAGGACTGGAAGTTTGCATGTCACCGATTTCCAAGTGATGTGCCAGTTATGGGACCACACTTTGAGCACCACTGCTGTGAACCGTTTAATACCCTGGAATAAATCCCTTTTGACTTGAACTGGCTAGAGAGAATTCTGTTCTATGCAACTGAACTTTGACCAATATAGAGGTCAATAGTCATTTTATTACATCTTCTTTGTCCTTATCTACTTGATCTATCAATGATTAAAAGAAGTAGTTCTTGTATTTCCTAAAGATTCTGCTTTATATATTTGGATGCTATGTTATTTAATGTTTAAAGGTTCGTGACATTTATATCTTTTCTATGAGTTGAAGTTTTATTCATTATAAAGTACTCCTTCTCCCATTTAACACTTTTACCTCTGAATTCAACTTCGCCATACCATCCAAACTTTTCTTTTTGTTTGCCCTGTATGTTTTAATTCATCTTTTTGAGTTTTGTTGCTTTATTTATTTATTTATTTGTTTTTGGCTCCTCGGCTTGCGGCATCTTCCCCTACCAGGGATTGAACCCCAGCCACAGCAGCGAAAGCCCAGAATCCTAACCACCAGGCCACCAGGGAAGTCCGAGTTCTGTTGTTTTAAACATCTCTTTAAAAGCTTATAGTTGTTTGGCTTTTTAAATCAATATAAATCTTTATTCCTTTTTTTTAATGAATGACTAATATGTTTATTGTTATAATACATGTTTTATCTTGTTTCTGACACCCCTGTGGGTTTTTTTTCTTTGTGTGTGTGTGTGTGTGTGTGTGTGTGTGTGTGTGTGGCCTTTATCTTCAACAGTCTTTTATTATGTGGTCTTAAAATAATTCCTTCCATTTCTTATGCCCTACTGGGTATTTTGGAAGCAATATAGTATACTGTTTTTAGTTCTATTAAACATCTAAGTGGTATTAATAGGGAGTTCCCTGATGGCCTAGTGATTAGGATTCCGGGCTTGCACTGCTGTGGCCCAGGTTCAATATCTGGTCCAGGAACTGAGATCCTGCAAGCCGAATGGTGCCACCCCTCCTCCCCACCCAAATGGTATTAGTAAGCCTATATTTTTCAATTTGTCAGACTTAGAAGCAAAATTAGGATACTTCTTCTTTTGCCCTGATAACTACAATCAGAAAATTGGTATTTTTTACATTGTGGGGCATTGAAAATTTTTAACTTAGAGTCTATTTTATACACATAGTTACCACAGTTAATAATGTGTCCCTGGGTTAACTTCTTACTGCCAGTCTTTTAATAACACAACTTCTCCATTAGAAAGTTCTTTATATTGATTTATCTTTCATTGGCTCAATTAGGTCTTCAAGTAGATTTTGTTTAAAGTAAGTGTGCTTAAGTTTTGTAATTACTAGAAACTTCCATATTTAGAATGTCGTCCTGTTACCTTTACATGAATGACAGTTTAGTAAAGAATTTTCTTGATCCTTTTAATGTTTCTTTATCTTCCGGCATCAATGTTTCTGAGAACTCCGAGGCTGACCTGATTTTTTTTTTTCCCTCTGTAGGAGAAGTGTAGTATCTTCACTCAGATATTTCTTGGTGTTGATGAGTCTTTGCTCACTTTTGTCTCCCTTTTACACCATAATCCCTTTTGATCTATAGACTGAGATCTTCCTTTACTTCAGGAAAGTATGCATTCTATTTTCATTACAGGAAATTTTCTTTTGTTAGGTCTTTGAAAAAAATGTTTTCTCTGTTCCCATTTTTCTTCTTTCTTCTTTAGGAACATCAATTATTCATATGTTGGCTCCCCACTTTCTCTTTTCATCCATATCGTCTTGTCACTAATCACTTTTTTCTCTTTACTATCTGTGGTTTTTCTCAAATTTGCCTTTCATGTCACTGCTTGTCTTTTTAGTAGTACATATAGTTTCAGCATTTTGTTTCTCCTCCGGTTTTCATTTCTTTGCTTTTATTCGTTTATTCTGTTTCTTTCCTTATGACTGCCAGCTAATTTTTTTTTTTTTTTGCCTTGCTATTGTTTCATCTCTTCTTTGGTCTCTTATTTCTTGGATTCCACAGTCTCTGGCTTTTTTTGAAAGAATAGAAGCTTTTCTTGGAAAAGTTCTTGTTTTCGGGAGACTTTCTTTGAAAGGATACTTTTCACCTTTTTCATTTGTGTCCTTTTTATTCTTTCTCTAGTAACTATGCATAGGTCCCATTGGGTCCTTTTTGCTTATTACTAATTTTGAATGGAGTAGTTCTCTCAGGGTTTGCTGTTTACCAGAGAACAATGTAGGTGGATTCTCATGGACCTCTGTTTACCTTGATATTGTTATATTGTATTTTAGCATATGATGTTGTAATGTATCCTTAGCACCTGAGTTAGAGAGTTGACTTACGTTATAGTTTATAATAATAGACTGTAACTTCTTCAAGAGAGACAGTTGGAAACTTTAATTTGTGTGATATTTCTTGTGGTATTTGTATTAGCACGCTTCTCCAGTGAGGCTGATGAATTCTTTATCCTTAAGACATACGCAGAGCTATGCAGGAGTTCCTCCTGGGATCTCAGCTATTTTCTTCTCTTTTGTCACCGACAGGTAGGTTATTCTCGTAAAAAACTGGGCCCTTGCAGAGTTCTATGTTGCTTGGGTTTTTGATTTGGTAGTCAGTGTTTTGTTTATCTCTGTCAGTTTACTTTGGTCCGTGGTTGCATAGCTGATTTCCTGGGTTTGAAGAAAATGAAGATTCATGACCATTTTTTAGTCTATTCTTCTATGTGGAAATGGTCTCTTAATGCAGTAGGATGTTCCTTAATTGTCTCATAGGCTACCACTTCCCCATCCAGCTGAAAGATTGCTAGCAGGACACTAGAGAATTACTTATTCTTAAATAAACCTGTACTTTGACTAATATTCACAAAGATGGGTGTTAGCTCTAGTCATCCTTTCTCCTTCAATTTGACCTAAACTTTATAGTACCTGGCAGCTACTCTTTATAGTCTCTTCTAGAAACCGGTGTCCCTTCCCTACATTTATAACAGGTGATTTTTTTTTCTTTTTCTCTGTCTCTCTCTTCTTTTTCCCCTATAGGGGAGGGGGTGATTCATTTCATTGGGTTTCAGGGAGAGGAGTTAAATAATTGTTTATTCACTTTAAACCCTCTAAAGAAAGCAGTTAGTACAATATTTGGTACATAGTAAGCATCTAACAGATGATAGCTTTATTATTGTTTGTTTATTGTCATCTCCACCAGCATGTGAGGTCTGTGAGGTCAGGGACCTTGTCTGTCTTGCTTATTGTAATGTTACCAGTTCCTAGAATAGTGCCTGACACATAGCAGATGCTTACTAGTTATTGCTGAATGAATGAATGATCAGAGAGCTTGGGTGGGGGAGGGTTGGAGGAATGGTTGTGAAAAGAGAAAGACAGAAAAATGGAAGAATCTGAGCCAGTGCAAATAGCTTTTACCTTATACTCATTTGTATGTCTCTTGTACGCAGGGGCAGCCATTTTAGGGGGTGCTGATGGATACCTACGGGGTCGGCTGTGTTGCTCTGGAGGAGGCCGGCCCCGTGGGGAACATGACTGTAGTAGACTCTTCTGAACAAGAGGTGCTAAACCAGCTTGATGTCAAGACCTCTTTAGAAAAAACCAGTGTGGAGGCTTCCATAGAGATGTCATTACCTACCCCTTTACCTGGATTTGAGGATTCTCTTGATGAGAGAAGGCTTCCTCCAGAACAGGAAAGCCTCTCCAGACTGGAACAGCAAGGTATGTCCCTTGACCTTTCAGCTTTTTATCTCCCCATCCTCAGCTTAAGATGAATGAGAGCAGGTTGAGCTCATAGGACCTTACAAACCTGGGTTTGGTGTAATCTGTTCCAAAGAGGTTTGAGCTCTGGTCCCATCTCACAGACCCATATTCTTCTCTACAGATCTTTCTTCAGAGATGTCAAAGGTCCCAAAGCCTAGGGCCTCAAAGCCTGGCCCGAAGAGAGGTGGTAGGACACGGAAAGGCCCCAAAAGGCCCCAGCAGCCTAATACTCCATCAGCCCCTCGGGTTCCTGGTCTCTTAGATCAATCCAACCCTCTGTCCACCCCCATGCCTAAGAAACGAGGTCGAAAGTCCAAGGCAGATCTGCTACTGCTGAAGTTGTCACAAGGCCTAGATCAGCCAGAGTCTCCACATCCAAAGAGGCCCCCTGAGGACTTTGAGACCCCTCCTGGGGAACGACCCCGCCGAAGGGCTGCCCAAGTGTAAGGATTGTGGGGCACAGCTTGGTGGAGGGGGGCTGGGTGAAGGGATGCGGGTGGGGCAGATGCTGGAGAGATGAGTGGACTGTGATGAGGTGTCAGGTAAGCAGGGGTGGTGTCTGGGTTCTGGGGCCTTGAGCAATCTTCTAGCTCTTATCACAGCAACTTTTATCTGTGGTTAAATTTGTGTATCTGGGAGGTTCCTTTCTGTACCTCATGTCCTATCACATTTTTCACAGTTCCCTCCAACTCTTCATTGCAATCTTGCTGCCCAGTTTATGTCAGTATATATGCACCCTTCCATTCTTTCACTTTGCCCTCAATGATCTTGGGCTGTGGTAGAGTGAAAAGTGCTTTGGACTTAGAATCAGAAGACCTGGGTTCAGGTTCCACATATGTGATCTGAATCATCTTGGCCAAGTTACTTAACTTTCCTGGATTTCTGTTTCTCCATCTATCAAAGGGGAAGGGAAATTAATAGCCACTTCACATGGTCACTGGGAGGCTCTAGTGAGAAAGGAATCAGCCAAGTGTCTGGAAAAGTGGGCTTTCGGTTACGTGTCTGTGAGTATGGCTCTGACTTTGTCCTATCCTACAGGGCACTTCTGTATCTTCAGGAACTGGCAGAAGAGCTCTCAACAACCCTGCCTGCTCCAGTGTCCTGTCCTGAGAGCCCCAAGGTGAGCAGCCCCACCAAACCGAAGAAAAGCCAGCAGCCGGCAGCCTGTCATGGTGGAGGAGAGGATGACACTGCACGGGATGAAGACTTCGTTCTCCAGGTTGAGGCTGAAGATGGAGAAGAAAGTGAGGCCCCAAGTGAGAGCTCTTCTGATCCTGAGCCTGCAGTGCCCCGAAGCACCGCACGAGGATCCACATCAGGGGTAACTTGAATAGACAAGAAAGTGAATGGGGAAATAGTTAGTAGGGTTAATAGGGGGTCAGCAGGGTGCCCAGAAGGAAAGGTTTGGCCTAGTAAGTAGGACGGCCAAAATAGGTAAAAGGAAAAAAGAGCAACTTCAAACACAGTTGAGATTATAGGGGCTAAGGTGTAACTAAACAAGATTCTTCATTCATATGTTGAGCATCTCCTCTATGCTAGGAAACATGAGCGTGAATAAGACAGGGTCCTGCATTACAAAGCTCACAGTGTAATAAGCGCTACACCAGGAGTGAACAGAATGCTTTATGCATATAGAAGAAGGATGATTAAGTGCTTAGACTTCATGGAGAAATGATAGTGGAGCTAGGTCTTGAAAGGAATAGAAGTTTGCCAGTGAGGATGGTTTTCCCAGAAATTGGTTGTGGCTGCAGCACAGAGCCTGGGGTAAAATGGTGGGGAAGGTTGAACTAGAGAGGATGAAAGGACTAAAATTGGTAGGAGCCAGCAAAGGGTGTGTGTGTGTGTGTGTGTGTGTGTGTGTGTGTGTGTGTGTGTGTGTGTGTGTGTGTGTGTGCGCGTGTGTGTAATTATGGTAAAATAGATATAAATATATTTTAAAATTTACCATTTTAAAATGTACAATTCAGTGTCATTCAATGCATTTACAATGTAGTGTAACCATCACCACTATCCATTTCCAAAACTTTTGTTATCCCAAACAGAAACTATATAACAAAGGTTTTTGGGTAGAAAAATAACATGATCAGTTATGATTTGCAGTTGACAATAAGAAGGCAGCTTCAGTTCTCCAGGTGAGAGGTAGTAAGGGCCCAAATTAAGTAGTGAAGGAAGGGAAGATGGGGAGGTAGACACAAGAGATACACAAGAGAATTAATAGAGGTTGGGAGTTGAAGGAGAGGAAGGAGTAGGAGTTTCCAGCTTCGATGGTGCTCTCATACACTGAACTTGGGAACACAGAAAGAGTGGGGGGCAGGAGGGGTGAAGGGGGGCAGGAGAGGTGTTGAGTTTACTTTCTGACATGTTGAGTTGGAGGTATCAGTAGGTCGAGGGTCATCCTCCTGTAGACGTCTGGTTGCCAGTGAGATATATGGGACGAGTGCCTTATTTCTCCCAGGTGCAACATTTAAGGGAGCACCAAAAGCTTCAGTAATCAAGATAAATATCCTGATGCAACATTTTAAAAATCAGAATTAATGCAACAAATCTATGGTGAAGAAAAACTTTTAAGTAAAGACAGGAACTGTATTACTGATATTCCCTTTCGCCTCAGGCTCTAGTATGGCTCAGCACCACACTGTATGAGTCTAGAATTTGTAGAAAAGTTGAGACTGAGTAAAGTTTACATTTACTAAGATGCAGACTTGATAATCAGGCATAAAAATGGTGGTCAAAGCTATGAGACATAGGATGAGATTACAAGAAGTACGTGTATTGAGGGTTGAGAAGACAGAGGGACTTTGGGAAATACCATCACTGACCAAACCAATCAGAGGAGGGAGAGCCTGCGAAGAAATATTAGAGATGTGGGAGGAGTGAGGAGAGACTACCCCATAGGGCAGGAGTTTCAAGAAGCAAAGAGGAGTCCTCTGAATCAAGCGCCGTGGAGACACGCCAGGGAAGATGAACAGAGAATAGGTGGCCAGTTTTGCGATGTTGATGGAGGAGGAAGAGCAGAAGATGGAGAAGTCATTGCAATGGTTGAGATACAAATCTTTTTTTTTTTAATTTATTTTATTGAAGTATAGTTGATTTACAATACAACTAGTTTTTTTGTTTGTTGATCTTGAGCCCTAAAACTTTGCTAAATTCATTTATTAGCTCTAATAGTTTTGTTTTTTTTATTTATTTATTTTATCAGCTGTGTTGGGTCTTTTTTTTTTTTTTGCTGTGCACGGGCTTTCTGTAGTTGCGATGAGTGGGGGCTACTCTTCGTTGTGGTGCACGGGCTCCTCATTGCCTTGGCTTCTCTTGTTGCGGAGCATGGGCTCTAGGCGTGTGGGCTTCAGTAGTTGCAGCACATGGGCTCAGTAGTTGTGGCTCACGGGCTCTAAAGCGCAGGCTCAATAGTTGTGGCACACGGGCTTAGTTGCTCCGCGGCATGTGGGATCTTCCTGGCGCAGGGCTCAAACCCGTGTCCCCTGCATTGGCAGGCGGATTCTTAACCACTGCGCCACCTAGGAAGCCCAAGATACAAATCTTTTAAGTTGCTGATGGGGAAAAGGTTAGAGAGGAAGTAGTGCCAAGAAAAGTAAAAGCTGGGAAAGCTGTCTCCTGGGGGCTTTCTCCAGCCTATACAATTCTCTCTCTTACACTTTCTTCAATTTGATCCTCAGAAGCAGAAGCCCCACTGCCGGGGAGTGGCTCCCAATGGCTTACCAAATCACATCATGGCTCCTGTGTGGAAGTGCCTTCATCTCACCAAGGACCTGTGAGACTTGGGAAACAGGGGCTGGGGAGGAAAGAGAGGTGGCGGAGTGCAAAGGACGATTTAGCAGTGGGGCTGTGGGAAGAGGGGGAAGGCTGTGTGCAGGGTAGAACACTGTGAAGACATAACTTAAGAGGCACTGCTCCAAAAGCCAGAGCTCTCGAGCTGTGCTGTCCAATATGTAGCTACTAGCTGCGTGAAGCCATTTAAATTTCATTTAAAATTAATTAAACATGATTAAAAGTCCAGTTTCTCAGTTGCACTAGCCACATTTCTTTTTTTTTTTTCTTTTTAAGAACTTTTATTGAGATACAGTTAACATACAATAAACTGCATATATTTAGAGTGTACTCTTTGGTATCCCAATCTCCCAATTCATTCCCCACCAACACTAGCCACATTTCAAGGGCCCAATAGCTACTTGCAGCTGGTGGCTAGTGTGTTAGCATGGGTAATTACATCACTCCCTTCATCACAGAAAGTTCTATGGGTAGTGCTGCTCTAGAATTTCTCTCCTTCATTAATGCTGCTTCTGCTCCTCCAGCCGAGAACAGAAGCATTCATACTGGGAGTTTGCGGAATGGATTCCTTTAGCCTGGAAGTGGCACTTGTTATCTGAACTGTAAGTTGAAGAGACATCTTTGAAATCTAGGAGGGGGTGACACCACTGGAGACAGAAGGGTAACAGAGGGCTCTAGATTTACAGTGGGAATCCCAGGATGGGTGAAACTCTTCTAAATTTAGGCTGTTCCCTCTGCCCTCCCCCAGTGAGGCAGCTCCCTACCTGCCCCAGGAGGAGAAGTCGCCACTGTTTTCTGTACAGCGTGAAGGACTTCCTGAAGACGGCACACTCTACCGAATAAACAGGTGACGATTGCAATCTCTTCTTCTGATTCTGGGAGACAGAAAAAGGAAAAATGCATGTCGAAAGGGATGGTGGATTGGCCCTGTTCTTCCCTTAATGCTGGTCCAGTTGATCCCATGGGTAGGAGTGCTGGCTACATCTGGTCATTACCTCAAATTTGCAGCGCGTATCACTGCTGTCTAGACTGAGGGAGCCAAGGGAGGTTGAGGGTAAAACCAGTTTTCAAGGTCACATCTACTCAGATAGACCTGGACAGACTGGCCCTGAAGAGAACACCATAGTAAACCAGAATGCACATCCTGTCATCTTTGAAGGTGAGTGTCGGGCTAGACAGACTTGGGGGAGGAGAAGGAGGAAGATGCGAATGGTGGCGAGGACTGGTCTCACTTGTAAACTGTGACTGAGGTTCTGGCGCTTGCTTACGTCAGTTCACAGGAGCTCCAGGTGGAGCTCCCATTCTGTCCACACTACTTTTTTTTTTCTTTTTAAAGAGCAGTTTTAGGTTCACAACAGAATTGAGAGGGTTTTCCCCATATACTCCCTGCCCCGCCCCCCTACATGCACAGCCTCCCACGTTATCAACATCCCTCATGAGAGTGGCACGTTTGTTACAGTTGATGAACCTACACTGACACATCATAATTGCTCAAAGTCCATAGTTTACCTTCGGGTGCACTCTTAGTATTGTACATTCTATGGGTTTGGACAAATATATAATGACACGTATTCATCATTATGGTGTCATACAGAGTATGCCCTAAAAACACTCAGTTCTGCCTATTCATCCCCCACCTGCCCCACGCTCAACCTGTGGTTATCACTGATCTTTTTACTGTCTCCATCGTTTACCTTTTCCAGAATATCTTATAGTTGGGATCACACAATATGTAACCTTTTCAGCCTTCTTTCACTTAGTAATGTGCATTTAAGGCTCCTCCATGCCTTTTCATGGCTTGATAATATTTTTAGTGCCAAATAATATTCCATCGTCTGGGTGTATCACAGTTTATTTTTCCATTCACCTACTGAATTCCTTACTACCTTTTATTAACTCCTTTTTTCATCCCACCTTTGACTTTTCTCTAGATTCAGCTCTATCACAGCACACCCAGAGCGCTGGGATGTGTCTTTCTTCACGGGGGGACCACTCTGGGCCCTGGACTGGTGCCCAGTGCCAGAGGGGGCAGCAGCCTCGCAGTACGTGGCTCTTTTCTCCAGCCCTGACATGAATGAGACACACGCACTGAGCCAGCTTCATTCGGGCCCTGGGCTGCTCCAGCTCTGGGACCTTGGGACCTTGCAGCAAGAAAGCTGGTGAGGTGGGGCTGGGACACTGCCATGGAAGGGTGGTTGAGGAGGAGAGCAGGATGGGGCTGGGCAGCGCTCGGATTGGGTTGAGACGAGGGGAGCACAGGCTCTGGCAGCTCCCGGCCCCTCCTTCCTACCCGCTCTCCCCACATGCTTTCTCTCAGTCCTGGCAACAGAGCCCACTTTGTCTATGGGATTGCTTGTGACCACGGCTGCATCTGGGACCTCAAGTTCTGCCCCAGTGGAGCATGGGAACTTCCAGGCACCCCTCGGAAGGTACAGCTCCTTTGATTGTGGGATGGCCCTAGGACTCAGAGCCAGGACAAAGGGGCCCTGGGTCTTCCCAGAGTTGGAGGGAGGGAGGTTGTAGAGTGGCAGGTGGAGTTTTTCCAGCAACTCCATATCACATTTTCAGGGGTCAGAACCTCAAAAAAAGTTTTCTGAGAGGTGCCTAAAGGCAGCAAGCCTCAGTGCAGATCTGGTCTCACCCTCTAGGCTCCTCTCCTGCCCCGGTTGGGTCTCCTGGCTCTTGCCTGCTCAGATGGGAAGGTGCTGCTGTTCAGTCTGCCCCATCCCGAGGCCCTGCTGGCCCAGCTGCCGCTAGGTGAGTAGCACAGCAAGGAGAATGTTGTGGCCGGAGCTTAGCAGGGCTTGTCTGTCTCCCCTGAAACTCCTCCAGGCCCAGTTTCTCCAGTAAAAAGCCTTACCCAGTCACTCCTCCCATTCTGACTTCTCTCTTTGGCAGCCTGCATACAGTTCTCTCTTTTGCAGTCTTGTAACTGCCCTCTTTCAGCACATTACCTTTTATCTCCCCTACTTCCCTGCTCTCCTGTGCTCTCAGGTCTTCTCTCTCTTGCTGCCACAGTTAATTGGCTGTGTAAAGAGCTGCCGAAGGCTGAGACTTTGTCTCCCCTGCCATGCTCTTCTTCCTCCCCCAACCCTGTCTTCTGCCTCCCTGTCCTCACCACCACATATACACGTAAACACACTCTCTGTTGTGAGGAGAGAGAGAGGCTATAGAGCTGAAGGTGAGCATGAAGAGGAAGGGGCAGGGAAAGGCAACTCCTATTTGGTTGAATTTATTTGTTTTTCAACAGTACTGAGTGTTTAAAGAAGAGGGCACCTAGTTTTGAAGCCTGAGGAAATCCCCTATTTGGTGGTCTGGTGTTAGGATTAGGCTGAGGAGGGAGTGGGAGGTGAGGAAGTGAAGATAGAAATGTATAGACAGTTCTTTTGGGAAATTTGGCTGTGAAAGTGATCATTTAAATGATGGTGGTGGCTGGAGATGAATAAGGGGTAAAGAGGGGACTTCCCTGGTGGTCCAGTGGTTAAGACTCCGTGCTTCCAAGGCAGGAGTGTGGGTTTGAACCCTAGGCAGGGAACTAAGGTCCCACATGCCGCGTGGCACAGCCAATGAAAAAGAATAAGGGATAAAGGAAGGCTTTGGTTTGTTTGCTTTAGATAGGAGACAAGAGTTCATGTTTCCATGTGCATATGAGAGTGACCCAATAGGGAGAGAGAAAGTGAACAGCACAGGAGAAGGGGAGGATGACCAAATGCGCCATGCTCTGGAAAAGGAGAGGATGAGAAGAGAGCAGAGTGGAGGGATTAGCTATTCTGATAGGAGGAAGGGCACTATTAGGTAGAACAGGTGGAAGGAAGAACCTAGGGGCAGATAGAGGTAGGTTCATACATTTGGTGGAGGAAGAAGAGCGTGAGGGAAGGGCACGGCTGAAAGGGCAGGGGGTGCTGGTCTAAGAGCAAGGCCTGATTAAGATCTCAGTCCTCTGTATCCAGAGTGTCAAAGTTACTGCTCTTCTTCCCTCACAGATGCAGTGAAGCCTGCCATCTATAAGGTGAGTGAGGAACCTGCTACCTTAGCTGAGGCTCCATCTTCTAGAGCCTCCCTTACTGATTCCACAGTGAGTCTCCTTCCACCTCTGAAAAATCTCCCACCTCCTGCTGGATTAAACACTGATTTGAGCCTTCATTCCAAACAGTAGTTATCCCTAATCCTGGTCTTATTTCTTCTGTCCCTGCAGGTCCAATGTGTGGCAACCCTTCAGGTGGGGTCTATGCAAGCTTCAGACCCCTCTGAGTGTGGTCAGTGCCTTAGCCTGGCTTGGATGCCCTCCCGGCCCCACCACCACCTGGCTGCTGGATACTATAATGGTAAAAAAATAAACAAAACATAAGGAGCTGTTGCTCTTTAAACTTCTATATATGCTTGTTTTTCGGTTGTTGTTTCCTTTTTGGTTCAGTGTTCGACATTACATAGTTATAAATATTCACGCAATGTAAAAAAAATACAAAGAAGAGAAAGTCACTAGAATTTTTCTACTCAGAAAGAAGTAATTAAAACTAGATAAACATCATTTCATGCAGCTCTCTATGCATGTATAAAGATAAAAAGGTTAGATGGAGAGAGAAAGAATTCTATAAAAATGGGATCATACTCTAGAAACTTTTAAATTAAAAGGTATTAAATTTAATTATACCTTTATTTAATTATAGAAGAAAAAGACAAGTGAAATGGAAAGATTAGCTAAGCTCCCAATAAATGTTCCTTCACCACAAAGACATTAGTTCCATAAAGATACTTTTAATAAAGATTAAAAAGGAAAAAAATTAAAAATTATAAGTAATGTTAAGTAATTGGTGTTGTTTGTTATTGTTTTTAAATGACAGTTTCACTTTTAGATACACCAGTAGACTTCCTGGTAGGGAAATTTGCACTCTTACACTGCTTCCTGTCATCCCTCTCACTGTCTCCTAACTGTGTTTCTTTTGGTGGTCTTATTCTTACACTGTCAAGGTATGTGATACTCAGTGCTGTTTTGCTGTCTTAATTCCCAGTGTCACTAAATCTTAACTCTATATTGAAATGATTGCCTGTCTCCACCAGTCCTTTCATCTCAGCCTCCTCCTTCATTGCTGAATTACTTACATTGCTTAGCTGTAAATCACTGTCAAGTTTTTTCAAGAAAGGTTCATAGATGCTGCATTTCCTGAGTTTGTTTATAAAAGGGGTTTTAGCTTCACATGCTTCCCTCAACTTTTGTTTATTAAATTCTTATTGTTCTTTAATTTGTCCTTCACTTTTATCAAAGTTATACTTTTGATTACCTCGTCCTCTGCCAGCCTGGTCAGGGGTCAGTTTGTTTTGGATCAGCTGAGTTAGTTTCTATTTGTCCATTTGTTTTCTGTTCCTCTGCATTTTGTTGCTTTTGGCTCCTCGCCTGTTCTCTTTGTCTTAGAACAAACATTTCTGTTAAGGTTCAGATAGTGAATATTTTATGCTTTGTGGGCTGTTTGGCCATTGTTGGAACTATTCAACTCTGCCATTGTAAAGTGAAAGCAGCCACAGACCTTAGGTAAGCAAATGGGTATGGTTGTGTTCCAGTCAAAACATTTATCAAAATAGGCAGCAGGCTGTATTTGGCCCATAGGCCGTAGTTTCCAACCCTTGTCCTAGAGGGTTTATGCTTTCAAGAAATAAAGTAGAGGATTCTGAGTGCATTAATCATATCTTTCAACTGCAGATCTCAGACTAAGCTATTACTTTTATGTTGATGAGAATTGGAACTAAAAATATCAGGTTGAGTCTTTAAACCATGGAGGGAATGTTGCCTAGCTGATCTTGATCCCTGTAGCCTTTCTTAAGGGATCAGATCTGAGAGTAGAAGACCTAGATCTAGGAGTCAGAGAAAGAAATTAGAGCAAGGAAGAGAGAATCTGGCTCTAGTATCTACACATTCTGTCCCTGCCTCAGGCATGGTGGTTTTCTGGAACCTTCCCACGAACTCGCCCCTGCAGCGGATACGGCTCTCTGATGGCTCCTTGAAGCTCTACCCCTTCCAGTGTTTTCTAGCCCATGACCAGGCTGTGCGTACCCTTCAATGGTGCAAAGCTAACAGGTATAGAATAGGAGAGTTGTGGAGGTGGGAGGTGAAGACTGGGACAGGCTGACCCTTCCAGGCTTGCTCAGATTTGATCTTCTCCCTCTTCTCCCATCTTTCCACAGTCATTTCCTAGTCTCTGCAGGGAGTGACCGGAAAATCAAATTCTGGGATCTTCGACGACCTTATGAACCAATAAACTCTATCAAGCGCTTCTTGAGTACAGAGCTGGCCTGGCTGCTCCCCTACAATGGTGTCACTGTGGCTCAGGACAACTGCTATGCCTCGTACGGCAGGATGGAGAGAGGAGGAGTCTGGGGACAGGCCCTAAGGGTTGGGGTGCACTGTGCCAGATTGTTGTGGGGAGAGGAGGGTTGAGGGTTTTTTCACTGAGGGAGTTTGAGTTGTGGGGGAAGAGGTGAATCTAATCTTAGAAAAAGGAAGGTTTTCTTTTCTCTTTCTCTTACAGTTATGGACTCTGTGGAATTCATTATATTGATGCTGGTTACCTTGGTTTCAAGGCCTACTTCACTGCTCCTCGAAAAGGCACTGTCTGGGTGAGTCCCTCTCTTCCAAACTTTCATTACACAGGAAGACGTTTCCTTTACTCAACTAGTGGTGGTCAGAAAGAGGCAGTAGGTTTTTGGGGTTTTTTTAAATTTATTTATTTTCTTTATTATTTTTTTGGCTGCATCGGGTCTTATTGCAGTGTGTGGGCTCTTCCTTGTGGCAAGCAGACTTCTCTCTAGTTGTGGCGCATGGGTTCCAGAGCCTATGGGCTCTCTTGTTGAGGCTCGTGAGCTCAGCAGTTGTGGCGCGTGCAGGCTTAGTTGCCCCGCAGCATGTAGGGTCTCAGTTCCCTGACCAGGCATCAAACCTGCATCCCCTGCATTGAAAGGTGGATCCTTTACCACCGGGCCACTGGGGAAGTCCCAGAGGCCGTAGTTTTGGATAGAAGATGGGTGTGTGGTAATTGTATCATCAGGGATATGGGTTATGGATAAACTCATATTTGTGCGAATGTGTCTCTCCCCCCTCAGACTGTGCAGTTTTTACCAGTTCACAGAACTGAATGAATATGAGTGAGCGAATGAATGAGAAATCTCTCTCTTCCCATTAGAGTCTTTCAGGATCCGACTGGCTTGGGACGATAGCCGCAGGAGATATATCTGGGGAGCTCATTGCAGCTATATTGCCTGATATGGCACTGAACCCAATAAATGTCAAGCGACCTGTAGAGCGAAGATTCGTACGTATATGAATATTTAACAGCAGCACCACCTGTTGGGTCCTAATCCACATGACCTCTCAAATTAGTGCACCCAATTAGCAGTAGAGTACAAATTAGTACTAGGTCTCCCAGCCCTGATATTCTTCCTGGGAGTCTTAGCGTAGAGTTGTACATAATCTCCCCTACCCTCGTGCATCTGAACATATGTTTGAACGTACTGCTTTCTTTCACCTTAAAGTCTTTTCTGCTCCAAACCAATTCTCTCTCTTTTACTTTTATTTGGTCTTCCGTATTATAGAGCCTAATCTCACATTCTTCTTTCTAGCCTATATATAAAGCAGATCTGATGCCATATCAGGACAGTCCTGAAGGTCAAGACCACTCTTCTGCTTCATCTGGGGCCCCCAACCCTCCCAAGGCTCGAACTTATGCTGAAACCGTCAACCATCACTACTTGCTCTTTCAAGACACAGACTTGGTAAACTGAGGCCAGGAGAATGGGTGTGGCATTAGAAAAAGTAAAAAACTTGAGTCCTTGTATAGTAGGGAATCCTAAGGAGTTCCAACAGAAAGATGCAAAACTAAGAAGCTGCTTGCTTTCTCTCTCCTATTGCACCCTCCTCCCCAGAGTTCATTCCACGGTCTGCCCCACAGAGAACCAATGCTGCGCATGCAGGAGGGAGAGGGGCAAACGCGGCTCTGCCTGGACCGGCTGCAGCTGGAAGCTATTCATAAGGTAGGAACCTTATCTCTCATCTTCGCCATCCTTCACCTCATTTCCTCCCAACTCTGGGCCTGTGTGCAATGAAATGGGAGATGAAAAGGTAACAGAGACAGTGAAGGAGGGGAAGCAGCTCCAGGACCTTCATCCTCCAGAGCATGATAGACATACCTCATTCATCCTACCTCTCACCGCATCATGCTCCTATCCTTTCAGGTTGTGCCCCCCCCCCCTTTTCATTTTTTGCTCTTACAGGTAGGACTCACCCTAAAGCACCAACTGTGAGCATCTCTTTTGTTTTCTATTCTCTTCTCAGGTACGTTTCAGCCCAAACCTGGACTCCTATGGATGGCTGGTCTCGGGGGGGCAGTCAGGGCTGGTTCGGATCCATTTTGTCCGTGGACTCACCTGTCCACTGGGCCACCGTATGCAGCTTGAAAGCCGAGCCCACTTCAGTGCTATGTTCCAGCCGGCCTCCCCAACTAAAGGGCCTGGCTTCCCTCCAACCAGCCATCGCCTTCTGCCTGGTCCCTAGTTGTGGTCCTTGCAAGACCCTCAGAATGAAGTCTGCCGAGAACAATTGGCCCCATGCACACAGCCATAGGAACTGGGCCTTCCTGGACACTGATGCTGCCAGGCCTGGACCTTTAGACCTGCCTCCCCAGGATTCCTTAGATCCCTCTCTTTCCAAACTTCTTCTGTCATCACAGCCCCCCGCGGGCAGGGGAGGTTCTCCCTCCACAAACTCTCAAGGCTCCTCAGCATAAAACTATGACTCACGAGAAACACTCAGGCCTGACCTAGGCTTGGGAGTCAACTTGCTCATATTGAGCATATTGTGAAGTAGGTAAAGCTAAGTAAAGGTACTGGGTGTTTTTGAGACCACATGTGAGTGGGTGTTTGGAGAACTGGAAAGGGCATCTGCATGAAGGTTCCTGTCTGACTATATTCCAGGATCCAATATTACTGCCTTCCCAACTTCCTCTTTAGAGTACCCAACACACAGGCCCCACAAGGGCATGATGGTAATTCATTGGACTGAAGCTGCTTATAGTACTCACTTAACTGAGGAACACACCACAGACACCTTGCTAACAAAACAGTGGCTCAGATCTTACTTGCTCCTGCTTATGAAATATTCCCAATCACTGGTCATCTGACCCTTCTTGAGCATTCACAGACAGTCATTTTTAAAAAATCTTCTTTTATATCAAGTCAGTATACCTCTATAAACTTTACCATGGGTGTTAGGAAATCTAGTCACTCTTCCCTGTGATTGCCCTTTTAAGTATTTAAAAATAGCTATCATGTGTTTCCCAAGTCTTTTCTTCTCTAGATTAAATATCTTCAGTTACTTTAACCATTCTTTTACACCTCATGATTGTTGATCCTTCATTATACTGTCACATTGTTGACTTATTAAACATATTTAGCTACTTTATTTCAACTCTATACAGGAGGTATTTCAAACCCAAGCACAGTAGTGTGTTATATCTCATCTTGTTAGAGTTCTCTTGTGGGATGTTGCAGACTCACAGTGACTGTAGTATTGCCTCTTAAGCAAGGATAGACCCCAAAAGGAGTAATAGGGAAACCATAGTCTTGGAATGTGTAAGAGTACAACTTGAGGTTTGGGGCGGGGAGTAGTCAGATGACTTCAGCTCCTACTGAAGGGAGTGGAGATTAGTTCAGTGCCTGCCTGGAACAAAACCCTCTGGCACTCGAGACTGATTGGCCAAATATCTGGGAACAGCTTTCTGCCTCTTTAGTGTAGAGAATTTATCATATGTCAGAAAATCTCCTTTTAAGAGGAAAGGAATCAAGTAGTTCAATTCCTTCCCTGTACAGAAGAGGAAACACCTGGACCATTAGCAGCAGAGGGACCACAACTCACGTCAGTGCAAAGGAGCCAAGTATTACACCATTCTATTGTGCCAGCTCAGGTTATGCCAGTTTTGTTGTTGAGAGGACTGGTAGGAAAGTGCTTTCCATTGCAGAGGAGCTTTGCTCATTCTACACAGAAGCCCCTTGACACTGCCTCATGAAATCCCACTTTCAGTGGTAGAAAAGATGGGGCCTAGGGAACCATGTCGTTGAGGTGTTGGCAGCCCTGCTCCTGCTGCTGGGTCCCTGCCCTAATCTAAACCTCCAAAAGAAAAGCAGGAAAATGCTTTCAGGCCTTGCTTTCTTTCTCTACCATAAGCCCTTTTTTCCCCAGGCCACACCCCTTCCAAACTTTCCTCCTGATATATACACTATACTATCCATGGGTTCCTGCACTTTAATTCCTTTGTCCCTTTGTTCACACTATTCCCTGCTCCTGGAGTGTCCTTTTCCACCATCTCCACCTAAGTCCTATTCATTGTTCAAGGTCCCAGTTCAAGTTCCACCTTCACCAAGGGGCCTGCCAGGTTTCTCCAGTAAAAATTATTCTCCCTTCCACGTGTTCTCAAGAGGAAAGGAAGGAAAAGCAGCCAAATAAGTGTTTATTAGGCATTTGATCTATTTCAAGTACTTTAGCATATGTTCCTTAATTTAACCCTATGAGGTCGATATTGCCCAATTTTACTTGATAAAAATAAGATTCTGAGAGGTTAAGCAACCTGAATAAGGTCACATAACTATTGAGTGGTGGCAGATAGTCTGACTTCAGAATACAGCTTTCCAGCTTAGCACATTTGATCTTTGCATTTACTGGTGTAACTTCACTCCTGTAGCATGGTGCTATGCATATAGAAACCTTTGGTTAATGTTTGTGACATCGAATTCTCTTGCTTCCTTACTGTGTTTCTCCAGTATCTGTACAGGATTCTCCCTGCCTTAATCATATAGGAATTGAGTAAATTGGGGCTGGAGCTAGTCAGGTAAAGACCCTGAAAGAGACAGATATGGCTGCCTCCTGAAGTGTGAGCTCCCTGGAGATGATTAAGCAAAAGCAGTCAGCCTGACAAATCTGCCAGGGATCTTGTAAAAGTTTCCACTACCCTAGAAAGAATGCTGCAGTATATTCGCAAAATTTTAGAATGTTAGAGCTGGAAAGGGATTAGGAAATCACCTAATCTAATGGTTTATGAACCCTTAGTTGTGGGCCCTTGTTTTAATGTAGAAGTATACGTGTATTTTTAAAAAATTGAGGTAAAGAAGAACCTGTGATACCCCCTCCCCAAACAAGTATAAACCTCTAAAACTGAGGAGCCCAGTTTGAAAAGCACATAGTCCAACCTACTCATTTCATAGATGAGGAACTTAGTCTAGTGAAGACCAAGGCTGCAAGCCCGCTAGTTATGAAACCAGTATCCATCTAAACCTGAGGTTCTGTAATCCGAATGCTTTCCACGGAGGAGTCATCTTTACGCAGCATTTCTAAAGACTACTGTGGACAAAGCACTGAACAAGTTGCTATGAGGACGACAAACATGAACAAGACCCAGTCCCACCCATTCAGGAGCTCACAGTTGAGGCTAGTGAAGAACTTAAAGGTATTATTTTAGAAAGTAACACAAACGCACTCATTTAACTATAGCTAAGTTTCCAAATTGGTGAGACCGAGAATGACGTCTGGACCTTGCCCAGTTTCGGGACGCGGGATCCGTGAAGGTCTATCCAGGTTAAGAGGCTGTGGCACTGGGGAGAGAAGGGGTCGCAGGAGGCAGAGGTCGGACCCAGGTGGGCAGGCGGGCCCAGCACCAAGACCCGGCGCAGACCGAACGGAGCCCCTTTCCACGGTATTAGTGGCTGAGGGCAGGAGGAAATCTCGAGGTCAACCGAGCGGAAGGGGCGGGATCTGGGGCGGAAGTCCCTCCCACCGCTCAGGTCACGTGGGAGGGGCTGAGCTGGAGCCCAGGTGAGTAGCCGGAGATCCCAGGTCACCCGCTCCAAACGCAGCGCGCCTTGAGCGCCCGCTGCGCGCGTGATCGTTGCAGGCCCAGGCAGTCAGAGGTCGAACTGGGCTCAGGAAGGATGCGGGCTGATTCCAACTAAGAGTCTGAAACGGGGCCGACCAGGCTCTGGGTAAAAGCCAGAGCAAACCAGTTCTGTGTGTGTCTCGGTCGGGCCGGAGGCCCCCAGATAGCCTTGCTTCAGGGGTGGGGTGACGGGTGGCGGCCACCGGGATAACATAGCCGCCCACAGCCTTCCTCTCTTCCCCGATTGTCTAAGGCGACCCTCTGTGATAGAAAGCTGTCCAGGAAGCCTCTGCCCTTTTAGAAGCGGGAGTGGGCACAAGGGAAAGACAGAGTGTCTTTAACCTTGGGGAGGGGCAGTGGGAGTGACTCCCCTCTCCTCTCGGCTTGACAGAAAGCATGGCACTTTGGCGGGCATACCAGCGGGCTCTGACTGCTCATCCGTGGAAAGTGCAGGTCCTGACAGCTGGTGAGTGTCCCTGAGTGACCTAGTGGTACCAGAGCAGGGTGACTTGGGAGGCAGAAGCTCGCTGCACCACCCACTCCCTCATTTTTTGCTTCTGTTCAGCCCCCTTGAAGGATTGGCTCTCACCCCAGGCTGTTTTGGAGGGAGGGCCCCCAAGGCTGTTCTTAAGAGAAGGGGTGTGCATAGGTAACCTGGCTATAAAGTAGAATGCGAAAGTCCTCACAAACCTGAGGCCAGGAGGCCTTAATTTAGAAAATGAACGATAACAAAGGCTCCTTTAACATTTCACAGTGTGCAGAACACTTTCAACACACATCATCTCATAGGGTCCTCACAAAGGTGGGGACACAGTGGGCTAAGATTACTTGAATCCACATTAGATCACATACGTAATAAGTGCTGGAATCAGACTCTTACCCCAGTTTATTTTTCTTAGTGTTGTTCTTATTGTGAAATGTCTCTTCATACACAAAAGAATGGTTAAGATGTGTGTGCACCATTTAAACATCACACTGAACGCTCCTGTATCAGTGCCCAGCTTTGAACCCCCTTGAATGCCTGTCCCTCATTCATACACCCTAAGAGGTAACCACTTTCCTGAGTTTTGTTTATGTCATTCTTTTGCTTTTCTTATAGTTCTACTATCTATGGATGTATCCTCAAACAATACACTAATCAAGGATTTATTTTTACTCTAAATCCAGTGATTAACAGCCTCACAAAGGTAACCCAGTGCCTTCCCTGTATTTGTTACCATCTTCATTTTACAGATTAGCTAATATGAGAGGAGATGGCACAGAGATAAGTTTTATAGGGGGAAGGATTGGAAGGCCTGGGACTATTGGGGGAGTGCAAGGGTGACCGGTTAAGATGAGGTCCTGCTTCTGTTTAGAGGAAAGGAACAGGATTCGAATGAGGACCATGGGCTTCTGCGAGGAAGTCTGTTAAAAGGGGCTTGGGGGCGGCTACTGAAAGCCAGGGTGCAACAGCAATCCTGTTGCTAGAACAGCCCCGCATCAGCACTAGAAACTTCATTGAGTGACTGGCCAAGAAGTCTTTTACCCCTCCCTGGGCGCCTCTCCAGCCTCCTGTGCCCAACTACCCCCCATCCTGTCCTCAGAGTGTCCGTCATCCTGCATGACTCACCTGGCTGCGTGTGTGGTGACTCATGCTGAGTTGGGTGGCTGTGATGGGAACTGACACGCTGGGCCGTTTGCCCAGCCTCAGATTCCCTCAGGCACCCTAACTGCTGGAAGGAAGGTTCCCCCTCTCCCCCTTGTGGCCATCAAGAATAGGGAGGGAAGGATAGTCCTTGTGTTTCCCTACCCAAGGGATCTGCAGCTGACCAAGGCAGGAGCTAGAGCTCCAAGGGGTCCAAGTGCAGATTTGTGGCTGAACTGGGGTGCTGGTCTGCCAGTGCTAGAGCCCTGTAGCTCCACACCCCCAGTCTTCCTGAGGCTGTGCCAACATCTCAGCCCTGAAGCAACCTCAAGGTAGCACTTTTCTCAGACTTCCCCAAACCTTTCAGACTTTTCCTTCTCTCCTGCTCTGTGTATTCAAATCAAACTGCAAATAAAGGGGGGAAGTGGATTTAGCTCACTGAGCTGTTTTTAGATCCCAGCACAGTCGTTTCTAAGATCCCATGGGATAGCTCATCACACTGGAAAACAGAATAGAGATTTCAGACTTGAAGTTAGAAGACCAAGATTTGAATCTCAGAGCCATAGCACTTAGTAGCTGTGTGAATCAGGGCAAGACAGTAAACCTCTTTGAGCCTCAGTTTCCTCGTTTAGAATTTGAGTTTAATTATATGACCTCACAGAGTCAGTGTAGGGATTATCTCTGTGAAAAGGCTTTAGAAATCAAAAAAATGCTCAAGAAACTTAAAGGCTCCAGGAGTTGGCCCTTTATATGAGTGTTGGCAACCCAAGCACAACAAGCTCTTCTTTTTATAGTGGTGTTGGGGTTGGATTTGTTCCACTTGTCATAAATTTGAGTGTGGATAACCATCTAGCCTTGGTTCTCCAAAAAGTAGTCTGAAGCTTCTGTGCAGGTACTTTGTTAGGAAATAATCCCATGAGGTGGGGGTGGGGGGATGAACAGCCAATATAAGGATGCGTTACCAAGTGGACACTGCTTAGGGCACACGGCTGCTCCGTCCCTTAAAACTGACAGAGAAGCTCTTCGAAATGCTTCTTAGGACTCTGTGGATGAATAGTCTTTTCTGGAGAAAAGGAGAAACCTTTACCCACCAACTCCATCCCACACTGATCAGAGGTTTGCCACATGGGATGTCGATGCCCAAGCTCTGTGCTCTACCAGGTTGCACATGCATCATCCCCAAGTAAAGCATCAATAGCTGAGGTAAGGCATAGGCCCAAGACAAGGACCTATCAGGTGAACTGCAGTGGTGGCTGGAGTAAGAGATAAGTGAATCAAGAAGATCTGATATGGTTCAAAAGAAGTGTCTGATACACCCAGTTTTGGCCAATCCAGAGTCAGGAACAGGGCAGCTTGGGCACAGGTCTGCTGTGTGTTCTGCAGAGTCTGAGTCAGCCTTCTCCCATCCTTTCTTGAGGGCCCTTCCAGTCTCCAGTGGGCCCAGGGCCCAGCTCCATCCATCTTAGGCCACTCTGGTCCTGCTGTGGAAGCAGCTGAGCTCCTGCAGACACTGGTTTCCCTGGAGTCTGAATGTGAAAGCTCAACAGGCATTAGAGACCACCCAGTCTAGCCCCTGATACTGCAGAGAAGGAAACTGAGGCACGAGAGAAGAGTGACATGCCTGAGGCCTCATGGTCAGTGGTAGAGCTGACATTAGAACCTGGGGCACTCTGACTAGAACCTAGTGCACTGGCCTACACTTGAGACACCTGGGACCTCAGAATGCTGAATGTAACCCCAGCTGGTCTGGGCTCAGGTACCTGACAAGCTGCAGAACCCTCCGTTTTGTCTTATTTTCTAGCGGTGGGTAGGGTTCAGGCCAGGAGAGGGGAGAGCACTCCTAGCAATCCCAGAGGAGGCACTCCCCTCTCACTGCCCCTACCCCAGGCAGCTATTTAATTGTTGGAGATTTTTGGAGAGGAGGGAGACAGCACCCTGGGCCCCTGCCAGCAGCTATACCTGCCGAGCCTGGCCTCCCATAGGACAGCTTCCTGCCCCTCATTCCAACTTCCTGCCCCTCAGTTTTCTCATTTCCATTAATACTTTAGTTTCTTGCATCTAAGACTCTACACACAAAAGCCAGGAGAGGAACAAAGTAGGGGAAGTAGAGAACTTACCCCCACCCATGCCTAGGAACAGGGCATGGAAGTTGGGGCTTTTCCACTAGCGGGCAAGGGTGATCCCAAATAGATCTGTGCTCAGAGGCAGGCTCTCCCCAACCCCTACCCCCCCACTCTGCTGAATCTGGTGGTGAGTGACGGCATGAAAACTGGCACATACCCAGGGGCATGACGTCACACCCGCGCCAGTGTCTGCCCGCTGGGCTCTGCGCCCAGCCTGGCATTGGGGCATCACTGCCTGGCAGCCCCTTGTCCTGCCCCATTGGGGCTCAGGCATTATGTCTCAGCAGGCCTCCAGCCCCAACCCCCTGGAAACAAGTCCAAGGAAAGGGGAGCCAGAGCACTGGAGGGTCCAAACCAACCAAATATGTCCAAGAGGACTCCCAGAGCCTAGGGTGGTTTGGGTCTGTTTGGGCTCTGGGTTGGGGAAGGTAGGATAAGGAATCTGAAAGTCAGCCCTTCCTGTTCAATCAGTCACTTGGACCAGATATGCAGGCCTTGCTCTGTGCTTAGTCCAAAGCCTTAGACCACCCTAGAGCTGCTGCAGGTCCAAGGGGCTTGATGATCTGTGGGCAGAGGAAGAACCGGGCATGGTTCTGTCTGAAATGGACAGAACCGGCAGGGTTAAGGCTTCACGCCACCTACTCACTCCTGCTGCTGCCCTTTCACTTGTAGTCTCTCAGGCCTGACGGGCATGGTTTGGGGGCCTGGAATCCATCTTTCTCAAAGGCTGCAGGCTTCTGGGACCGTGGACTACAAGTCAGGGGCTGGTTTCATTCTCACTCTGCCTTTAGCTTGCTGTGTGCCTGTTGGTAAGCTATGAAGAGTGAAAACACACCTCTCCTTGCGACTGGTTCCTTCCTGGGAATATCGCTGCTTGCCCTCCCCACAAGGTGACAAGGAATAGAGGTGGTCACATTCTGGCGAGTACAAAACAGAGAGGAAGTGCATTAGTCCAGGAAGTGTCTTTGATATGTGGGCCTTTGGGGCCTTGTTTGGGCAGGAACCCCCTGTAAGTAGCAGCCTCAGGAACCTCTTGGTGCGCACTGGCCCCTGAGCCCAGGTCTCAGCCTCTGCTGGGGATTCCCTGGCCTCCCATCCTCCTTTGAGAGAAGGCCTGGGTTCAGGCCCCAACTCCACTCCTTACCAAGTCGCCTCATCTGTCAGACATTAAATGGAGGTGTGACCTCTACCTTCCAGACCTTTTATGAGGATTAAATGTGTGAGAGCTCTCTGTATACTGTAAACGTCTTGCCAGAGTAGAATGTCAAACTTAGTCCCTTCATTTAAGCAGTGACTGTCTTTCTGTTCCCCCCTCCCCGGGCCTCGTCAGGGTCACTCTTCCCTTTATGCATGGCCACAGCAGCTTCCTCCCCGCCCTAGGCATGCAGCTGGTGACCTGAGGCGGGGAAAGGGAGTTACTAACTGCATGGAGGGGGAGCAAGCCTTCAGCCCCACTGCTCCTCACACCTTGAGCCTGGGTGGATTCTTCGGGCTAGACTTAGCGTTCTCCGTGCCCTTCCCAGGGCAGTCCTGTTGTTTGCGGTGGTACATTTGACATTTCTCCTCAGTTTATTTTCTGAGCATCTGCCAGGCTCGGGGTGGTGGGGGATAAGAGAACAAAGACGTCTAGGATTCTGTCCTTGCCCTCTGGGAGGCCATGTCTAGCTGTTTTCTGGGAAGAGCCTCTACCACTTTGGGATTTCAGGGAGAGGAGAGGCAGGGCTCCCTTGATGGGTGTGCTGGGGGTCCCAGCAGCTGAGGCCAGCAGCTTAGGTCACCTGTGGGTGCCCCAGCCCCAGCTCTCAGCCTTACTCAGCTGCCTCTGATGAGGCTGCACAGGGGCAGGGCTGTACCGGGGTGTGGGGGAAGAGCAGTGAGTGTGCAGCCAGCACGGACGTCAGAGCCAGCTCTGGGCCAAGGAGCGGGGTTGAAGGATGAGGATGTGTTTGCCCAGTGCTAATTGAGGGCACAGGGACAGTGGTGACTATGGGGCTGGAGGGGGTCTCATTACTCAGTGAGATGGACAGGCGAGCTAAAGGTCATATGGTCACTCCCAAGCAGCGCTAGAAGTGTGTGTTTGCTGGAAACCATCACACCACTGTCACTCACAGGGGGCTCTGTAAACAGTGATGATTTCTGTCTTGGATTCTGGGTGTGGGTATCCGACTCATGCTGCTTGGAGCTGGGTGTCTGTGCAGGTGAAGGGAGGGGAAGTGGGTGCAAAGACCTGGGGAGAAATGGCCTTAATGCCTGTTGGCAGCTCAGTCTGAGGCAGTGAATGGGAATTCTGGGTGTACCTGACTGTGCTGGGCGGTGACAGGACCTTTCCTTGCAGGGACTCTTATCAGTTCAGCCATTCATCCTTCTGCCTGGGACCATTTGAACACTTATGTTTTAGAAAGAGTTATTCTTACTGTTCTCCACAAACAGAGACCCCCAAAACAAGGTGAAGGACATTGGCCAGGGTCTTGCCTTTGGCTGGCGGGGGAGAAAACCCCAGGGTTCCTTACCATTCTGTACATGATCTATTCATAGTAAGGCATCCTGGAAAGAACACTGTCTAGGAAATCAAGGCACCTGGTTCTTGCCTTGGCTTTGCCACTTCCTGCTTATGTGAGGTCCCAGACCTTCATTTCCATCCATACCTCTAGAATAAGGGGTTTGCACGAAAATGTCTGGAAGGCCTTTCCAATTCTGACAGTCAGTGCTTCTCAGCCCCTGGCACCTCACATTCTCCTTCCTCTACCTGTAGTTTCTGAGTCCAACTTTCCTTCACTGCTCAAGGCAGAGTTCTTGAGCCCTGGCCTGCCCAAGGCTGCTCATCCCAGTTTCTGACGGGACACATACGAAGTGCCACCATCCTTGAAGCCGTGGGAAGGGACTGGCCGTTTGCCCCAGAATGAAGCCCTTGGCCTCAGAGTGCCAGAGCCTCATTCAGTCAGCAGACTTACCTCCCTCCTTGGGATGGCATCTTGTCCCTGGGAGGTGTCCTGACAACACCTATGCACCCCTCACAGGGTCTCTCTTGGGCCTGGGTGATGTTATCTCACAGCAGCTGGTGGAGAGACGTGGTCTGCGGGCACACCAGACTGGCCGGACCCTGATCATGGTCTCCCTGGGCTGTGGCTTTGTGGTAAGTTCTGCCCATAGCAGGGCTGCCGGTGGATTGGACAGTGGTCTCAGTTCCCTGTCATCCTTTAGCTTTCCTTGGACCCTCTCACATCTAAGCCAGCCTTGAGTATCTGCTCCCCCTGGGGTTTCATTTCTAATACTCGAGGCGGGAGCTTTGTGATGTAAAAGCCTAGTGCACCCTTCTGCATCCCTGCACCCCTCTCTGGGGGTTACTTTCAGGGCCCTGTAGTAGGAGGCTGGTACAAGGTTTTGGACCGGCTCATCCCTGGCACCACCAAGGTGGATGCACTAAAGAAGATGCTGTTGGATCAGGTGAGCGGAAGGAAGAGGGACTGGGAGGGTGAGCTGTGTTGGGGGAGGTGGGGGTTTAGGTGCTCACAGCGCTGTGATTTCTCTTTCCTAGGCGGGCTTTGCCCCATGTTTTCTGGGCTGTTTCCTCCCATTGGTAGGGGCACTCAATGGACTGTCACCCCAGGACAATTGGGCCAAACTCCAGCGGGTGAGCTGGGCAGGTATGGGGATGATTTCTGGGTGGCAGGCCAGCAGGTCCAGGGGAGTGAGGCAGGCTTCGTGGGGACAGGAAGAGCAGAGGTGCTGGCAGAGCCCCAGCTCTGGAGGAGAGGAGCCGAGGGGCTGTGGTGCAGGGGTGTGTTCTCGGAACAGAAGTCTCTGTGTGGTACTCAGATCGGGAAGTCTAAGCTGCCTGGAAGTGCAAGGGCTCACTTGTTCCTTCTCTTGTCTCCTCAGGATTATCCTGATGCCCTCATCACCAACTACTATGTAAGAGCTGACACCTCAGCTGCCTCTTCTGCTTTCTTGAGTCCAGAAGTGCCCAGGGATTGGGGGCCCTCCTGACACAGAAATCCCTCAGTTGGGATCACTCTCTCACCCCCATGTGGGCACCACACTCAGGGAAGCACACACCCAGTTGTGCAACGTGTTCTTGTCTGTAGAAGTTGGAGTCAGACCAGGCAAAGCAGTGAGTCTGGGGTCAGATGATGGAGGCAGCCCCCCAACTTTTACCCTCTCTCTCTTGTAGCTCTGGCCTGCTGTGCAGTTAGCCAACTTCTACCTGGTCCCTCTTCATTACAGGTATGACAGATCCCCACCTCACCTTTCAAGGAAGATGCACATTATGAACATTTGGAGACACAGTGATCCTCATTTTAACCTTGAACTACCTTAGACACCCCCCATGCCCAGAAAACTCTGCCCTGGTCAGTGCTCCTCAGACTCCTGAGCATTTTATTCAGAACCTCTTATGTAACAGAACGTTGCAGAATGTCTGCCCACTGACCTTCTTTCATCTTCCTGGGGAGGATCTTGCTCCACAGCCCTTGTCCCCATCCTACCTGGGCTCTCTACCTTTGATGGCATGTCTGCAAGGACAGTGCTACAGCCTAGGTTAGGCAGAAAGGTAGACCAAAGAGACAAGTAGGAACATGGTCAGGTTAGTCCCCTGCAAAATATTATCTTACCCTAAATATTAAAGGTAGTTCCTGAAACCTCAATTAAAAAAATACAGTGGAACCAAGTTGAGTGGTTTAAATTATTGGAGGTGAGGGGGCTTTGGGAACAGGGAAAAACATGAAACTATTCAGGGGGGACAGGGTCAAAATTGACATGATAGCATAGCTAAACGTAGTACAGACTTATGAACCAAATCAAACTTTAGAGCCCTTGCAATGCTCTTTGAAACTAGAGCAAGGTATATTTAAAATAAAGAGGAGGTGCTACTTTATGTGGCAGGCAGCACATTTTTGGAAGATGAGATCTCAGCTGTACAAGATGGACAGATGTGTACTGAGAAGGAGCCTGGACAGGCGTACAAGTAACGGAGCCATGCATGGCAAGATGGCTGCTGAGGGGGTTAACTTTGAGGCTCTTGTCCAGGAGACAGAGCTCTGGGCTGGCACCAGAATCTGAGCTAGTTGTCCTCTCGTCTGAGCCACACGTCCCTCCAAGGGGGCTGAAGGAAGGACAGCTAAGTCTGGGTGTTCTTGGAGATACTCCCTCTTTCCCGCTGCACTTTCCCATCTCTCCCCCCTGGCTTGCTCCTTATTCTGCCTCTTCTTCACGGTGCCTTTCCTGTTCCTTAGGTTGGCTGTTGTCCAGTGTGTTGCTGTTATCTGGAACTCCTACCTGTCCTGGAAGGCACATCGGCTCTAAATCTGCCTCACTCCATCATTTCAAGCTTGCAGTGATGCAGCTTGACCCTGGAAGGATCAGACCACTTCCTCAAAGTGGGCACATTGGTTTTCACAGGGTTCGGTGGCTGGTCAGAATTTAATGGTATTAGCACTCTGAAATGGCCCGTTTCACTCTAAAATGTAACCTGACTCCTACTAAAATCGCTAAAACCTTTATAATGGTCTTAAACCCACCACATAGTAGGCACTCTATAAATATTTGTTGAACCATATGATTTCATCAACTTTAGTGTACATCTGTATCCAGGCAAATGCCACTCATTCCCACTCTTCATAGACACGTCTGTTTTTCTAACCCTTCCCAGCCCTAGTGTAGCTCCAATTTTGGGGTGATCCCCTCAGACTCTTTATATGGTGCCCCTTTAAATATGTTTCTAAATAGGTAACCTGGAACCTGCAGAGGCAATGAGTAAGACCCAGCAGAAAACGACTGGGGAGTCACGTTTTCTAGTGTTTGAAAAGAAGCCTGGAGCCCAGTCTTCTTTTACAGATGAGGACACTGAGGTTCACAGACGTGAGGTGATCTGTCCACACCATAAGTTAGTGGCAGAGTAGAAACTTGAACCCACATGTTTTAGTTTGAATGTTTGTATACTCCTCGAATTCATATGGTGAAAACCTAATGCCCAAGGTGAGTGGGGCCTTTGGGAAGTGGTTAGGTCATGAGTGCAGAGCCCTCATGGGATCAGTATGCTTAGAAAAGAGGCCATGTGAGGAGATAGCAAGAAGGTGCCATCTATGAACCAGAAGGCAGGTCCTCACCAGACACCAAACCTACTGGCACCATGATCTTGGACTTCCCAGCCTCCAGAACTGTGAGAAATAAATGTCTGCTGTTTACAAGCCACCCAGTTTATGGTATTTTTGCTATAGCAGCTCAAACAGACTTAAGAAACCGAGTTTCCTCACTTCCTACCCAGTGGTCTTAACCTGGAGGTCAAAGATAAAGTAATACTGCTGCTGTGATTCCCAGGAGAAAAATTAACTTGGCTACTCTCCTGGTTTGGGGCAAACCTAGAAGCAGATGGACCAGACTTTTGTTGTCTGAAAGCACCCTGAATCCAGAGCCCCTCTGTTTTATGGTGCCTCAGTCAGACAGCCCTAGAATTTAGATCCTGGGACTGGAAAGAGATCAAGAATCCTGGCAGCTCAAGCTGCCTCAGTCGCCTCTTGTGTGGGCATCATGGTGGTAGCTGAGTGCCAACAGTGCTGTCCTGATTGCCTCTGTTTACAGAACTGATAAGTAGGGAAGGGACTGGATCTGAGCAGAACAGCATTCTCCCAAGGCCTTTGGCCACTTTTAGAGGCTGAGGACAAGGTCAGCACCACGGACAGCCCCCCGGTCCAGCCTCCTTTTCGTACGCCAGAGAAGAGATCTGGACTAGTCTGGTCTGGGGACCGGCCCCCTAGTCACTGCTGGCTGTTCTAAGCAAGTGGAGGACTCTCATGGCTCCCAGAGCAATCTTTATGCCCCAACAGGCTTCTCCCTCTCTTGAGCCCGGTGTCACTTCCAGAGACCGAAGTCTAGTGTCCTGAGGCATGCTCCTTGGGGTCTCGCAGCCGCAAGGGTCGGACTCGAAGCTGCGGCTGTCATTGCTCTACAATCAGTGCATGTTCCTCGCTGACGTCAGCCGGAGCTGTCCTGGCGCTATATAAGGCTGGCGGCGGTCCCGGGACAGACCCCGTGTTCCCCAAGGCGCCCTCAGCCCGCCCCGAGGGACAGACTGGAGCTCCGTCCTGCAGGGTGCAGATGCTCTCCGGCAAACTGTGAGTGGCTCTGAGCATCCGCCCAGACTCCCTCAGCACAAGGACTGAGCTCAGCTCTCCCACCGCGACCCGCCAGGAGGGAGGGATCAAAGGGTGGCACAGGACTGGGCAGCGGCTGGGGCTGGAGGGAAGGCTGTGGGCACCGGGCGGCAGTCGCAGGGACCCGACAGGGGAGCTGGACGTGCACGGGGAGGGGAGTGGCGCCCCCTGCGACGGCCCCAGGCGCACCTAACCCTGCGCTGCTCCCGTGTGTCCAGGGCCGGTGGCACCATGAGGCCGGCGGGACGCGCGGCGCTGCTGGCCGCGCTGCTGCTTCTGGCACTGCTGCGCCCGGGGAGCAGCCAGTGGAGCGCGGCGGCGGCGGCGGCCGGGGTCCAGGACCCGAGTCTGCGCTGGAGCCCCGAGACGCGGAACCACGGCGGCGGGGCCCGCGCTCTCCTCTTGCTGCTGGCGGAGCGCTCCCCGCGCCGCGTGGGGCAGGGCCGATGGGGACCCGGGATCGCAGGCGAGCGGCCGCGACGGGACGACCCTCCGCTGTCCATTGACCTCACCTTCCACCTGCTACGGACCCTGCTGGAGCTGGCGCGGACGCAGAGCCAGAGGGAGCGCGCCGAGCAGAACCGCATCATATTCGACTCGGTGGGCAAGTGATCAGCGGGGTCTGGGGCCCCGAAAATCTCGACCCCCACCCCCCTCCCCGGGGCTGAGACGTGCGCGACAGGAACTGACCCAGTCCCGCCGGGGCAGAGCGGCCTAGGGATACCTTGGGCACCCTCCAGTGTTACTAGTTTTTAATAAAAGTGCTGAAGAGCCGTTGGCCTCTGTTGTGGGGCGCGGGGAACCGCAGCAGGGTGTGAACCCGTGGGAAAGTGGGGCCTCCCAGGCCGGCGAGAGGGAACCGGATGCTGCGGGAGGGCTCCACGAGAACGGCTTTCAGCCAGGGTCCTGTGGTCCCCATCGTCCTCAAGTCTCCCAGGAACTCAAGCCCCAGTACCGCTGCACCACCCCCGACCCTCTTCTGTTGGCACTGGGCTTGCAAATCCGTGCCTGATATCAGGGAGGTGCCCAACAGGGGTTTATTCCACTCCCGCCCCCCAAATGGTCCCAGATTTGGAGAAGGGTGCGATGGATGGTGATGCGATCGTCTCCGAAGCTGAGGCTGAGTGAGCAGTGAAAGGAGCTTCGGGTCGGGACGAATTAGCCCTTTATTGAGCCCCTCCCCTGTGGCGGGGCTCCAAGCTGGGTGGAGCGGTGGTCTCTGCTCAGATCCTTCGCCACCCGAGCGGTAGACCCGGGGTGCTCAGGCTCCCCAACGGGAGCGAGTCAGTGCAGGCCTGTGCCCGGGAAAGAAAACTCTGTGGGCGGGCGCTCCAAAGAAACAAGGCAACTCCGAAGCCCAGCTCACTCCCATTCTCCAGCCAGGAGGGTTTCTCCTCCACTTCCCCACCCAACCCAGACTCCCAAACCCCCAAAGGAATGGACGGTGGGAAGAAAGTTGTACTTCTCCACGCGCGCTAGGGGGCGTGCCCCTCCCGGTTGAGGCTGGGAGTAGGGGCTCCAAGCGATCCCCGATGCAGCAAAGAGGGCGGTAGCCGGAGGAGAGGGCAGGAGCTGTACCAGCCAGACCCCGCCAATCCCCCGCACTCACCTTCCGGCCCACCCGGCCGCTCTTCCTCTGGCGCTGCGCTGCCCTCCACCCCGTCCAACGCTGCCTCCTCCTCCTCTTCCTCCCCAGAAGCACCTGGGCCGAAGGAAGGCTGGATGAGTTGGAGTCCCCGATTCTCTGGCCGTCTTGCCCCCATCCCGCCCCCACCTGGAGGGTCTGGATGCCCAGTCCTAGCGGCCCGCCGCCCCCTCCCATCCCCGCTCCCTCCCATCCCCGCTCCCTCACCTGGCTGGAAGTCGATGGTCCTCAGCATTTCGGCCACGTGCTCCACGCTCACAGTGAATTGCTCCATGCTTTCATAGCCCGGCTCCGGCCGGCCCGCCAGCTCCACCTTCGACATCGTCCCAACCCTGTGGCAGCCGCAGCGGCAGCGCCTCAGCTGGAAAGTCCCCGCACCCTCCCCCACTCCCCGAGGCAGCGGAGCCCCCGCTGGCCCTTCCTTTCTCTTCCCGCTCCATCTACTCACTTATTGATCAGCTCCTTGGCCTGCTGCAGGGAAGAAAGGAGGGTGAGAGTAAGCACTGTGCCAGCCTCTGGCGAAGTCCCATTTCTGATGCCCACCGCAGTCCTGCGGGGTCGGGGGGATGCGTGTCCCAATTTACTAAGGAAAAAATGGACTCAGAGGGGGTGACTTGCCCAAGGCCATGGGGCAAGCAGGTGCCAGAGATAAGACTTGAACCAGGTCTGCCGGTGCCAAGGCCCCCACTGCAGCCACTAGACAGCCTGCCACCGTCCCCCAGGGCCCACCTGCAGGTAGAGCGCCATCTGCGGTTCCTCCATGGACTGGATGGCGGACTCTACCAGCTTCGAGGATGCCTCCAGGTGGTCTCCGTACTGGCGGATGAGGCCCCTGACACGCTGCAGCTTCTCCTCCTGCTCCCGGGCCAGTGCCTGCATCAGCTCACCCTTCCGCTCCTCCAGCACTGCACACAGGGCCTCAAACCTCTGGTTTAGCAGCTGCTTCTGCCTCCGGCTGTTGTCCTGAGAAACCGGGAGCAAGGATGAGAACTCATAACTGGGAGAGCACAGGGCTACTTGTCCCACTCCCCACTTAATAGAAGTCACAGAGAGCCAAGAAGAAAAGTGACCTGTCAATTGCACCACAAGTTAGTGGCAGACAGAGACAGAGCTCCAGCCAAGGGATGCTGATTCCCAGATCTTTTCAGTAATAATAATGATATATATTTTATTGAGGATTAATTGACATATTATATTAGCTTCAGGTGTACAACATAATGATTCAATATTTGTATGTATTGTGAAATGATCACCACAACATGTCTAGTTAACATCCAGCACTACACATAGATCACAAAATTTTTTTTTTCTGTGATGAGAACTTTTAAGATCTACTCTCTCAGCAAATAACACTATGTTTTAAAGCAGCTTCATAAGTGCCATCTATACCTCTGGTCCTGGTTTTTACTTGTATTATCTCATTTAATTTTCAAAAAGATCCAGTGAGGTAGCCACCATATCATTCTCCTCATCACTATTTTATGTAGTTAAAAACAAGCAAAAGAGAACACAGAGAAGTTAAGTTACTGGACCAAAGTCACAGAGCTAGTGAGGGACAGAGCTGGGATTCAAACCCAGCAGCCTGGTGGGCACATCCCACTACTTGTGATCCACCTCCAAGAGCCCAGAAAATTCCACCCTCCCTCCCACCACCACCCATCCCAGGCTCACCTCGATGGTCTGGCACACCTCCTCCATCTGCGTGATCACTGCTTGCACACGGTCATTGCCTGCCACCAGCATTGCGATGCCATCACTGAGCTCACTCTGCCACACACACAGGCCAGCACTTAGGGCTGGAGGACCTTGTCTAGAGCTGTGCCCCTCCCACCCTGGCCAGGGCTGCCCAGGAGAGGAGTGCCCCCTCCACTCCACCATTAGGGCATCTTCAGGGCAGCTCTGACAGAGATCTAGAGAGTTTGGAACCATTCAAGAAGTGTGGAAGCACATTCTATGGATTCTGGAAGGAGATGGAGAGAGGAAGTCCTCCACCACCAAATGAGAAAGCAAGAGACATTCACCAAATATCCACCAAATGCCAGGCACTGGGCTAGATGCTTTATCTGTAGATTCACGTCTTCCATCAATTTTGAAAAATTCTTCATGATTAGCCATTAGGATAATATTGCCTCTTCTCCAGTCTCTTTATTCTCTCTGTGACTCTGATTAGATATGTTAGACCTTCTCATCCTCAACCTCCTCATCTCCCAGTGCTGTATTCTAAGTTATTTTTTCAGTCTTCTCTTCCATTTTTATTACTTAAAAAAATTTTTTTTGGCCATGCAGCATGGCTTGTGGGATCTTAGTTCCCCGGCCAGGGACTGAACCTGGGCCCTTGATAGTAAAAGCTCAGAGTCCTAACCACTGGACCACCAGGGAATTCCCTAGTCCTCTCTTCCTGAGAGAAATCTGTCATTTAATTCATTCTTTGAATGTTTTATTTTAACAATTATATTTTCATTTCTAAAAGCTCTATTTCTTTGTCAAATCTGCATTTTTGATAGTCTATTATTATTTTTAAATTCCAATGCAATAAAAATTTTAAACATTTTATACAAGGTGGCTTTCCATTCTTTAATAATTCCAGTATCTGAATTCTTCAAGGGTCTAAATCTGTAATTTTTGTTTCTGCTGACTTCACTCATGAGTACATTTCTTTGTGTATCTTCAATCGTGAGCTAATCTTTTGTTGTTCTTAATCTAAGAAAAACCCAAGGCCTACATTGAGGGTTTTTCCTCCAGGCAGAGTTTGCATTTGATTTTGTTGAAAGCCAGGTGGCACAACTGGCCACTTTAGGGATTCCTGGGATTCCAGTTTAACCTGGGATCCTTGGGTGTCCTCATTGCAGGTCCCCCTCCTTTTAGGAGTTTGGAGGCATAGTCTCATCTCTCTAGTTCAGTAATAATTTGCCCTGTGGGAAATCCTGTCTTTTCTGTGCTTATCATTCAGGGTTTTGCTCTCATCTCACTCCCCCCTCCTCCTCTCCCCACCTCAGCCGCACTTGGAGCTTTCCTTTACTTCCTACGTGTCTACGAATTTAATTTTTAAATTATGTTTTATGTAGAATCTAGTCGTATGACAGAGATGGCCTTGAGAGTTCTTGAATCATACTATATCCATTTTTCATTTTATCCTCACAACTCTCAGAAGTAAGCATTTTCATCCCCATTTTACCAGGAAGGCCAGAGAGGTCAAGTGACTTACCCAAGGCCACACACTGAGTCACACATAGAGCTGGGACTTCAGCCCTGATCTGCCTGCCTTTGAAATCAAGTAGAGTCAGAGGCTGCAGTTTGAGACCGTGCTAGGTCCCCACCCCCACACGCCCGCTCCCTCCGCTGCTTGATACCTTCTGGCGTTTGTAAATGGTGGGCAGTGGGGCCACCTCACAGTCCTTGTGGGCACCGAAGACCTTGCAGAGAGAGCAGGTGGGCACTTCACAGCTCAGGCAGTAGATGTTGATTTTCTCTTCTTCGTGCTCCTCGCACATGAGGTGCTGCTCAGCCTTGGAATGCAGCGGCCTGCAGGGGGCAGGCGGGGGCAGGAGGCTCAGGGGCCAGGCTGGCGCGGCAGCAGTGCGAGGCCCCATCAACACCTTCTCCTCAGCCTCCACCACCCCCCGCCACCTTCTCTGCCACTGCGGCTGGTGCTGTGGCTGGGCAGGCGAGTGACTCCCAAAGGGCTCTTCATTTGAGGAATAGAGCTACAGGGCAGAGAAGGCCTAGATCCAAGAGTCGTCTCTACTCCAGGGGCAGAGAAGTCCCAAGGGGCGGGAGGTCACGGAAGGTCGGCAAAGACCTTGCTGGTGGACGGCCAGCCTCTCCCCAGGTGAAGAGGGGAAAGCACTGACCAGGAGTCAGAGGCCGCCTGCGCTGGGTGACCTGCCGAGCTGGGTGACCTGCTGAGCTGGGGGCAAGTCCCTCCTCCTCTCAGGTCCAGTCCTCTCATCACTAAACTGAAGAGGCAGGTTGATCATTTCAGCTCCTCCCTTCTGGCCCTGATGGGTTCCCTGGCTGTGTCCCAGGCCCTGCACTTTAGAGAAACAAGAGACCCTAACAGCTCACCGGGAGGACTCCTGCTTGTAAATGTCAATAATGTTCTCCACTAGCAGGTTCCGCTGCAGGCCGTAGACACCATGTCGGTCCAGGACAACCTCATGCCTGCAAGATGGGCAGCGGAAACGGCCACCCGAAGACACAGTGGTGGAGCCCCGGGATTGCCACAGAGGGTTCGAGGCCTGTGGGGACAGGCAGCATGAGAGAAAGGCACAGTGAGTCACGGGGGAAATGGGAGAACGAGGGGGAAGGTCATGGGAAGGTCACAGGGGCTGGGGCGTAGGAGAGTGGTGGAGGGGAGGCATCAGCCCTTTCCTGTGGCTGGGCGTTCCTGAGAGCAGCTGCAGGTGGGTGGCCATGGAGACCTTTCCCACCTTTGCCTCATGACTTAGCCCACCTGCTTGAGTGTCCCTGCATCTAGAGCCTAGCTTGATCAAGCATAGTCAGGGCAAGAGCTCCTGAAAGGGGCCCAGCTTGGAGCTGTGGGGAGACACTGAGCTCGGCGGAAAGGCTGAGGCAGGAAATGGACTCTGAGCGGTGCAGCCAACGTCCTCCAGCCTGGGGCTCTCACGGGCCACACCTGGGGGAGATTCTCTGCAGCCCTGGGCCGGGGCATAGAGACAAGTGCTGAACAATGGGGTAGACACATCGAGCCGGGTAAGTTGGGGAAACCACCCCAGGGACTGGGAATTAGGAGCCCTGGGTTCTCGTGCTGCCCCTGACACCGTCCTACTGTGCATATTTGGGCAAGCATTCAACCTCTGTACAATTAAGGACGAGATTGGATTATTCACTCTGCCACAAACATTGAGTGTGTCAGGTAATTTCTAGGCTTTGGGGATAAGACATGAACAGGTACTTCACTACCCTCAGGAAGAGCAAACCAACAATCAATCCAGTGGGTTGGGTGTTATGACAAGAGGAAGCTCAGAAGAAGGACTTAGCAGAGATGCTCACCACTTTCTCCCATTCACACCTCTTTGAGAACTTGCTCCATCCCGTCCTAGGAGGGAGAGCCCTGCCATGGCCCAGGCCACAGACGGTTGGCTTAGAATTGAGGAGGTGATCACCTGACCCAATAGAATCAATCAAATTTTCTCTCTAGGAGCTTGGAATCAAGACACAGAGGCTGAGGTGACTAGACCACGCGCACCTTTTGAACGGAAAAATGACTTGTGGAATTGGGCTAGGAGCTGACATTGTGGCCACCCCAAAATCTGCAAGCGGACAGTATGAGGGGTCAGACACTGTGAACAGAGAAGGCTGGTCTGTAGGGAAGAGAAGGAGTCGATCTGGGGAGAGCAGCAGAGATGAAAGACTGGTGGAGACTGCTTGTTCCTCAATATTCACCTCTTCTTCTTCAACGATAAAGCCCCTGAGTTTTTAGCAAGGCACGTGGAATAAAGACCATGTGACCAAGCCTCTCTTCCAGCTGGATGTGACCAGGTGACTATGTTCTGGCCAATGGGATATAGATAGAAATGTTTTGTGCCATTTCTAGGAAGTATCTTTAATGGGAAGGGTGTGCCCTCCTCCTCCTCTTTTCTCCTTCCTGCTGGCTGGAATGAAGATGAAATGACACAAGTTGAAGCAGCCATCTTGAGTCATGAAGTATTCACATGTCGAGAATGGCAACAAGATAAAAGGAGTGAGTCTCTGATGAGGCAGTCCTGGACTGCCTTCCCATACTTTCACTGGAGAGAAAAAACAAAGTTTTACCTACTTGCAGGCATTGTTATTTTTGGTTTTCTATCTTTTACAGCTGAACCTAATCCTAATTGGCTGGAAGACCGCGCACTCCTAGAGAGGAATGGAGAGAGTTATCACCTGTGACTTTGTATGTTTAGATGTATTTCCCGCAATTGGGTTCCATAAAATTCTCCTAATCCTTATGCTATACATCAACCAGAAGGACCCGAATGCATGTGCAGCAGCACTTATAGCACATAGAGGACATCCAAGTCCAGAGTCTTATTTGATCCTTTGGTAGCAGGAGATGTAGGCAAGGCAGGACATGTGGCACCACTGTGAACTGGGCGACCTATCTTGGGGAGAGTGATAGGCATATAGTAAATATTACATTTGGGGGGAGTTTCTTGAGAATTATAAGAAGTTAACACTTTAGCCCACCATAAAGCTAGAACAGATTAGCTTGAGATTACCCAAGGCTGTGTTTGTGTATTTGTTCTTCCCAGTAACCGGAATTATATGAATATTGTTGAGTTTAAAGACTGGGTTAAAGTGTGAGATCACTGGGCTTTTGTTTGCTTAATACAATTATCTTTCAATATTTAGAATCTAAGTGAGTAAGGTGGTATTAGGAGAACTCTAAGCCTGCAAACTCCTGGAAGGATTACTTCTCTTTGATTTGCTGGTGGCAAGCATATAAAGGTGCTCAGTAAATGTCTGAATGGGAGGAAAGGGGGCATATTCTAAAGTCTTGGCCCAGAGCAAAGACAAACTCCTAAGTAGCCTCTCCTAACCCCTCTCCTTTACTGCACTCCTCCTCTATCTCATTATTTAACAGTCAACACGTTTTGAGGGACTATTATGTGTCAAGTGCTGTGCTATGGACTTTCAGACATTATTGAATTTAACCCTCAAGAATTTCTTGTAAAGTTGGTGGAGGAGATGAACATTTACCCCCTAACTTGGACTACAAGAAATACAACAACAAGGCTAACACCTATTGAATAATTAGCTTATGCCATGCTTTGTTCTAAGTCCTCGTACTTGTATTAACTCATTTTATCCTCATATGATTAGCCCCATTTCAAAGATGGGAAATTGTAGCCCAGAAAAGTTAAATAAATTTGCACATGGTTATCAGATAATAGGTGGCAGCATCAATATCTGAACTTAGGCGCTCTGACCCCAGAGGCCATCCTAATAATCATTTTTCTACATTGTCAGATACAATAAAATTTAGGCTGATTGAAGAATGATGCCCAGAGCTAACATTTGTCTCTCTGAGCCTCAGGTGAAACATTTTAGCAAAAGTCATGAAGGACCACACATCAACCCTTCACACAGGAAAGAGAGGACAGCCTAAAAATCAACTTTGCAACTCTGCAACTGTGGATTGAAGTTATTTGAGCAGAAATAAACAAAAGATGACCCATCAAACCAAAACCCCGCGTGCCACGGAGCACTACGAGGGCCCAGCTGGCAACCAGTATGACCTGCTCAGAGAGAAAAAAATAGCTCAGATCTCAGGGGAGACCTCCCCCACAGATCTACACATGCCCCCATGGTAGATAATTCATCATAATTCATCAGATTCAGTGAGAAAAATCATCTGAGGCAACGTAACCAAATGGGACACTCAACTGCCTACTAATGCAGGTCATACCCCTCTGTTAACCAAAGCACCCAAAGAGCTAAACAGAGATTACAAACCAGTGACAAACTCCAGCTAGCCAGCCAGCATTTTAGAGAATAGTGGAAGGAAGCCAAGGTAAACAGGGTTGAATGCAGAATTCACCCTCAGCACCAGATAAAGCTACCCCTATTCAAAAAGGAGTGATAAGCCAACAGATCTAACAGGAGCGGCAAGCCAAGACAATACAAAAAGAAAAGGGGAAAGAAAGCGTGACAAGCAAAGGACAGATGAAGAAAACCCCCTGGAAGAACTGCTCCAGCAAACAATTCAATTTCAATCTAACATTTTTTAAAGAAATGAAGAAAAAACATAGTCTCTTTGATTAAAGAAGAAATACAAGTGAACAAAGCTGAGAGAAAAAAGTGAGCTGGCAGAATTAAGGAAAGTAAAATATGTTATCAACATAGAAAATTCACACTTGACACAGTAGAAAGTAGAATCTATGATATGGATAAAAGTCACATAGATTTTAGTAGAAAATAACAGAGACACAAGTAACCAGGACTACGTGCTACAACATGGATTAACTCTGAAGATGTTGTGCTAAGTGAAATAAGCCAGTCACAAAAGGATGAATACTGTATGACCCCTCTTATATGAGGTACCTGGAATAGTCAAATTCACAGAGATAGAAAATAGAAGGGTGGTTGCCAGGGGTTGGGGGAGGGGAAATGGGGACTTGTTGTTTAATGGATACAGAGTTTCCATTTGGGATGATGAAAGTTCTGGAGATGGATAGTGGTGATGGTTGGACAACAATGTGAATGTTCCTAATGCCACTGAACTGCACACTTAAAAATGGCTAAGATAGTAAATTTATATTATGTATATTTTACCACAATATTACAAAACAGAAGAAAAAATAATCAGGACTTGTTGGGTGCTCTTGGTCAAGGGTCCTACTTCAGAATCCCCGCAGTGAGGACTGACCTCAGGGATTGACCTGGGGTGGCCAGGTGAAGCACGCTACGCCTTCACTGCTTCCCCAACTGCCAAAGAAATTTCTTTGGTAGCTCATTGCACTGGCTAATCATGGCCATTCTCCCAGGACCAGGGGCTCTGAGCGGCAATCAATACTCAGGCAGTCAACCCTCAACCCCTCGTTTGAAGAGCATCTTTCTTGGGAGCTGGAGAGCACACAGGGCAGGAGGGGGGAGGGTTGCCTCTCTTTGGCCATGGGCTGGTGCTGCTCCCTGGAGCAGATGCCACAGCTGAGCACAGCTTTGTCATTCATCCCTGCGTCCCAGAGTCCCTCCCTCTTCCACAGTTCAACTCCTCCTGCCATATCCTACCTCTGGTCAGCTTTCCTCCTACCTCGAGGGCACTCCTTTTCTGTGATGGCTTCGGCAATGTTTCCCCCACCCAACTCCACACACCACTTCCTTTGCTAGCCCCTGAAGTATATACATATATACATATGTGTATATATATATGCCCTTTGGTACTAGGGCTAAATTTGATAGTAATAAAATAGTGAAGTTTTTCTTTTGGATATTCTGAGCCCTCTAGCTCATGGCATGTTGCTAGCTTATGTCGCTAGAGGTCCTCACTGTGCTATCCATGCGCTCAGTGTTTCCCAAATTTGGTACATACTGAGGACAGGCATGAAGATCTTAGGTGGTATGAGGATGGACATTTAAATTTTTTATGTGCTTACCTTAATGTATATTAGAAAAAATAACCAGGCATAAAACTGGTGATTTTTCATGGATTTTGTCATTTAGAATGATAAATATTTCAGCTTTAAAAGTGAGTTCTTTTAAATGGAGACACAAGCATAGCACAGGTGGTTCACAGCTTTTGCAAATGGCAAGATGGTGAAACAAGAATGAAGTTTGGGACATTTGCTCTAACCCTTTGCTGACTCCCTCCCCTTATCAAAACTTGTGTGTCTTGTGTCCCAAACCTTTTGTAAATTCTAGGTGGCTTCCTTGAGAAAGTCATCTGTACTGGATATGTGGATAAAATTGTATCGAGGATGGAAGATGCCTTAGAGGACTGGGGCAGGGAGGGTGGGGGGGACTCGAGGGGGGGGCGTCAAGGAAGGGAGGGAATACGGGGATGTGTGTATAAAAACAGTTGATTGAACCTGGTGTACCCCCCAAAAAAAAAAATTGTTACCCATTCTTGGTAACATCTCTATATCTTAACAGAGGGTATTTAATGCAGAATGATATAGGGAAAGTAGCACTGATCTGAAGATCTGGTTTGGTATTTGCCATTTATGACTTTGAGAAAATAATTTCTCTTAGGTCTCAAATTTCCCCAGATCTGAAAAAGAGGATTTGTGCTTAGCACTAGCTCCCTTCAAAGGCTGATGTTTTCTAAGCAATGAGCCTTAATGGATATATTTATGGTAAGAATACTGACTAGTGTGGGGGAAGGGATTTATTGGTTTTTAGAACTCCCTTCTCCTCTCACACCTTGCAGGCCACCATGTCCCTCTCTGTTTAACCTTTTGACTCCTGTGATCTGGGATCTCACTTGTTTTTGCCACTCCCTAGCTGTCCCTGGAGCGCCCTCTTCCTGTCTGATGTCAGCAGTTCCTGAAATCCCATCTCTGAAATGGCCCTAGTGTGTCTAGATGGATTTATACATTCTACAATTTATATCATCTGTGAGGTTTAAATTTTATATAATACACATGTATTATTTTTGTAACCAGAATAAACACTAAAATTGCTTTTTCGGATAGTTAACATCCTAGTTATTTAATAGTAAAGATTAAATGAGTTATAGTGGAATTATGCAACTATCTTCAACAGTTCTTAACATAGGGAGAGACTCATGAAAAAAAGCAGGATATAAGTCTATAAGTCTATATAGATGGTAGGCTCTCAGTTTTGAAATGGGGGATGGGATTTACAGGATTTTAAAATTTCTTCTTTGTAGTCGTCTTTGTTTCCCAGATATCTTTAAAAAAAATTTTTTTATTTGGTTGTGCCAGGCCTTAGTTGCGGCAGGTGGGCTCCTTAGTTGTGGCATGCAAACTCTTAGTTGTGGCATGCATATGGGATCTAGTTCCCTGATCAGGGATCGAACCCGGGGCCCCTGCATTGGGAGTGCAGTCTTATATACTGTGTCACTAGGGGAGTCCCACCAAATATCTTTATACAGACCATGAATTATTTTATAAAATACATAAAATAAAATTAAATATTTTGGCAATAGTTTCCATTGAGTCATAGAATTGTGGGTTATTCCTTCCTTCTTCTTTTTTTTAAAATACAATTTCCAAATTTTGTACAAGGACTTTGGGTTGGGGGGAGGGTGGGTAGAAAAGAAAACCTTACTTTAAAAAAATGCAATGCTCAATCCTGCCGTGAATGAAAAAGTGGTGCTAGAGTGCCAGATGAGTTAACAAGAGAAAATGCTACTTAGGAGACCATGAAGACTTATGTTAGTTCAAGGGAGGAGGTATTTAAGAAGATACCATTTGAAGACAGGGCAGACAGGAAGCAGGAGCTGGTCATTAGAAAAGAGTTTCAGGAGACCAGAGATACTATAGGAGCTTAGGTTACAGATAGAGGAGTCATGGGCGGGGGGTGATGTGGGGACCTAGAAAGGTTAGGTTTTACCATGAAGGGCTTTTAAAAAAAAAAAATTGTGGTAAAATCATCGAGGGTTTTGAATTCAAGGGTTAAGATCTGAACTTAACTTTATAGGCAAGGTTTCTAAACTGCAAGAGAAAATTAGAGTGAATATTAATCTAACAGAGGTGATTTGGATATATGGGAGAGGAGACTATGGCTTTTGCTTCTGATCTAAAGGCACAGATAGTGGCAGCAATCCTGTAAAGACTAGGGATGCCAGAGGTGGAATCTGGCCAATCACTTGGCTGTGGGTGGGCTGTGGGGAAAAGAGGGAGTCAGACAATTCAGGCATTTCAAGCCTGGATGCTGGGAGAACTTACCCTGGAGGCCACAGCCCCAGAAAAGATCCAGGATTAGAATTTCAGGGGTCTGTGAACCTCGATGGGAAAACAATTATATCTTCATTTTCACTAACATCTAGCAGAACTTGAGCATGTTCCTCAATTATGAAGGTAAGCAACAAACCACATAGGTTTAGCAGTACCTGTGACTTTTCCACCAACAGAAATCACAGGTATTTTCATATCACATTAGAGTTGTTGCTCAAATCTCCAAAAACAATTTATGCTTATCACTACTTCTAAACTATAATAGTTATTAGGCCCACTGTTCCATCTCTTTTTTTTTTTTTTTTTTTGGCCGCACCATGCGGTAAACAATGAAGTTCCTCGGAGCTAATGTACAGCATGGTGACTATAGTTAATGACACTATGTTGTATACTTGGCATTTGCTAAGAGAGTTGTAGACCCCGCATACACAAAAATGGAAACCATGTGAGGTGATGGATGTGTTAACTAGCTTGACTGTGGCAATCATTTTACAATGTGTACATATATCACATTGCCACGTTGTATACCTTATATATAATTTTGTCAGTTATACCTCAACAGAGCTGGGGGAAAATGTTTTACATAAGAGCAAAAAATAAATAAAAAGTAAAATTGCAATAATTTTTTTAATACCACAGATATAATTGGGGCGATATCCCCCTCGTTGAGACTGCATGCTGAGTTCTAATGCAATCGGTTTTCTTTATAATCATATATGTTATATGTTATGCACTTAAAAACACTGTTCTTAAAAAAACTGCACATACATTGTCCTTAGAAAGGATCCATAGGCATCACAAACTGACAAAGGGATCTATGGCACAAAGAGAGATCCCTTCCTGCTCTGATTGTGAGTCCCTAGATGGTCTCATCACAAATAGGAACTTTATACTCTGAGGTGCAGATGGCAACCTCCTTAGTACACCTCCACAGCTGCCAGTCTCGACCCTGGGCTAAAGATCTCTGGGCTGAGCAATCTCCAGTGAGCATAAGCAATCTTCTGCTTCTGTTTATCTTTCTGTTTCAAGACTAAGAAATAACTGATGACTAAGAAATAACTCTATAGTACATATAAATGTCTTCATTCTTTCCTTAAATCTTAATTTACACAAGGGAGCCAGCCCGATAAAGTAAAATTTCATGGGCCAATAATGTGATGTGTAGAGAAAATTCCATCACTCTAGGAAACAGAACACCTAGATTTATGTCCCTACTCTGTCTCTTTGTTTGTGTGACTGTATCCTGTTTCTTGCGTTCTCCCCTGTAAAATGGAAATAACACAGATTCTAACTCAAATGGAATTACACATGTGAAGGTACTATATAAAGTATAAAGCAGTGTACAAACTGTTATTAGCAATCCTAATCTAGATCTTAAAAATATATCACCAGGGCTTCTTAGGTGGCACAGTGGTTAAGGATCTGCCTGCCAATGCAGGGGACATGGGTTCAATCCCTGCTTCAGGAAGATCCCACATGCTGCGGAGCAACGAAGCCCATGCACCACAACTATTGAGCCTGTGATTTAGAGCCCGTGAGCCACAACTATTGAGCCCATATGCCGTAACTACTGAAGCCCACGCATGTAGAGCCCATGTTCTGCAACAAGAGAAGCCACAGCAATGAGGAGCCCGCGCACTACAATGAAGAGTAGCCCCCCGATTGCCGCAACTAGAGAAAGCCCACATGCAGCAGCGAAGACCCAACACAGCCAATAAATAAATAAATAAATAAATAAATAAATAAATAATTTAAAAAAGGATGTAAGCTAAATATTAAAAAATAAATATATATATCTATATATATATCTCACCACACAGAACCACAGGACATAAAATAACTGTTCTTTCTTCACTATGAAGGATAAAATGGAATGGAATAAATACATGGAATTCTAGGCCATCATCAGGGGTTTTGTTTGGCAAACATGCCATGAGCTGTCTATCTTCTAAGCTATAAGGTGCCTTCTATTGCTTTTGTAAAGGTTCATAGCCTCCAATAGAAACGTTCCATCTAGAAAGATGCTCTGTGGATGCAGTTCCTCTATCAAATCTATACTTATCTCAGAATGCTGTCCCTCTTTCCTGGCTATTCAGGGGGATGCTGACTGGGGATACTGGCCCAGGGTGTAAGGGGGCTTGTTGGAGGCTACCACCCCTAAACTGCTGGCCTGGCCAATGATGAATAGTGGACCATGCAGATCTTCTGAGCCAGACCCTCAGAACACACTGGAGACACTGTGGGGAAATGGTGGCAGAAGACCAGACATTTGGAGAAAAGTTGAAGAGCTTTAGAAGAATCCAGGTGTTGGAGGCAAAGGCTGAGCTGCGGGTGGGGGAGGGGTTTTGAGGGGAGGGCTAGCTCTGCCCAACAGAACCTAGCAATGAGCGTGGCACAGGGGTTTGTGAAAGGAGGCTGGCTGAAGGGAGGACTGGTAAGCAGAAGAGTGAGCCAGGGCAAGACACTAGTAACAGAATGCAACGTCCCGAAAAAAAAAAAAGGAAATCCATAATGATATTTCTTGAATTTGTGAAATCAGGTTGCTAGAATTACAAGGATATTAAAGCGAAGTTTAAAACCTCCCTTTCATCCATATGTGTGTAAAGAGGCTTGAAGAAGTTAAATAGCCTGCTTTACGTCACACGGCTAAGTAAGGAAGAAGCTGGTGGGACTAGAACCCAGGAATGCTGAGTCTCTGTCCATGATTTTGTTTCCCACTAAAGCCAGTTTCTTCCCTAAAGTAAGTAAGATCCTAAGCCTGCTACGAGGTTAACACAATTCACAAAATTTCAATGGACCAATTTCTCAAAAAGGAGACCTGCCCAAGGCTGGGCTGGGGAGGGGACATCTTGGTGCCCTCAGGAGCAGGTGGAAGTGGCCAAGGAGGCAGGCTGTGTAGGGTTTTCACCGGTTAGCCTGTACTTGATGACAGCAGGTTCTAACAAACAGCCAGTAAAAGAAGTGGAATTTGTGGTGAAGTAAAAGGGGTCATCTCTTTCCCAGACTGTCCTTTATGAGGGAAGGAGGCCCCTTTCTTGCTATTCCCATCTCTGTAAATCTCTTCCTACATGGACACCCTCCATAAAAGCTGTTTCTGAACAATCTTCTTACAAGGACTTCTGGTTGTCTGCTAAATTACAACAGACTGCAGCTCATAAACAAGTGCCCACAGTGAAGTGGAGGCAGGTATAAAAATAAACCGAACACTGTTTTAAAGTAGTTTAGGAGTGAATAGAGTTTACAAATTCAGAAACACATGGGAAGATGTTTGTGTCAAACTCCCACACCGACAGCTTTCCTCTAGTCAAAATGCTTGGTAGCTGAGTGGGTGCAAGTGTGGGGAAAGAGAAAGAGAGAAATTAGAGGGGGTTAATGTGGTGTTTTAGTGTTTTATCCTGTTTAAATTCAGAGAGAGAGCGCGTGAGAGAGCGCTGTATCACAGCTCTAAAGAAAACTAGTTAAATTGTGATGGCAACTATGTAAAAATATGTATGAAGACAAGAGCTTGGAAGTAATACGCAAACATGAAAATAATTGTATTGGTGGAGTTGGGATGATGGATGATTTCTTCCCAAATTCTTAATACTGTTCAACATTTTCAGTGAAAAATGTTTTTTTTGGTCATGCTGCACGGCATGCAGGATCTCAGCTCCCTGACCAGGGATTGGACCTGGACCCCCGCAGTGAAAATCCTAACCAGTGGACTGTGCAGGTAATTTCCTCAAAGAAATAGTTTAACTTTTAACATTTTGTTTCCTGGCTCTTTTGCTAACCTGATGTTATAAGATCACCACCCCTCCAAATTCTTGTTAGTTGTCCATCACAGCAGTTTTTAGGACAGCAAAACACTGGGCATCATCTAAATGTTTCAGAGCACAGATTAAATATATAGACTGTGACCCAGTCATAACAATGGACCACTACACAGCCATGAAAAAGGAAGGTGCATATCGGAATGTGTGGACACGGAACATCGGCCAAGAGAGTGAACAAAGGCAGGTATAGGATGAATGTATTTTAAATATGTGTGTGTACACACACACACACACACACACGTATCTGACCATGGAAAATTTCTGGAAGGATACCCAAGAAAGTTGGTAATGGCCACCTCCATCTAGAGAAGGGAACTAGAGAGGGCCTGTGGTGAAGACTCACTTTTCATGATTTGTATTCCTATAGTGTTTGAAAAAAAATGTGTGTGTGTAATATACTGGTATCACTTTTCTAAGTCCTATTAACTTTCTAGGTAATGTTCTAAGGGTGTTCACCCTAAGTAGTTTTAAGATAGAGAAACCACAAGTCCTATTCTTGTCCCCATACTTCGAAAACAGACGATCTGATTATGCCTAGAGTTGTCAAAATGTGGAGGCAATGTGTGAAAAAACTAAATATGCTCATCTTTCAGAGGGAGATCTACTGAGATGTACATACATAAGTGCAGCTGAAGAACTGGGTCAGCCTCCCACCAGGCTATCCCAAATAAAGCAGCAAGGAAATGAGCTGTTCACTCTTCTTTCCTTGGAGGGCTCAGGGGTGCTTTGCACTTTAAAAGGCACACATTAGTTCAGATCCACAGAATCATCCCAAAGCCCTGGGAATCATGTTATCTCCCAAATATTTTGCACAGGGTTTGACCCAACAATTCCCAGGTCTCTCAGGGCCCAGATTAGTATTCCAGAGCTTCAAGGAACCAAAACAGTGTGTCTGGGTACAGAGGACTGACTGGAACATCTTCTAGCCTCCATATGTAAGACCTGTCCCTGGGTCCTCTGTCCAATGAAACTGTGTGTCATGCACTTTAATAGTCTGACCACTTTTTTACAGAACACGTTACCTTCACTTTCAGAACTTTTCTTTGCTTTCAGGCTCTAATGTTTCAGGCTCTAATGAAAGGATGTTTCACTACAATCCATGAGAAGGGATGGCAAAATCTTTTTGTCATTCCCTCCTAGGCATCTCAGCCTGAAGGATGTTCAGCGTTACTTAAACCAAAGGAAAACCCAAGATGATGGGCAAGGCGTAGCCTCTTGTACAAGACAGGGATGAGCAGACCCTAGAGAGGGAAAATCACTGGCTCTGAGGTTCTCTGGAGCCAAATAATGGCAGGTTTGGACACTTAAAGGAAAAGGAGATGGGAACAGGCCTTGATGGGAAGATGGCAGAAGAGACCATGGAGTTCGGTGAAGATGGCAGACAGCAAAGGGTGGGTCACAGGACATAGCTGTGGAATGACCTGAATCAGCCAGCCTGTTATTTTCCCCCGAACGTGCTGCCCCCAAAGAACTTAAAAGGGAAACATCCTCTTGGCTAAGTTGAAAATCACCATGTTCAACACATTTCCTTATAATTTCTGATCCTGATGAAGAATATGTGCTCATGACGTTCCTTATCGCCGCCATGCCTGCCAAGCCAGCCAGCTCTGCTCTATTCTGAGTGTTTACTTCATTTGCAAGGATGTGTGTGTGTGTATCTGCCTTTATCCCTCACGCTCCCTGATCTTTGTTCCATTTTACATATTACTAGAACCTACACCAGGGCACCGGGCAAGAAAGAAAACCCATTTATATAAACCATTCTGATATGTGCTTTGGTTTTTGAAACCAGGAGCTAAAACGATATCTGTGAATTTCATTAGCTGTGTTTGCTCCATGACCACACATAAGCCAAAACTCGTTACATTTGGGGGAAGTAAAATTTGTCCTCTGCCTTCTTCCTGCTTAAGTGACCTCAATCCCTTTTAACCAGCAGGTCCCTTTACTGACCAACCTGAGGTGGGACACAGGTGTGAACTTCAGCTGGAAGGAATCCCAGTCTCCTGCCCACTGTCTAACTCTGCCCCCACAAAGACGGATGCATTCAGCCTTGCTTTAAATACAAACAGCTTCACTGTCATCACGGACCTTTCTTACAGAATTTATTTTTTAATGTTTCATAATCTCATTGCTATTTTCTCCAGATTTTCCACATTGTTCTCGAAATCTCAAACTCCCAACTGGAACGCAGAGTCTAGCGCAGATTGTCACACGGCCTGGTGTAGGATCACTTCCCTCCCAGTTCCTATGGGGGTCTCCTTTCCTCTGTAGACACCAGCATCCCAGCGGCAGCCCAGGCACAGGCTGTACTCGCCAGCCTGCAGAGCAGCTGCTGACTCATGCTTACTTTGGGATCCGCTAGGACCCCTGGCTCTTCTTCTGCTTGTCAGCCAGGACAGCAACCACCCACCTCGTGGAGCCCTTCTCCCGTCACCTTCTGGGAGCTCAGCGCTGACCTGACGAGAAGTCTCCCACACGTCTGCACTGCTTCACCCTGCCCCGCCCCTGCCCCGGCCCACCTGGAAGACATCGTTGGCGCACTTGCGGCACAGGTTGTGCTGGCAGGGCAGGATCACCACCGGTTTGGAGAACATCTCCAGGCAGATGGGGCAGATGAGCTGCTTCTCCAGGTTGTCCATGCTGTGTGCATCCCCTAGCAGCGGCTTGAAACCCACTGTGAAGTTCATCCCCTCAGCGATCGTGCCTGCCCTGGCCTTGGCCCTGGTCCTGGCTTTCCTTCACTGCCTCTGGACCCTTCCTCGTTTACTTTAGACCGTCTGCAGATTCTTCTGTTCCCTTCTGTTGCTCACTCCTGAAATAGCTCTGCTATCTCTTCTGTCCCTTCCTCTAACAATTTGCCTTGTCTTAGATAGCTGTTTTCAGACACTCCTCTGTTGCTCTTTGGTCTTTGCTCTGTACCCCAGCCAGGCACATGTAGCTTTTTCTATCCCTCCCTCCCTGAAAGGCTCTGTCCCGGGAAATTTCTCCTTTTGTTTCCCAAACCACTCTTGTCCACTCTGTGGGCAGCACTGCTTGCCTCTCACTCCCCAGAGAGGAGATTAATTTTTAATGTGGGGGTGGGGAACAATGGGCATCTGTGTGTGACATTCCAACTCCCAATTTAGCTCATGTAAGGCGAGCCACAGCTGTCACCGAGTGAGTGACCCTGACTCACTTAGGAACGGGTGACTCCCTTGAGCAAGAGCGGGGGTGAGCGTCACCGCTTATGGTGGAAGGTGGGACGGCAAAGGTGCCCTCACTCAGGGGGCTCCCGTGAGCCCCTGACCCCATGCTCTGGCCTGGGCCCCTTTTCCAGGGCAGTGACATGGACTCTGAATTGGCCTGTATGAGAGGCGCCATACATGGCTTGGGGTGGGAGGAAAGATCCTGGTGGGCCTGCAGTCAGTGAATGTTTCTGCCTCTGAGGCTCAGCCAGTGACCTTGGTCCTCTTCCTCTGAACCCCTATGATTCAGAACGAGGGCAACGGAGATGGGAGAGAGGCTCTGGTTCAACACTTTTGGTCCATTTTTGTTCGTGCCCAGACCTTTCTTATATCCCCCTAGGAAAAGAAGCCCGGGGGCTGGAGCTGGCAGGTGTGCCAGGGCCTGGAATGACCTCGTGAGCATGCTCCTGAGAAGGTGCAGGCTTCTAGTCTATGAACACATCACTGGAGCCACTCCAAGGACTTTAAATTTGTTAGGAAGTCGAGAGAAGCTGAGCTGGGCAGAAAGGGCCTGCCAGGGACCTATTTTGGGCACCAGGGGAATTTCAGAGCACTGACAAAGTCATCATCACAAGGCCCTGGGAGCCTCCGCCCCAGCTCCACAGTTGTCCTGGACTCCTGCTCGCCAAGGCAGGCTGCTCTCAGATGTGCGCTCTGGTCCTCTATCTTTTTCTCCTATTTCTTCTCTATCTCAGGCACAATTTGTCTTTTTGGGGTCCAACATATGCACTGGGATTGGACAAAAGCTCTTTTATTCACTGACATTCCTTAGCCCCTCTTCCAGTCAGGAGAGAGAAGTTTGAGGAGTTACTAGGCTCTGACCCTGCGTGGACGGGAACTGGTGTGATGAGGGTACGAAACAAACAGGGTGATGAGGCCCACGTGGGGAAAGGGTCTGTAAAAGTGCGATCTTTACCCTATCATGCCCCAGTTTTAAGAACAAAACAAACAGTGATCAGCTTGCATAAGATGTGGTCAAAAGGATGGAGGGAGGTAGGCACGGATGTGTGAACTTCAGTCAACCCACAGGCCCCACGCTAATGGGTGCTGTGCTGGTAGCTGCAGTCCAGGGAGAACCCAAAGGTGGGATAACAAACCCTAAGCCAAATGCATTGATACTTTTCCTGAGTTGTCTCATGCTGGTATGGAATGAGGCTGGCAATGCCAAGGGCATGGGCACCAGAGGAGGATGAGACCAGCCCCCAGAAAGGTGCACTTGTTTAGGAATCAGGCTGACATTAAGAGTTCTTGGTACGCAGAGTTGCAACAAAGGAGGGTTAGCTGATATAGCAGCTCCGGGACAGGATCCATCCTGCTTGGTTATCAGGATCCTGATGGAGATATTGTAAGTGGCCGAGCCTACCAGCTGACACTGGCTCCCATCCCAAGGAAGGCACAGGAAAAAGAATGCTCAGGAAAAGACTGTCACTGCTGCCTCAGACCTCACAAGGGGTAGGAGGGCTGCTCTCTAACAGATTAAAATTGGGACTGGAGCTAAAAAGAATAGCTGGGTGGCCCTGTGTGGCCAGGGTCAGTGATACCATCAAGGACAAAGATGGCATCCTCGCTGGGATGGATGCCATCAATGCTTCTGAAGATGGGAGTCTTACAAGTAGAGGGACAAATCAGGGTCAGTGTCAGGACAGGGCTACTTGCTCCTCCCTTCACCGAGTCCAGTGGACTGGGCAGCGGAAGGTACCCTCACTGGGTCAGCACCTAAGGACAGAAGAAGATGGCATCTTATTAACCAGAAGGAATGACCACTCAGAATTTAAAGCCAACCCCTATAGGGAAGGACACAAATACCTGTAGTCCGTCCATACTATAAAGATATAAACTTTCCACTAATGACTCTGCAGAAGTTTGTGTCTATTCTTTTCTTACCCTTTAATTATTGCAGCATTTCAGTTTTCATACCTCACTCTTCTTCATCTTTTAATAATTATCATCACTCGAATTATCTTCCCCTCTTCTAAAATGCTGTCTGTGTCCTATAACGGAATTTGAAAAATACACATGTAAACAATCAGTAACGATTTTTTTAGTCCACGGGTGAGAAAACAGTTACCTTGCAGTTGTACGTTGACATCAGCAGGTGGCACTGGTGTGACCTGCAGTCAACCCACACTTTAGGGGATAATCTTGGACGCTTTTTTACCTTTCTTTTGAGTCAATGCAATGAACTGCATTTTCTAACTTGTCTTCAGCTCCTGCCTTTTCCAGGCACAGTCCTCCCCACCATTCCTTACCCTAATGCCCATCCTATTCATCAAGCTCCACAATCATGGAAGGCCAACATTACATTCAAACTGTCAGTCTGTGGTATAAACAAACTCAGAAAGCAAGTGTATCCTCCTCTCTTTCTTCACTTTGCCCCAGTACTGACTTGAGACTCCCATAGTTGGGAGTTCACAGTTTCACCCCCAACCATTTCCTGCATCCCTGTGCCAGCTCTCTCCCCGGTCCCTGTCTGTGGTTCTCACCTGACCTTGGAGGCTGGCTCTGGACATTTGGCTCATATTTTTTCTTAGCTGCTTCCTCGGGTGGTGGCTTCAGCGTTCCACAGCAAAAACAGCAGCAGCAGCAGCAACAACAACAGGTGAGCAGAGCACACAGGAGGACAAGCATCTAAAAGGTGGGAGAGAACGGCGTCAATCCAGCAGTTCTTGTGTATTTCTATTCATGCTCCCCTCCCTCAACCCTTCCAGCACCCGGTATATGAGATGACAGGAGCACCTATCCTGGGAGAGGAGGATCTGCTGTCCTAAGAGAGGAGGGCTGCCCCTCCTTCCTTATTCTTAAGGGACTAGGAGGAATTGTGTACCTTGAACCAACAACTGTTCAGCGTAAAATAGTACGTGACTCCTTCTTCACCAAAGTGATCGTATATATATATTCCCAATGAGCCATGCCGATCGTAAATTTTCCGCTTCTTAGGGTCACTCAGTATGGAGTGGGCTGTGTTGATCTCCTTGAATATTTCTGCTGCTTGAGGGTCCCCTGGATTCTTGTCTGGATGATACTTCAAGGCCAGTCTCCTACCCAGACAATACCCAAAAGGAGGGTGGGGAGAGGATGGGAATGGCTGGGGAGGGGGGTTAGGGTGAATGACAGGGACTAGGTCTCCAGATGGTGAAGAAAGAATACGTGAGATGTGGTACAAAGGATGGAGGCAAGCAGCCCAAGTCCACATTCCTTCCCGTGTCACACTGAAGAGGATGATGGCCCCACCTGGCCCCAAAGCGAAGGCTTGGGGATTTAAAAATGGGTCAGAAAGGAAGGTAGAGGGACGAGGGGTTAAGGGAGAGAACTGCAGGGTTGAATAAGGGGCTGATGTCTGAACCTGTAGGCCTTTTTGACATCTTCAGGTGAGGCGCCCTTCTTAAGCTCCAGCACAGCATAGAGGGTTGACCCCGTTTTGGACAACCGGCGCGCTGCTTCGTCCACATGAGCCATGATCTGGGTCAGAGGAGAAGAAGCATTTGTGAGAACTTCCACAGGTGGGGCCACAGAGAACTTCCAGTGACAGGAAGCTCATCACCTTCAGGGGCTGGGCAGGTCAGTGGCTACAACGGGACAAATATAAGACAACAGTGACTGGCATCTGTGACGAGCAGGAGAGTGCAAGTGACAAGACCTTCGAATTCAAATTTTAAAGAGGAAACATCTTCTCACAGTTCCCAGTGTCCTTCAGATACACAGACCTCCAGGCACCCCACGTTCTACACAGGTGAAGCAAGGAGAGGTCTAAACCCAGCAAAAAGATCGATTTTGTCCAGAGCCACTAGTACCTTAAGTAAACAGCCCTGAGCCTGTCCAAGCTCATTGCTGGGTTTGAAAGATCGGCAGGGCCCCAGCCCCTAAACGAGTTGAGTGGGGAATCGTGGAGATCCCCAATTCCCAAGGGAGAAACAAGTCAGACCAAACCCTGAGCTGCCCAAGAGAAGTCAGACGTTCAAAAGCCAAGCCAGGAGGCGGTGCTTGCACCTGGGCCAGACTTTCTTTCTCTTCCCCTCCCCTCTCAGGCCATCCCACCCCTGTCCCTCAGGCAGAATAGAGGGATGACGCAAGAGTTGAAGGAGTAAATGAAAAGCGGAAGCTGTAGGGCAGACCAGAGAGGCAGCAGGGCACAGGACCCCAGAGAATGAGGGAGCGCTTGGGAGGCTGTGGCCAGGGAGAACCAAGGCAACAAGCTCAGAAGGGAATGCTCTGGTTCCGCAGGTCCCCTCTGGCTCTGTGTGGACCCCCCAACCCGACCTGCGTCTACCTCGGAGTCGCTCTCTTCAGCCCGGGAGGCCTCACGCAGCCTCCATCAAGGTGTGAAACTTCACACGGCAGCTGGCCACAGGCCGACTGCGCCTGCGCACTGCGTCAACACTACGGGTCGCTTTTGGGCGCTGCCCGTAAATCTGGGAGGGACTTATTTCGCTCGCGGGAAGCCTGAGCGTAGGGATCTGCTGGGCGGCAGAGGTCAGGGGCGGCGGCGCATGGGTTCCAGCCCCACCCGCGGGTGCAGCCTCCGCGACGTCCCCTTTCTCCGGTGGGAGGGGAATCGTTCATCCTGATCAGGGATATGGCTCACAAAGATCACGGGGCTTGCAGACCATGGCTGTATGAGAGGAATGGTTGCTACAAACCTTTCTCAAGAGGTATATTACCTTCTCCGTCTTCTTTTACAGAATTTAGGGGTCTCCACTTGGTCCTTTTTTTACCTTCTGCCGGGAAACTCCCACACGTGCTTTAAGACCTACATCAAATGTCAGTATTCCTAGGAAACTTTCCTTCGTTCATTTCCTCAGTTGTTCCCACCTTCCTCTGTAAAAGCATTTATCCTATCATATTGTAACTTAGTTTGCATGTTCCTTTAAAATGATGTCTTGAACATTTCCAAAAGTCATTATTGTTCTTTAGAAACTTCCTCTAAATACTATCACATCACGAAGATGTACTATAATGTAATTATATAATCCAGATTGGATAATTGTTTCTAATCATTTCGTGGTATAATGACCTTATGAAAATTCTTAACTTTAAATCTATAAATAAATATTTTTTTTCCTTTGGAGTAGATTCCTGGAAGTGGAATTGTTGTGTCAAAGTGAATTTTTTTGCGGCTTTTGATCCATATTGCTAACTTTCTTTGTAGAAAATTACCAAAAGTACCAATTTACCTCCCTAATTTACATGCCACCTGCAGTGCATGAGCGCACCTATCTCTACTCACTTTCTGTGATCTCCTACAGGTTCGCATCCCTCATAATTTACCACTTCATGATGTTGGTTTTCGTAACAAAGGAGCACTCAATGACACCTATAACATGGAATTGAAAGAGCCTTATTGTTTCAATCCTGTCTCTCTGTTACCTCTCTTGTGAATTTTATTATCTCTTCTTTTTATTACTGTTACTTGTGAACATTTCTTCCCTTCTAAGTTTTAAGTTGTAAATCAATACTGCACCCAAGATGTGAGCCATCTGAGCAAACTAAAGCGTCTATGTGCAACAGACACAACAACCACTGAATTAATTTATTTCTGTAGATCCGTGATCAGTGTAGGTGTGGGGATTACAATCTTTGGTATCACTCACCCAGTTAATAGGTTCTGGGTTAGATGAGTTTAGAAGTTAGTCATCTAAAGTAAAGGAGATAGGGACTTCCTAGGTGGCACAGTGGTTAAGAATCCGCCTGCCAATACAGGGGACACGGGTTCAAGCCCTGGTCCAGGAAGATCCCACATGCCGTGGAGCAACTAAGCCCGTGTGCCACAACTGTTCAGCCAGAGCCTGTGAGCCACAACTATTGAGCCCATGTGCCACAACTACTGAAGCCCATGCACCTAGAGCCCGAGCTCCACAACAAGAGAGGCCACCACAATGAGGAACCCACACACCACAATGAAGAGTAGCCCCTGTTCTCCGCAACTAGAGAAAGCCCGTGTGCAGCAATGAAGACCCAACACAGCCAATTAAATCAATAAATAAATTTTTATTAAACAAAATAAAGGAGATAAAGCTGACTTTTTTTTGATGGTTTGCACTATGCCAAATTTCTCTAACCTCCAGCCTTTCGTCACCATCATGGAAGGATAGAAATAGCAGAGCAGCCCAAGTCATTCTTCACCAGCACTGGGAAGGGAGCAGAAGGCGTTGGAAGTGCAGTGCATTTATGGTGAGCTTCTCACCTCAGTCTACAGGCCCAGTGTGGTCCGGCCCCTGCATCTCATTCCAGCTCTGAGTATCACTGTCTTTCTTGCTCTGGTCTCTGCTGCACTGCTTTCCTGTCCGTTCTTTGAAGACCCCACGTTCCCTCCTACTTCTCTGCCTGGAGGACTCCTCCCCTGGCTACATGCATGGCTGACTTATCCTGTGTGGCTCTCAGCTTCATGCCTCTTCGGAGAGTCCTTCTAAATTGAGTTCCATTTCTCTCTCCCCATCTCATAACACCCTCACCATGATTTGTAAATATATATTTATTTGCATGTTGATTTGTTTAAGGTCTGCCTTCACCAGTGGACAGTGACCTTCACAAGGGCAGGGACCTTGTATGTTTGCTCACCATTGTATCCCCAGCACCTTGAACCATGCCTGGCTCATAATAAGTGAATTAATGATTTGCTGAATGAGCTATAGCAGAGGGAGTCCTCTGCTGATCCACCGGAGGCCTAGAGTTTGGGCCATAGCAAGAATTCCCTGGGACAAAAGCGCTTAGCTGGGGAATTGGGCAGGACTGCAGAGCCCACATTTCCTTATGTGATCTGAGGCAAGAAGAGACACGAGAGGTAAAGAGACAGAAGGCACTAGGAGAGATAGTCATGGAAATTCTGGGCTCCTTGTTTCTTGTTTGTCTTAGTTCCTAATGCAATTTGTGGAATATTGTAGGTGCTCAATAAGTGTTGGTTAAGTGGAATGAACAAGCACACTTTTGTGTACTTTTTCAGAAGCACTTTTACCTAATTGTCTCCTTTGATCCTCACAACAACCCTGGGAGGTGGTATGATCCCATCCCTGCTTTATAGAAGTGAGCCTGAGAAAGAGGACAAATTAGGCTCCGAGAAGAGTTAGTAAACATCTTTCACATCTTGCCAGAGGCTCCAGAATGTTATTACTTCTTATCGCTGCCCTCTGACATTTTAATTAATTCTAATCATAGTTCGTGGCTCTTGAAATAGCCATTATCTGTAAGTCTCCTGAGCCTCTGCTCTGTGTGAGATGACACTGCAGCCAGCAGGCTGCAGAGATGGGAACAGAGCAAGCTGGTCAGCCTGGCATCCTCTGGCCAGGGCCCTCCCCTTGTCCTTCACCCAGAAACAGACTCTTTTCAACTCCATTTCTGTGCACAGGGTCTCTTCTGACACCCAGCATGGAATTAGGAAGAACACACAAGCCAGGAGTCAGAAGCCCTAGATCTTTGTTTTGGCTCTGGCTCTAACAGACTGTGTGATGTTGGACAAGTCATTTAACCTTCAGAGTCTCTTCCCTCTTCTGTAAAACCCTGTGCCATTTCACAGGGTTGAGGTCAAGACCAAATTAAATTTTGTTGTAAAAATAATGGAAAAAATTAAAATAACCATGCTAAACAATGATGACAGGCTCAAATCTTTTTGGGAATCATTTGTCCTCCTTGAGTCAGAGATCTTAGAAGTTTACTACCTCACAGAGCCATTTGGTCTTTCCTGGAGAAAACCAAGAAGCATTCCTTATTTACCCACAAACAACTAAAGTTTTAGTCATATAACTGGAATATACACATACAGACAGCAGACATTGGCATATTTATACCCAAAATATCACGCTCTCGAACATATGCAGTGGGAGAGAGATCATAATTTGTCATGCCCAACCCCCAGGTTCTAGAATTGTACAGATTTTGAGCTGGAAGGGACCTTACAGACAACTCTCATCCAATGCCTTCCTTTTATAATTGAGAAAAATGTGGCCCAGAGAGAAGGATTAACCTGCCCAAGGTCAACCTGTGAGGTCCAGACCTGTTTGCTGACTCCAAGTTCAGTGCCTGTACTGAGTCGGCTCCTGATACACACCAGCTCCCTTCCCACTTTAAAATCTAGGTGTAGAAATAGACCAAAGCTGTAGCTGATATTCATCTCCTTTCATGGTGATGTCAGGCAATGTCCCGCTTTCCCTCCCCTAAGTCGAAGGCATACCTACTACATGTGACTAAAAACACCTCTGGTCCAGTTTGTTTGCCTGTCCTCCCCAGGGCAGATGTCTCGTGGTGGGAGGCGGAGGGCTTCCAGCTAGAGAAGCTGCTTTATACCCCATCCTCTCTGCCCTGCTGCCCCAGACTCTGCAGACCTAAGGGCAGGCGAACAGGGCACACCTGCCTTACCTGTAAAATGGAGGTAACAGTCTCTGCCTCTTAGGGTTGTTAGGAAGATTAAATATTTAATTTGGATGGTGCTTGGCATGTGGTAAGTGCTGCGTCATCGTGCCATCATCCTCATCATCGTCATTATTCTTTCTATTCTCTCTCCTCCCAATTTTGTAAAGAGAGAAATTGCTTTTCATTCTGTCTCTGGGAAGAAGGGGTAAATCAGGATCCTCCCTCTAAGAAGATTTGAAAATTATCATTGGAATCTTCCCATGCCTTTTTTTTTTTTTTTTTTTTTTGGCACACGGGCTTAGTTGCTCCGTGGCATGTGGGATCGTCCTGGAGCTAGGATCGAAGCCGTGACCTCTGCATTGGCAGGCAGATTCTTAACCACTGCGCCACCTAGGAAGCCCTCCCATGCCTTTTCTACATCCTTTTCTCAGCCTCTTAGAACCCTATTTTCTCATTCCTCTACCCAGTGCCCTCTGGCTATCCAAAATATCCCCCACAGTGTTCCCCAAGCAGTCAGAACTCCAAAATTACCTCTCTCATTTCCTCTCTTTTAAGCGTTTCTAATGAACATGATTACCTCCATAAAGTGATCTCATCCCTAAGGGTTAGGTGGAAAGCAATCTGATTAAAACCCTGTAATTCAGCTTATAGTGAGAGCAACTATTAATACCTCACCCTCTTAATTCTTAACTAACACAAAAGGAATAACTGGCAGAATTTCAGGCAGTATGACTAAACAGAGTGGAAATATCAGGCTATGTTTTGGGAAGAGACTTTGGGCCTTAAATCACTTCTCTCCTTTCTGTTCAACTCCACCAGTTTCGTATCTTTTCAATTCTGGGGCTGTGCATTATTCTGAGTCTCCTTCTACATCTCCTATAAGTTTCCTGTCCCCCTTGCTGGCTCCTCTCCCTTCTTTCATCTCGTGATTGTGGATATTCTGTATGGTTTGGCCTTTAAGCTCCTGCTTCTGCTCTCTCTCTACTTCAGAGATGCACACTATGGGCGTGGCTTCAGCTGGCACTACTCTGCTTTAGCTCAGCTTAGTATCATCCACATGCCAGTCCCCCATTGCCTCAAAGCCATACCCTGAAATCTGAGCTCATGACCTTGCCCCCAGACTGGTGGTTCCTCTTGCTTTCTCTGTTTATGTTAATGTTATGTCTCTTTCCAAGATAATTCTGCTCCAAACCCAAACATCAGTGGGTTGTGGACCATTATTTCCCCCAAATTCAGGCCAGAAATTATTAATTTCTTTTTTCAAAATTGCTCTTTCATTTTTCCCTTCTTTTCAGCTCCTATAGCCTCGAAGTACCTCAGTTACAGGATTTCCATGTCACACTGACTGTTGTTCTAGCCTCCTAATCATTCTCCCTATTGCCAGTCTCATCCTGAATACTGTTACCAGATCAATGTTCATAAAGCGACGCTTCCATCGTTATCATTCCTTTGCTCCTAGCCTACAGGATGCAAAGCAACCCTTTAAATACGGCAATGAACTCTACAATTTGATACCATGTTACCCCTCCAAATGCATTGTCTGCTATTGCCCTAACGTAGACCTTCCATAACCATCAGTCTTTTTTTCCCTTTTCACCTGTATACCATTGCACTCACACCGGTTCCCCTCATGAACTGTCCTTTTAATTAATCAATTCACTTACTTACTTAATATATATCTATTTACTTACTTAACTTACTTAACAAATATCTATTTTTTAAATTAATTAACTTATTTATTGAGTGCATTGAGTCTTCATTGCTGCACCTGTACTTTCTCTAGTTGTGGCTAGCGGAGGCTACTCTTCACTGTGGTGCACAGGCTTCTCATCGTGGTGGCTTCTCAAGTTGCGGAGCACGGGCTCTAGGCGCATGGGCTTCAGTAGTTGTGGCTCGTGGGCTTAGTTGCTCTGAGGCGTGTGGGATCTTCCTGGACCAGGGATTGAACCCCTGTCCCCTGCATTGGCAGGTGGATTCTTAACCACTGTGCCACCAGGGAAGTCCCAACAAATATCTATTAATCATTGCTCTACACCTAGTACTTTAGAGACAATGATAATCAGCTCTCAGATTACAGCTTAAGTGGAAGATAGACATTCATTAATATCTTTAACAAATATTTTTTAGGTGTTATCATGTGTCAGATACTGTTCTAGGTACTAGTGATATAGCAGCATGCAAAAGAGACAAAAATTTCTGCTATCATGTAGCTTAAATTCTGGTGAGAGGAGACAGTAAACAAGTAAAAAATTCTGGTGAGAGGAGACAGACAGTAAACAAGTAAAATATTCAGTAAACAAGTTAGGTAGTAATAATTGCTATAGAGAAACATAAAGCAGTGGATGGAGATGGAAAAATTTTGAGGAAAGACTACAGTTTTTAAAAGGATAAGCAGAGAGGGCCTGTAAATGTCAAGACCTGAAGCAGATCCTCAGGTGAGTCATGAAGATATCTGGCAGAGTGTATTATAGGTGAAGAGATGAGTAAATGCAAAGGCCGTGGTGGGGGGAGCATACCTGGTGTGTTGTAGGACCCATGTGCACAAAGGCCAGAGAGGCTGGGGAGTGAGGTGGGAGTAGTAAGAAATGAGATCAGAGGGGGCTAGATTGCACAGGGCTTTGCAGCCCAGTGGAAAGCCTTTGGCTGAGACAGACGGAGAGTGATAAAATCTGGCTTAGTTGCCTAGCCTAGGTTGAGGATAAACTATAGGGCAACAAAGGTAGAAGGAAGACAACCTACAAGCCTACTGCAATAATCAAGAAGGCAGACAATGGTGGTTTGGACAAGGATGGGAGCAGGATTTGCTGACAGATTGGATGTGGGATAAAAATAGAGAAGTCAAGGATGACTCTAAGGTTTCTGGTCTGAGCAAGTGGAAGGATGGAGTTCCCGTGTCCTGACATGGGAGGACTGATGGCAGAGAAGGTTTGGGATGGGGGTGACGATCAGGAGTTGTTTTAGATGAAGCTTGAGATGTCTATTAGACATTAAAAAGGAGAGGTCAAGCTGACATTTGGGTATATGAGTTTGGAGTTCAAGTGAGAGATCTGGGAATCATCATACAAGATGCCTTTAAAAAAAAAATTTTTTTTTAAATAGGAAGTTTCAAACACATGTAAAAACAGAATAGTACAATGATCTCCCGTGTACCCATCACCCAGCTTCAACAATCATTGCTTCTTGCTGTTTCTAGATAGTATTTAAAGCCTTGAGACTGGATGATATCTCCATGGGACTGAGTGTAGAGAGTGACCAAGTCCCGGACTATTCCAGCATTAAAAGGTTGGGAAGATGAGGAGGAACCAGCAAAGGAGACTGAAAATAAGCAGTCAATGAAATAGGAGGAAAACTAGGTTATGGTATCCAAGTGAAGAAAGAAATAATCCCCAAATAACAATTTAATTATAGTAGGATAAGTGCTAAGGAAGAAAAAGAATTGTGCAATGAGAATGTATAACATGCACTAGCCTGATTTGGGGGGTCAGGGAAGGCTTCTCTGAGGAGGTGACATTTAAGCTGCAGCCCTCCATCATCCTCTGTATCTCCAACTAAAATCCTGCTTCCTCCATCCTGCTTCCACTCTGACAATCATCTCCTCCTTTCTGGGATGGCTTTGTCGAGGACTATGTATCAGGCACTATGGTGTGCTGGGGACACAGTGGGGAGAAAGACAACACCTGTCTTCAGGGAATTTGTACTCTAGTGAAGAGACTGAGAGGCAAAACAATGTAACAAAATGTGGTGAGTGCTATTGTCACCTAGGCACAGTGGCCCTTGGGAACACCAGGGAAGGGCACATAACCCACCTGGGGAGTCAGGAGAGGCTTTCTGGAGGTAACACCTGTACACATACCCTTCAGCCTGGCTTGGCCCTTTCAAGTGTTAACACTTGCCCACAGGCTTGGATTCCAAACCTTGCCTGAGATCTCTGGCCCAGCCTAAATTCTGACCTCAGCACTGGGCTTTGCTCTCCTTCTCGTCCAGTACGAACTGGTCCAGCCTGAAGCCCCCTTCTCAGATGCTTTGTCACCCTCCGCTCTGGAAGCTAGCACTGACCTGTCCTCTTGAGAACATCCAGGGCTTCCTGCCTCCATAACACCTTTGGGACTAAGAGTAGCCTAAGGACTCACCTTAGGGAAAATTGGTATCTGAGGAAGGAGTAAGAGCATGTGGGTAAATCAGTAACCAAAAACTGCAGAAGAGAAATCTCTTGCAATCACGTTAAAGTCAGGAAGGGAGAGAACACATCTTTTTCATCAGGAATCTCCAGCTAGGATAGCAAGGTGCATGGCAGGAACAAGTGTTCAGTAAATGTTGAATGTGTAGTTCTTAGAAGACTAGAGTTCCATACAGGGCACCAGCCCTAAGCTGTCCTTCCAACTCCTGCAACAACTTTCCTAGCTCCTGTCCAGGTGTAGAATGCCTTCCTCAGACCTGGCATTCAAGAGGACCCTTTGCGAAGATTTTCATAGGGCCACTTGATGGTTCTTTGAGAAACAGGTGCAAGCTGTTTCACTGCCAGGCTTTTCTTGCATAAATTTCCAAGCAAAAGAAACTGTTGGTTTTCTCCCTGCCATTGCACTTGGCTTCCAGAGGCAGCACGTTCCAAGGCCAGGGAGCCGAGGCGAAGGGCAGCCCTGTTACCCATCTGCTCCGACGCCCCTTTCCCTTCCTGCCTTGTCTCTTCCCGCCGGCTGGGGGTGGCGGGGCAGGCACGTGCCAGCGTCTGCGCCCTCTCCCGGGCACCCGGGGCTGCTGTCCCTGCGCCACAGGCTGCCCAGGGAAGGAAATCCCGGAGGAAGCCATTGTTGTTATCACGTCCGCCTGTTGTCGTCATGGGCTGAGGCGTGCCTAGAAGCCCCCGTCCCGCGTAGGGGCCCGCGGTTTCTGCCCGTTTTCGAGCTCGCGCGCCCCGGGCCGCTTGGAGCCCGGGAGTGAGCAGTGGCCCTCGCGCCCCAGCTCCAAGGCTCTCAGAGCTGGCAAAGCCGCAGACCCGGCGCGGAGCTTCGAAAACCGACGGCGCCAGACGGGACGTGCCTGGGGCCCTGGCATAGGCGAACCGGACATGAGTTCCATCCCGGCTCTGACGCGGACCAGCCAGGTGACCTTGACCGCTGGCTTCGCCTCTCGCGGATTCAGTTCGCCTTCCTATAACCCACCGAGGGAGCTGAGGCCCCATGCCGCTAGGGGAGGTTGGGGGACGAAAGCCACCCCCATCCTCGCTCCCTTGCCCCGCGTGTACTGTGGGCTTGGGCCTCGGGCGGAGGCTTGGGGGGAGAGTGGAGGAGAGGCTGGCGCGGGCCCCGCGCGGGGCGTGGGTGGAGGCGCGGCGCCCAGGGCGCTCGTAGACCCTTTCGTTCTTCCGTTCCGCACCGCTCCCCGGCGCAGTACGATCCCTTAGCACAAGCCGCCCGCAAACCTTGGCACGAGCCGCACTCTCCCCCGCCGGAACAGCCAGCCCGCCGCCCAGCTTGCCTAATCCGTTCAAGCCTCACCTCCTCCGCGAAGCTCTCCCGGGTTAACCCCATCACTTCCAAGCACTCTATCTGGCATGTACTCCAGGGTGGTTTTTTTTGGTTTGATTTTGGAAGCGCACAAGCAGTCTCATTGTCTGGAAAAACAATTTGGGGTTAGATGTCTATCACCAGAACCCTAAATTCATTCTGACGGGTATTCTGAAGCCCAGTGTATTCTGAAGTGTGCGTTTGATGCGTTTCTTGCCTGGGCTAACTAACCACTCCCACTCTCCACCTTCCCCATCCGTGCTCATTCTTTCCCCTCCTCCTACGGACCCTCCTCTTCACAGAGTGTCACAGCTTGGAGTGCACAATCCAGTCACCACCCCCTTTTCATTCTACACTGCTGGCAGGTGTGAGGGGCTGAGAACATTGAGCATTTGAAGCTTCGACTCCAGGCTCAGCCACCGACTTTGCTGTAAGTCACACCTTCCCCTGGGCTTTAGTTTAAATGAGGTAATGCCCGGGAAGATGCTACAGGTTTGGAGGTAAGGAATCACCTGCTGACAAGCTGACCGAAGCCTCCCTCCATGAACTTGGGGCTTGTGACCCCAGAGAGGTGGAGCACTCTTCCTTCCTGCTTGCCCCAGCCTCTGAGAGACAGTCGCCAGTGTGGCGCCCTGAACCAGAGTGGGAGAGAGGATTGGGTTCCAGTTCCAGTCCTTTATTTACTGGTCGCATGGCCCTGGACACTTCTTCCTCTGGGACTCAGTTTACTCATCCGAAAAATAGGGATAACAATGGATTGAAGGACAGCTGGAAGCTTGTTGTCACCGCATGTCTCTGTACAAAAATAAATAATAATGTGCGATACAGTGCTTGGCAGCAGACTTTGCTCGCGAATTCCGACCCCGCGTCCTCCACACAGGGGTTTCTGCCTGGAGTCCCTGGCGTTCTCCCGGATTTGTCACACTGCTTACCCCACATTCTCTTTCTGGTTCTCTCCTCCATACCTGTTTCTGCCTCCGTGTAGGGGGCTGGGGCCAGCAGGTGACGGGTGGCGGGGAGAGGGGGAGGCATGCCCTGGCGCGGACCTGCACCGCGCGGTGTCCCTTGGGCGAAGATTGGTTGGAAGGTCCCTAGGCTTGAGAGGCTCGGCTGCGAGCTGGTAGGCGGGGCCTGGGCAGGGGCGGGGCTAACCCACCTAGGGGTGGGGCTATGGAGATTCGGCGTTCTCTAGAACCCCGCCGGGGCGCAGAGGGCTTCCACCGCCCCCACCTGGCTCCGGCACCGGGAAATAGGGCTTTGGCTATGGGGACGGAGCTCCGGGGGCGGGGCTTAGGCGTGGGGGGAGAGGCTGGGGAGCGTGGAGGCGGGGCTTGGGGAGCTCGCCCCACGCGGGGCGGGGCTCCAGCAGCCGCGGGATCTGCAGTTCGGACTCCCGGCGCCACGGTCGCCGCAGTTCCCTCCACTCTGTTGGCCCCGCGGCCCTGCGGGGAGTCTGGGGGTCGACTGGCCGCTCGGACTTGGCGCGGAGCCGGCCACGCCTCTCCCTCCCTCGGTGGGGCCTAGACGGTCGCGACCGCGGGGAAATGGAGCCCTCTCCCACCACGGGGGGCTCTGAGACCACTCGCCTGGTGAGCCCCCGAGACCGCGGCGGCGCCGGTGGCGGCCTGCGTTTGAAGAGGTAGGATAGACCTGGGTCGGCCCTCGACCCGGGGGGGCGCCACCCTTCTGCCTTCCGTCCATTTCGTTGTCTCTCTCGGCCGGCCCGCCCAGCGCACCGCGACCCTCTCGACTTCGTGGCGCCGGGCTCTGTCCCCTCCGGCCGCACAGAGAGCCCCGGCCCGCGCAGCCAGCCCCGACCCCCGCCGCCCAGCAGCCCGATATGCCTCCTCCTGGCCACCCTCTTTCTCCCGGTTCCGGGAACCTGGTCCCCGTCCCGCCCCCCAAACCTCCCGACCCCTCCGCCGCCCTCGCCGCCTCTGACTTCCCCGCGAGCGACCGCCCCTCCGTCGGGCCGGAGTCCGCTCCAGGTGCCCCGATGTGCGCATTGCTTGGGGCCCTGCCGTAGGAGCCCCTCGCCTCCCGGGCTTCGGAGCCCCATCCGCAGGCCCCCGGCCCTACCCTCCGTGTTCCCGGGCTCGGGGCGCCCCCTCCAGCGCAGCCGGCTGTGGGCACCTGGGCCGAGCGTGGGCCCGGGCTCCGCAGCGGGTCTTGCGGGCCCCCGGGGAGCGGGCGGCGGCGGGGAAGCGAGGGGGCGGAAAGGAAGGAGCAGGTGCGGTCTGGGCGGCGGGGGTATTCCCGGCTCCGCACAGACGGGGCCGGGGGCGGCGAGGTGTGAAATGAGGCTCGCCGAGCGGCCGGGACAGCGGGCCGGGGGCGGCCAGAGAACCGCCTCCGCGTCCCACCGGCCTTCCGCGCCCGGTGGCCGCCGGCTCTGTCCGCCTTGTCCCTCCGAGCGGCCGCGCCAGGCCCTCCCTGGCCACCTCCGCTGGCCATTTTGTCTGCTGGCCCACCGTCCGTTTATCTCAGGAATGTGACAGGGTCTCCGGCTTTTTCTCTTTCATCTCTCCCCACCATTCTTACCCCTCCCAACCCCTCTCCCTTTGTCTCAGAGGTGGTGCCTCTGTGTTTCTCGCTCTTTCCCTGGGTGGGGGTCGTAAACCTGGGTGGACGGGGGAGTGGATGAGCAGAAGGGAGGGAAGACATGCCATCTGAATCCCTCCTGCGACTGCAGACTTGGGCAGCTGTGGGGGCTCCAGCCGTGGCCCTAGCATCTCTTCACACACCTTTTGACTCTGCTTCAGGCCAGTCTCCCCTTTCTACGTCTCCCCTCTACCCTGCTCAGTATTATTGGTTGTTTTGGGGGGGTTTCAGAGGGCCAGGAAGAGAAAATTGTCTGTCTTTCTCTCTAAATAGCAGGTAGCCCACCCCTCCCACCCCCACCCCCCCCCCCCCCACACCAACAATGAGGCTTCTTTAGTGCCCAATTAATGCAAAACAAAAGGGAGCAGCCTGTTGATGGGTGACTGCCTTGATGCCTGGCTGCACTGTCTTACAGGGCCAGGAAAGGCATCTTGCCCACTGCCCCGAAGCCACTCACCCTCTGTTTGCTCTTCAGACCCGCATCTCTGACTCCCAGCTTATCCTGATTCTCATATGACCATTAGTCACCAAATCCTGCAGTATTTTCTGGAAAAGGCTCTTGCCTACCTACCTGCCCGTCCTCTAAAATTCTGCGCAGAGAGCCTCTGGCCTGGTCTGTTCTGGACCCTTCCATCTCCTCTCCTCTCTTCCTCCCAGACTAGTGCATCATCAAGGTCATCCATCTCACGGCTCAGGAAAGATGAAATCAATCAGTGTATCTCCCTTCATGCTCCTTGGAGCTCATCGCTTTCCTCCTCAGCCCTTCCCCTGGTTCCTCACACTTAAGCTCCAAGCTGCATATCTTGTCACTGTCATTGCATGCGTCTGGAGCCCCTTTCTCTACCTAGGTCTTATCTTAAACATCTCTCCCTCTGTGAAGTTCTCCTCATCCCCACTAGAGTTGGTCGCTCCTTCCCCTGTGCTCCAAAGTCCTTTGTTCATAACCCTCCTGGCCACAGCTTTTCCTTGCATAGTAAGTCATTTGTGACACATCTGTCTCTCCCACTAGACTGAGCTTCAGTATGTGTACACTGCCTGGTACATTTCATTGAAGAATGAGGATGGATTTCAAAGCTACCCTCATCTCCCATCTCTTCTGGAAACACCTAGAATCATACACACCCAGATTCTAAGTCTTGGAAGGGGATTCCAAGAAGTTCATCTACCTGCCAGCACTTGAATTTTCCCTGGAAGCACCAAATGTGCCCCCACCTCCCTCACACCTGAACTCACCCACTGGGCAGAGCTTTCCTCAGCCGCAAGGCCCCAGGCACCCTTCCCCACTTTACTACTGTGATCACATTTCTATCTGGAGCCTTCATTTTTTCTCAAGGGTATTCTTGTCACACATCCATGAGTATTTCTAGGACTGTAGTTTTAGGTCCTTTATGCTGCAGAAGGTTCTGTTCTCCCTGGGGTCCAGATTGGACAGTAATGGGGCTGAGAATTAAGCCAGAAGGGACTGAAAACTCAGTCAGCCTGAGCTCGGCCTCTAGCATCCCCAGGCGAGGCCTGTGGCCCTATTCATTTGTCCAGGGAAGCTTATGGCACCATGCAGTTAAGGTGGCCTCTGCTGGGTGCTGGTGGGCGCACTGAGGTCCAGCTAACATGTGGCAGACTCCAAACCCAGCGCTCCTAGTGCTACCATCCCTAGTCACAGCAGTCTGCACTCTCTCCTCCCCATGACAACCCAGCTCTGGAATCTGGCCATTAGTTCTCTGTGCCAGGAACTTCAGACTTTTTGGGTCCCAGCATTTTACTCCTCTCTTAAAGGGCCACATCCAGCTGCATGTCTGGAGAGGGAAGGTGAAGGTCCTGGGCGTAAGCCAGGACCACGTGCTGAGCCCCACCCCACATTTTCACGCCACTTCCCCTTCGTATTGCCTTCACCAGGCATGTGCACCTCCCCTTTATCAAAACCCTTCCCATCCTTCCAGGCCCTTCTCAAGTGCCTCCTTCAGTTGTTTCCCTGATTTCTTCAGTAGAGTCAGTATGCCCCTCTGTCTGAGCCCTGATAGCACTTTGTTTTAACTGCTCTAAGACAATAGCTACCTTCTGCTACATCTCATAGTATTTAGGTACACATTTGTCTGGTTCACCAAAAGCTTCCAGAGGTCAGAAAGGTTATCCTCCTCATTTTGTATTCCTTGTGGTGCCTATCATAATCAATTGATTTGGTTGGAGTCTAATCTCAGCTTGACCACTGACTAGATATGTGGCCTCCATAAGTCCTCTCCTTCTCTTAGCCTCATACTTCTAATACTTTAATAAGTGGTAGACTAGACACTTCTAAGCTGCTTTCCATGTGTGCCCTGAGATTCTATGGCTCTGCATGTGTAAGGGAAAGGGAGGCTGGGATCTGAATTGTCTGTTTAGCCCCCATCTCTCCTGTGGCCCTCTGTCTACAAGGCTCCTGGGTTTGACAAGGCCTCGGGAAAGGGCAGAGAGGTGGGCATCTGATGAAGCCAGTGTGGGGGATCCAGGACCTGGGAGTGGGGGGCAGGTTAGCCCTTGAGCCAGGCCCCAGGTGGAACTGTGTTGCCTGCCTCAGTCTCTTCACAGAGCCCTCTGAGCCCCTCCCCGAGGAGCCCAAACCCATGGAGATGTCCTTCCACCACTGCCACAGGGACCCCCTGCCACAGCCGGGCCTCACCCCTGAGCGGCTGCAGGCGCAGAGGCAGCTGTGTGCCGCCTGTGCTGTGTGCTGCGTCTTCATGGCCGGGGAGGTCGTCGGTAAGCAGGGGAGCAGCTCCTCCAACCCCGTCCTCCGGACACCTGCCTAAGCCACTTCCCACTCAGAGTTCGAGGGATGTTCCTGGGTGAGATGCAGAGGAGATAGGGATGCCTGGGATGGGGCAGCTGGGTGTCCAGGACTCAGGAAGTGCAAGAAGGTGAGGCACAGCATCCCAGGGGACTCAGGGCTGGCTTATCAGGATGACCTGGTCTTTTAAAAGCCCTGTTTTCCTGTTATTAAAATGTTATTGTAGGGAATTCCCAGGCTGTCCAGTGGTTAGGACTCCACACTTTCACTGCTGAAGGCGCAGGTTCAATCACTGGTGGGGAAACAGATCCCACAAGCCGCCTGGCATGGTCAAAAATATATATGTGTTATTAGAAACACTGGAAAATGTGAATGAGTGGGAAAAAAAACCTACGTGTAATCCCATCAACAGAGAAAAATTGCAATTCACATTTTGGTATATGTCCCGAGTCTCTTTTCCATGCCTCTACACACACTGCACCTTTTCTAAATGACTTGGACGGTATATCACTTTACCCTTGCAGGCGGGTATTTGGCGCACAGCCTGGCCATTATGACCGATGCAGCCCACCTGTTGGCAGATGTGGGCAGCATGATGGGCAGCCTCTTCTCCCTCTGGCTCTCTACCCGTCCAGCCACCCGCACCATGACCTTTGGCTGGCACCGCTCAGGTAAGGCCCCCGCGTGGCCTCATGACCCTCCGATCTTGCCAGAAGGTACCGCTCAGGGTCCTGGGCAGCTCTCTGATAGCTTGTCTCCCCCTGCAGAGACTCTGGGGGCTTTGGCCTCTGTGGTCTCCCTCTGGATGGTCACTGGCATCCTCCTGTACCTGGCCTTCATCCGCCTGCTGCACAGCGACTACCACATCGAGGGGGGTGCCATGCTGCTGACCGCCAGCGTCGCAGTCTGTGCCAACCTGCTGTACGTTCCGTGTGGAGCAGGCCCCATGTGGGATTCAGGGCGAGGGGTCCTCCTCCAGGACGGGAGAGCGGGCTCTCCCCTCCCCGGCAGACTCACAGCGCACACATACAGTTCGCATCTGTCTGCTCTGGGGTTGCCTGAGAAGGAACTGGGGTAGAGACCTGAAATCCCGAGCCAAAAAAGAGCTTTGTTAAAGGCCTGCTTGTGTGCTGGCCACTCTGCTGGGGGCTGTCATCAGCACCGTCTCATTTAAGGTTCACAACCACCCCCGTGAGGTAGGTAGTGTCACCCCTGCTATACAGTTAATGAGATGGTTCCAGAGAGGTGAGCGGGGACTTGCCCAGGGCACATAGCTACTTTAGTAGTGGGACCAGGATCTGAATCCATGCCTCTGGCACCAAGTGTTCTTGCCCCCAGGCTGCATTATTTGTCTCTCTTGGATGGTATTGTCTTTTTCCTGGGGCTGGGAAAATAGGGAGAAGATAGGTGGGTAGAGGACTCCTGGGGAGGTGAGAGGACCAGGCGTGGAAACGGGCAGAGGAGGCTGGGAGCAGGCCGCCTGGGCTTAGCTGCTCTGCTTCCCCCTCAGAATGGCCTTTGTGCTGCACCAGGCTGGGCCCCCCCATAGCCACGGGTCCAGGGGGGCAGCGTATGCACCGCTGGAGGAGGGGCCCGGGGAGCCCCTGCCCCTGGGGAACACCAGCGTCCGGGCGGCCTTTGTGCATGTGTTGGGGGACCTCCTGCAGAGCCTTGGGGTGCTGGCTGCCTCCGTCCTCATCTACTTCAAGGTACCGTCTGCGCAAGCCTGCCCCGGCCTTCTTCCCCCAAACTCAACACCCCAGGCCCTCCTTCCCTGGACCCCCGCCCCACCCCACTCCAGCTCCCAGCTTCCCAGGACTCCTGGCCCAGGGGTTACAGCCCCTTTCCCTGCAGCAGGGTTCTCAGGGGCCTCTCGGGTCCTGTTTGTCCAGGATGCCCCTAGATGCTCCTCTGAAAGGTCCCTGATTCCCAGGCTTGGGGCTTTCTTTCTCTACAGCCTCAATACAAGGCAGCTGACCCCATCAGCACCTTCCTCTTCTCCATCTGTGCCCTCGGGTCCACTGCGCCCACCCTCCGAGATGTTCTCCGTGTCCTCATGGAGGGTGAGTCAGACGCCACTGCTCCCCACCCCCGGGGCCCTCTCTGACCTCATCCCAGGACTAGGCACCTCTCTTTTCTCTGAAGAACGTGTGGGGAGAAGGCCCATTGCTGGAAGGAGGATTCAGGGATGGGGTAAACTGTGGGGATCAACAGGGTGAGTGGTACAAGATGGGGGAGGTGGGGTCCAGCCTCTGGGTAGACGCGGCCCTGGCAATAAGGCGTGATGGGTGCTGCTTGCAGGTACCCCCCGAAGTGTGGGATTTGAGCCTGTGCGAGATACCCTGTTGTCAGTGCCTGGAGTTCGGGCAACCCATGAGCTGCACCTGTGGTCCCTTACGCTCACTTCCCATGTTGCCTCCGCACACCTGGCCATTGGTGAGTCCACGCTGGCCCCAGCCGGTTACTTTCCAGGAACATTTCTCCCTTCCCCTCCTACCCTCCAAACACAGGGAGATGGTCTGAATTACTGGGATTGTTTCCATCTCTCTGTCTTTTGCTGCCCCCTGCCCCTCCACTCTCTCTCGTATGTTGGAGGCAAGGTGCTCTGGACAGGGTGTTCTGGGGGTGGTTTCACCCTCTCTGAAGTAGTGCAGGGAACCAGCAATCCTTTAAAAGATTACTGGTACCAGGACACGGGGTTGGGGGCGGGGGGGGGGGTGAAGGGGAAGCTGGGACGAAGTGAGAGAGTAGCATAGACATATATACACTACAAACTATAAAATAGATACCTAGTGGGGAGTTGCTGTATAACAAAGGGAGATCAACTCGATGATGGGTGATGCCTTAGAGGGCCAGGACAGGGAGGGTGGGAGGGAGTCGCGGGAGGGAGGGGATATAGGGATATATGTATAAATACAGCTGATTCACTTTGGTGTATCTCAAAAACTGGTTAAAAACTGTAAAGTAATTATATTCCAATAAAGAGCTTAAAAAAAAAAAGACCACTGGTACCTACAGGTCTAGTGATGGGGCACAGTTAGGTGAATTATGGCTCCTCCACTCAGTGGGATATCATGTAACTTTTAAAAGTGATGATTATGAAGACTGTATGGCAACTAGGAAAAATGTTTATGGTATAATGCTAACAGAGAAAGCTGAATATAAAATTATAGCTACATTATGATTCAACTATTTAAAATATATATGGTGACTCACAAGCTGACAAAGGATTTTTGAGTTTCTTCCAGATGCAAGAAGCAATCAGACATGCAATTTGGATGCCAAAAATACTATACTTTGTAGGATATTTGATGGTAACTCTAGAGGAACAATGGGAACAGAATATTTAACATCTGGATTGTGGTGGAAAATCGGGTGGTACGGCTGCTGAAATACACAGCTGTATATTGATACTCAAAGAGCAGGAGAGAATGGAAAAATAAGAACAGTTTAGTGTGTCAGCCTGGTCGATTAGGGATGAGTCCAACCTTTTCTTTGACAGTTTTACACTGTTCGTACAATATAGAGAGAAAATAAAGCTCCTCGTTCAATCCTGGCTTTCATGCCATGAAAACCCCTGGGTCTTCCTTCACCCATCCTTATCTGGGCCCCTGCCTGGTTCCCAATTCCCCTGGGAACCTGCTGCCTCTTATCGCTCCCCCGCAGACTCCACGGCTGACCCTGAAGCTGTCCTGGCTGAAGCCACATCCCGGCTCCACTCCCGGTTTGGATTCTCCAGCTGTACCCTGCAGGTCGAGCAGTACCAGCCCGAGATGGCCCAGTGCCTGCGCTGCCGGGAGCCCCCCCAAGCCTGAGCCACGGCCCCACCCTCACCCCACTGCCAGGCCCAGGCTCAGCCCTGGACTCTCAGCACCTGCCTCCCTGCGCACGGAGAAGGGACGGAGCTGGGTCCGTACCCTTCCTCTCTCCCCGCTTCTACCTGTCAACCCCCCAGCCCCAGTGGGCAAGCCCAAAGTGCGTGTGGGGAGTGGGGCCGGAGTCAGGCTGAACAGGAGGATCGGTGCAGTGGGGGTGTGTAGAGGTCCTGTGGTCCCTGCGCCCCATGGTCTGAGGAGCCCCCAGCATCCTTTCCGTGCAGCTCACTTGTCTGTGTGGCAGGCTGGCTGGTTGGGGGCTCTGCCTGTCTACGTGCTGTTGGTGTGCCTATGCCTGGGGGAGGTCAGCAGGGGCCCCCTCCCCCTGTGGCCCTCGCTCTGTCTATGCAGAAGCCCCAAAGCCCGCACTTTGTCCGTGTGTTCTGGCCCTGTGGTTTTGTATCTGTGTGTGTGTGTTTCTTGGTACTGTGGCCTGTGTGTCTCTGTGCCTGTGTGGCTGTGCTATGGTCTCTGTGAGTCTGCAGCATCCATGTGTCCATTTGGGGGTCTTTCTGTCCATCCCTCTGTTGGTGCTGTGCCCTAGGCTATCCCAGAGAGAGGGGGGACTCCACAGCAGCTCCGCCAATAAACTTGTGTCTAACTGCATCTTTCAGCCCCTGTGCTGACTCCTCAGGAGGGGGACATAGCGTCGGTCCTATGGGAACGGATAGAATCCCTCAGCCAGAGTGACCTTGCACAGCTCCCCAACCCCCTTCCCAGCCCCTCCATCCTCTCCACCCTCAAATATCCATTCTCATGTAGGCTGAAACCCGCCAGTCCCTTTACAGCCTTCCCCTACTTTGCAGTGTGCTCAAGCCTGGGTCCTTGGCTCAGTGAGGTACCCATGCATTCTGGGCTTGGTTGTAGGAGAAAGCTGAATGGCCAGGAGCCAGGGGATCCTGGAGAGTCCTTCTGAAAGGCTCCCGCAGGCCAGGGTGGCCTTGGGCTGGTTGGCCGCAAGCTGCGGCCGTTTGGGGGAGAGTGGTGGGGTCACAGTGCTGATCTGGCTTTGTTTTCAAGCTGTGTGAGGTGCTGGGAGCAGCCCTCAGTTCTGACTGCCCCCACTCTGCCTCACAGCAGCCAACCCCACATCAGGTTTAAGCTGTGGACTCCAAGCACCTCTTTTACAATTATCCTCCCTTTGTTTTATATATGTTGAATCATATATTTTGACAGATTTGACCCTACAAACCAGTGTCATTAAGGGATTGTTCATTTTTTCTAAAAAAAATCATGCTCTTTGTGCTTTGATTTTGGATCTAGCGCTGGAGTCCACTGGCCTTCCCATCCTAGGTTGATAGAACGCCAGCCTGAAGCAAAGACCCGAAGCATTTTCATTAGCCCATGCATATTTCTGCAAGGCTTCTCCCCCAGAATGGAAATATCTTTATTATTAAATTATCTTGATTTTTTAAAATTATAAAAGCAATATATGTTTGCTTTAAAAACCTATCAAAGGAGGGAATTCCCTGCTGGTCCAGTGGTTAAGACTCTGTGCTTCCACTGCAGGGGGCATGGGTTCGATCCCTAGTCAGGGAACTAAGATTCCACAAGCCATGTGGCATGGCCTAAAATTAAAAAAAAAAAATAAAAACCTATCAAAGGAAAGTGTATAAAGTAGAAAGTGAATGATTCTCCCATAATCTTACTCCCAGAGATAACTGCTATTCACAGTCTCTCTGCTGATATTTTCTTGTATGTACAAGGCTACGTGATATCATAAAAGGATCACTTTATGGTGAGGTCACGTAACCTGCTTTTATGATTCAGCCATATCTCCTGGATGCATCTTTCCATGTCAGTACACCTACATTTCATTACTCGTTTTAAGGTGTGGTCTTTGGACCCATTGAAAATAGGCCTCCCCACTCTGATCTCCAGCTGGGGACCCCTGGACTGGGCTGGGTGAGTCTCTGCTGGCCTGCTGGCCTGAGCTGAGCACGGGAGGCTAGGCGCAGGCAAAGGGATAGCAGTCCATCACACTTGGCGCCAAGGCTGCCCCAGCTGCTCGCCATGCTTTGCTAGTTCCTGATACGTTCTCATTTTACGACTCATTGATTACAGGCCCCAAGCGACAGGATGGGGGTGGGGAAGAGTGAGGAAATAGAGAGTGGGGGAAACGAGGACTAGATTTTTACCCTATGAACAGCCTTAAGCTGCAGCCCTACCCAATGTGCACAAGGCTGGATCCCTTTGCAGGGGAGGGAACAGAATGTTCAGGGCAGGAAGAGACATCACAAAGCATGCAGTCCATCTCTGCCCCTACCCCTGCACAATGAGGAAGAGGAAGCTGAGGCTCAGCGAGGGAAAAGGACTTCCCTAAGGTCACCTGGCAAGTGACAAGGGCAGGTGCAGAGCCTGGGCTCTGACTCCCACCCAGGCCCTGGGAAGCTCTTGCCCAGTTGAGTTTCTCAACAAAACTCTTCTCAGCTCCTTCCCAGCAACCTGCGGCTGCTGACTCGCCCATCCCAGGGCTCTGCGCTCAGGCTTCTGGATCCTGCCTCAGCCTTCTGCTAATACTCTGGTCACTAGTAACGCGTCTGCATTCCAGCTTTCGTAATTATAAAGAGGGGTTACATGACATTGTGAGTGCAAGTGTGCCTGGTATATAGAGGGCATGTAGGAAAGGGTTACCTTGTGGGTGGAATCTATGAGGGCTTTCAGGGAAAAGAGTGACCCAGCATCCTGACAGCAGGGACAGGAGCTGACATTTACGGAGCTTACACTTGGTGCCCGGCGCTGTGAGGCAGACAGGATTATCTGCGCTTTACAGATGGAGAAACTGAGGCTCACCTGCCTGAGATCATAAAGCTAATAACTGTCAGAGTTGAGATTCAAATTCACTTCTGGCTGCACGAAGTCCCCAGCCCTTTTCCACACCACCCTGCCTTCCCACTCCCCCTCCAGGCATGGCTCTGTCAGGACAGGGAAGGACAGGAGAATCAGCATTCGCCCCCATCCATAGGGCACCCCGAGGGAGTCCAGGAAGCCCTTATCTGCAGGAGCTGCCTGCACGCCTCTATTATCTCCCCGACCCACCTCTCCACTTGCTCATCCAGAAGGCCCTTTCCTCTCGGTGTCCTTCCTTGATGATAAAGATGACTGGTGGAGGGAGAGGTGAGACGAGAAGGGGCTGGGAAGGGGCGGGGACGAAGGGCAGGCCTGAGGAAGAGCAGAGCAGGGGAAGGCCCCATCCATCAGCCCAGCCCTGGCAGCTCTTTACACAGCTGGTTAACCGGCGGGGGGTGAGGCGGCAGCTCTCGAGGTGGAGAGGGACCAGAATAAGAGGAGAACCAGAGGAAGATGCAGTGGACAGGAGAGAGGGCTCAGGGTGCAGCTGTAGGAGCGTTCGAGAGAGACCAAGGAGCCGGATGGAAAAGCCAGAAAGAGAGGCTGTGGACTGGAGAGCCTCGCACGAGACGGGGCAGGGGGTGAGGGGGAAAGTCCGGCAGCTGGGCCAGTCCTGCCCTCCTCACAGAACTGCTCACTTCGGGGGCAGCCAGGCCAGCCGGCCAGGGGCGGGGCCATGCCTTCCTGTCTGAGGGGCAAGGGCTGAGGACCCGGCAGAGCAGGGAAGCAGCCTATCCATGGTCAAGAGCAAGCTCAGGGTGATAAAGTGGTGTCCTCTTCCCTCCAGTGACCCTGCCGCCCCTTTGCGGCCTTCCCCAAACTGTGGGCCCATCCTGGCTGCCTTGAGCCAGGCTGTCAGTGGGGGAGCAGCGCCCCCCTGAGGCCTGCACTGTGGTACTCTGGAAGGAACCAGGGACCAGAGTCAGGCTGGGAAGACCCCTGCCCCTCTTCCTGGCAGATTCCCCCACCTCTGTGGAGAACTGCATTTAGAGAGTTTCTTTTATTGGCTGATTGACTGATGGATTCACTGCACCTCGAGGCTTCCAGGATCTCAGTTCCCCCACCAGGGATCGAACCTGGGCCCCGGCAGTGAAAACGTGGAGTCCTAACCCCTGGACTACCAGGGAATTTCCTAGAGAATTTCTTTTTTACTTGAAGGACTCTTCCTCCCCAACTCTGGGCCTCCCTGTCCCTGCTCCGAGCTCCCCGGGCCATCCCATCAGCACCTGGTCAACACCTTCCAAAGGGTGCTGGGCAGTTCCCGGGTGCCTGTGGGGCAGCACCTGAGGCTGCACGTGCGGCCGTGATCACAGGTGATCCCACAAAGTGGCCCAGTTGCCAGGACTGGTGAGAGAAAGTGGGTGGGGAGCTTGAGGTGGAGGACAGGCCCAAGGTTGCCAGAGCCTGTGTCCCGCTCCTGCAGCCCCACTCCCTCCCCTCCCTCTGCCCCAGGCCCCCTCACCTGCTTTTTGGCTACAGCATCTTGAAGCCCCAGGAAGCAGGCCCAGGCCTGGGTGATGGACAGGTCTCCTCGTGTCTGGGCTGACCCTCTGCACCCGGCACCAATCAGGAGGCTGTGGTAGCCACCCTGGGAAGGGCACATCACTGCCTGTTCATGAGCTATCCCCAGCATCTCCTCCTGAGCCAGAACTCCCACTCCCTCTGTTACCAAGCTCATACTGCTCATCCCACAACAGACCAATAAAAATCAAGAGATGGCTTGTTGGGTCAAGGAATGCCAGCAGACTGAGAAGATGGTGGACTGGTGTCCCAAAGATCTATCTTACCAGAGTTAGAATTCAGGCTTTATTTATTTAGCCATGCTGCTTGGCATGCAGGATGTGGGATCTTAGTTCCCCGACCAGGGATCAAATCTGTGCCACCTGCAATGGAAACACAGAGTCTTAACCACTGGACCCCCAGGGAAGTCCCTCAGGCTTCTAAAAGGAGAGGAGGTAGGGTTCTTTGTTGCAAATTTCTTAGTGCTGGAATCCTTTGTTCTTGCAGCTGTTTACATAGGTCTGGTCACAATGTTCCTATAAATCTCCAACTAGACAAATGTTATTCTCTGTTCTGCAACTTTTTGTCTCTATGTAAATGGAAAAGAGTTATACCTTTAAAGGTCAGAGCTCTAGGGCTGTCTTGTATATTTTAGGTTATGGGCAACATTCTTTTAGCGAAAGTAACAGCACACAAAGGTTAAAGTGAAACAAAACAAAACAAACAAACAAAAACCCCAAAAGCAAACAAAGAATAACCCAGATCAGATGTGGAGTCAGATTTGTTCTTCCCTATTACATCTCTGGAAGATTTTATGATCAATTCCTAAGTGGATGCCTCATAACTGTAGAGAAAAAAAGTGTAGCCATCGGCAGGCTCCCCCATCCTAGCCTAGATCTATGCTCCTAGGGAAGGCTGCAGGCTCCTGACACAGAACAGTTTCCAATCTTAAAAGAAAACACGAAATCTTCCCAGACTAGAAGAGGAAAGCTCTGTGTAGGTAGGTCCCCAGGTGCACCCCTTTTGAGTCTTCCTCTCCGGTTTGGTGCTGTGCCCGTGGCGCCTGTCCGAGGGTTTACTGCTTGACTTTCTCTCTCACACAAACAGCCTGAACATCCATTTCCATTCTCTGTTCCCTTTGGCTCAACCAAGATAGGCTATAAATTTTAAAAGGACTGTAGCCAAAAAGCCTAGGGAGAGACAAAAGGGAACCAGATCCAGGAAATAAAAGACAGCTAAAGCTTACCAAAATAAGCAAGTTTCAGACGTTACAACAGCGGACTTGCCTCTTCCGTGACCATGGAGTCTGCCCAGAGATCACCTCCTCCCAGCTCTCCTCTATCTCACCCGCTTGCTGCACCAGAGCAGGGTTCAGCTCAGGACCCGACCACACAGGACTTCTGGGAGGCACAGCAAGGGGCTGAGGTTGCCCTGCAGATGGCTTATACCCCCTGAGGGAAGGCACTGCTTTTCTCATCTGTATCTCCCTGGCACCAAGCTCACAGCCTGGCACTTAGTAGACTCCCCATAATGACTGCTTGTGAAGGAACGGGCATGGGGTCAATACAAAGCCCATAACGTGCCCTCTTAGTCCCCAGGCCCCCACCCATGGGCCAGCAAGCCAGTGCCTTACGGGCTGCCTCCCCAGGGCAAATCTTCACCACCATTTGGTGGTAGCTAATCCGCTGCCTGTCAAGGAGGGAGTAACTGATATTTCTAGAGGGTCCTCCAGGGCACGTGAGGTGCCATGGCCCTGCCCAGACACTGCTTCCCCAATCCTCACGATGTCTAGCTTCCCCTCGAGCCCTGCTTGATGACCCTTTCATGAACCTCCTGAGGGTCCATCACAGCTTTCCCAGCCTTTTATAGATGCTCAAGTTCTGATCCCAACACTTCTTTTTCCCTTGGCAAACAACCTCAGCTTCTAAGCCAGTCCCTCACTGAGCCCATGAACACGGTGTCCACCTTCCCCCCACAAAGCATCAGAGTAACGACTCTTGTGACCAAGTCCATGCCTCAGACTTCATTCTCTGTGGCCTCCTGCAGGATCTGATCCCATCCACACCTCTCCCCATACCTCACACACCTGAAATTCTGGGCCTCTTCAAGGGGTTTCTTCTGCACTCTTCTCCAACCCTTTCTGAGATTCAGGTTTTAGCTGATTGCTTTTATTCCCATTCTCTTGGTGAACTAATATGGAAGCACGTATTTAAAGAGCTTTCATTACCTTTATGTGGATGACTTAGTCAATAAATGTTTATTAGGCACCAACTCTGTCTCAATACTTTTCTAGGTGCTTGGGATATATTAGTAAAGAACGTCCCTGTTCTCATGGCACATATTATCACATCTAAATATCACATTTACCTCTGTTGCACTTGGTCCAGTTCCCCAGCTTCATTATCGATGTGACATCTCCATACAGATGTCCCACAGCCGCTGAACAGCATTATGCTGAAACAGAATTCATCCTTCCCTACCCCAAGCTGGTTCCCTGGTCTACACCCATCCCTATTCTCAAGACCCTGCACCACAGAGTCACTTTTCACTTTCCTATCTTTAGTATAACATCCACTCTTGTCTCTTCTTTTCACCCATCATCTGCATTTAGTACAACAGCATCCTAATTGGCTTCCCAAATGGTGGAATGGCTCCTACCCCCATCTCTTCTAGATGCTGCTGCCAGACTAGTCTTCCCAGTGCACTCATTTCCTACTGGCACTCATTCTTGGCCCTATGCCATCACCAGCAATGTCCCCACAGTCTACAGGATGTTGTTACAGAATTAGACACCTATAAATACTACACTGGGAACCTCCAACTCTAACCTTTCAACTTAAAGCCCTAAAGTGCACTGACCTACTTGTGCATGACTGCAGGCCATTAGTGACAAGTGGCAGGAATATGATGAAGGGGGTCAAGCTCTAAGTGGAACACTTACCTTGAGGGGATTTTCTTCTCCACTAGGATAGACAGTGATGAGTTGGAGGAAATGATTTTGCAAGGAAATAAACAAATACATTGTCAGACCTCTTTTCACGGGGGGGATATATTTAAAGAGTTCATCCAAGAGTAAGTAAAAAAGAATGCTCATATTTGTAAGGTACTAGAACAGTGCTTGACACAATTAGAGCCATGTTGACTTAAATAAAATAGATCAAATCTCAAGTATCTCAGGAACAAAGGCCAGGAAACTATTTTTTTTAACTTCATATGGTTAATGATAATCACATGGAGCCCGTGAAGTTGTTTCTTAATGCACATGGGACAGGCACAGACATGGGTGTTTTGTTTAAAGGTCTGTTTTCATTTCTTGCCGATAGCCTCTTTTGACTTCCCGGTGTCATAAGATCTCCTTTCAGGTTGTAGGGGAAAGAAGTTTATTCCACTTAGAGCTGTGTTATGATTAGGAGAGCCAAAGAGACGGTCAGGACAGGAACACCTCCCACCAATTAGCAACTGAGTGCAATGTGTGTGCCACCTGGCAGCAGACAACGCCTCTACGCCTCTACCGAGGATGAGCCTCTGTGAGTTCTGTGGGAATCTGTGTGTGTGACAGAGTCCCAAGTCCTTGGGAAAATAACCTGATTTGTTCGAATAGCCTAAGAAGGATAACTGAAGTTCTAGAAAGGAGAAGAAGCGTTCTAGAAATGATACTCTCCTTTCCAACCAACCAGGTCCTCCAGGTACCTGAGGGAGAACTTGTCACGGTCAGGGGTTGAAAAGCCTGGGAAGGGTTAACATTAGGGCAACTGGAGATGAGCAGATGGTGTTATACCTAGTCCCACCCTTCTTCAAACAGTGCCTGTGGTTATAAACTCCTATTTCTGCTGGAATGTACATCCAGACCTCTTGGTCTGCCTCATCAGACTCTCAACCCTAACAACACGCAGCAGAAAGGTCCTGCTGGGTCCAGGTGCATCCCCTCCCCGTGTTGCAGACACAGAACTACCACTTCGACATTCAAGCTGGAAAGCAAGGTTCTTCACCCTCCTCCCATCCACCTGCCAAAGCTTGACCCGTCCTCAGGAACCAGCCCAAACCCCAACTCCATGGGCCTTCCTGACTCCAGGAGACCTGTGCTGGCCTCTCTTCCGAGAACCAGCTCCCCATGCACACCTGAGACTTGTTCTCTGGTTGTTTAGATTTGTGTGGCTTGTCTCACTGATTTTGGATGCCTTTAAAGCCTGAAATAGCTTTTTCCTTTTTAATAGAAAGGTGGGTTTGAAGTCAAGTGGTCCCGATACATGAATCCTAGTGATGTGACTTTGGTTAAATCACCCGGTAACTTTTCTGAGCGTTTCTGCATCTATAAAACGGTTGGAAGTTTGGCATAGGATTAACTGAGAGTATGTGGAAAGTCCCTGCTCATGTTAAATTTTCAAAAACCAAGTTCTGTCTCCTTTCCCTATTCCTGTAACTTGCTAATCGCTCTCTGCACAAAGCAGGTTCTTCCTGAATGATGTTGGAGCAGTCTAAACCATCATGTGCCAGTTCAATCTGTGGAAGTCGCTGGATGTCTCACTACCTAAGAGGCCTCAAAGTTGAGGATGAGAATTAGTTGTTCATCCTTACACTCCTACCTCACATGGTGCTTTGCACCCAGAGGTGTACGTTAGCATGTTGGATCCAGAAATTTAACGCTATTATAGTTCTTGGAATGGGACAGCTCACACACTTTGATCCACAGAAGCCCTAACCTGCAAAGATACCTGAGCTACTCTACCCCTGCCCCCTAGCCCAGGGTTCCTCAGCCAAAGTGCTCCTCATCCCCCCCGACCCTAGTCCAGTCTGAAAAATCCAGTGAGGCAGTCTCCCAGGGTGGTAGGTAGGAGGGGCTCCTCCCCATGAGGGCAGCTGGAGAACTCCAAGCAAGGTTCTGCGGATGCAGAGGCCACGTCTTGCCACTGCGGAGGGCTAACCAGAGGAGAGAAGAGTAAAGGCCTGAGGATAATGAACCTCACCAGTAGGACCCAGGTGCTCAGCCCTCTCTCACCATGACTCATGCACCTGAATTCAGGGAGGACTGGACGCGTACAGTGCAGGCCTCAAAGACACCAAGAGACTAGCATGGTCCTGCCCAGAACCCCAAAGAGCCACCCCTCTGAAAACGGGGGCCTAGCTGCTCCCCTGGCCAGAACATGAGCTTGCCCAGCAAGGCTGCTCTTGTTTTTGTAAAACTATTCTTGTTTCCTAGAAGAAGGCTCTGCCTATTACATAACTCAGCATCCTCTGCTGAAGCCAGGACACATGCAAGGAAGCAAGAACCAATGGCAGCTCAGCTGTTTTATTAAGTCAGTGGAAAAGTAACTGCACAGATTTGAGGTGCAATAAGGGAGACCGGGCCGACTGGGCCTCAGCATCTGAGGCCCCACCCCCCATGCTAGACAGCTCCAGTCCAGCCCAGTGCCTGAAGCGTGGTCCACATGTGTGTGCATATGAGCACATGACCTATCTGGATGCCCCAGGGCATCTACTAAGTGTGCTGCCTCCATGGAGGGCACCAGATTCCATGCCCAGCAGCTGGGCCTGAGAAGAGGCTGAGGAGCTGGGCCCTAGAAGCGGCCCAGCACGGTGGCCAACAGAGCCATGCGGATGTACATGCCGTTCTCCGCCTGGCGGAAGTAGGCTGCTCGGGGGTCTGAGTCCACCTCCACACTGCAAGAGAAGGAAGAGTTACCATGCAGCCCAAGACAGCCTTAACAGCACTGAGCGCACTCCCAGGGCCAGCCCCCAAGCACAGCCTCAATTCTGATGCCATGTCACCTGATCTCATTGACGCGGGGCATTGGGTGCATCACCACCATCTTCTTCTTGGCCCGGGTCATGATGTGGGGAGTGAGGATGAACTGGCCAAAGCACTGCGAGAGAGAGGTGGCCCCGTCAGCACCTCAGGGTGGGGGTGGCTATGATCCCACAAGCCTGGGCTGCACCCTAGGTCCCCGCATACAGCTGTTGCAGCCGTGGGGCCCGGCCTTCCAGGCTGCTAGTCTGGATGCCCAGCAGCTCCAGCCCCGGCTTCTCCTCGACCCGCGCACTCACAGCTTCATACTCCTGGGCAGAGTCGAAGCGCTCCTTCTGGATGCGGGTCATGTAGAGCACGTCGGTGTCAGGCAGTGCCTCTTCAATGCTCTCAAACTCTTCCTGGAGGGGGAGGCCCGGCCAGGGTGAACGCAGTGCCAGCGCTGACCGCCCAGCCCAGGTCCCCCAAGGCCTCCCACGGCCTGACCTGCTTGGTGCCGCGGGAGGCCACGAAGGCCCGCACGCTGGGGGGCATATGCAGGCTGGGAGGGGCCACGTAGCGCAGGCTGACGCGGTACTGGGTGAGCAGGCAGGCCAGCGAATGCACCGTGCGTCCATGCTTCAGGTCCCCCACCATTGTGATCTGGGGAGGAAGCCAGTCACCAAGGGGGCCCCCAGGTTGAGCACACCCCCACCCCCACTTCAAAGCTTTCAGCCTCAGGACCAGAATGCAGGCCTCCTGCACACAACAGGCCCTGAAATGCAGAAATTACTTTCCAACTGCCTCCCTCTCCAGACCTTCCCTGGGGCAGGCCTCCAACCCCTGCCACCACCCTCACCGTCATGCCATTGACCGTCCCAAGCTCCTCCCGGATGGTGAAGATGTCCAGCAAGGCCTGGGTGGGATGCTCTCCAACCCCATCCCCGGCGTTGATCACTGGCCTCCGGCAGTGCTTGGCTGCCAGCTGCGAACATGGGGACAAGGAAGGAGAATCCTGTTTTCTGCATCTCAGTAGCCCCCCCTCCTCCTGGGTCCCCTCACCCACCCGGCTCAACGTGAGACCTGCAATCACAGGAAATGTGGGCGAAAGTGCCCTCACATCCCTGGGTCCAGCCTAATCGATCCTGCCCCGGCGCGCAGGCTGGCCTCACCTCCACCGCGCCGGGCTGGGGGTGCCGCAGCACCACGACGTCGGCGTAGCAGCTCATGGTCTGCACCGAGTCAGCCAGGGATTCACCCTTCTGGACAGAGGACGTGGCTTCCGAGAAGCTGAGCACGGCGCCCCCAAGCCGGGCCATGGCTGCTGCAAAGGAGCTGCTGGTCCGCGTGCTCACCTCGTAGAACATGGAGGCCATCACCTTCCCCTGGCGGGAGGCAGGATTCACGTGTGCGCATGTGTGTCCATCTTGGGCAGCACATGGGCTGCTGCCTGCCTCCTCAGCTTACGCAAGAACGTGAGTTCTGAGAACCCTCTCTGCCAAACCTTCCCGTGACCTGTTGTAGCCTTGACATTTCAACCAGTGTCACTCTGAGCTAAAGGTCTGCCTCCAAAAAGCCATTGTTAAGTGTCTGAATGCGACATTCATTCTCTGGGAGAGAAGAAAATACCCTCGGTTCTCTCCCACGAATACATCAGCACCAACCAAGTGACCAGACTAGTGGGCCTGCGTGCTGGTGCTCAGGGCCTCGCAGGTCAGCTGAATACTGATTAGTATTCAGGAGGGCAAACCTGGGGGTGGCTTAGGGCAGCAGACCTCCTAGAGTGGGGCTTACCTGTGGAGGGTGTGGATTCATATGAGGGGACCTATGAAGGGGGAGGGAGACCCCTCTGACCACTGCGCGGCCCTGCGGACACGGGCTTGGACCCCCAGCCCACGGCTGTGACCCTGACCTTGAGGATGTCAAGACTCCGCTCCTTCTGCACCATCATGCGCAGCGTGTGTGCCACGTTGAACAGGTGAGACATCTACAAAGGACCCGCGTCAGCTGGAGAGGCGGTGGGCCCCCGGGGCCCTGGCCCCAGCTCTCCAGACCCTCAAAACTCTGGGTGCCCCCTCCTCCCGCCCCCAGGCACCTGATCCTTGGTGAACTGCTGGACAGACAGGATATGTTGGCCCACTAGTGAGTGCAGCAGGGGTGAGGTCTGGGAGTGCAGCAGGCCAGGGGCCCCCAGGTTCTGGGGTGACGCCTGTCTAGGTACTGGTGGTGGAGGGTAGCAGGTGCCGTCAAGGGTTCCCATCAGCTCTGCAGAGTGCGGGACGGGGCAGAAGAGGCTGGTCAGAGGGTTCCTCCTACCCAAGCCACATCAGAGAGGTCCCCAAGGCGAGCACTAGTCTGGGGAGCCTCTCACCTGGTTCAGTTGCCTTCCGGGAGGTCTTCTCCTTTGGCTCCTCAGCTACAAGTGGGGCAACGGGACAGATGTAAGCCTGCGGCTGAAGTGTGTGAAGAGACCCCTCTTCCCCAGGGCTCCGGATCACAGTGTCTGTGTTAAACCAACTCACACCACAGTAGCTATAGCAGGTTAGGCGAGGGCAGGAAGGACTGGCAGCTCTGGGCACGGACACGTGATTTCCCACAGGGACTGTTGTGTGTGATCAATGGTGCCCTCCCGGGACCCTCCCAGTTGGCAAAGGGATCCTAGGCAGGGGGACCGGCCAGGCTCACACCAACCAACAACCTGGATTTACCCCACGCTCTGCTGCCCCATGGGATCCCAGCTCCCGGGCGGAGGAACACAGCTGACCACAACAAAAGAGGGCCTGTGAGAAGAAGCTGTGGGATGCCTACCTCACGCTGGGCGGGCTGATTTAGGTGAGGGGGGGCACAGCGGGTCAGGTGAGGATGAGGGGTGGTGGGAAGGACAAGGTAAGTGGACAGAGGTGAGGTGCTGGGGGCGGGGCTGGAACAGTTCCTAGACTACGGAGCCCCCAACCTCGGCCCACCTGGGACGCTGTGGGGAAGAGGAGCCCATCCTGACATGTCTCTAAGTCCAGGCGGCCCCACCCTCCACGTCACAGAACCTTTCGCTTACCTGGCAAACCTGGGTCAGAGGCTCGGTGGATTCGGGGAGGCAGGTGGAAGCGGCCATCAGGAAGTGCTGGGATGCCCCGGCGGGGCCTCTCCGGGGTCTGGAGAGACAACACTGGGTACTGACCCGACCCTCCTCATATTCAATCCCTCAAGGAGAATCAAACTGCTCCCTGTCCACTGGGATTCTACCTCCGTCGTGTCCCCTCAGCCCCACCCTCCCACTGAGCTGTCCTCAACGGGGGTGGGGCCACTGGCCTCTTCAAGACTTCTCTCTGGTTGGGTTAATAATGGTTCTGTTTCCTGTGGGAAGACTGCTAAACTGAGAGTTAATTCTCTGTTTTGCAATAGACGGGGTACGTGGTGAGGATTTTAAGTGTTAAGTGATGAAGCTTCCACTGCCCCTGAGCCACCACTTAAATTGCTTATGTTGTTAGCCGCCCCCAGCCCAGCCCCAAAGTGGCGCAGATACCGTGGTTAGCTCGCTGGCAGCAGGGGCCGAGGGCGTGAGCTGGGGAACAGCCCCCTGCGGCCACTTGCGTACATCCTGTCCGTAGCCCGGTGGCACCAGCACCTGCAGACAGAAGGCAGGACGGGCAAGTGAGCCAGACTGGGGTCCTAAAGGGGTGGAAGCCAGCAAGCAGAAAAACTGCCCTGGGGACCTGCGCCTCCCCGCGCTGAGGGCAGCTGGAGGGGTAGCGGGACCACGCAGATGAGCTGGGGTGGGAGGAAAACGGCACCGAGCAGGTCACGACCAGCCCGGACCTGGGCCACACACGTACCTGCCCGTCAATATAGGCAACCTCTCCTCGCAAGACCACGCGGCGGACGGTGCCCTTCACCTTCTGCCCTTCGAAGGGTGTCCAGTGGGCCTTGGAGAAGGGCAGGTGGCTGGGGACTGTCCATTCGTGCTCCAGATCCACCTGCCAGAGTCGCGGGTTAGGCTGGGCACAGGCTGCAGCACGGAGCAAATCCCAGGGAGGGGGCGCCCCCTCCCCCGGCCCCCCACCCCCACCCCCCACCTCCACATAGGTGTCCTCTTGGGGGGGCAGGTGGAAGATGCGCCGGGGGCCGTGGTGCAGCCGCTGCAGCAGGTCGTCCAGGCTGAGCCGGCCCTCGCTCACGGCCGTCAGCAGGAGGGGCAGCATGGTCTCCAGCCCCGGGATGCCGGGGGGAGGCCGGGGCCCACGCTTCTCCTCCGCCGTGTGCGGGGCTGGGGGAAAGAGCATCACCCTCAGGACCGCCGCCCCCACGCCCGGGAGGTCACACACCCACCAGCCTGGTGCCTCACGACCGGCCCCACTGCTAAGTTCTTCTGGGAATCAGAAGGCAGGGAAACTGGGACTGCTGTCATCTTCGGGGGCCCACACCTTTCACCCACATCCTCTCATTCACTATTTACTCATCTGCTCATTTGTTCTCTCAGTAAATATTTATCAAGCACCTGTGACAGACCAGGAACTGTATTAGAGGCTGGGGTCCTACCCAGAACAAGGCCCAATCCTCACGAAGCCCAAGGTCCTGGCCCGGATTCCCTGAGCTGGGGCACGAGCCCAGCTGGGCAGAAGGGGTACATTCTGGGTCCTCTCACCATGGTCGGAGGCAAAGCAGTCAATGACGGCCATGTTCTCCCACAGGGCTTCCACGTCCTGCCGGGAGCCAAGCTCAGGCCGGACCTCCCCCTTCCCGGGCCCCAGACGCTCCAGGTCATCGCGGCTCAGGAACAGATGGTGGGGCGCCACCTCACAGGTCACCGGCAGCCCCCGCGCCTTTGCAGCTTTAATCAGCAGGATCTGGGGGAGAGCGGGGAGCTCTCAAGGAGGCCTCCCTCCAGGTCCCACCCTACGAAGTCCCCGCAGCCCACCTCCCCTCTCGGAAAGTCATAGGGCAGACGTGCTGGGGTGTGGGCTCCGGGCTCCCCTGCCCCTCCCCGGCCCCAAGGACTACCCTGATCATCTGGAGTTACTGAGAAAGCAACAGGGGCACCTCTGCTGGGCTCTCACCTCCTCCTTCCGTGCCACGTGACAGATGTGCACCGAGCGCTGGGTCAGCTGGGCCACCATGAGGACGGCGGCGACACTCTGCCGCTCTGCGTGGGCCACAATAGGGAGGTGGGATGGCCACGTCTCGAAGTGCTGGGGGCAGGAAGAACATTCCGGGACTGTGCAGAGCCCGAGCCCACACAGAGCTCCCAACTTTCGCCGCCGCCAGCCCACTCTGCGGGGCCCTCAAGCCAGGAGGTCCTGGTTGGCTGCCTCCCCCCACCTGCCCGCCGCCTACCTCCATCCACTGGGCCACACTGTCCAGCCGCAGCTCAGAGAAGGTCTCGTTGAGGTAGAGCTTCAGCCCTGCAGCAGACCCAGCCACCGCGCCCAAGGTCCCTGCATTTTCTGATGAGGCTCCGAGGAATAAGGCATAGTCACAGCGGGCGCCAGCCTCTGCCAGCTGGAGAGGGTACATCTGAGATAAGGCTCCCCAGCGCCCATGCCAACCTGGCAGCCATGGCCTGGGCCCCTGGGGAAGGGCAGCAGGAGCAGGGTCCAGGGAGGTGGGGGAGGTTGGTGGGGGCAGGTGGGTCACCAGGAAGTGGAGAACAAGGGCTCACCTTCTGTGCCAAGGCCAGAGCAGGGGCATCGATGATGGGGGGCCGGGTATTAGGCATGGCACACACCATGGTGACGCCCCCGGCCAGGGCAGCCGCTGTGCCTGAGGCGAAGTCCTCCTTGTGTGTACCCCCTGGTTCCCGCAGGTGCACGTGGACGTCAATCAGTCCTGGGAGAATGCAGGGGCAGCAGGTTAGAGGAAGATTCATAGACAAAAAGGGCATCCAGGAGGTGAACTAGTGCAGCAGGAAAATAAGCAGCAACTGATACAAGTGAGAGGTGGTGAGGTTCCTCAGTCAAGGGCATCGTGGATGAATAGAAGAGCTCATACTAAGGAAGATTCTGGACCCTCCCCACTCTGTACAGTCCAGGGCAGGGTGGGCCCCACGGCCATCCTTCACCACCCCCAGGGTCCATGCCAGCACCTACCAGTATCCAGGAGCCAGGTTCTCTCAAGAGATGCACTTACCAGGTAGCCGCACGAGCTTCTGGGAGGTCATGCAGTCAACGTGCACCTTCATAGGAGGGGCTGGCCCGATCTGCCCTAGGGCCTGCAGGTGGAAACCATGATCAGCTGTGATTTAAGGGCAGCCTGGTGGTTGCAGATAGGGATTGGGTTTTCCCGTAAACCAGGCTTCTGCCCCTCTATACCCACCTTCTCTCTCTGCAGCCACAAAGCTTGATTACTAGCATGGCTGCTTCATACTGAGATTTCCCAGCCCCAGGGCACGCTCACTTCTCCCTCCTCCCCGACTGACACTGGCTGCCCGTCCCCAGCACCCAGGTCTCAGCTACCTCCACAAACAGTTTGGTGCACTTGATATCAATGATGAGGGGTACAGAGAAGTCAGCGGCCAGGCGCCGGGTGCGGTAGCCCTTGGTGACGAAGGAAGAGAGACGCCGGCCCCCAGCCCCACGCATGGACAGGTTAATCACTAGCTCGAAGTTCTTCTCAGCGAGCTGCTCCAGGATGCTTCGCTGTGGTGGGCACTCACCATCCACTGCCTCTTCAAAGTGCCAGTCCACAGCCGTTACCTGTGGCCCAGAGACAAGGTCGGGGCCAACCCGAGCCTGGCAGGGGCCAGGAAGGCCAGCCTGAAGGGAGGGGAGGTGGCCCAGGTGCCCACAAGAAGGAAACTGAGGACCTGTAGGGTGGGTACCAGGCTACCTCTCTTTGCTATAGGCAAAGCATTTTTCTTGATAGGAAAGGTATCTACACCATGGTTACCAAGGACTCTGCAGTATAAGCCCACACATTACATACAGAGATAAAATTCTGGAAGGAAATATGCCAGAAAGTTAACAGTGGTGGGGAGATCACGAGGGATTTTTTTTTTCTCTTTGCTTTCCTGTATGTTCTACTGCTCTACATGGAATATATGATTTGCAAAAGGATACAAATTCCTGAAAGGCAGGGGAACAGGGAGAAAATTCCTGGGTGCTCTCCCACCTTGGGGGGTAGGCAGTGTGGGGGTAGGGTGGGAGCAGCCAGTACCTTGACGCCGTGCTCCGTGTAGAAGTCAGCGGTGCCCAGACTGGCGTAGAGGCTGTAGCCCAGGCTCTCCAGCAGCCGCACAGTTGGGAGCAGCTCACTTTTGTTCTGAACCAAGGAGGAGGATGAAGTTGTGTTTCTCTCGTCTTCCACTTCAAGGTCAGCCCTGGCCCAGGAGCCAAGGCCATCTGTCCCCACCTCTTTAGGCACCCCCCGAATTCTGTACCTTATAGCTGCCAATGGTCAGCAAGATGTTCTTCTTGGGGATCTTAAAGCCAGTGCTTAGCATGGCCTTGAGGTAGGCCTCACAGCGGCTCTCCCCAAAGCCGGCCACTTCCCCGGTACTAGTCATCTCCACCCCCAGCACCACGTCAGCACCCGCCAGGCGGGAGAACGAGAACTGGGGCACCTGAGGGAGCAGGAGGTGAGTGAGGCCCAGGCGTGAAGGGCCCAGATCCCCGCACCAAGAGGGGCGGCCTCAACCCTTTCTCTTGGCCTCCTCTAGACAGCGGGGTAAGTCTTCCCTGAGCTGCTCTATGTGAACCCACCAATCAGCAGCTGCTTCCCAAACATGCTCAGGTTTCCCTCGGCCTCCACGAGGCTATCCCCTGGCCTTGGTACACTTCCTCAACAAGCTCGGCAAATCTCAACTCTCACATCCTGACCGTCCTCCAAGGCTCAATCCAAATACCACCGCTTTTCTTAAGCCTTCCCAGGTCACCACCCTCTTTGGAAGTGGCACCTCCTTTAGCATTTTGTTTCTATCTCTACTACACAGGTTTATCACACACTGTTCTAGAAACAAGCTGTTTTTGGACCTGACTTCTCTTGCCTCCCATCACTAGATGGAAGCTGCTGAGGGACAAAGACCATCTTATGGCCCTGACGGCCTGGGAAGGCCTTGCCCACAGGAGGTGCTCGCTTCGTACGCTGACGGACACACAGCTGGCGTGGCAGCTGAGCTCCCTCCGCGGTCCGCCTCCCTCCTGCCTGCTGATCCTCCTTACCTTTACCCCCACCACTCCGGAGCCAGTCATGAGCCCCACAGGCTCCACCTCTTCCCCCATGATGGCCCGTGTGGCCAAGGCAACTAGGTCGACACCTAGTGTCTTGGAGACGAAGGGGAAGGAGCGAGAGACACGCACGTTGCATTCGATGACTTTCAGCTGGTCATCCTGGGCAGAGAGGGAGCGGTCAGGCTTTCCGCAGCTGGGCTTGTGACACCACCCCAGCGACCTCGACGCTTCCCCTCACTCGTCATTCTGTGGGTCAGCAACCCGGAACGGGGGCAGAGTGACCGTCACAAACCCTGACACCACTGTGGGCGGCACAGAAAAAAGGCACCACAGCCCTCTGGTCCCTTCCTTAGCCCCCTCTTACTACCTTGGCAATAAGCTGCAGATTGAAGGGTCCCGTGACCTGCAGCTCCTGGCCCACGGCGTGCACAATGGCTTTGATCCGCTCCAGCGTTTTGGAAGTGATGTCCTGCGGCGGGGTCACCAGCGTGGCATCACCTGAATGCACACCTGCATTCTCCACGTGCTCGGAGATGGCGATGGCTGCCACCACCCCATCACAGGCCACGGCATCCACGTCAATCTCCTAGTGGGGAGGGACGCAGGGCAGTGTGATGCAGAGCAAGGGCCCTTTTCTTCTCCCTCTTGCCCCTGCAGGAAGCTTCTCTTCCTTTAAGAGCCCTGGCACAACCCACCCTTCCCAGCCCACTGTGCCTACGGATTTCTGTAGGACCAGAGAGAGGAGTCGCCTCCGTGGCTGGGAGCCTGCCCTAAGAGACTCGTCTGCAGCCTCCCACCTTGGCCTCCTGGATGAACTTGGAGATGACCACGGGGTGTTCCTTGGAGACGGCTGCTGCACTGCTCAGGAAGCGCTCCAGGTCCCCATCGGTGTAGGCCACATTCATGGCAGCACCACTCAGCACATAGGAGGGGCGCACAACACAGGGGTACCCCACGCTCTGGCAGAACTGGCGAGCAGACTGAGGGCACAGCGAGCTTCACTGGGTTGCTCACACTCACCCAGGACGTCATCCAGCCTCCAGCCCCCCACCAGGCCCCAGCCCACCTCTAGGTCACTGAGCTCCCTCCACTGAGGCTGGCTGATACCAATGGTGTCCAGGAGCCGGGAGAACTTAAAGCGGTTCTCAGCTGAGTCGATGGCTTCAGGGGAGGTGCCGAGCACCCGGCACTGCTGCCGATGCAAGGCCATGGCCATGTTGTTGGGCAGCTGCCCGCCCATGGACAGGATCACGCCTTCAGGGTTCTCCAGCTCATAGATGTCCATCACCACCTACAGTGCAGGAGAAGCAGGTGGCGGTAACTGACAGGGTCAGGGGTCTGAGCCTTCTTGCTCACTGCTCTTCATCCTTCACCCACTTCTCCTCAAAAGCTGCACGTTCCCAAGAGTCTTAGGTCCGCCAGCCACTCCTACTTGGCTGGCCACCCAGGCTAACGGGCAGCCTTCGTCCACCTCACCTCAAAAGAGATCTCGTCAAAGTAGAGTCGGTCACACATGTCATAGTCGGTGCTGACTGTCTCTGGGTTGTAGTTCACCATGATGGTCTTATACCCCATCTGCAATAGCGAGGGGAATGATATCCAGCAATTAGGTGGGAGGAAGAGCATCAGGAAAGGAAGCCAAAGCCCCTGCTTTAGAGGGTACCGCTTCAGCTGCCTCTGAAACTGCTGACAGCATGCCTGCCTTGGGAGGGAAGTAAGGCCAGCAATGTAGGTATCGGAAAAGTAGATACAGAGTCCTGGAGAGGAACCACATGTGGGGCACAGGATGGCCAAAGGGGACCCCCCCAACCCAAAGCCCTGTGTAAGGTGCAGCAATGGATAGAAAGTGCCAGACTGAGTGTGGGTGGGAGGGAGCTGCTGAAGCTAATTACAACAGCGAAGAAACCATATGAAAGACTAGCTCTTGGACCTTTCGGAGCTGCTGGATGCAGCCCACAGCACACCAGTCAAACTCGACGCTGGAGCCGATACGGTAGACGCCAGAGCCAAGGACCAGGACATGAGGCGTTCGAAAGCTGAGGTCATGGGTGGTGCCCCAGTATGTCAGGTACAAGTAATTTGTCTGGGCTGGCCACTCAGCTGCAACTGTGTCAATCTGTTTCACCGCTGGACAGATCCCCAGTTCCTGACGCAGCTTGCGAACAGCCAGCTCTGTGCTAAAGGAGAAGGGTCAGAAACATAGGCCCTGGGAGTGGGGTATGGACCGAGCAGAGGGCGGGGATCCCAGGCAGGGATCAGAGAGGAGAATCCCCAGGGATGAAGGTCAGGGGCCTCCAAAGCTCCCCACACTCGCCCTCCCTTTTGAGGGCCCCTCACTGGTACAAAGGTTCTCTGCCCTACACTTCTCAGCCTGAAGCCCTCACCACCATCCCTGACCTGAGAACCGCGAGGGCAATCTGCTTGTCTGAGAAGCCAAGGCGCTTGGCCTGCTGCAGCAGGTCTGGGGGCAAAGGCTGTCCACGGTGTTGCTCCAGCAGCTGGGTGTGTGCTATGATCCGCTTCATTCGGTGCAGGAACCAGCGGTCGATGCGAGTGAGTTCATACAGGCGATCCACTGAGTAGCCAGCCCACAGGGCAGCTGCCACCACAAAGATGCGCTTGTCTGTTGGAGTCTCCAACTCCTAATGGGGGAGGGCAGACAAACTAAGCCTCCGTTTCCTCATCCGTAGAAACAAGTCTAGTGATACGTCCTCATAATAATGAGAAATGAGATCACAGAATCCTCAGTGAAAACACAGCAAAGTACCACTAGTGTCTGATGCTAGTACTGCTGGTAACAAGCTCAGGGGCTGGGGACAGAGAGAAGCAGGGTCCATTCTGAGGGTGCTGTTGGGGGAGGGGAGCCATTTACCATATCACTGACGGGCTTGACTGTGTGATCAAAGCCCACACAGTTCTCATCCACCATGCGCAGAGCCTTCTGGAAGGCCTCTTCAAAAGAACGCCCAATGCCCATGACTTCACCTGGAGGAAAACGACGTGAGGACTGAGGGCCAGAGGGCAGAGGCTGGTGGGGGCGCACTGCCCAGAATGTCTGTAGTTTTTGTGTTTTTGTTTTTGTTTGGGGAGTGGCATGTGGGATCGAACCAGGGATCCCCAACCAGGGGTCGAACCTATACCCCCTGCAGTGGAAGCTCAGAGTCTTAACCATTGGATGGCCTGGGAAGTCCCCAGAATGACAGTAGTTTACAGTCGAGTTTCCAGGAGGTTCTCAAGGCAAATCCCACAGTAGTGGGATTTAAGCTGTTTCACTGAAAATCTTACACTTGCAGTTCTTCTCCCTACCATTTTCATGTTTTGTACTTCTTAGTGAAACAGAATTAAAAATGCATAAAATTGCCACGTGGCTCACTCACTGATGGTAATCCAGTTATCTGGCTTGCTTTATTCATAGTGTGATGACCCCATCTGGGATCTGGCTCATCCTTTAAAACTTTTAAAAAGTCTGGATAATAGAAAGATGATCTCTCTACTCTCTGAATCCATCCAGGGTTAATCACGTTTACAACTATTACTTCAGAGTACTTCTTCCTGGACTTTCTGCAGATATGTTTTATACATGATTATAATATACACACAACTTCTATCCTGCTTTTTCCCTCTTCATAAGCATGTTCCTACATTCTATATGACTTTATTACCAGCAGTTTAGCTCCTGTATGATTTACCATAATGCAACTGCTCACTTACTGAAGGACATTTAGCTTTGAAGTGTTCATCATTCTTAAGTGAGGCCATGATGTTTTCTGTGCTTTAGGTTATCTCCTTAGGATACATTTCCGGAAAGTGCATGGGCCATAGGTAAGATAAATTTTCTGGCCCTTGATAAGTATTAATTGCTTTATAGAAGTTTGTGCTTTACAATACAATGCATAAATGTAACCAATCTTCTAATAAGTGTGTATAATCATTTAAAACATTTTTTGATAATAAGCAAAAATAATTATCTCATTTAAACTAGATTTCCAACTACTAATAAGAGGGAACTTCCCCCACTCCCAGGCCTGCTTATTGATCTCCCCTTCTGCAAAATTTTGTTCATGTCCTCTGACAATTTACCCTAGAGTCTTCAAATATTTCTTACCAAATGTATTTTTCTGTTTACAGAAAAATATTTATTTCTCTAAAAAAAATTTTAAAAACACCAGGATGGTAATAGTAGTGTTGAGGAAGTAGATGAATGATTTTGTTCAGTTCCTCTGCAATGTGTTATATCATAAAAATTTTCACCTTGGGTAAAGGAGAAACCCAATGCACTCATACACGCAAGCACAGAAAAATCCTGGAATCATAATATCCCCAAATCAGTCTCTGTGTGACAAGACTACAGGTGATTACTCTGCTTGAAACTATCCTTTCTAATTTCTCAATGATTCATGTATCTTACTTGTATAATAAAAGTTAAAAAAGTTACCAAAGAAGATCACATTCCAAGAACACTTCAATAGGTATAAAATACTTAAATGTCTCATCTAGGAATCAATCTTTGATTGTCCTATTTTCAATCCACTTCTTTTAGCCACAATTTATGGCTTCATTCCCATGTTTATTATAATTTTCACATAACAGAAATTCATCTCCAGAAGGAACAACTTGGCAGTCTTGTAAGCTTTCTAAAAATTAAATAATATCTGAGCTTAGGCTTACGTATTTAAAGGCTACTATTGCTCTTAACGGAAATTTGGAGCACTTTGGATAAAATGCTTTTATCCTCAGCTGGTGGCATTTTGGTACGTGCACATGCTTGTTTTAGTGGAAATATTTTGGAGGTGAAACTAAGGCAACTTAAAGGGTCACTATAAGGATGCATACTAATTCAATTCTAACACACTCCCCACTCATTATTCACTACTAAACGTCCCTGTTTTTATGAAAAGGTCTTTGATGTCCTGCTCAAATCTTAGACATTGTATTAAAAAACATTTCATTTAGTAACCATGGTAGGAAGTGCCCAGAGAAGGAGATATGCTTAGCATGGCTGCCACTGCGCTGACTTGGCCTTAGAAGCATTCACAGGAAAACAGCAGTTGTCATTTCCCTGAAGCATCAGTATTTAAACTAGCATGGGGAACAAACTGTCACTGGCATTAACAGCCTAGTGATGAGGCCATAGGCAAAATGCTGCGAAATGCTGTGGGTGGAGTTTCATGGAACTCGTCTCACCCATGACGGGCAATGCAGTGTAACAGAGGAACATGCAACTAGCAACAGATCTAGTTTTCAGTTCTTGGCTCTGCCCTCTACTCAGCCACACACTTTCCTTCTGTGGGCACCTGCTTACTCATTTGTAACATGAGAGAGATAAGACAGTCTGATGGCTATCACCCCATCCCAAGATTTCTGACATGCCATCTGGGGAGTGGAGGTGGCATGTGTATTCTGACATAGATTTCCAGATACCTCTGTTCCCTGCCCATGACGGGGACTGCTATCTTAGTTGGAAACATCACTATTAGTTCTCAGAAACCGTGTTCCCAAAAAGCTGCTCATATAGGAGCTGAGAGGTCATGCCAGGAAACTGACGCTATGACATTCTAGACTTTTGGGATGTGTGGGACCCTGTGAGGTGATCTGGGGAGGGGTCTCTTGGGATGTGTCTCTCTCACCAACACTCTTCATGCAGCTCCCAATCTTTGTGCTGACGCGGAGGAACTTGCTGAGGTCCCAGCGAGGAATCTTCACCACACAGTAATCCAGACTGGGTTCAAAGGCTGCTGTTCCCCCTGTCACTGAGTTACTGGCAGCCAGAGGTGAGGATGCCAGAAGGACAAAGCAGGAGATGTAAATGGTGAGCTTTCAGATAGCTCTCCATCCTACACATTCAGGCCAATGTGCTTTCCATGTTCCCTGTCCCATAAATGTTTTTTTTTCAGCTCCCAATGCCTTACCCCCCGATCTTTCCCCAGCCCTTGTACCTGAGTTCAGGCAGAGGGATGCCCAAAGCCAGCTTGGCTGCCACGTAGGCCAGTGGATAGCCTGTGGCCTTACTGGCCAGGGCGGAGCTGCGAGAGAGCCTGGCATTCACTTCAATGATGTAATACTGCAAAGAGAGAGAACAGAGAGAGTTACCAGATAACTGGCCTAGAAGGCCTGCCTAAGAGAGGTCTCAGAAAGGCAGGAAAAGAAAGCTGCACCCCCCAAACCAAGGCCCAGTTCTACCGAAGATAATCCCAGCTTTTACTCCAGGGTCTGCAGGGTTGAAAGGCCCCAAAATTATGGAAGGTGGCTGAACAGCTCGAGTATCAGCTCCACGGCCTGGAGTCTCACCTGCTCAGACTCAGGATTCAAGGCATACTGCACGTTGCACTCCCCAACGATTCCAAGGTGCTGAGTCACCTTGATGGCCGTCTGCCGCAGTAGCTGGTATTCCCTGTCATTCAGCGTCTGGCTTGGAGCCACCACTATGGACTCCCCAGTGTGGATGCCCAGGGGATCTAGGTTCTCCATGTTACACACCTGTGAAGGCAGGGTCCCACAGTGGTCACTGCCAAAAAGGGAAGAGGCAGGAGGCCGCATCCCAGGGTCCTGCTGCCTCTGAGGATGCACCCATCCTGGGTCTGAGGGGCATTGGACTCTCAAAGATCTCAGCCCCAGCCCCGGCTCTTATAAGAGCTCATACTGCCGCCTAGCACCAGGCCCCCCTCCTCCATCACTCACCGTGACACAGTTGCCATAGGCGTCTCTCACCACCTCATACTCAATCTCCTTCCATCCTTTCAGGGACTTGTCTACCAGCACTTGGGTGGTATGGGCAAAGGCTGGGGCCACGAGAGCAGAGAGCTCCTCTTTGTTAGAGGCAAAGCCAGAGCCCAGGCCCCCCAGGGCAAAGGCTGCACGCACCAGCACAGGGTACCCCAATCTCTCGGCAGCTGCCTGGGCCTGCAATGAGCAGAACGAACAGATCAGACCTTGACTGCGTGCTGCACAGAGGGCTCCTGGACCCGCAGAAAACACCATGTCAAGAAAACGACACCTGGCTACCCCAACCATTCCTCGAACCTGCTCGAGGGAGTTTGCTGCCTCACTGGGGGCCACGTGCTCTCCAATCTCTGCCATCCTGGAGGCGAAGGCACGCCGATCCTCAGTCAGCTCAATGGTCTCCACGGGTGTGCCCAGGACCCGGACCCCATACCGAGCGAGCACCCCCGCCTTGGTCAGCTCCACACCACAATTCAGAGCTGTCTGGCCCCCAAAAGTCAGTAACACGCCATCTGGGCGCTCATTACGTATCACCTGAGGGAAGAGACAGGAGTAACAGGCATTAAGACCCTGGGGTTAGGGACTTCCTAGGTGGCACAGTGGTTAAGAATCCGCCTGCCAATGCAGGGGACACAGGTTCGAGCCCTGCTCGGGGAAGATTCCACATGCCACGGAGCAACTAAGCCCGTGCGCCACAACTGTTGAGCCTGTGCTCTAGAGCCCATGAGCCACAACTACTGAGCCCATGTGCTGCAACTACTGAAGCCCACACGCCTAGGGCCCATGCTCCACAAGAGAAGCCACTACAATGAGGAGCCTGCGCATCACAATGAAGAGTAGCCCCCACTCACAGCAACTAGAGAAAGCCCGTGTGCAGCAAAGAAGACCCAACACAGCCAATAAATAAATAAAATACATAAATTAATTAAAAAAAAAAAGACCCTGGGGTTAGGGAGTGGATCAAAGCAGTTGAAAAACCCAGAGTGACACAGGATCCCCCTGCCCACCTGGGTCCCCTCCTCAGTCCAGCCTCACCCGAGTCCTACCTGGGTTACGTAGTGAGGTGTTATGGGGAGGAAATAGACCTTGTCGGCCAGCCCCTGGGAGGTCTGCACGGTGGCGATGTTGGGGTTGATAAGCAACGTCTGGATGTTTTCCTCCTTCAGGGCCTTGATCGCCTAGGGGGACACAGGCATACGGACATAGGAGCATTTCAGCCTTCACTGCAGAAGCAAGATTTTCAGTCTCAGACCAGTATTTCTGTTCCTCTTCTCCTTTCCCTGGACTCTCAGTCCCTAATAACCGACTTCCGTTCTTCACCATCTCCCCTTTCTGCACGTTCCCCAGATCTCCTGGGTCACTTCCTCCCTACAACCAATGGTCACGCCTCAGCCCTATCTACTCCTGAGGGCCACACACCCAGAGGCAGGGACAGACATGCATTACCTGAGAGCCCGAGTAGTCAAACTCTCCGGCTTGGCCAATGGAGAGGCCCCCCGAGCCCAGAATCAGAACCTTTCGTGGTGGTGGAAGCCCAGACCCTGGGGTGGGAATCCCAGGGAGACAGAGGTGCTCAGTCAGCCGCTCTCGAACTATGGAGGCAAAGAAAGTCACAGAATGTTAGAGCTGAATGAGACCCCAGAGATCCTCTAGATTAACCCCTCACTTCACAGAAGAATCCAGAACAAGTCATGTCTCTGATGAGTGGCAGAGGCAGGACCAGAAGCCGGGACTTGTGACTCTGGAGTTCCTTTGAATAGAAGCAGCATAAATGATCATCTTGGCCTGGTTGCCTTCCTACTCACCCCTCCCCCTTAAGCTCTGAAACACCTATCGGTTTCCTGAGACGTGTCCACCTCGTGTCTATCCCGGAGCCCATTCTTAGATCCAGACCCAGTTCTACTCAGGTGCTTACCTGTCTGGCCCCCAGGGTTCCCAGCTGTGGCTTCTTTCACAGTTACCAGAAAAATATCAAAAAGAAGTTCCATATCTGAAGGGCCAGCCTGGTGCTCTGGGTGAAACTGGACACTGGTGAAGAAAGTGGATCATGAGAACGGCCATCATCATTGGCAGCCTTGGAGGTAGGTAGTAGGATAGATGACCGGGGCCCACTGCTGTGCTTTACTTTTTGATCTTCAAGTCTCAGTGGGCTTCAAAGCTCTACAGATCCAGTCATCGTGCCAGAATCACCCAGGCTCACCTGAAGAAGGGCAGGCTCTCATGCACGAGGCCTTCATTGGAGTGATCATTGGCGTTGGTGAAGAGAGGAAGCCAGCCTGCTGGCAGCGAATCCGTTTCCACAGCAAACCCATGGTTCTGGGATGTTAGAAAGCAGCGCCCAGAGCCCACCAGCAAGCACGGCTGGTTATGGCCTCGGTTCCCATATCTGCAGACGGAGACGTACTGAGTCACGGGCCCTGTTCACCCTCCCTTCACCACGGTGCCAAACCCAGCTCTTGCTGACCTCACGATTCTCAGCCGCCCCCAGTGACTAATAAACAACAACTCTACTCCCAGTCCCAAGGCTCCCCACCCCTCATGCCAGAGGTGTGGGCCCTTCCTCTTCCTGTAAGTCCCACCTCATCTTGTAAGTTTTGGCCCCAATGGCTAAGGCCAACAGCTGGTGTCCCAGACAGATCCCAAAGACAGGTCGGGGGTTCGGTTCAGATAAGACACGGCTCAGTGTGGATACCACGTTGGGATAGGAGGCGGGGTCACCAGGGCCATTACTCAGGAAGAGACCCTCATACTCTGCAGTGGGCAGAAAAGATGATGTCAAAACCCATGGTTCAACTAGAGAGACACACCACTAGAGCAAAAGCCTGTATCTCCCCTTCTTCCCCGCAACTCCTGTTGACTTTCAGCAACTGGACCAAAGGCCAGCTCTTCCACCCATGCTGCTGGTCTGTGGCCTTGTACAGACCTAAGCTACTCACCCCGACTGTCTAATGCATGGTCCCAGGGTACCACAGTGACCTCTGCCCCACGCCGGCACAAGCATCGGATCTGATTATACTTGAGGCCACAGTCCAAAGCGAGGATCCGAGGGGCACCCCCTGCATTGAATACCCGTGGAACCTGAAGAATGAAGGGCGGTGGTTGACAGCTGTTATTCGTGGGTATAATATGCACACACCAACCCCTGCCTTGGAGGTCTCTTCTGGTTCTCCCTCAAGTGTTCATCCCCAGTATGGGCAGAATATAACTACTGTGCTCAGCCTGGAACACTCTCCCACTCTACCTCTGTACCTTAATGGAGACCTCTGGCACGAGGGGGCGGGCATTGGGGTCCAAGAAGGGCAGGGTTGAAGGCTCTGTCCCATCCTGGACCAGCTTTCCCAGCAGAGACCCTTGCTCTCGCAACTTCTTAGTCAGCTCCCGAGTGTCCACTCCTGTCCAAACAGCAGACTCTGAGAGATCACTCCCCCAACGCAGTCACGCACGTGGTTAGACTTCCATTCTAGAGCCCAAGTCACACACAGCTGTTCTATGGGCATCAAAAATCCTGGGCTACCCTGCTGGAAGCACCCTACCATGAAGTATTCTTGCCCCCAAATATCACATCTGAATTGAACCACCACTCCAGACCTGTTTACAGAAAATAACACCAAGGGACCGAAGACCATGCTAAATGACAATACAGGGATGTAATCAATAAAACACAGACGGTGGGGAACTCTAAAGGAAAATGTACTGCTTGTGTCAGACAGGTTACAAGGCCCACAGATTAAAGATTATCAACCAAATGCAATGTACAGACCTTGTGTAGACCTAGATTCAAATAAAAAAGCAGTTTTTAAAAAAATCAGAAAACTGGAGAAATTTTAAACATTCCCTGTATAGTTGATATTAAGGAATTACTATTAATTTTTTTCTTAATAAATTTATTTATTTATTTTATTGGCTGTGTTGGGTCTTTTTTTGCTGTGCATGGGCCTTCTTTTTAGTTGTGGTGAGTGGGGACTATTCTTCGTTGTGGTGCACGGGCTCCTCATTGCCGTGGCTTCTCTTGTTGTGCAGCACGGGCTCTAGGCTAGTGGGCCTCAGTAGCTGCAGGACATGGGCTCAATAGCTGTGCTCATGGGCTCTAAAGCACAGGCTCAATAGTTGTGGCGCATGGGTCTAGCCGCTCCACGGAATGTGGGATCTTCCTGGAGCAGGGATCAAACCCATGTCCCCTGCATTGGCAGGCAGATTCTCAACCACTGTGCCACCTAGGAAGCCCTATTAATTTTTTAAAGATAATGTTACTGTGATCATGTTTTTACAAGGATTTTTTTTTAATAGACATTGAACTATCTGTGGATGAAATAATATTATGTCTGAGATTTGCTTCAAAATAATCTGAGAGTTGTAGCAGTGATGAAATAAGGTTAGCCCTGAGTTGACGAAGCTGGGGATTCATTATCCTATTCTCTCCTTTTGCATGTTTGAAATTTTCCATGTGAGTGAGAGTTCAGTTCCTTCCCCCAGCCCCAGCCCGGGTATAAACCTTTCAAGTCAGGTATGTTCTATCACAACCTTGGACTCAAGCTCCAAGAGTCCACAGAGTCCTTGATTCTTTCCATCTGGACACCTGTGCTCCACCCAGACCCCTCCGTGCTCGCACCATACCTTGCAGGCCAGGTATACCATGCTGTTGCAGCCACTCGTGCAAGGTGCAGGTGGCACTCCAGTGGCTGGGTGTGGGGCAGCACTCTCCCACCACCAGTCCTGCCACATGGATCCCAGAGGATTCAAACCACTGTCAATTGGAAAGAGGAGACTGTGAGCAGCCCACAGCCACATTCCTCCCTGAAGGGCCATGGACTCTGTAAGTTAGTCACACTGAATGGCCTGTCATTCCTTTAATATGCCAAGCATCTCATGCTTTTGCCTTTTATCATCAATGCTGTCCCCTGCATAAAACACTGAACACAGGGGCCTGGGGTGCCTGATTAGTAACTGAAATGACATTTTCCTTTTCCCTTCCTTTTCTTTTATCCCCTTTTCCATGAAGTCACCCCCATTCTTCCACTGCACCTTGTGTCTCCTACTTAGAGCTCACCTAAGTTCACTTTGTTTCCACTTGTTTTGCTATTTACATTGTATTACAAATGTGTCCATCTGCCTTCATCAGAGAACTATGAAGCCAAGAGCAAGGTACCTGACACATGATAGTAGTCAACAAATGTTTACTGAGGGCCCACTTGGTGCCAGGCGTTATAATGGATGCTGGGGGAGGAGCATGAGCGTGAAAAAAAGTCAAGGTCCTGTCTTCAGAATGTTAATTTGCTTAGGGAACCAGAAAATTAACAAGGTAACGTAGATAAAACAAGATCATAATCACAAAGTGTAATAAAAACACAGTGTAGAATAGGCAGGGGCATAATACCTTACTAAATAAAAATAAAGGTTCAGGGTACAATACTAAGCATTATACTCCCCTCACCCTTACCCCCATAAGGGATTATCTTTTTTTTAAAAAAGTAACATAAATTTGTTACTCAATAGATAAGCTTATAATAATAACTAAGTATAGAAACAGATTGTTTATCTGGGAGGAAGTGGCCATATTTAAATGATATCTGCTTAGTAGCGGAAGGTTTAAAGAAAGATGAATGTTGAGACTGTCCTTTAGTGATCTGAAGGCTAGTTTGGCAGAATCCTCCACCGCTAGGTGTCCACACATGGACGAGTGCATTTACAGCCCACGTGCTCCCATACAGCATCCATGGTGGGCGGGTGGCTCCAGGAGGCCTTACTCACCTTGGTTCTGTCAGGGCCTCAACTTTGCAAGTGTATCAACTCAACTTTGACCTTGTATCTAGCATTCGCACCACTGAAGACGGACATAAATTAACCAAGATAGTGCATTACAGACTAGAATGCAGTGAAGGTGTATAGAATGCAGTGAATTTATGTGATGATGAATGATTCTTCCAGTAATAAGTGTGTCTCTTACCTAGAGTTTCCTTTCCCAAGTGGCAGGGTGACTGGGAAAGCATATTAAGAATTACAGGCTCAGGAAGCCTAGAATCAGGACAAAATGAGTTTTGAGGAATACTGCACTGGAGGTAATGGTGATGCTACAATTAACTTGTGGCAACTTAGTTTCAAAATTCCAGAGGAGGAGGAATAGGAGAAGCCTCACTGAGAAGGAAGCTGAGTTTTCTTACCTACATGTTAAGACTCTAGGGAAAAGTGATAAAGAATGAGGCGAGGTAAGGAAAACAGGTTTAGAAGGTGAGAATCAACTTCATTGGTTTGGTAGGTGAACTGGGACCCGCCATCCCTGAGAAGGGTGTGACCCTAGTTTCCAGTCTCTTTCCCATTAATTTATACACTCTTAAAGCACTACGCCCATCACATTGCTCTGCTGCTAAAAAATCTTCACTGCGTCCTCACCAGAGCCCAGACTCCTCTGCTTGGTCTCCAGCACTCTGTGCTTCGCAAGGTATTACCCAACGAGCCCTGCACAGTGCTTGTCTATGACTTTAGTGTGTACCTGCTTTCTCCAGAATGCCTAGTGGAATGTCCATGTCTTCACAAACAGTTAACAATTACTGATTTGAAAAGGAATGCACAGAAAGTATTGGGTGTGACTACCTTGCTGAGCCCGAACTCATCCACTTCATCTGGGGGGATGCCGTAGTTGCCGATCTGAGGATATGTCAGCACTAAAATCTGTGCTTTGTAGGAAGGATCAGTGAGGGCCTCGGGGTAGCCGACCATACCGGTCTGAAACACTGCAAGAAAGAGGCAGAGCTGGGGCTTGGGCAGGACACTCTTCGGAGCACTGCCCCGAGCGATGAGAATGCCCCAGTGGAGGCTGCCCTGACCATGAGGGATAAAAGGGGCCGGGCTGGGGAATGGCGGGGGAGGGGGTGTGCAGGAGGGAAAATGGCGGGGTCTGGGCAGGGCAGGCTGGGCAGAGAGGGGCAACAGAGTGGGATGAGGTCGGCAGCCAGCCCGGACTTGCTTACCCACTTCCCCGGCAGTCGACACAGCGGCCCCAAAGGGCTGGCCCCGCAGGACCGACCCGTCCTCCAACACCAGGGCCGCCATGGGAACGATGCTCAGAGGCCGGGGTGATTAGAGAAGCGGGAAGCGCAGCAAGCCCCAGCCGATGCTGGAACCACGTGAGGACGGCGCGCCCGGAGTCGGTCCACGTGGCTAACAGCGCCGGTGTCTGGAGCAAGGGCGGCGCGGACCGCGGCGGAGCCCAGGCGCTCTGGGCGGCGGCAGACTGCGGCGGCGCGGGCAGCTGGCGGCGTGAAGGGCGGGGCCTGGGACGTGAGGGGCGGGGCCAGGGCAGCGACAGGGTTGGACCACCTCCTCTACCCTGCTGAAAGCGAAGGGAAACCTGAGAAAACCCGCTCTCCCAAAGCAGTCTTTCCCACGCCAACCAAGAGACGAAGAGGAAAAAAAAGAAAAACGGTTTATTATGGTCAACAGCAAATGGGAACTGGTAACTAGTCCACTCCCGGACCGGGTATCTACAACACCCCAGGACTGTGCAAATTTCCATCTTTCTTCCAGTGGCGGCCTCTGCCTTGGGAGGGAGCATCCGCTGACCAATGATGTCTAGACCTCCCTGGCTGGGCTAAGATGGGGATGATCTTTACGTCAGTAGGAAGACCTATGTTGCTCATGAAGCCTTGGCTTTTCGGCGTTGAGTCCCCCAAAGGAGGATGGAGATGGATAACGTGGTGGATCCCAGAATACCAAAGAACATGAGCAGTGAGAACGAGCCCTGTGAATAACAGAGCAAAAAAACTTCACACAGGGTTACACCAAGGGCTTACAACCTAACACCCCGTTCTTTCCCAGCACACCTGAACCCTCATCCAGGGCCATTCTCTTATAGTTTCCTTCTCTAGGTGATTTGCATCAGCTCCTGGTCCTATGGTTCTTTTAGAGAGGTACTTGGTCTATGCATTTCTCTTATCCCTAATTAGAAGACCTAATTCCTCACCTGGCGCATACACTTGTAGCCATGGAAGCCTTCAGCACAAACACACTGCAAGAGACCTGGACCATCAGGTGCACAAGATCCATTCTCAGGACACATTTCTGGGAGCCAGAAAAAAAAGAGAACATCACTGGATTTCATAAGGTATGCTTCCCAAATATCTGCTTCAACTTAGATTCTCTCAACTATTTCTAGGTCAGAGGTAGAGTGGAAAGAAGATTATCGATAATCAGAACACTGTCACCATCACCATCATCACAACAATTTTAAGACCTTTTCCTTCCTTGGGGGTTAAAGCTTCAGAAACCCAAACAAAAGGCACTTGAGCAACTTTACTGTCTTTCTGATCTAAACTGGAGAATACAAGGGAGGAGGGGCAGTTTCCAGAGGGGTGGAGGTGAGACAGCATACCTGGGTCCCCAGTGCTGTTGCAAAGGTTCCTTTGTGCTTCACAAGTTTGGTTGTTTATATAAAAAGTGACAGTATCCCAGGCATTAATATCTCCAGGACAGGTGACATCTTGTGGCAGTATCCTGAGCACAACAAAGGCAGTCATAATATGCAGCCCAAAGTTAATGAGTTCTCAGCACTGCCTCTCTTTGGTTCTCTCCCACACCCCACACCCTTACTCACAGAGTCTGGAGCTGGGTAAAGCCACGGAAGGTGCTGGTCAAATCACCCTGGAGGGGGTTTGCCTGCAGGTCTCTGCAAAGCACATACTGTTAGCACTGTGCTCTAGGAAAACACCTTATTTCCATTCACACATGAATGTGTGTGACTGGTAATCCACTGTGTTTCTGGACTGGTAATCCAGTTCTCATTCTGAGTTGTCCAAGTACAGGCGATATTCAAACATCTTTTAGGAGTCCATCCTCAAAGACTTCCCCATCAACCCTTTGCTATAGTCACCTTATGGGAAGGAGGATAACTAATGACTTACATGATAATAGCAGTATGTGCCTGAGAAAAGTTTGGACCAGGGTCCTTCAGAGAGCAGTTCTGGAGGTCCAGCCTGAGGAAATAAGGTAATCAGCAAAACTGTGTGTCTCTCCCCTTCATCCAGGGTAAGCTAATACAACCCCCTTTTTAGCTAATATTAATTGAACAGAGCTGTGTCAGGGCCACAAACTAGGTACTCTGGTAGATGTTTTAATCCTGCATTGTCCAATTAAGTCACTACTAGCTACATCTAGGTACTTAATTTAAATTTTAAAAATTCAGTCCCTCATTTGCACTAGCCACATTTCAAGTGTTCAGTAACCACTAACATATGGTTAGTGGCTACTGTACTGGAGAGTACAGATACGGAACATTTCCATCATGGCAGAAAGTTCCGCTGGATAGTACTGTTCTTACCAGTATACCTATGCATCTTTGCATATATTGAAAGAAATTTGTTTCTTGTCAGGATTAGTGAATCTCACATTGTAATATTATGATTCTCAGATCCACAAAAGGCCTTCATATGAGAAAAAACATTCAAGTCACATAAATGAAAGTTTTTTCCAAGTGCATTTTCTACCACAGATTGGATCGATGTGAACTACTGGATATTAAGGCCCATGCCACACTATTTTTTCTTCACTATCTATTGCTGTTTGTTCCTTAATTCTACAAATATTTACTGAGTGCCTACTAAAATTGGGAGAATTAAAAATAGCATTCAGTACCTTAGCTTGGAAGTGGCTTACAATGTAGTAGGGGAACAAGACCATCACCAAAAATAAAAACAATATAAACATTAAATTACAATATGAACAGTATATAAAATTAATTTGAGTGGTACAGATACTAATGATTAAAGGAAGTAAAAAAATAAAAAGATATTACTCTGGTTTTTAGTAGTAGGGAGCATTCACAAAAGATGCTGGAATTAAAAGACAGATGTGCCATAATTTGGTGGAGGAAGGCAATTTTAGGTAAAGAGAGAGGCTTGAACAAAGAAACAAAGGTGGAATGCTTTGGGAGGCAGGATTGTCTGGCTGAAGCCAGACCCTCAGGGAAAGTCTGAGTGGACAAATAATTGAAAGTAATATTGGAAAGGTGGGTTGGGCCAGTGTGTGGTAGTTTCTGGTTTGAACTCTATCCTAGGGAAAGAGACAATTATAAGTCTAATTTTAAAGCCAGAGAGTAATAATGAAAAGAAAAAAATTGTTTATCAGAAAGTTTAACATAAAGAAGTATTTAGGTAGATTAGGGAAAGAGAAGAATGGAAGCAAGACATGACATTTTGAGTCTAAAGTGTGGGTGCTCTGAAAGAGGAAATGTTTAATAGGAAACTAGAGGTACCCACACATATCTGGAGCTTGGAGAGAGATCAAGAAAGTAAAAGAGATCTAGTTTGGGAAGATGCCTGCATAATGGCTGAAGCTGTAAGAATAGATGGATTCTCAAGAGTATAAAAGGAAAACAATGCAGAGACTAATCTACATAAGGGGACAAGAAGAGAAATTTGCCTCAAAGACAAACATGAAGTAAATAGAAGGAGAGGAAAACCGTATTTCATAGTGTCCTGGAGGCCAAAGGAGTCATTTCATGGAGACACACAGTAAATAAGCCAAAGAGTTGATAATAAACAAAAGAAACAAGCTTTAAAAAATGCTAAAAATTATGACTTTTATGCATTTTCAACCACGAAGGACCACAGGGTTGTTTACTTTGCCAAAAATGCTCTAACAGATTTAAGTCTGAGACTCAAGGTTTAGACGCCTCCCAAACAGGCACAAATATTTATCCCAAAAGCCAATCAGGCACGCCTTGGTGAGTTTGGTTTGGGAACTCTTTTCCAATTTCCAGGGATGTCTTCTCCTTCCTCACCCCACGATGATGCCCTTCCGATTCAGGCAGCAGCGGGCATGCAGCATTAGCTCTGGTGTCCCCTTACAATAAAGAGCCACTTCTGACAAATTCTGCACACTCCCTGGACACTGGCTGCATATCTGCAGAAGAGAGAAAACTATTAGGACTCCAGAAAGAAAAGCCAAGAGAAAAAACGAGGATCAAAAGTTAACTGCCGGTACACTCTCCAGAATTCCTCCAACACAGGGCACGGAAGTGTCCTACCTTAATGTCAGATGTACTAGAAGACGCGCTTCTTCCCCCTGGAACCAGGCGCCAAAACAGCGCACCTGAGAATTTCTGTACCAGATCTTGTTCAGGGAAGGACCTCATCTTTGAGAATTACTACTTGAACATATTTATTATGCCCTCTGCAGTGACTTCTCAATCTGTCAGCCCCGATTTGGCCGGGTGTAAAAGGACTGCAGGTACACAAAGAACTCATCAAGCATTACAGAAAGTACAGTCCTGCCAACGCACAATATACCGCATTCGTACGCTGTAAGCTTGCAGAATGGCCAGAGTACTCGTTTGTAGAAAGAACAACTTAAACTTGTTCAAAGGTTAGGGAGCAAAGAAGTCAAATTTTAAAGGCCTCTGGACGTCGGCAGAACGAAGGCGCTGGGAGACAGCGGAGTGAGTACTGGGAAGTGGGAGTTGGCTGGGCTACGGCTAGGGAGGCCTCAGGGACGAAATCAGGGCTGCGGGCAGGCAAGGAACGGGGGAGTGCCGAGGGCCGGCGAGCAACTCTGTTTCAACCCAGCCCTTAATTTGCTTCAGTACCTCGGGTAGCGCCAAAGCCCTTTCCACGCTCAGAACGAGGAGCAGGGCTGCAGCCCCGGGTACCAAGCTCAAAGGACTCGAGAGCCCGCGAGCGGCCATTTTCCGCTCCCTCCGTCCTCCTCTGCCGATCGCGAGACTTGCGCGTGTGGCCCCGCCTCCCACGCGTCACGCCCTCGCCCGGGGCGTGGCCTAGTCAGCCGGGCTGGTACGCTCGGCCGCTGGGTCCGGGGAGGGCTGGGGGTCGCTGCTAGTCGCGGAGGTCAGCGCTCTTCTCTCTGCGCCCCAGTCCTCATGCGGGGGGACTGACCACCCCCTTTTCCTTTCCCCTTTAAGCGAAGGCCTCCGCGCCAGCGCTCTGCCAACGCCGCGTTCCCGGCGTCCAGACGCCGGGAACGCGTCTTCTCAGCGGCCCGGGGTTAATCCCTTTGCCCTCAGTAAACATGGCGGCGGGGGCGGGCAGGGGGCGGGACCCCGCTGTCACCCGACCTAGCGCGGCGGGGCCGGCTCTCCGACGGCGGCCGGACCCACGTGTGGAGCCCCGGCAGGTGGGCCGGGAGGGGGCGGGCCGTGAGGGGGTGGGCCGGCTCAGGAGAGTGGCGTCGGGGTGGGGAGGGGCGAGGAGGGGCGGGGCGGAGCGGAGAGATGAGGGGCGGGATGGGCCGGCCCCTAGCCTGGCGGCCCGGGAAGATCTGAGGTGCCCGCGGCGAGGCGATAGTGTCGTGCCACCTCGCACGCGAGGTGGAGGGAAGGAGAGAAACCAGGAAATAAAGAGGTTAAGGGTGATGGAGGAGCGAAGGGCGAAGGGCGTCGGGGGGAGAAGAGCCTGGGGACGCTCGGTGCACCCTGTCCCCTTCAGCTCAGTCCTGAAACCACGCGGCGTCCCATGTGCTGGCGAGGAGGTAGGCGCGGGATAGATGCTTCCGTAACTCCGTTTCCTTTGCCTTCCCAGGAAAAGGGAGCGATGCAGATCTCGAGAAGAACCACGGGACCTTCTTAGGCTTGGCTGGGCCGCGGAGGTAAGGGAAAGACAAGCGCTGTCCCGCGGTGGCCCGGCGCCCTGACTGAAGGGCGCCGAGCGAGCCCCGTGCCGGGAGGGACTGAGTGTTGGCCTTGATTGGGGCCAGCAGAAGCTCATCAGAGCTAACCAGAGCTCGTCTTCAGTAGCCTGGCTTCCCTTTCACCTTCCCCCACGTGTCTGGAATCTCCTGAAAGGATTTCTTTTTGGAGGGCTGGTGCCTTTTCTAAGGTGTTAATAGTTACTAGCATTTTATGAGGGCCCCTAAAGACTTTCAGACCTTGAGTGATTCTAGGGACAGAGACAGATTTTGAAGGCATCTTTTGGGGAAGGTTTGTCCTGCAGTGGCTCCTTTGCCTTTTGTAGGCGTCTTTTGTAGGTTGTGACCAAAGTGAGAGTGGGGTTAGGGTGGTGAAGAATGACTCTCTTTCTTGTCTGTGTGTATCTTGGGGTTTTTAAAAGAATCCCATAGCCCACTGTTTGTGTCCTGTGTGTGAGAGTTTTAGTGAAACAAGTTATCTCTTACTTTTGGCTCCCCTCAGAGAGATGCTAGTCCATGGGGTTTAGATCAGTGTACAGGGTTTTTTGTTTGTTTGGTTTGGTTTTTGGCAAGTGGGATCTTAATTCCTCAACCAGGGATCCAACCCAAGTCCTCCTGCCGTGGAAGCATGGAGTCTTAACCACTGGACAGCCAGGAAAGTCCCCAGTGTAGAGTTTTTAGAAGGCCACTATCTCGTTCTTAGAATCATGTCTGATGAAGGCTTTGTTACTGGATCAGGTTTTTCCCGTCTTGCGTGACTCTCTTTCTTCAGCCTTCGAGGAAAGTTCTCTGCATCTCATGCAAATAGAATCCTCAGGAAGCCCTGCCAGTTTACTGCAGCATTAGAGGGTCTGCATTTCTGTATATCTATTTTCCAGTCTCTACTTGGACCGTTTTTCCTCTCTCCAGCCACCTGTCTAGCTGTATTGTTAACGCTTTACCTCTACACAGTGTTATTTGCACACAGCAGACATCTCTCCTCTTACTCTCTGGTAGTTCCCATCACCTCTATCACAGTAATGAAAACTTGCCAAAGAGGAGTGAGAAAACTCAACATGGTGTGATGCAAGAAGGCCCAATGCATCTTAGGTTAAACCTAAGTGACCTGTTGGAAACATTGTTCTAGAGACTAACAGTTCTGACTCAGTAGAACATGTGATTCAAGAGTTGCCAACTGTGATTTCCTCTCTTAATTGACTCCAGGAGGTTCAGAGTTCAGGTTTGATCTGCATGAGGCCCTATCTTGCCAGCCAGGCAACATCAGTCCAAGAACACAATGTAGGAGAGCTGCAAGGCAGCTAGGTTGATCTTTCTCCTAGTGGGTAAGAACAGAAGACATAGTTTATATTAATCAGTCTCTAGATTAGTTGAAATCTCAACTTTGTTCCAGAAATGACTGACAACAATTAACACTCTGCTCTAGCCCTGGTTCTGGGAGTACTGGGGGAGGGGCTCCTGGTGAATTACCTCTCATACCTACTGACAGCACTGTTTTTTCTCCTTGTTTTATATCATGCTGTGCAACCCGAGGGAACTAGAGAGTATTCATATAAAGTTTGTAACCTGAGACATGGTGTTTTGAACGGGATAGGTATGGTTACTTATTACTTATTATTGTTGATGCTTATAAAGTACATACTACACTGCTGGGTTATATAACAGGTGTTCAAAAAATGTTAACTGACATCATGTCAGGCTAAATTCATGGGCCTCAGCGTGTTTGTCGGTAAGTTGAGGGGGTTGTAATAGTGAGTGATCCCTGAAGATTCCTTTAAGTTTTGGCATACAGCAATCTGGTCCTTGTTCTGAGGATAATGGTGTCTTCTTTGAGGATTAGTATTTCTTCTTATGCAGGAGTTAGAAAAGCAACTTTCCCATCTCTCAGCAACTCTTTTCCAACCCCCCTGCCCCAAGCACTCAGTGCCAAGTGGGACTTGCAGTGAAAGCCTAATCCATCTAAGAATGCTGTTGAATGTGAGCTCCCTGCTCCCCATTCTGGAGCCTCTAGGGCTCAGCTGGAGTTTGGGGGCTGCAGGGTGATAGGGCCATTTGGACCACAGTGATTGGTTCCCTGAAGGGGCCAGAACAAATAGCTGCTGGGCTTCGCTCCACCCCCAGTTCCTCATCTCCCCTCAGCCACTTATAGACCAGGCCTCTGCCCGGCTCCGGACACACAGCTTCTCCAGGCAGCTTTGCTTCAGAACAGGGATTGCTTCTTGAGGTAGGTGTCTGCTCCCGTGGGATAGGACCACTTTCCCTGACTGTTTGTTGCCCCCAGCTCCTTGGCTGGTTTGCTTGTCTCCAGAGTGCACCTGGGATTGTAGCTCTGAACCCCTGGCTCCAGCACATTGCCCCCTCACTTTTGAATCCCACCACTCTTCCTGGATCTGCTATTGACTGTGGTGTTACAGGTAGAGGGGCTGAGGTGGGTGGCAGGGCTTATTTAGCGGTGTTGGGGAGAGTAGAGTGGTTGGCCTGGGGATGCCTGAAATGGAGTTTGGGGCTGCCGTGGAGGTGGTCTCCCTGGTGATCCGTGCTGAGAAGGGGTGCTGTTAGGAAGGTGACACTGGGGATCATGGGAGGTGGGGGCTGAGGCTGGGAGAATAGAGGAGGCCATGCTGTCATTAGTCTCTGTTTCTTCTTCCCTGCTGGGTTGTGGCGCCAGGCTGGGCTCTGCTGGCTTAGTTCATTGTAGTGACTGGGTCTGTGCCTGTAAGTGGGGGCAGGGAATTCTGAGAAGAAACGTGGGCTAGAGTTGATTTTTCTTTCACCCCTAGGGTGGAGACCTAAGAAGGTTCTTAAGTTTCACAGCCCTGTACACCCAAAAGGTCTTTGGCAAGTAGATGTCTCCTGGCTGTCTCAATCTGCTGCTTCCTCCCTGCCCTCTCTGCCCTACCAAACCCATATCGGTACCTCCAGACCTTCAAGGGCTGCCACGGAGCTGGCTAGTCCAAATCTGAAGGGTGTGGGATGCACAGGCCCAGGGGTGGGTGGCCATGAAGGCAGGATAGGCCTGACTAAGTGCCGATTTCTTTGCAGCTCACCTGGACAGTGTCACTTGGTGGTGGAGGAGGACTGTGAGACGGTGGCTGGGAGTCCGGTTGTAGCCACTTGCCTGCCACTGCCCAGCCGAGTGGCAGCCCAGACCCCCGGAGCAGCAGGTGGCTGCAGGTCACAGACACAGAGAGGATATGAGTGTGGCGGTGAGCACCTCCACCCCCCTTCCCCCAGCCTCAGACACCAACGTGGTCGTATCCGCCTTCTCCCTGGTGGACTATGTGGTCTTTGTCCTGCTGCTGGTTCTCTCCCTTGCCATTGGGCTCTACCATGCCTATCGTGGCTGGGGCCGACGTACCATCGGCCAGCTGCTGTTGGCAGACCGCAAAATGGGCTGCCTTCCTGTGGCGCTGTCTTTGCTGGCCACCTTCCAGTCAGCCGTGGCCATCCTGGGCGTGCCGTCCGAGATCTACCGATTTGGGACCCAGTACTGGTTCCTGGGCTGCTCCTATCTCCTGGGGCTGCTGATCCCAGCACATGTCTTCATCCCAATCTTCTACCGCCTGCATCTCACTAGTGCCTATGAGGTAGGTAGGGAGGAGCACGTAGGACCCCTGGGATCAGGGTGGGGAGGAGGAACAGGACACAGAGGGGTCTGGGCCCATGAATCTCCTCTGCCTAATGAGAGTGACAGGGAATACATCAGGTGTTTAGAAGTTCTCTCTGGTTGAAGATGGGAGTTGCAGGGGAAGGAGGGTACTGTGCTGAGTGGGGCCCAGAGTGGATGTGAGTTGGATATTTTCTCTGTTCCTGGCCTCTTGAGGGAAGTTGTGTGTGAGTTGTTGGGGGTGGAGTGGGGAGGAATACCTTTTTTTTTTTTAAATATCTATTCCTACCTAGTACCTGGAGCTCCGGTTCAATAAAGCTGTACGGGTTTGTGGGACCGTGACCTTCATCTTTCAGATGGTAAGTGGAATGAGGATAGAAATTGAGCTTGATGCATGGTAGGAGAACCTGGACTTAGGCTTGCTGAGGCACCTGGAGCCTTCCCTACTCTCAGACTGCAACACTGAAATTCCTGCAGCCCCCAGAGGCATCCTGCTTCCCATTCCTTCTAGTACCGGCACAGATGCTATGGTGGCAGCAAGCCAAACTTTGGAAGAAGGGAGAGGGAGGTGCGCCTAGGTGAAAGGAGGCCGTTGGGATGTTGGCGCTGAGGTCCATCTTTCCTCTTCTCTCTGCCCACCCTCATCTCTTCTTCCCCCTCACATTCTCTTTTCCACACCCGACAGGTGATCTACATGGGGGTTGTCCTCTATGCACCATCATTGGCCCTCAATGCAGGTGAGGAGTCACAGCCCCTGGCTCCCAGCCACTGCAGGCTGAGAAAAACCTTTGGGAGGGGCAGGTAGAGAAAAGTGTGCAGAAAAGAATCCAACTGTGACCAGGGAGTTATTTCACTGCCTGGGCCCTTGGCTGGTCTCTACTACAGGTGGAAAGCTAATCAAACATTACCATGCCCCATCTGAATTGGTTAATCAACACCTTTTGGTGGAGCTTTGCAAACATTTTTTTTTTCCATTGTGGTAAATGATTGCTTTCATCCTTAATGATCAAGTGCTTCGTATCTAACCAAGGCTTCTCTGGCTTCTTGGCTGGGAAACGCTCCTCTGGAGACAGGAATGTGACTTTTATCTGTTTACAGTGACCGGCTTTGATCTCTGGCTGTCAGTGCTGACCCTAGGCATTGTCTGTACTGTCTACACTGCTCTGGTAAGCGTGGTTAATCTCAGGGGAGGGAGGAGAGGAGATGAAATCAGGAGGGAGATGGGAGGAACAGGGAAAGATGGGATGAGATAAGTAGGTGGGTGGTATGCGAGATAAGAATATAGATGAAGAGATGACATGACATTCTAGGGTGCTGTGAAATGAGATGTAGGAAATGAGATGGGATTATGGTGGGGGATGGGATATGAAGGTAGGAGCTGGGATATGAAGGTGGGGGCTGGGATATGAAGGTAGGGGGTGGGGGGGCAGGAAATGATGTCAGCAGGATATCGGCAGCTATACATGCTGGCAGCTGTCTTGTGCCCTCGCTGGTGGTATGGTTTCATAGACATCTGTGGCAGGTGTGCTGTCTTTTCCCTGCAGGGTGGACTGAAGGCAGTCATCTGGACAGATGTGTTCCAGACACTGGTCATGTTCCTAGGGCAGCTGGCAGTTATCATTGTAGGGTCGGCCAAGGTGGGCGGCTTCGGGCACGTGTGGGATGTGGCTTCCCAGCATGGCCTTATCTCTGGAATCGAGTAAGTACACCCCTTCCTCGTCTAGAGAGGTCCACAGTGCCTATAGTAAGCAGCGGGCAAGCTGTGGAAGTTGAAATGTGGCCTTGAGGCCAGTGGGAGGCTGGCACTGCAGAGATGGAGGGTGAGCACAGTGTTCTGGCCAGTGGTTGAGTGTCAGGATGTTTTTAGTCCCTTGGATGAGGCTGTGGTTGGAGGAATGGAACCACCCCCTCCCCACCCAACCTGCTGCCCTGTCTTGAATCCACCTTGGCCCTGGCAGCTGTGTCTGCCCTGTCCCCTGTTGTAGGAGGGCAAGGAGAGCTGAGTGTCTGGGGCAGCAGTGACATGTCGGTGTCTGTGGCAGGCTGGATCCGGACCCTTTTGTGCGGCACACTTTCTGGACGTTGGCCTTCGGGGGTGTCTTCATGATGCTCTCCTTGTATGGAGTGAACCAGGCTCAGGTGCAGCGCTACCTCAGTTCCCGCACGGAGAAGGCTGCAGTGCTGTGAGTGCAGGGCCAGGAAAACCAGGGAGCGCAGGCTGGGGGAAGAGAGTGGGCCCCCGTTCCACTCTCTTCCCCAAGCTGGGGAGGGACGGGATGCCAGAGTGCACACACACCCACTGGCAGGACGCGGACCTGCTTTCTGGGGCTCGGGGACGTGCCTGCTGACGCTGTTTCCCCACTCAGCACTGGCCTCTCTTGCAGCTCCTGCTACGCCGTCTTCCCTTGCCAGCAGGTGGTCCTCTGCATGGGCTGCCTCATTGGTCTGGTCATGTTCGCCTACTACCAGGAGTACCCCATGAGCACCCAGCAGACTCAGGCCGCCCCTGACCAGGTGAGGCGGCCTCCCCACCCCGCTCCTGGACCCCCAAGGGGAGTGTCTGGGTGGCTGCAGAAAGGACTCGCACCCTGGGTGGGAAATAGATGTAAGGTCCTTCCTGCTGCGGGAATCTGCCGTCCAGCATGTGAGCGTCCCAGCCCCGTGCTAACCACAGTGCCCACTCTGCGGGGGCGGAGACCTGCCTTGAGTGACTCTGCTCTGCACCGCCTGCTCTGCGGGGGGCCGTCACACGCCTGGTCTCATCTAACCCGCCCGACAGCCTTGTTTTGCAGAGGAGAAAAGGTTGAGCAACGGGGTGGCTGGCATGCTCAAGTCACGCCCCTCGCCGGGGCAGAGCAGGGGTGCGGGCTGTGTCCTTCTCTCTCCACGTACTGTGGGGTCGCCTGCAGTGCCTGTCCTCCTTCCTAACGTACCCAGTCTCCACAGACTGGCTGGCACGTGCAGGGAAAGGGTGGCATGCCCTGGAGAAGGGCCGTGTGCCCTGGAGAAGGGCGGCTCACCCCAAGGAAGGGCTTCTCTGAGGAGAGTGGTGCGCTTCTGCTCTGCCTGCAGTTCGTCCTGTACTTTGTGATGGATCTCCTGAGAGGCCTGCCAGGCCTGCCTGGGCTCTTCGTGGCCTGCCTCTTCAGTGGCTCCCTCAGGTACGCTCTTTGGCCTTTTCTCTCAGGCTCGACACAGCGGACCCCCACTGGGTACAAGGTGACGGGTGGAGCAGGGGCCCCTCTGAGTCTCTCATTGTGCTTGTTCATGTGTGAATGACAAGGGAAGCTCATCTGTGTGGGAGCAGGGCCTGTCCTCTCCTGAGAGATGCCCCTTTTGGTGACGGATTCCTTTTCCTTTATGATACCAGGAATTGACCTCCTTGAACCAAACCTGTACCCCACTCAGAAGAGGCCAGGTGTTCCTGCCTCCCAGGCCTCTTCCTCGGCTGCCACCTGTCAGGATGGTGTTTGGGCTGCACACGTCCTCTCCTGCCTTCAGGGCACTAGTCCCTCAGTGGGGTCTTTTGTTAGGTTTGCTTTTCTCAGCTTCCAGACTTGTCTTTCTCTTCCTCCTTTCAGCACCATATCCTCTGCTTTTAATTCACTGGCAACTGTTACGATGGAAGACTTGATTCGACCCTGGTTCCCTCATTTCTCTGAAGTCCGGGCCACCATGCTTTCCAGAATCATCGGTGGGATTATGCCTTCTCATCTCTTCAGCCATGTTCTTTCTAAGACACACGCTAAGCACTGTTGTCCATGTGCTTTGAAGCACCAGCTTTAGCCTGGGCTCAGCCCTTGCCCAGTGAAGCACCAGCCTTGTTTACATGTTGGGAAATTTCCTGGGGAGGTCTCTGAGTCACGTAAGAGTGAGGACAGGGTGGGAGGGACCTGGAGCTAGGGCCTGAGGTAATGTGCCCTGTTTCCAGGGACGCAGAGGTAGTAGTTTGGCTGGGGAAGGAGCTTTGCTCTACTTTTCCCCCTTTTATTGTGTTAACTCACGTCTACTTCTTTCCTCCTCCTTTCTCCCCAGCCTTTGGCTATGGGCTGCTTTGTCTGGGCATGGCCTATATTTCCTCCCAGATGGGACCTGTGCTGCAGGTAATGACTATGGAGAGAAGAAGGCAATTTTTAAGGGAGAAAAGGAGCTGATTGTAACCAGAAATGGAAGAAGACAGTTCTTGTGAAAGGAATGTCATAGGGGGCAGGTGTCAGAAATTCCCCTTGCATGGGCTACCTTTAGCTGTGAACAGACTCTCAAGAAGCCAAAAGCCCCAGGGTCATTGTTGGTTCAGAGACATCTAAGAATCAGCCTCAGGAGAACCCCAAGCACATTCCCTTACTCACTTCTGCTCCCTGGAATCCCGCGTCCTGATGGTGGTGAGACGGACAGACAGATCTGACAAGTGGGGCTCTGAGGCAGTGGTGGTGGCTTGTGCCACGTTGGTGAGGCCAGGGGTCTCTGAGCTTGCATATTCTTTTCTCTTTTTCTCAACCGCGTCCTCTGCAGGCGGCAATCAGCATCTTTGGTATGGTTGGGGGGCCGCTGCTCGGACTCTTCTGCCTTGGGATGTTCTTTCCTTGTGCCAATCCTCCTGTGAGTGACCCATCGGGCTCCAGGGTCATGTGTGGGGGTGCGCCTGGGAAATGGCTTGGCAGGGCTCTCACCGTGAGTGCTGGGAATTGGCGCGAAGGGTTGGTGGGGCTGGCATTGTGACAGGAGAGTGTGCCGTGTCTCTGGGCAGGGTGCCATCGTGGGCCTGTTGGCTGGGCTGGTCATGGCCTTCTGGATCGGCATTGGGAGCATAGTGACCAGCATGGGCTCCGGCAGAGCGCCCTCTCCCTCTAATGGGTCCAGCTTTTCCCTGCCCGGCAATCTGACTGCCATGTCCATGGCTACACTGATGCCCTCGACTACCCTCTCCAAGTGAGTCAGAGCTCACTTTCTTCTTGGGGAGAACAGCTCATTTTTGAGGGGTTTTCTAGGGGCCTTGCTAAGGGATGGGCCACCAGAGGCTGGGGGGCGGGGAAATGTTGGGTGTTGGGTCCCAGGACTCTAGGACCATGTAGGTGGGTGGAGCCTGATGCCTGAGGAATGCCCTGCTGATGAACTGCTAATTGTCCTCACCCTTTGCTCTCCCCAGGCCCACAGGGCTACAGCGGCTCTATTCCCTGTCGTATTTATGGTACAGCGCTCACAACTCCACCACAGTCATTGTGGTGGGCCTGGCTGTCAGCCTGCTCAGTGGTGAGGGGGCGTGATGGGGGCACAGGGAGTCCTGGGCTCCTGGGTGTCTGGAACAGTCAGGCTTCTTGGTGGAGCTCAGCTCGAGGAGGTGGGTGGGGGCTGGGGATCGGAGCACTGAGAATGGATGGCTGGGGGTGTGCCCTGGCTACACAGTAGGAGCCTCAGGAGCTCTCTGTCTTCAGGGGGAATGCGGGGCCGGAGCCTGAACCCTCGGACCATTTACCCAGTGTTGCCGAAACTCATTGCCCTCCTGCCTGTGTCCTGTCAGAAGCGACTTCACTGCAAAACCCACAGCCAGGTAGCCCCTCTGCCGTCAGGTCCCCCTCCCTTCCCTGTCTCACGCCTGCTGGGCCTCCCCATTCCCGGCCCTCCCTTTTCTTTCTCCTCTCAGCCCCCCTTTCTCGGATGATTTGCCTGAGCTGGGCGGTCCCACAGCAGCTGCCCGGCTCCTTCCCACAGGGGAGCGGGGCTTGATGGGCAGAAGGGTCTCGGCCCTGAGAGGCCACAGCTGCTGGCCTTTCGTCTCCCTCCTCCCACCGCGTGCTCCCCCCGGGCCTGCTCCTCCCTTTCTCCCCCACTGCTCCTCACTGGTCTCCTTTCTAGCCGGGATCAAAGCAGGGTCACCTTTCCTGCAAGAGAAAAGGGAGGTTCCTTCACCTCCCCTTTGTCTCACGTTCACCCCACCCGCTCCCTTTGCTCTGTGTCCCCAGGACCTCTCCGTGGACACTGCTGTGTTTCCGGAGAAGATGAGCAATGGGATGCTGAGGGGCAGCAATGACAAGGAGGCCTTGGCCATGCCTGAGGCAGGCCCAGCCCACCAGGGCATCAGCCCCACCTTCATCCTCCAGGAGACCTCACTGTGATCTGGACTTGAGACCCAGCCCAGAGGCCACCCTGTGGTACAGGGATGATCTGCAGGGGCGATCAAGGACTGGATGACCTTGCCCATACCAAAGGACCTTGCTCTTGGGAGTTTGTGCTGCAGTAGAAGCTGTCATGTCACAGGAGGTGTGAGAGTAGGACAGGGTTCTTCCTGTTCCTTGCCATTCTGTTCTCTAGAGAACCAGGCTTGCAGGGGGCAGGATTTTGCCAGAAATGGGGATAGAGGTAAATCCTCTGGCAAAAGGATAATGGCTTCTGATTCCATGTCGTCAAGCTCCTTTGAAGTGAGTGGGGATAGCAGTGCTGGGCCCACTTTGGCAAGACTGACCATCTCCCTGTAAAACTCAGAGCTGCCTTGGCCAGCTATCGCTTCCCTTGCAGTCCCATTGGAGCACACATTCTGTCAGCCACAAAGGGCCCCTGGAACACTACTTTCAGGTTGTCTGTGATACCCAGGCCCCTCTCATTCTTATCTGTCTACCTCCGTTCTTGAGAGGGAGGTTTTGGTGTCCCCAAGAGACCTCTCGGAACACACAGGTACATTCATCTCCTTCGCGTAGAGTAGGGAAGCTTTCCACCTCGCTGCCCCACCCTCCACCCCTGTAATGGGCACCTGGGGACGGAGCAGATGTTAATCTAAGAAACCAGGGCATGACCAGGTCCACTGTGGAATGTGCCATCTGTCTGAACTCCTGAGCCACGCACCCTAGTGTCATTTGGTCATTCATGCTCCCGTTTCCTTTTGGAGTTTCTTTCCCACATATCTTTGTTCCTAGAGAATAAAAACTACTGTTGGGCTAGAATCTGGGCTCCTGTACTGTCTGCACCTGCTCTCATCCATGCTAGTCCTATCCCTGGCGAAGATAAAGAGCCCCTTCTCCCATGCACAGGTCTTCCTCTGCTGAGGAGAGAGGGGCACAGGGGACCAGTGATAGCTTGGTGAGGTTTCTGGTCTCTGTGGCTGGTGTATCTGCAGCAGGGGAACGTTGTGCTTATGGGGTGGAAGACGCACACTTTTCCTCTGCTGCTTCTCTTCCCCTGTGGCTCATTCTATTCCCTGTCCTGCCCACCTTGTCCTCGACCAGAACAATCTGCTGCTCTGAGATTTTTCACTTTGGGGGCAGGAAGAAGAATGCTGCTATTTGGCTTTTAAAAATAGAACACTCGAGGTAGACTTTTACAGTCTCGTGAAGAACAGTTTGCGCGCGCCCACCCACACCTGGTCTCTAGCTCTGACTGACCGCCTCCCAGAAGCAGCCCTGCGCAAGCCCTCCAGGCCCCTCAGCAGAGACAGCATCATCTGTGCCCAAGCACATCTGTAGGTGCTCCCAGAAAGTGCCAGGTTGACTGCCCTGGGGTCTGCCCCCCTTGTGACAGCCCCTGTGGGCCACTGCTCAGCCCACGTCCCCACCCCACAAAGCTGCCAGAGTTCTAGACGTAGCCAGGCTCCCATTTATTCATTCTTCAGCCTATTTATCCGTCACCCACTTCATTCAAGGGCCGCCATCTTACAGCTAAGAAATGACTCTGCCGCCCACGGACCCTGCACCAAGTGCCACCATTGGCATTTCAGAGTTTCCCCTTTTTGTCTCAAGTTCTTGCATTTTAGCTATATTTACATAGGAAAGGAGGGGACCCTACAGGATTCAGAACTTTCAAGAATTATATTTAAAGGAATGGTAAAAAGATTCATTCTCCATATAAGTAATTCAAACTCCATAACAGAACAAAGATGTTCCTTCATCTCTAATGCAGTAACATTTGTCTTCATATATGCAGCATTTTAAAAGAACCATTTAATGATTGAGGGTGGATTCTAATGGACAGACCCAGGTTCAAATACTGGTTCATCCACCTAACCTCCTTAAGCTTCAGTTACTTCATCTATTAAGTGTGAATTTCACAAAGATTCAAAATTATATTGTGTGTAAAGGACTGATGCATTCCTTAAATGCCAGTTATTGTGGTAATTATTGTAGTGTTCAAAGCACTTTTCATGTACTACCTGATTTTATACTTTGGGAGAGAAGTACATTCTATATCATCTACATTTTTAATGTATAAGGTAACTGGATTGCTTGGCTAGTGAATGGCTGAAGCAGGGCTAGAACCCGGGTCTTTGGCCCCCAGTAGCCCACCAAAGTCATGTCTCTTGCCCTGGAAGCAGCGTCCTTTTTGATAGAGTGCTCACACAGGTGACAGGGTCTGTCCTGAGACAGCAGTCCAGAGAACAACGATGTACTAATTGGGGTGCTACTGCACCATCATTCTAGAACTTTTCTAGGTCAGTACCTTCAAACCTTTCTTGAGACCCACAGTAAGATATTTCACAGCACGACCCAGTATATTCATACATTGCGTTGTGTTACTAAAACATTTCATGAAGAAATGTCTCTGGGTGTAGTTAATATTTTCGGAGCTTTTTCCGTTCCCACCTTGAATAATTCAGTCCGTAAGCTGTTATGTGGAGCAGAGCAAGGTAGGCATTCATGCTGGAGGCTGTCTGTTGTGGATGTCAGAGCTCAACTGGAAGGAGGGAGGCCATGCACAGGAGTGGCCCAGCTTGGATGTCAGAGCCTGAGCAGGATGAGGAGGTCATCCACATGGAGGGCAGCCTGCTGTGGGGTGTTAGAGCCCAAGCTGGATAATGAGAGTGTCTGTGGGGGTCAGGAGCCTGGTGTGGAGTTGGAGAATTAGAAAGGCGTCCTCACAGGAAAGAAGATGTGTGGGTTGTCAGCTGGAGTGAGTGAGATGGGAGCCCATAAGGGGGCATAGCTCGATGTGAGGTGTCCGCATGAGGAGGGCATGCACAAGGTAGGTGGCTCAGCATGGCTTGTCAGAGCGTGTGTGTGTGTGTGTGTGTGTGTGTGTGTGTGTGTCCCACATGGAGAATCAGAACCTCTTTAGAATGAAGAAGGCGGGACTTCCCTGGTGGTTGCAGTTAAGACTGTGCTTGCAATGCAGGGAATTTCCAATGCAGGGGATGTGGATTCAATCCCTGGTCGGGAAACTAAGATCCTACATGCCGCGCGGCCAAAAAAACAAGAAGAAGAAGGCACCTACACATGTGAGCAGCTTGCCACGTGGTAAAAAAAAAAAAAAAAAAAAAGAGAAGGCGGCATCTACACATGCGAGCAGCTCAACCTGGGCTGTTAGAGCCTGAGTGCAGTGAGGAGGGCATCTATACAGGAGGAAGATCTGTCATCAGGTGGGAGCTCATGCAGGGTGAGAGGGTCATCTGCCACGGAGGTGCCAGGGGTGGGGGTCAGCTCAAGTGGGGAGATGAAGACATTCACACAGGGGCCAGCCCAGTGCAGTCTCTGAGCCTAGGATGAGGAGGACATATATGCGAGAGAGAGTGTTGGGATTTTGACTATCTGCTGAGATTAATCAAATAAGTATATTAGGAGTCGCGTGAGCCATGTTTCTCACTATTGCAGAGGGTGTTACATTCATGGAAAGGAAGAAAGCCAGAATGAACTCTGTGGTGGTGGATTGGAGAAGGAGATATTGGCATGTGTTTATGGTTTTCAACAGATCTACGTAAATGTAGAAATAAACAGGGATGGAAGTAGCTCTGTCCGCTGAGAGGGCTTGGGGGCAGAAGTAGTGTGATAGTAATAAGAGCTTTGTGCCCAGATCTTAGATTCTAAATACCATTCTCCACTAGAAATAACAACAACAAAAAACCCAAGGCTTCTTGGAGAAATAGTTGATTCTAGGGGTGGGACCAAAGTACAAGATAGGCCTGGAACATCTTGTGCCAGAAAGCAAAGAATTTATCAAGGAAAGATAAGATCATATCAAAGGACACAGAAGCTAGCTTGAAGAGACTCCCACTAGCCCAATCTGGAACTTCTGAGCATTAAAATAATAGTAATGGGTTATAAGCTATTGAATAAAAAAAGGAAATCATGAGTTCATACTGATAAAAGTAGTAATTCAGAATTTAGATAGGATATGGTATATTTATACAACATCAAATACTTCCCTCTGCACAAAATACTTATAAGGGAAAAAGAAGAACTGTAGTGGAGAAGCCTAGCAGACAAAGTGATCATCTGTAATAGGATAAATCATTCATGCATCTCCTGCTAAGATGCAAGGGGAAGAGCACATAATCACTTCTGTGATTCTCCTGGCAGAGATGTGTACCCTGAATCTAATCATAAGAAAACATCAGACAAAATAAAATTGAGAGACATTCTATAAAATAACTGGCTTGTAATTAGTGGAGCCATAGCTGAAAATTAAACAGGATCTGAGTATGAGATGGAAGTAACATTAACTTCCTCACTTTGATGCTTCTGTTGTAGTTATGTAGGATAATGTTCTTGTTAGTAGGAAATATGCAATAAATTTAACTTCATGCATGATCTACCGATGTGTTGCAATCCACTGGAAACACTGTAGTGCTAGGCTTCCTTCCCAGCTTTCAGACAGGGAATCTGTTTCTTTCCCACTTCCCACCACCAATGGTCCCAGAATTCTGAGGCCTTTATGCATTTTCTATTTTCCTGAAGTGGCCATATCCTCTGAGAAGCCAATTCTGGCTATTGCCCTTCCTGGAGAAGCAAAAGGCCCATCAGCCTCCAGTCCCAGCAGCCAGCCTTGGCTCCCCTTCACCTGACAGAAAAGAAAAGAGATGACTCCATGGCAGGGTTGGTGGTGGGTGAGGTCTTCAGTCCATATGACCACGTTTGCCAGTTAGAGAAAAATCCTTCCAACCATTCCAGGGTGTCGCTAAGCCATTGGCAGAGGTTCTAGCTCCCAAGCGTCATGGTCTGAGAAAAATTTTTACCAACCTAGAATTTTAGACGATCAAAATATAATACAAATGTGAGCCTGAAATAAAGACATTTTCAGATATACAAGGAAACATAAAATCAACAGATGTCAGCTGTTGGAAAGAATGATGACCAAATTAACCAATAACATTTACTGTTACATCTAAATAAGCAGGGATTATTTTTCAAACAATTAATATAATCTGGAACTAAAATCCAAGAGCTAAGACTCTCAAAGCTCATTGAACTAAGATTATCTTTTCTCTTTTTTAGGGAACAGGATGTGGACCAACACTGGAGAATAGAATAATTAAAATATGAGTTAAACATTTAAAGACAACTCATAGAATAATAGAAATACGATATATTACTCTCATACCATTAAAGAAAAAAATAACATGGAACAAAAAACCCTGATTATTCCAACGAAAGGTGGAATGAGGGGGGTGGTTTCTAAATAAAAATGCTGAATACTGTGGTAAAAATAAGTCCAAGTGTATCACTCATCTCAATATTTATGAATGTACAAAAGTAAAACATAAAAGTCAGATTTCTATACAAATCAAAACTACAATGAGGTATCACCTCACATCGGTTAGATTGGGCATCACCAGAATATCTACAAACAGTAAATGCTGGGGAGGGTGTGGAGAAAAAGGAACGCTCTTGCACTATTGGTGGGATGGTAAATTGATACAGCTACTGTGGAGAACAGTATGGAGGTTCCTTGCAAAATTAAAAATAGAGCTACCATATGACCCAGAAATGCCACTACTGGGCATATACCCAAAGAACACCATAATTCAAAAAGACACATGCATCCCAGTATTCATTGTAGCACTACTTACAATAGCCAGGACATGGAAGCAACCTAAATGTCCACCAACAGATGAATGGATAAAGAAGATGTCGTACATATATGCCATGGAATATTACTCAGCTGTAAAAAGGAATGAAATTGGGACATTTGTAGAGTCATGGATGGACCTAGAGTCTGTCATACAGAGTGAAGTGAGTCAGAAAGAGAAAAACAAATATCGTATATTAACACATGTGCAGAATATAGAAAAATGGTACAAATCAACCGGTTTGCAAGGCAGAAATAGAGACGCAGATGTAGAGAACAAACATATGGACACCAAGTGGGGAAAGCGGGGGTGGGGGGGGGTTTGGGGTGGGATGAATTGGGAGATTGGGATTGCCATACATACATTACTAATAAGAAAAAAATCAAATTGTACACTTTAAATATATGCAGTTTAATGTATGTCAGTTGTATCTCAATGAAAGTTCTTAAAGAAAAATATAAATAAAAATTAAAAAGCCCATAACTCAAAAAGGAAAAAGTCATAGATTTCTAGATTTGGCAATAAAGAAAGAAATCCAGATTTTGCTATTCTAAAAGATATACTCAAAAGGAAACAGTATGAAATAATTGAAAATAAAAGTATGGAAAAAATTTGCCATGCAAAAGATAAAACATAAGCAGAAGTAATAGCAGTAATATCAGACATCTATAGAATTTAACAGACTGTCAATAGTATGCCAATAGAATCAAGGCATGAAGCATTAAAACAGACCCAAAATGGTATTTCCTATTGTTTAAAACAAAGAGCGTTACTGACTTTGTTTGTCGGATAGTGAAGCAGGTTCAATATCTGGACCAATGTTCCTGTTGAAAGTGGAGATAACGCTGGACAAAATGTTTTTTAAAAACTTCTTAAAATCATCATACAGCTGGCAAGGGTGAGACGTCATTGGGCTGAAGGCTGAGTGAGGGCAGGAATCCAGAGAAGTAGGCAGAACTCTGAGGTTGCTTTTGTCTCCAGTGGCATTTGCGGATTTGGGTGAAATTGAGCTTTAGTTTTGACAGCTTCGACTTTGACAGAAATCTAGCCCGGGGGATACCCAGCATGTAGAGACTAAAAGGATGCTTTTCCTCCCTAAAGCCGGGGACCAAACGGGTGATACCCTCAGGTCTGAGGAATGTAAGAAGAGTTGCTTTAGAGCCAAGCAGAGCAGTGAAAAAAAATCTCTGTAAAATCATAAATCAACACTTGTGGATTTGCTGTTCAATTTCACACAGCTCAAGAAGTCAAAATTTGGGACTTTGAAAAGAATAATAAAATATGGCAAATATCAATAAAATTGAGAAGGTACAAATAATTCCAGAAATAAAAAGGGTACAGAATTACAGATATTCTACACATTAAAATGATAGTAAAAAGACATTATGAACAACTTTAGGCCAATAAATGTGAAACTTTCAATAAAATGGACAAATTACCAGAAAAATATCACTTATCGCAGACTCAGGAGATAATAAAATATCTGAATAGTCCTATTCCCATTAAAGAAATAGAAGCAAAAGTAATAAAAGTATCTAATCATGAGAAAAATCCAGGGCCCACATGGCTTCACTGTTGAGTTTTACTAATCTTTCAAAGAATAAATAATTCTAAATTTACATAAATGATTCCAGAGTATAGAAGAGAGAACCCTCCTGAGTGCATTTTCTACTTACCAGCAACAAGCATTTAAAGTATGCGATTTTTAATGTGCCTTTTATAATAGCGTCAATCTAATACCAAAACTCTACAGAGACAGCATAAGAAGACAGGAAATGTATAGGTCGATATTACTCACAAACATAGATGTAAAATCATAAAATATTAGTGAGTCAAATCCAGCCGTGTATGTAAGAAAGATAAAATATCATAGCAATTGAGTTTATCTCGGAAATGAGAGGTTGGCATAACAACAGAAACTCAAGTAATGTAGTCCTTAGCATTAACGGATTATAGCAAAAATCTCACTATCATCTCATTAGATGCAGAAAGGTGTTTCAAAAGATCAACTTTCATTTATGAGAAAAGTCAGCACTAGAAGGACTTTCCTAACCTTATTAAGGGTATCTATGAATAAAATCTACAGCAAAATGTTAAAAACTATAATCAAAGTTAAAGGTAAAATAATTCTTTTAACTATAATCAAATTTTTATAAAAGGGAAACAGCTGAAAAAAATTTAGTGGTGAAATGTTGAACACTCTCTGAGATCAGGAACAAGATAAGCATGCCTGCTATTGCAATTTCATTTTACCACTGAATTAATATCATAGTCAGCAGTCACACAAAATCTCAAAACAAAGGAAAAGAGTGATGAATTTGACCACATTAAAATTAAGAACTTCTTTTCAATGAAAGACACCATTAAAAGAGTGAAAAAGACAACATACAAAAAGTAGAGAAAATCTATTATATTTGTGACACATACAACTGATTTAAAGTACATGCAATGTAAAGAACTTGTTAGACTTGACATGAAAAAGACAAATCATCCAATTAAAAATGGTGAAATATTTGAATTGACATTTTACAAAAAAGGAAATCCAAATGGTCTATAAGGAATTCAGTCTTATTAGTAATCAGGGATATACCAATGAAAGCCAAAACAAGATACAATTACATACTTAACCAGGTTGGCAAAAAATGACTCCAAGTATAGATTGGAAACATTGACTTGATACGTGTTAAGGTGGTTACAGTCTTACTCACCACTGTTTTCGTACCATAAGTACCAATGTCCACAGAGAGAAAAGGGCACTTTCCATCTTAGCATTATCATAGAAGAAAATAGTTTTACGTTCAGTGACTCCTTGATAAGGTCCCTGGGACCCCTAGGGGTTTATGGACCACATTTTGAGAATTGTTGCCCTAAACCAGGAGAAACACAAGAACTTTCATAGCAACATAATAACCTCAAACTGGAGAAAATCCAAAAGGTCATAAAAGCTAGTCTTACATTCATACAGAAATGCCTTCCAGCAATGACAAAAAATTAACCACAACCACACACATAAACAAGCTAGTGTTGATTAAAAAAAAAAAAAAAGTAAGTCATAGAAGAAAACACTGTGATTCCATTTGTCAAAGTTCAAAGCAGAAAAAAACTTAAGCTCCATTGTTTATGGACCCAAATAAAGTTGGTAGAACCATGAAGAAAAGCAAGGGAATGATTAACCCCAAAGCCAGGAGAGTGTTACCTCAAGGGAAAAGGGTGGATGATGTAATCAGGGAGGGACTTTGCAGGTACCGCTGTGTTCTAATTCCTCACTGTGTATGACTATCATAAAGATTCACTCTAAGCATTACAAATATATCTTATATGCTCTAAGTATTTTTGTCAATAATTAGAAAGATCTAATGTATGATAGTCATCAATATAGCTCTCATTTCCAATACATTCTTAAGAAGAAAAGCAAGATGCAGAATAATACATAATATGTTACCTTTTGTAGGAAAAATGATGAGGGGAAAAGAATGCATCAATGCTTGTTCGTATATGCATAAACTATCTCTGGAAGGGTATGTAGGAAATTAACAGTGATGAACACCTGTGAGAGGGGCTGGGCTGATAAGGAGACGGGGCTGGAAGGGAAGGCTTTTCTTTCATCTTTCTGCACCTTTTTATACATTTTGATTTTGAACAATTAATGAATTACCAATACTAACATATTTTAAAAACCCTGTACATCTGGAAGTTTAAAAATACTTGTAAATAATAACACCTGCATTAAAGACAAATCATACTGGAAATTATAAACCATTTAGAAACTTACTGCAGCTTGAGCATTACACAGCAAAAACTGTAGCTTTAAGCAAACGTTTAAACGCTGAACAATCTGATGGGCAAATATATCTCAAATTGCTTTTCTTGATTACTCTGGAATTTGAGCACATTTTCTTTTTTCTTTTTATTTTTTAATTAAAAAAATTTTTTTTGAGGTACACCAAGTTCAATCATCTGTATTTATACACATATCCCCGTATTCCCTCCCTCCCTCCACTCCTCCCCACCCTCCCTGTCCCAGTCCCCTAAGGCATCATCCATCCTCGAGTCGAACTCCCTTTGTTATACAGCAACTTCCCACTGGCTATATGTTTTACAGTTGGTAGTATATGTATGTCTATGCTACTCTCTCACTTCGTCTCAGCTTGCCCTTCACCCCCCGCCCCCCCAAACCTCGAGTTCTCCAGTCCATTCTCTGCATCTGTGTCCTTGTTCTTGTCCTGTCACTGAGTTCATCAGTACCATTTTTAGATTCCGTATATATGAGTTAGCATACAATATTTGTCTTTCTCTTTCTGACTTACTTCACTCTGTATGACAGACTCTAGGTCTATCCACCTCATTACATATAGCTCCATCTCATCCCTTTTTATGGCTGAGTAATATTCCATTGTATATATATATGCCACATCTTCTTTATCCATTCATTTGTTGATGGGCATTTAGGTTGCTTCCATGTCCTGGCTATTGTAAATAGTGCTGCAATAAACATTATGGTACATGTTTCTTTTCGGATTATGGTTTTCTCTGGGTATATGCCCAGTAGTGGGATTACTGGATCATTTGGTAGTTCTATTTTTAGTTTTTTAAGGAACCTTCAAACTGTTTTCCATAGTGGCTGTACCAACTTACATTCCCACCAACAGTGCAGGAGAGTTCCCTTTTCTCCACACCCTCTCCAACATTTGTTGTTTCCAGATTTGGTGATGATGGCCATTCTGATCGGTGTGAGGTGATACCTTATTGTGGCTTTGACTTGCATTTCTCTGATGATGAGTGATGTTGCACATCTTTTCATGTGTTTGTTGGCCATCTGTATGTCTTCTTTGGAGAAATATCTATTTAGGTCTTCCGCCCACTATTGGATTGGGTTATTTGCTTTTTTGGTATTAAGCTGCATGAGCTGCTTGTATATGTTGGAGGTTAATCCTTTGTCCGTTGTTTTGTTTGCAACTATTTTTTCCCATTCTGAGGGTTGCCTTCTTGTCTTGTTTATGGTTTCTTTCACTGTGCAAAAGCTTTTAAGTTTCATGAGGTTCCATTTGTTTATTCTTGATTTTATTTCCATGATTCTAGGAGGTGGGTCAAAAAGGATCTTGCTTTGATGGATGTCATAGAGTGTTCTGCCTATGTTTTCCTCTAGGAGTTTTATAGTGTCTGGCCTTACATGTAGGTCTTTAATCCTTTTTGAGTTTATTTTTGTGTATGGTGTTAGAAAGTGTTCTAATTTCATTCTTTTACATGTAGCTGTCCAATGTTCCCAGCACTACTTATCCAAGAGGTTGTCTTTTTTCCATTGTATATTCATGCCTCCTTTGTCAAAGGTAAGGTGCCCATGTGTGTTTGGGTTTACCTCTGAGTTCTCTATTCTGTTCCATTGATCTTCCTTTCTGTTTTTGTGCCAGTACCATACTGTCTTGATCACTATGGCCTTGTAGTATAGTTTGAAGTCAGGAAGCCCGATTCCACCAACTCCATTTTTCCTTCTCAAGATTGCCTTGCCTATTCGGGGTCTTTTGTGTTTCCATACAAATAGTAACATTTCTTGCTCTAGTTCTGTGAAAAATGCCATTGGTAATTTGATCGGGATTGCATTGAATCTGTAAATTACTTTGGGTAGTACAGTCATTTTCACTATGTTGATTCTTCCAATCCAGGAACACGGTATGTCCCTCCATCTGTTTGTGTCATCTTTGATTTCTTTCATCAGTGTCTTAAAGTTTTCTGCATACAGATCTTTTGACCCCTTAGGCTTTTTTATTTTATTTATTTATTTTTTCCTGGCTCACCACGCAGCTTGTGGGACTTTAGTTCCCTGATCAGGGATCAAAGCCAGGGCCCCAGCAGTGGAAGCTTGGTGTCCTAACCACTGGACTGCCAGGGAATTCACCCTTTTCTTTTTTCTCTTTCTTTTTTCTTCTCTTCCTCCTCCTCCACATTCTCCTTCTTTCCTTCCTCCTCCTCTTTCTTCTTCTTTGATTTGCATTTTTTCTGTGAATTTCCTGGTCATATCCTTTGTCAATTTATATTATTGGTTTTTTTTGTTTTTGTTTTTGTTTTTATTTTTTTGGGGCGGTACACCAAGTTCAATCAACTGTTTTTATACACATATCCCTATATTATTGTTATCAGAATTCTGTATATATTCTGGATATTCATTTAATGAGACAATTTTTTTTCTCCTACACTTTCTGTTTTCTTTCAACTTTTTTAAAAAATTTATTTATTTATTGGCTGTGTTGGGTCTTCATTGCTGCACACAGGCTTTCTCTAGTTGTGGCCAGTGGTGGCTATTCTTCGTTGAGGTGCACAGGCTTCTCATTGCGGTGGCTTCTCTTGTTGCAGAGCATGGGCTCTCGGCGCAGGAGCTTCAGTAGTTGTGGCACGTGGGCTCAATAGTTGTGGTTTGCAGGCTCTAGGGCGCAGGCTCAGTAGTTGTGGCGCAGGGGCTTAGTTGCTCCGCAGCATGTGGGATCCTCCTGGACCAGGGATCGAATCCGTGTACCCTGCCTTGGTAGGCAGATTCTCAACCACTGTGCCACCAGGGAAGTCCCTCAACTTTTATTATAGCATTTCTTTTAACAGAAATTTAAAATTTTATGAGAACAAATCTCTCCTTTTTTTATGGCTTCTGGGTTTTGTATCTTGCTTAGGATGGCTTTCTCCACCCTAATATTGTTAAAGATATCGTTTAAAATCCTTTAAAATATTTTAACTTTTTTCCCCCAAATGTTTCACTATTTGTGCCATCTGTGTTTGATATGATGGGCCAGGAGGTTCAATCTAAAATTATTTTTCCTTCAGTGGACAGCAAATTATCTCACATGATTTATTTAAAAAAGCCAGCCTTCCTTCATAGATTTTAAATGTCACCTCTATTGTAAGCCTCATATGCATCTGTTTCTGCATTTTACTCTATTCCACTGATCTGTCTATTTTTTTTTTTTTTTTTAGGCGCACGGGCTTAGTTGCTCCATGGCATGTGGAATCTTCCCAGGGCAGGGCTCGAACCCATGTCCCCTGCATTGGCAGGCAGATTCTTTACCACTGCGCCACCTAGGAAGTCCTGATCTGTCTATTTTTATCCCCTTAGTTTTATACTGCTGAATCTATTTCTAAAATGTTAATATAACTTTATGTATTTTTATATTTACATTTTCATATATTTTAGGGCAAATTCCCATGCAATAATCTTTTACACATTTTGTTTTTTTGGCTGGTATTGAATATTTTATCTTTCAGAACAATCAGAATTCTTAATTTCCATTTTTAAAATCCTATTAAGATTTGGTTGGCATTGCATTAAATTTATAGGTTAATTTGATTGTCTGGGATGCCTATAGTACAGAAATGTCTTTACCTGGGTGATATAAGTACCAGATCCGAGTGGCTTTCTATGCAGTCTCCTTTGAGAATTTTTGTTATTTGATCCTGACAGGCAGTTCCAAGGAGCCCATCACTCTGTCTGAATTGCCCACAAGGGGTCCTCAAAATCCAAAGTGTGGGCGGTGGTTACGGTGGGCTTAGCTCTCAGTCTTTATGGAAACACTGTAACTTCAAAGTGGCAAAGAGGATTAGACGCAAAAGGCCCACTCAACTTGTAATATTTCCATACAGAAGTACACTAGTAATCCTAACTAGTCTACTTAACCACCTCAGCGACTGAGAAGTACCCTCCATTTACTCAGCAAAACATACTGACCAGTGGCCAAAACCCATGAAAATCCCAGAGCTGGTCAACGACTCTCTAAAGCAATCACATGCACAAACGCCCATTGGCTGGGTTGTATTATTGCCAAGAATTAGCTGTGTTTTTTCTCAAACCTGTATTTGCCAGTTGTACTTGATATTGTAATTAAATACGATCACCATGTTGTCAGATGGGAGTAGACGTGCAGGTTCCCCACAGAGGGACAAGGACAGCCTGGAAGGGCAGGCTCCTCCCTAGGCCTCTGTTGATACCCCTCCCCCGCTGGGAGGGGGAGGGGTGCTCCCTACAGGTCCCCAGTGACACTGTGGAGGTGGCGCTTTACTTTCCAGCTCCCTAGATTTGCCTACTCTAAACATCTCGCATAAATGGAATCATAAAATATGTGGTCCTTTGTCACTGGCTTCTTTCACTGACCATAATGTTTTCAAGATGTGTCCCTGTTGCAGCATCCATCAGTACTTCATTCCTTTTCATTGTTGTCCACTGTGTGACTATACCACATTTTTTTATCCATTCATCAGTTGATGAACATTTGCACTGTTTCCACTTTTTGGCTGTTATGAATAATGTTGCAGTGAACCTCCAGGTACAAGCTTGTATGTGGATAAATATTTCCATTTCTCTTGATTATATACCTAGGAGTGAAATTGCTGGGTGATATGGTAATTCAATGTTTAACCTTTTAAGAGATTACCAGACTGTTTTCCAAAGTGGCTGTAAATTTTACATTCATACCAGCAATGTATGAGAGTTCCTATTTCTCTGTATCCTTGTCAGTTTTTTTTTTTTTAATGTACTTATTTATTTACTTATTTTTGGCTGTGTGGGTCTTTGTTGCTGCACTTGGACTTTCTCTAACTGTGGTGAGCAGGGGCTACTCTTCGTTGATATGCGACGGCTTCTCACTGCAGGGGCTTCTCTTGTTGCGGGGCACGGGCTCTAGGCGAGTGGGCTTCGGGAGTGTGGCTCACGGGCTCTAGGGCGCAGGCTCAATAATTGTGGTGCACTCGCTTAGTTGCTCTGCGGCATGTGGGATCTTCCTGGCCCCGGGATCGAACCTGTGTCCCCTGCATTGGCAGGGGGACTCCCAACCACTGAGCCCCAGGGAAGTTCCTCTTTGTCAGTTCTCATTATTGTCCACCTTTTATTTTTTATGCATTTATTTATTTATTTATATTTTGTTGGCTGCGTTGGGTCCTCGTTGCTGCACACGGGCTTTCTCTAGTTGCTGCAAGCGGGGGCTACTCTTCATTGTGGTGCACGGGTTCCTTATTGCACTGGCTTCTCTTGTCGCAAAGCACGGGCTTTAGGCATGTGGGCTTCAATAGTTGCTGCATACGGGCTCAATAGTTGTGGCTCACGGTCTCTAGAGCACAGGCTCAACAGTTGTGGCTCACAGGCTTAGTTGCTCCGTGGCATGTGGGATCTTCCCAGAGCAGGAGTGGGAACTATGTCCCCTGCATTGGCAGGCAGATTCTCAACCACTGCACCACCTAGGAATTCCCTGTCCATCTTTTTTATTCTAGTGTATATAATGTGGTTTTCTTTGTAAGGGTTTTTAATATTTTACTTTTTTTAGAGCAGTTTTAGGTTTACAAAAAAATGTATTCGAAAATACAGAGATTTCCCACATATCCCCTCTCCCTGAGCATACCACATGCCCTAATGTTTACATCTTGTATTAGTGTGGCACATGTTATAATTAAGGAATAACATCGATACATTATTATTAACTAAAGTCCATAGCTAACATTAGGGTTCTCTCCTTGTGTTATACATTCTATGGGTTTTGACAAATGTGTAATGACTTGTGTCTACCATTAGTGTGTTGTATAGTATAGTTTTGCTGCCCTAAAGATCCCCTGTGCTCCACCTATTCATCCCTCCCTCCCTCCCCTTGAACCACTGGCAATCATTGATCTTTTTACTGTTTCCACAGTTTTATCTTTTCTACAGTGTCATACAGTTGGAATCACACAGTATGTTACCTTTTCAGATTGGCCTCTTTCACTTAGCAATATGCTTTGAAGTTTCCTCCATATCTTTTCATGGCTTGATTGTTCATTTCTTTTAATCACCGAATAATATTCCATTGTCTAGATGTACCATAGTTCATTTCTCCATCCACCTATTGAAGGACATCTTGGTTGCTTCCAAGTTTTGGCAGTTATGAACAAAGCTGCTATAAACATCCATCTGTAGGGTTTTGTGTGAAAATAAGTTTTCAATCTATTTGGTTAAATACCAAGGAGCACAATTGCTAGGTTGTATGGTAAGAGTATGTTTAATTTTGTAAGAAACTGCCAAACTGTCTTCCAGAGTAGCTGTACCATTTTGCATTCCCACCAGCAATGACTGAGAGTTCCTGTTGCTCCATATCCTCATCAGCATTTGGTGTTATCAGTGTTTTGGATTCTGGCCATTCTAATAAGTGTTTTAATGTTTTAATTTTCATTTCCTTGATGACATATGATGAGGAGCATCTTTTCACATGCTTATTTGCCATCTTCTTTGGTGTCGTGTTTGCTAAGGTCTTTGGCTCATTTTTTAACCAGGTTGTTTATTTTCTTATTGTTGAGTTTTAACAATTATTTGTATATGTTGGATAACAATACTTTATCATATGTGTCTTTTGCAAATATATCCTCTCAGAGCAATCCATTTTTAGAATGTTATGCCACAGATTTACCCCCACACAGACCCAAAGATGTATATGAAGAATAGTCATTAAAGCTTTTTTATTTTCTAAAAAATAACAAATTAGAAGGAAAACAAAATGTCTCAGACTGGGCTCTTGGTCACAAGCAGAAGTGACTCTGGCTGATGAGCAGAAAGTCATCTATTATAAAGATAATTGTTGAGAGGGCTAGAGAAGAGGCTTGATGCTAAACCTTGAAAAATAAAGCCACAAACCACATATAGAAATAGCCTGATGAGGGCTTCCTAGGTGGTGCAGTGGTTAAGAATCCACCTGCCAATGCAGGGGACATAGGTTCGAGCCCTGCTCTGGGAAGATCCCACATGCCACAGAGCAACTAAGCCCGTGTGCCACAACTACTGAACCTGTGCTCTAGAGCCCGTGAGCCACAACTGTTGAGCCCATATGCAACAACTATTGGAGCCCATGCATCTAGGGCCCGTGCTCCACAACAAGAGAAGCCACTACAATGAGGAGCCTGCACACCACAATGAAGAGTAGCCCCCACTTGCAGCAACTAGAGAAAGCCCATGTGCAGCAACGAAGACCCAACACAGCCAATAAATTAATTAATTAATTCAAAAAAAGAAAGAAAGAAATAGTCTGATGAGTAAAAGGCCCAGAACATTGTGCTGTGACCAAGAGCAAGATGCTGTAATTTGCACTGCCACTTGGAACTTGACTGCAGTCACAACTGTCACTCACACCAGCTACCACCACTGTGTCTTCTGCATCAGGAATTTGCTTTGTAACTCCTACTGCTCCCAAAGCCATGGGGCTGTGCTGCATCCTGGCCAGCAAAATGGATGTCCTGTCCAAAGCACGTTTCCTCCTGGGATCCACTTCTGATTTGAAGATTTGGCCTGGGTGAAACTGGTTGGTAGAACTTCCAAGGAGACTGGAGAGTGAGTTTTTCCTTCAACATGAGAACTATTCCAAGGGAGTTGGCCAACCAGAAAACATGACAAATGTCCATTGTAGCATCTATCGAAAGGAGACTGGCTAATACTGTTACAGCACATCCATGTGTTAGACTTCTATGCAGCCCTTGAACAGAATAGGGTAGTGTCAAAAGTAATGATGTGGGAGGATCTCCAAGGTACAATTAATATGTATTGTATTCTACCATTTGTGTTAAAAAAGTTGTACATATTTGTATAATTGTCCATGTATACAAAAGCCTGGGAGGATACACAAGAAACATAACAATGGTTGCGTGTAGAAAATGAAAAAAGGAGACTAAGATGGAAGACTTATTGGTCTGAATTCTAGAGAGGCCATGTGCATTTTTTTAATAAAAATGTTTGCTATACATAAAAATGTGTCTTCTAAACATTTGAGAAATTTTCTTCATTTCAGAATGTCTAGAACTAAAACCAACAAACAGTGCATATTATCCACATTGTGATCAAAAGTGAGAGCAAGGGGCTTCCTAGGTGTGCAGTGGTTGAAAATCTGCCTGCCAATGCAGGGGACATGGGTTCGATCCCTGCTCCAAGAAGATCCCACGTGTGGTGTGGAGCGACCAAGCCCGTGAGCCACAACTATTGAGCCCATGTGCTGCAACTACTGAAGCCCACGCACCTAGAGCCTATGCTCCGCAACAAGAGAAGCCACGGCAATGAGGAGCCCGCGCACCACAACGAAGACTAGCCCTCACTCACCGCAACTAAAGAGAAAGCCCGCACACAGCAAAAAAAAAGACCCAACACAGCCAATAAAATAAATTAATTAATTAAAAAAAAAAGTGAGAGCACAGATGCCAACAGTACCTCAGGATCACCAATCCCAACTTCTTCTGGGCTAAATTTCACAACTACAATTGTGACACAATGTCTGTCTGTGTTGTAAAATTGACCTATCTGGCTAGCACTTATCCTGCAGCCAGTACAGCTCTGTGAAGCGGTCAGTGACACTGAGCATTTAGAGAACTGTTAATAAGAATAAATATTCCTGGAGAAAATATTTGCAAATGAATCAATGGACAAAGGATTAATCTTCAAAATATATAAATAGTTCATGCAGCTCAATATAAAAACAAAAAATAAGATGATTGAACCTGATGTACCCCCCCCCAAAAAAATAAAATAAAATAAAAAAATAAAAAAAAAACAAAAAACAAAAAACAACCCAATCAAAAAATGGGCAGAAGACCTAAATAGGCATTTCTCCAAAGAAGACATACAAATGGTCAAGAGGCACATGAAAAGCTGCTTCACATCCCTAATTATTAGAGAAATGCAAATCAAAACTACAGTGAGGTATCACCTTACACCAGTTAGAATGGGCATCATCAGAAAATCTATAAACAATAAATGCTAGAGAGGGTGTAGAGAAAAGGGAACCCTCTTGCACTGTTGGTGGGAATGTAAGTTGGTACAGCCGCTATAGAGAACAATATGGAGGTTCCTTAAAAAACTAAAAATAGAACTACCATATGACCCAGCAATTCCACTACTGGGCATATACCCAGAGAAAACCAGAATCCAAAAAGGAACATGTACCCCAATATTCATTGCAGCACTATTTACAATAGCCAGGTGATGGAAGCAACCTAAATGCCCATCAACAGGGGAATGAATAAAGATGTGGTACATATATACAATGCAATATTAATCAGCCACAAAAAGGAACGAAATTGGATCATTTGTAGAGATGTGGATGGACCTAGAGACTGTCACACAGAGTGAAGTAACTCAGAAAAACAAATATCATATATTATGCACATATGCGGAATCTAGAAAAATGGTACAGATCAACCGGTTTGCAAGGCAGAAATAGAGACACAGATGTAGAGAACAAACATATGGACACCAAGGGGAGAAAGTGGGGCGGGGGGAGGGTTGCGGTGGGATGAACTGGGAGATTGGGATTGACACACATACAAATTAATATGTATAAAATAGATGACTAATAAGAAAAAAATATCAAATTGTGCACTTTAAATATATGCAGCTTAATGTATGTCAATTATATCTCAATAAAATTCTTTAAGAAAAATTAAATCACTATTCCATCCTAGGAGGTGAGAATCACTGTCTCCCATCCACCTTCCAAAGTCTGAGGGAGGGTTTCTGTGATTCTTGAAAGTGTAAGAAGTTGAGAAAGACCCATGTGATTCTACTAGGCCAGTAGATCTTATAATAAAATAACTTTATCTGAGTGGCATAAAGTTCCTCAGCTGAGTTTTGGGTCTCTCTAAGAACCACAGCCCTTTAACATCTACTGAGTGAGATTCAAAACACTTCCAGCTGAATAATTTAGGATGCTTCTAGCAGCATAAACAGAATGCCCAACTAAATAAGGCTCAAACAGTGAGGACATTCAGTATTTTACAGAACAGGAAGTCTGGAGCAAAGAATTCCAGAGCTGCCTAATTCTGACTTTCTCATGACTTTCCCTCCACAGTGACCAAGTGACTGCTTCTGTTCCCTGTACCACATCTTCACAGGAGACTTGAAGGCAGAAAGCATGAAGGAGTTCCCTCATTTTGCGCCTCTCTCTCTCTCTCTCTCTGTTTTCAGTCAGGGAGGAAAATCTTGCCCAGATGTCTCCAGATTTCTCCTTGGATGCAATTGGTTGAACTCTTTTATATGCCCACCCAAACCGATCACTGGCATGGGGGAAGGGATTGCTACGTTTGGCTTAACCAGTCACAGTTCATCCTCAGAGCATGGGGGATAGGAATGTCTGTTGATTGCTTGTATGAAATTAAGTTTTAACTGAACGTCCTATCTTTTTACCTGCTAAATCAGGCAACCCTACTGGGTGACAAGTCCATCTTTCCTGAGCCTGTTGCCAGCCCATACTTAACAAAATCAGAGTTCTATTAGCAAGAAGAAAAGGGCAGTAGTGCTTAAAAGTAGTGTTGACAAAAAGTTAATCAATAGTCGATCTAACAAAAAAATTGAAATTCTTTTTTTTTTTTTTGGCTGTGTTGGGTTTTCATTGCTGCATGGGCTTTCTCTAGTTGTGGTGAGTGGGGGTACTCTTTGTTGCAGGGTGCAGGCTTCTCAGTGTAGGGGCTTCTTTTGTTGTGGAGCACAGGCTCTAAGTGGGCAGGCTCAGTAGTTGTGGCGCATGGGCTTAGCTGCTCCGTGGCAATGTGGGATCTTCCCGGACCAGGGCTTGAACCCATGTCCCCTGCGTTGGCAGGTGGATTTTTAATCACTGTGCCACCAAGGAAGTCCCAGAAATGGAAAATTTTATTTGAGCCAACTTAAGGATTATAACCTGGGAGACCGTATCCCCTCCCCCCTTTATAATTATTAATCTTTTGATAGAAAGCATTAGATGATAAAATATTTGATCCCTCTAGGGTGGTTGTTTACCTATTTTGGGTCCATTGTGTCCCTGATGTTGGGTCTTAAATAGCCCAGTTCTTTCTTTCCTTTTAGAGGGTTGTACTAGTAAGATATCTGGCAAAGACTAACAATCAATTTCAAATTAGGCAATAGGACTCATGCCGATTTTACCTTGCATGTGCATTGTGCATGTTCATTAATTTATAGAGAACTATAGATGTGATCAATAGTTTCAAGTTGTTTAGATATTATTATCTTCGTAGGAGTAGGTAATACATAGCACAAAAGGCTAGAAACTAGCGCTTTATAAGTTACACAAATTACAATCAAAATTGCCGATAGAAGTGACAATGTCATTAGTAAAGGTTTAAACCAAGATCCTCCTAAACCAAACCATTTTCTATTTCCCCTAAACTTGGAGGAGGACCATTCAGAGCAGAAATTTGATTCTTCACATGTGTCATAAGATGGGTAACATTAGAAGACACATCAGGTATAAAACCCCAACATTCAGTATGTATTACAGTGCAAGCTCCCCCTTAGGAAGCAGTTAGAATATCAAGGGCCATGCAATTCTGTTGGACCACTTTTCTCATCATGGAGGCTTCTGAACTGAGCAAGCTAATGGCTTGACTACTATCATTCAAGGCTTGCTGAGTAAATTTTGTTAAACCCTCTATATAAGTAATGATGTCTTCTATTCCAAGTGAAGGAACAAGTATCACAGCCAAATGATCATACCATTGAAAAACTGATAGAACCAGCATGTTTACGTTAAGGCAGATTGGCAGGGCCGGATTCCACGGCGACGCATAGGTGACCTTGAGCCCAAGGGAAACAAATTGTACATCTTCTAAACAACTTGGGGGGAGTCAAGGTCATAAACGTGTTCATAAATCCACTGTGGCCCAATATTTAACATCTTGTCAAAGGGGATATTTATGGCCAAGTTCAGAACGGGTGTCCTTAATTGGCCGGGTAAGAGGGTTCCACTTAGTGATAACTGGCAGTAGCTTGTATAGTACTAGAGTTTCTTTTTTCTAAAATTAAATTTCTAAGGGCCACACAATCAGATCCTTGGAGAGGAGAAATCCACCAAAGTAACTGAGGAGTACCAGACATTTGTCATTGGCCACAAACCCAGCAATTGGATTGATTTTTGAAACTTGCACATAATTGAGCCCAAAGAAGAAATACATTTGGTTTGTTAGCAAAAGTGTGGGCAATTATCAAAGTAATTAGGCCTGGTCCCACACCTTAGATCAACCGTCTACTTCAGATGTCTTCTTCTTGTGCTGGTCTGGTAGTGCCAGTCTTAGCTGAAGTCCAGTGTCAGAAAGAGGAGTTGCAGTTCATTCAGGAAAGAGGACTTGATATAGCCCCTTCCAACCTGGCTGTAAAGAGTCCTTTATCTGATGTCTTGTCATTATGCATAATCTCCTGGTTATAGGTCATGGAGTATCTGCTCTTTGTCCAGAGATATATTACTACGATAAACTTCAGAAACAAACTTAGAATGTCCTTTTAATAATCCAATTAAATTTTACTATAATGTAACATAGCAACAAGGAGCCATCAGGGAAGTGAGTCTCAGGCAGTAAATTGAAAAAAACCTCAAAGACAACACTAGAACTTAATATCCACTGAAACATAATTCTTTTCTCTGTAAAATTGCTCTCTATAAAATATAGCCAAATTAAGATTAATGTGTCTGAAAGATAATTCTGATTTCAATAAAGTTGGCCTGATTATTTACATAAGTGTAATCGATCCTTCAGGCTTTTAAAAATTGGCTATGATGGGAATTTTTATAAGGAATCTCAAACTGAACTTTCAAGTGGCCTCTTGAGGCTAGGAAAGCCATACCACGGGCTTGCCATCAGATTCTGCATGAGATATCTATAGATTTGGGTGGATTCCTCTCTTCTCAAGGTCCCAAAATATCTTGAAATTCCTGCAACCAGCAGGAGGTGGCCTTCTTTTTCACCTGATAAGGCATCTGGGAACTTAAGAGTTTCCAGTTTCTGGAAGCAGCAGGTAGAAAGAAAAGATAAACTTTTTAATTCTACTTACAAAGTTATAATTTACCAAATTGCTGTGAGTCATAATTAGCTTGAGGGGAAGGGGTTCTTTATATCTGGAAAACACAGATTAAAAACCAGTAAGCAGTATTTCAGACACCCCACCACCACCACCACCAAATTACAGACATATGCATCAGTTCACTCAGTCCTATGTGACTAATTCTTTTTTTTAATATTTATTTATTTATCTATTTATTTTTAGCTGTGTTGGTTCTTCGTTGCTGCACATGGGCTTTCTCTAGTTGTGACGAGCAGGGGCTACTCTTCATTGTGGTGTGTAGGCTTCTCATTGCAGTGGCTTCTCTTCTTGCAGAGCATGGACCCTAGAGAGTAAGGGTTTCAATAGTTGCCACATGTGGGTTCAGTAGTTATGGCTTGTGGGCTCTAGAGCACAAGCTCAGTAGTTATGGCACAGGGGTTTGGTTGTTCTGAGGCATGTGGATTTTCCCAGACCAGGGCTTGAACCCATGTCACCTGCATTGGCAGGCAGATTCTTAACCACTGCACCACCAAGGAGGTCCCACTGTATGACTAATTCTTGATCTTAATCTTCTGTTAACAGTTTTATGAAGCCATCAGGTTTTCCATTAAAATTCTCTAATTTCTTACCCAGTTCAGTGGAAACTGTTTTTGAGTAGACACACTATAAAACATAATTATTCCTAAAGAGTTCACCTAAAAAATTCTTATCTCATTTATATTTAACTTACTTAAAAATTTCATCATATCAAGTTATTTTTCTTGCAGACAAGTTTGTAACAGGAATAATATCTTATTTGACTTCTAGTAAACCTAGGTACAATAAAATTATTATGCTTAATGCTGATGACTATAAAGACATGACTGTATTAATTAAACCAACAAATTTAAACTTGTTTTCATTCATTAGAAATTAATCCTAAATCACATGATCCTGAAATTCATTTGGATGAGGTTCATTTATATTTCTGAGTATTTATATAAGCACCTAATTTCCTTTAAGTCCATTATATAGAGATCTTTTACAAACTAATTTTGACAATACTGATGCCAAAATATTGGCTCCCGTTCATTGATGCTGAAATGAGATACAGAGACAGGGTTTTGGAGGAGAAAGAAAGGGTGGCTTTATTCTTTGCCAGGCAAACGGGGGAACACAGCAGGCTAGCACCTCAAGAACGGTGCCCCCCTCCCTGGGGAATAGGGAAAGGTCTCACAGTTGGGGCTCGGGGTTGGGGTATGTGATAAGGATCAAGGCAGTAACAGTCCTGCATTCTTCTGATGGGTTGGTGATGAGCTAAGGAGGAGTCAGCATCATCACTCTTCAGGTCCAAGGGGTCTGGGGTCTACATATCTGTGGGCAGCAGACCATCATTAATCATTAATCGATAACTTTTCCCACCTGGAGGGGCTTTCAGTATCTGCAAAATAGCTCAAAGATATTGTTGTGAGTATCTGTTTATGGGAAACAGGACCCGCCCCAAGGCTGCTCTTGCCTGTTTCTCCCTGATCTCGAGTCCCCTCCCTTCCCTAGTGAACAACTGCTTGAATCTGCCCCTTGGAACTCAGGGAAGGTCATGGAGGCTGAATGAAGGCTGTTTCCTGTAATCAAAGAAATGGGGGACACAGAAAGGCTTTGTGCCCAGGAGCCCTCCAGGGCCCTGCTCGGCATCAATCCTGCACACCAACCACACACACATAGAGATACACACAACACAAACACAGACACAGAGACCTCACAGCTCCCATTCCAAAATTTCACCCCTGAACCAGGTACGATAATACAAAATCCAGATGTTACAAAAAAGATTGTATTCAAACAGGGTTGCTGGCAGATGGAAAAAATCAAGGTCACCTGTTTAGATGACTAAACCTTTTCAACTAATATTTATGGAGAAGACACTTAAGATTTGTATTAGCCCTTGACAAGGCAGGTTCCAAATTACCTAGCTCCCTTTCATTTTCTCTTTCAATAAATTACAGTCCTGAAATGTGCATTTTTAAAAAGATGGCCTAGATAACAGCTCCTGGAAAAGACCAGGTAGAATATTTACATCCAAAGGCAGAGAGGAGAAAAGCCAGTTCCTCCTGGGAGGAGCTTTTGTTCCCTTAAGGCCAGAATTTTCTACTTGCCTCTTAAGATAAATAGGGGAGGCTTGGGGAGTGGTACAAAGATTGGTGGGCTTGGAATTTTTCCTGGAGCCACGCCTCTGGTCCTGCAAAGAGTAGACTTGTAAAACAAGGACGGCTTGTTTTAATTCCTCAAAGAATTGAGTGGCCACCTCAAGGATATCAAAGGACTGATGTACCAGTATTTACTTAATGGTTGTAGTGGGGTTCCTCTGAAGGGCCACTGTAGTCACGAGGATTGAGTCTCGGATACTTCTGCTAGGTTCTCAGTCACCTGAGGACACCTTGTGGCCAGAAGAAGTAAATGTCCCTTGTTCTTCGGAGATGAGTAATTGTCTCATTTCACTAGCAAATGGTTTGTTCAGATCATATATTGACCTTTTTTTTTTTCAACTTAAGCCAAATTAAACAAAAACCCAGCCACCTATATTTCTCCTAGGCATACTGCCCAGATTCCCCTAGGTCCCTACTTAGGACATGTACCGGCACCGCTTAAGACTCCAAGTCTTAAGTAAAAATAGCTTGAGTAACATTTTTAGGATAATCACTTAAAAACAATGAGATTCAGATATCAGGAGAACTCACTACAACACCTGAGGAGTACTGAGAGGCCAGTGGGGGTCAATGGGCTCGAGCTGGTACTGAGCGCCACTTTGGGATAGACTCTAGCTGTCCTCTGCTGGGTATGACTGCTATCCTGCCCCCTGTGCCATGCTAATGTCAACCACAGAATTAATCCAGAGTTGATCTAAGAGAGAAATGGAAAATTTTTTTCAAGCCAATGTGAGGATTATAACCTAGGAGATGATCTTTCAGAAAGCTCTGAGGACTGTTCCACCTGTTAGAGGTCTAAACACAATCACATAAGTTTTTGAGACAAGGGGTACTGACAGTTTACAGAATCCAGATCTGCACATACAAAGGGAGTAGTGGGTCATTGTGACGCATTGATTGTGCTGAGGACCAGGTTTTCTCCTGGACTTTAACAGTTACACCCTCTTTTCTTTTTCTTTTTTGGCCGCGTCCTGTGGTTTGTGGGATCTTAGTTCCACAACCAGGGATTGAACTTGGGTCCCCTGTAGTGGAAGCTAGGAGTCCTAACCACTGGACTGCCAGGAAGTTCCCAACATCCAGTTTCAATGTTGGAGTTGGCATTGCCCTCAACGACCACTTTGTCAAGTTCATTTCCTGGCATGACAATGAATTTGCCTGCAGGAACAGGGTGGTGGACCTTATGGTCCACATGGCATCCAAAGAGTGAAAGCCCCCTGGATCACCAGCCCCAGTGAGAGAACAAGAGGGAGAGAGAGGGCCTCAGCTGCTAGGGAGTCCTTGCCCCAGTCCTATCCCCCAACACAATGTGAATCTCCTGTTCATGACACAGTTTTCATCCCAGACTCCCTGAAGAAGGGGAGAGGCTCAGGGAACACTACCTTGTCAGGTACCATCAATGAAATGAAAGTCCTGGTTTATGCAGCCCAGGATTTGTGTGTGTATGTGTGTGTGTGTGTTTGTGTGTGTATGTGTGTGGGTGTGTGTTGGATGGTGGGGGGAGTGAGGTGGGCAGGGGGAGATCCAAGATCATAGTTTCATAATCTTACAGAATAAAATCCAAAATTTCAGGGTCAGCTGGCATGGTCAGATGAACAGTGGCAGATTTGTTAAAAATAATATGTGTGTAGGGCATGTTACCGCCTGTAATTTACATTTGTGGGAGCCAAAGTTTTAAAAGCCACTACCCAGTGTTCTTCAGCTTTGCTGTGGCATCTAAAGGAAAGGAAACACCAGCCCAGATGCTTCCTGAGACCCTGGAGTTTTCTGCGTGGAAGATTTGAGTATCACGGCTCTTTCAAAGACCGCTTGGGATTGAAGATCAAGGTGCCGTAGAAATGATGAGAGTGAACAGGAATGTTTCCTATGGGAGTCAATGCCAATTCAACACTATTTTTATGCTTTTATGTAAGGGGATGATTATGTCAGTAGTGAAAAGGCATTTCTGGGTCCTGATTATAAGTGTGACTACTGGGTGGCTGCTTAGAGACCCACAACTCCTTTGCAAGTCACTAGCTTAACACTATTAGCAGATGCCCGGCTCTTACAGCCCTGTGTAAAACTGCTGGTTTGTCAGACCCCTGTGAACTCTGGCCTGCAGCCCAGGCAGCTCAGAAATTCTGGCTGTCAGGCTGGAAACCGTGTGGCAACCTTTTTAAACTGTCTTTTCTGGGAGACAAAAATCCAATGACTTGCCTGGAGATACTTACTGGAATCATGTCTGGTAAACACGTGTTTTCTGAGGTTGGCCAGAAATAAACTTCATATGTATATGTATCCTTTTTTTTGGTGAAAAAATAATATCCTTTTCCTAAACTATATTTATGTTGTAGACTTGATTAAAGGAGAACTTGGGTAAACAATGAAAGACTGAATATGTTTTATCCATTCCTTCCTAAATCCCCACTATAACAACAGTAAAGAAATAAAAAGATCATAAACCTATAGGGTTAAAGAGAAAGGAGAAATGATGACACGAGTTAAGAGACATCAACACAATATTAGAAAAGGAAAGCAGATGCGTGATTGATAACTGATTTAACAGAATGGAGAGATAAATGGAAGGGAGCTGGTGAAAAGTGTACGTCAGGTAGAAGATCAGGAATCAAAGGTGAAACCACTGATCTTTCCCTCATCTCTCTATTTTTGCCTTTTCCAGGGTTTTACTTAAATGGAATTATGTAGTCTTTGGAACCTCGCTTCTTTCATTTAGCATAATATGTTTAAAAGTCATCTATGTCGTAGTATCAATACTTTTTTCCTTTTAAATGCTAATCAGCGATCAATTTTATAAATGTACCACAATGTGTTGGATTGGTTCCAGGTTCTGCTGTAAACATCTGTGTAGTGGTTTTTCAGTTCTTCTGTCAACATAGGTTTTCACTTCACTTGGGTAAATACCTAGAAGTGAGGGTCTGGGTTCTAGTAAATTCTCTGAATAATGCTGATTATTTTGTTGTTGTTTTAACAAGCAACTGATCCAGCGAGATTCAGACCACAAGCTCTGGCTCACCTTCTGCAAGAAGTAGTTTCCACATCAATTTGGTTTATCCTGTTTGGATCTGCCCTTTCATGTCCTACTCTGGGGCTGGTCTGGGACTTGGATGTTGATGTATCAGTATATTTCTGTTGTGGTTCCATTCCTAAGGCTTTGTGTGCTTCTTTAGGTGTGTCTTGCACATGAACAGCTTGGGATGAGACTGAGACTTGTGTCAGTTCATAGCCAAAATCAGAGATAGCCTCCTCCCGCTCGCTCTTCTGAGGGATTTCCACATGACAAATCAATTGATCATGTGGCTTCTCTTGCCTCATCATAGCTTATTGTGAGTGATGAGAGGGATGCCAAATTCTGCTGCTATAAATGCTTAGGGGCAGCATTTCATTTTAATCACCACCCCCTGCTCTGCCTCTCAGGTCATCCACAACCACCGTGTTCACACATTTTGCATGAAATACTCTCACTACCATTCTGTGTTGTCAGAAGGATTCCCATCAACAGAATGTTTGGGAAATGTGTTGTAACATCCTGTACAAGGGCTGCCAAACAGTCATTGCACCATATTATTTTTTCTGGCACTTTAGAGACTCTTTATTCACCCTTTTGATATAAAAAAATTATCTGCCAATAAGTTTTTCTCTAAAATAGGAGGTCATGACAGGATATAGACACACAAAATATTTCTGCAGTTGGACATATAGGACTCAGTAGCCATAACGGTGCATTTCAAAACTTTTGGATACTTTTTTTAAAAACAGCATTCTGTCTTTATTATAAATAACAATTTACCTTTTATCGTATCTAATGCTGCTCTGTTACATGACTATCTTTGCTTGGTTTAGCTTCCCAAACTGAGCTTTCCAAATATGAATGTTCTCCTGTTGAGAGTTTGTGAGTCACCTTCAAACAAGTACATCACAAGAAAATAGAACTAAAGACCAGCTACAAGCATAGTCATTATCTCACATAACAAAATGTCTGGGGGGCGAGGTGGTCCAAGGTCAGCTCTGAGCCTTGATAAGGTCATTACAGATCCCAATAGACCAAGAAGTCCATCTTTCTGCCTTGCCATTTTCAGCATGCTGGCGATGCTTCCACTTGCGGTTTCAAGATGGCTGCAGCAATTGTAGACAATGCATGAAGACATGATTTTATCCTGCAAAGAGGAAAAGGGGGTGCTTCTTCCTGTGCATCAGTTTACACTAGAATAGACAAAAAGCTTCTTTTTTTTTAAATTTTATTTTTTTATTAATTATTTTTTGGGGGGTACACCAAGTTCAATCAGCTGTTTTTATACACATATCCCCGTATTCCCTCCCTTCCTTGACTCCCCCCCTTGAGTCCCCCCCACCCTCCCCGCCCCAGTCCTCTAAGGCATCTTCCATCCTCGAGTTGGACTCCCTTTGTTATACAACAACTTCCCACTGACTATTTTACAGTTGGTAGTATATATATGTCTGTGCTACTCTCTCGCTTCGTCTCAGCTTCCCCTTCACCCCCTGCCCCCTCCCAAACCTCGAGTTCTCCAGTCCATTCTCTGTATCTGCGTCCTTGTTCTTGTCACTGAGTTCATCAGTACCATTGACACAAAGCTTCTTAACACACCATTCTAGGACAACAAATATGCTATATTAGTGATTATACTAATAATTCTTTGGCGAAAGGAAGAAGAAGCCAGCAAAATGAAACTACAAGCCTTTCTGGCAAACGACAAAATCCAGAAACTTAAGTAGCTGAGGTACAGATCCAACACTGACTGCTATTTTACAAGATATTTTATTAAAAAGACTAGGAGATCGATAGTTGCGCTCTACAAGGGATAATATGAAATTTTTGGAGGTCTAATGTCTACAGGAAAGCTCTAATCAATAACAGTGAAAGACATTTTTATGATTACGCAAAAAGAACAAGAAGATAAAAAGATATTGAACAGGTAAACAAGTAAAAATTTCACAACAGAATCTCTTTCCCTGAATGCAGGTCTGCACAATTGACCCTGGCTGGATATACAGTCAACATAACTTCTGGGGTGATGAAGTGGTCTGTATTTTCTGTAAGACTTCACAATGATTAATGCTGGGAGCATATAAATGGTATCATACAATATGTGGCCTTTGTGTCTGCCTTCTTTCACTTTGAATAATGTTTTCAAGGTTCACTTGTGTTGTAGCATGTACCAGTACTTCATTCCTTTTTATTGCCAAACAGCATTCCATTGCGTAGATATCCCACATTTTGTTTATCCATTCATCTTTTGATGGGCTTACAGGTTGTTTCCCCTTCTGGGATTTTGAATAGGACTGCTATGGATGTTCGTGTATATGTTTTTATTTAAATACATTTCCAGTTCTTTTGGGTACATACTAAGGAGAAGAATTGTGGGTTGATTGTAATTCTGTTTAACTTTTTGAAGAACAGCCAAACTGTTTTTCACAGTGGCTGCACCATTTTACATTCCCACCAGCAATATATGAAAGTTCCAATTTTTCCACTTCCTTGCCAACATTTGCTGTTGTTGTTTTAATTACGGCCATCCTAAGTAGGTATGAAGTGGTGCTGATCTGCATTTCCCTAATGACTAATGATGTTATTGTTCGGGTATTTGGTTTGAACACTTTCTTTCTAGCAACTAAATCATCCAAAGAATGCCAATACTTCTGGTGAAGGTGGTAATTGAAGCAGATAAGAGTTTAGCTGGTGCCCTGGTAAAAAAGTGAGTGTGTATCCAGCCAAGTTCTGGATCCAGTGGAGAGTATTCAACTAGATCAACATATGCCTGGTGACGCTCTTGGTTGTCGCCATAAATGTCATTTCCGGCCATTGTGACCGTCTCCGCATGGTACAGGACTGAAGCCAACTCAGGACCCACACGGCATGCTTAACATAACGTCCTAACTCCCTCCGAAGCTGACACATTTGTGTTCCGTAAGCCAATAGATAGAAAAATTTCACTAAGACACTCTTTGGACCACTGTTCTTTGTTTCTCTTTTTAAAAAATAAATAATACATTCATATGGTTAAAAAGCCAAAGAACCTAAAAAGGCATAGCCTTAAAAGACTCACTCTCACTTTATCCCCCATTCACTCCAGTTCTCTCTCCAACAGGTAACTGCTTTTAGTTGTTTTGCGTGCATGTGTGTGTGTGTGTGTGTGTGTGTGTGTGTGCGCAAACAGAAATCATATATGTCCTGGTAGCATAAGATAGACGCTGTTTTGTACTTTTCTTTGTATGCGTTTATTTCTGTCTCACAGATCTTTTCGTATTAATGTCACAGCAATATATGAGACTTACTTTCCCATAGAGCATGTTGTTAAACTTTTGGATTTTCATTAATATGATGGTTGAAAATGGTATTTCATTGTAGTTTTAATCTTTATTTTTCTTTATTATTAATAAGTGTGCCTATCTTTTTGTATGTTAAAGGGCATTTGATTCCCTTTCCTGAAGTCTGTCTGTTCATATTCTTTCTCCACTTTTCTATTGGGTTGTTGGTCTTTTTCTTAATAATTTATAGGAGCTCTTTTTTTTTAAAAGGGGTATTCTCTTTTCTTTTTAAAAATATTTATTATTTATTTATTTATTTATTTATTTATTTTGGCCACACTGGCTCTTAGTTGTGGCGTGCAGGCTTCTTAGTTGTGGCATGCATGTGGGATCTAGCTCCTGCACCAGGGATCAAATCTGCGCCCCCTGCATTGGGAGTGTGGAGTCCTATCCACTGGACCACCAGGTAAGTCACTTTAGGAGCTCTTTGATTACTAATGTTATCACTATGTCCATGACCTGAACTGTAAATACTCTTGTCCAGCTTGTCATTTGCCTTCTGATTTTACTTATAGGGGCTTTTGCCTAGCTAATTTTCTCCATGCTACTTTTATATTTATAAGTAGAACAGAGGAGGAGGAGCCAGGAAGAAGACTGAGAAGGAACAGCTGGTTAAGGAATCTAGAAAAGTGTTTCAAGAAGGACAGTGTTGTCTAAGGTGTCAAACAATGCTCAGGAGAAAACAAAAACGAAGATGAGGCCATAGAAATGAACATCAGATTTGGCAAAGTGGGGACAGTTTTAGAGGTGGAGATGAACACCTCGTTGGAGCAAATGAGTGAGGAAAGGCAACGGAGAGAACTTTGAGTAAGTGTTGCTCTGTGGTGGGGCAGAGAAATGTGGTAGCAGATGGGGAAACAGGGTCAAGGAAGGGTTTTTTAGTGGGAGATGCTATACTAGAGAATATTTGTAGCCTGATAAAAATGGGAAATATGATCCAGTGGTGAGAAAAAAAGTCAAGGTTGCAGAAGGAGGCAGAGGGAATACTTTTAAGAGTAAGGCCCCTCAGAAGGGCAAAAGGGGATGGGAGTCAGGCCCACATAAAGGACAAGCTTCATCCATCGTGCGCAGGCACGGCTGGGAAAGTGGTAGGTGTGGTCGATGGTATGCTGATGGAGGAGTTCCTGCCTGACTGCTCTTGTTTTCTCATAAAGTATGTGGTGAAGGCAAGCCCAGAGGACTCCAGCAGAAAGAAAGAAGTGGGAAATCAATGTGTTAGAATGTGGGAAAGGAAACATAGGAGGGAAGGTTGCTGCAGCAGCTGAGTCCCGTTTGAGATTTATGGTGAGAATTTCAAGGGAGGCCAGGGGCCACAGCTGTGGTTTCATCTCCAGCCGTGCTGAGGCAAGGCCTGAAGTGGGACGATAGTATCAGGTCAGGATGCTGTCAGGCAAAAAAAATGGAGGGGGAGGGGGCAAGGGAGAAAGGTAATCGCAAGGGAGCAATTACAATAATGAACAAGGAATCTGAGATGAATGAAGAGGAAGTAAGGTTATGAGGGAAGATGGTTAGTAACACAGAAGGGGGTAAAAAAAAAAATTAGAGGTCTCAATAGGATTGAATAAATATGGGACCACGAGCACTAGCCTGGGTGAGGTGGAAGGCTGGGAAATAGGGATCAAAACACCAAATCAGAATGCTTGAAGTAGAGATTTTGGAGATGGTACAGTTATTGGTAATGACAAGATAAATGGTATGACCGTAGAAGCGGGTGGCTGCACTGAGGGAATAGGAACTTGCATTTGAGGAGGTCAGGAGCTGAGATCCCAAGATGTTGGATAACACCTCTGGGCAGAACCAAAGCATTGGCATCTAGAATGTACGCAACAGGAAAATCTTATGAGAATATTCTGGCCAAGAGTGTAAATAAAAATAGATTGTTGAATAAGCAGCTTGTGTTATGTTTTATTTAGATAGAGATTTAAATAGTGGGAACTATGGAGGTGTGTACTTAAGTGGGTTAGGAAAATTATATGCCATGAGGTTATTTGGGGGAGACGGAGGGTGGAGTGGCTTTATGATAATTCATTACCGTTGGTACAAGCCTGCTAGCTGAAAGATCGTGGCCCATCAAGGTCTCAGCTCACATTGTTTTGCTCACAAATTACACAACCTTTTTGTTCGTTTGCTGGGCAAGCTCTGCACACATGTTTACAATCTGGTTAAAAAATCAGATTTTTTACAATGACGTTATTAAACACACACATACACAACGGTGGCCATAGTAACAGCAGGGAGCCTCTGGAGTTTGATGCTCTCAAATCCAGTTTCCTCAGCAACATCTGAGGAGGGTCGGGAAGGCTTTAGAAAAGAGGCCATTTTCACATGTACATTCACAGGCGAAAAGTCACCCAGCTAGAGAATGTTCATCGGGGTTGGTGTGACCTTCCTTGTCCCCCTGGCAGGCAGTCACAGCTGTGGACACCCAAGATGCGCTGCTCTTTGGCTTTGAGTGATTTCTGTGATGACGTCAAGACGCCATCGACAACCAACCAAGAGAGGCTGTGAGCATCTGGAGCATCTGTGAACCTTGTCGCAGCCCTCAGGTTCCCTAATTAAAAGAGGAGTGATGGTCAATGCATTCCTGGTCAGGAGGCAGGCCAGAACTGAAACTCGCCAAAAAGAACTGAAATGGCTGTAGTATCATTCACGGTCCAGTCAGGAACATAAAAACCATACCAGTTATTTTTTAACAGAGGGAGTTTATTATAAGGACTGCAAAGGCCAAAGGAAAGGGCCCAGGAAACATCGACGTGGCAACAGAAGGAAGCCCTCAGATGGGTGGTGGTTAACAGAGGCAAGAGGTGGGCGTTACAGGAATCCAGAAGCTTGGAGGAGGTGGAACTCAGACCTCAGAGGAAGGAGTACTGGACAGTTGGTGCAGGTATCTTTGATGGGCACAGTAAGGCTGGTTCTGAGATGGGGGAAAAGCCGGAAACTTGAACTGCCTTGGTAAAGAGCTGTTGCCACCACGACCCTCAGGAAAGGAAGCAAACTGCAAGGAGCAAATCCCTTCTCTCTCTCCCTGCCTTGCGGGTTTCCTCTAGCACCCCCTACTGGTGGGTTCTAACAAGGTGACAGCTGGTTTGCAAAAGTCCAGCCATAGCAGCCAAAGGAAACAATACAAGTTTCCAGTTTGGGGCTATCACAGACAATGCTGCTATGAGCACCCTCGTACATATCTTTTGATGCCCTTTGTGCCCTCATATTTTGGGGGTATATACCTAGGTTGTGTACTTGCTGGATTTAACAGACACAGGTATTAACCATTCTGGAGAAGGGGTAGTGGTATCTCATTGTGATTTCAATTTGCATATTTCTAATTTCTATTGAAGTTAACCATCTTTGATCACTTAGATATCCTCTTTAGAAAAGTTTCCAGTCAGGGCTCTAGCCCATTTATGATTGGGTGGTCAGTCTTTTCCTTATTGTTCTATGGAGTTTTTAAGTATATTCTTGATACAAGCTCTTTTGATTATATGTACTGCAAATATTCTCTCCCAGTCTGTGAACTCACCTTTTTCACTCTCTCAATGGCATCTTTTGATAAAGAGATGCTCGTAATTTTATGAAATATAATGTATCATTTTTTCCCTTTAGGGTTAGTGCTGTTTGTGTCTTTTTAAAGGAATAACTCCTTATTCCAGGGTCATGAAGATATTCTCATATTCTTTTTTTTTTCTATTTTCCATCTCTTTGTCCATATGTAATGAATTCTAGTAATTTTTTCAGATCTATTTTCTGATTTATTAGTTCTGTTTTCAGCAGTTTCTAATCTACTGGATTTCTAATTAAAATATTATATTTTTAATGTCTAAAAATTCTATATTTTCCCTCAATTCTGCCTGGTCATGTTTGACAGCCTCTTGTTTCTGTGTTGTCTTTTCAAAGTACTCTTTGTTTCTTTAAACATGTTAAACATATTTAATGTATATTCTGTACCTAAAAATTACAATATCTGCAGTCACTGCAAGTGTGACCCTACCACTTGCAGGTTCAGTGTTTCCGCTCCCATTGTTTATGGTGGCATGTTTTCTTCTGATTTTTAGAATTATTTGCTATTAGCTAAAGTTTGTTGGAATTTTATCCATGGGATTCCTTCAATGCCTAATTTAAAGGACATTCTTCCAGAGAAGAGTTGTACTTTCTTCTGCTTAGAAACATTACTAAATTGAGATCACTTAAAATTTGGGGGGTTTTGGCCCCCCAAATTTTAAGGGCTTGGAAATCTGTGGGAGACTCCCTCCCCAACCTCCACGCCAAGCCAGGATCTATTTGGGCACGTATTCTCATCTCTCTTTTACTCACTGAGGATGTTGGCATTTGGGGACCCCAGGTTTATCACAGAGTCTTTGATCCAACTTTGCATTTTGTATGGGCCCCAGGCTCTTTGTTTTTTGTCCCCAGATTTGGCTTCTTAAAACCCTGGCCTTGGGCACCAGGAACCTGCAGATACCACCAGGCTACACTGGCTTCAGTGCTGGCTTACCAATTTTGGTTTTATACCTTCCTATTCCTTTCCCTCACTTTTCTGCCAGCCCAGTAATGTATCTTAAAGCATTAAAAAATTTTTATCCACCATTTTGAATGTTCTGTACCAGGACAGATTTCTTGCACATTAGTCTACCGTATTGTCAGAAATGGAAGTCCAATAATCTTTCTTAGAAAATATGACATTCATGCAGGAACCCCATAAGACATATCATTTCTTCTTCTTCAGTCGGTCAAGGATTTTTTACAAACCCAAGTTTTCTCTTTCTTGCTGTGTTTCTTCATGTTTGTTTAGGGTGTCTCAGGAGAAATGCCTTCTATAAATGTGTAGTTGCTATAACTGAGAACAAATTGAATGAAAACTCTCTAAGAATAGGAATTATTGCACCAGGTAATGAGATGATCATCCAAGACCATATTAAGTTGAAAAAAAAAAAAAAGATATGGGAGAATTGATCAACCAAAATGACACTTTTCTGTCAAGATCAGAGCCATCTTCTTTCATAATTTTGAAATTTAGAAAGATCTAAGAGTTGTTTAAAATTGATGATCTTCCTGTCTTGGGATGAAAATTTAAGTGGAGCACCTCTGGTAAAAAAAAAAAGCCAAAGGGGTCTTCTGAACAATTCCAGTTCTGACTTTGTACAAAGGTTATCCTTGAAATGCTTTAAAGAAAAACACTCCAGGACTCCCCTGGTGGTCCAGTGGTTGAGACTCTGTGCTTCCAGTGCAGGGGGTACATGTTCCATAGCTGGGCCAGGGAACTAAGATCCCACATGCCATATGGCGTGGCCAAACAATAACTAAAAAAAAAATGTTTAAATAGATAAATAAATAAGAAAAAATTTAAAAATAAATAAAAGAGAAAAAATTAAAAATAAAAAATTTTCAAAAGTAAAGAAAAAAATTTTTTTTAATAAATTAAAAAAAAAAAGAAAAGAAAAAGAAAGAGAAAAAAGTCCTCCAGGTGGTAGGCAGAAAGCCCAGCCAATGTTTGTGCCTTCTTAACCTGGAAAAGACACTTCTCTCCTTCTTAAAAGGCCTTAGGAGGACCAACTTAGGATTTTCACTGTTCCTGGGAGGCTACTGATGGCTCTGGCTTCTTTTAAAATGCAGGAGACCAGCCTCTTTCCATTCTAGGTCTTAAATAAGCTTGGTGTTAAGAACACACTCCCTCACTTCACTGGCAGTGTTTTTAACAGTTGGTTTCTTGGGAGGATTTGCAATATCAGGATCTCTTCTACAACGCTTCGCTGCCTTTCCAAAAGGGCTATCCAGTCTTCTTGCCTAGTGCCCGCCATGGCTCACATATAACCGGAACCCCAAGAAAATCTCTTAACTCTGGGCCTTGTAGTCATCAACATACAGCCTAGGATTTCATAATTTTTAGTAACACCATTTTTTTCCCCCACATAGAGTTCCACCTTTCCAAGGCACCAGTAAATGTGCATTTTTGCAGTAATGCATGAGAGGCCCACCTGTCTGGGTCAATGGCATATTTTACGACAACCTTCCAGAAGCAAAACAGGTCTGCCTGGGTCTGCCCTTCCGTCCAGGGAATGATGCACCTGGTAAGACTGCTCAAAAGGGAACCTCCTTGGCCAGTTGGTGGAATATTCCCACTGTGTTTGAGGCACATTAAAGCAGCCCTGGCATGTGAAGGAAGAGGAGCCTTGCTGACTGGCAAGTCCTGTGTCTGGCAGCCCTCCCAGGGTCAGGGCCATGGCTTCTTGTGATGAGACTTAGTCCTTCCCAGCTGGCCTGGCATATCCCCACGCTTCAGCAGTGAGAGCTTAGCTTTGCTTCAACTTCTGCTTTATGCACTGCACTCCTTCTCAGAGCATATCATATCTTGGTAGTTTTATGTCACCTGGCTCCGTCTCCAAGCCCTGTTCAAAGTTTGCGTCTGTAGAGAGAGTGTACCTGTGTTTTCACCAGGACTTTGCCAGCCACCATGCAGTTAGCTGTGGTTTTCTGGGATGTGTGACACAAAACTTATTTTCACCGAACTCGGACCCAACCCAGAGGTTCTGACCCCTGAAACCTTGATAGATCTGCTGTTATTTAGGCCAGCCTGATTTACTCAACTTGTTTTTCTCCTTCCAGCATCCTTAATGTGGAGGAGTGTTCCTAATCTGATAATTTGATGTTTGTCATTTTTTTTTTCAGGTTAAAAAATGCCCCGTCGTCTTTGCCCCTTCATAACTCCTCAGTGAATTCACTGGTCCTTAGTTCCCGCTCTGTCCCCATGATCTCACCAGTGGCTGGTGGTTGGCTCCCCTGTCTTTCCAGCGGTTCCTGTAGGTTACACTTAATCCTGCTACTTCTGCCCTGGGCAGTTGAGGTGGTCCCTGTCCTTTGTTTCCCTGCTCAGCAGCTGGCCCCTAGCTGTGTTGGGATAGAGGGCTTCTCTCCTAACCTGAGGCTGGGGAGGTAGAGCCCCCAAAGGGGGGATGTGCCTCCAGCAACCAGTCTGGGGGTGAGGGGAGCAGGAAATTCAGGCTTAACCAAGAGGAGACAGATATTCAGTCCTGGGGTTTCTACACATCAGAGCAGGAACTGTGGTGTTTCTTTTGGAAGCCACTTGCCAGCCAGGGCATGGGACATACACTTGGCCGCAAGTCCGGCAGGATTGGGAGCGGGGGCAGGCAGCCTGCTCCGTGGTGAGGGGGCGTGGGATGGGGGCACAGGGAGTCCTGGGCTCCTGGGTGTCTGGAACAGTCAGGCTTCTTGGTGGAGCTCAGCTCGAGGAGGTGGGTGGGGGCTGGGGATCGGAGTGCTGAGAATGGGTGGCTGGGGGTGTGCCCTGGCTACACAGTAGGAGCCTCAGGAGCTCTCTGTCTTCAGGGGGAATGCGGGGCCGGAGCCTGAACCCTCGGACCATTTACCCAGTGTTGCCGAAACTCATTGCCCTCCTGCCCGTGTCCTGTCAGAAGCGACTTCACTGCAGAACCCATAGCCAGGTAGCCCCTCTGCTGTCAGGTCCCCCTCCCTTCCCTGTCTCACGCCTGCTGGGCCTCCCCATTCCCGGCCCTCCCTTTTCTTTCTCCTCTCAGCCCCCCTTTCTCTGATGATTTGCCTGAGCTGGACGGTCCCACAGCAGCTGCCCGGCTCCTTCCCACAGGGGAGCGGGGCTTGATGGGCAGAAGGGTCTCGGCCCTGAGAGGCCACAGCTGCTGGCCTTTCGTCTCCCTCCTCCCACCGCGTGCTCCCCCCGGGCCTGCTCCTCCCTTTCTCCCCCACTGCTCCTCACTGGTCTCCTTTCTAGCCGGGATCAAAGCAGGGTCACCTTTCCTGCAAGAGAAAAGGGAGGTTCCTTCACCTCCCCTTTGTCTCACGTTCACCCCACCCGCTCCCTTTGCTCTGTGTCCCCAGGACCTCTCCGTGGACACTGCTGTGTTTCTGGAGAAGGTGAGCAATGGGATGCTGAGGGGCAGCAATGACAAGGAGGCCTTGGCCATGCCTGAGGCAGGCCCAGCCCACCAGGGCATCAGCCCCACCTTCATCCTCCAGGAGACCTCACGGTGATCCGGACTCGGGACCCCGTCCGCATTCTGCCAGGCACCCTCCCCCACCTCACCTCAAGCAAAGACCAGGCCTGAATCACTGTGTCTGCCCCAGGCAGAGGGTGGAGCTGTCACATACAGGGTCTTGGGGTTGGGAAAGAGCGTTTCCTGACCTTCGCCAATCTATTCTAGAGTAGAGATTCTAAAAGTTTTTGATCTCAGGATCCCTTTACATTCTTGAAAAAGTAGGGCTCTGAAAAGCTTTTGCTTATGTGGGTAATGTCTATTGATATTTACCACATTAGAAATTAGAATAGAGACTTAAAATGTTTATTGAAAAATAAGATTAATTAGCCCACTATATGTGAATATAGATACCATTTTTATGAAAAAGAGTTATTTCCCATATTGGAAAATATTTAGTGAGAAGAGCAGCATTGTTTTACATTGTTATAAATATCTTTAATGTCTGTTGTAATCAAGAGCTGGATTCTCCTATCTGCATCTAGATTCCAGCTGTTGTTGCAATATCACATGTCATACGGCTTCTGGAAAATTCCATCACACTCATGAGAAAATAGGAGTGAAAAGAAGGCAAATCGCATCTTGTATTATGAAAATAATTTTGGTCACTTGGAGCACTGATTGGGTCTCCGGGACCCCCAGCGTTCCCAGACCACACTTTGCATATCTCTGATGGAGAGCAAACTTTTTCCGTAAAGACCCAGAGTTCCTGCACAGGAACTCTGTAGATATTTTGGGCTTTACTGTCTGTGGCAGCTATTCAACTCTGCTGTTGTATAAAGAAAGTAGCCATAGATCGTATGTAAGCAAATAGGTGTGACTGTTTTCCAATAAAAATTTGTTTACAAAATTGGGGGCTGGATTTGGCCCACTGGTGATAGTTCGCCAACCCTTGAGCTCAGATACCAAGCTTGCAGGGGCCCTGGGTTTAGGGCTTAGGCCACAAAGGGGAGAGGACAGTGCCATCTGACTCATCCTAGCCAGGCTCCTTCCAGAGGAAGAGAAAGGGAATTTCTCAGACAAGACTAGATTTTTCTATTTCTAATGACTCTAGTTCTCAATTTAGCGAAATCTGCAGTCTCCACCTTAAACTTAGATACCCTTTACCCAGCTCTGCGTCTCCCAAAGTGCATCTAAGCCTCTGCCCTCTAATTCTGCTGCCCCTCAGAAAGCACATGCACCTCCAACCCCAGGGAAGCTGTCCTGGCCATCTCTGCCCCACCTCCACCTCGAGTCACGGGCCCCTGGGGATGGCGTGGGTGGTACAAGACACCCAAGTGGAACAGCCATCCCGCTCACTCCCGAGCCAGGCCACCTGAGTGTCATTTTGTCCTCTGGGCTCCTGTTTCCTTTTGGAGCTTCTTTCCTACATACCCCTGTTCCCAGGGTCTCCCAGTTCGAGGGTATATTTATTCTGCTGCTACAGAGGAAAAGGGGGTTACTCCTGATTCTGGTTCATTTGTGGGTGGAAGTCTCCAACCTGACATCTACTCTGGTTATTCCCATTCAGCCCCTGGTCCTTTCCTTGACACTGCCTGCCCCCTTGCGGCCCTTTTGCTTCCTGGCCTGACTGTGCTGGGTGCTGTCTGGCTGAAGGATATGGCCTCTGGACCCCATGGGGACTGTCCAGAACACTGAGGAAATGCCTGGAAAGATCCTGAGACAGACTTAGAAACTTGTAATGATGGTACTTGCCCTGCCCCCACCCCCGCCCCTCAGCTGCATCCTTCTTTGGCCGTCCTTGTCTTTTCTACCAGGATAATGCGTGGCTCCCCCTCCCCCGAAAGGGTCTGACATTACCAGGCAGAGGCTGGCGTCTGAGCGGGTGGAGCACGCTCCAAACCCTGAGATACCAGGAGAAGCCCCGTGTTATAGGGGGACCTCCATGTACACCCAAAGCCAGCTTTCCCAGCTTTGTCCCCAGAGAGAGATTGTGTGCCACCAGCTCACGAGGAAATTCATCGGTTCCTCTTCTGACCAAGCTCAAATTCAACAAGGGAGATACAGCTTTTTGGCTTTAAAAATAGAACATTCGAGCTGGACTTTTACGGTCTTGTGAGGAACAGTGTGTGTGCGCCCACCCACACCTGGTCTCTGCCCTGCCTGGCCCCGTCCAGCTGCCCAGGAGCAGCTCTGCACAAGCGCTCCAGGCCCCTCCGCAGAGACTTGGTAGATTTACGCGTTTGGCCTTGGCCGAGGCCTTCTCCCCATGGCTCCCGGCCACAGCCCAGCTGCTCTCCCACGTCTCACGCCGTCGCAGCTGGGACGTTCTGTGTCTCCTTTTCTGCCTCCACGCCAGTGCGCTGAGTCACCCGCCGGCCGCCTTCCCCCTGCTCCCCTGGCCAGCCCCGTGGAGGAACTGCAGCTCCGCGCACCGGAGCTCAGACCCCCGGCCACTCGCAGCCGGCCAGCATCTCATGAGTTCTCACGACGGCAGTGGTGGCTCTGGTCTAATGCTACCCTTGCTGGGACTCTGGTTGGCCTGGCCGGTGTCTTCCCACTCTGCGGCACTGAAGTTTAACAAAGAGGTGGTTCCTCCTCGGTCTGGACTTCAGGAACCTGATCTGAAGCCCTGCCTGATCTGGAAAGTTAGTTTCTGTGTCTATAGACTCTGTGATTTTTCCTCAAACTATTTCTACAGGGCCAGAGAGAAATTCTCTTCAAGCACTGTCTGATTTCTGGCCCCCCATGGCAGGACTAAGGGAGAGCCTGGGAGGGCAGTGCCTGTGGGGAGCAGCTGGCCAGAGGGAGCTCATTTGTATTTTTGTAGAAATAACTCCTGAGCCAGTGGGGCCTTCGGCCAAAGTCATACAAGGAACCCAGTGAACCCAGGCCTATCTTGTTTGTCCTGGAGGTTAGGTTTCTAATATAATGGAAGATTGTAATTAATTATCCTCTGGAAAAGATACGCTTCTCCTTCCAAGGTCCTTCAAGGATGTAATTGAGTCTATCAAAATCCTTCATATGCAAGGCCTTAAGGTGCTGCTTGGTTCAGCTAGGTAGAGCTGCTGCTGGGATAAGATCTCAAACCAGGCAGCTAGGACTACGTGAAAGAGTCTCTGGATACTGGAAGGTAAGCAATGTATGCTTTATGGCTTAACCTGTAAATATAACTCATATCAAGCAGAGTGGAAGGGTGCAGGGCCCAGAGAGGGAGAAAATGTAGTGATGACGGGCAGCTGGAGAGACCACAGGGCAGATACAAGATTCCTAAACTCCTGACGTTGGGTAAGCATCTTGTGCTGCAATAACAAAGTATGTTCCCTCCTTCAGTCTCCCCTCTGCCTGTGTGACCCCGGCCCGGCTCTGTTCACACTCACAGTTGCCAGGAGCCAGTCTGGCCCCTGGCTTTCCCATCAGCGCCTGCAGCGGCTGCCAGCCTCAGGCGCTACCTCTGTATCTGTCTTCTTGCAACCTCTAGAGGGTTTGTGGGAACCTTAGGGGAGAAAAGCAAGGGATGGTGCCCTAACTCAACTTCCAACCCGATCAAACCCTTTCCTTGTCCACTTCCCTTGTAACTGCCACAAGGGAGCCACTGGGGCATCACGCACGGGTGGCAAGAGGAGGATCTGCTCCCTGGTCCTCCTGAGTGCTCTCCGTCACAGAGGTGCCCACTGCTCTGCCTGGTCTGCATGCTGGAACCTGGGAGCTGAGCCCGAGTCAGATCCGATGGGTGAGAGGCAGAATGAAGACAGGCAGGGCCTGGCAGAGAATCCAGATCCCTAAGCTTGAGCTGCAGTCCAGGAGAAAAGGGCGACCGTGATGATCACTTGTCACCAGGGGCTGGTGAGAACGGCCTGATGGGAAGAAGAGCATCTGCCTCTCCAGAGACTTGGGGCCCAGTCTCTGACTCCTTTGCTCTTTGGCCCGAGGTGGCGGCTGCAGTCGAGTCAAGGCTAGGGCACCCCAGGCCTCCGGCATAGAGACGCGATCGCATCGGCCACTTCTGCAAGACACGGGGAAGGGACGAGCGCCATGCTCGCTAGCGCAGCCCTCGCAGTCCTAGGCACCCCAAACCAGGCCTTTCCCAGCCTCCCTCCCTGAGAGCCCCGCCCCCACCGGCCACGACTGCTCCGACGACAGCGGTCCCGGGCTCACCACCACGCGTGGTCTCACACGTTCTCCTGACACCGAACACTCCTGACCCCTTCTCTGGCCCAGCCCCTGGCCCTAGGGCCCCGGACGCCAGTGCTGCCCACTCTTCCCACGCAGGGCCTCTCCCGGGATGGTCCATCCTTCCAGCAGGGGCCTGGCCGGCCCCAGAAAACGCCAGGTTGACTCTGCCCCGAGATCCGCCCTTCTCTTGACAGGCCCCCAGCTGGCGGCGGAGGGCCACCGCTCCTGGCTAGCTACCCCCCGACCAAGCTGCCAGAGGTCTAGTCCTAGCTGGCCTCTCATTTATTCTACCTTCAACATATCTACCCATCACCTACTTCAGGCAAGGGCCTCACCTTGACTGCCATCTAACAGCTAAGGAAGCAACTGTTCCCCTGGGGACCCCGCCCCAGGTGCCACCCCTGGCATTTCAGAGTTGCTCCTTTTCGTCTCAAATTCTTACATTTTAGTTGTCGTGACATGAAAGGAAAATATCTTGAGTTCCAAGACGTTTCAGAGCTGTGATGTTTAAGGGACAGAGATGCGGACACGTATCCTCCGTAAAAACGAAGCTGCTATCCTCAGAGGGCAGAGGCGACCCTTCGTAACAGTTACGCAACTTGCAGTGCGCCCCGCCCCCGCTCCCGGGGTCTGCTTAGTGGCTGTGAGCCCCGGGTCTGAAGTCAGACACTCTGGGGTTCACGTCGCATTCAGCCACTTAACCTTCCTAAACTTTGGTTTCCTCGTCTGTAAAATAACCCTCACTTGATTTTTTTTCCTATATTTTTTTCTTTTTCTTTTTCTAATCCTCATTTGGTTCTTGTGTGGATTAGAAGATAAAAATGCACCGAAGCCTTTAGTCCAGCTCCTGGCATAGCTTTAGCCCCCAGATAATGTTAGCTGTTATGACGATGATGATTACTGTGAATCATACTTTTCCTTCATGATCTCATTTCATACCCTGGAAGCAAAGTCAGACGCACATTGTCTTCCCTTTCACACATAAGAAAACCGAGGTTCAAGAAAGGTAGGTGGCAGTCTGGTAAGTGATACAGGCAGGAAGCCCTCCTCCCTCCTCTCCCAGCCCCTGCCACTCTCCCACCCAGCTTGGTTGCTTCTAGAGTGATGCTTTCTCAGACCTTTGTTCTTCAAAGGGGGATCCCTCCTGAGACAGAAGTCCAGAGAACACCAAGGCCCTGTACAGTGGTACGGTACCCCCTGGAATCTAGGAATCTCCTAGGTGTGGTTTCTTTCCCAGGCCCGGCCCTGGAAACTGGCCCCCTTTCTCCTCTACCCCTAAGTGACCCAGTCTTGGGGCCTCTAAGAATTTCCCTACCCTAGCAGGAAACACATTGTCATGAAGTCATTTCCAATCATCACCCCCACTGTATCCCATGAGAAACCCAGGGTCATCCCAGTCTCAAGAGCCAGCCTCAGCTCCTATCCCTCTGAGACAACAGGAAGCAGCCGGCCCCAACGTCAGCTCTGCCCAGGGTAGGGGGCCTGAGTCCAGTATCCCCCATCCCAAAGCCCCTTCCCCGAGGCCCCAGGCCCGTGACCTACCTTGAGAGGGTGCAAGTAGCGGAGTCCACGCAGGAAGGGTGGCCAGGAGGGGCCGGGCATCTCGTGGCCGAGCGTGCGGGTGAGGTGGGCTATGTAGCTGGTGGCCAGCACCAGCACATCCAACTTGGACAGCTTGGTGTCGGGCGGCACGGCAGGCAGAGCAGCCTGCAGGGCCAGGAAGGCCTGGCGCAGCGTCCTCACCCGGCTCCGCTCCCGCGCGGCATTCTCAGGACTGGCCTCACTCTGCACAGAGGACCCCAGGTGAGTGGGTCTGACAAGACACACACTGCCCCTGGTTGCTCAGAGCATCCGAGGGCAAAGTCTCCTGCTAGAGTTATAGCATGCCAGTCGGCAGAGACCCAAGGGCCTCGTCCTCTTTGTCTGCTCTCAGCCCGGCTCTGCTTTACAGAGCAGGAACTGGAGAGAAGACCTTGCCTAGGCTCAGAACTGAGGATCCTGTACTCTTCCCTGTCCTCCATGACGCCTCCCGGCTGGCCCTTGCTCCGGCCCACATCTAAGTCTGAATCCTGCTTATCAAGATGCCCTGGGGCCACAGGGAGAACACAGCCACGCCCTGCTCTGTAGGGCTGACCCTAGGCCCAGCCAGGTCCTGAGATGAGGCGGCAGCTGTGGTAAAGAGGAAAGGACACCAAAGCACACTGACCCTGTCGCTGACTGCTGCTCTGGGACCTTGGGGAACATATCACTCTTCCAGGCCTCAGTTTCCTTGAGAGAAGTGAGTTGGGCCAGCTCTTGGAGCCATGCTCTGGTTAAGACCAGCTCTGACTTACCCCAACCACCCAAGCATGGAGCCTTGGAGGGGAAGGGGTCATTGTGCCCTCTCTTGGGCAGGACAGTAACCATGGGTGAGGCTTTGCCACCAGAGGTGACATCGCAGCCCCTCCCGTGCCTGCCTCCCCCAGCTCCCTCTTCAGGTCCCGGGTTTCTTACCCGGCCGCGAGCCAGGCTCCTGGCCTTGGCCCCCCGAGGGCTCAGGGCAGCTCTGCTCCATCTTTGGTTGCTCCAGCTGGTCTCTTCCCACAGGTTCTGCCCCGTCCTGCGCACGCGGCTCCTCTTCCTGTCAGTGCCTGCTAGCGACCTCGGCGTGGCCTTGGGCGGGCTCTGCCCCACTCCTGGCATGGCCAGTGCCCCTCGGGCCTCCCTCTGTGACATGCCACCCCCCCGGAGGTGTGATGCAGCCCCCAGGACAGGAACACAGTGCCTGAGGGAGCCCTTGGGCTCTCGCTAACGGGGCAGGCTGGTCATCCAGCCAGCAACGTCTATATCTGAGGGAGCTGGCGCCAACTCAGTCCTGCTCCGCTCCTTGCTCCGGGAAAACTGCCCACCCGGCACAGCCCCCGCGACAAGCCTCCTGACTGCCTCCCAACAGGCTGAGGGGTGGGGGTGCTGGATGCGGGGCGTGGCCAAGCCCCGGGAGGAGGCCCCGGCCAAAGAAGGCAGGAGGACGGTGGGAAGGGAGCTCCCTTCCCGGAGCCCTGCCTGACCCTGACAGTGGTCCTGAGATAGACCTGCAGCTTCAACTTTGGGGCTCAAGTTCATGGAAGGGCCTTGAACTTCCTTTCCTGTGCCAGAAGTCTGGCTGTGCACATCCTTGGAAGGACCTTTCCTCCCCTTGCCAGTGAACATGACCTTCCAGCCACAGGGAGCTACTCTCCATACCCCAAACGTGCCTCTTATTTCTAACTCAGTGTTTTTACTTTTACCTTTTGGTCCCCCTGGAATACCGCCCTCCAAGGGAAAGGCTGCCCATCCTTCGGGTAATGTCCAAAGGATTTATGAGGATTTTTTTCCAACCCCACAGAATCCAGAGCCCACGTCGCCCTGTTTGATTGGTACCCTGTGCTATGCACAACCACACCCTGGCTAGCTTGCTAACAGTTCAGTGTTCTAGACCAGTACACGCCAAGCCCTGTGCTAAGTCCTTTACATGTATTCTCTTATTTCTCAGATCAACCTTTTAAGGAAAAAAGATGCTTATATCATCATTTTATAGATGGGAACGCTGAGGTATCGGGAGGTGAAATAATTTGCCCAGTGTCAAACATCTAGTAAGTGATGGAGGTGGTTGAAAGCCCAGGCAGTCAGTGGGACTTGGAAGGCTGCCCCTCACCGTACGCCGATCTGCCTTGGGTGGGTCACTCACATGTCTGTTCCCCTGCTCGATGTGAGGTCTTTGAAGGCAAGGACCAGGATGTTTGCTGCGCTGCATCAGATCATCTATATAGCTAGTTAAGAGGAGGAGGTCAAAGGAAAAGCAAGCCTGTCACAGTCGCCCCCGCCTGCCCTCAAGTTACCACACCTGCCTGCAGCAGAATCAGTGCATGACTCTTATCCCCCAATCTTGAACTCCAGAGGAGACAAAATAGGTAAAGGGAAAGTACAGAGAGGACAGAGGAACAAAGGTGCATATACAGAGAGAAGACATTCAGCCAACCAGAGAGAAAAGAAAACTGAAGAGAAGTAAAATTCACTTAAATGTCCATTGATAAGGAAGTGATTAAATAGATTTTGGTATATCCATACTGTGGAATGATATGCAGTAATAAGAAGAAGCAGACCTCTGTATAGTGACATGGAAAAACTCTCCAAGATGCACAGTGAAATGAAAAAACCTAGTTGTAGATCACTATGTGTAGTAACATCCCAGTCAGGATTAAGAAAAACACCAAAAACAAACTATAAGTATATAGGTTTAGGGCCTTCCCTGGCAGTCCAGTAATTAGGACTCTGCCCTTCCACTGTAGGGGGCACAGGTTCAGTCCCTGGTCAGGGAACTAAAATCCTGCATGCCACGTGGCATGGCCAAAAAAAAAAAGTATAAAGGTTTATGTGCTTTTGTGAATATATAGAAAGGAGATTGAAAAGATGCACACCAAGTTACTTTTTTTTTTTTTTTTAACTCCAGACACAGAGAATTTGGTGCACACTGTCATCTTTGGTCCTTGCAGGGCCTCTTACTAGCCTTCTTCTCTCCCTGCTTCCCTCCCTCCCTCTCTTCCATCTGTTCCCTTTTATCCTATTCCCATTATTCTTCCCTATCATAGGCAACCATTCCAAACTGTTTAATGTATATTCTTTGGTTTAATGTATACTTTTTGTGGTGGTTTTAAACTGTGTACAGGGACTTCCCAGGTGGCGCGGTGGTTAAGAAGCCACCTGCCAATGCAGGGGACACAGGTTTGATCCCTACTCCAGGAAGATCCCACATGCCGTGGAGCAACTAAGCCCATGCGCCACAACTACTGAGCCCACGTGCCACAACTACTGAAGCCTCCTCGCCTAGAGCCCCTGCTCTTCAACAAGAAAAGCCACCGCAATGAGAAGCCTGTGCACTGCAGCGAAGAGTAGCCCCTGCTCCAAGACCCAACGCAGCAAATAAATAAATTTATTTTAAAAAATAAATAAATAAACTATGTACACAAATTCTTTGACACTCCTCCCTTGAAAAGGTGGAGCATAATCCCCCTCCCCGCGAGTGCAGGCTGGACCTAGGGACTTGCTTCTAGCAGGTAGCATATGGCAGAAGTGTCAGCACGTAACTTATGAAACTAGGTTATAAAAGACACTGCAGCTTCCTCCTTGCTCTCTCTGGGATCACTCCCTCTGGGGGAAGCCAGCTGTTAAGTCATGAAGTTACTCAAGTAGCCCTGAGGAGAGGCCTAAGTGGTGAGGAACTCAGGCTTGTCAACCACGCCAGCACCAACTAGCAACTGTGTGTGTACCACCTTAGGAAGGAAACTTCCAGCACCAGTTCAGCCTTCAGATGACTGCAGTCCTGGCCAACAGTTTCAGCGCAACCCATGAGAGGCCCTGAGCCAGAGTCACCCAGCTAAGCTGCTCTAAGCCATAGAATTCCTGACCCACAAGAGCCATGCAAGAGAATAATTGTTGATTGCTATTTAAGTTTGGGGGTAATTCGGTAAGCAGCCGTAGATAACTAATGCAACGTTTGTTAGTGAACCATGTGCATTGTTGTATGAAAGGATTTAAAAATCACTAAAATGACAATGGATTTATATTGCAAGTATATATGACCATACCATTTACGTCTTAGGTACTGTATTAGTATTATGGATCACTTTGTTCCACTTCTTCCACTCAGTCCTGTGGTTTTAAGTCCTTTGCTTCTAATTTGCTGCAGGGTACTCCACAGTACGCACCCATCACATTTTGACAGCCCAGGGATGGACATCCGGATTGCCTCCAACTCCTTGTCACCCCAAACAATGCCATCATGAATACCATCGCATGTCGCCTTACGGATTCATGTAAGATTTAAAAAAAACATGTCCAGCAGCAGAATGCTGGGTACTCCCCAAGTGCCATCCAGAATGGCCGCAGAGGCTGCACGTCCAGCAGCACTGCATGTGCCCTAGAGCCCCACATCTTTTCCACTACCCAGTATTAACCAGATTCCTAGTTTTACGGTTGAATAGCTGCAAAGGGCTATCTTATTTATAAGGGTTGTTTTAAATTGCCCTTATCTGAGAACTGATGAGTTTGTGCATCCTTTGTGTGTGGAGCTTGGTAGATATTCCGTTTCATTTTCTCCATATTGGGAGACTGTTTTCCCAACATCATCTATGAGACAGTCCCTCCTCTCCCTGTTTTGTTGCAGCTCCCACTTTACCATATACTAAGTTCCCATACGTGTGTATAGGTCAATTTCTGAGCTCTCTGTTTTGTTCTACTGATCTTTTTGTCTGTGTTTGAGCCAACATCACACTGCTTTTATTATTATGACTTTGTAGCATGTTTTAATATTTGTTGAGATAAAAACTCCCCTCTTCATGCTTATTTTTCAAGGTTGACTTAGTTATTCCTGCACCCTTATTTCTCTATATAGATTTTAGAGAAAGTTTATTGAGTTTCTAAAAAATTCAACTGAAATTTTGATTGGGATTTCATTGAATCCATGGGTTAATTTGGGGAGGATTGCCATCTTTATACATTGAAGTCAATCCTTCCAAAAACATGAAATAGCTCTCATTTTATTTCAAACATCTTCTATATCCTTAATTGGTTTTGGAGTTTACTCCACAAATGTCTGTGTATTCTTTTTTTTTCTTTAATTTTTATAGATGTATTGATTCAATAACAATTGATTCATTGTTGATTTAAAATGTGTTAGTTTCAGGAGTGCAACGAAGTGGTTCAGTTATACATATATATATCTATTCTTTTCCAGATTCTTTTCCATTATAAGTTATTACAAGATATTGAATATACTTCCCTGTGCTATACAGTAGGTCCTTGTTGTTTATCTATTTTATATACAGTAGTGTACATCTGTTAATCTCAAATTCCTAATATATCCCTCCCTCCTTTTTCTGCTTTGGTAACCATAAGATTGTTTTCTGTGTCTGTGAATCTACTTCTGTTTTGTAAATAAGTCATTTGTATCATTTTTTAGATTTCACATATAAATGATATCATGTGATATTTGTCTTTCTCTGACTTACTTCATTTAGCGTGATCATCTGTGTATTCTTGCTTAAGTGAAATAGTTCACAGTTTTGTTCAACTAAATAGTTCATAGTTTTTGTTGCTCTTGTGAATGCTCCTATTCTTATTATAGTTTCTAGTTGATTATGGCTGCTGTACAGAAATATTACATTTTAAAAGTTTATCTCAGCCATCTTGTTGAGCTTTCTTATTGGTCTTAATACTGTGTTGATTCCATTGGTTTCTCTAAGTGTATAAAATAATGACAATTTTATCTCTTCCTTTCCAGTCTTTATACTTGTATTTTCATCTTTCCTTAGAGGATCGACTAGTGCTTCCAGTTCTGTTAACCAGAAATAGTGGTAGTGGACACCCTTTTCTTCTCCTAATCTTAAATAGAATGTATCTATATTTCTTCATTAAACATAATATTTGCTGTAAGTTTTTGACATATGACCTTTACCACGTTAAGGAAGTACTCCCTTATTCCTTGTTTGCTGAGAGGTTTTTGGTACTTTTAACATCATATATGTGTAGCTTATCAAATGGTTTTTCTGCATAATCATGAGATAGTCGTGATTTTTCTCCCTCATCTTATTAGTGTGCTAAATTGTCATTAGATTTTCTGATGATAAATCTTCCTTGAGTTCCTGTGGAAAAAAATCCCACCTGCTTGTGATTCATTTTTAAAAAACACACTGTCTGATTCATTTAGTAAACACATTACTTAGAATTTTTACACCTATTTCATAAGTGAAATGAGATTATAATTTTCTTTTCTTTAATTATCATTATTTGGATTTAGAGTCAAGGTTACACTAAACTCATACAATACAACCTCACACAACCTTACTCTTTTTCTATTTTCTTTTTTTTCAATTTTTAAAATTGAGGTATAAAATTAATATTAAATTAACATTTATATTAAATGTAAATTATTTAATAATTTATAATGTAAATTATTCAGGTGTACAACATAGTGATTTAACATTTTTATGGCTTATACTCCATTTATAGTTATTATAGAATATTAGCTATATTTCTTTTTCTATTTTCTGAAACAACTTTTTATATAAGATATAAATTAACTTTTCTTTGAAAGTCTGGTAAAACTTACTTGTAAAACCACTAGGCCTGGATGTTTTCTTTGGTAAAGAGGTGAAGAAATTTTAAATTCCATCTCAATTTTAGTTTATTGATTGGTTTAAGTTTCTTATTTCTTCTTATAAATATCTGGTATTTTATATTTTTCTATGAACTTCTCTGTTTCATCTAGGAATTCCAACACTTTATTGTACAAAATGCTCTTAAATGTAGGTCATCAAGGAAATAAGAAAAACCAAAAGTCCTATTTAGCAGGAATTCTCTTTCAAAAACCTGGGCACTTCCCAGCCTTGGAAGAGAACAGTGCAGAGCTCTAAGAATGGCCAGGCAGTTTGCCTGTCTAAGAGCAACACTTGGCTCAGAAAATGGGCAAGGCCTTGGGCCTCTGGGAAAACCCAAAGTTGCAATAACTCCAACAGACAGACCATTCTGTGGCAGGGCGCTCAAGATGAGACCGACGTGAAATATCTCCAAGCTCTGCCCAAGAAATCCATGCCTCCTTAGGGGCATAAGAACCCTGCCTTGTACATGAACCTTTCTGCTGTTGAAACTCAGAGTCATATGAAACTCTTGCGGCAGTCCTCTTTGGGTGGAAGATCATTCTAATCTTGACAGACTTGCTCAACATGCCTTCAGGACAGAAGAATGGCATTTGAATGGAAAGAGCAAAAACTGCATACGTTTCAGACATAACAGAACTGTCTTTTGTTATTCCCATATACATGTAGTTACTCTGAAGTTATCAGAGCCAACCTTCAAGTGATGAGGTGAAAGTCAATAGGGGCTCCCATCCCAAGACCCTCAGACCAGTCTTTAGAAAAGCCACCCACAGAAAACTCCCCCACCATAAGTGGACGAATTGGGCATGCCAGAGTTTCTTGCACGCTAACCATCCGTGAGATGAGGAGAGGCCCATAGAATGAGTGGCAAGTATTTTTAGGCTTTCAGTTAAATATTGTCTTTCTCAGAAGGCATTCAGTCGTTGTTAAGGCAGGCCTCTCGTGAAGCTTCCAATCAGAGCCCGTCTGAAATGTAATCAGTTCAATGCCAAAGTCAGACTTCTAGGGGAACCCATGAAAGCCCTTGCCAGATGGTAAATGGGTATGCTCTCTTTCCTTCTGTAGGAACTTACCTATCAGGGAAGGAGGGCAATCTGGCTCCAACTTTTCTGAGCCAGGACACAGAGTAGGATGAAAGAAAAAAATAAATCCACACCGGCAGCCATGTGGAAAGAGATCTTCTTGTGCCCAAGTGCATTCCCAGAGTTAGGTGACCAGGACGCCCTCAGCGAGCTCTTCTATCTACATGCTCAGTCCTCAGGACTGCAAAGTCATGGCTAGTTTAACCTGGGACTTCTCGGACTTTCACCTCAGGGTTATGTCCTCAGCAAGGATGCTAGGGTAGAAAGGAAAACTTACACAGTGAAAAACAGTGTCCATAAAGCCCCAAGTGGCGAAACAGGACAAGGTAAGACTGCTGTATAGGGATGGTGCTTCCCAGGCCAAAAGGTATAGGGGCCATTTCTAGTGCTCCAACATCTTGCACAAGTTTCCTACCAAGCAGCGGAGCAGGCTGATTGGGCCTCAGCAAGCTTATCTTTTTTTATTTTTTTTTATTTTTTTATTTTTTTGGGGGTACACCAGGTTCAATCATCTGTTTCCATACACACATCTCCATACTCCCTCCCTTCCCCGACCCCCCCCCACCCTCCCTGCCCCAGTCCTCCAAGGAAGGCAGCTATGGTTCTGAGTGCTAAGACTCATCTCTATGGTACAACTCAGGTCCGTGCTGTGCCAGGCTATCTCTGCTGGTACAGGACCACCTGAATCATGTGTGTGGACAGCCCTGTGAAGTACAACTTCGTCCCAGTCTTGGGCTTCATCCCCAGCAGCCAGGCCATAGATATAGCAGGGCATGTTCTGCCACTTTGGTCCAAGAGGGCTTCATGGAGAACACAGGCAGCAGGTGGGTTGAAGACACAGCTTCTGTCATGCGTTCTCTTTTGAAGTTGGTCTGGGACATCTATTTCTTGAGTTGGACATAGGTGGGGTCCCAGGAACTGGTCTAACTAATGGAAGTTGGGCCTCGTGGCTCCTATCTTGGTCTCTAGTACTAATGACAGATGCTCCTCCTCCTGGGTTTTGTTTCAGCACAGCACCATCAGCCCCCACTATTTCAGGCTAAAGAAGGCCCTGCACGTTTCCACTGGGATTGGCTCTGTCCACAGATATGTGGAGAGGAAGTAAATGTGGGGTAGGATCATCTTCAACCTAGAACCTGAGCTCCATGTTCCAGGAGTTGTCATCTACACCTGGAACAATGACCTCTCGGATACTGTTTGAGGTTCCTTTGAAAAAGAAGTACTTGGTGAGCTCAGGATCCAACTGCATGGCCATGGGGCCAGTGGGAGGGGACAAGAAGAGCAGCCTTCTCTCTTTCCTTCCGAAACAGTCACTCATATTTCTCCTAGTGCCTCAAGCAGTGTAGAAATGCCCTGGAAGTGTCACTACTTCCAGCCGCAAATGGAAGCCTCCTTTTATTATTTGTCAATCTCCATTACGTCTCTAGATATTTGTCCCTTTTTTGTTCTGTATTTTATTTGCACCCAACTACTTTTTAAGTTTTTTTTTTTAAATAAATGTATTTATTTATTTATTTATTGGCTGTGTTGGGTCTTCATTGCTACACACAGGCTTTCTCTAGTTGCGGCGAGCAGGGGTTACTCTTCATTGTGGTGCGCAGGCTTCTCATTGCAGTGGCTTCTCTTGTTGTGGAGCTCCAGCTCTAGGTGCGTGGGTTTCAGTAGTTGTGGCATATGGGCTCAATAGTTGTGGCTCGTGGGCTCTAGAGCGCAGGCTCAGTAGCTGTGGTGCACGGGCTTAGTTGCTCCGTGGCTGTGGGAAAACATTCAGAAGTCTTTCTGAAACCTTGAAAATGTTACTAAAAGTAATTAAAGTATGTGGGCCGAGCGACTGGATGCAGGATGTCCTGCTTGAGCAATGGAGGAACTAAGGGTGCTGGGCTTGGAGACCATGGGGGCATAGGCTACCATGGAAACAGAGGATTGGCCCTCTGGGGGCGCAGCCCCTTTCTCACTTGCACACCTCATGTCACCCTGTTTGGCCCCGGAGGATGGCTGGTTAGCCAGAGACTGGTAAGATTCCTCAGGGGAGGAACAACCTAAGACAGGCACAGTCGCAGAGGGGCCAACAGGGGTGGGGCACAGACCCTTAATCCTTTTGAGAGAGGTCTCCTGCCCCCAGGGCTGCTTTGCTCTCCACGCCCAGCTCAAATCCACACCCTGCTCAAATCGGACCCAGGAGGCAAACAAAGATCATTGCCCCCAGTCATGTGAGGCCTTTGTTTGTTTACTTCAAAGATAACCTTGTTTGTGGGACTAAACTGGGAGTGTTAGACCCTTAGGCTATGCCAAGAACTCAATAAAAGCAATCTGGGATCAATCAGCGAGGCTCTTGATCCTAGAGGTCTTGAGTCCCCCATCTCATCTTTCTCTTAAATCTGTGTCTGTGTTTTCTTTAAGCTTGCGGCACCCGTCACTCATCTCGAGTCGAGTCGCCGAGCTGATCTCGGCACCTGGCATGTGGGATCTTCCCGGAGTAGGGATCAAACCCGTGTCCCCTGCATTGGCAGGCAGATTCTTAACCACTGGGCCACCTAGGAAGCACCCCAACTATTTTTTTGTTCTTGTTCAGTGTTATCAGAAATATACCTATCAAACTTTTCAAAGACCTGCCTTTTTTTTTAATATTCTATATCTTTAAAAATTATTTATTAAAAATTATGATAAAATGTACCATTTTAACCATTTAAAAATATTTACTTATTTATTTATTTATTTATTTATTTTGGCTGCTAAGGGTCTTAGTTGCGGCAGGCTGGATCTTCGTTGTGTTATGCGGGATCTTTAGTTGGGGCATTCAAACTCTTAGTTGCAACATGCAGGATCTAGCTCCCTGACCAGGGATTGAACCTGGGCCCCCTGCACTGAGAGCTCGGAGTCTTACCCATTGGACCACCAGGGAAGTCCCTAACCATTTTAAGTATACAGTTCAGTGGCATTAAGTATATTCACATTGTTGTGCAAATATCACTGCCATCCATCCACAGAGCATTCTTCACATTGCAAAACTGAAATTCCATACTTGTTAAACAATAAATCCCATTTCCCCTACCCCCAACACCATTGAACTTTCTGTCTCTAAGAATTTGGCTATTCTAAGTACCTCATAAGAGTAGAATCATACAGTATTTGTACAATTTCCTTTTTGTGAAACAATATTCCATCGTATGTATTTATCATATTTTGTTTTTCCATTCATCGGTCAATTGGTTATTTAGGTTATTTCCACTTTTGGGCCATTGTGAATAATGCTGCTATGAACATTAGTGTACAAATATCTCTTTGAGATCCTGCTTTTGATTTTTTGGGGTATATACCCAGAAGTGAAATTGCTGGATCATACGATAATTCTACTTTTAATTTTTCAAGGAACTGCCATACTGTTTTTCATGGTAGCTACACCATTTTACATTATCACCAGCAGTGAACGAGTTCCAGTTTCTCCACATCCTCTGCAACACATCATTTTCTGTCTTGTTTTTGTTTTATAATTGCCATCCTAATGAGTGTGAATCCCTCTTCTTTTAAAGTCTCCATTTCACTAATTTTTAGCCTTCTCATTTTTATTTTCTTCCTGTTCATTTCTTCAGTTTTTCCCTAATGTTCATTTTCCAACCTCTGGAGGAGAAAGCTGGGTTTGTTTGTCCTTAACGTTCATTGAGATTTGCCAAATGATAAGAGGAACAACAGAACAAGAAGACTTAATCATCATAAACATATCTTTGCCCATAATAATACAGCCTCAAAAATACATCAAGCAACAACCGACAGAAATGCAAGAAGAAATAAATAAATCAACAATTATGGTTGATTTTAACACACCTCTTTCAGAAACTGATAGATTAAACAGAGACACGTAAGTAGAGATAATTATAATTAACGAAGTCAAATACTAGATATATACAAAAATAGAGGACAGTGGATATCCCTGGAGAGAGTAAAAATAGGAAGAGTGTCAAGGCCAACTTTTAAATTTTACTTTGTATGTGTATGCATTGTTTGGATTTTGTATAATGGAATTTATTTGTGCATTATTTGTATACTTCAAAGAACAAGACGAGCTAAAAGTAAAAAGCAATAGTGGTTCAACCGGCTGGCTCACATTTTTCCACCACAACACACTGTCAAAGCCTTGATGCAATCAATATATATGCAGATTATTATAATTCCCAGGCTAGAAAACTCATATACAAAGTAGGAAACAAGAGTAATGTGGGAAATTTTATGTGGTAAGTATTAAGGATTATATTTAGATACAAACAAGCACTTGAGGATAAGGCAAATTGCACTGCTGAACTGCAAAAGCAACACAGTGGGTCAGAACACCCGTATGCAAATTTCAGTTCCCATCTAGCAAGTCTCCACAGTAGCTAGTTTGGGAGAATGTGTCCATCAACTTCGGAAGAGTAAGAAAAGAAGAGTTGATTTGTTTGGTGCAGGGTTGCCACAAACCTTTGATTTGTAAAAAACGCAATAAAGGGAAAGGCAATTAAAAAAAAAAAAGAAAAAAAGAAAAGAAGAGTCACAGAGACAAATCTGATAATACTCATCCCAGCATTGGTCAGAAAAGATAGAGTTTTGCCCAACAGACTTTGAGTATTTCTACTGATATGAATGAAACTAACCTCTTAGCTTGGTGCTATCAGGCAATCAATTTATTAGTTTGCCCAACTTTCCGTGTTCTGAAACCATGCATCAGGTATTTCTGACCCCCAGGCAGTTCTGCCTACATGATTTGAGAATACTGGCGATGTTGAAAGCAGTAAGTCGATCCCTGCAACTATGATTTCTCATGGTAAATCAATTATGTGGATTCGGATTGCATTCTGACTTTCCAAATAGACTATAGAGGGAGACTATGCTAATTATTTCCTGTCCATGTGAGCTACTTTTTCAGGGTAAATTTATAAGTTGGCATTCTGGCACTTACCTCAGGCTGTGTGGTCAAGAGCACATTTCTTATCCTGGAAAGTGAAAGGTGACATATAACTGTCTTCTCTGATGACACAATATATATATATGCCACTTCCGGATGGCTGTATCTTCTCTACAAGTTGTTTTCCTTGAACCCACTCTGGCCATTGTGATCAACCATTTCCTTTTTAAGAGCTTGTATACATTCTGTTTAATAATTCAGTTTAAAGTTCTCCTGGCAAGCAACTAGAAATTTACTTGAGATTCTAGAATTTATCTTTTTTCCCTTTTTGAATATTTACCTATCTCTGTTTGATACCTCTCTTATGATCATGATTTCTCCAACAATACTCAGGTAGTTCTGTAAGCAGCCCCTTCCTACCATATTATAATGTAGAGCCCAGACAGAAAAGAAAGGAAAAGAAAAAGCAAAGTGCAAAGGTCAAGTTCTCTCAGATAACTATCAATTTACTCATTCATTCATCCTCACATTTGAAAGAAATAGAACACAGTGTTCTTGACCAGGGTTGGAGTAGTGGGAGGTGGTTAAAGTGTGTGTTAGATAGCCTCTACAACGGGAAACAAATCGCAAGCTAGAAAACAACTGCATTACAATATCATGTTTCCAACTTGGTTGCCAAATGCTTAGAGTATTTCAATTTGCTTAGTCAGTAACATTTTACTAAGCATATAGTAATTAACACAATATAAGGGAGAAAGTGGTTAGGGTAAATTGAAGTTACTGTAGAAATTTTTTGTTAGAACAGTAACGTTCAAACAGGGGTCCTCATACCCTTAGGGGAACATGAATCTTTTCCAAGAGGGCTCACGTTCTAGGGTTTAGTTTTGGTTTATCTAGGACTGTTTTGGTTTTAGCACTGAAAGTCTGGCATCCCAGGAAGCCCTCAGACCCTAAGGCTGGATCTCAGCTTCCATATTCGCTCCTTCCTGAAACCGATATGCCCGAGGTTTCGCCAGGTTCTGCTTTCCCACCACCCACCTTTTCATAAGAACCCTTCTCTCACTTTATACTAACCATACATCTCAGTCCTAATTTTATTATGATGACTTGCCCTGGGGTGAAAAAACCTTCAGGGCACCAAAAAAAGGAGACAATTAGAAATACTGATATGGGCAAAGCCCCCTTTAATCTAAGCATCATAGACCCTTGGAAAGGCATCTCATCTTTCACTTATATACTGTGAAAGTTAATTTTTTGTGTCAACCTAAGCCAAGGGGTGCCCCAATATGTGGTTAAACATTATTACAGGTGTGTCTGTGAGGGTGTTTCTAGATGAGATTACATCTGCATCAGTAGACTGAATAAGTAGATTGCCCTCCCTAATGTGGGTGGGCCTTGTCCAATACATGGAAGGCTTGAATAGAACAAAAAGGTGGAGTAAGGGAGAATTTACTCTCTCTGCCTATCTTCAAGCTGAAACATCAGTCTTCCCCTACCTTTGGACTTGGCCTGGCGACTTGGCCTGGAACTTACACCACTGGCTCTTCTGGCCTCTAGCTTGCTGACTGTGAACTTCTCAGATTTCCCTGCCTCCCTCATTGCATGCGCCACTTCCTTAAAATAAATTTCTCTCTCTCTCTCTCTATACACACACACACACACACACAGATATAGATATAGATGTATGATATATAGATATAGATATATACAACCATATACCTACAAAAGTAGATAACTTAGATGAAACAGACACTTGCTTAGGAAGATACCAATAGGATATATCTATAGATAGATAGGTAAATGGACAGATGACAGACATAGACATAGACACAGATACAGATACAGACACCAACAAAGATATAGCCCATTGGTTTTGTTTCTCTGAAGAACCCAGACTAATACACATATTCCTGTTAAGGGCAAATCCTAGCATCGGAAACGAGGTATTTTGTCCCTCTCTGGGATAGTCTGAATTCAGATTTACTGTGGAGTGGAGAAGAGGTGGTATTAGAAATTTTTATTTAATGACCTTGACTCTTCATTCTTTGGCAACTCTCTAAGGAAGCCTTGCTTCTGAGAGGGAGAGAGTCCTGAGAACCTCACTGCAGATCACACGGCCTCTTTTTATCTAAGAACGAATTCATGGAAAGGCTCATGCCTGGTCTATTGATCTATCTTAAATTTACAGTATTCAACAATTAGGCAGAAAAATCAATAAGGATATAGAAGACTCAAGCAACACAATAAACTGAATAAACCTAACAGGCATCAAAGAACACTCAACAACAACACATATACATTATTCTGAAGTGGGCACGGAACAGTCTCCAGAATAGAACATATTTTAGGGCATAAAAAAAGCCCCTGTAGGCTTAAAAAGATAAAAAGTCCTACAAAGTATGTTCTCTAACCACAATGCAATTAAGTTAGAACTCAATAATAGAATAAACCTAGGAAATTAAACAACATACTTCTAAATAACTAGTAAGTCAAAGAAAAAATTGCAAGGAAAAGTAGAAAATATTTTGAGATTAATGAAAACAAAAAACAATGTACCAAATCTTACGTGATGCAGCTAAAGCAGTGGGTGGAAAACAGAAAGAATTTATAGCTGTAAATGTCTATATTTTAAAAAGAAGAAAAATCTCAAACCAATAACTTAATTACCTTAGGAAATCAAAAAAGGAAGAACAAACTAAACTCAAAGCAAGCAGAAAGAGCAAAATAATGAGGATTAGAGCAAAACCAAGTGAAATAGAGATAGAAAAACAATGGAAAAAATGAAAAACAAAATTTTGGTTCTTTAAAAAGATCAACAAAATTGGCAAAACTTTATCTAGGCTGACCAAGAACAAAAGAGAGAGGACTCAACTTACTAAAACAGTAAATGAAAAAGGAGACATTATTATTGATCATAAATAAAGAAAAAAGATTTAAAGGAGAACCTATAAACAACTATATAGCAACAAAAATAGATAACTTAGGACTTCCTTGGTGGCACAGTGGTTAAGAATCCGTCTGCCAATGCAGGGGACACAGGTTCGAGCCCTGGTCTGGGAGGATCCCACATGCTGTGAAGCAAACAAGCCCATGCACCAAAACAACTGAGCCTGTGCTCTAGAGCCCGCGAGCCACAACTACTGAACCTCGAGTGCCTAGAAACCCATGCTCCACAACAAGAGAAGCCACCACAGTGAGAAGCCCGCAGACTGCAACGAAGAGTAGCCCTCACTGGCCACAACTAGAGAAAGCCTATGCACAACAATGAAGACCCAACACAACCAATAAACAAATAGATAAATAAATAAAAAATAGATAACTTAGATGAACAGACAATTTCCTATAAAGACACAAACTACTAAAATGGATTCAAGAAGATATAGATGCAATGTGGCCAAAAAAAAAAAAAAAAATAGGAGGGAATACTTCCCAACTCATTCTATATGTCAGTTTCACTGTGATACTAAAACTGAAGACATCCCAAGAAAACTACAGACCAATAACCCTTACAAATATAGACACAAAATTCCTCAACAAAATACAAACAGAATCCAGCAACATGTAGAAAGAATTAGACACCACATCTCAGTAGAAAGGCAGAGTTGTCTTAACACTTGAAAACACATTACTGTAATGCACTATATTAACAGAGTAAAGGAGAAACAACCACATGATCAATAGATGAAGAAAAAGCACTTAACAAAATGCAGCATCCTTTTATGATAAAACGATTCAGTAAACTAGGAACAGAAGGGAGCTTCCTTGACCTGAAAAAGAGCACCTATGAAACCCCCCAGCTTCCACTATATTTGATGATGAATGCTCTCTTCATAAGATCAGGAACAAGAAAGAGACGGCCACTCTCACACTTCTACTCCAGGCTGTTCTGGAGATTCTAGCAAGGCAAGTAGGCAAGCAACAGAAATAAACAGCAACCAGATTGGAAAGGAAGGAAATTTATGGTTTTGGCAGGCAGGATAATGCCTCCTCCAAAGGTCTGTTTTTTAATCCCTGTAACCTGTGAAAATGTTACATTACATGGGAAGGGGAAATTAAGGTTGCTAATCAGCTGACTTTAAAATAGATTATCCTGGATTATCCAGCTAAGTAATCACATGGGTACTTAAAAATTGAAAAGGGAGGCAGAGGAGTTCAGAGTCAGAAGAATGGTCATGGAGATACAATAGTGCTGGCTTTGAAGGCGGAGGAGAGGGACCTTGAATCAGGGAATCTGGGCAACCTCTAGAAGCTGGAAGAGGCAAGAAACTGGATTCTCCCTTAGACACTCCAGAAAGGAACACAGCCCTGCCAACATCTTGATTTTAGCCCAGTTAGACTCAAGTTGGACTTCTAATCTACAGAACTGTAAAATAATATATTTGTGGTGTTTTAAGCCACTAAGTATTTGGTAATTTGTTACAGGAGCAATAGGAAACTAAAACAATGGTCAACAGATTTTGACAAGGATGCCAAGACAATTCAGTGGAGAAAGAATAGACTTTTCAATAAACAGTGTTCAGACAATTGGATATTTACATGCTAAAGAATGAAGTTGGGCCCCTACCTCGCACCACATACAAAAATTAACACAAAATGGATCATACACCTAAATTTAACCAGTAAAACTACAAATGTCTCAGAAGAAAACAATAAATCTTTGTGACCTTGGGTTAGGCAATGTCTTAGATAAGATACCAAAAGCAAGCAAGAAAAGAAAAGAATAGATAAATTAGACTTTAATTAATTTAAAAGCTTTTGTGTGGGACTTCCCTGGAGGTCCAGTTGTTAAGACTCCATGCTTCCAGTGAAACGGGCACAGGTTCAATTCCTGGTTGGGGAACAAAGATCATATGCTGCACAGTGCAGCCAAAAATAAATAAATAAAATAAAATAAAAGCTTTTGCGCATCAAAGGAGACCATCAAGAACGTAAAATATGACCCAGAGAACGGGAGAAAATATTTGCAAGTCATATATCTAATAAGGGCCTTGTATCCAGAATATGTAAGAACTCATAATTCAACAGTAAGAATACAAAAAAAACCTGATTAAAAGATGGCCAAAGGTTTGAATAGATATTTCTCCAAAGAAGATAAACAAATAGCCAACAAGCACATGAAAAGGTGCTCACCATCATTAATCATTAGGAAAACATAAAATAAAATCCCTATATTATACTACTTCACACCCCCTGGAATTGTTAAAATAAAAAAGACAGACAATAACATGTGTTGGTGAGGCTAGGAAAACTTGGAACTCTTTGTACATCGCTGGTGGGATTGAAAAATGGTACAACTAATCTGGAAGACAGTTTGGCAGTTCCTCGAAATGTTAAATACAGACTCTTCATGTGATTCAGCAATTCAACTCCTAGGTATCTACTCAAGATAAATGAAAACATATATCCATACAAAACTTGTACAAGAATGTTCATAGCAGCATTGTTCATAACTGTCAAAAAAGTAAAAACAACAAAACTGAATGGGAAAACAAAATGTGATATACAAAGGATTATTATTTGGCAATAAAAGGAATAAAGTCATGATACATGCTACAACATGAAGGAACCTTGAAAACACAATGCCAAGTGAAAGGAATCAGACACAAAAAGCCACATATTGTATGATTCCACTCATATGAAATGTCTAAAATATGCTAATCCATAGAAACAGAAAGTAGATTTATAGTTTCCAGGGACTCGGGGGAGGGAGGAATGAGGAGTGACTATGGGTATGAGATTTCTTTTGTGGGGATCTAAAAATGCTCTAAAATTAGATTGTGGTGACGGTTGCACAACCCTGTGAGTATACTGGAAAAACAGTGAATTGCACACTTTAAATGGGTGAATGGTATTGCATGTGAATTATATCTCAATAAAGCGATTAAGAAAATAGACATTAAAACATATAAACATATCCAAAGAGATATGTCCCCACCCCACCCCCAAATATAGATGTAAATATATGGGGTGAAGGATGTATTAACAGTTGGGAGGATTCCTTTCATGATGTACCAAATCCTCACTATGTACACTTTGAAGGTATTACAACTTTATTTGTGAATTATACCTCAATACAGCTTAAAAAATTATAAAACATAGCTGATTTTTTTTTTCAAAAGCAAACATATAAGCGTATCCCAAGGTGGGAAAAGGCGTGGAGCAGGAACCACTGCTCAGAACGCAAAGGAAAAGAGGAAGTTGAAAGGAGGGTCCAGCCCAGATAGGTTGTACAGTTGGGGGGAAGCCTGGATGGGGGAGGTGGTGGGACCTGTAAAGTATAGGGGCAGAGAGCAGAGGTGAGGGCTAGGCCCTGAAGGAGAGACTGAATGTCCCAAAGAATTTTGCTTGCTTCAGTTTTGCCAAGGGCCAGCCCTTGGATGATCTCTGAGAGAAGGTCCCAGAGCCTTGAGGAGAGTCTATGGTGTCAGCACTCTACCTTTGTGACATAGGCACTAGATGCCAGGGAGAACTGCCCCAGGAAATGGGGCTCCCAGCTCCCAAGGGGGGCGGCAACGCTGCCCCTTAGACAAAGTCCCTGTCTCCCAGAGGCTTTCAGCAGCTGGCCCCACTGCTACTGCTGCTACTGAGCGTGAAAAGCTATCTCGGGTCGGGCCAGGCCGAGCCAGAGGACATCAGCGTTAGGGAAGACAGGGATTAAGGCAACCAGAGTGCCAGGAAACCAGGATGCTTGCAGAATATCTGATTCAGGTAGCAGAACAAAAACCTATAACGGAAGACCTCCGTCTGGCTGAAGGAGGACGGAGGGCAAGGCTCAGACAGAAATCTGGGTCTGGTGACAGATGCTGGGGACAGAGAGGAGCATATCCACCATTTGTTGACTCCATTCCTCTCTCTCCCAGGTCCCTCATCACTGAAGTGCCTTGAGAAAGCCCAGAGGAACCTTCACTGGTAAGACCTCAAAGCACCAGAACACCCTCAATTCCTAGTCCCATCTCAGTCCTCATCTCCCAAGCCCCCTCCTCTAACTCCATCCTATCCATCGTACCCTCCTTCCCTATTCCTCTCCTCCTTAGTTTTCACCTTCTCTGGAGCTTTTTGCCAGCTCTTCTGACCCCAATGGTGACATGGATTTAAGGTCTTGGTGAAGCAGCCTGCATGGTACCGAAGCTAGAGCCAGAAATGGACCCAGTGTCCCAATACCTTGGGCTCTGTTTCTTTCTCTACAGATCCTATGGGCTGTGTCTTCCTCCCTGGCCCACCCAGATAACTGCTGCTGCTCCTCAGCTCCCAAGATTCTCCATCTCCTACCTCCCTCATCAATGGCTGGCTGCAAAGAAGTGAGAGGCCACGTTTAGAGCCAAGCTCCTGCCTGAACATCCAGAGAACCTGGTGCTCCAGGGCTGGGTGTTTCCTTGGCTTGCCACCAACAGCCACACCAACACCAGGCTGGAGCCACATTCTGTGCTCAGAAGGCTTTGACTTCTCAGCCACTTCTGGCCTCAGAGATACTGGTCCTGCCTCTGCCAGGTCTCTAATCTCTGGTCTTGACGCCCCAGTCCCTTCTGGATTCGAGGCAATGTTGCCTCAAAACAAGGACCAGGTGCTGCTACAGAACGCAGCGCCCCCTGGGCGCCCCCCTCAGGGTCTCTCACAAATTGTGGACTCTCTTCCCCGCAACCTACAACCTCAGCCTCCCCAACAATCACTCCGTCCCACCCACCCTCCTTGCTCCCCTCCCCCACGGTCCCACTCTGCCGGCTCCCATTTCTACTCTTCTGACTCAAGTTCAGACTCTGTCCTACATCCCTACTCTTCTTCTCTCCCAAGTTCCCCCACTTTCTTTCATCAGAATTGCCTCTCCCTCTCCCCGCCACGTTCTTCCTCACCTTCCCACTGGCGATACCTGTCTCCTACGCTCACTCACTCCTCTCCCTCTCAGCCACAGAACTCCTCTCTCCCAGGCTCACGTTGCCAGTCTCCTCCTCACCCCGAAGACCCACCTAGCTCCACTCTCACCTCCCCAAGCCCCAGCCTACCTTCTCGTGGGGTCCACTCTAACAGCCAGACGTGGCACTCGCATCAGTACAGGAACACCAGGTCCCCTGGGGTGGAGGGGGGATGCGTGGCAAGCGAGAGGGACCCTGCAGAGTTCAGGGACCCAGGAGCCTTGGCCCAGGCCCTGGTGGTCCATCTGGGGCACCGCCGTATTGCCCACGATCTGCGGCTACTGCTTTTGCAGCGCCTGTGGCTAGGCAAAGCCGGCAAGGCCCCGGTCGTGGAGTATCCTGTATGCCTGGTGTGTCTCCGGCCCCGCAGCCCCTCTTGCCCCATCCCCAAGTACAGGACTGGACCCAGGCTACTTGCTTTCCCCCAACTGCTGCCCTGTGCACGGGGCCAAGAATCCAGACCACTCCGCATCGGCATTGGCTTTGGCCTCCGCCTGCCTCAGGGCCAGGCCAGGGCCTTGCATCTGTTGCCAGAAAGAAGGTCGGAGGAAGCAGGGTCTCAGGGCGGGGCTGCTCAGGCCCGTGGGTGTCAAGCCCAGGCATCTCAAGCCCCAGCAGCTCAGGCCCAGGCAGATCTAGGCCCAGGCACCCCCTCCCAAAACAGGAGCCTCAGGTCTGCAGGCCCTCAGTCACCAAACGCCACACGCTGTTCAGGGTCACCAAAACAGGCCAATGTCTCCCTGAAGCCCAGGCCTTCCTCTGTCCCAAAGAGGCCTGCCTCTCCAGAGTCCATTCCCCAAAAGTCACCACTCTAGTTCCAGAGCCACGGAGGCTCCCTGGAGCACCTCCTCCGAACCCCACCATCCCTGCCCGGCCCCAGATCTCAGGGAGCCCTGGTGACACTCTGAAGGGCTGGCTGGCTGGAGGTCAGGTGTGTTCTCCAGCCTTGAACCCTGGGAGCCCCTTGTGGAGTTTGCTTTCGCCTGGTTGAAGAGGATCAAGGGCACCTGAGACCCCACTCAGCCTTCACTGTCTCCAATAAAGCCTGACCCTGCAAAACTCGTGTTTGTGTCTTGCTGAGCAGATACTGTGGGTGGCTATACCTTCAGGGTGACCAGAATGCAACAAGGGGTGGAGGAGAGTCAAAGGAAACAGAATGTCCAAGGAGAGAGGGTGCCACATATCTGAGCAGGGCAAGGTACCCGAGCACCTGAGATGTACAGAGGGCTCTGCCAGGCTCTTCACACATTTCATTCAATTTGCTGGGACAGATATGGCATCCCCAGAGATGAAGCCACTGGGCCCCTTCCTCTGGCTGCATCTTAGGCTAACAAGGACTCATGCTGATGCGGCCAGGGCAGCAGCTGGAGGCGCCTCCTTGCAGGGAAAAGCAGGCCTAGCTTTCCCTCGCAGAGAAACACGGGGTCCTCATGCTGGAGATCAGAAACCCAGGGGTTCCCTCAGGAGAGTGGGGAGCCGGGCAGAGCCCTGTCCTGCCTGGGGACGGAGCTGCCTCTCTCTCAGAGTATCAGAGGGGAGCAGTCCGTACCCACAAACCCTGAGGTGCGGGAGCAGGTGTGGACCTTCAGGAATGGCCAGCTCCCACCCCTGCCAACTACGGAGGACAGGTTTTATCTGCTAACGTCAACAGCGGCTTCCACGTACTGGGAAGCGGTGGAATCGGGCTTCGACGCCAGGTTTGTTTTAAAGTCCACGCTGCCTCCGCTGAGAGGTGAGAGAGACAGGTGTCTTCCGGGAGGGTGACCTTGGATAAATCACTTCGTGTCTGGGGTGAACGTAAAAGCTGCACTTGACGAGTCTGCGTATCAGTCCCGAAGTGTGCGCAGTCCTAATGCAAGGATTTCTTTATTACAGGCTTATGAACCTCCCTTAGCCTTTATTAGCACTGCCCACTTCCCCGCCCCGCTCCTCCAGAACCAGACGTTTCCGTGAGGCGGCCTCGCGCCTCCACCGCCCCGCAAAAAAATGGCGGAGTCTGTCGTCACAAAGGGGCGGAGAACGGAACGCTGGCGCCTGGGTTCTGCCAGCGCGCCGCCGGCTGATGCTGACGCGTATTGGCGGCTCTGCGCCTGCGCGAAGAGGGCAGGCTCGCTGCGCCGGCGCACTGCGCGTCTGAGAAACCGGGTTAGACGACCCGGGGAAGTGATAGGGCTCCTTGCGTGAGGTTAGAGTTTCGGCAACCCGGCGGGTGGGAGAGGGCCGTGGAGTCCTCCGGCGGCGACCGGACCAAGGTCGGCAGCGACCGGGGCAGCAGTCGAAGGCCAGGCGCGGCATGTCCCGGGTGCCTCGGCGCAGACAGTGAAGCGCGGGGCGAGCGGGATGGGTCGGCGCCGGGCGCCAGAGCTGTACCGGGCCCCGTTCCCGTTGTACGCGCTGCAGGTCGACGCCAGCGCCGGGCTGCTCATCGCTGCGGGCGGGGGAGGCGCCGCTAAGACCGGCATCAAGAACGGCGTGGTGAGAGCACAGGGCCGCTGGGGCCGGGTCGCGCCAGGGCCTGAGGGCGATTCTGGGAGGGTCTGGGGCCGGGCCGCACCCCTGCATGGGGCCCCTGCCCCCTCCCGAGTGAGAACCCCGGCATGCCGGGCGTCCTGGCGCCCCGGCGCGAATTTCAGTCGAGAGCTCACTCACTGGTCAGTTGAGAGGCTCCTAGGGTCAGGTGAAAACTGCACACAGCGCTGCCTAGGCAGGAACGCTTCAACTCGACCTCAGGATTAGCGCTAGGGTCTTATCCTGGCTTTTTCCCGGGAGGCCACATAGACTTGTCTGTCTGCCTACTAGCAGCGGCGAGAGTGAAATATAAGCTAGGTTTCCTCACTCTTCAGAGCGTCGTCATATTTTTCTGCAAACCAGAGGTGATAATCCCACCCTTGCTCGCCGTACAGAGGCTCAAGAAAGAAAAACGGTTGGAAAAAATCTTTTAAATTAGGAAGTGCAGTTAGCAGAGGGGTACGGCATCAGACTATAGGATGTAAGTTTGCCCTTGAGGTGCTCTCTGAACCTTGTTCATCCTGGTTCCCTCTCCCACAGCACTTTCTGCAGCTGGAGCAGATTAATGGGCGCCTGAGCGCCTCCTTGCTACACTCCCATGACACAGAGACACGGGCCACCATGAACTTGGCGCTGGCTGGTAACATCCTTGCTGCAGGGCAGGATGCCCACTGTCAGCTCCTTCGCTTCCAGACCCATCAGCAGAAGAGCAAAAATAAGGCAGAGAAGGCAGGTGAGAGACCCCTCTCTAGCTTTGGGGAAAGGGTTAAATCAGTAAGATATCTCTTATTTTGGTCTCTGAAGAAGTGGGGCTGGAGGTGGGGTTATGGTAGCAGGTGAGAAGCTCGATGTTCACCACTAGAGAGGGTTCCAGTACTACTTACTTTAGAAGCCTGGAACCTGGCAGGCTGTTTGTGTTGCAGGTTCCAAGGAGCAGGGGCCTCGACAAAGGAAAGGGGCTGCCCCAGCAGAGAAAAAGCCTGGAGCAGAAACCCACCAGGAGGGGGTAGAATTCAGCGTAGAGAATTTGCAGGCGGTGCAGACAGACTTCAGCCCTGATCCACTGCAGAAAGTTGTGTGTTTCAACTATGATAATACCCTGCTTGCCACTGGAGGGACGGATGGCTACATTCGTGTCTGGAAGGTATGGTTTTGGGAGGTTAGAGGATGAGTGTCAGTGGAAGCAAGGCCAGAACTGTGAGAAACTGAACATAGGTTCTGGGAAACATGTGAGTGAAGCCTGCACTGAGTGGCCATTAGTAGAGAAGAGGGGTGGGTATCATTGTGCTCTTGCTGGGTACCTAGGTTAACTGTAGTGGTGGTTTGGCTGCAGGTACCCACCTTGGAGAAAGTTCTGGAGTTCAAAGCCCACGAAGGGGAGATTGAGGACCTGGCTTTGGGGCCTGATGGCAAGGTGAGGAGTTGGGAGGGTGGAGAAAGTAGGTGATTATGCTGCGTGTCCAGTAAGTGGATCCCCTAACTGTCCATCCTTGGAATCTTGATTCCTGACTAGTTGGTAACTGTGGGCTGGGACCTTAAGGCCTCCGTGTGGCAGAAGGATCAGCTGGTGACACAGCTGCACTGGCAAGAGAACGGACCCACCTTTTCTAACACGCCTTACCGCTACCAGGCCTGCAGGTGTGAAGACCCCAGAGGGTGGCTGAAAGAGGCACAGCCTAGATGTGGTGGGGGAGTGGGAAAAGATGGGGGGGAAGCTGGGGAGGATCGGAGCCTTGTCGGGTGTTACCCCAGGCCTGACCAGGGTGCAGGAGGGCACAGACCTCTGAGGAGGGCTGGGGAGGCCCCAGGAGCTGAACAGCCTCTCGCCTGGACCCCAGGTTTGGGCAGGTTCCAGACCAGCCTGCTGGGCTGCGGCTCTTCACGGTGCAGATTCCCCACAAGCGTCTGCGCCAGCCCCCGCCCTGCTACCTCACAGCCTGGGATGGCTCCACGTTCTTGCCCCTTCGGACCAAGTCCTGTGGCCATGAAGTCATCTCCTGCCTTAGTGTCAGGTGTGAGACAGGGGTGGCTTGGCTGGGCGTGGGGGCACCTGGGGGAGCTCTGGGAGACGTGCTGCCTGAGTCCCTGAGGGCTGCTGTGGCTGCACAGGCCTCCAGGACAGTGAGCATTTTATTGTTTGTTGCAGTGAATCGGGCACCTTCCTAGGCCTGGGCACGGTCACTGGCTCTGTTGCCATCTACATAGCTTTCTCTCTCCAGGTAATGGGAGGAGGTGGGCACAGCCCTGAGGGCTCTTTGGGGTGGGGATTCCAGGCCTGCTTCTACACCGGGTGTGCAGGAAGGAGTCTGGCCCAGCCAGTAGAGGGAAAGCCTTCTGGGGGCAGAGAGCATGTTTTCCTGGAGGAACGTTCCCAACTGGGCCTTCCCTCACTAGTTTTCCTCCTGTCCCCAGTGCCTGTACTATGTGAAGGAGGTCCATGGCATTGTGGTGACGGATGTGGCCTTTCTACCTGAGAAGGGTCGTGGTCCAGAGCTCCTTGGGTCCCACGAAACTGCTCTGTTCTCTGTGGCTGTGGACAGTCGTTGCCAGCTACACCTGCTGCCCTCACGACGTGAGTCATGGGGGTGGAGTGGGGGGTACCACTCCATCTTTAGCTGTAGCAAAAACTTGCCCCCTGAAGAATGGGGTGCTTCTCTGTAGCCATTTACCCCCTTCTTGAATGGTTCTGTTCTCTGGGCTGTCATGCCCCTTTGCCTCCTGACTTCTTCCCTTGCCCCTCCTGCAGGGAGTGTTCCTGTGTGGCTGCTGCTGCTGCTGTGTGTCGGGCTTATTGTTATGACCATCCTGCTGCTCCAGAGTGCCTTTCCAGGTTTTCTCTAGCCTCCCTGCTCTCAGGGAGCCAAGGGCCTGGACACTGCCACCTTCTAGACCAGAGTGGAGGCCTGGACCCCACTGCTCACTTCACGGGTCCACAGCTGAGGTTGCCTCTGATGAGACTTATGGGAAATGCCTGCCCTTCCCAGTTAAAGCTTGGCTGTGGCCCTGTGCGACCCTGAACCCTGGGAACCTTGCATTCATCGTCTGTGGATCCACCCAGGACAATGGTGTCTGAAGGCCAGGCCACACCACCTGCCTTCTTCCCTCTGCCTACCAGAGGCTCCAAAGTTGAACTTGTCCTTTCTCTGGAAATATGTGAACATGCCCAAGAACTTGGAGGCACTGCTGTCCTTCCTGCAGAAACAGTCGTTTTCTCCTCCTCCCCTCACAGCCTCGTGGCCAGTTGCTCTTCGCATGAGCCCCTGGCATTTGCTGGGCCAAGCACTGGCCTGGGACTTGCCATTAGGGAAGGAAGGTGCAGAAGGAAGATCCAGGAAGTAACCTTTGGGTTCAGCAGGGTAGCTCCAAGCCAGCCAGGCTAAATATGCAGTGAGTTCCTGGACAGTCTACCCTAGCCTTGAGAAAAAGGAAAATGAACTTCAGCCCATTTGGCAGGCAAAGTTGATATTTAATAAACAAGGGAAGACTGAACTGAGGCTCCAAATGGTACTCTTGTCAGCTCTTCCCTCCCGCAGAAGGAGTGGGTGCCCTGAGGCTGAGCAGCTCCTCTGGGTGCTGGAAGATGGCTTTGGCGTACTGATGTGAGAGGCGGCTCATGTAGCAGTGCTGCCAGGGAAGCAACCCTTCCAGGAAGCCGATGTGGCCGCCCTGGGCTGTGATGAGCAGTGCAACGTGGGGAGGACGCTGGGCAGCCTGTATGGGAAGGGCTAGGGGAGGGGTTGGAGAGATCAGGAACCCTGGCCTCTGCTGAGAGCCCAGGCTCTCTCCACTTGCACCGCATGGCCCATTTCCCCTGGGGCCTAAAGCATCCCGATCCTGGGTGCTCACCGTGGGCTGGGGAGAAGGGGTCGTCGGCTGCATTGAGGCAGAGCACAGGGATCTGGATGGCATCTACCTTGGTTCTTGGGCTCGATGCTCGGTAATAGGCAGCACAGTCTTGATAGCCAAAGACCACAGCTGTGTAGCGCTCATCAAACTGGCGGATTGTGCGGGCCTGCAGGTGGTGGAGGGTGGGATAGGCTAGGATGAGGATAGGGAATAAGCTGTTGGAAGAACAATTTTGGGCACAGAGGGGATAGTTGAAAGACTATACCTGTAGCACAAAGTCTACATTCACCATCTTTTCCATCACCTTTCTGTTTCTGCAAAAGAACACATGGGGCTTTGGCTCTACTCCTGGACCTGACCCAGAGCCAGCCTCTGTCTTATCTCATGAGTGAGAAAATCCAGATGTGGAACTGACCCAAGTGCTGGGAGAACCTGGCATGGCTGCCATCCTACTCTGTCTGCTGCCCTTTCCCACTTGTCAAGACCCTACCGGTTCACAACTTGGCAGAGCCCAGCTGCGAGGTGCTGATTGAAGAGCAGTGAGTTCAGTGGGGTCTCCAGGGAGCGGATGGTCTCAGAGGAATCCCAGCATGCAGATAGAGTCAGTGCTGCCACCAACCCCGCAGCCCGTCATGTTTGAGCCAGGTAGTTCAGCACTAATATCCTGCAGGATTGGGCCAGGGGCCACGAAAGAAGGGTTTGTATTGGTGAGTTGGGACAGAGAGAGGGAGAGAACATGGAGGAGGAAAGAGAAGAAGGAAAACTGGGCGTTTGGGTTAAGTGCAGGCAGCCTTTACCCTCCGAGAGAGATGCCCACAGCCAGCAGTGGAGCTTGGGAGTAGCGGCTCTTTATGTGGTTCACAACGATCTCGAGATCTTCAGTGTTGCTGGCACAGAAGGCCCTGTAGGTCTGAGGCAAACCAGATCATTGGGTAGGGAAGGAGGCCCTGGCCAGAAGGCAGAAGAATGAAAGGGCTCAAGAAATGAAAGACAGGTAGGTAGAGGTCCAGGGCCCAGGATCTCTGAAAGGAGTGGGGTGAAGGGCTGCTATGAGGAAGGAGGATACTCACCAGCAGTTCTTCCCCACGGCAGCCCCGGTTATTAAATACGACAGCCCTGTGGCACACAGGTACATGTTAGCCAGACCCTCTCTAGAGGCTCCTCTCCCCTTTTGGTAGCTTTCAGAAAGGCCTCAGTCAAAAGGTGCCCTTAACATGGCACCTTCTCTCCATAGCTGGCAGGGTCTGACTGACTCCCCCAACCCCACCCCCAGACACACACACACACAATTACAAGTTATCAGGCACCACCCAATTCCTCTGGGCTGTGCCCATCCTTACCTATAGCCATCCTTCAAAGCTTGGTCAACTAGGTGCAAGACATAGGTCTCCTGACTACTGCCTGTAATACCAGGAAGCAGTAATACAATGGGCCGGGGGGGAGGGTCAGGGTATTGACTGCTGCTATGCCGACTGGCCCAGTCTAAGAGGAGCTGTCCTCCGTCTGGGGTTTCAAGAACTTCACTGTGGTTTTGGAGAAGAGGGCACACAAAGATACTATTAGGAACTCCACGTACTTCAAAAGATTTTACACCCCCCTCTCCCTCCGCAAAGAACTCCCACAACTCATCAGCATCATTTGAGGACATGCATTATGCAAAACATTAGGACCATAACAAGGTATAATGAGGACATAAAAGGTTGACTATTACCTCATGGTTGTGCAATTAAACAGCCCTTCTATATAGCCATTCTGGTTACCCTCAGCACACTGAGGTCGATGGGGCAAAGGTTACCCCCAGTTTAAAAGAGGTACACGAGTTGTACTGGCCTGGCCCCTCCTCCAGCTTCAGCAGTCCTCATAGGGCCAGGAGTCACGGAACCAGAGAGATGTGTCCCCCGCCCCCGGAGCCTGCACCCCTCAGCCGCAGTGTCTGCCCTCCCAAGGGCAGGTTGTCCTGCCAGTGTCACAGCCCTGGGTGGGAGCACGTGTCAGAGGCTCCTCAGTGTGCATGGCAGTACAGGGGTGAGAAGAGAAGGGGGCAGGCAGGGGACCAGAGGGGACCCGAGAATTCTGAATTTGCATAGGTTCACCAGATGCTTGTGAAGGTACATTTGTCCAGGTAGGAGGACGGAACCTTTTTTATTTCGTAGTCTGTTACCCCAACTTCACACTGGAGTGTTTAGATGTAAGGCGCGCGGTCTCCGTGTGCACGCTCGTTCCAGCGGGAGGAGGCACCGGGTGACCCTGTCTTATCCCCAACAGTCCGAGCACTTCAAGACCACGTCGCAGAAGGTGGCGCGGAAGTTCTGGTGGAGGAACGTGAAGATGATTGTTCTGATCTGCGTGATCGTTTTCATTATCATCCTCTTCATCGTGCTCTTTGCCACGGGTGCCATCCCGACTTAGGGAACCCCTCCCACCCTGCCCTCTTCTTCGGGGGCAACCTTCCACAGTGGGTGCCAAGAGGGGCCCTCTCTCCTGTCCTTCTCCACAGGGAATGCTGCTCGGTCCTCCCACCCCCCGCTCTGAGGCCCCCTGTCTGCCCCAGGGAGCACCTTGGTCCCCCGGAAGGAGAGAGCTGGACGGTGGCTGTGTTTCAGGGGTCCTCAGAGCTGGGTGGAGAGACCCAGAGGGCCCAGCACATGGCTGGGAAACTGATGGAACTGACGGTGGCCAGTGGGCAATAAAGACCTTTCAGTATCCCCATGTGCGTGAGGTCCTCTCGCCCTTTCATTTGGCCTTTGGCCCATCCATTTCTTTTCTCCCCAGGACGCCCTCGGGGAGAGATTCTCCCATTGGAAGCCCTAGCTGTTGGAGGGGTGGAGAGCTTATATTTGGAGAAGAAAGAAACTCCCTGTCTTTCTTTATCTCCCCTTGTTCCATCGTTGTCACTGGCCTCAAGAACAGGAGTTTTCTGGAGGTCTTGGCATATGGAAAATTCAAAACCTTCACAGCATTGTAGGGTGCTATGTAAGACTCCTACGCGTCCTCTCTGGGTCTCGCCATTTCCTTTATTACTTTTCTGCTGGAAGTGTTAGCCGAGACGTGACGCCTACCTGGGCAGGGCATTTAGGAATCTGGTTAAGGGCCTCTCTCCCCTCCCATCCGTGCCACTTCTCTTCCGTGGCCCTGTTTGTAGTCTAGAGTGAGGGGGCTGGAGGAACTGAACCGCTTTTCCTTCTCTTGTGGTTCTGCAAGTTCTATTTGTCTCTTGTCTGCCCTGCCCTTCTGGAACTTAGCAGGGCCTCTGGGTCTCAGCTGTTTTCAGGGGGCGAGCATCTCTCACCCGTGTCCCGTGGCTGGGCACAGTCAGTGTCACAGGACAGGGCCTATGGCCTTCCTTCTCCTCCATGGACAATGGACCTCTCTGTCTTTGGGCCTCCCTCCTCCCCACCAGGTTCCACCATCGTTGTCACTCTTTCCAGTGCCCAGTGCGTCTTGGTTTGGGGGAAGGGGTCATGTCATCTCTGTTCCTATTTCCCCCATAGACTTTCTAGAACTGAAAAGAACCTGTTTTGGGGAGGGAGTCCGGAAGGGGTGGGGTTGGGAGACTGGACTGAGGACTAGTACTGGCAAGTCAGGTTCTAGAATCATGCTCTGGGGACTTCCCTGGAGTCCAGTGGTTAAGACTCTGCACTTCCACTGCAGGGGGTCTCAGTCTGATCCCTAGCGGAGGGAGCCAGGATCCCCACATGCCTCGCAACAGGGCCCAAGTAAATAAATATAAATAAATAAATAAATAAATAATAGAATCATGCTCTGAAAACTAGGAAGGGAGGAAAGCACAGGAGAGACCCTTGGGGCAGTCTTTGTCATGACCATGTCCATCCTCTCTCTTCTCAGTCCACTCCTGGATTCGAGGTTCAAGCAACTAGAGTGATTGGGACTCGGATCGTCCAGGGTGTGGGGTCTGTGCTCACAGGGGCTCAACCTGGGAGAGGGAAGCCCCCAACCCCCTTCCCCCAGAGGGGCCACATTTGAGATGTTGGGGTGGTATGGGGTGGGGTAGAGCACAGGTGTCTGGTGGCTTTCCTGCAGAAGTGAAAGGGGAGGCGGAGGATGGATAGATTCAGCTCAGGAAGACTCTGGACAGTCAGACACAGCAGCCTCCCTCATCCTCCACCCGAGGAAGGGGGTCACATCAGGGTGGGCTGCACTTGCCCACGTGGTGAAGGGGAAATAAAGAAAAAGCTAGAGCTAGTACCTTCTCCACAGGGGTCTGTTTTCTCTTTTGAGGTGAAATTCACAAAAACATACAATTGACCGTTTGAAAATGTACAGTGCAGTGGCAGGTAATGCACTCGTGATAATTATTGTGAATAAATCTTATTTAGTTTCCAAAAAAAAAAAAAAAAAAGAGGTACACGAGTAGGATTCCCCCATACCTGCAGCTTCGTGTTCGTCCCCATCTGTCCCTTCTTACCTTGAGTAAGGGACTACAGGCCGAGACTGCAGTAAGACTCTGAAGATGGTTTGTAGCTGTCCCTCAAAACACCAGAGTGTAGGGTAGAAAGTCTCCACAGTGACTGGACAGTGTTGCTCCAGGAAGGCCAGAAACTGCGACCCAGTCACCAGTTGTGGCCTCTGTAACCACACAACACAATCTGCCTCACTCCCCTGATTTTTGCATGAAGCCAGTGAGATACCTGACACCAGAGTGACCCCTTTCCAGAGGCCAGCCTGGAAGACACTACTTTGGGGGTGAGAAATCTAGCATACCTCAATCTGGAATGGTCAAGTCAGCTCTGTTAATACAGTCCCACTAGAGCGCCAAGAACTCCAGTCCTAGAGTGTCACCTCTCCAGAACTGACTCTGAACTGACTTCCACACTCAGCTTATCCATTGCCCCAAATCCATTTTGGAGAGAGCAGGTATGTAAAAAAGTTGCCCAGGTGACCTCCTGCAGGAAAGGCTGGGATTCTGGACAGAGGCTGAAGAAATGCAGCACCATTCAGTCTGCGACTTTTGCCTTGCAGTTGAATAATCCACACTCTCATCACAAAGCTAGCTCTGGCCATGCTGGCTCATCCTGATTTTAGCACTCCGTTGTTGCATATACCCATTCCCTGCTGCATGTGCTCACTGCTGGGGGCTTCTTTTTTACCACGACACCTCTTTTCTTACTTAGCCCCTGCTGTTAGACCATACTCTAAAGGAGGAATAGTTCCAATGTGAATGGATTTTCTCTTCCTTCATGCCAACCAGGTGAAAGGTAACAGGGACAGGATGATGGGGCAGATGAGGTCAGTGGGCGCTTAGCCCTGACTTTCAACCCCTCTGCTTGGTTCTTCTGGATACGCATCAAGTGAATGAGAGGGCCTAGCCACATAGAAGGCTTATGAAGGGGGAGTATGCTGTACAAAGAAGGCCTCAGACTCAAGACATAGAAATTGCATTTGTTGCAGGCCTAAAGGGACCTGAGGACCAGAGTCCTATCTCTTCTTGCAGTCAAAAGGGGCTAAGTAAATTATGAACTAGAGAGGCCAGGTTGGTAGTGGGACTGTTGTGACTCATACCCTGGTTCTTAAGCCCTGGAATAACAACACCTGTGATTCACTGTACGCTATTTGCTGGCACTAGGCTAAACCCAACCTTATTATAAGAAACTATGACAGAGGTTAAGTTGTTTGCCCAAAGTCACACAGCAAGCAAACGGCAAAGTGGAATGAATAATAATTATGATACTAGACAAAACATTCTCTGACATAAATCATACCAATATTTTCTTAGGTCAGCCTCCCAAGGCAGTAGAAATAAAAACAAAAAATAAACAAATGGGACCTAATCAAGCTTACAAGCTTTTGCACAGCAAAGGAAACCATAAACGAAAAGTCAATGAATGGGAGAAAATATTTGCAAACAATGTGACCGACAAGGTTTAATTTCCAAAATATACAAACAGTTCGTACAACTCAATAACAACAAAAATAATCTAATCAAAAAATGGGCAGAAAAAAAAGAAAAATGGGCAGAAGACATAAATAGACAGTTTTCCAAAGAAAAAATATAAATGGCTAACAGGCACATGAGAAGATGCTCAACATCTCTAACAGAGAAATGCAAATAAAAACTATAGTGAGGTAACACCTCACACCGGTCAGAATGGCCATCATTAAAAACTCTACAAATAACAAATGCTGGAGAGGATGTGGAGAAAAGGGAACCCTCCTACACTGTTGGTGGGAATGTAAGTTGGTGCAGCCACTATGGAAAACAGATGGAGGTTCCTCAGAAAACTAAAAATAGAATTCATCCAGCAATCCCATTCCTGGGCATATATCCATAAAAATTCTAATTCAAAAAGATACGTGCACCCCAATGTTCATAGCAGCACTATTCATAATAGCCAAGATGTGGAAACAACCTAAATGTCCATTGACAGATGAATGGATAAAGAAGATGTGGTACATATATACAATGGAATACTACTCAGCCATTAAAAAACCCCACGAAATAATGCCATTTGCAGCAACATGGATACAACTAGAGATTATCATACTAAGTGAAGTCATAAAGAGAAAGATAAGTATCATATGATATCTTATATGTAGAATCTAAAATATGCCACAAACAAACCTATCTATGAAACAGAAACAGACTCATGGACATAGAGAACAGACTTGTGGTTGCCAGAAGGGAGGGGGCTGGGGGAGGGATGCAGTGGGAGGTTGGGGTTAGCAGATGTAAACTATTATATATAGAATGGATAAACAACAAGGTCCTACTGTATAGCTCAGAGAACTATATTCAATATCCTATGATAAACCATAATGGAAAAGAATATTAAAAAGTATATATATTGTATAACTGTCGCTTTGCTGTACAGCAGAAATTAACACAACATTGTATCTGTAACTTTCACAATAGCTCTTTCAGATAGGTACTATGATCTCCCTGTGGGAACATGTTCGAATATTGAGTAAGTTGTCAAAGGTCACAAAATATGCCAAAGCTAGTTAGCAGTGGAGCTGGGATTGAAACCCAAGTCTGTCTGACTCTAGAACTTGTGCTCTTAGTCATTTTACCGTATCACCTCCTAGTTGCCAAGATTTTAACGATTTATTAAATCTTTGGTCAAACAGTTTATCAGTAGTGTAGAACAAGGTGGTAATAAATTAAATCACGGGTTTGATATATGTGGGTTAGTTTCATTTTAACTCTAGTGAAGTGTTTCTTGACTTATCCCTGAGAATTAATTAGTAAAATGCCATTAGTCACTGTGGATGAATCGATACCAATCCATTACCATGCTGGACAATCCAAACTGCATGTCCTCAGAGCGTCCAGAATGACACTTTCCCTGTATTTTAACCAATATTTGGAAATCAAAGAAGGGTTTGGAGTATTAAAGTGGCAGAGGTCTCTGACTTACCTGTGGCTGGTTGCAAGTAAAGGAAAATGTTTAGTTAAGGACAGCTCTCTGGACTTCCTAGGTGGCGCAGTGGTTGAGAATCCACCTGCCAATGCAGGGGGCACAGGTTCAATCCCTGCTCCAGGAAGATCCCACATGCTGCGGAGCAGCTAAGCCCGTGAGCCACAACTACTGAGCCCATGTGACACAACTACTGAAGCCCACGCGTCTAGAGCCCGTGCTCTGCAACAAGAGAAGCCACTGCAATGAGGAGCCCGTGCACCACAATGAAGAGTAGCCCCCACTTGCCACAACTAGAGAAAGCCTGTGTGCAGCAACGAAGAACCAGTGCAGCCAAAAAATAATTAATTAAAAAACAGAACAAACAAAAAAACTGAGCAGTGAGTAGGAAGGTTTTCCTGCCAAGCAGAGTCTAGGCTCTACAGGGATGAGGTTTGAGGGAGGGGAAAAGGAGTGGGTCTTCTACAGGAAAAAAAAAAAAAAAGGACAGCTCTGTTCTGAAATGACTGACTTTCCAAATCAGATATATAAGGTAAGGTTTATAGGGTATTGTGAGGTTTGGATTTTTAAAATTGTTTTATTAAGGCAGGTATATTTTATAAACAATACATAGGATGTATAAAGCTCTGAAAATAGAGAAAAGTTTAGGTAACATTAAATTTCCCTATAGATCTTTTTTCTTGTTAGACTCAGCTACTTGGAACCGAGTTTAATGATAATTAAAGGATTCAGATTTTTATGGATATGTAAATTATGTAAATTTCAGTAAGAATAAAATTTCCAAGTTCATTAAAAACATCCTCTTTCAGATTTTTCCATTGCACTGTACCTGGAGAGCCTAGAGCTTAAAACAGGACTGAATGAGCAATGACTGTTAGGGTCATCCATTGGTCCTGAGGTAGACGGGGAACCTCTGCCAGTCCTTAAGAGAAGCAAGGTCCTACTGAGTTGACGGGGTGATGTTGCGAGTTAGCCACCACCCCACAGACTGGTTCCTTCATTCAGTGCAACTAATGAAAAACGCAGCTAGACTGCCCCCAAAGAAACGCATAGTGTGTGTATTTCCCTGACACCTCAGGATGCCTTCCGCCCCGCGTTTCCGCAAGTGTTTCTCCACATCATAGGCAGCAGCACCTCTCCGATGCCTGAAAGGCTCGGCTGGCGTGGGGAGTAAGCAGGATGCACAGAATCCAGGCAGGCAAAGAACCCACTCTCCAGTAAGCGATAATAGCAAATCTGAGCCTGGCTAGAGCGCAGGGCAGGAGTGCTGGTGGGGCTGTGGCATCAAATTTCACCTGGGGGCAGGAAACCCAACCAGGCCAGCTCCCACGAAGGACTCGAGCCCCGTCTAGAAGCTGCCCCTTAGACTCGAGGAACCTTAACCCGCCGGCGAGACATCTGGACCCGCACCCACCTGGGGCACCCATGCCCAGTAGTAGCCCAAGTAGAGGGCAGCGCCAAGTCCCAAAAGCAGAGAGAAGAGCTCTGTCCTGGTGTCATTCTGGGGGCTCAGGGAGGAGCTCAGCCTCTTGCGCTGCTGAGTCTCGAGTCCCAAGTTCTTGACTGGCTCCGGAGCCTCAGCTTTGATGAGTGGGCCGGCAGGTGCGCGCTGGGCCCCGCCCGTTACACGCCATTGGACGGCCCGGGCGGGTTCCGCTCGCGCTGCCCGGCGGTTCGGCCATCCGGGCCCCGCCCACCGTGCTGCTGCCGGCGCCGGCGGCCGGCTCGGCGCGGGGAGGTGCAGGGACGTCGACGGCGTGGGGGGGCTGCGGCCGGCACTCTGCGCGGAGCTGAGCCGAGTGTCCTGCGGGTGGCCTCCCCGCCCGCGGCGCCCGTCTTGCGCCCCTGCGCCTCCTGCTTCCGCTTCGCGGTCCCCGGCCCCGCAGCCTCTCGTGAGGACTAGCGGCCTCCCCCGCAGCCGCCATCTTGAGGGGCAGCTCCAGCTCCTTCTTCCTCAAACGCTGCCCCGGCGCGGCTAGCCTGGCAACCTGGCCAGAGTCCCCCAGCCACTCAGTCAGTCACACACAGAGCACAGCCACTCACGTGGTGACAGCCGTCCAGTCCCCTAGTGTGCAGCCACTACCGGTGGCCCTCACGCACTGGGCCCAGTCGTTCAACTGTGACCCCCCCCCCCCCACACTGTCACATAGTCAGGTTTCAGCTACTGAGTGAGCGGCACCACAGTGTCACTCTAGGCTGTCTCATAGAATCCCTGTCAAGTACGGTAGGTGTTCACTCGTCACCCACTCTGTACCAGGCACTTGGGATGCTCTTCCTGTCTTCACTGGGATATGGAAACAAGGAATCTACTAGAGCAGTGACTCTAAACCTTGAGCGAAGGTTGGAACCGCGTGTGAGTTTCTAAAGCTAGCAGTGCCCAGGTCCCAGCCCCTGATATGGTTGGTCTGGAGAGGAGCCTAAGTAGTAATATAACTTAAAAGCTCTCCGGAAGATTCAAGTGTGTAGTCAGGGTTGAACCCCTGCTATAGAGCATGGTGCTAGATAAGGGAGGTACTAGCTGCAGAGGGAGCCCTGGATGAGAGAAATAACAGTACATTTAAAGTGAAATAAAATAAGTAGGAGTTTCCAAAGCAAGGTGGAGGAGGGGAGAGAGTAATTGTTCCAGGAGAGGAAACAGCATAAGCTAAAAGCCTGGATGTGAGACACTTCTTAAAGGAAACAAAAGAAATTTTCTGGAGCATATGAGATGGTCAGGAATCAGATTGTGGCAGCTGCATGAAGGATGTTAGAATTTATTCTAAGGGTGGAAGAAAGCCATCAAAGAGTTCTGAGATGGGGTGGGCAATATGATCAGAGTTATATTTTAGAAGAATCATTCAGGCTACTTGGAGAATGGATTGGAGGAGGATGAGAATGGAAGTAGGCCAATTAAGAGGCTGTTAACAGAACTTGGGCCTGGACCATGGCTTCCTGGACTGGGGGAAGCTTGGGAGAGGAGTGAAGATCTTTAAGATATAAGGCAGAATTGATACGACATGGTAGTAGGTTGGAGGTGGAGGAAGAAGGAGGAATCATAGATGACCCCCAGTTTTCTGACTGCATATAGATTCAGGGATGCATGGTGGTACTTGACCCTGGGATAGGGAAATGGGGGGAGGGGAAGTTTTGAGGGAGGAAGATGGTGCATTCTGACTCAGACATGTAGAGGCTGGGGTGCTGGTAGGCATTCTAATCGTGTTTTCTTAGATTCTGAATTTGTCTATTTGGCATCCATTAATCACAAGGACAAACTAACAGCCAAAGTTAATCACATCTCCCCTGCAATCCAGAGGCCGTACTCTGGACTGCTTCCTTCATCCAACTCTCACACACCAAACCAATATTTTCCCTTTTCTAAATCAACCCAGGACTAGGGACCAGTCAGCTAGGGACAGCCCCTATGCCCCACAGCCCTCTAAATTTATTCAGACTACAACCCAAACCTGCTTACCCTGCCCTGTCTTGCTTTTCTAGCTTAATAAAGGCTGTGGCCTGTGCCTTCCCCTTGCTCCTTTCTGCCTCTGACCTACATTGGTGCTTCCCTCTGTGGTGCTGTGTGGTGAGCTGTGCCTCTTCTTCCTAAGGGAACTGTAACATTAAACTTTTCTTTCAGTGGCATTGACCTCTCTGTTGTCACTCAGTCACCTTTAAAAATTAAGATCTGGCACAGAGCAGTAGGCTGTTCAGTTTCTGAAGTAGTCTGGGGCTCAGAGATTGGAATTTGAGATATGGTAGTTAGATGATATATTAGCTTACAGGGTTGCCGTAACAAAGTGCTGCAAACTGGTGTCTTGAACAACAGAAATTTATTGTCTCCCAGTTCTGGAAACTGGAAGTCCAAGATCAAGGTGTCAGCAGGATTGGTACCTTCTGAGAGCAGTGAGGAAGAATCTGTTCCATACCTCTCTTCTGTTCCTGGTGGTTTGCTGGAAATGCTCAGCATTCCTTGGCATGTAGAAGCTTCACTCCAATCTCTGCCCGCATCTTCACATGCTGTTCTCTCTCTCTCTCTGTGTGTGTGTGTGTGTGTGTGTGTGTGTGTGTGTGTGTGTGTGTGTGTATGTGTCCAAATTTCCCCTTTTTATATGAACACCAGTCATATTGGATTAGGGGCCTATCCTACTCCTGTATGACCTCGTCTTCACTAAGTATAACTACAACTACCCTATTTCCAAATAAAGTCACACTCTGAGGTATTTGGGGTTAGGACGTCAACATATGAATTTTTGAGGGACACAATTCAACCCATAAGAGATAGTGATGGAAGCTACTTGAATGGAAGAACACATGAGCAGATGGAAAATGAAGAGAGAGCCCAGGGGAACTCCAACACATGAAGAAACTAAGAAGAAATGACTAGAGAGAGAGGAATGGTGTTGCAGAAACCAACGATACCATGACCCAAAGAGGTAGTGTTCTCCTGTCCACCACAGGAAGGAAGACCTGGTGACTTTGATGAGAGTGAGTTTGTTGTTGTGGATGGATGCTGATGGGAAGGAGCTGATGGGGAGGGAGGAGTTGAAGATTCCAGAGAGATGAGAAGTCATTCGCTCAAAGAACTGTCTTTGAGCCAGTGGGTGAGGAAATAGTCTGAGGCCTGGGTGGAGGAACTGGACGCTTTGAGAAAACTGGTGACACTGCATTTTGACCACAAAGCTACAGCCACACACTGCAACACTGTGCTGGCAAACAAGTGCTCCATCGCCCTCAAGATAATACTTTCCCAGGCCCCCTCCCCCCCACCGTGGCTCATATGGAGCCACTTCTCAGTGACATGCAGTCACAGTCACACAGTGACACCTTCACCGGAAACCGACAGTCACGGGTGTCACGTGAGTATCCCAACTCAGGAAGAGTTCACCCAGATACCCTAACAGACACCGCTAACATCCTGTGCGGTCACACACCGGGACAGTCAGTCACACATTGACCATGCTCTCTCAAGTACTGCCATACTGGATACACAGCCACACAAAACACTCCCTTCCGTGTCACAAGTCCCTCACCGACACAGCCGCATACACCTGTCACAATCACGCCGGCTAACAGTAAGTTACATCCCATCTTGTCACGCACATCTGGGTCCCAGCAGGGAGTGAGCCCCCAGCTGAACTTGCTTCTCATACACATCAGCTTCATCATCTGTCTCGTCGCCTCTCTGTCTGCCTAGTTGTCCGTGTCACACACAGACACACACGCACGCACCACACTCGCCGTGTGTGGGCAGCCCAGGGCCGGGGTCTGCGGGCCGGGCGGGGCGGGGCGGGGGCCGTGCCCGCGGCGCTGGCGCTCCGGACTCTGCCCCGGCCAGGGCGGCGGCTGCCGCCGGGAGGGCGACGTGGAGCGGCCACGTGGAGCGGCCCGGGGGAGGGCCGGGCGGCGGGAGCCGAGGCGCGGCGGCGGCGGCGCACAGCCTCGAGCGACGACCCAGCCGGACCGGCCCGTGCCGCGCAGCCGCAGGTGGGTGCGAGCCCCGCCCGGGGCTGGCGGGCTGGGGGCCGGCGACCCCGCCGCGGGCAGCCGGGGATGCGGCGCAACGCGGGGTGGGACCGCGGGCGGGGGCGGCCTCCTGGCCTCGGGGTTGGATGCTGAAGGCGCAGTCCCTCCGCATCCCCTGCGCCTCAGACGTGGCCGGAGCGCTGGCTCTGGCCTCTGGGCGCCTCTCCGAGGTTACCCCTGAGAGCAGGTAGAGGGAAGGCCTGGAAAGCGAGGCCTGAGCGCCCTCGCTGTGATGAGGGGGGTTCACAGTCCCCCAAGGGCTTTTCCCTCCGGTGTCTCATTCGTTGCTCTGACACTCCCGGGGGGTCGGGGAGGCTGGCGGGAGTTTCATCCTCATTTGGCAGCGGAAGAAAAGGGGGATTGGGGAGGCACCGGGTTATCACCCAGCTAGAAGCGGCAGGGGCAGCCCAGCTCTCAGGTGTGGGACCCATTTGGCTGTATAGCCACTGCCTCCTCTCTTGGGAGGGGATGGGGGTGTGGTACTGGGAATCACAGGCGGCACTGGAGGGATAAGTTAAGGGAGAGGACTGAATTCAAAATAATTTCCCATAGTTTGAATTAGGCAGAAATGGAATGGATGCCCTGTGAGGTGGTAGGCTTCTGTCCTGGAAAGTCCAGTGGAGGCTGATGGCCATTGACAGAGATGCTGTGCAAACAGTTTTGCACTAGATGGGAAGTCAAGCAAGTGAAAAGGCACTGCCACATCCTAGAGTCTCTGAAATTCTCAGGGAGCATATACTCACTGCCACGCACTCAACCTGCATTATTCCATTGCATCCTCCCCAAGCCCCTACCAGATAGATACTGCTATCCTCATGTTTTTAAAGGGAAGGTCCCAGGGCTCAGAGGCATTAAGACATCTGCCGGGATCACACTGTTAGGACTGTGAGAGGCTGGGTTTGATCAGAGGTCTAACTCCAAGGCCAGGCTCTCCTCGCATGTACTAGTGCAAGGCTTGAAGAAAGAGGCTGGAGGATCATTGTGAGTGAGTGTGTGTGTGTGTGTGATGTGAATAACTGTATTGAATTCTATCACAGCTCTAACCGTTGTGGTGACTTTTCCGTGGTCATTAGGGTAAATTATGTTTATGCACATTATAGGTACAGACAATGATTAGGAACATCTTTATTTGACAGGCAGTGGTTCAATAGCTGCTTTATTTCTGTTGCCTACAAAAGCTTTTGTAAATACTGAAAGTGTGAAGAAATCACATTACACCAACCTTATTATATGTTACTTGAGGTGCCTTAGCCTGACTTCCTTTTTATTTTTTATAAATTTATTTATTTTTGGCTGCATTGGGTCTTTGTTGCTACATGGGGGCTACTCTTTTTCGCTGTGTGCTGGCTTCTCATTGTGGTGGCTTCTCTTCTAGAGCACCGGCTCTAGGTGCGTGGCCTCCAGTAGTTGTGGCACGTGGGCTCAGTAGCTGTGGTTCGCAGGCTCTAGAGTACAGGCTCAGTAGTTGTAGCACACGGGCTTAGTTGCTCCATGGCATGTGGGAACTTCCTGGACCAGGGCTTGAATCCTTGTCCCCTGCATTGGCAGGCAGATTCTTAACCACTGCGCCACCAGGGTGAGCCCTAGCCTGACTTCCTTTAAATAATAGAGGTGAGTCACCTGTACTAAAAACATCATGTTTGGAAGCATGACTTAGGAGAATATTACTGAGATGACACTAGAAGTCCATATGCAAGTATTTGTTTCTGAAGTGGACTGCAACCTGAGTGCTGAGGTTGTCAGGAGGGCCCAGGATATCCCAGGTAAAGGGTGGAACAGCTTGGGCAAAAGCACTTCAAAGAGAAAGTGAAAAGTATTTCTGCAGACTCCAGTAACCCCTCTGTTTGAAGCAGAATGTTAGTATAATGGAGCACTGGAAGATGAGCCGAAATGGTAACTTGATATCTGATTGTAGAAGGCCTTGAATGTCCAGGTGAAGACTCTGGACTGCAATAGAAATAGGGAGCCATTGAAGGTTTTGGAGCAGTGGAGTTCCAGCAAAGGAAGATTACTCTGCGTATAGAGGAGTCTTTAAATCAAGAAGATAGTAGAGGCAGGGACAAGAACAAGAGACTCCTTGTGCAAGGAGTAATTCATTATCCACTCAGTGTTCCCTGTAACTGTGTGAGGTAAGTACTGTTGTTATCTCCATTATGCAGATAAGTTCAGTGAGGGTAATTAACCTAGCCGAGGTCAGGGGGACAGTCTGTGGTGGAGCTGGGATTTGAACCTAGGTCTGGCTGGTTCCATAGCTCTGTCCTCTGTCCACTGCACATGCTGAATGGTTGCATGCATGTGACATAGGACCAAGAGGAGGAGAGTAAGGGTGGTTCATGTGGGCAGGGTTCAGAACCAGTTCTTACTATTCAGGAATTAGTGCAAAAATAAGATTAAGAATTTCAACACAGAGACAGCAGAGCATTAGACTAAGCCCAGGGCCCTTCTGAGAGCAGGGCTCTTTGTGACTGCCAAGAAGCCGTAAGACAACTTGACAGATCACCTCAAAACTTAGTGGCTGAAAACAATAGCACTGACTTTGCCTGTGAGTGTACATTCTGGGCAGGGCCGTGAAGGAAAGCTCAGTTCTGTTCCATCAGTGTTGGCTAAGGCAGCTTGAAGGCTGGGGCTTGGAATCATCTTCAGGTTTGCTCCCCTGCCTGGCTAATTAATTGGCTGCATTGGGTCTTCATTGCTGCACATGGGCTTTCGCTAGCTGCTGTGAGAGGGGGCTGCTCTTTGCTGTGATGCACTGGCTTCTCATTGCGGTGGCTTCTCTTCTAGAGCACAGGCTCTAGGTGCGCGGGCTTCAGTAGTTGTGGTGCACAGGCTTAGTTGCTCTGCGGCATGTGGGATCTTCTGGACCAGGGCTCGAACCTGTGTCCCCTGTATTGGCAGGCGGATTCGTAACCACTGCGCCACCAGGGAAGTCCTTGTTATGTGCTTTCTCCACATGGTCTTTTCATCATGGCAGACTTCTTCCACGGTGGTTCAGAGCTCCAGAGAAGCATATCTGCATGTCAAGGGAGGGAGAGAGAGAAACCAGAACCAGGCATAAACCGTGTTGCCTTTTATGACTCAGACTGGGAGGTCACACAGCATCCTTTCTGCTGTTCATTAGAAGTCCAGATCATATACAAGGAAAGGCAAATTTGACTCCAATTATTTCCCACAAGAAAGAATTGGTAGACAAACCAGCACAGTTGGCCTAATGAGTGGCTGGCTTGGTGGGATCTGATGAGTGCTGCCCCGTTATGCCTCAGCTGCTATCACCAGAGTCATTCTTTGCAGTTTCCAAATGTCCTCTTTTAACAGGCAACTCCTAGGGATGGTAACACATTAAGCCTAGATAATAGGTTTTGGCGGCTCTGAGGGATTTAAATTACCCCTGTGCCTCCTGTTGGCGTACCTCCTGGCAGTAAACAGATTGGAGGAGAAAGCAATTTGAGGGTACCCAGGTGGGGAGATCAGGATGGTGGGTATGTGTGAAGCCACTGCAGAGCAGTCCAGAAAAACTTCTGGGAGGAAAATGCCTGATTGTATAACTAGGCACTGTGCTTTGCATATCTTGTCTCATTTAACCCTCACCACAGCCGAAGTGCTCTCACCAGCCTCGTGTTACAGGCTGAGGTTCTGAAACACAGAAGTCACACAGCTAGTGAGTTGCAGAGCCTGTTATTTGAACTTAGGCAGCCTGAGGTTAGGGCCCATACTCTTAAACTTTGGGCTATGCCACCTATTCCTTAGCAATTCTGTGTTTTTCTATCTTTCTCTTAATCATTGTTTTAACATTTGTAGCTTTTCCTACTTACATAAATATGTAAGCTTTAAGGAGGAAAAATAATAAGTAATTTTACCTAATATTATCATCTGACATAAGATAGTGCCTCACATAAGAGTAGGCGCTCAATAAATATTAAAGAAATGAATACCATTTGCCCTCATTCTATAAACTTATGTTTACACTTGCCTTTCCTACAAACACTGCCCTTTCTGGTCCTTGTCACGAAAGGTCTTGACTTCGGCTGCTGCTTCCATGGTGTCCTCTGTGGCATCCAGTCCAGGGTCCATACCTTCTGTCATTCTCCTCTTGGCCTCTCCTGGCCAGCTGGCCCTCTCAGCCATTTCCTGCTCCTCCTTCCACCTTAGAGCCTAGAGGCCTCAGCCCGCTCTATTCAAGCCCACAGCACGCTGAATACCAAGAACTTGGTGAGGCAGCCCTCCTGTCCACTCACCTATACCCTCTCTAAGCCATTGCTTCCTAACCACCCAGCACTCTGTGGGCAGGACCTTCTCTCTAATCCTCACGAGTTAGGCACATAGCTCTGCAGTTCTTGGATTTCCACTCAGTCTCCATGGGGTTTCTATGGAGACTTCTGTCTCCAAGCCCTTGTTGGAGGTGGTGCTGAACTCCACCCTGCCGAAAATCCAAATAGTCTTGAACCCTGTTCCCTCCAGTCCTCCATCATTTGTCTTCTTGAACTTGATTCATGGTGTCTTTCATAATATAGAAGTTTAAACTTTTGATTTACTCAAATCTGTACATTTTTTCCTTTAAAACATGAATTTGAAATATTTATCATTTTTAATGGCTCTGTTAAATAATATGACTTGCGTAGCCACTGTCTAAATGTCACAGTTGTTTGTAGTTCTTTGACTAATATTAATAGCACAGCTATAAATCTCTTTATAATTTCTTTTCTGTTTGTTTTCTTCCTTCTGTAATCCCCAGGATGACACTGTTGGGTAGAGGTTTTATGGCAATTAATACACATTTGCAGATTACTCTCTAGAAATAGTTTAGGTCTGTAGTTCCTCAAACAATATAGGTTAATAATCACTAATTCGATTTCTTCAATGGTTAGAGGACTATTAAAATTTACTATTTATTTTGGTGTCAGTTTTGCTGTTAAGTTTTTCTAGGAAAATGGCTATATCTGCTAAGTTTACAAATGTCTTCTATTTCTGTATGTATGTCCCCTTTTAATTCCTAATATTGTTTATTTGTGGCTTTTCTCTTTGTTCTTCATGAAAATTGGCAGAGGTTTTCTAGTTCTTTAGTCCTTTTAAAGAAACACCATTCTTTGCTCCTCTCTATTGTATTTTAAATTTCTTCTAACTTTTATTATTTCATTTCTTCTAATTTCTTTGTTCTCTTTTACTAGCTTCTTGAGTTGGAAGCTTAACTCATTAACTTTTAGCCTTTCTTCTAATATAAATTTTTAAGTCAATCCAATTTCCATATATATATTATATAAACACATATATGGTTTTTTGTTGTTTGTTTCTGTTTTTGTTTTTCGCCACACTGCATGGCTTGTGGGATCTTAGTTCCCCAACCAAGGATTGAACCCAGGCCCTCAGCAGTGAAAGCTCCGAGTCCTCACCACTTGACCGCCAGGGAATTCCTCAATCCATTTCCTCTATCCATTTCCTCTCTAATACTGCTTTAGCTACATATCTTGTTCTGATGTATGTTTTTCCAGTATTATCCAATGCTAAGTATTTAATGGTTTCTATTATGATATTATTCTTTGATCCATATTTAAGTGTGCCTTTTAAATTTTTTATATAAATGAGATCTTTTACATCATTTTTGTTATTGATTCCGAATATAATTGCATTTAGTTGTATAACAGTATGAGACAGATTCTGTAATATTCATTGAGCCATATTCTTTGGCCTACTTTTTGTCAGTTTTTATAAATATTCCACAGGTATTGAGAAGAATATGCATTTGGTAAGTGACTGGATTTGGGTTCTCTGTTCATTAGCTCAGGCTTAGTAAATGTTTTATTCAATCATCTACATTCTTACTAACTTTTAGTCTGCTTAATCTTTCAAATGCTGTATGAGTTATGTTAATTTCTCCCACCATAATGGCAGATTAGATTTTTCTGATTGAGTTTATGCCAGTTTTTTTTAAAGACTTTGTTTTAGAACAGTTTTAGGTTCACAGCAAAATTGAGAGGTTTCCCATATACCTCCCACCCCACATATGCACATTATCAATGTGCCCCACCAGAGTGGTACACAATGAACTGATGAACCTTTACTGACACATCATAATCACCCAAAGTCCACAGTTTACTGCAGGGTTCACTCTTGGTGGTATACATTCTATGGGTTTAAACCAATGTATAAGGACACGTACCTATCCTTATAATATCATACAGAGTATTTTCACTGCCCTGAAAATCCTCTGTGCTTCACCTATTCATCCCTTTCACCCCCAGTCTCTGGCAACCACTGATCTTTTCATTGTCTCCATAGTTTTGCCTTTTCCAGAATATCATATAGTTGGAATCACACAATGTGTAGCCTTCCCAGGTTGGCTTCTTTCACTTAGTAATATGCGTTTAAGATTCTTCCATGTCTTTTCATGGCTGAATAGTTCATCCCTTTTCAGTACTGAGTAATATTCTTCGTCTGGATATACCACAGTTTGTTTATCCATACATCTATCGAAGGACATCTTGGTTGCTTCGAAGTTTTGGCAATTATGAATATAGCTGCTATAAACATCTGTGTGCAGGTTTTTGTGTGGACGTAAGTTTTTCAGCTCCTTTGGGTAAATATCAAGGAGTTTAATTGCTGGATTGTATGGTAAGAATATGTTTAGTCCGGTATGAAATCACCTGTCTTGCAAAGTGACCGTACCATTTTGCACTCCCACCAGCAATGAATGAGAGTTTCTGCTGCTTATCATCTTTGTCAGCATTTGGTATTGTCAATGTTCTGGATTTTGGCCATTCTAACAGGTGTGTAGTGTTATGCCAGTTTTCATTTTAGGTGTTTTGAGGCTATGTTATTAGGTACATACAGGTTCAGAATCATAATTTCCTCGGGGATTAAACTTTTGTGCATTTAGTAATGATACTCTTTTATCTATAACAATGCTTTTCACCTTAAAGTCAATTTATCCTAATGTCAATAAAGCTATGCCACCTTTTTTTCCTCTAGTATCACTTTATATATCCTTCCTCCATCATTTTGCTTTCTGTGTCTTTACTTTTTAGGTTAGTCTCTTGAAAATTGCATGTAACTTGTATGTTGTTATATGTACCTTTTGATAATCTCTATTTCTTAACTGATGAGTTTATACAATTATCTTTATTATGATTGCTGATATACTTGGATCTATTTTTACCATCTTATTTTATGCTTTCTATTTGTCTTCCTTTTTAATTATTTAACTTTTAGGTTCTTTTTTATTTTTCCTGCCTTCTTTTGAATTGATTTTTTTAAAATTTCATTCATTTTTTTCTCTGCTGGCTTGAGGTCAAGCATTCCATTTCTATTTTTTTAGTGGTTATTAAAAATTTTTTACATACATATTTAACAGTTGATCAGTATGGCTACTCTTTTCCCAAACAACCATCTTCACTTTATATCTTAATGTTGTCCAATAATGTAGTTCAGTCCACCTTTTTTGCCCCATATATTAACGTAATTATCATTGTTCAACAATCCCTGTTAGATTTTCCCACATTCTTTCTGATTTCTTTGTTCACCACCATTTTTCCTTGCATCCCAAACATTCCTTCTAGGATCATTTTCCTTTTTCCTAAATTATATCTCTTAGAATTTCCTTTAATAGAGAACCATTGGTAGTAAATTCTCTAATTTGTTATCTAAAGTTTATCAAAATTTTGTTTAATGTCATTCTTGAAAGGTATTTTTGCTGATAATAAAAGTCTAGAATGGCAATTTCCCCCCTCCCCCTCTTTCTCAACATATTAAAATACTATACCACTGTGTCCTGGCATCACCGTTGCCATTGTGAAATCAGCCGTCAGTCTAATTACTCTTCCTTTTAGGTGATTTGTCTCTGACTGCTTTTGAGATCTCTTTTTCTTGGCGTGACAACTCTAGATGTGTATTTCTGTTTATTTAATCTGCCTGGGATTATTGGGCTTCCTGGATAGGAATATTAGTGTTTTGCAACATAGTGGAAGAATCTCAGCTATTATTTCTTCAAATATTGTTTTAAACCTAATTTTCTGTATTATCTCCTCCATGCTGCTTTGTTTTTATATTTTCTATGTCTTTGACTCAATTGCCTGCATTCTGGATCATTTATTTGTTTAGTTCTATTCTACAGTTCACTAATTCTCACATCGTCTGTGTCTGACCTAGTTAACTCACTCATTGCATTTTAAAAAAATTAACCTTGAGAATTCCCTGGTGGTCCAGTGGTTAGGACTCTACACTTTCACTGCCAAGGGTCCGGGTTCAGTCCCTGGTTGGGGAAATATATCCCACAAGCAGCAAGGTGCAGCCAAAATAAATAAAAACTATTTATTTATTTATTTATTTATTCATTCATTTATTTATTGGTGGTGTTGGGTCTTTGTTGCTGCACGTGGTTGGGCTTTCTCTAGTTGCGGCAAGTGGGGGCTACTCTTTGTTGTGTTGTGCAGGCTCCTCATTGCTGTGGCTTCTCTTGTTGCAGAGCATGGGCTTCAGCAGTTGTGGCACATGGGCTCAACAGTTGTGGCTCACGGGCTCTAAAGTGCAGGCTCGATAGTTGTGGCACACGGGCTTAGTTGCTTCTTGGCCTGTGGGATCTTTCTGAAGCAGGGATTGAACCTGTGTCCCCTGCATTGGCAGGCGGATTAACCACTGCACCACCTAGGAAGCCCAATAAACAAAAATTTAAAAATCATTCTTTTCTTTTTATTTGTATAAGTTACATTTTGAGAGAATAGTTGTTTGAATCCCAGCTTTATGTGGGGAGTCTCTTATTAGTCTCTTCACACTGAGTGGGCCCAGGCTTTATCTCTGGTCTCTTCTATTGCACAAAGCACTCAGCTGATAATTCAAGTGCAGTTGGTTTGGTTTAGCCAATACTCTTCAGGCAAAAGTTGACTTAAAGCACAGTTTTCCCCCAGGGATTACTGTTTTCATTGTGCTTTTATACTCTGGGTATTTCTTACTTTCTTGCCAACTAAATGCAGTTAAAAATATACTTTCTATTTTTATCCAGCTTTGTAGTTGCTTTCATTGGGACATTTATTTTCATACTCCCGGACATGAAAGTCTGGATGTTTTTCTAGTCCATCCCTTCACTGAGGTGTGTTCACTGTGGGGGGACCTCTAAGTGTCCCCAAGTGGTATGGAAAGCTCAGTTCTAACTGCCTCCCTTGGATGGGTACAAGACCTGTCTTGTCTCCTGGCTACAGCTAAAGCCCAAGGATCTATGTTGCCAGCTGAAGTTCATGAACACCTTTAAGGCAGCTGTGCACCTATTTGGCTACACCTGCAAACTACATAGACTCACTATAGCTATTAGGGCCAACATATGCATAGAAAAACATATGCACAGAAAAACGGAGACAGTTTCTATAACTCTCAGTAGCTTCACCTTCTTGTGGACTTCCATGTTTTGTGGCTTCTTCTTCAAGGCAGCTCTACTTGCACAGCTAGGTATACATGTATCTACCTGTTGGCCAGATGCTCACTGGCTGTAGGAAGAGCTCTTAGGAAGCCGATGTCCTCCCCTGCAGTTGTTCTGAACCTTGTCAGGGTCATGGAACTCTTCAAGAATCTGTTGAAAGCTATGCTCCTTTCTCCAGGAAAATTCAGTGCCAGCCAAAGTGTAGGGTACTATTTCAGAGGGTTCCTGATCCTCTGCTCCAGACCACCAAGCATCTGATGATTTGTCTTCCCAGAGGTGAGTTTGAGGTCTCAGGCCTCAGCTCTGGAGGGCTTCTGCTTCCTCAGAAACTCACCTGATATGTACACAATCCTGGGACTAATTGAAAGCTTCATGCCTAATCGAAAGCACTTGATCGATCCTCTATTTTGACTATTTTCATTTAATCAAGTGATTGTGCTGCCAATGAGCCTACACAGTGTAGGTCTAAAGGAAAGTTTTTGTTTTTTCCTTTCTATTGGGATCTGGTTTTCCTAACTGCATTTAGTAAATAGCAATTCTTGGGACCACTGTTGGATTGATCCTGATTTGCTGGGTTTTCAAGCCCTACCTGAGTGTAGACCTATTTTAAGGAGTCTGATTCTCTCTTTTTTTTTAATAAATTTATTTATTTACTTATTTACTTATTTATTGGCTGTATTGGGTCTTCGTTGCTACACACAAGCTTTCTCTAGTTGTGGCAAGTGGGGGCCACTCTTCTTTGTGGTGTGCGGGGCTCCTCACTGCTGTGGCTTCCCCTGTTGTGGAGCACAGGCCCTAGGCGCGTGGGCCTCAGCATTTATGGCACATGTGCTCAACAGTTGTGGCTCACGGGCTCAGTTGCTCCGCGACATGTGGGATCCTCCTGGGGCAGGGATCAAACCCGTGTCGCCTGCATTGGCAGGCGGATTCCCAACCACTGCACCACCTAGGAAGCCCTGATTCTCTTTTGATTTGTTCTTCAGTGAGTTTTTAACAAATACAAACCAACAATCTGTTTCCCTCCCTGTTTAAGGTTTGGTCTTTTTGTGACTCTGCATTTTTAAAAATTTTATTTATTTATTTTTGGCTGCATTGGATCTTTGTTGCTGCACATGGGCTTTCTCTAGTTGCAGAGAGTGGGGGTTACTCTTCGTTGCTGTGTCCGGGCTTCTCATTGCGGAGCACGGGCTCTAGGTGTGTGGGCTTCAGTAGTTGTGGCATGTGGGCTCAGTAGTTGTGGCTTGCGGGCTCTAGAGTGCAGGCTCAGTAGTTGTGGCACATGGGCTTAGTTGCTCCGTGGCATGTGGGATCCGCCCCGACCAGGTATCAAACGCGTGTCCCATGCATTGGCAGGCGGATTCTTTTTTTTTTTTTTTTTTAATCTTTGGCAGGCAGATTCTTAACCACTGTGCCACCAGGGAAGTCCCCTGACTCTCTGCATTTCTAATTTCACCTTTTTCTTAACCTCTCTGAACTAGTTTCTACCTGTAAAATAAGTGGACTGAACTACATCAGATATGCTTAAACTGCACTTCTCTGAGTGCCTGGGGGGCTGGCAGGGCAAGAGGAGTGGGGTGTGGGGAGAGGCTCCTGCCCGCAGCGTGGCTTCCCCCAACACAAGTTTGCATTATCCACTTTACACGGTGGATCCAGGATAAGATTTATTTTGAGCAAAGTTCCATGGGGGATCACTGATGTCTGTGTGTGGCTCCTCCCTGGGTAGGAGTCCTGTCACCTGAGCGGCAGCTAAGGGCAGGGAGAGAGGCATTCCTGTCTAACCCACCGATCCCCCCCTCTGTGGCAGACACTCCTTCCCTCTAATTCCCTAACCCTGTTCCTACTTCCAGTTACAGGAAGGATGTTACCTGTAATGATGAGAATGCTAGTCCTGCTGCTGCCTCTGGGTCAGGCTGCTCCCAAGGATGGTACCATGAGGTAATGGGATTCAGAGGGAAGGGCCATGGGCTGGGAGCAGAGGGTTCTCTGGAGAATCGGGGGGTGTGGGCCCCTCTGGGAGGCGGGAGACTGGGTGTACACTCCCTGGCTTCTGTATCATCCCCACCACCTCAGCCTCTGCCTTGTGCCTGCTGGAGTGATCTATGCCAAGTGGGCATCAATACGTTTGCTGGACCCACTTGGAAACTGGGAACTCATTTCCAATGAAGTGTGACGCTAAGAGCTTGGGAAGGGGCTGCAGTCCTCTCACCTCTTCCACCTTATAGTGGAAGCTCTAAAGAAATAGAGATTATTAGCGTATCATTTCTATTTTATTTGAATATCTTTCTCGAGGTTCTGTGTACGAATACCATGCAGTATGAATACTGGCATCCCACGTCTGGACTGACTTGGGCAAACAGGGATCCCTGTCCAGAACTGTGAGCAAATCTTAAGCTTTAAAGACTGACAAAGAGCCCCTGAGCAGACTGAAACTCCAAAACCAACAAATATGCTCTCAACTTGGGGTAAAAAAGAGTCCGTTTTGTGTCATGGAGCAAATGGGGTCTGTGTAGAACTGGGCAGTGCCACTGGGCTCAGCCAGAGACCTGTCCCTTGGCTCCCAGCATCACAGTAGGAGAGGGGCCACGATCCACACTGTCCTGCCGCCCACTATGCTGTTTTCTTGGGTCTCCAACTTGTGTCTACCAGGCGTGGCCTCCTCTGGCCTCCACCAAACCGGATGTTTTATTGGGCTTTTCACTGAACATCTAAACTAGGAATCTGCAGAGGCAGAGTCTGGGGAGTAAGGTTCTGCTTCTGAGGAACCTCCCCACAAGGTTTTTGGGGACCTGGAGAAGCAGCTCCCTTTGGATCTGGGGGGAGAACTCTACCAGGAGCTTGGGGGTGGAAGGCTGTGAGGCTGGGCCCTTGGAGAAGGGTCTTTGCAAGGCCAGTCCTTCCCTCCCTCCTCCAGGCTGGACCCTGAAGGGCAGCATCTGCCTCTGCCCAACCCCTTCCAGCCAGGCCAGGAGCAACTTCGGTGAGTAGGTGCAGGTGGAGGGTCTGAGGGCCAGGCCTGGGGCTGTAGACCGGCCTCTCGTGGGCTGATTTTCTGCTTTTCTGCCAGACTTCTGCAGAGCTACCTAAAGGGACTAGAGAGGATGGAAGAGGAGCCAGAGCACATGAGCCGGGAGCAGGGTAAGGGGCTGGGCTGATGGGGCCAGTGGACGGAGGGCTCAGGGCAGCCAGAGCTGGGACTGACCTCGGGCCATCCCAGCACTCCTGTCTGGTCCAGCTGTCCCCTGATGCCTCTTCTGATCCAGCCTCTCTTCCTTAGTTCTCCTCTACCTCTTTGCCCTCCACGACTACGACCAGAGTGGACATCTGGATGGCCTGGAGCTGTTGTCCATGTTGACAGCAGCTCTGGCCCCTGGAGCTTCTGATTCTCCCACCACCAACCCGGTAAGCCCTGCTGGGTGGGGGCCCTTCTCCTGTGAAGAAGACCCAGCTCTTTGAGGCTTTGGTTTTTTTCATCATGACTTTTTTGGTGAATCCCCTGTAAAAGGAGGGCTCAAAGCTCTCATGGCAGGGATGCAGGGGGGTATTGGGAGGGTCAGGGTTCCTGGGAGTATCTCCAGTCACTATAGACCCTTCCACAGGTGATCCTGGTAGTGGACGCGGTGCTGGAGACTCAGGACCTGAATGGGGATGGGCTCATGACCCCTGCAGAGCTCGTCAATTTCCCTGGAGAGGCCCCGAGGCTCGCAGAGCCCAGAGACCCCCTGGAGCCACAAGATGTTGGGAGGCAGCCTCTGTTGGCTAAAAGCCTATCAAGACAAGAAGCACACGAAGCCCCGGGTCCCAGAGAAGAAGCTGGGGGAGAGGTGGAGGCCAGAAGGGAGTCCTTGGAGCCTGTACAGGAGGCTGAGGTACAGGTAGAGGCTGCAAGAGAAGCCCCAGGCCCAGAAGCGGAGGTTGGGGGACAGGTAGAAGCCAGAGACCCTGGAGAGAGAGCAGAAGAGCTTCCAGGGGAAACACTGGAGTCTAAGAAAACCCCCAATGAGCTTGAGGTTCATGCAATTCAGCTGGAGAATGATGAGATATAAACCTTGCGGATACGGGTTTGCACCCCTAGAAGTCTCAGTGCTGGAACATAAGCCCCAAAGGGTAGGGTGTGTATTTTAGGACAACAACCACCTCTGTGCCCCCTTCTTGGCCTCAGTAGGTGTCAGGTCTTTCTGTGCAGCTCAGGGAGACCCAAAGTTGAAGGGCAGCTTTAGGGCCCAGACAACCAATAAAGAACCGAATGAACCCATCCCCTGGACCATTGATCCACTGGTCCAGCCCGCCCTGACCTCAGGCTGCAGGGGGTCGGGACTGGGTGGTCCTCTTGGGAGGGCAGGAACTCCGTTTACCCAGTGTTCCCAGATGGTGCTGAGATACAGCAGAGTACAGCACTAGGCCACAGCCAGCTGCTGGCACCCCAGGGAAGCGAGCTCAGCCTTTCCCTGGGGCCCAGCTGCTAGAGCGCCCTCCTGCAGTTCAGGGCAAATCTTCTCCATCACCCTGTATCTGCTCCCCACCCCTGAAAATATTAATAATAACTACCATTTATTGAGAGCCTAGTATATATCATGCTGGACATTTTATATACTGTGATTTTATCCTCATGGTAATTCTATGACCAGGCAGAATTAGCTCTATTTGAAGGATGAGGAAGTTGGGGAAGATGGAGTTCAGTAATGTACCCATGGTGACAGCTAATTAAGTGGCAGATTTGAATTCAGGTCTGTCTGACCCTAAAGCCCATACCTTTTATCACATTCTATGGCCTAACCCCCCTGTCCCAACTCCCATAGGAAAATTCGCTAATTCCCACACACACTCAGACTGGGTCTCCCCCAGGGAAAGCAGCACTGTGCATCCCGGGTCACATGTGTGGCTGAGGCACCGCCTTCACTGCAAGGCGGCTCCGAGGGCGGGGCGGTCAGGCTCGGGGGCAGTCACTGGGGACATATTTTTGGACGGCAGAGGCTCCACCAGACCACAGAGTAGGCGCCCTGCCCGCTGGCCTGTCAGGTTGGCTCAGCCATGTGGGCACTCTTGTGGCCACTGGAGTCTTGTGACAGCGCTGGGGCGCAGAGGAGCTTTTCTCATGGCTTCTGGTTATCTGGAAGGTTCCCTGGGGTGCAATGGGTTACGTTTCCTCCCCTACCAGGAAGGCTAGGAGTCTGGCCCTCTGCCCATGCCTCCCCTGCCCCACCACCCGCACCTGCTCTTCACCAGGAAGAGCTGAGCCCCCAGCAAGGGCACAGCTGGTGGCAAGCTGCTCTGGTCTCGGCAGCCCTTCCTCTGGGCCTGGGTGAGAGGTGAACGTGGGGAATAGAGAAAAAGAGGGCAAAGGACTGTCGGATCAAAGCCTCCGGAATCCCCAGCCAGAGCAGCTAGGACATCAAAGATGGACAGACTGCCAGAAGGAAGCCGGCTCTGGGGAAGATTTATTCGCTCTGCAGCTCTGCCAGGTGAGACGCCAGGTCACACGGGGAGCCCTCCCGCAGCCTGCGTCCACCCAGAGAGCAAGGCAGCCCAATGCCAGGCTGGCCAGAGAGGAGGGGGCAACGGCAGCCAGTGATGCTGGCCTGGGGCGGGGTGTGAACCAGTGCCTCCTGCCACAGGACACTCACACGATGCCGTCAAAGCCCTGCAGGCCGCACTTCCTGCCGGCCACCTGGCAGCCAAACCTCAGCGCCTCCTGCATGCTCTTCCCTGGAGGGAGGGACCAGCGGCCAGATCAGCCTGTCTTCTGGGTGGGGGCAGGCCCCAGCCCCGCGCCTCCCGCTGGGGTACTCACCCTGGGACAGGCTGAAGATGACTGACGCGTTGAAAGTGTCTCCAGCCCCCAGAGTGTCTACCACCCGGGGCGGTGGGAAAGCGTCGGAGTGGAGCAGCCGTCCATCGGGGCCCAGGGCGTCAGCACCCTCCTCAGCCCAGGCACAGACCAGGGTAGCCCTGCAACACCCTCCGCTCAGCTGCTTGTCAGCCCAACCCTGGCCCCAGCCTCAGTCCCCCTCCCCGGGGCAGAGCACGGAGGCCAGGCCCCCTCACTCCCTGCACCAGGGCCACTGCCTGGCGTCCGCCAGCTCACCCCTTCCTCACGCGACCGTACAGGCCCCTCAGGGCCTCCTCTGCCGACCGGAACCCAAAGTGCTTGGCCACGTCTTTGCTGACAAACACCTGCGGGCAGGGGAAGAGAGGCTGACAGTCACCTGAGCTCTACCCCAGCTGTCCTCACCACCAGCAGCCTGGCCCTGACATTAGAACGCTGCTCCGCCATCGTGGTCGCCTAAGCCCCCGAGTAGCATCTCGCTGTCCCCGAGGAACACGTTTTCATACGTGCTCAAGATATGCTAGACAACAACCATGTAAATTGTGACACAAAAGCCCTGGTCTGTGTGTTCTAAGATCAACGAATTGCCTCATAATAGAAAACCCAGAGTCCTGAGCGCCATCTTGGGGGGTAATCCTCCACCAGCAGGTTAAGCCGCAGCTCTCAGGAGGGTTTTTGTTTTCTTTGGCTCTCCTCATACAGCTATGCCCTCTAGGTATGATTTCTTCATCTTGAAAACAAAGGGTAGAAGTTCTAGAGCTTCCTCAACACCAGCTATACATTAGAGTCGCCAAGGATTTTGTTAAAAAATACTTCAGCCCAGGCTTCACCTCTACCTACCAAATTAAAAAACAAAACAAAAAACATGAGGATGGGGCTCAGGCAGCCACATCATTTAACGGCCAAGGGAGAGGCCCAACCAGCTTCCGCTATGATGCTAGGATTATCACCCAGATTCCACTCACATTCCACATGTACCATGGGCAAGCCCCCTTCCCATCCTCCCTCACGCCCTAGTGGCTCCCACCCCAGAATTGGAGGGCACCTCACAGAACCGTCCCATCCTGTCCTCTGACAGAGGAAGACAGGAGGCCCAGGGAGGAGAGGCTTCCATGCAGGCTGGCCCTGTGTCTGGCTGTCTTGGCCGTGACCGAGCCCTCTGGCTGCCTTCATACCTATGCGCCCACTGGGGCGCAGAAATTCTACTCCTTGGCTACTGATGAGGACTGCACCGGAGCCCTGAGCTGGGGGTCTGCCTCTTTGCTTTGCCCCCACCTTCCAACGTTATCAAGCCACAAACTGCCATCCCAAGTGTGATAAGCAAGACAGGGGAACGCGCAGGCTCCCTTTAAGAACCAAATTAAGCTGGATGTGGCAAGGGGGGTTGCTGCGGGGGACGCTTACCACGTCTCCGTAGCCAAACAGCTGGTACAGCTCCTCTCGCGGCTTCTCCACCTCCACAGACACCGGTATCTTCTGCTCCGGAGGCTGCCTGGCATTGTGCTGTTCTATCCGCTGCAGCATCTTCACCTGCTCTGAGGCGTTCCGGCCCTGGGACAGAGCAGAGCAGAGTGGGCAACTCAGGACCAGCTGGGTGCTGCCCAGCCCATCTGCCTCCTTCTTCCCTCCCTGCTGGAACTATGGGTGAGGGGAGAGAGGGGCCACGGAGCCTGGGCTGGAACCCCATCCTAAGTCTCAAAATTCTAGTGCTGTTAGGGACCTTGGAGACCTTATTGACCAGCCCTCCCATTTCAGGTGAGAAGACTAAAGAATAAAAGAGAGACTTTCCTAAGGATCTACAATAAATTAAATGACAGGGCTAGGACTAGAACTCAGGACTTCTCAAGTCTTCCTCCCACCTAGACTCCAAAAGTCAGGCCCTCTCATTCCTGCCTCCCCAGAGGTAACAGGTCAGGCCTCTGGCAGCCAGGCTTCTGCCAGAAGCCAAGTCTGGAGGAGGTGAGACAGCCAGTAACATAGAAAGCACTGGGATTTTGCCTAGAGCCAGCATCCTGCTTCTGGAGCCTACATCCTGCGATGTGACCTTGAGTAAATCACCCAATTTTTCAGGGCCACCTGGAAACATAAAGGAGGATGGAGAGGGGATGAGGAGGGTTGGATTCATTTATCTCTAAGGTACTTCATGGTTCAAAGAAAATAAGGAGGTAGAACATGTGGAGGGACTGGCAGGTTGAGGCCCTCAAAACACAGGTAGGGCAGGACTTGCCTCGATGTGGATCCACTTGAACCGGCTCAGATCAACCTTCTCAAAGTCTTTAGCAGACACATCTGGCAGGTTCCTGAGTCACAGGACAGAAAGGACAGAGAATGGGCATGGTGAGGTCAGCCAGGGCCAGGATCTCCAACTGGCTGCTGGGGCCCCTATGCCTGGCACTGCCTGCAGCATGGCAGGAAGCTGGATCTACAGCACACGCTTCTAAGGCTCAGCTCCAGGATAGACCCTGTCTCAGGCTAAACTCAAGACCACTCCTTGCCCCACTCAGCTCCATCCAGACAGGGGACTGGAGGCAGTTTCCTAGGGTGCCTCTTCCTGTAGTTGAGGCTGCGATAATTATTTAACGGTAAACTCAACCACCGCACGTGTCAAGCAAGGGGCCAGTTCTGCGTGCCTTGGAGGCCGCATCTCCCAAAATGCTCTAAAAACACCAGGGACTACAATCCCCAGAATTCCTCTTGCCAGCAGCACACACAGCTCCCAGCATGCAGTGCCCTGGGAAACTACAAAGGCCATGGTGGTCCTGCCCGGAGCTCGCGTCTGGTCCCAATCACTTCTTACGCCCCAGCGGTGTCAGCACCACTGTCCTGAGTTTGGCAGCTCCATGCTATGCCTGAGATCAAGGCTGGTGCTTGAGGATAAGTTTATTTTTGGCTGACTTAGCTGTGGAGATCTGGAAAGGGTCCACCTTGACCATCCTTGGCCAGAGACCTACACACAGCCAGTGTCCTCCCCTCTGTGTTCTGTACCAAATCCTCCCTGGATTTAACTAGCTGGGTGACCGTGGTTTTTCTGAGGTGCTTCCCCATTGGTAAATGGGGCGGAACTCCCAGCCTCCCAGGCCTGCTGCAGCTGGAGGTAATGTGTGTGGATATGCCCGGACCACGGCCAGCGGGCAATAAACATTTCTCCTTGGAGCCCCCCTCCCTCCCTTCCTGTGAATACCCGTGTTGCCTCCCTGATCAAAGTTGCTACAGTTGTTGCTTAATGGGCAGATGACTCGGGTTGCCCAATGAATGGGAAGATTGCCTCTAGCCTGTATGCCTACCCACTCATTCATTGGGACACAAAGAGCCCAGGACCACTGGTTATAAATCCTGTCCAAGGATGACTGCCCCTCTCCCAGTCCAGTGGCCATGCTGGGCAGTAGGGACAGTTGAAAGCCCAGGGCAGCTGGGCTTGGGACATCTCCGTCTTAACAGAGTGCCTGGTACACACCAGGTTCTCAGTAAACTAAACCTCTGAGATTTTTCAGGAGGGAATCTGGGAGAAATAAGAAGGGTCTCTCCCTGGGAGCTTGGGACCCTAAAGGGATTCCCCTGCCCGGCCCCCAGGTTAGCAACAGATGGCCCTGTTCTGCTGACCCAATGTTCCCCTTCCCTCCTACAGCAATGGCTGTGAATAGTGTGTGGCATTTGGTCTGGCTTCCTCATGCTGGGACCTTGGGGGTGGTTCATCTTTCTCCAGCACCCAAACCCCAGCGCCTGGTGCCATGCTGCAGGCTGGCAACTCTGGGACTGACCCTGGAAACCCCAGGGGGCCCCCTTCAGGGCTCAAGATGGTCTGAATCACATCTCCATCCTCTGTCCTCAGAACGATTGCCCCACACCCAGAGCCAGGCTGCTGATTGGCTAATTATGGAGGAATCACATCATAAGTTACATGTTGCACAGGCCTGCCTGCCCATCCTTGGGGTTGACCAAGGCCAAGTCGCCAGACAGAGCAAAGCCCATCCCTTCCCACCTCACTTCTCCCCTAATTGAGAACAATTCCCAAATCACTGAATGGTTTGGTATAGGGACAATTTCTGGTACAAAGAGAGAGGCCACGGAGGGCGGGCAACGGGGGTGCCCACGTGGCAAGTGAGGAAGCTGATTGGCGGGCTGTGGCAGGGCAGGCCAGGGGGCCTTACGTGTCGTAGAGCACAATGGTACGGGAACCATTGCCGTTGTTGACGATGCAGCAAGAGCATGGGGTGTCCCCGCCGCTCTGCCAGGCCACCTGAGACACGTCCACGCCCCGCTGCCTGAAGTCAGCCACCAGGAAGCTTGGGGGGGAGCCCGAGCCGAGAGAAGGGCAAGGAGACACACATTAGAGGCTCCCAGGGGCCCGGACCTCCCGTGGGTGGGGGATGGTGCTGGAGCCTCTGAGAGAAGGGTCCCGCTCTGGGAGCTGAGGGATGGCAGCGGCGGCTGGCAAGGCACAGACAGGTGTACAAACCTGTAGGCATGTAGGATGGTGCGGCTACCACTGGCCTCGCTGATGATGACTGTGGAGATGGGGACGGAGCCCGTGGTCTGAAAGACCGTGTAGCGTAGGTCCACGGAATAGCGGCGGAGGTCGTCCAGGACAAAACTGCCGGGGCGGAGTAACCCGGGGAGGTGCAGTTCGACGGGGGTTTGGGGACTGGAGGGGAGGTGGCAGGGCCACCGGGGACTCTGGGGTGCAAGCAGAGAGGCTAGGAAGGGTCTGGGATTCACCGTCACGGGCTGTGTGGGGGCAGGAGAGGCAGGAGAGCCCGGCTGAAGCTCGGCAACAAAAACCCTGAGGGACATTCTTTTAGGTCCTGACTGAAGCAAACTCCAACCCTGACCCTGGCCTACAGTCTGATTCAAGCTGGAAAGGATCTGCTCATGTTCATAAAGCTAGATGGAGTAGATTTGGCACCGAGAACATGTACCCTGTTTGAATCAAGCAGGTGAGGGCACTGTGGCCTGTATCAGGCAAGGCCCAGGCAGTATTAATAATTACCAAGGGGATCCTTTGTCCCCAGGTGCCCTCTGCTTGCTCTTCCCCATGGTATTCCTCTCTCTGAAGTCCTTCCGTCCTAACGCTGATGCCTCTCCCTCTACACCTGCCTCCATGACGCCCAGCCAGGAGGTGGTGCTGCCTCGTGGGCCGGCTCACTGCCCGCTCCTTCCACAGCGTGGCCAGCCCTCCAGTGCCTGAGGCCCCTCAGCATGGACCTGGTCCAGGACTCCTGCTCAGAATCCCCTCCAATCAGAGTGAGCTGGGGGGTGGCCCCTCAGGAAGACGGCACCAGCAGAACAAGGAGGTCACTCCACCCCTCCCAGCTCTTTGGAAATGCAGTGTCCGGTCACCAGGCTCTGGTAACAATGCCCAGTAGTCCAGCCACCATCCTGGCCTTTCTCACTATGGCCGGACCCCACTTTCGGCAACACCAAAGCTGGACAATACGGAATTGTATAAAGGTGCCACGTCAGGGCATCATTCCTTGTCTTACATCTCAAGGGTCCTTTAAACAGTAGCTTCCCCACAGCATGGAAAATACGGGTTGGTTTGCCAAATAACTTTCTGCACCCGCAGTGCCAGGCACGTGGTAGGGGGTCACTTGGTGTTTGTTGAACTCATGGGGAGAATTTGGAATGGCCCACCTCTCAGCGTGATTGCTCCACAAAGGTGGGTCCACCCAAAGCAAGAGGCACGGTCTTGCTCTAGCGGGGAGGGAGGACAGCTGCTGAAGAGGGCTGACAAGTGAGCAACTGTTGGCCCCGGGTCCCTCTGTCCCACTTCACAGGGCAGGCTCTTGCCCCACTATTTGCTTCAAGCCAGTTCAAAAGGAAGGGAATCTGGCTGCGGCTCGGGGCTGGGCTCTGGCAGCAGCCCCTCTCAAACCAGGGTTCAAAGGGCTGTGCTTTACAGGCCAGCAACCTGGCAGCCTGCCTCTGTGCCCACAGTGGGCAAAGTGTGGGCCTCACTTCCTGATAAGCGCTTGCTGAGTCGGCAGTGCCAGGGATCAAAGGGCTCTTGGGTCCCTGCAGCAGCCACCATGGAGAAAGTGTGTGGGCCACGATGGGCTGTAGCCTCCCAACTGATGAGCGGGGAGGCGTGGGTCTGGGCCCAGCTTTAGCACGTGGCATCGGGGTGTCCTTAGGCAGGGACCTCTCGCTGCTTCAGTGAACAACAGGGACACAAACCCTGGCCCTGCCCCCTCAGCTGGGAAAGAAACTGCGGGCCTGGACCCTGGGACCATGGATGCAGGACGTCCCCGAGGGAGGGTGGGTACAGCATATCCTAACTGCCTTCTGCCACAAGCACAGGCAGGATAAGGGACTTGAGAAGGGCCATGTCACATCCACCGGAGAGGGTCTGCTGGAAGCAAGGAAGGAGAAGGTGGGAAGCTGAAGCGGGCTCCAGGGAGTGGCCAAGGAAACAGGCTGTGGAAACGAAACTTTTAACAGAAGCAGCATTAACTGAGCAGTAGCTAAGCCCCAGGGAGGGTCTGGGATGCTGGAACTCCACGCCCCTCCTCCACCCATTTCTGGTGGCCACAAACTATTTCTCAGAGACCGCCCGCACAGGGCCAAGGCTTCCTTCTTCTTCCCCACCCTGTGGGCTGCCCTCCCCTGCTCCCTCCACTCACTTGGCTACGTGGCCCGGCGCCAGCGAGCCCATGAAAGCGCAGGGAGCTCCGAGCAGGGAGAGGACAGTGCAGGAGTTGGATGCGTTGCCTCCACGCTGCCATCTCTGAGACAAGCACCTGCAAAACACAAGGAGGCTCCCTGCAGCTCCAGCAGGCTGGTGCCCGAATAAACAGGGCTGAGCCCTGGGTAGGACCTGCAGGATGTAAAAGCCAGGAGATCCCCCTCAGAGAGCATCCAGGCCAGCCTTAGGCTCAGCAAAGGGAAAAGGCTCAGCTGAGGACCAGGTCTGTTTCCCAGCCCAGGCTAAATTCAAGTTCACAGTGATTAATTTCTATCTTCCACCTAGTCTAATGACAGCAGGAAAGCACTCACTCAGGCCCATCACAATTTGAGGATTCCACTGACTCTGGGTTACCTCCTCCTCAGTTACAGGGACCCAGCTCCCCCCACTGCCTTCCCCTCAGCAAGCTTCCTCCTTGAGAGCTGTCTCTTCCCAAAGATTGCAAATCTACTGCTGCTCCTGTCTTAGGAGAGCCCACTTCAGTAATAACTCAGATTAAAAATGATTAAGACAGGAAGCGAATCTGGACATAGTGATCATTTAAGAAGGCAGGGCAGGGGGGTTGTGTGGTAACTTTTAGGATGTCAAAAGTTAAAAAGATTATTGAGTGAAGACCAGTTTTTCCCCATCTTTGTTACTCCTTTTTTTCAGCTTTATTGAGATGTAATTGACATACAATATTCTGAAAGTTTAAGGTGCACAGCGTGATGATTTGAGGTACATAGATACTGTGAACTGATTAAGTTAGCTAACACATCCATCACAGCACATAGTTACCTTTTTTCCCCTTGGTTTTTCTCCATCTTTACTGAAAAGCTAACAAAAGGAAACTAAGTCAAGATACACCTGAAGGGCTTGTCATCATTAGCAACAAAAATAACTCGTGTATACATAACCAAAGCACATGAATGATATCTCATTTGTGCTCTAACAATACTGCAAGGCAAACAGTGCAGGCTGTTATTTCTATTCTTCCAGTTCCAAAAAGAATAATAATAACAACTACGGCAGCTTACAATAAGGGGGACAAGCACCGAAGAACCACTAATTAAGAGAAATACATGAAGCAGAATTTTTAGGCTAAGTTATATTTGTACACAACACTTAACCCTGAAGTTCCCTTCAGCCTTGGGAAAAGGGGACCATGATCTCATGAGAGAGAAGGATACTAACGTGTAAAGAAAGGGTCAAGCATTTCTCAAGCTATGAGCTTTAGAGAAATTCTCATGCAGAGAAGAGGGGGGAAGCCTGGAGGGACTGGACTTGCTCAACGTCACACCAACAGTTAATGACAAAGCTGATACCAGAACCCAGGTTTCCTGATCCCTAACCACTGCAAAGTCTCTGTATTTCTGAATGGAAAGTTGGGTCCCAGCTTGATGAGGCTTCAGAGGAAAGGTATACAGTTTTACTCCATGGAAACCCTTCAAAGTCGCCCTGACACTCAACTTTCTGTGCGGAAACGCTCTGCTGAGCATGAAGATGCTTTTTGGAAGGCCCTTCTTGGCCTGGGCTCTAGGAAGCAGGGCCATTCCTCAGGGGTCTGCCCAAGATCCAGGCGGCAGCGCCTGAGCATCCTCAGTTTCCTACAGAGAGAGTGTGGGACAGGTGAGGCTGAGATGCTGGCTGGGTGGGATGGGAGCACAGAAGACAGGCCCTGTGGATAACCAACCTGCTCCACAGAGGAGCGGAGCCATGGGTCTGGGTGCGGGGGAGGTACCCCCTGAAGGGCAGGGAGCAGCGAGGGTCTCTTTAGAGAGCTGCCTGCTTATTGCTCACCTCTGGAACCAGCCCCCGGTCAGGGCGGGACTAGCAGGCTCTTGTCCCAGCCTCCCAACACAGAAAAGCTCAAAGGGACTGGGACTCAGCTCTAGTGGAACAGGTACTCTGGGTCCTCCCGACGTCCTCCACAGTTCTTTTGGAGAACCTGTAGCCCCAGAATCTGCACTGTTCTCCTGAGAGTAAACCTAACTCCCCACTGTGCACCAAGTCCTGGGTCTTGCTTGACCTTGGCAGGTGGGCTAGGTCTACATAGCAGCACACCCTTGTGCCTTGCCCCCACTGTCCCTGCACCCTTTGCCAGGGTCTCTAACATCTGGCAAACAAAGCAGCCCCCCAAAAAGAGTCAAATCCATGAGATGGGCAGCTGCAAAGGAACGGGGAGCACCAGAGAGGGCGGAGGGCTGGAGCGCTAGAATTAGGATGCTTGAGTTGTAACTACCGCTCTGCCACTCATTAACTACGAGGCCCCTTCCAAAAATCGTTTCATTTCTCCAAATCCTTAGCTTCCTCGTCTATAAAGAGAGAATGTGACTGATCCTTACACGCTTCCCATGGGCTGCTGTGAGGAAAGTATGTAATTATGCCTGTGACAGTGCTGTGTGGACCCAAGTCTTGAAGAGGCCTGGGGACTCTCCCCTCAATGAGCCTCCTGGCTACCGGTGCTGTAGTGTCTTTCCTCAGCTCAGTCTTGAACTCGCCTTTTATCCAGTTCTCGGTTGAAACAAGTGAGAGCCAAGAAGCACTTCTTCTCCGTATTCTAGACACTAGACTGCCCCAAGAGAAAGCCACGAGTTCCACCGCCCAGGAGTGTCTTGGGATTACAGTGTAACCGTGTGGTTCTTATCAAGAGTAAATACAGAAACCAACAAATGATCTTCAGCTTCTACCAGACAACCAAGAAGGGTGTTTTCCACTGTGCTGTTCACTGAGTATTGTAAAGGACTTCTGGTAAACTCCTTCTGGAATCCAGCACCCGGGGAAAGTCTGTGTGGCTCCTGAACCAGCTCTACCCATAACTCACAGCATCTCCAAATTTGCCTGCAGCGCCAGCAAACCCTGAGCTACAGTGAAGCTCAAACACCATAGTTTTAAATGTTCTTGAACAGTCTAACTGCACGTACTTCTTATTGTAAGCTACCTCAAAAACATTTTTAAGAAGAAACAGATGAGATATATATTTGGTAAATAAATTAGAAGTAAATGCTGGTGACAGGCAGTTTCTGCCTTGTTAAAAAGGAAGAAACTGGTTCTGCACCTTCCTAGCTGCATGCCCTTCCATAAGTCACGGTGTCTCTCAGGGTTTCTGCTTCATTTACCTGGTAAAATGGGGATAATGATGTCTGACACGGTCCCAGGGTTGAAATGTGAACTGGAGAACACATTGCTATCCAAAGCCTGGATCTTACTACTAAAGGTCTCAATTCTTTCCCCAGGTCCCGGGCAGAGGGCACAGGGCACCAGCTCCCAAGGCCCAACTCTCATGGCCTCGCTGCGGGGAACCCCGGCTCCGCAGCCCAGGAGTCTTGACCGCCTGGTACAACGCGGGGCTGCAGCGGCCCCTGGGGTCTCCGAGGGGCCCGGGCGCCCCTACCTGCTGTCCGTGTCCTCCTCCGGGTATTTGTCCATCACATTGATGATGTCCAGCACCACTAGCCCCACGCACAGAATCTGTTTCTCTTCCATGAGGCTGGTCCCGGAGCTTTCTGCCCGTCCGGCTGACGGGGTTCCTCCCGGGCTCTCTGCCTCTTATCTCGGAGGAGCGTGTCCCCGCTGCCAGTCTGCCCTGGCTCCTCCTCCGCGTCCCCAGCTCCTCCTCCGGGGAGCCTCCTGCAGCGGCAAGGGGTGCAGGGCATGGAGCCGGGCTCTTGTTCCCCACGCCCACCGACCCTAGTGGGCCTGGGAGATCAGACTCCGAGGTCTTGGTCCACGGCTTCCCCTTAGCAGGTTGCGAGGTCCAGCAGATGGCTACGCCTTCCGCTTCTCGCCCTGTTTCCTCGCTTGTCAGATGGACTCGGAGCTAATGCAAATCTCTCTAAAGCGCAGCTAGGCAACTTCAAGAATGCCAAGAGAAAGTGGAGCAGAAAGGCATCTCTTGCCCCGCCCTCTCCTGCACCGGCCGCTCCCTCTTCAGACCCTAGGCCCGCGGGGTTGAGCAGGTCCTCGCCGCTGCGGCCTGGGCCCCAGCATCCCGAGCCGCGGCTCGCGCCCTCCCGGATGCCCCGCCCCGCCCCCGAGGCCCGGCCAATCCCAGCCCGAGGCCTCGCCTTCGCGGCGGAGCCGCAGGGGCACGCAAGGTGAGAGGCGGAGGTCACGTGACGAGAGACCCCACCCCGCGGGGCCGGAGCCTCGGCTCCCGGCGCCCTCTGGCGGACCCCTGAGGGAAGGGCGCGCACGGGAGGTGGGCGGGGCTGGGGCTCTGAACTGCGCGCGCGCTTGTCTCCCGCGCGTCCGGAGCAACCCCGCGCAGAGCAGAGGGCGCGAGCAGCGTCCGGAACCAAGGCTCCCTCACCCCTTCCCCTGTGTACTCCTGTCCACCCCCAACACGTAGTGGAGCAGACGACTTGTTTAGTTTAGTTTTGTTTTTTTAGAAAAACCAAGTGTCTTTATTCCTGAATAGTTTAGTATGGCGGTGGGGGCCGGAGCCCCCTCGAGAGAGCCCCAGAGCCCAGGAACTCGGCCTAGAGGCCAGTTGGGGGAGCAGAGGGTGCGAGGATTCCTACCCCCAGCCCCCCGCAGTCCGGGTTTTGCAGGGACGCCAATCAGGCCAAAAGTCTAGACGAGGGGACCCCAGAGCCCCCGACCCGGCGCACTCCGACCGTGGGAAGGGCGCCGCTCTGGGCGCCTCTGCTGCGGCGGGTGCGGGCGCCCCGTCCCAGAGGAGCCCCCGGGAAGCCCGCCCCCCACCCCGGCTGGCTGCTTGGCGGGTGTAGACACTGTAGGCCGGTTGGGCTCGGCCCCCTGTCTACGCCTGTTCTAGCTCCAGGTCCCCGTAGAGCAGGGCTCCGCTGAAGATGGTGAGCGGCTCCTCCGAGTGTGCCAGCTGCCCCATGACCAGGTCGATGCAGACCGCGTCCCCGGCCTGCAGCGGCAGGATGAGGCTGAAGACGCCTAGCGCGCCCGGGCTGGGCTGGCTCTCGGCCACCGGCTTATTCTCCAAGCCCTCAGGCTCGTAACCACCGGAGTCTATGCGGGCCACGCCCAGGTTGGAGCGGGACAGCACGGCCTCCACTTTCTCGTGCCGGTGCCCAGTCAGCACCGCGCTCAGCAAGTAGCGTCCGGCTAGTGGCGCCGTGAACACGCCTGGGGACAAGACTGGCAGTCAGGGAGGAGACAGGCGGCAGGGGCCGGGAAGGTGTCCGGGAGCCCTTCCAGAACTCCTGGACTACGGACGGACCCTCTGGGTCTTTTCACCTGTCTTCTACTAGAACGCGAGCTCCACGGACTGCAGGGAAATCGCTGTTATGTTCATTTCCGCATGCCCAGCACTTAAAACAGTGCCTGGACAAGAGTAGACCCCCATAAAGACCTGTGGAATGATAGGCTCTTCCCCTCCACCCCACCCCTCAGCCCAAGCTGTGTTGAGAATGAATAAATGAAGGAGAGAATAGGGGTCTCCCCAAACCAGAGAATGAACAGATTCAGCTTGTCTTAAAGGGCATATCACTGCATAGCCTCCCCCATCCTCCCAGTGCCCAGCTGCCCACTCCCAGGCTTACCAGTCTCTGGATCATAGTAGCCCCCATCGTTGAGCAGGACTCTGTCGAAGGGCACTGTGCCTGGTTCAGACCGGGGCAAACTCAGGGCAGCCGAAAAGGCCACCCGGGGCACAGAGGCTGCTGGTGCCCCCTCTGCTCCTGGGTGGGGATGGGGAGGGTGTCAGAGTTGAGGCTCAGTGCAGAGCTGCCCAGCCCCCTTCCCCTCCTGGGTCTCTACCCCCAGGGCTGCCACAGGCCTTTCATCCTCCAAATCCTAGTTCAGTTCCCCTCCCTCCAACACTGAATGAGAGGAACGTACCCTGTTCACCTTGGGGACCTGTGGGAAGAGAAAAGGGAACAGTGAGAAGTAGGGCAGCTCTCGCTAAGTTGCTCAGCAAACATCTGCATTCCCACTGTTCCAGGTGCTATGTAGACGCCAAAGCAGAAATGAGGGTAACAAGAAAAGGAGACACAGATAGAGTCCTTTCTGTTCAACCTTGTAGACTCGGCCATAGTCCTCAACACAGCAGTGAGGCCATCCACAGTCAACTGGCCAACACAGTGACTAACCTAGCTCCTGGTCACTTTCCTAGTCACTGTCCGCCATGGAGGAGCCCCAGTTCCTTGCCCCTTTCCCCCCTTCTCTGTTCAGTTCAGAGTAGACTGTCAAGCCGGAGCTTCCCAGGGGGGTGGTAACCCTGGCTGCAGCAAGGATCTCAGCCCACATACCTGGTGGCCCAATGGGCCCCTTTTGTCCATCCTTGCCTGGAGGTCCTGGAGGTCCAGCAGGGCCTGGGGGTCCCTGCACCCCAGGAGGCCCTGGCGGCCCAGTCTCACCTGCAGGCCCTACAGTGACAAAACTAAGTTGAAGGAGAGCCATGAAAAGGAGTTTCCAAAGGACAAGGAAGTTGGTGGATCCACGGACAGGGTGATGGGGCCCCTCTCTGCCCATGCTGGAAGTCTAGCCCACAGAGCAGCACCTCACCTCCACCCACAGGCCTGTCTGAGCCGTTAGGGGAGGGCGGGGAGCTGGGACCTTGGTTCATCTCTTGTGGATAAAACAAGCCCTGGGACATTGGTGGGTCTGCAATTCATGCTCGGCAGGGCAAGGAGAAAGTAGACGAGGTTAAGCCTGGGCTGTTGTGGGGTTGGGGGAGCAGAAAGACAGGACTTGAAAGGGGCCCCCCCACCCCATGTCTCCTCTTGCCCCCTCACCAGTGAGGTCCTTCAGACTGAGCTGGTGGAGCCGGTCCTCCAGGAGCAGCAGGGAACTGTTAAGGGCACCGAGCCGCCTGCCCAGGCCTGCCTGTCCCCCCAGCAGCTTCTCCAGCAGGGCTGCCTGTGTCTGGCTGGTGCTGTTGGTTTCCCGTAGCCCGGCCCAGAGCCCAGCCACATGTCTGGAAAGGCCTTCGCGCAGGCCCTGCAGTCCCCCGGCCACCGTGTCCAACCGCTCACAGACTCCCTCCAGGCGGCCCAATCGCCCCTCTAGGCTGGGGCACTGGCCGGCCTGTGCCTGTCCCTCTTCCAGACCTCGGAAGCGCTCCTCACTCTCTGTAGCGTGCTCTGTGGCCTCCTGCTGCAGCCTGTTAATCTCAGAGATGATGCGGTCCTTGGTGGCTCCCAGGTCGGCCAGATCAGCACCCTGGCCCTCCACAGTGGTCTGGAGCTCATGCAGTGAGTCATTGAAGGAGCTGAAGGTGAGAATAACCTCGGAGAGCTCTCCTTGCAGGGCCTGAAGGGCTGAGCCTGAGCTGCCCCCGAACACACTGAAGCCATCCAGAGGCCCACGGCTTGGTCCCCCAACCCCTGGGCCAGCCCCAGGGCCCCGCGGGGGTAAGAGGGGGCAGGAGCAGCGCTCCACACCATCCCGAAGGCGGCCCAGTTCCTCCTGGACACCACCGCAGGCGCCACAGCCCTCATCCCCGCGGGCCTGCAGCAGCCCCTCCAGTTGGCCCAGCCGTGCAGCTGTGAGATTCAGCTGCAGTGTGAACTCTGCAGCCGTCTCATCCAGGGCATCGACACGACCCTGGAGCAGGCCCACGACCCTTTGCAGTCCCTCCAGCGTGGCCTGCTGAGCCTCCCCAGCTGTGCCCAGCTTGTGCAGGTCCGAGCCCACCAGCCGCAGCTGCCCCTCACTGTCTAGCACCCTGCGCTCCAAGGCACTGAGGATCTCGCTGACCCGGGAGTCCTGCTCCCCTGGTGCCCCGGAGCAGAGCTGCCCACACGCCTGCAGAGCCCCCGCCACCTGCTCTTCCAGCAGATCCAGCCGCCCACCCAGCTCCCCGCTCACGTTGGCCAGCAGCCCCTCCAGCCTCTCTAGCTGGCCCCGGGCAGCAGGCAGCCAGTGGCCCAGCCCCCCAGGACGCCCCAGCCAGCCCTCTTCCCGCTCCTCCGAGGGGCCCAGAGTGGAGTTGAATCGGTCCTCCAGGCGAGAGAGGCGGGCCGCTAAGCTGGTGTAGCCTGGGGGGTGGCCCCCCTGCCCAGCTGCTCCTCCCAGGTGGGCACCTCGCCGCCCGCTCAGCACTGTCACCGAGCCGGCCACCACATCCAGCCTTCGCTCCAGCTCAGCCAGCCGCCGGCCCAGCTCTGGAGGGCAGCATTCCTGAGGGGGCAAGCGGCTCAGGGCCCGCCCCGCCGGCTGCCGCTGCCGCTCCTCCACAGAGGCCAGTAGCTTCTCCAGGGCTCGCAGCCGCTCCCGGTCCTCCTGCTGCTGCCGGCGGAAGCCATCCAGCCCCGCCAGGCACGCAGAGCAGGACTCCTGCAGCCGCTGCTCCAGCTCCCGCAGTAGCTCCTCGCTGTGGCCGGGAGGGGCCGGGGTCGGGCCCGGAGCCCTGCTGCCACCGCCGCCGCCACCACCGCCGTGTTGGTTGTTGAGATGGCCCAGCTCCCGGTCGTGGGTGGAGACGCGGCTGTCCAGGAGCTGCAGCCGCTGCTGGATCTCGCTGAGGGCTTCGTGCACAGCGGGGCGGGCAGCTGCGTCTGCTGGCTGCTGCCTCCCGTTAAAGGCCGTCTCCACAGCCCTCTGGACGTCTTCTGCCAGGCGCCCGCTCAGTCCCTGCAGGACACCCCGCAGGCCCTGCAGCTCCTTGGTCAGGCTCTGCACCTGCTCCTCCAGCTGCTGCACCTTCTGTGACTCTCCAGGTCCTGGCAGAGAGGGGGAGGCATAAGGTTGAGGCATAGACCTCAGAGCTCAGCCTGCCTCCTAAGTTCTGCTCTCCCCAGCTCCAACAAGGGGGCAGAGGTCCCAGCTGATTCAGCCATTCCTTAGCTGGGTGACTTGGGCAAGAAAAGATGTAGGAAACCCCATTCACTGAGTGCCTCTAAGCCAAACATGTTACCATGGCTCCTTCCCCCTTACGACATCTCCATTGCACAAATACCATTAGCTCTTCCCATTTCATAGACTGGGAAACAGAGGACCAGAGAGGTTAGTTAATTAACTGGGCCATGGATTACAAGCTTAATAAGTGGCAGAGCCAAGTTTCAAACCCAGGTCATCCACCTGACCACCGAGCCTAGGTCCTTTCCACCGTCTAGAATGCCTCTTAACTTTACGGAAACTGTTTCCACTTCTGAAAAAAGGGAATGATATTATGTCACTCCCTCAGGGAGAGTGAAATGCGAATGTGGGGGAGGAACCTCTCCACACCACCACAGGGACAAACGCGGCTCCGAGGCAAGCTGCAGGGGTTCTGGCTGGATGGTGGGAGAGTCAGCCAGAAGTTCCTGTTTCCATAATTACAGCACGGCTATCTCCCTGGCAGGCAAACAGCACATCCGCAGTGCTGGGCAACGGGGACTGCTGCATTCTGGGACCTGCAGTCTCCAGAGGCCACCGAGGGGCCTGGGACCTGTAGTCGGCTGAAGTGCATGCTAGGACTTGTAGTCTCCGCTGTCTATCCCCTTGGCCCAAGCTTCTCCAAGGAATTCCCCCTTCCTCCTGCAGCTGTTCCCAACTAGGAAGTATATTGGCCACACGTGGGCGTGAGCGAGCACATTTTCTCTGCCTTCCTTTTCTCTGGGTCTCACTCAATCTCTCTTCTCTCTGTCACACACACACACAGACAACCACACACACACACACACACACACACACACACACACACACACACACACACACACACACACACACACACACACATTCTCTCTCTCTCTCTTGCTCTCGCTCTCACGTGCGGGAAGGGAGCTCAGGGATCTCATTAACGCCCTTCTTGTCCCCTCTTCTGACCTGGAGCAGGGGTTTTCCCACAGAAGCCTGGCCCCCCACGCCTCCCCCCCAGCGCTGTCTCCCACTCCTCTCCCCAGCGGCTGCCATACTCACCTTCCCCGCCCAGTCCACTCAGGTGGCTGCCTGCACTGGAGCCAGAGAGGTTGGGGCGGGCGGGCCGGGGCCGGGGGCGCGGTGTGGTGGGTGCGGGGCCCAGGGCCGGGGCGGGGCCCTCCGCACAGTCGTCGCCCCCATACCCCTGGCAGCACCTCCACTCCATATCCGTCACTGTTTTGTAGGCCACGCGGTAGCGAGGGCGGAGGAAGCTGCGGTACCTGGGAGAGGCAGAGGGAGGCCTCTTGACGCCTCCCTGTACTGCCAGCGATCCTGGCCTCTGTCCTCAGAGGTGGGCAGCTGCTGGTGGACGAGGCCTGTCCCTCAGGCTGGGTCCCCCGTACTGATGGGTATGTGGCCTTGCTCCGTTGACCGTTGTCAGCTTGTTGGCCAAGGGCCAAATCCCTATTCTCCCTCCCCTTGTCCTGTGCTGGAACGTTGAACTGCTCTCCTTCAGTGTGACCCGGCCCAGGAAAGGCATTCCGGGGGCTGGGAGGGTGGTCCGGGTGAGTCTGCCCTCAGTATTCCACCAGCCCAACTACTGCCTCAGCATCTCCTCAGATAGCTCTGACTGAAGCCCCTGGCCCTGCCCCTTGCCACCTGCTTTGGACAAATGCCCCGAGCTGGCTGACCTAGCCCAGCCCCCACCAAGTACCCATCCGCAGCTCGGGGTGGGGGTGGGGTTGGCGCTCACATGATGCTGTGGGAACACTGGGGCTGGCCCCAGCCACAGGGCTGGTAGTCAGGCTTGACGAAGGTCTCCACTCCATCCTCAAGGACACAGCTCACCGTCCGGGTCACCACATAGGCACACCAGTTCCTGCAGGCACAACCCCACCTGGGCCCAAGGGCCAGAGACACACGCCCCCGGGGAAGGCCCAGGGGCTACCAGAGGGGCTGAGGGAGGGTCAAAAGGTGAAGGGCCCCTGGGGACCAGGGGGAGCCAGGGCTTTGGCAGGGGCCGCTCCCCCCACGCCTTCCTGTGTAGCAGCAGTGGATAAAGACTTTTCAAGATGGGGACAGGAGGCACAGAATGCAAAGCCACAACTCTGAGACATGGATCCTCATGGCTGGGGGCGCCTGGGGAGCTTGTGAATTCACGCATTCATTCGTGTCTCTCTCTGTCTCAACCCCCGGCTTGGCGTGGCCTGTGTGAACCAGCTGGCCGGGTCCTCTGGTGATCCCCTGGATGCTGGCTTCCACCCGCCCCTCAGGGGAGAGGACGGGGCAGGCAAGGGTCCAGCTCAGGGTTAAGGAGAGAATAAGCCATTGATGGGCCTTGCCTGCCTTGGGGCTCAGCGTTCTACACTCTTGGCCCCATTCACGCCAGCCTTCCGTCCGTGTCGGCTGGAGAGCCGAAAGGAGCAGAGGAGCGGTGTCAGGAGCGTGGATGACTGGATGGGGCTCAGGGAGCCCTAGAAAGGGATGAAAGGTCTGCCGAGATTCCCAGGCTGGTACGCAGCTGGCAGCTGGCAGGAAGGCCTGGCCAGCGCCCCTCAGGGTAGTTTCCCTGGGCACCTATCATGGAAGCGGATCCCCCTGGGCTTGGAGGGCGGGAAGCCTATCTGTTCAGGGGGCCCTGGAAGGGCCCCGAAGGAAGGTGGGCATGTGAAGAGCCACCTGATGGATGGGTTTCCTCTTCCCCCTTCCCTGCACTGGGGGGACGGCCCAGAAGAGTGTACCCGAGGCGGGGGCCAGGATACCCACCTTCTCACCCACCCTCCCACCTACCTCCAGCCTTGGGCTGGGACCCAGACTCTTACCTGTGGCGGCTGGCAGGCCGGGGGGCACTCTGGGCCTGGGCTCCCCCAGGGCTGAGGGCCCCGCCACTCCCAGTGTAGAGGCTGTAACCGCGAGGAGGGTAGCTAGCTGCCCCCACGGCTGTGGTCAGCAGGCAGCAGAGGTAGCAGCTCCAGAGGGTTCCGGGGGCCATGGTGGGGGTGCTCCGTGGCGGCCCTCAGAGGCACATCCTGGCCTGACCACTGGCGCCTCTGCCTTGAGCCGGGGATGCCGCTGCTCCGAGGGACAGCAGGTCCTGTCCCCAGCTTCCGGCTGGCAGCCCCCAGCCACACGCCTCCTCCTTGGCCGCCTGGCCTGACCCCTCTCCCCTCCTCTTTCCTTCTCAGGCTCCTGTCTGTCCCTCCCTCGGTTCCTTCCGCTCTCCTCTTCTCCACTTCTGGGGGGGGTTTGTCCTCTGTGCCCCCCGGCCTCCTGCGCTGGTCCCTGGCCCTCTCAGATGCTGCTTCCTGGCCCTCCACGCCTCTGCCCCCGCGGGCCCTCCTCTGGTCTCTCTAGCGGTTTTCCCCAATGACCGGATCCTGGGGGTGACAGGGCTTTGCCCCTGTGGCTGCTCAGAGGCGCAAGAGTGGCTGCGGGGCGGGCCCTGGCCTCCCGCCTCCCTCTCTCCCTCACTCCCCTCCCTTCCCCCCTGTCTGGCTGGCGGTCCAGCCTCCCCCTTCCTCCCCCCACCTCTCCAACCATCGTGCGCCACATCTGCTTCTTGTTAACTCCGGGAAAGAGAGGAAAAAAAAGGAAAAACAGAGAAATGTGGAGTTGCCGCCGGGCTTGGGGCCAGCCTCTCTGACGGGCCACATGGAGTGGAGCCGGGGCCAGAGCTGGGGAGGAGGCCCAGGGCTGGTCGCTTAGACAGGGAACGGGAGCTGGAGCCACAGCTCTCCTGGGGCCAGGGCAGGCCTCCCCTGGGAGAGAAGACCTGAGAGAGGAGCCCAGAGGGGAGAGGTGGAGAGGAGGGCTATAAAAGGGAGAATGAACTTGCAGGGCTCAGCAGGGTGGTCTCTCTCCATCTAGTCCAGCTGCTTCCTTTTATAGATGTGAAAATTGAGGCCCAGAGTGGCGAAGTAACTTGTCCAAGGTAACACAGCAAGTCAAGAGCAGGGCTCAGATTAGAATCTAAATAGTACCCAAGTCAGTGGCTTGGGAGGAAAAAGGAGGAGAGGAGTGAGGGCCACTGGGCCAGGGAGGAAAAGGAGAAGGACTCCATGGAGGCAGGCAGGAAATTCAGAGAAGTCAGAAGAAGAAAGAAATCTGGAAATAGGGAGCAGCCTTCTGTCAAGCACGGAGAGGACATTGTCAAGAGGAGAAAGACCACTGAACAAAAGGCCAAGTGAACACGGGTCTCAGACTTGTCTTGGTGAAGGTCAGCCATGAGTTGGGGAGGGGAGAGAAGGAGGGAGGTGAGTTGGGCCCTATCTGTTTAGCCCGAAGGAAGTCACTCCCTAGCTTGGAGCCAAGTCTGATAGCCTCTGAGGCAGGCAAGGAAGTTGACTTAACCACCAGCCTGCCTGGTAGGCTCCTCGTGAGATGTCTGAATCTGTCAGCTGGCCCCCATCACCATCTGGCCCCCAGCCTTGTGTTCTGTACAGGTCTCCCTCTGTGGTGGGCTGCTTGGGAGAGTGAGACAGAAGTACTAGACAGAAAGGAGGCAAGAGTGCGGTGTGTGAGTACTGACGAGGCGCCTGGGTAGCAAAGGCACATGCAGGACTCAGTAAGTGGCGGCTGGTTGGGGAAAAGGACACAAGCACCTGACAGAGAGTGAACATAAGGCAGGACACACAGAAGGCCAAGGGCCAGACAGATGGATGCTGTGCTCCAGGTAACAGGAGGGGAAAAACAGCTGCCTGCTGTGGGGAGTCAGAGAGGAGTTGGAGGAAAGAGAACCTGATCAATGTTGGGGGAAAAAGGGAAGAACAGAGGCAAGGGGAGGGGAGAGATTTCAGGTTGGCGAAAGTGATCTGTCTCAGTTTCCTCATCTGTAACATGGGAATAATAGTAGTATCCTCCTTCCTAGGTTTGTGTGGATTAAGTTAATCCACGTAAAACATTTAGAATAGTGCCTGGCATGTGGTAAATGCTCCGTAAGTGTTAGCTCTTCTTTGTGTCGGAAAGTCAGAGAGTTCAACCGTGGAAAAATCAGGGAGAGGCTGAGATGACTGGTTAAGAGCTTGGGTTACAAGTTTGTGAGTAGGGATTCGACACACATGCCGGCGAGATATTCTCCGGCGAGAGCAGTGGGCAGGGTGTTCGGACACAAGGATGCTGCTTCCAGCTCCTCCTCTAAGTATTGTTATGGCTTTGAGCAAATCCCCTGACTTCAACCTGGGGTCTGCTGTGTGTCTGTCATGTCAGGTCCCTTCCAAATTCTACATTGCAAAGTGATGTAGACTTGGAAGAGAAGGCTGTGACTGCCTGGGTAATGAGGGACCAGATGAAGGGAGATACCAGAGACGCTTCCAGGGTTTGAGCCAGGATGAGTAAGTCGAGAAGAGGAGCAGGTTTGAAGGAAAGAAAGATGACCTTAGTTTGGGCATCCTGAGTTTAAGATGAGAATAACACATCTCAATGGAAATAAAAGTCCAGAGGAGATGGTTAGCAATGTGGGTCTTGATTCTCGGAGTCACGTGCAGGGCAACAGTTGGAAACTATGAGAGTGGATGCCACCACATCTTCAATGTGACTCTGAGTGATGTGCCTCTGAGGCCCTATGGCCCAGAATGTGATCCTGATGACTGGGAGAAATGCTGGCTATGAGACAGGATGGTGAAAGGAAACGCTGGAACCATGAGAAACGGAAATCTGTGGCTGTTCCTTAGAGGTGAGGGGATGGGCACCTAGGGAAACTTGAAGGAGATGGTCCTAGAAGGTCCTGACTTCAAAGTCCCTGTCCGTGGGAGGCGGCAGCTTTGCCCTGGTCTCCGCATCAGGCCCAGGCCCTGGCCCTGGCCGTGGCAGGAAGCCAACGTACTTCCCCTCCGGGGGGCTCTGGATGCTGCTGAGGGCTTGCTTTCTCTGCTGTCCCCCTTCTTCTCTCTCTTCAGGGGCCTCTGGCAACCTGAGAGTCATCCCAGCCATCTCGTTCCTACCCAGTTGTCACCCATTCCTTTGCCTGCCCCCTTAAGTTAAAAAATCTGTTGTATTTTAAGCGTGTTGAGTCAAACATGTTGGCTTTGAACATATAATGGCAGGAGGTTGCATTTTATTTAGTCCTGTAATTGGGAGCCAAGACCCAGGGCCTGACATGAATGTTTAGAGATCTCAAAGAAATCGGTGGCTCCGGGTTCACTGGGGAGGCCTGAGGTGTCGGGCACGCAGGCTGCCGTGGAGACTAAGGCTAGAGGGAATGCGGCGGCGGCGGCGGCGGTGGTAGTGATAGGCAGCCACAGATTTCCAAACAGACTGGCAAGAGAATTCCTGAGACCGAAAAAGGCAGAGTCCCTGGGGCACTAGGACAAGATCTATTTCATAACCTCTCCAAGATAGGAGATTTCCAAGGGCCTAATGCCAATGGGAAATCTTGGCCATACCAGGCAACTAACTCATTCAGTCAACCGTCACTGACTGAGCAATGAGCTCCTATGCCCGGGGCCAGGGCAGACAGGGGCACCAGCAGTAAGGAGCATTTCATGTCTCCTGCCCTTTGTCAGAAGACTGAATAGTGGGAGGAGAAAAGGGGGAATAATATGAACCGGGCCTTGGGTCATGTAAACCCAGGTAGGAATTCAAGCTTGTGGGGACTCTCGAGCAAAAGTCCACTCGTGCACAAATGCACACGTTTTCTTTTTCCTCCTAATCCTTCCCACGGGTACAATACTTTAGGAGCCAACCTCCCCAGACGAAGCGCCCAGTCCTCCTTTTCCAGGTCTTGTTGGTTTTTCACTCCTGAGCCTGATCCTATGTCTTCTCCTTGAAAATGTCACACTGGTCACAGAGATTAAGCTCCACGTTTTCCCCCCTCCCCCGCTGTGCCCCCCAGTCCTCTTGCTCCCCCAGTTCCCCCAGGATAAGGCTTTGCCTGTCTCACTTCCCACATACTTTTCCACCCAAACTTTTTTTTTCAAGATCTGTTAGTTCTTAGCTGAGTCTAGTTTAGTCCTGGAGACCATTTTTAACTTGGTTAAAATGTTCCTCCAGGCACTAGGCCAAATGACCCATTCAAGGCTGATAAAGACTCGCTGACCTAGGCACAGGAAGTTCTGGGAGGTGAAGGACATTTCTGGATGGTTCTAAAACAAATCCTTTTCCGCTTGTCCCTGACCCTAGGACAACCTATTGAGTCCACAGGCTCACACGGAGTATGGAACAGAGGAAGGAGGATCAGGTGACATTGTCTATAACCATTTATAGAACCTTGGTCAAATCAATTACCTTCTGGGCCTCAGTTTCCTTCTTTATAAAATGATCTTGAAGGCCCCCTTCAGCTCTGAGAGTCTAGTTTACTTTGCGCCTGGGTCAGCTGGTTTCAGGACAGCCTTGGAAAGCTAAAGCACTTCTAAGGCCTTCCCTCACGTCATTTGTAGTCTAGAAAGTCTACTTTCCAGGATCTAGTTCTGTTTCAACAGTAGATTTAAATATTTGGTTGCACTTGGATCTGCTTCAAATTTCCAGGAGATGCAAAGCATAATATGCGTAATCCTTTAAGACCTAGACCCTCATTCTCCCAGAGCAGAGCTGGGAACAGACTGCTCACTGAGGGACACGTGAGGGAGTACACGGCTGGGGTTTCACTGTTATGTGGAGGGAACATGGCCTTGGGATTCTAAATAGGAAACTTCTGGGAAATACTGGGTGGGGGCTGGGTGATGAGGTAGGGAAGGCAGGGGAACTATAGGATCCTAAAGGCAGAGACTGAGCTTAGGAGTCACTGGACTGGAGCATGGAGGACAAACTGCTGATGGTCCCAGGCCAGGGAAGCCCACTCCAGGCTAGTGCACCCTCAGCTCACCGTGCACACAGGCAGCGAGTCGGTCCCCTTACCCAGCTGTTCCAGCCCCATAGAAGCTCCTGTAGTTTTCTTTGGCTCAGAGAAGCAGAGGCGTCCCCTGAGCCCTGGCCCCCCTCTACCGCAAAGCAACTGGCTTCCATTACCCCTGACAGCTCCAGAGAAACAGCCCAGCCCCCGGCCCCAGCCTGGCTCAGTGCCGTTCCCTTTTATGGTGAAGCTGAGGGAAAGCAATGAGTGAGTGAGGGGGGAGTAGGTTTTGGCTGGGCAGAGGGTTGCAGAGCCCCAGGCTGCCTCTCCCCTCGCCAGAGACCCTCGGACATCTACCCACAGCCATCTTTCTTTCTTCTCCTCGGTGGGCCACTCTGCTTATAACCCACACGACCCCTCTTGCTGGTCCCAGCCCTTCCTCCTTTCTCCCTCCCGCACATCCGGGGGGTGATTTCCCACTTGGCCAAAGTCCCATGGTTTGGGTTTTGATTCCGGGAGGGTCCGCCCAATTTCCGACGCCCACCTCTGGGAGTGGGATGGAAGGAGGGAGTTAGGGTATGGGAAGCACTGATCAGATCACAGGCAGGATCGTTTATTTGGCGGATGTGGGGCAGAAAGGCTGGCGCCGAGGAGAGGTACCCGGCCTCCCCTGCCCTGTCCCCATTGTGCACCGCCTCTCATCCCTCTCCCCGCCGCTCGGGCCAGGGAGGGGACTCTGAGGGCAGGGCGCAAAGGAAGCACCTGGACGGGCCGGGAAGCGAAGGGTGGACAGCAGCGCGGGGGCCCGGGGCAGATAGGGGGCCGGAGTCTAGGGTCAGGCCGAGCCTCCCGCCTGGCCCAGCCGCCGCACCCTCGCTCTAGCTCGCTCCTCGGCTCCAGGGAGGCGGCCCCAGCGCCGCTAAACGTGTCCCCAGCAGCGCCAGCTGCACCCAGCTGCGCCGCGCCGTGTCCGAGGCGCGCGTCCGCGGCCTGCCCGCCCCCTACGGTGGCCCGTCCCTCCTCAGCCCCGCCCAAGACCCCGCCCCTCGCGAACGGGCAGCGGGAGCAGGCGAGACGCAGGGGCTAGAGAGCCCTTACCGGCCGAGCCTCACGGCCGGAAGTGGCTGGTTTGGGCCTGGGCTAGCGCGCAAACTTCCGGTCCAGGTCTCTTACCTCGAGCTAGTGGGCCGACCGTGTCGGAGACGAGCCCAGCTGATCAGGTGAGAGGCACGCAGGCGCCGTCCGAGGCCCATCGGCGGTGGATAGACCAGGGGGGCGAGGACGGGTCCAGGTCTGGGCGAGGAGTGCGCCGGTCCAAGGCTCAGTCTCTCCTCTTCTCCGCAGCATGATCACGGACGTGCAGCTCGCCATCTTCGCCAACATGCTGGGCGTGTCGCTCTTCCTGCTTGTCGTTCTCTATCACTACGTGGCCGTCAACAATCCCAAGAAGCAGGAATGAAAGTGGCGCTTTCTCCGCCCCAGGTAATGGTTCGGGGCTGTAGCGCCCAGCCCCGGAGAGTGAGTGGCGAGGCTGCGCCAGGGCCTGCAGGGTTCGAAACTTCAAATCAGAACGTGTTGGGCCAAGCATGATACAGTCCAGAATTGGCCCCTTTACCTGCACAGAGTAGCGAGTGCCCTGCTCCTTTCCCCCCTTCAACTGCTCCCGGCTAGAACGGGATGGGTTCCCTAAACCCTCTCAGTCCCCATCTTCATGTGGTCCCCAGATGCCCAAGTTGATAGTATGGGTACAAGGAGGTACTGACCCCCGAAGGAATAAAGGTACTGAGGATGCCATCCAAGTATGAGGATTTGGGCTCTTCGCTTAAATAGTCCTCACTTTTCCGAGGTCGTTTAGGTTTTTATTTAGGCATAATTTTTTTGTTGTAAAGGTAGAGAATTCTATTTCAGCAGCACAGAGCACTGATTTAGGGGTTGGCTACTGTAGACCCCAGTCACAGAGAAGAATGGGATTGGCCGGGGGGAGAGGAGGGGAGGTTGTTAGAAGGGCTTGTAAACCAACCCGTAAGTGTGGGTGAGAATTGTAACGGGGGAACAGGCTGAATGGGAGTGGATTCCTGAAGGATTGCCCCAGAGGAAAGCTGCAGCATTTTCCTTACCTCAGGTCTTTTCCCCCTCTTTTCTAGGGTTCCAGGACATAGTCTGAGGCAAGATGGAGGGTGTGAGGGGCCTTCACACTTCACTTCATCCCTTCTACCCATCACAACATACAAAGCAACTACACCTGGATTTTTCCAAACAACTTTTATTTCCTCAAAGTCTTCCTTAACCCTGTGGAACAAGAAGCTGCCACTGAATAGGGCCCAGTATAGGGGCTACTTTCTTTTCTACTCCCTCCCCCCAGTATAAAAATATAGATTTTTTTTTTTGTGGTCCCAAAATCTTGTGCTGTGGAGGGAGGGAAGGGGTGGCAGGTCCCTGCTTTGTCCTGTCTCAAGGTGATGCTCTGCAGTGTCTCAGAGCAGTGTGGCTGGTATTCCATCCAAGGAGTTATAGTTGTCATGTGGAACCAGCAGCTGAGAAAGGGAACTAGCACATTTCTCACTGTTTTCCCCATCTTGGGGTCATATCCTGGGCATGAAGGTCAAGGTGTCAGACCCGGGGAGAAACAGTGAGTGGGGGAGACTTAGGGACAAAACAAACCTCAGTTTGGCCCAAGGGCCCCCCACTATAACAAATTCGGGACTGGGAGTCCGACAGACTACAGGAAATAGGAGAAAAGGCAGGGGCGGAGTGGGGCCGTTGGGGCCTGGCTTGAGGCAGCCTGCAACAGAGAAGAGAAAGGAATCGGAGTTGTGAAAATTCTGCCCTTCTTCTGATCTTTGACCCAGGGGCTGGGAGATGAGAGAGGCAAGGTGAGTGAGGACAGGCAGGTTGAGCACTGCACAGTGGTCTGATAGGAGTAATCTGACCAATCTGCTTCTAGGCCTTTGGCCCTAACTAGAAGCTGTTCTCTTGTCTGTTGAAGACTGAGAGCATGGTGGGGAAAAAGTCAGGGACTAGATTCTTAATGAAGGTACATTTAGTCTTCTGGGGGTCAAAGGGAGAAGGGAAGGAAGAAAATGATCCTGAATGGCACAAATGGGAATAAGGGGATAGAAGTGGGGGGGGGGGGGCGCGCTGGTCCCTGGTGCTCACCGTGGTGTGGAGTGGGGTCCCGGCTCCAGCTCACTGCTCTCCATGGTCGGAGGCATAGGGGAGGTGGGGCCTGAAGAGCCTCTCATCCCTCTGCGAGTCGACGGTGAGCCCTGGCCCAACCTGGGCCTAGCCTGTGTGGACATGGGGTAGGCTATGAGGCTGGATTCTTCCATGAACTTTTTTGCTTCTAGGTTTCCTCCTTATTTCCATGTGTATGAGTGTAGTATAGGGGTCTACGCAGGTACTGGGACCTTGAGTTCCTGGGCACTGTTCCTAGCTGAGAGGGTAAGGCAGGATAATAGCTAGAAAACTCTTGGGTTCAGTCTGTGACTATACACTGCAAGCTTTTGTCTCCTTTTTGGAGACAAAAGGATCCAGCATTTAACCTTCATGGCTATACCACAACCTAGATCTGGCTGAGTAGAGAAGCATGGTGTGGAAAGATGCTGGAGGATTAGTAGGTCCACCTCAGAGCCTTCATCGCCTCAGCCCCTGCCAGAGCAGCTTAAGTTTCACCCATCCGGTCAGCTTCTGCCTATACCCAACTTCAGTCAACCTGGTATGGGGATCTGGACTGAATCGGAATTGGTGGCACAGCTGTTCCTAGGAGCAGCAACCAGAAGTGTTACCTGGGGAATCCGGGACCCCTCCTGGCGGGAACTCTCCTCGGGCAGGTCTGGGCAGAAAGAGAGGAGAAGCTAAGGGCAGGGGCAGGCAAAGCCAAAGCTAGCAGGCTGAGGTTAGGGTGTGTCTGGTAGGGATACTGGGATTGGAAGCAAGCAAGAGACCTGGCTGAAGGGGATGGGGAGGCGGGCACTGGATAGACAAGCACTCAGGCATCAGAGCAGCTCTCTGCTGTGGTTGTGGAGAGGGTGTAAAGCAGTGCTGGGCATTTTCCCTCCCACTAGCCAGGTGAATAGCGCCTTGCTGGGCTCTGCCAGAGCTATTATGCCGGGGACTGGGGAAGACCCAAAAATGTTACCTGCAGTCGGGTCCTGATACAGGGAATCCGAGGTCCAGCCCCTAGCAGACCTTTCCCAATCACCATGACAGCCTCGGGCTTGTCCCCTGAGGACAGGAATGAGCAGTTGCTCCCTAGGGAACAAAGGAAACTGATATCAGGACGGGGCCAGGGAGAAGAGGTAACTTCTTTAGATCAGGGTTTCTCAGTGTTGGCAATATTGACATTTTGGGCTGGATAATTCCTTGTTCTGGGGTGGGGCTGCCCTGTGTATTTCAGATTGTTTAGCAGCATCTCTGGCCTCTACCCAGCAGATGGCATTTCTTTCCCTGCCTCCTCCCTACTGTAACAACCAAAATCTCTCCAGACATTGCCAGATGTCTGCTGTTTGGCAAAATCGCCCCAGGTTCAGAAGCCCAGCATGCTCTAGTCTGGTCCAAAGGGTGGAACAGCAACTTGGAGCTTGAATCAGAACCCACTTAAGCTGAACTACTCTGAATTTAAAGTTATCCCAGTCATATGTGTAAGTTAAAGTTAAAGTTATCCCAATCATATGTGTAAGCATTTAAGGATCAAGTCAACAGTACCCAACACTGGTGGATTCAGGGCTACCCATCGAAGGGAGTTAACAGGTTGGGAGTAGCAGGCTCTGAGGGAGGTAGTTGTTAGACTGGAGTCTTAGAAATCATTCCCTTCCAGTCCTTTGCATGGCTGGGTCTATAACTTAAAAGGAGAGCAGACAATCTAGACTCTATGTGGATGATATGGTCACATAACATCTGTGGTGATGACAGGTGAAAGGCCTATGCTTTTTTCATTCTTCAGTTTTGTCTAATGTTGCTCAGCTCCTGGAGTCAGGGAGCTTGAATAAATAAGCAGGTAGGAAAAGTCCTCAGGTTCCTCAACTGTAAAAATAAGGATTAAATGAGATAATGTGCTTAGAGCAGTGCCTGCCACATAGTAAACGCTCAGTAAATGGTAACTGTTATTTTATTATACAAAGATGTTCATTAAATTCCAGCTTCCTGTACGAGGGCACTGATGTTAGGGATTTAGGATAATCCAAGAGGATAACTGATGCCCCTGGTCTGGAGTGGCCTGCATTACATCAGGTCAAGAAGAAGGTCCAGGTCATGTGGCAGCAGAGCTGGAGGGATTTCTTCAGGCCTACTCAGGAGTCTGGTCTACGCCCTGGGCGGTAGGGAAGGAAGGAGGCTGGCCAACCCAGATTTCAGTGGCAGTGGGTACAGACCTGATATGCTGAGTGAGTCGGGCAGTAGGTAAGAGCCCATGTGTGAAGAGGCTGGGTTAGAACCAGCAGGAGTTGGGGATGGGACCAGGCTGCTTGAAGTAGGGCGATGGGTCAGTGGCTGCTGACGCCGTCTCCTGTCCTGGCTTCGGGGCTCTGAGTGGAAGGGACACAAGCAGATAAAAGGGCAAGTAAGTGAGGCACTGTCACTTTACTGCCCCACCGGCTCTCCCTTGGCAGCAGATGCCTGTTTTCAAGCGAGTCATCACATCAGTATCCCTCTTCTGAAGGAGATCTAAGATGGGTAGAAAGCCCTAATAATTTATTCCAGCTCTCCAGTTTTCATCCAGCCCTCATCCTACTTCACCTCTGGAGCTAACCAGCCTACTCACCCACCAGGTCATTCTTCTGGCAAAGAAGTTATTGAGCTTGGCTTTCCTAGGTTCTTCTCGTCCCTCTAACTGCCCCTCTTCAACTACTTGTCCTGTCCCCTAAATGTCACTGTCCCCCAGGATTTTATCCTTCCTTCTCTCCTGCTCTACCTACTCAAAACTCCCAGGTCTCCCTCTTGACCTTTTTTCCTGAACTGCAGTTCTAATTGTCTACTGGTCATTTCTACCTGGCAGTCTCTCATGACCCAAACAAAACTTATTTTCTCCCCTCCTTCCTTTTGTTTCATCTTTCGACTCCTCCCTCACATTTAGATTTGCTTTTAACCCACATCTGGACAATTCTCCCTCTGCCCTCATTTGAATTCCTCCTTTATTCACCCTTCCCATTGCCAGTATCCAGATACAGGTTTTTATCTCTCATCCAGTCTTTTGAAAAAAATTCCCCACTGGCCTACCTAGCTTGAGTTTCTTCCCTTTTACAATCCATCCTTCACACAGGTGCCAGAAATTATTCTAAAATATAGACTTGATCAAAAATCATTTTGGCTCAGGCAACGGGGAGATACTGAAGGTCTTTTAAAGGATAAAGTCTAAACTTTTTAATGTGGCATTCAAAGCCCCGCCCGCTGTGGTTCCAGGCTACACATCCTTAGGAGGATGTTGACTTGATCTTTCACACCCTCTGCTGTAGCCTCTAGGGCTACTAGCTATGTGATTCCTCTACAAAGTCTGTTTCCTCCTCTAGTGAAACTTTGGACATCTTATATGGCCCATCTCAAATGTCACCTCTGTGAAGCCTCCCTGAGCATTAATGGTAGAATTGTTCTCTTTTCTTTCACTGTCCTTTGTTCACTTGGCTAGTAACTGTTTATGGTTTTTGTCTCCTTAACTAAATGTTAGTACATGTAAAGTACTTAATAGTGCCTGCTCAATAAACGTTAGCTAATATTCTAATTGGCACCTGAGTCTCTTGAGGGTAGGGACCTGTCTTTTCCAATACTGTATATCTCAGTGCCTGTAAAGTTCTGCCTGGAAAACCAGAGACCTTAATAAACATTTTGTTTACCCAGATAGCAGATACCCACTGTAGACCATGAGCTGGCTCAACAATCCCTGTCTGAGGGCATATGGTTATACTCTATGGGGCAGCTCTCTTGGTCCCTTCTTTGTGGCTAGAGCCTCACTGCTACAGCTTCTGAAAGGTAGGGTCCCGGTGGGGCAGGGAGGTTCTCAGGCTTGGCAGGTCCTTCCTCATCACAGGGGGACAGCAGGTACCAAATGCTCTCAAACCAAATGAGCTATTAACCTTTGTGGAGCTGAATTCAATGGTGGTTCCAGGATGCCAGTTGACTTCTAACAAAGCAAAATGTGTTACACGTGAAAAGGCTCCAGTGCAGGAAGTAGGTGACAGTAGCTTTATCTTGTCTAGCTGCACCAGCAGTAACAAGGCTACTTCTGGAAGGTCCCAAACCAAATTTTAAAAAACTGATACTCGCATGAATAAGGACAAGAAGAAAGGGAGAGATCTCAGGATGGAAGCTACTATAGCTCTGAGGAGTTGGCCAAGATGCTGGATACCAATTAGAGTCTAAGACCACAGACGAGTCAAAAACAACCAGACCTTAGAGGGCTAGTAAGAGCTGGCACAGTGATGCCAACAAAACAACATAAGTCAGAGACTCATGGCCATAGTCAAATACTTCAAACATTACCCACCACGAATGACTTAGAGATACTGTAGGACCTAGACACGGGTAATTCTTTGGTTGAAACAGTGATGTCAAGGTGATGTCAAGTGATAGAGCACAGCTGGCAGAAATAATGAACTTTATGACAAAGGGGGGAAACAGCAGGAAACAGATGATCTGAGAAATACATGTACACAGAAGGATGTTGAAACCATGTTAAAGGATGAAGCCTCACACTACCCCTAGAGAGGACAAGGGAGAGCAAGCAAGAGAGTGAGTGAAGGCCTCTGGGACATTTGTAGCTTCTAGTAAGGAAGTGAGTGACACTCAAGAAGACAGAAAGCAAAACAGGCAAATGATGTAAAAACTACCAATGTGAAATGTCAGGATCAAGGGAAAGATACTAAGGATACAGCTCAGGAATCCTGCCCCTAAAGAGAGTTTCAGGGTAGGAGACAAGTGCTGGCTTAGGAGAGAGGCCTGATCTGGAAAGTAGAAGGCATTTAAAGGTAACGTTTCATCACTCAAAAGACTGTCTTAAGATCTGGCGGGGCCTTCCTGTCAATTTGGCAGTGTGAGCACACAGCCCAGTTTCTCATGTTTTGACTTTTGAGCCCTAGTATAAGCCAGGCCTACCCGGTCTCCATTGTGACAAGAATTAAGGGGAGGAGCCCCAATTCTCTTCTTCCTTGGTTCTAAGTTATAGAAACAGTGGCTTAAGGCTGAGTGCAAGTGATAATGTGACCAGCTCTGCATCTAGAAGTTGTGAGATGATGTTTTATGATAATCAGTCCCTAGGTTCCATATGGGAGAGGCAGAGGCTTGAGACATAGAGCCAGACTGACCTCACCATTGTATGAGTCAGAATGGACGTCCTGAAGGCTCACGATTTTGAGGAGGAGTTGTGTAACCTGTGCCTAGGTCCTGCGTCATCCCCCCAAAACATCTTTAGAACTGTCCCTACAGGTAACACCCTAGATCTCAGTGGATACCTAGGATGGTTGCAGACCTGATTTATGCCCTCTGAGGGGTGGACAGGCGAGATAAGCCTTCATTCAGCTCCCAGCTCTTGCCTTTTATTTGTTCAACAAATATTTGCAGATCATTTAATAAGTGCCAGGCGTGGTGCTAGGTGCTAAGGGAATAAAGAGATGTATTAGGAGACATTTCCTGCCATCAAATAGGTTTTAATCTGCTATTTAACTCAAAACTTTTGTTTGCAGGGGAAAAAGTAAAAGTGGTGATGGTGCTGGAGGCACTCTTCCTACGTCCTTTGACTCACTTCTCAAAGGAACTTGCACTCACCATTGGCCTTTAGCTGCTCTACCAAAAGCTGCCGGTCAGCTGAGACAGGCATCACAGAGGCCAGGAAAGAATTCTGGTAACCTCAGCTTTAAGTGCCAGAGCTGGGAGGGACTTGAGTGGCCGTGGCAGGCTGAAGGCTGAAGGCTCCCCGCTTTACACTTAAGTCCCTTGTCTTTCACACCAGTGTCCCGCTGGGCAGGGTGGAGGGCTAGGGAATAAGTTTAAGTTATTGAGTGAGACTTGCTTGAATCCAGGGCCAGGACTAGGAGGAAGCAAGTGAGGTGCCTAGGGTGCACAGTTTAAGGAGGACTTTGCCTGACCCTGAGAGCAAGTGCCTTCTTAAATTGTGTGTCCTGGATACCTCACTGGCCTCACTCTAGTCCAAGCTCTGTTTCCACCAATACATAGCCAACAGAAGGAGGAGCTCGTTTACTACCCGCCCCCTCCCCAGCATGTCCTCCTCTGAGCTGTCTGCATCTGCTTTCTCACCAGGAAGTCGCACACTATTACATTAGCTATTCTATTCCCCTGTGTGCTCTTCCTCCTGCTCCTCAGTGGCAGCTGCGGATAGTCTGAGCCCAGCAGTCAAGACCATGACCATGGGTCTGGGAAGGCGGTTCTCAGGACCTGTTTTGCTGCAGGGGAAGAACGAGGTAAAGAAGATCCTGGCACTATGGTCGGGGGGGCCCTGGGAGGCAAGGCTTACTCAGGCTCTTCCAGCCTCCTGCCCCGGCAACATTCCTGTTCACCCCAAGTTGACTACTTTCTGGCTTCTAAAATGTCATCCCCCGGCCTCTGAGGACAGACCCTGCCAGACTAGTTCCCTGAACCTCTGCCTTAAGCTTCTGGCTGGGCTACCTAGATCTTTTCTGAAATTTTCTGGATAGTCCAATCTCATGTTCTGTTCTAGCCAATAAAGGATAGTCATTAATTAAATGTATGGTTAAATATACTTTTTATACGTTAGTGGCAATTTTCTTATAGATAAGTTCGTAAATCAAAAAAAAAATCTGTCAACACGATCCCAGTTTGGGGCTTTGGAAAGTGTATTTATAGTTGCTTTATAGTTAGATCTCAGAGATAGGAGGGTTGTGTTCTTCCTATCTGGGAAGACAAAGTGTGCCTAGATGTGGTAAGGGCCCAGGAGCCAGATGTGTGGAACCAGGAAATGTCACAAAGGTATATATAGCACAGGACAAATCACACGAACAAAATAAAGTTTTTCCAAGGGTTAGTTGAAGATGCCACGTCCACATACTACAGTCTGCATCACAGGTCCCTGTCCCAAGCTAGGGCCAGCCTCCCATCCTGGAGTCTCATCAGGGATTCTGAGATGAAGTGGCAGAAACTGTAGCACCAGCAGATGCTCAGGAGCATACAGGAGTCAAGATTCCTGGATCTGATCTTTCAACTGTTTGGTATTATTAGGAACATTCTTGAGCCCTTGACTTTAGAGACATAGTTTTTTAGTTCTTACAAATATTTATGCAAGTCTCTAGGGTGTCTCGGTACTCAGACCCACTTTCTTTCTGCTTCTAAGCTCATTTACCTAGGGGAACATAGCTTCTCACTTGGTTTCACCTGCACCTGTACGTGGATGACTCTTAGATCCAATCCTGATGTCACCTTTTCTAGTATGGCCCTTTTCCTGACTGTAGGTCATCTCCATATAGCTAGCCCATGACATCCAAGCACGTCTAAAATAAAGTCAGTACTTTTCTTCCAACAATGTCTTAATGTCATCATGACGTCTTCCTTTAGCTTGTAGCCTTGAAGCTCTCTTAGTCTGTCTCTCTTTCACCACCACTGAATCCTGCCACTTCTATTTCTAGGATGTACATTCACAGACCCTGGTACAGGCACTAGTCATCTCACATATAAACTACTGCCAGGACCCCACCTCCCTGCCTCTGCCTGATTTATGTGTAAACAGTTCACAGATAGCTCTCTTAAGCAGATCTTTTGTTCCCATCATTCTCAGGAACACAGTCGTTGCCATATGTCTCGTTAACTCATCATCTTTGTTTTCAAGACATTTCAGCTTCTTCCTCCCACCTCTCTTCCTGATTTCCATGGGGAAGGGCTTGGCCCTTCAAGCCCGCTAGTGCGCCTGCTTGTTGTCCTGTCTACGCAGCAGCTCTGGTCGCGGCTATCACTGTCATCTCTGGAATGTTTTTGTTAAGCCATCCACCACCACCCAGACTTCAAAGCCATTTCTCAACTGATCATTCTTTGGGTGATTACTCTTGTTTGTCCACAGCACTGGCTCCCTACGTCCCCTGTATGTTTATGGTGAATGTGTGTTTTTATGTTGTTTACTGTCCTGTGTCTACTAAGTTTCAAGCCAGTCAATCAGGAATTGCGCTGCACTGACTATCCCTACTTTCTGTTAGTTATTTGGGGGAAGTAACAAAGAAACAGAATACGTGGCTCTCACTCAAGGAGCTTAATACAGCACTCTGCATTGGGGTGAGGGACAGACAAGATGTTAATACTGACTAAAAAACTGCCTAGAATACTCCAGTGAGGACCTAGAAAAGGCTCTTTACTATTTCCCTTTTGTAGTCAGGGAAGGAGAATTTATGGCGCTGATATTCCTTCTATGAGTTAAGAGGAAAAGAAATTAAAAGAAGAAAAAATATTCAGATGTAAGATGGGAAACTGAAGCATACTGGGACATGAAAAGACATAAGTTTGAATAACTGCCACTTAATAGCTGTGCAGTCTTGGACAAGTTACCCTTAAATATCCTCAGTTTCCTCATCAGGAAAATGGAAATACCACCTACCCCACAGGGTCCTTGTGGGGATTAAAATAAATAAATATGCAATACTGTTTTGTTCACTGTTTAATGCTATTTAAATATACGGCATTACTATTGCTTTAATACTCTCCTTCAGTCAAACAGTGTGCAAAAGTGTCCTTTCCCAATGCAGACAGACTCTCTAAGAGTGGGGCTGGCAACATAAGCAGAGGTTAAACATGGAGGCTGTCGGGGACAGAACATCTTACTGGGCAGAGCTGGTAAGGCCCACTGCTCTCTCTCCCGTGGCTGCTCTACCTAGCAGTCAGACTTACACAGCCACTGACCCCAGTACCCGTTTCTGTGTTATACCAAAAGCTCTGCTGCAAGCTAAGTAGCAGGGCAGTGCTAACAAGGACGACTGCAGCCTGAAGACCAGCAAAGCTTAGTTCTAGCACATAAGCCTCCATACTCTGGCAAGACTGCGGCAGCCCAGGAGCCACATACAACATTGACTTTTGATTTAGTGTTATTTCGGGAAGTGGCACCGCAACAGTCTCCCTACTATAGTCGGGTCACTCCCGAGGAACAGCCCTGGAGTCCCTTCCTCTTCTTTTTCCCTAAAGGCCCACCTGTTTCTGCATACATTTTGACCCAGAATCTCTTGTCTTGTATCAAGCAGGGTCTCAGTGGCCAAACCCGGAGGCCCAGTTGAGCAACTGTGACCACTGTTAGAAGGAGCTAGACTGTTGCTTTATAAGCCTAGAACAGAAGCTGTCTGTAGTTGTCTGTAGTTTCATTTTTCTTTGGAAGAGCTGGCATCCTTCTGATAACACTTTCTGAACAGGCTCTGAAGCCAAGAGCAATTTCAGTCCATAGAGACCCTGGATAGGATTCTCCATCTTTGTATGGTGCTGTGATTTGGATTGCGAGGACACCTTATATGACTCCAAACAAGACAGGCCAACCCTGTCCTTGACGTGGAGATTCCATGTCTCAGCATGACCCTGCTCTAGCCAGTGTTTCTTCCTTGGAAATTTTCCTGCCTCCCAGCGATTGCTGAAACCCAGATACCTCGGACTCCCGCCTGTGCCACACATGGTACTGTCTGGAGCTCGTGCCGCAGGGAACACCAAGGTCGCAGAAGAGGCTGCAGATTCTGCTATAAACTAATTTTATTGATTCACCCCTTGGTCCCAGGCCAAGTGTGTATCTTCAAGCTCTCACTTCCCCCAGCAATGCCCCAGACAACTGAACACCTGTTGCAGGGGCTCCCAGACTAGCTTACCTCTGACGGGGCCCAGCACCCGGTGGCTGATCTTTTGGGTGCTGGAGCCCAGGCCTGGCAGCCCTGCAGGCCGACTGCCATGAAAAGGAAAGCTGGGGGAGTTCTTCATCTGTGGAGAATTTTGCTGACTGCTGCTGCTACCCCCAGCACTTGTGCCAGTGCTAAAGCTTCGCGCTCGGCTCAAGGTATTTTCAGAGCAGGAAACAGGCAGTCCACTGCAAAGAAGCAGATGCCCGTTAACCCTGGGCCAGGGACGTTGTCACAAGTCTTTCCCCATGGTCTGATCCTCAGTAAAGCGTTACCTCTGGAGTGAAAAGGCACAGGGGCTCATTCTAAGGGAGCAGGGAGGGATTCATGTCCGTGGATAAGGTATCTAACCTGAGGGATGTCTGGGAGCCCTGGTGCTCACATGTGCGCTCCTGAAGACAATATGCGAACAGCCATAAGGGCTGTCCCTGGGCAGCTTGAACTCCTAGTGAATTCCCCCTTAATGCCTTGGTGCTGCCCTGGGACCCCTCAGTATTCACAACCACTGGAAGCTGAGACCTGCCTGCACCCCCACCCTGATGACAACCGACTTTGTGCAGGGCTCTGGAGGAGGGAACCCCCAGCCTGCTTTTCAGATATTTATGAAGTATGTGGCTCCAAGTAAAAGGGAAGAGGATCCCAGTCTCCACAAAAATGCACTAATCTTACTAATTTAAATTTACCCTGGAAATATTCACCATGTGGTCCTTTTGGAAGTTGGGAATCACACAAATTCCTTGCAACTGCTTGCTCTAGAGCCCAGCTCCACTTTCACAGCCTTTCTCCCTTCCACCCTGCTGGTCTTACGTGTTACTTCTGGGTGGAGCTCGAGAGCCTTTCTTCCGGTTGAGCCCCATGTTCACCGCGGTGCTCAGGCCTCGGCTGCTGCGCACGTGTCTCAGCATCCAGGCCCGGAGGTTTGTGAGGCTGCTGTGCTCTGACAGCACGATTCGGGGCCACGGGTTACATTCTGCCATGTCCAGAGCCGCAATGGCCATAGCTCGTCCCACCTGTGGGGGAGTCCAGTGTGGCTCAGCACCTTGGTCTTCGAGCCCAGGGTGCTGTGTGGGCCTGCGGTGCACAGCACAGCGGAAGGGAAGGAGAGGCCAGCCTCACATTTGCTCAATGGATATCCCAACTTCTGTGCTCTGGCTGTTTATCACGAGTGGAGTTAGAGCTATTCCCTAAACTGCTGCCCATTTGGGGCCCTCATGCATCCTGAGCAGGGGCATATGGGCTTTCTGGCTGGCTCCCGGCAGGAGTTCTCCCAGCAGGAGAAGGCGCTGGGATCTCTCCTATAACACACAGTGCTTTCTACTCCTCTTGTGTGCTCTAGGACACCAGGATCATCAGGAACCTCTGTAGAGGGGGTGCTTTGGGCTCAGGAGTAAACAAATCCAATAGAAGGAGGAAGACAGGCTCAGAGGCAAAGAATCTGACTCAGATGTGCTAGAGGATTCTCTATGGAGGGGTGGGGGTGGGTCAGAATAGTGCCTATTCATCCTCTCAGTACCATTACAGTCATTGAGGCCTGCGCCTATTCACTGAGGAAAACAACCACCGTGGTGCAGAGATGAGACAGCCATAGTGGTGAACCTCTCCTCAGAGGACCTTAGAGTCAGGCAGCAGGAGTGAAGGCCTTTCCAGACTTTGAGGTTTCCCATTTCCCCACTCACCCCCTGCATTCATACCTGCTCAAACAGTTCCACAGTGTATCTGGAGGGGAAGGCCGGCAGGGGAGGGGGGCTGGCACGCCCGTTGTCATGGCAGGCGGCAGGGATGCTGTTCACTGAGCGTCCGGTGTTGTAGTTGCATTCAAGTGTGTAGCTAAGACACAGACACCTTTATCAGACAGAATCTGGACAGAACCATGGGGGACAGACTAGATGGTCTACAAGATAATCATTTGGGGGAAAGTATACACAAATAGAAAGTGCTAATCCCCAGCAACTAGCAACTGACCTTGGTACTTTATCATATACCTAAGAAGGTCCCCAAAAGGTAGTGTCCCAGACTAAAGACAATAACACTAACTGTCCTTTGAGAAGACTTCAGCCATCCCCTGCCCCTCAGACACCCTAGACTGGATATTGTTTTCTTTGGGAAGCTATTTCATCAACTGAGTCTCAGTTTCCACCCAACCTGTGGATTATCCCTGAGGCTTTGTAGATTGCAACCCGGCCGCTTCCCTCTTTAGACTGGCCATCTCTACGGTCTCGGGCATACATGTTCTTCTCTGAGAAATTGCAGCCCTGGAAGTCAAAGTGGGCTGAGTTCAAGGAGATGAGCTTTGGATACAGCATATTTTCCACCTGTTTGGGCGAGGAAAAAGGCAACTCAGAAGGAGAGACAGAAAGAAGGGATGGGACAAAGAAGAGATGCCAAGCGTGGGACCGTGTGCCTTAACACAGGAGACACCTTCAGAACCGTCAGCAGTAGTCAGTGTTAAATTCTCACTGAATGTTTGATAGTATTTTTAGGTGTTGGAAAGGTACAATTCGACCTCTGTAAGCCCTTCTTCTCTCCAATAATGCAAAAGCTTCCTCCTTCCTTGGTTTCCCAAACTCTAGAAAAGACTAGGATGCCAACAGCTTGACCCTCTTTCAGAGGTCATGACTGAGACATGAGGGAGCCCAGTGCTGCCCTTTCTTGGCTCTCTGGAGCTCACTCAAAATAGTCTACCCCTTGCAGCCCCAGGCCTTCCTTCCAGAAGGCCCCCTTCCCTCCTTTCATGGCCTAACCTTTCTTCCCTAACCTGCAACACTTCCCACACTCACATGACATTCTGCAGATTCCTACCTGGGTGTTCTCGTCACTAAAGCTGTTTCCATACATGAAGCAGCCCCTTTTGGAAGCATGTCCGTGCAGGTCCACGTAGTAAGCAACACCACTCTCTCTGGGGGGGATGGTGTCGGGGGCTGGCTGCTCAGCCTCAGCGGACTTTTGTGGCATAACCCAGACACTGTTGGGCTTCTGCGCTGCTGGCTCAGTCTGTGTCCAGGCCTCAGGGTTAGCCCCGTCAGATAAGTGCCCAAGGTGAGCTTCATTTTGGAGATTGTCGGCTTTCTCAAGTTCAGAAAGGGGAGCATCAGGAGGGAGGTGGGGACTGTGCTGGTACTCAGAGGGATTCTTGGAGTTCAGACGGGAGTGCACGTGGTGGTAGAGAAGCACAGCTTTAGCCCCATAGATGGCCGGGTGCAGGACTGCATCAGGCTTCAGGTACTGACGGTTCAGATTCACTCCACGCGAGTCTGTGCTGTCAGGAAACAAGGACCGAAGCAGGGTCTAGAAGGCTGGGCCAGCGAAGGAGACACTAGGGTAGATGAAAAGGAGACTGACGTATGAAACAAGAGGCTGAAGTTGCATTAGGAAAGAAAGAATTGAGGCCAGGCCCTCTCTGTGGTCAGCTGTCACCGCTCCCCTAGAAACCAAAAAGATAGCCCCCTCTACACACATGGACCTGCGGGTATTCTGGCTCTACTTCTAGAGAGTGCCACTAGATGGGATCACATTCCTTCTCAGGTCACTGGACAATCACATGGACTTGTCCTTGTTAGGGTGCAAGAGGACTGGAAACACAGACATTAGATGAGAGGCTGACAGTCTTCCACTGAAGATCCAGGGCATGAGGGGACTGGGAACAATCCAGACGGGCTGGGGACGCTTCTTACCGGTAGTGGCCCCGGACTACACCATCGGGGTTCAACATGGGAATCAGCTTAAAGACAAAGAGGCGACGTAGGGTTTGGGCCCGGGGGTCGTCAGGTCGAAGGATGAAGTCCAGAAAGCCATTGAAGACAAAGCTGGACGGAGTCTCCCCAGGGTGTACCCTACTGCTTAAGAAGAATATCTGAGGTGGAGAAGAGAGCAGTTATTAGGTCAGTTGCTCTATATTCCACAGTAACCGTGTGGGGACGGTGGTAGGACAAGGTGGAAATAGCCACTGGATGTCCAGCTGGCTGAGCTGCAAATGGAGTAGGAACTGTCACACTTGCCTCAGAATGCAGGCTGAGGCTGTGTCCACGCGGCCAAGGGATAACATGGCCTTAAGCTACCCACAGTGTCTGGAGCTGGGCAAAGGCCAAGGTACTACCTTTATGCTATTTCTACTCACCCTCTTGCCTGTGAAACAGAATGGTCGGGGGGTGCTGGCATCAGGAAATAGCTGCTCTAGACGGGGCTCTCGATCTTCTCGAAGCCCATGGCAGGAACTGATCGTTAGCAGATCTACACGAAGTCCATCCAGAGAATAGCATAGGGTCTCTCGGTGGTAATAGATGGTATCCAGGGGGCTGTGGGGGTAAAAGTCATTAAGCCAGGAGAAATCCCTAAAGTCCTGCCAACAGGCGGGCCTTGTCACGAGCCCAGGATTTGTAGTATCTGGTCCTTCACCCTAACCTTTGGAGCTTTACAGACCCGCACAGTGTAAAATAAGGCTGAGGATTTGGGTGGGTCTCCATGGCCAGAATGCAGGGAACAGGACAGGATGTACTTGTTTTTATCCCCAGTTTATGATGCCCCAGGATAGACTACTTTGCAGAGACACAGAGAGTTGGCCTCTGTTGGGGCAGGAGAAAAACAAATGTGTGCTGAGCAATGGCAGTGCTGGCTAAATTCTGGGTAACTGATGGAAGCTGAGATATTAAGAAGCTTGAAGTAGGCAGGTGGATGAATGGAGCAGTGGTATGCCAAGATCAAGGTCACACAGAAACATTTGTCAAAGGTACCCAAAGTCCCACATTCTATACAGAGAAAAGAACAGATGAGGTTTTGGTTCAGGGCTCTTAGGGCAAGTTCCTGGAGGAGCAGAGGTGCTGTGTGGTCCAGGACTTTGTGACAGGAGTAGGAATGGCACCTGCTGTGGGTAGAGTGGTTCTCCAGAAAGCGCTGGTCGAGCTGGTTTAGCAAATCCTGGCAGTCACTGTAGGAGAAGGGGTAGCAGAAGGCGAAGAAGGTGGTGGCCCCACGGCCTTCCACGAAACGGTGAACAAAGGATAACACAAACTGCGTCTCCGTCATCTGAGGAGCAGAGGAGGAAAAGGGAGGGGCAGCATGCCATTGGCATCAGAACTCTGATCCTACTGGGGCTGCCAGGAACTGACCTCACACCCTCGTCACTTTTACCAACATCCCTCCCTCTGAAACTCCACATGACAACCAGATCCTTCTAGGCTTCCGGAGGCAGGGGCTTATCGGACTCCAGCTGGTGCGAGAGGGATGCTGGTACCAAAACCTGGTATCCTGCCTGCCTAGCACTCTGTATTGAAGGGACTCCTCCTTCCTTTCCCTCATCTGCCTGCAGCACCCAAGTCTGTCTTTCCTCCTCATGGAGAACTTACCTCGAAGGTGGGCCGGTCTCGAATGCGTTCCCAGCGTGGCCGGGTGGGCAGTGTGCGCACAAAGGGGGCCATGCCCTGGGAATACAGCTTGCTTTGTTTGTTCATGTTCATGATGTTGATCTTGATGAGTTTCCCTGGAGTTCCTCCCCGGACACTGAAGTAGAACCATGACCTGAGGGTAGAGTAGGAGAGACAGGTCATTCTACATGGGAGGGTTGGAGAGGGGCTGTGTGGGAGGGCTGGGGCAAGCCAAGCTCCGAAAAGACTACTTGGGAGAGACAGAGAGGGGGAGGGAGAGGAAGGGGGAGAGGAAGGGGGAGTGGCAGGGGAAGGGCAGTTTGCTGGCACACTCTTTCAGTCAAAGGGCTAACTGAAGCGGGGATGCAGGGCCAGCCTCTCTTCCTTCTTCCACCCTCCATTACTTTCCTCTTACCTGTTGCCATTCTCAAATTCTGTTTCAGCACAATCTGGTCGGGTCCACACGTTGAACTCATAGTCAGGGGAAGAGGCAATGCTGCTGGTGCAGCCTAATGCTCCACCTGCTACTCCTTCCCCATCACCAGACACAGATTCCACCTTCTCCACGTGGGCTAGGTTCCCTGAATCAAAGCGAGAACTGAACAGCAATCCCCCACAGCGCAGCTCCATGGTGAGGCTGGGAAAGCATCCTCCTGCCCCCACTCAGGCCCTGAGAGCTGAGGAAAAATTGGGGGGGGGGGTTGGGAGGAGAGGGAAGAAAAATGAAAACACGTTTTTTGGGTATCTCTGGGTAAATGAGAGCTACTCTTAGGGGGTGCCCTAAGAAGCAAGAGGCTCTCTCCCCCTTAAAATAGGCAGACGTGGCCTTCCAGCAAAGACCAAGAATAAGCTATATTCTGTCCCCACACGAAGGGTTATAACTGACCTCAAAGGACCCTATTTTACCACAGCTTGGCTATTCCAAAATGAAATACTCACTGGCTTAAGTATGTTGAGAAACACTACACTCTAAGCTTCTTTGCAGCCCAAAGATTAGATATGATAGAGAGGTCAGATTGCCCAAACCTAGCCAAGATACACCCATCACAACGCACGGCCATCTTGAAAGATGGGCCATTCTGGATCTCTGGTTCCTAGATTGGCTCCCCACTCTGGAGAAGAGCAGAGCAGAGAGAACCAAGTTTCTAACTTTAGATCGGCAGCTTCCTCTCTCCACTCCTTGGTCCTCACAAGTACTGACCGGGCATTCTTCTGTTGCTCCCCTGAGCCCTGGAAGGGCTGGTTCTTACTCTTTTGTTATTACCCCATGTCTATTATGGAAGAAGACCAGACGTGTGGCCTCTGCCAAGCCAAAGAAAACTGGACAGAAGCCACCTGCTGACCTGGAGACTGCAGCTCAATCCCAGTTAGGGTACGGGTCTATTCCCCCCCCACCCCCCTGTCCTGTAAGCACTGAGGCCCCTGAAAAAGCTACCCTGGTAGTTGTGGGCTAGTAATGGGTGTTCTGGACATCCCTTAAAAAAAGTGGCCGATAGAGACCTCCTTGGGGACAGGGGGATGGCTTCTCGACCCACGACTCTGAAGGACCCTCACTCAAGGACCTAGCTTGCCCCGGCCAGGATGGGGTTTGTTGGACTGGGGTGGGTCGGGGCAGATTCACACAGGAAGGAAGATAGGAAGGCAGGGCACAGGGGGTCAGAGGTGAGGCCGCAGGAGTGGGGGTGGGGCCGGGGCGCAGCCGGGCGAGGGGCGTGGTGGGCCAGCCGGGCAGGCGGTGGGGCGGGGTGGGATTCCAGAGGGGCTCCGGGCCTCCAGGGGCTGAGAAGGGGGCGGGGCCGGGGCCCGCACTCCACGCAGAGCCCCTCACCTCTCTCCGGGCCGGTGATCCCGCTCCCTCTCCCGCTAACGAGGCGCCACCTGGGCCCCGGCACGCGGGCTCCCCACCCAAGACCCAAACAAAACCCGAGCGCCGCGGTGCCGGGACCCCGCTCTGCCAGGAAACAAGAAGTCTCACGCCTATTGGCCGCGGGGACAGCTGGCTACCCGCCCAGTAAGGTTCGCTGCCATTGGTCAGCCGGGGTCCCCTCGCACGTTTAGCAGGTACCTGAGCCCGTGCGATTTGCGTGCTGGACCTGCAGGCCGGGCCGGAGGGTTCCAGCCGCGTCGTCTCAGAAGGCGGTTAACGGCCTGCTCACCGGGAGGAGGAAAAGACAAAGTGACCAAGGACACTGGAAAAGACTCAGCTGCAAAATAAAACGACTGTGTGAAGCCAACCATTGCCTACCGTACTCCTCTGTGTATTACAGAACACCCACCGGCTCCAGCCACTCCCGCGGTTCAGGGATCCTCCAATGCATGGGGCAAAAGCGAAGTGGAGGATGCGGGCATCGATCCCGCTACCTCTCGCATGCTAAGCGAGCGCTCTACCACTTGAGCTAATCCCCCGGCTGCTGTTGGGTTTCTTCCTTTTGCCTCACAGGTTTTTCTGGGGTGTCCACTAACCAGTGGCCCAACCGCAATTCAGAACATGCATTTAGCTTAGCTCTCGAGTGCAGTGGGACCGCCGGCAAGATTTTTAAAAGCAGGCATATAGTAATCACACATAAGCAATAATAGGCCTGACTTAAAAGCACAGGTTAACATCCCTTTGCATGTGACCCACAGAGAGCGTACCTGTACCCTGGGTATTTACTGCATGCATTTATCTTAAACGGAACATCGGCAGTGCGCATGCAGACTCACAGTCGGCTTCGAGGTAAGCATTTCTCCTCTGAATGAGCGGAGGTTAAAAAGAGCGCACGAAGTCCTTCGAGCCGGAATCGAACCAGCGACCTAAGGATTGCCACAGCTCACTCACTACAGTCCTCCGCTCTACCAACTGAGCTATCGAAGGCCCCGCTGGAACGGGGGTCTGCCGTAGTCCCTCTAATACGTACCTTCGCCGTACTCCTCCAGAATTTCAGCAGCTTTAGGGTGGCCTGGCCCCCACCCTCTAAAGGCGCTCCCCCGGGCCGAGCTCCCTCAGACTACACAGAACAGAGGAACCCGGAGACAGAACTGCCAGCAAAGGACGCTGCCAAAGGACCCGCTTTCCGACCCTGGACGAAAGAAACACGGGCGACTGAGCTCCCTTCCGTTTCCTTGCTTTTTACCAAAGGATCCCCCCACCCCCCAGCCCCGCCCGCGGTGGCTTCGACCGGACTGCGGACGCTTAGACCCCCGGCCCACGACCCCGCCTTCCGCGCCGCGTTTCTGCAGCGGGGCGGGTACGCACACGTGCTCTACCGTCGCCAGGCGCCGGCGGGGTCTGCAAAGCCCACGGCTTAGCGTTCGCGACTTCCGCTCCTCGTTTCCCTCCGGCTTCTCCGAGGACTTCAGTAAAATCCTACTGCCCCCCTGATGTGAAAGACATTCATTCAGTCCATTAGCCCACGTCGGTCAGAATCTCTTCCTCCTAAAAGCAAGACACACACACACCACGGAGCTGCTGGAGGCGAGCCGGGCGCGGGGTCGGGCTGCCTGCCTGCTGCCCGGGCCCCGCCCCTGCCCGCCTCACACCTGCGTTTCTCTTTCCAGAGGGCCCGGCACGCCAGCCCGCAATCCTTTGCCCACCGGGGTTTTAAAACAAAGAAACAAACCTAAAACCCAACTCAAGTGTGAAGCTTCGCTTGGTGGGTGTGCGGGGAGACCTGGTCTCCACTGCCAGCTCTGCGGCAACCGCCTGTGCTACCCGAGTCACAGTCGCCCCGGGCAGATCCACGTCGGGCGATGGTTTCAAGCCCCTCGCAGCTCCGACGTTTTATGGGTTCTCTCGGGATGTTTTAAATCCCAGGTTTCTGTCGTTACTGAACGCGGCACGGGGGGTTCACGCCTGTGCCCATCCACAAAGCAGATGGTTAACATCTTCCCACTGATTTATTGGTGTAACTTCTTTCTGCAGCTGCAAGGGCTACCGCCGTGTCCGAGAATGTTAGTTTGGAGTAGTTTTCTTGGAGCGGTGTTTAGCGCTCTGTCTCTTTCTCTTTCTTGAGGGGAGGCGGGGCTGCAAAGCAGAGCATTGCTTGGCGGTTTTGTTTTTGAGCGAAATTCTCATAACATACAGTTACCTGTTTTAAAGTATGAACAATTCAGTGGCATTTAGGACTTTCACAATGTTGCGCAAACGATCACCTCTCTCTAATTTAAAACTTTTTTTTTTAAATCACCCTGGAAGAACAGCCTGTGCCCTTAAAGGAATCACTCCCATCCGTACTTCACCCAGCCCCTGGCAACGACTAATATGCTTTCTGTCTCTACGGATTTACCTATTCTGGAGATCTCATATAACATATGTGGCCTTCTGTGTTTGATTTCTTTCACTTATAATGTTTTGAGACTCATCGAAATTGTAGCATGTATCAGTACTTGTCCCTTTTTATGGCTAAATAATATTCCATTTCTTTGTCCATTCTTCTGTTGATGGACCTTTAGGCTATTTCCACCTTTTGGCTTTTATTAATAATATTGCTATAAACATTCGTGTACAAGTTCCTGTGTGGATGTATTCATCTCTCTTGGGTATACTGTTAGAAATGGAATTGCTGAGTTTTATGGTAATTATATGTTTAACTCTTTGAGGAATTGCCAAACTGTTTTCCACAGCAGTGGAACAATTTTACATTCCCACCACCAGTGTAGAAGGGTTCCAGTTTCCACATCTTGCCAACATTTTCTGCATTTTTTATTGTAGCCAGTTTCAATAAATTGAGCTCAATTAATAATAAACAATTTTCTGTCATTAAAGATTTTTTGAAATCACCATTTGAATAGCCATTTCTCATCTTTTGCTTTTTACCAAAATTTATTGAAATATTCATCTTATTGTTGGACACAGTTTTTATCCAAATTTTTACTATCAACACTGCTACAATAAATGTTCTTGTACATCAATCTTTTTCCATATTTCTGTTTACTTCCCTATTCTCTAAAATATAGGAGTGGAATTATTGGTAAAGTAGTATGAAACTTTTAAGGCTTTTGATAAATGTTACCAAATTACTTTCAGAAACATTATACCCATTTCTATCATAGCAAACATTCACTGAGTATATTATCACCTAAAAAAACTTTTGTTAATATGATAGGCAAAAGTAAGTGGTATCTTATTCTAAATTTACACTTCTTGGCCAATGAAATGGACTCCCCCCCACCCCCAAGTCTATTGTTCAGTTGCATTTCTTTTATGAAGTATGTCTTTCATCCATATTTTTATTGTTGTTTAGTGCTTTTCTTACTGACTTGTAAGAGTTCTTTAACATTAAGAATGTGTTTATGATAAGCTTAATAAGGAAGTGGAGGCTTTGATCAGCATACCAACCAGACCTAACAGACATACACAGAACATTCCACCCAACAGCAGAATACACATTCTTCTCAAGCGTACATGGAATATTCTCCAAGATAGCCCACATGTTAGCAAACAAGTCTTAATAAACTTATAGAGATTGAAATCATACAAAGTATGATTAATGTAAACTACATCTTCAGGGGATAGTCACCTGTCAGTGTAGATTCACTGATGTTGACAGTGGGGGGAGCTATGGAGTGCAGGGGCAAAGGGAGTGAACTTTTTGCTCAGTGTTGATGTGAATCTAAAACTGCTGTAAAAAATAAAGTCTATTAAAAATTAATAACTTATGTACTAACATAGTAAAAGAATTATACCATGGCACATCCAACAACATGTCGGAACTCAACATTTCTATTAATAGGTAGAATATTCAATATTCAATAAGTATTTGCTCATACCCTGAATGAGGAAAGCTCTCCCCCACCCCCAAATTCTTTCTTATGCTTCAAGTTAAGGCAGTGAAACTGCCAGGTAAAAATGGAACACCACATAGGGAAAAGCAAGGTCCTTTGCCCCCTCAGGTCCTCTTGGGAGCAGAACCAGGAAGATTATGTAGAAAAAGAATTAATCACTTTTAAGTGTTCATTTGAATCTAAACTCCTCCAGGAGAGATTAAGACATATTAAAATGCTCAGAGGTCATCCAACCATTGAAATTTCTGTATAATTGACAACTGGGTCATTCTGGAATAAGGCAGGGCAGACATGCCTGTCTCTGTGGGAAACACTCCATTCTAAGAGTGGAGCCATTTGAGAATGGGCTGGCAATGCCACAGGTGCGAGGGTAGCAATATTATCTATCCACGGTAAGTCAGGCTCCCCATCAAGCTGCCCTGCTCTGAAGCTGAAGCTGTAGACGGCATACAAATAACCAGAGGAAACCAAAAACATGCTTCAAGACTTAGAAAAATGGAAAGAAGTATTTCTAAATGAGTCATGTGATATAATTTGGAACTCTGTACAAGAACTAGTAATAACTAGTTAGTAAGAGATAATACTCACACTGCCCTTCAGTTATACGTTACCTGTAAAACTCTAGCCGTGTATGAAAAGTAAAGTTAAAAATGTCTAGAAGTGATCTTCAAGGTGTCAGTTTACTTCCAATGACACCAATGGTCAGTATGATTGCCCACCTGTCAGCATCCGTGTACTCCACCAGTCCATACTAGTTCAACTAACTGGCTCAGCTTGGATTCCTGTTTGTTGACAGTTCTACTAAAGTGAAACATCTGGATGTCTGATCTAGCTTTAACAGATGGCTGGTGCAGTGTTGGACTACTGACAGAGGAAAAATTCTGACAATTCTAATATCAGGACAAACCACTGCGTCTATCAAATAAAGCCAATTAAGGTGTCAGTGTCCCTGTGAGAAGCTGTGGAGACCCCAGTTAACCTGAGTTAAAGGAAAATGTTGCATCCCAGGATTTTATGTCAGAGATTAAATGAACCCAACAAGGTAAAAATAGTACATACATTAGAAACCAGTGAAGCACTTGTAAGTGGGATTCTCTGAGTTGCTAGATTGAAAATCCAGTCCTGCAGCCTTGGTTGGACTCAATGTCATTGCAGGACACAGTGTCATCTTTTTACTGGCCCTGTGTTGGTGCCAACCCAAGCTCACACCAGCCCCCTTTCTTCAATTTGCCTTAAATACAGGCCAGTTACAAGGATTCACTACTCTTAAGAACTGAACCCATCTGTTTCTGATTGGTAAGGAGGAACTGAGGCAATGGAACGTTTTGGGACCCTTGGACAGTTCCTGCCTAGAAGTCCTAAACCCTGGTCCTTTGCCAGGCAGAGTTTCTTTTTGGGGGGAAAAATGGTCATGGCTGACCGCCACTGGAAAAGCAGGGTTCTGTCCAATGCAGTAATGTAGTTACATCTTAACTAGGAAAGGGAACAAAAATGTGAGATGCTATAGTCTTCTCGACCTCAATTGATGTCAAGATTTTTCTATGCTTGCTACTTTATAATCTTGCTGCTGGAAATGGAGGCAGCATCTCAGGGCAGCCAGTGAAAGGGAAAGTGGCAGCTGCCCATCACCCCCGCTGGTCACATCTCGGGTCTTTATAGTGGAAGCAGAAAGCAGCCCATGGAAGTTGGAGCGGGCAGTGCACCTCTAGTACTACTTACAGTTCTTTCAAAAATTCAAGGAAAGAAACTTGAGGTGAGAACTGAAAACCCATGCAGTCAGCTGATTTATTATAGTCTCAAGTCAAAAGTTAAAATTGGTGATAAACCTTTGACTCATGTGTCTCTTGGAGTTCTAAATCTTTCACTTACTACCTATAAAATGAACCAATTGATAAATTAAGGTCCTGGCAACAAAGAAGACACCTTATGATCACTGGTGAAGAATTCCTTTAGGAGACTCCTCCACATTTCCAATCATAAAATACTCAAGCTACCAAGGCAAATCTTGGGACATGAATCACAGGGACAAGTGAGACATGTGAGCAAGAGGAGTGTGTCTAGAACCCTCGAAAAGCCAAACTTTAGAATGATGGATGTGGGCTTTCCTTGCCAGAAGCTCAATTACAGCCAGCGGCTACAACCCTCAGGAGGGCACAGGGCCAAAGAACATGCAGGTGCTCAAATGTTGTCCTCCTGCCCACAACTATAGGAATGCCTGTATGAAGAGACACAGACGAAAGCTAGAAATCAAATCAGTGTCCTTTATTCCACCGAGTAGGCATACCCACAAGCCACATGCTGCATCTTGTCTCAACAGACTTCTGGAAGGTTTCCTGGGCCCGAGGCACATGACTACCTGGGCTCTGCTCTCCAGACAAATGGTAGGGGTGGGCAGTGGAGAAAGGCTGAACATTGAGGCAGAGACCCCCCCACCACTGAAGGTGAATGGAGAATGAGGAAGTAGGAACATGATAGAAGAGGCATCGAGGGGCCTTGAAGGACCTAAGCTGAGCATTTTGAGGTGAGGGGCCTTTCCACCCAGGCCTCCATGTCGACTGACAGCCACGCCCAGGCTGTGGGCAGAGGCGAAGCTGCTGCTGCCCACTGTGGTGCAGATTCTTCTGGATTCTTCTGGAGGTCCCTTTCTTTTTTCTGCTGTGGCTAAAGTCTGGGAGCAGGAATCATTTGTCAGAAGAATGCAGAAGCCACTTGCTGGAGTCCCACCTTTTTTGGAGATGAGCTGTTTGAAGCTTCAGCAATGCAAGAGAAGGAAGTGGAGAGCAGGGGACAAGAGAGAAGGTGAGAGAGGCTACCAGCCCAAGGACAGAGGCTGGGAGCTATGTGCAGTTGGGCAGAGCAGTGGTCAGGGGAATCATGGGTACGAGGCTGAAATACCTCTGGGCTCAGTTGTCGCCAAAGTGGAAGAACTGAGGCAGAGGCAGCCAACCACTTGCCTAGGCGATGGAACTTAGGCACCAAGTAACGAAGACTCCCATGCAGAACTGCCACCCTCTCCCCACCAGCAGTCTCAGACGTCTGCTCCAGACGGAACCCAGTAGCCAGGGACGCAGGGCCTACTGCTGGGATATCATGGCAAGTGCCCAGTCCAAGAAAGCCACTGTGGTGTCCTGTAGGCAGAGCCAGGTCCAGTGGACGGCCTCACCGAGCTGTGTCTTCACGCAGTCCCAGGTCACCTCACCTCTGGGAGGAAAGCAGAACATGTGTGGGGGTTGGGAAGCAGTGGTGTGCAGCTGTGTCAAGTCACGGGGCTGTAGCTCAGACTCACAACCCACATCCCAAAGTGGCCAAGGGATGAGTAGGGGACAGGGCAGGGCGAGAGACTGAACAGAGGAGCCTCGTCCCTGGAGAAAGGGTATGGGGCTGCAGGCCTCCTCCTGGAGGCCTGGGCAAGGGTCTCACCTGCATGCCTCGTGGCAGCGCTCCTGGACACGGGCCAGGGCCTCAAGCAGCAAGTGCCATGTGGGCAGCAGGACGTTCTGGTAAAGAGACAGGAGCAGCCCCCTCAGAGAATGGAGCAGCTGGTTCAGGGCACCAGGGAGCTGGATCTGTAGCCGGACCACGGAGAACAGATGGGGTTAGAGTGGCTGGGGAAAGCCGTCCACGTGGGGCTGCACCTTTCCGAGAACTCAGCCCCCAGTGAGAACAGCCTTCTCTGACCTCCCTCTTTCTGGCTCACCCTGTGGGAGAGGCTGGTGAGGCCGTCACTGAACCAGGCAAGGTGGGAGGCACAGTGGGCAGAAAGGAAGCTGACTGTGGCGTTGGTGTGGGCCCAGGCCAGCTGCACGCTGGGTCTCAGCACGGTCAGCAGGTGGGAGCCCCAGACCGGCCATGTCTCCTCCAGCCAGCTGCAGGAGAAGACACAGGACAAGGAGGAGGTCTCTGAGTCTCCCCAGGCAGTCTGGTTCAAGAACAGCTGAGGCAAGGGAGCCCTCGGAAAACCACCACCACCTTCCATTGATTGTCACATGCCATTACCACCCTGAACACGCAAGCCCTCTCTCTGCCCCCTCACCCCTCCCTGGGAGGTGCTCACCTGTAGCTTTTCAGGCTGTAGGAGTAGATCTTGATACACGCTTGTTGGCCAGCAAGCAAGACACCAGATGACTGAAGCAACCGGCCAGAAAGGGAGGCTGGTAAAGGGGACCGCGGGTGAGCTGGGAGGTGAGCAGGGCAGGGACCAGGGAGACAGACACTACAGCCCCAGAGCAGGCCCAGTGAGGGATGGGGCAGAACTCAGTGTGCTCACAGGGCCACAGACCCAGCTCCAGTCTCTGGAGCACACACGGAGGGAGGGATGCAGGCCAGGGGAGCAAGAAGGCTGCAGGAAGCCCTGGGCTTAGGCGTCAGGAAGCCTTGGGTTTGAGCACCAGCCCTTCTACTTAACAGCTGTATTTTATGCTACTTGGAAAATCTTTCTGAGCCTTGATTTCCTCAGAAGTTAAAAACAATATAACATCGACTTAAGTGAGACCATGAATATGCAAGCATTTCTATACTGCAAAGCACCAGCCCAATCTGAAGTGTGGAAAGAAACATCTGTCAGAAAAGTGTTTGTTCCGGAGTGTGTGCTGGGGGCGTGGAGCGCTACACTCAGCTCTGCGTCCCCATAGAGGGCCCCGGGCTACCTCCCTTGCCTGCCAATCCCTGCTTACCCTGGAAAGAGCTGTGTGACCGGATGTCGTGGCACAGGAAACCTATGGCAAAGACCAACACCAAAACGAGTAGCCGTGTCCAGGGCAGCCGGAAGCCCCGTGTCTGCTGCAACAGACTCTAGAAGGAGAAGGGGTAGGGAGCAGTGGTCAGGAGGGACAGGGGCTGATCCTTGCCTCCTAAGGCAGGCCTCAAGCAAGGCCTTCCAAGGAGAGGATCTGGCCCTCACATTACCCCAGAGGCAGTGCGGGCTCCAGGGACAGGTGGGGCAGGAATGTGACACAGGCCCAACCCAGGGTGTGCCGAGACAAGGACGCAGAACAGTATGTGGGAGGGAGGGCTGGGCGCCGGCACCTTGCAGGCCGCGGCACAGGCGATGGCCTCCTGACTGCTGCAGCTGCCCTTCCGTAGCAGGTCCTGGTTGGTAAGCTTGAAGGACTGAATGGTTTCTTGCAAAGACTTCTGCGTCTACAGGGTAAGAAGTCCAGGCTGAGATCGTGCCTCCATTCTGCTTCATTTTCCGTGCCAGATATGCTAACAGAGCACCTTCTCAGCAAGAGAGGTCAGTGGCTGAGGGGTACGAACCCAGAACCCACACGAGGTTCAGCCTGCCACCTCTTCCCAGTTCCTCACCTTCTTGGGAATCCGCTCCCAGGACCTGAGCAAGTGCTCCAGCAGCAGGCTGTGGGGAAAGCACAACCCCTTCCAATCAGAAGGGCCACCCCTTCTACTCTCCTGTCCTCCATGAGGCCCTGCTCCTTCAAGCTGAAAGACACTCCCGCCCCCCGCCCCTCCCAACAGAGAGGAGCAGCTTCCTAGAGGCCTCCCAGCAATGTTCCTACCGAACTTGAGAGGCATGAGCCTGAACAACAGTGACAAACGTCTCCCTCTACTTCTAGCACAGGGACACACCAGGAAGCAGGAATTACGGCTTCTCTGTGCAGATCAGAGACAGGTGACCCCCCCACCCCCACCTGCCTGGACTGTGACAGGTGCTTGGGGTACAGCTGCCTCCAGACGCTGGTGCTGAGGGGGTCCACCTTCAGGCACTCAGTCAGGCTGCTCAGGAGCTGCACAGGGGACAGGAGAAGGGAGAGACTGCTGGGGTCTAGGGCTGGTGGCAGGAAGACTGCTGGGAGGTAATCCCCCTCTCCTAAGTGAGGCTACCCAGGCAACACATCCACCTTAAAGGGTGGAGAAATTATGTCCATACCCCAGAAATCTCCAAGAGGCCGTAAAGGGGAAGGCCAGGGCTCCTGAGCTCAAAGTTCACTTGTCTGCAAGGGGCAGGACATCAGAGACCAGCCAGACCTGAATGTGCGATCTTTTCAGCTCCATTCTTCTGAGGGCAGAGCATGGTGGAGCCGGGCCAGTGGTTGTCAGGAGTGAGCTAAGGGGATGGCCAGGAAACGGGCTCCCTGGAGCAGGGTCTTTGTCAGCAAACAGGCACCTCTGTAGCAGACCCCTGGGAATGAAAAAGGAGCCTCCCACCATTTCCTCACCTCTTTCTTCATCTCTGGAGGGCAACCAGGGGTGGCTCTGGACAGGAAGGAGGGGAAGTAGGTATGCAGGGTGGATTCTGGCTTCGCCCCAAATGCCAGCACCTTCAGTCGTGGGTAGAGCTGACACAGCTGCTCCTGCAGGCTGAGAGGAGAGCCAGGCATAGGCTCTAAATGGATTTGTGCGCGGTGCCCCTTCTGCCTGCCTCAGAGTCCACACGCTGCCCAAGGCAGGCAGTCATGGAAGGCCTTGTAATGGTTCTGCATCTTTCTAGACTCTGAGACTTCTTGGAAAATCTGCTCAGAGTCATAGGTCCCCTCCCCAGGAAAATGCCCACATGTCAATCACACCTGAGGGCCCATATAATTCCAGGGATTCAATGATCCCTTGAAGTCGCAGGTTGATAATCTCAGATCTAGGTGGCTGGAGGGGAAGGGACAGATATATTGTCTGCTCCTAACCCTCTGCTGGGATCCTTCACAGCAGGTTGTGCCCCAGGGCAGCCCTACCTGGGGGTCAGGGAGTTGTTGGGCATATAGGCAAAGTCCAGAAGTGGGAATAAGTCCTTGGGGCCAATCATGCCAAAGCCCTTGGTGAGGTTGGGGTGCATCCTGTAGGGGAAGAAAGAAACAGGTTTGTTGGGGACCACCTGCCCGGGCCACGGGCCCAGCTAAGAACAACATCTAAGAAAAAGGGCATAAACTCCACCCCATCCCCCACCTCTTCATGGCCCCCTCCCTTTCCTTCTTCACCATCACATTCTGAGGTGGGAGGAGCTGGTCCTGATTTTTTCACATCTACGGAAACCAGGATCACAGCACCCTATTTTGCTGAAACAGCCCCTTGAAAACACCCTGGGCCTTGCACCTGCTGTCCCCCGTTACTCACAGGAGCAGCCGATCCAGGTACGCGATGGCGAAGGGAGACAGAGATTTGATGCCCAGCACAGGCAGCATGATCCCCAGCCACACTGTGGAGACGAAGGTTAGGGAGGAAGCCTCAGGACTGGACCCACGGGGGCATTAAAGACGAACTTCCTGGCTCCCAAACCTCCCTCTTTCTTCCCCACTTCCTGATTACCTCTCAGTCCCTCGGTGAGGTTGGCGAAACCTGCTTGACCCAGTGCCCACATGATGGTCAGACACTTCGCTGGTCGGCTCTGGTGGGACCTCAGCAGTTCCAGGAACTGAGAAGACCAGTGGGGGAGGCAGGTTGGGATAGGGCAAAGCACCAAGAGCACCCCCAAAGCCAGAGAGGAAGAGAGATGTCAGCTGGGAGAGGAGGGACAGGCTGAGGGACTGTGGAACAGCATGGGAGTGTGGTGGAGTGATACAGAGCACAGGCTCTGGCACCAGACTGTGGCCTTCACCCATACCTGCCACTTACTAGTTGACCAACTCTACGAAAGTTACTGAACCCCTCTGTGGCTCAATCTTCTCATCTACAAAATGGGAATAACAGCAGTACCTACCTCACATAATGTACAAAGTAGACACAGTAAGCGCTAACAGTGTTGGCTATTATTCCTTGCCTTACAAGACCTCCCACTATCCCTTAAGTGGGTCCAACAGTGTAGATTCTACCCAGCCTCCCCAGTCCTAGCCTCCCAATGTCCCCACCAGGGACCCTGAGCTCACCTTGCTCAAGTTCATGGTGGCGATCTTGGGCTTGTCCTGCAGAATGGCCTGGATACAGATGCGGTAACCGTGTAGTGACTCCCCTGGAGAGATACACATTCTCGGACCCACATATACTAATGAGCAACTCAAATCTGTAACCGCTCTTTTGACAGCTGAGAGCCCAGAACCCAGCGAGTCCTAACATCCTCCTTCTTTTTCAAGAGTGTTGGAATCAGCACGTTTCCCGCTGAAACAGAACTACCCAGCTACTCTAGAAACAGGAAGGGGGTAGGCTCCCAACATGGGATGGGGCTATTCCTCACAGGGCCCTCTCACCTGGCGTCTTATCCAGCTCCTGTAGCATGGTGAATAGACAGTGGTCAAAAAAGAGCTCCAGGGACCCTGCTGCCTTTGCCAGTAGCCCTCGGATGACCGCACGCAGCTCCCGGCTCACCAGGCTGTAAGGATAATCTGGGGCCGAAAGGCCTCACATGAGTGCTAGGACCAGGAGCCTCTGCCAGCTCTGAGAGCTCTGCTTTGCTCCCTGAGAGTGGCAAGTGGAGGCAGAGGTCACTGCACTGTGGCTGGCATCCTCCCTATTGGGAGGCCCAGAAACTTTTAAGCCACGATGATTTGAAAACAGCTCAAAACACTCATGTAAATCAGCGCAGTGTGGGGCATTGGGCTCAGTTACTAAGTAATGTGCTTACACACAGCCTTTTCAGAATTTTCTTGAACTTCTCTGGAGGACTAACCGTGAGTATGCTGGCTTAGCGTGGGTTCACTTGGAGGTACTTGGAGCTTGTAGTTGAGATAGCTGGCCAGGTCCTTCAACCACACGGATGGATTCCCAGAGAACACGCTCTGGCTTTTGTCCAGTTCCTTCTGCAAAGCTGCCAGGTCCAGCTGCCAGGAACACAGGCCCCTCATGATGAGTTGTGGGTGCAGAGTAATGGGGTAGAGGTGGGAAAATGGTTGAACTAGGTGGTGGTAGGAAGAACAAAGGGTTTCTGCTTTTAAACGCAAGTATGTGGAACGCCACACATTTACTGAATCCAGATCTTTAGGAAACAGAGAACAAGACAGCTGCAACTGCTGATCTCAACAACTAATACTCTTGGGCCCTTCACATGTTCAAGGAGAAAAACAGAAGACAAGACGGAAAATGAAAGATTGCTCCTTCCTCGCGGGGAGGAACCACAAGCAGTTTTTCTAAATCCTCCCTGTACCTCTGGATTTTCAAGGCTCTCCTCTCATTAACCTATGTTTCTCTATAAACTTATTTCCTTTCTATCCTAAGTGCAAACATTGTAGTTTTGGGGGTTTCCATCCTTTCCTGAACACCTCCTCTCAACCAGCAGTGTCCCACATTCCACAGGTCCCTCAGCGGCCGGTCCCCCTCCCCCTCCTTTCATTTTCTCTACTCTTCAAGTCCTCATTCTTGCCCTGCCTAAAGTCTAGGCACACTCACAGCTTTCAGTGCCTCCTCCAGGCTGCGAAAGCGGCCCTGCTTCTGGTTCTGGTTGGTGAGGGTGGCCACCTTCTTAGTCTGCTTCTTGTTCCCCGGTTTCTTAGGCTCCACAGCAGGGGGTGGAACCTGCTCCTTATTCTGCCGCTTCATGATTTTCTCAAAGCCCCGCTCATACAGGGTGCTTGTCGTCTGGATTGGAGCTGGGGTAATGACAGGCAGAGAAAGGGGGGCAGCCCTGAGTCAGGAGGGCCTGGCAGGAACAGTGGTCCCTTCCCCCACACTGTCACCTAATTCATCTGCAGGGAGGAGGCTGCCTGCTTCTTGCTGTCCTGCTTAAAGAGCAGGGCAGGGAGCCCTCCTGGTTGCTTCTTTCAGTCATTACAGCTCTTGAGCTCATGGGCTCTTTCACAGAGATGAGGCATTTTTTTAATTAGCAAATCAGAGTATGTAAGAATTGGTGGTGGGCAAGTGGGGGGGCGGATACAGAGGACTGACTTCTTTGTGGAATGGCTACCAGTCTGGGAGGTCAGGATTTCTCCATCCTGGTTCCACCCCAGTTCCTCTCGGTTCAGATGTGACAACTCTATAATCCATCAACAAGTGGCACGCTTTCTCCACTCCTCCAGGAGACTTTGAGGAAACTGGCACCACTAAGAATAATACTTGATGGGTGTGGAGAGTGTGTGGTGGGTCATTTCTCCCACTGCGGGGCCTCGTGTGCGTCCGAGTCCCCACGCCCACCCCCGGACCTGCTGGTTACTTAAGGCGGCGGCCCCGTGTATGATGAGCCAGCATGCCTCTCCGCAGCTCTGGGACACCTGCCCGGAGAGGCGAGGCCAGGCCAGGGCCCGGGAGCAGCTGGTAAGGCGTGTGTGCAGTCCGCTGAGCGTCCGAAGCTCGGAATCCCGGTCCCCTCTGACGTGTGATCTTGAACAAGGCATCTAACTTCGCTGGGCCTCAGTTTACTCATCTGAGAGGCGAGCACAGCGACCTCCCTCGCGCTGTCTACCTCTTGTAAGGCTCAGAAGAGGCAACGCCGGGGTAGCGCCGGCTGAACAGGGAGGTACCGACCGGCAGGAGAGCTCGCGCCTCCAGGAACCTGGGGGTGTCCTGAGCCTCTGGGCTCGTATCGGCTCGCTACCACGCGGGAGGGCAGGCCCGGGGCCGGCCGGCTGCGGCGGCGGGCCGGGTGGGTACTCACGGGTCAGGTCGTACTTCCACACTCCGTTCGCCTCCCCGAGCGCCCGGCGGTCCCCTCCGCCGCCTTTACCACTGCCGCCGGCTCCAGGCCGCCGCCCCTTCTTCACCACCTCCCAGCGCCCCCCACCCGCCGTCTTGGCCGCCATGGCTCCGACCCTTCCGCCGCTGCCACCTCCCTGGGCTTTCCGGTCCGGGGCGGACGCGCCGCGCTCTGCCACGTCTCCTCGCAGGGCCTCGCGCCGCGTGACGCCACCCGCAAGGCAGCCTGGGAATTGTAGTCTTTCGTGCTTGCCGGGTTCTCTCACGCTAGGGGGCCGGGTTGGCGTCGGGGTCCTTTTGCAGCAAAAAGGTGCCAGGCAGAGATGTTGAGATGAGAGGCTGCTGCATTCAGACAACCTTTGTTGAGCACCCGATGTGAAGGCATTGGGTGACTTGGTGGAAATTTAACTGTTTCTGTTTTTCTTTCCGTTCTAGTTTTGCAAGAAAGATGGAATGAAAATAGTTCTCACCACCCGGGAGAGTTTGAAGATTAAATGCTTCCTTCCTTCTAGGAAATTGCTAGTTTTTCTGTTATTAGTGATTACACTTTGGCTTTAATTAATTACAAAAACCTGTTATGAAGGAACAAGGGAGAGGATGGAGCTTGAGGGAAGAGGCAGTGTTTGGAGGGCAGGAAGTGGAGAGCAGAGAGTCCTTATGATAGGAGGCAGAGAAAAGTCTGCGGCCCGGGGACAGCCAGCGCTGAGTTTCCCCTTCCAGGCAATGGGAAAGAAAAGGCTCTGACTCCAACCACAAGAGTTAGTCCCACGTCCCAGACATGGCAGGGAAGGGATCAAGAGCTGCAGACCCAAGGAACCACTCAAACAGATTACCCCTCACACATTCACTGTCTCTGCAGGGCCTTCTGCCATGCTTGTAGTATCGTGTGAGACCTCCAAACTTGAAGCCTCCCGGCAGGGGAGGGTGAGTGAAGGTGAACTGGAAGTGATTTATCACAATTAAGGAAATGTGCTGTTTTATGTACACTCCTACATTTGAGGATGAGATTCACACCTGCCATACTGAGGAACAAGACAGGCAAGCCCGTACAGTAAGAACTAATTTCCCACAGGACAAATAGCTTAGGGAGTGATGAATTCCTTTAGGAAGCAGATTACAGCAGGCTTCCTGGAGGAGATGGCACTTGACACGGGTCCTAAGGAATGGGCAAATTTTCATTGGTTGGAGGTTAGGACAAATGGAGAGAACAGGCCAGTTGTACGGATTTATTGATTTAAACAAAGGCCTACAGGTGAGACACAGCATGGCAAGGCTGGGAGACTGGAAGTAGTTCAATATGAAAGTGCTTAATGGATTTTGGAGGTGATGCGGTTGGAAAGGGACCTGAGCCCATATGCCATGGGCCTTGCCTGCCAAATTTGGACTTTGTCCTCCAGACCCTGGGAAGCCAGTAGGAAAGTGGCGCATCTGCTTTAGGAAAGGTAAATGGGGATATGTGAAGAATGGGTTGGGGTGGGGGAAAGGCAGGAAGCAGGAGGTAACGAGCTCTTGCTGCCTCCTTCCGCCTGCCCTCCAGCCCTGTCAGTCCTGACCATAGCTGCCTTTGCCTCAGGTCAAAAGCTCTGAGATGGAGTGCTTTTGCCAAGGACCATATTTGAGCTGATCATTAATCAATTCATCTTTTTCAGATCATTGGTTTAGCTCTACTCAGACACTATCTTCTCTTTGTTCTACGTATTCTGTGTCACATATATGGTCACAGAAGAGACACTGTTTTTGGAAAAGAAACAGAATGGGCTTTGCATAGAGGCAAAGGGGGGTGAGGTGCTCCACGGAGAAAATATATAGAAGGGGAGGGGCTTTATTTCCTATCTTTCCTTAGAATAGTCTGGCAGGTCATCTGTTGTAACTTGGCATCTAGGGGGATAGAAGTCATTCACTTACTTGTCCAGTAGCATTTTCTAAGCACCTTCTCTACGTAAGCACCTAGCACAGTGCTAGGTGGAGCTAGAGGACACACCTCACTTGTTTGAGAGGAACTTGAAGGCTGTGTGGGAGACAAATGTATAAACAGAAAATTATATTTCACCATCTTAAATGTTGCAGGGATTGGGGAGGAGGCAGTGGCTTTACATCCTTGAGCTCTGGGTGTTCAAAGAGCAGCCTTAGACACTAGCCATGGAGGTGGGCTTTGGCAGGTACCCATGGGGTTTAAGGGAAGAATCAAAAGACTGAGTCAAGGAGCACAGGTGGGCATCTAGTGTCGGGGCAAGAAGAAGGGGTGAGCTCACTGAAGCAGTCTGACCCACTGTATTAGTTTCTTATTGCTGCTGTAACAAATTGCCACAAACTTACTGGCTTAAAACAACACAAACTTCTTATCTTACAGTTCTGGAAAGTGGAAGTCTGTCAGGGTCTCACTGGGCTAAAATACGGTGTCTGCAGAGCAGTGGTCCCCTGTGGAGGCTCCAGGGGAGAACCTGTTTCCTTGCCTTTCCCAACCTGTAGAGGCTGACTGAATTCCTTCGCTCATAGATCCCTTCCATCTTCAAAGCCAGCAACAGCAGGTCAACATCCTCCTCAGATCACATCACTCTGACCTGCCCCCTGCCTCAGGTGTATGGACCCTTGCAATTACACGCGGCCCAACTGGATAATCCAGGATACTTTCCCTATTTTAAGATCAACTGATTAGCACCTTAATTCCATCTAAACCTTCTTTCCCTTTGCCATGTAATCTAACATATCCATAGATTCCGGGGATTATGACGTGAACATCTTTGGGGGGAAGCGTTATTCTGCCCACCACACCCACTTAGCCAGCAGGGTGAGCTCTCAGCCTGAAGATGAACATTGGCCAACGCAGAGACACTGCCTCATCCTTTTACTGCATCTACCTGGAATAGTGGAGGAAAAGCCTTTTAAAGTTAGGCACAGGAATTAAAAATCATAAAGATAAATTCAGGCAGAGAACTTGTTGGAGGAGAAAAACACAGTAAGGTCAGAAGTCTTTGTATGTGGGGGTGGGAGTCAAATGGAAGAAGTGAGGTGAATGAGGTATGAACACACATGGTTTGCTTTTTCCAGGCTTATAACCAGAGTCATGTGAGAAATGGCGGTGGTCTGGAAGGAGGGTCATGGAGCAGGGCCACGCTCAGGATGTGGTGAGGAAACATTTATCAGGGCTAGTCTGAAGCTAGAGGAATGTTCTGGAGGTCACACCTCTGTGGTCTTTGGGGATGAGCACTGAAACATGAGCCAGGAGGTCTCAATTCTAGTCCAGGTTTTTACCACCTTGAGTAAGTCGTGTCACATGTAGGTCTCAGTCCTTTCATCAGTAAATGGAGGGCTGTTCTAGGTGCCAACCAAGGCTCTCTTTGCACCTGCCACCCGCGTGTATTTTAGCACCCTCGGTCCCTGTTGGGGACCTCCAAGACACTGGTTATCATGGCCCTTGGCCGGCACACACCAGGAATGCAGGGCTGTGGATGATGTGACAGAGTTCCCGGCTTCCAGCTCCCATTAGAGCCTGTTCTGTGGAAGGAACCCCTTGGACATTGCCTTCCTTCTGGGTTTCAATGCTTAGAGCAGTTGCTCTTTGTAAGCCACTCAGCTGTCCCGTGAGCCCTTGTCCGCAGCTGGATCACTGTTGTGTGGTGTGTGAGCTTTGACAGGAGCAGGGGACAATACGCAGGCATACTGGCCCACAGGGGACTGAGACAAAGCACCTCTCAGTCAGGCTCCCGTTACCCCACAGCTGCTTTACTGAGCTGCCTGTCGGCTCAGCCATGGCCCCGAACTTTGCTCCTCTTCAGGGAATGGGGGTCGGGGCCTCCGTGCCTTCCCCTAAAGCCCTGGCACCAGCGTCGGGAGATGGGGCTAGGTCAGAGCTGGGCTCTGAGGCTGAGCTAGTGGTGGATTCTGGGCCCGAGGGAGGGCGGCAGGGGTACTGTGCTCCGTGGCCATCGCCGCTGGAGAGGGTGTTGCTCAGGAGAAAAGCGTTGAGACCCAGGCTGTGGCTCAGTTGAGGGAGACATGGTATGGACTTTTACCACACAAGTTTATTTAAATAAAAGTGAACACATACGCAGGCTGGGTGGCCCGAGGGGCAGGGGTTGGGGAGGCGGGCAGAGAGGAGGCAGACATACAGGAGGGTCCAGGCAGAGTCTGTGTGGTATGAACCAAGCTGCAGGGGGCGTGGCTGGGGGCCTCAGGGCAGTGTTGGGCTTCGGTGCTGGGGGCAGGGGGCCAAGGGTGGGTGAGCCTGGTGCCAGGAGGTCAGTTTCATCCCTCACACGTGCCCCTCCCTCTCCCTGACCACCGGGGCCTAAGGCACCCCCTCCTCAGTCCCCCTGTCCCTCTCCTGACATCAGCCTTTCCCTCAGCTAATGGGAAGTCAAAAGACAAAATAAATAAGAATCAGTGAGTCCTGCCACGGCCCTGGCAACGGGGAAGGGAGGCCAAGCCAGGCACGCTGCCCCGGAGCCCGTGCTGTCAGCCCTGGGAAAAGAACAGGTAAAGTGCAAGGAAAATCCGGTAAGTAAAAATATACCAATGACTTTGTCAAATATACAGCTGCTGGCTGTCAGGGGAGCAGGCGGCTGGCTGGGGTGGGTGGCAGCGGCTCCCTGGGGAGTGTTGGCCGGCGCAGCATAGAGACAACGGAAATAAATAGGGGCGGGGCGTGGGCAGCGGCCCCGCCCACTGGGCCTGTGCCACAGGAAGGGGGGGCCTCTGCCTGCTCCCCTGCCCCGTCCCCCCCAGCCCTGCTCGCCAGGCTCCCCGATGCCGCGGCACTGACACAGAGCACCCGGCCGACTGGCTGTCAGGAAAGGATTATAATGTGGGGGTGGGGGCGGGGTGGGGAGGCACGGAAGCCGTGCCGTCGGCCAGGGCTGGAGCCGCCCTCAGTACTCGTCCTGGTCTTCCTGTTGGTGTTCCTCGATCTCGTCGTCCTCAGGGGGTGCGAATCCTTCCTGGAGGGTGGACGGGAGAGAGGGGGTGAGCCAGGCAGGCGGGCTGAGCGTGTGGACTCCCGGAGGTAGCACGGGAGCCGGGGCCCGGGTCCTCACCCGACGTCCCCGGCTCCGTGTGACTTCAGCTCGCGGCCCTCATCGGCCCACGTGCTCCAAGGCCCCTTCTGGTCTGCGGGCCGGGCGGGAGTGGGGGGGGCCGGGCGGGAGTGGGGGGGGGCCCAGCAGGCACTGGCGGCACGCACCTCGGTGGCGTAGAGAATGCCGATGATGCCCGAGATGACGGGGCTGTTCTCACTTTCGTGTTCCTGGCAGATGAGCTCAATGTCCCGGAGTTTGCTGAAGTAGAAGTCGCGCTCCTTCTCCAGCCCATCCACGGTCAGCTTCAAATCCAGTAGCTGCGTGGGGAGAAGGTGGTGGTCAAGCCGGAGACCCCTGCCTCAGACTCCCTTCCCGCCCCGCCGCCCCGGGGGCCTGGCTTTTGTGGCCGTGCTTTCTTGGCTGCCTGTGTCCGCGCCGCTCACCTGCTGGTTGAGTTCAAGAATCTGGGCATCGGTCTCGTGGCCACCGTTTCGGGCTGATGGAGGGTTCTTCCGGAGGATGCAGGGTGGAGCCACGTGGCTCAGCCGGCCGGAGGGCTGCATATTTTTGGGACCTGTGGGGGACGTCCTCTGTGGAACTGCCCAGAGGAGAAGAGTCAGATGGGGGCCGTGGGAGCCCACAGCTCATGGGGCACGAGACAGGCTGGCGTGACTGCGGGGTCGGCCCATGCGGAAGGCAGGCACTCTCGCCCTCCCCTCCTCTCCTGCTCAGGACCGGCATCTACATCTAGGCCTCAAGCCACGGCCACACGTGACACCACAGCAGCTAGGCAGCCCTCTGGCAAGCCCGGGGGGGTGGGGACTATGGGGAACTAAAGAAAGTGTAAGGCTTGGGGAGGGAGGAGAGCTGGCCTGAGGGGGAGAGGAGGGCACGGGGATGGTGGGTGGGGGGAGCGGGGCTGGAGAGCTCAGGGCCCTCTTGCGCGGACAGCTGGGGCCTGAGGGAAAGCAGCTGGCACGCCTCTCAAGTCTGGCTCCCGTTGGTCTCTCCTAATAGAAGCCCAGCCCACAGCCACCCTCCCTGGGGGTGCGGGTGGGAAACCTCAGAGTCTCAAGGCGGGAGGAGACAACAGAAGCCCCCCCCTGCCCCTCTGGGCCCTGCACCCTCTGCTGGGCCTGATCAGGGATCCCAGCTGCTCCCCTGCACCCGGCATGCTGTGGCCACTTGTTTTCCAGCCGCGGCAGCTCCCAGGACAGAGCTTCTAATGCAAAGCAAGCAGGTGAGTGGGGGCAGGCCCAGGCGGGCGCCAGCGCACACGGAGGAGCCGCTCTGCTATGACGGGTTCAGACGCGGGCGGGGCTGCTCCTCTTCTCTCCCAACCCTCTCATCCCCCAAAGGCCCTGTTGCTTTTTCCTCTTCTTCTCTAGAACCCAGACAAAGCCTCGTTTTCAGAGACTCATCTCTTGAGGACTTAGGGCTGTGGGATTCTGGAAATGGGGGAGGGGTGGGGGTGGGGGGTGGGCGGAGATATGGTCAAGATTGGCAAACTCCCATCCCTGGGGAATCAAGTGGGCAGAGGACGAGAAGAGTCTGTAGTGCCAGCACCAGGCCCTTGGCCTGGATGGACCTGGACAGAGGAACCATGCCACGGGCTGCCCCGTCATCTCGAGGGTTAGCTCAGGCTACAGAAAGAAGTGCCCTGGGCCTCCCACCACCAGCTGCCACTGCCATCTGGTGCCAGTGGCTCTCCTTTTGTAGCAATCTCTGGAGCCCTCCCCTCCCTACTGTGACTCCCCCTGGTCTAAGGGGGCAGCAGGCGGCGTCATCTGAACTCCGTGATAACAGGCTCCTCGAGGCTGGCAGGGCCGGGCCGGTGGCCCATGGGGCGCTCCTGGCTGTAGAGCCCTGCCGGCCCGGCCCCCCACACTCCCTCCCCCAGCTCGGGCACGTTACCTGCTGTGCCAATGAGTTTCTTGGATTTGTTGAAGATCTGATCACCTGGGTTAGGAGGTGGTGCTACGTCCTGGCCCTGCCGCGCCAGCAGAGGGTTGTAATCCTTTCCATCATAGTTTGCGTCAAAGAATTTCTTAAACCACTGAATAAACTCAAAATTATCTTGGAATTTTCCTTTCACTAATTTCTCTACAGGAATGATCTGAAATAGACCACATAAGCAGAGAACGTTAACCTCCTGCTGCTGGAGGGCTGCCTTCCTCTGTGAGAGGGCCACTGCTCTCAGGAAAGCCAGCCCCTGGGCTGCGGCATCCTCCACCTTCTCCACCTGGCCCCCCTCCCCGTGCCACCCGAACAGATGGGCAGGCTGCAGGCCCCGGCCCGGGGTCCAGAGACAGCCCTTTCCTCCTGGCACAGGAGCAAGTGTGTGGGGAGACATCTCTTGGTGCTGCCGCCTGCACGTGGGGGCTGCTGGCACCGGGGGCCTGGGCCATCAAGGCAGTAGCGTGAGCCAAGAGGCTTTTCTTGGGCCCTACAGAGGAGGAACTTAACAGGAGCAGTATACCGGGGCTCAGGGGCTGGGGTGCAGGGTCCAGAGAGGAGGAAGGGGCAGGGATGTCGTCAGGATGGGGTGGGGTTTTCCACGGAGCCTTGAGCTGGGGGAACATTCTCCCTGGAGAGTCGGGGGGTGGAGAGAGGCGTGAGAGCTGGATTGACCCCAGCAGCCCCTGCTGCCCTGGCTGCTGGGCCATCTTCTTCCCTGGGGGGTCACACAGCTCCTCGGGGCCCCTCAGAGCACAGGCACCTACTTTGTCAACACCCATCTTCTTGAAAGCTGCTTGCAGCACCTTGAAGTTGTGGATGTATTCATGCTCTAGCTTGGCCTGGAACTTCACCTTCCTCAAGTGCACACAGCCAGGGAAGAGCATGTCCATGAACTGGCAGTAGGCTGCCCCTGTGGAGAGACACGGGATGCTCACTTTCACTTCCCCAGGCCAAGTGGGGCTACTCCCCAAACCAACCTGTCTCCTCTTCTCTCTCTTCATTCCCAGGGCCAGGCCAGTCCTACTTGCAGGATAGACATGGCCAGACCTTCCAAGAATGAGAGCAATTACCATACAGGGATGCAATTATGTACCAGCACCGTATCACACACTGCGTTACAGAATTTAATCCTAACAGCAACCGTGGTTAGATAGCTGATGTCGTCTCCATTCACGGATGGGAAGACATGGATGAGACCTAGAGAGGTGTGGTGACTTGCCCCGGGTTGCACTACAGGAAGAGCTGAGATCTGGACCCCCCCAAGTGGCTAGGCTGGACCTGGTGCTGGTGACCTCTGGCTTCACTGCCTGTCCCCAGTGCACTGCCCTTTCTACAGCCCTTCACTGTGCCTCTCCTGCACTTTGGTTTTTACTCTTTCCATCCCACAGAGACCCCTATTTCCTTACTTCAACTCCAAACACTTTGGCTAGCTGAGGGCTCTGCAGCTCTCCTTAATCCTAATTACAAGCTATGTTGTCCACTGTGGCTGTTCTGCCTCCCGCCTCCCCTCCTTTGCCCCCCAGCAGAGCCCACTCCCCCGCCCCCCCACCCCCATTCCCAGCCTCCCACCTGAGCAGAGCTGTTCTATCTTGGTATAATTGAGGTGTAGGGAGTCATTGACCCATGCAAGCATATCATGGCGACTCAGATTCTCACTGGTCACGGATGTGGAGTACACATTGACGGCCATACCCCAGCTGCAAAGAAAGAAGAAAGGCAAGGTCAGTCCCTGGGGGCCTTGTGTTGTTCTTGAGCCTGAAGGAGAGAAGGACCTGGAGGGTCCCTGGGGAAACGAAAAGCATCTTCCTCCAGACTAGCAGTTTACCTCCTGGAGAAGGGGTACTTATTCACTCCTGAAACATCTGGTGAGTGTCTACTATATGCTAGACCTGCGCTAAGAAGTGGTGAACTCAGACGTGGTCTCTGCCTCCGAGGAGTTTACAGACAGGCAAATCCTCTCAGCAGGGAGTGACAAGGCAGGAAAAGCAGCACATGCAAAGTTCAAGGATGGCACAAAGAAGGGAGTGATCTCTTCTGCTTGGCAGGGTCAGCAAAGACTCCAGAGAGGCCTGAAAGGGGTAGGAATTTTCTGAACATACAGGGGATGGAGTAGAAGGGCAGTGCGGGCCCCAGGACTAGCAAGAACAGAGGTGTGGCTTATTCCGGGCCTCTGAGTTGTCCAGCAGGCCTGGGGTGCGGGTGTTTGTGTGCAACGAGGCTGGAAGGGGCTGCCTGCAAAGGGCTTTGTTTACCATGAGAAGGAGTCTGGCCTTTCTGTTTAAATAAGGGAAGCCATTAGAGGATTTTAAGCAGACAGTACTTGACCAGATTTGGGTTCTAGACAGCTGACTAATCTTCACATCTGCTCTGACTTCAGACCCTATATCCCTGTGTGGCCTGCTGGCTGACCCACAGGCACCTAAATTCCGCTCATCCAGAAACTTCCCCTAATACATGCTTCTGCTCCTGTATCTGTTGTCCCAGTGAATGTCACCACCAGGCACCCGTCACCCATGCTGGAGACTTGCGGGGTCGTCCCGGACAGTTTACTCCCCCTCACCGTCAAAGCCCGTTCATTCAGCAAGTCTGGTGACTCTGCCTCCCCAGTGTGCCCTGCCCTCTGCCCGCCTCCTGCTGCCTCGGGGTTTCTGCATCCATTCTCTCCGGCCAAGCTCGCAGAAGCCTCCTAGAGGGCCTTCCGGCCCCCAGGCACTCCCTCCCCCAGTCCATCCCTGACACCGCTGTGCTCAGAATGTATGTGCAAGCAGCCCTGGCCACGTCACCCCCCAGCTTACAGCACTTTCAATCAGCAGTCAGAAACGAGATACCCATCGGCTGGATTTGCCTTGCAGACTTGAACTGTTCAGCACTCACAGTGTTGGGAACGTTTTTGAATCAGTGCCCAATATGTTAAAGGTGGGATGTGCGACACAAGCAATTTGGGATTTCTGGCTTCTTTTGGCAGCCCTGGGCCTCTGCTCCCGCACAGCAACCTACATTTGCAGCTGGGCAGAGGCGCCCTCCTCCGGCCAGCGGGTGTAAGTGCCTCCTTACCCTCCCCCCAGCCCCCCACAGAGGTCAAGGGTCAGCTGCTATTATTACTGACTTGCACTGTTAAGAGAAGAGGGAAATATTTCTTGTAACTAGGTCTTTATCAGAAATGGGGAAACAGGACTGCGCATTTCAAGAACTGTGAGAGTACATATTTCTGGAGTGAAGATTATTTCTTTAGGTTTAATACACAAAGCATCTCCCTGAAGGGATACTATACCCCGCCCACTTCCCCGTCCCCTGTCGGCATCTGTTCTTATAATGTGACCCCTCCCCACCACTTATCAAGCTCTTCAGTGGGCCCTGCCTCTCCAGCCTGTCTTCTACTTTGATCCCCCAGTTGGAAGCCATGGGTAGCTCTACTCACTCTGCTTGAAACGCAGCTCCCACCCCCAAAGTCCACTCATTCTCTGCTCTAAAGGTTCTCAAACTGTGGTCCCTGGAGCAGCTTTGGTGCTCTATGGGCATCTGCTTGTTAGAAATTCCAAGTTATAAGTTCTAATTCCTGAGCCTCGTCCCAGACCTACTGAGTCAGAAACTGCACTTGACCAAGAAGTTCTACAGGCACAGTCAAATTAGAGAAGCTGCTTTAGAGAAGAGGCTCAGTTGGTATCTGCTAGGCTGTGCTCCCCTGGCCCCACCCAAAGTATATATAATGGAACCTCACTAGATGCACATTTAACTTCAATAAATTTTCTGAAAAAAAATCAAGAAACCGTCTTATTCTTAGTCATTCCTCCTTTTAAAAATAGATCCTCTCCTTCATTGCCCAGGGAAAGGGAAGCCAGACAGAGCCAAAAAGCCAAGAGAAACAAAAATTATTGACTTGGGAGCCTCTAAGGACTCAGGAGCTGACAATTCCAGAGATTTCTGAGGGTAATTCTGACTGCACTTGAGTATCCTCTTACACAGTGGTTTGGAGCCACTGCCCTGTAATCTGCCCCTGCACTAACCACTGGACTTGTTGAAATGCCTGCCTCCCTCATCGGTAAACACCGCAAAGTCAGGAGTGGTGCTTCCAGGCCTGTAACAGGCAAAGTATTCAGCAGATTTGCTGAATGATTGAGTGACACCTCCTCACTTTCTCTCCACTTTCTGAATCATCTTTTATCACCTTCTGGCCTGGACCTTCCCTCCTCCACTCAGCCTTCAGGACTCAGCTTGGGCTCCATCTCCTCCAGGAAATATTCTCTGAGCCCCTGTGCAGGGAGACATGGCCCTCCTCTGTGTCTCTCTGTCACCCTAAGCATACTCAATCATGGCTTGATCACATTCTCTTGAAATCACTTGTGTGTCTGTCCCTCCCACCTGTCTGTAAGCTCCTCAATGACCAGGCTGTTTGATTCACTATTGGGTTCTAGATCAATTCTCAGTGAACAGCAATCACAGAGACTGGAGTCAGGAGAGTGATTCTTAGTTTGCAGGGAACTCACTTAAAGTAACCTCAGCAGGCATGGCAGGAGTGCATGGACACCAGACTTGATTAGAGAGGAAGGTGGGTAGGGTCAAGGCAAGTGCATTGTATTTTCTTTTCTTTTCTTCTGACCGTGCTGTGTGGCATGAAGGATCTTAGTTCCCAAACAGGGGACAACCTGTGCCCCCTGCAGTGGAAGCAAGAAGTCTTCACCACTGGACTGCCAAGGAAATCCCAAGTGTATTGTATTTGATGAGTATTTAGTTAGGGACACTGAGAAACAGAAAGATTTGCCCCTGTCCTCAAGCAGTTTATAGTCTTGCTGGGGAGACCAACACACAGCAGAACAGAATAACCAAATGTCCCAAAGTGTGGTGAAAACAGTAGGTGCTACAGAAAGTCAGGAAGGAGAGAGCAGGCAGAACTGGAGAATGGATTTGAACAGCTCTGATATGAATGGTCAGTCCCTGCCAGGCCTTCGGGGGTCTGCAGAGGTCTGTGGGACCTAAGTGCAGATGGGACAAGCTATTCTGGATGCTGGCCTCTCACAGGCTTGGGGACTCATTTCTCCATGAGGCATTGGGGGCTGTTCTGTTCCTAGGCTCCTGGGGCACAGAGTCTGGGCTGGTCAGGGGTCCTGGGAGGTGTAGGGTGGTCTTATGTTGGCCCTGGGAGTTCCTGAGCCACTTTAGGGATTTATTTTTCCTGTTTACTGTGTATGAGTTTCGAGTGCTGATTGCTGAAGAAAAGCAGAGGCACTGGTCCTAGTCTAAATTAGTCTTCCAGTTTTTGACTGAAATCATTTGAGCTTCAAGGGTCCTCCAACCTGAGTGCAGCCTTCCTGCGGTTCCCCAGCACCTCTAAGTATTATATACAACCACATCATGTATATTATTACATAGTATATATACAATTACATATTACACTAGATAACTATATATTAATACATATTTATATATAATGTAGTACATTCTTAGGTATAGTATGTATAACTATATATGATATATACCAATATATTTATATATAATATATAATACAGCTGGCTTCCAGTGTCCACAGGGTATTTGTTCCAGGACCACTGTGGATACCAAAATATGTGGATGCTCATGTCTCTCATGTAAGATGGCATGGTACTTGCAAATAGCACATCCTCCTGTGTACTTTAAATCATCTCTAGATTACTTATAATACCTCATACAATGTAAATGCTATGTAAGTAGTTGCTGGTTCATGGCAAATTCAAGTTTTACTTTTTTGGAACTTTCTGGAATTTTTTTTCCAAATATTTTCTGTGGTTGGTCAAATCCGTGGATATGGAATCCACTAATATGGACGGGTGACTGTATAATATATTTGGTGTATTCTGTCTATAATATAGTTATACACACATATATTTTACATGTATATAATTTAAAAACTACTCCTGGTGCACAACCAGGTATTAGAACCACAGTCCTCATCTGATGCACGTGCTTGGCTGGGATTGCCTGGCCCGCACTGCAGTGGCACAGGCTGGGATACTGGGATGTTTCGGCACTTCCCTGGGGGGACACTGTTAGCCATTTTCCTCCTTGGGAAACAGGAAAAGTCTCCAGTCTCCCTTCCAGAACACAACTAAAGGCCTTGCTATCAGGGCTCTAAGAGTCACCAAGAGCTACATAGGTAATAGAAGAATGCCCAAATCTTCTCAGCTTGGCCAGAAATTCCCAACTCTGTCTGTGCCTGATGAGGGAAGGGAATTTTTCACACCTTTGATCAGTCTGTATCTCAGATCCCCAAGGTGGCAACAGTGCCTGTAAGGAGAAAGCTGGAAAATAAGGGCCCCTCTCAGGGCCCAATCACTAATTATGCTTTTTACCTCCTGTGGGGCGTTTGGGGAAGTGGGTGGGTGTCACATGGAGAGGGGTGGGAGGGTGGAGAGGGGGTGGGTGGGCAGCTGATACGTGGAACAGAGCCTTATCTCCACTCGGGATTGGCTCTGGTTCCTCCAGGTGGTACTACCCTCTAGCCCAGCTGGGGTCTATTTTGGCTCAGGAGGACCCATCCAAGACACTCAAGGGTCTCTGCAAGGATTCCAAGTCACACATGCTAGGGGGCACTAAGAAACCAGCCTCCTAGTTTCCTTATTCCTCATCATGACGGGAAGGGCAGGATGCCCTTCTTTTAATTTTTCTCTCCTAGATTTGGCCCTATAACTAAACTAATTTATGGCCAGCAGGTGGCACCCAGGTCCTGGGCAAAGACTCCTTTAAAAGTTTCTCCCATCCCCAAATCCCCCTCTCCATAGCTCAGTTTAGAAAAGGGAGAGCCCCTAACTTTGACCTTGTCCCCAAAGAGAAAGCCTGGTTTGGTGGTGTCAGGGCAGGGGCTTGATTGGAGTCCTTAATCCTATCCCAGGTGTCCCCTAAGAACTGGACCAGCTGGAGTGGCCGGGGGCATTGGGTCTGCTCCAAGATTCTGGACTCAACTAAACCAACCTCCTGATTCCCCAAAGCCATAAGTTAAACGCACCAAAGGGTACAGCTTCCGATGACTTTTTGTATTTGGGGGTTGACTCAGGCCTAGACTCAAACCAGACCAACTTCTGGGGGTGGAGGTATATAAAGCATTTGCCCAAGCACCTAGCCCGAAGAGGCCCAGTTGCCTCCAGCAGGGACACTGTCTAAGACAACTCTTAAAGTTAACACACCAGGAACCAAGGGCTGCTGCCCCTCCCCTGAGAGAACGGGAGGCAACACCCAGAGGGGGCAGGCTCTGTTCTAAGGGCTACAACAGCAGGGTCTTCTAACCCTGTCCTTGTGTTTCTACCATGATCTTTGGCACACGGTGTCAGAAGAAACAGCCTGATGGGGTTATTGCATGTCACCCTCCAGGTCAGCCTGAAACCCAACTCAAGGATCAGACTGAGGATGTGGCTTTGGGAACAGCCTGCTCTGCAGGGTCTTGACTCCTGCTACCAGGTCTGGGGTCAAGGGAAAGAAAAGTTGAGGAGGTTTAATCTGGTGATTTTGCTAAATCATTTCCTATGCTAGGACCATAAGGTTCACGGTGCAGTCACTGGCAATGGGAAAAGCTCTCATCAGGAGAGGCAGAGCTGCTGGTCATCTGCAGCCTAAGGCCTTGAACATGGTCATCAAGACCAAATCTCAACATCCCGTGGCCGGAAAAGAGTTTCTAGAGACCATCCAGCTCCTCCCCAGATACCTAGGACTGCACTTAGAGCTAGGCATTTACATTCCTAAATCATAAACAAGTCTGTATAACTCTAAAAGCCCACATTCTAATATTTAATAACCTTATCACCAGCCTAAATCTAATTTTGGCTTTTTGGTTTTAAGTCTTCAGTGGAACTCTACCTTCCACAAATATGTCTTGAAGATAATTCAGGGACCCTCAGTCTTCTCTAATTCTTTGGTCTCTAGAAGAACTCCTTGCAGTTCCCAGGTCTCTACCCTCTGCCCCCCACGGCTATGAGGGACACACCATGTCTTTGGGTCCTGCAGCAGGTGTTGGGCGTGCCTCCAGCAGGCTCCAAAAAAGGTGCTGCTTTAAGGATACCAGATCTCCAGTCAGACAACTTGGGTTTAAATCCTGGCTCTAACATTTTCTAGCTGCTTGACTTTGGGCCTCAGTTTCCTCATCTATAAAATGGGGACAAAACAGTCCCCACTTCATAGAGCTGTTACAAGGACTAGGTGAGTCACGTACACAAAGTGCTGAGCAGAGCCCGGCACACAGCAAGTATTCAGTCAGTATTATCAGCATTACTGGGGTAGACGCTGAGAATCCAAGGGCACCTGTTTGAGAAGGCAGCGCCCAACACACATCCAGCTTCAGGCCTGCGAGACCATGGAATGCCAGTCTAGGAGGGAGACAGACTATAGAACTATGCTTTTCTCTGTCCCTTCACCTGCGGACAGCCATCTGGGCTTCCTGAAGCTGAGCCTCTAACCACGATCCCTCCCCAACTCCAGATTTGCCATACATTCTGCTTTGTAGATGCCATCCTACCGGCCAAGAAAACTGGAACAGACGTTGCGGGATCAGAGGACAGAGAACTCTGAGGAGCTTGCCAAAACCTTTCCCACTCCTGACATGGGGCTATGCCCATGGTCACTGGGCTACTCCTTCCTGCCTGGGCCCAGGGGGGCTGAAGTCACCTGTTTGGAAAAATCTGCAAAATTGTTACCCCTTGCCCCCTGGGTTACCATCCAGGTTATTCTGGGGTTGCACGGAGGCAATATGTGGAGGCAGGGTTGAAGGGTTCTGAGGGACTGGAGGAGCCCTGCTGGCGGGTCACAAAGCCCTGGCAGCCCCAGCCAATCACCTTCTTCTCCTGGCTGACCAAGGACCTGACTCACAGGGAGGCTCAGCCTCCCAAAGCTGAATTTAAAAAGTAGAGATAGGGCAGGTGGAGTAGTTCCGAGGCTGGAACCAGTACAGGCCCACTCCAGCAGATCCAGGACAGGGGTCTGGATGGCATAGGTTCTGGTAGGGACTGGAGTTTCTCCAGGATTCTGTTCTCACAATGCTTTTAGGTCACGCAGCTCTCCCCTAAGATCCTGAACCCTGCCGAGGTTCCAGCCACTGGAGTCCTGAACCTGTCCCGCTGAACACGATCTGAACTCTAAAGAGGCAGGTCTGGATAACGCTGCCGTGCCCCTTGTAGCTGCTGTCCTGGGGAAGGAGTCCTTCGGGGAGTTCTGGCCAGATTGCTCTACCTGGTCATTACTCAAAGCGTTCATGGAAATCCAGGATGGGAGAAAACACAACTCCTCACTTGCTAAAATGAATCCATTTTTAGTAGGGTCCACGTCGGTGGGCAGGTAGAAAGGTAAACCTTTCTTCCCAAAGGTTCTCTACTGGAGATCTTTAAGTTCCACAAACCCTTCTTCTTAAGTCAGCAAACTTCCACGATGGGAGCCACCATCTAAACAAGGCTACCAGCCATCGACTCCTAGAGCTGCACAGCGTGGGGAAGCGAGATTTCATGGTAGAAGATGCAGCTTGGCTGCGGGCTCTGCCACTCACTGCCTGTGAGACTTCGAGCAAGTAGTTTGAAGTATCCGAGCCTCAGTTTTCACGTCTGAAGAATCAGAATGATTCTCTCGAGCATGGGATTATTCTGGGGTTAATGAGGGACCCCGTATGTGGGAACCAAAGGTTCATCATCACTCCACTTTGGGGCCCGAACAAGCTTTACGACAGGCAGAGGAGACAGGCAGAGGATGACTGACGTGTTTGACTCACGTTCTTCTTCCCAGCACCCTGGAAAGCTCCCCACAGAGCTCTGATAGGGTCCTGAGCAGGGGTGAGCAGGGGCAGGCGTGGCTTTCGGTTGTGGCCCTCCGGCAGCTATGCTGGAGCTCTGGTGGCCATTTCTTTCCTTAATTAGTACTAGCTCAGGGCTCTGGACACAGTAAATATCGCTGAGTGAATGAGTGAATGAATGAATGGGAGAGGTTGAAATGCAGTGTGGGGTTTCAGGTGGGCTCAGAAAGGATGGTTTTCTGGCCACATTTCCTATCTGTTGACCCCAAGGAACAGAAGAGTAGAAACCTGGCTGCACCCACTGGCCACACACAACCAGATGCAGCATGAAGCTCCTGGACACTCAGCGAGAGACCGAAAAAGATCTCTTCCTCTGATACAAGGAAAAGAGAAACTATATCACATGGTTATATAGCTGCCAGACTCCTCAGAGGAGGGCTTTGGGATTGTTCTGAGAACAGAACTTGGTACCTGCTGGGAAGACACCCCAGCTGGGACCAGCTCTCAAGTCCAGCTCCGTGCACATTTCTGGGGAGAGGGTGGCTGGCCCATCGGTGGCCTGAACATAGGGAGCGAGGCTGCAGTGGCTGGTGGGACATGTGGGGAAGAGAACATTTGTGTCTGTAGCCCTAGTGGGTCTGGTGTCCCCTTACTGATCTTCCATGCTTCAAAAGCAGCTCTGGTCTTGGGGGCACATTCAAACCACGCCACTTTATCTTCCTTTCAAACGATATTTCTTTAGACTGTGTGGCTGACAGGTGTCCCATGTGCTCCCCTCCTCTGAAACTGGATTCTATGAACCGTTCAGCCTACCTTTCCTCCACCCCAGGCCCAGCCCTTCTCTGCTCTCAGGGCCCCTCCCCCGCCACAGCCAATCCACCAGTTTTATTTCCTTGCCTTTCTGACAGACTGCTCATTTAATCCTCCAACCTTTCCACCAGCAAGTCTACCTGGCGATGTCTAGAACAAACCTGCCAAGATTCAACATTTGAGTCTCTGTCCTTTCTCGTGCAGACTCTCATTCTTCACAACCCTAAGGCTACACTCTACCTGCCCCCCTGCAGGCGACACGGTCGGTCCCCCTCAGTGCGGACGTGTGTGGGAGGGGTACCTTCAGGCCTGCCCTCCTTCGAGTAGCTTCTCTCCTACTCTACCATGGTGCCTGAAGTTCCCATCACGAATGCCACTCTTGTGGACTACAGCATTTGTCTCCAAAAAGCCTTAGTTATTATCTCAATTTGAAATATGAGGAGATGAAGGCTCTGGGTTCAGTGACTTGTTCAGACTCAAGATCAAGCACTGGCAAAGCCAGAGCACGAATCCAGGTCACCTGCGCCCAAACCCTGTGCTCCTCGCACACCGCGGCACCGTGGCAGGAAGAGTGACTTGATTCTGCGCAGCTCTAGTACAGGATGGCTTGCTCTGATTTAGGCCCCTGAGCATTAGGAGAAAGGAAAGGAAACGTCAAAGGTTTTCTCCTTTATATACTTCTCTTTCCAAGCTACGGGAACATCGCTCTAATCTCACACAGCAAGTGTGTACTGACCACTGCCATAACGTGCTAAGCACCCCAAGGGGCACCACGAGGGCATGGGATGATTTAAGTCATGGGTCTTCTCCTTAAGGAGCCTTTGTTTGGTTGAAGAAATAAGAGTAATTCACAAAACAACAAGGGAGCCCACAAGCCAGAATATATGAAGTACTAACTTGTACAAGTGCATCTGGCTTTTAACTGCTCTGGGACAGGGTAAAGGATGAGCGGGGCCTCAGTAGTTGGACAGTTTCTGGGGGTAGGTGGCATCTAATTTAGGCCTTTAAAGATGACAGGACATCAAAAAGCAGTGAAGAGAAAATGAAAAGTTTGGGACATGGGAAACGTATCTATTATTATTTTTATTTGAAAAATGAGTGTGAGACCCATGATTAAATCCGAGAGGAATGTCAGAGGATGCAATCAGCAGAGGAGATGGGAGAGGTAAATGGTGTCCCAGGAGCCAAGGGAGGGACCAGTTTCAAGGAGGAGGTTACCTGCCCTGTTTAATGAAGTTACCAGACCTTGGATAGAGAAATGGTCATTAGGTTATGCAAGAAGAAATGATGAAACTCTGAGTCGTTTTGTTGGAGTGTGAGGACAGAAGCTAGACCTGCAGACAATTACGGAGTCCCAGATCATTTGCCCAAGAGGATGCTGAGGGGCGAAATCAGGGATTCGTCACTAAGGCTACTGGGTCTGCTGCGGCACTGCCGGCTGACTAGAGAGGGACAGATTGTGAACCAGAGAACACCTTGCTTCTTTCAGTAAAATCTGGAAAATGCATGGTCCTTTCCTTAAGTTCTAGACGGTATCTGTCTAAGGAGGCTCACCAATGCAACCTCATGGTCTTTCTTTTCTCTCTTTCTTCCTTTCTTCCTTCCTTCCTTCCTTCCTTCCTTCCTTCCTTCCTTCCTTCCTTCCCTCCCTCCCTCCCTCCTTCCTTCCTTCCTTCCTTCCTTCCTTCCTTCCCTCTTTCCCTCTTTCTTTCTTTCTTTCTTTCTTTCTTTCTTTCTTTTTTCTTTCTTTCTTTCTTTCCCCCTCTCTCTCTCTTTCTTTCTTTTACTTTCTTTCTAGAACTTTTATTGAGATATAATTGACATACAATAAACTGCATATATTTAAAGTGTAGAATTTGATTTTTTTTCTTATTTGTAATGTATATATGGCAATCCCAATCTCCCAATTCATCGCCCCCCCCCCCCCCCACACACTTTCCCCCCTTGGTGTCCATGTTTGTTCTCTACATCTGTGTCTGTATTTCTGCCTCATGGTCTTTCTAAAGCTTTTTACAACACGGTGTCATGAATGAAAAGAAAGAATGGGAAAAACTTTTAATATAATAAGAGGAGTTTGGAGAATGTTTTAGATATTAATATACTGTTCTGCTTGGTATTTAGTTTTGTTGACAATTACTCTATCAAGGCAGGGTAGAATAAACAAAATTTGTTTCTAAGGACTATTCAGAGCCTCAGATTCACTTACGTGCTGATCACTGTTTACTGAGTGTATGTTCCAGGCACTGAGCCAGGCATGGGGCCTATAGAAAGCAAAGGGACCCAGTGTGGACCCTTGAGGAGTTCGCGGACTAAGGTGGGAGCTAGACAGGTGAAAAAAATAACCAAAGGGTGACATGTTACACTACAACCCCAGATGCAGGAAGGGCATGCTGCTGGAGCCACTCTGCTTCCTGGGTCAGCGAAGGCTCCTGGAGGCAGCACAGTTTGAGTCAAGATGATAGGGGAACAGACTGGGAGGATGGAGAGGATTACAGGTCGTTCACCCCAGAATGCATGTTGGGGGCAGGAGGAGATGTGGTTAAAGTTAGACAGAAGCTACAACCAAGAGCTCGGTAAGGTGGCTGGGAGTTATTCCATCCTGGAGAAACTCACCAAGGGATTTTTCCCCCGTGTATATATTTGTACCAATACAAAAATATTTGTAACACTACTATAGTTAAAATAGCTGAGCATAATTTCCAAATCAAAAATACAGCAAATGAAATTATAGTGCTTAGACACTGCATTACATTTATAATTCTTGAGGCTTTAGTCTGTGCTATCTTTTCTGGTAAAAACTGAAGAGATTCCCAAGTGCTGCTTGCAGAAGTCAGTGCCCCTCCACATTTTTTTTCCTCCAAATTTTTGTAAACTCTTTATTTTGAAATAATTTTAGACTCAATTGCAAAATAGGACAAAGAATTCCCATATATCCTCATCCAGCTTCCGCAATAACATCTTACATAACAACTGTTAAGGCCAGGAAATTGACGTTGGTACATTATTAACTGAGCTACAGACCTTATTTGGTATTCATCAGTTTTTACATGCACTCATTTCGTTGTTGTTGTTGTTGTACAGTCTGTGAAATTTTATCACATGTATAGACTCATGCGATATGTATAGATTCACCACCCTACTAGGACAAAGACTGTTCTATAACCTCAAAGAAACTCCCTCAAGCTACCCCTTTATATCGATGCTCTCCCCCTACTCTAATCCCTGGCAACCACAGATACATTTTCTATCGCTATAATTTTGTACTTTTAGGAATGTTATAGAAATGGAATCATACAGTAACCTTTTGAGAAGTTACAACTTTGTCAAAGCAAAGTTCATTACCCAGGCATGATTTATCCTAAGGAAGTAAATCCTTTACTGACTGATTATAGGCCATTCAAAACTTTCCAACTTTTCTGAAAATATCACACTTATTACTTAACCAAGTCCTTGGTATGCAAGTCCCTTCCTTGGGACTCTCAACATGAAGAGGCCTTTTGTGAGTTAAATTAGCCCTTCAGCAACCTCCCACTCTGGGCTCACCTAATTATCATAAACATTTCTGGCTGTGTATGTGAGATCTGGACAAAGTGTTGACGTTATGAGTCAATTTCATGGGAACTCATCAGACATCAAGTCTACCGCAGTCTCTCTTGACCTGTAGCAAGGCCTACTCTGCTCTCCTAAGGGAATTAGCTCTAGCGGCTAAGCTAGTGGGAACTTTTGTCCACTTCGATTTAGGATGTCCTTTAAACTTGATGGGGACTTCCCTGGCGGTCCACTGGTTGAGAATTTGCCTTCCAATGCAGCGGGTGCGGGTTCAATCCCTGGTCAGGGAGCTAGGATCCCACATGCCTCTCGGCCCCCAAAACATAAAATAGAAGCAATATTGTAACAAATTCAATAAAGACTTTAAAAATGGTCCACATCAAAAAAATCTTAAAAAAAAATACATTTGATGGTCATTCATGCTGTACAATGTTTGTAGCTCACTGAAAATACACAACATTTCTCAGCATGCATACTTACCCCCAGTGAAATTCTATTACTTTCTCTCCCACATATTTCTGTTCACTGTAGTAATACTTTGAATCTTGCTGCCCTCCTTTTAAATGTCTTGTTATCAGTGAGGTCATTTCCTGCTCTAGGAAAGAGATTGCTGGATAATTCAAGAAGGAGAAAAGCTGGGTCTAGATTTAAGAACCAAAACCTTGGTCACTCAAGGGGAACCTGGGTTGCTTTCTTTTCCTGTAATGCCAAAGGTTCTTCCAGATCTCACGTGTACATGAACGTTCTCTTCCTTTCTCTTGCCTCCTGGTGGTCATAACTGACAGGAGTCTCAAAGCGCGGCCTCAGAGGAAAGCTCCGAGAGCACTCCGTTTACTTAGGGTAGTGCTGCTCGCACTCTGCGTGCCGCCTCTCTGGAGGTCAGGGTAAGTTCGTGACGTGACCACCTAAACAGAATCCTTATCATTTCCTTCCTGGAATCATGATTCTGGCGTTTTCCTTTTATTTTCGACTATTTTGGACGGTGGCGGTGTGGTGCTAGAGCCTGGCCTCTGCTCCTGCACTAAGCACAGACTCTCTTGGGTTCATCAGTCACTCATTTGCTCACACATGAATCTATGCCTACACGTACGAGTAAGCACCTACTGTGTGCACAGAGATGACTTGGCCAGAGGAATCCTTCTCTCACCCCTAGGTGACTCCTCTTTGGAGGAGAAGGACTGTGCACAGTGGCTACCAGCTGACTAGTTAGTAACTATTTACAAGGGATGTGCAGGGATAATTTATTTTTCTGGCCGCCTCCCTAGGAAACTGCAGCATGTCCCCTAAGCAGCTTAATATGATTAAAATACCCCCCAAGAACCTACCAATACTGTCTTCTTGGCCTTCTCTGTTATAGAGAGAAGTAGGCCTGTTAGGCTACCTTACCTGAGGTACATCAGGATGTGGGAGTACGGGGAGGGCTGTTTCAAAAGAGGCCAGATGCTAGAAACACCTCAATCCTAGACAAACCAGGATGGTCTTGACTTGGGACTAAGATGGGACAAATGATGATGACTTCACGGTGGCAAAAAGGACTTTCAAAATAAAGGTAGATGAGTGAGGCACACATTCACCAGAAACATCATGCGTCCTCTGCAGCGCCTGTTGGGACAGGGACCGGCACCCGCCACCCGGAAGCACAGGATGCCCTGCAGATCCGCATGCACCTCCAGGCAGGGATGGGGAAGGGTGGGGGCTGGCGGAGGTTCTCAGGGTCCCTGCTCTGTGCTCCCAGAGGCTGCTGGGCACTTCAGTCTGGTCAAGGCTAGTGCAGAGTTAAATCCACACGATGGTCACAGGATAATAGCTTCACGACAAACAAAAACCTGCTGTTGAGGGTGCAGGGAATCGTGCTCTTTTAAACATGGCTGATGAGAGTGTAATTCAATGTAATCTTTTTGAAGGGCAACTTGGCCAAAAAATATATTAAAAGTCTTTATGTTTTTATATACTTTTGGACCTTAATTCTATTAAAGAATTAAGGAATTTTATACTAAAGCAATAATTATATATATATAATTATAATAATTATATATATATAAAGCTGTAATACATAGAAGCATATTTATAATAATGAAAAACTGGAAACAAGTGAAATGATCAACAACGAACTATTAAATAAATCATGGTACCTCTAAACTATAAAGCTGCTTAAGAAAACAATGTTGTAGAAGAATACGTAGCGACTCTTTGGCACTGTTGGCTGGTTGACTCAGCACCTACTCCCAACACCCTTTCCCCTTGCCTTTCTCCACTAGAAAGGTCAGAAAAATGAAATACTTGCCTCCCAGTCTCTCTTACAACTAAGAGCCACCTTGAGACATGAGGTAACAGGCTAAGGAGCTGGCCTGTCCTTGATGATGTCCTTGAGCTGTTCTCCCAGCCTGTACCTCCTATTTCCAGGCTCCTGTCATGTGAGGAAAATACCCCTATTATTTGTTTAAGCCACTGTTGGTTTGGGTTAGGGTTTGCTGTTACCTGTACCAAAACATAATCCCAACTGAAAGACATGGAAAGATATTTACAACATATTAAATTGGGGGAAAGTGTTACAGAGCAGAAACATACCCACAGGCATAGAAGAATACTGTGAGGGTATATTCTAAAATAATAATTGTGGTTCTGTACGATAGTGGGGTTACAGGGAATTTTGATTTTCTTCTTTGGGTTTATCTGGATTTTCTAAATTTTTTTACAATGAATATGTATAACTTTCATGACAAGGAAAAGACTCAATAAAATACATTTTTAAAAAAAACAGGGTAGGAGGCTGCGGCGGCGGCAGCCGTGCGCTCCCTGGCTTGCAGGCGGGAGCCTCGGAGGGACCCTGGCTGAGCTCTGCAGAGCTGACCGGGCGGTCCCGGGGCTCCCCGGTGCCCAGAGCGGGCCCCGCGTAACCGACGCGTTTGGCCAGAGCCCCTCCACCTCGGGGACACAGCAACTTGGTGAGGGGGACAGGGCTCCGGACTAGACAACACCAGAGCCTGCTGCTCCCACCTGCAATCCTCCTTTCAGAGTCTCGATCGCGGGCACAGAGGCGAGGAGAATCTTAGGCCAGCGGGTGAAACCAGTGGGCAGAGCTGTGGGGCACGTAGAGCGAGCCTCAGGCCAGTGGATGAACAGACAGAAGATAAAAGATTCCAAAAAAAGGATGCGTGAGAGGGCCACGTGGAACTGGAGCACGGGCGGCTAGCTGCTGGCACTTCGCCTGGCCTGGCTGTGGACCCGCCTGGCCTCAGCTTCCTTGCAGCCTCAAACTTCTATAGGTTTGGGGGCAGGTGGTGGGCCCCCAAGATGGGTGGTTTTCCAGGATGCCTGGAAAGCTGGACACCACCCAAACCCTTCCTCAGCAGGCATATCTCTGAGGCAAAATAAAACCCACACATTCTAGGGGAAAAAAGATAAAAAAAAAATTAAAAAAAATAAGAAAACAGGGTAGAGGGTGCAAGGGTTAAGAATCTGCCTGCCAATGCAGGGGACATGGGTTCGAGCCCTGGTCCAGGAAGATTTCACATGCCGCAGAGCAGCTAAGCCTGTGAGCCACAACTACTGAGTCCATGTGCTGCAACTACTGAAGCCAGCGCACATAGAATCTGTGTTCGGTAATGAAGAGTAGCGCCCCCCTCACCACAGCTAGAGAAAGCCATGTGCAGCAACGAAGACCCAGCACAGCAAAAAAAAAAAAAAAGAGAGAGAGAGAGAGAAAAGGGTTGAGACAGAGAAGTAATGGAAGAAAGCTTGTGGTCAGCTGGCAAGAAGTCTTTGACAATAGTTGCCAAAATACCCACTTTAAGGCTTCTATTGCTTATTGTCTGGGTGGTTCAGACTTCCCTGGAGTGGTGGTTCCAGCCCTTCCTTACTAGTTCCTCTGATTTTGAAAGGTCCCCACGGGATTCTAACCAGGCCCGCTGAGATCTACCTCCACCAGCAGGGCACTGTCCTCAGGGGTGGCCCAGGAGGCTGCAAGGGGCTCTGAGCCCTTCCAAGTGCAACTCTCTCCTCTTCACTGTGGGTCTTGCTTCCCATCCCCCAACCCTGTCCAATTCTTGCTCTCTCCTAAGCTTGCTGGCAGAATCAAATGAGATAATCTACCTAAAAGTACTTTGTACAGTATAAAGTGTAAGAACACTTACACTTATTTTTCTTATACTTTACCTCTGTCCTTCCTTGCTCTCCTCCCTCCCTGTTTTTGCCTTTCACGTTTGTCCTCTCTCTTCTTCCTTTGTTCCTTTCTCCATTCCCTCCTCCTGTTTCACCTGGCCATGGCACAGCAAGGACACGACGGGCCTGCACAGCCCTGCATCTGTACTTCTGTCATAGTTCACGTGACCCTGCCCTGTAGGTATCTGCTCACAGGCTTCTTGCCCTTGCTCAGCAGTGAACTCCCGGAGCGGGAACCATGTCTTTCGACTGCCAAGAGCCTTCTCACACCTGCCTCACAGTACATTCCTGGCAAATGCCTGCTTGACATCACTGAAGTACATTTCTTATTGTTTTATTATCTGGACAAAGCACAAACACTCACATTTATGTGTGAAATCAGTCATCCATGTAAATTAAGTAGAAATGTGTTTCATCTAAAAAATTAAGGTCTTACAGAGTCTTTTTTATTTTTATTTTAAAAAATTTATTTACTTAATTTATTTGTTGGCTGCGTTGGGTCTTCGTTCCTGCACATGGGCTTTCTCTAGTTGCAGAGAGCGGGGGGCTAGTCTTCATTGTGGTGCATGGGTTCCTCACTGCAGTGGCTTCTCTTGTTGTGGAGCACAGGCTTTAGGCACGCGGGCTTCAATAGTTGTGGCTCATGGGCTCTGGGGCACAGGCTCAATAGTTGTGGCACACAAGCTTAGTTGCTCCGTGACACATGGAATCTTCCCAGAGCAGGGCTCAAACCCGTGTCTCCTGCACTGGCAGGTGGATTCTTAACCACTGCGCCACCTAGGAAGTCCCCCAGAGTCTTTGTTTTTAAGAACCAACAACTGAGAACTGGCAGAAAGAGTAGCAGTTTGGAAAACTATTTTCTTTCAAACTGCAGTTTTAAAATGTTGATAAATTTATTCAAAATTAAAATATTAATGATAATGTGGAAACAAATGTTTTACGGTAAAATATTAGAATTTATATTTTAAGTCTGTGTTGTACCCCAAGATGCTATAAAAAAGTCTGCAAGGGTCCATAAAATGCCACAGTGAAAGTGCACATATCTGGAACCTAATCCTGCCTCTCCCATTTTGGCCAAGCTGTCAAGTCATTGATTTTTCTCATCCCTTCCATCATCCCTTCCATCCTCACTGACATCATCCTTGTCCAAGCTGTCACTTTGTGACTTGACAGGATTTCTGCCTCTAGTCTCCTAGTCTCCTTTAAAATTTCTTACCCCTCATTGCAGGACAAACTTTCCAAAATACCGCTTTAAATCGCCCCTCCCCCCACCCCAAACCTCCAGTGGCCCTTTACACCTATATAGGATAGAGATGAAACTTCTTGGGCTAGTTTTCACAATTTCACTCCACTCCTTCCCTCCTGTTCTTTTCTTTGGCTTCTTCATTCCTTAGACCCTCAGCCTCAGACTGGTGCTCTCCTGCCGCCAGTCTTCCTAATACTGCAGCTCTGCCAGCCCTGACTTGTACCTGAATGCCTTCTTCCTTTTAAGGTAAGGCTCATGTTCTGCCACTTCCTTGACCACTGGCTGTCAGAATCAGGATCCCAGATTGCTGTGACGGGCTATGGCAAGAAGCTAAATCATTCAAAAGAAATACAACATGAAGTTCTGGATTTGGATCTTGAAAATCAAACGGAAGGAAGCGATGTGGTAGGGGACGTGGGATCTGTAACGGACTGTGAAAACACCTAAGGGGTTTGAACTGATGGGAGCTCCGTGTGAGCTGCCTCTGTGATGGGACTGACAAAAGGCAACAGTGGCAGAGGCTGGGGGAGAGGACCCCACTGACTGAGTCCGTCATGGCTCTGACCCTACGGTGCATTTTACGTACCCCACTGACTCCTCACAACGGGGCTGAGGGTACTATCAGCTCCATTTTCTGGGCTTCATATTCACTACTTGGTGAGCTACCATTAAAGCGACCCTGGATTCAATGTCTACCATTGCCCTCCAGCACGTTCCCCATGATGGTCACCTGTCTACCTCTCCAGCCTCCCCTCCCACCGCCACACCCCTTTCCCACTCCATGTTCCATCTCTAAGGCATCGCACCAGGCTGAGTCAGACTTTGGCGCTTTTCATTCACACTTTTCTTCTGTTGGAAATGCCTTCCCTTCCTTGCCACTGATCTTCACCTGGAAAATGCCAGCCTAACCTCCAGATTCATCTCAAGTGTCAATTCCCTGATTCTCACCCCCTTTTGCTGAGCTGAGATAGGTGTTTCTGTGATACCTGTGGGTGTACCTCTAATACAGACAGTATTTATCAATCTTTTTCTTCCACTTCACTATGAACGTCTTGAGGACTGGGATTAAGTCTCTGCATCCCTATTGTCTAGTATGGTGCCCAGCACATAGTAGGTTCTCAGGTAGTAGTAGAACTACACTGAGGCTCACAGAGCTTAAATAACTTGCTCGAGGTAACATAGCTGGTTTAAGAACAGAACTGGTTTGAAGCCAGACATCTGATTATAAAGTCCTTCTTCTAGGAAGAAAAAAGTCATAATATTGCTCCGCTCTGGGCTTGTCAGACCACACCTGGAATACTGAGTTCAGTTCTGGGAAGCAAACATTTAGAATAACATTCATGAGCAGGAGTGTTTGAAGGAGAGTGACCATGATAGTGGATGCAGTAAATATACTCAAATCCAGGTCATGTAAGCATCTGATGGAGAAACCGAGGGTTTAGGTCAGAGATGGAAGAAAAACTGACCCAAGAACTATCTTGAATGACTTGAAGAGCTCCCAGGGAAAGAGTAAGAATTAGACTTCTCTGAGGCCACAAGGGATGTAATTGTGACCAAAGTGTTGGAGGTACAAAAGGACAGATTTTGACCAACTGAAGAAAAGTTCTTCCAGCAGAGCTAGTTAAAGGCAGCATGGCTATCCCAGAAAGGGGTAGGGTCCCATCATGGCAAATTTTGAAGCTGGATGACACTCTTCGGAGATGTTCTGGTGAGGTCAAGAGCCAGATTGAAGGCTGGACTAGGTGAGCTTTTATTTTTGGGCGACCTCTTAAGGTCCCTTCCAAAGATGCTGATGGTATTACTCTGTCTTCTCTGACCTCTCTAGCCGTTGGCAATCCCTTATCCCTTTATATTTAATGAATTTTATGATTTTACATAGTTCATTTGGTGATTAAGTATATATGTGGCCTGCCACACAACATTTAAGATACCAATCTATCCTTTATATTGTCATTTAATATTCCTCCAATATCTTCCCAAACAGATACATGCCTTGAAGTCAGAGATCGCATATCATGTATTATACATCTTTGGCCCCACATATCTATACTTGTTCAAAAGAGAATAAAAATATTTTAAATGCTCACTTCACAATTTCAGTTTGTCTGCTAATGGGCTCGTCTTTTCTCTCCTGAAAATTCACTGGAAAGTAAGAACTAATTCTTAACTAGATACTTTTCTTCCAGGTATTTTCTATTCCTCAGATGAAGAGCTTAAACAGGAAACATTATAGGAAGTGGTCTCTGCTAGTAAAGGAAACTTGGGTCTCCTAATGTCTCATCTATTTCTTGTGACTGCCCAAGGACCCCAGAGGCAAGAGCTCTACTTTTTGGATCCACCAGCTTCCAAGAAGACCAAATACTCTGATAAGGGTAACAGAAGGAATAAACATGATGGGCAGACATGAATGGACCAGGAAGAGTGAAGATACAATACTCCCACCTGCTGTCTTCCCATTGTCCTCTATGGCCCAAACAGCAGAGGTCTCCAAACAGAGAAGGCTCAGCAGTGTCTCCCAGAGATAGCTTTTCTAACACACACACACACACACACACACACACACACACACACACACACACACCCTCTCTAGAAAGAGAGGCAGGTATATGAAATAGCTCCCCAAGCAGTTCTTATTTGCCCTCCAACCTGTTTGAGAGCCACTTTTTTCTCCTAACATCATCATTAACCCCATCATTCCTCCTCCATTTATTTTTCACTTATCTCTTTAGATCAGAATAAACTCACAGATTATTTTATTCAATGGGCTATATTACTATCATTTATTTTGATGCTCAAACTATCCCAGTATTGGCCATTGGGAGCTCCTTTCAGCTGACTCCTATGTCTTTTATGACACAACCCCATCACTCTTGGAGAAGTTCCTTACTTTCTGGTGTTAAAAAGATGCTCCAGGCTCAACTTGCACTTTCCCTGCCTTCATCTTGGAACAAACCACTTCTCTAAAGATTCCTGGTCCTCTTAGGAGAGAGTAAAAATCTCTTATGAAGATTTAATCATCATATTAATATTTATGATAAAAGAGGACTGAAGTAAACTCAGGAAAGGACAAGAAAGAGCCCTCTCTGTGATTATGACTAAGAAGCAGGGGTCAGCACTTACGAACTAGAGCTCCCTTTTTTCGTAAACAAAGTTTTATCGGAAGACAACCACACCCACTCACTTACATATTGTTTATGGCTGGTTTCATATTACAACAGGAGAACTGAATAGTCTTGACAGACTGTACAGCTTGCAAAGTGTAAAATATTTACTCTCTGACCCATATAGAAAATGTCTACGGATCCCTGCTAATAAGTATCTAAATGTTATAGACATGATTACCTATCGTGAAGAATAATGTGACTTGGAGATATTGTAAATAAGACTAATACATCTCTCTCGAGGTCACAAGGCAGCACCTTTATCAATGCAAAATAAGCTACAAACTTACAAAAACTGTCACATCATTATGTAGAATCTGGTTGTAAAGGTAATTATAAACAGAGGGTCGTTATTGTGGAATCTAGAAAAAAGGATGCCTGGAAAGTAAAACTATGTTAGTGCAATTTTAACCCTATCCAAGGAGTGGCACTTTGTGTAGTTGACATTGGTATTCTGGTCACTAGGACAGTGCCTCTTCTAGTGGAGAGGGGAGAATTAATCAAGCTTGTGGAGGATATATCATTTCTCAACATCTTGCAACTCTATTTGCTCTGATTTTGTGCTCACAGAGCAAGCACTGATTATTTTTCTGATTTTCAAGGGAAGATTATATAGGGAATAAGTATATCCCTTGCTATATTAAATTTATTTTCTGGTACAAATGTGCCTGAGCAAATAAATATAAGTTGGCTTTCTCAGGGCTCAGTGACCTTAAGGAGAGCTGATCATTAAAGTACCAGATCTAAAGACCTGAGAGGCCAGAGACTTCCCTGGTGGTCCAGTGGTTGGGACTTCGCCTTCCAATGCAGGGGGTGAGGGTTTGATCCCTGGTTGGGGAGCTAAGATCCCACATGCCTCACAGCCAAAAAACCAAAATATAAAAAAGAAGCAATATTGTAACAAATTCAATAAAGACTTTAAAAATGGTTCACATAAAAAAAATCTTAAAAAAACAACAACAGACAAACCTAAGAGGCTAGATCCTGAACTGTGTCGATTCCCTTAGAATATGGCACAAAACAGTCAAAACAGCCAGATTGTCAATACACCTCTTTCAGAGTGGGTTGATGCAAAAGTATGCTGAAATGTTGGACAGCTCCCACCTACAAAGATTAAGGCTCTAACCAAATCCTGAGGTATCCTGGAAGCATTCCTTAAAGTCAATGTTCTCAATAAGTCTGTCTTGTGGGAGAAGCCCACCCTCCACTTAGGAGAACATGGTCCTTAAGATGTTCATTATAGTTCTGGCTTTTCTGCCAAGCATGAACCCAACCAGTGGCCAAGATGAAGCTGGGCCTACACTAGTAGGATAAAGCATCAAAATTGCCCTATTTCCTAAATTTAGCAAGCATCAGAGTTGGTAAGGCTGAGAAGGGGCCGAGGGCTCAGTAGCTGGTCCTCAACCTATCATTTCACTGGGCAGGGAGTCACACCCATATGCACCAAGTTATTACAGCAGAGTGTATTAAAACTACAACATGAATTCAGGGCAAGGGAAGTCTTATATTTGTATTTTTAATTCTAAAGCATGGCCCAACGTAGGTGCTTAATGTTTGTTGAATGACCTGTTTTCTCTTCTCCTCAAACAACCCATCCACAACTTCTAGAATAGGTTAGTATTAATTTTAGTAATCTGAGAACATTACTCAGTGAGAATAAGTATCCTGCTTCCCATAAAATATGACTTTAAAATCACTTTTGGACAAAAAATATTGCTGTAGCTTTTAGATGTAAATATAATAAACATGAACATATCTCATTTATTCTTCTCCCTTAATTATAGAAGTAATGACAGTTTCTGAATTCTTCAAATCATGAGATTAAACAATTATACACATCCAGTTTTTCATAGGAAGTTGGCACAAAGGAAGGATGTGTGTGGGTTGGTGGTGGTGGTGAAGGACGGGAAATCAACTCTCACACATGTGGTCCTAAGGGCTGATCAACCAAGCCTCCCCAGACTGTTTTAGACATTTTAAATTCACTGAGTACACACTGTGTATCCACCATGTGTCAGGGACAGTGCAGGGCACTGGCGACAGGCGATGAACAGGACGAGGTCCCTGCCATCAAGGAGCTCACAGCTGAACCGTGCAGAGAGACACACAGAATGATGACATATACAAGAGCTCTTACATCGATCCATTCTTCCCTGGTAATTATCTGAGCAATTACTCTCTTGGTAATCATGTTAATTATTACTGAATTTAAAAAACTAAAAAAGTGGTATTGAAATTCAAATAATACAGATGTGTATAAAATAAAAAGTAAAGTTTCCTGGTATCAGGTACATGTATTCTTCAGATCTTTTAATTTAGATACCCCAACTGTGTATACACCGTTTGTTCCATTATTTAAAGAAAAACAGAATCAAAATATAAATATTCTGTAACTTTTTTTCCCTTTAAAAATATCATGGTTACTTTTCCATGCAGTGTATACAGATTCACCTCATTCTCTGATGGTCGAGTTGTCTTTTGTATCCAAGAATAATTAATTTCTCTGAAAAGGTTAGGGAAAGTTTTGGGCAAAAGGTGTTATGTGATCTGGCCTTGAAAGAAGAGTTGGAGTTCATTTTGTAGTAAGAAAAGCCAAGAGACAACGCTTGTGATGCAGGAAGGGAGTGGGGACAGCCTGAGCGCGTATAAGAGGTGTGGAAGTACACAGCCTCTTGGAGGACCATCAGCAGTCTGGTGAGGATGTGGTGTTCCTTGAACTTTGGTGTGCATCAGAATCACCTTGGGAATTTCTCAAAACTGTAGCTGTGCTGTCTCCTCCCTTGAGATTTTAACTCAGTAGGTTGGTGACCCCAAAGCCTTTGCCCTTAACCACTACACTAGCCTGCCTCCCCTTCTATGAGAGTGTGTATTCACACCATCCTTCAGAAGACAAGAAAGGCAAATGAAGCCCCAGAAAGTCCTCATGGCTGCACAGCAGAAAGTCCTGGCATCCTTACATTTTGCTCTCACTTGGCTGTTTCATTCTCAGTCTTCTGGCATCCTCTCCTACACCAGCTTTTCATTTTACAGTTTTATATCATCTTTCATCTGAGAAGTTCAAAGCATTCCCAATGTTGACCTCATGGTTGGGCAATGGGAACAGGTAATAACCTCATTTTATAGACGGATAAATAGAGGAACTGGAGACCTCACTTTCCCACCTTGGTGAGTCAACACTGAAGCAGAGAACAGAATTCAAACCTGCCTTTCATCCTGTTTGTGGTATTATTGTCCTTTCCCCTGAATTACAGACTTTGGGTCACTTTTCTCATTAATCAAGGCAATATGTGGAAAGCAGCCTGCACAGTATCCAGCTCACAGCAGAGACAAGCCATTTCTCTCCTGGAATCAACAGAACAGCGGCTGCCCAGGGCCTCTGGAGTTTAGTGGGTGTTTCTTGATGTGCTGCTGAAACCAGTGGGCCAAGAGACACACCACGTAACGATGTTGCTGGAGGCTAGAAACTGGCCTCCAGCCAGTCCACCTGCCTAGGAGGGGAGAGTCGTGTGGTCTACAGAGAGGTCGCCTTAGTATGATGGGTTCTTTTTCGTCCCCTACCTTGAGCTTCATGACCTAAGCTAAAGCATGTATCCAACATGCTGCTTCTTTATAAAGTAAAATTCATTAATTGGAGTCTCAGACCTCCGTGTTATGAAGAGAGGAGCTGAAGCAGAATGAAGCCATTAATTATTTGGTGAGGTTCCGAGGCACTCACCATAACTTCTCGTCATGTTTCACAAGCATGCAGAACACCTTTGTCTAATGCCCTGTCCTAGAAATGAGTTTGAGTGGTTAGGAACACAAGCATTTCTGCCCTAACAGACTCTTCTCTGATGCCTTACTGGTTGTCAAATCTCCTTTCAAGATTCTCCAACTTTATATTCAACAATGAAAAATTTTCTCAAAATAGGCCTTGAGTGTTTTCTAGCAGATAATTTTAATGTTGAGAATTAATTCTCTTCCCCACCCCCCTTCCTAACTCTACTCCTCTGAAGTCAGCATGCCTTTCATCTGTAAATATGAAAATAAATATTAATAATTAATGATTTCTCATCTTCTCCAAGTAGGAAGTTTTATTTACTTCTGAGGAAGAAATAATTATTTCCCAGAGTCAGAGAGACAGGTAGGAGCAGAATAGAGACAGGTAGGAGCAGAATAGGAACTCTGCTTTTGATGGTCTTTTTTTTTTTTAATTTATTTTATCAGCTATGTTGGGTCTTTTTTGCTGTGCGCGGGCTTTCTTTAGTTGCCGTGAGTGGGGGCTACTCTTCGTTGTGGTGCGTGGGCTCCTCATTGCCGTGGCTTCTCTTGTTGTGGAGCACAGGCTCTAGGCGCGTGGGCTTCAGTAGTTGCAGCACGTGGGGTCAATAGTTGTGGCTCACGGGCTCTAAAGCGCAGGCTCAGTAGTTGTGGCGCACGGGCTTAGTTGCTCCGCGGCATGTGGGATCTTCCTGGAGCAGGGATCGAACCCGTGTCCCCTGCATTGGCAGGCGGATTCTCAACCACTGCACCACCTAGGAAGCCCTGATGGTCTTGATGTGGATTCAAGCTGCCTCAAGTAACTCCACCTGCCTTCAAGAGCAACAATTACTGGGTCGCTCTCTCTTGAGTTCTGACACCTCTAGGTGGAAATATGTTTCAAATGGTGGCTCTTCAGTTTCTCACTCTCCCTTCTGACCAACACCCCCACGAACCACTTCCATCTTTTACGACAGGAACCATAACCTTTCCCACATGCCCTGTACACTGAACTCCCCAAGCCACTACAATGAACTTGCCCCATTACCTCTAATCCCAGTACCATGTATACTTCTTGTAACTCATCCTTTGGCTCATCTCCAAGAGGCTGTGTCTCCACAGGGGCAAGAGTTCTATGACTGATGGCTGCATGGAATGCCCTTACAGACCAGTTCAGCTAGTCTGCTTGATAAGCACCAAAGGTGAAGGACGTAGGAGACACCCCCCTTCCATACATCATCACCTCAAAAGCTTAAAGGGAGAACTTCACTTTGCCCAGCTCACATTCATACACCATCTTTTAAAGATATTATTTATTTATTATTACCATTTTCTGCCTAGAAGAACCTGTGAAGGTAATGCATTCCATGTCTACTAGCTCTGCAAAAGAAGTGTTTCCTTTGATACAACCTTGCTTACTTCAGGGAGTAGCATCTCATTTGAACACTCAGGGGTGTGGTAAACAGATCCGTCATTCCTATCCACACTCCTTAGGATTTGTAGACTGTGGTAGGCCCCTCCCCACCAAAATGTTCTTGCCCTAATCCCTGGAACCTGTGAATATGTTACCTTAGCTGGCAAAAGGGGCTCTGCATATGTGATTAAGTTAGGATTTTCTGATGGGAAGATTAGTCTGGATTATCCAGGTGGCCCTAACATAATCACAGGGGTCCTTCCAAGGGGGAGGGGAGGGGTCAGAGAGATGTGATGATGGCAGCCAAGGTCCGAGCGATGCAGGGCCACAAACCAGGGAATGCAGGCAGCCTCCAGGAGCTGGCAAAGGCCAGGAAAGGATCTTCTCCTAGAGCCTCCAGAATGAACAGAGCATTGCCAACACCTTGATTTTAACCCCCTGCATGAGTTTCCCAGGACTACTATAAAGAACTGCCACACATTGGATAGCTTAAGAGAACAGAAACTTATTTTCTCACTGTCCTGGAAGTCAGAAGTCCAAAATCAAGGTGTCAGCAAGGTTGCACTCCCTCTGCAGGTTCTGAGGGGAATCTGTTCTTTGCCTTTTCGAGTTCCTGGCGGCTCTAGGCATTCCCTGGCTTGTGACCACATCACTCCAAGCTCTGCCTCTGTGGTCACATTTTCTCCTCCTCTTTCCTCTCAAAACTCCCTCCACCTCCCACGTGTAAGGATACCTGTGACTGCATTTAGGGCCCACCCAGATAATCCAGGGTAAGCACCCCTTTCCAAGATTCTTAATCACACCTTTGGTCATACAAGGTAATAGTCACAGGTTCTGAGGATTAGGACTTTTGAGGAGCCACCATTCGACCCACATGATACCGACTTCAGACCCCCAGAGCTGTAAGATAATAGATTTACATTGTTCTAAGCAACCACGTTCGTGGTAACTTGTTAGAGCAGCAATAGGAAATTAATACACAGACTGATCACATCTCCTCTCACTTGGACTCTCTGAGCTGAAGAGTCCCTCTCTGTTCTCCCACCCTGTGGGGATGGCTCTGGGTTCTGCTGGTTGTTCTGTGGCCTTGGCACTGGCCTAGGCCAGACCTGAGGGGGTGGCAGGGCCTCCAGAGCCTACTTCTGCCATGTTGCTCCTATGAGGATGGCTTCAGCCACTCAGATCCACGCTGTCGAACCATGGAGAAATGAGATGCACAGAAGAGAGCCTAGAACTAGAATACTGTGAGACATCTCATGAGCTGGGAGGATGGCCCAGGTGGGATTCAGACCGACTCCGAAGAAGAGCCAACATCCTTCCCCAAAGGGAAGAAAAGAGTTTCAACAGCACACATCTTAACCTCTCTCAGGGCTGAAGCACATCTATCTAAACGGTACTAAGCACCTGATAACCATGCTGGCGAAGGAAGAATTCAGAACCTGGGAATGTCCCTTCTACTCCTTTCCCAGTGTTTCAGTGAATTTAGGCAATTCAGCCAGTAATCCTGACACACGTAGACATCTGTAGCTAAGTCCAGCTGTGGCAGAGTTTTATTCTGATCTTAAACAAGTCATTGGCCACATATTTCAGCATCTTCACTAGCAGTGAAAGCACCTCCCGGGGTGAATTCACAACAAAGTTCCTTGATGTTATTTCAGTGTCTTGTGAGTAGTGCTACTAGGGATAAAACCAAATATAATGTTACCTGGGACAATGGAAAGTGCTTTCCACGTGTACCGTGCACTGGTTCTTGAACATGACTACTGGAAACATTTAAGTAGATAGGATTTTAATGTAGAAAAACTGGAAGAAAACGTAGCAATATATTCACTGTAGTAAACTGCGTGGTGGCAACAGGTTTCATGAATGGAGGGGCTCGGGGCTGGTAATCTGGTGGGAAGAGGGAGACAGAAGAGAGTCTTGAAACTGCATTTGCAGAACTAGTACACATTTGTATTTGGACTATAGGTTCAGCTGGGGCAGCTCTATGAGGGGGCAGTACTAAAGCCCACCTTGGCCACCCCTTGATACCACTACTGTTTGAGTGGTGGAATTACAGTGGTTTAAAAGATTTTCTATCTTTTCCATTTTTTTTTATAAATGAAAAAAGTAGGATCCCATGTTTTTAGAAAGAAAGAATATGTTAGAGGATGTGTGTAGAAAAAAACTGGAATATTCAACAAAATTGTGGCACTGATTTCTCCTTGGGGGACAAAGTTATGGAGGACTTCTACTTTCTACTTTTTACTTCATACATTTCCATAATGTTTTAATTTAAAAATTTTGTAAAGGCAATTTCAACTTACATTTGCTATCCAAAAAAGGTTTTTTTTGATGACTACTATACACTAAAGGCATTAAACACACGTTGTTCTAAGAAATTTTTCTGAAATATGGGCTAGGTAATAGTGATTTCTGAGAATAATTTTTTTTTTTAATTCATGGGAAAGCTAATGTATGGATACAGATTAGGGTGCACGTGTTTTTAGGGTGAGAATGAGAAGTGACACAAAAATTCTCAAGAGTGTTCATCAGAGGAGTAACAGGACTTGGCGGCTCTTTGAAGAACACTTTCCCAAACCCTAAATCTCCAACAAGGGGAAAGGACCAGAAGTGAGAGGTGGCTAGTCAAAGGCTTCCTGGTTATTTCTCTTAGCTCGCCTCCTGCCTCAACCACCACGTGTGGCTCAGGTACCCGAGAAAGCTTCCTAAAGAAGCCGACAGGCAGCCTCTTCGGAGAGACTGCTACAAGGGGCTGTCAATGCCACAAACCCAAACCGTTCTGGGAGCTCGAAAACAACTGATTATTATTCCCTCATCCCTCCCAAAGAGGTCACCTGCTAGACGCTGCCAGAACCACCTGAGTTCAAATGATGAACTTGGAAGATAAGGCGGCAACTCGGACCTCCTCCAGGGCTCCTGACAGGGCCTGTGCCGTCACTGGGCTCCCATGGCCCTCAGGAGGGCCTCGCAAGCAAAGTCCCTGTGAGTTAGGACCTTTAGCACATCCCGGAACAGCTCTGGACTGAAGCAGTGCCTGGCTGGGTCTTGCAAATGGAGGCTTCCAGGTCATGGGGAGTCCTCTGGGCTACAATCAGAGGCTCGTCACATCTGGGAAGGCACAGGGTACTCATTCTACCTGTTGTGAGACTGGCTAGGTTCGGGAAGATGCCTCAAGAAGCAGATCTGTTCTCTGGAAGTGCTGGTGGGCAGGGTGGGGGGTGCTGTAGGGAGGAAAGGAGTCTATCCTGGAAGCCAGGGGACTCCTGGGTCAAGGGGCTAGTCTCCCACACCCAGTAGAGTAGGAAATGAGCCCTTGGGAGAGCTTATACTAAGCAAGTCGCCTTCGTCTTTATATGAACACAGATTATGTGGTGGGTTCAGTCTCTGAACGTCCTTTCTCTGTGTTACTGCACAGGTACCTCTGCCCAAGTGAGGCCTCACTGAACAGGGTGGAGGTATCTATCCTCCTTCCCTCCTCCCACTTGGGGCAGCTGGTTTGGTCTTCTGGGATTCCGGTGCTACTCCCTCCCGATGTGGAGACCGAGAGGTCCAAGAACCGCTCTTTCTGTTACCCTTGTCCAGCAGGGAGGAATGTGAGGGCTTTTGGTTTATCACTGCAGCCTCTATCTACCGACTCCTAGGAACTGCCTCACAGAACTGAGGACTGGCAGCAACAAAGTACCCCTCAGAAACCCACTCGTTCAGCAATTATTTGTTGCGCCTTAACAATTTATGGATGAGTCAGCCAGTTTTGATCCTTGATTCATGGAGCCTGCCATCCAGAGGAATAGATAAGCAGTAATAAAACCATACAAACAACTACGTAATTATAATCACATTAAGCGCTGCAGAGGAAACATATACGACTAGGGTGTTCTGAAAGCAATGGCTTTCTGCCTCTTAGTTAAAGGCTCATTTCACATCCAATCCAATATTTATACAAACAACACACACACAGACGTAGATAAGAAAACGAAAGATCCGTTAAACAATTCTCACTCTTACTATGAGTGATGCCCTCTGATATTTTCTGGTCTTTTATTATTTTTTTTGGCCACACCGCGTGGCTTGCAGGGTCCCCAGACAAGAACTGAACCCCTTCCCCCTGCAGTGGAGGCACAGAGTCCTAACCACTGGACCACCAGGGAATTCCCTGGTCTCTTCATTTACAAAATGCTGGTTATAACCGCATAAATTGGTCTCACAACCAATTAGTGTTTGTAATCCGCCGTTTGAAAAACCCTGTCATGGGGAACCCAACCTGGAGTGCAGCGGGGGTGGGAGTCACACTTCACTTCCCCACATTTAGGTCAAGACATGGCGAGGTTACAGAGACTTGGCCTGAAAAGGCCAGGAAAGAATGCTCCAGACAAAGGGAACAGCATATGCAAAGACCCCTCATTTAATAGAAAAGGAAAGTGGGGAATCAAGGAAGAGATGTGCCTTGTTCAGGGTCGTCTAACAAGTCTCCTAACTCCGAGCTCACGGTTCTTAAGTGTACTGCAGCCTATCAGTTGTGGTCTTCCTCTTCGTTTTGCTAACTATGGGCCAAGGGTTAACTGTTCAGACCTAGGCTGACTAGGAGGCAAGAGAAAAGAGCATCGGCAGGGGGTCATGTTTACAAAGGGCCCATTTAATTCTCCACCCAAAACAATGCACCTGAGTGCCACCCCACCTGGCTGGAGGCCTGCACCGCCGAGCTGTTTGTTCCTTCCTGGTAGGGACTGGCTGGGAGCCATACTCCTGCTTAGTCCTGGCTTTAATGACACCAATTACAAAATGTCCGGGCAAGGTTTAGACTCAGCCGAAGGCCCTGGAAAGGATGCAGAGCACTGGCCCTGGCTTTCCACATCCCTGTGTTGACGCTGGCGCTTGCTTTCCATGTGTCTCCACCTTGCTCAGTTCCCTGCTTGGCCCCTGTCACTGCTGTGCATCGTTAGCTGGGTAAGCGGCTTTAGTGGTGCAGCATGAAGTTCATGTGAATCTGGCAAGTGAAATACAGGCCACAACCAAGGGTGTCAGTCAGAGTCAGGGTCAAAGTGGATGATCTAGGAGGACAGGAGGAGGAAAGGGGTCACAGAAGGCAAGGGCTTTAGGCCAAGTCTCAAAACAGGCAAGAGAGAAACAGGGCTGCTATATACAGTTGCACAGTTTGTACACTGCACAAAACACCCAGGGAGGTGATGACTAAGGCTGAAATGACACCCACAGTCCACTCACAAAACTGCTTCCTTGGCAAGGGGCTGTACCTGCCTGCAGGAAGAACCTTCATGGACAGAGGCCAGAGAGGAATGGCTCGGTAGGGCACCTGGGCAGAGTCGGAAACAGCCAGACCCACACAGCAGTACATTGAAACTATGACTGCCAAGCCTAGGCCTGCTCAGGTTTTCAACACTAAAACTGTGTGGGTGGATAAGGGCTGGTGGTTGGGTGCTGCTATGTAGTGACAAGCTGTGACCCCAGGAGCAATAGCTGAAAGTAGAGACACCTCACAGTGCAGGCCCCGCATCAAGCTGGACTCCGTGATGCTCCTTCCTCTTCACTCCTCCTTCATCAACCTCAGCGGTGATCCCACCACATCTTGGAGGCACAGCTCTACTCCAGAGATTTTAGTTAAAAAAAATGTTGCTGGTAAAACGTGCTCATGTTAAGGAAAACAACAAAACAAACAGATGAAAAAACCCCAAACGTTCTACAAAGGTGAATAATTAAAAGTAAAAACAGCCTCTTAAAATTTTAAAATTAAAATCTTCTTGTGTCAATAACCTCCTCACCGCTCACCCCTCATCTTCCAAACCCCCTTTCTGTTCTCACTGGAGCCTGTAATTACTTTCCCCCTCATTCCGCTGACAACCAGCGCCTGTCTTAGATTTGCAGTGCTTCCTTCCACCTCTGACCTTCAGGCCAGCTGCTTCACTGCCATCTCAAACCCTGCCTCCCCAGAAACCTTGCCCCGAGCACGCCCGGCCGCCCCCCGTCTTCGTGTCGCCGCACTTGCTGCTGCTCCTCCAGGCTAGAGAACTTCAGAGACTCGGCCCGTTAGGAACTCACGGGTTCGACTCAGCCCTCACCCCTGCCCGAGACTTTCACTCCTCTCTCAGACGCCCAGGCTCGTCTCTCACAGTGGTTAATTCAGACCTTCAGGACCTCACCCCCCACCGCAGCAAGTGGCCTTGGCTCTGTCCCACTAAGGAAAAGGCTTGTTATTAGTAGGAACTCCAGTCATCTCCCCTGGACTTCACCCTGCAAGTCAGGGGGAGCAAGAGCCACTCTCTCCTCCCACCAGTCTCAGAGGAAGGGAGTCCTTCCTTCTCCTGCAAAGTTATCCCTTTCCTGGTATTCTCCAGATCACTCCTATTGGCTCCCTTTCTCTCTTGCATCTGGATTAATTTTCTCAAATAACTCCTTTTCCTTTCCACCATCAAATATGCTCAGGTCTCCCAGCTATCACAAGTCATTCTAAGTCAACGCTAAACTCTCACTCTGATTGTAAATTGGTCGGATGATCATGGAGAACAATGTATAATAAGGCTATTAAAACAAAAACAGGGCTTCCCTGGTGGCACAGTGGTTAAGAATCCGCCTGCCAATGCAGGGGACGTGGGTTCAAGCCCTGGTCCAGGAAGATCCCACATGCCGTGGAGCAACTAAGCCCGTGTGCCACAACTACTGAAGCCCGCACACCTAGAGCTCATGCTCTGCAACGAGAGAAGCCACCGCAATACGAAGCCTGCGCACTGCAATGAAGAGTAGCGCCCATTCTCCACAACTATAGAAAGCCCACGCACAGCAACAAAGACCCAACACAGCCAATAAATAAATAAAAATAAATAAATAAATAAAACAATGAAAACAACAACAACAACAATACGGAAACAATCTAAGTGTCCATCAGTGGATGAATGGATAAAGAAAACGTGGTATACATACAGAACGGAATATTATTCATCCAAAGAAAAGAAGGGAATCCTGCCATTTACAACACGGATCGACCTTGAGGGCATTATGCTAAAAGAAATAAGCTGGACAAAGAAAGACAAATACTGTATTATCTCGCTTATATGTGAAATCTAAAACCACTGAACCCATAGATACAGGGAACAGATCAGTGGTTGCCAGAGGTGGGGGTGGGGGAACTGGGTGAAGGTGGTCAAAAGGTACAAGCTTCCAGTTATAAAATAAATAAGTCCTGGGGAATATAGGTACAGCATGGTGACTATAGCTAATAATACTGTATTATATATTTGAAAGTTGCTAAGAGAGCAGATCCTAAAAGGTCACAATAAAAAAATTTTTTGTAACTGTGTGGTGATGGATGTTAATTAGCCTTATCGTGGTGATCTTTTTGCAGTATATACAAATATTGAATCATTATTTGCACACCTGAAACAAATATAAGTCAATTATAAGTAAAAAACCCAAACACTGTTTGTACTCTTTGCCTCAGTAACTCTACTTTATAGGCTACGCCCTTGAAGAAATAACACACAAAAGAAAAGTAATTTGTACAGTGATGTTCAGAGCAGAGATGTTTATACCTGCAAAATGTTGGAAACACCCCAATTGCCCAATAATAGATTGATGGCTAGGCACGTTTGGTATCAGTACAATAGAATACTACAGAGGGAATGGGATATTTGTAGTGACAAATGTATGGACTGTGTTGATATAGAGAAATCTGTAGATGAAGCACACTTTAATACACAAAGACTACATAAACAAAAAGTACACGCTTACTAAAATTTTATATATGTTTTCTGATAAAGAATAGAATGATAACAAAAAACTTTGGTCCTGCTGCTTCTTCTGGTTACTACTTTTCTCCCCTTCCCTGTTGCGGTTCTCTGAGGACCATCTCTGAGGTTCTCTACTTTTTTTGTCCCCAGTTCCCCGTTTAACCCTACCCAATCTGGCTTCCATCTCCAGTGTTTTACTGGATTGACACCCTTGCCATGATTTTCTTCTGGATAAACCCTTGAGTCGAGCTAAGCCAGCAGCACTGAAGCTCTCTTCCCTTGATGCCGAAGCCTGCTTCCGACATCGCTTCACTCTTTTCCCTAATTATGGACAATTCTCAAACCTTACTACTTGGAGCTCTGGTCTTTGTGCTCTGTACCCAAGACCCTTAGAGAGACCCCCTTTCAGGGAAGCCATTGCTCCTGTTTTGTTGACTCTCACACCCATAGCTCCATCCAACCTCATCCTCAGCTTCTGGACTTTCGTGATCACTCTACTTGGACGTCTCCACTTGTCACCTTTAGTCCTCCATGTCTAAAACTTATCTCCAAACTGTCTCTTCAACTTCCTAATTTCTGATTAATGTCACCAATGTTGTCCAAACTCTCACAGCCTCAATCTGGTAAGGGTGACTTACTTATGATCCTTGGCCAGTCATTCCTTCCAGGACGTGGCACCTTGCCTCGTGGAAAGCCCTCTCTGGTGTCCTTTCTACTCAAAGCTTTCTCATTTTCAAGACCAGCTCAGGTTCTGCTTCCTTCGTGAAGTCTTTTCTGATTCCTCCAGTTCACGATGATTATTTTCCTCTCAGAGTCCTGTTTGAATTTGACTCTATAGTGCTAGTGACTCACAATAAGCTGTTCTTTTCATTTCTTTTGCCTGAACTCTCTTATTCATCTGTCCTCTGGTGGGCGGGATCCCGCATCACCCGGCACACCCAGCTCTGATATGCTTCCCTCTCTGAAGCCTTCCCCAGCTCTTACAAACTCAGGGTCAGTCTTCTGCCTGTGTGACCAAAGCACCCCTTCCCATCACTGCTGGAATCCCCATCCTCTTGTGTTATAGCGATTTATGTAATTTTGTGTCCAATTCTCTCACAAGAATGTTAGCTGCATTCCTTAAGGGCAAAGACCGTGTCTTATACAACATAGCAGCACAGATGTATCACTGACATCCAGTGTCATCACGCACACTAATCATTCCACACATCCAGCTTATCTTCCAAAGCAGACTGCGGTCTCTCATGGACAGGGGTTGAATCTCATTTCTTTTATACCCCATAATGACTCAGAATACAAAACAGAAAGGACTTGGAGAGCACTTGTTGAGAGTTCACTTAGAATAGGCCTCGAGAAGACAATATGCAAATCTGTATGAATAACCTATAAACCTGGAAACTATACTTTCTGGGGAATACAAGTCTTATCAAGTCTCCAAATGTTGTACCTTGCTATTTTAGGGCCAGCATAACACATCTCTGTACTTAGCAGTGGTCCTGTCACTTAAAGGTGTTAATAGGATGCCCAAACTGGGAGCTTTCAGCTGTGAACTCTACCCATCTAAAATCAGAACAGATCAGAGACTAAATCAGAGTCCTTGATAAGAGGCAATCATCTGCAGGGACAGGAGTGGGGGCTGACGACTGTCTGCCAAGAGGCTGGTGCTGCAGAAAAGTCTAGCTACGCAGTACATGTTACACCACTGGAGATAAGCCTTCAGTGAGACACTCCTCACTTGGGAAGGGATATTTAATTTCATCCAGTGGTCCAAGGCCTGCCCCTTTCACACGGCACAACACACATTCGTTCAACTATGATCCTGCTGACTCAGAGCAGCTAATTTTCATTTCTTACCAGTCAGGAAACACCATTGAAATTACAAGGTGACCAGGTCAACAACACCCTCAAGAGAGGATGAATGCTTCTCCCACAATCGCTCTCTCCAGGTGGTGGAGCGTCTCCAGTGAGCCGTACCCAAAGACTTGTTCATTAACCATCCCAGGTGGCAGGGCAGGCCTCCACCCCGTCTGGGACAGGTGTCTGGGGAGTCAGAACCACTTGGAAGAAGAGGCAGATCCTGCTTAGAAAACATTTATTGCAGCACAGGCCAAGCTGTGTGACAGGCTACATGGTTCCTCAACTCTACATCCTGGCTCCCCAGTGTTCAGAGGTGGGCAGACGCCACCACTGGTAGAGGGCAGGTATCAACCCACTGGACAGGCCATCGAGGTGAGGCACAGTGTGTGCGTGGATGGGAAAATGAGAGAGAGGACAGCTGCCAGGCCAGCCCCTCCCTTCACTGCCCAGCCTGTCCCCGCAGAGGGCTTCTGCCGGCAGGTGGCCACTGCGGGGCACCCAACTTTCTCCACACGTGGAAGGAAAAGGGCCTCTGAGCTGAGGGCGGAACAGAATGTGGCCAGGGGCAAAGGGAGGAAGGAGGCTGCTGTAGGCCTGGGCACAGTCTTTCTAAACAGATAGTTCAGACAGGTACACAACCACCAAAACAAGAGAGAAAGCCTCAAATGAGGCCCCTGAGACATGGGGGAACTGGTCCATCAGAGAATCTGCAAAGACATGGAGAGAAAAAGTCCACCCGAAATGAAGCTCTGTGGTATACAGGGTTTTGCTGAAACCTGATAAATTTAAACAGCAAAAGTTAAGCAGCAAAGACTATATTGTAAGATACTTTCTTTTCATTTTTTTTACATCTCATTTGAGTCAAGAGAAACTACTTCATTGGGATGATTGGACTTGGGAGTTCCTAGGCTATGTTTTTAAGTCACACACCCACACAATAATACTCCAGAAAAGTAGTGCTGAGTTTCCTAACCAGGGATTGAACCTGCACCCCCTCCAGTGGAAGTGCAGAGTCTTAACCACTGGACCACAAGGGAAGTCCCTAAATACATGTTCCTTCTAAGGTTTTTTATATATACTGTCAAAATTACTGGGCAAATTTGAAGCTGTGCTTCTTGTTCAGTTATTTTAAATATATCACACAAGTAGTATGTATCTCCTATATGTAGGAAATAGTTTCAGGAAAAAAAATAATTTTACATGGAGTCAAAACATTTAGATAAGCCAAATCTTTATTTACTTAGGCAAATGACACGTCCAGAGCTCAAAACACCAATGTTATGTTAATGCCTGTTTAGCAAAGTTGGTAGGGCAGGATGCTTGTGAGGATGAGATATTGGACTGAGGCCGGCACTGGCCAGTCAACTCTACACAGAGGAAGAACCATCCCTGGCCACAGGATGCCTCACCAACCTTGGCCAACTGTCACACAAATTTGTACTCTTGGCCAAAGGGAAGCCTGGGTGATGGAATGTGGATTACTCATCATAACCCATCCTAACTCTTGGTTAAGCCAGTCAAAGCACGTGGCCGATAATTGGTGTGTCATCTTTCTATAATAAACAGGACATCTGGCTAGGAAATACAACTGACCAACTTATGAGAAAATTAAAGCTCAATAATACTTAATAATTTTGTCAGTTTACCAGTGATTCCTAGGAGAAGCAGTTAATCAGTCACTGTGGGAAAATTGTGCTCTCAGCCAGATCTGATGTAAAACTCAGCTACCATAACAGAGTAGGTCAGCATTTCTGCTGGGTGCCTTTTTACTTCAAGCCCTCTTGATGCTAAGTAAAGGGCATGGATTTTTTCATAAAGGTCATCTGGTCAGATGCCATTTTCATCAAGAGTTGAAAATTATATTAACTTAGTAGAATAGCTATGGTTACGTCAACTGTTCAAGAGAAGGAAGGGACTATTCTCAAGAAGGGAATGAAAAGACTAGGAAGAGGTGGCGAGGTAGGATGTCAGTGAAGTACACTGCTTCCTGGCAGCCACTTTGGAGGGTCCTGTCCTCACCTACAAGCCTGGTTTGGTGCAAACTGGCTTGGCCTGTTCAAAGGAAGCAGCCTAACCTCATCTGCCCCAAGCACTGACGGCTCCAAGTAAAGGCAACTGTTTCTTGCTCACCAAAATGTACTTACTGAAAAACAACCACTATCAACTCTATCGGTCTTCATTAAATTACAAAAGCATACCTGCTTCTTATAACAATTCACATACAGAATTATCCATGAACAAAAATGAGAAGTTCTCCTTTGAGTCTCCTTTTCACTCCTCCATACTCAAATTCCACTTCCCAGAGGTAAAAACTGCTGTGTTTATCTTTTCAGTCCTTAGGTGCCTACATATGGGTATTTTCTTTCCAATGAAATTTTTAGGACTTTAAGTTCGTGTTCCACCTGATTGGCTGGCCCCAGCTCCCAAATTACATGGTAGTCTCTGCCTTGACTCCATCTGGAACTGCTGCCACCCCAAATGACCTTCCTTTGCCTCTCCTCACTAACAAGGAGGTTTCCCTCCTAAGATGGATAGCTCCTCTCCCTTGCCCTCCAGATCTCCCAGATGCAGAGCTGATCGGAGCACAGTCACCCATGAAAACTACACCTCTAATAGTAGAGGAACTGAATGAAGGCCCTTGCGAGCTTTACTCACCAGGGAGAGCTCAGCAGCTTTTCCATTTCAAATTAAGATCACTCCCAGACTGGCCTCCCTAACGGAGGACCAACCGCCCCCACAACACACAAACACACCAAGTCTGTGCTCTCCTAGTCAACTGCTCCCGCCCTGCCAGCCTTTCAGATAACCAGGTCAGCTGAATACATGGAGACAAAGGGGCAGTTCATATACTCCTATTTTGGCAGTTGAAATAACACTGCAAGGGCCAGGTCTTCACAGGATAAATCCCTCTGTGCATGTCAAACACACTGAGAGGGCTGCTGGGAGATGGGGGCTGCTGAATTGAGGGTTCATGATGGACTTAGGCCACGATAACATTTTGAAGACATTTTTTATTTTATACTTTATATATATATATATGTTTTTAAAATATGTTTTAATATAAATTAATGGTTGCTATCGCTTATTAAGCAGGTACTCTATATATTTCCTTTCATGTAATCCTCACAACCACCCTGTAAAACAGATAGTTATCATTTCAGACTCGCAGGTGAGAAAACTGGCACTCAGGTTCCATAACTCACTCAAGGCCACACGGCCAGGAAGTGGTGGGACTGGGATCTGAACTCAGGTTTGTCTGCTTCCAGAGGCCAGACCACCTCCCTTTCTCGGGGATAGGGATTAGAAATCTCTATGGCTTCCAGGAACCACAGAAGGTTACATTCTGGGATCTGGAAGAGAATCCCGTTTGCTCCTCCTCTCCGCCCCCTTTCAGCCTTCTCCACCCCCTTTCAGCCTTCTCCACCTTGCTTCCTGGAATACAGCAGTGGCCTCCCAGGTAAGAAGTTGAGAAGACTTCAAACATCCACCTTAGCATTTGCTTTATGTTAGATGATACAAATTTAAGAAAGGAAAAAAACTTCCTTGAAGCTGAAATGCATGAGGAAAAATTATTATTTTTAAGGTGGCAAGAATAAATATTTAATTAGACAGTGTGACACTCAATTTCACCTGGCTTCGCAACATCTCAGACAATAAAACAAGCCCTTGTCTACAGGGCTAATTACAGACTACTAAATTACTCTTATGAAAACCCTCTGGAATATTAAACATGAGGGATGAGGTAACGTGGTACTGTAGAATAAATAGCCCTAGACTGGCAATCTGGGTTCTAATTCTGACTCAGCCACTAATAACTACCAACATTAATTTGCATGGTGTACACACTTTTCAAAATGGTTTCACACACTTTCTATATTAGTTGGGTGACCTCAGGCAAGTCACTAACTCTTGGTGTCTCATGTCAAAATCTGGAAGTGAGAACACTGAACCATCTGAAGTCCTCCTCACTTTTATCATCCTACGGGGAGAGGACATGTGCCTTAGGTTCCTTACAATTGTGTCTGTAAACGAATCGATGCATTCTGATTCAGAAAAATTATACTTTCTGTTCAGCTTCTGAAAGATGTTACCTGGCTAAGTTTAGGTATAGCTCATAAGATGTCTGCTGCCAGCTAGTTGACTCAGCCTCTGGAGGGTACCATATGAAGGCCTTGGGTTGGAGTCCCACATAGGAACTTTCCTCTGTTCAACAGCCAACTGCCATGCCTAACTCCAGGCAACCATCTTACATACACAGCCCCATAAAGCAGGCTGGCTTAGGAAAAGGACTTAAGGAAATCCGTCCTCACAATGCATGCGCTCTCAGGATCATCACACACCCAGGAATATTAGAAATATCATTCTCAGTTCTAAGACACACAAAGCCCTCCTTCGAGTCTTGCCCCTTCCTGGTTGTTTTAATGTTCTTGAAATGAGGATGCACCTTGGATTCAACATCTATATTTTGATCTGGCGGTGTTAAATGCGTTTACCTAAAAGCTGCTGGTAAATTGCTGGTATGTCTTAGAATCAAGGAAATAACAGTGCTACAAAACTACAACATAGATCACATAGATTTAGCTTTAATTTGGTTCAAACCATGTCCCTCTCCCTGACCTTAACAATTACAGTCAGTAACAACTGGATAGGCGGCATGTAAGACACAGGTATTAGTCCTGTTTTCCAACAGCAGTGGTTTAAAAGGCATTCCGTCATTATTTCATAAAATACTGGTATGGATTTCAAAGGTAAATTAACCCATATAAAATGCACTGTGATGCTCTGAAAATGTCCTGTCCCACAGCAAACTGCAACGGGAACATTTTACTCACACCCTCCTGATCTATCTAGCCTTGACACATTTTCTTGCTTCTTAATGCACAACCCTCCAGCCCAGTAACATCGCTGATTCCCAAAATACACTCAACCCAGGAGGAGCAGCTCTCCAGCACAGCTGTCTGCTCCTGCCCTGCTCCGGTATTTCGGTGAGCTATGCGACACAGAGAGGACCACACAGAAGGAATGTAACTCTCCAGCCCCATAGTTCCCATTGCCCCACAGGCAGGTGCATCCCGCCAAACCCCAGACTGGCATTCGAAACAGAAGAAACTGCACTGCTGCATGGGGGCAGTAGTTTTCCTGAACTTCATCTCTATGTTTAAAACTAGGGCGACAGCCGTCTTTGCTACTGTAAACTAATCTGATGGGCATGGGGGTGGGGAGTGGCTCTGAGGAGGCTGCCAATAGGCCATGATTGAGCAAAGTGAAGGAGCAAAATCGTTATTTCTCACTGTCTGCAAGCCAGAAACTCCAAATCTGTGGGTCCTTCACCATGATTTTTAGAACTGAACCATCTACTCCTTTTGCAGCCTGAAGTCAAAAAACCCAAAGCCTCTTCTACAGTTTAATTGGCTGATATTTACACATATCATCTAACAGTACACTGAAATCTGGAAGCCAAAAAAAAAAAAAAAAAGAATCAAAGGAAGTTGGCAACGAGGTACACACATTAGTTAGGAGCCCTCGAGTTGAGGCACGTTTATTAAGAGAGCTTCTAGCTGTGGGCACCAACTCTGACTTCAGCTCCATTTCTCCTGGAAAAAGAAAACAGTTTGGGATCCTCCTCTATTCCAAGATTGGGGAATGCACAATAGGCAGGTGGATGGGTAGCAAACATAACCTAGGGAATTGTTCAGATATGCCAGAAGCCCTATCAGGTGACAGCCCCCACAGAGACACAGCTGCAAGGAAGCAGGGCGTGCAAGCCTCAGACCTACACCAGAGAGAAGCCTCAGTTCTCCTCCTCCTTCGCTCCGCACGTGTTATGTTAAAATTCACTGTTGCCCAGTTGGTTACCACTTGGAACTTACGGGTACCAGAGTTCAAGTCCTGCCACAACCCTTCAACATACAAACAGGATATCAGGCCTGTTTCCAAACCTCCCATTATGTCCGTGTTGTACTGCGGTTGGGCGGGGAGGGTGGGGGGGGGGGTAGCATTTTAAAGAGTACTGCAAGATGCTTATTTACAACAACACACTGGAAGCGCAGGAACTTCAGCTCCCAAACGCAACCTTTTTCCCCCTCCCTCCACTCCCTCTAGTCCCTCTCTACAACGCCCGCCAAAGCAAGAGCTCAGCCCACTAGAAGGCCACCATACACTAGCGGGTGTTCACTAAACAGTAGCCGATCATGATGATGGGGCGGAATGCTTCCCAGCAAATCTATTCGGAAAGCCCCACAAGCTCTCAGCAGCCAGTTAGAACTGTCCAGACCTGCCTCCCCACGCCCGCCGGGGCAGCAGCGTGTGGGCAGAAAACCTGAGGCCCCAAGGTTTGGGCAGGCACAACGTTCCCCCTCCCCCAAGTCTCCCTCGCTCTCTCCCTTGTCACTCTTTTTCTGGCATATCACTGGGGAAAACCGGAGAGGCCGGAGATGTCAGGCCCAAGAGGAGTAAGGAGAAGGGACAAGGGCGAACGGGAGGCAGTTTTTTGGGGAAAATCTGTCCAGAGCGGAGGTGCGGTAGCGCCGCATCTAGCGGGGAAGAACCCCCAAGGTAGGTCTGGAGGGAGAGAAGGGGAGGGGGAGTGGCTCGGGGAGGCCTGACTGCTGAGGCCGCAGGCAGCCCGGGAGAGAGGGATGGAGGAAGGGAGACGCGCGTGGGGGAGACGCGGTTGGGGGGCGGGGGCGCGGGTCGGGAGGCGAGGGGGGCGGCTCGGTTCCCCTCCCCCAGCCCGGGCCCGGGCCTCCCGCTGACTCAGCCCCACCGCGTCGGTGCCTCGGCCCGGACTCACAGTGCGCGAGGTGGCTCCGGCGCAGGCGGCGGGGGAGGGGACAGGCGGCGGGGGCGCTGAGGCTGAGGCTGCGGCTCCGGCCGGCGGCTCCGGGGCGGAGGGTCCTAGCAGAGGCCGCCGCGGTCTCCGGCTTCAACGCACAGAGACTGCGGGGGAAGAGAGCACTGCGCAGGCGCGATGCGGCCACCGCTGTCAGTCCGAGCGGGGCGGGGCCAGGGCACCCGCCGTCTCCAAGGCAACTGGTTGGCAAGGGAAGGACAGCCCATACCTCCACCTTGTGTTAGCAACGGCGACGGGAGGAGAGGGGCGACGAGAACAGTCCCTCTAAGTTGCCATAGCAACAAGGAGAGCACACCGCCTCATAAATTTATGCCGGTATCGAGGGAACGCTCTTACCTTGTCACCATGGCAACTGGGAACAGCCCCTTCCTTTTTCCTTAGCAACAGGGTAACAATTCCTCCACCCTAACTGATCATAGAGGGAACCACCATTTACACCTGATTCCATAGTAGCCAAATGACGGATTCTTATCTGTCTCAAACGGCTACTGCAAAGGAGAAAGAGGAGAATATTTCTTTTCTTTCAGCAACACGAGAGAGCTAAGGCTGGGTTTTCTCTCCTCTCCTGGTTTATGGCTTTCAATTGCAGCCTGTTACTCCAATCCCCAAATTCAATTTTTCTCTACCTGTGTTAAACATTCCCTTTTGTTTCCTACCAGAAAGTCTATACCTTTACCCCTAAATCGAGCTAACACAATCGTCTATACACGTCACGAGTTTTTAATCAACTTTATTGTCTCTCCCCCAATGCATTTGTAAACAATTCCTGTTTCTTCATCTTGCCCACTAGCTGGTTTAAATTCTACCCCCTCATAACCAGCTCCCTCCTTGATATGTTCATTGGTGCTCCCGAATTCCCTGTTCTAGGTTAGCTTTTATGGACCTCCCCAGTTCTTCTAAATCCCTCTTCTTCATGTTCACACCTCCTGTCCTTGTCCTCTAGTGCTCTGCCCAGGGCTCCACTATGTTCACCCCTCTATGATTTCATTAGTTTGGTTCTCTTTGTGCAAACTACTTCTGGGTCTCCTTCCCTTAGCCCTGCCTTGACTCCCATGAATATCTTAAGGTCACCTCTGTACCCATCTTGTACGTACCTCTTTTCGTTACACACATCTTACAGTATTGTCCTTGGTTTGCATGTGTCTCTTCAATCAGACTCTATGTCCCTTGTAAGTAGGAATTCTGTCTTATTCATCTGCTCCCTCAGCATCTAGCACCAAATGTGAAACATAGAGTTTATGGAATTGGATCAAGTGAAGACAAATATTTTCTTCGAAGATTCTTCAAAGATTTTCTTTGACCCCAAAGAAATAAGTGAAAGGAGCCAAAAGGTTAAAAAAATTTTTTTTGTTCTTCCTCACTTTCTCTTACATAACTGCCTCAGAGTCTCCACCATTTTCCTTATGATCTTTACACATGTTTAATCTTTAAGTACTACTGCTACTATTACACCTCTCTCACTCCCTTAGCTCTCCATCTTAATGCCAAAACTCTAGTTATCTATTAACTGAGACTCTGGCATTCTCTATTTCCTGACTCCTCACCTATAGCTAATCTCCCTTCTACACTATCCCTAATGTTTCCACTAAATAAATTTCTTCGTAAGGTACTGACCTCCTCAGTGATTCCCATCACCCTCTATAATCAGTGCAAGCTCTTCACACCTGACTTTTCTACCATCTATTAATCCAGCTCAGATCCAGCACTCTTGGTGAACATCACTGGATTCTGCTGGGCTTGTTGACATGCTGCATTCTCTTTGAATGACTCAGAAGCAAGAATTCATAGGCTAGCATTCTTTTCTGAGTCTCCCTGTATAGCTCCCAGAGACTCCACCCCAGGACTATGGGTGTCAAAGCACTCTGACTGAGCTCATTTTCTCAGGGGGAGAAGGAGAAGGCAGCTGACTACAAGTAAAGTGAGTAGGAAAAGAGAGGGACACAGCATATGCTGAGTCAAGACCGTCTCTGCCCACCCAAGGCAATTCTCAGAAAGGAGAGGGTTTCTTGTAGGGGATAATTCCCAGGAGAAATCAAGGGGTTAGGACAGCGAAAATGCAGGCTACACTATTTCCTAGCTACAGATTTCGAGAACTGAAGCTGTTCCTAACTGTATCTATAGAGTGTCTGGGTGCCGCAAAGACAAGGGGACATTTTCAGGCTCAGCTTATTTTGCTTCTCCATTCTGAAGTGCCAGCTCATCTCCATGGTTGCAGGTGTGGACTTGGGGGGTATAGATGGCCCTGAGTAATCCTGAGAAGAGACTATGATCCGTGTACCCCCACCCATTTGTCAGACATGGGATAAAGGACCATTCTCCAAAGAGTTTCTGCATGCCCTCCATCCAGATTCTCCACACATTAACATTTTACCATGTGTCAGTTATCGATTGCTGCAAAATAAATTACTTCAATTTAGTGGTTTAAAACAACAACCATTTCATTATCTCTGTTTCTATGGGATGGGAATTCAGGAAGAGCTCAGCTGGGTGGTTCTAGCTCAGGGTTTCTCATATGGTTACAGTCAGATGGTGGCTAGAGCTTAAACAGCAGGGGGCTGGCTAGACAAGCTTTTCTCTTCATGTTGTCTCAGAGCTAGCTTTCTCACTGCATGGAGGCTTAGGGGCAGTTGGACTACTTAAATGGTAGTTGAAGGTTTCCGGGGTGATTATAATAGTAAGAGAAAAGCTGCATCCCTTTTTATAACCTAGCCTCAGGCATCACTTCTACCATATCCTGTTGGTTGAAAAAAACCACAAAAGTCTACTAATATCAAAGAAAGGGAACATAGGCTCCACCTCTCAATGGGAACAATGTCCAAGTCACATAATAAGAGCATATAGATGAGAGATATTGTTGAATCATCTTTGGAAAATGCAATCTGCCACACCCTACCATCTGAAGACAAGAATTCACATGCCACTCAAAGTAAAATACACTCATCCCCTCCCTTGAGACCCCCACGTCTCATTTCATGACGGCACCAACCTGAAGTCCAGGAGCTCATTATCTAACTCAGGGCCCAGTGTGGATGTGGCTCTTCAGACCCAGTTTCTTGGCTATAACTCCTTGAGTACCAGTCCTCTTGATCTGAAGACCTGTGAAGTAAAGAGACACATCATCTACCTTATACGTACCCAGCATATGCTAGTGGCACAGGCATAGGATAATTGCTACAGACATTAACATTTCAAAAAGGAGAAAAATAGAAGGCACACACAGCAGTTACTAGTTCATAGCGATTCTGAAACCCAGCGGGTGCACATTGCCATTTCCTGGTTTAGGGTTCAGACTCACTCCCAGTTATTTATTTATGTCAGTGTTGAAGGGGAATTTTCCCCCAATGGGTTATAATCCTTCTTCTTATATTTGTTTTGATGTTCAATTTGTCACAGATTTGGCCAGTGGAAGACACATCAAGTTGGCTCCCATGTCCTTTGGATTTCTCCCCATCACTCTTTGAACATTTTCTTGCTTTCGGGTACAAGATGTTCCAGGCTCATCTTGTACTTTCCCTGCCTCAGCCCTGGAATTGGCCATTCACCAAGGAGTGATGAATCCTCCTGACTTTTTTTTTTTTAAAGTTGTCTGTTTGTTTGTTTATTTATTTTTATTTATTTTAGGCTCTTTATTGGAATATAATTGCTTCACACTCTTGTACCAGTTTTTGAGGTACACCAAAGTGAATCAGCTGTGTTTATACATATATCCCCATATCCCCTCCCTCCCACGACTCCCTCCCACCCTCCCTGTCCCGGCTGTCTAAGCCATCACCCATCACTGCGTTGATCTCCCTTTGTTCCTCCTGACTTTTTGACATTCCTTTTTCCATTCTCCCTTGCTTCCTAAATCTGCCCTTAAACATCTCCTGGATTCCCATCTCATTTCCCTCTCTCTTCCCTCTATACATACTCCCTGAGTGGCCTCAGCTATTCCTGTGACTTCTGAATCTGTATCTCCATCCCAATCAGCTCTTCCAAATATCAGACCTGTATATGTAATGCCCTCCAGATGTCCTCAACCCTACGTTCACAGGTACCTCAAACTCAGTGGGCTTAAATTAAACTTATTTACCCTCCCCCCCCAAAACCCTAATTTTCCTGTATTCGCTATTATTATTAATGACATCACTATCCAAGAAAAACCTGAGGGTGAGCCTAACCCACATCTCCCCAACTCCCTGTGTCACAACAGTTTTCTACCACTACCAATTCCATTTTTAAATAGCTCCCCGATCTGTTCCCCTTCATCTCCATCCTCTTTACCATCTCTTACCTGGGTTATTGCAGGGCTTCCCACCTGGTCTCTCTGCCTCTCGTCACTCCCACATCTGTCCCATCCTCAACAACACTGCTAGAAGACTCTTTCTAGAAGATAAACCTTATCAACATAATTCCTCTTCTAAATCCCCATGGCTGCCCTTCTCAAACTGGCTGAAGCAACTTCTGGGCGTGGGGGAGTCATGTAAGGAAACAGAGAGAGGAGCTATAGAATACTTATAGCTTCCTCAAGCTTAAATTTTATGTAGAGATTCAGGAAAACATTTAAAAATATTTTTTAAAACAACAGATGCATGATGAAGTAGAATGTAAGAATCACATGCTTTTTTTCTTAAATTAAATAAATAAATTTATTTATTTATTTACTGGCTGTTTTGGGCCTTCATTGCTCCGTGCAGGCTTTCTCTAGTTGCGGTGAGTGGGGGCTACTCTTTGTTGTGGTGCATGGGCTCTTCATTGAGGTGGCTTCTCTTGTTGCGAAGCACGGACTCTAGGTGTGTGGGCTTCAGTAGTTGTGGCACGTGGGCTCAATAGCTGTGGCTCATGGGCTCTAGAGCTCAGGCTCAGCAGTTGTGGCGCACAGGCTTAGTTGCTCCAGGGCATGTGTGGGCATGTGGGATCTTCCCGGACCAGCGATCGTACCCGTGTCCCCTGCATTGGCAGGTGGATTCTCAACCACTGCGTCACAAGGGAAGTCCCAAGAATCACATACTTTTAAAGACAAGACGTTTAAAGAGAGTTTGAACTCAAGACACCTCTAAGCCTAAACTCTCCACACTGCCTTTTGGGGTACTTCAGTGGAAAGTTTGAGAAACACTGGCTTGAAGGATAAAGGTTCGGACTCCTTCACATGGTAGACAAGCTCTGTTCTAATCTGGCCCCTAGTAACCATTTCTGCTTCACCTCCCACTCCTTTTATGCCCCCAACCTCATTCCTTCTCACCATATATGTTGGCCACAAACAGCAAGCACTTGTGGTTGGCTAAGAAAGCAGTTCTGTTTCACTGCCGAGTCAGTGTTACAGGGTTCACCTTGCTTGGAGTCCCCCTTTCCCTTCGTTCTGCAAACCCCCACTCATTCTCCAGTACCAGCTTTAGTGTCATCTCCTCTGTGATGCTGTCAGGGACCTCCTCCAGACAGTTGACCCGTTCTCTTTGGTACCAGGTACATTCTTGACACAGCCTCACATCGCCTTGTGTTACAATACCATGCTGGTTCGCATCTCTCCCCACTGGAGGTCCTTACTCTCAGAGACCATATCTCATTTACCTTTGTATTCTTAGCACCTCGCATGGGACTGAAAATAGCCAAGCAAGTTAAAAACAACTTGACCTTTTATGCTTTGCTCAGGGTGACTGGGGAAGCTAAGTGGTGGAGGGAGCCTGAGAGAGTGGATCAACTCTAGCTGGTGGGGGGCTAGATTTTAGATGGGCACTTGCAGAGCTGCTCTGGTTGTGAGGTGGGGGCAGGGAGGAGGTGCCGTGCTGGTCAGTTACCAATGATGTTCATTATTCATTGGAAACTAGCTAAAAGTGGACTAGGACCCTCAAATAGGACGGATCCCCACATACAGGAACGCTTAACATGGTTTTAAAATTTATAAGGGACTCATGGAAGCAATATGTAATTATGCTGAGAATGAATTTTAATCACAAGACTTGAAGCAGGTGACCTTATCTAGAGAGCGAATCTAACGCCCCCCCCCCCCCCCCCACTCCATCCCACCCTTGCCCCACTGGAGCTGCACAAGCCTTGGGTCCAATACTTCCTTTTTTTTTTAATGTGACATTGGGCTTGGTTTTTCTCATTCGCTGTTGTGATGGTTACATGAGATAATGTATGAAAAATGCCTGGCAGCGCCTGATACACAGTAAATACCCAATAAATGGTAACTATCAATAGTAAACAAACTCTGATTAAGGTGAAGAGGTCACTTGATTCTCCCCCTCAGTTATAGCCTGTTACATTATACAGGAGCAAATACGCAAATTTAGAATTTGCAAAGGTCTTAAGACGAACCTCCTGTGAACATTAATGACCTACTGTATCCAGAATGAATAGCACCTTTAGACCAGTGGCTTAGATTGCAAGACGTTACCATGCTTTTGGTGGAAAATGCCCTCCATGATGATCAGGCAGGTGATAAAGGCTTGGGTTAACCTGGATGAGTTTGAGGTGGCCTCCAGGCCCCAGGACTCTTTTTCTTTTAAAAAAAAAATTTTTTTTTTGGAGTATAGTTGATTTACAATGTTATATTAGCTTCAGGTGTACAGCAAAATGAATTGGTTATACATATACATATATCCACTCTTCCTTAGATTCTTTTTCCACATAGGCCATTGCAGAGTATTAAGTAGAGTTCCTTGTTTTATATGGTAGGTCCTTATTAGTTATCTACTTTATATATAGTAGTGTATATATGTCAATCCCAATCTCTCATTTTATCCCTCCCCCTCTTACCCCCATAAGTTGGTTTTCCACATCTGTTACTTTCTTTCTGTTTTGTAGATAAGTTCATTTGTACCCTTTATTTAGATTCCACCTGTAAGCGATATCATATATTTGTCTTTCTTTGTCTGACTTACTTCACTCAGTATGACAATCTCTAGGTCCATCCATGTTGCTGCAAATGGCGTTATTTCATTCTTTTTTATGGCTGAGTAATATTCCATTGTATATATGTGTACCACATCTTCTTTATCCATTCCTCTGTTGATGGACATTCAGGTTGTTTCCACATCCTGGCTATTGTAAATAGTGCTGCAATGAACATTGGAGTGCATGTATTTCCTAGGACTCTTCTCTTTCACCTGCCCCAGCTTTTGCTTCTGCATCTACTCTTCCTGCTCCTTGGTGGGCACAAATCATGCTTCTCTTTGTAGCGATTCCCACCTCAAAAGTCAAGGGCCAATTCATGCAAAGACAGCATTAGACAGAGGTTAGGGCATGGTTTGGGAGCTACATGGATTTGAATTGAAATACTAAATCTATCACTCACTAACTTTACAGCAAGCTATTTATCTCAGTTTCTTCATCTGTAAAGTAGGGATAATAATATTAAAAGCTCAGAGACAACATAAGGATTAGATGGGATCATGTTTATCAGATGTTTAGGACAATGCTTGGCATGTTGTGAGCATTCAGTAAACAGTATCAGTTATTTTTATTTAAAAAATGAAGTGTTGAGGTAAGCCCAAACACATATGGGCACCTTATCTTTGACAAAGGAGGCAAGAATATACAATGGAAAAAAGACAGCCTCTTCAATAAATGGTGCTGGGAAAACTGGACAGCTACATGTAAAAGAATGAAATGAGAACACTTCCTAACACCATACACAAAAATAAACTCAAAATGGATTAAAGACCTACATGTAAGGCCAGACACTATAAAACTCCTAGAGGAAAACATAGGCAGAACACTCTATGACATCCATCAAAGCAAGATCCTTTTTGACCCACCTCCTAGAATCATGGAAATAAAATCAAGAAGAAACAAATGGGACCTCATGAAACTTAAAAGCTTTTGCACAGCAAAAGAAATCATAAGACTAGAAGGCAACCCTCAGAATGGGAGCAAATACTTGCCAACGAAACAACGGACAAAGGATTAACCTCCAAAATGTATAAACAGCTCATGCAGCTTAATACCAAAAAAGCAAATAACCCAATCCACAAATGGGCGGAAGACCTAAATAGACATTTCTCCAAAGAACACATACAGATGGCCAACAAACACATGAAAAGATGCTCAACAACACTAATCATCAGAGAAATGCTAGTCAAAGCCACAATGAGGTATCACCTCACATCAATCAGAATGGCCATCATCACAAAATCTGGAAACAACAAATGTTGGAGAGGGTGTGGAGAAAAGGGAACTCTCCTGCACTGTTGGTGGGACTGTAAGTTGGTACAGCCACTATGGAAAACAGTGTGGAGGTTCCTTAAAAAACTACAAATAGAACTACCATATGATCCAGTAATCCCACTCCTGGGCATATACACAAAGAAAACCATAATCCCAAAAGAAACTTGTACCATCATGTTTATTGCAGCACTATTTACAATAGCCAGGACATGGAAGCAACCTAAATGCCCATCAACAAATGAATGGATAAAGAAGATGTGGCATATATATACAATGGAATATTACTCAGCTATAAAAAGGGATGAGATGGAGCTATATGTAATGAGGTGGATAGACCTAGAGTCTGTCATACAGAGTGAAGTAAGTCAGAAAGAGAAAGACAAATATTGTATGCTAACTCATATATACGGAATCTAAAAATGGTACTGATGAACTCAGCGGCAAGACAAGAACAAGGATGCAGATGCAGAGAATGGACTGGAGAACTCGAGGTTTGGTGGGGGGGGGGTGAGGGGTGAAGGGGAAGCTGAGACGAAGTGGGAGAGTAGCATAGACATATATATACTACCAACTGTAAAATAGATAGCCAGTGGGAAGTTGTATAACAAAAGGAGTTCAACTCGAGGATGGATGATGCCTTAGAGGACTGGGACAGGGAGGGTGGGGGGGGGGGGGAGTCGAGGGAGGGAGGGAATATGGGAATATGTGTATAAATACAGATGATTGAACTTGGTGTACCTCAAAAAAAATAATAAATAAATAAATAAAAAAAAAGTGAAATGTTACATTCTTTGTAGAGACCTTCCCAAAGCAGGTGAAGCTCTTTGCTGCCCTGATACTTTTATTTGTCTCTTTCTCACAGTATTTCTGGTTTATAAAGGGGAAACTAGCGTTTATTTAGCTGCTATTATAGCCAGGCATGCAATGCATACTATTTCCTATAACCTGCCTGGTCACCTCCTGAGGTTGATATCATTCCCATTTTCACAATAAACAATAGAGGCCCAGAGAAGTTAGCTAACTTGCCTAAGATCACACAGCTAGTGAATCACGGTTTGAAGCTAAAGCCAACACTAAAACCCAAACTAATCTCTAAATGAAGAAGCTGCACTTAATTCATTTTTGTAGTATCTAACACATGCCTGACAGATATTCCATAAGCAGGCATTACATGGAAGATGTAAAACTCACAAAAGTAAACCTAGGGTTGCCAGATGAATATAAGATGCCTAGTTAAATTTAAATTTCAGATAAACAACAAGTAATTTTTCAGTATAAGTGTGCCACAGACATTATTTGAGACATATCTACACTAAAAACTCTAAAAATTATTTGTTATCTGAAGTTCAGATTTAACTGAGCATCCTGTAGTTTTGTTTGTTAAGTCTTGCAACTTTAACCTAAACCTTGAGATTGGCCTTGAAAGGGACAACTTCCCCAGGGGTTCTCCTAGTAGCAGAAGGGCTACTGTGATCCCTCATTCACACTCAAGGTTGACCTGATCCCAAGCTGCTCGGGGTGGGGGGGCTGGGATTGAGGCCACGGTGACCTGGCCATATTGGCCTTTCTTGGGCCTTACCAGTTCATCTAGGTTAGGTCAGCTTTAGCACCTGAAGAAGCAGCCACTGGTAAGCTTAAAGCGCCACCTTGAGGCCTATATGGGTAGTACTGCTGCCAGGGGCCATCTCACCGACCCAGGACTTTGGGGAGCAGAGAAAGGCCAAACAAGGCAGAGACAGGATAGAAGAGGAGGCCAGTCCCATAGTGGAAAGGGGCAGGAGAATATATACCTTCCTGGCATTTTCAGTGTGCAGCTGCTGCTCTGGCCGCCTGGGAACTGAAGGCATTCACTTTCCAAAGGAGGTCATTGCTTAGGGCTTTACTTTTTCAGGGCCCTCTGCCTCTTGGGCTGTTCCTTGCAGTCTCCAGGGAGTCACTGTCTTATAAGAAGCATCAGAACATACATTCTGGAGGCTCGGTGCCATATTTTAAGGTGAAGATGAGTGGCATGAAAACAAGGCCACAGACCGACAGCTGACAGAAGGGGAGCTGTTTGCTTAGAGCAGAGGTTCCCAAAGTTTGGTTCTCAGCGCACCCGAGAACTTGTAGAAATGTTTGGCTCCACAGCAGACCTCCTGAGCCAGAAGCTCTGGGGGTAGGGCCCAGTGAGCTTTGGTTAAATAAGCCCTCCGGGTGATCCTGATGCAAAGCCAGAGTTCGAGGACTACTGGCTTAGGGGAAACATGAGTGGGGCAGGCAGGGCCCACGATGCAGGACCCATATGGGAAGAGCTGTTACATGAATGGGGTGGTTATTTGTTCTGTGCACCTCCAGAGGGAAGAGCTAGGGCAAACGGGTGAGTTGCAGAGACAGAATTCAGTTTCACTTAGGGAAGTAATACGGAACAGAGCTCGGGGGGAGTGGGAGAGCACGCCTGGGGAAGGCACTTCTCTGTCATTGAACTAAATGTCCTGGATCCTGGGCTAGACGATCTGTCAGGGATGTGGTGGAAATTTCTGCAGAGGTTAAATTAGGTGTGTGTAAGGAATCCCCAAACTCAGAGAATCCAGAATTCATTCTTTTTGCAAATCATCTTTTCTTTTTCAGTTCTAAGAGTAGGGCAATACTTTGAACAAAGTATGAGCTCAGCAGACATTTTTGGATCTGTGGTTACCTTACACATAATATGTGCTTGGCAAAATTTTAGATGAATGACACCGAATATAAAATATACTCACCATTATTTTATTTATTGTTACATTGCTATTTTACATGGCTTCTTATATTTTCTAGAAGCATTGAAAATATATTTAATTTCTTTTCTGAATACTGATAACAGATCCCTTGAATCTCATCTCTCTACAGATATATCAGCTTGGTCACCTAGTTGTTAAGAATTGCTGAGTTGGTTTGCCTTTAGGAAGAACTATTTTAGATTGTTTAGCTCTTGTTATCATAATGCTAATGTAAAAGTATTAATATACCAAAGCTCCTTGGCTAAAAGCCTTGTTTTTTAGAAAATGAAATAATTTCAAAACTCTTAAAAAAAAGAGAAAGGCAATACTTTCTGGTTGTTCTGAGAACCTCTTTCAGCTGAGTACTTACAGCACATTGTGACAAAAGAGCAAATACCAGACCAAATGGCTTTTCTAGCCTCCGGGGCAGGGTTTTCTCAGGGCTGCTCCTTCTGGACAGACTGTTCTCTAGGCTGCTGCCCAGCTGCCTCCCAGGGGTTTCCCTCTACACCATCCCAGATCCTCTTACCTACGCTGAATCTCCTATTCCCTTTATTCCACGTCTTTCTATTTTTTATTACAGTTTGATATGTTGGGGCACACCTTCAAATGGATTGCTAAGAAAGGGTACAAGGAAGTCAAACTTTTCAATCTTGCATATCTGAAAATGACTTTTCACTGAACTTGGTTGACAGATTGGGCATAGAATTGTAGGTTGGAAATTATTTTCCCTCAAAATTTGGAAAACATACTCCATGATCTTCCATCTTCTAGTATTTTTTTTATTTGACAAATCGGGTGACGTTCAATTTCCTGTTCTTTGTATGCAGCTAGTGCCTTTCTCTTGCTAGCTCTTGAAGCATTATTCCCCTTAATTAGAAATGTCTTGATTATGTCTGGACACTCGTATATACAGAATCACTGTGCGGTACACCTGAAACAAAAACACCATTGTAAATCAACTATACTTCAATTAAAAAAAAAACAACAGAGAGAGAGGAGCTGAGCATATTTGGTAGTTTATGTAATACTTGTAGAAGGAATTTTGGCCTATTGCAGCGAGCGCCCCAGAGCTAATTTAAAATGTGTAACTTAAGCCTTATGACTTTTAAGTTGAAATCTTACTAAATTTATGCTTAACAGAGAAATATGTAATAAACCTCTAAGCTCCCTATATTTCTAAGTTTATCAGATTGGTAATAATTATTTAGTACTTGGGAAAGATACTTAAAAAGAAAATAGAATTTTAAGTATAGTTAAAAATGTAAGGTGTTTATAAATTGAATCAAAGCCCCCTTCAAAGTAAATAATAAAATTTGGTAGGCTTACAACTTTTAATGGAATAATAAGATCTATAAGCTGAACAGAAATGCTTAGGAGAGTGACCCTAGGCCTTCACCATTCTGCTACATCCATAGCCACCGAGACCTCAAGAGGCCTCTGAGGGCTGTGTGGAGGCTCAGGGCGGGTCACAGGAAACTCCCGTCCCCACCCATGAAAAAGGACCCATTTTCCTTGCCTCTCACCATGCCCTGCCCCCCATCTTTCAGTGATGGAAAATCTTTTGAAGCTTGACAAGCATATTAATAGACTAATGAATACGTAGGCACGTATAAGATGACCATATAATTTATTGTCCAAACCAAGACATATTTGAAAGTGAAGGGGGTGCTATTAATGATCATTCTGGGGAACAATAGACTTAAACCAGGATTGTCTGGGCAAAGCCGGACAAGGTCCCTCTAGGATAAATGTGTGGTTGGTAAATATATGAGGGGAAGCAAGTGAAGAACTCAGCTTCCATCATTATGAGATGGTATCAAGTATCAACAAATGTTAGATCCTTTAATGTTTTACTGGAAAATTACTAACAGCCCTTTCAAACGTGTTATCAGGAACACTGTCAAATAGCCTTTTATTAACTGAGGACGATAAGGTCTGCCCTCCCTGTGTATCTTGAGGTTTCTTCTTCTTTTTTTAAAATTAATTTTATTGGCTATGTTGGGTCTTTTTTTTAATAATAAATTTATTTATTTATTTATTGGCTGTGTTGGGTCTTCATTGCTGAGCACAGGCTTTTTCTAGTTGAGGCAAGCAGGGGTTACTCTTAGTTGTGGTGAACAGACTTCTCATTGTGGTGGCTTCTCTTGTTGCAGAGCGTGGGCTCTAGGCACATGGGCTTCAGTAACTGTGGCATGTGGGCTCAATAGTTGTGGCTCGAAGGCTCTAGAGCACAGGATCAATAGTTGTGGCACATGGGCTTAGTTGCTCCACAGCATGTGGTATCTTCCCGGACCAGGGATCAAACCTGTGTCCGCTGCATTGGCAGGCAGATTCTTAACCACTGCGCCACCAGGGAAGTCCCTATGTTGGGTCTTTGTGGCTGCACAAGGGCTTTGTCTAGGTGCAGCAAGCCGGGGCTCCTCTTTGTTGTGGTGCACGGGCTCCTCACTGTGGTGGCCTCTCTTGCTGCGGAGCACAGGCTCTAGGTGCATGGACTTCAGTAGTCGTGGCTCATGGGTTCAATAGTTGTGGCACATGGGCTTAGTTGCTCCGCGGCGTGTAGTATCTTCCTGGGGCAGGGATCGAACCCGTGTCCCCTGCATTGGCAGGCGGATTCTTAACCACTGTGCCACAAGGGAAGTCCCCATGAGGTTTCTTCTTTATACCTTGGGTGTCATGAGACTCTTCGTCCACCAACTGCAGGGCAATTCTTAGTGTTAGGTTGTTCCTTTATATAAAAGTCAACCTGTAGTTGGAGTGAAGAAATTGAGGGTGTTGGTTGCCTAGCTGCTGGCTGGTTCAGGTTTCCCCAAATGCAGATTCTTATAAATGATCAAGTGTTGCTTTAAAGTCTGAGTCTGTGGACTTTTGTTTTCCCACAATGATATATGTACAAAGGCAACCAGGGTCTCCCTGTTTTGTTTTGTTTTTTTCTATACACCATCTGATACCCCGCACACGGTCTGCCGAATGTGTGGCCATGTCATTTTTCATTCAGTTACACAGGATTTTTGGCAGTTAATCAAATTCTGGTGTGTTCCCATGTTGTGAGGAAAAGGGTAACAGACGCTTTAGCCCAGTACCATCCCAGGGACTTGGCATCATTCACAAGCCAGATAATGGTGTTTCCATCTGGCTCAGAAACCCCAGTAGAACTTACACACACAGCTCATTTCATTGTAGTGAAGAGGTCTGTCCTAACTGCAGTGTTCTGGATATTTCTTTTGGTCTTGGGCTGCCTTGTTTGCAGGAGGGTTGCTTATTTGGTGAGAGCTGGGAAAGTTCTCCTGGAGCCAACTATTTCTCCATTCTACCTAAAATTCTCTCATTAAGGGGGGGGGGGGGCTAAGGAGTAAGAACAAGTGACCCCTTACTACTGGTAGCAATAATTTCACTTACTCTTTAGGCTGAAAGTGTTTGATCAGATAACCCCCCCAACCTCTGGCTGAGATCTAAGAGAAGTTAAATTAGTCTTGATGCAGATGGAAGGGTTTGAAGGCCCAGTGGGCCAAGCCAAAAGGTGGGGTTCCAGAGAGCCAGAGAGCAGCCTGAGGTTTCTTCAAAGACCTGTTGGCCTTGTACAGTCCTTTGAAAAGTGATTTTGTGAGACCATGATTCCAATAGCCAAGGGTTCCGGTGTGAAGACGGGGCTGTGGTTTTCCAAAATGGTAGCCAAGAGAATAGGTGACAAAGGATGAGTGGGGAAAACCTAGTCCCCGCCCCCCAGCCCACCTTTTGTATCTAATGTTTTCCCCTAATTCCTGTTTTAGATAACTCAGCCCAAACTTGTTCTGGGAAATTTGGTACCAAAAATCTTGGTTTTGTTCCCACCAGGAGAGAGGACTGACTACCAGCTGTTGGGCCACCAAGGCACCCATCTCTTAACTTTTTAATCTTCAGACTCTGCTCCGACCTCCCAGTGAGCTGCCACCTGCCCCCCAACACAAGCGAAGAACCAAAGCTGATGTTTTCAGCAACCGAAGCCTCATCCCAGCCACTGTGGAAGAAGAGGTCCCCTACCAAACTCCCTCTTCTTTGAAGAAACACAAGTGAGACTGAGTGAGAAGTAGCTACAGTTTAATACAAACCTGCACCAGAACACAACGAGTCGGGCTGTTTTGTTTTTGCCTCAGTTGGGTGGCCAAAGCACAGGACCATGTGTCGTCTTGGGGTTGACACAATCTTAGCACCATGACATTTACAGAGGAGTGAGGAAGTCACTTGGGTGCTGGAGGCTCCATCCCGACCCCAGGCTGTACCTGCTACCTGGGCAGCTGGAGGGGGTTTGGGTTTCCGAGTAGTTCTGTGGTTTCTGGGTCTGTATTGGAAAAGCCCTCATCACGGCATTGGCTTGACCAAGACCTACTGTGGACTCCTAGCACTACACACACGCGCACACACACGCACACACAGTAGCACAATTTTCTGGTAACTTAACGCCACAAACCTAGAGAGCAGCTAAGGCAAGAACAACAGTATTTATTCAGCAAGTACAAGACCAGTTTGAGAGCTGCATTCAGTGCAACCAGAGACCCTTTTCATTCCAACCAGGAGCCGGTGGGGCTGGTGATGGGGCTGGCTGGAGCTCGGCACAGAGGCAGGGAATGGGTGGTGGGGGCTGACCTTTCATTTGCTTCCTTGAACTTCCTTCTGATTTTCGTCTAGAAGCTCCTGGGCAAGGGGGTCTATGTAAGGGTAGGGGGGGATGAAGTGGAAGGCCTTTGATGGACCACACCAACATGTGGTCTCCCAGAGCCACAGACCATGCATCTCTCGGGCAGAGGCACTCAGAGAAGGTAAAGCTTTCCTAGCCCAAGCAGGGATGCTCTGCCCGCTGGCCACCACCACTGCTTGGCTCTTTGGCATCTGCCCAAGGCCCATGACCCAGCAAGGGCCGAAAGGGATGAAAGTGATGTTCACTGGACCAAGGGGTCAGTGTCACACAGTTTCCTAGGCTCAGATCCCTACCGACTGTCCCCAAGGCTACCACCCTCCATGAGTGCCTTTGCTGCCTCTGCTTCTTGGGTTACTGTCTCAGTCCTCTCGGCCCCTAAGTGCGGAAGCAGAGCACGAAGGGAGAGGTGAGGATGCGAAGGCAGCTCAAACCACACGGCAAGCCCCCAACACGTAACTAGTTCTGGCTCAAACAGTGAATATGCATTAGTTTGTTTATAAGAATAATCTATCTACCTGTGCAAAACAAAGCAGAATGCCTACTGGGAGAGTAAATCTTTTAGCTGGTTAAACCCTCAGGAGGGATCCGCAAGAGATGTCACCCCACTCCTCCTGTCCACATCTGCGGTAGACGGCCAAGCTCTTAAGGGCAGTCCTGGACATTCCTGGAGTCAGAAGGCCTAAGCTTTCTGGGCCACATCTGTGAAACAGGGAGAATAATACATGCTTTGTTGTTGTGAGGAGCAACTGAGAGGTCATACATGGAAGGGCTTTGAAAACATGAAAAGCACAACAGAAATGTGCAGGGTATGACCACCGGCCCAGGAGCCCAGGAGCTGCATGTCAGCCTGGGTGCTCGAACCAAACGTGCAACCTGAAGTCGCTCTCTGAGGGGGGACCAAGGCCTGGCAAGGGCAGCCTCTGGTGTTTCTATGGAAACCTCCTGGAGCTTTGGAGGCAGGGATGGCCCAACCAGGAGGAGATGGAGGCCAGAGGCAGATGAGGGCCAGGCGCTGACCACAGGAGACCACAGCACCTGTGCAGCACTGCAGGCTACAACTAGGTCCTGCTGGCCTGGCCTCCTACCTGGCATCTAGCGACCCTGCTCTCCCTAGTCCTGCCCCTCCTCCTAGCAGGCATGAGGCCTCTCGCCAGTCACACAGGAGGAGGGGCTGGGCCTCTGTCCAGCAGGCGGACGCCTACAGGCAGCTGGGTGTGTGTGGGGTTAGTGCTGGGAGTGACCAGGGCCAGAGATGGGAAAGGCCACCCCGCTCCCTGAAGGTCTCCAGGGCCAGCACTCCGAGCACCCTCTCAGAATGCAGGAAACTAGACCAGGAGGGGAGGGGAGGGGACAGGAAGACTCTAGGAAGGGACAAGAAGGGCCCGCGAGTCCAGGATCCCCCTCTCGCCCCTGTCGTCGGTGCCCTAGGCTGTCTGGTTGGTGTCGATGCAGCATCTCCTAAGGTCCACATCTATTCCTGTTTCTATGCTATGCTAGTGACACAAAGCACCGTCATTTTTCACAGGATGCACAAACAAGTCAAACCAAACCACTGCGCAAACCAAACGTGCAAAACAAAATCATATACACGCGCCTGGCACCAGCCTCACGCCCGCCCGGCCAGCCCTTCTGGGCCTGGGACTCCCAGGGGGGTGGGGGGCGGGGGGGCAGGGAGGAAGCAGCCGGCAAAGGGCGCAGAGTGTCCCAGCCACACCCACAAAGGGGTGGGAGGTGAGTCAGGAAAAACGGGATGTCCCGGGCACGGCTGGGATGCTAACACCTGTCTGACTTGGGGAAAGTGACCACTGGGCCAAAGGGGTTGGGGGAGGGAGTCCTTTTCTTTTAAAACACATCTGCTAAAGTGCTCTGGACAACTGGCAGGTCAGCCAGGGGCAGGGCACTAAGGGCGGGCTTTCCCGAGGGCAGCTGGAGGCGGGTATGAGAGGAGGGGCGGGGCCAGGCTCTATGCATTGGGCTCTGTGCATAGTATTGGGCTTCCTGGGCCCCAGGAAAGCCTGCCGAGGCCAAGGCAGGAAAGGACTGCAGCAGGAGGAGCACATCTCAAAGTGCCTGTTAGGGTTGGCTCGAAGCACAGTGGATCACGTGTCAGACATGGGGCGGGCTCCCTGGGTCCCGGGGCCCCCTCAGGTGGTGTGCTGCCCAGTCCAGCCTCTCCTGCCCCTGCAGCTGCGGCCGGAGGGTGTGCGGGCTGGTTGGTGGCAGCGGTGCATCTTCCCTTGGGGGGCTGGTCAGTGCCTTTACCAAATGCCGCTTGACCTGCCTCCGGGGGGAGCAAGGATCCGAGCCGAGGCTCGCTTTGGAACGTGGTCATCGATCTGAGAACCTGCAGGGAAGGAAGCAGCGGGTGAGTGCCCCTGGGTTATAACACTTGGTCCTCTGTGCTTAGGATCTGATTTAATCCTCAATACAACGTCACCCCATTTTACAGGTGGGTAAACTGAGGCTCTGGGACGCTAACTTGCTGTTACACAGTGTAGAGCCACATAAGTGGTAGAGCCTGGACTTGATCCTAGGTCTTCTTGATCCAGGAATCCATGATTAACTGCCTTGCTACGCTGCCTTCACTGCTCTCAGCCCTGGAGGTCTCTTGTCAAGCACACAGACCATGGGGCGCCTGATAGCAAGCGGGCGTTTGTACACGTGCCTCAGTGAGCAAGAGAGGGAGAAGGAAGGGTGTGCCACTGTTCTGGAAAATCAGAGAACAACACCCCCAAAGCCCCCATGTCTTGAAATCCAGAGACTTAGAAAAGAAGGCCTGGGGAATTCCCTGACGGTCCAGTGGTTAGGACTCTGCTTCCACTGCAAGGGGCACAGGTTCAATCCCTGGTCAGGGAACTCCCACGTGCCTCCTGGTCAAGCCAAAAACAAACAAACAAACAATAAAAAAATGAAAAAAGAAAAGAAAGCCTGGTGCCCCAGGGAGTGTGGTGGGACATTCTTCAGCCTGTCCCATTTAGAACAGACAAGGCTCGGGGTGGAGGGAAGGTGAGAGCTACCTGATGTCTGCTGTACCCGGGAGCGGTTCTGCCTGAGAGCTGTCTCTGCCCTAGACTTGGGTGGGAGCAGAAATCAGGGGCCAGAGGGGCTCACGGCTCTGGGGGCCTTGCTGCTCCTCCTGGGGCTGGCGGCTGCAGGAAGGGCCAGGTAGCTGTGGGGAGCTACCCCTCCTGGATTAGCAAGGCTGGGGTGCCCACCGACACTCCACACCACAGGTCCCTTTCTGACACCCTGTGCTCAGTCCCATCGCTGGTGGGAGTGGCAGTGGCCCTCAGGGTGGAGGAGAAGTTACCTCCTTAAAGAGACTGGCTCTGACACAGTGGGGAGGGTGATGGAGAGGACCCCTCCCCACGGGCGGTCAGCTCCTCAGTCAGGAACTACCTGAGCTGCTCCCAGCACACGGCTGGGCACAGAGGAAGCTCAGCGGGCAGCCACGCCCCTTGGCCCCCCTCTGGTTTAGCTCTTGGCCTCGGCGGGGTGGGGGGAGGTTTGTGGCTGCGTCTCACCTCCCCCAGGATCTTGCTCCTCTCACCTTCCAGCCCCAGCAGGGCTCTTGCAGAGCGGAGGCTTGGTCTGCACCGGGGCTAGTCCTGAAGGCTGTTCAGCGAGACCCAGCGGGCACGATTTCCAGCAAAGCTGCTTGCAGGACCAGGGCATCTTACAGCCTCTGCCTGTTCTCCAATGAGGCTTGCAGTTTATGCCACAATGACCCCCACCTTTAAGTGCCGCTGAGCACGTGGGAGGCACGCCGTCGACAATAAAGTCTCTAAGCGTAGACACACCCCATATATTCTTTTTTTAAAAAATCTTTTATCCATATATTCTATATTGTATTACATACAGTACAATTCCTGGCAAAAAAGAATGTGGCAGAGGAGCAAACATGAGGCTAAGACGAGGGAGGAAAGGATATAAGGGATATACCATGTCTTTCAGAGGGGTTGGTGTGGAGCCGTGGGGGAAATGGGGGTGCAGACCCATGTGGTGCAGAGTTAACGCTTTTGAGCTCAGCTTGCCTCTGGGGCATCCCTATGTGCAGATCCCTCAAGGTATTTCAAGGGATGAAAATATTTGAACTTAAAAACCATGGGGGAAAGGCCCAGAAAGGCCATGGTCTGTTACAATGGCTGGTGCCCAGGGACCGGGAGACCCCTCCTTCTCTGCCCCCAATATTTGTGTGTCTCTGACACGGGACCCAGCACGCATCACCGGGCAGGGGAGTGGGGAGGGAGGTAGAGGATGGAGAGGAAAGCAGCATGAGTCCCACTGCCGGGGTGGGATTCCTGGGCCCTCTGCCCTCCTCCCACCACCCCACTGTGGTGGAGACGCAGGTGCCAGGCCAAGTGGCCCTTGCTCTTACCAGAGAGGCTGAAGCTGGATTCGTGAAGGTCCCTCATGCCCCCATGTCGGGTAACGGGTCGGGTAGGAGTGTCTGCGAGCGGCGTTCCCATCTCTTTTTTCCCAGGATGCACAACGACAGCTACATCTCCCAGGTAGGGAGTACGGTCCACTCCCTTCACCTTTAAGGTCTAGTGAAGGTGGAGAAAGAGAAAAGGGGAAAAGATGATATTATCAGAGCACAGACACCATCAACCATCAGGGTCAAGACACCACCACCACCAGAGCCTCTTTGATGACTTTAGACACTGCCACTCTTCTCAGGACCCAAATTACTGCATGTGACAAAGCCTTCCTACATCTTGAACTCAGGGATAGAGAACCCTCTTGTACCTCCTAAATATGCACATGTGTGTGAGGGTGTGTATGCATAGAGGAGATGCCCACTGGCTCCCCTTGACATTGCTGGAATGCTTTCCAAGGCAGCAGGTAGACTTCTGAGGTATTCAGCTGTAGAGAGCATCCCTCATACGGAGCAATGGCATCCCCTCACTTGCCAGGCTCTCAGGAGGCCAGGCCTTTTACTGTGATCTGACAACTCTGTGGGAATAGAGGCTAAATACCCCAGATTTGGAGGTTAGAATCCCCCAGTAGCAATAGTAGTTAATTTTTTAAAAAAATAAATTTATTTATTTAATTTATTTATCGGCTGCGTTGGGTCTTCATTGCTACACACAGGCTTTCTCTAGTTGCTGTGAGCGGGGGCTACTCTTCATTGTGATGCACAGGCTCCTCATTGTAGTGGCTTCTTTTGCTGTGGATCACGGGCCCTAGGCACGTGGGCTTCAATAGTTGAGGCACATGGGCTTAGTTGCTCGTGGCATGTGGAATCTTCCCAGGGCAGGGCTCGAACCCGTGTCCCCTGAATTGGCAGGCAGATTCTTTACCACTGCGCCACCTAGGAAGTCCTAGTAGTTAATTTTGTACTCACAAAGGCAGTAGAGTTAAGAGCCTATATTCCGCAACCAGACTGCCTAGGTTCCACTCCCAGCTCTGTTACTTGTAAGCTGTGTGACCTTGTGCAAGTTACATAACCTCTCTGTGCCTATTTTCTTATTAATAAGAATACAGGGCTTCCTAGGTGGCGCAGTGGTTAAGAATCTGCCTGCCAATGCAGAGGTCACGGGTTCGATCCCAGCTCCAGGAAGATCCCACATGCCACGGAGCAACTAAGCCCGTGTGCCAAAAAAAAAAAAAAGCCAATAAGAATACAGAGTTGTTATGAGATCAAATGAAATAGTACAAGTAAAGCTCTGGCACATGGCGAGTAACATGTAAGTACCAGCAGCTGTTATTATTACAGAGGTCATTTATGGGGCTTAATCATGGTAAAAAGTGCTATTGTGGGAAGGAAATGTGTTGGAGTGTGTGCACAAGGTCTGAAGCAGCAGCATAAATAGTCCACACCCCAGGCACTTGTCAGGGACATAACCTCAATCTCCTTGCTGCTCAATGCTTATTGAAAACCTTGTTGAGAGAAACAATATATATGAGTGATTTCTGGAAGGCTCTTCAGCTTACATCTTCCTCTGTATTCTCCAACAGACCTGTAAGTGAGCTCAGTCCTCGGTTTGTCAAGGCTGGTCTGAAGTGTTTTAGCCTTTACCAGGCTGTGCTTTGGGATCCTGGTGGTGAAGGGTAGGAGTACAGACCTGGTGAATCCTGGGTGAGTGACCTTGACTTCATACACTGGTCCCAATCCCAGAGCTGCTTTCTTCCCTGAGGACCCTGCTCTGTAGGGACTGCTTATATATAATTTTGGGAAAATGAGGTTTTCTGCATACCTGCATTCTGTTACATAAGGGCTATACCAGAGAATAGGGAATAGAATTGGCTTTTTCTTGAGGATCTTATGTTGTCATTATAATATGTGTTTGGATAAAGAGACTGAGTTGAATTTATATCAATCCTAGAAGCCAGACCCTTCCACTGTGGCCCTAAGAGCAGTGTGCTGTGAATTGGTATCTATATGACATTTTTGGGAGGTTGGCCTTTAGAAGGGCATCAAACACTTTCTCTGCCTCTTTTGACCCCATTTCCTGAGTAAAATATCTTTTTTGGGAAAGCCACAGAACTGTTGGCAGATTTTTTTTTTCCGAATTGAGATACAATTCACATACTGTAAAAGTCACCCTTTGAAAGTATACAGAGGACTTCCCTAGAGACACAGTGGTTGAGAATCTGCCTGCCAATGCAGGGGACACAGATTTGATCCCTGGTCCGGGAAGATCCCACACGCGGGAGCAGCTAAGCCCGTGAGCCACAACTACTGAGCCTGCATGCTGCATCTTATGAAGCCCACACTCCTAGAGCCCGTGCTTCACAAGAGAAGCCACCACGCTGAGAAGCCCACGCACCACAACGAAGAGTAGCCCCCACTCGCCACAACTAGAGAAAGCCTGCACGCAGCAATGAAGACCCAGTGTAGCCAAATATATATATATACACACACACACACACAATTCAGTGGTGTAATTTACAGAGTTGTGCCACCATCACCACTGTGTAGTTCCAAAATATTTTCAGCACCCCCAAAAGAATCCCCATACCTATGAGCAGTCACTCCTGTTCTCCCCTCTGGCCAGCCCTAACCACTAATCTTTTTTCTATCTATGGATTTGCTTCTTCTGGACATTTCATAAGAATGGTATCATATAATATGTGGTCTTTTGTGACTGGATTCTTTCACTTAGCATGATGTTTTTAAGGGTCACGCATGTTGTATGTATCATATATTAGCACTCCATTCCCTTTGGAATAATATTCCATTGTCTGGATAGACCACATTTTGTTTGTTCAATAGTTGATGGACATTTGGGTTGTTCCCACCTTTTGGCCTTTATGAACAATGCTGCCATGAACATTCCCGTGTAAGGTTTTGTGTAGACGCTTATTTTCATTTCTCTTGAGTATATATATACCCAAGAGAGGAATTGCTAAGTCATGTTGGCAACTCTGCATCTAACTTTTTGGGAATTGCCAAACTGTTTTCCAAAGTGGCCGCACCATTTTACTTTCCCTTTTACATTCATTTTACAATGAATGAAGCTTCCAATTTCTCCACATCCTCACTGCTATTTTCTGTTTGCTTATTTTAAATCACAGGCGCCCTTTGTCAGGGAGTCTTGTGTGTGAATGTATTGCTCTTACAGCTCTTTCTGGCACATCCTCCAGAGGTGGGGCTGAGGTCTCCTGCCATTGTCCACATCTGGGAGGCATATTGGGGAGGGGACCATTCGCCTACCTGAGAGATCCTGAGTTTGCTTTTGGATTGAACACTTAGATAACTAAAGTCATGCTTTTTTTTTTTTTTTTTTTTTTAAAGTAATCCAAGTCTGTTCCTCAGCAGAAGACCTAGATGTGGGCTGGTGCTTCTAGGCCCTTGGTCATGATATTTCTGAGAACTCCCACCCTTTCTAGACAGAATCTGGAAATAGCCATACAGGAGCATTTTGAGCCATAATAGTATTGCTTTATGCCAGAGGAAGGGGAGGGGAAACCGCAGGGTGCTTCCGCCTGTCAGCTTGTCAGATCTGTATTCTGATGGTTTGGGTCCTCCCCCCAGAGGCCGGGGCCGCAGTTGGTTCCCAGAACCCAGAGTGTCAGGAAGGACAGGACAGCTCTCAAAGATAAGGCTGGGCAACCGATCCCTGAGCAACGAGGGAATCGTCAGCCTTCTCTTGGGTGAAACTCTACCCAGAGTTTGGTGTCCCCAGGGGTGAGGAGGAGCCCCACGTGTCAGTGAACACCTGGGGTGCTTATGGAATCCAAGCACTGGGTGAAACTCTCACAAGACCCCAGGCCACCCCCACATGGCAGTGAGCTGTTCTAGACCTGGCCTGACCCCTTCAGTGTAGGGGGGCCCAGCCTCGGCAAAGCCCACCCAGCCTACTGCAGTCATGGGGCGGCTGTGGGGAGTTTGGGGAAAGAGCATCTCCAGGGCAAATGTGATAACCCAGGCCAAGCCAGGAGCCCCTGCCCTGAGGGGGAGACAAGAGGCCTGGATGTCAGGGATGGCTGTGGGCGCCTCATAGTACCACCCACCCCCAGCTCCAAGGGAGTTGGGGACCCTTCCCAATAAATTTTACTTTGTCACAGGTGCTCCTTTTCTATTATTTTGATTGTTCCCAAAGTGACTAGTCAGGCTATAGGATTTGGTGGAAAAACAGAGTGAGAACATCTTTGAGATTTAAAACCGTCATAGGAGATGTTGCCAACAGGTGGCTTCAGCCTCTTCCCACACGTCTTCTTCCCCCTCCCTCACCTCACCTTTTCTCTCTGGACCAGCTTCTTGTAGACAGTGTCTGGGAAGGACCTCAGGGGACAGAACTTGCCGGTGCCCTCGGCACACATGAAGACGCCGTTCTCGTACACGACCCGCCCCCGGCTGATGGTGACCAGCGGGACACCGTGGCAGCGCATGTTCTCGTACAGGTTGAAGTCTCCTCCCTGTACCTGGGTGCTGGCTGAGATGGTCCTGAGGGGAAGGCAGTGGCAGGAGAGAATGCTCTGAGAGGAGGTAAAGATGTCACAGTTCAACGGAAGGGAAGGTGCTTAGTGGAAAGGGATAATGCTCAGTGGGAAGGGATGATGCTCAATGGGAAAAGATGATGCTCAGTGGGGAGGGATGATGCTCAGTGGGAAGGGCAAATGCTCAGCGGGGTGGGATGATGCTCAGTGGGGAGGGATGATGCTCAATGGGAAAAGATGATGCTCAATGGAAAGGGACGGTGCTCAGTGGGAAGGGAAGGTGCTCAGTGGGAAAGGAAGATGCTCAGTGGGGAGGGAAGATGCTCAGCAGGGAGGGATGATGCTCAGTGGGGGGGGGGGGGAGATGCTCAGTGGAGAGGGTTGATGCTCTCGGTGGGAAGGATTGACCCCCAAAGGCTAGGATGAATTGTGTCCCCCCAAATTTATATGTTGAAGTCCTAGCCCCCAGTACCTCAGAATGTGACTGTATTTGGAGATAGGGCCTTTAAAGAACTAATTAAAGTGAAATGAGGTCTTATAGGTGGACTCTAATCCAATCAAATGGGTGTCCTCATAGGAAGAGAAAATCGAGACACCATAGGTGCACACACAGAACACGTGCCATCTGAAGACAAAGGGAGAAGATGGTCATCCACAGGCCCAGGAGAGAGGCCTCAGAATGAAATCAGCTCTGGTGACACCTTGATCTTGGACTTCTAGCCTCCAGAACTGTGAGAAAATAAATTTCTACTGTTGAAGCCTCCCATCTGTGGTATTTTGTTACAGGAGCCCTCGCTGACTAATACACTGGAATACACTTTAGGAGTCTCTCTGCCAATAGCAATCACTCGACAGCTACGCCTGCAACAGCAACAGGGACCAGACCCAGGCTGGATGCAGAACCCAGCTTCTCAAGTGCCCTAATGGAGAAGCAGTGCGGGGACCCCGGCAAGGGGGTGGGCAGTGGTGTGCAGGAAGAACTTTCTTTGCAATTCAACTTTGATCTTCAAAATCCCAGCACATTTTTTGTCTATCTTGTTCACTGCTAGCGTGTGCACGTAGAAAAGTGCTTGGCAAACGGTGGCACTTAGATATTTGTTGAGTGACTGAATGAAATTTAATATTAAAAAACAATTCCCATCTCCCCTGCTCAAATCTCTGAGCAAAGGTGATGTTCTGTATCCTGTGGCTTGATAACTCCTGATGCACTTCATTTATTCACACAACTTGTGTTCATTAATGCCATGGGTGTCTAGCGCTGTGGGCGCAAGGGGACCCATACCCTCAGCGAGAGAAGCAGTGTTGGTAGAAGAGTCTGGAACTGAGTGTTAAGACGTCTGTCTGCTTCAGCCACTTATCAGCTAGGTGATGTGGGGAGTCCCTCTACTCTCTGTTCTTAGTTTCTTCAACAGTAAAATGGAAATAAGAAATTTAGGCCTGAGTGCTTCTTGGGGCTGTGCGAAAAGCAAATGAGATAACTGAGGGGATGCAGCTCTGAAAAACTGTGAAGTGCTGTGCACGTGGAGCTGCACTACAGCAGATCTTCAGCCCTTCTTGTTCACGGCTGCATTCCTAGTGCTGGGACCATGGCAAGCCCTCAAATGTCTGTGGAATTGAACACACCTCAGGGTCACCCTGCTCTATGCTATAAGTAGTGCAGAGATGATGTGCTTTTGGAGTTCTGTGATACAAGGTCCTTAAACTCCCAAGTCCCTCTAGCCCTGGAGACTAGCAGCAGGTTTTACTTTGTGGCTTCTGGGTCCCACACCACCACGTCAGCATCGGCTCCAGGGATGATGCGGCCCTTGCGGGGATACAGGTTGAGAATCTTCGCTGCATTGGAACTGGTAACAGCCACAAAACGGTTCTCATCCATCTTTCCTCCCACCTGAAACATTGCAAAAGTATCAGGTCAACTGAGGCCCTGTGTATGTGCTTCAAACCCCCAGACATGCTTGACCCCGGCCTGTGGGCTTTTAGTTGGTTACAACAGTGGTGCTGAGAAGGACAACGCCACGGGCATCACCTCAGATGAGTCAACCTGCCTGGCTTCGTTCCATATACTCGCTTACTCCTCTCTCCTTCTCCCAGCAATGGGGGTGGGTGGGCCCTTGTTCCAAAAGGTTGCTTTCCTGGTGCGTATCTACCTGCTGTTTGTAAAACCAGATCTACTCACATGCTCACTGTGGATAAATCGGGAGCTTCCCTGCATCCACGAAGGGACATATATTCTGTGCTGGAAAGGCATCTTATTGCCCCACCCATGAGAGCACTGTGGATTCTCTTCAAAGGGGATTCCTGAGCTGCCTCATAGGTCTTCCCTGAGCTGGTAGCTGAGGCTTGAGGATTTCAAATCTCTTTGGGCTCATACTCTATACTGCATCTAATCTGTGATAGGTCAAGACCAAAACTATTTATTCTTCATGGGCAGAACAGGTGGTATTCAAATGAAGTCCTAGTCTCTATCTTTATTATTGGACAAAAGATATCAAGATCTTTAAAAATGTTCATATCTGTTGGCCCAGAAATTCACTTCTAGGAATCTGTCCTCAGGAAATAATTAGAAACGCTGACACGCACTCATGAACAAAGAGATTCTCTGCAGCATTATTTGTAAGTGCAAAAATTTGAAACAACTGAGAGTTCTAAACATGAGGGAAGCAGTAACTGAAGTATGATGCTTCCATTGGAGGAAATATTATGTAGCCATTAAAAAAGATGTTTTTAAAGAATTTTTACTAATGTAGGAAGACACTCAAAATACACTGTTATATGAAAAAAAGATGAACCCAGTATTAAAATAATGTACAGTACATGCATAGAGCTGGAGAGAAATATACCAAAATATTAGTAATTTCTCAGTATGGAATTATGGGGTTGTTTTTCCTAATACTTTTGTGTATTTTCCAAATTTTTATGCTAGGACTTATTACCTTTCCAGTCAGAAAAAAAAAAAGACTTTTTCTGTTTTGCTTTTGAGTGAAACCGGAGCTGTGGTTGACCCAGGCCTCCTAAGGGTGAAAATTCTTCCGAGGCCCAGAGCAGGGGGTGGGGTCCCGGGAACATACCACTCCTCTCTCCCAGATGACGCTCATGCGGTCCTGCACGCCGCTCACGCCATGCGGGATCTTGGTGAAGTCCTCCTTGCCCATAGCTTTCTGCTTCGTGGTGAAAGGCCGGTGATCTGATGCCACAATGTTCAGAGTATCACTGGGTAGAAAGAAGGACGTGACCAGTAAGGGGAGGGGAGGCCAGGGTCCCAGAGGGTGGGAACAGGGACAGGGAAAAAGCCTTTGCTTGGGAACCTGGCAAAGCTGGTTTCAATCTCGACTCTGCCACTTCATAGCTGTATGACACTAATGAGTTATCTGTGAGAACCTCAGTTTATGCACCTGCAGAATGGGCACACGAGCCGACCGTGGCACAGAGTACCAGCATCATGGGAGACATGGAGAGTCTTTGGGATGTCGACTTTTAAGAGTTAAGAGAGGGACTTCCTTGGTGGTGCAGTGGTTAAGAATCTGCCTGCCAGTGCAGGGGACATGGGTTCAATCCCTGCTCCAGGAAGATCCCACATGCTGCGGAGCAACTAAGCCCGTGTACCACAACTATTGAGCCTGCGCTCTAGAGCCTGTGAGCCACAACTATTGAGCCCATGTGCTGCAACTATTGAAGCCCACATGCCTAGAGCCCGTGCTCTGCAACAAGAGAAGCCACGGCAATGAGGAGCCCGCGCACCACAACGAAGAGTAGCTCCCGCTCGCTGCAGCTAGAGAACTAGAGAAAGCCCGTGTGCAGCAACAAAGACCCAACGCGGCCAATAAGTAAATTAATTAATAAATTAATTAATTTAAAAAAAGAGTTAAGAGAACAAACAGGGGGAAAAAATTGAACTTAAGAGTTTAGCTAAAGTGAGAGGGTGGAGGTAGTCTTACTTCCATGGAACCATTGCCCACTCCCTCTCATCTCCCGCCACAACCCCCACCAGGCCCTGCTGGCAATAAGAACGTGGTTGGTGAAACACTCAAGTTCCATGTTTAGCTTCGCCTGGGTGTGTGCGCTCTCCTGGCCCATCAGAGAAGAGGAAGGACATGACAGAAGAGAAGTCTGCCTTGACCAACCGGCAACGACACGCCCGTGGTTCATCGCTGCTGCCCTCCGTGACCACGGCCCTCAGGTGGCTGCTGAGGCTGCGGTCGCTAAGGCACTGCCGGGCTCTTGAGGGGCTCCCGGGCCAGCTCAGCACTCGGGGTGGAGACTTACATCGTGACGGTGCGTATGGCGGCAGGCCCTCTGCCTGAGGGGGGAGGTGGGCAGCCCACCCGTGTTCAGAGATCTCTGTAGGCCCCAGAGGTGGTGAGGGGCAGCGGGGAGGGATGCCTCTGTCGCCCGGGCCCGGACAACCTCGGGAGGAAACACCCTAGGAGGGCAGGGAGGGGCCTGGCTGGAACATGGGGGCCGTGTGGGAGAGAGGGACAGCACAGCGGGGGCCCTAGAGTCTAGTTTAACGTGTAGGAGGTACCACAGCCTTGTGAGTGCAGGCGCCATGCAAGATGCCCACTTCAAAGGGGACTCTGAGAGCAGAAGGCGTTATCTGGCTTGGTGAGGACGCACATTCTTAAGGCTCTCAGACACTGGGGGTCAGGCTGCGTGTGGGGCTGTCCCCACTGGGGGCCTGGCAGGGCTTCTGCTAAATGACTCTATCCTTGGCCAGATCCCCAGCGAGATGACAGCCCCTCCACGGCATGGACTGGCAGCCCTCCGCCGAAGGTGCTGCTCTGGCCCCTCTCAGAGACTGTGGGAGGGGCTCTTCCACAGAGCGGGGGGTTTGTTCTAGGGTCCCCCAGGCTCCCCACATTCTCCAGACCTGCAGAACCCACCAGAGAGGAACGGAATCTTTAGGTTTTCACTTTCTCCTTGGGGGTTCCCCGGACACCGGGACAGAGCTCAGATCGGAAGATGCCCATCAGAGTCGTGGGCTGAGGGTCTGGGACCCCAGGGCCCCATGCTTTAACTGACAAGTCTTATTCAGCACCCTCCTTTCTAAAAAGGCGCCTACACAAGGAAGTGCTCACTAAGCAGGAGTGAATGAAGTGGGGGTACACATTCCAGAAGGGCTCTTTTGGTCCCCCAGTGCTGCCCTGAATCTGAGAGGTATGACATACCCATCCCTAGTCTTTAAAGTCTGAAACATCACTGGCTTTTGTCAAGTACTTTAAAAATATATATGTTCAAATGAAAAAATTTCTGGTCCCTTTGAGAAGTCAGATTTTAAATAAAGGACAAATCCCTATATCTATAGATTGTACTTTTTACCCTGATATATTCGAGGAAACCACATCCTAAAGTAGATCATTATGGAGCAGCTCATTTTTCTTATAGAAATATGATAACTGGCAGCTGGGTTTTCTATCAAGTATTTTGCATAATACGAATCATCACCAACAATGTCATAAAAGCAAAATTACAGTAATCACAAATTCCTAAAAATGTAAAAAATATGCTCCAAATTCTATACAATTGCAAGCATTTACGGTATGCACTGATTAAAAAGGGAATTCAAACTATTCTCATAATAGTTCACATGAAATTGTAATTCTATTTAAATGAAAAGAATTTAGTTACATAATTTAAATAAATTTGACAAAATAGGCTAGATATAAAAACTTAAATTATTCGATTAATAATACTTTTTTTCGCCTGTCTATTTAAATTCCTGTGGGTTTGGGCACTGTAATTTGGGTGGGTTGGGGGTTTTACTATCATTTTGTTCTTTCAGTAAATTTGTTGGTGGCAAGCAGAGGTATCTCAAAAGATTCTTTGACCTTGGAACTGAGCCCAAATTATTATAGTGGATTCTTGATACTTGTTTGTTTTTGTTGTGTTGACAATGATGAAAAGGAAGCTGGTTTTTCCCAACAAGCATTTTTAAAAATAAGAGCTGGGACTTCCTAGGCGGTGCAGTGGTTCAGAATCTGCCTGCCACTGCAGGGGACACGAGTTTGATCCCTGCTCGGGGAAGATCCCACATGCCGCGGAGCAACTAAGCCCGTGAGCCACAACTATTGATCCTGTGCTCTAGAGCCCATGAGCCACAACCATAGAGCCTGTGTGCCACAACTACTGAAGCTCACGTGCCTAGAGCCCATGATCCGCAACAAGAGAAGCCCCGCAATGAGGAGCCTGCGCAGCACAGTGAAGAGTAGCCCCCGCTCGCTGCAACTAGAGAAAGCCCGTGTGCAGCAACGAAGACCCAACGCAGCCAATAAATAAGTAAGTAATTAATTTAAAAAGAAAAGTAAGAGCTGATCTAGCATTTCTCCCTTTACTCTCTCAAACAGGTTAAATCTGTCAGAGCTGCCACTGCTCAGAATCACAGCAAAGCTATGGGACAGACTATCATTGCTGCCACTGTGCCACTGCATCACCTGCCCCTCCAGGGGCCACCTTCGCCCTGGGACCCTACTTCCAGCTGTATTTGGAAAGCCCCACACAGCTCTTTAGGTTGTTAAAATAGCAAGATGTGGAGAGGAAATTTTCCAGTTGTTAGCCAACCAGGACTGAAAACTAAGGACATGGATGAAATAAATGCCCCATTATCTAATGACAGCCACCTCCAACTGGGGCTGGTCACTTCCCTCAGCGCCTGCCACCGTCACCCTAGCAGAAGTGTATCACCACCTCCAGGTCTATAAAAGCAGAAGACAGGGAGGGTGACTGCAGTGTTGGCAGAATGGTGAGTCCTGCAGTCTTTCCCTTCTTCCTCTTTTTCCTCGTCCCCAGCTAGTCTACCTCGAAGGCAAGAGGGGACATTTCAAGAGGTTCATCTGTGGAGAATAGAGGTGACAGCAGGGGGCACCTGCCTGGGCGGTGGACGGGTGGGCCTGCCTGAGCCTCTAGGTGAGGAGAGCTGGGGTGGGGGGCAAATCTGGGGGTAAGGAGGGGCAAATCTGTGTGAGCTTTCTCTGGGCCCCAGACACTGCAAAAGGTGACCGGGCTTAAGCTGCCTGGCCAGGTTCTTGTTCACAGAGAATTGCTAATTCTGGAAGCTGGGAAGGTGCAGGTAGAAGAGGTCAAGCTGGACTCTATCTCCTGTGTCAGAGGACTGCGTCAGGGTGGCTCAAGAGAGCCCACATCTGGGCACGTGCCCTGCACAAGGAGGGCCCCAAAGGCCAGTCACTTTCAACCAGAGAAGAAGCAACAACTAGTGCAGGAGCAGATCGTGCTTGCGTATGGGGCGGAATCCCCCACCCCGTTAATCCTAACCCCCACCAATTCCCTGAGCTGGAGGTGGGGGAGGGGAGGAGACCGACTTTTAAACTGAATTGTACTTCAATAACCAAAAGAGAAGAGAAAGCAATGGCATTTACCATTACCAAAATGTCACTAGAGGCAAGAAAGAATTTGCAAGCAGGTATTGGGACAAAACAGAATCTTTCTGTATATGTGTCCTCCCAAATTCAGACTATTCATTAAAGCATTTTATTGAGATCTGGATTGAACAGGGAAAAGCAGTGTTAGAAAAAGAGAAGCTGGAGAAAGGGAGGCCTGGAGGAAGAGGGTAAGGGGAACGAGAGAGAAGGTGCAGAAGAAAAAGGGGAAAAGGAAAGAAAAGAGAGAGAAACACAGAAAGTGGGAGACACACACAAAGAGAGAAAACCACATGGGAAACAATGAGAAGAGGGAGAGGTGAAGAAAAAAAACAGAGATAGAAAGATGCACCCAAATTCTAGGATAAGTCAGAGACCACATCCTACAGCTCCCCCGTGGTCTTCAGTGTAAGGTACTAATGTCCTTTGACATTCTGAATAGCCGCTGTTTACGGTTTTATATATGCTCTCTACTCAACACCTCAGAAGCTCTCACTCCCAATCAAGTGGTCATAGGAGCGCCACGGGATCTCAGTTGTCTGATGGGCTTTGGAGAAGGTAACAAGAGCAAAATTCATCCTCTGGACAGAACGAAATCGAACTGAGGTCAGGTTTGGGGCCTCTACAATATCATCTAAAGATCTACAACTTCCCAGAATGGTGCGCATTATGAGATAATGCCCTGTCGTGGTCCTGTTGAAACACCTTACTTGGCCAGCAGGCTCATGAGGTAGGTTGAGGTGTTGGTGTCCAGTCTCAGGGGAGGCACTGTGACGTAGGCAGCCGCATGGGACCAGTCCTGGTGGTAGTAGTGTAAGCCCGTCAGCGTGGCGTGTGCGGTGGTGGTCTCAGCCAGCACGACCTTCCCTGTAAGAAGAGGGGTCAAACCATCACCAAGGGGCCAGAGAACCTGGGAGATCATTGGTCTGAGCCTCTCACTGGGCAGGTGAAGGAGCTGAAGTCAGAAAGGAAGGGACCTGCCCAAGCTCACTCAGGCGCTTGAGAGCACAGCTGGGGTCAAGGCCAGAGTGATCCCTGTCCCCGTGCTGGCTCCAGGCAAGAACAGAAGGGTGGTGAGGGCACTGAGGCGGGGCAGCACTGATGGCGTTTCGGCCGGAGCACCGGTACTGCAGGGGGCGGACAGGAGGGTGGAGGGCTGTGAATGCTGTTTTCTCAGCAGGTGGGTGCTGGGAGCAGCTTCAGGAGAACGCTGGGGGTGGGAACCGCAGCAGGGGGCTGGAGGGCGGGGAGATGGAGGTGGGAGGTGGGACAACAATGCAGGTGAGACACCCGAGGGGGTCCTGCTAGAGAAGGGGCAGGATGCAGAGGGCAGCGTGGTAGGAAGGCTGGAAGCTGTTGCTCCTGATTTACATCCCCAGGTTTGTGACTGTGACCTGTTTCTCCTGTTACCAGGCCCTCAGTGGCACCCTGAGCTGGGCTGGGAATACAAACACGTACAAAGCCTTCAGGTGTTGCCAGGTGCTCAGATATACAGGTACCCTGGGGCTCGTATACTGGGTTCTTGAAAGGGATGTTGGGCCCCCACACTGTCATTTCTCCAGGGACTTCCCAGGCATCCCCTGAAATGTCCATTGGAACGGGTCCAGGATTTCATATTGGTTACCAAGGCAACCACTAGCAAAACCTAAGAGACTGAAAAAAATACCAATTAATGAGTTGATTGAAAAGTTGGAAAATTTTACCAGACCCAGGAGAGGTGACAGCCACTTCTGTAAAGCTGTTATGCATACAAATGTGCAGAGGAGAACACTGGTTCTAATGGACTGAGCCCAGGCCAGTGCAGGGTGCTTGTGAGGAAGACAGCAGGAGAGAAAAGGGAAGGGCAGGCTCAGGGCCTGGCCTCAGAGACCAGGCCCAAAAGTGCAGGGAGCTGCTGGGCCCCACCACACACGGGCACTGCTTCGCCCAGCCCACGGACTCACCTTGCATCTTAGCAGCTGCGATAACATCACCGGCCGGGATGCTGGATATGTTGACCAGGTAGATGGGACAGTGAGTCTAAACACGGGAAACATGGTGGGAAGGAGAGAGCATCAACCCCGTAACCTAAACGAGCACCAAGAGGACCAGACCAGCTTGGTCCTGGCCCCAGTGTCTCCCCCCGCGTCGCTCAGCATCCCCCTCAGGGTGGCGGTCTTCTGCCTAGAATGCAGGGCTGGCTGTTGCAGGCTGGGGAACCCCACGAAACAAGGGACAGGTAGCGCCTGGCACCAGAGCCCAGCAGAGGGATGTCAGGGCAAGATGTCAAGTGGTGAACCTCACACTGTATACCAGCCAACATCAAGACTATTCACAATTTAAAATCAGGGACTCTTTTAATTTCCTGTTCATGAACATGATGACTTATAGACAGCTGTGTATTATATCCCATACCTAAAATTATGACACCTGCCAACTGAGGGCTGCTTTATCAGTAGACAGAATGTACCCTGGAGAAAAAGCAGTACACAAGGGGTTCAGGGTTCAGAGTCTACACCAGACAGGACCGGTCTTGCAAATGGACACCTGGGTTGTCATACTGATTAGCTTTTCCTCTACCGAGCTGTGTGACCATGGTCTGTGGCTTCGCTTCTCTGGGCATATGTTTGGGCTAAGAAAACGACGAGCTGCCCTTCTGTTGTTTAGATCTTTCCTAATTCTGGGGTACGTCTCCATCAGGAAGTAATTGATAGCATGACTATTGTTATGACAGTAAAACAATGTCCTTGTCCAGTTCCTAGACTTATTAAAGGCTGATGGGAGACTGTTGCCCCAAACGTTATTCCAATGCTTTCTTTGTTTATCAAATTAGGAGAACAGAGAATTTAGGGGCTGGCCTGACATTTGATGTGCTTGGCACAAGTTTCCTGACTAATTCTGAGACCAAATGGACCTCAACCTCTGTGTTCCCCTGGTGCTCCTAACATCACACCCTCTGCCCACGGCCTTCAGGGTAGCCCAGGTCTTTCCAGAGGAGAAGTTCTCAAGTGTTAGCACGTAGTAAGATCGTTAGGGGGCTTGTTAAAACACAGACTGCTGGGTGTCACCCCCAGTTTCTGATTCAGTGGGTCTGGAAAGGCCTGAGCATTTGCATTTCTGAGTTCCTATTTCTAACAAATGATGCTGATACAGCTGGTCCAGAGACCACACTTAGAAAACTAGTGTGCTAGAGAAGGTAGTTCAGATTACCTCAAACCCTTTAATGATGGTTTGAGAAGAGAAATGACCTTGGTACAGTGTTCTACTGTTTATGAAGCGCTTTTTCTTCCATGACTCCTTTGATCCTCACAACCATCCTGTGAGGAGTGGGTGACAATATCATTCCAATTTTAGGTAATAAAACAGTCTACTGGAGTGGCTGACCGACTTGCATATGACCGGAAGCTTGTCTTCGGTCAAGGCCCCACATCTCTCGTTCGTTCCCAGCACCACACTGCATCAGCGCCTCCTTATCCTGAACTGTGCCAAGAGAAAATTATGAATGGCCCAGAGGCAGAGGTTTGAATCACAGTTCTCTAAGCAAACGTCTCTCTGCTCCTCTACAAGGAACAGATTCCAGTTGCTGTGAGGTTCTGTGGTCCCCACCTTGTCCTGCCTCCCTGGGAAGCCATTTCCATTTGAGCGGTGAACCAGGTCTCAGCAAGCTCAGTGGTGTGGAACGGAGAGCTGGGGGCAGGGAGGACTCCTACCAGGTCTGTGGGAACAACACTGTTCATTCAGCACACGGTGTTCATTTGGGGTCCTGTGAGCCAGGCAAGGGGCTGGCACCCAGAGCAGAATGGGACTCTGCTGAACAGGCTGGGTTTTGACCCCAGCGTTGAGAATGGGCTGAGGGTGGGCTGGGGTCTACTTACTCTATTTGCAATGGTGATAACTCGGTGAGTGGCTTCTGCTTCCAGCTGTTAGAAACAGAGGACAGGAAGAAAACAAGCTTCACCATCTCCCCCAGTAAGTTTACATCTGCCTGATACCCCACCTTGTAGAAAGTGCTGGAATGTCTGACTCAGAGCCCGAGGGATGAATTGCACCCACAGGGCTGCCTCGGCGCGGGGTGGGGGGGAAGCGTGGGCAGGGGCACCGAGCTCCCACCACCTCTGCTCACGCTGAGAGAATCCCAGGACTTAGGGTTCCAGGCATGCCTTTGCTGGATGCTACTCAGGGCTTAATGAAAAGGCAACAAAACAAGAGCAAACGAAAACCCGCAGTTACATCTCTCCCTGGTTTCTGGTGCGTTCTCTCCACAGCCATCTCAGAACTGCAGCAAAGGAGCAATACTAAATGATTTCAAGCTGGAAATGAGCCTAGATCAGGATTTCTGAACCTCGGCACTACTGACATGTCTGTGAGATAATTCTCTGTGGTGGGGGCTGAATGGACGTTGTAGGCTCTTTGGCAGCATCCTCACCTCTACCTACTGGATGCCAGTAACATCCTCCTCCCGCCCCAGGGCTTGGGATCACCCAAAATATCTGTAGACATTGCCAAATGTCCCTGGGGATCAACATCTCCCTGGACTCTCCCCTTTAATCCGTCGCTGATGATGGTGGTTATTCTTGCTCTTACTTCCACTACAGTCAGCGCCTCGCACCTTCCGTCATAAAACTCCACAAAGTCCAGTCCTGTGCCCATCCCCCTGCCCCTGTCCTCACAGGCACTCTCAGTGCCTTGACTTTGTTGGATCCAGTGAGTCTTTCTCTACTGACTCTGAGGCGCCCAAACAGGAGCTACATCCAAGGGCTCTGACAGACAGGGACAGACCCAGGGCAGGAGTAAAGTGGGACCCCCACCCCACCCAGGCTGACCCACGACAGGCTGACGTGGTTCCTGTCTGATGGCAGAAGCATCACATCCTGTCTCCAGCTCCTCATCCCTCGAGGCCTCCCCATCAGTCTCTCACGGACATCCTACTACCACTCTGCATTTAAGGCTTTGAAGAAATGAAAGACAGCTTTCCCCTCGTCAATGGCCGGGGATGGGCAAACAGGGTCATAGAGCAAGAAGGCATTGTTTATCTAATGTGATCGATCCTCCAGAGCCGAACTCTTCAGCAAGGGGGACCTTGGGGGAATTTGTGTTGACAGCCTGCAAAATCGTACAAGGATAAAACCAGAGGGCAGAGGGAGAGCAGGGCTTAGTTACCATCTCAGCGAGGAATACGAAAAGGGGGAAAGAGCATAGACACGCATGTGCCTTTTGTTTCTGGGGGGAAAGGTCCAAAGTTTTCCTCAGAATCTCACAGGGATCTCAGCCCCAAAATGCTGATTCACTGGCTTATAGTCTGGAATTTCTTCTAATATCTAAAGGCCCTTTCAATCTGTCTTTTATCTCCCATTTAATTTTGGCCAAAGCAACCCCTGGCATGCTCAATGGCCTCCCTCAGACCCTCAAAATCTGAACCCAATGAGGTGGGTCTGTTTCCCCAAAGATGCCTTTCCCAAGGAAGCTCAAGACCAGGTTGGCTGCAGCATGGAGGAGGCTGTTCCCTGGGAAGCTTCCAGATGGGAATTTCACCCATGAAGAAAGAGATACCATACAACTTGTATTTACTGATGTTTCTTATATCCTAAAAATTCTGTGAATCTACAGGAAAGAAGTTGACAAAGAACATGGATGTCTTCCTTACCTCCTCTGGACGGCTGATCTCAATTCCTTCTGGGCCCGTGATACCCAAATCTAGCGCCTCCTTAGCACCCTGAATAATAGCAAAGGAAAGAAAATTGAGAGAATCACAGAGATACAAAAAATACTGAACCCAAGGGGCAGTAACATATGCTCGGCACAGCCCACTCCAATAGGCTTGCTGCTTCTCTCACTTCTGTAATACTCATCTTCTAACGAGGGCAGGATTAGTACAGGGACACCGTTCACATGATTGCAAATATCTTTTCCTCTTAAAAATACAGTTCGGTCACCAGCCAACAGGCCTGGGACGCTAAAGACAAGCACTCTTTATTGATCTGAAAATCAGAATTTCCTCACTGGAAATCTAGTTAAATCTCCAGCTTCCAGAAATGCCTAGATTAACCTTCAGCCCAAGTATCCTCCTTAAGACCCAGTGGTACAAAGGAACGTGTCTGTCTTGGTACCAGTGAGAAGATCTCTGTAACACCTTGGCTCCTCTGAGGAGGTACAGGAAAGTGGAATGCTGCCCCTTATTTATTCTGTATGTCACACCTCATTAAAAATATTTCTTAGAGGTGCTCCGAATTCCTTTGTGATAATGGAATTTAAATATCATATTAGAATGAAGACATTGTCATCCAAGGCCTAGAAACCCTTTTGAACCATAAAGAGAGATTTGTTTTTTAAAGATACTAGAAAAGTTTGGATCTGGGGACAAAGATCTGTCATCTGGACTGTTAACATCTCACATTTTCTTTCATAATTTGTTTCATCTGAACCCTGTAGGGGGGGTCATGGGTGGTCAGGCATCCGCCTGAGAACTGTGTCTACTGGTGCCCGCCCACTTCCCCCAACATTCTCTACTGGCTTGCCTCGGCCACGAGCTCCCCATTTTCAGCGTGGACTCGGGCGATCGCCCCAATATCCTTGCAAGCGTGGAACACTTGGTAGAGCTCACTGTCGCGAAGCATATACAAGTCCTTGTAGGTCATGAACATCTGGAACGAGTTGACACCCTTCTCCCTCACCAGGGTCTCCATTTCTGCTTTCACCTGGAGAGCAAAATGCAAAGGCGAGGCCACGTGAGTACAGATAGCCACGCGGCGGACGCTGGCCCAGCGCGGAGGAGAGGTGGCTCAGTCGGCAGGGTCGCCACATGACCACCCGCAACCTTGCAGTATCTCACTCTCCTCCCCCTCCAAAGGCTCCTGTGAGGTCACGTGAGCAAACGCATACGGAAGTGCTTTGAAAATTGTCCAGCATGACACAAATATAGAAATGGTATCTGCGTGTTTCTCCAATCACATAAGCTTGTTCCTGTTTCTGTCTCCAAATCAGCCTTATTGGTAAGTGCCCTAAGGACTTTTACACCTGCGGCCCGTTCCCTCGGCCCCCATAGTGGAAGGGGTGCCACAGAGAAGGCACGCTGATGCTAGGAATCCAGAGACCTGGGGAAAATCTAATTTAGGGATAAAGCCAAACATGAAGCAAAGCTACGTGAATAAGGAGATTCATCCCAACAGTATTTATACTAGGAAAAAATGGAAGAAACATTGGTCCGACAATAGGAACATAAATTGTGATTCATCTACTTGACAGCACATTAGGTGGCCATGGCATCGGTGGTCATGAAGACCATGCAGCCAGATGGAAAATGCTCACACTTAAGCGAAAGAGTTACTATGTAAAAAGCAGGTATGAAAAAAGATCAGAAGGAAATAAGCTAAAATAACAATAGTGATTGTGCTGGGGCGACTGGATTATGCATTTTCTTTTCTATTTTTAAAATCTGTAATTAGAAAAAAATTTTGACTATTATAAAAAAGAATTTAAAATTCTAGATGCATGAAAATGCCCCCAACCTCTGGGGACTTAGGGATGACTGGCCTGGCCTCAATGTTGCTGAGAATCTGAGTGGATCCTCTATTCCAGGCCATTACTGGGGGAGGGAAAGGCGAGAGGCTCAGGGTAGGGGTCACCCACCTACGAGGGTGTCCGAAATAGACAAAACCTCCACCTGAGATAAAAGATGGCTGACATTCAGTGTGGTCTGCACCAGGTGCCCGGTACCAGGAAGGAGGTCTTCATGTGTGAGGTTGGGGGATTCCAAGGCCTCTCACGAGCACCAGTTTGGATATAATGGAAGAGACTGGTGAGCCCCACGCTGAAGGATTGTACCTGAGGGCAGACGTACAGCCAGGCTTTTAGGTACCATCTCAGAAGGGAGTCAGGCCCTTTAGATCAGGGTCCGCAGCTGGAGAACTTTGTGAAATCTCTTCATGCCTGTTTATTTTTACGATTCTGGGGCACCCCCTCAAGTACTGGCCCATGGTGATTAATGAACACTTGAGGAGAGAATGAATATCCAGGCTGCTTCCCTGGCGTAATGGCAGTAAAACTCCAGCAGTGAAGCAGAATCTAAATGCCTGTATCTGTCCTCAGGAAGAACAAGGAGTGGGAATCTGGGGAGCAGCGACTGGACTCTGGCTGTGGGGCCGGGGCAGCGGGAGGCCAGGAAAGCCAGGGCACAGAGGCTGAACTGAGAAAGGGCCCAGTGGGAGCCACACACCAGGAGCAGCCTCAGGGCACTCAGAGCAGGAGCTGGGGCCCAGCAGGAAGGAAGCACCCCAATCCATTCCTACCAGGCGGCACTGAGCCAGGACGGGACCCTTGGTTCCGAGACTTCAGTGCTGTCGCTCCAAGCACAAAACGATATGACCCTCACGGCTGACCCTCACTGAGCCTGCTACTCAGCAGCAACCAGTTAGGTGTCAGTAGCACCTTATGTAAAGCATCAAGACACACTGAGCGCCTTGTGGTCAGAGCGCTAGAAAACTGGACGTTTACATTAAGCAAGACAGCCTCCCCCACCCCCGCCACTTATAGACTCATTAGTGTTTTTTCTTTCGGCATTTGGGGGAGTTAGGATGGTGACGGGAGGTGTGTTCCACACCGCAGGACAGCATCACCCCCCAGCTGGCTTCCACCAAATGGCCCCTCTGCCAAAATGAGCCCTGGTTCTTTTTCCAGGGTTCCACCCAGGGCTGTTACCTTGGGTGCCCACCAGGTGATCCCCACGTGGAGGGCGTAGTCACAACAGACCTTGGGGTCAGCCAGACCCCGGCACTTCTCGTAGGCATCCACAAGGGAGGTCTCCTTGTCAGGCAGGACGTGGCCGATGATCATGGTGGTACCTCCAACTAGTGCTGCCTGAGGGAGACGGGAAAGGCAACCTCGTCACATCTCTACCCGCACCCAAGTTGCTGACGCGGGGACACTGGGTCCCCAGGTGGACATTCAAGACAATCACAGACTCTCCTGCACAGGAGGCTGGGAGGCCCAAGTGCAGCGGTGTTTGGGAAACTGTACAAGGAGCTGTCTGTTGACACAAGAGCCAGTGTGTAACCTTCATCATTTCTGTGGTCCAGCATACAAACCTGCTTCTTCCTCATCTTGGTTGCAGCTCGGTGCTTTGGAAAAACCACTTAGTGTGTTACCAGAGCCTCTATATCCCAATTAGAAGATTCCCCCCAAACAGTTTCTGACCAATGTGAATATATAGATGATGTAATCAAATGTCTACCATAATATATGTCTACTTATAATATTTATTGTTTTCGTTGCACATATATATGTAAACCATGGTGAATAAAATGTTAATTTGAACATATTGTTTTATTCTCTCACATTTCACGAAACAATTCTATTCAATGTTTTTATGGGCATCTTCGCATCAGGGGCTTTGTCTTCAGTTTTTCCAAGAACATGAACTTCCTTGCCAGCTGTCTTGGAGACAGAGCGTTTTAGGTCCCTGTATGATTTATCAGTGAAAAGTTATCCTATCCACCATCTCCACATCACACCACTTAAAAAGAAATCTTTAAAAAGTCTCATTTGCAATCACAAAGAATACCCCCAGGAATAATTACTAAATCTGTATTAAAGATCTGCCCCCACATACTTTTTTAAAAAGCTGTTTGGTCAGGTGACCTCCGTGTGCTTCTGAAACTAGCACTGACCAAAGGCTATTCCAGGCTAATGCGTTGTTCTCCAAAAAAACTTTATTAAAATAAAAATAATTGAGACAGACCCCTATAGTATGGGAGACTTTGTGAGGGCTTTGATATAAGGTGACTCTCTTTTCCTAGTTAATTAAAATTTGGACAAAACCTACTCTTCTATTTGGATCTTCACAGTGATTTGGAATCAGCTCCAAGTTCGAGTCCCTGCTATGCCACCTCTCAGTTGGATAACTTCAGCCTGGTTACTTGGCCTTTGTGATGCAGATTCTTTTTGTATGTTTTTTCTCTTTTCTCTCTCTTTTTTTTAAAATTTAATTTATTTTAAAAATATTCTGATGCCGAGTCTTTACCATGGGAATAGCTTCCTTGCTGGATAGCTGTGAAAGTGAAGAGAATCATTGCTTTGTAAAATTTTGTCCTAATACGTGTATTTAATTATTCAGAGTTTAGTTGTTTATCTCTGTTTTCTTTATGGGAGGAAAACAGCACAATGAAACTGTCTTAATGATTTCAGGCTTCCCTATTCAGTTAAATCCTTGATCACAAATCAGAAGTATTGCTGGGGAATAAGGGACTGAAAAAAATTAGTTCGGTGGCCAAGCAACAATTACAATGAAAGCTCTTGCAACACTGATTTTCCATGCTGACCCTGGCTGGGCGGGTGAGACTAGTCCCCTTGTTGTCCTGGGAAACCCAGGGGCCTGACTTCTCGTGTAGCTTAAAGCAACCAACAGAGGGTGCTAGTTCTGCTGTTCACATGTAGGAACGGTGATGTGGGAGGCAGAGATGGAGAGGAGGGGAAGAGCAGCAGATTGTAGCTTTACTAGCTGGCTTCTATTTCTGATTTTGCCAAATCGTGCCAGGCTGATCACCCTTGTAGCAGGTGGTTGTACTCTATTTTGTCCTGAAAAGCATTTCTTGCTTTTACGTGTGGACACGGGGGTGTCTGGTATATTGGGATTTCACACACTAAATTCTTCTGTGGCTCAAGATTGTTTTCCTTTGCACTCCCTCGTCTGTCTGTAGCCTTGCTTAGAAAAAAAGGGAACCCAGAGACAGCATATTGGAATAAGAGAGCCCAGACCGTTCTTAGCATGTGTGGGTTTCTGAGAGTAGAAAAGGAGGTCTACCTGCTGAATCTCTAGCTAAAAGTTACAGATCAAGCTAACAAACTGTTACACAGAATATATTCTATGCTTCTATTCTAATGGATATATCTTCATAATGACTGAGAGGCCAGGCTTGAGTTCAGAGTTCTCAGAGTCCTTGCAGTTCTGAGCTAAACTGTAGGGGATGTTGGCTTTCAGACTCTGAGCCTGCCTCCAGCCCATACTCTCCAACTCTGGATACATCCTGCAGCCTGCAGAGCCAAGCTCTGCTCTCCCTTGCAGGATGCTGCCCTGGGGCCTAGGCAGGCACAGAGCAGTGGTCTGGCCCCCAGGAGGACAGATGCAGGCTAATGTAGGCTCCGGCAGTGTTCAGGACCTTTGTCAGGGGATTCCAGAGCCCCAGAGTGTGGTCCAGGATTGGGACAGTGAGCTCTGGGCAGACATGGGGAAGTTGCCTGGAGTCTAGAACATACAGCAGGGGCTCCTCTTGCCTGGGTCTGAGGCTAGTAACTGAAAAGTGTTCTGGAAGGAGTCAGAAGCATCCAGCAATGGTCCTGACTTTCCCACCTACTGGCAATGATCCTGTGTGTCTGCTCTGCTGTGCCCCTCACCTCTGGGGGTTTAAAGACGATCGGGTGGCAGTGGATGTGAGAAGACCTATAAGCTGGGAAGAGGCATATAAATATCTGAAATAATCATTACTGCTGCTACCCCAGGCCTCAAAGCGAGAGTTGAACGGGCTCAGTAAACACTCCCCCATGCAAACACTCCCCCGGCTGCGCGTTCGGAGGGAGCCCAGACCAGATGCTGGGTGCACGAGTGCTTGTTTCCTCCCAGGCAAGATATACACAGAGCTGGCTTCTAAAATATGCGCAGTTCCCACCCACGGGATGAATGCCGACAAGCTCAGTCTTCGCAGGAATGTGATATCACAGATGTGACAGACCTTTTTACTGTTATCCCACACAAAACAGCCTTGCAGAAATCAACAGCAGAGCGTGACCCAATCCTGTTCCGGAGGCTTTCAAAAGGATTATGTTTACGATAATCAAAAGGAAATGTGACTGTGTGACTGCTGAATGTTCATAACTGTTTCTATGCAAGAAAAGTAAGCCGTGAAAGATCTTTAGAAATCAATAGAAAGGATGTTCATGGAGGCTAAGTCTTAACATGGAGCCAGGGTGATGCTATAATGAGTGAAAAAGGCAGAATTCAATATGTGTACCCAGGATGCTAAGAAGTATGTTTAAATACACACACACCCACACAAAGAAAACAAATAGAAGGAAATATACCAAAACATTAACAATGACTGTTTTTGGATGATGAGATTCTGAGTAATTTATTTTTGCTAATTTTCTGAAATTTATTTCATAAAGTTTATTACTTTCAAAATATAACAAAAAAAATAAATTTGGAGGCAATTATAACTATTTAAAATTTAGTTAACCATGTTTGTGTATTTAAAATACTTTCTTTTAAAGTTATGAAGCATTTCAACCATACAGTAAAAGTACAGAACATAATACAACACACACTATGAACCCACTACTCAAATTTAACAGATGTTAACTTTTCACTGTATTTACCTTACATGTTTTTTACTTAAAAAAATGAAAGAAAATATTTCCAATACAACTGGAGTCCTCCATCCTAGTCCCATCCCTCAACCCTGAGGTTGGTATAAATTTCTCCCATCCATGTTTTTTTGCTTTTACTATATTTGTTTTGCAAATTTAAAAAAGGTACACAGATGGTATTATACCTTCCATGTCCTTTTGCAACTTGCTTCTTTTATTCAACATCTTTGAGATTCATTTATGTAGAGATATTTCATTCACTTTAATTTATTGTATGAACACTCCTCCAGGTATGTATTCATTTCTGAGTTCATAGACATTGACTGCTACACGTGGTGCTTAAGCATTCTCACGCACACCAGGGCGGCCCCCGCATTCAGGGTATACGGTGCCAGGAACTGGAATTGCTGCTTCTTGATACACGTGCATCTCCAATTATGCCAGACATGACCATGGAACAGCTCACTCACTAGGGTCTCCTGGAGCCTGGTAGCTGACCAGAACTGCCCATTTATCAACCCAAGAGCTTATTTTTTTTGACATAAACTACTATCCAGCCAAGCATTCCCCACTGTGTACGTGGCATTCATTTCTGTTGTGAATGTAGACTTCACATCTCTCACTATTAAGTTAATACGGACTTTAGGACCATTTGTTTAACCAATAGACACAGCATCATTACACACATTTGACAGGATATGAAACATAATTTTACTGTTTCAAAGGGTTTCCATTATTTTGTTTTTGATATTGATGACATACTGCCGGGTAAATCTGGATTTATTTGATGCCCAGTAGTGTCACGTCCACGTGTTCCCTAAGAAAAGCCAGTATACTTAATGGTAATCCATTTTATGACAGTTTCCAGGCATACACTTGGCAGGAACTTGTTCTGAACTCAGACTAAACCTGTTATTATAAATGTCATCTTTATGCTTCAGAAGTTATCAGACCACTGTGGGCACACGGGGTCTCTGTATTGACCAGGGACCTGCTCAGCAAGTTGGAAAGAAATTTCAGATATAATTTATTTGCTGACATCACAGCGTTAGAAAGAATAGAGCATTGGCCCTTCCTGGTTTCGTCAGGACAAACATCTCGAGACATTCTCTACCAACTTCTACATTGCTGCGGCTCTAATCACATTTTGCTGATTTCCCAGTAGCAACGGTTTTGTGTTTTGTTTTTTTTTTTTCCTCTACCCTCCACCATGCCCCCAAAGGAAAAGTTTTGATTCTCTGGCTCCAAGGCCTAGGACCAACAGGTCAAGGCACAAACTTTGTACTCTGCTGCTGACAAGGTACTTGGGCCAGAGCTTATCTGTGGGGTTTTTCATTACGGTTGGAGGAGAGAATTCCTGGAGCATATTTTCATACTGGTGCTCAGAAAAGGGGGGTACTTCCTAGGTGGCGCAGTGGTTAAGAATCTGCCTGGGCAGATTCGATCCCTGCTCCAGGAAGATCCCACATGCAGCGGAGCAACTAAGCCCATGAGCCACAACTATTGAGCCTGCACTCTAGACCCCAGGAGCCACAACTATTGAGCCCACGTGCCACAACTACTGAAGCCTGCGAGCCTATAGCTAGTGTTCTGCAACGAGAAGCCCGCGCACTGCAACGAAGAGGAGCCCCCACTCGCCACAACTAGAGAAAGCTCGCGTGCAGCAACAAAGACCCAACGCAGTCAATAAATTAATCAATTAAAAAAAGAAAAGGGGGGTGTTTCAGGGGAGGTGATTGGAATCAGAAGAGCAGGCTCTGCTACTATCTAGATGTATAGATTAAGGACAACTCAGTCTTCACAGAAGGAACAATCCTACACTGAGAATCAAATAATAAGTGTTTGGGTGTGCTTTGTAAGCTAAGTCCAACGCAAACATTTCGACATTTCTTAATGCAATTGAGAAAGCCATCACTTGTTCAGATGGGTCTACTTCTCTTGGAATTGCTGAACCACTTCCTTTTCTTTCACATTGGAATTATCTTCCATCTTTTACTCATACTCCCTCGAAGTACACGAGAAAAAAAATAACCAGCTCAATGGGTTCTCTCTTGTGCTGAGTAACTTCCTTCACCCTCAGGGACCTTGTCGCCTGCTCACCGGCCCTCTGGAAAGCCAGCTCTCGAGCAGCACCACTCCTAGGGATATGAGAGACTCTCCAAAGAAGGGCCTGAGCATTTCATCAAGTGAGGTGATGTATGTACGTACTTAGAACCATGCCTGGCATTCAGTAAACACTTTCTCATCCTGAAACACATGCCCAGCAGCCAAGGCCAGCTTCATGGGCATGTGGCTTGTGCAGTCCCACAGTGCCCTACATTCAGAAGGGCTCTGTCCTGCTTTAATCTCTGCTGTCGTCTTGAAATTCTTAATAATTTTTAAACACGGAGCCCCACATTTTTATCAGCTACGTTGACTCGATCTAGGGAGATCGCACTCAACAGGCTTATGCTGGCTTCACTGCCAATTCATCCAGCTCACACCGGGGGCTCAGGACCTTGCCCCTGTCCCTGACAATTCCCTTCCAGGACACTTGAATGCCACCACTGCTCCATCCTCTTTTGGAGTCTCCCCAACACCTTTTATCAAATGCTCTTCTTCTCCGAAAAATAAACAACACAAACTCTCCCCTGAAACCAGCTTTTCTCCAGGACACCAAGTGATGCATGGTGTTCCTTGGGGCCACCCACTGTCCCTCTGGCTACAACAGCTCCCAAGCCTTTTCTGGACCTGTTGAGCTCGTTCTGCAGTTGACTGGTTTTCTCTAAATTGTACATTTATAATTAACTGCGCTTCTCAACTTCCTTTTACTTTTCACTCCTACCTCATGGTTCCCAGCCGCTACTGCATCATCATGGTCCCGCTTCCTGACTTTGCAATGCTCTCACTCTAAGCATTACCATGTCTGAAACTCACCCTTCGTTCTTTGAATTTTCTGCAGAGGACAGGCAACATTCAATCTGCAATATACTTTGGGAAAAGGACATTTTCCCACACTTAATCTGCCTGCCATTTAAAAGCACATTGATGCTACATTTAGAGGCAAAATAGTATAGTGACAAGAACCAGACTTTAAGGCAGGCAGATCTAGGTTTAGATCCTAGCTCCATCACTATGGTTATTAGATCTTGGGCAAGTTATTTAATCTCTTTGAGCTCCATTTTCCCCATTTGTAAAATGGAGTCATAATACACCCCTGGTGGGGTTACAATGAGAATTAAATGAGATAATGTGTGTAAAGCACCTAGGATAGTACCTGCACATAGCAGGAGCCCAATAAATACTAGTGATTTATACCAGCATCACTATTATAGTTAATAAAAAATAAGCATACTTTGTAGGTAGCACGAATGTGCACACCATGTTATATGTATCAGATGCTCCAGAAGAAGACAGAAACATAAGTACCTTAAGGTGCTTAGAGTCCAGTTAGCAAACAGGACAAGAAAAAAGCTCATTTCTAATAGAAATGACTTCAAAATGACGAGAGCACCAAGCAGCACAAGATAACATTCCTCAATGATGACAGCAGTACCAAGTTCAACAGCGCAGAGGAGGGGAAGGACGCAGTAGGATGGGCAGGCTGAGGGCTGGAAGGGACAGGATGTGACACTCTGGGGTAGGAAATGATGTGGGCAGAGCCGAGGGCACAGCTGGAGGACAGAGAACAGACCTGTTTGGTTTTAGCTGCGGCAGATCTGATCATGACCAAGCTGTGTGGACCTTGATGAACTTGGGGTCCATGGCTCAGCAAAGTTTAGCAGCTTGTGGGTTGTGGAGGTGCGGGGGATGAGGGGGCTTCGGGAGTGTGGGGTTTAGGAGCACATTTGCAGAGGACTCTGGTCTTCCTCATCCCTGGACATGTCTGTAGTCATGGCAGAAGAGGAGGGGATGTAAATAACGGGGGAGGTTTTATGCCTGTGTGGCTGAAAAAATAGTATCAGGAGAGGAACAACCAAATTTAGGAGGGAAGGGAGTTTTTAGACAACTTAAGGTAGAGCTGATTGAGGGATATTGGAGCAGAGATGAAAATCGCTAATTATAACCAACATCCATTGAACACGTGCTCTGTGGCTGTTTCATTTTCCCAACAGTCCTGTGAAACATGTGCCTTATTACCCCCATGATTCAGATGAGGAAACTGAGGGTTGATACTCATATCTTTTAGGCTGGGAAGGACATCTCTTCCCATCCATTCAGGAGAGGGGTGGAGAGAGGAGGGGATGACCCTAGAGGTGACATGGAGGGGAGCTGAGTGTGCCCAGACCCTTGGCCCGAGACTTCTTAGCAAAAGAGAGGAAAAGTTTTGGGAAGATTAGGAGTGCTGGTCTGAGCCAAGATGAGGTTTAAGAAAATCCTATGGGAAATGCACTACAGAATCAACAGGAGCAGGCTGAAGTGAGCATGCCACTGTAAGGGGCCAGTTCTGCGAAGGGGCCAGTTCTGTGAAGCCTGGGATGGCCGAGGGAGTGGGGAGCCCAGGGGCCAGGGACAGCCGACAAAGGGGTCCAAGTGGAGGTCCAGCACAGCCAAAAATGGGGAGGGGTCCCAGAGCAGAGTTTGGTTGGGGCTTAGAGTGACATCTGAATTTTTATGTTTGTAAGAAATACAGTTCAATTCTCTGCTGGTGTGTAGAGGTAGGATGCTCTGGTGGGAGAGCCCTGAACCTGCAAGCCTGGCAGTTCTGGGTCTGAGGTTTGACTTTATCTCTGAGGAGTCTTGTGGTCTTGAGCAAGTGACTCTGGCTTAGGAGGATGGGGGTGCCACTCCCGGAAGGAGGGGTCCCCATTAGAGGAGCGGGGTTGTGGCGGATGTGCTGAGTTTGGGGCAGGAGGGTGGAGGTGCATAGGCTATAGCTGCAAACGTGGGTCATCAGTAACAGATCACCTGGGGAGAGAGGGTAGGTAGGAGGTGAAGGCAATCTGAAATAGGATCCTGAGAAGCACCCACAGAGGAGAGGAGTAAGATGAAGACAAACCATGGGCAGGAGACCGGGAAGGAGAGCCAAGAGGCAGGAGGAAGAGCAGGCTGGCATGGGATTATGGAAGCCAAGAAAACCCTGTCACCAGCGCAAGAATCTCCCTGGCTCACTGGCTTCAAGAAGAAGTGAACTGCCCTAGACGTTAAGATGCCCTCACGGGAAACCCAAGCTCCCCCTCCCAGAGGTGAGCAGACCAGGGTAGCCTTCAGGTCCCAGGGACAGTGAACACATCTGCTCAGGAAGCCTTGATTTAAGGCTGCCTGGCTCCTGCTCAACAGGTAGACCCCGGGTGCACAGGACACAGCCAGCTGCAAGCACTGTTGAGAGTGAGAGAAAGGTCTGAGATTCGGTGTGAAGTCCACATCTCCCCTCCCCCCTTCAACCCCATCAATAAAGAACAAGACTGATTGCCAAGCTGCAGGGAGAAGCTGGGTCAGGCAGGGGTCAGAAGGAGGCTATGCAAGAGCTCTTGCTCCCCCTTCCCTTCTGTTGCAAATTCCTGAAGACAAAGAGGTGCTGGCTCTCTGCAGGGCTGCTTGTGCAGCAGGCTGGTGGCAGAAGTGCCAGCTAAGCCTGGAAAGGCTAATTTCAGAGGACCCCTCAGGGAAAGATGGTTCCTTGGCTCCAGATTTTCACCCCCTCGGAGGAACCCAAGGCAGCAGGGGTGTAACGCCCACTACAGAAACTTTCGGATGAAATAAGACCCAGAGAAAATCTCCTGGAGGGATGCAGACCAACATAGAGTCCCCACGAAGTGCTCTAGGAGAGGGTCACCTGCACAGCAAAGTGCTGCCCTCACCTAATCTTCACGACCACTGGGTTGGACAGATGTTTTCACCATCTCAATTTTTGAGAGATGAGCCAAAATTTTGATCCAGGTATTTTTACTCCAAATCTCATACTCTTCTGTAACACTGAGAATCGATCTGATACCGACAAATAGTAACTAAGCACAGAGCCTCACAGCCTGGGGCAATCCCACGCAGTTTCAGGGTCTCCCAGCCGGGATACTTAAAATAGACCACAGATAAGGAAGTATATACATCTTCTCATTTTGGAACTAGGAATACATGAATACCAAATGGTGGGAGAAATGGAAACGCATACATGGTTTTTATCATGAGACAAAGCACATTTCCACGGTTAAGACATTTCCTTTAAATCTTGGAATGAGTTGTGTTAATTCCCAGACCCAACAGACTAGCCTGTCCCAGGGACACAGAAGCAACCAGCCAGCAAAAAGTGACACCACTCCCACGGAAGTCATTGGACCACTGTGGCAGTTAGCACCTGGGCCAAATGCACTTTCAGGAAAGAAATGAACATTTATCGACAGCCTGCTTTGTACAATGTTCTTAATATTTATTATGTTATTTGATTCTCAAAATGACTCTGTAAGTTAAAGCAAGGACTCAGATTTTGTTTTTAGTTCCGCAAGATCCCTGACCAGGGATCAAACCTGTGCCCGCCTTGCGTTGGGAGCTTGGAGTCTTAACCATCAGACTGCCAGGGAAGAAGGACACAGATTTTGCATATCCATGTTCATAGCAGCATTATTCATAATAGCCAAAATATGGAAGCAACTACGTGTCTATCGACAGATGAATGGATAAACAAAATGTGGTACATACATAAAATGGATGTTATCCAACCTTAAAAAGGAAAGAAATTATGACATATGCTAAAACATGGCTGAAACTTGATGATGTTATGCTCAGTGAAATAAGCCAGTCACAAATGGACAAAACCTGCATGATTCCACTTGTATGAGGTCCCTGGAGTAGTCAACTTCATAGAGATGGAAAGTGTAGTGGTGGTTGCCAGGGACTGAGGGGAGTGAGGGATGGGGAAGTTAGCATTACTGAGTACAGAGTTTCAGTTGGGGAAGATGAAAAAGTTCTGGAGGTGGATTTTTGTGGTGAAAACATTGTGAACGTACTTAATGTCACTTAACTGTACACTTAAAAATGGTTAAAATGATACATTTTATGTTATCAAATTATATTTCATCACAATAAAATTAAAAACATATGATTCTATAGGGTAGAAGTTACTCCTTTTATTTCACAGATAAGAAAAATGGTGCTCAGAGGAAATCACGCAGTCAGACTGAATGAGGGTCCATCCGCCTCTAGTGCCCCAGGTCTCCTTTCCATTATGCAGCCCTTTCTAGAGCTCGGAATAGACTGGCCTGACTGCGGCTCCCTGGCTCTGAGATTCCTCTGTCAAAGGATGCAGAAAAGCCCACGTGAAACTGGATCTAACTGCAGTTTAGAAACAGAGGGGTAGGTGTGTCTTGGACTTGAATTACAAGGCTAAAGCTGAGAATCGTGCCAACATCTAAAATTATGAAATGAGGAGCTCCAGGCGTCTCTCTAATCCAGAATGATTATCTTCACTGCTGAGCATCCAATTTAAATTCATTGTGTTTAATACAAAGCCACAGAACAGAGCAGCCTGTCTCCCGACATGCAGTTACCATGGAGACTGGAGATGATCCTCAGAGGGAGTTATGTGGCGGAGAGAACATGGCTGCCAGCTTCTGAGAAGCCGGGGGCCTAGGGAAACCGTTCTAAAATAGAGCCCAGAGACACCCTTTATCATCCTCCTCCTTAGCAGAGCCCCTTCCAATCCCAACGCAGAAAAGTTTACAGGCAAGCAGGCTATGACCAACTTTATTAAATGTCTAGGCTGCCCACAGCTGCCAGAGAGAAGGGTTTATCAACAACCCAGAAATAAACCACATGTAACCCCACCTGCTCTCCTTCCATCATCTACTCCGGCGTTGGCACATCTTCATCTTGGTCCCAAAGCTCAGTGATAACAGTGCCATCAGACTGCTGAGGAAGGCTGCCCTGAGGCCGTCTGGGATACTGATGTTGGGGAATGCAGGCTGGAATCAAGGTGGGGAGGCAGGGAGGCCTGTGCCTGTACTTACTAGCTTGGCAAGGTATTTCACCCCCTGAGACTCAGCTTCCTCACCTGGAAAGGAAGGAAAATAAGCCCTGCCTGAGGGGGATTTAAAGATCACGAGACATGTATAAAGGATACAGACGTGCTGGGCCTGACAGCTCAGTGCAGCCCTACCAGAGGGGGCAGGGATGGAAGCCCAGCTGCAGGTGCTGTGGAGAGCCACGCACTGCCAGGTTCTACCTGGGGTCTGGGAGCCCAGAGCCCGTGAGAGGCTCCACATGCTCCATTCTGAACACTGTAGTTTCCACACAGCAGGAAAAATAGACTCTTTGATGGGCCACTAAGTCTTGGGCTTAGAGATTCAGAGCCAAAGTGCTCTCCCAAATATGAGTCCTAGTTCTTATCTTCAGCCTGGCAAAATGAGAGTCAGGGCAACAGACCAGGAAAGAGCTACAGCCCAGGCCTGGTGGTAACAAAGGGTACCAAACAGAATGGAAACCTGACAGAGGGAAGGGGCGAGGGTGGCAGCCGCTCAGTGGTTAGAATTTTAGTTCACGAAAGTTTATCCTAATCTAGTCCGCTCCGAACTCCCCGGGCCGCTTCTGTTCTCCACCGACTCTAAATGTATTATAAGACAAAGAGGGAACAAGAGGGAGCAGAATGAACGCTCCCCTATGACATCATCACAATATTGTACATAAGGAAATGGATCATGTGAAGATAATGTATCGAGGTCAATATGTAGCCAAGTGTCATGGAGGACAACATCCTCATGGACCTCACCTGAACCCCCAGCACCCAATAAAGTTCCTTTCAATACACACAAACATCACAGATTTTTTTTCTCTCCAAAAAACTTGAGAAAATTTTAAAGAAAATTCTTAACTTTTAGCTAACAGAAAGGGACCATGCTAAGGGTTGAGAATGTTTATCACGTGCTTGGTTAATGCACTCTGTTTATAGTTCTCTTAAGTTTTTAGTTTACAGCCTGCACTAAAAGAGTTTGCTTCCAAAGAGATAGAATAGCCAAAACAACTTTCAAAAAGGACAAACTTGGAGGACTTATACTACTGGTTTTCAAGACTTACTGTAAAGCTATAATAATCAAGACAGTGTGGTACTGGTGTAAAGATAGATAAACAGATCAAAAGAACCAAAAAGAGACAAAAATAGACACACACATATATAGTCAACTGATTTTTGACAAGGGATAATCTTTTCAACAAGTGGTGCTGGAACAATGAGATAGCCATATACAAAAAACTGAACCTCAACCCTTACTGGATACCATATATAAAAGCTAACTTGAAATGGATCATAGACCTAAGTGTAAAAGCAGAGATTATAAAACTTTTGAAAGAAAACATAGGAGAAAATCTTAGTGACCTTGGATTTCATAATTTCTTAATTATAGCACAAAAAACAAACTGATAGAAAAAAATCAATAAATTGAACTTCAAAATGAAAAACTTTTGCTCTTCTAAGTGACATTGTTAAGAAAATGAAGTCATAGCCTGGGAGAAAACATATACCCAAGAAATGACTGTAGCTAGAATATATAAACAACTCTGACAACCCAATAAAAAGAAGACCAACAGTGCTCACTTAGGCAACATTAAACTTGGAACAATACAGAGAAGATTTAAGTTTGGAACAATACAGAGAAGATTAGCATGGTCCCCGCAAGGGATGACATACAGATTAATGAAACATTCCATATTTTTCAGTTATAAGGTAAATAAGTACGAGGGGTGCAATGTACGGCATGATAAATACAATTAACACTCCTGGATGTTATATGTGAAAGTTGTTAAGAGAGTAAATCCTAAGAGTTCTCATCATAAGGGAAAACAGCTTTTTCTTTTTCTTTTCTTTTATATCTATACAGAATGAGATGTTCTCTAAACTTATTACGGCAATCATTTCATAATGTATATAAGTCAAATCATTATGCTGTACATCTTAAACTTATGCAGTTTCAATAAAGCTAGAAGGAAAGAAGTAAAGATTTATCTATTATTTACATTTCATAAGAAAAAAAAAAAGACCAATGGCTCAAAACATAGGCAAAAGATGTGAACTCTTCACCAAAGATATTGAGAGGGCAAATATGTGCATGTAAAGACATGCAACACTAAGGAAATGCAAGTTAAAATCACAGTGAGCAGGAATTCCCTGGCGGTCCAGTGGTTAGGACTCCATGCTCTCACTGCCGAGGGCCTGGGTTCAATCCCTGATCGGGGAACTAAGATCCCACAAGCCACGCAGCATAGCCAAACAAAAAATACAAAAACAAAACACACACACAACCGAAACCACAGTGAACTACCGCTGATTCATCTGTTAGAATGGCTAAAATTAAAAAGACTGACCATAGCAACTCATGGCAAAAATTGGAATAGAAAATGTTACAACCACTTCAGAAATTTCTTAAAAAGCTAAATGTACACCCAGCGCATTCTAGGCGTCTCACTTCTAGGTAATTACACAAGGAAATGTAAGGATATATCCACACAAATACTTGTACATAGATATTCACAGTAGCTTTATCTGTAATAGCCAAAAACTTAATAATGCTAAGTCAAAGAAACCAGACCAAAAAAGAAACACATACTGTATTATTCCACTTATATAAAATGTAAGAAAATGCAAATTAATCTATAGTGATAGAAAACAGATCAGTGGTTGCCAGGGGCAGAGAAGGATTAAAAGGGACACAAAGAAACTTTGGGGGGTGATGCATATGTTTATTATATTAAAGGTGATGGCTTCACAGTACATACATATGACCAAACGTATCAAACTATACACTTTAAAAATGTGTGGCTTCAGCAGATGCTCAATACTCTTGGAATTAATTACTGAACCAGCTTTGAAACTTTACTATACAATGGACTTTTTCTAAAACTCTCTTCCTCTTTTACTTTACTCTTTCAGTTTACTGAGTTGCTCAATAAGAATGCTTTCAATTTTTTTCATTTTTAACATGTTCTGTTATTTACAAATAAAAAATAAAAAAAATAATGCGTGGTTTATTGTATGTCAATTATACCATAATCAAGTTGTTTAAAAAAAAAAGTATAACACGAAGATTAAGAAAAAAAGGTGACTTCCTGGGTTACCCAATCATGGTCTTCTTCATTCTATAAATACTCTTCCCAAGAATAGAGTTCACCAACATACATCAAGTTTAATTTTATTTTTAACTATTGAGAACACTGTGGAGAGTTTAATCTAATGAGGAAAGTTATTTATAGATGAGGGGTTGGATTCATCAATCTCCAATGGCACTTCCAGCTCTAAAACAGTGTGCATGAGTGAGTCGTGTGTGCATGTGAGAATCAGTATGTGAGTGTGAGACTGTGTGAGAGTGAGTATGTGAACGTGTCTACGTGTGTGAGTGTGTGTGTGTGTGTGGTGTGAGAGAGGAACAGTGGTTAATGAGAAAGTTCTTAACTATAGTTGACCTACAGCTTTATCCTCATATGGTCACTAATTAGTGATCCTTATAGCTCCTAACCTTTAATTAACAAGAAATAAAGGATCAGAAGGAGAGGAAAACATGGTTGACTACAGGGATACCCTGGGGGAACAATGAGGCAGAAACCACCAAGGAAAGAAGATACGGCATCTGAACACATTTCTACCTGCCAGTGAACCATTCTAAGATGTGCACCTGACATTCAATACAGAAATATGGCAACTTCAGGTCAGAGGCAACCTCAGCAAGATTTGGGAGAAGAGATATTTTCAACTGAGATTTTTGAAGCCTTCCATAAGCCCTTATTCAAATATTTCTTGAAACATTAAAAAATATTCAGGCTTCAAGAAAGAAACAGAAAGAAGAAAAAGACATCATTCACATACTACATGCATCACTGAAGTATAATACAATGATGATGCATTTTTCTTCTTTCTTTTTTTAAACCCCAGAGGATGAGATTATAAAAGTAGAACTTGTATGAGGTATGAAAGGTTTCCAAAATGCTCGGGTTCAATCACAAAGGGTGCATTTATCTCTATTCTTGAACAAAAAGTTTAAAAAGCAATAATCTCTCTGTATAGATCAATTCTTTGCAAACTCTCTTATTCTAGGAGTTGAGGAGCTGCTTGGTCACCATAGGAGATTTTTTCCAATACTGGATGTAAAAATTTGTAAGAAATGATAGATCTCCTCTCTTACATTTGTTCTAAGAAGTCAGCTTGGCCTACATGTTGGCCTGCCAATTAATGTAGATGTACAATGACAGTTGCCAGCAAGGTTTTGTTATACGAGATATCTGATTTGAAGTGGGACATCTTTAAATAGCTTCTGCTATCTGCTGAGTTTATGACTGGTTATTTCTGTTTTTAAGAGAAAGAAAGGAGAAAGAAAATTATCTAGAATTCATCACCAGTATTATTTAGGCTCCATTTGAAGTCTACAACACACACAGTCAACCCTGACAGTAAAGATAGAAACCAATTTTTCAGTTCCTATTTGATGTCTAACATTTTAATACATATGCTTGTGAGGAAACTGTACAAATGGATTTTCCAGGGGTTGGTTCTCAATCAGCACAATCGATTTAACAAACACTCATATAGTGCTTAATAAGCACCAAGTATTATTTTTTCAATTTATTTTTTATTTTTAAATTTTCATTCATTTTTTATTTTTGACCACGAAGCTTGTGGGATCTCAGTTCCCTGACCAGTGAAAGTGCTGAGTCCCAACCACTAGACCCTCAGGGAACTACCAAGTCCTATTTTAAGTTCTCTACAAGTAGTAACTCAACACACATAAAGTATTATCATAATCTCTATTTTCCAGAGAAAGAAAACAAGGGACAGAGAGATTAACGTGTCCAAATCACACAACCAGTAAATGTGGAGCTGAAATTCAAACTCTGGCTGGCTGTCTGCCCCAGTCTATGCTCACGACTGCCACCTTATGCTGACATTCATCAATTTCTTGAGCATCTACTACATGTTTAAATCTAGGTGAGTCTGTGGTGAGTCATGAGTTAAATATAAATTGTGGTCTCAGACTTCCCTGGGGGCGCAGTGGTTAAGAATTTGCCTGCCAATGCAAGGGACATGGGTTTGGTTCCTGATCTGGGAAGATCCCACATGACGTGGAGCAACGAATCCCGTGTGCCATAACCATTGTGCCTGTGCTCTAGAGCCCGCAAGTCACAACTACTGAGCCCACGCACTGCAACTACTGAAGCCCACGTGCCTAGAGACAATGCTCTGCAACAAGAGAAGCCATGGCAATGAGAAGCCCCCACACTGCAATGAAGAGTACCCGCCGCTCGCTGCAATTAGAGAAAGCCCACGCCCAGCAATGAAGACCCAACGCAGCCACACACACACACACACACACACACAAGTGGTCTCTCTGCCCTTCAAAGTTTTCAATCCAGTTGAGAGACAAAGTTTACACAGGAAACAGTTTGAAAGCCCCAGGATGACACATCATTTCTGTTGGGGAGAAGAAAGTGGATCCTGGGGCTGAATTAGCTGCAAGAAGAATGTGACACGAGCTTGGCAGGTCGTGAAGGTCTTCTGTGGACGGGCAGGAAGGGATGGCAGGAGGGAGCATGGGACACGCATAGGGGAAGGGGTTGAGAAAAGCCCCTTCCTGATGGAGGGGCACACATTGGGAGTGAGGACTGGATGGAGAGGGCACAGTCAGACGCGGAGCTGTCCAGGGTGATGCTCCAGGATTCCAAACTAGACAATAGGGAGCCACTGCAAGTTTCCAAGCAGGACATGACCCTGCTGGGAAAGCCGGGACACAGGCAGCATGGGAGCTAGATGGACAGTAGAACAATCTCATTGCAAAGCCAAAGTGGGTGGGTCAAGTAACCCAAGAAACCAGACAGAGCCAAGGCCATGCCTAGAGTGGAAGCCCGTAGTCACAGCCTGGGGACTAACAATTATTGTGCATGTACTCTGTGCCAGGCACTGGATGGAGCGTTTTTTGTGCATCACCTCATTTAATTCTCACAATGACCATCTGTAAATGGTAAAAACTGTCAGCTCTAAGGTACTGACATCAATCTTATTCCTCTAGGGACAGTGGTGTGTCATAAAGCCGCAGTCTTGGGGGCACAGAGAGCTTACTCTGCTGTCTGCCTGAGGCATCAGTTCTGTGACGCCTTTTTCCTGTCCAGGCAAGTTTGCAGCCATACAGTGTTCAGTTAACGATTTGCATGCAGCCCACCAAGAGGTCATAGGCTGTGTGAAAGGGGTGACTGTCCAGATCTGGGGTTTCAGGAGCCCCTGAGTGGTACGGTGAAAAGGGCCTCAGACTAAGAAACTTACATTCTGGTTCAACTACCTCTGGGACTTTGGGCAATGCATTCACTCTCTTTCCCTACAATGGGAGGGTGGGGCTAGATTTGTAAGGTCTCTCCAATTTTTTACAGGAATGAAGTGAACTTGGGAACATTAACTAATAAGCAAGAGCATATAAGCCTGGATCCCGATAAAGACTTGAAAGACATTTTGGCTAGAATTGAACAGAAACGGACAGAATACTGGAGTCAAGAAAAAAGAAGCAAGGCAGGGGGCAGCATTTAAAGGTTTAATTCCAAAAGAACGAGTTTCAAAGGCAAAATAGCAAAAACAGCCTGCCCAATGGATAAATGGGCTCCTTGGTAAGAATGTTGGCAGGCTGGACACCAAAGGGAATTTATGTCTGAGTGTGTCATATCTCAGGACTCAGACAGGTTTAGTCCTCTGCAGTGGAGGAGGAGGAGGGAGGGTCAGGAACCTCCACTGGGGGCGAGACGTGGCAGGCCATCCTAGCCGATGCCACTGAATATCCGCTAGGCTGATCCTGTGCTGGCCAAGCACTCTTCCAGTTAGGATTGGCTCCCCTTGTGGTTTGACTGCAAGAATAGATGTCCTGCTGCTGATGATTTTGAGTTAGTGGGAGGTGACCAGATTTTGAGTTAGTCTCGGTGACCAGATGGCCCTGGCACAGACAAGAGGGAGTCTCTGGGTCCTCAAAGAGGAGGGACAGACCCAGCTGGACTTCCATTTGATGATACCTTGGCCATGGCCAATTCCCTGCTCACTGATGATGTCTCTGTGGTACAGACAGGAGGGCAGAGCACAGCGCCAGGGACACTTAGCAAGTACAGGGGTTCTAGGCCCCAGGCTGGAGTTTGGGAGCCCAATAATGGGACCCTATAAAATGAATAGAAGGAGAGAAACAAATAAGTAATACTGGCAAGGGTGAAGCAAAGGCAGGCCCAAACTTTCAAAGGGGATTCAGATGTCATCCTGGCATATAAGGTGAGGGTCAGATGGGCAACATGAGTTATAGCCAAGACAACATGCCATTCAAAATAGTTAGAAAATTCCTTAATAATCTGCATGGTAGTGTTAGAATCATCAAGGAGGCTCTAAAAAAAAATACTGATGGGGGAAGAGGCAGACCTAGAGACACTGATTTCATTAGTCTGGGGTGGAGGGTGGGGGACAGGGGAGAAGAGAGGCCTGGACATGTATTTCTAAATATAATATAGCACATTGATTGATTTGCATGTATTGAAGAATCTTTGCATGCCTGGGATAAATTCCACTTGATCATGGTGTGTGATCCTTTTAGAGTGTTGTTGGATTCTGTCTGAGAGTATTTTGTTGAGGATTTTTGCATCTATGTTCATCAGTGATATTGCCCTGTAATTTTCTTTTTATTTTTTTGGTGATATCTTTGTCTGGTTTTGGTATCAGGGTGATGGTGGCCTCATAGAATGAGCTTGGGAGTGTTCCTTCCTCTGCAATTTTTTGGCAGACTGGACACATATTGTTTAAAAAGTAGTTTTGTTGTAATTTGCTTCCAAAGACTGAAAACCATGAGCCTAGACAGTGCTTCTTAATATGTTCTTGGAGGAGTGGGAGGCAGAAAAGACATCTAGGAAGCTTTTTCCCGTTGTCCATGCCCACCCTCTCTATCATCATCTTAGTGAAGGGGCTGTGCCTGTAGTTTAAAAAGCCTGATCCTGATATTCCCACCGGGCCACGGAGAGCCATTGGTGAGGTGGAGCCCAACAGCCTGCGTTAACATTCTTATTATGTAATATTAGATTCACAGAAAAGAATAAATATCACTTTTAAGTAAGCTAAGCAGAATAATAATAAAAGACCTTCGTGACCCAAGTGAAATCCTAGACCTTTATTAACACAGTTGGTGCCACTGTCTCTCCTCCCCCACCCCTGCCCCTGCCGCCCCACAGGAGATAACCTCCTTCTTCAATGTGGGCATTTTTAACAAGCAGGAGGTCCTGGGCCTCTGGGAGGGTGGGGCCTGCAGGTTGGGAGGATGTGGAGGGGGCGGGGAGGAGGATCAAGTGACTGGGCTGTGAGCAAGGGAGGCAGAGGCAGGGGAGCCAGGCAGAGCCTGTCACAGCCTCTAACAGAAGCAGAGGCGGGCAAAACATTTGTTAAAGAAGTGCTAGAGAAATCCCTTTAGACCCAGTACAATGGAGACCCAGATGCTCTGGGAAAAGCCAGGCTTTCAACTGTTTTGTTTTCCCAGCCCTGGCTGCTGCCGCCAAATTGACAGGCAGGCAATAGCTCAGGGGGTGCAGAGTTCAAGTCCCTGAGGATCTGTCGGACAAGAACAAAAAGATGCAACTCGATCTCTCTTTCTCTGTAGGCTAATCACACGGGTGAGCTTTTCCTTGAGGTTATTATTCTATCATAAACCCAGATGCTTACAGCGAATCCACTGCTACCTTTCTTAGAAGGTACAAAGTAGGTCAGCAGCAATCTATCAGGGTGCAGAGCCTCAGCCTGAGTGCTACAGGCTGTGTGAATAATTAAATCCACACATCCCTGAGATCAGCAGTGCAACAGGAGAGCATTTTCTCTCCCCAGGAGATTGTCAGGCATTAGAGGTAAGAGGAAGCCAAAATATCCAGCTGTAGGAGCACTAATGGGGAGGGGCAATTCAGGAGAGGAGGGAGAGGGGACCGAGGCAGGAAGCCAGTTCTTGGGAGGCTGGGAGGGCTGAGGCAGGACTCTCGGCAGGGTCTCCTGAAGGAGTCTGGAGAGGCCTGGATCAGGGGCTGTGTTATGAAACAGATGCTCCGTATGAACTGGGGCCCAAGGACAAGGTCCAGTCTTGCTTAGGGGGTGGATACAACAAAGGGCCAGTTTAGGTGACACGAGCAGCCAGAGTGGCTTGGGGTCTATGGGCTCTTAAGTGTCCTATAACTAGGGCCTGGCATGGATTGGGGGTGTCTGAACCTGCAGGAACTGGGAGAGGTTGGACCTTAGTCACACAAGGGCTTTTATGTGTTCTTCCAGAGGCAGCTGCTTCCATGGATGGGAAGCCTGGAAAAGATCAAAATTACCCACCACCTCGTACAAAGATGCACGTGCAAAGGTCTTCACTGGCTATAAAGAGCTGAAAACTCGGGAAAACTCATCACTCCTGGCTAATGAGGTCCCGGCAGATGACAATGGGGAAAATAAGACAAAGAAAGCCAGCCTGCCCTCCCAGAGGCTGGCAGGCAGCATAGGGACAGTGTGGCATCCGACCCTGGACTGAAGATCTCCCAAGTGGGGATGGTAACCAGCAAGCTACCGTTTTTGGTGCAAGGGTGCACACTGCACACAATTTTTGGCGCACGCTGCAGAATGGGCCCCAGCAGAGACAGGTGTGGTAATCAGACTTATGTTCGTGGTAAATACTGAGGCCTCTACAACCAAATTGGAAAACAATTCGGCAGTATCTCCTAGAGCCAAACATGCGTGTCTTCTATGACCCAGCAATCCCACTCCCAGGACTATGCCCAGTAGAAATGTGTACACACGTTTACTAAAAGACATGTATGAGAATATTCACAGCAACAGTATTTGTAACAGCCCCAAAGGAGCAACCACCTAAATACCTGTTGATAGCAGAATGGCTAGGTACTCTGCGGGCTCTTATACAGTACAATACCATGAAGCAATGAAAGCGAATGAAGTACAGCATGCAAACACATGGGTGAATTTCACAAAAAGAATGTTAAGCAAAGGAAGCCAGCACAAGGGTACAGGCTGCCTGACTTCATTTCCATAAAGCAAACAGTCAAACCAACCTATGGTGAATATACTGAATACCGCCGACTTCTGCCCTTTAAATAGGAGAATTGTATGGAGTGAATTATATCTCAATTAAGCTGTTATTCTTTAAAAACCTATGGTATTAGAAGTCAGGTATTAGTTATCCTTGGTGAGGAGTAGTGACTGGGAGGGGGCCCAAGGGGAGGTTCTGGGGGCTGGCGATGTCTGGTTTCTCGATTTGGCCGCTGGTTACCAGGGTGTGTTCAGTTGTGACGATTCTGTGGACTTAGAACCTGTGCGCGTCTCTGTATGTATGCTATACTTCAATAAAAATAACCACAAACAAAGCAGGCCTGGCCTGGCTGGGCTCAAGTACATGGGGATGGTGAGCTGGATGTGCTTACTCACTTCAGAAAGGCCCTGACTGCCCCAGGGTCCCCTCAAGAGGACCCTGCAACAGCCTATGAGGACGGGGCTCCCCATTTCATTAGCGAAGCATCACCCGCAGGGTCCTAGAGTAATTCTCAGAGGAGCAAGTAGGGAGGGTCCACCAATCCCTTCTCTTCCCAGGGCTTGGCTCAATGGGCAGGTGTGGCCTGGGATGCCAGAGTAATAGGCCTGGGAGCATCCTTGCCTCAGCACAGGCTGGGCCATGGCTACTCTGACTCCTCAAAGCTCAGCCTTCCAGGGGTCTGATCTGCTGTTCCTGGACTAGGAAGGAGGCAAATCCTCAGGGAGACCTCAACGGCCATCTGCCTGAGGTGGGCCAGCCTCTGCCTGCCTGGCAGCCCCAGCCAGACTCTTCAGGGTGGGTTTGGGGAGCCTTATCAGTAGCAGCAGGAGCACTGGAGACCCCAGGAAGATGGATCCCAGATGGGGGGGGGGCTCCCTGAGAACCCCAGGTAGAACAGAGGTGAGATTTTAGGGTACAGGGCCACTGGGAATTTGAGGCAGTGGCCAAAGTAGGACACAGGACTGCAGCCACTGGTGGACTCCTTTCATCCAGGGAGCATTAGAGGCCAAGTACTTTATAAATCAGATAGTACAAAGGGCTGCTGCCAAGGCCAGGGACTTCTGGCCCTTGAGATTCTGATTCAACTTGGCATTTGAAAAAATTCTTCATAGATGAATCTGATGCACAGCTGGATGTAGAGACCCACATGGATAAGTATCAATCACTAATTCATTCAAGAAACATTTGCTGCCCAGCTACTCTCATTCCAGGTCAGGGTCAGATTCTGGGAAAGCAGAAGAATATGGTCAGGATTTGCCCTAAGGAGCCCATAGGCTTGTGTCCAGGGAGAGGCCTGCCTGTGACAGATAATTACAACGCAGAGAGATGACAGCAATGATAGGATTCTGGAGCACAGAGAAAGGGTGAAAGAACTTATTTGTGACTCTTTTGGCAAAATGTAATTTCCTCCTGATTCATTTGTTTCACAGGTCTGAATTTTTGTATTTTGCATTTAGGGACACGAAGTAGCTCAGCTCAGTAATTCTTAAGTATTGTCCACCACAATTCACTCTGAAAAGAGGGCCCACCACCGGTATCTTTCAAGCTGTTTTTAAAAATAACGAGCTATGAAAGATAATAGAAGATAGTTTACTATGTCTGTTATATAATTTCTACCATTAAAATCACCTAGAAGAGGCATATCTGTTTTTCACAATTTTGGGGAAATTAATTTAGCTTATCATACGTAAAGGAGTCCAGCAGATCAACCCCCCTCCACCACCTCCCATATATGTGCACAGTACCAAACACCAGCTAATTCTCCTCCTCTAGGTCTGTACTACATGCCATAAAAATACAAAAATAAAATCAGCTCCTAGCCTGGGTACCTCAGTAAGTGATGTGATAAAAAAAAATAGGCCTAAATGCATCCTTTTCCATAATCATGGAAATCTATGATATGTAGCCTGGAATTTCCTATTTTAGTTGCTACAGTGGTCCCTTCAAGAGCACCCTCCTTTTTTTAGCAATGCAGTGGGAGCACCCTGTTTACATGGGTCTGGTCTGGAGCAGCCCCAGAAACAGAGGAAGCCACCAAGGAAGGCACCTCCAGCAAACAGAAGCATTTACCTTGGTCCCGTGGTAGAAGTCATCCACACATGTGGCGTTCATGAAGGTCTGGTGGAAGTGGGTGCTGGTGTCAATGCCTCCAGGGATCACCAGTTTCCCAGTGGCATCAATCACCTTGGCCCCTCCGGGGATCATGAGCTCACGGCCCACCTGCTGGATGATGCCATTCTCAATGTAGACATCAGCCTCATGGGTGCAGTCATCATTCACAACCTTGCCTCCCTTGATGAGAATCCGCACGCTGGCTGAATTGGCAAGCATGTTCCTGTCAAAGGTGAGAGGGGGCACTGGTCAAGGTAAAAGTTCCTTTTCACTGTCACCAAGGTCCCACCCCTTCCTGTGAGAGCCCAAACTCAACGGGCAGAGTAAGTGAACAGGGATGGGGAGGAAGTTTCTCCACAGCCTAAGGACACCGGCCCCATAGCCAGCTGGGGTCACAAGCCTCCCACTGACCTCACAGCAGGACTCATTGGGAATCATGACATTGTAGCAGTAAGGGTGAAGCTGGAGCCCAAAGAAACATCAATTTTCACCTTCTCAAAATGTTGTGGGGGTTCTAAAGCATTTTCATATCTCTTGTCTCATCTTATTCCCAAAACAACCCAAGAAGTGGCATTTTACAGATGAGAAAACTGAAATTGCTAATAAGGAATTTTTGGCTACTAAGTGGCCAAGTCAAACCCAAACATCTTGTATGATCAATGTCCCCTCTATACCATATGGTCCTGAAGATATCAGAGGCTCCTGGGGTGTATCTCAGAGAGCCAGATTCTCCAAGCCTCACAGCTGTTTAATTCATGTCATTCTTCAGATGGATTCTGCTTCAGTTCACCCTCCTGTGTTTGTCTCAAGAAGTCCACTGCCACACTGAAGCTCCACAGCTGGCTGCACGTTGATAAGCTCATCTGAGGAGCTTTTGAAAAGCACTTATGCTCAAGCCCCACCCCCAAAGATTCAGCTTTATTTGGTCCAGATTGGGTCCCCAGAATTAATTTTTCAAAAGCCATAGAACCCTACCATACACTTAAAGAAAAATTAATGCCAATCTCTTCCAGAAAATAGAGAAGGAAACCTTCACAAGTCAGTTTATGAAGTCAGTATTACCCTGATACCAAAGACAGACAAAGACAGTACAGAAAAAGAAAAACAGTAAAGTAATATCCCTCATAAATGTAGATACAAAAATTTCTAACAAAATATCAGCAAATAGATTTCAGCAATATGTAAAAGAATGAAAGAATCCCACCATGTAAATGGGATTACTTCCAGGGATGCAAAGCTTGCTCCATATTTGAAAATCAATCAGTGTAATCCACCATATTAACAGGTTAAAGAAGAAAACAATCATATAATCATATAAATTGATGCAGAAAAAGCACTTGACAAAATTCAACGCTCATTCATGATAAAAACTCTCAGGAAAGTAGAAACAGAAGTTAACTTCCTCAAGTTGATAAAGAACATCACCAAAAAACCTACAGCTAATATCAGAATTAGTGATGAAAGACTGAATATTTTCCTCCTTAACTGGGGATACGGCAAGGATGTCTATTCTCACCACTGTTATTCAGCAAAGGGAGTTCTAGCTAGCACTATAACAAGAGAAAATGGAATAAAAGGCATATAGATTAAAAAGGAAAAAATAAAACGGTTGTTATTTGCAGGGTACATGATGGGGGTTATGCAGAAAATCCCAAAGAATCTACAAAAAATCTCCTAGAACACATGAGTGAGTTCAGCAAGGTCACAAGGTACAAGATCAACATACAAAAAGCTATTGTTTTTCTATACGCTAGCAATGAACACATGGACACTCAAGAAAATTGAAATACTTAGGCATAAATCTAAGAAAAACTACAGGATTTGCATGCTGAAAACTGCTAAATGCTGATGAAAGAAATCAAAGAAAATAAGTGGGGAGACATACAATGTTCATGGATTGGAAGACTCAACATAGTAAAGATGTCAATTCTCCCCTAATTGATATACATATTTAATGCAGTTTGATTCAGCAACTCTCTTGACCATTCTGTATCTGAATAGAAATGAATTTTATTTCGGCTTAGAAAATCTAGGACACAATCTGACTGGAGGAAGGAAACTATACCATTGCAGAGTCTCTGTGAGCTCAGATAAAGCCCACCTTTCTACTCAGTAAACTTATTCTTCAGGATCCAATCAATTGTCCCCTCTTCTGACAAGCCTTCCCCTCTGCACATTCAGATGGCACTGGAGTCTATCTCCACCTCTGGACTAAGTCCTCAAAGTCAAAGGCTTAGCAGCAAATATCGTTTCTGCCTGGTCCTCACCCCCAGCATCCAGTACAGGAAACTCAAAACTGTGATCAAATGAATGAATGGCCACATCTACTTGCTGCATCCTAACGATCAAATGGTTTAAAGCAATGAGTGGCAGGCCAATTCCCTATTTGTTGTCTGGGACATTTGGCAACTCTATGTCCAGGATAATGCTCAATTTTCATTCCTTTTCCAATATAGCACATCACCGTGAACAGAACAAAAGAAGCAACATACTCTCATCCTTGTCATTTCATTTTGCCTGCCACCAGGCAAGGTACAGGAAGCCCATGTCCCAGGATGAAAAGGTCTCACATTAGGTTGAAGGAATATCTCTTGTAAGGAAATAAGTCTGCTATCTGGAGAGCTTATCTTGCTCTCCTGGACACACTTGGTAAGGCAGTTATATTTTGTTTTTGTCAAGTTGACCAGGCTGGAGTGCATGGAATCTCCACACCAAGAAAATTTACCTATTTAGCCTCAACTGCCAGGTCCACCTGCTGTTAGGAGAGGCTGGTCCATGGGGGAGCTGCTGCTAGGGGTGGTGCTGGGAAACAAGACAGGTGTCTGGGAGTAAGCCCTGTTCCCATACACAGCAACACTGTCCCCCATGAACATCTGGTCCCTGCCAGGTATCATTCTGACCTTTGGGGAAAAGGGGTCCCTCCCCTAGTGTGGAAGGCATGGGCAGAACAGCAGTGGGGAGGAGTTAGGGAAGGCAGAGGGATGGGGAAGACAGGGACAGTCACAGCCATAAGCCCATTGTCTGAAGCTAGAATGAAGCTGACATATTTCAGGAGAATTTTTGCCCTAAAATTTGAAAACTGGAGTTTTAACTTAATACACAATAATCAGGAAATGAGTTTGGTTCTTAGGTGATGGACAAAACCATTCTGGCCAAAAGACACTCAGAAATCCTCAGACATGCAGCCTCTCTCTCTCTCTTCAAAGCCAAGGCCAGGTGTGACCAAAAAAGGAGGGATGCTAGTTCTTAGAGGGAAACGATGGTGACGGTAAGACACACACCTACTCCTCTGGGCAAATGTATAATCCTCACCTTTTAAAGCAGCTTTAAGTGAGAGGAAAAATAGGAATATTTATGCTGGAAAATTGCTGCATAGTCATTATATCAATGTGGTAAATTAGAATATTGATTTGCTTATTAATCCAGAACACAAGCTCATAGCACACACCTGGAGGGTGGAGACCCTGAAAGGGTGATGTAATAACGATTTACGGGGGAATCTTATCTGAGCTTTGATGCTAGAATCATAAGCCAAGGGTGTTTTCTTCAATAGAAATAAGAGCAACAGCTGTTAGTAAGCTAACACCCTGTGCCTGAAATTTAATTCACATGGCAACCCCAAGAAGTAGAAATAAGGCAGGAAGTATTAGGCACATTTTAAGAGGAGGAAACAGAGGTTTTGAAAATAACAGGTAGCCCATTAAAGTAGAAGGATGGGCTTCATACCTAGGTCTGTGACTTAAAGGGAAATTATCAGAGTTAATTCTGAGTAGAAGACTTTCAGGTGATTTTCTATGTTTTTCAAATTTTATGCAATAAACTTGTATTGTTTTTTAGAATATGAAAAGTTGTGTTAAAAGTTTTTTTTTAAGCTACAAAGAAGCCAGAAATAATTCAGTGTGACCCTTCATTCATGTCCAATGGGCTCAGTCCCTCCCTCTGCCATCCTCTATTTGAGGAGATAAAAAAAGACCTGCTACCACCAACCATAACACTGAATCCTTCTCTAGAACCCTTGGGCTGCCACCAAGACTCATTCTGTCTTTTCAACTTCCTTGGTGGAAATCCCTAAAGGCTAACCAGGTTCTGAAGAGATGGGGCTCCCTCAGCAATACTGGGGAGTCCTGCAACCTCTCTGGTCTGGAGATCCCATTCACATAAGCCTGCCCTAGTCCTTGAAATCCAGGCTGGACTGGAGTCCTAGGACTACCTTAGAGAGAACTCATTCTCAGAACTTAGAGGATGCTGTTAATGATCTTAACAATTAGCAAACACCTACTGTATACCAGGCCCCTCTCTAAGCCCCTGATACATTAACTTATTTGATCTTTACAATGCCCTGAGATAGGTATCATTATTGCCCCCAGTTTTACCATAAGGAAACTGATGTTTAGAAAAGTTAAAGGAACTTCCCTAAGGTCACAAAGCTAGTTTGTAACAAAACAGGGATTGAAAGCTAGACAGTTGTTTTTAGAGCAGTTATGAACTGAATATTTGTGTCCTCTCAAAATCTGTATGCTGAAGTTCTAACCTCCAGAATGGCTATATTTGAAGATGGGGCCTCTAATGAAGTTTTAAAGGTTAAATGAGGTCATAAGGGTGGGGCCCTGATCAAATAGGATTAGTGTCACATAAGATGAGATATCAGAGAGCACTCCCTCTCTCCCCTACCCCCTCCCACCCCTGTGCACCATGCTTATGCGCAGAAGAAAGGCCATGTGAGGACACAGTGAGAAGGTAGCCAGCTACCAGCCAGGAAAAGAGTCCTCACTGGATGCCAACCCTGTAAATAATGGCTTCAATGTAAACAGTGGCCCAGCCAATAGGTCTGATTCAGCCCAATACTATCAGCTCCCTCCAACCCTCTGGCAGACTTCTAGCTTCAGGTTGGGGGGTGTCGTCATCACAACTACCTGCAGGTCTTCAGTCTTTTGGTGTTACCAAGGCCTTGGAACACTCCAGGCCTGGACTGGTGTGTTTAGATAACATCATAGCACGATTGCTTAACCCTCCATGGAAGGTGCTTTTGGAGAATATCTTTTTAAAATGAATATGTGCATGCATGAAAATATTCTATAACATCACTTCTTCCCAGTGTCAAGCACTGGAGACAACTCTGAAGAGACACACTCCATGCTTTCAAGAAACTCAGTCTAGTGGGTGAAAGAGACACACATAATAGAATTACTAAGGGACTAAAGTGTCAAGGGGACACTTCTTTCCTAAGAAGTGTACCTTAAATCTAACTTGATTTAAACTAGGTGTCTCTCACCAGCTACCAGATAGAGCTGTGACTGGGTGAGACCAGCAGGTTGGTAAAGGGAGGGATGTTTTGCTAAACCAGTATCCTCCCACACATTTCTACATTTCCAAATTGTCTACATCACCAAGATGTCTAATCCTTCCTGGTCCCCCCTCGCTGTTGACTTGTGTGACAGTTGACATTCATTATGCTTCTCACCTCCCTCAGTAACCTCATTAGCACCTCATTCCTACAGCTTTCCCTGCTAGTCTTTGCTAAAGGAAAGAAAGGAAAGACACACTGGCAACTTTCCTCACAGTGTGCCTGCTGTCTGTGCATGTACTTTTTTGAGCATAACAGAGTGAGGGGGTGGGTGAGTGGGGAGATACCTTGGGCCTCTTAGGAAAGTCCCCCAAAAGGGAAAGGAGTTGAGCACAGCTGTTGAAACAGATGTGCTTAAGCAGTGCAGATGTCATGTGCTATGACAGTCTTTCCCTCTGCTCTGGTTGGGGCAGCATATTCAGAGAACATCCTTGTCAATGGTCATGGTCAAGAAGGTCAGGATCAGTTTTACCAATTTATGATGCTTCGAGTCACTGAGTTTATTCCAAAACATCATAACTGTATAGACAGCACGATATCCGGCCCACTGGCTTACTCCATGCTATGGATTGAATGTTTGGGCTCCCCGTCCCCCAGATTCATTTGTTGAAGCCTTAATCCCAACGTGATGATATTTGGAGATGGGATCTTTGGGAGATATTTAGGTCACGTGGGTCACATAATGCCCTTATAAAAAGTGACACAAGAGACCTCTCTCTCTCTCTGCCATATGAAGACACAGAGATATGTCAACTGTCTGCAAGCAAGCAAGTTCGCATCAGGAGTGGAATTGGCTGGCACCTTGATCTTGGACCTCCCAGCCTTCAGAGCTGTGTGGAATGAGCTTCTGTTGTTTAAGCCACCCAGTCTATGGTATTTTTATTGTAGCAGCTCAAGCTAAGATACCACATTAGACAGAAATAAACATTATAATCAAATCGTCATTAAGTAAAAACTTGGCCTTAAAATAAAGACACCTCCTTTAAAGACTGCTGGCTATATTCCACACTCCCATTCATTTACCCAAAAACTCTGATTATCCAGCTCTTTTGTCTATTTGAACTAAAGAATTCAAACCATATATCTATCCTCCCAGGAAGAAATGGGAAAAAAACGCCAGATAGTTAAATGCGATTAGAAAAACTAAAGCAGAGGTACGGAATTCTAGAGCTGCATAGATTCATCAAGTCCACCCTGACTTTTCCTCCAGTCCTGGACTTTACCAAAAGTGACCTTGAACAAGTCCAGGACTAATGGAGTGGTGTTATGTTACAAATATTAGGGATCTTAAGAACATTACAGTTTATTAAGGGAAGCCATGATGCTTTCCACAGTAGGATGATGGATATCTCTGATATGCAAAGATTTATCCAACTGTACACAGCTTGGATCCCCCAATTTCCTGGTCCTTGTGTTCCTAAACCAGTGGTGGGTCAGAGCTAAGGTGATGTGCAGGCTGGGGAAAGAGGGACTTCCAGGGGGGAGGGACAACACTGTAAGCTGGGTGCGCAATCTTTCATGAGAAGGCCTCTTCGTATTTAAAATAGAAACAATGATTGCTATCTGCTCTCCAACAACTGTCTTGCTGGATGATCGTAAGTTTCCTGCACCACCCACACTCCTGCCCTTTTTACTGCTGTTGAGCAGTTCCAGTACAGAATCGCATGGGCAGGAGGGTGCATCTTGCCGAGTGGACCGTCCAGGCTACAGCAGCTCTGCTTCTCATTCATGAAATGCACACACCCCGCTCTCCTAGAAGGTGCACAGCGTTCATTCTGCCAAGGAAATGCCAACCCCAACACTGTGTCTGGAATTGCCTGCTTCTGTCATCACCTTCCACAGTTCCCCAAGTCTGCTGGGAGGTGTGAGACTGGAACTGGCACAGTCTGTCCGGCACAGCTGCCTCCTGCCAGCAGCTCAGCTGGTGGACGCCGGGAGGCCTCAGCGCTTGGCACAGACACACGAGCCAGAATACTGCAAAGGGACACTTCTTATAGAAAGACCTTAAAACTAACTTGACAGGCATTGGCTTAAGATGTATATTTCCTCTTAACAGGCATCAGTTTAAGACTCACATTTCCTCTTTCAGTAGAATCCACAGGAAAATGTGTGATTTTACACACAGTTGGTTCCTGTGATAGCCAGGAATATGTAAGAGCTACACAACTGCCCCGTAACATGAAGGGCCTGGGGCATTTAAGCCGACCCTAATGTCAACCTGGGGTAGAAGCTGGAGGGGAGGTGAAGCTGCTCAGGTCACAGGGGACATGCTGAATGAATGACATGGGTTCTCCCTTGCTCCCATTTGCTAAAGGGTCAAAGGGCAATATATATCACCGGTTTGGAAAACAAAACAAAACCATGTAGCTGTTTTTCTTCTTCTGATCAGCACTTATGGAAAAGAAACAGAACGATGAGAGAGCCATCCCTGGAGAAGTGTTTGTGCTTAGAGCACCCTGGGATGATTCCGGAAAGGGATTCTCTTGGAGCTGAGAAATGAAAACAAATTAAAGGTTCAATAGAACACAAAAAACCAAAAAGGGAAGTTTGAGGTGATTGGGAAACAGCATTTAAGTTTAATAAATTTAATTTTTTAAAAAAGTAAGTTACTTTCTAAACAGTAAAGCACTAAACAATTCCTAACTAATATTAAAACACAGTATAATTTTATAACTAATTCTTAATTGGCCTTATCAACTCTTGAATAGATTTTAAATAACGTTTATAACCTTTATCCTGTGGAAGGTGTAAAGAATAATGACACAAACACCTGTGAACTCAGCATCGTGATTACTGTTCAAGGGCCGGCACCTCTTTCATCCCAACCCACATCCCCCCACTCAGAGGTAACCTCTCCCCTAGTCAATTTGTATGAACTAACAACTAATAACAATTAGGTGACCAGTAAGAAAATAAAAAAGGACAAGATCACAGCTGTTCCTGCCCCACGACCACCTCTCCCCACATCCCACAGTCACACTTCACCTGCTATATGACTGATTTCTTCACCACATAGTTCTCTGCTTGCCAAGGTAAGAAGGAATCTGGGAACCTCCATGATGCTAAAAATGAAGGAATGGGGGCATTTTAACATCATCCAAATGCCTGCTGGATCATTCCACTGAGATGTCCCACAGGCAGCACAACTCAACTGGTCCAAAACCAACTGTGCTGTCCCCATCCTCCACCCAGATATCCGGGACTATTCCTCGATTCCTCTCCAACTCAGGCCAGTATCAGTGTCCAGGAGGGCTGGCATGCACCTGGGAGTTTTGTGCAAAATGTTTTGAGGATTCTGAAAGTAAAAGCCAACCACGGGAAGAGGGACTGGGGGAGGTAAAAGGGCAGATCCTCCATCTCTCATCTGGGGCTCTCCAAGGACTGGCGGGGACCTGGAGGCCAGGGACCTACACAGGAAGAAAGGCTGGTCAGGCCAAGGGGTAGCACAGGGAGGGCAGAAGCTAGAGAGGCTGTGGCTGATGTTACACCCACACTGAGGCACACTGGATCCTTCATCTGGTAGCAACACACTATTTCTGCATCTAACTGGCCAGCCAGGAAGCCTCTAACGTCCCAGGCGCCCTGTTTCCATTAACCCAGGGGCTGGGCAGGATCCAGGCTATGGATGGCAGGTAAGGGCTGGCCCAGGGTGTTTGTAATTGGGGACCATCTGTACAAGACCATGAAGCATCTGCATCTGAAATACTGCCACCACCTTTGTCATCACATGGTAGAGAAGGTGGAACAGGACCAGGTAGGACAGGAAAGGGCAAGACTGCAGGTAAGAGCCCAGCACCAGGACAGCCTCTTCAGGCAGTAAGAGGAAAGGGGACAACCGCAGTCTATCAATGTGATGGATATGAATGTGGTGACCAAGGAAGGGCTTGCTCCTGAGAAAGTGTATAATACTAGCTTAGGACCAGGGAGCTGCTACAAGTGAAGCCCAAGGGGTGGGCCTGGCTTCTGGGAAGGTGTATATAAATCCAACGAGGGTGAGTCCTTAACAGGCTAAGATCAAGTAAGTGGTTTTAATCCCACGGGCTCATCTGGCCTGGCCTGGCCCAGCGGGGTTGGGCTGACCGAGCAAGCACCATCAGTGCACAAGAGGGCAAAAACGAAATTCCAAAGGATTAGCCGTGAGAGGGTGGTAAGAAATGGAGCCGCAGGTCACTTGCTCCACAAGATTAGCTGTGAGAGAAATCGGGCAGTTGTTACAAGGCAAAGCTGAGCGTGCGTGTGAGCGTGTGTGTTGCTGACCTGGCACAGGCCTCTCCGTGTGCTGACACACGCATGCACCTGTGTGGGCATCCTGGCCTGGCGTGCCCAGTGTCTGGCATTTGGGTAACAACCAGGCTCCTTTTAGGCACCCGCTTATTCACTGAGGTCAGGAGGTTCATTTGAGACCCGGGGAGGCTGAGCCCCGGCAAACACCAGTAAGTATGAGTTAAATCCCCCTCCAAGAGCCCAGCTGCTCCAGGGCCTTGGAAGAAGGGCAGAGGACAGTGTGCACACATCGGAGGTACGGCTTCATGACTCCTGACTGAGGCTTTAGCCAGAAAACACCTGGCTTTTTGTGACCAGTAGTGTCACCACCACCTCTGCAACCCTCCTGATTCTGGCCAACCCTCTGGCAGATTCCTCAGCCCTGCTGTGCTTTCCATGCTCTTGCCAGCTGTCTCCAGGCCCCAGAAATAATTCCATCAACTCCCTTGGAAGGACAGCAGCTGCAGCTCAAGGGTCTCCAGTGGCCCACAGAGTAGCTGCTTCCGAGAACGTCAGCCAAATGGCAGAGAGGGCCAGAGCTATGGCCAGAAAAGGGAGACGTTCTCTTCTCACCGAGACCGACATTCTCAGGCAGGGGGTGGGGGAAAGTCACAAGCAGGAGAAAGGAATGAGTTTTCCCAGCTACAAAAGCACCGCAAACCTGGACTACCTGATAGTCTAGATTTGGGATAGAAACAGAGCAGGAAAATAAAACTGTTTTCTTCTCTTTTAAACTGAAAATGAGTATGAACTAACCACAGCCGTATATAATGTCTTGAAAACAATAATTGCAGGAAAGAAGCAAGACACAAAACGTAAGCAAGGTATGATTCCATCTCTATAACATTCAAAAACAGGCAAAAGTGAGTTATAAGCATATAGTGGTAGAACTATGAAGAAAAGGCCAAAGGAAAAGACTTTCAGAAAAGTCAGGTTGGAGGTTAATCTCTGGGGGAGAGGGGCTGTGTTTGGGGAGGGCCACAGCTTCTTGAGAGCTGCAAATATTCTAGTCTTTTACCTGGGTGGGAATTAAAATAATTTATTAAACTGTCCATATATTTTCTGTGCTCTTCTGGATGTATTTCATAAAACATTAAAAAATTAAAAACAAAACAAAACAAAACCAGAACTGCATGCCAGTATACAAAAATGGTATGTCAAGTACTATTACAACCATGTGAAAATATGCATACAAAAAATAGACCAGGGACTTCCCTGGTGGTCCAGTGGTAAAGAATCCGCCTTCCAATGCAGGGGAGGTGGGTTCGATCCCTGCTCGGGGAAATAAAATCCTACATGGTGCAGGGCAACTAAGCCCATGTGCCACAAACTACAGGGACCACTAGCTTTGGAGCCTGGGTGCCACAACTAGAGAGAAGCCCGTGTGCCACAACGAAAGATCCCGCATACCTCAACAAAGATCCCGCGAGCTGCAACTAAAACCTGACACAGCCAAATAAATAAACAAATAAATATTTTTTAAAAATAGACCAGATGAAAATAAAGAAGGTTTTTTATGGGATTGTAGATGATTTCCCCTTCTAATTTTTCAAATTTTCTACATATTAATTTTGTAATGAAAAGTAAATATGGTCATTTAAAACGGCATAAATACTTTTATATTATTTGAAAAAAATTGACATAAGGTGAAAAAAGTTCTCTCTACTTTTCAGGAAGTCTTGCCATCACCCTGCCACCTTCTGGAAGATGTCCTAAAAGGACTGGGCTTTAGGACAAACCAATCTGCTTCCTTATTTTGACTCTTAAGTAGATTTCAGAAGGACACAAACTTTTTTTCTCTGTGATATAAGACTCCTTTAAAAAGGTACCAGATATTTCATCCTGTGCTTAAAATGTGCTTTCAGCCCTCTCTCCCAAACACAATGCTTTTACCTGCCATTGACTTTATACCACTAGCGCTTCCGCTCAATCGATGACCCCTCCAGTGCCTGCTTCTGCCAGCTGCCTTCTCATGGCCCTGACTCACCTCCATCACTGAAGCAGACAGATATTTTTACCCCAATCCAGAACTCCTGGAGCCCGAGAAGCAAATCTCATCAGTGCTTGTGGACATACGTGACTAATGGAACCCAACTTTGCGGAGATGGGCAGCAAGGCGGATGAGTCACTGTGAGCTTATCAACTCCCTGCTGGAGACAAACTCACAAGGGTGAGACAGCCGGGCACGTGCGGGAAGCACCTGGAGTGGCAGGCCAGGTGGGCATGCTTAGGAGGCGTAAAGAAAGGACTAGCGGTGAAAATGACCAACTTCCCCTTGACTGGGGCAGTGATGCCATTAGCCTGATTGTGTTCGCTTTTCAGAGACCTGTTTAAGGGAGCAGCGACTGGGAGTGGGCGGGACACAGAGGAGGAAAGGGAGGGGTATGAGGAGGAGATGGAGTGGGCGACCAGGTAGGGCAGTGCCACAAGCACCAAATTTGGCTTCGTCCCTCTAGCCATGTGAATGCGGGCACATCCTTAACTGCTCCAAGCCCGTCCTCACAGCTGTAAAGTGGCCAACGGCACCACCCACACTACACCACTGCTATTGAGCTCTTTTTGTGTCAGGCTCACACACAATTTCATATAAATCTTACAACAACCCTATGAGGTCATTAAACATTATCATCCCTATTTTATGGCCATGGAAACTGGGGGTTGGAATTCATACTTACTAGACTGGAGCTCCTAGAGAGCAAAGGTTATGCCTTATTTTATCCTTCCCAGGGCTTGGCATGCAGAGCGGACTCATTAAATGCCAGTTGAAGGAAAGCAGGAGGATTGATCATTTGAGATAGCGATGGGAAAGCATTTTACGTCTACAAACTGGTAGCCACAGTAATGGGCTGTTAGCGATGGCAAGGAAGGGTCTCAAAAGAGTTCTGTGCTAGTTGGGAGGGTGTTTGGTGCAGGCCTGTGGCAAGGGAACAAAGCAGGCATTCTTTGGGATGAAAAAAAGGCAAGAGGCAGAAGTAAGCAAGGATGGGCTGGGAATGGCAAGCCGACTAACTGCCTTGGGGCAGAGAGCTTAGGCTGGGATGAGGAAGGGTCCTGGAGAGCCAAGGTGCGCAGAGCAGGAGGCTCAGGCTTCTGAATGAGATCCACGGGGCCCGGGAAGCCCTGGAGCATTCAGAGCAGGCTGCTGAGTATGGTCAGGGGACAGAACCATGATTTGGGGGCTGGTCTTCCCGCTTCTTTACCTGGCACAGTTTGAAAGGAGGTAGAGAGAGCAGTGACTGCGGTGATCTCGGCATGAGGATGCAGTAGGTTAATTACACGGTGCTCACCGAATAGAAAAGGAAGAGCTCAGAAAGGACTGAATTGCTGGGCAGGTCTCTGGAGGAAAAGGAAAACAGACTGGGGACGATAGGAAGAATGGCAGCATGGGCAAACAGAGCAAGCAGAGAGCTGTGGACAGATGGAGACCAGCTGTCAGGGCACGCCTGTGCTTTGTGGAAACGCACTAATAAACGCTGATTTCAGCTTCTCTCTCTAGGAATCCCTTAGATCGGTCAGAAGATGGTAACTGACCCAGTCACCCAAGGTAAGGAGGTGGAGGAGGCCAGAGAGTTAGTTAACATCTACTGAATGCTATGTCAGGGGTTGTGAAGACTCTTAACACCGCATTTAATTGAAACAACCTCAGAATTGCCCTTGGAGGTGATGGGCTATTTCCACGCGACAGATGATGACTGGAGGTAATGACTAGCCAAGGTCACACAGCTTCATGGAAAGGAATGGGGGTGGGGTAATTCTAAGCACCAAATGATAGCAGAATCAAAAGGTCTGGACTGTGCTAATGGGCTAATACTTTGATTTACTTGGGTGTTGAACATTTAGGAGACACTTCTAAAAAAAACACTCCACTCAAGCACTGTCCATTCTACCCACTAAATCTGTTTCTTATCCTCTTTTCTCCAAACACACTGCCTCAGTCCAGGCCCTTGTCAGCTACCTGGACGAGGATGTCACTACTACCTGATACTTCTAATTGGTCTCCCCACCTCCACACTGCTAGCGCATTGAGCTTGCTAAGATGCAAATCACATCACAGGGGCAGGCTAAGCACCTGCTAAACGGTACTGTACTAAGTGCCAGATGCTGTCCCCCGCCCCGCCCCGCCCAGGAGCTCACAAGTTTGTAGTGGAAAGAAATGCATAAACAGAAATTTCCATATGAATTAAGAGGATAGCTGTGTCAGTCCCAGGAGGGGCAGGAAGCACTTAACATTGACTGGGATAAAGGACTGCTTCTCAGAGGAAGTGCCCTTGAGGTGAGTCTTAATAGTTGCTTAGGAGTTCACCAGACCTTGGGGGAGAAGACAAGCATGGGCGTTCCAAACAGAAGCAGAGCAGTGCATTTGGGACGGTTGATACATTTGATGTATGACGATGGAGAAGAGGCAGAGCCCAGACCATCCAAGTGCAGCAGGAAGCCTTGCTGGTATGGCAAGCTAAGAAATGATACCCTTAGATTTGTATTTTTTTTTTACATAAAAAATAAAAGCATAAAGTACTAGAAGAAAACAAAGATACTTCTATAAATTTTGGATGGTTTAAGATTTTCCTAGCATAATCCAAAGCCAGCAAGTATAAAACAGAAGATTGATGTAGATATGACTAAAATAACAACGAAAAACTGTGATGCAGCCAAAGATACCACAAACTACTTTTAATAAAGACAAATAAAAACTGGTTATGACATGCTTGCAACATATAACCAAGGATACCTGCAATATGTAAGAGCACTTATGAATCTTAAAGAGAAAGACAAATACTCCAGGACAAAAAAATAGGCAAAGGATTTCAAACAGGTAACCCACAGGGATGGGGGGAACACAGACAGCTAAGAAGCAAATGAAATGATATTCATCTTTATTAATAATCAAAGAAATGTGAATGAAAACAATGAAAGTACATTTTTCACTTATCATAAAGGCACAGATAGAAGAGAACAATGCCCAGAGCAAGTGAGAAAAGCATGTACTTATTCTCAGACACTGTTATTAGTTCAAACTGGTACAGTCTTACCAGAATGAAATCTGAACATCTATATGAAAACTTAAAATGTGCATTCTACATCTAAAAACTCCTTCTAAGAAAATAATTGGATCATTGCACAAAAATGTACTTATGTGAGTATTTTGTTGCATTGTTGTTTATAATAGCAAATATTTTGAGAACAAGCAGGTGGTCTGTCAGTATGAGGACTGTTTAAATAAATAATGGCATAGTCACACAATAGAAGGCTATACAACCATTGAAAAGGATTGTGTAGGTCTCTAAGTACTGACGTGGGAGGTTATCTATGATCCAGTGCTAAGTGAAGAAAAGTAGGTTACAGAACAGGACCCATGCTATGTGTATCTACTTGTGTATTTACATATAAGTGAGTTTCATATATATATATATATGAATATGAAATCTCATTTATATGTATCTTATAAATATTCATATATATGTAATAATGAGCTTTTTGCATAAAACACGACTATCTGCCGTTGTCCCAGAGAAAGGGAATTGCAGCAGGACTCAATCTCTCTGTACTATTTGATTATAAAAATATTTTTGTAAGAAACTAGCTGGGGAATCGACAATAGCTCTGGTCAAGGGGGCAGTAGCACCAGAGTACACGCTGAGGAAGTCTGTGCCAGGTCAGGCAATCCACTAGCAAGTTAACATCTCTTGTACATTTATTCAACTACCATTCATTTGTACATCTCATGGCCATTGGGATCGTTCTGCTCTGATGTCTCACTGGCCCTTCAAACTCATTGTATCTAAATCTAAGCTCATCACACTCTGTCTCCATCTGGCTCCCCTTCCAATGTCCCCTATCTCAGTGAAAGACACCCCACCTTCCACCTTGGGACAGAGCCAGCACCAGGGGCATCAGCTTCAGTGAAGAGAGCACACGTGGGCCACACCCACAGGCACTAGTGAATGGCCCCCTTCCTCCACTCCGCTCACTGGGGCCCCAGACAAGAGAGTGTCTTTTCAAATGGCTGCAAAATAGGAGCTGAACACCCTCTCTAACCCGGCCCATCTGGCTGCTGCCTTCCTTGAATGTACAGTTGGAGAGAGGGGGCAATGGATTGTTTGGGGTTCAAAAGATTTTCCTGGTGGTTGAGTCTGAAAAAATAGAGATACCTTCATTCACTTAAACAAAAAGAGGTAATGAGCCTTTCCTTCAGCCCTTGCTGGGCTGTGGAGCACCTGCTGAGTAACTGCCAATGAAAGGGATGAATAAGTCTACATCTCTTGAAAGCAAGTAAATGGGAGTAATGGGAAGTCTGGTTGTCTGCCCATCTAATTCATCCTGAATGCCAGCATTTCCTCTTTTTTTTGTTCACCTGCTCCTACTAGAAAAGAGGAGGGGTTGGAACTGATGACAGACACCCAATTACCTCTACTAACACAATTTATTCCCCTCTCCTTCCCAGAAGGGCTGGCTGGATTCCCTAGGTTCCTAGTCCCTGGTAGCCTCCTCTCCAGCCCCAACCCAGGCCAAGGACCAATCCCTGAAGGCAAGCCTAAAGACTAGAGTCCGACATGCTAAGACACCCAGTTAGGACACCTGGCTCTGGACAAGCCCTGTGTGCTCCACCTCTTCTGCTGCTGAGCGTCAGACCCCAGATTCCACATCAGGTAACCGATGCCCTGCGCCCAAGCCTTGCTTGGTAAAGGGCCCCCATCTCATTCCTGATTGGCTGGCATGCTCTTCCTTCTTGTTGCCTATTGCCTTCTCTGGGAGTCCAGGCCTGCCCATCTGTGTCTGCAGCCCTTCCACCTGTTGGCACACTCTCCTGACCACTGACTCCTCTCACCACCTGTGCCCACATTCCTGTCACTGTGCTCTACCTGCTATTTTCTGCCACATGCCGGGGTTCCTACCAGCTGTGGCCTCCACCATCACGGGTATGTTGCCCAGTGGAATGAAGGTGCTCCAGTGTCTGTGGCTAGTTGTGCCCCCACCCCCACCCATTCCAGTTCTAGTCATTTCCAATCTGCCTGCTTCTGTTGAAGGTCATCGAGTAATCCATGGCTTTTCTGAGAACTGGCAGAATGAGGCAGCTCACATGATTAAAACATTTGTCTCATTTAAAATAGCACCAAAAACATGATGAATTTGACAAAAGGTGTGCAAAACTTATACAACAAAAACTACACATTGTTAACAGAAACTAGAGAAGAATTAAGTAAATGAAATATTTACTTTTTTGTTTGTGGATTGGAAGACTCAGCGTTGTTAGGATGACAATTGTCCCCAATTTGATTTAGAGATTCAAACAACCACAGTCAAAATCCTAATAAACCTTTTTGTAGATATTGATAAGCTGATGCTAAAGTTATATAAAAATGTGTACAACCTAGAATAGGCAAACTAATTTTGAAAAAGAACAAAACTGGAAGGCTTACATTACCTAATTTCAAGACTTACTATAAAGCTATAGTAATCAAGACAGTGTGGTACTGGTTTAAGAATAGACAAATATATGGATAGTGCAGAATGAGGAGTCCAAAAATAGGTCTACATATGTGTATGGTCAATTGATTTTTGACAAAGTTACCAAAGTAATTCAAGGGAGGAAAAGGTAGTCCTTTCAATAAATGATGCTAAGCGCGTGTCCTTCCATGTGGGGAAAAAATGAATTCAAAATGGATAATAGACCTAATCATAAATGCTAAACTACAAACCTCTAAAAGAAAACACAGGAGGAAGTCTTTAGGATCTTGGGTTAGGACAAAAAAAGCATGAACCGCAAAAGATGAAACTGATAAATGGAATTTGATCAAAATTTAAAACTTTCGCTCTTCAAAAGATACTGTTAAGAGAATGAAAATTCATAGACTGGGACAAACTATTTGCAAAATATATATCTGACAAAGGACTTATATCCAGAATATGCAGAGAATTTCTTTACTCAATAAGAAGACAAACAATGCAATAAAAAATGAGCAAAAGATTTGAAAAGACACTTCACAAAAAAGATATAAATGGCAAATAAGCACATGAAAAGATGTCACCATCATTGATTATCAGGGAAATGCAAATTAAAGCCATAACGAAATATCATTGCCCATTAGAATGGCAAAACTTAAAAATCACTAATATCAAGGTGAGAATGGATGTGGAACAGCTGGAACTCTTGTGCATCACTGGTAGGAATGTAAAATGGTGCAAACATTTTTGAAAGTATTTTGGCAATTTCTCATACAGTTGGACGTATGCTTACCATACTACTCAGGAGTCCCACTCTATAGATATTTGCCAGAGTAATGCAAAGATATGTGCACACAAAGACTTATCCTTGCGATAACTTTTTTCATAATAACCCCAAACTGGAAACAACGCTAGCATCTACCAGCAAGTGAATGAATAAACAAATTGTGAGCACAGTACTAATTCCAGATAAATGAGGGAATAATACTCATTAATAAAAAGGAACTAACTCCCAGAGAATGGGAGAAAGATTTGCAAATCATATATCTGACAAGGGACTTATATCTAGAATATATAAAGAATTTCTACTACAACTCTGTAATAAAAAGACATAACCCAATTTAAAAATGGGCAAAGGATTGACATCTCTCCGAAGAAGACATATGAATGACCAATAAACACATGAAAAGATGCTCATTTAATAATCAGAGGGATGGAAATCAAAACCACAATGAGACACCACTTCACACTCACTAGGTTGGTTATAATAAAAAAGACAGACAATAACAAGTGTTGGCGAGGATGTGGAGAGAAACTGGAACCCTCATATACTGCAGTAGAAATGTAAAATGATGCAGCTGCTTTAGAAAAGTCTGGCACATAAATAACAGCAAGATCTTTTTTGATCCACCCTCTAGAGTAATGGAAATAAAAACAAAAATAAATAAGTGGGACCAAATGAAACTTCAAAGCTTCTGCACAGCAAAGGAAACTATAAGCAAGACGAAAAGACAATCCTCAGAATGGGAGAAAATATTTGCAAACGAATTAACAAAGGACTAATCTCCAAAATATATAAACAGTTCATCCAGCTCAATATCAAAAAAATAAGCAACCCAATCAAAAAATGGGCAGAAGACCTAAATAGGCATTTCTCCAAAGGCAACATACGGATGGCCAAGAGGCACATGAAAAACTGCTGAACATCACTCATTATTAGAGAAATGCAAATCAAAACTACAATGAGGTATCACCTCACACCGATTAGAATGGACATCATCAGAAAATCTGCAAACAGTAAATGCTGAAGAGGATGTGGAGAAAAGGGAACGCTCTTGCACTGCTGGTGGGAATGTAAATTGACACAGCCACTATGGAGAACAGTATGGAGGTTCCTTGCAAAACTAAAAATAGAACTACCATATGACCCAGCAATCTCACTGCTGGACAAATACCCAGAGAACACCATAATTCAAAAAGACACATGCACTCCAATGTTCATTGCAGCACTATTTACAATAGCCAGGACATGGAAGCAACCTAAATGTCCATCAACAGATGAATGGCTAAAAAAGATGTGGTGCATATATACAATGGAATATTACTCAGCTGTAAAAAGCAGTGAAACTGGGACATTTGTAGAGACATGGATGGACCTGGAGACTGACTTACAGAGTGAAGTGAGTCTGAAAGAGAAAAACAAATACCGTATATTAACACATATATGTGGGATATAGAAAAATGGTACAAATCAACCAGTTTGCAAGGTGGAAATAGAGACACAGATGTAGAGAACAAACATATGGACACCAAGTGGGGAAAGCGGGGAGGGTTGGGGGGGAATGAATTGGGAGACTGGGATACCAAATAGTACGCTCTAAATATATGCAGTTTATTGTATGTTTATTGTATCTCAATAAAAGTTCTTAAAAAAAAAAAAGAAAAAGAAAGAAAGAAAACAGTCTGGCAATTCCTCAAAAATTACAGAATCACTGTATGACCCAGAAATTCCACTCTTAAGTATACTGTATACCCCAAAGAAATGAAAACATATGTCCACACAAAAACTTACAAAAGAATGTTCACAGCAGCATTATTTGTAATAGCCAAAAAGTGGAAACAATACAAACGCCCATCAACTGGTGAACAGATAAACAAATGTGGCAAATCCATGCAATGGACTATTATTCAGCAATAAAAAGAGAAGAGGTATTGATTCATGCTACAGCCTGGAAAATATGGGTGAACCTTGAAAACACCATGCTAAGTGAAAGAAGCCAGTCATGCTGGAGTACGTATTGAAACCATTTCTAACTTATGGGCTATATAAACACAGGCAGTGAGGCTGGATTTGAGCTGTGGTCCATCATTTGCTTGCCCAGTCTATAGCAATAGTAGGGTTTCTTAGTCTTGGCACAACTGAAATTTGGGGCCAGTTAATTCTTTGTTGTGGGGACTATCCTGTGCATTGTAGGATATTGAGCAGTATACTTGGCCTTGACCCACTAATGCCAGGAGCACCTGCACAGTTGTGACAACAAAAATGTCTCCAGACATATGGCCCCTAAGGGGCAAACTGTCCCCTGGCAGAGAAACACTGATCTACAGTGATAGCAGATCGCTGGCTGGGAGGGGACGGGGAAGGGGATTGAACAGACAGAGGCACAAGGGAACTTTGGGTGGTGATAGAAATATTCCATATTTCAATTGTGGTGGTGATTACTCGGGTATATAAATATGTCAAAACTCCTAAATGAACATTGACCATGGTTACGTCTATTACATGCAAATTACAACTCAGCAAAGTTCTCCTAAAAGCAACAAAAACACATTAAAAAGAGGAACACTAAAGGGAAATCAGAAGAGATATGATTTAGGAGGAATTATATTTAATGCCAAGCTTCCTGGCACTTCAAGCAAAGGAGGAAATGGTTTGGGAGGGTAGGGGAAAACTCTTCTTATTATTGGATAAAAGGGAGGCTCTGATTCACCCACCAGGAAAGGCATTTTGAATCCCAAATAATTCCTTGCTCCCCTCTATCTAACCAAACATTCAAAATGTTTCAGTCAGAATGTTTTAGAAAAAGCAGCTCTGCTCTCTATGTAGGTAATTCTAGAAGGAATTTATTGGATTACTCTTTAAGGAAAATAAGAAATAGATACATTTTATTGCAGTTTTGCAGAAGGTGCAGAAATAGTTTCCCAGTGGTCATTTTTAATATAGAGCAAACATCAATAAAAGGCTGAGGAAATATCATTAAATTTTAACTCAGCAATGACATTTCTGTGGAAGTTAAAGTGATATGCTCCAATTATAAATTTACATCTGCTGCACTAACCTACACTAAAAAGAGAATACAAATATATCTTGTACACCGTTCAACTGGTAATGGTAAGGAAGGGGTCTAAATATTGCTTGCCTAGTTAGGCCACCCCAACCCCAGCCATCACCTAAGCCAACTTCATGCTCCCCACCTCCTCTCCCCTCAGTCTAGTGTCCCAAAATTGAGGAACACTACAGGTGAAGGTACATGTTCCTCCCTCTCCCACTGGAAAGTAGAGCATTCCTATGAAACCTTTCTAAGCAAAATGGCCTAAAGCAAAGAAGCCATTTCCTCAGGACACACCTTGCTAATGGATGCACAAAATAAACCAAGATAAAGCATAGGTGCTCACAGACACACAGTTCAAAGCTACGGCGGCCTGATGCTGAGATGCTGAGCGTAGTTACCGGGGAAGGAGCCTGACGGCGCCACGCCCCATCCTGAGGTGCGTGTTGCCTCTATAAAGGGTTTCAGCAAAATAAAAGCTGAACACTCTTTTTGCTTTTTGCGAAAAATAAAAGCAGAAATCCTCTTTCTGTCGGTTAGCGAAAACAGGTACTCATGCAGGTAAAACTGAGGCAGCTGTAAAATCAGCATTCAAAGCGGGAAACGCCTGTACACGTCCCCACACATAAATGACCTTGAATCACGAGTGAGGAGGTGGTTTCTTTTTCAGTTCTCTTTTTCTGCTTCTGATTATATCACGGAACACCTCTCAGGTGGTGGGTGTGTCTCTTCTAATACCTAATTTCTCTTTTTTAACAAAAGAAAGAGCAAAGTCCAGTTTGTTATTGGAATTTAATAACACTTGTTGGCTTTCATTCTACTTATTTTTCTAGTTATTTATGGCAAATATTTCCATTTATGGTATTGATATAATGTTTCTTTTTAAAAAGACAAACTTATGTAAAGAAAAACATTAAGCATCTACCTTATAGATATTATAGTAAGAAAAATAGAAGGTATATGAAAATAACTCAGTTGGAGAGACAATACTCTTGACCAGGGGTCTCCAAACTTTTTCTGTAAAAGGCCAGAGAGTAAATATTTCAGGTGCTTTGGATCACATTTGGGTTCTGTCACATATTCTATTTTCTTTTAAGTAATCCCTTAAAATGGTAAACACCACTCTAAGCTCACCAGGCTGGACAGAATCTCTCCTGGTGGTGGTTTGCCCACCCAGGGGCCAGGAGATGTGCTATCCAATGAGGTAGCCACTAGGCATGTGTGGTTACTGAGCACTTGAAATGGTGGAACTTGAAACGGAGGCACTTGAAACGGAGGAGCTGAAATTCTAATCGTATTTATTTTTAAGTGGCTAAAGCACTATGCAGTGCAGCTAATGATTAAGGAAACATATAACTATTTCATACCAGCCTTAAAAGAAATGGCAATGAAAAGGTAACTCCCTCTGAACCTTCTTTTGACTTTCCCCACAGTTCATCGAGTTGTCAATAAATTACATTTTGATGGCAAGTCATAGTAATTACAATCAGGAATAAAGCAGGGATGCCTTCTCTGACCACGATTATTAAATGATGTTTGCAATTTGATTAAAAATGCAATAAGAAAATTAAATCCTCAAGATAAACATGGGAAAAAAAGAGATAAACTGTGTTATGATTGAATACCTAGAAAACCTAAGAATATTGGTAAGACAGCAGATTATAAGATAAATAAAATCAAAATTTTTTTTTCTGTACTAGCAGCCAGCCAGCTAGAAATAGAAACAGGAAAAAATATTGTGTTCACGGTGAAAAATATTATGAAAAACACTGGAAAACACAAGCATTAAAAAAAAAACAAACCACTAAGAATAGTCCAAAAAAGGCAAATCTAAAGTATTTTCTCTATTTGGCTCTGTTTTGTTTAGAGGCTGCCCAGGATTGGGGGTGGAAATGGAAGTAAATACAAATGGGCTTGAGTTTTCTTTTGGGAGATGATAGAAATATTCTAAAATTAAATTGCATGATGGTGGCACAACTCTTTAAATATACTAATAATCAGTGAATTGTGTACTTAAAATGGGTGGATTTTATTGTATATAAGTTATATCTCAATACAACTTCACACAAAAAGAGACCAAAACCAAAACACTAAGACAGTCACAGACTGCTATAGAAGTACATAAAATAGGATCTAAACAAAATTAAACAAATATATATGCAGACAGGAAAAGCTAATATCAAAATGTCAGTCCTCTCAAAATTAATAGATAAATGTAATGAAATTCCTATTAGAATTCCTCAGGGTTTATTTTGAAATGGATAATAATGGAATTGAGAAGAGTCAAGAAAATTATGAAAAGGAATACTGTGGAGTAGGTAAAGGACTTCCTTAGAGATAACAAAAGATACTATATGAAATTACTGTAATTAAAGCTGTATGGTATCAGCATTTGATTAGACAGATAAGTGGAACAGAGTAAGGTGCTTGGTAGCAGATTTCAATTAAATCCAACAAAAGAGATATTTCAGTTCAGCAGGGGGAAAAATGATTTACTTAATAATAGATGGAGTTGGCATCACTGGCTATTTGTCTGGAAGAAAATTAAGCTGGCCCCCTACGTTACAGCATATGCCCAAATCTGTAATCCTTCTGGAATTTATTTAAATGTAAAACATAAAACAATTAAAAATATTAGAAGAAAGCCAAGGAAAATACATGTACAACCTCGAGGCAGGGGAGAGTTTTTACGAAGAGTCTAGAAACCCAGCAGCCATAAAAGAAAAGTCATGCTACTGACTTTATAAGAAGTTTTACATGTGATATTACAGAAAATAATATCATTTGATATAAAAAATGATATCATGGAGATAAAGTCAATAAGCAATAAATAGCCTGAGAAAATATGTGCAGTGCATATGACAGCTATGAACTCTTACAAATTGATAAGAAAATACAAGAGAAAGACAGGCACAGGATATGGATAAGTGATATGGAAAAGAGTAAATCTAAATGACCAACAACATATTAAAAAATGTCCAACCTCACCGATAATCAAGGATATGCAAATAAAAGCCACAATGAGGTGTCACTTCATATTCATCAGAATTGGCAAAAATTCCAGTGATACCTGATGGTAGGACTTGGGGGAGGAGGGGTGCAGGTTGGGAAAGGTTGCGCAGGCATGGCTGATGGAAATGTAAATTATTACACACTTTTGGCAAACGGTCTGAAAGCTTCTATTAAATATTTAAAAAGATCTCTGACTCAGCAACTCCACTCGTAGGGCTCCATCCATAGAAATAAAAGCAGGAGAACATAAGGAGACATGTACTCGTGTCCGCTGCAGCACTGCTGGTAGGGCAAAAAAACATAAAACTGGAAACAAATTGAATGCCCATCAGTGGGGAACTGTTGAAAAACCTGTGGTACTATCCAAAGGAAAACTGTTTCTCTATTCACAATACGTCTGACACTAACCACTGGAAGTTAGTGCAAACTCCCCAGGCTAAGGGCGGAGTCCCACAAGACTGCCCCCAACTGCAGATGTCAGTCACCTGTCCACGGTTGTCACCTGTACTTCTGACCATCCAATCATTAATCGGGGTTCCTACAATGCCCTCCTCATGTTTGCCAATTTGCTGGAACAGCTCACAAACCTCAGAGAAACACTTTGCTATCACTGGATACAACTCAGGAAGGGCCAAATGGAAGACATGCACAAGGCAAGGTATGGGGAGGGGACCTGAAGCTTCCCCTACGCTCTCTGGTGCACCACCCTCCCCGCACCTTGATGTGTTCATCAATGTGGAGGCTCTCTAAACTCCGGGTTTTTATGACGGTTCCATTATATAGGCATACGTGATTAAATCATTGGGCATTGGTGATTAACTCAATCTCCAGCTCCTTTTCTCTCCCTAGCAGTGGGGTGAGGGGTGAGGGGGTGGGGCTGAAAGTCCCAAACTTCAATCACCTACTTGGTTCCCTTGACAACCAGCTCCCATCCTCAGAGAAACCTTATTAGCATAAACTCAGGTAAGGTTGAAAGGGGCTTATTGTGAATAACAAGACACTCCTCTCACCCCAATTACTTAAAAAATTAAGAGTATTAGGAGCTCTGTGCCAGGAACTGGGAATGATGACCAAATATATATTTCTTATTATATCACGATATCACATTATCCATGCCATAGAATATCATGCGATTTTTAAAAAGTTAGATCTATACCAATTGGCTTAAAGCTTCTTCTAAGATGTAATAAGAAAGACAAGTTGTATAGATGATATATTTTACCAGTGGGAATCTAATACATGATATCTACACATAGACACAGACATAAATAGGATCATATTCTGGTAAAATGAACAAAGGCAAAAAATAGCTATGTATATATATTTATACACAATAATGTATAAGGAGTAAAATATGAGTGAAAACACTCCTGTTGGTTTACACTGGTTACCTGAGGGTGAGGAGGTGGTATTTAGTTGGAGAAGAGGAGTGGAAAAGAGAGGAAATGGGGAAGGGGAGAGTCTAATTTTTAATAAAGAAAGAAAAAATGTCAACAATTAAAATGGAATAGATGTGTGCCTACGCAATGAGGTACATCAAAGAAGGTCACCGAAATGAGAATGGTGGCTTACATTAGGGTTGTGGGATTTCAGGTGACTTTTACTTTCTTTCTTGTACATTTAAGTAATTTAAATTTTTCACAGTGAACATGTATTATTGATAAAACCAGAGGTCGGAGAAGTAGTAAAATCATTAGCATTTTAAAAATCATAAAAACTCTCTATCCTTTTAAGGCCAGTCAAATTTACTGAGCCCCTATATGTGCCATGCATGGTACCAGATGTGCTTTAGTCCAAATCCTTACAGCAACACTGCAGTGAACGAGGGCAGTGAGGTTCAGAAAGCTTATGTGACTTGCTTGGCATCACATAGATTATTAGTGAGTGTGGAAAAATAAGATGCAAACCCAGGTTTAACTCCTAGACATTCTCTTTCCCGCCGCTGCACGGCACTCACTTTGTGGACTATGCTGGTCACAGCATTTACCTTCTGTCTGGCCAGCCTACGTGTCCTTCACCCACCAGGCAGACAGGCACCCACCAGGTGCCCCTCACTGTCCCGGATGGTGGGCTTCAAAATGAGCACCACAGAATCCCTGCCTTTAACATTCTCAAGCCTCTCCTGCTCTGCTAGCATTGCAGTCTGCGTGTGATCGCCAGAGGGGCGAGGACTGTGCATGATAAATATCTTTGCGTTCACCTCTGTGTCATACTTGGCACAGGGCCCTGTAAATGTTCAATTTGTTGGCTACTACTTAGAAGTGGAAAAACACAAAGAGAGAAGCCCTGAGCTATGCTTCTGAGGCTCTTGACTATTTCTTCACCTGTGGGGTCTTTCTCATGCGCCATACCCGTTACGATAAAGTCTTATACCAAAAAAAAACAGAAAGAAAATGCTCTGATTACTCCACGCTCATGATAAACCTAAAAACTAAAAAGCAAAACCTATCCACACATCCTAACTGAGAACAGAGGATTCTATAATCCTAGGAGGAAAGACTGCATTTTCTGTGCTATGTATTGGCTATCAGAACACGAAGGACGTGAACAAAGGTTCTCGAAGAAAGAAACAAGAGACATTATTTTAATTCAAGCTTAGAAGGATAAAAAGCACATTGCATTTACGTACACGATTTTCTTAAACATACACACAGTAAACTAAATATATTTTGAAACACTATTCTATTGTCATTGATTTTCATTAGGAAAGAAAATTGCTGAGCGTGGTCTGGAGGACCAGAGGAACGCGTGAGCCTGTCAATTCATGCAGATAAAGAAAGGTCCCCTCATTTTCCACCTTCCTGGCCCCCTCCTTGTTACTCGCCTGAGCACACAGACCCGGGTGGGAGAAGAGCCAGGAAGGGATGGAAGCGAGGGGGCGGGGACATGCTCAGTTGCCTGGAACCACCCTCAGGCTGTCCCCCTCCCCCACTCTGCTGGACCTCCACCACAGGGGCCAGAGGTGCCCACTGTCCTGCTGACTTCCATCAGCCTTGTCAGGGTTGAGCACAGCTGCTCTCCACCTCTACCCCCTGGAAGCCAGGAGTAGGTGGGGGGGGGGGTAGGGTGAGCAAAGACTCAAAGAGGACCATAAACAAACGAAGCACTGGGTTCATGGGGTGAAATGGGTGAAGCAAACATGGACTAGAAACAGTGACGCAGGAGAGCTGTGAATTAGTTTTCTATGCTGTTTAACAAATTACCACAAACTTAGTGGCTTAAAACAGCGCCTATTTGTTACCTCACTTTCTGTGGACCAGGAGTCCTAAGTGCTCTGCTTCAGAGCCTCACAGCTGCAGTCAAGGTGTTGGACAGCCTGTGTTCTCATCTGGGAGGAACCCACTTCCAAACTCACTCAGGTTGTTGACAGAATCCATTTCCTCACGGTCTTAGGCTTCCAGTGAGAGGCCACCCAGCTCCTGGAGGCCACCCCATTTCTTGCCACATGGGCTTTCCCAGCACAGCCACTTACTCATCAAGCCGCATCTCTAAAGCAAGGTTGCCAGCAAGAGGGGGTCTTATATCACAATACAGTCATGGGACTGACATCCCCACCATCTTTGCCTTCTTCTATTGGTTAAAAGCAAGTCACAGGAGGAGATCACACACAGGTGTGAACCCAGGAGTCTGTCTTCACAGTCCTTACAGAGAAAACATGCCCACAAGTAACCAGAATGCAAAGCAGAACGGAAAGAACAGGCTACAGGAGGGAACTAATTCTGCAGGAGGATCCAGAGGTCTCTTAACCCGTCACTGGAGAAAAAGTGTATCAAAAACTGTCTGCACTGATACAGCTCACTGGAAGTTAAATTGCCTGGAGATTCCTCCTCTGTGAAATGATTAAATGTTGTCTAAGGTTCTTTTTAGCCCCTGTCCTGTGCTGACACCTGGCCCACTGTAGGTGTTCAGTAAGCACCTGTTCCATGAAGGAAAGGATGAAGGAGTGAGCACATGCACACAGCACTGTGGGAGGTTCAAGATGCCTCATCAGTGCTTCTCATCTTCTGCATCCTAAGATTTAAATCAAATTTCCCTGAATAAAAATAAATAAGTGGGGTGCTTCCTAGGTGGCGTAGTGGTTGAGTATACCCGCCAATGCAGGGCACACGGGTTCAATCCCTGCCTCAGGAGGGTACCACATGCCAAGGAGCAACTAAGCCCACGTGCCACAACTATTGAGCCTGCACTTTAGAGCCTGTGAGCCACAACTATTGAGCCCATGTGCTGCAACTACTGAAGCCCATGTGCCCAGAGCCCGTGCTCTGCAACAAGAGAAGCCACAGCAACGAGGAGCCTGCTCACCACAATGAAAAGTAGCCCCGCTCGCTGCAACTAGAGAAAGCCCATGTGCAGCAACGAAGCCCCAACGCAGCCAATAAATAAATAAATAAATAAATAAATAAATTTTTTAAAAATAAGAGGGAAAATATTAGAAATGCTATTTGAATCAGCAGTAGTGGGTCATCCTCACTTCCTGGCCCCAAAGCCTTTCTGTTTTGAATGGGCTACACATTCTGTCCCTTCAGTCGGCTTGAAAGCCCTACTCTGCAGGCTTATTTAGGGGTCCTCCATCTGGTGGTCCATTTGAGAACATAAGCCATGAGCATGGGGCCCAGAACTGCACCCTTCTCCATTCTCTTGAGTCTCTAAGAGATGCGCCAGAACCAACCAAGGCTGCCAAGTTATTATTATTGTTTAAACAGGTAAAATATACACCTGATAAACATTTAAAACCACAGACATAGTGAAATATTCCCCAGGTCCTCCTCCAGAGACAAGCACCATCATGGATTTTTCTCATGTTTCTTTCCAAAGACAGTCTGTGCATATTTAAGCATATATGTATATATTTTAAATCACATAAATAGCAAACATGCATTAAATATTGGTCTGAGTGCTTTCTTCCTGTTCAGTGATATATATTGGAGGTTCTTTATCAGATCAGAAATTATCTACTTTATTTTTTTTAATGGCTGCATAATATTTCTTTGTAAGGATGGATAATGTATTTAACTAGCTCTCTAATGCTGAGGATTTAGGCTGGGTCTAGTTTTTTTGCTAGTACAAATAATGCTGCAATAATACCCCTTCCTATCTTTCATTGTGCATGTATCCTTGTACATCTTCAGGATAAATTCCCAGAAGTGGTATTGCTGGCTTAAAAGGTGTGTGCAGTTTCGTTTTGATAGATAGTGCCAAACTGCAAGTCTGCTGGTTTGAGCTGGGAAGGAATCATGACAGTCTCAGCAGCAACACAGCATTGCTGTCACAGAACATCAGAGCTGCCGATACAATCTAGTCTCCATCTCCTCCTCACTGTGCAGAGGAGAGAACTGAGCCATTGTGAGTGATCTCAGGTGCTCTCTATTCCCTCTGCACCAGCTATCGTATCGTCCAGCCTGCTCCTTTGACAATCATGTACTTTGACCATACTGTTATATACATTTATGTACATCAAAGCACCTAACTTTAACACCAAGAGAATACCATTAGCTCCACTTACTGAGTGCTTACGACATACCCACCAGGCTCCCTGCATGTTTTCCCTTGTGTCCTCCTTATGAACCTATGAGAAAGATACGAGCATCCCTTTAAATCACAAGGAAGCCGAGGCTTGGGAAGATTAGGTGACTTTGTCCAAGGTCTCTCACGTCTAGAAAGTAGCAGAGTCAGGATTCAAACCCCATCTCTCTTCCTGGAAATTGCACTGTACCTTGCAGGCACTAGGGAAACATGTGAGAGGAGGTTTCAGCCCATCTCAAATAACAGCGCAGTGCAACTCAAGTCCAGTTACTGCATGGTTAGTACACCTTTCTCACTTGCCAGGCTACTTCAACAGTCATTTCTGAGTCCTGGCTATTTGCATACTGGCAGGTATTTAGAACTTAACTCATAGCTGTTTCATCTCTTCGCAACTTGGAGACCATTTAATTTCTTTCACAAAGGGAACTTTTGGTGCTATCTGCTCTTAAGAGACAACACAGTTTTATAGAATTTATTGGTAAAATTGGCTTGACTTGGAGTCTTTGCACTCCAAATGATTATTACAGGTCCTGTTGGTAAAATAATTGATTATTCCAGATAATTTTATTCCTAAATTTACACACGTCCTTTGATAAACAACCTGCCAGCTAAGACTGATTAGAAGGCATTCTCTGATCAGGGAACTTTGTGATATGTATTATACATTTCAAGGAGTTAACACGTATTTATGCATTTCTCCTTATGTGAAAACTATCAGGTAGTATGAGTAAAACTGCATCCCCCACACCAAAATCTTTTTTTAAGGGAATCTCAATTCTCAAAAACATATTATCAGCTGGGTAATAAAATCATGCAAGTGATGTGCACAAAGATGTCAACACTATCTAAAATTTTAAAAATTGAACATAATCTAAATGTTCACCAGTAAGTAAATGTTCACATATAGTACATTCCAATGAAATGATAGGTAGCAATTTAAAAGTTGACATTTTTAAATTAGGTAGAAACACAGAAAAGTTTTTTCTAATGCCAGATGAGAGAACAAAATACAAAATAGTATCCATGTTGTGGTTACAACTCTGTAAAAATTACATTGAGTACATGGACAAGGGTTTGATGAAATAAGCAAACATTACATTAGCTGCATTAGCAAAATGGTCTATAAGTGGTTTCATAATTGATTAAATATTGGAATATACATTTTAAAGTACAAAATTAAATCCTATATTAAAAGAGATATGAAATATCTAAATGCTTAAGGGACTCAGAATTCAAGCAGTAAATCTAGGTTTTAAAGCAATGATAAATCCGATCTCATTCACTTGCTTATATGAGGACCAATACCAAACATGACAGGCCACATGACAGGAAGAAATTCCTTCTTGGGAACAACTTGGGCTGTGACTGGTTCTCATAAGGAAATACCAGCCAAGTTAGGAATTCATGACTGCCTTGTCACGCTCCTTTGGTGGCAAAGGTTTCATTACCATCATCCTATAATTGTACCTAAATTGCTGCCCTTGATCTACACTGGCCATGTTCATCACTGCCATCTCTCCTGGGCCAACAATGAAGACCAGCTATGGAGAGGAGATGGCTTTGCCTGTGTTCACAGTCTGGAGGGTACTGTTCATATCTTTGTGCCTCATCTCTATTGTTTTTCAGTAGTTGCAGGGCTCTTTCCATTATAATCCCATTGTAATGGGAACTATACTCAATATTTTGTAATAACCTATAAGGGGAAAGAATCTGTTTTTTGTTTTGTTTTGTTTTTTGGCTGCACTGAGAGGCACGTGGGCTCTTAGTTCCCTGACCAGGGATCCAACCCGTGCCTCCTGCAGTGGCAGTGTGGAGTCTTAACCACTGGACTGTCAGGGAAGTCCCAGGGGAAAGAATCTGAAAAAATGTATATATACAGATATATATATATATATTTAGATGTATATATATATCTGAATCACTTTGCTGTACACTTGAAACTAACACAACATTGTAAATCAACTATATTTCAATTAGAAAAAGAGAGAAAAAAAGAAAAAATAAATAAGATTAACCCCCCTCACCCCCTATGGGATTTCCCTGAAGGGTGAGGGCTTCAGTAGTTGCGGCACATGGGCTTAGTTGCTCTGCGGCATATGGGATCTTCCTGGACCAGGGCTCAAACCTGTGTCCCCTGCATTGGCAGGCAGATTCTTAACCACTGAGCCTAGAGCCAGTGCTCTAGGCAACAAGAGAATCCACTGCAATGAGAAGCCTGCACACAGCAACAAAGAGTAGCCCCAGCCCGCCACAACTAAAGAAAGCCCTGCAGAGCAACGAAGACCCAACACAGCCAAAAATAAATAAACCAAAAAATATATCTTAAAAAAAAAAAGAAAAAAGACCAAGGCTGAAGCACATCTTTGGTCTTTAGGTTTAAAATGTTCATTTTAGCTACTGTGGAGTCAGACACAGCTAAGGTTCTATTTTTTGATGAAGAATAAGAGTTTAAAACCAACCTTTGATCAAGCCACAAAATTATGCCAGCATTTAGGGCTTCTAAAAACAGTTTAATCACAGCATTGCATGCCTTGGGATTGACTTTTTTAAAAAAATTTCCCCATTAATTTTACTGTTCCCCAGCTGAAAATAGATAGCTAGTGGGAAGTTGCTGTATAACAAAAGGAGATCAACTTCATGGGAGATGCCTTGGAGGGCCAGGACGGGGAGGGTGGGGGGGAGTCGCGGGAGGGAGGAGATATGGGGATATGTGTGTAGATGCAGCTGATTCACTTTGGTGCACCTCAGAGATGGGTACAAGAGTGTAAAGCAAATATATCCCAATAAAGAGTTAAAAAAAAAATCCTACTGTTTGGCATGATCTACTGAAACACAACATATGTATATCCTTGACCCGAATTCTACCCCTCAACATACACCCATGAGAAACACACATTTGTTCACCAAAAGACACATACTAGAATGGCCAAAATAGCAGTATTCATGATAGCACTAAATAGAAACTAGCTAAATACCTGTTAACAACATGATGGATAAATAAATTGTGGTACAGTTATACAATGGAATGCTATATAGCAATGAAAATGAGCATGTAAAATGCAACAAACATAACACTGAGCAAAAAAAGCCACTTTTTGAAAGCGTGCCCACTATATAATTCCATCTGTAAAAAGTTCAAAAATAGGCAAAGCTGATCTATGCTGATAGTGGTTAGAGACCCTAGAGGAAGAGTAGTGACTGGGAGGGGATTTAAACAGGGGTTTTGGGTACTGGTAATCTGTTTCTTGATCAGGTGCTGATTACATGGACATGTTTAGTTTGTGAAAATTCAGTAAGCTATACACTCACGATTTGTATACTTTTCTGTATCTGTTATACTTTACTTAGAAGTTTAAAAAATAAAAGTATTTTAAAAATACACCCTCAGGACTTCCTTGATGGTGCAGTGGTTAGGCATCCGCCTGCCAATGCAGGGGACACGAGTTCAAGCCCTGGGCCAGGAAGATCCCACACACTGTGAAGCAACTAAGCCTGTGTGTCACAACTACTGAGCTTGCACTCTAGAGCCCGTGAGCCACAACTATTGAGCCCATATGCCACAACTACTGAAGCCCGCACGCCTAGAGCCTGTGCTCCGCAACAGAAGCCACCACAATGAGAAGCCCGTGCACTGCAACCAAGAGTAGCCCCCACTCACCACAACTAGAGAAAGCCTGCACGCAGCAATGAAGACCCAATGCAGCCATAAATAAATAAATATTTTTTAAAAAATACACCCTCAACCCCAATGTTGCTGTTTTATATATGTGTGTGCCCCAAATATTTGGCAAAATGCCAAACTTAAAACATTCTGAGTAACTTCCTTAAAGTTGAGTTTCACATCTGTTAGAAACAGGAGCAAAAAGGCATTAAATGAAAAATTGGGGGTTACATTTGAATTTTATAACAGAATGAACTGATCGATCCACAAAGACATAAATCTGGTTGAAGTGCTAAAAATGAGAAAGGAGGTGACTTCTCCATCAATAGGGGCTCATGCTCTGGGGAAGGACGAAGGGAAGGACAGGACCGGACAAAAGCAGGGGGAATAAAGACCGAAGGCCTGAGAAATTAGAGGAAGACCATGGCGGATTTGAAATCAACAAAGGGAATGCCTGTCAATGGACAATGAAGGGACACAAAGTGGCGTGACTGAGTTCTGGGCACTGCTACTGTGTACAGGACATATTCACAAGAAGTTGAGGCAGTGACGGGCCCAAAAACCTTTGCTGAGCCAGTGAAAATGGAGAGATGTTGGGAAGTGGGGGGTAACACAATGCCCAATTCAGAATGCAGATGTTCTCCTGTTTTTCTTTCTTTCTTTTGGCTGGCCCCACTGCATGCAGGATCTTAGCTCCAGACCAAGGATCGAACCTGTGCCCCCTGCTGTGGAAGATCAGAGTCTTATCCACTGGACTGCCAGGGAAGTACCGCTCGCTCCTGTGTTGATTCAAGAGGACCTAGTCACTCATAAAACCTCAACCTCACGTGGGCCAAATGATTTTAAATTTAAATGGGGAGCCAGAGGTCTTGTTGACTGGAAAATCCTGGAAAATACCATCTCAATCATTCAGTTGGGGGACTTCCCTGGTAGCGCAGGGAAGTCCCCGTCACCATCACATCACCATCACGGGGTCCGTGCAACATCAGCTCCCACATGAAAGCTTCCAGCTCTACACACATCAGATTCGCCAGCCCCCACAATTACATAAGCCAATCCTTATTGGTTCTAATTCTAAGCAGACTCCTTGGGTTCGAAGCTTAGCTCTGCCACTTCCCTACCTGCCTGGTTTCTGTACCTCTGTTGCTTCATCTGTAAAATGGGGATTATAACAGTACTGTACTTAACTCATAGGAACTAGAACAACCCCTAGCACAGATTAAGTGTTTCACAGTGTTTTTTAAATTAAATAAGTAATTCTGTGTTGCCAAGTTTATTTCTCAGCTGGAAAATTGCCATCGACCAAACATGATTGTACTTTCCCACACCCAGAGCAGGACAGCCTCGGAACAACAGCATCTCACCCGTTATGGATGCCTGATTGTTCTTTAGATGGTGTAGGAGCAGGGTGCGTTGCCAGGCCAACTCTATACATGGGGACAATTTGGCAAAGCTGGGGTTGGAGCACTTCTGGAACATTCTTAATTCTGCAAGTTCTCAGCTGCTCAAAACAGCTGTGCTTAAAGAGGGTCAGACTCAGCCCAGAGCTATTCCTACTATTTACAGGGTCCTAATCATCCTTTCTGTTCCCACTGTCGATACCCTACAGCAGCTTGCCCCGGCCCCTGGGAATGAAAGATTAGATGGAGAATCAGAATGTTTTTATGGGCACACATTCTGGGATGAGGGTATGATGATGATGGTGCTGATGGTGATAACATTTATTGAGCACTTACTAGGTGCCACACTCTGCTCTCAGTGCTATACACATATTAACTCATATAAACCTCATTGTACAAAGAAACTGAGTCCCTGAGAGAAAAATCACTCATCTAGGGACAGACGAACAGAAAGTGGCAGGCAGGGCAGGGATCTGACCCCAGGTTTTCTGGCTCAGACCTAGGATCTGCCTCCTGGGTACATTGTCCCTGAGTCTGGATTGTGAGGAGGGCGCCGAGGTGGCAGGAGGCAAGAAAACGAGCACAAACCTGGGCTGTGATTGATGGAAGAGTGTGAGAGGGTTGGGGGATGCTATGGTTAAATACGTTTATTTTAAATGGAAGAAATTTCAAAGACTGAAATAGAACAAATCATATACAATATTCTTTCATGAATTTCTTTTGTTAAAGTATATGATGTGTCTGCTTTTATACCTAAATATCAAAGTTCATTAAAGATTCATACCACAGTATTTGAACCTTTCTTCATATAAAAAGTTTAAGAAAAAAATGATCTTGAAATTATTTATTTATTCGCTAGCAGTGCAAGAAAATCAAACACTTTGTTATTCTCATTTGATCTTATTTTACACCAATTTCTCCCTACAGGTTCTCACATTGATAAAGATTTCCTATATTCTACAAGCTCCTGTCATCGAAGTCTTAGAAGACTTTTCTGAAAAAAATTTTCTTATAGCTCAGAAAACAAAAAAGTATGAACAGGATCAGATTCTATCACAATTTGGTTAGTCTTGACACCAGAAAGACAGATTACATACTCTTTTCTAATAATATCAACTTCTCTGGCTCTCAATATTTATCTAAATCCTAATTTACCCCAGAGATTTGTCCACACTTGTGATGGTCTTTGGCCTATAGTTCCCTGGAGCTGAATTCTGTGTCAGAGGAGCTATTATTATTAAGTAGGGAGAATTCTCAGATATCCACGGCAGGACAAGGAGAGGTGAAAGTACTAAAGATGAAGACAAAACAAGCCCTCAAACCAAATTTTGGCCAACTGCGTAGACTTGCCTTGCTGGGTAACTGTTTCCAGAGGTGGAAACATGCAGTGCACTGAGAATACTGAAACTACTCTGGTTTATATCTGCATCTTGGAGAGGCTATGCTGAAAACAGCCAGGTGTTCATGTCCCGTGAACACATTTTGTATACCTAGCTGAGGTCCCCAAGGGCATCCTGGAATTCTGGGGACATAAAGTCCTTCTCTGGAGTCACTTGCCTTTCCCCTCTGTCTCCCAGGCAGTTTCACAGGAGGTGGGGGGGGGGGTGCTGTTTTCTATCTTCCTGATAGAAATGGGCTGGTCATCCTGGCATCCCTCACCTATGAACTGACTCCCCATGAGGAAAAAATTGAGTTGGATATTCACACAGTACTTTAATAGGATTACACCCTTAAACAAATCCATAAAATTCTTTCAGGAAGAGTAAACCAACAAAACATTCCCTCCTGAAACTTTTCCCTTGAGAAATGACACGCAAACACATTTCCCATTGGAGTTTTTTCTTAAGAAGAAACCTTCAGCATCAGATTTTGGGTGTTCTAATACTGAGATTTCTGGTTTTCACTTACTCTGGAGATAGGCAGGTCTATTAATTTAGCTAAACACATCCAGTGAACAGCATTCCAGCTAGTCTTTTGTAAATTCTGAGAGGCACCTCCTCAAAGCACCATCCTTTAAAAGCAGCAGGATATAGCCTACTGCTGCTGCCACTGGGTACAACCCAGATAGAAGGACTTCACGTTGGCAGCTACCATACGTTCTGGGCAAGAGCCAACAGTCACATTACAGCCCCTCACCTTATGCATCAACCAGGTAAAACCCTGAGGTTTTAAGGCTAAGTTAAGAGATCCAAAGGGCTCATTAGTCAACTTCATGCCAAACATGTCACACCGATTAGTCCCACGATGCTCTGTCATTTAGCCAAGCTTCCTCCACTCTTGGAATACAAATGTTTCTGCCTTGCTTCCATTTGTTTGTTTTTCAGTGAATGACATTTAAAAGTATAAATCTATGCTAAAGAGTCACCTTTAATATCAGCTAACAATTACCAAAGAAAACCAGTAAAGCAGAATGCTGGTTTCTAGCTGTCATTCCGCATGTAAAGATGCTGCGGCGTGGCATGAAAGATGCTTAGACAGCAAACAAGTGCATGCGTGCATGGAAACCTCTGTTGAACCCCTTTTTGTGTTTCCATTTCTGTCCATCTGCTTTCCCATGGGCAAAGAGACGCCCCCTATCACAGAGCCGTCCTTGTCTTAGGTCAGCAGACAATTCGAGCGAAATCTGCAAAGAATGGATACACTGGCTTGGGTGTGGTCACTGAGAAAGGGCAGCACTGGCCCCCTGGCTGCCGGCTCTAAGGCCAGGAGCGGCACCCGTGGCAGGTAATCTCCACGACCGCTTCTCCCCATTTACCACAGTCTGCACCAGCCCTGACTGCTCCCTCTAAGAACACACAGCAGACCTTCCATGCGGGCCGCCGCGCCAGACAAAGCCGGCTACTCAGGGAGTCCGCTCAGCACCGAGGCGACCTCCACAGGTCGCCGCCGACCGTCTCGGTTGTTGATCAACAGCAAAGGGCAGGGGGCGGCGCCGCAGCCAGAAGGTACCAAAGCCAGGGGCGACGTCTGTCTGCCGGTGCCACAGTCTGGGGGGACGTACGACTCACACCAGGGAATTAACGGCGGGGTTTGGTGCCCGAACGCAAACCCCAAGAGACCAACACGTGCCCTGTGATTTCTGCGGGAGCATTTTCTGCATCAGAAAACTGCACACTTGAGTTCTGGGGCCCTAGCTCGCTGTCGGGCGGATACCAGAGCCGGCTATTGTTCTCCGTGTCTCCCGGGCGGGAGGCGTCCCCCATTCCGCCTCCCTGGCAGCATCTGCCTCTGGACCAAGCCTTTGAGCTCTGCGAAGAAAAGGGTGTGCCTGTGGCGCAGCGGATTATCCCGAAACCCTAAACGAGTCCCTAAGGGCTGATGTCAAGCCGGGAGACAAAGCTCCTCGCGGGGACAGCCAGCTCGGACCCGGCTCCGCCATCCTGGGTCTGTCGCCCGGTCCAAGAGCCACACCCAGCCAGCCACAGGACCGCCAGGCCCCTCTCCAGAGCTGAGGGTCTTCAGGCCGGAGACCCGCGCCCCCCACCCCAACAGCCTGCCCCTTCCTTCCCGGGAGACCGCCCTCCCTGGGGAGACCCCTCCCCCTCACCGCGCGGATCTCCTCCTCCCCAGCGTCTTCACTCAAACCCAGGCAGTCTCCTCCCTCCTGCATCCCTCCTCCCCTCCACATTCTTCGTCAGCCCAGCCTCGCCTCGCGCCACCTGCTCCAAGCTCAGTCCCTCCCTCCTCAGACCCTTCTCTTTCCTCCTCAAACCCTAGTCCTCAGTTCCCCCTCTTCCCAGATCCACCCACCTTTCCCATCTCCCATCTTTCCCCATCTTTGCTCAAACGGAGGCCTCGCCTCCGCCTCCGCCTCTCTCCATCCCAGCTTCCCTCCAGCCCTTGACTTCTGCCTCCTCCCTGGGCCTGGGGCGTCGACGTCTCTCGCCCGCCAAGACCGGTGCAGCCGGGAGGGCTCCCGCGCTGGGCTCAAGCAAATGGACCCGGCTTGGCGCCCGCTCTGGGCCGGGCAGCGAAAGGCGGCCTTTGTGGTTCAGACAGGTGCCTCGCAGGCGGCAGGCGTACCGTCCTCCTGCGTCGGCTCCGTTAGCCGGACGGGTGAACTGGCCGCCCGGTCCGGTCCAGGCTGGGCAAACCCAAACCCGGAGGCGAGAGGGATAGAGAGTGTGTGTGGGTGGTGGGTGGGGGCAGAGGACGGCGCCGATCTAGGACTCGGGCAGGACGGGCCCACAGCCAGAGAAGCCCCCACCCAGCCTTCCAGCCATTCACTGCACCTCGACGAGTGAGGCTGGGCGTCTACTCTGTGCTAGGGGCGTCTACCCCTTCCACCAAGCCGCCTCCTCACCCCAGTTCTTTGCAACCCCACGAGCACCTATTAAACGCCTACTACGAGCAAGGCACCGCTCGGCGCTCTGGGAGCTCTGTGGGCTTACAAAGAGGAACCGATTCGGGCCCCAGTTTAGCCCGGGAAGGCTGCTCCCAATCCCAAACCACACCTCCCGCCGCGTCCCCGGCAGCCGGGCCCCTAGGCGCAGCCCGACCCCTGCCCTATTGTGCGCCTCCCAGAGAAACAGAGACTGTGTGAGACGGATGTCCCAGCCCGGGGAGAATAAGCCCACCGCCCGCCCCGCCATCACCCACTCCTCCGGGATGCCGCGGCTGCGAGGGTCCGTCGGTGGCTGGGTTCTCCTCCGGTCTCGCCGCTGCGCCGGAGCTGCGGGTGCTCGGGGCGGCGGCGGCTGCACGCGCGCTCGCTCGATCGCCGCCTTGGCGCGCCAGGAGCTGAAGTCTGAAGCCCCGAGCAGGGGAGGGGTCTTGGGTGGGGGCTGGAGGCGGCCTCCGCCAATCACGGAAGCGTCGGCTCCTCCCCAGCGCGCCCCACCTCGCGCTAGCAGGTTAGGGGGAGGCGGGGACCGCCGGCGCCCTGCATCCTCGGTGCCGCGCGCGGCCGCCGCCTTGGGACTACAATTCCCGAGAGGCGCTGCCGCAGGGCCAGGGTCCGAGAGGGGACGGAGGGCGCGGCCCGAGAACCCGCCGACCCCTTGGCCCCCTTCTCCGCGTTCCTTTGGATTTCCATGGAGACTCAAGACACTTCACAAAGCCCGGGCGCTTGGACGCGCTGATGCACGGGTCCCCTGGGAGGGCTACCGCGTCCCCTCCCCCTGCAGGACCCCACCCGAGGGGCTGAAACAATGCCCCGGTCGCTTCCCCGGGCTGCTGCCGGGCCTGCCGTTCCCTGCAGGCCGGGCCAAGGCCGCCTGGTTCCCGCTAAGACCCAGTCGGGCGCCTTGGAAATGGGCGCCCGGCTGAATTGCAGGATGGATAGGGCGGGGGTGTAGTTATAGGAAAATGTTCTCACGTACAACGTGGACGGCCACTCGGGGCCATCTAAGTTCGCATCAGTCCCCTCCGGGACCTCGAACCCGGAGTTCATTCTCTCGGCTAGAGCTTCTCCATCCAGAGCTCTCAGGTCCAGCTGCCTGTCCTATTTCTGACACTTCCTTTCAGGACGTGGTGAAGCCTCTGGATATGTTTTATAACTCAATTTACATTCGCTTCACCTTTTTTCTTCACATTTTGAATACATACAGAATTTAACAAAATCAACAAGTCTAAAAAAGGAGAGAGAGGATCACCACGCCTTTACCACCTCCGTGATCCCCTCTCAAGCCTTTACCGTTTATCTGTTATTTCATGCAGCTGTAATCATAGCTTAGATACGGTTTAGTAATTTGCCTCTTTTCACTTCATGTCACTCCAAAAGCGTTGCTATTGATATGGTGTTAAAATGAAGCATTAAGTCCTTATTCAACCCCATACCGGGGTCCCTGGGGGAACCCCAAGGGGCTGCTGCAGAAGCCCCTCCCCTGCTGGACTCCAGGGAAGGGGCGAAGATGAGGGAGTTCCCTGGCTCTAGCCGCACAACCATGGCCCCAAGAGATGTTTCTCACTGAAGGGTATTTTCAAACAAAATGGTGCTTCACTACTCTGGAGGGTCCCCCCTCCCTGTCTCAGCAAAATCTACTAGGGCGCTAGGGCCCTGCAGAGCCTGTCGAAGTGAGATCGCCTTCAGCCACTTGCTCTGTAGTCCTTTGCCGTGGGCTCAGAGCCTGGAGCAGGCCAGGCTGGCATTTGGGCCTCGCTTCTGGATTACCACCACAGAGTCTCCACTTCCCCTGGGAGGAAGGTTTACTTCTTTGCCCCTTCTCACAATGTGAGTTTATGCAGGGAGCCCCCAAATGAGCCTAGGAATTACCTCAAAGCATCCCCAACCCAGAGGAGCACAGCCAGTGGCTGTGAAAACTACAGGGGAGTGGCTCCTCCTTCCCCCACTTCTCCAGCTTGGGGCACTGCCCTAGGGATTCCCCCAGGCTGGCCAACTTCTTCGCTGTCCCAGGGATTTAGGTAAAATGGGCTGAGCTTGAGGGAGGTGGAGTGGAGCCCAGAGCTTGTCCGCTGGCAAGTTCCAGGCTGTACTTTTTGCCTAAAGGGGGAGGGAGCCCTCTTGTGGTAGTAAGCTTTTTCTGCAGCATTTAGTGGACCTCATGTTTGGACTCTCTCTTCTTTGCTATTTTGGGCCTACCTCCCCTGGTCAGAAAAGAGCTGCCTAGAGATTTTTCGTCAGCCTGGGACATTGCTGAAAGTCGCACCCAAACCTGAGGTTATAAATGGCCCCAGTAGTTGATTTTAGCTGTATTTATTTATGTTTAATTTAGGCTCTCTCTCAGGAAGTAGAAGGAACACAGGGCTTGGGGATCACACATCCATCCCTAGGTTGGAATCCTGGCTCTTCTTTCTGGATCCTTGACATTGGGAAAGTTAGTCCATCTGAGCCTTAGCTCCCCACAGAGCGTGGGGACCATAATACATTCTTTTAACTTTGCTGTGATAATTACATGAGGAAATGCATATAAAAGGCACAGCACACTACCTGACATATAGCATGCACTCAACAAATGTAGCTATTATTATTTATTTATTCAGCAATAAATGGTTATTAAAGAATGTGAGGGATATAAGAATATGACAGTCCCATTATAGCAGCCACCAAAGGCAATATGTTGTGACTTTTATCGTAAAGTTCCTATGACCAGCTTAAGTGAAGGGGAATGTCAATTCGGACAAGAGAAAAATCAGCTCTGAACCGATCGTCAGAGAACAGATGCACTGGACTTGGATTTCAGCTGGATATTGATTTGCTGGAGGGTTCTAAGCAGTGGTCGGAGATTTCAGGATGAAGGAGTAAAAGTTTGTGGATAGGGAAGCTGAGGGGTGTTTGGAAGGCAGCTGAAGATCCCACCATGGCTTGAAAGTCAAGTCCATGAATGGGGGTGGTGGGTTGAGAAGGGGGATAGCAAGGTAGGCTGGAGTTGGGGCCAGGTTTCACAAAGCTCAGGGCTACTGATTTTTATGAGAAAATGTGTTTGGGGTTACAAATTGCCTTAACAGCAAGCTTCTGAATAATGGGCAAGTGAAGGGCTACCATAAAAGCGGAAGGAGGAAAGAGAAGTCGGTGCTTTTAGAACGCATTGGACCCTTTCCCCCTGCACATGGCAGGTGGCACTGCCCATTCCTTGCAGATGAGGAGATCCGAGTCCAGAGATTCATGCTGCTCTAAGTAGCGGAACCACAGTTCCCAATCCCATTCGCCTGATGCAACGCTGAGCTCTTCCTGCTCCAGTGCACCCTCCCCTACAAGTCACCAGAAGGTGACAGACTGTGGTGACCATGAATGAGTGACTCTCAAGGGGAGCCAAGCCAAGTCATTGGCACCCAGGTGTTCCTCCTGCAGTTTCAACCTATTCCTCCTCAAGGTGCCCTCTGAGGAGGGGAGTTCTCCAGTATTCCTTAGGACCTTTGTGTTAAATTTCTTCCTCGGCCTTCTCTTTTCACTCCTTTTCCCCTTCATACTTCTCCATAACTAGCGTACTCTGGAGAACATGTTGTGAAGTCTACTTAGCCACTAAAAAAAATTGTGAGCCAGCAGTCAAACCTCTATATTCCGGTCAGTGCTATGGGGCAGAGGCCAAAAAGGAGTCAGGAAGATAGGAAGATGGACAAATGGACATTGGCGGTGGGGGATGGGGGACATGACAGAAGAAGCATGAAGACTATCAGATACGCAAACAGGGACAGAGAGGAATAAGACTGGGAGTTTCAGACCCCAGAGCTATGGCCACCAAGCCTGACACAGAGACACAGGAGAGGAGACCTGGGAAGGCTGGGGGGTGGGGGTGCTTGAGCTGAAAACAGGAAAGTAAATTCCAGTGGCTTATCACTACCCTTGAAATGCCGATGAGCTCTTCAAAAATTTAAACCTTTCCTCTGGCCTTGGAAACTTTTTTTTCCCCTGCTCTTATTTTTAAATCTCAAAGTTTAGTTTAGAAATAAAAGTTTGTCTCTTCTTGGAACCAGGATGGTTGTAAACCAACATTAAGAAAGAATCATTGGATGATTCCAGCTGCCCCATTGTGGAAATCTACAATTTTAAATTTGCATTTATTTCACACACATATAGAGATTCCTCCAGCCTAAAGGAACCTAGAAATTGCATAGTCTCGCAATGCCAACATTATACAGATAAGGATAAGGAGGCTTCGTTTTAAGCCATTTTCTCCCTTAACAAATAAAATTCATCTGGGTATTAGCAAGAATAATACGACAAGAAACACAGCTCAAATATACACAATCACCTTCAGAGGACAAAAGAGTTACTCTAAGAGCCAGATCTTTAATCATCTTTTTGTTCCCCACTTGTCACCCTCCACAACACAATGGCTTTATTGAACCCTTGATCAGGGCAGAGGAGCTGAGAATATTGGAAAGAATCCCCTCACTCCGGCCGCCAAGTTGGGTTTTCATTTATAAAATGAACCCAAAGAAATACAGCAGTAAAAAAATACCCATTACTGCCTTTACCTGATTTTTTTCTGCTACTTTTTTATGAAACCAGCCCTACTGTTGAGCTGTTATTTCCTCTGTAGTTGCATTAATCAGCACCTATTTCAACAGGAATTAAAGCAAATATTTACTGAGCATTTCCTGCATATTTTATGTATGTTATTCCCTTCATCTCCACAGCAGACATGTGAGAAAGATATCATGACATCCACTTCATGGAAGAGGAAAACAGGATCTCAAAGGCAAGTAACTCAAAAGGTCAAACAACTCAAAAGGGCAGAGCCAAGATCAAGACCCAAGTCTGACTCCAGAATCCCTGTTTGTTCCTTTAGACCACACCGCCTGTAATTGAACATTATTCTGTTCACATTTGCCCTTTACTCAAACCTGTAATGGTTATTTGGAATTCATATTGTAATTTTCAGGGTGGCGGCCATCCAATCCAGCTTGGAGGTTTTATTGAATTTGATTCGTTTGCCTCCCACTTTTGGGAGAAGCCCCTGATGGGGACTCTGTAAGGTACCAGGGAGCCATGTGTCCTGCTGTTCAACCTTACAGTGTCCTGGAACACGAAGAAGAAGGATTTGGCCTGTGTGGCCAGTAGGTCAAGTGCCTGGGTGACCCAAGATGAGTCCCTTCCCTCTGTGGAGACTCTGCTTCCCAACTGTAGATCATCTGCCCTGCTACTGTGAGGATCAAAAGAGGCTGCATAAAGGCCCAGCCTTTGGAAGGGTGGGGCAAATTTTGGATGCTTGTTTGAATCGTTCATTTAGCCATGGGATCAAGTGATGCTGCATCTCCAAATTTCAGTATCCTCTGCTGCACAAGGAGGACAGTTCAGGGCCTAGCCGCAGTGTGCTGGTGGGGAGAGAGTGAGGTGATGTACGAGGTGCTGTGGGCTACGCACGTGTTCAGTGTTCATTCGGTGGCTTGTAGTTAACAGGTTAAAACTTAGCAGTGTAAAGCACCATACAATTGAAATGTACTATTATAGCAGATAACCTACTTTTGTAGGAGTTATGAGGATTTAATAAGTCAAATGTGCTCTAGTAAGTGCTCACAAATTATTAGCAGTTATCATCCTTATTACCATATGTTCAGTGAAACAAATGCCATAAGCGTGAAACTACAGTAGACAGATCATAGTCCTGGCAGAAAGAAAAGCACTACTCAGTTTTCTCTTACACGGGATAGAAATGGTCTTTAAGGTCCTTGCCACTCCCTTCCTGGGAATCTTGCCTCACCAAACTGTTCAAACCCTCCAGCCAGCTGTTTAGCCTAATTTCTAACAGGATCCAAGTACCTGCCTAGGAGTTGTATTTGGATCAAAGTCCCTCAAGTGAGATTTGAGGGTTTTGTTCTGTGAATTGTCCAAACAGGCCCCTACCCGCCTCCCTCTCCCATCCTTTTCTGGCAAAGACACCATGTACCAAGACTGCTGGGCCTGACATTCAGTGCCCCACTGTCCTCAGTCCGGCACTCCCCAAATAGGAGGATTAGAATGGTACCCATCAACCCACCAGTGGGTGCTTCACAGCTTAGGTACTAGAACCAGGAGGTGGACAAACACATGATACCCTTTAACTCACTCCAGAGCTTTTCTCTTAGGGAGGAGCCTGTGCTCAGGCTGGCTATACTTTAGGTATTCTTTGAGACATGTCAGCAAACCTTTGTTTGTGCTGAGAATGGGGCTCATTTGAATCCAGGCAAAGTGCCTGAGGCTCAGACAATACCTTTAGGACACTGATCAAGTGAGATAACATTTAAGAAATTACCCAACATTTTGTTGAATTGAATATAAAGCACTATATCAATGCCAATTATTATTGTCATTATGATTTGATCTGAGGTCCAAAGAATCCCCTGGTTTTGTTCTCTTTTTGGTGTGTGTGTGAGAATTGGTCAGCAGCCCTTATACATCACCTGAATTGATAGAAATATGATGTATGTAATTTGTAAAATCTGTCATTTCACTAGACTCCAAGTGCAGACAAGATGAGTTAAAGAATTAAGAAATTTATTGAAAATTCTTCCAGACAAATGCACCACTTTATCTGGAAATGGAAATTAAAATTTCAAACTGATTTAAGATGGAGAAGGAGGTTCATTTACTTGTTTGAGAATCCTTTATCTTGAGTATGTAAGGGAGAAAATCAAATTAGAATTTGTCATGCTATGAAGAGGAAAAGCCCTAAGGACTAGACTTGATCTTGTGTGTGGAATGCTTTATCCACCCAACAACTTTTGTGCACTTATTCAAATCTAGGTAGGTTCCCCAAGAAGAATAGAGTCCCTGACCAGCAGCCAGCAGGGACAGGTGGCATTCACAGTATAAATGCCATCAGTTGCTTGTTCTTATGAGGAAATGCATTCACAGTAGGCTCTGCAGATCCAACATGAGAGAACCACATACTCTGTATAAGTCTCCCAGCCTGGACCAGCATGGCCAAAGATTTAGCCCTCTGAGCAGTGTGACCACCAAGAGGTATCAGTGTTGAGGTCTTCAAAGGTAAATTTTATGCTTCTTTTTTCTTGGTCCTATTGTGTTAGAGTCTCTAGCCCATCTTCATCTATCTAAAGGTGTAAACTCTAAAATAAGAGTTTCTCATTTTATATATATATAAACTATATATATAGTTTCTTAATCATTCTGTAAATTTTTTCTTCAGCAAGTATAGATTTGATATGGGGAAGATTCTTCTCTATTCAATTCCATTAAATAAAAATTTAAGTCCGACTGTGTTCTAAGTATTATGCCAAGAATCATATGAAATATAAAAATTAAGTTGTGGTTCCTGCCCTCGGAAAACTTAAGACCTTGTGTAAAACATAGGCAACTATAAGGAGAGACAGACAGCTACAGGATACATATAGATGTAAAGAACTTTCTATTAGTAAGAGGCTGCATGAAGAAGTATGGTAAAACTATAACAAATTATCAATTTCAGTTGTCTTCAGATGATAAGTCTTCAGGATTTTTATTTTCTATTTTTCTGATTCTTCCAAGTTTAAAAAAAATCAGGGCTAAAGTCTTCTGGACTTGGTCACGGAAAGACAGATGAGTGATGGGGGTAGCGAGGTTCACGGATTCTGCCCTCTCCGGAGGAGTTAGAAACCTCCAGCCTCGTCCAGAGCTAGTGGAAGGTGGAGGGGCCCTAGCTAGGTCCCCTGTGGTTAGGGAACTAGGAATAGATTAGGTACTGGGGGCGAAGAACCGGATGGAAAGAAACATTTCTTCTGGGAGGTCGTGGCATTTCTCTGAGAGACCATTGCGGAAGTGGGAAGGCTGGAATTGAACTTGGTCTCTAAATCCCCTACTCACTTCTGGGCCGTCAGCTTTTTGCCTTCATTTTTTTTCTCCTCAGGCTGGAGGAAACACCCGAACATGTGGAATCCCAATGCCGGGCATCAAGGGCCATGTCCACACCCACCTAATGTCGGGTACCCTGGAGGTTGCAATCCTGCCCATCCACCACCGGCCAACCCTGTCTGTCCTCCAGGCCCCTTTCCGACTCCCCCAGGAGCATCCCAGGGGAATCCAGCCTTTCCCCCTTGTGGGCCCTGTTATCCTGTGCCACAACCAGGGTATCCAGGATGCCAACCCTCAGGTCCCTACCCCCCTCCATACCCACCACCTGCCCCTGGCATGCGTCCTGTAAATCCATTGACTCCTGGCATGGTAGGACCAGGAATAGTGATTGACAAGAAGATGCAGAAGAAAATGAAGAAAGCTCATAAAAAGAAGCAGAAACACCACAAGCATGGCAAGCATTCCTCCTCCTCCTCCTTCTCTTCCAGCAGTGACTCTGATTGAATACAGGGCCTGGACCCTTCCCTCAAGTCTCTCCAGTTCTGCTCTCCCATCAAGCTTCAGATGCCATCTTGTACTGGGGGAAATATAGCCCCCGTGTCCCTCTCCCGCCGCCACCCCTGCAATCTAAGCCTCACTCTGCTGATAAACCCTAACTGGCTAGGGAAAATGAGAAAAGAATTGCCATCAGCTAACAAAGGCCGTCTTTTCACTGCTTGGATAGAACTTTTAGCTGATGGGTTTTGCAGGAGAACTATTTTTTGAAGATGGAGATTTGAACTAAATGCTGAAGACAAGTCTAAGATCTGTAACATGTGATTTTTTACTTTGTTTTTTAATACTTATGATTGGGGAGATGCTGTGGAAATTTAGTTATGGAAAGAAAAAAGTGACCTGTACCTTTCTTGTAATTGTGGCACGCTTGGGTGATTTAGTGGCAAATAAACATTTCCCAGCAGGCCTTTTATTGATTGCACTCCCTGCAAGGCTGCTGGGAAATGGAGTCCGTTTGGTTGATGAGCTCTGACTGCCATTTTGGAAACTAATCTCTGCTCCTTAGCTTAGTATGCTATCTCAGGTCTTCCTCTCACTCTCCAACTCTCAAAATAAAGCTGTTTCTCCTGGAAAAAAAAAAAAAAATCAGCATGTATTACCTTTTAAAAAATCAATAGACTTTATTTTCAGAACAGTTTTAGTTGTACAGAAAAATTAAGCAGGCAGTGGTTTCCATATACCCCCAACACACACACCAAAAAACACATACCACAGTGTTTCCTTTATTATTAACATTTTACATATTTGTTACAATTGTTTGTCATGTCTTATGATGCCTTTTTTTTTAATTTACCCCTTGATCAGTATGCAATGGACCTCTTTATCTCTGATGATTTTCCTTGTTCAGAAGTCTCTGTCTAAGATTAACACGGCCACTTTATTTTGATTAATGTTACCACGGTATATGTTTTTCCATCTTTCTACTTTTAATCTACCTGTGTCTTTATATTTAAAGGGGGTTTCTTTAAATATAATACATGTAGACAGCATATAGTTGGCTCTTTTTTTTTAATTCACTTTGACAATTTCTGTCTTTTAACTGGTGTGCTTAGAACATTCACACTTAAAGTGATTATTGATATAGTTGGATTCATATCTAGCAGATTTGTTGAAAGCCAGACATGATGCACTGGGTAAAAGAAACTGAGGTAATTAAACTTTTAGTGTAAGGCTTTGTGTTAATCTAGGTAAGAGCTGGGCTGTGTTTTTTTTTTTTTTTTTTTTTTTAATTTTTAAACTATTTCTTATTGGGGTATAGTTGTTTTACAATGTTGTGTTAGCTTCTACTGTACAGCAAAGTGAAGTAGAGTTCCTTGTGCTATACAGCAGGTTCTCATTAGTTATCTATTTTATGCATATTAGTGTAATGTGTCAATACCAATTACCCAGTTCAGCCCACACCCCCCACCTCAGTCACCACGGCTTGAGTAAGATGCCAGGGGTATGCTAAGTGCTTTACAAACATAACCCCCTTTAATCTTTTCAAAAGCTTGATTAAATTTTACATGAGGGAACTGAAGCTCAGAGGGGTTAAGTTACCAACCTAAAGTCACACAGCAAGTGAGTGGGAGACCTAGGTTTCAGGCTGAGGTCTGTCTGACTTTGAACCTTGTGCCTCCACCGCAGAGGGATTCAGTGGGGAATGGCTGGGTGTGGTGTCCAGGTTGGGGAAGTGGAGTTATTTCAGGAGGCCAGGACCAAGAATGGAGTCCTTACGACCCTCCACCTCAAGGAAGGCCAATCCCAGGGCACCTGCAGGAGACTTGAGGGGCCCAGGGTTGGGGTCTTACAGAGACAGGAAAGGCCAATGGGAAGGTGACAGTAAATCAGTTGTAAAGGATGAGGTGAGGAAGGAAGCAATGGTCTTAGAGAACCAGGGAGAAAGAATTGTGCATTGGCGTGGAATGTGGAAAGGCCAGGCTTACAGAAAAGCCCAAGGTGACCGACAATTGGAGCATCCTGCGCAGAAGCCCAGCCCCTGCAAGATGCAGGCTGCTCTGTGGAGTCTGGGTTTAGAAACTTACGTTGCAAGGCCCCAGAATGTTGAGCAGCTAAGGGGATTTGGAAATAGAGAACCCAAATCTGGGAGGGGGCTGGAGCCAGAGGGTGGATTTGGGGGCCATCTGCAGAGAGGTCCCAGATGAAGCCTGGGGAGAGTGCAGCAGTGCTGTGCAGAGGGACAGAGGAAGAACCTTGGGAAACTCGTGGCCAGGAGGGCAGGACACGGGGAGCTGCTGTGGGAAGGGGGGTGGGCAGTGAGGGCCTACCCTGCACCAGGCACATAGGACAGCACCAGAGAGAGGGATTGTGGCAAAGCAGGAGAGGCACTGGCTTTAGAATCTGACTGTTGTAAACTCGAACCAGATGCTGTGAGCCTCAGTTACTGCGTCTGTAACCTGGGCTAACAGTACCCATCTCTCAAGGTCATTTAAGGAGGGATGGCACAGCACCTGCAGCCAGACCCTCGAAATATTCAGGAGATGGAGAATGGTGCCTGGCGAGCAGTTGCAATGTAAAGGGTGAAGGTGAAAGTCTGCCTGTGGGCCCAGGAGTATGTGGTGAAAAGATAGAAGCAACCACTGTCGATAGTCAGGGGAAACTTGCCAGGGAGAGGAAGGGCCAGAGTTGGGATGGCTAAGAAGGGGGCAGCAGGGTACCAGGGAAGGTTTTTCCAGCTGCAAGTACATGGCCACGCGAAGAGCAAGAAGTGGAAGGCAAAGGGGAGACAGAGGTGTAGAAGGATTGAAGAAGGTGAGTCCTGGGACAAAGAGAGGCGGGGAGGGATTGAGAACCTAGGAGGAATTTTGGGGAGCCCTGGGAAGGAGAAAATAGCAAACATGACCATGCACGGAGGTACCGATATGCAGCAGTGCATGATGGGAAAGTCCTCACTTGGGAAAGGCAATGGGGCTCCCTGGGGTCCCACTTACCCATCTGTAAAATGCGGTCAACCCCACCTGTCTGTTGACTTCCCAGAGTGCCACTAAGGATATGTGCAAAAGCCTTTTGCTAGAACATACAGAATTATAAATCTCAGAGATTGACTGATGTCAAGTGGAGCTCATAGGTAAAATGTGTTTTTCCCGCACTGGCCTCTTTCTCAGAAAAGTTTAGAGGAAATTATTTTCAAGTGCTTTGATCTCCTTGGCAGAAAGACAGCAAATAAATTCGAGATGTTATGGTTCATTCGTCCCTCTGCTTGGGAACGGAGGGTGACCAATTTTATTCAATAGCTAGTGACAACCTTTCAGAATTGCTTAAACCACCTAAGCCCCACGTCCTAGCCCCTGAGACTGCTGCCCTCTGAGCCCTCCTCACATAATATCCTGAAATAGGGCTCCCGAGAAGCCTATGTGAGGGCCAACACCCGGTTTATGTGGCCGTGCAGCTTGCTTGGTAGCAGGGTGTGCAAGCCTGTGACTTGGGTCCGCAGACGGTGTTCGAGCTCCTGTCCCGCGGCCGCTCAGCCTCCCTGAATGCGATGCTCTGGAATCGTGATAACAATAGGGCTGCCATTCATGGGGGAGGCCGGCGCCGCCAGACCCCGCAACGGGGCTGACGGGGGGGGTGAGCAGCGTGCCGCAGTCAGAGTCAGGCTTCACCGCTGGGGCTGCCCGTGCCAGGCCGGGTTCCTTCCTACTCTGGTTATTTCACTACCTCACGTGGAAGGTGGGGATCCCAACACTCTCCTCAGAGCTGTCAGGAAGGACAGGTGAGTCTCAGCCACGTGAAAGCCCTTGGAATAGGAAGGTTCTTTACCAGTGTGTTCCGTCTCTTTTTTTTTTACAGTTATTTTCTAATTTAAATGCCTGCATAGATGTTATTATCTAATTGGGTTTCTCTCTGGGCCTGTGGCCTATGGTTCTTGTCCCCTGGAGGTGGGAGGTGAGCCTGGGGCCTGCAGAGCCTCTCTTCCTACCGTGAGTTCTGCAATTCTCCTTCCAACTCCACATCCTCTACCCCAGTGGTGCCGGTGAAAAAGACCAGGAGGCTGGGACTCCCTCCCAAGTGCATAGGGACCCATTCCTTCTACTGGGCATAGGCACTTGCAAGGACCCCAGCCTTGCTGCCCTGAACAGCCCATGCCCCGGGTCTGCCATGCTGGTGTTTCACCTCCTCTCCCCACACCCCCTACACCCGCTCTCTGTGATGGGCCCAGTGCCCACTTCCATTGTCACACAGCCCGTTGTCTTGTGGATGCCACTGCGACAGTGAGATCCCGTGGTAGATGAGGGCTATGTTCATTTGCTGACATACAAAGCACCACAGGTGGGGGCATGGGGGCTTAAACAACACACACTTATTTTCTCACAGTTCTGGAAGCTGGAAGTCCAAGTTCAAGGTGTTTCTTCTGAGGTCTCTCTCCGTGGCTTGGCTATCCGTAGAAGGCTATCTTCTCCCTGTTTCTCCACATGATCATCCCTTTACACACATCTGTGTCCAAATTTCCTCTTCTTATAAGGAGACCAGTCACACTGGATTAGGGCCCATGGTAATGACCTTGTTCTACCCTAATTACCTCTCCAATTGTGTCTCCAAGTACAGGCACATTCTGAGGTACTGGGGGTTAGGACTTCAACAAAGGAATTTGTGGGGAACACAACATAACAAGGGCCAAGGGGTTATATTAGAGGGGTCTCCAAAGTCGGCATCTTGTACCAGTGAGGGCAGTGGCAGCAGGGAGGGAGGGGGATAGGAAGGGTCCTTGACGTCCTGTCATGTCTGTCATACACCTGGCTCTGGGGGTCATTAGGGATTCAGCCCTTTCTCTCCTCACAGAAAGGTGGGGACTGGAGCGCTCCCAGGGGTCCCAGAGGAGCTGGACTCTGCTTTTTGTAGGAATGGCTTTGGAGAGAACAAAGATCCTGGGGCCGCCTGGGGTCCTGAGGGTGACTGGGCTGACTCTTGTCACAGTCTAACGCTGTGTCTCTCTTCTCTGTCCCTTCTCTCCCCACCATGGTCTCCCTGGCGAGTCGTCTGTCCCCATCTCTGCAGCAGGACTAAGAACCACCCCCCACCTCACGCCTGCAAAGTCCCCTCAGACTCAGTCAGGGGAGCTTCTTTGCTCAAGAATTCACTCATTCTCTCTGGGCTTCTGTTTCCTGGGCTGTGGAACAAGAAGGCTGGGAGGGACTCCAGGGAGAGCGCCCCGTGGAGTCCCAGGCCTATGTGAGCCCCTAAAAGTCCTGCAGGGGCTTTATTGCAGGACTGTTCCGTCCTGATATCTCTAGATTCCAGGAGGGAATGAGAGGCACCTGGTTACCGCTAACCCCTTGGGCTGAGTGTGCAAACCTGTCATCAGAGCTTCTCCTCTTTCCCCCAACATAGCCTCGGGGGTTGGTGACCTTGGATTTGGTGTGCCATGATCTTGGTCCTAGTGGCCATCAGTTAGCTTGTATGGCCTGCTGATCACCACACTGAATTAGCAGCCCATCTCCTCACTGTCATTCCGATGTTAACGTGCCTGGTACATTTCAGTTGAATGGTTTTTCTGTGCTCAGTCCACCAAGTCTGTAGTTTACAGAATAAATTTATCTACTCAACTTTTAAAATTTTGTAAGAAAACTGGTTCAGTCTCGGGGAGAAAAGAGGACATCGGGCAGGGGGAGAGTTGTGATGGTGGCCCGAGCATTGTGGTGCCCAGATTGGGAGGGTCAGAGACGCGCTGAAGACACAACAGTGCAGGAAATGAAGGTACCGCGTCTCGGTGGGGCCATGCCTCTTCCTCAAGACTGAAAGCAGCCTGGCTTTAGACACAGATTGTGAACAGATGGGTGCATGTAATGCCCCTTAGAGAATCAGAAAGCCCAGGATGGTCCTGGAAAGCCAGCCCTCCCCACCCCCGTGATGCCTCCATCCTACCTTCTCCCCCAGGAGCCCTGAGAGTGACCGACAAAGGCCTGGGGACAAGAGGCTTCCCTGGGGGAGGGGGAGGTGCTCTGAGAGGGGCTTCATCTGGGCCTGGGAACTTCTCTTTCCTCTTTGATTTGAATAGCAAAACCAAGTTTCAATAACCTCCAAGCCAAGGAGCTGGAGTCTCTGATCTAATAGTCATGACAGTCAGTCCAGTGGTGACTTTGGAGCTGTCACTGGACTGTCTTCTTGCAGGAAAGCCCGTCATGTTGGGAAGGAGTGAGGTATGACCTATATGAGCTCCAAGAGGGGGAATTGGAAACAATAGGAGGAAATTACTTATTTTTCTGGAGTCAGAGGTATCAGGGTATGGAAGAGGCTGCCTGGGGAAGTAATGAGCTCCCCATCAGTTAGAGGAGTCCAAGGAGAGAACAGCCAGCCTCTTTGAGGGAGGTGTGGGGAGGAGGCTGTTGGAGAGGAGATTTAGGCACAGGTGTGTGTATAAACTGGCTGGTTGCTATCGTTATTCCCAAACCTACGAGTATGATTCCATGAAAGGGCTTGAAAAAAACTAATTTTATCTCAAATGTATGAACTACACTGTCTCTTGTGCCTTGTGGTGGAATCTGGGTCCAATCTGATGTTGCCTCCTGTTCTTTGCTGCTGTTTCTGTGGAAAAGTTGCAGGTGAGTCATGTTATTATCAACAGCAGAGTTGGGGTTTCAATTTCTGGATGTCTGAGTGTGATCTGATAAAAGGGTGTAGAGTGAGCTCTGACCCTGAGTGCGTGCTGGTAAACCAAGGAAATGTTAAAGACTGAAGAGGCTTAGGGGGACACTTGTTAGGTAAAGGGACAGGTTACTATTATTTGAACTGAATGCCAATCCTTTCTCTCCACAACCTTCGCTGGCATCCAGCATCTGGCCTTCTGCCTTCTACTCTGAGGACCCTGCTTCCATGACAGACCAGAAAGGGTGCCCACACTGACTCAGTTGGCTGGGGAGGAGTGGGGACCATCTAGAACTCTCCCTGGGGAGAGGTACTTTTCCAGTTCTCTTCAGCACAGAGACTTTGAAATGCAAGTCTCTTGTTTCTCTCCTGGATGGAGCTGCATTTGATACTCTCTGCGTGCCATTTCTTGGAATCCTCTACAGGCTGGGGATTTGGAACCAACTGTACATTCTCATCAAACATTAGCCAATAATGAAAATAGCTATTATCAGCTGGGATTTAAACATAAACATTGAGGACTGAGTCTCATTTTATTTTCCATTGGGAAGATATAATATTATGAAATTTGAAAAAATGTTATTGAATGTTTAGAATTACAAAACTAACATTCTTGTTGCAAAATATTCCTCTATTCAAGTCCTTTGCTCATTTTTGAATCAAGTTCTTGTTGTTTTTAGTTCTCTATATATTGATATTAATCCCTTATCAGATATGATATGCAAATATTTTCCCCATTCTGTGGTATTTGTCTCATTATCTCATTATATATCATTGTTATGTATACATCATTATATATCTCATTGTGTATATATATCACAAATATTTGTCTCATTCTGCCTTTTCACTCTGTGGGTAGTGTTCTTTGATGCACAAAAAGTCTTAATTTTCTTGAAGTCAAATTTGTCTTTTTTTTTTTTTTTTACTGCCTGTGCTTTTGGTGTCATTTGGTATCCAAGAAATCATTGCCAAATCCAATGTTGTGAAGTACTTACCCTATGTTTTCTTCTAAGAGTTTTATAATTGTCATTCTTACCTACGTTTAGGTTTTTGGTCCATTTTGAGTTGCTTTTTCTATTTGGTGTTAGGTAAGGTTCCAACTTCATTCTTTTGCATGGGGATATCTGGTTTTGCCAGAAACATTTGATGGAAAGACTGTCTTTTCCCCATTGAATGGACTTGGCAGCCTTGTTAAAAATCATTTGACCGTATATGCAAGAGTTTATTTCTAAGCTCCCTATTCTGTTCTGTTCTATTTTATTCTATTCTCTTCTCTTCTCTTCTATTCTCTATTCTATTATTCTATTCTATTCTCTTCTATTCTATTCCATTCCATTCCATTCCATTGGTCTGTCTGTCTTTATGCCAGTAGTCATTCAGACCACTTGCCTACTGAAGACAACTAAAAAAACTGGACAAATATTAAGGTGGTTCTGAAAGCTTAGTGTCTTCAGGCACCTGGCAGAAAAAGCCCCAATCCTCTCTAGAGGAAGGTACCATTCTAGGCCTCAAATTATTTCCTCATATAGATGTGTCAGGTATACTATCAAATGTAATCAACACCAAAGAGAAAAAAACATGAGCGAGAATTAACAGAAGCCACAAATACAAACAGATCCAGAGAGTCTAAATATGAGCGTTATCAGACACAGTCTCTAAAGCATCTATGCTTACTGTGTTAAAGGATATAAATCCAAGCTTGACATTTTAAGCAGGGAAGTAGAAACTATAAAAAGTGACAAGACAATTTTGAAAAGAATCAAAAATTCTAGAACGAAAAATATAATAATTGAAATTCAGAAAATGATCTGGTTTAAAACTAGATTAGACATAACTGAAAGAAAATCAATTAATTACAGGGTAGAACAGAAGAAAGGAGGTATGTAGCACCAATAGAAAAAAGATGGAAAATAGAAGAGGGGAAGAAACATTAAGGATACAGTAAGAAGGCCCAGCAAACAGATAACTGGCATCCCAGAATGAGGGGAGAGAGAATGCAAAGAGGCAGCATTTGAAGAGGGAGTTTTCCAAAATTGATAAAAAGACATCAATCCATATCCAAGAAGCCCAATGAATGCCAATGAAGATAAGTAAAATGAAATGTACACTTAGACACATCAAAATGACACTGCAGAACATCAAAACAAAGAAAAATCTCTTAAGAGAAAGTCAGAGATAACAGCTTCAAAGGAACATCTGTTGGACTGACAGCTGATTTCTCAACAGCAAGAACAGAACCCAAAAAATAGTGGAACAGTTTTCTCACGTGAAGAGAGCAAATAACTGCCAACCTACAATCCTATAGACAGTAGGAAACTCAACATAAACTCTTAAGGATGGGGAAGACAGGAAAAAACAGTAACAAAAATCCTGAAAGTTAGAAAGCAGATGGATAAGTAGAAACTGACTTCACGGACCCAAGAGAGTGGAATCCTAAACTAGCAGTAGGGAAAGCTGACAACATATCACATCATGGCAAAATCTTTATAAGGCTCAGGAACAAAAGAGCATCAAGTACTTCATAACTGGGTGCGAGTGAGGGTTGGCGAAAAGAGGATTGCTTAGATGCTACTTAGGAAACAAGTCCCTAAATGCTCCTCTCCTACCACTCAGTCCCTGGGTGACTCTCTTTCCCCCATTCCTGCTGAAACTCAGAGGCTAATTCTCAATAGAAGAGAAAAATCAAGTTTCTGGACTTCAGGAGGCCAAAGCCAGAGAGGTTAAGGAAGCTTATGCACAGTGAACTTTGCATAATGGCTATCCTCAGTGCTCCTCCACTCAGCTCCTAGACGCAGCTGGGCCTTAACCATCCAAGCTGTAAGGGCTGGATGATTCTCCCCTGGGGATCTGGCTGGCCTAAGAGAGCAAGAGGTCCCGAACAAAAGACCCACCTAACCATTCTACAGTAAAGCTCCAAGTCAACAAGTCCCATCAACATGCTCAGAACTACCCATTAGCTCTTCTGTCTCCCACTCTTAAATGTAAGGATTGTTCAACACTAAAGGAAAACCTTATAAGTGAAAGGAAAACTAGAACAAACAAGAAAAACAAAAACTTAGAGGAAACAGGATAATGCAGCAAAAAGAAAATGAAAACCAGTAGTAAAATTATAATAAATATCCTTAAAATGATATTGCATCCTGAAACAAGATTGGGATTGGGTACTGAGAGCACATGTCCTGCAGGCTGTGTCTACTGGCCCACAAAGCTCCATTCTCACCCTTTCAAGGTCTTGTCCATAACACGAGGGGGTTAGAAGGCAACAGTTGGGTTCCCAGACTCCCTTGCAGCTACTCTAGCTAGGTTCTGCCAATGGAAAATGCTAGTGGGGCCCAGAAGGTGGGAGTTAAAGGAGACATTTCTCTGTTGATTTGGTAGCGCCTCTGGCAGCAGAAGCAGCAGTGGATGACTGGAGCTTCCTGGGTGTCAGTGGTGGTCACAGCAGCATCGGCTGGAGTGGGGGCTCCTGATTCCTGCTCAGTAACATTGGTGTGGTTCTAAGCCAGTGGTGGTGGGGGCCATGCTTCCAGCCGAGCAGCAGTGAGTATGGGCTTCAGGCATTGGAAGCTTCCTGATCCCAGGGTAGTGTCCTCTCTTCCCTTGAGCTCTTCCAGCCCTCCTGACATAATTTAACCAATCCCTTCCATTAAAGTCTGCTTGGCTTGAAATATCTAGATTGGTTTTTGTTTTCTTTCAGCAAATACTGACTGATTGGGATGCTATAAAAAAGAAACATTCAAAAAATAAGAGAGTTCTTGAATACTAAAAAATGTGAAAGCAGACATAAAAAACTCAACGGAAAGAAGATAACGTAGATGAAATCACCCAGAAAGTAGAGAAAAACAAAAACACAACTCCAGCAACAACATCAGCAATGTAAGTGCTCAAAGTTTACAGTAAATTGTAACAATATCACACAACATTATCATGGTGTAAATTACTTATTCTCATGTTACTGTATAAATACTGTGGTGCTGAGTACACATACTGCTTGGCATTTGAATGTGGCAAGTGACTGTGTTGCAATGGGGTCCTGGTTAGTACAATTTTAAGAGAGCAGAGGTGTCAATTTAAAGAAACCTAGAGGAAGAGTATAATCTTCTGATTAATAACACACTGACAAGAACTTTAAATATATTCATAGATAGATAAGCTTTATTCCAATGTCTACAAAAAAATAAGCTGATGTCGAGCAGGAAAAGGTTTTTCCAAAGGGTTAAAATTTATCAAACAACAGAACTTGGTCCCTCCCTTTACTTTGTCTCTGAATTCAGTCGGCTGACACATCATTATTAGTATCCACCCTCACTAATCATTCTCACCACACACAATATCTACAAGTCTTTGGTGGCACTTCCCATTTCTCTGGAAATCTCTTAAACTGCTTTCAGTTACAAGAGAAAGCCAAGGTTTTTATCTGCTCATACTCTACTCCACTGGAGGCAAAAACACATCCTTCAGTTCTCTTGTTTACATTGCGGCTGTTGGCAAACAGTGTCCAGATGAAGAACTTGACACTAACACACAAAGAACAAAGTATAATCTCTGTATAACAGTCATTTCGCTTTAAATTTTTCTCATTAAAGAATTATTTTTATTTTTATTATCTCTCCACAAGGAAGTTATAAAATATACCTCTAAAAACATTGAAAAGGCTCTTTAAAATCCTGGAATGAAAAATTCTGAAGTATAAATTATGATACATCTTCTAAGATTTTCATGTAAGAATGAAATAAATTCTACAAGCTAGAATTTCTGAGTGATTTTGATAGGAATTTACCAGAAGGAGCCAGAACATCAAACCTTAACAATTTTCTACTTTCATCCCAACTGAGTTTTTGAAAAGCTACATAATCTGTTGACAAGCACAGTCCACACAGGAGCTTGCTGTTGCCACTAATGATGAAGTCAATCTGAAGGACAGAGATTTGTATGTTGGACATGCCAGGCTCTTCCATGCCACTAACTGAAGTGCTCTCTTATATTTTCCCTTATGTTTTAAATAAAAGTAAGTATACATATGGTAAAAAATTTAAATGGTACAGAAAGATCTAAAATAATCAGTAAATATCCTCTTCTCCCATAACTTAGAAAATCTGATGTCTTCCAAATCATCAAATAGTCATATGAATAATATGCAAAGTGAAGTCAACATTGGAGTCTCTTCATCTGAAAATTATTCTCAGGACTTTTGGAATGTGTTGATTCTCTCATGTATTACCTCTGTTACAGAGGAAAGCCATGCAGTCTTCTCCTTAAAAAAACTAATTACAAAAGCAACACGCACACTCTGCTCAGAGACAGCAAGTCCAGGCCGCACCTTGTACTCCGTAGATCTGGTCCTTGCTACAGGCAGAGTCCCTGGTATCATCCCTGAAATTTAGGAATCACATTTACTAACAAAGCATTTTCAAAAACAAGAACTTTGTTTTCATCAAAATGAGGTCATCTGATCCTTATAAAATGGAAGGGATTAACTCTGTCAGAGATTCAGGTTGTCTGGTCATCACTTAATTGAAAAATATCTTTATTTAACATTGTACAAAAGGGCATGAGCCACAGAATCCCAAGCATTCAAGTTAAAACTAGGTCAAACCTTTCCTAGAGAACAAAGGGAAGGCAAGGCAGCAAAAGACTAAGGATGGAGAAGGCAGATTCCTTCAGAGAAACTCCCTCCCCAGTGATGAGAAGCTGGGTGTTTTCCCCCCACAGTGCACTCACTCTCTGGTGAGCAGGAAAGGCTTACAGAGTCAGGCGGCAGCTCAGCCGAGCCCTTCCTGAATGCCCCGGATCCTCCTGGCCAGCTGCACGTCCTTTGGGAAGAGAGTGACGCGGCCGGCATGTAAGGAGAGGAGATAGGCATCCTCAAAGAGATGAACCAGAAATGCTTCTGCCGCCTGTGGACAGAAAGAGAAGCAGAAAGACAGATACAGACGAGGGGGCATGGGCTGCTTTTTGCTGTGAGACCTGCTAAACTCAGTCTCTAAGGGCTCAAAGGACTGTGGGAAAGACTGTTCACCGAACAAGTCTGAACTTCGCCTGGGAATTCCACTGCTACCAAACAAGAATCTAGCCTCCAAACCCTGGGCGTTCCTTGTTGCTCTTTTCAAGGAGGTGACATTCAGCCTCACCTTTCCCCCATACTCACCCCTCACCCAACTGCACTTTGGCCCCCTTCTTACCTCTTGTAGGGCCAATAGGGCCTGAGCTTGCCAATTGAAGTCCACACCACGAGTGAATGTAACACATATTTCTCTTGCCTGTGAAGGAGGATGGAGTGGGGATGGGGAGCAAGGGAGAAGGGGAGAGGGGAGGAGTAGAGAGTGAAAGGAGTTTCGAGGGAAGACAGACTCTCTCTCCAGAGTCTCCGTGAATCTTCACTTCCATTATTCCTTCCAGGCCCTTACTCTTGGGACCTAACTAGTAGCTGGTGTTGACTTCAGGGAGCTTAGAGATTGGCATGTCTCTTCTCTTACTGGTGGTGGGGAGAGAAGGAGACAACCTCTCAGGGCAAGACGAGGGATGAAAGGCTGGCAGATGAGAGAGTTCCTTTCACATAATCAAAGAACACAATTTCAAAGGTGGTGGGGGTTAGAAACTAATTCCATAAAGCATAAGAAGCTGCCCTTGGTGGGCTCATGTTTTCAGAAGATGAAGAGTCCCCAACCAGGTTAGAGAAGAGGTTCCTTGCCATTTGGGCAAGAGACGATAGGGCCCCAAGAGCTGGAAAATTTAAAGAAAGGAGGCGGCACGGGGTTTGGTGGGAAGCTCCCTGGAGCTCACCAGGCGGCAGAAGGGGCTCTTCCTTAACAACAGGTGTGTGCTCTTCTGAAGAGTTCGGATCTCCTTCAGAACCCGGTATCTCCGGCGAGTAGGCGGACGGGCGGAAGTGCCTGAGCGAAAGAGTCGGGTCATAGAGTAACATGCGGTGCATTGCAACCTGGCTTTCAAACTGCCAAATCAATAATAGGATCCCCAAAGCAGGGATTTTTGTCTATTGCAGTCACTGAGGTTATCTTTAGCAACTGGACAACAGCGGATAGGTGCTAAATAAATATTTGTTAAATGAATGAATAAATGATCCTTTGAGGGTCTTATGTTAAATGCCAACTCTTCCATGCAGCCTTTCCTGACTCCCAATCCCTTGCAAACCGATGGGTAACCTCCCTCCACTGGGCCCCAAAGTACTTTGTGCATCTCCTCTATCTTTCTCACCTAGACTGGAAACCCAGTTATTTTGTTTAAGGTATTTTTTTAAGAGCTAAAAGGAATCTGAGAGATTATCTAGTACAAGTCCCTTGTCTGTTATCCTAAGGCCCAGAGAGGTTAAGACAGTTGGCCAGAGGTCACTAGCAGCCAAGGTGGGAGCTCAGAAGTGGCAAAACTCAGTGCCAGGGTCGGGTCTTTGGGCTAAGAAGTCAGAGCCTTTGGCTCAAAGCCTAGTTTCAACAACAGAAAAAGACAAAAAACCTTAAAAGCATTCCTAAGAGTAGAAATCCAAAAAACCAAACTCTGATTAGAAATTAAAAACACAAGAATATAAAAAGTGAAAATTCTTCTAACTCTTGCGCTAAAGAGGTAAATTCAGGGGCTTCCCTAGTGGCACAGTGGTTAAGACGCCATGCTCCCAAGGTAGGGGGCCTGGGTTCAATGATCCTCGGTCAGGGAACTAGATCCCACATATATGCCACAATTAAGAGTCCTCATGCCACAACTGAGGAGACCTCAAGGCACAACTAAGGAGTAGGCAAGCTGCAACCAAGGAGCAGGCGAGCTGCAACTAAGAAGCCCACCTGCTGCAACTAAGACCCAGTGCAACCAAATAAATAATAAAATAAATTCAGTGAAATTAGACTATTTAGAAATGAATAATAATTAAGTCTGTGCCTCAAAACTTAAGCAATATAGCCAAAAAGTACTAGAGGAAAACGTACAGCCTCAAGAAATATCTACTAGAAAACAGGAACATTAAAAGATAACTCCGCTAAATGTTCAACTCACATACTAGAAAAAGAATTATTAATATAAATCGAAAGAAGATGGAGCAAAAGAAATATTAAAGATAATAAACTAAGTTAATGAAAAAGAGTGTAAAACAAAAACAGTACAGATGCTCCATAAATTAAACCAAGGATGATAAAAACGAATGAACCTCTGGTAAGCTGAACAACAACAACAAAAACACAAAAACTAACACTTTGAACCATAAAATTTGCTTCAGAAATGTGATTCATGGTCCAGCCAAGAAAAGAGAATCCACGCCAAGCAGCTGCAGAGAAGGGATTTAACAAGGTGAACTAATTGCCAAGTGTTAGAAGAGCTGCAAGAGCAAATGGGGACAGAGAGGCAATGTGGAGATGTACTGGCAGTAGAGACTTTATCCCAGGGGCCAAAGAAACACGGGTCTTTTTGGGAGAAAGAGGGAGGCCCTATACACAGGAGATGAGCTACTGGCACCTGCTTCACCACCAGTTCCCAATCCATTCGCTGGAAGCAGCCTTTAATACTCAGACACAGCGGTCACAGACTGTAAAGATGAACACACCTAAAGATCACCAAACGATGTAAGAAGGCCAACACCATGAAAGGAAGGGCCAAACCCGACAAACAAAATAAAGAACTGGGATTAAACTTTCAATAGTTGGGTCTTAAAATGCCAACATACGGAGTTGGGATTTAATCCTAAGGTAGTCGGAGGCCACAGAAGGGGTTAAGCAGGACAGAGAGATGATCCACTTACATTTAAAGATCATTCCAGCTGCTGTGTAAGGAAAAGAACAGAAAAGGGACAAGAGCGGAAGTGAGGTCGTAGCCGGGTTAGAGTGCTGGGGGCTTGGACTAGGCTGGTGGGAGTGAGGAAGGCAACAAGCTTGATGAATAGGATGCGATGTGGAGGTAGAAGTGCCTGAGCTTACCTTTGGATGGGATGGACGTAGGGGTAAGATGAAAAATCTCTCCCAGGTTTCTGGCTTAAACAACTCAGTGGGTGGTTGTGCCGTTTACTGAAATGGGGGAAACTGGTGATGAAGATGCAGGAGGGGTGTAACCAAAGGTTTGCTTTTAGATGTGTTTAGTGTGACATACCCAAGAGTCCTTGGGTAGAAAGGCAGCTGGACGTAGGTATGTGGGGTCAGAGGAGAGATCTGGGCTGGAGCTGTAAATGTGAGAGCTGTCAGTGAATGAATGGTACTGGAGCCATGGCGAGGGATGAGCCCACCTGGGGAAGAGAAAGAAAGGAAAAGGAGACCAGGGAAGTCCAACATCAACATGCTGAAGAGAGGTGGCACAGGCAGTAAAAACCGCTGAGCAGAAACTGCAGAGTGTGTATCAGGGAGCCAGCGGATGGAGTGTTTCGAGAAAGAAATGGCCCACTGGGTCGAATGCTTCTGAGAGACAGGGTGAGAGAAGGGCACAGGCATGTCTAATAAAGCTGGCAACACGAAAGTAGCCGGTGACCTTGACCAGAGTTGTTCAAGTGCACTAGCAGTAGTTGTAGTGGTTGGGGGGAGTCCGACTGGAATGGGTTGAAGGGTGACCGGGAAGAGGGGAAAACAGGCACATGTGCAGACTTAAGTCTGGCTGTTTTCAAAATGGTAGCTATGAAGGGCAATAGAGAGAAACGGGGAGTGTGAGGGAGACAGGGATGTGGGGACAAGGAAATATCCTTGCCCTTTTCTTTAGATCAGAAATCGCAGGGCACACTTGCGGAATGCCAGTGTAAGGAATATGAATTCAATTCCAAGTGCAGGTGGTGAGGAGAAGAGAAAGCCCCTCGGAAGGTGACAGAGGAATATGAGCAAGAGCTCACACAGGAGGAGGAGTGGCTTTTGAAGGGAGTGGGGACACCTGGGTTCTCTGTGGTGAGACGAGGAAGGGGAATCCAGCCTGGAGGCTTCTATTTCCTCAGTGACGCATGAGGCAAGGTCATCATCAGCTGAGAGTGAATCAGGGGACTGGAGGTGTAAGGATGCTTCTACATCCGGAAGCAACAGAGAACATCATACGTAACAATACTTCTGTTAAAATTACAAATGTTAAAATTACAAATGACCGAAACTTGCTCTTATTTCAACACTAGTCTCAGGGCCTCACTAACAATAAAATAAGAAATAAAATGCGTAAACATGGAAAGAAGATTCAAAAGTCATTTGCAGACAGTATAATAGCCCACTTAAAAATTTCAATTAAAACAACTGAAAGACTATTAGGATTAACAAGAGAATTCAGCAAGTTAGCTAGATGCAAAAGTTATCTATGTTTAGGAAAGAAAGAAAGAAAGAAAAAAAACCCATTCACAATAGCAACATCTACAAATAACCGAAATACTTTCTTCTCCCTGCTTGTAGCCATGGAGCAGAAGACAAGTAAAGCAGTTGCTGCCACAATGTACAGTTCTTGCTTGTGGGTGTCCCATCCACCAGACCACAGCACAGAAACTAAGGACACAGACCAGCCTTCTTTCCAGGAATGTTACCTCTGGAAGGGAAAAGGTGAGAGCACCGGTTTTGTTAGAGCACTTTGGTTAGGGATCAACACAGACACTCACTCAATGAAGGAAAAAAACTGAACCAAAACAAAAAACTTGGCAAGGCACCTTCTAACAGTAGAACTGCCGTTTGAAATTGTCACAAAAAGCAGCCAATAATTTTGCAATGGAAAAAAAGCACAAACACCGATTAAAAAAAATCCTGTGTCTGCGGGAACAAACTGGGTGACCTTGTTCAAGTTATAAGGGCTGTCTGCGCCTCAGTTGTCTCATCTGTAAAATGGGCATGATAGAAAGTTGAGTTACTTCGTATAGTTTAATGAATGCCTAGTTAGTGGTAAGCACTCGATGCATGCTAGTAGTATCAAGAAGAATGTCTGGGCCAGTCCTTTCTCCGCCTGGTAACTGCCTTCCCCAGTCCCACCCCCGTCTTGGACCTTGGGCCGTCCCGGAGCAGATGCTGGACGGCAGAACCGCTTTGCCCCCCTGCAAAGGAAGGCCACCAAACCGGGAGTCAGGAGACTGGGCTGGATCCCAGGCTCGGCAAGGGAGCCTCGGTTTTTTCCGTCTGTGAAATGGGCAAGCGAATCCGGCCGTACCCATCTCACAGACAGGACGCAGGGAGGCCGGCTCGGAGGGGAAGGGGTCGCGGCGGGTTACCTAAGGAGGGGCGCGGCCGGGGGGCGGCGGGAGCCGGGCTCGCGGCGCGCCTCCTTGGGGCTTCGGGCTTGCGGCTCCGGCGGCGCGGGCCCATGGCGGGCGCGCAGGGTTGCAGCCCCGAGGCTCCTTCTCGGCCTTCCGGGTCCGGGGGCAGAGGCTGGCGTGCAGGCAAGGGCCGGGAGTGCTCCAGCCGCGTGCCCCGGCTGGGTGGCGTTCAAATTTCCCGCATCACCACGGATTTACTGCCTGCGTTTTTTAAAAACCGAATCCAGCGACTCCCAGTGGCTGACTCAGGAACGCTCCGGACGCAGAGCGACTGCGGGGAGGGCCAATGAGAGCACAGGCCAGGAAGCCAACGGCGGCGGTGATAGGAGGAGACAGGGCGGACAAGGCGGATCGACGGTAGGGGAATCAACCAATGGGGACTTGGAGAAGTGAAAGGAGGCGGGAACTGTTCGAGCCCTCTGCTCACTTGGGAGCTCCCCATCTTTGATGCCTCAGACCCTGGTCCTCTGGTGCCTTCTAGTCGAAAAAGGAAAGCTCGATTCTGAAGATGTATCTGGTGCGTGTAGAACGAGTTTCGCTAGACCAATGAATTTGCGCAAGCGTTTTATATTTTGCTCTATCAATCCTGAGGTGGCTTTTAAAGATGAGAAGACATGCCTATGGAGAATGTCTCGCCTGAGACCAGGAACACCCGGTGAATATGGCTCAGAAGTCAGCCTAACTGCATGAACGTTACTGATGATCAGGGTCGTGGGACAGCCAGGATGAGGGCTCTGACCAGGAGGTAAAGCAGGGCAGACCTCAGCTCTATTCTTGAATCACCCTCTCCAGCATTTCAATAGAATCATCCCGGGGAAATGACCCCTTCCCTTCCTGTTGGGGATAATATGCATTGAGGTCAAAAGGAGAACTCGGTAGTTAGAATAAAGGGGATTTTATATTCTACAATTTGCTTTTTTACATAACATGTACTGTAATCAGGAAAAATGTTACAAAAGCTGTGATTTTATGGAATCCTTGTTCACGGCTGGTGGGAATGCACAATGGTGCAGCCAGAGTGGAAAACAGTATGATGGTTGGTCAAAAAATTAAACATAGAATACCATATGATCCAGCCATTCCACTTCTGGATATATATTCAAAAGAATTAAAAGCAGGGGCTTGAACAGGTATTTGTACACTAAGGCTCATAGTGTTCTTCACAATAGCCAAAAATGTCCAAGTGAATGAATAGATTAAAAAAATGTGGTATATACATACAATGGAATATTATTCAGCCTTACATAGAAAGTGAATTTTGATACATATTACAACATGGATGAATCTTGAAGACATTAGGTTAAGCAAAATAAACCAGACACAAAAGGACCAATATTGTATGATTCCACTTATAGGAGGTGCCTAGAGTAGTCAGAGTCATAGAGACAGAAAAGTAGGATGGTGGTTGCTAGGGGCTGGGGGAAAGGAAGAAAGGGCAATCATTGTTTAATGGATATAGAGTTTCAGTTTGGGAAGATGAAAAAGTTCTGGAGGTGGAGATTGGTGATGATTGCACATCAAATGTGAATGTACTTAATGCCACTGAATTGTGCACTTAATAATGGTCAATATGGTAAGTTTTATGTTGTGTATATTCTACCACAATAAGAAAGAAAGAAAGAAAGAGAGAGAGAGAGAGAGAGAGAGAGAGAGAGAGAGAGAAAGAAAGAAAGAAAGAAAGAAAGAAAGAAAGAAAGAAAGAAAGAAAGAAAGAAAAGAAAGAGAGAAAGAAAGGGTTGGGGAGTGGGGGATGGGAAGGAAAGCAAAGGAATGTTTGGTTGAACCCAGTGAGATGCAGTCAAATCACAGAAGGATGGTAGCTTTTCAGTGACAGGCAAGAAGTCCTACTACACCAGTACTCAAGACCCGTTAATCAGACAAAACAAATCTTCACTCATTAATTCTGCTTTAGACCTAGGGTGTCTTCTTTGTTCTATTAGAAGTAAGTAGGGACTTCCCTGGTGGTGCAGTGGTTGGGAATCTGCCTGCCAATGCAGGGGAAGCAGGTTCGAGCCCTGGTCCAGGAGGATCCCACATCCCACGGAGCAACTGGGCCCTGGAGCCACAGCTGCTGAGCCCACGTGCCTAGGCTGCTGAAGTCTGTGTGCCTGGAACGTGTGCTCCTCAACAAGAGAAGCCATGGCACTGAGAAGCCTGCGCACCACGAGGAATAGCGCCGCTCGCTGCAACTGGAGAGAGCCCGCGTGCAGCAAAGAAGACCCAATGCAGCCAATAAAGAAATAACTAAAGAAAGAAAGAAAAGAAGTTAAATAGAAAACAAAGGTAGAAAATAGAGAGGTTTTTTTTTTTTTTTTGATTCCACATGTAAGTGAGATCATATAGTATTTGTCTTTCTCTGACTTATTTCACTTAATGTAGTGCCCTTGAGGATCATCCATGTTGTTGTAAATGGCAAGATTTCATTCTTTTTTTATGCCTGAATAATATTCCAGTATGTATATATACCACAATTTCTTTATCCATTCATCCATCGATGAACACTTAAGTGTTTGGTTATTGTAAGTAATGCTGCAATGAACACAAAGGTGCATATATCTTTTCAGATTTGTGTTTTTGTTTCCTTTGAATACCCAGAAGTGGAACTGCTGAATCACATGGTAGTTCTATTTTTAATTTTTTGAGGAACCTCCATACAACTTTGTGTAGTGGCTGCACTAATTTACTCCCACCAACAGTGCACAAGGCTTCCCTTTTCTCCACATCCTCCCCAACACTTGTTATTTCTTGTGTTTCTGATAATAGCCTTTCTAACAGATGTGAGGTGATAGCTCGTTGTGTTTTGATTTGCTTTTCCTAATGATGAATGATGTTGAGCATCTTCTCATGTCCCTGTTGGCCATCTGTATGTCTTCTTGGAACAATGTCTATTCAGATCATTTGCCCATTTTTATTTTATTTTACTTTTATTTTATTTTATTTTAGGTCATGCCTCATAGCATGTGGGATCTTAGTTCGCCTACCAGGGATCGAGCCCACGTTTGCTGAAGTGGAAGCATGGCATCTTGACCACTGTACTGTCAGGGAAGTCCCCATTTGCCCATTTTTAAATCAAATTGTTTATTTGTTTTTGCTATTGAGTTATATGCATTCTTTATATACTTTGGATATTAATCCCTGAATATATATATGCATTTGCATCAGATACAAAAACATTTGCAAATGTTTTCTTCCATTCAGTAGGCTTACTTTCTATTTTGTTGATGGTTCCCTTTGCTGTGCAGAGGCTTTTTAGTTTGAAGTGGTCCCATTTGTTTATTTTTGCTTTTGTTGCCTTTGCTTTTCAAAAAATCATTGTCAAGACCTATATCAAGGAACTTGCGGCCTATGTTTTCCTCTAGAAGTTATATGCTTTCAGATCTTATGTTCAAGTCTTTAATCTATTTTGAATTAATTTTTATGTATAGTGTAAGACAGTGGTTCAGTTTCATCCTTTTGCATGTTGCTATCCAGTTTTCCCAACACCATTTACTGAAGAGACTGTTCTTTCCCCATTGTATATTCTTGGCTCCTTTGTCATAAATTAATTGACCATATATGTGTGGGTTTATTTCTGGGCTCTCTAGTCTGTTCCATTAATCAGTGTGTCTGTTTTTATGCCAATACCATATTGTTTTAATTATTATAGCTTTGTAGTATAATTTGAAATCAGGGCGTGTGATGCCTTGTTTTGTTCTCTCTCAAGATTGCATTGGCTATTTGGGGTCTTTTATGGTTCCATACAAATTTTGGATTGTTTGTTCTATGTCTTTGAAGAATGCCATTGGAGTTGTGTGGATTGAATCTCATAGGCATTGAATCTGTAGATTGTTTTGGATAGTATGAACATTTTATCAATATTATTTCTTTCAATCCATGAACCAGGAATATCTTTCCATTTATTTGTGTCTTTAATTTCTTTTTTTTAAAGTAAGTTTATTTATTTATTTGCTTATTTTATTTATTGGTTGCATTGGTCTTCACTGCTGTGTGTGGGCTTTCTCTAGTTGTGGCAAGTGGGGGCTACTCTTTGTTGCAGTGTGTGGGCTTCTCATCATGGTGGCTTCTCTTGTTTTGGAGCATGGCTTCTAGGGTGCACAGGCTTCAGCAGTTGTAGCACTCAGGCTCAGTAGTTGTGGCTCACAGGCTCTAGAGCACAGGCTCGATAGTTGTGGTACATGGGCTTAGTTGCTCCATGGCATGTGGGATCTTCCTGGACCAGGGATCGAACCCGTGTCCCCTGCATTGGCAGGCAGATTCTTAACCACTGCGCCACCAGGGAAGTCCAGTTTCTTTCAATAATATCTTGTAGTTTTCAGTATACAGGTCTTACGCCTCCTTAGTTAAATTTATTCCTGGGTATTTTATCTTTGTGATGCAACTGTAAATGGGGTTGTTTTCTTAATTTCTCTTTCTGATAGTTTGTTAATGTATATAAATGCAACAGTTTTGGTGTATTGATTTTGTATCCTGCAGCTTTACTGAATTTATTTATTAGTTCTAACAGTTTTTTGATGGTGTCTTTAAGGTTTTCTATACATAATATCATGTCATCTGCAAACAGTGACAGTTTTTCTTCTTCCTTTCCAACTTGGATCCTTTTCTTTCTTTCTCTTGCCTAATTGCTTTATCTAGGGCTTCCAATACTATGTTAAATAAAAGTGGCAAGAGTGGGAAAACCTGTCTCATTCCCAATCTTAGAGTAAAAGCTCTCAGCTTTTTTCATCACTGTGATGTTAGCTGTGTGCTTGTCACATATAGCCTTTACTACATTGAGATACATTCCCTCTGTACCCACTTTGTTGAGAGTTTTTTTCATAAATGGGTGTTGAATTTCATCAGATGCTTTTTCTGCATCTATGAGAAGATCATCATATGATTTATTTTATTTTATTTTATTTTTTTATTTTTTATTATTATTTTTTTTGGGGGTACACCAAGTTCAATCATCTGTTTTTATACACATATCCCCATATTCCCTCCCACCCTCAACTCCCCCCCAGCCCTCCCTTGGGTCCCCCCCACCCTCCCCGTCCCAGTCCTCTAAGGCATCTTCCATCCTCTATGAGATGATCATCATATGATTTTTATCCTTTATTTCGTTATTGTGATGTATCACACTGACTAATTTGCATACGTGGAACCATCCTTGCATCCCTGGAATAAACCCCACTTGATCATGGTGGGATTGATCATCAATCCCACTATGATCCTTTTATTTATTTATTTATTTATTTATTTATTAAGCTCTTTATTGGAATATAATTGCTTTACACTCTTGTATCAGTTTTTGAGGTACACCAAAGTGAATCAGCTGTATTTACACATATATCCCCACATCCCCTCCCTCCCATGACTCCCTCCCACCCTCCCTGTCCTGGCCTTCTAAAGCACCACCCATCATCAAGTTGATCTCCCTTTGTTATACAGCAACTTCCCACTAGCTATCTGTTTTACAGTTGGTAGTGTATATATGTCTATGCTACTCTCTCACTTCGTCCCAGCTTCCCCTTCGCCCCCCCCAACCCTCTGTCCTCAAGTCCATTCTCTACATCTGCATCTTTATTCTTGCCCTGTCACTAGGTTCATCAGTACCATTTTTTTAGATTCCATATATATGAGTTAGCATACTGTATTTGTTTTTCTCTTTCTGGCTTACTTCGCTCTGTATGACAGTCTCTAGGTCTATCCACCTCATTATATATAGTTCAATTTCATTCCTTTTTATGGCTGAGTAATATTCCATTGTATATATGTGCCACATCTTCTTTATCCATTCATCTGTTGATGGGCATTTTGGTTGCTTCCATGTCCTGGCTATTGTAAATAGTGCTGCAGTGAACATTATGGTACATGTTTCTTTTTGGATTATGGTTTTCTCTGGGTCTATGCCCAGTAGTGGGATTACTGGATCATATGGTAGTTCCATTTTTAGTTTTTTAAGGAACCTCCAAACTGTTTTCCATAGTGGCTGTACCAGCTTACATTCCCACCAAGAGTGCAGGAGAGTTCCCTTTTCTCCACACCCTCTCCAACATTTATTGTTTCCAGATATTTTGATGATGGCCATTCTGACCAGTGTGAGGTGATACCTCATTATGGCTTTGACTTGCATTGCGCTAATGATTAGTGATGTTGAGTATCTTTTCATGTGTTTGTTGGCCATCTGTATGTCTTCTTTGGAGAAATGTCTATTTAGGTCTTCTGCCCATTTGTGGATTGGGTTATTTGCTTTTTTGGTATTAAGCTGCATGAGCTGCTTGTATATTTTGGAGATTAATCCTTTGTCTTTTGCTTCATTGGCAAGTATTTTCTCTCATTCTGAGGGTTGTCTTGTCTTGTTTATGGTTTCTTTCGCTGTGCAAAAGCTTTTAAGTTTCATGAGGTCCCATTTGTTTCTTCTTGATTTTATTTCCATGATTCCAGGAGGTGGGTCAAAAAGGATCTTGCTTTGATGGATGTCATAGAGTGTTCTGCCTATGTTTTCCTCTAGGAGTTTTATAGTGTCTGGCCTTACATGTAGGTCTTTAATCCATTTTGAGTTTATTTTTGTGTATGGTGTTAGGAAGTGTTCTAATTTCATTCTTTTACATGTTGCTGTCCAATGTTCCCAGCACCACTTATTGGAGAGGCTGTCTTTTTTCCATTGTATATTCTTGCCTCCTTTGTCAAAGATAAGGTGCCCATATGTGCTTGGGTTTACCTCTGGGTTCTCTATTCCATTCCATTGATCTACCTTTCTATTTTTGTGCCAGTACCATACTGTCTTGATTACTGTAGCCTTGTTGTGTAGTTTGAAGTCAGAAAGCCTAATTCCACCAACTCCGTCTTTCCTTCTCAAGATTGCTTTGGCTATTCGGGGTTTTTTGTGTTTCCATACAGATCATAAGATTTCTTGCTCTAGTTCTGTGAAAAATGCTGTTGGTAATTTGATGGGGATTGCGTTGAATCTGTAAATTGCTTTGTGTAGGATAGTCATTTTCACAATGTTGATTCTTCCAATCCAAGAACATGGTATGTCTCTCCATCTGTTTGTTTCGTCTTTGATTTCTTTCATCAGTGTCTTATAGTTTTCTGCATTACAGGTCTTTTGCCTCCTTAGGAAGGTTTATTCCTAGGTATTTTATTCTTTTTGTTGCAATGGCAAATGGGAGAGTTTCCTTAATTCCTCTTTCTGCTCTTTCGTTGTTAGTGTTTAGGAATGCAAGAGATTTCTATGCGCTAATTTTGTATCCTGCTACTTTACTAAATTCATCACTTAGTGCTAGCAGTTTTCTGGTAGAATCTTTGGGGTTTTCTATATATAATATCATGTCATCTGCAAAGAGTGACAATTTTACTTCTTCTTTTCCAATTTGGATTCCTTTTATTTCATTATCTTCTCTGATTGCTGTGGCTAAAACTTCCAAAACTATGTTGAACAGTAATGATGAGAGTGGGCACCCTTCTCTTGTTCCTGTTCTCAGAGGGAATGCTTTCAGTTTTTCACCATTTAGAATGATGTTGGCTGTTCGTTTGTCATATATGGCTTTTATTATGTTGAGGTAATTTCCTTTTATGACCATTTTCTGGAGAGTTTTTATCATAAATGGATGTTGAATTTTGTCAAAAGCTTTTTCTGCATCTATTGAGATTATCATATGTTTTTTATCCTTCAGTTTTTAAATATGATGTATCACATTGATTGATTTGCATATATTGAAGAATCCTTGCATTCCAGGGATAAACCCCACTTGATCATGATGTATGATATTTTTAATGTGTTGTTGGATTCTGTTAGCTAGTATTTTGTTGAGGAGTTTTGCATCTGTATTCATCAGTGATATTGGCCTGTAATTTTCTTTTTTTGTGACACTTTTGCCTGGTTTTGGTATCAGGGTGATGGTGGCCTCGTAGAACGAGTTTGGGAGTGTTCCTCCTTCTGCTATCTTTTGGAAGAGTTTGAGAAGGATAGGTGTTAACTCTTCTCTAAATGTTTGATAGAATTTGCCTGTGAATCCATCTGGACCTGGGCTTTTGTGTGTTGGGAGATTTTCAATCAGTCTCAATTTCCGTACTTGTGATTGGTCTGTTCATATTTTCTATTCCTTCCTGGTTCAGTCTTGGAAGATTGAACTTTTCTAAGAATTTATCCATTTCTTCCAGGTTATCCAATTTATTGGCATATAGTTGCTTGTAGTAGTTTCTCATGATCTTTTGTATTTCTGCAGTGTCAGTTGTTACTTCTCCTTTTTCATTTCCAATTTTGTTGATTTGCGTCTTCTCCCTTTTTTCCCTGATACGTCTGGCTAATGGTTTATCAATTTTGTTTATCTTCTCAAAGAACCAGGTTTTAGTTTTATTGATCTTTGCTATTGTTTCCTTCATTTCTTTTCCATTTATTTCTAATCTGATCTTTATGATTTCTTTCCTTCTGCTCACTTTGGGGTTGTTTTGTTCTTTCTCTAATTGTTTTAGGTGTAAGGTTAGGTTGTTTACTCAATATTTTTCTTGTTTCTTGAGGTAGGAATGTATTGCTATAAACGTCCCTCTTAGAACAGCTTTTGCTGCATCCCATAGGTTTTGGGTTGTTGTGTTTTCATTGTCATTTGTTCTAGGTATTTTTTTATTTCCTCTTTGATTTCTTCAGTGATTTCTTGGTTGTTTACTAGCGTATTGTTTAGCCTCCACGTGTTTGTATTTTTTACAGGTAATCGATATCTAGTCTTATGGCATTGTGGTCAGAGAAAATGCTTGATATGATTTCAATTTTCTTGAATTTACCAACGCTTGATTTGTGACCCAAGATGTGATCTATCCTGGAGAATGTTCCGTGTACACTTGAAAAGAAGGTGTATTCTGTAGTTTTTGGATGGAATGTCCTATAAATATCAATTAAGTCAAGATGGTCTAATGTGTCATTTAAAGCTTGTGTTTCCGTATTTATTTTCTGTTTGGATGATATGTCCATTGGTGTAAGTGGGGTGTTAAAGTCTCCTACTACTATTGTGTTACTGTCGATGTCCCCTTTTATGGCTGTTAGCATTTGCCTTATGTATTGAGGTGCTCCTACCTTGGGTGCATAGATATTTACAATTGTTATATGTTTTTCTTGGATGGATCCCTTGATCATTATGTAGTGTCCTTCCTTGTCTCTTGTAATAGTCTTTACTTTAAAGTCTAATTTGTCTGATATGAGTATTGCTACTCCAACTTTCTTTTGACTTTCATTTGCATGGAATATCTTTTTCCATCCCCTAACTTTCAGTCTATATGTGTCCCTTAGTCTGAAGTGGGTTTCTTGTAGACAGCATGTGTAAGGGTCTTGTTTTTGTATCCATTCAACCAATTTGTGTCTTTTGGTTGCAGCATTTAATCCATTTACATTTAAGGTGATTATTGACATGTATGTTCCTATTACCATTTTCTTAATTGTTTTGGGTTTGTTTTTGTAGGTCTTTTCCTTCTCTTGTGTTTCCTGCTTAGAAAAGTTCCTTTAGCAATTGTTGTAAGGCTAGTTTGGTGGTGTTGAATTCTCTTAACTTTTGCTTGTCTGTAAAGCTTTTGATTTCTCTGTCAAATCTGAATGAGATTCTTGCTGGGTAGAGTATTCTTCGCTATAGGTTTTTCTCTTTCAGGACTTTCAGGATATCCTGCCACTCCCTTCTGGCCTGCAGAGTTTCTGCAGAAAGATCAGCTGTTATCCTTATGGGTTTTCCCTTATATGTTATTTGTTGCTTTTTTCTTGCTGCTTTTAATATTTTTTCCTTGTGTTTAATTTTCATTAGTTTGATTAATATGTGCCTCGGTGTATTTCTCCTTAGGTTTATTCTGTATGGGACTCTCTTTGCTTCTTTGACTTGATTATTTTCTTTTCCATGTTGGGGAAGTTTTCCACTATAACCTCTTCAAATATTTTCTCAGACCTTTCTTTTTTTTCTTCTTCTGGGATACATATGATTCGAATGTTGGTGTGCTTAATGTTGTCACCAAGGTCTCTGAGACTGTCTTCCATTCTTTTTATTCTTTTTTCTTTTTCCTGCTCTGTGGCAGTTATTTCCCCCAATATATCTTCTAACTCACTTATTCGTTCTTCTGCCTCAGTTATTCTACTGTTTATACCATCTAGAGTATTTTTAATTTCAGTTATTTGGTTGTTCATTACTGTTTGTTTGCTCTTTAGTTCTTCTGAGTCCTTATTAACTGTTTCTTGTATTTTCTCTATTTTGTTATCAAGATTTTGCATCATCTTTACTATCATTACTCTGAATTCTTTTTCAGGCAGTTTTCCTATTTCCTCTTCATTTATTTGGTCTTGTGTATTTTTACCTTGTTCCTTCATCTGCAACATATTCTTTTGTTGTCTCATTCTCCGCCCCCCTTTGAATGGGCGGGATTGTGTTCCTGTCCCACTGGGTGTTTGGCCTGAGGTTTCAAGCACTGGAGTTTGTAGGCTATTGAGTATAGCTGGGTCTTGGTGTTGAGGTGAGAACCTCTGGGAGACCCCACTCTGATGAATATTCCCTGGGGACTGGGTTTCCCTGTTAGTCCAATGTTTTGGACTCAGAGCTCCCACCTCAGGAGCTCAGGCCTGACCCCAGGCTTGTGAATCAAGATCCCACAAGCTGGGGACTTCCTAGGTGATGCAGTGGTTGAGAATCCGCCTGCCAGTGCAGGGGACATGGGTTTGATCCCTGCTCCAGGAAGGTCCCACATGCTGTGGAGCAGCTGGGCCCATGCGCCACAACTACTGAGCCTGCGCTTTAGAGCCCATGAGCCACAACTATTGAGCCCATGTGCTGCAACTACTGACACCCACGTGCCTAGAGCCCATGCTCTGCAACAAGGGAGGCCACGGCAATGAGGAGCCTGCGCACCACAACGAAAAGTAACCCCCACTCACTGCAACTAAAAAGAAAGCCCGTGCACAGCAAAAAAAAGACCCAACACAGCCAATAAAATAAATAAATAAATAAATTTATAAAAAAAAAAGAAGATCCCACAAGCTGTGTGGAGCAGGAAAAACAAAAAACGTTAAAAAAAAAAAAAAGAGTAGGAGAACAGCAGAACAATAGCAAGATAAAAAATATGATAAGAATAGGAAACTAACAGATGTGTTAGAAAAAATTTTTAAAAAATAGATGGAGCAACAACTGGAAGGTAAAACAACTGCAATAGGCTAACTGAGGAGGTGGGAAAAAGAAAAAAGAAAAAAGGAAAAAAAAAAGCCAGAAAAGGTCTTGGCTGTGGGGGTGGGGCTTGGACAAGGGTGGGAGTGGGGGGTTGGGGTGGATTAGGCAGTGGATAGGGCCTACGCTTAGAAAAGGCCCTGGGGGTGGTGGGGAATGGGGCTTAGGCCCAATGAGGCAAAGGGGCCCAGGAATGCCTCTGGTCTTGGGGGCAAAGGAGCAGGTCCAGGTATCCAGCAGGCTCCCTGTGCCTGAGTTGGTGGGAAAAATGCTAGGCACCTCCCCTAATCCTCCAATCTCGGAGGGTCCCTCCCCCTTGGGTTCTCTTCTTCCCCACCCCTTCCCTCCTATTCCCCTAGGACCCTCACAGCTGGAGGGGGCACTGGAAGGCAGGAGACCAGACTCTGATGCCCAACAGGCTTCCTAGGGCCAACTGGGCTAGGGTAACACCTGGGGCACTTCCCCAGATCTCCCAGTCTTGTAGAGTCCCTGTCTGCCTCTCTTCCTCTCCCCTCCCCCCACTCTCCTAGGTACCAAGCTGCTGGAGGGGGCCCTGGAGTGTGAAAGACCCGGTCTGTGAGCCTAGCAGGCTTCCCAGGGCTAGTGGGCAGGGGAAATACCTTCCCCGCCTCCCTTGATCCTCCAATCCCAGAAGACCCCCTCCCCTGCCTGCCTCTCCTCTTCTCCCCTGCTTTCCTCCTACACCCCTAGGACCAGTGAGACCTAGAGGGTTCCGTGGAGGACTGAAGACCAGGCCTAGGGGCACAACAGGCCTCCTGGTGCCAAGTGGGTAAGGAGATTTCCTGCAGCGTCTCCCCTGATCCTCCAGTCCTGTGAGGGCCCCCCCCCCCCCCCCGCCACCGCACTGTCTGCCTCTCTTCCTCTTCCCCCTCCTCCCTCCCTCCCACACCTGTATGACCCACTCAGCTGGAGAGGGCCCCAGAGACAGAGGGACCAGACTCAGGAGCCCAGCAGGCCCCCTGGGCCCAAGTAGGCAGGGGAAAGGTCCTGCACCTCCCCTGGTCCTCTGATCCTGGAACATCCCACCAGCAGTCAGCCTCTCTTCCTCTTCCCCTGCCACGCTCCTACACCCCCCAGGACCAACGCATCTGGGAGGGGACCCTGGAGAGTTGGAGACCAGGCCTGGGAGCCCAGCAGGCTTCCTGGGCCAGTGGGCAGCGGAAATGCCTTCCACTTCTCCCTGGATCCCAGAGGGTCCCTCCCTCCTTCCGCCTCTCTTCTTCTCCCCCCACCTCTTCCCTCCTGTACTCCTAGGACCAATGGCCTGGAGGGGCCTTGGAAGGTGGAGGACCCGCCGGGAAGAAATACCCGGTGATGCCTCCCCTATTCTGACCTGGAGAAATCCCTTCCCATCCCCACTATCTGCCTCTCTCCCTCCCTGACCCACTCCCCCCACCCACTGCCCCCAGGACCCACGTGCAGGAGGGGGGCCGGGAGAGTGAAGGACCAGGCCCAGGAGCCAGTCAGCCTCCCTGGCCAAGAGGGACAGCAAAAAGCCTTTTCGCCTCCCCTCACCCATCTCAAAGCCCCACCCCCACCTGTCTGCCTCTCCACCTCCTTGCGCCTCCTCCCTCCTTCCCACACCCCCAGGACCCAGGCAGCCTGGAGGGGGCCTTGGAGGGTGGAGGACCCCGCTGGGGAGCCCAGCAGGCCTCCTGGCTTCCTGGGCGGGAGAAACCCAGATGCAGTTTCCCGATCTCCCCAGCCCCCAAGGGTCCCTCCAGGCTGGAACCTCCCCCTTCACCCAGCCACCCCCCAGGGGCACCATCCCATCCAGCTTCCCCTTCCCCGCCCCAGTGACTTCCCCCAGGTGCTACCCGGTTGCTCCGGGGTTCCTCCAGTCTCCTTGGGCCTCAGGTCCCCCACCGGCCTCAGGCAACCGATCTATTTATGGGGAGACGCGATCTCCGTGTCTTCCCATGCAGCCATCTTGACTCCGCCCCCCTGATCCTTTTAATGTATTGATGAATTCAGTTTGCTAATATTTCATTGAGGATTTTTGCATCTATGTTCATCAGGGATACTGGCCTGTAATTTTCTTTTCTTGTGGCTTTCTTATCTGGTTTTGGTATCAGGGTAATGGTAGCCTCATAAAATGAGTTTGGAAGAGTTCCCTTCTCTTTTTCTAAAATAAATAAATAAATAATTAATTAACTGGCTGCATTGGGTCTTCATTGCTGCACATGGGCTTTCTCTGGTTGCAGGCACTACTCTTCATTGTGGTGCAAGGGGCTTCTCATTATGGTGGCTTCTCTTGTTGCAAAGCACGAACTCTAGGCATGTGGGCTTCAGTAGTTGTGGTACAGGGGCTCAATAGTTGTGGCTCATGGCCTTAGCTGCTTCGCAGCATGTGGGATCTTCCTGGAGCAGGGATTGAACCCATGTCCCCTGCACCGGCAGGTGGATTCTTAACCACTACACCACCTAGGAAGTCCCCCCTTCTCTCTCTCTCTTTTTTGGAAGATTTTGAGAAGGGTTGGTATTAATTCTTCTTTGAAGGTTTGGTAGAATTTACCAGTGAACGTTTGGTCCTGGACCTTTGTTTCTTGGGAGGCTTTGGATTACTGATTCAATCTCCTTCTAGTAATTGGTTTGCTCAGATTTTCTGTTTCTTCCTGGTAGATTCTGTGTTTCTAGGAATTTATTCATTTCTTCTAGTTTCTCCAATTCATTGGCGAATAATTGTTCCTTGCTTTTTAGACAGTATTTGTGGACATATTCCTAGCATGTCATTAGTAGCCTTCAATTTTGTTCTGTTCCATAAATGAACACACAGTGGCTGGCTTCCATGAGTGTCTTGACTGAAGCTCAAGAAGGTTCTCTGCCTTCAAATAAACTGGAAAGGAGGTGAATAATGACTTAAAGATAAGTGAACTGAAGAATCTTAGGGCGTGGGGCCTGGGAGAATTATTCTGGTGGTTGTAGGAATAGATCAGACCAAAGAGAGCAGTAGAGAATGTAGAGTTTTTAAAAGCTCCTGATAGCCCTGATCTTCATTCAGTTTCTAAGCCAGATGAACATTTGGACTGCCTCCAGGAAACAGAGTATGAAAGAGAGACAAGTTACCTAATTGTGAGGTGACCCATCCAGCATCAAAGCCAGGATCAAAATGAACACCAGGACCTTCATCCTCAGAGCAGATTCGGCACTTCTGGGAGAATGAGAAGCTGGCCCAAGGAAGAGAATTCCGGTTTCTGGAGAGGCCAGGACCAGTCCCTGTATACATGTGGGACTGGAGCTGGCATCCCGCCAAGTCTCTCCCTTCCTGAACAGCAGCAGGTGACTAAATGGTGAGTGAACTCCACCAAAATGGCCTCATTTTCTTTGGGCATTAAGGTAGATCATAAGCGCCAACCACATTCCCTGGCGCCTCTTGCTGGTCAGCCATGGAAGGGGCTCTAGCTCATCAGTATGGACAAAGATTCCTGGGGCCATCTGTGAATATATCTGGTTCACTTCCTTTATCTGGGACAAGGAGACTGATGCCTGGAGAGGAAGGGGCTTCTCAGGCCGCTAGTTAGAGCCAGATCTGGAACTCTGGATCCACAGTCAAGAACTCTACCCACTGCAGCAAGCTGCCACAGAATCCAGACTGTCTAACTCAAGTCTTTACCTTGGATTGGGGAACAGAACTTGAGAATAATACTCTGTATCGAATTTTGGTGGCCCTTTCCTCTTCTGACATTTATTTATTTAAATTAATTTATTGTCTGAGTTGGGTCTTTGTTGCTGCACACAGGCTTTCTCTAGTTGTGGTGAGCAGGGGCTACTCTTCCTCGTGGCATGTGGGCTTCTCTTTGCAGTGGCTTCTCTTGTTGCAGAGCATGGGCTTTAGGTGCACAGGCTTCAGTAGTTGCAGCACGCAGGCTCAGTAGTTGTGGCGCACTGGCTTAGTTGCTCCTCGGCATGTGGGATCTTCCTGGACCAGGGCTCGAACCCGTGTCCCCTGCATTGGCAGGCGAATCCTTAACCACTGTGCCACCAGGGAAGTCCTGATATTTATTTTATAAGTAAAAGTAAACAAACACTATTTTGTGCTGATGACTTTTGGATGATTTTGTGATGCCCACGGTGACATCCCCCTTGATTGTTTCAGGATTCTGGTGGGAGTTCCTGCCTCCCTCAAGAAGGTAGCGACTGTCAACAATAGGCAAACTGGATCGAAGTGGGTCTATGGTCCTTTAAGGCAGAATCTTCTTGAGTTTGCTGGCTGGAGTTGTGCTTGGGGATACTTGGAGGGTCCACTGGCGATGGGGAGTGGAGTGAGCAGTCTGGTCCAGAAGACCCACTCTTTGGTGGCAGCTTACACAACAGAAGATCCAACAGCCAAGGGCTGCAAAATATGTCTACTCTTTGAATGACTCTTATCTTCATCCTCTCCACCACTTCTCTAGTTCAGACCCTGATTAACCAAAGGGTATTTTACTGGTCTCTGCCTTTAGTACTTCCTGACATTAATCAAACCTGTTTCTGTATAACAACCAGGTGATCTTTCCAAACAGCAATTTGGGTCATGTCACTCCCTTCTTAAAATGCTCCATGGCACCCTGCTATCTAAGGAGAGAGCTCTAGAGCCTCAGCAAAGCCTAAAAGGCACAGCACTACCTGGGCGGCTGCACCTCTCTCTGGCCTCGTCTCATGCCACTTGCTGTGTTGCACATTCATTGTCCGCAAAGCAGTCTCCTTACCTGCAGCTCTTGAATACATCACCTGGTTACACACTTGCACACTTCTGTGCATTTTACAAACTGTTCCTTCCCCCTAGAATATTACTTTCCTCTTCCCCTCCTCCTAGCCTGGAAGTCTCCTGCTCACCCTGCAGTGCGGGCTCAAGTGGAGTGGACAGCCCTGGGTGCTGTCTGCTGCACCACCTCCCTGTCCTCGTATGAAGGCCTCTCACTGCTGTACATCGTGCTGGCCTGGAATTCCTTCTTTACACATTCGTCTCTCCTGTTTTCTCTGATGGATCCAGTTCTTAGAGCACTTCACTTCTCAATACAGTTTGCTGAATTCTGGGACAGAAATCCCGTATTAAATTTCTTTTTTGACAAGACATACATGTAGAAAACAAACTCACCGTTACCAGGGGGGAAAGGGGAGGGGAATAAATTGGGAGACTGGGATTGACATATTGACACACTACTATATATAAAATAGATAACTAATAAGGACCGACTGTATAGCACAGGGAACTCTGCTCAATACTCTGTAATGACCCATATGGGAAAAAAGTCTAAAACAGAGTGGACAGATGTATAACTGATCCACTTTGCTGTACAGCAGAAGGTAACTTTTTTTTTTTTTGGCCATACCACATAGCACGTGGGATCTTAGTTCCCTGACCAGGGATCAAATCTGCGCCCTCTGCAGTGCTGCAGTGGAGACGTGGCGTCTTAACCATTGGACTACCTGGGAAGTCCCTCACAGCATTTTAAATCAACTATATACTCCAATAAAAATTTTTTAAAAATTTTTGACAAGTTATTAGTGAAGAAGGGTGAGTTATAAACTTTTACAGCTACAGAAGGAATGCCCTGCTGACCTCAGGTTTTCAAAGGATGTAGTCAACAGAAGGCCAGAGGGGCTCTTAACCAAGGGAAACATGAAAAAACAAAATCAGTCTGTAAGCACATCAGGGAGGTGAACACATTTAGGAAGCTAAGAACCTCTCTTGTAGGCAGCCAAGGTCTGAGGGGTAACATCACTTGTCCAAAGCCACCCAGTCAAGGGAGAGGAGGGGCTGAGCACACAGCCCTCTGACTCCTGATTCTGCTTCTTTGCCCCACACCACTTGGCCGTTTACTTCAATCCTCCTACCGTCCTCACCAGGGGACTCTGACCTCCTTGAGTGCTGTTTGCTTGTTAAAGTACAGAGACCTTTGGACAGAGTGAAGGCAAACGGAACCACCTGGCATGGTCCTAAATCTCTCTTGTGGGTGGCAAGGCTGAGGGCTACTCCAGGGCCTGGATGACAGTCCCAGAGGATGCCCCAGGCTCAGGGTCCCCCAGGACCACTATGAATGGGACAGGGACTGGTCCGTTCACTACAATGCAGGTGGTCTGAATTATGCTGTATTTGAACCGATGTTTACAGAAGTCTGCTATCAATCGATTCTAATTTGGGATCCACGGCCCCATTTCCCCACTCAGAGCAGTAGACCACAGCTACAGACATTCCTCACAACCCTCTAGACTCAGCGGGAGCGTGGAAATCCTTACCCCCTGCACTCCCATTTCCAGCACGACACAGCACAGTCCCTCCAACTCACCCTCCAAAGCACCCCACACTAGGATAGAGTGGACACATCTCCAGGGTCTGGAAGGGTAACTAGGGTCAACACAAACACTTCACGAGCATCCAGTTTTATCTTATAATCCATGTGACGTTTACACTCTACTCCACAATGGTATGTTTTAATAAAACACTTCTCCGCCTCTGAGCAAAACCGATGCTCCACACTAGGGCTCTGCTGGGACTTCAGTGCCTGACAGACCACCCTGGTGGGCAGTGCTGCCTTACAGGACGCTCCACTGTGTGCTGGCATTTACAGGCACCTTCCATTTATTATCTTAGGTAATATTCACAGTGATGCTGTGAGATGGAGGGTTCCCATTTCAGAGATGTGAAGACCCAAAGCTCCAGGAGGTAAAGCGAGTCGCCTGAGTGGGTGGCAGGTCTGACCGTGAGTCCCCCTCCCCATGCTCTGTCACCCCCCACCACTGAAGTCCCATTACAATCCCCCCAACCCTTCAATGCTAAAATCCACAGTCCTCTTGGCAGCACAAAGGCCAACGGCTTCCCTGATACCGTCTTAAGTGTTTTGCAAACTTGAGTGCCCAGGCTGGGGCACCCGCGCAGAGGACCAGTCCTGGACTCTTGGTGCGGGCTCGCAGCTATGCTCCTATGGAAGAATGGGACAGGCAAGGCCTGAGAACTAGGAAATACGGCTTTGCCAGTCCCAGGCTATGTGTTCACGGTAAGCTTCTTCCTCTTTGGGCTTCAGTTTCTTCATGTGAACAACGTGTGGGGGACTGGGGGACTTCTATGCTTTGGTGCATTCACGCTTTCCCAATCCAACATTCTAGATGTTACCTCCAGGAATGTCCTAACCCTTGTGCTCCTTCCCTCTCGTTAAAGAAAAAAGTCCATATTGCCAATTTCCCTTTTCTTTTTAAAAATAAAAAGCCTGAAACAACACTGTAAGGCCCTGGTTTTTTGAACAAGGCAGCTGTAGTCCCCACCACCCTCACTCTCCACTTCCTTCTTCCTGTGACACACACTGTGGCCCAGAGGTGCTCAGGGCCCCCTGAGACTCGGAGCAGGTGGGATGGAGAGGCCCTCCCCTCCCAACAGTAAGAACCTGCTGGACTCCCAAGGGCTTTGCTGTCAGAGATCCCTTCCCCCAGCATCTATTTTAAGGAAGGCATGTGGTGTTTGTTTCATGATTGAGCTGCCCAGGAAAGCGATCTGAGGCTCCAGAAACTGCCGCAGAGTGAGGCCCACTGGAATAAAGGGCTGCTCAGCTCCCTGGGGTCCCTGCTGCCAGTCCCCCCTCTTCAGGGCGAGGTTACTGGGTGGATAACAGCACAGGATGCCTCTCTCCCAGCCACAGGAAGTACCCCACAAAGATCCCAGAGAGACTGGTATCATAGGTGGGGCCACAGGTTTGGAATCAGGCAAACCCAGCTTGGATTACTGGCTCTACAAGGAAGTCACCTGACCTTCTCTGGGCCAGTTTTCTTATCTGCACCCACCCGTGCAGGTGGTTATGCAAGAGAATGAGAGCCAAGTACTTAACACAACGCCTGGGATACCAGCATCACGCTAAATGGTAGCCTTCCAGTAAACCCATCACCCTGGAGAGCTCTCCACGGAGTCAGGTTGCTGGGGGCGGGGCTGAGGCCCAGATGTGCTCTACACGCCAGCCTGCTGCCTGGTCATGTGGCCACATGGCCAGAGCCCACGGCACGAGAGCCCTTTTGCCCAACAGCTTGTAACTCTGGGACTCAGTTTCCCCATCTTTAAAATGGAAGATGAAGAGCTCATAAACGCTGTCACCAAGGGCTGCCTGCGAATCCCCCTGTAATCCTCTCAGGCGGGGAGGCCTTGCGGCTGTGAACGAGGACACCAGAGCAGGCGTGGGGAGGAGCACCGTGGGCAGGGGGCATTTCCAACAAATGGGCTGTTACTCCTTCCCCAGGTTGGTCAAAACCACAGGTCCACAGGATGGGCCCAGCCGGGCTGGAGGGCACGGAAGCCACACCGTGGACACCTTCTACAGAGCAGGATGCCAAGGCCTGCAGTGACCAGGTACAGGGCTGGGGAGCACACACAGAGTTTTCAGCAAGGCCCCGGCGGAAACCTGACTCTCTGGACAGGGTTAGGGAATAGCTTACAAGTTTTAGAAAATATGGTGCTTAGTTCTGTTAGAGTTTGCTCACTGAGCTCTCCTCTTCGGAGAACCACATTTGGCTTATGATTTAGGAGGAAGCCCTAGGGCTGCTGGTTCCTGCAATTCTACTCCATGATTTAGCTCTAGTGTCGCAGGAGGGGCTGCAGGGCTAGGGGAGCCTGGTGGGGGTGGGGCACTGCACTCAGGCCTGTGGGAGCTGGGTAAGACCTTTCTGCATGAAGTGGTGACAAAGGAGGACCTGGGTATTGTGTCATCTTCTGTGGCAACAGCTGCCCTGGGGGGGGGGGGCGGGGTCGATAGGGAGGGGGCAGAGCGAGGCCTTGGGGACAGGGCCCTTGAGGTTCACCAGCCCACGTGGCCTCAGCCTCAGGGTGAACAAGGAGCGTCCAGGTGGCAGCAGAGGCCCCGCAGGAGGCTCAGCTGGCATCGTTGATGGCAGTCCTAGAGCCCCCCAGCAGTCTCTCATGCTCGCCCTCCTCTGCCGGGGGCCGGCCCCTGGACAGGCGGCTCAGCAGCGGGTGGTGCAGCCCGTTGTAGAGGGCGGTGCCCGTCAGGAGGATGAGGAAGCCGAGGATCTGCAGCGGGTGGAAGGCCTCCCAGCCCAGAGCCAGGCTCACGGCCCAGATGACAATGGTACGCAGGCTGTCCAGCACCATGCGGGTGGTGGCGCTCAGCTCCTTGGTGACGCTGATGCCCGCAAAGTTGAAGAAGGCGATGCTGCTGATGTTGCCCAGCAGCGCCAGCACGATGAGCGGTTGTCGACCCACCTGGCAGAAGGCGTCCAGCGCATCCTCCAGTGTCCTGCGAGGGTTTCCACTGAAGGAGCCGGCGGGGATGTAGTACATGGGCACCAGCAGCAGCGAGAGGATCACGAAGCCAAAGAGGCCTGCGGGAGTGGAGGGAGCGTGTCACGCTCGCCACTGGGCCCCCAGCCCACCGCCCCGCCCAGCCAGGGCTCCTCTGACCTCCCAGCCACCCCTTCCGAGCTGCCCTCACACCAGCTCCTTCCCTTCAGGTCCCGGAGGAGCCGTCCAGCCCATTAGGAACTCACAACGGCCTACTGAATGGGCTCTGACTGCCCCTTCTCCACTTTAATCTGTGTTTTCTGATCGGGCCAAGAATAGGAAATACAGTTTATATTGTGACCAGTACGTAGACATGGACACACTTTCACGAAACAATAGCTACCCTTACGATGTACAATGCTCTCCGACACTTTTTAAATTCGATTCTATTCATTTACAAAAGGATTGCTGGCTACAAGCACTACACTGCTCTCACAAACATGGAGAAACAAAGCTCTCTAACTCAGCGCCACTGGTCTGTGACAAGGAGCTGGACCGGAATGTAAATCAAGGCACTGCTTCACTCAGAAAGTCTTACTAGAAAATAAAAATGAGTGGAAACAATCAGTATGCTTGATGACATAGCTGACTTAGGTGGTTAACGTTCTGCTGTAAGCCCTCAGTTCACGGTGGACCAGGCACAGACAGCGCCCTGACGAGTCCACAGGTCACACTTGGTAGCACTGCTCTCGTCTGCCCTGCTAGCTTCATAATTTTGAAGCATGATTTTGATTTACTTCCCTGCTCAAAAACCTCTGGAGGTTCTTCCCTGCCTGCTATTTAAAGTCTAGATCCACTTGTCTGATGTTCAAGGTTCTCCCTGACATGACCGTGACATATTCAATCCCTGATCATCCCCCCAACATCAAACCTGCACCTCCTGCAAACTATTCCTCACTGGTGTCCAAACTCACGTCCAGCTCCCCACGTCTCCTCTCCATCTGGAGTTCCCTCCTGTCTATCTTGCCTGCTGAAATCTGCAGCGTGAATGCCACCTTCCCTGGGCCGTGACACTCAGACATGCTTGGCAAGTGAAGTGTCACTTGAGTAAAAGCAGTCAGAGATAAAGCACCGCCTGCTACTTTCTTGCTGGTCAGTTCCTCCAGAGTGGGGCTTGCATCTCATTTATCTTTGTCCCTGTCCTCCCTTAGCTCCTGGCCGAGTGCATGGCAGGTGTCAGAGCATCTGTCAACATGTACGTGGTGAAGGGAGCAAGGAAGGGGGGCGGGAGGCTCACCCTTCCCAGAGGTCCCTGGCACCTCACCCAGCGCCCCCACTGAGTTCCCTCCACGTGCCACCCTGCAGGACGGGAGGATGCCCCACCCAGCGCCCTCCTGCCGGCCCGTGTTCACGCACCCTCAGTGCCGACTGCCCGCAGAGGGTGCACGTTGTGCTTGTAGACGAACTTCTCCTCCAGCACCATCTGGATGGAGATGATGATCTGGGCCATGATGATCAACAGGTCCCCTGTGGGAAAGGAGGGGCCCAGGGTGAGCCCAGGGCTGCGGGAGACAGCGCCCGTGGGCACCTAACAGGCCCCGCAGCCCCTGACTGCGCAGGGCACCATACAGTCCATGAGGTCCGGTCATGTTGGCCCCCGCGCCTGATCTCCTGGCCCCTGGCGGGGGTTGCAGGCCAGCAGGGCAGGCATGGTCACCCCTCCTGGGCTGAGGCTCTAGAAAGTCCAGGGGTCTGCCTGGGCCTGAGGGCTGCACAACTGGGGTAAGCAGGTCTTCTGAGAAGCAACAGGCTTTGAGATGGACATTTCTGGTTTCATCCTGCGCCTGAGTGACCAGGTGGCCACGTCACTGGAAAACGGGCTGCAAAGCTTCCTTTCTGGGACCGTGAGGATGACAGTGATGATGAGCAGTGTGCAGCACTGGCTGAGCGCGTGGTACGTGCTCAATAAACACTCATTCCTCTCCTCTCCCGGATCCTGCGGTCTGTGTGGCTGTAAGCACACCGCAGCACAAGCCCCCTCCCTCCCCTGACCTCCCCGCTCCTTACGCACCCCTCCCTCATGCTGCCTGGCCCTGGCTGGTCTTCCCTACACTCTTCCCATCACCCCGAGAGCAGGTGCGTGTCCACATCAGCTGCTGCCCCACACGCCCTCCCCCAGGGCTCGGTGGGCAGCAGAGCTTGTAAAATGCTTTGTGCAATGACTCTGTGCTGGGCAGCCCCTGGAGCCCCACCCCGGCCACACCTGTGATCACTTCGCTGAGCTTGTGCCGACTGTCGTGCTGGCTCAGCAGGTCGGCCAGGCCCACGACCACCAGCCCTGCGATGGTCGCGAGGATGCCCAGCCACTGGCTCAGGGCCAGCCTCCGTCCCAGGAAGGCCACCGAGAACAGGCCTGTGAATATGATCACTGCTCCCCGCAGCATCTGGAAGCTGGAGGCACTGGTCATGTTCAGGGCTAGGAGAGGAGAGATGCACCACATTAGCTCCTGGGGGCCCAGCCTGTCTGCTCACGGAGGTGTCCTCAGGGCTGAAGACAGGCCTGGCCCGGGGTAAGTACTCAGTAAATCCCGGTGGGGTGCGTGTGTGTACAGGTCGGTGGGAGAGGGGGAGGGAGCTGAAGATGAGCTGGGGGTAGGAGCGGCTCTTTCACCAGCAGCCCCCTTGGGTCACAGGCTTCGCTGAGTCCTTGGCGGCCTGGCCTGGCGACTCACCCACATACATGATGCTGGTCCCGGTCATGTCGCAGAGGGCTGGGGGCAGGAAAAGAAGGGGGTTGAAGGCCTGCTGGAGATCCGCACTGGTGTCTGGGTGCCCTGCAGCTCTGCACTGGAGCAGGTAGAAGGCGGCCAGGCAGGAGAACTCCCCCAGGAACATGCCCACTGCCTGCAGGGACAGAACCAGGAGTTCAGAGCTAGAAGGAGGATCACCTGGAACTAAAGAACGCCCCCCCTCCCCAGCACCACACAGCTTGTGGGATCTTAGTTCCCCGACCAGGGATTGAACCCGCACCCTCAGCAGTGAAAGCGTGGAGTCCTAACCACTGGACCACCAGGGAATTCCTTGTGATAACATTTTTTTTAAACATAACCTTTCTTCAAAAAAGAGTTTACCTCTATCCCCAATATATGTAAAACAGACAAAAAGCAGAGCTGCTGTGTGTGGGAGAGCAGAGGCTGCCTCCTAGGTCTACCCCTAAGCTCCTCAAACACCTTGATGGAAACCCTAAGGCTATGTAGAGCCTGGTCTGAAAACACGCCAATTCCTGGTCAAGTTCCAGATGGAGAAACTGAGGCCCTGAGAAGCTCGAGAACTTATTTAAGGTCACAAAGCAAGTTGCTGGCAGAGCTGGACTGAAATCTGAGTCTCCTGCTTCCCAGTCTAGCAATAAGGTACCTTCCATTGAGGGTGTCTGCCCCGCCCCAGTGGGATCTGGGCTCCCCACTGTTGGAGAGCAGGTTTTACTACGGGGCTTGATTTTTCCAGATGTGTCCTGACTTGGCCACGGTGAGGGCTGGCCTCACGGTTTCCAGGGCATGAGCGCTCACCAGGACTTTTGCAGGCCTCCAGCAGGGGGCTGGGCCTTCTGCCCCCTTTCAGGGACACCTCACACGCTGGCCTCTGTTCTGGGGAGGGAGAGAGAGAAGCAGGGGGTCCCCCTGGGAGCAAGGGAGTACTCCACCCCTAGGTCAGGAAACAGCAGGGCCTCCTCGGGGTCCCTGCCCTGAGGCCTGGAGAGGAGATGGGGGAGGACAGGCACAGATACCTGGAGGAAGGGATGCTGAAAGCTGTGTTCCTGGCTCCCTCCACAGCCTGGGGCCACGAAGTTGTCCGCCCACCTGCAGCAGAGAGAGAGGAGGTTAAACTCTACAGCGCGGCGGTGGGCTCTCCCACCCGGTCCTGGGGCCTGTGGAGAGCTCAGGCTTCCTGATGCCAGGAGGCCAGACTTGCCTCGGCCCAGAGTGGGGCTCCCTCTCTAGGGAGCCAGTCTCCACGGCAAGGAGTCTTCACCAGGGACTGTGGACAGAACGTGGGGGTCTGGGAATCTTTGGCTGAAATTTCATGAACTTCTAACAGAAATTTAGCATTTTCTCAATTTATGAGTGTAGTATTGCAATACCTGTGACTTTGTCACACATGGAAATCACAGCTATTCTCACTATCACATTCGAGTCACTGCAGATATTGTGAAGTGTCACTTACACTCATCACTGCTCCAAAATTACAGTAATTAGACCCACTGCTTATAATTTCATGTGTTAAAAAGTGTGCACACACGTGTACATTACTATATCACAAATTGCTTTTTAAACGTCTTGATAACTTTATTTCAATACAATTAGCTTGTCCTGTAATCCTTGGTCTTTTATTTGCACGTTTTAAAACACTACTCTAGGCTTCACCAGACTATCAAGGAGACCTATATCAAGAGTCCTTGGTGACAGAGACCACCCGGTCACCTTCACATAACCTGAAGGGTCTGGGGGGTTTTTCTAGCACTGCCTCAGAAGCAGGTGGCAAGAACACGGCACTTGTGGAGTGGCCTGCTGCCGGCACCCGGCAGATGGGCAGCACGCTCCCCACCGAGCCCAGAATCCGGCACGGCACGGCGCTCTGGGCGGCTACCATCCACCATTCTGCACTGACCAGCGTCTGTCCCTAAAACTTCTGCCTCTGAATTTCGTTTTCACTGGGCTTAGTTATGTCCCTGGGATCTAAGCGCTTTCATTTTCATTTGAAAGCCCTTCAACTATGTGGAGACTTTCTCACCTTCTGAATCGTCTCTTCTCCTAGTTAAGCAGCCCCAGCGCTTGCTAACCCTCCACTCCCCTGGCTGCGGACTTCTGGAAGGGCTCAGGTGGGCCCAGGCCCAGAGCCAAGGGCATGTGATCTGGCCCAGACCGCGTTGGGCAAGAGGGCGGCCCCTCCTACGCGCTGAACATCCTGGTTAGCTGACCTGGCTTGGACTGCATCTGCCATATCACGCTGCTGACTCACGTCAACGCAGACCCAGGGCCGCTTGCTGTGGGTCACGGACCCCCCACCCCCACCCCCTGCAGCACCCCACGCGTAGGCGGGGGCTGTCTCTAAAGTGTGAGACTCAGGACGTCTTCTTAAATGCCTTTCCTTACAATGTCTGTCAAGAGCAGCTATGTCGTGGTCCCCGCCCTATCTGCTGGCTCCTCTCTGCACAAGCCTCGGCTTCCAGAGGGCAGGGGAGCCTCTGCCTCCTGTGCTCCGAGCAGGGGCCACGGGTCGTGCCAGGCGGTGCGGGTCTGGGTTTGACAGAGAACCTGTTTAGGCAGGGCTTCTCTGTGCCTGAGTTTGAGGAAGGGAACGGGGGCAAGCGAGCAGGGGATGGGGAGGGTGGGCTGAGTGGTAGTGGTAGCACAGACCCAGAGGGAGAGACTATGTCTACAAAGAGATCTCTACACATCCCAGGACCAGTGAACAACACGGGGCTATGGCAAACTTATCTCACGATGGGAGACCCCACTCACTCCCAAAGATGTGAGGAGGGAGGTTAGGAGGGCTTATGATGCTTGGGAATGGTGAAGGTCAAAGGAGAGCTGACGGGCAGGTAGAAGTTCTGGTATGCCTGGTTGGGAAGGCAGAGGAAATCTGGATCAAGAGCTCAGGCTGTAACCAGACCCAGTACCAAAGTGGCAAAGAAAGCTCCCACTAAGCACAGAAACCACCTGTTCTCTGGGGTCTCCTTTCTGCCTGATCTGCTGTAGAGTCTGACTCTGGGATTCCCCAGGCAGGGCAGGAAAGGACAGGACACGGGATGTGGGTGTGGGCCACACACCACCGGTATGGCTCACCCAGGCTCACCCGCTCTCCAGCCAGACTCACTTTCACAGACAGAGCCCTCTGGGAGGGCTGGGTGAGGCAGCTGAGCAAGACAGAGAGAAGCGAGGGAAAGTGAAGAGGTCATGCTTTACCAGGGGTGCAGACCTGGAGCGAGTGAGCAGGTCAGAGTTCCCCAGGCTCCTCAGGAGGGACAAGAGAGGTCCTGCCAAGTTCATGGTCAACCAGAAGCCTAGGGCAAGGGCTGGTATGGAAGCCCTCCTCCATCCTGGGGCCACATCCAGAGCACAGACTGGTAGGCTCAAGATGACCCCCAATCTAGCGGTGGGGCCACGTCCCGGAACCCCCCGGGCTACTGCCTGTGCACCTGACAGTCATGACAACTCACATCTGCATCACTTTCTGGTTCCACAGTCACTGTCACTTGACAGGATGTGAGCTCAGCATCCAGCACCTTCCACAGCTCCCAATCCCCTGCTCCTAGCACATTATTATACAGAAGTTCAAACGGTTTTGTTGTTGTTGTTGAATGAACAGGACTTCCAGACCTCAGTAGACAAATAGCCAGGTACTACAGTCCAGACACAATGTCTCCATGAGTGCTAATTTGCACCACCACCCTGCTGGTGGGACCAGCCAGGCCTGCCCTTCCCTAGGGAGGGGCACGGAACGGGCCTCGAGCTGGCTGTAGGGCTCCTGCTAGGCCTCCTCCCTGCCCTTGCACGGTCGGTTTTCTCCAAGGGGTGGGTCTAGCCGACAGGCTGGGCTGGCAGGTTCCGAGCAGGGGAAATGGAATCTTTTTGTATCTGAGGGCCTGGGGCAGGTTTACAGCCCAAGGGTTTGGGTGTCAGGACGGGCTGCCCTGCCCAGCCTCTCTGGGCCAGGGAGGAGTTCAGGCTTGCAGTCCCTTTGAGATGGAGTCAGGCTTCTCATCTTGGCCGTGGGAAAGGTTTGGCTCACTCTGCAGTCACAGAAGGACCCCAGGCAGCACAGAACAAGAGCCAAAAGCCAGCCCCAGGTCATCTGGGGGTGACAGCAATGACTCCCCAGTGGCATAGCACCTGTCTCTTTGCAAAACGCTTCACTAACATGTTTATATAAATGTGCAATTCATGGCGTATTGACTTTCTACCAGGCCTGCACTTCTCCCTGAGGAAGCGGAGCACTTCATGTGGGCTGTGTGGTTCAAACCTCACAAGGATCCTCATTTTACACATGGGGACTTCAGGCCTTCGGGTGGAGAGAGCCGTGTTCAGGCTCATCAGTGAACAATGGGTGGATCTAGGGCCAGACCCATCTGATTGAACTTATATTCAAAAAAGGCAGCAGGATACTTGGAAAGCTCAGACTTTTGAATCTCACAGGTTGGAGGAGTTATAGACTTCTCACCTATAAGATGGGGAGAATCATGTCAACACTGATGAATTGGCAAAAATAATAAATATGACGTATGGGACCCGGCACATAGCAGGTAGTCAATAAAAGTTCTTTTCTACCCCTTCTCCCTCTTTCTCCTCTGCTGACCAGGCGCCATTTCCCTTTGTGTGGGGTGGGCGCGGCCCCAGCTCTGCTCCCGCCTAAAAGCTTCCAGGGAGGGGACTCGTCCTCTGGCAGCCACCCTGCAGGCTGAGGCAGAGGCAGCTGCAGGGCCACAGGGTGCTGAAAGAGGAGAACAAACTCAGCCATCATCTCGGGAAGCTCCCTGTTTGACAGAAAGCCAGGGACCAGCGAGGGCCTGAGGGAGACAGGGAAGCACCAGTATCCAGGAGGCTCCACCCCCGTGCTGCGCACCTTCCTCAACGCCCATCACCTTCTTCCTCCGGGTTCCTCCCTGGCCAAGGTGGGGAAGAGGTCAGCCCTGCAGGTGGACCCTCCGCTCTCTCTGGACACTACATCCTAGGGAAAGCCGTGGTCTCTAGGGCAGCAGGCCTGTGGAGGCCCACCAGCCTCAGGCTGAGGCCGCAGGAGGAAGTGGCCTCCACTGGCAGAGGCGCTTCCTTTAGAGTTCCTGGGGCCTTGGAGGGCTGCGGTGGGCTCCCCTGCCAGGGGCTGAGTCACTCTGGCGTGGCTTTGCCCAGTTCAGCTCAAAGCTCAGCGTTCTGAGAGGTATGTGCGTCTGTGTGAGGCCGGGGGTGGCAGTCAGAGACCGAGGAAGTGGCTGATGTGGCTGCCTCGGACCGATGAGCAGTGTCCATTCCCCGAAGAATCTGTGCCATTTCCGCTCGTATCCTGGGCCTGTCAAGCCCAGAGAGTCAGCTTCTTTCTCCTGCCTGGGATCCTCAGAAGGGCCCCAGGGTGTCATGGCAGGTGGCCCTGGCTCACAGTGGTGATAAATGACAGCCCTCCCGTCTCTTAAATATTACAACACTCTCCTTAGTAGCGCTTACAATGTGTCTGGGAAGAAGGTGGGGCAGGGATTATCATACCCATTTTATAGATGAAACTGAGGCGTGGAGAGGCCCAGTGACTCATCTAATCCCATAGCTTCCAAGCCTCACACTCTTTCCACTACTACACTGCCCTCCTGACTTAAGGCTTTCTCCAGCGGGCCTGAACCCCTTTGAAGCAATTATCCCGTGCCTGCTCACAGAACCTCAGGGTGGGAGGAGGGCCAGCTGCCAAGGCAAAAGTTAGAGCTGGCACAGAGAGGACAGTGAGAGGCCTTCCCTAACAGAGGCCCAGTGATCGCAGGCCTCCTGCCACCTTCCTGCAGGGTCCCTGGACCCAGCGGGCCTGACTGTTGGAGACATGACCCCCATGGCCCCTTTGTGGCTGGGTGGGCTTCACAGCCTGCAGAAGGTTAGGAGGGGAGCTGAGCCTTCCTGAGTGAGCGTGTACTTGACCCTGGCTCTTTACGTGCAGAACCCCCGCTGGATTCAGGAGGATGGGGCTCTGAAATGTGCACTGGTTCAGGCAGACAGCCCTACACAGAGCCAGAGGAGGGCAAAATGTTTGGTCTCCAGGAGGCACATCAGCAGAAAGCCTGGTAAGCGGGGAGAAAGCAGCCACAGAGAGGAGAAGGGAGGGGCCCTCTGCCAACACCCAGGGACATGGCTAAAGGGTCAGCCTAATCAGTGACTTGCCCTCCTGCGGGGAGGTGATCCTAGCCCCAGCCCAGCCCAGCAGGGGCAGGCCGGCTCCCTGCAGCGCACCCCATCCTGCTGAGTGGGCGGTGACCTCCTCCCGAGGACAGAGGACAGCTGACCTGTGGTCCCAGCACAGCAGCAGCACGTGCTCACGCCCACTTCCTCATCCACTGTCTTCAGTCCTCCAAAGAAGCCAGAGAGGAAAACATTCTGCTCGTTTTACAGGCCAAGAAACTGCAAGAGGCTACTAGAGACTCTGACCCTGAACCCCGAGTGACCTCTTGGACAGAAGCTTCAGATGCTTTTGCCAACCAGTCCCAGAGGGAAGGCACTCTGATGGCAGGGAGGGGAGATGCCACTTATAGGATAACAACTTCCATGGGCACATGCTTGTCTGTTCTGCTCTGGGGTGATGTGAGAGGAAACACGCAAGGAGGAGGGAGTTTCGGGTACCGCAGCTGTAGACGTCCAGGACTGGACCAAAATGCTGAGCCCTAGGTTCTGGACACCAACCAGCTGAGTCACACACACAAAACTTTTCTTGGGACCTTGACTGTAAATTGTGGGGATTAGAATGGATAATGTTTATGTTTCTAACAACTCTAAATGCCCCTAAGAATGACTAGAGAAGCCCCCAGCCTCATCCATATTGGAGGTTAAGAGCAGGGCTTCTAGAGCCAGACTACTTAGGCTCAAATATAGACTTTGCCACGTAATAGCTGAGTTGAACTTGGGCAAACAAGTTCCTCTTTCCAGAACCTCAGTTTCCTTATCCAGGGACAAGGAATTTATCTACATCCTAGGGTGGTTATGAGAATTCATAAACCTTACTCATGAAAGGCGGCCGGGGTGGGATGTGGCACACGGAGCTCTCAATGTATTAGCTGCTTAGCACTTGCTGTGGTCACATTCTCGTCTGTCCCTGCCAGAAACTGCAGGTCGGAGTGTGATATCAAGTCAATAATCTCTATCCAGACATACACAGCTGCTCTCCCATGTTCTTGCTCTGAGAGTGTCCTTCTCACAGTCTGGCCTCAGAACACTGTTTAAGGTCCACTACTGAGGCCCATCACAGGGAGGCAGGGCTCCTGAGAGGCCCCACATCAGGCCACGAGGCAGGGGACAGGACCAAAGGTTGGGATCCCTCCTGGGAGCCTCCTTCTGGACTCTCAGGCCGCCTCCAAGGACAAAGCCTCCTGCAGCTGAGGATCCCCTGGCTTCTTACCTGACCGGTTTGGAGCTGTTTAAGGAAGGAGCTGAGTCAGCACAGTTTACCTCAGTAGTCACTCAGCTCTCCTTGGGGACAGCGGCCCTGACAGACCACAGTCACCATATAAGCAGTAGACTGAGGCCTTGGCTTGTGGGACAGATGGACAGATGACTTGTTCTGCTGCATTCAGATCCTGACTGAGATGGGAGCCCTCAGGCTGAGTTTCCTTTATAGCTAAGGGCTCAGCAAAAGGAGCACCCTTCAGGAGGCCTCAGGGCCCAGGAGCCCAGCACAAGACACAGACACAGCTGGCCAGAGCCCAACCAGAGAGATGGGGGGGCCCCACCCAGAGCTCCACTTCCTGTGGAGAAGGGAGGACACTGTGATTGCGTGTATATATCTGTCTCCTCCACTGCAGATTCTAAGCATCTCAGAGGCTGGGACCTTCTCTTTGTCACTTCTGTCTCCTTCCCTGAATCTAGGCGATACCTCACACAACGTAAGTACCTTATACATGTCTGATGACTCAAACAGGATACTTCTCTCCCAGACCTCTCTTCTGGGGCATTTTTCACATTACTGACGGAGTGCGCTGGGAAAAAGCACCCTCAAAAACGAGTAAGATATGACCATCCCCATCACCCCCAGGGGGCCTGAAGCACAGCCCAGAGGGTGACTGGGGTGATTCCCCTTTGCTCTGGAGCCTGGCAGGGCCCAGGCGGAAGTGAGGTCTGACTGGGAGAGGGTCACTGTCTACTGTCCTCCATGTGCACCTTGGAATCGGTTCAGAGAAAGGCCATCTCTGGGTACTGGGGCTCTTAGACAGTGGGCCGAGGGGAGGAGGGCCCCACCCCAAGGCGGAGGAAGAGAAAGGGACAAAAGGCCACCAAGAAAAGGGGCTGCCTCCCAGGCCTCCTGCTTGTTACAGAGAGGAGGCTGTGCTAGGTCCCTCAGCTTCAAGACAGCCCCAAGTCTTCAATCACCAACCTCCTGAGGACTGTCCTCACCGTCCCACGAGCTCCACACCCTCTTACATCAGAGCAGAACTGCCCCCTTGCCCGCCCTGTTGGGGTTAATGCCACTTCTGTTCTCCCAGGCAGAAGCCCAGGAGTGATTATTTGACCCTGTGAGTCAGGCCTGTGGCTTCACTCTGCACCTGGTTTCTCCCACCTGGCCCTTCTGGTCCCGCCTCACTGCCGCATCTTAGTTCCCCTAATCTGCTATTTAGCAGCCTTGGAGTGGTGTTCCCTGCAGCAAACTACTTTCCACCTTGACCCCCAGGTTCATAGAATCACTTGTAACAAGTCACACTCCCTGTTACAAAAGCCCCTCTTTGACTGCGGGGTAAAATTCAGCCTGGGCATTTGGCGCTAGTTACAATCCATTTGGATCTGGCCTTGCGGTTCCGGCCTCGATGTCCCCACCACATACAGAAATCCTAGGGGAGCTTCAAGGCCCAGCGGTAACCCTTCCGCCACGACAGGCCCATGGGGCACCCCCTTCTCTGTCATCGCTGCCCTCCACGCTCACTGGTCACTCAGCCCACAGCTCCTGGAGGGCGGGGCTCCTGATGCCAGCTTGGAAGGGGCAGCGGAGAGGAACTCCCTCCGGTTATAAAGATGAAGAAACTGAGGCGCTGAGTTGGAAAGTGACTCGCTGGGATCAAGCACAGAGCGAATCAAAGCCGGGGCTCGGATCCTCCAGCCAGGACCACGGCCTCGCCCCGCATCTCCTCGGGTCCTCGCACCCCTTGGGTGGTCCGTAAACCTCCCGAACCGATCAGAGAAAGTGGGCTGGCTGGTGAAGCCAGGAAAGGAGACTCGCGAAGCGGGCGGGCGCGGAATGGGGGCAGTGCCTCCGCAGGCGGCGACAGGCCCGGCCGAGCCCCCTCCCCTCCCTGCCAGGCCCGGACTCACTTTGCGGAGAGCGTGTTGATGGAGCCGGTGACGAGCATGAGCCCGGCCAGGAACAGCTGGTACTTGGTCCAGGCCATGGCGGCGGATGCGGGGAGCGCGAAACTAAAGGGACCCCAGCGACCTCCACGCTCGCTGTAGGTGGTAGCTCCCGACCCGGTCGCCCGGGGGTCTCGGGCGCGAGCGCTTCCGGGCCGGGAGTCACGTGACCAGAAAGACCCCGCCCCGCGGCTTCTCGCTCCGCCCCCAGGGAGGGCGCCGGGCCCGGCGTCTGCGCTCGCCCGAGTCGTGGTGCCAGTGCTTTGCAGGGCCAGAGTCGGCAGCTCCTACAGGGTGACAGTAGCAAGTCACGGGCCCAGGTCTCCCCATATGCACGAGGGGCTGATGGAACGATGCAGTGAGAATGCATCGTGGATGTTAGAGCGTTCTGTAAACCCTTTAGAGAGATTGAGCTGAACAATGACAGAGGCAAACCACAAAGTAGAAGACACGTCCATTCTGGGAATCTCCTCTCTACAGGGTACCCAGGGAACTCCCAGGAGGCCTGAGGCGTGTCCCTAGAGATCCCAACCCGCGGTGTTTCTCACATCTTCCAGAAAAGTGGCATAAGAATTTGGTTCCTGCTCCTGGGAGACCATTTTAAATAGCAAAAGAAAGACGCCAAGTGATTTGCTTATGATTACGCTAGTGAGTGATGGAGTCGGGGTTGCGCGCAGATTCATCAGTATCCCCCACACCTGCGCCTTCTGCTCAGCGCCTCCACCAATCTCAGCCCACCGCTTCTTCCTGGGTTCCCCGGATGCTGCTCAGAGGTTTGTGTGTGGAGGCGTCCCAGCTTTCAAAATCCTACTCCTAGTTCTCAGCTCCCAGCTGCCCTCTGTTCTCATCTCCGGGTCTCTGTCTGCACCCCATGCCCTGTCACGCCACAGGCTGGAGCACAAGGCCTTCGACGACCTGCTTCACACTCGTGAGCACAGTTCCCATTACTGCAGCCCTCACTGCTAGAGGTGCAGGGAGAGGGCCTGCCTGCCAACTCCTCCTGCTTGCCCTGAGACGGCCTTGCAAGTGACTAGTGTTGGGACTTCCCTGGAAGTCCAGCGGTTAAGACTCGGTGCTTCCAGTGCAGGGGGCACGGGTTTGATCCCTGGTCGGGGAACTAAGATCCCTCATGCTGTGCACCGCGGCCAAAAAAATTAAAAGAAAAGAAAATGACTAGTGTTGAATCAGAAAAACTCTCAAGGGGCTGAACCAGGAAGACCTGATAGAGAAGGTGTATAAGTGGGGTGCTGGACGAAAGTAGGAGGGCAGGGGACAGACAAGGGAAGGACTCTCCTAGAGGAGGGAATGGCAGCGCATGGCACAGACGTACGAGTAGGCGTGGAGTGTGTCTGGGACCCATAGACCCTCTGGAAACTTTCCTACAATGTAGCCTGTTCTCTTCAGTAAGTGGGGGAGTTGAGAGACACGGAAAGACGTTTCTTCCGAGCTTCTTGTCTTCAACAACACCACTAGTTTTCATGTACAGGAATTAATTCAGTTATCCAAAAAAAATGGACTGAAACACTGGGGTCTATAGAGATGAATGAAACACCGCTCCTGTGCCAAGGGGTAGACCAGCTTGGTCCACACCCAGCTTCACAGCCCCATCCCCATTGGAGGCAGTTCCTACAACGCAGTGATACACTCAGTGGGGCTCTGAACTGTTTTCCCCACGTGTCCAAGCCAAGGACACTGTCTTGAAATGAGCATTACTAATGATTACAGGTGTCACCAGCCCGACATGATGTCACAATCTTTGTCTCCATAGCCACATCATAAAATGAATTTTAATCTATCACAATGTTCTGACCATTCATCAAATTGCTGTCTTTGGAGCCCAGGGGACAGAAGGATTTATTGGCAAATACACGTGGAGTCCACTAAGTGCCGGGCCCCAGAGCCAGGTATGGGACCCCAAAGACAAGCAGGACAGGGTCTCTGCCCTGAAGGAGCTGGGGATTTTATGGAGGAGAGGAGTGAGTGCACCGGTAACCATGCAGCAATGTGAAGATATGTAAGAGACAGAGGGAGTTGGGAAAAGGACAGATTCCTCAAGATGGGTGGGAGTAAGGGCATGACAGTGACAATCAGAGCTGTCCTAGCTCAGCCACCCCATCTGTGCCATCCTGTGCCAGGAGGATGACCTCTGTGACCTCAGTTCTCACAGCAGCCCCACGTGCTAGAATTCAGGGGAGATCTGAGCAGGAGCTTGAAGGAGGAGCAGAATTGCTCCAGGTGGAAAAGGGGGTCGTTCCAGGCAGAGACAACCCCGTGGACACACGGGAGGTGGCGCCAGCTCGCACACTGGGGCGTGACCTACAATGAGGTTCCAGGGGTCTGCCAGCCTGGCTAGACTACACTTTCCAGGTGAAAAGTAAGGTTGACATTAGTGTTCCCAGGTAGCAGCAAGGCATAGAGCCTCAGGAGATTGGAATTCTGAGAAAAGTAGAGAGAAATCAGGGTGGATATTGTGGACAAAGAATGTCACTTGCCATTTCAGTAAACAAAGGATGATCACCATAAAGCCATCAACTACTGCACCCAGCCCCACCCCACCCCCAGCCCCGCAACGGTGTGCCCTGAGGGGATTCAGGATGGAGAAAAGCAGGATACTGACCCTAGGTAAAGGTGCATATCAAAGGAATAATTTCAATAAGCCTAGACTCTTGCATTACCCCAAAAGTAAAGCACTAAAATCATTACCTTGAGATGTCTGGGGGTGTGTGTGTGTGTGTGTGTGTGTGTGTGTGTGTGTGTGTGTGATTAGCACTAAACTTTTGATGTTCAACCACAGGGTTTTTTTCCAGCAAAAACTCTTATATATCCTGGCTCCTCCCTTACGTCTTAGGAACAGTTCCTCAGAGCTATCCAAGAAGCTAATTCTCAGGCTGTAGTCCTCAGTAAGATCATCAAATAAAACATAACTCTCAGTTTTTAGGTTGTGCAGTTTTTGTTTGTTTGTTCTGTTTTTTGTTTTTCAGTCAACAATATGTTCATACACTGGCTTTGCAAAATCCTTCAGATTGTTATTTGATGAAATTCAGGGGTAGAGCTTAAGGGGTACTTTGGAACAAATTTCCCTCATAATTTTATACGTCCTGATTTCCTGGGTTAAATAACATGTTCCCAAACCAGTCACAAATGTTAATACTTTGTACTTTGCCTGGATCTCTGCCCTCCTAAATTTCTGGGGAGAACTGGTGTCCTTGAGGATGCTGCCCAGGGAAGGCAGTGACGACTTTGGTGTCTGGGGACAGTGGAGATGATGGGTAAGGTGAGGTGGGGCAGGGAGATCTGGGGGGCTTCCGGGGCCTCCTCTCTTCCTCTCTGAACCTTTACAAAGTCAGAGGTGGGCCAGCCTTTTTCGGATGGTGATCTTGGCCATCAGAGGAGTGGTTATCTTCTAATTGCTCAGTTTTTATTGTCCTGACTGAAGACGACAGCTTGCCCCCAAATCACTTAGAGTTATATTAAAGGCAGCAAATTAAGCAAATTTTCATCAAAGGGAGGAAATTTACTGACCATTGGGGTGCCAGAGCCACAGAATCCTCATATGTGGATGGGGTGGTGGGTGGAGATAGGAATTTTTTCATGTACTCCTAAGAGTGCAGAATCTTCAGAAGTGGAATGACATCTGTGCAAGTTGTTCCAGGCTAGGGAAGAGAGAGAGGCTGGCTCTGCCACTTAGAGCAAAGTGACCAGCTTCAGTCATTGAATCATGCAGAGCCCTACTTTCCCATCTGTAGAATGGGAACAAAACATTCTCAGCTTGTTGTGCAGAGGGAAGGAGGGCAGATGTGAAAGTGCAGCGGAAGCATGGGGTGAGTTAGTATAGCTGCTGTGTGGTCAGGGCCAGTCTAGCAGAGCAGTGCCAAGAAGGATTTCGGGCTGTGTTAAAAAACACTTCTTGGACTTCCCTGGTGGTGCAGTAGTTAAGAGTCCGCCTGCCAATGCAGGGGACATAGGTTTGATCCCTGATCTGGGAAGATCCCACAAGCCGCAGAGCAACTAAGCCCATGCACCAAAACTACTGAGCCTGCGCTCTAGAGCCCGTGCTCCACAACAAGACAAGCCACCACAATGCACACCACAACGAAGAGTAGCCCTGCTCGCCACAACTAGAGAAAGCCCTTGCTCAGCAACAAAGACCCAATGCAGCCAAAAATAAACAAATAAATAAATAAAATGAAGGTGGAATAAAGACCTTAAAAAAAAAAAGAGGCACTTCTCATGGGACTTCCCTGGTGGTGCAGTTGTTAAGACTCCACGCTCCCAATGCAGGGGACCTGGGTTCGATCCCTGGTTAGGGAACTAGATCCTACACGCATGCCGCAACTAAGGAGCCTGCATGCTGTAACTAAAACTGGAGCAACTAACTAAATAATTAAAAAAAAAAAAAGGATTCTCTGTCATTAAAAAAAAAGCACCCTCATGATTTGCATAAGAGCATTATTCAGGCTTTGGACCTTTTCTCTCCAAGTGTGGGACATTTTGAACAAATTTCCGTGCTACCTTCAAAAAGCCTCTAATTTCCAGAGTTAAATAAAGTGCATCACTGCAAACTCCTGCATTTGTATTCAAAGCTTACTGCCTGCCGGTGGCTTGTCTGAAAGACTGAATATTTTCCCAATCAATTTAATCACATTTTGGATTAGAAGAGTTATTTTACCCTGGGAAGGACAGCCATACATTGACAGACAGGCCAGGTCAGACCTGTTTTGATTTGAACAAGTTTTTGCTGTATGTCCTTGGGCCGTTTCCCTCCTGTGTAGACTGCTCCCCTGCTAGAAGGTGTCCTCCTGATGGGCAGGTGACCAAACCTTAGTCAGGCTCCTGAACCTTTTCCTAGGCCTATCTGTGCACTTTCTTATAAAATCTAGTTTTATCAAGAACCCTGCTTCCTGCATGGTTTTGAGCTCTTGAATATTATTCAGTTCCAGAACCAGCTCTCAACAAATATGACCTACAGTATGTATGCTTATGCTGCCTATATTTATTTACTTGTTCACTGTTTGTCATGATGATACATTGTCTGACAAACACCTATTAACCTTACAGTAAAATACAATTTTGAAAAAAAAAAAAAAAAAAAAAAAAAAGAACCCTGCTATGTCAATTTAACCAGAATCCCACCCCCCTCCATATCTGATCGAGTTATTCACCCTCCAGCATCCCCCAGGGGATGTCTGATTACCCTGGCCTGTCTTCAGCAAGAATCCTGTAAAGTTGGTTTAGCCAAAATCCCCCTTACCCCGATGTTTCCTCTTGGTAATTTTCCATCTACTCACCCTTCCCCACCTTCACCCCCCAACCCTGTTACTAGGCTATAAATTCCCACTTGCCCATGCTGTATTTGGAATTGAGCCTTGTTTCTTTCCTTCTATTGGAATTGTCTTGAATAAAATCTGTTTTTAATGCTATAACTAGTGTCCGGCTCTGTTTTCTCTTTGACACAGGACTGGGTATCTAGTTGTCCATCTCTCCCGACAGGGTGGGCATTGCAGGGCAGCCATCTGAGGCTGTGGCTGGAAAGAGAAGGGAGGGGTTTAGGAGAAGGAGGGCAGGGTCAAGTCCCCACTTTCTCCTGGGGGAGAAGCAGGAGACAATGGAACCAGGCCTGACAGGACCTTACAGGGAAGGGAATGTGGATGGTCTATACTGGTGCAGATGGGGTAGATGTTGTTCATGAGCTCTTTCCTGCTGACTTTACAGCTGGTTTCTATGGCGACCAGAGATTAGATTAGGCAGCACCTGCTCCTTCCAGCTTCAGGCCCTCATAAGGTCATTCTCAAACCTTTCCTCTTAGCCTTTCTTTCATATATCGTCTTTGGCCTTAAGCGTTTAAGCTCTTATTATGTTGGGATTGCTGGTATATGAGACCAAAATGAATCAGAGCTGATGATTCTAGCAATTACACTTTCAGGGGTTTATTCTAAAGGATTTTCCATATGTGTTTGTTAAAGCAGTGGATTGAGAACCACCTAAATGTCCATCAAAAAGATAGTCGTTAAATGGTACTTCCATATACCCCCCCACAGGGAATGTAGTGTGGCTTTACGAAGGGACAAGTACACTCTTTACATGCTGATATACAGTGACCTCCAAGATGCCTTGTTAAGTGCCCTGTGCAGGAAATACTACCATTTGTGTAAAAACGTTAAAAAAGGGGCTTCCTAGGTGGCGCAGTGGTTAAGAATCCGCCTGCCGATGCAGGGGACATGGGTTTGATCCCTGCTCCAGGAAGATTCCGCATGCTGCGGAGCAACTAAGCCTGTGTGCCAATAAATAAATAAATAAAATTAAGAAAAAAAAAACGGTAAAAAAAAAACGTTGTTAATTACAAAGATTCCTCAGGACAGACGTGTAGAAACTGATAGCCCCAGAATTGGGCAGTAGAGGGCTGAAAGACTAACTTTGCACCACATACCCTTTTTGCTACCTTTTGGATTTTATACCATACCTACCTTTACCTATTCAAAAATGATAAACAGAATAAAGGATGCAGTACCAGGAAGATGGTGCTGTGAACGGGACAGTTTATTTTCATAAGTATCAGAGTTGAGATCTGCTCCCAGACACACAGCTTCCCTGAAACTGTATGGGAAGTTTGGGAAGCACGGTCTTTCTGCCCAAGACCTGGGTTATGGTCCTGGAGACTGAATACTAACTTGCTGTGTGCCTGTAGGCTGGTCATTCCCCCTCTGTGAACTTCAGTTGGACCACATGGCAACTTAAGGGCCTCCCAGAGCTGGGGCTCTGCTCCTACGTGTTGGCCAACACAAGGTTCACCACACAGCCACTAGATGGCGCACAGCCCCTGTTGCTAAAGGAGAGATGCTGAAGCTGGGGCCCATCCAGCTTTTAAAAATGCTTGTGAGTCACCTGAGGAAATTTTAATATCAAAAAGCAACCCCCCCAGGAGTATCTTGGGCACTGTAAGGTGAGTGATTCAGAGATATGCAGAATAACAGAAAGAAGGGCTGAGGGCTCAGCTCTTGGGGTCAAATGGTGGAAGGATGCAGTCAAGTGTCCTCACCATCAAGGGGCAGGGTGGCCTGCTTAAGAGGTTGGTAGGACCCCAGGCCTGGCGCAAAGTTCCAGACGCCTTGTCACTTTAGGGAATCCTTGGCTGGGGCAGCGGACCTTGAAGGGCATGGGCTGTGGAATCAACGGTGGGCAGGTCTGTTGACCTCTCTGAGCCTCTGTTTCCCTTTTGTAAAACGGGTATAATAGTCATAGCTACCCTATAGGGTTGATCTGGCAAATAAACTATTATATGTAGTTCTCTGCCCTTGACACATCAGAAGAGCCCAGTAAGTGTAGCTGTCGTGCATATATAGAGTGGAGCTGCCTCTACAGAGGACACCTCCTGGGGACTGATGTCCATGATTGAGCCTGATGGAAGGTAGGAGGGCTTCTCAGAGGAGGTTCCCCATGTGAGGCAGCAGTATTCTGAACTACTTTGTAGATGGTGCTAATCATTGCTGGGCTCAGAATGCATCCCTAGGCATCCAGTGTAGACATTTCCCAGATTTTCCTTTTTATGGGGACATTCAAGGAAAGTACTGTCTATCTTTGCTTGAAAGCGGTTCTGTTTAAATGTTATAAAATGTAAACGCTATGGAATAAGAAGGGAGGATGGCCTTTTAAAGAAGTTTTTGGCCAAAGCCAGCATTTGAAACTGCTGGAAATCGGTAGGGCTGTTAATATGTAATTTTTAGCGACGCCAGGCAAATGACCTTTTCTCCGCAGCAGAGATGGGTTTTAGCTGGGAGGGGCCAGGCAGGGCAAGTGTGTCAGGGGAGGACATCTTCTCCTGAGTGAGACGTGACCGTGTGGGTGGGGCATCGGCACCTCCTAGCTCTCTTTCCCACTGGAAACTCTAAATTACATGCATTGTTCCTTTGCCCTGAAACTTCCCCTGGCTCCCTGCTGCCTGTGGGATAATATACCCACACACCCAGCTTGGCGGATGCATTCAGGGTCCCTCTTCCACTCTCCTCCTCTTTTCCCTCATCCTTCCTCCCTCCCACACATCCACAATCATCTTTTGATGCCTGTTAAGTGTAGGTACATGTAAGGCTCCAGAGATATAACCATGAAGGAGACTGACACGGAGCTTCCCTCCTCAGCCCCACACCCTCCCCTTCCCAAGGCAGCCCTGGGCTCTTCTCATCGTTCTGGATCCTACTGAGAGCATTGCCTTGTCTGAGGCTTCATTCAAGCTCCCGCCTCTGCTACATTCCAGCCTTCCTTCCAGGCTCAGTCAGGGCCAGCTCTACTCCGTGTCCATCACCTCCCCGGACAGCTCTCCCCCACATCTGCCTCCTCCCCTCCCCAGCATGTGCGCATACCTACGAAACCATCAGCACAATCCAGATATGGAATATATCCATCATCCCAAATCTTCCGTGTGCCCCTTTGTAAAGTGCCCCTCCTGGCGCTGTAAACTATCCATCTGCTGTCTGTCCCTCTTGATCAGTTTGCACTTCCCAGAGCTTTATATGGATGGAATTCTATGTGCGTCCTCTCTGTCTGACTTCTGTGATGGTGTGTGACTCGTCCATGTTGCACGTATCACTGGTTCACGCCTTCGTGTTGCTGAGTGGTAACTAGTTCTCGGCATGGAAATACCCAGTTGGTTTATCCATTTACCTGCTGGTGGACATTTGGGTTTTTCCTGTGTTTTGCTGTTGCAAATAAAGCTTGTGTTGATATGGAAGGAGCACTGCTCACGGAGCAGGCAGCCCCGGCTCTGCCACCCCTCCCTGTGTGCAGGTCCCCCTCCTCGCTGAGCTTCAGGGTTCACTTCTGGAACACAGAGAGAACTCATGGCCCCCAGGGTGCCTCCAGCCCTGACAGTTGCTGTCTCTATGTGTCTGCATTGCCCGGCCTCCTAGGGCGCCCCGTCCCCCACCAGGACCCACCCCACCTCGCAGCACTCATGGCGATGGGAGGGCCCGCGTGGTGTCTGGGCCTGGTCAGGACCTGGGTGCTCTGGGCACCACACTGCCCAAGCCTCCGTCTAGAGCCCCGAGGAGGAAGCTCCTGTTCCTCCTCAGTTCCAGTGGTCTCAGCCTAAGGACTTTGAATTAGAAAGGACGGCCTGACTTGTGTATGAATCCCCTGCAGTGCTCATTCAGGCTTTGCTCCAGGGACTGAAGTCTCTGCCTCGTGTGGCAGCCCCACCCACCTTTGGCAGCAGAGGGCCGACCCTCAGAGTCTACCTGCCTTGGAAGGTGGGGGGCCTGGGGAAGGGGATGTGGAGCTGGGTCTGCCCCTGCTCTCCCTCCCTGGCTGACTGGCTCCCTCCGTGTCTCCCAGCAGCCTCAGCAGTGCCCTACTTAGACCCCAGGGAGGGGTCTGCCCATCTGTTCACCAGGATGGGCTGGAGGGGGCGGGGCAGCAACAGAGTCATATCGCATCTGTGGTGCCAGAGCTGGAAGATTAATCCCCAATCATTCAGGTCTTGGGAACACTGGACTCACTTCCTGGCAGCCTGATTTCACCCCCTCCCCCTCTTCCCCCCTCCTCTCGCCCTCAAGCTGCTACTCCCTCCCGGGGACTCAGGCTTACCCTGTCTTCCAGAGGCTGCTGAAGCAGCAGCGGGTCCCTAACTGCCCGGGAGGGAATCTGGGAAGGTGAGAAAACAGAGCAGCTACCCAGAGGGTGTGATGACCCGTGTGGAAGGTGGAGCCACAGCCCCAGAGTCAGAACCTGGTCCTGCCACTTCCGGGTTGGTTGGGTGACTTTAGGCATGGGATGTGACCCTCTCGCCTCCTCTCCTCACCCAGGAGATGGAATCCATTGACGTGATGAGGGTTGTGATGAGGATCCGGTAACACTTCTAGCCCAGCTCCTGGTGCTTGCTTCATACATGTTCTGTTCTCCACCCACCCCAGCCCCAGCTGACCTAAGAGTCCTGGACGTCAGCCGCTTCCTGCGGCAGATCTCAACTCTTAGGGTCATCTGAGTGCTCCAGTGACTGCCATCCCGCCCCTCCCCTCAGGGACAGAGCAGTTGCCTGAGAGAGGAGCTGAGTCTGAGCCAGGAAGGGGATGAGATGGGCGGTGCTCAGCTCCGGAGCTGCGGCTGTGGTGTGGCTGGGCAGAGCTGAGCTAAATGAAGATGCACAAGCGAGGTGGTGGGGGAAGGGGGTGAAGGCTGAATTAGGTGAGGAAGCACCTGCTATTTTCGGCAAGTCCAAATCCCCGGCCCAGATCACTGACATCCCGGGAGACTAGAGAGCTATGGGCTGGAGCCCCTGATTAAACAATTTTAGCACACCGATAAAAGGAAGCAGTAAGTAGCTGGAGCCAGTAACAGTTCACCAAGAACATGCTGGAATAAACGTCGCCCTAAATTAAAGGTCCTCTATTTGGTCTTGTTTTCTTTGATATTTTCATCAAAGACTTGAATAATGGCACAGAAAGCTGGATTATCAAATCTGTGGGTGACATGGAGCTGGGAGAGAGCAGGAGTAGATTTTGTAGTAGAACTATGCTTCAACGCCCAGAACATCATCAAAAGCCTGGAACCAAGCAGATGAGATTCTAGTAGCGCTAAGTCAGTGAAATCTTGCACTGACATTAAGAAAATCAACTGCTCAGCTACAGAGCAGGAAAGATCTGCCTTCAAAGATACATAACAGGCACTGACTTTTTCTCTTACCCTGGCATTTGCAACCTGGCATATGCACAGTCAAGGACAAAGAGATGTCCTCAGTCCTCCCTGGCCTGGATAAATAAGCAGGAGATCAGAGGGAGGAGGGAGGATCACTTTAATTCTGAGTTGTCAGTCTGGGGAAAGAGTGCTGTGGTTCCCTCCTCCCCAGCCTAGCCAGGTTGGGGCAGCGGGCTCCCAGGAATCCCTCGTAGAAACTACCAGAAGGGGAAATGGCATCTTCTTCCCAGGCTGGATGTCTACTTAGACATAAACTTGCTGCTTACTTGAACAAGGGTGAAGAACACTGGGGAGAGGTGGCGGGGTCCCTGGGGGCCGTCTGCACTCCCACTGACTGCCATGGTCAAGATGTGTGAGTGTCCTTGCACCAAGTGGACACTGGAAGGTGGCTGGGCCGCCTTCAGATTTTTACGGTGTTCCACCCAAGAGCGCAGGCTTCAGGGCCAGAGGAGGCTGCAGGGGGACCCCCATGGGCTAGAGCTTGCGGGGACATTGGGTTGCCCCTCGGTGGAACACGGCAGTGAAGAGGCTCCTGTGTGGGTTCTGAAAACCCCACATGGGACCCTGGGGAGCCAGTACTGGGAGCCAAGAGCCAGGTCACACAGAGGGCTTCCATTGTCTTTTTAATTCCTCTCTCCAGCCTGAGACTTTGGGAGGCCCAGAAATAGAAGGAGGGGGTGGGGGAGAAGAGCATGCCTCCTCCCCTTTCTAAGTCCCATCGGCTGAAGGATGGTCTCTTCTGGGAACAGGGGGAATGCGCGCATGAAAATGGATTTGAGATTAGAGTTTTAAACTGGACTAGACTGGACTGGACTTCCTTATACCCCAGGGTGGCTGCAAAGCTCTGGGATTGGCCCCAGCCCCTATTTAAGAGACAGGAATGGGAGACTCAAGCTAGTGCTGCTAAAGGCTATAAAGGCAGGAAAAACAAAGCCGTTTCTTCCTTGGGGTCCGCCAGGTTCAGACAGGGCAGTGATGCTGTTGCAGGAGCCGGAGGGCTATAGGGCTCTCAGCTGCAGAATGAACAGCCCATCTGGGTCCTACACGTTCCCTCTCCTCTGACAAGACAGCCTGAGGTCAGTGGCTCCAGGGGCGGCTCACTGCCACAGGGACAAATAAGCTCTCCATCGTCTCCCTCTGCCATCCTCACTCTGTCCACGGTGTCTTCTCTCACGGCTGCCACTATTCCAGGCATCACACATAGACCCGGCACGGTCCAGTCAAGGTAGAGTGGCATTCCCTCCCTTGTGATTCATTTTAGGAAAGCCTCTCCCAGTAGCCCCCCAGCAGACCTCTCTGAAGAATCCGTTAACCGGAATGGAACACGCTCATACCTAATCCAATCTTTGGAAAGATGCTTAAGGTCACCGTGATTGGCTTATTTCCCGGAACTGGGGTTGCGGGACGGTGAGCGCCTGAGGCATGTCAGCCCTCTGCCAGCAAGGCAGAAGAGGGCAGGAATGGCTCTTGATTAGGTAACCAACAGTGTCTGCCACAGTGGTTCACACGACAGACAAACTCCGTCTGGGAGAGTTTCGGTGGGCTGCAAGCTCATCCTGGGGTGGCTGCCCATGTGTCAGATGCTCTTAGGCTGCATTAATAGGAGCATCCAGAGCAAGGGAGGGGATGGTCATCACCTCTGTGTGGCTGGACCACACGTGGCACATCAAGCTCCTGGGGAAGAAGTAACCTGAAGCTCTTCCAGAGAAGGACTGTTGAGAGGTCTCGATGTACTGCTTATGGAGGTGTGGCTGAAAGAATAGGACATTTAACCTGGTGGAGACTGGGAGGTACCTGTCCATGTGGGGAGCCATCTTGAATCCTTTAGAGCAATGCCTGCAACAGAGGGAATTACTTCCTGTGGCTCCGGAAGTCATAGCCAGAACCAGGAGCAGTTCTTGTCTCAATAGAAAGAATATGGTCAGTGTCTCCATATGGTCATTAGAGCTGCTTTTCAGTGAATAAAGGAGCTGCCTCAGAGAGCAGGGGTCCTGTAAACCGAGGCTGTGTGGCCTGGTTGGGAAGATGTTGAGGTGATTCTTGTTTTGTGGGGAGGCTGGACTAGATGTATTCCAGGCACTGGCATGCACTGGAAAGTGCTTGAGCATTACAGTCAGCAGGTCCTGGGCAGGGCTTTGCCACTTACTAGCTGTGTGACCTTGGGCAAGTCACTTTACCTCTCTGAGTCTTACCCTTCTCATCTACCCAAAAGAGGGTAACAGTATCTGTCTCATAGAGTGGTTATGAGATTCGGAAAGCTATGACACGTCGTAGATGCTCAATAATGAACATCAATAATTCTCGGGCATGTCCTTTACCTTTAAAGAGAAGCTGGCACCAGCTGTACAGGACCTTCTGGCAGCCAAAAGTTTCCTTGGAACTTTTTGTGGTCTGGAATGAGGGCAGAATGAGAGTTATTATGACAAAGGTGAGGACAGAGCACAACACAGCCCAGGCCAGGCTCCCTACCCCAGTGAGATCCTTGGTGGTCTCCCCATTTGGACCTGTGAAATCTGGAAGGACAGTACCTCTCAAACCCTCCTGAACCAGCCCAGCAATGTGGGCCTTCTTCCTGCCACTCTGATCTGGTAGTCAGACCAGAATATTCTGTAGTCAGGGATGACCTGTTCACGTGCTCCCTCTTCAGGGAACAAGAACTGTGGAAGAGTGCTGAGTTAGGGATTTGGCTTGGGTCAAAGGCATGACCTTTTCCTGAGGAACCTGTGGCCCTTCCAGCTGAAGGGCAGGGGCTGTTGTTAAGGGCACTCTGCTGCTTTTACTCCAAAGTCCAGGGCTCTGGGCAGAGTTTGCTCAAGGCACATGGTGAAGTAGGTAAAGTGTTCATGACTCTCTGTCTCCTTCTGCTGATGTGATCCATGAGCCACGTCCACCTGGGCTCCCCACCCCATGGGAACCAGCCTGGCATGCTGTGGGGGACACTCAGGACCCAGAGGTACAGGGTGGAGCGGCAGCCCTGGCCCAGCACATCCATCATCAATGTGGACGTGGATGTGGACGTGGAACAGCCCCCGCTCTCAGCACCTTGGGTCTTTCTTTAGTTCTGTCATCTATAAAATGGGAGTGTTAATCCTCACCTAAATCACTGAGTTGTCCAATGAACCAATGAGAAAATGAAGTAAGAGGGCTTTATCAGTGGAAAATGCCCTTACTGTGGATTTTCGGGGAGTTCATGGCCAGAGAAGATCATGGAGGAGATCATGTCAATTCCATCACAGCCCCAAGCCTCAGGGGGTGGCACCACCCACAAGGCCCTCCCCTGCAGCTGGGTGACTGAGGAACGGGGGTGTGGGTCTTCTGCTGCGTGTCCAGGTGTAGATGTGGGAAATTTCCAGCATCAGAGTGACTCAACCTCAGAAACTAGCAGCTTTCATTTGAAATCAGAGTCAGAGAAGGCTGGGCCCCTACTCTGTGTGGGTGTGTGGGGAAGGGGTGTGGAAAGTGAGGCTATCTGGATACCAGTCCTGGCTCTACCACTATCTTGCCCCATGACCTTGAACATCTCACTTCCTGCCTCTAAAGCAAAATCCTTTCCTCCCTTCCTCTGAAAAAGAGGAGCTGGACCAAAAATCTAGAGGAGTGTGTGTGTGTGTGTGTGTGTGTGTGTGTGTGTGTGTGTGTGTGTCTTGCAATCTTTGACCACGGTGATGGCAGTGCCTAGGTTATTGTTCCAGCATCATTGGGCAAGAGGAGAGGACCATGTCCACTACAGACCGGGCTGTTCAAGGGCCCCTAGGGAAACAGAGTCTCAGCCTTCTAGGCTAAACAGAGCTTCGGGGGTGAGAGGGAATTTGGCTTCACGCTACTCAGTGCAGACGGCAAGGTGTGCCCTGGGGTGGGGCTGTTGCTTTTTTCTCTGACAATATGTCTGTCCTGAAGTTCTTCCCTGGCCCTAGGCATCCCTTCCCTGCCTCTGGCTTCCTGAGATAAGTTATGGGGATGCTGTTGGCCTTGGAGGCCAATGCTGAGCCCGTTGAAAGAGTTAAACGGGCCTACCTGTGGGCATGCAAGGACCTGAGGTGAAAGAGAATTTCTTGGCTTCATCAGGATTTGTCATTTTTGAAGGGAGACATTTTTAGGTTATAGCCTCCCCTCTCACCAAGGTTCTGAATAAGGAACAATACGTTCTAAACAGCTTTGCGGCTTTCGCCAAACCATTGCTGAAGATGTGGATCCCCCTGGGGACAGGACGCAGTGAGGTGGCTGAGAGCTTACGCTTCAGAGCCTTCAGGCCTGGGCTCAGGTCCCAGCTCTGCCACCAACCCACTGCCTGAACTTGGCAAGTGAGCTGCTCCGGGCTGACGCATAATAGGGAATAAAATATGTATTTCGTAATGTCATGGCCTTCAGTTATAGAAGGACTTATAAGCTAAGCCCCTTTTAGGATTTATCAAGGGGGAAGGATCAATCTTCTTTCTTCATCAGAAAGAGATTTCACTGGATCATCATTTCTCAAAGCGTGCTCCGTGGGACCTGGGATGTGAGGAGATGTGCAAACAGAAGGGCTGGTGCTGCGAGAGCGCTTGGGCAATGCTGGGTTAAGCACAGGGAAACAGCTGTGTCTGCTGCTGGGCTTTTCAGAGGCTTCACCGAGCTAAGATGTCTCGGGAAGCTCCACGCGTGAGCGATGTGTGCAGTGTTGCCCCAGATTCATCTGACCAAGGAACTCTTTTCCCGCAAGGCATACCGTGGGACACATTTTGGGAAGAGTTGCCATCACAGGCCTCTTTCTCTCTTAGCTCCCAGGAAGTTCCTGTCTCCATTTGAGGCTGGCTAAGAGGAACCACATCCGTCAGGATCTTCGTATGTTTATACCCCGCCCCACTCTGGGATGCTGGTTTTCTATTTTTGTTTTGCTGTACATATAGTTTTTCGTGCAGGATGCCTCAGAGGCTGTGTGGAAGTGAGGAGGCTGGGGATGGGACCATCTGGAGATAAAGAGCCCCCGCTGGGACCGCGGGTGACTCTGACCGACAGGAGCTGTGGGCCGGGGCTGGGCGGCAGGTCAGCACGGCCGTGATTCTGAGCACCCCTCGTAAGACTGAGATGAGTGCAGCCCCTTGGGGAATTCCTTCGAATTCTGATTATTTTGCTCCAGGCAATGAAGAAAGGAGGACAAGTGTCAGCAAGTTTATGTCCTGCAGGAACGGATTAGGAAAGTCAAAGCAATCTTGGACTGGTCACGGCTGACCTCAAAAATGACATTGTTTCTTAACTTAGCTGTTCTAAGAAAGACAGAGGCAGATAGGCCATGGGCAGGAAGCCCTGGCTTTTGAGGAGGTGGTCTTGGTGTGGGTGAGCCAATGGGAGCTCATGGCCAGTTGTGCCGTGGGCACCTCAAGGGCCCAAGGCCAAGCGGCACATCCCAGGGGCCTGCCTACAGCTGCAGGGAGCAGCCAGGAGCACCGCCACACGAAGGCTGGCTGGGTCCTGTCTCCTGCAAGTGCCACCACTTCTTTCTTCCATCCCTGAATCCCCAGGAAACAGGTCTCTCTTTGTATCTTTCAACTGACCTATGTGGATAGGTGGGAGGACTGGGATAAAGCACCCCTACCTCCACTCCCTTTATTTCTCCCATGTATTTCAATCTGCAGGGAGCAAACCATTAGTGGGGAGAGAAACTGAGTGGTTGCGATCAGCATCTTATAACATGAACTAGAATAGAAAGTATTAGAATGCATTGGCTGTAGTAGGGGTTAAGTACCGTTTCATGAAAGAAAGACAGACAGGTAGACAGGCCTGGGTTGTGGTGTCAAAGGTCACTGTGGCTTGTACTCAGTGGCATCTGGAAGCCACTGGCTAGCTGATTCCAGGCACTGGCACCCGCTGGGCAGGGTGCTTCTGCTGCCGGGCCTGTCGTGGGCTCTGGGGCCCAGTCCCAGGTTGGGTTGTCCCTCCACACCCAGAGGAAACTGTACCCGGAAGAGAGGTGTCCACGATGTATCTCACCCTCAGCTGCATCTGCTGGGTGTGTCCCCAGACCCCAGCAGGGGAGTGGCTGCTCCCCGGCAGCGCCAAGGGGACACGATGACAGAGGCGGCTGAGCCTGAGCCTGGTCTCCATGGACAGCATTTATTAGGCGCCATTCTCAGTGTGAAGACAGATAGGCAGGAGGGGCTGGAAGGGAGGCCGTGGCAGCTGCGGCCTGTGGGGTCCAGGGGCTGCCCGGGGTGAGGGTGTGGGCGCGGGGGCATGTCACCCACACGTATTGCATATTCTGTGGCAGTGTGCCCAGGCATAAGGCATTGGGGAAGCAGAAAGGCTGCCTGCAGTGGGAGGGGTGAGGGGGAAGCAACGGCGGCCTTCCAGTTCCCTAGGAAAGACTCGGCCGGAGACCGAGCAGTGAGCCGTGCTCCGTGAGGGCCATTCGGCCTCTTTCCCCACCATCTCCCTGCAACTTTGGTTGTGGCTCCCTCGGGACGGACGGGACGGGACCCCTCGAGGGCAGGGTCACACACAGGACAGAGGCAGCCAGCACTGCCCCGCACCCCAACATAAACACAGAGGGCAGCCCCGGGTCCTGGGCCCTGCTCCCTGTGGCACCTGGGCAGCCAGCTCCTCCACACTGAGACGGGACTCACACACAGGCCTGGCCAGACTTCTTCCCTACCAGGGGTGCCAGAGGCCTGAGTACATGGTCGGGGTGGGGCTGGGGCTGATCACCCTGGGGACCCCCACTCCAGCTTCCCTGAATGCCAGGGCTGGCCTTGCTCAGCAGTGTTACGGAGCTGACATGGGGACAGTAAGAGGGGGAGAGGCCCCTCACCCACCCCTTGATGTTGTCCTGAGTCACAGTCCCAGCTCCAGCTCTGGGTCCTGACCGTGGAGCCTAGGGTCTCACCTCCATCTGCTGCTCTCCACCTGGGCTTCTGGGCTGTAGGTGGGGTAGGTAGCGGGCACACCTGGGAGGGGCGTTCCTGGATGCAGCTGTGGCTTACCTCTAGCTACCTGGGACACAGGCACCAACACTGGCTGTGGGGCCAGGGATCATGTCCCAGGAGGATATGCCTGCCCGCTCTCTGGGCCTCTCTGCCCAATTCCCAAACTCCTAGAGCCCCAGCTCCTGGCCTTTCTTCTGTGAGCTGCAGCCCTGCTTATCTGACCCTAAGGATTCCCCTTTTTGCCAGTAGGAAGTTCAGAGGCTGAGGGGTCCTACCCTGCCTCGTGGCCAAGCGGAGGAGCGGCTGAGTTGCCCATACAACGCCAGGGTGTGCAGGCCAGGAACTCTGCTTTCAAAGATCGGACAGAGCAGTCAGGAGGAAAGAGCACTTAGGCTCAGAACAAACAACCTAGGTTCCCCTTTGCCTTTTGCTACTTGTCATCTTGGGCTTGTCACTTCACCTATCTGGGTCTCAGTGTCATCTGTAAAATGGGGATGAGAACTCTTGCCCTGGTGACCTAAATGGGGTGTGGTGAGAATCAAATGAATGGGTAATCAGGACAGGGTTTTCACACTCATTCCATAGATCTAAGAGTCTGTAATTAGCAGCAATGGCCAGGGATGGCAAGGAAGAAGTTTTCTGCTTGATTCCAAGGGCAGTGTCTGGAAGGCTGGACTCCCCCTGGCCCCCATGAGGATGTGACCGGAGCCCAGTTAACTCTCACCTACCAAGGGGACCACCCTGCAGACTACTGGGCCCTGGCCCCCCTTCCCTTCTCCACCCCTCCTGCAGCCTGCCTGTCCTTGCTTCCATCTGCCTGCCCTCTGGGGACTAGCTTTAGGGACTGCTGGGTTTCCATTTCCTCCATAACTGCAAAGCCATGCAAAACAACACAAAAGGTAATGGGAGACTGGGAGACATAGCTGGGCATAAGGAAGGGGAGTGGGACTGAGTGGGGGTGACCTCGACAAAGACACCCTGACTTTTGGAGCCAAGGGAAGGTGGGAGACCTGGCAGGACAGAGGTATAAATAGAGATGCAAACTTACACGGAACACGAAGTTCCCTCCGGAAGGAGGAGAGGGAGGGGTGGTGGTCTGAATACCAGCAGGGCCTCTGCGAACTGGGGAGCTCCTTACTTTCCCAAAGGGTTGGGAGGCTCCCAGCTTCTGCCTTCCTTCCCCGACCTCCCCCCCACCCCACCCCCCACCCCCCATCAAGTTTCACATTTCTCGGAATTTGCAGGGCGCGGATGGGGGCTCCAGGGGTCCTCAGAGCCCAGGCTCCTGCCGGCTGGTGCAAGCAGGCACAGTCGGAGATGGGGGGCGGGGGAAGGGTGGTGAGGGATGTAGGGGTGCCCCATGGGGCCGAAGGCTGCTGGGGCGGTCTCTTCGCCGACCCCCGCTGCTCCTCCGGGCAGAAGCCCCCCGCCCCGCCCGCGCTCCCAGACGCTCCAGGCCCCGCGGGGCGTTCACACGGAGCTCCTGCGCTTCATGAGGCTGCGGAAGGTGGACAGGCTGTGCAGGCCCGTGGACACTGAGCTGATGGCCGAGCGCTGCGCCCCGCTGCAGAGGCAGCGGTGCGAGGGCGTGTCGCTGTAGCGGCCGCCCCCTCCCGGCGACGAGTGGCTCTGCTCGACGCACGTGTCGGACGTGGAGAGGTCCCGCGGGATGATCATGGGGATGGAGTACTGCAGCTTCTCGCGGCTCTTGTACCAGAGGCACGAGCACATGGACTGGAAGTGCAGCACCTCGGCATAGACGTTGCGGAAGCCGCCGCCGCCGCCCGCCGCCGCCGTGGACGAGGTGGTGTCCGTGGTGTGCGCGCTGCCGCCCGCGCCCCCCGCGCCGCCGCCGCCGCCGCCGCCCGCCTGCCCGTTGCGCGTGAGCAGCGCGCGGTGCTCGGCGTCGCGCTTCTCGTCCTCGGCGTTCATGGTCATGAAGCGCAGCACCACGAGGTTGAGGAAGGCGCCGATGACCGTGAGGCCCGTGAGGATGTAGACGAAGCTGAAGGCCACGTACTGCGGCTGCGTCTGCAGCGCCTGGTCCTTCTGCAGCGCCACGTAGTCGCCGAAGCCGATGGTGGTGAGCGTGATGAAGCAGTAGTAGTAGGCCTGGAAGAAGGTCCAGTGCTCGTAGTAGGAGAAGGCGGCGGCGCCGATGCACAGCGTGCTAATGCACGAGAAGAAGCCTATGAGCACCATGTTGGCCATGGACACGTCGGCGCGCCGCATGCCCAGGCCCTTCTTGGCGCGGTGCAGCAGGTACTTGACGAAGGTGTTGATGCGCTCGCCCAGGCTCTGGAACATGACCAGCGTGAGCGGGATGCCCAGCAGCGCGTAGAACATGCAGAAAACCTTGCCGCCGTCGGTGCTGGGCGCTGCGTGGCCGTAGCCTGGGGGGAAAAGGGGAAGAGGAGAGAAAGCACACGCTGTGGGGCTGCCCTTCCAGGAACCTGCCTCCCCTCCCCCTTCTCTCACCCTCCCTCCCCCACCTTGCAGAGTCTGGCCTTTTTCCTTTGGCCAAAGGGAAGACGACGCACAGTTATGGGTGCATCCTGTCCCCAGGCACTGTGCTAGTTCCTTGCTGATGATTTCTTGTTTACTCCCATGCCTACTCCATGGGGTAGGTAGGAAGGAAAGTGGAAGCAGGGAGGTTTAAGTGACCTTTCCAAGGTCATACTGTTTGGAAGCAGAGCAACCTGCATTTGAATTAGAGTCTTCAAAGACCCGACCATTTTCTGTACCCAGAATAGGAGCTGACTGTTGGGAGCTTAGTCTAGAGGCAGCATGGATAGCGTGCAGGTACTGGCAAGTCTATTGGGAGACCTGGGTTCTAGCTCAGTGTCTGGGGGCTTTGGACCTGTCCTGGTCTTCTCTGGCTCTCAGTTTCCTTGACTGTAAGGGGTGGAGGTTGGACCGAATGAGTTCTGACATCCTCCAATTCAGTGTGAAGGGAGGGAAACTGGGGGTGCTTGATGACTTCCTTGTTTCCAGCCAAAGCTTAGTGGTGTCGTTAGCCACTGGGACCATCCAGTCTCCCACAGGCATCTGGCCCACCTGTGTCGGAGGAGGGGAAAGGAGACAGTCCCTTCCCCCCATGAATTAGTGCTCCAGAGTCCTCATCAGACCCTGTCTGGGGCCCTGGGGCCATTCTCTGTGCCTGGCTCCAAAGTAGGGTCTGTCCTTCTGGGGAGGTGGCATTGCCTTTGTCAAAGCAAGAGCCCTGGTTGTCCTTGCAGGTGTTACTGTCATCAGTCAGACTACCTCAACCCCTATCGTGCCCTACCCTGCCCCTCAGCCCTCACGCAGCCAGGAGCCAGGCAGAGGCAAAGGCTTCCTTTGAGCCAGCCATCACATGGCCTAAGTCAAGAGCTCTGCCTGGAGACCTGGAGGGGAAAGAACCCTAGATGGGAACTCAGAAGCCATAGGCACAAGTTCTGGCCCTGTCACTAGTGGCTGTGTGACCTTGGGCAAATAACTCCCCCTCTCTGAGCATGTTGCCTCATTTGTAAAGTGATGTCTACTGGTCCTGGCCCTGCTTCCTTCACTGGGCTACTAAGATATTTATTACCTTTATTAACAAAATTATTAAAATAAAGTAATGTTTTTTTTTTTTCCCTTATCAAAACTTAACCAAATGCTTCTTCTTCCCTGCAGCTGTCCTGGATTGCTCACAGCTGGAAGTGAGCCCTGCTTTGAGTGGCACTGAGAATGTGCAGCTTTGAAGTCTAGGGCCAGTACTGCCACTATCCCCTACTCTGTCACTCACGTCCCCCAATGACATTTGTACAGCTGAATTCTAGCTTGGGGTAGGTGGGGCTGGGCACCTTGTCATGTTCCTCCCAACCCCTCTCCCCCCCCACATTGCCAGCCATGCCCATAGGGTATGCCCAAAATACGCTTGATGAGTTGATGGCAAGGCAGGATACCGTCTGTTTTGGTGTCTGATCTGAATTCAAATCCTGATTCTGCCATAGACTGTTTTTTAAAAAAAACCTCTCTGAGGGGACCTCCCTGACAATCCAGTGGTTAAGACTCTACACTTCCACTGCAATGGGCACGGGTTTGATCCTGGTTGGGGAACTGGGATCCTGAGTGCCACGTGGCATGGACAAAAAAAGAAAAAGAAAAAGAAAAAGAAAAAACCCTCTCTGAGCCTTAGTTTCCACATCTGTGAAATGGGGCTAGTAAGTAGCACCTGTATCACAGGGCTTTTGGGGAGAAATAAGTGAGATGATGTGTATAACACTTAGAGTCTGGTACATATCAAGCGCTCAGTAACAGCTCACTGTGATTAATAATGAATGAAGTGCCAGGTTTCCCTCACATTTCCAAGAGATCACCTGGGCTGGCAGACAGCTCCTTTCCAGTAGAGTTGGCGTCTCTGTCAGACCAAGGGCATGTGAAACTTAAAGCTCAGGGAGGTCTGGGGACCACTGCCTGGGGTGTGTGAGGCTGTGGGCTGCCCTTAGAATGGGCTCCCCTGCACCCGACCGTGGCATCCAGCTGGTGACTGTGTCACCCTTTGCCAGGGGCCTGGGTAGCTGAGCTCTTGAGCCGCCGTGCCTGGCCCATCTGCGCCCCAGAAGGGTGAGAACACATTGTGCCCGCCAGCTCGGCCACGGCAGCCAGACCACAACTCACCTCGACAGCTGGGCAGGCTCCGAGCCAGAGCAGCTCCTCATCCTGTCCTTCCCTGTCCCCCAGGCCGGCACAGCGAAGGGTGTGGGGGAGGGCCTGGCACTGTGGCCGGGGCCGAACAGGGATTGAGAGGCGTGGACCAGCCCCAGCTTGACCACATGCTGGCTGTGTGACCTTGGGAAAACCCGTTTCCCTCTCTGGACCTCTCTTGTCTGCTCTGCGCTCTGCGGGGTTGAGCTACAGCTGTTAATCCCTACCCTGGCTGCTACTGCGAGAGCTGCCGTCAGAAGTAAAGGAGAGGGAATTCCCTGGCTGTCCAGGGGTTAGGACTCTGCACGTCCACTGCCAGGGGCCTGGGTTTGATCCCTGGTTGGGGAACTAAGATCCCGCAAGCTGCGTGGCGCGGCCAAAAAAAAAAGGATTAGAGACTGCACATTAAATACTTTGGAAACTGTGTAGTTCATAATGGAAGGAACAGTGAGGGGACCTCACGGGGGAAAGTCGGCCTGAGAGTGCAGTCCTGAGGGGGTCAGTCCCTGTGGGGTCAGGCAGCCATGTCCCACTGTCAGGGAAAAGGACTCCCTCTCACCACCACTGCCACCTCGCCTGTGTTTGCTCGTAAGCGATTACTGCTCCTGGTGCACCATCCTTTAGGAAAACCCAGTGTCTGCCTGCCTGGCAGCCTCGCTGCCCACTGTGGGCTGCCCACAGAACACCAGCCTCCCGGAGCCTCATGCCCCGCTACAGTCACTGTTCTGTCCAGGGTGGCCCCAGCCTAGATGTGCCTCACCCTTGGGTTGGATGTCCCCCAGGGCCCACCCTCACTTCCTACCGCACGCTGAGGCTTAAGCTTTTATCCTTCAGATACGTTTTTAACTGTAATCCTCAAAAACTTCCTGCAAGGTCATTATTATGACTACCTGCATTTTATAGCTGGAATCATGAAGGCTGGAGAAGCCTCGTGAGCTGGCCAAGGCCACTAGACATCCTGACTCATTGCTCATTTCCGAGGCCTCAGAGACAATTTATCACCCAGGAAGGTGACCAGGAAGGGAAAGTGAGGCCCGAGAGGAGAGCAGTCTACTTGGAGCCTTGTCCTGGGGCACGGCCCTGAGCTGGACTAGGGAGAGATGGCAACAGGGGGGCAATGCCAAGGCATCCAGACGCTTCTCCAAGCATCGGGCCTAGGGGCAGCGTGCGCCGGCCCCTTGGCCTGTTCTATTGTGACTGGGTGAAAGGGCCAGGGAGCCGGGAGGACCCGCTGACGTGGGTGCCCAGCTTGGAGCGGCGCCAGCCGGGGTGGAGCCACTCCCAGGGGGCCCTGGAACTTCTGGGAAGTAACCGGAAGTTTGGCAAGGCCTGTCCGCCTGCCAGCAGGCCCGCCGCCCGCCCAGTGCCCGCCCACATCAGGCTTGGGTTTACGAGGGAGAGAGGGTGGCAAAAGGGAGTCCCCATTTTCTCCTTCCTCTCCAGCCCCGCGCATCTCAGGATGAGGGGCTCCATGTGTCCTTGTGTGTCGCTGACACACACAGAGGCTGCACTCTGGGGCTGATTCTCTGAGGAGTGTCTCTCATAGTACCTGATGGACACACCAGCCAAAAGTCACACACTGACCATGGGACTCCAGCCCCTGCCTCTCAGAGTGTTGACTGGGGCTGTTCCCATCCCCTCTTCTCCTTGAATCCACCATAGATGTAAAGGTTCTCAGAGCCAGAAAGGTCCTTACTGATCATATGGCCCAGTCCTTACATTGTACAGATAAGGTAATGGAGGTCCAGAGAGAGAGAGTGACCTGCTCAAGGTCACACAGCTAGTGAATGGCAGAGCCAGGACTATAACCTGGGCTATTCCATTCCAAACTCAACGCTCTGTCCTCTGCTGTCTGGCTCATTATAACCAAGGTTGACCTGTTCATTCAGAGCCTAGTGGCTCCTGCTTGGGAGCAACCCAGCTAAGAAGTGGCCCTGAAACCCGTCTGGAGCATAGAATTTACCTGAGTAAGTCAGGTGGCTGGATATAAAAATCATGTGGCTGGACATAAATATTAATTATGAATATTTGGGGACAGCAGGAAGAGATGGGTGGGTTGGGAACCCAGGGCCTCAATTCTTCTATTTTCCCCCCAACATCACCAAGGGGAAAAAAACAAAACAAAAACATCACCAAGGGGCTCAGAAACCGGCGGAAGCCCTGTCTTCCAGGGAGATGCAGAGGGCTGGGGTCTGGCCCTCCCTCTCATGGAACTTTTTCTCCCCGTGGCCTATTTCCTTCTAGCCAAAGCACAGATAATCAGTCTGAGCCCTTGGTAATGGCCTTGGCTGGACTGGACCCAGCTGTCTGCTCCCATTGACCTCTCACATGCCTGCCAGCTTGAGTGCCCGACCTCTCACCCCTGGCCTAGCTGGCCACAAAGTTAGAACGCTGGCCATAGCCTTGGATGGAAGAAAGAGCATGGGACTAGGAGGCAGGAGATCTAGAGATCTGATCTGGCCCTGACCATGGCCAGCTTTGTGTCCTGGCAAGTCCTTTTTCCTCTTTGGACCTCAATTTTCCTCATCTGTATAATGGGAAGATAGGACAGGATAAAAGTTTCCTGCCTTTTCCCCCTGCTGTGGATGCTTTTTTTTCTTCACCCACTCATTCACACAGTCTAAATTTTGAAAGATTTTACATGTGAAGTATAATGTGTTGATCAGTACAGTGTCGCCACTACCTAGAATAGGCACTGAATAGATAATTATGTAAAGATGAATTATTTTCCCATCAGAATTAATTAGGAACACATTTGCCAATCAGAACTTCTGATTAGCATGGGCTAACTGATTCTATGAGACTGAATTACGTTATTGTTATGCTGAAAATAGGTATTTCTGTTTTCCACAAGGGTCTCTGCAGTTTAGTGGAATAGGTGAGAGCAGCCTCTGGAGTCAAATAGCTTTCAACTTTGGCCAGGTTACTTAATCTTCTAAGTGCCTCAGTTTCCTCATCTGTAAAATGGGAATAATGATGTACTTACCTCATAGAATGGCTGTGGGGATTTGATGAGTTAGTTGACTTAAAATGCTTAGGATGTGGGGATCAAAAAACATTTAACCATTAGTATGAATATTCGGGGGAACATCAAGATTAGATGGTCTTTAAAGTTCCTTTCGGCATCGACATTCTGAGATCAGTGTTTCCCAAAGGTAATTTCCTGGGATACCGATTTCATGGACTGTTAATAACTGTTGGATGAGAAAAGGGTTGCTTAGTTAAATTAAATTGCAGGAATGATGAATTCAACTGGATTTGTTATCATTTGACTTAAGTGGAGGCTTTATCAGAGCCATGCAAGTATTCCAGAGCAAGTTCAGTCAAAGTTGGAAGAATGTGCTTAAGTTTTCCTGCTTATATGACCTCAGAATGCTTCTCTCACAGTGCACATTGCTGGGCAAGTGTTCCTTGGAGCAACAGTTTGGGAAACGCTCCTCTGTAGGATCAAGAACTCTAAGGTCTTCTTCCAGGTCTCTGACTTTGAGATTTTCTGGTGTCCCGTCTGTGGCTGGCCCAGCACTTCTGCAGATTAGAAACACATAGCGCTTGGCGATGCCTGGCTGCAGCCTGTTTCTCGGTTCCCTGCAGACCTAGTTATCTAATGTAAACACAGTCCTGGCCAGGCTAATGTTTGCCCTGAGAGGAGATGGATGAGGTGACCCGTGGCCAGAGGTGCCCAAAGGCTGTGCACTCTGGGCTGAGCTGGGCTGATGCAAAGCTGCATGTGGGGAAGGGGTGTGACCTCAGGGTGCCATCTGGGCTTGGTGGGGCAGCCAGAGAGGAGTGGGGGCTTGAGGGGGACAGGGCAGCTCTGGGGGACTGGCTGCGAGATGTAGGTGCCCCCAAAGGGGGCTGGGCTCCCCTGCTGGGCCTGTGGAGGCCACCTCAGAAAGGCCCACGGAGAACCGTGAGGCACAGATAGGGAGCCGCCCCCTTGATGTGGAGGTGGCAGCAGTGTGAAGCCAGGAAGTAGGACCGGAGGCTCTGCAGCAGCCTAATTGGTGTGCTAAAGGAGATGAGGCAGAAGGAAGCTGGCAGGACTGCCCAGGCCCTCGGGTGGGAGGGTGAGAGAGGCTGCCCAACTTGGGAGAGACGGGAGAGGCGCGCAGGCCCTCTCCTTCCATCCTGCAGGATCCAGCCTAGACCTCGCCTTTTCCAAGAACCTTCTGAATGCCTCCTTAGAGCTGGAGGGGCCTCTCCCTCTGCCCCCCTCACAGGCCTGGATTTGTGCAGAGGAGCTCTGCAGGGCTCTGAGCTCCTGGAGGGCCTGCAAGTCCCCTCAGTGTGCAGCATAAGGCCTGGTGGGTGTGGCTGCTCAGCCCAGACAGCCCAGAAGTAACGAGCGAAACCTCCTCTAGACACCCAGCGGTGGGGGGGGGGGGCGGGGGGGGGGGCGGGGGGGATAGGAGGAGGGCCCTTTGTGACTCATAGCTCCTGCCCTCCCTGTGACCCCAGGACCCTGCAAAATGAAGTCAGCTTCAGGGCCCAGAAGGAATCCCCCATGTCCCAGGCCTGGCCAAGGCCCGCGCTAGGCCTGGGAAACCACCAGGGCCTCAGGGAACTGGGGTGGGAGGAGGGACCAGTGTGCAGAACTGGGTCTGGAGTTTGTCCCTCTCCAGGCCAGAGCGCTGGGGAAGGACAGCCCTGAGGCACAGCCCCCCTCCCTCTGGCCTGCCCCTCTCCGGGGCCTCTCCTACCATCTTCCTGGCTCCTCTTCCAGCTCTTGCCCCACACCCCACCATGGTCCTCCCCCTCCCTCTGCCTTTCTCCCCAACTTCCCACGTAGGGGCCCACTGTCCTCTCTTCTTTCTCTTTTTTAGCTCTCTCCCATCCACAGGTGCCCCTATGACTCGGGTTCAGGGTTCTCTGATGTAGGACAGCCCCCCTCCTCCCCCTCCCCAGGCCCACATGGGATTAGGGGGAGCTGGGGGCGGGGTGCTGGTGTCATGGAAAATCCCCACGGCAGCCAAGGTCAGTGTTTGCAGACACAGCCTGGCCTGGAGCCAGGCCTACCTCCTGGCCAGCTCCCTCTGGCCTATCCCAGAGGCTGGCTTTGCACAGGGGCCCTCGGAGGCACCCCAGGGCTACTCTGGGTGCCTGGAGTCAGTGGCTGTGGGAGCCACCCGTCCTGGAATATGGGAGACTATGTAGTTCAACTTGTTCATTTTATAGATGGGTAAACTGAGGCCCAGAAAGGGGCAGGGACAGAGCCAGAACTGGAATTCAGGGCACTTTGATCTAGCTCAGTCCTCGCTGCAGAGGGGAGCCCTCTAAAGTCTGTTCTGGTAGGACAAGGAGTAGTGAAGGCTGCTGTAAACTTCCATTAAATCAAGGGCTAGCTTGAGGTAGGGCTAGACTTGAGGTTGGTGATGGGGCCACAGGAAGTAGACCCAGATGATCAAACCACAGTCCTTGACTTCAAAACATTTTCTGTCTGAAAGTGAATCAGGTGAAACATCCAAGTGGAAGCCCTTTGAAAACTTTAAATCCCTGTCTAAAGATGAGGTTATTATTACGCACATTATTAAGTTGCAAGGCAAAGGCGGGAAATACTTTAGGGAGAGTTTCAGGTGGGACCTGAGGGAGGGCTAGTGATAAAGAACTTCAGTTCTGGCATCAGGAAGGGCTTCATGGAGGAGGTGGCGTTTACCCTGAGCTCTAAAGGATAGGTGGGAAACGCAGGGTTCTGATGGAGGGGAGCTGCCGAAACAAAGACACAATGCTAGGAAGACACGTGGCATATTAACGGCAGAGAAAATTAACCCAAGGCTAATGGGCATTCTCACAAATGGGGGATGGAGGGGATGGGCAGACTCTTTTAGGCATGCAGCTACATGATACGCCTCAAGAACCTTGGAAATGTATCTGCCTGTGACCCTGCAATGCCACTTCTAGGAATCTCTCCTGGGAAAATAACCAGAGATAGGAACAAAGATTTATGAACAAGGATGTTTATAGCAGCATTTTCATTGTGAAAAATTGCAAACAGTCCAAATGTTCACCAATAAGGTTTGGTTAAACATATTAAGGTATATTTATGTGGTAGAATACTGTCCAGCCATTAAAGTGCAGTTCTTAGGAGTCTCTTAATTACACAGAAAACCACCGTCGAATGTTAAATACAAATGGTAGGATACAACCCTTTATGTGTAATGGGATCCCATAGTAAATACACAAATATGAGAAAGGTAGCTACACACACACATACACACACACACACAGAGAAACTGGAAGGAAATATACTAAAAAGCTCGTAAGAGTTTATCTTTGAATCATGGGTTCATGATTACTTTTTTTTATAGATTCTATATTTTCCACAAAAATCTGTTACTAAGTAGAAAGCAATGAATATTATAAACCCAACAACAACAAAAACTCTGGGTTATTAGGAGTAGAAATTTCACTAGAGTAGTGAAGGTTGGTATGGCGAACAAAGGCTAAAATGTGAAGCGCTTTGAAGGGTAGGTGCAGGAATTCAAATCAACTTGAATACAATGAGGAGCCATTGACAGCTCCTGAGTAGGGAAAGTACATGCCAAAGAGGTATGGAGGTGGATTTTCCGGGCATCCCTGTGTGTATGGGTGGGGATGGCCATGGGAGATGGCAGGCGGGAGGATGCTTCAGGCCTCCTCATGGTCCCATTGTCAAGTGCTCAGGCCTAAACTGGGTTCAGGAGGGGAGAGGGGAGGGGAGAAAGGGAGGAGAGAGGAGGAAAGGAAAGAGTAGATACACAGTGTGTGAGATGCTCTCATATTTGTGGATTTAAAGTATAAGGCCCACGTTGGCAGAGATTTTTGTCTCTTTTGTTACTACCAGATTCCCCATACTTAGAAGAGTGCTTGGCACATAACTGGCAATTAATAAATCTCTGTTGAGTGAGTGAATCAAGGAAAGGAGGCATCAAAAATGAGCCTGAGGGTGGAATGGGGTGGAGCCAGGGAGGATGGACAGGGCATCAGGCCCATAGTGCGCAGCAATCCTGGGTATCTCGGGAAGGGTACCAACCTGGGGGCTGTGGGGTCTGTTCTAGGTCAGCCACTGTGCCAGGTGGCCATGGCCCAGACCTGTGGCCTGTCTATACCCTATGACCAGCTGGATAGAACATGTGTGAGCTTAGAACTTCTAACAGATTGGATCTGGTGGTGTTTTAATTAAATGAATCCACCAGATACAGTCTGGCATCGAGAAAGAAATTTTACAGCACAATTTCAAGTGGACTTGGCCACTTTAGCAGATGGCTGGAGATGCCAGTCCCCTTCCCCTCCCCAACCCCCACCTTGTGCTTCTTGAACGGCTGTGTCTGTAAGTCTGGCATCTGCTTGGCCTGAGTCCTACACTTACACTCTCTGGCTCGTCCTGTTTTGCCCATGGAGGAGAAGCAGGCACATGTTGGCATCTCCTCGTCAGATTCCCCCGAAAAGGACTGAACTGCTCCCAACAGGAAGCCTTGTTGGGTCATGGGGGCAACAGTGGCCAGCCTGGGTGTTCCCTGTTGGCTGCACCATGTGTCCTGGAGCTGAGCCTGCCTGGAGCCTGGCTGCCTGAAATTGCATCCTGCAGGCAGTGTTACATGGGGCGGGGCGGGGCCCAGAGGTTAAGGTACCCATGCATGGAACTGAACAACATCCAACCAGGAGCTGGGGGCCTGGCTCCCATCCTAGTTCTGCCACTATCTTGTTGTAGGACAGGACTTGGTGAACTGCTTCCTATAAATGGCCAGATAGCAAATATTTTAGCTTTCACAGACCTTATGGTCTCCTGCAACCACTCAACACTGCCATTGTATCAAGAAAGCAGCCATAGACAGTATGTAAATGCATGGGCATGGCTGTGTTCCAGTAAAACTTTATTTACAGAAACAGGTGGTAGGCCAAATTCAGCCCACGGGCCCTGGTTTGCTGAGCCTGCTGTAGGGTCTTTGTTAAGGCATGTCCTCTCCTAAGCCTCAGTTTTCTTACCTATCAAATGCGAAGTTAGATTGGAAGATTATTTCTTCTCTGACAAGTTATATTTTAGGATTTAATAAATTGCTAGCTCCCCCTGTTCCATGTACCATGCACAGGCCCCGAGGGGAGGGGTGAGTTTTGAGCAGGGTCTGGAGCCCGAATCTGCATGTGAACTGTATCCACAGCTCTTTGGAGGCCATGGCTGCAGTTCCCCATTTCTGAACACTGTTCATGCTCTTTTTTCTCCCTGATGGGATGGGCTTCTACTCCTCCATCAAAGTCCATTTCACAAGTCACCCCCTCTGTGAAGCCTTCCTTGATCCCACCCACCTAAACAAATCAGCGCTCCTGGAGCCCTTTGTTCGTCACTCGCTACTCTACAAACATTCATCCATTCAACCAGCAGACGTTTTTTGAGTCCTTAATATATGCAGCACTCTAAGTTCTAAAATAGTAACTTCTGTGTTGCACTTAAGCAGCACTTTGTCATTTACAAAGCAATTTCTATACATTCTATCGTTCAAGCTTGCACAGCAATCATGTGGAGGAGGTGTTTACTATTATTATTATAATTTTCTATTTCACAGATGTGGAAATTGAGGCTCAGAGAGGTAAAGTGTTTTATCTCAGGTGTAAATGCTAGAATCAAACTTGAAATTCAAAGGCTGTCCTTCTATTGTACTTGGCCACCTCAGGACTCTCCAGGGTGGGATAGAAGGCAGAAGATCCGGGGTCCGCTTCCAGCTGTGCTGCTGTGTAATCACAGGCAAGACCCTGCCTTTCTCTGGGCTTGGGGTTCCTCTTCTGGGAAACCAAGAGGTGGAGGAGATGTTCTTGAAGCCCTTGACATCCTAGGATACTGGGCCTACAGAGGGGCCACGTTCCCTCCCTTACAAACAGTGAAGAAAGCAGTCATCTCAGTGGGACTGTTGGGTCCCCAAAGCTATGGCCCTGAGCCTCTAGGTGCACATTAGACCCCCAGTGTCTGGGACCCTTTGCAGAGCTGTCCCAGTTGGCACTGAGCAGAGGCTGTGCGTAGGGCAGGGAGCCTTGGGCCATCGTAGGGAGGAGGAGGGCTGGAACTGGGCCGAGGGGAGCCAGAGCTGACTCTTCAGAAACAAAATTGAGTTCCCCCACCCCACCCTCACACAGCCTCCCAGTGCAGGAGGCTGCAGTCAGGGAGGCGATGGCTGTACATCCCTGCCCAAGTCTCCCTCCCGACGTCTTGTTGGTCCCCAGGTTCTCCCCTCTGACTGCTGAGCCCTGAGAGGCCCCTTGCCCCATCCCATCTAGCCCTAGGGTCCAGTCTCTGGGGCCTTGAGCTTTTGCTCCTTTTTGCTTCTTTAGCTGCTTCTTCCTTCCTTCTTCCTTCTTTCCTTCTCCCTTCCTTCTTCTCCTCTTCCTCTTCTTCCTCCTCCCCCTCCTTTTTGTCTCCCTTTGTCCTCTCAGTCTCCTTCTGGAGCCTGAGGTCAGGGATGGTGTCTCGTGCTTCTCAGGAGCTCAGTGCCTGGCACCCCGTAGAGCTAATGGTAATGGTGGTGGCGGTTGTGGTGGTGAGGTAGTAGCAGCAGTGGTAATGGTATTAGTAATAGTATTAGTAATAGTCGTAAATCATAAAGCTCACATTTATGCAGCATCTGGGTGCTCGGCACTGTCCTAAGCGCTTTACATACATTATTTCATTTAATCTTCATAAAAATTTTATAGAATAGATATTATCTCCACTTTCTCTATGAGAAAACTGAGGTGCAGAAAGTTTCTGTAACTCATTCAAGACCACACAGCCAGCGAGTGGCTGAGTCAGGGTACACATTCAGGCCTGTTGACGCCTGCAGCCTAAGCAGTGCTAGTTCATTAGGTGCTGCATCTGGAAGGCAGGTTCCCTGGCTTTGACCAAGGGTACTGAGCTGAGCGGCTGGGTCACAAGGCCAGGCCGAGTCCTGCTCTCCTTCCTCCACATCCCAGTGGCCTCCAGGGTCCCTGGGCTGGGGTCAGGGATCGGGGTCCATGGCCCACCTGAGTGAGACCTTTATGCATTGCTCTTCTTGGGTTGTTCTGGAAAAGTCATGACAGCTTGTTCTCTGTCTGTCAAAACAGGTGCTTTCCCCAGCTATGATGCTTCCTCTTTCCAGGCCCTTCTCCCAAGAGGTCAGGTCCAAGGGTGTCCTGGGTCTCCAAAGAAGACACCCTCCACCAGCCCGAGCCAGACAGGAGGCAGTGGGGGAGCTTGGCGCCAGCCCTGGAAAAGGGGAAGGAGGGCCATCTGGGAGGCTGAGAGAGCAGCAGGGGCCCTGGGGTGGCTGCGGCACTTGGCTGGACTCAAAAAATCAGCTGGAAAATCAATGAGGCAAAAAAGGCTTTATTCCCTCTTAGCTGGCCTTGATGAATTAATTGAACAAATATTTCTTAAGCACCTACTACTTTGTGCCAGGTACCAGGCTGAGTGCTGGGAGAGGCTGAGGAGACCTGGAAACCTTGGTCTTGCCCTCTGGGAACAGAGACAAGCCAGTGGGCATGTGAGAGAAACATGTCCCTTAAATGAAGAGTTATCCCTGGATGTGGTGAGTCTATGTCAGAGGGGCCCTTCCGTGACAGTGGGACTGTGGACACTCAGAAACCAGAAGGGAGTCAGAAGGCACAGCAATGTTGCCAGCGCTCCTGTGGCTGGGAGCGTGGCCTCCGAAGATGTCCCTGGACACCTGGAAGCCTTGCTCAGGGTGGATGGGGACATCGGGCGGTGCGCAATGCTGCTTGGCCCTGGTTGTCACTAAAAATTGGACCCAGGTCACTGTCTGAGGCCATACTCTCTCTCTCTTCCTCCTTCTCCTTCTCTTTCATCTTCTTCTCCTCCTTCTCCTTCTCTTTCTTCTCCTCCTTCTCCTCCTTCTCCTTCTCTTTCGTCTCCTCCTCCTTCTCCTTCTTTTCTTCCTCCTCCTCCTTCATCTTCTACCATTTACTGTCGTTTTTAAAGTACACTTTAATTTTAGACCACGGTTCGATTGCAGCATTATTGTGAAGGCGCGCCTTCCTTTCTTAAACACTCACAGCCTCTGGTGCTGTATCGCTGGCTGCTGTGTTCTCGCCCCATCCCCATTGCCTTCTCCCAAGAAGCCTTCTTCCTGTCCTGGGCCTCAGGCATCCCCTTCTCTTAGCTCTGCACACGGCATCCATCTCTGCCACTCACTTGGCCTCTTGGCGGACGCTGCCTGGCGTATTTACTCACCTCCTTATGCACAGCGAGGTCTCTGTGAGCAAAACTCCTTTTAGTCAAGTCTGCCTGTGCAGAGTAGGGGTCGGGGGAGTGGCTTGCCCAGGGTGGTGCTGGACATTGGACAAGGCTTCTGAGAGGCAGTCAGGGCCCAGGTCTGGTCCTTCGGGTGGTGACTCGCCTCCTGGCCTCCCCTCTGTGTGGCTGGGTCTGGGGTGGCAGGTGGGAACCAGGAGGGGATGGAGTGTAAGGAGAAGAAAGGGGAGAGAAAGGGGACAGTCACAGGCCAGAACAGAGCCTGTGCTATCTCTCCTCTTAGTGCCTCTAACTAATAATGGTAACAGTATCAGGAACCGAGACACCCTTGTAGCAATCTTCTCTAATTCTCACCATGACCTTCAGAGTGGGCATTATTAACTCCATTTGGATGAGGAAACTAAGGCTCAGGTTAAATACTACTTGCCCAAGGTCATCCAGATACAAATTGGAAAAGTTAGGATTCAACAACCTAGATCCTTTGGCCTTCAAAGTTCAGACACTTTCAGGTGTCCCTGGGACCATCTGCTTTGTGAATAGGGCATGGAAAATGTGGAAGACCATTGGAAGCCCCTCAGGGTAAAAGCTGGGTCTTAGAGTTTTATCTCTCTGCATCCATCCTGATGGCATCCTGCCAAAGACCCTCTCTTCTGAGCCCCTCCCCTGCTTTCTGCCAGGATAATGAACCCAGAAGTTGAATGGCCAGTCCTTTCTGTCCCAGGGAACAGCTTCTTGGAGGTTCTCTTTAGAGATTCCTGGGATGCTTCAGTAATGCCTGGAGCCAGATAGAGCAGGAAGTGAGGAGAAGGGAGTTGGAGGGCAGGGAGGCTGTCTGTGGTGGACATGTCTGGGGTGGCTGTCCTCTTCCTGCCTCTTTGGAGCTGTCCTTCCTGCAGCAACCCTAATTAAGGATGGGTCCAGGTAGCACCTTTGTCCCATGTGGCCCTGGCCCAGGCTACAGCGAATTGGACTAGGGATGCACACCTGATCTAAGAGGACCCAAACTATTGGCTGGGTGGACTAGTCAGGTTTTCTCTCTTAGGGATTGTGATGAGGGCTGAGGGTCGGGGCAGCTTTGGGGAGCTGAGCTACAGGGTTACAAAGAGACCAGGGTGAGCCAAAGCCACATGCAAGTCAGGGTTGTAGGGGAAGAGAAGCCAGAGTGAGCGGGAACAGCAGAGACAGGGATGGTGTGGCCTGAGAGAGATGGAGGGAGAGGCCTGGCTGCTGGCCTTTGACACCAGTTAAGTGTCACTGTTTCTTTTCAGAAGTCCCCTTTTACTCACACTGGTCCAAGAGGGGCATGGTGCCCTGGCTAGGCTCCAGCTGCTCCAGATGGAGAAGCCAGGCTCCCATCCAGGTGTCCCAGGTGTGTCTGGCAAAATGAGCAGCGCAGCAGAAGGGCCCTGGATGAGCCTGGGGAGACCCATCTGGGCACTGCACACTCTAGCATTTAGAAGCAGCCCTGTTGAATCCACACAGCAGCCCTGTGTGGCCCACTGGGCAGGGGTGGTCTTCATGCAATGGCTACAGACACGGAAACCTGGAAAGGTTGGTGTCACCCAGAGCTGGACCGGGGACCCAAGCCTCCTGATCCCAGGCTTGCTGCTTCTCCCATAGCCCACACTTCCTCTCTGATCCCCTCTCTCGTTAGATAGCTGGGTGACTTTGGGGTTAGAAATACAGTGTGTGAAGTACAAGGCCTGGCGTGTGGAGCGTCTCAGGAAGCGAAAGCTGTTAATACTATGTTTTAAAGCACAGCTCTGAGCTGCCACTCACCACTCAGAAGCTTTCCTTAGTTCCCCAAATGTGCACAACACATTCTAGGGGTTTCCTGGCCCAGCACGTAGGCTGTTCACAACTCGATGCATCCCCAGCCTGGCCTGCCCTCCCCTGGCTCGCCCAGCACTTCCGGTCGCCTCCGCACCCCACCTCTGAGACCTCCTCATGTTGCTGGGCTGCCTGGAGTTCCCTCCCTCACCCCTTCTGTCTCCAAGGAAGGACAGCTCTGGGGCTGCCTCCTCTGGCACACCTTCCGTGTCCCTGTCCCTCTGTTGGAAAAACGGCACTTTCTTCTGTCCCTGCCACTCTCTGTCAGGTGTTAGCTTTTGCATGGAGGTGGGTGCCTCTCCCACTGGCCCACCTTGCCCAGTGTCTGTGGTGGATTCCCAGCGGATGCATGAAGCTGGATGGATGGGCTGGGTTTGGCCGGAGGCCTTGGAGTGAGTGTGGCCCCCGTGGGTTCTGTCTCCATCACCTGCTTCCCACTCTCCTTTCTGGTCATGGCTAGTGGCCCAGACAGCTCTGGGCTGGCAGGGAATTTGGGAGCAGATGCCAGGAGATGTGAAGGAGGTTTTTCTTAGGCTCAACACCCTCCCCAGGGCTCAGGAGCTCAGATGGTTTAGGTTGGCACAGTGCCCAGGAGGAGAGGGACTCCAGGCAACAGGGACTTCAGCCTGGAGGCAGCTGCCAGGACCTTCTCTCCCTCCGAGCCAGCCTGCAGACGTGGTATCCCCACCCCCACCACTCACACACGCATGCGTGCACACACACACTCTCACTCCAACACCCCACATGTCCCCCACTGTGGCCTCTTGGCATGACCCCATCTGCCATGCATGGCAAGAGTACAAGAACCAGGGCTGCTACAGGGTGGCCACCCCCAGGAAGCAGGAAAGTCTGCTCTTCAACAAAGGAGAGGAGCCGCTCACAGGACCTGGCCTCTGGACCGCTGCCAGTCCTTCAAGTTCCAGGCCCTCAGGGATCTAAAGGAGCCACCAAACACAGCTCCTCCCCTACTCGGGCCTAGACTGGACCGAGAGGCTAAGATTCTGTGACTCTCCATGGAAACACACTTCACTCAACCCTGGGCCCTGTGGGAAATGCTCCTTAGGTGGAATGAAATGAGGCTTGGGCCATTGCTTCTCAGCCATCTTCAGTGGAGACAGCAAGCAGCTGTCCCCATCTTTGGAGACACTGCCCTTTACATAGAGACATGCAGATGCTCAACCCCCAGCCTGCCTCCTGCTGCCCGACTCACCCTGGGCTTGTCACCTCTCTTCTGACCTTTGATTTCCCAGCCTTTTCAGTGATCTCTCACTCCACCTGCCTTGCAAGCTCTCCATCTGCACTGATGTTCACAGCCCAGAATCGGACGAGAGCCCGGCCAGGTCAGAGTATAATTGGAGAATGACTTCCTGGCTCCGATGGCCTATAGAGGATGCCTATTCGTGCAGGGGTGTCCTGAGCTTGCTCTATGCAGTGCCTAGAGCTGCAAGCTGGGCAGAGTCTCCTGCACCCAGCTCTCCCCAGCTCCTGCTTACAGTGCCGCTATGCCTTCTCCTCCGTCCCCCCACCACCCCCATGTGGAATCTGGGCGAGCTGGCTTTCTCTACCCTTGACTTTATTCAAATGATTAAATGCCTCTGTCACTGCTCCCTCCTCCCCAACTCAAAATAGTATTAGCTCAGCTTTATATAGTGCTTACTATATGCCACTGCTCTAAAGGAGCTAATACGTGTACCTCTTTTAATCCTCTACCATCCCTATTCTATACGTACTATGATTATTTCTATTTAAAGATGCAGGAACTGAGTCACAGAGCAGTTAAATGACTTGCTCAAGGTCATACAGCAAGTACTTGGCAGAACAAGGCTCTCCCTGTACTGCTTCTCCTGCTCTCTCTGGGTGCTTTGCTCCTTTCCCCTGACCCCCATTTTCCGCCCCAGCCTTTGGCTTTTCTTCCTGACTTTGCTCCTGGAGGCCCCCCATTTGAGGGTATTTTAAAATGGTCCCCTGCTAACTTCTCACTATTGGCCTCAAGTCTTCAAAAAAGGGAAGGGAGGGAGACAGGGAGGGAGGAAGGGAGGCCAGCCCACCATGCCCCTATTGCTTCTCCCCTCACCCATCAGGACGCCCCTGCTTTACCCACTAAGACTACTCTCCCCGAGAGCATCAGGAATTTCCTGCGTACTAGACCCAGCATCCTGTGGGCAGGACTGCCCTAACTACATGGCACTCTGGGACCAATTAGAAAAGAAACGGGTCCCTCTGGGTGGATGCAGTCCCTGGAAGAGTGCGTGGGAGCAGGCTGGACTTCAGCAACCCACCCCCCACAGCTGGATTCTTTTGGACAGTGCACAACCTGGGCAATCATACATGGCAGTCTCAGCTGTTGGCAACCTTATTTTCTTTCAATTTTGGCCATGCTCAGCCCTGATGACTGGTCCTCTTCCTTGCTAGAAACCGCACCCTGCTGCTTACCACTGGTCCTTTGCAATTTCCCCTGCTGCCTCTGCTTCCTTCGCCTACACTCCGATTTTAAGAGTGGACCAAGATTCTGTCTGGGCTGTTCGGATTCTGGTTCCAGGGAGGCCACCAAGGCCTCGCTTCCAGCTCTGCTCCACACTGTGCCTCCACGTGCCACCTGGCTGGAGCACAAGCACCTAAGCCTGGCTTGGCCACCTGAACTCATCCCTCTCACCATATCGGCTACAGAGACTGTACTTCCTGATTCCTAAGAACTCCTCAATCAACCAGGCTGAACGCCTTGCCTTCCCCGCCTCTTCTCCCCTCATACCTAGCCCCGGCCTTTCCTCTTTTCCTAGTCCTGACCTTTCTCTCTGTTCCCACAGCCACCACTTAGGCTCTCATCCTTTCTGGTCTGGACCTGGGCAGCCGATCCTAACTGTCAACCCCCAGCAACTTCCTAATCTTCCTCACACCTACTTCCAGATTACACTCCACTCTGTGCTTGTCACTCCTCTGCTCAAAACCTTCCACGACTCCCCACTGCCTACAGGGAAAGAAGCCCACACTTTCAACCTGCCTTTCAGCGTGCCCCACCATATGTCCCTGACATTCTTCTCCAGCCTTAGCTGCTGCACTGTACCCAAGGAGAGGGCTTTGGAGCTAACTTTTGGCAGTGCTTTTCCACAGCTAAGCTCTCTGGAAGGCTGCTCGGGAGGAGGTGGGGTGAGGGACTGGGCTGGGGGTGGTTCTGCCCTTGTCACACTCCACCCACCCCACTGCCCCAGCCCAAGCCTTATAATGGCCCCCAGCAGCCTGACAGCTGCCCTTCACCCTGGGCAGCCTGGATGAGAGTTCAGCCAGACTGAAAATGTGGACGGCAGGTCTTAGGGGGTGGTCAAGGGATGAAGGGAACAGAGGCGCCTCTCACAGCCTGAGAGCCACTCACCTGGGAAGACAGGCATGGCTTGGAGCGGGGTTAGCGGGACAGTAGGGACTGGATATCTGCAGGGGGAGTTAATCCCAATACTTCCTTAGGTTTGGGCAACATTTTAGTTTATCACTTTCTGAGTGGGAGGCAAGAATCACTATCACTCACGCCACTGAGAAATGAGGAAGCTGAGGTTCGTGCAGATGAAGCTTGGTCAAGATCATGAAGTGTGAAATGTGTGCATCAGAGGAAGGGTGGAGTTTTAGGGTGGGGGGGTCTTCCATTCCAGCCCACGTGCTTCCCCCAGGCTGGACCTAGGCTTTCTGCACAGCAGGAATCTCGCTTGCCATCCAGGGAGGGGTTGGTTAACTCTGGCACTCAGCGGGGAGCCCTGGGGGAGGGGCACATCTTGCCCTGCTCCATTCCTGGCCCGAATTGGCACCCGCACCTGGAAGGGCAGCCGGCCAGCCACGTGCCAGTGTTACTTTAAAAATAAATCAGGGAAGAACGTGGCTTAAAAATAACCCTGGGTATGTGTGAGGAGCTAATTACAACTGCAGCCCCTGTCAGGGCTTTGGGGAGCATGACTGGGCCCCCTGGTTTCCATGTGTTGGGTCCCCTCTGCTCACCTCTTCCAGTTTGGGGCTGGGTACCAGGCCCTCCTAGAGCAGCTAGGGGCAGACAGTGCCTCAGAATCCCGAGGGTGGGAGCTGAGGCGGCTCTGGGCATCCTGGGCTGTCTCCCTCATCTTGACCAGGACGAGGAGGTGGGGGATGGAGGGGAGCACCCTGGCTGGGCAGAGAGCTCCAACAAGAGTCTCTGGGCCTCACCCATGTCTTCCCACTGGACCCAGCCTGGCTCCAAAAGGGACTCTGGGGTCCTGAGTGCTCCCCTTCCTCTCTGCCTATGGCGGTGGCAGCCAGGTGGCTGATTTTGTCAATTGCATCTTCCTATTTAGGACTCCAGAACCCCACCAATCATTGCATCTGTCTCCTGAGAAGAACGCTGAGGCCCATCCTTGGCCCATTGGGGTGAGAATGCATGGCCCTCCTGGCTGCCCCCTCCTGGCTGCTTCCACAGGCATCCCTGGCCTGTGAGCTCGCATCTCTGGACCCTCAGTGCTGAGAGGGACTTGGTCTGCAGAACAGCCAGGCCCAAAGAGCCCCCAGGCTCTTTTCCAAATGGTGATCAGGGAAGCAGGAGCCACACTCCCATCCGGCAGGCCAGGTTCCCCCAAGGCTCTCGGAAACTCTTGCAGATCCCCCACCTTCGGCACATCCTGAAGCGACAGGGAGGAGGGGACACACGGACCAGCAGAGGATGCAGCCGAGGACAGACGTGCAGGATCAAAGAGAAAAAGCAGAGCTTTCCCGGAGGAGGGAGGCAGAGGCCAAGACTGCTGGAAGCTGACAGAAATGATCAAAGGACAAGGGTGGATGGGAGGGGAGGGGGGGAAGGAGCAGCAAGGAGAGGCGGGCAGAGCAGCAGTCGGGGGCGGGGGCTACTGCATGATAGGCAGGGGCTTTGGGGTTAGACAGGCCTGGATTCAGGTCCCTGGCTGGGTGTCCTGAGCCAATAATCTTGCTGGGCCTTGGGCCTCATTTGCATAATGGACATAATAAAGACTACCTCATGGGCCTCTGTGGGAGGAGGTTTGTAAAGCATTTATGAAAAGGCCTAAAAATGGGGAGCTGGGATATTGTTTGTTCTCTCCCCTGCCTCTCCTGGAATCTGGCCCCTCTGTTCTACCTCAGGCTGGTCAGATACAAAGGACACCCCTACCACTCTTTCCTTTCCATGCTCCTGGAGCAAGCAGTTGAATGTTACCCCACGTTTTCATGGTCAGTGTCTCCAATGGTCAGCACATTGCCAAACACACTGGTTGTTTCTCCGTGGTCATCTGACTTGATCTCCCAGCAGCAGCTGGCCCAGCTGACAGTCCCCTATCTCCTAGCTTTGGGACACTGCACTCCCCAGCTTTCCCTCCAGTGTTTTGGCAGGTCTCCTTCCTTGCTTGACCTCCCAGTGCCCGAGGAAGGGCCTGACCTGGGCTCTTCTCTCCCATTCTCCTCTCTCCCCGGCTGATCTCATCAAGCTGCATGACTCTAAATATTATTTCCATCTGATAATTCCTAAATTTATATCTCAGCTTTGACCTCTCCCTTGAGCTGCAGACTTGTCTGTCTAACTGTCTTCATGGATTTGTAATAAGCATCTCAAAATTAAGCTGCAGGTCTAAAACAAGAAGTCTGGAATCTCACCTCTTTAACAAACCTTTTACTCTCTGGATTTTATTTCACATCTCAGTAAATGCTTACCTTCCACCCAGTTGCTCAAGTCAAAGGTTGCCATTGATTATTCCCTTCCTTCTACTCCCATAGCCCTCTGGCTCCCTCCTTTCCCCTGGTGCATACATCCTCTCCATCAACAGGTCGGGCCAACCCTGTCTTAAAAACACATCCTCAGTCCACCTCTCTCTACAGTCTCCAGTCTCCACCTGAGTCCCATCCATCACCATTCTGTCTTTCAAGTTACTCAACTGTAGCCTGGCTGGTCTCCCAGCTTCCCCCTTCTGCTACAACCAGCTAACCTCTAGCAGCCAGAGAGAACTGGTAATAATTTAAGTCATATCACACCACAACCCTGCTTAAAACTTTCTAATGACTTTCATCACATGTAGAGTAAAGTTCAAATTCTTGACCACGGCCTCAATGGCCCCGCAGGATCCAGTCCTTCCATGCCTCCACCCTTTTGCTGAGCGTGTTGCAGCCACACTGCCCTTTCTGCTCCTGTGCCTCAAATATGTCAAACTCTGGCCTACCTGGGACTTCACATTTGCTGTTCCCTGGAAGGCTCCTTCTCGATCTTCACATTACACAGGCCCTCTCCCTAGAAGGCTCTCCCAGATCGCCATCCCTCCTCTCCATCACTCTCCACCCCATTCTCTTGTTTCACTGACTCCTGGCACTTGTCATCATTGAGATGATGCTGTTCTTTTGTGACCACAGAATTTAGTTTATCAACTATCTGCTTCCTCTGAAATGTAGGCACCATGAGGACCAGGGCTGAGTCCCTGGGGCCTGGAATGGTGCCTGACACATGGAAGATGCTCAGAAAAAGAAAGAGAATGGAGGAGTGACCGTGTGGGTGCCAAGGGAGTGGAAAGAGTCAGGAAGCCTGAGTCTGAGGATTGGCTCTGATATGGAACTGCTGGTAGCTGGGGCAGGCCACGTCCCATCCGCCTTGCCCCCTTCCCGATCTCGGTCTCCTCATCTGGAAGAGAGAAGGGTTGGGCTGAACTGGTGATTCTCAAAGAATCTGAAGGACCCTAGGATTGCAGTAATGCCATCCACAGCCAAGCTGAGCTCTTACCCTGCAGGAGCATCCTGGCCTCAGCCCCTGAACTGACCCCATTCTAGCCAAAAGTCTGAGGAAGGTGCCTATTGGCCTGTGTATGCTCTGCAACAGGTCATTGTGTAATGGCCTGTGAACATTTTGAGATATCAAACCATTGTGAGAACCTAGGGGGCTAACCCCGGCCACTCAGAACTCTAGCAGTTTACCAGTCTAGGTGGGATGTCGAAAGTTAGTGCATGAGCAGGACCTTCGCTCCCAGGGCCCCAGAAGCCTCTCAACTAGCCAAGGGCCTGGATTGTAGGATTAGCCACCAGGGCACTCACACTGGGCCAGCTCAGGTTCAAGGGCAACCTGGAAAGAAAGACTGTCTGCAGTCTCCCTCCTGGCTCGCGCTGGCTGGGGTCAGCCTGCTCTCAGCACCACGGCCCCCTCCCACACCCCAGCCACGGACTACTGTGGGAGCTGCCAGCTGCTCGCGGGCCCCCCTTTCTGGGTGGGAGGCTCCCGCATTCCAGCTGTCCCAGGGGCTGCGGCAGGGGACTCGCTCTGCTGATAAGCAAGGCTGCAGCCACAGTCAGAAATGCTCTTTCCAGAAAGGGGTGACTTGAAGGTCCTGGACAAGGCTCTGTTCTTGGGACTGGACACAGAGGAAGTCCCTCCAGGGCTCAGCCATCATGCGGTGAAGTGGGGATGAAAGCGTGATCCTGGGCAGCGTGCATCTCAGGAGGGGCTGGAAGTGGAGGCCAGGAGTAGGTCCTGGCTGAGCTGGAGTAGAGACGGGCCGAGCTGGAAGGGGCTCAGACACCACCAGCCCAGTCCCTTCAGACAAGGCCAGGGGAGGATGTGACTTGCTGTGGGTCTCACAGCCAGGTAGGAACAGAGAAACAGTGGAGGGGGTCTGTGTCCCCCCCTTGCCTTAGCGCAGCTGTGCTATGTCATCAGTCATAGCTCCAGGAGAGCACACGTAGCCCACCTCCACAAATTCAGGGAATCACCCTAAGGGGCCATGGGGGCCTCAGGGCCTCTTTGGTGCCCAGGGAAGACACGTGCTTAGGGCACAGCACCCAAGGGAAGGAGGGCTGCCACTGAGTTTGGGTCCAGGTTTCTCTTCCTCTGGCCCCTCCTGGAGGTGGACGAAGGACCAAGAGCAGCCCCGGCGGGTCCTCCTCTTTCTAACCCTCATGGTAAAAAATCCATGATGCCGGGTCATGCTGAAGAGGGGGTCAGGCTGGCTCAGCCGGGCCAAGGACTCCACTTTGTTCCTGGGTGAGTGAGGCTCCCACAGCTAGCTAAGGGGCTCTCCTGGGCTGACCCCCTTCCCTGGGGTCTTTTGAGAGCTAAGCCCTGGAGGAGCCATGTCCTGTCCCATGACCCCCACTGAGACCCTCTCAGTCCCTTTCTCCTCCGGGAGCAGCAGGACCTGCCCGGCTCCTGGGGCCGCCTGCTGCCTCCTGGTGTCTCTGCCACCTGGCTCACACCGGGAGCTTTGGCCTGTGAACTCCAAAGATTCTTCCTCAGCTGCCCCTTGTCTGTTCCTCAAGTACTAAGGAAACCCAGCAAGAAAATGCTAGCTGCTGGCTGGCAAGTGGCCCAGCCTCCCAAGTACAGAATGCTGATTCAAATAAGCTCTCTTCCCTCCTGTGCTTCCCAAACCTGGCTGCAGAGTCCTCTCACCAGGGGAGTTTTTAAAACTCGAAGCCTCCTGGGCTTAGCTCGGGCCTAATGAATTCCCTCCAAGGGGCGGGGCCTGGATGCCCATTGCTCTGGCTCCAAACAACCGCGGCTACGGGGACCAGCGTCCTACTCAGCGCACAGGAGCCATCTTCCCTCCCATCCCCACCCACCCCCCACACTGGGGAGCAGGTGAGTTGCCCGAGTCACCCCCCAACCAGGCCCCACTCTCACTCACTGGCCATTTTTAAGAACCACCACTCTATTCTCATTTCTAGTCTAAGGTTTCTGTCCTGTTCAAATGCGTGGAACTAAGGCCCCCCGCCCCCAGCACCATCCTCTTCACCCTGCATAGGTCGACATGCACTTCTGCGATGCCCCAACATCGGGACCGTCCAACCCACCTTCAACTACGGGGGGCCAGAGCACTCCTGGAGGGGAGAGCTTGGTTTTGGGGTTGGAAGGTCTGGACTGGACTCCTGCTTCCACATTTACTGGCTCTGGATCGCGGGAAGTGGTCTTATGTTCTCAAGTCCAGCTTCTTTGTTGACACCTACACCTCTGGGTTGTCATGAGGCTCAGGAGATACTGTGTGACCAAGCGCTTCGTAAACCGAGTGCTGGGCCTGCTTTACACATCCCTGCTCTGCCGCTTGCCAGCTGCGTGCCTGTGGCATCCTGGTCCCTCTGAGCCTCAGGGTCCTGCTCTGTAAAAAGCGGGTCATAATAGTGCCTCCTTCACAGGGTGCCTCTGAGGATTAAACGAGGTAATACATGTAACGGTCTCAGCCCAGAGAAACCTCCCAGTGAATGACAGCCTTGGTTCATGACCGTGGAAACTGAGGCAGGCTCCATGGGGTGTGGTGGCTTCATGTCGGGTCTAAGATCTGGACAGAATAGGTCCAGGTAAGAACACATCTGTTGCATCGATCTGAGGCTTGCTCCTGCCTGGAAATGCCTAGCCCAAGGCCCTGGGGAACGCCCCTGCCGTGGTTGGAGGACAGCCCCATCCTGGGGGAGAGAGCTGCCTCCCATCTGAAGCCTGGTCGCTCTCTCTTGGGGCTGCTCCACCAGGGCCTGACAGTTCGGGTCTCTGGAAAGGGCTCCCCAGATGGTCCTGTGGCCAGCGAGCTGGAATGCGCCTCTCTGGATGTTTCTGAGATGGTTATTTCTGCATTGGAGCTGTGGTCAGGAGAGGCCCTGCACATTCCTGAAGAGGGACACTGAGTCCCTGCCAAGCCGTGGAGCCTCAAACAGAGACGAAGGGGTCTGGGAGCAGGGACTTGGGGTTGTCTATGCAGAAAACGATCACACAGCAGTGGGTGACAGTATCATCTCCTTCAGCTCAGTGCTGTGCCGGGCGCTCCTGAACCCCATGCATAAGCCTGGGCTTGATCTGGGCTCCAGAGTGGACCTTTGGCCCAGAAAAGGCAGCGCGGAGAGGGGAGGAAGTAAAAGCGCTTCCTGGAGGCTGGCTGAGGCCTGCTGGGTGACCAGGGTGGGGCTGAAGTGAGATAATCAGGGTTCAGGTTGTCATTACCCACTGGTTCCACTGGGGTGATGATGGCACCCACTAGTCCAGCAGAGGTGACCCACTGGTTCAACTGGCATGATGGAGGCTCCTGATGGTTCAACTGGAGTCTTCAGGGCATCCCGTCCTGATCCCTGGTCAGGATCCAGGCAGCAGAACACAGGTTGGGTTCTGTCACTTCCCTCCTCCAGTACTTGTCAAATCAAGTCCACCTGCCAGAGTCTAGCACTCAGTCCCCTCCAAGGTTTGCTCCCCATTTCCTTGAGCTTATGCCCCCAGACTGTCTCATGCTGCTCCCTTATCCCAGAAAGCTCTCATTGCCAATCTTCACCTACTAGAGTTCTCATTCTCCATCCAAGCCTTCCTCAGGTACTTCCTGCTCCAGCAAGCCTTCTCAGATCCCCAAAGAGCCCCTGGTCCATCACTCCACTAGGATTTAGCATATATACCATTCAACTTGTGGTTTCAGGATTCCATTGGACCAGGAGCTCTTTTGGGAAGAATTTGTACCTTAGTTTTCTATTCTCTTGGTGCCTGGTACAGTGTTTGGCACTCAGAAGACCTCAGGAGATCTCAATGATTTTTGGTGAACTAAACTGAAATGAAGGCTAAAGCCAGTAATATTTGGAAGGTGACCCAGAGGGTCTGGGGGTCCCCAGGACACTGATGAGTCCCACTTTGGGCACGCTAAGTCTCCAGGCTGCCTCTTTGAAGATCAAGAATCAAAGCACCCCAGGGTTGATAAGAACATTAAAAGTCACTTATTGCCATCCCCAGTGTGATGTATGGGTAGCGTGATGATCTTTTTGAAATGTCAACTTGGCTCTGCTGAAGCTCTGAGTTATTCAATTGAGCATTGATCCAGGGATTGCTGTGAAGGCATTTTGTAGATGTGATTAAAGTCCATAATCAGTAGACTTTAAGTAAGGGCGATTATCCTAGATCACTGGGTGGACCTGAATCAATCAGTTGAAAGACCTTAAGAGGTGAGCCGAGGCTTCCCTGAAGAAGAAACTCTGCCTGTGAACAGCAGCTTCAGCCCAAGCTGGAGAGAGGTCCAGCCTCTCCTGCCCTATGGATTTCACTCACCTAGCCGGCAACTACCATCACATAAGTCAATTCCTTGCAATCTACCTCTCTCTCTCTCTGTATATATATATATATATATATATATCTTGCTGATTGTGTTTCTCTGATTGAACCCTGACTGGTACAGGTGATCTCTGCAGCTGCTTCCTCTGGGGTAAACCACAGCCCTGTCCCAGCCTCAGAGGAGGGTCCACCATTCCATGACCAGATTCCTAAGGATTTTTCCAACTCTACGCAATCTTGTTCTTAAAACCACTGTCCCTACCTCATGTCTATTCTCAGAAGTCAGGTCTCCCGTTTATTTAGATCCTTGCTACTCAAAGTGTAGACTGCGGATCAATAGCACCAGTGTCCCTTGGGGGTCTTGTGAGAATTGTAGACTCTTAGGCCCCATCCCAGACCTCTGGTTCAGAATCTGCATTTATACAAGATCAACCAAGTCCTCAGAGATGACCATTGGAGAAGTACTAACGTAGAGAATCCCACATTGTTGAGCTAGCTTTCTCTAGTTCTCCCTGGGGAACGCCTCCTCTGTACAGATGGGGACGCTGCAGCCCATCAGCGTAGTGCCTGTGCCTCCCATGAATAAAGGGGTGCAGCAGAGAGAGAGAGAGAGAGAGAATGATTTGTCTAAGGGAAGTGAAAGAACCCAGTTTCTAGCTCAGGCCAGGTTCCTGCCTTATACCCCCTGCATCCACACCCTCCCCTCACGAAGGCATCCCTACGTGTCACTGGAGGAGGCAGGAGTGGGAAGCAGGGGTGGTGAGGAGCTGGCTTTGGGGAACGGGGAGCGTGGGAGGTTAGCCCCACTGAGGTAGGGATCCCAGGGGGCCACAGGACCAGGAGGACCAGAGCTGTGGGCTCCAGGTGGCCGCTGAAGCTGGCTCTGGAATACGGAAAGTGAGGGCATGACTGCAGCAGTATGGGCTCAGTGTGGCTCCAGGGGAGGGGCAGGTCTCCGGGAGCCGCCCGGGAGCTGCCTGAGCATGGGCAGTTCCTGGACAACAGGGAAGTGCGGACAGGCTGGAAGGCAGCCGCATCAGCTGGGCCGGTGACTGCTCTCTCGACAGCCACAACAGGCATTTGTCACGTGCTCTCTGAGGATCCGAGGCTAACAGAGGGGTCAAGAAGGGGCCCCAAGCCAGCAGGCCAGGCCAGCTGGGAGCCTGCTTTCTTCTCTATGAGCCTGGGGGAGGTGAACAGCATGGAAGGAGGCGTCAGTAAACAGGGCTCTCTTCTTTTCCAATCAGAATTTTAGTTTTTACACTGTAAAATGAGAGCGTTGGAGCTAATTGATTTCTCTTCGGGCTAAATGCTTTACCCATAGTCCTAAGGAAGTGATATCCTGAAGCTGAGGTCACAGCTGAGTGCCCTGCATGATCCTGGTACCCATCTTCCATCGTTTGTGACGTTCGTATAGAAGGAACGGCAGAGGCTCCGTGGGGAGCAGGGGGCTGCACGACTCCATGAAAAGATGCTTCCTACGGCCCTGGGTGTAGGCCCTGTTACTGCTTTTTATATTTATAGGGTCCTGGGCCAATTTTTGAACCTCTCTGAGCTTCCGTTTCCTTGACCACAACAGCATGATAATGCCTGCCCTCCCAGGATAGTTGTGGGAATGCAGGCGGTGAGAAGTGCCTCAGACGTCCTGTCAGTTCCCTGCATCCAAGGCAGGGGTGGGGTGGGAGGGAGGGAGTACCCATTCCGGGTCTCTGCTCAGGTTTGGCTAAACGAATCACGATCTCAGTCAGAGCTGGGTCTCTTGCCTTGCTGCTGGCTGACAGCAGGGAAATCGTTTTTACATTTTTTTTATTACAAAATCAACTCACAGATTTACCGTTTGTGCTGCCAGCTGAAAGCTGTTCATAGTGGTGATCTGCGCTACATGCATCTGTGCTTGTTTATATTTTCTTTGAAAATACTTATTGTGTTTGTCCTGTCCCCACTGTGGCCAGGCATGTGTCTTCTATTTCTGTCCTATTCTCTCCCCCACTGCCTCAATGTCTCCAGCCCCCAATCATGATGTGTGGGAACTGGACATGCAGGCAGGAGGCATGGCAGCCAGAGGGACCTCTATCAAATACACCCACTTTGTGGATGAAGAAACTGATGGTCACAGAGGACCAGTAGCCCAGCTAAGTGGAACTGGAACTTTTACCTTCTTGCTCCAATCCAGGGTGGGTTCTACCACTGTGCACCTCACTCTTCCTGACTGGTTTGCTGCAGGGTCTGCTTGCTCAGAGAGGGAGCATTGCCCCTGAGCCTGAATGTCAGGCAGACTCCAGGCATGAGGGAGGATCTGGGAAGCCTGGGATGGGGGAGTGGGATTAGGAGGATAAAGGGAAGGGTGTGGCAGCCTCTGGTTCCCAGTCCCACGGTGACCACCTGTTAGGAAGGAGTAGAGGTAGCTGTGGTCATAGTAATCCCTGGGACACAGAGCAGTTCCCTTCTGTTGGGAAGGTGATAATACATGAGCAATAATATTAATAACACTTAAAATTGTAGATACTGTTTTTTAAGTATGTACTCTGTACCAGGCATTATGTTACTCCATTTAATCCTAGGAGGCGGATATTATTCTCCTATTTTGTAAATGTCAAAACAAGTTCAGAGAGACTAAGTAACTTGTCCAAGGCCATACAGCTAGTAGTAGCAGGCAGTAGAGGTGGTGCGTGGAGAGAGAGATTGAGAGATGAACCCAGGCACTCTGGCTTCTAAGACAGCACCTGCGTTCCAACACCACCCTCAGGAAAGGCTGTGCAGTAGGAGCAGAGGGGTAGTCTGTGGGCAGGGAGGAAGGAAATACTGACTGAGAGCGGGCAGTAGGACTGTTTCACGCTGGGCCTCCCCTCCATCCCTCGGGGAAATCAAGAGGGGACGGGGAACAGCCGAGTGATAAGCTTATGGAGGCCCTGGTGCTAGGAACGATGAGGGGGTCATGATGAAAATAGTCTGGGTGATGGAGAGATCTTTAGTCTAGACATCCAAAGCATTGTACCTGTGACTTGCTGTGTGAATTTGGGCAAGTCACTCACCTCTGTGGGTGTTTGGATGACCGCTACTGTCTCCTTTCACTCTTTTATTTGAGGACTCGGTACTTGGGGGTGTGGCAGGTCACTTCTATACTTTCCTCCTTCTTGGAAAGATGTAAAAAGTATAGGTTCCCTCATGAGCCACTTGCTTGAATTCCCAATCTAAGGACTCCCAGGCCACATGGTGGGCGGCTGGAACCTGTGCTCTGCTGAGAACAGGCTGGAAGCTGGGGAGAAAGCAGAACAGAAGGTTTTCTGCCCCGGCTCCATCAGCTTAATCAATCACCTGGCCTCCTGTTGCCTTAGAGCCACAAGGATTCCAGGAAGCCGTGGTGGGAGAACAGGCACCTGTGAGCCCATGGCAGTCTCCAGGAGGGCCTGGTGCTGGGCACAGCTGTGGCATGTGCTCTGGGTTGGTCAGGGGCCAGGGTTCAGGGGAGCAGAGGCTGGCTGTAGTGTGATGGAGCCAGAGGCCCTCTCCTTCTGGGGAGGGTTTTGCCAAGGGAAGAGACAAGCTTTGGTTACTCAGCACCCCCAAGATACAAGGGCTTGGGCTGGGTTCTTGAAGTAGAGAAAGAACTGGCAAAACATCCGGGGCATGGGAGTCAGAGAGGCTCCACTGAATCCATACTTTCAAGTCACAAGGCCATGGTGAGTCATCGACACTCAGAGCCTTAGTTTCCCCTGTCGAAAAATGGGGATTTTGCCCATCTTGAAGGGTTGGGGAGGGACCTGAATGAGGGCATATAAATGGAGTGTCTCATATACAGCCTGCCAGAGAGTAGTTGATACACGGTGGCTGCTGTTAGCATTGCTGCTGTTAATGATAATAATAAAGAAAGAGGCAGCCTGCACAAGTGGACGGAGTGGAGGCCTGGGCGTCAGGTTTGGCTACCCTACTCCCCTCGTTTCTTTGGTTCCTTCTCAGTGAGAGGAGGGGGTGGCACCAGCTGATCTCAAGGCCCCTTCCTGCTCTGACAGCCTCCAGGCTATGAATAGATGGGGCTGGGGCCCCAGAGGAGTCTAATGACTCAACAGCTAGAGAGGCTAAGTGTTCCCAAAAAAGAGTTTCCATTCGCAGCTGATGAACTTAGGGCCCCACAAAGGAAGGGTTTCCTGCCTGGGAGACTAGGGATGAGGGAGCTGGAGGAATCCCCGCAGTCAGTGGAGACTGTGACTAGCCAGGTGAATGACTAACTCAGACCCTGCTGACCTTCAGCCAATCAGGGCTGCCCGCGAGCGCCCTGCAAGCCGGCACCACCAAGCACGGCTTGGCCATGCTAATCCCGGCTGGCTCTGGGCTTCACAGCATATGGAGGCAGAGGAAGCAGCCAAGAAGCCGGCAGGGGAAGGAACGCTGGGCTTGGAGTCAGAAGTTCCAGCTTCTTGCTCTAACTCCGCTGCTCACCAGCTGCGTGACTGGGGGAGTCCCTTCCCCTTCCTGAGCCTCCATACCTTCACCTGTGTAAGGGAGCTAACAGCACTTGTCCTGGCAACTTCCCTGAGCTATGAGGCTGAGACTCAAGAGAGGAGATGAAAGTGCAATGTGATCACTAGGGCACTGAATGAATGGGCCATCTTGTCATTATTCTATCCTGATGGGACTCCCGGTCCCTCAGGAGACCCATTTGGGTCCCCAAAGGGGCCAGGTGGACACAGACTGCTGGTCTTTGGGTTTTGGGTCAAGATCAGTCTAATATAGGGAATATAGGGCCCTTTCCAACCATCTGAAACACAGCTCAGAGAGGTTTTCTCAGATCTGAGCCCATATGGACAGCTTCCAGCCAGGTAGCATAGCCAGACTGAGAGGTAACAAAGAGCCAGGGATGGTTGAGTGGGGCAGAGTGGGCAGTGCCGGTCTAGGGCCCCCACAGAACTAGGGTGCTTTTTTGATTCTCTCTTTCCTCTTGCCAAACACCTTATAAATAAATAATCACTGGAACCACACTCTGTCTGCCTCTACCCCCAGATTTTAGCATCTCTCTTGGTGAGGATTACAAGCACTTTGGGAAATGGCAGGGATGGAGGGGAAGGTTGATGCCCTCTCATTTCTGTACACCTTAACCCATCAACAGCATTGTCTGAGTGTTCCTGTGTGCTGCTGGGTACGGTGCTGGCACTGGGAGCACAGAGATGGGAACCACAGGGCCCTACCCACATGGAGGTTTGTTACACCTCCATGGTCGAAGAGACAAAGTACACCCCCTGAAATGTAAATAGCCGGGCGGAACAGCCTACACTGTGTCACTCAGGTAGTCCTGACAGTAAGTCCTGTGGACGTCCAGAGCAGTGGCCTGGGATGGTCTGAAGACTTCAAGGAGGAGATGGGATTTGAACTGGACCTAGAAGGTTAGCTGGGACAAGATGAGTAGAAGACAAAGAAAAAGGCTTGCCGGACAGGCACGCAGAAAGTGTTCTCAGGGGATAGTTTGGCTGCAGTGGACAGATCAAGTTGGTAAGAAGTGAGAAATTACGTTGGACGTAGAGATTGGAGCCAGGTATGAGGTCCTTAAAATTTGGGATATGGCACATGGATTTTTGGATTACGTGCACCACAGGGGGGCATTGAGGGCTCCTGAGGTATTGATATGGTATTGAGGGTATTGGCATAGTCAGACTGTGCTTTGGGGAGATTCTTTCCGGCAGCATTATCCCCAGGAGCTTGCCCTGAGGGGGAATGAGGCTGGAGGCAAGGAGGTCAGTTGGGAGGTTACTGTGGAGCTGGGGACCAGCGTACTGAGAAAGATGGGGGCACACATCAAGGGTCTGACATGTGGGGAGAGGGAGAGGGAAGGTCTAAGGGTGTTCAGTGCTCCTGAAACCCTGGCAGGTGGCAGGGAGCCATGGAGGAAACCCTGGACTAAACCCTGGAAACCCTGTCTGGTCCTTCCGAGGAAAGCAGGCGCCTCTTTGGGTGGACCTAAGTCTGACCATCCTGCCCTAAGCTCACAGCATCAGCAAGACCCAGAGGTGCCCCCACTTGGGCCACATCCACTCCAGGGGCCCTTTTCTTCATCTTCCAGGAAGCATATAGCATAGTTCCCTGTGGTCTCCAGACAGCAGCGGAATCTCAGGACAATCCTGCAGTGGACAAACCGCAGGAGCAGTGTCCAATACTGCCTTTTACCCCTCTCGACTCCTGTTGACTCCCAGGAAAACACTGCCATTTTGTCATGGGCTATGCCAAATGGCAATGAGCCCCTGGGAGCTCGGCCAAGGCTAGGAGGGGGACCAGGGAGAGGAGAAGGTATGGGAAAGATGGAGGAAACAGCTCCTGGAGGTATCCCAATGAGCTTTGGGGGAAGGTGGGCTGGGAGAACATCAGGACTGGGAGGAGCCCTTGAGATCATTTCAGCCAACTCCTCACTGTCTGGAGGTGAACTTGAGACTCAGGCAGGGAAAGGGACTGGCCCAAGGTCATATAGTGGGAGAACTGATAGAGCTGGGCTGGAATTATAGTCTTGGGAGCGGGTAAGGTGCTTATTTCCGTTTGAACACTTACATAGCACATCAAGGGCCTCACTGGAGATTCTCTCCTGGATAGCTGCTTGTGTGCTTTGTGTGTATGCCTGTGTGTGTCCTGTGTGTGCATGTATGTGTACCTGTGTGTGCACCTGTGTCTATATTGTGAGAGAGTCTGGGCATGTGTGGCCTTCTACACTGTGGTCTTCCGTGGCTGGAAGAAGAGAACTGGGGCCATTCCTGTGAGGTGACTGTTTTCCTGGGACAGCAGTAAAGGAGGCGGACGGGACTGGATCTGGCTTCCAGCACCAGCTTTGCTGCCCTAAGAAAATTAAAGGCACTGGCTGGCAGAGCCTAAACTCCTGGAGCTGGGCACACACACGCACGCAGACACACACGCGCAGACACACAGACACAGACACACACACACACACACCCAAGCAGTACTCATAGCCACTATTATGGGGTATTTCAGGCACCCAGAGTGGCCGGGTGTGCCTCCGAGTGCCAGGTACCTGCATCCACACGTCTCCCTACAGCCCCCGCCAGTGTAGACACGCTGGGGTCCAGGAACCCATCTGCAGGGACGGGGGGAGTCGAATGCTCCCCATCCCTCACACTCGGCGCCCTGCTCCAGGGCCTGGCCTGGCCACACCCCTCCTCCCCAGCCGCCGCCGCCGGTCGTTCCTGCCCCTCTCACACACTTCAGAGTCCCCTGGGGCCCTCTCGCAGCCTGGCAGGGACAAGTTAGGGCTGGCCCTGCCGGAGAGTCAAGTCCGGAGCCAGGATCCGACGCCTCCCCCGAGCCCTGTCCCAGCGGAGCAGACACTCTGGGCTGAACTCGGGTTTCTGAGAGCGAGGGGTTCGGCGCCTAGACCCTCTCCGGGGGAGCCCCCCCCTCCCCAGCCCCAGCCCGCTCAGGATTACCGCAGAACCCGGTGCCCAGCCGCCGGGTCCCCGCCCCCCGCCCGGCGAGTAGTTACCGATGGTGGTGATGACGGTGATGGCGAAGTAGAAGGAGCCGGCGAAGCGCCACTGCACGCCGGCCTTGTGCGGCTTGAGGCGCAGCACGACGCGCTCGAGCTCCTCGTAGCCGCCCTGGCTGAGGTTGTAGCGCGCCCGCAGCTCCTGCTGCCGCAGCTCCAGCCGCTGCCGCTCGATCATCTCCGGCTCCGACTCGAGCGCGTCGAAGACCGCGGCGCCCACCAGCAGGTAGGTGAAGGTGCACACGATGAGCGCCAGCGTGCGCACGTTCTGCCGCTTCATCGTCCCGCCCGGGCCGCCGCCGGCCCCCCGGCGCCCCCGGCCCGCGCCCCGGCCCCGGCCGCCGCTGCTGCTGCCCCGGAGGCGGCCTGGGGCATGGCTGCGCTCGCCGCTCCCCGCGCCGGGCACCCGCTCCGCGCCCCGGGGCGGCCGCCGCCAACGCCGCCGCCGCCGCCGCCGCCGCCGCCGCGGAGCTGTCCCTTCAGCACCACCCACCGCCCTCCTCCGCCCGGCCCCGCTCCCGCCCCCCGCCCCCCGCCCGCAGGCCGCCTCCTCCCGCCAGCCCTCCCGCCCAGCCAAATAAGGACTGGGGAGAAGCGCCGAGGGAGGGAGGAGGGGGGCTGGCGGAGGGGGAGGGGAGGGGGAGCGAGCGGGAGAGCCGCGGAGGGACCGAGCAGGACAGAGGGCGAGAGGGAACGCGCGCGAGAGGGCCAGGGAGAGGGAGAGCCCCCCAGAAAGAGAAGTAGACAGAGAAACGCATGTAACTACAGGGGAAGAGAGAAAGAAAAAGAGGCAGAGGGGGCTGTGACAGACAAGGACATAAAACCAGAGGTGGACTCATACACAGAGAAAGAAGAAGCAGGCAAAAAATAGAGAGGAGAGAGGCACAGAGTGAAAGGTGGAAACAGAAAGAGCCGCAGACGAGGGACAGAGAGACCCGGAGAGCTGGAGATAAACTGATGATAGAAAAAAGAAAAGCAAGGAAGGGGAAATGAAAGGGCAGACCCCACCCCCGCCCAACCCTCCGCCAAAATCACAACAGGCTATAGCTGGACGGGCCCTCGGGCCTTGCTGTCCTGCCCTTTACTGTGTGGATGAGGAAACTGAGGCACAGAGACTTCCAGCGACGTACAAGGAAACACAGTGAGTTACTGTCAGCACTTGGGCTCAGCCTCCTTCCAGGCCACAGGCCCTCCTCTGTGCCAGGCTGCTGGCTGTCTTAGAAATAGGAGGTCACAGCTGTGGACCTGGGCACACATGGGCCGGCACACATGGGCCATCACCCAAGGGAAAGCCCTGCTCTCGTGAGATGTGTCCCTTCCTAGGTCAGCACGGCTCCTGGAACTGGCTGAGGAAGCACAGGCTGGTAGCCTAGGCCAGGAGCACCCAGTCCCAGGGCCTCCTGCTCTGCTCCCCAGGGCGCATCTGGGACAGGCTTGACATCTGTGGCCCCAGTCCTGCAGCGGCTGGCCAGGCTGGGCTTGGGCTGGGCTGCCAGGCACAGCACTGAACACCACCATGGGGCATCCCAACAGAACTGGGATCTAACTGAAACAGGCTAGGTGGGGGGCCCAGATCAGGAGGCTCTCTGACAACCTGGAGGAGCCAGGAGACCCCCTCCTACGCCTCAGTTCTTTCATTTGTCAACATGGTGCAGAGGTGGCGAGGAGCGAGGGTTGTGGGACCTCAGGCGAGGCGTCACTGCCCCTCTCAGAGTCTCACTTCCTTATCTCCTCGACGAGGTGCCACGGCAGATGATCCCACAGGCCCTGCTTAGCTCCAGACAGCTCCAGACTTGGATGGGCTCAGTGAGCAGAATGATTGGAATGCAAATTCCACTGCCAAGGAGGGTCAAAAAGTCTTTCACAGGACCCTGGCATGGGCCACGGGGAGAGACATGGGAGAGGCCCCAAGGCCCCTGACTAAGGAGGCAGCCAGCCAGAAGCAGGAGCATCTGGCCACGTCCTGGGCTGACTGTCACTGCCCGTCACTACACTGCTTCTCCCAGGAGTGCCCTCAGCCCATCCCTTCCTCCCACCATTCGCTCAGCAATTATGTATCAAGCATCTGCCGTGTATCAGGCCAGGCACGTTGCATTCATTATCTCCAGTCTTTACCACAATCCTGAAAAGAAGGAATGTTTACGTCCATTTTATAGATGAGGAAACTGAGGCTAAAGGCAGTACAGAGAATCCCCCAAGGGCATCCTGCTTGGAAGAGACTTCCATCTGCCTCCCAAGCCCTTGTTCTTCCCCATAATGACTCCTCGAGCCTTCATTTTTTTCACCATAAATGAGATAGCTACTCATACTAGCTTTTGAACAGATTGTTGTAAGGGATCAAAGGGGATGATATACATGCAAGTCAGACAATATGAGGTTCTATAATGACTTCTTCTCCCCTAAGACTCAGGTCTCTGACCAGAGCCTGCTGGGAAGGCCCTAGTTGGTGGCACTTGGTCCCCTCCCTCTCTCCTCAAAGGTCTTTGGATTGTGTCAGATTCTTTGATCTGCCACAAACTTTCTGGTCCTGCCCCTTTGGCCATGAACTCAGCCTATTGCAGGTTTTCCCTCTTGGCATCTTCTGGCTCTTTAGAAGAAAAGCCTGCCTTTCCTGGCTTCCCAGGGGTGGAGGCACAAGTTAGTTCTGTGTTCTTGGCCACAACCACCCCAGAAGCCAGTTCCCCTGAAGCCAGTCTAGAGGAGCAAGTGGTTCACTAGCCTGGTTTTCAGTGTGAAAGTCTATGTGTCCAGGGTCTGTTCACCTCTGGCTGCCAGGCCAGACTGCTGTGCAGATGAAAGGTGATATTATGAGTGAAATAGCTTTGGAAAAGGGAAAAAGCTCTCTTTAGGGGCAGGGCATTTATTATTAATACAGATGATGCTTGTTCTCACAGCACTTCAGAACTGGAGGGACCTTTAGAGCTCATCTAGCCCCACCTTCTCATGCTACAGATGAGGAAACTGAGGCCCAGAGAGTAGGAAAGGTGTTTCCCAAGGTCATACAGTGAGTGGGGGGCCCAGGACTCATGTACCATGGCTGGGGTCTTTCCTATTATCTCCCATTATGTGTGAGATCAGGACACCCACCAACAGAGGAGCAGGGTGCCCCTGGAGCCCAGGAGGGCAGCCTGGGTCTCCTCCTCCTGCCCCTCCGCCTTCCCTTCTTTTAAGGAGTGGGGACCAGTGGGCAGAGTTGTGCGGGTGCCAGTCAACCCCCACAGGGGGTTTCCGAGTAACCCCCAGGACCTACAGGCAGAAGTCCCATCGGCCAGCCCTCCACCTGGGTGGGATTGTGCCAAAGTGCTTGAAGCCTATCCTGCTGCCTTCTGTCTAGGACTTCCAGGACCTGCCTGTACCTCCTGTCCCAACCTCTGCCCAAGGCCAAGTGTCAGAAAGCACCTCTGTCAATCCAGTCTATTATAAACGATAAAAACTGCTCAGCTTCTCCGTATTCTTGTATTTTTGTAATCCACTGGTGACTCCAGTGGAGGAAGCTTTGGGCCAGTAAGAGAGAGATTTTCTTTTTTAACATCCTTCAAATCATTATACTAGTCAGCCTGCTGTGTGAGGATTTTCTGAAATCCAGTCCAGTATAGAGAACACAGGGTGGAGAGTTGGGAGGCCTGGGCTGGGGTCCTGGCTCTGCCACCTGCTTGCTCTGGGCCAGTCACTCCTCCCAGGGCCCTGGTTTGCACAGCCATAAATGGACGGGTTTGGATCAGGGCATGTCTGCTCTCCTCATTTATAACATCCCATGACCTTCCTGGCCTGCTTCTGCTTCCCTAGTTCTTCCAAGAATCAGGTGAAAGAGGATGTACCCACTGCTTTTAAGACTCTAGTTTGTAAGGAAAAGGACACAGTCAGAGTTAGGATAAATAATACAGAATTTAATTATCATTCATTGATGTATATTATTATGTACGAAGCATCATACACATATGCTTTTCCAGTTTTTCTTTTATTAGAGTATAGTTGATTTACAATGTTGTGTTAGTTTCAGGTGTACAGCAAAGTGAGTCAGTTATACATATACATATATCCACTCTTTTTTGGATTTCATTTCCCACATAGGCCATTACAGAGTATTGAGCAGAGTTCCTTGTGCTTATTTTCCAGTTTTATAGTCCACTCCATCTCTCTCTAAGCTCCAGACACATCCAAGTACTTTTATGCTTCACTCCTGGCTCATGTGGCTCCTGTCAGCTGGGAGGCTGGTACCTCCTCAACTCCTCCATTTCCTATCTATTGAACTATTCAGGCTTCAAGACCCAACTCAAGAGCCACACCCTCAATGAAGCATTCGCCGGTTGTCTCCAATCAGAACCGCCGGCTCCCTTGTGCTTCCATAGTGCCCTATCTAAGCTTCAACTCAGTAGACATCCTCCCACTTCATTGACTCTTTTATATCCATCTCCCTCCCTGGCTCCTTATCGTCTCGGGTGGAGACCCTCCTTATTCATGTTACACTTCCCTAGTGGGAGCACCGTGCTTTGCAAATCAGAGTCTTCCCACATGTTTCCTTGTGTGCTCAGTATGCAGTGAAGGCCTCAAAGCATCCTCACCTGCTGGGACAGAGATCGGCAGAGTCAGTGAGGCCAGGGTCCCAGCCAGCAGAGTCTGTGGGAAGAAAAACTCTGGGCAATCTGTTCTGTGACTCTTTGCAGATACTTCAAAGGCTGGAGCAAACCCTGCCTCCTTTAGAAGAAGAGGATAAAGATAAATTTGAGAGTCTGAAGACCCAAGAAAGCACGTGGGGAGAGCACTGAACAGGGAGTCCAGGTCCAGGGGCTTGGTCCCAGTGCTGCCACCGACTACCAACTAGCTGGCGTACTCAAGAGAGGCATTTTGTCTTTCTGTGCCTCAGTTTCCTTTTCTACAGTATGAAAAGGTTGACTATCTTGAAAAGTCTCTTCCCACGCTGACACTCTATGATGCTAACGACAGGCCTAGCTCTGTGATTTACAATGCTCATTCTACAATGGCCAAGAAAGTGGTCTAAAAAGTAAGGGACGCAGAGCCCTCTCTGTCTCTCACTTTCTAGCCCCACTTTAGTGGCCAGTTTGGCTAGAGGATGGGGGCAGGAGGTGGTGAGGTAGGGCAAGAAAGGGTGACCCCTAGTCAGACAAGCTGAGGTTCAAATCCTGATTCTATCAATTACTAGCTGGACCCAGAGCCTGCTGTGAAATTCTGGCTCATCCTGGCTGGACCAGGCCACAAACTCCTGGACCAGGGCGTAAGCTCCAGGGATAGGGCCTTAGTCATCTCTGTGCTCCACAGCACTTGGTACAGCACTTGGCACAGAAGACGCTCTGGAAACACTCCTCCATCCCTTCCAGTAGCCCAGGCTGGGCTAGGTGCTTTGGCAGGGTCTGGAGCCCATGGTTTGCCGTAGGAAGGAGCATCCAGAGCCATCTCAACATCAAGCCAGGGGCAGGCCTGAGAAGGGGGAGGGGCTCCATGGGCCTAGGAGTGGCAGCAGAGAGGAAAGTGAGAGGGGAGTTGCCGCAGGGATCCTGGCCTCCCAGGGCAGGTTGATTGGATTCAGGGCACTTAAGGTATGACTGAGGTGTTTCTTAGTGTGCCTCTGTAGGGAGAGACATGGAGGATTAGTCTGGATTTACAGAGCATAACCAGTCCCAGTGCAGCCGGCTTGCGTTTGTCAAGAGACACTATTTGTTTAACATCTCAAGCCCAAACCAAACACAAAAGGCAGCTGTTCACAAAGGAGAGGCTCTGGGAGCTGTTGGAGGGAGAGCGCTACCCCTGGAGATGGACACCTGGCTCTGTTCTCAGTTCTGCCCCAATGGGCTGGGTGTCCTGCTAGTGAGAGCCAGAACCAACCGGTCTTCATGGAGTTGCTGTGGGGAACGGGCCTGCTCCCTTCGTTAGCAGAGAGCCTTAGTCCAAAGTCTGCACCTACCACATTGGACGCAACCCTTCCCCTAGAGATGACCTCCTTGATTCTGGATTCTGAATCTGAATACCGTGTGGAGATGTGCATGCTCGTGTGTGTCCTTAAGGACCTTCAGGGAATTTCCACTGGGACACATAGCCAGAAGTGTCACAGTGCTTATGCCCACTGCATGGCACTAAACACCGCCGGGCCGTCCTCAACATGGCTGTCTTGGTTTTCACTTCCCCCAGAGGTGCATGAGTGGGTCTGCTTGGTCATCACCAACACTGATATGATCCACTTTTCTATTTTTGCCACTTGTCTGTTTCACTATTTTCTACTAATTTCCCGCTTCCTTTCCCTTTCCCCTCCCCTACATTACTGGGGGGTCTTAGGCAGGCCAGCAGGTGATGAGAAAGCGAGATCTGGGAGAAAACCAGCTGCTGTTCTCCAGCCTGGTGTGTGTGTGTTTGAGGGGTGTGTGTGTGTGTGTGTGTGTGTGTGTGTGTGTGTGTCTAAAGGAGGCTATGAGCCTGAGAATTTCAGTTTCAGGGCTGGTCTCTTTTTTTCTCCTTCTTCTATCTGCTGGCCCCTGTCATTCCCCTCCACTCATATTCTCCTCTGTGTTTGGCCAAGGCTCATAGAAAAATTAAAGCTAGAGGAAAGCTTAGACTAGACAGTGCCAATGAGGAAACTGAGGCTTGGCGAGGGGAATCCGCGTCTCCAGGCCTCATGGCTTGCTGGGCCAGGGCTGGCACTCGAGCCCAGCTATCCTGACCTCCAAACCTTTAGCTGCAAGGTAAGTGCCCTAGGCTCTCCCCCTTCCCATCGCTAGAATTAAATCCCTTAAGCCTGTCCTTGGTAGAGATTCTGGAGGGGCCATGACCTGTATTCTCTGACAGATGTGTTGCTGCTAAGGAAAAAAGTGAGCTTGCAGATCTAGTCAACAGCTTCACAAATCTTGAAATCCTTCCTTGCAGGTTTATGGCTTCTGGGATGCAAGCAGAGGCAGCCTGTTCTCAGCATCAAACACAATAATTATAATAGCACTTGCAGTGATTAAGTGAGTATTGAGTGGTTCCTGTGAGCGTGTATGCCAGTGTGTGTGTGTGTGTGTGTGTGTGTCCATCGGGTAGGAGAGAGGGCAAAGGGGGTGACTTTATTCCCAATGAGCAGGTTTTAGGTGTCCTTCCCTTAGTGGAGGGGCTGGGTCTACTCTCCTTTGGTAGAGTTGTGATCTGGCTGGGGCTGCAGCTGTTTCTGCTGGGAGAGGAGTCCTACTTCCTGTGGTCCTGGCTGCTGGGCTCCTGACCATACTGGGAGAGAGGAATTGACAAACAGAAGCAAGTTCCAGGCCTATCCGCAAGATTAACGAGGGACTTCAGCAGCTTGATGTACATAGCGAAACCAAGGAACTTGGGATGTTCAGCCTGGGAAAAAGATGCAGAGGACATGTGAGCTGTCACATGGAGGAGGAATTAGCTTTGTTCTGGGTGGCCTAGGAGGGGCCAGTGATCTGTGTGGAAATGGTCCAGTGAAAGCACTTTCAGCTCAAAATAGATGAAACAGTTTCTATGCTTCTGCGGAAGCAATAGGCTACCCAGATGTAATGAGCTCCTGGTCAATGAAGTTATGCAAGCCTAGCCTGATTGATCCCATGGGTTCAAGTTGTCTTATTTTTTTAAAATCTTTTTTCCTTCCAATGTTATTGAAATATGATTGACATGCAGCATTCTATAAGTTTAAGGTATACACCATAATGATTTGGCTTACATAGATCATGAAATGATGACCACATTAAGTTTGGTCAACGTTCATCATCTCACATAATTACAAAATAAAAGAAAACAATCTTTTTCCTTGTGATGAGAACTCTTAGGGTTTACTCTCTTAAGTTTAATACCTGATAGACAGCAGTGTTCATTCTGTTTATCACACTGTTCGCCGCATCCCTAGCACTTATTCATCTTATAACGGGGAGTTTGTACTTTTTGACTACCTCCATCAATTCCCCCTTCCCCACCCCCCGCCGCTGGTAACCACAAATCTGATCTCTTTCTCTCTGTGTGTGCTTGTTTGTGAAGTATGATTGACCTACAACGCTGTGTTAGTTCCTGGTGTAAACAGCATAGTGATTCGATATATCCATGCATTACAAAACAATAAGTCAAGTTACCATCAGTTACCATACAAAGATATCATTACTGACTGTGTTCTACACACTGTACATTTCATACCCATGACTCACTTATTTTGTAACTAGAAGTTTGTACCTCTTAATCTCCCTCACCTACTTGGGGTTGAGGCTATTTTAGAAGGATCCAAGGAGCCAGTACAGTGCCTGGCACATAGTAGGTCTGCAAGAAATGCCTTTTGACATGATTGCCAGAAGTGCTGAGTTTGGGGGCTGGACTAGATGCGCTTTAGGGTTCACTCCCTCTGTGCCAGGCCCTTTGACCCTCCTGGAAATGCTATAATTCCCTGACCCCAGGGACGGTTGGACCTGGAGTCCTTGTTGAGCCTTCACAGCACTGCTTTCTCCCAGCTTCCCCCCACCCCCCACCTGCCCAAGGCCCCCACACATATACCCTACACGACGCTGCTTGCAGAGGCCCAATGCTCACAGGCTGGAGTAAGGGCCTAGAGGCCTTAGGGCTCCAACAGGGGAAATGAGCCTCTGGCAGGCTAATTACTGGGAGCTGATTCTATTAAGCAGATAGCTCGCTCTAGGCAAAGCAATTACATCTAATCAGCCCCTTGCAGCAGTCCAAAGGGACAGCCGTTTGAGCCAGACACATGCGTGAGCAGGAATGTCAAAACAACCTGAGGCTTAGGCCTAGGCAGTTTTGTCTCAGGCCACAGGCTGCTCAGAAAGTGGTCCCCCGGCCCCTTCCCCAGACTGCCCATATCTCAGGCCCCTGTGGTGCTGCAGCTCCGTGGAAGCAGCACTGAATGGAGACTACAAGACCTGTGTTGCGACTTGGCTCTGCCACCTGTGTTGCAACTTGGCTCTGCCACCAAGGCTCTGAATTTCACTGAGGAGAGTGCTTCTCTGACTTGAGCTTCAGTTTCCCTGTCTGTCAATCGAGTAGGATGGACTAGGAAGGATCTAGCCCAAGTGTGAAACTGGAGTCCATCTGGATATTGTATTGTATACTTAGAAATGTCCTAAGAGGGAAGATCTAACATTGTGTTCTTATAAAAAATAATAACAACAATAATAAATAGAGAGGCAGGAGGAAACTTCTCAAGGTGATGGATACATTTACAACATAAATTGTCTTGGTGGTTTCATAGGTGTATGTGTACTTATCTCCAAATGCAGCAAGTTGTATACATTAAACATGTACAGCTTTTGTATGTCAATCATACCTCAATGAAATGATTTTAATCAAAACAAATGTTAGTCTATGTAGTCCATCTGGTTTGGATTCTAGTCCAGGTTCAAACGAGCTGACCAGCTAAAGAAGAACTTTTGAAATCCCCAAACACAGAAATCTATGCTGCAGAATCTAATTATTTAGGCTATTAAAAATTAACTGAAATAACGTATTTGTTTTTAAATTGCAAATGCCCTCCTGGAATTTTTTTCCTTTAGAAATTTAATGAAATATGTGTTCCCTAAAAAACAGACAAGATTTTTTTGACCGTGATTTAGTGGCTTCCAGATCCTTTTGGAAGTTAGGTCATGTTAGTGGGGGAAGGAAAGGGAGAGGAGGTCCCTGGAAGTGAGGGGGTGATGACCAAGATAGAGACAGGAGGGTTCCTGGGCCATGGCAGTGTCTGCTCTACCTGTGCTGATTCCTTTCCCAGAGGAAGAATTCCCTGAAAGAGTCCTAGATGCTGTCAGAACACTGAGGAGGAATTTATTTATTTATTCATTTATTTTTTAACTTTTATTTTATATTGAAGTATAGTCGATTAACAGTGTTGTGTTTCAGGTGTACAGCAAAGTGATTCAGTTATACATATACCTGTATCTATTCTAGAGGAGGGGACCAGAAGGCAGAAGACCTCTGCAGCGACCACCTGTGAGAGCTGGGCAAACCATGGCCCCTCTGTGAGCCTCAGCTTCCTCCTCTACAGTACAGGAAAATGAGAGCAATCTCCACATAGCCTCCCTCACACAGTGGTTGGGGGACTCCAAGTGAGATGATGAATGTGAAATGAAGGCTAATTAATTAATTCTATTAAAAGGTGAGAATGTAAACTAAAAAGCCTCTGTACAGCAAAGGAAACCATCAATAAAAGGAAAAAACCTACAGAACAAGAGAAGGTATTTGCAAATCATGTACCTGATAAGGGGTTAGTGCACAAAATAGACAAAGAACTCATACAACTCAATAAAAAAGACCAAACCATTTAATTAAAATATGGGCAGAGGATCTGAATAGACAGTTTTCCAAAGACATATGAAGGGTCAACAGGTACACGAAAACATGCTCAACATCACTCATCACCAGGAAAATACAAATCAGAACCACAATGAGCTATCACCTCACACCTGTTAGAATGACTATTATCAAAAAGTCAGGGAAGAACAAGTGTTGGTGAGGATGTAGAGAAAAGGGAACTCTTGTACACTGTTGGTGGGAATATAAATTGGTGTAGCCACTATGGAAAAATAGTATGGACACTCCTCAAAAACATTATTTTTTAAAAATTTATTTATTTATTCATTTATATTTATTGGCTGTGTTGGGTCTTCATTGCTGTGCGCGGGCTTTCTCTAGCTGTGGCAAGTGGGGGCTACTCTTTGTTGCGATCTTGGGCTTCTCAGTGCAGTGGCTTCTCTTGTCGTGGAGCACAGGCTCTAGGCGCATGGGCTTCAGTAGTTGTGGCACAAGGGCTCAGTAGTTGTGGCTTGTGGACTCTAGAGCGCAGGCTCAGTAGTTGTGGCACACGGGCTTAGTTGCTCCGCGGCATGTGGGACCTTCCTGGACCAGGGCTCGAACCTGTGTCCCCTGCATTGGCAGGTGGATTCTTAACCCCTGAGCCACTAAGGAAGTCCCAAAAACATTAAAATAGAACTTCCATATGATCTGGCAATTCCACTTTGGGGTATTAATCTGGAGGAAATAGAATCACTATCTTAAAAAAGCATCTGCACCCCTATGTTCATTGCAGCATTATTTACAATAGCCAAGATTTGGAAACAACATGAGCGTCCATCAATGGGTGAATGGATAAAGAAAATGTGATATACATACAAGGGAATATTATTCAGATATAAAAAAGAAGGAAATCCTGCCATTTGTAGCAACGTGGATGGACCTTGAAGGCATTATCCTAAGTGAAATAAGCCAGACAATGAAAGACAAATGCCATATGACCTCACTTATATGTAGAGTCTTACAAAAACTGAGCTCCTAGATATATAGAACAGAGCGGTGGTTGTCCAAGGCAGAGGGTGGGAGGTGGGTGAAATGAGTGAAGTGGTCAGAGGATACAAACTTCCAGTTATGAGTCCTGGGGGTGTAATGCACATCATGGTGACCATAGCTAACAACACTCTATTGTATATTTGAAAGTTGAGTAGATATTAAAAGTTCTCATAAAAAGGAAAAATTATAACTGTGCGGGGTGATGGATGTCAACTAAACTTATTGTGGTAGTTGTTTAATAACATATACATACATCAAATCATTGTATGTAATACATTATTATATGCCAAATATGTTTCAGTTTTAAAAAAAGAAAAAAAGATAAGAATGTTATTATTAACAACAGCTGCGACTCAGGTCTCCCTCTCTAATCCAGCCCTTCTCTCTGTTTTGATGTTCATGACTGTAGCTTTGAGAGCAGGGTGGCCTTGCTGGACCAGACCGTGGGGGCCACCTGACTGCCAGCTTTCCCTGGCCTTGGTGATCTCAGCTGGCTGGTGCTCATGTAATCAGACCAAAGCCTTGGTCTGTCCTCAAAGAGGAGCCCTGACGCTGATCGGCAACCAGTGGCCTTGCTGGGCTATGCACAGTCTTTGAGCATTTGTTGGGGGGAGGAGAAACAACCTTGATTCAGATGCTGAGCTTGAAGACCGCTGATTCCCCTGGATCAGACTGGCAGGAAAGAGGAAGGAGGTGGGAGATAGCGGGCAGAGACACGAAGCAGGCCCGGATTGCCCTGCTCACCAGCACCCCACCGTAGTCACTTGCCAGAAGCGAGGCTGTGAGGAAGAAGCCACTTCATTCCCCATATTATACTGAGAGTGGTGGGAGGGAGGGCTGGACCGGGAGGTTGTTGGAAGGCCTGCAGTGCCAGCCTAAGACATCTGCACAGCTGGATGGGGGCAGTGGTGGAACATGAAAGGTGCTCGGGCAGGCTATTCCACAAAGAGATCATGGCCCTCAGAGCCAAGCCTGCATCCCTCAGCATGGGCTCCTGTCTTGTGTGATCTGCCCTGGCTGCCTCTCTGACCTCATCCCCCTTGCTCTGTGCTACCCACACAGAGCCTGGCATGTAGCTAGAGCTTAAAAAATACTGGTCATGTGAATGAACAAGCAGCTCAGAGACGAAGGCTGTAGGAAGGGCCACAACACAGGACCTGGGTTTGTCACAAGAGGGACAGATGCTTGACACTGAGTAGGAAAAGGGCAGAACCGTGGGTGAGGTCAAGGGACTCCAGCTTGCCGAGGGGCTGGGAGGTAGGACTGTCGTGGATGAGCTGGACTTGGTGACCGATCCGAGGTGGAGAGGAAAGAGGAGGCCAAGTTGTCCATGGGTCAGCCCTAGCATGGTGCCCCAGCACCCAGTCCAGGCAGGGACACAGAAGGGTCTCCACAGCTGTGCACCGATTGCAGGAGACCTTTGGGGCCTTGAGCTAGGTGTCTGGGACAACAGCAGTGTCTCTAGCGCACCGAGCAATCTGAAGGGGAAGGGACCATCCAACCATGTGGACGAGGGTAAGTCCTCGTGCTGGGTCGCCATGGGAGGGCACAGGCGGGTACCTGGGTTCTGTGCTGTGTGGATCTCAGATGACCCAGAGATGGCGCTGTCCAGTGACCCATAGACTCCACAGCACGTCCGGGAGATGGAGATCAGCTGGGAGGCAGCGCTCAGGCGGAAGGGCACCGAGCCGTCAGGGAGATGGAAAAAGTGATGTCGTTAAGGAACAATGTGGCCAAAGGAATGAGCTGTAATTTGCTGGATCCAAAAGGACAAATGGGAAAACGGCTGCCAGAGGCCCGGGGTGTCTGATGATGGCTTGACACAGCCCTAGGGGAGGGACTGAGCTCCAGCCCAGAGGCCAGAAGGGAGTCACCCCATAGGCTTCATGGACCTTCTCTGTCCCCCTAATACCTTGCCAAACAAAGCCTCTGGTCTATTAATAAAGGCTTGGTGAATTGAGTCAGGACAGACCTCCTGGCCAGAGAGCGCTACCCTGTTTCAATGGAATGAATCTAAGGAGGAAGCTGTGAAGCAGAGGAAAGAGCACAGGTTCTGGGGTCAGCACCCCTGGGTGGGTCCCACCCCTGCCCAGCTGTATAATCCACCTTCTTAAAACGAGTTGGGAGGATAAGGTGAAATCAGGGACGTTCCTGTCCTTCAGTCAGGACTGGCATGCCGCAGTGCTTCTTTTCTTTCCCTTTGTTCTCTCCTTCCTGGATAAGAGCTGGGGAAAACCAACCCTGCACCGTAGCTTAGGGAAGAAACCAGCCCTGAGGCTCAGGTGATATGGTTGGGGAAAGGGGGCTTCCTGGGTCTGGCATGGGTCGTGTGGGCCATGGAAGGACTGAGCTGATTAGAGGCAGGCAAGACACTCAGCAGAGACTCCATGGAAATTTAGAATCTTGAAATGTGTGCCAGAGGAAGTGTGTGTGTGTGCGTGTGTGTGTGTGTGTGGTGCTGTGGTGGAGGTCATCTGGTTTAAATTCCTCCTCCGCAAGTGAGGAAACAGGGGCCCAGAGCAGGGAAAGGTCAAGGGCATGCAACGTGATGATGGTGCTGAGATCTTGATGGAGTTCTAACCCCACTGCGGAGGTTCCTAGTAAGAAAAATCTCTGACTAGCAAAGAGGTAATAGGGTTCCAGGCAAAGGCCAGGGCACTACACTCGAGCAGAAGTATTTGTTTTGACATTGGGAATCTGGAGGAACTGAAATCTGCTTTTTACTGTAATCAAAGTCATTGAGAACCCATTTAGCCCTGGGCGGGTGGAGGCCCCAGCTCGCCTGCTACCCCAGGGGGCCCAGCCATCTTCAGAGGGATGTTCTCTCCTGGCAGTTTGGGGCCAGGGAGCTTAGGGGTCTAAGAGACTGGGATTCCAGGAGGTGGCTGATCTCCAAGGGCTTGATTGGGGCATGCAAATGGCCACACCAAGGCCTCTGTCCACCACCCATGGTGAACCCAGAAATATGCTCTCCTGTTTGCCCCAAAACTCAGTTTTTTTAAAAAATAAATTTATTTGTTTATTTATTTATTGGCTGCATTGGGTCTTTGTTGCTGCATGCGGGTTTTCTGTAGTTGCACCAAGCAGGGGCTACTCTTTGTGGCGGTACACAGGCTTCTCATTGCTGTGGCTTCTCTTGTGGAGCACGGGCTCTAGAGCACAGGCTCAGTAGTAGTGGCATACCGGCTTAGTTGCTCCATGGCATGTGGGATCTTCCCAGACCAAGGATCAAGCCCTTGTCCCCTGCAATGGCAAGCAGATTCTTAACCACTACACCACCAGGGAAGTCCCCAAAACTCAGTTTTAAGAGCACATCCCATGCACGTGTGGTCCCACTGTCATCTTTCTTTTTCCAAGGAGGAAGAATGGCTCCAAGGTCTATCCAGATGGTAAATGGGGGCGGTGGGACTTCTGGGTTGTTCTGACACACTATGGTCTATGCATCTTCCTCCTCTCCCTGCACACACCTCCAAAGTCTCCCTCAAGACCTGTGCTTCTCCTCAGCTGCCTTCAACTGTGAGTCCCGCTTCTCACCTCCTGTGTCTGAGCCCTTTCACTCTCAGGCTGGACCAACCTTCTCCACAAGATTGGAGGAGGGATGCAAAAAGGGGAGCCTGAGGTCCCTCTACAGAGAGGGAAATGAGACATGAGGCTGGCCTGAGCCAAGGTCAGGATCCAAGCTTCCCTGACCTCAGGTCCAGCAAGAGAGGCCCAGAGCCACAGGGAAAGGCAGCAGGCAGAGAAACACTGCTCTGGTTTTCTTAAGCTCCCAGCTGTGTCTGAGAACACCAAATCCTCTTTGAAAAAACAGAAAAGGGGTTTAAGAAAAATCAGGATATTAACCTTCTGAAATTGGACACCCCCCCTTAGAGATTAACTTCTTTCCTAAGCATTTTTTTTCACTTCTATAAACATCTTAATTCATGCCGACATCATGGCCCGCCTGGATTACTGATGGATGGAGAGATGGATGGCCTTGTCTCGGCCACACATACACACAGGCATTAGTGTGTGTGTACATGCGCACACACAGACCTGGAACAGCAGAGAGTGCTTTGGTCGAGGAGTCGAAGATCTGGGCTTAATTTCCAGCTCTGCTCCTGAACCCTGGACCTCAGTTTTCTCATCTCTAAAAGGGGTGGCTGGACCAGGCAGGTTTCTAAGATTCCTCCCCAGCCCACTTTCTGGCATTGCCGGGCAGTGTAGGTTTGCCGCCCTTCCTTCTCAAGGGCCCTGCCTGTTTCTCCCAGAAGTTCCCGGATAGTCTTCAGGCCTGAACAGCAAGCATGGGGGTAGAGGGGGGTGGCGGTTGCATGCATTCCAGTTTTGTGTGGGGCCAGGGCTGCTTTTACGGTTATTTCAGTTCTGCTGTAAATGTAAAGTCACATGTAAAACACCCAGTACACAATCTGAGCACACGGTAGGTGCTTCTCAAAGTCTGTTCTTTCCCTCCCGCCTCCTCTTTTTAGTTCACCTGGACACTCATCCCCATCTAAGGCCTGGTTCCCTTCATCTGCCTCAGCTGATGGAGAAGCCACATCATTTTTTTTTCTAGTTTCAGGTTCCCCTCAGCCTGTGTCACGTGGCTCCAGTGTGACCTCTTAAATGGTTCCCATGGCTTTTAGGATGAAGACCTGGCCCCTCGGTGTGGCCTTTAGGGGGCTCTTGCGGATCCATACCCCCTACTTCTCCAGCCTGGCCTGGGGGTCCACTTGCCCTGCCCCACTGGGCTTTTGGAGCCTTCCTCCAGGTCCCCAGTCTTGTCACGCTCCTTCCTTCTTGGCCTCCACATGAACCCTGCCTCCCACTGGGCTCACCCCTGTGTCCACCCAGCTCATAACCACTCCTCTGCTGGTCCTTTCCCCAGGAAGTCCTCCTTGACCCCAGGAAGGTTAGGTCCCTCATGCTGTGGTCCTCTGGCTCCCTCCTCCTTCCCGATGACAAAACACCATCATAATGAAAAGACCAGTTGTGACGCAAGCATTGGATGTCGGTCTCCCCCACTGGACCATAAACCACAGGAGGGCTGGGGCAGGTCGGTGCGTCTGTTTGGTTCAACACTGTCTCCCCAGCACCTGCTCAGTGTCTGGGCTCTGTAGTAAATGAATGAGTCTAAATGAGTCTAAAATTGCTCTCTTTAAACACACCTGAAACCCGGCTCAGCACTTCCATGAAGTCCAGGCAGAACATTCCCTAAAATAGCTTCACTCTTCTCTTCACTCATTCTGACCTCCCCTAAAGTTTCCCTCTTTTCCCTCCTGATGTCATAGAGTCTCAAAACATCAAGTTTCTTTTTAAATGTACCTCTGACCTGCCTACACCATCAGCCCAATCAAGCGACATTTTCATATTCACGTTTCAGTTCTTCCCACCTTCTGACAAGCCCAATCATTTCCAAACCTTGATTATGTTCTGGTTCTTGAGGCTGCAGCCAGCTGTGGTTATTCTCAACTCTTGTTGTCACGGGGGAGGAGGGTAGATGTGGGCTAGCCCTGACTCAGCGAGCACCGGGAGAGAGGAGCTGAGCATCTTCAATAGCTTCGGGTAGGGGTGGGCCACTGTAGTGGTCTGGTTCCGGCGGGAGCAGAGGTTATGTGAGTTCCTATTTGACTGTTATTTTGGCCAGTGTTCCTCAAAGGATGTTCATAGAACAATAGTGTGTTGAAATGTTTTGCAAAAGAAAAAATTTTGTGCTCCTACACATTTGGGAAATTCTGAGCATCGCTCAGAGTTAATTCTTGTTTGCAAGCATCAGAAGCCAATTCTGCTAATTTAAGCTTAAAAGGGATTTATTCTAAGGATCTTGGGTAGCTCACAGAATCTCCTGCAGGGTAGAAAACCAAGGTCAGAGGCAGAGCAGTCAGGAACAATGCCCAAAGTTATATTTTAGGACTGGCCTCAGGAAGACCCCACGGCTGCTGCCACTGAACTTGAGCTTTATACTTTAGCTTGTGCCTCTGGATCCACCAACAGTGGAAGCCGCTTTTAGAATCACCACCACTGTAGCCTCTGGAAACAGACTGTAGCTGCTGCCACCACCCTCACCAGAGTGGGATCTGCAGAGTCTCTGCCTACTTGCATCTCGGTCTAGAGGTGGAGTGAGGGTGCCTGCGTCCTAGCTCAAGAGAGGCTGGGACAATGTGAATTTCACATTTCACTTTCAGCTTCTGTGCTGGGAGGCAGCCTCTGCTTCAGCGCACAGGAGAAATCCTTCAACATAGGAAAGGACGGCAGGTGCTGACTGGTCCAAAATGACCACTGTTCTCTACAATGAGGACCCTGGACACTTGTCTTGGGAGTGTGCTGTGCTTTATTTTATTTTTTAGAAATTTTTTTCTTTAAGAACTTTTATTGAGATACAATAGACATACAATAAACTGCATATATTTAAAGTGTACAATGTGATATTTTTTTCCTTATTAGTAATGTATATATGGAAATCCCAATCTCCCAATTCATCCCCCCCCCCAACTTTCCCCACTTGGTGTCCATATATTTGTTCTCTACATCTGTGTCTCTATTTATGCCTTGCAAACCGGTTGGTTTGTACCATTTTTCTATAGTCCACATATATGTATTAATATACAATATTGGTTTTTCTCTTTCTGACTCACTTCACTCTGTATGACAGCCTCTAGGTCCATCCATGTCTCTATAAATGTCCCAATCTCGTTCCTTTTTACAGCTGAGTAGTATTCCATTGTATGTATGTACCACATCTTCTTTATCCATTCATCTGTCGATGGACATTGTACATCCTACATTGCAGGATGATTAGCAGCATCCAGGCCGCTACCCAGCACATGCCAATAGCATCCCTCCAGTTGTGAAAGCTAAAAATGTCTACGTACATTGCCACATTGTCCCCTGGGGGAGGTATTTGCCCCCAGCTGAGAACAACTGCTCTAGGAGATGTGCAGGAAATGTGTAATATGTTTGAGGAAGCAGGATTGATTTAACTTGGTTTCCCAAACTGATTTGACCATGAAAACATTTCTTTTCTCTAACTCCCTTTGACTTTATTTCACAGAACTTACCACTTCGGGAAATGCTGAGCTAATAACTGGGGGCCTACATGTTTCATGGAGGTAGGAGTTTCGCCTGTGGCCAAATGGCACTCCAGGTCTCCTTGTCACCACCTTCCCATCTGTCAACTTCCCTGAACAAGGCTGGGGATACTTGAGGTCCAGCTTTGTGAGGACCCACTCTCTGGGGAGTTAGCTGTGACTTTAGGAAACATTCTCAGGGTCCCAGGGAGGGGGCTGCAGAATACCATTCAACGTGGAGAGGCGGTCTTTTCCCCTTGGCTGTGAACCTGCCCTGCAGGCACAGGTATTGCTCTAACCACCAGGGACACTGCCCTGGGGACACACCTCTGCCTGTGGCTGCCCACTGGAGCCCCTGCACTGCTCGACAAAGATCCCACAAGATTCAGGCTCAAGCACAGCTGGTCTCCAACATGCGGGCCCAGCCTCCCAGTCTATATTCCCCACACGTCCACTAGGTCAAGGCCCAAGGAACGCCCTGGACACAAGGCCAAGTCTGCCCCAACCCAGGAAAAATCCTCACCACCGCGATGCAGGATGGGCACCACAGGCCCTAGAAGGGTGGGCCACCACCCACTGGCCTTACCTTTGGGAAGGAGCTTTTGGAGCTGCTGTGGCCAGGCTGGGAAAAGGAGCGTGGGGAAGCGTGTGTCCTTGGCAACTCAGCTGTCCATTCTGGAGACTTCCGTGGTCCAGCAGTGTCCCCGTATGGGTGGCTCCGCTCCTGTGTGCAGCTTCACCTTTGGAGCTCACTCACGTGGCTTAGAGTGTCTCTCACTGACCTTGACTCTTAACTGTAGGAAACTGGGACTTTGGAAATATAATAGTGTCAGCATTAGACAAACCCAGATCACCCTTCTTTCAGAGCTTTAATTTCACCATCTGTGTAGATTTTTAAAAAGCACTTTTGCTGCTCCTACACTTGATAATTCTAGATTCTAGGCACTAGCAGGTGGCTGCTGGCTGAGTCTCCCTGAAGCCTTCCTGAGAGTTTAGGGACCCAGGCACTGGACCCCAGGGTGCATCTTCATGGGGCAGGGGAGACAACAGGAATGAAAAAACAAAGGCTTAAAAGTGCCTTGGATCCCAACCAGCCAGAGGATGCGCGAATGGAAAATTCCTGCTGTGTGTCAGAGGCCCACCTGGCCCGGGTGACAGCCAGCGAGCCAGACAGCAGGCCCCACTGCGTGTTTAGACAGCACTTTTCCTGCCCTGGCCAGAGTTCACCCTGCCCCCCACCAACGCTCATCCTGGGAAATGGGGAGGGGCGGGGGTCCTCGCCCAGGCCCAGGAAACGTCCCGTCCCTTAATAACTGAGCAGGGGCTGGGCGGCAGCAGCATGAGTTGTAACAGGAAAAGTGAGCAGCGGGGGACCCAGGTTTGGCCCCAGCTGCCCTGAACCCATCTCTGCGACCCAGTCTAGGCCTCAGGGTCCTCGCGTGTGTGGTGTGTGGGGTGGACAGGGATCTCTGCAGGGTCCTCATCAGTCCTGACACTCCAAGGGCCCTTCCTTACTTTTCTTTTCTTTTCTTTTTATAAATTTATTTATTTATTTGGCTGCGTTGGGTCTTCATTGCTGCACATGGGCTTCCTCTAGTTGCAGTGAGTGGGGGCTACTCTTCGTTGTGGTGTGCGGGCTTCTCACTGCGGTGGCTTCTCTTGTTGCGGAGCATGGGCTCTTGGCGCACGGGCTTCAGTAGTTGTGGTGCGTGGGCTTGGTAGTTGTGGCACACAGGCTCAGTAGTTGTGGCACACAGGCTTAGTTGCTCCACGGCATGTGGGACTTTCCTGGACCAGGGCTCGAACCCGTGTCCCCTGCATGGCAGGTGGATTCTTAATCACTTTGCCACCAGGGAAGTCCCAAGGCCCCTTTCAAGGGCAGGATCCAGGGAGCAACTCTTGGAAGCTGCCCTCAGCGTTAAGCTCAGCATCCAAGGAAGTCAGCCAAGCCACTGTCTGGAACTGTGGGACCGCCGACTTTGCCAGGGCTCTCAGTGCCCACGGAGGCTTATGGGTGATCCTTGGAAGGCAGGCTCAGGGTGAATGTAATGAAATGGACTCACTCCACTCAAAGACTGGGGGCAGAGGGATGGGGGAGATGGACCTGGGAGAGGCCAAGAGAAGTCCTGAGCCAGGGGGCAGCATTTGTCCAACACCAATGGGGGGAGAGGCCCTGAATCTGGAAACTGTCCAAGGACCAGACCTCACACTCTAGTGTGGCCTGGGAAGGTCACTGGGCGGCACCATAGCCAGGATGGAGTCACCCTCAGACTTTGTACACATCTGACACTCACAGCCTCAGCTCTCTAGGGGTCCAGGGAGACCCTGCAGTAGCCAAGTAAGGGTAGGGGGTTTCAGAGCCCTCATTAAGGTTGAACACATTGGCCAAGGCTGGCTTGCAGGTTCCTGACTCTTGGGATTTTGACTGGTAAGTTGGGCCCGTGGGTTGGATCAGTTCTGAGAGCCTGACAAGGCCTGGTGTGGGATAATGGTGAATTCACCAGGGTCATGCCACCTGGGAGGTCCCTTGGTCAATGCTCTGTGGCCTATTAGACACCCCTTCCACCTCCCTTGAATTACCTCTTCTTATCTCCGGCTCCCGCAGAGAATCCGTCTCTGTACCTTTTACCTCTCCCCTGGATGCCAAGAAAATGTGACAAATTTCCACCCAAGGACACCACTGCTTCTGAACTCTGTCCATCCCCAGCCTGTCTCTGCCCAGACCACCCTTCAGGCAATTACTTAAAGGAAAGTTCTGGAATGACACCACAGACAAGCCAGGGCAAGGACAACCCGGGCCCAGACAGCGATTCACTCTGCCTGGCTGCTTGTGCCAGCCCATTGGAGAGGATTTCCAGTCCTCGTCCTGGCCTACCCTTCCCCTCCTGCCCTCCATCCTTCTCTCTAAGGCCAGAGCTCTTTCTCTGAGCTCCCCTAGTCACTCAGAAGGAATGGTCTCTTCCTCAGATCCCGAGTCAGCCCCTTAGCACCAGGTCACACCGGCCGTCTCTGAAACCCCAGCTGCCGGAGCTGCCAGTGACTTACTCCAGGGAAGCTGCGTGTACCGCCCCACCCCCCACCCCAGGGCAGTTTCGGGACCCCTTCCACTCAGGAAATCCCTTCTACTGTGTTTTGTTTCCTCACAGTTTCCAGCCTGTGTTTTCCCCCTCTGATTCAGGTCACCTGGACATCTCTTTCTTGCCTCTTGGGGGACCAGAGTCAATGTCACAATGTGCATCTCTGAAATCCAAGGATGCTCCAGGATGGAGATAGAGGGGAGTGTGTGCACACGTGTGTGTGTGTGTGTGTGTGTGTGAGAAGGCATATGATTTGGGCATAGGTTTGGTCTGCACAGAGAGTACAATGTCTCCCTCCTACAAAGGTGATCGTAGTCTGCTCCCTCCTTCCAAGTCAGCCAGGCCAGCTGAGACCAGGTTCTGAGAGGTCAGCTGATGTCCATTCTGGGTCACACCACAGAGCAGGGCATGGTTTCCAGGAGCCTGAGCCCTGCTTCCAGGCTGTTTCCACCCCATGCTCCTTGGGTATTAAGAAAGGGAGGTGTGAGCCCGAATATCGTTAGTGGGGGATGGTGTTGGAAGGCAGCTTGACCCTGGGAAAGGCTCTGGGCTCAGTGGGGTGTAGAAGATGTTTGGAAACGATCATCGGGGAGTCACTCACTTTTCCAGAGTGTTCTTTTGGTCCCACAGCTCAGGATGCATTCTGATTTATGAGGCACAGAATTCCAGCAGCTCTGGGAAGGGCTCTGGTTTCTGCCGGGTCTGAGCTCAGAGGAGAGGCAGAAAGGAGGAGCTGGCACTGGAATGTCAGGGGTTCGAAGGCTGAGGGAGCAGAGCCTGGTAGGACTCAAGCAGGCACCCGGGGATGGAGGATGCTCCCACCTGCCTTTGGCTACAGACCCTCAGGCCAAAGGAGGAGGATGCAAGCCCCAAAGTCTGCAGGAAGCAGTGTCCTCAGAGCAGATAGGTTCCCTGGACGAGCAGCAACTCTCTGTTGGCCCCCTTGCAGGGCTGGTTGCTTTTGCTTCGAGACTGGGCTGTTCTGTCACAAAGCACAGCAGTATTCATCCGAGTCATGGAGAAAAGTTGTGTGCTGTGCTTTTGCTTCCATTTAAGAGATGGGGAGACTAAGGCCTTAGGGTTAAGAGAAGCTAAGTTCCACCAGGTCTCACAGCTAGCAAGTGGTTGAGCCAGGCTCCAAACCGACACCTTCTGATTTCAGGTCCAGTCTCTTTCCATGAGCACAGACATTCCCCCGTAGCTGCGGCAGAGCGTGGGTGAGGCACAGGGGAGGGCCGTGAGTATGCAGGCAGTGAAGTCTAGGTTCCAGTCCCACCCCTGCTAGTACTGACTGTGTGAATTGGGGCATGTTGCCAAAGCTCAGTTTTCTCATAAATAAAGCGGATGTAATCAGGGATGCGTGGAGCTGGCTCGTTCTAGCTCCCAAAAGCCAATTGTGTGTATTTCTTTTCAACTCTTCATTCAGTCATATGAAGCTGGTTAGCTTGAAAAGGGCCATGACGGAGTATTTACACCAAAGAAATGAGCAAACCTGCAGGTCAGGGCTTTACTCGCAGAGGGCTGGTTGTCAGCATTTCCCAGGTCATCCCTGGGGATAGTTCTCACCCTACAGGATGGAAGAGTGAATCAGATAAAGGCTGTCAAGTTCCTACCACCATGTCTGGATTGGAGCAAATACTCACAAATGATCAGCAATGGCAACTGTTTTATCTGTACTTCATCCTTATCATGTTTTATCCCTTTACTCACTCAGGAGAGTAATTTGGGCAAGAGGAATTTTTTCCCATCATGTCGGTGAAGACACTGAAGCACGGAAGGGCTAGGTGATTGAGCACAGAAGTGGTAAGAGGTGAGCCCGGACTTGAACCCAGATGTATACGCTCTTCATCCTGGGCCCTGGCCACTACCTTGGCTGCCTTCTGGCACCGGGCAATTAAATCTCAGAAATACAGGGATCCTAGAGCCAGAAGGAATGTTAGAGATCATCTGTTGATGCTTCAGGTCCCTCATGTCACAGATGAGGAAATGGAGGCCTGGAGAGGGAAGGACCTACCCAAGGTCACTCCACCAGTTATGGCCCAGTTGGAATTGGGATTCCAGATCTCCGGATTCCCCATCTACATCTCTCTCCGCTGGACCAAACTGTCTTTAGACCCCTGAACTGGGTTGAAATTATCCTACCCAGACAGCATGGCTGATGCCCAGTATGAAGGGGGTGGGATGGCTGTTAGGGAGATTACCATGTGTCCATTCCGGGGAAAGGGGATGTGAAAATATTGTTATTTGCTCTGACTGCACCACCAAGTTATGTGCAACTCTCCTGTACATGCTGAAGGACTTACAAATATGTCAGTGACATTTTGTCAATCAGCAAACATAGATGAGCCAGAGGCTCCCACAGGCAGATCTTTGGGCCTCTGTGGGCAACCGAGTGCTGGCATTGATGGGCCAGGACTGGACCCGGCTCTCTAATCGCTATGGCCCTGCTCATGTCCTCGTTCCCTCCCTCTCTCCTTCCTCCCTCCTCCCCTCCCTCTCTCCTTCCTCCCTCCTCCCCTCCCTCCTTCCTTCGTTCCTTCCTCCCTTCCCATCTCTCTTCTTTCCTCCCTCTGTCTCTTCCTTCTTTTCATTTAACAAATATTCACAGATTGTTAGCCTTCTGCCAGGACCCCACTTGGTGCTAGGAAAGCAAGGATGAATATGACAAAGTCTGACCCTAAAGCATTTCACAGAAGAGGAAGAGGAAACAAACATGAGAAAGAGCCACCAGGAATCTGTTCCGGGGCCGGAGGGGCTCAAGGGGCACCGCGATGCTCAAGTGTGTGTATGTAGGTTGGGAGTGGGGTGGGGAGGAAGGACATTTCTTTGCAAAAGAAGCAGTTTCATAGCACTGAGGAGGTGTGAAATAGCCTGGAAGGTTCTGGAAATTGCAAACATGGGCTTGGGTTTACAGTCTAATCTTTGGTCTGGAGTCACACAGCCAGAGTTTGGAAATCCGGCTGTGTCGTGCGCTGTCATCTAGGCAAGTTTCCTCATTTGTAAAATGGGATGATAATTTTTACCTCACAGGGTCATTGTGAGAATTCACTGAGATCATTTATTCAGCAAGATATATTCTGGGTGCCTGCTACGTGCCAGGTACCTTTCCGGGCATGAGAGGGCACGGGGAGTAAAATAGGTCAGGTCCCTGCCCTCGTGGAGCCTATATTCTAGTGGAAAGGGATGAACAGTGAACAGATACAAACATAGCATGAGGGCAAGTTCCTGTAAGTGATTGAAAATAATAAATGAGGTGTCTGGGGTGGTTCCCTAGGCACATTCCCTGAGGTGAGGCTGTGTTAATGGTGCAGTCTCAGGGAGAGCAGTGAGGGGAGGGAGGACACAGACAAAGTCCCGCAGGGGCCGCCTCAGCCTGATCCCCGCTGGGGCTCTGGAGTGTAGGCTATGCTGGGAGGAGCTCCAGCCTAGACAAGGGGAGGATGTCGTGAGTTAGTGTGTGCTCAGGGGAGTGCCTGGTGCACTCGTTAGCCATGGAATGAATGCCCCTGAAGCCTAGTCAGTCCCCGTCTCCGGACCACCTCCCCCACCCTTTGCCAACATGTGATTCCATGATCCAGAACAGCTTGCAGTTTCCCGGAACGCTCTGTGTCCTCATACGCCTGGTACCTCTGCCCCTGCTGTTCCTTCCTGGCATACAACCTCTCCACTGTCCTCCCTGGAAAATTCTTAGTCATTCTTCATATCTCAGCTCAAATGCTGCCTCTATGTCTGCGCAGACTCCCCTGGGCCTTCCTTCTGCGTAACCTCTGGGTTGGTCCAGACCACCAGCGAGGCAATAATACTGCTTTAAAATTGCATGTTCATGAGCCCGTCTCCCCACTAGGCTGGGACCCCCGATGACTTGGACAGGTTTTTTTCAGCTCTGGGTCTCCAGAGTGTCGGACACACAGTGGGGCCTCAGGGAACATTTGCTGAATAAATCAATGGCTCTGTCACTTAGTAGCTTTGTGCCTTTCGGTGAGTCAAATAATCTCTGTGAGCCTCAGTTTCCCCATCAGCAATTACAGCTGTGCCCAAATCATAGCGTTTTTAGGAGGCCAAATGAGATAACAAATATAAGCTCTGAAGGACTATATGGATGTGGGTTCTTTTAAAATAAAAAGGAAGAAGAGAAGAGACCCATTCTGGAGCTCAGCTGTGGCTAAAGGGACCCAAATGGCTCCAGAAGATTTTGCGTCAGTCCAGAAGACCTCTGGAGAACATTCCAGTAGGAGAGCTCTGAGCAGGTGCTGGGTTAGCACCCCGCCTTCTCTGACACTTCCTCTGTCACCAGCCAGAGGCATGAGGCTCTGGTTCTGGGAAGGAGAACCATGGACCCTCACTCTCCACTTGCAATAACTCAGCAACAGCAATACACATTCAAGCCATTGGTATCAAGAGGAATGGAAACTTCTTCCTGCAGGCAAAGAACTGATGAAGGGAATCTTGACAACTGGACACAGGATTCATCTGCTGTCACCATTGCAGATGAATCTTGCATAGGGATGCCTCGACTCTGTAAACCTTGTTCCAGCCCACATCCAGTCTCTTCCAAGGCTGTTCTTCTTTTCCTGACTCTCCAAGAAGACTGTCCTCCCTTACTAGTCCCACCTTGTTCTTCCATATCATTTGCCAAGTTCTCCCTCCATTATCTTGGTCTTCAAGGAACCAGAAACAGGATCTCTTCCTCCATTCTCCCCTGGCTCCAAGTTCTCTAGAGTCCTCAGTGTTGTTTCCTCTTTGGTCCCATCTTGATGCCATCCAGGACTCAGGGCCTTTTTAGTTACATCAGCACACGGAGATAGCCTTCTCATGGAAGAGCTTATGACTCTAGAGTCCCTCCCTCAGCCACAGTAGATGGCCTAAAGTAGTTCCTTTTATATATAAGATGGTTATTTATCTTTCAACGTATCATCATCAAACCATTCCTTAACTCCAGGTGGCCTGGCTTGCTTTCCCACCATTCTGCAAAACTTTTCTTGCTCTAAGACACCTATGAGCTACTCTTTGCCATGTTAATTAGCTGGTACAGCCCTGTGCCTTCAAGCTTCAGGCCCACTCCCAAGCCATTTAGCCAGTCCCCAATACAAATGAGTCCTGGTGAAGATCCAATATTGTAGAGACATAAATTTTCCCCAAGTTAATCTATTAGTCCAGGGAAATCCCAATAAAAACTTAATAAGAGTTTTAAAAATGGAATTTTACAAGCAAATTCTGAAAGTCATCTAGAAGAAAAAATGAATAAGAAGAACCAGGTGAATTTTGACACAGTAAGAACAACAAGAAGGAAAAAGCCCTTCCCCATGTAAACACTTACTATAAAGTGGTCAATACATAGTGATATTGATGTATGAACATATAATCCAAACAATGGGACAGAATAAAGAAATAGATCCATGGAAATCTGGTGTATGTGAAAGGGGCATTTTAAATCATCAGGAAGGACTTCCTAGGTGGTGCAGTGGCTAAGAATCTGCCTGCCGGTATAGGAGACATGGGTTCGATCTCTGCTCCAGGAAGGACCCACAAGCCATGGGGCGGCTGGGCCCATGTGCCACAGCTATTGAGCCTACTCTCTGGAGCCTGTGAGCCACAACTATTGAGCCCATGTGCTGCAACTGCTGAAGCCCACATGCCTAAAGCCTGTGCTCCGCAACAAGAGAAGCCACACCACAATGAAGAGCCCGCACAACACAATGAAGAGTAGCCTCCACTTGCCGCAACTTGAGAAAGCCTGTGTGCAGCAATGAGGACCCAATGCAGCCAATGAATAAATAAATAAATTTATTAAAAAATCATTAGGAAAAGACTATTCAAGAATAATTTTGAGACAATAGATTACCCACTTCAGAAGAAATTAAATTAGATGATACATTGGTGATGGTTTTACTTTCTGAAAAGAGAATTCATTCTACTACTTTAATTAGAAAGGATTTTATGGAAGTTATGTATGGCTGCCAGAATTGTAAGGAGTGTTAGAGGAAAAGGCTTTAGATTGAGCTTACCGGAATTACTTCCAAAGCCACAGTGCAGAATTCAACCACTGAAGGAGATGCAGTTGCTACAGTCTGGAAGCTTCCAGATAGTAGGAAGCTTTTGCCATGGATGCTATTCCAAAACTACAACACCTCTGCCAAGATCTGTGCTAGTAAAATGGAGGCGGTGCTGCCTTTTTCTCCAGGTAACTCAAAGCTTCATGTGAATTGTATCTGCTTAGGTCTTTTAGAAAGTAGACACCAAGATGGAGTTAGAAGGGCAGGAGATTTGTTGGGACAATGCATGTAAATGATAAAGGGGAGGAGCAGGAACAGCAGGGAAAACCTTCAGTCTGTAATTTAGGTGGGACATCTGTGAGAGGAAAGGGAGAAGGAAAGAAGACTGGGTAGAAAAAGCTTCAGACTGTGATGCAGCTCCGAGAAAGTCTTGGCCACTACAAGATTGTCCATCGAAGAGTTACTCTATGTGGGGAAGACATGGTCACTCTCTGGTTTCCTCTTCATGCTCAGTCATTGGCTTGGGGCTGTGGCAGATTCTGAAGGCATCCAACTGGGGGAATCTCCATTACATCTGGAATCCTAGCTTCGAGATAGTCTCTACAATACAGAAAGTCATACCAGAAGGGCATTGATGTAAATTTTGATCCAGCTAATCTACAGTATCACTCTATAACAGACCCCTACCTTACCCCACATACAAACTAAATTTCAGATGAATTAAAGAGGTACTGGTTAAAAAAACAAACCTATACAATTATTGGAAGAAAATAAAGAAAATATACGGATGTATTTCTATAACCTTGGTATAGAGAAGGTCTTTTAAAGTAAAACATAAAATCTAGAAAACGTAGTGACATATTTTAAATTAGTTTCTAAAATTTATTTTCGTGTTTGTAAAAGCAATAAATATTAACATACTTAATGGTGGCAAACAATGCTTTTCCTCTAAGATTGAGAACAAGACAAGGATGTCTCTCTCATCAGTCATTCAATATTGCACTGAAAGACCTAGCTAATGCAACACAACAAGAAAAGGAAATGAGATATACAGAATGCAAAGGAAGAAATAAAACTGTCTTTGTTTGCCCATAACTTGATTGTCTATGTAGAAGATCACAAAGAATTAATGAAAACTCCTGGAAATAATATAGTGATTATAGCAAGGTTCAGGATACATGGTTAATCTACAGGAATCAGTTACTTTCCTATATACCAGAAATGAATAATAAGAATTTGACATTAAAAAGATAACACAATTTACATCAGCACAAGAAAGAAAGAAAGAAAGAAAGAAAGAAAGAAAGAAAGAAAGAAAGCAAGCAAGCAAGCAAGCAAGCTATCCTGGTAGCACAGTGGTTAAGAATCTGCCTGCCAATGCAGGGGACATGGGTTCAATCCCTGGTCCAGGAAGATCCCACATGCCACAGAGCAACTAAGCCCATGTGTCATAACTACTGAGCCTGCACTCTAGAGCCCGTGAGCCACAACTAATGAGCCCACCCTTCACAACTACTGAAACCTGCACACATAGAGCCCGTGCTCTGCAACAAGAAAAGCCACTGCAATGAGAAGCCTGCGCACCATAACGAAGAGTAGCTCCTGCTCTCTGCAATTCCGAAAGCCCACGCACAGCAACAAAGGCCCAATGCAGCCAATAAATAAAAATAAATTAATTAATTAACTAAAAAAAAAAAGACAGACAGACTTAGGTATAAATCTACCAAAAATATGTGCAGAATATATACAAAAAAAACTACAAAACTTTGATGAAAAAAATCATCAGATAGTCAAGAGACTACCTAAAAAAATGAAGAAATACTCCATGTTCATAAATAGGAAAACTCAAAATTGTTACCATATTGGTTCTTCCCAACTTGATCTCTAGATTCAATGCAATCCCAATCAAAATCCCAGCAAGTTATTTTGTGGCTATCAACAAACTCATTCTAAAGTTTATACAGAAAGGTAAAAGACCCAGAATAGCCAACACAATACTGAAGAAGAACAAAGTTGGAGGACTAATACTATAAGACTTCAAGATATACTGTAAAGTTATAGTGATCAAGACAGTATGATATTGATGAAAGAATAAATAGATCAATGGAACAGATTAAAAAGACCACAAATAGACCCACACAAAGGCTTTGACAAAGGAGCAAAGGCAATACAATGGGGCAGTCTTTTCAAAAAATGGTTCTGAAACAATTGGACACACTCATGCAAAAACAGTGAATCTAGAGACAGATCTTACACTCTTCAGAAAATTAACCAAAAATGGATCATAGATCTAAATGTAAAACAAAAATTATAAATTTTCTGGAACATAATGTAGGAGAACATCTAGGTGACCCTGGGTTTGGTGATGATTTTTTAGGTACAACACCAGTCTCTGAAGGAGAAAGTCACTAAGTTAGACATTATTAAAATTAAAAACTTCTGCTCTGTAAAGCACACTGTTAAGAGAATGAAAAGACAAGCCACAGGCTAGGAGAAAATCTTTGCAAAAGACATATCTCATAAAGGGTTTGTATCCAAAATATACAAGAACACTTATACCTCAACAATAAGAAAACAACCAACCCAATTGAAAATTGGGCAAAAAATCTGAACAGACACCTCAACAGAGAAGACATACAGAAGACAAATTAACTTATAAGATGTTTAACATCACATGTCATCAGGGAATTTCAGATTAAAGCAGTGAGATACCAGTACACATCTAAGAGAGTGACTGAAATCCGAAACACTGACAACATCAAGTGCTAGTGAGAATGTGGAGACACAGACACTCTCATTCATTGCTGGTGGGAATGCAATGTGGTGCAGCCATTTTGGAAGACAGATTGGCAGTCTCTTGCAAAGCTAAACAGAGGCTACTGTATAATTCATCTATCCCAATCCTAGGTATTTACCCAAATGAGTTGAAGACTTTGTGCAAAAACCTGCACACAAATATTTATAGCAGCTTTGTTCATAACTCAATAACCAGAAGCAACCATGATCTCTTTCAGTAGGTGAGTGGATAAACAAACTATGATACATCCTTACAAAAGAACATTATTCAGTAATAAAAAGAAAGAAGCTATCAAGCCATGAAAGGACATGGAGGAATCTTAAATGCATATTGTTAACTGAATGAAGCTACATACTGTATAACTCCAACTATAAGATATTCTGAAAAGGGAAAAATTATAGAGACAGTAAAAAAAAAGTCAGTGATTGCTGGAAGTTCTAGGGGAGGGAGGGAAGGATTAATAGATGGGATACAGAGCATTTTTAGGGCAGTGAAACTCTTCTGTATGATACTATAATGTTGGATACATGACATTATGTATTTGTCAAAACCCATAGAATTGTACAACATAGAGAACCAACCCTAATGTAAACAATGCACTTTAGTTATTAAATGTATCAATATTGGTTCATAAATTGTCACAAATTAATCCTACTAATGCAAGATGTTAATAATAGGGGAATTTCTGCTCAAATTTTCTGTAAACCTAAAACTGCTCTAAAAATTGTCTATTAAAAATTTAAAAGTAATTAATATGGTTGGAGAAAAAAATGGTGGCAAATATAACAGATGATAGTATGGTGGCCATACGTTCTAGTTTTCTCAGAACAGTATTGGTTTCTCTCTGTTGTCCTGGTATCCCCTATGCTTTAGCATTTTTCATTCTCAAAGGTATTTTGGTTTGAATAGTAAATTATGTGGTCACCCTAGACAAAATGTTATTATATACATGTATGTATACATATATAAAATAAAAAGATTATTATATATATACAAAGGAAATATATAATGAACTCCTATAAAGCAATAAGAAAGATATATTGCCCAAGAGAATAATGGGCAATATATATGAATATGTGTATTAGTTTGCTAGTGCTGCAATAAGAAAATACTACATATTGGGTGGCTTAAACAGCAGAACTTCATTTTCTCACAGTTCAAGAGGCTAGAAGTCCAAGATCAAGGTATTGGCAGGTTTGATTTCTTCTGAGACCTCTTTCCTTTGCTTACAAATGGCTGCCTTCTCACTGTGTCCTCACGTGGTCTTTCTTCTGTGCACACATAAGTCTGTGTCCTAATCTCCTCTTCTTATAAGGATACAAGTCACATTGGATTATGGCCCAACACCTGACCTCATTTTACCTTAGTTATTGCTTTAAAGGCCCTATCTCCAAATATAGTCACATCTGAGATGCCAGGGGTTTAGACTTCAACATATGAATTTGCAGTGGGGGGAGGGGACAAGCCCATAACAATAGACAATTCACAGAAGGAGTACAAATGGCCAATAAATATATGTCAATACTTTTAATATTATAAAAAACATGAAAATTTAAAACAATAATAACTAAAAACCTCCCCCAGTAGAATGACAAAAAATAATAAAAAAAATTCTATCTAGGGTTGGCAAGGATGTAGGGAATTGCTGTTTGTTGGTGGAACAAATTGATACAGTTTTTTTGGAGGGCAACTTGGCAGACTCCATCAAAATGAAAAAGTACATATCCTTTGACTTAGAAATTTTACATCTGACTTGATTCTACAGAAATACTCAAGGCACAAAGAGACATGCATAAAAATGTTAATTGCAGTATTTTTTGTAATATTAAAAATTGAAAAAATATTTAAATTTCTATTAATAAATAAGCTATGGTACATCCATACTATGGAATGCTATATTGGGTTTAAAAAGAATGAGGTAGACCTATGATAAAATGAATATCATACAATATCCTACAAATAAAGTAGACCTATGATAAAATGGAATCATAAAACACATTAAGTAACTCAAAAAAGGAGGAAATCAAGAACAAAGAACAGATGGGACACATAGGACACAAACAGAAAAATGATAGATTTAAACTCAACAATATCAACAAGCACATTAAATGTAAATGGTCTACATACCCCAATTAAAAGTCACAGATTATGAGATTGGGTTTTTCTTAAAATATGATCTCACGATATACGGTTTATAAGAAACCCACTTTATATATAGCCATAAATAGGTTAAAAGTGAAAGGTTAGATAAAGATATACGATGCTAATACTAATCAAAAGAAAGCTGGTTATGTTAACATCATACAAAGCAGATTTCAGAGCAAAGACTATTTCCAAGGATAAAGAAGATTATTTTATAGTGATAAAGGGATCAACTCACCTGGAGAACATAGTAATTCTAAGTGTATATGCACCTCATAAAACTTCAAAATGCATGAAATGAAGTAGAACTACAAAGAGAAATACAAAACCTGCAATTATAGTCAAAGATTGCAAATCTTCTTGTCTTTATTTCATAATTTTCTACTCTTGTTATATAGGCCTTTCTTTCTCTCTTTAAACTCTTAATCAAACTTAAGTTCCTTTTCAAATCATGTTTTAGTCCGTAGTTCCTCTGGTGTGAATTATCCCGTTTGTTGGGCCAGTGGAACATCTGTCTTGGCACTGGGCTTCCCCATATATTTTAAAATTTTCGTCTGTAAGCTCATCTTCAACAGGGGTTATTTTCCGCAAGAGTCCTGTAAGTGCTCTGTTATTAAAGCTTCTTTTGAGGTGATTTCACCATTGCCTCCTCCTACTCTTTTTGGGGTTTTTCCCTTCTGACCCTCTATGGCTATAGGTTTCTGTTTCATTTCTGGTGTCTAGAAATTTTCTTTTTTTGCTTTTGAGCTTAGCTATGTTTTAAAATAAAATTTGAAACACCTAAGCAATGTTTGGCTGTTTGGAGCAGGTTTGGGTAATTCCCACATCTGATAATTTTTTTGTTTTGATTGGATGTCCCAATAGGGCTCCCACAACAAAACTTTGAAATCAGTCTTCACCCAATCTCTCTCCTTGTTGTCCTTTGTCCCGGAATTATAATATTAGTTTATAATGAGTTTATAATAAGTTGGGTTTTTTTAAATTGGAAAAAAAATGACATTTTAGAAGTAATAGCTGTTTGCCTTTTAGGATGGAGACTAAAATTTGCTTTATGAAAGATGTTCCTTCAAATGTCCCACTTGAGTTGGCCCTTTTAGCTATACTAATATAAAGCAAGGACCTATCATTCTTGGTGAGAATGGGAAAGCACTGATGGGGCCCTAAAGGAGATTTCTTAGTCTAAAATGTTAATAACCTTTAGTAATATACATTGAATGATTTGTAGAAGTCTGGTTTTCAGCATTGTTTTATTTAGAGCACCACCATCTCCTAATTTGGAATCAGATTACCCTATGCCTGAAACTGGTGTGTTCTTGCAAAGTGGTGTGTGTTACTCTGGGATCAGTTGTTTGTACAAGATAAGGAGCTGAGATGCAGAAGAATGTGGGAGAGAAGTGCTCACTTCTTCAGCTTAGACTGGAGAAAACAACTGTGCAAAGAAACCCGACTGGGCCTGGCATAGCCCAACGCAGACCTTGGTGTCCCTTCTGAGGTGTTGTTTTAACCTGACCATTCTAACTTTTGGAAAATGTCCTGGCAAGTATTTTGTTTTGATATTCCTATTGTCAGTAATGCAACAGAGGGGGCAAATTCTGGGGTAGGACAAGAGGGCTTGGGAGGCAGACCTTAGCTGGAAGTGAGAGGGAAAAAGCTACTTCCAGGAGCTGGGATGGGGGTGGGGTCATTGCTTAGACCTGAATGCCAAGGAAGAGGAATACCTGGAAGATGCCTGATGGTGGGAGAATTGTTCCTGGCCACTTGGAGGCAGTTAGTGGGTGAGGTGGGGAGTGGGCTTGTAAAGGACTTTGAAGTTAGCTCAGGGCTGTGGGCTCTCAGCAGAGCCATTTCTGAGAACAATGATGGGATACTTTCTGGTATGTACTTCCCTTTTCCTCCCTAAGATTTCAGGCACTGTTATTAATTTGTCTTTGGCCATGGTATAGAGAATTAGGAGGGAGCCTGGCCCATGAGTTGGGCAGAGGTCTGCCTGGCTCTGGGTGTAATGGTACCTGGGGGAGATATCTGGGCAGAGAGTGGGAGGAGGTGCAGCTGAACAGGGAGGCAGGGGCAGAGCGTGGAGGGCTTTGTAAGTCATCTGAACTGCATTTGAAGGAACTGGATTTTATCTTGTAAGCCCTCGTGAGCCATTGAAGGCTATTAAGCAAGATGGTGATATGATCAAACTTGCATTATATAGAAAGAAAACCCAGACGAATATCTCATAAATTGGTAAATAGCTGGAGTGGACATCTGCTGTCTTTGTCTGGCCAGTACCTCTTCTACCCTCCTGTGGAAACAGACCCCTTCTTTCCTGTGGGGAACCTATTCCATTTGAGTCGGGTAGAGTTGATTGCAATCTTCTCGAAAACAGAGAACGTGCCATTCCTGAAGCCTACACAATCCTCCCTTTTATTCAATACATAAGCCAATAATTTTTTTCTTATTTAACCTAATTTGTCACATTTCTCTTGCTCATAAGAGAATTCTCACTGACAGTTTTTGTGTTCTCCCTGCCTTTCTTTTCCCTAGACTCAAACTCCTTAATTCATTTGACATTTGAGATGGTTTCTAGACCCCTCCCTGCAAAGTCATCCTCCTCTAGATGGAGAGGTGCACACCAGTGTCCCTGGCGGACCTTCTCTGTCACAGTTGTATTACAGTCAAGTACATGATGGGGTCTTCTCTAGAGAAATAGAGATAAAATGTTGATACCTGTGGATTAGGTGCTGGGGAGGACTTTTGGGGGAGCCCAGTCATGGCAACATATGACTTGAGGCATCTACACTTCTCTAAAGAATGAAGCAACTTGGTTCTACCTCGGGGAGTTCTCAGAGGCCATTACCTTGAATGGCCTTCAGTTTCTAAGTAGAAGGGAAAGTAGAAAGGAGTGCATCCTCATGATTGGGCAAAAGAATCCTAGGGCTTCCCTGAAATATAGATGGAACCACTCAGTCATCTTAACTGGCCGTTAATGAGCTGATCCATAATTTAAAAGAGGCTCTGGGACTTCCCTGGTGGCGCAGTGGTTGAGAATCCGCCTGCCAATGCAGGGGACATGGGTTCGATCTCTGGTCCGGGAAGATCCCACATGCTGCAGAGCAACTAAGCCCATGCGCCACAACTACTGAGCCCCCGCGCCACAGCTACTGAAGTCCAAGCACTCTAGGGCCTCATGCCGCAACTACTGAGGCTGCATGCTGCAACTACTGAAGCCTGCATGCCTAGAACCCATGAACCACAACAAGAGAAGCCACTGCAATAAGTCCCCACTAGCCACAACTAGAGAGAAAGCCTGCATGCAGCAATGAAAACCCAAAGCAGCCAGAAATAACATAAAAATTTTTTAAATAATAAAAAAAAATCAAAGAGGCTTCGAGAAACATCAAGGGGAAGGCGGCAGGGAGACACTTGGGCCAAACCTGTCCTTATCATTATCTGAGGGGAAGTGTGTGTGTGTGTGTGTGTCTATGTGTCTGTGTGTCTGTGTGTCTGTGTGTATTTAGAAGCGAACAGTGAGCCCACTTCCTTCCAGATCCTACAAGGGTCTCTATAACCCTCTCGATTAGTGAGCCAAGGACCTGCCTTCAACAGAACAGGCTTGGATTTAAACTCCTAGTTGACAGATGTCCTCAATGCCCTTTAGAGGCTGCTCGAACCCTCACCAGGTCCTACTCAGTTTCTTCTTCCACATCACTTAGTAAGTTACACGCAAGATTAAAACCCTATGTCTACCATGTTGGGTGTTCCCAAGTCCTATGGCCTTACGGGGTCACCTTGCTTTTTCATATCCAAGGGAAAATGGATGAAACCTTCAACCCACAGTAGAGGGAAATTGGGGTTTCCTGAAAGACTTTCAAGGGATTTGTTCCCTCTTATCTGCTTCTATTGAATTAATTCCCTTCCTTCCACCCTTGCCTCCTTCTTTCTTTCCCTCCCTCCCTTTCTGTCTTTCTTCCTTTCTCTCCCCCTCTTTATTCCTTTTTATTCTTTTGCCCACTGAAGCTGTTTTCTTCTCTCTGCCTTGTGTCAAGACAAATGTTAAACATAGATCTTTCCCTTTATTTTCCCCAAAGTAGCCTTAGCATAGGGTATATGTGACACATCTTCCTACATATAATTGGGAGAGCTGTGCTGCATCTTCACACAGAAAACACCTTACAGGTGAACATCAGGTATCCCCTTGCTTTCACCCATCACCAAGGCATCCACTACATCTTTAGCCCCACTGCCCCTCAACCTCCCCCCATCACTGGAGCCAGCCTCCCACAGCATCATTTCTCCCGTGGAGCAGCTCATCCCCACCCTCTGCTTAGACCCTTAGGTCAATCTCTGCCTGCCCAGAAAACATGAAGGGCCAATTTTAAAATCACTTTTTCCCTTACCACAATCAAATTATTCATCTTAACTCCTTCTCCTACCCACCTCTAAGGCATGTAAGGATTCATCATCCCTTTGATGTGAATTACGCCACCTCCTTAGAAGGCAGAAGTGCTAGAATAATTTCGTTGGTTGTTTAAGTCACATCTTTTTCCTTCCTGCTGCTCAAGTTTAACTATAGCCCAGAGATGTTTCCACGGGCCCCACCTGCCTCGTTTGATACATCCTTCCTCCTCTGGCTCCACACCTCCCTTGTCAGCACTTCCTGACCCCTATCCTACGACCCCATGACCCCAACACATGACTCTTCTCAAAATAGCCCAAGCCCTTGTTTCCCAGTGCTTGCTGTCCCCAAGCTGGAGTGTCAGCCACAGGGACCGTAGGAAGGCCCACTTCTTCCTCCTCCAGCAAGGTCCTAGGAGCTTTGTTGTCTGCCTGGGGTCACTCTGTCTCTTTGAGGCTGAGGGTCTCACCGTGTGTGATTCCAATCCAGGGCCCCTGGAGCCCTGCATCATCAAAGAAAGGTGAACTCCGGCAAGTCCCCAGCCCCCACTGGGGCACCCAGCTGATGCAAGACCTCAAGAAATGTTCGTCTGTCTAAATCAGAGTTCCAGTGCCTTCTGGGCCCTGGCGGGAAGCAGTCTGAATGGAATTTGGTCTCCCAATGTTGCAGCTTCATTCTGAGTGACTCTCCCTCCGTCACTGTGCCCCAGCCACACTGGCCTCCCTCCAGCTCCTCAGAACCCCAGCGTCCTGGACCACCAAGGCCAGGAGCCAGGAGAGCCTCTGCCCCCACAAGTGGAGAACTGTGCATGGACTCAGGCTATATTTGGAGGCAGAAATGGTCAGTTGTTGCAATAAATATGGCGGTGGTGAGGATGCTGGATTGCCTGGTCCCCAGCACCCAGGCCATCCTCCGCAGCACTCAGGCACTTCTTTCGGGCCATTTATACATCAGTGGGGCTCAGCCAGCCTCCAGGGGAAGGATGGTCAGGGGGACCGAGGGCTCTTCAAACTTTGCTGCCCGCTTAGAAGGCCCCTCGCAATGATGCCAGAAAGGGTAAGAACCGGTGGCAAGAGAAGGTGGGGGAGCCCGCGGCAAGGGGGAGGCGCTGGGCTTTTCCACTGGATCGGCGTGGGGGCAGGATACCCCTAATGGCAGTGGTCTCCCGTCTCTGAACTTCAATCCCATCAGCTGCCCACTCTCTGCAGCAGTGAGGAACAGCTCCCAGCTGGCCAGCCCATCTAATTTCCGGAACCCTCTCTTCTGAGAGAAGATTCATACTCCGCTTGGTCTGCTCCAACACCCAGAGGCCTTCGGGCTGACTTCCTGCTTCAGAGCTCCACTGACAGATCTGGCAGGTGGGCAGTTCAACCCGTTGGGTCTGCCTGGCAGGGGATTGGGGCACACTTTGGGAATGGAGAAGGAGGCAGGGTCACGTGGGAAGGTGGAAGAAACAGAACAGCAAGTAGGGGCTTGGTGTGAGGGGGTGGGCTATTTGCTAAATAAAACTTAAACCTTTGCCAGGTTTTCTGCCAAGAAGAGAGAAGTGGCAGATGAAAACCATATGTCTCTAAGTAAGTGCAAGTGAGGAGCCCTGCTTTGTTGTGTGAGTATGTTCAGGATATGGCTGTTGGTCTCCCATGCAATGGAAAAATCTCTATTTTAAAGAATACAATGTTTAAGAGGCACTCGGAGACAAACCACATTTCGCAATTAAGTAGATTACAAGGTCAGAAAAGGAAGGACAAAGTAAACCAGCCGAAAAAGGTCTTGCTCAATACCAAAATTTGTTTAAAAGTTCAATGCTACAGTCCGAAACTGTCATATAGGCTTGTTATGGAGTGTTACAAATATAGCCCAAAAGATGAAACTCTTTCTGGATGGAGAAGCAATTAAAAACGCTTTAAGTACTGGTGCAGATATTGAATTTCTTAATGTTTGAAAAAAAGTAATTAAAAAAAATGCAAACTATGTCTTTTTTTTTTTTTTTTTTTTACTTTTTCTAAATTGACCCTGAGGCAAAGTAAACCCAGAGACAAACAGAACTACGGTTCACTCTTTGCAGAACAGGATTCTAATTTCTTCATCCAACATTCAAGCTCCAGCATAATATGGTTCCGACTGGCCTTCCCTGAATTTCCTGCACGGAACGCTGCCGCTGGCCACGCCAGCCCCACCCCCCACCCTCCACGCTGCTTGCAGGCTGCCACCTGTGGGGTTTCGCAGGGTACTTACCTGCCCCTGGGGTGCCCTTCCTCCTGGCTGAGTGGAAGAATGTTAGCCGTTCTTCAAGGATATTAATTGCTAAATTCTACCCATTCCCATTTGATTCTTTTGCATAGATTCCAGTTCTCTGGTGAAATTCTCCATCTTGCCATCGATTTTCTTGACCATTTTAATCATAGTTATTTAAAAGTCTGCACTGTGTCAGATAACTCCACTATTTGGATCACCTGTGGGTCTGTTTCTATTATGGAGATACATTTTTGGCTCTGACTGATGTTACGTTTCACCAGAGAGGATTTATTTGGCTTTCTGGAAGGCAGTTCAAGCGTCGGAAGGCCATCTTAATCCAGCCTGGGTTGAGCTGGCTTGAAGCCGGCGGTCAGACTTTGAAGGCTGCTCTGTTTCTGGCTCACCCAGGCTTCTAGTGCCTCACCCTTCTGGGGTTCTCCCTGGGAGGCTGGGTTGTTTTCTAGGGTCCTTCCTCTTGGGTGGGTCTTTGATTCCCAGTTTGCTTCCCCAGCCCCGTCTTACTGCCAGACACTCCGTTCAGCTTCCCAGTCTCTCAGCTGGGCTTTCCACTCAGCCCTGTGCTGCCTGGGCAGATGCTGCTTAGGGCCTGGGAACTGGGAACTAACCTACTGTGCTTCTCTTCTCTTCCCTTCTCTTCCCTTCCCTTCCCTTCCCTTCTATTCTCTTCTCCTCTCCTCTTCTCTTTTTCCCAGACATTTTGGCCCTCAGGTCCTGCTTGCCTGGGTATTTTGAACTCCAAATTTGTCTCCTTAACCTGTGAGATCACCAAAACCTCTAACTCGAGTTCTCAGCTTCTTCTCCACCGCTTTCTGCTTGGTTTTTAGCCTCTTGGCCTCAAGCTGCTCATGAGCCAGGGATACCTTAAGGGAAAGAAGAGTAGCACTGAATGTCACCTCCATATGCTCCCATCTTTCTGGGATTCTGACCTTTCAAATCCTGGCTGCCTGCAAACAGAAGACTTTTGGATTTTGTCCAGTTTATTCTTGATGAGAGAACTGGTCTCTAAAGAGCCACTCTGACATTACAAGCAGTGGAATCCTCTACCGGCTCCATTAGAATGTAAGCTCCCTGAGGGCAGGGAACTTGTCTTCATCACCACTGTGGTCCCAGGAGGATCTCATTCACAATATCTGAATATCAGGCATGCGTGCACATTTCCAAATGTCTGTCTCCAGCCCAGAGCTCAGCTCTAAACTCTTAGCCCCATATATCTAACTGCTGTTTGTTGCACAGAAACTCAACACCTCCAAAATGACATTCTTTCCCCCAATCTGTCCCTCCCCCAGGCTCCCAGCTCAGGAAGGGGCGTGTCCTCCAGCTACCCTGCTGCTTATGTCAGAAACCTGAGGGTCACAAATCCCCACCCCCTCCCCACCCACATCCACTCCCCCAGTGCTGCTGATTCCAGCTTCAAATGCCACATGAACTCATCCAGTTCTCTCCTGTCCTGGCAACGTTCCCCTCCCTCGTTACTCAGGAGTCTCCTCACATTCCTCCCCAAAGCCAGGCTGGCCGCCTTCCAGCATGTTGGCCAGCCACCCTATGAGCAGAATGACCCCTTGGAAACAAAAATCTGATTATGTCATTTCTCAGCATAACACCCTTCAATGACGTCCATTGCTTTTAGGAAAGCTTTGAAGATAAACCCTCAAGGAGCCACCGGCCCTGCGTGTTCTACCTCAATCCAACTCCCAGTCTCGCTTTGCCTGACTTTTGCCCTCAATGCATATTCCACCCTAAGGCCCTTCTCGACTCTGCCAGCATCTTGAACTCCTTTCTCCCTGGGGGCTCCTCTGCCAGGAGACATGCTTCTCCTCTTCTGTCTGCTTCTCTCCTGTCCATCTTTCAGGTCTCTGCTAAATGTCCTCTCCTCAAAGGAGCCTCTCTGACCCCTAGAATTGGTGGTGTTGTCCTTGTGTCCTGCACTTCGTTCATGCATCAGCACAGAAACAATTGTATAGTTAACCAAGTGATTACTGAATACCGTTTCTCCCTTATCAGATGCCAATCTCCTCGAGGCCAGGGCTATGTTTATCTTGGTCACCACCAAATCCTCAGCACTAGCAAAGTGCCATCTTAGAAGGTTTGTAGATAGTTTTTTGAATCAGAGAATAAAAGATGGAGGTCAGCCGACACTCCCTACCCGCCAGTCCCCCAGCAGAATGCAGTGCAGGGAGTGCCCAGCAGAGAGAGAGAGGCTGGGATGGGGTTTCTAATTAGCGAGTATCTCTGAGAGCGTGACTCTAAAAATAAGGAATTCTAAATCGCTGGGCTTAACACATGGCCAAGGAGCCAGCAGATCTGGGTTCCAGTCCCAGTTCTGGCACAAATCATGACAAATAGCATTTTTATGATGCTTCACAGTTTATAAGACATTTCCACAGATAGGATCTCATTAAACTGGCTCGATGACCTCTAGTAAGCGGCTTTTCGAGGCCTGTTGGGAGGGAGGAGACCAGGGAATGAGTTGGATTCCAGACCCCGCTCTGCCTCGTCTCCTGACGGGATCTCAGGAGAGTTTCCTCCAGGCCCTGAGTCCGCTGTAAAATGAAGGGGTCCAACGTGGGGATCTTTGAGGTTTGTCTGTGGGAATTTAGAACTAAAAATTCAGGACTGCTGCGAGCAGAACGCAAAGTCCTTGGAGTGTCCTTTTTTTCCTCACATAGCAAGGCAGTGCCCCCAGAGGCTCCCAACAATGCCATGGGTGCCTCAACGAGGTGTCCCTGAAAGCAGGACTGAAACCAGGACTTTTGTGCAGGTGGGTTACTTGGGAGCTGATCCCAGAGAGCAGGAGTGAGGGGCTGGGGAGAGACGTGGAGAAAGAGGAAAAGCCCAGCTGGGTGTGTGTGTCCAGATCACTGTCTCAAGAGCTATAACCTCATCAGGCCCTGCTGAGAAGCCACAGAGGGCCTCCCAGGGCTGTCACTCAGAAGGGCAGGTGTGGGAGCCTTTCTCCGCCAGTTCCCGCCGTCACTGGTGGATGGTCCCCTGGGAGGTCACCCTGAGCTTTTGGGCTGTGCTTACCTGCAGGCTGAGGGAGCTTCTTGGTAGAGCAGTCCTGGGACAGAAAACACATCTTTGTGAATCCTTGAGGCAACAGTCTGAGATGGACCAAGCACGTTTAGACTTGTCCCCACAGCAGCCCTAGAAGTCAGAGTGGGACCTGGGTCCCCTGGGCATCTGATACACGTCACAGAGATGCAGGGGCACCACTGTCCAGCCCCACACGAAAATGGGAGCTGGGGCTTTCCTCCCATCCCCCCACCAGTCCCCTGCTCTCTGAGTGTCCAGGCCCCCCCGCCCTCTTTTCTACAGAGTTTTTGGTGTCCTGGCATATTGAAAATGAAGGTGGGGGCACCTGTCCCTCTGGGCAATTCAGGTGGGGTTCAGCAGAGCCTTGGGAAACAAAATGTCCTGCTGGACCATCCTTGAGTGATAGCTGGGCTGGACCTGTGATGCAACGCCTGCCCCACAATGAGGAAGTGAGTCATTCGTGTCCCACCTCCTTCTGGGCAGTGAGTGATGCTCCCCCGACAGTTAAACAGTTTGTGTGCAGGCTTCAGCTCCCCAGGCCTGGCAGTGGCAGTGGCCCCAGTTGGGAGAGCCTTACCCTGCTGCCTTGGTGGCATAATACTTCCTCTGTGTCCTTCTTTCATAAACGCCGGACTCCGCTTCCCTCAGTGTTCCTTTTGGACTCTCCAAAGTCTGATTTGTTGATTAAAAAAAGGAACATTGCCTGCTTCTAGATCGTTTCCTCTACTATAATAATTTTACTTTTTCCCCAGGCAATGTGAATGGGAGACTAAAAAAAAAAAAAGAGTGTGTCTTATGAGAAGATGAAAAAGAACACCAAGTTTAAATTTCAAGATATTCTCTGTCCATGTTCTTCCTCTGGGTAAATCTGTTTAACCCCCAAGTAAATGTCACTCTTCCTTTGGGGAGGAAGGGATCGCTTTCTTTTCAGAAGATTGGATCTAGTTCTCCATTTCTCTAACCGTACCCCCAACCCACCCCAAATTTCCTAGCATTGTGTAATAAGGAATTCAGATGGCTTATGCCCTGGCTCATGGGAGGTAAGCACTATATACTTGGGATTTCCCAAGTGATAGGAGTGTGTGTCTTCGCTCTTCCTGGTGGGCTATTCAGACCGAGTCTGAGCTCATGCTAATGAGATGGCTCGGGATGGGGGCTGGCTGTGCCAGAAAGGCCAACCATGCAATTAGAGGGTTGGGTTTTGAGCCAGCTGATGTCAGCCCGACCTCTGCGGAGGAGTGGAGGGCTGGAGATCAAGCTCAGTCACGTGATTGATGACTCAAGCAACCGTGCCTGTGTGATGAAACCCCAATAAAAACTCTGAACTCAGGCTTGGGTGAGCACTTCCTGGATAGTGTTACATATTAATGGTCCAGAAGGGTGATGCATCCTGAGGACACAGAAGCTCCTCATTGGAGACTCTCTGAGATTTCACCCTACGTGTCTCTTCATTTGGCTGGTCCTGACTGGTACCCTTCATAATAAAACTGTACCCGTCAGTATAGCACTTTCCTAGGTTCTGTGAATTGTTCTAGCAAATTATCAAACCTGAGGGGACAGCGGCCACTTAGTAGAAGTGCAGGTGGTCTGGAAACCCCAAAACTTGCAGCTGGTGTCTGAAGTGAGGGGGGTCCTGTAGAGGACTGTGCCTTTCACCTGTGAAGTCTGCACTAACACCAGCTAGTTAGTGTCAGACTTGAACTGTGCCCAGGTGAGCCTATCTGCTTCCTACCTCACCTGGGGAGCCCTACTCAGCTGTCAGGAGTCTCTGTCCTCTCTAAGCATAGACCCATGCCCCATCCTCATCCCAGAAGCCAGACACAGAGGTAGGAGAACTGCCCTCGAGTTAAGCATGACCAGGAAGGTGACATGTCGCGTGGTGAGAGGCCATCTTGCTTGAAGGCAGTGACAGTGTGGTGTGTGCCTGGCCCAAATTCCTTACCCATCCTTCCTTCCCTCACTGTCAGTGTCCAGGCTCCAGCCTAGCTCATCTGGCTGGTGAAGGTCACCAGGACCCGGGGAGCAGCCCTTCCAGGCCCGAGCTCTCCCTGGCTTCCCAGGCCCCCTCCAGCTGCTCTTAATTCAGTATTCTCCTCCTGGCCTGGCCTTGGAGCCTTTCCTTGGTGGCTGCTAGGAAAAGAGAGTTTATTCCCTAAAACTGCCTGGATTTTCCTCTTAAGCTTCCACTCCCTAGACTTGCCATTAATAATAGTTCAGTGTCTTCCAAGTTGAATAATGTTTTTCCAGATAAATATTCTATCTATTTGAAGATTTACTCTGTTTCAACCCCCTGCCCCCCACGCCCCTCACTATAACAATCCTACTCTCTCCCAGACAATATAAATGGGAAACTAAAGAACTGGTTTAAACAATCTCTTTGGATGAGCCAGTCCCTCTGTGTAAATATTCCGTGTTTCAGGTTTTTGTCACCCTTTCTTTACCCTAAGTCGTTATGTGGGTGCATGAAGCAAGCTCACCTGGCCATGGGGAGACCTCCTTGGATCTGTGTTGGTTCTGTGCATTTTTGCTGGGGTCCAATGACAGTCATACCTGGCCTTCAGGGTAACGTGCTGACCCGCACTGTGGGGGTCCATGGGGTCCCATTTGCCCCTGGGAAAGTGGTTTACTGGGCTCTACATCCTGGCCAGGTCTTTGCTGGAGCTCTCAGCCCCTCTGATATTCTCCCTGGGGCACCGGGGTCCTTCTGGGTCCCCTGCATGGCCAGGGAGGCCAGGAGCCCTGCCGTGGTCATGCTTCCCCTGCCGCTGGGGCATCTTTGCCCCACATGGTGCTGGAAATGGCTGGGACCGGAAGACAGGCATCCAGAGGTGTGCAGCCACCTGCCCCCCAGCCCCCAGCCCGCCACAGTGAGCTTGCAGAAGGGTGACTTGAGAGCCGAGATTCTCAGCACCTTTCTCATCCCCTCTTCCCCCAAGACCAGAAGGGCAGGCCTTTCACCCGTTTTCTTCCTGCCTGCCAGGATGCCCCTACAAAGACCAGGACTTGCACCCCCTAGACCTGCCTCTTGCCACACCAAAGGAACTTAGAAAATCCCTACTCCAGACAGAGGGTGGCTTTCCAGTCTGCTCAGGTGCAGGGAATTCAAACAAAAACCTAGCTGAAGTTCAGAGCTGGGCAGTGACTTGCTCCAGCAAGATCTCCGCTTGCCCCCAGGGCTGAATAATTACAGTGGGCGGAGCCCCCCGGGCTACAAAATTCACAGGCTGAGTAAATAGACTGAAAACTGTTTCAAAATCGAATATCTCATTTACACATTCCTTTAATAATATTTATGGTGGGCCTACTATGTGCCAGGCACTAAGTTAGAACATAAACACTCTTTGAAATTGTTTTTAGTAAAAGGCTTTATTAAAATATAATGGACATACTATAAAATTCACTCAAAGCATACAACTTGATATTCTTCAGTGTATTTACACAGTTGTACATCTATCACCATCATCTAATTTTAGAATGTTTTAATCACCCCAAAAAGAAATCCCATATTCATTAGCAGGAACCCCTCCCACCCATACTCCCTTCCCCCTAGATCTTGGCAACCACTAACCTAACTTTCTGTCTCTATGGATTTGTCTATTCTAGACATTTCATGTAAACAAAATCATACAATCTGTGGCCTTTTGCGAATAGCTTCCTCCATTCAGTATAACGTTTTCAAGCTTCATCCGCCTGGTTCCATGTATCTGTACTTCATTTGTTTTCATTGTGGAATAATGCTCCATTGTATGGATATGTCAATTTTATTTATATATGCATCAGTTGATGAGCACTTGGGCTGTCTCCACTTTTTGGCTGTTATGAATAATACTGCTGTGAACATTTATGTACAATTTTTTTATGTGGACAACTGTTTTCATTTCTTTTGGATATATACCCAGGAGTGGAATTGTTGGATCATGTGTTTAAAAAACAAACAAACAAAATTCATCTGAGTAAATTTTAAAGTTCTTATTGGCTTTATTCAAGGGTTCATGAATCAGGTGGCACCCAATCTAGCAGAGAAAGGAGCTCTGAGGAGCTGTATGCAAGGAAAGATTTTTATAGGCAGAAGGAAGGCGGAACAAGGAAGGTATAGTGGCAAAAAGTAGATCGGTGTGGCAAGGTCACGTCCTTTGAGGAATGGCAGGGGTCTATCAGACTTCACTAGTGACAGGCTTAAAATTCCATTTCTGGGAGAGCTGAAACTGTAATTAAGTTTCAGTTTGGTGACGTAGGGCTTAGCATGAGTGACTCCATTTGGGGCCTGTTGTCGTGTTTTTAACAGATGGTAAATCTGCTTACTATTTTGAGGAACTGCCAAACTCTCTTCTAAAGTGGTTGCACCATTTAGCATTTCCACTAGCAGTGTAGGAGAGCTCTCTCTGATTTCTCTACATCCTCACCATCCTAGTGGGTGTGCAGTGGTATCTCACTGTGGTTTTGATTTGCATCTCCCTCATGGCTAATGACGGTGAGTGTCTTTTCATGTGCCCCTTGGCCATTCATATATATTTTCTTTGGAGAAATGTCTATTCAAATCCTTTGCCCATTTTTTTTAATTGGGCTATTGTCTTTTTATTGTTGCGTTGTTAACATTCTTTGTGCATTCTGGATATAAGTTCCTTCTCAGCACTTTTTGAATTTGAAGAGACATCTAAGTCAAGGCCAGAGTAGGGGTTACAATTTTAATAGTTGGTGGAGTTCATTGGCAGGTGACAGAAACCTTGCAAAGAATGCATTTCAACCCACGCAGAGGATTCCTGCAGGAATGAACCCTGGAGGGGAAGTGTGCAGAACTGTCAGGGCAGACCTGGGCCTGCTCTCTGTTCAATTACACACCTTTCAGACTCCCTGCCAAAGAGGAGTTTGAGAGATTTAACAGGCTGAACAAGGGTAGGGTTGCTGGTTGGTTAGTGTACTGAAGGCAGACTCACATGCGGAATTTTTCTTTCTTTCTTTTTTTTTTTTTTTTAAGGAGCATAGGCTTTTATTTCTTGAGCAGATGAGATGGCACATAGAAAAGCCTTTTGGAATTACAAAGCAATGCAAATGTAAGGTAATATTCTTACTGTTACTATTGTTATTTGCAGGAACCAATGAAAACTCTCTCTAGGATGAGAGCCTGTGTGTGTAGGGGTGGAGCGGGCAGGAGTGGAGAGGGAGCTGGTGATGTGAGGGGATAAAAACTAAAGGAGAGACGAGGGTAGCAGAGTTTGCAAACCTTGGTTACCTGTGTGTGAGATGAGAGAGAGACACCGTTGTGATTTCTGGCATATTCCTTTACCACCTATCTAATTATTTACTTAATATTTTTCTTTAGATGGGCTCCTATTTCTTTTCATCAAACAGACATATCTATAAAGGAAACATATCACAATTATAAATAGCAAACCCGCATCATTTTCAAAATGGAAACAACAATATAAACAAATATAAGGAAAACCAAACGGTGTCATTAAATTCTAGCTGGGTGTTGTTACTTTCTGGGTCTGGAAACCTCTCCAGACTTAGCCTGGCTCACTCTCCTCGTGGCTCAGGCCTCTGCTCAAATGTTCCCTCCTCAGGAAGCCTCTGCAGCCCCATCGCCTCTCCATCCTTGCTTTATTTCTTACATAGCCTGTATCACAATCGAAGGGATGTTGGTTTTCCTATGGACATCTGGCTCCATGAGGGCAGGGCCTTGTCTGGCTTAATCACTCTGTTGCCACTGCCCAGCTCAGCGAAGAGTTGAATAAGCAGCGGAAAGCTCTGAGCGCCGGGATGTTCTCTAGTTTATTTTTGTTCTCCTTTTAGCGCATGTCAACCAGGCGCTAAAGGCACATGCCAGCGCCTGCTGCCACTTGTACCTCAGGGGACAGGAGGGCTGAGCAAGACCTGAGAAGAAAGCAGCCTTCTGGGGTGCGACCCTGCAGCTCCCCTGGCTCCCACCCCGTGCTTGTGGGGATCCCCAGGCCTGCAACTGCAACCCGGGCTTCCGGTCCTCCCTGGGCCCCTGGCCAGCTGAGCGACCCCACAGCATCACTGCACTTCGCCAGCTTCCGCCTTCCCCAGGGCTCTGTGAGCACGATGGGAGGCAACCACTGTGGACACACCTGGTGAAAGAAGCTCTCAATACGTGAGAATAGAAGCGCAGACGGTTTGCCAGGAGATGGGATGTAATTACTGAGCTTGCCGGCTAACATCCTGCTCTTACGTCCAGGCCCAACCTTTAAAAGTAATAATGTTGTTCATCCTTTACTGAGAACTCATCATGTGCCAGGTACCTTGCTATATAAGAGGTTTAGAAATCTATCATTTAATTCTAGCTTTGCAATAATCCTATAAAGTAGGGATTTATTACACCCATTTTGCAGATGAGGGAACTGAGCCTCAGAGTCGTTTTATGACTTGCCCAAGGGGATGCAGCAATAAGTGATGCAGCCAGCCCACATTCTTAACCATGACATTATAGCAACCACTTAAATGCCACCACCTACACGAAGAATTCCCGTCCAGCGGTCTCCTCTTCTAAATACTCATAACTCGTATTACCTCTCTGATGACATCTACTCCATCTCCCATGGGGTGTGGGGGCGGGATGGGTGTGTGTGTGTGGCAAGTATTCATCCCTTGAGGGCTGAGGCCACGTTCATCCATCTCTCCCCAGGATCACGCCAAGCACCCGACATACTGTGGACACTCTACCTGTGTTTGTCGAGAAAAATAAGGTCTGAGGGCTCTTGGGTTTCTTCTGCCAGACTCCACCTTCATGGAGGAAAGATGAAGAAAAATGAGCAATTGCATTTCCAGAGATATAAACTAGCTCCATCAGAAAGCCCCTGGGATATTTACCTAGGAGAGTGTTTGGAAGGACATGGGTACATGGACCAGGAAACTGACACCAGCACTGAGACCAGGGGAGAGGATGGCTTCGGGGGGACCCTCCTGGCCTGCAATACTGATGTCTGTGCTAGACTTCATCTTTCCAGATTCACACTGCTCTCTGTCCCCACAGGAGATCAGAGGAAGAGGAGGGGGTGCCATGGGGATATGGATTCCATGTGCATTGGGCCAGGACTGGTAGCAGCTCTGTGGTTACCAGCTGGGATTCTTCACTATGCTGGGTGGTTCCTACATACCCTTGACCTTGTCTTTGGAGAGTCTCTTTATTAGACCCTCTTCATATTATCCTTATTTGACTGTGCCTTCTGCTTCTTCAGGGACCTGACCGATGGGGTGGAATGCACTTTTCTGTGCTCTTTGGGCCACTTCTTGATGTCAGAGTCTATGCGTACTCATCTCTGTGTCCCCACACCTGGCATAGTGTTTGGGACGTGGTTCTAATAGCTAATATTTATCAAGCACTTATAATATTATGTACAAGGCATTGTTACATGTATTGACTCAAATAATCTTCACAGCAATCCTGTGATCATTGTCCCCATTTTATAGATGAGGAAACTAAGACACAGAGGTTGCTTAACTTGCCCAAAGTCACGTGTCTTGTCAGCATGTGACAGATCTGGGATTGGAACCCAGGCTGTGTGACCCCTGAGCCAATAGTATGACTCTCAAACCTACTGTTGGGCTGCCTTTCTGTTTGCTGTTTTGGGAGTGATGTCTATTAGCCTTGGGAACCAAAAGAATCTGTTTCTTTGCCCACTCAGGGGCTCAGGTAGAATGGGCAGAAGGCGGAATGTAGGTCACCATGGCAACCAATCACTTGGTGCTCAGCTGGTGAGCTCTTGGGGCTGAGGTTCCACTACTGGCAGAGGGAAGGGTGAGGTTGGCATGGGGCAATGTTTGAGGTACCAGATGCACTGGGAGGACTTGGAGGAATACCAGGTGGGTACACCAGGCAGGAGATTCTGGGCAGAGGTGGGAACTTCCCAAGGCAGGTGGGATAATTGGGAAAACTCTTGCGGTGGCCATCACCTTTGCTAAACCTACGTGGATGTGAACCAGACCAGCCCTCCGAGGGCCCCTCCTCCATTGTCTCCTGCTCCAGAGCCCAGGGTTTTAGTTTGTCTCCAATCCTTTCCGCGGGTCTGTACCAACATGCTCCTTCCCAAGGCCGTCAGAGATGGGGGAGGTGGGTGGGGTACAGTTTCCTCCTCCACCACCTCGGGCATCCATTGCTGAGGGCTAGGAGTCTCCGTTCCCTGGCTGTGCAATGAGAGCATGCGCTTTTCCTCCCCAACCCCTGACGCTCCCCACTCCCCTGGGGGCCAGGGCAGGAGCAGGCAGGTCACCTCTCTGTGGTTTGTTGCAGGCCTTGACGTTCTTGACCAGAAATGAAATCCTGTGGTGAGTAGAGGGGGGCCCCTTTCCCTCGCCTTGAGCTGAAGTCTTGCCCTGGTACAGCCTCGCTCTGGTCCCTGAGTGTGGTCCCTGCTTAGAGCCACAGAGTCCTGGAGACAGGCTGGCAGTGGGCAGGCAGAGACCGACCCCAGCCCCGAGGGTCCGAGGTCATGATTCCCAGGGCCTGACTACAGTTGAATGAAATGTCAGGCTTGAGGCTGTCATGGGATCCAAGGCAAGATTTCTTCATAAAGTTGCAGAGGTGGGAGGTCCTCCCTGGGGTCATAAGCAAAAGGAGGGAAGGACTAAGGAGACAGGTCTGGAGCCCATTTGGCCCGGTAACCCACTAGCTGGGTAAAGCTGATGCACTGTCGTATCTCTTTTAGCCCGCCGTTCCCTCCCAAGCTTCACTTGGGTGCCTCGGGCACCGGGGGTGTAGGTGAGCCGTCCACGGCCCCTGTTCTTATGCACCTGATGGCCAGTGGGGAAGGGCTCCAGGCCAAGACAACCCTCACAAGGACCCCTAGTGAGACTGCGGAGGGCGTAGATGGCAGGAGAGAGAGGTGAGCGCTCGGCCCGGGGCCAGCTGCTCAACAAAAACCTGTTAGAGGAATAAAGGAGCTCACTAAGGCACTGGGCTGGGGTGGGCTGAGGTTGGAGTGAGGAGACCACCCTTAGACCCGTAGGACCCTCCGCTCTCATTGTCTCTGCTTGGACTCGCCCTCCCCAGCCATCGCGCCCAACCTGGAAGCCACACTTCCCACTCAGGGTCCCAGGCAGGAAGATGATTCCGCCACAAGCAGGAGATCACACCCCCCCAGGCACAGATGGGGGCTAAGGGACGGCCAGGGCACAAGGAGCAACGGAGACCAGGGACAGTCATGGGATTACCTTACTTTGCCTTTAAAATGAGTCTTTGCTCACTTTTTGAAATATAGAAAAATATGGCAAAACTCCAAATAATCCATACCCTACTACCCATATATCCCTTACTGATATTTTCTAAAAAGGAGCACAAATAAAAAGGAAATAAACATTTTAAAGTAATATGTGAGCCTGGCCAGAAGATTCAAATGGCATAGACGTTCTAAATGAAAAGTAAATGTCTCCCTCCCTTCTTCCCAGGCCTTCACAGTTAGTTTCTTGTCAAGGCTTCCAGAAAAAATTTTCATAGATAGATCTACATAAGTATCCTTCAAAAATTATATCCCATTCATACTGTAGCATTTACCCATTTAGAGTGTAGCATTATGCTGTTCTGGACCTTTCCTTTTTTTCAAGTTTTTATATTGGCTAGTTTTATATACAGCAAATAGAGATCTGCCTCATTCTTTTTAATGGCTAAGGAACATTCTTTCCTATAGAAGAAATATTTATTTCACTACCTCCCCTATAATGGACACTTAAGTTGTTTATGGGTTTTAGTTCTACCAATACTATAGTAAACATTTATGTACAAAGAGTTATCCAGGCAGGTCAGAGTAAATCCATAGGAGAGATTTCTAGCTATAGAAATCCTTGGCTGGGGACTTCCCTGGTGGTCCAGTGGTTAAGAATCCCCCTTCCAATGCAGGGGACTCCGGTTCGATCCTTGGTCAGGGAACTAAGATCCCACATGCTGCGGGACAACTAAGTCTGTGTGCTGCAACTACTGAGCCGATGCCACAAAGAAGAGCCCGCACGCCACAAATAAGACCTGATGCAGACAAAAATAAAATAAATATTTTTAAAAATTAAAAAAAAGAAATGCTGGACAAAGGGTGGGCTTGTTTAAAATGTCCACAAGGATGACAAGATCTGCACCAATTTATTTTCTCACCACTTCTGCATGACCATGCCTGCTCCTCCTTCCATCCAGAAAGTTCAAGGACTCTATTCAAATGGTCTTCTCTAGTTTGCTAGGGCTCCTCACGTGCTGTACCACCACCACCAGTGTGGTGGCTGTGGGGAGGGGGGATTAGCCAAGAGAGATGAGCATGGGAGGGGAGCCCCTCCACCTTCACGTGTTCTCTACTGGCCTTTGAGAAAGATGTCCTGGTAGAGAGCTGTCCTTAGGGACTCTTCCTTTCTGAATTGCCTCCCAAGTCCATGAGACAGGCCCTGCGCAGCTCCTATTTCCCGCCTCTCTCCACCCTTGTTGAAGGTGACCTCCCCATGGGAAGGGCCTGGCCCGATCTGTGTTGTACTGGAGTGGCAGGTCCCAGTGAGTGATGCAAGTAAAGGCTCCACTGCAGCCCAGCTTCTCTAACCAGCTTCTCTCAAAGCTCTCTCTGGCCCACTCCTTCTTTTGGCAGCTCCATGCCTGAGCCGCCCAAGGGGCCTTGGAGAACAGAGTGAATCAGTGCTGGGGGAGAGGGTTGGGAGGCCATTGCTTCAGGAAGGCAGAGAGGAGGTGTAGTGGCTCAGCCCCTAGTCTGCTTTTGTTTCACCATATTGGAGACTTTCAAATGAGACAGAGTGGGACAAGTACAGAGGAGGAACAGAAAAACCAAGACAGGTAGGGCAATACCAGGGAGAGCTCTCTGCTGCTTCAAAGCAAGGTGAGTCTCCAGACCCAGAAGACTACATCCTGGGGAGCATCTGAGGATGTGGAACAACTGTCAAGAGCTTTGAAGAATGGAAGAGAACAGTGGAAGGACCAGAAGGATGCTTCAGAAAGGGAAAGGCAATTTGACCTGGTCACTGCACTTGTATTAAGAGGGCATGGATGAAATAAACATGGATGGATCCATCCCTCAGGGGCACTGCCCTTAGAGAGAAGGAGGAGAAGTTTTATGTTGGGTGTGGAGCAATATCTCCAAGGTATATTATAAAGTAAAGAAAGCAAAGTGCTGGGACTTCCGGTGAACATGGAAACTTGAGCATCTTCTTTTATCTCTGTTTCTTCTTCTAAAAGGACAGTAAAGGAATAGAAAGAAAGAAAGAGAGAAAGAGAGAAAGAGAGAAAGAAAGAAGAAAGAAAGAAAGAAAGAAAGAAAGAAAGAAAGAAAGAAAGAAAGAAAGAAAGAAAAAAAGAAAGAAAGAAAGAAAGAAAAGAAAAGAAAGAAGAATGAAAGGAATCCATAAGGACAAAAAGAATTCAAGAGATGAAAGCAGATGAGAGAGATCAACAAAAATTTCAAAAGTGGAAACCAAATAGATTCATGATATAGACTTAGCAGAGCAGAAAGCTGAAAGCAGATTGCTTGAAAGCAGGGGTTGGGATGATGGAATCAACAACTCAGAAAGCTTCAGGAACCTCTGAATGCCAGGGTGCAGGGTCAGGTGAAAACAGAAAGGTGGACTGAAAGTCTTAAGTGATTCCTTCTCTTGCCCTGCGATCCCCTTGGCACCCCTTCCCCAGGCCAGCAGAGGACAGAGCTCATCACGCGGAGAGAGCTGGCCTGAGGCAGGCTGCTGACTCAGGACCACCAAGCACAGTGATGAGCAAGGATGAGCTGCTGGTTAGCTTGCTAGAGCCTCAGTAGTTAGGTATGAATCAAAAGCTGAGGGACACTAGATATTTGAAGAAATATTTTTTAAAAGCCTACATTAAATCACATCATCATTACATTTCAGAACACCAGAGGTAATGAGAAGATCCTAAAAACTTCCAATACATACATAGGATCAGGAAGCGAATGATTTTGAACTTGTGTTGGAAGACAGTGGCTAAACACCTTCAAAGTTCTAAGGAAAAAATTCCAACCTAGGATTAAGTCATAGCTAAACTATTAATCAAGAGTGAAGGTGAAATTACATTTTTTTGACATATGAATTCTAAAAACAATTACCTCATGCACCTTGTCTCAGGGAGCTTCTGGAGCCTCCATTAAAATTAATAAGTAAACTAAGTTCTCCACTAAGACTAGGAAGTGAACTAAGAGAAAAGAAGACACGGGAACCAGGAAACAGAGAATGTCAACACAATGGAATTACAAAGACAACGGTGAAGAGAAGCCCGAGGATGATAATTGTGTTTGCAGCAGGCCTGAAAAGCAATGAGTCCAGATCGGAATTAAGGAGATAGGGGTTCCAAGAGTGATGCCCTCAAGAAAACTAAATGAATCTGTGGATGATGTAATGTATATAACCATATTAAGAGGAACTTTACAGTTCTGCAGAAAGTTTGGGGATGAAATAATGATAGAAACACTGAAACCTAAGCAATAAAAAAACAAAGCGATTATTAACTCTGGGAAAAACAAAGCATCTTGCAAGAAAGAAGATGTAATCACATTGCACTAGGGAACTCAGCTTAGAGCAATGTTTGAATAATATATACATAATACGTAATAATACATATAAATGTAAAAATAAAAATATGTATATAATAGTAATATAAACACTGAATTTTGATTCAGACAAATCATTTTATATTGGGAGGTTAGGGGAAGGAGAACTAGTATACATATAGAGATAAATTCTTTTTAATAGTGAGAGGGCACAAGATAAAGTCTACAATGAAAAAATACCAACAAATGGCAGTATCAACACCGTCTTTAGAAATACTATGCAAATATTAAGGAAGAACCAAGAGAAACAGCAAATTTTTTTTAAAAAAATCCTGCCCCTGGAGAGCAGAGATAAAGAGGAGGTATAGGATACTGGGTATTAGTAATATTAATTGTAAGCCTTATATTGTTATTGGCTTTTATAACCAATTTAACTGTCTTACTTTGGTAAACTAGACTGGTATATATAGGATGATACTGTTTTTGTAAAGTAAAGGGTTACACCTATATGCATATACACACACACACAGAGAATATCTTAGGAAGGACACACACACACACACACACACATACACACAAGCTAATCATAGGTCAGCTCCTTGGAGGGGACCTGAACACTGACCACATGAGGGTTAGTGTGGATGCACTGTCTGTAGTGTGAAGGGGCAGCTTGGATACAGGTGCCCGGCAGCACTTGCCATGGCTCAGGGAGCAAATGGCACTTGATGCTCAGGGGAGAGAAAGCAGCCATCAGGAGCTCCATGGCCAAGTTGAGCCAGACTGAGCCCGGATCACTTTTGGACAATTTTCCAACATCACCTCTGACAATCTGTTGTGATTTTCCTACAAACGTGACAAAGAAATGTGGCTTGGATGACAGTACATTTGGATGGATTTAGCCAGTTGAAAAAAAAAAAGTATCCAAGAGACTGATAAACAGAGGCAATCTTTGCAGGAGGGTGGCTCTGCCCTTATCTAATGCTTTCCCACCTTCTTATCTGTGACTTGTGTAGGACATAGAGGCCTGGTCACCGGATCTGCAGATGTCACATAATGGGAAGGGCAGACCACATGTGACAGCTTCTTCCCCATCAGGGCTGCCTTGGCTCGGTTCTCCAAGAAGGGGTCTGTCCACCCTAAATTTCTAGCCTATGGGAATCTTCTTTCACATCCTGTTGGTCTCTGAAAGAGCAGGGTCTCTTTCGTCCTCAGTGTTCAGGTCAGCCCTCTCTGACTTCTGGTTGAATTGCTGCCCTAGAAACTCCGGCCTTCCAGATGCCTCTTTGGGCTCAGAGCACTGGCCATCCTGGGCCTTCATCTTCAGCTGTGGCTCTAGGTCCTGAGTCTGGAACCTGACTCAGAAAGGGCACATGGGGCTTCCTTTAGACCTCCATGGCTGAGGCTCAGTCAGCCCGACTCAGTTTGAGCAATTTGGATTATGCTGTATCTCTCAGGGATGGCTCCTGACATGATCTTGGGCTTGGGATGGGTCTGATGTGGGGGCCTGAAGTTTTGCCATTAGCTCCTGCTCAGGCTGACCTGGCCATGAGGCCCCTCGATCCTCTTAGCACTCTTGAGGTCCCCAAACCTTCCACTCTCCACACCCTGTCCTGGCCATTAGCTCCTGGTCCTCCTGGAGCACCAGAAAGTCAGCAGACAAAGTGGTTACAGTCTTGCTTCCTGGAAGCCAAAGGCCAAAGTTGGAGGCTCAGCTTTGCCGCTTTCTTAATGTGTGAACTTGAGTGAGTTTCTTACCCCCTCTGAGCCTCAGTTTCCACACTTACAAAAAGTAACATATGTATCAACATGCTTGTTATCAGGACAGTTAGATGATCAAATCCGTGTCAGGAGTTAGAGCAGTGCCTGGCACAAGTGTCAGTGCTGAGACTGTGGTAGCTGTTGTCTTCATGGTATTTTCATCTCCTTTCTGCAAATGAGGAAACCGGCTCAGAGAAATGAAGTGCTTTGCCCAAAGTCGCGCAGCTTGGAAATAGCAGATCATAGGACTAAAAGCCACATTTTCAGGCTAAAGATGAGGCCATTGATAAAATACCTGCAGGCCATTCCATGGGGCAAAGGACAATTAACCCCCTGGGATGGGGGTGAAGCCCAGGTCGGGGGAAACTAGGCTGGGATGGGAGGAGTGGAATTGAAGGCTTTCACTGGAGCCGGGTTCTCCGTCCTACCTGTACAACACAAACACAGAAGCGTGAGGAACCTATAGGTGCCTGGGCCCCACGCTAGCCTTGAATGAGAATCTCTAGAGCTGATCATTTCACAAGCTCCCCGCATGATTCTAACGTGGAACCCAGTTGAAAAAGACTAAATTAGTAGGCCTCAGAGGCAAGGGGCTGGACAGGATGCCAGAGAGGGGTAGAGAATTCCTGAACTGGAGAACGGAGGGTGTGGCTGAGATTCATTATACAGAGGGCAAACAGAGACCCAGAGGGGATGCGGCAGGTCCAAGGTCCCACAGAGTGAGAGCAGTGGAGCTGGTCTCCTCCCACGTCTCAGCCTCCCAGCCTGCAGACAGCCCCTCCCCTTGTCTGGCTAGGTGTGGAAGGGAGACGCAGCTTGGGCTGCTTGCTTTCTGGCAGGCGGGATGTGTGAGTTTTTCAAATGGCTTTGACTTTTGAGTCCATTAGTGATTAATTCAGAGTTCCATTTAGAGCCGGCTGACCCATATTTGCAGGAGGAGAACATTTTGTGGCAGCCGAGATGCAGCCACGATTCATCTGTGGGCAGCCCACCCACTGGGCGGCCTGGGGAGGCATGCAGTCCGGGCAGGGCCCTCCCCACAGCACTCAGCAGGCTCTCTAGGGCCCTCCCCACAGCTTCCCAGAAGGCACTCTAGGGCGAGGGGGGTGGGGCTGAGAGTCTGTCATCACCTAGGTGGGGGGTAGACCCTTTAGCGGTGGGCAGCACAGCCAGAAGAGCCTGGCTTCGGGTTCAGATCCCACTCTACCTCTTCCAAGCTGTATGACCTTGGGCAGACCCCTTCAGCTGTCTGAGCCTCCGTTTACCCATCTATAGGAATGATCACTTCTATACCCCTCGCGTGGGGTTGCTGGGAAGACGCAATGAGCTAATATACTTGAGTGCACGCGGAGCTGGGGAAACTAGAAGGGAGGTGACAACGGGAGTGGGGGTTCCTTCTCTTCCCCACCCCACTCCCACAGTCCTTCTCAGACGTCCCTCTCTGTGCTCCTGGGGAAAGAGCTCTGGCCTCTGCAGCGCTGGCTTCACGCTTACCCCGTGTGACCTTAGGCAAGATAAGTGATTTTACCTCCTTGAACCTCAGGTTCCTCATTTGTAAAAGAGAGATAATGGTCCCCACCCTGCAAGATTTTTCTGCAGGTTTCACGAAAAATGTCCATGCGAGTTGGCAGCGTGTAGCAGGCACGCCCAGTGGGGGACCAGGGTGGGGGCGGCGGGAGTAGCCCACCCCGGGGGGCCAGCCATACAGGTGCAGGGCCCCAGAGAATTCTTAAAAATTAATAAAATGTACAAACGTCAGTCTGTTTTTTATCACCCTACACCCGCAATTCTAACAACGACAGTGATCAAATACTCCTTTGGGCTGAGGCAGACCTCTACCAGCAACCCCTCCCCTTGTAGGCCACTGGACCCTCCAAGTGCTATGGCCCTCCTCTCCTCCTTGCTGTCCTTCAGTGCCCCTCCACCCCGCCCATACTTTCCTGGAGACTATCTCCCCTCCCCCATTCCACACCCCGCTTTTCGACTCCCTCCCCGCCTTGTCAGTATCAGGCCTCTGGCGACTGTTGGGGTGGGGGGACTCTTACAAGGCCGACAGAGTCCATTCTCCCGGCCTGAGGCAGAGTCCCCTCCTGCCCACTCCCTCTCAGTAGTTACACAGCTATTTCCCCTCTACCTGCCTGTCCCTCCTAAGCAAAATCCCTTGGAGCGGTGAGGAGGTCTGCAGACAGACATTGATTATCAGATCAGTGGGGACCGTTGTTCAGTCCCACGGTCTGGAACCAGCTCGCTGGCTCTGTGTGGCTGTGTGGTTTGCTGGCTGCAGGCAGCTGGGTTCTAATCCTGACTCGGCCACACCCACTAAGCGACCTCTTCCCTCTGGGCTGAGGGTGGGGTTGGACAGATTGCCTGGGGTGGCACGCTGGCTTCCCCAAGGCCCCCCTGGTTTCTCTATCTGTACATGAAGGACTGGAGAGAGCTAAGACAGAAGTCCTTCCCGGCGCACTTACAGACTGTGTTCAGGCTACAGAGCACATTCACATACCTTTCCTCGCGCCTGGCCTAGCTTTGCCTCTCCCATGGTGTGCTGGGCACACTGGAATCCCAGGGATGTTTCTGGAAGGGTGGAATGCCTTCTCTGTGTCAATTAATCCTGAGTCCCCTTCCCCCAGAGAGAGCCTGCAGGGGAGGGTGCCTGCTGGCCCCCGCTCCCAGCCCACCACGTCTCTCTTCTCAGCATCCATGACTCCTTCCTGAAGCTCTGTCCCCCAGGGAAGTACTACAAAGAGGCCACGTTGACCACGGACCAGGTCAGCTCCCTGCCAGCCCTGAGGGTGAGTCTGGAGGGTGGGGTGGAGGGGGTGGGGCCGTGTCACTGGGATCCGCTGAGGTGCGGAAAGCACGGGTCTTCGTGTCCTCACCTGTGAAATGGGCGGAGTGGTGGGGAGGCTGGGATTCCAAGTGCTCCCTGAGGCCCCAGGCACTCCCACAGGCCGTGCTTTGCTCGAGCTGCCCGTTCCCCGCACTCCCAGTCTTTTAGGGACCTTCCTTGAGCAACTGTCTCTGCTGTGAAAAGGCCCTGCCCTTCCCCCAGGGCACCTGGAAGAGCCCAGAGGTGCGCAATGAAAGGGCTCCCCAATCACTCCTGAGATGTTAATTAAACTGTGCAAAGCGTAGAGAGGCGACGTCAGGTTAACAAACCACAGCAGTGCCAGGCGTCCCAATTTTTCATTCGGTTCTTGGCAGAATAATGGTTTGAAGGTGTCATTGTGCAATGAGAGTCCATCTTCATTTCTGTCTGGAACAAGACAGGCTCAGAGAGCTGTGGGAGCCTCTTTAAAGAAGGCCAAGGGCAGGGTGGGGGAGGGGCTCTGAGGGAGAGACCACAGGGTGGGGGGGTGCGCAGGGAGGGAGTCGGGGGGGGGCGCCCTCCCAAGTAACAGACCTGTTCTAGGGCAGAGACAGAGAAGGAACTCAGAGCCTGGGGCTTGTGATGGAGGCTGGAACCAGAAGGGGTGTGGAGGGGTGGTGGGATGGCGGAGCTGCGAGCAGAGTCCTCAGAAAGGTGACGTCGTTGGAGAATGTGTCTGTCCCGGATACAAAATGCAGAGCCTGTCCTCCTGGGACCCCCTACTCACACACACAGCCCTGCACACCCCCAGCCCCACAAACATTCATACACAAGGTGGGGGACGTCTCTCAGACATGGACTGCCCACTCAGGGAGCAGGGCTGAGGGGCAGCCCAGAGGCAAGGCTGAATGGGACGCTGCTGTCCTCCCCTCCCCGGGTGGCGGGCAGTGTCATTGGTCCGTCCCAGAATATCTGAATGCTAAGCTTGGAAAGAAACTTAGAAACCACCCGTCTAATCCCTGTCAAACGCTCTCCGCTCTGGTGTTATCCATCGGAAAACTGAGTCCCTGGGAGGGCAACACCTCACCCGGGGGCATAGGACGCAGCGAAGCCTGGAAGTCAGGCAGGACTCTGACCCCCAGGCCAGGCCTCCACTTCTAATCGGGGCTTGGCTCGGCGCTGACATGTGCCTGGGACTGCCAAGCGCCCTGGGGAGTAGCTGGCAAAGGCCTGCCCCGGAGGGCTGGCACAGAGGGTGTCGTGTGACCTGTTGCCCTAGCACTCTGCATGGACCTAGCACACCCGAGTCACGCCTCGGGACTCTGATCTGAGCCCCAGAGGAGCCAGCACTGGACTAGATCAGAGGGCTGGGTCCGGGCCCAGATCCATCACGCTCCACGGATGACACATCTCCCCTCTAAGCTCAATCTCCTGTCTGCAAAACAATGTGCACCCCCTGTGCTTTGTGACAGACCTTGCAAGGATGAGCCAGGGTCCTCTGCACCCTTCATTTTGCTTCCCAATCTTTTCCCTTCTTCCACTTGCAGGCTGGGGTGGGGCTGCAAGGCTGGGGAAGAGCGGAGGAGGGGCAGCTGGGCAGGAGCATGCTGGCAGTGACCCAGGGTGCTCTGGGGTCTGCTTGTCCATGGGCTCATCGTTTGGCAGCCAGGGGCTGGGGGCCAGTGTGGCAGGAATGTCGGGCTGCTGGAAAGTGCTGTGATGTGTGAGGGTCTGCGGGCGGACCACTGCCCCAGTGCAAGGCCGTGACCATCTGGGGCTGTCTCTGGAGCCCTAGAGCCCCAGGAGCTGGTTCACTGGACAGTGGCCAGGGACTGAGATGGGGTCTTGGGCTGAGGTTAATTTTACATTTATTTCATCCTTCTAAAGAGTCATTATTTTATTCTCTGCTACTAATAAAAACCACCTCATGGCAGAAAAACCTGGAAACCACAGACAGAAAAGCAAAAATATGGTAAAATCATCAGGTAGCCTGACCCTCGTGACCATCCTGCCTTATTTCCTTCCATTCCTTCCATACTTTTTTTGAAAAAATGTGGATATATAAGTATTTATTGGGATCACATTGACTTTTTTGTGCATTGCTTTTTTTTTTTTTTTCCATGTTGATTTCTTTGTTGCTTTTCCAACTGGTTCTGAACAACAAGTACCATTTCATAAATTGAGGACACTGAGCCTTTGCCCCATCTAGAGAACTAGGGGACAGGGCCCAGGGCCAGGAGCAGAAGAGCTGGCTTTGAGCTCACTTGCTAGGCAAGTGATATCAGCACGTCACTTCACAAGAGGAATGATTGGGGGTGGGGGGCAGCAAATAGATCCCAGCCAAGGAAGACGGGGAAGGAGGGGTGCAGCATGGAGCTGTTTTCCTGCAGGTGAAAGGCCTGGCTCTAGACGCTCTCAGGCGTAGGCCTGGGTCCAAGGATGCAAGTTTCTCCACAGCACAAAGAGGCACTTTGTAATCATCAGAGCTGCACACAGAAGGAATGAGTTCCCTGTCACTGAAGGGCAGCAAGCAGGGTGGGCCAAGCATTTAGCTGGAGTGTTCTAGCGCACACCTAGGTGTCAGAAGAGACTGACTGCATGCATTGGTGCCCTCCTCAACCTCCAAGCCTATGCTTCTGATTCTAGCCCAGAGCTTGGTCTTACTCTCCTTTGTGTCATCGACCACAGTATGGCCCAGACTCTGGACCTTCATAGTCCAATAAAATCCACCCCCTCCCCCAAATTATTATTTTGAGGAAGGACTAGCTAGAGATGCCAACTTTCCAATTTTGCCAAGTAAGTACTTAGAAAACACGTCACCCACAATCATCATTTCATTTTGAAAAGATGTTCATTTTAGAACAAAAACGTAAGAAGAATCTAATCCCAGAAGCAATAATAGTTCTTTCCATACACTTCCCTTTTTGTTCTAATTTTTCTCCCTCTGTTCCTGGTTGTCAGGAACTTTGTCCCTGATGATTCCTGGTCCTCAGACTAGCATTTGGGGATTTAGCTCCAGGAGTCAAGTTTCCCTCTCTGCCTTTCCTATCTTGGTCGAAGCAGAAAGCTGACTTCCCAAAAGGAGCAAGGAGAGGCTTGATGGGAGGTGGCGGCCCGAGTGTCCCCATGTCCTCTGCAGCCCCAAGGATGGGAGCTGGGTGACTCACCCTGCCCAGAACACATCTCTGGAAAAGCTTTGAGAACGGGGCCCCAGGGAGCTCTGGGTACTGGTATTACTTGGCTCAGGGTCCTGAGTGATCTGGAAAGAAAATTCTGTTTTCTTAACTTGGATTCACCCATGGAAAAAGTAGATTGGTTCATATTGGGAAGGATCTGTCCGTCCGCAGAGAGGAAGGCAAGAACCACCTGAGCAGCAGAGACTAGCAGGAAAGCCTGACCACAGGAAGGCCCTGCCCAGCCGGGACACACTGCCCCTTTTTACCCAGAGGTTTCTGTTTTCTTTTCGTCTGCCGCTCTGTTTGGTGTATTTAAAAGTGAATTAGCTCAGTGTTTCTGTTCTTGTAAATAACAATCTTGCTTTCTGTAAACACAGATGAGTAGTGGCATGGTGTGACCCACAGGGTTTCGAGTTTCCGGGACCAGGACAGCCAGCAGCAGGACTTGGGGGAAGATACTGAGGTCTCACGGGGGATCTGATGGAAGCTCTCACACTGAATGGGGCCACCGCACACCTCCGACCTCTTCCCATCTCCCTTTCTGGGGTTCTTGCATGCAGGTGGTCTGTGCGCAGCCTGGTCCCTACTACGTTTTATCCCAGCATCATCTCTGTAAAATCACTGAGAGATTTGGGAACCTGCCCAAGATGTCAGGAGGTGCTCCGGGTATGGCTCCTGAGGTTTCAGCTCCAGCTGGGTTTCCATTTATCCCCAGTTTTTCTGAGCCTTTCGGAAGCCTTCTAATAGACGGGGCTCATCTGCTTAGAATAGCTTGCAATGAACTCACTCCCATCTCTTCTCTTGTATGTTTCATTTTCATCCCTTTGCTCTTCTTCCTGGGAGCTTTCCTCAATTTTATCTTTATCTCCAGTTTAGTTTTTCACTTCTGCCATCATGCTTTTCATTTCCAAGAGCTCATTTTTATTCTCTGTTTATTTCTCTCCCTTTTTTAAATAGTATCCTCTCATTTTTCCTGGATGTAAATGTCTTCCCCAATTTGTAATCCAAAGCACTTTTTTCCACTAGCTTGTTTCCACTAGCATCTTTCACGTCAGAAGCCTTCCTTAATACTTGGTAACTGTCTGTTCATAATTAAGAGTGCGAGGTGGTTGCTAAAAAGCTATGTCAGAGCTCCAGTCTCTGGGTGGGGTTTATCAACCAGGAGCTTCCCTGAAGGGTGAGCTGAAGGGGCCATTTCTTGAGGACACTCGAGAACAGGAGTGAAGTTCTAGCTGCCAGGATTCTGGAGCTCATTGGGAAAGAGGGCTGGTGGAGGTTCAGACTTCAGCACATGTGTATTTATTTAATCTCTAGTTCTCAGCAGCGACTGACATCCCCAGTGCTGAAAGCCTCTGCTATACTATCCCTAGAGAACAACCCTCCAATCCTCTGCAGGGGCTGGGGAGCGGCAGTCACCCCCTAGCATCAAATGCAGGGGAGGTCTAGAACTCCAACTGCTTCTCAGCACTGCCAACCAACCCTCCTTTCAGCCAACATCTATTTCCAGTGCAACCTGGTGTTTCCAGGTCCAGAGCCTTTAGAAGCTTCTGGGATGTAGAACAGGTTGATAATCACTTTCCCAGCTGTGGGCTCAGGGTCCTGCCCTCTCATATCTGCTAGGTCAGTTACCTCTCATTCACTTGCTTCCTGTTCACCTGCTTCCCGAATGTGTCACTGAGCAACTGCTACTGTTCCCTTGTGTTCTCTCTGTTGTGGGGGGGTCATGCCTCTAAAGACTCCTTTACTATAATTTTAGTGGGTGTCAGAAGGGAATGAAAACAGATGCAAGCATTCAGCTTGTCATCTTTACCCAGGATTGACACCTGCATTCCTGATGTTCAGTAACACGTTTCAAAAACATTTCAAAAAAGCACCCACTCCTCAGTGTCGCTGTCTCTCAGTCTTCCACGCAGACAGCAGCTGCCCCCAAACTTTTCCCCTGCCGCTCTCCACATCCAACCTCCCAAATGCTCCGCTTGGCTGGTGTCCTCAGAGCCTCGCTCGCATGCTGTTCCCTCTCCCTTCCCATCCCCACACCATCCTCCGGCCCAGCCACGCTGCTCTGGGAGCCCCTCCCTCCCCACGGACCCCTGGGAAATGTCACTCCGTGTCCTGTTGACTACCAGCAGGCAGTTCCCACGGATGAGAGACTTTTTTGGAGGCTGATGAATAGGGCTTCTCACACCTCGTCCTTAGCCATTCACCCCAGAAGTAATTATTATGCATTTCCTGCATGTTGTGCACCAAGTGAGGTCTTGGGGGCTTAAAAGGAATTTTCTCAGCAAATTCAAGGTTAAGAACAAACAGGAGAATTGCAAACCTTGGGAGCTTTACAGAGCTCAGATTCTCAACCCCAGTGCCAAATACTGGGGCCTAAGAAGGCTCACAAAGGCTACCGAGTCCCTCCCAGAGAGACCCAGCTAGAGACACCTTGGTCATGCTATTGGTGTCTCCTCCCAAATTCTAAGGATGCTGAGCGGTTTCTGGGGCAGCCAGGCCAGTCTGGGCACAGCACCTCTCCTCAAGGGCTGGGGAAGGACCTCCCTGGTACTATCCTGTAGCTGGGCCAGGGTCAGGGCTCGGCACTTGGGCACTGCACTCAACTCTCCCGGCAGCCCTCGGCTGGCTGAGTTATTATCTGCATTGACAGCTGCGGAAGCAGAGGGTCAAAGGGGGTAAGCAATTGGTCCAGTGAAAACTCTGTTATTATAAATGACCATCCTGCTTCGTCTGGCAGAGTCCCCGGCTGGAAAGGGTCCGAAAGGCCTTTGGGTTCTCTTTTTCCATGGGTGACAACACACTCAGGGAGATTTTGAATCCGCCTGTCCATCTGAGGAGAGCTCAGAGTGGGAGGGGTGGCAGTGACTGACTCTGGGGGGACGTCCTAGTGCCTTTTTTGGATCAACTTTGTCAGAGCCTTTTCATGGCCACCAGCTTACTGCATCTCCCAAGGGCAGAGAGGCCTTGACAGATGAAAAATCTAAGGCCCACAGATGGGACATGACTGTCCAAGGTCAAGGGCCCATCAGAGCCTGAGCCAAGGTTGGAAGCCATGCCCCCTGCGCTGGCCAGACTATTTCCAGGCTCCACGTTCTGAGCTCCCAACACATCCTCGGGAAGCTCCGACTGAAATGTGATCCCTGATGAGGAGCTGGCCTGCCCACCCCTGACATTCACCTCTTGGCTCCCAGGAGCTCAGGGTCTTCTGAGTGCCCCGAATTCAGCCAGAGGGCAGAGAACTGGACGTGGAGGGAAGGCACCAGGGGCGGTGGGGGTATCTTGATCACCCACAACTCAGGCCAGGACAGCTGGACCAGTAATAATCCTCGTGCTGTATTTAGGCCACTGCCCTGGACCACTCCCTCCTCCTCAGATATTCTCCCTGGCTTGTTGAAAAAAAAAAAAAAGGAGCAGCCGATTGGATGGTCATAGCAATTCTACTTTCCAGCCCCAAAGGTCCACTGCCACTGGTCGTGTGCCTCACAGTGACGAGTCCCTCTCACGGTCTGCGGCGTTTGCCTCTCATAGCAGGTCTGTGAAGCACAGTGTACCTCCCTACTCTACAGGCAAGGAAGCTGAGTCTTAGTGAAAAGCTCTACCCGCAGCCCGGCAATCACGAAAATGCATTTGCACCCAAGACCTGTTTGTTCTCCATGCTTCTCCATCTACTAGGAAGGATGAAATCTAGGTCTCCAAGCAAGCGAGACGTGTGGGTGTGTGTATGTACATCTACACATGTGTACATGTATGTAGCGGGGGAGGAAGGAGGATGGGAAGGAGCTGACGGTCTGGACAGTTGGTGACTGAGGTGGGAATGGCTTTCCCGTCTCTGGCTGGGTCACCCTCCGAGCCCACCCATCCTTGGGTGGTAGATGACGCATGTGTGTCTCATGTACTGGAGAGGCCTGCACTTTGGCCCAGCTCACTTCAGGAGGGCCTTCCCAGCGCCCAGCCTCTCAGGCTCCCGTGGCAGGCCTGGGAATTGTCAGATTCCCTCGTCCCCAAGCCAGGCCCCACCCCTGGTGCCCAGACTCCCGCGTGAACAAATGTTCCACTGAGAAAGGAGAGAGAACAAAGGGACGGCCCGGCCCGCCAAGCGCCCCAGCCCAGCCTCCCAGGGCCCCACCTCACAGGGCCTGAGGTCACTCAAAGCCTTTCATCTCATCAGAGAGAAGCGCACTGGCTCTCCCAGCCCTCCCTCCCAAGATAAATACTGTGGGTGACCCGGGGCCTCAAATGGAGCTGGCAACTTCAGTTCTCTTTCACCCAGGGCTGTAGGCAGGGCCACCTCTGTCCACTGGGCAGATTTCAGGCAGCCGGCCTCCCCGCCCCACCCCCACCGTCCCAGCCTGCCCTGAAATCTGTGCTGTGCTCGGCGCTGTGCTGGGGTATCACACCCATCATCTCATTTAATCCTCAAAGTTATCCTCATTTACAGCGGGGGAGCAGAGGATCAAAGGGGTCACACAGCTGATGAAATGCAGCGGCGTCTCCCCCGCCAGCACTCACTCCCCTCCCCCCAGCCCAGAGGGAGGGTCCTGATTCCCTGATGCGGAGTCAGAGCCCGGAGGGCAATCTGGCAGCTGGCTCGCTCCCCGCATTTTTAAGCATCATTAGATCTTTTTCTGACAACTTCATCAGTTAGCAGGGCTCAGAATTGGCAAAAATCCTTATTTAGACATTCAGCCAAAGAATTAAGAAGTGGTTCGTTTCAGAAAAAGCTCGGTGATGTAGGACACAGTCTCTGCTCTGGCCTGAGCAGCCAGCGGCAGAGAGATGGGATCTGGCCTCCAGCCGTGGCTGCAGCACAGACACCAGCGGCCTTGGGCGCGTCACTGCTCTTCTCAGGGCCTCAGTTTCCTCATCCTCCAAATGGGCGTGTAATGCCTCCCGCACAGGTAGTTAGGAAGGCCTGGATGGTAGGGGCGAGCTCTGGGTTCTAGTTGTAGCTTTTCCCTCCTCTGGTTGACTGGCCTTGGGCCAGTTCCTTCCTTCTCAGCCTCAGCTTTCTCTCTAGAATCCAGGGCAAGGCACGAGACCTGTGGCTCTAAGCTGGGGGCAATGTGGCCGGAGGGAGGCTGTGGGACAGCCAAGGGCAGCCCCTCCCCCAGGGCATCCCAGCGGATGGTTCTGTACTTGCAGAGGCCTCTGGTTGGTTTGGAAGGGGGCAATGTGTAGCCCTCCCCTTGCTTGCCTGGGTGCAATTTGCTCAACCAATATTTCACATTGCAGCAGGGAGCGAGGGGCAGGGAGCAGAACTGGAGAGCGGTTTGGTTCGCATTGGCGCAGAGTTTGACCATGCCCCTGCCAGCTCACATATCGCATCCTATTGGACCCTGTCACCGACCCCGGGACATAGCTATGGTGACTGTCTGCAGCTCAAAGCAGAACCAAACCAGGACCGTTGACCTCAAGTCCTGCTCGCCTAGCTTCTTATCACTTCTCTTACTTCTGAGAGCTAATTCTCATCCAGGCCTTGAATTGGTTCTATCAGTGATCCATGTTTCTCTCAAATCTCCCAAGAGCACTTGCAAGGCAGATGACCCTGTGGAGAGAGAGTGGACTCCAGGTGGAATGCTGCAGGGTGAGTTCCTCAGCTCCTCCGAGCCTGAGCCTCAGCATCTTAACCTTTGGGATGGAAAGGACAAGCCCCCTTTCCAGGGCATTGGTGACTGAGTGAGACGGGTGCCTCAGCCCTCCCCAGGTGCACACAGCATCTCATTGCTTCTCCCGGTGAGCGCTACCTGGGAGTCACGATGAGGTGGGTCGGCCCATTGCTGGAGGAGGAAGTGGAGGCTCTGGTAGGTGGAGGGCCTGTCGGGGGTGGAGCCAGCCGTGGGCGGGCTGGGAGTGGGTGCCCAGTGCACCGGCTCCGCTGGGCTCTGCCCACTGGGAAAGGCGTTCACGTGGCCGAGGTGAGACGTGAACCCAGGCTTCCTTCCAGAGGTGGGGCCTCTCCCACACGCTGCAGATGACACTGATGGGCTCGTTTTTTAAAGCAGAGTTCACACCCAAATTCCCCGGCGGCCCAGAGGGACCAGGCTGCAGAGGGCTTGGGGACATGCTTGTCCGGCACCCTGGTCCCAGGCTTGCGCTCTCAGAGGATAAACAAACCCCACCTCAGCTTTTCAAGAGTCCTGGTCCCCAGGGTCCTTGTCAGCCTGCTGGCTTGAGGCTTTATTCCACTTGTGTCTTTTCTGATAACTTCATTTGTGCCCCCAGAGACCTCCAGCTTGTTTAAAAATAGAAAAATACACAACATTGTTCCTGATGTGCCCCCTCCCCGCTTCGGGCCTCCTAATGAGGTGCTGGCTGGGCCCGCTGGGGCTCTGTTCCCAGGATTTTCCACCCTCTGCAGGCCTCGGGCCCCTGCTGCCTCCGTTTCCCAGTGGCACGGCTGTGGGGGAGGCCTTGTGCTGCTTGCCTGCAGCTCTAGGCCAGCGTGGCTCCGCACAGCTGGAGTGTGGGGACCCAGGCACCAGGCAGGAGGCCAGGCGGGGCCCGGTGCAGGCCCAGCCACAGAAGGCCCTGCGAGGGCGCTCCGCCTCTTCTCAGCTCTGGCCTCAGCCCCTAACAGCACACAGGCCCCTTCTATGCGCCGGGCACAAATGGGGTCCCCAGGATGCAGCCCCTCAAGTCTCCCAGGCACATCAGGCTTGTTGTTCAAAGTCCTGGACTGGAGTTTGCATTTTATGTGTGACCTCAGTTTTCCCCACCTGAAAAATGGACCTAACAATAGCAGCCCTGCCTACCTCAGAAGGTTTATATGCAGCCTGCATGAGAAGATGGCTGTGAAAATGCTGCAATGCTCCAGGCAGGTGGATGGCATTTCAGGCAGCGTTCAGAGAGGAATAGCACTTGGAGGCAGGGAATTAAAATTGTTTAATTTTTAATTTTTTATTGAAGTATAGTTGCTTCACAATGTTGTGTTCGTTTCTGGTGTACAGCAAAGTGAATCAGTGATACATATGTATATGTCCTTTTTCATACTCTTTTCCATTATGGTTTATTAAAGGATATTGAATACAGTGCCCTGTGCTATACAGGAGGATCTTGTTTACCCATTCTATACATGATAGTTTGCATCTGCCAGTCCCAAACTCCCAGTCCATCTCTCCCCCATCATCCCTCCCCTTTGGCAACCACAAGTCTGTTCTCTGTCTATGAGTCTGTTTCTGTTTCATAGATATGTTCATTTGTGTTATATTTTAGATCCCACATAAAAGCGATATCATATGGTATTTGTCTTTCTCTGTCTGACTTACTTCACTTAGTATGATCATCTCTAGGTCCATCCATGTTCCTGCACACAGCATTATTTCATGTATCTATATCTATATCTATATCTATATCTATATCTATATCTATATCTATACCTATCATCACATCTTCTTTATCCTTTCCTCTGTTGATGGACATTTAGGTTGCTTCCATGTCCTGGCTATTGTGGTACAGTAGTGCTGAATAGTGCTGCAATGAACATTGGGGTGAACGTGTCTTTTCAAATTATAGATTTATCCAGATATATGTCCAGGAATGGGATTGCTGCATCATATGGCAACTTTATTTTTAGTTTTTTGAGGAACCTCCATACTGTTCTCCATAATAGCTGCACCAATTTACATTCCCGCCAACAGTGTAGGAGGGTTCCACATGAGGAGTCTTTAAACACGAGCATCAACCTCACACCAGGGTTTAGAGGGACGTGAGTAGGGTCCTTGGATAGCTACCAGGCTGGTGGTGGGACCCAAAGCCACACCGCTGGGAAGGTGGCTAAGAAATGGGGGTGTTTCATCTGAAGAAAGACTTGGGAGGACCTCTCTTTTGCTTTGCTTTATGAATTTGCTGGGGATGAGGGAGGAATTAGATGGGCTCCAAGGGTAATGCTAAGGTGAGAGGGAGAAGTGACCCTGAGGTGAGTCTCAGTTGGCCCTCAGGCTAAAATTCCTAAACCAATCACACTCTTGGAGGTGAGACTAGGCTCATTCAGGACAGAGCAAGCTCCCTGTCCCTGGTGGCCTCCCAGCTGAGCTCCAGGGATGCAGTGCAGGGGGACCAGGCTTTAGCTGTGTATGGGCCACTTGCCCAGGAAGTTGAAGCAGAGACAGTCGGTGTCCTTCCATCAGCAGAAAGTCCCTGCATTCTGAGCCCTGGCCAGGCTCTGGGAGAGGAGTCACCCACCTCCCTCTTCCTGCCTGAGGCCAAATGCCAGAGGAAGTGCTCCCAGCAGGCTGACCCAGTGCTGAGGGGAAATGAAGCAGATGCCGTGACCCAGACGCCACTTCTCAGGCAGCAGAAAAGGTGAACATCAGAAATAGGTTCTCTTCGGAGATGGCTGGAGGCATCAACTTCATCCTGCCCGCTGGCCCCTCTTAATCCAGAGCCCCTGCCTTTCCCCACCCCGTGAATGCCCCCAGGACTCAAGCATCCCTCCTCTAGGAGGGTGGTCAGTGAGAACAGCTAGTGGGGCAGCTCTGCATCTGGGCCCAGTTCCTGCTCTGCACAAGCAGTGCCCTGCCTGGCCAGCTGCTTCTGCTCCTGCTCTCCTGGGCAAAGGGCCTCCTGGGATAGGGAGACTCACCTAAGAGAGGGAACTGAGGTGGCCCCACCTCCGTCCTCAGATGCCATCCTCCTAAGAGAGGCCTCAGAGCCAGCAGGGAGAAAGAGAGGCCTGGGACCACCGTGATTTACCAGATATGCCAATCAAGAGGGTAGGGCGCAAGAGAGCCAACAATGCTCTTAAAATTAGAATTACCAGGAAAAATGAAAATTGCTCACCAATTGCTAGTTACCAACCTCTGGCTGCACACTTTGGAATGTATCTGGAAAGGTACAAACAGAGACCATGAGATGACGGGCCTTCTTCCACTGAACTTCCATCCTTAGGATCATTTGCTGCCACGCCTTGCAGGAGGAGAGCCGCCCACTGCTCCCTGGGTCTGGGAGCCAAGAGTCCAGCCCTTGCCCCATAGACAGCAAAGCAGAAAAGGGAAGCAAAGCTCTTGCTTCCAACCCCTTAGGAAGAAAAGTTTGTTTGCTTAACAAATTATCTCTGGAATTTTCTTTTTTAATTTGCTCTTTATTTATTGTTAAAATAGTAAGTCACCATTAAAATACATTTTCTAAAAACTAATTCCTTAGCACCCAACCATCCTAACAGAAGCTGTCATTTTTTATTTTCTTTTGCCACCTTTTCCCCAGGCACACTTTATTTTACATCACTGTAGACAAACAGAGATACGATTTTATTTTTTGCTTTTTTTCCATTAGGCATAAATGTTTTTTCATGTTGCTATGTAGTCTGTGTTGGTATCATTTTAATGGTCGCATAATTGCATTGAGTTTTGATTTACTCAACCATCCCCTCATTGCAGCCCATTAACATTGTTTCCAGGTTTGGATATGTATTTTTGGCTACTATAAATAATTTTTCAATAAATATCCTCATGTATTATTTTCCTTGTTTTTAAAAATTATTTTCCTATTTAGATTTTCAGTTTCTCCTTGGAGACATGAGATAGATAGCACTGTCCACTCTGGGAATTTGAACTACACAACGATTAAAACGATAATTACATTGACTATGTAGCAACACGGAAGAACATTTATATCTCATGGGGGGGAAAAGCACAAAATAAAAAACTGAGCTCTTAAATATCCTTAACCCAAGTTAATGATAAAAGATAGAGCCCTGTGACACATCACTAGAGACCTCTCTCGAGTTGACATAGATGCATAAAAGTATGTGGTTTTTCAATAGGCACTTGTGTATGTCATCCAGTCCATGTCCTCCATCCTCCGTGAGGGTATTGTGTGAGCACTCCCCCAGATGTGCTGTGCAGCAGGGGCTGCAGAACTCCCTTTGGCTCCTGTGACCCAGCCTCAGCTCATCCTGCCACACCCCCTCGAATGCCAGGTTTCACAGGACACTTTTCAACCCTCCTCTTGGTCCTCCTTCAGTTGCATCACTACCAGCCATAAGCATGCTCTTGGCTCTCAGCCTGGACCCAAGTGCTGACCCGGGAGCTTGGCATCTCGGTGTGCATTTTTTTCCATTTTGATGCAGCATCTTCCTGGAAAACACTCCACATGAAGAGCTCAGGTCTGAGGGTCAGACAGACCTGGAATCACATTCCTGTTCTTCCTCTTATTTGGTGAAGTTATTTAACCTTTCTGCTCCTTGGTTTTCGTCATCTATGCAATGAACTTAACAACATCTACTGTTTGAGTTGTTGTAAAAAATAAATGGGACAACACATGTACAAGTGGCTGATATAGCACCTGATATACAGTAAATGTTTAACAAGAACAAGTTTCTCTCCTTCCTGCCTGTGTCCTTGGGCCCAAGGGAAAGTATGGATAAGGTGTGGGGCCTAGAGGTCTGGCCAACAGTAGGTGCTTAAGGAATGCCTGGGTGATGATGAATCATGGCTGGCTGGCTGGGCCCTTAGTAGTCAAGGGCAGCCTGCTGGGGGTGAAGCAATGTTCCCAGGATATGGGGGAAGAGAAGAATAGGAAAGTTGGGGGTTTCAAAAGTCCAATATTCCAAAATATCAGGGGCTAAAGTAATAAAGGACCTTTGAGTTTCTTCAGTTCGGAATTTTTGGTGTTTAAAGAATCACTGGGCATCACAGGGAGAGAGAGAGAGTAGCAGCTGTGGGTGACAGAGGGGCTGTGGTGTGAGCCCATTTCAGTTTATATCAGTTAATTCACAGTGAGAGGCGAAATAGATCAGCTGTTGTTGCTTAGATGTATTAATAAAAGAGAAATTGTCATCTTGATGCAAAGATACACATCTTACAGAGTTCGCAAGGGAACATGTTCCCAGGGTGCCTGGGGTAATTCTCCCCAAACAGCTGCAAAGCAGCCCTGACACCATCCGAGAAGCCCTGCTGCTTACAGACAGGAAGGCAGCTTATAAACAGCAGGCCGGCACCAGGAGGGCCGGGGCCAGGGCAGTCCTGCCGCTCCACTCCCGCTCCCGTGAGAAGCAGAGTGGCTCCCATTCTGGGCTCTTCTCTGAACCATCCGCTGCCTGGTCTGCCCTGGGGTGACCTCATCGCCTTAGTCACTCTTTCCTGCTTTGCACAAACTGTCTTTAAAATACAGGTGCAGATTGTGTTTTAGCGGGTTTTCATATTGGCTGTTTGGAACTTTGTTTGCTTTTTCCACAGAAAAGCCGCATAAACTGTTGTTACGTTCCCTGCCTGAACCACAAGTGGATGCTGCTCGTGGTGCAACAGCGTTAAAATTGAGAAAACAATCCCACTGCAATACTCTCAGAGCCCTAACGCATCTGGGGGGTCTCCCTGTGCCTCAAAATTGAGTTGAAGTGGCTGTGATCTACCCTCCCTCTGATTCTATGACCTATGAGAGTACAGAACTTTCCCCTACTCCTTTGTTCTTTTTTGGGGGTAGCGGAGGTTGGGAGGGACAAGGAAGAGGGACTCAGGTCTTCCTTATGTTCCTTCTACCTCCATCTCCTGCACATATCCTTCACTTCAAATTTACCCAGACAAAGCCTCCAGCCTCTTCACTGGTTTCCACAAAAACTCCACTCATGCCAAGCACTGTACAAATTTCGGTCTCACCACTGAAGGCTGGGGAGGATGGGTCCCGAGGAGGGTCCCATCTCGGAGCATTTGCACCCACCGCCTCCTCTCCCCTGCCCCTTCCATCTGTCCTCCTCACCCTCTGTCTCCTAAGTGCCTCCAGGCCCCCCTTCTCTCTATCCAGGCATCCCGGAGCCAGGGGTCTTCCCGCCCACAAGACCCATCTCCCCAGATACCAGTTGCTCTTGAGTGTCAATAGCAAGTTTTTTCTTGTCATCCTAGTAACTCCATAAAACAGCAAAGCTAGAGGATTGAACTAGGCAGTCATTCATTCAACAATAGCACTTTATTTGGTGCTCTGGGAGAAGTGGTTTCCATCAGAAGGGCTAAGGCGGTAAATGGAAACATTTCCTAAATAAATCTGGCAGCAATTGGAAGAGGGACGTTAGAGGGAAAACAGTTAAAGGACATGCTTATAGGAGAGACAGTTTGTCACAGGTGGAATTGACTGTGAGCGATGAGAGAGTAGGAGAGGGAGGCCCACGTGGGTTGGGGTGCTGGAAGTTGCCTGCCTCTGCAGGGCCAGGTCACAGCCTGGTGGTGGTGGGGCAGTGGAGGGAAGTTAGAGGGAGCAGAAGGAAGCTTTGTGAGATGTCTCTGTAAAACATATGTTTTCAGGCTGGATGTTTGCCCTGGGGTGAGGCTAGAGGTTGCCTGCGCTGTATACTCCCACCCCCGTCTTTGCTGGGTGGGAGGCTGTGTCCTGAAAGGGACAGTACGGGGTGGGGGAGGGGCATAGACAGCATCTGATGTCATGTCTCTGCCATTTATTAGCATTTATTAGCACTGTGACTTTGACCAGGTCACTTAGTACCTGGGCAGCTTACTGCTAAGGCACAGATTCTTGGGCCTGGTCCCTAGAGGTCCTGCCTCAAAGGCGCTGGTGGGTTAAGGAAGGTGAGTTTCGATTAAAGCTCCCTGTGGGACTCAGACACACAGCTGGTGTGTTAGCTTCTCTGTGATTCGCTTTTGTCAGCTGCAAAATGAGGTTATGCTAAGGTTGGCACTCAATAGGTTAGCCCTCTTCCTGCCCTTCTTCTCACCAGAGCTGCTCCCCTTTGAGTTCCCTGGAGATTTCACTTGGAGGTAATGTCTCTGGCTGCAGTCAGCAGCTGTCCCTGCAGGCACCCATGGGAGCCAAAACTAACATGTCTGTGCCCATCAGCAGGCAGGGTCAGCTACTGGCAACATGTTGGCCCAGGTAACAGCTTTACTTGGGAGCTTAACATTTACAGCTCTGCCAGTCTCTGGGGGTGCTGGTGATGCAGATGGGGGGACAGTGAAGTTGGGTGGAGGGATTACTAATGATAAAGTTTATTGGGGGCCTGACAGTACCAGGTGCCTTGCAGATATGATCTCATTTGATCCCCGTAAAACCCCATGAGCAAAGTTATGATTCTGCCCATTTTACAGATGAGGAAAGGGGGAGGCTCAGTGATCTGCCCAAGTTCACACAGCTTGTCTTGTTATTCCTGTTACCCAGGAACGTAAATATTATTCGGTGTATTGTAAGACACTGTAGAGTTGATCTCAAGCTGTTAACATGCTGAGATAGAAACGTGCATAAACACGTCTCTGCAATATGAGTAAGTTTGTGTCTCCTGTAACAGGTTTGATAAATAAGTGAGGGGACAATTGGTCTTTTGCTTTTCTTTTTCTTTTTTCTTTTCCTTTTTTTGCTTAGGCAAGTTACACTATTGAAAAATTGAGATCATATACGCCCTCTAAAGCTGCAAGATACCAGAACCTTGTAGATGTCAAATAAAAAGTTATGACTTTCAGACTGACTCCAGAGGCTCTGCCCCTTCCACTCCCCACCTCAAGCTTCCTACAGCACGATGCCAGGCCCCCGGGCCACCCCCCAAAACTCAGGTCTGCAGTCCCCTGAGCCCCTCCAGGCTAGCAGGTGGCTCTTCCAGAAGGATCCCTTGGGGCAGTGGCAGGTAACTGTGGGCCTAGAAAGAGAAGAGAGGCTGGTGAGGTGGGTCTGAGCCAGGTTCAGGCCATGTGGTCCCGTGGATGTTTAATAATATGTAACATTTTTTACTGCCTTTCTCCCCGATTTGTTCCATTAACGATCCACCTCCAGCTGCCGGCAGGACACATCCTCAGCCTGTCCCTGCCAACCCATCTGTCACCAGGAGACAGATCCCTTATGGGTCTCTCTGTTTTTAGACTTGGGGAAGGTTGAACATCTGAAACACAGAGACTGTCCCTTTCTTATAAACAGCTAGCGGAAAGGATGCCTCAGGGCTTGGCCAACAGAGGGAGTACATTCACCCGAATTTCTCATGCCCTGTGCTCCCTGCCCCCCACTTCCCTGAAATGAAAATGCCAGGCTTCTCTCCACCTGGTGAAGATGACACAGGCCAACCTGGGCCTTTAAGGATTCAAGGTCCAGGTTAAGCCCCACTCTTGCCCTCTGCTACTGAACAATTTTTATCTCTCTGGAGACCCCAGGGCAGCCTGGAAGGGGAGGAGACAGCTGGGGGTGGTGGGTGGGGGGGGGGGCATGGAGAAGGAAGGGGAGGCCCTGCTGCCTTGCTTTGTTCCCTACCTTCCCCTCCTCCCCCCAACAGCATCTCCTGCTGTTGTACCACATCGCTCCCTGCCTGGTCTGGCCTTGCTCCTGCTCTGTCTCTGTCTCCTGGCTGGTTTCTCCTTCCCAGCCCTTTGTTGGTGCCACCTCCCAGCAGCACTAGCTTGTCCTAGCTCTTGTCCTTTCACTCTGCTTGTACTTGATTCAGACCTTCTCCTACCCTGCCTGTGTCTCCAGCGCCTAGGCTGAGTCCCATGGAGGACAGAGGTGGCGTCTCCAGCATTTTGCGGGCCCCAGGACCTGGTTCAGAGCCTGGCACACAGTAACTCACCTATGCATTTGTTACCATGTCTTGAAGTTCAGGCCACGAACCTACATCTCATCCCTAGCTGAGGAAGCCACATCCTTCAGTCCCACTGGTTTGTCCTCTGAGCTACTGCCAACTGGCAGGGGCATGGGACTCAGGGTAATGCCTCTGACCCTGCCTGCTCTGTGTGTGCAGAAATGTGATTTTGAGAATTTTCTTGGAAAAAAATTGCATGCCCAGTGGAGCTGAGTAGCACTGTAGACAAAGCATTGACTTAGGAGTTTAAGTCCTCCTCCTCTGGGCTTTAGTTTCCTCTCTTTGTAAAACATAATGGTCATATCTATCCTGCCACCTGCCTGCAAGATAGTCACAGTCTAACCCAACACCTTGCACACTCACGTTGGGGGTGAGAACTGACTGAATGACTCCAACTCAACACTGCCACCATCTGGTAGAGTTACTCTAGTGCTGAAGGGTGACTCAGTTCCCACCCAGAACTAGGAATTCCTCCTGGGTAACAGGGTTAAGGAAGAGAAAACTTCCAGTTCAGCCCAGAAGCTCCATCCACCTATGACTTCCAAGCCATTGCTCCTGGTGACAAGCTCATTCATTTCCTAAGGGGCAGCCACGTCCCAGGTAGCACAGGATTACAATGGGATCCATCATCCACCAGCTGATAGACCTGGAATTCCTATCCCTCTCTCTTTTCCCCCAGTGACCAACTCCCACCAATACGTGAGGGACCTTTTTTTTTCAATTTAAATAAATATTTAAGTCCTTTCTTTTTTAATAGAAGCACTTAATGCTGTTCATTTTCCTGTACACACTGCTTTCACTGAATTCCACAAATTTTAATAGGTTGTGTTTTCATTTTTATTTAGTTCAAATTGTTTTGTAATTTCCCTTGTGACCTCTTTGACTTTGAGGATTTCCGAAGTATCTTTCTGTTATTGATTTCTAATTTAATTTTGTTGTGGTCAGAGCATATCTTGTGTGATTTAAATCCTCTGAACTTTATTGAGACTGGCTTTAAAACCCAGAATATGGTCTATCTTGGTAAATGTTCCAACTGTACTTGAAAAAAGCGTGTGCACTCCTGTGCTGGGTGAAGCGCTCTATCAAATGCCGAGTAAATCAAGTTGGTTGATAGTCTTTTTAAGTCTTTTATATTCTTAACGTTTTTTTGTGTGTGTATTGTTCTATCAGTTACTGACAGAGGGATGTTGAAGTTTCCAGCTATGTACCTGGATTTGGCTCTTTGAAAAGGATTTAAAATGAGAAAAAAGGTCTTTTATATTTACTCAGGTATGTGTCACTTCTGGTGTCCTTCATTCCTTTGTGTAAATCCAAGTTTCCTTCTGATATTTTCTTCTCCCTGAAGGACTTCTTTTCGTATTTTTATAGCTCTGGTCTGCTGCTGATGAATTCTCTCAGCTTTTGTTTGCTGGGAGAAGAAGAAAGTCTTTCACCTTTGGGTTTGAAAGCTATTTTTACTGGGTATAGAATAATTGGATGAGAGCCTTTTTCTTGCTCTCATGTCTTTTGGCTTGCTTAGTTTCTGACAACAAATGTAGAGTCATTTTATCTTTGTTCCTATATGTGTATGTGTCCTCTCCCCCCACACTACTCCCAAATTTATTTCTCTTAATTGCTGGTTTTTAGCAATTTGATTATGCTGTGTTATCATGTGGTTTTCTTCAAGTTTCTTCTGCTCAGGTTCTGCTGAACTTCTCGAATCTATGGATTTATCATTTTTGCTCATCATGCTTTCCTCTACCTTCTGGGATATATATAGCATATTTGTAATTGTTTTAATGCTTGCACCTGCTTATGCCATCATTAGTGTCATTTCTGGGTCTGTTTCTATTAATTAATTTTTCTACAGGTTGTGGGTCTTATTTTTCTACTTTTTTTGCATGATCGCTGATTTTTTGTTAGACTCTCAACATTGTAAATTTTATATTGTTACGTGCTTAATGTTGTTGTATTCATTTAAATGTTATCAGATTTTGTTCTTGGATGCAGTCTTGCTACCTAAAATGAGTTTAATCCTTTCAAGGCTTGCTTTCAAGGTTTATTAAGGAAAATACTGCATACCTTTCTTATGTAATCGTGGGACACATCAAAACTAATAATAAATTAAAATTGGTGGAACACTACTAACTAAATTACAAACCTTAATTGGATTTCACCAGTTTCCTTACAGATTAAAGATCTAAGCGAATCTTTAATCTGCTCCAGTATCCACTCCAGGATGCTACGTTATATTTGGTCTTCCTGTCTCCTTAGTCTCTTCTGATCTGTGACATTTCCTCAGTCTTGCCTTTCATGATTTTTCGGAGAGTGCTGGCCAGGTATTTTTGTAGAACCTCCCTCAATTTGGGTCTTTCAGATGTGTTCTCTTGCTTAGGCTGGGGTTATGGATTTATGCAACCAATACCACAGAAATGAAGTACCCTTCTCATCACATCACATCACATCAGGGGACACATAATATCAATAGAATCAATTACCAGTGATGTTAACCTTCATTACTTAGATAAGGTGATGTTTCCAGGTTTCTCCACTGTAAAGTCACTTAGCAAACAGAGCTAGAAAATATATGTGTATTATAGTAACCTGTGTATACTACACACCAATATTTATTTCTATACCTATGTATCTATGTATTTATCTATCATCATCTATCACCTATCTATCTATCTAATCTATCATCTATATCTATCTATCTATCAACTATCTATTATCTATCATCTATCTATGTCTATCTATCATCTATCTATCATCTATCTATCTATCATCTATCTATCTATCTATCTATCTATCTAATCTATCATCTATGTCTATCTATCATCTATCATCTATCTATCATCTATCATCTATCATCTATCTATCATCTATCTATCTATCTGTCTAGCATCTATCCATCCATCTAGATACCCATGAAATCCTGCTGATGTCTCTGACTAATCTAGCACTACATCTAGCCTCCCTCTCTTGCTTATTTGTAACATTTTTGTGTGACAATAAAAAACTTGGCTCCTATAATCTGTTATTTATTTATCTATTTGTTTAACCTCACTATCCACGTAGCTTCGGAACTGCTTAACCCATACCCCTGCGAGAAACAAATTTGCCATCCAGAGTACAGTGTTAGTTTATAGTTTTTTTTTTAAGCTCTTTATTGGAATATAATTGCTTTACACAGTTGTGCTGGTTTTCGCTGTACAACAGAGTGAATCAGCTGTATTTATACATATATCCCCATATCCCCTCCCTCCTGTGACTCCTTCCCACCCTCCCTATCTCACCCCTCTAAATCATCACCCATCATCAAGCTGATCTCCCTGTGTTACGCAGCAGCTTCCCACTAGCTGTCTAGTTTACATTTGGTGGTGTATATATGTCAGTGCTGCTCTCTCACTTCATCCCAGCTTCCCCTCACAATACCCAGTCGAAACACCATTTTCCGAAGTTACTCGGTTGGTTCCTCTTTCCCAATTACTTTCAGTGAGGTTTCGTCATATATTTCTATATAGTTACTTTGATTTGTCATGGTCTACATTTCATCCTGGGTTCACTAGCATCCTGGGTTTTTAATTCTTTTAATTTTTTAACTTGCATCCAGTAAACTTCACTCATTGTCATTTACAATTCTATGGATTTAACAAATGCATAGAGGTGTGGATCCGCCATCACAGCTCCACCGTACAGAACAGTTCCATCACCCTAAACATTTCCTTGTGAGGCTTCATTGTGGTTAACTCCTTCCCCCTCCCCCAACCACTGGCAACCTCCCAGATGTTTTCCATCCAGAAGGTCATACAAATGAGCTCATACAATATGTAGTCTTGGACCTGACTTTTTTTTTTAATATAAATTTATTTATTTATTTGTATTGGCTGCAATGGGTCTTCATTGCTGCGTGCGGGCTTTCTCTAGTTGCAGAGAGCGGGGGTGCTACTCTTCATTGCAGTGCGTGGGCTTCTCTTGTTGCAGAGCATGGGCTCTAGGCACACAGGCTTCAGTAGTTGTGGCACATGGGTTCAGTAGTTGTGGCTTATGAGCCCTAGAGCGCAGGCTCAGTAGTTGTGGCGCACAGGCTTGGTTGCTCCGAGGCATGTGGGATCTTCCCGGACCAGAACTCGAACCCATGTACCCTGCATTGGCAGGCGGATTCTTAACCACTGCACCACCAGGGAAGTCCTGGACCTGACTTCTTTTACTTGGCAAAATGCACTTAAGAATCGTCCACATTGTTGCATGAATTTACTTACTGCTGAGAAGTATTCCATTGTATGGACGTGCCAGTGTTTGTTTATCCATTCACCTGTTGAAGTACATACTGATTGTTGTGGCTTGCCTTTTCACTTTCATAATGATGCCTTTTGAACAACATACATTCTCAATTTAAATATATTCCAACTTATGAAATTTTTGTCTCGTAATTAGTGCTTTTTGTGTATTGTTAAAGGATCTTTGCCTTAAGATTATGAAAGTGTTGTCCTATGCTTTCACCTAAAAGCTTTTTTTTATTGGTTTTCCACACTGGATCTCTGATCAACCTTAGGATTGATTTTTGTGTGTGGTGTGAGGTAGGATTGAAGATTCCTTTCTTCCCTGTACGGATATACATGAAACCCAACACCACTTGAAAAAACTTTCCTTTCCCCTATTCCATTGCAACGTGACCTTTGTCACACATCAGGCAGCCATATACGTATGGGTCTGTTTCTGGAATTTCTATAAGGCCATTGGTCTGTCTGTCTATCCTTGCACCAGTACCGCACAGTATTGATTACGAAAGCTTTAGCAAGGTCTTGATATCTAGTAGTATAAGTACTTCAGCCTTGTTCCTCTTCTTTAGGATTGTCTTGGCTGTTCTTGACCCTTTGTATTTCTATACAAAGTTTAGAATCAGCTTGTCAATTTCCACAAAAAACATCAGCTGGAAGACTTTAACTAGAAACACATTACCTCTGCAGGTATTTTGAGCAGAATCAATATTTTAATAACATTGAGGCTTCCAATCTAAAAATATGATATATCTGAGGGAAGTTCTTAAAATGCAAAAGATTTTGTTGCACCCTTCTCCTGGGACACGGGGTCTGCTCACCCAATCTTGCACAGCTATGAGGGGTCTTTCAAGCAGGACTTCTCCCAGTGAGAGTCTACTCCAGTAACCTAAAGGGCTCTCCTCAAGACCTAGGAGGGAAAAAAAAAAAAAAGAAAGACCTAGGAGGGGCTGGCTTCTTGTACAGATACTTTCATCCACTCATTTCCTTGATAGATGCTTTATATCTGTTTAAAATTTTTAAAATAGGAACATTAATCATATTTTTAAAAGAGTTGGTAGCAGACAAAATGAACAAAAAATAAAGCATTATTTAAAAAAAACCAAACACTAAAAATTAAGAAAATTTAATTAGCAGTGAGAAATAGTAAATGAATAAATACTGTTGGATCCTTATTTTTAAAAAATGAGATCTTGGGACTTCCTAGGTGGTGCAGTGGTGAAGAATCCGCCTGCCATTGCAGGGGACACGGGTTCCATCCCTGCCCCAGGAAGATCCCACATGCCGCAGAGCAACTAAGCCCATGCACCACAACTATTTAAAAAAAAAAAAAAAGAGAGAGAGAGATCTTAAAAATCAAACTGCATCAGTGATGTCATTATTGAGTCACTAGCGTATTTTTGTGTGAATTTTTTCCAGCTACTATAAAGAGCCCTATTTGACTGTGTGCTGGCTGGAGAAATGGTGAGGAGATATTTCTAAGCGAAGTCCAAATATTTTCTCTCTGACTTTCATCTTCAAATCAAATCTCTTGTTCAATAACTTTGAGAAGACCTTTTTCAAAAAACTTCATTTTTTTTCGCAGGGATTAAAATTTTTTATTTACAAACTGTAGTTTCTGTTCCCCAAAAAATCCCCAGCGTTTGGGGTTTATTTTCACCTTCTTTAGTTGTGTCACGCCTAGACGGGGATTGTGCTACCGTTACTGTATCAATTTCTCTACTGACATGTTTAGATTCCCTTGTTCAGAGCGCCTTCATGCTAGCGTATATGTTATTCTTGAAATGGGAGCGTTACTTTGTCAATTGTCCTCCTCCTCTGGAGGACGGAAGACTTCTAAATGAGTGTGGAGTTTTATGCAGACTATAACTCTCTGGATGGGTCCCAAACTTATTGATTCAGATTTCAGATTGCTAGAGTGATAGCAACAAAAATCTGGAACACAGTAAACCGGAACTATGCTCTTTAACGAGCCTCACTCCCCCTCCTGCCTCTTCCCAGCCGTTCTTCTGTCTGCTGGTGGCTGGGCTGGACCAGAGGACTGTGGCTGAGCTGGCACTTGGCTCAGGGTGGAGAGATGGGAGAGGCACGGAGGCAGCCTCCCCGGGCCCTTAGCAACTCTCCCTGCAGCACCGTCAGCATCCCTCTGCAGGGAGCTGCATGTGTACCAGGGATACCTCATCATCGGGGCCAGTCTGTGCCCTGGGATCTCCCTCTGGGAAGGGATGGGTCAGGGAACCTGGGGCGAGGGAAGCTGCTACTGTTGGGCCAGAGACGGGCTCGGGACACTCCTCCGACAGGTGTCTGCCAGGCCTCACAGAGAATTATACCAGTCACCCCGGCCTCCAAGGCCCGGACACAGCTCTGGTGACCCAGCCCTAGCCCTGTGGGCAACACCTGCCCTGCTCCTCACTCTGGTTCCTGCACTATTCCCCAGCCTGCAGCCCCATACTGCCTTCCCCTTCAGCGTCTGCTCCTGTCACCCTAGAGCTCTCAGAAGCTGGGGGCCACTTCTTTAACTTCAATCCGGGCTCCAGTTTTGCAATTCTTGTCAAAAAAAATGTTTTTCAGGTCATATGCTTGGCCTCATCATCACCTTTCTCTTTTGATATTCATGTAGCATAAGGCACTGTGGTGGGAACAGTACCAGGCAGACTCTGAAGATCTGGGTCCTAGGTGGGCTCTCCTACTTCCTTGCTGAATGACCTTGGGCAAGTCATCCCTCCCTCCCCCACCTCCACCCTCGCCCAGGGCCTCATTTCCACATCTGTGATATGAGGGGGTTCATCTAGATCAGAGACCTCCAGACATTTTTTTTCCTAATGTTTTTATGTATGAATGTATTTATTTATTTATTATTTATTTATTTATCTACCTATTTATTTATTTTGGCTGTGTTGGGTCTTGGTTGCTTTCCCTAGTTGCAGCAAGCAGGGGCTACTCTTTGTTGCAGTGCATGGGCTTCTCATTGCAGTGGCTTCTCTTGTTGCAGAGCACTGGCTCTAGGCCCACGGGGTTCAGTAGTTGTGGCTCGCGGGCTCTAGAGCACAGGCTTAGTAGTTGTGGCGCACAGGCTTAGTTGCTCTGCGGCATGTGGGATCTTCCTGGACCAGGGATCGAACCTGTGTCCCCTGCATTGGCAGGCAGATTCTCAACCACTGTGCCACCAGAGACGTCCCCCTCCAGACATTTTTGATCATGTATCCCCAGCAATAAAAGAATACGGAGCAGGCACCCATGACATGCATACCTTCACTTAGGAATTCTATACCTTTACTGCAATACTAATATGTTATGAAATAAATTGCAAAATAAGTTAAAAGTTAAAGATTACATAAAATATTTTTTAAAATAAATTCTCCTTCATTTTATATAACAAAATTTCTTCCTTTCACAATTTTATTGTTTGCTTATAATTAATAACAACAATGTCAGGGAAAGCCATATGATGGGATATGCTTTATTTCTCTTTGAAATCTTGCTTTCACCCTTTGAGAGAGAGCCGTGTAGAAGTCTGGTCTAGCTGAGTTTGTCTTCAATGGTTGTTGAAGAGATGTATCTTTGGCTATATTAAATTATGGTACTCATTTTCAATCCCATCCACAAAGTAAAGGCTTTTGATTGAAATTAAGCTAGTAGATGTCCATCTTCTGTTACATTAGTCAGCAGCTCTTACAAAATAATTGGAAAGCATTGCATTTTTGTATTTTTAACAAATGGACTCAGAATTCACGCTTCATTTGGACCATTTTCAAACAGATTAGAAACATCTGCTTCTAATATTTTCAGATATGCAGATAGAAGCATCTTTATAGGTGAGATCACGTTTCCAACAATAAAAATCTCATTTTCAAAACATTCTCTCCAAAGCATGACTTTCTTTGGAAAAGCAAATACTTTCTCACTCATTTTAACAAGTCACCTTTACCTTGAAGAGTCAGAAGAATTTGAGTTCATATTTCGGTGGATATCTCCGAGGTACCAGACTGCCAACAGCCACTTGTCATCATCAAAAGCTCAGCAAATTTAGAACTCTTGTCTTTTCATACAAAAATAAATCCTCTTTAAGTCTGATGGCTATTTTAAGTGCTCTGTCAATAGGTAACCAGCAAACCTCCATGCAGTTCAAAAGATTTTCATAGTCACTTCCTTCTGATTGCAAATCATTTTATAAGTTTTACTATATTTGAAACTCAAAAAAAAAAAAAAAACTTAATCACATCAATGCATCCTACAGCACTCGTGTACTTCTGGATTTAAGTTCTTGACTACAGTAGCCTGAAGGAAATTCTGCAGGGAGTAGTTACACATGTATCAATATACTTACACACTTACCCAGAATCCATTTTCATCAGGAAGCAGCCACTCCATCAGTGATTACACTCAGACAAATTTTCCCATCAGTGGTGTCTTTATTAAGGAAGTAATATGCTCTTTCCTTTAGTGGCTCACAGAAATGTGGTTCTTCACGTGTTTCATTATTGAGACAGAATCTAGGAAAACCATGTTAGAAACAGCTGTACTTTTCTTCAACTATTTAGCAAATTTTCCACAGTGTGAAATTTGTTCTAATGCATATTTCTGTACACCTTCAGCAAGATTTTCTCTGCATTTTCCCACAGAATCTGTGGTCACCATGTTGTGTTCAAACAGCTGGCTTCCCAATCTCTATGAAACAAGGGGCATGTGTGTGTGTGTGTGTGTGTGTGTGTAGATGGATAACAGTCACGTGACATTGGAGTGAATTGACTTCCCTGCAATTATTCTCCCCACCCCCTCACTCCCAGCAAAGCCAAGTGATGGGGGTGGCCCCCAGGGAAGGGAAGATTGGTATCTCATTCCCTGGTTGGATAGATGCTTAGGCAGTGAGCTTGTTGATCTGCCTTGCACCTGTCTGAGTGCAGGAAAAGAGAATTGGAGCTGGGACTTCTCGTTATGTCTGATTGGATTCTCATTGTTTCTTCTTCATAGAGAAGAACTCGCATTTTAAGTACGAGAGGTATCTGCCCTGACAGCTTCTTGTTCACTTGCATTTGCATTATAAGCACTATCTTCAATTGTGGTTTCCTTGCAGGAATCTTGTTAAGCCACCTATCCATTTGTGAGAGTTAATGTAGTTAAAATTTGGCAAAGTAGTCTGTACAGCCACTTAGCTAAGTGCATGTGACCTGAAATGCATCACAGTAGATAGCTCTTATCAGGATTCATTTGAGGCAGGCAAACCTAGCTTTTCTAGGGGACATGGAGGTGAAAGGATGGAGGAAACAGGAGTTAGTTTGGAAGATCTAGCACGGCAGCCCGGATTCTCCTGGACACCCTGGCCACTCCTAAAACATATATAAGTATATATATATGAGATTAATCTTGTCACCTGAGAATCTTATTTACAATGCAGATTCCTAGAGGTATTGGTTTACTAAGGCTGCCATAACAAAGTATCACAACTGTGTAGATTAAACAACAGAAATTTACTGTCTCACAGTTCTGGAGGCTGGAGGCCTGAGATCAAGGTGTCTGCAGGGTTGGTTCCTTCTGAGGGCTGTGAGGAAGAATCTTTTCCAGGTCTCTCTTTTCCATGCCTCTCTCCTAGCTTCTGGTAGTTTTCTGGCAATCTTTGGCATTCCTTGGCTTCCACGTGTGTCACCCCCATATCTGCTTTCATCTTCACATAGAGTCCTCCCTGAGTGTGTGTCTCTGTGTCCAATTTTCCCCTTTTATAAGGACACCATTCATATTAGATCTGGGCCCCACCCTACTTCATATGCCCTCATCTTAACTAATCACGTCTACAACAACTCTATTTCCAAGTGAGGCCATATTCTGAGGTACTGGGGGTCAGGACGTCAACATATAAATTTGGGGGGAGACACAATTCAATCCATAATGCTGGGTTACACCCCAGACCTTCTAAATCAGCATCTCTGAGAGTGGGAGTTACAGTTCATGTTTTTAAGAAGGACCTCAGGTAACTTGTATGCTCACTAATGTCTGAGAACTACACAGTCACGTGAGGTGACTCAGAATGTCCTCCCTCCCACCTCCAATATATAGGAACATCAAATAAAATTAAACCATAGATTGTAATATTGTAGCTGAGTTCAAAAGAAATGAAAGAGAAATCTTCATGACCCCAAAATGGAGACATCAAAACCAGAGAGCAAAGTATTGACTGAAGCTAGGGCAGCCCTAAGCAGTGATAAACAAGGACGTGGGCCCAGAGAGGCTGGGGCTGGGGTTCAGCGAGGGAGCTGATAGGGCTGTGTGTGCGGTGGAACTAGTCCTTTTGCACGAAGCTTGGAGCCTTGAAGAGCTACCTTGTCAGTGAAAGGGGACTAGAAAAATCGACTAAAGATGTGTTTCAACTAAGCAAAAATTTGCAAGATTGAGGAACTGCCGTGTGAATGTGCAGAATCAAATAGCTTTCTTAGCTGAGATGCATCTAAGGAAAGGGAATTTTGGTTGGTGGGAAGGGAGGGATCAGGGGTCCTTTGGGAATACCAGAGCAAAGCTGGCCTCTGGTAAGGCCTGCCAGCAGGCAGGGTAAGCTTAGCGCAGGCATGGGCTGGGCCCCTGAGCAATTACTGGCCAAGGAGTCCTAGTAGGTGGGGGTGGATTAGAGACTCAGAAAGCAGGAGGAGGAGGATGCCAAAGATCAACCTGCTTTTTTAAAGTATTTCCAAGCTTGTTCTATGACTTTAACTCTCATTAGACCTGCCCATCCCTTCCAACCTACAGCCCATCCCACCTGCCCTTTCCTGGGCGCTGGAGGGAGAGTAGCAAGGTGGCTTTAGTGAGCTGCCTCTGAGCTGGTTGAGAAGTAGCTGGGGTGTTTGCTTAGAACCTTGTGGTGCCAGCTCAAAAGGACCCTCTCATGAATGACCCTGGCCAGGTGCAGTTTAGGGGAAATCAGAGTTCCTAAAATCACATGACTTTTACTCATTTGGGACCCAAATTTGAGAACTAGTTGTTTTAAAAATGAAAACTACTATGCAAATTATAATATCTGTAGAAGTTTTATAACAACTTGCAGCTACCATCTGTTGAGTATTATTTATTAGTCATTGTGCAACTTTAAACCTGTCCTATTTAATCCTCACAACAAACATATTAAGTAGGTATAGCATTATCCCACCCTATTTTGTGGATGAGAAATCTTAGGCTCTGGAGATTATGTAAAATAATCACTAGTAAATAGTGAAGCCAGGACTTAAACCTCAGTCTGTCTGACTTCTACATTAATATGTTGGTAGTAGGTAACTCTGGAAAGTGAATTATAAACTACTTTTATCCCATTTTTAATACTTTGAAGGGGGTATTTTCCATATTTTACATACAAAATTCATAAGCATAAAAAAGAATAAAACAACCAACAATGAGCCTTTGGAAGGTACATGCAGGAGGAGATGACACTAGGGAGAGATGATATTAAGCATAGTCCTTCATCCCGGGTACCCTTCATCCTGTCCATGGTCCTGGGTCATTGACCCAACATCTACTCCAGTATTTAGGTTGTTGCTATTGTTTTCGTCTCAAACCCAAGACACTGTGCTTCTAATAGATTAACAAGACCCAGGGAGGCATGAACCTGACATTGATAAGGCTCCTTCCTCTTCCTCCTCCTCCCCACCCACAGGTCAACCCTTTCAGAGACCGAATCTGCAGAGTTTTCTCCCACAATGATGTATTTTCCTTCGAGGATGTGCTGAGCATGGCATCTGTGTTCAGTGAGCAGGCCTGTCCCAGCTTGAAGATCGAGTATGCCTTCCGCATCTATGGTGGGTGCTGCGGGGATTGAGTGGTGAGACAAGCATCGTAGAGTAAATACCACACCTGGAATCCATCAACATCAATGCATTGATGTGAAGATGTTAGTTGGGGTTTACTTGAGTATTTGTGGGTATTATGCTTCTCAAGTACTGTAGTTTTTTTTTTAATGGTTGAGAAGTACCACTCTAACGGATTGATGATTTCCCCTCCATGCCATCGGAGGCAAGTGGAGTCACTGGTGTTGATATTTCATAGTGGTGTGGGCAGGCCAGAGAGAGAGAGAGAGAGAGAGAAAGAGGACAATGTGTGGGTATGAAGGAGTTATGCTTATTTTGAAGACGTTAAGAGATTTAAATACTAAGACTAGTTCAGCCACTAAATAGCTGAGAAATCTTGGACAAGTCATTTTACCTTATAGGGCCTCAGTTTCTTCATCTTAAAAATGAGGGGGTTGAGAGAGATCATCTCTGAGGTCCTATGACATTTTTTGTCTCTGATCTTGTCTGGGAGCCATAAGGCTCTGCTAAAGTTCTGCTCTTCAGCAGCCTCATGAACACGTAGCACATCCAGGATGCCTGAAATTCTCAAAAGGGTCCAAAAGGAAAGAAACAAAGCCTTTAAACAGACCACATGCAAGGCTTCAAGCTCATCATGACAGCTCCTTGGCCCAAAGGACTTGTACATTTAGGCTTGTATAGTTTGGCATCTGACCTGCATTCCTCTTCTACCAGCTCCCCTCTGTCTCCACACGGTGGACACCATGTTATTCTTGCCTCACCCAAGTGGACTCGCATAGAATGGAGTGGATGGGATTTTAAGCCAGAAGGATCTATGAAGGCTCAGAGTTCTCACCTCTCCTGTAAAAAGGGCTTAATGATATTTTTGTATCTGATATGTCCTCAGGCTTAATATCTAGTAAACTCATATGAAATCTCAGTTTGCCCTACAGAGAAAAGCTAAGTGCCTATCATACTGTCACTTCTGCAGATAGCAACTATAAACTCTAAACAAAATATAAAAATCAACTACCTGATGGCACTGGATAGCTGCCAGAAGCAGAGAGTTGACACTTGAAAAAAGGAAATGGTACTGAATTGTTCCCCTGACCCTTTTAGTTTTTTACTTTTTTAACCTGAAGGTGAGCTTCAGTAATGGCATCATGCAGGACTGATAGAAACCTTGATCTCTTTTTGACTTGAAGAATCAGAGAGTTTGGGGGACTTTTCCCTTCAAAAGTGAAAAGAAGCATGAGGCCATGAAAGAATGCCAGAGGAAGGGAGCCAAATTTTGTGTAAAAACTGTGCACAAATCTCATTCTGACCTCTAAACCATACATACCAGGGCAGACTCAAAGCAGCTCGGGTAAGGATAAAAAGTGAACGGAGATTTGAGCTGCCACTGCATTTTAACAAGGTCCCTGTGTGACAGGGCTTGCAGTTTAAGGCCAAACAATTACCCACTAGAATCAAAAATTCAGCACTCTCTGGAAGAATATAATAGAATCCAGAGTTTCCACATAATGCATTTATAATGGCTAAGATACAATACAAAGTTGTTCAATATATTAAAATTTTTTAAATGAAAAATGTTGCATTCTCAAGAATAGGGACTCCTCTGACATGATCCAGATGTTGGAATTAGCTGATGAGTATCTTCAAACAGTTATTGTAATCACGCCCAATGATGTAAAAGAAAATATGCTCTTAATAAATGAAAAGATAGCAATTCTCAGCAGAAAAATAGAAACTATAAGAAAGAATCAAATGGAAAACACAGAACTCAAAAACAAAATATCTGAAATGAAAATCCACTGGATGGGCTTAGCAGGAGAATTAAGATGACAGAGGAAGGAGTCAGTAAACCTGAAGATAGATCAACAGAAATAGAATCTAATCTGAAGAACAGGGAGAAAAAAATATGAAGAGACAAAAGGAAAAGAGCCTGAGGGACACGTTGGACAATAGGAAGGTCTCACATGTATTCAACTGGAGTCTCAGAAGGAAAGGACAGAATGAACAGGGCAGAAAAGATATTTGAAGAAATAATGAGCCCAAATGTCCTAAACTGGATATGGCACATTTATAGTGAACTTCAAGCAGGGTGAGTACAAATGAAATCACATACCCCAATTTGGTTGGCTTAGTAGTCCCCACCCCCATCTACTAGTCTTCCTCCTTCCTTCCTTAAGTAGTCCTCCTTACCCCAAGTATTTTGGGGAGACCCCAGGCAATTTCCAAGGTATCCAAGGCATTCTAGTTCACAGGCTGTGCTACTTTCTACTCTCTGTCAGGCTCTTCACTGCAGAGCACTTGCTCTGCTATCTCTAGCCTCTTCCATCACCTGTCATTACTCTACTGGATGGGGTAACTCTTCTGGGTGGAAAATGCTGGCCCAGGCTAGGTGCTCTTGTCTTAGCCAAGGGTCTTCAGGTTGTAAGAAACAGGAATTTACTTGTGTAAAAGGCAACAGGTGAAAAGCAGCCGTGTATTAGTTTTCCATTGCTATGTAATAAGTTACCACCAACTTACTTTAGATGACACATAATTATAATCTCACAATTTCTGTGGGTTAGGAGTCTGGGCACAGCGTAATCAGGTCCTCATCTTAGCGTTTCACAAGGCAGCAATCAAGGTTTTGGCTGGGCTGCATTGTCACCTGGAGAATGCTTGATGGGGGGAGAATCCACTTACAAGCTCACTCCAGTTATTGGCAGAATTCATTTCCTTGAGTCTACAGAACGTAGAGCTCTGGCTGCTCGCTGGCTATTGGCTGGAGGCTACCCTCAGTTTCCAGAGGGTGACCTGTGCTCCTCAACACATGGGCCTTCCAACATGGCCACTGACTTCTTCAAAGACAGCTAGGGAGTCTCTTGAGTCACTCTACTGGCAATATAACATATTGTCATCAGAAAACGACATCTCTGTTGCCAAATTCTATTGCTTAGAAGTAAGTCCCCACCCACGCTAGAGGGGTGTGTCGATTATCCACAAACATGAACGCCAAGAGGTGCAGATCATGGAGGGAGGAGGGCACTAGAGTTTGTCCACCATAAGCAGGGGGGAGCCCATGGTAGAAGTGAAGCAGGCCCCCCACAAGGGCCTAGGATGCAGCTGGAAAGTGGTCAGCAAGCAAGGTAGCTACTTTCTCCTTTTCTCTCTGTGGCTGCCTGGTCTCTCATCTCTGCTTCTCTCTATGTACCTTCTCTTTCTGCAGATCTGGTTTTTATGCCTCTGTGTCTATGGGCTAAAGATGACTACCCTGGCCTCCACGTGGCTTTCAGGCTTCATTCTGACTGACCGGCCACAAGCATCTCTGTTTCTCACTCCCATTTTCTCAGGAGATGCTGATTGGCTCAGCCAAACCAGGGATCCAGCTCCCCCTGGGTTAGGTGACCAATCAACCACAACCAGGAAGAAGCAGAGTCACGTAAACAAACATGGCTCCAGCAGCCAGCCACTGGGGGTGGAGACACTGCTCAGAGACGGCAAAGTGTACGCTGGGCAAATGTTCCAAAAGATGTCTGCCTCAGCTGTCTTTCCACAGTTTCTAGAGCTAAACAAAAAAAACCCCACTCAAACCTTCAAGGAACTAGAAGTGTAGCAGATTCTCTTGCTGCTCAAGACAGGGGAGCTCAATTGTGTTCAGTTCAGAAAGTGGGGTGTGCCTTCCCTCCTGAAAGATCAGACAGGGTCCTCAGGTCACATCAAGGAGCAGACGCTCCCTGCCGCCCACACTGTCCCTGTATCTTCCTCCCCGCCCTCTCTCCAGAGCCCCCTCAGGCAGTTTCCTTCCTCCTTGAGCTCAAGAACAAAAAAGCCTTCATGCAAATCAGCGGCGCAAATAGATGCCTAGGGACTCATAAACTCCAAGGTTTCATCAGCTAGACTCAGGCAAATCTGAATTCTCTTTGGGCTCAGAAGATCTGTTACCTCACAGAGCTGTCAGCAGGATTGGAGATGGGATGCGTGAATCTCTGAGCCTGGTGCCTGGCCTGTGATGGCTGTTCTATAAATTGAGTGGTAGTGGTAGCAGTGAAGGAAGGAGAGGAGGAATAAAAAGAAGGCAAAGGAGAAGGAGAAAGAAAGGAGAGGATGGTGATGGTGATGGTGACGGTCTTGGTGATTGTTTTTAGCCAAAGTCTGAAGACCTCACTCAATGTTCTAACCCCTCGTTACGCCAAGTGTGGCCTGGGTACCGGCAGCATCGGCATTGCCAGAGAGCACGCTAGAAATGTAGCATCTCAGGCCTCAACTTCCACTTACTGAATCAGAATCTACCTTTTAACAAGACCCCCAAGGACTTTCCTGACTGTCCAGTGGTTAAGACTTCGCCTTCCAGGACTTCCCTGGTGGCGCTGTGCTTAAGAATCCGCCTGCCAATGCAGGGGACACAGGTTTGCCCCCTGGTCCAGGAAGATCCCACATGCTGAGGAGCAACTAAGCCTGTGCACCACAACTACTGAGCCCGTGTACTGCAACTACTGAAGCCCATGCACCTAGAGCCTGTGCTCCACAGCAAGAGAAGCTACCACAATGAGAAGCCCGCACACCGCAGCGAAGAGTAGCCCCTGCTTGCTGCAACTAGAGAAAGCCTGCATGCAGCAACAAAGACCCAATGTAGCAACTAACTAACTAAATAAATAAATAGACTTTGCCTTCCAATGCAGGGGGTGCAGTTTCAATCCCTCATCAGGGAGCTGAGAGCCCACGTGCCTCGGGGCCAAAACACCAAAACATAAAAAACCCGGAAGCAATATTGTAACAAATTCAATGAAGACTTCGAAAATGGTCCACATCAAAAAAATCTTTAAAAAAACACACAAAAAAACAAGACCCCCCCAGATGGTTTCTCTGCACCTTAAAGTTTCAGAAGCATGACTCTCACCCACCCATTCTCTAACACGGCTGTACACTGGGATTACCAGGGGAGTTTTTAAGACCTATGGTTGCTTGGGTCCCAGATGCACTGATGTGATGTCATGGTATTGGGTGTGCCCTGGTTAGCGGGCTTTTGTAAAGCTCCCTGGGTAATTCTAAAGTGCAGCAGAGTTTTAGAAATACTGCTCTGACCTACTGCATCAGTTAGGATTGCACTCAATTATGTGTAAGAGCGTCCCTGTTTAAAAAAAAAACAAAACAATCCTGGATTCAGGCAGTCCAGAGCTGAGGTAATGGCTCCAGGAAGGAGCCAAGGGCCCTGGCTCCTTCAAGCCTCCTAATCTCCCATCTTTAATGGGACTGTGGTCCTCAGAGTCACAAGATGTTTTCTGTGCCTATAGGCATCTCGTCATTTGGGGCAGGAAGGAAAAGGGATGGGAGACGGGATAAGGACAAAATGGACGTTCAAAGGCACAGATGAAGTCTACTCTTCTTTACCAAACTCTCTTGGAAGCGCCACCCAGCAACTTTGGCCATAACTTCATGGGCCTGAACTGTGTTACATGGTCACGTATAGGCACAAGGGAGATTGGAAGGTTGAGTGTTTTAAGCTGGACATGGTGTCATCGTGAACAAAAATTGCAATTCTGTTATGAAGAAGAAAGGGGTGAATGGCTCTTGGTCAAGTCCAGCAGGCCAGCCATACCTACCCAAGACATACCTACTGGGCTCCAGTTCCTGTTTTGAGGGACCCTCCTGGCCTCCAGCTGGTCAAAGCCCCTCTCTCAGCACCTCTGGGGAGACTTTCTACCTGCCAGAGACCAGCATCCCAGCCCTGCTTTCCTGCTCCAGTCAGCCCACGCTTCCACCAGATGTCAACTACCTTCAGGCAGGTGCCAGAGCACCAGTGGTGGATCTTCCCAAACCTTCCCAGGATCTGACACAGGGACAGATGTTAGTGGCTGGGAGAGGCAAGGAGCAACCTCAGCCCCCACTGTCCCGGGTGGTGAAAGCCCGCCTTACCCCACTCAGTCAAACGAGCTAATGTTTGTGAAAGTACTTTGTAAATTGCAAGGAGTAACATGACGGGGAGATTGGGATGATATTGGTCACAGGGTTTTGGGGGGACCTGAGAGCTGAGCCCACCAGCTCTCTAATCTCCCTCATTGCTGGGAAACAGCAAGAACAACCCCCCCCCCCCCCACCCTGGGGTAGCCAAGGACGCAGGTCGTGAGGCTGCTGAGGCCACATGGGCTGGCCAGCAGCCTAGAGCACCCAGCCCCCAGCCCTTTCCCAGGCTGTTCTGCCCTTGTACCCCCAAAGGAGGGGAACTGTCCAGGACTACATTTTACTCCAGCAAATTATCCTGTTTTCAGATGGCTTGGGACCAAAGCCACATCGCTTTGCTGCAGTCTCTGCATATGGGAGCTGGGCCAGCAGGATGCCTGGGACACTGAGGGGTCACAGGGAGAGGCTGCAGAGCTTCTCACCAGCAGTGCAATGTCACTGCGGGGACCCACTCCCTCCAGTCCCAGTGCTGGCGCCCCTGCCCCCCTCCACCAGCTCTGATCCCTTACCCATGGTGTGTCCTAGCAGAGCTGTGAAGGGAGAGCTCACATGAACATCTTGCGTCTTAGCCTCCAGTCTCTATGGCTGATCAACATTCAGCCAGGGGAGAGCCACCTGCTCTAGGACTGAGGTGCTTTGTTGTACCTTCCACATCCATACCCTTCCTTGATGAACAGAGACAAAAGTCTTGGCCCTACCACTGAAGTATCCAGTGATATCAGCAAACTCATTCCTCCACTCGGCCTACTATAGCTCTAGCTCTCATTCTCAATGTGGAATATTACACAGTTTCTAAGGTTTGCATTTTTTGTATTTAACCATCAAGTGATATACATTTGAGCCTCTCCTGTAACAAATAAGCATCTTCTATATCCCAAACTCCAGGCCAGATTACTTCCATGTGTTTTCTTATTTAACTTTCACAGCAACCCTCTGGAAGTACTGTTATTACCCATTTTACAGATGAGGAAACTGAGGCTCAGATCATGAATTAAAATTAAATTTGGTGGCAAATGACAGGGAATCCCAAGTGGCTTACCCAAGATAGCTTCCAAGATCACTGGAAGCTCCATGTTTTTTTTTTTTTCTCTAATACAGAGAATTCTAGTTGTCCATGGCGATTCTGCAATGTCATTTCCATTCCCCTCATTGTCTCAAAGGACCACACCTTCTCTTTAAAGACATTCCCATAAGTTGCCTGCCCCTCTTCTGCTCACATCTTATTGGCCAGAAGTTAGTCACATGGCCACACCTAGAAGCAAAAGAGGCTGGGAAAGGTAGTGCTCACCTAGGAAAGGTGGTCATATGCCCAGGTAAAAATCAGGCATTTTATTATAATAAAAGAGTTATGCGTGATTAAGAGCATAGACCGACCATAGGGTCAGACTTCCTGGAATTACTCTTGTTTCCATCACTAACCAATGTGTTACCTCACGTGGTTCACTCATTCACTCACTCAACAAATATTCATTGAGCAGCTGCTCTGTTCCAGGCACTGTTCTTGGAGCCAGGGATACAGTAACCAAAAGATAAAACTTTCTGCCCTTGTGGAATTTACATTCTAGTAGAGAGAAATAAATGAGCTGATAAGTGAAACATATAGTGTGTTAGGTGGTATTTGGTGTTGGGAGAAAAGTGAAGCAGGAAAAGGGACAGGAAGTGTAATTTAAAACAGGTGCTGAGCAGTGCCCTGAGGGGAATCTGGCATTTGAATAAAGACCCAAAGGATCTCTGGGGTGAGTGTTTTCCAGGGAGGCAGTACCTCAGTGCAAAGGCCCTGAGGCAGGAGCATGCCTGGCCCAATGGAGGAATAGCCAAGAGGCAGAGTGAGGGCAGGGAGGACCTCAGGGATCATGGTCAGGATGGGGCTGTCCTCTGGCTAAGATGGGAGGCCATGAACCATGAACAGGACCACTCTTTCTGCTGACTGGAGAAGGGGGCAGACTTAGAGCAGGGAAACTGGTTAGGAGGCTGCTGTGGGGATCCTTCAGAGACGTGATGGTGGCTGGACAAGGGTGGGGGCAGGACAGTGAGGAGAAGGCCTCGGGCTGTGTTTACTGCCTCTTGAGTGGAGCTGGGAGGGGAGGACACAGTCAAGGATGACTCCAAGCTGATTGGCCAAGCGACTGGAAGGATGGAGTCGCCCATTGGCCAAGAAGGAGCAGCTCTGAGTGCAGCAGGTTAGGGGGCAGGGCGGGTGGGTTGTTTCAGGAGTTAGGTTTGGACAGGTTGAGTTTAAGAGAACTGTCAGGCCTCTGAGTCTAACAGGAACTCGGGAACGCAGGTGGATACGTGCTCCTGGAGTTCAGGGAGAAGCCTGGGCTGGAGATGCAAATTTGGGATTCATCAGCGTATACATGAGCCAGGAGGCTGAAATGAGATTAAGGAAGTAATCATGGTTATTTCATCTCTGTGTGTCTCAGTTTCTGTGTCCGTGTTATGAGAATTAAACGCAGTGAAAAACAAAGCACTGAGACCACAGCCTGACACACCTGTGTTCGTCATGGTGGTAATTATTATACCTGCCTAGCTGACTGCACTTACTACACGGCTGATGAGTGCTTCGGGGACTGTGTTGGGTGTCCCAGGAAGGACCACCAAGAATGTCCGTTCAATTGTCTCATCCTGGCATTCAAGGCCCTTTGCAGTTTGACACACCTTCCAGATAACCTCTGACCTTCAAAGCTAAGCCTCCCCTCCCCTCAAAACTAACTGATCCCCTGGCATTGTTCCTTCTCTGCCACTGTCCCCGGTGACCCTGACCCCTCCTCCGATCACCATCTCTGCAGTCCCAAGCCGTTCAGTCCTTCTCTGATGCCTCTTCCCAGAAGCCTTCCTCATTCACGTCCCCAGCCCCAACCAGACAAGAACACGCTCGTCTGGAAACCCTTGGAGTCCTTGGGATGTCTGTTCCTCTCTTCCTGGAGCCAAGCCACTCGGGTGCCCCACAGTCTCCCCCGCACCCCCAGCCTGGGAGCTCCTATGGGCAGGACCCAGCCTGGTGCATCTGTGCCTGAGGCGGGGTGACAGGAGCAGGGACTTGTGCCCGGGTCCTCTGGCTCCAAAGCCAGGCTGCTTCCTGCTCCTCCTGGCTGCCCAGCTCCTAGCCACCGAAAGATACACTGACCTGTAAGTTTCGGGGTTGGGATGTCCACAGCATGGTGGTTGACGTGGGACTCAGGGGCCAGCCTAGCCCTTCCACTTCCTGGCTGTGTGCACAAACCATATAACCCTCTGTGCCTCGGTGTCCCTTTGGTAAAGTGAGACATAAAAGGTTGATGGTGAAGACTCAGTGACTTAAAACAGGTGACGCTCTCAGGACAAGTCTGAGGGGTAGCACCAGCCCAATCCATGCTTATTATTATTATTATTTATTATTATTATTATTATTAAGCACCACCGTTGTCTGCCGCCTGCCCTGCCACTGCCGGGCCCCACCCCTTACGCCTGCCCGAGTCCCCCTGAGTCCCAGGTCCCAGGCCCACCTGGTACAGCCGGGCTCTGCGGGGCCTCCCAGGGGCTGGCGGGAGTCCGTAGGTCCTGGCTGGTGCCACGGCCCCAGGACGCTTGGAGGCCGAGGGATCCCCCTTCCTCTCACCCAACCTCTCAGGCCCTGCCTCCCCTTTGCAGATTTTAACGAGAACGGCTTCATCGACGAGGAGGACCTGCAGGGGATCATCCGCCGGCTGCTCAGCAGTGACGACGTGCCAGAGGACCTGCTGAGCGACCTCACCAGCCACGTGTGTGCCGGGGCTGCGGGGCGGCGGCTGGGGTGGGCCGGGCCGTCCCCCGAAGCCTCTCAGTGGCAGGCAGGGTGAGGGGCCCTGAGGGATGGCCACTCGCAGGAAGCAGCTACCCCCCATTTTCTGTCCCTCCTCCAGGAGCATGACTCCCTTCCTGGGTCCCCAGGGGCCCTCCCACCACCACTGCAGCCGCTGCAGGCGGGTGGGCCAACAGCAGCTCAGCCTCAGATGGACACATCATAGCGTCCCCTTCCCCACGTTATTCCAGCACAACACAATGCCCAGATGTCTTAGAGTGACGGTCCAAAGCGTGGCAGGACATGAAGACGGCCATGGATCCGTTTGTCCCAAGACCATGAGAACATTTTGGTCTGGATGGGAACTGGGAGCGAAGACAACACCACGAGGGCTCATCACCGCCTCCCCTCCCTGACTGTGCCCCTCGCAGGGCAGAGCCCCTGCCTGTGACTGGGTGACAGGAGCGGGTGGGGGATGTCACCCTGTCCATCCCCCCACACCCGTTCTCACGGCCAAGTTTGTGCTAGAGGCACCAAGAGACTCTTCCCATGATGAGACCAGTCCACAAGGTCCCAGACGGCCGTGTACATAAGCTCGTGTCTCTGCACCTGTGTCCTGGTCTGCGGCAGGGCGGGGGAGGGGTGGCAGGGGTGGAGCACCTGCCTCCCAGGGGACTCTGGGGATGTGACGCTGCTGGCAGAGAGCCTGGCTTCTGGTGGCACTCAGTAGGTGGGGCCTGCCCCCCCCCCCGTGCCCCCATCCCCCTTTCTGATTCTCCGCTCTCTGGCTCCTTCCGCACCCCTGCCCAGGTCCTGAATGAGTCTGATCTGGACAATGACAACATGCTGTCTTTCTCAGAGTTTGAACACGCGATGGCCAAATCTCCAGACTTCATCAAGTAAGGTGTTCTGGAGTGGGGGGGGGGGGAGCCCAGCATAGTGGGGGACAGGAAGGGCCCCCAATCTCCCTCAGCCAGTGGAGCGCCGCAGTCTCCCCAGGGAGGTCATGAGTTTCCAGGGCGCTTTGCAGATTCTTTCAGAATCGGCAGAACTGGAGCGTCTGAGAAATGAGGTAACTTGGAAAGAGACAGGGAGTTGGGTTTCAAGAGGCGAAGGGGAGATTGCATCCCAGGCTTTGCAAACGATGTGGGTGGCCCCGACGTCAGGTGCTGCCCCTCCACAGCCAGCACAAAGCCTGCTGGGTTCCAGGACGGACCTGGGGAGTTGCCTTTGCCCGTCGGCAGTCCTGCTCCCCTCCCCCCACAATCGCCGGTGGTCACTAGGAGCTGGGAATTGGCATGGACACAGGAGTGGGGTGGAGTGGGAGTGGGGATGAAGATGCCAGTGATGGAGCTCAGAGAAGAACCCAAGCATCTCCAAACCTGTGTCAGGCGGAAAGGGGCCTTAATGGTCATATCTGGTCCAAAGACCTTTGAGACAAGGGGCCATCTCCATATTGGCCGTGTTTAACAGTCTTATGTGGGTCTTTCCAGCTGTGGGAAGCATACCCCTGAAGGCAGCCCATTTCACGAGGAGCAGCCCTGTTAGGGCCATCTTCTCGTGCTCAGCGGCATCTGCTGCCTGTGTCTGCTACTCCTGGGCCCTGTTCTGCCCTTGGTCTTCAGTCTAGTTGATTTTGATAGCAAGGAAGAATGCCCACTCAGAATGGTTTGAGAAACCACTCAAAAAAAGAACAAAAACAGCTAGACTTCCGAGAGCACCCGGTCAGGAGCCCAGGGTCTCTGCCTCTGTCCTCAGCCACTCAGGACTTTGCTTCACGTGCAACCAGCAATCTCTGCTTTGTCAGACGTGAGGCCGAAGGTGGCCTCCCCGCAGCGGTCAGCTTTATATCTCTTTGGCGCCGAATGACCCTCGGTGAATGTCCCTCAGCTCTGACTCCAAATTCCCAGAGATTCTGATTGGCCAGCTCCAGCCAGGTGTCCAGCCCTCTTCCAACCACCTGGCCAGGGCGGAGGGCCCTCCATTCCGACATGGCTGCCAGGGGGCTTAGTCTGGGGCTTAGCCCGGGCAGACCCTCCGAAAGAAGCTCCATACTTGGACACCTCCCCACCCCAAACCGAGGTAATTCCTCTTCCTCCGTAACAGCCCAGCACACTGAAGCTGGAATCCTGTCTGCCTTGAGTTTTTTCTTTGAATCTCTCCCATTTCTTTCCACTGGTTCCAGCACCACAAGGTTCTGACAGCCTTTGCATTCTAGAGCTGCTCAAAGGAGCTTAAAGAAGACTTTGGGTTGGCTTGGGAGAGCTGCAAACTGGCCATTACTCACAGAATGGGACACAAGAGGTGTGAACCCAGAAATCAGAGGCGGCTTTACAACTGCAGGCTCGCGGTAGCTAATGAAATTCTTTCTTTCAGCTCCTTTCGGATTCACTTCTGGGGATGCTGACACGGCCACAGACCCCTGCTCTGGCAGCCCTGAGGGGGACCGCTGGAACTTGGAATTCAGCCCCCTGAAGGCGCTAGGGGAAATCTGATTAGAAGAATGACGTTGTCCCCATCCCTCCCTCACTTCTAGAATATTGTTTATTCAATAAAGCAAAAGAAAAGCCCTTCCCTTTTCCCATCAGTTCATCACTTTTCGAATGCAGGGTCATTTAAAAGTACTTTTTATTAAGAACTTCTCATTCCAGGCCTTAAGTTTGCCAGCGACACAAAGACTGGGATGGCCAGTCTTTTCAAGGCCAACCCATGTCACAGCAGGCACCAGGCCAAATAGGATGAAATTCACCAGGAAAATATAGGTCCTTCCCCCCCAACCCTGGGGCCTCCCCTCAGGCTCTCTTCTCATGTCTTGGGTGCAGGTTGTACAGGGCTATGTGCTGGGCAGTCTTTCCTCTTGGCACCTGGCTTCCCAAGACATCTTGGCCACACTTGGCACCCCTGCACCCTCGGGACGTGACAGTGTGTGACCAGTGATCAGGGTTTGTTTGCTTTGCTACTCAGCCAAGCCCTGGAATGAATTTGGCCACCACAGGGGCTCTTTGGGGCCCAGCTGGTCTGGCACACAGAAGAAGCCCCTTAGGGGGGCTTTGAAAGCTGTCAGGTGCCTACCTGATGGACACATTTTTTCTTGTTTATACTGTCCTCAGAGAAGGAGGTGTCTAAAGTCTGGCTCACAGGGGAAGGTCTATTTCACCCACCCGTGTACTTGAACCCACTGTGGTCGCCTTGACTTTAGGAGAACTAAGAGCCCATTTCACCCATTTAGGGGAAATAAGAGCCCTTTCTTGACAGAGTCCCTTGATCAAATGCAGGAGGCACTGGGATGTTGGAGAACTCCTGTGGTATGGGTACACACCTGACCCAAGTTTCCCATTCTAGATCCTGTCTCTAAAGGGGCTGTCCCCCACATCCTGTGCCCCATCCGGCAGACAGGAGGCCTCCCAGGAGGTGGGAAGCAGCAGCCTCCAGACCCTGAACCTCCCAGGCCACCGCCAGATGTGACCTAGGAACCCAATGTCCACTCTGGGCTAAAGGCCCTGATGCACAGTGATGCCTTGAAGCGTGGCTTAGTCCTGGGTCCCTTCACTCCCATCCCCTTCTAGAAACACTCCTAGGGGTAGGTGCCCAATCCTGTCCCTGCCAGTCTGCACTGAATGGAGACGGTGGTTTCTGCTCTCAGGCACCACAGGGCCCTCTGGGATCTGTGTCATCCCACCGCTCTGTCCCCACGTGGACCACAAGCAGAGTGCACAGTGGAAATACCAGAGTGTGGGAGTCAGAAAGGCCTGGGTTCAAATCCTGGCTGTGCCACTTCAAGCTGCATGAGTCGGGACACGTCTCTCCACCTCTGAGCCCCGGTGTCTTTATCAGTAAAGTGGAGACAAACAACATCCCCTCCTTCACAGACTATTGTGTGAGTGAAACGATGCTGAGCCGGGGCTCCGGAGGGAATCCCATTGCATCTGACACCAGTGCAAGCGTTCCAGGGCCACTGCGCCCTCATCCTCAGACATGGCGTAATGGAACTTCCTCGATTATCCCAGTGGAAGCAGATGGGCGGTATCTCTGTGCCTGAGTGAACTGCCACCAAGACTCCGGAGCCCTACAGTCCTAGGGGAGAGGCAGGCCCCTCAGACACCATGCTGTGTGACCCTCAGGCGCCATCCTGCTTTGGCCAAATGCTCCTGGGGCTCAAAGGAGAGGAGCAAACGGGATGGTCATGGCTAAAGATTTTATTCCAAAAAGCCAACCTGGTCAGGGCCATGGATCTCAGGTGTCATGCTCTAAACTCAAAGTAGCAGTCCCGCCTCTGCCGCTCCTGTGGGGAGACCCTCTTCCCCGATGGGAATGTCTGGTAGGTCCTCAGGTTCTCGGGGGATACTCTTAAAAGGTGCCACTTCTTCTTCGGGCTCAGAGGAGGCCTGGGGGTGAGGATGGAGCTAGAATTATGCAGTGAACCTGATGGGGAGGGTGAAAAAGGCCCATTTCCCAGCCCGTTCTGCGGATGACCCTGCTAGCTGCTCATTGACTTAGCATCTGGTCAGCTACCCTGCACTTGAGAGCAGAATGACTTGGGTTTGCACAACGGCACAGTGATTAAGAGCAAGGACATGGGTGTCAGGAAGCTGGGATGGATTCCGGCCCAATTCCTGCTAGAAGTGTACACATGTAAGATGGACTAATGTCAGTACCTCCCTCCTAGCTTCGTTTTGAGGAGTAAATGAAATAATGCATACAAAACACTTAACAACGTTGAACAAGGAGCAAACACTCAACACATAAGGAATGTGCTGCTGCTACTGATGATGGTGATGGTGGTGATGGTGGTGATGGTGATGATGGTGGTGGTGATGACGGTGATGGTGGTGACGGTGATGGTGGTGACAGTGATGGTGGTGATGGTGATGATGGTGGTGGTGGTGATGGTGATGGTGGTGACGGTGATGGTGATGGTGGTGGTGATGGTGATGGTGATGATGGTGGTGATGGTGGTGGTGGTGATGGTGGTGATGGTGGTGGTGGTGATTATAATGGTGATGATGGTGATAGTGATGATGGTGATGATGATGATGGTGATGATGGTGATGGTGGTAGTGACGGTGATGATGGTGATGGTGATGGTGGTGATGATGATGATGGTGATGGTGGCGATGATGATGGTGGTGATGATGATGGTGGTGGTGGTGGCGATGATGGTGGCGATGATGATGGTGGTGATGATGATGGTGGTGATGGTGATGGTGGTGATATGGTGGTGATGGTGGTGGTGGTGATTATAATGGTGATGATGGTGATGTTGATGATGGCAATGATGGCAGTTGACCTCAGGGAAGGACAAGGACTTTCCCCAGGCCACAAAGGTGACCAGGGTAAAGGCTGAATGTAGGCACCGACCCTCTTAATCCCAACCACCTAGTTGGTCTTCTGTGTTAGAAGAGGCTGCTGTGAAGCCATCAGCAGCAGCACAAGTTGCCAGGCAGTTTAGAGAAGGAATGGAGCTGGGCATCCTGGGGTCCCACAGCTTCAGGAGATGCAGATCTGGCCTGGAGAGGTCTCAAGAGGAGACTTGTCCCCAGGTGAGGCCCCACACTGTCTCCAGGGATGGACTGACTCAGAGCCACCCCAAAGGGTGAATCCTAGAGTTGGCTTTGGGAGATCTGGGTTCCCTCCAGTTCTACCTTCAACCAGACTTGCCATTGGCACAAGTTTCCAAGGCCATTGCTGAGCCTCAGGTTCCCTATTTAGAAAATGGGCCCACCTGTCCTGCAGAGAAGAACCTATAGAGGATGTTAAATTGTGTCTTTAAAAACCATTAAACTCTATGGAAAGGGCTGCTATTTTATCAATAACAGCAATGGCAAGGCTCAGGGCTCTTGAGGCAAGCAAGGGGTAAGCATGGAGTTGGAAACCCAAGATCTGTCCACTGATCTTCCGATGACCCCTACTCCACAGGACATGTCACAGCATAGGATTCTGATCTCCCTGCCTGGGTGTCAGGAGGGAGAGCAAGGAAATCCCATGCCCGGATTATCTCACAGGTCAGAGCTGCCTTCCCTGGGAAAAGAAGCTCTGCCTGATAAAAACAGCAAAGGGCAGCCAGAGAGGAACTTTCATATTTGTTAGATGGACAGTTGGACTTTGAAAAATATGTTCAAGTCCCTAGGAGAACATTTTCTGAATCTAGACCAGGGCTGGGGAGACAATCCCTGCTTTGTGTAGTACCCTCTGTGTCCACCAGAGGGCAGCAGCTCCTCGTTGCACAGAGGCGCTGCGTTGGTGTTTGGACCACGGTAGCTGCAAGGCTGCCATTGCAGGGGGAGAAGCCTGCAGACTCGGGCCAGCAAAGATTATGGGGTTTGCTCCCAAACTCCCAGTGCATCTGACCAGGAAAATACTCTTCCTGATTCTGCCCATTCAGGTTCCTAGCATCCCTCCTGAGGCTGTTGAAACCCTGACCCCCTTGCTCTGTAACTGTCACCCTGTGCAGTGTAGGGTAAAGTCTTAACTCGTTTCTCAGTCTGGGGGCCTGCATGCCTGGCAAGAGCAGGTGCCCCGGGGTCATGCGTTGAATGCAGTGATGAGGGGAGGGCAGGCACTCACAGGTCGGTGGGGATGGGGTACCGATCCCACTCCCTCACGGGCAGCACGAAGTAGGGGATGCGGGGCACTGTGCCCGTCTTGTCTTGGTAGTACTCCCGGTGCTGTTGTGCCATCTACAGCTCAACCAAAGAAGAGGTGACAGGTTGTCAGTGTGCAGGATGACCTGGGGCACCTGCAGCGCCTGCTGGCTGCCGGGGGTGGGGCGGTCTCCCCAGTGCCCCTGGAGAAGACTGCCCAGCTAGGTGTCCTCCTGAGCCGCAGCTCCTTGTCTGGCTACTGAGGGTAACGACACACACCTTGCCACCTTTGCTAGGGCGCGTGAACAAGGCAGCGGACCAGCAGAGGTAACGTATGTGAAGCCCAGCTCAGTCGGTGGCACAGGTAAGGGGTGTGTGTGTGTGTGGGTGTGTGTGTCCCTTTCGCTCCCTCCTGGACAGGCTGTGCTCTGTGAGCCAAGGTGGAGGTAAAGGCCTTCCCAGGCCTACAACACAGTTCCACAGCTCTTCTGAGTCTGACCACATCAACCTGGTCATCTCTCCTGGGAAGCTGCCTTCGCATGCAGTCCTCCACCCTGGGGGCCAGGAGACATCTGTGTCCTTGACATCAGGCTGGGAGGGATGCTTGGGAGGGATGCTTGCAAGGGAGCTGAGGGGGACAGTGAGGTTTCCAGGACCACAGCAGAGGGAGCAGCCCTGGCCTCCCCTGAGGTGGGTGAGCACCTGCGAGCCTGTGGTCTGCTGCTGTGACGCATCTGACCCGATCCGGAGGAGGCTTTCTGAGCCCAAGAAGCAGGATGAGGACAGCCTTGGGCAGGCCCCCCTCTCTCTGCTTCTCTCCCCCCAGGGTAGTTGGTGTCTGCTCTGGGGCTGAGGTCAACTCGGGCTCATCCTCAATGGGCCCGTGCAGCAGGGAGGTGGTGTCAGGTGGGCACCCGGATCCAGGTGTAAAATGGACAGTGGACTTGGGACTGGAGCCAGGGTGGGGCTCAGCGGCCCTCAGTGCGTGTGATTCATCCTGTGGGTGTATCTTAGGGCTTTTGCTCATAGAGGAGGTAAGCAAGGGTCAAGGAGAGGCTGCTGGGCAGAGGTGAGGGCGGGAACATCCCCAAAGGCTCCCAGCTCTCCCGCCAGTGGGGGGAGCAGGGGACGAGGACTGGAGCCCCCGGAGTTGGAGGGGGTTCAGGGAAGCAGAGCGCTGGGCCCCTCCCCACTCCCCAGCCAAACTCACCAGGTTCCCTGCTGGCTCAGGGGCTCTGAAAAAGCAAACAGGGGCTCTGGAGGGCGAGAGTCTCCCCAGCCGTCACTCCCTTCCCGTGGCATGGGGGAGGGGTGGCAATAGCCAAGCCCGGGGTGCCCACCTGGTAGAAGCGCGAGAGCGCGGCCGAGCGGCTACGGTCCAGGTTGAAGCGGGCGTAGCTGGGGGCGTGCAGCCAGCGGTCCCGGGCGTGGAGCCAGCGGTCCCGGGCGTGGGAGTGGTTCCTCAGCACTTGGTTGGGGTTTGGGGAGAAGATGGTCGGGAAGTGGCCGCCTTTGCTGAAAGGTGTGTGGCTCTCCTCCGGGGCTGCGTTGCGCTGGTCCTGGAAGTACTTGAGGGTGGTGGTGCCGTAGGGGGAGCCGAAGGAGAAGGCCACACCAGGAACATGGCCTTGATGCCTGAGAGAGTGGAGGAGAGGGGAGAGATGGGTGGGGGGCTCCAGGCAATTCCAAGAGAGCCCCTTAAAGACTGGGGGTGAGGCTGGAGCTAATGGCGGTCTCTGGGAGGGCTCATGCCAATGAGCATGTCCCAGAGCCCCTGCTGCCAGTGGCCCTGTCTCCTTGGTGAGCCACAGCTGCCCCCCACCTCTGCAGGCAACCTTTCAACACCCGCAGGCAATATAAAGAAGATGACAGTCAGTCAGAAGAAGACTACAGAAGTCTGAGTGCTTCACCCACTTATAAAGGCCTTCTAATGTCATTACAGAATCAACTCAAGGAATCAAAATCTAGGATTGATGCACTTTTAAGTGAAAAGCTGAATCTCCAGAAAGATTTGGAAACCAGGCCCACAGAGCATGAATTAAGACTTTATAAACAACAGGTGAAGAAGCTGGAGAAAGCCCTTAAGCATCAAATTACAGGATCTTATCAGTCAAAAAAAGGCTATGGACAAAGAGGGAAAAGATGAGCCCAGCAGAGATAACCAGCAGCAGGCCCTAATTGACCATAGATACTTTCAGAGTTTGTCAGGGAACTTCCCTGGTGGTACAGTGGCTAAGAATCCTCCTGACAATGCAGGGGACACGGGTTCGAGCCCTGGTCCAGGAAGATCCCACATGCTGTGGAGCAACTAAGCCCACGAGCCACAACTACTGAAGCCTGCATGCTGCCACTACAGAAGCTCACATGCCTAGAGCTCTCACTCTGCCACAAAAGAAGCTACTGCACTGAGAATCTCATGCACCGTGACGAATAGTAGCCCCCACTCACCACAACTAGAGAAAGCCTGCATGCAGCAACGAAGACTGAACGCAGCCAAAAAAAGAAAAAAAAGTTTGTCAGTACCTGTATACTCTTTCTGAATAGGATGAGACCTATATTGTGACTTTTCTCTTATAAATTCTAATCTCTCTGGGAAAAAAAAAAAAAAAAAGACTGGGGGTGAGGTCAGCAGAGCCTGCTGGTCACCTCCGGGCCTTGAGAGGCTTCCTAAGGTGCACGGCCCAGCTCTGGCCTCTGGGGAAGGACAAGTGAAAGAAGCTCTGGGCCTCTGCCTCCCCACAGAGGTCATCTCTCCAGCCCAGAGGCTCACACAGGGGCCAGGACATCTGGGTTCCGGTCCTGACCCCCTCAGCGAGGCTGCAGGCAAATCACTCTCCCTCGACGGCCCTGCCTTGAAGGATGGGTTGGTCTGAAGATGCAGTGGCCTCCTGAAGCTCTGACGCTCTGCGGTTATCCCATGCAGGGGCCGGGGGCACGTGATGCGTGTCAGCTCTGCGCAGCCTCGCTCCCAGCACCACGGCCTCACAAGGCACCATCCAGCCGGCCTGGAGAGCTCGCCCAGGTTCTGGAGCTCCAAGAGCCTTGTACAGAGCTCCAGCACCCTCTGCAACCAAGGGGGCTAGTGGGACGGACAGGAGCGGGGGGAGCAGAGACACTTGGGGACACAGAGGGCACAGCAGACACGGCCCAAGACCCCTGGTTAAGTGAGGCTCATACAGAGGGAACCAAGACTTGTTTGGGGAAAGGGAGGGGAGAGGCAGCGACGTCAGAGAGCATGGGAGTCAGACTTTGGGCAAACAAGAAATCAAAGCTCTCCCAGTCAGCACAGCCTCCCATGGGCTCCCCGTCCTCTGAAACCTGGCCCTGCCCCCATGTTGCCATTGAAGTCACTCTTGCCATGGTCACCAGTGGCCTCACCACAGCACTGGACACTGTGGACTGCTCTCTTCTAGAAGCATCACTTGTGGTGTCTATTACGCTGCTCTCTTGTTTGCTTTTGGTTTTCACTGACACCTCTGTCCCTTGTTTCTCAGTCTCCTCATCGTGTTCCTCCTCTGCTCACTTCCTCTGGGGTCTGTCTAGGGCCCACCTAGTCTTCCCGGTGGTGGGCTCCATGCCGTGGCCTTAACCTTCATCTGCGAGTGGAGGACCCCTGGTCTACATCTCCAGCCCAGAAGTTCCCTCCAAGCTTCAGACTCCTGTGTACGGTTGCAAAATGTGCATCTCCCTGGGATACCCCCCAGACCTCACCTCCCACCTCCACCTTCCCCAACAGTCTAGCCCCACCTCGGTGAAGAGCACTCCACAGATGTCCAAGACAAAACAGGCATGTATCTCCCCCAGCTTTATCCCTCACATCCAAGCAGCCACTAAACCCTGTAGCTGCATCCCTGCCACCTGAGCTCAAGCTACATCACCTTTCACCTGGACCACGGCAGGAGCATCCTTCCTGTTCTCCTATCTGCACTCGTGCCTCCAGCCCATTTTCCACACTTCAGCCAGACTGAGCTTTCTGAAGTCAAATCCTGAGCGTGGCATTCAAGGCTGTCAGTGACCTGATACATGCCTCTGTTTCTGCTTCATCAGCTGCCCTACACCCTGGTTGTAAAAATCTATTGCATTTCCTGTATGTAATTACTCTTCCCCCACCCCTCCCCCCCTTTTCCCCTCACTCTCCCCCCTGGGGTCTTGCCCTGGGCCTTCTGCCATCAGGAATGACAAACCTGTCCACCACCACCCCATCCCCTGCTCCTTGCCTCCCAGTGCTGAAAGGTCCTTTAAAATCTTGCCCAAATGTCACTTCTTTGAAGAAGTCTTTCCTTGCCACCTCTTCTAGGACTAGGTGGGTCCTGCTCTCTGTTCCCTCTGTGCCCTAACCCACTCCAGCAGCCGCATCTCACCCGACTACTGTCCGCTTACATCTTGCCTCCCCGCTAGACTGGGAGCTTCTGGAGGGCAGAGTTTGATCACGTCTTCCTCATGCTTGATCCCCAATTAACTCAGAACCGAGTTGGGCCCATGGTCTGTGGGTAGGAAATGTCTATGAAACAAATGACAAGGTGAGTAGCTGACGTGCCAACAGTACCAGCGATGTTACAGTGGGACCTACAGACACAGACACCGAAGGCCAGGGGCCACACTCCAGGGCCCTCCGGTGCATCTCCTGAGGCCACCCCACCACAATGCTTGACGTCTTACTTCTCAACTGTGGCCCCCTCCTCCACATGAAAACATTTCCAGGGAAGCCCCGGGAAGTGCGCAGAGCTGGCCAGGCCACTGCTCATCGAGGGCTTCTCCATTTCAGGAACTCATCCTGCACCAGAGGCCAAAGCACAGTGAGGCCTTTGAAGTCATGCTTCAGTATTACCTCCGAGGGCTGCCCCGGGCCTCAGGCTCCTCACTGGGAGAATGCATGTTGGCCTAGAGTTAGATAGAGATGCATGATTTCATCTTCAGGTGAAAGGCGAGGAAGTTAAGCACAGTGATTACTGACGCACCTTCCAAAAGCTTTCCACTATAGGCAGAATAGAAGGAATCCTTCCCAGTTCCTGGTCCTTCCCGCCCTCTGCAGCTCTACCTTCCTGGGATCCTGCAGCGTTCGAGGCTGCCCAGGGCCAGAGCAGTGAGCGATGGGGCTGCTGAGCGGGCGGCAGAGGGGGGAGACCCTCCACTGGACTCAGGCCTTTCTCCAGCCTCACATCTCTTGTCCCTTGGCTTCTGTGTGCCCTCGGTGCTGTGACCCTGGTGGTCCTAACCCTCTCCCTCCTGCCTCAGTGCCCTTCCTGCTGACCCCACCTGAGTTCTTGTGGGGTCACCTTGGCTGCTTCCAGGACAGAGCCCTCCTCCTTGCCTTGCCCTTCCCCTTCCTGGGTCTGGGGCGCCCCCTCTTGCCTCGCCAAGGCCTCACTCCCCATCCCTCCCTCCCTGTCTCTTGGCCTCCGTCCACCCTCCCATCTGGGATCTCTCCTTCTACCTTAGGGTCTTCCTTTCTGCCCACACACATGCAAAGCTTTTCCTAGATTACAAAACTCCACACTTGACCTTGCTGCTTTCCGCAACACTTTCTCTTCCTTTATTTCCAAGTTCCTCCCGGGAATCCTCTGTACTTTCTGCCTTTATTTCATCTATTCCTATGCCTTCCTTCTGACCCATCACTTAAATGTGAACTTGTACTTTTTCATTAAGGTCATATAAGATCATTCAATTGCCAAATCCAACATCCCTGGCTCACACTCTCTCTCTGTAACATCCTCACTAATGAGGAAACTCATTTGGAAGAAGCATAACCTAAGATACAGAAGCAGAGGCCCTGAAAGTTCTTTGTGCTATGTATGAAATGTAATAAAAAATATCAGGTCAATCATCAAGAAGTCAAAGACAAGGGGTGGAGAGATGCTTCTTCCTTCATCCTGATGAGTTCTTCCCTGTGGAGGGAGCCCCCCACCAACCGTCTCCAGCCCCTACTTGCTCTTCCACGTTAGAAGTGGAGGAACATCTGCCTGGTGAGGTGAAGCCCACTCTCCCTCCCCTTTTTACCTGGAAGCAAGGAAGCCCTCCCCGCTCCTCCATGCCCTGTTTTGGGGGACCCACTCTGTTCTTTGGGAGGAAAGCCTGTCCCAGCCCAGCCCTGCTGTCTCCTCTGGGGTTTCAGTGTCAGCCCCATTCTCCAACGCCAGCTTTCCCTCTTTTCTCTTCTTTCTCAAGTGGTTCAGAATGCAGGTGATGAAAGGGGTGCTGGTCACTAGGTGCTGCCAAACCCCAACACAGAGAAAATGAAGCAGCAGAATGAAAACTAAAGAAACAATCGTCTACAACGTTCTCCAGAGAAAAGAACACGACCCAAGGATATCAAGCTGGCCCGTCATCCAGGTATAAAGGCAGCTGCACGAAAGAACTCAGGAAACAAAGCACCCAAAACTCTTCTTGAGAGCAGTGTTCAGTGATGAAATCCTGCCAACTAAGAGATGATTCAAAAGAAAAAATACTCAGGAATATAGAACCTCTGTTAGAATGACTGGTGGTTGCTTTACATCCATTTAAGTGCAGAACCAGGAATAGCTACTAGGTGAAGGCTGGTTGCAGAAAAGAATGTAAATGTTATAAAACCTGTCAAAGGAAAAAATAATTTAAGCAACAAAAATTGGGGGGTGGGTGGAGGGGAAATGGGAGCGCACTTATAATTTTTAAAACACAGTCAACCCATGGCATCTAAAATTGAAACACGTTGGTAAAAATAACACAGTATAATTGCTCTATCCCCTTAATGGTTTTTATTCTCTCTTCCTCTCCTGCTCTCTCCATTAGAGGGAACTTTTAGGAACGAATATCTCTTACGATGAATCAGCATTATCTAAAGTCTATTCTTCCACTTTACTTCAATATCTTTCTCTTCAGTTAGGTTTGAGTAAGATTAAATTTCATGCTTTTCGTTATAAAATGGTAAATATGGTAAGATCATATTTTTATAAAACTGCTTGTCTGTCTTTCTATCCATTGATCCATCTACCCATCCATTTAGTCTTCCATCTGAAAATACACAGAAAAAGAAACCTAAAATGAAGTTTAGGTTAATTCTAGCTGTCTGGATTTGGGGTGATTTGGGGTGTGCTTCTTTGCACAGGTGGTATTTTCTAAGAGGGTCAGATGGCATTATGAGTGACTTTATTGGGAATCCATAAAGTAACCGGCGTGATGCTAGTGTCGAGAATGCAAAGGCCTGCCTCGCTCAGCCCTCCTTCCCCTTGCCTACTGCTCATTCGGTATTTATTGAGTCCTGGCGTGTGTGTGCAGGGACGGTGCTGGCGCTCAAGGCTCTAACGCTATTAAAGGTGAGGAGGGAAGCCCATTCCCACGGGGGTCGGGTGGGGGGAGCATTGGTGGAGCTCCATGAAGGGGTCTCCATTGGGGGAGGCTGTGAGGAGAACCTCAGTGTAGAGGAGGACAGACCGGGATCCGGCGCTCTTCCCCCGCTCGTCTTCTAGGTGCTGTTGTTGTCGCAGAGTCCTCTTCTCTCTGCAGGGACCCACTCCCTCTGGGAGAGCTCATCCACCTCAGGCTTCCAACACTGAGGACACTGTGTCTCTAGTTCCAACGCTTCTCCCGGCTACAGACCCACACACCCAGCGGTCCACCGAGGGCTTGCCCAGGGCCACCAGACTCAGCACAGTTGAAATGAAGCCGCTGCTCCTCTTGGCCATCCCTGTCCTGGTGAACGTCCCCTCCATCTACCAGAATCCACCAGGAAGCTGGCATCGCCCTGCCAACTGCTGCATCCAACCTCTCCCTAAGTCCTGCTTTTGCTCCCTCCTTAGTGACTTTCCCACTGCTCTCCTCCATCCTATGGCTACAAGCCCTCCGCTTTGCTCACCTGGACAGCCTCGGATCTCCTAGCTAGTCCCCTAGACCGCGTGTCACCCCTGCAGCCTGTCATCCACACGGATGCCAGAGCGACCTTTCATCATCTGATCGCCATCGCTCACCTCTCTTTTCACTTCCCCACAGGCGCTCTATACCCCGGAAGTGCCACTCATATCCCTGGGGCCCCACGGACTCGCCAAGCGTTCACACATGTTTCCTCCACCTGCAAGGCTGCATCTCCTCCTGCCCCTCAGGGTGTCTCACCCTCACTCACAGAGCCAGGCTCCCTGTCGCCTTCCCTGACCACACACCCTCTACCCAGCATCTCCACCTTACAGTAGGATTCTGATCCTTCATCCACACTGAGACCCACATTAGCTCATCTCTTCTGCCAGTGAGTGTTCTCCTTTATCCAAAAAACCTACACAGCCCCTGACACGTGACAAGTGCTCAATAAATGTTCACTAGAGGAAGCAGAAGTCCAGAAGCCCGGGGCACCATGCCCTGGAACGCTGGGCTCCCATCTGCAGAGCACACACTGGCACAGAGCATCCTACCCACAGGGGTGTTTGCGCACCTCAAAGAAAGGATCTATAGAAAAGTGACGTGTCTTCGTGATTCTTCTCTTCACCACCCCCAGGCTCTCTGCCACACTCCTCCTCTGCTCCCTGCTTTCCCACCTTCTCTGAATGCCAAGATATTTGCATCCCAATAGAAGAGAACCCTCTCCTCCACAGTCCTCCTAAGGTTCTGCCTAGATTCTGGATTCCATTCAGCCCCTGTTGCTGTGGGCGGGGGGCGCGCACATGCGCTTGTGTGCCCGTGTGTGTGCGTGTGTGCAGGCGTGCATGCGCGTGTGTGTGTTGTGCACGCACATGCACATGGTTATATTTATTTAGCCTGTGGTGGACATGCCTTGACAAGTAGGTCTATGTCCCTGTACACACTGGCATTTGTGAGCTGTTGAGCGTGGCCCTTGTGGTTCCATGGTAGAGCCCCATTTTTGTTGGGCCAGTGGCAGCCCATGGTAGAGAGAACAGAGGGGAATGGCACGTTTTACAACGGGGCATCGAATGGTCCCTAAGGCCCCATCACACCTCTACCTCACCCACCTGCACACCACACAAGCTTGGAGACGATGCTCAGCCCTGCCCACAGCAAAAGCCCACTGTGGTTACTGTGTGCACAGAGAACCATCCCTCCTCATCCCTTAATAGCACTGCTTGGTCCCACAGCTAACATTCAAATTAATTACTGTGCGCCATCGGGGATCCCATGAGCAGCTTATTAACTAATTAACTTGTTACTATTTAGCACGCCCTCAGTCCAAGAGCACACTCTTCTCCACACACTTCTTGCTAAGTACGGTTCTGATCAGATCCCTCCCTTGGGCAACAGCCTTCAAGGGCTCCCCGTTGCCTGGGAAATTAAGAACAAACTGGGCCAGGCGCTCCAGGACCTGCTTGATGTGGGCTTCCGTGAGAGGTCTTTCCAGTCGTATCCACTTTCTTGTCCCAGCGTAATCAAGCAGGACACTATGGGGCTCTCCAGGAACAGAATCCCCCACCATGTCCTCCGCCTGCCTCTTGCGTATAGAAAAACTTTAGCCACCTAGGCCTTCCCTGAGTTCCAAATAACACATTTAATCGGAGACGTGAGAAAATGCAGAAAGAAAGGAAAACAGTCAAGCAGGGCAAAATAATAATCGTGTAGCCATTAGACAAAGTCAAGGACCTCTAGTTCCTCCTCAAGAACTATAGATAATATTCTAAGCCACATCCTTTGAGCCTTTTTGTGGATACTGAAAACCCCACCAGGCCAAAGAAACCCCCACCAGCTTGTATGCTGCCCACAGGCATGTAGACCCCAGACCAGCTGGAACCAGAAGGTTGATGATGCCGACATCTGATTACCTCACCGCCAACCAATCAGAAGAATGTCCACGAGCTGATCACACACCCCACGATGCTGCTCCCTCACCCTGTCTTTAAAAACCTCTCCCTGAAAGCCTTTGAGGAGTTGGGGGTCTTCTGAGCACTAGGTACCTGGACTCCTCTCTTTGTGCCCTGCAATAAATGCTGCACTTTCCTTCACCACTTTACTGCGTGCAGGCAAGTGGACCTGAGTGTGGTTTGGTAACACCACCACTGCCACTCCAGCCAAATAGGCCATTTGTTGTTTTTGAAGCATATCCTGCTGGTACCTCCACCCCATGCCTTTCCCCAGGCCATCCCCTCTGTCCAAAAGATGCTTCTGCCTCTCCCCAAATTGTGACCTTATCCATCCTTCAAGGTACATTTCATACACCCCCTTTCCCATCGAGCCTCTTCTGACCCACACATAGACCATGCCTGTCCCTGCCATTGAACTGTCTTCGCTCTTTGTGCCTCTCATATGTCTCAGTTCACATTCTGCTGTGTTGTAATTATCTGGTCCCTAGTATATTCTTCCTTTCTGAGTTGTAAACTCCGTGGGGAGAGAGGGCTGTGTTCTACTCATACTTGCATCCCTGGCATTCCTGGCACTCAGTAGATGCTCTGTAAATATTTGCTGAATTGAACTGACAAACGGGAGCACAGTTCTAAGGGCTGATGATTCTTCTGGAGAGAAGGGGGATCCTTGTTACCAAGCCCAGGTCTTAGGGGCCCCCCATCCCCTGTTCTTAGAAAGGCTCCCCAAGTTCCTCAGAGCTATGCGAATGGCATCAGGTATCTATCTGGACACACGGGCCTCCTACATCCTCCCGGGCATCTGGCCTTTGTTCTGTAGCCCTGGGATGCATGGGCAGGTCAAGTGTTTGGACTGGGAGCCCAGCGAGGTGTGGTGGGAGGCAGAGAAGAAGGGGATGGATTCCACCTGGATCTGACCTGCAGGCAGGAAGCAGAGAGTCTCACTGAGGCCAGTCTCATCACTTGAAAAGCCTTACAACCCCAGGAACTCTGACCTAAGAATTCCCTGCTCACTGCAGGGATGGAACACAGGCCAGACAGTGGCACAACACCTGAGGGCTGTGCTGCCCAGAGCAGCTAGGGACCAGATGGAGCATCCTAGTCTGAAGACCAGCATCAGTACTGGTACCCCTCAGTGCCTAGAATGAGGCCTTGAACACTGTAGGGAATTAACTGATGATAATTGCTAAGAGTTGGGGAGAGGAGGGCGCTGAAGTCACAGAAACCTGGCTGGGCAACTTGATGAATAACCTTGGGCAATGTCTCCTCTGGGTCATTGTGAAGGCTTTTTGTTTTTCTTTTTGTTTTTGTTTTAAAGTTTGTGAAAAACCCAGCTCAATGCCTGGCACATAGTAAGTGCTTATACATGGGGGTTCACCATGCTACTACAGGGCATCGGGGACCTGGTTCCAGCCCAGCTCTTCCATCAGCAGCCAGAGGCTCAGGCAAGCTCCCACAGACCTCAGTGACCACGTCTGCAGCAGGAGGTGGCGGGGCTGAACAACCTGATTTCCAAGGTCCTTACCACTGTAATTATTCTCTGCCTCTATGAATCAGACTGGTAAAGGGGATGATCTGAGTGTCAGAAGAGACTGCTTGCACTTAAAATCCTGTGATTAATCTTTGAAAAGACATACAAGAATAATAATTATCCAAGTGTGGCGGGGAATCCTGAATTCTTTCACTACGTTAACAAAATTGCCAATGAGGTAGCATTTAGACACACAAGACAACTCAATTTGTTCCTTATTGATGAGAATCTTTAGGGAGAGCACATCCCTCCCAGAGAGACCCAGCCTAGAAAGTAGCACATACAGGCTCAGCTGCTCAAACTAGCCCATCCACGCTTGGAGCCTTATTTATGATCCACTTGTTATCATAATTTCTAGATCAATCACAGGACAGGGCACTCAAGGGAACTACAGAGAAGTGGTGTGGAGAGAGAAGTATCCTGGGATTGCTTCTGAAACATGCAGCACCTCCCAAATCCCAGAAGAGTGGGGTAGCCGTGGGGGAGGGTTTGCTTCCAACAGAGACTGTGGTGGGCTTAAGGAAAAAATATATCAATGTGTAAAATCAAATTTCGTGATAAGCACCTTGAATATGGTGTAAACACCACGATCCAAGGCTGCAAAGATGGTTTTGAACTAAACCTTTTGTATTTACACCAGACTGGGAACCCCTCCAGGGCAGCCCCTCACTTGTTTGTCTTAACCCAGCACCTGGCCCATCCCAACCACGCAACACATTTGTATCAAAGGAATGCCTAAATGATTGAAAGAATTAATAGGAAAATCCTTAGTCACCTTTTCTAACACACCTGGCTTGACTTCAGGAAACAACTGTGACCTGGAAAATCAGCTTTGTCAGATGGCAACCAAAGTAGCTTTTGAGCTCCCCAAGGCCCAGAGAAAGGCCCTGTCCACAAAGCAGCTGGATTAAAGCTATAGCACCTGCCCTTGCTAACTGCACTACCTCTGCGTGCAGAAATGATTTTAATATCACAGCCTCTCCATGTCGTGCTTATTTTGCTTCAAGACAGTCCAAATGTCATACAACATATACAATGAGATCTTTTCTTTCTTTTGCAGTCTGTTTAGTTTGCAGAAGAGAGTATGTGTTTTTTCACCCATATGGAGATCGTGCCTGCAAAACTCTGAAGACATTAATTTCATTCATTCATTCAATACAGATATAATACTGTGCGGGTGGCTTCTCAGAATCCAGCCCCTGGCCTCAATGCCCATGCTGACTGGTAGGAGAGAGAAGACAAGCTCACACCTTGGAAGAGGAGGTTGGAAGTGAAATCTCAGATACTTTGAGAGAAAGGGCCAAAGAATGGAAGGGAACCGGCAGACTTGCATCTTTGATGTTTGGAGAGTGAAAACATCCAGAGAAAGGAAAGGTGGGTTTGGCCCCGAATCCCAAAATGCTAAAAGCAGGGCAGGTCTGGGGGCTGGGAAGCTTTCTTTCAACAGCAGCATTCTGCCAGAATTAAGTGAGATCAGTGAGAGAACCGACGACCAGGAAACATTACTGCCCGTCCTGCCTTGTCAGATTCTTGGAGCTCCCCCTCCCGAGTGCCCGGTCTCCTTCGCTCCTTCAACCAACAAATACTAACGTTGTGGGAATCCTGGGTGTCCGCACTGTGCTGGGGGCAGAAGAGCCCGCTCCCTTTTCAGGGACTCCTCACCCTCTTGTTCCTGCAGGGAACACCAACCCCACGCGGAGTCTCCCCCTCCTCCCACTGAGCCGGGCCCCATCCGCTGTTATTCCCGGCCGGAGGGCTTCGCGATCTCTAGGTACCATTTTCGTACCGAAGGGGATCTGGAGAGCCCCCGTCGCGCCCAGCCACTGCCTGGTTTGGGAGAGCAAACCCCGGGGGAGGGCACCCAGCCAGGCGTCCCCAGTTCCTTCAACTCTCAAAGGCGCAGGGGCGGATTTTCAAGGCCGGAGGAGGGTTTTGCGGAGGGAGGAGAGCAGACTGGGGGCCCAGGAACCCCCGGGTTCAGGCAGGACCTGGTGCGCGGCGTTCTTACCCGAGCATGAGGCCGGGGGGCACATAGGCGGCCTTGAACTCGGTCAGTAGGGTGCCCGCGCTGCGAGAGGCCATGATGCGGGCGGCGAGCGCGCGGCGAGCCCGGGCGCTTCGGCCCCGTGGTCAACAGCACGGGTCACCCGGCAACCGTGCGCCTGGCAACGCCAGGGGGCCGCGCCGCCGCAGTGTTCCTTCTCCGAGCAGCCAGGCGGAGCGCGCCCACGAGATGTCCCCCCATCTCCACGTGCTCTCCTGTGTGACCCCGCAAATCGCCGCTCCCAGCCAAGCCTCCGTTTTCGCATCCTTGAATGGGTGCATCTTGCGGATTCCCTGCCAGCCCAGAAGGGTGATGTGATGCTCCGATGCCTGAAGAGGTGTGTGTGGTGCAGAAAGCAGCAGCCCAAGCTCGGCTCAGCCCCAGAGCCCGAATGGCCACAGGGACCCCAAGAGCCATTGCTCCCCGAGGTTTTCCACTGGTTCCTCGTTCCGCGGGGCCTCCAGGAGTGGGCTTCAGACGTGTGTCCCATTTGGCATGTTTGCCCAGGACACTGTGTAATTTAAGTGTGCGTGTGTGTGCACACGAACGTCAGGAGCAAGGGACATTCTTCTCCTTAATCTCTCCTCTCTCCCTAGTAACCTCCTTCTCACCTCCTCTTGCCTCTCAAACTACTCCACAAGACTGGTTTATAAGTAAGAGGCAAAAGCCAACCATAAAAAGGTCTAGTGTGCAATTTAGATTTGCCCCAGTTTGAAGTTCGGTCCCTTCTGTGAATCCAGGACTGGGACTGGGCATTTGCCCCAGAGAGCAAAGCTTCGGCAGGCCCAGCTGAGGTTCCTTGGGCATCGTGCCTCCCTCCTGTAACTGTTTGGTGCCCCCACATCTGGATTTCTCCAGTGACCCTCAGACTGCCCTGGGCCACATGTAGGGCAGGGCAGGGGCCTTAGGTCTTTAACTGGAGAGGGTGGTGGGGGTGTGATGACAGACAGCCTCCAGGGCGCCAGGCTCTCTGTGTCTTGCCCCCCACCCATTCCCCAGCTCCCCCTGCCGTCCCGGCGTCAGCAAGCACATCTGCAGTTTAGCCTCATCCTCACAACCTCACTTCTTCAGTCTGACTCTGTCAATGGCAGCTGGTGAAGATCTCAGCCTCCAGAATCTTCAAAAGGTTCTCTTCTTTGGAGAGACAGATGACCACGGAACGGGGTTGTGGGGGGTGAGAGGCCAGGCTTCCAAGAGGTGCAAGAGCAGGAAAACTGAGGCCCAGGGAGGAGAAGGAGCTGAAAGGAAATGAATGGTTGCAAAAGAGGTGGAAGGACTCTCCACCCATCTTTCAAAATGCAGCCATAGATTTCTAAATTCTCCATGTAGAACGTGAGCTGCAATACGAACAACATTCATAACAGTTGTAAAAGAACAACCGCTAGTGGAGGGGTACCACACTCCAGGACAGTGGTCCTAATGACCCCATCCCCAGACAAGATCCAGTGCCCACTCCCTCCCCCCATGCATGGCTTCCAAGCTGATTCCACCCATGGACTCTTTGCCCTGGGTTCTACGTGTCTGTGTTCTAGTCCATTTGTTTCTTCTGCTTGAGAGCTAGTCCTGTATCATATTCATCTCTGAGTCCCCAGCACCTGGTACTAGAAGGAGTTCAGTACATGTTCATTGAACAAACTTTATACTAAGAGTTACACAAATAGGTTATTGTCAGAAGAGTGGAAATTCAAAAGTGGGATCTGGCTTAGGTTTCAGAAGGGTCAGTGTTTCAGCCAAGGGATGTTCTGGGCTGACGAGGCAGAATTGCTACCATTTTATAGATATGGAAACTGAAGTTCAGCAAGGTTTTAGGCCTTGCCTAGGGCAAGTTCAGGGGCTTTTTCCTAATGATGCACAGGTCCACAGGAGGCCTCATGAAACTTACCCCCTTCATGTCACGAGAGATCTTCCAGAGGGCCTAGGGAGGAGATGGACTTTTTTCCAAGTGCCACCAAGCCTTACAAAGATCACCTGATGACCTTAGGGTTGGAACATGCTGGTGAATTCAGTTTTCTAAAAAAAAGAACATTAAACATTTGGTTTTTTTTTAATTAGACCTTCACTTTTATTGCATAAACACAATATTCTAAAATATTCTTTAATTCAATATAGCTAGATAAAAGTGAGAAAGGAGAAGGAATTGAAAAAGGAAAAGAAAGAGAATTAGAACATAAAGAGATAAAGAAAAATAAGATAGAGTAGGAAGGAAACATCTAGAAGGGAGGAAGGAGGCTCTTGTGATATCCTGCAGGTCACTTGGACTATAGAATTCAAAGGGAGTAACCTCTTGTCAGCACTCTGACAAGTAAAAATTTAATATTTCTTTTTTTTAACCTCTAGACTCTGTTCAGATAGGTCAGCATACTCGCTCTTTTATCCTGTCAACATTCATGGGATATTCTACTATCCCCAGGAGATTGTGCAAGGCTCTGGGGATGCAAAGGAACAGTGCTCCAGTGCCTCCCAGTCGGGGCTGGGGGGAGGTAAGTGGAGCGGCTCAATGAAGCAGTGGATGAGACGGGGAGGGGGCAGGACAGACAGGGAGGACCCACCCAGCCTGAGTGCCGTGTGGGTGCAGAAGCACTTCAGGGAATAGGTACCAGTCGGGTTGAGTCTAGCTGAGAAGGTAAGGATGGGGTAGGGGCATTCCACGCAGAACACACAGTAACAGCAAGGGTGCAAATGGCCCTGCAAAGGCTCCAGGCTTGGGGATCCCAGCCCCCAGAGTCCCCTTCCCCCTGAGCCCCTCCTGGGGTGTGCTGCTGGAAGAAAGGAGGGGCAGTTCACCTTTGGTCCTTGGAAATTCTGCCACAGACATCCCTTCCCCGACCTCTCACAGCTGACCATTCTCCTCCAGCACATCTCGCCACCCCCCGGGCCCTAGGATGGGGCTGGGTTAGTGCCCTGGACCTGAAGCACTGCCCTTAGTAAAACAGAAGCCTCTGAGGCTTTTGCCGTCGGGCATCTCCAATCCCTCTGAGCCTTACTCCTGAGCTCCCCTCAAGCAGCGTCTCCATCCTCCCAGATCCCAGGGAGTCAGGACTCAGCCTCTTGGGGTCATAATCTCCGTGAGAGTAGGTGAGGAAGTACATTCCCCTTTCCTCTTAGGGCGCCCATTTCTGAGGGACCGGCCACCAGGCACAGCCTTGATGTTGTCTGGTAGATGCTGATTTTCCAGCTGCAGGGCCCTGGGCTGGGATTTCTACATTCAGAGCAACCAGGCCCGGCCCCTCCAGGTCCCCTGAGCCCAGCGGGGACTGTGGGGGAGGCACCCTGAAACATCGGTGCAGCAGCCTAGCTTCCTGTGCACGAGTATCATAAAGTTCCTTCTCCCCCATGGGAGGGGCTGCTGCCCCACACCCAGCCCACCACGCTCATACGCACTCCCATCTGCCCACTCCTGGTGGCAGAAGAGCTTGCCCGGCAGGCCCTGTGGAGGGGTGGCCGGGCAGCTCTGCTCCAGGAGCTGCGAGAAGACACCTGAAGCTGGACAGGGCTTTATCTGGCAGCAGGCGGCTGCTGAATAATGAATTCAGACTGTCTGCACTGCTAGGCTGCATACGGGCGCACCACACACACACAAACACACACACACACACACACACACACACACGCACGCTGGGCTGACAACTTGGGGGGGCGGGGGCTGGCAGGGCTGTGAGTCTCTGTGAGTCGCTGGAAGGAGCAGCTAGGCTTGGTTGCCTTGGTCTCTGTGGGCAGCATCCGAGGGGAGAGGAGGCGGCAGCGCGGAGAGGAGGGAGGCGTGTGTGCTCTCCATCCACAGAGCTCGCTCCTTCCCCAGCTGCTCCTGCCTGGCGGTGCCCGGGCTCCCGCACCAGCATGGCCCTGCTCGTCCGCCTCAAGACAGTCTCCGAGCTGCGGGGCAGGAGTGACCGGATTGCCAAAGTGACTTTCCGAGGTAGGGAAGCTCCTATGTTATGGGGACCCCAGCTCTGGGCTGATGGGATAGGGCAGGGAGGGGAGGATGGATTGGAAAAGTTCTATCAGGGTTGGGGGGGATGAGGCTTCTCTCGGGCAGCCATTCTACCGCTAGCCTGACTAGCCACTGTGATTTCTTGAACATCGGGGTCCCCCGTTTCCATGTCTGCACGTCTCCCCCTGCACTTGCCAATGTGCCAGAGGGTGGTGGGGTCCTCTGCCTGCAGGTGGTCCTGGGGAGGCAAAAGTGAGGACCCCACCCCTGGGCTCAGGGGGACCCAGGGCTGAGGAGCCCAGTGCTGTGGAGTCTCCCTGGGCCCCCTCCTCCTCTCCCTGTCCCTCCTGCAGGCTGGTTTCCTTGGGCACAGAGTGGGGGTGGGGTCTACAGCCTGGAAGACCCAGGGCTGCTGCTGCTGGAAACCAGCGTGATGGAGATACTGCTGGCTTCTCACAGGTCTATCTGTGGTCAGGGATCCCATGAGCCCCGCCGACCTTCCTCGCTGTCGGTCCTCTTCCCAGCCTCCTTCCCTCTCACACATCCAGTGACCATTTACTATGATCTCTGTGCCAAGGCTAGGGTCTGGGCATGACCCAGGTCCTGCCTTCAATGAGCCCACATCCAGTGGGACAGGAGGACCAGTGGGCAGACAATAGGTCGGGTGTGTGATACAATGAGGATGGGGACAAGTGTAGGGTGCGAGCTACAGAAGCAGGACCCTGACCCAGGTGGGGGCAGGGTGGTCAGGGAAGGCTTCCAAGAGGAGGTGACACCTCAGCTAAAACCCAAGGGAACAGCAGGAAGGAGCAAGGTGAAGAGGTAAGAACAGAGCAGACAGAGGGACAGGATGACCAAGATCAGGAGAGAAGCTGGGACGTGGAAACAGGCAGAAGCTCCATGAGCCTGGACCCCAGGGGAGGTGCAAGCTGAGGTGGGAGAGACAGGCAGCGCTGAGGAGGCAAGGCTGTCTTCACCCCAGGGACGGCGGGCAGCTCCTGAAGGTTTTGAGCAGGGAAAGGCAAGGCCAGGCTTCCCTCTGCTTTTTACCCACCCACCTCTGCTTCTGCCTGGCCACAGCCCAGCTCCCTGGGCCAGGGGCAGCTCTGGCAGCCTTTGACCAAAGGCCAGGGTGCTCCTCCCTAGACATGGCCCTTTCTCCCCAGGGAGGGATCTGAGGGTGGGGACAGGGTGGGAGAGTGGGGGAGGAGCTGAGAGAACCCACCAGATCAAAGAGCCGAGGCTGGACACACATCTGCACCAGGAGGGAGAGGTGAGACCACGGGGCAGCCCCCCCAGGAGCTCTGCAGCAGCCTCCAGGCACTCATATCACCCCCTCCGTCGGGCCAGCTCCTGGCACGAGGCCCTGGGGCGTCCACACTGTGGCCTGTTGTGCGTAGCGGCGGGCAGAGCTGGAGGGATCGCGGTGTCCCTGCCGGCAGGAGGGAGAGCAAGGGGGCTTGGCCGCCTGTTGCTTCCCACAGCCGCCCAGACTGCCTTCTCTGCAGCATCCTGGATCTCCATGTGCCACCTGCCAGCTCGTGTTGCCTTTAGAAAAAGCAAGTGTGTCCTTTCATCTGTGAGACGTGTCCCTGTGTTGGGCAGACAGCACAGTATTTGGGTCTTTAGCTGCAGGTTGCTGTGTCCTTGCTGCTGTGACAGGACTGGCCCGGGCTGCACAAACCAGTCCCGTTTGCGGGCAGACAAACCAAGGTCCAGTTGTAAAGAGATCTGTATGGCCTTCGTGGGGGAACCAAGACACGGTGGCCCCAGTTCACAAGACCTCAGCCCCAGCCTTTCTACCCTGAAAGCCTCTTTATCCCCTCCTGGTGAAGTGGGGGTGAGCACCTTGCCTATCTGGTGCCCACCTTTTTCTTTGAACAGTGGGACTGGTCCCCCAGCCTCAGAGGACTGCAGAGGAATTAGCCTATTTGCAGACTGTGCCCTCTGGACTGAGTGGAGAAACCCACTTCCAAGCTCCGCATCTGCAGAGGGTGGCTGTAGGCAGAGCTCCTGGGCAGGGGGGGTGGGGTTGAGCAACAGGAACAGGCAGATGGCAAGCAGGTTCTAGAAAGAGTCTTTTGCAACAACCAGAGATGCCTCAGCCATTCACCTGCTGCTGCCAGCAGTTGACAACTATAGATGCCCCGAAAGACCAACACGAACTACAGTTCAGAGGGAACAGACTCCCTCTAGAATGTTCCACAGCATCTCCTGCACACACAACCACCGGCCCAAGCAAATATCCTGCAGGGAGAAACAAGAAGCTGGGGAATGCTGGCCCTGAGCTCCCCAGATCCCCTGAGTGAAGCTCCATGCCAGGTGGGGTGAGGCAGCACCAGGCAAGTTACTCGTGGCCCAGGCAGACCAGACCAACTGGTGGAAATATAGCTTGACTTTCTGTGCTGTACCACACAAGACACGTAGGAAAGAGCCCTATGGGGCTGTGTTGGAGAAATCTCCAGATATGGGTTCAAAAGCCCTGGGTCCTACCTAGGTTCTGCCACTTACTTGAACCCTCTGACCCTCCGTTTACTCATCAGTAAAATGGGCATGATGATAACATTCACCTCATCAGGTTGCTTCAGTGAAAAAACAGGTATGAAAGGAGGAAAGAGCATTTCAATGACTGCTGTGTTTGTGAAGCAGCCGCTGGCTTCTAGTCATCTTGTCTCCTGCCCAGCTGCCTTCTTCTGTCAGCCAGGAGTGAGGGGAGAGAGCACCATGCGAGATATAAAGTGGGGAGGAGAGCAGGCCTGAGGGGTTCCTGACCTGTGTCAGGAGGAGGTAAATTGGCCCGGCCTCTGCTCTGTAAGACGTTCCACAGGAGCCCAGGCCTGGGGCAGACCTCCCCTGAGACCCCTGTTCCCATGTGCGCTGGGCATTCACCAGCCTTGTCCCCAGCCACCCCTCTTTTCCCGCCACCCCAGGCCAGCTGACCATCCTACCCTCAAGCTCATTCAGGGTGCACCGCCCAGCTCCATCTGTAGCTCCGGACTCTTACTGCCCAACGGCCACACTTAGCCTGGTCCTGCCCTCATTCATTCACTCATTCACTGAACGTGCTGATACTTGTGAACAGGCCTGGAACCCTGGGGGTGAAGAAGACACAGCCCCTAACCTGCAGGAGTCACAGTCCATTGAGTCAGGCAGGAGACACCAGAAGGAGTGGGCCCCAGTCCTCGTGATGCATGTGGACCACGGGGCCTCTGCGCCCCCCGCTTCCCGTAAGCAAGATGGAGACAGTGGTCCTCATTTAAATCAGAGGCCTGCAGCCAGAATCAGGAGAGGGCTGTCTGGGAGGAGCCATCCTGAGTGCAGGTCGCTGCCCAAAGGGAGGCAGTATCAGCCTAAGCCGTCCTTTTTCAACTCCTGAAATAGTTCCCGGCATCAATCATAGAGCCAGGGAAGGCAGGGTGAGAAGGGCCTCTAAGATCCTCTAGTCCAACCTTCCGCCCAGTTCTCAGCCCCATCCAAGCCCCCAGGCATGGGACTCTGGGCTGTCAGGGAACCAACTGACAGACTGCCTGGGGCCAGCCTCCTGATCTTCCTTTATTCTCCATCCCTGAGCTTTCTTTTGCCAAAATACCAGGTTTGGGGATTTGATGGGCGAGATGGGTAATCTCTGAGGCTGGCTCTGATTGCCACATAATTTGCCTGACCTGGTAATTGGCACAGAGGTTTGCTTTACCAAGGCTTCTCCCTTGGACCAGCTGGCTTTTCCTCTTTGTCCCCTCTCCATGCCACCCCATTGGGTTCCCACTACATGAACTTCCTGCCATTCCCCAAAGATGCCAAGTCTTCTGTATCTCCAAGCCTTGAGATCATATTTCTTCTGCTGCCTCCACCTTGAGAACTCCCATTAATTCTGTGCACCCTTTAAGGTCCAGCTCAGCCATCACCTCCTCTGTGAAGCCCTCCCCCTCCCTTGCAGTTCTGTATGCACGCCTCCCCCCACTTAGTTAGGGCACTTTGTAGTTCAGAAGCTGCCCCAGTTTGTATGCTGCACTAACTTCCAAGCACCTTCAAGACAGGGACCTGATCTTAGCTCTCCTAATTGAGCCCTATGCTGAACTCTGGGCCAGGTCATCAAAATGAATACAAAACGGCATGTCGTGTACCTCAAAAATAAATAAATAAATAAATAAAATGGAAAAAAAAATAAAAGAACAGACTAATAGAAAAGACGTAAAACAAACAAACAAACAAACAAAAACAGCATGTCTTTGAGGTGTTCCCTTATTCATGGGTTTAAATCCTCCTTCCTCTGTGGCACTGCCATTCTTTGGCTCAGTGTCCTCAACTGTGAATGTCCCCGCCCTCAGCTCTCTATCCCAAGGGGATCAGGAAGTGGAAGAACCAACGATCCTGGCCCTAGCTCCCTCCATCCTAGCCCAGGGGCTCTCCCAGGGCCCCAGGAGAAGGCTGACTCCATCCTCTAGCAAATGTTGGGGAGTCCAGCTCTGGTCCTCAGGTCAGAAGCAAGAGGGGCTACACGGCTCCCCCCACCCCCACCAGCCCATCCGCTTCCTTGAACTTGCTCTTTCTGAGCATCGCTGCCTAGAGCAAAAGGTACAGGTGGGGCTTAAAAGAGCCAGGGTCTTACAATCAGATAGGGGAGAAGAAATAATGGAGAAACATTGGAGCCCTAACGGAGAAACATTGCCAGACACAGAGGGCCAAGGTGTGCTTGGGGGCTGGGCGGAAACTGCAACACGTTCACAGGATGGCCGCTTGCTCCCAGCTACAGAGATCAGGGAAGGCTTTGTGAGAGGGCAGAGGAGGAGGCAGAGCAGGTGGGGTGGGGGGAGCACTTAAGCTGGGTCTTGAATAGCTGCTCACGTGTGTGGAGATGAGGAAGGAGGGGCGAGGAAGGGTTGCAGGGAGGCGAGGCCATTCTGGGCAAGGGACTGACAGGATCAGAGGCCAGAGGAGGGAAATCCCACTTAAATATGATGACCAGGAAGCCTCTAGGTTTGGCTGCAGCAGAGGCTGTAGGCAGTAGGTGGAGGCTGAGGAGTCAGGGAAGGCGCGCAGGGCCAGGTGGGCGACTGCGTTCTGGGAAGGGGCTGGGCCCCACCTGGGCGCTGAGGACAAGATTCCCCTACTCTTGGCTGCTGCAGGGACCACCTCAGGCTCCAGATTAGATTTACTTTCCTATTAAAATGTGGGAGCTCAGGACTTTCCTGGCGGTCCAGTGGTTAAGACTCCAATCTTCCCCTGCAGGGGACAGAGGTTCCATCCCTGGTTGTGGAATTAAGATCCAGCATGCCGTAAAAAAAACAAAACAAAACAAAGTAAAATAAAATATAAAAATGGGGGAGCGCTCCCTGTTGGTGTGAAATATGATTTCTATCTGGATACTTCTCTGCCATCCCTGGTGAAGGAGGCAGAGTATCCCAGTGTCCCAGCCCTGAGATGCTCCTGGGATGCCTGGTCTTGCCTGTGCACTCCGGCCCCACCCAGGGCCTCCTTTCTGGGAGGACGTGGGGTGGGTGTTGCCCCCGCAGATAGAGGGGACACTTAGGACAGCCTCTGCAGCGCATGGCTGGCTCTGGACACAGCTCTGTGCTTTTGCAGTCCCCATGAGGGATGTGCCCCCAAATCCTCCCCTCTTCCCAGCACTCACAGGCCCCTCACCACCAGGGAGGATCTTCTCTGCCTAAAACCCTAGGTAGCAAATGTCCTCCCCGCCCCCACCCCCCCACCCCCTGGCCAGAGCAAGCCAGTGCAGACCTCAGAGAGCAGCAGAGCGCACTGAACGTTCCTCAGGCTTCTGCTTTGACAAGACAAGTGTGTTTTCATGATATGGAAATGACCATAAAACTGTCTTCTGCTGCAAACGGCCCTCAGCAAAAGTGCCACTGGAAGGAATGTGCTCAAGAACACACTTGCAAATAATTTCCCTGAATTGCAAAGTCTTGGTTATCTGACCCACATGTGCTGATAACATAAAACCCATATCCCTTCCACCTACTCCCACCCCTAGGTTTGATCTTTTTTTTCTTATTAACTTTTTAGAATAGAAAATCTCAAATATATACACGAGTAGGGAGCATAGTATAAGGGCCCCCAAGTTCTCCCTGGGCAGTCTTAACAGCTATTAACTTATGGCCAATATCTTGTTTCATCTGTACCCCTTCCTACTTCCACCCACCAAATTATTTGGAAGTAAATCCCAAACACCACACCATTTCCTCTGAAAATATTCAGTATATGGCTATAAAAGTCAAGGACTCAAAAAAAAAAAAAGCCCACATATTATATCACTCCTAAAAAAATAATAATTCCTTAATACTATCAAGTATTCAGTCAGTAATCACGTTTCTGATTGTCTCACTGATGTCATAAACTCTTTCCCAATTCATTAAAAGCTATATTTTAATGTGTTTTATAAGTCAAGTATTTAATCATTCATTCATTCCTTTCATCCATCCAGGTAATAAGATTCACCGAGGGCCAGTTATGAGCTAAGTGCTATTCCAGGCAATGGGGTGACAGCAGTCAATGAGATAGACGTGGTCCCTGCCCTCAAGGGGAAGACAGTTATTGCACAAGTCACTGTGAATGGGATGAGTGTTCTGGAAAGGGAGGTACAGGTGCCAGGCAGCATGAGGCAAGGGAAGCCCACTCAGACCAGGAGATCCAGAAGCCACCCTGAGAGGGTGAGTCAACGAGATGGAGCTGGAAAAGTGCACAGGCCCAGGGAGGAGATCTTACCGAGCAGGGAATGGGCTGATGTTTAAACACCCTTGAGAGAGGATAGCATTTTGGTAGAGACAAAACTCACAAAAGGCTCCATTCCAGGCAGAGGGGCTACTATCAGTATAGATGTGATGGTTTGGAGCCATGTCAAGGGCTTAGGGAACAGAGAGTGCTGGTGGGGCCTGGGGTGGGAATGGGTTAGAGGAGAGGCCGGGCTCAAACACAGAGGGTCTTCAGTGTCACACTCTGGAGTTTGAACTTTGCCTTGTAAGTGAGTGGGAGTCACCTAAGCTCTTGGCAGGAGGATGGGGTGGGAAGATCTGATTTGGGAAAGTATACTCTGGAGGTCAGGACTGCAGGCTAGGAGCCCAGGGAGGGACAGTGGTACAGGCAGAGGGTTGTACCTCAACAGAGGGGACTGTGGGTTTGGAGAGAAGGGGTGACATTGGTTAAGGGTGGGGGGCCACGGCTCTGGGATTGGGAGTAAGCAAGAAGGCAGGACGAGAGTGCCTCTGGATTTTATACTTGAGTACCTGGGTAGATGGTGAGGCCACCAATGGAGCTGGTGAACATGCTAAGAAGAGCAGGTTTGGTGGGGACACAAAGAGGATGCGCTTGCCTGCAGGTCATTCCCCAGGAAGCCAGAAATTTGGCTCAGTACCCTGTGTACCCGGGAAAGTGGTTGGAATCCAGTGGCTGGGAGTCCAGGTGGTAAGTGAAGGTCTAGGAGAAGGTGAGATATGCCCGGTTCTAACGGGGCTGCTTTGGGATCAAATGAGAAAGCTGATATACGTGAAAGGCTCTACAAACTGTAAAGGGCTGTGCAATGTAAGGATTGTAATTATCCCAGGGCCCCTCATGCTGCAGCCTTCTAGAGAGACAGGAATAGAGTAGATTGTGACCTTGGGGATCGCATGGACCCATGGATTGAGGGGGGCAGGAGTTTTCCTTTGGACTCCTGCCAGTTGTTGACACCCCAAATTCTGCGAGACATGCAGATGTTGGTGTGAAAACACCTGGAGTCATCACCAGCCAGGTGGGCTCCTCTGGGGCAGACACCTCGCTGGGTTCCCTGGGGCCAGCACAGCGCCTGGCACAGAACAGACACGAAACAGGAGCAACAGGAAGCAGCACGGCCTGTAGGTGCAGCAGGAGCAGCCGGGTAGTTGGCAGCAGGGAACACTGCAGACCCTGAGCTAGGCAGCACCAGGCAGTGATCTGTTTCTTCCACTGACAGTTCCAGAAAGGTCTCCCGAGACAGAGAATATCACGTGATCATTTTTACCTTCGGGCCCTTGTCTGCTTCCTACCTGGACTGATCCACCCCCAAGAGGCTGGCTCAACAGTCTTTGCTTCTATTTTATTTTATTTTATTTTATTTTATTTTATTTTATTTTATTTTATTTTATTTTATTTTTCAAAGCAGAAGTGCTCATCAACTTAGCTAGAGGTCAGTTTTCACTCACTGGCTTTTTTTTTTAAAAGCCAAGGTTTAAGATCAAGTCAGGACTGCAGTTTTAACAATATTTTTTACCCCACTTAAGGATGTAAAAAGAGTCACCCTCCCATCATGCCTCATTATATTCCCAGTGCCTGGCACAGAGAAGGTACTCTGCATAGCTTGTGGATCACTGAGACCACAAGCTTCTCCATCTGTCACAGAATGGGAGAACCTATGATGCAAGAGTTGCTGAGTATGTGGCTGATGATGTCCTAGGCTTGAGGGGTAGCATCACACTCTGTCTCTGCCTCAGTGCCCGGGTCTGAAAGATGGGAACCAAAGCCATCAGCTAGTTACATGGCAAAATCAGTTTAAGGCAGCACCTGGAAAGAAGTACAGGTTTGAGATGAGCCAGAGACATGGCGTTTATAATCCCTGTCCTGTCCCTGCCTCTCAGATGAATCCCTGACCTGAGCCTGAGTTTATACTGTGTCCCTGGGTGTTAATAGGGTGAGGGAAGGGGAAATAAGTGAGTGGAGGTAAGAAATGATATTTGAATAGGACTTGTGAAAAACAAAGGATGAGAGGTCGGTGGGGCCTTCATCTAGCTGAGAAATGGGGGGAAAGGAAAGGACAGCCTCCCCTGTGGGAGGCCCAGGGACTCTACAGAACCCAAAGCTGGCTGTCTGAGTTCCTGGTGATCTTTGAAGAGCACACCATTTAAGGAACTTAAGGAATAGCTATTTTCCTGGACAACTCTTTTTCAACTGAGTTTCTTCATTCTACTGTCCCGTCAACTGTCATTATAAAATTGAATAGTGTGTGTTCCTCCTAAGGGGAAAAATATGTTATTACAAGAGAGAATCACAAACAACTAAACAATAAAATCATTAGGGACATAGAAGATTTGACAACATCATCAACCACATTGACCTAATTGGCATTTCTAGAACATTTCACCCCCAAACTGAAAAATACACATTCGTCTCATATGCACATGGAACACTTATCAAGACAGACCACATGCTGAGTAATAAACAAGTCTCAATACATTTCAAAAGACCGACTTCTTACAGAATTTGTTCTCTGACCCCACTGGAATTCAATTAGAAATGAATAACAGTAAGAGATCTTTAAAAGCTCCAAATATTTGAAATTAAACAATACTCTTCTAAGTGACCTATGGTTAAAGAGACAACAAAAGCGAAATTATGAAACATTTCTAACTGGATGTTAATGAAAACACAGTATATCAACATTTATAGTTTTAAATACTTATAGCAGAAAAGAAAAATGTCTGCAATTAATGATCTAGGTTTCTGCCTTAAGAAGCTACTAAAAGAAAAGCAAATTAAACCCAAGTCTTAAAAACATTATGATAAGAGTAAGAGGCCAGGCACAAAAGACCACAGTTCATATGATTCCATTTGTATGAAAAGGCCAGAACAGAAAAATCTATAGAGACAGAAAATGGATTAGTTGTTGCCAGGGGCTGGAAGGAGAGAATGGGGAGTGACTGCTGATGAGCATGGTGTTTCTTTTGGGGTGATGAAACTATTCTGGAATTAGTGATGAAGGTTGCACAACCTTGTGAATATGTTAAAACTCACTGAATCCTACACTTTAAATGGGTGAATCTTATGGTTTGTGAATTATGTTTCAATAAACAAAAATAAATGCAATCTAAAAAATTAAATCCAAGGGTAATAAAAGGAAAGAAATAGAAAACCAACAACAAAGTTAACAAAGCCAAAAGTTGTTTCTTTAAAAAAAAATTAATAAAATAGGTAAAGTGTAGCAAGACTGAACAAGAAAAAAGCAAGAAAATACAAATTACCAATATCAGGAATGAAAGAGGGGATATCATTACATTAAAAGGAAAATGAGGGAATATTATAAACAATTTTATCTCGATAAACTTCTACAACTCAGATGAAAGGGACAAACCCCTTGAAAAACAACTGGCCAAAACTGACACGAAAAGAAATGGAAAACCTGAAGAGCCCAGTATCTATTAAAGAAATTAAGTTTGTCATAACAATGATAAGAATGGTGGTGGTGGTGATAAACTGCTTTTCTATAAAGAAAACTTCAGGTGTAGACAGCTTTACTGGTAAATTCTAGAAAATGTTTAAAGAAGAAATAATGCTAATCTTACACAAATTCTCAGAAAATAGAGAAGGAAGAACACTTTGTAACTCATTTTATGATACCAAAATCTGATAAAGACCTTATACAAAAAGGAAATTAGAGCCCAGTATCTCTCATGAACAAAGATTTAAAAATCCTTAACAAAATATTAGGCAGTTGAGTAGCACTACATGAAAGGGATAACATCATAGCAAGTGAGTTTTATCCCAGGAATGCAAGGTTAGTTTAAAACTGGAAAAATAATGACTGGCTAGAACTCCAGCGCAAGGTTGAATAAAACATGCAGTGAGAGTGGCCAACCTTGCCTTGCTCACGATATGGATATAGAAATGGCCAATAAACACATGAAAACGTGATCAACCTCATTAGTCATCAGAGAAATGAAACTCAAAAACCAAAATGAAATAGGACTTCACATGCACTAAAATGTAAGATTCTGACAATAACCAAATGTTGGCGACGATATAGAACAATTAACATTTTTTTTTACGTTGTGGATAGGATTGTAAAATAGTATAATCACCTTGGAAAAGTGTATGGCAATTTCTTCTAAAGTTAAACATAAATCTACACTATGAGCCAGTGATTATGCTCTTAAGTATTTCCCCAAGAGAAATGAAGTGATGGGTGCACAAAAATACTTTTGCAAGAATGTTCACAGCACCTTTACTCTCATCTCATGATGTTGAAAGCAACCCCGAGAGTATGGACAAGAGAATGGATCAACAAGTCATAGTCTAGTCATACAACGGAAACTGCTCAACAATAAAACTGAATGAATTACTGATATATGCAACCATGTGGATGAATCACAAAAGCATTACATTGACTGTAAGAAGTCAGACACACAAAAGAACACTGTATGATTCCTTTTATACAAAGCTTAAAATCAAAAGTTAGAAATCAGAGCGGTGGTTTACCTATGGGGGGGTAGATTTGATGAAAAGTTGGGGGGGGAGGGAACAAGGGAATGTCTTGAGAAATGGCAATGTTCTTGATTGATGTATCTTGATTGTACGGTGATCACAAAACTATGTGCGTTTATTGAAACGCATTGAGTTGTGCATTTAAGATCTGTGAACGTAAATTTTACCTGGTTAAAAAAAGAGCTAATTATACCTAAAGTAACTAAACTTTGAAAAATATCATATAAGATGAGGTAGAAAATTGTTTCTGATTATATACTACTAAAAATAAGCTACAAAATGTGATTCATAATAGAGGAAACCATTTTTATATTTAAGACACAACTTAAATGTCAAAAAAAAAAAAAAAAAAACAGGACTCTTTAGTAGAATAGCCATTGTTTAATTAGGTAATGAGCTATGTACCAGGCGTATAAGCACTATCATTTTCTCCAGTCTATGGATGAGGAAACTAAGACAAAGACCAGTTAACTTCTCCGAGGGCACATGGCCAGCAAGTGATGGAGCTGGGCTTTGAACTCAGGCAGCCTGGCCCGCGAGCCTTAAGCACCTTCCCGTGGCCCCCTGTGCTTATCGAGAACTTGATGCTTCACTCAGACTTTCACAGAAACAGACTCCTGCTGACCCTCGCAGGGGTTCCAGGATGTAGGCTCGTCCCGGATAGTCGCCCCCAGTTGAGAGATGATGACTCTGAAACCCCAGGTGTCGAATAGCCAGCTCCGGGCCTCCCAGCCCTGAGCCGCAGCACCAGGCCCCAGACCTGGCTAGGTCTGGCTCCTTTCTGCACACGGGGATGCCTAGGCCCTGCTTCCCCACACTCATGGGGGTAGCTGGCCTTCAAAAAGGAGCAGGCTGATCTGAACTGGGGGGAATGAAAACCGCAGGGCTACCCCTCCTGAGCTGCTGTGGAGGAAACGGGAGGAGAGCAGATGCTGGGGATGTCACAGCATTGCAGCAAGGAATGGGGTGATTCCCAGGCCACCCTCCATACAGTCCATCCCAGGCAATGCAGACAGTGAGGTCTGGCTAATTTTAAATAACACAAAGAAATAATAGTGACGGGTCTGAGTCTCAAGCAGAGTGCTTTGCCCTGTTTCTCAGCTCACACAGGGAAAAAAGTAATGTCAGGTGCTGACACGGCCCAGATGACTAGGTCCTGGGCAAAACCATCATGTCCCTGAAGTGTGTCCTCAGGACACTCTCTTCCCCCTTAATGGTCCACTCCCCCTACCCTGTGCCCTCTCAGGACCCCAGGACCCCCACTCCAGGTCTTCCTTTGTGGGGGGCGGGGGGCTGCTCCCTGAGGGGAGACCCTTTTCATTCTTCTCTTTGCCATTAGAACCCACTTGTCCTGTGTCCAGCTCCTTCCGGGCTCCACTTTCTGCTTCACCTGTTCAAACCTTTGCTCACCCCTTCCTCTGCCTGCTCTCCTTTCTCTCTCTCTTCCCCCCAGTCTCTCTGCATTTCTAGACTCCACCCAGTCTTCCAGTGTGAATGCCCATGCCCCTGCAATGCCTTCCTCGATCTGCTAAGTTGAGGTCGTTTCTCTTTTTCCTGTGTTCTCAATTAATTTACACTTTTTTGCATGCCAGCAATCAAATTTTGCCTTATATAGTAGCCTTTTACATGCCTGACCTATCCCCTTTCTGGATTGTGATAAGATTCTTCAGGCAGCATCCCGATTCTAATTATCTTTGAACAACCCCTGGCCCACCCTCCTCCGTGGTCAAATGGCCTCTTATGTGTGGGAATGAATGAACGCACACCCGCTCACAGCCCAGTCCCTACACGCCTGCCTGTTCTCAAAGTCTGGCTCTAGCAAGGTAAATCGTCTGGAAGAGAGCTCTTTGGCGCAGATGGGACATTTTACACCCTTAAGTCACATCCCATGAAAGCTAGCACTCCATCCTGCATTATGAGACAAGAACCTCATTTAGGACAGGAGTAGCAGTGTGGATGTTTTAAAATGGCAAATGACATACAACTTGCTTCGATTAACCTTTGGACTCCTGGGCCCCTCCATTTGGATATATCTGATGTCATGACACTTATTACAGTGTGAGCACAGAGTCTGCTACCCAAACTTCATTTATTGACTCAAGGAGGATTTTATTTCAAACCAAAGAACTCAGCTATCCCATCCGAAGGAACGAAGGATGCTGTTCAATTTTCCCCATTTAATCTCCTGCTCACCGTATCCACCAAAGCCTCTCCACTGCAGGGAACAGGCTTTTTCCTTTCTTTCAAGCCCTGTTCTCAATCTCAGTGGCAACAAAGGTGATTGGATATTGGGATGTTAAATGGCTTTGTCTGAAAGTCAGTTAAAATGGAGCTGAAATGTCAACAAGACTAGTATTGAGCAGAGCAGATGTTAAGTGGAAATGAACATGAAATGAGAGATGGGGTGAGTAATCCCCCCGATAATTCGGAAGAGATGACAGAGGCCCCCTGGCTCTGCCCTAATGAATAGAAAAGGACCACTGGAATGATCCCTGCCACTGTTTGTACAAATCCTTCTAAAAAGAGGCTTTCCAAAAATGCTTAAGGACAGTCTGTTTTCTTAATAAGCTGTCCTTTCCACTGTTCTATACCATTGATTTGATTTTTTTTCCCCAGCAAACCTTTTTTTTTAATATCTAGAGGTAAAATTTAGCTCACCCTGTTTGACAATATTCGCCACATTGAAATCCCCGGGGTCTGAGGCAATGAGGTTTTACTGCTTTTCGAAACAGAGCCCCGTGTATAAACTCTGCAATGGCTGATTTTACGGTATTTTACGTCTTTTCCAACAAGCCTGCAGGAAATACACAGGCAGGGGAAGGTTTGCGCCCCAGTGGCTTCATGCACATTTGAACCCTGTGGTGCCGTCTTGGCCTGTCCCTCCCTCCCTCCCCTCTGGCTGGGTTCCTCGGTTTCTCTCCAGGAAACCCTTGAACACAGCCATAGCCAGGCTCATTACCATCTCCCAGGATGGAAAGGCCTTTGCTTATTCAGAGCAGCCAGGTCCTTGGGGAAGCCCCAGTGCACAGATATGCTCACCTGATGCTCAGTTTGTATTGCATGTTGCCCATGGGAAAAATTAAATGAGGCTCAGGCAGCATCCCTCATGCGTCCCTCTCCTCCCCTGGCTGCCTTGAGGTTTGTCATTAAGATTTTTCTTTTCAGGGTTTTGTTTTGTTTTGTCTTGTCCCTGGCTACGCTAAAGAATCTTTCTTTCCCATCTGTCTATTCCACATCTATTTTCTGTGTGTGTAGCTTTTGCTTTATAGCTTCTTTCTCATTATCTTGGATGCAACCCCTCCCCATGTGCCCCCACCCTCTAAATACACACACACACACACACACACACACACACGCACGCACGCACGCACGCACCCTTCCTCAGACCATCTACCTGACTCTGCACCAAATCCCTGGCTGCCTCTTTGTCAGCTTCCTACTGAGCTAGGACTTGCTTCTAAATTCTAAAACTCAGGCAAGCCCTGGAGATTCCTGCACCAACCCTCTTATTATACAGGTGGGGCCACCAAGGCCAAAGGACAGAAGTGGTTCCCAGGGGGATGGAGTCCCATCACCAAGGAGGATCACAGGGGACTCACTCTAACGCCTCCCTGGCCAGGCACTGGTCCTGCCGGTTCTCCCAGTGTTTCCAGGGGTGAAGAGCAACGTGTGCTCCCTCACCACTCTCCTGGGTCCCCAGCCTGCCCACCAGGGGCAACCCAAACTAACCCTCAGAATAGGACTGAGTTCAGTCTGGAGGTAGCCCCTCAGTGAAACGGTCCCCTGGTTTAGGTTGGTGGGGATTTAAAAGCACTCTTCTTTCAATTACAAAAGTGAAGCATGGTCATTGAAAAATGTCAAACAAGTATATACAATAAAAAAATCAAAGCATGCTGCTCTCAGTAACTTCTCACTCCCTCTGCCCGCAGATAACCACTTTGGATGATTTGAGATCTCTGTCCATTCACATATAAAAGAATTGAGTTGGGAGTTTTTAAATAAACAGCTCGTTGTCCAGGGAGGTCTGACTATAACTTCCTCTTTTCCCCACCAGGGCAATCCTTCTACTCCCGGGTCCTGGAGAACTGTGAGGATGTGGCTGACTTCGACGAGGTAGGATGCCCTTGGGCAGCACAAGCCCCAGCCCCAGCCACAGAAGGGAACCAGCACTCCCTGCCTCCTGGGAGGGAGCTCCTTGCTTCCTGGGAGGAGGCGGTGGTGGGAGCTGTGGAGGAGCCTTCCTGTCCCTCCACCCAGACCCCTCTCAGGGACCTCTGTACGGGAGAGGCCTGTGCAGAGCGACTGGCACAGAGAAGGGCCAGCTGGGTCCGTCCAACAGGCTTAGAAGGGCTTCCCTTCTGTGTTCACTGGGCACATGGAGGGCCAGGCTAACATACCTTCCAACAAATACGGTCTCACACAGACCTCACCCCTTCCTCTCCAGGAGCTAGTGGGCTACATCTCCCACTGTGTCTCCCCAGGAAGCTTTTCTGTTCTTTTGAACCTCAGCCTCAGAGGGTTGAGAAAATCATTTGCCTCCATTTATGGCACATTATCTCATTGGGCCCTACAAGGTCCCTCTTGTTCTTCGGGGGGTAGGTGTGGATGGATGGACGCAGGCATTCTCTTTCCTCTCTGCATTCTTTCCCTCCAAAGACAACCATTCTAATGTGTTTAATGTGCATAACTTTTGATTTCCTGTGTGTTCTTACAACGCTGGTATTGACGTCTCCTGAGCATATAATTTATGTTTACTTACATGGTGTCATGTTAAATATTTCATTTTGTTTCAGTGAGCACCATTTTAAAATTCCATCCATCTTGCTATGCTAATCTGTTGTTTCTACAGTACTCCATGGGACACAACCAGAACACATCAGGGACTTACCTGGGACTTAGGGGGTTCCTGGGACACAGATTTTCAGCACTAAAAGTGAAAAAGTCTTGGTCAAACCTGGTTGAGTTGGTCACCCTACCCATTTCGCTTGTGCACCCACCCACCCCACTCCATGAGGACCTCCCAGCTTGCCTCCAGCTCCCCACCACCAGAGATGCTGTGGATATGCATATGCCCTCCCTTTGGACTTCTATAAGTATTCCTCTGGCATATACACCAGGGCCAGGAATTGCTAGCTCATAGGCTATGCCTACACTTAATTTGACCCAGGACTGTCATGGTTGACACTTCACTAGCAGTGCCTGTCTCCTACATCCTCATGTACACCTGGTGTTATTCAGCTTTCTGATTTTCAGGAGGCTAACGGTGATATCTCATTGTTGTTTTAAAGATGCATATAAAGGTTCCTCTTCTGTAAATTGCCTGTCCATATTCTTGGCCCTTTTTGTCTATTGTTATAGCTGTCTTTTTCTCATTGATTTGCAAGAGTTCTTTGTATGTTCTGGATACCCTTACTCCTTGTTGGTTTTAGATATTGAAATACCCTCTCCCGGTTTACCATTTATCTATTAACTTTGTCCCTGGTGCCCCTCATTGACTAGATTTTCTTAATCCTGGCATGTTTCCAAGTTTTGTTTAAGTCTATATACTCTTCTCAGTTAAAAATACATTTTCCTGCATTTTCTGATTTTACAGTTGTTTCTTTTACCTTGTATGTGGTTTTAGATAGGGGTCCAGTTTTATTTTTCTCTATATAAGGAGCAACTTTTCCTAACATCAGTTGCAAAGCAAGCAATCATCTTCTGTCTATTGTATGTTAAAGCCTATGTCTGAGATTTCTATTCCTTTAGTCTGTCTGTATGTTCTTGAGCTTTACCACACTGTGTTAATATATCTTTTTTTTTTTAGTGTCTTAATATCTGGTGAGGCAAGTTCTTTACTCTTCTTTTTTAAAGTTGACCTATTTGTGGATCTTTATTCTTCCAGATAAATTTTTGTTGTTGTTGTTTATTTATTTATTTAATTGGCTGTGTTGGGTCTTTTTTGCTGTGCGTGGGTTTTCTTTTTAGTTGAGGTGAGTGGGGGCTACTCTTCATTGTGGTGCGCGGGCTCCTCATTGCTGTGGCTTCTCTTGTTGTGGAGCATGGGCTCTAGGCACGTGGGCTTCAGTAGTTGCAGCACATGGGCTCAATAGTTGTGGCTCACGGGCTCTAAAGCACAGGCTCAGTAGTTGTGGTGCACGGGCTTAGTTGCTCCACAGTATGTGGGATCTTCCTGAAGCAGGGATCAAACCCGTGTCCCCTGCACTGGCAGGTGGATTCTCAACCACTGTGCCACCTAGGAAGCCCCCAGATAAATTTTAAAGTAAGTTTATTAAGTCCTTCCAAAAACCAAATGGAATTTTGATTGAATTTCATCGAATTTAAAAATTAACTAAGGGGTGAAGGGGAAACTGAGATGAAGCGAGAGAGTAGCACAGACATATATATACTACCAACTGTAAAATAGATAGTCAGTGGGAAGTTGTTGTATAACAAAGGGAGTCCAACTCAAGGATGGGAGATGCCTTAGAGGACTGGGGCGGGGAGGGTGGGGGGGACTTGAGGTGGGGGGAGTCAAGGAAGGGAGGGAATACAAGGATATGTGTATAAAAACAGATGATTGAACTTGGTGTACCCCCCCAAAAAAATTTAAAAAATAAAATAAAAAAAAATTAACTAAGGAAGATGTCATTTTTTATAATATTAAATCACCTATTCCGTCCTTTATGAGGATTTCAAAGTTTTCTACATAAAAATCTTATGTATTCTTGATTATTTCCTAGATACTTTATGGTTTTGTTGTTATCATGAATGGTATCTTATTACATTTTTTAGTTGATTATTGCTGGCATAGATAAATGCTTTTCTTTCCTTTATAAGTCCATCTTTTATCTGGCAAACTTGCTGAACTCTCTTATTCATTGTAATAGTTTATCTATTGATTCTGTTTTTATGTATATGATAATATTATCTACAAAAAGAAGTGTTTTATCTCTTCCTTTCCAATCCTACCTCTTTACTTCATTATCTTTCCATATAGTATTGGCCGTGATCTCTAGTTCTATGTTAAACAGTAATGGTGATGGTGGGCATCCCTTCCATGTTCTCCATATTAAAGAGAATAAATGCACCTAAAGTTTGTCATCAAATGTAATTGTTGGAATAGGATTTTACTATTTAACTTTGTTTACTAGTTTACTAAGAGATTTTATTATAAAGCTTGTTGAACTTTATCAAACAATTTTTCTGCACTGAGACAATCATAATCTATTCCTTTAGTATATTTCATAATTTATTATTTTTATTCATGGGTAGATTCAATTAGCAAATGTTTTTATTTAGGATGTTTGCAGCTATGTTCATAAAATTTTCTGGAACAACACACATAAGATAGAAATTTACTCTTCCTTGACATTTTGGAAGAATTGAAAGTAAAAACATTTAAGTCTGGACATCTTGGGGAGTGGTGTTCTTTGACTCCCTTTTCTTCTTGAACCAATTTTGGATTTTTATGCTTTTCTAGGCATTTTTACATTTCATCTAGGTTTTCAAATTTATTAGCACACATTTGCTCATAATGTTTTAAAATTGTTTTAAAATCTTTTTTATGCTTATGGTTATTTCCCCCTTTTTATTCCATATTTCATTTATTTGTATCTTCTCTCTGTTTTTCTTGGTCAGTCTTGCTAAAGATTTGTTTATCTTATTAATCTTTGTAAAGAACCAGCTTTTGTCTTCATTAATCTTCCCTATTGTTTTTCTCCATTTCATTGATTTCTGCCCTTTTCTTAATTATTTCACTTCTGTTTGTGGCTCTTTTCCTAACTTCTTGAGTGCTAAGCCTGTTATTTTTAACTTTTCTTATTTCTTAGTAAATGTATTTGAAGCTAGAAATTTTGCTCTATATACAGTTTTAATTGTATCCTACAAACATTTATATATAATATTTTCATTGTTCAGTTTTAAACATTCCTTACATTCTTTATGATTTTCTTTTAAACCCAAGAGTTATACAATAACATATTATTTAGCTTCCAAATATATACATGAAATTATACCTCCTTATTTTATTTATTTCTAGTTTTATTGAAACTAGATCTTTATGATCAAAGAACAGAATCTGTATGTTATTGATCCTTTGGAATTTACTGAGGCTTCTCTTATGGCCTAATTCATGGTCATAAATGCTTTCTCTGCTGAAAAGGAATTTGTTCAGTGTGGGGTTCTATCTGTAGCTCAATATAAGCTTGAGCTTAGATTATATAAACTCAAGCTTGTTATTTATATTATTCAGTTCTTCAAATGTTCCGTTTATTTTCCTCTGCTTGATCTATCAGTTTCAATAATAATGGTAATAACATCTACTGCTACAATTGCTGATTTATATATTTCTCCCTGCAGTTCTGTCAGTTGTTGCTTGATGTTTTTCGTTTATTTGTTTGTTTGTTTTTAAGCTTTTTATTGGAATATAATTGTTTTACACTTTTGTACCAGCTTTTGAGGTACAGCAAAGTGAATCAGCTGTATTTATACATATATCCCCATATCCCCTCCCTCCCGTGACTCCCTCCCACCCTCCCTGTCCTGGCCCTCTAAGGCATCACCCATCATCAAGTTGATCTCCCTTTGTTATACAGAACTTCCCACTAGCTATCTATTTTACAGTTGGTAGTGTATATATGTCTCACTTCCTCCTAGCTTCCCCTTTGCCCCCCGCTCCCCCAACCCTGTGTCCTCCAGTCCATTCTCTGCATCTGCATCCTTACTCTTGCCCTGTCACTGGGTTCATCAGTACCAATTTTTTTTTAGATTTCGTATATATGAGTTAGCATACAGTATTTGTTTTTCTCTTTCTGGCTTACTTCACTCTGTATGATAGACTCTAGGTATATTCACCTCATTACATATAGCTCCACTTCATTCCTTTTTATGGCTGAGTAATATTCCATTGTATATATGTGCCACAGCTTGATGTGTTTTGAAACTGTTACTAGTTGCCTATATGTTCATCATACCTATATCATCTTGTTTATTTTTCCTTCTACCCCTACTTAATATTCTTCTTTGTTGCTTATGTTTTTGCATTAATTTCCATTTTGTCAGATATTAAGATTGCTATCTCAGACAATTTTGGTTTGTTTGCCTGGTGTATCTGTTTCAATCCTTTTAATCTCTTGGTATATCTTTTTTCTTTTTCTTATTTTCAATAATTCTGTGTTTTTAAAATCAAACATATTTTCTTGGAGCATGTATTATTAGATCTTGTTTTCTTATCCAATATGAGAGTCTTCCTGTTTTAATTGATTGGTTTTACCTGTTTACCTCTACTGTAATTGCTATTATTATAAGGCTTATTTCTACCACCATCTTATTTTACATTTTCCATTTACTGCACTTTCTGTCTTTTTCTCTTTTCTTCCTATTTTCCAGCTTTCAATTGGTTAGAGTTTCTTCTGTTAGTTGAAAAACTGTACATTCTGTTTTTGTTTTCGAGGTAGTCAGCCATCCATACTCATGTTTATGTACTTCTATTGAGAACTTAAAACAAATAAGTAATTATAATTTCTCCTAACATAAGTACCTTAATACTCTTTCATGCCTCTTTGATTTCCCCACCTCAGCCCACATCCTCATGCTGATATTGTCTAGATTAGAATTTTAATTCTAGGTTCTTATAAATGCTTGTTCTCTTTTTCCTTTGTTTGTCCTAGCCTTCTTTGTTCTTGTTGAAGACAATAGCCTTAACCAAGATACTTGATCACCTTTACTTCTCATATCTCTTGAAGCATCTCTTGGAATTGTTTTTCTTCTTATTTGAGTACCTCCTCCAAAAGCATTTTTAATTTGAATCTTTATGTAGCAAACCTTCAAAAGCTTTGTCAATCTGAGAATGTATTTCTTATTTCTTCAAATCTGAATGAGAGTTTTACTAGATATAAAATTCTAAGCTCGAAGTTCTTTCTTTCACAACTTCAAAAATATCACTCCCTGCTACTAGTGAGAAGTCCAATGACCATCTGATTCTTGTCCTTTGGTGAGAGATCTTTTCTTTCTCTCTGGAAAATAAAGTATAATTCATTTATCTTTGATATCCTTAAATTTTATCGTAACGTGTCTAATTGTGGGTTTCCTGATCTTTCCTGTTTTGCACTATTTTGTGAGCTCCTTCAAATCTAAGGCCTTTCATCTTTCATTTATTATGGAAAATTCTATCTCCAAATTTTTTTTTCAAACATTCAGTTTTTATATTGTTCTTGCCTCTCCAACTCCTATGATCAGATGTCAGTACTACTTCTAGCTGCCATTTCTTAGCTTTTCTGGGTTTTGTTGATTATTCCTTTCCTGCCGTCTTCTGAGGAAGTTCTTTAACTTGATCCTCCAATTTACTAATTTGTCCTTTTTTCTTATGATTCCTTGAACTTTTTCATGTTGCTGACACATATTTTTATGGTCCATTTGTTCTAATGATCCTGCTCCAGTTGGTGTATACAGTTCAGTGTGCTGTCTTTTTTTTTTTTTTTTTTATAGGAGAGATACTCTCCCAGTCTCTTTGCTTTGCCATGTTTGAGCTCCCCTGGTATCAGCTACTCTGTCTGGTGATGAGTTCTGAGCAACCATCAGAGGCTTCTGTGTCAGCCTCTAGGGGCTGGAGGGCAGACATGAGCACCAGGGGGCCCAGTCACCACAGAAACAGAGTCAGGGTCTCATCTCTAAGCCTTAAGGGAGAGACATGATTGACAGAAGGCAGTCAAAATTTTTAACAAACTAATTCTGGGGTTCAGTGAGAGAAAGTATGAGGCAGCTGGTCTATCGACATCTATTTTCATTAAACCTCATCCCGCTAGGGTTTTTGTCACAAGTTTATCAGTAAAGGAGCAGGCAACCATTGCCCCAAGGTAAGGCCTGGTAGTGAGAAGGGCAGAACTTAAAAAGATTTGCTCCAATCTGCTTTCCCATTGCTGCTTCCACTCACCCCTCCCCCACAAGCTGAGCAGCCACCATCCTCCCCAACTCATACATCAGCTCACTCAGCCTTTGGTCTCCCTGGGTTTCTCACATCTGCTTATATGTTTGTTTGTTACTTCCTAGAATCCGAATTTCCCTCTTGCTTCTGTAGTTCCTATGGCCTCAGACAAGCCCCACCGCACAGCCTGCCTGTTCCCCTCCCCACCACCTCCTCAGGCAGGGCCCCGAGCTGGAGCACCTGGTTAGGTGAGGGTGCAGACAGCCTGGCTCAGTCTCTCAGCCCCGCCTCCCTGGGCCTCTGCCCCCAGTCAGCCGGGCACAGCATCCAACTCCCTCCTTCTCACCAGGTCTCCCAGGGGACATGTCCACCCAGGCCTCCAGCCCGTGAGCAACCTGATGCCCCTTCTAAGGGCACCGTCACTCTTTTCCATTAACTGCACCCTGGGACACCTGAGCCATGGGTATACATGACATTCCAAGTTAATCACCGTGTCCTTCCTCTTCCCGGTACGGCCCATCATGGGGCAGGGGGAGAATCAGTCCTGCCGCCCCAAGCATGGGACCATGTTCTGAGCGCCTGATGTGTGCCAGGTCCATGTGGAGGTGCCCCAGAGGGAGAGGCAGGTGCAACAGCACATGCAGGTCCCTGCAGGAACTTGGGCATGGGGAGCCTCCGGGTCCGTGCGGAGAGACCACAAAGGGGTGGAAGCCAGGGAGTTGTGAGCAAAACATGTGCCAGGATCAGAGAGCAGCTGTGAGATGGGGAGAAGTGGTTCTCACTCGGGGAAATTAATACCCACCCATAGGCAGGCAGGGAAGTTGCTGGTTGTCACAACAGAGAACCCACTGGCACTTGACGGAACGGGGCAAGGGTGCTACGTGACCTGTCGTGCTCAGGCACCCCCCATGCAACAGGGCTTGCCCATCACTTCCCTGCTGGGCAGCCCCATGGGAAGATCATGGCGGCAATTTCCCACAGCAGCACCATGCTGTGTCCTGAGCAAGGCCGCTTCCATCCAGTCTCCACAGCAACCTAGATGTGATGAAACTCGGGTTCAGAGACGACGCATCCTTCCCCAGGTGACAGCTGTAGGTGGCAAAGCCAGGGTTCTAAGTCCACGCTTAGATACCAAGGCCCTCTGGCTGCAGCAGTAGAAAGCCGCTTGGCCTGACGCCCAGCACCCCTACGAGGCCTGGCGGGCGTCTCTCCACACCCCGCCTCCATTTCTCCTTCTAAGAAACAGCTTGCAGCCTGGCTGCCACTGGTCAGCAAGGCACACCCCACAAGGCAGAGGGGGCAACCGTCCCACCTCCTGCTCAGGAAGGGCCCAGGGGTCTCTCCGAAGACAGCCTGGAAGGCACCCAGACGTATGCCCGTCTCCCCAGCCTGGGGTGGACAAGTGCTAAACTTTCCTGGCTGCCTCCTGAAAGAACCAGCTTGTCAGTGGTTTCAGAACAAGCTTGGAAAAGAAACCTCAGCTGCCCCTTGCAAAACCTCCAAAGACCTCTTGGCTTCCCAGAAAGTCTCTTGTCTCACCTTTACTGTGCCCAGGGCCTTTGGGAACCAGCTCAGTGAGGTTGGCCTGGGAGTCACAGGACCTGGGCTACCGTCCTTGCTGAGGTGTTAATAGGCTCCATGGCCTTGGGCTGGCCACTCAACCCCTCCGGGCCTCAGGTCCCCTTCTGGAAAATGGGATCGGACTTCTTGTTCTGTCTGCCTTACAGAAATATTGCATGGCTGAAAATGAAATAAAAGACATGAAAACAAATCTCTCTCCCTCCTATACTCAGACAAGGATGAGAGGGGCTGCCGCAGGTGGGGCCAGGGAACCTGAGTTGGTGGGGGGGTGGGGCGGGGGGCATGGCAGAAAGACAATGCTCTGTACAACAAAGGTGGAAACAGAGCCTGGACCGGGTGTCTCCTTTCCCAGAGGCTGGAACCTGAGATCCTGCATTTAACCTACAACTATGGAGAAGCTAGAGAGGGACAGAGACAGAGAGAGACAGCCTTTGTGCCTGGCCGGCAACCAGCAGAGGCCCCTGGTCGGAGGGCAGGGGTGGGGAGGGGAATAGCCACACTCAGCCTTCTTCAAGTCAGTTTGGTTTGGCCTTAACCAGGCTCTCTGTGGACCACACCCCCCAGGAGAGGCCAGAATAACGATAGCACTTGTAGGAATAAGAGCAGATGCAATGTACTGAGCACTTGGTTCACGGCAGGACAGGCTGAGAGCTTACACAAGCCTCATAACTTCCTGCCATGCACTGGGTGGGCATCACCCCAGGCAATGAGGAGCACATCAGGATTTGAACCCGGGTCTAATCCCAGACTTGCAAAGTAGACAAGGTTCAGTCCTGCCCTCAAGGGGCTCAGTCCAGTGGAGAGGTGGACCCAGAATAGAAAAGATGGACTCTGGGCCTTGTGAGCCCAGAGGAGGGAGAGGTCATCAGCCTGGGTGCTGGAGGGTCACAGGGACCTGATCTCATCTTCCCACTTTACTTGTACCTGCAAGACATGGGCTGTGAACAACGTGGGTCAGGAACATGCCTGTCTGGTTCACGACTGGCCTGGCACCCAGCACAGGGCTCAGGGAATATTGCTGAGAGAAAAAATGAACAAAAGAATAAACCCGACTTGAGTCTTGGCTCTTTAACCTCCCCAGACAGTCTCTTTCCATTGCACCCTAAAGCTTTGCAACACATCCTAAGATTTCCCCCCTGCCCTGCTAAATCTAGAGGACTGTCCCTTTAAAGACATTGTCTGGCTGATTTAGGGTGGTTTCAAACCCAGCTGATGAGGCCCAGGATAACCCAGGTCATACTCTAGCCTGCATCAGGGAAACCTTTCCGTGGAGTCCTAGATTGCTGGGGCTGATAGGATGCAGAACTCCACTGCCCTGGCCAGAAGCTGCCAGGTCACGGCCAAGCCTAGAGCTGGTGAACTGGGTCACAGCGCCACACTCCCGGGGCTCCTGAGACCCCATTCAGACAGAGGTCCTCTTTCTTCCCCCTGCCTCTAATGCTTGCCACCTCACTTCTGCAATTTCAACCTGTGTCTGTCTTCAGAACTACCCAGGAGAGACACCCCTGCATCCCCAACACAGAGCCCGCCATACAGGAGGTGCTCAGCAAACATAGAAGGGGCTCAGCAAACACTTGCCCCTGCCTGGGGCTTGCTGGCTCATGACAACTTGAGTAGCAATGTTTGGCTCAGCTGCTACTGAGTGCCCCGGAGTGTGTGGAGGCTGACACGGGGTGGCATCTTAGCTGATGTGCAGGCTCCCTTGGTCCCGTCGCTAGGCCACTGATTCCAGGGGTCTCCAGAAGTAGAAGGCACAGCCCTCAGCTGCTGTGGCTGCAGGAAGAGAATCACGCTGGTGCAGCCTCAGGCTGGAGAGAGGCTCTCTGTCCTCAGCAACCCCCGCAGTCCCTGCAGCGTCCATCCCCAAGGATGCCAGACCTTGCCCTGGCTCCTGGAACTAAAAACAATGCAGTAAGAATCACTGGAATAAACCACCACGTTGATCAGGCGCTTACCTTTCACAAGGTTCTGTGCTAGTGCTTCACCAGCCTCACAGTAACCCTGAGAAGCAGTGCTGTGACGTCACCCTCACTTTATGGGGGGGTGGGGGGGGGAGGGGGTGGGGGTGGTGTGGGAGAGGGGAACTATCCTGACCACACCATCAGGCCAACAGGGAGCAGCACTGCAGTCCAGGTGGCCATGTGAGGCCTATTTGTTGAGTGCCTACCATGTGGCAGGCCCCTGCTGGGTGCAGGGAGACCCCAGTGAATGAGACAAGGCTGGGCCTGTCGGCTCTGCTCAGGCTCTGAACTGCTGAGTGGGACAGGCAGGCTATCCCAGGAGTTCTGGGGACAGCGGGAAGGGAGGTGGCTGGTGTTGGGGGGGGCAAGGCCTGTGCCTGGAGCCAGCTCTGCCACCGATTTCAGCCCTCCCTGACATGAGGCTGACAGCTAGAGAGAGGCACGCACAGCACAGGGGACTGTCACAGTCATCTAGGCTGCATAACAAACCACTCCAAAGCTCAGTGACTTGAATTCTCAACATGTTAGTGTTTCTCATGCTTCTGTGAGTTGGCTGGGCTCAGCTGAGACGGCTTCCTGGAAACGCTAAATGTGTTCCCCCAGCTGAAAAACTCCTGAAAGGGTGCCCTTGGGTGGGCTTCCTCTGGAGTCTCATTTCCAGTCAGGGCTCCCCCAGGCACCCCTCCCAACCCTCTCTGACTCCCCTCCTCTCTGCTCAGCAAACTGGTCCACGACGGTGGCCTTCATATCCTGTCAGCCCTGGTGACCCAGTAAACGGCACCCCAACCACTTGGCAAGTCAGCGCCTGGCCATGGGCAGGAGGCCACAAGCCACTTCCCTCTCTGGGCCCCTTTTCCTCAAAATGACTTCCTGTTGCCCGGTTCCTTTCTGTTCCCCTAATTATGTCACTCTTCAACAACAACCTTCCTCTCATGGTGCCATTTCCACAGCTCCTTTTTCTCCTAATCCTTCCCTCCTTCAAGTGCCAAGATCCCATGCATAGACACTCAGACGGCTCAAACACCCCTTCCCCCTCCATTCTAAGAAAACAAAAATCTTGGTGCCCCCCAGGCCCTCTTCCCTCTGCACCGTGGCTAATGAGTTAGGCCTTCATGCGCAGGTTTATTTCCCTGCAGCCCAATAACAGCAACTTCATTAAAAAGAAAACCAAGCCCTCGCTGAGCTGGAGGCCTCCAGATGGCAGGAACAGAGCAGCTTAATGGGGCCTGCAGGCAGCCAGGCTGTCTCCCTGGCTCCCCTCCCCCTCTCCTTCCTTCTGTGTCCAAGGCCTCCAAAATCCTCCCCACGCCCCTCTCAGAGCCCTCTCCCTCCCCATCCCAGGCCCTCCTTCCTCCTCTGCTCCTTCCGCCCTCTCCTGCCCACTCTAGCTGACCATGAGGGTGTCAGGGGCCTCCCTGGGCCTTGGCCAGCCCAGGAGAGAGGGGATATAAAGGCCATGACAGGCCCCGCCCACACGGGGCCGTGACCTACCAGGCTGGCCCGGTGCCCCCCAGCCCCTGCGTCCCCAGTGGAGAATGAAGAACAGTTCTGAAGCGGCACGCTCGCAGGGAGGGCCCCCGGAAGCCTCCCCAGCACCTGCTGGACCACTAGCAACAGCGTCCTGTTACTACCCTGAGCCCTAGTTCCTCTGTCTATAGAATGGAGAACATAGTAGCAGCCTCCTAGGTGGTCGTAAAGACTAAATAGATGACTGCGTCTAAAGCATCCTGACCCACAGGATGAAAAGCTCTCCTCAAATGGCAGCTATTATTACTATTACTGTTGTTGTCATTTATCACTAGCCTATTGTGCCTTCTGAAATTGGGGGGGGGGGGTATAAACGTGAAACTTAGCATCAAAAAATCACTGCCTTCCACCTGCTCTGCTACATCCCCCTTGATAGCATCTCTCAGCGGCATCTTGGGCAGACCCCAGAGCTTTCTGGTCATTTTCAGTTATTCAAAGTCCAGTCCGGAAGCATTTACTGCTACACCCTGGCACCCTGTTTCCACCTGGTTTTCTCTTTTCTCTCATGCTTGTGGCTCAAGACACAGAGTTGGGGAGTTCCCTGGTGCTCCAGTGGTTAAGACTCTGCGCTTTCACTGCCAAGGCCCCGGGGTTCGATCCCTGGTCGGGGAACCAAGATCCCACAAGCCTCACCGGTGCCGCCAAAAAAAAAAAGAAAAAGACACAGAGTGGGACAGGGACGCCTTTTCGGGCCCTCCGCCTCCTCTTCCACTCCAGCAGGGGTGGGGAGACATGGCCTGATTCTTGGTCTCTGCTGTGAATGTAGCCCCTCCTGGTGGTGTAGCAGCTTCTCTAATGAGCTCCAACCAGCTCTGGAAGCCTCTGGAAACCTCTGGAAGCGTAGCAGTCCTGCTGTCTCATAGGACACCATGTGGATGGGGTCTAGATGTGGATTTGCAACCTAGGACACTGGGCTCCAGCCCACACAGCGGAGCACCCCTCCCCGGGCAGGCAGCCACAGGCAGAAAGTCCTCAGGCTGGCTTGAGCCTGACTTCCCTTCTCAGCATGCACTTGACCCACAAAGCATAAGCCGTATACTCAACACACCGGGCAGTGGCACCCCAGGCTCCTGCATGGCCGCTGTCCTTGCCCCCAGGTGTTGCATGAGTCGTCTCCCGAGGGGCTCAGGGGACAGGCCAGCCAGTCCACTGCCTGGGCAGACGTCACTGGGAGCTTGCATGCCAGCCTCCCCTTCCTGGGGTGCCTCAACCTCTCTGAGCCCTTCTCCCGGGAAGAGGCCAGACAAGCACTGTGCCTAGGCTACGACTCCTTGCAGCGTCCCCTTCCCCTGTCTTCTTTCACATCCCAGGAGGAGGAAGATGGGTGATGGTTGGGGTAGCAGGCCTTTGAGGCAGCCCTGAAGGAGGTGCCCGGCTCTGCCTGTTGGCAGCTCTCTTCAGAGGATGGAGTACTTTGTAGCTTTTGGCCTCTGTTTTGGGTTCTCATTGCCATTTCTAGGGCATCATGAAAAAAATCCCACTGAAGTTCCTTTCCACCATTATCGTTGGTTCAATAATGAAGCCAAGATAGAAGTGGTGAGGGTAAATCTGGAAACGGTGAGTGGAGACAGGCTGTTCTTCATCTGTGGGTCTGACCCTAATGACACTGAACTGCCAAAATGTTAGCATTGCCAGCGGGAGGGGTGGTTTGACCCGAATGGGGGAACCAGGGATCTCTCACTCAAGGCAGAGCTAGAACTGGTCAGAATGATCCTGATAGAGCAGTGGAAGCTTACAGCTTCACTCCACATACAGCAAAAACCAAGCTCTCAGCCCAGAGCCCTGGAGCCCGCCCCACCCTGGTTGCATCACCCACTCACAGGAGCACCCCAGGAGCTGGGAGGCCGCTGGGAGGCCGCTGGGAGACAGGGGAAGGAGCTCTGGGCTGAGAATCAGAAGCCCTGGTTGGCTCTAGGTTCTTCCACTGACCGCATGACCTTGGGCAGATCCCTGGACCTTTACAAGCACCATCTTTGAAAGAGGAGTGGGCAACAGTAGCCAGGCTGCAAGGCGGCGTTGGAATTAAATGAGATTCCAGGGGTGAGCTTTGTCCCTGCGAAGCACTGGGCTGATGCGAGGGGCCATCTTACCAGGGCTCCCCCTCCCACACCCCACACCCCTCCCTGTCACGTCCACCCAAGGCCACAGCTGTGCCTCTCTCCCCAGACCTTCCGGTGGCCGGTGGCCAGCAGCATCGACAGCAGCGAGATGCTTGAGATTCAGATCTTCAACTACAGCAAAGTCTTCAGTAACAAGTAAGTGTGGGCGGGGCGGGAGGGGTGGGGCCCCGAGGGGTGGGGGGCCTGCCCTGCTCCTTGGGCCCTCCCCCCCTTCGAGTGTAAAAGGGGACCGGCACCACAGCCTGCTCCCTCATGTTGTCCTCAGAGTCCCCTAGCCCTCCCAATCATTGTCGGCCAAGTTCACTCTCTGTCCCCACCCCCATCACAGCTTCCGGTCCCCTTCCCCAAGCCTTCCCCTTACACCATGCTGGGCAACAGTTACCCATCAGAGAAGGTGATAATATCCTCCAACAGACCACCTATCTATAGCCTTGAGAGTGGACTTGTCACACCAGCGGAAGACTGGAAGCTCTGAGGCCGTTTGGTTCAATGGTTTAGGAGTCAGGGGAGCCTGCTGTCAGATCCCAGCTCAGTCATCTACTGTGGGACGCTGGGCAGGTTGCATGACCTCCCTGAGTTCAGTGCATGCATGTGTAAAGAGGACAAGTACTTACCTCATAGGGAAGCTGTGAGAATTAAATGAGATAGATGTTCATTCACACATTCAGTCCCCATGTTTCCTACGTGCCTGCTTTGTGTCAGGCACTGAACCAGGTGCTGAGGATGACGGGGCGCCCACCCTCATGGAGCTTACATTCTGCAGTGGAGCCCGCCTACCACCTGTCACTACCAGGGGTTCAGCAAAAGTAGTTCCCATCCTTCTCTCTGGGTGACAAGCAGAATTCAGAATCATTTGAACAGTCTGGAATGGTGGCTAAATATAGTATATGCAAGTTCCTGTCTTGGATTCGAAAACCAGTTGCTCTTATATAAGCTAAGGGGGTCATAGGTGAACCATGTCCAAACATGGCATGGGGGTTTTACTCACTGAGAGTTTGGTGTGACTCAACAGTGGGAGAAGACCTCAAAGGAAGGAAAAGCTGACCTAACCGTAGGTAATATTAATAGAAGTAGAGCCACTGGAGCAGGAGAGGCGAGGGGCAAGGGTTCTACTGTCCTCATGCTGCTTGGAGAGAACATGAGTAGGCACTGCCTTGTGGTTGCCAGGGGGGAAGGGACTTTAAATCTTGCCTCATGACAAGGGGATGAGAGCCTGGAGGAGAAAATCACAGAAGACATGTTCATCCTTCCATCCATCCTTGGTCCATCCTTTCAGTCACTTATCAAACATTCACTGAGAAACACTCTGTACCAGGCAGACACTGGGCTAGTCATTGGAGATACAAAGATTAGGGATTAGGGCACCGTGCCTGGCCTCCAAGAGGGTTTTCTGCCATGTGAAAGAGGAAAGACGTGTGCCTAGAAGCAGGACCAGGACCGGACTGGAGGACAGCAGATTGCTGGAAGATCTGAGAGCTCTCCAACCTATGAGCTGTCGCAGGGGGAGGGTTAGCAGAGAGTGGACCGTGATGCTATAGATGGGATTTCTGGTCAGGAAGGCCTGAACCACGTGGGCCCCAAGGTTTCTGTGGCTTTTATTGGGGGCCACAGAGATCTCAGCTGAGTACGGGGTGGGCATTGCAGGCCTGCTAGTAGGGAGGCCTCTCGACACCTCCCCTCATTCAGGCAGCTGCCTCTGGCACCCACAAGGAAGGTTGGTGAGACACCCCACCAGGGGCTCCTGAGATGAAGCAGGGCTTTCTTCCCTGGGATGAGAGACCGTGTGACCTGTGAGGACAGGAGAAACAGGAACATGCACAACAAGGATGTGGAAGAGGAAGAAGAATCGGAAGCTGAGGGCCAGGAGGGGCTCCAGGCACCTGGGCAGGACCTACAGTAGATGGCAGAGCACCGGGAAGCCTCAGAGCTCAGCCAGGGCAACACTCGCTGTGCAGATGGAGAAACTGAGCCTGTGAGAGCATGCTGAGGCCACACAGGTAGACAGAGGAGGCCTAGGGTGCTGGGCTTCTTCCTCCCCTTCCTAATCCTCAAACTCCCAGAAACCGGGCTGTGTGAGCACTGGTGGTGGAAACCAAGGACGGGGAAGAGACCGCTAAATCGTTTAAATGAAAGCTGCTAGACCAATCCCTGAGATGCTGGAAACCCTTGAAAACATGAAAACTCCTGCTATAAACAAATCAGAAATATCTGGTAAATTGTTTAGGAAATCAGCCACTGCAAGTGAATATGCTGGGATATAAGGCTTCGATAAGTTATTCTAAAACACCAGCAAGAGAGAGACAGAAGGGAGGAGTCCCTCCTCTGATTCTCCTTCTTTCTGTCTCCTTTACCTCCCTGGCCCCACCCAAGGGAAGGCAGGAAACCCCACAAAGGGAGGCCTGGACATGATGGCAGAGGGTCCTGCCGTTTTCTTAGAAGCCTGGAGAAGGTCCAGGGCACTGTTGGCTGCAGAGCTGGGGTGGGGAGGAGTGGTGGTCTCGTGGACAGCGCAGGGCCCACCCAGACACAGGCCAGCTCAGGGGATTGGAGAGGGAGGGTGGGGTGCTTGGAGTCGGGTGGGGCTCAGTCTCCCACCCTGGAGTCTGGGCTCTATTTCCTGGAGCCAAAGAAAAAGGCCTTCTGTCCCCACCGTGGCCTGGCTCAGTCACCAGGCTCCTTCTGATGGGGCACTGAGCCTCTGGGGAGCCTCTGGGGAGCCTGTGGGTGTCGCACTGGGTGCAGCAACCAGCAGAGCCACACCGGCTGCTCGGGACAGTGGCCGGCACCCAGCAGGCCCCCCTTACTCTGCGGAATGAGTGAATGAGTAAATGCCCCCTTAGGTCAGGAGGAGGGGGCGTACAGGGTGGGAGGATCTGGGCACAGAATCCGAGTGGTCCTTCTTTTCTGAAGAGCTCAGGGCAGGCCAGGAACCCAGTCACATGACTGGTGTATTTGGGGAAACTGAGGTAAAGGAGGCTGGTGTGAGAGAACCTATGGGCCTGATCCACCACCACCCATCACAGAGAAGGGGACGTGTTCTAGAAACAGAGGGCAGCTTAGAAGCGGGCCCCTCCCCGACGGCTGTAGGGGCTGCGGGGAGGAGGAGACGTGGTATGAAGAAAGAAAGTGTCCTCATAGCCAGGGCCAAGAGACCCCAGGTCCGCTCCATCCACTTGGAATGAGGCCCTTTTGGGTGAGCCTTGGGCTTCCCTATGAGGACATGGTGTGGGGTCCAGAGGCTCTTGTGCGATCCCCTCTGCCTGTCCAGGACCCTCGAGGGGGGCTGGCCTGACCCAGGCACCAGTCTCCTGCAGTTCCTGAATCATTCAGGAGCCAGGAGAGCAGGGGAGGCCTGGCCAGGCCTCGGGCACCTGACACCGGCTCCCAGGGGAAAGCAATGAATTATTGACAGGTCCTGGGGCCTGGTTGCAGCTCTGCTGCGGTCAGTCCGCGGGGCCGACTGCGCTGAGACCCCTCCCTGCCAGCTGATTACCCTGGAATCCTGCCCCCCCTCAGCCTGCCCAGCCACCCCGTGGGGGCCAGCCCAGCCTGCAGAGAGGGGGTTGCCCTCCGGAGGGCCCACCGCCCAGGCAGCCCCTCCACGCTGACCCACCGGGAGGAGCAGAGGCAATAGGCAGAGCCCCTCAAAAGGCAGCTGGGTCGGGGTGGGAGGTGGGCTCTGGGGTCACCAGGCAGGCCAGAGCCGAGGCTTCTTTCCTGCACTAGTTCCTTCCCCAGAAAACACCTATGGAGGGGGTGTTGAGGGGCAGCGTTCTGTTGGAAGCAGCATGCAGGCACTTCTTTTGAAGTTGTGTTTTCACAGCAAGCACCCTGGTTTTGCTTAGATGGTATGTTCCAGATGTGCACAAAGAGTAAAGTTTTGTAAAAATGTTTCTCTTTATTCTTTACGTAAGACTAAGATCACATCAATTGTCCATTTCAAAGAATGCTATTGCTGGACAAGCTCTCCTCTTAGGCCCCTCGCAAGTCTAAAGGTCTGAGACCTTGGTTAAGCCTAGAAGGCGCCAGAGCCTTCTCTGAGCACTTGCGGGGGAGTAGCTCCATCCTGCCCCCTGGGGGTGTCTTGTCACACTGCAGCATCTCTACTGATCCCTGGGCCTTCCTCTGCCATCTGGGCATCCTCTAGGGAAAGTTGTGCCTGTGCACCCAGCAGGCGCTCAGCAGACACTCAACAGGCCCTAGTGGAGCTGAAAGGGCCTGAAGTTCCAGTTGGCAAGGGGCAGTACTAGAACAGCGATTCTCAGAGGGTGCCCCTCAGCCACCATCTTCAGCGTCACCTGGACACGTGTCAACAATACCCATTCTGGGGCCCCACGCTCCTGTAAAGTCACACCCCCCGGGGTGGGGCCAGCTCCCAAGAGCAGAGGGTACACATCTCTCCCAACTTTGTGTTCAGTGACTTTCCATTGGAAGCTTGAAATTGGCCTTGATGGGGGTATTTACACCGTGGAAATGGGCAAAAGCTGCAAGTCAGTACTGCCCTTCTCCTCCCCGAGTCCGTTGTTAAACAGTTGCCAGCACGACGGTGGGTGGGTGGGTCCCAGTCATCCGTGTCTTAGCAAGCCTTCCCCATGATTCTGTTCATGCTGAAGTCTAGAACCACTGATTTAGACCCTAAAGAGGTGAGGCTGCAAAAAGCCCAGTGTATACGTTCATGCCTAGCGTTTCCTGTAGAAGGGCTGCACAGGACAGAAGCTAAGCGCCCACCCTCCTCTTTTTATAAAGATGAAATTGAGACCCAGGGGCAGCAGCTCCAAGTCTCCTGACCCCAGCCCGGCACTTCAGCCCAAGCTGGGGAGAGGCCAGTACGAAGCAGGGGAGGTGGCTTCCAAGGGGCTAATCTGAGAAGAGCCTAGAAGCCTCGGGAGGCTTTAGAGTGGAGGAATGGTATGAACAGTTTCACCCTTAGGGAGGATGGGGCGAGCTGGCAGATGGAGCTCTGAACCCCAGAGGGAAGCATTTCACGTTCATCCTCCGGGGCTGTTCCCACCACTTCCTCCTCTCACACAGATGGGAGGCTTTTTTAAAACAGGGTCCGCCCTCCACGACCCTCAGGAGGATGCAGACATCAAACATGTCTGTTAAAGTCAGAATCCACCTGATCCCTTACCTCACCCGGAGTGGCTATTAAATTAACTGCATCCCTTCCTGCTTTCTTGGCCTCAACTTCCTCCCCTATCAACCAAGGGCAGCACCAGATGATCCCAAGGTCCCCTCCCGTCTCATACCCTATGGATGCCCCCCACAGCTTTTGTCCCTTCAACCAGAAGTGGACTGTATGTTTTGATCTACCCCATGTGGAATCACTGTGTGAGAACATTGCTCTGAGAACCCTGTTCTCTCCCAGAGCAATAACCTTCAAACCATGGGATGAAATGGCATGAAGGTCAACTCAGTCAGCATTTATGGGGCCCCTACTGTTGTTCATTAATTCTGCCAGTAGATTTTGAGATCTCCTGTGAGCCGGAAGTATCAAATAGAGGCTGGAAATAAGAAACAGCCACTTCCCTGGAAAAGCTCAGGGTATAACGTCACACCCTTGATAATAACCTGACAGCTCCTAGTGTGCTGACTGTGTACTAGGCGCGCTGATAGCTTGGCACAGAGGATCTCTGTTAGTCCTCTAAACAGTCCTCTGTGAAGCAGGGGTTATTAGCTCATCTTAGGAGAAATCCGGGACTGAAAGAGCCCAAGTCAGCTGTCCGGGAAGCAGGTAACTCCCCAGTAAGTGTCAGAGCTGGGTTTCCAATCCCATCTCTCTGACTTCAGGACTATGCCCTTCATAACACTGCCCTGTCACTCCCCTCTAGGCAGCTGGGGAGATGGGGATCCCACAGTCAGATGGGTCCTTGTCCCCAAGGAGCCTGCGGATTGCAAGTGTGTGTGGGCATCACTACTGACTCCACAGAGGATGAATGAGCCAGTGGTGCCGGTGAAGGGTAGAGACCTTGGATGTGATTAGGAAGGTGAAAGGGGGAGGAGCTATCTCTGTGTCCCAGAGTCTCCCGTCCTTCCCCATAGCCCCCATTCTGGGCATCTGGAAGCCACTCTGCAGGGGCTCAGCTCAACTCTGATTGCATGTACCCAAGAAGCACAAAGCTCCTCCAGGGTACCCTGACCCCAGTCTGTGAACATCCCCCCGGGTGCTCACTGCCCTCAAGCTCTCCCAGGGAAAAGGCTGTCATACCTACAACCACACAGTTGTTGGGGGTTACAGACCCTCCTGGGCATGCCACCCTGGCCAGCCCCAGCTCCTGGGCCACCTTCTCCAACCCCAGCCTGGAGCCCAAGCCAGCCCTCTCTCTCCAGCCCACTCGTCCCCTTCCCAGCCAGTCACTGCCTCTTGGGATGTCAGCCTTGCTCCTCATTCTGGCCTCTTCACGTGAAACCATGCCATTCACAGGCTGATCGGGGCCTTCCGCATGGTGCTGCAGAAGGTGGTGGAGGAGAACCACGTGGAGGTGACCGACACGCTGATTGATGACAACAATGCGACCATCAAGGTGGGGGGGCCCGGAGAGTCCCTGGACCTGCCCATCATGGGTCACCTGGGGGCCTGTTGGCCACCCTCCCCCTGCACAGAGCATGGTCTGGGGAGCTTTCCTCGTGAGCAGGGAGGTGAGGTGGGAGGGGGAGACTCAGGTCAGACTCTGTCGGAGCCCCTCAGCCTGGGGGCCATGGCCAGAGCACCTGGGGAGTGACAGGGTCTCAAGATGGACACTACAGCTCTTCCTGCAGTTAGAGTACAAGAGAAGGCGCGTGGAGGATGCCCTCCCTTCTCTACCCAGGGGCTTTCCATCTGGGCCCAGCTCAGGAATCACTAAAGAGGTGTCCTTCGTCATCTGAAAGCCAGCGTGAGCCCTGCTGGCCACTCCAGGGCATGACCTTCACTCTGTATGCCTGCCTTGGCCATTCTGTGAGGGCAGGGACCTTCTTTCTATTCCATCTGTCACATCCCGTCCCAGCACTTCCAGCAGGAACACACGTGTACTAATGGTGCACGGTCTGTAGGCCCTTAATATACGTTCAGACAAAGGAAGGAAATAAACTGATCGGGACACACAGACCCCAGGCTCTGCTCTGGTGCGTGTGTCCCCTTGAGCTCATTCACGCCCACCCCTGGACAGCTGAGCCGAGTGGTGACGAACACGGCCCTTGGGTACAAACCTTCTCTGGGCCACTCACTAACCGGCTACAGATCATCTGCAAAGTGAGCAAAATTATAGTAGTCACTTCCCAGGACTGTTCTGGGGGGTTAAATGGAATGCCAGGAAGTGCTTAGGATGGTTAAGCATATAGTAAGTGCTCAATAAATATCAGTAGCTATTATTTCCTGACCTCAGTTTATCCATGTGTAAAATGGGGCTGTGTGGCCCTATATAGCAGTTGCAGAATAGCCTCAGAAGCAGGACTGCAGCCACAGGGAGCCAGAACGGAAGGAACCCTCTCTGAGGAGTGCCAAGGGTGAGGCAGAAGTTCCCACGGGGCCTTGGTGGCTCAAGACACTTCCTCCCTGGGGAAATCAAAGAGCATTCAGAGGACCATGTGCTGAGTGAAGTCTGCCTGTGGGGCTCCCTGGAGCAAGCCAACCACTGACCTGGAAGAAGGGCAAAAGTGTCTAGAAGATGTCCTAGCAACCACATGGGTTAAGGAAGGGACTAGAATGAGTTTTCCCTGTGCACTGGGGAGAAACTAGAGCTGAGAGGAGGGCAGTAGCCCAAGGACACAGAGCAAGAAGCCCCAACAGGATTCTCAAGTGCATAGCCTGGACCCGGGTTTGGGGCTCCACGTTCTCCCAGAGAAAAGCCCAGGGTGACCCCAGATCCCATCCTCTCCAGAGTAGGAGGGTAGGTGTCAGATAAGCAGGAAGAAGTGCTAACCCCACAAGTGCCTTTGGAGGATGTCCAAGGCCTGTGTTCCTCTCCTGAAGGGCTCATGTCCTCAAATCCAGAACAAACGTCAGGAGTGAGGGGAGGTCAGCTGATTTCAGACAGACCGCCCCTCATCCAGCTTGATCTGGAGCCAGAGCCATTCAGTCGACTGAGTCTGCACTTGTCATTCTTTCTGAGCCTCTGTTTTCTCATCTGCAAAATGGGAAAGTAGGGGGAGGATAGTACCCAGCTTGCCTTCCTCCAGTGAGTTAAGGGCCTGAAAGCACCTTGTAAAATCACAGAGCAGTGGAGGACGCAGGGTTACCATTATTATTGCCGTCCCAGCCCTCACCACCAGTCTCTTCCTCCAGACTAGCCTGTGCGTGGAGGTCCGGTATCAGGCCACAGACGGCACGGTGGGCTCCTGGGATGATGGGGACTTCCTGGGGGATGAGTCCCTTCACGAGGAAGAGAAGGACAGCCAGGAGACGGATGGGCTGCTCCCCGGCTCCCGCCCCAGCTCCCGGCCTCCGGGCGAGAAGAGCTTCCGGAGGTAACAGGCTGGGCCCTCTGTCCCCAAAGATACAGGGGAGATGCCTGGGGCCTGGTCCCCCTGGAAGTCCCCTCTAAGCTTGGCTGGGCTCGGAGTACAGGGCTGAGCTGCGGAGAGACATACAAGAGGAGGGAAGGTGTTTCGGCAGCATCCCTGCCCCCGACTCCAGAACTTGCTAGGGAGGCAGCAGGGTGTCTGATATCAGGCTAGGATCCAGGCCTACCCCCTTCCCTGAGCGAGGCAAAGTTCCAGGAGGGTGGGCTCTAACATGAGTGGGAGAGGGTAGACCTTCTTCCTCCTCAAAGAATGGCAAAAACAAAGAGGAGGAGGCCCTGATCTCTCTGGGCCAAGACCCAGCAGTGCCAGACCAGCCCCAGGCAGCCTGGCCTCCGCCCTGGCCCAGTGGAGGGCCAAAAGAGGGAAGCCTCTTCCTGCTGGAGTGAAGCCAACGGTCCTGGTTGGGACCTGGCCTCTCTTCTGTTGAGAAGATTGCATCCCGACACCCTCGGTGTCCTGGATTCATATCCGCAAATGTCCAGCCACAAACAGAGGACAGGCTGCTGTGTCCAGGCCTGCTTGTTCCAAATGCACTATTTTTACAAAAAAAGGAAATGCAATTGTGTTACTCTTAAAGCCCAGAGAGACAGACTCTAGGTAAAACACCATCCGCAGTTTCCTACGTCACTGGAAATAATGTGTAAAACACAGGTAAGTCAGCGGTGCATCTGAAGGATGGGGGTGGGTTTGGAGAGAGGGGGATGTTCCCTCCCAATGGAAACTTCTCCCTCCCATGTCCTTCTACCCTTTCCTTTCCAAGTAAAATTTATTCAGTCCCTATTCTGAAAAAGCACAGATTCTAAATTAGGGTAATTGAATTTTATACTTTTATTGTATGAATATATTTTCCTTCTTTGACTTTGAACCACGCACCACCACCACACACACACACACACAGACACACACAGACACACACACACACACACACACACACACACACAAGACCCTGGGAGCCAAGTGAGGAGTAATAGTAATAAGGTCAAAGGAACCATACCTGTGGCAAATGTCGCTGGACCTGTGACTCTCGGCCAGCCATGGGGTGGGTGGCATCACCCAGGCCAGCTTGGAGCCTGTCCTCCTTAGACTCCAGGCTGGGTGGTGTGGAGAGAACATGCAATCTGGCCTTAGGAGACACAGGTCTGAGTCCCAGCTCTGCCTCTCACCAACCTTGCGAACCTTGGCCCATCACTCCTAACCTGTACCGTGGGGCCCAGGAAAATGGGAACCCCCACCCCTCCCTTGTTGGGAGAGCCAAGGGATGATGGAGGATCAGGCTGTAGCTGGGGTGCCCAGTGCTACCCCGCGTAAGGGCTGGTGACAAACAGGTTCTGGGCTGGACAATGCAGAGGGCTAGGAATTGGGCTGGAAATGGTGAAAAGAGGAGCAGGGACCCAGTGGGGAGTATGGGGAGTCTGGTCCCCATTCTCTGTCCGCATAGAGAAAAGAGCTTGTGTGAGACTACAGGTGGGCTTTAAGAAAGGGCTTTCTGGGGACAGATTGGACACCACATGAGGGCCATCAATTGCAGGGAGAGGAACGCTGGCTCCGAATCAGGAGCTGAGTCCCATTAGGTCCCATCCTGACTGCCACTAGCTAACTGAGTGACTTTGGGAAAGTCATTAGCCCCTCTGGGACAGTAACAGGAATGGGTTGACCATCCTGGTTCCCCTCCAACTCTGACATCCTGAGGGACCCAGGGATACACTGGGTCCCATGGGTAGCACGTGTGAGGAACAACTCTCTGGAGCTCTGGACAGCCAAGAGGGCAGCCCTGTCTGGGGTCGCTGCAGCTCAGGCAAAGCAGAGCCAAGTCCTCCCTCATCCCACACGCGTGGGCTGGGGTGTTGTTGGAGGGAGCAGTGAGATGATGCGGTCAGGCAAGATGAGGGAGCTTTGGTCCTGGACCTGAAGGAATATGGAGATGGAAAGGATGCCCCCATCCTTCCTCACGGCATGGCCTGGCTTTCCCACCTCTCCCCGACCTTCCTGTGGCCTCTCCCAGGGCAGCTGCAGGAATTGGGCACAGGAGGAGGGGTTTTATCCTGAGGATTGGGAATGGGGAGAGGATGACAGCCGCAGTCAGAGCTCCTTGTCTTCCAGGGGCCGCCGGCCTGCCTTGGAGGGGCTGGGTAAGTGTGTGCGTAGATTCCCGGCTGCGCTGGGGTTGCCAGCCCAGACGATGAGAGGGCCTTGGGGCGGTGCCACTGCCTCCCACCCTCTGACCAGGCTTGGCCATGCAGCCAGCAGGCTGGGTGGGGGCAGAGGGGTGAGGAGAAGGTAGAGCTGGTTTGGAGAATCCGGGCTTTTCCAGCAGTTTAATTCTAGCTGCCTACATGGGCCAATGAGTTCTGGGTCAAGGAGTGTGGGGTTCCGAGGGGAGCCTGGGAGTTGGCCTCACAGCCCTAGGTGTCATGTCTCACCCTCCTCACATGAATGCCAGCCAGGCAGGCCTGTCAGCTCTGGGGTTTGGTAGGAAGCCACTGTCTTCTGGGCCAGAGAGCCCTCCAGAAATAATTTGGCCAGCAAAGGAACAGGGAGAAGGAAGGGATGTATGTGCCTAGGCTCTGACTCCAGGTCAAGTCTTCCCTCACCCCCATCTGCCCCCTGCCCTCTAGCCCCTCCTGGGAAGGCCCATCCCTTTGTAGGTCAAGGTGCCCAATCCATAAGGTGCCTCTCTTGTCTCTCCTTCAGCCCATAACCAGCAGCAGGAAAACCTCATCGCTGGCAAGCAGCAGTGTCTCACCTGGTCATTTGGACCCACAGGGTCTGGTGTGGGAATCCTGATGTGGCTCAGCGGGGTGCTTGCTGGAGAGGGTGGGGAGCTGCTGGAGTGAGGGGCAGGGAGCAACCTCAAGTCCAGGACTGGAGGCATGAGATGTCCATTCCATGGACAGCAGAGGAGGCTGATATGGGGACTCTCCCTCCAGGACCGGGATCGCCCTGGCTGGGCTCTTGCCATCTGCCCTCAGCACCCCCTGGAAGGGGCCCCTGCGGACACTCCTCTGCTTAAGGGGACTCACTCCCAAGGCCTTAAGTACCTTCCTGGAAGTTCCTCCCATTGGACCTCATAGAATGTCTGCTGGCAGCTCAGCCTGAGCAGCCCCCTAGCCCCTAACCCAACAGCCCCTGCCCTCCGGTTAACCCTCTCCTCCCAAGATTCCATCAATCCCAGGCCCTGGCCAGTCACACGGCCTCTGAGCCGCTCTGCCCGCTTCTTAGTCCCTGCCTCCAAATCAGCAGCTTCTGATTTCAGCCAGCTCTCTGCACAGTACCCCCTGGAATATTCCAGGAGGCAGAGGGGGGCCATGGAGAGACAGAGCTCACATCCCAATGCTGCTGTTTGGACCCCACTTTCCCGTCTGTAAGATGGGGGGTCACTGATGCCTCCTCGCAGGAGTGTTAGGGTCAAATGAGATGACACATGTGAGCCGTCCACCGCAGTGCTGGCCCGTGGCTCAGCCAGTGTCCCCTTCCTCCTCCATTTCTGCAGTTACCCCACCACCATTTGTTCTACCCCAAGCAGCATCTGACCTTCCGGCCCAAGATCTTCTCAGATCCGGCCACCCCACCCTATGCCAAGGGCTCTGCCAACAAAGCTGCCCACTGCGCGCTTCATCGCTGCCTGGGCCCATGCCAGGGTCTCACTCACTTGCAGGGCTCCCTCGCCTCCCCAGCTGTCAGTGCTGCAGAGAAGGAATGAATTGCTAACCCCATGGGCACTTTGCTTTCAGAAGCACAAAATCAGGGTTCTGGGCCCCTGCATGTCAGTGTACATCTGCCCTGGTGACTGAGGAGAGAGAGGAGACGTCGGCTCTGAACACACACATGTGCACACACTCAAGTGCCCAGGTGTTTTCACATGCTTACCTGCACATATGTCCTCCCTCTACATGACACCGCGGAGCTGCACACACCACCGGGTTCTGGGCCAAAGGACCCCCTGTTAGGAAAGACAAAGAAGGGAACCCAGCTTGAATTTCACAGCTGTCCTACAGAGCCTTGGGGCTTTCACGGGTTCCCTGTATTCCGAGACTCTCTCCTCCTCATTTTCTCCACCTGCCCGGCCCTCCAGCCCTCCTTTTGCCCAACCCCCCTTCCTGGTGTCCCTGCTGGGCTCCTCTCTGCGGGTCTCACCCTGGGGGAGGGGAGGAGGCAGGCCACTTTTCTTGCTCTTCTGGATCATGTTCTACTCCAGTGGGGACCCGTGGAAGAAGGTAGCTCCCTCCTATGCTTGGGGCCGGGGGCAGCCGGGCTTGTGTGCACGCCGGGGGCCCTGACAGATGTGCACAGCGCCTGTGCCCTGGGGTGTGCATAGACGTGTGTGTACAGGGTCAGCGCACCCAGCCTCACCCCCAGAGTGCAGGGCTCCCACAGCCTGGAGGAGCCAGGGTCAAGGCCGTGCTGAGGTTTGGGGTGAAGCGGTGCTCAGGAGACTCCTCCCAAACTCAGCCACTTCACCTGAGGTCGGGGTCCTCTTCACCCCTGCCCAGGTCTGAGTGCTCAAGAGAGGCCTGACACGGTGAAGCAAATCCTCAGTCCCCCAGGGGCCACCGTGTGGACCCTCCCGCCCCGTGGCTGCATTTAACTGTGCACACAGAGCAATGGGGGTGGGAGCTTAAGGAAGAGATGAGCGAAACTGAGGCAAAGAGAAAGAGAGAGAGAGAGAGAGAAAGAGAGAGAGAGCAGGCTGAGGAACAGAACATCTCTGGCCAGGCTGGGACACTAAAAACTCAATGTGGACTCGTGGAGGAAAGTCAGGCCTCCCAGGGCTTCACGAGAGGTCCCCTAGCAACAAGGATGACCGCGAGGTCAAACTGCCCATCCCCACTGCTTGCAGCTGAGTGGCTGAGGGCAGGCTGAGCCTCAGCTCCCCCGTTTGGAAAACAGGATATCGACCTTGTAAGACATGTGGCGTCACCATGTCAAGGCAGGTTCAAGTTCCCCCCACAGGGCCATACAGTTATTAATGTTAGCTGTAGTCATGACAGTGGTTGTAGTAAAATCGCGAGAGTATTATTGTTTCACAGAAAGAGGGTCTTTTCCCTTCTCCATGTCCACACTGAAAGTGTGGACCTGTGTGTAACCCCTTTGTCCACCCAGAGGCCTGGAGTGTGTGAGGAGGGGTAGGGTGGGCGTGGGCCAGGTGGGGGCTGCTGAGTGCCGGGCTGCAGGTACACGCTGCGCCCTGGCCTGCTGTGTGCCTGAGAAACCCCCCTACTGGGCCAGCCTGGCACCTCTCTGCCATTTCAGAGCAAAACCCAAAGGGGAAGAGAAAAAGCATCAGGTTTTATCGTTTAGGTACACAAATTCCACCTTCCTGACCCACCCTTGCCCACTCTCAGGTGATACACTTCCCCTTCCGGTTCCTCTAGTGCAAAGATTTTCATACTTTTCAGGGTCTCAGAGTTCTTTAAAAAAATAATAGACACATTTCCCTCAAAACCTGGGTCACTAATTCACAGAAAGGCAGCCCTGCTTAGATTAATGCGAGGATGCGGCCAGTAAATCTCCTGTTCGGCCCTCATTCTCGAAAGCTCATTGGAGCCCACACAGCTCCCGGCGGGTTCCAATGGGGGCTCACGCCTGGCCAGCCCCCCAGACCAGCCAGGCCTGGGGCCAGCGCAGGGCTGCTGAGACAGTCTCCCCTTCCCTGTTCTCTGCTCAGTGGCCTCAGCCACTTTCGGTAGCCAGAGACCTAGCTGATGTTAACTCCTTTGAAAGGAATTACAAACTGACCAGCTGGTCTGATGGAAAGGAGGGACAGCTGTGATCCCCCGGGCCTGCAGGACCTGAGCTGTGAGGGACTGGAGTCATGTCTACCTGGGCAAGGTCTGTGCCAGGACGGGGTGTGAGGAGACGAAAATATCGCTCATTGTTTTCCACTTCCTCTCCCTCATCCTCATCGCCACCGCATCAGGCAAGCACTGAGAGAACCTTCCAGAAGAGCTTTCTGGAAGCCCCCCTAAGGAGGAGGAGGAGCCTTGCTCTGAGCCCTAGAGCAGTAGCTCACCTACTGCTGCAGGCCCAGAACCTCCCAGGCCAACCTTTCTTCTCTGAGGCCCTCAGAGCCTGGCAGCCCCCACTCCACTGGAAGGGATCAGGTGTGGCAAGGAGAGCAGGGTGGCCCAGGCCTGGAGGGCGGCCGGGCTCATCTAACCTTGGGTTCCCTGTGGAACCCACAACCCACATTCAGACATCACCAGACCCTGACTTATGGGAGGAGGAGATCTGCAGGGACCCTGATCCCCAGGAATCCAGGTTCTCCTGGGCTTGGGGTCAGTGGGATAGTGGCCACCAGCCCCACTCCTGAGAGCTCCTCCCCCAGAATCGGGACCACACACCCCTCCCAACCCAGGGCAGAGCCCAGGGCCGTGTGACCCCTGCCCAGCAGGTTCAGGCTTGCTGAAGTGAGAGGCTGTGGGGTGAGGGGTCTCTGGGTCAAGGAGGTCCCTGGGGAGCGGGGATGGGGGATCAGTAGGGCTAGGGGCTAAGTCTGTGAGTGTCTCTGGTCCACACCCTCTCACACACATCCCCTTGTCTCCTCATTTCTTCCCCCTACTCAGCAAAGGCAGAGAGAAGACCAAGGGAGGCAGAGATGGCGAGCACAAGTAGGTGTCCCCAGGCCAGGGTGGAGCCCGTGGGGCTCGTGAGATGGAAGGGTCCACAGCACAGGGTCAGATGGCGGGGGGCCCGGGTCAGAGTGGAGCCAGCACCGGGCGCTGGCAGGGCGAGGGCGGTCTCTTCATCTGGCCATGGGGGCGATGGACAGGGAGGTGTCAGGGTGGGGGCGGGCCTTCTGATTTCCACTCCCTCCTCCCTCCTTTCAGTGTCTCAATTCCTCCTCCACGTCCCTGTTCAGTCCCCCACCCCTGTGGACAGGCCCTGAGGCTTCCCTGTGAGGCAGGGAGTGGGGGCGGCCCAAGAAGTCAATGGCCACCTCCCTCAGAGCCAAGGCAGAGCTGGGCAGATGGACGTGCCATGCTGGAGGCCTAAGAAGGACAAATTGTGGGCACTGAGTGGCCACAGGGGGTGGCCAGAGCATGAAGCCCAGAAAGCTAAGGAGAGATGTCCTCACTCTGGTGGTCTTCACCATCTCCATTCCCCAGAGGGAAAGGAGGAGACTCTAGATAGGAGGGGTCACCACAAGCTATTGGAACGTCTCAAGGTCCAGGGGTAACAAGTGGGTCTTCCAGGCTCCCCAGACCTTGTATCATCTCAAGGACCTTCTAGCATCACAGGGAATTCACAGGGGCAGTGGCAGTCAGGGCCGACCACACTGGAGGGGCCGCTGCTCTAACACCCATTCTTACAGATGACAAACCTGAGCCACAGAGAGGGGAAGCGACTGACTCCATAAGAGCAGCAGAGCCGGAACTAAAACCCAGAAAATTTAACTCCCAACTCAGAGTTTACAACAGACCCAGGAAGCTTAGAGCACTTGATTATATTCTAAATTTAATTTTCTAAACACATTAACGAGAGCCGAAAAGCCAGGAATGTGGTCTTTATTTTCCAGATAGGGAAACTGAGCCCCTGAGATGTTAAGAGATTTGCTCAAAACTGTGGTCCCAATAAGTTAAAAATTAGTCGACATGAGGACATCATGGCGACAGCAGGATTGTGTGTATAGGGGTCTGAAGTGATGAGCACTGGTCTGGGCTCGGGATATCTGCTTGCATTAAGATCCCAGGGACTCGCAGTCTCATTTAACAAAAGCATATTGAGTTCCAACTTCCGCTTGTTGTACATGAGGAAAAAGCATGACAACAAGGCAATGGCACCTTGAGGGGAAACTCGGGCCCAGAAACCTGAAGGATCAGAGAGGGTTGCCAGGTTACAAGCAAGGGAAGAAGCCTCAGGCAGAGAGCACCTGCCAGACTTGGAGAGTTAGCCAGGGAACCGGATCTTGGGGGGTGTGGGAGATGACAGCAGACTGCTGAGCTGGGGGTCCCACTTAGGGAGAGGGCTCAGAGTCAGGTTTTTGCATGAACAGTTAGACATAAAAGGCCCGTATAAGACACAAACAACCTGCCAGTTCCCCAGGCTCTCTGTCTGAGATCGGTGATGCTCTAAGATCCTTCTTGATTTCCAGCTCCCCAGTCTGTCCTGGGCCGGAACCCCAAGGGATTCAGACTGGCCTGATCCCTTCGGACACAACTGTACTCACGGGCACCTCACGGTGCGAGCATGTGGTAGGGTTCACAGTGAATGCTGGTTCCCTAGCACCATCCCATCCTAGTGTCCTGCCATTTCCAATTCATATAGGAGATAAAGTAAACTGGCGTTCATTCTTCTTATTTTAATGTGTAGAGCCTTAGGACCATTGAAAAGTGTAGGAAAATGGAATTTCTAAGAAGAGATTAAACAAGTTGAAATTCTTTAGCCTGAAGAAGAAGAGCTGTGGGAACGGTTTTAAATCTCTGAAAGGTTATTGTGTGGCAAAGCTGGTCAGTTTCTGTCTCTACTGAGGAGACATAAGAGGAAACAGAGAACCATAAACCCTGTGTCTCTTAGGTAGGAGTTTGTTTCTCCTGATCACCTGAGGCCTGAGCTAATAAGCCTTGACATTTCCCACCAGCAGGCAGCCGCAGAGCAGAAGTCCCAGGGCAGCCATGGCCTGTGGTTCATTTCCAGTCCCACCCTCTAAGTCGTGGCTTCCAGAATAACACAGAGACCTGACTGAGACCCAGCTCGCTAAATTTAGTTTGGCGAATGTTTCCAAGTCATCATTGCAGAGTTCCAAGCTCTCCCCAGGACCCCCGGTACATTGTCCAATCACAAAGACATTCTTCTAGATCTGAGCCATGGAACAAGCAAAGAAATCATCAGGTCCATAGATGAAAAAAAGAGTTTAAAATGAGTGAACTAACTGCCAAGACTTCTCTCTAGAGAGAAACAGCTGTCTAAATTGTGGGTGCATCTCGTTCTGACAGCCATGAATCCAGCAATGGGGAAGCCCAAATGTGATCGTAAACCCTCAGAGGTCCTGAAAGGCCCGCCTCCCCTGGCTCCTGCTTGCCGGGCTTTCATGCAGCCACGAATAAGGAGCCACTTGGTTGCAAAGTGGTTTCTCACCAAGTTGATTATTGGCTTGTTTTCTTTGTCTGTTTCTGACCATGTTATCTTTAGTAAATGGAGAACCATCTAGACCAAATGCAGAATTTAAAACAAACAAACATCAGTACATCAGTAACCTAATCAACAATTTACCTTTTTTGAAATCTAAGTCTTTAATACAAGTGGATAATCTTCAAAATTCCCTGATTAAGTTAACATTTATTTCAAAAATAACCTTTATCCTTTGCCAAGAGAATCAGGCATGCTGTTTTCTGGGAACCGATGGGTAGAAAAGGCTTTTTCTATAGTGAATTCTGATGTGTCATCAACCAGAAAATTACAAAGGGCAGTGATAGCCGATGACATCATGTTCTGCTGCCCACAGTTCATAGGAATGAAGAGCAACAAACAGGTGCAGAGCCTACAGTAAGAATTCTGGGGATTACACTTACACTACATAACATGCATTTTTTATAAAGGGATAAGTCACCACTTTGAGATAATCCCAGGCACACAGGAGTCCCACAGATGAACTTATCCACTTGAGATGGTTAAAATCACGCAGGGTCTGGGGAGAGGGGTTTCTCCTTTGAATTGCTTCAGGGTCTGGTAGACAAAGTTGGATAAGTATAGATTTTTTTTTTAAGTCTCAATCTTTGCTTCCAAATATGTTTGTTTTAAGGAATAGAGTGATTTTCACATTCAAGGGCCATAACTGCCCAAGGGAAGCCCCAAGCCATTTTCCACTTTGATGGGTCCTTGGGACCAGCGTCAGAAATCCACAATTCCCTGCTACCCAAACCCCCTCTGGGCCTCAGGCTGCAGGACCAGATCCAGTACCAGGATGCAGAGATGCTGGCTTCTGCCTACTCTGACCTGCTGCAAGGCTTTGACCTACCATCTCAGAGCACTTTCCTTCGGGGGCGGGGGGGTGGCAGAATTAGTGCCTGGGGTCAGGGGCGGGGGGGCAGGGAGAGACTGGGGTTGTGTGGCTGGAACAGACTGCGTGATGGCAGCATGTAAGTCACACACAGACTGGGGCTGGGGACTCTAAGGATGGCACAGCCCAGAAATGGCCAAGAAGTGATCGTGCATGGTCAGCTCAGGGCCTTCCAGGAGACTCCTTGGTAAGGCAGGAGAGAAACAAGGCTGGCAGGAAAGGAAACCCAAACACAGAGACAGGAAGCAGAGAGAAGGCCCACACTAGGCTCACTTCCTGTTGCAGGAGTCAGAGTACAGCCGGCACCCCTGCCCTCGAGAACACCAAGCAGGGAGAAATCTCACAGGATGGTTCATTGTAAGCCATGCAGGATGGTTCCTTTCTCACCACCACAGGACTGTTTTTAATGGGCTCATTGATCTATTCAGCACTAGGTCACCAGTAATTTAATAGACATAGCCTTCTCTTCCCAAAATGTGTTGATGCTTAGATTACTTTGAATAAGCCCCCTCTCTGTAAACATGGGCACGATCTGTGGGACTCTTCATGGATGACGTCCCCATCTGCAAGTTGTGCTGGCCCATGGAGACTTTCTGCCAAAGTTACAAATGGTTAGGATAGGATTCACACTCCCAGAGAAGTGTGATCCCACAGCAGCGAGGATGCAGTGCAAGTATCGCTGGCCTGGGAGACAGGAGCTTCAATCCCAACTCCCTGAGACTCAGGTTTTTCATGGGTTGAACAAGGAGAAGCATATGTCCCTCCCAGGACTGCTATAAAGACGAAACATCTGGAAAAGCCTTTGGCCCAGATTAGTTGCTCAAGAAAGGTTATATAATCTCGTTGGGGAGAAACTTTTAAAGATAATTCCAAAGGCATCAGTTTTCTCTTTTTAGAGTGCCTTCTTTCCCTTTCCTCCTGTTGATATGTCCTGGATAACAGATGCTGGATAGTGTGAAGAGATCAGTGCTACCCCAACCTTCTTTCACCTGCCTCATGCCTTTTCAGGAAATCATGAAGATGCTAGTGTTTCCTAAACTGTGAGCTGTAACCACGTGAAAGAAACGGTCCTCAGCTGCTCTCTCATTGGGACACAGACACATTCCACTCCATGTCTTGCCAAGCATGTGAAGAGTAAAGAAAAGGCCTGGGGCTAGGATAGGGTCAGGTTGAGGGGATGAGGGGCTTGAGGTTTCTAGGCCATCTCCGCAAGGACAGAAAGGTTTTCCCCCATCACGTGACCCAGCATAAAGAACATGGGTTCTTCATTACAGATAATAAGATGTGGCCAATGGAACAATACTTTTCTAACTGCTTCAAACCTCATCTGTAAACTGTCATTAATAATATCCTCCTCAAAGCTTGTTGTGGAGATTAAATTATTTTTTAAATATGTAAAAAAAAAAAAAAAAAAAGAACAGGGGTCTCAAGGAACCATAGCCAAACCTCCCCAAGGAGATGCCTGACCCAAAGATGGGTGGGCTCTGCTGTAGGTGAGCTCAGGGTTGGATCTGCACCCCACCCTACCTAGGGATGGGGCCCAGGATGACAAAGGCATAGCCAGGCAGAGGGAGAATGGGAAATGGAGGGAGTCAGGTGTCCAGCTCATGCAATATTGATGGGGTAATGGAATACTGCACTTTACCCCCCGCTGATCCTACCTCTGGTGCCTCCTGGACCAGGGATCACAAGCTCAGCTGCGGGGACATCACTGAGGGAACACTGAGGACCCCCTGCCCCCTTCCCTCAGCCCCCCAGACTGCAAGGCCCTTCACCTGGGGGCACAAGGCCACACCAACCAGAGGAAGAGGTAGGAACTATGGAGTCTGCCATACGTTCCTGGGGTTGGCAGAAGGGGGGGTTCTGCAGTGAGAGGGGACAGGCAGAAGGGGCAAAGCCAGGACCAAAGATAGAGGCGGGAAAGGGCCCGTCTCCTCCTTTTCACTGAGGACCAAGGAGAATCCAAGGGCCCTGAGAGGTTGGGAAAGACCAGGCAGGCTTTGGGCACCAGGGCCATCTGAGAACTAAGCAGCTAGTTTCAACCACATCTCCTACCCGCTCATCAGCTTCTGCCCCTCTGGGTCCCGTTCCTGCCCTTCTGTTCTGATGCTTTCTCTCTGGTTGTCCGGCTTTCTTTCCACTCAGCCGAGGTGGGGAGCACGGTCGGGGAGGATGAACGTGGCGGCACTGGCGGAGCTCAGAGCTCTAAGACTGGACTGAGGGGGCTGGGATCAGGGCCCCGAGGGGCTCCAGTGTAAATGGTTCTTTCCACCTGAAGGCCACCTTCACTGGTCGCCGTCCCGGACCTGCTCCTCAGTGGTGGGAAGGCATGGGGAAGGAGGAAGTGGTGGGGTTTCCTCTGCCCTGATTCCCCCTCACGGCTCCCAACTGGGGCAATGTGGCCCCCACTGTATCTTGGGACCAGCAGGTGCGGGGCTGGAGCGCGCATCTCCCTTTCCCTTACGTGTTCTCTCGGGTTTTCCTCTTCTGTGTGTCTTCCTCCCGGCGTCCGTCTCCCTCCACCTCATTCTGGCGGCCCTCTCACAGAGCCGGGAGGAGCGTGTTCTCCGCCATGAAGCTCGGCAAGAACCGGCCTCACAAGGAGGAACCCCAAAGACAAGGTACGGAGGCGTGCCCCTGCCCACGGTCCCGCAGACCCCTCTCTCCGCACCTGACCGTGACCAAACCCGTCCTCTCCGCGGGCCGCTCTCCGAACGGGCTCTCCTGCTATTGGCCCGCGGAACCACCTGGGCGGGGCCTGGCCGCCCATTGGCTGGCGGAGAAGCCGGGTCCTGAGAGTGGTCCGCCGGAAGAGGGCGCTCCGAGGGCTGAAGGTGGGTGCGGCGTTTCCTCGGGTCTAGAACCGAGCAGCAGAGCCCTCAGTCCGGTGGGCTCCTCCTGCCCTCTTTGCTCCCATTCTTTCTTCTCGCACGGACGCCTAGAGATTTTTAATTAGAGGATAGAATTACAAAAAGAAGAAAAGTTATTTGACCAATTCCCTATTTCTGGGGGAAATTCAGAATCCCGACAAAGCTTGCTCCGTGGCAGGACTCACCGTCCTGCCTTTTCCCCGTGCCCTCTCACGAGGCTGCAGGGACGGCCCCGAGGGAGAGAGGTAGGGTGGGTCCTGGAAGACTGGAGTGGCCTGTGGCACTGGTGCCACCGCTGCAGCAGACTGGGGAGGGGGCAAGACAGCTGTTTAAGAGGAGGCAGGGAGTACAGCTGGAAGACAGGGGAGACATGGGAGTGTACAGGGGAGCTATGTGTAGCTTTTTGACCCAGGTCTGTGGGTCACACACCCATCCTCAGGGGTCCTGACTTCCCTCCCCAGCATCCCCTATGTGGCCCACTGGCCCCAGAATCTCTGTCTTTTGCCCCCAGGAGAGTTCCAGTTGTGCTTTTCTCCTTGCTAGATTGGGGAGGGTAGAGCTGCTGGCTGAGACTCAAACCCACCATCCTTGAGTGGCTTCTCAGAATTGTCATTCCTTCATCTCATTGGATTAATACACATCAGTACAGGGTTAGGTTCTGAATTCCATGAGCTGTTTTACATGGGTAAGTTCCTTCCTAAGCCTCAGTTTCTTCATCTGTGACCTGAGAATAGTACCTGTCTTGGCAGGATGTGACTGTGAGGATTATGGGAACTAGCGATATGTGTAAAAATTGCCTGGCATAGTGCCTGCCACTATGCCACATAGTAACCACTCAGTAAATAGTAGCTCTTGGTACAAGAGGTACATAAGTATGAGTTCTTTATTCCTGACCTTCTTCCATAAAGGATATTCAGTGCTTACATGAGTTACATTCAATTGAAATTAAAAAGCAGTCAACCGGTTTGCAAGGCAGAAATAGAGACACAGATGTAGAGAACAAATATATAGACACGAAGTGGGCAAAGCAGGGGGTGGGGAAAGCGGGGAGGTGGGGGTGGGGGGGAGGAATTGGGAGATTGGCATTGCCATGTATACATTACTAATAAGAAAAAATATCAAATTGTACACTTTAAATACATGCAGTTTATTGTATGTCAATTATATCTCAATAACAGTTCTTAAAAAATAATAAATAAAATTAAAAAGCAAGACCAGATATAATATCAGTTAAAATCAAAGAGCAAGACTAGGTCAGAAACACTGCAGATATGCAGACCATAACATTCTAAGCAGATGCTATCAAGTAAACCTGGAACTTGACTCTTAGCTTCTTGGATGCCAAAGCAAAAGGGAAAATACAATCACTATCCCACCATCCAGCCCACCTAACTGGCCCTCCCTCTTCTCTAGATGAACCAGCAGTGCTGGAGATGGAGGACCTTGACCACCTGGCCATTCGGCTGCGGGATGGGCTGGATCCTGACTCTGTGTCACTAGCTTCCATCACAGCTCTTACCACCAACGTCTCCAATAAGCGGTGAGTGGACATGAGCCTCGCAGCCCCAGTTGGCCTTACCAGGCCAAGCAAGACCCAGCTTGCTATGTTTGGAATTTGGGTGGGAAAGAATCAGGGCCTTCCTAACCCTGCTCCATTTTCCTGGATGTCTCCCCTACCTCTCTTCCTGCAAAGGCAAGAGCCTATTCCCCGGTCTTTGAACACCTCCGGGCAAAGGGAAATCACAGAGCTGCCCAGACCACAGCTGAACCTGTGGACCTAATGTCTGTCTACCTATTACTTCTGCCATTGGTTAGTCTTCTCTATTGGCGCCTCTGAGAATAACTAATCCCCATTCTGTTTGGCAGCCCTAGAGTGTTTGAAGATGATGAGTCCGTCCTTCTGACCTTCTCCAAGTTCTAACCACTGCCAGTGCCCTCCTCCCCTGCAAGCAGTCCCCTTACACCCAGGCTAACAGTACGTTCTCCTCCTCAGATCCAAACCAGATATTAAGATGGAGCCAAGTGCTGGGCGGCCCATGGATTACCAGGTAGGTGGCGCAGCTAGAGGCCTCATGGCTTTCTGGCTCTGTCTAGTGGGGAGTCCTAGCCAAACGGGCATAATAGATTCCGTGGAGGCATGGATCTGGGGGTCATAGAGAACCACAAGCTGAATATGTCACCAAAGTAAGCTTGTTCCTGGAAAGCACTCATCGCAGTAGTATCTACCCAAATAGGAGCTTGAGAATTCTGCTTATGCTGGTCAGAGCCCTCTTAGGATTCTGTAATGGACTTTATAAAGTGAGAGGAACCTGGAAAAACCGTAAAGAGACCAAAGAGCATCAAAAAAAATTTTTAAATAAGTGCCTCTGAAGAAAGATAGATTTTTTGGTGTGTGTTTTTTAATTGTTGCTTTGTATGATTTTAATGCTGGAAGTAATGTCAATCATGGCTATTTATAGATGCTGAGAATGTGGGCGTTTTTTTCTTCTTTTTGCTTCTCTGTATTTTTCTGAAATTAACACATTTTTTTTATTTGTATGTTTCTAAAACTGGAGGCCAAATGGCTGAGAAGGGGAGAGATTTGCAGCTGTAAGATTGCTAATGTGGCCACAGTGCAGGCAGGATGGGGCATGAGCACAGCTGGGAGCTGAGGGGAGAGGGCCACATGGACAGTGGGACCCAGTGCAGCCCTCCCAGCCTGGGGCCTGATCCTCAGCTTGGCAGGGCCACACCCTCAGTTTTGTCTCTTCACCCAGAGTTGATCAGAGCCTGAGAGACTGAGTTGCACTAACATAACTCACAATAGACTAATGTACAAGCCGGAAACACCTAGTACTTATTTATAAACTGCAAACAAGAAGGGCCCAAGGAGCATTCCACTGGACCTTCTCTTAGGGGCTAACAAGAGCCAGCTGTAGGTGAGAAGATTGCTGGGTGTTCCTAGGATTGAGTGAGTATGCTGGCTGGTCAGAGGGGACAGAGCCTTCAGGAGACCCCACCTGGCTACCTCTGCACTTCCTGCCTAGGTCCAGTTCCAGCCCTCAGGGTCAGAGTGAACCCTTCTCCCGGGTTAGGGCTTTATCTTTGATGCCCGTTTCCCAGGCCCCATGCATCCTTCTTTAAGGAAGCCCACCTCCCCTCACTCAGCTGATACTGAGGACTAGATGCCATCTTTCTTTGCATAGGTGCATCTGGTCAGGTTGCTTCTAGGATGCATGTTTCTTCTTGTCTCCCTGAATCCTTGTTTCAGTTTGTTCCCATCCAGTCAGTGACCATCCTCCCAGGGGCTTGAAAAATAGCCCCGGGCAGTGTCAAGCAGACCTGCCTCTGTGGTTTCAGACAACCTCACACCACTGGGCTCCTTGGAGGTTTGGGGATGTCACCTCCTCACCTCTCTGCCAAAATCCAAGAACAGAGTGTCCTAACACTTCTGAGGGCTTTTCCAGGACACTGGGCTCAGGGCTTTGCTCCTCTGTGTTCTGAGAAGAGAATAAAATCCCAAAGAATAAGGACCCCACAGTCAGATACTGTTCCTTTTACAGTGTCACAAGCCTGCCACTAAAGGCACATAGAAAATGTGTTGCTGTTAACGTAACTGTTATTTTTTTGAAGGTATGCTGTGTGCCAGACACTAGGCTAGGTAGGTGTGTTTTCCATTTAAGTTAATGTAACCTTTTTTAAATTAATTAATTAATTATTGGCTGCATTGGGTCTTCGTTGCTGCACACAGGCTTTCTCTAGTTGCGGCGAGCAGGGGCTATTCTTTGTTGCCATGCGCGGGCTTCTCATTGATGTGGCTTCTCTTTTTGTGGAGCATGGGTTCTAGGCACGCAGGCTTCAGTGGTTGTGGCTTATGGGCTCAGTAGTTATGGCTCATGGACTCTAAAGTGCAGGCTCAGTAGTTGTGGCCCAGGGGCTTAGTTGCTCCACAGCATGTGGGATCTTCCAGGACCAGGGATCAAACCCTTGTCCCCTGCATTGGCAGGTGGATTCTTAACCACTGCACCACCAGGGAAATCCGGTTAATGTAATCGTAACAACCACCCAAATATAGGTATTACTGTAGTTCATGGGTGAGACACGTAGGCCCAGGGTGGGTAAGGAGCTAGTCCCAGGTCACACAGATATTCAAAGCTAGAAACAGGGCTCAAATGTGAGGGTGTCCGACCCCACAGTCAGAGCAACTGCTTCCTCTCTAATGAAGCCTTTTGCACAGTCTCTCCTTCTGGTCCCTGTTCATCTTTAGCTTACTTCTTACTGGGTGTTTTCAGGAGCTCTTTCAAGTCGCTTCCTGGCGGACTGAGCCCCTTCCCCTCTGTGTGCAATAAAACCTTCTCAGAAAAAAAAAAATGATTACGTGGACCAGACAGTCTGCTTCCAAATTATTATGTGGACCAGACAGTCTGCCTCCAAAGACTCTAAACATTCTGCACTGAACAAAACAGTTGTATTTAATCCGGTAACACAGTGTTCCCTAACAGGTTGGTTCACATCTCCACCAAAAGTGTTAACACACTTGGAGAGAGAGCTGTGAGCATGCGAATGTGGAATTATTTTTGCTTTTAATAAGTGCAATGTGTAAAGCAAGAAAACCTATCAGAAGGACTTCACTCTCATGGAGAACTTGGCTTTGCTGAGTGAGAAAGGCCTCAGCCAGAGGGACTTAAGCTGATCTCAGATCCAGGAAGATCTCATCCTAAAGATTGGGTAGCACTGAAAGGAGGTCCCAAGGTGAGAAGACCATGCTGTAGCCAGGTCCTTTGTTTCTTCTGTTTAGAATGCATGGAATGTGGAAACCCTTTCCTGATTATGAGCATCTCAAAAGCTAGAAGCCACAGCTTCCTCCCGGTGAATACGCAGTTTCCTCATCAGAGTGGGTAAAATTTGGCACTTGGCAGAGATGTTCTTGGTGGGTCATGGAGTCTTGAGTCTGTTCTCGCCCCTTCTTCCCGGCACCGAGACCATATACATTTTCACCTCCAGACATCTCTCTAGTTTTCGCCTCCATGCCACCTCCCCTCCACTGACCTTTGAGCCCCAGCTCAACTGCCATATGGCACGTACTTCCTGTCTGGTGTCCCTGCCCTCATGTTGCCTCTTCCACTCCATCCTCTACACCGCCACTGGAGTGGTCATCTCAAAATGCACATCTGGTCATGTCTCATCTCTGTCACCTGGAGACAAGGGAAGATAAAGGATGTTTCAAAAGAGCAGTACTAAAGGGTCCACCACCTCGCATCTCCAGCTCCTAACGATGTTCTTGCAGCCTGATGAAATCCCTCAGAAGCAGCTCACAAAGTACCCTGACTCTTGGGCTCCCCTAGGACGGAGGTGTAGACTTACACTCAACATTGTTCCTTGCGATGACTTTCATCAAGCCACCTGGGGATTATGTCCCTTATCTTGGAAGGAGAGGATGGAATAGTCAATCACCCAAAGAGTTTCCTTGATCTAAAGGGACCAACTGATCCATCGCCCATCATAGAGAGACAGCGCCCTCTTTGATGGTGACTGAAGAATGGAAGGAAAGGATGGCTAACCCTTCTTCAGAGTGTTTTGTTTAGCTTTGTTTAAATTACAAGTCCAAGTGATACATTTCCCCTCCATAGAGCCCCAGGTGGGAGGGGGGGCAGCAGGAATGGCATTCCCCTCCGCCACCAGCACCAGGCAGCAACCTCCTTTGTGTACTCTCAGGGTACCCCTCAGGCCACCCTTCAGCCAGCAAAGGGCACCCCCTGAGCCTCTTCCTCCTACCCCACCCTTTTCTCCTTTCAACCCTCTGCCCTCCTCCTCTCTCTCTACCTCCTACTTCTTGGGTGTCAGAGCTTCCGACCAGGGTTGCCCACCATTATTGGGTCTGCTCAGTGGAGGAAGGTGGGAACTCTGGGTCCTGAAAAGGAGTAGGGGGCAAAAAGGCTGTCATTGTGGCTGAGCCTCTGAGTGAAAAACCAGCCAACCTCTCACACTGCAAAGTTTACTCTCCTGATGGCATATCTGTAGTACCTTATTATGCCAAAACTGTGTTTGTCTACTTCCCAGTCTTGAGTTACAGAAAATCTTTTTTTTTTTTTAATGGAGGAAAGGGAATGTGTTAGTTGCGGGTGGGAAATGAGATTTTAAAAAAATCTCCATAGAGCTTATAACTCTATAAACTGCTATGCAAAGAATGTTCTGAAAAGACTTTTAGTGTCTGTTTACTGTCTTCACAGTAAACTTCTCAGAGCTGGCTGCATTTCCCTCTTAGCTCCCTGCAGAAACTACAATTACTGAACTCCTTCAGAGCTCCAGATTCTCAACTCCATTCCCTTTGGAACTTCAAGTTCCACATAGAAATGCTTGCTTTCATAGTTCAAGTGTTACTTCAATTAGCAAATGTTCAGTTTCCAGTTCTATATACTTGCTTGGCAACGTTCCTGTTGTCATCAGGGTTTCTATTTTTTTTTTAACATCATTACTTTTGATGTGTGGATTTTTCTTGGCCTTCGGAATATTTATAAGACTTTGATGGACATAGTGGATGATTATTTTCATGGCTATTCTTTTTCATGAAAAGGGAAACTAATTCTCTTGAGTAAAATAGTATTTAGCAGTTGCGTCAAAGCACAGCAATTAAAATACCAACTCTCCAAGATAAGAAGCATAAAAAGCAACTGAGAGTTCCGTTAGAAGAGTGTGCTGAAGGGATTGCTAATACTAGCTCAGCATAGGCTATTTTGTTTAAATGTAAGTTCACGAGACTTAAAGGAAACAGTATTAAGCATCATACATGACCCTACTTGCTTGGGACACCAACCACTTGACTGAAGGTACACTCTACTTGAGAAGCCGTTTATGACAAGAGCTCGCATTTCCTAGCCCCTCCTACTGTTTACGAAGCACTTTGATAGACATTATCTCATTCAGCCCTCACACACACTTATAGATGAGTGGTGTCTCCGCTTATAGCTGAGAAAGCTGAGGCTCAGAGTCATTCCAGCAACGCCGAGTCTGTGCCTCTTCCTATTTATCATGGCCATCCTCATGGGGCCTGACACCCCCCAGATCCAAAGCCAGAACCGATGGCTTACAACGAGAGTTCAGGGATAGTATATGTACAAACACACGTGCACACACGCCAAACACACACACACTCATCTCTCTCTCTCTCCCTCTCCCTCCCCAAATATTTGTTGAGAATGAACAACTGAAAAAGGGCTTCCCAGTATAGAAGTAAGATTCCAGGGAGGTGGACGCCACTGAAAAAATACAGAATGCTTACAAGTATCAAGTTTAAAAAAGGTGTGTTCAGGTGGGCACCAACGCCTCACTGGACATTCAAAGAAAATTAAACAAAACAAGGGAAGCCAGGGACTTCCCTGGTGGCACAGTGGGTAAGAATCCACCTGCCAATGCAGGACACACAGGTTCCAGCTCCGGTCCAGTAAGATTCCACATGCCGTGGAGCAACTAAGCCCGTGCGCCACAACTACTGAGCCTGTGCTCTAGAACCCATGAGTCACATGCCGCAACTACTGAAGCCCGCACGCCTAGAGCCCGTGCTCTGCAACAAGAGAAGCCACCACAATAAGCTCATGCACCACAATGAAGAGTAGCCCCCACTTGCGGCAGCTAGAGAAAGCCCACACGCAGCAATGAAGACCCAGCACAGCGAAGGAAGGAAGGAAGGAAGGACATGAAGGAAGGAAGGAAGGAATTTGTAAAAAAAAAAGAGAGAAAGAAAAAAAGGAAGGGAAGCCAGGAATGCAGAAAGGGGGCCAAATTCCAAAAATAAAAAAGAGATGTCAGAGGCCTGCAGGCTTGAAATGAGAAATGCTGGAGCAGAAAATTAAATGCATGTTAGCGGTGACTTGAAAAGCTTAATTCCTAGTGCACAAAACCTGGGAGGTGGGTGTGCAGCCCTCTGTGAGGCAGGGCCATTGATGCCAGGGAGAACTCAGAGCACTTGGAATCACCTGGAGCTTTAGAAATATGGATGCTGGACCCCACTCCTTTCCTCCTTCCCCAAGATTGGGTTGGGTTGGTCTGGAGTGTGGCCAGGGGCCTCAGGGTCTTTAACCACCATCCTCCCCCTCCCAAGTAATTCTGGTGCACACTTACTTTGAGGTGATCCAGCTCACGTCCCCTCTTTTTTTTTTTTTTTTAATAATTTTTTTTTTTTTGGCTGTGTTGGGTCTTCGTTGCTGTGCACAGGCTTTCTCTAGTTGTGGTGAACAGGGGCTACTCTTCGTCGCAGTGGGCAGGCTTCTCATTGCAGTGGCTTCTCTTTTTGTGGAGCATGGGCTCTAGGCATGCAGCTTCAGTAGTCATGGCACATGGGCTCAGTAGTTGTGGGTAGTGGGCTCTAGAGCACAGGCTTAGTAGTTGTGGTGCACAGGCTTAGTTGCTGTGCAGCACGTGGCTATTTTCCCAGACAAGGGCTTGAACCTATGTCCCCTGCATTGGAAGGATTCTTAACCACTGAGCCACCAGTGAAGTCCCACATCCCTTCTTTATAAATGAGGTCAGTAAGGCGTAGCAGGGAAAGAGCCCAGGATCACCAGTGGATTCACAGCAGTGCTCAGACTGGTACCAAAGTCCAGGGCCAGCTCCCTGCACCCTCCAGCCAGCTGCCTGGGCCCCGACTCCTGCAGGACCATCTCCAAGCTCACGGGCTTTCCTTCTCATTCCCCCTCCTGCCTGCCCGCAGGTCAGCATCACGGTGATCGAGGCTCGGCAGCTGGTGGGCTTGAACATGGACCCCGTGGTGTGTGTGGAGGTGGGCGACGACAAGAAGTACACCTCCATGAAGGAGTCCACTAACTGCCCCTACTACAATGAGGTCAGCACCTGGGGCCCTAGGTGGGGAAGGAGCCTCTGAACTGTGGCAGAGGGCCCAACAGGAGAAACTGGGAGTCAAAGGGCACAAAGAGCTACCAGCCAGGGTGACCTTGGCCCACCTGTTACAATCCCCAGCATGCCGACGTGCAGTGCCGCATCCTCAGAACCCCCAGTCCAGATCCCAGCCGGACACTGGGCTGGCCAGGGGCCACCCTGTGAAAGGAACACGGCCCCAGGCCCTCCTGTGCTGCTCCCAGCAGTGCCTGTGAGTGAACCGCATGCCCTGCGAGGCCTGGTCCCAGCTGTTTCCCAGCTAGGGCCCCAGGGCAGGGCCACCCCCTTCCAGCCCCGGCCCGTGGTGGCCCTGGCACCCTTGCTGAGCACTTGCTGTGTGCCGGGCGCTCTTCTAAACAATTTAGGTGCATCATCTCTTCTGACTCTCACACTGTCAGAAGCTGTCACCATCAATCCCATATTACACAAGGGACATCAAGGCTCCTGGAGAAAGACCTGGCCCAGGTGCTGAGTGCCAGAGTTGGCTTCTGTGTGTCCACACTCTCTGCTCAGCTGCCGTCATGCAGGGTCCTTCCAGACCACTGGTCATGATGCTTGGGGAGCGAGAGAGAAAACGCCCAGCACTCACTGCTGTTCATTGCAGCTGTCTGAGGCCACATCGAGGTTAAAGGACCTCAGAGACCTTCTAGTTCAGTCTCCCCATCTTATAGAGAAGACTGAGGCCACAATATGAGAAGGGTCGAGATCACAGAGAGTATTATAGACAGAGCAGGGCCCATACTGTCCTGCTTTAACCCAGCACTCTGTTGGCCACCCTAGACACAGCATCGTGACTCTGGGCTCCAGAGAGGAGCCCGTCTTAATCAGCTCTGGAGGAGGATGCCCCTCAGATGCCTGAGCACACAACAGACTAACCCAGAAGTCATTGGCCTGGGCGCCCTGGCCCTCCCTTCCCTGGAGGGGCCTCCAGCCTGCTTCTCCCAGTGGCTCCAGGCAGTGAGGGGTGCCAGGCTGGCCCAAAGGAGCCATCTGCATCCTGTGTCTCAGTGTCTGTCCTGGGGGTGGTGAAGGCTGAGGACGCCATCTGCTACTTGGGGGCCTGGGGGGTGCATCTCTCGGGAAACTCTGGGAGCCCCCAGCCATGCACATTCAGGAGGAAAACCCAGGCACATCTCTGCCCTTCTCAGGGACCCAGGCTAAGGCCAGAGCCCAACTGACGTCTCTAAATGACCACAAATGGATGCTGTTCTCACAGCTGGTTTCCCCCAGGCCCATAGGGCTGGGACACTGCTATTCAGGACCCCCCCTCCACCCCATGTGGCAACCTTCCCAGGAGTCAGGAAATTCAGGTTCGACATCTCTGACCTTATGTCAGGACACGTCCCTGACTGGAAAAGCCTCTGGCCTAGATAAGGTCTATTTTTCCCTAACAGATATGGAGACAGGGCCCTCCTGGCCTTCCACAGTTATCTGATAGTGGTGAAGCCATGTTTGGCTGACTGGAGGACTCACCTTGCAGCAGGCCCACGTGCCTCATGTTTCATTCAAATGGATTTCTCCTTCCCAAGAAAACAGAGCTGTTCTCACCACTCTGTGGCTCCCCAGTAAACTCCTACTTGCCCTGCTGAGGTTAGTTTGAAAGTCCGTGCACTGAGTAGCCTTCCCTGCACTCTTTAGGTCAGAGGTCAGGGCATTCCTCTTTCTCTGACCACAACATCCCCGAGTTGCAGTTGGTCCTCCATGTCCAGCCCACGAGGCTCCTGGTCTCCTGCATCACTGTAGCCCAGCCCAGGGCCTGCCATGTACTTGGAGGGCTTTGGTAACACTTTGCTGAGTGGATACTTACCTAAGCGAACAAAAAGACATCCTCTGGGCATCTGCTTTGCACCAGGCTCATGCCTGGCAACATGGGGCCCGGAAACAGAACAGCTAGTTCCAGCCTAGAAACCATTTTCCAAAATCTACATTTATATCCACTAAAACTATCTATTCCACTCATCTTTGGACCATCTTAAATTTATACCTGATCACATTTTTGTTCTTTTTCACAAACCCAAGTATCTCTGATTTGTTCAATTTCTGTTTCCTCTAAACCAAAATTTCTCAAACTCAGCACTGTGGCTATTTTGGACCAAATAAGTCTTTGTTGTAGGAGATGGTCCTGTGCGTTGTAGAATGTTGAGCATGTCCCTGGCTTCTACCCACTACATAGCAGTAGCAGTCCTCCACTCAGAGGTAGCAACCAAGAAAATTCCTAGACATTGCCAAATGCCCCCTGGGGGTTAAAATCACCCCCAGTTGAGAACCAGAATATGCTACAATGAAATGCTTTATAGGCAAAGGAGGAGCCAAAAGAAAAGCAAAGGCATCAAAACTATCCTCCCATGATTCCTCCCAACCCCACAGCTAGAATTTTCTTTCCCTTTTCTTCTCATGCTGCACCATGTTCCTCTTCCTTTTATAATACCTCCCTGGCCTCAAGGGTGTACTGCTTCCAGATAATTCTCTGAGTTGATGGGAACCTGCCTTTGGTCCCACTAAACACAATAGAGGGACGTGAAAACAATCAACATCACTTAGATTTCTAAGTAATCACAAAAGGGAAGTATGTTCAGGAAATACAAGGAATATAACCACAGACAGCTCAGAGTTCTAGCTTAGTTAGCTCACTGTCCTAGGGCCGACACAGTTCTGCAGCACCTGGCCTGGCCTTGACCCTTCTGCCTGGCTCTGGACCTGTCTTCATGTGAAGGGGGGCTCGCAGCCATCACCCCCACCCCAGAACAACCTGACCATCCACGGACCAGGCCAAGACCCCTTCTCGGTGCCTCCGGTCCCGACCACTGGCATCTTCCTTCTGCCTCAAACCACCTCTCCCCTTTGCCTTGAATCCTTCTCTTCTACATTCTCAAGAATCTAGCGTTACATCATCCTCTCAACATCATCAACTCTGCCTTTGCTTTTCTTTTGGCTCCTCCTTTGTCTATAAAGCATTTCACTGTAGCATAGTCTAAGCTCAATTATGAAAACCATTATGCTCAAGGACAGGAACTGGAAGCCTATCATCCATCTATCTACCTATCCATCCATCTATGCCTTTCCTCAGTCCCATATACCTCCTAGTGACCACTACTTCCTCACCTTAATCGCTGCAGTCATTTCTGCCCAACCCCCCCTTCCCTGAATCTGCTCTTTTCTAGACATCAAGGACCTTAGTTCAACATCTGCTGTTGCCCGCTCTCCCCTGACTGCCCAGGTCCTTCCATTCTCTCACCGGCCTCTGCCCTGGGGACCTCTCATGCCACTCTCCTGCATTCCCCTCTCTCCAGCTCCTCTCCTCACTGCCTTTCTTGGCATCACTCTTGTGCCCACTGCTGAAATGCTGCTGCTTTTGAAGCCCTGTCCTGGGCCTGCTTCTTTCCTACTCTCCTTCTTACTCTCCCTGGGTATCTCCCCAGCCTCAAGGCATTGGTTACCATCTGTGTGTCTAGATGCATGTACCACCCGCCTCTCCAGAGCTTCAGTCCCCAGTGGCCAGCACCACCTGGGCATAGTGCTTCGAAGCAGCTGGTATTTATTGTGCAGTGACCGTGTGCACACCTGGGTTGAATGCTTGACCCGGGTCATCTCATTTAGATTCACAACCACGCCTCCCAGCAATGCCATAAATGCTGCCCCGGAGCGGTTCCACATGGCGGCCCTGGACAGTTATCCCCACATCACAGAGGCGTAAACTGAGGCGCAGGAAAGGAAGTGATTGGCCCAACAGTGAAAGCTCAGTCTTTCTGGCTCTAAAGCCGGCTCTTTTACCCACAATGCTCTAACACGGGCCCTCAGCAGCCAGGAGCAGATTCTCCTCAATTACTCCAAGCACTTTGGCAACATTTCTTCCTTCTCCCTGCCCACAAGTTCACCAAAGCAGTGGGCCCTCTGCTCACTGCCCACACCCTCGGTCCCGGCGCCTGCACACCGAGGCCAGGAGAAATGGGCGGGCACCGCACTGTAAGTGGCAGCTCCCAGCCAGAGAGGGCAGGTCATGCCCACAGTATTAAGTTCATCAGTTGTAAATTCTAAGGCTCAGCTTATTTTACATTTAAACACCTCCAAATTTGGAGTGCGGCATTGTGGTTTAATGGTGATGTCTGTGGGACCCACGTAACCACAGTGTATCTTACAGTATCTTTCATGTATCTCTTCAAGCCTCACAACAAGACTCTAAGGGGGGTGTCATTCCCCCCATTTGACAGCTCAGGAAGCTGAGGTTCAGAAGATGTGTTACTCAGAGACACAGCTCCCAACTGCCCCAGGGTCGGGGGACCAGTGGTTGCCCCTCCTGCTCATCTGAACTTCAGGGCTCAGGGGAAATGGCCGGGGTCCAGACAGGAACTGCCAGGAGGGAGGGACCAACGCTTAGTCTCTGCCTGCTGAGTGACCACAGGTCTGGGTCCTTCCCGCCTCCAGTACTTCGTCTTCGACTTCCACGTCTCTCCTGACGTCATGTTCGACAAGATCATCAAGATCTCGGTGAGTGGGCAGCAGTCCCTGGCAGGCAGGGCTCTTAACTCAAACTGTACCTTCATGCAGACTTGAAAAGGGCACTCCCTCTGGGCGGGCCAACCGTAAAAGGGCAGACCTGCACCCAGACACACAGCCGGGCAAGCGGGGCACAGGCTGGACTTGGGCCCCTCTCACCCCCATTAGCCAGATGCTTCTGTATAGTGTACAACCTGCTCACCCGTACCTGGCAGCCAGTAAAATACAGGTGAGGCAGAAGGGGCTGATACTAAGCCAGCCTCAGAGAGCCGCCCCGCCAGATGCCCTCCTGCTTCACCTGAAGCTCATGTCCCCAGAAAGAGTGAGGTGGCACCACTATCAGTCAGCCCTTCCCTGCCCCTTGGAAAACCTCAGCGCATCCCGCCTGACTGGCGGCTGGTGGTTCTGCCCGGAAGGTGATTCACTCCAAGAACCTGCTGCGAAGCGGCACCCTGGTGGGGTCCTTCAAAATGGATGTGGGAACCGTGTACTCCCAGCCGGGTGAGTAGCTGCGCAGCCCGGTCAGCGTCAGTGCACACGGCTCTGGGAATACAGGGCACGCTGTCCTTCCCGCCCTGGTGGGCCCTGGGCTCAGCCTGGCCAGGCCCCTGAACTTGGGTGGGGCCGTGAGCGCACGCAGCCAGCAGGTGTGCAGGGTGATGGTGTGCACAGCCTACATGCAAATGCAGTGACCACCTATGCCCAATCAGTGGGGCTCACAGGAGGCCTGCACGGTGGGCGGCATCGCCCCCTTTTACACTTGAGGGGCCTGGGCCTCAGAGAAGAGCTCCGGCTTCCTGGGTCACCCAGCTGGTCTGCAGTGAAGTCAGGCCTTGTGACTCCAGGCAATAAGTAGATAATCACAGTGACAGTGAGATAGGAGATGTGCATATGGAAAGGGGCCAGGATCAGCTCTTCTGAGAAAGTCTGGGAAGGCTGCCTGGAAGAGGAGACACATGAACAAAATGATTGGAAGTGTGAATAGGAAGGTGGCAGGTTGGGGTGGGGGCAGAAGGGACGGGGGCGTTCCAAGCTCAAAGAACAGCAGCCACAAAGGCATGGGGGTTTGAAACAGCAACATGAATTATTCAGAGAGAGGCCCTGGCAGGAGCCCAGGGGCGGGGTGGGATGAACACTGCACCCTGGGAAGAGCTGTATCAGGAGGCCCCACAGGGCCTGTGGTCTTTCCCCCAAGCGCTGGGGAGCCTCTTGTGGGTTTGAAATGGGGAGTGGAGAGGAGGACCTCTTTGAGGGCTCTGTCTGACAGCCACGTGGAGGTTGACTGCAGGGATGGGGGCAGGAGGGCTGCAGGCAGAGAAACCAATTCGGGCTCCTGGGTTTGAAGCTACACCACAGCCTGGGTGCATGGCCAGGGGCGGAACCTTGCCCCAGCTGCCCTTGCTCGAGGGCCTCTGTCTCCCTGGCCCAGAGGCAGGCAGAGCTGTGGCCCCAGGGCCCCGGGACCTGACAGCCTGGGCTCCACGCCTGCCTCGAGGGTGGGTGCCCCCCTGGGTGAGGCCAGCAGGTGCAGCCCTCACTCCTCACCACCGCAGAGCACCAGTTCCACCACAAATGGGCCATCCTGTCGGACCCCGATGACATCTCTGCGGGGCTGAAGGGCTACGTGAAGTGCGACGTCGCCGTGGTGGGCAAGGGGGACAACATCAAGACGCCGCACAAGGCCAACGAGACAGATGAGGATGACATTGAGGGGTGAGGCGCCCATCCCCCACCCCCAGGGGACCTGGGCCAGCCCTTCCTGGTGCACAAAGGGAGCCCCCAGGGTAGACTTGGCCCAGAGATCTCACCCTCCATCTCCCTTACCCGCTTCCCCCACCCAGACAGCCCAGCTTTCCCAGGAAGGACTGAGATCAAGGCCAGCCTCGGTGTCTGGGGACTCGCCTCATGAGACAGAAAGGACTGAGGCAGGCGGGCAGGGGTTCACGGAGGACAGTCAAGAGTGACAGTCATTTGACATCCAGACTTTTCACTGCGAGAAATTTGGAAAAAAAAAGAGCAGAGTCCCGGTGCTGCTGGGTCTTGAGTCTACACCCAGGAGAGCAAAGAGATGTTGTTTTGTGTACCAAGTCCAGGCAGCTGACAGTGGCTGCTGAGAAATATTCTGGGACCTTGTCTGGATTCAGTGGGAAAAAGTGCAGGATCCAGTGAGTCCTGCCTTCCCTGGGCCAGGGAGGGAGAGTGGGGGCCACGTGTGAGATTTTTGTGTAGGAGACAAAAGGTAAGACACAAAGCTGAGACAAGTGGACAATATTACTAAGGTTGGTCTCCCACGCTGCAGTTTACAAAGCACTCATATATTTTAACCTATTTGATCCTTATCATATTCCAAGAGGTGGGTGTTATTAATCCCATCTTAAAGGCAAGTAAACTGCGCCTTCGAGAAATGGGGAGATTTGCCCAGGATCCCACAAGAGAGCAGGTGCTGTAAACTCCGGTGTCTTTCGTCCTAGTGTGGGCCTTCGCAGCCACCCTTTGCCTGCTGTTCCGGGCCCCAGGGGTGTGCAGATGCTGAGGCAGGAGTTGGGGTGTGCAGGGCTGGCCACCACAGCCCTCGCTGTATGTGCCGGCAGGAACTTGCTGCTCCCCGAAGGGGTACCCCCCGAACGCCAGTGGGCCCGGTTCTACGTGAAGATTTACCGAGCAGAAGGGCTGCCCCGCATGAACACAAGCCTCATGGCCAACGTGAAGAAGGCTTTCATTGGTGAGAACAAGGACCTGGTCGACCCCTACGTGCAAGTCTTCTTTGCCGGCCAGAAGGTACTGGGGGGCAGGAGGCTGAGACTTGGGGTGACAGGCACCAGAGGTGCACGGGAATGGGCGTGGGGTCCCGGGGACAGACGTGAGGCAAAATCGGAAGCCACGAGACTGGCCTTTGATCACCTTGGTGTGTCACCTCTAGAAGTGAGGAGAGGGAGATGAGGGGCTGCCGGACGAAGCCAGCCTGGACCTTAGGGATTCCTCGCTGCCCCCAGGTCACCAAGAGCTGAGGGGGGACACTGAGAGGGAGAAGAGCCTGAGAGGGTGGGGCAGGGAAGAGTGAGGAGATATGTACACACACACACATGCACACTCATGCACGTACACAAACCCTAACCGTCGCTCCCTCCCGCCAGGGCAAGACCTCCGTGCAGAAGAGCAGCTACGAACCACTGTGGAATGAGCAGGTGGTCTTCACAGACCTGTTCCCCCCACTCTGCAAGCGCGTGAAGGTGCAGATCCGGGACTCGGACAAGGTCAACGACGTGGCCATCGGCACCCACTTCATTGACCTGCGCAAGATTTCCAACGATGGAGACAAAGGTCAGCAGCAGGAGGGTGGGGGTGGGACGTGGGGCTGAAGGGATGGAGTAAATGAGGCCCCCCCCGCCCCCATGCACCGCCACCGTCCCACCCCCCATCCTGAAGGGCACCAGGCATTGCCAACAGCCCTTGCCTCCAGGGAAAGGTGGAAACTCATGGTTCAGGTCTGCACAGAGCTCCTGGGGCCTACCTGAACCAGGCTGCCTGGATCTGAACCCCAGCTCTGACGGTCAGAAGCTGCATGACCTTCGTACCTGTTTTCCCATCTGTGAAGTGAAAATAATAGTACTTATATATGTGCGTATATATACATACATATTACATGTACACGTGTATTACTGCCATAGTGCCTATTTATAGACTTGTAGGACCAGAGTATAGAGCTGGGTACCAGGGACACAGAGCAAGGAGGAATCATCCTGTCCTCACGGTGCTCCCTGGGGATGAGGGAGACGGGTGTGCTACCAGATGCTCAAAACCTGAGACAGAAGGCACAAAAGACTACAGACTGTATGATTCCATTTGTACGAAATGTCCAGAATAGGCAAATGCATAGAGACAGGAAGTAGATGAGTGGTTGCCAGGAGACAGGGGGAGGGGGACCTGGGACGCACTGCTGAAAGATGCGGGGTTTCTTCTGAGGGGGATGGAAGTGTCCTGGATGGTTGCACGACATAATGAATGCACTCAAGACCACTGAAATGCATACTTTAAAATGGTGACTTTTCTGTTATGTGAAGTATGTCTCAGTTTTTTAAATGCTATCATGTTTTTTATAAACTAGACAGAACAAAAACCAAACAAAACACTTGAGGCAGAATTGAATCCGAGCTACACACCAGACATAACAAATCCTAATGGGAGAAAAATAGTTGGGACTAGGAATTGGGAGGGCTTCGTGAAGGAAGAGCGTGTAACGGGGAGAGAGGAAGGACCTTCAGAGAGTAGGGGAGGGGTCTGCAGAAGCAAGGTGAGACCCTCATGGCACCCGGGTCTGCACGACGGCAAAGGGCTAGAAGGCCTTGCTGAGGAGCCGGGGGTGGGGTGCTGGCATCTGTCCTTTGAGTAGATCGTAGGTGGCCCCTGCAACACGCACCAGGAAGCAGGGGGCATGGCTTTGCTCCACAGAAATGGAGGTGTGTGTCGTGGAGCAGCACAGCCAGCTCAGGCCCCCGCAGAGAATAAGCAGACACAAAAGTGCCCCATGAGTGAGAAGGCCACCGCACAGCTGCCCGTGTGCAGCACACACAGCTCTCCCTGCAGCCCTTGTGAGCCTCGCTGCCCGCGGGCCCTCTGCTGCCTTAAACATGGCCCTGAGCGAGGCATGAGGTCCCCAGTTCAGCATCCAGGAGGTACAGGCCGGGAGCCCCTGTGCTGGGCCTGTACCCGAGTGAGCCCCTCGCGCCTCCATCCCCGGCCCGCAGGCTTCCTGCCCACGCTGGGCCCCGCCTGGGTGAACATGTACGGCTCCACACGCAACTACACGCTGCTGGACGAGCACCAGGACCTGAACGAGGGCCTGGGGGAGGGCGTGTCCTTCCGCGCCCGCCTCATGCTGGGCCTGGCGGTGGAGATCTTGGACACCTCCAACCCTGAGCTCACCAGCTCCACGGAGGTGCAGGTGGAGCAGGCCACGCCCGTCTCCGAGGTGAGGCCCCGGGGCTGCGCTGTCCTCCAGAGCCCTCCCCAGCCCTGGCTCAGCCCCCTTCCCACCACGGCAGCCTGGGCCTGGGGTCTGCGGGTGTCTGCCCTGCCTGCCTGCGGCCCAGACCCCAGGATGAGGCCTCCCTCCGAAGAAGCAGCAGGACCTCTGTCTCCTCCCACTGCCTGGGCCTGGGCCCTGCCCAGAGGTGCCAAGGGAGAGCCTTGTTCTGCCTTGTTCCTGGCCGTGGCTGTCCTTGTATGGGACAGAGCAGCCCTTCCTCCAGGGACAGGCTGGAGGGCCAAAGGAATTGGGCCTTCAGTGTCTGGGCTCCTAGCTCTACAGCTGGGTAGGATGGCCCCCACCACTGGCCCCACGGGCCTGTCTGTGAGATGTAGGAGGAGGCCTGGCCCCAAGCCCAAGATCCCCCATTAAGCTTTCAGGATGGTTTGAACCACCTTCTCCACAGAGCTGCGCAGGGAAAATGGAAGAATTCTTTCTGTTTGGCGCCTTCCTGGAGGCCTCAATGATCGACCGGAAAAACGGAGACAAGCCCATCATGTTTGAGGTCACCATAGGTGAGAGCTGGGCTCACAGAGGGGTCTTCAGGCCTGGGAGCTGCTGAGTGGTAACTGCCAGGCCCTGCTGCACAGCCCTGGGTGGCGGTGAACTTTCACCACTTCCCTCGGGTGTCCTCAGGCGCCCACACAGCACAGCAACTGCACGTGAGCACACACACGCCCCACAGGGTGGCCTCAGCGCCGCCTAAGAGCGAGGCTGTGTTAGGGACATGAGGAGGCAAGAAGCCCTCCCCGAAGACGGGAGCGGGGCCCTCATGGGACTGGAGGGGGGAGAGTGGGAACACAGGCCACGTCCTGGGCTGGACCTGCAGCTCAGTGGTCATCAGGGCTCCTAGCAAGACCTCTGCAGGACTGCAGGACACGGCCCCTTCCTCTGGCCAAGTGTTCTAACGTGTGTGAGCTGGCACAGACCCCAGCACCAGCCCCACTTCCCTCTTTCCTCCCACAGATCCCCGGATTGGAGGGCAGGGTGGGCCCTGGTGGGAAAAGGACTCCAGGCTCTCGGGTGCCCCCTTCTGCCTCCAGGCAACTATGGGAACGAAGTCGATGGCCTGTCACGACCCCAGCGGCCTCGGCCTCGGAAGGAGCCCGGGGATGAGGACGAAGTCGATCTGATCCAGAACTCGAGTGACGACGAGACTGACGAGGGTGGGGACCTGGCCTCGGTCTCCTCCACACCACCCATGCGGCCCCAGATCACTGACAGGTGAGCCGGGCGGGACAGAGGGTCCTGGGAGGCCCCGCCTACTACCTCGCATCCTCTCCTGGCCTGCCACTCACCCTGCCCCTGCCTCCCTGGGCACCCATGCCTCAACCTCCCACTTGCTCCCACCCCAGGAACTACTTCCATTTGCCCTACCTGGAGCGCAAGCCCTGCATCTACATCAAGAGCTGGTGGCCAGACCAGCGCCGCCGCCTCTACAATGCCAACATCATGGATCACATCGCAGACAAGCTGGTCAGGGCCAGGCCAGGGCTGGGAGGGGAAAGGCGGAGGGGGCGTGCTCTTGAGGGCCTTGCCCAGCTTGGACACCTCCTCTGCAACACACAAGGCCTGTCTTCCCAACAGCTTGCCGTGGGGGTTGGGGGGAGACGGCAGAATGGCCACGGTAGGACCTGTGTTCCCGTCCCTGCCCCAGTCCCAGAAGCCGTGGAGAGTCTGAGGGCTGCCCAGAGTGGAGTCTGGAACCCTGGCCTGTCTGTGGCTGGCCAACGCCTCTGTCTCTGGCCTGCACACACCCCCCATCCCCCGCATCTAGCCCTGAGTTCTATCTGGTACCTGTGAGCCCACCAGGACCACAGACTCATGGCCCAGAGGTGACGTCTTCCTTCAGGTTCTGAAAACAGAACCTGGAAAATTGGTGTTTCCTTATAATGGTGAGACACTCCAGAGATGGCGCTTGTCCCCTCGATGAGTGGGGGAGACGTCTGGGGAGGCTGAGGAGGTGCTGTGGCTCACGCTCCTGGTTCACAGGAAGAAGGCCTGAACGACGTGCAGGAGATGATCAAAACGGAAAAGTCCTACCCTGAGCGTCGACTGCGGGGCGTCCTGGAGGAGCTGAGCTGTGGCTGCTAGTAAGTGATGGGGCTGCCCATGAGGGGTGGGGGGGTGGACGTGGGGGGCTGGCAGAGAAGGAGGCACCTGCAGGCCTCCTGCTGGCGGGTGGGCTCTGCTAAGCCCTGCTCCCCCTGCCCCACCCCAGCCGTTTCCTCTCCCTCGCCGACAAGGACCAGGGCCACGCATCCCGTACCAGGCTGGACCGGGAGCGTCTCAAGTCCTGCCTGCGGGAGCTGGTGAGGATGCGGCTGGACCACACCGGGCTCAGAGGGAGGGTCTGGAGGTGAAAAGGGCACTCGAGGTGGGGGACATCTGTCTCTGAGGTCACCACCCCCAGGGCCAGGCCCTCCATCCCATGTCATGACCTGCGCTCCACTTACAACCACCAACCCTGGCAGGAGAGCATGGGGCAGCAGGCCAAGGCCCTGCGGGCACAGGTGAAGCGGCACACGGTGCGGGACAAGCTGAGGCTGTGCCAGAACTTCCTGCAGAAGTTGCGCTTCCTGGCAGACGAGGTGTGCCCCCTGCCAGCCCCAAAGCAGAGTGACCTGAGGTGGCGGAACGGGGGCTGCACAGAAGGGGTTGGGCCAGACCATCCAGGAGGCCCCTCTCGCTCTGACAGCTGTTGGGGGACAGTAGTGACCAAGCCTTTCACGCTGTCACGCTGTCCCACTGGTTCAGTGGGAGGAGAAGGGAGACCCAGAGCGGGGGGTCCTTTCCTCTGTCGGTTCAGGCCTGGCCAAGAGGTCGGACCTCTCCCTTACTGAGCTCCCCCCCACCCTGGCCCAGCCCCAGCATAGCATCCCCGATGTCTTCATCTGGATGGTCAGCAACAACAAGCGCGTTGCCTACGCCCGGGTGCCCTCCAAGGACCTGCTCTTCTCCATCGTGGAGGAGGAGCTGGGCAAGGACTGCGCCAAGGTCAAGACGCTCTTCCTCAAGGTGCCAGAAAGGAGCACGATGAGGGGGTGGAGGGGCTGGGGTCTGGGCTTTTTTCAAGGGGTCAACCTCCCCTTGGAGGGAGCAGCACCCCCATCCCTTGGTCTGGCTGGCCTGAGCTGAGGGGTGCTCAGAGAAGAGCTGGAGAGAACAGGAAGGGGTGGGACAGCTGCAGAGAGGCAGAGGCCCCTTTGGCCACAGCCTCCTCCAGTCTCCTGCCCTTCCTCACCCCATGGGCTCCGGCAGCTGACCCTGCACCCACCCCCAGCTGCCAGGGAAGCGGGGCTTCGGCTCGGCGGGCTGGACGGTGCAGGCCAAGCTGGAGCTCTACCTATGGCTGGGCCTCAGCAAGCAGCGCAAGGACTTTCTGCGCGGCCTGCCCTGCGGCTTCGAGGAAGTCAAGGCGGCCCAGGGCCTGGGCCTGCACTCCTTCCCGCCCATCAGCCTGGTCTACACCAGTGAGTGAGGCCTCCCGGGCCTGGGCGGCCCCTGGCTCACAGCCCTCACCCGGGGAGCGTGCTGGCGGGTGGCCTGCTCCCCGAACCTCAGCCTGCTCTCCCCACAGAGAAGCAGGCCTTCCAGCTCCGTGCCCACATGTACCAGGCTCGCAGCCTCTTTGCCGCCGACAGCAGTGGCCTCTCGGACCCCTTTGCCCGCGTCTTCTTCATTAACCAGAGTCAGTGCACAGAGGTGAGGGCCCCAGGGAGGAGGGGGTGGCATGACTTTGAGATCATTGCGGGGGGGGGGGGGGGGTGCGGCCTGTGAGCTTCTGGGACCTGGAGAAACAGACCAGCCAGTACCCCAGATCCTTAGAGGGACGTCTTGCAGGTAACTACAGGCCCTGGCCGCACTGGTGAAGGCTTTAGTCATGGTTACGTTCAATACAGAAAACAGAGAAGACATTGGCGGGGGCGCGGGGGGAGAGGCTCAGGAGCAGATCTCATATAAGCTGTCATGTTAGGATTTCCAGAAGAGTCAGGGAACACAGCACTCTTGCCTCCAAGTCCCCTGGAAACCACAGTGACTGGGGGTGACTCCTGTTCAGGTATCTGCCCACCCGCCACCCACCACCACTTATCTGTCTCCCCGGCCCACGCTGCAGGTGCTGAATGAGACCCTGTGCCCCACCTGGGACCAGATGCTGGTGTTCGACAACCTGGAGCTCTATGGTGAAGCTCATGAGTTGCGGGACGACCCCCCCATCCTTGTCATCGAAATCTACGACCAGGACACCATGGTACAGGCAGACTCTGGCACCAGGAACCACCCCTCCTTCTCCACACTCCACCTGCGCTGGCGGCCACCTCCCCAGCCCGCCCACACAGCCCCTTGGCCAGAGTGCTTGCCGGGGAGCGGTGCATCTGGGCTGCTGACCAGCCCCTCCAGGAGACCCCAGGTGTCTCCTGCGCTGTCACGGCAGCCTGACCCCTTCCCAATGCTGTGGGCCTCTGGGGCCTCAGGGAGGAGACAGGCCAGGGCGTCCCCACCTCCTGGCACAGACCAAGCTCAGGCCCAGGTGTGCCAGGAAGGCGTGCTGTCCCCAGCCTTCTCCCACTCCAGGGCCCCCGCTGCCCCTGCACACACCTAGCACAGTCAGTAACAGCCTCCGCAGCTCTCTCTGGGAGCTCTGGAGGGAGGGAGTGAAGGATTGGGGTGACCCCTCCAGAGCTGGGGAGCCGCGTACTACAAGCCACCTCAGCTCCTGGGGTGCCCTGAGTGAGCTCGGGACTAGCCGTTGGAGCACCCATTTCGAGTCCTGAGTTCTGTACCTGCCGTTTACTGCCAGCGTGGCCTGGAGCTAGCCCGAGACGTAGTTTCCCCCACCCGTAAAATGGGGTGATCACACCTGCAGTTACATGGGGCCGTGGTGAGGACTGAATGACATCCCCGGCGTGAACGTGCTTGGTCAGTTCAAGCACCAAGAGGCCACCTTGGCTGTGTGTCGCATCAGGGCAAAGCCGACTTCATGGGCCGGACCTTTGCCAAGCCCCTGGTGAAGATGGCCGACGAGGTGTACGGCCCGCCCCGCTTCCCGCCCCAGCTGGAATACTACCAGATCTACCGCGGCAACGCCACGGCTGGGGACCTGCTGGCTGCCTTCGAGCTGCTGCAGGTGGGGCTGCTGGAGAGAGGGGGCGGGCAGGGCCTCTCTCTTCCCCATCCTGCTGTGAGGCCAGTCAGGACTGAACCCGGGGGCGGGGTTCTTAGGGACCTCAGCTTTTTGGCCTTCCTTGTCTTCCAGATCACGTGGCAAATAACTTATGGGGAGAGAGAGCCTTCTCCCCAGGGTCCCCAGGGTGTGACCCTATGTCCCCCATTCCCCAGGTTGGACCAGCAGGGAAGGCCAATCTCCCACCCATCAATGGCCCTGTGGACATGGACCGAGGTCCCATCATGCCTGTGCCCTTGGGCATCCGGCCCGTGCTCAGCAAGTACCGGATAGAGGTGTGTGAGAATTCGACCCGGCCCCTCCCGGCCCTGCCCTCAACAGGCCCTGCTTGTGCTCTGCTTCCTACCCCCCCCCCCACTCTCTCTCCATCAAGGGTCGTATGCATCAAACTCCAGGGGTCTTCAGCAACCTCTGGCCGTGCCTTGTTTTTCAAATAAGGACACTGGAGGCCCAGGAGGGGAAGTGACTGGCCCAAGGTCAGACCCAGGAGCCAGCAGCAGACCCACGCTCCCACCCGTCCCACACCTGCCCTTTCTGCGCTAAGTCACACTGCCACGGCCTAGAACCTTTCCCGGCCCTCCCGTCTGCCCCCCACAGCCGCTTCAGGACACCTGCCCCTCGTCAGCTCTCCCGGTCCTGCCCCTCCTGATGCGCGGACCACCCACGGCCCAATTCCTCCTCGGGTGGCTCGGCCCACCCTCAGAGGGTGCCCTTGACTGAGGGGCTGTCCTTCCCCCCCCCCCCCGCCCCCCCCCGCAGGTGCTGTTCTGGGGCCTGCGGGACCTGAAGCGCGTGAACCTGGCCCAGGTGGACCGGCCGCGGGTGGACATCGAGTGCGCGGGGAAGGGGGTGCAGTCGTCCCTGATCCACAATTACAAGAAGAACCCCAACTTCAACACCCTCGTCAAGTGGTTTGAAGTGGTGGGTGCGGACTGGGGCGTGGCCAGGCAGAGCTGGGGGCGGCGGGAGGCGGCCGGGCGCCTCTGCCCCTCCTCTGAGCTCGGGCTCCCGGCCCCACCCCCAGGACCTCCCGGAGAACGAGCTCCTGCACCCGCCCTTGAACATCCGCGTGGTGGACTGCCGGGCCTTCGGCCGCTACACCCTGGTGGGCTCCCACGCCGTCAGCTCCCTGCGCCGCTTCCTCTACCGGCCCCCGGACCGCTCAGCCCCCAGCTGGAGCACCTCGGGTACGGCCGCTCCCGAGGCCCAGGGCAGGGGCTCCAGCTCGCAGTCCGGCCCACGCGGTTTCCTCCGGGGGGGGCGTCCCCAAGTGGGTGGAGGAGGCCAAGAGGGAGGTCCCATCTGCACGCCAAGGAAGGCTGCCCAAGGCGGCCCGAAACTCTAGTGCCAGAAAGGCCAGAGCCAAGGTGTCCTTGGCGGGCCCGAGGGCAGATGGGCTTCCTCCGCAGGCCCTCTGCCCCCAACCCCCACCCTCCCCACCCCCACCCCCAGCCGGCCTCCACTGTGTCACCCAGCACAGCTCCCCCTCCTCTCTGGCTCACCTCCTCCCTCTTCTTATGCCCATCTTTTCTCCCTCAACTGTCACAGCCCTCCCTCTCCCCTCAGAAAGCTCCAGAATCAGCTTTCGGCCTCTGGTCCTTCCAGCCACCCCTGACTCTCACTTTTACGCCTGCTCCTCCCTGTCTGTCTGTCTGTCTCTCTGTGCAGGCAGGCTCCTCCAGGGCCGCCGAGTGCTGTACAATGGGGGCCCCTCCTCTCACCCCACAGGGGAGGTCGTGGTGAACATGGAGCCGGAGGTGCCAGTCAAGAAGCTGGAGACCATGGTGAAGCTGGACGCGGTAAGGCGCCTGGGGTCAGCCCCTCGCTGGCTGGGGACGGGCAACCGCGGGTGACGCTCTCCCAGAGCCGGGCCACCCTGCCCACGAGACAACACATTAAGTCACGTGGGCCAGGGCTAAGCCTGACTGCATGTGCACACAGCCCCATCCTAGACTGTCCTGGAAGGCGGGACTCTCAGTCCTGCATGTGTGCGTGTGTGCGTGCATGTGCACATGTGCGTGAACACATGGTACACATGTATGAGAGACAGAGAGAGCAGTAACCATGTGAAGTAATAGCCTGCAATTATTTTTATTCCAACAAATGACCCCACAGGCAATGGATTCCTTGTGCAAAAGAACACCAGTGTTCTTTCCAGAGGGTCCCCAGTGTTCTTTCCCAGCCGTTCACAGACAACTATCCCCAGGCCGGGGCTGGGGCAGGATTTCCAGGTGGAAGCGCCTTATTCCTCCTGGCTTTGGGAGTAGGGCTGTACCTCTCATCTGGGTGTTCGGATGCAGACATGGCATCTGCAGGGTAGGACGGGATGGAGACTGGCCTGGAACAGGCCATCCTGAGACCAGACATGACAGAGGGGCAGGAGGCAGGCTTCCTTCCCACCACGTTCTCCAAATCCCATTCCTGACCGCATGTGCTTCACACAGCCTGGGATCTGAGCTGGGTCTGAAAGTATCCTTCCTTATCCCATCATCCCGGCCCCCAGAGAGTCCCCGCCAGCGGACTGAGTTAGCACGGGGCATGGCTCGCAGTAAAGGGGAGCCGTCGAGGCCCGGTGCCTGGCCCGCAGGCTTGGGATGGCACTGCCAGGGGCCCTGGGGCCACACCTGGAGAGGCCACATCCGCCTCGGCTCCCAGCCTCCTGAGCTCCTTCCTGCTCCTCCTGAGGGTGAGGGGAGGCCATCAGTGAACAAAGAAGACGGCACAGACCTGAGCTTCCCCATCGTCCCAGAGGCCCCGGGCTCTGGTGGGGCCCTTTTCACCAGGGTCCTTTTCAGCTGTGTAATTTTGTGTCCACTTAATGGCTGAGGCACTTGCCCTTCATCCAGCCAACATGACTGACCTCCAGCCACGTGCCGTGTCAGCCTCTCCCCTTGACTCTGCCCACTGCAATCACCTGGGGAGTTTACAACTCTCCTGGTGCCCAGTACCCCCATTTGGACTCAGTGGAGCCCTGCAACGGATCATTTTTAAAAGCCCCCAGTGATTCTGCTGTGTAGCCAGGTTTGCAAACCACCACCCTGGCAGGCCTGAGGAAACATCTGTGAGGCAGACCCTCCACAGACTCAGAATTGGCCACGTGAGCACAGTGCTCAGGACACAGGGAACGTCCCCGCGTGAGCTCGCTCTCCTCCACCCTCCCTGGCCAGGCCGCTGCCTGCCACTTCCGGCCCCAGAGGCTTAGTCTGTCCCTCTCTCCTTGGCTCCTCTCTGCAGACTTCTGATGCCGTCATCAAGGTGGATGTGGTGAGTGTGGGGACCACCTGGGGGCTCTGGGGAGAGAAGACCCTATACTACCTAGGGCGTCAGGGCAGCGTGAGCAGCATCAGGGACCGAGCCACCCCACAGTCCCTGACGCTCTGACCAGCACAGCCCACCAAAGAGGCAAAGGGACAGAGCTGCTTGGGCCGCAAGGCCCCCGAGAGCCCATCCTGCCTTGGCCAGGGGCTCACGCAAGCAGGTCATGACCCTCTCTGGGCCGTGACATCTGCTTCCATAAAACAGGGTCCTGCCTCTTTGATGTTGGTAGCCCCACAGAGCCTCCTAGAGCCCAGGGCTTCCCAGGCGCAGATGACCGGAATGAGTGGGGACCCCCAGATTGTCCAGGGCTCCGGGAATGGCGAGGGTGCAGGAATACATGCAGGACTCTGGACCTGGCCAACCCTGCAGGCTGACGAGGAGAAGGAGAGGAAGAAGAAGAAGAAGAAGGGCAGCGCAGACGAGCCAGAGGAGGAGGAGCCGGATGAGAGCATGCTGGACTGGTGGTCCAAGTACTTTGCCTCCATCGATACCATGAAGGAGGTGAGGCCTCGGGCCTGGGAAGGGGAACAGGGAGGGACTGGGCTGGGAGAGGTGACCCCAACTCCACGTTAGACCCTCCTATCCAGTTTCTTTCCTGCCTCCACCAGCTTATTTCCTCCTCATTGCATCAACACAAGCTTGGGACAGCTTGTCTCACAGCCTCAAACTTCTAGCTCATTCTTTTCCAGAATGGTGGTCCATTCTACCTTCCCTGGCTTGGTTCCTCATTCATTTATTCCACAAATACCTCTTGAGTATATGTGATGAGTCAGACACCAATGTAGGTGCTACAGGAGCCGAAAGATAAGATGCCACTCCTGCCCTGAGTATTTACTGGATATGTGAAATGGACATGTAAGCAGATAGAGTACAGCATGATAACAAAGGCAGTTCAGTGCCTGGGGGACTCAGGGAAGGCCTCACAGAGGAGGTGACCTTTGAGGAAGAGGTGAAGGCCAAAAGAGAACAACTTCTCAGTAGTACTTGTATATCTATTATTAATACTATTTTTATTTTACTTTCCTTGGTCACTGTTGCTGTGAAATTTTCTTCCCCTATTGTGTACACATGGGTTCTGTGTGCTGAGCCAGATTGCAGGTTCCAGAAAGCTCATTTCCCTCTTCTTTGTATCTTCTCCACATTGCCAACCTCAGGGCAGGCACTCCCCAACCAATCAACGGACTAAGAGGAACTAGGCTGAGGAAACACGTGCCCATGGCTGTGTTTCCTCAACCTAGTTGATCCAGCCACACGCTCTCCCCAGGCACTTTCTGTGACCCAGGTTGTGTGTGATGTTTACTATCTGTATTAGAGCACAGGCTAAGCTGCTGTAGCAAGTCAGATTGGTGAACAAGAAGAAGCCTGATATGGTGATTCAGTGGGGACGGGGACCAAGATCCTGCCATCTTGTTACTGGCATCTGTGTTGTTATAGATGGTTTGCCATCATGTCCTAATACCAGTGCACAGGAAGGGGAGGCATACTCCTTTTAAGGGCCCAGTCTAGAAGCTGCACATAGCACTTCCACTCAAGTTGACTAGAATCTAGTCCCATAGCCACACAGCTGCAAGGGAGGCTGGGAAATGTAATCTTTAGCTAGGTGGCTGTGTGCCAAAAACTTTTAGCGAGCAAAAGAGCAGATAACTGGGGGACACCTAGTAGTATCTTCTTCCACCAACACCTCCTGGATTCAAGTTGTCTAAGCTGGAGCCTCAATAGGCTGCCCATTGTCTCCTCGTCTAGTCCTGTAATTTGCAGAGGCTGCTACCAAGTGGCGGTGGCCCCTTGGATGAAACCTGACGATTTAGTGTCCAATGTGTACTGACTGAAGAAAATAAAGCACATTTTCTTATTCAGTTATACTTTTCTACATTAAAATAATAATACCACTAAGAAGCAGTGTTAAAGAAGACAGATTTTTCAATCATACACAATTTGAAGAATCATAAACCCCTAAGAGCAGTTAAGTCATATTGTACACACCATAAACTTTTTTTTAACCCACGTAAGTAGAGCACATAGTGGATTTGAAACCCAGTGGGAAAGAGTTGGTGCTTCTAAGCATTTAAGACTGGTCTGAGACCACAGTGTGGGGTCAACAAACTCCTCCCTAGGAAACCCACCTTCCCTCCTCCTCACCTCATCTTTTGGCAGCAACTTCGACAGCAGGACACCTCAGGAATTGACTTGGAGGAGAAGGAGGAGATGGACAACACTGAGGGTGAGCCCTGGAGCCCTGGGTCTCTGCCTTCGTGTCCCAGCCCCCCACATGGGTGGCCTCCCTGCTTGTCACATCAGCTGCTTCTCTTTCCCCTTCCCGTGGACTCTCACAGCTGCAGCAGTCAACAGCAGATATCATCAGGCATCCCTGGGCACCGGGGAGCAGGCTGAAGCCCTTATCTAGAGTGGCTTCTACTCTGACCAGTTCAACATCCACAGTGATGGACAGACATTTAGAGCGACAGAACATCAGAGCTGGAATGGACCTCAAAGCTCACCCCATTCAGCATTTTCCAGACCTTTTTCATGGAATACTGTTAATGGGTCTTCTGAAGGGAAAAGAGGGTTCTGGGGTGTTAAACAGGTCCCTTGGTGCAGGACTTCTCAGTGCCTTTAGTATACGAATGCTGTTATAAATCTCTAAAAGGAAGACATAATAAAATATTTCCCCAGTTTATTTTACATAGATATATAGGCAGACGATAGATGATAGATAGAAAGATAGATAGGTGATAGATAGATAGATGATAGACATAGATACATGGATACGTAGATGATAGATGAGAGATATAGTTAGATAGATAGATAGATAGATAGATAGATAGATAGATAGATGATAGATGATAGATATAGATAGATAGATGATAGATGATAGAGATAGATAGATAGATAGATAGATAGATAGATAGATAGATAGATGATAGATGATAGATATAGATAGATAGATGATAGATGATAGAGATAGATAGATAGATAGATGACAGATAGATGATGATGATAGATAGATAGATAGATAGGTAGATGATAGATGATAGATGATAGAGATAGATAGATAGATGACAGATAGATGATGATGATAGATAGATAGATAGATAGATAGATAGATAGATAGATAGATAGATGATAGATAGATGATAGATAGATGATAGATAGATGACAGATAGATAGAGATCCTTTCTTTTAAAGCATTCGAAGAGCACCTACACCTGGTGTTCCGTTGAATGCTGCTTGGGTAATGCTGATATAGAACAATCCTCTTAATGTTAAAGACAAGTAGACTGAGGCCAGAGAGGACAGTGAGCTGGCACCAGACCCAAGCTCCTTCCATGCGCCTCTCTGTCAAAGGGCACACAACAGTCTTTGCACATTCCCAGCGTACTGGTGCCCTGCTCCCGTGTGAGGCAGGCATGCCAGGCAGCGTGGTCTGCACTGTCTATAGATAAGCACGCAGAGACGTGCAAAGTTAAATTAGCAATGCAGCGGAACTGGGTCTCCAACCCAGGCCTTCCTGCTCAGATCATTCCTGCCTCTTTGTCTGTTTCTGGCCAGGCCTGAAGGGGCCCATGAAAGGCAAGGAGAAAGCACGGGCTGCAAAGGAGGAGAAGAAGAAGAGAACCCAGAACCCGGGGCCTGGCCAGGGGTCTGAGGCTCCCGAGAAGAAGAAACCCAAGATTGATGAGCTCAAGGTGAGGGTCTGGGAACAGACCCCCCTGGGGTAGGGGGTCACACCTCGGTCAAGATAGAGGTCTGTGAGCCGGCCTCACCCCGCTGACGGCCGGCCTGGCTCAGGTGTACCCCAAGGAGCTGGAGTCAGAATTCGACAACTTCGAGGACTGGCTGCACACGTTCAACCTGCTGCGAGGCAAGACGGGGGACGACGAGGACGGCGCGACTGAGGAGGAGCGCATCGTGGGCCGGTTCAAGGTTAGGCAGGGAGCACGAGCCAGCCCAGCCCCTAAGCCCCAGGTCCTGAGTCCTGAGCCCCCACTAGCTCTTCTCCCCACCCCAAGCCTGGGGGCTGACAGCCAGGTGGAACTGTCAGCTATCACGGTTGGTAAAAGATGAAAATACTTCCGTGCTAATTGATGAAGCGCATCTGCCCTGAACACCTCCCCGCTCCCCCCGCCTCCCGGAGAGGTGCCCCCCACCCCAGCCACTCCCTCCAGAAATGCTGACTCTCCGTGACCCAGCAACTAAAGGGTTAAGGCCCCACCGCAGCAGGGTGCAGACCCTCGGTGCCCTTGGCTGTTTTGAATGCCACCCCTGCCTGTGCTATGGGAGCCTGCACCCTGACCCACACTTGCCTCGCCCCAGGGCTCCCTCTGCGTGTACAAAGTGCCACTCCCAGAGGATGTGTCCCGGGAAGCCGGCTACGACCCCACCTATGGCATGTTCCAGGGCATCCCCAGCAATGACCCCATCAACGTGTTGGTCCGGGTCTACGTGGTCCGGGTGAGTCCCCTCACATCCTCTCCCCAGGCTCCCAGTCCTCCTGCCCAGGAGAGGCTGAAGCAGCTACAGAGTGACAGTCCCCAACCAGGAGACACCAGAGAGGTCAGCTGGTCTGGTGCCATCCTTTACAGAGGAGGAAGCCAAAGCCCAGAGAGGGTCAGGGACTTGTCCAGGGTCACACAGCACGTCTCTGGCCCAGTGCTCCTGCCCCTCACTGTCATGGGACCCTCAGGGAGAGGGGCAGGGATACTGGAAGATGAGAGTGCAGGGACGCTGCTCAGGAGCACTCCTCCCATCCCAGGCCACGGACCTGCACCCGGCAGACATCAATGGCAAAGCTGACCCCTACATCGCCATCCGGCTAGGCAAGACTGACATCCGTGACAAGGAGAACTACATCTCCAAGCAGCTTAACCCCGTCTTTGGGAAGTAAGGTCTCCTGGTGCCCCACTGCCATCCAGCCCTGACTTCCTCAGGGCAGACCACCTCCCACCCCACCCGACCCCACCCTGACCCTCAACTCTTCTCCCAACCCCATCCCACCAGGTCCTTTGACATCGAAGCCTCCTTCCCTATGGAATCCATGCTGACGGTGGCCGTGTACGACTGGGATCTGGTAGGCACGGATGACCTCATTGGGGAAACCAAGATCGACCTGGAGAACCGCTTCTACAGCAAGCACCGCGCCACCTGTGGCATTGCCCAGACCTACTCCGTGTGCGTGGGGTGGGGCGGGACACGCCTCCTGCACCTTGACTCCAAAAACAAGATGCAGACAGTGTGATTTAGAACGGTGGACATATTATGGTTTCTGTCCCAGCCACGCCTCCACCCCCACAAGCTCTGGGCTCAGCCTTCAGCAGCCAGGAATATAGTTTCCAAAACAAGGAGAGAGCCAGGAGATTCCAGGACAGAGGAAGCAGGATGAGGAGAGAGAAGCAGCCTGGGAGGAGAGGCAGGAGTGCGCTCCGAAGAGTCCACTGGGGATCTGGCCAGCCTGTGCCACTGCCAGGCTGTGTGACCCTGAGCAAGCCCCTTAACCTCTCTGGTTATCAGTTTCCTCAGGGAGTCTTTGAAGTTCCAAAGGAGTGGACACAGTGGGGGGATGGTGCAGGCTGCACGGGGTGGGGGGCGGGGGGTGGCTGTGAGGCTCATCCTTGGGATACTGAGCCCAGGGCAGGAGGGCTCAGCCTCCAGCAGCCCTAGTGTCTCAGCTGATTCTGGAGCACAGAACAGGGCTCACCCGCTGACACGGGGCAACAGCCACGCTAAGAAAACTAGCCAGGACCATTTGCCGCCCAGGGCTGGCCCAGCTGCACCCCGAGCCCCCCCCAGCCCATGCGTCTCCTCCCACAGGCACGGCTACAATATCTGGCGGGACCCCGTGAGGCCCAGCCAGATCCTGACCCGCCTCTGCAAGGAGGGCAGAGTGGACGGCCCCCACTTCGGGCCCCCTGGGAGAGTGAAGGTGTCCAACCACGTCTTCACGGGGCCCTCTGAGATCGAGGATGAGAATGGTAACCGGATTCTAGACGCAGCTGCGGGGGTGTCAGAGGCCAAGGAAGGACCCACACGTCCCTGTGGTGGGATTGCTCGCCACCCCAGGGGCCCCTCCTGTCTGCCCCGCCTCCTCCCGTCCTCCCCATCCCACTGCCCACGTGTCCCCTTCGCTCTTCCTCCCAGCGTCCCTGTGGGTAGGGAGGCGCTCCCCATTCTGCAGATAAGGAAACTGAGACCCAAAGAGGTTCAGTGACTTGCCCAAGGTCACTCAGCTCTTCCCAGGCAGAGGGAGGGCATGGACCCGGGCGGGTCTGGCTCTCCACACTCTTTTGCCCCCATGGCCCTTCCCAGAGAATCGGCAGGTGTCTCTGCCACGAAGCTGGTGCCAACCACCTTCAAGGTGCTGGCGCAGGACGTGGGTTCTCCTCTTCCCTGACCTCACAGCCCAGTGGGATTCTCTGGTCAGGTTCCCCCAAGCAGGGGAAACCCGAGGACACAGCCCTCTCTGGGCCCGTGAGGCGGTTGAGAGCTTGGGCAATCAGCATCTCCCTCTGTACCTCAGTTTCCCAGAAGTAGACTGGAGATGGGGCCTCTTTGTGCCCCTGAGTCCCTGGCCCAGTGCAGGTCTCTTGTTCTGCTGAGCCTGTGTGTGAGCTGACCCGCCGGCACCCCCAGGGCAGAGGAAGCCCACGGAAGAGCACGTGGCACTGTTAGCCCTGAGGCACTGGGAGGACATCCCCCGCGTGGGCTGCCGCCTCGTGCCCGAACACGTGGAGACACGGCCGCTGCTCAACCCCGACAAGCCGGGCATCGAGCAGGTGACTGGCCTGAGGTTCTTTGATATTTGGGATCAGGGAGTCCCAACCTGGGGTCATAAAAACAGAACCTCAGCTATTTACTGCATTCTCCAAATCTGTCGGGCACCCCCCAACACACACACACACACACACACACAGCATGGCCCTTCACCGTAACTTCAGGGCTCGTATCTTGGCTTTGAGTGAGAATTACGTCATCTCGGGTGGAGACCTAGGGTGTCTCCCTGAGAAGCTGCAATTGGCTATTGGTGACGTCATAGGAACTGCTGGCATCCTAGGATGAAAACTGGTGGTATGGGTCCTGACAGAGCGAAAGTTGGGAGGGAGAGGAGAGCTGGCCTTGCTGGGCAGAGGGAGGAGTCCGTGAGATCTGCCGCACCCCCTTCCTCAGGGCCGCCTGGAGCTGTGGGTGGACATGTTTCCCATGGACATGCCGGCCCCCGGGACGCCTCTGGACATCTCCCCTCGGAAGCCCAAGAAGTGAGCGGCTCGGGCCCAGCACTCCTCCCTCCCTGCTCCCCGACAGCGTCCTTCCTGTATCCAGGCCCAGGTCGCGCTAGTCAGTCCCATGTGGCCTTGTTGGGGAAACAGAGCCATCCATCGAGAGGGCTGTGGGGCCTGCCCTGGGCAGGTCCCCTTTGCTGAGGCAGGGCCCCTACCCCCACTGTGCAGTCAGTCAGGGCCGTGAGTTCTCACCGGCACACCCCCCCCGAAGACGTCATCCTCGCAGACCCACTCCTCCACGCGCACGCGCACACACGCAGCATCCCCGTGGTTCCCACACACACCCCCACAAGGCACAGAACCCCTGAGAGCCTGCTCTGCTCCCTGGCAGGCCCCGCGCCAGGCTGTCAGCTCTGCCAAGTTTTATTTAAAGCATCTACTGATGAGATGGTCAGGGTGCATGCCCAGAAGAGGCGGGAGGGTAGGAGAGTGGAAAGGGCACTGAGTCAGGAGCCAAGCCACCTGTCTCTCCTAGTTGACCCTGGCCAGCTCACCTTGCCTCCCTGTCCTCAGTGTTCCCATCTGTAAAGTGGCAGAATCAAGTCCTGCCAGCACTGGCCTCAGTGCCTGCAATCAGGGCCAAATGCATGGGTATGAAGGTGCACAGGGCCCCACGCTTGTTTCAAGATGGCAGTCTTAAAATTCTTAATGATTTTTAACAAAGGGCCCCACCTTTCCATTTCACACTGGGCCACCCATTCTACCTGGCATAGCCTCCAGGTGGGACCCTGAGTCTGCTGTTCCAGGGCCCGCCACCAGGGGACACTCCAACCCGTCGTGTCTCCAGGACTTGCAGTCCAGGACGTCTTAACTGCCACTACAAGAGCCACAATCCAGTCAATTTTTAGTGGTTGACTCAACCACACTCCTAAAGGTTGAGATGTAGCTACCTCATTTATCATGACAGTTACATTTCAAGGGGAAAAATGCCCTTTGAGGAGAGGATGTAAAGGAAATCAGATTCCATGGTGGTCCACTGCCAGCTACTGGGCTTAAATGTACATTTCTTTTAGAGCTGGAGGGGAGCTTCCGGCCTCTGGAGATGAAGGACCGTGCTCCTGACTCTCCACACCTCGCTTCAGCCACCCCACCCCCAGCCCGGCAGCCGGCCCCGGCCCCTCCCCGGGCAGCCTCCCCGAGGCCTGAGCCAGCCTCCCTGTCCAGAGTGTGCTCTGGGTCCTGGCGTCCCAGCCCAACTGGCTCTCTCCCATCCCAGCTCTCCTCATAACAGCCATGCTGGCTGCGCGACCCTCTTCCTCTCACCTGGGGGCCCCCATGTCTCTGCATCCCCTCAGCTTCTCCCTCATCTGCTCTCTCAGCCCCAGCCTGGCCCAGGCCCCATGCCCACCCTGAGTCCCCAGGACTTGTCCCGGTCATCTCGTCACCAGCCCCATCCTGGCCCCGAGACGCTGGGATAACCCCCCCCACAGACAGCTAATCAGCCCCTCCCCCTACCAGGTACGAGCTGCGGGTCATCGTGTGGAACACGGACGAGGTGGTCCTGGAGGACGATGACTTCTTCACTGGGGAGAAGTCCAGTGACATTTTCGTGCGGGGGTGGGTGAGCGGTCCCCTGGCTGGGAGGGGGCTGAGCTGGGTGAGCCCACCTTCCTGGGAGGCAGGAGAGGAGGGAGAGGACGGGGGGCTGTGGGTGGAGAGAGCCCCCCCGGGTGTGGCCACAGGGCTGGAGCCTGCGACGCCCCACAGGTGGCTGAAGGGCCAGCAGGAGGACAAGCAGGACACGGACGTCCACTACCACTCCCTGACGGGTGAGGGCAACTTCAACTGGCGCTACCTGTTCCCCTTCGACTACCTGGCTGCTGAGGAAAGGATTGTCATCTCCAAGAAGGAGTCCATGTTCTCCTGGGACGAGACGGAATACAAGATCCCGGCGCGGCTCACCCTGCAGATCTGGGACGCTGACCACTTCTCCGCTGACGACTTCCTGGGTGGGGGGCCACGACCGGAGTGGAGGGGGCAGGGGATGGAGAGGCAGGGGCAGGGTCAGCCCAGCCCAGGTCGGGTGGGGGGGGACACTCCATCAGACCGGGCGTCAGAGCTGACTCTGGGGTTGCCGCAGGGGCCATCGAGCTGGATCTGAACCGGTTCCCACGGGGCGCGAAGACGGCCAAGCAGTGCACCATGGAGATGGCCACGGGGGAGGTGGACGTGCCCCTGGTTTCCATCTTCAAGCAGAAGCGCGTCAAAGGCTGGTGGCCCCTCCTGGCCCGCAATGAGAATGACGAGTTCGAGCTCACGGTGGGCACCACCACTGCTGGGCAGGGGGCAGAGCCGGGCCAGGCGGGGGTGCTGAGGGGCTGGCACCTCTCCCGGGCACTAGGACTATTCTGTTCCTCTCTGCAGGGCAAGGTGGAGGCGGAGTTGCACCTACTCACTGCCGAGGAGGCGGAGAAGAATCCAGTGGGCCTGGCCCGCAATGAACCCGACCCCCTAGAGAAACCCAAGTGAGTGCCCTGCCTGCCAGGCGCCTGCCATGCTGGCTCCTGGGGGCACTGGAACAGAAAGGAGGTGCCAGAACCTTCTGGCCTTCTTGTCCCCACTCTGCGGGCACCTCTGCCCTCTCTGTCCCTTCCTCGGTCACAGCCTCATTGCGGGGGAGCCTCGTCCCTCCTTCCCTTCCCCTAGAATCCATCACCTCCTCTGCGCCAGAGCGTGGGCTGCCGCGCAGGGAAGCCGCACCTCTCCCAGGAAGACCCCACTTCGCTGAGTGAAATGCTCTCCCTAGTTTCTGCCAGAGACACACAGCTGCAGGGGTTGACTGTGGGGCCCCAGGCAGCCTGGACGGCTGGGGCATGCCTGGAACTATGTACTCAGCCAAGGGTCGGCCCCCATCTTGGCCAGGGGCCCTCGCCACAGCCCAGCCCTCATCCCCAGTGTCCTTTCTCCGCGCTGCCTCTGCTCCTCTTGCTGCTGCAGCCGGCCCGACGCGAGCTTCATCTGGTTCTTGAACCCCCTCAAGTCTGCCCACCACTTCTTGTGGCACACGTATCGCTGGCTGCTCCTCAAACTGCTGCTGCTGGCGCTGCTGCTCCTCCTCCTGGCCCTTTTCCTCTACTCTGTGCCTGGCTACCTGGTCAAGAAGATGCTTGGGGCCTGAGCCGGCATCCTCCTGGGTCTGGTACTCCTCCCTTCCTCCTGGACCTAGGGCTTAGGAGCTGGGCAGCATGTGGGACACACACACACACACACACACACACACACACACAAGAGTGCACACACAAGTACGCCCACAAGTGCACACATGAGGACAGCACAGACAGCAACTTTTGAGCTTTCAAACAGTATCATAGACTCAGAAGTGCAAATGACTGTCTTGCATGTTTACATGTTAGGCCAGAGAGGGGAAGTAAATTGCCCAAGGTCACCTAGCAAATCAGGGTCAAGCTAGGACTCAGCCTTGGTTTTCAAATGGCCAATCCAGTGTCCTTCACACTACACCATCTCCTCTCCCAGCGACATTCCAGCAGACTCTATCCCAGTTCCACTGGCAGAAAAGTTGAGCTATGGACGGGCAAAGGAAAAGGGTTTGGCTGGGATTAGCCAAAGTGCAGAATAGTTTCTACCAGCATCCTCTTCCCAGCCCCAAGCCCTTTCCTGCCCTGCAGGACAGTGAGTAGCTCCATCCTATCAAACATCTCAGTAACCAGTGTATGCGGAGCACGGCTGGGTGCCGGGCGCCAGGCGCCGGGCTGAGAGCTTCATGTGCACTTCCTCATGTCCCCTTTCACCAATCCCCGAGGTGAGGTCTGCTATTAACCGTGTGGTACAAGTGAGGAATCTGAGGCTCAGAGAGGCGCCTGGCTTGCCTGTCACTGCTGGGACTGGAAACAAGGCGCCCTGCACCTGTGCCCCACTCTGCAGCCCTGCCTGCACTGAGTGGCTCTGGAGGGTGTGGTCCGTGTCTTCCAGGAGCAGAAGTTTGAAGACGCATACTCAATGCTTTGATTTTCCATGTTGACATTTTATAGAACCTATTGTTTTTGTAACACAGTCAACAGAACGTAAGCTCAACAACACTTCTGGGCTAGGAGGCCCTGCAGAAGGTAGAATAGCGATCCAGTCCTGACGGTAGGCAGGTCGGGCTGAGGGTGGATATGCCCCACCAGGCTGCTCAGACCCCTAGCAGGGCCTGGTGGGGACAGAAGCAGAAAGGGGAAGAGGCTGAGAAACACCGACCTCACTGAGAACATGGGGCAGCACTGGACCATGTACAAGGAACTGCTCAATAGGGGAGCTTCCTAATAATCAGAACTGCCTGCAGTGCTGCGGCTGCCTCTGCAGGCACCGGCCTGCCCTCACTGCACGTGGGCAGTGGTGTGGTGGCTGACCAGCGGCCAGAAGTGCCGTCTAGAAGGAGATAGGGCACCGAGCGGTCCTGCGTAGAGGACAGGGAATGTAGGCGGCAAACCTGGTGCTTAGAGATGGGCTCAAACCCTCCCTACAGCACTCAGTACTTTAGGGACTGGGGCCATGAGGGGGCCCCTCTTGGGGTCTAGAAGGGCTGAGGAAATGGGGTGCCTTGGAGATGCCACCGCCTGACCAAGGCTGTCCCTCCCCCAGCCGGCCCGACACCGCCTTCGTCTGGTTCCTCAACCCCCTCAAGTCCATCAAGTACCTCATCTGCACGCGGTACAAGTGGCTCATCATCAAGATCGCGCTGGCGCTGCTGGGGCTGCTCATGCTGGCCCTCTTCCTCTACAGCCTCCCCGGCTACATGGTCAAGAAGCTCCTCGGGGCGTGAAGGCCCTGGTGCCTCCCTGCGGCTCCCCTCCAGGGCCTGGGCACCTGCCCCTCCTCTGGTGTAGAGGCCTCAGATCCCAGGGGCCTTCATCCTGCTGGCTGGGCCGGTGAGGCACCCCCGCCCCACCCCGTCTTCACCACCCCAAGCCTGCTGCTGGCCTGGTCGCGCCCCTCTGGTCCCTGCCTGCAGGGCGGGGAGTGTGGGAAAGGGTGGGGGCCTGCCCCATCTTGCTGAGACTCCAGAGGAAGTCACCCCAAATCCTCCCCAGGCCTTCCAGTGGAGCCCTAAAGCATTAATGAAATTAACTGAGACTGGAGAATCACATCACGGGCCAGTGCCCAGGGCTTTAAAAAGAGTGAACGAGCAGGAAGGATCACTCTCCCCTCCGCCAGACATGACCGTGCGAGGCCAGCGACACCAGCCGTCTCCGCTCTGCAGAAGTGGGCCAGATCCTTCCCACGCATCCCGCGGGGTGGCCGCTTCCCCGGGCTGCCCCACCCCGCCCCGGCAGCCACAGCCCTGGGTGCACAAGCCCAGTCCCTGCCCGGCCTGTGGGTCCTGATGGCGTCTCAGCGCTTCCTCAGCCCAGGCCCGCGCGCGCGGGCCTGGACGCCTGGACGAGGAGCGGTGAATCCCGTGCCCCCCCCCGCCCGCCTGGCCCCTGCAGGGCCCGCCCTCCCAGCCCTCCCAGGGCTGCGTGGAGTTTGTGCTTGACGTGCTGTCCCCTTGCCTGTGTGAGCTGGGTTTCTCTGGGCTGTTTTTTCTTTTCCTGAGTGGTGATTTTTCTCTTAATAAAAGAAATCAGACGCTGAGCTGACAAGTCCGCAGTTGGTCAAGTGGGGGGACTGGTCGGGGCGGGGCACAGGCTCGGCTGGCAAACTCAGTACAGGATGGGCCCCTAACCCTTTAGGGGGCCTGTAGCCCAGGGTTCACGGTGGGCCTAAGGTACAGGGCCGCCTGCCCAGGCCGCCCTCAGGAGGCGCCTCACACCGCAGCCCAGGAGGCACAGCAGCGTGGACTCAGGGGCCCCAAAAGCTCACTAAAGGGTCCTGCAGGCCCAAGGACCGTCCGAAGGCACAGACCCTGACATGGCCCAAAGCTACAGCCGCTACCTGCAGACACCAGCTGCTCCGAAAAGCAAGAAGGGAGCGCCACCCCACAGGCCCGTCCCCCAGCGCCGGGCCTGTCCTCACACCACAACCTGAGGCCGGGGACAACATCCCATCATGACACAGACGTGGGGGCAGGCGCCTGTGTCTCACCTGACCTCTTTAAAGAGATTCAGACACAACGTTTTAAAGACTTTAATCATGCCTGCAGGATACAGGAACTCCTCTCGTCACCTTATTTTGACAGGCCCTGCAACAGCAGCTTTGGAAAACCCAGGGAGTGGGTCCAGGCAGCTCCCCGGGGGATGCCCCTTCTGGCACCAACGCCGATACCAGTGCCGGGCCTAAAACGACAGCCTCTCGAGGCCTGGCTCTAGTTTGTGCGCGCCCGGAATGCCTGAGTCGGAGGAACTTGCAGTTCGGAGTTTATCTGGAAAAGAAAGAGGAAAGGTCATTACACTTTCCCCAGAGTCCTCCTCCCACAGGCCTCCAGACCTCTGGGAGCACTTCCTCCCCGAACGCTTCCGGCTGCCTGGGAGAGCCTGCAGCCTGCTTTCCTCAGAAGCCGAGTCCTGGGCTCCTTGTCTGGCTTCTGCTCCAGCTCGCCAGCCTCTGGTCTCCTAAACCCTCCCCCCACCCTCACCTGCCCACCGCATCCCCAGTCTGACCCCGTGCTTCCCCCCTCCTCCCCATCCTCCTGTCCACAGTAGCATCAAAGGAAGCGTGGACCGTATGCTTCCCAAACGCCTGAGTCCTGTCTCGGGCCAAGAGGCCATCGTGACCCCGGGCTCACCACATCCCCCGCTCAGGTGTGGCCTGCAGCCTGAGATGCCACGGGCCACACATCCCCAGTGTCTGGGCGTGTGGCTGGCCTCAGCTGATGACAGAGGACCTACGCTCAGCCCAGTGTTTCGACCTTAAGCACCGACCTTAAGCACCGTGTGGAGGATCCCACACGAGCAGGGCAGAGCAGTGCCAGCAACTGTGTTGCCAACGGACTCTCCCCTGTGGAGATGATGGGAGATTCCTCCTCCTGCCAGGTCATGGGGAAGTTGCCCCAGCTGTCACTGAAGCAGGCACGAGGGGGTGCAGGGGAATATCTACCCTGGTTAGAGCCTCCTCCCCCTATGTCACATCCTAGGCCCGACACCCAGGGCTGGCAGAGTGGGAAGTGCCCAAGCTCTGGGCAAGTCACAGAGGCTCTGAGCTCTGATTCTCCTTTTTGTGAAAGGGGGAGAATCACTTCTGCCCTACCTGCTTCACAGACTGGTTGTTAGGACCAAAGAAGAAAATTCACGTGGACGGACTCTGTAAGCTGTGAGGCCAGCACTGGCTTTGTCACTGCCTCTAAGAGCCGTCCAACAAGCGGCTGGTGACAAAAACTACGGGCATCAAAGGGACACTATTACAACATGCATCTCAAAGTCCCCATGCCCCTGGGAGGTGGGGGGAGAGGACAGGGCGCCTCACTTCCTAATATCTCCTCCAGTCCCACTGCCTCCCCTCCCTGGAGGGTCTCGTCACCCACCTTGGAGTCTAGATACTGTTGCAGCAGCTGCTGGAGTTCTGTGTTCTGCCGCTCCAGAGAACTGTTTTCTATTAGCAGCTCAGCCCTCTGGGTCAGAACGAGGCTTTGGGCAGAAAAATAGGTTAGAGGCCCGTTGACTCCTCCATCCTCTATCAAGTAGGGGCCAGGATCTCTGCGCTTCTATTCTGGTTGGAGGTAGAAAAGGACCCCAGAAGCCTCGCCCACCAGAGCAGCCCTCCCGCCCTGAACGAACCAGGCCAGCAGGAACAGAACAGGGAGGGCAGAGCCAGAGGGCTCACCGCGCCCCTAACACTACACACCCCCCAACAGGAGCTGCAAAGGCAGCTTTTCTCTCCACGAGTTCACGGGACAGGGAGGTGGCAAATGTGGCCACTCCAGGCAGGATCCTTTTCCTACCTGCCTGCCTGGCTCCCCCCTCCTCCTGGGCCATAACATACACACATACTGGTATTTCTCCAAGGCTGTGTAGAGCGCATCCCAGAGGTTCAGGGTGGTGGCAGGGATAGCCGTGGTCAGGGCCTTCCAGTACTCGGAGTCCTTGGAGCCGTCTCGCACAGCCTTCAGCAACTTCACTGGTGCCCGAAAGTCCCTGAAGGTCAAGAGCACTGGTATCATCCTCTCCACCTAGCGTCACCCAGGGCCCCGAGCTGTGCCTGTCACAGTGCCTGCCCCTCACAGACTTACTGCCTTTCCACCTGTCACTTTCCCACCCAGCTATACAAGTTCATCTGAGAGTGGAAGAGTCTCAGAAAGAACTCCCGCTTATCATCAGTGTTCCTGATTCTTGGTACCATTGTCACCTTTGTAACAGCATCACTGGAGTTTCACCCACCCTCTTTCTCTCAGTTGGTTTGCCTCCCTGGCTTTATAGCTCAGTGCTATGCCCATTTCTTCCACAAATATAGCCAAAGCAGCCTCTCAAAATTTATCTCCTCTCCATCCCCTCTAGGATAGCCTTCATCCAGGCTGTCCCCTCCCACCCGGACAAACCTTCCCACCACTACCCTTGCATCCAGCATCAGCCCCCTCCCCGCTGAGGGAGGGATCTTTCTAAAATGCAAGTCTACTATGGCTCTCCCGTGGCTTGAGATCCTTTTCTAGTCCTGATCCTCCAAAAGGTAAAGACCAAGACCTTGAGCAGTTCGGGTAAGGCTCTCAAGATCTGGCCTGGCTCCTCTACCCAAGCCGGTCCCACTCTCCAGACCCTTGACACTGCAGACATACCTCTCTGTCATGATTCTTGAACCAGGCCTTTCCCTGTGCGTGACATCCTGCAATGCCCTTCCCCCCACTTTGTCCATCGAGGAAAACCCAGTTCTGGTGTCATTTCCCCCTAAAGCCCTCTCTGGTGTGCCAGACAGAGGTGACTACTTTCCCTCTGAGCAATGTGACACCTCCATATGCTTTGACCATTATTTTGATCAAAGCGTTATCTCCAGGGGGCCTACACACAGCAGACCCCAAGAGATGTTCGTTGAATAAATGAGTGATGAATGAAAACATGCAAATCGCCTCTACACCCATTTGTTTCATTGTAATGTCTGTGGATTCCTCTCACCCTCCTTCCGGACATCTCTCTGCTCACTCCCCCAAGTTCTGGCTCCGCACCCTCCTCTCCCCTCCCTGGCACCTGCTGGGCCCCCATCCTGTCCAGCTTCCCCAGCTCTCAGGCAAGCCCTCCAGCACCGCAGCCCACCTGGGCTTCCTCAGACCCATGACAAAGGCCTGCAGAATCTTGAGGACGTCATTGCGGTGGATGAACCTGGGAGAAGGCAGGGGCTCCCTGTCCACGAGGCTTCCCGCCTTCTCTCCCCGGGGGTCCAGCTGCTCCACTGGCTCCAACGCTGACGCCAGGCTTGTTTGCTCCTGTAGTGGGGACACAGATGCCGGGGGTTAAACTGGAGAAAGGTGCATGGGTAACCATGGGTTGGCGGTACAAGCATGAGCATGTGAAGACAGGCAGGAAGAGAAAAAAATGGACAAAAGTTTACAGAAGGTTATAGACGTTATAGAAAAGATGCAGGGCGAGACAGATATACAAAGAAGGAAATAGTGAGGAAAAAGAGTTGTGAAGAAGGAAGATGGGACCAGGGAGAGGCACACAGGGAGCTTCACAACAGTGACAATGTGGTCCAGTGGTTAGGACTTGGCCCTTTCACTGTGGGGGCCCTGGTTCAGTCTCTCGTTGGGGAACCAAGGTCCCGCATGCCATGTGGTACAGCCACGTTAAAAAAAAAAAACAGTGATAATGTTTTATTTCTAAATCCAGTTCACAGGTGTTCACTTTATTGATATTCATAAAGCTTACATGATATAAATAACCTCTTGACTCATAATACAAATTAAATTTTAATTTTTAACTTTTGAGAAGACCTCCTACTCCTGCCTCGCAGTTCATTCAGTTTACTTCCTGTGGGCAAACCAACGTTATTAGTTTCTTATGTATCCTTCCAAAGAAATATATATGCTTATAAGCACACACACATTTTCGCCTTTCCTTCCCATTTTTACATGAATGATACTCTACTACATACATAGTATAGTTTCACATACCAGTAAATCTTAGAGAGCTTTTCACATAAATACATAAAGAACTTTGTTCTTTTTTTCACAGCTGCATAGTATTCCATCGTGTACATGCACCATGTGGTAATCAATTCCTTAATGATGGAAATTTAGGTCCTTTCCAATCTTCTGTCTTTTCAAACAATGCCTCAATGAATAAGCTATGATAAACATATCATTTCAGCTGTATTGAATATATCAATAGAATAAAATCCTACAGGAGGAATCACAGGGTAACGTATACTATATGGTTTTGTAATTGATGCTGCCAAGCTATCCTCCACAAAGGCTGCAACAGTTTACACTCACACCAGCAAATTACGAGCATGCTTGCTCCCCAAACACTGGCCATCACTATGTGTTGTCAAACTTGCAGATTTTGGCCAACCTGACAGATGAAAATGGAATTTGAGCACTTTTAAGTTGCGTTTCTCTTAATACAAGAAAGCCTGATTATATTTTCATATGTTTCAGTTATTTGCATTGCCTCTTCTAGGAGGTGTTTATTCATACCCCATTGTTCATATGTGTTCCATTGACTTGTGGGTCTTTTTCTTGTTGGTTTATTGAGAGTTCTTTATATATTAAGGAAATTAGTCCTTAACTGTAAAACGAATTAAAAATATTTCCCCCTCCTGTCATCTGTATCTTAACTTTGCTTATAGTGATTTTTGCTCTACAGAATTTTTTTTAATGCAGTCAAATATGTCCCTTTTTTTTTTCTTTATGGCTTCGGGGTTTTGCCCACTTAGCCAGCTCTCTTTGGAAGCACATCAGGATACTCCTCTGGTGCTAAAATACTAAAAAACATTTTCTTAATTCAAGTTTTTAATTTTTATATTAAAATTTTATATTTTAACATGATGACTTCCTCAAAATAGTCAATTACTATCAAATAGGCATTAAAAATGGGCCCTGCTTTGCAGGAAATTGTTATGGATCAAAATATTCAGAACTTGTTGAGCCTAGGTCTCACATGTCTGAGGCCTGACTTTGAGGAAAGGCCCTGGAAAAGACCCCTTGGGCATCAGTATAGGAACAGCAACTCATCACCAACCAGCATTCCATTTACAAATACAAAAAGTAATAATAACAAGGGAAATGCTAAGTTAGCAATCCTTGACACAAAACCCTATTTCTCCAGAAGTAGTATTCAAAGGCAGCAATGCCCCCCGGGGGCTTCCAGGAGAATTTTAAATGTTCCCTTTTTTATTATGCTTCACCTTACCTGGCTGGGAGGTAAATGATGAGCTTGGTATTTAAGGAAGAAGTTTACCAGTTTGTACAAGTCATCCTCATTTTCAATTCCAAGAGCCTGAGGGAAAAATAGAATGACTGCTCAAACACCACATCAAGAAGTCCCCCAGCTCTGGGTGTCAACAGACCCTCAGCTCCTGAAAGCGGGGGGCTCACTCTCCTCAGCATCCCCGGCACCTGCCGTGGCCCAGAGTACAGGCCATTCAACACTGGAAAGCGCAGTGAATTGGACACACACACATCAGAACAGAGAAAGGATGCTCAGAGTCAGGAATAGCTCCCTATAGGCCTGGTGGGCACGAGAATGCTAAAGGGGCTGACCCCACCTCCGAGTTTAGGAGGGGAGGGGAGAACTTACAGCTGAGAGCTGGGCCATGAGAGAGGAGCTGGCAGAGGAAGGGGTGACATGGGGATGGGAGACATCAACGCAACTCTGAGGCCAATTCATAGCATGGAGAATAGGCACAGGGAAGGATGTGACAGTGAGCCGGGGAAGCCCCAGGAGCCCCACACCTACTCCAGGGCTGAGGCAACCATGAGAGACCCAGGGTGGGTCTCAGCCTGGGGCCCCCACCCACTCAGCCCAGGGGGACTCACTGAGAAGACGGCGTCCAGCCTCAGCAGGTAACACTCATTCTTCTCCAGCGGTAAGAGAAGGCTCAGCAGCTTGCTCTCTATGAGGAAACCCTGAGGAGAAGGGAGACAACATCTCCAGCCAGAGACAGGGTTCAGGATGCGTCCCAGGCCCTGCAGCCCCCCTCTGGGTAATTAGCCAGGGACAACTCCACAGAGCAGAACCCCAGGGCTGACATGGCAGGCGGCGGGGCCCCGAGAGGAAGGCCTTCCCGGGATGTCTAAGAGCCCTTCCCAGGGACAGAAGCCAGTCCTCATGATGCACTGAGTTCCTCACACCTCAGAAGGGTGCTGGCTCTCCTCTCCCACAAGCCGCAAGGTGAACACCTGAGCTCCCCACCACAGTCCAGACCCGATCCAGTCCCACTCCCACCCGCCCATGTCACTTCACTCAAATGCTAGTCCCCAAACATCTACAGGACACAACAGCAGGCACTGAGCTGGAGGAGAGGAAGGCTGGGGGGAGATGCAGACACCAGAGCAGAACACAGTGCATGTCGAGTGGGGGTGAGGGGGGAGAAGACTGGGTGCCCACTCGAAGTGGGAGCAACAGCTGGGGGAGGGGTCCTTGGAGAGGTGGCCCCTGGCGGCAAGCCTGCAGACAGAGGGGAGCACCCGCCAGCCGCCTCCTTCAGCAGGAGATGCCCTCAGTGGCAAGAGCCACCGGCTGCCCCACCCCATGCCCAAGAACTGTCCCAAGTGGACTGGAGGCTGCCACCTCCCTCCCATCTCAAAAATGGAAACCTAAATACCAATTCTGTTTGGGTACAATCAGACGTCTAGCTGAACCAGCTCCAAAGAGGCCTTTTCACCAAGTCCAGTGGGTTTTGCTAATATACAGTGAAGATATCCAACGCCTAACACCGCCAGAGTAATAGCAAACTCAGCTCCCAGAGAAAGGCCACCCCTGGCTATGGCCACGCTACTCTCAGGTGGCTGCACGGAGACAAGACGGGCGCCCTTTCTCTCGCAGATGAGCATTTTTTCAGCTTTTTTTTAAGTTAGCGGGAGCCCATTGGCTGGCCTGGACCCGCCTTGCTGACCCATTAAGGGAGGACCCACCCCTTGGCCAGCCAGCCCAGCTCTGGAGCATGACAGCCTCTCTGTGACCCCACAAAGCCCAGGGGGTGCCCCCCAGCACCATCCTGAGGGCCAGTTCTCTCCTGCCTCCGGGCCACCTCTGGCCCGTCCAGTGTCGTCAGAAAGTGCCCGAGAAGCAAGGGAAAAAGTCGGCAAAGCCACCCGCCAGGAGCCCAGCCTCACCGACTCATCACACAGGAGCATCAGCATCTTCCTGGCAGTTTTGGCGGAAACTTGCTGTGGCAGGTCCAGGTAGGACTCCGGTTCCGAGGCGGCCTCCTCTGCCCCCGCCTCTTCTGCAGAGGGGCATAGAGCGGAGAGAGAGAGAAAGAACTCTGAGAAGGTGACTTCTTGGCCTGGTTTACTTTGGGGAACAAACAGCTTTCCTTCAGAAAACGAACGTCTTCAAAGGCCTCTTTAAGGCACTAGCAAGTTTCTTCAGCTGAAGAAAGCCTATTATGTGGGGAAAACAAAAAGGGAGGTTGGGGGTCGAATTAAGAGACTCTTTGGAGAATTCTGCCACTCTTGGCCAGCCTATAAAGCTTCACTCTTCCCAATTTCATCTACCCGGAAACAGCATACTCAAAATCCAACCTTGACCAGGAAATGGAAAGGAGACCATGAACCTGTTTATTCTTATTTTAGAGATAAATCTACCACATCCACTGTATGGCTTCTAAACCTGCAGCAGATTAGAAGCAGCCAATGAAAATGTAGGGAAAGTAGCTGCCTCACAGAAGAGTAATAGCAGCAGGAAGCAGCAGCTGATAGCAAGAGCCAAAATTTTTCCTAATTAAAATGTAAAATTTTTGAGTGTTTTATGCTACGCATTCCTCATCTGAAAATAGTAATAAAAATCATCATACTACCCAGGTTTTACTACTTGCTCAAAAGGTAAAACAAGATAATATACATGAAAAGATTTTGAAACGTACAAGATGGAAATTGCTGGTGGGAATGCAAAGTGGTACCATCCCTGTGGAGCAATACTCAGCAAAATTACAGAGGCGTTTACCCTTTGATCCGGCGATCCCACTTCTAGGGAACTACCCCAACAATTCACAGGCGAAAACGTGAAAACACAAATGCACAAAGCTGTGTATTACAGCAATGTTATCATAGCAAAAACACACAAAAAAACTGGAAATATTCCAAACAGCCATCAACAGAGAACTACCTGAATAATTCTAGTGCAACCACACAAAAGAGCACCAGATAAAAAAGGAATGAAGAATATTTCTTCTTCCTCGTAGAGACTCATCTCAGGGGTGTATCGTACACGAAAAAAGCAAGGTGGAGAAAAGCATATGCTCTCCTTTACCTAAAAGTGGATTTATATAAAGATATACATGTTTGTTTATAATTTTTAAAACTAATGGAAGGATAAATCATAAACTTTAAATGGTTACCCGCAGCTCCCCTGGTGGCGCAGAGGTTAAGAATCCGCCTGCCAACTCAGGAGACATTGGTTCGAGCCCTGGGCGGGGAAGATCCCACACGCTGCAGAGCAACTAAGCCTGGGGCCACATTTACTGAGCCTGCACTCTAGACCCTGCGCTCTAGAGCCTGCGAGCCACAACTACTGAAGCCCACGTGCCACAACTACTGAAGCCCACATGCCTAGAGCCTGTACCCCACAAGAGAAGCCATCGCAATGAGAAGCCCACGCACCACAACAAAGAGTAGCCCCCGCTCGCTGCAACTAGAGCAAGCCCACGCACAGCAACAGACCCAACACAGCCAATAAATTGAAAAAAAAAAATTTAGATGGTTATCTATAGGAGAGGGACAGAAGAGGATAAAAGCTATACTTCTTTGAGTATAACTTGTTTTGTACATTTGCCTTTGGAAAAGTAAATACTTTACATAATTATAAAACAAAATTAAATTGTAAAAGAGCAATCCCTAACAATCAAAACTAAAATGAAACAAAAAGACCTAAATGTGTATCCAGTTAGTGACATAACCTCATAGAAACCATTCCAAGCGATTTTAAAAGACAGTAATCTGTCCGTACATTCCTAGTAGGCTGCATCCTAAGAACAAAAAGAACTGCAAAAAAAGGTTTAAACTCTTTTTAGTAATCATTTGTTAGTGGTAGGGTTGCTCTTTTATTCTGAGACTACTTTGTGATATTGTGAAAAAGTATATGAGTAATTATTTTGGAGGCATTGAGTACCAAGATTTTCAACTTAGGAGAAAGGAGATATACTTCAGTAAGTTTAAGTAAAAAATGCTGGCATCCTGATGATTAGGAAGTATTAGGATGAATACATGATTTATCTTTAAAATATAATCCTATACCCTCAGCTCATCCACTGAGAAAGCCTGGAAACACTGACCAATCAAGACAATGAGCCCTCCAGCACCCAGACTATGGTTTCAAAATGCCATTCCCTATTTAAAAGGACCAACTCTCCTTAGAGGAACAGCTGATTCCAGACGTGAAGCAGGAAAAGTATAATGTAGGCCTGGAACTCTGGTCATTCTGGAAAGCCCAGAAGCTATCAGACTACTGGGGTTGTGTCAAAAGGACCCAGAAGCCAACATGAAAAGACGCCCACTGGCCAAAGATGGAGTAAGTTGAGCATTAGCAAGGATGTAACCGCAGTAAACCGAAACACACCCAATTTGTTTACATCCATGTGTTCATAAGGAAAAATTTAAATAAAACCTCACTGGTCACCTTTGGAAGATGCTAGAGACCCAATCCATTTATTCTAGTAAATAGAGAAAGACCCAGCACCTATCCTGCTTTTCCTGTGCAAACTGTATCTCGGGGTAGCAAATAGCAGATGGGGAGAAGATCTCTCTTCAGAAGTGTTCCAGCTAGTAAACGAGAGCAGGATGATGGGATTTAGAATAACGCCATTTTGCAGTCCCTAATGCAGTTAATGACTCTCAGACAATGATCATAGAGGGTTGCCAACATCACAAAAAGAGAGACCACTTGGCATCGCTTTATCCCAGTGGAGGTACCCAACGGTGAACTTCGCGAAGATAAACTGAACTTGAATCTGATGAAGCTTCTAGATCTAACTATCAGTTTATAATACAGGGGAGAAGGTAGAGCTATAAATTAGAGGAAACGTAGAAGTCATATCAACCAATCATGCCCTCTGGACCTCTGAGCTATGAAACCTCCTTCCCCTTCTCTGCCTTCAGTTTCCTTATCTGTAAAACGAATGGGTTGGTCCGATATTCTCAGAGGGCCCCTCCACTCCAGCTTGAAGACGTTATGACCCTGTTCCGGTCACCTGCTTCCATCAGCACTTCCTCCAAGATTTGTGTGGCGGATTTCGGCTGCTGCTGAGAAAGAGGCCCCACGTTCTTCAGGAACCAGAAGTCAGGTGCTGCCCAGGGGAGCCCCAGGTGCTGGGCATGGATGATCCTGTCTACATCAAAGGCTCTGCTGATCAGATCCTTCGCCTCCTCTTCATTCATCAGCCAAACCTCCCGAAACTGCTTGTCATCAATGAGAGCGAAATGCCTGTGAAGGAACGTTATTGATCGTGGGCAGCTGACGTCAGGGCTGGGCCAGCCCCCCACCTCCACCCCCAATTAGCAGCAGGGCAAAAACTGAGCCGAGCTGTGGGAAATCCTGGGCCTGGCCCAATCCTTGAGCCCCTGATTCTCACCTGTGAGAACCAGGCAGGTGACATGCGAGTAAAGGGACAGGAAAGACAGCGCAAAGGATTCTCTGGTGCCCTGGTCCAGCTCCCAAAAAGCAGGTGATATCAAAGTCTAACGAAATCACTGCCACTGCCAGCTCTACCCCTGCAGCCTCTACCCTAGGGCCCATGCCTTGGGACCCACGTCCCTGAAATACCTCATGGCTTTCTGCAGGTCCTTGAATTGTATCACGAGGCGTTTGTAGTCTGAGGTTAGGGACTGGTTCTCCTCCTGAAACTGCTTTACCTGCTTGTTATATTTTGACCTCAGATTGTTAAGTACATCATGCAGGCTGGGTTGAAGAGGGGAAAACAAAGTTAGTCTGCAGCTGAACAGAAGCTGCAATGTATTGTCCTCTCATCTACTATTGACTGTACTCAGTTTTACAAAACCTAGGCTCAGACTTATGGAAGGTGCAGGAATCTCTACCATATATTGGGTTAGCCAAAAAGTTTGTTTGAGTTTTTCCATACCATGTTACGGAAAAACCCGAACTTTTTGGCCAGTCGAGTAGTTTCCCAAACACAGCTTCAGCTGTGATCAAGGAAAGGAAAGCAACAGGAGGGAATGGGATCGTCCAGAACTAAATGCACATTTAAAACAACCCAGAAGCCCAAACCCACCAAGAGGTAGGCTTTTATTCAACAGTGTGTAAAAAGTAAAACAAACAAAGGAATATAACAAAACAAAAGCAGACTCACAGATATAGAGAACAAACTAGTAGTTAGCAGAGGAGAGGGGAAGGGGACAGGGACACATGAGGGTGGGGAATGAAGAGATACAAACTATGTATAAAGTAAATCAACAGCAAGGATATATTGTGTAGCATAGGGAAATATAGCCATTATTTTGTAATAGCTTCAAATGGAGTAGAATCTATAAAAATACTGAATCACTATGTTGTACACCCACAACTAATATAATATTGTAACTCAGCTATATTTCAATTAGAAAATTAAATTAAATTAAATTTAAAAAAACAAAATAGCGTGACTGAATCTTCCTCAACACAGCACTTGTCAGGGTCCACATCTAGTGCCGACTCACAGATTTAAATAACCTACCTCAGCTTCTGAAACAAGGAAGACAGAAAGGAAAAATAATAAAACTGCACCACAGGCCTGTGATATATGGGTCCCCCCTCCCGGAAGAGCTGATACCGTTAATGAGTCCAATGTCTCATTCATTTACTCACTCATTCATTCCTCAAACAAGAAAGGTCTCTATTGCACCAGGGATGTCTTTGAATACGAAGATGAATACCAGGATATGTCTGAGTACAAAGCACTCTCAGTCCAGCCAGAGACAAAGGTTAATTACAGAACTGTGTGAAAGGTGCCGCAGAGGAGTTTCACACAGGGCGCTAGGGGACCCTGGCTTGCAGGAGAGGGGAGTGGTCAAAAGTTCCAGCACTGGAAGAAACAGCTATGACCGGGCCAGAGCACCACGAAGGCAGGCAGGCCAGCGATGATGCCCGGCTCACTGCTGATAGGAGCTCTGTACATGGAAACTTGTCCCATGAAATACGCAGGCATGGCTTTTAGACCTGAGACCAGGCTTCAGACTTCATGCTACTGAACGGGCATCTTATGTCAGTGCCCCACTGACACAGGAACAGGAAGATTTGAGGACTGACATAGTTTCAGTTTTAAAATTCTAAAAATAAAAATTTCCCTCTTAAGCATCATTCTGAAATAATCAGAAGGTCCCTAAAACACAAACACTGTTCATTCCTGTTTTCGTACTCCAAAAATGAGACATTGCACAAGATAACTGGCCCAGACTTTTGAATAAATAACTGGCTCCACCTCCCACAACACACACACACACACACACACACACATACACACATACATCAAGAGAAGAGGATACAATAAGCATATAGGCATCATGTAAAAAGGAGGTTGGCAGGTGGAGGTGTCGGGGGTCTCATAGAGTACGGAGACTTAAGGAACTTAACAGCCTGATGCAATGCCTGGGCCTAAATGAGATACTAGTTTGAATAAACCTACTATAAAGGATATCTTTGGACAACTGGGAAAATATAAATGTGACCCCGATATTTAGATGAAATTGATTGAAATGGAAAGGTGGAGGTTATTGACTTTAAAAGAAAGGCAGGGAACTCTCCTGCACTGTTGGTGGGACTGTAAGTTGGTACAGCCACTATGGAAAACAATTTGGAGGTTCCTTAAAAAACTACAAATAGAACTACCATATGATCCAGTAATCCCACTACTGGGCATATACCCAAAGAAAACCATAATCCCAAAAGAAACTTGTACCATCATGTTTATTGCAGCACTATTTACAATAGCCAGGACATGGAAGCAACCTAAATGCCCATCAACAAATGAATGGATAAAGAAGATGTGGCATATATACACAATGGAATATTACTCAGCTATAAAAAGGGATGAGATGGAGCTATATGTAATGAGGTGGATAGAACTACAGTCTGTCATACAGAGTGAAGTAAGTCAGAAAGAGAAGGACAAATATTGTATGCTAACTCACATATACGGAATCTAAAAATGGTACTGATGAACTCAGTGACAAGAACAAGGACGCAGATACAGAGAATGGACTGGAGAACTCGAGGTATGGGAGGGGGCGGGGGGTGAAGGGGAAACTGAGACGAAGCGAGAGAGTAGCACAGACATATATATACTACCAACTGTAAAATAGATAGTCAGTGAGAAGTTGTTGTATAACAAAGGGAGTCCAACTCGAGGATGGAAGATGCCTTAGAGGACTGGGGCGGGGAGGATGGGGGGGACTCGAGGGTGGGGGAGTCAAGGAAGGGAGGGAATATGGGGATATGTGTATAAAAACAGATGATTGAACTTGGTGTACCCCCCAAAAAATAAAAATATATATATATACATAAAAAAAAGAAAGGCAGATTGCAAAACAATAGCTGCAGTATGATGTCATATCTATATCTATCTATCATCTATCTATCTATCTATTATCTATCATCTATCATCTATGTGTATATAGAGAGGAAGAGAAAGATACACTTAATCTCTGGTAGTAGGAATATGGTAGTTTTATGTTTTTCTCTTTCACTTGTGGTATTTTCTAATTTTCTATAATGCACATGCACTGCTTCTGTAATTGAGAATTTATTCTCCAGATAGCCCTGCACACAGGCAATGTGACACACTGACATAAGTGCTTATGTTGGCATTATTTGCAACAGCAAGAGATTAGAAGCCATCGAAATGTGCATCAGTGTGGGACTGGTTAAGTAAATCAGCATATCTATGCAGTGGAATACTAGGGAGCTTAAGAAATAATGTGAACGTTCTCTATGAACTGGTATGGAAACATCTTCAAGATATAGAACAGTGTGTATAGAATGCTATCATTTGTGTAAAAGCAGAGGGGGGTGAGACTGTTTATTTGTGTTTGCTTGTACATGCATCAGGAAATTCTGGAAGAAACAAAAGAAGCAAATAATGGTCACAGAAGTGGGACAAAGGACCCAGATAAAGGAGGGATGGGAGACAGACTTTTTGCTGTAAACTCTTTTAGGGCCCGGGGTGGGGAGGGTAGAACCAGTGAATGTATTCTGTTTTCAAAAAAAATTTTAAAAACAACTCTTTTAATAAGAATTGGTTATACTTTTAACAGTTTCTGCTCCTACAAGAGAGTGCATACCCATCCCTCTTTTCAGCACAGAGGGCTCAGAAGGAAGACGCTCTGTGTTCCAGCTTACCGGTTCATCTTCCTCTTCTGCTGGGATTTAATCACTGTGCTTTCTTCATCTCTCTTCTTCAGCACCTGGAAGTTGTACTCTAACTTCTCTTGATTTAGCTGATAAGTTGCTTTCATTTGCTGAAGCTGTTGCTCAAGAATCTAAAGTTTAAAAGAAATAATCCTCATTGGCCCTGGTACAATTTATTACGCCTGGAGGTCCCTGGTCGTTTGTTTTGGAGTCGTATCAGAGGAGCCTTAGAGATAAATGTCTCCACCTGAATTCTTAGAAAATTTATCACTAGAGCCAAATTAAAAGTCAACCAGAAAAAATATGAATCATTCAAGTGCAAGCTAAAGCCTACATGCTTAGAGCCTGAGAGATCACAGAGCATTCAAGTCCAGCTACCCATCATGCTCTGCTCCAGACCCTCTAGAGAACAAGCAGCCCCAACAGAAACACCATAAAAGTTAACATGGCCACAAAATCCCACAGTGTCCCCACTCTGACCCTCCAGCTGGCAATGTCAGTGCTTAGCAAACCGTGTCCCTTTTAAAGGAGGATGGAGGCAACCATCCTGACTTTTTGGATCAGCATTAGCTGTGTTCATTCATTCAGCAAATATTTATTGAGTGCCTGGTGCTCATATGTCTGGCGCTGGTGAAAACACTGGTGAGAAAGGCCCAGGCCTGCCCTGTCCGCGAGAGGGGCAGATGAACAAGCACTGGCAAAGAGAAGTAAGATTGGAGTAAGCACAGGTATGGGACCAATGAGAGGAGGGCTCTCCCGGGCCTGAGGGCAGGGCAGGCATCCCTGAGAAGATGGCATCTGCGTGTCTGAGGCCTGGAGAATGAGCAGGAGTTACTCGGGTGGAGGGCAGAGAGGTCTAGAGGGGCGAGGGAAAGCCAGGTGCCTTGGGGAAACCACGGGCAGTGAGGTATGAGGCAGGGAGGGAATGGTAGAGGTGAGGCTGACAGAGCAGCAGGGCCTGGCCAAGCTCTGAATGGAACGCTTTACCCTGAAGGCAAGGGAGGGCCACTAAGACGTTAAGTGGAAGAGTGGAGTGACCAGTCCACGCGGGGTGGGAAGATCCCTCTGCAGCTGGTGAAAAGGATCAGGGAGGGGCAGGGCTAGCGTGGGGCAAATACAGACTGGCTTGCTCCTGCCTTTCTCAAATGGAAGTGTGGGAATGGAAGATGCAGCTGAGTACAGTCAGATCTGAATAAGGCAGCCGTGTGACTTGCCATATGCGGCACTCTTTCAAGCCTCCTTCCCTTCTCCCTCCATTCGGCTACAGGCCCTCACCAAGGAATCAAGAGAGGAAGGAAGGGATTCCAGGCCTTGCTGGGTCATCCTCAAGGAGGGTAACTGGCCAGGAGGTGATACACGGGAGAACAAAGCGATGACCCATCATCAGAGGGTGAGTTATCCCACCTTCCACGTGGAGCTGGTGACCCCCACACTGTAACTGAGGGGATTAGCCGTGCAGATCTGCTTATCTACCCCAGAGATTCTCAAGCTTCTGTTACGGGACAAGCATTGAACATCTCCTTCACAGCAGAACCTGTTCTATCTTTTCTTTAACAGGCCAGTGGAGAACCATCTTGGTCACTGGGATGATTACTAATTGTACCTCTCAGTTTCTCTTTCTGTCAAATTTTTATTTACTTTTTTCCAGTTACATGATTTTCTTTGTAAAAACGTTTTATCATTGTGAAAGTAACGTTTGCTTGTTGTAGAAAACACAGAAAGTACCGTAAAGAAGAAAGGAGACATAGGACAAGAGGGAGGAGAAACTACCCATAATTCCACTTCCCAAAGGCAACTTCTCTTAACATATTGGCCTGTTTCTTTCCAGTGTTCCCTACGTAGTTGAGACCCAACTAAACCTACAATTATATATCCTACTTTTCTCCCTTAATAGTACATTAAGAATTTTCCATGTTAGTCGTTTTATTAATATAATTTTAATGGTGCATATGTTTATAATTTATCATATATGAAACATTTATATTTATCCTATACCATAATATTTTACCATTCCCCTACAGTATATACATTTATAAATGTATAAATACATTTATATTATTTTGATAATCTTCAATATTTTATAAAATAATGATGGGAAGAATTACATTAAAACTTTATGGTATTTTGGTTTGGGGGTATTTTGTTTATTTCCTTAAGGTAGATCCTCAGAAGTGAAGTTCAAAGGCTCTCCACAGAGCAATTTATGGTTCACACCCCACTGGCCATGTGCAAGTACCCGCTGCCCTACCCCATCAGCTCTCAGCACTGTGCACAGCAGGCCTGGCCCTTGGGCAGGGTGCCTAGGATGGGCAGGGAACAGCTGGGAGCCACACCCCACGTTTGCTAAGCATGAGTAAAGTTTCATTTAGAAATTTCTGACTTGAACAAAATCCCAAAGAGCCTGTGGAAGACGCTGAAGGCACAGCCTCATCTCGAGTGCAATTATCCGTGGAGGTCTCAGCCTGAGCCACCGCTCTGGGCCCTGGACCCTTCTAGGGATGGCTGTGAGTGTCGACGGGAAAGGGACCCTTAGCAATCCTCCCTGCAAAGTCATGATGATTTATGCCACCATGCTCCAAACAAAAACAGCCCTGCTGCTTCAAATGTGACCAGTCCTGGACATTGGGGAGGCCACTGGTCAACGTGGCTTGGCACAGAAATCCAATAGAAAAGTTCCTTGTTGGGTGACGATAATCTGAGAAAGTGTGAACACTCACAGAGAATGAGGGCCTTCAGAGCTGCTCTGGATTTGCAAAGACAATGAGTGAGTTCCCGGCATTGCTGGGACCGAGGCATCCAGGAGCCCCGTGACCCAGAGTGCCTGGGTGTCTGTTCTGACTGTGTCCAGGGACCTCCCTCTTCCCAGAGCTCTACAAGGAGCCCCTGTCACTAAGCCAGCATTTCCCAAACTTACTGGGCCATGAAACAGCTTTTATATGTATAACACAACAAGAGCTCATGAGTTATAAATGCAAGCCCTACCATATGAATTCTCATGTGAATTTCATCCTGAAAGGCTGATTATTACATCATAATGATTATGTACATAGACTCTATTTTTCCTACAAAATACATCTTGAAAGGAAAAAAAAAATCACTGGCATCACTCTTTTTGTTGTTTTATGAAAGCACCACCAATATTTCACGTAGCTGAACACACTTTATAAAACTCTGAACAAAAGTAATGTCTGCGTCTTCTTCTTCGTGACCTGAAAGAATTTATCAGCACCACATTCCAACCAACTGAGTTAACTGGTCACGCAATGTGACCTGAAAGGAAGACCTTAAATCTGAGCTGATTTTATAGGCAAATATATATATAATAATAATTAACTTGCCACCTGATTGTTTTAATGTACAGTCTTTTGCTTGTGCACGCAGTTGAATTTTTATTAGCCGATTTTCTTTGCTCTTGTTGAAAACATTTGCCCCTGCTCTTTGTTAGTGTTCTCAGGGGACTGACAGCTAGAGGCATGAGCCATGCAACATACACACACATCACAGATCAGCCCCTCCTTCATCGCAGCTCTGTCCCAAGACCACCACTGGGGGCTTCACGCTCGTGATGCCTTTTAGGAGTGACTGGCGATGCAGTCAATGAATTTACAACACTAATCACGGTCTCCAGCTTCTTGCAGTGCAGTGTCTACCCCAGACAATTCCAAAAATTCCATCACTCACTACTTGTTTGCAATACCTTCTGCTCGTGAGAATTTTAGTAGCGGCGACTCTATTGTTAATTATCACAGGTTTTCGTCTCAACATATAGCCATCCTTGATTGGCATACGTTGAATATAGTTTCATATTAAAAAATTGTAATCGATTTTGTTAAATGTCTGTGCTTATTACTCAATTATCCAAAGGAATTTTGGAAAGTTGTACTCTGTGTTCCCAAGATTAATGGCAAGACATCATGCTTAGTTTGGGGGAGTAATTTATAAAGATTAGAATCTAACCTGCCATGAAAATCCCTCAATGTTCCAAGTATTGTAGGTATTGTTTACACCTCCCTGCCCCTCTTTTTATCTGGGGCAGTAGGAGCAAGGGAGCTGCTGAGACACCTCTTGCCCCAGGCTGATTCTAAGGATCCCACTGGGGACTCTTTATCACCGAGCTCAGTCCTGTGGGGGGTGGGGGAACCCCTGGATTCCATTTGAAACTGTAGACTCGAGATCCCATACCCTTGCTTAACTTTTCCTTCCCTGTTACTCACTCTTTTCTACTATTTATGTAGCTTGCTTTCTCACTCAAAAGATTATAAATTCCTTGAGGACAGAAACTGTATCTTATTTATTTTTATGCTTTGCACCATGTAAGTGCACAATACTTGTTAAATACATAACTTGTATTAACTTTTTGTGATTGACATTCTGGTATTAAAGTTGAACTAAACCATTTGACAATTTTAAATGAGCATGGAAAGCCTAAAAATAAAAACATTTGCTTCCTGCGTCAGGAACTAAGTGTTTCTCGCAGTTTTACTTTGGGGTGGTGGGCAGTGGTGGTAAAATCTCAAGCGCGTGTTTATAGGTTTCTCTTTGTTCATTGCGAATGTGACCTCGTTAGCAGTAAGCACTTAAAAAGCATACCTTCTTATTTTTACTTCTCGTACTTCACCTATCAAACCAAATCTATGTGTATTGGATCCTTTGTATTTTTGTGGTTTGCAAAAATTTTAGTCCTGTATTTTAGAACTGATACAGTGCTATGACTTCATGTTAGGAATTGAGCTGCATGACGTATCTTTTTGACAAGAATCGATGCTATTTAACTTGACTACCTAGTGACTACAACTCAGAGGCGCTATGGTAAAGTTTAATCTACTAAAATATTCCACATATTGCAATCTGGGTAATCCCTGACTTGATTACCTTTTCCCAATGAAAGGGTGGAATGTGGTAGCGTATACTCATTCTAACAAACACAGCAAGAACTGTTACACAGCGGAACTGTATACCCGTTCCCACTTTCAGTGTCTACCTGCCTGCCTCCCACATGCCCATAATCCACGGTTAGTCCATGCAGACAGGGTGAGGCAGGAAAGCCAGGTCTCCTAGTCTACCTGCCTCTCTGCCCCTCACCTCCCTAGTCTTACCCCCAACCTCTATAACGCCCCCACATCCCAGAAATGTTTGGCTTCATTAAACATTTGAACGTTGGATTAAGAACATGAGATTCCACTGCTACGACTCAATAGCAAAAAAATAAATTACTCCGTTAGAAAATGGGCAAAGAACCTGAATACACATATCTCCAAAGAAGACCTGCAGATGACCAACAGCCACGTGAAAGGATGCTCAACATCACTAATCAACAGGGAAAGGCAAATCAAAACCGTAAGAAGATATCACTTCACAATCATCGACAGAAAGACACTGGAACTCACCAAAAAAGACACCCCACATCCAGAGACAAAGGAGAAGCCGCAATGAGACGGTAGGAGGGGCGCAATCGCGTTAAAATCAAATCCCATAAATGCTGGGTGGGTGACTCACAAACTGGAGAACAGTTAGTTATACTGCAGAAGTCCACCCACTAAAGTGAGGGTTCTGAACCCCATGTCAGGCTTCCCAACCTGGGAGTCCAGCAACGGGAGAAGGAATCCCCAGAGAATCAGACTTTGAAAGCCAGCGGGATTTGATTGCAGGACCTCCACACGACTGGGGGAAACAACGATTCCACTCTTGGAGGGCACACAGAAAAGTGTGCTCACCGGGACCTAGGGGGAAGGAGCAGTGACCCCATAGGAGACTGAACCAGACCTACCTGCTGGTGTTGGAGGGTTGCCTGCAGAGGTGGGGGACAGCTGTGGCTCACCTAGGAGACAGGGGCACTGGCAGCGGGGGTTCTGGGAAGTGCTCATTGGCGTGAACCCTCCCAGAGTCCACCAGTAGCCCCACCAAAGAGCCTGTAAGCTCCAGTGCTAAGTAGCCTCAGGCCAAACAACCAACAAGGTGTGAACACAGCCCCACCCATTAGCAGACAAGCAGATTAAAGTTTTACTGAGCTCTACCCACCAAATCGGATTAAAGTCTTACTGAGCTCTGCCCACCCACCCCTACCCACCATCAGTCCCTCCCATCAGGAAGCACACACAAGCCTCCCAGATAGCTTCCTCCACAAGAGGGCAGACAGCAGTATCAAGCAGCATCAGCAGTATTTTGTCTTGTGGAACTGAAAACCACAGCCACAGAAAGACAGAGAAAATGAAAAAGCAGAGGACTTTCTACCAGATGAAGGGACAGGAGAAAACACCAGAAAAACAACTAAATGAAGAGGAGCTAGGCACCCTTCCAGAAAAAGAATTCAGAATAATGATGGTGAAGATGATCCAGGACTTTGAAAAAAGGTGGATGCAAAGATCGAAAAGTTTACCAAAGACCTAGAAGAATTAAAGAGCAAACAAACAGAGATATGCAACACAATCACTGAAATGAAAAATACACCAGAAGGAACCAACAGCAGATTAACTGAGGCAGAAGGGCGAATAAGGGACCTGGAAGACAGAATGGTGAAAATCACTGATGCGGAAAAGAATAAAGGAAAAAGAATGAAGAGCTGAAGACAGCCTAAGAGACCTCTGGGACAATGTTAAACGCGCCAACATTCACATTCTAGGGGTCCCAGAAGGAGAAGAGAGAGAGAAAGGACCCAAGAAAATATTGGAAGAGATTATAGTTGAAAACTTCCCTACCATGGGAAAGGAAATAGCTACCCAAGTCCAGGAAACACAGAGAGTCCCAGGCAGGATAAACCCAAGGAGAAACACACCAAGACATATAGTAGTCAAATTGACAAAAATTAAAGACAGAGATGTTATTAAAAGCAACAAGGGAAAAACGACAAATAACATACAAGGGAACTCCCATAAGGGTAACAGCTGATTTCTCAGCAGAAACTCTGCAAGCCAGAAGGGAGTGGCACGATATATTTCAAGTGATGAAAGGGAAGAACCTACAACCAAGAATACTCTACCCAGCAAGGATCTCATTCAGATTCGATGGAGAAATCAAAAGCTTTACAGACAAGCAACAGCTAAGAGAATTCAGCACCACCAAACCAGCCCTACAACAAATGCTAAAGGAACTTCTCTAAGCGGGAAACATAAGAGAAGAAAAGGACCTACAAAAACAAAAAACAAAACAATTAAGAAAATAGTAATAGGAACATACATATCAATAATTACCTTGAATGTAAATGGACTAAATGCACCAACCAAAAGACACAGACTGGCTGAATGGATACAAAAATAAGACCCATATATATGCCGTCTCCAAGAGACCCACTTCAGACCTAGGGACACATACAGATGGAAAGTGAGGGGATGGAAAAAGATATTCCATGCAAATGAAAATCAAAAGAAAGCTGGAGTAGCAATAGTCACATCAGATAAAATAGACTTTAAAATAAAAAATGTTACAAGAGACAAGAAAGGACATTACATAAAGATCAAGGGATCCATCCAAGAGGAGGAGATAACAATTATAAATATATATGCACCCAATATAGGAGCACCTCGATACATAAGGCAAATGCTAACAACTACGAAAGAGGAAATGCAAGGCAGAAATAGGGACGCAGATGTAGAGAACAAACATGTGGACACCAAGTGGGGAAAGCGGGGAGGGTTGGGGGGGATGAATTGGGAGTTTGGGATACCAAATTGTACACTCTAAATATATGCTGTCTATTGTCTGTTAACTGCATCTCAATAAAAGTTCTTAAAATAAATAAATAAATAAAATAAATCAAACAACAGCCTGGAAGAGAGGGCTTCCAAAGGATGTAAGAGTAGATTGTGTTTTTGTGTAATGAAGAAATTTAAGTTCAATCTTTGGAGTCCATCAAACCTGGGCCCAAATTCAGATTCTGTCACTTCTGTGATAAGTGACCATGAGCACATTATGTGATCTCTCTGAACCCCTGTTTTCTTTCTTGTAAAATGGGGATAAAAATAGTAGCTCTGTCCTGAGGTTAACGTAGTTAAATGAGATAATGTGTATCAGATGCCTGGCATGGGCTGGCGGCACATGGTAGCTGCTCCATCAGTGGCAGTTATTAGCCACTGACGTGGTAAAAAAAGAAAAAAAATATATATCACTTCACACCTGTCAGGATGGCTATTATCAAAAATCAAAGCACAGCAAGCATTGGCAAGGATATGGAGAAAAGAGAATCCTTCTATGCTGTTCGTGGAAATGCAAATTGGTACAGCCACTATGGAAACAATATGGAGGTTCCTCAAAAAATTAAAAATAGAATTATCATTTGATTCAGTAATCCCACTTCTGGGCATATACCCCCCAAATTGAAATCTGGATCTTGAAGAGGTATCTGCACTCCCACATTCACTGCAGCACTATTCACAATAGCCAAGATATAGAAACAACCTAAATATCCAACGATGGACTAATGGATTTTTTTTAAATGGTATATACATACAATGGCATCTTATTCAGCCTTTAAAAACAGGGAAATCCTGCCATTTGTGACAACATATATGGACATGCAAGACGTTATGCTAAATGTCAAGAGTTGTGGTTGTATGTTTCAACAGTTTGTTGTTGATTTTTTTTAAATTGTTGAGTAGGATTCTATGGTATAGATGTATACATTTGCTTTCAGTATTCACAAGTGGAAGGATATCTAGTTTGTTTTTAGTTTGGCTATTATCAATAAACCTGTCATGTACAACAACAACAACAAAAAGACATTATGCTAAGTGAAATAAGCCAGACACAGAAAGAAAAATACGGCATGAGCTCACTTACATGTGGGATCTAAAATAATCAAACTCCTAGAAGCAGACAGTAGAATTTGCTACAAGGAGATGTCAGGGGCTGAAGGAGGGGAAAATGAGGAGGTATTGGTCAAAGGGTACAAAGTTTCAGTTATGCAAGATGAATAAATTCTGGAAATGTAATGTACAACAGAGCTTATGATTCACAATACTGTACTAAGAGGGTAGATCTTATATTAAAGACCTTTACCACAAAAGGAAAAACAAAACAAAACAACAACAAAAAAGAACATGAGGTTCCATTATTTCACTGTTTGAGGCCAACAGTATGTGCTTTTATCATATAAATGATCATAGACTCAAGATAACCTCAGAAAGCTTAACAATAGCCGTTTTCATTAAAAGTGTAATGTGTGCAGCCCACAGAAGAAGTGTTGCTTTCTTACAGACTTGTATTGTTCTTTGTAACTCTCAGCTCCATGACATTAAATATAAGAAAGGCTCAAGAAAATTCTGGAAAAATATTTGCAGCCTAGTAGGGATTTTTGGGGGAGGAGGGGGTTGTTTGGTTTGGTTTGGTTTTTTGGTTTTTTTAGGCCTCGCCTTGCAGCTTGCAGGATCTTAGTTCCCCAACCGGGGACTGAACCCTGGGCCACGGCAGTGAAAGCACCAAGTCCTAACCAGTGGACCACCAGGGAATTCGCTAATAGGGTTTTTTAATTTAACTTCTTTAAATAAAGCTACAAGACGAGTTAAGAGGTAAAATTCTACCAAAGGCTATGTGGAAAAGCTTTAATCTAACATGCTTTTTTAGATGAAGACTGAAATGAATAGAACATGCTTGAATATTAAGGCGCAATTACATTACATCTAAATGTAATCAGGGATGATTTTTTTTTTAACTGATGTTGAAATATACAACCCTAGGTTTGGAAAGAACTTTAGAAACCAGAAAATCTAACCTCTTACCCACTGCAGGAATCCTCCTTCTACACTAAAGACAGACACAGTTATTCAGCCTCTGAATACTTTATGGGATAAAGGACTCTTTGTTCTGTGGGATGACCCTTTTCTGTATTGGACAGTTCTAACTATGAGGAGGTTCTTTCTGCTGGTGAGTCAGAATCTGCCTTGCTGCTATGTTCATCAGTCAGGGGAACGTTTGGAATATTAGGAAGGAAACAGGTTACCAAGGCACACAGAACTGGGTTGGAATCCAGGGCTTACCATCTACCAGATAAGTAGCTTTGTCTCTGAGCCTCAGTTTCCTGGCATATAAAACACCGTTAGTGACGTCTCCCCTTCACATTACCGTGAGGGTCAGAAAGACTGTGTGTTAAGTGCCTGGGACATGGTAGACACCCATTAGATGGCGGCTGTCGTCGCACTGACCCTGTGACACAGCTACCTGGCTCTAGGGACATTTCCCTTCACCCAGTGAAAATGCACAATTCTCTCAACGCTCCCTCACATGCCATGGTTTCCAGACCCCTTCAGCATCTTCGCAGTTTTCCACTTATTAAAGAAAGCATTCCTCCACGTGTATCTTGCACATGAGCTCCTTCAGATACGATCATTTAAAAGAGAGCAGATAACAAGTAAGTGTTGGTTGAATGGACTAGCTCTAGAATATTATGGGTGATTCCTAAGGATGAGACATTCACAGGTGCTCTCGGTCTGCTGAGCTGCCCAGATGCTCTGGCGGAGGAACAAGTCACACCTGCACATCCTGCTCCAGCTTGATCTTGATCATGTTGTACTCTTCGCAGTCCCAGATCCTCTGCTTGTTGAGCTGCTTCTCGTAGTCCTCAGCTTTCTTGATACGGTTCATAAGGTACTCCAGCTGAAGGCACAGGGAGACAAGGGGAAGGTCAGGTCCCGTCCCTGTTCCAACTCTGGAGGGAGTCTGTCTGCCCTCAGAACCCCTGTGCCCCAAGGCTCTGAACTCCCAGGCTATGGCTTGTATTGCTTAACGGGGTCCTGACTCCAGGAACTCTAAGAGGAATGCAGACCCTGCAGTCAGACATTTGTATTTCTAAAAAAAAAAAACAACAAAAAAAAACAAAACTCCAGTGGATCTTGGTCATATTACTTTTTTCTTCCTTATGTCTCTGAGATAAAATAACCCCACACCCTTTAAAATGTGTCTTAAAACAGTTTCTCAGGCCGCAAATAGCCATGGCTGGGGGAGATACCCAGGAAATAAAGGAGAGAGCGGGAGGACCACAGCAGGCTGCACACGTGGTACTGACCACCACCACGAGAGGGCGCCATCCGCGGGCTGCGCCGGTTAACCGGGAGGTGCAGTCGGGGATGTCGGCCACAGCGACCCTCCCCAAGGTACAAACAGCCTAGCAAATTCAGCCACAGTGCGCATCACCCCAGACTCTACACATTACCCTCGACGCCCCCGCCCCCGCCCCCATCGGCCGCCCCTTGACCTCTTTGGCGTTGTGAGCCTTCAGGGCCCGCTCCCATTTCTTCTTATTGCTGGTCAGCAGCTCCTGTCGCTCCACCTCAAATGCTTTCTGCAACCAAGAAGGAAAAGGGCTCTTGTGTCTGTTTTAATTGGGCAGGTCCCACAGCATCAAAGAACTCTCAGACAGCACCAGTGCCACACTGCCGCCCACACAAAGTCAAATCCAGAGGCAGACCTGACGAGCTTCATGCAACCCAAGGACTATGGAAGGAGTTGCATGGAAAGGGTTAAGAAGTCTGTGCCTCACACAGACTGGACTGCGAACCAGAGTGCCAGCTGTCCTGTGTTGAGGGGGTGAGCCAGGCAGGGGGCTGGGGAAGGCCAGGGCCTTGCGGTCACAGGGCCAGCCCTGGCATGTGTTCAGCTGGGACTCTGGCCGGAGCATTGCTGTGGCCGGGGTTCCCATGAAGCAAAGGCAGCACGGAGCTTGGTAGGCCTAGGAATGCAGACGTGAGTCTGTAATAATTCAAAGAGAGGGGCCCCACCTCTTGGCTCGCTTCCGTTTCAGAAAGGCCTGTCTCAATCTCCGTCCTTAACATTGTTTTCAGATCCAGAGTATTGATTCCTGGACCCTCTTTGGCATCCTCCCCCCCATCCCTGACTGTCATAAATATGTCAGATAAATGGCTCACCAATGCCTGATGCTTCAGGACCCCTAGTCTCCCTCCTCCACCCCTCCTACCTAACCCTGTCTTATTTTCTTTCCAAGCGCTTATCACCACCTGTCAAATTACATACTTAGTAATTAATCTGTCTATTGTCTAGCTGTCTCCTGCTAGAATACAGGCTTCAACCAGGACTTTGTCCGTGGTTGTATCTCCAGCCCCTGGCACAGTGCCTACCATTTAGTAGACACTTGCATATTTGTTGAAGGAGTGAATGTATGAATAAGCAAATGAATGAAACCCAAAGCAGAGACAGCAAGGAGAGGACTGAGTTGTCTGGGGCCCTCCCTGGGTGGTTAGGACAGTGCTAGCCTCCTCCCGGGGGCTTCCTCCCAGGGGCTTCCTCCCAGGGGCTTCCTCCCAGGGGCTTCCTCCCAGGGGCCTCCCAGGGGCAGAGGGCTGCTCGCTCACATGCCGTCACCTCGATGTGTTGGAGCTCCTGGCGAAAGGTTTTCATCACATTCTTCACCTGCTCCTCCATCCTCTCCAGGAGCAGGCAGATGTCATCTGACTGTTTCTTCAAATCCTTCACGTACTGGTCATCTTTTGCTTTTAACTCCTAGAGGAGAGCATGTCAAAGGTTGGCCACCAACTGAGACAGAAGCCAGAGGTTGCCAGCAACCAAACCCCACCCCCGCACCCCTCCCATCAGTGTCACACACTAGGAATGACAACTGCACAGAGGGAAGGTGCTCGGGAGAGGCTGGGAAGGCCCAGGAGAAGCACAGGTGTTTGGAGCCCATGGGCTCAGCTTGGGGCGAAGCCTCAACAAGCGGTACAGGATCAAAGCCCTCGCTGACTACTTGCTACAACTCTCCCTGCAGGCTCCCAGCAAGCCCAGGGTGCTCCAGCTGGGCAACCAGTATCCACATTCCAATACGGGAAAACCAGTGCTGCAGACTAAGCTCCATTCCTTGACTAAGCACGTAAAACTTGAAACAGCATTTGCTACGACAGGACATCTTCCTTTTAGGTAACCAATAATTCTAAAGTGACTACAAAGCTTTTTCTTCTGGTTAAAAGTGTATTGCCTGAAATAACAAGGTCCTTCTGTACAGCACAGGGAACTATATTCAATATCCTGTGATAAACCATAATGGGAAAGAATATGAAAAAGAATGTATGTATATGTATAACTGAGTCGCTCTGCTGTACAGCAGTAATTAACGCAACATTGTAATTCAGCTATACTTCAATAAAAAATAATTTTTAAAAGTGTGTTGCCATAAAATAGAATATTAATCAGTGATAAAAAGGGATGAAATAACTGATATCTGCTGTAACATGGGTGAACCTTGAAAACATTACACTGAAAGAAGCCAATCACAAAAGACCACATATTATGTGAGTCCATTTATAAAAAATGTACAGAATATACAAATTCATAGAGTCAAAGTAAATTAGTGGTTCCTTAGGTCTGATGGGGAAGAGAAGACAGGAAAGTTATAAGTAAAGGGTACAAGGTTTCTTTTTGAGGTGATAAAAATATTCTAAAATTTACTGTGGTGCAACTGATGGTTGCATATATCTGTGAATAGACAAATTGAACTTTATACATTAAAAGGGTGAATTGTCAAAGAAAAAAAAAGTGTATTGCCTGAGCCGTACTGCATTCTGGGTAACGAAGCAAGGCCTCCGCCTTTCTCCATTCAGGAAAAGCAAACACCCCCCAGCTCCATCCCCTGCAGCCGGCACAGGAGGCCAGGCTCTTGCCTGCTGTAAGTCGCTGATCAGCTTGTTCTTATCTTCTATCAGCCCAGCGCAGCGCACCTGCTGGGCGTTGAGTATCTCCCACAGCTCTTGGGGGATTCTCTTCTTTTTGCCCTCCTCCCACTTGACAGTGATCTCATCAAATTTGTCCTGGCTGGACTTGACCTCGTTCTCCAGCTTTTCAAGTCTGCAAATACAAACAGCCCAGCTCCAGAGGCTGCCTTCCAAGACAGCTGGCTGGTTCTCTATGGCCTGTAAAACAGGCGCGGGTACCAAGCACGGCCTGCAAACCAAACCAGGCTCTGAGAAGTCTTCTTTTAGTTTAATGCTTGACTATAAGTAACTGAGACCAAATAGACAAACTGACACATAACAAAATGGATCAACTTGAAGGCTGTACATACACACACGCACACACCCCCGCACGCGCACACACACGCACACGGATCGAGTCAGTTTGCCACCTACTCCTGACTAGGATGGCAACACACAGTAGTTAAGCACTGGGTCACAAGGCCCACAGCCTGTGTTCAGATCCTGATTTTGCTACTGGTTCTCAACATTAAGCAAATTGCTTAATTTCCGTGGGCCCTGTTTTTCTCATCTGTAGAATAGAGAGGATGAAAGTATCTACCTTCCTACGGCTATTGTCAGCATTAAACAAGATGATTCCCAGCACAGGATTCACTGTATGATACACATTATTTTTTACTATTAACATGACCTTAAACTGCCTGGCTATTCCTCTCCCAAATTATCAATAAATGACCAGCGGAACATACAAAGAGGAAAACTCCACCAGTAGCGATGGAAAATAGGGACAGTCTCCCGAAATTCCAGGATTCCAGAAATTCCAAAGAAACCGTGTGATGGAGAGCATGGATTATGGGGCTGGATAGAAAGAGGCATTAGGGCTGAGATGTGAGGCTCCCCCCGCTTTTTTTGGCTGCGTGCAGGCTTTCTCTAGTTTTGCCTAGTGGGGGTGCACAGGTTTCTCAGTGCGGTGGCTTCTCTTGTTACAGAACACAGCCTCCAGGTGTGTGGGCTTCAGTAGCTGCAGCACACGGGCTCAGTAGTTGTGGCTCTCGAGCTCTAGATTGCAGGCTCAGTAGTTATGGCGCACGGGCTTAGTTGCCCCTCAGCATGTGGGATCTCCCTGGACCAGGGATGGAACCCGCTGATTCTGCACCGCCAGGGGACAGGCCTCTTCTGAGAACAGGGGCCAAGGACATACGCCTGCAACCCTCTCCCAGCTTTAACAGACTGTCCTTCTGTGAGACTGTCTCCAAACAAGGGTGCAAACTCCCTTAAGGACAAGAATCCCACCTTAATTATCTTGTGATCCCCTCTCTCTTTCCCACCTTCCAAGCTAGGGCACATAGTACACCGTATAATTCAATTAACTTTTTTTTTTTTTTTCAAAAAATGAGAAACAGCTGTCAGATTATCTTTCCAAAACCCACATTTATCTTGTTTGTTTTGGGTTTTTTTGTTTGTGTTTGCTTTTCTGTTGCATTGAGTCTTAGTTGCAGCAGGTGGGCTCCTTAGTTGTAGCTCACCAGCTCCTTAGTTGAGGCATGTGAGCTCCTTAGTTGTGCCATGCCAACATGCATTTGGGATTTAGTTCCCTGACCAGGGATTGAACCCAGGCCCCCTGCATTGGGAATGCAGAGTCTTAACCACTGTGCCACCACAGAGGTCCCCACATTTATCTTGTAACTCTGCCACTCGCAACCTTCCATTTTTCCTCAGTGGCTGCAGGAGAAGCCTAACTCCTCAATGGGGCCCTCAGGGACTTTCTGCAGCTGCCTCTGCTGGGGATCAGCCAGTTCAGTCCTGGGCATAGGCCATGACAGGCAGTGGGAAGTTTCGCGGATAAATTACATCCTGGTGACACTGGTAAAGGTGCTAATGGGGAGAACTACTTATCTTGAACAACTGAAAATATTTGTGTTAAAATCGTACTGTGGGACTTCCCTGGTGGTCCACTGGTTAAGACTATGCTTCCAATGAAGGGGGCACGGGTTCGATCCCTTGTCGCGGGAAGTTCCATATGCTTCCAGGTGTGGCCAAAAGTAAATAAATAGATTTTTTTAAATAAATAAAAATAAAATTATATTGTGTATGTACCTGCTGAGATGAACAAAATAGCCCCCATGGGCTGCTCTTGTAATTGGACTATAAGCAAGAAATTAATTGAAGAACAAGGAAGAGATTACATGAGAACCTCTGTTTTGCTGCTATCAGTCCTCTGTGGGCAAACCAAGCTTAGAAGCTGAATCCTTCTAAGCAGCTTATGCCTGCCTCCCTGTCGGGCAAGCTGAGCCCTGGGAGACGGGTGTGCCCACAGCCTGCCTGCTGAGGCCTGGAGCTGAGGGTCGGCCACTGGCTCCCATCGTCCCTCTGACCCTCTATCCTTCCAGGTGTGGAGTCTTTACCATTCTTTGTACATAGCATTTATGGGTCTGGTTGTTATGATTAACTTAAACCCAGAACAGCCTAACCCTTCTCAGCCTCATCTCTTTTCTTCCACCACCCGCATACATCCCTCACGCTCATGCCTTTCCCAAGCATCATGCAATCTCACACCTCTGCACAAGCTGTTCCTAAAACACCCACTCCTTAACTCCTCCAACTCCTATCCATCCCTTACAGCCCAATTTAAATATCACTGCCTGGAAAGTTTTCTCTAATCTCTCCAGAGAGAATTAAAGGCCTCCTCATACATGTTTCCACGATTCTTACACATACCTTTATGTGAACAGAAATCATGGGTGGGCGTTTGCACATCTGTCTCAGCTGGACTGTGAACATCCAGAGCAGAGGCCATGTGCATTCCTCCTTGTATCCACGGGGCTTGGCACACATTAGGGAGGTAACACTTGAGGCAGGAGGAGGGAAGCAGCGAGGGACGGAGGGAGAGCTGGACGGAGGGAAGAAAGGGGGATGGGGAGGGAAGGAAGGGAAAAGGGAGGGAGGGAGGGAAGGAGGGAGGGAAGGAAAGAAAGAGAGAAGGCGGGAGGATTCATAAGGGGCGAGAAGCGGATTCTACTAGACTAGGTTTGACAAAGCCATTTTTCAAACAACGGGGAGAATTTGGGGACCCACAGAGGAGATACTGCACATCCCCCAGGCTGCAGAGCCGGGGAGGGGCTCCTCACCTCTGACGCTTTATCTCCTCTTCCTCGACTCTCCTGTGGATCTCCCTGATATCTGCAGCTACCCGGATATTTGTCACCAACTCAGTGCCACAGAGCAGCAGTTTAGCCAATTTCTGGAAACAAATAAGAATTTATGAAGTTAGAAACATTTGCACAACTGTCTGTAGCTGTCCCATCCAGCCAAGCAGGAATCAAAAGCTACCTTAAGACTTTTAAGAGTAGCATCTGCTTAGCAACCTGTTTCCATCAGGACACTGGTGATGTGATGTTACAGCTTACAATTTAACAGCACTCTGCCATTCTGGATGAAGTTTAGTTTATTCTCGTTAGAGGAGGGACCAGCCCACCGGTACTCGGGCATGTGCTCTGGGTACACCTCAGCACTTTCCCCAGCAGGCCTCCAAGCACCTGACACTGCCAGGGTCCTTTCTAAGAATCTCAGTTGGGGAGGTGAGACACATAATAATTGTTGTCCTCCAATGTCCATTTCCCCCTCGTCTTTGAATAACAGAACACCCAAATTTTAGATGGGCATCTGACCTCCCAAAATACAAACATCTCCCAACCTCCCTTGCAGCTAGCATACAGTCTGATCAATAGCACATGAACAGAAGTCTATGTGCCACTTCTGAACTGTGCCTTGAAGGGGGAAGGTGTGCCCTCTGCTGCCCCCTTTTTTCTCTGTCTCAGGCTGGCATGTGGTGCTAAAGCGTGTGGTGAGCAGACGAAGGCAACCTAAGGAAGGGCAGAAGGAGGTGCGGGTCCCAGCCTCGAGGAACCCCCACATCGGCCCTGGACTATTTCTGCTCTGCACTATTAAATGAACCAGAGAAATAACCTTCTATCTTGCTTAAGCTAATGTTACATGGGACCTTTCGCTACAGGTGTTCTGATACAGGAGAGAATTGCCGCTGACTGCACTGCCCCCTCCCTCAAAGGCTTGGGAATTTTGCTACTGGGACCCCCCTCTTAAATTCCTCTTCATAAATTTCACACTCAGCACCTTCACTCCTGACCTTTTGGTGACATCATGATTTCAAGATGATAAATCCTCTCAACAAAAGGTTCAGGAATCCTTAGGTTATACCTGAGTTTTTCCAAGTCTGGTTTGGAATTTACAAATTTTCCTACTCTCAAGTCATTTCTGAACTAGGAACTTATAAATATCTCGGCTCCAAGGAGTCACGGAAATGATTAGAGACTCTTATTTCACCTCACTCTTCTAAGGAAATCTTGAAATGCAGTTTTAATGAATACAGAACTGAACCTTAACCCAGCTATCCAGGGTACTCCAGACTTTTTTTAAATAGCTGCAGCTTTATCACTTGTGCCAAATGGTTTTACATGCATAAGGAAGTAACGGCTTTCCTGCGGTTTTGAGCAATTTTCTATGTTCCACTCAGACAATACGAACATCAGAAATTTCTGAATTAAGTATTTGACTCAAAGTAAGACTGAAAATGTTACCGTCAGATTAACAGACACACCCCTAAACATTTTTGAGACCCAGGGTGAGAGTTTAAATGAAGGTCCACATACCATATATCTAAATATTTTAAAATTATAATTCAGTGCAATAAACCATTAAATATGTTCTATCCTCCTTCATAACAATTTAGAAGTCCTAGTTTGAATTCAGGCTACATCTCAGAGTTCTTTTCAGAACTTGCGGGCTAAGGGAGAGCCAGTCTCTGGCCCCCAGCCTGGAGCCCACCCCATTCTCCTCACACGTCTAGCCCTGTCCTTCAAATGCTGGCCTGTGATTTTCCCAGACCACACACAGGAGCTCCATCTAAACCCCTTGGTCATCCCTGAGGCCTTGTCTGCCCTGAGCAGGACAGACCCTGGGAAGAGGCCCACACAGGCCTATACGTGGGCTCAGAACCATTTGGGTAGGGAATTTGGAGTTCTGTGATACAGTGTGATCTAAGGGGTCACTTGGGCTCTGAGTGGACTTGAGGCAAGTCCACTTGAGGGGGTGTGTCCAGGGGAGGGCCAGAACAGGACCCAGGACCCTCCTCACTACCACTTTTATGCAATGGGCTAGAAGGCCTATCTAGTGCAGTAAGGCAAGAAAAAAAATTTTAAGGTATCAAAATTGAACAGGAAAAGATAAAACTGTCATTTTCAGATGATATGATTATATATGTAAAAAAACCAAAAAACAAGAAGAACCTACAGGTAAACTATTAGAATTAACAGGTGAATTTGACCAGGTTGCTGGATATCAGATCAATAGATAAAAACAAACTGTACTTTTACATATCAACAATGAACAGTTATAACCTCAAGAAAAAGTATAAAACATTGTCGAGTGAAATTAAATAATACTTAAATAAAAGGAGGAATACTTTATACTCACAAATTATACATCTCTCTACTAGTAAGATATTAGTTTTTTCCCAGATTGATCTAGAGATTCAATCCAATCTCAATTAAAATCCCAGCAGCTTTTCTTGGTGGAATTTGAGAAGCTACGTCTAAAATTTATATGGGAATGCAAAGACAAGAACAGCCAAGACAACCTTGAAGGACCACAGAGTTGGAGGACTTACCATACCAGATGTCAAGGCCTGCCACACAGCTCTAGTAATTAAAATAGTGTGGAATTGGCATAGAGACAGACAATTGACCAATGGAACAGAATAGAGAATCTAGAAGCAAACACACATGTATGATCACCTGATTTGCAACAAAGGTGCATTGCAATGCAGAGGGAAAAGATGATCTTCTCTTTAAATGGTGCTGGGTTAATTAAAGGCCCATTTAGAAAACAATGAACCTTGAGCCCTACTTTTTTTTTTTTAAGCTCTTTATTGGAATATAATTGCTTTACACTCTTGTACCAATTTTTGAGGTACACCAAAGTGAATCAGCTGTATTTATACATATATCCCCATATCCCCTCCCTCCCGCGACTCTCTCCTATCCTCCCTGTCCTGGCCCTCTAAGGCATCACCCATCATCAAGTTGATCCCTTGAGCCCTACTTTTACACCATGCACAAAAATGGATTCCAGATAGATTATAGACCAAAATGTAAACAGAACAATGAGGCTTCCAGAAGAACACATGGAACAATACATTTACAAACTTGGAGTAAACCAAGATTAGACAGGAAACAAAAACAATTATCTTTAAAAAAATGATTGATAAGGTGCAGGGCAGAGGCCCCTCCTGCCCAGGTCTTAGGGCAGAACTGGTAGTTAATACCTTGATATTGAGAAAGGTAGCACTTTCTTTATACATCTCTCCTCGATGCCAACACTCTTCATGATTTATGTCCTAAGTGAAAGGAACCTAGAAAAGCAGCTAATGAAAATAACATTCTCTCTCTGGTTTTACACTCAATTTTAGAGTGCTTGGGATGAACAATATTTTCAAGATTATATCAGTATCAACTAAAACAGTATTTTCAGGATTATATACAATATCCTTTTTATCCCACACAGAAATGCTCAGAGATCACCGAACTTTAGATGGAGTACCCTAAGTACAACAAGATGATGTGACATCTACTTCACAGTAAGCAACAGATCTGGAACAAGAACCCATAACAGTTCAATATTCTTCCCACTACAACAAAATATTTTATCATTGACCCAGTACAGCACGGGTTATTCAATCATTTCTAGATACCTCTATGTTCTATAATAATATTTCAGTAATTTGAATATTTTTTTTCTCCCAGTAAGTACACTTCAGTTTCTGCCAGAAATGATCTCTCTCTTCTCCATTTTTATGAAATCCCACCTAAGAGAACAAACATATGGGCACCAAAGGGGGAAAGCGGCGGGGGGGGGGGGGGGATAAATTGGGAGATCGGGATTGCCATTTATATATTAACATGTATAAAATAGATGACTGATAAGAAAAAAATATCAAATTGTACACTTTAAATATGTGCAGTTTATTGTATGTCCATTATATCTCAACAAAATTCTTTTTAAAAGGAAAAAAAAAAAATCCCACCTATTTTTCTAGCTCAAATCCCACCCAGCTCAAACCCCATTTTCTCCATGGAACCCTTCCTGACCAGGCCGGCTGGGTGAGCTCTTTCCCACATCTCAACGCCCACAGTATCACTGTCCATGCAATTAATTAATCACACGCTGGCACTGTGCCACTTCTGGCTGCTTTGAACTCCTGTTTATCCCTCCTGCACTTCTTGCTCCAAGTCCTTTATTGCACATCTCAGGAGCCTTGTCATCATCATGGGAGAGCGATCAAAGACCTTTTAGAGTTTACTGGGTACAAGCTCTGCCCTATTGCATAGCTACACAGAGAGGCCCTTGCTCTCCTAGAACTTAGAGTTCCACTGGGGACAGGGCAGGCACACACCTTCAAAAAGTCATACAAGGCAGAAAAGTATCTGAAATGAAATGAATGGTACAGACGAGAAGTCAAAGAGTTCAATCTGCGCAGGGGAGGAATTCGTGAGAGGGTCTCAAAGTCTGGGGAGGTACCCTGAGGAGAGGGGAGGGGAAGTGGGGAGGGGAGAGGAGAGAGGGAAGCGGGGGCGGGCTTGGCACTGCAGGCGATCAGAGGCACAGCGCAGGAAGAGCGAAGCCCCGGTCCTTCGGGCCTGATGTGACCCATTTACTCCCCAGTTCCTACCAGTCTGCTTTCTTCTTTCTGTTTGTAGCTCTTGCTTTGATCTTCTTCACTCTCCTTCTTCCCATCTAAATATTCTCCAAGGGCTTCCCTGCAATGGAAAAAAAAGTAGAGAAATTGAAGTTATTTCTAGTACTTAGATTCTATATTTTAAAATTTCATAGTACTTCACAAAAATATATTCCATATGGATAAAAATTTGAATACTAAAAAAACACAGTCGTAAAAACACTGGAATTAAATACAGGAGAGCACTTCAGAGTAAGATCAAAGTTAGAAAGAAAAAAAAGAGTGAAAGATTTACTCCTAAAATTTAAACATTTGGGGAGTTCCCTGGCAGTCCAGTGGTTAGGATTTGGCATTTTCACTGCAGTGGGCCCAGGTTCAATTCCTGGTCAGGAACTAAGATCCCTCAAGCTGCACAGTGTGGAAAAAAAAAAAAATTAAACATTTTATCCTTGAAAGTCAAGGGATTAACTGATAAAAGATATTTGACAAAATTTTTCTCTAAAATAGAATGGGCTCCTTCAGGTACGTACAAAAAAGACAAAATACTATTAATACAACATTGTTAATCAACTATACTTCAATTAAAAATTAAATTAGATTAAAAAAATTTTTTTATAAATTTATTTATTTATTCATTTATTGGCTGTGATGGGTCTTTGTTGCTACATATGGGCTTTAGCTGCAGAGAGCGGGGGCTACTCTTCATTGCGGTGCATAGGCTTCTCATTGCAGTGGCTTCTCTTATTGTGGCGCACAGGCTTCAGTAGTTGTGGCACACAGGTTTAATAGTTGTGGTTCACAGGCTCTAGAGCACAGGCTCAACAGTTGTGGCGCACGGGCTTAGTTGCTCCGCAGCATGTGGGATCTTCCCAGAGCAGGGCTCGAACCCATGTCCCCTGCATTGGCAGGCAGATTCTTAACCACTGCGCCACCTGGGAAGCCCTAAAATTTTTTTAAAAGACAAAATAGCAAATAGGAAAATTGGCAAAGGATGTGAACAAGAAGTTTACAGAAGAAACACAAATGGCAAATAGACATTAGAAGATATGTTCAACTTCACATATAACCCGAGAAATGAAACTGAAAACCCTGTGGGGTATCATCCTTCTCCTATCAGATGAGAAAAGATTTAAAAGGCTGACATAGTGTCTGGTGGAGTGGAGGGTGTGGGTGCCCACGATTCGTCCTCCGTGGGTGGGAATGTGAAGGGTCACAACCCAGCCTAAAGGCAATTTGGTGAGACTTATCCAAAGCTTACATGGGTCTCCTGCCTGACCCAAACTTTATGAATTTTCCATAGAAAGCTGTCACACGTTCACAAAGAAATATGCGCAAGAATGATTACTGCAGCACTGACTCTACTGGTAGGAACATGGAAACATTCTACAGACATATTAACAGCTGCCTATTTAAATCACTTGTGAGGCAACAATACAAGAAAATGTTTTGTTTTGTAGTCTATAAAAAAAAATTATGTGATATCTAGCAGCACAGAAAGATGTCCACAATATGTAAGAAAGCCAGCTGTAGAACAATACGTAAAGTAAAATATAGATTTTCTTCTTAATATAGGCTTATATACACATAGGAAAAATTTTGGAAGGATTTATGACAAACAGTTGACAGTAATTTTTTAAGGAGAGAACTTTACCTGAGGACTTATGTTTTCTACATTTTTCTATTGCATGAATTTTATAAATAGCGCATACCGGTGTATGTGTTAATCAGAAAATAAGACCAAAGATGAAGGGGGAAAGGTAAGGTTCCAGATTCTGGACGTCTTTGGAGCAGGCATGGGGGGATGACCCAACCAGCGCCCACCCCACTTCCATCGCGGAGGTCCACCCTCTCCTCTGGCACACGGCGGCCATGAGGACTCCCAGCTCTGCCTTAAGGAAAATGAAACCATCATCTTATGGCTTCTCCCACGGTGAAACAAGCAGACCCCTTTCTTGACTCTTCATTCTTTCTCGACTTTTTCTATCCCGGACTTCCATCTTCCCTCCCTTTGTTCAAAGGTCAGCACGGCCCTGCATAGTGCTACACCATTTTTGAGATCTGCAACGGAGTTAGCACGACCCCGCTCCCAATCCAACTGAAACTCTTTTTTTTCTTGTCATGTCATTCACTTCCCTGCTCCTACTGAACCTACTCAACGCCCTTACTGAGAAAACGATTTGTTTCATTCTACTCAGGGCTTCAGGTGTTGCCAGGCTAATGGTGTTCTCATGACCACCCAAAACGCACTCATTCTCCTGACTTTCTACTTTGACCACCAATTAGTTACCAACTCTAAATAATCCTTCCAACTACTTCCTGGAGCAAAGACCTGTGCTTCAGAAAGAAAAAGAACTATGCTACACATTCTTACCATCTAGTTTCAACTCGAATCCCACTGCTGTCTTTACTTATCACTCCTGACGACCTAGCACTGCACTGTCCAATATGGTAGCCACTAACCACATGTGGCTGTTGAGCACTTGCAATGTGGCTGATCCCAACTGAAATGTGCTATGAGTGTAAAATACGAACTAGATGGATTTTGAAGACTTTCAACCAAAAACGCCAAGTGTCTCAATATGATTTATACTGATTACATGTTGAAATAGTATTTTTATATAAGTGAGTTAAACAAAATAAATTACAAAATTTAATTTCACCCGTTCTGTTTTTTTTTTAAATGTGGATGCTAATTTACATATTGTATTTCTATTGTTCAGCGCTGACCTAGCATATTCCCCAAAGTTGCCATCCCAGACTTCTCTCTCCTCAGGTTTGAGCTGGATCCCTCTTTTGGGAAGCTGCTTCCCCACCACTGCCACCCGTGTGGTCTCAGTGGAAGCTGCCATCTTGAACAACCACACCTCCTGACAAGTCAGAGTCCTTCCTCAGGACTTAAAAAATTGGCTGGGTTTAGAGCTCTGGTTTTTCTTTAGAACTTTGAGGGCATTGCTCATTGTCTTCTGGTGTCCACTGTTGCTATTTGCGAAACCAGATGTCATCTTGTTTCTTTTCTTTTTTTTTACATTTGATTAATTAATTAATTTATTGGCTGCGTTGGGTCTTCTTTGCTGCGCACGGGCTTCCTCTAGCTGCAGTGAGTGGGGGCTATTCCTCACTGTGGTGCACGGGCTCCTCATTGCGGTGGCTCCTCTTGTTGCGGAGCACAGGCTCTAGGCATGCAGGCTTCAGTAGTTGTGGTATGTGGGCTCAGTAGTTGTGGCTCATAGACTTTAAAGCGCAGGCTCAGTAGTTGTGGCAGACAGGCTTAGTTGCTCCTCAGCATGTGGAATCTTCCAGGACCAGGGATGGAACCCGTGTCCCCTGCATTGGCAGGCAGATACTTAACCACTGTGCCACCAGGGAAGCCCCATCCTGCTTCTTAATCCTTTCTTCGTATGTGACAGTTGTTACGTGACAGTTGTTGTCACTGTTGTTCACTCTGGAAGCTTGTAGGACCCTTCTCTTGGTTCTTGGTCTGAACATTCCCAGTGGTGTGTTTGTGGTGGGTCTACTTTCATCCATTGTGCTGTCAGATGGTCCCTTTCAACCAGGGAACTCATGATCTTCAGTTCTGAGAAATGTTCGTGAATTCTTTCAGTGATCATTTCCTCCCCTCTGTTTACCCTGTCCTTTCTTTCTGGATCTAGAAAGGAGATACTAGATCTCTTGCACTAGTCCTCTAATTTTTAAAAAATCTTTTTCTCTACTAGTTCCTACCTTTTTCCCTTTTTGCCCTATCTCCCAGGCAATTCCATCATCTTTACTTCCCAACCCTTCTACTATTTTCCATTTCAACCATATTTTTAACTTTCAAGAGCTCTGTTTTGATCTCTAGATTATTTTAATAGCATCCTATTTTTGTTTCATGGTTGCATATCCTCATTTCTTTTTTCTCTAAGGATTTTAATGATAGTCCTTTTTTCTTTTTCTTTCTTTCTTTCTTTCTTTCTTTCTTTCTTTCTTTCTTTCTTTCTTTCTTCCTTCCTTCCTTCCTTCCTTCCTTCCTTCCTTTCTTTCTTCCTTTCTTTCTTTCTTTCTTTAATTTTTTGGCCTTGCTGCACAGCATACGGGATCTTAGCTCCCCAACCAGGGATCGAACCTGTGTTCCCTGCATTGGAAGCACAGAGTCTTAATCACTGGACCGCCAGGGAAGTCCCTGTCTTTCTTTTTTAACTGAAGTGAAATTGGTATGTAACATAAGTTTCAAGTGTATTTAAAGATAGTCTTTTCGTTGTGTTATTGATTATTTCTCTTCCTGCATAGTCTCAATTTCCTATAAATTGCTTCTTCCTGTTTGTTCATTTTAGTGTCTACCTTTCATCTTAAAGATTTTCTTCAGACATCTCGAAATCCTTGGCTACCTTTCCATGCTAAGACGAGAAAGCTTATGAAGGCGCTGAGTGCAAGGGTGTGGTATAACCGTGCAGGACAATCTACTTGAACCGCTTCCTGGGCAGACCTGATTTCTGTGTCTTTAAGTCCCTCCTTCTGGGATGGTCAGATTTGGCAGAGCAATTTCTCCAGTCTCCTGCCAGCAACGGGTAGGTCCTGCTAGCATTCCAGAAATGGGGAGCTGGAGGCACTCCGCTCCAGTGTGCACGTGTCCATGGAATCCCCTTGCTTTTAGTACTGTGTCCTTGCCTCCTCTCTGCCCAGCAGTCCCCAAACCATACATCCTCCGTTTTACTTTCTCCAAACTCCCGGTCAACTGTGCAAAGTAGGAGATGGTTCTTGACATCTATTAATTTTCCAATCAATTCTTATTTTAGTTCCCTCTTCACCCCTATCCAGATAAACCTGATGCTGCCAATTTCCTAGTCTTTCGGAGATTTATTGCAGAGGAAACCAAGAGGGCTCTCAGCTTTCCTCACTACTAGTTTATATTTCCATGTTCTTGAATCTGCTAAGCCATTTACATCTGTCCGTGCACATCCCAGCTTCCAAAATGTTGTTGCTATTGAGTCCTCCTGTTTCGCTTGACTTTGTAGGTTTATATCTTTTTTACTTAATCCCTTTAAATGTCATTTTTGATAGAGATCCTAGGTAAATGCATGTGTTCCATCCACCATCTTGACCCAGAAGTGACATCAGGAATTTGAAACTTCCATTGAGACACTAGAGATTAAGAGCTTTGGGTGCTTTAGCTATTAATCCTATCCTTTATCATCATATGACATTTGATTCTGTTAACAGCTTCCTCTCTGAAACTACACCTCAGTGACATACCAAGGCTCAGGCAGTTAGGCCGGTGGCCACCACAGGCGATTCAGGAGCCCAAGGCTAATTTTAAGACAACACAACTGACTAAAGTCAGTCTGTGTTTTACTATCACCCTGTGCCGGCAACAGTTGTGGGACTACCCTGGCAGTCCAGTGGTTATGACTCCACGCTTCCAATGCAGGGAGTGTGTTGGGTTCCATCCCTGGTCAGGGAAGATCCTGCGTGCTGGGTAGCCAAAAAAAAAAAAGAAAAAGAAAAAAGAAAAAAAAAAATTTCTTGAACTGAATAAAAATGAAAATACAACATACCAACTTTAAAAAAATGTTTGTCAGTCGTAAAACACTCCTTTCTGAAAAATCTTTTGTTAATCTAAGTTCCAAACAATTGCTGCAGTTACTGTTGATTTTTAATAATATATATGTAAGCTTCAATATAGCACCTTTCTACTTCTTATCCTTGGAAGAGGAAGTTAATTTGTAGCATTTGCACTTTTACAGTTGTTCTCTGACACATACAGACTCAGCTATATGCGTGTGTTTTGACAGCACATTTGAAATGGTTCAGAAGCGTCCCAGCTCACTTCCGCACAGGGCATGTCCACAACCCCCCAGGTACTACACATTCCTGCACATTAGGGATTTGATGTAAACAACACTAGCTCAGTTATTAGAAACATGAAGAAACTGAACTTGACTTATTTCAATTCTGTCATTCTCTATACAACTCGTTCTCTAAATCTTGCGAATTCACTCCTTTGGGAACATTTCTTCATGTTTTTACTTCCTTTTTTCCCCCAAAACACATGTAATTTAAAAGTATTCAACCATTACTTCTTTCTCATTTTTGTATTATAAATTTTATTTTTATTTTTTAAAATTTTACTGGCATGGTAATATAAACAAAGTTCAATAAAAGAAAATGTTCGCTGTCTGCTTTTCTTCTCAGACTATTGTTATCATCTGTGTTTTAGAAATTACCTGCTCCAGGAGTTAAATTCGTTAGGTACACCACTGTAGCTCCCTTCTTCGTTTTTCCACCAGCCTCAACTGGCCATTCTATCTTAGTCTCCTTTGTCAGCGTTTCCTCTTCCATCAACTTCTAAATGCTGGGCTGTCTTAGGGCTTGGCCATGAGCTTTTTTCTCATCCCTTTTTATCATCTTCACCGGTGTTTAAAATACAATCACAATGCTGCTGATGTTCTCACTGCTATCTCTAATCCAGATCTCTTCTGAGTTTAAGACCCACACCCAACTGCCTAGTGGACATCTCAATTTTAATGTCTTACAAATTTCGATTTCACTTAATATGGGCAAAACCAATTCCTGCCTCACTCCCCCGTCACTGTCTTTGCCACCTCAATAAAAGGTATTACCATCTATCTACTCAGCTGTTCAAGCCATTCTTGCTTTTCCCCATCTTTCATCAGCATATCCAAACAATCAATATATCCAGTCAATTTCAGCTCCGAAATATGTCTGGAGTGCATCTGCTTTCTCTCCAAACCACTGCCACTAACTAGTCCAGACTAGTCCAGACCAACTTCATCTCTCACCTGGACCAATGCACCCACTTCCTAATTGGCCTCCTTACTTTCACTTCTGGCTCCACCAAACCATTCCCCAAAGAGCAACGAGAGTAATCTTAACATACTTAAAACTTTGAGAAATTCTCACACTAGCCTGTGGATAAGAGCTATCGCTGCACAGAAGGTTAAATGGACACTCCAAAACTGCACCCGAGTGCATAAAAAAACAATATTGTAGGCTGGGGGGGTGGGGGTGGGGATTAAGGTCACCCTTAAGGATCTCAAGGATGCAGGAGTGGTGGTGCCTATCAAATCTCCATTTAATTCACTGGTCTGGTCCCTGCAAAAACTGGGTGAATCCAAGAAAATGAGTGTCAATTACAGCAAGCTCAACCAAGCAGCAGTCCTAATCACAGCTGCCATGCAAGTGTGGGGTCTTTGCTTGAGCAGATTAGTGTGGCCTTGGGTACATGGAGTGTGGCCACCGATGGGGCCAAATGCATTATTTTCTACCTCAATCAGGAAAAAGGATCAGGAAATTCATATTTACGTGGAACAGCTAGTGCATACTCACATAGCCCTCTCACTCACAGGGCCATGTTAACCCTCTGTCAAAATACAGTCTGAATAGATCAGGACCATCTGAATATCCCACAGAACATCACACTGATCTCCTATATCAGGGTTGGCAAACTATGGCCGGTGGACCAAATCTGACCCACCTGTTTTTGTATGGCTCACAAGTGAAGAATGATTTTTACATTTTCAAATGGTTTTTCAAAAAGACCAAGATGACTAGGCAGAGCACAGGATTTTTAAGGCAGTGAAAGTATTCTGTACAATACTGTAATGGTAGATACATGTCATATATTTATCCGTCAGTTGCAGCAAATGAACCACTCTGGTGGGGAAGGTTGATAGTAGAGGAGGTTATACATGTGTGGGGGGAGGGGTACATGGGAAATCTCTGTACTTTTCACTCTGTACTTTCCATTTTTCTGTGAACCTAAAACTGCTCTAAAATACGAAGTTCACTAATTTAGAAAAAAGATCTAAATATGAGGGATATTTTGTGACACATGAACATTATATGAAATTCAAATATCAGTGTCCTTAAGTATAGTTTTGTTGGAACACGGCCACATCACTTAGGGGCCCTTGCGTCCAAAAGCCAGCAGGCAAGAAGAGAAGCACCATCTTGGCAGGGCAGCTGACCCTGACCAGCAGGACAAGGTATAAGTGCTGTCACACTGAGAGGGTCTTCAGGGGATCATGCAGGTGCTCCTGGGTACCCCCTTAAGACAGGCCACTGCCTCTGTGAATGGACAGGTGTGGCAAACCCGGCCTGAGAATGGTATGGTTATCAGCCTTAGACCCTGCAGGAAAAGGGGTTTGTGTCCCACAACCTGATAAGCCACTGAGACCAGCAGAAGCGATAGCCCAGGTCCACTCCGTAACTACTTGTGGAAGGAAGGCAGGCTGGGAGGCAAGGAGGAAAGAAAGACCTGGGCAGGCAGGTCATGGAGCGCCCGCATCTTCAGTGCACGGCCCATAGTGCCTGGCGCAGCAGCTTCTCAATGAACATGCTGGAGGGATTGTTATTTCTGTATTTGACTTTACTAGTGCTCAATATTTTAATAACCCACACTTTGTTTGAACCTTCTGATAGAAATGTGTTCTAGCTCACCAAGAAACAAGGTCGGCTTGCATGTACGCACGCCGGCCCCTCCCCGCAGGGGCTCTGGCGGGGAGAAGCCACCCACTCATGCCCGCCCCGCGTCTCCGGCACCCGGGGCGCTCCTTGGCCGGACCCGCCCGAACCCCCGCTCACCGCCTGCGAGCTTCCAGGCGCGCCGCGATGCGGAGGCGCCGGGCCTGGATCCGCTCCTGAGGGTTATCAGAATGTATCGAGGGCCCGAGAATCGGGGTGGCTAAGTGTTCCTCCTCCTTCTCCTCCAGGACCCCCAGGGATCCCGGCGGATTCATGGCAGGTGCCTCCCGCCGCCAGGCAGCTCTGCCTGGACTACCGCAGGACTACCGCCCGGTTGCTAACAACAAGCCGTTGCCAGGGAAAATCTGTTGCCTGACCCTGGGGCTGGCGTGGTTGCGCGCGCAGCCTCTCAGGCCCCGCCCACTGGTGTTCAGAACGCTGTATCTCAGCGTGGGGCTTTATTCCTTTCTCCTGTAATTAGGGTGAGAGCTGTCTTGAATCCCCCACGAAGGCCCGGTGATGGGGGTTAACAGAGGCTGGAAGATTTAAGAGCTGGACCAAGTTGTGATTCATCACTGACTGACCCTGATGATTAATTCTTCATCAAATAAATATTCCTCAAAATCGTATTCATCAGATATAATTAAGTACCTACTCTATGCCAACCACTGTGCTAGCACGGAGGATACAAGCGTTGTCCTTTCTTCACGGAGGGGCTAGAATAATAGGTCCGCTTGGAAAATTTGAACTTAAGTATATTACATCCATCTACTCGTCATCCATTCATTTTTGAGTTCCCATTGATACTTTGTGCATTTGGCCCCTATCTTCTCTAGAATGTGAAAACACCCTGCCATTAGTAAATTTATATCCATCAAGGAATTGTCTTCTGTAGCGGTTTTCAGTAGCTGAAACCTAGGACAATCCCACCATCACCACCTGCAATCACATAATTAACAGAAAAAAGAAAAGGAGAGCAGAGGAAAATGGTACGGAGTGGGTAAGGAGGGAAGAGGAGTGAAAGAGCACAGAAGCACAATTTAACTTTCGAGGAGTCCCTTAAAAAGCACTATTTCTTGGGCGGTTTTTTGTATGTGTGTTGCACTGCCAACAAAAAATGCATAGTTCTTAGTGAGAAATAAAACCCTTTCGAAAACAAGCTGGATAACATTTGGCAGAATTTTATCCCACTGGCCTGAGGGAAACTAGGGAAAGGCCACCGGAGTAGCAAGAAAATGCAGGTCCTAGTCCTAGACTCGCCCTGCAACCTTGGGTATGCCACAACTTCTTGACCACTTTCTCAGCTGTACTGCCTGCCTACTCAAGTCACAGGCAATTGTGAAGCCAAGGAAGATAAGCACCTTGTGAATAAGACCTACCCAGAGGCAAGTGGAGTTTTCTTTTTTAAATTAATTTTTCCAAGTGTGCAAGTGGTAGGGGGATTTGGGAGTGCCAAAATCTTGGAGCAGCCAGGAGTCCAAGAGCTGCCTGCATCCTTGTCCCATACTTAGCCAGGGTGAGGACTCTGGAGGGTGGGGGAGGGAGGAATGTGTTAGCTTCGGGTCTCAGGGCCCTCTGCCAAATCTCTCTCTCCTATAGTTGTAACCTCCAGCTTTAAACTTACCTAGAGGCTGAGGAATCAGAGGGGCAAGGTATAATTCTGACCACTGCCTCCTGCAGGTCCTGGTCCACGACTCCACCATCTGTGAGGAGAGATACAAGTGTGTGTGCCTGTCTACAGCTGGGAGTAGGATACCACGATAAAGTCTGTGGGAATCAGCTGTCACACAAGAGATGGGAGAGAGAGTAAAGGTACCACAAAACTCAAAAGGAGCGATCGACAAACTGCTTGACCTAAAGCCAGACATTTTTCATGATAAGGAATCTAACTCCCTTTTTTGCTGTTTGAGCTTTGAAGCCTCATGTCTCTTTCCCCCTCTGTTCTACATCTGGGCAGCTGATTTAAAAACAAAACAAAACCCAAAAAGGCCTAGGTGCTCTCTCCTTTGGTGGGAGGCTCCTACTGTGTGTGCTGGGTACCCTCATCCTGGCCCCACCTCCTAACCATAATAATACCCCAAGCCAGTCTCCTTTCCTGGCTCTCTCCAGCCATTTTCCAATCAGCTGGGAGGTCTTCACTGCTGTCACAGACGGCCTCAATTATGCAAATAACCTTTTTTATAGGTGTGGAAAAAAACTCTCATTCACTGCTGGAAAGATACCCTTTAGGAGGATAGTTTGCCAGTATCAGTAGTTTAAATAAGCATATGCATTGAGTAGGCAATTCTACTTAAAAGAATTATCTTTGAGAGATAATAGGTCTAGGCTATGGCCCCATGGAGTCAAAATTACATCAGTAATTTTTTTAAGTTTATCAATAGCTAAACCCAAGCTGGTTACCCCTGCTGAGTGTCAGGCCCCTGCTAGGTGTTTGACATTTGCATTTAGAAGGGAAGGGATAACTGCTACGGCAAAGGCAACCAAGAATTTGTGGGGGCGGGGAATTAAGAGCACGTAAGCCAGAGAATTAGCCTGGGTTAAAATAAGGGACATTTCTTCCCTCACCTTCTTTAAACCTATTACAGAAAAAAATTTTAAACGCCCACTGCCAGAACTGGGAAATTAATTCTGATGTAAAAAAACAAATAGGAAATATTCTCCTCGGAAGCAATGTTTGAAAATATGAGTTTTTATAAGAGCTTATGGTTTGTTCACATACTAAAGTTTAGGTGTACTAAGTGTGGGTTATTAAGTTCTTATGGAATTAGCCTGGAAAATTAACACCATACACTAACACTCTCTTCTATGGGAAGATGTTTTTGAGTATGAAACTACCACCTTACAAGCTAATGTAACTGTGACCCAGTTATTATGAGAACAATAAGTGTTACCCAGTACCCAGTTCTGGGAGAGTCAAGAGCAGCATATTATGAAAAGCTGTTACTGCCACCTTCCTAATACTCTGCTCTCTGAACTCAAAGTCACAGGATTATAGAACACCTAGTAGGTGATCAAACAAAACAAAACCTTTTAATGTTTTGCTCTAAATTAACCAACGATTCTCTGAGACAAGTGACCGGACATTATTTTTCTCCCCATAGCCCCCCCTCCCCTTTTGCATCTACCAAGGAAAAACAAAGACGATCTGAAAACAATTAAAAGGATTTAAAAATCATTTACTCTTTACTTTTATTACAATAAATATTTATCAATAATAGAATTAAACAATTTTAAATTAAAACCTACTGCATTACTTTTGGGTTTCACAGCAGCAGAAATAAACATAAATCCAGCTGAAAGGGCAAGGCTTCCAGAATCCAGTGGCAAGAAACAGTCAGGTCTTGATTATCTGGGGTAGCAATGGGGAACAGGAATACCAATGACACAAAACTAATGGTGAAATGCAGAGTTGTACTCTACTTGCACATTGAATTATCTAAGACTTCACAACATTCCAGCTAAGGAATTCAAGCAAGTTGTGAAGCCCCATTTCCCATAAGAGCTGGATATTCTCCCCCCATCAAGCCCAAGGGCACAACTGCTCCAGGGGCTGCCTTCTGGCCAGGAATGGGCCCCATCATCATTTGGACCCAGAAGCCTCAACTCTGGTGGAAGCAACCATCTTTCTCAAAAGCTTTCTGGCTCACACAGTCCCTGGTGAGAGGGAAGTAGAAGGCGACATACGGCAAGGGCCTTTCTGGGGGACTCAGATGAATGGAAAGTAGGAAAGACTGTGGCTCCAGATAAGGAAGAGGCTTCACAGAGTTATGAGCTACATGCAGATTAAGTCAACATGAAGAAACAGTCTAGTGAGGGCGTACCATCTTGCTGATAATCAAGAGGAGACTGCATGTATATATGAATATATCATACATATATATGCACAGAGAATATACGTGTACATATTAAATATGTATATATACACACACCACACATAACCAGATAAAATAAATGCTACAATATTTGCTATGAACACAGCAAGTCCTAGACAGACCAGTTACTAACATGTTCAATTAAACTACTTGAAAGGGAAAATAAGACTTTGTGCTCCTTTCATCTTGTTCTCTAATATATTCCACTTGTAGCAAACACATTCCAGTTACTTAAGTGGTATTGTTTCTAGGTACCTGAGAAGAGATGGCATCATCCCTTTGTTTCAGAATACTACAGAAAGCAAACTGCAACAGGACCAAGCTAAACAAATCAATAATTGATTGCCAGGATTCCTGCCACCTACTTAGTCACAGGGCATGAAACCTTACTCACAAAAGTATCTATTTCCTTTCCCACTATTGGCTACAAATTTAATCTATTATGTTAGATGGGAGGAGAAAGGCAGAAGGCAGGCAGCAGGGAGTTTACACCACAGCAAGTGTTCACTGCCTTCCCCTTAACCCAGAGGAAATGCTACTTTAAGAAACAAAACACAAAACTGAAATTTGGACTTTAATACTGAATTCTGCTTTCTTGGCACATTCCAGAAAGAGCAAATGATTACACGTAGCTGGGTCTTTGTCTCCTGAATGGCTAATTTAATGGAATAAGTTATATAAACAAAATAAGCTACAAAAAATGTTCATATTGTGGGTAGTCTTAATTAGCACTTATTAAACTAAGTCTGATCCCAAATGATACCAATAATTCAAACAGATTCATAATGCAGAAAGCATAGATCTTGTAAAATTAAAACAGGCTCCTCCTATAACCTAAGTAAACATCAAGTACTAAACATGCTTCTGGTCAAGAATTTACTCTTCAGAGATTAAAAAGTGCTTCTCAAGAATATCAGAATCTAGAATTCATGGTGAATTGTGTATGTTTCAATAAAAAACCAGAATCAATTCCTATTCTAAATACTACCCATAGAAACTGCTCAAGAGAAGACCTTAGCCTAAGAGCCACAGGGCATCCAGGGGCATTTTAGCCACTGCAACACTGTCTCTAATTACAATGTAGCATTAGGTACTCCACGGCCATGATCCAGTTCACATGCTTTCAAAATAACACTACTCTGATTGAACCTGGCTTTCTAAGAATGATTCTATAAAGAGTAAGAGGATGTGAATGGCCTGTGGGAGACAATACTTCTGTTGTGTCCAAGTGGACTCTCCTCAAGATGAGCCCTTGTTTAAATATTCTAAGATCAGTCCATGTGCCATTTTCCAATTCTGGGAACCCGGCCTTTCTGACCAAATGTAACACAACCCCATCACTCAGGCCACCTGTGAAAAAAGGCTACAAATGGCAAAACTTCTTTTGCTATCCAAAATATTAGCTCATTAAGATCTGCCTGTAAGAAGAGCAGGTCTCTGCTTAAAAACAATCAGCTAGATTAGTATCTCTTGCATTTTTATTTCAAAAAGGAAAGCATTACTAGCATGCAGGTTTAAAAGGTTACATTTATTTTGCACTGTAAAAACACTGGAAATAAATTAGCCAGGAAATCCAATTCCCATGGCTTCACACAAAGGAAGAAGTAAACACATTGCCGCTTTCTCTGGAAAAGTTAGACAACCATGATTTACCATATACTCTGAAGTAACTGCCTGCCAATAAGTCAGTCGTTTGTACCACTGTCAAAGATGAAAAGTAAAATATACAAATCACATGGGTTACATAATTAATAAAGGAAAATCAGAAATTTACTTAAGCTTCCTAAAATGTACAGGGCATCACACTTTCAAGTTTCGCAGTGATTAATTTAACACTGTTTTACTGTTAAAACTGTCACTTAAAATGTACATGTCAAAGTGCTTCAAATGCAGCATACTAGTTAAAATTCTTCCTGGAAGGTTCTAGCACTGGCAACTCACTTAAGGTTATTCACCACCCACAGGGTGTTCAAGAATGGGCATGCTGCCTTACAAAAGGACACCTCACAGGACAAAGAAAATTCTAGTCTGACTTCACAAATTTCCTATAGAGTGCTCAAGCAAGTCCAGAACTGAGGTCAAGATCAAGGCCACTCTGAACACAGGAATCAACACAACCAAAGATTTCTGTATCTGTTTTTGGCTTATTTGGGAACCCAAAGTCAAAAGTTCTAGTCCATCAGGTTCACTTTGTTCCCTCTGGCACATTCCCAGTCCTTGACTAGTCAACTAAGACAATAAAGGAGATTTGAATGTGGCAGGATCTAGGAGCAACAGAGCGAGTGGGCATCTCCGTCCTAGGTAGTGGCTAGTTAAAAACAAAAAAAACAACCCAGGTGAAGAATGACGAGGAGCAGTTACAAACAGGCTAAAATATAAAGGGGAAAAGTAGCCTTTGATTCAAACACCCTCAGATTACCTTTTCATTCTCCATAGGTTAAAGAATCAAAGTCTGCTTTAGAAAGCAAGGTACATTCCAAATGTTTTTGGGCTGACTACAAAATAAAATAATTCTTTGAAACCTGAACACTCAGGAAAACTTTCAAATTCACATTTGAACTTAAAATTTCTAGAGGAATGACTAAGTTGTGACAATTTTAAACTGTACCCTGCAGTACGATCACTGGGCACTAAAGTGACCTCTTCTTCCCCTTAACGTGGATACTGTGTCTGCTTTCTCCTTTGCATGTTCCTCCAATGCCAGGCTCTAGGTCATGATCAGTTTTCTTTCGGTAACTATTTAGAATTTGGGCAATCCTAGACATACACTCCTCTTCCCAATAGCTCTATATTAAAATACATGACATGCTGGTAACAGTACTAAAACATTCTAGGCCATAATCAGCATTGAACCTTCTTTTTAAAATTACAATTAAAAGTAATTTAACCATGATATTATTAAAATGCCAAGGAAGACTATTTAGCTCTTTATTTGGAAGTTATTCACTCTACTACCCTTAAGACTAAAACCCATAAACTATGTCTAGTACATATTAAGGGAGGAATGTTGGTTAAATTGTGGCAATTTTAAACTGTACATTACATTAACATCATGAATGCTATTAAAGGATCATAAAAGGCAGCATTAACAGACTCAGATATTTTTTAGATTTTTCTATCCCATGCCCCCCTCAAATATAGGGGAATTATTTTCTGACAAGCATGAAAGGACATTTTTCATACCATAACCTGAAAAGAAACTTCTTACAGGTCTAGGTAACTTTGGTCAGAAGAAACACAAAGCAAACCTCTGGCCTGGCTAAGGCACTCGATTCTGAAATGTACAGAAAACATGCATGTATGACCAATCATGCCATTGCTCCCCAAAAGGCAACTCAGCATATGCTGGGAGAAAGGCTGGGGTGTGAACGCACCCCAAAATATCATGCATAAGCCTGAAATATCTGTTAGACTTTGGAAATGTTATGATAATTGGCAATGATGTAAGTTCACAGAGCTCTTCGTAATGAAGTCCTGCTTCAGCTGCTGTATCACTACATAACGAATGGGGGCTTTCACGATGCACTTCAAGACAGCAGACTAAACCAAGAAAAAGAGTCAGCAGTACCTAAAGACTCCCAAGTCCACCGTATTCTGAAACAGTTAATTACTCACTTTTCATCTTTTATCTTCTTGACAGCCATCTTTCTTTCATCTATTGATACCAATAAAACTGACTACAGCATAATTCTTAACCACCATTGGGAAATACGTTATAACATATAGGTACAAAACAATTTTCAAATAAACCTACTGCCACAGAAAAAGAGCAGAAACATACTTTGAGGTAAAATAGCCCCCAAATTACAGGACATGACCCTATGCCAGAAGTAAAAGGTGTTTGTTTGTTTTTTAAACTAAACTGTACAAGGTGAAGAAAGCCTGTGGTCCAAATGTGTCATTTTATAAATATTTATCAGTTCTTTTCTTATATAATACAGATTAATCTCATTTTTGTATACGGGGTCAACAAAACAATAAAATGGTTAGCTTAGAAAACTTAAAACTTTGTTCCCGGTGCAAATTAACACTTTATCCAGTTCAGTTTTAGAGATGACACAGAACAAGGTATACAAAAGATAGAGTTATTTTACTTAATTAGTTCATTTTCTGACATCCATGATGGCAATTTATTGGGTTGGCCAAAAAGTTCATTCAGATTTTTCTGTGACATCGAAAAACCCAAATGAACTTTTTGGCCAATCCAGTATTAACAAACATGGAATCACTATCCATATTTTCCTGAATCAATTTCTCACCTATTTTCAGTGTTCATTTTTGTCTCAGAGAAAGTCATAGAGTATACCTCAACCTTTACAGTTTTTTAAAATGAGTACAGAACCATGTGTTAGCTCCTTGGCGCCTCATTTCTAATAACCTGAATGACAATGATTAGACTTTACACATTTAAAAACTGAAATATCAATTACACAGTTATTTTTACAAAGCAGCAGACTAAAATCCAACAAAGGAATACACTATAATTAAATTTAACGATGGTCACATTCATAGATAAATAATGATTATGGATTTAATTACATATCAACACAGTGGTGCCTATTTTATCCAAGTGCAATCCGTCCAAAAAAAAAGGGTTTAAGATACACTCTTCATTTAAGCACAAACTTCACTCAATGGAAAATAAAAGAAAATCAGCCAGTAAATTTCACCACCACCAAATTAAAGGGATACAAAACCAAAAAGAAAGAATATCCACATTCATGAAAAGGTGTGATCATAAAACAACCATATTAAAATCAAAGAGATTTTTATGTTTGTCAGTAAACCTCAAAAATTACTCATTTTCTTCAAGTGGAGAAGTGAGCAAGTTGGGGAAGACAGAACTTCTATTTCTTTATCCTGTATGAAATAAAAAACACAGCAGTCTCTCCTCCACAGAAAGACAGAGGGAGAGAGGAAGTACAAATTAAATCAGAAAACGAATTCCATAGCGAGGTTCACAGTAGTAATTTCATATGAGCTTCATGAGATTCCTAACTCCTAAGAAAATTGTTCTTGTGAGGAAGTTTATCTGTGTTCCTCACGAGTAATTATTCTAAGACTGGGACTGTCACGTGCTTTCGTGTGATCATAGTTTATAGGCACCAAATCTCAGCAACTTGCAGCTGAGAGAAAAAAATGCCACATTTAAACAGTGAACCATGCCAATGACTGAGCTACAATTACAATCCATTCTCTACTAAGTCTCAATAGAATGTTTCTCTTTAAAAGAAAATTAAACCATTTATCAAGATCTGTTCCATAACAAAGAGAGCCAGAACACTAGAGAATCTAAATATATATATTATGTCTCTTAGCACATGAGGACAAAAGGTATTTCCATGGGAAAGAGAAACCAGTATTTGGCAACTGTATATTGTTCTGCAATCATCTGGCATCTCTTGCTGAAGGTGACTTGCTCTTATCTTTTCCCTATATTAGAACTGGGCTATTGACAGCTTCCACAGCTAAAGACCTACCGCTAAGTACCAAATACGAAAACATATTGGGTCTTCTGAATGTTACCAGTGTTCCTAAACCAATTTGGGGGTTTTAAAAATAAAAACCAAGCATCTTTAACTCTGTATGAACCAAAACATTATGGACTCCTGAAGCTAAAATTACTAGTCTGGTCTAATGTACATTATGTTTAACCAAAACATCACATGGTTTTATAAAAAATAAAATAAAATAAGCTGGAAGTTAGTAGGTCCAAAATTCCACAAGTTCAGATCGTATGTATCATTCCTGCTGTCCAAGTACCACACACGCTGAGTTCCCATGTCTGTTAAGCAGATCAGTTTAGTTCAATGGTGATGGATGAAATATTTACAAGCATCTTATTTACAGTACTTCTTTCTGTAGATTACAGGCCAATATTCTTTTCTTCCATTCCTAGTCAATCTGAGTTTGGTTTCCTCAATGAGAAGGGGTAAATCTGAAAATGGTTGCTCAGCTGCTTTACCTATAGAAAATCAGAACATGAGGCAATGACAAATACATACACAATTTTTTTTAAAAAAAGCATACAGAATTCAGCCTCTGGAGACAATTTACTGGCACGGCAAAAATCATCAGAAATGAAGAAGATTTTCTGGACGAGGATAGCTGTAGAGCTAGCTGGCTAAATGAGTACTAGCATTATCCCAGGAGAGTTAGGACTTAAACCTGGGTCTGCCCAACTCCAAAATCTAGTCTTTCCAGAGCCCTCCAGACCACACAGCCTTCTATTCAAATCTACTAAAAAATTATAGGGTTAGCTGACTTACAATATCTAGCAAATCAAACATTTACATATATGGTTAGAGTCAAGGTTCACCTTCTTATAACACTTCTAGGTAATCATTCCTAATCTCATGAAACACTATAAAACTAGATCTGTAAATTTTTAATGGTTTAAATCACATTAATTAGGGTATCCCTAGTGGGTATCCCAGTTAGCAAGTATTGTTTATTTAATATTTCTTCTTTCCATTCCTATTCTTAATATTTACATTTCAATAGCTCAAATCAATGTTTTGTGTGGCTTAGCAAGGTTTACCTTCTGGTCAGAAGTTGTAGAATTGTTAAGAGAGCAGAAAGACAGACCAAAAAAGATGCTTCTGGAATTTTTTTCAGTTAGCTTGTGCTTATATTTATTTTCCAGATTTTTAACAATGAAAATGTACTGCTGAGGGAGGGAGGGAATATGGGGATATGTGTATAAAAACAGATGATTGAACTTGGTGTACCCCCAAAAAATAATAAATAAGTAAATAAAATTAAAATTAAAAAAAAAAAGAAAATGTACTGCCTTTGTAATTTAAATGTGTTGTGGTTTGGTTTGGTGTGTGTATATGGTTTTCTAAAGATAGGTTTCTGAGGGTTATACTAAGTTAAAACACTTATGAAAGACACTGGCAACTGTTCTACTTCATGCAGATGACTGATCAAATATCAGAATAAAGGCCTAAGAGTGTTGATATAAAGCATATAATGTTAAATTTGCACAAATAAAAACATAAATAATAATGTCTTCATGTCATAATTCATAGGCTATCATGGTTTTTTTAATCTATTTTGTTCCAACAAATGTGGGCTACTTTGGGGAGAAACACTAAGGGAAGAAACATACGTAAGGTATAAAGAGTTATCAAGCATGATAGGTGCCCTCATTTTAAAAATATGTCTGACAATACCGAAGTAAAGACATTTTGTTTCTCAAACTGTTTCACAGCAGGGTTCCTTTCGTACAAGCATACCAAACAGAAGTATTTTTAAAGCTATATAAATATGAATACACTTTCAGACCCAACTGCTATGAAATCATCCTCAGAAAATAAAGCAAATGAAGGAAAAAAATATTATTCCAGATTGTTCACTTCAACTTTATTTACAACAGCGAAAATATGGAAACAACCTAAATGATTAAAATAACTGGGTCACAGTTATGTAAACTGAGAATATATTAAGTAATCTCCTCGACAGAATACTGTACAGCAATTAAAATCATAATTACGAGACCATGCTATAAGATATGTAAAATAATTAGAAAAGAATGTTAAAGTGTGAGGAAAAAGAAAATAAACTGCATGATTCTGATGTTCATTTTATTATACCTATCCTACTCCATCTGTCCTAAAAAGTTTCTTTTTTACTTTTCAGTAGAGCTGACAAATTGTGACTTGTTTTCTTTTCATTTTTTGTACCAGTTTCTTACTTTAGAAGAGAATATTAAGGCTTGCAGAATACTTCTTAAATCTATTCTCTTCCATATTTCCCCTTATAAAAATGTCCCTGACGCTTAAGAAGCAAGTATAGAAATAATCAACAAATAGGATTATTTTGTCCTATGTAATTAAAAGCACAAAAGAGTTTAAAATCCTATTACCAAGAAAATGGTTTACATTTCTTCTCATTTAAAAACAAGAGCTAATTCCTCAAAATAATTACCTAGCTTTTAAATTATTTGTAGTTACTACAACATATTTATTAGAAAACAACACCTGGAATCATGCACCTGGATATTATCCAAAATTTAGAGAATATCACAAAATTCTTCCAGCTACTATAATCAGCAAGTTTCTTCTGAAATTTTCCCTCACCCCTAGTCCACTATTTAGGAATCAGATGGAAGCAATTTTGCTCTAGATTACTCACCACTCGTACTCCATAATGGATGTGGGCCAGAGTAAAAACAGTTGTTAATGTAAACAGAAGGATGCTCTCAATGTGAGAGGCTACTCCTACATTTACCGCCATGACAACCAAGAAGAGAGGAACCAGAAACCAATTCAAAGTTGGGCACCGGGTACTGCTCATCTGACAAACAATCAGCTGACACTTGAAGTTGTTTTAAAGAGAGAAAGAGAATAAAAATTTAATCAGCAAAGCACTAGTCACTCCAACATTTAAAAAGCATTCAAGTAGTTGAGCCAAGATATGTACATTACATATTATCAAGTTCAGTAATTCTCAACTGCTCAGGAGTCCGACCGGACCTCTATCCCAACCTCCAAACCCATGGACCCTCAGATTGTGTGTCAGAAGAGACTGGTAGATAATTTAGTAAGGATGCTATAGAAGGCACTCTTCTATTGGGTAACAGTTTAGATAAAAGAAATTTCTCCCAATTTTAAGATTCTATGACATATGAAAACAATTTTTTCAGAACAGCCTTCCATAGCATCACACAACTAAATTTCTTCATAGTGATGAAGAGATGCTACCTCCAATTCAGTCATATTATCATATAACATCTCAAAACCTCTTTGGCTCTCTTTACTTCAACACCTTTCTCAAATACAGTTTTATTCCTTCAGAGATACTTTTTATACAGCGCATTAATGTTTTCAGATCTTTAAACCCTATGAAATCAGTATGACTTGGGATAGTAAACACAAGTCACAGACATGGAAACATAAACTCAGTGGCTAAGTTAAAAAATAAGAACTTCTAAAGGACCTGGCCTGAGCTAGAGCACTGGCTTCCTGGCTGTCAGGACTAACAGGGTCCTTTCTCAACTCCTCCTGGTCTTTCATCCCTGTCTGCTCTCTTGCTGGGCCGTAGCAGAGAAAGGGATTTTTTAACATACGTAGTGTTTATTACAAAGTTTTTTATTCTATGTTCTTAATTTAAAAATCAGTTGATTATAAAAAACATGTGAGGGGTGTGTGTGTGTATTTTCTCTCTCAAAAACCCCTTCCAAGCCCCCTAAATTAATCATTAGCACTGCTCCCATTTCAACCACACTATTAATAATGTTTAGAGTCTGAAGGGAATTATTCTATGGATTCTTCAGCAGGAAACCGAAACAAAAAATTTAAATCATCCCATGGTCCCAAAATACTATAGCAGTTTCCAAATCCTATTGACTTCAAACAAAAAATAAAATAACTTTCAGCATGTTCTGTCTTTGAGGTTATTAATTATTCCTTCAAATTTCTGATTAAAGGTTTTTAAATTAACACCTGCTTATTCTCATACTGTATAAGGTTTCTCAAACTGTCAAATTCTGTCAATTATTTCTTATATGTATTACGATTTTTAAAAGAAAAAAAACCTTACTGTAATGTTGGCAAAGGCTGTTCCAACCATTAAGTAGAATACTCTAGGATGTAACTCTAAAATATCTGAAGGTGACTGGAGGATCCATGCTGTAGACAAAATGAATAGCAAACATGGAGAAAAGACAGGAACCATAGCTTCATAGACTGAATTGTGTTTCAAGGTGTTATTTTTATAGCTTCTGAAAAAAAAAATCAAGTAATACAAAGAACATTATTACATATAAAACTTAACACTGTACTCTTATTTTGTAGTTTTCAAAGTACTTTCACACTTATTCCCTTATTTTTATTCACAATAACCCCATGGCATAGGTAGAACCAACACTATGAATCCCATTTTAGAGACAGGTTAAGTGAGGATGAGAGAATTTAAATTTACATAACTAGGGACTTCCCTGGTGGTGCAGTGGTTAAGACTCTGAGCTCCCAATGCAGGGGGCCCAGGTTCGATCCCTGGTCCGGGAACTAGCTCCCACATGCATGCCGCAACTAAGACTTAGCATGCCACAATTAAGGAGCCTGCCGGCTGCAACTAAGACTCAGTGCAACCAAGTCAATCAATCAATATAAATTTACATAACTTGCTACCAAGTGGCAGGGCCAGGACTAGAATGGAAGTCTTCTGAGCCCTAGTCTCATTTTTCCCTCTAGAATGTAAAGATGAATAAAACCTGAACTGTGTCCCATGAGATTATATTCTAACAGGAAAAATAAAATGAGCACAAAACAATACTAAAAGGGTACCTCACAGTGCTACTATGATACACAACTTAAGAGTGAAAGAATCTGGCAGAAAAAGCTTTTGACAAAATTCAACACCCATTTATGATAAAATCTCTCCAGAAGGTGGCCATAGAGGGAACCTACCTCAACATAATAAAGGCCATATATGACAAACCCACACCAAACATCATTCTCAATGGTGAAAAACTGGAAGCATTCCCTCTAAGATCAGGAACAAGACAAGGATGTCCACTCTCACCACTACTATTCAACATAGTTTTGGAAGTCCTTGCCACAGCAATCAGAGAAGAAAAAGAAATAAAAGGAATCCAAATTGGAAAAGAAGAAGTGAAACTGTCACTGTTTGCAGATGACATGATACTATACATAGAAAATCCTAAAGATGCCACCAGAAAACTACTCGAGCTAAACAATGAATTTGGTAAAGCTGCAGGATACAAAATTAACACACAGAAATCTCTTGCATTTCTATACACCAACAACGAAAGATCAGAAAGAGAAATTAAGGAAACAATCCCATTCACCATTGCAACAAAAAGAATAAAATACCTAGGAATAAACCTCACCAAGGAAGTAAAAGACCTGTACTCAGAAAACTATAAGACACTAATGAAAGAAATCAAAGAAGACACAAACAGATGGAGGGACATACCATGTTCTTGGATTGGATGAATCAACATTGTGAAAATGACTATATTACCCAAAGCAATTTACAGATTCAATGCAATCCCCATCAAATTACCAATGGCATTTTCCACAGAACTAGAACAAGAAATTTTATGATTTGTATGGAAACGCAAAAGACCCTGAATAGCCAAAGCAATCTTGAGAAGGAAACACGGAGTCGGGGGAATCAGGCTTCCTGACTTCAGGCTATTACAAGGCTACAGTGATCAAGACAGTATGGTACTGGCACAAAAACAGAAATATAGATCAATGGAACAGGACAGAAAGCCCAGAGATAAACTACAGTCAACTAATCTATGACAAAGGAGGCAAGGATATACAATGGAGAAAAGGCAGCCTCTTCAATAAGTGGTGCTGGGAAAACTGGACAGCTACGTGTAAAAGAATGAAATTAGAACACTTTCTAACACCATACACAAAAATAAACTCAAAATGGATAAAAGACCTAAATGTAAGGCCAGACACTATAAAACTCCTGGAGGAAAACATAGGAAGAACACTCTTCGACGTAAATATCAGCAAGATCTTTTTTGATCCACCCCCTAGAATAATAGAAATGAAAACAAAAATAAATAAGTGGGACCTAATGAAACTTCAAAGCTTCTGCACAGCAAAGGAAACTATAAGCAAGACGAAAAGACAACCCTCAGAATGGGAGAAAATATTTGCAAATGAATCAACAGACAAAGGATTAATCTCCAAAATATATAAACAGTTCATCCAGCTCAATATCAAAAAAATAAACAGCCCAATAAAAAAATGGGCAGAAGACCTAAATAGGCATTTCTCCAAAGAAGACATATGGATGGCCAAGAGGCAAATGAAAAGCTGCTCAACATCACTAATTATTAGAGAAATGCAAATCAAAACTACAATGAGGTATCACCTCACACCGGTTAGAATGGGCATCATCAGAAAATCTACAAACAGTAAATGCTGGAGAGGGTGTGGAGAAAAAGGAACGCTCTTGCATTGCTGGTGGGAATGTAAATTGATACAGCCACTATGGAAAACAGTATGGAGGTTCCTTGCCAAACTAAAAATAGAACTACCATATGACCCAGCAATCCCACTACTGGGCATATAACCAGAGAACACCATAATTCAAAAAAAACACATGCACTCCAATGTTCATTGCAGCACTATTTACAATAGCCAGGACATGGAAGCAACCTAAATGTCCATCAACAGATGAATGGATAAAGAAGATGTGGTACATACATACAATGGAATATCACTCAGCTGTAAAAAGCAATGAAACTGGGACATTTTTAGAGACATGGATGGACCCAGAGACTGTCATACAGAGTGAAGTGAGTCAGAAAGAGAAAAACAAATATTGTATATTAACACATACATGTGTACTATAGAAAAATGGTACAGATCAACCGGTTTGCAAGGCAGAAATAGAGACACAAATGTAGAGAACAAACATATGGACACCAAGTGGGGAAAGCAGGGAGGGTTGGGGGGGGACAAATTGGGAGACTGGAATACCAAATTGTACACTCTAAATATATGCAGTTTATTGTAAAAAATAAAAAAATAAAAAGTTAAAAAAAAAAAAAGAAGAGTGAAAGAATCTGAACTGCAGTGGTCCACAGCATATCTTAGTGGCTCTGAGTATACAGGTGGTACTCTCCTATATGTCTGCTCACCTGAACTGAGCCCTCAATCGTCATCCCGGTTCTGCCACTAATTACATAACTTTGGACAAGATACTGCCCAATCAGGACAGGACCTCAACTTTAGAAGAAGAGGAGCACATGACTCAATCCAAGGCCTTCAGAGCTTTAAATTTTATGGCTTCTATGAATGACTGCCAATGGCTATAAAGAGGGACGATTCATAGAGCTTGGCTTGACATGGATAGGATTGTGCAAGATAGATCTGAGCACTGAAGGATGAAGTGGGAAGTACAAAAAAGTGTTCCAAGTAGATAAAAGAGTGCAAACAAAAGTACTGAGGAAGGAAAGAACACAACACATTCAGGTCACATAAGTAAATTCAGTGTGGCTGAGGCAAAGTGGAAAAGTGCATAGATCAGAGAGATGAAACCATCAGGGCAACTCCGCTCCCAAACCCTAGCCCATTCCTCAGGCAGGAATTTCAATATGGTGCTCTTTGAGAAGAGTCAGCATAGGTCCAGGATGTGGTCCTCAACTATATAAGTTCAGAAATTTTATTTTATGATCATGCTAACTAAACTTACACATAACCAATTTATAAAAATTATAATCAATTTATAAAAAGAATGTAAACTTACCAATATTTGACAGGAACATACTCCCTCCCAATTCACTCACCAAAAAATGACAAATTAGAAGACTGTTTGGTAAGCCCAAAACTGTTACAAAAAAACTAGTAGTTCTGGGCTATCCTTGAACTGACTACACAAGCCACTGCAGACAAATTATCCTAACCTCATTCTAGATCCAAAACACAGGTTTAATGACCTCCTCAAAATGCCCAGATTCCAAAAGAAAGAGATCCTAAAATTCACCTAAATAACAATTTCTTAAGATTTTCATATTCCTTGCCCAATTAAAAAATAAAATACTTACCTGAAAAAGTTCAATAAACTCATTGGAAGAGTCACACATAATGCACAACCTAAAGAGAATAATATTTAAATTATCATGAATTATTATTCAAAGAGCAATTTTTATAATAATTGAATACATACTAAATATGTAATATTTTTAGACCCAATAATTTTCAGGTTCAGGTTTACTACTATAAGGAAATTAAACACATTTTTGAACAACATTTACAACGGAAAGCGTGGCAGTACAGTTTGGTGATTCACAGCAGAGACTCAAGGAGCCAGAGTGGGTTGAATCTCAGCTGTGCCACCAACTGGTTATGTGATATCAGGCAAATTAACTTTTCAGTGCCTCAGTTTCCTCTTATATAAAATAGAGATAATAGTAGTATCAACCCCATAGAGTTTTGAGAATTAAATGAGTTATCACTTGCAAAGACAGCTGGAACAGTACCTGTAAATCACACAGCAAGTATAAGTTACTTATTGGAAGAGGGGACAATTAATAGATCCTGCTGCTTCCTTTGCACTTATCTTTACCTCCCTAGCGTTCTTAATTTCTTCCCCTACCCTATACACTAATTCCTTCCCCTGAAACCTAAAAAGAAGGACGGCTTTCCCAAGAAGCCTTACCATTGCCTCTGCTGCTCTCACTGTCTGCTATTTTACTCTATTTCCTATCACTCAACCCAAACTTTCCTGTTGTCTTCAATTCCTTAGCACTCATTCATTCTGCCTCCCCTCTGCAGAAATTGCACTCGAAATTTATCAAGCTCTCCTAATAATCAAATTCAGGATCCCTGCTTCATCCTGACTTCTAAGTAAGATGACTCCACTGACTATCCATTAACTGCAATTCTTTCCTCCCTTGGCCTTTGTGATTCCACTCACCCAATGTTCCTGTTAGCCATCCAACCATTACAACTGGTGCCCTTTATTGGCAATCTGCCTCCTGCATATCCCTAACTGGGTGTTTGTGTGTCTATACTCCCTCCGAGAATCTTCTCTTACAGCTTTAACCATAAGCTGTCTACAGATGACTCCAAAATCTAATTATGCACTCTTGGGCAAATCAGACAATCTCTCTGAGCTTCAGATTCCACAGCTGTACCATGGAGGATGGGTTAAATGATTTTCTAGTGTCCCCTGAATCTTTTACATTCTCTGATTCTGTGATCTATAGAGATATAAATTCCTAATCTTTCTCTATTTCAAACTCCAAACCAATACATGTGGCAACTTTCTGGACACGTCACTGAATATCTCCTTGTCACTCAACATATTAGCCCATTCTGGACTCCCAGTAACTAAACATGGCTTGGGGGTGGGGATTGATTAATGCAGCTATGACCTTAAGGATCAAAGGCAGAAGAACACTCCTTCGAAACAATTCCTAAGACATCTTGCTAAAAACTGATGAAAAGACTAGAATTCACCAAACAGAAATTTCATCTCAAAAGATAAATTACTTTGCTACTTCCAAGCCCAACTGGAACAAAGTTTCCCAAGTTAAAAGATCTTAGAGGGAGTGGAAGAGAAGACAATATGTCCTAAGGTCCTCCAAAATTTTTAGCAGTTTATTCCATGTTAAGCTGGGGAGCACTAGCAGGGAGCCAGGGCTAAATGAATTAACCCAGAATCACTTGTAGCTTTGAGGTGTTGAAAATATGCTGGGAGAAACTTGCAAAAGATTTGGTATCAAGAGTTTTTTAGTTTAAAACATTCTAAAATAGCTTTATCTTAATTAAGTACAGTAAGCATGTAGAAAGCTTGAGTTCTATATAGACTGCCTAAGAGAAACACTGTATCTTCTATTTCTTCTCTAAATAATACCTGATGTACTTTCTGTAAAGAGTATTTAATTATTAATTTAAATACTTATTTATTAAACTCTATATAGTGATAGAACCCACACAAATGCAGACCTGCTTTTCTTATCACTAGGAAGGCCTAGACGTCATAATATAGGAAACAACAGCTATAGAAAAATTAGAATAGAATCATAAAAAAGGATTGATTAGAATGAGATGAACACCAAGGATAACATGGTCACAACAAATATTCTGCTTCCTCATATTTCCAGGTTTATTTATTAAATAAAAACTTCAACAAAACCACAAAGACAAAAATATTTTAAGGAAAGTAAAAAAAGACAAAGGAAGAAAATTTATATCAAAACAAAAGATTAACATACCTAATAGATAAAGAGCTTCTAAAAATAAAGGAAGTGGTTAACAATTCTATAGCAAAAACTGACTAGAGATATAAAGAAAAAAAAATAAAAATGGCTCTCAAACACTAGAAAAGTTCATCCATAATAAGAGAAATGACAATTAAGACTATACAGATATATCATTTCTTACCTATCACAGACTGGCAAAAACTCTGAAAGTTTGACAACATACTACATTGGTAAAACTAAATAAACAAGTACTTTCATTCATGGCTGACGGGAATTAAATCAGATAACCCATATGGAAGAGAATACAAGAATATTTAGTGAAACTGCATACATCTGTCCTTACTAACAATTCTGCTTCTAGAGATCTCTTTCAAAATACCCTGGCAAAAATACACACACACTTATATTAAGAAAGACACAATGAAAAGATAAACCAAAAAATTAAAAACTAAGAATAGTTAACTATGAGGCAAGAAAAGACTAGTGATAGAGATTAGACTTCTTTGAATGTATCTTGTTTTATATATAGATTTGACTTTGTAATCATGTGAATACATTACATAATTATAAAAGAAAAATAAATTTTAAAAGAAAAAGTAACCCCTAAAAATCAAAAGTAAAATGAAGCTAACATATATATTCACAGTTGGTGGCACACCACAGAACGGGGACTGCAGACTATAATAACCTGTCTGGGCATCTCTAGCAGGATGAACCATGAGGACAAATGGAACTGCAGAAAACCAAAATCGTCAACAATTTCCAGTAATCACATGATGCTGATTTTGGTACTATGTTCTCAGACTATTGTGGGTGTTTTATGGAAGAAAGTAAATGAATATTTTGTGTCATTGAAAGCAAAGACTTTTGTCAGAGTTTAAAGGAGATACAAATATAAGATCAACTAGGTTAAGTAAAAAAATCTGTATCATCAAATTTGATTTGGAATTATCAGTATGAATTTATGAGGTATTTTATCAAAAAACAAACTTTATTCCCCTGGCTCTCCACTGAATGAATGGATTCCTAAGCAACGATCATCAGCATCTGTTAGGTGATGAGCTGAGGCAGAACTTGGTGAAGACAGAACAGACATACAATACCTCAACCCTCTGGTCACTTTTGATTACACAAAAAGAAAGACAACCAGATACTGTGTGCCTCCTAATGTGATGCAATAGGACGTACCATTACCTAGTAAGTATTGTTGCCAAAAATTTATAAATTACAAAGAAAATTATATGCCTGTTAAAGTACCCACTTAACATTAAAAAATACACCTCATATTGGAGATTTTATTTTATCTTTAACATTTAAATGTAAAATGCAGCAAACCTGCCATAGGACAGGCTGCATAAATAAAGATTCAATCATGGTAGGAGATGAAAAATGGCTAGTCTTTTCAAGGTAAAGAAATCACAGTTTATACAGGCACCCAAAAATGAACATTTGGTAGATTACAGCAGAGTTCCTAAAACATCTGCAGTCCAGAAACACAGAAAATCCCCACATACTCCTTTTCTGAAAGCCAATACTTAATGCAGCATCTTCTCAGCTGTTTCTAAGCCTTTAATTCCCATTCTATAGCTAAGGTTCACAGATAGAGGGAGGGAGGATTGTTTTTTACCTAAGAGAATGGAGCAACAGCCAAGGTTTTTTTGTTTTTGTTTTTTTTAAACTCTACTAAGGTCTTAGTGTCACTCCTGGTGTGCCAAATAACAACCCAGATTCCTCTTCCTCTTTGCCTCTTTCCATAAAAACAATCTCTCCCACTCAATCATCCTGTAGATATCCCCCCTTTGTCTAAAATCAAAAAGGGAACATTATTATGATCAAAATCTTTACCTAGAAAAATGGTACAGATGAACCGGTATGCAAGGCAGAAACAGAGAAAAAGATGTAGAGAACAAACATGGACACCAAAGGGAAAGTTGGGGGGCAGGGGGGATGAATTGGGAGATTGGCATTGATATATATACACTAATATGTATAAAACAGATGACTAATAAGAAAGAAAAATATCAAATTGTACACTAAATATATGTAGTTTATTGTATGTCAATTATATCTCAATAAAACTTTTTTTTATCTTTATTGGAGTATAACTGCTTTACAGTATTGTGTTAGTTTCTGCTGTACAACAAAGTGAATCAGCTATATGTATACATATATCCCCATATCCCCTTCCTCTTGAACCTCCCTCCCACCCTCCCTATCCCACCTCTTTAAGTCGTCACAAAGCATTAAGCTGATCTCTGTGTTCTGCAGCAGCTTTCTACTAGCTATCTATGTTACATTTGGTAGTGCGTATGTGCCAGTGCTACTCTCTCACTAGGTCCCCAGCTTCCCACCGCCTCCCCCGCCCCGTGTCCTCTAGTCTGTTCTCTACGTCTGCATCTCTGTTCTTGCCCGGCCATGAGGTTCATCAGTATCATTCTTCTAGATTTTGTATATATGCACTAGCATCTGGTATTTGTTTTTCTCCTTCTGATTTACTTCACTCTGTATCTCAATAAAACCCTTTAAAAAAAAATTTTTTTACCTAGCATTCAGAGGCTTAAGAAAGAGGGTATCTGAGAGGAAAAGAAGCTCAATTTTTGGAGCAGATGTATTATAAAGTAAACTCTGTGTTTCGTCATTCTAGTTCCTCAAACTAATAATCTTCAATTTTGAGATAAGTACTAAAATCAATACCAAAATCCACCTACATGTGGATCCTCAATATAGTCTAGATTAATTTGAATAGTTAGTTTACGAGGTTCGTGTGATCTATTTTGGTATTATTTCCTTCTGATTAGAAATAGCTTGGTGCGGAACACAAACAAAGCAAAACAGAACAAAGAAACCTTATTTTCCTTAAAGGTTTGGTTGAAACCCTACAGGGTTGTAGGGTTGTTCTACTTGCTCGGAGGGCATGCGGGAGGGGGAAGGGTGTTGCTGCTTGTTGTAATCAAACACTGGCTTTGATAACAAAGTGATGTTAAAACAGGCTTCAACATGGAGCTTCTTACCAATAATCATTGCAGTGAATAGGTCTCTATATAAGAAATTAAACAGGAAAGGTTCATACCAGGCCTCAACTCCCACAATCGCAGTCACTATGTAGACAAAAGAAATAGTCTGGAACGAAAATGCAGACAAAAGCATACAGAGCATTAACAGCTGGAAAAGATCAGGGAGTCAATAACGCTTTATGCAGCATAAGTCTAGTAAAGATATTTTAGTAAAAGCAAGAAGTATGCTTAAATTTGATACTGTGGCAAGTCTTCTCGCCTTTAAAAATATTTTCTTCGGCCAACAACGCTATAAAATAACTAACTTCTAGACAATGCAAGCGACTGGCCTCATGAGGCATCTCATAAACTGGCTGATGGCCACCATAAGCCACACGATGACCCAATTTGCCCACCCAATCATGTTCTTCAAACACACTCCAAACTCCTGATTCTTCACTGCAGCCTTAGGTGCAGATGGGCAAAATGGCAACACAAAAAGCTGAGCTTCTAAGGCAGGGAGAGTTAATAGCAAGCCTACAAAGTAAGAGAAAACAAATCTCTCTACTCATTGAAACGCTGGCAGTGAAAACAACAATTCAATTATACATGCATAACTTTCTTTATAAACTCAACAGTTTAAATGAATGTTAAGAAATCGTTCCTTTTTTGGTGTAATAATGGCATCGTGATTATGTTTTTTGAAAAGAACTCTTACCACTTAGAGATATATAGTAAAATATTTATCACATAATGCCAGGATTTCCCTTTATAATAACTGGAAAGAGGGTGAGGAAGAGTATATGTGAAACTAGACTGGGCAAGTGTTAACTGCTGAAGCTAAGTAACAGGTACATAAGAGTTCTCTATTTTTGTACGTATTTGAAATTTTCCAAAAATAAGCAAAAATAATATAAAAAGGAAAAAAATTTTGAAGCACCCATTAGTTGTAACCAAAAAAGCTTAAGGTCAATAAAGAAGGAATGACAAAAACTTCCCCCAAAATTAATGGTAACGTTGGAAATTTAAGGAAGAACACATACTTACCACCTGGCTAATGTCATATCCCCAAGGCAAGAAAAGAATCCCTGTGTTATACTTTTCCCAGTGGGACAGGATGAAAGAAAATAAAACTACCCACAGCAGGAGATAAAGAACAAAAACACTGACACCAGATGATCCTCGTCCAAAAATGGAATACACAGTTACGACAAAGTAAACACATGACCAACTATCCAGGCCATGGTCGAAAAGCTCCCCTAACGGGGTGCTGGAATTGGTTCTACGGGCTTGCTTTCCATCCACACCATCTGCAACAAAAACACATTACCACAGGCAAAGGTCAACATCTGCACCAGTATGGAGAAAGTCGTTTTTAATAAAATGGAGAGAAACAAAACAAAACATATCAGCATATCATAGGAATGTTAATTAACTAACGTATACCTATCAGACAGTACTATAAAAATCCAACCTTTAATTCCTACAACGCAAAGATTTCAGAAATAAAATCTGTAATTTCTCAAAGCTTAATTTAAAAATTAAAATCTTAAATCACACTGAATGGTGTTGACTTTAGATCTGAGGAAGAAGCATTCTAGTTGGACTCTGAATTCCTCCAAATCTGCCTAATGACTGAGTTGTTCCACTAGCCACAAATTCTCAACCTTCCAGAGAATATTCAACAGTTGTTCGTTGTAATTTATCTAACCATTCCTTGCTCTAGGATCCAAAAACACTTGGTTACTTCAGTCATAGACCTATTTCATCTTGTTTGATATCACAGGTTCTTCTTTACAGATGGAGCATCTCCATAATGTTAAGTGCTTTCGAAAAGGCTTTGCACACAGTAGGTGTTGAGTAAATATAAGAATTAAAGTTACTGTAACTGTACAGTGCACTATTTTTTTTAATTAATTTTTATTGGGGTATGGTTGATTTACAATGTTGTGTTAGTTTCTGCTGCACAGCAAAGTGAGTCCGTTATACACATACATATATCCACTCTTTCTTAGATTCTCTTCCCGTATACGTCATTGCAGAGTACTGAGTAGAATTCCCTGCGAAGCACTCTTCTTGATGCTGTGAATATTATAAAAATCTTAGAATAAACTAAGTTTGTGCCCTCAAAGAGTTTACAATTGAGAAAGGAGACAAAACATGACAGATATGATGTATCACAAACCACAGCAGAGCACAGAAAAGGGACGAGTTCTCTCCGGGCTAAGACAAGCTAGCCTGGCTTTCCAGACAAGATGAAATCTGAGTGGGGACAGAAAGAATGAGTTGGATTTCAGCGGACAGGAGATAAAGGAGTGTGTCATTTCAAGAGGAGGGAGTGCTATCAGCAAAAACACCAAGATGGAAAAGCACATGTGTGTGCAGACACTGCCAAGTAGTTTAATTCGACCAGAAACTAGTACGTGAAGAGGGCAGTATACAGAGGCTAGAAGGGAGGTTTGAGTCAGTTTAGAAGTATTAGAGAGTCTGAGGAGCTACTAAAATTATCTGAGTAGAGGAGTAAGAAGAGTGAAAGCAATGAAGTGCTTCAGGAAGCTCCACCTGACATCAGTGTGAAGGACAGGCTGGGAGAGGAACACTAATTAGTAGGCCTAAACTGAGATGGGACGCAGTGGGAACAAAAAGCTGGAGGCAGGAGAGATGTTAAGAAAATAAAAATGGGGGCTTTGCTGGTGGCACAGTGATTAAAAATCCACCTGCCAATGCAGGGGACCCGCGTTCGATCCCTGGGCCAGGAAGATCCCACATGCCACGGAGCAACTGAGCCCGTGCGCCACAACTACTGAGCCTGTGCTCTAGAGCCCTTGAGCCACAACTATTGAGCCCACATGCCACAACTACAGAAGCATGCACCTAGAGCCCGTGCTCCACAACAAGAGAAGCCACCACAATGAGAAGCCCGCACATCGCAACGAAGAGTAGCCCCCGCTCTCCGCAACTAGAGAAAGCCCATGTGCAGCAACAAAGACCCAACGCAGCCAATAAATAAATAAATAAATTTATAAAAATTAAAAAAAAAAGAAAAGAAAAACGACAATGCAGTGAAAGAAGAGAGGTGAGACTGAAGGACAAGAAGACCATCTCCAAAATCTCCAATCTGGGTAACTAAGAGAGCAGTAGTGTTAGTAGAAATAAGAACATCTGAAGGAGCAAGATTGATAGAAAAGATGCTGAGAACAATTTTAGATGCTGAAATTGAAGTGTTGGCAGGACATCCACATGGTAATGTCAAGCAGCTCAACCTAAAGGTACTCAGAAGACAGACAAGGGCTAGATACTAACACAGGAGTCAACTCAATAGTGTTAGAGATCAGGATTACCAAGGGAATAAGGAAGGAGAAAGAGAAAGCACATTGGAACACCTTCATTTAGGGGCAGAAACAGAGGAGCCTGCGACAGAGGAAGCGGAGGAGAAGGGGAGAAAGGGAGAGGGGAAGAGAGGGAAAGGATGGTACAACCTAGTTAAAAAGGAAGAAGAGGCTGAATTATAAAAACTCCTCCTCTAGAGACACAGTTTTGTTAATTAAGAGTATCAGAATTAGACTAATTGTAAAGATGCAGATTCAAGGAATTAAAAATCCCTCACCATCACTGTGCTTATCTTGCTAGCCACAGTATTATCCCCAGTACCTAGCGCAGCTTGTGGCAAAGAGGGCCTTTAAAAACATTGTTGAAGAAATATACGAAAGGATGAATCTCAAACTTCTGTCCAAACACTGTAGATCTCTGTTTTACAGGATTGGGAACTCTTCTGCCCCTAAGTAGTTAAAATGTATCCTAAAAGTCTTTTCTCATTATTTGCTGGCTTTATTTCCTGTTCTCAGTGCAACCTCTATGCAGTTATTACAAATATTGAATTCATGAGCTACATATCAATTAGGTCCTGTACATCTTCTCACTGAACCCATTCTAGCTCCAGAAGCCTGGGGTCTAGATACATCTCACAATGTTTTTTCATAAGAAAGGCAATTCAGTGCATTTCCTATATATTATGAAAAACCCACCAGCAGAACCTAGAGCAGCACCTGTGATCAAACACATTAATGTTTCCGCAGTAAAGTGTAAGAATAGTCATACTAGTAGTATAAATGAAGATTAGAAATTGTTGCTTCAAGGCAGATTTTACAACAAACCGTTCATGTTAGGTCAGGATTTTTGCCAGAATTATGGAGACCTGAAACAGGTACTTCCAAAGACTTTTACGACATGCTGCTAGAAGTCAGAGCTCACAGGCCACCCTCTCCTTTTCCCTATTCCTCCTGCAGTCCTTGGCAACCAAATTCTATAGCAAAATTATATATATATATATATTTTTTTGTTTTGTTTTGTTTTGTTTTGTTTTGTTTTCCTTTGGCCGCACCGCACAGCCTGCAGGATCTTAGTTCCCTGACCAGGGGTGGAACCCATGCCCTCTGCAGTGGAAACACGGAGTAGTAACCACTGGACCACCAGGGAGGTCCCATTAAAACCAGCTCCTCTTTAACAACAAATGCACAAAAGCCTCTGTCTAAATGTAGCTCTTTTAACTAAGTTTTTGCCTAATTCTTCTTGATTTCATTTTCCTCCTTCCCCAAATTCTTGCAGCTCTGGTCATCCACCACATCAGCATTTAATCCTGAACCAAATTTCCTGGTTTTATGAATACAAGTCATTTTTATCTGAAGAGACCTAAGTAACTTTAAGTCAAGGACGGCTACCTCAAGTTAATTTAAAAACCACACACTGAGTACCTCCTCTGTAGCAGGCACTGTTCTTAACACTGGGTACAGAGCGAGCAAAATAAAGTACCCATCCTCAACGAACTGACATTTTAGAGCAGACAGACAACATACAAGTGGGTCACATGGTTTTAAGTGCTATGGAGAAAAATAAAGCAGGGAAGAATAGGAGAATGCAGGCCAAGCCACGCAGATGATCCCAACGAAACGCACTCTTGGCAGAATAGATGGTGTAGCCTGGCCCTGACCACTCCCTCCACCAGATGAGAACTGATCGCTTCTATATCTGTTCTCCCACTATGCTCTACTACAGCATCTCTCTCAGTATTCTGCAATTATTTGACATGTCAGTACTGCTTCCCAAATTCATGGCAAAAATGATGTCTTATGCCAGGGTTGGGAAATATTTCTTGTAAAGGGCCAAATAGTAAGTAGTTTAGGCACTGTGGGCCAAATGGCCTCTGCTGCAACTACTCAACTGTGTCTTTGCTGCAGGAAAGCAGCTACAAGGAATGAGTGCAGCTGTGTTACAATAAAAATTTACTTACAAAAACAGGCAAAGGGCCAGATTTGGCCTACAAGGGGTAGTTTGCCAACTCCTATCTTGTTCTCTGAATTCCTAGCAAATGACTATATTTTTCATAGAGAAACTCAAGAATATGCCTATCAAACTGAACGGGATATTAATAAACCCTAGTTAAAGTGAATTAAGCATAGGAGAACATGTTAACGTAGTGGATGGCTATCCTTGCTAACCATTTCACGAGCCATTGACCAAAATGAGTATGTGCCAATTTCTTACCTAGAGTGTAGGCTACGAAGTTGAGGATGCCCACTACTATCCAAACCCAGTCAGGTACATGCTTGTGACCTGGTGCTGTAAAGGAAAGCAACTCAGATTTGAACACAGTCTAAGTACAACTGTTCTTACCATAGCCTACACTGCCAATGAGAAATGTTTCTACTTATTAAATAGAAGCTGAAGTACTTTACAATACACCTTGAATGTAGAACTAGGCAAATATTGGAATGTATCAGCACACCCTGACAAAATTAAAGTAACCCAATCTGTCATAAACAATGGGCATTTATTTTGAACTTTAATCATAACTCAAGACTGACTGTTCATCTTTACTTGAAAATTACTTATGTGCCTAGAACGAAAAATGTTTGTGGAATTTTAAAAATGCTTGTGTTTAATCTGATCCTTATTGTTAATGATTATACTACAAACACGTACTAAGCCTTCAATCTTTGCTCTCTCATCAAATTATGAATCAGCTGAACAAAAGACCTTTTGTGTTGGGTATAAACTACCTCAACTGGATAATTTTGGCATCAGACTCACTCTGAAATATCTGGACCTCACTTTGCCCCCTAAGATAAAACAAGTGAGATTCAGGAGGTCTGGATTCTAGTCCTGGCTCTGTAATCAACCAGCAGTGTGGCCTTGAATATATCATTTAGCTTTTCCTGTCTTCCACTTTCCAAATATACTGGGACAAGATGGTTTATCTGGTCCTTCAAGTTGTAGGACTTGGGGAAATACATACACTATTTACATATTTTTAGTTCTCTTAATAACTAAGTAAATACTATTTCTAGTTTCAAAGATAAACTTTTGAGGCTGTTCTGAGGATTAAAATACAATTGAAAAAAACACAACATCAAAACCATGCTTAATGAAAGTTAATCTTAGGCATTATTCACATGGTATTTTATGATCTTCAATTGACATTTTATTACATATACAGAAGCTAAGGCTAAAATTTTCAGCTGATAAAGTCAGGCACAGGCATAGTTACAATATTCAAAATTCCTGTAATATCAAAAGTCATTAAGTGTTTGATACTCCAAATTCTCCTACAAAAACAATGTTGTCAGGGACTGTTAATTTCTCCAGGTCAGTACACAGATGAATTCTAGTACTAAAACTCCTGACTACATCATTTATAAGTATTCTTATTGGAAAATATATCCTCTAACTTAAAATGCAAAAAATACTCATCTACCTCCATCTTTCTATTCCTCTCAACTCCATCCACTGGCTGAGCAATAAAAATAAACTATCTCCCACATCTCCCCCCTCATCCCAGATACACTTCAGATTCTCCTCTTTGGCCGGGGCAGAAGCTGGGGTGTGGGAGGAAGTAAGACAGCAGTAGGTACGAAAGAAGACTTTGGGAACAGGCTGAAAAATGCCTCCAAAGGTGCATTTTCCCTCTCCTCCTCAGTTAGGGCCCAGACTTCTGTCAATAAATATTTAAGGTCTAACAACCATTTTCAGAGGAAACTGGGAGTTATTAAAAGTACGTACAAATGCTGAGCAGAGGGAAAGAGAGATCACATTCCCTTTAGAAAATGGGGATTTTTATTCTATAAGTAGAAAAGGGGAAGGGATATTTCTGGAACTGGTAGGTATGTTGAGCCTTGCTTATATTCATTTTCAGGCAAAACTTCACAGTCCTAATTTTCCATCTTCTTATAAATCCAATTACTTTTTATTTATAAAAACCTCATGGCTTTTCAGACGGCAATCTAAATTCAAGAGCCAAGTTGGTTTCTAGAACTTGTTAGAAACATACATAAGAGATTGTGAAAACACAACTTAGCTTTGACACCCTATTCTAGTATTTTAGATACCCTTATAACATTCAAAACTTTTCAGAAATGCAAGCATCTTAATAAAATCAGAAAAGAACCATATCTCATTTTTATCTATTTAGACATTTAAGATTTTATATTAAAGTAATAACCTTACCTGAAGCATGAAAGTCAGGATCAAAGTATGCCATAAGCAGAAAATTGAACACAACCAGCAGAAAGCCAGAAAAGGTTAGCAGATTTGGAGCCAGCCAAGTAGGAAACACCTATTTTTTTCAAAATAATTACAAAATAATTAAAGCAGAGAAACCTCTCTGTCTACTACATACCACAACACGTAAATTTGTCATAATAAACGCTATAAATTTGAAAGGCCATATATACAGGAGTTATAGTGATATATATCAAATGGTAAACCATAATCTCCAGTTAATAGAAATAAGTATTTCTATTTTCTATATTTTACATAATTCTATATCAACAAACCTTTATAATTGTAACATTATATTTAGTTTAGAAAAATTTCAGAAGCATTTTATAAATATGATAGATCTAGAGTATAAACTTATATTTCAATGATGAGATAAATCAAAAGGTATGTGACTAAGGGAAAGGAGGATAGGAGATGTAGTTTCTCTAAACATCTTACTGAACTGACCGTTGTGTCTGTAATACTCCATAAAATGGTTCCAAATATTTAAAACTTACTAAAACCTAAGTACATGCTTATTAATCATCTTACCTTTACTACAGTGTTCCAAAATGGATGCATGACATACAGAGAGAGTGGATTGGTATCCACAGCACTGTACTGTTAAGAAATGAAAGAAAAGAGTTAATCCTTGCATACCAGCAAGTGGGACAATATTCCTCAAATGAAAATAATAGTACAAAAATAATCTAGAGAATATATCTATTTATATGATGTCCTCATGGAACTGGAGCAATATGAATGGGGCAAAGATGGCCAAGTAGAGCCAAACAATTTTTTTTATTCAAATCAACTTTTATAGATTACAAGGTTGCTGCGGAAAATTTTATATTGCTTTCAAGTGCTCACCTACTGTGCATTCACACACTAACCACACTGACCTTCTCAACCGCCCTCATCCCTCTCAATTAACGGGAATCTAGCTGTTTTACCCTTGAAACCATTAGTAATGCACTTACTAGCGGTGCAATCTTGGGCAAGTTACTTAACCTCTATGTCTCAGTTTCCTCACCTGTAAAATGAGGATCACAGCCTTTACCTCAAGGGATTGCCATAAGGATTAGACAAACTGATAATACACGTGAAGCACTTAGAGCCGTACCTAGCCCACAGTAAGTGCTACAAAAGCATTAGGTATCATTAGCTGTGTTTTGAGCACCAAAGGAATGACAGATCCCTTTACAGCAGGAAAATGGATGGCTTACATAAGCAAAGGAGAAAACAACAGGTTAGGGTGTTCACGCGTATGCGCCAACTGTCCAGCTATGTAGTAAAACTTCAGAGAAAATTTTAACAAAATATCTGTATGTTATTATGTAATACTTTAAGAGGCATGTTGATGACTTATTCATCAGAGACACATACACACAGTGGAGTGTCTGGCATGTAGGAAGCACCCACTAGGTGTGGGGGAAAAGGAATACAACGTTGGTAAGGGACAATTCTCACCCTCGGGGAGTGGGAATATTACCTAATTCAACAAGCTGACATTTAAAAGATGTCACATGAGTCAAATGCCCGACAAAAGTTTCGACTGTGTTTTGTATTTATGTATGTATGAATATAAAATAAGTAGTAAGCACTGGAGTATCTGATATTTAAAAAAATCATAATTAAAGATCAAAATTTCTTCCTGAGTGTTTTATAAATATGCAGGAAATATTTCTCATCAGTGTTTCAAGATTTAAAAGTGTGATGGAGCAAAAATGTAAATAAATAGAAATAATTTAAAATACTGCTAAAAAGGGGACTTCCCTGGCAGTCCAGTGGTTAAGACTCCATGGTTCCAGTGCAGGGGACATGGGTTCAATCCCTGGTTGGGGAACCAAGATCCTACATGCCACGCAGCAAAATAAATAAATAAAGTAAAATAAAAAAATACTGCTAAAAAATAAAATAAAACACTGCAAGCAAGTCAAATGTTTATTGAACAGAATAAGCTAGTAAGTCAAATGTTTATTCAACAGAATCCATGTCTGAGTGCCTCCATTTCTCCAACTCATTCTGATGAAATGGGTAAACTGGACAAAAGATCTGATATAGACAGTGGGAAGAAAATGGTGAAGGAGAAAACTGGCCAGAGAAGCTCTGCAGCTGCACCCAGACTCTCAGCAGGAAGCTGCTTAAACAAGTATCACTGTTTTCACTAAAATCAACTTCCACTTGCCTGGTTCTCTAGAGCCTACAAAGCTTTTACACATAACAGATGCCACGACACCTGAACCTCTGCAGAATGAAGGAGTCCCAAACTGATAGGATTGCCTGAATTTAAGTTTTCAGACCTGAGGGCATTCAAGCAATATGACCCCTGAAAAGCTTCCGATGACAAGGTGCGAGGGCCCTGGCCTCCTCCATTTCACCAAAGTCAGAACCCAGACCCACGTGATGTAGCCAGCAGGTTAGATAAATGAGAAAACACATTTCAAGTCCACCAAATCAGAAGAAAACAGTTTAAGACATCACACGAATAGTTAATACGATGTACAAAGTACAATGCTCTTAATTCAAATGTTTGCTGAATGAGTCCCATTCAGCAGCTTTCCATAATTCGAACTTAGATATAAAAGAAGGTCCTTTATTCATGGTATTTTGATTCAAAAAGATCCTCTTTTTAAATTCTAAAGTTTTAACTCTAAACCTCTACTTCAGAAGACCAGTAGAAGTATGAAAAGGTTCTAAAACTCAATACAAAAAGGTCAGTTTGCCTAACTGGATTTTTTACATTTAATAATAATAGCTGATAAGTACAGCAAGAAAATTTAATATGAGATTACAAAAGGTAGCAAACAATAAACCTAAAGAGCATTCCATGCTCTAGCCTTACACACTTCAGTACTTTTCAAGGTCACGTATCACTTGGTGTAAACAAAGAAACCTGAAACTGTCTTGTGAATCAACAGGAGGAAAGAGGAATGAGTCCAACCTTCCACATGCATGAAAAAATAAGTAAAATGTAAATTTTAAACATGCTAAGCTAGATTTAGTTCATGCCTGTTAAATATATTTTTATTTTCTATTGGAACGATGTTTTGGTATACACCAGAATATCTCAAACAGGTAATAATCTCATGTTAAGGCCTGCAGGAATTGCTTGATCTACAATCTGTTGGTCCAGACTAAGCCAGTGCCCTGGAGAAAGGCTTGTGAACCATAGCCTGAGTCTGAGAATCATTCCAAGGCAAAATCTCAGAACCAAAAGAGTTCATGGGACATCTAGTTCTCACATGTCTGACCCTCACCAACGTGAGTAGGTAAAACAGTCATCTGGCCTCTTTCTGAATGCCTCTGGTTACCAACAAACTCATTACTTCTAGAAATAGCCCAATCTAATGTTAAAACAACTTTTCTATACGCTAACAAAATCCCCTCACCCCATATTTCCCATCAGGTTTTCTAGTTCCCTTACAAGGCTAAGCAGACCCGGGTCCAATTTTTCTTCCAAATAATAATGCTTCAAACATTTGAAGATGGCTCTCCCTGTTGCACCTAAATCTTCTCTTCACCTGGCTTAAAAAAAATCTCATGTTCCTTTTGCTGCTCCTCTCTTGCCATAGTTTCACTCTCCTTCATCATCTAGGTCTAGTTCTCTAGACCAGAGGTTGGAAAGCTTTTTCTAGAAAATGCCAGAGTAAATATTTTAGGCTTTACAGGCCATACGGTTTTCTCTGTAACAGATACCCAACACTGCCACGGAAGCAGAAAGAAGTCACAGAAAATAAGAAAACAAATAGGCATGCTGTGTTCCAATAAAACTTTATTTACAAAACAGGTGCCTGGGGGCTTTAGTTTGACAACCAGTGCTCCAGCCAATCCTTTCTGTTGTTAAGCCAATACAGAAGTGTGATCCAGGGCAAAAGGAACATTTCAAGTGGTGCATGAGTACGAAGGAGAACATGATGATAAGCCCTTCGTCCTCAGCAACTTATTTCTCTAATAGAGGCTCAACACAGTATTAATGTCCTATGGTAACAAAAGTCATACTGCAGACTTACACACACCTTCACAGTTACCTGAACCTCTCGGGCCTTGCTTATACGGACTGCAAAGCCACCTTTCTCTGCGTTGACTGTTGGAACCTAAGTGTAAGACCCTACATTTACCACGATAACATTTCAACTTGCTAGAGTCCACTCATCTTTCTATCTCCTCGGGGTCAGACTCAGTTATCCAAGGTACCAGCTATGCCCGCCAAACTCTCAGCATGTAAAGCTGTCATGCTAGCAATGCCTTCACCTAAGTCTCTGTAAAAATGCTGATCAAGGTAGAACCTCTAAACATTCCCCTCAAGATTGCTATTAGTACATATAGTCATTTTTAATTGGGTACACAATTCTGCACTGTCATCTATGGCAATTAGTCTATTTCGTCCACAAGAAAAGATTTTCTTAAAGTCTTAGCGAAATTCAGAATTACCTTAGATAACATTTTGCCAAATATTAGAAAGTTTCAAGACTTTTTTTTTTTTTTTTACTTCAGTACAAGTCAGGAAACAGAGCAGAATTCCTTCTTCATTCATTCATTAAGTCAACAAGTATCTGTGACTGAGTGCCTATGACTGTGCCAGGCACTGTGCTAGGCCACCAGGAAGACAATGGTGAACAAGACCAAATGTTTCCTGTGTTCACCAAGTCCACAGTCTAGTGTGAGACAGATGCTAAGCAAGAAGACAAGTCATAATCACAAGATATCATCAATACTGTGAAGGCAATAAACAGGGTGTTGTACCAGAGGAACAGCGGGCTGGGAATGTGCCTAGTCAGGGTGTTCAGAGAAGGCTTCTCTGAGGAGGGGACACTTAAGCTGAGTCCTAGAAGATGGTAAGACAGGTAAAGAATGTACAAGACAGAACAGTGAGTCAAACAAGGGAGACACTAAAGAGGACATGCTGTTAGATTCCATTTATATGAAGTTCAAAAACAGACAAAAGTAATTTATGGCAAAAAGAGATCATAATAAGAGTTTGGTGAGAGGGACTAAAATGGGGGCCCTTCACAGGAACCCCCTGGCGGTCCAGTGGTTAGAACTCCGTGCTTTCACTAACAGGGGCACGGGTTCAATTCCTGGTTGGGGAACTAAGATCCCACTAAGATCCCAATGCTGTGCAATGTGGGCAAGGGGAAAAAAAAATATATAAACAGGGGCCCTCCAAGGTGCTAGAAATAATTCTGTATCATGACCTGGATGGTGGTTACATAGGTATATACATATGCAAAAATTCATTGACTTATATACTTAAGATCTGTGCATTCGTATATAATTCATACCTTAAAAAAGAAAGAAAATAAAGAATATATGTGTGGCTGTGTGTGCGGGGGTGAGGGGTTATAGGTGTTGGGGAGGGGTAGGTACATGCCAAGATACCTTCTAAACGGAGAACAAAATGTGGAAAGACCACAGAGTGGAGGAGGCCCAATGGAGCTACAAACAGCTTAGCGAGTGAGCAAGGAAGAGTGGTATGAAATGACATTGGAGACGCCACCTAAAAGGTCCACAGTGAGCTTTATTTTATCATAAGCCCAATGCATGTCCTGATTTATGTTTTTAAAGGATCATACTGTTTACAGTGTAGAAAATGGACTGGGGTGGGGGGAGGCAAAAGTGCAAAACAGTTATGAGACCGTTACAGCACACCAGGCAAGAGATGCTTATGGGTTAGGCTAAGAGCAGTACGATGACTCTAAATTACTTTCAAAATAAGCTATAAAGTGCCCATTTTGAGAATGACACTAGAAATATGAGTCTCCTCTTAATTTAAGAAGCAAACTGGCTCCAACAAAAGGAAAACTATGGAACCACTTCCTTGGACCTAAAAGTATCTCTCTTATACAGGTACTATATTTTAAATCCCTTCCAAATACTGATAAGAAAACTGAACTGACACACACCTTTGCCCTAAATACAGAGCTGTGGACAACTTATAAATCAGACTGAGGCTAGTGTCCCATCTAATACTAATATGGATGGTAACACTACCATCTATAATCAGAAGCAGATTTCCTTGGCTTTGTCTTCTAATCAATTTAAGGAGGATAAATCTCTATCAAGTGATTTTTAATACAAAGCCTGTCTTTACCAATTTGAAATACAAACTTTACACTTATAAAACATATTTTAGGTAACCATGGAAATACATAAAGTATGGACTGAGTACAAGCTAATAAGAGTTCATAAACTGCACTTACTGTTAATTATTTCAGATATAAACAAACTCAAAAGGGTGTTTCTGACTTTTTAAAACGACTCCCCAAGTTTTTGCGTTCTAAATCATCTATGGTTTTTTTTTGGAATAAAAAGCAGAAGAGTCACAAAGAACCAATTTTAGCTCACAACTGGATTCAATGTATGAAATTATTTATTGCTCATAAATGAACAAAAATAACAGCTCTTCAATGAAAGAAACATATTATCAACCTTTCTTACAAACTCAGGAGAGAGATAAGAAATGTCAACTCTCTCTGTCCCCCTGCACAGTGAAGCTCAGTGTCTGGTGTGGTATTGATATGCTATGGAGGTCAGGCCCTTGCTGACGGGTCTCACGACTTAATCATGTTTAGGTATAAGTCTTTACAGGGGCAGGATCTGTCGTGGCCAACGCGTGCTCTACCACTCCTGGAGCAGAGTTCTTTAGCAATGGCATTCCAAGCCTCCAGACCAGTCACTTAAGCACAAAACATAAAACAGAAAATCCCAATTATTAAAAATTGTTACTCGCTCAACAAATATCAAGGCAGTCAAAAGAGCTACCTTCACATACACACGTGGGACTCACTGAGCACTAGTATGTAAAGAAACAGTTAAGAGAATGGAAAAAGCTTCCCAACCTGATCCTTTCTGCATCTGGGACATAGCAGGAGCTCAATAAACATAACTGAATGTCTGCACGTATGAATGAATAAACACGTGAACTACTCTGCACATTCACTTAAGTGGCATTATAGAGCGACTCCATCAGGGATGAGAAGAGCTATTCTCCCCCAGGAACTAGTCCACAGCAACTTTTCACTTCACAAGGGGAAGTTGTTCTTACTCTCCTCCTATTAATAACACCATGTCTACATTTTTTGTTTTACAGTTTCCAAAGTACAATTACATCTGTTCTCTCATTTGATATTGTAAGATAGATAAGGTTATTCCTATTTTACAGATGAAGAAACTATAAAATTCAAGGATTAACAGCTAATAAATGGGAAGACCTAAACTGTAAATGCTGTGAGTCATCTCGGAACACTTCTGTGAAATGGATCACTTGGTTTTAAACCAGACTAGCCTCTGTTGGCTCAAATACAATCATGAGCTACCCTGACCCAATATACTGAAATTGTTAACATGATATCCTCCAATACACACTTTTTTGTCTTCCAACTTGTGGCAGACACATCCTCAGGTAATGTCCAGTGAGTCAAGCCCTTGTATGATCAATCCCCTCCTTTTGATTGCTCATTCGCTCCCTTGAGGGCAGAGCCTGGGACCTGCTATTAACCAACACAATATAGAGAATGTGACAGATGTGACTGCTTTGATTGAGAGAACATTATATGGCAAAGGTGAGATGTCAGTTCCATGGTATAGTTCATTACCTAAGACTCTGTCTTAACAGTTTGGAGAAGAGTCTTCCCTTGACCTTGAAGAAGCAAACAGCAATGATATGAACTGCCTATGGTGAAGGCCACGTAGGCAGAAAAGTGAGCAACTACTAGAAGCCAAGAGCCTCAGCCCTGGAAAGAAGTGAATTCTGCCAACAATCACATGAGCCTGGATGAGGACCCCAAACTCCAGATGAGAGCACAGCCCAGCTGTCACCTTCACTGCAGGCCGGTGCTCCCCAAGTAGAGGAGCCAGGTAACTGCTGCCCTGACTCACGGAAACTGTAAGACAATAACTGTGTTCCTTTACGCACCGAATCTGTGCTAATTTGCTACCCAGTGACAGAAAACTAACATCCAACACACAAAGCACTACATCATCCTCTTTTCTAATAAGAAATACCTTGAGGCTCCTATCCACAAAATCAAGACTACCTGATGCTTGAGAGCTAACATATGAACATTGCAGTAATATAGCTTCTTACTCTTTTGCATTCAGTTCTTGATTTTATTAACTGCTCTTCAATATAATGGAATATTTCTTTGATGAGGTGCTTCTCAAAATGTAGTCACCAAACTGAGCACAAATTCTTGGGCCCTACACTGAATATACAGAATCAGACAGCCTGGGGGTGGGGCCCAGCAATATGTCTTTTAACAAATGCCCCAGGTGACTCTGAGGCACCCTCAAGTCTGAGGACCACTGCTCTGGTGCAAACAAATATGAACGGCATTCCCACAACTCCTCAGCTGAAGGGCAGACCACACCATCAGCTTAGTGGTCAACACCTAAACCTCCTGACGGCGACTTCAAATACTGCACGGCCAGCAAGAGACAAGGTATAATAAAATTCAGCAGGTACTCACTAAATGCAAGGCACTGTGCTAGTAATAATCTACTAAAAAAGAAAAACAAATCTAACAGAAAATGAAGGGGGGGCATTATATTAGCTGTATACCCACAGAGAACATGACTCAGCGGGCAATGAGATCCCATTTCCGTGAATATTGTCATTTACATCTGCTAACGAGTCAGAGAGGAGGTGGTGAGAGAAGATCGGAGAAGAACTAGAGCAGTAAGACAAGAACAAGCAGGTCATGATGACAAACACGTTCGCATGTCAGACTTAAACAATCTATAATAAACTCTAACAAGAGATGAGAAGACAAAAGGAGGGGTTGTTTAGTGAAGGAATTTGAAATCCTTGCTGAGGAATCTGGATATCAAACACATGATAAACACATGGGAGGTACCCTGTCTTCTTAAACAGGGGAATGGTATTTGCAAAAATGTCCTTACTCTTCCTTTCTCTTGGTATAACCTTCTGGGGTGTGAGTATGTGTGTATATGTTATATGCCAGTTAATGTTCACAGGCAGAGAAGCACAAATGTCATGTCTTATTTTTTATTTACTTAACACTAACATAGCACTAAGTGCCAGGCACTTTACAAATACTAACTCATTCAATTTTGATAATGATTCTAAGAGGCAGGTACTACCCCATTTCACAGACGAGGAAACCTGGTTAGAGAGACTACCTCAGTGACTGCCACCTCTATCCACCCAGTCATCCTACCAGCACCTGAGTCATCCCAGACTCCTCCCCATCTTTTACCTCCACTCCTTCCAGCCAGTCAGTTACTGTGTTCTGCCGATTTTAAGTCTTAAATCAAGGATCACAAACTCAAATGTGCACAGGGATCAGGCAGGTAAACTGAACAAAGCAGACCTGCGTGGAGCACAGGGACTGGTGGGGAAATGTCACACTACAGTGCAAGTACCCTTTTTAAGGGGGGGTGAGCACTATTCAGCTTCAGGAGGGTCTCGTCAGGAGGAAGTTCAGCGTGTGTGTTATCCACTATTTTAGTTTTTCAAGAGAATCCAGAAATCTGGGCTTTTATGGGAAAGATACTAATGTTTGAAACACAGTAGGTGTTGGCCAAATTCAGTGGGCAGGCTAACCAGTTTTGACCTCCTTCTTTAGAATCGCCATTCCCCTTCTATCCCCAATGCTTTGATTCAGGCCCTCCTCTGACCTAGTTTTACGTGGGAGGATCCTAAAAGGTCTCCAGATCACTCCTACCTCCACCACTATCCATTCATTTTCTAGCTGCCAGGGTGAGCTTCCTAAGATTACAATCCGATTCTGTTTAAAATTCATAAGTGGCTCCCCAAACCTATAGCACTACCATGTCCCCAAGAACCACCTGAGGTATGTGTCTAACGACAATCACAGCAATCTACCTAATCTGAACCTCCCCAAGTAGATGTAGAAATCAGCTAACCACTTTCCCCAGGTGATTCTAATGCCCATAGTCCTTGGGTCATAGAAACAGTGATCTACAGGGTAAAATCCAGAAGTCCTTTACATCAATCAACCCCCTTTGAGAGGGCCCCGCCTCCTTCTCCAGTCTCTTCTCTTGACCCCACCACTAAGCCCCAACACCTACATCTTATGGTTCCCAGAAAACACTCTCAGGCCTCCACCCCTCTGCTCCCTAGTTCTCTGATGCCTTCTCTCCCGTTCTTCACCTGGTAAGAACCAGCGCCTACTCAGCTTCATCCTCTAGACTGAGCTCTGCCTTCCCTTCCACCCCCTCTGAAGCCTTTCTCAGCTTTAACCCTCACTCCCTGGAGCCGCTTCCTTCCCCTCTCCCACAGCACCCAGCACTTACCTAACTGCAGTTATTAACTCTTTATATCTGTTTATTTCCTTACCCATATACCACCAAACTGAGTTCCTTGAAAGCAGGAATTCTAGCCTAACTTAATTTTGCAGCCCCAGTGCCATGCCTGACCCAGGGTAGGCCGTCAATAAATGCTTACTGAACAAAGTCAAACTGCAGGAACCAGTAAGGGTGCTGGCCAGATTCCAGTTCTTCAGCATCCCCAAGATGTACTCAGCCTGTCTTTCCCACCTGAACTCACAATTATCACAATTCCTGTAATCGGGCTATTGTTGACAGCCAAGTTAATTAATTACAATAGAAGAAACCAATTCATCATAAAATTATCTTCTTGAAACCAAACAAGATCTTTCACAGAACACTTCTTCTCTAAAGCAAAATGATACAGTTTGAAACTAGCTGCTACACTATCAATAAAAACTAAGCCTTCCCTAGGTCAGATTAGGTAAACCACATTAGAAGTTTCACCCTTAGATTAAGTGAGAAGATCCTTCACCTACGGATAGGATGAGAAGAGAGAAGGAATGACAAGCCTCATGAGAGTGACATCCCTCAACATAACTGTCTGAAGGTATATGAATAAGCAACCGCGAACAACAGTGGTTAAACTACTGACATCTTCACATCTGAAAAACAAAAATATCCTTCCAATTTCCAGGAGATGCACAGCTCCATTTTACCATACTTCCAAAATGGTTTTTATTCTTTTATACTTTCATTCCTTCAATAAATATTTGTCAAATGCTTACTCTGTTCATATGCTAGACCTTGGTCACTCCAAACAAGAGAGCTGTAGGATCTGCCCTCCTAGAGCTCATATCCTAACAGAGAAGGCAGACACTCCACTAATTATTCAACTGTTTAATAAGGCTGGGGTAACACAACGAAGAACACAAGTGTTAAGAAAGCATACAACCAAGAATCCATCCCATACTTTCCTCTGTACTTAAAATCAATCATCTTAACAGTTTCTTACTACAGAAGCCTAATTACTGCTCTATGTGGGCACCCTTTCAGGAGTTATTCTGAATAACTGCCAGGTTTCCAACCGTAGCTCTCAGATGAACCTCTAGGGAAGATAAAGAAATTAAACTGGTTCAAAAGTAATTTTTCCACCAGCAGCTTTTTTTTTTTTTTTTTCTCTACATCTAGTCATTTTAATATACAGGGTCACATCAGTAAATAAAAATCTCTTTTGAGTGTTTTGGGTCTTTACCCATTTATGGGATGATCTTCTTCAAAAGCTGTTGTAATTCAATGAGCATTTACAAAGCACTTACTGTCGAAGCCCACATAATGGAAATGTGTGATATTCAGGAAGAAAAGGTCTCCAGGTGCAATTCACATTCCAGTAAAACTGACCACAGAAATTTCTGGATACCTTTGGATTCACATTTTTATAATATGAACACAGTACTGAGTAAAGAACCTCCTACTAGAAGAAGTTTAGGTTATAAATTTGTGCCACGCACCCCCACCTGCACATTTTTAAAGGAAGCCTCATTATAACTAAAATAACATCAACAAACTATGTTGTAGTGAACATTGGACGCTTGCTAAATTGACCTTTGTTTTCCAAGATGATAGGAAATCTGCTGTCAGACACAGGAAGTGAGTCAGATAATGGAAGAGGGAAAAACAGGAACAGAAAAATCACACTAAAATCTTCTATAAATTAGGATACCTATCTAGTTGGAAGTATAAATCTAGGAAAGACTGCTTATTAAAAAAAAAAGTAGACTCCCTATTACAGACACGGCTGCAGATGAAACAGCTATTCTATTGGCACTCACCAGAAAGCCAGATCTGAGTGAGAAAGAAAAAGTTTTATATGTCAATATTTACAGTGCAGAGATAACAGAAAGAGGGTAGAGCTTAAGGGAAAACAAGAGGTATCTGGGTTAATGATGTTCTTTAATGAAAGCCCTGCACTGGGTTATATTTCGACTTAAAATTTTCAGACGTCAGCACCTCAGTTCAAAATGGTATGGCACAATATTGCTCGAAAGCAGAGAAATGTACTATGTGACCTTATAAGGTCCCTTACAGTTATTCCAATTCCAGTTTGAGAAGATCCACTATGATTTTTCTCAGCTATTCGTTCATTCCACAAATGTTTACTGGATGCCTAGGCATAGAAGCACTGTGCTCAGGCCACGGAGATCCATAAGACAAGTCTAACCACTTGGATACTGCGTTCTAATAGGGAGACACCTAAAGAACTAATTCCAGGACTTCCCTGGTAGCACAGTGGTTAAGAATCCGCTGCCAATGCAAGGGACACGGGTTCAATCCCTGGTTGGGGAAGATCCCACATCTCACACACCACAACTACTGAGCCCCCGTGCCACAACTACTGAAGTCCACATGCCTAGAGCCCCTGCTCCACAACAAGAGAAGCTGCTGCACTGAGAAGCCCGCACATCGCAACGCAGAGTAGCCCCCACTCACCACAACTAGAGAAAGTCCGCACACAGCAACAGACCCAGTGCAGCCAAAAAATAAATAAGTAAATCTATTTAAAAAAAACCAAAAAGCTAATTCCATAAAGGAGTAGAGGGTACTGTGAGAGCACACTTAAGGGGAATGAGGTCCTTAGGGAATGCTTCTCTGCGGCAGTAACATTTAAGATGTGAAGATGAACATAAATGGGGAGCTACATTTCTGTCAGACATCACAACACTACCTGAAGATCTGAAAAAATGGAGATGGGGGAGATGGTTACTAATGCTGCGAGCGGTAGACAGTGAGTGATGACACGAAGCTGATGACATAGACGAGGGCCAGGTCATTCAGAGCCATGCAGATCATGTTCTGGATTTTTGGACTTCATTCCAAGAGCAAAGGGAAGACAGTGGAGGATTTTAAGCAAAGGAGAGATGTGACCAGATGCACATTTTTTTAAAGAAGATCACTACGAAGCATAGAGAAAGGAATGGAAGGGCAAAAGTGGATGTGGGCAAGCAACCAAATCAAGGAGTACTGGATTATAACCCAAAGTATAAAATAAATACCCACGAATTCATACTGATATAAATAAATCACTGAATAAATATACACTGGGAAGAAAAGATAAATCTTCCATGCAGAAATCCAAATAACTTATGTCAATACTCTGCCCTCAAGGAGGTGGAACATAACTCTCCACTCGGGTAAGTGAGGGCTGTGCGTAGTGACTTCTTCCCAAGAGAGTAACTTTACAGGGAGAAACCTGACAAACACTACCTCAGCAAGGTGCTCAGAGTCAGCATCAACGGCGGTAAGGCGTGCTGATGACATGTACTCTTCGCACGATGAGAAAGGCGTTTCAACCCTGTGGTCTTCCTCCCCAAAGCCCATAACCCTTGTCAAAACATCCGACAAATCCCAACTGAGGGACATTCGACAAAACACCTGGCCAGAACTCCTTGACACTATCAAGGTTATCAAAAACAAGAAAAGTCTGAGGAATTGGCATAGCCACGAAGAGCCTACAGAGACATGACGACTAAATGTGATGTGGTATTCTAGATGAGATCCCAGAAGAAAAACATCAGGTGAAAACCAAGGAGATCTGAGTAAAGTATGCACTTCAGTTAATAATGTGTAAGTATCAGTTCACGAATCGTGACAAATGTACCATAAGATGTTAATAACAGAGAAAACCGGGTGTGGAGTGTATGGGAACTCTGTATGTACTATCGTCACAATTTTTCTGTAAGTCTATTCTAAAATATTCTAGAACCATTCCAAAATTAAAAGATTAAAGTATATGTGGGGAGAGTGGTAATGGAACCATCTTTTTAGCTTAGGCTAAAAAGAACAGAACATACAGGACCTGGTGATTCACCCGCGGTGGGTGGGGTAGAGAAATCAGCAGTGAAAGCGACACAGGTAGCAAGGATGAAAGGTTACCGCCCAGATTTCAGGCTTGGACAACTGACTGGACGGATAGTGGAGTGAGTCACTGATGAGGGAGCAGCGGAGGAGAACCGTACGTGGAGGAAAGTGAACAACCAGCATCTACCGGAGGCCCATTAAGTACCAGGCGCTTCTCCAATTCTCGTAATTTTGCACGGTAGACACTATTATTTGGCCTAAAGCCAAATAAAGAAATTAGACTTTGGTATCAGGTTCGGTATCAGGTTTATATGTACTCCAAAGCCCCGCGCTCTTTCCACTACACGGTGCCAGTTCCTGCCTGCGCACATGTACTTCCCTGGCCGCCCAGGCGCCTCTCTCCTGGGAGTGGAAGCGAGAGCATCAGCGGTACGGCCCCAGCAGTCACTCTCCCTCCCCCGGCCTCATCTGCCAAATGACTCTCTCCATCTCCGAAGTTGAATGCAAGAGAGGCGGGTAGAAACTTCATTAAAATGAAGACAATTAAGACACCACAGGAAAGAACTGCATCACCTTTCGGGGGACTAAAAATAATAATGATAACGAAGTAAAGAAGAGAAAGGATTTCTCTCGCTCCACTCTCATCGAGCGGTCTCCTAATGAAAAGGCAATCCCCGGGAGGGTCCGAGTCGGAGCGGCGGGCCTAGGATGCTCCCACGCTCCCCGACCCCAAAGCCCCAGCGCTCGGCAGGACCCACGAAGAAGCTCCCGCCAGTCTGCCCGGAGCCACGCGGCACAAGGTGACACGGACCGCGCCGGCCCCTCAGGCGCCTAGGAGAGGCCGGGACCAGCAGGGCGAGGGGCGTCCGCGGGGCCCACGCTACCTTGTATTTATCAAAGCCAGCCAGCTGCTCCGGGCTCACGTATTCGTAACCAGCCATGACGACGCGAACACGAGAGCCCACTCGGCAGCGACGCTCCACGACGAGATGGGGAAACACGAGCACCACACCGGCTGGGTGAGACTGGGAGGACCTGCGCTGGCAAAGGAGCCGGGAGAGCCGTGCTCCGCCCACCGCGCAAGCGTAGCCGCCCCGGCCGCTTCCGCCGCCTGCCAGCGCGCAGGCGCAGCCCCACTTCTCCCCGCCCACCGAGGGCGGGTCGCTCGCAGGCTCATGCGGTCCCCCCTTCGCGCCGTCGCAGTCCAGTCAGCGTGGACCGGGGACCACTAGGTCCCGCCTTCCAGGCCTCCTCGTCGCTTTATTCGCTAGCGTCAAAATTGGTGAGTTGAGGTAAGGCAAGAGGGGAGGTGAAAGGTCAGTTTCCCAGGAGGCTTTGCGCTTCGTCTCTGGGGTGTGGCGGTGGTTATATGTCATCTGTGCCTGGGTAGAGATTCGGGGCTACGTTTTTAGTTCGGGTGGGCTGGGGTGATTGCGTGCGAATCAGTTCAGCAGTGCCTCAGGAAGGAGGGCTTGGTTCCCCCAAGCCGTGAAGCAAAGGCAGAAAAAGCGTTTGCGCCCAGCCCGCTTCCAGCTCCTGGCACAGAGCGCTGCGCGCAGTAGCTTAGTGAACCTAATCTGCTGCGGAAAAGCCAGTCAGAGACTCTTTGCAGTCGGTAAAGGGGCGTGAAAGGGCTTTGGAGAGAAGCCCATCGAGTCAGCGTTGCTTGTGAACCTTGGACACACTGCGCTCTATTGCCCTGTTCCAGCTGAAGGTTGCCGGTGTCTCCCGACCAGATGATCTCTGAGTCTCTAGGGGTCCTTAAATGCGTTTACAAGAAGTGCGTTTACATAATTGGAGCCGATTATAGAAAGAACACTAGATCTATTGCTAGTGTGTATCAGTCTAATAATAAAATTGAATAATAGTAATAGTTGCTACCATTTATTGATCGCCTTCTGTGTAGAGAACTTTACATAGCCTATCACCAACCCCTATAACAACACCATGAGACCAAAGGTATTTTGTCCACTTTGCAGATTAGGAAGTCAAAAGTCAGATTACCTAAGCTGACCAGGATCACTTAATTACACTGCTCGGAAATGGTCGACCCAAACATGAAATGCAGCCTTTGGTATGGAAAGCCACCACATAAGGAGGCCTCTCAATCTCTCTGGGACTGAAACAAAGGCAATTATTTTGAGATCTCTTAGGTTCTTTACATTCATTCATTCAACAAATACTCAATGAGGACTGAATATATGTCAAGTATATTATTGTTTCTGCATATGTCTTACCTTCTGAACTTTAAGATTCTTGTGTGGTAATAGATATTAAAACATCTAACATCATACTTGGTACATGGTAGATGGTCAATAAATTTGGGTATTATTTTCTTTTACTTCCCCTAAGGGGAGGATTTGTATCTTGTACAACCCAATTTTCCCCATGTCCCATAGCCTAGCAGCTTGCAGATGGTACATGGTCAGTGAGTTTTGTTTAATGAGTGAGCAAAGATCTCTGATACACTGTGAAGTGCCCAGCTTTGAGAAGGATATTGGAAATGTGAATCTCCCTTTAAGAAGGAAATTGGCTCTAATGAAAGGAAAACTATGAAACCACCTCCTTGGACGTAAAAGTATTTTCTTTGTGCAGGTACTGTATTTAAATCCCCTCTGTGTAATAATAAGAAAACTGAATTCGAATTTTAGACAATCTATTAATCAGACTGAAGCTATTTTCCTAAGTGATACACTACAGATTTCCTCATGTGTTTCTTTTAATCAATATGAAGAGAAAAAAAACACTTAGTATTAAATGAGTTTTAAGATAAGACCCGTGCTTATGCATCTGACATATAAACGTCATACTTGTAAAAGATATTTAATTATGAAAAGCAATAGAATGTGCCTTGAGTACATGAACCTAATAGTAGTTCATAAACTGCACTTATTGTTCCTCGCTTGAGGTATGCAAACTCGAAGTGACATTTCTGATTTTGTAAAAATTTTTTGCTACCTCTCATATTTTCTTCAAAAGCAGTGTTTTAAAAAGAGCAGCTTTTAATTTTGTGAAAGCAGTTACACTTTGCTGCCTCTCTTCTGCAGAAGACTGTAGCAAGTTTGAATCAATTATGAGTCAGTCTGAGAATTTCTAAACTGAAACATAGCTCGGAACTTTGTTTATACTTTGACATCTGTTACATACTGGCTGTGTGATCCTAGAAGGCTTACTTCACCTAAACTTGTTCTCTTTTTTTAGAGAGTGGGCATTAGACTAAATCTCTAAGATCCTATTTATCTGTGAAATTTAATTAAACTATATTATTTAACTTTTCTAAGATGAAATCAGCTTATCTGTAAAGTCATAATTCTTGTCCTACCTTATAGTTATTACATAGAGCACATGAAGTGATATGGCATAAGCCTGTTAAATTAAGCCCATACAAATAGATATTTTTTCCAAAACCCCATGAATCCTAGACCTGGGTGAGTTTTACCAGGCACTCTCACCTAGGAAGAGAAAATTGTCGAGAAAATAAATTTGCCTTTGCAAGTGAATCACCTTCCTGTCTCCTCTTTCCTGAATTCCATTCCAGGGCGCATTTATCCCTAAGGCAGCCCAGAGCTGCCAGGGACCACTTCATATTGGCCTAGCTATTCCCTTCTATACCCCATGCTGTCTCTTCCTTCTGCACCACAACAGTGAGCATAGTTTTTTACTGCCTTACTTCCTTGGTCTGCCTCCTCATCCATTGAAGTTCCTCTCTTCTGTGGCTCATACACTCAAGGTCAGGTTTTTTGCCTTCCAAAGTGATAATCATAAAAGATATTTGTGCTAGAAACAATCTTACCACCTTCCTAATATAACTGGGGAGGGGGGTGGAAATGATACAATTCCTACAATTCCTGTTTTACCTAGTCTGAAGTAAGAGGGAAACATAAATGGAGATATCTAGAAAATTGGGAGTTAGTTAAGGACTAATAGAGTTAATAACTCCAATATAAGTCATTAAAGCCATAAAAATGGGCAAGATTTCCCAAGAAAGCTTGTAAAAAGATACTGATCGGGTTTCTATTTTTAAACAATAATAAAGCCTTATATTCATAAACTCTTTGGTTCTTTTGACATCTCACTAGATCATCCTAACAACCTTGCACCATGGCCAGGTAGTTGTTTTAATTGTACAGAACGGAACAACAGAATTACATATCTTGCCCCAAAGTTTATGGTAAAACCAGAATAAGAGAACAGGTCATCAAACTTCTAGTTGAACAACTTTTCCAGTGCACCATGCTTCTACAAGTTACCATGTTAAGGTGTTTTAAAAAAGAAAATTCACAAGTTAGTGAATTTGGGGGTAGGGGGTAGTAAAAAAAAAAAGCAAACGAGGAAAGAACTGAACAGAGTCATTAAGTTGCTTGTTGTTTCTTAAAAATGAAATTCCCTGGCTAGAGTAAACCTTCTCAGTTTGGGTTTTGTCTGCCCAGTTTTTGCTGTGTTTTACATTTTTCAAAAACAATCCTACTAGGTAAGAATGTATCAAGAGCTGTATTTGAGTGGGTCATCAACAAAATTCTCAATCACAGACCAGGGCTGTGCAGTACACCTGAGTTTCAGCACAAGGTAATATTGCTTTGTACCTTCTACTTACCACACCAGTGGAGGAGGGTAGTGTCTCCACGATTCTGTAACTTGTCATCCCACCCACCTCCCCAGTGGTTTTCTGCCAATTTTTGTGCTCTTAATCTTTGAACACCAACTCAGTGGTATCCATAGTCATTCAAAACCGAGAGAAGCAGCGTATAGGTTCAGAGGGACCTGGAGGCCCAGTGTGATATGAGGTAAGAATAAAATCCAGACTCTCTATATACTTGACATTCTTATTTTGAAGATGAGTGATTATTTCTCTTGTGTAGCCATTATTCCTGAGCATAACTGTTAGATAAAAGAAGAATTGTGTTTAAAAAAAAAAAACTGATCTCAGCAAAGTTTTACAGTTGACAAAGTCTTATAGTCAGCATGCTTTGAAGTTCTGGTAGTGACCCAACATCTGTATTTTCTGAGCAGAAAGAGAATTGATATCTCTCCTACACACACCTCCTCCTCCCCATTATTACTACACTAAAATGGAAGCAAAAATAAATTTAAAAAAAAATAAAATGGGAGCAGAACTTTAGGTGAACCAAGTACAAATCATTCAGATGGGTAGCCGTAGTGGCATCACCCTTGTCACACCTCTGTCTTGATTCCTGTTTGCCTTATATAATGTTGGGTCTGCAAATATAACCAAATATAACCACTATTCTTTTCTTTTCTTTCTTTCTTTTCCTTTCTTTCTTTCTCTTTCTTCCTTCCTTCCTTCCTTCCTTTCTTCTTTTTTCAATTTGGACATACAGCCATGCAAGGGACTCCATTTTTGAGTAGGGATCCATTTTTGTCTTCATGAAACTTTGAGATAATTGGAGTTGAGATGGATGGTTATTTACTTTGGGTGGAAGAGAAAGATACTAGCAAAGACAAAACAAAACAAAACAAAAAACGCTAAGAGAAGCAAGTGAGCAGGAAAGTTTGCTGTGACCCATTTTCCTATAAGAGTCCTCAAAAACCAGGGGCAGTGATTGAGGTAATATTGGGATTGGCTAATACCTGTATCAGCCAACATAGATATCTACAGTAAGGCTTTGAGATCTTTCTTGATATGCCCAAGGCTGTGCAGGCTGCTTGACCAGAACTCTAGCAGAAGTTAGGAAACAAGACATACAAACATGAAACAATGTACAAAAGCAGCAACTTCATTATCTCTTCGTGTATACTTGTTGAACATTAGCTGTGCACCAAATCCAGATACCATGACATACCTTGGAGATACAAAGTTGGATAAAACATGGACCCCAGGCAGGGAGTATATTACTACATTCTGTGAATGGCTAGTCTTATCCAATGCCCTGGCTCTTCACAGATGCTCTGTTTCTTCCTTCCTCCTCTCACCCCTCCTCTCTTAAAAAAATTCACTGTTAAAATAAAGTGTGAGATATTTTGTCTTGAACAGAGAATTGACTTGAAGACAGGAAACAAATGGTTGGAATCAAAAAAGGGAAACTAAGTAAAGACTTTGAGATTTCATAGGAATTGATTTCGTATTTTGATGAATAGTCTATAAGGTGGAGTGCAGAAAAAAACTCTGAGTATACTAATGATACGTAGCCTTTCATAAGGAAATGATGTATCAGTAGGCATAAGCTGCAAGAAAACACACTTTAAAAAATTGAGCAGAGGAATTCCCTGGCAGACCAGTGGTTAGGATTCTGCACCTTCATTGCAGAGGGCCTGGGTTCAATCCCTGGTCGGGGAACCAAGATCCCACAAACCATGCAGCATAGCCAAAAGAAAAATAAAAATTAAAAAATATTTTTTTAATTAAAAAAAATTGAGCAGATGCAGAAGTGATTTATTGCCACATAACAAACCTCTCAAAACATAGTAGCCTATAATAATAACCATTTTATTTACTCATAATTCTGTGGGTGAGCAGTTTAGGCTGGTCTTAGCTGGGCAGTTCTACTGGTCTTGCTGGACTTATTATTCCAAGAGGGTAGAAGTAGAAACTACAAGGCTTTCAGGGCTGAGACTCAGATGTCACACAGCATTACTTCTGTCTCATTCTACCAGACAAAGCAAATCACAAGGCCAGCCCGCATTCATAGTATGGGAAATAGATTCCACCTCTTAATGGATGGAGTGGCAAAGTTACCTGGTCATGGTACCTGTGCAGAAGGATGGGAAGAGTTATTGCAACCATCTTTGCAAACAATCTACCACTTCAGATGAGCTGCTAAAAGACAAGACAGTAGATTTCATTAGAAAGAAATTTGGAAACCATTGAATTACACTTGAATTATTTTAAGGTATTCAGGAAAAGACTGGCAAAAGAAGTTAAATCCGTAGAATTCCTCATGACAAGCCTTAGTCAAGCTGTCCCTTACTTCCAAACCTCCACTTACGGTTCAACCCTCTCCGGTCTGGTTTCCAAGCCCACCTGCTCCACTGAAGTGGCTACTTCCAGGCACCTCCACTTTGTTGCTAATTCAAATGGACGCTTCGTCTTATTTGACTTTCCATCAGCTTACAGTGCCTACTCTTATTTCCTTGACACTTCCTCCTCCTTTGATTGCTTTGAATTACTCTTGTCCTTCTTCTTCTCCCCTGATCCCTCCTCCCAACACACACACACACACACACACACACTCAGTCTCCCAGGAATACAGGATTATTTATAAATCCTCAACCACTTTAGGCTGTACTTTTAAAGCTTCTGTTCCTTTGTTTATGCCTAGCTAACTCCCTCTCAGTCTTCAAGATTCACCTTAAGTTTCATTTCTTCCTTCCAGCCTACTCCTACCTCCCCTCACTAGAGACAATTCTGTTCCTCTGTGCTCCTACAGCATCCTGTGCGTACCTCTTCCTTCATACTTACATGTTATGAAAGTATCTATTTTTTTATCTGCTTATTGGACTATAAGTGCCTGGTGGTAAGGAACACATCTGTATACTCCTGAACCTAGCATAATGCCTAGTACGCAATAAGCCCTCAGTAAGATTTTGTTGAATTAAATTGATGTGAGGAAATAAGGAAATGTTACATTGCTGGCAGCAACAAGTTCTATAAAATTCTTCATACTCATTGACATAGGAATTCCACTTTGGAAGAATATATTTCCAGGAAATAATCTGAAAGAATAGAATCTTTGTTGCAAAGATTCGTAAGAGCCATATTTATAATTACAGAGGGAAGATACATGCAGGCTACATCCCCAACGAAATAAGAACCCAAACTGTAAACTATGGTAAATCAACATTATAAAATATACAGTCACTAAAAAGATAAATGGAGGCTTCCCTGGTGGTGCAGTGGTTAAGAATCCGCCTGCCAATGCAGGGGACACAGATTCCATCCCTGGTGCAGGAATCCCACATGTCGAGGAGTGACTAAGCCTGTGTGCCACAACTACTGAGCCTGCACTCTAGAGCCCTCGAGCCACAACTATTGAGCCCACGCGCCACAACTACTGAAGTCCGCGCACCCAGAGCCCGTGCTCCACAACAGGAGAAGCCACCACAATAAGAAGCCCGCACATCAGAACCAAGAGTAGCCCCTGCTCGCTGCAACTAGAGAAAGCCCATGCACAACAACGAAGACCCAATGCAGCCAATAAATTAAAAATAAAAATAAATAAACTTTTTAAAAAAAGATAACGAATGGGTGCATAAAACATAGGGAAAACTCCAGAAAATAACAAATGTTGGCAAAGATGAGAAAATGGAATTCTTCCACATTGCTGGTGGGATTGTAAAATGGTGCAACCTCTATGGAAAAATGTTGGCTGGGTCCCCAAAAAGTTAAACATAGATTTACCATATGACCCAACAATTCCATTTCTAGGTATATACCCTAAATCTTGTACATGAATGATCATAGTATCATAATTCATAATAGCCACAAAATGTAAACAACCCAAACATCTATCAACTGATGAACAGATAAACAAAATGTGTAGATACATATAGTGGAGTATTATTCACCCATAAAAAGGAGTGAAGGACTGATACAGACAACAACATGGATGAACCTTGAGAACATTATGCTAAGTGAAAGAAGCCAAACGCAAAAGACCATATATTGTAGCATACCATTTATATGAAATGTCCAGAATAGGCAAATCTATACAGACAGAAAATAAATTAGTGATTGCCAGGGAATGGGGGTGAGGAGGATTGGGAATAAGTACTAACAGGTATGGGATTTCTTTTTGGGGTGATGAAAATGTTCTGGAATTAGATCATGGTGATGGTTGCACAACATTGTGAATATACTAAAAACCATTGAAATGTACCCTTTAGGACTTCCTAGGTGGCGCAGCAGTTAAGAATCTGCCTGCCAATGCAGGGTACATGGGTTCGAGCCCTGCTCTGGGTAGATTCCACATGCCACGGAGCAGCTAAGCCCATGCGCCACAACTACTGAGCCCATGTACCACAACTACTGAAGCCCATGCGCCTAAAGCCCATGCTCTGCAACAAAAGAAGCCACTACAATGAGGAGCCCGCGCACCACAATGAAGAGTAGCCCCTGCTCACGTCAACTAGAGAAAGCCCGTGTGCAGCAAGGAAGACCCAATGCAGCCAATAAATTAAATAAATAAATAAATTTATTAAAAAAAAAAGAAAAATGTACCCTTTAGAATGGTGAATTTTATGTTAAGTGAATTTCATCTCAGTAAAAAAAGGCAAAGTGGATTATTGGTGTTATAATAAAAAGAAGAGCACAAAATAACACACACATACTTCTTGCAACCAAGGGAAAGATAAAGGAATATCATGAATTTGGTGTTTTTAATTAATGGGCTTTTTATCATTTTAGGTACAGTTGTTTCAAATTTAGTACTTTTAAAGGCATATCTGCCAGAGCATTATAGCAAATTGTACAAAGATAAAACTGCATAACTATAAAGTTCTAAAATACGTATATTATAAAACTATAAAGCTGTACAATTTCATAAAGCAGGAGGGAACAGATCATTGTGTTAATAGGGTGGTTACTAAGGATAAGCCGTGTTTTATTGGTGGGAAGGTGCTCATGAGGATTTGATGTAAGTATCAGCACATTACTCACATTGGCTTTCTCTTCCTAACTTGGCATGAGGATAGGGATAGGAAAGGCTAAAGGGATAATTTGAGAAGCAAGAGCTTGAGGTAGCTGCCAGCAAGTTCCCTCTTGAAAGCAGTAGGCTGGTAATCCGGATAAAGTGAATTAACAGCTTCTGTAGAGAAATTGAAATAAGAATGGAGGCATTAAGATGGACTCTAGAGCCCAAATTGCTACAAAGGAATAAGCCTTGCAAATAAGAAAATAGGTAAAAACCAAAGGGAGAATTAAGTAAGATAAAATACTTTTTATAGGTAATTTTTTTAAATCCCATCTTTGTATAGGCACAGCCCTTTAAATTTTATAAAGTGCTAGAGGTAAAGACTTTTCTTTTAGAAATGAAAGCCTAGGTATGTATTAGAAGAAACACTTTTCTCATAAGAGAAGGCGTCTGTGACTGGGGTCCCTGAGGCAGCCGCCGCCACTGTGCCCTCCCTGGGGAGGAATTGCTCTGGAAATGTGCCTGACAAGATGAGGAGGGGCTGGACGGGGAGGAGACAGGAGCCAGGTGAGGCCACACCAGGGAGACTGTGGCTGACAGAGATGTTCCCCGAGAGGCTCCAGTCCAAGGCAGGAGCCACTTTTCACCTCTCCCTCCTTGTGGCGCCAATAAAGTGCAGGTTTTACAGAGCAGCCTTGTGGGTTGAGGGCACTTCCTTCCTGACCAGGCTTTTCCTGTTGTCTTCCAGACGGAAGAGAGCCTTCTAGGGCCCAACACAGGGCTGTCGAGAGGAATGCCTGGAGCTCTACCTTTGCTTCCTGGAAAGGTCTAGATTGTTCCTGTGATGTCTGAGGTGTCTTGGTGGGAAACACTTGAAATTCAGTATTGTTTGAATTGCTGGTTATTTGGATCACTTTTATTTTTATTTTAAATATTGACACCTTGATGTCTCTAAACCTGGTGAGAATTCTCCCTACTTTGTCTCACTGAGAGTGTGCCAGTCTCATCTGTGCCCTCCACGCCGTTCTGACCTACGTCTTCTGTCCTCACTCTGATAGCAGAGTGCAGAGTGCAGCCCAGTACTCCAGCTCTGACCACCCCCTCCTTTCACAGAATTGCTCCTAACCGGAAGATGTAAGGTGGGAGCTGGTACAAGCTGGAGGGATGTACCCTGCCCTTAATGATGCTTTGGCTTTTATTTTAGAATGGAGATGCTGGGGAAAGACATTACCAAATGGACCAAACTCATTAGAGCTGTCGTGTAAAGTAGCTGCTGTGAATGGAGAGGAGGGAGGGCTGGCAGAAGCGACAAACTGTCAAACAGCAGATGGGACAGTGGGGGACAGAGCAGAAGCTCAATTCCTATGTGCACTTTGGCCATTAGACCTTTGTGCATGTATTTTAAAAAATTGAAAAATAGTAGAAAAAGAAGTCGGCGCTCACTTTTTTCTTTAAATATTGAAATGATTCAAACTGGAAGAAAAAAGATATCTGTGTGGTTTGGGGGGGTTTGGTTTTGGATTTTTTTTTTGACATCTGTGTGTTTTTAAAGACAGTATATATGTATCTATCTATCTATCTATCTATCTATCTGTATACATACTATATATTGCATCATATATATGGTATATACATGCTATATATTGCATCATGTGTATATATATGTATATTAGCAGAAAAAGCATAAGGATGAATTAAATGCTCTCTTAACAGTCAAGGTCAAGACCAGGAAAGCTTCCTCATCCTTGTATCTGGCATCATCATCATCATCATCATCCATCTTAACTCACATATAGAAAGGAATATACTTGATATCCATATACCCACCACCAGTAATGAACAGATGTTAATCTTCTGCCATATGCACTTCATAGCTTTTTTTTTAAATGTTTCAGCTAAAGCTCCAGCCCTGCACCATGTCTTTCCCAACTTCACTATCTTGAAGTTGTTGTTTATTATTCCTATTCCTATTTTATGCTTCCATTACATATATTCATATCCAGAGTCAATATGGTACTATTTTGTGCTTGTATGTGTGTGTGTGTGTACTTAAATAGTATCCCACTGTTCCTAACTTCTTACAATGTATTTTACACTCAATATTGTTTTGAGTTTTATCTATATCGACGCATATAGATCTAGTTCATTCATTTTAATTTCTGTGTGGTTTTAAAGTATGGAAGTAAAGCTATCTACAGTTTGTTTATCCATTCTATTACTAATGGAAGTTAGGTTGTTTTCACTTTTTGGGCCATTCTTTAATACATTTCCTGTCTAAAATTTTGTTTGAATTCACAGACTCAAGAAAAAAAACAAGGGACTTCCCTGGTGGCTCAGTGGTTAACAATCTGCCTGCCAATGCAGGGGACATGGGTTAGAGCCCTGGTCCAGGAAGATCCCACATGCCATGGAGCAACTAAGCCAGCGCGCCGCAATGACTGAGCCTGTGCTCTAGAGCCCGTGAGCCGCAACTATTGAGCCCTCAAGCCACAACTACTGAAACCTGCGCCCCTAGAGCCCGTGCTTCACAACAAGAGAAGCCACCACGAGAAGCCCGCACACCGCAGTGAAGAGTAGCCCCAGCTCGCCACAACTAGAGAAAGCCTGCATGCAGCAACAAAGACCTAACGCAGCCAATTAATTAATTAATTAATTAATGTTTTTAAAAAGAAAACTATCTGAGAACCACAGTCAAGTAAAAAACAACTTTGCATAGTTCTTTGTGTGTGTGTGTGTGTGTGTGTGTGTGTGTGTGTGTGTGTGTGGAGAGAGAGAGCAATATGAAAAGTTGAGGTCATTTCATTTTTAAAAATAACAGGAAACCTAACACTTTTTCAGTAAACAACTCAAAAGCAAGGTATATAGTTTGGTTCATTTTATGACCAGAAAGGGAGCCACAAGTACTTTCAGTTTCTAAATTACAATTGTTCTAGTTTTTTTCAACAAACCAACATTGCTCTGATAATCCAAAATCAAAGCCACTTTAATTTTCTTATGTTGTTCGTTTGCTTAATTGTAAGCAAACCAATTTTTTAAATGTATTATTATTATTATTATTATTATTATTTTCCCATACTGTGCTGTTTGCAGGTTCTTAGTTCCTGGACCAGAGATCACACCTGGGCCCTCAGCAGTGAAAGCGGGGAGCCCTAACCACTGGACTGCCAGAGAATTCCTTTATTTTCATATGTGTAATGTAGATATTCTGTTGTTGCCCAAACACAGTAGGATTTTAATTGAATACAAACTCCTATTTGGTAGGATTTATTCTTGAGCTTTGAGATAAAGGTCCAAGCTAATTCTACCAAAGATATAAGGAGAGAGGGTGGTGCCCAACTTCACTTTTATTTGACTTGGGTATTGTGTGGTCAATTCACTTCCCGTTGGCAACTGTGACCCATGGAATTGTCTCCACCTATCTCATTAAACCAATTAGACTTGAGGAGGCTGAATTTTATCCTGTAGAGAATATTTTAAAAGAGAATAACTTGAGTGTTCTAAGAAAGACTTCTTAGAACACTTGAATGTTCTAAGAATACTTGAGAATATTCTTAAACTTTTCTGTAATGCATTTAGAGAAGTGCTTTTTAAAACTGTAATGATGATGGTTATGAGTGCTACCCACATGCTGCAAAGAGAAGAGTATTTTTGAAGGAATAGATGTGGTTGCCATTCTCTAATTCATTTAAAGAAGTGTTTAAAAACTTATGTAATAAAGACAGATATGTGTGCTATGTGCGTGCTACTTTGACAAGAGAATTATTTCAAGTGAACTGGAGTAACTTAAAAGAGACGGAATTCAGGAAGGTGATTCACAGAGTTTTATTAAGTCCTGGGAGCTCCTCCCAGTTGTACGTACACAGATTGACTCTAAACAGCATATCATAGACTTTGAGAATTGTGCTAAGACATAGACCATCACCCAGGTCGCAGACTGGCCACTGGGTGGCACATATATGGAGTATATCTGAATAGTATCATAAAGGCTTGGAAAAAATAACTGGTGTTGAAAATACAATCCACAGTAGATCAGTCAGAATATACGACCTGACCCAAACTAGGTCAACTGTCTGCTAAAACAAAAATTTCAGTATTTTTCATAGGATTTAAACAACATCCATGGGCTTCCCTGGTGGTGCAGTGGTTAAGAATCCACCTGCCAATGCAGGGGACACAGGTTCTATCCTGCTCTGGGAAGATCCCACGTGCCGTGGAACAGCTAAGCCCATGCACCACAACTACTGAGCCCACGAGCTGCAATTACTGAAGCCCTTGCACCTATAGCCCGTGCTCCACAGCAAGAGAAGTCACCGCAGTGAGAAACCCAACCACCGCAATTAAGAGTAGCCCCCACTTGCCACAACTAGAGAAAGCCTGTGTGCAGCAACAAAGACCCAACGCAACCAAAAATAAATCAATAATAACATCCAGTGTCTCATAACATAATATTCAAATGTCCAGAATACAATAAAAAATTACATGGCATATGAAGAGCCAAGAAGTCTCAATTCACATGGGAAAGAACAATCAACAGACATCAATGCTGAAATGACACGTTGGAATCATCAGAAAAAGACATTGAAGCCACTATTATAAAAATATCATGAGGGGGACTGCCCTGGAGGTCCAGTGGTTAAGATTCTGCGCTTCCAATGCAGGGGGTGCAGGTTTGATCCCTATCAGGGAACTAAGATCCCACATGCCAAAAAAACAAAAAAAAGTCATGACTAAGTATGAACACTCTTGAAATGAATGAAAAGATGAAAAGTCTCAGTGAAGAAATAGAAAGTATAAAGAACCAAATGGAAATTTTAGAACTGAAAAATACAATAACCAAAAATTTTTAAATTACTGTTTGGGCTTTGTATTAGTTTCTCATTGCTGCTGTAACAAATTATTACAACTGTAGTGACTTAAAACAAACATAGTAACTTACAGTTCTGAGGGCCAGAAGTCTGAAATGAATTTTATAAAGTTAAAATTAAGATGTCAGCAGGGCTGCATTTCTTCTGGGGACTCCAGGGAAAAATACATTTTTTTTCTTTTTCCAGCTTCTAGAGGCTGCCTGCATTCCTTGGCTTATGGCAGCCTTCATCTTCAAAATGCATCCCTCCAACCTCTGCTTCTGCTGTAGATCTCCTGTTTTTTGTCTCTCACATTTCTTTTCTCTCTTTTATAAGGACCCTGTGATTACATTGGGCTCACTCGGGTAACTCAGAATAATCTCCCTATCTTAAGGTCTTTAATTTAATTAACATCTGCAAAATCCCTTTTGCTGTTAAGGCTAATATTCACAGTTTCTTGGGATTAGGAAGTATAACATCTTTGGGTGGCCATTCTGTCTACCAGTAGGCTCAGTAGCAGAATTGAGATGGCAGAGGAAAGAGTCAGTAAACTTGAAGATAGACCAATAAAAATTATCCAGTCTAAATAACAGAGAGAAAAAAATTAAAAAATCAGGGGGCAGGGAGAGTCTATGGGAAAATATGAAAAATAGGCTAACATTTGTGTCATTAGAGTCCAAGAAAGAGAGGAGAAAGAATGTGATGCAGATAAAAAAAATTTGAAGAAATAATGGCTGAAATGCTCAAATTCGATGGAAGATATAAATCTACAGATGTGAAAAGCTCAGTGAATCCAAAACAGAATAAATTTAAAGAAATCCTGGCCTAGACACATCATAACAGGTAAAACCTAAAGACAATGAAAAACATCTTGAAAGCAGCCACAGAGAATATGGTATATTACTTACAATGGGACAATGAATCAAATGACTGGATTTTATATTACAAACCATGAAAGCCAGAAGGAAGTAGAACAACATTTTTTGAGTACTGCAAAGATCATCTAATTTACCTCCTTTGTTTTGTTGATGTGAAAACTGAGGTCTGGAAAGATGAAGTGGTTGTCTTGAATCTCAAGGCTATTTAATCCCATATCTTAATATAATGACAATTTTTTTCCACTGTCACAGTTTTCCTGGCTTTTCTGATGTGTTAATCACAAAATAAAAACGTGCCTTAACTAGCTCAAGCAAAAAAAGAAATAATTAAAAGAAGTTGGAGTCTTTTATGGAACTCAAGATCAAGAGCTTAAATGGCATCAAGAATAAATTAAGGTTGAAACAATGGACTCTCTTCGTATGTCTTTGTTTTTGTCTGCACATGCACTTCATTGTTCCTTTGAGCTCAGATCATTTTCCCAGTTCACATGACAGAAAACCAATAGCTGCTGAGTTTATATGTTGCAGGTCCAACCTCAGGCTCTCCCTAGGTTCACTTCGCAAATGACACTGGAAGAGAGAAATTGTTGGTGTTAGATGTGTACTGAGACTGTACTGTAGGCAGGGGGATAGCCTGACCTTGTATAAAATGACTGCTACCATAGTAAACCTATGAATAAGGGCAGAGGACATTTTCTAGGAATTGGTTCAGAAAATAAGTAGAATATAGCAGAAACAATACAAGTACCTGCTAATTTTTGCTCTTGGCACACATTTCTCTAGGGCTTCTAACAAAGTGTTCAAAAATATATTCTAGGTTTACTGACTTTATAAAATCTACTTATGTGTATATTTTGACTTTAGTTGACATCAGTTAAATGAAGTTTTTCAGGTTTCTCTCACTAGAATATTGAAATAAATGTTGTTATAATCCGTATTTCATGGTGTTGGCGAGGAATGCTATGTCTTTCTTCTCACATTTCCACAGAAGGGAGGGAACTTCCATTTCCCATAAGGATATAGTCTCTGCTTCCTCTCCCATTTCCCCAAACAAAAAGTGACCTATCTGATGGGTAAGATGTGGAGAAAAGTTCCGAGTCCTCCCTCTTTTTGTTAAAATACTTCTTATTGTCATATATTTCACTCATTTGGAGTGGCCATTCTCAGCTCCCCCATCCCTACAAGGGAGACCTGGAGATGCCTGGCTATGTCAGTGACTGGGTAAGTAAATTCAGTTCAAAGAGAATGTATTGGGAAGTGTATCTGGCTCACATCCAAACCACCATCTCCCACTCAGCTTTTCCAGTAATGAAGCTAATTTTGATCTCTAGCTATCTCACTTCTATGTCTGCTTTTCCGTTAGTTACCTCTTTGCAAACCTTACCATGTAGTTGCTCACTCAGAGAAAACTGTTTTTCTTTCAGGGAGTAATATTACCATCTGGTAGCCTTTTGTGATTTGCTTAAGACACGTTTTTCATATTCAAATTGGTCATCTTGTCCTATATGGCTTTAGGATTTCATGTCATGCTTAGGAAGGCCAACTACACGTCCAAGTTATAAAATGATTTTCACAGATGGGTCTAAATAGGTAGGGCATGTGCTTAATAGTTAAACTTATTAACATTGTGATAGCCTGAATTATAGATTAAAATCAGCAGGATCGTGACTTAGAGGATTTGAAATTTTTTTATCTTTAGAAGAAAAAATTGTTTCATGCCAATGTCCTAGTCCTCCCCATAGGTTTATTCACACACACACACACACACACACACACACACACACACAGAGTCAGCATAAAACTTCTCAGAAGTCCCCATATCTTGTAAGGCTCAAAGATAGCATCAGAAATGTCATGAGTTTCTTCAGCTTCTTTAAGTTGTGCCCTTAAAGCAAGTACTTTAACACAAATGCTGAAGCAGGGTTTTCTGTACTATCCCACACAGCAAGTATGAGATCTCATTCTAGGATCTAAAGTAAGATGCTTAAATCATAGGAAATCTGAAATTCTCACTACTGTTTCTGAGTCTCTTTATACCAACCACTTCTTAAATTTTTTTGATGTCAGAAATATCCTTAGTTTTTATGAAGATATATATAGCATCTGGCTTTTTTTTTTTTTTTTTTTTTTGGCTGCATCGCATGGCATGTGGGATCTTAGTTCCCCAACCAGGGATCAACCAGCTCCCCCTGCAGTGGAAGTGCAGAGTCTTAACCACTGGACTGCCAAGGAAGTCCCAAACCTGGCTTTTTGTTAAAATACTTCTTATTGTCATATATTTCACAGATCATACATTTTATGGCATCAAACAATTCTGTATTAGAGCTTTCTGCATCAGCCAAGAATTAGCTGATTAGCTATTACTGAAACTGTACTGCGTCAAAGTTTCCAACTGGGTAAATAGCTGTGCATTTTCCCCTCCTCTCTGCACACTGTCCCAAGACATGCCCTGACACTGGCCAAGGCTTGGTAGCAACCAGAAAAAATACTATATTCCACAATAACTGTCATAGTCTTTGTGCCCAAATCTTATTTTGGCAAATGCACCAAGACACGTTTAGCCCACAACACCACTGAATCTCTAGGACTTAGCATAGTATTTGACACTAGTGCTTAATAAGTATTCATTTAATGCATATATATGTGAATGAATGGATTCACAACAGAGTTTCTTTAAATTTTATGTACTCCTATGACATTGAAAGTATAGTTTGATTTATTAAATGGGAGTTATACTATTTGTAAGGAACACATCCACAGACCCATAGTCCTGGCAGTTTTTGAACTTAATTTATGAACTACAAATTTACCTCCAGACTAAAGTGCAAATTCTTAATTGTGGTCTTCATGGCCCTTCACAATCTGATCCATTCATACTTTTCCAGCCTCATCGATCATTATATTCCTTCAAGAGACCTTCCTAGAAAAACCAAGCTTAAATGTCCCTCTCAGTGCTTTGTATCACCATGTTGCACATCCCTTATATTAATAATATAAAAACTGACTATTTTTGTGTTTAGTTTGAGACAAGGGACCAACCTGATTTTTTTGCATGTGGATATCCAGTTGTGCTATTCTTCCATTAAATTGTCTTGGCACCATTGTCAAAAATCAATTGACCAGGGACTTCCTAGGTGGCACAGTGGTTGAGAATCTGCCTGCCACAGAAGGGATACAAGTTTGATCCCTGGTCCGGGACGATCCCACATGCCACGGAGCAACTAAGCCCGTGTTTAGCCACCGCTACTGAGCCTGCGCTTTAGAGCCTGTGAGAGCCCTTGCTCTGCAACAAGAGAGGCCATGGCAATGAGGAGCCCGTGCACCACAACGAAGAGTAGACCGTGATTGCTGCAACTAGAGAAAGCCTTCATGCAGCAATAAAGACCCAACACAGCCAATTAATTAATTAATTAATTAATTTTAAAAATCAATTGACCATAGATGTTAGAGTTTAATGTCTGGATTCTCAATTCTATTATCTTGATCTACATGTCTATCCTTATGCAAATACTGTCTTCATTATTATAACTTCGTAGTAAGTTTTGAAATTGGAAAGTCTAATTCCTCCTTCTTTCTCCATTTTCAATATTATTTTGGCTATTCTGAGTTCTTCACATTTCCATATAAATTTTAGAATCAGCTTGCCAATCTCTGATAAAAAGCCAGCTGGGATTTTGATATAGAGATTGTGTTGAATCCATAGTTAATTTGGGGAGTATTGCCGTCTTAACAGTATTAAGTCTTCTGTTCCACCAACATGGAATGTCTTTCCACATATTTAAATCTTCTTTAATGTCTTCCAACAATATTTTATTTTTTAGTTTTCAGTATACAAATCTGGCACTTTTGTGTCATTTATTCCTAAACATTTTATTCTTTTTGATGAATTAAATTGTTTTCTTAATTTCATTTTCAGATTGTTTACTGCTAGTGTATAGAAATACAATTGATTTTTATCTATTGATCTTGTATCCTGCAACTTTGCCAAACTTGTTTAATTAGCTCTAGTAGTTTTTTAGTGGATTCCTTAGGATTTTCTAAATATAAGATCATGCCCTCTGTAAATAACGATAATTCTACTGTTCCTTTTCAATCTAGGTGTCTTTTAGTTCTTCTCTTGCCGATGGCCCCAGCTAGAACCTCCAGTACATCTCTGTGACCTCTTTGGGCCTTCTTTAGTTCCTTGTTAATCTCAGCTGTATTGCAAATGGTCACATTTGCTGAGTTAAGGACCTCTAGATAAGCAAGGTGTTCATGAGCTGACTTTCCAAAGGATGGCTTGGTTCTCATGCACATACTTCCCACAAACACCTATTTTCACATTACATGCATTTCCTCTCCTCCTCAGGAAAAGAAAACCTCTCGAAGAACTGTCTTGCTTGTAGAATCAAATTCTACCTTATGTTGTTTTTAATTTATTTTTTTAGCCACAAGGTCCTATTTTTCTATATTTAAATTGACCTATCTTTTCCCCTCTATCTAGATTTCCTAGATTCAGAGTCACAATACCTGGCTTTAAGCTTCAGCTCTGCCATCAACTAGCTGTGTGATCTTTGGCAAGTCATTTTCCCCTTTGGCTCTTTTTCCCCTTCTGTAAAGTGAAAGTTGAAGTAAATGATATACAAATTCAGGTCCCTTCCCATTCTAACAACCTATCATTTAATAGTCCTAATAATTTAGTGCCATGCCAGGTGGAAAGAGAACAAGAAATTAGGATTCATAGGGGATAAAAGTCTAAAAGCTACCTTTTTTCTTTAGTGACCTATTAATTTACATAGTAAAGGAGGTTTTAAGATAAGCCCTTTGGATACAGATAAGAGAAGCCTAGACCTTTGTTACCAAAGACTCCACTGACATGGCCTGGAGGGCTCAAAGCACAGAGAAATGGAAAGTTGTGGCATGCAGGCCCCAGAGCACTCGGGCTTCAGTAGTTGAGGTGCATGGGCTCAGTAGTTGTGGCATGTGGGCACTAGGGTGTGCAGGCTTCAGTAGTTATGGCGCACGGGCTCAGGAGTTGTGATTTGTGGGCTCTAGAACGCAGGCTCGGTAGTTGTGGTGCAGGGGCTTAGTTGCTCCATGGCATGTGGGATCTTCCTGGACCAGGGATCAAACCTGTGTCCCCTGCATTGGCAGGCGGTTTCTTAACCACTGTGCCACCAGGGAAGTCCCTACACTTTAAATTTCACCATATGTATTGGGATTCACGCCAATTAGAGCTACTTTACTTTCTTCGCATAAAAATGTTCTGTTGTTTGGAAATGCCATAATTTACCTAACCTATCCCTTTTGAACATTTGGATTGTTTAACTCATTTGCTATCACAAACAACTCTGCCTTGAACATCCTTATACACATATTTTTGTACAAGTACACTTTTGTCAACACTGACGATAATCACTCTCTTGTCTTTTGATAACTGGTTGCTGACAAAGAATAATTTCTTATTTCAACTTGCATTTATTATATCTTAAGTTGGGTATGTTTATATGTTTATCAAACTATTGATATTTCTTTTTCAGTAAACTGCCTGTTCCTGTTTTTTGCCCATTTTCTTAATGATGTGTAAAATAAAAAAAAAAAACTCCTGTTAAAATTAGCCCTTTATTCAATTATAGTCCTACAAATATGTTGTTTTTTTGCCTTTTTAACTCAAAGTTCTTTTCATCCCAAATTTAAAACTTTGTCTAATTTATTTCCTTTTTGGCTTCTGGGTTTTGTGTCGTGTTTAGAAAAGCCTTTCTCACTTCAAAATTATTTTGTGAAATTACTTGATAATGTCTCCTGGCATTTTTCCAGATTCTTTGTTACATTTAAGACTCCAGGCTATTTAGAAATTATTTTGGGTAGTAATCAGCTCTAATGTTTGCCTTTTCTAACCCTGGCTCTTTGGTCAATGATCCAGCTTCCTAGGAGTTCCAGAACAATCCAGATTTCCCAGATCATTGGGGATGTGACTGAACCTGGATTATTGACACATGGTTGTTGGTGCCCTAGGGCCCCCAAGTCCCCTCCTGCTCACTGAGTCCTTGGCCCAGACCCTAGCAGGGAACCTGGGCAGGCCACTCTCACTGGGGCATGTGGGCTCCAGGTGGCCCCGCTGTGACCTGGATGCTCATTTGACTGTAGCATGGGTTGTAGCACTTCCTCTGTAAATTTGGCCCTGGCTCCCTTCGACCATTCCCTCCCATCCCATCTGTGCACAGCCCTGCCAGCTCTTCTCTGAGGAAATTTGCATCATGCAGCAGCAGGAGGGCTCTTGAAGACTGCTTCATTGAGCCATGGTCTGCTCAGCTGCCCCTGTGCTACTCCTGGCCATGACTCTCCCTCTGGTGGGGTCACCACTTACCTGAGCATCCCAGCCTGTGAGTAAGACTGGGGTGAGGGAAGACTGGGGGAAGGTCCACAAAGGTGATGACAGGGCCTCTGGGTGTGAGAGGCAGCAAGATGTGGGATGAAAGGATAGGTGGAGGGGAGAGCCTGGAGGGAAAGGAAGTAATGCATTTTTTTTTAAGGTTTTTTTTTTTTTTTTTTTTTTTTCTGTGCGCAGGCTTTCTTTAGTTGCAGTGAGTGGGGGCTACTCTTCGTTGTGGTGCGCGGGCTCCTCATTGCCGTGGCTTCTCTTGTTGTGGAGCACGGGCTCTAGGTGCGTGGGCTTCAGTAGTTGCAGCACATGGGCTCAATAGTTGTGGCTCATGGGCTCTAAAGCACAGGCTAAATTGTTGTGGCACGTAGGCTTTGTTGCCCCGTGGCATGTGGGATCTCCCTGGAGCAGGGATTGAACCCGTGTCCCCTGCATTGGCAGGTGGATTCTTAACCACTGTGCCACCTAGAAAGCCCCAGTAATGCATTTTTAAAAGAGGCTGGTTTGTTATAAGATCTCCGAGAGTTTAGCCTTATTTTTCGGGGTGTGGGGATAACTTTTGTTTCTTTATTTGAATTCCTGTGGACACCAGTGATTCCTGCTGCGCTTTGGATAAAGGCTCTTCCAGTCAAGCTTGCAATTTAAAAATGAAAATAAAAACTTTCCAAACTTGGGAACCATTGGCGTAGAGGACAGGAGAGAATCTGAGGAAAGGCAGAAGGGTCTACTTTAGCACTTTCTGATTTGTGTTTTCTCCAAGGTGGATATCTCTATCTCTGTCTCTAGCTGCATCCTTATCTAGATCAGTATCTGTCTTTAGACTGATCTCCTCACCCACATGCAATTTTGAGAGAGGGAGGAGTTGGCAAGGAAGTAATTTACAGGCACCAGAGACTAAGGTATTGCCTTCTGCTCACCATCATGGCAATTCCTATGGAGGGAATAGCCCTAAAGCCTCTGGGCCCCAGGCAGCTCCCCCCAGGCCCCCCAACCTCCACTGGAGCTCCAGACCCAGCCATTTCAATTAGCCTAGAGGCCCAGGGATGGGTACATTCAGGAAGGAATTCAGCAAAGCATGTTGACTCTCCAGGGTGTGCCTGGTTCCTGGGTTCAGGTGGGCTTTGCAGGCCTGGGCGGGATCCCTGGGGCTGCACCCCTGCACCTCCTACCAGAAGCCTGCTCTCCCCTCCTGGATGTGCCCACTCGATTCCAGGTGAAAAGAGGAGCTTCAAAGAGACCAAGTCATACCAGACTAGCCAGACTGGCCCCTGAGCGGCTTGAGGAAGAAGGTGTCCCAGGGAGACATGCGGGCTGACTCAGAAGTCTCTCCCCTGTGCTCTGTTCCAGGGACAGAGTCTGGCTGGAGGGGAATCAGGGCAGCAATTGGACCAAGAAAGTGGAGCAGATGGTGAGTGGACAGACCGGGGGCGGGAGACAGGGAGCAGGGAACAAGGCAGAAAGAAAGATCTGGAAGAGGGCACAGCCAGGGGGCAGTGGGGTGAAGAGAGAGACTGGGTCTGGTGCTGACCAAACAGGCCTGAACGCAGTTCTCTAGTTATGAGGCCTTGAGAAAATCCTTCCTCTTAGAGATTGTCACCTATATAAGGGGGGTTGTTGAGAAGGTGACATGAAACAGCGTGTGTGAAGGCATCACAGCTGGATGAGCTGTGCCCACCTTCCTGGGTCCTGTCTGCGCCCGGACGGGCTATGGGAGATGCAATGTGCCTCGGTTCCTGGAGGGGACAGCTAGGTATGGGGCCCAAAGGGGACTGGTCCGCAGCTGCCTCTTCTCTCCAGCTGTCCTCTCTCTCCTGCAGAATCGGTCCTGGTCTCCGTCTATGTACAGCTAGACTTTTCAAATGAGCACAGGCCAGCAGCACTCTCCAGGCCCCTGAGTCTCCCCACTGCTTCGGCTTCCTCTGCCCCAGTAACTCTCACGGGCCTCAGCCTCACAACAGGTGGGGGGCAATTCTACTGACCCCTGCTTCTCTGTGGCCCTGAGCTGCTTGTGTGGGAAGGGGGCTCAGAGTGCAGGGAGCCCAGCCCTCCCACAGACCCTGGTCCAGGATACTGCGAGCGCCTCCCTATTTATCGGAGGGTCTGTGTGGTCCAGCTCCTTCCTCACCTCCCATCAGACAGACCTCCCCTTCCTGCTCCAGGTCCCCATCTTCTGAACTTTGGCAGAGGCCCAAGGGGCCGATGACCATGGACCTGGGCTTCTCCACTCCCACCCCCGATGCCTTGGCCCAGTACGCTCCACTGCTTTGAACCCTGAGAAGGCAGTCACTGTGATTTGAGGATTGTTCCAGATTCCAAGCCCTGGAGTCATGCAGACATCAGATGTCGGGCTTTCCCAGACAACCTGCTCACTTCTTATCCCTCTTCCCTCTGCGACAGAGTGTAATGTCACCCACAATGGGTATAGCTACTGTGCTTGCCTCTCTGGGTACCAATGGAATGCCAGTGTCTGCTCCCATCACCCTCCCTGCCAAGCCCCCCTCGAGCACGGGCCTTGCAGCTGTCTTGTCTTCGGCCCAACTGAAGCCGGGCACTGCCAGCTGCTGCCACCTGGTGAGGAGGGTCGGGAGCTTGGAAACCAACGGCCGCGAGTGAAACCCTCTGTGCTTTTTCCTCTCTGACCCCTGTATCTCTGCCAGCTGGTCCAAGCCCAGCGACTGCTCTGGGTGAGAGAAAATGCCAGGCATTATAGCAGATCACAGGCCCCGTGCTTAGGACAGGAGGAGTGAGACTCACAAACAGCAGGGCTCCGGAGGCATGTGGACAAGGAGAGAAAGTTCCCTCCCTGTGGGGGTGTCCTAGGTCAGAAAGCCTCCCTGTTTGGTTCCACAGACAGGGCCTTCCAGGCTGGATTGCAGCAGCCACACTCCTCCAGGGACAAAACAATTGTTAGCTGGGGAGGGCATAAGGAGAGATGGGTTCAGAAGGTGGGGAAGGAGGGAGAGCTTAGCTGCCTCAAGGGCCACAAGTTCCTGCTCTGGGGGTCCTGTCTCCTGTCTCCTGCAGCCCCCACAACCCTAAGCCTCAACTCCTGGCTGCAGATGCCTGGCGACACCCTGAACCTGACCCTCCTCACAAGCCAGGAGATCACCAACCTGAACTGGTTCCTGCGGCCCACAGGGAGCCCAAGCCCTGTCCTCCTGTGGGCAGGGACACGTGTGTCCTTGACCTCCAGGCTGTCCTCAGCATCATCAACGTCTCCAGTAGATGGGCAGGTAGCCCGCCTGTCCTTCCCTCCTCTCTCTTCTTCTTTCTCCTCCCCGTCTTTTTTTCCTCTTTTTCCTCTGCTCCCCTCCATCTCCTCTTCCTCCCGCTCTTCTCCTTCCTTCTTGTTTTTCTCTCCTCTTCCTTTCCCTTATCTCCATTTATTCATTCTGTGGAAACTAAGGCTATGAGGCCCATTGATGTGAAGAATTATAATGAGAGAATGCTGAAAGTGTGGCCTCAATTTCAACTGAGAACAGATGCGGGCTTTCCTTCACAATGTTGAAATGGCACCAGGTGGTGCAGGAAGAGCATCTACTGGAGGCAGAGAGGTTCACCTTAGGATGCACGGCTACAGGCTAATAACAAAGCGTCAGGATCTCGTCTTCCTCCTAGAAACCCTCTGGGGGATAGGGATCTTCCCTGCTGGGGTTAAGCTGAGGCTGGATGGAGAGGGCAGACCTAAGGTGTGGCTGGGGAAGCAGCTGAGACCCTGTGGCACAAGTGGGGGCCGAGCAGCTGGGAGGTGCAACAGGTGTGTGTCTGCAGGTGAGTACATATGCTGCTTTGAGGCCCAAGGGTTCAGGTGGGAGCTGCGCCAGGTTGTGAGGGTGCCCCTGCAGGCGACAGACGTGGCTGGGCTCCCACACCAGCTCTCCATCTCCTGTGCCACCTCCCCTGGCTTCCAACTGAGCTGCTGCATCCCCAGAGCACACCTGGGCTACACGGCTTCCTGGAGCCCCAGCGAGGGCAGCGAAGGTATGGAAAGGGGCTGGCTGTCAGCAGTCAGAGGAAAGGGAGCAGCTACTCGCCTTCAGGCAGCTGGCTCTCCAGCTTCTGAGAAGCAGAGGCTGCAGTTCAACCTGGGGGGTCTGGGTCCAAGTCCAATACTGTTTTACCCCCATTCTGTTCATACAACAATAGCCACATGTGTGTAGACAACTTTTGTAGAATGCTTTCATTCACACGATCTTCTTGAACTCACACGATATTACTCTGTGAGGTTCATTTGATGATGGTCCCATTTTACAAATGAATTCACTGTGGCTTCAGGGCCTGGAGCTAGTAAGAGACCCCCAAGGATCCCCTTCGCCCAAATCCAAGCCCTGCCTTCAGTAGTGTGATGCCCACACACCACTCAGCTCTTCTCCTCTGCTTCATCTGCTTCTGAAATGGCTAGAAAGACTGACAAGGCATCTCTGGGCCTCCTGAGGTCTAGGTGTGCCCCTGGTCCAGCGACCATTCCTTTTCTTGTCTCCCCCTCAGCCTCCCTATTCCACACGCCAGACTCCCAGTGCTTTGTGCTGGCTGTTCAGAGCTGCCCTGCAGCCGACACTACGTACGCTTGTGACCTGCAGAGCCCAGGACTGAGCCCTCTCAGGGTCGCCGTCTCTGTCACCGTCATCCAGGGTACTTGGGGCTTGGGGTCCAGCTGGCCAACCTCTCACCTGCTGGTCCTGGGAGTTCCTCCCTCATGTCTCCCTGCACTGGGCCACAGGACCACACTCCACAGCCTGCCCAAGGGAAGGCGCAGGTTTGACTGGGTCTCTGAGGCTTCCCTGGTATCATTTTCAGATGGAGACACCACCTGCCCTGAGGACTCTTCGACTGTTGCCTGGAACGTCACCAAGGCTGGCCACGTGGCACAGGCCCCGTGTCCCAGGAACAGGTCCGGCACAATGAAGAGGCCTTGCAGGCCTGATGGGGTCTGGGGGTGCACCCACAGCAGCTGCACAGACACGGGGCTCCTGGCCTTGCTTCGTCGGACCCGGGTAAAGCTTCTGACCGGCTGCCCAGGTGCCCCATCGTCCATCACGTCTCCCTTCCTCACTCGGGACCCAGCTTTAGAGTCCTTTCCCCCGAGGTCCAGCCCGAAGGTTATTCAGCTTCTCTGAACTGGCGCTCTAGCAGAGCCAGGAAGCAGGTGTGGGGGCCCTTAAAGTGGCCAGGACTCTCATGGCAGGGAGGGTGCTAGTCCCAAACCTTAACCCCACCAAGTGTCCGCTCCACAAACCTTGGTGTCAGTTCCTTCCACGTGGCTCACTCCCCTCTCTACTGCCTGCTCCCCTGGGACGGGGTGTGGGTGTGGGGAGAAAAGAGCTGGACAGGGGAGGAGGCCACCCCTCCCCCTTGAAGGCTCGCCCACCCCCCTCCTGCTGTCTTGTCTGTCTCAGCTGCTGCGGGCAGGCCAGGGCCGGCCTGCAGAGGAGGTGCCACAGATCCTGGCTCAGCTCCCAGAGCAGGTAGTAGTGGTGACTTCACCCTCTGACTTGTTGGCACTGGTGGGCGCCATGACAGTCCTGGCCAAGGTGGTGGCAGATGCCAGAATACAGCTCAACTGCAGTGCCCTGGAGGTGAGATCTCTGAGCCACAGCAGGGGCCAGCTGGGTAGTGTGGGCCGGAAGCTCTTCACCCCTGGGCATTTCTGTCCCTCTGACATAGCCATGGGCTGTCAGATGGCAGACCTTTCTCGAGTTCAAGTGTCTGCTCCCCTGGTCCATTTCTCCTCTTGGATACCAGCCTCCAAGGCCATGGAGTGTGGAGAAGGCCTGATGCTGGGAACACGTGGGAGGCTGGGGAAGGCAGGGAGGGGTGTGGAGACAGTTCAGAGGCATTCATGCACGTGCAGACACGTGGATATGACATGGATCCCCCACGGCCACATGCAAGGTGCCTACGTGGAGATACTCAAACGCACTTGGCTTTGCTGGATTCACCCAAACCAGCTCTCAGGATAGGCATCAGTGGGTGACCCATAAGCTGCAGCCAAAAGAATAACCAGGGACAATGACACGCACACCCTTTGTGTCTGGGAAGGTGCACCGCATGGGGGTGCAGACATGCAGGTGGCCCTCTACTTCAGAATGTGTGCCCTCTACCACCGGGCACTGTTCCTAGCTTTACAGACCTGTAGGGGGCCCCTTAGAACCTGCGTGGCCCCAAGCGATGGAAGGGGGAGAAAGGGCATCAGACGGAGGGGCGAGATGTGCATCAGGAGACCACACACCAGAAGATGCCCCAGCGGTTAGCCGGACAGGCCCCCACTCCTCCCATCCAGAACGTCTCCCTTCACCGACGTGGCTTCCTCCTCCTCTTCCCAGCCTTGGGCCTTGTGCTGCACTAGGAAGGGTGGCTTGGGGTCTGTAGATCTCGGTGCCCCTGGCTCAGTGCTGTGGGCTTGGGTGGCGAGGCCTCACCTCTCTGTTGGGTGCTGCAGGCTCTCCTGAAGACCACAGACAAGGTCCTGGACATGGACTCCAGCTCTCTGTGGACCCCAGCCCGGGCCCAGAAGGCCTCAGTGGGCTCCAATCTCCTGCTGGCTGTGGAGACCCTGGCACGCAGCCTGCACCCACAGGATCAGCCCTTCTCCCGCGTGCTGCCCAATGTGCGGCTGCAGAGCCAGCTCCTCAGGCCCACATTTCCTGCTGACTACAGAGTCTCCTTCCCTACTCAGCCCCCGCTGCAGGCACAGATTCCCAGGCACTCCCTGGCCCCACTGGGCCATAATGGAACGGACGTCAGTGTTACTAGCCTGCAAAAACTGGACCACCTTCTGCCCTCAAACTATGGACAAGGGCTGGGGGACTCCCTCTACGCCACTCCTGGGCTAGTCCTCGCCATCTCCATCATGGCAGGTGGCCAGGTCTTCAACCAGGGAGAGGTCATCATGGACTTTGGGGACACAGACGGCAGTCCCCACTGTGTCTTCTGGGATCATGATCTCTTCCAGGGCGAGGGGGGCTGGTCTGATGCAGGGTGCCAGGTGCAGGCAGCCGGGGCCAGCCCCACCACTCAGTGTATCTGCCGGCACCTCACTGCCTTCTCCATCCTCATGTCTGGACACACAGTTCCAAAAAACCCCACCCTGGAGCTGCTGAGTCAGGTGGGCTTGGGGGCCTCCATTCTGGCGCTGCTCGTGTGCCTGGCCGTGTACAGGCTGGTGTGGAGATTTGTGGTGAGGAACAAAGTTGCCTATTTACGCCATGTGGCCCTGCTCAACGTGGTGCTCTGCCTGCTGGCCGCAGACACCTGCTTCCTAGGAGCCCCACTGCTTCCTCCAGGGCCCCGCAGCCCGCTCTGCCTGGCCGCTGCCTTCCTCTGTCATTTCCTGTACCTGGCCACCTTTTTCTGGATGCTGGCCCAGGCCCTGATGCTGGCCCACCAGCTGCTCTTTGTCTTCCATCGGCTGTCCAAGCACCGAGTACTCTCCCTGATGGTGTTCGTTGGCTACCTGTGCCCGATGGGGTTTGCATGTGTTGCCCTGGGCCTCTACTTACCCCGAGGGCAATACCTGGGGGAGGGGGCATGCTGGTTGGACAAAAAGGGAGGAGCACTCTACACCTTCGTGGGGCCAGTGCTGGCCATCGTGGGCGTGAACGGGCTGGTACTCACCATGGCTGTGCTGAAGCTGCTGAGACCTTCGCTGTCGGAGGGACCCCAGGTGGAGAAGCGCCAAGCCCTCCTGGGGGTGATCAAAGCTCTGCTCGTTCTCACGCCCATCTTTGGCCTCACCTGGGGACTGGGGCTGGCCACTCTGCTAGAGGAAGTCTCCATAGTCCCTCACTACCTCTTCACGGTTCTAAACGCCTCCCAGGTGGGTGACAAGGTGGCAGCTGTGCTCTTTGCCCTGTTAGACAGCCTAAGCTACTGCCAGGCCCTTCTCAAGGAGGTATCATGGTGGAGCAGAAGAAACATAGGCTCAGGAATTTTAAAAGGCTTAAGTCCGGATCCCAGTTCCTCTACTGACTAGCTAGGTAACTTTGGACAAACCTCTCTGAGCTTTGGTTTTCTTAACTGTAAACTATCTGGATTTGCCTTTGAAGTCAGGAATTGTTAATACCCTGTCCTTTGATATCCATCTTCTTTGTAACCGTAACAGTGAGAAAAGCACCTGAAATGGATCCTATGCACCAAGCAGTGCTAATGTACAGGAAAACGGAGACGGGAAGCCTCAGGATGTGAATTAGGCAAGAGGACGGAGGCTGAAGAAGAGGAGAGGCAACAAGTTGATTCCTTCCTCCTTGACTGATTCCCGTATCCCTCTTTTCAGGGTGTCTTCATCTTATTGTTTGGTTGCCTCATGGACAGGAAGGTGAGTCTGTCCACCTCCCTGTGCCTGACTCGCAAACAAAGGCCAGGACTCTGGCTGTCATAATGACATTCACCTCTCCTGCAGGTCCAAGAGGCTTTACGCAAACACTTCTGCCGCAGCCAAGCCCCCAGCTCCACCATCTCCCTGGTGAGCTGCTGGCTGCACATTCTCACTTCTCCCCCTGAGAGCAGGTCAGAAGTAGATGTTCCACAGCCTTCCCGAGAGGAGACGGGCACAGCTAGAAGCCAAGAGAGGACTGGCGCTGCAGGGCAAGCTCTCCAGCAGTGGAGAAAGCAGCCCAGGCAGAGATTCAGGTTCCTGGGCTCCTGATTATAACCTGGACTCCTGGCGACTCTGGATTGTCCCTTGTTTCTCCCTCTGAAAATCTGCCTCCAGTGAGCATTTGAAGGGCAAAGATAGGATTGGTATGCATGGGAGTCACTGTAGCTGGGAACAAACTTCCTAGGATTTTTGCTGCCCGGGCAGCAGGGCAGGTGAAAATGTAAAAATGGATACAAAGGAGAGTTGGCAATCATAAAAATCGCCCTGCAACTGGGCCTTTCCACCCCTTCCTAGGCCCCAAATGAAACCTACATCCCGGAACACAGCAAAGGAGGAAGTAAAGACACCAGGTGAGAATGAAGTGTTCTCAGCAGCTGCGTGAGCAGCGTGGAGTGAGGTTGAGTGTACACAGGGCTTCCCAACAAAGCTCTGAAAAGAAAACTCCTCTTCACATACCTGTCCCAACCCAAAGCGTGGAAGACGGTAGACATTTCCAGACGGGCTGAAGGAGGGGGAGGCCTCAGAAAGCAGATGGCGTAGGATCTCCTACTGCTTTTCCAGAAAGCTGGAGGGGGTGTACCACCACCTGCCCTTGACTCAGTTCACTCTGAAAATTCCTTTTCACACTATCAAAATTTTAATTATTCTGAAAAACCATTGTTTTGAAGGAATTGCCATGGGTGGGCCTGGAGTCCAGAGGGAAGGGTAGCCTCAGAGGCGTCAGGGCGCGCTCCTTCCGTGGGAAAGACAAACTCTGGGTGACCCACAGGCAGAGCCTGTGTTCCCTCAAGGGAGTTGAGGGTGTGTCCTTGAATCCAGGGATGCATCCTGGCCAACGCTCTGAACCCTTTCCCCCTCCCAGAGCTCAGCCCTTGAGGAAGACAGGCTTCTGTTTCCATTAGTCACCCTCATTTCTCTTGCAGCTTACCTGTCCCCACCTGTAACTATCCAAGCAAGAAAAGCATGAAAAACTAGCTAAAGCTACCTAAGAATAAGCCTGGCTTTGCTGTAAAAACAATCAACAGATATCACAGTTCACTATAATTACAAGTAAAACTGCCTCGACCAGTTTTTAACTAATCAGCGGTTCATGTTACAGATACAGTCAATAAAAATGGTTTTATTTTAACTATTCAGTGATTTCCTGTCTGATTATTTCTTCTCTATAGTTATGAAGAAAGGATGGCTTAATTGACAGGAACACCCATCTTCCAAACATTGGAGGCAAAGGGCAGAATTTGGTTTCCTTTTCAAAATTTAGGAAAAGGTGAAGTTAATAGGTCCCTCCTTCTTTAACCTCCATAAAATACATTATAATAAAATGTAAGTGTCATAGATGTACGCATGTATATACAGTCACTGACATGAGCACATCTGTAAGAATGCGGTATAAATTTTACAGAGAAAGGTAACACAGACTGCCAAGAATTAAGGAGAAAAGATGACAAACACTGACATTTAAAAAAAGACAGGATTAAAGCTAAGACTAGATATAGAGAAGAAATATTTAAGAAAAGTCTTTAGAGGACACCAAGACGCCTAGCTGAATTAACTTATGGAACCCATGAGAGGATGATGACAGGACTGAAAATTTTTTTAACAAAGTAAATGAAAAATAATCTGATGAATGTTAATTTTAAAATTCATGGATATTTTTGTAAAGTGGAAAGAGGATGTTTTCTTTTGAAATAAAAAAGTGATATGCTAAGGACATGCCATTGAAAATATTTTTCTTATATACACTATACCTCCACTTAATGATTTGTGTGAATATTTTAACTGTGTATAAACCAGCCCAAATATTTCTCTAAATGGATTCAATCATTCTTCCAAATGGAAGATACCAACTCACTGGGACAACTGCACTGTCCCTGTCCCTCGTACTTCTTCCAGCCCCCTCAGGAAGCAGCAGCTACTGGAATCAGTGGGGGCTCTGCCTTGCTGGTTTCCCTGACAAAAGAGTCATGTCTCAATCCCACTTTCACTTTATTAACATTTACAGTCTTAATTTTTTTAATTATAAAAAGCTCTTTTGAAAAATTCCAGTCATATAGAAGCCACAGATTCCTCTTCTGAGCATACTGTTGTAGATGTATGTGTTCTCATTTTCCTTCTCAAATGACTGCACACACTCAATGCTCTGCTGCTAAAAGCACACTTTAAAATGGATAAATGAAATGACCTTAAGCCTTTGTTCACTTGGTTCTCACCATAAAAAAAAAAAAAGGAATGAAAAAGAATGCTCTGGAGGTAAATACAAGAAGGTGAGATTTAGCAGCAATTCCACTTCTAAAGAAAAGGCTTAAAGAAATAAGTAAACAAGCGAACACATAAATGTACAAAGGATGTGCGCTCTAGTGTATTTACATCCTCAAAAAAGAGGCACTTGGTAAAACAAATTAGGATATACCTATACAAAGGAATGCTATGTGGTCATTAAAAATGATGACATAGCTACACCTACCAATATGAAAAATATTTAGGCTACATAGCTAAATAAAACAAAAGGGTTCCAAAACACCATTATACCAGGCAATTATGTTCCACATGTCCATATAAATATGTGTGCATTAAAAAGGAGAGCTATCACAATATAAACAGTGGGTATCTCTACTTGATTTTTCATTTTCTTCCACTCAATATTGTTTGAATTTTTTTTTTTTTTTTTTACAATGAGCATGTATTTTTATATTAGGAAAAAATGGTTTTCAAAAAGTTTTCCTGAACATTTTGCATATTTAAAAATAAAACCTTGACAAGCAAAGAAACACAAACAAAATACGCCCTGGAATTTAAGTTTGTACGAAAAGGATAGACTACATTAGGGGTTCCTGCGGGAGCTCTGAACTCCCTATCTGGAGTTCTGCTTCGGGAATCTTATTGTTTGATCACGGATGGTCCTTTACGTGTGGAAGGGAAAAGGGCTCCTACTTGAGTACGACCTTGAGTACACACACTGCCAACAAGTCTAAATGCTTCTTCTCTTTCACAATAATCTATTTTCAGAATAGTATGTTTACTATTTTTGTCCTCCAATCCCCACATTCTCCCATTTCCTCTCAATCAATGATCCCTCTTAACTGAAGAAGCACAATATACTAGTTCAGAGTCCCCAGGCAGAAAACCACGGCGGATACAGGCAGAGGGCATCTGAGTCATCCATTAAAATCTGAGAAAACTCGGGAGACTCTGCTACTGCCTTCTCATCCTCAAGAAAGACCGCAACTTCAGAGGCCTGGAGAAATAAACAAAACTGAGAGAGGAAAGGGGGAAAGGACGGGGAGAAGCATCAGAATTCTTCTCTCAGAAAGATGGAAGCAAAGAGACCATCAGAAGCAAAGAGCTGGGGGCAGGGGAGAGCAGTGGGGAGAGGGTGGGGGAGAAGTTGAGGAGCCAACATTTTGAAGTTTGAATGAAAGAAGGTGGGGGCAAATAAAGGCTCCACTCTCAGTTGCTTATTTGGTGGAACAGAGGGTCTAATGAAAGTTTTACAGGCGAAGAGATACACTTTAAGTTGGGATCTTTAAGAGAAACATAACCAGTTTAAGACTTTTAAAGAACAAACATCAAGGAGGCATCTATAATGACCGCAGCCAAGGATGATCTTTTGTAACAGTCATGCTGATGAAAATAACGTGGCTCTCTCTTATATGCATAAAATGTTTTGAAATAGTACACAACTTCAACCTGTGTGCTCCTCCCCAATCCAATTCCACTGACCGCCCGCCCCCCACGCCCACCTAGAGGTGACTTCTGTCCTGAATGTTCTCCCTTACTTAAAAAAAAATTTTTTTAAATGTGGTAAAATACACAGAAAATTTATCATTTTAACCATTTTTAAGTATGCAGTTCAGTGGCATTAAGTACATTCACATCATTGTGCAACCAATCTTCAGAATTCTTTCCATCTTTCAAAACAGAAACTCCGTACCCATTAAACCCTTCATCTCTCCTCACCCAAGGCCTAGCAACCACCATTCTACTGTCTTTATGAATTTGACTGTTTAAATACCTGGTACAAGTGGAATCATGCAGTGTTTGTCTTTTTGTGGCTGACTTGTTTCACTTAGCATAATATCCTCAAGGTTCATCCCCGCTGTAGCATGTGACAGGACTGCCTTCCTTTTTAAGGCTACATAGTATTCTATTGTATGTATATACACATTTTGTTTATCCCTTGGTCCATCAATGAACACTTGTCTCCAATTTTTAGTTACTGTGAATAATGCTGTTATGAACATGGGTGTATAAATATTTCTGAGACCCTGTCTTCAATTCTTTTGTATATATACTAGACCCGGAATTGCTGGATCATATGGTAATTCTACCTTTAGTTTTTTGAGGAACTGCTATACTATTTTCCTTAGCATCTGCACAACTTTAATTTCCATCAACAGTGCACAAAGGTTTCAAATTCCCCATAACCTCACCAACACTTCTTATTTTCAGGTTTTTTAATAGTAGCCATCCTGCTGGGTATGAAGCAGCAGCTCATTGTAGTTTTGATTTGTGCATTTCCCCAATAATTAGTGGTGAACATCTTTTCACCTGCTCATTGGTTATTGTATATCTTCTTTAGAGAAATGTCTATTCAAATTATTTGCTCATTTTTAAATTGGGCTGTTTTTCTAGCTGTTGAGATATAGTTCTTTATATATGCTGGATATTAACCCCTTATTGGATATGATTTAAATTTTCCCCCTTTCCATAGGTTGCCTTTTCATTGTGTCTTTTTTTTTATTATTTATTTATTGGCTGTGTTGGGTCTTCAGTGCTGCACACAGTCTCTCTCTAGTTGTGGAGAGCAGGGGCTACTCTTCGTTGCAGTGAGCAGGCTTCTCATTGTGGTAGCTTCTCTTGCTGGGGAGCACAGGCTCTAGGCACATAGGCTTCAGTTGTGGCACGTGGGCTCAGTAGTTGTGGCTCATGGGCTCTAGAGCACAGGCTCACTAGTTGTGGCACATGGGCTTACTTGCTTCTTGGCATATGGGATCTTCCCAGACCAGGGATTGAACCCATGACCCCTACACTGGCAGGTGGATTTTTAACCCCTGTGCCACCAGGGAAGTCCCTCACTGTGCCCACTGATGTACAAAAGTTTTCAATTTTTATGAACTCCATTTTTTTTTTCCTGTGCTTTTGGTGTCATATGTCCAAGAAATCATTGCCAATCCAATATTATGTAGGTTTCCCCGTTTCCTAAGAGTCTTATCATTTTAGCTCTTATGTTTAGGTCTTTAATCTGTTTTGAGTTAATTTTTGTATACAGTGTAAGGCAGGGGTCCAACTTCATTATTTTGCAACGTGGATATACAATTTTCCCAACACCATTTGTTGAAACGACAGTCCTTACCCCACTAAGTATTCTTGGCACTCTCCTCGAAAATAATTTCATCATATATATATATATATATATATGCGTTTTTATCTGGGCTCCTTTTTAAACTATTAAACTCCAGATTTCATTCAGATTTCACCATTTTTTTTATTAGTGTCCTTTTTCTGTTTCAGAATCCAACCCAGGATACTACATTACATTTAGTTGTCATGTCTCCTTAGCTTCCTCTGGTCTGTGACAGTTTCTCAGTATTCTTTTATTTTTCATGACCTTGATAGTTTTGAGTACCGGTCAAGTATTTTGTAGAATGTCCCTCAATTTAGTTTCTTCTGATATTTTCTCATGAATTGACTAACTTATGGGTGCTTGAACAACTAAGGAGAAGTGCCCTTTTGATTACATTAAAGCAGGAGGCCTGTGATACCCACACGACAGCACTGACATAACCTCGGTCACTCGGTTAAGCTGGTGTTTACAGGTTCCTCCACTGTAAGGTTGCTTTGTTTTCTGTCCTCATACTCTATTTCCTGGAGTTGAGTCACTAAGTCCAGCCCACACACAAGTGGGGAAGGGCATGCTCCACCTCCTGGAGCCTGGGGTCTACATGTTATTTGCAACTCTTCTGTAAGATTTCTCTTTTTTTCTTAACTGTTTAGGAAAGCATTTTCATCTCATATGGCGGCATCCTAGAAATGTTCTTAGTTTTGCTTGTTTCTGAAACTTTGCTGTGGATGAACATTCGTTATTTACAATATTTCGCTATTAAAGAGCGATGCTGCTATCAACGCTCTCGTACGTGTCTCCTGGTACTCATGTGCAAGCTTCTCCAGGAAATATACCTAAGAGTGGGAACCATATTCAAATGTACAGGATAATGCCAGACTGTTTTCCAAACCAGTTATATCAATTTACATTCTTACCAGCAGTGTATAAAAAGTTCCTACTGTTCCACATCCTCACTAATGCTTGGTATTCTCAGTCCTGTTCATTTTTGCCAGTCTAGTAGGTATAAAATAATACCTCATCATGATCTTAGTTTGGTTTTTGATTACTAATGAGCACGTTTTCATGTTTATTCTCCATTTGTATATTATTTTCTAAAAGAATACCTGTTAATATCTTTTGCCAATTTTCACCTCGTTATCTTTCTTCTTAGTGATTTACAGGAATTCTGTATACATCCTGGATCCTTTGTAAAACATATCTATATCATATATATCTTGTAAGATACCTCTCTATCATATGTATGATATGATAGAAATATACCTTTCTGAGATATGTATATGCACATCCTTTGTAAGTTGTATCTGTATCTTTACCACATTTGGAGCATGTCTTTCCACCCTATCATATAAAGAACAAACTTCTTATTTCAACATAGAACAATTTATAGATCTTTTCTTTTATGGTAACATTTTAAATGTCTTGTTTAAGAAATTTTCCCAACCTAAGGGTCATAGTGGTATTTTTTCCTAAATTTTAAAAAGATTTTTACCTTTTATATTTAACTTATCTAGAGTTAATACTTGTGATATGTAAATATAATGGTTTACAGTATTAAAAACTCACAGTAAGTAGAATTTACCAACGAAATCATGGGGAAATGATGCCGGGACTCTCAAACAACCTTCTGCTCCCTTGCCAAACCTGTCCCTGAACCAGAGGATGATTCTGACTGCCAGTAGCTTTCATAGACCTAAACAACATTCACATAAACGGCTGCAACTGAGACTTTTGCTTTTTCAAAGCACTAGCACACGTTATTTAATGCAGTTTGGTTGTCAAAAAACAGAAGAGTTTTAGTATGTTGACCAAATTTTAAAAATTTCTTTACACTTCATTAAACCTGGCAAACAGAAACATCTCTAAACAATGAAATTAATTTATTTCAATTGGGCAATGGGGAAAAAATGGTGTTATCCTAAAGCAGGACCTTCTTTATGTTCCTAGTGGCCTCATGGTTGACTAAAATGGTTAGAAGTTACAAATGAGGGACTTCCCTGGTGGCCCAGTGGTTAAGAGGCCAAGCTCCCAATGCAGGGGACCCAGGTTTGATTCCCTGGTCAGGAAACTAGATTCTACAAGCATATCACAACTAAGAGTTTACATGCCACAACTAAAGAGCCCGTGAGCTGCAACCAACAAGCCCACCTGTCACAACTAAGACCTGGCACAACCAAATAAATATTTTTTAAAAAATAAAAATAAAATGTGTTTTCTATTAAAAAAAAAAGTTACAAATGAGTAATCCAAGGCGAAATCTGTTCCTAAGGCAAGAGAAGCACCTTTTACCTCTAATAAAACAAGGCAAACAGTGCCCTAATATTTCTCTACTTTATTAAGGTTAACCAACATGGTATTTATATATCTAAATATTTACTGTAAATTTTCAGTGACATTTAGATTCTGAATTATCTTTCCATAATAAAGTTAACTTAGGCACACTGGTTTGTATTTTATAGAAAACATTTATCTTTAGGTCACAAATAGAAATGAGTCATAATTTGCAAATGTTACAAAGACGATTCCAAATCCCAGTTAACTTCTTTCCAAAACTGCAACCACTCATTCAGTCTTTAATGAAAACAGAGACCAAACACAATTGCTTAAACTTATCACTGTGAGAGATTCTGGTAACTAAGAAATCCCTGAAAGAGTAGTAAGCCGTGATTATTGGAAAGCTCGGAACACTGAAAAGGCTTAATTGCAAAGTATTTAACAGAAGGCCACAAATTTTGTTTTCCTAAGAGGAGCTAGGAACATAGATGTCATTGAGTAGTGCATTGAAATGGCATTGCCTAGGTGAAGTGTTGCACAGAAACTCCAGGTCACCTCCTCTTGATCTATTATTTTGGATAAGCTTCCACTATCATAGCATGGCCCTGTAAAAGAAAAAAAAGTTCAATTAGAACAATGAAAGGCAATGAATCCAGCCAGTATGGAGGCAGCAGAGAACAACAGGCTTTGGAATTTAATCCTATCTCTGCCATTCAAACATTGTGTGATCTTGGGAAAGTTATTAGCCATTCTGAACCTCGACTTCCTCTATAAAATGGGGCTCATGGTGCCCACTTCAAAGTGTTTTTATGAGCATTCAATTAGCGTACGTGTGTGTATACATATACACACATATATACACGTATACACATGAGTATCTGTCTATCTAGCACAGTCTGATTCCTCGTAAGATGCTCTGTAAGTGGTTGCTATTAAAATAAGCCATGGGGGCTTTTTTAGCTGTATAAAAATAAACATGATACAGTGAATACAACAACAGTTTTCTCTCTTCCAGATGAGAAAACTGAGGCTTTGAAAGGTTAAGTTACTCGTGCAAATTTACAAAGCTACTAAGTAACAGGGCCAGGACTTGAAACCAGATGATTCCTAAACTTGGTCTCTTCTGTACTACTCTATGCAGGTGCAGATGCTGATCTGAGGCCTCACAAAGGTAAAAAGGTAGAAAATTACTTCCCTAGCACTAGGCACAGTGCCGCATTCTAGTTACCTCCTTACTTTAAACCTAGTATAGAAATTTATGTTTTTATTAGTCTAAATCTTATCTGATAATCATAGCCATTCTATCTTTTGGACTGCCATCAAACTAGTTAACAGTCTAACTATGCTCCCTGCTTCTAGATTCAATTCAATCCCCACAAATATTTATTAAGCAACTATTATTTAGAAGGCACCAAGCTGAACGCTGTGTGGGTACAGTTTTGCTACATGGTCTCTATCTTCAATCTAGTATGCACTGTAGTTCAAAACAAACTCTTAAATGCCTTAAACAGGCACAAGCACACAAAAGAACATGGGTGGGAAGCGTTGACTGACTTGGGGTTGTCCTAGAAGGGCCCATAATAAGGTAGAATATTCCTTCTTCTGTTTTATTTAAACTGTGTTGTTTTCATGTTCCAAATCTTTTACACTGCTCTAGGTCAGTGGTTCTCAGCTGCATTGATTTTGCTCCCCACCCTCGCAGAGGACATTTAGCAATGTCTGGAGATATTTTTGGTTGTCCCAATTATGTGTGTATGGCGGGGTGTAGTGAGGGGGGTGGTTTGCTACTGGTGTCTAGCGGTAGAGACCACGTTAAATACCCTACAACACACAGCACAATCCCCCCACCCCCCAACAAAGAAGCATCTGGCCCAAAATGTTACTAGTGCTGAAGCTGAGAGATCCTGCTCTAGAGCCACAAAGATGGATTCCTCCTCTGATCTAATTACGTTTGTAGCATCATTTGGCTCTTGATAAAACAATGCCAAATTTAATCTAGTTTCTAAGATACAGCATCTCCTTCCTCACTTCCTCCTTCCTCACTGTAAACTTTTAGAGGAAAGCAATAATACTGGATATTATTCTTTGTTCATCCACAAAAGCATCTGGAATTGTGTTATTAATCCTCTATGTGCTAGATTAAAAAATGAGAGAGCAAACACTCAAAACCAAAGGACATTCACCTATGAGGACTACGCAATATGTACAGTGCTGTGCACTAGTTTTCCCCTCATTTAAATTTGGCATAGAAAGATAAGAGGGAAGGCTCCAGTCCTGACGGACCATGGTTTTCTGTAAAAGAAGTTACACAGATCAGAAAATACTGCTGATTGTGAAGTCTAAAATATTCCAACCTAAAAATAACTGACCCTTGCTTCTTCAAAGTCTCTGAGGAAAAGCCATAAATAAAGGCTTTTAAATGTAAGATGTTTATACTTTTACATATCTTACTCATCTTGGTCAGCAATAGACAGTTTCTGTTACCTGGAGAAAAATCAAATCTGTTTCCATCAGAGTTAAAAAAAAAAAAAAAAAGATTACAGCCAGCCTTTCCTTTTCGATTGTATCCCCACAGTGAAATGCTATAGCAGGTAGGAAGTTTCATCAACAACACAAGTAAAGCAGACAGAAAACAATCTGTATAAAAACATAATTTCCCTCAGCTAAATAGCAATAAGTTACCCAGAGGCAAATTAATTCTTCATTAAGGTACAGTTCAGTTCTCAAGAAAGACAGTTTTCCTCTTGGAGAGATTTTTTAGATAAGGTCTCATGGTGGCTAGACAAATGAATAAAATATTATTAAAGAAGAAAACGTATCAAAGTGTGAATAATAAGTGTCTGATGAGGGGATTACAAGTGATTCTAATTTTATTTCCTACACATTTTTTGTATTTTCCATAGTTTCCATAATGGGCATACATAACTTTTATAAACAAAAAATGTAAACATTATTTTAGGGAAAAAAATAACTTGGATTTAAATAGCTTCTTCCTTTCAAAGTAATATCAGAATTAAAGTTATACCCTCTCCACCCAAAAATGGGTTGCTTTTTTTCTGGTTGTCTGTCATCAGAAAAACTGTTCTAAGACTGTTTCAAATTAAGCTACATCAAACATTCTTGGGTGAGTTTGTTTTGTTTCCAAGGAAACGACTTTCCAGAAGCTCCTATGAAGCCTCTGTGACATACCTGCCCTCCAGCTGCACAGGCGGCAACTAAACCATACTGGCCTCCTTCCTTCCGTAATCTGTTGGCAGCTGCCATGACCAACCGACAGCCAGTGGCTCCAAACGGGTGCCCCAGGGACAGTGATCCACCCCAGACGTTAAATTTCTCCAAAGGAGGCGATCCAATCTGGCTCCCACAAAAACAGACACAAACATAAAGATGAGTTTACTTAAGAATCAGGCCAGGCTCTTAGTAACAGGAAGTAATAGCAATAGAGGGAAATAATTTAAGACACATCACAAATTATTTTACTGCAAAAGAAAGAAATTCTAAATCAATTCTGAAAGCCAAGGGCCCGTTTATTTTTCATCTAACATCAGAGTGGATGAACAAAAGATAACCGAAAATTTTGCTTTTATTTTTTCTAAAGAATTTCCAGGAGCTATTTTTCAACTAAGAAATAAATATATGTAATGAAACACAAAATTCTTCATAAGAAGCAGCAATTTTTCTCTTCATACTTTTATTAGCAGGTATTAAAGCTCCAAATACTAAAGTGCTTGGGAAATTCAAGCTTTTGTTTTTTAATCTCAGTTCCCCAACCAGGGATGGAACCCACACCCCCTGCAGTGGGATTGCGGAATCTTTAACCACTGGACCACCAGGGAAGTCCCTCAAGCTTTTTAACCAGAAACTTACCTTGGCTTTTCTACCCATGTAGTTTTGTGCAAACCAATCAGAATCCATGGCTTTGAAATTAGCCAAAATCTGACCCTAGAAAGGAAAATAACTCAATAAGGACTTTGCTAGTAATGTTCCTCGAGGCTTTCTTTGACACATGAGTTTGTCTAACTTTAAAGCTAAGCAAATCTTTAAATCAGTTCTCAGTGAGTATTTCCTAAAGAAACAATCTGGTACTTCTGCAGGGCCTCACAGAGGTAGCTTCCAAAGGCATGTTTTCCGGCACTGTGTGTGCAGCCCTGGATTCTGCCCCCTTGCCCTTCCTAGTAGTGTAAGTCAGTACCTCAAATATAAAGTTCCACTCTTATTTTATTCATATTAAATGATTATTGCCTTTTGATATGTGTCTTTAAAGTGACTTACTGAGAAAGCTTCATGGAATTCAAAAGCATCAATATCATTCAGTGTCAATCCTGCCTTTTCTAGAACTTTTGGAGTAGCGTATGTTGGTCTGAAAAGAAAAAAAAAGTGATATGACATTAAAACTTTAATTTTTAACCTGAGAGCTCTTTCATATTCCCCAAACTGAGTTTTACATAATTATTAGAATGTCCTCCACTCATTCACTGATTCTACTGTACAAATATTAAGTGTTGGTGATACAACACTGAAGTGAACAGACATGGCCTCTCCCCTTTGCACTTGATATTCTAGACTCAGAGAAACAGATAATAAGCAAGAAACAATAAAAGAGAAGGACAAATTAATAATGTGAAGGACAAATTAACAATGTGAAGAGCTAGAAGAACAGAGAGTTCAAAGGGCAGAGCATAACAAGGGACATGGCTAGGACATAACGGAGGCTAGTGAGGGTAGAGCCTTGTGAGGGAGGGAGAAGAGTCTAAACATTAGGAGGCTTTTATAAAAAGCTATTCTGAAGATTGTGTAGCAATATGAAAAAAATGCTTATGACATCTTAATGCAAAAAAGAATACAAAGTTGTACATATAAGTAGAAAAGTATATGAAAAAGTGGAAAAGAATCCAAAAATATAAAATGATAAAGCAACATAAAGGATTACTATTATTAAAAACAAAAAAACAAATCACAAACCAACTATGAACTCAGGGCTTAATATACTTTAAAATCTATGTAATAAACATGGGTAACCAAACATTTTTTATTATAATCCAAGGATATACATTGCTACCTACCCAAGTAAAAGCTGATCTTTTGGATCCTGAGACACGTATGTGAAATCCCTAGGTAAAAAATAGAGGGGTTAGCTTTAGTACTAAAATAAAGAAACCAGGGGCAATTTATTTGAACATCTACTTTACCTCAAATATGCCTTCGGCTTATAACCCATGGCCAGAGCTTTTTCCTCTGCCATAATCAGCACTGCAGATGCACCATCAGTCTGAAATGTTAACCGGAACAAAAATGTTAAATTCTGCACCCTGTCTGGAGGTCTTTCTTCAGCCATCTTCTATGCCCTGTTCCTAAATCTACCAACTAATGATACTTATACAGTGATTCTATATAACAAAACTTCTTCATTTTATCCATCATTAAGTCACAATTCAAACACACTGACCCATTTTTGGAGGATGAAGGTAGAAAATTCTATTCAAAAAGTACCGTAATTATCAAAATGGATGAGAACAGGTAACTCTAGAAGTACATATTCATACTAAACTAAAAGTTTTCTGCTTTGGGTGCAGAATATGAGGAATTTTATGAATTAAAACAATCTCGAAAAAAAAAACCCTCTTATTACTTATTTATTTTTACATTTTCTGGACTGTTTCTCAGCTATTTCCTGCCTGTGGCTTCTAGGTGATTTTCCTCTATAGACTCCATAACAAGCAAACCAATGGGAGAAGAAGAAATAGGTAGACAGCTGAGAGCATAAGAACGATGGTCTTCCCTCCCTGGACACACCCCACGGCTTTTTTCCAACTGACAACTGAGAAGTTGGGGGACAAAAAAGTACTACTCACAGAAGCTCTTTATCATTGCTTCAAAAGAAAGAGCTCAAAAGAGAAAAAATATCCAAAATTCCAAAGGAAAGGAAACTACTCTCTAGAGTGTGCAAAATGAAAACAATTTCTACCACATTAGACCATATTTTTATAACTCAGTAACTCTGAAGAGGCTATGTAGCCATTACCAATAAGTCTGGAAACAGATAATAACATCCCATTAATAATATATTCAGTGTGCAACTGTGCAAAATTGCAATGAATGTGGTGCATTAACAACATCTCTGAAAATCCATGTACCTCTGATGATTTATATTTCTGATATCTGATGAATAAACATGAATCTCTTACACACCCTACAAGTAATCAATGGGGTTCAGATCCACCAAGAGTGTAACCCATGCCTTATGGCCCTATCATCCAATTTGGTTTTGGAAATAATCACCTAATCAGTCCTTCACCACTCAGGCTTTACAGCGTGATACAACATCTTACTGGGACCACTTCAGGCATTCTTCCCTGAGCTCAAAAGCAAGCATTAAATCATCACTTACCAAGGTCAAATGTGCCTATGTTTCTAGACTGTATGTCTAGGTAGGGGAGTTATACTGTAAAAGAAACATTGACCAGATGAACTATATCCAGAAGACTACACCCAAGACGGTAGAAGGGAAACCACATCTCACAGGCAAAAGCAGAATCAACAGGGACATTTAATTGCGAAGGAGAAAAAAAACCCAAGAAGGGCATGAAGCCACCCGCATATAAAGTAACATAACAAAAAATGAGGGTAGATTTATTCCATGATGCTTATAGGAAAGTAATCTGGGGGTCAGCATAAAACATAATTTTCTAACAATCAGAGTTAGAAGTATCTTGTCACTCTCTCTGCCTACTTTCCAAATCTTATACAACCCCCTAAATTCATAACTTAGTTCCAACCAAGCTTTTCTCCAAAGAGGCCCTTGCTCTCATAACTCCCAATTTGGTATTTACTGTTCCCTTTGCCTAGAATGCCTTTTACACACTTCTTGAATTGGCTTGTATTCTTCCTTCAAGATTCACTGATCAAGGGTTACCCCCTCTAAGAAGCCTCTCTGACTCACCCATCTATGTATCTTCTCCAAGAGCCCACGCTTATAGTCATCACAGCACTTTCTCACTACAATACAATGAACTGTTCTTTTTATCTCCAGTGCCTGGCACAGGTGGTCAAAGTTTTTTGACTGCTGAAGTGCCTGAAGAGAACAGCTTTTTTGTATCAGAATGGTGACTCGGTCAGGTGACTTCTATGGCTTTAAAAACTATGATTCTATTTTAACATTATCTTTGTAATGGGTAAGTATATTTTTAAGTCTCTATTCATAACACACACAAATACACCTATTTTAGGCTTTTCTATTAAGAGTACACACATATAAAAGATCCCTAGTAAACACATCTAGTGCACATAGTCACCAGGAAAGAAGAATTTGCAGCTGTCACTGTGCCATAGGGCTTGATGAATGCGGGCTTCAGTTTGGCCATCTGCTCCAGAGAGGAAGGACGAATGCCATTATCTTGAGTAACTATATCTCTTCCTATAAAAATATGAAGTTTTTAACTCTAACGATGAACAAGCATTATATATCTTCTCCAGAGAAATATGCTTTAAAAATTATAAGAACAAATAAAATGTAAACCATATTTATTCATTAAAAAGAAAGCCTTTTATAGTTACCAAGATATTACCAAATTTGAAAGTAAATTCTTAAGACATTTGGGAAATAATCCAAACAACTTAACATTAAAAAGGATACCCTATTTTCTTAAGATATTCATTCACATTTGGCTCTTCTATGCAGAAGACATACGAATGAAGAATTTTAAAAACAGGCGTGCCGTGCACATAAGAACTAAAATACACCTGCAAGGTCTAAAGAAGACTTATAAAAACTTCTCTTTTTAAAATGTTTCCATATCTTTTTAAAATGTTACAACAAAAATTGAAACTTGAGCCCATGTTTAAGAATAAAGGCTGAGTATTTTAGAAAGAGAACCAACATATTTACTGGAACATCACTTGGGGTTTTTGGAGTTTTAGAAGAAATTCAGAACTCCCTAACAAATATCAAGAAGCACTCTCCTGGGACTTCCCTGGTGGCGCAATGGTTAAGAATCTGCCTGCCAATGCAGGGGACACAGGTTCAATCTTTGGTCCGGGAAGATACCACATGCCATGGAGCAACTAAACCCGTGAGCCACAACTATGAGCCCACATGCTGCAATTACTGAAGCCTGCACACCTAGAGCCCGTGCTCCTGCAACAAGAGAAGCCACCACAATGAGAAGCCCGCACACCTCAATGAAGAGTAACCCCCACTCTCTGCAAATAAAGTCCGCACACAGCAACGAAGACCAAACACAGCCAAACAAACAAATAAATTAAATTAAATTAAAAAAAAAAGAAGCACTCTCCTTTACTAAGTTGAGCAAACTATTTTACCTGGTACTTTGAAGGGCATAATATCAGAAAGGAGTCCTTCATCCTGTGCCTTTCTGGCCAGGCTGTGTGAGCGCAGAGAGTACTCATCCTGTTCCAGCCGAGAAACAGCAAAGGCAGCAGCCAGTCGGTCTGCAGAGTGGCCCATGGTCTCATTGGTGGAGAACTCGGCCACTGCAGGAACCTGGGAAAGGAGATATTCAGGACCAGGTATGCTTTTAACAGGTGCTATACCACACCTAGGGTTAGCTGGGAAAGTTAAAGTCTACTATCAATCAAGACCAAGATAAGGGAAGTTCTTTGTGAGCAGGGCATCTCTAAAAAGGGCTTACAAATTCAAATCTTCTAACCACTATTTTTTTTTTCCATTTTGACCAAATAATTAACCTTTCCCTGTAATTAACAGAATCTGAAACTATTAGATTATAACTGAATCCATGCTGTCTTAACCTAATTCTAAATCTCTGCAGTGGGATGCTTTGGCAACACAAGTCTTTATGTAAGCATTCACAAGTCTTACCTCAGGTGACAGGAAATTCAATCTGAATTTAGAGATTAAGGATAGTCGCTGACCCAGAGTCTTGGCCTTGTTGAGATCCAGCATCATCTTCCTCATTTTCCTTGAATGGCGAATAGGGATGTCGGACATTAACTCTACACCACCTGCCACGACCACATCACACTGGCCAGAAGCAATTAAGCCGACAGCTACAGGACACAAGGCGTATGTACATGAGCAACTGTTGCATAAATTGACAGCCCGTTGGTAATTTAAGCTTTTGTCCATTTTTTTTAAGTTTAGGCTTCTTGATTTAAAAATTGTACAATAGTTATTAGCATCCTACATGTGTAATTAAGGTTTTGATCTTCTCAGAGGGATTAGCATAAGTTTTTTAAATGACTAAAAATACACTCAAAGCACTAGAGAAAAACAAGTCTCATTCAGGCTATAAAGACATCAACTTCTAGAAGCATCCACGGGACCAACTCTCAAACAAATCATATTCTAAACCGGAACTTTTGGTATATTTTATATGCTCACAGCTTTGGTTTCCATGACTTTTTTCCTATAAAGAGAACTTCAATTTCTACTACAAGCTAGAGAAATTCTGGCTTTTAGATGTAAGACAGCCCCCTTCCCTCTTTATGGCCACTGGCAAGTATTGTGTTGCTCTACCTGGAAGTGGTCAAATGCTGCATGGAGTGGAGAATGCCCCCATCCTGGCCTCTGGCCTCATTCCCTGCCACCCCTGAGGTGGGCTGGCCGACCTGGCCTTGATGTCGCTAGGAGAGCACATGATTACTTTATCTTCCAGGTTTCCCGTCTTTTTACAATAAGGCTTGATACTACAAATATTCCACAGATTTGCTAAGTTTTTAAGGAGAATTTGTAACTAATTACAAAAATGCCAAGACGTGGGGGAAAAAAGTAGAGGAAAGAGTTGTATCATTTAAAGCAGTGATTTATCACTCTGATGATGGTGGAGGGAAGAAAGGCCACAATCTTCATAGGGGAATATCATATTAGAATCACCTAACTTTAAAACCTAGCAGGTGCTAAACTCCTCATGCCTCAAATCCAGAAGTATCCCTCCAGCTCATAATCCCTGAGACAGCCAGCCACACCACTGATGGAGAAAGTACACGCACGGCTGTGGATCTAAGGTAGGGAGGGCAAGAAAAAGGTTGAGAACTACTGTCAGCAGTCAAAAAATTTAAATGTTACCTTATTTCTTGAAACATACAAATTCAGAGATCATTCATCTCTGTTAAGAGTAGTTTTTAATAATCATATAAAAGACAAAGGAGAACCAACATGTACCTTCTGCTGTCAATAAAACATACCTGTGGTCATGGCTTGGTTGGAAGAGATGCAAGCCATGGTGACAGTGTGAGCAGGAGTCTTGTCAGAGAAGCCAGCTCCGAGGGCAGCCTTCAGGAAATACAGTGAATGAAATGATCACTTATAAAGGCAGTGCTACATGTAAATGGTGCTTTAAGCAATACTTCATTATATGGTAAATTGGGAAAGGATTTGAGTTTAATAATCCCAAATAATATTTAAAATAAAACTAAGCCCATCACAGAAGTGGTTTTCTAATTTTTCACCTAGCCATTAATTGACAAGAACTCTGCCAGATTCCTTGAGGCTGTTTTCCAGTGTGGTATACCAGCCTACAGCACTCTTGCTGCTCACCTAATTTCTTAGCGATGCTTTTCTCAGAGTTTTTAAGGACATTAATATATAATTTGATTTTAACTTGTTTAAAATTTCAAATAAAACTAAAGTAAATCTGCTACATACAGTTGATGGAATGATGAAATATATCATGGGGTTGCGTTCTCATGACCTGTGCTCCTGCAGTTATAAGGCCTAGTAGTAAAGCAAAGTCATCAAACATGAAAATAATTTCTGAAGAACTGACCGCTCACGAACAGATTCCCACGCAGGGCCCAGGGTGCTCTACACTCGTCTCTACTTTCTCTGACTGCCTGATACTTCAGATGGCACACCACAGATCCAATGCAAAGTCAAATTGGAAAACATACCAAATATGCAAGAATTCCAGCTGATGAAAGAAATTTTGGAAAACTACCTGAGCCACAAGTGAGCCTCTGACAAATAAGGGTTAGACCAGTTAACAACTGAAAACGAGAAAACTGGTCAGGATGATGACATGAGAGGTGCTTCAAAACAGAATAATTTGAGAGGCCTTGAGAAAAACTGAGGCCCTCCATTAACCTTGCAAAAATGGAAATGTGGACATCTATTATTTCATTATACTGTATCTATCATTTCATTGTACTGTATCTATTATTTCATTATACTGTATCTATTATTTCATTATACTGTATCTATTATTTCATTATACTATATCTATTGAATAAATTATGCTGCCAAAAAAGCAATGAACTAATGCATAGGTGCAAAAATAAAATACTTATTTTTATAATATTAGAGTTTCACTTTAAAAACAAAGCTCTCAACACCTCATCTCCCCCCCCACCACCATTTACTATGAAGTTATAAGAAATACAAGATTTCCTACAATTAGGTAAGGTTAACATGTTTCCAAAGCTGAGATGAAAGGGTTCTGTTTCTTAACTGATTTTTAACTTTATCCTTACACTACCTATACTATTTACCATATTTACCACTATTCACCATAATCTATAGAGACAGAAACGTGGTACAGTAGTGTGCATACAGCATGACCTTACTCTGGTTTTTCCAGCGAGGCCTGATACTAACTGCCCAACACTTTGCTGAAAACTACCCACTGGCAACTGCACATCAGCCTCTCAATGTAAATCAATCCAAAAAGGAAAAGAGAGGCAAGTCTCCAAGGGGAAAGGGAGGAGAGCTTCCCAGTGGGGCAAATGTAAAGGGCACTCAGGTTGTAACGGCCTGATCCTCACGCAGTCCTTTCTAGCATGTGTCACAGCCTTGGCCGCAGCTGACTCTCAAAACTGAAGGAATTTTAAATAGGAACCTTGTCTACTTGCTTCTTTTTAAAGTTTGACTAGCTCTCAAGGCAAGCTTAGACTCTAGATAGTACAATGAGGGGAAGGGAGGAAGCCACCTCTTAGTTAAGTTGGAGAGCAGGGAAATACGCTTAGGCCTTTCAGTAAAGTCAGGTTCACGGGAACTGAGCATTAGAAGCCTTTCAGGATTTCATTACTACATTATTACTACAGAAAACAGGTTCTTAAAGTTTTCTAGCTGGAAGTCACAGTAGCCTTTAGGTTACAAAACAACTTTAGAGAGACATTCTTTTAACACACATCCCCTGAATTTAGCCTTTAGTATTAATATAGGCCAGGAAGAGGGAATCTACCACATGTCAATCAATAGCTGACATTTGCTTATGGATATAAAATTTCAAAAAAAAAAATTAGGAAAAAAAATTATGGCTTTAGTGTTGGGATAGAATAGAAATATACAGGAAACTGAAACAGATTTAATATTTACTTTTTAAGTGCTCTTATAAGAGTCCCTTTGTTTTTTTCAGAATATAAAAGTTGAAAATGTATTATGAATAGCTTCATGTATACTCATGAAATTATCATATCTGATACATTTAGAAGTGTGAAGGTCCAGGGAAAAACAAAAAAAATCAGGAGGGGAAAAAAACCTCTTCCTGTTCTTAATTCTTTCTTGCTTCCCTTACAATACACAGTAGCTGATTATTGTGGATTTCTACAACACCAGGCCTTCAGCAGCTTTAACATTTACTGACAAGTAAAAAGGTGGGACAAAACTATACTTTCAGTCCTGCTCACCTACCCTTCTCTTGGCCGACAGTGGTGAAAGTTACTGCCCTTCCAACTATACTGAACACAATAAAGGGCAAGCACAAACTAGAAATAAAGAAAATGCTTACCACACTGAAAGGTGCTCTGGAGCCAACTTTATCCAAATAGCCACTTTCATATTGAAACAAAGCCCAGAAAATGTCTTTGGACTATTCATTATGAAATGCCTGTAGGACATGTCACAGAAGTTCCAAGGCCAGTCATTAACTCGGTTGCCCAATAAACACTACACTGGAGTTTTGCCAACTAGGGCAAAAGTAAACTCCTGTGAAATAGTTTAAAAAAAAACCTGCCCTATGTGTCATCTGTCAAAGGGAACAAATGAATAAGCAAGGCTACCTCTAACAAAAACCATGTTATGAATAAGTTCTTTGCAAAATGCTGAAATTTTAAGTTAATTAGAGGCCACAATATTTAGCATTACGAAAAGTCACATCAGCCATCCTTTGCCATAATCTCTATCTTCCTAAGAGAAAAACAAACTAATGTCCCAAACCAGCTCAAATAACTGAACTGATGTATTGTACAGTATAAGTATATACAAGTATAAATGTATATCATTTGATTTATACTATAATTCTTTTAAAATATGAAATAATTCAAATAAATAAAATCACATTTTAAGTCAAATATAACTTTAATGATTTTTAATAACTTTTAAAGAGTAAATTCTATTAATTAAAATTCAAATTGATTCTATCAATTTCTTTAAACAATATAAAGTTTGTTTTACTCACCTCTCTAGCCACATTGCTTGTTTTCACTTCCTGCATAACGGTCCCAAAGATGACATAATCAACAACATCCTTTGGGACGCTGGTCCGATGCAACAAACCCCTGCCAGCAGATGTCCAAGGTAAAGAAACATTTCATACATTCAAGACAGTGCCATAGATTATCACATAAAACACTACAGTTAACTTTAGTTAAAAGGTTAACTTTGAAAAAAAAAAAAAAGTTACCTTTGAATTTAAGAGTAGAGACTGTATCTTTTCCCTAATTTGACAAGCATGTGGCACCTTATCAAAGAAATTAAAGCCTGATATAAAAAAGTCAACCTTTGATGCTCAATTGGCAATGAGAAGTTAAATGGAAAGAATCAAAAAGAATGTGAAATACAGACTATAAAAATTCTGAGTCACTGTGTTGTACCCCTGAAACTAATATAAGATTGTAAATCAACTATACCCTGATAAAAAAAAGAAAAAAATAATTTGAAATAGGATAAAAAAGATACATAAACCAAAGTTTTCAGTCAAAAAGAAAAGAGAAACAAATAGAAAATTAAAGAGATGAAGTAAAAACCCAGTTACGTTAAATTGAAACTTGAAATATCAATATGCACACATAATTTAAATAACATACATTTTTCTAGTTCTGCTCACTGATAGAGACTATACGCAATAACACTCCAGTAGGAATGAGCACATCTTGAACTCAGACTTGGTTTCTAAATGCCATTTATTAGTAAAGGAATTTACTTTTTAAAAAATGACTGAGGCCAGGTCTAAAGGCAGGAAAAGTACAAAGTGACCCTTTCTGATCTTTTTTGTGCTGAAAGTAAGAAAGTAATCAAAGATTAATGGGACTGTAACAAAAAACAGGAACAAGGGTGTATACATTTGTCAAAACTCATCAAACTATATACTTACAAATCTGTGCATTTTATTGTATGAAAATTATGCTCAAAAAACAATATTATACTAAAAAACAAAAGGGCCATAGGAGCCAACTTGAAGGAACTCCCACAGATAAACTATGGGATAATCTGAGCTTCAAAAAGAATAGTGACCAAGCTTGACTTTAACACAATTAATAAATAAAAATTCATAAGTCTACATCATTAAAAAAAAAAAAAAGGAAAGCTGCTCTTTATAGAAAAATACCAGCTAATAAATATAGAAGGAAAAAAAGAATAAGCCAACTCATAATTCTGTAATCTCTAACGTAAAAACTAATTCAGGCAAAAATCACTGAATGCTAAAACCATTTGGTCAAAGGTTGTTGCTGAACAAGAGGTTTGCATGATGTTAAGATATCACTTTAAAGATGACTTACTAATTGCAAAGGAAAAAAACGCACCTTTATAATCAAAAGATCTAGTAGTCTGACCACCATGACCAAATGGTTAGATTTAACATTACACATCATGTGCCTCTTGACATGATGCAATACCCATGCACTTTACCTATGAAGCCTTCTTACCAAAAAATGTTTAACCTGAATCTAATCAAGCTTAGTGATCTAACTTCCAGTTTACAGCAAACTCACAGAGGAAAGTTAAATATTACTATGAAGAAATATCCAGAATGTGGGACATTCTACAGGACAGCTGGCCTGGACTTTTCAAAAAGTCACTGTCATGAGGGGTGCGTAGGGGCGATGTCCTAAATTAAAAGAGACTAAAGAGACACACTTTTGTAACATGAATTTTGACCAGGTCCTGGTTTGGGAAAAAACACAAAACAAAACAAACAATTAAAAGAAAAGACATTCTTGGAACAAGTGAGGCGGGGGTTGACTATGAACTAGATATTAGAAATTATCACAGAATCACTGTTATCTTAGCTATGGTAATGGTATTGTGGATAACAGAGCAAGTCCTCATTCTTAGGAATATTTCGGTATTAGCTGAAGTATTTAGGACTGAAGTATCAAGATGACTGAAACTTACTGTCAAGTGCTTTAAACCATATAGATATAGAAAATATGGCAAAATAATAACAATTATTGAAGCTAAGTGAGGGGTATTTAGGTGTTCACTTTCAATTTTATTGTAGAGTTGACATTTTTTAAAACAAAAAGTTGAGAAAAAACTTGTCAATCTCCAGCCTGGGACCATAATCAGAAATAACACCATTATTAGAAATAAAAAAAGTATGCAGGCTTCAGGGAAAATATAATTTTTATCTTTTACATGCTGAGCTTGAGGTGCCTAAGAAAAAAGGTCAAATTTAGAGATTTGGGAGACCTCTATATAAAAAAACAAAGACTAAGTAGCTGAGATTTTTAGGGAAAAGCACGCATACACAGAAATGCAAAGCTCTAAGGACTGAGACTGATAAAATACTTTTGAAAAAGAGATAGAGGAAGGGATCCAGTTTTTTTCAGAAGCAGAGAAGAATCAGTCAGAATATGGAAGGCAAACGAAAAAGGCATAAATAACATTAAGAAGTCAAAGGAAGACAGTTTGAAGAACAGCTGACAGTGTCAAATGAACACAAAGTCACTGAGATCTGAGAAAAGACTAGTACTTTAGTGATCACGAAGTCATTATTAACAGAAGCTTCCAGAGCATAGTTATTATAGAGCAATGGGAATAATTAGAAGCAATTATTATGGAATTAAGAAGAACACGCTGGCCGGCAGTGGTGCACACTCATGTACACACGCTTCGGCCACAGTGGTGGTGGCCCTGGCTCAGAGCCCGGCCGCCGGGGACCCCAAAGTACTGCTCCTGTCCAGCCAGCCTGCTGCCGCCGGAGCCCCAGCTGGCCGGGCTCTGCCAGTCATGGTGCCGGGCCAGCAAGGGACCAGCCTGGAGGTGGCAAGAGGGGGGGCCTCCCCAGGTGCGCAAGCAACAGCCAACACCTCATGTACCTGAGTCCCGAGGAGAAGGCGCTGCAGAGGAAACTGAAAAACAGAGCAGCAGCTCAGACTGCCAGAGACCAAAAGAAAGCTCGAATGGGTGAGCTGGAGCAACAAGTGGTAGATTTGGAAGAAGAGAACCAAAAACTTTTCTTAGAAAATCAGCTTTTACGAGAGAAAACTCATGGCCCTGTAGTTGAGAACCAGGAGTTAAGCCAGCGCTTAGGGATGGATGCCCTAGTGACTGAAGAGGAGGCGGAGACCAGGGGAAATGGAGCAGGGCCAGTGCCGGGTGTGCTGAGTCTGCAGCAGGTGCAGGCCCAGTTGTCACCCCTCCAGAACATCTCCCCATAGATTCTGATGGTGTTGACTCTTCAGACTCTGAGTCTGATATCCTGTTGGGCATTCTGGTCAACTGGGACCCAGTCGTGTTCCTCAAATGTCCTTCCCCTGAGTCTACCAGACTGGAGCAATTCCCAGAAGTTGACCCAGAAGGACACAGTTCCTTACCAGCCTCCCCTTCTCCATCCCTGGGAACGTCATCAGCCAACCTGGAAGCCATTAATAAACTGATTCGTTTTGACCACGTATATACAAAGACCAGAGTCTTAGAGATACCCTCTGAGACAGAGAGCCAAGCTAATGTGATAGAGAAAATTGAGGAAGCACCTTCCAGTCCCTCAGAGAAAGGTCACCCTGAATTCACTGTCTCAGTGAAGAAAGAACTCATAGAAGATGACTTCATTCCAGAGCTGGGTATCTCAGATCTGCTTTCAACCAGCCGCTGCCTGAAGTCATCTTTCTGCCTACTGGATGCTTACAGTGACTGTAGCTATGAGGATTTCCCTTCTCCCTTGAGTGACATGTCCTCTCTGCTTGTTGTAGACCATTCTTGGGAGGACACTTTTGCCATGAACTCTTTCCCCAGCTGATTAATGTCTAAGGAGTGATCCAATACTGATGCCCTTTTCTTGACTATTACACTGCCTGGAGGACAGCACAGAAGCCTGTGCTTCATTCAAAAAGCCGAAGTAGAGGGTGTATGGTCCTAGAGAATTCCTCTGAAGTATCTGTTCAAACCTCACAGGTCACCCCAAGTATTGTCTTTTGACATTTAGCAGTCCAGGGTACGGAGATATATTACTGTAATCCAGAATTACAGATTCTGAGGTTGTACCTTTAGCTTGAGGGCAGTGGTTTGCCCTAAAGTACTTAGGTAAGGGTCACTGGAAAAGAGTCTTAGACACAGAATTAATGAATGGCCCTTTATCATTTCTCTTTGCCCTTCTCGGCATCCCAGGCTTGCCTCCGATTTTAGGTCCTTTAGTTTGCTTCTGCAAGCAGAGAGAACCCCTACCTGAGGGAGTTCCTTTTCCCTCATGTACAGTTCAAGTAAAGATTAAGGATCTTTTGTAAAATAGAAATTTACTATGTAAATGCTTGATGGAATCTTTCCCTGCTAGTGTAACTTTTGGAAAGTGCTTTCTCCATTTATTTAAAACTACCTGTGTAATTAAAAAGTACAATGCAAAAAAACAAACAAACAAATAAACCAAAAAGAAGAATAAATGGATAGTAAGAAAGAGAAGCAATTGCTGCTCTCATTCATTCTTAAAGTCTGGCAGGAAGAGAACAAACAGAACAAATATGGGAAGAAAGATGCAAAGAAGGGTTTTTTCAAATTACAAAAGACCTGCAGCTGGTTGAAGACACAAAGGCAAAGCATCAACGAATGGTAATGCCTTACATGTCAACTCCCATCAAATTATTCTCAATCTCATGTAACCACATCTAATTTTACATTTTTATTTGGTTTGCACAGCAATCTTCTGGTCTCATTCTAGGCTTCTTTCTAGATAAATACACTACACCCACACCTCCACCCCACCAGAGATCCCAAAATCCGAGGATGCTCATGTCCCTTAAATATTAATAAAATGGCAGAGTACAGTTGGTCCTCTGTATACACAGGTTCTACATCTGTATTTGCATTATTTGTTCAGCTATCTTCATACAGTAATGAAGTTTCTGAGATAATCATCAAATATATTTATTATATTTAGCCTGATCAACCTAGTCCTACACTGTTTATAACCTTTAGCTAGCTACAATACTCATTAAAGAATACTGTCATGCCAAGAGATCATCAAGCCTGCAAAATAAAGATCACTGACAGGGGACTACCCTGGTGGTCCAGTAGCTGACACTTCAGCTTCCAATGCAGGGGGGTGCAGGTTTAACCCCTGGTTGGGGAGCTAAGATCCCACATGCCTCATGGCCAAAAAACCAAAACATAAAACAGAAGCAATATTGTAACAAATTCAATAAAGACTTTAAAAATGGTCCACATCAAAAAATAAAATCTTAAAAAAAAAAAAAAAAGATCCCTGACATTCACCAGCTACTTGAATTTGTGTAGCCCATATGGCTACAATGAAGAATAAATGAATCTTATAAAATCTAATAAGTGTTCTTTCTCACCACACAAAAGTTAACATATCTTAGAAATGTAAATTCTATTACACGTGTTATTTCAAGTGTAAAAACTGGAGAAAAGTGCTTTTAATGAAATAAGAACTAAAATGAAACTGCATTTACTTACGAAAGTGCTGTTCTAGCCAAATCATGTGGCATCAGGTCTTTATATCTGGGGAAAGAAAAGAAATAATTTAAACCAAAAGCCTAGAGCTTCAATAAAAAATGTTTTTAATTCTATTTGAAATACCTAAAGAAATCATCTAACAACATGCTGCTATACATGCACTTAACATCATTCCAAATGAAGAAATAGTGTGACTTTGCTATTTGTCATCCTTAAAATCTGGCAAGCCTTGACTCCTTTCGAGCTAAATTAAGAACTGAACAAGAATCTTGCCCACTATCTCACTGTTCAGCATGACATATGTTAAATACTCCTTGAAACTAAACCCCACCTTTTAACTTTTCCTTTATTTTTAAAAAATTCATTTCTTATTGAATATTTTGTGGTGTCTAAAGGGACATGAGGGATATATTAGGACTTTTTAAGAAAATTTTGTTCTGAAGTAATTTGATGTTTACAAAGAACTGGAAAGATAGAACAGAGTTCCTGTGTTCCCTTTACCCCGCTTCCTCTAACGCTCATCTTATATAACCATGATGCACTTGTCAAAACCAAGAAATTAATACTGGCACTATACTATTCACTAAGCTACTAACTTTATCTGGACCTCATCAGTTTTTCCACTAATGTCCTTTTACTGGTCTCTTTCAGGATCCAATCCACGTATTTAGTTGTCAAGCTTCCTTACTCTCCTCCAACCTGTGACAGTTTCTCAGTCCTTCCTTGTCTTTCTTGACCTTGACACTTGAAAGACTGGGGTTATGGATTTGAGTGAAGAGTATCACAGAGGTAAAGTGCCCTTCCCACTGCTTCTTATCAGAGTGTACATAACAGCAACACGACTTGTTACTGGTGATGTTAATTTGATCACTTGGTTGAAGTAGTGTCTGCCAGTTTTCTTCACTACTTTTCCCTTTCTGAACTCAATTTTCTAGAAGTGAGTCACTACTCTGGCCCTTACTCAAGGGGCGAAGAATTAAGCTCCACTTCCTAGTGGAAAAAGTAACAAAGAATTTAAGAACACATGTTAAAATCATCACAGTAGTTAATAAATATTTGTGGGGAGAGAGTTTGAGGCTATGCAAGTGTCCTGTTTCTTCTTAACATTTCTGACTCACTAATTTTAGCATTCATTCGTAGATCCTGGTTGCAGGATCATTCCTGTGGCATTTTCGTGGTGATTTATTTATTTTCCTCATTCCTTCTGTATTTATTAACTGAAATTCTTCTTTAAGAAAGATTTGTCCTTTCTCTTTTATTTCTTTACTTAATCGTTTATTATATCAGATTGGACTCATAGATATCTAATGTGTTCTGTGGGTTTCGGTATAATACTACCATAATTTATCTTATTAATCAAATTGTTCCAGTTTTTGTCATTGGAAGTTATCTTAGGTTGGTCCTGTGTCCTTTTGACATGCCTGATTTTTTTTTAAGCACTTCTTTATTTCTGTCACTACAAAATGCTCCAGGCACATCTTGTATTTCTTTTCACCCAGCCCTAGTCATTCTTCTAGAAAGCTTGGTTCCTTCTACTGAAGAATGGATATTTTGTGCGAACTCTGTTTTTTGGGTTTTGTTTTTAATTTATTTATTTGTTTGTTTGTCTGTTTATGGCTGTGTTGGGTCTTCATTGCTGCGCACAGGCTTTCTCTAGTCGCGGAGAGCAGGAGCTACTCTTCATTACAGCATGCAAGCTTCTCATTGCAGTGGCTTCTCTAGTTGTAGAGCACAGGCTCTAGGTGCACGGGCTTCAGTAGTTGCAGCACGTGGGCTCAATAGTTGTGGCTGGCGGGCTCTAGAGCACAGGCTCAGTAGTTGTGGTGCACAGGCAAACTCTGTTTGTTTACATGTAAAAAATAGATTCCCTGTATTTTTAAGTCAAAGATTTAACCATTAGGTTAAATAACGTTCTTTAAATTCCTGAAAATTAAAACTGAACAATCCAAAAATGTTTTCATTTTAACTCTGAATCACAGAAGAATCATCAGTAGTTTTAAAAATCATTCATAGGTAAAACCAGTTCTCTCAAATTTAGAGCAGAATAACTTGGGAAAAAGTTCTGTGTCAATTTTAAAATGTCTAAACCATAGTTATTAATCATTTTACAATCTTTATTCTCATGCTCCTATACCCCTCTCTACCTGGGCACCTGATAGACTCTCAAATGCCACTGCTGGAGTGTATTCTTAGGAGTGCTTCCAAAATGCCTTCTACCTCTAGGAAGAACCTGGTTTTTCAAATATCACTCATGTTGAAAGCAAAGCTTCTTAAAATTAAACAGAAAAAGATCTTTTCCCACCTAGAAAATGATCTTCTATTATAGAAGACTCATTTGTCACCTCAATCACAAGATTAATAATATGATAACTGTTCGCCTTTATAAATACTTCCCTCTATATTATTTTTAGTCATTTTTGTTTTTTTTTTATTTTTATTTTTTTATTTTTTGGGAGGTACACCAAGTTCAATCATCTGTTTTTATACACATTTCCCCATATTCCATCCCTCCCTCAACTCCCCCCCCACCCTCCCTCGAGTCCCCCCCACCCTCCCCATCCCAGTCCTCTAAGGCATCTTCCATCCTCGAGTTGGACTCCCTTTGTTATACAACAACTTCCCACTGGCTATCTATTTTACAGTTGGTACTATATATCTGTCTGTGCTACTCTCTCGCTTTGTCTCAGCTTCCCCTTCACCTCCCGCCCCCCCCAAACCTCGAGTTCTCCAGTCCATTCTCTGCATCTGCATCCTTGTTCTTGTCACTGAGTTCATCAGTACCATTTTTAGATTCTGTATATGTGAGTTAGCATACAATATTTGTCTTTCTCTTTCTGACTTACTTCACTCTGTATGACAGACTCTAGGTCTATCCACCTCATTACATACAGCTCCACCTCATCCCTTTTTCATTTTTGTTTTGTACATGAATACTGCCTTAAAATTTTTATTGTTTCTTCTCTATTAACTATATTTTCTTTTTTAAATTAATTTACTTATTTATGTATTTATTTTTATTAGATGCATTGGGTCTTCATTGCTGCAAGCAGGCTTTCTCTAGTTGCGGCAAGCAGAGGCTACTCTTGGTTGTGGTGCACAGGCTTCTCATTGCAGTGGCTTCTCGTTGCAGAGCACAGGTTCTAGGCATGTGGGCTTCAGTAGCTGTGGCACAAGGGCTCAGCAGTTGTGGCTCATGGGCTTAGTTGCTCTGCAGCACGTGGGATCTTCTGGGACCAGGGCTCAAACCTGTGTCCCTTGCATTGGCAGGCAGATTCTTTTTTTTTTAATTTTTTAAATAAATTTATTTATTTATTGGATTTATTTTTTTACTGGCTATGTTGGGTCTTTGCTGCTGCACATGGGCTTTCTCTAGTTGCTGTGAGCGGGGGCTACTCTTCATTGTGGTGCATGGGCTCCCCACTGCGGTGGCTTCTCTTGTGGCAGAATGTGGGCTCTAGGCCCATGGGCTTCAGTAGTTGAGGCACATGGGCTCAATAGTTGTGGCTCACAGGCTCTAGAGCACAGGCTCAATAGTTGCAGCACACGGGCTTAGCTGCTCTGTGGCATGTGGTATCTTCCTGGGGCAGGGCTCGAACCCATGTCCCCTGCATTGGCAGGCAGATTCTTAACCACTGCGCCACCTAGGAAGTCCCAGCAGGCAGATTCTTAACCACTGCACTGCAAGGAAGTCCTATATTTTCCTTTATTACTCAACATTCTTCTCTGTGTCACTAAATTACTTATGAACTTTTTCAACTATGATCCTAAATTAAACTAAAACACACTAAAAAAAAAAAGGAATAAACCCTACACTAACATGCTGAACACTATCTCAAATCAAACTTCACGCAGATACCAATTACCAAAGCAAATGTTTAAATAATATAAGTAAATGATATAGTTGAGCATATTCATATTTTTTTAATAGCTAGTAAAACAGTTGGAATCCTAGCCAAGAACTTTCTTCTCTTAATGGAACTTTCTTTTCCTACTCTGCTGCTGTTGAATCAAGGAGGATCCCCTTTCATCACTTTCCTGCTGCTAAAGCTTCAGATTCTTACTCTTACTCCTGTTGTGCAAGTACAGGAAAGTTACTATATTGAGAAAAGAGGGTGAAGGAAGAAACTTCACCACGATTTACTTACATAAGAAGATACTCTCTAGGTCCCAAACCATTGTTTAAAAATGAATGTTTATTGTGTACATATGTGTGCACGCACACACACACACACACACACACACACAGGTCTGTATCTCCCACAAATGGTGGCATTATATACTGCTTCGAACCTTGCTTTTCACACCTAACGTATCTTCAAGATCTTCCCATATTAGTACAGAAAGGTCTCATTACTTTTAGCAGATGCCTGGCATCCCCTAGCATGCTTTTACGTTAGTGACTGCTAGTTGAAAATATGAACATCAAAACAATCTAAACAGAACAGAACTAATGTTTCATTTAGTTTGCACCTCGTTCCCAAAGTCCATCATGAACTTCTGAACAGAGTGGGCCTCACCTGGGGACTAAAAAGGAGGAGAAAAGTCTAAGGAGAACAGCAGTTTGGTTCTAGGGAACTTGGGGGCTGGTCTAGGATCATTCTTGTCTGTGTTGTATCAGGGTTTGGACCAGTCCATCAACTCCAATTCTGATAATTTCCAAGAAACCAAAGCTGTGGATTAAAGGCCCTTCAGAATGCCCATGGGCCAACCTTCTCCATAGTTAAACTTCTGAAGAGGCACAGAAACAATGTACTTATCTACCGATTAGGAAAGCACATCTCTGTTGGAAGCAAGCTATCTGGTCCCACACTAGGTTTTCAAAATAGGGCTGGTTCAATCTAACACTACACTAGGCTTATTCATGAGAAAGGGTGAAAAACTAATTTTGCCATATTATTTCACCACTGGCTTGATTTATTCTCTATTAATTTCATGAAAGTGTTATTCATATATTAGTCCACTAGCAATAGTATTACCTACTGGGTTACATTTACAAAGATCCCTTTTGAAAGCGCCTTAAAGAAAGAATAAATAAACTACATGAGGTGATGGCTATGTTAATTAACTCCATTATGGTAATCATTTCACAATGCAAATATATATTAAATCACCACACTGAATACCTTAAAAAAATTCATGATGTACAACCTAAACATACACAGTATTTATTTGTTAACCACACCTCAATATGGCCAGAGAAAAAAAGAAAAAAAGAAAGAAAGAACACGTAACAATTCATTTCATACTTACGAAGTGCCTGATAGCAAAAATGGAGTGCGCACACCGTCCACCACCACGATATTCCTTATATTGGGTTTGGCTAAGGTTTTCTTCGATTTAGTCTGGGCAGCTTTCAGATGAAGTTCAAAGAACAATTAATTAAAACATATGAAGTCAGAGGACTCTTTACATTTTTAAAGATAGACATTCTAAGAAGAATTATATTATTTAATGCCAAGTTGCATTTGTCATTTACCAAACCATTTCAACTAAAAAAAAAAAATTAAGAAATTAACTAGGATTTCCAAATTTCCAAATAATACTTAAGGGAAATACAGAGATTATACCTAATGGTAAGGTTGTTTACACTATTAACAAATTGTTTCTTTTTTCCAGATGCTTGATAATCTATCCCATTGAAAGCAAACCAATTAGGTCTGCCCTTAATATTAGAAGTTACAATAACTGATATTGTTCACTCTTCACACAGCTTAATATTCATGCTTTTCTATGTAGAAAAAAGGCATGTGGTTGGTGACTACTGCCATTCTACAAAAACCTAGAATGCTTCCTGATTCTGTCTGGCTTAATCTGTCTAGTTGTTTTCTAACATCAAAAGGGCAACCTTTCTCTAATGTTTTAATTAAAAAATAAAACATAGATACAGCCTGGTGGTTAAAAAAGAAAAAAAAGAAAAAGAAACATAACTAAAGTATGGAGAGTAAAACTAAAGTTCCCTCTTTATGCCCTCTGCTGCCATCTAATTTCCTTCCCAGAGGTAGATACTGCTAATTTGGTATACATCCTTTGCCACTTTTTTCTTTCAATGCACACACTTGTATATGCACACACTTGTGTATTATGTTTACTCTTCTGATGACATAGCTTGAAGATCTCTGTGTTTGTATTTCTATATGTATCTCATTCTTTTCTTATAGTTGTTAATGTTGAAATTCATCTCCTATCATCACTCCTTCATTACTAGAGATAGAGAAAAATCCTAAAGTACTGGGAATAAAATTTTAACAATCACCTTACCACATCCACTTATATCACTGAGAGCTATTTATGACAAATACCTACAACCAACTTTAAGGAAATAGTAGTGAAAGCTAAGAGTCATGATAAAATGGGGCACAAAGATTCTCCTGGCAGCTCTAATACATTGGTGAAGGAGATAAACACTCATGGAGATTATTGAGAAGACTGTAGCAAAACCAAGCATGTGGTGCTAAAGGCCAAGATAAAGGCAGTATCACTGTGAATGGAAATGAAGGGACCGATACAAGAGATTCTTATAAAGGAAGACTATGTATCTTGGAGACCAGCCAGATATGAAGAAAGGAAAACAGGAAGGAAGCTTGGTGACTAAGAAAATCTAGCTACTCTATACAGAGTTAAGAGCTGGTTTTAGAAGAAAGATGACCTCAATTTTAAACATGCTAACTGTGAGGTGATGGAGAGACACCCAGGTGGATATGTCCATTTGACAGAGAGCTAGAAATGCAAAACTAAAGGTCCAAAGAGAAGTGAGGTGCAGCTGGGAGAGCCATGAGATATACGCATTTTAGAACACTGAAGAAGCAGACCCCCTTGGTCTCACCCGCTGCTCCCTTGCATTGTACTCAACAAATCTCACTTTCTACCTTCACTTCTGGCTTGGTAAATTCAGAAGCCCCATTGCCACACTCTGTGGTATTTTGGTGGTCTGTACCGGGACTGCTCTCTCCTCTCTCTGCCTTTTCTGATCCATCTTCCAACACATAGCGATTAGCCTACTGACTTGGGGCAATTGGCCAGGCCTACTCCTTGGTGGCACCCGAAGGCTTCTGGGACTGGACTCCGACTCCCTGTTACCCTAAGGCATATGTTCCTGAAACAGTCTTTTCTCCTCTTTAATATTGCCAATAGTCTGAGGTCCCTGGAGACTGTGGATTACGAGTCCTAGCCAAGGCGACTCTTCAGTGGACCTAAAACCCAGTCCCATACTGACCAACCATCCCTGCCTGACTGGATGGCAGGGTCCTTTGGCCCTAGCTGCGGGACTCCTCACTTCCAATGCCTGATGCAGTTGGCAGTGGCAGCTCGTCCAGGGCAAATCCAGGCACGCTGTGAGATCCTCTTTCTCTTTCCATCCTCCCTTGAGGACTGTCCATTCTGATCCGCCAATATCTATAGGTACGTCAAATGAGTCACTACAAAAGCGACTTCATTCCATCAAGCTACAAATGGTGACAAGACAAGGATTCCAACCTCCGGAATCAATACAGTTGACTACTCTTGAACAGGCCTCCCCAAATTTCTATTCACACACAATCCCATATCCCCATGGCACCTCTTCTCAGCAGGAAGTAGCCCGAGATGATGCTGTCACCCAGATGTCAACAATTTGACTTCACTGATCTGGGGTTGGGGGAATGAGGGGGGAATGTGGAGCTTAACAACAGAATGGCCATCTTAGGCTGGGGAGGTCCTTTCAAGATAAAACAATCACACCCTCCCCCAACAGAAATTACCAGCAGTCACAAACAGCTGGTAATCCTGGAAGACTGAGCTATTGAGCTACAACACACCCAGCCCTAACCACCATATGGGTGGAACTTTAACCCAAGGGTGACTAGAAGGGACCAAAATGAAGCCCAGTTTTTCTGCCCTGGGGCAGAACCCCTCTCAGTCTCGCCCACTGCTCCCTTGCAGTGTACTCAATAAGTCTTGCTTTCTACCCTCAAAAAAAAAAAAAAGAAGGTATACAGCAGAAAAGCAGAGGCATATTTTGCAGTGCCTGCTCACCCATAGCCCCCTCTAAATGAAGCTGCCTTGCTAAGAGTCCCTGCAAAGGGGAAACCATAGACGTCATGTCCCTAAGACCACAGCCAAAGCTGACTAGACTCAGGGTGGGTATCACACTACCAAAAATCAATCCATAGAGCACCCAACTAGTAACCCATATCATCTACCTACAAGTGATAAGGTTCGTCTGATTCTTTCTCTTAGGAATCTAAGCAAAGCATGGAGAAAATTACCAATAAGTTGAAGCTGAAAAGATGCCATGAAGAAGAACCAGGGTGATGGTAAACTAAAGTTATTTTTAAGTCAGAGTTATGGGGCAGCAAAAACCCTGAGTGACTAAGGAAGCCAGCAAGAAGAGTGAAGATGAATATAAAAAAGAGAAGCAGAGGACTTCCTAGGTGGCACAATGGTAAAGAATCCGCCTGCCAATGCAGGGGACACAGGTTCGAGCCCTGCTCTGGGAGGATTCCACATGCCGCGGAGCAACTGGGCCCGTGCGCCACAACTATTGAGCCTGTGCTCTAGAGCCTGCGAGCCACAACTACTGAGCCCATGTGCCGCAACTATTGAAACTCACGCGCCTAGGGCCCATGCTCCACAACAAGAGAAGCCGCTATAATAAGAAGCCCACGCACCACAATAAAGAGTCGCCCCCGCTCTCAGCAACTAGAGAAAGCCCGTGTGCAGCAATGAAGACCCAACACAGCCAATAAATAAATAAATTAATTAATTAATTAATTTTAAAAAAAAAGAGAGAGAAGCAGAAAGGCCAGGAAAGTGACACACCATGGGGCCATGACTGAGACACAGTAGCTGCCCCTAGAGCTGCTTGGTTCCTAATGACTCCCCAGCTGTAGCACTCGAGCCCTCTTATCCTTAACTTGAGTGGGTCCCTTACTTACAATAAAAGATACTTGGCTTTGTGATCTCCCCACATTTAGAGGGCAGAGAGAAAATGTGGGACAGAAGGTAAACATGAGAGGCAATAGGAGAATAAGGAGAGAACAGTGCATGAGAGCAAAGGCAGGAGAGTATCAAGGAGCAGAGGATGGTCAAATATTTCAACACTCAAAAGAGAATGAGGACTGAAAAAAAGGCTAGTAAGTTTGAAGATTTGCAGATTACTTATGACCAACCTTGGAGAGAATAAAATCATAAGAGGAAAAGTCAGATGACATACCATCACATTATTCCACTTTTTAAGAACTGACCACATGATCCTTTTACACACTTTCAGATAAAATTCAAACTTCTAACTCTTCTAACGAATTCCTTGCTTTACTTGGTTCCAACTGAACGATCCAAAAGTGTTTTCTACTACTTCTCAACATGTAGCTAGATGAGCAAGGCCCCAGTCCCTCACAGCCTTGCTCACTGCACCACCACCCAACTGAGTGGCCCCTTTCTGTCCACCTAATTCTTACTTAACCTCAAGGCCTCGTTCACATTCCACCTCCTAGTAAAGCCTCCCCTGATAACTACAGTTACCTATAGTTCCTGCCTCTTAACTTCTATGGCAAACTATGGGGCAAAAACTGGCCAAACAATTTAGCATATTATAAAGTAATACTACAAGCCACATTTAAAGATAATATTCATTACATATTGAACAGTCACCCAAAGGACTCTCATTCTGTGCATACTGGCTCCTAATCACATCAGAATTTTCTCAAAGGCTCTTTTTTATACATTCCACAGCGCTATGCACACTCAGTAGCAATGAATTATAAGAATCTGAATTGGGGGTTAAAATATTTGGGTTCTAGTCCCTGCTCTGCCAAAAATTTTTATTCGCAAATATGGGAGCTAGATGATCTCAAAGGCTCCTCCCAACTCCAAACCTAGGATTCTATGGCTGACTGACACACATTCTGTATTTCACATATACAACTGAAATCAAAGCAGACAGAAGATGTGTCATATATTATACCACTGCTACATAGATATATATGTCTGCAGATACAGATATACAGATATAGAGAAACAGATGGTCCTCAACCAGTGATGTTCATGTTGCTCATAAAAAGGGAAGAGTTAGCAAATTAGTTTTGGTTTTCATTCAAAATTCACAAATCTAGATGCTGGAATCTAACATTTAAATCAGAAATATTATTTTTTTTACAAACTACTGTACCTGCGGCAGCTCGTAGCTGGGAGGAACAGCTCAGAGATCTTACAGCTGAAAGACAAAATAAAGTGTTTACAAAAAGCAGTATAATTCTATGTCTATGCAAGATGCTTACACATCCAAATCTAATCTCAAAAAGAAAGAACAAATGAAACTTACAAAATCTGAGGGCCCATTTGGATGCACTGGGAAGATTTTTAATAGTGTAAGTCAAGAGGGAAGTCATTCTGAAACCTAAAGAGAGAACAAAAAGATTTTCTGGATTATCTGAACGATTTGTAGCTTACACTATAGTCTATTATCTCTGATATCTCACCTATGGCTACTACAAAATACTTAAAAATTTACCCTATTACCAACTACCGTTCCTAATAATATAGCTACATTGACATAACTTTCACAGTATGCAAACTACTAATCTAAGCATTAACCCACCTAATCCTCACAAGGACCTGTGAAGCAGGCATGATTATTACACCCTTGGTAAGAGATGAAAAACTGAGGCATACAGGGATTGAGTGACTAGTAAGAGGCAGAGCTGTGGTTTGAACTCAGATAGTCTAGCTCCAGAGTTTATGCTTTTCTCTAGGGCCAAAGAAGTAGAGACTGCTGGACATGATCATGAAGCCACCAATATGAACTTACTGACTCTTTTTTTTTAAAGATTTATTATTTATTTTATTTTGGCTGTGTTGGGTCTTCGTTGCTGCGCATGGGCTTTCTGTAGTGGTGAGGAGCAGGAACTACTCTTCGTTGTGGTGTTTGGCCTTCTCAATGAGGTGGCTTCTCTTGTTGCAGAGCATGGGCTCTAGGCACGTGGGCTTCAATAACTGTGGCATGTGGGTTCAGTAGTTTGACTCGCAAGTTCTAGAGCCACAGGCTTAGTAGTTGTGGTGCACAGGCTTAGCTGCTCTGAGGCATGTGGGATCTTTCCAGATCAGGGATCGAACCCGTGTTCCCTGCATTGGCAGGCAGATTCTTAACCACTGCACCACCAGGGAAGCCCAGAACTTCCTGATTTTGATGGCTGTATTGTGATTATGTAGAATGCCTTGTGAAATGTTTGTATTTGAAGGCAACATACACTAAAGTATTCAGAGATAGTACAGTATCACATCTCAACTGCTATAATAAAAAAAAAGTTCATATGCTACACTCACTCCTTTTATATAAGCTTGATATTATTTCAAAATAATAAAAATATAAAACCTCTATATATTTAAAAATATTTAAAATATATTAAACACTCCCCTAAATTCCCAAAAATGAGTTCCTACAAATCCGTAAGAAAAATATGGGCAAAGGATATGAATAAAGTGTTCACAGAACTGGAAATACAAATGACTGTTAGATACATGCAGAGATGTTCACTCTCATTCATAGAGAAGTGCAAATTAAAACCACACAGAGATATAATATTTGCCTTAAAGGTCTGATATTCATTGTGTGGTAGAGTCTGCACAAACAGGCTCCCTCATATAGGGCTGTTGAGAGTGTAAACTGATGCACCTCCACAGCTGCATCCCTACTGAGGGCAATCTGGCAATTAACTATCAAAAAGCTACGACTGCACCTAACTTTTGATCAGCAATTCCACTTCCCTGAATTTTCATTAACATAGTTGTTCTGTGTAAACAAAAGAATAGGTTAAAAGTGATGAGATGTCACTTTTGAGATTAGGCTATAAGAGATCCTGCAGCTCCCGCCTTGGTCTGTCAGTTCACTCGGTCTGGTGGACGCCAGCTGGCACATCAGAAGCAGCCCTATGAAGAGGCTCTCGTGATGAACTGATACCTCCTGCCAAAAGCCATGTGAGTGAGCCTGGGAAGTGGATCCTTTAGCACAGACAAGCTTTCAGGTGACTACAGCCCTGGCTAAGATTCTTACCGTAACCTCATGAGAAACTCTAAGCCGGAACAACCTCGCTAAGTAGCCTCCAGATTCCTGACCCTGAGAACCATATGAGACAATAAATTTTTTATTGTTTTAAGCTGCTAAATTTTGGAGTAGTTCGTTACACAGCAATAGCTATTATAAACGCCTTGTTTAACTTGTCTTAGGTCTTCATAGTCTAAAAATGATGCCCTGTGGCTCCCAAAAGAAAAAAAAATCACATTTACCAAATACATGGATTGGAAAGAAAAGGAGTCCAACCTGTAGGCTCACCAGCCTAAGTATATTCAAGGGACTCTGGCCAGGGAGACACAAATTGGCCATTGAGATGGACATCACTTTTCCAGAAGCTACATTGGATGTCACTTGAGTCTGGAATACAAATCCCCATAAGTAAAGTTCATCTTAAAATAAAATTCATGAAAATAGTCAAGAAAATGTTGATTGAAAAAAAGCGGGACCTTGTTCCAATAGATACCAAAATTACTATAAAGCACCAGTAATTAAACAGTGCAATTCTGGCATAGGAATAGATGAAACTAACCAACAGAACAGGATGTAGCAAGTTCAGAAGCTTACTCACCTGTAGGAGAATTTAGTGCCCAATAAAGGTAACATTTCAAGTAAGTGGTAGAAAGATGAATTATTCAATAGATTTGGGGAAATGGCTAACCATTTGAAAAAAATTAGATCCATAGCTCACACTGTAAGTAAAAATTACATATGGATTAACCTAAATATATATATATTTTAACTCATAAGATAATATCAGAGAGTATTTTTATAATTTTAAATGTGAAAAGCCTTCCAACACATGGTATAAAACCCAGAGGCCATAATGGAAAAGAATAACTAAAAGATATGATTAAAGAAGCATTTAAAATATCTACACAGCATAAGATACTAAAATAAAGTTAAAAGGCAAGCAACAGATTCAGAGAAAATATTTGTAACACCGAAAACAAAGGGTTAATACCCATACTCCATAAAGAACTTCTACAAATGATAGGAAAAACAGAAGCAACCTATAACAGTGTCTGTGGTTTTCATGCCAATATCCATTTCACCCCATTATTCAGTTGCCATATGTAGTTTACATGGGATTGAATACAGCTCAACTCCAGGGTTTAAACCAATCAGAACAATCTCATTCTCTTTGGTTCAGGCAACCAAGGCCTAAAATAATCATGCATGGTATGGATTTAGAGATGGTCTAGTAAGTCTGACATTCAAGTCTTCTGCCTGAAATTCTGGAACACAAACCTTTCCTTTTGAGATTTGGCATGGCTACAGCAGCTTGCAAACATGATAAAAGCTAGCCTAAGGGTAGAGCTGATCTCAAAGGAGGACAGAGCAGAGAATTCAGAAAAAGAAACTAGAGCCCTGATCGAATCATATCTGAAACCCACCCTCCCAATGTGCTTTTCCATTCTGTAAGTCAATAAATCCCCTTTATTAAGCCAATTTAAGCTGAACTTTCTGTTATTTGCAGCTGAAAGACTCCTTCCTGAAACACAACCAAAAGGAAAAATGAGCAAATGAGCAATTCACAGAAGAAATAAAAATGTCAAATAAACAAAAATTTAAATGTTCAACCTCACTAACAATAAAAAACACTTTTTAATTAAAACAAGGTCATTTTGTGGTTATTAGAGTGGCAAAAATTAAAAATAAGGTTAATACACAATTCTAGTAAGAATGGATCTATTTAAGCACTTCCATATACATTTGATAGAAGTGCAATTGCTAAGGCCTTTTTGGAAGGTAATTTTTAGTCTTTGAATTTTGAATTTCTGAGTCTAGTAATTCTTCTTATTGGTCTTTAAGCAACAGAAATATTCAAGTTGTATGTATAGCGATCATAGACCTCGAGCCAATGGAAATACTCAAGATGTAGAGGCATATAGTAGGAAATGGTTACATTAATTACAGTACAAACATACCACAGAATATTGTTCAGCAGTTTGTAAAGAAAAATGAAACATAATGACATACATGTATATACTGACCACAACATATATTAAATGGAAAAGCAAGCTGCAGAATGATATATATAGTAAGACTCCCTTTGACAGAAAGAGAGAGAGACAAAAATCCATAAAGCTGAGTCTATATATAAAAGAGATAAAGAAGAGCTTTCATTTTATAGTCTTCTGTTTTCTTGAAATTTTTTTACAGTGAGCATTTTATTTTTAATGTATGGTATAATTCTAGTTTTATAGAACATCTGCATATACTAATATCTTTATAGATAGGTAAAAACATACAAATGCATAAAAAACGTCCAGAAAAATACACAGCAAATGTTAATTGTAGTTATCTTTGGGTGGTGGAGTTACTGGTATTTATTTTCTTTAGACTTCTCTGTAGTTTCTGAGAAAAAAAAACTAGAATATATATTCCTTCAAAAATTTATAAAAAGTAGAGACAGGTTTCAAAAGAAAGAAGGACTAAACAAAATACTCTAGGGGAGGGTTGACCTAGTTACTGTCATTTGCTTTAAGCTTTAGGAAATACATTTTGATTTAAGGATTTGGGGAGCCTGGGTGGGCTTGAGTAGGGTGTGAAGCTATGGAAAGATACATGAAGTTGCAGGAACCTGGAAGCAAGTAAAATGAAGAAGGGGCTAAACAAGTAATGAAAACAAGAAGAAATGACTCAGCTCATTACAGTATCATTAAGACACAATCTACAATACCCTTAAAAGCACAGACATTAAAGACAGACCGACTAACCCAAATCCTGGCTCCATCCTAGTTGTATGAACTTAAGCAAACTACTTAATTTGCAGAAAGGATTCCTGATGGCCTCTAAAGGCCATTTGCTTTGTCTGTTTTAGGAGTAAGGTGTAGATAATCCATCTGTAACGTGAACCTGTAAACTGTAGATAAAGTACCTACCTCATAGGGTTGTTGTGAAGAATAACTAAATTAATATACATATAAAGCACTTAGAACAGTGCCTGATATGTAGTAAGGGTTATACATGTGTTTGCTATTAATATTAGTGGGTGATGGTAGAAATGGATTTCATTTCCCTTTATGTAAGCCACAGTGAGAAGCATAACATTTCTGCCCTCGATGGAGCTTACGATTTTGCTCAGAGTACAGGAAACGAAAAAGACAAGAGCCAAAAGGGTGACCTAAGTCAGGGACTGGCAAATGACAACCCATGGGCCTCTAGCTAATAATAGTTTTTACATTTTTAAAGAGTTGTAGAGCAAAACAAAACAAAGAGTATATGACACAGATCAATGTGGGTTGTAAAGCCTAAACTATTTACTATCTGGCCCTTTACAGAAAAAGTTTGCCACTCCTGATCTAAACAATAAGTGCTACACCGAATTAGATGCAGAAAGAGCATTGTGTGGGCAGAAGGCAAGCTGTGAAATGTAAAAACCTTATGATTTCGAGGGCCTTTGGAAGTCACCGAGAATCCTTTTTGCGAATTAACAGATCATTGGTCATCCAGTTTCTGTTTAATGTGCTCACAGTGGTGGAGGACTCACTACTTGACTTGAGCTTTAAACAGAAACCTCTCCTGTTTCTTTCCATACGGCGCAATTCAGTCTCAACTTCCCTGCCATTTCCCCCTGCCTCTTCCTTCTCCCTCTCCTGAGGAACAACCATTCTGGTGAACAGCAGGCTTAGATTTATGTCCGAATCCTGACTCTGCCACCTACCAGAAAATTTACATAATCTCCAAGCCTCCAAACTTCCGCTACGAAATGCAAATAACAATTTTCGGATCGTGAGTATTAAATGAGATAGCGGTGAAAGGGCCTAGAGGGCCCTAAACATTACTTTTTGGAAGCAATCACCTGATTCCAAGACTCAAGCCCATCTTTCCAGGACTCAAACCTATCTTTCCAGTAACGCAGAGCTCTTGACCAGGAGTTAGCAGACACAGGCTCTAGTCCTATTTCTACCGCCTGTGGCCATGGGTAAACTCACTCTGATTCACGGGCTTCACCAACAGAGCGAAGGGGCTGAACGACCAGATGATCTTCGGGTCCCTTCCGGATCAGAAAATAATCTTGAGCCCTGGCTCTCGGAGCAGGACGCAGGAATGTTTCAGCTCCTCCCACACTCGAGCCCCCAAAAGCCACACGACCGAGACCCACCCTCGGTAGCATAAAAGGGGTAACCCCCGGGCCCCGTTCCGAATCTCCACAGCCGCCGACCTGGCTACAGGCAAAGCAGGTGAAACAACAACACTGGAACACAGGCCGGCACTTGAAAGCGATGACACACACAAGCCAACAGTCCGTTAACCTGCGGCGATAAATTAAAAGGCACAGACGACACCGTAGCTCTGCGCTACAAACACTGCACCCGGAGACCCCGACCGAGAAGCTTCCTTCCGCTCGCTGGAAATCCACTCCCCCAGGGAGGGAACGCGACCGCGGGCACTGGCGCAGCGTATGGGAACGGAAGCGCGGACCCCGCCAGGGAAAGGCCAGCCGGAAGGCCGAGCGCGCGGCCCTTCTCACCTCAGTCCGCGTCACCTGAGACTCCTGCTGCGGGCAAGGTCTGGACGCTAGTGACAGGACCCGCGGGGACCAAGAGGCGGGCCCTGCCTAGAAAGGACCCTTCGCCCCGCCCACCCGCGCCGCGGGCCCCGCGGGCCTCCCAGGCTGCCCGCCGGCTGCCTGACTGGAAAATCCGGAAATCCCTCCCCTTCCTCGCTGAGCTTTCTTCCCGCGGAGAGGGGGTCCTTTCCGCCCCGTTAGCCGGAAGTGAAGGGCAAGGTTAAGAAGCCGGCGGCAAGTTGCCGTCGGGGTTTTCAGTCAGGCGGGACATCGGGCGCCTGGCTAGAGTCAGGCTGCGGGAAGAAAAGTCCTCTGCTCGGCTGCCCCAACTTGAAGCGCTTTCCACTTTCGTCCTCTCTTGTTCAAGATGGTGGCCTCCCGGGCAATGGGCAGCCTCAGCCGCTTCACTGCCTCCAGGATGCTCCGCTGTCCAGGTGAGGCCTGGTTGAGGGCGCCCCGCAGCCCCGGACAGAACTCCTACGGAGACCCGGGCAGCCCCGGAGCCGCGTCTCCCGATCGCTGCCATCTCCCTGCCCCAGCCCAGGGACCCAGCCCTGGATGAGAAGGAGGCATGCTACTCTGCGAACCGATCTGTTGTTCCTTGGCTCAGGGACTGACATTTCCTCTCTCATGAGTCCTGCAGCAATTTCAGGCTCCGTAACCCCTAAGCTTTCTGAGCCCTGTCCACCAGGTCTCCGCTTATTTCCGTTAATGATAACCTTGAGCCTGTTCCTACTAGATTGGGAGGACTGGGAGGACTAGGACAGCCCATTCTGTCACATCTTTGTGGCTGCACAGCACCTCGCATGTAACAAGAGGCATCTTAAAACCTTCCTGTATGAAATTAACCAGACTTGCAATTTACTGCCATTTCCCGTCCCTTTCCCACAAAATCTTTTCTGCACCTGTTACCACGCTTCAATAGGAAGCTCAACTCTTGCAGTTCCAATTAGCCCAGTATGAACGTATGATATGTAGCTTTTCAAGGGGCAGGTTCTGCAACTTGCTGGAAGGATTTTTTTTAAATACGCAGATATCTTGTTTCTTAAGGAACAAGATATTAGATAATTTTAACAACTATTTCTACCGCTGTTTCTGGAGATATCCAGTTAGCTTGCATTAGCTATATTGTCTTTTTCTCTTCAAACTGGCGGTGAAAGAGTTAAAGTAGGTGATTGTGGAAAATCAGGCACTCCTTCCATCTCAAATCTTTAAGGTGAAATCTGACTTTTTATTGCATGTTGTACTTAATATCAGTTACTTAATTAGAAATTTAATTTATAATATGCTTTCCTCCTTCTGAACCACTGAGGTAATACTGTATGCTGTTTTTAGAGGAGTGCCCGTTACTGTAAGGGACTAATTTTGAATGATTGACTCTTTTCTGCTTTCTTATTTCAACCAGTGTTTTTAGCCTCCACAGGACTGCTCTGTGGGTGTGGGGGGCGGGGCGTGAGCGCGCGCACCCGGCCCAATCATAATATTACAGAAAATGGAAATGTAAAGACAGGGGAAAGGGATTAAGAAAAAAAGAATCACCCATTCACTTACTACTCACGAAGCTACTGTTAGCATTTGGTCATGTTACCTGACAGTTTGATTGTCTATTTTCCACATTTTTGATTTAACCCTTTAAAAACGTCAAGTGTATTTTTTTTAACTTCCCTTCTATTGATTTTAAGGCAATGCAATTAAAAGTATTAAATTTGGAGTCTGACTTCTGTCTCTGCCTTTCACCCTGCGGTGCTCTTACCCTCTGGTGACCTTGGGCAAGTAATTGCTGTGTCTGTTTTGTCATTTGTGAAATGGGGAATGATACCACCTTGTGAGCTTTAAAGAAGTTATTTTAGGTGTAAAGCAGTGTTTCATGGAGTAGGTGATATTAGCAACGTTAATAAATGTTAGCTGTTATTAGCTTTTTCCTGCCCTGAAGAACTGTGATTCTATATGTCAGAGACTTTTTTAAAGTAATTTTTACATTTTACATATGTGATAAAATATTACAAGCTTAGTTTTTCTATTTTTTTGTATAGAAATATATGTATACACATGTGTGTATATATTTTGCATTGTGTTTTAACCTATAAGAAGATATGGCTTGGGCGAGGAGAAATGAATTGGGAGACTGGGATTGACATGTACACACTACTATATATAAAATAGACAACTAATAAAAACCTACTGTATAGCACAGGGAACTCTACTCAGCACTCTGTAATGACCTATATGTGAATAGAATCTAAAAAAGAATAGATCTATGTATATGTATAACTGATTCACTTTGCTGTACAGCAGAAACTAACACAACATTGTAAATCAACTATACTTCAATAAAAATTAATTTTAAAAAATTTTTAAAAAGAAAATATGGCTTATTATAGTTATTGCCCCCTTTAGTAGCAATGTATAAATTTTGAAAAAACAAAGTCTAGAAAGTGAATTTAAAATTACCTACATTCCTGGATTGCCATTTAGACTCAACAGACTAACCCTAACCCTAACCCTAACTGAAAACGTGTGCCAAGGTGTTGCCAAGCATTTGATGAGATTATGACATTTAACGATGGATGATTAAAATCTCTTGACACCGATTTGTATTTCTTGAAGTTTTAACCCATTCCTGCATGAATGCTAAACTCTGAATGACCATCAAATGAAAATCACACCTTGACCAAAATATCTTGTTTAATTCCCACTCCTACTCTAAATCCAAATTCCTAATTGTGTAAGTGGTAGAATAACTTCACAGGAAGTGAATTGGAGACAAGTACCTTAGTAGACAGTGTATATTTAAATTTGGCTCTCACTTCCTTAATCCTGTCCCTTCCCCCCGAGACTGAATATTGAGAAAAATTATGGATTGTTACAACCAAAGTAACATTTTCATATTTGAAATTTCTGTCAGCATAATCCAGCTCTCTCCACTGCTGTAGTCTTAGATCTTATAGGTATCTTCTTGAGCTAAATTATTTAAATGATTACAAATCAGGACAAAGGTTTCTCTCTCTTTTGCTGGCACAGGAGATATAGGCTAAAGTTCACCCAGCTGCTCTAAAGTACGTGTTCCTAATTAGGTAGTGAGTAAGGCTGAATTGCAAAAGCAAAGCTACCTTGTACTTCAACTTTATTTAGCTGACTGTGGATTGGAATTGTTTTCCAGATAATGTTTTTGTACATTTGCTGTTTTTCATCTCTTGATTTAGAGGAGGTTTGGTGTATGTCTGTATGGGGCAGAGGGACAGAGTTAGGTTAGTGGGTGAGAGTTTATGGTTTATAAGCTAATGAGCACAAACCTTTTGTCTCACATATTTGGTCTTCAGAAATACAACCCATGCCCCTTCACCTGCTCTGTTTTCTTTTTTTCTTAGGTGCTTATCTTCTAACATTTATTTCCATACTTATCTGTCTTGTTTTTTATCTCTTTCCACTGCTTCTTTCCCACCTGAATTCCTGATCAGTTTATTCTCACTAATTCACTTTACCCTGTTCTAGCTAGAATTGCCTATTACCTGGCGCCCCTCCCACAGAATTTCTACTTTATAAGCAAACTCCTTGTTATGCCGGGCCTGTTTTCACCTCCTCCACAAAGACAAGGATTGATTGATTGATTGATTGATTGATTGATTGATTGATTTACTGGCTGTGTTGGGTCTTCATTGCTCTGCACGGGCTTTCTCTAGTTGTGGCGAGCAGGGGCTACTGTTCGTTGCAGTGTTTCTCATTGTGGTGGTTTCTCTTTTTGCGGAGCAGGAGCTCCACGTGCATGGGCTTCAGTAGTTGCAGCACATAGGCTCAGTAGTTGCGGCTCACGGGCTTAGTTTTTTCCTTGGCATGTGGGATCTCTCTGGACCAGAGATTGAACCCATGTCCCCTGCATTGGCAGGCAGATTCTTAACCACTGTGCCATCAGGGAGGTCCCCAAGACAGGGATTTTTGTCTTTCTGTTCCCTCTAGGTGCCTGGAGCAGTATGTGGTAGGCTGCAACTAGATTTTTGCTGTGGAATGAATGACTATCAGATGATGTTGGAGGAGATTACAGTTTAGTTGGGGGAGACACCTGCTGTAGATGCAGTGATTAGAGAACAAAACAGTAATAAAGATAAAAATTTGGGCAAGGAAGGGAAAGATCATTGTGGACAGAATCTCAAGATAAGGCTTTGTGGAGCCCTGATACAGATATAAAAAAGGAAGAATGATAAATACAGATGATACAGATTTTAAATGGTGGAAAAGCAAAGGGAAATATATCATTAGTGAAGTAGAGGCACTGAAGATTGAGGAGATGGCTGGCTTCTATCTTAATTTATTTTGCTGTAGCACTTAGACTTACAAGTACTTTTATAATCATTACATCACTTTTACTTCTATATTTAGAAGAAGACTGAAATGCTGTAAGAGACTTGTACATGGTCATACAGATAGTAAATGATAAAATTAATGGTTGAACCCAAGTCTTTGGACTCTCAGGTCCTTTGTCTTTGCACAATGAGGACTGACTTGGATTGCTTAAAGAAAAAAATGCAGACAGAACCACAGATCGCCGCACTCTGGTTCTGGTGCCATCTACTGTTTTCTTTTTTTAATAGTATGTTGTTTTGCCTTTGAAAGCAGTGTAAAGCTGCTTTCTTCTGTGCGTTCTCTTCCCCTCCTTTAAAGAACTGCGGGATAGAGAGGAACATGGAGCCTCTAATGCCCCTTGATTTTACTTTTCACAACACCGGAAAGTCCATTTCTCCATAAAAATGCAGGAGGACCTGGCTGGAGAACATGCTTGAGATACATTTGGGATACATTTGGAACAACATTATGGATTGTTTTGTAGATTACTTATTTCTTAGTGTATTCTTTTCCTATTGTGGCCCTAAATTTCCACAAACTTAGTGTCCAAAACAATACAAATATATTATCTTACAGTTATGGATATCAGAAATGAGTCTCACTGGGCTAAGATCAAAGGTGTTGGCAGGGCTGTGTTCATTCTGGATGCTCTAAGGGAGAATCCATTTCCTTGCCTTTTCTAGTTTCCAGAGGCTACCCACATTCCTTGACTTCTTCAAAGCCAGCAAAATGGGTTCTCATGCTGTCATCTCTGGTTCTTTTGGCTTTTTCTCCTCCTTTGTAATTACATTGGGTGTACCTGAATAATCCAAGCTAATCGCCCTGTATTAAGTTCAGCTAGTTAGCCACCTTCATTCCATTTGCAACCTTTACTTCCCTTTTCCATATAACCCAACATACTCAGTTTCTGAGGACGTGGACATTCTTGAGAGGCCATTCTTCCACCTACCACATTCAGTATCCAAATAATCATATATCCTGATAATTGAAACAAAAAAGGAACAGTAGTGGTCACAATAATGGCCTAGAACACTTTGTTCTAATTTTGTTTTTTCTTGTTGTTGTTGTTGTAAACTGCAGCTTTGTTATATGTAGCAGGTACTATAGAAATTCTGTTTTGTAAAGTGATTAATTTGGAATACCTTTTTCTTACAGGTTATATTTACCGTAACTTTATGAGGTCCTCTGCTTTGCTGAGTAAGTTTAATTTCTCGTTGACATGTTTACATTGCTTTTTATACTTATTTAGCAATAAACATGTTTACAAATAAATTTTCCTTCTCTTTTTAGCCAGAACCCATATTAACTACGGAGTCAAAGGGGATGTGGCAGTTATTCGAATTAACTCACCCAATTCAAAGGTACCTAATTTAACTTGCTACAGTTTGTTTCTACTCACTACATTCATCAGTCCAGTCCTGAAGGGCAAAGAAATAAATCCACCAATTAGGCAGTAATCACATGAACTTACAGTTTTGAGCGAATTTGAGAAATTGCCCAAGGAATGCAGTTTTCTGCAGCCGAGGTCCTTGTTTAAGAATTCCTTCTAGTTGACCTTAGATGTCGGATTAACATCAAGGATTAATAAAACTAGCCTTCTGTTACACTGTAGAATGACAAGGCGCTTTATTAGATAAGAAGCAAAGTACAAGCTTTGTTTATCAGAATTAAAACTGACCTACTGGTCTTAACTATAGGCTATTAAATCGGCTTTCTTAACCTGCCTGACATAAGTCATTATTCATAGTAAATTTGCTGGGTTAAATGTCGTTGAATTTCCTGAGGGACGTGAATGACTTGGTACAGCTTATATGTTAGAAATCAAGTTCTGATACAGTGGAATATTCCTCAGCCGTAAAAAGGAACAAAATTGGGACATTTGTAGAGACATGGATGGACCTAGAGACTGTCATACAGAGTGAAGTAAGTCAGAAAGAAACAAATATCGTATATTAATGTATATACCTGGAATATAGAAAAATGGTACAGATCAACCCATTTGCAAGGCAGAAATAGAGACACAGATGTAGAAAACAAACATATGGACACCAAGTGGGAAAAGCAGGGGGTTGGGGTGAGATGAATTGGGAGATTGGGATTGCCATACATACGTAACTAATAGGAAAAAAAATATCAAATTGTATGCTTTAAATATATGCAGTTTATTGTATGTCAATTATATCTCAATAAAAGTTCTTTAAAAATAAATAAATATATAAGAATAGGTTAAAAAAAAAGAAATCAAGTTCTCTTCAAAGTGGAGCGTCATTTGTTTTTGGCTGCTTCAACAAAGGACACAGCATTAATCCAGTCTTTTGTCAAGAAGAGCTTTATTGCAGGAGCTCTTGCTTTTCTCCCCCCTAAAGTTGGTGTAAAAATTCCATATTTCAGAAATCCTGTTACCAGAGACCTAAATGAAGTAGGAGGACTTAGATGGAAGCAATTAACAACTGTCACAAATTAAGGAAAGTAAGAGCCAGTCCCCCTCACTAGAGTAAATCTTGGCATTTACTGAGCAATAGTTCAAACTTAAGGTATTTTTTCAGAATTTTCTAAGTTGACCATTTTTCCTGAACGCAAAAATAACACGTGCCTGTGGCAGGACATTTTAAAGCAATAAAGAGGAAAATAATCATTCATATGCCAAACCCCAAAATAACCACTTTTAACATTTAATCCAATTTCAGCAAATAATATTCTAAAAATTAAGATCATACTATACGTCTAATTTTGATTTCTTTTTTTCCTTAACATTATACAAATGTTTTCCATGCTGCTGAATGTTTGCAGACTTATTTATAGCCTGCATATGATTCAAACTCTTAGGAATATGACCCTCCTTAGGAGTATGAGTTCCTCCTTTGAGTAGAACTATTTTTAAAGGGAGGGGTGCTTACAGTTGGCCAAAGCACCTGAATAGACAGCTACTGGGTTGTTTGTTTGTTTCCCTGGCTCTTCCTTTTAGCAGTATATTTCTCCTGGATGAACATATTTCCTACAATCAAAATAGCATTTGATGGTGATTTGCGCATCTGTTGCTTCAAGTTTAAACCCTTAGATTTATATGTATTTCCCTTTGGCAGGTGAATACCCTGGGTCAAGAACTGCATTCAGAGTTCTTAGAAGTAATGAATGAAGTCTGGTCTAGCAATCAAATCAGAAGTGCCGTCCTTATCTCATCAAAGCCAGGCTGCTTCATTGCAGGTGCCGATCTCAAGTAAGTTTTAGGAAATTTGAAGTCACCTTTTATCTTGACTAGTGGTTTGTTTTTTAGGCCTAATCATTCCTCATTTTAAAAGAAGATAGAAGTAAATTTTCTCTGAAAGTTTTTTTGAAGTTATTTTCATGAGTATAATAAACTTGATAAAAAAAGAGGGGCTTGTTGCCTAAACCTTAGAAGACTGAATACAACCTTTCTTAAAAGAAGTTGAAAGTAGTTCATGGAGCAGTATTTGAGTAGAATAAAAAATATTATAAAACTAATGAGATGCTCTTTTTTTTCATCTGTCAGACCAGTGAACATTTAAAACTTTGAAAATATCATGTTAGCAAGGACTTGGGAAAATGAGAAAGTTAAATATTACTAGTGGGAATGCAAATTGGTATAGCCACTTTGGAGATCAATTTGATAAAATTTAGTAAACTGAAAATGCATGTATTGATATCATAAAATCATTACCTCTTCTAGGTATATATGCTAGAGAAATCCCACCCTTTGTTTTTAAGGACCCATGCATGTATAAGGATGTTCAGTCCTGTTTGAAACAGTGAAGAATTTGAAACAAGCTAAATGTCAGTCATTAGGGAAATACATAAGTAAATGTGGAATATTCACAAGATAAAATACTACAAAAAGAATTCAGAGGAACTAACTAGATCTACAGCATGATGTTGCAACTCAAAAACATAATGTTAAGTTGAAAAAAAAGTTGCAGAATGTTTGGTATAGTATATAGTTTATATAAACATTTTAAAACCATGCATGAAATATTTCTGTGTATTCTTTATGGATACAAATATGTAGTTGGTCTGAAGAATACACTACATACATATGAAAATGGTTGTTTCAGGGTAAATGAAGTGGCTGGTAGAGGAGGTCAAAGGGTACTTCACAGATACAGCTAATATTTTCTATCTTTTTTTCAGTGGTATAAGTTATTTACAATTCTTCAAAGCAAAAATAAGGAGAAGTGATATCTTAGTGTTAGATTAATGGGTTAAAATGTTAACAGTTGTTAATTCTGTCAAAATATGGGTATTGGCTATATTATTCTTTGCACTTTAGTCAATGATAGCAGTATTGGCTTAGTAATTTGTATTTAAGGTGTTTGTATATTTTTAAACTTTGTTCAATATTGTGTACCCTTCTTCATTTATGTATAGTGATTAGAAATTCATAAGTTTTCTGTTTGTTTATGTTTGTTTTTTAGAAAAAGCAAAGTTAGCTCCATCAAGTGCTTTTCTTTTTCTTCTAGCTTGGTTATTTAAGCCTCGCAAGACTGATGTACCTGGCAGTAGCTACCTAAATCCATAGGAAACTACTTGCAGCTTCTATGAGGCTAGCTGAGCAACTCCTAGCATATAAAATGACAGAACATTAGTTATCTTTTGTCAAAAGTAAAAAAACCCGCAGCTTAAATGTGTTCAGAAACAATAAGTAGCGAACGAAACAAACTGAAATTTAGGGGCATTGAGGGCAACATTATTGTAATAGAAGCTTTTTTCTGTCATTTTGATTGATGTTTAATCTGAAAGCTACCTGATAGTGAAAATGTTTAACCTGATCTTGAAAAGATTTACCAGAAGGTGATTTTCTCATGTACAGAGGTTTATAACCTAATGATTTGTTATCAAAACAAAAATAAACTATTCAACATGTTTGTTTCATGTTCTCTAAATCCAGAAATTTAACACTCTTTATAGTGAGATGATGTCACTAATATTAGTGCTGAGGCAAAATCATTCTTAAACTTCTGCATATTTGCAGATTCACTACCAAGTATTGACGTATGATAGGATAAGGATATGGTGGATGAAGTATTGAACAAAGTAGATTATAGTTTTATCTTTTTTTTTTCTGTTCTCTGCTTTCATGTTTACTACAGCATGTTATCCGCTTGCACGACCTCTCAAGAGATAACACAAATATCCCAGGAAGCACAGAGAACGTTTGAGAAAGTTGAGAAGTCCACAAAGCCTATTGTGGCTGCCATCAGTGGATCCTGCTTAGGAGGAGGACTTGAGGTACAGATTTATTCCAAAGTCATTGAGACACGGTACAGCTCATGGTTGGGATTTACCAGCTCTAAACCTTTAGGCTACTACTTTGCCTTAAGGAAAGTGATTGAGGGAGAATCAGCTTTTTTTTTAGTTATCAAACTTCTGGGTAGATTTTTATCCTTAGTCTCATGGCACAGAGCAAGTGAACCAAAGCGTCATTTTTTCATTTATAAATTGAGAAGATTTGAACTAGATCTCTAAAGTCCCTTTCAGTTCTCGAAAACCTTGTTCTGGTGTGCAAGGCAAAGATTCAGAAATGTGATTCATGCTCTTGAGCTGCTTAAGCCTAGTTGAGACATATAACACATAATGTACGTCATGTGTTTTGTGAGTAGTAAAGGTGGTAAATAAACAAGGTTTGAGAAAAGAGATGCTTACCAGACTGGAGCATGTAGGAAAGGAGGAGGGAAAAAGAAAGTAACATTTATTGAGCATTTATCACATGCTGTGTTCTATACTAGGCACTTTCATGTATATTAATTAAGGAAACCTGTGTCTGGTCCTAAACGATAGGCAGAATTTGATTAACCAGAAAATAGTGGAAAAACATTCCACATGTGGCATGGTGTGAGCAAAGACAAGGATAAACAGAGCTTAATTAGGACATAATAAATAGGCCTGCTTGATTGAAGAGTCTTTATAGGGTACAGGGCTTCTTAACCTGGGATGCATATGTAATTATGTGAGAGCTTCCATATCTTTTAGGAGATTTTCAAGGAGATCCGCAAACCAAAAAGAGGTTAATAACTTAGGGGAAGTAAGGCCAGAAAGGTAAACTGTTGAAAGCATCAAATGCCAGCCAGAGGAATTTCAGTTTATTCTGTGGGCACATTCCTCCTTTTTAAGTAATCTTTACACCCTCACATATCCTAAGATGTTATAAAGTTTCATTTTCTAACATTATAATTTTCTTTCATTTGTTTGAAGCTTGCCATTTCATGCCAATACAGAATAGCAACTAAAGATAAGAAAACAGTATTAGGTTCGCCTGAAGTCTTGCTGGGAATCTTACCAGGAGCAGGAGGCACACAAAGGCTGCCCAAAATGGTGAGTTTAAGATCCCCATGTGAACTTGAGAACCTTGATCCTATACGCTCCTTTAGATCTGTTTCCTCCTGTACAGAAGGCGTGATAGGGGTATTCATTGTAAAATTTAGAAACCAAATAAAATATGGATGTATGGGATCAATATTTTATTCCTGTTTGTTTATTTTTTCAATTCTACTTTTTATTTATTTTTTTCAATTCCTTGATCAAAATGATTGATCAAGATCCTTTGTTAGTCCATAAAGAAGGGAAGCGATAAATAAGATACGTCTTGCTTTCTAGAACTTATCTTTTAATTTGTTCCTTCTCTGCACAGTACAATCTTATCAGTTTTTCAAGTCCCTAAGTCTTATTTCATGATAACTGTAAGAGGCAGACCTTTCCCCTGATTTGGATGATCTCATTGTTTTCTATAGAACAAAAGGGGCCCGTCAGGCTTTTGAATTCTTAAGGAGAAGGGAAGGACAGGACCTGGAGGCTGTAGAGCAAGCTTAACATCAAACTTGAGGGCTCCCTGTACCTCATAGCCTCTGGCACTATAGATTCTTCAGGGAAAACAACACTCAGCGGAAATACTCTTTGGAGAGAAGTTGGTATGAGCTGGACACAGAAAAATGGGAAAGTTTATGGTATTCATTTTCTGATAATAGTGTGTAGGAATTGTTAAAAGAATTTATTGGAAGAATGAATAAGCCTATATGTGTGTATTGCTGAGTTTCTTTTGTTATACATGTAATCGGTTCTTGAAAGTTGCTAGAAGCTGTTCTAGCACTAGCATATGAAGCCCTAGCTGAGTTCTCTTTTTGTTACGTCTACGATCCTTTCTAAAGACACTGTCAAAACTATGAGGTTTCTCAAAGTCTCTACTAATTCCAGTATAGGAATTTTAAATGTTATACAAATGATGGAGGAGAAACTCAGAATGACATAAATGTACAATTTTGGGAAACATGAAATTTTTTCTCCACCTTATCAATCCATAAGACAGAAATCCTGCATATTGAATTAAAAGAAGAGATATAAAGACACTTTTACTTCGGGTGGAGGTTTCTAAAACTAAAAGTTACCTAAGTGTGTATGTGTATAAAATTTCACTGATTGATATATAGCATAAAAATCTGGTTTGACTTTTCTCGTTCTAATATATATTTTGCTCTTTTGGATGATTTGTAAATTGTAACTGTCACTTGGATATTTTTCCACCTCTGCTCTAATCTTTGCTTGCCTGTTAGGTGGGTGTGCCTGCTGCTTTTGACATGATGCTGACTGGTAGAGGCATTCGTGCAGACAGAGCAAAGAAAATGGGACTGGTTGACCAACTGGTGGAACCCCTGGGTAAGTGTTAACATGCCTCAGAATTGAGCCTTATGAAGTTAATTATTTTCTTAAAGAGTCAGTATCTTGAATATTGGTTAGAGTGAAACTTAAACACTTAAGAAATGAGTCATCATTCTGAAGAGTGAAGTCTTCTAAAAATAGCTAGTACTAAATCATTTTCAAGAGCACCCCAGTTTCTGTTTTACATTATTTCTCGTTGGGACATCAGGGGTACAGAATTGAATCAAGTCATTATTTTTGGTTCTAAATTACCTGTATCATCATCCATGATAACTATTCTTCAGTTTTTTGTCTGTTTTAATAATATAATAAATATGTATGAAACAGTCTACCTGAGGATATTAACGGTTGACATCTACTGATGTGCTACTTCCTCCCATACAGTTTCTTTACCTCTTCTCATCCAAGGAAACCACTGTTCCAGATTGTGTGTTCATCACCCTCTTACGTTTCTTAAAGATCAGCATTATTGAGATGTTACCAGTTTTTAACGTACAGTTTGCATTTTGACAAATGTATATAGCTGTGTAAATACCACCACAATCATAAAATAGAACATTTCTAGAATATTTGTGTCTTTCATCTAGCATACTGCTTTTGAGATTCATCCATATCGTTCTATATCAACAGTGTGTTCCTTCTTATTGCTGAATGTCATTCCATTGTATAGATATACCGTAATTTGTTTATCCATTCATCAAATGATAGATATTTGAGTTTTTTCCAATTTGGGGCTATTCTGAGTAAAGCTGCTATGAACATTCATCCACAAGACTGTATGTGGACAAATATTTCATTTCTTTTGGACAAATACTGAAGAGTGGATTGGCTAGACCATATGATAGGTGTGTTTAGCTTTTAAGAACCTGTCAGACTGTTTTGCCAAAGTGGTTATATACCATTTTACATTCTTACCAGCAGTGTATAAGAGTTATAATTACAACCACTTTGCATGCTCAGTCTTTTTAATTTTAAACATTCCAGTAGGAGTGTAGTAATACCTCATTGGGTTTAATTTGCATTTCCCTAAGACCAAAGATATTGAACTTGTTTCATGTGTTTATTTGCCTTCTTTAAATCTTCTGATAAAGTGTATGTTGAAATGTTTTGCCCATTTTGTTTGATTAAGTTATTTTTCTTACTGTCAAGTTTTCAGAGTTCTTTATGTATCAGAATACAGGTCCTTTATGAGATTTTTTTAAAATTTATTTGAATTTATTTTATTTATTGGCTGTGTTGGGTCTCAGTTGCTGGCATGGGGTTTCTCTAGTTGCAACAAGTGGGCACTAGCTACTTTTCGTTGTGGTGCGTGGGCCTCTCATTGCGGTGGCTTCTCTTGTTGTGGAGCACGGGCTCTAGGCACATGGGCTTCAGTAGTTGTGACACATGGGCTCAGTAGTTGTGGCTTGTGGGCTTCAGAGCGCAGGCTCAGCAGTTGTGGCACAGGGGCTTAGTTGCTCCATGGCATGTGGTATCTTCCCGGCCCAGGGCTCAAACCTGTGTCCCCTGCATTGGCAGGTGCATTCTTAACCACTGCACCACCGGGAAGTCCCTTTATGAGATCTATGATTTGCAAATATTTTCTCCCTGTTTGTGGCTTGTCTTTTCATTCTCTAAGACTTAGTAGAAATTCTTTTTTTTTTTAATTAACTCATTTAATCTTTTTTTTTAATTTATCTTGGCTGCGCTGGGTCTTCATTGCAGCACGTGGGCCCTTTGTTGCGGTGCATGGGCTTCTCTAGTTGCGACACACAGGCTTCTCTAGTTACGGCACACAGACTCTAGAGCGCATGGACTCCATGGTTGCAGTGCACAGCCTTACTAACAAGATCAGAAAGATTTTCGCCTATGTTTTCTTCTGAAAGTTCTGTAGTTTAGCTATTACATTTTGGTCTGTGCTACTTCAAGTTAATATTTATGTATGGTATGGGGTAAAGATTGAGTTGTTGTTGTTTTTGTTGTGTGATTATGAATATCCAAAATGTCCTGGCACAATTTGTTGAGAAAACTCTTCTTTCCCCATTGAACTACCTTGACACCTTGGTGGAAAATCAGTTGACCCTCTGTGTTTGGGTCTATATCTAGATTTCCTATTTCCAGTTATTTATATGTCTTTACTTAAGACAGTTTCACACTGTCTTGATTATTGTGTTTTGTAGTAAATCTTGATATCAGATAGTGTGATCTCCTCCACCTTGCTTCTCTTCTTTCAATATTATTTTGCCTATTCTAGTTTCTTTGCACTTACATGTAAATTTTAAATCATCTCATCCATATGTACAAAAACATTGCTCGGATTTTGATTGGAATTGCATTGAATCAATGTATCAATTTGGGAAGAATTGACATTTAAAAAATACTGAGTCTTTTCAATATGAATATAACTTTATGTTTACTTAGGTCGTCTTTTTTTTTTTTCTTTTTAATTTATACCCCATTCTACTTCCCTACTCTTTCTCTCTTTCTTTCTTTCTTTGGCTGCTCTGGGTCTTAGTTGTGGCATGGGGGATCTTCATTGCCGCATGCAGGATTTTTGAGTTGTGGCATGCAGGATCTCTTGTTGCAACATGCAGGATCTTTAGTTGCAGCATGCAGGATTTTTTACTTGCAGCATTTGGGCTCTTAGTTGTGGTATGTGGGATCTAGTTCCCTGACTAGGGATCAAACCCAGGCCCCCTGCATTGGGAGTGTGGAGTCTTAACTACTGGACGACCAGGGAAATTCCCTTACTTAGGTCATCTTTAATTTCTTTCAGCAGAGTTTTATACTTTTCATTGAACCTATCTTACGTTCATTTTGTTAAATTTATATCTAAGTACTTTATACTTTTATGCCATTATACTTTTTTTTAACTTTAGTTTCTCATTAATTATGAGTATGTATAAATACAATTGATTTTTGTATGTGGACCTCACATTCTGTGATTTTGCTACATTTATTTATTAGCTCTAGTAGCTTTTTCTGTAGGTTCCTGAAGATTTTGTAATAAATAATCATGTTGTCTACAAATAAAGACACTTTGGCTTCTTCCTTTCCCATCTGGTTGACATTTATTTCTTTTTCTTGACTTACTGCGGTGGCTAAGATCTTTAGTACAATATTGAATTGAAGTGAAAGCGGATATTATTGGTAACTTGTTCCAATCTTAAGAGAGAAACATTCAGCCTGATGCTATAGGGTGTATGATATTATGTAGATTTGCTGAGAACTATATCATCAAATGCTTTTTCTATATCTAATGAGATGATTGTTTGGGTTTATCTTTCCAGTTTATTAGTAATATCATTTACACTGATTTTTTTAATAAATTTATTTATTCATTTACTGGCTGCATTGAGCCTTCATTGCTGCACGCAGGTTTTCTGTAGTTGTGGAGAACAGGGGCTACTCTTTGTTGCGGTGCACAGGCTTCTCATTGTGGTGGCTTCTGTTGTTGTGGAGCACAGGCTTTAGGCCCGTGGGCTTCCAGTTGTGGCTCAAGGGCTCTAGAGCGCAGGCTCAGTAGTTGTGGAGCATGGACTTAGTTGCTCTGTGGCATGTGGGATCTTCTCGGACCAGGGATCAAACCCATGTCCCCTGCATTGGTAAGTGGATTCTTAACCACTGTGTTACCAGGGAAGCCCTACACTGATTTTTGACTATTGAACCAGCCTTGCATTCCTGGAATAAACTTCACTTGGTTGTGATATATTATCCTGTTTATAAATTGCTGGCTGAATCAGCTAAAATTTTGTAAAGGATTTTTGTGTCTGGTCATGAGAGATAATGGTCTCAGGAATAATATTCTTTTTGTGTGATGTTTTTGCCTGGTGTTGATATCTGGGTAATTCTGACTTCATAAAATGAGTTGGAAGACATTTCTTCTTCAGTTTTCTGGAATATTTTGTGTAGAATTGGTATTATTTCTTCCTTAAATACTTAGTAAAATTCACCAGTGAAGTTAAATGGACTTGGAGTTTTGCTCCTTGGGAAGATTTTTACCTATGAATTCAATTTCTTAGTAGATATAAGGCTATTCAGGTTCACCATTTCTTTTTCTTTTTCTCTTTATGTTTTCTTTTCTTTTCTTTTTTTCCAGCTGTGCTGCATGGCTTGCAGGATCTTAGTTCCCCAACTAGGGATTGAACCTGGACCCCTGGTAGTGAAAGTGCCAAGTCCTAACCACTGGACTGCCAGGGAATTCCCCGGTTCACCATTTCTTTTTTTTTTTTCTTTTTCTAATTTTTATTGGAGTATAGTTGATTTACAATGTTGTGTTAGTTTCAGGTGCATAGCAAAGTGAATCATCAGCCATACGTATACATATATCCATTCTTTTTTAGATTCTTTTCCCATACAGGTCACCACAGAACATTGAGTAGACTTCCCTGTACTACATAGCAGGTCCTTATAAGCTGTCCATTCTATACATAGTAGTACAGGTTCACCATTTCTTGCATGAGCTGTAGTAATTTGTTTTGCAGAGATTTTCATTTAAGTTGCCAAATTTATTTCAATAAAGTCGTTCATAATATTTCATTATTATTCTTTTAATACATTTATACTCTATAATGACATCTCCTCTTTTATTCCTGATATTGATAATTTGTGTCTCCTCTTTTTTCCCTCATGAGTCTGGCTAGAAATTTATCAGTTTTATTGATCTGTTCTAAGAATTAACTTTTAATTCCATTGGTTTTGTTTGCAGTTTATTGATTTCAGCTACCTTATTATTTCTTTCTTTCTGCTTGCTTTTGGGTTTAATTTGCCCTTGTTTTTCTAGTTTCTTAAGGTGGAAGCTTAGAACATTGATTTTTAGGCCTTCTTTTCTAACAGAAGCATTTAAAGCTATACATTGGGAGTTCCCTGGCGGTCCAGTGGTTAGGACTCGGTGCTTTCACTGTTGGGGCCAATCCCTGGTCGGGGAACTGAGATCCCACAAGACTCGTGGTGTGGCCCCCCCCCCCAAAAAAAGCTATACATTTCCTTCTAGGCATTTATTTATCTGCGTATTTTAATGTTATATTTTCAATTCCATGAAGGTCAAAATATTTTTAGATTTCTCTTGATTTCTTCTTTGACACATGTATAATTTAGAAGTCTATTAATTTCCAAATTTGGGGGGAGGTTTCAGATATCTTTCTGTTGTTGATTTCTACTTTAATCCTATTGTGATCAGTGTACAGTTGGTCCTTATTATTTGCAGGTTCCCTATCTGCAAATTTGCCTACTCACTAAAATTTGATGTAATGCCAGAAATACTACTGTGGTTCTTCTGCAGTCATTCATAGACATGTACAGAGTGGTAAAAGATTCAAGTCTCCCAATGCATATGTTCCCAGCTAAAGTCAGACAAGGCAGTGTCTGCCTTCTCGTTTCAGCTTTTATAAAACCAACAGTGTCCTTTCCATGGTCTATTTACTGCCATGTTTTTCTCATTTTTATGCTTTTTGTTTGTGATTTTGCTGTTTAAAATAGTGAGAGCTAGGAGTGGAAAAGAATTGAGTCAGAGCCAGGGAACGTGTCTTTAAGGTTTCTCTTTTCTCCCCCAATAAGGAGGCCTTAGCAGAGGCACCTGAAGATGACCTAGGTCAAAGATCCCTTATAAAGAGACTTAGGAATGAAGGTACACGGGCTCAAAATGAAAATGTGTGTAAGAGCATAGCCAGTCAGGGAGACCTGAGTCATTGACTGCAGCTCCCATGAGAGACTGCAATGCATTTGGCTGTACACCAAGTCTGGTGTGAGAAGGACAGCTTTTTCCATGAGGCCTGTGAGGTAAAAGCCCTTGTCATTGCCTGTGCTTGGGCTTGAAATATGACATAGGTTTTTGGCTATTTGACCTCATAGAGGTCTATCCACATACACATTGCCCAGCTGCCCCTGCGTATTAGTCAGTTAGGGCTGCCATAACAAAATAGCACAGACTGGGTGGCTAAAACAATAGAATTTTATTTTCTTATAGTTCTGGAGGCTAAAAGTCCAAGATCAAGGTGTTAGCAGGTTTGGTTTCTTCTGAGGCCTTCTTGGTTTTCAGATGGCCGCCTTTTCTCCCTGTTCTCACTTAGTCTTTCCTCTGGATGCACACATCCCTCTTTTTTGTGTGTCCAGATTTCCTCTTATAAGGACACTGGTCATATTGGATAGAGTCCACGCTGACAGCATCATCTGCACTTAATCACATCTTTAAAAGCCATATCTCCAAATACAGTCACATTCTGAGGTACCAGGGGTTGGGAGGGTGGTGCACAATTCAGCCCATAAAACCTTATCACCAATTTTCTGTCCATGTTCCTTCTTAATTCCTGACCATTTGGCTAAACTTGGCCGCAGCCTGTGAATCAGTATAGACTCTTATCACTGGCCTTTTTTCCTTCCCAGTAAAATGAACCATCAGGTACACTGCCCAAAGTTTTGTCCACTAGGAGGATATTCCTTTACCACTGTCCCTCAGGAATGTCCACTGCTACTACTGTAGTGCTGCAGTCGTCCACTTTCATGTGGGGTCTACCTATCAACACAGAGCTATATATAAACCAGGGATGAGTTTTCTCTTTCCCGGTCAGCTGGTCACAGGGAGCTCCCATAAGGCCATAGGTTCAGGCTGAGAGAGAGAGAAGGAGGAGCAGGGTATTTTGGCCACTTCCTCATGCAGTTTGTGCCTTTAGGGTCTGCTCAAGCCCTGTCTCGTGTATACCACTTCCATTTGATAATGGAGTGCTGTTGTGCACACCAGCTTTATGACTTGATGGGTCAGACAGCGTCCGCTTCATGAGGGGCAGCCCAGGTCACCTGGTGACCTGGTGGCTCATGGTTAAGCTTTAAATCTCTACTAAGGCCCACTAGCACGCCAAGAGCTGTTTCTCAGTAGGAGAGTAATTATTCACAGAGGATGATAGGGTTTTGCCCCAAATTCCTAAGAATCTGTACTCCGATTCGCCTATAGGGCCTGCCAAAGACTCCAGACAGCATCTCTACCTACCACTGATGTTTCAGGCACCTTCAGGTCTGAATTGTATGGTCTGAAGAGCAGAACAGCTATTCTTGTCCTGAGCCCAACTCAAAACTAGCAGCCTTTGAGTTACTCAGTAAAGGGGCTAAAGTAGCACACCCAAAAAAGATGTTGCCTCCAACATCCAAAGAGGCCCACTAGGTGTGGTGCCAATTTTTTGTGGTAGAAGGGGCCAGATACAACAACTTATCCTTCACCTTGGAAGGAATGTCTCAGCATGCCCCATACCACTGGACCCCTAGACATTTCACTAAGATGGATATGTCTAGCACAGTTGGTACTTCCAGCTCACCAGGTCCATTCAGCATAATATCAGCAATGTAATGAACCGGCCTGGTGTCTTGCGGAAGGAAAAGGCTAATCAGGGTCCCTCTGGGCTAAATTATGACTTATGGCTGCAGAATTGATCATCCCTGAGGAAAGACAGTAAAGGTATATTGCAGGCCTTTCTGCCTGAAAGCAAACTGCTTCTGGTAGTCTTTACTATCAGCTGTCAAGGAAGAAGGCACTTTCCACATCAGGAAGTGCACAACAGGTAAAAGATGTGTTAACTTGCTCAAGCAATGAAACTGCATCTGGAATACCAGCTGCAGTTGCCGTTACCACCTGATTAAGTTTACCACAGTCCATTGTCATTCTGCAAGAGCCATCTGTTTTCTACACAGGCCAGAAATACAGAAACACATAAATTAAATGAGGATGCAGTGGGAATCACCACCCCTGCATCTTTCAAGTCCTTGATGGGGGCACCAGTCTCTGCAGTCCTTCCAGGAAGGCAGTATTACTTTTGGTTTACTGTTTTTCTCGGTAGAGGCAGCTTTAGTGGCTTTCCCACTATAATAGTCCTTACTCCACAGGTCAAAGAACTAATAGGGGGATACTGCTAGTTGCTAAGGATGTCTATTTCAATTGTGCATTCTGGAAGTAACCACAGGATGAGTTCAAGAACCCACTAGACCCACTGAGATAGAACTGAGCTAACAATCTTTTAATCACATAACCTTATAAACCCCTGCTCTGACTAGTGGACGACAATAACATTTTGAGTCTTTTGGAATTACTGTCAGTTCAGAGCCAGTGTCCGGTAATCCCCCAAAAGCCTGCTTATTTCCCTTTCTTCAAGGTAAATGACCGTAGAGTCCCTTTGGGGAAGATTAACAGTATAATCCCCTCCAGGAGGTACAGCCTTTCCTTTATTCAAGAGGTTCTGGGTCTTTAAACTGGCTCACTTCTGAGAATTGATAAGGGCAATGACTCTCTTTGGTAATTCAGGTTATATTTACTAGACCTAGAGTTCTGAATGCAGCAGGCCACCCATCTATTTCTTTCCTAGGAATGCCGTGATCAACTGGCCAGCGCCATAGGTCTCCACAAGTCAAACTATTCTGATTTCTACTTTGGCTCCGCTATCCATTTTGGTAGCCATGCACAGTTTGCTTTTGGCAATTGAGTGTAGCTCCTTGGCTCCTGCCACCTCAGAATCCCATTATCCCCACAGCATTTAGGGATGCTGGTTGACAGTAACAGTTCCCACTGTAATTTCTGACTGTACAGAGAGGAGCAACCACAGAGCTCTTCAAGGATGCTGGCAGTCCCCTCCTAAATTGATTTCTCATGGTTGCGGTGAAAGGTGTGTCCTCTAACCCTTCCGGGGAAGCTGAGCAGGTCCAACGTGGTACATCCATGCTAACATTCCAATTTCCTTAAGCCTTTCAGTGCTTCCTCTACACCAACATGGTTCTGGCATTTCGACTTCATTTGATGCTGTTTGTTTTCTATATGTCCCATCTGTTCTTTGTTCCTTTTTTCTTGTTTCTGCTTTCCTTCAGATTAATTTTTTTTTTTTTTGGTTGCGCCACGTGGCATGCGGGATCCTAGTTCCCCGACCAGAGATTGAAACTGTGCCCCCTACAGTGGAAGCATGGAGTCCTAACTACTGGAATTCCCCCAGGATTAATCATTTTTATCTTCACTATTGGGCTTTTACTTTGTTTCACCCTTTTAATGGTTGCTTTAGGATTTACAGTATACATCTTCATCGTGTAGTCTCTCTTGAAATGACATATCATTTCATATATAGGGTGAGAACCTTAAAAGGGTGTACTTTCATTTCCACCATGCTTTTGCTATTGTTGTTATACTTCTGCATGTGTGAGGGTGAATCAAAAATTATCCACACTCTGGATGTAGAATTTATAGAAGTTTTAACATGACTGGAGTGCAGATGATTTTTGACTCATCCTCGTACTATACATTCCTTAGCATATTACCATTCTTGTTTTAAACAATTATCTTTTTTAAAATTTATTTTTATTTATTTATTTATTCTTTTGTTGCTTGTATTGGGTCTTTGTTGCTGCACTTCGGCTTTCTGTAGTTTTGGAGAGTGGGGGCTTCTCTTGCTGTGGAGCACGGGCTCTAGGCGTGTGGGCTTCAGTAGTTGCAGAACGTTGGCTCATTAGTTGTGGCTCATGGACTCTAGAGCGCAGGCTCAGTAATTGTGGCGCACGGGCTTAGTTGCTCCGTGGCATGTAGGATCTTCCCGAACCAGGGCTTAAACCCGTGTCCCCTGCATTGGCAGGCGGATTCTTAACCACTGCACCACCAGGGAAGCCCTAAACAATTATCTTTTAAAGAGGTTTTGAAAATGAGAAAAGAGTCTTTTCTCTTACCCATACATGTATTCATCATTTTTGGCGCTCTTCATCCTTTGTATAGATCCAGGTTTCCATCTGGTTTGATTTTCCTCCAGCCTGAAGATCTTCCTTTAACACTCTCTGTAGTGTAGGTCTGCTGGCAGTTAATTCTCTCACTTTTTGATCTGTTTGAAAAAGTCTTTATTTTCAACTTTTTAAAAAACATTTATTTGTTTATTTATTTATTTATTTATTGGCTGCATTGGGTCTTTGTTGCTGCACGCGGGCTTTCTCTAGTTGTGGCGCGTGGGGGCTACTCTTCGTTGCAGTGTGTGGACTTCTTATTGCTGTAGCTTCTCTTGTGGAGCATGGGCTCTAGGCATTTGGGCTTCAATAATTATGGCATGTGGGCTCAATAGTTGTGGCTCGCAGGCTCTAGAGCGCAGGCTCAGTAGTTGTGGCGCATGGGTTTAGTTGCTCCATGGCATGTGGGATCTTCCCGGACCAGGGCTGGAACACATGTCCCTGCATTGGCAGGCGGATTCTTAACCACTGTGCCACCAGGGAAGGCCTCGCTTTTATTTTTAAAAGGTATTTTTGATCAGTATAGAATTCCAGATTTCCAGTGTTTTCCTTTTGGCACTTTATAGATGTCTACATTGTGTTGTCACTTGCATAATTTCTGAGGAAAAATCTGTTGTCATTTTTATCTTTGTTCATCCGTGTATAATATGTCTTCTCCACTCCTGCCCTAATCCTCACCAAAGTCCGTGTTTCATGACAGTGCCACCTACTAGTCCCTAGTTTGACTTAAAAAGCTGTGCTGAAAGTGGGTGCTGGAGCTGGGTTTTTGCCCACCTGGGACTAATCCAAGCCTGATTTACATTTTAGTCTGTTGTGTTCATCTTTACAGGACCAGGAATAAAATCTCCAGAGGAACGAACAATTGAATACCTAGAAGAAGTTGCAATTACTTTTGCCAAAGGACTAGCTGATAAAAAGATCTCTCCAAAGAGAGACAAGGGATTGGTAGAAAGTGAGTGTCATTATTAAAGAACAAAGGCAAAAAGCTTCTTTCCAGGGAGTTTAATTTTATTTGCCATAAATTTGAAATGAGGAAGAGGTAAGTGCATCATTTACTCTTAAATGTTAAGTCAACTTTAAAGGGTGCAATAACTCTGCTCTAGGCTCAAGTCCTGGATTTTACACTGGTTAGTTAAAGACATTTTTTTAAAAACTTTTTATTTTGGAAAATTTTAAATAATACCAAAATAGAATAATATCACAGTGTAATAAACACCCATGTGCCCAACACCCAGCTTTAATATTTATCAACTAATGTTTAAAGAAGTGCTTACGCTGAAATTTAGATTGTGTATATCAGAGTAAAGAGCCGTCTTTCAGATAGCTAGAATCACTGCATTTTTATGGAGTTTATAGAACAAACTAACAAGGGAGGTTGGGCTCTTTCCAGTAAGGATCTAAAAGCATTTTACCTTACAGAATTGACATCGTACGCCATGAGTATTCCATTTGTCAGACAACAGATTTACAAAAAGGTGGAAGAAAAAGTACGAAAGCAGACCAAAGGCCTTTATCCTGCACCTCTGAAAATAATTGACGTGAGTCTTTACCCCATACTCCCACATCTCTCATGTTTCTTCCCTTTGTCTAGAGCAATACTCTATTGCCATTCAACACCATATATGCCAGTACTAAAGTTCTTCATGCTGCTATCAAAGTGCTTACCAGAAATAACCCAAGAGCATAGCAAGCTATGAGGATTTATATAAATGGATATTTGGGGGAAATTAGTGCCAAGCATACTTATTAGTGGATGAGCTTAAAACTACCAGTTACAAACCAGAAAAGGAACCTGTGTTGTATCAGTATGACAAGACGAGTAAAATATTGGGCATTAGTTAAGAGGTAGTTGAAACAAAATTAATGGCTGTATTCTATCCTTAGTCAAAACCACTGTCATTACCTAAAATGTCTCATTGACTTTCCATTGCCATAATTTTACAAAAGGTGTCATGATGTAGAGAAGCTGGAAAAGATCAAGGAGGATAATTAAAATGATCACAGACTTGAAGAAACTTCTGTCTAAAGGTAGACTTTAAAACTTATAAAATCTTCAGTCTGGAACATCCAAGATTAAAAGAACATGTAAAAGACTTCAGAATTGAAGAATGAGTTAATTAACAAGTGTATTTTGAGCCGAAGACACCAAAGTACATAAAATGTGAAACATGGTCCCCCACCTCCATCACCTCACATTCTGGGTTGGGAGATGAGACACATATATGTGGAAGGGCAGATGGCAGGATGAGGGGCGGTCTGCAGCTGCGGGGCGTCAACGCCAGGTAAACGGGACAGAGGAAGATTGCTAAATTCACTGAGGAGGGAAGAATCCCTGTGAGCCGGAGGAATTAGGAAGAGCCTCATTTTTGACCTGAGCCCTGAAACACGGGTAGAGAATAGATGAAGAGGATGGAAGATGCCTTGGAGGACTGGGGTGGGGAGGGTGGGGGGGACTCGAGGTGGGGGGAGTCAAGGAAGGGAGGGAATACGGGGATATGTGTATAAAAACAGCTGATTGAACTTGGTGTACCCCCCAAAAAATAAAAAAATAAAAAAGAATAGATGAAGAGGGAGTCAAGGAAGGGAGGGAATACGGGGATATGTGTATAAAAACAGATGATTGAACCTGATGTACCCCCCCCAAAAAAAATAAAATTAAATAAATAAATAAATAAATAAATAAATAAATAAATAAAGAAAGAAAGAATAGATGAAGAGAAAGCAGTGCCAGGTAGGATGGGCATTTTGAGCAAAGTTTGAGAGGCCTAGAAAGCATGAGCCTCTTCACGGAACATTGAATGAGATCAGTTTTTGTAGGAGGATAATGAAATGTCCAGAAAGGCAGACCAAAGCTAGAGTTTAGAAGGTAGACAGTAATTAGTTTAAATTTGATCTTTGTCCTATATACATCATAGAGAACCATGTTCATGGTTGTGGGTGAAAATTGATTAGAAAGAGAGACAAAGTAGAGCAATGAACTAGGAAACTCTTCTGGTAATTCAGACTTGAAGTTTGAATAAGACCCTGAGATAGAATAGTAAAAGCAAAAATATGAAGGTAGCAAGAGACTTGACAAAGAGTGCTGGGAGTTAAGTTTTAAAAGTGTTGAGATTAGATATTTCAGGAAATTCAAGCAACAGGAGTTTAGGCAGAGAAATCAATTAAGGATATAGATTTATTTGGTTTTTTTTTAATCACCAGTAAATTATGGTGATTGAGTACAGGGTTATTTCTTTTATACTTACATTGTACTTCGGATAGTACTTACCCCAAATGTTAAACTGAATTTCGTGGAGCTCATGATTCATGTGATAAACTACATGATGTTCCTGAGGAAGAATGAATAGAGGCGGGGAAAGGGCTGAAAGTGGAATTTGGGGACCTGCCCACATTTGGAGAACAAGAGAGGAGCTGGAAGAATAATTCAAGCAGGAGGGAAAGGAGCTAAGAGGAAAAGGGAAGCCTGTTACTGGACTCAGGGGTGATGGCAACTCTTTCTCTGACAAAATAACAGTATTCAAAGGATAAGGAGGTGGAGATTGAGCTGTGGAACCTCTGTGTTTTTTTCTTTTTCTGACTTTTTAATTCTCTTTCCTTCTGTTTTATTTCTTTCCATTTTGTGCTAGCTTCAGCAGTAGCCTCAGAGATGGAGAATTAAGTCAGTCTTAAGCAGTAAGGCACTCAGTCCTCTTCTCTTTCTCACTCCACTCTGGACTTTTGACTTGCTCTTTAAAGACGAACAACACTAGCAATTTTTTTCAGCATTATTGTACATCTCGGCAATCCATTCCAACAAGGAATACGTGCTTTGTATGTTTTTCAGGTAGTGAAGACTGGGATCGAGCAAGGGAGTGATGCTGGCTATCTCTCTGAATCTCAGGTAAAGTTATTTCCTTTCCACGTTTATTAAAGACAGGAAAACCAAGATCTACAATGCTGTGTGCAAAATTGAAAAAAGAAAAAGTATTCAAAGCCTAGTAAGAAATGTTTTCTTCCAGTGATTGTCATTTCTTACGATCAATCTCAGTGAGCAAATAGGTGCTAAGAAAAGCGAAGTGGTCCCCAGCTATTTGAACTTGCTCTTAGTAATGAGGGTATAACGAGGAAAAGCAGGGGGAGAGTTATAATCCTTTCCAAAGGAATCATTTGGACTTCTTGTTCTGTAGTTGGGCTGGTTTTGTTGTGATAAAATGAGTACACTGATAGAAAAATATGGTTCTTACTTGTTAGGGCCCGGAGATAAAACTGTGAAGCTCAGCCTCCCTTAGGTGAATTAGGAAATGTTTTGCAGCCACTAAAACAAGAAAACAAAGCAACACGTGAACCAACCTCACCCCTTCCTAACTTCCTAACAAGTTGGTGGTTTTGTAGATTTTAGTGGTTTGGGTTGTTTTGGAGTTTTAAGCAATCACTGAAGGATAATTGCTCTTCGATAATAGAACAAAAGGTATCTGAAGAGTTCAGGACAAGTTCCAGAGAAAGCATTTCTTATACTGGGTTGCTTACTGCAGTGCACTCTGATTAATTCTTTTACGTTATAACCAGGTACACGTATACATATATACAGAAAGATTGAAGCATATTTCACAAAATAATTAGCCTGTACACCATACACTCAGTATTTTCTATCTATTCTACTTATCACTACCCACTCACTAAATCATGACCACTGATGGGTTTCTACCCATGGTTTGAACATCACTGGTTTATTGAATAGAACCTACTTTGCCAAGATTAGTAGAGCATTGTTTCATTTTCTACTCAAACAAGAAGGCAATATTATTAGAAGGATTCCTTCTTTGAAATGCTTTCTGTAACCATGTAATCGTACCAGTATATTCGAGTGATATTGATGATGGCAATAGCTAACATTGAGACCCAGTCATTTTACTAGTGTTTTCATTTACTTTCCTCAACAACACTGTAAAATAGGTAGTGTTTTTCCCATTTTAAGGATGAGGAAAGCTTCCCAACTGGGAAATGACAGGGCCAGGCTTTAAACCCAGTTCTTTCAAATACAGACTCTAAATCTTGTGCTCGTACCCACTAAGTTGAGACTTGTTCTCTGTCAGTGTTAAGGTGCTTTCAGAGTGGTAGATATCGCCTGGGGCAGCCTGCTACCTTGGAAAGAGAGCTGGAGTTGGGGGTCATACTGCTTGGGTTCAGGTTCTGTTTCCTTCCCTTTGAGGCAGTGTGGCTTTGAGCAAGGTCACTTAATTTCTCTGAGCCTCCTCTTCCCAGGCTTTAAAATGAGAGCGGTGGTTGAAATGATTGGTCCATTTTGCCTCTGACACTAATTCCATGAAAAAAGTTACCACAACCTCTGGTGTAGAGAATCTGAGAGCTCAGTTATATCCAAAACTCTTCAAAGCGGTAGTCGGAAGTGGGACAGATGAGGAGAGTGAAGGAAAGACCCTCAGCAGGAAACCGACTTCTGCAGCTCAGGACCTGAGGCTTTGTACGTGTTACCTCTGCTTTGCAGAGAAACGGACCCAAAAGAATCCACGTCTCCAAGACTGGGAAGTTCTACCTTTCCTTCTTCCCCTTTACTTTCCAGAAATTTGGAGAGCTTTCAATGACCAAAGAATCAAAAGCCTTGATGGGACTTTACCGTGGTCAGACCCAGTGCAAGAAGAATAAATTCGGAGCTCCGCAGAAGGAGGTTAAGTAAGTTCAACTCTACCTAGGAATCCCCTGTGGATTTCAGCACGTGCTAATAAGCTTGCCCCTGAAGATCCATAGAGCTAGATTTGTACCTTCAGTCTTGCCCTAAACCTCTTCTGACCTAAGCACATTAGATCCCCATTCCTACCAAGGACTTTTTGGCTTTCATAGTTCTGCCTGTTCTGTTTTCTCCAGGCCTCTCTAATAGCTCCTGTAGAGGCATTATTGTCTCACTGTTGATGTCCCCTAGAAATCTGCTTTAGGTTCCCCTTCCTAAACCAAACACACACACTCCATCCTGTTTAGTGACCTTGTTTCTCCCTGTGACTTGAGATACCATCTCTGGGAACTCACACTTCTCCCTCATTAAAAAACATAAAGCCTCATTCTAGTCTTTAAAGGCTTGTCCTTCGTTTAGCTTACAGCCTAAACATTTGAGAGTCTGCTTACCTTTCATACCTATTCTCTTAAGCAAGGCTTTCAATGTTATGCTGCCTAAATAGCTCTTCAGCATCTTAAGTTTAGTAATGCCCCTAAACTCGCCCCCTTGCTCAGTGGTTCTTAACCTGGGCAGTGTTGCCACCAGGGGACATTTGACAATGTCTGGAAACATTTTTGGGTGTCATAACTGGGGAGGGAGGGCTGGTACTGGCGTCTGGTGTCTGGAGGCTAGGAATGCTGCTAAACATCCTACGGTGCACAGCATAACACCGCAACAAAGAAGCATCCAGTGCAAAATGTCAGTAGTGCTGAGGTCAAGAAACACTGTTCTAGCTGAATTGCAGAGAGGGATTTGTGAAAATAGCTAACGTTACTACCTTTTCCAACCCTTCAGCTTTAATGAGATTACATTCCAAAGCAGAAGAAGAAATTGATAAGAAGTCCAAGTGAGACACAAGATTCTAGCCAAGAGGGCTGATTTCCAGATTAGAATATGGAATACAACCGTGACTGCTTCTCCGGCACACGTGGCGATCGGTATCAGTCAGTTGCCTGTGTTCCACCTAACGCTGACAGTATCTCGCATTCAGTGAGTGAGATAAATTACTTCCATGTTGCAGTGGAATAATGATGGCTACTTAAATTTGCATCTCTTTTCACATCCTACAGAAATCACTCCTAAATTTTTAAAGTGTTTTCTCTTAAGAAACCTAATTAGCCACTCCAGAGTCCCACTGCAGTCTGCATGTAACTCTTACTGTTATATGCAGGTAGTATATAATGCCACCTGGAGAAGCTGTTATGGTGCACCAATGCACAGAAAAGACAGGCAGCATGTATATGAAACTCACATAAGGAGAAATAAGAAAATGAGAATCAAAATACTTAAGCTTATGAAAATTCTGCCCCCAAAACAACCACAATGCAAAAGAAAACTATAGCAGAATGCTTCCAGACTTGAATTATATATCCTTAAATAAATATTTTCAGAAGAAAAAAAAAATCACTTTGAATCAAAAATTCAGAAACTCAAAACTAAGTGGACAGAAAAACAGGATGATGTAAGAGTTGACCTAACTTAGGAAATAAATTGAAGACAAAGGTAGTATCATCTCAGAAATGAAGGTTAAAATACAAGGTACACAAAGCAGAATAGGTTGCACCAAAAATTTAATAAAGAACATTGAAGAAAGGCTGTCCCCCTTCCTTCTTTCCCAGTTGTCAGTAATAGTTTCACTTCTGTCTCTCTAGGCCTCTTCCCCCCTTGCTTCGGATAATAATTTGAATTCCTTATCTGTTTTCTCTTTATAAGTTAATTTTTTATACAAAGAATGCCTTTTTATTCTCCTTTTAAAAAAATCTATTATAAATAAGTTTAAATACTAGATGAATCGGTCTTGTGTTTATGGTTTGAATGTATTTAATACATTGATAAAAGGGATGCTTTAGTATGAATCCTGTAACTTGCACTTTTTAGTCAGTGGTACAACTTGGAGACTGTATGTGGGCACATACCAGTTAACTCATTCCTTTTCATCTACTGACGGATTGATGGCTGTTTCCAATTTTTCATTATTGTAAACATTGTATGACTCTTCATCACAGCATGTCATCTTGTGCATAAGTGCATTTCTCTAGATAGTAAAATTACTGTCATAGAGGATGTAATTTTTGGTTTTCATACATTTGACCTCCTATATAAGGCAAAGTATACTTCCATCAGCCATGCATGAAAGAACCAATTTTTTTACATCCTCACTGATACTTTCATAATTTTTGCCAATCTGATGGGGAGAGAATACCTCATTTTAATTTGCATTTCCCAGATTATTAGGGAGATTGGGCATTTTATTGGCAATTTTTCTTCTTTCGTGAATTGCTTTATATAAACCCTTGCCCATTTTACTGGGTTGTCTTTTTTCATTGATATGTGTGTTCTTTGTATTTCCCTGGCAGTAATCCTTTGTCTTCTCTACGTGTTACAGATTTCTTCCTCTTCTGTGGTTGTCTTAATTTTTGTGGGTCATTTGTCAAACAAATTTTTAATTTTGATGCAGTAAATATATGAAGAATTTTTTCAGCTCCTATCCTGTATATTTTTCTACTCTGTTTTCTCATGTTCTCCAGTTAACACTTAACACTCACCGTATAAATGTGTGTATTGTCACAAAGCTGCATCTGGAAGATGCTCCCAGGAGTTGAAATGAAGTTTCCTTTTCAGGCCTTGAGTATGATTTTTGAGCCTCATAACCAGAATTGTTAGGAACGAAACAGCTCTGATTTAGGTCTACAGCGTTGTAAACTTGGGCTTCTATTTTTGAAGGAAATTGTTCTGAAAATAGTTTTTTAATTATTTATGGGAAAATGGCCTATTATTCCAGAATTATGGAATACTAAAAAGTCATCAGACGTGATCTCTGTCCCTCAAATTTAGTTGAGGAGACAAAAATAATGTACATGAAGCCATTCCAAAATACTATGGGGTAAGCCAAATGGTCTTGACAAGTTCAAGAGGAATTCAGGAGTGGAAAAGGCAGCAGTGTGCATCTATGGAGGTGTTTGAGGGAGGGGTAAGGTCTGGAAGCAAAGAAACTATCCGAGAGGCTTTTGAACCCAATTCAGGTAAGGGGTGAAAAAGACACAGATTCCAGGAGAAATGAAAGATGTCTGGAAAATGGCAAAATCACTAGTAAGTAAGTAGTTGGAAGAAGAGAGATTAGTCTTTGGGCATGTCACTGCAAGTTGGCTTTTGTTTGAAGAAAAATACTAATGTTAACGTAAGCGTAATCGAGGTGGTTCTGTTTTCAGTGATCTCAGGCATGGTTGAAGATCAGTATAATTCTGTCTTCTTGGGTAGACCAATTCTTTTAGACCTAATGGATTTTTGCATTTAACTTTGAAAACCAATCATTTATGAAAGGTATCTTTTTATAGATAAAAATTATTTTAAATATCAGTGGGTTTATTGGATGATAACCTGAGCAATCTCCCACTTTTACTGAATTAATTAAGAGTTTTTACCAAAAGTCATTTCATCTTTTCCTTTCAGGCAGCTCGCCATTCTTGGCGCAGGGCTGATGGGGGCCGGCATTGCCCAAGTCTCAGTGGATAAGGGCCTACAGACAATACTTAAGGATGCAACGCTAGCCGCGCTGGGGCGAGGACAGCAACAAGTGTTCAAAGGGTGAGCCTGCTCTCTGCCTTTGCTGGGAGAGTAGAATGTATGTTGGTTTTTGCTGTCAGTTTCCTTTTTCCTGAACATGGTCTGTACTGGATACTCCACAGTTAGTGTCATTTCCTTTGATCTTTAGAAATGCTAATTTCTTGTCTCTTTTTTTTTTTCATTGTTGCAGACAATGTTATTATAAATCATTAATATCATTGGAGTCTGTAGTCTTTGAGTGCAGAAGAGAAAACCTTACCTATTAGGTGTGTTTAAATGCCACATAGTTTACTCTTTGATATCGGACTAGAAAGTCTCATGTTTGTGAATTTTAATTGCTATATTGTTATGGAATACTGAAACAGCATGACTGTGTCTGTGGAGAGAACTGAGATCAGGATATGAGGAAACGTGTAACCGCACCTTGAAGGTGGAGCTGGGATCAGAACTCGTGACCCTCATCTTTCTTGACTGGCGTCACTGTAGAGAAGCAGTTAACTGATTCAGCTCCGCAATGTCTGGATCTTGTGGAGTGTGTGTCCATCTTACTTCTGAATTAAGAAACGGAGAATATTATTCTCCCTCCTGCCTGTGTCCCGCCCCCCCCACCCCACCCCGCCAATACACACATACTGCCTGTTTTGCAGAGAGGGAGAATGGAGCAGCACCTTGGCTAAACTGGGAATTGGTTTCAGTTCATTTCTCTGCTTCAGTGTAATCGGCGGTCTGAGGCTGGCTGCACTTTGATAGTCTTGGATGTGACTTTTAGCTGAGTGAGCTTTTTATTTCTTAAATGGATTATGTAGCTTGAGTGTGTTTTTGCCCCCTTTTCTGCAGAGGCTCATATATTGCTCCCATATTACTGAGCCGGACCTGGCAGGGTTAACCATGTTGCCAGATTCTGACCCCCCAAAATGGCATGTGCTCGATAACACCATTGCCCTGAGGCTAGCATGCAAGTGTTCCCAGACAGCATTTCGTATAGTCACCAAAGTGAGAAATTGCTGCTCTACAGCTGCTTCCCCCTCCATCTCTTGGATCCAGCTGTCCTGGGTGTCCCTTTTACCTTAGAGACATCAGGCTGCGGTGAGTGCCCCTCACCCTGCTGCTGACTTGGGACATACCACGTTTCCTGTCCTCTCTTGGGAATAGTTTCCTAAGGCATTAGAATGAGCGCAGCTAATAATGTTTCGAACTCTCACAAGCGTCTCGGTTGCTGACTGCTGACATGATTGTCAGAAACCAGGATATTTGAATCCATACTCTTAAGACTTTGACTGCTTCTTTGAAGTTACCTCGTGGCTTTAATTTTTCTTTTGGTTAAGGAAACTAGTGAATGGGGTGTAGCTTCATTCTTCATTCAGAGGAAAACCTCTAGGTCATTTATTCTGAAAGTGAGGTCAGATTAAAATGTAAGAGAGCCTATTTTCCTTGGAAATAAAAAGCAATCAGTTAAGTGAGTAGCAGGAATCCTTTTTCGCTTTCTATGGGAAAGAAGAGACCTTGAGTTAATATTTTATGTAATCAGTCTAATGTGCTACAAGGTGCTGACCAGGAAGTGATTCAAGAACGTAAGAAATAATGCTTGGTCTCTGTCCTCTAGTAGATCACAATTACAGAATAACGATATATAAGTAAATATAAACTCATGTGGTCTGTTTCCTCTATTGTAGGTAGAGAATTACTAGAGCTGCTCTTTCGTTTGCAATTCTGATGTTCATGTTTACCCCTCTAGGCAGATTTAGCTGTTGTATGAATGATATCATTATGCAGGCTGGGCATTTAGAGGCATCTCAAGGTAGGAAGAATGTGGATATGGAGGGTCAACCTGTTTGAATCCTGGTACCTTCCCTTCACTAGCTCTTGCACCACAAATCCTTCTGAGCCTCTTTGAGCAACTCAGCTCCCTCAAAATGGGGGTGACATAGCACCTCACCGAGTTGGTGAAAAACACATAGCACACTGTCTGGCCCATGGACACTCAATAAAAGTTAGTTTCCTGTTCTCCCCCTCTGACTAGGAATGTGTTTTTTTCTAGACTGAATGATAAAGTAAAGAAGAAAGCGCTAACATCATTTGAAAGGGACTCCTTTTTCAGCAACTTGACTGGGCAGGTCAATTACCAGGGTTTTGAAAAGGCTGACATGGTAATTGAAGCTGTTTTTGAGGACCTCAGTCTTAAGCACAAAGTGCTCAAGGAAGTAGAAGCGGTAAGTAAGGGGCCTGCTGTACTGAATCCTAGCATAGTGCGTGGAGAACACAGAGATGGGGTTTTTAAAGGAACTATAGGAAACTCCTAAAGGAACTATAGGAAACTATAGGCCCTTTTTATAGGGCCATTCATTCCCAAACATAAGTTTTTATGTGAACCCATGCACACTGTGTATAAAGGTCAAATTCAAGTCCTAAGGGAAGACAGACAAGTAGCTTATTAACCTAAGCAGGGGTTCATTAGCCTTATGTGGGAGTTCAGTCACCCAGACATACAAATAACTTCATGGACTGTAGCCAGACGTCTTGACATTTTTGGTTGGCTACAAGCTATAACTAAACTAATTCAGGTACAGGCAGCCGAGGAAATAGGGGAGAAACAGTTTCTGTAGGCAGGATTCAGATGCTCGTTTTATGGAAATGCTGCTTTGGTCTTGAGCCCAAATGCTGTACATAGTTAACTCTTCAGATGGGATGACGTGAACAAAACAAGTATGAAGGAAGAGGAAAGAAGGAAAGACGATATGGCAGTAACCCCAGCAGGACCTTAACTAGCTTACAGTTAAATAAACACAGTGTAGATTAGTAAATGGTGTAAATAAAATGGCACTGACTTGGCAGCATTCTAGGTGTCTTGAGTAGTGGGCTGTACTCCTAGACTCCCTTCCATGTGAGGACAATCTCTTGCTCTACTGAAAACTGAACCTGGGGACTTCCCTGGTGGCGCAGTTGTTAAGAATCTGCCTGCTGGTGCAGGAAACACGGGTTCCATCCCTGGTCTGGGAAGATCCCACATGCCACAGAGCAACTAGGTCCATGTGCCACAACTACTGAGCCCGAGCACATAGAGCCTGTGCTCCACAATAAAAGAAGCCACTGCAATGATAAGTCCTGTGTGCAGCAACAAAGACCCAATGTAGCCAGAAAAAAAAAAAAAACTGAACCTAAGGAGGGTTTAGAAACTAAAGACAAGCAGTTCTGTTTGGGACAGATTCCACTTGTGAAACATACATTCCAAAGATCTTTTTTTTAGACAGAGTGTGATGTAGATTCAGCTGAGGAAGAAGATGCAGAAGAGAGAGGTAGGTGTGTGTTCCCTCTGTGAGGTGGCATTGCAGTGGAGACATGTACACAGCGTTCCCGGGGCTTTGGGGGCACTTCTGAGCCAGTGGAAGGTAGACTGAGGGGCAGCAAAAGCAGACACAACCATTTACCACTAAAACAGCATTTGCCACCTGAGTGGATGATGGTATTTGCTTTTGGAAAATCAGGGTTTGGGAGTATCCAAGTGTAGAAAAATTTGTTAGTTTTAGCAACTGGGAAGCCAGTGATACAGGGAAAAGAAAGAGAAGAGGGATTAGATCAAGAGAAGTGCAGACTGAACAAATCAATATAGTAGTTCCCACTGAAACATAAAGGTGAAGAGAGAAGAGAAGAAGAGAAAAAGAAAACTGAAGGGGTTTTATATGTCCGTGCCGTCCACAGAGGGAAGGAACCCAGGGGAAAGGGAGCAGACAGAGATGAGAAAGGATATTCGGGGAACCATGTATTTTTAGCAGAGAGTAAGAAAAGAGTAGGAAGATTATTGCTAAAGGTAAAATCCAAAATGTTACATATGTTGTAGTTATTTATGTAACATGTCAGAAGCCTTTACCTTTTTAGTGAAGCTAGTGAAATCATCTAAGGTAGGAGATACTCAAAGAAGTTTTTCAGAAGGTATAGAAAAGAGCAAGGTCTAGAACAGATCTGTATTTAGGAACTCAAAGAATTTCAGGTGAAAGACCTTTAAGGAGGGCGTCAAGTCCATCCTGTCACCTGGCCTCTGCTTTCTTTATAGGAAAATGGGAAAGCTGAATCCACATAGTGTCCTTGGGGATTTAAAACTTATCTTCCTCTCCACAGAACTAAAGAAACCACTCCTTTGATATCTTCATAATCCTTGTCTCCAGACCCCACACGGTCTTGGTTGTCTCCTTTCTCTTGGCGTGTGACAAACCACTGCAAAAACAACAACCTTTTTACAGTTCTGCAGTTAGGGCAGGGCTCTGAGAGGCAGCTGGCCCTCAACCCCATGTGGCTTCCCGGTGGGGCACTCATGGGACTGCATTCAGCTGAAAGTTTGGTCAGAGCACCTCCCTCTCCCCGTGGCCTGTGCTCCCTTAGTGGTCAAGCCAGAACTTCTCTGCAGAAAGCCTGAAAGCAGAGCAGAAGCCAGTGGGCTTCATAAGGCGAGGCCTGGAACTGGCAGTCACTTTCTGCTGCTTTCCATTGGGAAAAGCAGGTCACAAGCCAGCCCAGATTTAAGGGGAGGGGAGAGAGACTGCTCTGGGTGGGAGGAGAGACCCACATGTATGAGCTGGGGAAGGATTGTTGCCAACCATTTTTGGAGACATTGGTTTACTCTTCATAGAGAATTTTATCACCATTAGAAACCATACCACTAAAAATGCAGCTTGAGACTATGTTCACTTTCTGCCAGGCTCTATTTTTGACTCACAGTCTACTTTTGATTAAATAAGATCATGGGCTCTTTAACACAAGTTTACTGCCAAGCCAGTTCTTGCCCATTGGGTGCCCATTCAGTTCTTTTTTTTCTCCTTTTTTTTCACAAAATCTTAAAGCAGTACTTTACCTTTATCCTCATTATAATTGATCTTGTTTTACACTCAGTTTTTCAGTGTGTTGAATGTATCTTGAACCTTGATTCTCATCTCTGATGTTAGGACTCTGCCTGCCCAGATTTGCACAGATTTAACAGGTGTGCCTTCCATGTTTTTCATCCAAGTATCTGAATAAAAATATGAAAAAGTTGAGATTGTGGGCAGGATGCTAAGACAGTCTACATTTGACACTATTCTCTAGGTTGATAAAGCTAATAGTAGTATTCATACACTGTAGACATAATTATAGTGGTGTACCATTTCTTAGTAACACGTGTAATATGAAATACACACGTGTAACATGAAATACATGCATTGTAACATGAAATACACACGTAACATGAAACGCGCATGTGTGTAACATGGAATAGGCATGCACATTATGGTTTGGTCTTACAAAGGTGAAGGGTGAGCAGGGCCCAGGTGTCACTCGTTGGCTTTGCTTTGGATTCGAGTCATCTCCCAGGTGTACATGACACATTTTTAAATGCTTTTCTCCTGCAGGTGATTCCCGATCACTGTGTCTTTGCCAGCAACACATCTGCTCTCCCAATCAATGAAATTGCTGCTGTCAGTAAAAGACCTGAGAAGGTAAATTCTGAACAGAGGAAAACCCTGAAATGTTCTGCTGCTTCAGGCTCCTTGATGAAGGCTTAGAACGTGAGAAGGGACTGGTATGGATTATGAAGTGGATGAGGGTGATGATGTAGTCCCAGAAACTGGGCACAGAAGAGCTAGTACTGTGACCAGTGTGCGATGCAGGAACAAGTGAAGTTCAACTAAAATATACCTTTATAGGTGATTTGCATCCCTAATGGGTATTATTATTCAGGTTCAGACTATAAAACCTACTTTTATAACAGTTGGGTTTTGAAAGGTACGCCCTAAAATAAGAAGAGATGCTCCAAGATAACACTTGAGCTACAGAGTAGACTTTGGTGACTGTCTGGGATGGGTGTGGTTCCAACTCCAGGTCCAGGGATGGAAGGTCAGGGCGTGTGGTGGCGTGTGTCCACCATGGGTTTGCTTAGAGCTTCTACCCAGGACATGAGCGGGGTGGGTGTAGAAGCACTTACAGTGAATATATGGAATGATGCCTGGAAATTATCTTTGGGCTTCTGCGCTCTACCAGAGAAATCAAGTGAAATCATTCAAGGAGAAATAAAGCTGTTCGCCTCTCTGGAAGGTACCAGTTAGCCTCAGCTAACCAGAACCAGCCCAAAGTAGGCAGGAAATATAAAAGGCCTTTAAGCAGCTGAAACTGTTAATACACAGTCCGTGTACTAAAAACACAAAGGTCTGTTTCTGTCCTAATAGCTGGCTAACACGGGGCCATCTTCTTGCTTAGCACGTAGCAGATTCGAGGTGACGCGGGCCTGATAGAGTCGGGCTCAGTGACGGCAGGAGGAGGTCACGGGGAGAAGTGGCAGCTGATAGTGTGGCCCTGAGGGGGATACAGACACGGAGGAAAGGCCGATGGACCACCTGGCCACGTCATAATCACTCACAGCAGCTCCGCAGCACCTAGGACAGCAGAGGGGCCCTTGTTGTTGTGCCTTAGACGCCAAGCTCTCATTCTGCCCCGTGGAGCGGGACAAGCATCACCCTTTGCAGTCCTCGCCCCCAGGAACCTTAGCTGTTATCACCTGCTTGCCTATGTCTTTCATGTGCGAGTAAGGCCAAAGGGGCACAAGTAGGGCAACCAACACTCTTGGTTTGCCCAAAACTGACAGCTTTCCCAGGACACGGGCCCTGCGGTACTTCAACTGGGAACGTCCCAGCAGTCCAGGACAAAGTTGGTCACCTTTTGGCACAACTGTTTTGAGAGATAGAAATAGGTTTGGCTTGGGGTAGTGATTATGTGGGTAGATACACAGTTGTCAGAACTCATCAAACTGAACACTTTAAGATCTGTGCATTTTATTGTATATAAATTATACATGGTAAAGGCTCGTTCCTTTTGCTCAGGAGTACAGTCTGAATCAGATCCTATCTTTTTAAGTGTTTTAGACATAAGTAGAAGAATAATTTAGATGTTAGAAGCAACTTTTGGATTGGTAAGTTGATGTGACATTTAAGCGAGCCACGTGTTACACAGCAGGAAGTGGGCAGGCTGCGGAGACAGGTCAGCCTCGGTGGGATCCCACGCTGCCGTTTACCAATGACCCTGAGCCACTAACTTTAACTTCCTGACGTCTTTCTTCCTCATCTAGATAGTTACACTGACTCGTTCACAGAGTCGTAATGGATTAAATGTAAAGGATAAATGATAAATGTACTAATGAACGGTGAGTAGTAAGCAGTCAGTCGGTGGTAGATACTAGTTGTACCTTGTAGCTACAGTGGGGGCAGGAGGGAAAAGCGATAAAGTAATGAATGGACTTCTTTCACAGTTTAGGTGTGAAGACTAGCTCATTGTTAGCTTAATGAGACTGTTGGCGCACTTCCGCATGTATCGGAATTACCTGGAGGGCTTCTTAAACACAGATCTGGGTCTTGCCCTGGAGTGCCTCATTCAGTAGGTCTGAGGAGGCCCTGAGAATCTGCAGTTCTAACATTCCCAGGTGATGCTAGTGCTGCTGGTCTGGGTTTGACTTTGGGAATTACTAATTTAAGGGAATTTGAGAAATGTTATTTAAACCCAGCACAGCCGTCCCTCGGTATCCGTGGGGGATTAGTTCCAGGACCCCCAGCAGATACCAAAACCCACAGAAGCTCAAGTCCCTTAAATAAAACAGTATAGTACAGTGAATACAGTCAGCCCTCTGTATCCTCAGGTTTCACACCTAGTAATTCAAACCAATTGGTTGAATCTGATTCAACCAGTTGGATCGACGGTTGGTTGACCCTGTGTATGCGAAATTCATGGATACAAAGGGCCAACAGTATCCTCATGGTGAGACCCATCTGTGTAAAATCCAAATACATCTCTGACAGTCCAGCATATTAAGTAATTTCTGCCTGTCTCCCCCCACCCCCATAAAAAGTGGACCCTGTCACCCAAACCATCACCATCATTAATATAAATGGAACCCTTGTTCATTCTTCCCCAGTAAATCTAATTTGGACTTCAGCTGCGATTTTGGCGTTAATTGTTGGTAGGATCCATTGTCCTTAGTGAAAAGCCCTAGAAGCAGATGGAAGAGAATTCCAGTTAGCTCTCCACTGAACACACTGGACTTTTAATCAAAGAACCATGGAACCAAACCAGTTGATTCTATCAAGCAGTATTCCTGTATTACAACCGCCTTTCTCTGCAGTGCTTTCCTAGCAAAAAAAAAGAATGCTGTTAGTATCCCCTCTCAGAGTTCTTCAATCTGTCGGTGTTTTGTCCCCCTTGCCAGGTGATTGGCATGCACTATTTTTCTCCTGTGGACAAGATGCAGCTGCTGGAGATTATCACAACTGAAAAAACTTCTAAGGACACAACTGCTTCCGCTGTAGAAGTTGGTCTCAAGCAGGGGAAGGTCATCATTGTGGTTAAGGTAAGGAGCTGTGTGTCAGAGCAGCAGATTCAGAAAAGTTCTATGAAGACTCCTTATATTTCCAGGCTTGTTTATAACTCTTCAGGTCAAATATACCAGCTTTTGATGTGATTTCCCCTTGGTCATCTACCGTGTGGACAGTGGTGTGACTGTACTGCTGAGTCAGGGTCTGGGACATGGCAGGTTCTCCTAGCCACTGCAGAACTTTCAGGTGACCGTGACACTATCTGCTGTGCTCTTGGATTTAAGCCAGGCTGTCCCTGGCTGTGGCGGCCCCTGCAGTTTAATATGAATGATTCTGACCGAAATTATAAATCACCTTGAATTTGGAAATGGCTCCTGGGACAGAGAGACCATTTTCAGACTTGGGCAGTGTCCACAGCTGAGGGGCCCGTGACCTCCTGTTCTCTCCCTTGGCAGGATGGACCTGGCTTCTATACCACCAGGTGCCTCGCACCCATGATGTCTGAAGTCATCAGAATTCTCCAGGTTGGTATCCATCTCAGAATGTTTGAGGCATCTTCCACTCTGAAACTAGTTTTCCAAACTGGTAATGTCAAGGTGAGGAGCAGGCTTCCTTCTGATACACTTCTCCAAGAAGGCCCTTTGGTGCCCTCCCTTTCCACCACAGTGTTGGGAAGTCACGGGCTAATGCCACACTAAAATGGACAGAATTTTAGCTCCATTCCCTCAGCGGCCTCCCTGCTCCAGTAAGCCAAAGTCCTCCAGACATGCTCTACGTGCTGTTTATGCATCCCCAACCAGAACAGGGCGCATATGCTCTGATTGGTGCTGCATCTGCTTCTGCCGCACACAGGCCCCTCTGGTGGCCAGACAGGTCGGTCACTGATGGCAAGGGCATGGCCTCTCCTTGTTGGGCTCTTATCAGACTTGGGGATCACAGGACTCTGCAGCACTGCTCCTCAGCACTGTCTCTTCTCTCAGCATCAGGAAACTTAGCCCCGTCTGGCATGGAATCTCGTTATTCTTGAGATTCAGGATTGCAAACAAGAAAATGAGTAATTTGTTCATCTCTAGACTCCCTTAAAATGCTGTAGGTTAGGAAATTCCCAGACTTTCCTCTGTGGCTCCCAAACCTCTGTGTGCTTCCCTGAGTGAAACAGCCCCAGTGCTGGCCCTGGCCAGGTGGCACCCAGAAGAGCAGTGGGTGCTGCACAAGGCTGTCTCTGAGGGCAGCACAAGGAGCCCTCAGGGGAATCTGGGACTGCCTTCCCCTGAGGTCCCGGCTTTACTTCCCATCAGGAAGGAGTTGGCCCTAAGAAGCTGGATTCCCTAACCACAAGCTTTGGCTTTCCTGTGGGCGCTGCTACTCTGGTGGATGAAGTTGGCGTGGATGTAGCAAAACACGTAGCGGAAAATCTAGGCAAAGTGTTTGGAGAGCGGTTTGCAGGTGGAAGCCTAGAAGTGCTGACGCAGATGATATCCAAGGGCTTCCTGGGTGAGTAGCCGCAAAGAAACGTCATAGCACCATTCGTGCCAGAGTTGCCGAGACCAGAGAGTTGCAGAAGGCAACTCAGTGTGAAAGAGTGTTTTTTCTAAACATAGAGCCCACTGTCATAGGGAATTTAAAAATGATTTCATGACAACCTCTTCTTAGGCTGGACCTGTAGATTGTGGACAAAAGGCAGATCTCTGGCCTCTTGAGGCTCTGCCCTGCCTGAGCTGTGCAAGACTGACAGGAGTTTCATCATGCCCAAGGCCTCTACTACATCCGCGATACTGCAGGAGCACTGCAGGCTTCCATGTTATGTTGTCTGACCACCTGTGTGGAGGAAGTAAACCCCTAAGTAGAGGATGTAATTGAGGCCCACCAGAGAGGTGGCTTTCTCTCTTGGCGAAGTAGCAGCGAAATCAACACTAGGGCCTGGTGTTGCATATCTGGACATGAAAGCTCACCCATGTGGCCTTTCCCACCCAGATGGACAGCTTTCCAAGCCCCAGGAAACACAAGCTTTTTTTCTCCTCTGCCAACTCTTCTGACAAGCACTGATTTCTAGGGTAGGCTAGATCTACCAATTCAGGAATACAGAAAAGAAGCTAGGGCTTTCTAGCAGACTAGCAGAAAAGAGAATTTTCAAGCCCAGGCTCTGGGAATGTGTAAGTCCCTTTTCTTGCTTCTTTTAGGTCGCAAGTCCGGGAAGGGCTTTTACATCTACCAGGAGGGTGTGAAGAATAAGAATTTGAATTCTGACATGGACGGTGTTTTGGCAAGTCTGAAGGTGCCTCCTCGGCCTGATGTGTAAGTTCATTTGAGGAGCTGTTGGTGCGGAAGTGTGTTTCTTACCAGCCAGAAGCTTCTTAGAGCCTCTGCCATTGTTTTCATTGTGACCACCGTACATGACTTGAGAGGACCTTCCTGATGCTTAATGCATTTTACCCTTCCACGTTCCGCCTCATCCTCTACCAGGCATCAGGGTAAGGACGGCAGCTGAGCCTTGGGAGGACCCCTTGGGAAGCCTTCCCTCTCAAGGGTCCCAGAGAGAAACTAGAGAGACAGTTCTCCTAGGCCTGCTCACCCTCCACACTGTTTATTATCATTTGTAATCAGCAGCTATTAACGTCAAGGGATACTGTCTGCCCTGCCGGACCCTGTTCTCACTGCTCACTTTCCGGTTAATTACAGCAAGTAGCCTCTGCTGACTTTTTCCAAGGGCGGCACCTTCTCTAGAGTTGGAGGTTCACCAAGGCCGGCCTGGAGCCCCAGCAACACCAGCCCTCACTCCCGTTCTGCCACAGGGCTCCTGCATCCTCCCCTTTTACTCCTCCTCTCCCTGAATGTCTCTCCCTGTTGGCAGCTCCTCGGATGAAGACATCCAGTACCGCCTGGTGAGCAGATTTGTGAATGAGGCCGTCCTGTGCCTACAGGAAGGAATCTTGGCCACACCTACAGAGGGAGACATCGGCGCGGTGTTTGGGCTCGGCTTCCCTCCCTGTCTTGGAGGTCAGTCTTGCAAGTCGGGAAGGCAGCTCACTTTATCCCAGAGCTCGTTTTGCTTCTCCTTCCACAAAGTCCTATTTCTCCATTTAGGGCCCTTCCGCTTTGTGGACCTGTGCGGCGCTCAGAAGGTAGTGGACCGGCTCCGGAAGTACGAGGCTGCCTATGGAAAACAGTTCACCCCGTGCCAGCTGCTCCTGGACCACGCCAGCAGCCCTAACAAGAAGTTCTACCAGTGAGCAGGCCCTCCACCCCGCTGACCCACCCACTAACGCCAACTACAGCAGCACTGGTCCTTGACAGAGGAGCATCTAGATCTATCAGAGTAACCAGAAGGAAAACAAACTCTGGCATTGGGTGTGCGCCTTGATTAAAGTGCCTTCGGCTATGACTATGTCTCCCTCCCAGGGGAAGTCTGGCTGTGAAGCCATCTGTACTTCATTTTGGAAAGTGGAACCCTCTGTGCTCTCGAAGTTCACACCCCGAGGCCCAGAGTGGCAGCGTCTCTGGAGCCATCCTTGCTGCCTGTTCCTCCCAGGAGGCCAGTGGTGGTGACAGCAACTCTGCACCCGGCCAGATACTTAAAAATAAAAATCAAATGCTTTATCAGCCTCTCTGCCTGCCTGTTGCTTTCTCTGCTGTCTTTGCCTTTCTGGTTTAACCCCCTTTCCTTCAAGGAGTGAGCTGGAATAAAGCCCTGTGCTTTGGGGTAGGAATGTGTTGGGAGAGTCTGGGGCAGCACCTTAAGAGAAACTGCGGTGATGGAAAGTGGGATTTTATGAGCCTGAAGCCTTTTCTAAACTGACTGTATTTAAATGCTTTGGCTGGGCTTCTGCTTACAGTGGGGAAGAGGCCCTGGCTCAGCAGAGCAGTGGGGGAGATATAGAGGACCAGTGTATAGAAGAGGCTGCCCTCCCCAGGCTGCGTGTCCTCATCGCACAGCCTTGCCCAGCTGTCCTCTTGGTGTGACTCATTCACGTGCATGCCTCAGTATGTGGAGCGCCGGCGTTCCGCAGAGGAGGCAGCATTTTCCTGGTCAGTGGATCCTGCGTGTCTTGGCTACCCCAGAGCACGGAAGATGGACGACGCCTGCACAGTGATCACAGGCAGCCCGTGTGACCCACCGCTGCCCCCGCTCTGCTAGAGCCTCCACTCTTCCCCTCCCCCTGCCCTCTGGCGTGGAAAGTTCCTACACTTGTGTTCTGGCAGAAGCAATGCCTGGTCTGAGTAAACAGCTTTGAGGCTCCTCACTGGATCTGGCAGAAGCAGCCACACTGTGCGTGCGTGGAATCATAATGTGAGTCCCTCACACTGCACCGTCTCAACTTTGAGATGTCACCCGTTCCTCCTGCCTCGGCTCCAACTCAGCGTACTTCAATATCCCCCTGGTCCCAGCTCTGCTGTGGGCACTGGCAGGCGGGGAGCTCAGTCCAGCTCCACTCAGTGCTCACAGTTAGTTGCTAGGAAGCTAAACTCTAAAACCAAGGCATCTCAGAGTTGGAATTTCCAGGTGACCCGTAGAAGGTAGAGAACTGACCCTCTACACCAAGGCAATTAACGGGCTCCTGGTGGGGGGGGGGGGGGGGGGCCTGAGGAGCCTCAAGGCAGGCATGTGGACAGGGCAGGAAGTTAAACCTGGTTGGTGGCATGGAGCTTTGAAGTATGACCTTTCGGGTCAGCAGCACTAGGTAGGTGTGTGAGTGGAAATTGACGGTTCTTGTAGTTTAGGGGCTAGTGAGCAGTTTTCAGAAGGGAATGAGGGCCGCTCTACCAGCTGCCTCTGAGGACCGAGTGGGTCGTGTGCACACACGATTTCCAAAGTCCTCTCCTGCCCACGGGCATATCCACTGTGCCAGTCCCCACAGCCCTCAAAGAACACAGCTGACACCCAGAATTCCACTTGTACTACTCTTCAGTGGTCTAGCATTTATTTCTCTAGCCCTGGAGGATTCACTAAGTGATCGGCGAGGAAACCCAACGTCTCAGCATCCCAGTTTCTGTGCTCTCCTTCCTGTCCCCTCCCCTCAGCGCTGAGGCAGCCTCTTTGGGGCATGAGCACCAGCACGGCTTCGCTACTCTTAAGATAGAAAAACACAGGAAATAAATATCTAGGTAAGGCAGACGAGAAGGCTGATATCCCGGGCCTGACACTAAGAGAATTAGTGTGGCTCTGGCAGATGAGACAGGGAAAAGCACGGGGGAAGCGTGGTTGGACGTGACAGCCAACCTGCTCCTGGTGCTGGCAGATCGCTATGCACCAGGGCACCAAGACCTGCTTCCATGCAGGCGAACAAGTGCAGGAGGCCTGAGCTCCAGGAAGATAAAAGCAGGTTTTCCCAAGCCACCGTGCTTTCTCGTTTCTCCCCCATCCCCCCTGTGCCAGGGACAGAAAACCAGGTGAGGACACCATGTGTTTGCCAGAATCAAATGATGGGGCAGGAGACCAACGGGAGTGATTGAAGGCCACCTGCCTCAAGAATCAGGGAGGAGCTGCCCTCAATCCACCTGCTTTTCCATGGAGTCAGTCTTCATGAACTGGACCCAACAGGCAGGATGGAGGGCTAGCTGCAGTGAGCGCGGGGCAGAAGCCAAAGCGCTAGAGACATGGAGCGTCTGCCTCCCTAAGTAGATAAGTAGGTCAAGAGCAGAGCTGTGCTCTTCCAAAGCCATCACCCAAGAACCAGAACCCACAGGTGGAGCCTCTGATGCGCGGGGGCACAGGTTTGTACTTGATACACCTGCGCTCAGGACCCAACAGATGGTAGAGCAGAGGGGGAAGGAGGGCATCCCAGAGATACAGAAATCGGCACCCCGACTCTGGGGCAGCTTAGGTCAAAAGCCCACAGAGCACAGAGGAGAGAGGGCACTTGGGGAATTTGTGCTTAAATTATGGACCATCTTCTTCCCTTGTCTCCAACCTGCACCTACAAGCTATGAAGTGCGAGCTGTCAGCAGAGCTCTGCAGCAGGACGGAGGGAGCTGTTAGGTCACCACAAAGGCCAGATGTGACCCCCCATGGGAACTGCAGCAGTGTGTCACCAGGCCCAGGTGTGCACTGGTGCCTCCAGCCCCTTCCCTGCATACTCTGTGCACTCAAAGGCAAGACACACGCAGGGGTCTGGCCCAGAGGACCCCGCTTCCAAGCGTGTCTCCCCTGGATTCAGTCTGCATGGCTGCTGAGCAGCCTCGGTCTTGGCATAGATTCTCCCTGCAGGCGGCCCCACCTCGGGGAGTGCTGTCCCCCTGCAGACCCAGGGCTGGCCCCCAGGGCCTCTGGGCCAAAATTCCAGTTGTGCAGCCACAAGCAGGAACGTCAGATCTTGGGCCGCCAGCCTTTGATGAACTGCATGATCTTCTTGACCTGCAGCTTGGTGAGGTGGAAGTCATCTGCCAAGATGTCCTCACCAAGCTGCACGAAGATGCTGCCATCAATGCGCTCTCGGGCAAAGAAGCTCACCACGTCCTCTGAGAGCCCGATGAAACGCAGGCTTCGCGAGACCTCCTCCAGGGAGAGTGCAGACAGGTCAGCGGGGGGCTGCCAGGAGGAGGCATCCCGGCCTCCCCAGCCTGTGGCCCCATCCCGGGGACTGGCAGGAGGCCCTTCTAGGCGCCCCTGGGTGAGAAGGAGTCGTGCACCACCCGCTTCGGGCCCCTGCAGGGCCGCTGGTGACAGCGGGGCGGGGCCCTGCCGCAGCACCAAACCTTCAGGCTCAAAGGCCTTGGGGGGTCCAAGTGGCAAAAGGCCAGGTCCAGGCCCAGGTGGCCCCACAGCTCTGGGCTCCTGACAGCGCAGCAGCTCAGGCTCTGGAGAACTGCCCCGGCCCAGCTCAAAGGGATCAAAGGGCTCCAGGGCAGGTTCCTGCCACTCAGGGGACGAGGAGGAGGAGGTGGGACAGGAGGAAGTGGGAGCAGCTGAATAGGCCTGGCCTGCAGAGCCCGGGCCTGGGGAATAAGCGGGGCTGGAGGTAGCCAGAGGACCTGAGGTGGCTGTGGGCCCAGAAGAGGAGGCCACTGGAGGGCCTGTGGGGTAGGCAGGCCCGGAAAAGGGGTTAAGAGCTCCAAACGGAGCGAAGCGTTTCTGGGGGTGGGAGGGCTTGAACGGAGGCGGGCAACTGTGGTAGGTCTTGACAGGGGTGTCGGCCCCCACGAGGGAGGCAGCTCGACTGCTCAGGGGCTCTACGAGGGCCCTGGAGGCCTGGCTGGGCTGCGTGGTGGAGGGCAGGGGTCCTGGGGGTGGGCGGCTGGAGGACTCGCCCACCTTGCAGTCTCCCCAGGTGCATGGGTAGCAATAGAGGGAGTAGGCATCCGGCGACGGAGAGCCGCTGCCACTTCGGGACCCCGCCCTGCGGACAGAGAGACAGACACAGGTGGAAGGGTAAGCAGAGCAAGAGGGAAACTCGACAGGGTCAGACACACAACACAGCAAACCACCACTCTGCCAGGTCACAGAGGCTGCCACTCTGATCTTGGCAACGCTGGCTGCTACCCCAGCCCCTGAGGCCTGAGATCCTCTGAGATTGCCTCTGAGGTTGCTGAAAGAATTCTTCCAGCACCCCCACCCCAGGAAAAATTAAACTAAGCTGAATTACATAGAAAATTTTCAATAGCAAGGAGCACACCATCCTGTGGCAGATCCCAGTCTGGAGGAAAACAGAGCAACACTCCCACCCAATCTGATAGCCATCACTTAGGAAAGGAGCGAACCGAAGCAGGAAGCCCTGAACCCCAGACCCCAGGACCCTCTCCCTCGGGTACTGTTCACCCTCTGAACCCCAGGCATGAAGTCTTCCTCTTCCTCAGCACTGGCTCCCCTCCCCGCCCTCCCCTGCTTCAATCCACCTGGGGAGGCCCAGAACCAAGAGAAGGAAGGGGCTTACCCATCCTGGAGGCCAGAGGAGTAGTAAGAGAGGCTGGAGCTGGGGGAGTGGACAGGCTGCAGCTTGGGGAAGCGTGGCGGCACCGGGGGGCTGCCCGAGAGCCAGCCATTGGCACTGCCACCCCGGGGGGGCACAGGAGGGGCATTGAGCAGGCGGCACTCCTCCTTCACCTGCAAGCACAGGGCCATGATGCCACCCCCTGTCCCCAGGCAGCTGGGTGGGGGGGGGGTCTGGGACTGACACCGCCCCCACTTTGCCAAGAGCCTACCTTGCCTTACACCCCAGCTACTCACCCACCCACCCCACCCCTTCTCCTCTCTCCAGCCTGTTTCACTCATCAAGAGCCAACAACACATATTGCCTCCTGTGGCCTTAGAAATCCTTCATGAATGTAAGAAAAAATATAAAAGTAGATATAAAACAATCAGTTAAGTAGACATATCCCCTCCCCAAGGAGAAGGAAAGAAGAAAAAGCTGTAATGAGGAGAAGAAAGGGAAGGGAAACTATCTGCCATCTGGATCTTTATAGGTCAGCTACTCAAAGTGGACTGTGAACAAGCTTGGATGGAAAATTCTGTGTTAAGCACAGATAAACGGGTTTCCTTCGTGCAGGACTTCTCAGAGCCTTTATTATATCAATACTCTGTGGCTCCAAAGTGAGGAGGGGGAGAGCTGGAAATCACAGACTATATTTTCTAAACTTACTTCACTTTAGAACCTTTTTTTTCACTGGACCACTTAAAGGACTCCTTGTTCTGTGGAACCTTCTGGGTAACGCTGTTCTAGGCTATCCCAAATTCTGAGACTGGGGACCTGCTGGCATCTTTGTCCCTACAACTCCCAATGCCACCGTCCCTGGTATCCCTTCCTACAAACGCTCTCGTGTCTCTTTCCTCCTTTTCTTCTCCCCTTTCCCCATCGTGGCCACCCTCTCACGCACTCCGGGGACCGGAGGCTGAGGTGCCAAGGCTGGGGCCCGGGAGAACTAGCTTTTCAAGCCCAAAGCTTGCCCCCTGACTGGCCATCTCCCTGGAGGACGGGGCCCCCAGAGCTCAGCGCCCAGCCTCCCACCCTCCTCGCCTCCAACGCATCCATCCGCTCACCGCCTCGGATTTGGGAGGCACGGGAGGCGGCGCCTCGGGCTCCAGACGCGGCGGCCCGGAGGCCCCGAAGGAGATGAGGTCGGGCCCCGGGAGCGGCCGGGCCCTGCCCTCGGCGAGGCCCTCGGCCGCCTGGTGCGCCCACAGCTCCTCGTAGGGGATCTCGGCGGGCGGCGCGGCGGGCTCGGGCGCGCCCGCCCAGTCCGGGCTCACGTACTCCTGGTCGCCGTCGCCGGGCGGGCCGGAGGCGGGGGCGCGGGCGGGCCCGAGGGCGCGCGGGGGCGCGGGCAGGCAGAGGCGCGCGCGGCGCGGGCTGGCGCAGTCGTCGGCCAGCTCGGCGGGCGCTTCCCGCACGGCCGTCGAGTACTCATCCGGGTCGAAGCGCTCGCGGCAGTAGGAGGCGCTGTCGCGCACCAGGCGCTCGACGCGCGGGTCCCCGGCCAGCAGGCCCTGCGGCAGCGCGAAGCGCGGCGTGTCGGTGAGCAGCAGGAAGTGCAGCGGCGCCGGGCCCTCGCGGCGCAGCGCCAGCCCCAGCACCACCGTCTTGGAGATGATGCTGACCAGCTTGTAGCAGTGGCCCTCCCGCACCGGGTGCAAGTCGTAGGGGTTGCGGGGCGGCCGGCTGGGCACCAGCACGTTCACGGGGAGCCGCACGCGCTCGATGATGGCGCGCACCGTGTGCTCGCCCTCCTGCATCTGCAGCTCCAGCGGGCTGCGCGTGCTGAAGCGGCCCTGGCACTGAAAGGGCAGGCTCAGGCTCTCGTTGGTGCGGTGGTTCATGCAGATGAGGCAGGGCATCTTGCCTTTGATGGGCCTGGCGCCCCCGCTGCCACCCGCGGCCGCCGCGCCCCCGGGGCCGCCGCCGCCCACCCCGGCCAGCGCCCCGGCCCGGCCCAGCTTGCGCAGCAGGGTGGTGAAGCGCGAGCGCTCCTTGGTGGTCTTGGCGCACAGGATCTCCGCCTGGCCCATGAGAGTGAGCTCGTCGCCCGCGTGCAGCGTGAAGTTGTACACCTCGCTGTCCTCGCTGAACTCGCCTGACACCACCTGGGAATCCCAGAAACGGAGGGAGGCCTTAGCCAGGGCCCAGGGAAAGCCAATCCCGGGACCCAGAAGAACAGCCCTCCTCTTGGGGCTTTCCCAGGGCTAAGGCCAGATCAAGAGCACTGGCCTGAGGACATTCCATCCTGCAGAGGCCACGTGGTGGCTGTGGAGCCGTCAGTGAGCTACCTCTGGGGCCTTAGTTACTCTTCCTTGGAAGAATTGCTGTAAGGATTAAACAGACTATATGTACAGTGGAAAAGTTTGAAAATATTCAGTATATGGCAACTTTGTTGTTTTTTACAATTAGGGTGATAATAATCCCCTAGTCAACAAGACTACTCTGAAGAGAAATGAATTCATGGGTAAGAAAAGGGTCTGGAAACAGTAAAGAGCTATCTGTACATAAGTGGGGGGCTGTGTGCACTATGTGTCCCCCACAACCACCACCCCCACCAGTGGATGCTAGGATGGCTGCCCCGAAAGGTCTCCAAGTCAGGGCGTGACCCTCCACACACACTTCCTGCTGCTCTACCTTTTGCAGGAAGTTCTTGGGCTCAGTTCCAGAAAGTTCATACACCTAGCCAAAGGCTTTCAAGGGGCCACCAGAAGCCACACTCTGACACTTTTACCTCTCAGAACCTAAAGGCAACCCTCCAACCAGGGTCAGGCTTGCCCCTGAGGATAATGGAAACCTGGGGGCACCATGCCTGGTGCAGAAAGGACTGACCTTGACACTGAAGGTGATGGCTTCCATCACAAAGATGCGATCAGGGAAGACGCTGGCCACCTCCTCCACGCTGCTGAAGTACCTTACTGGCTCCCGAACATCCCGGGCCTGCTCCAGGAGCTTGAACTTCCCTGCACAGGAGGGAATGCAGGCTGCTAGGGTGGACCTGCTTCCTGGGAGCCTGGCCTACATCCCAAGAGGCTCATGGTCCCTACTTCTTGCTCCCCACATCTCAGCCAGCCCCTCTGGAACTCAGAAGGGGCCGGCAGAAGGGCAGGTTTACACTAGTGGAAGAAGCAATTCAGCTGGTTCAAGCCTCAGTAGGAAGGTGAGCACAGATTGCTAGCAACTAGAGCCCAGCCCTCACCCAGTGGATAGCTTGTGGGTGTGTGATAAGGCTAGCAGCTGCCTGCCCAGAGAAACTCAAGTGCAAACTGGCACCCAAACACTTGGACACAGGGCTGTCCTCTGACCAAGTGTTAGTGTGGAACTGGGGATGCTGATTTGTAACTTGGTCCTAGCCCCACTCTGATTTGCTATGACCCTAGATAAATCCCTCCCCCTCTCCAGGGCATTGAGTCCTCAGCTGAGGAAGCTGGAGCAGATGCTCTTGGGCCCTGCCTGGATCTGGTATCCTGTGTATCTGTCTTGGACCACTAACCCATACTGATGCAATGGGCAGACTAGGGACCCAGCCCCTGGCTTTAGAGATCCAGGGAGAGCCACTCTGACTCCTGATCTGTTCCCAAACCCTGCTCTGGTCCAACATCCAGCCCCACTGACCCAGAGGCCTCTGATCTGAGCCCAGCAAAGCCACCTCCCTCAGAGGAGGCCTTCCCAACCTTCAGTCCAGGGCTGTGTTTTGGCTGGTTCAGCAGATACCCCCAGCAGACACGGACTTTAAGAATGATGATAACCCTAAAGCTGACACCCCTCTGTGTAAACTATCTGACCTCACTGGCCTCACACCTTTTATGCGCCCATATACGTCAGCACAAAAACAGGCTGTGAACCACCCTGGCATCTGGACAGATGGCCTCTTCTTAGGCCTTACACAGAAGGAAGAGAGTCTCATATAGACTGAGAGAAGATAAGGTGACTCTTTAGCTTCTGGCGGTTGCTGCAGTCCTAGTCCACTCATTTATTCATTCCACAGACATTTGCGGAGCACCCACTATGTGCCAGACACTAGCCTAGGCCTGACAGGGGGTGCAGTCTGCCCTTAAGGAAATCCAGATATAATGCGTGATGGCAGGATGTGACAAATACTACAACAGATACATGACAAAAGAGGGGGAGGACCACTGAGTTGGGGGAAATCTGCCTGGCAGTCTGAGGGACCATACAAAGAAAAGAGTTTTACAGAATGGACATTCCACATGGAAGAAACAGCATGAGCAAAGACACGGGGTCCCGGAAGCAGAGCAACTGCCCAAAGTGTGAGTGCCTGCAGGGCAGGACTTGAGGGGAGTGATGACAGGGGCGAAGCAGACAGCCACTGGCTTATGAAAGGCTCTGGCTGCTATATGGTAAGACTTTATTCCGTAAGAATGAAACCCACTAGAGTGTTCTGAGCAAGGAAAGACCAAGATCAAAGTTGAACTCTATAAAGATAACAGGGACACCAATCAGGTAAATAACTCAGTAATGAGTTCTGGAAAAGAGCCAGGGCAGCAACTGAGGGAATAGCAAAAGCGAGCAGACCAAGAGGTACTCGGGAGGGAGCCTCATTGTACTGCGATGACTGATGAGTAGATGGGGGAGGAAGGGACTCGGGCCACCAGCCTGGTTAGAAATGGAGATGGCAGAGCTGTTAACCAAAACTGGGACACAGGCTGGACTGGGGAGGCCAAGTGAGGCCCTGCAGGGGGTGCTCCTAGGGCAGGTGAGCGTGTGGGTGCAGGGCTTGAGTACGCCTAGTCAGAAGTAACAGACGGAAGTTTACCAGCCCACAGGAGGCAGCATCTGCTGTGGGACAGGCAAGATAGCTCAGGGAAGAGGAAGAACGGAGGATCTCGACCCACTGGGGACCCTCTTCCCAGAGAAATCCCACAGTGTACTCCTAGCAGGAACAAACGTGGTATTTTGTATACAGTATGAGGGTTCTTGGAGCACCCAAAGCCCAACCAGAAACTCGGATTAGACACCCACCCCCTAATGCAGGGTATGAAGAGCAGAGGACCAGGCGCAGAGCCTGCAGCACCAACATCTACCAGCAGGAAAAGTGAGAACCAAGGAGAGGGGAAAGCTGCAGGGAACACACCCCACCCCCACCCCCACCCATCCTGCCCGCCCACTCTGAGACCCTGGTGGGAAGAGGCCTTGGATGAGCCACAACCCTAGAGGACAGGAGGGATAAACTGAGGAGGGGACCTAGCAAGGAACAGTGGTCTGCAGGTCAGGAGGCAGGAGTCACAGGTCGGCTAACATCCAGCAAGAGTAGCCCCCTCCCTCACCCAGCCGCCTCCCTCATATCCACACACAAAGCCCCCACCCCCAAATAGCCAGGCAGGGAGAAATGCCCACTGCCTGCTGTGGGGAGAGCTGGAGCCAAGTCAGGGCTAGAGCGGGGGAGGATGTGGCAGAGAAATCGATGTAACCATGGTAGCCAGCACCACCCCCTCCGCCGCAGCCGGAGCCCAGCACCGGTCATCACTGCCGGGAGGAAGGAAGGAAGACCTCCCGGGAGTGATGCTTTGGCCCCTGGAAGCCTTTTCCTCCCTCTGCAGCCCCACTGGGGGCAGCTTCCTCTCCAGCCTCCCCCTACATGAGACCCGAGGTCACCCGCGGCTCTAGGGACCTGCCCCGCCCTGGCCTGCCCCACCTCCCTGCCCGTGACTCCCACAGCACGTTTACGCGGCCCCGACTGGCCCTTCCAGCCTGAAGCAGGGTCTTGTTTGTTACCCCTCCCTGCCAGCACCTGACCCATAGCAGACCATAAAGAATGGTGGCTAAATGCACAGACTTGGGAGTCGGACAGACCTGGTTGAATCTCAGCTTTGCCACCTACCACCGGTGTGGCTTTGAGCAAATTATTTAATCTCTACGGGCTTTGGGTTTTCCCACCTGTAAAATGCGAGCATACTACTTGGCTCCCGGGAGCGTCTGCCGGGTGCTCCGCAGGGTCTGGGGAGCCGCACCTCGCGGAGGGCAGGGCGGGGATTTGGGGGGAGGTGTCCCCGGGGGCGGGGCTGTCCCCGAGAAGCCCGGTCTCCCCGCCTCCCTGGGCGGGGTCCTTGGCCTGGAGACCCCGGTCTCCACCAGCGTCCCCCACCCCATTCAGTGGTGGGCACCGCCCTGAGCCCGCCTCCCCTCTTGCTCCCCTGCCCCGCCCCGCGGAGGCTCCCTCCACGGTCCGCAGCCGCCGCCCCGCCCGCCCGTCCGCTATATTATTAATTCATTAGGAGGAGTCAGCGTCGGGCTGTGCACTCAGAGCTTCCTCGTTAACCGCCGGCGGCCCGGCCTCTCCGGCTCCTAGGGGGCCTCGTCCTCCCAGCCCACATCCAGGCGGGGCCCGAGCCGCCCACCCGAATGACGGGGCTGGGGATGCGACACCTCGGCAGGCCAGCTGTCATCCCACGACCACCGCCGTACACATGGGCACCGAAAGAGATGGGGGGAGGGGGGAAGGGCCAGGATCCCCCAGGGCACATAGTTCCCTAGGAAGTTCTGTACCTTCGTTTCCCTGATTTTTAATGACACAACCCAAATGGCATGGTTTCTGAAGTCACATTTCTGTCAGTGATGGTTTTTTCCAATCTTTGCTTTTTCTTTTTTTTTTTTTTTGGCCATGCCCAGGGGCACGTGGAATCTTAGTTCCCCGACCAGGGCCCCACGCCCCCTGCACTGGAAGCATGGTCTTATCCATTGGACTGCCAGGGAAGTCCGCCAATCTTTGCTTCTTTAATCCCGAGAAGAAGACCTGGGACCACTCCCTGGACCAAGGCCAAATACCCAGGCTGGGAAGTTTCTAGCTTGGGCAGGCCTCCCCAAGGGCTCTAGGCCCAGAATAGAATCCCAAGTCAGAAAGATAGTTGAGACAGTTTCATCATCTTTAAAATGGGCCGTGGGGACTACAGGAATACCAAGTTCACAGGGTGTTGTAAAGAGCAGAAGCCCTGTAAAGGGTTTAGTCCTGTCCCACTGACTCAGGGGAAACCCAGGCAGGGCCAGAGGGGGAACAGCATACCTGTGAGGAAGGGACGGTAAGCCTTCTCAGCTCAAAGGCTTCCAACCTTTGTTGGGGGGGTGGGTAGCAGTTAAACACAGAACTGGGCTAACAACTAACTCCTGGAGCTCGGTAAGACTTCCTCTCAGGGTTACTGTGAGGATGCCATGCCAACAGCGCTCTGGAACGCAGCACATGTGTAATACACAGGAGCCGTGGGATCCTAGGCTCACATGGGGGCATCTCTGGGATGAGGCCACCAGACACACATCCCTACCCACAGAGGGAACAACAAGCCTGCATTCCTGATGTGGCAGCAAGCACCAGCCCAGGAATCAAGGTACCTGGGTGCTAGCCCTTCCCCTGCTACTGTCTAGCTGTGTGACCCTGGGCAAGTCACTTTCCTTCTTAGGCCCTCTGTTTCATCGTGTGTAAAATGAAAGGGCTGCACTTTTTTTTTAGCAGCAGAATCCTTTCTTCAAACAAAATCTTTAGGACATCAGCATCATATATAAAACAGGTAAAAGTAGAAATTCATTAGCATAATCTTCCTGAAAAGTGTACAATTTTAGCATTCACTTAAAAGTCAATCAATGAAAACAATAAGTTTAACACAAAAATTGGGAAAAATAGGATTAGAGCTGGCAGATGCAGCCCTGTAGTCAGCCCGAGCATCCCTTTGTTTCTGAAGCCTTTTGGTTGCACAGTACTGAGAGGATCCTAGCAGGAGATATTCTCTTTGAGGATCCATACAAAGAAGCGTTAATAAGGCAGATCACAGTACACACCAAAGGTCTCTAATCAGGGTTAAGGTTTGATATGTAGCAGTTTGAGGGTGTGGATATTTTTTTTTAAATCATTAGTTTCTAATCTATTTTAAAATAAAATGGGAATCAAAGGTTTGCAACCAGAAACTCAGGGCTCCACAGAACAGTATGAAAACCACTGGGCCTAACTCTAACCCTAACCCTAATCACTGCCCTGCCAGCCGTGACCTCGCTCATCCCTGTGGCTCTAAGAAAAAGCCAGTCACCAACAGTTTCCCCCAAGACCTCCCCACCCCTATCCCCCTGCCTCCACCCCCCACCGGCTCTGTGCCATCTGTTCCTGGCTGGGCACACCTGGGTACTGCAGGGGGATGTCAATCTTGGGACCGATGACATAGTGGCCCTCCTCCAGGGTGTGGGCTGTCACGGTTGTCCACTGGCGGCAGGAGTGAATGAGCAGGATGTCTCGCTCACTGACACCCTCGGCATACTCCCCTGGGAGGGGAAAGGAGGACAGGGGAGGAAGGACAGAAAAGAGAGCATTAGGAGGGGCAGAAAGAATACACAGGGTGACCTCCTCACCTCTTCGCCGAGACCCCGCCTGGGGACAGCTCCCCCTGATCCCTGTCCAGGCCAGATATGCTCAAGGGACAGGCGGGCTGCCAGCTGTGACCTCGGGGCTGAATCAGGCCCTGTCTCTCAGGGCTCAGGCTCCCGATGGGGCCCCAGCAACCGGCCCAGCCTCTGTCCTGCTCTCGACTGGACTGCCTGCTGTCCCAGGGCCTGTGCTGGAGCTGAGGGCTTCCGGGTGAGCCCAGCCCCTGCCCTCCAGGAGCCCTTAGGCCCAGGGGGAGGTGGGAAGAGATGTGAACAGAGAATACAGGCCAAGTTTGAGGTGCTGAGTGGAGGCTGTCTGAGCTCTCACAGAAGGGCAGCAAACTAGCTGAGGGGCGGGTGGGGCAGGAGGGTGGGTGGGAGACAGTGCTGAGCAGCAGACACCTGAGCTGGGCCTCAGAGCCCCCTGAACTCACACCAGCAGACTTCTCAGCCCCCGCGTCAGCTCCTAGGCCAGCAAAGGAAGGTCTTGCTGGGAGCACAGAGAGGGCCGAGAAGCGGCCGCCCTTTGTGGATTCCAGAGCCGTGGTCACTCAGTCACAGCTTAGAGGAGCTGATTCCTGGCTCTCTTTGGGCAGCCCTTTCCTTCTTACCCCCTGTCACACACAGTCTCCTGCACCCAAAGGACCTCAAAGGAGAGGAGACAAAGTCTCAGATGCCCCCTGACTCCACCTCAGAGAAGCTGCTTCTTGGCTCTCCCTTGGCCCTTCATCCTCCCAGGCTTTGGAACAGAGTGATAATGGGGGTTGGGGGTGGATTTAGAAGGGGAGGGCCTAGTCTTGGGGGAAGCTGCACTGGGGCAAAGGTGTTGGGAGGGGCCTGGGCCCCAGAGGCTCCAACCCCAGCAACGGTTTCCAGGAGAGCAGGAGGGCTGGCCCGGCTTCCAGGAGGCCTTCAGAGCTGTCTCTTGGATGCAGCTGGTGGGTAGGGTGGGGGTGGAGAAGGCCTCCTTCTCAACCCCCTCAGACACAACTTAATAAATTTCTGCCACCCAACCAAATGGGAAATGGTTTACTCTGATGGCTGGGGACTCCCTGAAGTGTGTGCATTTGGTGGGGGGAGGGGGGAGGGGATGTGTGTTCAGGACCTGCAGGGAGGGCCGGGCTCCCACCCTGTGTATGTGTATATGAGGAGGAGGGGTGAGCCTTTCTCCTCAATTCCTCACCTGGGGCAGAGGAAGCTTTCCTACTCTGTAACCTCCTTTTAGAGCTCTCCTAAACCCCAGCCCACCCTTCCAAGAGACGCAGGCCACAGCCACACAGGACACACATCAACAACCATGGGTCATGGTCACCAATAGTTGAGCCAGCACAGCCACCTGGCCTACAGTGATAGGGGCTTGTCACCCCAATGACACAACTCAGTCCCATGGTCCCACTAAGGGGCCCCTCCCAAATGCACAGGCACACAGGGACGTTCAAGACTTCAAAATATACTTTTGATCACATATTCACACTGACAAGTTTGATCACATAAGGTGGCCACAGCCACAGCCACTGTCACAGACAGACAGCTGGGCCATTACACCAGTTGCTCATCCCCTCATTCATTCAATCAATCCTTCCATAATCTTTGTTAGACAGGATGCCCTACCTCAAGGAGTCTGCAGGCCAGTAGGAGGACAATAAATTGACCATTATAACGGGTGTACAATAGGAGACAAGACATGGGTGCCAGAAGTGTCAAGGGAGCCTGAAGGAGGCCTGCCAGATTCAGGACCTCAGAAAGGACCCCCCAGGAGGGGTAGATGCCAAAAAGGATGTGTGGGAAATGGCCCCGCACAACCTAAGGCCAGCATATTCCATTCACACGCAGACACACACAGCCTTGCTGTTGACACGGGCAGTCTCGGCATCACACGCTGACGATCCGGGAGAACAAGACGTTGGACTGGCGGGCACTCCTGCCCGACGGCCCAGGCATAGATGCTCTCACCGAGTCTGCCCCTGGGACACGCTGACGCTGACTGTGCCCACTCCTCGCTGCCGCGGGTCGCGGGTCGGAGGAAGGGCTGCCGGCCCCGCGGAGAAGAGAGGAGCCTGTGGCCGCGGGCCCCATTAGCATTCAGGGAAGCGAGTGTGCCAACGCGGGCCAAACCCCTATTCTTCTCACACACAAAACCCCCGGCCTGGCTGCCAGCCCCGGCTCCTGCCCCTCCCCCAGCCAAGCAGCCCCCCTCCCCCCCAAACGGTCCCCTTGCTCGGCGCAGCCTCCAGGCGTCCCTCTCGGGCCCCCAAGCATCAGCAGAGCAGCCCGGGCCCCCGGGCCCCAAGGAGAAGTGGGGCAAGATGTGGGGAGGGCCGGGGGCTTGGGGGCACACCCAGCCGGAAGATGCTCTCATTCAGGTCCAGAGGGAGTCTGCCGGTCCCCGGGGACCGGAGGCTGCTCTCCGGGCCGCGAAAGGAGGGTGCGAGAAGGGTCCCAAGAGGGACTATGCGGGGCTGGGGGGAGGCGGCGGTGCGAACACAGAGTGCGAGGCCCAAGGGATGCGGGAGGATCGAGGTGAGAGGCCGGAGACAAAGGGACGCAGGGGGGCGCGGCGCGGGCGGGGGTCTGAGGGCAGCGAGAGAAGGGGGTGCACCGACGGGGCGGGCTGGGTGGCTCCGTCGCTCTCCGGGCTCCAGCTGGGCCGGAGAACTCTGTCCCGGGCCCGGCCCCAGTCCCTGTCCCAGGTTTCTGCCCCAGAGCCCGTCCGCGGAGCCCAGGAGGAGGCGGCCCCTCGGTTCGTGGGCCCCGGGTCTCCGGGGATGCGCGCCGGGAGCAGCACGGGGCCCGCGCGGGGGAGCGAGAGGGCGGGGGCCGCATCCTCACGGCCCCGCGAGCACCTGCCGGGGAGTCCCCAGTGGCCCCGCGACCCCCCAGTCGCCCTTCCCTGCACCCCCGGTACCTGGCCCGAGGCAGGCGAGCGTGGGCAAGCGGCAGCGGCTGACGATGAGGTCGAGCGGGAAGGCGCCCATGCTCCAGCGCAGGCCGGCCAGCCCGGCCGCCAGCTTCTCCATGGCATGGGCGCCCCCAGGGCCGCCGTCCCGGGGCCCCGACGGCCAGTCCCGCGCCGCCCGGGCTCCCGCGCCCGCCGCCTCCTCCTGGGGCCGCCGCGGCGCTCCCCGCCTGGCGGCCCGGCCGGGGCTACGGGCGTCACGTGGCCGGCCTCCCCGCGGGGCGCCGGCCCCCGCCCCCCGCCCCTCGCCCCACCCCCCGGCCCGCAGCCGCCGCCAAGTCCCGCCCAGCCGCCCGCCCGGCTCGCCCGCCCCCTCCCCGAGCGTCCAGGTGACAGCCGGGGACCGGGGACCCCGGGCGGGCGCCGGGAGAGAAAACGAGGACGAGAAGCGGCATCCCGGGGGTCGGCGGTGGGGGTCGGCCTCCCCTTCCTTGCCGAGCGTGTTCGGATTCCCCTTTCCCTGCCCAGAGCCGCGCCTCTCATCGCCCGCTGGTGCCCCGGACTCCGGGAATCGCCGCCGGTCCCGCTCCGAGTCTTGCTTCCCTTCCCAAAGCTTCTGCCCGGAGCTCAGCCGCCGCGATCCCAGCAGCGGTTGCTGCCTCTAATCACCTCCAGCTTCACACATCCTGGCGAGGCCGCCTTATTAACCCCATTTTCCTGACGAGCAAGCAGACTCAGGGAGGTCAAGTAGCAGCTTGACTTGAAACGAGGTTTGACTGCAAATCCCACTGCCTTCCCAGGTTGTTGCCGAAGCCTAATATCGCCCCCCTCCGCCCCCACTTTCCAAGTTCCCAGCGCCTTCTTACCGATTGTCATCAGCCCTGCGAGCCAGAGAGCTCCAGCATAGACACAGGCTGGCGCTGAAAGGGCTGCATGGACTCTGGTCCTCAGCCTCGGTACCCCGGGGAGATCCCCCCTCAACACATACACACAAACCCTCTCTTTGGAGGTGACTGACATCCCATATCAGGTGGCCCGAACCCCAAGAGAAATGGCACCAGATAAGATGAACACAACTTCTCAGAGCAAGAGACATTTCAGATCACCGTTCAATCTCCATCTTTTGCAGAGGAAAGAAACAGAGACTCCAAGAGCAGAAATGCTTTGCTCCAAGGTCACACAGCAGGAAAGAAGCACAGCTGTGACTGGAAGGCAGTTTGTCATCCAAACTGGGACACTTTAGAGAGTGAAGGAGGTGCTAACAGGGACAATAGGCATAAACGAGGACAGCGGGTGTAAACCCAGGCTGGGCCATTCGGTCACCCTAGCTCTGAGAGAGCCCTCTGAGCCCTGATGTAGATGCCACATCTGCAGTGGTTTCTAGTCCTTAGCACTGCTGGTTCACCTCAGCTCTAGACCTCAGTTTCCAGCTGAAAGCCCCTCTACTCCAGCTAAGGCATTCACAGGCATTCCATTTCAACAATCACACTTGAACTTGGTCCTCTTTCATTTCCTATCCCAGCTAAGGACATCACCTTTCACCTGGTCCCCCCACCTGGAACTCTTCTTAACCCTTACATCCAACTGGTCACAAAGCCCTGGCAGTTGTGCTTCTGCCATTTGTCATGTGGCCCTTCCTTCTCTCCAACCCTGCTGTCCCAGCCTGACTTCAGTTCCTCCTCTGATCTTCTTGCCTCCAGGTCACGCTTTGTGTTTCATACCAAAACCCCCATAACTCTGGATTTTGGCTGAGTCAGGGACCACACAGATACGCGACATCAAAGCAGAGCTACCTAATTGGTTGGACCCACCCCTAATTGTTGTAGAATGTTCCAGAGCCTTTCTAGGGCTTTTTAACCACTGGCAAATCTCCAGGGACCTCTATGTGCTCAGACACATATATCCCTTGATTTGTTTAGGGCTCAAGAGTCATGTAGGAAGGAACTCAGCTTCACTTCAGGTCAGAGCCGCTTAGATCTCTCCTTGGGCTGAGATTGCTGAAAGACAGCTGGCAGCACGGAGAGCACAGGCAGTACCCTGAGGGAGGAGAATGCTCAACAGAGGGGCCAGAGCAAGCAGCTGGGTGTCGAAGTGAGAGAGCCGGGGGTCTAGATGATGTGTGAGGCTGTGCCCGAGCTTCACCTCTGGGAGAGTCTGTGTGGGGGACAGAGAGGGCTGAGGGGCGGAGGCAAGGGCTGGGTCACTGGGATCGCAGCTGCTCTGCTGGGGGTTCCCCCTCTGACAGGGCTGGTGGTGACAAGTAGAAGAGAGGACATACAAGAGGTCAGTGGTCTGGAGGAGGAGGCAGGGAAGGGGGCATGGCCCTGGCAGAGGCCCACTGTTGGCCCAGAGACCGAACTGTGGCAGAGGTTGGCCAAGGTGCCCATGAGTGGGCAGAGTGGTCAGTGGAGTAGAAAGATGGTGAAAGTGGCCAGCAGTGGCTTGGGTTATATGTAAAACAACCCCACTCCACCCCATCTAGAGGACAGATGGCCTTCTCTCAGCCTATGAGCTGGGGGAGGCCAGAGAACATTTGGGTAAGCACCTCTGAGAATTCTAGGAAATACTGTATCCAATTTTTCTTTCAGAAAATTCTAAATGTAAACTAGAGATAACAGTATTATGAATCTCCCTGTACTCATCTCCCAGCTTCAACACTTACCAGCCCATGGCTGATCTTATTTCTTTCTGTTTTCCCCTTCTCATAGAAAAAAAAAAAAAAGTTTTATTAAGATATGAAACATACTATACAATTCATCCATTTAAAGAGTACAATTTTAGTGTTTTTAGCATTTCACTGTACTGTGCAACCATCACCATGATCAAATTTTCAAACATGTTCATCCTTCCCTAAAAGAAATCCCCAAACCATTAGCAGTCAGTCCCTTTCCCCAGCCCTCCCCCATCTGTAAACAACTACCAATCTACTTCCTGTCTCTATAAATTTGTTGATTCCATACATTTTCATACAAATGGAATAATAAAATGTGTGGTCTTCTATGACTGGCTTTTTTCACTTAACATAAGTTTCAAGGTTCACCCACGTTGCAGCGTGTATCAGTACTTCGTCATTTTTATGGCTGAATAATATTCCAGCATATGAATAACCACATTTTATTTATCCATTAATAAGTTGATGGACATTTGGGTTGTTTCCACTTTTTGGCATCTTGAATATTGCTGCTTTGAACATCTGTGTACAAGCTTTTGTGTGAACATATGTTTTCATTTTTCTACTTTGTGGGGGAATTGCTGAGTCATATGGTAACTAAATGTTTAATATTTTGAGGAACTGCCAAACTGTTTTCCAAAATGACAGTACCATTTAGCATTCCCACCAGCAAAGTATGAGAGTTCCAATTTCTGCACATCCTTGCCAAAGTGTATCGTCTGCCTTTTTAATTATAGCCATCCTAGTGAATATCTAGTGGTATTTCATTGTGGGTTTTTTGTTGTTGTTGTCTGGCCCGTGCCGCACAGCATGTTGGATCTTAGTTCTCCAACCAGGGATCAAACCTGCACTGCCCCCTGCAGCGGAAGCAGGGAGTCTCAACCACTGGACTGCCAGGGAAACTCATTGTGGTTTTGACTTATATTTTGCTTAATGGCTAATGGTGCTGGGTATCTTTTCATGTCCTTATTGGATATTTGTATGTTTTTTTTGGAGAAAAGACTATTCAAACCCTTTGCCTATGTTTAAATTCAGTTTGTTTTATGAATATTTACTGTTTTTTTAAATATTTATTTATTTATTTTGGTTGCACTGGGTCTTAGTTGCAGCAGGCAGGCTCCTTAGTTGCAGATCACTGGCTCCTTAGTTGTGGCATGCGAACTCTTCGTTGCAGTATGCATGTGGGATCTAGTTCCCCCACCAAGGATTAAACCCAGGCCCCCTGCACTGGGAGCACGGAGTCCTATCCACTGAGCCACCAGGGAAGTCCCTGTTTGTTTGTTTTTGGTTGTGCCTCGCACAGCATGTGAGATCCTAGTTCCCCAACCAGGGATCAAACCCCCCACCCCCTGCATTGGTAGCATAGAATCTTAACCACTGGACCACCAGGAAAGCCCCTTGTCTTTTTTTGCTGAGTTGCAAACATTCTTTATATATTCTGGATACAAGGCCTTTATCAGAGATATGATTTGCATATATTTTCTCCCATTTGGTGGGTCATCTTTTCACTTGATGATATTGTGTGCAGCACAAAAGTTTTTGCTTTTGATGAAGTCCAATGTATCCATTTTTTTTCTTTTGTTGCCTGTGCTTTTGGCATCATATGTAAGAAAACATTGTCTAACTCAAGACTACAGAGATTTACTCCTCTGTTTTCTTCTAAGAATTTGATAGTTTTAGCTCTTACATTTAGGACTATGATCTACTTTGCATTAATTCCTGGGTACAGTGTGAGTTAGGAGTCCAACTTCATACTTTTGCATGTGGATATCCAGTTGTCCCCTTTGTTGAAAAGTCTATTCTTTCTCCCATTTAATTGTCTTGGCACCCTTGTCGAAGATAAATTGAACTTAAATGTCCTCATAGAACTTTGAAAAGATCTTAGATATCTCATCATTGTATCTATAAATATTTCAATATGTATCTCTAAAGATAAGAACTTTCTCGTTTACAAAATTTAATTGCAACATTATTACACAACTAACAAACTAACAATATTTTCTTAATATCATAAAATACTTAGTGTTCATATTTTCCCAACTGTCTTCTTAGAGAATTCACTTATAATTGATTTAAATCAAGTTCCCGATAAGATCCACACTTTTTTCCCTTGCAATTTATTTGTAGAAGAAACTGGACTATTTGTCCTGTAGTATTTCTCACAGTCTAGATTTTGTTGATTCTTCGGGTAGTTTCATATGTTACTTTGTCTTCTGATTTTGTCAATTGGTAGTAGACTGCAGGTAGTAAATCAAATTCATATTGTTTGAGTTTTGCTTTTTGGGTATAACTATGTTATAGGAGGTTGTGGTCCTTCTGTCAGGAGGCACATAATGTCAGGGTGTCTCTATTTTGTGATGTCAGCAGCCACTGTTGATCATTGCCTGTGTCACCTTCCCTTTAAAACACCTAATTTCCCAAGATAGGACTGACATCTTTTCTCAGTGTGCACACCATACCACTGCCATAGATTGTATTATGTTGTATTATTAAATACACCTCCCCCATTTGATCTAGTCACATGTGATTCTCCACAGGGACTAACATGTATCTGGCTTACAGCAGGCATCAAGAGATAAGGCAAAATGGTCCTAGAGCTGAGAGGATGACATTTGAAGCCCAATGGCTGTGCAAGTGACTTAATCTTTTTCCAGTGGCGGCAAGAGCCAATTGTCAAAATTTCCGGAATATCACAAGTGGGTTATTAAACACAGCTATTATCAAAAATTAAATTATAAAAAGTTACAAATAAACAACCTATATTAAACAACCATAATAAATACTTAAAACTCATTACTTCATTATTTTATTACATTTTACTATTTTCTATGCTCTTAAGGTTGTTTTTGTCTATTGTTTCTGTCTGGTGGCAAAACTATACAATGGTGTGCTACTGTTCATCTCTTTCCAACTCTGTGTTCAGTGATGTCATGTTCATAGCTTGAAATTGGCCATAGTGGGAATATTTATACCATGGAAATTGGCAAGTACTATGAATAGGGTTTTTTTTTTTCCTCGATAGTGGTTATAAAACATTTACCAGTATACCATTGTTTCTCCTTGTTAAATGGGGATAAAAATAGTACCCACTTCATGTAGGATGCACACAGAGCACTTGGCACAGTTTCAGATACATTTTAATAAATGGTAGTCATAAGTTTTATTAGTTGTATCTCATCTCATCTCTGGACTAGGGAGCTGAGGAGAGCTATACTTTCAGTAGGTATTTCTAAGGCAAATGTACCATGGAGTACTGCACACTCATTAGAAATTGTGCTGTGAACGTTAATAAACAGAAACCTCATTTAAAATAGAGTCCGGGGCCCTGAGGGGTAAGCTCTCCCGCCCTACCACTCCAATGTCAACTGCAGACCCAACAGGAAGAGACTGTACCTTTATATCTCTAACGGGAAGAAGGTTACTACCTTACCACTCCGCAGAAGGAAGGAAGAATTTCTCCCTGCCAGGCAATAGCCTGGCCAACGAGAGACTGTCACAGCTCAGCCAATGAAAAGCCACCATACTTTGAATTCCCAGTTTCCTCCAATGGACTCTTTGTTTATAAAAGCTCCTCCCAACTCCCCCTTCTCTATAAAAGAGTTTTCTCTCCTTTGTTTTCCAGACTTGCTTCTGGTTCTATGTAAGTTGCATGTCCCAGACTGTAATTCTTGCCAGTTCCTGTGTAAACCCATTTTGCAATGAAACAGATGAATTTAAGAAGGTTGAAGGTCAATATATAAAAATCAACTGCATATTCTATTCTGTTCTTAAATTCATCTATTAGTTTTTATAGCTGTTTTGTAGATTCCTTGGGATTTTCTGTGTACAAGATCATATTGTCTACAAATAAAGACAGCTTTACTTGATCCTGTCCAATCTGTAGGCCTTTTATTTTGTACCTAACTGCATTGGCTAGGACCTCCAGTTCTATGTTGAATAAGAGAAGTGAAAGTGGACATCTTTGCCTTATCTCTGATCTTTTAGAAGGAAACTCTTTGGTCTTTCACTATTGAAGATGGTGTCAGTCGTAGGTTTTTTGTAGATGACCTTTGTCAGATTGAGAAGTTCCTTTCTTACCTATTATTGTTTTCTGTGTACCTCCTCTAGTTTTTGTTCCTCTGGTTCTTCCTTTCTTGCCTCTTATAGAAGTCAATTTCATTTTTTCTGTTGGCTTTTTAGCTATACTTCTTTCCACTGTGTGTGTGTATGTGTGTGTGTGTGTGGTTGTTCCAGGGATATATTATTCATTCTTAAATTTTCAATCTATATAGTGTTAACACTGTACTGCTTCATGTTAAATGTAGGAAACTTGTAACATAGATCCATTTATCCCTTCTCCAATATACCATAGCACTGTATGTATTACATTTACATGTATTTCATTAACCCCACAAGACAATGTTGTCATTTTTAGGTGTAAAGAGTCATACATATTATACTGAAATGAAAAAGAAAAAACAGACCTTTATATTTACCCATATATTTACTTACTGATGCTCTTTATTCCTCTCTGAGGACCCAACTTTCCATCTGGTATCATACACCTTCAGCGTGTAGGAGTTCTTTCAGCATTTATTGTAGTGCAAATCTTCTGGCAATGAATTTTTTTTTTTCCTCTTTTATCTGAGAATGTCTGTTTTACCTTTATTTCTGAAGGATGCGTTCACTGGATATAGAATTCTGGGTTGATTGATTGTTTTTCTTTCAGCTTTTAAAGATATTGTTTCACTTATTGGGTAAATAAATAATTCACTCTCTAGGGGCTTTACTTAGCTGATTTTTCTGTATTAAGTCCAGAGTTTATCTTTTTAAAATTTCCCCCCTGTGGAGGTTGTTGCTCTGGTAGGATCTTAACCATTACCAGAAGTGGAAGTGCCCCAACCTTATTTTTCTATTAAACTTTTTATTTTGAAAAGAGCTAGACCTATAGAGAGGTTGCAAAAATATTATAACAAACTCCCATGTCTTTCACCTTGATTCACAATATAATACTTTTTTTTTTCTGAGCCATTTGAAAGCAAGTTCCAGACATCATGTTCCTTTGCCCATAAATACTTCCGTATGTTTCCTAAGAACTCGCACATTCTCTTACACAGCCACAGCTCAATGATTAAATTCAGGAAATTTAATATTGATACGTAATACTCAGTCCACATTCAATTTTTTATCCCAGTATTGTCCTTTATAGCATTTTCCCCAAGGTTTAATCTAGAATCATGCACTGTATTTAGTTGTCTTGTCTCTAATCTAGAACATTTTCTCAGCCTTTTTTTTTTTCTGTTAAGAATTGATGTTTTGAAGATTATAGACCGTTTTTTTCTGTAGAATGACCAGTTTTGGCTGATGCATCACTGTCAGGAATATTCAGTGCATCATATCAGGAGGCATGTGATGTCAGTTTGTCCCACTTTTCGTGATGCTGACTTGGATCACTTGGTTCAGGTTGTGTTTGCCAGGTGTCCCCACTATAAGGGCACCTTTTTCCCCTTTGTGATTAACAGAGAATTGGTGGTAAGATGTTTGTGACTGTTGACAACATCCTGTTCCCCAACACACTTGCACCCAATGCTAGTGTCCATTGCTTATTCCTGCCTGAGTCAGTTATTACTGTGATGGTTACAAAATGGTGATTGTCTAACTCTGTCATTCCTTATACGTGTATTAGTTGGCATTCCACTACAAAGAGGAGCTTGCCCGCAGCCCCTTATTTATTATCAATTCATGAGTTTCTTTTAAATTTATTTATTTATTTATTTATTTATTTATTTATTCAGTTGTGCTGGCTCCTTAGTTGCAGCATAAGGGCTCCTTAATTGTGGCATGTGAACTCCTAGTTGCGGCATGCATGCGGGATCTAATTCCCTGACCAGGAATCGAACCCAGGCCCCCTGCATTGGGAGCGCAGAGTCCTAACCACTTTGCCACCAGGGAAGTCCCCATGAATTCTTTTAAATTTTTTATTTTGATGAATGGCAGTTTGGTCAAACTGTCCTATATTTGACCAAAGGGAGCACCTTTCAGCTAGTTCCTGTGTGCCATTGGCATGGACCCATAATTCTTTGGCGTTTTCCTTACTTTTGGGAAACAATAGGATGTTCCAGGGTCATTCTGCACTTTGCCTGCCCGACTCTAGAATCAGTCATTTTTTCAAGGACTATTGCTTCCTTTTAGTGATTTGGGGACTGTATCCCAGCAGTACCATCTGTGGAGTCCAGGTGATAGAGGCTTTTCAGAATTGAAAACAAGAAGTCTGTGTTGGGACTTCCCTGGTGGCACAGTGGTTAAGAATCCGCCTGCCAATGCCAGGGAAATGGGTTTGAGCCCTGGCCCAGGAAGATCCCACATGCTGCAGAGCAACTAAGCCCATGCGCCACAACTGTTGAGCCTGCATGCCATAACTACTGAAGCCCGCGTGCCTAGAGCCTGTGCTCTGCAACAAGAGAACCCACCACAATGAGAAGCCCGTGCTCCACAATGAAGACTAGCCTCTGTTCGCTGCAAAAAGCCCGAGCGCAGCAACAAAAACCCAATGCAGACAATAAATACATTTATTAAAAAAAAAAGTCTGTGTTGTCCTCTGAAGGAAATATGTCCACAATTCTGTCCACTTGCTGCATAGCTCTGTGGCTAGAACGCCATCATCACTTCTCCCTCTGCTAACAGGCTGGATAAGCCAAAGAACAGTCTGGAAGTCTTCCTGTTGATGTTTGGAGCACCATATGGATACTGTCATCGGGTGGATTTTTGTTTTTCATTTTTTGGCCACACCACATGTCTTGCAGGATCTGAATTCCCTGACCAGGGATCAAACCCAGGACAGTGAAAGCTCGGAGTCCTGACCACTGGACCGCCAGGGAATTCCTATGTCATCGTGTGCTCTTATAAAGGGCTGGGACATTCCTAAGGACATGTTAATTTCCTTTTCATAAGTTCTCTACAATTAAGAAGAATTCATTGAAGATTTTCTTTCTTATTTCTGTGGTGTGAATTATAAAATGTCTTGGAATCCTGTGACATAGGAAAGAACCACAGTTTGGTTGGCCTTTGAAATTTACCTAATGTAGTTCATTAGGCAAGAAAATGTAGAAAGGAGTTTATTCAAGGGGATTTTTTTTTGCATGTTTACATTTTATCATAAAAGGAGAGAATGTCATAGGGATAAAGAGGAATTGAAACCCAATCTTTATCTATAGGTTGTTCCTGAAATGCTCCTTCCTGAAAATAAGTAACTCATGAAATATTTATTTCAGGAAGCTAGAATTTTAAGTTTTGGTCAATAAAGAACACAGTAAATCGAACTTTGCCTCTTATAACCTGGGTAATTTTTTAGTGGATACGCTTTGTTTTCAAGTAAATAATGCATATTTATCCAAAACAAATATAACATTTTGACTCTAACCAGTATTTTAAGCTTAAGAAAAAAGTAACAAATAATCAACATTTCATTATTTTCATTATTCCATATTTTTCATTTTGTAAAATTTCTTCTAATTAAGCTTCACCATCACTAAGATGTTTTTAAACTGAAGCTTCATTAACCTCTCATCTCGTGCTTTTAAACGGTGGTATTTATGTTCACAACATGACAAGCTTCAGAATCCTTTAAAAATGACTTCATTCAAATTGTTTTCTAAAAGAGAGATTTTTCCGTTACTTGTCTTTCAGAACCACACTTGCCTGAATAAACATTTCAGATGGCCTTGGTATCATCTGGGCCCAAGCAACAGCAAATAATGAAGCAAAACTATAGAAACTGTCCAACCTCTTTTGTGTGACTCAAGCCTCAACAAATTAGCTGAGGCTCTGATAGCTTTGCCTTTGTCTGCTGAGACAGATTGTCCAAAAATTCCACTGAAATTCCAATCCAAGCAATAAGACAAATAGATCAATGGAAAAGAATAGAGAGCCCAGAAATAGACACAGGCAAATATGGTCAGCTGATCTTTGACAAATGAGCAAAGGCAATTAAATGGCAAAAGAAAGAATAGTCTTTTCAACAAATGGGGCTGAAACACAGGACATCCACATGCAAAAAAGAGAGGAAGAGGGAGAGAGAGAGAATCTAGACCCAGACTACACCTTTCACAAAAATTAATTCAAAATAGCCCATAGATGTAAATGTAAAATATAAAACTATAGAACTCATAGAAGATAATATAGGAGAAATCTAAGTGACCTTATGTTGTGCGATAACTTTTTTTTTGGCTGCGTTGGGTCTTGGTTGCTGCACTTGGGCTTTCTCTAGTTGCGGCGGGCAGGATCTACTATTCATTGCAGTGTGCGGACTTATTGCGGTGGCTTCTCTTGTTGCAGGGCACAGGCTCTAGGTGTGAGGGCTTCAATAGTTTTGGCTCACGGGCTCCAGAGCGCAGGCTCAGTAGTTGTGGCGCACGGGCTTAGTTGTTCTGTGGCATGTGGGATCTTCCCGGACCAGGGCTTGAACCCGTGTCCCCCGCATTGGCAGGTGGATTCTTAACCACTGCCCCACCAGGGAAGTCCCTGTACTGCTCAATGTTTACAATAGATATCAAGGAGTGAAAGTGGCCCTCTATTAAGGCATGGATTTCCAGGGAATGTAGACACCCAGGTATGGGAGTCAGACCCACATGGGATCGGGCCTGAGTTTTTCTGTCTGCTAGTGTGATTCTGACAAGTTACATAATTTGCTGAGCTTGTATTTATTCATTTGCCAAATGAGGACAATAATACCTACCTCATGGAGGATGTATCCTAAGTCAGCATTAGCTGAAATCAGATTATAAAAAGTGGGTGGCATAGCAGGGAATTATGGTGACCTTTGTCTGGCCCCTTCCCTCTGAGGGCTCAAACATCTTCAAGGACACTAGGAATCCCTCCACAACTCTGAGAAAATGCTGCAAGAATGTCTGCTTTGCTCTCCCCTTTTCTCACTGACAACTTCCCAGTGGGAAGTGGGGGCACCAGAGATCAGGTTCATTCATTCAAATACGTACTGAGTGCCTTCTATGTGCCAGGTCACAAGGTGCTGCAGACACAGCAGTAAGATGAGTCCCTGCCCATATGAAGCTTCTATCCCAGTGGGGAGACAGGCCATAAACGACTAAACAAGTACATTTTAATGTGTCAGGTGGTGGGAAGAACTACAGAGGAAAACAGAAAGCAAGGGGAGAAGGGTAGGAAATCCAGGGCTGGGGTGACCAGGGAAGGCATGGATGATAAGGGGACATTTGAGCAGGAACCAAAAGGGAATGACAGTGTGAGCTGCTCTGATATATGGAGGATGAGTATTTCAAACAGAAGGAGCAGCAAATGCAAAGGTCCTGAGGCAGAGCATGGCCTGTTAGAGGTCAGAATGGGAATAGGGGCAGCGGGGGACATTTTAAGGACTTGAGTTTTTATTCTGAGATAGGAAGCCTTTGAAGTATTTTCAAAAGAAGCATGATGTAATCTAAATGTTTTCAGAGGTCATTCTGTCCACAGTATTGAGAAGAGCCTGTGGGCAGAGGAGAAGCAGACCTAGCAGGGTTCTTCCTGCTGGAGATGGTGGACGCTGAACTTGGTGGAGCTGTGCTGATGGGGACACGTGGTGGGTTCTAGGTATATTTTGAAGGTACAACCAATCAGGTTTGCGCATGGGTTGGGTGCGAGGTGTGAGAGAAGGAGGATTCGAGGATGGTTGGGGCAATTGGAGGGATGGCACGGCCATTTTCTGAGATGGGGAAGGCCGTGGAAACGTTGCGCAGGGGAATCTGGAGTCTCCTGTAGGACAGTTACACCAGTGGGTGGTACAGCAGGCAGTGGATGAGTCTGGAGTTGTGGAGCTGTTGGAGGCATCAGGACATCAGGGTGTCTAAAGCCATGAGCTTGGATGAAGCTCCTTGGGGCATCAGTGTAGATAAAGGGAGGACACGTGGTCCGAGAACTGAGTTCTGAGACACTCCAACACTGAGAGGTCAAGAAGATGAAGAGGAAATTTATGGTTCCAGGGGGCGGGGGTAAGGCGAGGAGGGATAAATTGGGAGATTGGGATTAACATAACACTGCTATATATAAAGTAGATAACTAATAAGGACCTACTGTATAGCATGGGGAACTCTACTCAATACTCTGTAATAACCTATATGGGAAAAGAATCTAAAAAAGTGGATATATGTATATGTATAACTGATTCACTTTGCTGTACACCTGAAACTAACACAACATTGTAAATCAACTATACCCCAATTGAGGGATGGCGCAGTGGTTAAGAATCTGCCTGCCAATGCAGGGGACACGGGTTCAAGCCCTGGCCCAGGAAGGTCCCACATGCGGCAGAGCAACTAAGCCTGTGCGCCACAACTACTGAGCCTGTGCTCTAGAGCCCCAGAGCCACAAATATGGGGCCCAAGTGCCACAACTACAGAAGCCTGCACACCAAGAGCCCGTGCTCTGCAACAAGAGAAGCCCCCGCAATGAGAAGCCCACACTGCCTCACCACAACTGGAGAAAGCCCGCGCGCAGCAACAAAGACCCAACACAGCCAATAAATAAATAAGTAAATAAGTTTATTTAAAAAAAAAAAGACTATACCCCAATTGGAAGAAGAAGAAGAAGATGAAGAGGATGCCAGCAAGACTGAGGAGGACAAGTGAGAGAGGGAGAGAGTGGTGTCCCAGGAGGCGAATGAAGAAGGTATTTCGGAAAGCAGTGAGATTAATGAGTCAGCATCTCAGATTCAGCCCCACTCTGACCACGGCAAGAGCTATTCTGATGGGGCGATGGGGATGCAGCCCTGACTTAATTGATTCAAGGAGAAGCAGCAGAGAGGAGTAGAGACAGCTAGTTTAGGGAGTTCTGCTATAAAAGGGAGTAGAGAAGGGTGGGAGCTGGAGAGGGATGCGGAGTCTGGAATCAAGGGAAGGTGCTTTTTCTTTTCGGTATTAGAGATCTCCCAGCAGGTTTCAAGTTGTTGTTTGCCCTACTCTTGTGTGAGACGTTAAAAGAGATTTCCCCTAATCCAAACAGTTTGGAACCACTTCTCTGGAAAGCATTTTCTTTCAGAATTCTCCAGTTGCTTTTGTCCTCTTTAATTATTGTAGCTGGTTTCAAAAGATAAACTCAAGGGGCTATTTCTCCACTGCTTTCTGCATCTCACTGAATGTGAGGGTTTATTACAGCCCAGCAGTGGAAGTTTTAATATCTCCACAACCCCTGTACTTGGCTCCACGAGTTCTCAAGTAAGTGGAGAGGCGCTGGGATAAAGTGGATACAGCCTTGGTTGGGAGGAGAGCCACCCCAGCTCCCCCTCACCCCCACTCAGTTAGTCAGCTGTGTGATTATGAGCCTGTCACATGGCATCTCTGGGCATCTGTAAATTAAAGCCCTGCAATATGATCTCTAAGTGATCTGGTTGTCCCTCAGTTGTCCTTGCTTTTTTAAGAATTTGGCTTATGCATTTAAAATCACATTTATCCTGTATTTCTAGGTGTCTGCTGTATTGCTTGGCTCAAAGCGCATATGTGAAGTCTGATCAACTCTCGCTTATGCATTCTTCCACTCGCTCCTTTAACCTGAGTTACTGGGCACCTCCTATGTGCCAGGAACAGTTAGGCACTGGAGATCCAGCGGTAAGCCAGGCAGGTTTTATCCTTGTTCTCAGAGAACCTGCTCCCTAGCTGGTAGAAATGCTTTCCTCACCCTTTTCACATGGTCCATCAGCTTTGTAATATCAATCACCGATCAATGTTATTTCTCCCACTTGTGTTTCTGGAGACTGTGTCCTCCAGGTCCACTTGAGATCGGTTGCTTCCTAGGTCAGTGGCATAGCCCTGTAGGATCTCAGGTCTCCCTCTTTCCTGGTGTACTTTTTCATTTTGCTAGAACATGTCCTCCAATAGATTCCTGAGAAGGCGAGTAAGGGAAGGAAACATTTACCTCTTTGCATATTTGAACACATCATTTCACATTTGACAGGTAATTTGAATGAGTATAGAATTCTACATAGAATATCCTTTTCACTCAGAATTGTTTTCTAGGTGTCAGTATTACTTTAGGAACATTTATATCCATTCAGTTTCTTGATTCTTTTTTATGTGACCTATTTTTTTCTCTGGATTCTCTTTCTTTAAAAAACCAAACAAATAAACAAAATCAAACAAAAATCATTTCTTTTTGGAGTTTCAAAATGTCATGATGACATTCCTGGGTGCAGGTAATTGTTTTTTTTGTGGTAGGCCCTTTTAATCTGGAGACTAAAATCCCTCAATTCTGGGAAGTTTTCTTATATTCTCTCCGATAATGACCTTCCTTCAGTTTTCCCCTCTATTTTCTTTTTCTAGGCCTCCAACTAATCAAATTTTGGCCGTTAGACTGGCCCTCTAAACTTCTCATCACTTCCTCCTGTTTTCCATTTCTCACTCTTTTTTGTGTGTATTTTACTTTGAGGGAAATTTCCTTGACTTTCATCTCTTAATTCTTCTCTTGAATCTTTTATTTCAGTTGACAGTTTTTATTTTAGAGAATTCTCTTTTTTTTTTTAATGACATCCTAATCTTGCTTTTTGGATTCAATATCATCTCATATCCAAGAATATTAATTTTTCTTTGATTTTCTGCATTTCCCCCCTTGTTTCCTTTTTCTGTTTTTTGTTTGTTTTATTTTCTCATTTATGTTAACATGAAGAACTGAATATCTGATTGAATGCAAATATCTGTTAAGTCTGAGTGTCAGTAAATTTTTTTAATTAATTTATTGGCTGCATTGGGTCTTCATTGTTGTGCACGGGCTTTCTCTAATTGCAGTGAGTGGGGCTACTCTTCATTGCGGTGCACGCGCTTCTAGTGTGGTGGTTTCTCTTGTTGCGTAGCACAGGCTCCAGGTGTGAGGGCTTCAGTAGTTGCAGTGCACGGGCTCAATAGTTGTGGTTCGTGGGCTCTAGAGTGCAGACTCAGTAGTTGTGGCACAGGGCTTAGTTGCTCCGTGGCATGTGGGATCTCCCCAGCCCAGGGATTGAACCCATGTCCCCTGCATTGGATTCTTAACCACTGCGCCACCAGGGAAATCCCAGGTATGTGGATTTTTATTAATTTGTCTATATGTTTCTATGTGTTTGAATGTATTCTAGGTAGATTGGAAACTATGTATGTTCATCTGTCTTGATGGCTGGAGACCTTCAACATAGAATAATCTGCAATGAGCCTCTTAGTTGGTGAACCTCCAGTGGACAGTATTTGTGAGTCTTTTCTCTTGGGCCAAGTTTTCCAGAGAGGACATTCTGAATCTTTGGCCTGGCTACGTGTGTCTGGCTGCCAAAATTCTGGGAAAGGGAGGGGGAGAGGAAGGAAAGAATCTGAGGAGATCATCGTTCAAGATGCAGAAGTTCACTGACCTCCTGGTGTTTGACCCTATGACTCACCTTCACCTTTCCCCATGCCCTGTGTCCTCAAGTCTGGAGGCTCTGTCATTCCATTTCCTCAAATAATAAGCCTCTACGAAGGGTGGCAGCAACTTCTGGCTGTGAGGGGTGGGAGGGGACACCTGAGGATCCCGCTGTTTCTTATACAGACTTTCTACTCATCCCCACTTTTAACCCATTGCCACGTTTATCTTCCCCATGGTCCCTGGTGCCGCCAAACTCTGGAACTCGTGGGATTCAGGATAAATCTGCTCACTTTTTATTGGCATGCACCTTTGAAAACACTTAGGTTGTAATTTCTGCTCTAGAATAGTTAGCTCTGTCTTCCACCTCCCACTTTTTAAAGATCTAGGTCAATATTTGCATAAGTAAAAATTTTAATTCTCACAGATGTCTCACCGTTGTTTTGGGTTTTTTTTTTTTTCTTTTTTGGTCTTTGTAGGATTATACTCTGTAAATTCAGTTTACTCCCATCTTATTTGGGGTTGGGAGAGTGAATTTAATTTCGTGTGGCTGTATTTACCATAAATTCTTGATGCTGGAACGCAGACTGATGAGCTCTGGGGGTTTCTGGTGTCATGATGAAGAAATGCAGTTCCCAGGAATGGTCACAAGGTGGCTCAGTGACTCTATATTTAATTTATATCGCTAGTTTCTCCGCAGCCATCCCCGACAACCCACAAGAGAGTGTTGTGAGTCTTGGTTAATCAGGCAGAGGGGAACCATAGAATCACAGAATATTTACATTGGACTGAGTCTCTGAGGGCTTCCTAGCCCACCTCCTTTTAAAGATAAGGGAACAGAGATCCACGGGAGTCAGCTATCAGGGGTCCCCAATCCCCAGGATCTAATGCCTGAAGATCTGAGGTGGAGCTGACGTAATAATAATAGAAATAAAGTACGCAATAATTGTAATGCGCTTGGAATCATCCCAAAACCATCTCCCCCACCCACCCCCCGGTCCATGGAAAAATTATCTTCCACGAAACCAGTCCCTGGTGCCAAGAAGTTTGGGGACCGTTGATTCCCTTATCTTGTATCTGGAGGTAGTTGTAGGAATAGACTGGGCTTGAATTTTAAAGTTCTTTTAAAGTTATATTTGAAGTTGCCTTTAAATTGGAATACAAATGTGTATGCATGAAAATAGGGGTGGGAACAAGGAGACCAGTGCAGAGAGAAGGATGCAGAAGGAAATCACTGGTTCACTGACCACATGTCCTGAGCTCCCACAAATGGGCAGCAGTGCACTAAGTACTGTGAAGACGCAAAGGAGATGAGACAGGGTCCTTGCCCACCCAAGCTTACAGTCTGGTAAGGAGATGAGCCAACAGAAGACAATTAACCGCAACCAAGGAAGTCTGCAATGCATGCCCAGTGGAAATGTAGCTTAAAAGAGCTACAGAATGGAGAAGCGTGAGGTCACACTTCCCTGCTCAGGAGTAGGGAGTATCCTTACTGGTGGGACTTGGGCTGGCCTTGGAAGAACAGTGTAGATCAGCCCTTCTCAAAATGGAATAAGACACATCACCTAGGGCTGTTATTTCAAGGTAGTCTAACTCAGTACAGCCAGTGTGGGGGTGCGTGGCGGTGTGTGTGTGTGCCTAGCACTGAGATGCTGCATTTCTAACAAGCGCCCAGATGATTCCAATATGGCTGACCCGAAGACCACACTTTGAATAGTAAGGGTGTAGACACCAGTTCATGAGCTTGGTTGCACATGGCCATCACACAGGAAGCCAAACAAAACAAACACTAGCACTGTCTCACCCAGTGTGTTTGTTAATTGGCCTGGGATACAACCTTGGCATTGGTATTTTTAAAAGCACTTCCCAGATATTCTAATGTGCAGTAAAGTTTGAGCATCACTGACACAGGGGACATATATTATTCTTTTTGTCCACCCAGCACCTGAACCCCCCATCTCAGAACCCACCCCCACTTTTGAAGCTAGAGACATGAGATATTCCCTTTCCCCCACTTCCCTGGAATTTGGGCTCCACCAACCAATCCAGACTTTGCAGCAAAAGCTACTGAAATAAAGAAATGGAGGCTGAGCCATATTGACTTAGCAGAGATTTTGCATTGGTGGCAGCTATACTGTTCCAGTGACAATTCTTGGGGCATGGTGCTTGGCAGTAGGGACTGTAGCGCCTCAGCAGACCAATTCTGCTAAGCTTGATTTTGAGCATTGGTCTTGGCTACACAGCTTCTCAAACTGGTGCTATGGTCCTGAAGATTGTGATTATCATTTTAAACACACACAAGATTGGGATTGACATATACACACTACTTTATATAAAATAGATAATAAGGACCTACTGTACAGCACAGGGAACCCTACTCAATACTCTGTAATGGCCTATATGGGAAAAGAATCTAAAACTAATACACTGTAAATCAACTATACCCAATAAAAATAAAATTAAAAAAAATCTACTCTTAGATTTCAAAAAATAAAAAAATACACACACACAGTACCCTTCATGGTTAAATATAATACAAATTCTAAAACCCACAAAAGACAAATGTGTAGATTAATGTATTGCTATAAGGTAAACACCCTTGTAAACAACATCCATGCCATGAGATAGGATTTTGCTGTCCCCAAAACCCTGTGTGCTCTTGCAGTTTATAACTCCTCCCTCCCTAAGTATACCCCTACCTGACTTTTAATCGTTTTCTTAATATTCTTTAGTATATTTCTGTACTTCCCTAAACACATTATGGTTTAGTTTTGCCTGCTTTTTTCCCCCTTTCCATCTTTTGTTAATTTACAATCTCTCTCTCCTTTGAAATTTAATTGTTGAAGAGATTGCATCAATTAACCTGTAAAATTTACCAGTCTGAACTTTGTTGATCGATGTAGTTAAATATAGTCCTCTGTCCTCAGATTTCCTATAAAATTGGTAGCTGGATCTAGATAAGCTCAATCAGACTGAAGTTTGATTTTTTCTTTCTTTTTTTTGGCATGTCCTCAGCATAGGAAGTATTGTGTTCTTGCTCAGAAGACATATAAAGGATATCTGGATGTCTCTGAACTTGCAGTGGAGACATTTTCACTTTGTAGTTCAATGACAATTAATGTCAGAAGTTCCTGAATTTTGTTAGATTTTCTTTCCTTAGCAACTGTTATTCTCCCTTTGACCAGATGCAACAGGAACACACCACCTCTTTTTATTTTGGTGCTGGAAGTTTCAGATCTAAATTCAATGTCCCAGCAAAACACTCTCACTGGAAGCACTTATATTCCCTACATGGCTCTTAATCTTAGGGAGTGATACTGATCCCAAATCCACCTAGGAAGTTGGCATGAACTATATACCCAGCTGCCTTCTCCCCCTTCCCCTATATTTTGGCTTACTTCACTACTATTATTCACTGCTGTGGCCATTAATAAGTAACAAAAGCCCCCCTCAAAGAACACAGCCTCAGAAAGCCAAGTTAAGAAAATTATGAAAAGCAAATGCATCATTGTTTACTTCCAGCCAAGAGATGGTTTGAAGTAGGAGGAAAACAAAATTAACAAGATGGTAAGGGGTAATATAGGTTTCAAGAGAAAAAGCAGTAATCTGAGCTAAGTACTTTTCAAGGGCATCGTTCTTTGTTCTTTGTTCAAGGTACCAAGGTTAGGCTAAATGGCTACATTAACTCGGTAAGGTAAGGCTACACGCTGGCATTCTAGCTTTCTGTTGGCTCTGACACGTGTTTATTACCCCCATAATGATAAGTATAACCAAACCTTAGGACCTTATCCTGAGAAACTGTGATACAGTGAAGGTGAAAATAGACTGAGCACTGGCTTGGTTTCAAAATCCAACTCCAGCACTAAATGGCAGTGCAACCGTAAGCAAATTACTTAATCTGAGACACTTTATTTTGTTAAAAGAAAAAAAAAAAGGTACTACTTCACCAGGGTGTTGATGACATAACCCGAAGAACATATAACAGTGCCACAAGTACCTAGCCCGCTTCCTAGCAGGCAAGAAATATCCTTTCTCCGTATATTCCCCTGTACATTAAGCCTGCCCTCTGCTGTCACTTTAGTCAGGTCTTATTCAAATCTCAAATCAGCAACCTTCTGATTTCTAGAACCCTTGTTTCTCCTCTTCCAGCCCACCTAGATGTGCTTTCCTCAAACACACTTCTCTCACCACTCTGCAGGGCTCACCAGGACTCCCCATCACCTATCACATTGTCCAGCTGGACTTTCAGTTTCCCACACAAGCAAAGCTTGTTTCTAATTTGCTCGAGCTCCCTTCTTACTCTCGCCCTAGCCCTAGCCATTCAATCCACATATCTAAGAACCAATTCATGTCCCTCCTCCCTCAAAGACCACCCCAACTATTCTCTCACCAATGGAACCTGCTCTTCTATTAATACAGCACTTAAAATCTGGATCACAACTACTTGGCTGTTGTGTATGTTTACCTGATTACTAATTCCTTTTGCTTTCTGAACTAGATCATACATGTAAGGGCAGAGGCCGTGGTCTGTTTTCCTATACCAATCTCAAAGGCAGAAATTATAGGCCCCACCCTAGACACAAAATTCTACGTTGATGGGAAGTGACCAGGAAAGCACTCTAGGTGATCCTTATAAAAGCTGCAGTATGAGAAAACCTCTACATATCCTTCCAGCAGAGATGATCTTGGCAACAAATATTTATCTTTATTTATTGACCAATAAGGCCTTAATACAGCATTAACATTTCTTTCATCAATACTACATATAAAAAAATCCAACGTTGTTTCTTATGGTTCACAAAAAAAGCAGGAAACACTTTACATTTTTCGGATAAAGAGGACAGTCACTGCTAAAACAAGGATTCATCCTGCAGCATGGCAGGCTTACCCTGCTACCCCTGGGCAACCAGCTGACTTCAGCTGCAGTTGGCCTTTGGCACATTCTAGCAGTGTTAGCTGGGGAGTGACTAGGGTTGTGCTCTCTCTCGATGCCAGGATGATTCTGCTTTTAAAATGCAGTTTCTTCCAATGGTAGCTCTCGAAATTGCCTTCCCAGCTATCCCTAGTTGAAAAAGTTATTCCCCTTCTATTTCTGCTCCTCAAATATCTAGTTTGCTATTTTTCACTATTTTCAGAAGGAATCCTCCATCTTAAACTCCATAAATAAATGAAAACCAAGCCACGCAGTTGGAAATCAAGTTTTGTTTTTATATGAACAGAAGTAGACCATCTAGAAATATTTCAGTTTATTTAAATTGTTAAGTAGAATATGAAACCGAATTTGTAGCTAGTACCAGAGAATGGACTTAACTGTTTGGTGTTTAATGAGAACAGCTTCTACACAGGATCCCAAAAGACTTACAGAAAAGGGGGCAAAGCCCTATTATTAAGCAAATAAAACTCATGTTTCAAACAGGTTATACAAAAATTGATTTATACTCCATTTCCCTTTTTTTGATATTTAGAAAGTGCAGATTTAACAAAAGGTAGCCATTTCCTTTCTATGTACAATGCCGATTATAATTATGCAAACAAAACTGTCAGTCTGTTACCCAAAAATCCCAGTGTTTAGCTCTCAAACCTTAAGTCACTGAACTGAATAAGGATTAAAGAGGGTTAAAAACAAAAAAGCTACTGCCACATTCCAGATAAAGGAAAGCAACAAACACATTAAAATTAATCTAACAGCAGGTTTAACCTAAAACTTTTTGAGAAGCTTAACATCATTTCATTATTACTTTTAGTGGAAAATTAAGGATTACTTGGCAATGCTGCTTTTACTAGTAGTAAACGATGATGAAGTCAAGTGAGGGGAAAACCTAATGACAACCATCAGTGAGGCATATAAAATTGCTTTTAGGGCACTATCTGAAAATTCATGGATGTTCACAGCAGATACGTCCCTATGTTGTTTATGTGAGCCAAGAGGTCATTAAAATGCAATCCACGACACAGAAAGACTTTTCAATGGAAGCTGCTGTCCTAAACTCAGCCTCTGCTAGAAATGAATCATGCTATTCACAATTATTTCAACAAAGGTATCATCTTAGGATGCTAGCAGCATAGCAAACTTAACTTACCCTAACCTAATGGTAAGCAATGAAGCAAAACTAGGAAAATGAAGTGAAAAAAAATGACATGGCGAGAGAGAGCTAGAGTATCTTATCTTTACATGAAAAACCTTTGTTGTCCTTTTTCCAAATCCATGGCAATACAAGTTTTCCACAGGGATGTGAAGACAGGACTTAAAATAAGATTCTAAAGTACTTCTAAATCTTAAGGTAAAGACAACTTAACACTGAAAAAGTGTTCTTCAAAGGCCAAATCTCAATATATTTGGCAAACATGTTAATAAATTTCACTCCCCCTTCCCACCTTTTTTAAACAACCTTGACTGGGCTACCAAACTGCTAGAGGAGTTGCCAAAATGGAGACTATTCAAATTTAGGTTAAGAGATTTATTCTAGGAAAGTGAACAGGCTATATACCTAATTAGAAAGACAAACCACGACACCCTCCAAACACTAGTGCATGCAATTAACGCTTTCATTTCATAAACTCAATGGAGAGATAGGAAGGGAACAAAGAGGGAAAGAGAAGAGGAACATGAAGTAGAACAGCAAATGAAGGAATCCGGGACAGAAGCTTTAGGGGAGGGAGAAAATGAGGGGAAGGACATAGGTTAACTGACATTTGATAATAGGCAGTTAGAATTTATCTTTCAGTTTACTTAGCAAGTTAAATCAGTGCTTTATGTTAAACTCGACAAACCTACTAGTTTACCCCTTTCATTTTTAAATAACTCATACCACACAGGGTGGTGGGGGAGAAGCAAATAAAGCAGCATGCAGGAAGAGACACAAGGAAAAAGTGGCCAAGGAAAAGAACTGGTGGCAGGAGTAGTTTTAAATATCAAGGCCACTTAAAATGAGACTCAGCAAACCAAAGCTATCATTTCTGCATTATCCTTTATCCTCAATTAACTACTTTGAAAATTACAGCCAAGCAAACCACAAACATTTTAATGCTTTATGTATCGATGATATGTCTCCTGCACATGCTTCCACCAAAACAAAAAAAGGAAAAACCAAAGAAGTTCCTTTCCACATAAGGCACAGGACAAAATTAACCCCATTTACATATTCAAGGCGAAAATGAGTGTTTTCCTGGCTTTTGTTTCTTTTGCTATCACATGTCTATAGATTATAGGGACTCAAGCACATTATCCATGACAGAAAATTCCACTGTTGTACAAAATAAAATTGTTAATTCTAACTTTTATTCTTATACAATTTGCAGAATAGAGTTGAAATGATTGCTATAGGTTTTAATGTTGATAAGAACTGGACTATAATACAACTGAAATGCAGTGGTGAGCTGAGCAAGTACATTTAAAAATGAACTCACAGACATGATTTTTCTATACATTTTTTTGTTTGAAGAAAATTATAAAGTCAGCAAGCAGTCACAGATGAAAGAACAAATAAAACAGGTGGACTAGAGAGTTAAGATGAGGAACAAAAATATCTGTTTAAGAGTTAAAAATGGACAGAGTGGTTTATTTTGCAGCAAGAAGAGAAAAACAGGGTGGTGGATGGCAACTGATGGAACAGGAAAGCGCTCAGCAACATTTGCTCTTCCAGCCTGTCACGCCTCCTCCACTGCTGATATCTACGTTTTCACTGTTGGGCTCTTTTACAGGGGTCTGGAACAAACACACAAGGTCAAGATTCAACAGAAATATTCTCATAAATGTTAATTTATGTAACAAAATGCAATTACAGTCACATGAGACAGGTTTTCTCCCCCATGCAAAGTAAAGAAAAAGAAGTTTTGTTTTTGATCTTCATTTTGCCTTTTTCTTTCATGTTGTGAAATGTCTAGGCCTCCTGGCTTCCCTTTGTAGAACTTCTGAAATATTCTCTGCCCTAACTCTTGTGAAGAGAGCTATGTTATCTCCTAGCCCCGACCCCTGAGTACTTAGTATTTAAAAAGCATCATCAAGCATATGTATAAAACCAATGTTGGATCATGTCTAACTCCGGAGAAGTATAACAGTCCTTTTCTGTTTAATTTTGCTTGCCTTTTGAGACTAGAGCTTGTATCACCACAGCGTTGCTTTAAAAAGGTAACTTTAACTATGATATACTAACATTAAGCAGAGGAAACAGGGTGGGGAAGAATGCGAAGTTGTATAATTCATGTTAAAAATGGACACAGAAAAAAAATCAAAATAAGAGACACCAAAATGTTAACAGCAGTAACCCTTAGGTGGTGGGTTTATGAATGATTTTATTTTCCTTTTTGTATAATCCTGTATTTCCCCAACATCCCAAATATTACTTGTACAATCAGAAGCATATGCTCTTTTAAGTGGACAGCCTATATTACATGTATGAATGTGGAATTGATTTTAGGGATAGCATACCTACAGTAAAGTATATAAATATTAACTGTGCTTGATGGATTTTTAATATATGCTGTGAAACCACCAGACAAAAATACAGAAAATAATATGCCTCTAGAAGGCTCCCCTTTCCAATCAGGCCTACCCTCCTAAAAGGTAATCAATACTCTGATTTCTATCACCATAGATTATTTTTTTCTGTTCTTGAACTTCATATACACGGAACCATATTTTATGTATTCTTTTCTATCTGATTTCTTTTTCCTTTCACTCAGTATCAGTCTGTGTAATTTATCCGGTGTGATTTATCCATGATGTGTGTGTAACAGTGTTCATTAAGAATAAGGATATAAGTGGGAACTTATTCTCACATGGAATAAATATAAAGTTAACGTAGCTCAAGGGGAAAATATTAAAATAATTTTAAAAACTCACATAGCCTGAAAGAGGCCTGCTGAACTCCATACTGAGGTAAAATTTCTACTTGCACTTTGAGTTCACCTCCTACTCTCATTGCCTTATGGGATTCTTCTTTTCACTGTTAAAGCTGCAAGTTTTGCATTAAAAAGATCTTTGTGAAAATGTGCAGAAGAGAAATAGGCAGCTCAGCATTGAGCCACAGCAAGAAAAGTTGCATAGGAAATAATCTTTCTCTGGGACCCCTGGGTGTGTGGGTCAGCTGAAGATATATGGGTGCTTACAGCCAGGGAGGTCACTATATTTATTCAGTTAGCGTATCACTCACAGCCTGTTCTTTTTTAACACAGACCCCTGAAACAGACTCTCAAAAAAAGGGGGGGGGGGGCTAAGCAACTAAATAGCAAAAGTGGGCAAGAGAATAAACAAAAAAGTTTATAGAAAAGGAAATACAAAGGTGCCTCTTAAACAGATCTTTAAAATATGCTCATCTTACTCCTGAGAGAGCTGCAAATTAAATCTACATCTTCCACCTGTCAGGCTGGAAAACAACTGAAAACATCTGAAAGCCTGTGTGGACCACGCGTGTGAGTAGACAGACATTCTCATGTACTGCTGGCAGGAGAATAAAAGGGCACAGCCCCCAGGCGGAAAGCGGCAGGCATGTATAAGTTTGGCCACTTCTGGGAATCTGTCCTTCAAATACACCTGCACATGTGTAAAATAATTTAAATGCAAGATTATTCACTACAACATAATTTATGAGATCATGAGGCTGAAAATCACCTAAATGTTCCTCATTGGGAAACCGGTTTCATTATAATATACCACTCAAAGGAGCAGGATTCAATTATTTTTAAATGGAACTATTTTACTTATATTAAGTGCCAAATAGCACAGAGCATGTTGCCTTACCTGTTTTTTTAAAAAACGGAGTGGGGGGGCAAGGGGGAGAGGTGGGAATAAAATGTATATATATTCATATTTACTCATATATTAGTAACTAAGAAGTTAATTACATTGGTTAGCCATGCAGGAGGAATGAGGACTTGGGGGAATGTAGCGAGAAACTTCTCTATATGTTTTCTCTTTTAAGTGTCTGAATCATGGGAATGAATTATTCAAATAATTAAGTTTAAAATGTCTTAAACTACTTTCAATCTAAAATTCTTTTTTCTCTTATCAACTCCGGAGAGAAAGCACTGCACAGAAGGTTGCTAGTCAGGAATCACTACTGTATTTTTCATCTTTTGAAGTAAAGCAAATTTACATTTGATGTTTTAACTCATAACTTTATCACACTGAAAAGTTTATGTCTGTGTATGGGGGAAACAATGTTACCTCACAATCGGGCCTGCCCACATAGGGAGACTCCAGACTGAGGTCTGTCTTTATTGGTGTGGCCATACTTTTAACCTTTAACATGATAAGGAGGATCTACCTCTCTGACACATGAATTACACGACTATATAGCACTATTTTTTTCTAGTGCCAAGACTGGGGAGAAGATCAAGAGATACAGTATGGAAAGAAGTCAGAAACAACGGAGAAGGCCAAATTTCCAGAAAGGGGGAAAAAAACCACAGAGAACAAGGGTATTTCAGTAATTTTTGTGATAATTCCTATGAGAACTGAAATAATTTTTCACTATAACCCACCAATCTCAGAAATACAAAGTACTTTCCACCCATTAAAAACAGTATTTTTCTGTTCCTGTTACTCCTTTTAATTAAAAATACAAATTTTTTTCATAGTCTACTTAGTATTTTTCTATTTTATTTTTATTTCTTATAAGAATATTTTAAAATAAAAACATATTACCTCAAGGAATTCTAATGCGTTTTTACTTACATCCAGTTGTGTAAAAATATTTTTAAAATTTTAATTGTTTTTATAACTTTAGGAAGAAGCAAGTTAAAATTTCAAAACAAAACTGTACATAAGGTAAAGTGATTCTGTCCTGTATCCCCTTTGCCTTCCCACCATCACACCAGAATACTCACTACTTAAGAGTCTGGTGTATATCCTTCCAGATCCTTATTGCTAAACATAACCAAATGTGTGTGTGCACGTGCACATGTGTACACGTGTTTCTGGTATCATATATAATTTTTAAAAGATTATACTATACATATTATCCTAACTTGCTTTTTATTACTCAATATACATGACAGATATCAGGATAGTGATTCTGTAAGCAATAACTACAGCATGGATTCACCTCTTACCTTAAATTTTTAGAAATTATCTATGGGAATACAAAGCATATATAAGAGAAATGAAATAGAAGAGCCACAACACCATGAACCAGACAACAAGTTGGAAAAAGGAGTATAAAACTGGGAACTAGAGACTAAGGAGTGGAGCTCACAATACTAACTGTTACCACTGACTAGAGAGCCTAGAGATTTCTAGATGGCTCTCTGTTCCTTCCAGTTCCCTTCTTCACTTTGGAGGATTAAGATATTGGTGATGGGTAAATGTTTAGAAACAATACTATCCAAAACCAATTTCTGTATGTAAATCTGATACTTTAGAAAACATGAAATGTTCAACTATGACACCAGGCACCTTAGCAGTAAAAAAAAAAGAAAGAAAGAAAGAAAAGAAAAGAAACTTACCTTTCGAAGGATATCTTCAGCTAATGTGAGGAACGCCTTTTCGATGTTTATATTTGCTTTTGCACTAGTCTCAAAAAATCTAATACCATGCTCTCTTGCAATCTAAAATAGAAGCAAAATATCATCACAAAATTATCACGTATAGGTTACCAACTGATGACTTTACCATCCTAAAGGAAACAGTAATATTATTCTAAAGGTTATTCTCAACTAGGTTATCTAAAATGAACAGATTATTTCAATGGCTCAAGACTCAAATGGTTAAGCTCCTTAAAATACAAACAAAAAAATTCACTGAGATGATAAACTATCATTTACAACAACATTTTTAAAAGGATGTGAATAGTGCAGCGCACTCCATTACCACCACTGTAAAAACAATCAAATGCAACATCATCTTCACAAAGAAAGGGCAGCATTTAGTCTCATTCAGAGCTTTTTACCTGTTCTCCTTTTGCTTTAGGTACAACTCTTTTATCGTCCATATCACACTTGTTTCCTAGTAACATTCTTTCCACATCTTCATTGGCATGCTAAAATGAAATAAAAGTTTAATCTACACATTACCGTGAATTATGGCTTAATAAAAATGACTATTTTTCTCAATTTATGGTGTAATTTCTATTGTCTGAAAGTTTTAAAGCAGTTACCTTGAAACCACATGCTAAAAGCCTACACAAATTCTTAAATTACCTAAAAAAATAAATACAATTCCTAAGACATATCCCTGGTCAAATATTTTCCCCCTAAAGGAGGCTGTCTAGTTTCTAGAAACATTCTCGACATGAGAGGACAAGAGATCTGAAACTGGAATTTCTTACACATAATCTAAATCCAAGTTGGATTGTGATTCTAGGTAATATATATTATCCTGTAAGAAGCCTTAATTAAAAATTCTACAGAGCCCTTAAAGTCTCAAAAAGTCACATTGCTAGGGGAATCCACGCAGAAAAATCAGTTAAAAACAAATTTTGCTCCTTTGAAGTCCTAATGACATCTTTTGCACAAACAAAAAAATCCATCCCTAAAATTCATGTGGATTTTCAAGGGACCCTGAATAGCCAAAACAATCTCAAAAAGGTTTTTATCGTATTAGTACTCTGGATCTTTCAAAATGTCTAGAAGCAACACGGTACTTCCATAACTTAAAAATACATTTTACTTATTCACTTTATTTATGGCCATGCCAAATGGCTTGCGGGATCTTCGTTTCCCAACCAGGGACTGAATCTGGGCCATGGCAGTGAAAAGTGCCTAGTCCTAAACCTTGGACTGCTAGGGAATTCCCAAAAATACATTTTAAAAATTACTACTGAAAATGTAATTCATGCATTCAATAAAAATTCACCAAGAAAGAATTCACTCATTTAGAGAGGTGTGTAAAACCACTGCTAGCTTCTATTTGGAGCCGTTTTATAAGATGGCTGTATAGACTTTTTGAGTAATCTGGTAATTGCTTTGGATGGGGTTCAAAACAGATCTGCCCAAAATTTTAAGAAAAAGGTAGGCGAAAAATAACATTACCATATCACAAGTAGAAATACTCAATAATAATGACAGCAATCACTATACCCTAAAGATCAAATGGAATACTTAATCTTCTTAACCAAGCACACAAATGCATGTTTGTGTAGGTAGGGTTTATGCAATTTCTAGGTCTTACCTCATCTATGTTTCTAAGCCATTTGCTGATGTTTTCAAAACTTTTACCATTGGTGATGTCATATACTAGCATGATACCCATTGCTCCTCTGTAGTAGGAGGTTGTGATGGTGTGAAATCGCTCCTGGCCTGCTGTATCCCTGAAATAAACAGCCAATAATTTGTACTGAGCATTTTGATATTACTACGTTCTAGATAAAGGGCAAAACAGTAGAATAGTTTGGTAAAATAGAGATTAAAATCCACTATATGACACAAAGCACAACAGAACTACCACTCACTTACTTCTTGAATAGTAAACAATTAAGGTTATTCATAAATATATATGTACGTATGTAAATACTACTTAGTCTAAGGAAATTAACAACCTACCAATACTGGATGAAATCCGAAAGGAAAAACAGTACAAAGTGACACAAAATTCTTGAAAAAATGAATACCAGCAAGTGTGATAAAAACTCTTATAATTCCATTTATTTGGTGATTTAGTTTCATAATATAATACAAAAGTGTGCGGAATTTTTAGAACATTAAAGGACTACACCATAGTATAGCCACATTTATCTTTAGAATCATTTACAAAAAGTTGTGAAGATAACCTCATTAATAAATAACAAGACAGAAATATGTAAATATTAGTATTTTTCAATGCCAAAGATTTAAGGTATTTTGTTCCTGTAATTTCCCGCTCATTTGCATCACCAATTTCTCCTTTTTATGGATCATTACAATTAGCATATATAGATGTTTAAGTCTCTCCTATCTTTTCTTAAAAACGCAGAATTCAAACAAAAAACCCCACTCCCAGCCCCACATCCCTCCAACTAACACTGTATTTCTCTGTTTCCCTTCCCAGCAAACTTTAAAAAAAAAAAACTTTTGTTTTATAATAACTATAGCCTCACAGGAAATTTCAAAAACAGTACAAAGAAGTCCTGTGTGCCTTTCACCCAGCTTTCTCCAATGGTAACGTCTTACATCATAGCACAAAAGCAAAACCAGGAAATTGACATTGGTACAATCTGTAGACCTTATTCAGAGTTCACTTTTTATATGTACTTGTGTGCACAGCACATGTATCATTCTCTGCAATTTTATCACATAGATTTGCGTAGTCACTACCACAAAGAAGGCAGAAAACTGTTGCATCACTCACACCTCAACCCCTTAGAGCCGCTACACGTTGGCTAATAATATGTCTTCCATTTCTATAATTTTTCCATTTCCAGAATGTTACATAAATGGAATCATTCATAATGCAACCTTCTGAAATGGTCGTTTTTCACTTTTCCCAGCATAAATGCACTTGAGATCTATCCAAGTTGTTGCATGTAGTACTAGTCTGTTTCATTTTATTGCTGGGTAGTATTCCATTGTATGTACCTATCACAATTTGTTTAATCACTCACCCATGGAAGGACATCTGGTTTGTTTCTAGTTTTTGGTTGTTACAAAAGTCGCTATGAATATTTGTGTACAAGTTTCTGTGTGTTTGTAAGTTTTCATTTCTCTGGGATGAACACGTAGGAATGTTATTGCTGAGTCTGATAAGTGTATGTTTAACTTTATAAGAAACTGCCAAACTTTTCTAGAGTGGCTGTACTACTTTATATTCCCACCAGCAATGTACGAGAGACCCAGTTTCTTTGCAGCCTCATCAGCATTTGGTGTCCTCACTATATTTTATTTTAGATGTTCTAACAGGGCATGCAGTGATACCTCACCATCGTTTTAATTTCTATTTCTCTATGGCTAATGATGTTATACATTTTTTTCATGTAATTACTTGCCACCCATGTATCCTCTCTGGTGAAATGTCTATTTGCGTCTTTTGCCTACTTTCTAATTGGACGGTTTGCCTTTTTTCTTTTTTTTTTTTAAACTACTGACTGTTGAGAGTCCTTTTTACATCCAAGTCCTTTGTCAGGTATGTGATTTGGAAATATTTTCTCCAAGTCTGTAACTAGTTTTTTCATTCTTTTGACAGGGTCTTTGGTAGCACAAAATTTTTAATTTTGCTGATGTCCAATTTTTAAAAAAATTTATTTTTATTTATTGGCTGCATTGGGTCTTCGTTGCTGCACACGCTTTCTCTAATTGTGGCGAGTGGGGGCTACTCTTCGTTGCAGTGCGCAAGCTTCTCTGCAGTGGCTTCTCTTGTTGGGAACATGGGCTCTAAGCACACAGGCTTCAGTAGTTGCAGCGTGTGGGCTCATTAGCTGTGGCTCACGGGCTCTAGAGTAGTTGTGGCACACAGCTTTAGCTGCTCCACAGCATGTGAGATCTTCCCAACCCAGGGATCAAACCCGTGTCTCCTGCAATGGCAGACGGATTCTTAACCAGTGTGCTACCAGGGAAGCCCAAAGTCCAAATTATTAATTTTTTAAATTTTCTATGGATTGTGGTTTAGTGTTATATCTACTCTTCACCTAGATTATACCTAATGTTAGGTCACAAAGATTTTCTCCTGTGTTTTCTTCTCAAAGTCTCATGGTTTTACACTTTACATTTAAATTGATGATACAGTTTGAATTAATTCTGGTATATATTTCATATTGTAATATAATTTCACTTATATGATACGTCCAGAACAGGAAAATCTACGGAGACAGAAAGTAGATTAGTGGTTGCCCTGGCTGAAGGGTTTGGGCAGGATGGGAAGAGCTGCTAAAAGGTATGGGTTTCTTTCTAGAAGTATAAAAATGTTCTAAAATTGTGATGATGGTGAATATACCTTGCAAGTATACTAAAAAACTATTTAATTGTACACTTTAAATGAGTATATTGTAAGGTATGTAAATTATGTCTCAATAAAGCCATTACAAAACAAGTAAACAAATGGAAAACATGACTAGGCTTAAAAAACAAACTAAAAATCCCAATGGCAATTCATTATAACCAGAACCAATTCCAAAATCCTTACCCTGAAGTTTACAAACTGGTACAGGATTTGCACTTTTCACCAGCCCTCCATATTTTGAGGCACTCTTTTCCCTGACAGCTACAGCCACATTTTTTTCATGTCCCCAAATTCACAAGTTTGGACTCACCTGAGAATTTCTGTACTAGCTGTGCTCACAGCCTGTATATGGTTGGCACCTCATCTTTGCATTTTAACCATCACCTTATCAGAAGCCTTCGCTACACATTCAACTTAAATAGTTATCCAGTCTCTTTCTATTCCATCTCCTTACTTTACTTCTCTGTGAAGCACAATAAACAATTCATTTACTGTCTCCCATGCTCTCTAAAATGTAGGTTCCATCAGAGACTTGTCTTGTTCACTGCAGAATCCAAGGTATCTACATGGTGAATAAGCACTCAAATGTTTGTTTTTTTGTTTTTTTTTTTCAAATGTTTGTTAACGAGTCAGTATTTTATAATCTTACCTAGCAGGTTTATTAAATTTTAGAATCAAGACATTCCAATTTAGCTACGTGACCCTTAAAAGCATACATATTTTTAAAAATAATGCTTACGTGCCTAAAAATATGAGTAGCAAGGAATATAACGAAACTACCAATACATTAATATTCCTTACATTTAACTGTGGCATGCCTTACATGTTCCTATGTCTGCCACCTATGCATTTATCCACCAATTCAAATATGTACTTAGGGTCCACCATGTGCTAGGCATTATGCAAGAATACACACAGAACATGGGTCTGGAGTCAGATCCAAGTTTATCCTCAGGTTTCAATCCTTCCAGCTGAGTGACCTTGAAAGTATTCAACCTCCCTGGATCTTTTTTTTTTTTTCACTCACAACAAGTACTAGGGATAACGAAAGTAAAAACTTATAATTAATTTAAAAAAACTTATCTCTGTTATAGATAACTCCAAAAAATCTACAGTATAAAAATATGCAAAGATAAAATAATGTCATTATATGTGACCCCAAATTTAATTGTGTTTTTAAAATGTCCTAAGTTAAAACCATCTCTGTAGATGCTCTATGTCTATGGTATTCAGAGCTCTCTTAACAGTTGTCTGTGTTTAAGCTGTAATCAGAATTGCTTCACAAGGAAAACCCTAGCTTTGCCCGAAGCCTATTTCTGTATAAAAGTAAAATAAAATGTTTTTTTATTTAGCCAAGTTAAAAATTTGGCTGGACTTTTTAATTTTCTTAAGAGAATCTCAGCCCTGCCGTATTAACTTCTGGAATTACTTCTTCAGAGGGTGAAAAGCGCCAAGAAGACAAAAAAGTAGAGAGACTAGGGGCTGATGCTGGGCATGGTGCAAGCAACTGAAATTTTAAACAGCATAGAGGAAGTGAAGGGAATAAGGAAGTGAGCCGTATTAATTCGTGGGGGCAACAGTGTTCTAAGAAGGGAGAAGAACAAGTGCAAAGGTCCTGAGGCGTGGTTGAGGAATAGAAAGAAGATCAATGTGACTGGACTGGAAAAGAGTGAAGCCAGACCAGTAGGAGATCAAAGAGGTGAGGGGTGGGAGTGCAGATCGTATGGGATCTTACAGGCCTTGGCAAGCATCACAGCTTCTCCTCCGAGCATCAAGACAGGAAGGCTATTAGAGGGTTTTTCGAAAATAACTAACTTAATCTGGGTTTTAAAGAAATTATTCTGTCTCCTGTGTTGAAAACAGGTGTGTGTGTGTAAAAGCAGAGTTAGGAGGTAATGTGATACCTATCCAAAAAACTGCCCTCAAAAATGTCACTCAGGAAAAACTATCTAATAGACAGGCTATTAATTTTTCAATGTTGTATCCTTAAATTAGGTTAGACTACTAAGAGGCTACATACACACACGCGCGACTTGTTTTTATGTATTTATATAAATTCTTAGACCACAATTTTTATCTCCATTACCTCAATACTGTGTCAATAAATTAGAATAATTACAAACAGCTTTATGAAAATTTATCATGTATTAGTTATGACCTGTTCTTTCCCTTTCTTTACATTATTTCTGTAAAGAATAACATAACTTTTTGTTGGTAGCCCTCCCTCCCTGCCCCCTTTTGTGTGTTGGCCACCAAGAAGTTTATAAATAAATTTTACAAATTAAGCATAGCAAATGAACTGTCCTTTAGAGATAATATATTTACACCTTCCATTTTTCTCAATTCCAAACTCTTGTTTTATCTTCTATCACACCTATTTAGTTATAAGTTGCCTTAAAACAGGTGTAATTATAAATGCTTTCATGAAAAAATAAAAATTTATCCTATTACAGTAGAAATAGTTTAGTTCTTTTCTAAATTGGCAAAAAGAAGTATAAATCAATAATTCTATCCCATTAGAGAGGGGTTAAAGTTTCCTATCTAAAATCCAGGCTAAAAATGTACTTATCCAAGACAGAACATACAGGACCAGGCTTCCAGTAATGTCTAACAGCTATAATGTAGGAGGGATAGAAAACTTGCATTTCAATTTTTGTCATAAGTAATAGCAATTTAGGGAGACGATCTTCCACAGCATTCCACTATGAAAACCACCCCCAACACTGTCTCACATTCTTGGAGCACTGTTACCCCCCCCCCCCCCCGGTATTATATGGTTCACATCCCCATTCACTCACATTACACAATGAGCAAATTATATACACACTTCAGTGTCAAATCTATGACTAAATTCTCCACCAAGAAAAAACACACCGCGAAGAAACTACTTAGCTAAATCTAAATTAGTGGCACGTAGAGAGGAAATTCTGTGTCATAATGGTGCTTAGTTATGAAATACTAAAATAAAAGATACCGAAATACTAATGGCCCCTCCGAAAAGATAATCATTATCTAGGTTCAGAGTTCTTGTCTTGCTTGACGGCCTACTATTCCATCTGTTCTTTCATTTTTGTTTCCTCCATCTTACACCCTCATCCTCCTTCTTTTTATATGCTCTCATTGCTAAGTCTTTTAAAAAATTATCCTTTTCCTGGATCCTCCTAATACCAGCTCCTATCCATTGTTAAGGCAATCAACAATTTATTTCAAATGAGAGAGTCCCTGCCTCACTACCTCTAGGCTAACTGGTGACCCTCTGCCCAAAGCTAAAAATAGCCACAGCTGCTAATTTATGGTCAAATGATTTTTAGGTTTGCATACACAAATGCACCCAGATCTAAAGACAGCAGGTTGATGCCAATCAGCAACAGCAGGTGTTTATTATCTTAAGAGTAATTAAACATTGTATATGCTCACATTATCTTTTTATGTCCCATATTACAGGTTTTTCAGCCTGTTTCCAAACCACTCAGTTTTCCTCTCCCATTAAAATTTTTTTCTTATCAGCTTATGTAGTATAATCAGATTTCTGAAATTATAAATCAATGGCAATAGAATTTTCCTTACATAAAATAATAGATGCACAGCTAAGAGAATGTTGTAAAATCCTATTTTTTCCCACTGACATATAATGAAAGGACTGATACATTCCTAGGAACTAAAATAGCTTATTTCCCACACACAGGGTCAAGGAAGCTGTGTGCTCTGGCTGCTATTATGACAGTTATTTTCAGTCTGGGCACTGACAACACTAGAACAGGCCAGAGACAATAGCAACCTGCTCGGCAAGGCAGAGCCCCCAAATTCCATAACTTTGTGCTTTCGGTAACGTAATGAAGTTACACCTTACTTTATACATTAGGATGTTAAATTTCTCACATTGAGTTTTATTTTAACAAGACCTGGATTTCCTCACAGATATGCAACTTTCCTACACCCAACATACTGTGAGTTTACATTATGCCCATCTTCATCCCCCAGAAAGGGTCAAAAGTCAAAAGCCTGACACCTGCCGTTGCAGAGCTTACATTCCAGCGGGGACAGGAACAAACGAGTAAATAAATACATAATCCCCCACTGTGATAACTGCTAACAAGGTAAGGGTGGAGTGATGAAGAGTGATGTAAAGAGGAGGGAGGTAGTAATCTAGATAGTATGATCAGGGAGGTCCCCTCTATAGAGGTGATGCTTAAGGTGAGTGAGAAGTGAAGCACGAACAGAAACCAATCAAACAAAAGTCATTCAGTCAACAAATATTTATTCAGCATCTATATCTGCCAGGCTCTGTTGTAGGGGGTGGCTATATAACCACAAATCAAACAGATGGGATCCCCACCCTTAAAAAGCTGACACGCTAGTGGAGGAAACAATAATGAACCCATTTTTTAAAATATGGTGAATTTAGATATTAAAAAAATACTATGACAAAGATAAACTTAGATAAACGTGATACTGCCTAAAAGACTGCGGCGGTTCTAGCTAGTCGTCATGCACGGCCTCTCCCAGAGGCTAAATGAGACTGAATGAGAGAGGGCAGCAACAGAAAGATCTGATAAGAACCATTCCGAGCAGAAGGAACAGGTGAATTACAAGGGCCTGCAGATGGGAATATGCTTGGCATGTTCAACAGAGGAAAAAATGGCCACAGTGGCTGGAGTAAAGCTGGAAAGAGATGAGGTCAGAAGGGGCAGCAGCCAGAACCTAGAGTTTTCAAATTTATTTCTACTGAAATGGGAAGCCTCTGGAATGGAGTGGTACTGCAGAATGCTTAGTCTAGGTACAGTTGGGTAGGTTAAGGGGGATCTACAGGGTATGTACAAAGGTCCTAAATTGGAAAAGAGCTTGCCATGTTCATGGAATTGAAAAGAGATCAGCTGGGGGTAGAGGCTATATATACAGGGAGCACAAAATGAGGTCAGAACAGCAGGCAGGGGCCCACTCTGCAAACTCATGGAATTTGGATTTAGAATTTCAGCTTTCATTTGAAATGCAATGGAAAGTCAAAACAGTTATAATAAACAGGGGAAGGAATGTCAACCATCATCATATTTATATTTGGAAAAGGTTACTAAGGCTGTTACCTGGGAAAGTACTGGAAGAAGGCAAAGGGGGGAAGTAAGGACCTGTTAGAATATTAAAAGCCTACTGCAGTGGTCCAAAGAAGAGGAAATGGTAGCTTGGATTCGGGGCGGGGGGGTGGGGGGGGGTGCACGGCTGTGCCAGTAACAATGGAGACAGCAAACTGTATTTGGATTCTAGACCTATTTTAGAGATAGAATCAGTAAGACTTGCTAAACCGGACGTTAGGGTTAAGGGAATGGGAAAACTCAAAGATGACCCCCATGTGTCTGGCACTTTAGATAAATGGTTAATTTCTCTACAATATGATACTACTGGTTTCTGGTAACTGTGTTGATGTTAAAATTTGTTGCTGGTACAAAATACAGATGTTGACAGTGGCAAACATTTCTGACCCTGCCCCCTTCCCAAAAAATAGCAAAAAATAAACGGCAGACTTAAAGTAACTCACTCTGACCGTTCCTGGCAGGACCCACTAATCTTTGGAAAATGTAGATAGCAAAAGATACTTTGGTAGAAACTTTCTAGAGATCTGGAATTTTAAAAGCCACAGCTGCTTCTCTACCAGCCAAACAAGCTAATTTTAGGTCTATACATATGTGCCTTGGACAGGTAAGACCCTTATGCAACAGTTAAACTAAAAGGTTCCTGGAAAGAAAATAAGGAGTGAAGATCATTCAAGTAAGAAAAATAAGACAAAGCTTTAAGCACAGACTAAAGAAAGTTTCCAAAACTTATATTCAAGCACAGAACAATTTTTCATGCTGAACCAAGAACCTGAATATATTCATTCAAACTAAAGAGAGATAAAAATCACTGTGCTTCTTAGTAGCAACTGGAAGCAAAGCACTAAAGTTGAGAATATCATTTTGAATCTTGGTATCATCGTAAGTTAAGTGTAATGGGGTTTTTCATGCTAAAAGCCTTCTTGAATCACTGAGACACATCCCAGCAGATCTCTTAACCTGGAGCTACATGACTTTTTTTTCTCTCTAGAATATTAGCATGCATATGTAACAACTCAAGCAAAGAAACAAAATCAGTTGGCATAATGCTAACCTCTTAAAAACTATTAATCACAAACTATTAATCACAAACTATTAATCACAAAATTTAACCAGTCATTCATTCCTAATCTTTGGATATTTCAAATTAAAAGCAGTCAGTTATACACATGAAAACCTAAACTGCATCAAATCTTCCTTCTAAAGTGTTATAAATAACTCTAAATTATAAATGTTGCCATTTCTCTGCTATACTTGAGTTTTATCGGTGCAGCAGAAATCTTTTCCAGATTAATCTTGAAGGCTACACTGGAGAAATTACTATTTCAAAAGAGCATCTTCTGAGGAAGACTCTGTTTAAAAACAAGTGTTAGTTATGTGTTACTCTTTATTTCTAAAAGCTACAGAAACTAAAATGATAAGAGAAGGGGAAAATGTTTAAAGTCACAGGTCAAGAAACAGAAGGGAGAGTTTGTGAAGGACAGAGTGTAGAAGGAGGAAAAGGACATATTCAGTAGGGCAAAGGTTTTATATACTGTATAAAGAAAACTATATCTAAAAAAACAGTTTTGTATGCTTTTGTTTCTGTTATATACATATACTCCCATATGTATATTGAGTCAGAGTTACAATGTAAAATGTATTTTACCTACTGTCAAAAAAGTTTGAAAATTATTGGCTTAAATAACAACTGTACCCCTGTACAAAGGGGAGACAGTTGAGAAGAAAGCCAACCAGTGTGGCAGAGCCTAGGAGGAGGCTTGAAACACAAATGTTATAGAGGGACAAGGTGGGAATGAGAGGTGAGGCTAAAAATAAGAGAGAGAGGGGCTGGTTGAAATTCAGAATAAGTAATTAACATCCTTTCTCTTGAGATCAATTTAATCATAATGAAACAGAATATGAGGCATATTTCTTTTGCTGAGTTATTTCCCAGTTAAAGAAAAGAAAAAAAAAAATCAATGATCAAGTGGATTGTGCTTCAAAAAGAATTAAATTTAGGAAATGCTTTAAAATACCTAAATTTCATTTAAATTTGTATTAAACTTTAAAGATGTTATAAAGATTGTACCTCTAATTACATGGCCGGGTAATTAAGACATTCTGGTTAGGAGATACCTGACTTCTCCTAACTATACCTAACTTTTTGAAACTGTCTTTTGGGTTTTGGGCCATTGTTCTCTCCTAAATTCTCCTTTCTAACTCTCCAACTACGGCTTTGCAATTTCCTTTGCTAACTTGTTCCTCTGCTCAAAAACGTTACTATTCGTAGGGTTCTAGCCTCATCGTGGGAGAGCCCCAAATAATAATACCTATGATTTCTTGAACATTAATTATGCACTGGAGACTGCTCAGAGTGCTTTATATGGATCACTAATCCTCGTAACCATTCTATGATAGGTCCTATTACAGTAAAACCAAAGATAACATGAATTCAAATTTAACACAACTGTTGACTGGCAATGAACAAAGAAAAATGATAGTTACTGGAAAGAGCAGCAAAATCAACTGACAAATTGACTGCTTCCTACTATTTATAGGAGGCAGTACAGCAATTAAGAATGTCACTCTTAACGCTACATTCTGAGATGCAATGCATCCCAGCTCTGCTATTTACATGCTGTAAGACCTTGGCTAAATTATTTCAAAATGCCTCCGTTTCATTATCTACAAAATAGGAATAACCCCAGAGAAAAGAAAGCATTTGCCTATACAAAGATCTGCAGCAGCTTTATGGTGAATAAACAAGTTGTGATTTATCTTGATGGAAAACTACTTAGCAATAAAAAGTAATGAACTTATTACTGACACAGAAAATCATTGATAGCTTTCAAAATAATTATGCTGAGTAAAGAAGCCAGGCCGCTCCCCCTCAAAAAAGACAAAGATAAATAACACATTATATGACTGCATTTTGTATATAGTACTAGAAAAAGGAAACAGGTCTATAGTGACAGAAAGCAGAAGAGTGGTTGCCTAGGGACCGGGGATAGGAAGAAGAGATTACAAAGAGGCTTAAGGAAACTTTTGAGGTGATAGAGTCTGTTCATTATCTTGATTGCGGTGATGGTTTCACAGATTTTTATACGTATGTCAAAGCTTACCAAACTGTATATACTTTAAATATGTGTAGTTTCTTGTATGCCAGTTATACCTCAGTAAGGCTGCTCAGGAAAAGAAAAAAGAAGAAGAAATAATACATCTCTCACAGGGTCACTGTGCTCACTTAATATTCACTGGAAAATGCTGCTATTATAATTTTAAACTCTATGATTCATACTTGAATACAAATCTAAAGAATTTTATTATGCTTCTATGGGGCAAACCCTATACAAACTAATGAAAATAATAATGCCTATAAAAAGTTATAAACACATTAAAGAAAATAAATTTTTAACTTAAGACTCTCCAAACAACAAAAAGATTATATTAATTTCTATATAAAGTGTTTCTGAGCAAAGTATTGTGCTAAAGGCATTACCTAGATATGTAATCTTTCTAACAATCTTTTAAGACAGGTGATATTATCTCCATTTTACATATGAAGATATAAGGGCCTCACAGTGGTATGTAACTTAACCAAGTTCACAGCGTAAGTGGAAAAGGTAAAACACTCAAGCCAGATCTCATGGACGCCAAAGTCCATGGCAACAATTCTTTTTTACATCATTGAAAGAAGGTCATCTGATTACTGGCTTAGAAAGGGAAGTTTCCTAAAATCTAAACAGTTGACAAGCAAGGATTTTACTGCCAACCTTCAGGAACTTGACATTCTACTTTATAAAGTGAGTAAATCATCATCACTTACCATATCTGTAGCTTGATCTTCTTTCCTTGTAATTCAACTGTTTTGATCTTAAAGTCTATTCCTACAACATAAAAAAAAAAAGGTAAATTGTATCTATGGCTCTGAACGTGGCTATACTAAAATTAAATGGTGTAAAGACATTTCCAAATTTTGTTTGGTTCTGGAAATCTACTATGTATGCAATTCTGAGCAAAAGTGTACAATTTTAAACCTGTGTAACATAAGATCCAAGACAGTAGAAGAAATAGTTATATAGAGAGATTCTACAATTAGGAAATTTAAAAAAATTTTAAATATCTAATATTTTAATTCAAAAGAAAAAAAAGATGTTCCCCATTAGCAAACAACAAAGCCTTCACTAGCTTGCAGAAAAGAATACTACCGGGGGACTTCCTAGGTGGGGCAGTGGTTGGGAATTCGCCTGCCAATACAAGGGACACGGGTTCGACCCCTGCCCCAGAAGATACCACATGCCACAGAGCAACTAAGCCCGTGCGCCACAACTATTGAGCCTGCGCTCTAGAGCCCATGAGCCACATCTATTGAGCCCTTGTGCCACAAATACTGAAGCCCACGCACCTAGAGCCCATGTTCCACAACAAGAGAGGCCACAACAATGAGGAGCCCATGTACCACAATGAAGAGTAGCCCCTACTCTGCCGCAACTACAGAAAGCCCGTGTGCAGCATGCAACACAGCCAATAAAATAAATTAAAAAAAAAAAAAAGATAACATTCTCTCCTTTAAAAAAAAAAAAACTCACACATTAAAAAAAAAGAATACTACCAGGTGTAAAGAGGGGCATTTCATAATGATGAACAGGTCAATGAATTAGCATAAAAATACTAATGTTTATGCATCTAGTAACACAGAGTGTCAAAGTACACGAAGCAAAAGTATTATAGACTCCCCAGGATCATTCTGCTCTTTAACCAACTAAAACCTTCAGCTTGGCCCTTTCGGTTTGTTTCCCATACCCAATCAAAAGAAATAAAAAAGGGCCATTTGTCTGACACTTATAAACCTCAGACCATGTCTACAGCCTATATTTTTGTTTCTCTAGGAATTACCAAGAAAAATCATCCTAAAAGGACCTGGTTGTCAATGAACAACTCTGAACAGGACTGAACAATCCCAGTTAAGCATAGCATTTATTAATTAATCTTAATGACAAACCTGACAACCAATACTATTTCAGAAAACTTTCCTGAATATAAGTGAAATTAGGACAATCTAAAACCTCTAAACCCTTCGTGATGGAAACCAGGTAACACTGGAAAACTTCCAAAAATTTAGACTGCTTTAAGCCATTTATCTACCTAACTGTTCAAGACAGAAACCTCACCCTAGACTCCATGAGCTTCCCTCACCATCTCGTGTTGTCTATCCTCAAACTAATTAGCGGCAGTTGAAGCAGTTCTTCATTCTTTTCTGCACAACTCTGCTAGTGTTCCTGCCTCTCTGGCCACTCTTCAATCTTCATTATTGATTTCTTCTCATCTCTCTGATCTCTTCTAAAAATTGGAGTGACCTCCTTTTCCCTGATTTTATGGCTTTAAATTCCACGTACACACTGGTAACTCTTAAATTTATATCATAGTCCAGACTGTTCCCCTGAACTCCAAACTTAAGATACCCAAACTGCTTATTGGCTATCTCCAAATCTCATCTTTCACAAAGACTAAAAGCAAAAGTCCTTAAAACAGTCCATAAGGTCCTACACATTCTGCCCACCTCCCCCTGTTCACTCTGAGCTCAGCATTTTCTATATCATCTTACTATGATCTAGCTAACAGCACTGGCTTCCACAGGTCAGGCAGATTCTCACCTCAAGGCCTCTGCATATACTGTTCTCCCAACCTGGAATACTTTTTTTCTCCATCAGCACTCCTTCCCCTAGCTACCATATCCTAAATTGCAACTTTTCCTCATGTCTCTCATCCCATGTCCACTGTCTGTTAATACTGCCTTAACCCTCTTCCTTACTTTTTAATCTTTAACATTTCTTAAATATACTGTATATATTTACTTATCCTAGCACCTAGAGCTATGCCTGACATATAAGCAGGCATTCAAGAAATCACTGTTGAATAAACACATAAATGACATCTTCTAGAGAAAATAAAAGGGTCCCTGAGAAAAGACACAGATACTTCACCCTTAGGGTGAAACTCACCAGTTGACAAGCTCCACACTTGTCTACTTCACTTCCAATCAGCTTTTTAGAGCCTTAGGCCAAAACGTGAAGGACAAAGTTCCAATGAGATATCAAAGTAAACAAGCAAAAACAAACAAAAAAAGGAAACCTGGAGGAAACAGGGCAATGCAGAGGAAAAGTTATATTTCTTTTTATCTTCTCAGAACAAGACTGGGGGTGGGGGAAGAAACAGGAATCTGAACTAGAAAACTCCTGGAAATTAAAAAGGCAGAAATAATATATTCAACAGAAAGGCTGTAAGGGAAATTGAGATCTCCCAGAATATACAACAAAATGATAAAGAATGGAATACATGTGAGATATGACAAGTCAGAAGATCAAACCAGGAAGTCTGACATCTAACTCACAGAAGTTCAAGAAAGAACAGAGAAAAAGACACACAGAAAATTGTAATTTAAAAATTATGCAAGAAAGCTTAACAAAATCAAAGGAATCTATTTTAGACTGGAAGACTCACCCAGTGCCTAGCATAATGAATAAGATCTACACCAAGTTACATCATCAAAAAATTTCAGGGCTAAAGATGAATTTCAGGAATAAAGATAATATTATAAAAGCTTACAGAGAAACAAACTAGGCCATATTAAACAATCAAGAATAACAACTCTGAACAACTCAACAGCAACACAAGAATCCAGAACACAAAAAGGTAAATAAAAAAGTATTTTCAATCTATATCCAGCCAAAATCAAACAAGAGTAAAATAAAGGCATTTCCAAACATCAAAGATATCAAAATATTTAGCTCTCACGCATCTTTTCTAAGACCACTACTAGGAGAGATTGCTTTACCAAGAATAGGAAGAAGAGGAATCCAGCAAAGAGAATGATGTAGGGAATTCCCTGGTGGTCCAATGGTTAGGACTCAGTGCTTTCACTGCTGTGGCCTGGGTTCAATCCCTGGTCAGGAAACTAAGATCCCCCAAGCCATGCAGCATGCCCCACCTCCCCTCCAAAAAAGTGATGTAAAGGGCAGTTCAAAGTGGCCTAGAGAAGCAACCAGTTCAGAGAATGAGAACAGAAAACAACAGGACAGAATAATATGCTAAAATGTGGAGAAAGTTCCAAGAGGTATACCTCCTAAGAGGGGGAGGGGATGAAATGGTATTAATGGAATTCAAATGAAAAAAAGAATTCAGAGGGTCTGGCAATTCTATTGTAGAGTCTGGGATAAAGTATGAATAGTGCCTTGAAATCTAAGCATATGTAACAATGAAGGGACTGTAAACTACAGCAGTAAAAACAGAAAGTTGTCCAAGAAAGGAAATGCAATTATAGTACGCTCTTTGGTTTAGCAGCTAATAAAACGTGTTATAACTATTTGAGAAGATGAAGGGAGAGGCACGAAGGATGTCTTAGGGCATTAAAGTATTCAATTCTCATCTTTCATAACAACAAGAGAAAATTTCTCAAATTAGCTTTTTAGAAGTTAAAAACACATGACATGGGAATACGGGGTTGAATATCAGAAGTAAAGGCCGAAAAATGTTTGGGAAAGGTAACACACAAGTGAGCACGCGGCAAGGATTTATTGTTGCTGCTGCTGTCGTCATAGGCCTTCAAGTACTATCTAACTTCTAAAACTCTGTAACTATTACATTAATAGAAATAAAAGGTTAGTAGAGGAGGAGGTATGTTTACAAATGTTCTCTCTACTATGCAAACACTCTGACTTGATCACCAAATTTCTAGCATGGCCCCAAGCCACCCCTACAGTCTCATTCCCTCCAGTCTTCTTTCTATAGTCACTCTCAAAAACAAGTTTTACAACTGTGTACTTTTTCCAAGTAAATACCTTAGTCGCTCCAGCAAGTACTTTCCACACCCTCAGACATACCTTGGAAAAACCTATACTTAAGATAGAGAAGTTTTTGATACAATTTAAAGATGAGAGCAAAATCAATAGCTCAACTACCAAGAGAAGTTAGGAAAACCTATCACCCTTTAAGATTCTGCCAGGAGGAATCAGATTCTCTTGCAACACTATCATTTGTTAACTTACCACAGACTAGAGCAAAATCATAGGGTTTGAACCAACCCGTGATTCTTTTCCAGGTTTTGCTTACGTAAAAACATACTAGAGGAAATCCCCACTTTTTACAGATTCCTGGGACCCAGTTCAAAAGAGTATTTCAATTTACCACAGTCTAACTCATTTATCAATTTTCAGTTGCTCAGGAAAGTGAGAAACAATACCAGCCAAAACATTTATTTGCCTTAATGATGTTGCAGAAGCACCATCCAGTGGCAAGAAAAGTTAACTGCAACTTTAGTTACTACAAATATCAGTTCTCCAAAGCTTGGTTTCTGATGACACTAATTAATAGTAATTAATGCAAGCAGAAACAACCTAAATAATACACTCCAGACAACCAAAGTTAAACAAGTTGTAGCTAAATGATAAATACCTGTGGTTTTTAACAGGTGAAAATCAAGTGTTTTCACCACACCAGGAAAGGAAATAAGAATTACACACCTACAATACTTTGAATGTAGCTTAGTCTGAAATTTAAAAGACCAAGTCTAGTCCTAGCTCTGTCACTAACAGCACAAATTTTGAAAAGGCCATTTTCCAATATGAACATTAGCTTCTTTATCAGGATGCAGATGTAAAAATGTAGAATGCAAAAAAAATTTCCTGTAAAGATCCTTTCATTTAATAGCAATAGCTCAGTAAACACTTTGAGAATCTACAATGTGCCAGGTACTGTTTTAAGCCCTTTGCATAGATAACTCGTTAAATCATCAGAGCAATCCTAGTCCATACTATTATTTCCATTCTACAAACAAAGAATAAAATAAAAACCAATAGCAACTGCAAAAGAAAAATCAATTAACACTAATATTTACTGAATAATTCTTAAGTATTCTACGTATCTCACGTATACTATCTCATTTAATATTAACAAAAATCCTCTGAGAAAGCACTAATATGCCTATTTTATTTTACTTTTTTATTTTATTTTGGCTGCACCACGCAGCTTGCAGGATCGTAGTTCCCTGACCAGGGATTCACACCTGGGCCCTGGCAGTGAGAGCACCAAGTCCTAACCACTGGATCACCAGGGAATTCCCCTAATATGCCTGTTTTATAGAAGAGAAATTTTAATTTACTTAAGATCACAGAATTAGTAACAGGTGGCAAAAACCAGGACTCAATTCCATGTCTGTCTGATTGCAGGCCATACATGCTGTTAACCTATTTTTCTATTGAGGTAAAATTCACATAACATAAAGTTTACCATTTTAAAGTGACCAATTCAGTATATTCACAATATTGTACAATCAGCACCTCTATCCAGTTCCAAAACATTTCATCATCTCAAAAGGAAACTCCGTACCCATTAAGCAGTGGCTTTCATTATCCCCTCCCACCACTCCCCCAGAAACCACCAGTCTGTATTCTGTCTCTATTTTGGATACTTAATATAAATGAAAGCACATAACACGTGACCTTTTGTGTCTGGCTTCTTTCGCTTAGCATAATGTTTTCAAGGTCCATCCACATTGTAGCATGTATCAGTACCTCATTCCTTTTTATGACTGAATAATACTCCATCATATGTATATACACCATAATTTGTTTATTCACTCCTCTGCTGATGGACATTTGGGCTGTTTTTGCTTTTTAGCCTTGGTAAAATATTGCTATGAATATGCATGTACATGTGTTTATGTGAGTACCTGTTCCGAACTCCGTGGGGTATATACAAGGAAATGAAGTGCTGGGTCATACAGTAATTTTATGTTTAACTTTTTGAGGAACCACCGTTTTCCACAGCAGCTGCACCATTTTATAGTTCCACTAGCAATGTATGAGGAGTCAATTTTTCTACATCCTAACCAATGCTTAGTATTCTCCTTTTTGTAAGTCATCCTAGGGGTGCATATGAAGTGATGCCTCATTGTAGTTTTGATTTGCATTTCCCTAATGATGCTAAACATCAGTTTATGTGCTTGTTGGCCATCTGTACACCTTCTCTGGAGAAATGTGTACTCAAGTCCTTTGCCTATTTTTAATAAACAAGCTTTCTGGGACTTCCCTGATGGCGCAGTGGTTAAGAATCTGCCTGCCAAAACAAAAACAAAAACAAAAAAGAATCTGCCTGCCAACGCACGGGACATGGGTTCAATCCCTGGTCCGGGAAGATCCCACATGCCAAATAGGAACTAAACCCATGCGCCAAAACTACTGAGCCCGAGTGCTGCAACTACTGAAGCCCTCACGACTAGTGCCTGTGCTCTGCAACAAGAGAAGCTACTACAATGAGAAGCCCGAGCACCACAATGAAGAGCAGCCCCAACAAACTGAGCACCACAACGAAGAGTAGCCCCCAAGCGCCACCAACTAGAGAAAGCCTGCACACAGCAACGAAGACCCAACATAGTCAATAAATAAATTTTAAAAATAAACAGAAAATAAAACAAGCTGTCTTTTTGTTGAGTTGTAAGAGTTCTTTACATCTTCCAGAAAACAGAGTCATATCAGAAATGTGGTTTGCAGGACTTCCCTGGTAGCGCAGTAGTTAAGAATCCGCCTGCCAACACAGGGGACACAGGTTCAATCCTTGGTCCAGGAAGATCCCACATGCCAAAGAGGAACTAATCCCGTGTGCCACAACAACTGAGCCTGTGCTCTAAAGCCCACAAGGCCACAACTACTGAGCTCGCGTGCTGCAACTACTGCAGCCCTCAAGCCTAGAGCCTGTGCTCCACAGTAAGAGAAGCCACCACACTAAGCCTGAGCACTGCAATGAAGAGCAGCCCCCGCTCATCACAACTAGAGAAAGCCCTTATGCAGCAACAAAGACCCAACACAGCCAAAAATAAAAACAAAAAAAATGTTTTAAAAATAAGAAATATGGTTTGCAAGTATTTCCTCCATTCTGTAGGCTGTCTTTACTTTCTTAATTTCCTTTGATGCATGAAAATTTTTAATTTTGATGAAGTCCAATTCAGTTATCTATTTTTTTTCTTTTGTTGCATGCCATTAACTACACTGATTTTAATTTTTGAAATGCAAGAGACAGAATAAGTTCCTGGGAATTGAGAAATGATTGACAAAGCCAAAGCTAAATTCAAGTTTTCCAACTACATTCTAAGATGTAATAAAGTGATAATACAAGCACTTCTAGTGCAATGTAATATGTATCTCTGTATATGTATTGTCTACAAGCTATTTCACATTATAGTAATGTGTGTTCCAGCAGAACAAACCACACTTACTATATACTTGGCACTGAATGAAGCAGACAAAATCCTCTGTTGAGGGAATTTACATTCCAGGGAGAGGAGACAAAAATTAAAAAAAAAAATTAATGTTAGTAATGATAAATGCCATAAAACAAGAACAGGAGGGAGAGCCATTTTACATGAGGAAATCAGGGAATGCCTTACTGAAGACCTCTGAGCAAAGACCTCAAAGAGGTTTGGGAACAAGTCACATGAATACGTGAGGAGAGTGTTTTATGCAGAGAACAGTAAGTGCAAAGGGTCTGAGGTAAAAATGTGCCTGGCATGTTCAGGAAAGACAGGTAGGAGTTTGAGTACAGTGATAATGAGCCTTCTCATCCATGAACATGGCAGAGCTCCCTGTTCATTTGGGTCCTCTTTAAATTCTCTCAACAGTATTTTGTAGTTTTCAGTGCCTAGGTTTTGCGCATATTTTGTTAAATTTATCCCTACTTCATTTTGTGGATAATACCATAAATGATAATTTTTTTAAAGTTTCATTTTTCAATTGTTTGTTGCTAAACATAGAATACAATTTATTTGTGTAGTGACCTTGTATCCTGCAACTTTGCTACATTCACTTATTCATTATAGCTGCTCTTTTTTTTCGGGGGGGGGGGAGGGAGTGGCTTAGAATTTCAATGTATATAATCAGGTAGTCTGTAAAAAGGCACTTTCATACCATCTTCCTTTTGAACCTCTATGACTTGCTTCTTTCTCTTGCCTTACTGTACTAGCTAGGACCTCTAATACATTGTTGTTTTGTACTTGACCCTTAAGAGAGACAGCTTAGATTGAAAGCTTCACCATTAAAAGTATCATGTTAAGTGTACATCATTTAGCAGGTTAAGGAAATGTCCTGTTCCTAGTTTGCTGAGGTATGATGCAAAAGGAGGTTGCATTTTGTCAAAGGGTTTTCTATATCAATTAAAGATGTTCACGATTTTTCTTCTTTATTCTATCAAGATGGCTAATTAAAATTGATTCTGAATGTGAAGTCAACATTGGATTTCTGAAATAAATCCACTTGGTTGTGACATATTATTCATTTTATAAGTTCCTGGAATTGATCTGCAATTTAGATAAGAGCTCTTATATACATGTTCATGATGGACATGTCAATGATCATCAGGCATAGGTCTTATCTTTATATGGTTTTAGCATCAAAGATAAAGCTGGTCTCATAAATGATTTGGAAGTGTGCCCTCCTCCTATATTTAATAAAGTAGTTTAAGATCGGTATTTTCTCCCTTAAACGTTAGATAAAATTTACCAGTGAAGCCATCTGGGCCTTGAGGTTTCTTTCAGAGAATGTTAAACTAAGATTCAATTATTTATTTATTTATTTATTTTTAATTTTAAAAAAAAATTTTGGCTGCACCGCGTGGCATGCAGGATCTTAGCTCAACGACCAGGGATCAAACCCCATGCCCCATGCAGCGGAAGCACAGAGTCTTAACCACTGGACCACCAGAGAAGCCCTTCAATTTCTTTACTATATGTCTACTTACTCTATCAATTACTAAAGAGGAATGCTGAAACATCCAGTTACGTAATTGTCGACTGTCTATTCCTCCTTCCAATTCTGTTAGGCTTTGCTTCAGCTATTTTGAAACTGTTATTAGGTATATAAACATGATAAACTGACAACTTTATTGTTATGAAAAGTCTGTATTACTGGACATTTATCCCTGTTCTGAAATCTATTTTGTCGAATATTAACAGTCATTTGAGCTTTTTTATGATTAATAGCTTATTAGATATATCTAATTTTTTTAAGTGGTCGCACTAGTGTTTATAATATACATTTCTGACTTAGGGCAGTCTACCTTCAAACAGTATAATACCACTTCTGGTACAGATATAAGGCACTTATAGCAGTATACTTCTCATTTCTATTACTGGGCTATTAAAAAGATATTTAAAGAAAAAAAGATATTTTTTCTTCTACATGCTACACGTCTATGTTTTCTAAATATTATGAATTCTATAAAACAAAAACTCTTGACTTAAAAAGTCAATTGTCTTTGAAATAAATTAAAATGAGAAAAAAGTGTTTTAGATTTTCCCACATATTTATCATTTCTTAATCTCTTCATTCCTTTGTGCAGATCTGAGTTTCCATCTGGAATGATTTTCTTCAGCCTGAAAAACTTCCTTTAACATTTTTAATAGTGCAAGACTGCCGGCAAGAAATTCTCTCAGCTTTTGTCTGGAAAATGTCTTTATTTTGGCTTCATTTTTGAAAGATATTTTTGTTAGGATTAAATTCTAACTTGATAGTTTTTTCCTTTCAGAGCTGTATGTAATTCCACTGTCTTCTGGCTTGCATTCTTTCCTTCTCCACCCCACCCCCCCACCCCACCCCAATTTGGGGAGAAATGCAGATTAAGAAACTTTTTATTTTGAAATTCTTTTACAAAAAAGTTCCAAAACTAGCTTAGAGTTCACATATACCTTTCATCCAGCTTCTAATGTTAACACGTATGTAACCATAGTACATTTATCAGAAACAAAAAGGTAACATTGGTACAGTGCAATTAATTTAACTATAGACCTAATCCATGGGTCTTTTTTTTTTTTTTTTTAAACTAATGGTGTATTCCAGAATCTAATCTAGGTTCCCACTTTGTATTTCGCTAGTCATATGTCCCTAAGTCTCCCCCAATCTGTGACAGTTACTCAGTCTTTTCTTGTCTTTCATGACTTTGATACTTTTGAGGTATTTTGTAGAATTCTCCCTCAATTTGGATTTGTCTACTGTCTTCTCATAATTAGAGTAAGGTTTTGCATGTTTTGGTAAGAATACCACAAAACACCACAGATGTAATGTTTTGCCTTTCTTGGTTCATTATATCAAGAAGTATATACTGTGGATGTCTTCTGTGATATCAACCTTAATAACTTGGTTAAGGTCGTATCTACAGAGCCTCTCTCCACTATAAATTTACTGTTTTTCCCTTTGTAATCATAATTTCTCGGAAAAAATACTTTAAGACTATGCAAATTTTCTCCTCATACTTTCACCCACTGATTTTACCTTCCATCACTGGACTGCCTGTGACAATTATTACTGCAGTATTTGCCTAATGGTGATTTTGTTTTTCACTGTTTTACGCCTGTTAATTGGAATTCTTAATTTATGATTTGTCCCTTCTACGTACCTACCTACTTGTTTGTTTATACATACCAATATGGACTAATGGATATTTTATTCTATTGGTAGTAATGGAATACTATAATTATTTCATTCCAGCTTTGGACATTAGAAGCTTTTTTAGGTTGCTTCTTACATACTTTTGACATATTCCATCCTTTTCTGAGCACTTCTTCATCTTCTGGCACCAAAGATGCTCCGATATATCCCAGTTCTGGAATCAATCAGTTCTTTTTAAGAGTCCTGGTTCGTTTTGTTGAAAAACTGTATGTAGAGTCCAAGATCTGGGCACTAGGTATGCTCACTGCTACTGGAGCGTCATTGTCTCTTCTAGGCATTCCCAGAAGACAGAGTGAGAAAATATATTTATGTACACTCACCCATGAATATACACACATGTATATTTCCACCACCAACTGCATGTATAATATATAAAACCATGAGTTCATACTGATAATTCTGATTCCAATTCAACATCACAGAGTTCCTTCTAGTCTTCTTCCTTTCCTTACCTGTAACCTCTTTCTTTAACAATAGAAACCTGGCTCTCATTATCTAAAATACATTTACTTATATGTTCAATCCCAGCGTATACAGGTTCCAATATATGCTAACCCATACCCTTATGAGAAATCAGATTTAGTAACTAAAATACGTGTTTACAGTCTTACTAATCTTTAGTCTTATAATAGCTAGTCAAAAAGCTGTTTTCTAAAGGAACTTCATTCTTCTTCCTCAGTGTGATTATGTTGTTCTCTCCCTTTTTTCCCAGGCTTTATCCCCCGTGCTTCATTTTGCACAGTTTCTATTACCTTGCACTGTTCTTTTCTTCTGCAGTGTCTTTTCTTCTTTTAATCTGCTGTTAAGCCCATCAGCTGAATTTTTCATCTCAGATATTGTGTTTTTCAGGTCTAGGAGTTCCAATGGGTCTTTTTTTGCATCTTACATTTCTCTATGCTTCAGTGGATTTCTTTATGTTGAGTTTTGTTCAGGTGGGCAGCTAAATTAGTTGAGAATCAGCTTAATCTTTCTGAGGCCTATATTTCAGCACAGTCTTAAGGTGAGACTTGAAAAAGGTGAGACTTAAGCAGCCTCTAAAGTTCCTTTGGCTCTAATCCTAAGGAGTTCCATTTCTGGGGACTCTCCCAAATGGTTCTGATATTCCAAAAGGTCACTCCATTCTGGCTGGTCAAAACTAGAAATGTCTCCCAACCCAACATTAAGCCCCAATACTCTTACCAAGTCTCTGGTAGTTATTCTTCCTCTAATAGTTAGTTGTTCTTTGCCCAGCCTATGGAGTTCCACCCAGCTTAGTATTCAGCCAGAGTCAAAGGAACTCCTCTGCAGATTTCTGGATCTCACTGTCTGTGTAACTCCATCTTCTATGGTAATCACCCCTGCAAATTTCAGCCTCCCAAGTCTCTCTATTCTCTGACTTCTATCTCCTTGGCCCAACAAGACCGCCTCGCCCTGCTTAGATTCTAACTGGAATCTAGTTTCAGAAAGAAAGCCTGGGAGATTCGCAGGGCTGAATTTTATTTTCCTTCTCTCAGGGAATGCAGTCCTGCCCTGCCTGTTACAAAATATCTAAAAACAGTTGCTCTATGTGTTTTGTCCAGATTTTATTTATTTGTCCTATTTATTTATGGCCAGAGAACTAATCTGGTACCTGTAAATTACTCTGTAATGTCCAGAAGTGAAAGTTCTGAACAGCTTTATTGTCTTTTAAAGGTTTAAGCAACCCTTAATCTTTCGGGGATTAGTTCCAAATCATTTGAGAACTTAATGAAAATCATGGATCCTTTGCCTATGCCCTCACACCAATGTGCACATATACAAAATTTGACACAGAATTTCAGCGAGTTCATAGCCTCTGCCCCAGTCCTCTCAATCTTCCATCGTTCCAGGGGGTTGCAATTTATAGCACTGCTACACTACACTATCATTCTTTCCAGCTTTTAGGGCCAATTTTTATTTACTGAAAACTTGCTAAGTCTGAAATTAAAGTATTTGAGCCAAAGAAGTTTGTGTTTTTTTAAATCAAAGCAGACACTTATTTTTTAAAAAGTTCCTTCAAAGTTCAGAAACAATCCAGCTATTATTCTTTATTCACCTGTGACAGATAATCTCTTTCACATATCTTCGTGATGATATACCAGCAGTTTGATGCTACACAGTGAAGAAACAAAGCCAAAGTAATCTGGATTTTGTACCTGATTTCCTAATTAGCTTTGTTTCATTATATAATTATTAAAAAGCAAATTATTTTCTTTTACTATCCCAGATCTAGCCACCAGCAACAGCAATACTGGTACTGAATTATAAATATATATTTTTCATATACATACTTATTCACCATTCTTCTCTAACTGCTGTTAAAAGCTGGCATTCTTCTAGGGTAGTCCTAGTCCTTAGAGCACAAGCCAGCTCTGCCAGGCCAGATGTATGTGAATAAACCACCTCAGAAGTCACCCTAGTCCTATGCACTCACAATAACTACCTAGGAAGTTGAGAGGGTCGAGACAGAAGGGTGAATAGGAAAGGACAGCATTTTGGCGTACTTAATATTTAATTAACAAAAATCAATTGACCAGAATGTAAAGGTTTATTTCTGAACTCTCCATTCTAGTCCATTGATCTGTACGTCTATCTTTACGCTAATACCACAGTCTTGATTACTGTAGCTTTGCTTTCACTTTTGAAATCAGGTAGTGTGTCTTCCAACTTTGTACTACTTTTTCAAGGTTATTTTGGCTACTCTGGGTCCTTTCTATTTCCACATGACTCTTAGGAGCCACCTGTCAACTTCCGCAAACAAGCTAGCTAGGATTTTGATAGGAATTGCACTGAATCTGTAGATCAATTTGGGTAGTATCACCATCTTAATACTGTCTTCCAGTCCATGAACAGGGGGGTAATCTTTCCATTTACTTAGATCTTCTTTAATCTCTTTCAACAGTGTTTTCAGTGCAAGTTTTGCAGTTCTTTTGTCAAATTTATTCCTAAATACTGGTTCCTTTCGATGCTACTATAAATGGAATTACTGTCTTAAATTCATTTTTGGATGTTTCATTGCTAGTGTATAGAAATACATTTCATTTCTGCATACTGCTCTTATATCTCATTTATTGACTTTTAGAAACCAAGGTAGCTAAAGTATCTGTACATTATATTACCTTAAAATTACATTACAAATGCCAACAAAAGCCATTCTAACAAAAAATAATTTCATCCAAGTAAACCAAAGAAGCTGACATCACATGATAATGTATAATTAAGCCCAAGAATTGATGTATCTGTAAGTCAGGATAAAGAAAGTCTTATTCATTATTCACTAAATTTAGAGACATTTTTCTAATTCATGAAGTCATTAGGAATCTCACAAGTAATATAGTTGGAAAAGACAGCTGGGAAGTCTGACAAATTCCATATCAGTTACCAGACCGTAATATAAAAGCAAGAGAAGCAATACCACAAAAGCAGAAAATTAACATGTTTCTCTACACACGAAAGATGTGATGCCTTTTCTCCACCTGCCAGAATAAGTTTTCCTATTTGAAAATTTAAAGTTTCCTTCAATACCTTATTTGTAATATCCATGTGGCATTTTAAATATTCACTTGGAATTTGCATTTTACCACCTATCAAATTTGGTAAAAATGAAAAAAAATATAACCAATTCACATGTACATCTCACACAATTCCTGAAAAATCAAAAGCTCTGAAAAAGTAAAACACAATCACACTTAACTATGTCTTAATTATTTTGAATTCAAAATTAATGTAGTAAAGGGGACTTCCCTGGTGGTCCAGTGGTTAAGAATCCGCCTTCCAATGCAGGGGACATGGGTTCAACCCCTGGTCAAGGAACTAAGATCCTACATGCCATGGGGCAACTAAGTCCAAGCGCTCTAGAGCTCATGCACCACAACTAGAGAGCCTGCGTGTCACAACTACTGAGCTCATGCGCCACAATGAAGAGCCCACACGCGCAACAAAAGATCCTGCATGCCACAACTAAGCTCCTGTGTGTCGCAACTAAAACCGATGCAGCCAAATAAATGTTTAAACACACACACACACACACACCAAAATTAGTGTAGTAGAAATTAATGAGCTTTGCTTTGTTTCACAGAAGTCGTAAGATTTGTTTCAATGGAGTCATATATTTCCAGAGATGGTTTTAAATTGATGTGTGTAGTTAACTCTCTGAGTCCCTAATGAACTTCCTCCATTCCTTTAGTCCTGAGCTTCCTTTATTATGTTCCTTTGACACTTTTCTAAAAAAGGAAAGAGAAACTTTTTCATGTCAAAGAACCGAGCAAGTTGATTCCGTGATAAAACACTATTTATCTGCTTCTGTTGTTACTTCCACAACCCAAAATTTTGGAGGCACCTTGCAGAACGCAATGTTCTCCAGAACATGGTGGTATCTTGATATATTATTTGGTACCACAGCATCAAGAGTAACTCTGCCTCAAATAACTATCATGATCCCTACAAAACGACTCCAATCATATTCTGATGATCTGTTAGGTTATACTACACATCAATGGGCAAATATAGGTTTAGGGTTGACGATTAATTGACTACAGGAATTAAGAAAGGCAGCATGGACCGCAGTGATTAAGAGGATGCAGACAAAGGTGCTCTCTGACTCTGCCACTAGTGCTGGGTGAAAGTTTAACTTCTCTAGACCTGTTTCCCCCATCCACGACAGGAATTAAAATTTCCATCACCAGTAAATTGTGAGGATTACATGAGGATTAAATGTGTAAAAAGTCCAGGATGGCACATAAAAAGCCCTCAATTAAGCTATTATATTGGTTCTGAACATTACTCTGACTACTCAATTTCAGCCTCTTCCCAGTCTAATGCCTTGCCACTAGTGAGTCAAACTGTCTATCCTCTTTTGGGCCTGCCATTATCTTATTCTCCTGATACCTCCTTGATCCAGACAAAACTGTGTCCCAAGCAGCAGCAGCTCAAGTCAGCAACTTTGTTCTCAACTTTTCCAGAACTTGCTCACTTATCTTCTAACCCTTTGTTGCTTTCTACTTTCCTTCCCCTTTTATGGACATTTGCAACTTCTCAAGTATTAAAAGCTTTTTCTAAATCATTAAAATGAGTTCACATACTACCTCTAAAGGCCATCAAATCTTCAGAATCTAGGACTTATTAACTGTTTCAAACTTATTAATGCATAACGCTTATTACTCTCTACATAATATTATGACAACTTATTTGGTCATGAAACTTTTACACCAGAATACTTTGAAATGACATTTGTTTATTCTGTATTGGATGAACGTAGCCACTTTAATTCCTAATTTACTTGACTTCCCCAAATCTTTATGTCCTCCTCCCCTCTAGCTTTCAGATGAGGTTTTGTTTAATGTTTTCCTTTTTTTGGTTTTAAAAGACAAAAACAAAAAAACCTTTCAAGCAACCTGGCCTCTAGTTTATTTATCAAAGAACAAGTTAAATCTGTGCTGATCCACTCAGGACACCACCAGCCAAAGCATAAAACTATTTCATTCCAACAGAGAAGTGGGAGGAGGTGGGGGAGGAGGTGGGTGGGAAGGATCTTCAAATGGCATCAGGCAATAAATGACTTAATGGAGGAGATGAGGACTGTTTTCCCTACTGGAAAATAAAAGGATAGTTTTACTTTTGACACTTAAGAATTTAGGAGACATGGCTTAAGAATGTTTGATGTGGGGAAAAGGGATGTACTGATAAAATATAAGCATAATATTCTCTATTTCCTTAGCAATATTCCACTTTCAATTATCTCATCTTGGCATCTTCTTTCTTCTACTCTCCAGGAAGCCTGTGCTCTCATACTGCTGCATGTAGCTGCTTCAAAATTTAGAACCAGGCATGTCACTTCAAGACCTTCAAATTACTCTCAGTTTCCACTCACAACAAATGTGGGAGAAGAACCTCTGCCTTTTGCCCCAACTTCATATTCCTCCCAGAGGTCCTTGGCTTTTGTTACTATTTTTGTTTTATCTAACATTTATATACTGCTTACTATGTGCCAGACACGTTCGAAGCACTTTACACACATTAACTTACTTAATCCGTATAAAAACAGATGATTGAACTTGGTGTACCCCCCAAAAAATAAAAAAAATAATAAAAAAAAAAAACTTACTTAATCCTCATAGTAGCTCTCAGGGTTTTGTGGATGAGAAAAACTAAGACACAGGAAGGATAAGTAATTTACCCAAGGCTAATTTACACATGGCTACTAAGTGGCAGGACTGTCATTTTAACTCCATCAGCTTGACTCCAAAGTCCACGCTCTTAACTATGAATGCCACCGCTTCCATTTTTTACCTTGAAAAATAAAATCTGTAACTTACAGAATCCCTGGGCAAGCAATTAGAGCAATGGCTCTTCCTCCTTTATAGGACCAATCTTATGTTGTTTCCAGAGGTGATGGATGACAAAGAAAAGGTGGAAAGACTTAAAAGACTTCTCAGGCTCCAATCAATATAACACCACCACTATCACAGCCTTTCACTTTACTGCTCGCTTTTAAAGCCCCAAAGTAGTATATGTTATTTTGCATATCAGTAAAGTCACTTTCCTCCAAATCTCTTAAAGAAATGTTGCTTTATTCTCTCACAGAGGCATTACTGTTGTTCACTGCTATTTCTCTATATGTAGGACTCCACAAACCATCTATCAGACCATGCTAATATAGAAACCACAGACAATCCACACAAACCCCTTAGTACAGTTCCCAGCACATTAGTTAGCCTAAGTGTTAGATCGTATTACTTTTATTACAGACAGGAAACGAAGGCCAAGAGATGAAGTCATTTGCCTATTAAAAAAAATTTACTGTTAACAAAGCTAGTTTTCTGTCTCCAGTACAAGGTTCTGTCTACTACTATACTACCAAAAGATTACTACAGAGCAGAACGAAGAAATAAACTGTTCCAGTTTACAGCCTCTGGAATTAGTTTAAAAATCCAAGGATTCATTCAGTCACTCAACTCTAAATCTCTCCATTCCATAACTTTCATCAACTGCTCTTTCTTCTTCTACTCTTTGTGCTACAGAATGATGATGACAGGCACAAATCTAAGAAGTTCAAGCCCATTTCTAACTCACACTGGTTTATGTCAGCCTCCCATTAATTGGTTATCTTGGTTATCTTTCATTGCAAACATAGAGCAAATAAGGAATTGTTTTTCTATGTGAGGGCTCCTAGACTGCTTAAAAACAAAGCATTCTACTTCTAAACTGTTAAAATTAACTACTTCTAAATCAAACAGAAATTAACAATTATAATAACAATATAGAAAGCATTACTTCCAAACTGCCTCAAAGGAGTACCCTCATTTGCTCTTTACATTTCCTGAAACATCCCACTTGCCACACTGTGATAAATGCTTCTGCTTAGTGATTCCATGCATGCCTACAGAAATCTTCCCTATCTGTTGACAGATTCCAAGTCACAAGGTTGCAAAAAAGAAGCTAAAGTTGTAACAACATGAAAATACTAATAAATAGACAACTTACCAGCATCTAACCCTCAGCCATCACACAGACATCGTTGGTATGTCTCTTACCAGACGTTCCAATAATACAGCGTAAACTGAATTATAAAGAGAGACTGGAAATTCAGTAAAAGATGCACTGCAAAATGATAGGGAAGAACTAAATCACTGACAAACAAAGGGATGGGCAGTTAACATATAAACAGAAATAGATAAGGATGGCAGCATAAGTGGGCCTAAAATTAAAATTATATGAACAGAGGATTAAGAGTCCCTTGAAGAAATGAGTATGACTTTTAAACATGTTTTTAATGACTTATGTTCATACTATAAAAGTCAAAAGATTCAAGGATTTTATTTATATAATTTTGTCAGAAAAAGTATGCCAACCCTTCCAACACTAGATTCTTTCTCTCAGTGCTAAACAGTAACCAAGAATTAAAATTATAATCTAAATTTTGTCAAATACAAGACAAAACAAACTAGGTTTCCTAAATTTTAATTTCATTTCTCAACAATTTCCCTACATTTTTGTCTGTTTTCCATTATTTGCTAGGAAATTTCTTTTACTGTTTTCAATGGATTCCCTTTAAGTGGCTTTCTCAGTACCATTATTTCATACATTATCCTACCATTTGACTTTTCATTTTGTGTCAGTCTATCCTACTAGATTATAAACTGAGATAGGATGGACCGCAGAAGCAATGAAAGAGGTACATCACCAGTACTCAAACTTTTTGTGCTGAGGACCCTTTTATGCTTTTAAAATTACCAAAGAGCCCAACAAGCTTTTGTTTATGTGGATTATATCAATATTCATTTTTATCATATTAGAAATTAAAACTAAGAAAAATTTTTTTAATATTTATTAAAGTATTTTAAAATAACAATAAACCCGTAAATAACATACTTATGAAAAATAACTATATAATCCAAAACAAAAGCAAACTGCGAGAAGAGTGGCATGATTTTACAGTTTTGTAACTTTAATGTCTAGCTTAACAGACCACAATTTTCATATCTACTTCAGCATTCACTCTGTTGCAATATGCTATTTTGATTTAAATGTATGAAAAATATGAAGTATATGAAGAAAGTCTAGCTGCATGCAGATATGCAGTTGGAAAAAGGAGGAATATTTTAAGAGCCTATTCAGATCATCCTAAATATTCTTCTTTGACACTACAAAACTCAACAAGTGGTACTTTCTTCAAGATTAGTTGCAGTATGGAACCTAAAACCATGTCAATGAATTTTTCATATTCTATTACATTAAATCCATCAGTTACTTTATACTTTGAGTGGATCTATTTACCCATGCATGATTTTATAACATCACTTGGAAAACATTAGTTCACTAAGCTACACAGTTCTTCCAAACGTTGACACATCTCATTACACAATATGAAAAAAATCACATTCATTAATATCACCACGGACCTCATCAGGAGAATCTCTAAGAATTGGAAAGCTGTCAAGCTCACGGAGGCAGACCCAAGTTTTCCAAAATTCTAATTTTTATTTAAAAGCATGAATTTATCATTGGCAACAAATACTACCATTTCATTCATTTGAGGAAGTGTCTGCCAAATACTCAAGTTTGAATAACCATAGGATGCCAGTTGTTCTTTTAAGGATAAATGGTGTTCCATGAAAAAGGTGGCCAATTTAAACAATTTCACAAGTGCTTTTCCTTGAGATAACCATCACTGCCACAGAATGAGGCAGAAGTATTTTACATTTACTTCCCATTTTGTCACAGAAAAAAGATGTGTGCTCATGGATCAAGATTTAATGAAACTGAACAATCTTTCTGCTTCATCAAGGCATTCTTAAGTGCAATTAAGCTTTGCTTTCTCCTGTGAGCCCATGGTGGTAAAGAATACGATAACTAATGAGTCCAACTTGGTGCCGCTGTCTTGATTCACACAAAGACCAGCAATTTTACCTATCACTGTTTCTGTGCCATGATGAAAAATGGCAAATAACACCTCAGAACTAATATGAGAATAGTTTTGACTTTCTGGTCAAAAAAGATCCCCAAGTGGGGTCTGTGGAGATCCAAATTTTGAGAACCATAGAGGTACACTAACATTTGTGGATAATTTACATGCCATATGATGTTAGACACTTTCATTATGTATTTCATTTGCTCCTTGCAACAGTCTTGGAAGATTTTTTTTTTTAACAGATAAAGAAATTTAGGTGGAGCCAAAAAACAAATTGAAATGTTTCTAACTGCAAAGCTTTCCATTAGCATGTTTAAGACCTGGCTCTGATATATTTGACATATTATCAAGGGCAGGTCATTAAACTTTGCTTCACCACATGTGAAATGACAATAGTAACCTACCTTGCCCTCTTCACAGCACTGTGCAAGGCTCATAAGAAGGAAAGTAGAAGTACTCTAAAAATTTTCCTAAACTATATTGAGTATTATGAAACAAACAAAAATCAATTCCAAAAAAGGAAAAAAACAATCCTTGAGATTCAAAAAGATGTACAGTCACTCTATTAAGTGTCTGTGAAAACTTTCAGTGTTTTTTTAAAATGGTAAAACACACACACAGATAAAACTAGATTTAATACTGTTTTGCTCAAATCACAACTTCATGATTTAATCCAGGCTTCCCCACCATACCCTACTGAGCTCTCTAGCCTATCCTTCTTAAGCAAGCTTGAATTTTTGAACTTCCCAGAAGAGCCAAAAGCAAGTCCTCTACACTCTGTGAAAAAGCTAGGAAGTCAAACACAGAAAAAGAGAAACTTAAAGCAAAGAAGACCAACTTCCGTGATAAAGCCAAAGATGCGAAGCTTCAAGTCCGAGGAGCCCAATCACTAAAAATCAAGGAGCTCTCAGAGAATACTAGTAGCTACTCGTCCATTATGGCTCAATACAAAAGGCAATGAAAAGTAAAGAGAAATCTAAGACTAACACACAAGGAAGTACAATGCCCCAAAACCAAGACTGTTACCAACAAAGCTTTCTGAGCACTCAAAGTCTTTTAAACACCTTGCTATCTAAGACACTGATGTCTTCAAGATATGCTTCAAAAAGTTTAAATTATGGAAAAACATAAATCTGTAAATGCTGGAAAACTGCAATCCAACAGTTCCAGGGACAGTTAGGATTATCTTTTATAATTACAGAGGCAAGGACACAGTTTTACTGATGCAACTAGGCAGGTGCTTGCTACTGGTGACAGGACCACTAGCTTCAACCATGGTTCTGCTGCAGAAAATTTAAACCACTTCTATTAAAGCCAACTTTTGGGGCATAAAAATTCCAAAGCATCTTAATGCTGGTTAGAGGGAAAAAGAGGCTGCATTAGACACTAAAAATGTACTAACAGCTCAAATTTTTTAAAAAAATATGAGATTATAGACATAATAGCCATAAGGCAAATCAGAAATTCTTAAATTTAAAATACAAGGAGGTGCCCTAGCAGTCCGATCCCCCAGCTATAGTGCACTGTATTCTCTCTCAACAAGGAATCTGCAAGAATTGATATACTAACTGCTCTGCAAAAAAAAAAACCTTTTAACAAAAAACAGTAAATGAAACATACATATGACTCTTTCCTCTGACTTCTACAAAAGAGGTATGATATGTCATTAAGTTCCTGTAACTGGTTTTAATTAAGCCTTGCCCACATAGTCTGAGAAAATGACTCAGCAAGACTCAGCCCAGATGTTAACTAGAGTTAAGCGATTAACACAATTAAGTTAAACACACATTTCTCTAACATGCCCAATTTACAGATAAGGAAAGAGGCTCAGAGGTTAAATTACTTACTCAAGCTCCCAAAGCAAATTAACCATGATTAGAATTCTGTGCCCTGGCTCAATATTTTGTCACATATATTTGGGCACTAAAAGATCATTTCCAGAAAATTAAAAGCTCACTGTCACAGTCACCAATAGGCACTTTCACAAATACTCTCTCATGATCCTTAAAGATTAAATCACTCAATATACAAAGAAGAGTTTAAAAACACCTTTGGTAAGTCTTTTGCTACAAAATTTCAACTCCAATACATTCTGCACATCGTCTGGGCCAACCATCCTTTTAAAATTGAATCCAACCACATCACATAGCTGCTTAGACCTTCAACGGAATTCAAACTGTAAGCAGGGACTACCAGGCTCTGGACGATCTGGCCAACATCTACCTCTTCAACATCTACTGCTCTGTTTGCCTTACCTGACTCATACCTGAAACAACAGACCTTTTTGTTCTTTGAACTAGATAAGCTTCTTTACTCACCAAGGACCTTTTCCTGATTATTTCCTCTGTCCAGAATGTTCTTTCTCAATCCTCACTCTTTTCTCCTACCTAATTTCTAATAATATCTCAGATACCAGCATAAATTCTAATTCCTCAGGACTGAATTCCATGAGCCACCTCCCCATCCCCTGAAACAGATTTAAGAACCTGTTTATTCTGATTTCACAATATATTTTGTATTCATAGTAATTATCTAATTAGACAGTTATTCTGGTTTGGTGTTTCTGTTTGATGAATATGTATCACCCCCAAACTGCTGCAAGTGTGGTGATCATTAAGTCTGTTTAACCAGAACAGTCTTCATTTGCCATGTTTCCCAATGTCCTGTCCAAATTTACTATCCATGTCAGATTTCACATTTTTAACAAAGCTGCATTCAAGTATGTGGAGAGGTTTTGGTAGACCTTGAATTGGTACTAACTTCTGCCAAGGTCTTACCAAGCAGCTGTGTGAGACAAATGTCCAGTGTAAACAGTTACCACTTTTTAACACATGGTTACATCTGAAAAGATAACCAGTGATAACCTATTGCTCTTTCCCAACTCTTTACAAATGCAAAATAACTGACATTCCCCTTTCCAGCACAGCAAGCTGACATAAAGTGTAATAAAAGGCAACCAAATTCCCTCTGGGTTGTTTGGGAGGGCGGGCCCGCACTGGTCCCTGCTGCACTGCTTGCAGGATCTTAGTTCCCAGACTGGGGATTGAACCTGGGGCCACGCAATGAAAGCATGAAGTGCTAACCACTGGACCACCAGGGAAGTCCCCAATTCTCTCCGGTTTTAACAGATGCTGGGAAGAGAATGTTTGAAGCTGCTGCCTCAACAAGATGCAAGAAGTCATCAGGTCACCAGTCAGTGGGATAAATGGGACACATGAAAAATTATATGTGTATGTGAAATGTTCTTTCATAAAGTATACAGAGACTAAAAATGTGTTTGCTACGATAACTTTATCCTTTATTATACAGTGTATATCTACAACCAATCTACACATATTGAAGTAAGCCCTTTAGGCAGCAATTTACTCAGAAAAAGTTTGTTTAAAGTGACAATACTGATAAGAAGAAACAAATCTGAAGCAGCATCAGCATTTAATTCAAAAGGTAGTAGTTACTGTAAGACTGTGTCTGAAGATGACAACACAAGCAGCTACAAAGATGCCTTTATAAAACATTCTGTAAAGCATAACTAAATGTAGGTCAAATAAGTGCTCCTCTAAACTAATTTTTCATTTTTTCAATTCCAAATTTTCTTGTCACTCAAAAAACATTTTTAGTGAATCAATAATTATTAATCTGTTGGCTTCATTAGCAGAATAACCTGACAAAGAAATAGTCATGTTTCAAACAGAAAAACCATCATCCCATTAACGGCATGTTTTCCTTCATCCAATTTATGGAATCAAAATTAAGCTTTTGGCACTGAAAACAGAATAATATAATTTGAAAACTACATATTAAGAGGACAGTTATATATGAACACTATGGCAAAATGGTTATTTGTACTTACAAATTTTGAAAATAATGTATTTTCAAAGTCAGTCCCAGGGTCATTACAAGTGATTTCTAAAAACACCAAATAAGCCTCTACATGAGCAACAAACAGGAATAGAAATCACTTTAAGGCATATGGTAAAAGACTGGGGACTCTTCTAACGAGGTTTTGTTTCAAAACTGGACTAATCATGAAAACACTAGAAAATTAGAACTTGAGCGACTACTGGTTTTGCCATACTTCCATTTACTAGGCACAGCTCCCCCCATAAAGTTTTGTGGGTAAATAATAAAAATAAAGCTTTTGTAAGTTCATTCTGTTGAAGGTGAAACATCTGATATTATGTGAATGCTATTGTGTATTAAATTAAAAACATATGTTACGGGACTTCCCTGGTGCTGCAGTGGTTAAGAATCTGCCTACCAACGCAAGGGACACGGGTTTGATCCCTGGTCTGGGAAGATCCCACATGCGGAGCAACTATGCCCATGTGCCACAACTACTGAGCCTATGCTCTACAGCCCTCGAGCCACAACTACTGAAGCCTGCACGCCTAGAGCTGGTGCTCCGCAGCAAGGGAAGCCACTGCACTGAGAAGCCCATGCACCACAACAAAGAGTAGTCCCTGCTCACCGCAACTAGAGAAAAGCCTGCGAGCAGCCGTGAAGACCCAATGCAGCACCCCCTCCCAAGAAATATATATATTATATATATATGTTACATTGAAGACAAATTTCTTTCTTTTAGTGATAATGAGGATACAAATTCCAAGGGAGTACAGTGTCATGGTAAGACAGTATTTCCACTAAGCTTAAAAAAAAAACAAAAAAACTATACAACAAAAAGTATACTTGGAATGTTTGTGGGACAAATTATTCATAACTACATACAAAAAGGCTACAATATTCTACCAGTTGAACGATAAGCTTTGGATGTTAAACTTTAGAAATACACACAGTGACTCAACTATAAAACTTGTGCTCCAGCTGATAATGATATATATGGATGAATGGGCAGCATGTGATTTGTTACATGTCATCAATCATATTTTAGAAATGTTTGAACCTTTAAAGAACTATTTCATAAATCAAAGTATCCTACAATGGTACTGAACTTTTTTTTTAAATGAGTCTTCTAAATTTTGGCTGCACTTTAAAAACTGACCTGAAGTATTTAATCAAAGCATTTAATGAAGTAAAATCCAAAAACATCATCAGGCTTTGAAGCCTTTGGCAAACTGCAGTTATTGAAAGTAAGAGCTCACAAATAGGAAAGTGCCAAATGAAATTTCCAATTATATATTTCCAATATATAAACCCTTAAATACAACCTGTTGTAACTCGGATACAAAAGGGCAACTATAGCACACTTTTTAAGCAGAGAAAAATGTCATACTTTAAATCTGAAGTCATTCATTCCCCTACCTGATGAAACCTTAGAAAATTCAAATTCCTTAACAAGACTTTTGAGGCCGTCTACAATCTGGCTCCAATTTATGTCCTGTCATGCTCATTCTAGCCTCTCTGTACTACCTGCAGTCTCCAAACACACCATGTACCAATGACTCCTCCACTCCTATATATTATGGCTCCAGAATGTCTGGACTCAAACTCTCATATTCCACAATAAGAAATTAACAAATAATCCCTAAATTTAATAAACAGCAATATAGGGACTTCACTGGTGGCACGGTGGTTAGGAATCCACCTGCCAATGCAGGCAACATGGATTTTTTTATTTTTATTTTTATTTTTTTTTGGCACACGGGCTTAGTTGCTCCGCGGCATGTGGGATCTTCCTGGAGCTGGGATCGAACCCGTGACCTCTGCATTGGCAGGCGGATCCTTAACCACTGCGCCACCTAGGAAGCCCGGCAACATGGATTTGATCCCTACTCCAGGAAGATCCCATATGCCACAAGTCTGTGTGCCAAAACTACTGAGCCCATGTGCCACAACTACTGAAGCCTGCGGGCTCTAGGGCCCGTGCTCCACAAGAGAGGCCACTGCAATGAGAAGCCTGTGCACCACAACGAAGAGTAGCCCCCCACTCACCACAACTAGAGAAAGTCTGCATGCAGCAACGATGACCCAACACAGCTATAATAAATTAAGCTGGCCAAAGGGCTTCTGATCAGTTTTTATGCTCTTAAAAGATAAAAAAGGGGAATTCCTTGGTGGTTCAGTGGTTAGGACTCAGCGCTTTCACTGCCGAGGCCCAGGTGCAATCCTTCGTCCAGGAAATAAGATTCCACATGCCGCTCAGTGTGGCCAAAAAAAAAAAAAGGAAGATAAAAAGGAATGAAAGACAAACATTTTTTGCGATCTAAAATGTAATAACTGGGCTTCCGAGGTGGCGCAGTGGTTGAGAATCCACCTACCAATGCAGGGGACACGGGTTCGATCCCTGCTCCAGGAAGATCCCACATGCCGCGGAGCAACTAAGGCCGTGCGCCACAACTATTGACCCTGCGCTTCAGAGCCTGTGAGCCACAACTATTGAGCCCATGTGCTGCAACTACTGAAGCCCACGCACCTAGAGCCCATGCTCCACAACAAGAGAAGCCACAGCAGTGAGGAGCCCACGCACCACAACGAACAAGTAGCCCCCACTCACTGCAACTAAAAAGAAAGCCTGCGCACAGCAAAAAAGACCCAACACAGCCAATAAAATAAATAAATAAATTTAAAAAAAAATAAAAAATAAAATGTAATAGCTGATTCATTCACAGATCAAACCAACAGGTAAAATGTTATTAGAGAATAAGACAGTTGTGGTCTCAAAGCATCACCCTACCTATTATTTATTAATTACAAAGGGGAAACTACCTTCAATGGAGAAATCTGGCTGGTTCTATGTTACCCAAGGGCTCAAACTTAGTATCTCCAATAATAGGACAAAATTACTATGCATTGAGACATGATACACTGAGAAAGACACATCACCTAGGTAATATTTTTGCAAAATGTTTAATTTGAATCTAATCATGAGGAAACAAATCCAAAATGTAGGACATTCTATTAATAAAATATTTAGACTCATTCAAAAAAGTCAATATCATGACCTTATTTGTTCTAGATTAAGAAAAGTAGAGACAGGATAACTAAATTCAATGTATAATCTTGAATTGGACTCTGGACACCTTCATCACCAACCACTTCCCCAAAAAGGCAAAAAAGCTGAGTAAGTTTGAATAAGAACTATGAATCATATAATATTACTAATATTAAATTTTTTGGGTGTAATTATGATGATGCAGTTATATGAGAACACTGTAGTTTTGAGGAGATACATACTGGAGTATTTAGGGATGAGGCGTCATACTTGCAGCTTACCTTCAAATTTTCAAATCATCTAGCAAATAAAAGAAATACAAATACAAATGGTGTGAATGCACAAATGCAGCACTCACACCATTAGCTAATAATTAATAATTAGAAAATCTACATGAAGGACATATATGTGAATAGTTATACTATTCCTTCAAATTTTCAGCACATTTGAAAGTTTTCAAAATAAGCTGGAGGGGGAAAAAAAACGCAAGAGGAAGAAATTGTCCCTTTTCCTCTGGATGATGTTATGACTCAATATGTCTGGAGCCTAAAATTGCTGCAGGTATCTCCACACCATGAAGACAGCTAGCCTAAGGACAAACTAACTGACCGACGGCAGGATGGAAAGATAACTTGGGTTCTCGGTGAGACTGCTGAGTACTTAATAAACTAACCCTAGAAGTGACACATCTTCAAATATTTTGTTGTTGTTTAAGCCAGCTGGGTTTTGGAGAGGGTGGGAGCACGGGAAAGCAAGGAACTGTCCCTTCCTAATACATAAATGTACTGAAAAAAAGTACTGCCATCAAAATTACACTGAGGATGTGGAACAAAGAATGAGCAGCAAAGAAGGACACCACAGTACTTACCCTTTCTATGCTATAAATTCTAATACTATGTTTTTAAGCTAATAGGCATTATTCTTAATAAAATTTTAAATACTATTATTCAAATAAAAACAGATGCACCTATTACTGGAAATCACTTTCCTGACCCAGGAGTAAAGGCACTTACTACAGTAATTTACCACAGGATAAAAATATTCTAAACCAAAGAAAATGTCACATATAGAAACGAACTCCATCCCTTTTCTGAAAGCTCCTAGAACCTTAGGCTGTTGGTAGTTAAGAGATTTTGATGTTTCAGTGAGTTCCATTTAAAGGGGTATCATGTTTGATGTTGGGAAAAGCAATGGCTGCTTAAAATTACCAACAAAAGAGATAAATGGAAAAAAAAAATCTCAGCCAAGTATCAGCTCTTTCAACCTAGAAATATGAAAAGCAAATCAAATTCTTTGTGTATGAAGAAACTATACCTAGTCTGTTTATAACCACCCCCAAAATTATGCACCCAAAGAAATTACTCTTGTAAAATATATTTTTCAATAAAGTTTTTTTGAGTCACAAAATGGCAGCCCTTGTACCAATACTTCAGGTTTGGCCAGTATTGTTTTGTTCTGGGTTTTTTTGTTTTTTAAATGACTTCACTTTTATAAAAGTCTCTAATTCCAGCTTCTCTGGTATAATGGACTGGAAAGAATATGGGCTTTAGGGTCTGAGGGACTAGGGTTAACAATTCTGGTTTTGCCACTTATGAGCTGTGTGACTTTCTTGGCTCAATTACCTAATGTTCCTAACCTGCAACTTTCTCATTAGCAAAATGGGGATATACAAATTTCCTCAGGAGATCACTGTGAGAATGAACTGAGATAATGTACAGGCATACCTCGTTTTATTGCATTTCACTTTATTGTGCTTCAAAGACTGTGCGTTTTTACAAACTGAAGGGTTTGTGGCAACCCTGTTTCAAGCATTTCTGTTGGCATCATTTTTCCAACAGCACTGCTCACGTCCTGTCTCTAACATTTTGATAATTCTCATAATATTTCAAAGTATTGCGGGTTTGTTCCAGACCACCACAATAAGGCAAATATCACAATAAAGCAAGTTACATGAATCTTCTGGTTTCCCAGTGTATGTAAGTTATGTTTATACAATGCTGTAGTCTATTCAGTAATAGCACTGTCTTAAAAAAAATGTACATAACTTAATATAGATACCTTATTGCTAAGAAATACTAACCATCATCTGAGCCTTTAACAAGTCATAGTAGTAACATCAAAGATCACTTTTCACTATAACAAATACAATAATAAAGAAAAAGGTTTTGAAATATTGTGAGAATTACCAAAATATGACAGACACACAAAGTGAGCAAATGCTGTTGGAAAAACAGACTTGCTTAAGGCAGGGTTGCCACAAACCTTCAGTTCGTAAAAAGTGAAGAATCTGTGAAGAACAAGGGAGCAAAGCACAATAAAATGAGGTACACCTGTACTGAATGAGCTTAGGAGATGACCATGGTGGTATGACTTACTACGTATGCTATGCAATCCCAACCTAGTTGTGATGGGGTTTTTTTATTGTGGCCAAAACACATATAAAATTTATCATCTTAAGCATTTTTAAGTGCACTATTCTTGTAGTGTTAAATAAGTATATTCACACTGTAGTGCAGGAGATCTCCAGAACTTTTTCATCTTGCAGAACTGAAACGATGTACATTAAACAACAACCCTCCTTTGCCCCTTTTCCCCCAGCTCCTGATAAGCACCAGTGGACACTTAGGTTCCTTCCACCTCCTGGCTATTTTAACAAGTGCTGCTATGAACATAGGTGTGCAAATATCTCTTCAAGACGCTGCTTTCAATTCCTTAGGATCTATATTCAGAGGTGGGATTGCTGGATCATATGGTAGTTCTATTTTTTAAATTATTTGACTAGTTATGATAATCATAATCCCAAAATACTCACGGTTTTTGCTCCAATAAACCTTTGGAATATGTACCATGTACTACTTCTCAAATTTTGCATTTTTAAAAAATATTTATTTATTTATTTATTTACTGGCTGCTTTGGGTCTTCGTTGCTGCATGCAGGCTTTCTCTAGTTGCGGCAAGCAAGGGCTACTCTTCATTGAGGTGGCTTCTCTTGTTCTGGAACACGGGCTCTAGGCAAGCAGGCTTCAGTAGTTGTGACACGTAGGCTCAATAGTTGTGGCTATCAGGCTCTAGAGCACAGGCTCAGTAGCTGTGGTGCACAGGCTTAGTTGCTCCACAGCATGTGGGATCTTCCCGCCCCAGGGATTGAACCTGTGTCCCCTGCACTGGCAGGCGGATTTTTAACCACTGTGCCACCAAGGAAGCTCTCAAATTTTGCATTTTGGTTAAAAAAACTTATCCTCATGCGCATGAGACCTGCCCCTAACTCACATATTCCCTAAGTGGGAGTGGCACCAACAACACTTAACAATTAAGTTAGTGGCACCAATTCACCCAGCCAGTGGTAGCATGAATCTAATTCTGCCACTCGCTACCCCATCTACAGGATGAAGTACAAAGCTTACTACCAGATCACATAAGGTCCGTCACAGTTGGCACCACATAATTTCTAAATGCCTTATGCTCCAGATCCAAAGTGTTGATAAATAGGGAAATGGTTGACTAAATCGGGATACATCTAATGGAACGCTACAAAGCAGTTTAAAAAAAAAATGAAGAAATTATCTAATCATGAGGAATGAGCTCCAAGATACACTGTGGGGGGAGGGAAAAAAGTAAAATACAACTATTTCTGTGATGTATTTAATAGTACAACCTTAGTTCTCAAACTTTGGCTTGTATGGAAATTATCTGAAGTGCTCTGTCAAAATATTGATGGCTGAGTCCTACCCAAGGAGTTTCTGATTCAACAGATGAGAGGCAGAACATGAAAATCTGCATTTCCAGCAAGTTCCATGGTGCTGCTGGTGCTGCTGTTAAGAGAGCCACACTTTGGAAACACTGTCTTCACAGTCACTGTGTATCTCCAAAAAACGGATCATTCTTCATCATTTTTAAAGAAAATCAACCCCCCCCAGATTGTTCAAATTCAATGGTTAAGGAAAGCCAAATATTGTCTTAAAAGTAAATCATCCAGTGAAGTAGATCATGGCAGTTATGTGAGAAAATTTAACTGACAAATAGCAAGGAGAATGAGCCAAGCTGTAACAGTACTCCATGGTACATTTCAAAATCTACAAAACAACATATGCACGATTGCACTGCATATATCATTCCATATATCATGCAATACCAAGCAGGCACAATGACACCGTTGCTTTCAGGAAGCTGTGTCTTACAGTAGAAGAGTCAAGAACAAATTAACAAAAATTTTTAATTATTTACTCTTGAAATTAAGTTGGCTATAACACTTTCCTTGAAATTCATGTTTTAAGACTGCCACTTCTTTCTTTCTAGCCACTCATATCCATCAACCAACAAATTCACCTAACGGCAGACAATAAAACAAACTGTATTTGAAAATACAGTTCCCTGGGCTTCCCTGATGGTGCAGTGGTTAAGAATCCACCTGCCAATGCAGGGGACAGGGGTTCAATCCCTTCTCTGGGAAGATCCCACATGTTGCAGAGCAACTGGAGCAACTAAGCCCACAAGCCACAACTACTGAGCCCATGCATCACAACTACTAAAGCCCACGCACCTAGAGCCCGTGCTCCACAACAAGAGAAGCCACCACTATGAGAAACCTGCACACCTCAACGCAACGAAGAGTAGCCCCCACAACTAGAGAAAGTCCGTGTGCAGAAACAAAGACCCAACACAGCCATAAATAAAAAAATAATAAATCTTTTTAAAAAAAGAAAAAATACAGGCCCTAAAAAACTCTCACTCACTGAAGCAATTTTAAACTCAGTAAATATGCTAAAATTCAATATAAGACCAGGAAAAAAGGCAAAATGTTTGAAGAAACAGTCCACTCAGGAGGGGCTAAAGTATTCCAGAGGGCTCAAGCATTCCAAGGGAGACAGAATGTCAAGGAAGGGGATGTTAACCTGAGACTGAGGGAAGTTTTGAAAGGCAAACTGTGCTTAACTAAATCACTGCTGGAGTTGGAAATCATCATTTAATAGGAAGACCACAACCTAGGGCAAAGAGTAAGAGCATTAACATATATATATATAGCTTCATCACCAATGATTTAAACAGTGCCTCCTAAAAAGCATAACCTAAAAAAAAAAAAAAAAAAGTAAAAATCAGCTCAAGAAAGCATGTGCCAGGAGCTAAAGAAGAAAGTTTAAAATCCCTTGTGTCTTTAAAAAAAAAAAAGAAAAAGAAAAAGAAAAAGTCATGTAATTTGTGGCACCTACATATAGACATCTTATTAAAAAAAGTTTTTCAGAAAAGAAATTGAAGAAAAATTGGAGGGGGAAGTCATGATATTATAGTGTAAAAATTAGTTACTTGAGTTTATCAGGTTAACACTGAAATTATTTTTATTCCCTTAAGCACACACTGATCATTAGTAACAAATACACCACAAAAGAAAAAGTCCACATGTTGCTTAACTTATAGTTACCCGTGTTATATAAAATATTACCATTAAATATTTTTATTAGAATATTTTATTATACAGAGAAATACAAACTGTTAAACCCTGTCTGACTTACCCAAAAAGCCCACTACTCTTGAGGGAGGTATATGAAGTTTAGACCACGGCTGACTTCATGGAACTCCATCTTGGAGTTTAGGTATAAGCCTAAATTTCATTAAGATGCTATTTATGGTCCTGATATTCACACATTTATGCAGACCCCTTCCGAGTCCATTTAAAATAGAAAAATTACTTCTGTAAATGTTTCATTCAATATGAAAAAAGAATCCTTATACTTATCCCCCAAACTAGTTCACTCACATTTTAAAGGATAATCCTCCAACAATCCTAATATTTGAGAACTAGTGAATAAATTTTAAATTTACCTCATCCAGGCTCATAATTTTGTTTGGATATATATTCACCTTCAGGCTTCACTTCTCCATCAATGCATCCCAATTTTTTAAGTTCTTTTTGATTACAAGAAATAATTTCACTATACTGTAATAAACAATTTAATCAGCATCTTGTGGAAAAATTATTCCACAAAAGTTAAACTCTGATTATACATACATAAGGCACCAAAACTCATCCTTTATTATGTGCTCCAAATTTATCAAGCTTTCTATCCTGACAGAGACTACTGAAAATAAAAGAACTTCTGAGGAATTCCTTGGTGGTCCAGTGGTTAGAACTCCACACTTTCACTTGCGAGGGCACAGGTTCAATCCCTGGTCAGGGAACTAAGATCCCGCAAGCCATGTGGCATGGCCAAAAAAAAAGAACTTCTCATCAGCCACAATAATCAATTCACCAATCTATAACTGTATTATACAGTAATACAATATTTAATCTTTGTTTTAGTTTTCAGGTCTTCTCCCTAAATGTCTATCTGGTCTCATTTCTGCTGACTGGACACATCACCTGCATCACAGTAAAAGTCTGCTGCTTCTTCTGGGAGTAATAAAATGGAATTAAAAATCAAAGTCATTAAGGCACTAAGAAAACACCAAGTACTATGTGTGGCTTTAATTTAGGAGATTTGTGAATATACTGTTTTGGTCTTGATTACATTTAGAGGTTAATGGAAGACTAGTCTCTAGATACACTGAGTATCATGAGCTGACTGTTTAAAATTCCACACCTTAAAAAAAAAGCTCTCTTTCTTGAGGTATAGCAAACATAACTTTGTACGATAAGAAAACAGAACAGAAAAATAAGGTGTCTTCAAGGGCATAAAGCTTGTATTTCCCACAAATATTAAATGTCTTAGAAGAGCAGCAAAGATACTGAGAATCAGAGAATCAGATTCTAACTTTAGGTGCTGAGAAAGTAGTGTTATTTTAGTGCACTTTTCAAAATTCTCCACTAGGGTTGAAACTCCACAAAGACAGGAACCAAGCTGTACTACTCACCACTGCATCTCTGGTGCTCACAGAGAGTGCCTAACACATTGTAAAACCTCAACAGCAAGTGCAAAGACTTATACTTAATTTTGTACTTTATTTTTGAAAAATGATTATGACATACAGATCTTTAATCTATTTTGAATCAGACACCACATTGTATACAAAATAAGCTATCTAAAGAGACATAAAAGCAAATGTAGGGACTTCCTAGGTGGCACAGTGGTTAAGAATCCACCTGCCAATGCAGGGGACATGGGTTCAATCCCTGCTCCAGGAAGATCCCACATGCCGAGGAGCAACTAAACCCGTGCACCACAACTGCTGAGCCTGCGCTTTAGAGCCCATGAGCCAAACTATTGAGCCTGTGTGCCGCAACTACTGAAGCCCACACACCTAGAGCCTGTGCTCTGCAACAAGAGAAGACACGGCAACGAGGAGCCTGTGCACCACAACGAGGAGTAGCAGTAGCCCCTGATCGCTGCAACTAGACAAAGCCCGTCTGCAGCAACGAAGACCCAACACAATAAGTAAATAAATACATAAATTTTAAAAAAGAGAGAGAATACGGGTTGACTTTCAAACCTTTAAAAAAAATGTAGCAAAATATTGGCAACTGGTGAATCTAGAGGAAGGATGTAATGGGATTCATAATAATAAGTATCCTTTCTGTAGGTCTGAAGCTTTCCAAAAGAAGCAAAAAAGTTTTTAGAACTCTTATTCACTTAAGCAAAGAGCTAATATTTGAACAATTATTTTTATATTACATTTACCTTCCACAGCACTCTTGTCCATCAATTATGCTGAGTACATATCCCCACACAAAAAAATATGAAGACACTACTTTTTAAAAATTCACACATACCCATTAATGTCTAATTTAAGAATACAAAGGCATTTTAGTAAGTCTAAGAATATATTTAGAGGTAGAATAACTCTACTCACACTTTACAAGGACAAATATTTACTAGTAGTTTTCGAACCAGCTAAAAATCAAGAGGGAGATACCTTATCATTCAATGCCAAGTGCTATAATATATAGGACACACTGCAATCCTCTGACAGATTATGAATTTGCTGAATCATCTGTTGGTCAGTATTCCAGAAGCATCATCAAGAGCAAAAGACTGAAATTTAAGCCTACAGTCATCCTTTGTTCAAAAAGCAAAAAATACCCCCCCCCCAAGTAAATCAGCCAAGAATTATGCATCTAAATTAAAGCTTTCCTTTAAATGGTGCTGTTGTGAATACTCTGATTCCCTACTACATTCATTTGATTATCCTAAATAACAAAAATATCAGTATTTTGAGATTGGACTAGATATTTACAAATAAAGTAGCAAAGTATCATCCACCCCTAATTCTACTGGATGCTATGAGTTAAAAAGTAGAGTCAAAAATCACTTGAAGTCAAAAATTACATCAAATTCCAGTTAAACAAGAGGAGAAAGATCTTTCTGATCCCTTCTCTCCAAAACACTAAGGAAAACAAAAAATACAAATAATTTACCTTCATTTCAATGGACAGACAATGTAACTAACCACAACAGATGAAGCAGTTTACCACCTCAAAATCCACTGAAGAAGATACCAATGAGGAGCAAGCCAATTCATGGCTCAATAGGAGGTTTAGCAATACAAGGTATCAGGTACCAGGCAGAAAGTGAGGGCCTGATTAAAGGTTTATATAAGGACACCCCAAGACCTAGCCTCCATTTCACATAATCAGATATTACCACTCCTCAAGACCTAGCAAGAGTCTAAAGATTTATTCTCTAGAAAATCTGAAAATGACACACTCTGAATTCAGGAGCAAGAAGCTTGGTGGAGTGTGGAGATGAAACTAAAACCAGGAAGATTAAAAAGCCCCACCCATGCTTATGAAGCTCACAAACACCTTTTCAACAACCCATTCTTTTTTTTTTCTGTACCTTAAAAAAAAATTTATTGAAGTACAGCTGATTCAACAACCCATTCTTAATTATGAATGTATACCCTGAAATCACCAATCATTTGAGGAAGGCCTCTAAAATAAAATACAGAATAAAACCAACATAGGGGTGGGGGTGGAGGGTGGCCATGGAAAACTTGAAGGAAAAAGAGTCAAGAAATAGAAGAAAACGTTAAATAAGCTACTTTCCAAGAAAAGATACTGTATTTACAAAACAAGAACAGAATGCTTAAAAAATAAATTTTAAAGAATAAACAAGAAAAAGTACTAGAAATTTAAGCATATTGCAGCTGAAATAAAATCTTTAGGTGAAATAAAAAAGTCAAAGAAATCTCCCAGAAAGAAAGAATTAGCAAAGCCAGAAAACAGAAAATTATACAATCAATCCAGGAACCCCAACATCCAACTAAAAACAGAATGTAAAGGGAAAAAAATCATTGGAAGGAAAAAAAAAATGCAAGAAAATGTGAAGAAGTTAAGGACCTGGAAAGGTCCACCAAGTACAGCAAACAATGGACTTATTTTTAAAAAGACCCACCCACTGAGGTATACCTCAGTCTTCAAAAATCTATTAACAAGACTTCAAAAAATTTAAAAATCTAAAAATTTCCAGAGACAAACTAGGCCATAGATGACGGGTAAAGAATCAGGATGGTACTGGACTTGCCGACAACATCAGAAGCTAAAAGACAAAATACTTTCAAAATCCTAAGGGAAAATTATTTTCAAACTAGAATCCTAGGCCCTGTCAAACTTTCAATTGAGTGAAAGGAAAGAATTTAGATACTGTCAAACATGGAAAGTCTCAAAAAATTTCTTTTGCCATGTACTCTTTTTGCAAGAAGCTTCTAGAGAATGATATGATCCAAGGCAATAAATTAACAACAGTATCTCACATGAGAAGAGGTTAAGAGAAGCAAGAAGCAGAAAGACCTAGAAGAGTGGTGTCCAGGAAGAAATACATATATCTCTAATGGTTTGTGCAGAAATCCATTTTGAGAGGTTGTTGGAGGACATAGGAAGACTTGATAAAGGGTGAAGGAAATTAATCAAATAAGGAGAATTTTTAACTTCAGAGAAAAGGAAACAGAGTTGTAACAGATTATTTGGCATGACAGGGAATGTTCACATTGGCATATTAATGTAACCACTGGGTATCAATTTAACAAAAAAATTGGGGTAAAAGTGGGATGAGATTTTAAAAGGTTAAAATTTTCATCTAGTATTAAATTAATACTTGAGATGGCTGTATAGCATCTCTTGAAAATACAGAGGTATATAACAGAAGAGCTAGAAGATGCTTCTAAAGAACAGGACTGAAGATGGAGATGAGACAAGAGATTGCTTTTTTTGTTACTATAAATCTTTCAGCAGTTTCTTTAACTTCAAATATGTGTACATATCACTGATAAAAATTAACTTTAAAAAGCTTTCAGAAAGCAAAGAATAAATTATTATGAGTCAATCACTAAGTCAACTTTCAATCCTGTAGCGTCATACAGGATCTATGAAGCCTTCAGAACATCTGTATCAACTGACTGACTACATGAGACTTTAAAAAAACAAACAAAAAACAAAACAAGCAAAAAAATGGAAAAAATATTTGGTATCCAGAATCAGACAGAGGTCTTAGACACCAAAAGCATGATCTATAAAAAGAAAAATAAATTCAACTTCATCTAAATTTTTGCTGTGTGAAAGCCCACATGAGGAAGAAAAAACAAGCCACAGACTAGAAAAAAATATTTGCAAACCACATATTCAACAAGGGACTAGTATCTAAAATGTATAAAGAACTCTTAAAACTCAATAGTTTAAAAAAAAAATCCAGTTAGAAAATGGACAACTGACATGAACAGACATTTCACCAGAGAATATACAGATGGCAAATAACAACATAAAAAGATTTTTCAATACCTCTGGCTATCAGAGAAATTTGAATTAAAACCACAATGGGATTGTTACCACATACTCATCAGAATAGCTGAAATACAAAATAGTAACACTACCAAATGTTGGTGGAGATGCAGAGAAAGTAGATCACTCACACGCTATTGCAGGAATATAAAATAGTACAGCCACTCTAGAAATAGTTTGGTAGTTTCTTATAAAACTAAACATGCAATTACCATATGACTCAGTAATTGCACTATTAGGCATTTATCCCAGAGAAATGAAAATTTATGATCATACAAAAACCTCTACACAAAAAATCATAGCAGCTTTACTTATGACAGCCAAAAACTGTTCCTCAATGGGTGAGTGGTTAAACAAACTGTGGGAAATGCATACCATGAAATACTACTCAATAATAAAAAAGGAACTACTGATGCATACAATCTGGATGAATCTCCAGGGAATTAAGTCGACTGAATAAAAGCAAATCCCAAAGGTTACATCGTATATGATTCCATTTATATTACATTTGTGAATAACAAAATTTTATAAATGGAGGAGAAATTTTTGGAGGAGAGAAGGGGGTGAGTGAGGAAAGGGGTATAGTTAAAAAAGAACACAAGGGATCCTTGTCCCTTGGAACTGTTCAGTATCTTGACTGTGGTGGTGGCTACACAAACCTATAGAAGTCACAAAATTGTAGAGAATACACAAACACACACGAGTACAACTAGAGAAATCTGAATAAAATTGGTGTGCTGTGACAGATGACAATATCCTGGTTGTGATATTGTACTACAGTTTCACAAAATGTTACCATTAGAAGAAACTAAGTAAAGTGTACAAAGGATCCTTCTGTATTATTTTTTTACAACTGCACGTGAATCTACAATTGCCTTAATAAAAGTCAATTAAAAAAGCCTGCATAAGCATTGATATTGATATGAAAGAAACAAATCAACACTGTCCTCTGTTCTGATTTTGATACACTGTACTTTTGCGGTTTCCAGAATAATGGTTTTTTCCATTTTCTAATGTTTTACAACCTTGGATGCTCTGTTTCTGGGTCATGCTGGAAACTTAGTGTTCCATCACCAGTTGCTGTTTTCCTCAAAATTATGATTTTTCATCTCTGGAAAGAAGGATAAACATCAAGCAATCACTTTTGCTTGTTAACTCAAAATATATGGTACTACTATCTTCAAAGAAATTTTTTCTCTTATTTGAGATTTCCCTTCAGATGAGTTTTCTTCACTGAAATTTTACTCTAGTCATCTTCTCAAATTCCTTTTCTTATAATCCAAATATAAAGAGCTTATTCCATTAATCCCCAATATTCACCTCTTTGAAGGAAGCAAATCCATGACTTCTATCAGTCTTAGGGTTCAGACAATGTTCTCAACACTCTTTATAGCTCTTTTACACTCTACCTTTATGACTTAACCATCTCCGTAGGCAGTTTTCCAATGCAGATCTCTTAGCTATTCACAAATTTATATTTTGTGCTAAATAACAGTCTCTTGTATGTAAATCAACACTCGACAAGCCCCTATGTCTCTGTTAATCACAGCTGCTACCACAGCGCTGACTGGGCAACTCTGTTCTGTTAAAAGTTGAAACAGATTGCTAGTATTTCTCCTCACATTCTTTCCCTTTTACAAACCAAACAGGAATATCAGTATTTCCTTTGCCACATCTCGTATACCATTATACACCATAATTCTTGAAAAGAAAATAATTATTTCTAACATTATCAGCTTAGCTCTACTGTGTTATGCTCTGTTTGCAAAGTACAAGAAAGCTGAACAAACCCCTTGATATCTGGTGCTGAGACTTGTTACTTTCCCACTTCTGTCAAAACAAAGACAAAACAACAGCAAACCACTGCAACTCCACTTTGCAAATTAAAATTGATGAGTAGGAGAATGATCCTATCATTAATTTCTTCAAACAAAACAATGAAATTCTCAGGATGAGAAACACAGCCATACACAGGACTGGATCTGGATTTTAGTCAAAACTCTTTCACTAATTAATTATATAATCTATTGCAAGTTACTTCACCTCATCAGTCTCAATTTCCTGACTCTTAAAACTCATTGCAGGGTTCTTTCTTGTATTAATTCTCCAGGGAGTTCTATGTAGGTACACACAACAAAAATACAAACCTGCCTTCAGTATCTGAAAGTACAGACCAGTAATACTAAAGCTGGGAAAGTACCTTAAAAGATACTCTTTACTCAAAGACCACTGGTTAACAGCAGCCATCACATGAAACACGCTCTTATAGAGAGCTGGGTCAAGTGTCGCAAAGAGATTTTGTTTTTTGGGCTTTTTTGTAGTAAAGTGTGCATAACATAAAACTGACCATTTAAATCATTTCTTTAATTGCAGTAAAAAAATAAATAAAAATTTACCAACTTAACCAGTTTTAAGTGTATAGTGCAGTAATGTTAAGTGCATTCACACTGATACACAAAAGATCTCCAAAACTTCATCTCACAAAACTAAAATTCTATATCCATTAAACAACTCCCCATTTCCCCTTCCCCTGAGTCCCTGGCAGACTATCATTCTACTTTCTGCCACCCTATGTTTCTAAGAATTTGACAACTTTACCTCACATAAGTAGAATTCTGCAGTATGTCTTTTTGTGCATGTTAACCATTTCTAAGTATACAATTCAGTAGCATTAAACATATTCTCATTGCTGTGCAACCATCACCACTATCCATCTCCAAAACTCTTTCATCTTCCCAAAATGAAACTCTGTACCCTTTAAGCAATAATTCCCCATTAACTGAAATTCTGTACCCATTAGGCAATAACTTCCCATTACCCAGTCCCTAGGCCCTGGTAACCACTATTCTACTTCTTCTATGAAATGACCTATTCGAGGTACCTCACATAAGTGATTTTATGCAATATTTGTCCTTTTGTGTATGGCTTGTTTCACGTAGCACAGTGTTTTCAGTTTTCCATGTTGTAAAACCTACCAGAATTTCATTCCTTTTTAAGGTCGAATAATATTCCATTGTATATACATGCTACATTTTGTGTATCCATTCATTTGTCTATGGACATTTGGGTTTTTTCCACCTTTTGGCTGTTGTGAATAATGCTGCTAAACAGACAATAACAAATGCTGGTGAGGATGTGGAGAAATAAAACGCTGGTGCAGTGCTAATGGGAATGTAAAACAGTGCAGCCACTGTGGAAAACAATGGTGGTTTCTCAAAAAATTAAAAACATAATTATCATAGGATCCAGCAATTCCACTTCTAGGTATATACCCAAAAGAACTGAAAGCAGGGACTCTTAACAGATGACTGTATGACAAAGTTCATTTTTGATGTCAGTCATCCTAATGGGTGTGAAGTAACATCGCAAAGTGGTTTTGATTTGCATTTTCCCAATGATTAGTGATACTGAAAATCTTTTCATGTGTTTACTGGCCATTTGTGTATCTTCTTTGGGAAAATGTCTGTGTAGCTTTTAATCAGTCCTAAAAATACACGTTCAAATGAAATAAATTCCATAGACACACTGGCATTCCTGAAGCATGAGCCACTGCCTGGGTGTCACAGCAAAGTCCAGACACGTTTAATATGAAAAAGGTTTTGCTTAATTCTCTAAAAAGCAGCCTCTCCATATAAAATGGGCTCAGTTCAATTAAATAAACCAATTCTTAAATGCATGTTAGTGGAACCATCCTACTCTTCCAATGCTTAGTAAAAACACTCAGAAAGACAACAAAAAGGGCACATTTATTATACCTCTCCCAGAGACAAGAGCCTTTACCAATTTTTTACAGGGAACCCAGAGACTTCATTTTCCAGTGAAAGATATTTCCTACAGAAAAAGTAATATGAAGTCTAGGGGTGGAAGGAGGTTAACACCACCAAAAAGTAGCACTTTCAGTAAAACAGCCCACTGAAAATTTCTGCTTTGGGACAAGTCCAGGTAATTACCCTATCACTAGGGGTAATGCTCTTCTGAGCTCATACTGCCAACAGGGTTATAGCCAACTCAGCCAATGAGATGTGCTCATCCAAAATCAGTAACTCTCTTTAGCAAATACTTCTCAATCTGAATTTCCAAGACAAGTTTTACCCTAAAATTACTCTATTAGCCAAACAGCTAATACTCTTAAGTAAAATCTGACCTCAATCTACGTCACATATTTAATGATCAGAAAGTAAGTAGGAAGGAAATGATAAAACAAAACTAGCCAATTGTAGAGGATTCTGATTATACTTACTACCTGTCTGCCTGCCTGCTTTCATTCATTATTTATCATGCACCCATTAAATGCAGGGACTCTTCTAGGTGCTTAGCATATCAGCAAAAAAAAGAGAAAAAAAAGGAAAAGCCCTCTGCCATTGTGCAGCTTATGATTCTAGTGCCCTTGGATTCACTTTGAGATTGGTGAGTGTGGAACATACCAGTAATTTGTTTTTATAACTGTCTGAAATAAATCTGACCGTAAACATCATACACAATTTCTGATATACATGTGTGGGAATCGAAAGTACACAGAAAAATTTAAATACAGTAGTCTGGGTGAGCACTGTAAGTAAGCACCAAAAGCCTATAAAAATTATTTCTTCCAAGAATCAATAACCAATAAGTAACTAAAATGACTGTGCCTAAAATAATGAGGGCCTGGACATCCTAGGTGGCACAGTGGTTAGGAATCCGCCTGCCAACACAGGGGACACGGGTTCCAGCCCTCTTCTGGGAAGATTCCACATACACAGAGCAACTAAGCCTGTGTGCCACAATCATTGAGCCCGTGTGCCGCAACAAGAGAGGCCACAGCAATGAGGAGTCCACGCACCACGATGAAGAGCAGCCCCTGCTCTCCACAACCAGAGAGGGCCCCTGTGCAGCAATGAAGACCCAACATAGCCAATGAATTAAGTAAATAAATTTATTTAAAAAATAATAATAATAACAATGAGGGCCTGCATTATATTGGCAGTTTGGCCCTACTGAACACCTGCAAAGTAACTACTTCTGTTCAATCCTCAAGAGGTTTTAACAATTAAATGACAACTCAAATTTCAATATCATTCATAATTAGAGAATGCTCTAGATTTTTTAAAAAGCAAAGCAAAACAAAAAAAAAAATCCTAGTTGGGACTTCCCTGGTGGTGCTGTAGGTAAGAATCTGCCTGCCAATGCAGGGGACACGGGTTGGATCCCTGGTACGGGAAGATCCCATGAGCCATGGAGCAACTAAGCCCATGCGCCACAGCTACTAGAGCCTGTGCTCCAGAGCCTGTGAGCCACAACTACTGAGCCCACGTGCTGCAACTACTGAAGCCCGCACATCTAGAACCCATGCTCAGCAACAAGAGACACCACCGCAAGGAGAAGCCTGTGCACCGCAAAGAATAGCTCCGCTCACCACAGCTAGAAAAAGCCTGCGTGCAGCAATGAAGACCCAACACAGCCTAAGAATGAATTAATTAAAAACAAAAAACAAACAAAAAAATCCCAGTCAACTGATGAAATTTAAAATGTCCTAAAAGTAGTACATATCCCAAGTATGTCTAATCACCTGCAGGTTAGCCAACTGCCTAGTTTATACTGTTTAGACATGCACTGTCCAATATGGTAGCCACTAGCCGCATGTGACTATTGAGAACCTGAAATGTGCTTAACGTAAATTGAGATGAGCTGTAAATATAACAACACACTGGAGAAAAGGAATGTAAAATGTCTCAACTATTTTTTAATCTTGATTATATAATAAAATTTTAAGACTGGATAACATAAGTTAAAATATAGTATTAAATACTTCTTTTACTTTTTAAATGTGGCTACTAAAAAAATATTTACCTGTGCTCACCTACATTTCTTTTGGATAGCACTGGTGTAAGGCCAGCAGACTTCTAAACCTGCACACAGAGCTAATACATACAATGTGTTGGAGCTGTACTCAGAATTTTACACCCATGTATTCATCTACCTCTCAGCTTACACTGTTCAATATATCTTATACATCAAAATATCACACATATCAAATACTTTTATGTCTAAATATGAAAGTTTCACAGCCTAAAGTGAAATTGTTTAGCAGAGCACTAACAAATATTTGCCGTGACCACTGCATGCAGGGCATTCAATCCATAAAGTAACTTGTCCTGCCCCACTTCAGCAGCGTAAGGGTCACAAGTTCCATGTATCTAATATGCAGGCACTGTGCTCCTGCAGTGTGCCTGGCACCATGCTAGGCGCTTTGCTCACAACCACCCATAAAATACATACAGCTCATCTCAACAACTGCTTATGTTCTAAGTACTATTATTAACACTATTTAAAGAAGAAACTGAAGCAGTCAGAGATTAATTAACTTGCCAACGTCCCATAACTAGTAACCTGTGGAACTAGAATTCCAACCCAGCAGGTCTGATCCAAAATCATTACACATTTTCCCTAATAAAAAGACTACACAAGGGAATTCCCTGGCGGTCCAGTGCTGAGGACTCCCAGCTCTCACTGTAGAGGGCGTGGGTTCAACCCCTGGTCAGGTAACTAAGGTCCCAAAAGTCACGCGGGACAGCCAAAAAAAAGGTATTAAAAAAAAAACAAAAAAAAAAGACTACACAAGAAGATGATGTCCTTCTCTTACACGATTGGGTTTTAGTTGTGGGTATGCACACGTTACAAAAAGACAAGAGCAGATGGAGTTAATGTTTTTCTTCCTACTCTCCACCCCCTAAAACAGGTTAAAGTTGACCACATGAATTAAATTCCTGATCTTACTACAGGTTTATTCTATGCTCACTTTTCCAGAAAGGCCCTACCCCACCCCTGTGGTCCAATTCCTATTTGTCCTTCAGACTTCATCTTAGACATCATCCACATGCAAGCCCAATTTAGGCTAGTCAGTCCTCCGTCCTATGCTTACCCGCACTGTAGCACTTTGCACACATTATTGTGACTGTCCTCACTAGACTGATTCCTTAAGAGGTCTATTGTGTTCACTAATCTATTGCCAGTGCCTAAAACACTGCCTGGCATTACGTGCTCAATAAATATTTACTGAACTATCTAACCACCTGACCCACCCAGCTACAGCTAAAAGTGGAATATTAAAAGTAAACTTAGTGGTAGGAAGTGCTAACCTACAGGCAGAAAAGAAGTTCTAAGTTTCATGAAATTTATGACAGGTCTAGAGAGCAGCATGAAACTCAGGAAATGATTACAATGACCCCTTCCCCCAAAACAGGGAGTAAAATCAAAATCTAGTTAAAATGATCAGTTGCCCAATTTAGTTTCAGTATAATTTGTTTTATGAGAAGAAATTAAGTAGCTGGCAAATATTTATCAGAAGAAACCCAAATCAATGATTCTGAATGCTATAAATTGTTTGAAATCAGCTTAATTTTGACAATTCCCAGAGTTCAAAGAAGACTACAGTTGCTTTTTAAAAATCATCTCAATATAAAGCTAGTTACACTTAAAAATGGATTTCATTGCACTGCCCCAACGCTGTGTGCTAGGCCCCAAGTGACAGAGACAACCATGGGTCCTTTAAGGTTTTTATCGTGTGTGGGGAAAAAAAAAGAGTTTCGCATACAACTCATTTAACACAATTCGTGTTAATGCCCCTAAATTTTCTCAGCAAAATCAAAAGGGACTTTCCTAGAGCCTTCCCTTTTCTTTTCTTAAAAGAGAAACCAATTTAAAATGTCAATCTTTGGCTTTTCCTTTCACACTAAATAATTCTGAAACATCAGGTGAAAAGTACATTAGAAGTCCCAAGACACTTCCTTGTAAATTCTAGCGTAAAATAGAAGGGAGAACTTCATTGTTTCGGGTTCGAAGACAGAAACTGATCATCTCCATTAGATTGCTGCTTCTATTGATGTCTCGAAAAGCACTGTGAGCAAACATGCCAGAGAGTCCCACCCCAAGCACGAAGAGCCTCCGATTGTTTGACACATCAATGGATTAGTCAACGCGGAGCAACTCACTTTTCCCTTCTAATCTGCCTTAATTATTCCTCACACAAACCCTCAAGTTTACTCTAAGTTATGACCGTATGGAATCTCCTCTTTACACTGAAGTATAAATTCAGGCCTTTACCAAATGACTCCTAGTGCTTCAATCCCAACCACCAAAATAAATCCCTTACAAATATCGTACACCTAGTAACGCCACACAAACATGGAAAAAGCCAATCCAGACGCTTAAAGGAATAGGATTCTGGAACGCTGTTAATGCTGCATATTTTGTAACAGCAGGCACTGAGCGGAGTGGGAGACTTGAAAGCAAAAGGCCGGATGGCAAGCTTGAGAAGACCCCGCCCCAGAAAGCTCGAGGCCGATTCAAACAGTAACTTGGCTCTGTCGCTGGGAATCGGAATCACTGAAACAAAGGCATATATTACGGGAAGCAAGATGTCTGGAGTAAAAGAAACGGTCTGCAGCTGCAGAGACCGCACACCATCCTCCCACAGGTCTTACCTATGGTGGAAATAAAGGTGGTATTGAAGGCATCATCCGAAAAACGAAAAAGGACGCAGGTCTTCCCTACTCCCGAGTCCCCGATCAGGAGCAGCTTAAAAAGCAGGTCGTACGTCTTCTTCGCCATTGGGAGGAGCGGCTCAGGCTCTCGCCGCCGGCGGCCCCAAGAGATCGGTCCCTCTCACTACGGCCAACTCCTCCTCGCTCGGGCGTTCTCAGGCCGGAGGACCAGGCAAGCGTGGGAAAAAGGAAGGCTCGAGAGGGCGCGGGCGACCTAGGCACGGCCTCGTCGAGGAAGCCCCGGCGGTGGCGGCGTCCGGTACCTCCGAGGGCGGCGACCGCGGCTCCGCAGCCTCTCCCAGCCGCTCCGCCCGGTTCCGGGGAGTCGGTCGGGACAAAATGGCCTCCCCTCCCCCTCAGGGCTGCTCGGCCGGGACGCTCCCACGGGCGAGCGAGCAAGCTCGGCCGTCGAGGGAGCGCGGCGGGCGTGAGGACAGTCTCTCTCCCGAGCAGCAGCTCCGCGCTAGGACGTGGCGATGGCAGCCAAGGAGGACCCGGAGCCGACGAGCTCAGCTACATAGCCACAGGAAGCCAAGCCACCCCGGCCAGAGCCACCTTTTCCCCGTGCCCTCTCACGCCGGCGTGCGCGCTGCCTGAGACGCACGCAAGGACGTACGCCCGCCCTCCCCTCGCGCCCTCGCCCTGCGGCCCGCCCCTGCGCACGCGCACTAGAGGGCGTGGGGGCCCGCGGGGGCGAAGAGTGGAGCTCTAGGTCTCCGAGCCTCAGTCTAAGGCCAGGCGGAGACTAGGGAGGGGAGGGGCGAGAGAGGGCGAGGCCGCGGGCGCGCTCCCTGAGGCCGTCTGATAGGGTGCGCGGCGTTACGAGCACGCCCCGTGGGGAGGCGCTGCCTGGTGACTGCGCAGGCGCGGCATGCTGGAGTAGCCCCTTAACACCCTGAGTTTTCCTCCTTCGGTCGCTCTCCAGGCTCCTGCGAGGACGCTTCGGGCCGCGTTTCACACGCGTGTCGAGCTGAGGGTCTAGGCGCAGCCACGGGCTTGGGTGGCCGTGTGTTCCTGTGTAGCCGTAGCTCGTAAATGCGAGAAAAAGTAGCCCCCTAGGTCATTTAATAGCCTCTTTGCTAAAATGAGGCGCATCCTGGAGCGCCCTCCCTCGTGGCTAGTCTGCGCGGGGGAAACATTAAGCTCCATCCCGGCTCACTTAAGGAACGAGAGTTGGCGTTCCGGAGAGCAGGAGTTTGAAAAGGGGAAAACATCCCACGCTGCTCAGGTTGGGATGATGTAATCTGCCTTCCAGGGCGAGGAGAGGAGGGCCGAAGAACACCTGGTCGCAGGGAGAACCTCCCCGCCGTGTGAAAGCGCAGGTGCTGTGCGCTACGCAGAGAACCTGCCTCAGAACTTGGCCGTCCTTTCGCAATAGGGAGAACCTAAGAGCACTGTACAGAGGAAGCGGGGCCCCTCCCTGCCGCCAAACTCGAACCGCCAGTGTCCCAAATCGAGAGATAGTGAAACCAACCCCAACGCTGCTGCCTCTTCCTTGCACTCTCTTTTCATACGCCTAGCACTCTTCCTTCCCTCTCTCTCCATCAGTCTCAGGTATACCTTCCCTTTCTTTCTGTAGTTTAAATATTCATACTCCTGCCCTACCTTTCTCTGTGTGCTTCGTGGCTCCAAAGCACACCTAGGGTGTGATGGCAGAGTAGTTGAACCTGGCGGGCTGGTTTAACCTGATACAGAAACCCCTGAGACACCCGGAAAGCAAGAAACCGGGCTTGCGAGAGAAGCAAAAACTGCGTTTTTACACGCCCCCCCCCTCCAAAAAATGTGTATTTAATATGTAATTAAAATTAGGCTTTCAGGGAGTTAGGGTAATCATATTTCTGTCTCACATTCTTTGAAGACTTGTCTTACATTCTTCCTTTCCAAATACCCCTAAAACTTCGTTTCTGAAGATGCCTGTCTTCTCTAATCTCTCTAGTTTGTTGTGATTGCTCTTGTCACTTAAACCTCATCCTCTATGAATCATTCTTTCTCCACTTGGGAATGTCTTATTAGGAATAATGCCAACAATTCTAAAATAGCCTAGCCATGCAAATCACAAAATGAGCTATGTTCAGTGCTTCACAGGTTTGTCATCAGTTCAGAATCATAACATTCAGGAAAATCTTCAGTGTTAGCTTGATTCTTCCTTTCAAAATAACTTCGATTAACTCAAGCCCAGTGGCCCAATGTTGTGAAGCATTTAGAATGTTATGATTTTTAAATGTAGAAAGCCTAATGAATTCCACTACATAAACGTTGGGGGTAGTGGGCAGCTAAAAATGAAAAATAATTTTTAAAAAATTCATTCTTTATCCCAGTTGTTTTCAACAGTTTTATTAGTCAGAGCCTTTTCTCCTCCATGGGCTCAATATTCTGGAACTTTAGGAATTAATTATACTATTAAGTTTAATTTAGTATTGGATCAGGATCCTAGAAGTTTAGAGCTGTCATATCTTTTAAGTCATAATTCAACTCCTGAATATAATTTACAGATGAGTCTAAGGCTCAGAGAGGTTAGGAACTTGCCAGATGTCACGCTGGCAGTGGCAGAGCCAATACTATACGTGCAAGGGAAAAGGGAAGAAAACCTCTACAGGACGTCCTATTGCATGAAGGTGAGAATAGGAAGGCTCAATACTTAATGTTTGGCTTCCCTAAAATTAAAGGTTTTGCTGGGGTGAGGCCTAAGCCTCAAGCCCTATCTACCACTGAAGGCCACTAGAGTGATCATGCATGATCTCTGACTCTAGAAAAAAAGAATAAAATGGGAGTCTAAAAGGTAAACCTAGAGTTATGAAGTAATATTTGATAATAATTGAAATAGTGAAAGAAAATGCCAATTTATGACTACCTTGGGGCTTATACGTTTTTTAAAAAATTGCTCTGTACAGAATCTAGTCCAAGTATTTGCAAAGCCAAGAAAAAAAGTAGGTATGTTTATATGTTCATACCAATAATTAAGGTATTATTTCTGTATTTTTCTAGAAAGTGCCCAGCTGGCCAGCTCATGGTTCCAGTCTTCAGCTTCGACTTTCAGGACCGTCCTCTACAGCATGTGAGAAACCCCTGCCTGAAAAGATATTGACTCAGGATCATCTTGATCACTCTTCCCACATATATTTTCCAGTCTCTCTCCCTGATTTCTTCCTCTGTAAACCCTCAGCCCCTTGCTGTCTCTGTTCTTGTTAAGAATGAAGTCTTCCCTTGAATGGCAGCTCCACTGCTAAGTCATCACCTTGCTGTAAAACCTACCCCTCCAGTCCCTGGGACTTTGCCTATTTACTGCTGCCTAGTTCCTGTGCTCACACTCCCATTTTTCCCCAGGGCCTTCTTAGAGGAAGGTCTTTGTTTGACCTTCCTGATGCTAAGTACTGATCACCCAGGGGCTACCACTGTTCTTATCACCATAGCCTGCCAACATTCTGCTCTGCCTTTGTATCTTGTTGTAGTCCTACCTCCTGTTAGAGAATTACTGCCCCATGAGCTTTCCCCAGCACGTTGGATGTGTTTGTTCTAGCCTCCAGGGATATCTCAGTTCTGAAATGCTGACCTCCTCACCTGGCACTTAAGGGGCTCCAGGCCCTAGCCTACAAACTTTATTTCCTGTGCTGTCTTCCACATACTAGTCTCTGAACAGGCTGAGCTAGTCATCTTTCTCACAGTTACTCTGTATCTTCTTGATTTCATGCTTAGTTTAATGTGGTTCTCTTCATGCAGAATGCACACTCTCCTCACCCCACCTACATCCCTTCAGCTTAAATGTCCTTGCCATAGCCGGTCTTCCCCAGCCCACTCTCCTACGAAGGAACTTGTTTCTCCTTTGAACTTCCATAGCACTTCAAAAAATCAAGTATGTCTCCTCCTTTTTGTTTCCACGAATACATATTTACTTTTAGAAACTTAAAACCTGCAGATAAGCAAAACAAAAATTTTAATTATTAAAAATTCTACCCCCAGAGATAACCACTATTAGCATTTTGGTGAATATGGATATAAAAATATTATGTGGATATTCTTCTTCCCACAACTCTTTATTTAGACATTTCTTATGACACATTTTCTACATTTTCTGAAAGATATTTATGTACATATCTTATTTTCTCAAATTGGAGTATCCTTGAGGGCTGTGACTATTGCATACATCACGTTGCACAGTGCCTTGAATATATCAGAAAACCAAAACATGTTTATTGAAGGAAAAAGCAAATGAAACTCAGAGATAGATTCACTTTCTTTTTCCCTAGAAAACAGTACTAATTGGAGACATTTTCAAAATGTTGGGGAAAAAATTGAAAATTCAAAAGAAGTGAATGGGAAGATAATACCTTTGGAGCAATATGTTATTAATTTCAGAAAATACATGAAGGAACTCACCTAAATCCGTTATAGAGTTTATTTCTATGAACAAGAAATACTGTTAGGACTAATGGAGCAACTGTGATATAGTGGGATGAACACAACTTGGAATCAGATAACATGGACTCAGGAACCAACTCTGCTACTGACCATCTCTGTGATTCATTTAACTTCACGTAAGCGGACTTCCCTGGTGGCACAGTGGTTAAGAATCTGCCTGCCAATGCAGGGGGCATGGGGGGAAGATCCCACATGCCTCAGAGCAACTGAGCCCATGAGCCACAACTACTGAGCCCATGCACCACAATTACTGAAGCCCATGCACATAGAGCCCATGCTGTGCAACAAGAGAAGCCACCCAATGAGAAGCCCGTGCACCACATCAAAGAGTAGCCCCTTCTCGCCACAACTAGAGAAAGCCTGCGAGCAGCAACAAAGACCCAACACAGCCTAAAATAAATAAATAAATAAATAAATAAATAAATAAATAGATAATAAATGTTAAGAAAAAACACCTCACTAAGCCTGTTTTCCTCATATGTCAAAAGAATATAGTATCTCATGAGATAGTTTTAAAAATTAAATAAGATAATGCAAGTAAAGGTACCTTATATAATGTAAAACACTGTGCAAATATAAATGATTACTATGACTACTAACAAACAAGAGCAATTAATTGCATATTTCTGACAGAAAAGTGTTCCATATACTGTCTGTGTGTTTCCATGTAATATCATCCATTTGTTTTATTTTTTAAACTTTGGGGAGAGTGGGGTTTTATTTATTTATTTATTTATTTATTGGCTGTGTTGGGTCTTTGTTGCTGCATGCAGGCTTTCTCTAGTTGTGGAGAGCAGGGGCTACTCTGCATTGCGTTGCGCGGGCTTCTCATTGCCGTGACTTCTCTTGTTGCGGAGCCACGGGCTCTAGGCACCCAGGCTTCAGTAGTTGCAGTGCGCAGGCTCTAGAGGGCAGGCTCTGTAGTTATGGCACATGGGCTTAGTTGCTCCTTGGCATGTGGGATCTTCCCGGACCAGGGATCAAACTTGTGTGCCCTGCATTGGGAGGCGGATTCTTAACCACGTGCCACCAGGGAAGTCCCCATCCATTTGTTTTAATTCTGTCCTCTAGAACAACACAGGATAAACCTTTCCCCACATTCACTTGACAACTGTTCAATTATTTAAACATAGCATTGGCATTTTCCTCTAAGTTGCTTCAAGCTAGCCCTCTTCAAATAAGATGACCCTCAGATAACTATTAGTGCCACCATTCTGATTTGCATATGTCCCTTTTTGAACGTGGCATCCATAATTGAACATTGTGCTTGAGTTGAGAACGTAAACCTTGAAAATGCCCAGATCAGGCTACCACCAACAGATTATAGTAGTAAGGGCCAGTTGGGATATTCTCTAAGGCTGAGGTGGTTTGGTACCTGATTGAGAAGAAACTGCCTTCCAGGGGAATTCCCTGGCAGTCCATTGGCTAGGACTCCTCACTTTCACTGCTGAGGGCGCAGGTTCAGTCCCTGGTCCAGGAACTAAGATTCCATAAGCCGCGCAGTGTCGCCAAAAAAAGAAAGAAACTGCCTTCCAGATAAGCCTTGCTTTGTAACCATTAAGTTACTAAAGCTATGAAATAAATTATCATATAAATTACATTTTACATATGCAAATCTAAAATAGACAAAGGAGAGGAACAGGAAATTCACAAAAGTTAGAGAAGAATATATGAAAAAAATGTTCAAATTTGCTTGTAATCAGAGAAATTCAAATTAAATCAACAATAAGGTAAAATTTGCCCATCAGAATGGCAAAAATTAGAAAGATAGGTAATACCAGGTGTTGGTGAGGCTGTAGAACCATAAGAACGGTCATGTATAGCTGTTGTGAGTGCAGTTTGGTCCAGCCATTTTGGAAAGCAATCAGGCAATATTTAATAAATGATACACATGCCTGTGACCCAACAATACCACTCCTGGGTGTGACCAAGAGAAATCCTCACATAGATTCAGCACGGGCTTTCTTTGTGGCAGCAGATGTTGGAATCAGTCTGTGTCTGTTAGGGGAATGAGTAAATACGATATGGTGGATGCAAATTGAGTTAGTCCAGATCAGAGAGGGTTGGCTTGGGTTTGAAAACTGGCTAATATGACAACTCAGACCCAAGTCAGGACTGTCATCACTTCCGTTTACTGGCAAGTTAGCAAACATGTAAGAACAATGCCTTCCTAGTTCCTCACAGAAACATACCCAAATTCTGGTGATCAGTGCAGGCCATTCAGAGGGAGAAAACTGGTCTAATGAGTTCAGTCAGGACTAAGTTTTTGTAAGATTAGGCTTGGCAAGGGGCTGGGTCAGCGTTCAAGGGCCTAGCCTCTGCCATGTAAGAAAGTTCCTGTTGTATTATTGGGGCTATTGCAGGTCTGCCCGTGGCCTGCCCCACATGCGATTGAATACCTTATAGCAATATTGAACTACTAACTAGCTACACATTCAGCAACACAGAGAACTGAAGCAAAGGAAACAAAAACTGATTTATAGTACAATGCCATTTGTGTAAATTAAAAACATACAAAACTGTATTTTATGAGGTTTCATACATATTTAATAATATCCATCCAACATTAGGAGGGAATATTGAGGGAGAGGGCACTGAGAAGGGAAGAAGGGGAAAATATGAAATGAAATAAAATGAGAGGGGTAATTCCCCAAGAGGGGGGATTCAATTCCTGGTTTGGGAACTAAGATCCTGCAAGCCACGCAGAGCGGCCAAAAAATAAATAATCAATTCATAAATAATAAATAAAAAAATAAGGACCTTTTTTAAAAAAAGTGAAGAAGGGATTAACATTGTATTCATAGAGATAGAGCAAACTGGCATTGATACTCCTTATAGATATCAGAATAATAGCAAAATGAGGGGGAAAAACCCTAAATATTTGGTTTGGTTTGATGAAAGGAATACAGATTCTAGCTGTTCGCTTTTATGCCTAATTGACACATAGCATAACAATAGTTATGCAAATTTTAAAATTTGTGGCAACTTTATTTGATCACATTGATTTAGTCACGGAAGCTTAAACTTCATGGAATTGCCTATTCAGAAAGCTTATACTCTGCTCTCAGCTGTCACCTGTCAGCCCTTGCCCAGCCCTGTTAGGTTCCAGCTTTTTGGGCTAAGCACCCAGTTATTTGCGGGCTGCCCCACCTCTTTCCTGGAGCCAGAGAGAGGGCAGAAGCACAGGGTATCAGAAGCCCTCATGCTATATACCAACTGAGTTAGACACTGCCAAGGTAATATCTGAGCTCAGCCATCTCTTTTGTCCAAAATACCCCCAGAAAGAAGCCAGGCTGTCTCCCATGTCGTTTGTGCATCCAGCATTCCACTACCTGTTGCCCTACCTCAGGGCTCTGGTGTTCCTGACAGCCAAGTGGAGATCCTGTTTCTTTGCCTTGTTCTTACCAGTGCCAGTCTCCCACCCCTCCCCCATGTTCACACTCACTTCCTTGTGTAACAGATATTTGTCAAGTCTTTGGCTGCCCAGCACTGAACCCCCTTCCTTTGACTAAGAAACTCTCCACCGTGAGTTTTCAGTACGCAGAACCTTCCTCCCACTATGCTTCCTTCCCCAGCACCCACCCCCACTGCACCCCCAAACACACACCTAGGCTGTGGGGACATAAGTGGGGCTCTACTAGTCTCAAGCACCAGCCCAAAACCTTGACACAAGGGCCAAGGACACAAAGAATCAGGCACAGTGGGGTGTGTACGGGGAAGGCAGTAGCGTACAGCAGCGGCATCTGGTTCCCAGGCCACCTGTGGGCCTCAGTACTGCAGAATCTCTGCGGGGAGGACAGTGATGGCCTCATTGTCTGGCCTCAACAGACTGCATGTGTGGCCTGTTTCTGCACCCCAATTCCTTACCCTGGTTCCCCTGCCCCCCCAGTAATTCTGAATGCTTCCCAATAGTCACTCAGTAAATTTATTTTCTGCTTCTATTTGCCAAATGTCAGTCTGTGTTGCAACCAAGACTCCTTATGGGCATACCTGTTTCTGGTAGAACTCCTAGGGTGACTCCAACTTTGCCTGATGTTCCCATCATGTCCACTATCTCTTTCCCATCTTCTGCTGCCCTTGCCACTTGGACCTGCTCAAACTTGGCCCCTGTCTGCTGGTCTCTCTCCCAAGGCTGCTGTACTGTATGTATGTATGTATGTATGTATGTATGTATGTATGTATGTATGTGCCACACAGTAGTGTGGCTTGGGGGATCTTAGTTCCCTGACCAGGGATTGAACCTGAGCTCTCAGCAGTGAAAGTGCAGAGTCCTAACCAGTGGACCACCAGAGAATTCCCAGGCTGCTGTACTTTTGATCCTTCTTTTCTGTGTCTCCACTGCTTCCCTCTAGCTCCCTCCCTAGGGCTAAAGCACCCTGTGCTCCCAGCCCATCCTGAGCCCTAGACAGCTGGACAGTCCTTCTAACCCTTTTGTGATGTCAGCACCAGACCTAGTACTGACTGGGGAGAGAGTCCTCAGATAGAAGGAAGGGTCACTAGGAGGAAAGAAGGGCACAGGCAGAGAGAGATAGGAGGGTAGCAGGGACTTATCCTATTTTTGTATTTTAATCTAATAATAAAAGTTGTTATTTACTGGGTTCCTACATTGTGCTGGCCCTTTATATGCATGTCCTCACGTTAATACTCTGAGGTGGGGACTATTATAATCCCCATTTTCAAATGAGGAAACAAGAGTATAAAGGAATAAAGAGGGGTGGAATGAGATGTTGCCAGGGATCTCCTTTAAAATAATTGGAGGGATGGGAGATGAGTAGGATGTGGATGAGACAAGTTGCCCGTGGGTTGATAATTGTTCAAGCTGGTTAACAGGTATATGGAAATTTCATAATAGTATTATGTCTCATTTGCATATGTTTGAATTTTTCCATAATTAAAAGTATGTTTTGTTTTCTTTTACATTAAGAAACTTGATCAAAGTCATACAAATAATAAGTGATAAGGTTGGGTTTTGATCCCAGGCCCTCCTGATTTTAGCACCTGCTCTCTTAACCGCTACACTGGATTCCTGATAAGGTACCTAAAAAGATCTAATGGGAAAAGATTAGTGATTTTCAAAGGATTCAAAGGGAATCCAGAAGACTCTTGACTAATTTCTGCTCCTGTTTTCTAGGTACATTAAGGCAAGAAGCAACAGGGTTGGTCAGGCTATTAATTCCCCGCGCCTACAGCTTATTATAAAGAAGATGCCCTCATTTTCTCTGCCTGCTTCTGAGTAGGTGCAGAAGCAGCCCATGAGAGAGCCTTTGGCAGCCAAAGTTTTCTAAAAACACCCAGGCAACAGCTGTCCTTGGCTGTCACCTGACTTGCCAGGCCCTGAGTCAGCACCACTCCCCCACCCAGCCCTCCCTGCTGAGCCAGATCTGACTTGCCCTTTCCTGGCTGGGCTGAACCGGTTGGGCCAGCCCAGCCTTGCCCCGTCCCCACATCCTCCTCAGTGGGTGGCTTCTTGCTCCCTTACTCTCACCTGGGGTTCCCACCCCTGTACTGCCCGTGTCATCCAGAGCAGCGGCACCCTCGTGCCTGAAACTTTAGCTTTGAAGGGAACTGAAAGATCACCCCCCAGCTGTTGGAGATATGGACAGGGCTCTGGAATCTGTCCCTGGGTAGAAAGGATGAGCTGGGCCTCAGCATCTCCCACCATCTACCAAAGATAGTCTTCCTTTCCTTGGCGACTCTGGGATTTGCTTAGGAGAAAAGCAGAAGAAAATGTAAAGACACCACCCCTCTCCTATAGAGGAGGATTGCACGCCTAGATTCAAGCCCAGAAGAGACCAGGGCTGGAGCAACATGAAGACTAAATTCTTGGTCTGTGTTTCTGTGGAGAATGCTCATTGTCCTCTTTTTTTTTTTTAATTTTTAAATTGATGTTTAGTTGATTTACAATGTTATGTTAATTTCTGCTGTATAGCAAAGTGTCTCAGTTATACACATATATACATTCTTTTTTTAAAAATATATTTATTTTTTTATTTATTGGCTGCAGTGGGTCTTCATTGCTGCACATGGGCTTTCTCGAGTTGCGGTGAGCAGGCTACTCTTCATTGTGGTGTGCAGGCTTCTCATTGTGGTGGCCTCTCTTGTTGCCAAGCACGGGGTTTTGGCGCACAGGCTTCACTAGTTGTGGCACATGGGCTCAATAGTTGTGGCTTGAGGGCTTAGAGCACAGGCTCAGTAGTTGTGGCGCACGGGCTTCGTTGCTCCAGAGCATGTGGGATCTTTCCGGCCCAGGGATCGAACCTATGTCCCTTGCATTGGTAGGTGGATTCTTAACCACTGCACCACCAGGGAAGCCCTATATATTCTTTTTCATATTCTTTTCCATTATGGTTTATCCCAGGATATTGTATATAGTTCCATGTGCTATACAGTACGACCTTGTTATTTATCCATTCTATTGAATATATATGATAGTTTTCATCCATTAACCCCAAACTTCCAACCCATCCCTCCCCATTGTCCTCTTATCATACCCTTTTCTTGGTCTGGACATGACCAAGCACTATATAGCAAGTGCTTACGTGATATATTCCCCACGTGCTGGTGCCCTGGCACTATGAATGGAGGATCCAGACATTGACCCCATTGCTAAATCACTAAGGTTAGCTTCTCCCTGATGCCAGCTCCATCCTTCAGGCCTCCAGGCCAGCCTGCTCTGAATCCTGGCCCTGCCACTTAGCTGTGTGTGACCTTGGGCTAATAACTGACATCCCTGAGCCTTGGTTTTTATATCTATAAAGTAGGGATAAAATACCTACCTTGCAGGTTTATTGTGAGGGTCAGACAAAGTTGTGTATATATACACTTAGTAGGTGCACAACACCCATCAGTTCCCTTCAGTCTGCCTAGGGATTGGCTCCTGCTCAAATTGGACTGACATCAAAGTTTTCAGGCCTGAGACCAAGTGCTGCCCCAGCTCTTGTGTCTCAATTCTGGGCATTCAGACCTACCTTCCTATGATTCCCACTTGGGCTAGTCATTTTCTGATCATCTGCCAGCCCAGACCACACTACACCACTGTCCTGACACCATGATTCTACACACTCTTAATTTGTCCCCTTGGCTACCACCACCATCGCACCTGATTATATCTGTCTCCCACTAACTCATGAGCTTCTTCTTCCCTTTCTTTAGCTGCAAAGCTGCTGAATGTGAATGTCCCAGAGGAATGTTCCTTCTCCTAGCACCATCTCCTTGTGCATACCCCGTTTCTAAGGCCCCTCTCTGCCTTGAGTCCTACACCCAAATAAACAGCTAGGTCCCCTGCTCCCTTCTCCCTTTGCCATTCTCTGACCAAAGGAAGTGTGTTTCAGCTTTCTTACCAAGATCAGGGCTTTGTCTAAGCACACCAGTTTTCAGTCCCTCTGAAAAGCTGGATTGGGAACCACAATCGGGACAATATTCCAGGCAGGGTTTGACCTGGTATGATAGACAAGACCCACCACATTTTGTGGTGTGTGTATATACTGGGGTTACTGTAACCTAAGTATATATTAGGACTTTGGCAACTATACCAGAGTGTTGACTATTTTAGCTTTGTGGCCAACTGAAAATCCTAGACCTTTATTCATGAACTGCAGATGTCTCCCACATTTTGTACTGTTACAGCTGACTTTATGAGACCTAATTTTAGTATTACATCTATTTATCTCTATCAACTGTCATTTTGTTATCAAGATTACTTTGGTTTATTAACAAATAAATTACAGGGTAAAAAGTGGCAGAGAGGGAGACTGGTAGAATAAAAGAGGTCTAACATGTCAACCAATTACAATGCATGGACTTTGTTTGGATTCTAATTTGAACAATTAAACTGCAAAAAAATTTTTTTTAATATTTGTGAGACAACTGGAAATTTGAAGAATGGAGATTTTATGATGTTAAGGAATTATTGAGTTTTCTTTTTAGGTGTGATAATAGTGTGATAGTTTTGTTCTTAACAAATAGGTTGTCTGGGATTTGCTTCAAAATGAAATGAGGGAAGGGAAGTTGGGGTGGGGGGATAGGACAAACAAGACTGGCCATGAGTTGAAAATTGTCGAAGCTGGATGATTGGTAGATAGGGTTTATTATACTATAATGTCTACATTTGTGAATGTTTGAAATTATCCAAAAGAAAAAGTAAAAGAAAATTATTTTGAATCTTGCCTCTGTCATCCAACATGTTAACTGCTCTTAGTCCTGTAACCTCCCTACATCTAATAAGCATGGTTTCTGTATCTGTATCTAAGTAGTTAATAAACAGGTCAACCAGGTCAGGACTAAGAGCAGATCTCTGTGACCCACCAAGATACACTAGGTTGACCCATTCGTCACTCCTTTCTGGAAATGGCTGATCAATTAACCATGACTCCACCTGACTCAGTTATCCAGTCTTTGTTTACAAAGATATCATGAAAAACCTGTCTAGTGACTTGCAGAAATCAAAATGCAAAATGTCAAGCATTACCCTTATCTGCCACTTTTGCAATCCATTTTTCTGAATTAAGAGTTTTGATCCATTTGTTTAAGTGAATTAATGTTAGTTCCAAGTATCCATCTTCCTTTTCCAAAACACCCAAAGGTGACGTGTTCTAAATAACCCAATTTTGAAATTGATAGCGTCAACAATACCTCACTATAGTTTGTCCCCTACCATAATGCTGGGCCAATACGCCCCCCCTGGCCACACACATGACCCAGGCCGCAATAGTCAAATCCTGAATTTTAGTTGGGAAACACATTTTCTTTCCCTGCTAAATTAGGTTGTAATTCCATAGCCACTGGTGGCCGTCTTGCCATCACTTAGGGAAGAGTCTGGCTGAGAATGAAGCCAACACAGAGGAATGGAAAGATGGATTACATCATTTGAGCTTCTAGATTTGCTTATGGCTAAAGCCAGCAACCCCTGTAATTTTCGACTACGTGAGCCAATACATTCTATTCTTTTCTTAAACCAGTTTAAACTGGATTTCTGTCACTTGCAAAAGAAATCCTGACTAGTACAGTATGTGTTGTCAGTTGAGCAATGGAAGGCATAATCTAAAATGTTCCATTTTGTGCAAGAATTTTTTTGTATGGTCACATGGTATAGGCAACATTTTTAAAAAACAACTTTATTGAGATATCATTCATACACCACAAAATTTACCTATTAAAGCATACAATTCAGTGGGTTTTAGTGTAGCCACAGAGTTGTGCAATTATTACCATCATCTTTCATCACCCCCGCAAAGAACCTGTACCAATTAGCCATCACTTCCCAACCCCCATTCCCCCCACAACCTTCATTTAACCCCTAGCATCCACTAATCCACTTTCTGTCTCTATGAATTTGCCTATTCTGGACATTTCGTATAAATGGAGTCGCACAGTATATGAACTTTTGTGATTGGCTTCTTTTACTTCACGTAATATTTTTAAGGTTTTGGCATGTTGTAGCAGGTGAATAATATTTAATTCTGTGGAAATTCCACATTTTGTTTATATATTCATCACTGATGTACATTTGTGTTGCTTCTGCTTTTGGTTATTACGTGTTATGCTGCTGTGAATATTTATGTACAAGGATTTTTTTAATAAATTTATTTATTTATTTATTTTATTGATTGCGTTGGGTCTTTGACCCTGCCTGCGGGCCTTCTCTAGTTGCAGCTAGTGGGGGCTACTCTTTGTTGTGGTGCTCAGGCCTCTCATAGCAGTGGCTTCTTTTGTTGCGGAGCATGGGCTCTAGGTTCACGGGCTCCAGCAGTCGTGGCACGTGGGCTCAGTCGTTCTGGCGCACAGGCTTAGTTGCTCCATGCGGCGTGTGGGATCTTCCTGGCCCAGGGATTGAACCCGTTTCCCCTAGATTGGCAGGTGGATTCTTAACCACAGCGCCACCAGGGAAGCCCTATGTACAAGTTTTTGTGTGGACCTGTGTTTCAGTTATCTTGGGTATATACCTGGGAATGGCATTGCTGAGACATATGGTAACTTCCTATTTAACTTTTTGAGGAATTGCCAAACTATTTTCCAAAGTAGCCACACCATTTAAATTCCTACTAGCAGTGTATAAAGGTTCTAGTTTCTTCACATCCTCAGCAACAGAAGTTATTTTGTCTTTTTTTATTTTAGCTATCCTAATGAATGAACTAGTATAGTGGTTTTGATTGGTGTTTCCCTAGTGATTAATGATGTTGAGCATCTTTTCTTGTGCTTATTGCCATTTACATATCTTCTTTGGAAAAATATATACTCAAATCCTTTGCCTAGTTTTAAATTGTGTTGTCTTTTTAATTTGTGAGAGTTATTTATACAATCTCTTATCAGATATATGATTTGCAAATATTTTCTCCTATTCTGTGGGTTTTCTTTACACTTTCTTGATGGCATCCACTGAAGCACAGACATTTTAAATGGTGATTATAGAGTCTATTTTACCTTTTTTTCCCTCTCACTTATGTTTTTAGTATCATGTCTAAAAAACCATTGCTTAATACAAGATCAAGAAGATTTAATCTTATTTTGTCTTTGAAGCATTTTATAGTTTTGGCTCCTACATTTAGGTCTATGATCCATTTTTTTAATGATCCATTTTAAGTTAATTTTGAAAAATATGGTATGAGGTAGGGGTCCAACTTCATTCTTTTGTGTGTGGCTATCCAATTGTTCCAGCACCATTTGTTGTAGTCTTTCCCCCACTGATACAACATCTTTATTTATTTATTCATTCATTTATCTATTTATTTATTGGCTGTGTTGGGTCTTCATTGCTGCATGAGGGCTTTCTCTAGTTGCAGCGAGCGGGGGCTACTCTTTGTTGTGGTGCGTGGGCTCCTCATTGTTGTGGCTTCTCTTGTTGTGGAGCACAGGCTCTAGGTGCGTGGGCTTCAGTAGTTGTGGCTCATGGGCTCTAAAGCGCAGGCTTAATAGTTGTGGCACATGGGCTTAGTTGCTCCATGGCATGTGGGATCTTCCTGGTTCAGGGATCGAACCTATGTACCCTGCATTGGCAGGCGGATTCTTAACCACTGCGCCACCTAGGAAGCCCCAACATTGTTTTTGTAAACATGTTTTACTTAGAACAATATTAATGTGAATTTATATTCTCTGATCACATCCCAGTTGCTTCTGTCAGCAATGTGGCATGCTGGACATTGAGGAGGAGGGTGATTTTTCTGTGGGTGATTAAATGTTTGACTAGAATATGATGAGTATGTGTACAGTGATGCCCAATATTAGTGTGCCTCATAATCACCTGGGGAAATTTTTTTTAATAGGAAGTCCCAACCTACTGCATCAGAATTTCCTGGCAACATTCTGTCCCTTACATATATAGAATCATAGAACATTAGAACTGGAAGAGCCCATAGGGTCATAAATTCACCTCCTCATTTTTAAATTGATGATTGGCTTTTGCTCTCATTCCCGCTAAACATCAAAGCCAGATTGAGCGCTTTGTTTGCATTCCCCTCCCCAATACATTCAAATTCAACAATATTTATGACTAATGAGATTTTACCAAAAGCTTCATGGGAAAATGGAGATGCAAAACTTAATTAGATCCCTCCATTTGACTAGCCAGACCTGTTCTTCCTCCCAAAGTTTTCTCCCTTGCTCCCCTATTGTCAGGTCTCTTCTCTTCATCTCTCCTACTATACAACTTCTGAAAGTCCTCCTTTTTTCCCAAACCATTCAAGTATGGTCTCAAGTTTATACACACTCAACAAAGCAATAGTGTAATAGCTACCTGAAAAGCGACCAACTACTTTTCCTCAAGTATGCTCCTTGGGAAAGTGGGAGGTGTCTCAGTTCATCCCATGGTCATAGAGCAGTACCATATGATTTACCATATCATATCTCCTGAAGGCTTATTAAGAACAAGACACTGGGCTAAGTATCTCATAAAAAATGACTTACTTAATGTCATGTAGTTCATTAATGGCAAATCTGGTATAGAACTTTAATTGTAAGGGTCAAAGAACAACTTCCGAGGCACTCATATTCAGTCTTCAACTTCTTTTGCTTAACAGCTCTGAGGGGTACATGAAAAAAGACTATTATTTCCTTTTCTAAAGATAGAGAAACTGAGGTCCAGTGACAATGAGTGACTTTGCAACTCAGTTAGTGGAAGGTTTTGATCTGGGGTCTAGGATTGTTTATCTTGAGCAGGATATGTGAAATTGTGGCTGAAATCTCCCTGGGAAGCCACAGTGGAAAATGTAACCAATAAGGGACACTGTGTAATCCTGGACATTGTAACATGAGGTCAAGCCTAAAGGACTAAGGCATTATGACTGATAAGGAGCAGGGAGAAGGAAGAATGGGGGAAGACAGACTGTCAGTGTTTCTCCCACAGTGACAGGAAAGGGATGGCAGCATTGGGCAAGGCAGGATCCTGTTTGGCAAGGGACGTCTGTCCCCATGTGGGAGAGCATGACTCACCGGGGTGCCACAGCTCAATGACACAATCCCTTAAGATCTTCCAAGTCCCTTTAGTCTGACTCTGTATTTACCAAGCAACTCTCAGATCTACTTTTGGCTTCTGAAGTACTCCTTCCCGCAGAGTAAAGAATGTGCTGACTGGGGTTTCTTCAGGCCTATTGTCAATTATATTTTACAGGATGAATGAATAATGCTGTATCTGGTCTCTCCTTCATGAGTTTGGTTTAGAGTGAGTTTATTCATTCAATATTAATTCAACAAATATTTAGTGAGTGCCATCCATGCGCCAGGCGTTGGTCTGAGCCCTTGTGATACAAGTCAGATAAGAACCCTATTCTCATGGAGTATACGTGCTAGTGAGAGGTGCCACGTACAGAAAAGCAAACAAGTCAATAGGTCATTTCCAACTGTGACACTCCTCATCTAGGATTACTGAATTCCTTCCCACAGGCTTAGCTATACCCCGGGTTTTACAAACCTGCCCCTCCCATACTCGCCTGAAGACTTAAGAGACTTTAGCCCAGGGACTTCCCTGGTGGCGCAGTGGTTAACAATCCGCTTGCCAATACAGGGGACATGGGTTCAAGCCCTGGTCCAGGAGGATTCCACACACCACGGAGCAGCTAGGCTCATGCACCACAACTACTGAAGCCTGTGTACCTAGAGCCGGTGCTCCGCAACAGGAGAAGCCACCACAATGAGAAGCCTGAGCACCACAACGAAGAGTAGCCCCTGCTCACTGCAACTAGAGAAAGCCCGTGCAAAGCAACAGAAGACCCAATGCAGCCAATAAATAAATTAATTAATTTTTTAAAAAAAGAGGCTTTAGCCCAGTCTCAGAGGATTCAGCATCAGATTTCCCTTCTAATCTGACCTGGACCCTGAGAGGGTGAGTTTTAGTGAAACCCATTGCCTCCCTCATTGCTGGAGGTTTAGGCCCTAGACCTCAGTCGTGTTTCCTAGGCCATGACTTGATAACCTTATCCATTTGTTCACTGAATAGATACATTCTGAAATCTTACTGGGCACCAATAATTTGGGGCTGGGGACTCAGAAATGAAGAAGACATGGTCCCTGCCCTTCAGTTCACAGTCCAAGGGAGGGAGGCACACACTAGTGATTCCTGTGCTTCTCCTGTGGGCGAGGAGAGAGGGAAGAGCAGCGAGTTGTGTGTCCAGAAGAGGGATCCTAAGTCACACTGGAGAGATGGGTGATGAGGGAAAGTGTCTCTAAGGAGGGGGTATTTAAAGAGAGGTTTTGTTTGTTTGTTTTAAAGTAACTTCTATTTTTTTTCTCTACAAAAATAAGAAATGTTCAAACTTTAGAAAATACAGAAACAAAGGGCATTTAAAGTCACCCGTAAAGGCACCATTGATGACAATTTGGTGGTGTGTACCTTCCAGTCTCTTTGCTATTTGAACTTAGTTTTGAAAGGCAAAGATTTACCTTGACAGTGAAGGAAGGGAGGAGAAGGTACAATCGTCCTTAGGTTGCTTTAAAAAAAACCTGATGTAATAGGTAAAGGCATGAAAATATGTATTTATATATATCTTTTGTTCATTGAAATATTGCTGGCACCTAGCCAGCAAGTGGCAGACAGTACTTGTTCAACATAGATTTGTTAGTTAAAAATAAAAAAAAAAAGGAATAAGATGTAATGGAAATATGAGCCTTTGAATATTAAAACACAAAAGGCAATTCCTTCTTTGAGGCCCAGCATCTGCAAGATGGAAAAGGGAGGGTCCTGGGAAGGGGCCATGCTAGGCTGAGGTCCCCTGTCACTTGTTAGCAACCGTGTGAACTACAAAGACTGATGTCGATGCTATTCTGGGCGAGAAGGTGTCAGAAGGAAGAAGGAGGCTTCTGGGTGGTCAGGTATGAGGGATAGAGAAGGCTCCACCTCCTGTATGGGGTGGCCTGGCCCCAAGAATGGAGGTTGCCAATAGGGCATGCTCACCTACCCCCCCAGAGCTCCTCCTAGTACTGTGTGGAAACGTTGGCATGGAGACTTTGAGACATGTATAATATAATTAGCGTTCAGGAAGGTGCAGGAAGAACATAGATTTGATACCTCTACCTCTTATTTCTCAGGTGACTGGGAGGGATTTCTCCACAGGAAGAAGGAGAGGTTTTAGAGATCTTTATCCAGGGCCACCAGGTACAGTGGTTCAGATAGTGCTCTGCACAAAGCCAACGTGTTGAAGGAGGTGACATTCATGGCCAGACAGACATATACCAACCTGAATGAGAAAGAGCAAGGAGTTGCAGACATTCTAGGCTTCCTGGCTGGAGCAGCCCCATCTATGTAAACCCCCACTTGCACACACAGCCATGCACAGACTTGACAGCAAAAGCTCACACACACTCACAGCCAGTGCACAGCCACATCTGTTTCAAGTGTGCTGTGGGTGGACCTGAGGTCTCTTTTCTCACCACTCGCTGCTCTCAGAGGCCCAACTTCTAACACTCACTCCTCCCCCCACTCTAAACTTGATGTAATTCACCTAGGAAGCTGGGGGAAAGGTGAGGTTGTGGTGGGCTCACAACTTGACAACGGGGGAGAAATGGCATTAGACTGTGTGTGAAAGAGCAAGGATGTGAGTAGGCCTGACTCAGCCACGGATGCCTCATGCTAAGACTGAAGAAAGGGACACTTTTCCTAACTTGCAGAACCTAGTGGCAGCCCTGGCCTTGCCCTGTATATTTCATCTTCTTTTTACATCTTAACAAGTTGTATAACTTCTGCTTCCTCCTGGGTTCCAAGGAGACAAGTTCTGAAAGGCAAATTCTGGTGTTTCCAAGTCTCAGCTAGCATAACACATTAAATAAAGTATGTGAAAGAGCTTTGAAAACATAAAATACTAGTCAGGGATTGCAAACTCTTATGCATGCTGGAGGCAGAGAGGTGGCAAGAACTTAATCTACGTGTATAAAGTGAGCCTTTACTTATTTAATTTTGGGGGGTAAGCTTCATGGAGGTGTAATTTACATACAATAAAATTTATTAACTCAATGACTTTTGGCAAGTGTATACAGATATGCACCACCACAATCGTGATATAGAATATTTCTATTACACCAAAATGTTCCCTTGTGGCCCTTAGCAGTCAATCCTTTCCCTCTAACTTCTGGCCCCTGGCAACTACTTACCTACTTTCTATCACTGTTGTTTTGCCTTTTCCAGGATTTCATGAAAATGGAACCATACATCCTGTAGTCTTTTGTGTCTGGCTTCTTTCTCTTGTTTCTCTAACTAACTTCTAATGCTTGTTAAATTCATTCTATTGTGCATGAATCACTTGTATTTCTTGAATTGCTGAGTACTAGCCCATTGAATGGGCATAGCACAAATGCTTACCCCTTCATTGATAATGGACTTTTTGTGTTGTTTCTGGTTTTGGGCCATTTTAACTAAAGTTTCTACAAACCTGCATGTACATCGTTCTGTAAGACACACTTTTCCATTTCTCTTGGGTAAATGTGTGTTTAATTTCATAAGAAACTACAAAACTCTCTTCCAAAGTGACTGTATGATTTTTGCATTTCTACCAGCAAAAACTGAGAGTTGCTCCACATTCCTGCTAACATTTGGTATTGTCAGCCTTTTTATTTTTAACACTTCTAGTGAGTATGTCATGATATGTCATTATGGTTTTTAATTTACATTTCCCTAATGACTAATGAGGTTAAGTATCTTTTCATGTGCTTATTGGCCATTTGGATATCTTATGAAGTGTCTGTTCAAATCTCTTCCTCATTTTATTTACTTATTTATTATTTTTTGGCCTCACTGCGTGGCTTCTGAGATCTTAATTCCCCAACCAGGGATTGAGCCCAGGCTCTTGGCAGTGAAAGCGTGGAGTCCCAACCACTGGACCATCAGGGAATTCCCTCTTGCCCATTTTATTTTGGACTTTATGTTTTCTTATAATTGAATTGTAGGAATTCTTTATATATACACATATATATATGTACTCAGGCCCTTTGTTGAATATATGTTTCTGTTTTCCATCAAAATTGGGAAATTTTCAATCATTATTTCTTCTAATATTTTTTCTTTCCCATTCTCTTATCTCCTTCTGGTATTCCAATTATATTTATATTTGACTACATATATTATATTTGACTATATTTGACTATATCATCTGAGATGTCCTTGGGACTCTTCTTCTTTTTTTTTTTTTCTTTTTCTTTTTTTCTCAGTATTTTTGTCTGGTAATTCACATTAGATAATCTTTTTTATTTTTTTTGGATGCACTACACAGCTTGCAGGATCTTAGTTCCCTGATCAGGGATCAAACCTGTGCCCTCAGCAGTGAAAGTGCGGAGTCCTAACCACTGGACTGCCAAAGAATTCACCACCTTGGATAATTTTGATTGATCTATCTTCAAGTTCACTGACTCTTTCCTCTCTCATGTCCATTCAACTGTTAAGTCCATCCAGTGAATACTTTATTTCAGAAATGATAGTATTTGGCTTCAGGATTCCTATTTGGTTCCTTTTATTGTTTTTGTTTCTCTGAAGAAAACTCCAAATTTGTGACGGTTAATTTTATGTGTCCATCTTGGCTGAGTCACAGTGCCTAGATATTTGCCCAAACATTATTTCAGATGTTTCTACAAAGTTGGTTTTTGGGTGAGATTAACATTTAAATTGGTGGGCTTTGAATAAAGCAGAGTACTCTCCATAATGCAGGTGAGCCTTATCCAACAAATTGAAGGACTTAATACAACAAAGAGGAGAAGGAATTCTGAGCAGAAGGAATTCTGCCACATACTACCTTAGACTCAAATTGCAACTCTTCTCTGGATCTCCAGCCTGCCAGGATATCCTGCAGATTTTTTTAAAAAATATTTATTTATTTATTTGGTTGCGCTTGGTCTTAGTTGTGGCAGGCAGGCTCCTCAGTTGTGGCTCACGGGCTCCTTAGTTGTGGCTTGCCAGCTCCTTAGTTTGCAGCACACGGGCTTCTTAGTTGTGGCATGTGAACTGTTAGTTGCAGCATACATGTGGGAGCTAGTTCCCTGACCCCCTGAATTGGGAGCTTGGAGTCTTAACCACTGCACCACCAGGGAAGTCCCTATCCTACAGATTTTGAATTTACCAAACCTCCATAATTGAGCCAATTCCTTAAAATAAATCTCAGTTTCTCTGTCTACACACCATGCACACAGACACAGTTGATTCTGTTTCTCTAGAGAGCCCTGACTGGTACAGTTATATTTCTCCAATGAGTATTATTTCCTTTGTTTTAGCAGGAAATTTTCTTGGCTGGGCTAGAATGGCAAACCCTGTTTCTTATGCAGCATCTTCATCCTTTGTTCATATCATTTGTCTTTAGCTGAGCTGCTTTGAGTCTGTTCCATGCATATATGATTCAAGCATCAGTCAGAGATACAAGTAGAAAGAGTTTGGAGATCTCCTCTCTGGTTCTTTTCTTTCTGAGGTTCTACTGTCTTCAGTCTTTACTGTTTTCCTGGCTTGTTTTTTCTGGTTTCCCAGGCCATAAGGACTGTGTGTTTTTCCCAGTGAACCCATGTGCCCTTTGTGTGCAACCTGGGACACACTTGGCCTTGGGCTCAGTCTATCTGCTTCTGTTCACTCTCCACTATGTGCAGAGCACTAGCTCCGGTCTCAGTCCAGTTTGCCTTTGGCTAGGCTGCTTTGTGTGCTCCATTCATGAGTCAGAGAGGTGGGTCAGAGAGGTAGGTAGAGAGTCTGTCTGATTCTGTTCTTTCTCCAGTATCTTCAGGTAGTTTCTTTTTGTATTGAGCCCAGATTTTCTCACTGTTTTCTGCAGGGAAGAGTCATGTAGTAGAGTCTTTATCACACAAAGAAGCAGAGTCACAGCTTTTATATTTCTATTTCACCTTCATTTTTGAAAGATATTGTTGTTCTTGGTTGGCAGTTTTTTCTCTCAGTGCTATAAAGATGTCTCTCCACTATCTCCTGGTCTGCATCATGGCCAACAAGATGTCTGCTACCATCCTTCTTTTTGTTCCTCTGCACATCATCTGTTTTTCCCCTCTGATTGCTTTTAACATTTTTCTCTTTATCACCATTTTTTTAGCAATTTGATTATGTGCCTTGATGTAGTTTTCTTCATGTTTTCTCTGCTTGGAGTTTGTTGAGTTTCTTTGATTTGTGAGTTTGTAGTTTTCATCAAATTTGGAAACTTTTCAGTCATTATTTCTTCAAATATCTTTTCTGTCCTCTCCTCCACCCCACGCTCTCTTTCTGGGACTCCAGTTACATGTATGTAAGGCTGCTTAATGCTGTATCAGCTCACTGATGTTCTGTTCATTTTTTTAAATCAGTCTTTTTTTTTCTATCTTTGTTTTATTTTGGATTGTTTCTATTGCTATGTTTTCACAGTCAATAATCTTTTCTTATTTAATGTTTAATCTGCTATCAACCCCATTCAGTGCATTCTTCATCTCTAGAATTTTGATTTGGGGCTCTTTTATATCCTCCGTTTCACTCGCATGATGCTCACGCGCTCCTCTACCTTCTTGAACATCTGAAATGTATTAATAGTAGCTATTTTAATGTCCTTGTCTATAATTAGCAATATAATTTCTGGATCTGTTTCTATTGGTTGATTTTTCTCCTGCTTCTTTGAATGACAGTTCATTTTTTAACTGGATGCCAGATATTTTGAATTTTATGTTGTTGGGTACAAGAATTTTTTTGTTTTAGAATTTTTTTTTAGATATTTGGATAGTTTAGTATGGGATGCAGTTGTTACTTGGAAACAGTTTAATCCTTTTACTGTGTGCTTTTAAGCTTTGTTAGGTGGGTCCAGAACACCTCTTAGATGGGGGCTCACTTGGCTTGGTATTGAGGCAGTTTCCTTCTGAGGACTCTATGCCCAGTGTGTTGGGAGGTCTTTCTATTCTGGCTGGTGGGAACACCAACTCTTCAAGAGTTCTCTCTCTCCCTGTGGTGGCCCGGAAACTCTGTGAGCTGGGACATGGGTAGGACTAACCTCATTTGTTTTCATTCTCTCAGGGATCACTGTCCTGCCTGTTATCCAATGTCTTAAGACCATTGTTTTGTATATTTTGTTCAATTTTATAATTGACTAAGGCAGAGGATAAATCTAGATCCTGCTGCTTCATCATGGCCAAAAGTGGGCATTGTTTTTATTCTTTTAAGTGATGCTTTTTATTGAAACATAGAAAACTTAAACATTTGTACATAAAAATGTACAAATCCTAAGTGAATGGCTCAATAAACTTCCACAAAATAAACACACCCGTGTAACCACCTCCCATATTAATAGAATGTCACTAGCACCCCAGAAACTTCATATTCCTTTCCATTTATTACCTCTCCTCCCAGAATAACCATTATCTAATTTCTAGCACCACAATGCATGTTTTTGAACTTTATTTATTTATTGTCTGCATTTGGATTTTCGTTGAACGAGGGCTTTTTCTAGTTGTGGCCAGTGGGGGGTACACTTCGTTGTGGTGTGCAGGCTTCTCATTGCAATGGTTTCTCTTATTGTGGAGCACGGACTCTAGGCATGTGTGCTTCAGTAGTTGCAGCACACGGGCTCAGTAGTTGTGGCTCGCAGGCTCTAGGGCACGCAGACTTCTGTAGTTGTGGCACACAGGTTTAGTTGCTCCACTACATGTGGGATCTTCCCAGAGCAGGGACTGAACCCGTGTCCCCTGCATTGGCTGATGGATTTTTAACCACTGTGCCACCAGGGAAGTCCCTTTTTTGAATTTTATATAAATGAAATCACATAGTTTGTACTCTTTTATGTCTGGCTTCTTTCATTTAACATTATGTTTGTCCGATTCATCCATGTTGTTATGTGAAGCAATAATTAATTTATTTCCATTGCTGTGTAATATTCCATTTTATGAATATTCCACATTATTTATTTATACTGTTGATGGGCATTTGAGTTATTTCCAGTTTGGAGGCTATTATGAATAGTGCTGCTATGATCATATTTGCACATATTTTTTGTGTATGTACATACATATTTTTAGGAGTTGAACTTCTGAGTCATAAGCTAGGCATCTTTTCTGCTTTAGGGGATACCATCAAATAGTTTTCCAGAGTAGTTATCCAATTTACATTCCTACTAGGATTGTATGAGAGTTCCAGTTGCTCCATATCCTTACCAATACTTGCTATTGTGTTTTTTTCATTTTAGCCATTCTGATGGATTTTACTTACATTGCCTTTCAGAATACCCTACAGACATAATAAAACTACGAGGTGGAATGACCTAACAGTGTGCCAGTTTGAGACTCCTGTATGTAAAGTGTTTCTTCCCAATGGCTTTGAGGATTTCTAAAAGCATTCAGTTGTTACATTTGTGTTCATCAACACTATTTGAGCAGAATTTGAAAGCTAAGTGTTTGATGATTCACCAGGTGAAGATATGGAGGGAGGGAAGGCAAACAAGGGCATTCTTGGCAAAGGAAGCAATATATGGAAAGGAAATCATAAAAGGACCTGGCTCAGGGCTGCCTGGTACAATTGTGCATGATTCTTAGAATTGCTTTTCACTCCTTTGTCTGTGAGAATGGCACCTCGAGGAATTATGCCGTGTACAACCCATCAAGCTGCACACAGCAGCCATCCTGTCATGGTCAGGGATGAGAAGAAATTTGCTGTGACTGGAGGGCAGGGTGGGTAGCACAGAGAAGCAGGAGAAGCCAGATCCAGAACTGGGGCAATATAACTGACTCAGATTTTGACAGAGGCTTATGTTAAAACTCCACCCCACCCCCACCCCTACTAGATGAGGGATTGTACAAGCTTCCTCCTCTTGGATGCCTCAGCCTCTGAGCCAACAGGGCTGCCACTGAACTGGGGCTGAGGTGAAACCCAAGCCAGGAAGGAGAAATGCTGAGCGTGTTCCAGCTTGTCTTGCTACACAACTCTGGTCTCAGCAAGTTGAGGAACCAACACCCTATCCTTCCTCTATCTTGGGCTTCCTCTCTTGCCTGCAGCCTCAGCACACTCCTGTTCCTGGGAAAACCGGGTAACCCTGGATGGGAAGCTGTGCCCACCTACCTAACACCTACACTTGTGTTACTGAGTCACTGGAGGTGGTTTCTGAAGGCACAGAAAAGTGAAAGAAAGATCTCAGGTCCCTCACATATCTCCCCATGACCTGCCAGAGTGAAGGGTATCCCCCTGAAAGAAAGATACTTTTTGGGTTGACACTCTTTGTCTGTAAGCCTTCATTACACTTTGTGTGTGTGTGTGTGTGTGTGTGTGTGGTATGCTTATTAAGGGCATTAAATGGTTAAAGTAAGCCTCCCCCCCCCCCCCCCCCCCGCTGGGTTAGAAGGAACTATCCACTGTCTGTCAAAGAGGGCAGGGTCTCTTCTGGAAGGTAAGGTTCATGTTCAAGTTCTGCCTTTCTTCCAGTTACTTGGACAAAAAGTAGTTGGACAATATATTCCTTAAAGTAGAAACTGGGACTGATGGAAGGGTTCCAGGGAATGGCAGAGCAAGACTCTCTCTTGGCTCTGGCGAAAATGGGAGTAGCTCTAGAGAAATAAGTGGTAAGTTTAGGGAGTTTTAGATTGACGTGTACACATTGTTGTATTGAATGGATAACCAACAAGGATCTACTGTATAGCACAGAGATCTCTACTCAATATTATATAACAACCTAAATTGGGAAAAAATTTGAAAAAGAAAAGATACTGTTGCAGAAATCGGTCCCTCGAGAAACCAAGCACCACACTCGGAGGGTTGGAGAACTCAGGTTTATTAAGCCGGTGGTCCCAGACGAAGGTGGGACCTCCACCTTCAAAGTTCTGGGCCCTGAGCTGAGGGTGAGCTTTACTTTTATAGGGTTCAGTGCACATGTTTACAGTTAGCATGGGTAGATTGGTTACTTGGTTTACAGAGCACGGAAGTTTCCAAACAGAAACTCACAAAAGCAGGTGCAGAACATTCCATTTTTAGCAAAACATCTTATGGTTAGATTGGATTGCTAGGTCATCCTGTTTTTTTGTTTTTCTCGGTGCAGCAAGCATATTTTGCAAAGGCAGAACAAGCATGGAGTTATTTTTAGCTGAGAGCAAGTTTCTAATTTTCCTCTTCAATCCCCCCTCTTGATGCCCCTTAAATCTTATAAGGCATCAACCTCTTGATCTTCTAAGCCCAGGGGATGATAACCTCTTAGGGCTAGGAGGTGTGCAGTGGCCCTCCTATCCGTGGTGGCCTCAGCTAGGCTGGAAACTATCCTCATGAATAATGGCAAGAGGCAAGGTAAATGGAGACAGGTCCCAAGGAGGAGTAGGACTGTTCCCACAAGAGTTTTGAATCCCCCTAGATAAGAAAACCAACCCCCAAATAGCTCTCCGGGATTCCATCCCTTCCAAGGCTGGACTGGGACATGAGCTATTTTAGTCATCTTGTCGGTTATTTATTCTATAACCTTGCCCTTATCATCTATCTGTAGGCAGCAGTTACTGAGATTGAACTTCCCACAGACGCCCCCTCTGCAGCCAGTAAGTAAATCTAGGGCCAGGCGATTCTGATAAATAGCATTACACATCTTGGTTTGTTGTCCTGCCAACAAATTAAGAGCCTTGGCCGTTTCATTAGTAATGATTTCAACCACTGCCTGGAGCTGGATAATTCTGTTAAGCATGTAAATTGGGATTCGGTAGCCCCAGGACCCATCTTCTGCCCAAGTGGCTGGCCCATAATATTGGATTATGCGTTCAGGAGGCCACTCATCATCTTTCCAGTTTCCAATCTGTAGAGATCTGCGCTTCCTGGTGAGGCCTCTGCCTTCATAAACTGGGACCCCTAATGATTCACTTTGGGCTAAGGGAAGGAGGAAAAAGGAGGGGCGGATAGTCCCCAATATGCATGCGCCTGAGCAATTGGCTGGCAAGACTGAATATGCGTTAGCCCCACAAATCCAATATGATCCTTCTGGAGCAGGCCACTGGCCTTCGGTGGACAAGTCATTCCATCTGGTCTTTAAATTGGGGTAGCTTGCTAGAGGGTGAGGATTAGGCTCTGTATCGTTTGGGCTTCCCCACCAGTCAGAAGTATGAGTAGTTGTATTACAGTGTTTTTGGCCTAGGCAAGTGAGGTTTCCTATTGGAATATTGAGTAATGGGCCCCCACCGCACCAGGCAGTTCCTGCCGATTATGGAAGTCTTTAAATGCCAAACCCCGACCCTGGTTGTCTTGAATACCCCTGAGTTGTTGAAGGGTCTCTGGGGTTCTAATTCTTTAGCTTCCCAGGACCATTGGTCTCCCATATTAGTTCCTCTACACACATAGCAAGAAGTCATCATCAATGTCTGGGCTATGATTTCTGCCAGGGCTATGAATAGGTTTTTAGTTCTGACTGAAATAGGTGGAGGACCACTTTCTGTCTCTTCATAAAAAGAATGGAAGAGCTTGTGTGTAGAAGCCTGGAGTGGAACAGAAATACTCCAGAAACCGAACACAGCTCCTGGGTCAATGCCCCACCCATGGATATAAATACCGGTTTTGAGACCATTTTTCCATTTTGAGTCTCCGGGATTGAAGATAGTGAAATTGACAGGATTACAGGTCCCTAGTTTGCAATTGGGGTCAACAGTTTCTTTTTGAAGGAGAGCTATCTTGCTTTGATTCTCCCAGGTTGCTCATGTGACACAACTCCAGTAAGGGCATCCATAGCAGGTGGATGGGGCAGGGGCCTGTTCACACATACATTTGTCATTGAGTCTATACTCTTGTTCCCATGACAAGCCCCCACATTTTATAGTTGTCCAGGGGTTCTTGTTAATAGCAGCACACACATCAAAGTGTACCAACGCTGGACGTTCTAGATTTATAATTTGTGTCTGATTGATCAGAAGCCCTCCTTCTTGGTGCCGAACCTCTAGCCAGTCTTCGCTGGGGCAGAATTAGGGGTCAAAACAGATATGTTGGCCTGCTTGTTGACAAATAGAATAGGTCGTTTTGTTATGTACACAGGTTCCTTGGACCTCCCCTTGGCAGGAGAAGTGAGTATGGTAAAGTAAGGTCCAAGTGACCCCCTGACCTGATCTAGTCATGCAAATGCATGGAGTACATGAGGGGGTCTATTTTGCTTTCCAATGTACTACAGCTCAGTAGGGTATAAATCGCTACTACACAAAACATTTGATCCCACTTAATAATTCCATTACCTTTGGGTAGATTATAGCCATGTGTTGATTTTCTTATGCTTCAGGGTCAAAAGGGTTATACACCCGGAACGCTTCACACAGTCTCTCACAGAACTCCATGGGTGATTCATCTGACTTTTGGTGCACTTCTGTTGTCTTGGACATGTTGGTTGGTTTTCTGGCTCCTGCCCTCAGTCCCTGCAGCAGGGCTTGTCGGTCTTTATCAAGGGAGTCCTTCCCATCCAGGGCGCTGAAGTCCCAGTTGGGTCGATTGTCTGGTGCAGCCCCCAGGGCCCAGGCTGCAGGATCTAATGTACCAGCTGGTACCTGCCCTTGGAGCCATTTCCGTGCCTCTGACAGGATCCGACAGCGTTCCTCGGTGTTGAAGAGAGTCAGGAGGAGATAGCAACAGTCGTCTCAAGTAGGTTGGTGGGTGTAAAAAGATGGACTCAAGGAGGTCAATCATTGCTTGTGGCTTTTCCGAATAGGACGGGGTGTGGTGTTTCCAGTTGAGCAGGTCGGTGGTGCTGAAGGGCTGATAATAAAGGACTGGGCATCCTGGCTGGATGGAGCCATCCTCATTGACCTCGGGTGGGCCTCCGGCCTCTCGCAAGGGCATCTGCAGGGCTGTGGGCTTTTGAGCTGGTTGGTTGGCCAAGCGAAGTCGCTGCAGGCTTGGAGGGAGCTCTGGATTTGGAGGCAGTGGAGACACAGATGGCAGAGGGCTATCTGGTAAAGGGTGAGGAGGCTGAACGGGAACTGGTGGAGCAGCTGGCATATAGGGCGGAGGCACAGGGGGCTCTTCTTCAGGATCTTGTTGGTGGATAACCTTTGCCAGCTTTTCTTTGCTTGTCCTCAGAGCCAGTTGGGCCACAAGATCCTACACTGTCCCTGCCTATTTGCACAGAACTCAACCCAAGGAGGCAGCTGAACAGTGATTTGCAACCAGGAATCTATGTATGGAAACCGGTCTGGGTGCCCAGGGTCCCTGTCACCACTCAGTACACAGCTCTAACCATAGGAAGATCTAGAGTACCCTCTGCGGGCCATCCCACCCCAAAGGTGGCCCATTCTAACTCGCACAGGGTGCAGAGCTTTCCCGAGGTCATCTTAACCCCATAGTCTCCGGAAAAACCTTTCTTAAAGTTTTTCATCATACAATCCAAAACAGTCAGCTTAGAGGAACTTCCCCCCATGTTGACAAGTGTAATCTACTTCTTTGACCAGGGAGGGGAGGGGCGCGCACGGGAAGGGCCTTGTCTTAGGGCCTTATAACCCAGGTAGTGCTGATGTCGCTACTCCTGGAAAGCCCAGTATTCCCAGACAGCACGAGTACGTGCCTCCTTGAAGATGGCCCTGATAGTTAAATGTCTCAGGGAAACAGGGATGAAAGGAGGCGGTCTTTTGTAATGGGGTTTATGGAGGAATAACTTCAGGTAGGGCTTTGGAGGAAGTCTGGGGTGATTGACCCTCTTGTGGGCACTGAGCAGGTGGAGGGAGCAAGTATGCATACTCCTCGCCTAAGTGAAGAGCCTGAAATCCTTGGGGAATCAGGGGATTATGAAGGAAAGGTGACAGAGGAAGGCAGCCTCATAATGAGAATCCGAAAGTATACAAGAACACATTAGAGTGTGCCGCTCTGCACGGACTGGTCCAGGGGACCAAGAGGGAGAGAGGTACAGATCTGTCTGCCAAATGGGGCAAGTCTTTCAGGGAAAGCCTAATTTCTCAATAAGTCGGCTCAAACAGTCAGCTGATGGAAGGGGAGAGTCAGCCTTAAAATTTTAAGAAAATAATCTTGGCAGAGGGCCCTAGGGCAAAAGGGCCCTTTGGACATACACAATTTCTAAATCAAATCAGTAATCAATTGTCTCCCCCCTGCCCCCGTCTATCCTGCCCTGTGTCGGTGTCACAAAAACAAACAAGGGTGGGTGCCCCCTCAAAAGGACACCATTCAGGTGCCCACCTGGCCGCGTCCTCATGGGGAACTTAGGTGCCTCTTAGCTTTGGCAGTCCAGTGTAAACTCCTGGCCTGGATCTGACTCACAGGGAGGGACTGGGTCCCCCAGAGACAGACACCGCCCTGAGCCATATGAGGTCACCATGGAACCACAGGTTAGGGCCCACTCAGACCCTGTAGCCATGAAGGCTGTGGAGCCACACAATTGCCCTGGAACGAGGACGAACCAGGGCACTCACTTACACACACATTCAGACCAGAGTTTATCACAGTGCCTCCCCACTCTGGGAAGGTCCCTAACTGGTGGGTGCCTCCCTGCTCTGGGAAGCTCCCTAACTGGTGGTCTTCTTACTGAAGACCGTAGGAGGTGATCAAGCTCCTCTTCCATCCGGAGACAGGACTTGACTGGGTTCAGTGCCCTGGGGCCTTACCTGATCCTGTGGCCATTCCTGGTGAGTTGGTCCATCCCTCCAATGAGTCCAGTTGGGGCCCGGCCGTCTGGAGAGGTAGAGCACTGGTCCGAAAGAGAACCCGGAATACCGTCAGGTGACACGCCTCCTCATTCGTCTCAGAGATCCTTCTCTCCGACTCAGCCAAGCCACCGGTTCGGCAGCTTAAGGAGCTAGCGTGGTTGGAATCTCGCTGGGGTCTCCAGAAATGTTGCAGAAATCGGTCCATCAAGAAACCAAGCACCACACTCAGAGCATTGGAGAACTCCGGTTTATTAAGCCGGCAGCCCCAGACAAGTTAACGCTCCAAAGTTCTGGGCCCTGAGCTCAGGGTGAGCTTTACTTTTATAGGGGTCAGTGCACATGTTTACGGTTAGCATGGGTAGATTTGTTACTTGGTTTACAGAGCAAGGAAGTTTCCAAACAGAAACTTACAAAAGCAGGTGCAGAACATTCCATTTTTAGCAAAACATCTTATGGTTAGATTGGATTGCTAGGTCATCCTATTTTTTTGTTTTTCTCGGCGGCGCAGCAAGCATATTTTGCAAAGGCAGAACAAGCATGGAGTTATTTTTAGCTGAGAGCAAGTTTCTAATTTTCCTCTTCAATACATGTACATGTATAACTAAATCACTTTACTGTACACCTGAAACTATCACAACATTGTTAATCAACTATATACCAGTATAAAATTAAAAGCTAAAAAATAAAAATAAAAATAATAAATTGAATTGGAATAATAGCAAAATCTAATATTTTTAAATAAATTTATTTTTTTTTAATTGACTGCATTGGGTCTTTGTTGCTGTGGACGGGCTTTCTCTAGTTGCAGTGAGTAGGGGCTACCCTTTGTTGCGTTGCGCAGACTTCTCATTGCAGTGGCTTCTCTTGTTACAGAGCATGGGCTTAGGAACTCGGGCTTCAGTAGTTGTAGCTCATGGGCTTAGTTGCTCCATGGCATGTGGGATCTCCCGGCCTAGTGATCGAACCCGTGTCCCCTGCATTGGCAGGAGGATTCCCAACCATTGTGCCACCAGGGAAGTCCTAATGATATTGTTATTAGAAATTCATGAGGCAAAGAAAGATGGAACCTCCCCATTAAAGCAGTATTTTTTAAAAAATGAAAGAAAGAGAGAAATAAGTGGTAAGATGGCACCTCCCCAGGAGGAGACAAAAGCCAGGACAAGGAACCTGTGAAAGGTGCCATGGTTGCACCAGAACTCTGGGACTAGAGTGTATATGGTGAGACCAGATTTCAACTGGAGATTGGCCCTGGAACTAAGTTGCTTATTATATGAGTAGATACCTTTCCAACCTAGCTTTTTGGTTGATTTTTCTGCTTCTTCATAAGGTCAACTTTTTTTTTTTTTTTTGGCCACACAGCATGTAGGATCTTAGTTCCCCCACCAGGGATTGAACCCATGTCCCCCTGCAGTGGAGGCACAGAGTCCTAACCACTGGAATGCCAGTGAAGTCCTACAAGGTCAACTTTTAAATCAACCAACAGAAATACACAGCACACTTAAAATGTGCTCCCTCTGGTTTGAGGCTTATGAGGAGCAGAGAATAAGAGACATAAGGTCTCCCCTGAAAGAGGCTACTAAGTAACCAGAGAAAGGAGGATAAGGCAAGCGAAGGTGGCAGGAATAGCACAACTGATATGATTTTTTGCTTCTATTTTAAGCCAAAACTAGCATGAGCTCCCTGAGCAGACACCAGCTGGGCAACAGTGAGAGTGTGAAGCATCCCAGGAGGAAGGGAGGAGCTGTCCTGATCCTGGGACTCAGAATTGTTTCCAGTTCATCCATAAGTGTTGACGATCCACGTGTGAGCTGTCAAATAAACTGTACTATCCCCTAAAAATGAATAAATAAGATAATGAAAGACCGTATCTAACTAAATGCTACACCATGTGGGCTGAGGGGATCCACAGGTACCCAAGAGGCTCCATGTGCTAGAAAAGGTCCAATTCTCACTGGACACGGGCTGAAGGAAGGGTAGGCTTGGGATAAACAAACAAAGCGCGTTCTGGACAGGTGAACAGTGTAGGGAAAAGGCAGAGAAATAATCACCTTCAAATCACTCCCATTTCCATTGAATTTTAAAGTTTTCGAAGAACCTTCACAGCCCTGATCTTTTTTTTTATCTTCTCCGCAGCCTCAAGCATTTGGCAGTACAGAGATTCCCACTTACAAGGAAAGTGAGAACTGGAGAGTATCTGTTGATTTTGTTTGCTCAGCCTCCCTCTCTGCCATCTTCTGCATCTAGCATCCTGGTTTTCCTTGGAAAAACATCTCTCTCCACTCTCAGACCATCCAGTGTTCTGACTGTAGCCCTGAATCCAGGGTAGGCCTAACCAGACCTGGTCTACTACTGAAGAGTAGTTCGGGGAGGGCATGTGACCCAAGTAGGCCAATGAGACTCACATCCAGAACACTGGAAAAATTCCAGTTTGCTGGAACAACTGGAAAAGTGAATAAAGTCAATGCAGAGGAAAGCAGAGCCAAGAGACCATCTTCTGTTGACATTGTTTGAGTGTTTAGATCCAGCTGTACCTGAAGCTAGCTTTATCCTAGGATTTTTTTTGAGAGGTAAGCCATTACATTCCCTTCTTGATCTAAGCCAGTTTGAATTTGATTTCTGTTACTTGCTACTAACAGAGTCCTGGCTGATTCAGAAAGCTTAGAAAATATATTTAAATTCTGATCGTGTGCTCTTAAACTAGGTATAATAACTGGAGAGATGGTAGTATGAGAAAGGATTATTAAGCATGGTGGGGTCAGCCAGGTAGGGCCTGACTAAAAGACATACTAGGAAGTTACACAAGGAATAGGGAGCCTCAAAAGATTCTTGAAATATCACATATCACTTATATGTGGAATCTAGAAAAATGGTACAAATGAACTTATTTACGAAACAGAAATAGAGTCACGGATGTAGAAAACAAACTTATGGTTACCAGTGGGGAGAGGGGTTGGGGAGGAATAGATTGGGAGATTGGGATTGACATATACACACTGCTATATATAAAATAGATAGCTAATAAAGACCTACCATATAGCACAGGGAACTCTACTCAATACTCTGCAGTGGCCTATATGGGAAAAGAATCTAAAAAAGAGTGGACATATGTATATGTATAACTGATTCAGTTTGCTGTATAGCAGAAACTAACACAACACTGTAAATCAGCTATACTCCAATAAAATTTTTTTTAATTCTACCAAAGGGGAAAAAAAGATTCTTGAACAATTTAAAAGAAACAGTTAAAGAAAATACTGGTGGGCTTCCCTGGTGGTGCAGTGGTTAAGAATCCTTCTGCCAATGCAGGGGACACGGGTTCAGGCCCTGGTCCAGGAAGATCCCGCATCCTGAGGAACTACTAAGCCCTTGCGCCACAACTACTGAGCCTGCACTCTAGAGCCCAGGAGCCACAACTACTGAGCCCACATGCCACAACTATTGAAGCCCAAGTACCTTGAGCCCATGCTCCGCAACAAGAGAAGCCACCGCAATGAGAAGCCCACGCAGCACAATAAAGAGTAGCCCCCACTCTCTGCAACTAGAGAAAGCCCACACACAGCAACGAAGACCCAACACAGCCAATAAATAAATAAATAAATAAATAAATAAATAAGAAAATACTGGTACAATGTCCTGTTTCTTAACATGGGGAATGGTTATGGCCCACATAGGTTGACTCTAAATTATGCATATGTTTTTTACTCTTTTCTGAATAAAAACATGATATAATGTGTACTTTTGAAAAATGAAAAAGAAAGTAAATAATGTGGAGGTGGTGATTACAGAATGGAATGGAGTAGAGAGACCTTGAAATCAGAGATGCAGAAAGGAAGCTGGTAGTAAGATGGAGGCTTAGGGTAAGGAAGAATGGAGTAGAGCAGTAGGAATATGGACGGAGCGGGGTAGCGAGGTGAGAGATGCTTCCTGCATGTATGAGAGCACGAGAAAAATATAGGTCCAAATACTGGTAATGATGACAGAGATGGGGTAGTTGAGAGGGAAGGACCTGGTTGGGGATATTAAGAGGGGGGGTTACATGGTTACATTTTGAACTTGTTTAGGTGGGAACATCCAAATGGTGGGTCTGGGGACTTTCCTGGCAGTCCAGTGGTTAAGACTCCACGCTTCCAATGCAGGGGGCATGGGTTTGATCCCTGGTCGGGGAACTAAGATCCCACATGCCACACAGTGTGACCAAAAAAAAAATGGAAACAAATTGTGGGTCTGTAATATCAATTGGTTTGAAGTAACAGAAGCCTCGTTGAGTTAGCTCGAGTGGGGAGCTGGGAAGTCAAAAATGGTGGCTCCTCCGTCTGTGTCTCTGGGGCACATGTGGTCTTTCCTCTGCTCTTCTCTGCATCTGCCGACCAGGTCCTTCTGCTTCCTCAGAGGGAGGGACCACCTGGCAGAAGCTGGACTGCCCTGCAAACCCCACAGGGAGGCAAGGCCACTTTTAAAGCAGCTGAGTGAAGGCACCCATGGAAAGTCTGTCAAAAATGTCTAGAAGTGACCAACTGGGTGGCGAACAGGTCCTGGTGTGGGCAAGGTATAAGGTCTATGTTCAAGAAATGCCACAAAAAGGATAGCCTGGTTTTAGTCTGGGAAAGGGAAGCAGCAAGGTTAAGATCTGATGTGGACAAGGGTGCGAGAAGGCCTTGTGTCCAGAGACATTCTCTATTGGATTCTTCCTTTCAGCTCAAACAGACTCTCCCACCCCCTGCCCACCTCCAGCTCCCCTACACCTCCCTTCCTTCACTTCAAACTGCTTAAAAGCTGCCCGTGCTCCCTGGCTCACCTCCTCCGCACTCCTCCACCCTCAGCACCAGGCCTGCCCTGCTGGCACTCCTTAGAAGCGTGCTAGCAAGGTCTCCCAGGACTTTTAGATCACCACATCCAGGCAACAGATACTCCCTAGCTCTAATCTTCTTTCATTCATTTGTTGTTCATTCATTCATTGATTCAAAGAATATTTATTAGGAGCCAACAACTTTCCCTGCGCTGGGGGCACAATACAAGCAAGATCCGTTCGGCAGAAACTCTCTACAGAGACTGTGTCTGCTTCTTCCGCCCCAATGCCACGTGCTCATGTATGCACACATGCACGCGCGCGCACACACACACACACACACACATGCACGCAGGCACATACACTTGCTTTTTTTGCTTACATCCTCCCCAAAGCCTCTGACTAGGGACGCAGCTGCCAGACATGCGATCTCTGTGGGACACAGACAAATGGGAAGGAAGTTAGGCTAGTAGCCTAAGGAAGCTGGGGAGGAAGAGGGGTCAGACAGCCTGGAGGGGCACCCCAGGGATGTATACATCATCGCCTGGTCATCTGCTAGTGGCCTGGGGAGTGTGTAATTGAAGGGCAGAGACCCAGTGGAGAAGGGCCCATGGCCAGGATCTCAGATTCTGGCCACCTCAGGCAGTCCTCGAGGCATGGCCCTTCCCAGAGGGCTGGGAGGGCCCCAGGGGACTGGCTGCAGCCTTTGGGGAGACAAGCAGTGTGGGCACCTGCCCGCTGTGTCATACTCCTTCACTGAGTCCTGGCCTTGTTCCTGGAGCTCGGGACTCTTAGAACTGTCCCCCTGAGGAAGGGAGTCTCTGGGCGGGACCCTGAGTGCTGGGCTGGAACTGGCACCCTATAAATTCGAAGAGCCGGCCCATCAGGGCTCTGGCTGGCTGAACGCCCAAGAGTTCTGGTGATGCAGGGTCCCAGAATTTTCCTTTCCTTGTCTTCCTAGGGAATTATATAAAGTAAATGAAGAATAAAGAGGAGAAGGAGAAAGAAGATGGGGGAAGGAGAAAAGAAGTAGGAAAGGAAGGAGGAGGTGGAGAAGGAAAGAATTTTTCTTTTAAAGCACAGCCCTGATCATAGTATTTCTCTGCTTAAAACCTGTAAATAACTTCTCATTGCTCATTGGATAACTACTCTCCCCCCCGCCCCACTCACCCCTTCCAGTCATAGGAGGCCTGCTAGGATGTGTTCACACAGGTCTTGTGGGAAATTGCCCCATGCGGTTGCAGCAAGTGGAACAGAGGGAGCACCCTAACGAGCCCATCATAAGGAGCATAGAGAGCTACAGGAAGGGGGTTTTAGGGGGACTCCCTGGCGGCCCAGGGGTTAGGATGCTGCACTTTCACTGCGGAGGGTTTGGGTTCATCCCTGGTCGGGGAACTAAGATCCTGCAAACTGCACAGCCAAATAAATAAATAAATTTTTAAAAAATAAATAAATAAAAAGAAGGGGGTTTTAGTCCTAAGTCTGTGACTTCAGGACCTTGGGAAAATTATGGTCTAAGCCTCCTTTTCTTCACCTGGTCAGTGGTCAGGAGGATAAAACCTGCCCTACCTGCCTTGCTGGGTTATTGGGAGGCTCAGGTGAGATAAAAGCCTAGAAACCTTTGTGAATTATCAAGTACTGAACAAATAAGGGATTGTTCCTACTATTGAGGAAACTACCTTGAGAAGTGTCATAGGCCCACCCTTTTCATCTCTCAGTGCTTTTCTTTCTAATAATCCTTTATGTCATTATAACACTTATGGTTTTCAAAGTACTTTCATGTAATATTGTATGATTTGTTCTGACACCATCCCTGTGCAGTGGCCGGGCAGGGCTGCCCCTTGCTGGGCATATAAGGGCACAGGCTCAGAGGGGTGAAGTCACCAGAAGGCCCAGTGTCATCGGGCGCGTCATGGCGGAGCCAGGCCTGAGCTCAGGTTTCCTGACCGCAGCGCCGGGCCTGCTCCCGGGTCCTGGAGCCACTCTGCTCCCAGCACATACCCATACCTGATGTTATTCTTTTAGATTCTAAGTCTACAGAGGGTACAGGCAAGGTCTTCTTAGGGGATGAACTTCCCCACAGCAGTTAGTATGGCCTTTGGGTGGGGCTATGTCAGGGGACACGAGTTTTGCCAGTGATACAGGCTTGTGTTTTGAAGATGTACTCACCCGGGGCCCTTGGGAGTTTGCCCAGGCTCCTTTGTCACTCCTCTGTGGCACTGGTCAGCCAACGGTCAGGCCAGAGGTGTGCCTTTTGGACCATTTTGGACTCCTTCCTCCAGGTGATTCTAGCCACAAAGTGTGCCGATGCCTAGTGCTGCACAAACACCTCTCCCAGCCAGGGAGTATCAGCCCCATCCAGCTTCTGGGGTAGCGCGAGCACAGAAACACAGGCCAGCTCCCTGAGTGGGAGTTGCTCACAGCTGGAGAAACAACAGTGCAGAGGAAAATAACAGCAAAGAGGATGGTGTGAGCACCCTTTCAAGGTGGGGCGACACGATGGCCCTCCAGGATAAAAGACAGGATGAGCTCAGAAAGACAGAGATCTCTGGGGACTGGGAGGCTCTGACACAGCTTCCTGGCTGAGGACCCCCCCGGTACCCCTCCCCAAAGACAGTCCCCCCCGTCAGACGGACACATTCTTGCTGTTTGTGAATCACACCAGGAAACGGCCTCTGCAACATTCCAGGAGGCGAAAGCCAGGCCCTCGGCCTGACTGCTGATTGGTGGTAGCGTGAGTCAGGGGAAAGGGCACCAGACTGGCAGTCTGGAGATGCAGGACCCTGAGCCTTGATCTACATCAGAGCCAGATGAGGCGGAGAGATTCAGGCGCTTTTCCTGTCAAGGTCAAATGCCTGGGTGGCCCCAGTTTGGCCTCAAACCGGATCTGCTAAGTTTCTGTTGCAGGAGCCTCCCCTCAAGTTGGTGATGATGGCGGGCACTGGAGAGGGAAGGCAGCAGGCAGTGGGTGATGCCATCTGAAATTCAAGAAGGAGCGCAAGGCTAGAACGATAGCCCGCCAGGTCGGCAATACCTCCTACCCCCGCCGCAGCCTCCACTTCCTTCCCCTGAGTCCCCAGGGGCTGAATGAGACTGAGAAGAGTGACGGGAGTTGTTCCCACGACAGGTATAATAGTTCAAAAAGAAGAAAAACTTAAAGACATCCTAACGGTGCAATACGGAGAGGGATCTGAAATAAATCATAAAGTTAAGTAACCATTCAAAACAATAAACCTTTTAGAAAATAATATAGAATGTCTTGGTGACCTTGGGGTAAGGAAGTATTTTTAAGCAAAACACAAAAAGTGCTAATGAAAGAAAAAGATCGATAAATGTGTCTATGTGAAAATTAAGGAATCCTGGTTGTAAAAAGGTACCAAAAGAATGAACTGGCATGCCACAGAGAAAACGCTTGCAGTGCATGGAAGCAACAAAAGGCTCAAAGCCAAAATATAAAAGCACTCTTAGAAAGCAGTAAGAAAAAGACAGGCAACTCAGTAGAAAAATGACCAAGAGAATTGAAGGGGCGATTCACAAAAGAAGACACAGAAGGGCCATGTCATACGCATGTGAAAAGGTGCTCAACTTGATTTGCTGTCAGGAAAGTCCAAATTAAAACCACGATGAGGTACCAAATATCTAAAACTAACAATGCCAATATTAAGTTGGTTCTGATGTGAAGCCACTGGAAATCTCATACCCTGTTGGCACTGCATGTTGTTATTGCCACTTCGGAAAACAGTTTAACATTATCAACTGAAGTCGAAGATGTGCATTCCCTATGACCCAGCAATCACACCCCAGGTGTATGTGCAACAAAAATGTGTCCAGTGTGCACAGGAGACATGGACAAGAACGCTCATAGCTGCATACCTTGTAATAACCCCAAACTGGAAGCAACCCAAATGCCCACCAAGAGACAATGATAGGTGGTGTATTTACACAATAAAATATTATATAGTAGTAATGGGTGAACGACAGCCAGACACAGTGATGTGGTTGAACCTCTCAAATAAAAGAAACCGGAAAAAAGCCAGACACAAAAGAATACACATTTATGAGTTTATGTAAAGCTCAAAAAAGAACAAAACAAAACCATAAACTTCAAATGGTTAAAGAACAAAAAGAAGCAAGCAAGTGATTACCATGAAAGCCAGGGGAGAGGCTACCTAGGAGAGGAAGGAGGCTACTGTGACTGTGGAGGGTCCTGCAGGGATTCCTGGGATGCTTGGCAATGTTCTGTTTTGGGCTTAGGTGGTGGGTACCCAGATGTTTTATGATAATTCTTTAAGTGGTATATTTATGTAATGCAACTTTCTGAGTGTGTTTTGTTCAAGTGAACTATGTGAAATTGACAACATTCAACCATTTTAACCTAATGGTTAAACCTAATGGCGAGTTCATATGGTTCAGTGTACTATTTCACAATAAAAAATAACTAATATTAAGTAGCCATTCAAAATGATGGTCATGAAGGCTATTAATAACGTCATTCACTCATTTATCATTTACTCATCAAACAAATATTTCCCGGGGGCTGCGTGAACCAGGGATATTTGTAGACACCGGGATACAGAATAAAATTCTGTCCTGGTGCTGGCATTCTCATGGGAAGGTAATGCATAAACAGATACTGAAACATCTGGAATGTCATACTGTGATGTGATAAGCGTTATAAAAAAAACAAAGCAGTGTAAGGATACACAGAGTGATGAAGAGAGGTTTTAGGAAGTGTGATCAGGAAGACTTCCCTGAGGAGATGACATTTGAAAACACAGCTGAATGAAGTGAGGGCGAGAAACCATGTGCAGCCATGGGAGAAAAAGCCTGCGGCAGAGAAAAGGGCAAGTGCACAGGCCTTAGGGCTGGAATGTGCGCGGCAGGGCTGAAGAGCAAGGAGGCCAGTGTTACTGGATCAGAGTGAGAGAAGGGGAGAGGATGAAGACACGAAACGGGAGAAGTAACCAGGGACCCATCACAGAAGGCTGACGCAGCTTGGCAAAGGACTTCAGATTTTACTCTGAGAGTGATGAGAGGCCATTGGAAGGTTGAGAGCAGTAAGTGGTAGGATTTGATTTATAGTTTAGAAGGAAGACTCTGGCTGTTCTGTGGAGGAGGGAGTCTAGGCGGGGTGGAAGCAGGGATTCCTGTTAAAATGCTACCACGGCGTCCAGGCAAGGGATGAAGGTGGCATGGACTAGAATGGCCATTTTGGAGTCAGGATCGATAGATTCTGTAGATTGAACCCAGGCAGGATTTTTTGATGGATGGCATATAGGAGGAGAGGAAGAGGAGTTAATAGTAAGTATAATATTTTTCCTAAAAATAGGACACACAACTCTATATATGATCAAAACTCTTCAAAACATGTTCTTAAATTACTTCTGTAATGAGAAACTTAAATGCAGCAGAGCCTAAGAGACGCATTTGGGGAGACAGGATATTTTCATAGATGGATGGATAACACCATAGAAAAAGCAGTAGCTAATTGCCACAGGAGGTAAGGAAAGGAAGAGACCCTAGAGGCCTGGAGGAGGCAGGAAAGTCTTTACTGAGGAGGCTGGAGTTGAAATGGGTGTTGAAAGAAGACGGTGGAATTAATTGAGATGAGGAGCAGATTGAGAGCTGAGCCTGGGGGCCCAGTACAGGGCGATGGAAAGAGCACTGGCTTTGGAGTTAGAAAAATTAGGCTCAAGTTCAAGTATCACCACTTACCACTTGGGTTAGTGTGAAGGTTAGATAAAACAACTGTAACCCACCTATTAGGTGCTCAATAAAGGGTAGCTTCTAAGGAAAGCTCTTTTTTAATATTTAGACTTTTAAAATTTTCAGATTTTTCTATTCTTTACTTTGGGGGTTGGGAGCGGGGAGTTGACTCCCCATTCACCAGAAATTACAGCAGAGACAGCAGAAAATATGCTACTGGGAAAAGAGGAGCTATTAGTAATCTAGACTTGGACACAACTGGGAACCCTTGAGTTAAATAATCTCACAGTGACTGAGAGCCCAGAACTTGCCACTCATCTAGCGATTGTGTCACATAGTCATGTCTCCCTCTGCTGGTAAAATTTGGTTTTGCAAGGTAAACCCAAACCCTGAATTGCTTGCATCTGAAAATTTGCAGGCCCTGCGATTACTGAAGAGCTAACTCTGCCTGCTTGGTATGGTCTCACCCGGACTGTTACTGAGACCATACTGGAAGAAGATGCTGGTAGGGGAATCTTCTGGGAAAAAAGAACTTTCATTGTCAAAGGAAATGAAACAAAGAGAGTTTCTTCCTCCCACCAAGCCAAGGATGGGTCTGGACCCTTAGGAAACTGTCATTCAAACCAGGACTGAGCGCAACTGTTCTGCCATCTTCACAGTAAGCTCTGCCTGTGGCATAGGGGAAAGACCCCCAGGGATGCAGTTTTGGAGCCTGAAGACTGACTATGCCACTTGGTGCCTGGGTTTCCTTCTTTAGTCACTTAATCAGCCTGAAGTTGAGAGTCCTCACAATATGGGGATATTAATATTTTCCCCTTTCCTGGGGTTGATATGAGGATAAAGTGAGTAATATATATGAGCATACTCTATTTGCTGTAAATCACTCTACAAATATGAGTTTAATACTGTCACTTCTTTGTCTTGCCTCCCCATTGTCTTGTCCTGAAGGTCGTGGAGCATTCATTCATTTGCTTAGCAACCGATATTGATTACCTAAAGTATAAAGAGTCCTGTGCTAGCTACGGGGAAAGGAGACACAGAGACAAAAATCACAGCTCCTGTCTTCGGGGGGCACACATGTGGTGAGGGAGACAGATTCAGTTAACCACATTACTAGTCAGACTATGAGTACTATAAGACTAGTTAAACAACAAGCTATAGAATCATGAGTAAAGGAAAGATTAATTAGAAAGTAGAATCAGCAGAGTCAAAGAAATTTTCCTAGAAGAGGTGATATTCATATGAAGCATGAATTCATATTCATTCACTCATTCATTCATATTTATTTTGTTTATTTATAAAAATATCTATTGAGCATGCCTATGTGCCAGGATTTAGACTACAGATGGTCCCCAACTTATGATTTTTTGACTTTGCAATGGTGAGAAAACAATGCATATTCAATAGAAACAATGCTTCGGATTTTGAAGTTTGATCTTTCCCTGGGCTAGTGATACGCAGTGTGATACTCTCTCCTGGCTGGGCAGTGGCAGTGAGCCACAGCTCCCGTCAGCCATGCGATCACGACGGTAAACAACTGACACACTTACGACCACTCTGTACCCACACAGCCTTTCTGTTCTTCACTTTCAGTACAGTGTTCAATGAATTCCATGAGATATTCAATACTTACTATAAAACAGGCTTTGTGGGACTTCCCTGGTGGCACAGGGGTTGCAACATGGGTTCAAGCCCTGGTCCAGGAAGATCCCACATTCTGTGGAGCAACTAAGTCCATGTGCATTTCATAAGTACTGAGCCTGCACTCTAGAGCCTGCGAGCCACAACTGCTGAGCCCACATGCTGCAACTACTGAAGCCCATGTGCCTAGAGCCCGTGCTCCGCAACAAGGGAAGCCACTGCACTGAGAAGCCCACGTATCGCAATGAAGAGTAACCCCCACTTGCCGCAACTAGAGAAAGCCCACACACAGCAACAAAGACCCAACACAGCCAAACTAAATAAATTAAATAAATAAATAAATAAATTTAAAAAGTAAAAAAGCAAAATAAAATAAAATAGAAGTTAAAAGAATAAAATAAAATTGGCTTTGTGTTCAATTATTTTGCCCAACTGTAGGTTAATGTAAGTGTGCTGAGCATGTTTAAGGTAAGTTAGGTTAAACGATGATGTCTAGTCGGTTAGGTGTATTAAATGCATTTCCGACTTAAGATATTTTCAATTTACGGTGGGTTTATTGGGATGTAACCCCATCATAAGTCAAGGAAAATCTGTAGTAACTATGGATACAAAAATGAATGAAACAAATGTATTGTCTTCACAGAACAACAAAGGAGGTAGATGAATGATTACTTAATTACAGTTGTGCTAAGTTCTATAAAAGAAATACAGGGAACAATGAAAACATAATACAAAGGGACATAACCTAGGTGGGGAAGTCAAGAGAGGTACCCTAAGAAAGTGACATTCAAGCTGAGAGCTAAAGGATGAAGATCAAGTATTTAGGCAAAGATGATGAGGATAAATGCTCTATGCAGCAGAAAGAATGTGTAAAGGCCCTGTGGTAGGAACTGGAAGGGAGCTGAAGAAAGCCATTGGAACTGGAGTACAGGAAGCAAGGAGGAAAGTGGCATGATATGAGACAGGAGATATGGGGAGGTACCAGGTCCTGTAGGGCCTTGGAGACTGCATGAATGATTTGGACTTTAAGAGCAGTGAGAAACATGGAAAGTTTTAAAGCAAAGGGTGACATGCTCAGACATGTTTTTAAAATAATATTTTGTAGAGATGGATGCGTGGAGGTAAGAGCAGACCTAGGGAGACCAGATTGGTGGCTCTTGTGGGAGGACAGGCTCAAGAAGATGATGGCTTGGATTATGATTGGTTGTGGCAGTGGAGAAGTTGATAGAGCTGAGAAATATTTATGAAGTTGAGTTGATAGGATTTGGTGTTTGAATAGATATGTTGAGGGTGGGGGAAGAGCTGTTTACAGAGCTAGGGACAGTCCTTGGAGGAGCAAGTTTGGAGGGGAGGATGATGAGTTTGGTGTTAACAAGTAGAATTTCAGGTACTCAGGAGCCATCCAAGTGGCTGCATCTATTAAAGAACTGGATGTATAGAATTGGAGCACAGAGAAGTCTGGACTGGAAATACAAATTTAGGAATCATTTAGACACTAAGTGAAGCCATAAGCTATAGTGATCACTAGAGGGTGGCACTGGAAGAAAAAGAAGACTTAGGACCAAGCTTTAGGGAACTCCAACATTGAATGTTGGAGTTGAAAGAGGTCAGTTGGTTAAGGATTGCTGAAAAACAGAAACATAGAGTGTCAACAACCTTAAATGCAAAGGACGAAAGGAAGGAAAACTACTATTTCTTGAATGCCTTCTATGTCCTGGGAGTTTTCACATACATTACCTCACTAATCCTCATGTAAACCCTGTGAGTCAGGTAAGTGTTCCTATCCTCACTTTTCCCACTGAGGAAATAGCTGTTCAGAGAAGTTGAATAATTTGCTCAGGGTCACACACCTTGTAAGCAATGGAATTCCAGTCTCCCGCCCATCTTGGAGGATCTGGGCAAGTGCCTTACCAGGTGGTGACACTGGGTGGGGCAAACAGGGCCAGAATTGTTTTTATCGAGTGCTATAGTGCCAAGCGGGTAAGCCAAAGCAGAGAAAGGGTAATCCAAAAACCAAAGCCAAGTGCAACAAGAAAACAACTCAAGAGCCAAATGGTCCATTTAGAAGTCACGTGCCAGAGCCAAGAGTCAGTCTAGAAAACTTCACCCAGTAATTGGTCCAAATGTCTAGTTAATCACAAGCAGTAGAAAACTTGATCAAAGAAGGCTGAGGACGGCCAGGAAACATCAGAAGTAGGGAAGCCACCAGCTAAGCCTCAAGCTTCCAGCTGAGCTGGCATTTGGGTCTTGGGTATTCGAAGATGGGGAAGAGGTGAGGAGACAGGTTTTGTAGAGTTGAAGAACTAAACAACTAGGCCCTCGAGAGAATAACATGACTGCAAATGTTTTGTGGAGAGATTCTTCTGGTGCCTCTGTGAGGAAGGGCCTCAAGGTGGGAGTGTATGGACAACTGGGACCCAATGCATAGATTCAACTCCCCTCTATAGAGTGGAACATAGAACACTGGCTTGGTCCCTGGACTTGAGGAATTATACTTGATTTGTACCCTAGAGGAAAAAATATGAAGACCCCAAAGTGGGAGACCAAACACAGACCTGGTCTGTCCAGGATACTCAAGGAAGCAGGAGCTGTCAGGCAAGCCAAGCCAGCACACATGCGTGTATTAAGGGTTTGCCTAAAAATGAGTCTTCTCATTGGTACAGTTCTTTATGATCAACGGTTTCATGTGAGACTTTAAAACCACTTCAAAACCAATTGTTTTAAATAGATGAGGAAACTGAGGCTAGGGCAAGGTAAGTGACTGCCCAAAGGCACAGAGTTGGATGGAGATTAAGAACTGCGACTTGAGTCCAAGTTTTGTTTTATGCAAATTCTCTGTTAAGAATTTGAAAAGAGGCTGGTTAGGGAAGGCTTCACAGACAAGGAGGTGCTTGAACTGCTCAAGTGGCAGGGCACCAAGTACAGAAGAGTAATGGGGTCCTCTTGGCAATGGCACAAAGATACAACACAGCACAGCCAGAAGGAAACAAAAAATGGTTCCTAGAATTGGGAGCTCCTTGAGGACAAGAAGGTCCAACTCCTAGGATGAGGCCTGGGGTTTAGCAGGTGCTGGATAACTGTTTGAAGGAGTGAAAGTCTGGAACAGAGAGTATTTCTAGGAGAGTAGCTGGAAGTGAGGCTGGGAAGTGGCAGGAGTCAGAAGATGGAGAGGCTTTTACTCAATGTGGAAGGCTGGTGTTGGAGGACGGGAGGGGACCAGGGTGCATGTGCAGAGACGATGTGAGGAGAGAATCAGCTGGAAGGTGGTTCCAGGAGAGAGAAAACGAAGGCCACAAGTAAACCGGGGTAGGGAGAGGGAAGGACAGAGTCAAGAAACGTTTAGGAGTTAGAATGCCTGGCAGCACCCTGAAGGGGAGGGGTGACCCACGGGTCTGCAGACAGACAGGCAGGAGCAGAAGAGAGAGGATGCTGGCTGTGGGGGACACAGGTGTGGGTAGCAGATACCCCGAAACCCACCCAGTTCGGCTGCAACCTCAACAGTCGCTCCTGGGGTTGCACGCCAGAGAGGGAGGGGCCTCCGGGACTGGAGGAGTCATCAGCAACCTGCCAGAACCGGGTTAACAAAGGCAGGACTACAACTCCCAGCATGCTCCAGCCCAGTGGGGTGACGGCGGGCGGTGGCTGCGCTGCACCCGCCTGGTGGGCGCAGGACCTGGGTCGGCGCCCGAGCCTGTCATTCCGCAGGGGTCTGCGGGGGTGCGGGCGGGCGATGCACCCCGGTCCCCAGCGCCCCGGCCGCGCCGGGCTCGCGTCCCCCGCCCCGCGGCCCCGCCCCTCGCCCCACCCCAGCCGGGCGACTTAGCTGGGGCCGCAGCGCGGCGGTAGCATCACTGTCGCCGCCGCTGCTCCGCCCCATCCCCTTCTGTTTTCCTCTCTCATTCTCCGGTGGCGACGGCGGGGAAGGCGGAGGCTGAGGCAGCAGCAGCAGCCGCGCGGGCTGCAATGAATGATCCCCCAACTGGGGGAGAGGACTCCAGGTGAGCCTCTGCCCTCGGGAGGGCCGGGACCCCTGGCCGCCCGGGACCTGCAGCCCCTGCCATGGATCCCTAGAGGAGGAGGAGGAGGAGGAGGAGAAGACAGCTCTGTCGCCCACCCCCATCCCATTTTCCTCTTCCTTTATCTCATTGTTGCCGTAGCTGTTTACGGCGGCGCTCCCGCTGCCCCAGCATGGGGCGGGCTCCGGGTACTGCCATTCGGCGGGCGCTGCTCCCGCGGCTGCCCGGCGGTTCTGTCTAATTCTCACTCCGCAGCCGGTGCAGCGAGGACCCGAGAGCGGTGGAGGCCCGGACTGCAGCAGCGGCGGGGCCACCTCCCAGCATCCCCACCCTAGGAGGCTGCATGCGGATTGAAGAACGGCGCCTGGGGGCTGGGCCGTCCCCGCTGATCCGGACCTAGCGAGGACAGCAGGACCGCCCGGGCTGCGGAGGGGGGCGGGGGTGTCAGGAAGGACAGAGCGGCAAGATGGCCAGTAAAACCAAGGCCAGTGAGGCCCTGAAGGTGGTGGCCCGGTGCCGCCCCCTCAGCCGGAAGGAGGAGGCTGCTGGTCACGAGCAGATCCTGACCATGGACGTGAAACTGGGCCAGGTGACCCTGCGGAACCCCCGCGCTGCCCTGGGGGAGCTGCCCAAGACCTTCACCTTTGATGCCGTGTATGATGCCAGCTCCAAGCAGGCCGACTTGTATGATGAAACCGTGAGGCCCCTGGTAGATTCGGTGCTTCAAGGTTTCAATGGCACCGTGTTTGCCTATGGACAGACGGGCACAGGCAAGACCTACACCATGCAGGGGACCTGGGTGGAGCCCGAGCAGCGCGGGGTCATCCCTAATACCTTTGAGCATATCTTCACCCACATCTCGCGCTCGCAGAACCAACAGTACTTAGTCCGGGCCTCCTACCTGGAGATCTACCAGGAGGAGATTCGGGACCTGCTCTCCAAGGAGCCTGGCAAGAGGCTAGAGCTGAAGGAGAACCCGGAGACAGGCGTCTACATCAAGGACCTCTCCTCCTTCGTCACCAAGAATGTCAAGGAGATCGAGCATGTGATGAACCTGGGGAACCAGACCCGGGCGGTGGGTAGCACACACATGAATGAGGTCAGCTCCCGTTCCCATGCCATCTTTGTCATCACCATAGAGTGCAGTGAGCGTGGCTCAGATGGCCAGGACCACATCCGTGTGGGCAAGCTCAACCTGGTGGACCTGGCTGGCAGCGAGAGGCAGAACAAGGCAGGCCCCAACGCAGCTGGAGGGACGGCCACACAGCCCACGGGTGGTGGCGGTGGTGGAGGCAGTGGTGGTGGTGGTGGAGAGAGGCCTAAGGAAGCCTCCAAAATCAACCTCTCGCTGTCTGCCCTGGGCAATGTGATCGCTGCTCTGGCCGGCAACAGGAGCACCCACATCCCCTACCGGGACTCCAAGCTGACCCGGCTGCTCCAGGACTCTCTGGGGGGAAACGCCAAGACCATCATGGTGGCCACCCTGGGGCCAGCCTCTCACAGCTACGATGAGAGCCTCTCCACCCTGCGCTTTGCCAACCGGGCCAAGAACATCAAGAACAAGCCTCGGGTGAACGAGGACCCCAAGGACACGCTGCTGCGGGAATTCCAGGAGGAGATCGCCCGCCTGAAGGCCCAGCTGGAGAAGAAGGGGATGCTGGGAAAGCGGCTCCGGAGGAAGAGCAGCCGTAGGAAGAAGGCCGTGTCAGCCCCGGCCGGGTACCCTGAGGGGCCAGTGATCGAGGCCTGGGTGGCCGAAGAGGAGGACGAGAACAACAACCACCCCCGCCCGCCCCAGCCCGTCCTGGAGTCGGCCTTGGACAAGAACATGGAGAATTACCTGCAGGAGCAGAAGGAGCGTCTGGAGGAGGAGAAGGCAGCCATCCAGGATGACCGCAGCCTGGTGAGCGAGGAGAAGCAGAAGCTGCTGGAGGAGAAGGAGAAGATGCTGGAAGACCTGCGGCGGGAGCAGCAGGCCACAGAGCTGCTCGCAGCCAAGTACAAGGTAAGAGCCCCAGAGGGAGCAGGGGCTCTCCGGAGGTCCCCAGAGGGATCCTGGCTGGCAGACTTTTCTTTGAGGGCCTGTGACCTGGCTTGAAGCAAAGTGCCCTGCCCTCTTGGCAGGTGCTCCCCTGGAGAAGGCAGGCAAATTTCTGTGACCGTGGGCTGCCAGGCAGAGCGTCCCTGGAGCACCTAGGAGGACACACACACACACACACACCACACACAGAGCAAAGCAGGTGGGCAGTCTCTCAAGCCAGTGAGCTTGGGCTGGTCTGACCTGCTGCCTGTCAGTCTCTCCTGGTGGCCCCCAGTATCAATCAGGTCCACGGACAGCCAGGCAGGCGCTCAGCCACGTCTGGGTGTGGGTTCTCGCTCTTGCATAGCTGCCTCCCTTGTGACGTCCTCCCTTTGCAGCACCATCAAACCTCACACCATTTTAATATCTGACATTTGGATAACACTTCACAGTTTACAGAATGCCCCCACATACATGATCTCATTTGAACCTTATAGTAGCTATCTGGGGTCCTCGTTCTTAAACCCCCATTTTACAGGTGAGGGACCAAGGCTCAGAAAAGTGACATGACTGAGGTTCCATCCTACAAAGTGGCAGAGCTGAGCTGGAACCAATGGCCCTCAGGCTCTTTCAGTTCTTGGACGGCAAGGCTGGACTGCAAATGGGTCCTGTTCCCTAGGAAAGCGGTCCAGCGGTGCACTGGGCCCACTGCTTGGAATCTTAGGAAGGGGATCATGCAGAGGGTAGGAAAGAGCACCGGCCTCTACGCGGGAGACCTGGAGTCTCGGCATAGCTGTTCTACCGCTCACTGAGTGACCTTGTGTGCATTGCTTCTTCCTTTCCTCAAGCCTCAGTTTCCCTTTGTAAAATAGAGGGTTGGGCTGGGGGATCTCTGAAGTTCTTCTAATCGGAGAAGCAAACCAATTGGCCTCCCACACCCAGGCCTCATCCCAGTAAGATCCAATTCCCCATTGCCCTGAGAGACATCAGGGCCTCAGCATCCTTCCTGAGCTGCTCCCTTCCCTGGGGGATCCTCCAGGCCCCAGTGAAGCTAAGCTGCTGAGGCCCCCCTGCTTGGCCAACCACAGACCTGTTAAATTTCAATGCTGCAAATGCCACAACTGAATGTTCCAGGCATCTCCAGGTCCCTGGAGTCCTTAACACTGAGGGTTGGAAGAAGGATGCAGGGAACTGTGAGCTGAAGACTTGCTGGGGAGAGCAAAGCATTACCATTTCTTAGTGCATCTCAGGAGTGTGGGCTGGGGCACAGGGAGCTCTGCCTGGGAGGGAGAGTGGCAGCTGCTGGAGGAGGGACAGATGCCGTTGTCTGTGTTATGGGAATGTGCTGCTGCACCAGGGGCTCTGGCCTTGCTTATTTAATATTTAATTCACCTCCAGGAGCTCAGCAGGAGTTATGCTGAGCTGCTTTCTCAAAGAAAGGACTGGGGCCTGGCCCACTTGGGGCCCTCCTGGGAGAAACAGGATGTTAAAGGCAGGACAGTTAGACTCAGCTCTCCCAGGAGGAAGGCAATCCAGGCAGTCTAGTGCTTTCCACCAGGGAATCTTACATGGGCAATCTGTCATCGGTTTCATTACCAAGAGCCCCACCACTACCTCTTGCTCCCCTTCCCCACCCACCCTTAAAGCAGGGGGGCAACAGAGGCTAAGAGAATGCACTTCAGCCCTGAGGAGATGGGTAGAAAGGATGGAGCAAAGAATCCAATGGCATCCTTCCCATTGGGAACAATGGGATCTCCCATTGTTGGCCACTCCCTGGTTCCCTCAGTAAGAGTCTTGGATCTAAGGCAATGTGGGGCACAGATAATGGGGACAGTTAAGAGATCGGAGCAGCCAGTGGCCAGCGCCAAAATTCTTGCACCAGAGGCATAGCCCACAGAACCCCCCATCTTACAAGTGCCACGGGCCTTGGGAAACTGAGGACCAGGCTTGCCAAGGGCCACACAGGTGAGTGAAGGAGAGCCAGACTCTTTATACTTGGTCCGGCTTCCTTCCATTGCACCAGAGTCCTGATGTTGTTCCCTGTGCTACTTGGTAATCAGAGTAATTCATTTTTATGTAACTCTTTTATATTTTAATCTCATGGAATCCTCCCAGCAACCTCCAGTGATGAGTATTACTATTTACGTTTGACAGGAAAACCAAGGCCGGTGACTGTCTCAGTGACCTGGGCTGATAGGCGGGCGGAGCCAGGACTGGAACCCAGGTCTTCTGATGGCCCCAGACCTGTGCTCTTTCCAGGTCTTCACAGATCCCTCAGTGTTTGCTCTTGTGTGACTTGGGGCAAAGGCCTTTGCCTCTCTAGGCCTCAGGTTTCCATTGGCCTGTTGAGGGGAAGTCTGACACAGCTCCCTGGGGACTGGTTGAAATGGTCCTTATGTGCCAGGCTGTCAGAAGCAAAGCGGGGAGGGGTGCCTGGGAAATTCCAGGAAGGGAATGATTCCACATCCTGTGACTTCTTGTCACACCCAGCCCAGAACAAACAGCAGCCCGCAAACCCAGAATGGAGCCTAGACAGAGGACCCCAACCTCCCTGCAGTCCCTAAGGCACTGCTGGTTCAGCGTTGGAGGTTTCTAGGATGGAGGAAACAATTTGAGGGCTCTCGAGCGATCCACTGGGTAATGAGGGGAGGAGCATGTTAGAGATAATCCCAGGCCTGCCTATTTCACAGGGTTGTGCTGAAGATTAAATGAGATCGTTAGTGTGAGGGCATTTGAAATAACCTGAAAGCTCTAAATGAGTGCAGGGCATTCGCAGCCACTGGGTGGCTTCTGTCTGCCAAGCAGGGGTCCGGTGATCTCTAGGACTGACATCTTTGTTGTTGGCTTAACGCTTTCCTTCCCCTGCCATCCCAGCTGCCTTGCCGTAACCCTGCAGCCCTGGGAGCAGAGCCAGGCGAGAAAGATCTAGGAGCTCTAAGAAGGCAGGAGCTCTGGCCCCTCCTGGAAATTAGCTGAGCTTCTGCTCCCCATCTGCAACATACTCCGGCTCCCACTTTCTGAGTTATGACATCAATTCCGCTTCTCGCCTCCCACCCTCCATTCCCTTCTTCCAGTTCCATCCCCTGGGGGCTGCTGAGCAGTAGCTGATGCGACCCAGTGCCCTCGTTCACTCTCTCTGACTCATCTTACAGTCTGTCTCTCCTGTTTTCCCTGCCCACAACCTCTAGGCTCTCCATTCCCTTTGTTCTCCCCTCACTGTGTACAAACACCATGCCTGTCTCCTTGGAGTCTCCTTTCATATTTACCTCGGGCTTCAGAGGGTAGGAGGGTGTGCAAATGTGTGAGGGTGTGTGATTGTCATCAGTGCCATGTTTATCCATAGTCGTTAGCCATCCATACTTGTGTCCTGTCTCCGGGGGGCTTGATAGCACATTAGACCTGAGAGGTAGGGGGAGTTAGTAAGGTCACAGACAGACCCACAGCTGAGATGATGGCCCTTCACAATGGCAACTCCAGTGTTTGTGCACAATGCACATGCTGCTGTGAGGACTGGGGGGCACGTAGATTGATCGGGAGAAGGCCCGCTTTAATTGTGCAAGGAACCTTTTTTAATGACAGCTTTAATTTTGAGCTTAATTTTTTGAGAGCTTGGACTAGATGACTTCTAAAGCTTTAATTCTAGATCTCTAGAGGGGAAGAAGAGTATTTAGGGGAGGCAAGGGCTGCAGATGATACAAAATGTAGGCTCGAACTGAAGAGAGGACTAGAAGAGGTAGAAACAACAGCACTGCTTCTTGATCTCCAAGTAAGTAGGTCTGGAGGGAGAGGAGCGGGGGAGAGGGGATGCTTGGCTAGAGCCAGCTCTGTCTGTGGTGGGTATGAGAAAGAGACCCTGCAGAAGCCACCCCCAAAGCCAGAGGGATGCGGTCACTACAGAGAGTACAGACTGCATTGAATTTTTACCATCTATTTGTGGGTCCCTCTTCTTCCTCCCATTTTTCAGCATTGGGATTAACCATAAATGGTTATGCAAGTGAAGGGGTTTCAAGCCTGAGAAACAACAGTAACAGCAAGAATAACGCCATTTACTTAACACTTGCCATGTGCCAAGCTCTATACTATCTAGTGTATACAAATTTTCTCATGTAATCCCCACAAGCACCTTCCAAGAAAGATGTTGTCACTGTTCCCATTTTACACATGAGAAAACTGAGGTTTTGTGTCTTGCCCACAGCCTCATGGTTTGTATATGGCAAATCTAGTTGAGCCCAGGTTAGTCTGACACAAACTTGGATCCTCTCTTATGCTTAAAGAGTTAGGAAGATCAGGTTGGGAACTGGTGGCTGGGGAGGTGGTGAAAAATGACAGTAGCTGGTGTACACGTGTTGAAGTTAAGGTGACAGAGGCCAGTGGGCACTGGCAGGTGGAGCAGGGGCATTTAGAAGCAAGTGCAGGACCGGAAATGGAGTTCGGGGGCTCAGCTTTAGAAGAGGGCTCAAATGAGACCCCGGCCCTCTGTTGACCCTCTCTCCCTTTATGTAAGTGACTCCCAAATCAAGGTCTCCTGTCCAGGTCTTTGCTGACCTTTTTTTGTAGAGTGCTGTATTCAGAGCACAGATATCAGAGTCAGGCAGGCCTGGGTTTAGTGATTTACTAGTCCTGAGACCTCAGTTTCCTCATCTATAAAATGGCATAATAATAGTACCTATGTCCTAATGCTATTGAGAGGACGGAGTAAGGTAGTCGACATTAAAACACTTTGCACAGTTCCTGGCATGTAAGTGTTCAGCAAACAATAACTGTTTATTACTGTTATCTTTGACTGCCTAATGATTGTTTTCGCTTGGTTACCTTCCTGATGCTAAGCACTTCACATTTTAGTCTGGCATTCAAGGCCTACCAGAGTCTGGCTGTAATATATCTCTTCAATCTCACCTGCCTAAGCAAGTGATAGGAAAACCTAACAGCCAACTCGTCTACCCCATACTTTGAATTTAGGATGTACCTCCCTGACCTTCTGCTGATTGCACTGTTTTTGTACCTGAGACTGTCCTGGTAACCAGGGAGTGAGAGTTATGGGAACAGGTTAAGCTCAATGTAAATAACTTCTTAATAGAATTGATCTACTTCAAGAGATAATGGGTTCTGATCCCTGGAAGTGTCCAAGGAGAAACTGAATGTCAGAGTTGCTCTAAAAGGATTTGTGTACCAGAAAAGCCATTGAACTCGGTGATCTTTAAAGTCCCCTCCTCTTCAAAGTCCTTAATTGTTAAAAGTGGTATTTTTTAAAGGAAAATATAAAATGTTCAGTTCACCTTTTTGGAAATTAAGATGAGAGGATTTAAATGTTAATGTATGAATTCAACCAATAATAGAGATATTTCCAGCTCTCTATCATGGCCAATGAGAGAATGGCAATGAGAAGAAGAAAATAGAAGAGAATGGGAGACAAGAAAGAAATAGAGGGGGACAGGGAAGAGGGGAAAGAGAAATGGAGTCATAGAGTCAGGGAGAAAGAAGGAGAAAGAGTGGGTAAAGGGGTAGACAGCAGGGTTTCTGAGGAGAAGAAACCCCTGTTGGGCAAGAAAGCGCCCTGGAGGAGAGAGTGAAATAGTGTCATTCCACCGTCCTGATCCTGAGGTTAGTCTCCAAATAGGGCTGTGTCCGGTCTCTAGAGACTCCCCAATAATCTGGGGAGCATCTATGTTCCCAAAGCTGATCTGGTTCCTTCCACATGTCCCCAAGGACACCAGTCCCATGCCAGACACTCTGAGACTTACAGGGCCGGGTGATCAGGGGACTTTGTGCCCCTCACCCCCCATTCCAGCTGAGTTTTCCATGATTCTTGAGAGAAGAAGCCTCACCACAGCAAGTGACCAGAGCTCCAAGCTGGGTGTGGCATCTAGATCAGAGTCCATGGCCCCTTGGCACTGTTGAGAGCAGTAGCTTCCATTTCTTCCTTGCCCTGGCAGGTGTGATCAGTTAACAGAATTGCCATGAGCTGCGGGCATTTGGTAATATAAAGATGTGACCTGCAGGAAGTGTACAAGAAGAATGCATTTCCATCAGAGGTTCTGGGATTCACGTTATATTGGGGCTCAGCAGGCCATCTGGTCCAGTGCTGTGTGTTGGCTGGAGGAGTGTATTATCGTATTGCCCTTAGTCATCTCCAGCCCCCGGGTAATGCAAGATTGGATGAAGTGGCTCTGATAATGTTCTCATTGTGCTCTGAGGACCAGGAGGAAAGGCCTGGAATTCAGCAGCAGAAGGGCACCCCCTCCCATCTGTGCCCTGCCAGCCTGCTGTCCCTGGCCAGTCTGGGGCACTTCTGGGGCTGACTGGGCCTGATAGCAGCGGAATCAGATAGCCTGAGTAGATAAGAAAATGGTCTCACTTCCAGCCAGTCTAGCCCTTCAGCCTTGGGAGCTGAGCAAGGCAGACTCCTGTGCTCAGAGCTTATAGGGCACCTGCATTGGTGGTTTGGTGTATGCCTAGAATTTTTAATATCCTGAGAATTTCCTGGGCGTTAACTCCTGGTCAGACTAAAGACTTACTTTCTAGTTGTCTCCCTTTCCTCTTGGATGTACTCTGCAGAAGGGTACCAGGCCCTGGGTGAACTGTTTCTGTAGTGGTAGCTATTAGACCTGCAGGCTTTCTCCTTTCTTCTAGGGAGCCAGCAGAATAATAATAACAATAGTTGGAGTAATTACAGTAGCTACCATTCCTTTAGTGTGTGTTTAATGCTAACTACTCACTGTATTCTTGCATGGTTTTATTCAGTCCTCCCATAAGCACCATGAAGTAGTAGTGTATTTAATCTCCATGTGACCAATGAGGATATTGAGGCACAATGAAGGAACAATCCAAGGTCACATGCCCATGAAGTGTGAGCACCAGAATATGAGCCTATGTCTGCTTGACTCCAAAGCCCATGATCTTCCCCTCCACCCTGTATCACCAACTCAGAAAGGAAGGCTTCAGGCCAGATCCCTGGCTAATAGGCCCCAGCGGGAGTTCTTGTCTAACTGAGATGCTTAACTCATGATGCAAACCCCCAGCCTCTGACCTCAGCCTAGAGCCGTTCATTTATATCATGGACAAGTCTTTTTGGACACTATGACCAAAAATACTCGTATAAATCAGTAGATAGGGTTAACTTTGTCTTTAAATTATTTAAATTTCTGAAATGAATCATGAAAACTCACTAATGGTGGTTATCTCTAGGGATTTTAATAGGGGGCTTTTATTTCTCACTTTCTCCTTTTTTTACCCCCCTTTTTTTTCATTTTGGCACTGCCACACGGCATGTAGGATCTTTTTTTTAAATATTTATTTAGTTAGTTAGTTATTTTATTTTCTGGCTGCATTGGGTCTTAGTAGTGCACATGGGATCTTCCTTGTGGCATGCGGGATCTCTCATTGAGGCTCCTGGGCTTCTCTCCCTAGTTGTGGCACATGGGCTTGGTAGTTGCGGCTCATGGGCTCTGTAGTTGTCTCATGCGGGTTTAGTTGCCCTGGGGCATGTGGGATCTTAGTCCCCCAACCAGGGATCAAACCCACTGGACCGCCAGGGTTTTTTACTTTTTTTTTTTTTTAAATAAGCATATATTACTTTGTTAACTAAACAAAAACAAATCTAAAATCTTTAAAGGAGAAAAAAATAAATGTGTTAACACATGGTTAGAAGATTGGCTTAAATGAATAATTGAGGGAAATCCAGGATTGATAATAATTCTTAATGATACCCAGTTATTGGTACTCCTGTGACCTTGAACAAGTCACTTCCCCTCCTGGACTGTAAGAAGTGAGCAATAGATGACTTCTTGGTTTCTGCACCATTTGCTGATTCACCTTGGAAGCAGCGGGTCAGGAGCCCAGAGTTAGAGGTCAGCTTGGATGAGGGGCAGTGAGGGCTGGAGAGGAATGACCAAGCATTGCCTGGAAGCTGGAGGCTGAGTGACCCAGGATCTGTAAAATACGGAGTCTGTATTTTATGCACCCTTGGGTATCATCCAGTTCTAACATTGTAGGCTTCTTTTGTCTGCCTGGATTTGCATCCCTAGTGATGGAGAGAAACCCTCTAGCACAACACAAGTAAGTGAGGGAAATGGGAGGAAGACGAAGGTCAGGATCAGATCTGAAGTGCTCATGGTTTTCTTACTCAAGTAGATGGGCTGATTTTTTTCTTCCTGCTTTTCTCCAAGGTGGACGGAAGCATTTCTGGGCATCTGTACCCTGTCCAGTGCAAGGCTGAAAGTAGAGTCCAGCTCACCTCACTCCCCAGCCAATATGTTTCCTGATCTCTAATTGTTTTTCCTTCTTGATGAGAGAATTACTGGCATTTTAAAGACCATTTATGTAGTTTTTTGAGCCATCCAAGGAGACGCAAGGCAAGAAACTCAGACTCAGTCTCCTGATTTATGTTTCCCGGGACAGAGAATCACTAAAAATAGCACTATTCTTCCCCTCACCATTGTCTCTTTCATTTCTTCTTCCTTTAAGGCTGGTTCCTTCAGATCTGTAACCAGGGGCCACAAAAGGAAAAACAGGTTTATGACGGTAGGCGTGACCATATTTCCTAAGAGGTGGGAACCAGGACTGTTGTAGTAGTTATTTTGTTTTGCTCTTTGTGATGAGTGGTGGGTAAATGTCTATCAGATACTGAGACAGCAAGTAACCACTGACATTTGATTGTACATTGTCATTTACCGAGTATTTCCACATCTATTATCCAACCCACATTCTTACCCAAAGCCTGCGAGGTTAGTGGGTATTTGCCCCATTTTACAGATGAGAAAACTGAAGTCCAGAAGCTGATGCCCTAGATTTCTTAGCAAATAAGATGGTAAAGTGCATACCAGGAATCACTCTCTGATTGACATGCCCAGTGCTCTTTATATCTTTCTGCCATGGGACTTGTGAGGTGGCCCTTCTCGTGAGCATTCGGGTTTCAACCTCTCTCGGGGACCCTAGTGATACTGATGACCTCCCTCCAAGCATGCAGTTAAGAGCTCTATCCTGCTTATCTCAGAGGCTCCCATAAGAACCTCACACAGGCAGGAGCATCTTCAGCAGAACCCTGCCTGTTTCATCTGGAAGAGAAAGAAATGGCGCCCTGAGCTTTCCTGATGGTTCCTGAGTTGGCAAAGGTGCAAAGACCAAATGCTTTTAGTTTTTCTCCAAGGCACCTTCCTGCCTAAACCCAGGAGAAAGCTGTGGAACAAGGAAAAGGGCGCTGGACTTGGAATTAGGAGGCTGGTGTTTAAGTACTATATCTGCCACTTATTGGCTCCGTAATCTCGAGCAAGTCACTTCCCCTGTCTGAGCCTTAGTTTCCTTTTATGTCAAATAGGGATCATACCCGTTATCTCTTGTGATGATTAAATAGGATGATTAATGCAAAAAAGACCTAGCCCAGCCACAGGCACATGGCACGTTGCATCAGAGACTCCTGTCTCCTGCAGATGTCATAGATTAGCTGGCAGTGGCAGGGCAGAGCCTGTTTGGCTTCTCTGTAAAATCATACTCGATGATATCCCCTCAGAAGGGTGGCCAGCTGGGGCTTGCTGTCTCCATTCTGGCTTTCCAGATCAGCACTTAATGAATGCTGGGGCCCCCTTTCTCCCCCTGATTTTGTATTTCAGTGGCTCCTGGAAGGGGAAAAGGTGAGCCTCTGAATATCCCAAGCTGTATCTGCAAGCTGACATGGTCCCTGTGGTGATCTTGGCTGTTAATTGTCACAGCAGCTGACCTGCCTCTAATACCTGGAATCAAGACTCTAATCAAGTTGGGAAATTATTTGGAAAGTGTGTAGTCAATATAGGAGCAGATACACATACCGATTCCTTCATTATGAGACTCCAGGCTTAGAATTCTCCATCTCTGGGCCTCAGTTTCCTCATCTGTAAAGCAAACGGGGTTGGGGTTGATGATTCCCTGAGGTCACCTTAGTTATCCTGTGATTTGTTTTCTTCTTGCAAGAGTCAGACTATGTCCTTAGAGCTCCCAGCCCTGTCTTTTTCACCCCCACAGCCTCTGCTGGCCTTTTAGTTACACTGGACATATTTAGAACCAGCAGAACCAAACCCAGTCCTGTCCACAGGCCCCACCCACCTGAGAAATCACAAAGGCGGCATTAACTGGGGCAGCCAAGAGCAGCTCTAGGGAACTTTTCCTGGGGACCAGGAGCCCCACATTCCCAGCCCCCCTGCTTATCCCCTCCCAGCCTGGAGTGGGCCCAGGGATTTGAGGCATCCATGTCCCTCCCTGCCCTCCTTAGGTGACAGTTAAAGACAACAATCTCTGAGGAAAAGGAGGAGATGGCCACCAGTATCCTCAGAGAAATGGGAAAAGCAAAAGCTGTTTCTAAGCAAAGAACTGAAGTCGTGCATGACATATTTCAGAGCGTGGGGGTGAAGCCGGCAGCAATGGACAGAGACTGGGGAGAAGGGGGCGCTGAGGCCCTTCACCTGGATGGGGGCCCATCCCCAGATTTCATGCCAGGATCAGCCCCCTCTTCTAGCACAAGTCAGGTTCTGTCAGGCGGGCTTGGCTGACAGCGTGGGCTGGGCCAGTGGGCCAGACTTGGCGAGAAACCAGTAAGGCTCATTTGGTTGTCATTCAGACCACGTGTATGCTGGGTCCCGGCGGGGCAGGCAGAGAAGCATAGGGGCGGTGGACAAATGGAATGGGGTGATATGGGCAGTCAGGCGTCATCCAGAAACTCTCTTCATGGAGCCCAGGGCCCAGCCAGAAGGAGAGATCCTGAAGCACAGTTCCAAGTCCAAGGAGACGCGCTAACACGAGGGCTGATGAGCCAGAACCATCACAGAAACCAGTCCTGGGAATCACGTCATTGGGGTGGCAGTGGGAGGAGGGTTGGGACTTGGGGGCCCTTGTAGTCTTGGCTGATGCATCAGATTCCAGGCCTGATTGGCAGCTCAACTTCTGCCTGACAAGTGTCCAAATGGGTTTCTTGAGCTAGGTGTGGGTAGCTGGAGAAGGTGGGGGCTGAACAAACAAAGAATTGTTTTGAATCAGGTCCATCTCCTCACTTTAAAATCACCAAAAAAAAACCCCATAAAAGAGCATGTTGTAAGAGGGGAGATCAGACCTTTACAAGCCTACCGCAAAGGTACAGAGAATATAAAATAAATGAGAGGCTCAATTTTATATCTATTATTAAGCAAAATTTAAAATCATAATACTTCGTGACTATGACATTGTAATAAAAGTGGCTCCATTATTTATTGCTGGCAGTGGTTTAAGTGGTATAAACTGTTAGAAAGGTAACTTGACAGTATGTTCTAAGATATACAAAATGTTTATAACCCTTTGTCCATTCCTGAAATTTCCTTCTAAGAAAGTCATCTAAAAAAGCAAAAAATTGGGAATTCCCTGGTGGTCCAGTGGTTAGGACTCAGTGCTCTCACTGCCCAGGGCCTGGGTTCAATCCTTGGTCAGGGAACTAAGATCTCACAAGCCGCGAGGCTCGACCAAAAAAAAATTATATGCACGTGAGTGTTTATTGTAACCATTAACCAAGCAACCAAAATATCTTACAATGGGGGTTAACTCAATATATTATGAATTTTCCACTCTAAACATTATGCAGTCATTAAACTTATAATCATAAACCTTATGGAAGTAACAGGAAATTCTTGAGATATTTGATAAAGTGGAACTAGCAGGACATAAACTTATATTTATACCATGTCTATAGGTGTGAAAAAATATGTGCATATGGAAAAATCTGAGGGGAAAAATAGCTATGATGAAGAATATGTGAATTTTTTTTCCCTTTTGTTTTATTTCTGGCGCTATTTTGATGTTAGCCCAATTTTTTTCTGAAAGTAGAGAAAGACAATAAAAGGTTAAAAATGTGTCCCCAGAACCGCTTAATGAACTGTGAGGTATTTAATCCAGTGCCCCTGAGATAACTCATACATTACATAAATTTATTACCTTCTGTGAACAGAACTTCTCTTTGTTCTAAAAACTCAAGGAACAAGCTCTTACTCTCTGTACCAGGGATTGATGGGAAAAGCCTGGATCTTTCCTTTTCACACCTGTTTTGATGGTATAATTTCCAGGTCCATCCTCCTAACCTTTCTTTGTCTTTGCCAGCTAAAGAGTCCTATTTTTTTAAAGTCTCTTGTAATAACCCTTGGATGGTGTTAGACGCCCTTCTCTGGATCTTCTCTCTCCTTCAAGTCCCCGGAGATGCGGTGAGAGAACTATACACAGTACTCCAGATTCCGCTGCATCATAGTTTTATATTAGGGCAGATGATTTTTGTTTTGTTTCCAAAAAGCCTTAGTGACGGTGCCTGGCCAGATGCTATTGGCTTTTTTAGCTGTGGCAACATATTAAGTCAGTGTCTTCTGGGAACAATAGAGAATTACTCCCCCCTTTCTCCTCTTTTTTAGTTTATAACCGATTGCTCACAGCTATCATTTAATGAGTAGGGCGAAGATTACTTTTTCCCAAAATGTAAAACTCTAATTGAAACTCATCTGCCATTTTTTGGTCCGCTCACACGGCCTAGAAATGTTCTTGCTCTTTATCACCTGTAAGGACTTGGGGGCCCCTGTGAAGCTGGTATTTCACCTGTGCACCCTTTCCTGCGTGATTTCTGATGGAAATCAGTCCCCCCGTTTAACAGTGGAACATTTTTCCATTTAGAGAGATGCCTGTTTATTCCTGTTCCCTTTCCCTCATCCACCTCCCCTTTCTCTGTCTCCTCACCTCCTCCCTCATGTAACTTGGAGTAACCTCTGATGTAGAACCTTGCCAGGAGCGTTTTAACCTCTAAAGCTCTGGCCACTGGCTTCCCCATAGGCTGGAGTAATCTATTTCGTCCTTGAAAGAAGTGTTGGAGATTAGTCAGACGATTCCTCTTGCTGGAAACATGTTGCTTTTCTTTTAGCAAGTTCTGCTTCCTAGAGCACTCCACACAGTGTCTGCAGGAGGAAGAGCACGGGCTTTGGAGCCAGGCAGACCTGGGTCTGGATTCTCCATTTAAATTGAACAGCCATAATGTGACCTTGGATGGATTACTTAACCTCCCTGAGCTTTCATCGGAAAAATGATGGTGCTAATAGTTTGCCTCTTAAAGCATGTCACTCAGGTCCCCTGGGGATCTCAGATGCTGCTTCACTGGGCCTGCGTAGGGCCTGAGATTCTGCATTTCTAACAAGTTCTCGGAGAACGCTTATTCTGGGGACTGCTAAAAGCAGTGCTTCCCAAACGTGACTGCACACTGAAATCCTTTGGGAACCTTTAAAAACCACCGATGCCTGGACCTCAGCAGCTGCCCTGCCACCCGCGTTTCTAATTTAACTGGCAGCAGGCTGCAGCCTGGGCAGCGAGCCCTTTAAAAACTCCCCAGCTGGGCTTCCTAGGTGGCGCAGTGGTTAAGAATCCACCTGACAATGCAGAGGTCACGGGTTCGATCCCAGCTCCAGGAAGATCCCACATGCCACGGAGCAACTAAGCCCGTGTGCCAAAAAAAAAAAAAAAAGCTCCCCAGCTGATTCTAATGTGCATCAAAGCTTGAGCCTCACTGCTTACAGGGTTATCAGCAGAAGTAAATGTGAGATACCTGGCACGTAGCAGGTGCGAAGAATAGAATGGCTTTTTTTCCTCTTGGTTCCTTGCCCTGTGCTTCTCTCTCCACCCTCAACCCCAGTCTTTATATCAGGCAGGAAGAAACATCAGGCAGGAAGGCATCAGCGGTTGCCCTGGACCTTCCTCACTAGAATCTTCTCTAGAGCATCTGGCTTGGGAGTTTTCACTCCCAGTCATGTGGGGAAGGGACCGAGACAAAACCCTGCCATGTGACCTGGCACTGGGAGTCTTAAAAGCTCCCCAGGCAATTCTAATATGCAACCAATTTTGAGAACTGGTGTCTTGTATTAGGTGGCAAAGAGTGAAGAACACTAGGGCGCCATACACAAGCGAAGTGCAAGGACTCAGGGCTGGAGCGGGCGAGTGTATCCCAGAATGGGGGACCAGGCCAGACACCAGGTGCACCCCAAATGCCATTACAGATAGAGGGATCAGTTATCCGTGGTCTGCAGCAGTAGGGGGCTTCCTCCGTGGACAAGCAGAGCTACTGCCTTCCTCTTTCCTCCCTCTTCACATCTAGCCCATCCCTCCTGCCAGGCTTCCCAGATGCCCAGGACCCTGCTGCTCTGCCCCTTAGCCAGTGCATGCGTGTTGACCAATTGAAGGAGGAGAAGCTGGGATGAAGATCCAGTTCTGTTCTGGATGAGAGAGCCCAGAGAAAGGACCTCAAAGCCCCCGCTGAGGCTACCCCCAAGAGTCCTTTCTGTTCATCAAAGTGCATCCTATGTGCCAGGCTCTGTGCTAAGCCCCAGAACTCAGATCCAAGTAAGATACAATTCCTGACCTGAAGGAGTGCACAGAGGAGACAGGGTGTAAAGAAATGATGGGACAATATGGGAAAATAGTAGGAAAGCGTTCTGTTTATTGAGGAGGCCCAAGGGAGGAAACATGCAGAGTTGAGGGAATCAGAGAAACCGTCCCAAGATGCTCAAGCTGTGTCTTGCAGGAGAAGTAGCCGTTTTCCAGGTGGATGTGGAGCAGGGAGGGAACCCTTGTCTTGTGAAAAGGCACAGCCCACTCAGGGGGCTGGATTCTTTCGGCGAAGCTGGAGCGCAGAGCACACATGGGGTGTAGACGAGACCCTACAGACTTTGGGGTTCATCCTGCGAGGAATGGAGGCCCTTTCAGTAGTTTGCAGCAGAGGAGAGGCACGTTCAGACTTGTTGGGGGGGGGTACCCTCCGGTATCACACGGAGAGGGATGGAAGGGGAAACTGAGGCAGTGGGGAGATCCTGGCCGTGATTCTGGTGAGTCATGGAGGACCACGATGAGGTGAGCCATTGTGGTGAGGATGAGAAGGAGGGAAGGAGGTGAGCTGTGCCATCACTCACTTGATGGGATTTCACGACTGGCCAGGTGAAGGGGGTGAGTGAGCTGAGGGGCAGGGGCTCGGGTGAGGTGGGTGAGGTGGCTGGGAGTCACTCACACAAAGGGTGGACAAGTGTGAGCGTGAGTGGGAAGGAGCCTGTGCTGTGGAGGTGGGTGGATGGTGACACATTAGCCAGGAGCAGGGCCTGGGAGAGGTACTCGTGTGGCCCTGGCTGTGCCGCCGTGCGGAGGGCGCCTTGCTTGGGCACCTCGGCTCCCTCGGAGGCTGTGGGGGGCAGCTCTGATTGGCCCTGCTTCACCCAGTGTCCTCTGTCGCCCTCACATAGCCCAACCTCTGGCCCCACAAAAGCAACCTTCAACCCCTGTGCCACTCTGTCCTCCGTGAAGGATGGGCACGGGGATCCCGTACTCCCCTATTCTGCCAGCACCTGCTGCTTCGAGAGCCCTTGGGCAGGTCAGCAGCTCCCACTGGGAAGAATTCCAGTGGGGAGGCAGCCAGTTTATTCTAGTGGCTCAAGGTGATTTCAACCTTCTGGGAGGCCTGGGATGACATCAGAGGACAGCGGCAGTGCCTGGGCAGCACCCTCTGATTAGCAATAGTGAAAATGCGTTTTATGTAGCCACAGAGTTACACTAGTCCCTTATTATTTAAGCTTCAGATTCAACAAGCATCTATGGAATGTCTGTGCCAAGCGCTGGGTGGGTGGTGATAGGGGAGCCGCACACAGCATGGGGGCTCCGTGGGGAGACCACCGTGGAGCTCAGATCTCACCTCTTTGTTAAGTGGCTGCATGACCCGAGGCTACTTGCGCTCAGCTTCTTTACTTGTTGACTGGGGTCTCTCTGAGGGTGCCGTTGGAGACGCCTGGCCTGTAGTGCTCAGCAGATGTTTGCTGGCCGTTCCTCCTAGAGCAGAGGCAGCTCCAGAGTTACGGACATCAGAGATGATGGATAACTTGACCAAGGCTTCACATTTGCTGGGTAGAGCCCAAGTCTTTCTGGCCATCTCCAAAGCTCATGCTGCTTCTGGGACCCCATGTGCCCCTTAGTGCTGCAGAGTCTTCTCCCTTTGGCTTTTCTTCTGTTTTCCAGCTAAAGATTAGAGCCTTTCCTGCTGCCTGTGTGAGAGCCCCCTTCCTGAATCAGACCCACATAGCTAAAGGGCCGGGCTGCGCAGCGCCTGTATCCTATGTCTCCCCGCCTCCTGAACACCAGCTGGGTCCTGTTGCCAGGATTAGATTGCCGCCCGCACTCCCTTCCCAGGCACGGTGACCCAGCCTTCCATCTGTATCCAAAGCAAACAGATCAGGTGCCCCGTACTCTCTGAGGGATTCCCTCTCTTTGTCTCACCTAATGGTCCTGCCGACAGGGGGAGCCTCGCCCTGGGGCCCAGGAGGCTGGAAGGGAAAACGTCATTCTCGGTGAGGGTCACAAGGTCCCTTCTGGGACACATCTTCTGTCCCCTCCTGGAAGGACCACAGAATAGGGAAGCCACACCTCTCAAGCTGGGGCTGCTGTGGCCCTTTGGAAAGGCCCAAAGCCCATCCCTTCACCCCTCTGTGTCCCCAGGCCATGGAGAGCAAGCTGCTCATCGGGGGCAGGAACATCATGGATCACACCAACGAGCAGCAGAAGATGCTGGAACTGAAGAGGCAGGAGATTGCCGAGCAGGTAGGGCTGAGGGCTTCAGGTCCCCAGAGGGCACATTGCCTTGAGGTCACATCCCGGGGGCTTAGGGCAGGGAGCCACCCTGGACTCAGGATCCCTGGAATTACAGTGCTGAGAACCTAAGACGTGCTGCCCGTGGGCCCACCCGCCCAGATGGGGCCTCTCCATGATGTCAGCCTCCTCAGGGCACCTGCTACTAATTCCTGGACCTTCCACAAAGGTGTGAGTTCTTCGCCAACTGTAGGACTGTGTCCTAAATCATCGAGAACCACAGTTTGTTGGTCTTACCAATCAGCTGTGATACTACATGGGAGAGGCTGAGGCAGCTGGAAAGCCACTCTCTGGGCATCGGAATATGTGGTTGACACCCCTGCAGTTCCCCACCTATGAGGCCTGGGGTCTCCTTTCACTTGAGGCAGTACCTGGCAAAAGCATGGCCATATGTGCTGAGAAGAAGGTTCAGAGAGGTTCCATTAAGGACGGGGTGGGAGCAACGGATGTGGGCCACGGGATGCTCCCTGCCCCGCCTGGCCCTGGTGGCCATGACAACACCGGGTTCCATGATAGGCAGCGCTCCCTTGGGCCCCACAGTACGTGCCGCTCCACTGAGCCCCGTGCCCTGCCTTGGCCTAGAAACGCCGCGAGCGGGAAATGCAGCAGGAGATGATGCTCCGCGACGAGGAGACCATGGAGCTCCGGGGCACCTACACATCCCTGCAGCAGGAGGTGGAGGTCAAAACCAAGAAACTCAAGAAGGTGAGATGCCACAGCAGGAGCGGGTCAGGTGTGTGAGGGCCCGGCAGTCACCTGCCTAAGGGGAGGGTGTTTAGCGACCCCCCCTCACACACTTTGCTTGAACTGTTGATCCCCTGAGTCCCATTGCCTGGGTGCTGGGGTGAGGAGCGGAGGGAGGCGGGGGTCTGGTTGGGGAGGAACAGAGCCTTCTCTCCTAGGCCCGGAGGGGCCTGATAGGCTGAGAACGCTTCCACTTCCACCCCCCAGGGTTGCCAGCCTCGTGGTCCTGGGTGAGCTCCCCCTCTACTCTGGTGTCGCCCGTGAGTCACAGTTTGGATGACCGAGCACAGAGCAGGCCAGGGGAGTGGCGGGGACGCCTGAGGAGGCTCGAGCCGGGGGAGCTCAGAGAGGGAGCACAGGGCTCTCCAGGGATGAGAAGACTGGCCACCAGGACCCTGCAGCGTCCATGGCCAGGGAAAGGCTTGTGCGTGAGCTGAGGGCCAAGGGCAGGAAGCAGCAAATTCCAGCCGGATTCTGGGAAGAACCTGGAGAGCCTTTAGGTTGCTGAGGTGGCTGCGCCAGAGCAGGCCGGGCAGAGGCCCCAGCTCTCGCAGCCGTTGCCAGGGACACGCCTTTCAGCGGGCGCAGAGTGGGACAGGAAGGTCGGGGCTGCCCTCCACACCCCTACTTTTGAGAGCCTCTGGAGAGGCAGGAGTAGGATGGGTCACCTTCCAAACTGGCCGAGGCTCCCTTCCTTCCCCGAGCCCTGGACCAGCAGTCTGGATACTTAGGTCCTGATTCTGGCTCTTCTGTTACCTAGTTGTGTGACCTTGAGCAAGTCTGTGACTGAGTTTCCTCACCTATAAAAAGAGGGTGTTGGACCAAAAGGTCCCTCGGGTCCCTTCACATTTGAACACTGCACGATGTGGACAGCAGCTGAGAGAGAGCAGGTTAACAGCCCACAGTGTAGCAGGAACGGCAGCCCTTAGAATAACCCGTTGTGATGGATGGTGTGGCAGGAGGGAGCTCCAGGTGTGGGCCCTGGGCGCATCCTGGACTGAGCTGAGGGGCCCCGGCTGGGGAGCAGAGCCGCATTGGTTGCCACACTGGACAGCCTCTGAGCTGCACCTGTTCCCATCCAGCTCTACGCCAAGCTGCAGGCGGTGAAGGCGGAGATCCAGGACCAGCATGATGAGTACATCCGCGTGCGGCAGGACCTGGAGGAGGCGCAGAATGAGCAGACCCGGGAGCTCAAGCTCAAGTAGGGCCCCTCCTCTTCCCGCCGGGGACCCTCACAGCCATCCCTCAGGCCTTGGGCCTCTCCCTGACAGGCCTCTCTTTCCTGAAGGCTTTGTTCTGACTGTCTCCTCACCCATGTCCGTGTACCTTAGGAATAGAATGTGTCTGAGAGCTGGGGGAGGGAGGGGCCCATTGGAGTTTCTTTTACCTCCTGTTTTCCTCCTTCCTCTCTTCTGCCTGCATTGGATGAACCCCGCAAAGTGCATGCTGGGTGCTACCCAGAGGTAACTCCTAAGGCCCTGAGTCTATAATCTTTGCAGTAGAAACCATGATTTTCAAGCTCTATCATTTCTCTAGGGATCACCTCCCCCGACGTTTTGGTTTTTCCACCTCCTCTGTTCCCTCTGCCTCTTTGCTTGCTCTCAACCTTCAACCTGCACCTACCCCATGTGGTCTCACACTTCCCAAACCCCCTGTCTGCCTCATTCCTGCTCCCAGGTACCTAATCATCGAGAACTTCATCCCCCCTGAGGAGAAGAATAAGATCATGAACCGGCTTTTCCTAGACTGTGAGGAGGAGCAGTGGAAGTTCCAGCCCCTCGTGCCCGGCGGAGCGTGAGTCTCTCACCAGCTGTCTGGGCCTAGGGACTCACAAGCTCGCCCCTGGTTGGGGGTGGCCAGGGGGCCGGGGGAGATGGAGGTTTTCATAGATTGGGGAGGGCTGGGAAGGATACAGATGAAGGATGGGTTTCTCAGGACCTAATGTCAGGGTCTTCGTGAAGGAAGGAGTGTCAAATATAGTGTCTCATTGGTCTGGGATACAGAAAATACTAGCTAGCTAACATTTGGCCAGTCTGGTGAATATTCATTATTCAGATGCCAAAAACAGCGACAGTGGATAATATTGCCAAGCACTTACTATGTGTCAGACACTGTGGGAGACTCTGCAGACAGAAGGTAAATCGGACACAGTCAGAGCTCACAGTCCGGTGGAGAATACAGAAAAGTAATCAGTTCAGGAAACGATAGAGATGTGAGGTCTTTGTAGCCTCACTCAGCTGGGTGATTCAGCATTTCCACCTGTTTCCACATCCTAGCTCTTAGGTAACAGTTTGCATCCGTTGGCTGGGTGTGCAGTTCCCTCTGCTGGTGGCCATGAAGAGCAAGACTGGATATTCAAACCCAGCAGAGTGACTGCCTCACCCAGCTGGTCCACTGTCCTTTAATTGAAAATCTGTGTACAGAGGTGCTCAGGAGGCCGGATACCAATACACTTCCCTGGAGATTCTTTGCTCTATCTATCCTGGGAATATTAATGCCAAGATAGGGCAGGAGTCTCACCAAAGCTGGTGTGGGAAGTTAGCTGTAGAGGTCTACACCTTCTCACTGGAGCAACAGATGCCTACTGAATTTGTCTGCTTTCTGAAGGGCTGATCCTACCCAAGGCAACACTATACAGATTTGTAAGTGGCAAGTTCATTAGTAAAGGACTTTTCAGTGGTGTCAATTTGGATTTAAAATCCACCTTTCCAATCTAAGTGGAGGTGTGCAGTAGTACATCATCTAATGTGGAAGCTCTCCACCCTGGCTGCAACTAGAATCACCTATGAGCTGGGCTCCAGAGAGTCTGCTTTAAAGGTTCTTGGGTGGATCCCAGGACGTAAAAAAAAATTTTTTTCAAGACTTCCAGCTGATTCTACGGGAAGCCAGGTTCAAAAACTGCTACTCCAGTGCCATCTGCTGGAGGAAGATGCTGGTGAGGCTTCTGCTTTGTAGAGTTATTTTGTGCTTACAGAGTTTTTGAGTTGAAAGTTTGTAGGGGGAGGAATTTCTTTACATTGGATAGAGATGGGATGAGAGGCTCTGAGAAGGCTTTTTTTTTTTTTTAATTTTGAAAAGCAAGAATAGTACAAAGAATTCCCGTATACCCTTCACCAAAATTCCCCAGTTGTTAGCGTCTTGCCACGTCTTCCTTTATTGATCCCCTCCCCCCAACCATTTGAGATGAAGTTGCAGACAGTCAGCCCTTTACCCATATTTCCTAAGAATGAAGACATTCTCTTACATAACCACAGTGCAGTGATCAAATTCAGGAAATTCTGTATTGACACAAGACAAGCAATATTCAGTTGTAGCCAGTTACCTCAGTAATGTCCTTTACAGCAACTCCCCCACCTGCCACCAGCCTACCTGCGGTGGTGCTTTGCATTTAATTGTCATGCTTCTTCCGTCTCCTTTAATCTGGAACTGAGAAGGGATCCTGATTTGAGTTTTGAGAATTTCATGCTTCAGAGGAGTTTATTCGTTTCTCAAAACATTGTCCCTGCAATTTTTACCTGACGCCCTAAGCACACAATCTAGGCTTCAAAGCATGGTGGGTGCTTTGCCTGAAGCTAAGACAAGCTTTCTGCTTAATGTTTATGAATTTCCATTCTTTATTCTTTTTTGAGTCTACTTTCTTCCTTTTATTCAAATAACTAAAATTAAAAAAAACTTTAAAATAACTTCTCTCTTTTTTTTTTTGCAAAAATAAAATGGTTTGCTTGCACTAAAAAACCGTTCACGGATTTTAAAAATTAAAAGAGCTATCTTCAAATAACACATGTTAAATAATTTTGAGTAGATATCAGTAACAATTTGTAAAAAGAAAGAAGCCCTCCAAAATATAGGTCGGTATCGTTGCTTACTGTTGAACTATCGCCTTTTGTAGCCTCTTGTCCCTCTCTTTGCTTTGCTTTAAAGGTGAATTTGTGCCATTTGCATACTCTTTTCTGAGCCTCAGAAAGCCCCCCCTGTTCTGGGCAGGACACAGTGGAGGTGGTTGCCTGTGATTTTTTGGGGGGGGGTGTGGGTGAGTGCTGCACCTCGTCTTGTGGGGTCTTAGTTCCCTGACCAGGGATTGAACCCAGACCTGGGCCACAGCAGTGAAAGCACTGAGTCCTAACCCCTGGACCGCCAGGGAATTCCCACCTGAGATGTTCTTTTCCCACCTTTCTTTTCTCTTGTGATTTCCCCCCACCATCCTTCTTGCTCTAGGAAAGTAATGCAAAAAAGAGAAAGATTCAGTGTTTTCTTTGCCATTAGGAAGCCTGAAAATTCAGCTTATTCCTCAAAAGCTGCTTGCTTTAGCTTACTCTGTAGTGTTTTCTTTTCCATAACTCTTTGGGAAGAACCAATCCCAACATTCATACCCCTTTGACTTAAATCTGCATGCAGTTGCTCCCCAACCTGAATTTGTATGTCTCCATTAGCAGCGCCTCTAACTGGATCCCAAATGGACTGTGTTCCCTTGAATTTTTATATTAAAATTGTAAAGATATAAATACATTCATAAGCTTTTTCAAAATTATGGGTAAGTATATTCACAACTTAAACATGCTGTTTTATACAGAATATATATGTACCTCCTCAGATATATAGAGTGTATATTTTGTGTAGAAAATATCAAAATGTATCTGGGTAAGGGTAAAAGGTATTAAGGCAATTGTGACATCCCAGGGTTCGCCACTGTACTTAAATATGATTGATATAAACAGGTATTATAGATTTCTTTAAGAAAAAATTCCAATAAGTAAATTACTTCAAAAAGACTTCTTAATAAATACCAGATAGTCAACTACATGCTATTCTGCATTACTACTACAAATTATTTCCTTTTTTTAATGTCATTTGTCCATCGTCTGATAACTGCAATAAATATTTATCTCAGAACTTTTAGAAAAATCACAAAAATGCAAAAGAAATGTATAATAGATCTAGGGAGTTTTTATGTGAAACAAATTTTTAAATTACATTTCATTTTACATTTAAAAAATACATATTATTGTATTTTAAATTACAATTTTTAAATTTACATTTCCCTGGTGGCCCAGTGGTTAAGACTCCATGCTTCCACTGCACAGGGCGTAGGTTTGATCCCTGGTCAGGGAACTAAAATGCCACATGCCACACAGCTCAGCCAAAAACCTACAAGCTCTGATAGCTCAATCTCAATAAATTCATTTTTTAAAAATTGCTTTTTTATAGCAACAGTTGGTGGTTAAAATAAAAACAACTCCCTCCTAATTGGAATTCCCAAGCGTGATAGCGACTCAGCTCAGAGAGCCCCTGGGTAGCATCATGGTGTAAAAGTCGCTGGCCTGGATCTCTGAAATCTTCTGCCCCAAACCCCTCCTTTCACAGCAGAAGACTGTGGGTGGGGAGGTCCTTGGACACAGCTTTCCCCATTTCAGGGAGCCCTGTGGACTGAGACTATAAAACAAGCTGCCTCCCTGGGAGGATTGGGTCCCACTGTTTGCAATGTAACTTAATCAGGGCTGAAAATCAGTTTCTTCCCAAAGCATATTTAATTAATCAAGGCATTGTACTATTTGCTCAATTCAAGTGTGAAATATTTTGCTGCACTTTGGCCTGTGGTGTTCTGGGGTGAGAACACTGAAGGCTGCTCAAAAGGAGAGGAAAAAGGCTTTGCTGGAAAGAAATTACCTAAAGTCATGCAGTCCCTTTAGAAAGCTTTTGTTGAAAAACGTTTCCCCTCCTCCTCCTCTAGCTGCAAGCATTTACCCCCTACACTCTTCCCCTTGCCTCTCTCTAAAACAAAGAGTTATTGTCGGGGAGCTTTGGAAATACACTGGTATCAACTCATTTTGGAAGTCTATCCCTTTTTCTTTTTTCTCCCCTAGTTGATACACAGTGACTTCAGGTGAGGTCCCTTCCACCATCACAAACAGCTTTGTGTTAAAGTTACTTTGTAAAAAACATTTCTGCAGCCAGCTCCAACCATAACTATTTTACAAGTATGACCTTTTATTTTTGGTTACTCATAATGGACTTTATTTTTAATTGTGTTTATAGGAAACTGTCTTCTAAGGGCTGTATATTTGGCAACGTCTGTAGCCCATGGTTTACAGTTCACAAAATTCTATTTGTAACTCTAGCCCTTTGCCCTTTGCAATCCCTGCCACCCTAGATTCTTTTCAAAGCATCATGATGCAGTAGAAAGAGACTGGATTTTGGATTTAGAACGTTCTGAATCCTAGTCCCTGCTCTGCCTGGAGAAGGTTTTTTTTTTTAAATCTCTCTGAACCCAAGTTTCTTTACCTGCAAAATCGGGAAAATAAAATAAAATAAAAATCCCTGCAGGGCCGTATCTGACCCAAAGGAGATGATCCGTAAATGGTTGTAGTCATACCAATAAGCCAATATGATAATTGTGGGGACTCCAGAGAAACCAGTTTGCCATCATCCCTTAGAAGTGCCATAGAAGGACAGTTTGGTTTGTTGCTTTTGTTTTAGATTTTAATTTTTAAATCAGGTTGGCTCCAAGTTTAGAGAGAGAGCATTCCTTGCCCTAAATAGAATCAGGATAGAAAGTTAAACTGGGTTCATTACAGAGGCAAAGTTTACCTCAGTCAGAACGTTCTCAGCTCTGGGTTGAGTCTCTAGATTCATTTACAGGCCTGTGACAACTGAAAAAGAATCTGAAACAGGGAGACGTTTTCCCCTTCACAGGCAGGCCACGGGCCATATGAAGGGGCTGTGGGAAGAGGAGTGGGAGTTCAGACGTGCTGGGGGATGCTACGAGGTGGTCAGCTGACCTGCAGGGATGGAGGGACCTGACCGTGGAGAGAAGTCAGATTTGCCGTGGCAGGTGCTTGTAAAGGATCTGGAAGCAAAACACACCCTATGATGTTGGCTGCTGGTTTTCAGAACAGGAGAGGAAAGGTGGTGAGCAGACAGAGCTGGTAATGGGATTGGGGTCAGCCTCTGAGATGGGACTAAGAGAAGACTTTTTAACATTAAGGGGAAATATATATATAATCTTGTGGTAGAAGCTGTGTGGAGGGAGGGTCCTAATGGAACTCTGAGGATCTACTATGCACAAGATAACTGTTGTGGATTTCTTTCGGGAGGGGTGGACACTTGCAGAGCCAGGCCTCCACTCTGGGCTGTCAGCCACAACCTGCTTGCTACGGAGGGATCAATCATGGAAAGTAGGCCTGGGGCAGAGGAGAGAGTAGATGGGAAGTTTGGTGTCCCAATTCCAGACTCCCCTCCCCCACCCCCTTCTTCCTGCCTGCCACCCAGAATAGCCCTGGCATCTTTATTGGGTCAAGCTGCCAGTTCACACTGATTCACTGCTCTGCTTGTCCAGCCCTGTCCCCCTGTCCTGTTCCCAGAGCCTGCAGCCTTCAAGGCACACTCAGGCCCAGACTGTTCTGTGTGTGCTCCTGAAAGACAGCGTGGCATCCTAAAAAGAGTATTTGGGAAGATTCAATTCCTAGTCTCTTCCTAATTGTCTAACCTTGGACGCAAAAGGCTTGTTGCTTTTCTTAGCCTCAGTCTCCTTGTCTGCACCTCAGGAGGTTGTTGTAAAATTCAGATGGGATGCATAGATGCTCCTTATAAATAAGTTGTTATTTTACCGATTTTCCCGCTCCCCTCCCTCGGTGCTGCTGCTCTCCACGTGCACAGCCTCCTCACCTTTCAGACGGTCCACAGCAGCAGAATGAGCTGGGGCTTCTACAGCCTCATCCTTCCTTGTTTTCATCTAAGAAGAGGAGTTGGTGGGGACCCTAAGTGGGGTCCAGCTTTTATGTACACTTGGTAAAAAAAAACCCCTGGAAGTACGGTTTCTCGTTACTCTCTGCGGCAGAAGGCAGGCATTGTTCCGGCGGCTCTGCACGGCTTGTTCTCCTATTCAAGGACAGAATGTCCTGTCTCTGAATTACTCAGCCTGTTTCTTTTCTTCTGTCTTCTGTCTGCCTTTTGGCTTTTTTCATTGCTCATTTTTATCCCTGTTTGAAATTAGCAAGTGGAATTGAGAATAAATAATCATCACAGCTGCCAGGTGTTGAGCCCTTGCGGTGTGTACTGTGCTAAGTGGTTATCTTGTTTAATCTCAGCAATTCTGTAGGATGGCCATGAGATATCTGAGGTTCAGAGATAATTAGCGGCTTCCCAAGGTAACAAAGATTTAAGGGGTAGAGCCAACATTCAGACTCAGATCTGCCTCACTCCAAACCCTGTATTATGTTTTTTAGTGGAAATAACTTTCTAGTTTTCTTTCCTATTTTTGTTTGTTTTGAATAACAAAATACCTCACACTCAATAAGTTGCTGAGAGTAAAAAGTCTAACATACCATGGCTTGGCCAGGATATAGAGCAATGGGAGCTTTCTCTAGGTATATAGCTGCTTTGAAAAGCAATTTGGCAATATCTAGTCAAGCTGAAAATGCACATCAGAACCATTCCATTCCTGGGTATTTACCCCAGGGAAACTATTGAAAATGTACCTGACGATCGATACCTATACAGACATCTTCACAACAGCACTGTGTTAAATAGAAAGGGAGAGAGAGGAAGGAATCGACCTAGAGGTCCATCAACAAGAGAATATATAAAAAAAATATATATATATCATATATTAAATGCTATATTGCAACCTTGAGATAGTCAATATAGTTAAACTTTAATCATCTAATCTAGAGCAGCATGGATAAATATAAAAGACATGTTTGTTGGACACAAAGGTAGTATGTATACTAAATAGTACAAAGTTTAGAAATAGGCATACAAATACCATATATATCGTTTATGAATATCCACATATATAAATAAGTATAAAAATATGCTTGACATTGATAAGCACCAAACTCAAGAGAGTGATTAATTCTGGAGAAGGAAAGAGATGGGAGTCTTAAAAACTGCATCTACATTTTAGTTCTCAAAAAAGATTTGGAGTTAGGTATGAAAATGTTAAGATTTGACAAAGCTGGATGGTAAGCGAACATATATATTATTTTCTATGCTTTTCTGAATATTTTAAATAATTTATTAGACATAAAATTATACACATACATTGTAAAAAAATTTAGATATTGCGGAAAGGCATACAGATAATAAAAAAATCACCCGTAATCACACCATCCAAAGATAATCATTGTTAACATGTTGTTGAACATCCAGACTTTTTTTCTAAGCATCCACTCACATACACACACTTCTTTAAAAACAAAACAAAAAAACTTATCTTTTCATTTGCTTTTTTATTTAATACGTTGTGGAAATCTTTTCACGTCTACATAGAGCCATAAAACGATTTTAATAACTACATAATATTCCTTCACGTGGCTGAATAATAAATTAATTTCTCCCTCTTGGTGCACGTTTGGGTTGTTTCTAATTGTTTACATTTGTAAATAATATTGCAGCAAACATCCCTGCTTATAAATTTTTGTCCCCATCTCTGATTATTTCCTTAGGGAAATTCCTAGGAGTGGGAATTTGGGTCAAAGAATATGCACTTTTTAAAAACCAAGCCTGGGAGTTCCCTGGTGGTTTAGTGGTTGGGGTTTGACACTTTCAGCGCTTTCTCTGCTGTGGCCCAGGTTCAATCCCTGGTTCAGGAACTGAGATCCCGCAGGCTGCGATACGTGGGCAAAAAAAAAACAAAAAGCAAAAACAAAAAAACCCACAAGCAAACAAAAAAATAAGAACCAAGACTGAGTTTTGTTTTGTATGTTTTATAAACAATAGCTTTATTGAGATGTAATTCACAAATCAGAAAATTCACCATTTTCAAGTGTATAATTCAGTGGATTTTAGTATATTCACAGGGTTGTGTAGCATCACCACTGTCTAATTCCAGAACATTTTCATCACTCCAGAAAGGAACCCCAAACCCATTAGCAGTCACTCCTCATTCTCCCCAATGTCCCAATCCCTAGGAAACCAGCAATCTACTTTCTGTCTCTATGGACTTGCCTATTTCTAGATATTTGACATAAATGGAATCATACAACATGTGGTCCTTTGTGTCTACCCTTTTTCACTTGGTAAAATGTTTTTGAGGTTCATCCATGTCATAGCATGCTTCATTCCTTTTTGCTGCCAAATAATATTCCGTTCTATAATATCCCACATTTTGGGCTTCCTAGGTGGTGCAGTGGTTAAGAATCCGTCTGCCAATGCAGAGGACACCAGTTCGATTCCTGCTCCAGGAAGATCCCACATGCCACGGAGCAACTAAGCCCGTGCGCCAAAAAAAAAAATAATAATATCCCACATTTTGTTTATTCATAAGTGGATGGTCATTGGGGTTATTTCTACTTTTGACTATTATAAATAATGCTTCTGTGCACATTCACATACAAGTTTTTGTGGAGGCATATGTTTTCAGTTCTCTGGACTGTATACATCTAGTAGTAGAAGTTCTAGGTCATGTGGTAACTCTGTGTTTAACTTTTTGAAGAACCGCCAAACTGTTTCCAAAGTGGCTGCATCATTTTATATTCCCACCAACAATGTATGAAGGTTCAGATTTCTCAATATCTTCACCAACATGTGCTATTGTCTGTCTTTGATTATAGTCATCTTTGATTATAGCTATTGGCTGTGAAGTGGTATCTCATTATGGTTTTGATTTGCATTTCCATAATGACAATATTGAGCATCTTTTCAGGTGCTTATTGGCCATTTGTATATTTTCTTGGAAGAAATGGCTATCCAGATCCTTTGTCCATTTTTAAACTGGATTATTTGTCTTTTTATTATTGATTTGTAAGAGTTACTTATGTATTCTGGATATAAGTCCTTTATCACATATATGATTTGCAAATGATTTCCCCCATTTTGAAGATTGTTATTTCACTTTCTTTATGATGTCCTTTGAAGCACAAAAGTTTTTAGTTTCAGTGAAGTCCTATTTATTTTTTCTTTGGTTTGTTTGGGCTTTTGATGTCATACCTAAGAAGCCATTGCCTAATCTGAGGTCATGAGGATTTACTTCTTCGTTTTATTCTGAGAGTTTTATAGCTTTAGCTCTTACATTTAAGTCTGATTAATTTTGAGTTGTTAGTTTTTTACATCTGGTACAAGGGAAGTGTCCAGCTTCATTTTCTTGTCTGTGGATATCCAGTTGTCCCTGTACCATTTGCTGCAGAGACTGCTAACGTTCCCCGTTGAATGGTCTTGGTACACTTCTAAAGAATCAATTGATTGAAAATATAAGGGTTTATTTCTAGACTCTCAATTCTATTTCAATGATCTGTATGTCTGTCCTTCTGCCAGTATCACACAGCATTGATTACTATAGCTTTGTAATAGGTTTTGAAGCTGAGAAATGTGAATCCTCTACTTTTGTTCTTTATCAGGATTGTTTTGGCTAGTTTGGAACCTTTGCATTTCAAGCCCGAGTTTCTAATCATTTCATTGTGTTAAATCTAATGAAGGAAAATGAAAAGCAAAACCACTGATTAATGGTTTTGTGTAGTGTGTGAAGTCAGTCTGAGTCTGACAGCTAAAATAAGATTAGATTTCCTTTCTTCATTCTAGCCTTTAGCCAAACGTTTTCACTGTGGAAAAAAATTGAAGCAACAAGAGTGAAGAAATGTGTGTCTCCTGTGTTATACTACTTTGAGTTGTCAGGTTGTATTAGAGCAAAGAGAAGAAAATTCCAGAACCTGCAGTCTGCAGGGCCTCCTGACTACCTAAATGATACTTAATCCATCATGATATCATTTTCCCTTTGTGTTCAGAGGAAATTGATTTAAATATAGCCTCTTCCCCACAGCAATAACAGCCAAATGAAGAAGCGGCCAACGTCTGCAGTGGGTTACAAGAGGCCTATCAGCCAGTATGCTCGGGTTGCCATGGCAATGGGGTCCCACCCCAGGTACAGGGTAAGAAGCTGGGAAGTAGAAGGGGGGAGGGGAGAGAGCACCCAAGGGAGATGATGCTCACAGCCTCTGCTTCCTCTACCTGCCCCATCACTCTTGCTACTCCTATTATTTCCCGAGTGCCCGGAAGATGCAGGCATGAGGGCCAATGCTCATGTCTGGCCTCATATCCCCACCACAGGCTGAGAACATCATGTTTCTGGAGTTGGATGTGTCCCCTCCAGCGGTCTTTGAGATGGAATTCTCTCATGATCAAGAACAAGACCCCCGTGCACTACACATGGAGAGGCTTATGCGGTTGGACAGCTTTCTGGAAAGACCTTCCACCTCTAAAGTCCGAAAGTCCAGATCCTGGTCAGTACCATCACGGTCAGAGTGGGCCACGGACTTGGCGAGGAAACCGCATGGGCTGGTTGAGGCTGAGGAGGGCTGTGGTGGTACCCGAAGGGCATGAAGGGAGAGTGAAAACTTGGGCTGTGGGGGCCGAGTTCCTACAGCTACAGGATGAGGGAAAGGAAAGGCCTCACTTTTCTGTTTCCTGCACTTCCCCACCCTCTGCTCTCACCCTCCTCATCCCCACCCCCTACAGGTGCCAGAGTCCTCAGCGGCCTCCACCTTCCACCGCACACGCCTCGCTGGCCTCAGCTGCTCTGCGCCCCCACGACAGTGCTAGACCATGAGTGACAGCCCTCAGTCGGCTGCCCATCCCCCAGGCCCCAGCGACGGGGCAGCCAGCCCTGGATCATCTCGCCTGCCGCTCGGTGTGCGTGCGTGTGCGTGCGCGTGCATGTGTGTGCGTACGTGTGAGGGGTGAGAATCCGGCAGACCGTGCCTCTGCCGGCTCTCAGCCTCCTTATTTAATTAATGTTATTTATTCGTGGAGCTCAGTTCGTGTGGGAGAGGTGCCCTCGCCTGAGCCTGCCGTGGTCGCCGCACAGCCTCCTCTTCTTCTGACTTTAACCGCCCCCTTCGCCCACCCCAGTCAGACCTCATGCTTCTCCCTGTCAGTTGTCCCCAGAGGGGAAGGTGGCCGGTGCCTGAGAAGAGGGTACTTTTTCTACCTGGCGTGCTCCGTAATCTCCATCTCCTCCTACGCTGCCGGTGAGCAGCTCCTGAGCACTTCCTGGGACTAGAAAAATGCAAGGTGTCCACTGAGGACAAGATGCCCATCCTGACAGTGTGGAGCCTGTGGTCCCCTTGGAGAGAGCTCCGCTCTCCACTCTCTGGGCCTCAAACAACCTCTTTTGGCTTCTTGGGCTCCTTTTCAAGGACTCCGGTGACCTCATCCACACAGCCCATGCTCTTCAGCTTTGGCAAGAACTCATGGCTTCCCAAACTCTGCTTCCTGCCCACCGTCCCAATCTGTGGATGCAAATTGTGAACCCACCAGTTGCTGTCTCCTCGGGACCTGCAGGAAATGGAACAGTAAGGGAGACAATGTGGACAGTCATCGAGGGGCGTCCCTTTGTTTCTGTCTCCTCTGAGAAGTAACCTTGGCCAACAGGCAATCAGGCCAACTCCGCATCTTTGAGATGCTGCTGTTTCCTGCTTTCATCATTTTCCTGGCAGCTGTCTGGATCCCCGTTCACAGTGGGAGGGATCAGTATCCCTCTCCCCCTAGCTAAACAAAGGTGTCACAGAATCTGTTGCTTTTCACCCTCATTGAGCACAGGAGATGGAGACCCAGGCACAGCCTGCCAACTCTGCCTGTTACCCCTGTTTCTGAATCACATTCGTTGGGCGCTGTTTTGTTGACAGGACTGACTCCTTCTTCAGCATTGTGCAAATTGGTCCCTAGGGAAGTACTCCTCACTTTCCTTTTTGACAACCCAAGATGTCTCCAGGTATCGCGAGTAAATTTGTACCAAAAAAAGAGAGATTAATTTTCATTGACTTACCTTTTAAGTGTATATTTTGGTGGAAGGGTGAAGAGGTAATCATGAATGAAAACACGTGGCTTGCGATTTCAAAATGACCTAATAATGGAGTCTCCAGTTCCTAGAATATGAGTTTAGTCATTGGGGTAAAGGCACAAAACTGACAGGTCTGCCTGCAATTTGGGGTGTGGGAGGTGGCAGTGGGGGCTGACTACCTGGTTATTCTCTTTCCATCAGGAAATGAACCTTTCTCGCACAGTTCAAGTTCTGCTCTAAGGACCAAGCTATGGTTTGGTTTAATTCAATGATACTGTCATTGCTGCTGTAACTGTGGGACCAGGTGGTTTGGCCACTTTATTGTCACTTGCTCCTGTCCTTCAAGGAAATAACATTTTTCATGAGAGCCCAGAAGATTATTTGAGACTCAGGATTCAGATCAGAGGTTCAGCCGTGGCTGGGACAGGAGTGACGTGTAGACATTTCCCAGGTGGCCTGGGCCCAGAGGGACCTCCAGGCCTGCATTGAGTAGCCTCTCCCACCGCTCTCTCATCTGTGGATGAAGCCGCACGTGTTACCCCCCTTCATCACTTGGACACATCAACTCTGCATTGTCTGGTCACTTGACCCTCACAGTCTTATAGCACAATATACCCCACTTTCCCCACCCCCAGTCTGAGGGCTGGGCCCGAGGTGTGGTCAGAGGAGGAGCTCCTGCCTGCAGTTTTCTGTATGTGTGTATGTGTGTGTGTGTGTTTGTGTGTGTGTTTACCTCCACGGGGGACACTCTACACTCAGTGTAAGATATGCTGGGAACAGGGCCACCAGGATGGCTGGATCTCAGTCTCTCTGTCTCTCTTTCTCTTCTTTTCCTTTGGATGTATCAAACACCTGGTTGACAAAGTAAGAGCCTTGATTAGGACCAAATTTTCATGTCTGTTGCTATGGTCTTTATTTAGGACAACAATTAACAAGGCAGTGGCCCATTCTTGTCACTCTATACATATGACGATACAGGACGTATGTAATATATAAATATATATATATAAAACATTACCCTCTGTCTCCTTGGCTTAGGATGAGATCTCTCTGTTGAGCTGAAATGCACCTGCAGCTCAGTGCTGCCAGCAGCCTGCAGGCCCCAGCCCTGTTCAAATTAACACAGTCGATAATAAAGGAATGAGTATCGTTACAGAGTTGGTTGCCTGCCTTCTCTTCTCTTTGACTCTTTTTGCTTTTCTTTTTTTATGGTCTCCCTTCTCTCTTTACCTTGTTTTTTCCAAGAGGGGTTCAAGAGTATTTGGAACCCAGCTACAGTGATCAACACCTGGAAAAAGAACTGGCTGCTTAACAAAAGGGGCTCCGTCTGAGCAGCAGGGTGCAGGGGGCAGGGCTCGGGCTCTAATCTGAAGTCTGCGCCTGAGCTATGGCAGCAGCCATTGGTATTCTAGGCTAGCGGTCCCCTCCCAGTTAGTTCTATTAGCAGATTTCAGAACCGCGTAGGTGCCGTCCAGATGAGCTGTCAGTACCATCTGATAGTTCTGCCCCTCCTGCTCCTCTGTTTATCAGCCAAGAGAGATTAAAACAGGCAATAATGTGTGTAAAGCACATTGATATGCCTGGCACATGGTGGGTGCTGAAGACCAGCTTCGCCTTAACCTCTCTTCCCAGGGCCCTTTTCCCTCCCTCTGGGTTCTAGCTGTCAGCTCCCTGTAGTGTGGAGGTCTTACAGGAAATGAAAAGTAGCTGCTGCTAAAAAACACAAAGCCCAGGGAATCCCGTGGTGGTCCAGTGGTTAGGACTCTGTTCCTCCATTGCCAGGGGCCCGGGTTCAATCCCTGGTCAAGGAACTAAGATCCCGCAAGCTGCGTGGCACAGCCAAAATAAAATAAAAACACGAAGCTCTGACTCCTGGGAGAGCACTGAGGTTAGCCTGGTGCACAAGGCATGGCCACGCGCCCATTGGGGCACTGATGGTTTTCCTAGAGGGGCCCCCTGCCTCTGCACCAGCTCCAGCCCTGGAATGTAAAGGGGTTCCAGGGATCTGCTGCTTGAGAGACTTGCCAGGTGTTGTGTCAGGTACTTTACACAGCCATAGTTGTTTAATCCTCCCAGGTGGGAATTATTGTCACTGGTTTACAGATGAGATTTAGAGAAATTAATTAACTTGGCTAAAGACATAGGGTTAGTGATGAAGCTGGACTTCTGGACTCTAAAGCCTGTGTTTTTTGATTCTGCGCTTCCTCTCTTTAGCCCATCGGTAGCTCGGGGCTGATAGGTGCCCTATGTATTCTACAAGTAGTGCAAGCCAGGGACAGAGGCGCAGGGTGATGGGAATAAAACCAAACCTCCAAACCCTTAACCTTGAGGTCCTATTTTAATACCACTCGTTTCTCCCATTAGCCTTGGGCTCACTTGTGTGGCTGAGATAGGTGGTTCCAGGGTCCCACAGAACAGCCAGGGGACCGGAACTCACCCTCGCCTGGGGTCCCCCTGCTTGTGGATATGGCAACTGCCATGTTTCTCTTCTTCCTCCAAGGCTGGGCACCTGATCTCCACAGAGTTACTTCCTTCTGTTTTCAGATGCCTAGGGCTGGGTGTGTGTTAGTTAGAACTCTTGACCGCTACTAAAGGTTCACTTAAACTGGCCTGAACAAAGTAAGGACACAGAAGCATGCTGTGGACCCCATGGGCAAGGACAGAACCAGTTCTCAGGAACGACCCAGTACCAGGGACTCAGATCCCACGAAGACCCTCTCTCTCTCACCATACTTCTTTCTGTGTGGGGTTCATGCTCTTTCCTCAGCTGTTCCAGTCCGTGACTTGGAAAATAACGTCTGCCAGCAGCTGTTTCCATGAGTCAGTCATTCGGAGAGACTTGAAAGTCCCAGTGCCAACTTCATGGGAATGTAATTCCAATTCAGTGGTTTGGGTCAGATGGGTGGAAATATGATATATGAACAAGACCTTCAAGAACCCTACTGCTGTACCCATGTGGACATGGGGTGGTGATGGTGGAAATAAAGGTACGCCTCAAAAATTTGATAGGGGTAGAAGTGGGGGTGGAGTGTGCTCTGGGCATCAACAAAACAGATGGTCACCACCAGTGTATCCATCACCCAAAATGGCTTAAGAAAAATTTGCTCTGGCCTCATCCTTTTTTTCTGGCCATGTTTCTTATAACAGATCACCTGCACCAAAATTACCACCCTCAGAGGTTCTGCTTTATTAGATCCAGGATAGATCCATGCGGAGGACACTACAAGTTGCCTTTCCAATATCCATTCTTCCCTTCTTCCTTACTTACAAAATAATTTTGTTCAAGGAGGGCAGTGCACCCAACTGAAAATACTCATATTCCCCAGACTCCCTTGCAGCAATGAGTGGCCATGAGGCATGGTTTTGGCTGAGAAGATGTAAGTGGAAGTCGGCTAAGGATTTCTGGAAATATTTTTGCTTTTCTTATTATAGAGATCACTCATTCCTCCTCTTCCCATATCCTCTCCCTGCCTGGAAATCAAATACACCTCCTGAAGTACATTCTTTCATTGAACAAATATTTATTGAGCACCTGTTACCCATATATTCCAAGTACTGTTCTAAGTGCTGGGAATATAGCAGTGAATAGAACAGACAGAAGTCCCTGTCTTCACAGTGCTTAATTCTAGGGTAGGGAGAAAGACACTAAACAAGAGAAACCTATTGCAGGGTCGGATGATAGTGTGTGTGGCCAAGAAAAATAAAGCAGAGAAAGGAGATGGGGAGTTCCATATACTAATGATGGTGGTGATGGAGGCGGGGATTGAGGGGTTGTAGTCACCCCCTTAGTAGTCACTTACTAAGAAGGTGACATCGGAGCCAAGGTCTGAAGGAGGTAAGGAAGTGGACTCCGGGAGAGGGAAAGCAAACGCAGCTTCATGGGTGAGACTATGTCAGGCTTGTTCAAGGAGCAGCAGCCACATTGCAACCCTGAGGCAATGAGCATAACAAAGTAAAGACTGATGGAGCGGACAGACCCTGAGATCCACGTCCCAGGCGGGCTTTGTGCTGTTGCAGCAGCTTGGGTCTGTCTGCTTCTAGACTTCTAATGGTGCCAGACAAACCTCCAGGGGTTTAAGTCAGTGTTGGGAGGGATTGGCCAGGAACCTGCATGTGAAACGAGCACCTCTAGGTGATTCCAGTGAACATTCACTCAAGTCTGAGAATCTTGGTTGCAGCCATGCTCCAGTGGGCCTGCCCTTCGAGTGCCGGCACTGGGGCCACCTGCCTGTGTAAACACCAGGACTGCCCTCGAGGGTGGTGAAGGCAAGAGGGCACAGACCCACTGGAGGGTGCCTCGGAGCCCCTGTGCCCAACCACATGTCCTTTCTTTACAACTGGCTGGGGGAGGCTGCTACCTTGTTTGGGCTAGAAAACCAAAGTGGTTATTTGTTAACATCCAGAGCTCCCACTTTGCAACAAGGAAAAGTAGACCCAGAAAAAGAAAGTGATTTCCGGAAAGTCACACAAATGATGTGCAAGCCAGGCCTGGAGAGCATACGGACTTATTTACTAGATAAACTGTTTATGATTTTTGTTATGTGTTTATTTTATTTGTTTGTTTTTTTTTTAAATAATTTAAAACACAGAAAAGTTCCAGGATCACACTCCTATATACTCTTAGCCCAGAGACCTCGTTCAAGTTTTGCCAACTGTCCCTAGAACGACCTTTATAGCAATAGGACTCAATCCAGGATGTGTTGTAATTACTTATCATGTCTCTTAAGTCTCCTATTTAGAAGAATTCCTCAGTCCATTCTTGACCTTTATGCCACCTTTAACATTCTCTGCTTTACAGGCTGGTTAATTTGTAGACTGTCCCTCAGTTCATGGTCCCTTGTCTGATGTCTCCCATGACTAGATTCAGGTAATGCACAGAAGTGATGCTGTGGTCTTTCACTGTATCCCATCAGGTGGAACATGATGACATTGCTTTGTCCTAATAGTGGTGATAAGTTTGATCATTTATTAAGGTGGTGTCTACCGGGCTTCTCTATTGTAAAGTAGTCACTCTTTATCCATTTGTAATTATTAAGCATCTTATGAGGAGATATTGTGAAATTATGTAAATATTCCACTCCTTCTCTAAATTTTACCCACAGGTTTAATGTCCATTGATAATTTCCTGCTTGAATTAATTATTACTATATGGTTGTCAAACAGTGGCCTTTACTTCCATTATTTTTCCTACATTTATTACTTGGCATTAACTTGTTAGAAACTGCTTTCTCTTCTCCTTAACTTTGTTTATTTATATCAACATGGATTCATGGATTCTTTTTTTTTTTTAACTTTTTTTTCATGTATCTTGTGTATTTATTTATTGGCTGCGTTGGGTCTTTGTTGCTGCACACAGGCTTTCTCCAGTTGCGGCAAGCAGGGGCTACTCCTCATTGTGGTGTGTGGGCTCTTCATTGTGGTGGCTTCTCTTGTTGTGGAGCATGGGCTCTAGGTGTGTGGGCTGCAGTAGTTGCAGCACATGGGCTCAGTAGTTGTGACTCACGGGCTTAGTTGCTCCATGGCGTGTGGAATCTTCCTGGAGTAGGGATCAAATCCATGTCCCCTGCGTAGCCAGGCGGAATCTTAACCACTGTGCCACATAGGAAGTCCCTCATGGATTCTTAATATAATCCATTATTACACCGATCAAATTATCTCAGATTTGATCAGTGGTAGTGCATTCAAGCTGACTTCTGTATTCTTTTGAAATGTCCCCATTACTTTTTTTTTTAATTGGAAGATAATTGCTTTACACTCTTATACCAGCTTTTGAGGTACACCAAGGTCAATCATCTGTATTTATACACATATCCCAGTATTCCCTCCCTCCCTCGACTCCCTCACACCCTCCGTGTCCTGGCCCTCTAAGGCATCACCCTTCATTGAGTTGATCTCCCTTTGTTATACAGCAACTTCCCACTGGCTATCTATTTTATGGTTGGTAGTATATATATGTCTATACTACTCTCTCACTTCGTCTCAGCTTCCCCTTCACCCCCTGCCCCACCAAACCTCGAGTCCTCCAGTCCATTCTCTGCATCTGCGTCCTTATTCTTGTCTTGTCACTGAGTTCATCAGTACCATTTTTTTTTTAGATTCCTTATATATGAGTTAGCATACAGTATTTGTCTTTCTCTTTCCGGCTTACTTCACTCTGTATGACAGATGCTAGGTCTATCCACCTCATTACATATAGCTCCATCTCATTCCTTTTTATAGCTGAGTGATATTCCATTGTATATATGTGCCACATCTTCTTTATCCATTCATCTGTTGATGGGCATTTTGGTTGCTTCCATGTCCTGGCTATTGTAAATAGTGCTGCAATAAACATTATGGTACATGTTTCTTTTTGGATTATGGTTTTCTCTGGGTATATGCCCAGTAGTGGGATTACTGGATCATATGGTAGTTCTATTTTTAGTTTTTTAAGGAACCTCCAAACTGTTTTCCATAGTGGCTGTACCAGCTTACATTCCCACCAACAGTGCAGGAGAGTTCCCTTTTCTCCACACCCTCTCCAACATTTGTTGTTTCTAGATTTTTTGATGATGGCCATTCTGACCGGTGTGAGGTGATACCTCATTGTGGTTTTGACTTGCATTTCTCTGATAATTAGTGATGTTTAGCATCTTTTCATGTGTTTGCCCATTACTTTTTGAATACATCCTTGCCTTCTGGCACAAAAAGATGTTCCAGACTTATCACAAGAGTCCTGATTTCTTTTAGTGGAGAATGGTACACTTATTTCCAATGGCAATCTCTGTTCCCAGGCTTTCTCAACGGACAGAGCTTGAAAATAAATATATAGTATATACATAGTTACACAAACACACATACTTTGTAACTGAATTGACTTTATGTCTACCTATCTAACCATGAGTTCACACTGATTCCCCCAATTCAAACCAACGCCTAGGGTTCGTTCCAGCATTCCTGATTTTCATATTTATAACTCTTTTCTCTGACAGTTGAGAAACCTGGCACCCATTAACCTCAATATATTTACTTATTTGCCTAATTCCTTTGTTTGCGACCAATTTCTTGACCCCCCCACAGGGCTGCCGCCCTGCTCATTTGTCCTGCTCACATGAGTGTCAACATCTCTGCCAGGTCCTGGTCTGCGCAGCCATGTCTATTGACTGAATTACTAAGGAGGGAGGAAGAAAAGAAGGGAACTGGTAGGGGGTGGGGAGGGAGACATATATTTGTATTTATAGAAACACAAGTATTTGTATTTTATATCCCTCCCATATTTTATATCCCTAAGTGCTGCAGCAAATTTAGAAAAGGACAACAGGATGAGAAAAGAAAGGATGTGAACTATCCTAATAGCAGGGAGAATTTTTTTCTGCATGCTAAGAGCGGAAACATGCAATGTGCTCACCACCCAGGCTCACTGCACACACATCTGGATTCCACCTGGCTCTGGCCCTCAGCAGCGAATTGGCTGTAGCAGGGCCCCTCTCTCCTGTGCCCCTAGACAAGTTATCCAATTCCCTGGGTCATCTAGTGATGACCTTTCACCACCCCACCCCCCTCACCAGCACTTACTCATGATAAGAGACACACCAGAATTTACAAAGACTAAAGAGCTCTATAAATGTAGTGGGTTATTATTATGGTTGCATCAGGATATCAGATCAGCTGCTTAAATGGAGATCCCAAATAAGTGGGGCTTAAATAAAACAGAAGTTTTATTAATCTCTCATATAGTAATATGGGAAGGGAGAAAAGGAGGAGTAGAGGTGTGCACTCTGTTCCTTAATGGGAACCTGGAAGTTGCATAATCCCATTGGCCAGAACTCTGTCACACTTGCCTTCAAGGTGGGAATCCTTGTCTTTATTTTCGGGGGCTAATCATCAGGGGTTTTATTATGGCACAGCTGTATGGATTGGCCCTGTTTCTGGTCACAAGGTAAGTCCTGTACTCTCTGGGCTCCTCATGTAATGGCCTCTGTAAAGTCCAGATGTGTCTCTGCTACGGAGAGCAGAGCCAAGATTTGCAGGACTTGGACATTTTACAATTTTGGAAAGAGGAAGGAGAGCTCTTACCAAGAGAAAGAAAGAAAACAATGAAACACAATGAGGTATAGAAGTGAGTACGTAGAATGAGAAAATAAATCACAAATTATACAATTTAAAAGCTGACAAATACCACATCACAAAATTCAGAAAAATAGTATAATATGTTTATAACTTACATACCTGACAGACCCCTCTAAAACTTTTGCCCTGCGTTTTCCGACTGTGCACTTTGGGGATGTGTCTGAATACAACAATAGTTTTGTGCTATTTTCTAGCCAAAAAACCCCAGAAACATAACTCAATCTTTCTTTTAAAATGGTTGACTGAAATTTTTTTATCTTATTATTGAGAGTTTAGAAAAGTTTCTTTCTGCGTCATTATTGGTAATGTCATATACGTTTTTAGAATTATGATTAAATTTGGAAAAACCTCTATCAAATTTCCTTCACATAGGCATTGTATGATCTCAGGGCATTTCAAGTTATTTGTGTATATGTGAAATAACTAATCTTAGATACTGTTTGAAATAATAACACTCATTAACCAGTTTGTTGGTGACATCCTAATTATAGTGGCTTGTTATCAATTTTTCATATCTTCATATGTCAACATTTGAGGGGATGCAGAAAACATACAACATACACACAGATGTACTAGCTCTTTTAAAACTGCTACAAGATTCTGCCTGTAAATGCAAGAATTCCAATACATTCTCTTTTGCATCAAAAAGAGGAAAAAAGTGAATGGTGCATTTGTGATTATATGCACTATGTTATGTACATCCCTGACAGGAGGGAACTTCCGTGTGGATCAGAGATTGATGAGAACCAAACGGTCCACTTATACTGTTTTGCACGTCTGACAACTGGAAGAATTTTCTACAGACCAGCTTTTGGGTTTGTACATTTCAGACCTCGTCTCTCCTTCACTACCCACCAATGTCTGGTGCCAGGCACTGGGGTACTCTTTGTTATCACTTTATGGTCTCTGGCCCTGCATCTTCATATTCTGCCACCAGAGTGGGTGAGTTGGCAGAGTGAGTGATGAGAGTATTCCCGGCAGCTCTTCCTACACTAGGTCAGCTAGCAATATTTATCTACACATCCATCTATATGTCTAGACTGTGAACCACATAAATATATTCCATTAAACCAAACTAAATATGTCCCCAACTCAACTTCCTTTTAGCTAGACCTAAAAAATACATGCAGTCATGTCTTGAGGGTGTGAGGGAATTAGGCATGGAGGCAGTGATTTTAAGTGACTACAGTAAAAATATCTTACTTTTAGAAATTTTTTTCAATTTTATTTATTGGCCACGGGGATTGTAGGATCTTAGGTCCCTGACTGGGGATGGAACCTGTGCCCTTGGCAATGAAAGCGGGGAGTCCTAACCACTGGACCTCCAAGGAACTTCCCCAATTTTATTGAGATATAATTGACATACAGCACTGAGTAAGTTTAAGGTTTACAGCATAATGACTTGACTTTCATCAAGAAATGATTTCCACAATGTTTAGTGAACATCATCTCATATAGATACAAAATTGAAGACATGGGGAAAAAAAGACTTTTTCCTTATGATGAGAATTCTTAAGATTTATTCTCTTAATTTTCATATATAATGCAGAGAAGCATTAATTATATTTATCATGTTGTACATTATGTCCTTAGTACTTACTTATCTTCTAACTGGAAGTTTGTACCTTTGGATTACCTTTATTCAACCCAGTTCCCCCCCACCTCCCCATCTCCCTGCAACCTGTGACCACAAATCTGATCTCTTTTTCTATGAGTTTGTTTGTTTCTTTGTTTTCCAATATAATTGACCTACTATACTATGTTACTTCCTGGTACACAACAGAGTGATTCAATATTTCTATACGTTTCAAAATGATCACCACAATAAGTCTAGTTACCAGTTACTTTTAGAATTTTTAAAGAAACAGACAACTATATGATTGCATTGTCAGGGCTTCTCACTGGACCCTGCAAGCAGGGTGTCCTGGGGTTTAAGCTTCAGTATCTTCAGAGTAAATCCATCTCAGTCCCCAGAGGTGTAGGCCTAGCTTTTATGGCAGTGATTCAAGGTAGAAAGCAATTTTGCATTCCCCTTGGTACCCTAGCTCTGCTTTTCCTGCCCTCCCCTCCGTACCACTTCACCCCCAACCTGCATTCTGAAGACTTCTCTCCTCCTGATAAAGAGAATAGGCAATAACAGTATCACCACAGATAAATTCCTTAATGGGAACTTTTTTAATTATAAGATTAATATATGCCAAGTCAGAAAATTTGAAATAAATGAATGAACATATATACACATGTGCACACACACAAGACATTAAACAATACCTAGATAAATAATTTTGATATTTTGATCTATGTATTGAGCCACCATTAAGAATGGTCCACTATTCGGAAGACCTAAATAAACATTTCTTGAAAGAAGACATACGGATGGCCAAGAGGCACATGGAAAGCTGCTCAACATCACTAATTACTAGAGAAATGCCAACCAAAACTACAATGAGGTATCACCTCACACCGGTTAGAATGGGCATCATCAGAAAATCTACAAACAATAAATGCTGGAGAGGGTGTGGAGAAAAGGGAACCCTCTTATGCTGTTGGTGGGAATGTAAATTGATACAGCTACTATGGAGAACAGTATGGAGGTTCCTTAAAAAACTAAAAATAGAATTACTAGATGACCCAGCAATCCCACTACTGGGCATATACCCAGAGAACACCATCATTCAAAGACACATGCACCCCAATGTTCACTGCAGCACTCTTTACAAGAGCCAGGACAAGGAAGCAATCTAAATGTCCATCAACAGATGAATGGATGAAGAAGATGTGGTACATATATACAATGGAATATTACTCAGCCGTAAAAAGGAATGAAATTGTGACATTTGTAGAGACGTGGATGGATCTAGAGATTGTCATACAGAGTGAAGTGAGTCAGAAAGAGAAAAACAAATATTGTATATTAGCACATATTTGCGGAATATAGAAAAATGGTACAGACCAACTGGTTTGCGAGGCAGAAACAGAGACACAGATGTAGAGAACAAACATATGGACACCAAGTGGGGAAGGGGGGGCGGGGGCGGGTTGGGGTGGGATGAACTGGGAGATTGGGATTGCCACATATACACTACTAATAAGAAAAAAATCAAATTGTACACTTTAAATATATGCAGTTTATTGTATTTCAAAAAAATGTCAAAAAAAAGAAAACATGGAGGGGGAGGGATAAATTAGGAGTTTGGAATTAACATATGCACACTACTATATACAAAATAAACAACAAGGACCTGCTGTATAGCCCTGGGAAGTATATTCAATATCTTGTAATAACCTATAACAGAAAAGAATCTGAAAAAGAATAGATTTGTATATATGTATAACTGAATCAGTTTGCTATACACTTGAAACTAACACAACATTGTAAATTAACTATATACTTCAAGAAAGTAAAGGAAAAAAAACAAAACAAAACAAAAAACATAGAATTTGTTTTTATTTTTTGAGAAAGAAATGATAATGTATTTTAACTGTCTACGTTTTCAATGAAGAATGAAGAACTAATAGTTTATGTTTACATATAAAACATATAGTTTTTTTATGTAAAACTAATAGCCAAACATGTTAAAAAGAACCGACTTTGGTTTTGCCATTCAGCTGGTTTTGTACTTGGCTGGTTAAGATACTCTTAGAGAGAGAGAGGAAATGGGTTTGCAGGAAAGAGATAAAGAAAGAATGATATGAGAGAGCTGTCCAAGGCCCGTCATCTAGAAAACACGGTACCAGGAAAGGACCAGGCACAAGAGCGATGAAGTGGTGGGAGATGAGCAGCAACCAGCGGAAGCGATTTTGTGCTCAGACACGGGACTCACCCTCCAGGATCCTGGGAGCTAAAGCAAGTGGGAAGCTGACCTTTGAATCCTTTTGACTCATGCAACTGCTTCAATGCCATCTCTGCAAAGAAAAACAGGGTTTCTGCTTTTATTATTACGTATTTAACTTTTAAAACTTCATGCTGAGAAAAATGGTTTCTTTCCCCCAGGGAATTCTAAAAGTTTTGCTAGCACTCGAAGGCATGACTTGTGTTTCAGAGATCTTTCTCCCCACTGAACACGGCTGTCAGTGGAGCAGTATGACAGCTCCCTTTGATCTGCCGAAGCTGCTTGTCTCATCTTTGTTTTTGCAGAGATCAGGGCGGTGTAAGCTATAGTAGTTGTTCGTGGCCCTCTCCCCTTGTCAGACTCATTGCATCTCATTCCAGTTGCAAGAGATGCAGTGGAAACGATAATAAAAACAGTTCAATGAAAATGACCCAAAAGAATGAAGTGATTTTTGCCCTCAGTGCAGCAGGGAAAAGATGCTTGTCACTCCCAGCCTCTTCCCAGCAACCACAGCCCTGACCAACTCCTTCCAGCTCCCAGGGGAGCTGCAGACCTCCCAGGCTGTCCCCAGTCAATTTGCTTTACAAAGAGAAAATAATTCTTTGGGAGCTGTAGAAAACCTACATTCCATCTGAAAAGGGGGTGGGGGGAGGGTAGCAGTGAAATATTTAAAAAGAGAGCTAGAGAATGGAGGGAGATATGATATCCAAAAAGACTCAACAAATGCGCCCTCACATACAACACACACCTATTCAAACCCTTGTTCCCAACTGGAAAATGGAATCCAGTTTGGGAATGATAATTTACAATATTCTCCAGTTCATCAGTGAAGTGAAGGATTATAATCATGATGTTTCACAAAGGAAGGGAGCTTCCCTCCTTCCTTCATTCATTCAAGGACTGCTTGGTGAATACCTACAAAGGGTAAGGCATTATGCTAAGCGTCACTCCCATCAACAATTGCTCACCACCGCCCAGCTACCTTTTCTCCCCGTTTCCACTGCCGCTTCCCCTCCCCCATCAAATCCGGCTCAAGGATGCTGCAAGTCTCCTAACTGGTCTGTCAACTTCTATCTTGGCTCCCACCTTCCCTCCTGTCTCCCACAGTACATTCTCCACACAACAACCACAAAGATATTTCATAGCAAAGAGTTTATATTTAAAACGTAAAATAAAATCATACGACTCTCTTGCTTGAAAGTCTCCAATGGCTTCATGTTCCACTTTAAAAACTAGGCTTTTTACAACCGCCTGTAAGGTCCTACGCCATCTGACTCCTGTCTATACTTTTTTACAAACGTGTATCACTCTTCCCCCCTTTAAAATACTCTGCAGCTACACCGGCACTTTTAATGTTTTATTTTGTCCCTCAGATACGCTATGCTTGTTCCCTGCTCCGGGACTTTGAACTTGCTATGTCCTTGTCTTGGGATGTTCCTCCCCTAGACTTGCTCCTTTTCACCATCCAGGTCTCACATCAGATATCACCTTCTCAGTGAAGTTTTTTCTGGCCAACCAGTCTAAATTGGCTGCCCTTTCTATGCCGTTACCCTTTTAAATTTATTTCCTAAAAGCATAGCACTTACCATTATCTGAAGATATTTCATTTATTTGATTGTTGACATAACAGTTCTCAGTGTGATCCCAGGACCAGCAGTTTTAGCATCACCTGGGAAATTATCAGAAGTGCATATTCTCAGGCCCTACTCTCGACCTACTGAGTTGGACATTCTGAGGGTGGGGACCAGAGGTCTGTATTTTTACAAACCCTCCAGGTGATTCTGATGAAAATTAAAGTTTGAGAACCACTGGCTTATAACGATTATTGCTTCTCTCCCTCGACCTCCCCTACCCCTGCACCGAATGTAAATCCAAGAGAATGGAACTCCATCTGTCTTGTTGAGCACAGAGCTACCAGCACCAAACACATAGCAGGCACCCAATAAACTGTTGAATGGTGACAGGCTGAATGAATGCTTGATCTGGTGCCCTGAGTTCTGTGATTCAGGGGCCACATGGGACAGACTTAGCAGAGAGCCCAATGGAACTGGGCCCCAGGGATTTGCTCACCATCTTCCACGAGAGCTTTTATCTGTGCAACACACTTATCTTGCAGACTAGATAAACCTGAACAAGGAGTTCTGAGGTTAAAGAAACACTTGAAAACTATGGTTCAAAACGTTATTAATTACAGTTTGGAAACTAGGAGCAAGTTCCAAGATCCTTCTCAGAGAACCAGAGGGTTTGTAGATTATATCCAGTTAGAGGGCAAGGATAATACCCCCTTTTTTTTTGGAGTCTGTACAGCTCTTACTACATCATTCCTGGAGCAGGCTTGACAAAGTGGCTTTCTCTTCCCTCAGTCTTTCTGCTTTATATCAATCCTGGAATTAAAAAACAAAAAACAAATCAAAAAAAGCTCTCTGAACCAATTAATCCTGCCTCCAGCAGTTTCTGAAAGCTTTCAGATTGGAACACCAGGTCAACCCCCTGCCCAGATCAGGGAGGAAGAACACCATCTTTGCAAAAGACATTGAACTTTAGAAAAGGTTAGATCAACAAGGAGAACAATGGAGAGGCCTTGGGAACCTCTTCTTGGAAATAATACGCTGGCTTGAAGCAAATATTATGGGCCAGACACCATGCTGGGTCCTGGGGTTACAAAGACTAAGAAAGTAGTGTTCATGTCTTCAAGGAGCTCGCAATTTGAAGGAGAGAGAGGCGTGTACACAAATAGAGCAGAGTGTTAGTGCTGAAATGATGACTGACTGCTTAGTTTTACAAGGAAAAGATTCCCGGAGGAGGTGGTGTTTGAATAGATTTGTAAAGCTATGTCTCTCTGGGTAGGCAAGAAAGGGCAATCCAGGCAGAGAAGACAACAAACATGAAAGCACAGAGATGAAAAAGGGCAGGGAAAGGTTCAAATATTGTTAAGACAAATGACTGAATGGGTTACAAGATATATATAGATATTTAGAGAAATTTAAATACTGACTGCCTATTTGATATTAAAGTTTACTGTTAATTTTTAAAGGTATGTTAATGACTTGTGGTTATGTGGTAAAGAGTTCTTATCTTTTGGAGATATGTATTGAAATATTATTTCTGGGTAAAAGGATATGGTATCTGGAATTTGCTTCAAAATAATGTGAGGAAGGGCAAGAGAGGGTAGGAATAAACATGAAAAGAGGTTGGCCCTAAATGCTTGTTGAAACTGGGGATGGATAAATGGGAGGTCATTAAACTATTTTTTTTATGTTTCTATATGTTTGGAATTTTTTATAATTAAAAACGTTGGGGTGGACTTCCCTGGTGGTGCAGTGGTTAAGAATCTGCCTGCCAATGAAGGGGACATGGGTTCGATCCCTAGGCAGGGAAGATCCCACATGCCATGGAGCAATTAAGCCTGTGTACCACAACTACTGAGCCTGTGCTCTAGAGCCTGTGAGCCACAACTACTGAAGCCCATGCACCTAGAGCCTGTGCTCCACAATAAGAGAAGCCCTGCAATGAGAAGCCTGCGCACCACAACGAAGAGTAGCCCCTGCCACTCGCCACAACTAGAGAAAGCCCACGTGCAGCAACAAAGACCCAACACAGCCAATAAATAAATAAATAAATAAATTTATTTAAAAAAAAAAAAAAAAAGTTGGGGGTGGGAGAGAGAGAGACTGCCTAGGAGTGTAGCTACCATTGTTAATAAGTGTTCAACAAACATTCATTACTTTTCTGGCTCTCTTTCATGTGTCATTAGATGTGATCACCATACGACTACTTACAGGCACAAGCTGGAGGAAAAAGCTAAGCCAGTCTCTTTCCTGACCTGAATTCTGCTTCCCAAAGATACTGTGCTACCCACCCTTTGAAGCCATGGCCACAGGAGTTGCCTTTCCTTACTGTTATGCACGGGAGAGGTGGTTGGTCTCCAAAATGAATGCAGGTTTACTTGCAGGGAATCCTGCTGAAGGCCAGCCTGAGAGATGAGACACACTTTATTAGGGCTCTGCTGGAGCTCCAGAGGGGCAGAAAGGTCAGCCTCCTGAACGTGTGCCTTTCTCTTCTACAAGGACAGAGCTCAGGCAGGCAAGCAGCATCCCTGGGGAATCGTCTGCACATGGGAGTAGCAAGGACATAGGCCCTAAGTGAGGAAAGGGTCCTCAGGGAACTTCAATGGAGCATAGACGGAGGGGAAGCTCCTTATCCCAGACGTGTGGGACTACAAGGTACCATCATACCATTTAGGCAAAACTAAAAAAAAAGGAAAAGATTGTGGGAGGAGGTGGATATAGAATATACCCATTGCTTTTTTACCAAAAGAAGTCTCAATGGAAAATTGGAATACCCAAGCAGAGCTCAGCTGCTTTACAGGTAGAATAGATGACTGACCCACTCTTGGCTGACTTCAGAATAGAGCCTCTGAAAACAAGTTCCTGAAACACCACAGAGACTATAAACATTACCATTAGAGAGTATTTCTTTGGTATTAAAATTCATAGGAGGGGAAATACACTGTGCACTTATTAGTTATAATTATTATTCATAATTTTCCACTAATAATGTCTTAAATTCATGTGGCATCTTGAAGTTTACAAAATATTTTTATTTACCTTATCTCATCCAGTTCTCAAGAGGGTCCTCTACATTAGCAGGTAGTATTCTTTTCATTTTCTCCCAGATCTTATAGCTACTGGGGCTTGAATTAAACTTTTTAACTTTCAGAATAAAGCTCTTCTCTAAATGTTTCAGTTAACTATCGCTGTATAACAAACTGCCACCAAACTTTATTAATTCTCAAACTTCTGTGGTTTGCCTGGGCAGTTTTTCTAATTTTGCCTGGAGTCACTCTTGCAACTGCATCCGGCTAGTGGCTGGGCTGTGGCTGCAAGCTGGGGTTCCTTGCTCCTCCTTGGCCTCTCCCTGTGGCTAGCTTGGACCTCCTCATAGCATGGTGGTGTTAGATTACTTGGACTTCTTACCTAGCAGCAAACTTCCAAAATGAAAGTGGAGGTTCTAAGGCCTCTTCAGACCTGGACTCAGAAACTTGGAACACCACTTCTACCACATCCTGTTGATCAAACCAAGACCCAAGGTCAACCCAGATTCACAGAGAGAAGAAAAAGAGTCTCTTTTGATGGGAGGAGTGGCAAGAAATATTATAAAGCGGTATAGACACAGGGAGGCATGATTCATTGGGAATAATTTTTCTTTCTTTTAAAAAAAAAACCCTATTTTTTAGGAGATTTATTTATTTATCTAATCATTTATTTATTTATGTAGGCCACGCCACGCAGCTTGTGGGATCTTAGTTCCCCCCGGGATCGAACCCAGGCCCTCAGCAGTGAAAGCACAGTCCTAACCACTGGACTGCCAGAGAATTCCCTAGAAGTGTTTTAGCATACAGAATAATTGTGAAGATAGTTCAGAGAGTTCCGGTTTACTCCATACCTACTGTTAACACCTTACATGAATACGATACACTTGTCACACTCTATGAATCTATATCAATACATTGTTATTAGCTAAAGTCCATACTTTATTCAGATTTCCTTAGATGTTGCCAATGTTCTTCTGTTCCAGGATCCCATCCAGACGACTACATCACATTTAGTCAGCACATCTCCTTTGACTCCTATTGGCTGTCACCGTTTCTTAGACTTTCCTTGTTTTTGATAACCTTGGCAGGATTACTGGTCAGGGATTTTGTAGACGGGCCCCGCTACTGGGCTTTGTTTGATGGTTTCCTCGTGATAAGATGGTGGGTTTTGAGGTGGCTGGAGCTATGGATTCTGGGGAAGAGCAGCACAGAGGCAACGTGTCATTCGTGTCACATCATATTAACATGACTTATCACTGTTGATTTGACCTTGATCACCTGGCTGAGGTAGTGCTCATCCACTGTAAAGTTATTCTTTTTTACCTTTTTTCCACTGTGTTCTTCGAAAGGAAGTCACTATGTACATCCCACATTTAAGTGGTGGAGAGTTTTGTGCCCTCACTTTGAGGGTAGAGTATCGTCGACATAAATTATTTGAAATTCTTCTGCGTGGGAAATCTGTCTCTTCTCCCCCATTCTTTATTTTCTATTCGTTTATGTCAGTAGACTCACAAAATTTATTTAATACTTTGGGTTATTTTGTTGTTCAAGTTATTGGAAGCCATTTTTAATTATCTACATCACTATACCTCAGAAGTAAAATAGGTTTCCAAAAAAGTTAAAAAATATATATTACATACAGAGAGAAAACTATACAAACCTCAAATACACTGCCTGATGAATTTTCACAGAGACACCCATGTAATCATCCAGACAAAGGAACACATGAGTCTAGCTGTCCAGAAGCCCCCTTTCCTCCTGCCTGCCAGTCATTACCCTCCAAGGGTAGCCACTGACTTCTGGTGTCATCACCCCTGTGGTCTGCTGTTGTACTTCATAAAGATGGAATTATACAGTATGTACTCGGTTTTGGTTTTGTTTAATATTTATTTGTTTATTTGGCTGTGCAGGGTCTGGTTCCCTGACCAGGGATGGTACCCCCGCCCCCTGCATTGGGAGCTTGGAGTCTTAACCACTGGGCCGCCAGGGAAGTCACCAGTGTGTACTCAGTTTGTGCCTAGTTTCTTTCATTCAACTTTATGTTTGCAAGATTCACCCATGTTGTTACACTTTGTTGTAGAGCAGGCATTCTCACTGAGCATTTTTCAATTTTAGGCCTCACTACCCCAAGATTCTGAAATGGGCCAAACTTATTTCATTGTGGTCTTAGGTTGGGGTTCTCAAAAACAGTGTCTAAAACCAGAACGTAAATGCAAATAGTCTACTGGGAGTTGATTTAGGAAGCCTCAGTCAGGGAGTGAGGAAGGAAATAGAGAAGAGACAAAGCCAGAGAGCCGAGCTCAGGCCCACAGGGTCCTCCACGGGGGCCCTCCTCCAGAGTCCTCCATGTGGGTATTCCAAGGGGCGGGGGGGGGGGGGGTGGTGGTTCTCCATAGGGTCCTCTTTGGGGGGGATTCCTCCATGGGATCCTCCACGGGAATGAGGGGGCATCCTCCACGGGGGTCCTCTACAGGCTCCTCCAGGAGATGGTGCAAAACTTCTTTCAGAGTTGTCTGCCAGAGAAGCAAAGAAACTGGGGTATTTATACACCTGCTCCTTTCAGCTTGAGAGCTGAGTACATTAACAACCTGGCAATTACAGTCTGCCCCAAGTGTGGGTTAAATGCGCACCTACGGCCGGAGAAAGCCTGTACCCACAGGTTGCAGGTGCCGCAGGAAAAAGCCATCAGAGTGAGAGAGGTCTGTGCCGAGGGAACCGCGTGCAGCGCGACCATCATACCTCATTCCACCCTGACCTACTCATATCCCGCATTAAGTCCATTTTGTCATGGACACTTTAAAGTGGTAGCCGGCAGCAATATCCGAAATAAAAATTAACTGACAGTTATAAGGCACCTATCAAAATGATAATTTTTTTTTTAAAAGGTGGCAGCTACAAGGGGTGATTTGGGGATGTGGAATGAGTATTTTCATACTTTGATGGTAGACCTCTAAATTGTTTATTTTTTGCAGAATGAAATCTGGCAATATCTGTTAAAAAAAAGTATTCCAGAGATGCTGGATGTTCATTAAACCTATTGTGGTAATTGTTTCATGATGTATGTAAGTTAGGTCATAATGTTGTACCACTTAAACTTATTCAGTGCTGTGTGTAATATCTCAATAAACCTGGGGAAAAAATAGGTATTCCACTGCAACTAGTGGATAAATAAATGCTGGAAATTTAATGCACAACTTACTGATTATAGTCAACAATACTGTATTATAAACTTCAAAATTACTAAGAGACTAAATCTTCTTTTTAATAAATTTATTTATTTATTTATTTGTTTATTGGCTGTGTTGGGTCTTCGTTGCTGTGCGCAGGCTTTCTCTAGTTGCGGTGAGCAGGGGCTACTCTTCGTTGTGGTGTGTGGGCTTCTCATTGTGGTGGCTTCTCTTGCTGTGGAGCACAGGCTTCAGTAGTTGTGCCACATGGGCTCAATACTTGTGGCTCTTGGGCTCTAGAGCACAGGCTCGATAGTTGTGGCGCACGGGCTTAGTTGCTCCACAGCATGTGGTATCTTCCTGGGGCAAGGATTGAACTTGTGCCCCCTGCATTGGCAGGAGGATTCTTAACCACTGTACCATCAGGGAAGGCCCCTAAGAGACTATATCTTAATTGTTCTCAATACAAGAAGAAGTGATAATTATGTGACCTGATGAAAGTGTTGGCCAACACTGCTGAGGTAATCACAGTGCAATATACAAATGTATCAAGCCAACACATTGTACACCTCAAACTTATACAATGTTATATGTCAATTATAGCTCAATAAGGAAACTTTAAAAAAAATAAATTTATTTATTTATTTATTTATTGGCTGTGTTGGGTCTTTGTTGCTGCACGCAGGTTTTCTCTAGTTGTGGGGAGCAGGGGCTACTCTTTGTTGTGGTGCTTGGGCCTCTCATTGTGGTGGCTTCTTTTGTGGAGCACAGGCTCCAGGGGGGCAGGCTTCAGAAGTTGTGGCCTGCGGCCTTAGTATTTGTGGCTTGTGGGCTCTAGAGAGCAGGCTCAGTAGCTGTGGTGCACAGGCCTAGTTGATCCTCGAGGACGTCTTTGGTTACTGAGCCTTTGCCTGAGGACCAAGTGCTCCAATCCAGTAGATCCTCCAATAGGCAGCCATGCTGGTGTTTTGAGTCTCCTGGTATCATTGTGAACTGAGGGGTTTTGAAAGATCTGGATATTCCCTTTCCCCCATTGTTCAGTGATTCTAGTAAATGACCATAAGTCCTTTTGTGGAAAGATTAAGGGAATCACTAGTGTATTGTTGCAGCGTTTTAGGGTTCTTCCTCAAGGGGACTCTAGGCATCCCCTTGGTGGGCTCTAGGTATGAGAACAGGCTCAGGTCTGGAAACTGGATAAAAGATTGTGATTTTCTATCGCAGTGGCTGACCTCAACTTTCTACTCGCTTGGATTAGTTTCATATTGCTGCCTAACAAATTTCCACAAACTCAGAAGCTTAAAATAAACCCGTGTTATTATCTGACAGTTTCCCTGGGTCAGAAGCCTGGGAATGGCCTAGCTGGATCCTCCACTCAGTGTCTCACAAGGTTGTAATCAAGGTGCCAGATGGACTACATTCCTTTCTGGAACTCCTTTCTGGATGGAGCTCCTTTCTGGAGCTTAGAGAGCTCTTGCAAGTTCACATCGTTGTTGGTTGAACTGAGTTCTTTGCAATTGTAGGACAAAGGGGGCTGCTCTTGGCACAGGGCCCTCTCTCTTACAGGCAGTTCACCTTTTGGTAGCTTGCTTCTTCAAGGCCAGCAGGAGGATCTCTCAGTCCAGTTGGCTAAGTCTTTTATAATGTAACCTGATTAAAGAAGTGACTATTTCATCACCTTTGCCATACTCTATTGGCTAGAAGCAGGCCATAGATTTTCAAGGACAGGGGATTATACGGAGTATGACTCATGGTGGGAGGTGGCTCACCCTAGGGTGTGTCTGTGTGTCCGTCACATTTATCCTTGGGTTTTTTTGTTTTTGTTTTTGTTTTACATAAGTTGGGCAATATCCTCATTGTCTCCCCATCTGTCTTATTCCCAGGAACACCATGGTCTATTACCCATAGTCTCTTGAATCTGGGATGATCTTGTGACTTACTTTGATCAATAAAAATGGCAAAAGTGATATTGTGCCAGCTTCAGAACCTAGGCCTTGAGATGCCTTGCAGCTTTTGCCTTTGCCCTCTTGATGTGCAGAGATCGCCCCTGGACAAGGAAGGTAGCCTAGCCCAGGAAAGAGAAAAAAGCCATGTGGGGGAATACCAAAGTGTCCCAAGCCAACAGCTAATGCCAGCTGCAAGACAGGTAAGTGATACCAGCTTGGACCTTTCAGCCCAGCTGACTCTGCTGAATGCAACTACATGAGCGAGCCCAGGCAAAACTAGAAGAGGAACCAGCCAGCCCACCCACAGAATCATGAGAAATAACAAATCAGTGTTGCCTTAAACCACTGGTTTGGAGTGGCTTATTAGCAATAGGTAACTAAAATACGAATTCCTATACCAACTCCAGTCAATCATTGTTTGACGGGTGCCTAGAGGCATTAAGACCCTGGCTTTTCTAGTCTGTCCTGCTCCTGCGTCAAGCATGCTCCATTGATCAGGGAAAACTCTCAGAGGGTCCCAGATGTTTGCAGGAAGGAGCTGTCAGCAAATACAGGAAAACTGAGTGTTGGGTGGATATGAGGGAGACCAGCCGTATTTGTCACAAACTCAGAATCTCTTTTTCTCCAACTTGTAAACATGTGTGGAATGGGGGTGGGGGTGGAGAGGAGGAGGTTTCTTTGAAGAACCAAGAACACTGGAATAGATGGTGCCTCTGGGAGACACCGCCAGCTAGAGGAAGAATTTGCAGAACGAAGAGCTGGGGCCATCAAAGACCGAGATTGGGGGCCTACCTTGTTCTTTTCAACTTCTCTGACTCTGTGTAAGAGCTGAAGTTCTCACAGCCTGCTCTCAGACTGCATGCCTAGAATCCCACCTTTTGTTTGCTCTCAGATTCCTCTCTGTTGCTCTAGCCTTCTAGTAGGCAAGCTCACTTACTATCCCTTGCCAGACTCCTCACTAGCCACCTACCAGTTGTCATTCTCACCACTCAATACCCACCTGTCTCCCAGCCACTGCCTCTGAGGTCCCCATCAACTCCAGATCCTGTCCTCTTCAAATCTAGTTCATTTGGTGTTTCTGCCATATCCCATATCCGTATCAGTGCTTTCCCTGTATCAGAACTTCTAAACCTTAAGGAGTTTTAAAAACGGATTTGTCAAAAAAGATTTCAGTGATGAGATGAAATTACAGGAAATTTCAGGTGTGATTTCCTCCATTTCTGCATTGCAAGGGAGATTAGTTTCAAAGTTGCAATAGAGGTGATATCCTAGGCTGTAGAGTTGTTCCCAGGTACCAAATGTGGGTGAATTAACATTTCAAAACACCTTTGGAGGGGTACCAAAATAAATCCCCCCCTTTTTTTTTGTCTGGACACCCAAAAAGATGGAAGCAAAGTTTGTGTATATACTAAGATAAGCTGTGTTCCTGTATTTGGAATATAAGGAAGTGGTTCAACAAGGGACTGGCCAAAGAAATTTACTTCCAGTTTATTAAGACCACAAGAGCAAAAATGACAGCATTTTGTATTAGGTATGCAAAAATTACTCAGGGTTAAAAGATACAAATGCTAAAAAACCTCATTTTAGAAGAAAACCTTAGTCCTTAACCAAAGATCGGAATATATAGTGTATTATTTACTGTGCCTATGAATTGCAAATGGTTGCAAAAATAAATGAACTTGTTTCCTCTTCCTCATCTTTTTTTTTTCTACCTCTGATGATAGCTAGTCAACATTTTGGAGTGTCTACCAGGTATCAAAAACTGCCATTCATTTGATCTAATCCTCAGAACACGGTTCACTATGCCAACAAATTCTAGTTTAAATTCATGACCACACATCTCCAAAGGAGTCTCAAGGCTGCCAAGCAACCCTAATCTACTTCCCCAGCATGTTCTGGCGCCCATTCTCTAAAACAACTATTTCACACATTCTCTGCTCTCCTCAAATCTCCCACATCCTCTTCCGCCTCCCCAGTCTTGCCTATCTCTCCCACTTCTTCCCAGATTTCTCTCCATCTCACTCCATTCTAGATCTTCTTTATATTCCACTGACGTACCAAACTCTTTCCTCTGCCTTAGGGCCTTTGAAATTCCCCTTCCCTCTCATTGGAATGCTCCACACCCTCATCTTTACCAAGCTAGTTCCTTCTTGTCTTTCTTGTCTTCTGTCTCAGCTCAAATGTCACATCTAAAGATGCTCCTGCTCTCTTGCACATCAACTTGTTTTATTGTCTTCCAGACATTTATCAACATCTGATATTGTCTTGTCTATTTATTTCTCTCCTTTCTCCACTTGAATAAAGCTCCATGATAGCAGGGCCTTATCTACTTGGTTTACTTCTGTATTCCTAACATTTGGATCTGAGCTAGTCACATAATAGACTCAAAATGAATTTTCACTGAGTAAACTATCCCAATTTTTTCACTGAGAAACTGAAGTTTAGACAATCCAAATAAAATGCTTAAGTTCACTCAGGCAGTAAATGACAAAGTTGGGATTCGAACCTAAATCTTTTTAGGTCCAGGCTGTATTCCCATCTATGTAAAAAAATCTCTCTTGCTAGGATAAACATTTCAAAATGTATTTGACCTCTGAGGAGTATTTATGACTGTGGACAGCATTTAAGACAACATTAGAATGAATACTCAAATTCCTCAGGCAGAAAACCAAGGAGATGCTGAGGACATCTGGCTGGACAAAGCCCGTGGTAACTAAGGAGCAGCACAGCCTGGCTATTCCCAGCTTGCTCCTGGCTGGCTTCCAATTCTTCCGCCTTCCTTCCTGTTTCCTGCATCTCTGAGTCTCTGACCACCTGCAGTTCAGTACAGTTCAGTACAGGCTCTGGTTGTGCCTTCATGCCCATGAAGTGACCTAGTTCATACTTGTCAATAGCATCCAGGTTTATGCTTTAGAGAAACTGGAATAGGATATTTTCCATGGGGGTCTATCAACTAAATCTGTGTTTATACATCAGCCTTAATTCCTTAATTCTCAGGAGGTTGCCTTTTTAATTCTTTTTTTTTTTTTTTTTTTTGCAGAAAATGAAAACCTTGTGTTGACTCTTCATTGGTCCTTAAATTGACTTATAAATAAAAGGGAAAGAGGAGAAAATGAGGACACTTTTGGCTGTTGTCTTAAGCAGCATTTAGAGAAATATTCAAGTACAGGCTAGATCTATAGGAATGCTAGATTTAAGGGATTGTTCATTGGATTTTCTTCAGAAACCGAGATCTAGACCAGTTATAATATTATCAGTTATTGAATGTTTATGTATCTGACATTATTCTGAGCTCTTTATGAGTATTTTCTCTTTACAACAAACTTATGAAATAGATACTATCAATATTACACCCATTTTCCACATGAGAAAACTGAGGCCAAGAAAGATTTATTTAAAAATTTGCCTGAAGTCACTCACTTATATGGTGAAATTAGGGTTTCATCCACTTGATCTGACTCTGGAGTAGAGGTTCTTAACTACCCCACCACCTGTGTTTGTATTTGTTTGCTTGGTTGTTTACTGTGGATTCCTTTGGCAGTTTGTTGAAGCCTATGGACCCCTTCTCAGAATCTCTTTCAATGTGTAAATAAAATACACAGGATTACAAAAAAAAAAAAGATATTTACATCGAAATACAGTGATCAGCTTATTAGAAAAATGAATTTGTGACATTGTGCTATAGGTGCTTCACTGTTAATGCCTCAAATAACAAGGTCTAGTGGCAGGTCTAGTAATACTGAAATTGTGAAGTTATGATAAATATAAAAATATTTCTGTAATACAGTATGAAAGTATCTGAGATTGCTTTTCTTAACAAAGTCGTAGGTGACAAATCATTTTAAAGTTAGTGAAAATAAAGATGTAATTTTGTCTAATGGACCCTCCCTTGGACCCCAGTTTAGGAAACCTGATCTAGAACTTGAGCACATAATGCCCCCTGGAAGACCAGTTACAAAGCCCTCCTACCTGGTTTCCCTGCTTCTAATCTCATTTACTATCACTGTCCCATCCGCTCTCTTCACGGGCTGTCATTCTAAATCACAATCTAAAGGGCTCCTCCTTGGAGCCTGCTGGACACCCTGCCTAGCCCTAAGCCCCACAGAGTTTATTACCCTTTTGTCTATGTCACTTTAGGGTTTTGCATATATGTTTATGATTGCATGCATGACAATATATGGTATTTAATTTGTTAATAGATCTTTTTTACTTTAATATGAGCTACTTGGGAGTAGGGGCTGTGTCTTGCTCATTTATTCATTTATCTACTTTTTCATTTAATAAAATTATATTGAGCATCTCCTATTACAAGGTGCCATTCTAGACACTGAAAATATAATAATGAACATGATAGACACAGTCCTTGTCTTCTCTGTTTTTGCCATCTTGCACTCATGTCTGGTCCTCAGTGTTTAGTTCATGGTTGAAAAATACTAAATTAATCTGTTTAATTGAACTGGATTGAGTAATTCAAGGTCATATTACTAGCTGGCAGAAATTGTCCCTGAGAGAAATATTTCTTGGGACATTCCTCAATCTTCATATCCTCATATAAATTGCCAGGTATATAGCAGACATTCAATAGTCAATTCCTTTCCTGTCCTTTCCTCTGGCTGTTCCAGTCACCAAGTACACTAAGTCTTGTTGCACAGTAAAGAAATGGAAACAGCTGGGTATTTATAAGTTTTGCAGGAGGGAAGAAGAATTGGGAAAGTCTACTTTTATCCTCTTTTCTGGTCAGGTATAATATACAAGATACAATAACTAACATTTATTATTGGCTTACAATGTACCAGGTACTATTCTAAGTATTTTACCTCAATCAGACCTCATAATAACCCCTAGTAGAGAGAACTGAGGCTTAAAAAGTTTAAGTGGCTTGTCCAACTTCTGATAGGAAGAATGTATTCAGGTGAGGGAATTCCAGCCCAGTCAGTCTGAGTCTGGCACCTCTTTCTGTGTGCAGCCACAGCTATTGACCAATGCAGGGTCAGAGGCAAGGACTTTGAACAGGATCCACCTACACCCTGCCTCCTGGTCATGACCTAAGTCAAGGCAATCATGTTTGAGATGGCAAACTGATTAAGGCTGAAGTCTGTGGCTACAGCAGAGCTAACAAGGGCTTCAGAAGACCTGTACTTTGGTGCATTTATGCTACACAATTTATTTAATATTGCCTTTTTAAAACAACTATTTCCCCCTGGAATTAATGTTGGTTCTCCTATTTGTGAGACTATAAGAAAAAGTTTCTTAAGAAGGAAATTGTCTTTAGATTACCATTAGACAGAATTGGATGATTCTACCAAATGGGGGGTATTTTTAAAAGTTAATTCTAATGCAATCTGATTACCATGTACATTATTTACCTAATCTAGACCCAAACTGAAACAGAAAACAGAAGTACAAGAAATACCTGAGTATCTTTTTAACATACAAACAAAAGTAACTTAAAAAATATTTTTTTTCTTTCTCCAGTCAAAAGATATAGAGTGGCAGAATGGATTAAAAAAAAAAGACCTAATTATGTGTTGCTTACAAGAGACTCACTTCAGCTTTAGAGGCACACACAGACTGAAAGTGAACGGGATGGAAACAGTGAAAGGGATGGAAAAAGATATTCCATGCAAATGAAAACCAAAAGAAAGCAGAGGTGGCTATACTTATATCACACAAAAGAGACTTAAGCCAAAGACTGTAACAAGAGACAAAGAAGGTCATTATATAATAATAAAGGGATTGATTTATCAAGAGTACAACATTTGTAAATATTTGTGTACTCAACATAGGAGTACCTAAACATATAAAGCAAAAATTCACATATCTGAAGGGAGAAATATACAGTACTACACTAATAGTAGAGGACTGCAAAAGCCCATTTTCAACAATGGATAGATCATCCAGACAGAAAATCAATAAAGAAACATTGAACTTAAATGACATGTTAGACTAGATGGACTTAACAGACATTTACAGAACATTCCACCTAACAGCAACAGAAGACACATTCTTCTCAAGTGCACATGGAACATTCTCCAGGATAGATTATATGTTCGGCCACAAAACAAGTCTTAATACATTCAAGAAGATTGAAATCTTACCAAACATCTTTTCCAACCACAATGGTATGAAACTAGAAATCAATTACTAGCAAACTGGAAAATTCACAACTATGCTGAGACTAAACACCATGCTCCTGAACAATCAGTGGGTCAATAAATCAAAATAAAAATTGAAAAAAATGTCTTGAGAAAAATGAAAATGGAAATACAACATACCAAAACTTCTGAGATGAAGCAAACACAGTTTCAAGAGGGGAGTTTATAGGACTAAACTCCTACATTTAAAAAAAAAAAAAAAGAAAGAAAGAAAGAAAGCTCTCAAATAGACAACAACCTAACTTTACACCTCAAGGAAAGAGAAAAGAACAAACTAAGCTCAAAATTAGAAGGAAGAAAAAAATAAATATCAGAACAGAAATGAATGAAATGAATGAAATAGAGACCTAAAAGACAATAGAAAAGAAACTAAGAACAGATTTTTAAAAAGGTAAACAAGATACACAAAACTTTAGCTAGACTAACCAAGAAAAAAGAAAGAGGACTCAAATAAAATTATAAATGAAAGAGGAGACATTATAACTGATACTACAGAAATAAAAAGAATCATAAGAGATACCCATGAATAATTACATGCCAACACTTTGGATACCCTAGAAGAAATGAATAAATTCCTAGAAACATATGACCTACCAAGATTGAATCATGAAGACATGGAAATTTGAACAGATTGATTACTAGTAAGGAGATTGAATCAGTAATCAAAAATCTACCAACAAAGAAAATGCCAGGACCAGATGCCTTCACTGGTGAATTCTACCAAACATGTAAAGAAGAATGAACACCAATCCTTCTCAAACTCTTCCAACAAATGGAAGAGGAGGAAACACTACCAAATTCATTTTATGAGGCCAGTATTACTCTTATACCTAAGCCAGACAAGGACACTACAAGGAAAGAAAATTACAGGCCAATATCTCTGATGAACACAGATGCAAAAATCCTCAACAACATATTAGTAAACCAATTCCACAGTACATTAAAAGGGTCACATACCATGATCAAGTAGGATTCATTCTAGGGATGCAAGGGTGGTTCAATATCCACAAATCAATGTGATACAACACATTAAGAAAATGAAGGATAAAAATCATACGATCATTTCAATAGATGCAGAAAAAGCATTGGACAAAATTCAACATCCTTTCAAGGTAAAATATGTCAATAAACTGGGTATAGACAGAATGTACCTGAACATAATAAAGGCAATATTTGATAAGCCCACAGCTAACATCATACTCAGTGGTGGAAAGCTGAAAGCTTTTCCTTCTAAGAATAGGAACAAGACAAGGGTGCCACTCTTGCCACTTTTATTGAACATAATACTGGAAGTCCTGGCAGAGCAATTAGGAAGAAAAAGAAATAAAATACATCCAAATGGGAAAGGCAGAAGTAAAACTGTCACTATTTGCAGATGACATGATTTTACATATAGAAAACTCTAAAGACTCCACCAAAAAACCATTAGAACTCATAGACAAATTCAGTAAAGTTGCGGGGTACAAAATCAATATACAAAAATATGTCGCATTTTTTAAAGGTTTTTTAAAAATTTATTTATTTATTTATTGGCTATGTTGGGTCTTCGTTGCTACACGTGGGCTTTCTCTAGTTGCAGAGAGTGGGCGCTAGTCTTCGTTGTGGTGCACAGGCTTCTCATTGCAGTGGCTTCTATGGTTGTGGGGCATGGGCTCTAGGCACGTGGGCTTCAGAAGTTGTAGCACATGGGCTCAATAGTTTTGGCTCTGGGGCTTAGTAGCCCTGCAGCATGTGGGATCTTCCCTGACCAGGGCTCAAACCCATGTCCCCTGCACTGGCAGGCAGATTCTTAATCACTGCACCACCAGGGAACCCCATCTGTTGCATTTTTAAACACTAACAATGAAAGAGAAATTAAGAAAACAATCATTCACAATAACATCAAAAATAATAAAAAATTAGGAAAAAATTTAACCAGGGAGGTGAAAGATTGGTACACTGAAAACTATGACATTGATGAAAGAAACTGAAGAAGGCATAAATAAATGGAAAGATATTCTGTGTTTATAGATTGGAAGGATTAATGTTGTTAAAATGTCCATATTACCTAAAGTGATCTACAAAGTCTACGCAGTCCCTATCAAAATTTCAATGGCATTTTTCACAGAAATAGAAAAAAAAATCTCAAAATTTGAATGGAACCACAAAAGACCCAGAACGGCCAACACAACTTTGAAAAGAACAAAGCTGAAGGCTTTCAAACTAGATTTCAAAGTGATAACAATCAAAACAGCTTGGTATCAGCATAATAACAGACACATAGATCAATGGAACAGAACAGAGAGCCCAGAAATAAGCCCACACATATATGGTCAATTAATTTATGACCAAGGAGCTAAGAATATACACTGGGGAAAGGACAGGCTCTTAAATAAGTGGTATTGGGAAAACTGGATAGAAAGTGAGCCTGGCATTCGACAGACTTGGCTCTACAACAGGGATGTTCCCTGATGAGGTAGTTAAAGGTCATGTGAACTGGGGTTCAATGTCCAGGATTCTGTCCAATGTATAACAAATAGCATTATTGTGTACCTTGAAAAGACAAACAAGAATCCAGGTCATCTAAAAAAACTGGTTCTGATGAACACAGTGACAGGGTAAGAATAAAGATGGAGATGTAGAGAATGGACTTGAGGACACAGCGTGGGCTGGGGGGTGGTGCACGAAGGGGAAGCTGGGATGAAGTGAGAGAGTAGCATTGACATATATATACACTACCAAATGTAAAATAGCTAGTGGGAAGTTGCCGCATAACATAGGGAGATCAACTCAATGATGGGTGATGACTTAGAGGGCTGCGATAGGGAGGGTGGGAGGGAGTCACGGGAGGGAGGACATGTGGGGATACATGTATAAATACAGCTGATTCACTTTGGTGTACAGAAAAATACCGGCACAGCAGTGTAAAGCAATTATATTCCAATAAAGAGCTTAAAAAAAAAAAAAAGAATCCAGGTCATGCAAGTAGAGAGGACAGGACAGCAGGGATCAACAGCTACAACTATGAAAACCTGAGGAACTGGGCTTGAGAATTGCCAGTCTTGACTTCTAGCTTTAATGGACAATTCTGTGAGCAAGGAGGTGAAATCAGAATGACTTTTCCCTTATGTATCCTGCCACATAGTGGAAGTCAAAGACTCTGATTTCCTGGCCAATGATGAGTTCCTACAGATGTATAAAAACTAGTGCCATCTTTCTTAACAATGATAAGATTTCCGAAAAGAACTTCATGAGAAAGAGTTGATTCTCATCAAAACTGCTCTGGGGAGATTTTTGCCAATGCCTGCCTTGTTAAAGTTGTTGAAAATATCATCTCTATCCCTGATGGGCCTGGCATGTGGCACCTGTTCATCATTATGGTTGCCATGTTCCAGCAAAGGTGCTTTAGAAGATATTGCCCATTTAGACCCTAGACTGATCAACAACAAGGATTTATATTTATATTTATATTTATATTTATATTTACATAATATATATCTCTCTTTTTTTTTGGCTGCACCACATGGCTTGTGGGATCTTAGTTCCCTGACCAGGGATTGAACCTGGGCCATGGCAGTGAAAGCATGGAATCCTAACCACTAGGCCACCAGGGAACTCCCTTTTTACTTTCTTTTTTTCTTTTAATATATATTTAAACATAGTAAGGAGGCAAAGATAGGGGCCACAGACACCCAACCCTGGTTTACCCTCCCTGAAAAACCAAATAGAAGAAAAATATGCTCTATTTTTTTCTAAAAGATTATGCAAGCATCATTTATTGCATTAAACTTCATTTCCTCACTGATGATGTCACTTTTATTACATACTAAGTTCTGTTTATACTAAGGCTTGTTTCTAAATTTTCTGTGGTATTTTGTTCACTAATCTCTGTCAGTTTTGGAACTGGTTTCTCTAGTTTTGATTATTTATTCTTTTTATTTTAAACATGATTATTAGACCTTAAAAGTATGTTTTAAAATCTGTGAGGCAAATCTTCCTGCTTTAAAAAAGATTGTATTGGTTAATTTTAACTTACTATTTGAGATGAACTTTAACATAATTTTGTCAAAATATACCCAAATAAATCTCCCTAAGATATTAATTGGGATTAAAAGCATTTAGAATAGTCTTCTTATCTAAGATCACGGTTTGTATATTTATTTATTAAGAGTCTTACTTTATTTCTCTTGGAAATGAGTTGTTTACTTTATATAGGTTATGAACGGTCAAGATATTTTTTTCTTGACATTAGTCCCAATTTTAGGTATGAGTGTATAAAATATGTATATGTGGGTCCACTTATGTGTGGATTTTTTTCAATAAATATAATACTTGTATTTTCATTTTATAGATCTTTAAGTGCAGGGAAAAGTTTGTGTTCCATTATAGATCATAATAAGTGAAATCAAAAGAACTAGGGTTTGAGTCCTGATTCTGTCCAAACCGTTTCAGCTTCCTGCCCTTGGGAGAGTCATACTTACCTATTTTTTGCTTTTGAGGCAGAGATAGCACTTCTTGCGGAGGTTGGTGCCCCTAATCCCCGCAACATTCAAGGGTCAACTGTATACATATACATATATACTCTTGTCTAGTTATTGGGAATGGAGCTTTTTAAACTTTCTAATCAGTTATTACTGGTATATAGAACACCTGTTATTTTTTATTTTTTTATTTTTTGCCATGCTGCACGGCTTGAGGGATCTTAGTTCCCAACCAGGGATTGGTCCTGGGCCTTTGGAAGCAAAAGCACGGAGTCCTAACCAGTAGATTGCCAGGGAATTTCCATTTTTTTAAGTAATTTTTTTTTACCTTATTTGTTTATTGGCTACATTGGGTCTTTGTTACTGGGAGAGGGCTTTCTCTAGCTGCGGTAAGCGGGGGCTACTCTTCGTTGCAGCATGCAGGCTTCTCAGTGCGGTAGCTTTACTTGTTGCGGAACCCGGGCTCTAGGCACACCGGCTTCAGTAGTTGTGGCACGTGGGCTCAATAGTTGTGGCTCTCGGACTTTAGAGCGCAGGCTCTAAAGTAGTTGTGGCATGTGGGCTTAGCTGCTCCACAGCTTGTGGGATCTTCCCGGACCAGGGCTCGAACCTGCGTCTCCTGCATTGGCAGGTGGATTCTTAACCACTGTGCCACCAGGGAATTCCTAAAGTAAATTTTTAATTGTGGTAAAATGAAACAAAACTTACCATTTTAGTCATTTTTAAGAGTACAATTCAGTGACATTAAGAACATTGATATTGTGCAACCATCGCCACTATCCATCTCCAGAACTTTTTCATCATCCCAAACTGAAATTCTGTACCCATTCAACAGTAAATCCACATTCTCCCCTACTCCCAGCACCTAGTAACATTTGTTAATTTTTGTACAAGTGTGTTTAATCAGGATTCTTAAATGAACTCTATTAAGTTTTAAATTAAAATCATGTTTTAATTTGGATTTCACTGATACTCATGAACTAAACATTGCTTTTAAATGTTTATTATTGTCTCTTCAATAAGTGGTGCTGGGAAAACTGCACAGCTACACGTAAAAGAATTAGAAATTAGAACACTTCCTATCAGCATACACAAAACTAAACTCAAAATGGATAAAAGACCTAAAGGTAAGGCCAGACACTATAAAACTCCTAGAGGAAAACATAGGAAGAACACTGTTCGACATAAATAACAGCAAGATCTTTTTTGAATCCACCCCCTAGAGTAATGGAAATAAAAACAAAAATAAATAAGTGGGACCTAATGAAACTTCAAAGCTTCTGCACAGCAAGGGAAACTGTAAGCAAGACGAAAAGACAACCCTCAGAATGGGAAACAATATTTGCAAACGAATCAACAGACAAAGGATTAATCTCCAAAATATATAAACAGTTCATCCAGCTCAATATCAAAAAAACAAACAACTCAATCAAAAAATGGGCAGAAGACCCAAATAGGCATTTCTCCAAAGAAGGCATACGGATGGCCAAGAGGCACATGAAAAGCTGCTCAACATCACTCATTATTAGAGAAATGCAAATCAAAACGACAATGAGGTATCACCTCACACCGGTTAGAATGGGCATCATCAGAAAATCTACAAAAAGTAAATGCTGGAGAGGGTGTGGAGAAAAGGGAACGCTCTTGCACTGCTGGTGGAAATGTAAATTGATATAGCCACTATGGAGAACAGTATGGAGGTTCCTTGCAAAACTAAAAATAGAACTACCATATGACCCAGCAATCCCACTACTGGGCATATACCCAGAGAACACCATCATTCAAAAAGACACATGCACTCCAATGTTCACTGCAGCACTATTTACAATAGCCAGGACATGGAAGTAACCTAAATGTCCATCAACAGATGAATGGATAAAGAAGATGTGGTACATACATGCAATGGAATATTACTCAGCTGTAAAAAGCAATGAAATGGACATTTTTAGAGACATGGATGGTCCTAGAGACTGTCACACAGAGTGAAGTGAGTCAGAAAGAGAAAAACAAATATTGTATATTAACACATATATGTTGACTATAGAAAAATGGTACAAATCAACCAGTTTGCAAGGCAGAAATAAAGACAGATATAGAGAACAAACATATGGACACCAAGTGGGGAAAGCGGGGAGGGTTGGGGGGGGCATGAATTGGGAGATTGGGATACCAAATTGTACACTCTAAACATATGCAGTTTATTGTAAAAAATTAAAAAATTTAAAAAAATGTTTATTATCTAATTGAATTTCTCCTTTTGTGAATTGTCTACTCATATTTGTTCTTTTTTCCTTTGGTGGCATACTGTGATGTTTTAGCAAGAGGTACTATAGTGTGCTTCCTCCTGTGTGATTAAAAAGAATTTGATTCAATACATTTTTTTTGGGGGGGGATACACCAAGTTCAATCATCTGTTTTTATACACATATCCCCATATTCCCTCCCTCCCTCAACTCCCCCCCCACCCTTCCTGGAGTCCCCCACCCCCCTTCCCGTCCCAGTCCCCTAAGGCATCTTCCCTCCTCGAGTCAGTACATTTTAGATTGCTTCCCATGGGGCAAGCTATTCTCCATTGACTATGAGTATGTTCATATTTTGATCTTGGGTGCTTTCTCTTTCTACACAGAGTACATTTCCCGAAGCTTTGCCCATTGGGAAGATTTTGCTTCACTGCTATCTTTCAAAAGTACCCAAGTTGGGCTTCCTAGGTGGCGCAGAGGTTAAGAATCCGCCTGCCAATGCAGAGGTCACGGGTTTGATCCCAGCTCCAGGAAGATCCCACATGCCGCAGAGCAACTAAGCCCATGTGCCAAAAAAAAATAATAAATAAATTAATTAATTTAAAAAAAAAAGAAAAGTACCCGAGTAGACTGTCCTGCAGCTGAGGTCCATTTTCATCTTGCTCGGACATACTAAGCTGACCCATCCATGAAACAAGCTTGGTTTTTCTCCTCCTTTGTCAGCTGGTCACAAGGAAATCTTCCACTGCAGCCGCAGTGTGGGCTGAAGGAGAGGAGTCAGTGCAGCAGTGCCACATGACTCAATGACCTGGACCCCCTGTTTTGTGTAGCTTACTTATGCTTTCCATCTTGCTTGTGCCCAATCCCAGATGGACCACTTCCATCTTACAGTGAGTTGCTGTTGGGCCCATCTGACATGATGATTTGGTAGAGCTGACCAACAGAGCTAAGCTCATAATAGACAGTTGTCTGGCTGCACGGTCAGGAGCTGTATCTCTACTGGGGCTCAGTGTCATGCCAGGAGTGAGTTTTTCAACAAGCGTGTAATTTTTCACCACACATGGCAATTGATTGATTTTGTGGTGGTCTACAGTTGTCCTTTGGTAACCAAAAATAATGTCTATTTTATTCTCTTTTTTTCCATCAAATGGGACCATATCATGCATATGATTTTATACCTTCCCTTTTTCACTTTAATATTTCTTAGCTCCCTTTCCATGAAGTAGTAGCAAGGATATTTATCTCAGTATCATTTATAATAGCACTGAAATGTTAATTACAGGAAACATTAACTGTAGGCGGTAGGTTAAAATCATTGTACATGATCCAGGCAATGGAATTACATGTAGCTCTTTAAAATTATGCTGTATGTTGCAGTTTGATGTTGTTAATCTGCCCAAGTTTGGCAAAAAATTGAAAGATACATAGACGAGGTAAGCAGATGGAGATAAAAATATCACCTTCATAATGACAAAACTGCTGTAGAGGGACTTCCTAGGTGGTGCAGTGGTTAAGAATCTGCCTGCCAATGGGGGGAGTCAAGGAAGGGAGGGAATATGGGGATATGTGTATAAAAACAGATGATTGAACCTGGTGTACCCCCCAAAAAAAAAAAAAAATTAAAAAAAAAAAAGAATCTGCCTGCCAATGCAGGGGACATGGGTTCAATCCCTGCTCCAGGAAGACACCACATGCTGTAGAGCAACTATTGAGTGTGTGCTCTAAAGCCCATCAGCCACAACAATTGAGCCTGTGCACCACAACTACTGAAGCCTGCGTGCCTAAAGCCCATGCTCCACAACAAGAGAAGCCACCACAATGAGGAGCCCGTGCACCACAATGAAGAGTAGCCCCCACTCGCCACAACTAGAGAAAGCCAGTGTGCAGCAACGAAGATCCAATGCAGCCAATAAACAAACAAACAAACAGAACTGTTGTAGATAAAAGAGCTTTGTCTGAGGGCCAAATGGGCTTGCTAGCACTTCCTGTCCCCAGTTTCCCCAAGTCTAGACCTTAGGATACCTCATCTTAGTGAAAGTTTAGTTGTGCAGAGAAGACATACTTAACCAAGTATGGTGCCTCACACTGGTCCAGGGCATGCCCGAAAGCAAAGGGAGTGAATTCTTTATGCTTATAGACTTTCAATAGATTAGCTGCAGCATCAAGAAATGTGGATCGATGGCTGTCACCCCCCCAAGTACAGAAGTACCTCATCCCTCTCAGACTAGGGAATGAGTAAGAGATAGAACAAGAGGCCAGATGGTTACTCTAGGGCATTTCCTCCACATGGAAATATTAGGTATTGTCCTGATGTATATATCTCTTCTTTTTCTAGGTTCATATTTATTAAAATGGAAATATAGTCTGTGATATATTTTAAATATAAAAATATAATTAAACAGCATACATAATATAATTCCATTCTTATTAAAAGATATATAAGTATATGCTTAAAATAAATATAAAATTGTCATTATACATGCTATTTTGTAAATAACAAAATATAAAAATAATCTGATTTCTTTGTGGTGGAATTTAAATTTTCTTCTTTTTATTTTGTAAAACCCTGGTGCTGCACTGCCCACACCCCTTTCCGGTGTACATATCTTCCAGCTGCTGTGAGTATTGGCAGCTGAGGGCTCATAGCTGCATTTTTCTCTAGAGAATTGCCTTTGGTCAACAAGAAGTCATCTTTCCTGGAAATGCCTGGGAGTTTACAACTGACCCCCTTTCTCACCAGGGAAGGCCTGAATGTAAGAGTGATGAGGAGATACAGAAGCCTCACCTCATATCTCAAGGTACGGTAATTCTGTGGGGCCATTCATGCTCAGCTGAGGTATCAGGCTGAAACCACATCTTTTCTTGCCTTCTTATTTTAAAAAATTTTTTATTGGGGTATACTTGATTTACAATGTTGTGTTAGTTTCAGGTGTACAGCAAAGTGGTTCAGTTATACATATACATATATCCACTCTTTTTTAGATTCTTTTCCCATATAGCTCATTACAGAGTATTGAGTAGAATTCTCTGTGCTATACAGTAGGTCCTTATTAGTTATCTATTTTATATATAGTATGTGTATATGTCAACCCCAATCTTCCAATTTATCCTTAGCTTATTTTCCTATCATGCTTCCTTTAAATACTTATAGGTGTCTCCTGAAAGCACTTCAATAAGTTAATTGCAAAGGAGTCAAGTCTCAGTCTCTGCTTCGATAGAGAATATCTATGGACTTTTTATGAGAAATTTTGTAAATGTGAAAAGTAGTTATTTTTATTTTGAAAATAAAAATCTCATGTAGATTCCAAGATAGAGCATGGCTTGGGCTTGGCGCTGGATATTCGTAGCCTGAAAATTCTTGACTTCATTTTCTGTAGTACCCTAAGCTAAAGTTTGTGAAAGCAGGTCATTCACTTAACCACACAAGAGTCAGACCTCTATTATTTAATGTAGAGTATTGTTACACTTTAAAGGGCAGAAGAGTGGGTGGACACTGTGGAGGTGGAGACTGTTAGTGTAGGCCACATTTTCAAGATATTTATGGGCGAAGAAAAGAAAGAAAAATAATTTGGTAAGGTAAGGTAGAGATTTCTTTACTTAATCTGGAAGGATAAAGAGATTTCTTTACTTAATCTGGAAGGATCTTGAAAAGGCTTGTAGAAGATGGTGGAGGGGAGTCAGGGTTAGAAAATAATGAAAAAAAAATAGGCATAGTTTATGGAGAAACATTCTGAAGAAGGTGAGAAGGCCTGGGCTCCTTTATACAGTATAGTATACAGTGTACTGAATGAAGGATTAGCCTAGAATAAGGAGAAGGTTAGGATTAGCGAATTTATAGGTAGATCTAGGGGCTGGAGGGAGACAGGGTGGGACTGCATCTCGTGGCAACAATGTATGTATGAATCAATATGATTAGTCAAATGAAGAGGCAAATGAAGAAGTAGGGCTAAGAAATTTTGACTTTATTAGGAATTGTGGAGGGTGTCATAATGGGGGAGGTGGGGTTTTAAGAAGAACAATCTAGCATCCTTTGAAGGCTGGATTTGAGTAGGGTGGGAGTAGAGACAGAACATTTAGAGAAATCCAGGACTAGAGTGGAAATGATATGAGAGATGCAAATAGGCATAACAAATTAAATCAATACACATTGGGACAAAAATACTCTCTAGGGTATTATAATATAATAATAATAATAATAACAACAACAACAACAACAATAATCCAGGTCTATGGAAGATTAAAAGGTAGGAACTGCAATACCACAGTCTCTATCCTTGAAATTAAAATCTGGGAATGGAGCTCCAGAAAAGCAAAGTAAGAACAGTGGGAATATCTGTCCTAGCAGGATCTGAAAACAAGCTGAGGTAAAGTGCCCAGGCAACAGGGCTAGATGGCAAGTCCCAGCCAATGGCTGGGAATGGAGAAAAGCTTCTTGAACTGACTGTAGACCTAGGCTTTAGAGTGAGATGGTACATAGCTTGAGTGTTAGTTATGGATAGTGCTATGAGTTACTTATGGAATTTGTGAAAATATATCTATTATCAATTGCTGATATGGGGCTGTTTAATCAATGACTGAAGGAGAAAAACAAAGAAGTATCTATATGGCCTCTCAATCTCCCTGCCACACAGCAAGCGTGATCTGATTTCCCTCCAGAGATCAAACCCGTGCCCCCTGCATTGGGAGCATGGAGTCTTAACCACTGGACCACCAGGGAAGTCCCCAGATCCCTTGTTCAAATTGAGGAAAAGTTATAAATCCTCTTCTCAGAGAAATGCACAACCAACATACACAAAATATTGTCCATAATTTTAGGGGGTCCGTTAACTTATGAAACCTATCCGTGGACTCCCAAGTTAAGTACTGTTCTCAACTGTCTTTTCTCCCAAAACGCAGCCCAACTCTCCCCTATCTTACCTATTTATTTATTTATTTATTTACTTATTTATTTATTTTTGGCCGCCCTATGGGGCACGTGAGATCTTAGCTCCCTGACTAGGGATCATCCCTCGCCCCCTTGCATTGGAAGCAGGGAGTCTTAACCACTGGACCACTATGGAAGTCCCTCTCCTATTTTACAGTACGTTTAGTAGATGGGAAGCAGACTTCTGGAAGCAGGTGGGTTCAGGAGATCAGTAGGCGTTACTACACATTCTATTTACTTTGCAAAGTTTGAAGGCATGGACAATGCTGTGGAAGATACCACATCCTGGATCTTTCAGGAGGCTGTTATGGAAACTACAAATAATGGTTTCTGACCACAGATACAGCTGAATCATTCAGCAAATATTTACTGGGTGCCTGATAAGTATAGGCACTGTGCCAGGGATTGAGCTCACGAAGATAAAAAAGACACCATTTGTGTCCTTGATGAGACATTCACATGTAAAACCGTGAATGCAGTTATTGGGGGCCTTAAAATAAAGGTCACTTAAGTTTGATAGGCATTCTGGGAAGACGGAAAGGACTCTGAGCTCGTAATTTCATTTTTGGCTTTGCCACATTCCAGTTTGGCGTCACTCAATCTCAAATTGCTTCATCTGTCAAATGGGGTAAACAAGTGGACGAGAAATGTTGCAAATCTTCAAAAAGATAATCTTTCTAAAAATGAACGTGGACAAATAAAAAATGCAACTTCGACGCTTACTGAAAGTGATAGTTGGGAGGGTCGCCCCTAGAGGGAAGAGGCCGGTTCTTGCCAGTCTCTATAGCCACCGAGGCGCCCCGCACGCGGTCACAAACCGCTCAATAAACCTTCCGGGACGGATCAAGTTCCGCTTCCGCAGGCAGGTTTTCGCTTCAGGCGTGAGCGCAGGACGCCCGACGCAAGCTAGCGTCGAACCTCCCCTTTGCGCATGCCCCCGAGGCGAGGCGGAGAGCGGAAGCGGGGGGGAGTGGCCAGGCGCCCCGGCCGGCTGGCTGGCTCTCTCTGCAACCCCGCGCGGGAGGCGGGGGCGCGCGCGCGCTCGTTCGCGCGGCCGGCTGCGTACAGTAGTGACGGCCGCGCGGGAGCGGTCACATGACCGTAGCGGCTGCCTGTACAGTAAGGACCCAATATGGCAGCGGCGGTAGCAGTGGTAACGGCAGCAAGAGGACCGGCCGCCTCATAGACCGCCCCCCGCGCACCACCCCCGCCGCTTCCTCTGCTTGGGTGCTTCTCCGGCCTGACTTCCCCTTTCTCCCACCTTTCCCGGCACCGCGGGAAAAACAGCGCAGGGCAGAGCAGGCAGGGAGGGCGGCCGGAGCCCGGACACGGGAGCCTCCCAGTCAGTTCAAGACCCGACATGAGGGAAAAGGGCCGTAGGAAGAAGGGCAGGACCTGGGCGGAGGCCGCCAAGACGGTAAGGGGGAGGGAGCGCACGGGGAGGCCGGGAGGATTTTGTTCCTTCGCCGTCCGCCGGTCGCAGGGGAAGGGAGGTCAGTGGCCCTGCGACCCGGCTGAAGGGGCACAAAACCGCGCGGCGAGGGCGGCAGTTAGTGTCGGGCTTGTGGTGCCTGTGGGAATGGAGGCGCCCAGCGGAAGAGGGTCGCCGCGGGGCTGTGGCTTCTCTCAGCGTCTGCGACGAGTCCTCTTGGTGTTTTGAAGCTGCCTCTCGGGGTCGCGACGCTCTCACCCCATCTCTGTGGTAGCCCCCGCCCCGGCATGGGGAAGTCTGTTGTGCTTGCACAGTAACCGGTTCTTCTCCCTTGTGCGGCTGAAGAGCCCCCATTGGATGCAGATAGGAGAAGGCTTGTGCGTGCACCCAGCCCCGGAAAGAAGAGGCGAGCGCTGGAGCTGGGTAGGATTGACCCGCTATAGCGGACACACCGCCTGACCCCGGGCCCCCTGCTTGTCTGGGCTCCCGGATCCGGCCGGAGGTCACGAGGCTCTTGTTTTATGTTTGCTGTTGGAGCTGAAAGTGCAGGAGGTGTTTAGAAACGAAGTAACAGGTGGGACTTGTAGAATTTTTTTTTTTTCTGTTTCCGTAGAGACCTACTCTGAACAAGGCAGCAATGCATGGTGGGACCTGTAGTTTACCCGGCCTTGACTTTTCCGTAGCTAAAGTGATGGTGGCTTCACGAAGTTGTAATTAGTGGATAAAACCATCTTTTTTTTTTTTTTTTTTCCTGCTGAGTTATTGTAATGAAATGTAGAGGTAGGTTTTAAAAAAACAGTATTGAGGATGAGTGAGAACTTATGTTTTACGAAAAAGTTAAAAGCGTCCAGGTATATAGAAATGAAAGGTTTGGAGAAAGTCAAGTTCGTTCCATCTTTGAGAGTGCAGCACAAAAGTAATAGGACATAAAACAGCAGCATTTTAGTGTTGGCAAGCGAGAAGGATCGGAGGCATTATCTTTAATGGTGAATCATGTTAGTAATAGTTTAACAACGTGGAGAGCCCTTCTGAATGAACCTTATTGTGTGTTGTGTTTTATTTTTCAAAGGAGAGTTTTCTGAATATAAAAGTAATAAATGTTCACTGTGGGAAAACTTGGAAAATTATAGAATTCTAGTATAAAGAAGGAGATAAATCATGTATTTCACCTCTCAGAGCTCTGTTAACATTTGGTAATCTTTTTATTTCTTTCCCCAAATCTGGGTCCTATTGTTTATTCAGTCTTGCACATTTGTTTTGTAAACCTTGCGCATTTGTTTTGTAAACGTTATGTATTAGGGGGTTGATGAGTCTTAAACTCGTATGTCTGTTTTAGTTGGAAATGTGGGGAAAAAAGTGAGTAAATAAAAGCACATTTTATTTGTCGAGTGTTTTCACTTACAAAATATCTTCATAATTGTGACTGCTGGTCGTTTCTCTCTAAAGAAAAAACTCTAGAAATAATTTTTTTGGGTGGTGGGGAAATTGCTCCTTCACAAAAGACTATTTTATTTTACTTTGTTCTGCTTGATCAGTACTACTTCAAGACTGCTCTTATTTAAAGAAGGATGGTAAATTTTATTTATAGGTAAGCAGACCCCCAACTCTAATTATGTTAATTTAAGTCTCTAGAATCTCATGAGTACTTTTTGAATTATCTCTTTGGATAAAATAATCATTGGGAGATTATGACAGGAAAAATTTGTATCTACTGTTTGGATTTTCCTATAATAAGTGTATGTGCTCATTTATAATAAACATTAAACCTTAACTAGTTATGTGAAAGTATTATTTAAAAGATGTAAAGACTGATTTCATCAGTGCAGCTCTGAGTGAGTTCCTGAAGGGATTAGTATATTAGTGGCTGGTATTTTTATTTGATTCTGGCAAATGTGTAAGACCTCAGTTTAAATAAGATTTTAGAAAGAGAATGGTGACACTAAAACTTCTTTTCTTTTTTCTGGTAGCCAGAATCTGGAAACCACTCTACTCTTTTTTGTTTGTTTTACTGCCTATAAAATGAGGAGTTAAACTAAACCTCAGTGTTTAAAAGGTTTCTGTTTGTAGGAGGAATGGGTGGAAGGAAATGTGAGAGGAATAGACAAAAGTAAATCTTTAATATTTTCAGACATAGAATAATGAGATCAGAAAATTAGTGGTTTGACAAATGGAGGTAACTTTGACCTAAATTAGGAAACTGTGTATATTTATAAGATCAAGAGGACCAGCAGAAGTAAGTCTTAAACTTATTTCACAGGCATTAAGGTCAAATGTTCTAGAAACAGAGTTTCAGAAAGGATATATTAAAATTACTGAGTATAGGCAATATCTGCTTCTTACTTCATTGTGTTCTTGGTACCTGCATTGTAGAGATAGGATCCTGTTTTAGGGAGCATTGTTAAAATGGGGTTGTATTCCTGACCAATAATATAGCAACAGATAAATAAAATTATTCAACAACATATGTATATATACATACATGATTTGAGGTGTTGTGTGTATGTGAGAGAGCTATACAAATTGATACAAGATTGCTGTGAACAAGTTGAAAAAGCAAAATAATAAGATTTCATAGGGACTTCCTTGGTGGCACAGTGGTTAAGAATCTGCCTGCCAATGCAGGGGACACAGGTTTGATCCCTGGTCTGGGAAGCAACTAAGCCTGTGTGCCACAACTACTGAGCCTACGCTCTGGAGCCCTTGAGCCACAGCTGCTCAGCCCATGAGCCGCAGCTGCTCAGCCCATGTGCCACAGCTACTGAAGCCTGCGTGCCTAGAGCCGGTGCTCCTCAACAAGAGAAGCCACCGCAATGAGAAGCCCAGGCACCACAATTAGAGACAGCCTGTGTGCAGCAACAAAGACCCAGTGCAGCCAAAGATAAATAAGTAAAATTAAATAAAAATTCACAATTATTATATAATTTTAAAATTATGCCAAAAAGCTGATTAAATGTAGAGTATAGACTGGTTCGAATAACTAAGGACACCAGATAGAGAAATAATGGGGTTGAGATTCAGCTGAACTTGAATGCTCATTCACATTTACCACAATGGATTGTGTCCCTACTGATCTTATGTTTGTCTCATATAAATACACTGGTTATAAAAAGCATTATTCAAGTATTTAGTTAACAGTCTTATGTTTTAAATTTTATTTTTATGCTGTTTTTTTTTTTAGCTGTGTCTCGCGGCTTGCAGGATCTCAGTTCCCCAACCAGGGATTGAACCTGGGCCATGGCAGTGAAATCCCAGAATCCTAACCACTAGGCCACCAGGGAACTCCCATCACATTTTAAATTTTAAAGGTGGCAGTGATGGTGGTGATGAAGTGATTTGGATAAGAGATCTGTAGTATAGTGTTTGGTGCAATGTTTTGTTTTGTTTTTTTCCCAGATCTTTATTGGAGTATAATTGCTTTACACTGTTGTGCCAGTTTCTGCTGTACAACAAAGTGAATCAGCTGTATTTATACATATATCCCCATATCCCCTCCCTCTAGAGCCTCCCTCCCACCCTCCCTATCCCACCCCTCTGGGTCATCACCAGTCGTTGAGTTGATCTCCCTGTGTTATGCAGCAGCTTCCCACTAGCTATCTATTTTACATTTAGTGGTGTATATATGTTAATGCTACTCTCTAACTCTGTCTCAGCACCCCACCCCCGGTCCTCAAGTCTGTTCTGGTGCAATTTAAATAGAAATATTTGTATATTTGTAGTAAGCCAAGGACATAAGAACCACTACAATTACTTTAGAACTATGTTCAAAGTTATGCTCATTCTTTAAAAAAAAAAAAATTGTGTCACGTAAACATTTGGTGACATCCCTGAGGAATTTAGCTGTTTTTTGCAAAGCAGAGCTTTCGAAATAGTATTAACTTGTTGATACCATTTTCTTTTTGATTTTTCCCTTGTCACCCACCACAAGTAGGGAAGCATTAAAAGGGAAAAATGTCCTTTTAGGACAAGTTCGTCGTGATTATAGATGAGAGGGACAGAGAAGCAGACCTTAGAGATTTTACGCGAAGTAGCTTTGGGTATCTTTGGGGAGTGAAGTTGTCACAGTATAAGTGAAGTATGGGTGTTAGAGGTGAGGAGCACAGCAGACTAGCGTAGATCTTTAGTATGTGATTTGTAGACTGAAGAAAAAGTGGTTTGTTTGTATTTGTCCAGTTGTACTTTCTATAAAGCAATATTAAAAAAACAATAATTTCTTTAATACCTTTTTCCAAGATGTACACTCTGTCCTGGAGATTCTAATACAACTACTATTTTGAAAGTACAGAGGTCTTTATTTATGTTATTTACCTAAAGTTATTTAACTTAGAGGGAATAAGATAAAAGAAAGTTTGTATTAAAGGAGTAACTCTTATGCTAATTACTTTTATGTAGAAAGTATTGAAAATGGAAAAGAATTACTTAAAAGTAAAATGATAAAATATATGTAATGATTAGAAAGAACATTTTAAAATACACTTTAGAAAAAACAGACATATTAACTTAGAAATTTTCAGTATGCTTTATCTTTACCATGAGTGATTTTCTTCTGCTAGGAGTATGGCCAGGCCTGGTAATATCTCCTTGGATCTGTATTGACTAGGCCAGAGTCCTTTTATGTCTGTACTTGTATTATATTTGTAGTTGTATTAGAATCTCCAGGAGAGAGTATACATCTTGGAAAAACATGTTAAAGAAGTCTATTGTTTTTGTAATACTGTTTTATAGAAGGTAAAACTGGACAAAAACTTCTTGGAATATATTAAGAATAGAGTGAGAAAGATTGTAAAGAACATGGGTGGAAAATTGAGAAACTGCTCTGACCCATACTTTTCAAAACAATAACCGCATATTTATATTATTTTTAATTTCAGCTTTATTGAGTTATAATTGACATAAAGTATAAGATATTAGATACATTTATGAAATTACCATCTTCAAGTCCATTTATACTAGGTGATTTGATGTAACTTTCTTTGAGAGAGCTTCATTCTTGCCTTAATATTGAAGTAAAGTTCCCCCATGGTTTGCTCTTGAATTTTGTGTTATTTTCAGTTCATCCTTACTTCTGTCCTATTCTCATGATCCTGTCTTGAAAGCCCACAAACTAAGGAAAAGGAAAGGGGAAAAAAATCTTTTTTGAACACAAATTAAAAATTTCTGTGAAAGGCGCTGCTACATCATCTCCTACGATTATGACCGGAGCTGAGAAAATGATGTCAGATTTGCAGAAGTCCTTGCTGTTTCCTCTTCCACAAAATCTACATTTATTTTTTTTATTTAAAAAAATTTTTTTGAAATTAGTTTATTAATTCAGTAAATATCATTGAATGCCTACTGTTTTTGAAATTTTCTGTTAGGCTCTGGGTATACATTTTTTTAATATAATTTTATTTTATTTATTTATTTATTTATTGGCTGAGTTAGGCCTTCGTTGCTGCCTGCAGGCTTTCTCTAGATGTGGCAAGGGGGGATTACTCTTCGTCGCAGTGTGCAGGCTTCTCATTGTGGTGGCTTCTCTTGTTGTGGAGCACAGGCTCTAGGTGCACGGGCTTCAGTAGTTGCGGCACGCGGACTCAATAGTTGTGGCTCACGGGCTTTAGACCACAGGCTTAGTAGTTGTGGCACATGAGCTTAGTTGCTCCACGGCATGTGGGATCCTCCCGGCCCAGGGCTCGAACCCGTGTCCCCTGCATTGGCAGGCAGACTCCCAACCACTGTGCCACCAAGGAAGCCCTGTACCATCATTTAAAATAGTCATTTATATATATATTTTTTTCTTTCGTAACAGATACTTTAGCATATATATCTGGGCATATGCGTTTGTATGCCTGTATACTGTGTGTATATGTATATGTGTGTTAGTGTGAATGGAATGGTGAAGATAAAGAGTTTGTGAACTTGAGTTTGTGGCAATTTATATTCCCTTCCAAAATTTTGAAGGTTCTTGTTTTTTCTCCCTTCTCTCTGTTATCCAGGAAATCTATCAGTCTTTATTCTTTGCCATTTTGATATATTAACAAAGCATTTCTTTTGTTCAGTAGAACTTGATGGAAATGTTCTATATCTGTGTTGTCCAGTACACTAGCTACTAGTCACATGTGACCATTGAGCACTTGAAATGTGGCTAGTGTGACTAAGGAACTGAATTTTGAATTTTACTTAATTTTAATTCACTTAAGCTCAAATAGCCACATTGTTTAGTGGCTACTATTATAGAGTAACATCCTATGCTTATTGGCTATTTGTATATATATATATTTTAAATTATTTATTTATTGGCTGCATTGGATCTTTGTGCTTCATTGGGTCTTTGTTGCTGCACACGGGCTTTCTCTAGTTGTGGCTAGTGAGGGCTACTCTTTATTGCGGTGCGTGGGCTTCTCATTGTGGTGGCTTCTCTTGTTGCAGAGCACAGCCTCTAGGCATGTGGGCTGCGGCACACGGGCTCAGTAGTTGTGGCACATGGGCTTAATTGTTCATGGCATGTGGGATCTTCCCGGACTAGGGATCGAACCTGTGTACCCTGCATTGGCAGGCAGATTCTTAACCACTGTGCAACCAGGGAAGTCCCAGCTATTTGTATATTTTTCAGTAAACTTGTCTGTTCAGATTTTTGCCTTTTTTTTTTTTTTCCTCTTCCTGGTCTTTTCTTTACTGATTTCTAAGAGTGCTTTGTAGGTTAAGGAAATTGGCCCTTTGTCATATGTGCCACAGATCTGTTTCTCATTTTTGGCTTTTGACTTGATTTATGCAGTTTTGTTTTGTTTTTTCTGACCAGACATTTTTTTATGTTAATGTAAATAAATTTACCAATCTTTACCTTTTGTGCTTTTCCAGGTTTTGAGACCTATTAAGGCAAGCTTTCTCAAGGATTATAAATTGAGTGCTTTTTAAAAAACGTTTAGCTGTGAAGGTGTTATCTTCCGCAAATAAAATACATATTTTATTGCGGACTAGTAGGAGGAAATTCAGTTTATATATATTACTAAGACTGTGCTCTTTGAAGGCAGAGACTTTTCTTTTAAATGTTTCTACCTGCAGAGCTTAACTCACTTTTTTGCACTAGTGCTAAATCTTTGTTGTTGTTCACCATTTTTTATTGGAGCTAAAAGAGAAGACACCATTCTCACTTTCAGGAGAGCACAATTTGAGTAAAATTAGTCAAATATATTAAGTACTGTTTGCTAGGAAAACCAGTTGAGTATCCCTCTCCTGTCTGTGAAAGAAAGTTATTTCAAGACACACCTCCCGAGACCCTTTTGAACTACATTTGGACACACGGAAGTTTCTGTGATAATTCTTACTTCTGACCTTGCTTGACAAAACTAAAATTGTTTAATGGTAAATACACGTGCACTTAGTCCTGGGCATCAGGATATTGTAAACCTTATTAATTATAACACCTTTGCAGTAATTTGATTTTTTAGTAAAAATTATGTTGTGAAAGACTTTTCATTTGAAAATTCTTTGGCTACTGACATTTAGCAGTTGACACTACATATAGAATGGACTTCCATTGGAGTTCACAGCTTGGGATGGCCCAAGTCATCTTGAATCTTTAACCCACTGATGTCTGAATTATTCAGTAACTGGTTTCTCCGTATTCAGTTTCAAATAAAGTGCTTAATGGTGTTAGTGACTTATTCTTTTTTTTTTTTTTGTTAGTGACTTATTCTAAATAGTAACATAAAAATTTAAATGTGTTGCTATTGATTTATAGTGATTAGTTTCCTATGGGATTTGGATGGTTCTGGCTAATTTTATAAGTTTAAATGGGTGGTACCCATGAAATTGATATTTTGGGAAAGATTTTCTCTTTTACATTGTGTGTGGGGTGGGGGAGGGTGGGGAGGAGTGAGAGAGGGAGAAAGAAGATGTCAAAAAGAAATGGATTACAAGATGAAGATAATAGAAGAACACTTTTCATGTATATCATTAATCACTTATGAAAAATATGATGAGGAATATAGGACTTTTTTTGGTTGCACTGTGCGGCATGTGGGATCTTAGTTCCCTGACCAAGGTTCGAACCCATGCCTCCTGCATTGGGTGCACGGAGTCTTAACCACTGGACTGCCAGGGAAGTCCCAGGACTATTTTTTTAAAAAAATATTTATTTATCTGATTGCACCAGGTCCTAGTTGCAGCAGGCGGGCTCCTGAGTTGTGGCATGCGTGTGGGATCTAGTTCCCTGACCAGGGATTGAACCTGGGCTCCCTGCATTGGGAGTTCAGAGTCTTATCCACTGTGCTACCAGGGAAGTCCCCCCAGGACTATTTATTGATTGATTGGCTGCATTGTGTGGTTGTTGCTACATGCGAGCTTTTCTCTAGTTGCCCTGAGCAGGGGCTACTCTTCATTGTGGTGCACAGGCTTCTCATCATTGTGGCTTCTCTTGTTGTGGCGCACAGGCTCTAGGCACTTGGGCTCACGGGCTCTAGAGCACAGGCTCAGTAGTTGTGGCACATGGGCTTAGTTGCTGTGTAGCATGTGGGATTTTGAATCCATGTGCCCTGCATTGGCAGGAGGATTTTTAACCGCTGCGCCACCAGGGAAGTCCCTCTCCAGGACTGTTTTTAATAGCAACTTGGGAGTAACCTTAACAATCTGGATCTGATCTTGGCTCTTTAGTTTATTGTGTTAGCTTGGACAAGTTATTTAAGCCAGTGTTCAAACATTAATGTGTATAAGAATCATCTGGGGAGCTTATTATAATGTAGATTATATTATTCAGTAAGTCTGCAGTGTAGCCAGATTCTACACTTGTAACAAGTTCACAGGTGATGCTGGTACTTTGGTCTAAGGACCACATTTGGAGTTGTAGGGATTTACACTAAGTGTTCTCAATTTCCCCAAACTTTAAAATAGAGATAATAATAGAACTTACCATTTGGAGTGTTAGGTGATTAGGCTAGAATGTATGAAAAGTTCTTTGTATGGGGCTTCCCTGGTGGCGAAGTGGTTAAGAATCCACCTGCCAGTGCAGGGGACATGGGTTCGAGCCCTGGTGCGGGAAGATCCCACATGCTGCGGAGCAACTAAGCCCATGCACCACAACTACTGAGCCCACTCACCACAAGTGCCTAGAGTGCCTAGAGCCCGTGCTCCACAACAAGAGAAACCACCACAATAAGAAGCCAGCGCACTGCAATGAAGAGTAGCCTCCGCTCTCCGCAACTACAGAAAGACTGCACACAGCAATGAAAACCCACTGCAGCCAATAAAATTAAAAGCTAAATAAATAATTATTATTATTTTTTTCAGACTTAAAGAGACTTTTAATGATGTCATGCTCTAGTTTACTCATTACAGTCAGTTTTATTCCAAGGCTTTTAACCATCTTTCAGATGTAAGCATTGAGTCAAAAACGATTGAGCATAATTTTTAAATTAGTTGGCAATTTCATAATGGTTGAGGTTGATACTTCAGCTAGGATCTGAACTATGACAGTATTTTTTTTTTTTTTTGCAAGTCGCTTTTTACTATTTGATCTACATAGAAAATTCAAATGTCATTTAAAATTTTTCTTTTTTTTTTAACTTTATTTTTTTATTTTTTACAATAAACTGCATATGTTTAGAGTGTACCATTTGGTATTCCAGTCTCCCAATTCGTTTCCTCCCCCCAACCCTCCCCGCTTTCCCCACTTGGTGTCCATGTGCTTGTTCTCTACATTTGTGTCTCTGTTTCTGCCTTGCAAACCGGTTGATTTGTACCATTTTTCTATAGTCCACATATATGTGTTAATATACAATATTTGTTTTTCTCTTTCTGACTCACTTCACTCTGTGTGACAGTCTCTAGGTCCATCCATGTCTCTCAAAATGTCCCAGTTTCATTGCTTTTTACAGCTGAGTAATATTCCATTGTATGTATGTACCACATCTTTATCCATTCATCTGTTGATGGACATTTAGGTTGCTTCCATGTCCTGGCTGTTGTAAATAGTGCTGCAGTGAACATTGGAGTGCATGTGTCTTTTTGAATGATGGTGTTCTCTGGGTATATGCCCAGTAGTGGGATTGCTTGGTCATATGGTAGTTCTATTTTCAGTTTGGCAAGGAACCTCCATGCTGTTTTCCACAGTGGCTGTATCAATTTTTAAAAAGTTCCTTGTACGATGCTTAGTATGTTGTAAGCACTGTTTGTTAGTATTACTGAAAATTAGTAAATATAGATCATTTTATTTTTCTGAATGGGAAAACTAAATATTGTAAAGATGTTATTTCTTAGCAAATAGGTGCAGAGGTTTGAAACAGTTCTAGTGAAGAGCCTTCTAATCTCAGGGACCTCATTTGCCACTTGTTTCCCGAGGTCAGTGTGGAATCACACACACACCTAAATTAGTTATGGACAAGTTTGGGAACCCACTGAAAGATCCATCTCCTGCTTCAGGAGATTCTGCCCAAAATCCTACTCTCTTGACTTACACTCTGTGAACTGCTGTGGAGAAGGGCATGTGGCAAGGAATGGCAGGCAGCCTCTAGTTGCTGAATGACTCCTGGCCAAAAGTCAGCAAGAAAACAGAAAGGGAGGAAAGCTGCCAACAAGTAAGCTTCGTGGTAAGCTTAGAGAAGAATCCCAAGCCTCAGATCAGTTCATAGTCCCAGATGTTACTTCAGTTTCAGCTCAGGGAGACCCTAAGCAGAAGACCTTGTTAACCCACACCTAGAATCCTAACACAGAGAGCTGTGAGATAACTTTGTATTGTTTTCATCTAAGTTTCATAAGACATAGTAAGAAAATAAACTTGTGTTGTTGAGGCTGTGTAGTACCAAACTACAGGTAATACTAAAATCTCGTGGAGGAAGGAACATGGTAAGATTGGTCTCAGAGAGGGTTTGGCCTGGGTATTCAGGGGTGAATATGGATAAGGGTATTCCAGGCAGAAGGAAGGCTGAAAAGATGCAGCGAATGCTTTATGCATGCTGATTTACCTTTGAGTATTGTGAAGTGTAGTAAAAGAAAAGGCCAGAAAAGGTAAGCTGGGGCCAAAATGTGGAGAGTTGTAGAAATTGGGCTGACAAATATTTTTATTCTAGGAGTTGTAGAGAGTTTTTATGCAGGTGATAACATCATTATCTGTGTTTTAGGCCATCTGTGGGGAGTATTGTAGACAGCTGAAGAGGCTAGCTATGGAGAGGGTGTAAGGGTTAGAGTAGGGCTCTGTTGAGTTAAAAGGATGGGTGGGGGTATACTTCCTTTTGCATATCAAATTTTTCTCATTTTATACCTATTCTGTTTATACTTACAGGTCTCTAACAAAAGCCTATACTTAAGTTCTGCCAGTCTCCTGAAGTTTTCGTATATTCTTGAGAGGAAAAAAGAAAGCAAAGCTCTTTCCCCCAACTCTCCCAGCATGAGTTATTCTAGCTTATGTTGGTTTTTCTTTTCTTTGATTCTTATACCACTGTTCTTTCTATTCCACTGTCCTCTGTACCGCTGGTCTTCAGATTTGTTGAGGTGGTAGAATCAATCAGGAATCTGTGTTACACAACTCCAGGGGGAACCATTCATATTCACATATTGTATTTTATGTGAGTATTGCTTCCTGGAGTTGTGTACCACAGTGGCTCTGGGTTCTATGTTGCTTTTTGTGAAAACATCATTACACGTTGATATATTTATTTCTGATAAAAGTTAACGATATTTTTGCCAGGAGAAAACCTATTATAGGTTTGTGATACAAAAGTCACACCTTGGAAACAGGTGGGCGGCAAGAAGGGCAGCTTTTCCAGTCTTTCATTTAGTATTGGATTAGTAGCTTCATGTGTATTTCCCAGGTCTGTTTCCTGGCAGACAAGAGGTGGTAGCAAATGACAAAGGTTTAATGAAAATGTTTCCTATTAGCTGTATATTTTTTGTGACACTTATTATCAGGTTGAGGAAGTTCCCTTTTATTTCTAGTTTGCTGAGAGTTTTTGTCAGGAATAGATGTTGAATTCTGTCAAATGCTTTTTCTGAATCAATTGATATGATCATTTGCTTTACTTTTTAGACTTTTAATATGGTGGATTACATTGATTTTCAAATTTTGAATTGGCCTTGCATTCCTGGGGAAAGAAACCTCACTTGGTTGTGGTGTATTACACTCTTTATATATTGATGGATTTGTTGAGGACATTTATGGTTATGTTCATGGGGGATGTTAATCTGTAGTTTTCTTGTATTGTCTGTGTCTGGCTTTGGTATCAGGATAGTGCTGATCTCGTTAAAAAGGCAGTCTTCCTTCCTCTTCTGTTTCCTGAAAGAGATTACAGTTGATCCTCATTATTCGTGGATTCAGTACAGTTGACTCTTGAACAACTCCGGCATTAGGGGCCTCTGCACAGTCAAAAATTCTCAAGTAACTTGTAGGTGGCCCTCCATATCAGTGGTTCTTCCATATCCATGGTTCCTCATCCACAGATTCAACCCACCTTGAATCGTGTAGTACTGTAGTATTTACTACTGAAAAAATTCTGCATATAAGTGGACCCATGCAGTTAAACCTGTGTTGTTCAAGGGTCAACTGTATTTGTGAATTCACGTGCTTGCGAAAACTTACTTCTAATCCCCAGATCAACACTTGGCACTTTTGTCCATTCATGGACATTTGCTGAGTGGCAAAACATTTGTCACCTGATGCTGAGGGCTCTGCTGAAGTCAGGACAAGGTGATGCTCTGCCTTCTCGTTTCATCTCTCATAGTGAAAATCTCTCCTTTTGGTGGTCTGTTTAGGGCCATGATGTTTGCATTTATGTGCTTTTTGTTGGTGCTTTCACTATTTAAAATGGCTCCCAAGTGTAGTACCGAAGTGCTGTCTAGTATTCTTAAGTGCAAAAAAGCTGTGATGTGCCTTATGGAGAAAATACTTGTGTTAAATAAACTTTGTTTAGGCATGAGTTACAGTGATTTTGGCCATGAGTTCAAAGTCAGTGAGTCAATATAAGTATTAAATATCTTTAAACAAAAGCACACATAAAAACAAGGTTATGTATTGATCAGTTGACAAAAATATGACCAGAGGCTTGCAGGAACCTAACTCTGTATTTCACCTAGGAGCAGTGGTTCAGTATTTGCTAATTTAGTGTTCATGGTGACTTTATAGAACATAATTATTGTGAATAATGAGAATGGATTGTATGTAGAACTGGTGTTATTTCTTCTTTTAATGTTTGATAGGATTCATCAGTGAAACATTCTGGGGTCTGGAGATTTCTTTCATGGAAGCCTTTTAACTATGAATTAAATTTCTTGTATAATTATAGAACTATTCGGATTATCTGTGTCTTCTTGGGGAAGTTTGAGTGGTTCGTGGTTTTCCAGGAATTGGTCCATTTCATTTAAGTTGTTGAGTTTATGTCTGTAGAGTTGTTTGTAGTATTCCCTTATCGTTCGCAGAGTCTGTAATGTATCCCCTTTTTATTCTTGATATTGGTAATTTGTCTTTTCCCTTTTTTTTTTCTGCTAGAGATTTATCATTTTTTTTTAATCAATTGAAAGAACCAGCTTTTGGTTTCATTAATTTTTCTCTCTTTTTCTATCTTCAGTCTTATTTATGTTTACTATCTCTATTATTATTGGTGGTCACTTTTCATTCTCCCCTCCCACCAGTCTCTGGTAACCACTAATCTACTTTCTGTGTCTGTGGGTTTCCCTATTCTGGACAATTCATATAAATGGAGTCATACAAAATTGAGGCCTTTTGTGTCTGGCTTCTTTTCACTTAGTATAATGTTTTCAAAGTTCGCCCATATTGTCGCATGTATCCTTTGTATAGCTGAATATTCCATCATATGGATATACCATCTTTTATTTATCTCTTCATCAGTTCATGGATATTTGGATTGTTTACACTTTTGGCTATTATGAATAATGCTGCCATGAACATTTCGTGCACAGCTGTTTGTGTCAACATATGTTTAATTCTTTTTAGTATATAGGAGTGGACTTGCTAGGCCATATGTTAACTAACTCTGTGTTTAACTTTTTGCGGATTACCAAACTGTTTGCTATATCAGCTGAACAGTTTTACAATACTACCAGCAATGTTTGAGGGTTCTAATTTCTCCTTGCCAACACTTGTTTTGGTTTTTTTGTTTGTTTTTTTTTTCCTTAAATAATCATATCCATTCTAGGAAACGCAAACCAATTTTGATTTGTATTTTCCTAATGAATAATGATACTGAGCATCTTTAAGTGTGCTTACAGGCCATTTGTTTTTTTTTGTTTTTTTTTTTTTGGAGAGATACCTATTCATATCCTTTGCCTATTTAAAAATTGGATTATTTGTCTTTTTGCTGATTTCTAAGAATTCTTTATATACTGCATACAAGTCCCTTATCAGACACATCATTTGCAAATATTTTCTCCATTCTGTGGGTTGTTCTTCCACTTTTTCATATGTCCTTTGGCACACAAATTTTTAAACTTTGAGTAAGGGTTTAGTTTTTAATTTAATCACTAATCACTAGGTAATTTCTATTTCTCTATTTTCATGTTTACTCTTGTTGATTTATACAGTGAGGTTTTGTTTTGGTTTGGTTATTTTTCAGCTCTAAAATTTCCATTTGGTTTTTCTTTATATCTTCTACTTCTTTGCTGAAACTTTGTATCTTTCCCTTCATTTCAAGAGTGTTAACCCTTACTTGGAACATTTTTATAACAGCCTCTTTTTTTTTTTAATTGAAGTATGTTTGATTTACAATGTTGTGTCAGTTTCTGGTATACAGCAAAGTGATTCAGTTATCCACATATATATTTATATATATTCTTTTTCATATTCTTTTCCATTATGGTTTATTACAGGATATTGAATATAGTTCCCTGTGCTATATAGTAGGACTTTGTTGTTTATTTTATATATAGTAGTTTCTGTCTGCTAATTCCAAACTTCTAATTTACCCCTCCCCACCCCCTTTCGTCTTTGGTAATCGTAAGTTTATTTTCTATGTCTGTGAGTCTGTTTTGTAAGTAAGTTCATTAGAGTCATATATAATAGCTGCTTTTAAGTCTTTGTGAAACATTTCCAGTATCTGTTATTTTATTTGTGTTTATTTTCTTTTCCTAAGCAAGTTGAAATTTTCCTTGTATACCAAGTAAATTTAGATTGTATTCTGGCCATTTTTAATATTGTATAATTGACACTCTGGGTCTTGTTTAAGTTCTGTGGAGAATGTTAGTAGTTTTGTTTTAGGAAGCAGTTGACTGAATTGGGTTCAGGCCCCAGGTTCTGAGCAGTCCTCTGTGGGTTATTGTTTCAATGTCAGTTAAGTTTTCAAAGCCTTTTTAGTGCTGTTCGAATTTGTCTCTGTGTGTACCATCAGTGGACTGTCTGGGATTTGGGTGGTGGTCTTGCCCATGGGTTGTGAAACCATGGCCTGTGGGCTAAATCCAGCCCACTGCCTATTTTCATAAATAAAGTTTTACTGGAACACAACCGTGCCCATTTGTTTATGTATTTTTTTGTGCCTGCTTTCATACTATAATGGTCATAGTTAAGCAGTTGCAACCGAGACTATAGGGCCTACAAAACCTAAAATTTACTGTATGGTCCTTTTTAGAAAAGGTTTGCTGATCCCTGATCTATCCCATTGTCAGTTCTCAAAGACTTTCTGTACTGTCTAGGGTTCAGTCCATGTACTTACAGCTCAGGTGTTAGCCAGGGAGTTAATAAGCAACTTTAAGGTATCACTTTTCCTGAGTTCTTTTGTCTGCAGTCTTCCCGGTACTTTCTGATTCCCTGGTGGCTCCCCTTTTTCACTTATTTGGCCAGAAGTTTGGGGCTGTCTTTATCCCACTCCTCTGTGTACCTGCTACAAGCCTCCCTCAGGCCAAGCAGCAGGAGATGTGAGAGGGAAAAAGAGCACAGCTCCTTTGATTGGAGGGGAAGGTTTTCCTCCTTCAGAGTTTTGGGCACCTGCTTTCTCTGTTGCTGTTGTTGCCATAGGATTACTTGGGGTTTGAGGTGCAAGAGAACAGGGAAAATTAAAAATAAAAGAAAGAAAATGGGGGAGGTTTCTGCTCCGTCTCTGAGCATATTGAGACACCTATCCTGATGGAACACTCTGTCCACACTGATGCCCATTTCCAGGTTTTGGACTGTGTTGAGTTCAGATTGAGAGATGCTGGAGGGGAAAAATTGCTAACCTCATTGCTAGTTTGGAGGTACTTTGCATTCAGGTTTTCCCCAATCTGCCTGCTACTGTTTACTTTGTTAAATTTGATTTACTAATATGTATTTTGATCAGGATTTTTGCATTGGTGTTAGCAAGAGATAATTGGTTTGTAATTTTCTTTTCTTACAATATCTTTGGTTTTGATATTAGGGTATCGCTGGCTTCAGAATGAGTTAGAAACTATTCCCTCTGGTTTTGTCTTCTGAAAAAAAAATTGTAGAGAATTGGTATAATTTCTGCCTTATAAATGGTAGAATTCACCAGTGAATCTGTCTTAGCCTGGTGGTTTCTGTTTTGGATGATTATTGGTTAATCATTCAGTTTTTTTAGATTGTCTGTTTCTTCTTTTCAAGTTTTGACAGATTATGTCTTTCAAGGAACTGGTCTGTTTTATCTAGGTTGTCAAATTTGTGGGCATAGAGTTGTTCATAATATTCCTTCATTGTTCTTTTACTGTACACGGAGTCCGTACTGATGTCCTCTCTTTCACTTCTGATACTAGTAATTTGTCTTTTTTTTTTTCTTCTTTTTTTTTTAAAGCTTTAGGCTGTATGTATCTTTACAAAGAACCAGCTTTTAGTTTTGTTGATTTTTCTCTATGGTTTCCTGTTTTCAGCGTCACTGATTTCTGCTCTAATTTTTATTATTTCTTTCTTCTGGCTTACTTTGGATTTAATTTGCCCCTCTTTTTCTAGTTTCCTAAGATGGAAGCTTAGATTATTGAATTTATGTCTTTTTCTTTTTTAATGTGAATTCAGTGCTGTAAATCTCTATGCATTGCCTTTCCTGCATCTCACAAATTTTGATAAGTTGTATTTTCATTTAGTTTGTGATATTTTAAAAGTTCTCTTGAGATTTCTTCTTTGACTCATATGTTATTTAGAAGTGTGTTGTTCAATCTCCACATATTTTTGGATTTTTCCAGATATCTTTCTGTTACTGATTTCTAAATTAATTCCGTTGTGGCCTGGGAGCAGACATGGTATGATTTCTGTTCTTTTAAGTTTATTAAGGTGTATTTTATGACCTTGGTGGATTGCTTGGTGAATGCTCATTCTTGGTGAATGCTCTATGTGAGCTTGAGATGAAACCATTTACTTTGTAGAATCCTTAGCTTCTCCATTCAGGTTTTATAGCTACATTCTATGGGAGTGACAGGGTGGAATATGCTTACGCTGTCTTACCTGGAATTGAAACCCATCCTATATTTTGGAGTATTTCCTTTGGAAAGATTAGAAATATAGTTACTTTAGTTTGCTGTGTGGTATATTGCTTTATTTAAGGGTTGTACCAACTTATAATGCCACCAGCAGTACATGAGATCATTAGTTTTGCCACTTAGTGGATACATTTTAAGGCTAACATTTTTTGTTTCGAAGTTATAGAGAGATAGCTGGGAATTTCATCTATAATTGAATAATATTGGCTTACATGGCTAGAAAAGTTTAAAACATAAGTAACTTATATATATATATATATATATATATATGTATATTAGTCTGAAGTTTTCCCTATAAAACTTGGGTGTCTCCCTGTGTTCACTTTGTCACTGCACCCTCCCTTTGCCAACTGCCTTCATAACATGAGGTTTTTTTGATTGTTTTAAAATTTCCTTTGAAAGGTAGACAAAATGGAGATGAAGAAGACACGGCTGCTGTAAAGTGAAGGAAGGCGCCAAACTAATATACTCTGTGGAGATAACATATTCTTCTGAAACCTTTTCTAACTTTCTACATATAGAGACCGAGGGACATAGTATTGTTATATTGTCAATTAAAAAAAATCAGATTCTTAGCTTTGTAAGCTAATGGAAGGAGTGGTTCTTTGGTGAATGTTTTAGGTTGGCTTAGGTTAGGATCCATTTGCAAACACCAAATCTCAGTGTCATATCATTGGGGATTCAACATTTGGAACATTTAATATAATTAAATGTTTGTGAGGACTTACCGTATGCCTGGCATGCAGATGTAGTAGTGAACAAATGAGGAGAAAAGAAAAGATCCCTGTCTGCATGGAAGTTAGTTTGTGAATGGGGGTGGAAGACAGATAACATGGTAAAATAAATAAGTTATATATTTTGTTAGAGGTTAAGTGCTATGGGAGAAAATTAAGCAAGATTGCTGGGGAATGCTGGGTGAGCTTGGAGTAGTTTGTAGTTTTTTTTTTTTTGTTTTTTGTTTTTTTTTTTGAATTTATTTATTTATTTATTTATTTATAAGCTCTTTATTGGAATATAATTGCTTTATACTCTTGTACCAATTTTTGAGGTACACCCAAGTGAATCAGCTGTATTTATATATCTATCTATCTATATCTCCCCATATTCCCCCCCCCCCCCCCCCCCCGCTCTGGTGACTCCCTCCCACCCTCCCTGTCCTGGCCCTCTAAGGCATCACCCATCATCGAGTTGATCTCCCTTTGTTATACAGCAACTTCCCACTGGCTATCTGTTTTACAGTTGGTAGTGTATATATGTCTATGCTACTCTCTCACTTCGTCCCAGCTTCCCCTTCACCGCCCCCCCCCCCCCCCCCGCCCCCCAACTCCGTGTCCTCCAGTCCATTCTCTGCATCTGCATCCTTATTCATGCCCTGTCACTGGGCCCATCAGTACCATTTTTTTAGATTCCGTATATATGAGTTAGCATACAGTATTTGTTTCTCTCTTTCTGGCTTACTTCCCTCTGTATGACAATCTCTAGGTCTATCCACCTCATTACATAAAGCTCCATTTCATTCCTTTTTATGGCTGAGTAATATTCCATTGTATATATGTGCCACATCTTTATCCATTCATCGGCTGATGAGCATTTAGCTTGCTTCCATGTCCTGGCTATTTTAATTGGGTATTCAGGCAAGGCCTCACTGAGAAGCTGACTTTTGACCTGACATTTGAAGGAGGTTAAGGAGCAAGCTTTGCAGATACTCAGGGAAGGAACATTCTACACAGAGGCAGCAATCAGTGTAAAGACTCCGAGGCAGGAGTGTGCCTGTCTTGGTCTATGAACTGTGAGGAGGCCAGTGTAGCTGAAGAAAAGTGATTGAGGATGTAGAAGAAGAAGAGATGTAGAAGATGAAGTCAGGGAGGCAGCATGTTTATTACTAGGGCTAAACTCTGTTTCCTAGAATTTTTGGTAGATTTTCCTGTCTTCTTGTTCCAATTTCCTTCCCAGCTCCTCTCATACTGAATGTCCTGCTTAGATAACTCAAGGTGTTCTGGAGTGATTCTGGATTGGCATTGGCCTGTGAAAGTTAGTTTCCATGGGGTATAGTATTATTATAAATATTGTCAATTAAAAAAAAAATCAGGTTCTTAGCTTTGTAAGCTAATGGAAGGAGTGGCTCTTTGGTGAATGTGTTAGCTTGGCTTAGGTTAGGATGAATTTGAAAACACCTTCTCTGTGGCAGGGAATGGCTAAGTTTTCAACAAAAATTTGTGAAGTCCTTCAAATTTTGGCCTTTTGGAAAGGCCGTTGTTCAGAATATATCAGCTTCCTGGTTTTGTTCAGTGCTCTTTATGCTGTATTTCTACAGTAAATTACTTCCGTCTCTATTATGGCAACTAGGATCTATATGTCTGTTGGATTAAGTGTTGTTGAACTCGTGTCTGACTTCCCTTCTGACAGGATAGCAGTTTTACTGTTAAAGTACTGAACACCTACCACATGTATAGCAGAAGCAGTGCCAGCTAACTCATATCAAAACCTGATAATGAATAGAACAGGAAAAAGGAGAACAGGCCACTTTTATTAAGCACTTGTGTATGTAAATTGTAAATACGGAGATATAATAAAAAAACACCATGATTAATTAGAGTTTATTCCAGGAATGCAAAGCTCCTTTGTTGTTAGGAAATTATTAATTCATCAAATTATTACGTCAAAAATGGGAACTATATGTAGAGATGGGTACTTGCCAAGCTCCCTAGGCAAGAACTTTATTTTCTAGACCCCCTTGTATCTAGGTGGTGCCAAGTGACTATTTTTTGCAGAGAAATATCAGTAGAAATAATGCGTATCACTTCTAAGTCAAGGTATTTAAGAACAGGGTGTGCCCACTGAATAAGAATCAACTGCACTGAACTGTTACTAATCTGTTCACAGCTGAATAACTGTTTATAACCTAATGATAACTTGTGTTAAGGTAATGAAATTTTGGAATTTGGTTATAGCACTTAGTGTTATCTAACAGGTATGAGCTATATGATTATCTCACCTGTCAAAAAAGCAGTTATTTAAGTCCAATATCTTTTTAAAACCTTTCAATTAAAGTATTAAACACATACATACCCAGGCAGGTAAGCTTAAGTAGAATTTCTTTCTTTGTATGGGTGACTTAGGTATAATTGACCGTATGTTTGGTTTAATTAATTTTCCTCCTAAAACAGCAGTCTTGGGAATAGTGGAAATAAAACTCAGCATATTACCCTTAAACACACACACACACACACACACACCAAAACTTCCATTACCTGACTTTTTTTTTTTTAAGTTTGGGCAGAAAGATACTCCCCCCCCCCCCCCCCCCAATCATGTATATATTCTTTAGGAGAGAAGCACTGCTTTACTGGGCTCTGGCTTGCAACTCTTTTATTTTTTATTTATTTTTAAATTATTTTTAAAAAATAAGTTATTATTTCTTCCTTGATTCTTTTTTTAAATTATTTAATTAATTGGTTGCGTTGGGTCTTTGTTGCTGCACACGGGTTTTCTCTAGTTGCCGTGAGCGGGGGCTACTCTTCGTTGTCGTGCACAGGCTTCTCATTGCAGTGGCTTCTCTCATTGCAGGGCACAGGCTCAACAGTTGTGGTGCACGGGCTTTAGCTACTTCGAGGCGTGTGGGATCCTCCTGGCCCAGGGATCGAACCCGTGTCCCTTACATTGGCAGGCGGATTCAGAAAGATACTTTTATAACATTAAGAATATTTCAGCCTAACAGCCATCGTCACAATGATGGTGAAACACTAGAGACAAACATACGGAAAAATTAGAAATACGAAAAGAAAACTTGCTATCACTACTTTTGTTTAGTGTTGTTTTAAAAGTTGTAGTCAGTGTAGTTTGGCATGAAAAATAAATGAGGTGTAAACATTAAAGGAAGAAAAAAAGTATTGCTGTTTGCAGATATTATGGTTGGTTATTTAGAAATTCCAAAAGAATCAACTAAAAATCTGTTAGAGATTTAGGTAAGAGTTCGGAAAGGTGATTGTTAAAGTAAATATATAGAGTTCCTGTATACCAGTAATTAAAATGTTATGAAAAATATAAAATATTAGGAATATGTTGAATAATATACAGGATGTAGGTAAAGAAAATATAAAATTCTGGGAAAGGATGGAGAAAGACTTGAAAAATTGAGGAGAGCCAGTTTGCACCTGGATTGGAAGGATCAGTTTGATGAAGATTTTAGTTCTGCTCAAACAGGTTTATAAATTTAAAGCAATTCCACTCTGACAAAACAAACCAAAAGTTCTTCTGGGTTAGACTAAGAATATTTTTTGTTAAAAGAAGTGTAGTGAGGCATAAATTACATTACTAGAGATTAACATGTATTGCAAGGATACAGTGATTAAAGCAAGATGGCAGTGATGTGGAACTAGACAAGACTGGTGAATAGTATAGATGTGAAAGCCCAGAGGCAGTCCGGTTTATCTAAGAATTTAGTAAGCAGGTAGTGTTGAATTCTGATCATCTTGAGAAAAAAAAATACCCCTGCTCATATCATACACCAAAACATTACAGAAGGGTTGACATTTATAGGGCTGTATAAATGTATATGTATACAGTACAAGTAATAGTTGCTTGTGGCAAAAATCCCCAATACCCCGGTAAGTGTATAAAGACTTTTACATCTCCAACTCTCTTTTCCAGTGGAAAACACTGATAATGGTTTATAAGATAAACGGCTAGAAACTCTCTTCACTTGCGTATAACACACCCCACCATGGGTAAGGAGTTGAATGATATCTACAGCTCTGCAACTTGCATTTTTCATTTAATAATGTCTGAATGTCTTTGCCTATCTGCACATAGAGTGCTGCGTTGTTCTTTTTCCTCATAATATTTCATTATGAAAAAATTAAAACACACAGCAAATTTGAATGAATTTTACAGAGAATACCCACCATGTACCCACCACCTAGATTCTACCACTAACACTTATTATCTATTCACATTGCTCTTTTAAAAAAAATTTGTGGTGTAATACACATAACATAAAATTTACCATTTTGATCATTTTTAAGTGTACAGTGTTAAGTATATGCACATTGTTGTGCATAAACTAGAACTTTTTCATCTTGCAAAACTGAAACTCTACCCATTAAACAACTTCCCAACCCCCACTTCCCACAGTTCCTGACAGCTATTATTCTACTTTCAATTTCTTTGAATATCTTACCTCATATAAGTGAAATCGTGCAATGTTTGTCTTTTTATGACTGGCTTATTTCATTTAGCATAATATCCTCAAGATTCATCTGTGTTGTAGCAAGTGTCAGAATTTCCATTTTAAGGCTGAATAATTTCATTGTGTGTGTATACCACATTTTAAAATCCATTCGTCAGCAGACGGTTTGTTTCTGCTTTTTGGCTATTAAATGTTGCTGCGAACATGAGTGTACACAGATCTCTTTGAGATCGTGCTTTTGATTGTTTTGGATATATAACCAGAAGTGATATTGCTAGATCATATAATAATTCTATTTTTAATTTTTTGAGAGGAACCACCATACTGTTTTCCATAGCAGCTGCATCATTCCCATCAGCAGTGTACAGGGTTCCAATTTTTCTACATCCTTGCCAACAATTTTTATTTCCTGGTGTGTGTGTGTGTGTGTGTGTGTGTGTGTGTGTGTGTGTGTGTGTGTGTGTGTTTATAGCAGCCATCTTAGTGGGTGTGATGACATCTTGTTGTTTTGATTTGCATTTCCTTAATGATTAGTGATTATTTTTATATGCTTTTGGCCATTATTATATCTTCTTTGGAGAAATGTCTTGTTCAAGTCCTTTGCCCATTTTTTAATTGTTTTTTCTGTTGAGTTGTAGGAGTTCTTTATATATTGGATATTAACCCCCTACTGTTTTGCAAATATTCTCTCCCATTCTGTAGATTGCCTTTCACTGTGTTGGTTGTGTCCCTGGATGCAGAAACGTTTTAAATTTTGTTGTAGTTCAACTTAACTGTTTTTATTTTTGTTGTCTGTGCTTTTGGTGTCCACGTTGCTTTTTTTTTTTTTTTTTGATGGTGGCATATTCTTCTATTATTTGGTTATTCAATCTGTTTTATTAATTACTTACTGGAATTAGGTAATTTCTAGTTTTATGATGTTACAGACATGGCTTTATAGTAAATATTGTTTTACATTTTTATTTGTGTACTTGTAAGAATATAGTCTTTGAGTTAATTTTTATATTGGAATTGCCAGGACAAACAAAGGTGTATCTGTCCAAATGTAGAGAGTGCTAAATTATGCTTCAAAATAGTTGCTCCATTGTACAGCACTGGATGACAGTATTTCCTTCCTACACCCTGTCCAGTGCTGAGCTTTCAGCCCTTTACATCTTTGCCAGTTTAGTAGGTGAAAAAAATCTGGTTTTGATTTCAGTTTCTACATTTAGAGTTGTATGGCTGTGGTGGAACATCTTTTTAGATATTTACTAATCACTTGTATTTCTGTTTCTCTGAACTCTATATCTGTTGCCATTTCCCTGTTTGAATCAGTGTTTTTCTTACTGATTTATAATGCCTTTTTCTGTATGTGATGTTTCCCAATTTCTTCAGCTAGTTTTCCTTTAGACTTTGTTTTTGGGTTTGTGTGTGTGCTTGTGTGTGCATGTGCATACATGCAGTACCAAGTTTTTTATTTTATGTAGCATAGTTCCATTTGGTAATATGTTTTCTCATATTGCTCTGGGTTTTGTGACATTCTTTGGAAAGTGTACTTAACAAAAGCGGAATCTGTAAAGGATAAGATTTGACCACAAAAAAAGAAAAAACCTTTCTGGATCAAAATAATACTTGCACATGATAGAAAATGTGGGGAAGGGAAAAAGGGGAAAAAAATTGCCCACAGTCCACTGGCAACTACCATTGATATTTCAGCTTAATTTTTTCTAGTTTTTCCCACTACTTAACCTTGTTTTAGTTTATGGAGAGTCATTAGTTTGTAACATGGTCACTGAGTGACCTTGGGGGAGATAACGCTCCACTCATTGATTGTGGAGGAATGAAGATGCGTCTCTTACTTCTTGCTTAAACTCTAGTGCAGTTCACTAGGCCACCTGTTGGCTAGTAAGGAGTTAGGAAGGGCAGAAGCTAGGCAGGGAGTGTTGGTATTAGAAGGTCATCAAGGTGAGAATCAGAAATTTGTTCATATAAAAGTGACTGCAGATGCAGAGAATGGACTGGAGGACACGGAATTGCAGGGGCAGGGGCCAAAGAGGAAGCTGGGACGAAGTGAGAGAGTAGCATAGACGTATATACACTACCAACTGTAAAATAGATAGCTAGTGGGAAGTTGCTGTATAACAAAGGGAGATCAACTCAGTGATGGGTGATGCCTTAGAGGGCCAGGACAGGGAGGGTGGGAGGGAGTCGTGGAAGGGAGGGGATATGGGGATATATGTATAAATACAGCTGATTCACTTTGGTGTACCTCAAAAGCTGGTATAAGAGTGTAAAGCAATTATATTCCAATAAAGAGCTTAAAATAAAAGTGACTGCAAGTTGCATTTTCTTTCCCTTCCTTCTGTTTATATTGAAATTGTAACCTTCCTTCACTATTTAGTAAAGTTCTCTTTTCATACTGCCTGCAGGTTTTTTTTTTCCTTTTACACTATGCAAGGGCAGAAAAAGGGTATTTTAATCCATTGTACTGGAGCTTTAAAAATAGAAATCATGATACCTCTGGTGGGGGGCTGTTATGGTTATGGCAGTATTAATTACACTGAGAACACTCTGGGTTTTCTCCTAAAAGAAAGATGAAATTCAGGAGCTCTAGGTTGGGATTACTGGGTTCCATCTGTCCTCCTCAGGAGGCGTCCTTCTAGTTCTGTTTTAAATAAAACCTTGACTATTTTATCTCAGTGAGTAGTACATTTCACTATGTGCAGAGAAGAGTAAGAGACTAATATAACTAGGAATGATTTTACACACACACACACACACACACAAAATTAATTGCTGAAATTACCTATTTAAGTACCTAAGGTAATTGAGAAGGAAGGGTGTCATTGAAATGCTAGCAGACTTCATGGATGAGGTGAGATATTTATTTGAGCTTGGTTCTTTTGAGCAAGGATGTAGAAGTACAGATTCTGTTTGACATTTGGGAAACTCTGCAGTCCTAAGACAATTGCCTTATCTTGGTAGCTTCAAGGCGATGCTTTGGCTTGTTTCTGGGAATATTTTGTCATGTTCTGTAGTTTATAAAGCTTAAACGAAAAGTCATGCGAAATGTTTTGTTTGTTTGGTTTTTGACTGTGGTACGGTTAAAAACTTTTTGTGAGTAGTAAGCTAATCATTGCCATTTTTCACCATAATTTGCTTTACTGTTATGAACCCATGTGTACGGATTCAGAATATAGATTTGTCATTTACTTCAGGAGTTCCCAGTCTAGATCTAGGAATGATTTCTGTCTCAGGACTGTTGAAAGTGGTAGGAAACTGATACCAAAGTAGTAGAAGGAAGAAAAGGAAATTTATTGGTTTATTGCTGAAAAATATGGAGGAAGAGCTCCAGGTATGGTTGCATTCAGTCTTTAATGCCATTATCAAGATTTTGTTTCTCTCTCTCTCTCCCCCCCTCTGTCTTGGAGGTGTTAGAAAGCTGTTAGCTTCAGTCTCACAGTATTCAAGTTTAAGTCCAGTGGTTGCTAGGGCAAAAAAATGTCTTTTACCTGTTATTCTGCCCCTTTAGCCTTAGTTTGAGTGTTATCCCCATTTCTAAACCTGTTACTGTGGTCCAGAGGCTGGTTTCACACTTTATTGCTCATGTTGGCTCCCACCATACAGAGTGAGAATGGAAGGGGAGGGAAAATCTCCAAAAGAAAACCAGGGGCTTTTAACCAGAAGAATGTTGGTACGTTGCTGAAAACACAAATATACCTTAGGCTTCACAGGATCTGTGGGCTCACAGACATAAAAATTAAATTTTTTTTTTCTGAGAAGAGTCTTCATAGTTCTCCTCAGACTTTCAAAGGGGTCTGCGCCCGTGAGAAAGGTTAAGTTTATTTTATGGGTCTGGGGAAAAAAGGGCATTTTAACTGAGGGTAGGTACATGAAAATCATTTTTGAGAGACAGTGGAATTGGATTAAAGTTAATCCAGTGAAGATAATATGTTGAGGATAGTAGAGTATAAATTTGGATGTTGTAGATTACTTTTAGGTGATGGAACTACAGAATATGTTCACATATTTGTTGAAATTAATTAAATATTGTAAAAAAATCAAGCAGTTTAAGAGAATAAGCGAAATACATCTACATATAATAAATTGCTTCCTTCTTTTCCATAATTATACCTTTCATTTACTTCTTTGGTCTAGATATAGTTGTGCTTTCCTTCTCGGGCCAAGATTTTTTTGACATAGGGATTAAAACAGTTTTGATGACTTACTTTAGTTTCTTTTTTTTTTTTTTTTGGCCCATGCCACGCAGCTTGCAGGATCTTTTTTTTTTTTTTAGCTTTTTATTGGAATATAATTGCTTTACACTCTTGTACCAGCTTTTGAGGTACACCAGAGTGAATCAGCTGTATTTATACATATATCCCCATATCCCCTCCCTCCCACGACTCCTTCCCACCCTCCCTGTCCTGGCCCTCTAAGGCATCACCCATCATCGAGTTGATCTCCCTTTGTTATACAGCAACTTCCCACTGGCTATCTGTTTTACAGTTGGTAGTGTATATATGTCTATACTACTCTCTCACTTCGTCCCAGCTTCCCCTTCGGCCCCCATCCCCCGCAATCGTGTGTCCTCCAGTCCATTCTCTGCATCGGCATCCTTATTCTTGCCCTGTCACTGGGTTCATCAGTACCTTTTTTTTTTTTTTTAGATTCCATATATATGAGTTAGCATACAGTATTTGTTTCTCTCTTTCTGGCTTACTTCCCTCTATATGACAGACTCTAGCTCTATCCACCTCATTACATATAGCTCCATTTCACTCCTTTTTATGGCTGAGTAATATTCCATTGTATATATATGCCACATCTTCTTTATCCATTCATCTGTTGATGGGCACTTAGGTTGCTTCCATGTCCTGGCTATTGTAAATAGCGCTGCAGTGAACATTATGGTACATGTTTCTTTTTTGGATTATGGTTTTCTCTGGGTATATGCCCAGGAGTGGGATTACTGAATCATATGGTAGTTCCATTTTTAGATTTTTAAGGAACCTCCAAACTGTTTTCCATAGTGGCTATACCAACTTACATTCCCATCAACAGTGTAGGAGAGTTCCCTTTTCTCCACACCCTCTCTAACATTTATTGTTTCTAAATTTTTTGTTGATGGCCGTTCTGACTGGTGTGAGGTGATACCTCATTGTGGCTTTGACTTGCATTTCTCTAATGATTAGTGATGTTGAGCATCTTTTCATGTGTTTGTTGGCCATCTGTATGTCTTCTTTGGAGAAATGTCTATATAGGTCTTCTGCCCATTTGTGGATTGGGTTATTTGCTCTTTTGGTATTAAGCTTCATGAGCTGCTTGTATATTTTGGAGATTAATCCTTTGTCCGTTGCTTCGTTGGCAAGTATTTTCTCCCTTTCTGAGGGTTGTCTTCTTGTCTTGTTTATGGTTTCTTTCACTGTGCAAAAGCTTTTAAGTTTCATTAGGTCCCATTTGTTTATTCTTGATTATATTTCCATTATTCTAGGAGGTGGGTCAGAAAGAATCTTGCTTTGATGTATGTCATAGAGTGTTCTGCTTATATTTTCCTCTGGGAGTTTTATAGTATCTGGTCTTACATTTAGGTCTTTAATCCATTTTGAGTTTATTTTTGTGCATGGTGTTAGGAAGTGTTCTTTTATATGTAGCTGTCCAATTTTCCCAGCACCACTTATTGAAGAGGCTTTTTTCCATTGTATATTCGTACCTCCTTTGTCAAAGATAAGGTGCCCACGTGTGCTTGGGTTTATCTCTGAGTTCTCTATTCTGATCCATTGATCTTCCTTTCTGTTTTTGTGCCAGTACCATACTGTCTTGATCACTGTGGCCTTGTAGTATAGTTCAAAGTCAGGAAGACTAATTCCAGGATCTTAGTTCTCTGACCAGGGATTGATCCTAGGCCTAGGCCCTTGCAGTGAAAGCGCTGAGTTCTAATCACTGGACCACCAGGGAATTCCCTTATTTTTGTTTAAAAAAAAAATTATTCATTTATTGGCTGCGTTGGATCTTCGTTGCTGGGTGTGGGCTTTCTCTAGTTGTGGCAAGCAGGGGCTACTCTTAATTGCAGCGTGTGGGGTTCTCATTGCGATGGCTTCTCTTATTGCAGAGCATGGGCTCCAGGCATGCGGGCTTCAGCAGTTGCTCAGACTCAGTAGTTGTGCACGGGGTTAGTTGCTCCACAGCATGTGGGATCTTCCTGGACCAGGGATCAAACTTGTGTCCCCTGCATTGGCAGGCAGATTCTTAAGCTCTGAGCCACCAGTGAAGTCCCTATTTTAGTTTTTGTAATTTATGGGTTATTGCATAACAATTAGAATGTGTTTGAACACTTTATAGTTTTTGTAATTATGGAGGTTTCCTAATAAGTAGGCAGTTTTTCTTAAAATTTCATTAGTGATTGGGAGAAAAAGTAGACTTTTTTTGAAGAGTTTAGAGTTCAGTATATCTTTGAGATCACCCTTACTGGTTTTTTTATTCATATACTCCTATTTCTGCCTTGTAATCATGAATGAGAATTGTAGTAGATAGAAAGTTGGGATAAGAGATGCACCCTGACTTTAATTAGGATTTATGGTTGCTATTCAAATTCCATTTTTTAGTTAATGGTTTAGCCCACTTACTTTATTGGAAAATTTTGCAGGATGGCCTAACAACCCTAGAATTTGGAACCTACTTTTTAACTTAGACTTAGAATCTTTTTTATTGAAACTCTTTTGTGATAGTAACACGTTATATTTGTAGAGTGGTACTACCAGCATTGGTTTCCTCCTCGTATTCCTTCTCCTTTGTTGACTGAACCCTGTATGAAATCTTGATCCTCCAGTATGGACAAGAGTTGAGCAAATCAGAAATGCGTATAAGCAAAACAAAATTATATGTTTTGAGTTGATAGAAATGTTTTAAGGAAATGTCTCAATATGCAGGTCCTTTAATTTTTTTTGTTAGGGATTATTTTTGTGAACTATGGATACTTTTAACTAATTTCCTCTTTTCTTTCCCCTTGATTATCTGGCTAGTAATGTGCCTTGTGGAAAGTTTAAAAACAAAAGTGTAAAGAAGCAGGAAAAATTATCTTAATTCTATTACAGAAAGGCATATTCTTAGTCATTTTGGGGTCGAAGTTCCCTTTTGGAATTTAATGAAAGCTGTGAATCTTCTCCAGAAAAGATGCAGACACTAAATACTGTATATAACTCCAAAGGAGTTCATGGAATCCTGAAGCCAGCTGTATATCCTATGGGCCTAGACTGTAAGTTAATAACTCTGATCTAAGGTAATACCATCAGCATTTTGACACTTATTTCTAATCCATCTGTTTTTTTCTTCACTAAAATTTTATTGTGCAATCACTTTTGCTTGTGTTTTTTGTATATCATAAGCATTTCCTCATTATTGGAAACTGCTTAAAGATATCTTTAATGACAGTGTAATATATCATTGTTTTCAACTTAGAAATAATTTATTGGATTCAGGTATTGTCTAACTGCAGGGCCATAAAGATAAAAAGGCTTGTGGTTTCTGCTTTGCTCTTGAACTAAAGAACTCTTGATGAGGGGAGTTAAATTGATTTACTTTATTATCTTAATATTGGGAATTTAGATTGTTTACTTTTACAACTGTTACAAATAGTGCTACAGTGATCACCTTGTGTCTAGCTGTCCTGTGTGTTCCTATTATTTTGCTTTTGTAGATAGCTAGAAGAAAAGTTGCTGGCTAAGAGGATGCAGGTCTTCGAAAGACCCGTAAGGTTACATGTTCACTAAATTCCTTTCTGGAAAGGTGTGTCAGTTTACTTCCCCAGCTGTGTAGTGTGTAAGTGCCTGTCTTACTCAACTCTTGACAGGTAAAGTTCCTGAGGCAGAAAAGTAGAGAGACTCATGGAACCTTGAGATAGGCTACTATCAGTATGAGGTGGACACTGTCAGTGTAAGTGGGAACTGCCTACAGCAGCTGAGGCAGAGTTCATCCGTGGGCCAAGGAGATGTGATACAGGGCACCAATTGTTTCTGCTGTGTACTATGCAAAAGAAGGAAAGCAGCCCTCAGTCTGTCATTAGAACACTGGTTAAATAAATTGTGGTATTTCCCTACAATGGAAGATTATGCAGCTGTAAAAAAAATGCTTTCTATATAAACATAAGGATCTCCAAGATGTGTTAAATGAAAAGTCATGTATTGAATATTGTATATGACTTGCTGCCTTTTGTTTACAAAAGTGAGAAAATAAAAAATATATTTGTGTTTGTTTATGATTGCTTTAATGCTAGAAGGATACACAGGAAACTAATAAGTGTCTGAGGAGGGGATGGACACGGATGGGAGGGAGATGGGACATGGGGGAGGAGCACAGGACAACTTACTGTCTCAGGTTCAGGCAGATGCAGGATGGAATGCAGAAGAAAAGGAATGCTTATAGGAAATCATTTTTCTTGGAATGCTAGATGGCCAAGCTTCAGCCTTTGGTGGCAGGTGGATTCTTAACCACTGCACCACCAGGGAAGCCCTCCAGCATTTGTTGTTTGTAGATTTTTTGATGGTGCCCATTCTAACTGGTGTGAGGTGATAACCTCATTGTAGTTTGTTTGCATTTCACTAATATAGTGATGTTGAGCAGCTTTTCATGTACTTCTTGGCCATCTGTATGTCTTCTTTGGAGAAATGTCTGTTTGTGCCTTCTGACCATTTTTTGATTGGGTTATTTATTTTTTGATGTTGAGCTGCATGAGCTGTTTATATATTTTGGAGATGAATCCTTTGTCTGTTGATTTCCCTAAGGATTTGTTTATTTATTTAGCAAGCAGAGAACTTATATTCCTCCTTTTCCTCACTTCCCCTGTCTACTTATTCCTAGCCGTTTTTATTGGGTATAACTTCACTGCCTCTGTTGTTTTGATCATTTACGGTATTAAAACAGTATGATTCTCAGATATGAGTAAGTGGAGTTTAATACAAATCGTAACTTATGTTGTAACCCATTTTCAGATTTCCTTTTTCCCTTAATTTGTGCTTCTCTTGGATTTCAGGGAGTGTGGTAGATTTTTCACTATTCCTACATTTTATTTTATTTTCTTTAAATATCAGCTTATTGAGGTATAATCGTTGCAATGGTGAATGGGATTGTTTCCTTAATTTCTCTTTCTGATCTTTCATTGTTAGTGTATAGAAATGCAAGAGATTTCTGTGTGTTGATTTTGTATCCTGCAACTTTACCAAATTCATTGATTAGCTCGAGTAGTTTTCTGGTGGCATGTTTGGGATTTTCTATGTATAGAAATGCCTTTTTGCGTCTTCTGCCCATTTTTTGATTGGGTTGTTTGTTTTTTTGATATTGAGCTGGATGAACTGTTTATATATTTTGGAGATTAACCCTTTGTCTGTTGATTCATTTGCAAATATTTTCTCCCATTCTCAGGGTTGTCTTTTCATCTTGCTTATAGTTTCCTTTGCTGTGCAGAAGCTTTGAAGTTTCATTAGGTCCCACTTATTTATTTTTGTTTTTATTTGTTACTCTAGGGGGTGGATCAAAAAAGATCTTGCTGTGATTATTGTCAAAGAGTGTTCTTCCTATGTTTTCCTCTAGGAGTTTTATAGTGTCTGGCCTTACCTTTAGGTCTTTAATCCATTTTGAGTTTACTTTTGTGTATGATGTTAGGGAGTGTTTTAATTTCTAATTCTTTTACATGTAGCTGACCAGTTTTCCCAGCACACTTATTGAAGAAGCTGCCTTTTCTCCATTGTATATCCTTGCCTCCTTTGTCATAGATTAGTTGACCATAGTTTGTCTCTGGGCTTTCTATCCTGTTGCATTGATCTGTATTTCTGTTTTTGTGCCAGTACTATACTGTCTTGATCACTGTGGCCTTGTAGTATAGCCTGAAGTCAGGAAGCCTGATTCCACCAACTCCGTCTTTCCTTCTCAAGATTGCTTTGGCTATTCGGGGTCTTTTGCGTTTCCATACAAATCGTAAAATTTCTTGTTCAAGTTCTATGAAAAATGCCATTGGTAATTTGATAGGGATTGCATTGAATCTGTAAATTGCTTTGGGTAGTATAGTCATTTTCACAGTGTTGATTCTTCCAATCCAAGAACATGGTATGTCCCTCCATCTGTTTGTGTCTTCTTTGATTTCTTTCATTAGTGTCTTATAGTTTTCTGAGTACAGGTCTTTTACCTCCTTGGTGAGGTTTATTCCTAGGTATTTTATTCTTTTTGTTGCAATGGTGAATGGGATTGTTTCCTTAATTTCTCTTTCTGATCTTTCATTGTTGGTGTATAGAAATGCAAGAGATTTCTGTGTGTTAATTTTGTATCCTGCAGCTTTACCAAATTCATTGATTAGCTTGAGTAGTTTTCTGGTGGCATGTTTGGGATTTTCTATGTATAGTATCATGTCATGTGCAGACAGTGACAGTTTTACTTCTTTTCCAATTTGGATTCCTTTTAATTTTTTTTCATGGGAAGAGCTAAATGTTCTTTACCTTTGTTTCCATAATTCTTTGTCTTTTCAGTATTTCTTCTCTCCTATTATAGTTGAACACCCTTCCCTTCCTCTACTCACTTTCTGCCCTAGTTGTAAACTACAGGGCTTGTTTCTTCATCTTTGTATGTGTAGTTTTGGGGCACTTAAGAAGCACTTAGTAAATGTTTGTTAAGAGTTAATTTTAGGAGTAGTATGAATGTATAACTGATAGAGAGGCAGTATAGCTTAATGCTTAGGAGCAAAGAAGTTTGTCTTCCATTACTTATTAGCTGATGTGACCCTGGGGAAGTTACTTATTTTCTCTTTGTCTCAGTTTTAATGTCTGAAAAAAAAATGCCATAATGGTTATCTACCTCATAGATTTATTGTAAAGGTTAAATGATTTAATATATGTACTTAGAACAGTATCTGGCACTTAAATGCTAGATTAGTATTAACTGTTACTGTTATTAATTCTTCAGAGTTTTGGGAGAACTAGGTGTTGAGAATTTTATTTTGCTTGAACCAGGGAGTGTGTATAACATTCTTGGATAATCAGGTGAAAAGAATATAAGCTAGCAGATCAGAATGACTTGATAGAGCTATGCAGAATTGAGGGACCTTTAGGTAAAGCTGTGCCCCTGAAGTTAGAAAGCCAGCCTCTGTAGTCTCTGGATATCCATAGCTACCTTTCTGTATAGATTTGTATTTACATATTCTCAGCCCATTCTTACATACAGCTTTCTGCTCCTGAATCTACAAATGTATTTGCTTTTGCACTCACCTTTCATCCTTCTTTCTCATTAAAAAAAAAAAAAAAAAGGCATTTTTACTCTTGTCTAAACCCAATCTTGCTACCTGTGTTTCTAATTCCACCAGTCAACCATCACATGTTTTAGACCTATCCTGTGATAAGCACTAAGGGGTACTAGGTGAACAAGACAGGTGGTCCCAGCCCTCCTGCAGCTTACGTACCAGTGGGGAAGACAGATGATTTAAAATGCAATTATAATAAATACAGTGTGATAAGCACCACTGGGGTGTATGGAATTCTGTAGGAGCGTAATTATTTTTGGAAACCATGGGAGGGTGAAAATGCCCAAGGAGAGTAGAAATTGAGACTAGAAGAGAATCTTGAAAAAGGTCAACATTCAAAAATTGTGGAGAATGAAAAGTTGCTGGTGGAAAGGTAGCAGGGAAAGAAGGAGAGTCTGGTGTCACAGAAGCTGAACAGAGGAGTGCATCTCAGGACAGAGGTTGTTAGTGATCTACTGATACTGCTCAGCAGCCAGGTAAGGTTTTCCCCTCTTTCCTTTTCAGATATTTGGCTCTATAGGTTATTCCTTATATCTAAATTCCATGCTACCTCATTATTATCTGTTCAGCTCCTGAACTCATAGTGAGTGTTTGTATAGTGTATAGTGAGTTTGGTAGGTGAGGGATATTGTGTCCTTTGAATTCATTTGTTTCTGAGTGTCAAATTGTAAGTAGCACAAGTTTGGATAAAGATTCCAACTCTGAATCTATTTGTTTCTTATATTGGTGTGGGGAGAGTTGGTATAGCTAGGGGTACCTTTGGTTTCCCTTTATCCTGGTTCAGTGAAACTTGTTCAGGTCCATTTAACAAAACAATTATTCTTTGATTCCACGTTTTCCTTTACTGTTCTAGGAAGAGTTGTTTTCACTCCTGGTTGCCACCTCTGGGCCTCCCATTGAGTGCTGGACCCCCCCCCCACCATCAAGCTTGATTTCTTCCTTCCTGATTAAATGGAATCTGAACTTGTAAAGTTAAGAGCAAGAGCTCATTGTTGCAAAATAGGGTAGACTTTGAAGTTACTATGTCAGCCTCTAGGCAGTTTTTGACATTGCTGACCACTTTATCCTTTTTAAAATGCTTTTGGCTCTTTTGAGGCAGCATATTCTGTTTTGCTTCCTATTCTTTTGGCTACTCCTTATTTTATTTGCTAGTTTTTCTTCTCTGACTCTTAAACTTTGGCATATTTGTTCCGTAGCATAGAGTCTCATCACTTCTCATTCTGTGTTTTTCCTGGGGAACCTCATCCACTACTGTGACATTAAATTAAAGCTTTTGGACAGTAAGTAAGCCATATGATACTGATGTAAATCTGTAAAAAGATAACCATGTTTTTATATATATATTTTTTATTTTATTTATTTTTAAAATTTATTTATTAGCTGTGTTGGGTCTTTGTTGCTGTGGGCTTTCTCTAGCTGCGGTGAACAGGGGCTACTCTTCGTTGTGGTGTGTGGGTTCTCATTGCAGTGGCTTTTCTTGTTGTGGAGCCTGGGTGCTAGGCGCGCGGGCTTCAGTAGTTGTGGCACATGGGATCCATAGTCGTGGCTCGCAGGCTCTAGAGCTCAGGCTCAGTAGTTGTGGCGCACAGGCTTAATTGCTCCATGACGTGTGGGATCTTCCTGGACCAGGGCTCGAACCCATGTCCTATGCATTGGCAGGCAGATTCTTAACCACTGCACCACTTGGGAAGTCCCTATATGTATATTTTAAATGTAAAATTTCCCAGACTACACAAAATTCAGGCTATACATATCTGTGCATATCTGTAATGAACTCATAAGTGAAGCAGTAATTGAAATACTGCTGTTATTCAGGCGAGATTCAAACCCAAATTTAGGAGCTGTTTACATTATTCTTGAATACTCAGAAAGTATGTGTTTTATATTCTTTTATTAGCTGGATGTGAGAATCTACAAATAAATAGATGTATTAAGTATGCTTTAAAAAACAAATTTATTCTATCATACTTTAATTCTGTGTAGTGTTGATTTTAATTGTTCTGAACAGTTATTCAGTTTGTCATAAAATAGTTTCTAAAAATTGTTTTGTTGATTGATGAACAATTCCAATGAATGATATTTTTGTTTGATAAACACTGCCCTCCTGTGGTTAAAGTAAACTAAATGTTTTGTAAAACCACTATAGTCTTTCCACTTAAATTAGCTTGTGGTAAAATAATGTAAAAGTAATAGCTATAGAGTAATGGTATTGTAATGGTAAACAAGCATGGTATTTTTGCTCAGAAACATATGTGACCATTTTGTTTTCCTCTCCATCTCTCCGTCTTGGGTTTCTCTATTGTGTCTCTGTACATTTTCCTCACTGTTTATGTACATTTTCTTATTAAAAATTAGGGTATTAGAAGAGTGAAATGTAAATGGAAAGATGGAGGAATATTAAGCTGTTGGAGGGAAACTACACTTAAACATAGATGTGCTAAAAGAAATCAAAAGAAAAGACCAGTGAGTTATAATATATGAAATTAATAAAAGCCTCCATGGAAAAACAATAGTAATGAAAAGATGAAGAATAAACTGGAAAAAGTGTTTGCAGTAAATATGACAGTGAAAGTTTTAATATATTTAACATGGAAACTAGAGCTCATACAGATGGTATATATACAAGTGGACAGTGGTTATGAATAACCAGTTTACAAGTGAGGAAATACAGTAAAGCACAAAAATATATTAAAATTCGTAATGGTATTCTATAAAATGGTATTCATAATATTCCTAATGGTATGTCAGACAAACAAAAAAGCCATCTTCACTGGTCATCTTTGGAGTATACTAGAAAAACTAGCTAATTGTTCTGATAATAAATAGCCCGGAATCAAGCACTTACTGTGCTTTTTTCCTATATGAATTGTATGTACTTCAGATAACCAAGTAGTAGATGGAGTAAAGCACTTATTTTTAGAAGGAGTCTAGCTTAAAATTGAAGAAAGAAAGACTCACCTTTTTTCAACATCTAAATAAAATGAGTCTAAGTAGTGGCTACTAATCAGTGGTTACTAAAACAATTAGTTTGGAATGCTGATAGGAAACTTTGTAATGGGTGGATCAGGAGGACCTCTGTTCCCCTGATTCATCTTGACATCTCAAAAAAGAGACCACAGATATTTTGTGTGTTTTTTGGGGGGGCGAGGGAGGATGGGAAGTAAACAACAGCATCTATGAAGTTCTTTTGGTAAAACAAAAATGTAAATCTGAGCCACCCTCTAGATAATTCTAATTTTCAGGAAGTGTGAGGGACAGAGTACCATACAATTAGCAAAATACAGAATGTGGGAAACTATAGTACAGTTTTCTTGGTTTCTTCAGTAAGTACACTGGAAGAAAAAAGGGAGAAATCCATAGATTAACAGAGGCTTTAAGGCATATGTTAAGCAAATGTGATATGTATGGGTCTTCTTTGGATAGTGATTTGAACAAACTAACTGTTAAAAAAAAAAGTGGTTTTTTTCCCCCGTGAAAATTTTTTTTAAATAAATTTATTTTATTTTATTTTATTTTATTTTATTTTATTTTATTTTATTTTATTTTATTTATTTATTGACTGCGTTGGGTCTTCGTTGCTGCACATGGGCTTTCTCTAGTTGCTGTGAGCGGGGGCTACTCTTCATTGTGGTGTGCAGACTCCTCATTGTAGTGGTTTCTCCTGTTGTGGAGCATGGGCTCTAGGTGCATGGGCTTCAGTAGTTGCAGCACATGGGCTCAGTAGTTGTGGCTCATGGGCTCTAGAGCACAGGCTCAATAGTTGTGGCACACGGGCTTAGTTGCTCCATGGCATGTGGAATCTTCCCAGGGCAGGGCTCAAACTTGTGTCCCCTGCATTGGCAGGCGGATTCTTTACCACTGCGACACCTAGGAAGTCCTCCCCTGTGAAAATTGGGGACATTGTCTAAATAACTTGTTAATTAAGGAACTATAGTTACATTCTGAGGTATAAAATGTTATTTTTACTTTTTAAAAAATGAGTCCTTCTCCTTTTTTAGAGATCTATACAAAAGTATTTATGGATGAAATGTTTGAGATTTGCTTCAGGATAATCCACTTTGTAGAGGTGGAGGGGCTGGAGGTATAGATGAAACAAAATAAGCCATATATTGACAACTATTGATTGTAGTGTTCGCTCTCTCTCTTTTTTTTTTTTAATTTTTATTTATTTATTTAGTTTTTAAATTTTTTGGCCGGGTGGCTTGGCATGTGGGATCTTAGTTCCCTGAGCAGGGATCCAGCCCAAGCTCCCTGCAGTGGAAGCGTGGAGTTTAACCATTGGCTTACCAGGGAAGTCCCTCTCTATTTCTGTATATGTTTTAAAATGTTCATACTAAAAAGTTAAAAAAAAAAAAGGTAGAGTACTTAAGTCTTTAATTAAAAAAATTTCTTTCTCCCCTAAACTAAATGATTTAGTTCTAAATATTGATAAAATTTAGCTTAAATAATTTTCTAAATTAAAATGAATTTTAAATGCCTAGTATGTAAAGGTACTAGTCATAAACTTTTTTTTTTTTTTTTTTTTTTTACGGAAAGTAAACATCCCTTAAGCAATTTTAAGTAAGTGGTTTCTTCTATTTTATTTCATTAAAAAACAGTACACCTAGAAAATCAGTGAAATTAATTTTCTTTAAAAAGGCACACAACCATGTGGACACAGGTAGGGAAGGGGAGGGTGCGATGAATTGGAAGGTTAAGTTTGATGTAAATACACTACCATGTGTAAAATAGATAGCTAGTGGGAACTTGCTGTTTAGGAAAGGGAGCTCAGCTCAGTGCTCTGTGATGACCTAGGTGAGTGGGATGAGGAGGGGGAGAGGTCCAATAGGGAGGGATTATGTATACATATAGCTGATTTACTTCATTGTATAGCAGAAACTAACACAACATTGTAAAGCAGTTATACTTCAATTAAAAAAAAAAGGCACACAGAAATTTTAGGTTTCCATTTCCAATAGCTTGATTTCTTATGTCAGCATACTTAAGTATTTTTATATAAATAGTAAAATTCAGCCATATTAAAATAAAGTAATTCCTTGCTCTGGATAATAAATTAGAAAACATTTTTATTATCACCATTACCATGGATAATATAAATGTTTTAAATTCTAAATAGAGTTCATTCTGTTAGTGGATTAATAGTTACCTTTCAATTAAGATTTGATATGCCAGAGAAATTTTTATTAATTTCCATTTCGTAGCTCCTTGGACAGAAAGCCGCTGGTTAAGATGAACAGCGGGGCAGCCACCTTCCCCAGCTTGCTGACCGCCACTTTCTGGTAGAGTTGGGACTTGAACGCTGATATTCTGCCTCATTATGATTTAATTAACCGAAATATTTTTGCATATGAATGTGCTTCTGTAATATTTTACCCTTGTTTTTCTTACAGAGTAGCTTACTATCTAGTCTTTATATTTGAATATCTAAAATGTAAATAGGATTTAAAGAACATGTAAATGACTTTATAGGGAGCAGAGTCTTGGCATTTAACTTTAAATTTTCATATTTTTGTAAATTTTACTTTTTGTCTGATGTTTAGTATTACTGACAGTATAGAGCATTGTTAACTATTTGTGAAGAACAAAGTGGAAAAATCAAAGGGGCAGCCTGAGAAAAGCATGCTATCTTTTGTATTTTTCATCCCCCTTAAGAACACTGGTGAAATTTTCGATCGGAATATCAGATGTGAAGTGGAAAATATTTTTGTCATATAATTTATTAATAATAACAAAAGCTACCATTTATCAGTCGCTTAAGAATATTGCAAAATGTTTTACCTAATGTTCTTATCTATGAGGGTGTTATTACCCTCATTATACAGATGAAGGAATAAGATTTAGAGCTTTTAGTCATCAGTATTATGTCTTAGAGCTGTTAGCTGCAGGCAGTTTAAGCTCTATACCTGTACTTTGAAACACTTTTATACTTTGCATCAATTAAACTTTTTCCCCCCACTGAAACCCCTTGGTTATGTTAATATCCTTTACAGAGACCAGCAGAACTGAGCCTTAGTCAATCCATTGTATGTTGGTATGGAGTGGAGTATTTGTTATAAAAACTTGATACTGTGGAAGAAAATAAAGCAAATCCCACATTTATTATTATTTAAATTTGTCATACATTTTAGTATTCAGGATTTCCTAATCATAGTAACAGAGCAAAATTTAATTGCCAGGTGGTTGATTGTATCAGTTTCCCTAGAAATCCCTCCTATTTTTTAATTAAGGCAAGCATAACACCTATTGCATAAAGTGTTTTTCTTGTGTCAACTCCAGTGTTTTTCAGTATGGTTTACAAAATCTTCTATGTCTTCCCAGCTTTCTTAAGCAGAAGTTGTAGCAACAGAGATCTTAGATTTCAGTGGCAGTGTGTTTCCTTCCAGCAACCAAGTGGACTGTTTGAGGTGGGGGGAGTTCTGTGTTGGAAGTGAATCTGCCTGGAATAGTAACTAAATATAAAGTCTCACTTATACCCACCCCAGTGCTTTTGATGCAGTTTTCTGCTTTTGTCCAATAAATTGTACATTTTCACTTTTTTAATATGTTGGTAGAAATTAGTTTTGTTTAGGTAGAGTTGTAATTTTATCTGACATATCATTGAATATACTACTTTCTGTAATGGAAATAAAAGCAATGTATTTCTAATGTTCAGATAGCTCTCTGATTTTTTTTGTGATGTAGCTATTAAACTTTGTAGTTTTATTTTTTAATCCTGTTTTCATTTAGATCAAATAGCTTCTTTTTTTAATATAAATGCTTTTTAAAATTTATTTATATGTTTATTTATTTATTTTATTGGCTGTGTTGGGTCTTCATTGCTGCACACGGGCTTTCTCTAGTTGTGGCGAGCGGAAGCTACTCTTCATTGCGATTCGCAGGCTTCTCATTGCTGTGGCTTCTCTTGTTGTAGAGCACGGGCTTTAGGCGCCGTGGGCTTTAGTAGTTGCGGCACATGGGCTCAATAGTTGTGGCTCACGGGTTCTAGAGCACAGGCTCAGTAGTTGTGGTGCACGGGCTTGGTTGCTCCGCAGCATGTGGTATCTTCCTGGGGCAGGGATCAAACCCATGTCCCCTGCATTGGCAGGCGGATTCTTACCCACTGCGCCACCTAGGAAGTCCCAAATAGTTTATTTCAAAAAGAGGAAATATGAAAGTCTAAGACATATGACAAGTTCAACCTCATTAGTAGCTAAAATTTTAATATATTTTTCAAATAATTACCAGGGATTTAAAAAGTGATATGCGTGCTGGTTAATGGTTAACAGTAGAGTGAAACTCCAGTACATCTGGTGGAAAGCAATTTGGCAATATTATATATTAAAATAACTTTATGCAGCAGTTGCACTTGTTAGAAGACTTTGAAAATGATCAGAAGCACTTGGTGGCATTTGTTACAGTTCAAAAAAGAAGGAAACAGTAGCGCACAGTTATTGAGAATTTTATACGTCCCCAAATTCTGAGCTAAGCAGCTTAAAATAAAATATTCTGTTTGTCTCTAATGGCCATTCCATGAGTTACAGATATTTTTCTTATTTTGATTTTACTGATGAAATTAAGGTTGAGAGATTAACTTTCCAAGGTCACAAAGTTTTAAATGTTTGAGTCAGGTATAAAATTAAGATCTATCTCACTCTAAACGTGTTGGTAACCATTTGGAAAGAGTGCCTCTTTAAGCAATCTAAATGTGCAACAGTAGGAAATGGATTAAGTGATTTAGTGTGTATATTTATGTATGGGTGTGGGTATATATATATGTGTGTGTATATAAAGAAATAGAACTACCATATGATCCAGCAATCCTACTTTTGGGGATATATCTGAAGGAAATGAAATTACTGTCTTATAGAGATATCTGTACCCTTGGTTCATTGCAGCATTATTCACAGTAGCCAAGACATGGAAAAGATGTAAGTGTCCGACAACAGGTGACTTGGTAAAGTATATATATACATACATATATATATATAAAACAATATTATTCAACCATAAAATGAGGAAAATGTGCTATATGTGACAACTCAGATTAACCTTGAGGGCATTCTGCTAAGTGAAATAAGTCAGGCAGAGAAAGACAAATACTGCATGATCTCATTTATATATGGAATCCAAAAACGTTGAACTCATAGAAACAAAGTGTAGATTGATGGTTACCAGGGGTTGAATGGTAGGGGAAATTGGGAGATGTTGGTCAAAGGATACAAATTAGCCATTACACTATGAGTATGTTTTGGGGATCTAATATACAGCATGGTGACTATAGTTAACAATACTGTATTATATACTTGAAATTTGCTTAGAAAGTGTATGTGAAATGTTCTCACCATACATATAAAAAAGGGTTCCTATGTGAGGCAATGAATGTGTTAATCAACCTTAATGTGGTAATCTTTTAACAATATATACGTATATCAAATCATAACATTGTACACCTTAAACTTACAGTGTTATTTGTAGATTATATCTCAGTAAAGCTGGGGGGAAAATCTGCCTAAAGTAATAAAATGTGTGTGTGTGTGTAGGGGTGGTGGTGCTTGTGAGGGTTGGAGTGTATTTTAGAGTGGTCAGGAATATTTCTGAAGAGGTGAAGTAAGGGAGAGAGTCTATGAATTTCTGGGGAAAAGCATTGCAGGAGGAGGGAGCAAGTACAGAGGCCCTGAATTAGGAGTGAATTGGTTGTGTTTGAGAAGGGGCAAGAAGATAATGTCAGAAAAGTGAGATGTAGAGTTTCATGCAGAATCTTTTTTTTTTTAAATTGGAGTATGGTTGCTTTACAATATTGTGTTAGTTTATACTGTACAGCAAAGTGAATCAGCTATACATACACTGTATTGAAAATTCAGGTTTTAGTTTTAGCTAATTTTTAAAAAGTGACAGCTTAAAAATCAGGAATATATAACTTAAGCTTTAAGAAGATCATTTAACTGTGATGTGAATAGACTGGTGAGTCATATTAGTTAGGTATAGCTTTGGCTGTATATAACAGTTCCTTAAATGATTTGCAAGTTTATTTCTCTTTCATGCAATAGTCTGGAGGTGTAGTTAGTCCATTGTTCTTAGGGTGCATCCTTATCTGTATAGTTCAGAATGGCTTTGTCATCTCCTCCATTTTCAAAATAACAGGGTGGAGGAAGGGCCAAAGAGAGATTTGTCCCTGCCTTTTGAAAATCTGGGTTTTTGAGGTTATCACTTCCCCTCATATTCTGTTGTCCAGAACTTGCATTTCACACCTACACTTGAGAGAAGCTGAAAGAAGACGCCCTGCTCCCCAGGCCCTGCATGTTCTCTTTTTATTTATAGCTATATAATATTCAGTTGTGTAGATATACCAGTTTTCTTAATATCTTATTATTAGATAAGAAGCCTTTAAACTTTTTTCTTTATTGAGTAACATAATGAATATTTTCTAAAATTATCAGTAGTTTAAGTACTGGATTGTGGACTTCTCTGGTTGCGCAGTGGTTAAGAATCCCCTGCAGGGGACACAGGTTTGAGCCCTGGTCTGGGAAGATTCCGTATGCCGCGGAGCCAACTAAGCCCATGCGCCACAGCTACTGAGCCCGAGTACCACAACTACTGAAGCCCGCATGCCTAGAGCCCGTGTTCCACAAGAGAAGCCACTGCAATGAGAAGCCCGTGCACCACAGCGAACAGTAACCCTGACTTGCTGCAAGTAAAGAAAGCCTTGTGTGCAGCAGTGAAGACCAAGTGCAGCCTAAATAAATAAATAAACTTTTTTTTTTTAAGTACTGGATTGTGTGTACATATCTATTTCATAGTGTTCATTTATTATTGCCATGTTTTTGCCATCCAAAATAGCAGGGGAAAAAATCACTGAAAAGTGATTTTTTTGTATTTGATTGTTAGTGAAGTCAAACATTCTATATAGTTTTTCCCATAAATTTTTATTATGGGATATTGAATGTGAACACAGAAGTCAACAATAATATAGTGAATATTTTTGTACCCATCTTGTAGCTTCTATAATTATCAACTTACAGCCAACTTTGCAATGCTTAAGTTACTATCTATACTTAATTTACTGAGTTTCCGCATGTATAATTTTGAAGCAAATCCCCGACATCATATAATTTCATCTGTATCTCAGCATGCAAACACCTTTTCTTATTTTATTTATTTATTTATTTATTGGCTGCATTGGGTCTTTGTTGCTGCGCATGGGCTTTCTCTAGTTGCAGTGAGCAGGAGCTACTCTTCCTTGCAGTGTGCTATCTTCTCATTGTGGTGGCTTCTCTTGTTGCGGAGCACAGGCTCTAGGTGCATGGGCTTCAGTAGTTGTGGCTCACCGGCTTCAGTAGTTGTGGCTTGTGGGCTTTATAGAGCACAGGCTCAATAGTTGTGGCACACGGACTTAGTTGCTCTGAGGCATGTGAGATCTTCCTGGACCAGGGATTGAACTCGTGTCCCCTGCACTGGCAGGTAGATTCTTTACTACTGTGTCACCAGGGAAGTCCCTGCAAATGCTTTTTCATACGTCTTTTATCCAGATAACTCTTTTTTTTTTTTTTAACATTTTATTTTTTACAATAAACTGCATATACTTAGAGTGTACAATTTGGTATTCCAATCTCCCAGTTCATGCCCCCCCCCCACCCTCTCCGCTTTCCCCACTTGGTGTCCATATGTTTGTTCTCTACATCTGTATCTCTATTTCTGCCTTGCAAACCAGTTGATTTGTACCATTTTTCTATAGTCCACATATATGTGTTAATATACAATATTTGTTTTTCTCTTTCTGACTCACTTCACTCTGTATGACAGTCTCTAGGTCCATCCATGTCTCTCAAAATGTCCCAGTTTCATTGCTTTTTACAGCAGAGTAATATTCCATTGTATGTATGTACCACATCTTCTTTATCCATTCATCTGTTGATGAACATTTAGGTTGCTTCCATGTCCTGGCTATCGTAAATAGTGTTGCAGTGAACATTGGAGTGCGTGTGTCTTTTTGAATGATGGTGTTCTCTGGGTATATGCCCAGTAGTGGGATTGCTGGGTCATATGGTAGTTCTATTTTTAGTTTGGCAAGGAACCTCCATACTGTTTTCCATAGTGGCTGTATCAATATACATTCCCACCAGCAATGTAAGAGCATTTCTTTCTCTCCACACCCTCTCCAGCATTTACTGTTTGTAGATTTTCTGATGATGCCCATTCTAACTGGTGTGAGGTGATACCTCATTGTAGTTTTGATTTGCATTTCTCTAATAATGAGTGATGTTGAGCAGCTTTTCATGTGCCTCTTGGCCATCTGTATGTCTTCTTTGGAGAAATGCCTGTTTGGGTCTTCTGCCCTTTTTTTTTTTTTTTTTTTTTTGGGGGGGGGGGACACACGGGCTTAGTTGCTCCACGGCATGTGGGATCTTCCTGGAGCTGGGATCGAACCCGTGACCTCTGCATTGGCAGGCGGATTCTTAACCACTGTGCCACCTAGGAAGCCCTGGCCCATTTTTTGATTGAGTTGTTTGTTTTTTTGATATTGAGCTGGATGAACTATTTATATATTTTGGAGATTAATCCTTTGTCTGTTGATTCGTTTGCAGATATTTTTTCCCATTCTGAGGGTTGTCTTTTCGTCTTGCTTATAGTTTCCTTTGCTGTGCAGAAGCTTTGAAGTTTCATTAGGTCCCACTTATTTATTTTTGTTTTTATTTCTGTTACTCTAGGGGGTGGATCAAAAAAGATCTTGCTGTGATTATTGTCAAAGAGTGTTCTTCCTATGTTTTCCTCTAGGAGTTTTATAGTGTCTGGCCTTACCTTTAGGTCTTTAATCCATTTTGAGTTTACTTTTGTGTATGATGTTAGGGAGTGTTTTAATTTCTAATTCTTTTACATGTAGCTGACCAATTTTCCCAGCACCACTTATTGAAGAAGCTGCCTTTTCTCCATTGTATATCCTTGCCTCCTTTGTCATAGATTAGTTGACCATAGTTTGTCTCTGGGCTTTCTATCCTGTTGCATTGATCTGTATTTCTGTTTTTGTGCCAGTACTATACTGTCTTGATCACTGTGGCCTTGTAGTATAGCCTGAAGTCAGGAAGCCTGATTCCACCAACTCCGTCTTTCCTTCTCAAGATTGCTTTGGCTATTCGGGGTCTTTTGCGTTTCCATACAAATCGTAAAATTTCTTGTTCAAGTTCTATGAAAAATGCCATTGGTAATTTGATAGGGATTGCATTGAATCTGTAAATTGCTTTGGGTAGTATAGTCATTTTCACAGTGTTGATTCTTCCAATCCAAGAACATGGTATGTCCCTCCATCTGTTTGTGTCTTCTTTGATTTCTTTCATTAGTGTCTTATAGTTTTCTGAGTACAGGTCTTTTACCTCCTTGGTGAGGTTTATTCCTAGGTATTTTATTCTTTTTGTTGCAATGGTGAATGGGATTGTTTCCTTAATTTCTCTTTCTGATCTTTCATTGTTGGTGTATAGAAATGCAAGAGATTTCTGTGTGTTAATTTTGTATCCTGCAGCTTTACCAAATTCATTGATTAGCTTGAGTAGTTTTCTGGTGGCATGTTTGGGATTTTCTATGTATAGTATCATGTCATCTACCAACAGTGACAGTTTTACTTCTTCTTTTCCAATTTGGATTCCTTTGATTTCTTTTTCTTCTCTGATTGCTGTGGCAAGGACCAAAACTATGTTGAATAGTAGTGGCGAGAGTGGACATCCTTGTCTCATTCCTGATCTTAGAGGGAGTGCTTCCAGTTTTTCACCATTGAGAATGATGTTTGCTGTGGGTTTGTCATATATGGCCTTTATTATGTTGAGGTAGGTTCCCTCTTTGCCCACCTTCTGGAGAGATTTTATCATAAATGGGTGTTGAATTTTTTCAAAAGCTATCTCTGCATCTATTGAGATGATCATGTGGTTTTTATCCTTGTTTGTTAATATGGTGTATCACATTGATTGATTTGCGTATATTGAAGAATCCTTGCATTTCAGGGATAAACCCCACTTGATCATGGTGTATGATCCTTTGAATGTGTTGTTGGATTCTGTTGGCTAGTATTTTGTTGAGGAATTTTGCATCTAAATTCATCAGTGATATTGGTCTGTAGTTTTCTTTTTTTGTAGTATCTTTGTCTGATTTTGGTATGAGGGTAATGGTGGCTTCATAAAATGAATTTGGGAGTGTTCCTTCCTGTGCAATGTTTTGGAAGAGTGTGAGAAGGGTGAGTGTTAGCTCTTCTCTAAATGTTTGATAAAATTCACCTGTGAAGCCATCTGGTCCTGGACTTCTGTTTGTTGGGAGATTTTTAATCACAGTTTCAATTTCATTCCTTGTGATTGGTCTGTTCATATTTTCTATTTCTTCCTGATTCAGTCTTGGAAGTTTATACCTTTCTAAGAATCTGTCCATTTCATCCAGGTTGTCCATTTTATTGGTATATAGTTGCTTGTAGTAATCTTTTATGGTGCTTTTTATTTCTGCAGTGTCCGTTGTAACTTCTCCTGTTTCATTTCTGATTTTATTGATTTGAGTCCTCTCCCTCTTTTTCTTGATGAGTCTTGCTAGAGGTTTATAAATTTTGTTTATCTTCTCAAAGAACCAGGTTTTAGTTTTATTGATTTTTGCTGTGGTTTTCTTTGTCTCTATTTCATTTATTTCTGCTCTGATCTTTATGATTTCTCTGTGTCTGCTCACTTTGGGTTTTGTTTGCTCCTCTTTCTCTAGTTTCTTGAGGTGTAAGTTTAGATTGTTTATTTGGGATGTTTCTTGTTTCTTGAGATAGGAGTGTATCGCTATAAACTTCCCTCTTAGAACTGCCTTTGCTGCATCCCATAGGTTTTGGATCATTGTGTTTTCATTGTCATTTGTCTCTAGGTATTTTTTGATTTCCTCTTTGATTTCTTCAGTGATCTGTTGGTTATTTAGTAGCCTATTGTTTAGCCTCCATGTGTTTGTGTTTTTTCCAGTTTTTTTCCTGCAATTGATTTCTAATCTCATAGTGTTGTGGTCAGAAAAGATGCTTGATATGATTTCAGTTTTCTTGAATTTACCAAGGCTTGATTTATGACCCAAAATATGATCTATCCTGGAGAATGTTCCATGTGCACTTGAGAAGAATGTGTAATCTTGCTGTTTTGGGATGTAATGTCCTATAATATTAAATCAAGCTGATTTATTGGGTCATTTAAAGCTTGTGTTTCCTTATTAATTTTCTGTGTGGATGATCTATCCATTGGTGTAAGTGGGGTGTTAAAGTCCCCCACTTTGATTGTGTTACTGTCGATTTCCTCTTTCATAGTTGTTAGCATTTATTTGCCTTATGTATTGAGGTGCTCCTATATTGGGTGCATATATATTTATAATTCTTATCTCTTCTTCTTGGATGGATCCCTCAATCTTTATGTGGTGTCCTTTCTTGTCTCTTGTAACATTTTTTATTTTAAAGTCTATTTTATCTGATATGAGTATCGCTACTCCAGCTTTCTTTTGATTTCCATTTGCCTGGAATATCTTTTTCCATCCCCTCACTTTCCGTCTGTATGTGTCCCTAGGTCTGAAGTGGGTCTCTTGTAGAGAGCATATATATGGGTCTTGTTTTTGTATCCATTCAGCCAGTCTGTGTCTTTTGGTTTTTGCATTTAGTTCATTTACATTCAAGGTAATTATCGACATGTATGTTCCTATTACCATTTTCTTAATTGTTTTATTTTTGTTTCTGTAGGTCCTTTTCTTCTCTTATGTTTCCTGCTTAGAGAAGTTCCTTTAGCATTTGTTGTAAGGCTGGTTTGGTGGTGCTGAATTCTCTTAGCTGTTGCTTGTCTGTAAAGCTTTTGATTTCTCCATCGAATCTGAATGAGATCCTTGCTGGGTAGAGTATTCTTGGTTGTAGGTTCTTCCCTGTCATCACTTTAAATATATCGTGCCACTCCCTTCTGGCTTGCGGAATTTCTGCTGAGAAATCAGCTGTTAACCTGATGGGAGTTCCCTTGTATGTTATTTGTCATTTTTCTCTTGTTGCTTTTAATAACTTTTCTCTGTCTTTAATATGTGTCAGTTTGACTACTATGTGTCTTGGCGTGTTTCTCCTTGGGTTTATCCTGACTCTCTGTGCTTCCTGGGCTTGGGTAGCTATTTCCTTTCCCATGTTAGGGAAGTTTTCAACTATAATCTCTTCCAGTATTTTCTCAGGTCCTTTCTCTCTCTCTTCTCCTTCTGGGACCCCTATAATGCGAATGTTGGTGCGTTTAACATTGTCCCAGAGGTCTCTTAGGCTGTCTTTTCATTCTTTTTTCTTTATTCTTTTCTGCATCAGTGATTATCACCATTCTGTCTTCCAGGTCACTTTTTCATCCTTCTGCCTCAGTTAATCTGCTATTGGTTCCTTCTTGTGTATTTTTCATTTCCGTTATTGTGTTGCATATCTCTGTTTGTTTGTTCTTTAATTCTTCTAGGTCTTTGGTAAACTTTTCTTGCCAACTTTTCGATCTTTGCATCCAATCTTTTTTCAAAGTCCTGGATCATCTTCACCATCATTATTATGAATTCTTTTTCCGGAAGAGTGCCTATCTCCTCTTCATTTAGTTGTTTTTCTGGTGTTTTATCTTGGCCCTTCATCTGGTACAAAGTCTTTTGCCTTTTCATTTTCTGTGTCTTTCTGTGACTGTGACTTTCAGTTCCACAAGATGAAATAGTGCTGATACTGCTTGATTCTGCTGTCTGCCCTCATGTGGAGGAAGCTGTCTAGGAGGCTTGTGGGTGCTTCCTGATGGGAGGGACTGATGGTGGGCTGGGCTGGGTGGGTGGAGCTCAGTAAAATTTTAATCCGATTTGGTGGGTGTAGCTTAGTGACACTTTAATCTGCTTGTCTGCCAATGGGTGGGGCTGTGTTCCCACCCTGGTGGTCGTTTGGCGTGAGGCGACCCAGCCCTGGAGCTTACAGGCTCTTTGGTGGAGCTAATGGTGGACTCTGGAAGGGCTCATGCCAGTGAGCACTTCTCAGAACCCTTGCCTCCAGTGCCCCTGTCACCTCAGTGAGCCACAGCTGCCCCCCACCTCTGCAGGCAACCCTCCAACACCAGCAGGTAGGTCTGGTTCAGTCTCCTATGGGGTCATTGCTCCTTCCCCCTGGGTCCTGGTGAGCACACTTTTTTGTGTGCCCTCCAAGAGTAGAATCTCCATTTCCCCCAGTCCTGTGGAGGTCCTGCAATCAAATCCCGCTGGCTTTCAAAGTCTGATTCTCTGGGGATTCCCCCTCCTGTTGCTGGACTGCCAGGTTAGGAAGCCTGATGTGGGGCTCAGAACCCTCAGAACTTATGCAGTCTAACTGTTCTGCAGCTTGTGAGTCACCCACCCAGCATTTATGGGATTTGATTTTAACGTGATCGCGCCCCTCCTACCATCTCATTGCGGCTGCTCCTTTGTCTCTGGATGTGGGGTGGCTTTTTTTGGTGAGTTCCAGTGTCTTTCTGTCGATGGTTGTTCAGCAGTTAGTTGTAATTCCCGTGCTCTTGCAAGAGGGAGTGAGTGCACATCCTCCTACTCTGATATCTTCTATCCAGATAACTCTTGTATGAGTTATCTGTCCATGTCCATGGTGTATTTTTCTTCATTGTCAGTAATTTTACACAATTTTATAAAATAGTATACAGACAATAAATATAAGGCCCAGTTTTGTGTATGGGCCTTAATTTGGGTAAAGATAGTAAGTTAAATTTTGGACATTTTAAGTTTGAGATGGAACATTCAAGGTTGATGTTTAAAAGCAGTTATAAACAGGCTGTGTTGCTCTTTTCATTTGTCAAAATAGGGGTGATTGGTGAAGTCTTGGGAATGGATGATTTTATTCAGGGAGAGTTAGAGTGAAAAGCAAAAGCTGCAAAATGATGCTTGTAAAATATTTAAGGGATGGCCACAGAAAAAGAGTAAAAAGAAACATTTTGGAAAAGAGTCTGGAGAGAGCAGTGTCTAAGGAGGGAAAGGTTAATAACATTATCTGATGTAGCATAGAGATCATGGAGGATGATAAACAGAATTATATTGGTTGGATTTTATGATTAAACAAATGGGAAAAGAGATACAGACACAGGACGTAGTGTGCTGTAGGGTGCAAGGTAGAGCTGAGTTTGAATTCTGACTACCACTTATCTTGCTACATTATTTTTGAAAATTTGCTTATTGAGCATTAGTTATCCCACTTTTTAAATGGGGGTAATAATACTTCCCTTTTAAGGTTGCTGAGGCATTTAACTGAGAGAATGATTAGCACTTGTTTGTGCCTTCTTTATAAATGGTAGTTGCTGACATCACATTTTGATACCTTAGTGGCTAATGTAGGATATCTGACTTCAAGTGATTTTTATTATACAAGTCCTGTAGCTGTTGTTTTTGACTTGCTGTACTAATTGATATTCTTTTGATATTATAGCATAGATTCTTGAGAATTGGTTCCATTTTAGCTTTCACTTGCATCTATTAATTGCCAAGGGTTCTGTGTTAAGAATAGAAAGTGATTTAGGTATAGGAGAGTTTCTGCCTAAAATTTGGATAAAAAAAAAAAGAAGAAACTAGAATTGACTCAGAAGTCAATTTAAAGCAAATATATTAGTGGCACATACCGTTCGTTTTCCTTTAATCTAAGAATGTCTTGATTTCCCCTTCATTCTTGGAGGATATTTTTGCTAGATAGGAATTTTGGAATTATAGTCCTTGTCTTTCAGCACTTAAAAATGTTCTTTACTGTTTCTGCCTTCCATGGTTTCTGATGAGAAACCCACAGTCACTTGAATTGTTGTTCTTCTAAGTGCAATGTTATTTTTCCTGGCTACTTTCAAGATTTTTAAATTGTCTTTACTTTTTAGTAATTTGATTGTGGTATATCTGGGATTGATTTCTTTGAATTGATGTTGTTTGAGATTCATTGATTCTCCTGAAATTGTAAATGTATATCTTTCACCAAATTTGGGGAGTTTTCTGCTGCCCTTTCTCCCTCCCTCCCCCCCCCCCCTTTGTTTAAAAAATGGCAGTTCTTTATTGAGAACTTTAAAAAAATATATTTATTTATTTATTTGGTTGTGCTGGGTTGTTGTGGCAGGTGGGCTCCTTATTGTGGCTCTAGGACTCATTAGTTGTGGCTTGCCAGCTCCTTAGTTCTGGCACACGGGCTCCTTAGTTATGGCATGTGAACTCTTAGTTGCGGCATGTATGTGGGATCTAGTTCCCTGACCAGGGACTCGAACCCAGGCCCCCTGCATTGGGAGCATGGAGTCTTATCCACTGCACCACCAGGGAAGTCCCCTGCTGCTATTTCTTTAAATATGTTTCTGCGTGCTACTCTTTATCTTCTCCTTTTAGGACTGTGGTGGCATGCATGTTAGACCTTTTGATATTGTCCCATTGGCCCTATTCATTTATTTTTTCTATCATTTTTCTTTCTGTTCATGAGATTGGATAGTTTCTGTTGCTCTGTCTTCAAGTTCATTGACTCTCTCCTCTTTTATCTCCATTCTGCAGTTGAGCCTGTCCAGAGAATTTTAGTCTTACTTTGAATATTGTATTTTTTAGTCTTAAATTTTTATTTTGTTTTATACACCACAGAGGCACACACGCAATAATATAATCAATCTTATTTCTCTGCTGAGATTTTTGTCAGTTTTTTTTTTCCAAGAATAGTCTTTCTGGCTTCTTGAAGCATGGTTATAACAGCTGCCTTAAAATCTTTGCCTGAAAATTCCCAGTATCTGCGTCGTCTTGGGTTTGTTATGTGTAGATTGTCTTTTCCCTTGTGAGATATTGAGAGTTTCCTGGTTCTTCATATGTCAAGTGACTTTGGATTGTATATTAGACATTCTAATGTTACGTTGCAGTACTCTGTCTTGTTTAAGTCCTATAGAGAATGTTGTTGTTGTTGTTGTTATTTTATCTTCAGAGAGGAGGATTTTTTAAGCAGGCATTTGGTCTTATTAGATTCAGGTCACAAGTGCAGTAAAATTCCAGTGTCGAGTTTTCAAGGCCCTTGTTTCCATCTGTCCTGCATGTGTACCACCGAGTGGTAAATTTGGGAACCTAATAGTATGTTTAGGGTCAGATCCATGTATGCTTAGTACTTGGGTGGCCCTGGGAGTGTTTATAGAACTTCATGGTGTCACTTTCTTGAGCTCCTTTCTCTTTGCAAGTTTCCTAACACTTCCTGGCACCTAGAGACCCTTCTTTGTGTTATGGCTAGATAACTAGGGTTTTCATTCATTGTTTTGCCACACACTTCCACAGCTGCATCTGCCTTTGATGCCAAGCAGTAGGATGGTGAAATAAGAATATAAACCTTGGGAATTCCCTCCACACTTATGAAATCGGAAAGAATCCGCTTTCTTGAACTTTTAGGTCCCTTACCAGCCACTGCTGATACCATCACTGCCACAGCTGCTTGAGGATTGCTTGGGGGCAGGGTCTGAGAGAAACGGAAAAAACCCCAGAGGATCTTCCTCCCCTTTAGGGACCCCCTTTACTGCTTTTCAGACAGAAAAAAAAGAGAAGACTTCTCTTGGACCCATTTCTGTCTTCACTTACTGTGCAGTTCTGAGTTTGGACTGCCTTTGAGTCTAGGCTGAGTGATCCTAGGGGAAATAAAACCAGGTAACTCATTGCTGGGTTATTATTTCTAGTTTTAGTTTCCTCCCTGAAACTAACTGCTACCATATTCAGAGTCCTCAGATAGCTAGCTGTTCCATGCATTCTGTCTAGGTTTTTAGTTGTATTCAGGGGGAGAGACAGGGTAAACTATGCTTACATCATCTTTACCAGAACCAGAACACAAACATTATTTTAATTTCATTGTAACTGTATTGTTCATTTGTTTTGGTTAAAAAATTACTGAGCATCCAAGATGTACTAGACTTTATTTGGAAATGTAAAGATGGATAATCTTTAAGGTGCTTCCAGTAAATCCACAGGTAGTCATGTGATGTGGGGATGGACACAGAAAGTAAACATAATTTCATATTATGCATTCATAATAATTGAATTATTAATCATCTTTTTTGATCTATTTCTGCTTTAGGATTTGACTTATGGTTTGTGACTGAAGGAGAGAATATCCTATTTACATTCCATTAATTTTCCACTTATTATCTCAAAATTTAAGGGATGAAAAGTCTCTGGATTTGTATGTGCTAAATGAAGTTAATACGTAGCTATAATGAGCATAAGAAATATACTTTATATATGTAATTGAATAAGAGTAAGAACTTAAAATAAGAAATAATTTATTATTATATACTTGTTTCTCAGGTCTTAGAAAAATATCCCAATACACCCATGAGTCATAAAGAAATTCTTCAAGTTATCCAGAGAGAAGGACTAAAAGAAATCAGGTGAGTTATTTAAGTATTGTTAGTAATAATTATTATACTTGATTATTTTGTAGTATATAGCAGCCTACTTTAGTTCTGAAGATTGATTATTTAGTAATAACTGCTTTGTTAATTTGTGATTTATTCAGTTCAAATCTTCAGAGTTTTCAGTCATAACACAGTTACAAAACCAAAAGTAAGCTAGAAAAAAATTCTTAGAAGGTAGCTATCTCCACACCCATGCACTTTAATTCTTAGGAAGGCCTGGAGCCATCTTCAAGCCTTCATCTATCAGTTCAGGCTTTTGATTTAATAAGCTTGGTCATTAGCAAATAAAAAGTACTCTAGTTCAGGGAGAATGGTAGATGTAAACAGTCTAGGAAAAAATAACCTTGGCCAAAAAGAATTAAATGGAAAAGATATAAAGCATTATGTGTTTCAAGTAATAGTCTTACTATGTTCAAATAAAACAGCCTGGGGTCAATTAATATAGGACCAAAGATAAAACACACTTTAATTTCCAGGAGCTTTATTATCGTACAATAGCACATAATAGCCACTGTTCATAGGCAAGACCCTCTGTCATCAAGAAGTGTTAAAATTATATTCAGTACACTTTATATGTTAAGACAGAAATCCAGGTGTCTACGTTAGGGATATTTTCATTAAGAAAAAAAGGTTGCAGTGCTACTAGTTGTTCTTACCTGGGGCTGGTATTATGTACCACCCAGAGGGAAAGTGTTCAGGATTTGGGGGGCTATTTTTGATTGTCACAGTGACTAGAAAGGAGGGAGCACTGTGGCATTAACGGGCACAGAACAGGGATGCTGAGTGTCTTTGTTGCATTGTACCGGGCAGCCCTTCACATTGAAGAATTGTTCAGCTCAGATGCCAGTAATGTTCCTATTGAGAAATAGTGAGCTATATTGAAATATTTGTAGATGGACAACAATGTATTTTTATGATAAATAGCTGTTGCATGTTCTAGATTTTAATTTTCTTTCCTTTAACATGAAATTTAATTTGAGATTTTCTCTAATTGGCCCTTTTTTGCTAATACAGCTAAAAACTTTTTGTTCTGATTTGTGGCCAAATGTCAGTAGGTTGGGGACAAATTAGGTTTCTCTTTGTTAACATGAAATATGAAGTATAAATATCTCTGAATAATTATTATGTCCCTAAAAAACTGAACATTTATAAGTTAAAACATTAAAATGTGTTTGAAGAATCAGTTTTTAAACATATTTCTTGTAAATTATTTTAAAAATTAATCACTTAATTTATCAGTGACATCATTCAAAATTTTTATTTGGACTTGATGTATCAGATTAAGATTAAAGCATAATGCTCATTTAATCACAGGTCAGTTTGTACAAGGCTGCAGGAGGAAACGATAGTGACTTTAGTTACTCATGGGAGCAATTTCTGTTAATGTGCTCTGATTTCTTAAATAACACTATTGGGTTTTATAGAATAAGAACAAGCAAGAGATTTCATTTCTTTTCATAAAATTAGACTTGATACACACTGGGGGAGTAGACCAGGAAATCTGATGTAAAGAGAGCAGACTTTGTCAGTGCCCTAGGTCTAAATGACAATTGCAGGATCATCCATCTCTAACACAGTAAGGCTCTGTGACTTTAAACTTGTCACTGTTATTTCTAGACAGTAGGCAAGAGCAGTAAATAAGAAAGAATACTAAATAAATAAAGAAGTAATAAAAAGGAAGAACTTAAAAAAATGTAGCAAGATGGTGGAGTCATCAAAAATAGCTTCTGGCTTCACTTAGTGATAGCTTATAAGAAGCTATTCTTGATTAAACTACATTGTGATGATACAGTTATGTGACCACAAAGCAGTGCTTTTTAAGTAACCAGTGACTTCCATTTTGTCACCTCCATGGGACTGTTAGTTTTTGCCTCTCCAACCTCAGCATTATTTAACACAGATACAGATAACTCTGTATCGTTACCTGGAGTGACATAAACATCCCTACTTCCCCTCCTTCCTTGTAAGCTCTCCTTCTCAGTGTTTTTCTCATTACCTTCTCGCTGACTTAAGTGCAGTTTTGTCCATTCCCATAGCCTTTTGGGGGGTAGCTTTTGTCAGTCCCCAATTATGTACGGAAGCTGGTTCCCACCGCAGCCTTTGTACATGCTGACCCCTTTACTCAGTTAACTGTTATTTTTTTCAGGTGTTAGCTTGAATATGTCTTTTTCAGAGCACTTTGGCTGACTTCTGATCTAGATCACATTTTCTGATTTTAGTTTGTTATAGTGTTCTGTGTTCTTTCTTCATAGCACTAAAGATTTGAAATTACATATTGTTTTGGTCTTTAAAAAAATCATGTAGCTTCTCTGTAGCTTACATTAAGGTAAGCTCCATGAGGGCAGTGACGTCCTCCCCACTCCCCCCCGCCCCCGCCAGGCTTGGCGCGTAACAGGCATTGCAAACCTACTTGTTAATGAATATATGAAGTATCAGTGATTGGAAGATCACATTCAAATGTAGTTATAGCTTATCCTCTTGCTGCATGTTGTGTCAAATGGAAGTCTTATCTTTAGAGTTTTCAGGTGGATTATGGAATAAAATAGATACTATGCTTATTGAAGATGTGCTTCTTTTTACGGTTTTATTTTCATTCTCTAATCCTCAATACAAGGCTTTTCAGCTATTTTTCCTTTGCCATTTTCCCTCTGCCCCCCCCCCCATTTTAAAGAATCTTGCTTAATTCTGATTATTCCATACTATATTGTTTTATTTTAAAATATATTAAAATGGAAGCAGCTCAGATGTCCATCAGCAGATGAATGGGTAAATAAAATGTGGTATATACAGTCGATGGAATATTATTCAGCCTTAAGGGATGAAATTCTGATGCATGCTACAGAGATGAACCTTAAAACATCCTAAGAGAGTATAAGTGATTTACTTTGATGTACAGCAAAAAGTAACACAACATTGTAAATCAACTATATGCCAGTAAAAACTTTAAAAAAAGAATGTATATTTGTATTAAAAAAAAAAAAAAAAACATGCTGAGTGAAATAAGCCAGACACAAAAGGACAAATATTGTACAATTCCACTTACATGAGATACCTAGAATAGGCAAACTAATAGAAACAGAAAATGGAATAGAGGTTACCAGGGGTGAGAGTAGGGAAGAATAAGGAGTTATTGTTTAATTGGTACAGAGTTTCTCTTTGGGATGATGAAAAAGTTCTAGAAATGGATAGTGGTAATGGTTGCACAACGTTGTAAAATCTACTTAGTGCCACTAAATTGTATGCTTGTACAAGTTACCGTTTTAACCATTTTATTATGTATATTTTACCACGGCCAGTCAACAAAAAGAAGTAATAAAAATGAAGTGATTGGTTCCTGGCTGAGAACGATTAAGGTACTAGTCTCTTTAAGAAGTTAGGTGAGGAATAGAGAACTCAGAAGTAAGCCCAAACACATATGGGCACCTTATCTTTGACAAAGGAGGCACGAGTATACAATGGAAAAAAGACAGCCTCTTCAATAAGTGGTGCTGGGAAAATTGGACAGCAACATGTCAAAGAATGAAATTAGAACACTTCCTAATACCATACACAAAAATAAACTCCAAATGGATTAAAGACCTACATGGAAGGCCAGACACTATCAAACTCCTAGAGGAAAACATAGGCAGAACACTCTATGACATACATCAAAGCAACATCCTTTTGGACCCACCTCTTAGAATCAGGGAAATAAAATCAAGAATAAACAAATGGGACCTCATGAAACTTAAAAGCTTTTGCACAGAGAAAGAAACCATAAACAAGACTAAAAGGCAACCCTCAGAATGGGAAAAAATAATTGCCTATGAAACAACAGACAAAGGATTAACCTCCAAAATATACAAGCAGCTCATGCAGCTTCATACCAAAAAAGCAAATAACCCAATCCACAAATGGGCAGAAGACCTAAATAGACATTTCTCCAAAGAAGACATACAGATGGCCAACACACACATGAAAAGATGCTCAACATCACTCATCATCAGAGAAATGCAAGTCAAAGCCACAATGAGGTACCACCTCACACCGATCAGAATGGCCATCATCACAAAATCTGGAAACAACAAATGTTGGAGAGGGTGTGGAGAAAAGGAAACTCTCCTGCAATGTTGGTGGGACTGTAAGTTGGTACAGCCACTATGGAAAACAATTTGGAGGTTCCTTAAAAAACTACAAATAGAACTACCACATGATCCAGTAATCCCACTCCTGGGCATATACCCAAAGAAAACCATAATCCCAAAAGAAACTTGTACCATAATGTTTATTGCAGCACTATTTACAATAGCCAGGACATGGAAACAACCTAAATGCCCATCAACAAATGAATGGATAAAGAAGATGTGGCATATATACACAATGAAATATTACTCAGCTATAAAAAGGGATGAGATGGAGCTATATGTAATGAGGTGGATAGAACTACAATCTGTCATACAGAGTGAAGTAAGTCAGAAAGAGAAGGACAAATATTGTATGCTAACTCACATATACGGAATCTAAAAATGGTACTGATGAACTCAGTGACAAGAGCAAGGACGCAGATACAGAGAATGGACTGGAGAACTCGAGGTATGGGAGGGGGTGGAGGGTGAAGGGGAAACTGAGACGAAGCGAGAGAGTAGCACAGACATATATATACTACCAACTGTAAAACTGATAGTCAGTGGGAAGTTGTTGTATAACAAAGGGAGTCCAACTTGAGGATGGAAGATGCCTTAGAGGACTGGGGCGGGGAGGGTGGGGGGGACTTGGAGGGGGAGTCAAGGAAGGGAGGGAATACGGGGATATGTGTATAAAAAGAGATGATTGAACTTGGTGTATCCCCAAAAAAATTTAAAAAAAAAAGTTAGGTGAGGGCTTTCCTAGGTGGCGCAGTGATTAAGAATCTGTCTGCCAACGCAGGGGACATGGGTTCGAGCCCTGCTTTGGGAAGATTCCACATGCCACGGAGCAGCTAAGCCCATGTGCCACAACTATTGAGCCTGTGCTCTAGAGCCCGTGTGCCACAACTATTGAAGCCCACGCACCTAGAGCCTGTGCTCCACAACAAGAGAAGCCACTACAATGAGCAGCCTGTGCACCACAATGAAGAGTAGCCCCTGCTCACAGCAACTAGAGAAAGCCCGTGTGCAGCAACGAAGACCCAACGCAGCCAGTAAATTAAAAAAAAAAAAAAGATAAGATTGAAAGATTTACCCAAAGTATAGAATTTTGAATTAATTAGAAACACATACAGTATTCTTAGAATATTATAAGATTTAAATTAAATGCTCTTATAACTATAAAGCATATTAGCATTTTAGAAAACACGGAGAAAAAAAAGGTCCTCGAATTTCCCCCCTCACAATAACTTATGACTTCGTGTATTCCTTTTTTTTTTTTTTTTTGGATACTTAAATGAATCCCTTATAAAGATAGTTTCCCATGAGAGTCATGGGGAAGAAAGAAGATACGGATTTTGTTGTTTCAAGTGAAAGGAGTGTTCTAAAAGTAGCTTAGTTCTGTTTAGAACAGATAAGAAGATGTGAAAAGGCTTGGAGTAGCCCCTAGGAGGAAGAAAAGATAAAAAGATTTTAAAAGATTTAAAAAAAAAAAAGGAATATTTTGAGACTTGTAGGTTGTAACAGTTATTGGTAATTTAGATAGATGCTCTAACTATGGTATTTGGTTATTTGTAAAGAAAAAGAAGTTAGTTTCTGTACTGTTTGCCAGTAAATAGTTATTTCAGAAAATTAAAAATGGTTTTTAAAAATTTGTTGTGACATCTCACTTCCTTGTTCAGTTTTCCACATCTGGAATATAGCCTAATTGTTCTTTCTCTTAACTTACATAGTAAAGATAAGTTGGCAGTGGTTCCCTAGGGTTGAGCTCTTCCACACAGAATTGCTAGTTCCAAATTTGAAGTATTGTTAGAACCTTTTGAGAAAGTTCTGTAAGCTTTTAACCATTTGTTTTTACCTAGACAATTTCCTTTTTAAAAAATCAGTGTTGGGACTTCCTAGGTGGTGCAGTGGTTAAGAATCCACCTGCCAATGCAAGGTACCTGGGTTCAAGCCCTGCTTGGGGAAGATCCCACATGCTGCAGAGCAACTAAGCCCATGCGCCATAACTATTGAGCCTGCACACTAAGGCCCATGTGCCACAACTGTTGAGCCTGTGTGCCGCAGTGCACATGCCTAGAGCCCTGGCTCCACAACAAGAGAAGCCACCTCAATGAGGAACCCCTGGACCACAATGAAGAGTAGCCTCCCCCACCCCACCCCACTCACTGCAACTAGAGAAGGCCCCTGTGCAGCATTGAAGACCCAATGCAGCCAATAAACAAATTAAATAAATAAATTTTTTAAAAAAGTCCGTATTGTTCACTGAAGAGAGATTTTATTCATCAGGTTTACTTGGTTGAAAAACCTTCATTCGCATTGTAGCTGATGTGTTATTGAGTCTAGATCATGCTATGTACATTTATGTGAATCTAAGTATTGAAGGAATAGCTGTTTCCCTCTCAAGACACTACAAATGAAATCAAGGCTTCAGAGGGACAGATGTATCCACTTGATATAATTTGACTATGACTTCAGTTTCTAAGGGAAATTATTCAGGGTTTTATTTTATCTTGAATCAGTGTAACTTGTATAGAAATGGCTGTCCTTAGCCACCAGTATTTAAAATAGCCTTTCAAAAACTTAAGATATTTCCTTTTTGTCTGATGATATCTTAAGATATTTACAATTTATAGGAAAACTAACTCAGAGCCCCCCTTATTCCTATTTTCTCCTGACTTGAGTCCGTACTTCTTCCTACGATTACAAACTATCCCATCTGTCGTGAATACAAACCCCAGAGGTAATTCAAACCCCAGCCTCCCGAATATACTCCCACAGCTTCATAGAGCTGTTTCTGGGCTTTGTAAAAGATCTCTGTGTCTTCGAGCTATAGTTCTGTAATTCTCAGGGTCCAGTCAGCAGACAGAAACTGCATGGTTTGAACAGGGAAGTTATTAAGTTAACTGGTTAATTTATTAACTGGAAGTTACTAAGTGGTAACCAAGAATTAACTATTAAAAGGCAAGGATAATGGAAAAGAATACAGTGATGACAGATACTGGAAGCGGCTGCTACCTGTAGGGCCGAGGCAGTGTGCCCCAGGAAGGAGTAACTTTCAAGGAGGCCCCTCCATGTTCGTAGGGGCTCTTATTCAGCTCTCCCTGGAGAAGGTGGGGCTCTGGTCCAGTGGATGAGAAAGTTCACTAGTGCCATAGCCTGGGGTGGCACATAGGAAACTGCCTTCTGGGTACTAGAAGAACTTGCTGGAAAGCTTCCTGTTGGGCTCTCAACTGGGGAGCAGCTGAGGCAGCAGCAGACTTTTCTGGTATGGTACCCACAGGCATTCTGCTGAACATTGCTGAAGGGTGAGCACCGTTGAGTGTCCCTCATATTACTGGGTGCTGCAAGCTGTGAGAGCAAACAGGCGAGAGCACACTAAAACTAGAGAGAAAAGGTCCTCTTTTTTCTTTCTGCAGTGTTCTCCCAGCACTCTACTGACAAAACTTAACATTGAACCAGCTGGCAAAGGAGAGATGTTTATAGAATCCAATTCCATTATCACAGAGAAGAGCAAAGAATGTTGGATTTGGAGCCATAAGTCAATAAATTGAGAAGTGGCACAGAAGATTTCAGTAGTTTTTCCGTAGAATAACTGGGGTCATGAACTGGTCCCATGTACCACTTTTGTCTACTTGATTTCTTCCCATCTGCAGCCCAGCTGAACTGATACAGTACTGTTGCCTGTATAGGATCTGAGATTTCTTACCTTTACTCAGGACATTGAGCCATCATTTATCCTCATCTGTTTATGAAAAAATCTTGACAGTCTTTCAAAATCAACTCAGATATTACCTTCACAAAGCTGGTGGCCTTTTCCTCTGCAGTTCAACATATCTTCCCCCTCTCAATATTTTTCTTTTTTAAAACAGAATTATCACCTTATATTTTAATATTATCCTCACTTCTCTTACTAGATTAATTTTTTTAAGATTTATGATCAGTTTCCATCAGAATAGGCACTCAATACCAGAGACAAATGGGACTTTACTGTTTTAATTATTCATAGAATTACAGAGAAAATAGACAAGAAATATCATAGCTATGCTTTTAAATGGAAAATTCAGGTTCTGTATACTTATGGTTTAAAAAATTGAGTGATGAATTTGTACATGGGAGATAGAATAAGAAAACTTTAGAACTGAGATGACTTTAGAGATTATATGATTCCAACATATAATTTTGGATAGAATGAGGCCCCCAAAAGCCAGTGTCTCCAAATTGGAATTTGCTTTTTCTTGAAATCCTTTCCTACTATTGTTTTGTTTTGGGTTAAGCTAAAATTTTATTATTCCAAACTTAGAATATATGTAACAGATATACAAATTATGAAACATAATAGCAAAAACACTTATAAAATGTCCATATCACCAAATATTGTTGGAGCTGCCTCTGTGCTTCTACACTGTCCCACTCGCTTCTCTTGTGTTGCTGTTTTGAACTCGCAGTACTATGTTGAGTAAGAATGGTGATCACACAGTTCCTTGCCTGCTTGTTCGTAAGAGGAAAGCATTCCCTCTTCTATTTTCTGGAAGATATTGTGTAAAATTGGTGTTAATTTTTTAAATGTTTGATGGAATTCTCAGCTGAAAAGCATCTGGACTTGGAGGTTTCTTTTTCAGGAGCTTTTAAGTAACAAATTAGATTTCTTTAATGGTTATAGGACTATGCAAATTATCTTTTTCACTTTGGTTGAGTTTTGGTAGTTTGTGGTTTCTGAGGAATTTGTCCATTTCTTCTAAGTTGTCAAATTAACGAGTGTATAATTGTTTGTACTATGCCCTCGTCCTTTTTATGGTTGCAGAATATATAGTGACGTCTCTGTTTTGTTGTTATTGTTCTTTTTTTTTTTCCGGTTATGCCGCGTGGCATGTGGGGTGTTAGTTCCTGACCAGGGATCGAACTGCCAGGGAAGTCCCCTGTTTTGTTCCTGATATTGGTGATTTTTATTTTCTCTCCTATCTTTGTCAGTCTTGTTAGAGCTTTGTTAATTTTATTGGGTCTTTTTGTTTTTTAAAGAGACCAGAATTTTGTTTCATTGCTTTTTCTGTATTGTTTTTGTCACTTTTTTTTTTATCATTTTATGACTCAGGATATAAACTATCTTGGTGTATTAAATATTCCATACATGCTTGAAAAGCATGTGTATATGTTTTCTTCTAATTTGGGTTAGAGTGTTCTGTAAATGTAAGGTCATTTTGGTTAATAGGGTTGTTCAGATCTTCTGTATGCTTACTGATTTTCTGTCTACTTGTTTTATTGATTGTTGAAAGAAGAGTGTTGAAGTCTCCAAGTATAATTGTGCATTTTGCTTATTTCTCTTTTTAGTTATTTCTGTTTTTACTTCAGGTATTTTGAATATTTTTTGTTAGGTACATATACATTAAGGGCATTCAGTTTTCTTAGTCAATTGACCCTGTTATCATTCTGTAATTACCCTGTTTATCCCTCTTAATATTCTTTGTTTTGAAGTTGACTTAGCTCCCTGACCAGGGATTGAGCTGGGTCCTTGGCAGTGAAAGCACGGAGTCCTAACCACTGGACATCCAGGGAATTTCCTAATAGAATACTTTTGATTAGCATTTGTGTGATATGTTTTTTTCCCATTCTTTTAATTTATCTGTCTTTTTATATTTAAAGTGAGGTTTTAATAGACATGCCATTTTTTAACCCAATATGCATGAGCAGTGATATGATTAGATTTAGTCTTACCATTTTATTTATTTTCTGTTTTTCCTTTTTCTTTTTTAATTCACTGTTCCCCTTTCTACTGCCTTCTTTTGAATTGAGTATTTTGCACTGTATTTTATTTATTGACTTTTTGTCACTCTCTTTGTGTGTGTATTTAAAGTGGTTGTTCTAGAGGTTATAATATATATCCAACCTTTCACAGAATTCTTAGGATTGATATTTTACCACCTTAAATAAAATGTAGAAGCCTTACAACCATTTAGGTCCCTTTATTCATCCTCCATATGTTATAGTTGTCATATGTGTTCCATCTCATACATGGAATTCCCCACCAGACAATGTTATTAGTTTTGCTTTCCTGCCATAAATAGTTGAAAGACTGACTATTTTTACCCAGATGCTTACCATTTCTTTTGCTCTTCCTTCTTCCCTTAAGTTCCACATTTCCCTCTAGTATCATTTCCCTTCAGCCTGAAGAACTTTCCTTTTAGTATTTCTTTAAGAACAGGTCTGCTGATAGCGAATTCTCTTAGTTTTCCTTCATCTGAGAATGTCTTTTTTTTTTTGCCTTATATTTTGAAGAATTTTCTTTTTGGATATAGAATTTGGTATTGATAGTTCTTGTGTCTCATTACTTTAAAAATGTTGCTCCACTGCCTTCTGGCCTCCATGGTTTTTGATGAGAAATACATGCTTGTGTGAATCATTGCTCTCCTGTAAGTAATACATTTGTTTTCTCTGGTTGCTTTCAAGATAATTTCTTTATGCTTTGTCTTCAGCAGTTTCATTTTTAATGTGTCTTGCTGTGGATTTCTTTGTGTTTAGATCTCTTTAGCATTCACTGAGGTTCTTGAATCTGTAGCTTTATGTCTTTTGCCAAAGTTGGCAAGCTTTCAGCCATTCTTCAGATAATTTTTCTTCACCACATTCTTCCCTTCTTCCAGGGTCACGGTTACCTCTGGGTATTTTACCACAGTTCCCGGAGTCTCTGCTTATTTTTTCCCAACCTTTTTCTGCCTATGTTTCAGATTGGATTGTTTCTGTTGCTCTATTGTCACATCCCCTGACACTTTACTCTGTCTTCTACATTCAGCTATTGAGCCCATCCAGTGAGATTTTTTAAAATTTCTGATGTTTTATGTTTTCTAATTCCAAAATTTCTGTTTTTTGGGGTTTCTTTAGATAGTTTCTGTTTCTCTGCCGAAAACTTCTGTCTTCCCATTAATTTCAGGTTCACTTATCTTTACCTCATGGATGTAGTAATAATGAATGCTTTGAAGTTTTTGTCTGGTGAGTCCAACATCTGGGTAATCTCAGGACTGGCAACTGTTGATTGTCTTTTCCCTTGAGAATTTGTCACGTTTTCCTGGATCTTTGTTTTGTGAGAAATTTAAAGTTGTATTCTGGACATTCTGAATATTATGTTGTTTTAGGTTCTGCTTTTCTGTTGAAAAGCTTCTGGAGAATGGTGCTTTCTTTGGTTTTTTAAAGTAAGTAGCCCAGCTTTTCTCAGACTACATGTTCTCTCTTACCTTCTGTAAGTGTTAGTTTGATAATCAGTTCAGTTTTCGAAGCCTTTGCTCTGCTGTTTTGGATCTATTCCTTGCACTTGCCACTCAGGGTGAGTCTGAGATGTGAGCAGTTTGCTGTGTTGTTTGGGAGTGTCCTAAGTATGCACAGCTCAGGGATGCATACGCCCAGGCCATGTGTGGGAATTGGGGGATTCCCTTCTCCAGTTCTTCTCTCTTAGAAATTCCAGGCCCCTGCTTAGAATTTTATCTGTCCCCTACAGTAGTACATCTCCTCAACCAGGGCATGCTTTTTAGTCAAAGTGGTGAGAAATAAACCCCAGAAAACTCACTCTGTGAGAGTTTAGCCAACTGAAGTATAGTCCACATGACTGCCCTCACTTATTAGACCAACTGCATAGTCCACAGGTTTCTAAGACTACTCTCAAGGCTTGATAGTTTGTTGGAAGTACTTGTATAACTCACTGAAAACAAACACCTGGTTTTGGGAAGGATACAGATTAAGACTGGTCAAGGGAAGAGATACATAGGGTAGATTCAAAGTACAGTACCCAATACAGAGCTTCTAGTCATCCTCTCCCCATGACATAGGACAGTGTTAATTGTCAGCATCAATGTATGACAATAAGCACCAAGTGTTGCCAACCAAGGAAGCTCACTTGAGCCTTGGTGTTCAGAGTTTTTATTGGGGATCCATCACGTAGGCATTATTCAGTTTTCAGTATCTAGTCCCTCTAGTGTTCCCCTGATACCATGTGACCCAAGCTCGCAGGGAAATGACATTATTAGTATGTCTCAAAGCCCCCTATCCAGATTACAGTGTTACTGTGTGGCTGGTCCAAGGCCCTTATAGGGCTTAGCAATTCTCTCTTAGAAGCCAAGGGCAAGGCCAGCCTTCTCTATGGGTAAGGGTAAATTCTATACTATACACTCTCATATGAATTATGTTTTGACTTCCCAGTGTGCCAGCTTTCTTAATTTTCAGTGTTTTAAGTAGTTGCTTTTAAAAAATTGACATGTGATTCATATACCATAGAAGTCACCATTTTAAAGCATATAGCTCAGTGGGTTTTTTTGTTTGTTTAAGTATATTCACCCAAAACATCTTCATCACCCTGAAAAGAAACCCTGAACTCATTAGCTGCCACTCCCCTTCCTTGTCCCCTGCAACTCTCCCCATGCCTTAGCCCTAGGCAATCACTAATGTACTTTCTGTCTCCATGGATTTGCCAATTTTGGATATTTCATGTAATGAGAGCATACAATATGTGGTCTTCTGTGACTGGCTTCTTTCACATATTATAATGATTTGAAGGCTCATTCATGTGGTAGCATTTATTAGTACCTCATTCCTTTATTGCTGAATAATATTCCATTGTATACATATGCCACATTTTGTTTACCCATTCATCTGTTGATGGACATTTGGTTGTTTCCACTTTTGGGCTATGGTGAATAATGTTACTATGAACATTCTTGTGCAAATTTTTGTGTGGCAAGTTGTTTTTTATGTTTTTGTCTACAGTCTTTTGTTGTAACTAGCCAGAGAGGAAAAGAGACGGGCAGACAGGCATGGGCAGGCAGGAAAGCTGGCTAGCTGTTGTGGGCCTGCTCTGTCTTCACCAACACCAGGAGTTCCAGTTAGTTTTAAATCTTGAAATTGGATTGAGCTTTAAATGCATGGAATCTTCCATGATTAACTACAAATTTTAAGTCAGAATCATGGTGTTTTTCTTTGGCTTAGAATAGAGTTCTAGATTTTGGTGTAGCTTTTGTTTTCCAGTCATCTTTAAATTGCAGTAAGAGGGGGTTATCACAGTCTGGTGTAGGCCATTTAACACAGGTGTTTTATGACTAGGTGTTTGGAACCTCAGTGTTGACTAGTTCCATAATTGGGGCCTGGTTTTTCTACCATATAAGTAAGTGGATGTGAATAGAACACAATAAACTGGTGTGAATCCTTTGGGGTTGTTAAATGTTTAAGCACTGCTCTGTCCAGATGTGTAGTCAGTCCTCAAATGGAAATAAGCCTATCCCAAACATTTACATCTGATAATTACAAAATGATATGTAGTCTAATATATGGATATAATTTGTAAAGAGTGTACTGCAGCATTTAGGAGTTGGAGGGATTAAGGAGACAAAGAGGATGTTTACTAGAGTATGCAAGATATGGTGGTGGTTTGGATTAGGGTGAAGAGAGTAGACAGATTTGAGATCGTGTTTCAGGACTTGCTGATGGATTGAATATGGGAGGTATAAGGAAGGAGGAAATAAATTATTTCTAGGCTTCATGATTGTACAACTGCCATTTACCATAGAGAGGAAGAACAGAGGAATAAACTGGGAAAGTCATGAGCGTTGATGAGTAAAGAATTCATTGAGCATATTTTGTGGATTCAGAAAAAAAGGTTTGAACCGCAGGAGGGGTGAGGGGACATATTCAAGTGTGGGGAATGGTTTTGTTATACATGTCAAGGCAGCAGTTAAAAGGTAGTGATGATCTGGAGCTGTAGAGTAGGTATCTATTTTCAGAGATTAATATCTAATACCTGTTTTGGATGTTGATGAATAAATAGTTCCAGGTATGTTATAGAATCTAAAAATACATTCTTTTCCTTTTGTGATAATATACTTTAACTTATGTTGCAAGTCTAAGTTTATGTTAGGTACTGAAGACAGTTTTTTAAATGTAAATTTTTATTTTTGGAAAATTCCAAACTAAAACAAAAGTATGTATCCTCCAGCATAAATTGTAAATAGTCCCCTCACTCCGGACTGTTTCGGGGTGAATTTCAGGTATTTTATTACTTCAGCATTCCAGTATGTGTATCTAACAGATAAGAACTAGAGAGACTATTTATGTACAATTTGTATATTCTGATTTATTTTTAAAAATAGAGCAACTAAACATAGACATTAAGCATACATACTATTGATAAAACATACACAGAATTGTACCTAGTACATAAATAAGTGTTTATGTATACTTTGAGACCTGTTCCTGCTAATCCTTAAAACCTTATCACTTGTTACTACTTCTATCCTTAGTCTGCTGTACAAGTTTTTCCTGCCCAACAGCTGTGGCTGCCATTATTGTTTACAAATGTGCTTTTTAAGGCATTAAGTCTCCAAGCCTTCCTTATAAAGTAGCCATTGCTTTTAATAACTGCTCCCTCACCCCCACCCCCGGAGTTCTTTTACCTGCTTTGCTCATTCTGTTGGGTGTATTATCTTGACTCTTTTTATATCAGCTAATAGAGAAAAGAGTTTTTAGGAAAGAAGAAAATAGTATTCATTTCCTGAGACCCTATTATTTTACTAGTTTTTTTGTTTTTGTTTTTGTTTTGATCTTTCCATTCATGAGTAGAAGAGGAAGGAGAAAGAAAAAAGATTCTGGGTGTTCATGAATTTATCATCCACAGATTGATTATATTCTGAATTAGACCATTTATGAGTGGTCCCAAGGGTTCATGATACATAATAGTAATTTTGGTGAGGCTCTTATGAATTTGATTCTTTTACACCGTAAAATTGGTGTCGGTGAATAAGTTGTGCAGCTAATAAATGAGCATAGCCAACTGCCTAGCTTTTAAATTAGGTTGAACATTACTTACTTGTCACCTCTGAAACAAGTCAAGAACTATTTAAAAGCATTGATTCTTTGTGGAAAAAGACCTGGAAAGGAAGACTAAGTGCTAAAATATATGGTAGTATTGCAGATTTGGGGACAAGCACATGACCTGGATATGCATCCTTACAAATGAAGCCTATCTAGTTCTATTATAGCATTATGCCCCTGATTAATAATACCCCCAAGTGGGTAATTCCTTTTGCATTCCTCATCCTCTTCCCCCTCCCCAACCTCTTTTCTCAACTAGTGACATTATTTCAGTAGTAGCTGGAAAAGATAATTATGGTATCATAGTTATATCACATCTTATTGTTGAAGAAATAAGGCCCATGGAGACTGAGACTTCGCCAGGGTAGTACAGCTAGCTCAGTGAAACTAAAACTCAGGCTTACTGCTTACTTTTGTTCTTTTCTGTAGTATATATGACCTCTACATCTATAGTTCTCTCTTCCCTTCTGACTAGTATATTTGTTGTATTGTTTTTCGAATAAAACTTACACCATGTGCTAACATAGAACATTAGGCTAGTTGCTGTCCAATTGTAAATTGCTTTCTGGAAGAATTTGAAATAAAAACCCCAGCCATTACAAGAACTTGGCTTCTGAAAGGGCCAGTACATTTTGAAAGAACTTATCCCGTTGGAACATTTAGATCTTTATATTGTTGTCTTGCAGAGCTCAAAATTGTTATCTAAGCAAGGAGTTTTTCTTCTGTTTCAGTCTTGTATCCCAAGCAAACTCCTTTAGCATTGGAATTGTAAAAATCTCTGGGAACCATCCAGCAAAAGTCATGCTCAATAAACATTTGCCAGATTAAAATTTTTACCTCTTTGGAGGAGTCCCAATTGCATCTCATTAGTATTAAATACATTTACTTATGAACGAAATAATCTCCCTCACATGGTATTTAAGTTCATGGTGTCTTAGCTCACCTCACACCAAAAATTAATCCAATAACCTATTTTTTTCTCACCTCTTCTTATATAAAACTGTATAGCAAGGGAAATAAAGTCAACATTCTCTACTACTTTTCAGCAGAAATCATTGCCACAGAGCAGATCATTTGACTGTTTGCGAAACTGTATTGCCTTGAGGTGATTTCACTAGAAAGAGCTCAGTTTAAGAGTAAAGAACATTGTTAATTAAATTGATGCCATATTTATCTAAGGTTGGCTAATACCTTTGAGTTCAGCCTGTATTTTCTTTATCTGCTAGTTGCAGTCTGCTTTTAAGCCCGCAGATCTTGCAGGGATGTCAGAAGGATTAATTATGAAAAAACAAATAAAACCCAAAATGCTTGGATATTAACAGAAAAGAGTTTTCTTATCTATAGTTACTCAGCTTCATAATGAGTTCCATCATGGAACAAAGGGACGCTAATAAAGCTTAGGGTCTATAGCTGATGGCTTTATGATGGCTCCTTGAAATTTGAAATGCATGGGAAGGATATTAAAGAATGGGGAACATTCACTGTATCCACATTTAACTTTAAGCTGCTGTAATAGTTTTACTCTGCCACATAATTAAGGTACTGCAATTGTTATCTGAAATGGTTTAGACACTGATATTTGGGACTAACTTGTAAATTCTAAAGAAGAAATTGATGTTTTATGAAGCAAAGTGTGGAGGAGGGTACTAATTTGAAGAATTATATATTCTGGGAGGGGAAGGGGAAGGGAGAGTTTATTTTTTGGCTTTATTGTTGCTTTGTAAAGAAAACTTAAAAGCTCTTTTTTTTTCCTTCTTTCATTTTCTTGGGGTGCATTCCAACTCCAGAAGGTAAGAATTACTTTATTCTAAAGAAGTATTATACAATTATAAAGCACTCTTTTACAAGTTTAATTGAACTTACCCTTGGATTCATGATTTTTACTTTATAAAACTAAATAGTCTAAATAAAAGTGATATTACTGTTGGTTGTATGTGCTTTTTTTGTTGTTCTCGCAGTTTATAATAATCATTGTTTATATTCTTAGAAACCCAATCTACATTGTTTTATTAAAATCATTATTTGACTTTCTAGCATACTAATGGATACCTAGTATTCTACAGATTAATAATGAAGATATTTAAGAGATTGGAAATGTGTGAGCTAACACTTGCTGTATGGCTATAGGATTGAAAATGTATGTTTATGCTCTTACTGATTTAGAGAGAATATTGGTAAATCCTTTAAGGGAATGGCACTTGCTTAAAACTCAGAACAGGTTAAAATTCATAGTCTGCCTCTTTACTGAATTTGCTTTTTGTCTGTGTTGATATAACATTTTAGGTACACCTCTGTTATAGTAGTTCGCATGTTATAGTATAATTACTTATTATAATTCCCTCACTCGCCTGTGATACTTGACAGTAGGAACCATATCCATGTGTTTTCATTTCACTTGGACATGACATGCTTGGCTTTTAGAGCTTAATAAATCTTTTTTAACTCCAGTTAAATTTGTATCCCAATAAGTTTGTCATTTTTGAGTATTAGTTTATGGAGGAAACCTTAATTCAGGTCATACAAACAATTAAAATTATAATTTAAAAAATTTTAAAGTAGGTAAGAAAAAATTTTGTTTTTGTTTTTTTGAGGGGGGCTTATACTTGATTAGGTTCTTTAGGTAGGAATAATAGGAACCAAATGTGAATAACTTAAGCAAAATGGAATTTATTTGAAGAATGTGGGGTAGCTTGCAGGCTCAAAGGAAACAAACAGGCTCGGAAATTAAGAGAACTAAGGTAGCTTCAGAGATCAGCTAGCTCAGACTAATGAATGGGCTCGTCAAGGCACTCCAGCTGGGATGAATTAGTCTATGCCTACTTTGCTCAAGGTTAAAAATTCAAGGAAGAGTGAACCTGGCTGGCCTAGTGTCCAGGGATGGTGAGACATCTTGATGGACAGTCCTATTTCCAGTGGGGTAAGGCACAGTTCCCCAAAGCAAGATGGCACATTCTTTCCAGAGGAAGAGAGAATATATCAATATATTGACCAGGCAGAAACAACAGATGTCCACTATATTGCTTATTGTAGAAAATAAGAGTACAACAGAACAACTTAAGCCACAAGCAATTGTAAGAACTAACTCTTTATACAGATTCTCCTAGTGGTAACGTGCAATGCCATAGTACAGTATCACAACCACAATATTGCTTTTGATACAGTCTGCCTGGTTTTACTTGTATTCATTTGTGTGTGTGGGTATGCCTGTGTGTGTCAGTCTATGCCTTTTAATTTGTATATATACACTATTTATATTTAAGGTAATTGTTGATGTGTTAGAGTTTATGCCTGCCATTTTGTTATTTTTCAGTGTTTCCTCTTGCTTCTTCTTCCTCTGTTTCTCTTTTCTTGCCTTGCCATAGATTATTTTTAGGATTCTGTATTGGCTTATTTATAGTGCATTTCTTTGTATCTCTGCATGATTTTCTTAGTGTTTTCTCTGGGTATTACAATATACACATGTGATTTATCATAGTCTACTGGTATCAGCATTTTACTACTTGAGTGAATTGTGGAAACTTTATTCCATTTAGGTTCTTCTCAGATGGTGTTATAATTTTTGTTCCCGTCATCAAATATAAGTTGAAAAACTTGTGAGGAGAAGAGGATGATCTGTTGTATGTACTCATATTCCTGCTCTTTTCTATTGTTCTTTCTTCTTGATGCTCCGGTGTTCCTTCTTTTATCATTTCCTTTCTGTTTGAAGAACTTCCTTTAGTTATTCTTTAAGAGTAAGTCTGCTAGCAACACATCCCTTTAGTTTAGTTTTACTTTGTCTGAGACTGTCTTTATTTCTCCTTTATTTCTGAAGATATTTCATCAGATATAGGATTCACAATTGACAGTTTATTCTGTTCAGCACTTGTAAATCGTCTTGCCACTTCCATCTGGTCTCTGTGATTTCAGATGAGAAACCTGCTGTCATTTGAATTAGTGTTTCCCTATAGGTAATGTGTTGTTTCTCTCTGACTGCTTTCAGGACTTTTTAAAAATTTAGTGTTCAGAAATTTAATTATGTGTGTCTTGGTCTTGGACTACTTTGAGTTTGTCTTTAGATTCACTGAGTTTCCTGCATATGTAGGTTCGTTTTTCAGCAAATAAGAAAAGTTTTTCAGCCCTTAATTCTTTGAATACTCTTCCTTTCTCCTTTCCTTCTGAGACTCTGATGATGTAAACTTTGAATCTCTTATTATCCCGCAACTCCCTGATGTTCTGTTAAATTTTTTTCAGTGTTATTTTTCTCTCTGCTGTTCATATAGGTAAATTTTATTGATCTGTCATTAAGGTCATTGATTCTGTCCTCTGTCATCTCCATTCTACTGTTGAGCCAATCTAGAAGTTTAATAACAATTTAATTTTCAAAGCCTTTGCTGTGCTATTTTGGTCTTCTTGTTTTATTTGGTGACGCAGAGGCCCTCAGTGATTTCTGCTGCATCTCTCTGAGGGGGTGGAAGGAGTTCCCACAGACCAGGCTGCCTGATGCTTCTAGGTGTAGGGAAAAGGGAGTCTACAGCTTGTAGGGACAGAGAGGCTTCCTGGGCCAGATGCTTGTCATGGGGGACTCCCCCGCCGCACCCAGCACCACTGGGCTGCTCAGCATCTCAGGGAAGGGGACTAGTAGTACCAGGCCCAGGAGGACAGAGAGGAGTCCTGGGTTGGGCTGCTTCTTGTGGTCTGATCCCACTTGCTGGTGCCACTTTGCCTTTCCTATTTTAGTCTTTATTTTTGAGGCTTGAGGGAAGATACTCGCAATCAGAGCTGTTTAATTACCACAACTCTGAGTTACTTCTGTGAGTTGGAAGATGCCAAGAATTGGTAAAATTCATGGAGCGATTGACTACTTCAAAACTCTGAATCTCAACATAAATGGCTATGTCAAGACTGACAGCTCTTCTTCAAAAGCAGAAAATAATTGTAATCAATAGCTTTGGCTATTTAGGTGTATAAACTATATTGCTAAATGAGCAAGAATACCAAATAGAACAGAGCTAGAAAATTACAACAGATTTTTATTTTTTGATGTACTTAATCAAATCTGTTAAATTTTATTCTTTCTTCACCTCATTTCTTTCAGGGCTATTTCCATAACTTATATTGACCAGTATTTTATTTTCAGTTCCTGTTTTCCTCAGTAAATCTTCTTTTACCTCAAATAATATGTCCTCACATGTAACTCTCTATATCTCTTTTGAAAAATATATTTATTTTCATTTATTTATTTGGTTGTGCTGGGTCTTAGTTGTGGCTCATGGGCTCCTTAGTGGCAGTTCGCGGGCTCCTTAGTTGTGGCATGTGAACTCTTAGTTGCGACAGGCATATGGCATCTAGTTCCCTGACTAGGGATCAAACTTGGGCCCCCTGCATTGGGAGCTCAGAGTCTTAACCACTGTGCCACCAGGGAAGTCCCCCTCTGTATCTCTTTAATTCAGTGATATATGGCTGTTTAGGAACTTGGCTTAGCCAATTAAGAAATGTTAGCATCCTGATTAGTTGAAATACAGGCAGTTGATTTTTCTTTATATGCAGTAGAGTGACCTAAGAAGCACTGTGTTTATCTTAAAGTCTACTTTTTCTTACTTATTTCTCATCAGACTGAAAAGCAGTATGAACCAGTAGTGGAAATGGCCATGGACTAAATAAGATAGGAATCAAGTACTTTATGTTCCATATATTTGCTTTAAAATAAGGCATAGAAACACTGGACTCTTTTTTTTTTCCCCCCCACCTCCCCTTTTGAAGCGGTTTTGCTCAAATCTTTCAGGTAGTGGACAAGCCATGCTTTTTAAAAAGACAATAGTGGGGAAAAAAAAGACAATAAGGACTTCCCTGGTGGAGCAGTGGTTAAGAATCCACCTGCCAATGCAGGGGACACTGGTTCAGTCCCTGCTCCGGGAAGATCCCACATGCCACGGAGCAACTAAGCCCATGTGCCACAGCTACTGAGCTTGCGCTCTAGAGCCTGCGAGCCACAACTACTAAAGCCCGTGCACCTAGAGCCTGTGCTCCACAGCAAGAGAAGCCACTGCAATGAGAAGCCTGCACACCGCAAGGACGAGTAGCCCCTGCTGGCCGCAACTAGAGAAAGCCTGCACACAGCAGTGAAGAGCCAGCACAGCCAAAAAATAAATAAATAAAAATTTTTTAAAAAAAGACAATAACAGGAAGGTGAAGAGAAGGAAGATTTATAGTGAGGTTATTAAAAAGGATAGAGAGAGTATATAAGCACAATTTCTGAAGAATCTTTTTTTTTGTTTCTATAACATCCCTCTCCTTGCTATTCCTAGATTACTCTTATTTGTTCTGTGCCCTTTCACTGCTCTGTTAATCCAGGCTCTTTATTTTGTGGTCCCAACAGGGCCTCCATCTCCCAAAATGCCTGTTTAAAAGTTTTCCTGCGTACCCTTTTCACCTTCTTTCCAGTGGTTTTATTTCCATTTGTTTCATGGCATGTTTGGGGAGGAAAATAGTTTGAAGAAACTGATTCAGTAAAGGATAAATAAGTTGGATGCTACTTTTTAAATTTGAAAACTACATGTATGTTATTTCTTTTTAAAAAGTAGATTAGTTGTTAACCCAAATGAACTTCTGATTGGAAAAACTGCAGGTAATATGACCAAGGGAAAGCAAGCAAAAGGATTTAATGAAAGAGTTTATAAGAATACAGAAATTTTCAGTGAATTTAAAGCCTGTTAAGACTTTTAATTTAATGACTTCTAAACTCACTGTTTCCCATTGTCAGGGTGCTGTTCAGTTAGTTTTGTTTTGTGTGCTCTGTCAGGCAAGCATGCCATAAATCAGCTGTTGATTTTAAAGTTAGGTGGTACTGATTTTTTTAGTTAGTATATGGATAATGATAACTCTGTGTGTGTGTGTGGGGGGGGTGTATAGATACATGTCATGTGAGTGAAAGATTCTTAGAAGTTTATTGTCTTTTTACATTTAATATTAACCTAAAATAGGGTTCATTCAAGCATCTGTTTGGGGGACTAGGTAATCCTACATTTCTTTTAACCTTGAAAGTCTCAGTCCATTATTTAATCCTTTTGAAATTCAGGGGATTGAACTTTGAAGGACAAATATAGAGTGTATAATAGTTGAGTCAGGGGTAGGGAAGCTAATTATATCCTAGTTTGACAAAGGCTGTTCTGTAGGAAGGAGAAGAGAAAAATGAACAAGAGTTTGGGATTAAAGTCGAGATAAGGCAGGGTGGTCTATTGCAAAGTGGAGTTATCTCTAGTATTAAATAAATTAGACTGATGAAGTCCCTTAAAGCTCTTTATCAAAGGCTTGAACTGGGGATAATAAATGTTGGAAGAAAATCGGTGAGTTTTGAGGATGGATTGTAAAAGTTTATTATATTAAATTTCTTTAGCTTGGTTGCAGGAGGGGGGATGCCAGTGAGGAGAAGAGGGACCAGAAATCTGCAAAAGTAGAGTTCATGGAGAGGCTTGAAGGGATGTCGAATGCATTAGTGAAGAAATAATGTTAACCCCCCCCACCCCCAATTACAAAGACAGTTTATTACAAGGTTGTTTTAGCAAATTCAGACAGTAGAGAGAGGAAAGAAAAGATCCTCCTAAATTTTTCCACCATGATAACCACTGATTTACATCATAAACTCAGGACTAAAATATGGAGTTAGAGGAAGGCGTAACTTAAGGAAGAATTTATGAATAATTGGAAATGCTTGAAGACATAGTGAGTCTCCATGACATTATATGCTTGTGCAAAGGACTGGGTGATTACCTGTTTATGATGTTCTAGAAGAGGATATAAGCATCTGTAGGTAAATGGACTAGATGACCTGTGAAGCTCCATGTCAACCTGTGGATTTTATCTGATTCTTGTCTGTAGGTATTGGCACCTGAGAGATGGTTATGTAAAGCGAGAGTAAGGTAAAGAATGATTAAAAGTTGTAGGATTTTATTTGACCCAACAATGCCTCTTCTGGGTATATACACAAAGAATAGAAAGCAAGGACTTGAATAGATAGTTTTACTCCAGTGTTCGTAGCAGCATTATTCACAACAGGCAAAAGATGGAAACAACCCAGATGTTTGTTTACAGGTGAATGGATAAACAAAATGTGGCATATACATTGAATGGAATATTTTGCAGCCTTAAAAAAGAAGGAAATTCTAACATTCTACAACGTGAATGACCTTCAAAGGCATTATATTAAGTGAAATAAACTAGATACGAGGACAAATATTGTATGATTTCACTTACATGAGAGACCTAGAGTATATGTCATATTTATAGAGACATAAAGTAGAGGGTGGTTGCTAGGGGCTGGCATAGGGGGGAAATGGGGAGTTATTTAATAGGTTTAGAGTTTCAGTTTTGCAAGATGAGATGAGTGCTGGAGCTTGGTTGTGTAATAATGTGAATGTAGTTAAGTTGAAGTGAAATGTACACTTAGAAGTGGTTGAGATGGTAAATTTTATGTTATCTATATTTTACCACAGTGAAGTTGTAGGATTTTGTTGTAATTTGACTAGGGTACATTTTATCTAATGTGGGAGAAACAACCACTGTATTTTATTAGTAGAAAATAGTAAGGGGATGAACAGAGGTACTTCTTTAAATTTTTGTAGATGGTAGTAAATGTTTATTTTGCCCTGTTAAATTTAATACCTAGGCAGTGGATAGGATGGTGTAGAAGAATATGAGTGTGAATTTTAAAAAATTTTTGCCTACAATGTGATAGTGCAGAATTGGTATAACAAGTGAGTAAATTCTAAGAGTGCCAGAGGACCTTTAGAATTAGGAGAGCTATAGGCAAGATAAAGCTAAAGATTTTTACTGAGAGTTGATGGGCCTTCTATATTTATGAATACTTTTGCAGACTTCACTTACAGTTTATTTGTATCTTCAAGCTCCAGAAAGAAACTAAAAATGAAAGAAAACAATAGTGAAAATGTCCAGACTTTCAGTGGAGAAATTTGGAGTGATTAGTTATGGGAAAGGTTAATTTTTAGAAGAGATCTCTACTAAGTTCTAATCCTAAGTTTCTGATTTCGTTCAGTTCTTGAATTGGTAGCAAAATTGCAATTGTAGCTAAAATTTTTACATTACTGCACATTTAAAATTTGTACCAACTTGCCTCATCTCTCTGGTGGGGGGGAAATGTTAATTAATCATAAATTAAATGATACTGTAATGTGTGTGCACGTGCATGCGTGCACACACACTAGGAAATAAAGAGATCATATCATTTGGCTGCACTCAGTCCCAGTACATTTATTTTTACGTTAAAATGTAAGAATGTGTACTTATGGAAACTTCCACTTTCTTTTTTTGTGTCACCAGCACTTATCACCGTGCAGTTACATGGTAGCTATTTTGTAAATGTTCAATGAATGAGAAACCAAGTTAGCTTCTTTTCTATATTATCTTTTTAAAAAAACTTTATTTGAGGTGTAGCATACATACCATAAATTTCATCCATTTTAACTGTACAGTTCAGTGATTTTTAGTAAATTTACTGAGTTGTGCAACTATCACTATAATCACCAATAAGATTTTTTATACCTGTATATAGTTAATACTAGTTCCCACTGCCATCCTCTAATCTACTTTCTGTCTCTGCAGATTGGCCATTTCTGGGCATTTCATATGAGTGGAATCATATAATAAGTGGTCTTTAGAGGTTAATCCATATTGTAGCGCTTATCAGCACTTCATACTTTTTCATTGGTCTGTTTTTTTTTTTTTCCAAGAACCTTCACTTTATTTATTTATTTATTTTTATTTTTTATTTTTTATAGTTGGGGCACTTGGGCTTAGTTGCTCCATGGCATGTGGAATCTTCCCAGGGCAGGGCTCGAACCCGTGTCCCCTGCATTGGCAGGCGGATTCTTTACCACTGCGCCACCTAGGAAGTCCTGTATTGTTTTTATAGACTGCTTGTATATAATGCATATTTTTAGCTTTTTATTTATTTATTTATTTATTTATTTGACTTATTAATTTTAGACTTAAGAGAAGTTCCAAAAGCAGTACAAAGAATTTTTATATAACTTTACCTAGATTCCACAAATGTTAATATTTTATATACTTCATCTGTCTGTCTGTCTGTCTAGTTTGTGTTTCTGCAATGTCTGAGAATAAATTGTAGATATGCTGCCCCATTCACATTTTTTTTTTTTTGCATTTATTTTTATTATTTTTTATTTTTTTTGGGGGGGGGGTACACCAGGTTCAATCATCTGTTTTTATACACATATCCCCGTATTCCCTCCCTTCCTTGACTCCCCCCCCTCGAGTCCCCCCCACCCTCCCTGCCCCAGTCCTCTAAGGCATTTTCCATCCTCAAGTTGGACTCCCTTTGTTATACAACAACTTCCCACTGACTATCAGTTTTACAGTTGGTAGTATATATATGTCTGTGCTACTCTCTCGCTTCGTCTCAGTTTCCCCTTCACCCCCCGCCCCCTCCCATACCTCGAGTTCTCCAGTCCATTCTCTGTATCTGCGTCCTTGCTCTTGTCACTGAGTTCATCAGTACCATTTTTAGATTCCGTATATGTGAGTTAGCATACAATATTTGTCCTTCTCTTTCTGACTTACTTCACTCTGTATGACAGATTGTAGTTCTATCCACCTCATTACATATAGCTCCATCTCATCCCTTTTTATAGCTGAGTAATATTTCATTGTGTATATATGCCACATCTTCTTTATCCATTCATTTGTTGATGGGCATTTAGGTTGTTTCCATGTCCTGGCTATTGTAAATAGTGCTGCAATAAACATTATGGTACAGGTTTCTTTTGGGATTATGGTTTTCTTTGGGTATATGCCCAGGAGTGGGATTACTGGATCATGTGGTAGTTCTATTTGTAGTTTTTTAAGGAACCTCCAAATTGTTTTCCATAGTGGCTGTACCAACTTACATTCCCACCAGCAGTGCAGGAGAGTTCCCTTTTCTCCACACCCTCTCCAACATTTGTGGTTTCCAGACTTTGTGATGATGGCCATTCTGATAGGTGTGAGGTGATACCTCATTGTGGCTTTGACTTGCATTTCTCTGATGATGAGTGATGTTGAGCATCTTTTCATGTGTGTGTTGGCCATCTGTATGTCTTCTTTGGAGAAATGTCTATTTAGGTCTTCTGCCCATTTGTGGATTGGGTTATTTGCTTTTTTGGTATGAAGCTGCATGAGCTGCTTGTATATTTTGGAGGTTAATCCTTTGTCTGTTGTTTCATAGGCAATTATTTTTTCCCATTCTGAGGGTTGCCTTTTAGTCTTGTTTATGGTTTCTTTCTCTGTGCAAAAGCTTTTAAGTTTCATGAGGTCCCATTTGTTTATTCTTGATTTTATTTCCCTGATTCTAGGAGGTGGGTCCAAAAGGATGTTGCTTTGATGTATGTCATAGAGTGTTCTGCCTATGTTTTCCTCTAGGAGTTTGATAGTGTCTGGCCTTCCATGTAGGTCTTTAATCCATTTGGAGTTTATTTTTGTGTATGGTGTTAGGAAGTGTTCTAATTTCATTCTTTGACATGTTGCTGTCCAATTTTCCCAGCACCACTTATTGAAGAGGCTGTCTTTTTTCCATTGTGCCTCCTTTGTCAAAGATAAGGTGCCCATATGTGTTTGGGCTTACTTCTGAGTTCTCTATTCTATTCCATTGATCGTCCTTTCTATTTTTGTGCCAGTACCATACTGTCTTGATCACTATGGCCTTGTCGTATAGTTTGAAGTCAGGAAGCCTGATTCCACCAACTCCATTTTTCCTTCTCAAGATTGCTTTGGCTATTTGGGGTCTTTTGCGTTTCCATACAAATCGTAAGATTTCTTGCTCTAGTTCTGTGAAAAATGCCATTGGTAATTTGATCGGGATTGCATTGAATTTGTAAATTGCTTTGGGTAGTACAGACATTTTCACGATGTTGATTCTTCCAATCCAGGAACATGGTATGTCCCTCCATCTGTTTGTGTCGTCTTTGATTTCTTTCATCAATGTCTTAAAGTTTTCTGCATGCAGATCTTTTGCCTCCTTAGGCAGGTTTATTCCTAGGTATTTGATTCTTTTGGTTGCAATGGTGAATGGGAGAGTTTCCTTAATTTCTCTTTCTGCTCTTCCGTTGTTAGTGTATAGGAATGCAAGAGATTTCTGTGCATTAATTTTGTATCCTGCTACTTTACTAAACTCATCAATGAGTGCTAGCAGTTTTCTGGTAGAGTCTTTAGGGTTTTCTATATATAATATCATGTCATCTGCAAAGAGTGACAATTTGACTTCTTCTTTTCCAATTTGGATTCCTTTGATTTCTTTTTCTTCTCTGATTGCTGTGGCTAAAACTTCCAAAACTATGTTGAATAATAGTGGTGAGAGTGGACACTCTTGTCTTGTTCCTGTTCTTAGAGGGAATTCTTCCAGTTTTTCTCCATTGAGAACGATGTTGGCTTTTGGTTTTTCATATATGGCTTTTATTATGTTGAGGTAATTTCCTTCTATGCCCATTTTCTGGAGAGCTTTTATCATAAATGGATGTTGAACTTTGTCAAAAGCTTTTTCTGCATCTATTGAAATGATCATATGGTTTTTATCCTTCAAGTTGTTGATATGATGTATCATGTTGATTGATTTGCGTATATTGAAGAATCGTTGCATCCCAGGGATAAACCCCACTTGATCATGGTGTATGATTTTTTTTAATGTGCTGTTGCAGTCTGTTAGCTAGTATTTTGTTGAGGATTTTTGCATCTATATTCATCAGTGATATTGGTCTGTAGTTTTCTTTTTTTGTGACATCTTTGCCTGGTTTTGGTATCAGGGTGATGGTAGCCTCGTAGAATGAGTTTGGGAGTGCTCCGCCTTCTGCAATATTTTGGAAGAGTTTGAGAAGGATAGGTGTTAACTCTTCTCGAAATGTTTGATAGAATTCGCCCGTGAACCCATCTGGTCCTGGGCTTTTGTGTGTTGGGAGATTTTTAATCACTGCCTCAATTTCCGTACTTGTGATTGGTCTGTTCATGGTTTCTATTTCTTCCTGGTTCAGTCTTGGAAGATTGTATTTTTCTAAGAATGTATCCATTTCTTCCAGGTTATCCAATTGATTGGCATACAGTTGCTGGTAGTAGTCTCTCATGATGTTTTGTATTTCTGAGGTGTCCGTTGTGACTTCTCCTTTTTCATTTCTAATTCTGTTGATTTGCATCTTCTCCCTTTTTTTCTTGATGAGTCTGGCTAATGGTTTATCAATTTTGTTAATCTTCTCAAAGAACCAGCTTTTAGTTTTATTTATTTTTCTTATGGTTTCTTTCCTTTCTTTTTCATTTATTTCTGCTCTGATCTTTATGATTTCTTTCCTTCTGCTCACTTTGGGGTTTCTTTGTTCTTCTTTCTCTGGTTGTTTTAGGTGTAAGGTTAGGTTGTTTATTCGATCATTTTCTTGTTTCTTAAGGTAGGACTGTATTGCTATAAACTTCCCTCTTAGAACTGCTTTTGCTGCATCCCATAGGTTTTGGGTTGTTGTGTTTTCGTTGTCATTTGTTTCTAGATATTTTTTGATTTCCTCTTTGATTTCTTTAGTGATTCCTTGGTTGTTTAGGAGTGAATTGTTTAGCCTCCATGTGTTTGTCTTTTTTGCAGTTTTTTTCCTGTAATTGATATCTAGTCTCATGGCGTTGTGGTCTGAGAAGATGCTTGATATGATTTCAATTTTCTTGAATTTGCTGAGGTTTGATTTGTGACCCAAGATGTGATCTATCCTGGAAAATGTTCCGTGTGCACTTGAGAAGAACGTGTAGTCTGTCATTTTTGGATGGAATGTCCTATAAATATCAATGAAGTCGAGATGGTCTGATGTGTCATTTAAAGCTTGTGTGTCTTTATTTATTTTCTGTTTGGATGATCTGTCCATTGATGTAAGTGGGGTGTTCAAGTCTCCCACTATGATTGTGTTCCTGTCGATGTCCCCTTTTATAGCTGTTAGCATTTGCCTTATGTATTGAGGTGCTCCTATATTGGGGGCATAGATATTTACCATTGTGATATGTTCTTCTTGAAGGGATCCCTTGATCATTATGTAGTGTCCTTCCTTGTCTCTTGTAATAGTCTTTACTTTCAAGTCTAATTTGTCTGATATGAGTATTGCTACTCCAGCTTTCTTTTGACTTCCATTTGCATGGAATATCTTTTTCCATCCCTTTACTTTCAGTCTATATGTATCCCTTGGTCTGAAGTGGGTTTCTTGTAGGCAGCATATAGAAGGGTCTTGTTTTTGTATCCATTCAGCCAGTCTGTGTCTTTTGGTTGGAGCATTTAATCCATTTACATTTAAAGTGATTATTGACATGTGTGTTCCAATTACCATTGTCTTACTTGTTTTGGGTTTGTATTTGTAGGTGTTTTCCTTTTCTTGTGTTTCCTACTTAGAGAAGTTCCTTTAGCACTTGTTGTAAGGCTGGTTTGGTGGCGCTGAATTCTGTTAACTTTTGCTTGTCTGGAAAGCTTTTGATTTCTCCGTCAAACCTGAATGAGGTTCTTGCTGGGTAGAGTATTCTTGGCTGTAGGTTTCTCTCTTTCAGGACTTTCAGGATATCCTGCCATTCCCTTCTGGCCTGCAGAGTTTCTGTAGAAAGGTCAGCTGTTATCCTTACGGGTTTTCCCTTATATGTTGTTTGTTGCTTTTCTCTTGCTGCTTTTAATATTTTTTCTTTGTGTTTAATTGTCGTTAGTTTGATTAATATGTGTCTTGGAGTATTTCTCCTTGGGTTTATTCTGTATGGGACTCTCTGTGCTTCTTGGACTTGGTTCATTATTTCCTTTCCCATGTTGGGGAAGTTTTCCACTATAACCTCTTCAAATATTTTCTCAGACCCTTTCTTGTTTTCTTCTTCTTCTGGGATGCCTATAATTCGAATGTTGGTACGTTTAAGGTTATCACTGAGGTCTCTGAGACTGTCTTCTAATCTTTTTATTCTTTTTTCTTTTTCCTGCTCTGTGGCAGTTATTTCACCCATTCTATCTTCCAACTCACTTATTCGTTCTTCTGCCTCAGTCATTCTGCTGGTTATAGCATCTAGAGTATTTTTAATTTCAGTTATTTTGTTATCCATTGCTGTTTGTTTTTCTGAGTTCTTATGAACTGTTTCTTGGACTTTCTCTATTTTGTTATCGACATTTTGTATCATTTTTACTATCATTACTCTAAATTCTTTTTCAGGCATTTTTCCTATTTCCTCTTCATTTATTTGGTCTTGTGGGGTTTTTTCCTGCTCCTTTGCCTGCATGGTGTTTCTTTGTTTCCTCATGGTTGTCCAAACTTTTGGGGTTGCTTGTCCTGCAAATTCCAAATTTGTCTCCTATTAGCTACATGATTCTTCTAAGTCGCTTGACCTCTCTGAGCACAGTCTTATCTCTGGAATGCAGAGAGTACGTGGAGGACCGGGAAGAACCGAGGAGAGGGAGCGCAGCAAGTATTCTTTTACATAACCACAGTGTAACTATCAAAATCAGGATATTAATATAATATTACATTCTAATCAACAGACTTTATTTAAATTTGATAATTCTTCCGCTCATGTCCCAATCCAGGACCACATATTGCACTTGCATTTAGTTTTTTGGTTTTTTTTTTTGCTTTTGGTTTTCTTTCTTTTAGTTGTGGCACACAGGCTTAGTTGCTCCCAGCACGTGGGATCTTCCTGGACTAGGGATCGAACCTGTGTCTCCTGCATTGGCAGGCAGATTCTCAACCACTGCTCCGCCTGCATTTAGTTTTCGTGTATCTGTATAGTCTCCTTTAATGTGGGAACAGTCTTTTAGTCTTTGTCTTTCATGACCTTGACATTTTTGAAGAGTTCACACCAGCTGTTTTGTAGACTGTCCTTCAACTTGGATATATCTGATGTTTACTCATGATTAGATTCAGGTTGTACATTTTTGGCAGGAATGTCACAGAAATGAGATGTCATTTTCACTGTATCATATCAAAAAGCATGTGATTTCAGTTTATCCCATTATTGGTGTTGATACTATGATCCCTTAGTTTATGTGATGTCTGCCATGGTTCTTCACTATAAAGGTATAATTTTTTCTGCTTTGTAATTAATATCTTGTATGTAGAGGGAGATACTTTGAGACTGTGTAAATATCTTGTTTCTCACTGTATCTTTGCCCACTGGTTTTAGCATCTCATTGTTAGTTATCTGTTGCTGCTTAACAATATTATCATGGATTTAGGAACTTAAAACAACACACATTTATGGTCTCAGCTTCTGTGTGTCAGCAGTCTGGACATGGCTTTACTGGGTTCTCTGCAAGGCTGCAGCCAAAGTGTTGGTTCTTATCTGAAGGCCTAGTTGGAGAAGGAACCACTTCTAAGCTAGGTGGTTGTTGGCGGGATTCAGATCCTCGGGGTTTATCAGAATGAGGTGCCTCAGTTCCCAGCTGGCTGTTGGTTAGAGGCTGCCCTGAGTTATTTGCCACCTGGGCCTCCCCAGCCTATATGTTTCCTCAGAGTCAGCAAGGGAGAGTTACCTTGCAAGGATACTGGAGTCACTGTTCTGCCCCCTCTGCTGTATTCTGTTGTTTAGAAGCAAGTCACAGGTCCCACCTACATCAAGGGGAGGGGATTACACAGGATGTACCAGGAAGTGATGATAATTGAAGGTCATTTTAGAGTATGTCCACCACAACTTCCACCGATAATACTTGCCTGCAGTGTGGTGGCCACATATGGTGATTTTCTAATTGCATCATTTCTTCTTTCTTAGTTGGAATTATACTGCAAAGAATTCTCCCCACTTATAGATTTGTCCATTTATTTATATTGGTATGAACTCATAGATTCTTCTCTAATTCTATGGGTTATTTCTGCTGTATTCATTTGTTTTATTGCTTAAGTAGAAAGTAGCAGTTTAATCCCTACACAAACAGCCTTAAGAGAAGTCTTTAGCTTGGGTGTCTAAACAGCTTTGTGGTCTAATGAATCATTTGTCAAATATACTTTAGATTAAAGGTAAATTTTAACATGTAAGCTATTCTGTCATAGGTTTGCAAAGCGTTTGTAATTCTACTTGAAAATATAGTTTGATGTAACAAACTTTTCGAGTTATCACAATGTCATGGTTGCTTTTATATTGATATTCTTCAAGGGAATAGCTAATTTTCCCTCTAAAGATAATTACTCTGTAATTAAAATGATTAAAAGTTTTGGTGATAATCGATCTAAACATACTCGTTCTAAAACCACTGGATCTTTTCAGCTTCTTCATCTGTGGCTTGCTCTTGATCTTTAAATGTTACGTATAGATATCCCCATTCTTTGCATTTGTGGGCATCTGTGACTGACTTTTTTTTTTGAGTGTGTCTCTTTTTGTACAATATTTGGTCAACAAACACTGCGATTCGGTGTGTCTTTTCTCTTCGGAAGTCATTCACTTCAATCTGTATATAGTCTCCCTGCTCTCTTACCTGCTGTTTTGTGTTGTTTTAAATAGAATGCCCTGTGACAAAGGAAGTAATTTTGAAAAAGAGCCTTACTCTCTTTCAGAAATTACATTGTTTTAATAATTTATTCATATTTTTGGACTATTTACTTTAATATTTTTGTAAAAATGATTCCTGATAACCAACAAAAGGTCAATCAGTAATAAAGAAAATGTACACTGGAAAAATATCTTGAAGTTCACTAACCAGAAATAACCATTTAATTGAAGAAACTAAGAAAATTGCTATGCTAATTTTTTCGGTGAAGATTATTAACGTACTTCATTTAGGATATGAATTCCTAAATAATCTCTGACGTTGAGGGGAAAGAAAATAGAAAAAAATCTGAAGGTGTGTTGTCATGTTTTAAATACAAGTTGAAAAAATAGAAAGTATTTGTGTTTCTCTTATATTCTTACTTTTTTTTCCTCTAAATATTTCTCCATTCCTAAATTTTTTAACTTCTTTGTTGGCTAGATTTAAGTTTATGGGTGGACTTTCCCTGAGTTCTTATGGGCTTAATACCTTTCTGTTGCTTCTTTGTTGGAATGACATCTTGGCTGGATATAATTTTTTTTACTGTCTGGTATTGAATATTGCTAAGAAAGCAGATGTTCCTTGCTTTACACAGGGCTTATCGGTCAGTTTTTACTGCATAACAGTCCCAGTTTCAGTGATTTATAAAAACAGATAGTTCCTTTTCTTCTTCATGTCTTTAGAGGAGCTGGCGGTCAGTTACTGTTGCCTAGGCTTGGCTCTAGGCTATGGGTCCTCTGTTCTCCTGGAAGCAGTGGCCTGCTCTCGTGGCAATCAGGAGTAAGTCAAACCATGCAAGCACATGTTAGCCTCTGTTTTTATCATTTCTGTTATCATTTCATTGATCAAGTCTTATGGCCAAGCCCAACATCAGTGGGGCAGGGAAATAAATATATTTACTGTAAGGTAGCATGATAGAGGAAGTGAATGATGGATTAAAAACAGTACTTCATTCTGCCACTTTTGCTTTTCATGCCTAGAACTCGGCTTGATTCTTGCTTAGTCCTTGAAGTTCAAGATTTAGAAAAAAAAATTAAGAGAAATATTATTTTCTCATTGGTGGGAGAGAGTTGTCACCTTTGAATATTCTCCTACAGTTTTCTTCTGCCTCCTTTTCATATCTCTGTCTGTATGAATGCTTTTGACCTAGATGTTTTGTCAGTTAAGATATTTTCAGTTGTAAATAACAGGAAATGCAATGTAAACTGGCTTAAACATTAAGGGAAATTAATCATGTGATGTGAGTGAAAAAACCTGGCAAAACTTGATCCAGGTGCTCCGGCAATTTGATCAGTATCTCCACTCTACTTCCTTCAGTTTTGTTCCATTTTTCATCAGGCTCATCCTTCATAGTTGCAGAATTACAGTTTGTAGGTCCTAGAGCCTGTATGCTTTGGGGTTTGAATATAGAAGAGGAGAGAATCTGCTTCCTGGAGCTTCAGTGAAATCACGTGCTATTGAATCTGGCTGGCCCACAGAGGATTCATGTGATAAAACTTTTTCATTACAGTATATGTAGTTGTAAATGGTATGTATTTAGGAGAAGTAATTGGACTGTATACAACATTGGCATGGCTTCCTTAAACAAGGTACATTAAGGCTGAAATCTGAAGAGTGAATTGGAGCTTACCAGGAGAAAAGGTGAGGGTTATCATTGCAAGCAGAATTATTAGCTAGTACAAAGGGCAAGAAGTCAGAAGAATTTTAAGTTACAAAACGGAAAGAAGGCTAGAGTAGGCCAGAGCCAAGAGGGTGTGTGTGTGTGAGGGTCAGAGCATTTTGATAATTCTGGACTTTATTCTAAGAACATTGTGATATCATGGATGAATTTTTAGCTGGGCAGAGATGACACGATCATACTTGTTTTTAAAAGGTCACTCTGGATTCAGAGTGGAGAATTGATGGGGTGAGTGAAGTTACTGTCACTTGAGATAGGAAGGGAATGCTGGAACACCATGAAATTGGAGTGGGAGAGCAAGTTGCTAAGGTAACTACCACAGTTACTGAATTGCTTTTCTGTGACATACACTTTGTATATGTAATTGAGATTCTGCACAAATTACAGAGTAAGTGGTATTCCCTCTGTTTCACAGATGAGAAAATTAAGGGTGTTTACAGCGACCTGCTCATGGCCACACTCAGATCTGAATTCAGACTGGTACGAATATATAAATCTGGCTCTTTTGGCCACACAGTGATGTCTCTTTTCATGAGTTATAATGTTTGTTTCCTCTGAGTGGGGTAATTACAGGCCTCAGGTCTTTCAGCCCTGCTGGCTACTGCTAAGGAACCACTTTTACTGCAGAGAGAATTAAATAAGGCTGTTGGCAGTATGACTGAAGTTACTTCTGTTCTTGGGCCTTGTGTATGAAACATCTTAATATGTTTCCTTCATGAGGTAGATCAGCATAAAATTATAGCACTGCACTTGTTCCTTTCCTTGAGAACCTCCCTCCACCCCCACCCCTGCTCCAGTCTCTTGAGCATGGACCAAAAAAATTGGAAGCTAAACTATCTCATGGTAGATATGGAATCTTTTGAGGTATTCTTGCTTCAGCTGCTTCAGGTGTCAGGACTTAACCTCATATTCTATTTACTTGACTTTATGTCAGTATTGATCTCAGTACCAGGGTTTTAACACTCATGTAGATGATGCCTGTTTCTTCAAGTTATTCAGTTTTTGTTATGTAATTACATCATTCTGGAGTGACTTCCCTTGAAGGTATATTCCTGCCATCATGAGTAGTGTAGCCTATTTTACTTCTCTGCCATTGCTTCATTATTCATAAAAATAAACTCTACAAATATTCTCTTGTTTTTTATATTTTCCTGAAGTCAAATCTAAATTTTTGTTTTAAATAGTATAGTGTTCTGTATTTCTTGTGGGTTTTTCAAAACTTTATTTCCTTCAAAGGAAAATTACACCAGATTTGCAAGGAAAATATGATGATGTCTGTATCTCTGTTACCACATCTTTTCACCAGATGTATGTGCCATTTACTTTCTTTTTATGGGTTTTACTGTAAGGGTTTTTTTTTGGTTTGTTCGGTTTGGTTGGGTTGGGTTGGGATTTTTTGTTTGCTTGTTTTGTGAGTTTTCTGTTCGTTTGTTTTGTTTTTTTTGGTTCTAGGTGCTAAGCCTAGAAGAGATTGTTTCTTTCCAAACTAAAGTACTTTATATATACAAATCTGCATTCTCTATTCCATAATTCCAAAATCCAAAATGCTTGAAAAGGTTTTTTTCAGCCTTTTGGTACCAGACCTCGTTTGTCAACAACACTTCTCTTGCAGCTGACGTGAAATTATTTGTAGTCTTTGTTTTTCCCACTTTAGCGTGAATATTCATGTGTTTCACTGTGCTTGGTTATGGGATTGCTGCCCCTAATCTCTCTGGTGATGTTACATAGTATATGGCATATCATGTTGCCTTTCTCAAATTCAAACAGATTTTTATGTCTGAAACATTTGGCCTTAAGTGTTTGGGGTCAGGGGTTGTGGACTTATGTCTGTATTGGTAGCAGTGGTTACAGCGTGCTGTGTCAGTTTTTTCCCTTGTCTATCTTTCCTATTAGACTTTGAACTGAGAAAGCTTTCCTCTTTGAACCCACAGACCCTAGTTTATTGAGTACTTAATAAACAGCACTAAACAGAGTGGGTACTTAATATTGAAACTGAATACCAAAAATTGGGTCAAACCTTTACCAGATAGGTTATTGAACTACAGATTATAGCATGTTTTCTTTTCACTTGATTATATGTTCTTTTTAAGCCGTCTTTTTCCTGTTCTGCTTGTCTTTTCTTTCTTACTGGAATCTTGGCTTTGCTACTTACTAAGCACTGTGTGATCTTGAACAGCTTAGTTAACACCTCAGTACATTCGTTTGTTCATTTGTAAAAATGGTGTAATAATTTTGCTTACCTCAAAGGATTGTTGTGAGGGCTAACCAGAATGCTTCCTGGAATTTAGCACTCCTTTTGCTGTTAATGTAGCTGTTATTGATTCATATCCTGTTGGTTACCTTACTAACATATGGTCAACCATTCTCTTATTGACTTTGAGGTCATTTTAGTGCTTTGACAGTTCTAACAATGCTGGAGTTAATCCTTGCTTATATGTCCGTAAGTCTCTGTGGCCTGATTTTTGTAGGATAGATTGAAGTGGGATTGTTGTATCAGTGGCCCCTAATATTTTTAATTTTATTGGATACTTATATGTTACTTTCCTAAGGCTGAATTGAGAAATGGGGAGAGGGGTAGCAGTTTTCAGTCCCACCAGCAGTCTATGAGTGCTCATTTTCCCATTACCTTAACAGCAATGGATTTTATCTATTCATTTTTTTTTTTAAAGTAATTGTAAACTCATGGGAAATTATAAAAATAGTCCTATATATACCTCACGCTGCTTCCTCCAATGGTAACGTCTTATATAATTATAGTACAATATCAAAACCAGGAAACTGACATTAGTACAGTACTGGTAGCGAGGACTTGAATGATCTGATTTCTCCGAGTCTGACCAATGGTGTCTCAGTTTCATTTGTTTTCCTTTAACCACTGTAAAGTTTGCGCAGCTTTTCGTGTATTCTGTTGGTCATTTATATTGCATGTTCATATCCTTTATCCATTTTTTCTAATTGGTTGTTTGTATTTTCCTAAAAGAAGCTCTCTTAGGACTGCTCATTTTTGTCTGCCATTTGTTTTGCAGTTACTTATTCCAGCTTTGTATGCTTTGTGTAGTTTTGTTAATGATATTTTTTTCCCTGCACAGAATTTTTTATTTTTATTTAGTTATTAAGGTTTCTTTTGTGGTTTGGGGTTTTTTCTCTCTTATGTAGAAAGATTGCTGTATCCTGTAGGTTATACTGTTTTCCTTCTACTTTTTATATTTTGGTCTTTAATTCATTTGGAATATGTTTTTTATATAAGCTATGAGAATTAAATAATTATTTAATTAATTATTAAATAAACTGTTTTATTTAGGACTCTTTCAGTTGCTTGTGACTTAAAACCTCAACAAAATTCCAAAGGTAGGGCTGGCTTAAGGCAAGGCTGGATACAGTGGCTAAGTAATATTGCTTTAAAAAAAAAATTGCCCTTTTCCTCTTTTCTCAGCTCTGCCTTTTTGGGTGTTGAATTTTCCCCTGTAATCCTTACCTGGTCCTTCCTTTCTCTGTCCTGTGTGTTGTTCCACCCAAATTCCAGATACTTCCCTCATGGTCATATGACTGCAAGTCTTAGGTATTATTTTCTCATACTGCTCAGGGGAAGAGAAAGACTCTCACCACAGGTGACCATGTCATAACTCATTCTTCTTCCTGCTACACAGAGATAGTACTTTTTACATGTATTATGATCTGTTTCTGTATTTTCTATTTTGTTCCACCAGCAGTCTATAAGAGTGAACATTTGCCTGTTTGTCTTGTCCCAGAAACACGTTGCTTCAGTAGTAGTGGCTTAGAGTACATTTTAACATCTTCTTAAGCAAATCTCCCATCGTTTATTTCCCAGAAATTTCTTGGCAATTTTTATATATTTATTTGATACAAACTGGTGGGTTTTGACTGCGTAACTGAAAATCAACCTGGGGATACTCATCGTTTTCTTTTGCAAAAGGTTTTTCTTTATTTTCGGTGTTGTCCTCCATCTTTTCAATTTTTGACCCTCAGCACATTCACAGTACCGAAAAACAGTGGCCCTGCTCTCCGCCACAGAGAGCTCTTATCTTAGGTACCCAAGACATCTGGCAGTCTCTTCTAGTAGGCTTCTTTGGGTTATTGAGTAGTACCAGCAGAGAACTGAGAGGGAGATCTGGAAATGTGCAAATAAGTTGCCTTATCCCTCAGGTATTATAAGTTGTATTCTTTTTGTTTTTGTTTTAGTCTTTTTTAATTTAAGGATGCCGCATATCTCCATTTATATTACTATAGGAAAATGAGATTGGTTACAATTAGAAAGGAAAATGATATATGTATGTTTTCTACAGATAATTTATTATATACCTAAAACTCTAGATAGAGTATGATAAATGTATATTAGAATTAGTAAACTTATAACCACGTTTCTACATAGAAGATGAATATTACAAAGCCTGCTTTATGTCTTTTTAAGTGATCTCATGATAGGTCTAAATACAAGAGACCATTATAATATAAACAACTATGGAATCATTAGATTGTATACCTGACACTAATATAATGTTATATGTTGATTATATCTCAATTTTAAAAAAGAGACCATGGAAACATGTTCATTCCATAAGTCAGATTCAGTCTGGTGCAGCAGTATTCAGGGAGATTAGTATTGTTTATTTCTGTGTGTGTACTTTTTCTTCCTGGTTTTACTTGTGGACATTTAAGGCTTATCCTAAATGAAATATATTAAAAAAAATTTTAGCTTTATTGAGGTGTATTAACAAAATTGTAAGTGAAATAGAATCTTTACAGAATATATTTGTGATACTTCTGTGAGAGAAATTTTTCTTGACTGGAATGTTAGATGTTGAATTGGGATTAAGAAAATTGTTAGAATTTTTTTTTTCTTTTTAGATATCTGGGAATGAATTTTATATCCATTCTCTCCATGGCAGCCTGTACAGATTTATAGACTTTTTGTAGTTTATAAAATGTGTTTTTGTCAAATTAGTGTTGATCAGTTAATTTTATCTTAATTCAGTGATACATAGGATATTCAGAGACAGAAGCTAATTGTGTTCTCTTTCTCTCTCTCTTTTTTTTGGCAGTGGAACTTCCCCTCTTGCATGCCTAAATGCAATGCTGCACACAAACTCCCGAGGTGAAGAGGGCATCTTCTATAAGGTTCCAGGTAGAATGGGAGTATATACTTTGAAGGTAAATATTTTTGTTAGGGAGTCATTTTCAAAGCGAAAACAGGAAGCGACTGCATATAAATAATACTTGCATCATAGAGGCAGAATTCTGTTCTTAAAGAGCTTACTCTAAGGAAAAGGTAAAATTTTCAACCCTGTATCCAATATTTTTTTTTAATTAACCTGTAACTGTCTGTTGGTGGATTGGAGAAGTGACTTCATTTTTCATTCTTTGCCATAGTATTATTTTGAAAGGATGAAATGAAACTGACTTCCAGTGACTTTTTAAAGGGCCTTACATCATTTAAATAATAATGAGTGTTACCGTGCAACATACAACCTTGAAGCTTTATATTACTTTCTCATTTAATTCTCCATTACAATTCAGAGTTGTGGTTATTATTCCTTTATTATAAGGGAGAAAGTCGAACTTGAATTTTCTTGCCCAGTGTTGGCCAGATAGTGTCAGAACCAGAACATGAACCCAGATCTGACTGAATTCCCATGTTCTTTTACCATAACAGGCTTGCTAATTTATAATTCATACACTTAAATGGGACCTTGATGTATTAGTGTCCTTTTAGTTACAAACAGAAAAACCAACTCAGATGAGTTTGAGTAAAACAGAGAATTTGTTAGTTCACATAACTGGAAATTCTAGGGAAACTCAGGGATGGATTTCTCTGCTTTCTTTTAGCTTCATTCTCAGGCAGGCCCTCTCCTCATTGTGCATGACTTCACTCCCAGCCCTGACTCTGCAAGCTTTAAGTTTGGAGAGGAGTCTCAGGAACTGAAGCAGGAGCCCGTTAGTAGTTCTGTAGTGGCTTCATTGGTTTGGCTTGGCCCATGTGCCTAACCAGAATGATCGCCAGTTGCCAAATGCATAGACCACTGATTGAGCACTCTTAAGTTCATGATCACCCTTGATGTGAGGGTGTGGTTAAGCCCTCTTGAGCCAGATGAATTGAGGAAAGGGTTGTTTCCTGAAGGGAATTTGTCAGAAGAAGGAGAATTAATGCTTGGCATGCAGTGACTGTGTCCATCTGTATGTGGGACTTTATCCCCTCTTACCTTTTTAGCTTTGGCTATAGTCATCACTATGCTCAGTGGTTGCGTGTAGCCCACTAACATTAGAAAGATCTAATTTACCCATCATACCTCCTTTTAAAATACCTTGTTGAACTTCCTGGGGTTACAGGAATCTAGTCCCACATGGAGCTTTCCGCGTCTCTTTTAGGTTTTAGCTCTTCTAGAACTTCCATACTGTTAATAACGTTCATTAAATGCCTGTTCTATACTGGACATTGTGGAGGCTGTAAAGAAGAATAAATTATGATCCCTGATCTCTTGAAGCTCACATAATTACTGAAATAATTGCATACTAACAAAATGTACTATTCTATAAAGTGCTGTGATAGCATAGAGAAATAAAGATTAATCTTGAATAAAGGGATCTAGACGTTTTTGTTTGTTTTTATTTCTGTTGTTTTAAAGTTGTAAAATTTGAGTTGAACTTTGGCAGATAAATAATGGGAGAAAGGGCCTTCCGGGACAAGGGAATAGTTTAAGCAGAGGCACAGATAAAAGGATTCAGAATGGATATAAAAGTAAATTGGAGTGGTCAGACTATAATCTGTGTGTGGGCTATTGTGGTAAGGAGTCAGGATGGGGTAATTGTTAGGTGAAGAACAAACTTTGGAGGCTTTTGAAAACCTGACCGAGCAGTTAGAGAGGAAGGAGGGAGGGTGGGTCTGTGTTGAGGAAATGGCAGAAGTTTTGGGGAGAATAGGGTGATCAAATCCATGTTTAGGAAGATAATTCAAGTAGGGTACACTTAAGAGTAAAGCAAGAAAACTTGTCAAAATGATGGTTATGATTGTTTGGAAGACATAACTGACCTGAACTGTGAGAGTGGTAAAAGAGATGGAGGCAAGGAAGATTAGAGAAATGTAAACTATTTGGAGTGGGTAAAAGAAGGGGTGCAGCAATTCTAAGATTTGGGGCATGAGTCAATCCTGGAGGGATCACAAGTTTAAGAAGATAGTTATATTTGTATTTAAAGTACTTGTTGAACTTACAGATCAAGAGGTCTGGTTGGCAACTAACTCTATAAAAGTTTCCTATAAAAGTATTTTAAAGGGAAGGATAGAAAAATAAGGGATATGTATTTTAAGAAAGTGTATAACATGTGAAGTGGCACTAGAGTGTAAACATAAGTGGGAAAAAACAGTTCCTTAATAGATCAGAGGTTACTATCTTAACTATAATGTCAGGAGTGCCAGTTGTAGGTAGGAGGGTCATGTGTCAGGATTATTTTTTATCTGATAATAAAAATAAATTATGTGGGAAAACAAAAACTATATTGAGAGGAAAAAAGAATTATCCATAGTTTTATAACTTAGAAATAACATTCACTAATGTGTTTAATTATATGTGTATGTCTTATATACTGTATAAATACATAGTAGCTAATATTTATTGAGCCCTTATCATATGCCAGGCACTGTTCTAAGTATTTTATATTTATTAGCTCATTTAATTATAGAATGATCTTTTAAGGTAGGTACTATTACCCCATCTTATAACAGGGAAACTGAGGCATGAGAGTTTAAGACTTTGACCCAGGCTGCATAATTAGGAGAAGATAAAGCCAGAATTCAAACCCCCACTAACTCTTAATTTCCTAGTTCTTGATCTTACAACTACCCTGTTATATCTCTCACATACTGTGGCTGACACAGGTATCCTTTCTGATTAGCATTCTCACTGTCCAATGCAGAAACCAAAGATTCATGTGATTTTTTTTTTTTTTTTTTAATGATTCCTTTTGTATTTGACTCTTGCTACTTACTAACCAATTTTTGGAACCAATTAGATTCAAATAATGTGCTGTCTCTTGCTATCCAGACACGTAACTGAATTTACAATACATAATGGTACTTATATACATACAAAATATATGTATTACATGGATGATGGATGTACATACATGTAAAAAAATTGTTATTATATAAATTTTATCCTGAACATTTCATCATTTACCTGGACTTATATATACCAAGTTTTTGTCTAATTTAAGCCTCTGTGTTATGCCTACATAAGATTGTCATGTATAATTTTTATCTTTGAGTATAGATGAAAACATTAGCTAATTTGACCCAAAGAAGAGAGATGACGGGAATTCAGAAATTATTGCTTTAATACTAAAAATTAATCAGCACAATTAAAAGTCACAACAATGCATATCAGAAATTTAATTCCTCTTTGCTGAAATGATAATGATTAATCCTAATTGGATTGCCTGCATTTTCAGAAAGATGTGCCGGATGGAGTGAAAGAGCTATCAGAAGGTTCAGAGGAAAGCAGTGATGGTCAGTCAGATTCCCAGAGTTCTGAGAACAGCAGCAGCAGCAGTGATGGTGGCAGCAACAAGGAGGGAAAAAAGAGCAGGTGGAAAAGGAAAGGTAAATCTGCCTGATCCCTTGACAAAGTACTGGATGCTGTAGGACAAACGCCCTTGTTAATAGTTGCTCTTTTTCCAGACCCCATGTCAGTTAGTCTCCTTCCCTCACCCGTTAGATCAGTGCTGTCCTGTGGAGTTTCCTGCTGTGATGGAAGTGTTCTACATCTATGCTGTCCAACTCAGCAAAGTAGCCACTAGCTACATGTGTCTTTTGAGCACTTGAAATATAGCTAGTGTGACAGAGGAACTGAATTTTTAATTTTATTTTAACTTAAATTTTAATAGCCACATGTGGCTAGTGGTCATCACATTGGATAACATGGCTCTAGGTTGTACCTGGGTTTACTTTCAGCTCTTGGCTGCCCATAGCCTTTTTTAGGATGCTCTTATTTTATTTACTTTTTTAATGCTTTCTTCTAAAATTTGAGAATTTAATTGCTCTAACAACTGTCTCCTTACTAGGAAAAGAATGCTTTTCATTTCTGCTGGCAAAGACTAAATTTAGTCTGCTGGTCTTTGCTCTCATCTTCTGCTTGGTTTCTGCTTCATAGCTTATCCAAAAACTTTCTTTAGGGAATAACATCTTTGTCGCTGCAGCTTCCCTGGGATGAATTTTCCACTTAAGGATACATTTTATTACCTGTTCTTGCCAATTATTTGTAGCTTCTTGTTAAAGAGTCTTTTTGCAGAGGGCAAATCATTTTTACCCCAATTATTGATAACTTTAGTCATACATGGCAGGGCAAATTTTAAGCCAGCTTATGCTGGTTCCTTTATAAGGACTGATACAGTGATATTCCAGAGCAAAATAGACGTCTAGAGTTTCCCTAGCTTGGATGTCCTCTTAGGTTTGAGTTACTGGTGAGTGGTCTTTGGATCTAGAAGTTAGAGTTATGCTTGTTGGAATACTTGACTCATTAATTTTAAGTGCCTCTAGAACTGTTGATTTTGAGCTATATCAGAAAAATCATCTGATTTATTATCATTTCTGTGTTAATGTATGTGCTACTGCTGGAGAAAATTTCGGTAATTGGTGGTATTATCTGTGTTCTCTCATACAGCTACTACACATACAAATTTGGGCAAATTTTGAAACCAGAGGATCTTAGCTTTAAGATCACAACTACTTAGAGAGCAGCCCAGACGTCATGTGTTAGGAACAGAGGGAATAAAGGCAAGGCAAGGTTGGGACCTGTGGCCAGTGTTCTTGATATATATTTAAAGTAATCCCTGTCAATAGTGAAAATAGGTGTGCCCAGGACCTTACATTTCTCAGAGTCTAATAGAGACTTTTTTTTGTTTGTTTTTTTGGGGGTACACCAAGTTCAATCATCTGTTTTTATACACATATCCCCGTATTCCCTCCCTTCCTTGACTCCCCCCCACTCGTGTCCCCCGAGACTTTTTTTTTTTTTTAAAGGATGGAGGCAAAAGTATTAAGGGCTCTGTCTCTCCTCTGCTTCTCCCCAGTTAAAATTTTTCTTTTTAAGTTCGGGAATTGTTGATCTAGGGTTAGGAACCAAGCCAAGTCATCGGGCAAGAGAAACAGCTAGATTCATAATTTCTGGATGTGGCTGGAAACAGGGAAATCAATTAACCAATTAAAGGAGGTCAAACTAGTAAACTGGGAACAAAATCATGATTGTGGAGGTCTTTGATTTTCAGTAGCTCATACGCTGCAGTAGCTGTTTTAAGTAGTGGTTGTTACATGGTTGTGAAAGGCTATCTCTAAGGTGAATGTATTGTGATAGAAGAGGATCTAAAATAACAGTAGAACCCCATTGTCAGTAGCTTAATGGGTAAATTAAAATAGCATAACCTTGCCCCACACTCGGCATAATAAAAGATATTAACAGCAAGGTAATAGCAAATTCAAAATTGTGGTCCACATAAATTATTTTTGAACTGCCTCTGATTCATTCTTCTAGAAATCGTCACAATGTTGAATACTTAGCTCAGTTTACGTTAAGATGAGATGTTCAGTAAAGGTCTTTACTGATTGTAGCCTATTAAACTGAGAATAGGATGAGCTTTATGTGGTGTTTGGAAGGTGGGATGAGAGGTACACAGGATGTGTGGAATTCACATTTACTCTTGCAGCTCTGATAATCTTCAGAAATGGATAAATGCTAAGCTAGCAATAATGAAGAATGATTTAGTCTCATAGGATGTGCTTCTCTCATTCATGGGCCATGCATATGGCATAGGCATAGAAATGTAAACTTTCAGGCTTATATTATATATTTATGAATGTTTTCATAGTCCATGCACATTAAAGTGGAAAACGTGTAGTTAGCAGTGATAGTAGCAGCATGCTTCAAAACAGTTCTCAGTTGCACTTATTAATAAAGGTAAAACAAACAAAGTATGCCTATTCCTTTTTCTTATTGAGGGCTTTTACTCTCAATCTGACATCACTTTATTTCAAATGCATTGTAAGACAGGAAGAACACTGAGATAGTATCAAAACCCACTTCCTTTTATGTACAAAAATAAAGAGCTCTGACAGCAAAACTGATACTTCTAGTTGGAAATCGATAGAAACTCTCTTGATAAAGGTATACCTTTTAGCTAGATAGGGACAGAGAATAGAACTTTGAAATTCAGTCCAGTGTTAAAACTAGTTTATTGATTTCTGTGTAAAGTGGAAGAACTTAGAAGTTTGTAGTTCTGGTTCCTAATTTCCAGACAGGAAACAATGTTCAGAGAAGAGCTTTATGGAATTCCAAGCCAAGGTAAGATGGAATAACACCAGAAAAATGATTTAAATCAACTTTTTCTGTTGCTTTTTTTGTAGGATCATAGCCAAATGAAGTCTGCCTTTTCCCTAAAATATAAATATTGCAGCATGAAGCAACTGCAAAAGTATTGTTTTTATCTTCTGATAAAGTTTTGTTAAATTTTGGTCTGCTTTCACAATGTCTTAAGAAAAAAATTAAGTGAAATTTGCTTTTTCACCTATAAGGAGTTACTCATTCTTTCCAGGAACATGAGCTAGTGTTAATTTTACTGCTTGTTCAGAACTACGTTAAATCAGGAATTTGATACATAGTGTGTTTGGAGTTAAAATACCATAGACCTGTCTAACAGCATTTATATATGTGTTAAGTTACTGAATGTTAATAATTATATACAGAAATGTCACCTTTAAAAAGTATACTGGAGAGAAAAACTCCTTTGGGCAAAGTTAACTTATGTGGTGAGAGACCTTTGGGAGAGATGCTCTTTTCTCCTCTGGGGTGATTAATGTCTGAGTTGGAGATTTTAGCTTTGTCAGCTATACTGCTAGGGCTTGGATAGTTAGGGTACCCAGAAGCAAGGGAAGTTGTTCAGGTGTGGCCTCTTCATCTTTGATTAGGGGACTGTTTGAATATAACCAGGAGCCACAGCCTGCCCAGTTTGGAGTAGACTGCACTTGGTGTAAGGAGAAGGGATTTAGAACTAAAATGGTTTGTTACTTCTGGAAATAAAATTCCTGTAAAGAAAGACTGTTGTGAAAATAAAAACTCTCCCTTAAGAGAAGGATTGCTATTTTTTGACCATGAAAACAATTTGGGGAACTTCAGTTGTTATCAGTCTTTCAACTACTAATCCTTCAACTGTATAAAACTCAGTTTCAATTTTGATATTACTGCTCTATTATTTCTGATAGTCTGATACTTCAGAGGGTCCCCTTGAATGTCTTCAGGAGAAAATAAAATACTAAGTCAGAGATTATTTACTAAAGCTTTTAATTCAAATGCATCTAGTAAGAATAGTCTGTTACCCTTTTGACCTTGTTCAATATGATAATCATTTGTTGAAATGGAAAATTCCCAATGCTGTAATATATCTGAAAAGTGGTACCTTCTGATCTTATACTCAGTGGATGGAACATATGTATCCAACAACCTGAAACTATTTCAGTAAACTGTGTAAAACTTCAATGGATATATGTATAAATACAGCTGATTCACTTTGGTGTACCTCAAAAGCTGGTACAAGAGTTGTAAAGCAATTATATTCCAATAAAGAGCTTAAAAAAAAAACTTTAATGAGCCTCAGTTCTAAAATTTGTTTCAACACTACCAAATGTACAATAGATGGCTAGTAGGAAGCTGCCGCATAGCACAGGGAGATCAGCTTGATGAGTGGTGATGACCTAGAGGGGTGGGATAGGGAGGGTGGGAGGGAGGCTCAAGAGGAAGGGGATATGGGGATATATGTATACATATAGCTGATACACTCTGTTGAACAGCGGAAACTGGCACAACAGTGTAAAGCAGTTATATTCCAGTGAAGAGCTGAAGAAAAATAAGTAAATAAAAATTTGTTTAAAATGTTTTTCTGAAAACACTTAAATTTAAGTTTAAGAGGATTTCTCTACTAGGTGGCTGCTTGGTTTTTGCATGTGACAGTTTTTGTTTTTAAATCAAATAATGAGTGGTTTTGATTAGAACATGTTAATCTTTTGTTATGTCTATATGTTTATATGAAAGCAGACATTTTTTATTTCTAATCAGACACTAAATAAGCTCTTAAATGGGTGTTTTTGACTCTGTTGGGTGGTCCACATTGGAGGACTAGTAGTTTAGGATATAATCTTGTTTAAGCCATTAGTTTATTTGCAAAACCAAAGAGTTCTAAACTCTTTGTTTTTCAAGATTTTTTTGACTCTTTTTGGCTCATCTCATTTCCATATAAATTTTAGAATCAGCTAGTCAGTTTTCACATGTTCCCTCTCCCATTAACCTGCTAGGATTTTGATTGGGATTGCATTAAAACTATACTTCAGTTTGGGCTCCATTTACATTTTTAAGCCTTTCAGTCTATGAAAGTGATATTACTGCATTTTCTGCAGTTTTCTTTCGTTAATGTCATATAATTTTCTTTGTAGTGGTCTTATACATCTTTTATTAGATTTATTCCTTCACATTTTTTATTCTATCATAAATGACTTTAAATTTTTTCCATTTCATGATTGTTTATTGCTGATATATAAAAATTCATATAGGGACTTCCCTGGCAGTCCAGTGATTAGGACTCCACACTTCCACTTCAGGGGGCACGGGTTTGATCCCTGGTCGGGGAACTAAGATCCCACAAGCTGTGCAGTGTGGCCAAAAAACCAAAACCAAAAACAAAACAAAGCATATAGTTAATTTTTATAAGTGGATTGTCAATGTCTGTGAAGGGTTTAAGATTCTATCCTTTTTGTATGCCCAACAAGTTAGCCTTGTATTGAATTCATGCATGTTGACAGAAGATACAAAAACTCCTGGGTCAAAGAAAAAGGACTTTATTACTCACAGCAGGGCAAGCAGTGTGAACATAGCATTTTTCTTAAAAAATATTTATTTATTTATTTATTTATTTGGTTGTGCCAGGCCTTAGTTGCGGCAGGCTCCTTAGTTGTGGCATGCAAACTCTTAGTTGCAGCAGGCACGTGGGATCTAGTTCCCTGACCAGGGATCAAACCCAGGCCCCCTGCATTGGGAGCGCAGAGTCCTATCCACTACGCCACCAAGGAAAGTCCCAACATAGCATATTTGTTGTGTTGGTTCCTCTTTATCTCCAAGTCTTGCAGGGTTGATGAGATAATGGGCCCAGGTGCATGCTACTCATGCAATGGGTTTGTATCTTAGCCAAGGAACACCAAGGTTGAGGGGTTCAATTCCTCCCTCCCTCCTTCCCTTCCTCCCCTCCATTTTTATTGAGATATAATTGACGTACAACATTGCATATGTTTAAGGTGTACAGCCTAATGATTTGACTTACATATGTCGTGAAATGATTACAAGTTTAGTGAATATCCATCATCTCATATATTGAAATAGATACAAAATTAAAGAAATTAAAAATTTTTTTCCTTGTGATGAGAACTCTTAGGGTATACTGTTTTTTTTTTTAATTTTTTATTTGCTTATCTATTTATTGGCTGTGTTGGGTCTTTATTGCTGCACGCGGGCTTTCTCTAGTTGTGGCGAGCGGGGGCTACTCTCTGTTGTGGCGCGCGGGCTCCTCATTGCTGTGGCTTCCCTTGTTGCGGAGCACGGGCTCTAGGTGCGTGGCCTTCAGTAATTGCAGCACATGGGCTCAATAGTTGTGGCTCACAGGCTCTAAAGCGCAGGCTCAATTGTTGTGGCGCACGGGCTTAATTGCTCTGCGGCATGTGGGATCTTCCTGGAGCAGGGATCGAACCCTGCATTGGCAGGCAGATTCTTAACCACTGTGCCACCTAGGAAGTCCCTAGGGTATAATCTCTTAATTTTCAAATATAACATACAGCAGTGTTAATTACATTTATCGTGTTGTACATTACATCCCTAGTACTTATTTATCTTCTAACTGAAAGTTTGTACCTTTTGACTACCTTCATCGGTTCCTCCAACCTCTCCACCCATGGTAATCACAGATCTGACATTTTTTTCTATAGGTTTGTTTGTTTTTGAAGTACAGTTGACCCACAGTACTATGTTAGTTCCTGGTACAAATCATAGTGCTTCGATATTTCTGTATTTCAAAATGATAAGCATGATTGAGTCTAGTTATCCTGTCACCATACAAAGATATTACACCATTATTGACTGTATTCCCCATACGGTATATTATGTACCTGTGACATTTATTTTGTAACAAAGTTCTTACCTCTTAATCTGCCTTACCTATTTTTCTCTTCCCCTCACCACCCTCCCCTCTGGCAACCACCCGTTTGTTCTCTGTATCTGTGGGTCTTTTTCTGGGGTTTGTAGTTTGTTTGTTTGTTTTTTGGGTACAATGCACGACTTGCAGGATCTTAGTTCCCCAACCAGGGATTAAACCTGGGCCCCGGCAGTGAAAGTGCCAGGTCCTAACCACTGGACTGCCAGGGAATTCCCATTCTGTTTCTGTTTAGTTTTGCTTGTTCATTTGTTTTGTTTTTTAGGTTCCACATATAAGTGAAATCATACAGCATTTGTCTTTGTCCTTTTGACTTCATTTATTATAATGCCCTCTGGATCTATCATTGTTGCCACACATGGCAAGATCATTCTTTTTTATTGCTGAGTAACATCCCATGTTGTGTGTGTGTGTACGTTCGTACGTACGTATCACGTCTTCTTTATGCATTCATATATTGGTGAGCACTTAGGTTGCTTCCATATCTTGGCTGTTATCAATAATGTCACAGTGCACATAGGGTACATATATCTTTCCTAATTGTTTTTGTTTGGATAAATACCCAGGAGTGGAACTGCTGGATCATGTTGTAGTTCTATTTTTAATTTTTTGAGGAATCTTTTTGCTATTTTTCCATAGCGGCTGCACCAGTTTATATTCCCACCACCAGTACATGAGGGTTCCCTTTTCTCCACGTCCTCGTCAGCACTTGTTACTTGTTATTTGTTGTCTTTTTGATGATAGCCTTTATGACAGCTGTGAGATGATAAATCATTATGGTTTTGATTTGCATATCTCTGATGGTCAGTGATGTTGAGCATCTTTTCATGTGCCTGTTGGCCAACTCTCTGTCTTCCTTTCAATGCTTTTAAATAGTAAGTGGAAGAAGCCTACTTCGGGAAGAGTTATTGCCTTCTCTCAAAGTTGCTGACTGTAAATACAACCCAGGTAAAGAGCATTCAGGGACTTGCATCCTTGGCATGCCCAGCAAGTACTTGTAGCAACACTGAGGGATGGGGTGGATTGCCTTTCCCAACACTGATACTATATCCAGCAACATTGCTAAATTATTATTTTTGAATATTTAAAAAAATTTTTTTATTTGATTTATCTTTGATTGTGTCGGGTCTTAGTTGTGGCATGCGGAATCTTTGTTGAGCGTGTGGGATCTTTCGCTGTGACGTGTAGGCTTCCCTCTCGTTGTGGCATGCAGGTTTTCTCTTCTCTGGTTGTGGTACACAGGCTCCAGGGACATGGCCTCTGTAGTTGTGGCATGTGGGTTCCAGAGTGCGTGGGCTCTGTAGTGTGCAACATGCAGGCTCTGTAGTTGAGGTGTGTGAGCTCAGTCATTGTGGCATGGGCTTGTTGCCCCGTGGCATGTGGAAACTTAGTTTCCTGACCAGAGGTCAAACCCACGTCCCCTGCACTGTAAGGCAGGTTCTTTACCTTTCTTTACCACTGGATCACCAGGGAAGTCCCTAAATTATTTTTTAATCTACTTTTTTAAAAAACAGTTTATTTATTTATTTATTGGCTGCATTGGGTCTTTGTTGCTGCAAACAGGCTTTCTCTAGTTGCAGTGAGTGGGGGCTGCTCTTCATTGCGGTGCATGGGCTTCTCAGTGCAGTGGCTTCTCTTATTGCGGAGCACAGACTCTTGGCACTCGGGCTTCAGTAGCTGTGGCTTGAGGGTTCAATAGTTTCGGCTCATGGGCTCTAGAGCACAGGCTCAGTAATTGTGGCACACAGGCTTAGTTGCTCCGCAGCATGTGGGATCTTCCTGGATCAGGGATCAAACCTGTGTCCCCTGCATTGGCAGGCGGATTCTTAACCACTGCACCACCAGGGAAGTCCCTACTGGTTTATATATAGATTTATTCTTAGGATTGTCCACATACACAAACATGTGATTTATGGGTAGTCACAATTTTATTTTTTTGCCGTGTTATGCTGGCTAGGGATTCCAGTAAAGAGTGACATAGAAGTGGTAACATCAGTCATTCTTATCATTCTCTATATTTATAAGGTAAAGTTTTAAATATTATGCCATTTTAAGAATGAATTTGACGGAAGTAGGTTATTATAGACATTCTTTATTAGATGAAGTTAGTTTCTATTTGTAGTCTTAAGAGATTTTATAATGAACAGATGTTGAATTTTATCAATTGTTTCATCTACTATTTACGTAGATATACTTTTTCCTTTATTCTGTTAATGTGGTAAATTATGTTGGAACTCTCATGTATTGCCGGTAGGGGTATAAATTGGTACAACCACTTTTGAAAACTGTTTCTTGGTATATAGTATAGTTGAACATGAATCAGAATCACCTGGAGACCTTATTATGACCAGATTTCTAGGTCCCACCTTCAGAGTTTCTGGTTCAGTAGATCTGGGCTGGAATCTAGTAATTTGCATTTCTAACAGATTTTTAGATAGTGAAGGTTTTGTTCTTGATACAGCACCTTGGAAACCACTGGTTACGACATTGTAGTAATAAGAACAAGAGACTAGGAATTACCAAAAATACTCATCAGAGTCCAGTTGAAGAAATTATGGTACATCTGCACAGTGGAGTTTTATACAGGTTTTAAAAGGAAGATCTCTATGTTCTGTTCTTCAGGGTATGTTATATTGATTATATTTTAAAAATCAAGAGTGTGGACAGTTTCTAGTACCTGATTTTTTTTTTTTTTTTTTGCTTGAAGAAATGAGTTAACATATTAAAAAAAATACACACACACACAGTGTTTTCACCAAAATAAAAATGCAAATAATAAACAATGGAAGGATAAAAACTAGTATAAATTATTTCCTATAAGGGAAAGGAGGTAGTAATAAAGTTGTGTAGACTGGGGAGGAAACTAGACTTATATGAAAGTAGCTTGTTTTATAGCTTTATATAATTAAAACAATTAAAAATTTTAAATGCACTTTCTAGAAATATCAAACAACTTAAACTCAAGTATATGTCAAATTTGAACATAACGACATAGGTAAGTTACTATAGGATATATCTTAGGTGTGGGAGACCAGACGCAAAGAAATCTTAAACTGCCTTCAGTAGTGTTCTTTTCAGTAATTATATTGGTTCAGTTTCTTTGAAATTAGATCTGTAATAGAAAACAAGTTAAGATTACAGTGATGTTATTAGAATCCAGGATTATCGGGGAAGAAAAAGCAATAGAAATATAAAATCAGAAAAGTTAAGTGACAGTCCTGTACTCATAAATTCCAGTTTGGTATCTATGCATGAATTTGTTTAATTTTCTCCTTTGAAAAAATTATTTTTTTTCTAATCACTGAAAAGTTCTAGAACGAGTGGTAACCAGGTAGCATCAAGCACACCTAATGTGCAGTGTTTTAATATCGTTTTCAATAAAAAGGTATAAGGTCTCATTGGAGAAGTGGGTGCTCCAAGTCTGGGCAGAAAAATTATGCAAGATTTGCCTAGGACTCTTTCTGTGCCAGATAGCGAGGAAGTAGTTGGATACTGCTGGGGCCATGTCCCGAAGATGGTTTACAACTTGAAGGAGCTGCCACTACCCCAAAAGGGCACAATTTGAGTGCCAAATTTGTAGTAATTGCTAAAGATTTCAACATTTCAAATATGTAAACATCTGAGTTGATAATGATACTTAAAAAAATAAAATCAGTTTTAAGTGCTATATTACTTTTCTGAGGCTGCTGTAACAAATTACTGCAAACCAGGAGCCTTAAAACAACAGAAATTTATTTTCTCACAGTTCTAGAGGCCAGAAGTCTGAAGTCAAGGTGTCAGCAGGGCTGCACTCCCTACACAAGACTCTGAGGGAGAAATCTGTTCTGTGTATTTTCTAGTTTCTGGTGGTTGCTGGCATGCTTGCCTTGTGGCCACTTCCTCCAGTCACTGCCTCTGTCTTCATATGGCCTTCTCCTCTGTGTCTAAGGTCACTTCTCATTCGATTTAAGGCCCACTGGGATAATCCAGGGCAATCTGCTTATCTCAAAATCCTTAATTACATCTGCCAGGACTCCTTTTCCAAATAACGTAACAGTTCGGGTTCTGGGGTTAGGACATGGACATGACTCTTGGTGGCCACCACTTAGCTCACTACAAGTACTCATTCTGAGACTGTACAAAGGTTGTGCCCTTTACTAGCTGTGTCCTTTGTCAGGCTAATTAAATTTCCAGATAGGGAAAATTTAGATAATACCATCACAATATGCAGATGTTTATGTTTATTTATGTATAAATACATATCCTTGAAATTTTTTCATATTTTTATTTGCATAGGAAGATGTCAACAGCACTGCCAACCTAACTGTATTATTTCGTTTTCTCAGAGGGTAGAATTGGAGGAGATTGGGTGGGGGTAGAAAGAGAAGTTGTACCCATCTTAGAGGGTAGTTATAAGAGTTCAGTGAAATTCTGTTCAAATGAACCTAGCACAGCATTAGGCACATAGATGATGTTTAATTCATGGTTGCTCTAATAAAGTTATATGTCTTGGAGACAGTGAAGACACTAAAAAGAATTAAAAGAGATGAGTTTCTCAACATGTGTTTAAATCTTGTTTGCTGTTTGTAGTTCTGAACCTTTAATATTTAAAAGTTAGAGTGAAGTTTAAGTTTCATTGAAGTTGTGAGACCAGTACTTGGCATTAAGTCAACTCTGGGAGGTGTTCCTCATTGGTGGGTCCTGGAATTTTCTTGATTTATTTCAGTTGGCTTTGAGATGCGTTCATGAATTCATTTGTTAGAAAGGACATTTGCTTTAAAGGGAAACATTCCAAAGAGTTTGCCCTGGTAATTACAGATAGCTTTATTGTCTCTTTTCCAGGCTACAAAGTAGAGTTCTGTTTTCTTTAATGGGTCATTTAGGTTTGTTTGTTTTTTTTCTGTTTATTTTCAGACAGTTATTGGGGCAGGTGAGAACATGAATATTCTCAGATTTCTGCAAACCATTAAAAAGAAAGTAAATGTTAATATTAGTAGTTGTTAGCTTTATTTTCATGATATCCCTTTAAAAACATTGGTAAAATCAAAAAGACAGACAGTAGCAAGTGTTGATGAGGATGTGGAGAAATTAGAAGCCTCGTACATTTCTGGTGAATTGTAAAAATGGTGCAGCCATCTTGGCAGTCAGTTTAGCACTTCCTTAAAAAGAGTTTAAACATAAAGTTACTGAAAACAACAACAACAACAACATCAATTCCACTTTTAGGTGTGAACCCAGGAGAATTGAAAACATATGTCCAACGCAAAATCCTGCTAACTGGTGTTCATAATGGCCAAAAAGCGGAAGCAGCTCAAATGTCCATCAGCTAATGAATGACAAAATGTGGCATATGCATACAATAGAATATTATTCGATGATAAAAAGGAAGAAGACATTGATGCATGCTCTAACAGAGATGGGTCTTCAACGCATGCTAAGTAAAAAAGAGCCAGTCACAAAACAGCGCCTGTTGTATGATACCATCATTATGAAAGGTCCAGAATAGGCAAGTGCATAGGGAAAAAAATGGATTGGTGATTGCCTAGGACTAGGGGAGTAGGTTAGGAGATAAAGGATTGACAGCTAACCAGCACAGAGTTTTTTAGTGGGTGATGAAAATTGATTGTTACAATGGTTACACAACTTTGCAAATATATTAAAAGCCACTGAATTTTACACTTAAGGTGAATTGAATAGTATATAAATTACATCTTAGTGAAACTTATTTTTAAAAATTGGGAAACATCTAAGAACACTAGGATATGGGTTTTTTGTTGTTGTTGTTTCTTAACCATCTCAAGAATTATCCAGCTCCATTTTTTGAATTGTATATTACAATGAACTTTTTTTTTTTTAACACCACACTTAATGTATGTCTGTTCTTTCCCATATATAAACCTTATTATAAGGGTTGGGATACAAAGCTAAAGCTAACTCTGATAGATCGTCTCGATATTGTCCACTGTTGTCCTCTTTAAATGTTGTCTACTGTGCATTCCTTTTTTAGAACATCTGAGTGTCCACTGAAATGCCATACTCCAAAACTTATGTGAACCATGCTTCTACATTTCTGTGTCAGGTAGCTACCTACCAGCATACTTTATATGGTATTTTAAGGCTTGTTAGCCATACCTTGAGATGCCATTTTGCTATCCACGCCCTTTCAGTCCAGTTAGTTTGAGAGGAGAAAGCGTTAGTAACATGGGACTCTTCGAGAGTCATCACTAGCAGTAGTGATTATTATTTTATTATTTTTATTATCAAGGGGTCTGAATCAGCAATTTCTTTGTTATCTTATATCGTAAGTAATACACTGTTGAACTTTATAGAACATAAAGATCTAATTGCCATTTGTTATAAGAGGTATAGGCCCTTGAAGGGAAAACCCTCAGTCACATAATATTAAGGTTTGACTCAGCTCTGATGAGGCATAAAACAGCTAATGGTGAAGTAGAGAGTGGTCACATCCTGTGCAAACCTACACCAATTCCATCAGCGAAATCCTAAAGTACCCTTTCACACAGGTAGACCTAAAACTTGATATAAGAGATGAGGGAACATAAAAATTAAAGCTATGGTAGAGTGTTTGAGGTGGAATGGCATTATTGCCTTCATTTTAAAGATAGGGAAAACTGGAACCCAGGGCCCTTCCACAATATCATGTTGTTATTAGATTTACATTAAGAACGTACATACTGTCCAACAGGCTTTAGCATCTTTTCTGAGTTTTATCTTAGTTGATGACTCATGATTTACATTGTTTCCTGCTTCTTCAGTCAGTTCTATTGAAAACCTAAAGAATGGAAAGTAACGAATACTAACACCCATCCCTTCCCCATCCTATCATCCTTCACTAGAGCTTTCTGAGGAAATAAACTGAAAAGGGAGGCTGTTTGCAGTAGAACTCCAAAAAGAAGATCCTTCCCCAAAGTGTTGGGTCACAGTTCTTAATACAGGTAGCAGCATATGATTGGGGAAGGAATGGTGCTTGATATCAACTCTGATAACAAAACTTTTCATTGTCATTCTCCCCATCCCCAGTATCGTCTAGACTGTCACAGCCATCCTCTCCTCAGTCAGGCTGCCCATCACCCACCATTCCAGCAGGTAAAGTCATTTCTCCGTCACAGAAGCACAGCAAGAAGGCACTAAAGCAGGTAATCATGCTATTCTGTTTATCAGAAGTATAATCTCCTACATTAAAAATGCATGATTCTGGCAGTCAATAAAAATTTCTTGAAAGGACGTTAAGGAGAAATTTTGTACAGTTTCCCAATTTGTATTTAATAATTTATGCGCCTCTGTATTATAGGTTTATGGTAGGTACTCTTTTTATCACATTTTAAAAGTTCCTCATTAGTTTCCAGTTAGCGGTGTGGGGGCGTAATTATGAGTAAGGTATAGAATTTTTCAGGTTGCATTTCTTCAGCATTTATGAAGATGATCAAGTAGCTTTTCTTTTTAAGTCAACCAATATATAGAATTCCAGGGCTAGACTTCCTAGTGTTAATGTATTGTCAGCTGTCTGGAATAAACCCTATAAGTTTGTTACATAATTTTTAATATATTAGGAATTTTCTTTTTTAAGATTTTAGCTTGAATTTTGTTATTTTCTTGTACCATCCTTGTGCACTTTTGGAATCAGGATTGTGCTTATTTAGCATCTAAAATAAATTGTATAGCTCTCTATATTTTTCTGATTTTTAGAAAAAATCATAGAAAGTATTTTTCCCTGAAACTTCTGCAAATCTCACTTTTACAGCTGTTTGCCTAGGATTTCAGTTTCATCTACTACTACTGGTCTCTTGATTTTTCTGATTTTTTGAGCCAATTTTGGAAATTTATTTTTCTTAGAAAATGCTCCGTTTCACTTGATTTTTTCCCCCCAAATATTGGTATGAAGTTGTACATAGGATTTTTTTATATTTCTCTTTTATTCGTCAGTGTTGTTTATTTGTAATGTGTCTTCTTTTTTCTCCGTGTTATTTGCCAACTATTTTCTTGGGCTTTTCAGAGAACTTGCTTTTGATTTTTTTGAAATGCAAATTATCAATAAATTTAAATTTGACTCATAATTAAGGACAGACTACTTTTATCCTCAGATTGGTATATATAATAGAGCTTAATTATAACATCAAGCACAAGCACTGTGAGGTATGTGGGAAAATGACTACTTGTTCTTTGCTGGTGGAATATAAATTATTATAGCTACTTTGGAAAGAAATTTTATGATATTTATTAAAATTTTAAGTGCACGTACCCCATGACTAAGTAGTTTGGGAACTTATCTTAGAAAAATGCATGTATTCACACACACTTACATACATACACACACAGAAAAATGTTTGCATTAAAGTTTGTAATAGCAAAAACTTGCAAATGGATTTATATATACATATGCATATCCTATATGTATAGAAATTCCTTAATAAACTGTGGCATATCTGTATGCTAGAAGATTATACAGGATTAAAAGTTTACTTTATAATTAAGGCATAGACATGGAAACATCACCACACTATAATTAATCTTTAAAACCAAGTTGTGTTACAACACTCATTAAAAATATACACATACCCATGTACACACCAGAACAATAGTATATTTTTAATGGAAACATGAATATGTATATACACATAAACACACACATATAATGTAAGTGTAAAAAAAGCTCAGTGAGGAAACATAAATTGATTACTGTGTTTTATCTCTGATGACTGTGGTGGTCAAAGAGCGTTTAGCTTTATGTTTGAATTAAATGGTAAAAATGTATTCATGTCATAACTGTTTAATTAAAATTTTAGGGCGTTCCCTGGCAGTCCAGTGGTTAGGACTTGGCGCTTTCACTGCCAGAACCCAGGTTTAATCCCTGGTTGGGGAACTAAGATCCCCATAAGCCATGCAGCACGACATAGATAGATAGATAGATAGATAGATAGATAGATAGATAGATAGATAGATAGATAGCACGGCCTAGAGAGACAGACAGACATAGATAAACAGATAAGTAGATAGATAAGTAGATAAAATTTTAAAAAATAAGTAGGTCTTAAAGTGTTTAAACCAAAAGTGCTTTTATTAAAAGATGTCCACAGGAGGAAGGGGATATGGGGATATATGTATAAATACAGCTGATTCACTTTGATGTACAGCAAAAACTGGCACAACAGTGTAAAGCAATTATATTCCAATAAGGAGCAATAAAGTATAAAAAAAAAGGTCCAAAAATTTGATAAGATTAATTACAGTCTGCCTGGGTATCCTGCATCGCTTGTATTTTTGTACCTTCTTTACAAGAGTTTAAGAAGTATAAGATGCTTCTTTTCCACAAGGAGAAGGCAGATATTTTATTAAAACTTGTTAGCTTATTCATGACATATATACTACTCTGTATTATTTTCCTGTAATCTCAGGAGTCAAATACTGTGTTTTCTTTAAAGAAATTATATAAATTAGATTGTTAGTATGTAAAATAAGGCCTTGCCTCCAGTATATGTTTTTCATATTATTAGGTGAGAAAACTTACTTTAGTATAAGTTATCCTTTACCACAGTGAAGGTTTTGTTGTTGTTGTTTAATTTTAAAAAAGAATGAGGAACGGGGTTTATCAACTACGGAGGGAGGGGAGAACTGAGTACAGTTCTTAAACAGGGAGGCTGTAAGTTATTTTGTTTTCATCATATATCTGAATTTACATGATCATAGCAGATAGATCAAGATCAAGTGGTTCTATTAAATTTTGCTTTAACCTAAAATGGCCTAGATACTGTGAATAGAAAGGAATGAATACTAGAGGCTGCCACACAGGAAGCCTACAAACATTTTCTGTTCTGATTACAAAGAATGAGAGACAAGCTGTAATCAGTGATCAGACAACACTGGCATTATGCTTCTGCCTCACCTATTATAAATGTTGTAGATGAATGTAAGCCAGATAACTGACTCTCTCAGTTTCCTTCTCCACTGACAGCTTAGATCAAGGAGATCAGGTGCTGCCACTGTGCCTGTATGGCATAGCCAGAGGTCGATGTGAACGTAAAAAGGCGAAAACCATATTGTGAAGAGGGAATGGGAGACAAGTAGGCAGTTATTCCACACTTTCTAGATGACGATCTTTCAGGTTAAAGCTTAAACTAGCATTTTAGTGAAGTCATAGATGTTCAACTTTTTCCTGAAACGTAGTTTTACTTTCTTAGTTTGTCTTTTTTTTTAAACCCTTGAGTTTAAAAGTAGCCTTTATATATCTTTATGATTAAAATCTGGGAAGCTATTTGTCTTTCTGTGCATTCTAAATAGTTTAGTATATTTTGTAAACTAAGAACATCATAGAACTTAAAATATTCTGAAGTAGCTGGAAGGACTCACACTGTTCTTAGACCTGGTGTTTTCTAATCTTCCTTCCCTTCAGTTTACTGCATTGCTATAAATTGCTGAGATTTATTTGGTCATTGGGCCAAATCTTATTGCTCTTACACGAGATCAAACTCAAGTAGTTATTTTACAACCTTTTGTTCAAATGCAGCACCTCTGAAACATACATAACCTAAATATTTACATTTCTACATAAAATTGATGCAAATAGGACTCTTCTTGGTGCAGGGCTTAGAATTCTGTTTTCAGAATGACTGAAAACATCTAATTTTCTGCTACTACAAGTTACAAGTATGAGAAGTCCATGGCTTACTGGTGATTTTTAAGCTCTAAAAAATGTTATGATGATTTCTCACATTTATTTAAAGAAGAACATTGGTTAAAAAGAAAAAATCCAAACTCTTAAGGATCATTTAGGCCTTGTGTTTAATTAGTTTAGGTTTTTGTTTACTTTGATAGATTTCTGAGAAATTAGATAGTCAGCATACTCCTCACCACTTGAAAAGAAGTCATTTTTTTTTTATTTCTAAAAGCTGATTTGTTTTGTTTCTTACAGTCAGTTTTCTCTTTATAGGCTCTAAAACAACAACAGCAAAAGAAGCAGCAGCAGCAGCAATGCAGACCAAGCATGTCTATCTCCTCCAACCAGCATCTCTCCCTGAAGACTGTCAAAGCAGCCAGTGACTCTGTACCTGCCAAACCTGGTAGGCAGACTGAGTGTCTTTTCTGTAAAAGTTTCTTTTTCCAGTATTTTTGTATACCAAATTCGTATACTATATCATTTATTTTTAACTTACTCTATTTATATAATCCTTATACTGCCAGATCGTCAGTAGAAATCCTTCTAGCGTAAAGGGGGAAAATTTATTCAGAGTAATCATACTGTTACTAAAAAATACATCATTGGGATTTGCATGTTAGAATAAGATCAATGGCTAACTTCCAGTATGTCTCACCTAATAACATTTGGAAGCCTCTAATTAGTAACCTTATAAAGCTGATGTTTCCAAGATGCTCACACTGAACTCTTCACCAATTCTCTCCTTTAAAAATAAAAGGTTTTCCTAAGAATTCATTATACATTTGAGTTTCCATTGAACATATCCACAGGCCTTTGGATTTGTTGTTGTTGTTTTGTTTTGAATTTAAACTGGTCTAGATACAGGCTTTGTATTTTATTACACAATTTAGTTTGATGCCAGCTGATTATATGGGTTTGCCAGATTTAAACTGTGTCTTGCAGAACTTCGCATTTTTGTTAGGAAGGAAATTTACCACCAGAAGCAAGTATAGTGTGCTGGGAGGAGGAAAGGGATTTTATTTTACTTTTTGACTCCTAATTCTCAGACTCAGAACACATTTGCAGGGTCCGTTTTCTCATACATAACTCCTTTCGTTAGCGTTGCGTGATTTAATCGTTCATTTGATTGTTTAGTTTCTGTCTATACCCTTAGGGTCACCAGTCTTTTATATATTTTTTCCCCTAGCAGTATGGGAAGGAAAGCAATCTGATGGACAGTCAACTAGCCCTCAAAACTCAAACTCTAGCTTTTCTTCTTCAGTTAAAGTGGAAAATCCTTTGCTAAGCCTGGGAAAGAAGTCATTCCAGAGGTCTGACAGGCTTCACACAAGTAAGTTAATTTACATCAGCTGCTTGGCTTGCTACTTCCTGTTCACCTTTGAGCTTTTGACTATTTTCATGTTCTTCCTATCCTGCCTATCAAATTTCATTTCAGTATAAGATCTATTATTAGCCATTTTGTGGTTTATTTCTCTTTCTGACAAAAGGTTTCTTTATCTAGCATTATGTACATTTTATCTCTGGGTACAAATAGGTAGAAGGGCTTATAATTAAACATGGCAAACTGAAACCCATTTCCTGCTTCTAAAATCCCACTGAAATGAGAATATGGAAATACAGAAGATTGGTGAAGAAAACAAGGAGACAACAGATGGACAGGCAATATTAACCAATTTTGAAAGATTAAAAACTGGATGGAGTTTTTCACAGAGCTGAGGAGCAGATGCCAGTAGTAAGCAAGACACCTAAGCCTGTAGAGTACCAGAAAGGTTTAAGAATTGGAGATAGCATGTATCATAGTAGAGAAAGATGAAGCATAGGGTTGAAACGAAGAACCTTCTTTGAAAGTTAATAAGCAGTTTGATGCCTCAGCCTAGCAGAAGACAGGAGGTTTATTTTGAGGTGAAATTAAACCATATAGACTTGAAATTCAGAGACAGTACACATAGCTGAGGACACATAATGAGGCAATATACTGGAATCAGGGAGATCAAGTAAAATACAAATACTGAATAGTGATCCTCCTGCTTGCTTGGTTTCCAGAATGTTAGTAGTGAGGTGTGTTTTTGCCTCCATTACTTTGTTCATCCTCCCCTCTTATGCTTCATCAGGAGATTGGGGGATGGTACCTAAAGAAATTGAATAGCCGCAGAAAAAAAATCTGCAGGCAAATTTGTAGATTCCCAACTAAAAGAGATCATCTTGATCATACGTCTGTGGAGCTCACCAGTCTACAAGACGTACCCAGGCACCCAAAATTTTCAGTCAACCTTTTTAGTGCCTTTCTTTCACTTGTGGTTACTAAGGATCATCTTTGAAGAAAACCTCTGTCAGGAGAGAATCTGAAATATAGACTCAGGAGAAGCAGGCAATTCAGGAAGGAGAAAACTTTAAACAAATAACTGTAAGAACTATAATATCCACAGAAAGAATGGATGATACTGCATCCATGAGAGGACAGGATACAGTTTTAAAAATTAGAAAATAAAGAGTTCCAGGATATTAAATAATATGGTAGCAGAAATTTAAAAATTGTAATAGAAATACTGAAAGAGGTGAAGAAATTTCCCACAACATAGGTCAAAGGAGAGGTTCAAAAGGAGAGAGAAGTAAGAAAGTAGAAACATCAGTCTGGGCTCTCCAATGTCTTAAATAGTAGGGAGTATCAGAAAGAAAGAACAGAAATTGAAAGGGTGGTAAATAAGAGAAATAATACAAGAAAATTCGGTAGAATTGAAAGCCACAGATTCCAGACTGAAAGTATATGATTTTTATCAACAAACATGAACATAAAGAAGCCTGTTCCGGACTTCCTAGGTGGCGCAGTGGTTAAGAATCTGCCTGCCAATGCAGGGGACACAGGTTTGAGCCCTGCTCTGGGAAGATTCCACATGCCACGGAGCAACTAAGCCCGTGCGCAACAACTATTGAGCCTGTGCTCTAGAGCCCGTGAGCCACAACTGTTGAGCCCATGTGCTGCAGCTGTTGAAGCCCTTGCACCTAGAGCCTGTGCTCCACAACAAGAGAAGCCACTACAATGAGGAGCCAGCGCACCACAATGAAGAGTAGCCCCCGCTCGCAGCAACTAGAGAAAGCCCATGTGCAGCAACGAAGACCCAACGCAGCCAATAAATAAATAAAATAAATTAATTTTTTAAAAAAAGGACTGTTTCAAGGTACATTCTTTTGAAATTTCAAAACACCTATGATGATGAGATGATTCCAGAAACGCCTCCAAAGAGAAAAAAGTACTTCACATATAAAGATTCAAGAATTGGGATGACAGACACCTCAGCAGCAACATAGAAGCTAAATGACAGTGCCGCAATGTCAACAAAATTCTAAAGGAAAGTTATTTTATATTCGAACTCTTTATATAATCCAGACCCTTCCAAACTATTAAGTGTGAGAATAGAATTAGTATTTGCAGACATGTTCTTTGTAAAAATCTGGTTTGAGTCTGTCTGCCTTAAACTGAATATGCCATTTGAGCATCATTTCCATTGCCAAAGATTAAAAATATTCATTTATTGGGACTTCCCTGGCGCTCCAGTGGTTAAGACTCCACACTTCCAAGGCAGGGGGCACGGGGTCAACCCCTGATCGTGGAACTAAGATTCCACATGCCGTGCAGCGCAGCCAAAAAATAAAATAAATAAAAATATTCATTTCTTAAACAAATAATTAAAGAAGGTATAGTAATATGCCAAGCACAGGTTTAGGGCCCAAGAGATGTGGTGATAAACAGAACAAAGTTTCTTCCTTATTGAGGCAATATTCTACTTAAATTCAGGTTAAAGTCACAATTTTAGAATCTTCATTGAATTGCAGTTGAAACATGGAGTTACAAAATTAAGAAAGTATAGGTCAAAAATTTCTGACTTTCATAACACAACTAGGGAAAATTATAAAAAAAGAAGGCATGGTGTATTTAAGTTTGACCTAATGGCCAAGAAGTAAATGAAAGTTCATCTTCTTTCATGCAAATAGGGTTATGTGAAAAATAAATGAGTTAATACATGTCAGTGTTTTAAAATGGTGCCTGACACTTAGGAAGCCCTATATAAATGCGTTTGTTGCTGCTGTCATTGATCATTATTGTTATAATTACTACTAATATTTCAGAATTTACAGAGACCTGCATTTTTGGAATAATGATAATGAATTTTGTGAGTGTACTGTAGTTATCTAACACAGAATTCTGTGTCGATTGGATTGAGCTTGTTAATCTGAAAAATAGTTCAGCCTTTTTCTCCCCTTTCTTTTTTGGCTGCTTTTTTAAAATGATTAATTAATTAATTAATTTATTTATTTATTGGCAGCATTGGGTCTTTGATGCTGCACCTGGGCTTTCTCTAGTTGCAGTGAGTGGGGGCTGCTCTTCATTGTGGTGCACAGGCTCATCATTGCGGTGGCTTCTCTCATTGCAGCACATGGGCTCTAGGCACATGGATTTCAGTAGTTGTGGCACACAGGCTCATTAGCTGTGATGCACAGGCTCAGTAGTTGTGGCACATGGGCTTAGTTGCTCTGCAGCATGTGGAATCTTCCTGCAGCAGGGATCGAACCCATGTCCCCTGCGTTGACAGGCAGATTCTTAACCGCTGCACCACCTAGGAAGTCCTGGGCTGCTTTTTTATTTTTATTCATTTATTTTTGCTGTGTTAGGTCTTTGTTGTTGGATATGGGCTTTCTCTAGTTGTGGTGAGTGGGGGCTACTCTTAGTTGCAGTGCACAGGCTTCTCATTGTGGTTGCTTCTTTTGTTGTGGAGCATGGGCTCCAGTAGTTGTGGTGCACAGGCTCAGTAGTTGTGGCTCACGGACTCTAGAGCACAGGCTCAGTAGTTGTAGTGCAGGGGTTTAGTTGCTCTGTGGCATGTGGGATCTTGCCCGACCAGGGATCGAACCAGTGTCCCCTAAATTGGCAGGCAAATTGTTAACCACTGAACCACCAGGGAAATCCCTGGACTGCTTTTGGTATGGCTAGATTTGTTAATAATTGGGAGAGATGTGTTGAAATCTCCTATCCGCGTGGTGGCTTTGTTCACTTCTCTCTGTTGTTTTATCAGTTTTCATTTCACATATTTTGAAGCTTAAAATCTTCCTGGTGGATTGACCCCCCTCCCCCCCCCCCCCCCACTTTTTTTTAACCTCATCAATCACTAAGTTTTTTACTTAAAGTGTATTTCATTTAATATTACTAGAGGTACACCAGTTTTCCTGTGGTTAGTTTTTGCCTGTTATGTTTTTACTTTGTTCATTTCTATGTCCTTTTACTTTAGGTATATCTCTTTACACAGCATATAGCTAGCTGAATTTTCTTTATTTTTAATTCAATATGTAGATTTTTTTTTTTTTTTGGTGAATTTTACCCATTTATATTTATTGTGATTGTTAATCTATTTGGACATGTTTATATAATCATACTTTTTTGTTGATCTTTGTCCCGATTTTTTGTTTCCCCTTTTTTTAATGAATAAAATTTTCTATGGCTTCACTCAACTTTTTTTTTTTTTTTTTTTTTAATTTTTATTGGAGGGACTTCCCTGGCAGTCCAGTGGTTAAGAATTCATACCTCCACTGCAGGGAGCTCATGTTCGATCCCTGGTTGGGGAACTGAGGTCCCACATGCCACTCAGTGCAGCCTAAATAAATAAATAAATAAATTCTTTTTTTTAAATTGGAGTATAGTTGATTTACAATGTTGTGTTAGTTTCAGTACATAGCAAAGTGATTAAGTTATACATATATATATTTCATTCTTTTTCAGATTCTTTTCTTATATAAGTTATCACAGAATATTGGGTAGAGTTCCCTGTGCTATATAGTAGGTCCTTGTTGGTTATCTATCTTATATATAGTAGTGTGCATGTGTTCATCCCAAGCTCCTGAGTTATCCCCCTCTGCCACATTTCCCCTTTGGTAACCATAAGTTTGTTTTAGATATCTATGATCCTGCTTCTGTTTTGTAAGTAAGTTCATTTGTATCTTTTTTTTAAATTAGATTCCACATATGATTGATATCTTATGAAACTTGTCTTAATCTTTCTGACTTACTTCACTTAGTATGATAATCTCTAGGTTCATCCATGTTGCTGCAAATGGCATTATTTCATTCTTTGTTATGGCTGAGTAGTATTCCATTGTATATATGTACCACATCGTCTTTATCCATCCCTCTGTCGATGGACATTTAGGTTGCTTCCATGTCTTGGCTGTTGTAAATAGTCCTACAGTGATGAATATTGGGGTGCATATATCCTTTTGGGTTATGGTTTTCTCCAGATATATGCCCAGGAGTGCAATTGCTGGAGCATATGGTAGTTTTTAAGTTTTTTAAGAAACCTCCATACTGTTCTCCATTGTGGTTGCACCAGTTTATATTCCCACCAACAGTATAGAAGTTCTGTTTTTCTTCTCTGAGTTCTGTGGCTTGAACTTCCAAAATGTTGTATAAAAATGGTGAGAGTGGACATCCTTGTCCTGTTCCTGACCTTAGAGGGAATGCTTTCAGTTTTTCACCATTGAGAATGATGTTAACTGTGGACTTGTCATATATGGCCTTTCTTATATTGAGGTAGGTTCCCTCTACCCCCTCTTTCTGGGGAGTTTTTATCATAAATGGGTGTCGAATTTTGTCAAAAGCTTTTTCTGCATCTATTGAGATGATCATATGGTTTTTATTCTTTAATTTGTTAATGTGATGTGTTCATTCCTGATTATTTTAGTCTCATCTTTACAATTACACTCTTTATTTCTTTAATCATATATAGCTAATTCTCTATTCTATATATGTGACATTTTCAGTGATAGCAGTACTTTTAGGTCTAAATCTTTTATTTCTGGTTACTGCTTACTCTCTGTCATAGTAGGATGCCTCCTGATTTGTCATGGTAATCTTTGTTAGGCAATGCTGGATTTTAATTTGTAGGAATCCTATGGGCCTAAGTTAAGGGGAATCCTTTCTTGTTAAGGGAGATAACTTTTGTTTATGCCAGGAAAGAGAGGTTACCCACATTCAGGAATGTATAAATTTATGCAGGTATTCCTAACTGTAGAATTTATGAGTCTTAGATTCCTATGCACCTTAAAATGTTGCTGTGTATTGTTAAATTTTCTTCTAATAAGATTATACTGATTTCAGCCCCACTAGCATTATTTGTAAGTGGTTTTTGCTTTTTTCGTGAATAGTCCCATCACTATATTGCAATATTTGCCATTTGATAGACAGAAAATATTCATCAGTTTAACTGGCATTTCTTTAAATATTAATACTTTAGCATCTGTTTTTGTTTAGGCAACTATGAATTACCTATTAATTTGCTCATTTTTCTCTTGGTGATATTTGTCTTTTTCATATTGATTTATAGATGCACAGTTATCAAGAAGAGTAGCCTTTTGGGACTTCCCTGGTGGTGCAGCAGTTAAGACACTGCCCTTCCTTCGCAGAGGGCACGAGTTTGATCCCTGGTTGGGGAACTAAGAGCCTGCCTGCTGAATGGTGCAGCAGGAAAAAAAAAAAAGAATAGTAACCTTTTGTCATGGCTTGCAAATATTTTTCCAAGTTAGCCTTTTTTTTTTTTTTTTTTGGTGCCATTTATGTTTTAAACTTTGTGTACTCACATCCATCAGAGTTTTGAAAGACTGAAACTTTCCTGTTGTGAACAGATTTCCTATAACTGCTAAGCTTTTCAATCATAACATATTTAGTGAATGCAAATAAAATTGATGAAAATAATTATCATGGGAAGGGAAAAAGAGCGTCAGTATGTTTTATATATAGATTTTAATTTTTCCATTTTTAGTCATTCTGTGTATGTGTTGTTTATTATATACTTCCCCAGTTCCATTTGGGAAATGATCAAGTCTCAAACATAAAATGTATTTTTGGTATGGCAAGAGATTTATTTTTGCAGACTTTATTCCATTTTTGCAGAGAAGATAACATATTATTTTATCCTTTATGAATGAACAAAACTTGCTTTATTTCTAAGACCCTTGAGTGTTACCTTCGTCACAGTGTGATATATTAAAGTACTTAAAACCATGGTTTTCTTTGCACTGCAGAGCAAGGTATAGTTTATATAGAAACAGAAATGTGAAGGAGACCCAGGTGACTCTTTTCCATGTTTTTATAGGGCAAATGAAGAGGACTAAATGTGCTGAAATTGATGTTGAGACACCAGACTCCATTCTGGTTAATACAAACCTACGAGCGCTAATCAACAAACACACCTTTTCAGTCCTTCCTGGAGATTGTCAACAGCGACTGCTTCTGCTACTTCCAGAGGTGGATCGACAGGTGTGTTCTTTCAGACGTATTAGCAATTTTATAACCCATCTGGGGCTTCCTTCAATCATCACCTTTAGAACTCCTTAAGACTTTTTAAATGGCTTTTGTGTGTACCTGTAAAGAAGTGGTATCAGAGATATTAAACAAGAAATAATATTTCTTAATAGGTTGGCCCTGTAAGGCTTATAAAGGAAAAGAACCCTCTTATAGAAATGTCAAGATTATGGAATAAAATTTGTCTAGCTATCATATTAGCATATAGACATCCACAGAATATAGTTTAAGAGGAAGAATAGTCTTAAAGACATTACACCAGATGGGGTTTTTGAATGGATTTTTTTATAGGATTAAGAATGTTAATTATTTTCATTCTTTTGTTAAATTTTTTCTAACACAAACATTTATTGCTTTAATAATAACTTCTTAAATCCGGTATAAGTTGTACTCCTTAAAAAAATAAAAAAGTACCTAGGAGGAATACCAAAGGTTTGGAAGAGTCTAGGCAGGGACCAGAAATAAGGGAAAGGTCTAAGACTTAGGCTTTCATCAAGGAAGGAGTGACTAGCAAATCACTCCCCCTTTTGATCTTCTGTTTCCTTCTCTGCAAAAGGATCATTATAATTTTGTAAGGCTTGTTCAGTTTTGAGGTTTTTTTTTTTTAATTAATGATTATTTCAAAGTACCTACTATGTTCTAATTAATGTTAGGTACTCCACTTTTTTCTGATCATTTTGAAAACATGATGAGAGAGTTGTTTTCCTTGATTTACAGTAAGAAAACTAGATATATTCCCTAGTTTATAGTAAAGCCAAATCATCTTTCTACTAGACTTTATCGATATCAATTTCATATTGCTTTGAATCAGCACGTGTGAAAGGTCAGATTCCATTTCTGGGGAGTCCAGATAAGTCAGGTATACTACCAGCAGTGGGGACAAAGAAGTAAAACTGGTCCTTCCCAGCTACTGCTCTCCCCACCACCTTAATACTTCATGGAGAAATTACAGCTTTTGGGATGCCCAGTTCTAGGTTAGAACAAGTTAGGAGACTGAAGTTTTGGCAGAGTTTTTAGAGAGCTTTTCTTCTTTCTAAGGATTGCTCTCCTCTCTTTTAAAGACTCAGTTTTTTAGATTGGAACTAATAACACAAGACCTGACAGAAGGTATATCTATAGAACTCTAGTGTGGGTTCCTCAGAACTGTCTTTTGACAATTGCCCTTATCTTGTCTTAGAAGGAGGATTGCCACATGTAATTTTAGAATTAAAAGGGACCTGAAAACTTACCCAGCTTCCTGTTGAGTGCAGTCCTGTGGGGTATTCTTAATAGGAGGCTACTTGCCTGTCTTTTTCAGTTACTATGGTGGGAGGATACAATAATCTGAGAATCGGGGGTATGGAGTTATTAGTGAAACTGTTAGTGAATTTAATAGTGGAATTCTGCTTCATTGTCAGATGAAATTTGGAGCTTATCAAAAATTCTGTTTATTACTAGCATGAAACATTGGAAACCATATTTCAGTGTATGGAATACCCAAAAATGAACAGCAGAAAAACGTTATTTAGACCAGAGAAAGGAATAACGGAGGGGCATGGATTAAAATACCTCTCTTCAGATTCCATATAGATGAAGGCCTATCTGTGGAAGACAGAAACTTCTTAAACAGTTGGAGTTATTGAATTGTAGAATGGATTGATTTGTTTTGGAGAAACTTGCACCACACTGGAATATTCAAGGAGATGTTGGATGACCTGTTCTTATAGGGAGGCCTGTTACTCCTTTGTCGAATCTATAGAGTGCAAATCAGCAGTCAGCAAACTATAGCCCGCAGGCTAATTTCAGCCCACTGCCTGTTTTTGTAAATAAAATTTTACTGGAATTCAGCCACTCCCATTAGTTTCTACATATTAGTTACAGCTAGTTTCTGCTACAGTGGCAGAGTTGAGTTTTTGCAACAGAGGCTAGATGGCCTATTTGTAGTCTGTCTCTTAACAGAAGAAGTTTACCAATTTCTGCTCTAGAGCCAGGAGAAAATAATATTGGCCCAGATAGGTTTAGAAAATAGTTGGTTGAGTTCCTTAATCCCTAGGATGTCCAAATTATAATTACCTAAATTTTCTTCAGAAAATTGTTTAACTTTAAACTTAGTCTTTTAATCCATCTAGAATATTTTTATATTGCTCTTTAATTGTGGTTCAGCTTTATTTTCTACTGACTAGATGGCCAGTTGTTCCAGCACTACGTATTTATGTAACCATCTTTTTCTCTCAGTTTGAAATACCATCTTTGTTATGTATTCTTTCATTTACATGCAGTATATGTTTATAGGCACTCTTTCACTCATTTCTTTGTTCACTCTAATGCTAGTAATAATTGTTTTGATTGCAGGGGCTTTGTGTGGTGTGTTTAATAGTTGGAAAAGCAATTCCCCCCTCTCAGTTTTTCATATTAAATTTTTCCCATATGAATTTTAAGATCATTTTATTAATGAAAAATCTGCATAGGGATTATGGTAGGAATCTAGATATTAACTTTGGAGTAATGGCAGTTAATAAAATCTCTAATGCAAAGAAGAATCTTAAAAACTTTTGGCAAGATATCACAAATCAAGTCAATAGACAGATAGATTGGAGGAAATATCTTTAAATTATGTGACTGTTTTGCTGTGAATAGCAGCCTCATAGAGGGATGAGCAGATGATGGGGATTGGCGTTTCACTAGAGTGCAGGTCTAAATACTCAATAAACATACTACAGGATACACAAAACTCTGGTAGCCAGGATGAAGGAAATTTTAATCATTTCAAACTCATTAATAGGTAAAAATTAAATAGCATGTTAATATCTCTTGTTCGCATGATGAGGAGTATGCTCTTATATTTCAAGTAGAAATGTGAATTGTTTTAGCCTTTTTGGAAAATTAACAATCTTTAGTTATACACACACACACACACACACACACACACAAATATTTCTTTGCTTTCAGATCTTATCCCATAGGGAAAAAAAGCACTAGTATGTTCATCTTTGCTGGAATGCCCATTGCTGCTTTGTTGATTGTGGGAAAACACTGGAAACAAAGTATATGTTTATAATTAGGAAATTGGTAAATGAATTGAGGGACATTCATACAATGAAACAATCTACAGCTATTATAAAGGAACTGAAACTATGCCAGTTGACTTAGCCAGACTTCCACATTGTATTATATGAGAAAAGTAAGTTTCAGAGTAGTGTATGTAACTTGGTCACAGTTTTGTAAAAACAAATAATGAACCTCTCAGAAAAAACCTTTTATATGTGTATGTATTTGTTTGCAGATGATTCTTTGAGTGTAAATAATGGGGAATGGAATTGAGAGGAGAGGAAGAGGGGAGGAGAGGTTTAAACATGAAAGAAATGTTTTAGAAAAAAAGTAATATTACATTATAAAATAGAAGTGTCCATAGTAAGCAGCAGGGTATGATACAGTCATGTTTCTCTAAAATTTGATGTACACATATTCTTTTCTAAAAGGACAGGAACATCAAATTCCACATGATACGTTCAGTTTTCTTTCTAAGATTTCTGTGGGTTATTCTTTGACCCAGGTTGGTCCAGATGGTCTGATGAAGTTAAATGGCTCAGCCCTTAATAATGAGTTCTTCACTTCAGCAGCCCAAGGCTGGAAGGAAAGACTTTCAGAAGGTAAGTGTTCAACTTTATGTGTCTCCTAGGATGTATATGCACTTGGGTGGCATACTGGCATCTCTGAGCCTCCATGGGTATTTGCCCAGTTTTGGAAGGCAAAGTCAGGACATTTCAAAGGGTAGAACTTGCCATTCTATGTGAAACACATTGCTAGATTTTATCTAGAGCATGTAACCAGGTTTGGCTCCAGATGGAGTTCAGCAACATGTTTCTTTAAGGGTTTATTGTGTTGTGTTTTGTTACATGTATATAGGTATGTATGTATGTATTTTTGGCTGTGTTGGGTCTTTGTTGCTGCGCACAGGCTTTCGATAGTTGTGGTAAGCTGGGGCTACTCTTCATTGCGGTCCACAGGCTTCTTATTGCAGTGGCTTCTCTTGTTGTGGAGCACAAGCTCTAGACATGCTGGCTTCAGTAGTTACGGCACGTGGCCTCAGTAGTTGTGGCACGTCGGCTTAGTTGCTCTGCGGCATGTGGGATCTTCCTGGACTGGTCACGGGGATCGAACCCGTGATCCCTGCATTGGCAGGCGGATTCTTAACCACTGCACCACCAGGGAAGTCCACTTTAAAGGTTTAAAATCACCTGGGAAACTAAAAAACAAAAAATACAGATTTTTAGGCCCTGTTCCTAAAGAGTCTGTTTCATTAATTCTAGCTTAATGCCTAGCAATTGAAATTTTAATAAGCAGAATATAGAATTGGAGTTACTTTATGATGCTATGAATCATGGTTTGGTAAGCAGTGAGATAATGTCTTTCTTACTGCCCAGTCTCAATGAAACTAACAGTAAAAAGAATCACTAGGAACTTTTTAAAAAACTACTTTATTGAGAACTGTTTCACATACTATATAAAATTCACCCATTTGAAGTGTACAGTTGAGTTGGCAGCCAGAGTATATTTTAACAAATACAGATTATGACCAAGAGTTGCTAACTGTGGTCACTGGTTTGCCATGTATGCCATGTTTCTAATTCTGATCTAACAAATTTACAGAGAGCAAATTATAAAGCATAAAAAAGTGATTGATTGACTGCATTTGCAGAGCGTGTGGTATTTTGGTCACTATTAGCAGTTCTTAACCCTGACTGCTCACTATAATCACTTGTGGTATTTTTTAAAAATGCTGACATCTGGGCCCCCGTCTCAATGATTTTGTTTTGCCTGAGCTTCAGTGGGTTTTTTTTTAATATCTATATTTTTCACTGTAGTTACTGACTTTTCCCTTCCTATTTTTCTTTTTAGGACACTTTATGTGTAGAAGGGTCTCTTACTGATTACTTTTGACCTTTTTCTTTCTTAAAGATTTCCTTGAGCAGTGACTCGCTTTCGCTTTTGCTTTTTCTTAAAAATTTATTTTATTTATTGGCTGCGTTGGGTCTTTGTTGCTGCACGTGGACTTTCTCTAGTTGTGGCAAGCGGGGGTGCTCTTCATTGTGGTGCGCGGGCTTCTCATTGCAGTGGCTTCTCTTGTTGCAGAGCAGCACAGTCTCTAGGTGTGCAGGCTTCAGTAGTTGCAGAACACGGGCTCAATAGTTGTGGCTCACAGGCTCTAGAGTGCAGGCTCAGTAGTTGTGGCACATGGGCTTGGTTGCTCCTCAGCATGTGGGATCTTCCTGGACCAGGACTCGAACCCTTGTTCCCTGCTTTGGTTAGGTGAATTCTTAACCACCGCGCCACCAGGGAAGCCGCCCCCCCCCCCCCTTTTTTCTGAAAGAGTCAAAATCACATAAGCACTTTAAAACATACCTGTTACCAGTACCTTTCTTTAAGAATAATTTGGATTTATGTTCCCTACTCCCCAACTTTTGAAAGTAAATATTATCAACAGTGATACCTTGATTATTTCTTTAATATTTATTTATTTATTCTGTTTCGCTGGATGTTAGTTGCAGCAGGCGGGCTCCTTAGTTGTGGCATGCAAACTCCTAGTTGCAGAATCCATGTGGGATCTAGTTCCCTAACAAGGGATCAGACCTGGGCCCCCTGCATTGGGAGCACAGAATCACCAGGGAAGTCCCAATACCTTGTTTATTGTGTTACATTTTTTTGCCTTTGAACAGTCACTGCTGTACTTATAGTCATGTGATCATATTTTATGAAAAGCAAAAACTTTGAACACTGACACATGTGAACAGAATTCAGTACTGTTTATTCCTCATTCTGTCAGACACAGTAGACACAACCAAAAAGCAGAAATTCAGAAGTTCTGGGTTGGATTCTGATGGCCAAATCCCTCTTCTCCCACTCATATGCCTAGGGCTGTAATATCCACTGTCCTCTAGCACTTTTCCTTTCCCTCTTCTTAGCCCCAGGAGGTCTTAAACTTCAAATCTGCCATTTCCACTTCTTATTCTCTAATGTCCTTGGTATTAGAGGATAAAAGGGAACAGCCTGTCTGAGTCACAGATTTGAAGATTGGCCAGCCAAACACATTCATTGTTCTCTACTGATGGAGTGGGAAGGATTGAGGTGTGGTTGGTAGTTTTGAAAATAAATGGCATATTCAGAGCAGCTGGGTCTTTGGCATATTGAGTGTCTTGTTGCTAGGGCACTAGGCTCTTACAATTTCTGGAGCAATTACAAAACTGATAACTCCAAAATAACTCCCTACTTTTCTTTTTTTTTCTTTCGGCCAAGCTGTGTAGCTTGTGGGATCTTAATTCCCTGACCAGGGATTAAACCTGGGCTCTTAGGCAGTGAAAGCACGGAGTCCTGACCACTGGGCTGCCACGGAATTTCCAACTCCCTGCCTCTTTACTGGAACCTCAAATGCCTTTAAGCAGGGCCATAGCTCTTCATTATGCTGTTAGAGCTAAAAGGCCTAAAATACAAGTTGCCTTGGAGAAACAGAACTTTTTAATAATAAAATGTCTAGTGGCAGGATTTCCCTGGTGGCACAGTGGTTAAGAATCCACCTGCCAATGCAGGGGACACAGGTTCAATCCTTGGGCCAGGAAGATCCCACATGCCGCAGAGCAGCTAAGCCTTTGCGGTACTGCTACTAAGCCTGTGCTCTAGAGCCCTCGAGCCACAACGACTGAGCCTGCGTGCTACAGCTACTGAAGCCCGTGCACCTAGAGCCTGTGCTCCACAGCAAGAGAAGCCCGAAGCCCGCGCACCACAGCAGAGTAGCCCCCACTCGCCTCAGCTAGAGAAAGCCCACGTGCAGCAACAAAGACCCAACACAGCCAAAAATAAATATTAATAAATAAATCTTTTTAAGAAAATGTTCAGTGGCATTATTTACTGAAAGCATATGACTTTTTCCAGTGGAAAAGAAATTACAAACTCAAGGTTTGTAAGAAATCTGTAGGGAATGTGATATTTGAAGCAGGAGGGAGGTTGCTACAAGGAAAGCCCAGAGAAAAGACCCAGTTAACTTCAGCTGAGTACTGAAGACTACATGGAGTGGTATGCAAGGATTTTTATTTCACCTGATGGCACTTAGGTAGTTTTTCCTTATAGTGAGGAATTGGGGGAAATTTCTGTTACTTTCACTTGATAGTATTCTGACTCCTGCATGAGTCCATCATGATTTACAGATAGTTGAAAGTTGCAAATAGTGTATTTCTATTCTTTTTTTTTTTTTTTTTTTTTCGGGTACATTACAGGTGAGTTTACACCTGAGATGCAGGTGAGAATTCGACAAGAAATTGAGAAGGAGAAAAAAGTAGAGCCATGGAAAGAGCAATTCTTTGAAAGCTACTATGGTCAGAGGTAAATATCAAGAGAGGTTCTGTAAACCAAATGTTAATTCCTATACATATGTCATGTGGTGCTTCATCTTATTACCTTTCCAGAAAATCTAGTCTGCAGTTTCCTTCAATTTTTTTCACTAGTTCTTTTTTACCAAGAAAATTTTTTCTTCTTATGAATCTTAAGTACACAGAATTGGATTACTCATCATCCTTGACTCTTAATACATTACCATGGTAGATGATATGGTTTCTTTAAAGAAAAAAAAAAGATTTTATTATCTTGAGTTAGAGTCCTTTCTTTGAATAGATTTATTTGTTTTTCTTCCAGTGACGTTATAATATATAAGAATGTTGAAGTTCTATACATTTTTTAATTGTAGTCAGTTATCCCACAATAGGATAACTTATCCACATCACTGAGGAATCCTATAATATGGTCCATTATACGCAACGTGTAATTAACTAGCCTTTCTTCTGTAGAAGGCACTCTGGGAGATACACACAGCTGAATCAACATACAGACCCTTCTCTCAAGAGCCTACAGTCTGAGTCAGCTTTTTTCCTAACCAAAAATCTTAAAATCTTAATGGAGGGATTTCCCTTGTGGTCCAGTGGTTAGGACTCCACACTTTCACTGCTGTTGCCCAGGTTCAATCCCTGGTCCGAGAACTAAGATCCCGCAAGCTGAGCAGCGTAGCCAAAAAAAAAAAATCTTAATGGGGACATGTAAATAGATGACAGTGGAGCTGTATTGTTTGAAATAGAATGGAACACCCAGAGTCTTAACTGTCTGTTAGTCTGACTTCCTTCCTTATGGCTACCTAATGGCAGCTTTAAGGATACTCCATAATCATAGCTTGAGAACGAATGGCTCTTTTCCTTATCTCCATATAGTGTTCATTGATCCCTTTCATAGTCATTTTAGAAGTGATTCTTAATGAGATGAAGAGCCCCCACACTGATTTTTCTACCTTCTTGGTGTGAGCTTTGAGCTTTTCTATAGAAATGAGGGTGAATACATTTAGACCATTATTACAGGTAGCAGTTATTCCATAAATATTATTTGTTCCCTCCTTATCAGGCAGATGGAGCATTATAGCCATTCTTGGGTCTTTCTGTTTTTAGCTATTACTTTTTGCCAGCTTTTTGAAAGGACTGTATTTGATTATTGTCAGAATTTGCCCTTAGTCATTCCATCTCAGGGGTATAGTACTGATATAATACTCACCGAAGAGGGCAATCTTGTTTTTGCTTGTTGTAGGAGGAGTCTCTAGTGACCCCTTTGGGGCTAGGGCCTTCACTCCCAGGATAGCTCAGAGGCACTCCATCTCAGAATTTTAGAGCTATGCCAAGTGAAATTTAAACAGGCTTTCCAAAGACTGAGAGTTCCTGTTTTCAGCCTGTAGTGAATATCGACAGCCAGCTCTCCTACTGTCTCCTCTGGGTCCCTTAGATTTCTTGGGCCAGCCTTTCTAGAGGTGCTGCAGAGCAGAGCTGATCACAGTCCCAACCCGCAATCCCAGGATACATGGATCTTTTATCTTCTTTCACTTCTGTATGGGTAGTCTGTGATGCATGCCTCTAGACAATGTATCCCCTTTGTAGGCAGAAGTAATAATAATTAACAATGCATTGAACTTTTATTGTATGCTAGGTACTATTCCAAGTACTTTGCATGCATTAATTTAATTACTCATCATAGCAACACTGTGAAGTGATTAGCCTCAGTGTAGAATTAAAGAAACTGAGATGCAGGAGGCTAGTCACTACCTTAATTATTACATGGATAGTAGGTATCAGAGCCAGGATTTGAATCCAGGCACTCTGGCTCCAGGCCCTTCACTAATAGTGAAGATAATACAGGAAAATTACCTACTTAGTGTCACAGTTTCTTCTAGGCATTGCCATACACTGTTATCTCATAATATATTCAACAGCATAGGTCATTTCTCAGCTACAATATTTCTTTCCTCCACCTTTTAGCTCTGGCCTAAGCCTTGAAGATTCAAAGAAATTGACAGCTTCACCCAATGATCCCAAAGTAAAGAAAACCCCAGCTGAGCAACCAAAATCCACGCTTCCTTCAGAGGCCTCTCCTGTCAGTGTAGTCCCAATAATTCCCCAGTTAGAGTCTAAAGAAGAAGTACTGCCATCACCAGTCAGAAAAGAAGAGCATGAAGGCCAAGATAAGATGCAGCTAAACTCCAGATCCACAGAGCCTCTACTTTCCTCAGCTACCAATACAAATGACCTTAGCAGTGTTGCTCCCATTAAGTGCCCAAAGGATGAGGCTGTCTTGGAGCAAAAGCCAGTTGCCTCTGCTGAACAGGAGTCTGAGAAAGAGAATCATCTCACTACAACTTCAGATTTTAACAAAAATGAAAGCCAAGAAGCTTTAGTTACATCCCTGAGCAAACCCAAGAGTTCTGGGGTAGCAGCAACAGTAATGAAGCCCATAGTAGAAGCAGGTCTACAGGAGACCACTATGAAAGAGCCTCCATCGACTCTGGCTGATCACAGCCCAGAAAGCCTCAAGAGGAAATCATCTCTCACCCAAGAAGAGGCCCCTACAAGCTGGGAGAAAAGGCCACGCATCATTGAGAATCGCCAGCACCAGCAGCCATTTCAAGTCTCCCCACAGCCCTTTCTCAGTAGAGGGGACAGGTTCCAGGTGCGGAAAGTACCACCTCTCAAGGTAAGAAAGCAGGAAGAATTGAAAAAGAGAGATGGTCTGAACACTAAATTTTTGGTTGTACCTACTAAATTTCAAGTATTTGTAGTATTTCTTAATGCAGAAGCAGTTGTATATATTTGATATGCATGTAACTGTGGTCATACATGAGTGAATTATTAAGAAACAGGCATTTAGAACTGTATCCTTATAGATCTTTATTAGAGTTTGAGTACTTATTCAAATATCTGAATATCTAATGTAATCCACCTCCAGCCGCCACCACCCACCCCCACCCCCCCCACCCCGTTGGCTACTCTTGTATTTTAAGATAGTTTTGGGGAAAATTGTGTCTCATGTAACAAAATAATAAATATAATAATAAACAGGAGAAGGTCATTGATGTGATTAAGAGATCATATCTTTGTATCAAGAGCCATAATATTTAACATATTATTGACTGGAGACATATTATGGCCACACGCTTTAGTTTCTGCAAGAATCCCCCAGTCAATAATACATTAAATGTACCTTGGCCCTTTTCTTGTTGCCGTAACAGATTTGATGTTCTGAGGGTCTGGAACTACCTTTTAGTTCCATTCTTTTAAAGGAAATGTGTGTGGCTACTGTGAGTCATCACTGGTCACTTGAGGGACCTTAGTAAGATGGAATAGCCTTGCTAAGCTCTGCTGCTTAGGATATGTGTTTTAGCCCTGTACTGCTGCATATCAGATCTTTTAAATTTCTATAACACTGTCACTCCTTAGTGTGTACTTGGGTGTGTGCCTAATATCAGTTTGCAGTTCACTTTCATTTCATTAATAGTACTTATTGATTTAATACATTTTATTAATAGTATTTATTAGTAATATTATGTCTACTATGAACCCCAGCATTGGGTATTATTCATTCACATTAGAATATAAGTTACCAAAAAAAGCCAAATAGAAATACTTTTTTCCCTTTTTTATTTAATTTAGACAAACCAGAGTCCTACCTGGAAATACTTGGAAGCACTCAGTTACTAGTGCTTGACCTGTTTCATGCACTGTGAGACTTTTCTCTCTCATTTTGCTTCTTATCACTAATAGTATGATGTTTTTCATTACTTTTTAATTTTAAGATTTGTGGTTTCAGCACTCAGGAATCTCTCCTTTTTTTCTTTCTTTTTTTTTTGATATTTTTCTACCATTAGTATACACTATCATGCTTTGCTAGAGATTCTGATTTTTATGGTATTCACTTTTATTATTCTTATAAAAATATGAGAAACCTTTCTTTAATGCATGTCAATTAGAACTCATCTGTAGACCTGAGAGCTGAGTTACGGTTTAGGATTTACTTTATATAAATGACACTGGGTAAGAACCATCATTTCTATTTCCTCATCTTTTTGCTTTCCGCTAATCCAGTGAGGCTCTACACTGAAAACTTAAATCCATTGTGACCAAGTTAATGTTATTTAACTTTTTTCCTTTCTTTTATTTCTCCTTCTTCATTTCCCCAAAAACTTTCTACCAGAAGTTGTTTTAGTAACTCTTACCTTAGGCCCTATCTCAAATCCCCCTTTCTTAGATAAAGCTTAATGTAATTTATAACAGAACAAAATCTTTTATTAAAGAAAACTTCAAGTAGAAAAACAAAATTTGAATTTTATAAATGTTATGTATATGCATATAAAATTATATATGCACATATATCTATTCTATATATGCATATCTGTAGTATAAAATAAAATGTATACATATATATGTATATGTAGAGATAGAAAACTCAAACGCACATTATGTATTTTCCATTCAGTACACAGCTGTAATAGAAAGAATCTAACTCCTTTGCTATACTCCAGTGGGGGCGGTTCTCGGTCAGTTAGGTTGTTGAGTTGTTTTCAGTGCCTAGAAACCTTGTGTGGCTTTTATACTCCAAAAAATAAAGTGTAACTTCTCATTTATTCTACATAAACAGGTCACAGAACCAGTTACATAGATAACTGAAAATTATCATTTTTAAGCATTAAAACTTTTTATTTTAACCACTTTTAAGGATTGTCCTTGTTTAACCAACATGTTATAAATAATTTTCAATCATTATGATAGATATCATTTGTTGTGCTGGGATATGTTGTTATTCTCAAGATTATTCTGACGTAAGGTTGTTTGTTCCCTATGTGTGAGTCCCCTACACAACTGTGCTTTTTACTTTCTTGTTTTTAATTTTCTAGTTTTATCTGTCGTCCCCCCCGTTGTCTCTTCTAGGTGGTATTACCAAGGGGCAACAGTTGCTTCTTTCTTACTCTGGGCAGCTTCTAAAATACTGTGTGCAGTGGGTGTAAAATAGATTTCAGGTTTAAGAGAGAGACTGAGTATATCTCATGATGCAGAATATGTGGGTTTTGTGGCAAGTGTTACACAATCCCACAGGTCTAACTTCTGAATGACAGAGAATTTTTCAGGACTGCTGACCTTTTCAGAAATGGGTATTGCAAATAATAAAAAATCATTAGTGACTTTATTATTCTCAATTTGAGTTCCAGAAAGATGACGTGCATTTTCTTAGAGCTTGGTGGCTAAAGTTTTTTTTTTTTTAATTAAATGTCCTAGAACATCTGTAACAGGCATTTCTTCTTTTAAACTCTGCCAGCTTTTAGAAGGGCCCAGATATTGGTGCATTCTAATTAATTACAGTAGCTTACAAAGTATTGTTTTGAACAGGAGTCAGATTCCTTTCAGATATAGTATTTTATGCTATGAAAAGCAGTGGTTTCAAACTTAATGGTGCATCAGAATCTCATGAGAAGCTTTTTAGAAATGTATTTTTTCTCCAAGAGTTCTAATTTGTAATTTTAGGGATAGGACTGAGAACATGTTTATTTTTTAAAAGCTCCGCAACCAATTATAATGCCAGCAGGGGGTGAGAATGACTTTGGTAAACAGAATAGACATTATATACATACTCCCTCATGTGAGTGGGCAGAGTGGATCACACACTGTCTTCCTTCCAGTGCTGTCTAGAAGCTTCTGTAATTTGAGATAATTCAGCCTACATGCTTAGCTGTGCATGTGTGAGTGTGTAAAAGAGAACAAGGATTTTCCTCTGGACTTCGATAGTAAAGCCAAGAAGTAAAAGACAGTAATGGTGTGCTACTTCTTTATTTTTCTGTTTCTTTCTTCTTGCTTTCACACACATTTTAAAATGCAGATACCACAGAAATGTCTGTATGTTAAATGATCAGCTGTTATGAGTAGTGGTGACATTAAGAGAGAGTTGTGTTGAGAGAAGCAGTTTGAGCTTTGGGATGGGAGTGGATGTCGAGGGAGGAGACTTTTTGGCACCAATAGAGGAGGTGAAAAGACCCTGGAGACTAACCTGTGTGGCCATCTGCATGGTTTGGTCTCTTAGCCACAGGTTTCCCGTCCTTGTCACAGTGTTCACCCTATTCTCAGAATTTTTGTTAATGAAGTTTTGTTGCTCTTATAAATGAAAACTAAGCTCTGTTGTTTTCTTCCCCCCTAATTTTTCAGATCCCGGTCTCCAGAATCTCCCCCATGCCGTTTCCTACATCGCAGGTCTCTCCCAGGGCTCGTTTTCCAATCTCCATCACTAGTCCTAACAGAACAGGAGCCAGAACTCTCGCAGACATCAAAGCAAAAGCCCAGCTGGTCAAAGCACAGAGGGCAGCAGCTGCCGCTGCAGCCGCAGCTGCTGCAGCCGCCTCAGTTGGAGGGACCATTCCAGGACCTGGCCCAGGCGGTGGACAAGGTCCAGGAGAGGGGGGTGAAAGGAGAACTGCTAGAGGAGGGAGTCCAGACTCAAACAGAGTCAGTGAAACTGGAAAGGGCCCCACACTGGAACTGGCAGGAACTGGAAGCAGGGGAGGTACGAGAGAGCTTTTACCCGGTGGTCCAGAGACTCAGCCCCAGTCTGAGACCAAGACCCCAGGCCAGGCACAGCCTCATAGTGTCTCTGGAGCACAACTACAGCAAACCTCCTCAGTGCCTCCAACATCTGCCATCAGCGGAGCATGCACAAGTGTCCCGTCACCAGCCCACACTAATGCACCCCCACCAGCTTTAGGAAGATTAAGTAGTGAAAAACTGAACCCTACCAGGGCAACAGCCACGGTGGCCTCTCTTAGCCACCCACAAGGGCCCAGTAATGGTAGGCAGGAGAAAGCACCCCCTACTCCAGCAGATCCTGCTCTAATCTCGGGTGCCTCACCTGTTCATTTTGCAGCTGATGGCACAGTTGAGCCCAAAGCAGGTTCTAGTAAGAATATACCAAACCCTCCAGCCTCAGCAGAGATAAGTGCTAGCGCTTCAGTGGACATGACTCCCTCTTTATTAACAACAGCCACTTTAGAGAAGCTTCTTGTACCGCAGGTCAGTGTAACCATAGCAGCTACCGGATCAGCTCCATCCTCGAGCACTTTGCCAGCAGCTTCTAGCCTTAAAACCCCAGGAGCTTCTTCACATATGAATGGACCCATTTCAAGGCCAAGCTCTAGTATCCCTGCTAATAATCCTTTGGTAACTCAGCTGCTGCAGGGCAAAGATGTTCCCATGGAGCAAATTCTGCCTAAACCTCTCACCAAAGTTGAAATGAAAACTGTTCCACTAACTGCAAAAGAGGAAAAGGGGATGATAGGAGCACTTGCAGGTACCAACGTAATAGAAAATAGCACCAGAGAGGAAGTTAATGAGAGACAGTCCCATCCAGCTACACAGCAACTGGGTAAAACTTTGCAAATTAAGCAGCTCCCCCAGGTTCCAAGACCCCTTCAGCTCTTTTCAGGTAAGGATCTAAGGGACTCTAGCATTGACACACACCAATACCAAGAAGGACTAAGTAAAGCAACCCAAGATCAGATCCTTCAGACTCTCATCCAAAGGGTTCGGAGGCAGAATGTTCTCTCATTTGTGCAGCCCTCCCAGTTCAACTTCACTCACTCAGGTTTCCAGTTAGAGGACATCTCCACAAGCCAGAGATTCATGCTGGGTTTTGCTGGCAGAAGGACATCCAAGCCTGCAATGGCAGGTCACTACTTACTTAACATTTCCACCTATGGCCGGGGTTCAGAGAGCCTTAGGAGGACCCATTCTGTAAACCCCGAAGACCGCTTTTGTCTAAGTAGCCCCACTGAGGCCTTGAAAATGGGATATACAGACAGTAAAAACGCAGCAGGAGATAGCAGCGGAAAAGAAGATGACACTGACGAGGAAAGTGCTGGTGACGAGCGAGCATCGGTCATGGTGAAGGAGGAGCCGCAGGCTTCCCAGGGTTCTGGCAAGTGTGAAGCAAGTTCAGGACCCCATAGTAGAGAAACCCTATGCACCAGTGAGTGTTCAGCTAAAAAGAATGTGAAGGCAGAGACACCAGTGCCTGAGCAAACCACTTTAAGCAAGGAGAATTACCTGTTCAGTAGAGGCCAAACATTTGATGAGAAGACCCTAGCCAGAGATTTTATTCAGGCAGCACAGAAGCAAATGGCTCATGCAGTGAGAGGTAAGACCATGCGGAGCAGCCCCGAGCTTTTCAATTCTACTGCTCTTCCTCTGCCCGCAGACAGTCCTACCCATCAGTCTCTGCTCCTTCCACCACTGCAAACCCCAAAGCTGTATGGAAGCCCCACACAGATTGGGCCAAGCTACAGAGGTATGATCAACGTCTCCACCTCATCGGACATGGACCATAACTCTGCTGTACCGGGGATGCCTGACTGTAGCCAGGTATCCAGCAATGTCGGTGATGTCATGTCCTTTTCAGTGACTGTCACAACCATCCCTGCTAGCCAAGCTATGAATCCCAGCAGCCACGGCCAGACCATTCCTGTCCAGGCCTTTCCTGAAGAGAACAGCATAGAGGACACGGCTTCGAAATGTTACTGCCGATTGAAAGCCATGATCATGTGCAAGGGATGTGGAGCCTTCTGCCACGATGATTGCATTGGCCCCTCCAAACTGTGTGTCTCCTGCCTTGTCGTTCGGTAATAAGACTAGAAAGAGAACACACTGTAAAGGAGGCAGGAAGGGGGACGGGTTGACAGATGTGGTTTTTGCGTTCTTTTGGAATCACAGAAATAAAAAAGTAGGTTTCAGTTGTCTTAAGAGACAAGTGTTACTTAATCAGGAATACAGAGTACAGATCTTACATTTTAGAGGAAGAGCACCTTGTATAGTAAGTACAAGTCAAGCAAGACTTTGTGAATTTGTGACAAGTTTGCACTTACAAAATCATGTAAATATGTCACATCTTGTTTTAACCTTTTTCCAGGTGTTTAGGTAATAATGTATTACTTTGACTTCAGATTGGTGTTCCACTTCATGTGACTCTGAAAAGTTTAATGCCATGCGTGGTGAAAGGAAGCGATTTCCCTTCAGCCCTTTCCTAAGAGGCTAGGAAAAGAAAGGAGTGAGGGAATGGTGTGAAGAAATGACCATTCATGTTGATTATGTCTTGACAGTCTGATTGCAGGCTTCACATAGATTATTCAGCCTTCGCAGGATTTAGATTCAGGGTGTACTCAGTCCCTTTACCTTAGATGGAACCTTCTCAAGTTCAAATTTTTGGTAAGGTATTTCACAGGTAGTATTTCAGACTCTGAAAGTTCTGACTTGGTTCTTGGCTTCCCTAAACCAGTACTGTTGCCAGGCACTCTGCTTGCAATTTGTGGATCCCTGCTGTTCCCTAATCCCTTGCCCTAAAGCAGAGAATGTGACCCATGAAGGGTTTGCCTCGCTGGGCACCTTGGGTTACCATCACCTGTGCAGGGCAGTGATTCCAGCAATCATCTCTGAGGATTTAGTCATTTGTGGGAACTTACAAACAAGTTTGAAATACTAGTATGAAATTAGCAGAAAAGTGTTAGTGATAGGGGGGTTTGAACTATGTGTTTTGTTGAGTAAGCAGAGTAAAGGTGCAGAAACTGTTAAACTGAACATAAAGAACTTTGGGAAACAATTTTAACACTAGAAACAAAGTAGCCCCTCTCCTCCTCTTCTCTCCCAACCTGTTACCTAATGTGCTATAGTCACCTGTTGCTACTGGTAGGAAAACTCATGAATACCACATTTGCCCATTCTGTTAAACGGTGTTTTGACCTCCCAGGCATCTGAGGAGTGTGGGGGTAATCTTATATATTACTTTGAACATATTGCTTTGAAGATAAATGTGTCTGCACGCGCGCGCGCACACACACACACAGTTGAAAGTCAGACACTTGTCCTGTTTTAGAAAACATGTCCCCCATTTTGAACTACTGCTGTCTACTTACTAGAAATTTATAATGTAAAGGGGCTTTAGTGAATGACTAAGGGAACATCTAGAAAAGAAGAGAAATCAGCCTCAAATTTTTGTTGGTTGTTTTTGTTTATTCTTTTTTGTTTTTTGTTGAATCCTGTCTCTAGTGACTGAAGAACTTTTGAGTACATACATTTAGGTCATTGTTAAAGAACATTAAAATAAATCTGCAATTTACCAGAATTCGGTATTAAAAAGTTGGGTATTGTCAATGTGCATCATTTGCATATTGATTTCAAATCTCTTAATTTCATGTGTGTAAAGGACATATATTAGTGCAACCTAGTACAGTCGTAGTTACACTTATATTCAGGATGTGATACATACAAAATGCAGAACAGTTTAAACTCACTGATGAAGTCACATTCCAAATTAGGGGAAAGTAGGCAGTAATCATCTTAGCTTTGCCCCCATTCTGCTACCCACCCCTCCCTACCTCATCTCCTTTATTATGCATACACTCTTTTAATACTTCCAAATCCCATAAGAAACTATTTACTTTTATTTTTTATTTTGTTTCTTTTTTTTGTGGCCCAAAGCAAATATAGGATTAATATCTGTGTTCTAGTTTCATCCAAGATAATTTGGTGTCCTTCTAACTTCTGATTTTCTTCTACCACACACATAGCTAAGAGGTAAGAAATCTGCAAGGATCCAGGGATAAGGAGCAAGTTCTCCAGCCAATAACCAGTAGGAATCAGAGAAACCATGGTTCTGTTCCCAGACTTTCAGTGTCCTGGGTAATCCCAAGGGGTAAGAAGACATATTGCTAGTTGCAACTCTCCATTCCCAGCATCCTCACTCCCCACTTCAGTGGTCGGACTGAGGGGTTGTCTGCCTGCTGTGAGTGGTTGACTGTTTCAGAACTGACTCCATGGTGAACACGAATTACCAATGTGGATTTTCAAAATGATTTTTCTTCTTCACGCCTTTCCTATCATAGAAAGTCTCTCCTCCATGGTTTTTTTAATCTGAGGATGCACAGACTAACCAGGAAAGGAGGAAAGGCATCAGGGATTTTCAGGTCCGTTTAGAGAGCAAACCATATCGTGCCTATTCATCTTGACACAGGCTCTTGCAGATAGGTCCTAAGCATTACTAGTCAGCAGATTCTCTTTACAAATAATACCCAGCTAATAAAATATTCAGTAAATCGTCAACTGGGTACACTGCCTCGATCTTGACTAAATTAGAGAATAGTTGGATTCTCTTAGATTGGTAGAAAATTGAATGCAGGGTATTTATCAGTTTGTTTCAAAACAGTGGTTTCACGTTGGTCCTTCATCTTATGTGCTGACTGAGCTGAACAACAACAACAAAAATTACAATCTGGCCCTTTTGAAAATGAAGCAGTAGGCACAAGAAAACCTTTAGATTATTAGAATATGGTATTTAGTACCTTTAAAACAGTTCTTATCTTAGGTTTCCAGTTACTTTACCTTTCAATTCAGTCTGAAATGTTTCTAATAAGTGCTAAGCTTATTTTTATGGTATTAAGTTGCACTATTTCCAGTGACTAGTCAGGCATTATGCCTGATGCTTACGCCTCCAGGGTACGCTTCTCAAGCCTTCAGATAACCTTCCACTGCAGGTCACCTTGGGGAGATGGCATTCTCATCTCATTCTTACTTAATGAATGTTCTGAGTTGTCTAGTAGAGAAGACTCACTGAATCTTAAAGAATTTTTATTAAAATCCTCCATCCTATTCAACAGAAAATAAAGCCAAATAACCTGGAGTTGTTTGCCCTACGTAACCCCTGTGTTAAAGATACTGAAGCTGTCTGTGGTACTCCATGTTACATTTTTAAGAATAAGGTCTGGCAGATGGGAAATTTTCTTGGGGCAGGGGAAACATAGGGGCTGGGAAGGCACACAGTGTAGATATTTTAGGAGTTATCACAGATTTAAATAACTAGCCAAAGGAAGACCTCATTGCCTTCCAGGTGAAGGCGTAAATTCATACATTAATAATCAGACAGTTTACCATCCTAATTGCTCTTATTGCCTTTCTTCACCTAAGAGTCCTTAAAGAACTCTTGGGTGAAATTATTTGTTATAATGAAGGGGTCTTCTCTGGTCATTACATCACTGTTTCTAGAACTCATTGTCAGTAAGCAGTACCAGGGTGGTTTTCTCTGTGACCTAGAGATTTCACTTCACAACAAGGAGATAAAAGTCTCCCCGTTGCATTACAGCAGTGTGCTAAGTTAAAAAAAAAAAAAAACTTGGCCAAGGGTAGTTTTCAGTTCAATTTATAGAATAGTCCAAAGAGACTCTGAGAAACATGATGATAGGCAGGGATCTTTCCTACCGTGTTTCAATACCTACATAACCTATTGAAAGAGAATAATAGGTAAAGCAGTTCCTAAAGTTGAAGTAAGAGCTTCATAGATTCTTGATTACTTTATTTTTTTTAATGCTTTACATTTGATACAACTATTAAAGATCAATTTTAAAAATAGCTTTCCAGTAATATATTTTAAGTAATATATATTTTAATATCTATGTAAAAAGTGACAGTGGAAGACTTAATTTCTCACATAAGGTATGTTTAATGTAGGACCTCACTGTTAAGGCACAAATTATTTCAAAGGAAGTTACTCTATAAAGACACTCAGATTATTTCCAAAAAAAAAAAAAAAAATGCAATAAGGGGAATAGTTTTGGAGTTTATTTTTTATTTTAAAAGAAAATTGACTTATTTACCACAAGCTATTTTCTTCCTTCTGGCTAAAAGGTTTGTACAGACTGGTTTGGTAAATGCTAAACTTTTGTGTCTTTTGCCTTTTTAAAGGAATTGTTAACATTGGAATTGAGGGTATGTACAGAGAAGTTGGTGTCAACACCATTTAAAAAGTCATATTTTTTCACAAATATAGAAAAATCATTTTACATAAGAATTTTAAGTATTTGCAATAAATATATGTATATAGATTGTATGTATTCATATATTCTTATTTTTCATTTTATTATTAAGTAAAAGATAATTAAAGTGAAAATAAAAAACCTTGGAGTTTTTGATGCATCTTGAGGTCTGGCATCCATGTGGAAAAAGTGGTGTGGGTAAGGCCCTCAGCTGTTGCCTCATACTATTATTGGAAGATTACCAACAGATTGCATAGAAGATAGTAAAATGAGGAATTTGGTGATAAACAAATCAGGGTAGTGTATTTCTTTCAAAACTCTAGTAAAAATATTAAGTTCTCCTTATCTGTCTGTCTCTGTGCTTTCACGCTTGAACTTTTCTCTCTCCAAACCGTCTGTTACTGGGGAAGTCAAAACAGAACAAAACACAGTGCATTTTTTTTTTATACTGGGGAAGTCAAAACAGAACAAAACACAGTGCATTTTTTTTTTAATGTGCCCATTGTTTGCTTCTAAGACAAAGAATGGCAAGAAAATATCTCCAGGGGTGGAGGGGGGGATAGGTTTTCCTTTCTCCATGTGGTTAATAATTCATTAGCAAACATTCACTGCCACCACACTGTAGGGTTTATGTGAAGGTAAAACTATTTTTCTGTTTCCCTTTGAGAAGTGAGTTTCATAGCCAGTTTTATGTCCTTCCAGATTGATCTGGAGATAGAAGGGCTAAGAGAACTTGAATGTTGATTTCCGTAATGTCATGAAGGGTGTTTATGGAATTGAGGACTGAGGCAAACATTAGGAGAGGTTAACCATACCTAGAGATAATCTGGAGTCCTGCTGTCCAAGAGAAGTCATTTGGTGATTGTAAATATTTGGTGTTAGGACATGATTAAAGGAGTAAAGGATACCTAGATAATCTGGAAATAAAGGCATATAGCCCATTCTTTTAAAATGAATAATATATAGCTTTATTGGTGACCTGAAAGGAAATAAGTCAGAGTTGGAAGAATGTATCTTAATGACCTATAAAACAGTTTTAATTGTAGTTCACTAGTTCTCCCCCTAATTGCCCAGCTGTGGTTATTTTAACTGATAAAAATAGCAATTCTTGGTAATTAGTAAGGATACTTAAGAATGCTTGCATGCAGGATCTTAGTTCCCTATCCAGGGATAGAACTGATGCCCCCTGCATTGGGAGCACAGAGTCCTAACCACTGGACCACCAGGGAAGTCCCAGTAATGCTTTTTAAAAAGATAGTCTGTCTTCTTATTTTTCAAAAATTGAAAATTCAAACATAGGGTTGCTCAAAGACATTAAAAATAGTTGAGACATCTAAGAACAGCACTAAATCTTTGCTGAAAATACCACTATTACTAAAGGAAGAATTTTAAGTCTCAGGGAACATTTGCATCCTCAATTCCCATATATGGTAGATAGGAATGAAGGTGAAATACTTAAATGTGTGTGAACTGGTTCATGATGACCATTTACAAAGACACCCCCCCCCGCCCCAATTTCTAATATGTGCTTACTGTTACTTATTCCTACCTCACGGGAAGTAAAGTTCATATTCAGGTAATGACATAGAACCCTAAGATATAGTTGGACTGCAGTTGATCGAGGAAGAGCAATACACCAGAACACAGCTTCATCTTGGATCCCCAACTTTATTTACATCACAGAGTCTTAGAAACCTGTATTCATTGCTTTTAACACTAGTTGACCAAGAATGGTCTTCACAAAACTTTGCATGTTTCTAGTTGGTTTTGTACATAAATCATGTTATTCACTAATTCAAACATCTTTTGCACACATATGTGCTAAACACTGTGCTAAGGTTCTGTTTAAGCAAAGGTAAAGAAAAGCAGTCATGTAAATTGTAAACGGTCTTCCTAAAGGTGGTAACCATACAGCATGTGTCTAGTTCAGAGCTCAAGCAGTGGTGTATGCTACGTTACTTCCCAGGAGTAAATGAATATGAAATAGAAGCATTTGAGGCACTCGGCAAAACATGGCGGCAAAACTTGAAGAAAGAAAAGAAAGGCATTGCTCCTGCATGAAATTACAGTGTGTAAGTGAGGAACCAGATTGATAAAGTTTGCCTTTTTTGACAAGTATAATTGGAAGATCTAGAGATTAATCGAAATTTCAAGAAATCTCTTGGTGATACCTAAATTGAGAAAATCAGGCCAAAAGCAATCCCTTTCAGTTAATTCTGTTCAGTATGTTAATAAAGATGCTTCATCTTATGTTCCACTAACCCTTTCAAATAACAATTTGGTAAATAATGCAGCTTTCCTGTCAAACCCACAGTATGCTAAAGGGAATCAAAAAGACATAACCTTGTTTTCATCTTATAGACTGAAAGAGGCTTCAGCAAGACACTAGCCCTTATAAGGTGGCCCAAATCCTAATTCTTTAAGACTTTCTGGTAGGAAGGTTTTAAAAGGGTAAATTAAAATATCTTGTCGGTGCTTAGTATTGAACTTTCCTTACCTGGGTTATTGGATTTGCAACTTGAATTCTGTGTTCCAAAATATCCACGTTCACCTTTTAGTCAAAAAGGTATTAGGTGTATTCCACCATGTAATACAGTCTCAACTCTGTCCAGGAAGTAGGAGGGTGGATATCCTGTATTTTCCTTATACTTAGTGACCTTAGACAGAAGATTGGGTTTCTCTCATAGGGACTGTATAAACTAAGGAATCTCTATGCCTTTTGTGTATCTTTCAGTCTTAACCTAAAAAGGGAATCCCTACAAAGATTTCCTTATATCAAAAAGGACAGACTAAACCTGGAAGAGAGAGATGATCAGATGTGGAGATGGGCTGTGACTAGATAGTGGGTTTTCCTGAAGAATAACTGCAAACTCAGCTTTCCTGGTTCTTCAAGTGCAAAAGAAACTAAAGGGAATTTTTTAAATCCTGACTTTCATCTTGACTGCAAAACCTATCAAGTGCCTAGGGGAGGAGAAAGGTAAACCCAAGATTGGATTTAAGATAGATTTAAGTAAACTTGGAATTATTCTTATCCTTTTACTAAATTTTTTTTTAAGGTTTTGGGTTTCCATAATGTAATGAATTGCCATGAGTGGAACATGGAATTTGAATTGAGGCATTTCGTAGGCTAAGTAGTGGTTTTCTATTGAACCATATTCTCTGTCTAGTGACAGCTTTTGCCACTGCTCAGGATTTAGGGTTGTGCACCTGTGTCTAAGTGACGCAGACATTGGCCTCATAAATACTATATTAAACCAACCTGAGTCAGCACTTAATTTTATTAACTTTAATCATGGATCCTCTTTTTAAATACTTAATATTTAAAATTAAGATTAGCCTAATAAGAATGTGGAAATATCCGAAGATAACGTTAGAACTATTATTTTACACACAGTCTATGTCCTTTGTATGGAAAGTGGTACATGAAATTTTACATTTCTTGGGTCGGTTCTTTTAAAAAACGAGTGTCTGATGTTTTTGGATACCTAGAGCTTGGAAATCCTGGAGTTGGACTTGAACCCCAAGTCAGCATGTGTTTTCATTTTAGGTTTTCAGGCATAGCAATTTAATGTGACCCCAGCTGAACCTATATGTAATCACTTTGAACAAAATTTAAATTAATGAAACTCTTCGAGAGTCTCAAATATGGTCTCCTGTTTGTTGCATAAGGAGACAGATTCTGGGCTTGGAAGAATCTGACGATTTGTTCTCTGATAATAAACTACTGATTGAAGAGCAAGTTTGTTATTAGAGAATTCATGAAATTTCTAGAACCCATGAAAGATCTAGACTACATGATAAATGAAACTCTAGAAATTAAAAACTTTTAGCCATAAGTGCTATGACCTGTTCTTTTAAAACCCATTTTTTTTTTAACCCATTTTAATTCTGTGACTCATTGCATCTTACCTTAAGACTTTACCAGCACCAAGAGAAATCAGAATGGAAGAAATGACCTTACGTTGGTATTACTTTAAAATCTGTGCACATAGGCCTTAGCACTTTGACAGATAAAGCTCTGCCTTTTAGCTCCTTCTCTTGTCTTTATTCCTCCCACTTTTAGACTGTTCCTTTTATTGGTCGCATAAAACTACCTTCAGAATTGAATGTATAATAATGTTTCTGCACATGGACAAACTGTATTTTAATGACTCTTTATGTTGAATAAAGGCATACAATTTTACTCTTGTGACTGTGCCTTTTCTTTTCCAAAGAAACCAGACACCATAGTGAATGACTTACCTGCTTGTTTCCCTTTCCCCTATACCTGATTGCACAGTTGTCCCTGGGTCCTGGCTAAATTTGAGTACTACAGAGAGTGCCAGTCTCTTCAGGCAACACTCAGAGGGAGTTAAAGAACTCAACATGAGCGATAAAGAGTGAATGTATTTCAAAAATTAAAAGGAAACCCATACTACAAAGCTACAGTAATCAAAACAGTGTGGTAATGGCATAAAGACAGAGGCAAATGGAATAGAAATCCCAGAAATGAACCCTCAAATATGTGGTCAAATGACTTTTAGCAATGATGCCAAGACAAGTCAATGAGGAAAGGGCAGTCTTTTCAATAAATGTTGGGAAAATCTGATATCCACATGCAAGAGAATGAAATTGGACCCTTCGTCTACACCATATATAAAAATTAACTCAAATGGATCAAAGACCTAAGAGCTAAAACTCTTAAAACAGAGGGAAAGCTTCATAATTGGATTTGACTATGATGCCAAAAGCACAGGCAACAAAAGAAAAGATAAATTGGTTTTCATTAAAAATTAAAAGCTTTTGCATCAAAGGGCATTATCAACAATGAAAAGGCAACCCACAGAATGGGAGAAAATATCAATATTTGCAAATCATATATTTTAAAAAATCAATATTCAGAATATATAAGAAATTCCTACAACCCAACAACCAATTTAAAAAGTACTTGAATAAAGGACTGGAGTAAAGGATAAATCGCCAAAAGATACGCACAGGTGGCCAATCAGCATGTGAAAGGATGCTCAACATCCCTAATCACTAAGGAAATGCAAATCAAAACCACAGTGAGGTACAACTTCACACACATTAGGATAGCTATATTGTCAAAAAATAATGTTAGCAAGGAGGTAGAAAAATTTGAATCCTTGTGCATTGCTGGTGGAAATGTAAATAGGTGCAACCACTGTGGAAAAGTTTGTTTCTCAAAAAAGTTAATCGAAAGTACCTTATGATCCAGCAATTTCTGGCTATACACCCAAAAGAAATGAACAGATATTTGTACACCAATACCTTCAGAATTGAATGTATAACAGCAACATTATTTGTGATAGCTAAAAATGATAAAACTCAAATGGATAAACAATGTGGTATATACATATGAGAGGATATTATTCAACCTTAAAAAGGAATGAAATCCTGACACACACTACAACATGGATGAACCTTGAGGACATTACGCTCAGGGAAATAAGCCAGTCATAAAAGGACAAATACTGTATGATTCCACTTATATGAGGTACCCAGAATAGTCAAATTCCTGGAGACAGAAAGAATGGTGGTTGCCAGGAAATGAAGGTGTAGGGGGATGGGGAGTTAGTGTTTAAAGTTCTGGTGATGGATAGTAGTGATGGTTGCATAACACTGAATGTACACAATGCCAACTACATTTAAAACTATACACTTAAAAATGGTTAAAATGGTAAATTTTATGTGTATTTTACCACAATAGAAAACAAAAGCAAACGGAAACTCAAAGTGGATAGAGAAGTAAAACTTGTGTGATATTTTTCTTTTCTGAGCCGCATGAGAAGGTTAATTTTAAAAAGATTTTAAGGAAATAATGTAAGTTCACCAGTGGAGTTAAGAAAAACCCTGACACACTAGAGAAAGTAGTGATCCTCTTAGAAGAAGCCATGTATCTTTAAAAAAAAAAAAATGATTTAGGCTGTGCCAGGTCTTAGTTGTGGCATTTGGGATCTTTGTTGCAGCATGTGGGCTTTTTAGTTTTTGCATGCAGACTCATAGCTGCGGCATGCGGACTCTTAGCTGTGGCGTGCAGACTCTTAGCTGTGGCATGTGAACTTGTAGTTGCAGCATGCATGCAGGATCTAGTTTCCTGACCAGGGAGCGAACCTGGACCCCCCTGCATTGGGAGCATGGATTCTTACCCACTGGACCACCAGGGAAGTCCCAAAGCCATGTATCTTTGAAGGAAGCAAAGCTCTTGGAGACCACCCTGTGCAATGACTCAGAAAAGTGTCCTTTGACCCAAGAAGTTACAGCTGAGAATAGAACCAAGTATATTCAAGGAACCCAGACTTAGTATAATTAGCACAGCCAGGAACCCAAAATGTAACAGTGCTGAAGGTTACCAGGAATTAGTGAGAAGAAGCAAGCACTTTTAAAAACAAGCAAAGCGGTTAACCGTCCTCCTCCCACATATTAAGCAATTCTAGTGAAGTGTAGAATTCTTATAGTGGATACCTTTTGCTGATCTGAGAGACAGAAAGATACTTGATTTTTAAAATGTGCACTTCAAAAATTTTAGTGAAGTCAAACACCTCTCTATGTGAGCTACTTCTATTTCTTTGTTAACTATCTCAACAGAACTTCTGTCAGGTTTCTTATTGGAGTGTTCCATTAAAAACTTTCTAAAAATTGAGATACAGTTGATTCACCGCATATTAGTTTCAGGTGAACAACAGTGATTCAAACTGTTTGTAGATTATACTCCATCTCAAGTTATTATCAAATATTGGCTATATTCTCTGTGCTGTACATTGTATCCTTGTAGTTAGTGTTCCATTTTTTTCCTCAATGAGTGATCTTCATAGAATAAGGATATTAATTTTTGCAATGTTTGCTGCACATGTTTTTCCTAGTTTTTCATGTCCCCCATTCTCGTTTATAGTTTTGCCATATAGCACGTTTAAATTTTCTGTATTTGATCATTTTCCTTTAAGATTTTTGTTTTCATGATATGCTTAAGAGCCTTTTTAACAATACATTGTTTATAAGAAATTTAACCCTGCTTTTTTTCCCTAGTTCTCCTACTGTTTAAATTTTTTAACGGTTGTATTAAAGAATGACTGATATGTAACAAGCAGTACATATTTAAAGCATGCGTTGTGATAAGCTTTGACATCTTTTACCACCACAATCAAGATAAGAAACACAGCTGTCACCTCTACAATTTCCCTGTGCTTCTTTGTGGTCCCTCCAGCCCTGCTGACACCATCCCCAGGCAACCACTGATCTTTTGGTCTCTACAAATTAGTTTGCATTTTCAAGAATTTTATACAAATGGAATCATATAGTATGTTTGGGTTTTGGTTGGTTTTGGTTTTGGTTTGTTTGTTTTTTGGCCCGCACTTGTGGGATCTTAGTTCCCTGACTAGGGATTGAACCTGAGCCTTTGGCAGTGAGAGTGTGGAGTCCTAACCACTGGACCACCAGGGAATTCCCAGTATGTATTTTTTATTGCCTGGCTTTTTTCACTCAGCACAGTTATTTTGACATTCATCCATGTTGTCATCTGTATGAGTAGTTCATTCATGTTTATTGCTGAGTGATATTCTATGGTGTGGATATACTACAGTTTGTTTATCTATTCACCTATCAATGGACATTTGAGTTGTTTCTAGTGTTCAGCTGTTACAAATATAGCTGCTATGAACATTTGTGTACAGCTCTTGGTACAGACATATGCTTTCATTTCTCTTGAGCAAATACCTAAGAGTGGAACAGCAGGACAATACGGTCGGTGTTATGTTTAGCTTTTTAAGAAACTGCGAAACTATTTTCGAAAGGGATTGTAGTACTATTTTAAATCCCCACCAATGGTGTGAGAGATCTAGTTCCTCCACATCCTCGTCAACATTTGGGTCCATGTTTTAAATTTTAGCCACTTTAGTAAGTGTGTAGTGTTATCTCCCTAATGACTAATGTCGTGGAACATCTTTTTATGTGTTTATTTGTCATCAATATACCTTTTCTCATGAAGTGTCAGTTCAACTCTTTTGCTCATTTTTCAAATTTTTTTATTTAGTCCTTTGATTTCCATATGAATTATAGAATTCGTTGTTAGTTTTTATAAAAACAGCATTTTGATTGGGATTGTGTTTATGGTATACATCAATTTGGGGAGAATTGAGATTTAACAGTATTTACCATCAACCCATTATTCCATTTATTTATACGTTCTTTAGTTTCTCTCAGCAAAGTCTTATAGGTTTCAGTAAATAAGTCTTTTACATCTTTTGTCAGATTTAACCTTACATTAAAAAAATTTTAATGATGTGTCAATTTTTAGATTTTTAAATTTAAAAATTCAACACAATTTTTGAGTATCAATTTATAGACATGATGAAATGATAATTGATGGAAAACATTCAAAGTATATTTTCATGCTGATTTTGTATTCTACCTTGCTAAACTCACTTATTAGTTTTATTATCACTTATTAGCGTCTTTGTACATTCCGTCGGATTGTAGATGACTGTTATCTCCAAAGACAAAAAGTTTTATTCCAGATAACTTTCCTTTTTCTTACCAGACTGCGCTGGCTAGAACCTCTAGTACAACGGAGAGTAGAAATGGTGAGAGTGGAAATCTTTTTTTCCTTATCTTACAGAGAAAGTATTTAGTATTTCATCTTAAGTGTGATGTTAGCTAAAAGTTTTTCCTAGATGCCCTTCATCAGACTAAGGATGTTCTCTTTTATTACCTGCTGAGAGTTGTGGGGGTGGGGGTGGGGGCTTGTTTTCTTAAAATCAGGAATGGATGTTGGATTTTGTCACATGTTTTTTCTTCATCTATTGATTTGATATGGCTTTTCTTTTTCAGTTTGTTTAGATGATGAATTACATTGATGGACTTTAGAATTCAGCCAGCTTTGGATTCATTGATTTTCTCTATTGGTTCTCTGTTTTCTTTATCACTGATTTCCACTCTGATGCTTATTATTAGGTTTCATTTCTTTTGCTTATTTCAGGCTTAATTTGTTCTTTTTTGTCTGTCTTAATATGGAAGCTGATTCATTAATTCAAGAACTTTCTTTTTTTGTAATGTGTTTAGTACCATAAATTTCCCCCCAAGTACTGCTTTAATAGCATTCCAACAATTCTGATATGTTTTATTTCTTTGCAGTTCAAAGTGCTTTCTAATTTTGATTTCTATTTCTTCTTTGACCCATGTGTAATTTAGAGGTGTGTTATCTAGTTTCAAGATATTTGAAGACTTTTCAGATATCATCTCTTATAGATTTCTATTTTAATTCCATTGTAGTCAGAGAACATATTTTGTGACTTGAATCTTTCTAAATGTTTAAAGACTTGTTTTATGGCTCATAACATTCTGTGTATTTTTAAAAAGAAAAATATGTATTCTGCTGCCATTGGGGTAGTGTGCCATAAATGTCAATTAAGTCAGTTTGGTTGATAAAATTGTCCATATTTTTACTTATTTTTCTATCTACTTGCTCTATCAATTATTGAGGGAGGAATATTGAAAATTTCAACTACAGTGATAGATTTCTCTCTTTCTTCTTGCAATTCTTTCAGTTATTGATTCATATATTTTTTTAATAAACTCTTTCTAGAGCAGTTTTAGGTTTACAGCAAAATTGAAGGGAAAGTACAGAGAGTTAACATACACCCACAACCTCCCTACCTACCAACATCCCACACCAGAGTGGTACATTTGTTAAAATCAATTGACACATAGGGAAGGCGGAAGAGAGTCGCGGGAGGGAGGGGATATGGGGTTACATGTATAAATACAGCTAATTCACTTTGGTGTACCTCAAAAACTGGGACAACAGTGTAAAGCAATTATATTCCAATAAAGAACTTAAAAATAAATAAAGCATAATAAACCTAAAATAAAGAAAAGAAAAATTAAAAGAAAAAAATCAATTGACATCATTATCACCCAAAGCCCATAGTTTACATTAGTGTTGTACATTCTATGAATTTTGACAAATGTATAATGACATGTATTCCCCATTGCAGTATGGTACAAAGTTGTTTCACTGTCCTAAAAATCCTATGTCCTGTACCTATCTATCCCTCCTCCCCTCCCCACAAACCCTGGCAAAAACTGATCTTTTTATTGTCTTCATTGTTTTGCCTTTTCCAGAATGTTGTATAGTTGAAATCATACTGTATGTAGCCTTTTCAGATTGCCTTCTTTTAGTAATATGCATTTAGCTTTCCTCCATGTCTCTTATAAAATTTCTTTATCCATTCATGCATTGGTAGACAATTAGGTTGTTTCCATATCCTGGCTATTGTAAGTAATGTTGCAATGGACTTGGAGGTGCATATGTTTAAGTTACTGTTTTTGTTGATTTTTTTTTTTTGAGAAATATCAAGAATTGGAATTGCTGGATCATATGGTAGTTCTATTTTTAAATTTCTGAGGAACCTCCACAGTGGCTGCACCAATTTACATTCCCACCAACAGTGCATTCCTCACCAACCCTTATTTACTGTTTTTGATAATAGCCATTCTAATAGGTGTGAGGTGATATCACATTGTGGTTTTGACTTGCATTTCCCTGATGATTAGTGATGCTGAACATCCTTTCTTTTTTTTTTTTTTTTTAAATTTGTTATATTTATTTATAGAACATCCTTTCTTGTACCTGTTGGCCATCTATATGTTTTCTTTGGAAAAATATTCAGATCTTCTGCCCAGTTTTTAATAAGGCTGTTTGTTTTCTTGCTGTTGAGTTGTATGAATTCTTTATATATTTTAGATATTAACCCCTTATCAGATATATGATTTACAAATATTTTCAAATATTCAGTAGGTTGCCTTTTCATTTTGTTGATGATTTCCTTTGCTGTGCAGAAGGTTTCTGGTTTGATATAATGAACTTTAAAAAAAAAAAGTCTAGTTTGAAGCACAAAGCTAAGCTGTAACTTCCATTTTAGCCAGTGTCCATCCTTCTCTTTCCTAGGGCAATAAGCATCAATCTCATTATTTGACTGAAAGGCTTGGCCAGGGTTGGGGGGAGGGTAGAGGATGAGTTACTGAGAAGGGACACCACATTATTATCCAAGAACTATGGATTGCAAGTGTTAATTAGGTTGAAGAAAAACTTCAAAACACCGTGATATAGGGTACTGAGTGGAAGTCCATCTGTTCTATGTTGTAACTGGAATTTTATGACGGGGGTGAATTGGAGGAAAAACATCAACAACTACAGATCTCAGTCTTCTTTTTCAGTTCTGCATAGTAGGTGTTCAGTAAATCTATGTTGAATTAAATAGAATTCTTCATTTGCAATTTAAAAATTTGTTTTACATTTGAGAGATGGAGAAATAAAACAAAAGAAGAAGGGGAAGGAAGTTTTTTTAAGAGTATTAGAAAGAGGGAAGAGTTAAATAATTTCAAATTGTATTAGACTCAAATTATATTAAAATTATTAAATTTAAAAGGCTGAAGGGATAAATAAAGGCATATCAATATTATATACTCTTTTAAGTGTACTTGGGAATTTAAAAAATGCTCTTTTAAACATCACCTCTCCTCAATTTATTTGCAAATGTGTATTGTAGACAATTAGATATATAGTGTATCTTTTCTGGTTACTGAATTAATTTTTCTCTATTTTAATATTTTATGGCAAGCAGTTATTATAAATATATATTTACAATCAAATAACTATTGAGCATTCACCATGTGCTGGAGGATTGGGAAACAGGTGTCGCAGAGAGAAGGAGGGGTGAGAACATGATGACAAATGTACTTCGTAAGTATGACAGAACCTCACATGTCAAAGGGAAGTGAGCTCTGGTCCACTGTAAAGGCAGAAATCTGGGTGCTTCTGTTATTTATGGCAATACCTTCATCTGTATCACACATCTGCAATTCATAGTGCTTTAAAAAATTTATCCCTTTTCATCTTCATCACCCTCCTGTGAGGAAGAGATTATCATGTTTATTTAACATACAAAAATCTGAGGGCCAGAGGGGATAAAGGTCCTCAGTAACAGGGAGTCTGTGGTAGATCTGGGGGGAGCCCTGGAGACCAGCTGCAGCAGCGCCCCAATGCTGGGAAGACGAGGGCACTCCCTGCCGTGGCCGTGGCCTGCCTGTTTGATTTCATTCCCCTTCTGGTACTGCCATCTCTTAGGGAGGAGTTCCAGGCTCCTCCAGGGGAAAGAAAGCTCTGCAATTAGACTAAATATAGTCTGGGAGAGGCTGCATCTCATCTGGACTAATTATCCTGTCACCCATCAGAAGAACAAAGAGTGAAGAATTTTCAGGCCTCATCATTCCCATTCCTCTCATCAGCTGGGGCTTCCATGTAACAGATCTGACCTCCGGGCCTGCAGACGCGTGTTAACAGAGCAGCTGACTGAGGATCGTCTGGGCTGCCCCGAGGAAGACCATGGTGATGACGAGACGGCTTCAATCTCGGGCACAACGACTCTATTGAGAACCGGAGGCAGGCTGGCCTGGCGAGAGCTTCCTCAGTCCTGGAAATGCCCAGATGAGAGACAGAGAACAAGGAGAAGCCCTCAGTGGATGACGCAGCCTGATCATCAGCTGCGTGCTCCATTGATAACCCGTTTTGCAAAGCTCGCCTTGTTCTTCCATCTAACCAACACCTACATGCTGTGTGCAAGGCATGTGGGGGGGCTTATTAAATATCATGCCATAAGGAAGCCAGAAGATACTCTCACTGAATCCCTAAGAGTTGAATAGAAAACCAAAGTTAGAGAAATTCAAGAGAAGGAAGGTACTTTGGTCAAGACATGTGCTTACACCATTAAGGTTTGGGGTCAAGAAGAGTTTCATTATTGAAGGCCAATAGGCCAGGGCACGATTAAGCAATGAACTAGTGTCCCAGCGGAGCTTTTATTAAAGTCGTATTTACATTAGAGAAGTGCTATGGAATACATGGCATCAGCCAGTAACAAAATGTTTTAAATGAAGAATGATGCTTAATAGAACACAAAATTCTGTTAACCACCAGTACTACAAATGACTCTGGTTATGTTACTTTCTGTTGTGGATGACTTTAGATAGAGGCATCACATCTGCGGGTGGGCTCAAACTGTTACATCTGAGAATCTGGGCCAGCACATCTAACATCTGAAACAAGTTCCAAGTAAAACACAGCACTGGAAAAAAAAATGTTTTGCACATTTCAGATCAGATGTTTGCACATTTTAAAATCAAATCTCATTTCTAAGAAAAAGCATGTAGCTCATCCAGCCAATGGGACGTGAAATACAGAGTTCAAAGCGTTCACGTCAGAGTTTGAATCATCATCCAACCCATCTGAGTGGGGACATGAGTCAGACATCCTGTGTCTGGTACTGACTAGTGGATATTCAAACTTCATCACCAACAACAACGGTATGCATTTACTGACAATCCACTCAGATAAGGTGAATGAACATGAAAAAATTGTCCTGAACGTCACAAACACATTCTAGCTTCACTTCAGAGGGATATACTCCTTCAACACAGGATTCTGCTTCAGAACCCAGCTATGAGACAGGAGTTCCCGCCTCTACCCAGAAGCTGGAGGAGAGAGAAATAGGCTAGAATCCAATGCAGTGCTTCTGGAAAGCAGTATAGAGGGCAAAGAAGTAAACAGAGTTGGGGAACTAGGGCTCTTCAAGTCAGGAAATTTAAGACCGGCCATTTCCATTCTTTCTGTGCTTGTTCTCCCCGCTCCCTTTGGTTCCCCTCCCTCCCTTCCTCCCTCCCTCACTCCTTCCATCTCCTTCTGTCTTCATTTTATTTTGCTTCACTCTTCCTCATCCTTGGCTTTGTCCAAAATTTTATTGCTGAACATATGTGAGAGAACTGTCAGCTCAAAAACCAGTCACTCTGGAAGCCTGGACTACGCTAAAGACCAAAATGGATTAACTATGCCCAGACACGCTTTTAAAACACTTTTAAAATAAAGAAAACCAAATGAACTGAAAACTTGGGTTCAGTGGCCTTGAGTCAGTATGGCTTATCTGCATATCTTGGTAGGGTTTTTTGAAGGATGGGAAAGACAAGGTCTTTTGCAGGAGATTTTTGTTTAAACACTGACTTCTGTAAGAGAATCGGTCAAATATAAACTCACCAAGTGCAGGTATAGGGCTGGTTACTCTGAAACAGACTCCCAGGACAATTCCCTCTGACCTGAGAGGAATGCGCTTCTAGGTGGAGAAGTCGGAAGAGCCTCTTCCCCTCTCCCTACTCTGACACGGGCAAGCGACTTAGAGCATAGAACAGAAGGGACAGTTTTTCTAAGACTTGTAAGGGTGGCGCGTTTCTCTCCCTTTGTAGCCAAAAATAACAGATTGTGGACCAAGCAGGTTCCCTCTTGACCATGGTTTCTGAGCCTTGGCATTTTGGGATCTGGGGCCAGGTGAGACTGTGCTGGGGGCTGTGCTGTGCCCTGTAGCCGGTTTAGCAGCACCCTTAATCTCCACCCACAAGATTCCCGTAGCACACGTCCCGCCTTCCTCCCCCCCCAGCTTGTGACAACAACAAATGTCTGCAGACATTGCCACGTGTCTCCTGGGCAGCCAAACTGACCCTAGTCGAGAATCACTTCTTTAAGGAAGGGGAAGGAGTATTATTCTGTTGCAAAATATACAAAGAAGATCTTGAGTGTTTTAAAAAAAGGTTTAGGGAAAGACGATCATTTAGAAAAAATACGGTAGCTTAAACTTCATAGCTTCCAAGCTGCTCCAGGCTGTTATTTCTGCTAAACTATAAGCTTCACAAGGGCAGGAACAACATGTATCTCATTTACGGCCATAGTCCTAGGACCCAGTATAGCGCCCAGGACATAACAGGTGCCTAATAAACAATTGTGGAATGCACCATTTAATAAGCAAATACTACAGGCCAAGCACCAAGACACTTTCAGATATTACCCCTAATCCTCAGAACAACATTCGTGGAATAGGCATTAAAAGTAAAACTCTTCAATAAAGCAAATTCAGATGTCACATAATTGTTGATTCCCAATTCCTGTCTTTCTCCCAGCCTCTGTTCTCATATGGGAGGAGCTGAAGTTCCTTCTCTAGGGAGGTGGGGAGGAAGAGAGTGAATCCCTGTGTCCTCAGTGTTCTTGCAGCCAAATTTCCCTGGATCCAAAAGACACAATGGGTGCCAGGGAACTAGGAGATTCCTGGAATTATTGCTGCTCTCCTGGGAACTTCAGCCAGACACAGGACCCATACTTCTCCCCATCAACATTTAAACTGGAGTAAACAGTGCCCCGGTAGCACCAAACCACAGCTGAGACTGGAAAGGATTTGGTTCGCATAGCCAGAACCCAAATCCAAGTCATTTCATTAACTTCTCAAAACGGGCCCTTGCAATTTATAAGAGCGACTTTTGCCCACCCATCCCCTTACGATGGGGTGAAGTTTTACTGTATCATCTCCATGGTACAAATGAGGAAACTGAGGCTTTACAAGATTGCATGCCTTGTTCAAGAACACAGCTACTATGTGGTAACTCAAGATTTGAACCACGCAAGGCTGGGCTGACTCCATACTCTTTCCACATATACTCTTCCAGAGCGGAGCTGGTGATGGCCATTCCTTTCTTCCATGTGTTATAGTTCCCTGCATGGTTTGGGGGGCGGGGCGTGTCGAATTCTCTATTGTGTGGGCTTGGGAGGGGCAGATGAACAGGACCCGGTTTGGAGCCAACAGCCTCAAAACTATGCCAAGCTGGAGTGCAACAGGCATCCCAGGATGAAGAGCAGGCAGGACCGGACTGGCCTGGTAAGAACAGGCAGAGGCAAAAAAATGCAGTGTCTACTGTGGAGCTGAACAAGGTGAGGCAGAACCCACATCAGCTGCTTGCTCATCGCTCCGTGGTAGACAGGACCCCTTAGTGGATCACTGCCTTTTAAAGAGGCCTCGTATCAGATAAGCCAGGTGTCTTGGCAACTTATCAAGACCCCACCCCAACCCCCTGGGGGAAGACACGGTGTTGGAGAGTAGGCATTTTAAATTACATGCATATACAAATGTTTGTGGGGAAGAAAGCTGGCTGGGTACACGAGTGAGTTAGTGTTCCTTACATATATCCTTTTTTTTATCTTTTAGAACCCTCTCATTCCTTAAAAAGATGTTGTGCTTCGGGCAGTTGTGTGGTCACCCATCTTGCTGATTGTGTCCGAGTGTCAGAGATTACAGACCAGGAGTTCAGCTGGTTACAGAAGCCAAGCACATAACAATTTCTAGCTGATATGGTTGAAGCCAAGATGCTTTAATTCAGGGAGGAGCTGTGGGGCCCAGTGGCTCCATCTTCCTTAACTGGGAATCCCATCACAGGGACTGGGAGATGTAAAGTGAGCCGAAGGAAATAGAACAGAAGCACAGTCCAAATGAGCGGGTGGTGTCAGGACCCCCAGATGAGAGCCACAGGGCTGGATTTCTCCAGGACAAGAGAGCAGGTGGCAGACAGAGCAAGGACATGGGAAGGAGTTCACCTTCCCCCTCCACACAGGCAGAGCTGCTGTTTAAGACAGAGGAGATACACACGGGCCTGGTGGGACAATAACTCTGTGAACGCACAGCCTTCACATCAAAACTATGTTCTCTTAATTCTGCAGGGAAAATGGTCTCTGAACAGTTGTACCTATTGTAGCCTTTCCCTTCACAATGTTAACTCATGTCATATGTTACAGATTAAAATTATTTCCTATTATTTCATTAATCAAATTCTGTTGATGCAGAGGAACTCAGATGCTGGGTCCTTCACTCTCATTTATTTTTTTAAGGAATGGAAATTTAGTAGCATATGTATTAAAAAATGTATTCAGATGCTTATTGATATTTGCTGTGTTCTAAGGTTTATTCAAGACCCTAGCGGCCTAAGACACATGAAGTTCTTGCTCCTGTGGCAGTGACATTCCGATGGGGGAGTACAGTAGGAAAGAAATATATATGTAAACAAATACGCTAATTCCACATAGGGATAATCATATTCCTGAAATTGACACCATGTTTTACAATTTCCCACATTATTACACTTATTGTTCTATATAGTATTGTGAAGTGGATTATAAATGATACTCTTTATATTCCTCTGGGTCCTTGATAGAGTGTGAACCCTAAATGCATGTATTCCTCTTTTCAGCAGTGACACTTAGCTCTTAAGCTATTATGTTTTCAATGGGCTGGATTCTGGCCATATCACTTTTTTCCCAGCAATGTTGAATTCCCAGAAATGTTAAATTATGCACAAGATCAATGAATCAGTTGTGTCATTGATTTGCTGCAATTGTTAAAGAGGCTAGAAATCCCAGGTAAGAGCTTTTTGCATAAGGGCGTTTTTCTGCTATGGTGAAGACATTCGCATTTAGCATGTTGTAATGGGCTGAATAATGGCCCCCCTGTGATGTCCACATCCTAATCCTTGGAACCTGTGAATGTTACCTTATATGACAAAAGGGAAAAGGACTTTGCAGGTGTGATTAGGTTAAGGATTTTGAGCTGGGGAATCAATCTTGCATATCCCCGGATGGGCCCAATGTAACCACAAGGGTCCTTATAAGAGGGAAGCAGGGGACTGAAGTAGGTTGAAGGCGATGGGATGATGGAAAAAGAGCGGAACAAATGCTTTGTGTGATGGGGCCCCCTGCCATGGAATGAGGATACCATTTAGAAGCTGGAAGGCAGTGAATTCTCTCCTAGAGCCTCCAGAAGGAAATAGCCCAGCAAACCTTAGTCTTTAACCCTGTAAAACTCATTTTGGACATCTGACTTCTAGGATGATTAAAGAATCATTTTGTGTTTTTTAAGCCATCAAGTTTTGGTAATTTGTTACAGCAGCCATAGGAAACCAATAAATGTGTGTCTTCATCTAGGACCTGCCCCCCGCCCCCGTCCAATGGAAAAATGTATGCATCCTTCTCGTTCTGCCTCCACCTCTTCTATCTGATTGCAGAGCAGCCCTCTATTTGGGAAGCCAGAAAGACTGCCGCGGTTGTCTAGAGAAGGAAGGTCACGTAAGAGTGGGAATCTGATCTCTTTTTTTTCCCAGCAGCTAAGATTATATCCTCTGCTTCCTGCCTTGCTTTAAATTCTTCCCTGTTTGCCTCTCTCTACTCCCAGTTGAGAGGTGCTGCATTGAACTGGACAGGCTAGACAGGTCTGGAAACACCAGCCTGAACTAGTCCTGATGTCTATTCCCTAGCAGCCAATTAAGGGCTCTGTAAAGAATAAATGAGTGAGTGAATACACAGGGAATTTTTACCAGTCATTAAGCATTTATTAAGCACTTGCAATTTGCCAAGCACTGTATTGATACCAGAGAGCCAAAGATAATTAAGCACATTCCCTAATCTTGAGAAAAGACAGATGTGCACACAATTAATTGCAAAACAATATATAAAATTCCATAATAGAGGGATCAAATATGCCATTGGAACACAGGGCAGGAATTAATTCGGACTATCAGATCCGAGGTGGCTCCTACAGGAAATATCATCTGATCAGGGCTTTGAAAGATGCACAGGAATTTCAATGAGAAGAAGGAATACATGTTCCAGGCAGATTGGAAAAGCCATGAAAATGCATTGTTTAGCAGCCTGCAGTCTGCCTCACTGAGCCCTCTCCTTTACCTTACAGGTGCCTCGCCCCTTGTGTGGCTCCACTAACAAGATAACAGTAAGCCTCATGGCAAGAGAGTGTGGGTAGGAGTCACATGTGGAAACCAGAAATTGGCAATGCATGATAAGGGACAATTTCCTTGTAAATATAGAATTACTGGCCTCAAATTCACGGCCACTCAGCCTTGTTTAAATTCTTCTGAGTATTCTAAATCCACCATTTAAGTCTTATTCCCTATTAGTATACAAGCCAATGATAGAATATTTCTCTCTATATACGTATATGGAAACCACTGTTCAGAAGTGTATTTTTTTAATTAATTTATTTTATTTATTTATTGGCTGTGTTGGGTCTTCATTGGTGCACACAGGCTTCCTCTAGTTCCTGCGAGCGGGGGCTACTCTTCATTGTGGTGTGCGAGCTGCTCATTGCTGTGGCTTCTCTTGTTGTGGAGCACGGGCTCTAGGCACATGGGCTTCAATAGTTGCAGCACACGGGCTCAATAGTTGTGGCTCACGGGCTCTAGAGCACAGGCTCAATAGTTGTGGCACACAGGCTTAGTTGCTTCACGGCATATGGAATCTTCCCACAGCAGAGCTCGAACCCGTGTCCCTTGCATTGGCAGGCGGATTCTTAACCACTGTGCCACCTAGGAAGTCCCAGAAGTGTATTTTTTAAATTATGAGTACAAGAATTTTTACAGAAAAAGGAATTTGATAAATGTCTACCTTGTATGTATCATTTAAGCTTTTTTGGCTTTTGTCAAAAAACTTATCAAAGTTAAAAACTAACAAAGTTAAACACTAGCTTATCAAAGCGAGGCTCTCTCCTTCCCACAGAAACTGGGAGAAGGGGCTCTGACTCCAGGTGCTGCTGGAACAAACTGTAAATTCCTTCGGCAGCCTGGACTTTTCTCAGGCAGACGTTTCTAGTTGGGCCTGGGGTCATCCTAAGGATTTGGCCTTGAGCTGTTAGAAACGATGGTAGTGTTTGTTCAAGTCCTTGCAGACTAAGCTTGAGGCCCCATTGAGAAAGGGCTCAGAGGAGCCTGGCTGGGTTTGGTGAAGGAGAGAACTGATGTCACCATTCAGGTGTGTCGTCTTGCCCTGATGACTTTCCAGGTCCAGGTTCCAGTCCTTTGGGAGATCTGCATCTCTTTTGTTGCTCTTGGGAGCCCTGAGATACCTCTGTATTCTCAAAGTAAATTTTCCTTCATTTAAGCAAATTGTCTGGAATTCGCTCCTCGAGAGGAAGCAAACCCTAACCAAGACAATCACGTTACCTGTCTCAACACAGTCCACATACCTGTCATTTTTAATGGGTCGATGGCCATTCCTTCATGTTAAGGCCTGTTTCGCAATGACTTGCGTCATTTCCAGATTTTTATGCTTATTGATAGACCTACATGGAACATCTGTAAGAGTTACTTTTTCCTTCTTAAATAAGGTCAAAAGGTGGGCCGACTCTAGAGCTCTTGTTGCACCGCTGCCAGATTCCCCTCTGGCTAATGTGCCACCGGCCACGTTTCAGAGGATCGGGTTTCCCACAGCCCCATCTAAACAGAGTTTCATTTTAATTTATTTTGGTTTGTGTAATGATGCCTTGGAATTGTTTCATTGGTATTTTAAATTGCTAATGCAGTTTGATGAAGATTAAATTACATAATATACATACAGACCATAGCACAGAGCCTGGAATAGAGGAAGCTGGTATTATTATTGACTTTATATACTTGTGCTTTTTCTTATGTATTTGTGTCAAGGGTTGCTTCTCATTTTATCCACGTGGGAGCCCCTTCCTAGTCAGTGTGCTGCCTCTGGGCTCCGTCCTCGGGCCTCTTCTCTTTTCTGGCGCTGTAAGTGATTTCATTTAGTCTCATGTCTTTAATACTATCTGTGTGCTGGTGCTCACATTCATACCTGCAGCCTGGACCTGTCTCCTATACTCCACGCATGTCCCACTGCCTGTTCAACATCTCCACTCAGATGTGGCATCTCAAACTCAACCTCCAAAGCTGATCTCCTACTCCCCATGAAAGCTACTCCTCCCATCACAGGAAATGGCAAAACCATCCTCCCAAGTGCTCAAGTTAAAAATCTTTGAGTCTCCCTTGACTCCTCTTTTTCTCTAACACTCCACATCAAGCCTCTAAATCCTCTGGGCACTATCTTCAAAATATATCCGGAATGCAGCAACTTCTCCCCACCACCCATCACCACCCTGGCCAAGGCACTGTCATCTCTCACCTGCAACCTAAGTGACCTTCCTACTGTACACATGGCCATCCTCAGCATTTCAGCTTTGACCTTGGCTTTGCTCCTGATCATGGGACGTCTGCTAGCATCCCAACTTCGTGGTGAGTTATAATGATGTGCAGTGGAAGAAGAGGACAGCTCATTAAAGGTGAGAGAATCATTCACGGAAGCTCTCCAGCAGGGCACCCCTCACTTGCCCATCCCTAAGCCAGTCATTGACAAGAGGAATGGGATCTCTGGACCGTCTGAGACTAATCAGGATTGCCCCTGAGCTGGGGGTAAGGTTATCTCCTCTGACAGGTAGACCTCTGAGCAGTACTGAGGCTCTGTTTGTTGAGGATGAAATGGGGGACAGACTCTGCACAATGTGGTCAGAGAATCATTAAAAGAGTCCAATTACTTTTCTGATCTGCTCAGTGTGGGTGGACCCGGGGCCCACAGACCTTGGCCGTAAACAAAGGAGTAGAGGTCTGCTCGTGACCTAGCAGGGAGAGACATGTGGTGGGTAACTTGGGTGTCTTTTTGCCTCCCTGGAGATTCTTACTTTTCTTAATGAAAGAAGGTATTTTACTTGCCTGTTGTTTTGGTTTCCTAGGGCTACTGTAACACATTATCACAAACGGTGTGGCTTGAAACAACAGAAATCTATTCTCACATGGTTCTAGAGCCTAGAAGTCTGGAATCAAGGTGTTGGCAGGCCATGCTTTCCCAAGGCTCTAGGGGAGAATCTATTCCACATCTTCCTCGAGCTTCTGGTGTCACCAGAAATCCTTGGCTCACGGCTGCATCACTCCAGTGTCCGTCTCTGCTGTCACAAGGCCTTCTTCCTGTGTGTCTCTGGTTTCTCTTCTTCTAGGGACGTAGCCATATTGGATTAAGGACCCATCCTACGCCAGTATGACCTCATCTTAATTAATCACATCTACACAGACCCTATTTCCAAATAAGTTTGCATTCTTAGGTCTGGGGGTTAGGACATCAACATATCTTTTGTGGGGGACACAATTCAACCCATAACACTTATGTTTAGAAGGTTAATTAAAACTTACATTTTCTTTATTTCTTCCTTTCCAATCAGGATGTCTTTTCTTTTCTTTTCTTTTCTGGCCTAATTGTGGTCTTGTCTGCCACCCCACCCCTAGGCAGCTCTGCAGTAGCTGCATCCCCTGTTTTGGTATGCCGTGCTAAATTTTCTTTACAACTATTGTCTTTTAAGTCTTGACTTGAATTTGTTTTGTAGGTAGCTAAAATTTTGAAGATAAAAATGTATAAAATGTTTTCCTCATTTTTAAAGGATGAGGGTAATTTACTGGATAATTTAATCAACTGGTAGCCACGAATTAAGAGTTCCAGTGTTTATGTAGAGTGCGTATAAAGACGTGTATTAAATTCCTTTCTTCTTTTAATTGTTCATGCCTAGTTACTCTTACTACGGTCCTAATGGGGCCAAAGCTTGATCCCCCTGCATGCCCCTCGTCAGATGCTCAAATTTCAGGCTCTGTGCTTAGGAAGAGGAGCCTCCACAGGCCTTATCATCATAAGACTGCATGTGAAATTTGCATTTTTCATTTCAATGCATCATTGTTCCAAATTTTACCTGTAAGCCAGCAACTTTTTGTTAATTGCCTCCATTTTATACAGAACAATTTTTAAGACTCCTGGGCGGATTAAGTCAATGATAGAGCATTTATATCCCTAGGATTCCTGGGGATGGGAGGAGCCGAAGGCAGAAAAGGGAAGCAGCAGTGAGACTGGACCTCCTGTTGTTTCCCTCTGAAAAAGATGCTTCTCACACCTTCTCCCAACTCTCCTCCCCACACCGCCCAACATCACGGTGGTACTAATGCTCTTCGCCCTACATACCCACAGGGGTTGGCTTCCTTCCTCCTGCAAAGGCCTCCAAATCTCTCCTTACACCTCAGGAGCTGACGTGTCCTCCTACTGCCCTCTTTCCCCAGGGGCAGATGATTTTGCTGTCTCACTGAGTTCACTGTAGGAAAACTTGACATTCAGGCTAATATTTCTCTGACTGCGTTTCTTTGTATAAGCACCTCTTGTTTATGCAATTGCACCCCGGAGTGGCCAGCCCCTGGCATTTCCAACCTGTGGTATTTATAAGCTGTTATCACGGCTCCCCTCACCTCAGAGGCTGTGAAAGGAAGTTGGCACTTTCAAGCTTACTTCCCCCTCCATCCACATAACAGGCAGAGGCTGGAAACCTGCCGCTCGGAGCACAGCTCAGGACAAGGTGCGAATCAACTCCCAGTCTAGCTCAAACGGAAGTTGTCCAAATAAAAGGTCAGAGTTTGAGCTCTTCACACCTCTTAGCCCAGCCGTCATCCCTCTCATGCTTTCAGTAGAGCATCTCCCAGCCTGCTGCTTCAGCAGCTGCTAAGGGGCTGCTCATCTTCACTTGCACCTGCATCAGGCCATTGACAAGCTGCTTGAACAGGCAGCTCAGGCTCTGGTTGCTGAGAACAGGCTGGGCTGGGAGCTGCCAGGCAGCCCATCTCTTGTGGATTTTACCAGGGATATTTTTTGACCTTTCAAGGTTAGTGGCTACTTAGCAGCTATATACAGTTCTGTTATTGTAGGTTTCAGTCCTGAATACAGTTTATCATCTTGTAAGTCAGAGAAGAAAAGGGACAGCAGAAAGGTAGCTTTTAATTAACTGTTATGCTAGAACATGTCTTTAAAAAGTTTTTAAGAAACAGACTGTCACAACACACATAAGTTTTTTTTTTGCATATTGTTTTGTTTTTCATTTTTTTTAATGTTTAAAAAATATTTATTTATTTGGCTGCAACGGGTCTCTTTTGTGGCATGTGGGATCTTTGTCACAGCATGTGGGATCTTCATTGTGGCATGCAGGATCTTTAGTTGTGGTATGCAAACTCTTAGTTGCAGCATGTTGGATCCAGTTCCCTGACCAGGGAAGGAACCCAGGCCCCCTGCATTGGGAGCGTGGAGCCTTAGCCATTGGACCATCAAGGAAGTCCCTGTTTTTCATATTTTTAGCTATAATGATGTAGATATTTTCTACACTTATTAGTACATGTTACTTATAACATTTAGTAAATATTTCCCTAAATTTCTATACAATCTTTATAATAATTTTAATGACTACCTAATTCATTGAGTTGATGTGTATCACAGATGACATAACACTTCCTTACTTGTTGCATTTTTGGATTTTTGCAGAAGTTATTTAGTTGAAGAAGGTGCCAGAGAATATAGAACTCCGCAGGAAGGTCGTGAGGGGTGCCACAGAGAGGGGTTCCGGTGTTCACATCATGTGAGGGCAATAGGTACCTTCTAACACAATGCCCAAAACAAACCACTCACCCATTTTATCAGAGACCAACCCTGGTTCTGTGTATATCGACTCATGTTTCATCCTTTTTAAAAAAAGATATGGAAAGAAAAATGTGTTGAGGCATGTCTCATCTTTAGTACTGGATCAATCAAATGGTACCCTGGAGTCCAAAAGCCAGAGCCTACTGGTCACCACGTGGTGAAACTTCTATTTGGCCCTGGGTCGAGCGTGGCTGTCGCTGGCATGTCTGCTTGGGGATGTGAGGTGGGTTGTGAAGTGGATAGTGTACAGGCTTATTTCATAGTTACAGCTCTTGGCCCTGCCCAAGCATCTGGCCTCATCCTGCTGGTCAAGGGAGAGTTAATTAGCCTTAGGTCTGTGATTCTCAAACCTCAGTGTGATAGGAGTCACCTGGAGGAGGAGTGCTGGAAGTATAGATTCTTAGTCCCCACCCCCAGAATGGTAGGTCTGGGTGCGGCCTAGAAACCAGCTTTTTTGACAAGTTCACCAGTTATATTGATACCGTGGTCAACCGGATATGAGACACGCTGCCCTGTGACATAGCCCAGGACTTGTAATCAAGACTGTTTTCCTGCTGGAACCTACTCTTGATGCTGTAGCTGGGTCCCCTCAGTGTCCTCTCATTCTCAGGAGATGGGGCTCTGCTGGCCTCCTCTACCCCTCCCTGATCCTGGCAGGGCCCAAGGACTGGCTCACAAAGTCCACGACACCTGCAGCAATCTGGGTCACAACATCTGCACTGCAACCGTGGTTTTACCACTGGGCTGTCTGCAAGCACACGAGCTGACTACCCAAAGGGACACCCGCCCATCTACAACCTTTTCTAGCTTCGAATCCCCCGCCCCCCTTCCCAGCACACACACGCCCAATCCTGTAGGGGCCTTCTCCTCTCTCCTGCTGCTGGGTCCACTCCACCTGCCACCTGCACGCCAGCCGCCAGGCACGTCTGACCTCTGGGTCCCACTTCCTCTCAGCCAGGCCCATCCTGCCTCTGAAGGAATTGCTCTCCAGTCAGCAGGCAGAACAGACATGCCGGGAGCTGCTCTGAACGCTGCAGGTGGCAGCTGCTGAGTCTACTTCCAGCTCCCATTTTTCAGCCTTTCTGAGAGGCTGCAGGGGCATCCCACTCTCATTCAACTGAATCCTTCACGAATCACCTCCAAAGTTACACGCTCCCAGGTCTCCGCGGTGCCCTTGTCTGTGCTCCTGTCTAGGACGTTATGGTATCCCTGGGCTTAAGAAGTCCACGCTGCGCTACCCAGGGGCCTCTCGCTCTTCTCAGTCATCGGCTCTTTAACATTTAGAAGCAGATGAACATGAGGCAAAATATACAGAGTTAGTGTTCTCATCAGTCTGAAGACCAAATGAATGTGATCTATTTAATGATGACTTCTAATTATTCTGCTGTATAATATTTAGCTATGGCAAGTAAGCAGTCAACTCAGGTATGTATTTGTAAATGAAACCCAAACTCTGATTCATATACCAGGAAAGGGAACCTGTAATTTACTGTTTGCCCACGCAAAGAGCTTGTGTCACCACTAGGAGGCAAAGGTGTGGTGTTTCTGTCTTTTTCTTTCTCTGGGTTGCTTAAAGCTACTTGGGAAAGTGTCTGCGAGCAGAGGTGTTCCAGGCTTCCCAAGTCCAAAAGAGGGTGGGGGGCAGTGAAGGAAGCCACTGAGATGGGAAAAGAAGGAAACCAATACTTACTGATAGTCTGTTGTGAGCTAGATTCCATGTGAAGTGCTTACACATAACACATCTCATTAATCCTTTTAGCCGCCCAATTCATAGATGAGAAAACTGAGAATCAGGGAGGTAATATGATGTGCCCAACAGAGCTAAGGTTAGTGGAGCACAGATTTGAACAGAAGGCCGTCTTAACTCCAAAGTCTGTGCTTTGACATACAAATTGTGCCAGAAAGGAAAGTCTAGGGTGCCTCACTAAAATTTGGCTTTTTTTTTTAAACCAACAATAGGCTCTGTTCTTATCACCTGTGCCCAAACCACAGCTGTTTGTGTGCATTTGCTTACCAGGGACAGTGCTTTGGAAGCTTGGCATGACTCCTTTCTTCCCCAAAATTAAAATAGCCAAGTGTTCTAGAGTCAGGACTTAAATACTAAAAGACTGACCCAACATCCCAGCCTAGGGCTCCAGAAATGGGTATGAGTGGTTGTCATGCCATCAGCCCTGCCTGGGCAGGGGCATTGGTGCCGGATTCTCCTTGTCCCAGGCTCTCACAGATCTGGCACCACTCATTTTGGTCAAAGTTTCATTGATCTACTTTTTTTTTAGAATTATGGTTTTCATTTATTTATTTAAAAATTTTTTTTCTGTAGGATCTTAGTTCCCCCACCGGGGATCGAACTCGTGCCCCCTGCCTTGGGAGTGCAGAGTCTTAACCGTTGGACCAACAGGGAAGTCTCTCATTGATCTATTTTTATTCAGTTATGTGTATTATTTAAAAAACATATTATGGACAGCTCCACTTGGTGGTATAGACCCCAAAGCGTGGAAAACAGGAACTGAGCAGATATTTGTACACCAATATTTATAGCAGCATCATTCACAATAGTCAAAATGTGGAAACAATGCAAGTGTCCATTCACTGATGAATGAATAAACAAAATGTGTGTATGGTCAATGGAATATTATTCAGCTTAAAGAGGGAGGAAATCCTGACACATGCTACAGCATGGATGAATCTGAAGGCATTATTCTCAGTGAAATCAGCCAGACACAAACAGACAAATTATTGTATGGTTTCACTTATCTGCGATAGCTAGAGTAGTCAAATTCGTGGAGACAGAAAGTATCAATAGTACAGCGGTTACTGGGGCTGGAGGGAGGGAGACATGGAGCGTTAGTGTTTAATGGGTACAGAGTTTCAGTTGGGGATGATGGGAAATTTCAGAGATGGACGGTGGTGATAGTTGCACGATAATGTGAATGTATTTAACACCATAAAATTATACATTTAAAAATGGCTTAAATGGTAAACGTATGTTAAGTTCTGTTTACTATGATTTTTAAAAATTAAAATAGTATCTCACTGAATATCTCAGTTCAGAGTTGTTAGTGTCCTGTCCTTAAAAGCAGTCTTGTCCTTCACTGATAAGAGCCGAGAGAAAATATCTGTGGGCACAAGAAGAAGCCCTGTTGTCTGGCTTGGCAAATCAGAGACCCCAGAAAAGGCTGCCTCTCTCGAGTGCATCCTTGAAAGCCCCCGAGAGCCCCTCCTGTCCCATCCTTCCATTAGATTTGTGTCAGCCCCCAGCCTGGATAATCACCACCAGATGCTGCTTCTGCGTGGGGCTGCCGACCTTGCCGGGGAAGAGCTGCGTGCCAGCTGGCTGCACTTCTGATTCACGCTCTCCAACTCAACAGGGACTTCTCTGCTGCTTGGAAATCCCATGTTCCCCAGCTTAAATGCAATCAGGAGTTCATTTTTCACTGCGACTCCTCCAAATTCTTTCTGCTTTCTTTAAGCTCACCGTTTCTCAACATCCCAGGCATGCCCACAGCAAAACACCTCCCTTTCTCCTCACTAACTTCATTGTGTTCTTCTCCGTCGGGTCTCCACCCACCCTTTCTGTTTTGCTTGGAGCTGATGCCTCAGGGCAACGCGTGCCTTCTGTTGACCCTCTCCACTCCCTACTGTGACCCAGCATCACTGACGTTACATGTAGGGGTTCTGAGTAAAGTCTACCTGAAGGAAAGTTTCTGCTAAGAAAAAAGGTTTTAAACAGCATTGCCTTGGAGGGTCAAGCAGGATCACTTGTGATGGAGCTGACTTCACCGGTGCCCCCGTGCCCTCCTCTCCAGGGCACTGATGCTCCGTTGTGCTTCTATCCACCATCTTCTTACCTACAAACATGCTCAGAGGTGTACACCCTACAACACACTTTCCCTTGACCCTGCTAACCATTCAGGTTGCCATCCACTCTCTCCTCTCTACCACCAAGCTTAATGAAAAGGTGATCAGAGTTGCCCCAACTTATGACTGTGCTCTCTGCTCCTTACAGGCTGGCTTCTGCTCCATCCTAAACTCTCATTTTGAGACCGCCATTGCCGCACCCCAGCTGCCTTACCCCCTGCACCATCACAGTCGACACGTCATCCAAGCCCTCAGGACACCGTGTCTCCTCTGTTCCCTCTGGTCGGCCAGTTTCTCTGTTGTTTGCTTCTTCTCCTCTGACGCCTATATATTGTTCTCTAAATTTCTGCCTCCAGCCCTCGTCCCAGACACTTCTACCTCTCTAGCTGCCGCCTTTTCCATGGATGGCTCTTAAATCTAATCCTGGCTGCTCTATCAAGCTCACCCCTAACGTCCACCCACTTATTGCACGTGGCCACTTGCATTTAACTCACCCCATCCAGGGCGAGACCCTTCGTCTCCCCTCCCTGCTCCAGCCCATTCCTCGTGGTCAGCATCACCAGTGCTCTGTCTCCCAGGCTTTAAGCTCTGGAGGTATCCACTCCAGGACTCCTTCCTCCCACCCGACACCAAGTCAGTCACCAAATTCCACCAGTCCTGTCCCTCCAGGGTCCCTCACCCCTGTCTCTTCCTTTCTGTTGAGCTGCTGAAACCCCAGCCTAGCTGCCTTCTTCCTGCCTTCCCAACTCTGATTCTGTCTCCATGCTCCTGTCACTGTGCATTATCCTAAAGTATAGCCAGGCAGCCCATTCAAGGTGTGGCCCCTCCTGGCTCCAATCTCCCTTCCTATGAGATCTCGTACTGTCCCCGCTGTGTGTCCTCGGTCCAGCTTAACTTGACCACTCACTGCTACCTAAGTACCCAGGGCTTCCCTAGCTTTGCCTTTTGGCTTCCTCTGGCTGCTCAGCCTGAAACGCCTCCTCAAGACATCATCTCTGACAAAACCAATCCTTCAAGACCGGATACCAGTGATCCCTCCAGCTGGACATGATCTCTTCCTCTTCCTGACTTTGGTAGCACTGGTTTCCTGACTTTTAAATGTTCTGCCTTATAGCATAATCCTTTTTGTCTTTCTGTCTCTCTTTCTCGGGCTCCCACGCTGGGATGCAAGCTCTTTGCAGCAACAACCCTGTCTTAGTTATTTTTATATCCTATTCAGTGTCTTCTCTAAAGTAGATGCTCAAAAAAAGCTGGTTGATTTGAATGGAGAAGACCTCAACTTCAGATGAGGGGATGAGGTGATGTCTCTTCTCTCAATACCTCTTTCTAGTTTCCAGCAACAAAAACACCTTGGTCAGGTCACAGGCAATGCACAGTCCTTGTCTTCAGGTCTCCTACCAGAACCATCTTGGACAAAAGACAGGGCACGTCAGGGTTTCTCAGAATTGCCTTGGCACTCTCTTTCTGAGTCACACATTTTGGTGGAGTTATAGACAGCCTAAATTATCCTCTCCTAGTTTAGGAACTCCTGGTCAGCCCCTGGGTCCCTGGTAGGTTTGCTGGACACTGTAAGATGTTCACGCCTGTGTCAGGCTTGGAGGGCTCCAGGCCACCCCCAGACCAAGCGTGGTGGGCTTTCCTGTTCTGCTCCCACAGGAACAAGAGTGAAGAGCAGAGACAGATAATGGGGTTAAAAAAACTTTATTACTAGGGCAACTTGTAAGAATTTAGAAAAACCTCCAAAATCTCAGCTCTTTCATACAACTACTTTTGTATTTGCATGTTTCTTTCTAGCCTTGTCCATACGCATAGTCTATTTTTACATTTAGAAATATATATATATTGCATTTTTCACTAATTAAGAATCACAAACACTTTCCTATGATTCTATTGCTTTTCTAATAATTCTTGTAATAGGGGCTTCCCTGGTGGCACAGTGGTTAAGAGTCCACCTGCCCATGCAGGGGACATGGGTTCAAGCCCTGGTCCGGGAAGATCCCACATCCTGCGGAGCACCTAAGCCTGTGTGCCACAACTACTAAGCCTGTGCTTAAGAGCTTGAGAGCCACAACTATTGAGCCCACGTGCCACAACTACTGAAGCCTGTGCGCCTAGAGCCTGTGTTCCGCAACAAGAGAAGCCACTGTGCTGAGAAGCCTGTGCACCACAATAGCCCCCACTCTCTGCAACTAGAGAAAGCCCACCTGCAGCAACGAAGACCCAACACAGCCAATACATAAATAAATACATTTATTTAAAAAATAGTTAATAATTCATGTAATGGCTCCACAATATTGCCCAGGCAATAATTTATTTATCCTTTTTACTAGACATTTAGACTATTTCTGATTTTTTTTTTTTACATTAGAGGTGATACATATAATTTTTATCTTACGTTTAGTTATTTCCTCAGGATGAACAGCTAAGAATGGGATTACAAAGTCAAAAGACAAACATTTTTATGACTCTCGACTCTTACTCCCATGTTGCTTTCCAAAAGGGTCGCAGCCGTTTATAGGTAATAGTATTTCAGTGCTACCAAAGTCCATTTGATCAACGCAGATCAACTCCACTCAGATCAACACAGACTTGACTGCTTATTATGTGGGAGGCACTTACATATTTATTTATAAATTAAAATCTCACCATAGAACCTTAGACTTTCAGAGTTGGATGATATCTGCTCATTTTATAAATGAAGACATGAGACAGAGAAATTACGTGCAGTGTTCATGGTTGCATAGTTTGAAAACAATAGCACATTATATATAGTAAACCTGAATCTGGGGACCTCGAGTTCCCTGCACTACCTATGCTGCCCAGATGGTGCAGTTTGGGTGTTTATTTCCTGTTAATGCATGGCTGAGAAGCGACAGCACGTGTGTGTCCTCTGGCCACCACCATCCTGACAGTCCCTCCCACAGTGTGTGTTTGGGCAGTAGAGGTGCGAAAGCTCTGGACCTTTAAGACCCCACGGCTAAGCCAAGACCACCATTGAGTAACGAAAGACTTAAAGGTGCTGTTTTCTAAAAGGGATTCCTTTAGCCCCTCTTGGAGTAGTTCCTGAAGACTGTGGCGTTTTAAGTGTGAAGTGTCCCTCACCCTCCCTCCATGCCTTTGCTGACTCTCCTACCTTCTCTTGCAGCACTGGGAAGAACCTTGCCCTGGCTCTCTATGTGCTCACCCTCTCTGACCTTCAATACCAGCTCCTCCTAGAAGGCTTTTTCATCTTCCTGTGTATCAGTTAGCTATTGCTGCCTAACAAAATCATCCTGAAACTTTTTACTTTAACAATAATTTATAATTTCCCATGATTCTGTGGCCTGGCTCAGTGGTTCCTCAGCAGATTTGGCCTGAAAAACCTTCACACAGCATGGGATAGACAGGCCTGATGGGCCAAGACATCCAACAGTTGTTGGCTAGCATCTGGGCACCTTGGTTCTCCTTCATGTGCCTCTCCTCCTCCAGTGGGCTGGACCAGTTACCTTTCATGGCAATGTTCCAGTGTGCAAGCACTTGTCCAGCCTTTAGTTGTGCCCTGTGTGCCATTGTCCCATTGGCCAAAGTAAATCACAAAGACCAAACTCTGAGTCCCTGGGAGAGGGAGACGCACTTGGTGTGTGTCCAGGGCAGCGTGATGCACTGGCTCATCACTCCAACAACCTACTACAGGTCTCCCTCCATCACACGGGTCATATCCCTCCCACATGCAAAATACCCTCACCCCTCCAGGGCTCTGGAATCTCATCCATCATGACCCCAGGCTCAAAGGGCAGGGTCTTGTGATCTGAATCTGGTCCAGGTGTGTGTGAGGCTCCTCAGGTGGGTTTCCTCAGATGGCCCCTCTTGATCCAAGAACTGGTGAAATGAAAAGATAAACCATTTCCTCCTTTCTATACACCCAACACATGATGGTGAGATGGGGACAGGACAACCTCAGTAAACACCCCCATCCAGAAAAGCAGAGGCCTGGGAGGTGCAGAGCGACTCTGCAATTGCAAGAGAAGCAGGTACATGGCCTCTGCTTCACAGGTAAGTGTTGCTCCTGCCTCAGGGCCCCATTACCTTGATGGCAGGGATTCCTCAATTGACTGTTCTCTTTGGCTTTAGCTTTACTCTCTGGGCTTTTGGTACCACCTCCTGAGACACATTTCCGTGTCAGTAAGAACTGGCCTGTTGGTGGCTGAGGAGCTTTCTCAACCTGCTTTCTGGTCTTTAGAAAGTTTGGAACCCAAGGCCTTTTTTCATTCTGAACTCCCTGTCCTGCAACTTCTTAAAACTTTGTCAGCTTTTTAGGTATCAGAAAATAGTCTACTTGATTAGACAAAAGCCATTCCCACAATTGTTTTAGAGGTGGTTTCCCCTCCACTTTGGGCAGTGCCTTAGAGAGCTGTGTGTGGCAATGACCTTGAGATTCTTTTTTTTTATATAACTTTTTATGGTCTGTTTGTTTGTTTGTTTGTTTGTTTGTTTATGGCTGCACTGGGTCTTTGTTGCTTTGCGTGGGCTTTCTCTAGTTGCACAAGCAGGGGCTACATCTCATTGAGGTGTGTGGGCTTCTTATTGTGATGGCTTCTCTTATTGCGGAGCACAGGCTCTAGGTGAGAGGGCTTCAGTAGTTGTGGCACATGGGCTCAGTAGTTGTGGCTCGAGGGCTTAGTTGCTCCGCAGCATGTGGGATCTTCCCGGACAAGGGCCTGAACCTATGTTCCCTACATTGGCAGGCAGATTGTTAGCCACTGCACCACCAGGGAAGTCCCCAGACCTTGAGATTCTTAAAAGCCCCTTTTTCTAAGTGAGAGGGTCTATTAGACACCACCTTAAATTTTTCTCAGGTCTTAAGAGTCACAGCCTAGAACTTAATTTATCTTTACCCTGAAACCATGGCTTACTTTGAGACTCTTTCATGGGGTAAAGAGACTGGAAATATGAAACATTTAGTTTTTGGAAACCAGCATAGCCCTGACCTTCCGTGTTTCTTCTAAATTCTGCTGCAAACTGAACAGTTCTTCCTTCCCTTACGTTATGGTTAAAGCTGCTAAAAAAGACAATTTACACCTTTAACATTCTGCCTGGAAATTTCCTGAGCCAGATTCACAAGTTCGTTAGGTATGTTTCCTACCTTTCAAGTTACTGCAGGTGACAGTTTTGCAGGACTGATTTCATTACTATAATTGTTTTGGTACCACAGGACACAGGTGGCTATCTTTCAGGTAGGGTTTCCCCCGAAGCCTCTGGCCTGCACTAATGGCCTCCTTGCCACCCTGCCAGCCTCCATTTGCCAAGCAGTCCAAAGCCAATGCTATATGTTTAGGATTTTTGTTACAGTACCACTTCCTTCCATTTTCTGTATACTATCTTTCCTGCATAACAAATCACCCTAAATCTTTGAGTCTCAAAACAATATTCATTTATTATTTCTCTCAATTCTGCAGCTCAGCTGAGAGGCTCTTCTGCTAGGGTCACCAGGGCCCACTCATGTGGCTGCACTTAAACTATAAGGTCAACTGGACTGCAGTGTGCAAGATGGCCTCACTCACGTGCCTGGCAGTAGGTGCTGGTCAATGGCTAGGGTGCCTTGGTTTTCCTCTACACGGCCTCTCATCCTCCATTAGGCTAGATTTGCTTCCTTTTACAGTGGTTGCAGGGAAATGTTCCAAGAGAGCAGCCCTCATATGCAAATATTATCAAGCCTTTGCTTGTGTTGTGTGTGCCATTGTCCCATTGGCCAGTGCAAGTCACATGGCCAGGTGAGAGTGGGAGGGAATCACACAAGGGCGTGAGTGTCGTGAGGCCTGACTCTTTAGGGGCCATCGCCGTTAGCCTGCTGTACAGTGGGGACCATCGCCCTCACGGTCTACCAAACCATGCCTTTAGACTGAATGAGGCTTCTTCTTTGGGCTCCTTCAGCATTTTACTAAAATGCCCTTAACATAATCTCTCTCGAAAACAGCCAGTTTTGTCTAATTCACTTGCCATCTGTAAGCTTCTTTAAGCAGAAACTGCCAGGTCTGTTTTCTATCCCACCTTCCATTTCCTGGCCTAGCGCAGTAGCTGTTCATTTCATACTAGCTGCTAGAGAAAGCGTCCTGGCTCACAACGCAGGGCACTGTAGTTTGTAGGGTTGGCGAGAGCTCCCTCCTTGATGTTTCTCACCAGGGACCCAAAGAAGTGCATGGGTTCCAGATCCCCTCAGGTCTGTGACTTTTCCAGTTTTCTGTAAAGTCCTGAAAGGATGCTGACTGGGGGGAATGTGCTTTAATCTGTGTTTGTCTCCATATAAAAAGTCTCTTCTGTCACAATCACACACGACACCCACACCCCAGCAAGGTGCAGACCCTCTAAGGCCCAACCCAAACCCAAGGCCTCTTAATTATCCTGTGTTCTGACCACAAGACCTGGGTTTGAGGAACTTGAAATCTAGTTGAGGGAACAGAATGGGCACATAGGAAACAACCCAAACTACTCACTAAGCAACATGTCCACATATGCAAAAATCAGTGCACTGTAACGGGGCCTGAACGTGAAGGGGATACACATAGAAGTGGTTAGAATAGAGTGAGGGTAACTCGAAGGAAGCAATTTCCTCGGAGACGGCGAAGCTTGAAATGGGATGTGGACACGTACTGACAGAGATGGTGAAGGATGAAACCAGACAAATGAGGTAGGACGTTAGCATTTGATGTGTGGAAGAGAGTAAGGGGAGCGTGGGGTTAGGAAATAAAAAAGGTTGGGGAATAAAGTTGAGGAAATAGATGTGTCTTTAAAAGCCTCAGCAGCTCAAATCCAACTGTTTCCAGGGGGCTGTCTGGGTACCTGAGATAGCCTCTGTGCATGAGGTGTGTTTCTGGAGATTTCCTCACCGTATGGTGACGTGGTTTTGCATTGGAAGCAGTTGAAGAGCTGGTGCTGCCAGTATAAGGGAGCGATAGAGAAGGTGGGATGGCTGCCCCAGGGGAGCCCAGGGCTCAGCGTAGCAGTGCTGGGAAGTTGCCAGCAGGGAGGGGGCCATTGGGTTTCCCTGTGTTCCACATAGTTTGCTATAGCTGTGGTGGCCCCTCCAGTTCCAACTGGGTGACTTTTCCCCTTTTTGCAATTTGGGCTCATTGCTCCTGCATTTTTACAAAAGATAGAAACTTGTCAACATGAGGAAAAGAAGGAATTTTCTAGGGACACAGTGGTTCTAACCTATACCAGAAGAACCTTTTTCTAAAACTGAAGTATAGTTGATTTACAGTGTTTCAGGTGTACTATATATAGAGAGAGTGCAGAATATATATATATACACACAGAATATATATATATATATATTTTCAGATTCTTTTCCACTATAGGTTATTACAAGATATTGAATACAGTTCCCTGTGCTATACAGTAGGTCCTTGTGGTTTATCTATTTTACATACAGTAGCGTGTATCTGTTAATCCCAAATTCCCAGTTTATCCCTCTCCCCGCCAGCCCCCAATCCCCTCTGGTAACCATGAGTTTGTTTTCTACATAGAAATAGATCTGTGGGTCTATTTCTGTTCTGTAAATAAGTTCATTTGTATCATTTTTAAAAGATTCCACATATAAGTGATATCATATGGTATTTGTCTTTCTCTGTCTACTTACTTCACTTAGTATGATAATCTCTAGGTCCATCCATGTTGCTGCAAATGACATCTTTTTTTATGGCTGAGTAGTATTCCATTGTATGTATGCACCACATCTTCTTTACCCATTCATCTGTCAATAGACATCTAGGTTGCTTCCATGCCTTGGCTATTGTGAATAGTGCTGCTATGGACTGGAAGCATCTTTATTTAATATGACATGAAATGAGTAGGCCCTGAGAAGCCCTCAATGGTGGTGATGTAGGCCCTAAAAGAATTTGTTATGTAGAACAAGAAAAGGCACCCTGAGCTCTGAAATGCTGAGACGAGGAACGTAACTGAGCAGAAGGTTAACCCCATGACAAGGACATTGGTAAATGTTGAGAAGCACAAGAAAACGGAACAGCTCAGCTTTAGCAACAAGAAAGCAATTTCCTGTTCCCAGGGCCTGCGGGCCTCCTGCATCCTTCTCTCCAGTTCTCGGGAGGGCACCGAGTGGGGCCTAGAAGAGAAGGGGGAACACATCGCTCTCTTCTCTTTTCTTCCTCACACGAAGGCAGGGACCCGAGAAACTTCTATTTCCAATGTGTGAGGCTGTCTGGTAACATTCTGGAAGGTAAAGCAGCTCAGCCTGCCCCACCCCCATCAGCCATGCAGCAAGAGCCCGGACAGTATTTGAGCATGTGTGGGCACCAGCGAGCTGGCAGAATCGCCCTTTTTCTTTCACCCTGGCTTGTTGGCCAATGCCCTTTGCACTCTTCCTACAGCCAGAACCTCTCGAATAATTAACTTTAACACGTGGAGAAGCTCAGTGGTTCTCCACTTTGGCTACCCGTTATTATCATTTGGCGACACTTAAAAAAAATTCAGTTCATCTAGGGTGGGTCCCAGATGTAGGTATTTTCTCAAAAGCATACCAGGTGGTTTGTATGCAGCCAGATTGAGAACAGCTGAAATGACTAATCTTGAGCCAATTTAGAAAGTTTAGTCAACACAGAATTTGTTGCTCTTAGGGGTGTCTGAAAACACCACATAAATGATTAGCCTTTGGTGAACTAGCAAAACCTAGGAGATTTTGTATACGGTATCCTCTGGGTTGCCTTCTTGGGGTAATTCTTGAGGATATTTTGGGGGGTGTCATTTAGCCTCAGCCCTCCTGAGCTTCCACAATATGGCAGAATGGACAACACCTGTGGTCATAAGCACACAGTAGATGGTCTAGTCCAACTCAATCTTCATCATGACACCAAAGGACCATTTTGTTGAAGAACGGTATTGCATCCATGATGTAAATCTTAGAAAGTTTCATTCATAAAGGCTTTCCATGCAATTTGTCACAGACCCCCAGAATCCACAAGATGCTATGGAGAGTAAGGACTGCCTCTCTTCCTGGTCATCCCATCTCCAACCAGAGTCTCCCAATTTGTCTTCTGTGTCACCTTCACACCACGAGTGGACAAGACTGAGAACCAATGATTTAGTCTCTGGGGGGAAGGATTTCCTCATTTTTACTCACCATGCAAAATAGCAGTTCCTATGTACTTCTTCCAAATCTGCCTCTTTCAGTCACCACCAGCTACCCTTTACTGCTGGTATTCTAAGATTTGGTGACCGCATGTGTGTTCCAACTATGCACACCTTAGGTATATCATGTCTAAACTCTCCTTCTTCTCAAGACTAGAGTTCGGTTTTTGCTTGCCGTTATGTAAAGGACACGCTTTCTGCTTGTCATTTTAATTACTCTATTGGACCATTTCCAGTCCTGTTATGTCATCTGTGAGTGCCAGACCAGAATGCCACACATTGTGGTGTCAATTTACTATAATTTGATACAAGGATGGGATTGTGATATTTTGTTTCGAGTATTCTTATCTGCATGATATTGGGGGTTTTGGTGGGGCATGGTGGCAGGACAGTAGACTCAGGACTTCAAGGAATGGTTTCAGGTTCATGAAATTATTTTCTTTGAGTTGTTATTACCTTCCTGCTGCCCACACTAACACTCAGCCAGCAGGTGTGTCTGCCCTCCTGCGCAGCCCTGTACGTCCTTCTGCAGCTTTATTCCTGCCACTGTCAGCTCACTACCTGGGCAAACTTGGTGTCACAAATGACTTTAGAGTTTCCATGGCGTACCTCTTCCCTGGATCATTTATCATCATGGAAATTAAGACTTGGAGCGAATTCCCTGGTGTTTCAGTGGTTAGGACTCTGGGCTCTCACTGCCGAGGGCCTGGGTTCAATCCCTGGTTGGGGAACTAGGATCCTACAAGCCATACAGTGCAGCCAAAAAAAAAAAAAAAAAAAAAGACTTGGATGTTCAGACTGTGGAGTGAAAATTGGACTGGTTTATATATTTTAAAAACATTTTTTCCTGTTTTCAAAACAGAATCTGTGTGTTTAAGACATTTTGAAAATATAAGCAAAGAAAATGAAAATCACTCCTAATCCTACCAACCAGATTATCTCTGCTAATATTTTGAAATATAGTCTTCCATTCTTTTATTTAGGGAATACAACATACACACAGATTCTTTCCCTTTGTCTCTTTAAAATACCGTAGAAGCACTCATCACGAATAACTGGTAATAATGTCATTTCCATGAGTGCTTTCTCAGCCTACCATTTCCTCCTACAGGGTAACTATTTTCTTGAAGTTTGGGTTTATTATTCCCTTGCTTTATAAAAGTAATTTTACAAATTGTTTGGCTTTACTTGATTTTAGGCTTTATAAAAATGGTATCATATTTTTTAAAAATTAATTTTACTGAAGTATAGTTGATTTACAATGTTGTGTTAAAAATGGTATCATATTATAATCTTATGCCTCTTGCTTTTTTTTCATTCAAAAAATACGTTGGTTCACTTTACAGGTTATTTATGTACATATAGTCCTTTCATTTTCACTGCTGTTTCATATTTCCATTGCGAAGATATGCACAATTTATTCACTCTTACTGAACATCTGACTTGTTCTCAGTCCTTTGCCATTATAAGCAGTGCTTGTACATGCCTCTTGATGCACATGTTGAGAGTGCCTTTGCGGTGAAATTGTTGGATATAAAGTATTCAAAATTTTACCTTTATAAGTCATTGCCAAAGTGGTTGCACAAATTTACATTCCTAGCATTGCTGCATGAGTTCCCAACTGATCAATCTCCTGCCTGACATTTGTAATCATCAGACTTTAAAACTTTTGCCTTTCTAGTAGGTGTGTAACATTGAGTATCAATTTGCATTTTCCTGAATACTAATGAAATTGAAGATCTTTCATATGGTTTACTTGCCATATGTGTTTGCTTTTCCATAAAATGTCTGCTTATACTTTTGCCCTTTTTCTATTGGGTTGTCTCTCACACATATTTTTAAGTAAAATTGGAATCATACTACAAGTACTATTTTATACTTTTCCAAGACATGAAACATTCTTTTACAATGTGATTGTGATGACTGTGGCGTCTTGTATCTCATGGAAATCTCATAACCTAATTAATCAAAGCCCTGTACCTTCTTTCCCTAATTTTTGTTTTTAGAATTAACTCTGGTAAGATATCCTAATGCATAATTGTAATTACACATCCACTGAATGTTTTCATGAAATAGGTTGCAAGAATTTGGATTTCTGGGTCAAAGGATGTTAATATTTTAAAAGATTTTGATATGTATTTCCAAATCAACTTCCTGAAAGGTTGTGTAATTCATAGTTCTTCAAAAAACTCTTTTTAACACTGGGTATTAAATTTCAAATATTTTGCTAATTTAATTCATAAATATTAGAAATAAAGATAATCAATATGTCAATTAATATTAATGATTAACATTATTAATCATTAATATTCATAATTGATATTAAAAATATTTACTGTCCGTTGTGTTTCTTCTTTTCCCGGTATTGATTTTTCCCCAGTTTATTGTTTGCATGAGACTAAAGTTATATCTGAGTACTATGTTCAAAATTCCTTTGTTTACTTCTTTCTCCCACTTCTTTTGTGGTGTGTCATCCTCTTGACATACAGCTGGGTTCATTTGTCTCCATTTGCATTTAGTTACAGGTTTTAATTTTTCCCTATGCTTGTTTTATTTTTATTTTGTTATTTTTTCCTTTTATTTTTTTGGCCATGCTGTGCAGCACGTGGGGTCTGAGTTCCCCAACCAGGGACTGAACCCGTGCCCCCTGCAGTAGAAGTGCAGAGTCCTGACCACTGGACTGCCAGGGAAGTCCCTCCCTATGCTTGTTGATTTAATTTTATTATTTGAATGTATGTAACATTAACACACTTCCAAATGCCAAAACTACACAAAAAGATATACTCAGAATTATCCCTCCCTCCGCTATCCTTTCCACCCTCTTCCCTCCCCCGATTCCTTACAGGCAACCAATATCATTGTTTTCTGGTTTATTGTTCTTGTGATTCTTTTTACTAAAATAAGCAAATCCATTACATTTTCTTATTTCTTGTCTTAATTACACAAAAGGTAACATACACTACGTTTGTTTTTGTACTTTGCTTCTATAACTTAATAATCTACCCTGGCAATGACTTCATATCAGTCCATAAAGATATCCTTCATTGCTTCCCACTAGACTGTGTAAGTATCACAGTTTACTTAACCAGTCTCCTGTGTTTGGGCATTTAGGTAGTTTCCAGTATTCTGCAAATACAATGAATGGTACAATGGAGAAGCTTAATTATGTAAGTGTATCTATTACTTTTGGAGATATCATCTTTATAGTAAATTCCTAGAAGTAGGAGTGCTAGGTTGAAAGGTAAACGTACTAATGTTTCAGTAGATATTGCCAAATACCCTTCGATAGGGTTGAACTGGTTTTCATTCCCTCTAGTAACATTTGTCTCCCTGTAACCGCATCAGCAGAGTGAGGCTGTGTATGTCTGTCCGATTGCCCCAACACCATTTATTAAAAAGTTCTTCTTTGATGCAGCCATCTGAATGCTTATCATACACTGGATTTTATATGTAGTTGGATTGATTTCTGTACCTTCCATTCAGTTACACGGTTGCTTAGTCATGTCAGAACCGCAGTGTTTTCACTCAAGAGGCTCTGTAGTATGTTTTAGTATTTGCTGGGACTAGTCACCTCTCCTAACTCTTCATTTTCAGTGTTTTACTAGCTATTCTTGAGTGTTTATTTTTCCATATGAACTTTGGTATCAATTTGTCTAGCTATATAAAAACGTTTATATTTTTCGCAGGAGCATATTAAATTCATAAGTTAACATAAGGGGAACTGTCATCTTGACGATGTTGAGATATTTTAACCAAAACCAAGGGATGTCTTGTTCAAGTATACTTTTGTGTCTTTCAAGATTCTTTTATAGCTCTCTTTTTTCAAAGAACCAGATTTATTGAGACATAATTCACTTCAATCCATCTATTTAAAGTGTACCACTCAGTGGTTTTTAGTATGTTCACGGAGTTGTGTAACTATCACCACAATCAACTTCAGAACATTTTCATCACCTCAAAAACCCGTGCCCAACATCAGTCCTTTTGCAATCCCTCAAGCCCACCAGCCTCTGGCAACCACTCATCTACATCTGTCTCTACGGACTTGCCTATTCTGGACATTTCACATATATAGACTCATATAATATGTGGTCTTCTGTGACTGGATTTTTCACTGGGCATAATATTTTCTGGGTTCATCCATGTTATAGCACGTACTCCATTCTTTTTTATTGCTGAATAATATGCCACTGTATGGATGGATTTACCACATTTTGCTTATTCATATATCAACTTTAGGACATTTTGGAACATTAGAACATGATGCAGCTTGGAGTTGTTTTCACTTTTTGGCTTTAGGAATAAGACCTGATGAACATGTGTGTATAGTTTCCTGTGTGGGCATATATATATTCAAGTCTCTTGGGTGTATACCTAGAAGTAGAATTGCTGGGTCATATGATAACGTCATGTTTAACATTTCGAGGAACTGCCAAGCTGTTTTCCAGAGCAACTGCACCGTTTACATTCCTACCAGCAATGCTTCAAGATTCCAGTTTCCCCACATCCTCACCAAAACTTGTTATTGTCTGTGATTTTGATTATAGCTGTCATAGTGGGGGTGAAGTAACATCTCATTGTGTCTTTGATTTACATTCCACTAATAGCTAGTCATGTTGACATCTTTACAAGTGCCGCTTCACCATTTATATATTTTCTCTGAGGAAATGTCTCCTCAAATCCTTTGCCCATTTTTCAGTGGGGTTGTTTGTTGTGTTGTTTATATATTCTGGTTATAAATCCTTTATCATATATATTATTTAGAAATATTTACTCCCATTCTGTAGGCTGTCTTTGCATTTTTTTATAGCATCCTTTGACACACACGTTTTTAATTTTGAGAAAAATCCAATTTATCCATTTTAGCTTTTGTCATTTGTGCTTGTGGTGTTGTATTTAAGAAGGGTTTGCCAAATCTAAGGTAATAAAGACTTACATTTATGTTTTCTTCTAAGCGTTTTATAGTTTTAGTTTTTACATTTAGGTTGTTGAAGTCCTGAGTAGTGCCACAGAATATGACTGTATTTGGAGACAAAGTCTTTAAAGAGATAAGTTTCAGTGAGGTCATTAGGGTGGGCCCTACTGTAATATGACTGGTGTCCTTATAAGAAGAGGAGATTAGGATACACACAGTCACAGTATAAAGGGAAGACCACGTGAAGACACAGGGAGAAGATGGCCATCTACAAGCCGAGGAGAGAGGCATCAGAAGATTTTAACCCTGCTGACACCTTGATTTTGGACTTCTGCCCTCCAAAACTCTGAGGAAATAAGTTTCTGTTCCTTAGGTCAGTCTGTGGTACTTTGTTATGGTAATTCTATCAAATTAATACAAAAGCCCCACTTGGTCACTGTATATTATTTTCTTAAATCGTATGGATATTGTTTTTTTGAGAGAAATAACTTTATTTCTTTTCTGCTAGTATAGGAGTGGCAAACTGCAACCCATGGACCAGATCTAGTCTGTTGCCTATTTTGGTAAATCTAGTTTATTTGGAAAATAGCCACACCTACTTATTTTCATATTAGTTATGGCTGCTTTGGTGCTATGATGGTAGGATTGAATAGGTAAGCCTGCAAACTCAAAATATTTACCATCTGGGGCTTTAGAAAAAAAGATTTGCAGACACCTGCTCTAGTAGCTACTTAGGGTGGGCTTATGTGCACAGCATTGCTTTCTTGCATTTTAAAAAGTTTTATTTTTTCTATAGCCTTTGACGCTTGAAAAACAGCATGGATGGATGGATATAAAATCCTTAGCTTGCATTTTCTTTCCTTGAGTTTTTAGGAAATGCTGAAAATGCTGCATCACTATAGCTTTGCTTTGCTCTTAAGAAGTCTGATGCCAAATATTTTGGTTACCAGACTCCATAACAAATTACCTATCCTAAAAGTAATGGGATAAAAGTTCAACTCGAGGATGGAAGATGCCTTAGAGGACTGGGACGGGGAGGGTGGGGGGGACTCGAGGGAGGGTGGGGGGGAGTCAAGAGAGGGAGGGAATACGGGGCTATGTGCATAAAAACAGATGATTGAATTTGGTGTACCCCCCAAAAAATAATAAATAAAATTCAAAAAATAAAAAAATAAAAGTAATGGGATAAAGAAAGAACCATTTCGATTATAATTTCACAACATTTGGGGGCAGGAATTTGGGTGGGATTTGGCTGAGTGATTCTTCTGTTCTACGTGGCTTCAACTGGAGCCACTCAATGGTATTCAGCTGATGTCTGGACTGATACAGAGAATTCATAATGACTTCACTTGTATCAGCTAGGATCAGGTAGACCCCTCTTCCTTTCCATGTAATCTCAGAACCTCTCCACAGAGATGTAGATATGTTACATGGTGGCTCAGGGCTTCAAGGTCAACTATTCCCAAAGACCCAGGTGGACTCTTCAAGACTCTTATGATCTAGGCTTGGAAGTCCCATAGTATCGCACACGCTATTGGTCAAGCAATTCACTTAGGCCAGCCTGGATCAAAAGAAGTGATACAGAATATACAGTCATCTTTAATGTACTGCAGCCTAATTTTCTTACACTTAGAAATAATTTGATGGTGCAGTGGTTAAGACTCTGAGCTCCCAATGCAGGGGGTCCGGGTTCAATCCCTGATCAGGGAACTAGATCCCACATGCATGTTGCAACTAAGAGTTCACATGCAACAACTAAGGACACTGCCTGCCGCAAATAAGACCCGGTGCAACAAAATAAATAAATAAATAAATAAATAAATAAATAAATAAAATTTAAAAAGCAATTTGAACTTTTTATATGGAGGCCTTGAATTTTTTTTTACTGTTATTTTTGTCTAATAGTTTTTTAAATTTTATTTAAAAAAAATTTTTTTGGCTGTGCCACGTGGCTTGTGGTATCTTAGTTCTCTGAGCAGGGATTGAAACTGTGCCCCTGCATTGGAAGCACAGAGTCTTAACCACTGGACCACCAGGGAAGTCTCGAATAGTTTTAAGAGGCTAGCTCTCAGAACTGATCATTCTGTGGTCATATCCCCAAGTACATGTGAGTCCTTTCATTTTATAGGTTTATATACTCTTATTTCCAGAAAGTTTCTTAGATTATAGTTTCATCATATGTGGAACTTCAGCTACATATATGTTGGACATTCTTTGCTTATATTCAGGTGACATTCCAAAGAGAGAGAGAAACAAGCACAAAAGTATGGAGTCAAGGGAAAGAAGAAACATTTGAGACGTTTGAATGGGATACGTATAGGAAGTGACAAGAGATGGAGCAGAAAGTCAGAGAAGGGCTAGATAAATGGAAGGTCTTATGTGCCAGCAGTGACAGCACAAGCAGCAAATTAAAAAAAATCTTTTCTGATATGTGGTACGGAATATGCATCAGAAGGAACAAGACTACAGGAGGGAGACAGGATAAAAGGCTAGTGCATTAGTGTAGGTATGAGGGGCTAAGAGGGATAGATTCTAGATTTATGTAAGAGGAGAATCAATGGGATTGTTGAATGTGGTGGTGGTGGGGATGGGGGTGGGGGGTGCATAAAGAATCAAGGATGACTCCAAGTTCTGGGCAGTAAGGCTAACAGTTTTAGACAGAAAGAGCTTGAGGTGTCTCTAGGACATCCAGGTGGCGAAGTCTGGTAGGCTTGTGTGTATATGGAGCTCAGATGAGTGGTCTGAGGTAGATAATGCACTTGGGAGTTGCTGATATATGTGACAGATGAAGACTGAGTGGATGCAACAGCTCAGGGAGAATGTACGGTGTGATGAAAGCTGAGAACAGAACCCTGGAGGCTGAGGAATGGTCAGAGGGGTTAGGAGATGAGTCCTGTTGTGAAGGCCAAGGGGGTGTCAAAAAGACCAGAGTGCTCTGTGTCATCAAAGGCCACCAAAAGCGCTAGTAATAGAGGGCTCAAAAATGGCCTGGGGCATTTAGGATGAAGCCAGCGCTTACTGACCGAGAGCAGTGCAGTGATGTGATGGGGACAAAAGCTACACAGCTATGGCTTGGGGAGTGAGAGGGTGCTGAGTTGGCAGAGATGAGTGTAAACTACTTTTGAGACTTTTATCATGGAAAAGACAGGGAGGGAATAGTAACTGGAGCATGATCTACAGTGACAGAGGTTTCTTCCTTTTTCTTTAGGACAGAAAAAGCTTAAACATGAATAGATGGTGAAGGAAAAGGATAAGCAGGTAAAAGAAGTCAGTAATTTTGGGAGTGAGAGTGGTGACTGCAATATCTTTGAAAGAAGTTTTCTGAGGATGTGTGAGGTGATGAAACACACAACTGAAATAGATGCTAATGTGAATATATTTGAAGTGGTTAATTCCCAGAATGGCTAGTCCACATATTGAAATTATTTTGGTTTTGATCAATAGAGCAAACACAGCACGCAATATTTACATATTTATTTTACATCATTTACACCTCTTTTCTCCGAAGGACAGGATCAATGTTTTACCCTTTCAATGCCTCCCACTCAGTTGGTGCTCAATTATTAGTAAGTGAGTAAACAATGTACCTCTTACCTGGATTCTGGGAATCTCAACATATTCAAAACATAGTTAAGACCCTGTGTACATGTGAAAAAAATCTTCAAAGCATACAAAATAGTCACAAAATTCTATGAGTTACAGGTGATGCCAATTTTTTTGAGGAACCTGTTTACTCTCACTTAACAAAGTTGGTTCCCAGCATTTCCTTCACCATAGAAGTTTAAAAATAACAAGATGAGAGGAGGAAGAGGATGTGCTAAAGGCAGGCAGGCAGACAGCAGCAGAAGGTGGCACAATCTGCCTTACCATAAGGTGCCAAAAAGCAGTGAAAAACCAGACTCAAAGCACAGGGGCCTGGGCTCTCTTAGCTTAGGGGTTTACATCCTTCACTAGCGTATCAAAAGTCCTTGAAGGACACTGCCGTTTTGAGCCTTAAATAATGTTGAGAAAAATGATCCTTTGAGCCGTTAAAAAAAAAAAAAGTTTTGCTGTCCCTCATTTGACATATCCACTTTCATAAAGTTTGAAAAGGATCCTATCAAAACGGATATTAAAACAAAACAGCTGATGCTGAGATGGTAAACCTTGGTCATTCTCTCTTCCTTTGCCCAAGCTGTTTACCTAGCCTTTGATGCCCTCCCTTTTTTCTCCTAGGACCTCTCTCTTTTTCTTCCTTGCAGGCTGAACACAAATGCCACCTCTTCCAGGAACCCCTCCGCATCTTCCAAGCGGAAGTAATCTCTTCCTCCTCTGCCCTGCAACAGCATCGCACTGTGGCTTGGCTTTGCACGGGTCACCAGACCCGGTTGTTTACACGGCTGCTTTTCCACTCAGTTATGCTCTCCTGGAGACCAGGGACCGTGACGGTGACGCTGTACCCATACAGCACCTGGTACAGCGCTCCAGCGCTAGGCACGGAGTCGGTGCTCAGTAAACGCTAGCTGAGTTGAATTAATTTGGGAAAATCACTCAGGGCAGGGTCTCGTGCTCGAGGCGCGGATGAATGATTCACGGGGGTGGTTCTTTGCATTCTTTACCTTGTAGTCACGTCGGACCGAGCAGCCAGCTGGCGGGGCTCATACCTGTGGCGTTGAAACGCACCTCTGCAGCCGGCCGCCAGCTCTCGGGAAAAACCCGCAGGGGGCACGTTTCCCCCGCCCGCCCGGAACCCGGCCGCAGGGGGCGGGGCTCGAGGGGAACTCGGCCCGCCGGCCCGCCCCCTCCTCGGCGCGGCGGAAGCCCCGCCCCCGGCCGCGCGCTCGCGCAGGCGGCGCGTGCCCGCCCCCCGCCCCGCGCCCTGCCCCTCGCGCCCTCGCGCCCTCGCGCCCTCGCGCCCTCACGCCCTCGAGCCGTCGCGCCCTCGCACCCGGGGCGGGCTCGCTGCGCGTGCCGGGCGCCTCAGAACGTTCGCCGCGGGGGCGGCTCCGGGGCCTGAGCGGGTGCCGCCGCCGCCGCTGCCGCCGCCGCCTCAGCCGCGGGGGCCGGGCGGGAGGAGGCGGAGGAGGAGGCTGCGGCCGCCGGAGCCCTTCTCGACGCCCCCAGCTCCGGCCGGGAAGTGAGTACGGCGGGGGTTTGCGGCGGCCGCCGCAGGCTGCGGGAGAGGAGCGCGGTGCCGGAGCGTCGCGCCTGCGAGCAGCGGGAAGGAGCCCGCGCGGCGCCCGCACCTCGGGAGCCTGCGGGGGTGCAGGGCCGGGAGCGGCGGAGACGGCGCGGGGGAGCCGGGGCCGCTGCACGGCGCGCGCTGCGAGGGGAGACGGCGCCGCGCGCCCGGCCCTGCAGGGCGAGCGGAGGGGATGGAGCGGAGCTCCGGGCCGCCGCCGTCGGGCTCTGCGCCCCGGGCCGCAGAGGGGGCTCTGGGGTCCCGAGCGCGCTCTGGCTGCCGGGCGCGGAGCCGGGGTGCGGGCGCAGGGCTGATGCTGCCGGCGCCCGGCTCGCTGGGAGGCGGTTCTGCGTTAGGTGCTTAAGGGGGCGAAGGAGGCATGTCCTGGAAGAGGGCAGGTGAGGCAGGCAGGCCCTGGCAGAGGGAAGGGAATTTATTTCAGATCATCCCCAAACACTGTTTCCTGAGGCGCCTATCTGTGAACCTGTGCACCGAGGTCACCCTTTAAAGGAAAGTGTCCTCAGAGGAGCAAGGATGCAGCTAACGAATGCTTGCTGTTAAATTCCTGTGTCAGGCCTTGGGATTAGGAAGACCTTCCAGCAGTCTCAGCAAACGTTTATTGGTTAACTGCCTTGGGTAGGGAACCGTGGTCTGCACTGGAGCCACAAAATTGTGTAAAAACACAACCATCTTTTGCTATGTAGGTGCTGGCAGTTTGGTTGTAAAGGTATGTGTATGAAATACAAAGCAGCAGTGAATTTTGTCTCATTCACTTTAGTTCTCTTTTCCCCAGTATTGGGAAGTTGGAGCCATAAAATTGCTTGGTTTGGGGATTAGAGCAGGAGGGTCAAAAAAGCTTGTGGAAGGTATTTGGGAGAGTTTTGAAGGCACTTCTGCGTGACAAAGAGGGAGAAGGGAAAAGGAAATTGGAAAGAGAAAAGTTCTCTTTCTTCCCAAGTAGAATGAAGCTCCATGACTATTAACTGCTAAATCCTCAGTGACAAGAGCAGTGCCTGACCCACAACAGGCACTAAATACTTATGTATTGGATGAATGAATGAACCAAGCAAGGTTTTGCTCTGTTTTACACAGAGTGCTATTGATCAGTTTGGTGTTAGGCTGATGGACTTCCCATGTTCTTCAAGTTCTCTCTCTCTCTCTTTTTTTTTTTTTTTTGCCATGTAAGGTAACCCAGATTCTTAGATCTGGGCATTTAAAGCAATGGCTAAGGTGATGGAGTTGTCATATCTTTTGGCCATGCTGCCACTTTCACATCTTTATTGCATGTTGGCTGTCAGGAGCTCACTTCTTGGGCCGTTGCTTCACATCATCACATTCTGTCCCTTCTCTCTTCTGTCACTTGAGGAAGGAAAATACATTTGTCTAGAGAACACTTTTTCATTTTTATCTTGATTCTTGGGTCTTGGTTCTGCTGTAAGAGGATGTATCTCTGCTCTTCTGTAAGGGCTGGGATTCTGCCTTTTTTCTGCCTAGGTTGGATTTCTGGACTCTCAAGCTCCAGGCTGCTGTTTCAGTTGCCTGGGTTGCAGTGCCTGTTGGATTACTTTGTCTGCCAAATTAAAACTTGACCTTTTGTGAGTTCTGTGAGGATTTTTATTATACATAAGTGGAATTACCTTTGAAGGGGGTTGTGTAGTTAAGGTAGTGTTGGCAGGGCTTTTGAGTGTCCACTGTGTGTGAGAGACAAAATTTCTACTTAGGAAATCAGATTTAAAACCAACAGAATGCCAAGTTACCATTTATTTTATATCTTTAATATAAATCTCTCAGGACCTATGTTTCCTTGTATAAAAATAAAATATTAATTCAAATTTGGCATTGTGTAGTAAGCCTTTCAGAGTTAATTTCTCTTTAGTTTTAGGACTGTATACTTAGGAGTGCAGCCAGTGGGTGTCTACTAGTTCTTATTTTGGGGTGCCTAGGTTTGGGAGGCTTTGTTCTAGGTTTTCTCAGTATATTGTATTTTCTTTATTTATATATTTAATTTACATTTATTTCTAAATCAATTTTATTGATGTCTGCACAGATGTCCTGTGCAGGGTTGGTCGAGTTTGAAAAATGTATATACAGATCTTCCTCATCTTATGCTGGGGTTATGTCTGATAAACCCATCGTAAGTTGAAAGTATGGTAAGTTGAAAATGCATTTTATACAGTACAGCCAAGCTACTGAGCATCATAGCTTAGTCTAGCCTACCTTAAACGTGCTCAGAACACTTACATTAGCCTGTAGTTGGGCAAAATCATCTAACACAGTGCCTATTTTATAATAAAGTGTTGAATGTCTCATGCAGTTTATTGAGTACTGTACTGAAAGTGAAAAACAGAATGGTTGTAAGTATCTTGGTTGTTTGCCCTTGTGGTCATGTGGCAAGCAGGAGCTGTGTGTGGCTCATTGCCGCTGCCCATCCTCACGGGAGAGTATCGTACTGCATGTTGCTAGCCAGGGAAAGGATCGAAATTCAGATTTGAAGTACAGTTTTTACTGAATGTGTATTGCTTTCACACCATCGTCAAAAATCGTAAGTCAGACCTTTGTAAGTTGGGGACTGTCTATACTTTGTAACCACTGTCCTAATCAAGATATAGAAATTTTCATCACCCCAGAAACTCCCTCATGCTGGTTTGCAGTCAGTACCCCTCATCACCTGTCTGTTTCTAATTACACAAGCATCAGGGCTGTGGCATCTAGTGCAGGAAGTATACTGTCCCGTTTTAGGGGGTTCCATTCCCGTGGGAGTCCCTGTGAGTGGCAGCTCCTGGGGTTGTATAGTGCAGTCTGGGGCTCTGTACTGCAGCTCTGCAGATGGTTCACGAATGCACACTCTCTTAGAAAACGCTCAAACAGTGCAGACAGGACAAAAGGCCCTTTGACCCACTCCCTTTTCCACCGAAACCGCAGTTATCAATTTGTTGTGATCCTTCCAGACCTCTGTATGCATTTTCACATATATATAGGTAATACAGAAAAAAGTAGGGTTTCTCCCGACGCTCACATTCATGCTATGATACTGTGGACATTGGTCTGCAGCTTTTTCCTAACAGAATGCCTGAACTCTTTCCATAATGGAGCGTAGAGATCTACCTGATTCTTTGTGACTACTACACAATCCCATACATAGCATAATTGTACTGTAGTTTATTTAATCCTCTCCTCATTGATGACCATTAAAGCTGTTTGCCATTTCACCATTGCGGTGAGTGAAAAGTAGAATTGCTGGATCAAAGGGGTGCACGTTTTAAATTAATTGGTGGAGATTTAACTATGTTGCCACTTGTGGATCTGGTTCATTTATATTAAACGCTGAGTAGTGTTCAGTTGTAGAGTTAAATCACTGTTTATGTATCCTTCACTCACTGTGGGACAGTTAGGTTACTTTGGATGCTAATTCATTGGTGGAGTTTTGTGTTGCCATTGCATCCTGCCAGTCGATGCTTGTCTTTTCCCTTTGTTAACAATGTCTTTAGTTGTACAAGTTTTAAATTTTAATGTTATACTTATGAAAAATTTTCCATTAAATTAAAATAATTTGTTTTCTTGTCTGGTTTGAATAAATTTTCTCTACCCCAGGGTATGAATTATATATATACTGTACTTTCTTCTAAGTTAAAAAAAAGTTTTGCTTTCTGTGTGGTATTTCTATGTGGTATAATGAAGTGATGTGATTTTTTTTTTCCAATTTGAATAACCAGTTTTTCAGCACTTTTTCTCATTTTTTTAATTGTGGTAAAATATGCATGACATAAAATTTGCTATTTTAGCCATTTTTAATTGTACAGTTCTGTGGCATTAAGTACATTTACATTGTGGTATAACCATCACTATCCATTTCCAGAACATTTTTATCTTTCTCAACTGAAACTCTGTATCCATTAAACACTAATTCCCTATTTTTTTCTCCCTCTTGCCCTTGGAAGCCACCATTCTTTCTGTCTCTGTGAATTTGACAACTCTAGGTACCTCATATGAGTGGAATCGTGCAATAGTTGTCCTTTTGTTTCTGGCTTATTTCAGTTAGCATGTCTTCAGAGTTTATCTATATTGTAGCGTATGTCAGGATTTCCTTTTTTTTTTTTTGACCATGCTGCAAGGCTTGTGGAATCTTAGTTCCCCAACTAGGGATTGAACCCAGGCCCTCTGCAGTGAAAGCGCTGGGTCCTAACCACTGGAATTCCCAGGATTTCCTTATTTTTTAAGGCTGAATACTATTCTGTTGTACGCATTTATTATATTTGCTTATTCATTCATCCATCAATGGATACTATGATTGCTTCTCTTCTGGCTGTTTTGAATAATGCTGCTGTGAACATGGGTGTGCAAATATTTGTTCAAGTCTCTGCTTTCAATTCTTTTGTATGTATACCCAGAAGTGAAACTGTCCATGTTATTTAAAAAATTATGTTCATAACTGAATATGCCCAAAATGGGTGGATAGTACAGTGTGTTCCTATAGATGCCCTCTTCTTCATGGGCACTTTCCCATTATTGACATCTTGCATTAGTGTGGTACATTTGTTACAACTGATGAATATATATTGATACATTATTATTAACTTAAGTTCATGGTTTGCATTAGGCTTCTGCTCTTTGTATTGCACAGTTCTGTGGGTTTTGACAAATGCAGAATGTTATCACATGACATTTTATGTAATGTCATTGCAGTATCATACAGAATGATTTCATCATCCTAAAATCCCCTGTGTTCTACGCGTTCATTCCTCCCTCCCCCCTACTGAGCTCCTGATAATCATTGATCATTTTACTGTGTCTATAGTTTTGCCTTTTCCAGAATGTCTTATAGTTTGGATCATACAGTATCGTAGTATCCTTTCAGACTGGTCTGTTTCACTTAGCATTATGCCTTTAAGTTTCTTCTGTGTGTCTTTCCTTGGCTTGACAGCTCATTTCTTTTTATGGCTGAATAATATTTCATAGTATGAAAGTACCACAGTTTGTTTATCCATTCATCTGTTGAAGGACATCTTGGTTACTTCTAGTTTTTGGCAGTTGTGAATAAAAGCTTCTATAAATATTCATGTGCAGGTTTTTGTGTGGACATAGGTTTTCAGCTTTCTTAGGTAAATACCTAGGTGCGTGATTGCTAGTTCGTATGGTAGGGGTATGTTTAGCTTTGTAAGAAACTGCCTGTCTTCCAAAGTGGCTGTCCAGTTTTGGATTCCCAATAATTAAAAAAATGTATATCCTAGCACCCTAAATGTACTTAAAAAATATATCTTTTTCAGACTGTTCTGTAAAATTAAACTTCATCTGGTATGAATTTATATTCTAATTGTTGCTTTTGTTGGCTGTCTTTCTTAGCATTATACTTCTTTATATGCTTTGAAGTTTTGATTTGCAGACTCATTTGAGGGTGAGTACTTTTGATTTTGTTTCTCCTATTTTCGTGCTCACCCTTCTCTGTGTGGTGATACTTCAGTTGCTTCTATTGATTGACTGGACTCTAGTCAAGAAATCAGATATGATAATGGTCAGGGTCCTGCTCTTTGAGGTAATTGGGGTTACTTTAGATCCACTCACAGAGTGTGTGAATATCTTGGTTCAATTCCTGGTCATGAGGCTGTGTTTTTATCTTCTCACTTTTCAGAGCCCAGAGCACCATATAAACCATAGTTCTAGGCAGAGACGGGGCAGAGACGGACAGCGGTATTCTTTGGCTTCCTTTCTGCTCTAGCCTTATCCTTGACTTTAAGCAGTGAATCTGGCTCAGGTATCTCCTGTTTCTCCACCTCCTTCACTCTTTGTCATTGCTGCCCTGCAGGAAGTATACACCTGCTTCTAGACTTGAGTCCAGCAAGCCTGTAGCTTCAGTCCCGCTGGCAGTTTTGTGTATCTGTTCTGTTTCTGATCCAGGTGGAGGCTTATCTTGTTTATGAGTCATATTAGTAGCTTAAAAATATATTTAAAAATATCTGTTACTGTGTATTTGGAGCAGAGGGGAAGCACCAAAGTGTTTACTTATTGGGCTGCTTTGACTAGAAGACTTAATTAACCAGGCTTCTTCCTAAACTTTATACTGCTTATCCTGTGTGCTGTGTTATTGCAGTGCCTAGACCCTCCAGTGCAAAAGCTGAATAGCAGTGGTAATAAAGCGCATTTTCGTCTTTTTCCTGAATGGGAATGCTTCCAGTGTTTCACTGTTAGATATGATACTTACTGAAGGTTTCTGGTGGATGTCTTTTGTCAATTTTAGGACGTTTCCTTCTGTTCTTGGTTTATATTTTTATTGGGTGTTGAATTTTATTGAAGCCTTTTTGGCATTTGTTGAAATTATCATTTTCTCTTTAATATGTTAAGAACAGGACAGACCTTTCTGAGTTGTAGATAACAGAGAAACAGATATATTGTATATGGATTTACTTGTTAATGCATTTTTAACAACCAAAAAAAAAGAACTTTTGGGCTTCCTAGGTGGCACAGTGGTTGGGAATCTGCCTGCCAATGCAGGGGACATAAGTTCAATCCCTGCTCCAGGAAGATCTCACATGCCGCGGAGCAACTAAGCCCGTGCGCCAAAAAAAAAAAAAGAAAAAGATATAGACTATTTAAAAAAAAGAACTTTTAAGGAAAACATATTTTGATCTTGAATTTTTGTATATTAACAACATTATATATGTTATATAACATTATATATATAGATGCTATATATCACAGCATTTCAGTAGTAATTAGGTTTGGACTAAATATTTCTGTAACTAAGCCTCACTGTGATCAAATAGTGTACAGTAAAAAAAAAATGGGGGGAGGGTAACTTTTGGATCTCTCTAAGGACTTTTTCAGCACCTAACCATTCCAGCGTCTTCCTGGCTTCTTTTTCTAGGCTCTTTACTCCCTCCTTTTTTTTTTTTTTGGCACACGGGCTTAGTTGCTCCATGGCATGTGGGATCTTCCTGGAGCTGGGATCGAACCCGTGACCTCTGCATTGGCAGGCAGATTCTTAACCACTGCGCCACCTAGGAAGCCCACTCCCTCCTTTTAATTTTTATCTCTGCTTCCTCTGTCTCCTCTTGCCAGAGAGAGACTTTCTTCTGCAAGTAATAACAACTGTTATTTATTGTGAGGCTACTGTATGTCAAGAGATTTGCATAGATAATGGATACACTTTAATCTTTACAGCTGTGGAAGCTAGGTGTGTTATCTCCAGTGTTTGGGTGAGGAAATTGAGCTCAGATAAGTCAAAACTTGTTTAGGTCCACACAGCTAATCAGTAACAGGAGTGATATCTGAACCAGGTCTGACTTCAAAGCCCATATTCTTTCTACATGCTGTCCCTAAGCAAGACTTTTGTGTTCCCAGTTCCACTTGGGTTTTGGTTTTTGGCTTACCCCTGTGTTTCCTGAGCATGGTGATATGACCACTTTGTGTCTCCAGTATGATTTCCGTGAAGGACTTTTCCTTTAGTCAGGTACTTCATTGCTTTTTACCAGTGTGATGTTTTATATGTTCTTGAGCAGTTTCTTATAATGACTAAACCTTTTTTAACTGCACAAACAAAAATAGAATAAATAGTGTCATGGTTAAGCATGTGGGCTCCGGAGTAAACTGTTTTGCTTGGGCCTTGAGTTTATTTTCCTTTAACTTTTTAAATATCGTGAAATATTGGCCCTCAAAGAGGTATAGAGAATAAAAATAGTGAATACCTGTGTACACACCACTTAAGAAAGTAGGTTTCTTTTAGAGTTGCACCCCACTCCTTCCCAATTGTATCCTCCTTCCCTTCTGAGGGAATCACTATTCTGCATTTGATGCTCTTCATTCCTGTACATATTTTCATACTTTGATTACATATGTAAATAGCCCTAAGTTGTATATTATTGTTTTGCATTAAAAAACCCTTTATATTAATAGTATTAATTATATCCTTTTATAACTTTTTTTCTCTCAATATTGTGAGACTCATCCATATGGATATATGTAGCTCTAGTGCATTCACTGTTTGACTGAGTAGGATCCTGTTATTGGGCTGTATCACAGTTTACTTTTATGTTTTCCTGTGGATTGACAATTAGTGTGTTATGATTTTTTTGTTCGTTTTTTTCTGTTACAAATAATGCTGCTATAAATATTCTTGTCACATCTCTGTGCACACGTGCGTGTCTTTTAGAGAGTATAGCAGGAGTAAACCACTGGTATGTGTGCCATGTGCATCTTCAACTTTCATGGGTATTGCTAAGTTCCACTCTGAAATGGTTTCCCAGTTAACATTCACACCAGCGATGTGTGGCTTCTCTTCCTTCCTTGCCTTGTCAACCATTGGTGTTTTAGGCTTTATAATTTTTGCAAGTCTGCTTGGATGTACCATGCAATCTTATTTGAATATATTTTTTTTAATATTAATCTTATATGTTTTTCTGATTACTAGTGAGTTTGAACATTGCTTCATGTTTTTGTTAGTCTCACATTTTCCTCTTCTGTGATTTGCTGGTTTTCGTCAGTTACCTATTCTTTTGTTGTGTTGTTTGTCTTCTTCATATTGATTTATAATTTTAAAATACATTTTGGATGCTAATATTTCATATAGATGGATTCAGATTTCTTTTTCCAGTTTGTGGCTTCTCTTTTAAAACTTAAAAAATAAATAGGATCTTTTGGTGCACCAAAGTTTTAGAGTTGTGGTTTTAATTTATTGTTTATGCAATCTTCCATATAGACCACAGGCAGAAAAGTTATCCCAGTGTCTTCACATATAGAAAGGTGGTGTAATGGACCAGGAGTTAGGGGTTCTGGGTTTCTATGTCCATTTCTTTATTTTGAAGTAGGACTATAGTGTGAGACTAGACATTTATTTATTTGGATGTGCGAAATATGAGACCTGGGTTAGGTTATTTCTAAGCCCTCACGTTCTTATCCTCTGTTGCTTTGCTTGTGGTTTTTGTAACTTGTAATTAATTGTTACTACCAACATGTTAACTGAAATTAAAGACATGAGAACTTAGAGATGAAATTTTATTAACATTCAGGATTTTGATGTGAAAGCTGCACGCTGTGTTTGTGATCAAAAAGAAGTACAGTTGGTGGGAATGTAAATTGATACAGCCACTATGGAAAACAGTATGGAAGTTCCTTAAAAAACTAAAAATAGAACTACCATATGACTCAGCAATCCCACTCCTGGGCATATACCCTGAAAAAACCATAATCCAAAAAGAAACATGTACCACATTGCAGCACTATTTACGATAGCCAGGACATGGAAGCAACCTAAATGCCCATCAACAGATGAATGGATAAAGAAGATGTGGCACATATATACAATGGAATATTGTGCAGCCATGAAAAGGAATGAAACTGAGTTATTTGTAGTGAGGTGGTTGGACCTAGAGACTGTCATACAGAGTGAAGTAAGCCAGAAAGAGAAAAACAAATACCATTTGCTAACATATATATGGAATCTAAAAAAAAAATGGTACTGATGAACCCAGTGACAGGGCAAGAATAAAGATGCAGATGTAGAGAGTGGACTTGAGGACACAGGGGTGGGGGGGGAGGCAAAGGGGAAACTGGGACGAAGTGAGAGAGTAGCATTGACGTATATACACTACCAAATGTAAAATAGATAGCTAGTGGGAAGCTGTTGCATAACACAGGGAGATCAACGGGATCATGGGTGATGCCTTAGAGGGCCAGGGCAGGGAGGGTGGGAGGGAGTCGTGGGAGGGCGGGGATATGGGAATATGTGTATAAATACAGCTGATTCACTTTGTTGTACAGCAAAAACTGGCACAAGTGTATAATGCAATTATATTCCAATAAAGAGCTTAAAAAATAAAAAATAAAAAAAAGAAATACAAATAATTTGATTTAGGTTGGAACACATTTAATTGGTCTTTTTTTTTTCACTAATCCCAAAGTCGTTTGCTTTTTTTCTTTTTCTTTTCTTTTCTTTTTTTTTTTGGCTGCACCACATCATGTCGGATCTTAGTTCCCTGACCATGGATTGAACCCGTGCCCCCTGCAGTGGAAGCTTGGAGTCCTAACCACTGGACCACCAGGGAATTCCCTGCCAAAGTCATTTGAAAAAGTAATTCTTATATATATGTATTTTAAAAAAACCTTTAGGGTTTTTTTTTTTAACTCTGACTATAGAAATGACTCACAGGGATACTGTTTTTTTTCTGAAATATGACTGTGAAAACTAAAGCATTGTGTGTCGTTTCAAGAATGTACCCTTTTCTTTATTGTTCATATGCTTTTAATATCTCCTTATTAGATAAGTAATTTAGTATCTTTGCTTAAAACTAAAATTTCCTCTTTATGAACTAAGCAGCCCATGGCAGGTTTTAGGAAAAAATATCAGGTTTGTTTTTAGCAGACTTAGAGGTGTCTGTTTCACCTTTTTGTGCCTTACTTTCCACCAATTTTCTTTTTCTTTCTTTCCTCTTTTTTTTTTTGGCTGTGACCTGCGGCTTACAGTATCTCAGTTCCTGGACCAGGGATTAAACCCAGGCCCTGGCAGTGAAAGCGCTGAGTTCCAACCGCTAGACCACCAAGGAATTCCCGCCCCAGTTTTCTTATATTCTGTTCTCTGATTCCTTGGGCACACTGCATTTCTACCTCTTTACCGCCTTTCAATTTTGTTAAAACCCTTTTTCTATTCCAAATTTAAAATGTTGCAAATGATTGATAACAAAGTATTTACTATTCTTCCAACTCTTTTTATACTTTTAAATAAACCAGAAGAACTGTAAATTAAGAAAAAGGAGTCTTGCCAATAGAATTCTAGTCTAGGCATCATTCAAGAGGGTAGTTACATAATAATGTCAATAATAATAATAATAGTAATAATAGCATCTAACATTTATTAGGCTTTTATTTTGTGCCAGGCATTGTGCTAAATGCTTTACATAATTTATTTAACGGTTACCACAGGGAATTCCTGGTTAGGACTCTGTGTTTCCACTGCAGAGGGCCCAGGTTAGATCCCTGGTCTGGGAACTAAGATCCGGCAAGCTGTGAGGTGTGGCCAAAAAAACAAACAAACAGATATAAGCCCTGGGAGGTTATATTTGCTACTCAGAGCTCTGTGTAGTAATGGAGCGCAGTCATTGAATGTTTTTATTGAAACTTAGAGAACTTTTTCAAATTTGTAAAAACAGACCAAACCAAATGCAAAAATCCCAATCTCTAGGGCTTTACAAACATTTACTTTCCCTGGCTTTTTTTTTTTTTTTTTTTTAATCTGAAAGAGAAAAGGAAAGAAGTATTAGGGGAAGGATAGTTGAGAATTTTCCTTAAATAATCAAGGGAAGTTAGTTCTCTTTTAGGGAAGTTTGATTAGTTCCGGTTAGGAGCTTGTTAGTGACAAGCTCAGCAGCCTCTGACTTCTTAATTAAAGGAGCGTCCAGAGAAAAACTGACAGGAGTTTTGCTGAGAGACAGTGAGCTTACATAAGAAGTTTTGATACCTAGATGCTCTGAAGTAACTAAGAGCCGGAAGTTATGAGGTTAGCAAAAAGATTCAAGAGAAGTGAAGAATACTTAACACTTAGGGGCTGTGTAGAGACTCTCTGGAAACATTTCTAGAGCCTGCTTTTTTTCCTTTAGTCTTTTACTGTGGGATTTACTGAACTTCTGCCTGCAGACTTAGTCTAGCTCTGGATCACATTGCTTCCCTCACAGGCTAATGAGGGTTCACTACCCTCCAGACCCAGTTTAACTGTGACCTAAGGTTGGCCCAGCACCGGGGCTTGGGGACCTAGAGTCTTTCCTCAGTCCTGGAGTCCTCGTGTTTGCCCTGGAGGGGGCGATGTGGCACAATGGAAAGAGAGCAGTCTTCCTTGTCAAATTGGTCGCCTCCTCCACAAATTACTAGCTCTGTAATGTTCGGCCAAGTTAAGCAACCACTTAGGCTCTGAATATCCTCATCTGGTTCTGCAGTGCCATTCACGTTCCATACTTTGCCCCTCAAGCATAGCACAGTGTCATCTTTTCATTCTAGTTTTTTTAAAGAGTAGGAGGCATGCAGAATGACCTTCTAGGCAGGGTAAATAACAAGAAAAAAATGGCCAGTTAACTTTACTAATATTTAAATCATAGGTTGACACTACGCCGTCTGTATGTCTGATGATATGTATCAGGTACAGAAAGCAAGGTAACCTGAGAGGAGGATTGTGGGAACACCACAACCTGGAGGCGCCGACAGCGTGAACATCCTTATTTGTTTGCTTACATTCTGTTAGGACATATTACAGTTTAACGTCTGCCTGGTTGAGGGGTCTTTCAGATTGTATTATCTGATTTGCATGAAATGAACCTTGCCGAATGAATAAACAAAGGCCTTAAAAAGATTCCTGTAAAGAATCTGCAGATTGAAGTTTCATATTCAACTGAAGGCTGAAGTGCTAATGCAAGGACACATGAACAGCAGGAAACAGGCAGAGCTGGTACTTCTATTTATGTTATGAGCCTCTTTTCAGTCAGATGCAAAGTACAAAACAATAATGATCTAAGCAGATTGAAGAGGAATCAGTTAAATAAAAACCTTAAAATTGTTAAAAATGCTATTTGATATATGGGTTTATATATACCATTGAGCATATTGTGCCTTAAGGTATGTGCTTAATGACAGTATGAGGCTAATATGATCAGTTGAGATATTTTAAAACTAAGCATTCAGAATATGAAGACAAACTTACTGAGCTTTTTTCAGTGATGATTATAGTTGTGTGCTAATTATAATATCTTAAAATTTTATTAACTTGATATATTTTTAGAGGTTTCTTTGGAGATTTCTTACTTTAGGGATAAAAGACAAAAAGCCATAAGTGTTTCTTCTTTCTGTTTTAGTAAAACTGGCTGAAATAATACATAGACAAATTAACAATTTTAGTTTGGTGACAAACTGAAAATTCATCCTTTGTTGGCAGATACTGTCGGGATACTCATAGAAGACATTGCTGAGGCTTTGAAGTAATAAATGTTATACCAAATTATAGAGTTTGTGAGTGTTCCTGTATATTTGGATAAAAGTTCGGAGGTTATAGTCTTTGGTATAGTCCATTTTAATAATAAAATATATGGAGACCTGCCTCTTTAACCCTCCAAACCTCTAAAGGAAAGGTTTACCAGAGAATATACTCTAATGACTTAAAATTTTGTTATGAAGTAGGATATATAAAGCATAAAGAAAAATACAGTGTACCCAGAATCCAACCTAATAAATAAATTGTAGCTAATGGAATTGGTATCCCTCTGCAGTCACATTTTTCTGCTTCCATCTCCAGAGGAATTTGCTTTTCTCAATTTGGTGATGCATGTTTTATATGCAGTGTAAAGAATTTGTATTTTGTCGTTATTGAGTGGGTTGTTCCACAAATGTCAGTTAGATCTAGTTGGCTGATGTTGAAGTTTAGTCCTTAAATATTCATCTGGACTTTCTACGTGTATCGATCATAGAAGGTTGAAGTCTCCAAGTATAAGTGTGGATTTGTCTATTTCTCCTTTCAGTTCTATCAATTTTTTGCTTAGCATATTTTGAAGCACTATGGTTAGGTACGTAGACAGGATTGTTATGTCTTATTAAAGAATTCTATATGTTACAGGCCCAACAATACAATTTTATACATATTGTTTTATCTGCGAGGGTGTCAACAGTTATCCACACTCCGGTTATATTAAAACTTCTGTAAATTCTACAGCCAGCGTGGGGATAATTGTTGACTCACCCTCATATATTGTATTAAAAAGCAATTGCTTTTTAAATTAGTTAAGAGAATAAAGGAAAAGTAATATGTAATTATACTGTCTTTAAAAAAATAAACTATTTTTTAGAACAGTTTTACTGAAAAATTGAACAATAATAGTTCCTACACCTATTCCCTCTGTTATTAGCATCTTATATTAGTATGGTTCATTTGTTGCAGTTAATGAACCAATGATGATACATTATTATTAACTAAAATCCATACTTTATTCAGATTTCCTTAGTGTTTACCTAATGGCCTTTTCTGTTCCAGAATCCCATCTGGGCTACCACATTACATTTAGTTGTCATGTCTCCTTAGACTTCTGTTGGATTTGTCAAACTACTCTGGTCAAGTTTTTGTTGAAACTTGACAGTTTTGAGGAGTATTGGTGAGGTATTTTGTAGATTTTCCGTCAATTGAGATTTGCCTCATGTTTTCCTCCTGATTAGAGTGGGTCTCTGGGTTTTGGGGAGGAAGACCACAGAGGTAAAATGCCATTTTCATCACATTGTGTCGAGGTACATACCGGCAACATGAATTATCACTGTTGATGTTGTACTTGGTCACCTGGCTGAGGTAGCATTTATCAGGTTTCTCCACTGTCAAGTTATTTCCCCCTCCCCCTTTACCTCTTTGAAAGGTAGTCACTGTGTGCAGCTCACAGTTAAGGAGGGGGCGGTTATGTTCCACCTTCTTCAGGGCAGGTGTCCATATAAATTATTTGGAATTTTTCTTTACAGAGTATTTGTCGATTCTTCATTTGTTAATTTATTCACTCATTTGTATCAGTATCAACTTAAGGATACTTAATGCTACTTTATTTTGTTGCTGAAATTTTTCCACCTTTGGCCATTGGGAGCTCTTTCATTTGGCTTTTGTGTCCCTTTGATATACCCTTGTTATATGGTTTTTTCCTCCCATATCTTCTTTACTTTCTACATTACAAGGTGCTTCAGGCTCATCTTGTATATTTCCTGGCTCAGCCATTTCTCCAAGGAGCCCTGCGTCCTTTTATTGAAGAATGATATTATGGACAAAAATTGGGCACTGAATGTGCTGATTGCTTTGGGATACTATTGTTGCTAGGCCCTCTCAGTTGACAGCCAGGAGATGTATATGTATATACTAACGCATGTATACACACATACCTACAAATGCTTTTATATGTAACTATCCATGTATCTACATTGAATTAACCATGAACTTATACTGATGTCTCCAATCATAATCCATTCCATTACCACCTGGATCATTCTGGCTTTCCACCTTGCTTATCTGTAACCTCACACTCCGCCATCTGCCGTATGTTTACTTAATTGTTCAATTATGCATACATGCGTTGCAGCATTACAATTGTTAACCCATAACCTGTGTGAAACCAGAGTACAGTACTTACATATATTTTATTTTGCCTTTAGTCTTAACAGACTCCATTCACTTCCAGAGTTGCTTGGGTTACTATACTTATCCCCCCTACCCTGTTCAGTGAGGTTGTTTCATATTATTTATAATACAGTTAGGTTGTTTTGTCATATTGTCCTTTTCATTCTGGGATTCTCTGACTTCCTAAAGGATTAAAAAAGTTTTTTTGTTTTTTGTCTTTTTTTTTTTTTTTTTTTACATACATTAAGGTTCACTCTGTGTTGTAAATTGCTTTTGGTTTTCACAAATGCGTAGTGTCAGTGTCCACCATTACAGTATCATACAGAAGTTTCATCACCCTAAAAATTCCCCTGTGTTTCACCTATTCGTTCCTCTTCCCTTCTTCCTAAATCTCTGGCAACCATAATCTCTGATTATTTTACCATTTGTACAGTTTTGTTTTTTTCTAGAAGGTCATAAAATTGGAATCATAATATGTAGCCTTTTCAGACTGGCTGTTTTCACTTAGTAATATGCATTTAAGCTTCATGTCTTTTCATGGCTTGATAGTTTATTTATTGCTGCTGAACAATATTCCATTTATGAAAGTAGTAGTTTATCTGTTCACCTATTGAAGGGCATCTTGGTTGCTTTCAGTATTTGGCAGTTGTGAATAAAGCTGGTATAAACATTTGGGTGCAGGTTTTGTGTGAATATACATTTTCCATTCAGTTGGTTAAATACCTAGTGCAATTGTTGAATCGTATGAGAAGACTATGATTAGTTTTGTAAGAGACTACAAAACTGTCTTCCAACTTCCAAAACTGTCTTGTGTGCATTCCCACTAGCAATGGATGAGAGTTCCTGTTGCTCTACATTCTTGTCATCATTTGCTATTGGCAGTATTTTGGATTTTAGCCATTCTAATAGGTGTATAGTGGTATCTCGTTGTTTTACTTTGTAATTTCCTAATGACAAATGCCGTTGAACATCTTTTCATATGCTTACCATCTGTATAACTTCTTTGGTAAGGTATCTGTTCAGATCTTTTGATGATTTTTAAATTGGGCTGTTTTCTTGTTGTTAATTTTTAAGAGTTCTTTTCATAATTTGAATACAAGTTCTTCATCAGATATGTGTTTTGAAAATATTTCTTTCACTCTGGGGCTTGTCTTTTCGTTCTGTTAATAGTATCTTTTGCAGAGCAGTTAATTTTGATAAGATCCAACTTATCAATTTTTCCTTTCATGGATCATGCTTTTGGTGTTGTATGTAAAAACTCATTTATTCAATTTGGCCTTGGGCTTAGGTCATGAAAAAACCTTTTCTAGGAACCAGCAGTTTCAGCTCCTTTCACATTGAAGCAACTTTGCTTACATTCTCATAGCTAGGACTCTGGTCTTCTTTCATTTTGTAGACTAAAGCTGTCCTCTGGTTCTTCTTTTTTCAAATTTTGCTTTAAAGATGTTTATTGTTGCGTTGTTCATAGTAGTAGATAGTTGGAAATAATTGTCAGCAGTCAAGGCTTGGATGAATGATTGTGATAAAATTTCATTCTATCATTCAAAATTATGATTTTGAAGAGTACAGAAAACATGAAAGTTTTTCAAATATATTGTTAAAATTGTCCCCCAGCTTTATTGAGGTATAATTGACAAATAAAGTTGTATATATTTAAAGTGTACAACATAATTTGATAAATGTATACATTGTGCAGTGATTACTGCAGTTAATTAGCTAGTCCTTTTTTTGTGTGTGGTGATGGTGGTTTAAGATCTACTCTCTTAGCAAATTTCAAATATACAATAGAGTATTATCAAGTATAGTCACCATGCTGTACATTTGATCCCCAGAATTTACTCATCTTATAACTGAAAGTTTGTATCCTTTGTGTCTTCCCATTTCCCTTACCCTGCCTCTGGCAACTAGCAATCTACTCTGCTTCTATGATGAGTTTGACTTTTTTTGGTATTATTAGATTCCACATATGAGTGAGATTATATATGAATCGTATTTGTCTTTGTCTGGGTTGTTTCACTTTGTGTTCTGATTTTTTTAAATTGGGTGGAATGAGGCTCCTAAGTAGGGTGATTAGGATCTGCTGAAGATCAAACATGTTTGAATAAATGTATCTAGTGGATTTCTCTGAATGTTCACAGGATGAACTACAGGAAGAAGGGGTTGCAGAGTCCTGAGATCACAGCGTCATAGAATTTTATTTGTGCCTTCATGTGGACAAAGATTTTGGCAGTTGAAATGGGAAAAAGGGGTGGATTTGAGAGTGATTGTGAGGAAGGAAATGGCAGTGTTTGAAATCAGAGTTAGTATGTGAAGTGAATGATAAGAAGGTGTTGGTTACTTCTAGATTATGAGGCTCAGAAAAGGCAAAGTGCCAAGAGTCCAAGTGGAAGGAAGAAGAGAAGTGTCTACATTCATGTAAGTGTTGATCTTTAAAGTTATATCAGAAAGACAGGACATATAATCAGGTGTGGTACCAGAATTAGGTCTTTGTCAAGTGTGGGCTGTTAAAATCATAATTACAAAGATGGAGGTGTTAGTATCCATGGAGCACTGGGATGGAGTCACACTAAGGCCTAGGGAAATCATTTATAGTAATCTTAGTTTATGTGTACCCCATTCATTTGGATTTTATGAAATCTGAATGATAAGCTTGGTTGAAATGAAAAGACTTAATATTTTAGTTTGAGTTCTCCCAGAAGCTGACTCTTAGGCAAGGATTTGAGTGCAACTATTTTGCAAATACCAGAAGGGGACCGGGAAATGAGAGAAGGGAAGTTAGCAGATAATGGTTTTATTATCAAGCAGGTTACCACTGTGGGTAACTGAAGCTTATTCCCACTGGGGAACTCTAGGAGCCTGTGTAAAACATGTCCTCAGATTTATACCCTTTTAGGAGGCAAGATAGATAGGGTATTTATTTATATACCAACTATATCAATCATTGGTTAAGACTGTTTCTAGGGAGTGGTAAATTTATAGTATTTCAGGCCTGTCATTGCAAGGAACAAGATGGACTTCAGACATCAGAGAAAGCCTGGTTTCTCTGTTTAGAAAAACAAAGACGCAGATGCTGTCAGTCAGCTTAGAAGGATTCAATAAAGGCCAGGAGAAATGGGGAAGGGGAGCACCCTATTAACTCTTTCATTAATACCCTGCTGTGCAGTTCCAGCATCTTCAGTTCATTTTCTGTTGGCCACCAAAACCCCCACACCCGGCTTAAATGAACCAGTCTAGTGGCATGTTAGGACTGGCGCCAGGTGTCCTTTTCAGAACATTAAATCCTGGGTCATGGGATGAATATCTCCATGCCAATAAACTTTATCTTACCTTACACTTGGCTCAAGTTCATCACTCTCAAGGTCCGTTCCCAGGTATGTTCTTTCAGTTCCTGTTAGTGCATATCGTCAGGTCCAGCAGCCATTTTGATGAATCATCCCTTTTCTATCCAAAGCAAGGACACAGTACCTTCCTATTCTGATGATGCAAGACTTGACCCTCGTTATTAGCCTAGAAGCAGTGAGGGAGGTAGGGGCAGATCTTGAGGAGGGTCAGCATCTTTTGAGGCATGCATCTCAGATGAGGCTTTTGCATCGTCTTTAGGCAGAGGAGACTGTCTTTGCAGCAAGAGCAAGAGAGCCACTTCTGGCCCATAGGGTTCAGGAGAATCTTGGCTGGACTGTGAATTCAGTCTTCTTTGTTAAGTTCAGCCTCCTTTCATAATCAGAATTTGAGCCTAATTTTTAGCACAATCTGCTCTCAAGTGGTGGGAGCTGAGAGTTCCTTTTAATGCTGCCATGGAGGTCTCTTGCTGTTACAGCATGGTCTGAGTTGGTACTTGGCTGATTTAAGCCTTGACATTTTCTTTCTTCTGTGCATCAATCCTACTTAACAGAAGCTCAACCATTTAATTGTCTTTAAAATTCCTGGTGCTCCTATCTCTCGCAAATGCTAAAGCTATTGCATAAGCCAGTCATCTTCTTCTGCCTATATCCTGTACTGTCTCCACCACATCAAGAGTCTTAGTACTGTTGATGCAGCAGCACACCAGGGGTTCTCATCGAGCCACTTACTACCAGCACTGGGATTCTTGTCATCTGGTTGGCAGGTGATCCACTTACAGAATTCATCTGGAAGGTCTGTTTTATAGGATCAAATCTGCCCTTTTTTGGGTTACCCTAGAAGCAAATGCTCTGTAAAGACTCAAGTGCAAATTAAAAAAGTTTTTTTTTGTTTTTTTTTTTTAGATCCTAAGAAATACTGGTAGAAGAGTGGAGAAGTGAGACAGAGAAGAGAAAGTAGCTAATAAAGGATTTCTTATCAGGCACTGTGGGTAAGCAAAGTTAATTCCAAAGGGGAGCTCAGGAAGCCAGTGGAAAACATTGCCTCAGAGTTATTCCCTCTGGTGGGTAAAGGAGCTGGAGTATTTGTATATTAACTTCTATCATAGGGAGAACTGCTGTCCTGGGATGTTAATCCTCTGGTACTTCTGGACTGTGCTGCAGGTGTCAAAGCAGTCTTCAGTGGCCAGAAAAAGCCAAGCTCTCAAGTAAAGAAATGCAGATGCTGGCAACTGGAAGCTGATGCATCAGAGTAGTAGTATAGGTGATGGAATAAAGGCAGGGTATCAGCAGGCTCTGCTGTACCTGCTACGTCAATAAATAAGGTCAGTGTTGGGGCTTCTATTGAGTAACACACGTTTCTTCCACATTGGCTTGGTTTTGAGTGTTTTTAAAAAATACATATATATTTTTTATGGGTACAAGTCTTGTGTCAGACGTGATTTGCACATATTTTTCTCCCAGTGTATAACTTGTCTTTTCATTTCTGATTGGTTTCTTTCATAGAACAGAAGTATTTAATTTTAATGATGTCCAGTTAATTATTTTCTTTTGTCACTTGTGCTTTTAGTGTGATGTATCAGACCATGAAGATTTTCTCCCATGGTTTCTTCTAAAACTTTTATACTTTTACATTTACATCTGTCTTCTGTTTTGAGTTAATTTTTGTATATGGTGTGAGATAAAGGTCAAGATTCATCTTTTTGACATAAGGATAACCAGTTTTTCTGACACCAAAACTGCCTTTCTTCATTGAATTTCTTTGCACCTTTAAAAAAAAATCAAATGGCCATATTTGTGTAACTGTAATCTGGACTCTGTTCTGTTTCATCGATCTGTGTACTTGTCCCTTTGCGAATATCATGCTGTCTTGATCACTGTAGCTTTTGAGTAATTCTTAAAATTGATACTATGTGCCTCCATCTTTATTCTTCCTTTTTGAAATTGTCTTGTCTCTTCTGTCCCTTTAGGCTATCCATATAAAACTCAGAATTGTTTATATTTACAAAAAATTCTGCTGGGATTTTGATTAGACTGTCTAATTAGATGGTACGTCTTTACATTTTTGACTCCTGTAGTTTCCCAGGCCAGCTGCTTTTGTTGATACTGCTACTGCCTCCACCAAAGGATTGCCTCAAGGCTGGAGTGGGAGAAAATGAAGAGAAAGGGGAGAGAGAGAGCGAAAAAGAGAAAGAGAGAGCTGGGAAAGTTCTTCCACTCTCTCTGGATGGGCTTTAGTCTTCTTTCTTCTCTTTAAGCCAGAACTAGAGGGTTTCTCCTGAATTTCTCTGTGTGTATACCACAGTGCCAGGTTCAGGGGTGCATGCTGTGTTCAGTTCAAGCCAGGGGATACAAGAGGGAAAAAAGGGTAAACTCACCACCTGTTTGGTGGTACTCTGCATTCTGTTGTAGTCTTTCCTGATCCACCGGTGATACTTACTTTTCACCAACCTCAAATGTCTCCAGCATACATGTTGTGCAGGTGTGTAGTTGTAGTTGTTGGGAGAGTAAGGTCGATATGTGCTGAGTATACCTTACTAAGATCTAGAACTTGCCAGGGGTGGGCTTTTTTACCTTATATTAGTCATTTGTCAGCTGTAGCCGCCTGTTGCCTCCTGTGTGGGATGAATTGCTTCCCAGGTATTTCTTGGTTAGGGAGTAATCTGCTGAAGGCCATTTTCCAGAGAAGTCTTTGAGAAGTCAGTGGCCAGCGCTCAGAGCAGTTGGGGGATCTGTAAAGCTCAAGCCAGGTAAAGGCATCTGGGCAGAGCACGGTCAGCATGTACTGTGTTATAATACTGTTTCCTTACTTGCCTTTTGACTTACATGCCTTGGGCATCTTTTCATAAGTTGGACATACCTGCTTCATTGTTTTTAGTGCCTGTGAACTGCTTCATTGTGTGGCTGTACCATAAGTTATTTAAGCAGTTTCATATTGAATTTCTCCTTCTTTTCTTTCCCGCTCCACTTCCCTCTACTTGCTTTTTTCCTCCTCCCCACCTATCCCCTGCCCTTCCTTCTTTCCCCCCTCCCTCCCCTTTCCTCCTTTCTCTTTTCCTTTTTTAACAAATAAATAAATGTATTTACTGGGCCAAAGAGTATACATTTAAAATTTTGGTAGATATTGCCAATTTGCCCTCGAAAATGCTGTGTCAGTATACATTCACTGATAATCTATGAGAGTGTCTGTTTCTCCATTACCTCCTAGGAAATATATTTCAGCACTGTAAAATTCTTTTAAATACACTGACCCTTGAACGATGTGGGGGTTAGGGATGCTCACCCTCGCACAGTTGAAAATCCGCATATAACTTTTGACTCCTCCAAAACTTAACTACTAAAAGCCTGCTGTTGACCAGAAATCTTACTGATAACATGAACAATCAACTAACACATAGTTTGTATATTATATGTATTATATACTGTGTTCTTGCAATAAGGTAAGCTAGAGAAAAGAAAATTGTAGTAGTAGTAATAATTATAAGAATAGCAGCTACCATTTGTCCTATGTTTACCTTAGGCCAGGCACTGTCCAAATGAATTATTGTTTTTAATCCTCTTGTTAGAATATAAGCTACATGAAGGTGGGGACTTTGTCTTTTTTATTCACTGCAGTATTTCCAGTAGATCTGTATGTGCCTGCCACATCACTATTTGTCAAATGAAGGGCAGTGAAGTATGTATAACTTTTATGCTACTTTAGCAATGAGGAATGAATCTTAGCGTGATTAAGGTCGTCGCCAAGGATGAACTTCTGGTAATGGAACTGGAACTAAGACCCTTGTTGGACATGGGATGATTGTTGTCATTTCGGCATGGGGACATGGTAACATAATTGCAGCCAGGCATGTGTAATAATGCAGTGTTAATTATGATTGCTTTAGATTGGTTGGCATACTTTTTCTTAAAGGACCAGATGGTAAATATTTTAGACTTTGCATGCCAGACGCTCTCTGTTGAAAACAGTCAGCCCTGCCATTGTAGCACGAGAGCATCCACAGACAATGAATAGGTGTGCTGTGTCCCAGTAGAACTTTATTTGCAAAAACAGGTGGCAGGTCGGATCTGATCCTGGATAGTATAGTTTCTCTAGTTTGCTGACCCCTGCTTTACATGATCTCTTGCTTCCAGTGCCACAGTAATCACACATGCAAATGTGGGCTCTGAAGTGGCCTTGGCAGTTCTTGTAGTTTGGTGGTCATCCAGATGATCTAAAATATGTTTATATTAATTTTTTTCAAGCTTAATCTGGAGATAAACATAAAATTTAGAAAACTGTCCTGAAGAACTTAGGGATCTCCAGGAATTCTTAGATTCTACTTTGAGAAAAAGTGATTTAAAGAAATAGCAAAAGTAGAAGGCTATTATAAATGATATATATTGTAAAGGACAGTATGATTCTGTTTTGATCTGTGTTTAGCATTTAAAATTTGTGTTACCCAGTGAGAGACCAGGTTTGGGGAGAGGGAGGAGGCGTTTGAATATCTTTTCTTTGTAATTACTGGCTACTGGTCCCAACTCTGTTTTTTTTCTCTAGGACCTAGATTTCATTAGATGTTTTCTGTTTCTGGTTGTTTTTTCTTTGCCTTTCTTTCTGTCTAAAACTCTTTCCTCTTAGGGGCAAATTGTTAGTAACCATCATGTACGTGAAAGCCTATTTGGTACCATTTCAGTGATCTAGGAAAGGGATAGTTTTAATGATCAAAATATTAAATGCAGAATGTTAAAGAATATATTTACATTTTAAATTTTCTTTAGGATATATTTATAACTAAACTTTCAGCAGGCACTTTGCTTTAATGGGTATGTAATTTGTGTAGTCCTCATTTAATTTGTGATTCTAATGTATTTGAGAATGTTATGTAAATCACTCTATGATTTACAGCAGTTTAATCTGTTTAGGGAAATTATTTAGCTTATGCTATTTGTCTAGATATTTTTCTTCACAGAGTAAGACAAAGTTTGGCTGAAATTTTCACAAATTATGCATCAGTAGGGTCCAAGCAGTGGGGTATTGTGTTCTAGCTTTCTAAGCATAGAGGTTTGAAAATATGCATCTAGAAGCAAAAATTATGAAAGAAGTTTAATGAAACGATTGGGATTCCACTCTACCACTTCTGAGCTGTGTGTCCTTGAGCAAGTTAGTGTTCTTTTCTAGGCATCTGTTTCCTAATCTGTAAAATGAGAATGGATAATGATAATAAAAATAATGACAATAATAATGCTAGCACGCAGAGCTGGTGGGAGGATTGAATGAGATAATGCATGGAAAGAGGTTTTTTTGTTTTGTTTTGTTTTTAAACAAAGTGGCTGGCATAGCTTAAGTCATGTGATTAAAAACTTACCTTTAGGAGTTCTTTGAGTTTGTGGATGAATACTTTTTTTTGTTTAATACTTTCTAATATAAAAATAAAAGATTTTATTTATATCTTTTATGTATAAGCTAATTATCCTTATGTTTTTTATAATAGCCTTTCATTATAATTATTATCTAAATTATCTTTGTAACATGTTTATCTGTGTAAAATAGTAGGAATATGGGGAAATTGTCTCAACTAATCCAGGACTCTGCAGAGAAAATAAAGTTAGGAATAAGACATGGCCCTGTATTTTCAGCACAGGAAGCAAGTGTACGAGCTCATTTAGGTATTGACTTTATAATATTTTAGAAGCTATCAAGTAAAGGGACAACAGTTTGTCTTTTTCTGTATCGGGCTTCCGCTTTATTTTTACTGATACCCTTTTAACGTGTGCACCCGCAGCTTGGTTTCCTCTACCTCTTCGCAACAGACTGATAAGCGCTTGGTGGAATTGTCAAATTACACATTGGTTTATTGTATCCTTCTTTATCTCTAGGATGATTGAGGAAAGCGGGAACAAGCGGAAGACCATGGCAGAGAAGAGGCAGCTATTCATAGAAATGCGTGAGTCTTGAGTGCTTCTGGAATCCTTGTTTGTATGTGTGGGAGTGGTTTTTGTTTTGTTTTTGTTTTTTTTCCCTCCGATCAAGTCATAGCTTTAATCAGAAGTTTTATGTTACAGGCTTTGGAAAGGGAAGAATGGGAGTTAAAGAATCATGCAGTTGGAGGACACCAAGCCAGAGCATATGTTTTAATTGAGTTGACTTGAATTGCTTTCTTAAGCAGGGTCATAAATAATACGGCAGAAATGTTACCTAGAATATCTGTGAATTTAAGGCATGCTAGTCAATTTAAACCTCTTACTGTAACTCCATTGTTACCGTGAGCTTGCCAGTGGTGATACATGATAAATACATTATTTAAATTACCTTACACTAGATAAAGATTCTAAGGTAGAGGGGACTAATTGTTAGAACAACACTTAGAGCTGTAGGAAAAAGTAAAAGCAGGAATGTGTATTTTTTGGTATGTTACTTTACTACATACCCTTTAAAATCTTCTGTTAAAAACTTCTTATATATTCTTATATTTTTTTTGTATATTCCTATATTCTTATATATTTCTTATATGAAACTCAAACAAAGAAAAAGGTGGCCAGGAAGAGTAGGGCAGTTCCCAGTGCTTGAAGGACTGTTTTGCTGTGCAATTACTTGTCTGTGTGACCTTGACAATGTGACCTCACACTTAGTGGACCTCAAATTCCTTAGCCGTGAAACAGGGTTATTAGTCTGTACCAGTGATTGTGAAACCTTTAAAACGCATTGTGCTCCTCACAAGGGCCTTCAACATGAGTGTCATAAAATTGGTTCTGCTTGACTGAAGCCAGGGAGGGGAAGCAGGAGTCTGCCTGAGATGGCCCCTGAGGTAGTTGCAGAATTCTAGAATTTTACCTATCACAGAGTGAAAGTCAGCAGGTCAAGTCTTAGAAGACTCTTTCAACTATCAAGATATTTTAAGTCTTTAGAGTCTTAATAATGGGAGGCAGAGTTTGACTCAACTCAGATCTATGTTATCCTGTCAGGCAGAGTCTAGATAACTATTTGTTAAAGGAGGCAAAGAAATTTTTGACATTGGTTAGGCAGTCAGTCTGGGTGATCTTCTAAGGACTTTTGTAGCTCTGAGTCACTAACTGCTCATCAGCTAAGCCAGGCACCTTGGAGTCACTTCTCTCCACCTCGCCTTCCCCCTCCAAAGAAATCACAATGTGCAGCTGAGTTTTCCCTCAAAAGTGAGTCTTGGGAACTTCCCTGGTGGTGCAGTGGTTAGGACTCTGCCCTCCCAGTGCAGGGGGCCCAGGTTTGATCCCTGGTCAGAGAACTAGAGCTCACATGCATGCCACAACTAAGAGTTCACATACCATAACTAAGACTCGGTGCAACCAACCAAAAAAAAAAAGTGAGTCTTAAATATGTCAGTTCCTCATACCATGATGGCATTGAATCCAGGCTCTGCAGTCACCCTGCCTGGATTTGGATCTTGGCTCCCTCACTTCCTGGCTGCATAACCTTAGGCAAGTTACCTTCTCTGTCTGTGCTACAGTTTCCTTATCCATAAAATGGGAATTGTACCTACTTCATAGAATTACCGTGAAGATTAAATGAGATAATGTGACTAAAGCACTTAGCACTTTCTTTTCCCAGAACAGTAGGTATTTAATATAGTTAGCTGTGTTTACTTTTTTGATTTTTTTGATTTTTTAAATTAATTAATTTATTATTTTTTTGGGGGGTACACCAAGTTCAATCATCTGTTTTTATATACATATCCCCGTAGCTGTGTTTATTATTAATATTTTATCTATCTATCTATCTGTCTGTCTGTCTCTCTGTCTGTCTATCTTGGCTGTGCTGGGTCTTAGTTATGGCACATGGGATCTTCGTTGCGGCATGTGGAATCTTCAGTTGTGGCATGCGGATGTCTTAGTTGTGGCATGCGAGATCTAGTTCCCCAACCAAGGATGGAACCCAGACCCCCTGCATTGGGACTGTGGAGTCTTACCCCTGGATCACTAGGAAAGTCCCTATTATTAATATTTTTATCATTGCTACTTTTCTGAACTACAACTTTGGATTTCTGATCCTTTCCTTCAATCTTGACACTCTCAAATCGGTGATCTCTGGTGCGGCCAGGTTGAACCCAGATCTATTCTAGGTTACTTCCTTCTTAAATCCCTTCAGTGCTCCTCATCACGGTCCCGAGAAAGCCCAAGCTCCTCAGCATGCCAGACGAGGCCCTTCTGGAGTCTCTTCCTTGGGTCACGAGTTCCTGGTTTCCATCACATGCCTTGTGTGTCATGTCCCAGCAGTTCTGAACTGGCTTTCCCCAAGATAGGTTGTGTTTTTCATGTCCCTGTGCTGTTGCTTATGGGGTTGCCTCCACCTTCTGACTTGTTGTTCCCTGCCTACCCTTCCAGACTCAGCAAAGGGGCCATCTTTTCATTCATTTAATTTTTAACACATTTACTGAGAATCTGTTATGTTCCAGGCACCATTCTAGGTGCTCGGGCTATAGGGAGAACCAAGCACCGTCCCTGACTTCACTCATACCGGTTACATTTGAAAGGGAAACCGATAAAATTGGAAACCAAATAAATAATAATTCCTGATACTAAGAATTACCTGGGATGCACTCACGTGGGCATGTGAGAGAGTGTGACTGGGGTAGATATTTGGAGTAGAAATTGGATATTCTGCAAATAATTGGGTCTACTGCTTAGTAAATTTTATCACTGACACCCAGACTTCATATAAATTACCATTCTCTATAACAAACTAAAGAATATGGACAGTCTGGGAGATGTTTGGTGGGTATGGCTGTGAGAGGCACCTCTGTTTCTCCACACAAAGAATTGCACTGGGGGTGATGGTATCTGCTGTGGGAAGCCCAACTCTCATTTCCAACATCACCCCAAATCTCCAATATAATTACCTTCTGAGGATGCAGAAATCACCATTTGCCAGCCTTAATGACTTGGCCCTATCATCTAGGTGTTGGGTTGATTTTAATGCGTCAATTTGAAATCCAATGATCTTTCTCCACTCTTTCAATTAGCCTTAATGGTTAGTTTATAATAAACTTCCACTTATGTTGGTAACTATGTGTGTATCATTTTTAAAAAAGACTTTATATTTTTAGAGCAGTTTTAGGTTCACAGCAAAATTAAGAGGAAGGGACAGAGCTGTCTTGTATGTGCCCCCTGCCCTGACACATGCATGGCCTCCCCCACTATTGACACCCACACCAGAGTGGAACGTCCACTGCAGTTGAGGGACCTGCATTGACACATCAGAGTCACTCAAAGTTTACAGTTTACATTAGGGTTCATTCTTGGTGGTGTACATTCTGTGGAACTATATCATTCTTAAAGAAAAGCCATTTTGACTCTTATTTTTGCGATCCTTATACCTCTTTTTCATGATCTACTGTACTGCTTAGAACCTCAGATATTATATTTAAGAGTTGGGAGGATAGCAGGCCTTCTTGTCTTGTTTTTGACGTGAATGGGAATGGATGTAATTTTTCACTATTAAAATGATATTTGTTGTAGGTTTTGTGCCCTTTATTAGGTTAAGGAACTACTTTTCTGTTCTAATTTACTAAGAGTTATTACTGTTATTTTCTTTAAATCATGAATGAGTATTGAATTTTATCATTTGTTTTCTGCTGCTCTTGCGATGGATATATTTCCCCTTTTTAAAAAACTGAAATACTGTGACATATAATGTGTATTTCTCCTTTATTCTGTTAATGTACATAGTGCTGGAGCCAGCAATCTTTTTCTTAAAGGGTCAGAAAATAAATATTTTAGGATTTGCAGGCTATATGATGAGTTCTCTGTCATAGCTACTCAACTCTGCTGTTGTAGCGTGAAAGCAGTCATAATAATTTAATAATTGAGAGGTTGTTTTTTATCTTGTATTACTGTTATTATTGTGCCTTCCAGTAGTATTCTTAAGTCTTTCTGTTTTTAGACAGTATCTTTTGATTTCCTATTTTGAACAATGATGAAATTAGATTATTCTTTCTTTGTTTAATGTTTTATCTTCTGGACTCTAAGCACCATGAAAGTAAGAATCACATGTATTTATCACGGTAGCCCCAGCAACTCAATAAATCTTTATTAAAGGAGCAGTGGAATAAATTACGTAGAAATACATTGATAGTTTATGATTTTTACCTGATATAAGATTACTAAGAAAAATGAAACGTGATAGTTTCTCAACTCTGGTGCTAAAGTAAAAGCTTTCTAGATGAGTCTACAAAATACTTGATGCCAGGCTTCCATGCTCAGAGATTCTGATATTATTTTTCCTTTTCCAGAATTTTGTCACTTTTACTGGTCTTTTCAAAGAATTTTTGGCTTTTTTGGTCCTCTCCATGTATCTTTGTTTTCTACCTCATTATTTCATGCTGTTACATGTTTATTATTTTCTTCTTTCCACTTTAGGCAGATCTGTTTTTCTTTTCCTAACATAGGCCATTTATTTTCAGACTCTTTCTTTTTTTTTATTAATTAATTTATTATTTATTTATTTATTTTATTGGCTGTGTTGGGTCTTTTTTTCTGTGCACGGGCTTTCTTTAGTTGCGGTGAGTGGGGGCTTATCTTCGTTGTGGTACGCAGGCCCCTCATTGCAGTGGCTCCTCTTGTTGTGGAGCATGAGCTCTAGGCGAGTGGGCTTCAGTAATTGCAGCACATGGGCTCAATAGTTGTGGCTCACGGGCTCCAAAGCGCAGGCTCAATAGTTGTGGCGCACAGGCCCAGTTGCTCCGTGGCATGTGGGACCTTCCCGGAGCAGGGATCGGAGCAGGGATCGAACCCGTGTCCCCTGCATTGGCAGGCGGATTCGCAACCACTGCGCCACCTAGGAAGCCCAGACTTTTTCTTTCTTATGTAAGCATTGAAGAATATACTTTTATGTGAGTTTTTTCTATTTTTGTATTACATGTGTTCTGATATATACTATTTTCATTATCAGATCTCTGTGTTTTCTAATTTCTGTTATGAATTATTTAGAAGTATCCTTTTTAATTTGTAAATGAATGATTGTTTTAATTATAAAAATGTTTAGCTTAACTGGATTATGGGTCAGGGAATCAGGGATGTTTTAGAATCTTTGTATTTCTTGATATTTTATATGTTTTTCTAAATATTCCATGAGTGCTTGAAAATAATGTGTATTTCTGTATTATCTAGATCAAGCTTGTTATGTTTTATTAAAGTCTTTTTTGTCCTTACTGATTTGACTGCTGATCTTATTACTGGAAGATGTTAAAAATCGCTGCTCTGATCATGGATTTAAAATTCTCCCCCTGTAGCTCTGTCACTGTTTTAAAGCTTCTGTTCTTAGATGCATATATATTAAAATGTTCAGTCTACCTAGGAAATTGACTCTTATTATTATATACGTACGCTTTTTTTTCTAGCAGTGCTTTTTTGCCTTGAAGTCTTTTGTTGTATATTAATATAGCTGTACCAGCTTTCTTTTGGTTAACGTGCTTAGTACAGTACATATCTTTTTATTCTTTAAATTTTTTTTCTGTATCCTTATGTTACATTGTATCTCTTGTAAACAGCATAAGCTAGATTATTTAAAAAAACAAAAACAAAAACCGACCAACCACTGTGACAGTCTTGGCTTTCTCACTGAAGAATTTATTGTGTTTAACCTTTTTTGTGAGTACTGATATGTTTCATTTTTCTTCCATTTTATTTTGTGCTTCAATTTTGTCCTTTCTCTGTTATTTTTCCGCTCCTTCCTTGACTTCTCTTAGATGAATTGAGCTTCCCTCCTTCCATTCTACTTTCCCCCTCTACATAATTGTGAGTTTTATGTTTTCTATTCTTTTTTGTGGTTACTCCAGAAATTTTAACATAAATTAAAATGAAGTCAAAATCCTATCAATATTTATAACTTTGTTCAAAGTAGTACAAGAATATTAGAGTGTTTTAGAATACTTCCTTAATGAAATATATGCTATTTTTTGTGTTATCTTTTGAACTCCACAAATTAGACTTTATTTCTATTTTGTACAATCCATTTTTGTTTTATCCAGCCTATTTGATTATCACTTTCTTTGCTTGCTCTTATTTAAAAAAATTTAAACCTTAATCTTGGTGGAGCCAGGCATGTGTCTCTACCATTTCCTTTTGTGGGATTTTTAAACTTTTTTTCCCTAGTTCACCCACTGAGAGAGTCACCCTTCAGTGATCTTGGTTTTATTTGTACCTTCCTCTCTGCTGGGACCTCTGGCTTCATCTTTGGTCCCTAGGGTTTCTAATTGTACTGCCAAGAAAAAAATGAGGAAGTCATTCATGTTCATATTTGTTGCTTATTCAGAATAATTTTTTTTTCTTGAAAAAAATTTTTTCCCCTAAATTAGAACTGCTTGTAAAATTTTTTGGACAATTCAGAAAAGTTACTATAGTTACATCTATTAGATTTATAATCTCTTCTCCCCTTTCTCCTTGCCTCGTCCTCATCGACCCAGTTAGATTCCTTTTTCAGCAAAATACGTTTACTTCCTTATAGCTCCTGTTGGTCTGCTGAGCACCTCCACCAAATCCTATGGCTTCCTGGAACTCAGTTTGCAATGCTCTGCCCTACCTGGAAGGCTAAAAGCATGAACACGTTTACCCAGGAAAGGAGTTGGCTTCCCCACTGCTTTTGTGATCTCCCTCCAGCAGCCTTTCCCTGCTAGTGTCTGCAGTTGAATAACTTTTGGCTGTGCTATGTAAATTTTTGGGAAAAAAGTGGATCACAGTCTTTTTTACCAGGCAACCCAAACCTTCCTAATTTTCAATTATTTATTCATTCAGTAAACATTTAGGTGCTAGTTTTATTATGTCCTACTTTGGGGCATATAGTAATGAATAATACAGCAGTAAAATGGTCTCTGCCTTCATGGATCTTGTTTCCCTGGAAATGGAAACAAGGAATGATAGGGTAGTAGGAGCCATGATGGGGGAAGCAAGGGGGGTCCAGGAAGGAATCTGGGAGGAAGTGATGTCTTGGCTGAGTCAGCCCAATGATGTGGTGAAGGAAGCTGGGCCACTGTCACTTACAGCGGCCTAGAGGTGACAGGGCCTGGCATGTTTGGGTGATTATATGTAGTCCAGACGGATTGGAGTTGAGTGTGAGGTAAAATTTGAGAGGTGCATGAGCCAGACCTGTAAGTTGAGTTGGGTAGTCCTGTATTTCCCCAAACTAATTTGATTATAAGACTCTTTAGGGGCATTTCTTAAGAATGATGATTCCAGCTTCCTCCCCTGGAGATTTTGATATAAGCTTCTCATACAAAGAGATACAATAAAACCCTTCCATTTGACTCTTTGCATTCCTTGGGATGTGGTTATACTATAGAACGTTCATATCCCATTCTCATGAATAAGGAGAGCCATAATGTGCAAAGAAGGGTTAATCCTTTCTTATCCTTTCCCTCTCTTTCTCCTGTACCTCTTGGGTACCCAGTGTCCCACTGGTTTCCTGTCTGTTCAGGAATTTAACTGGGCTTTCTAACGGGGGCCAGAGTTCTGCCTCGATATTTAGTTAGGACTCTCTGTACCATTTCTTGATGAGCTTGAAACATTGTCTGACATTAGTATTAAAATGACATTTTACTGAATTTTTTTTTTTTTTACTTCTTTTCTACCCTTTATTATAAATCTTCAGTGATAGATCACTATACCTCACATGGGCCTATATTACTGTATTTCTTATAATGAAATATTCTTGAAATGAATGATAATAAAAAGTAATAATTTCTAGTTCAGAATTCCCAAGGTGATATTCTAATCATTTCAATTTCTTCACTGGGGGCTTTTCTATTTTGTATGTGCCAGACTACCATATTTTCTCATCAGGAAATCAGTGTGACACTTATATAGGGGGAGTGTTAAAAAAGTGAAGGCTATACTTAGTATATGAAGATTCTCCTTATATAAATCAGGGAAGATGACTGCTCCAGAAGAAGGGAAACATATGGGAAGTTTGAGTACCCGATTGGTTGAATATTGGTACAATAAGGTTTTAATAAAGATCTTAGGTTATTGATTATATCTTAACCTTTAGAAATTATTTTTGGATTTGGACTGCTATTAGATTTTTAAAAAATGATGCTCTGGCCAAGGCTTTTTAGAATTTCTGAATCCTGTAACATCCCACTGCTATTCCTACATTTTCTCCAATACATTTAGAGTGGTGTATTTTCTCAAGGATCAGACTGGCAAAGGAAAGCAGAGTGATTCTTGACTAGTTCCTGAAACTTCAGTGTAGAGGTTTCTGGCAAACTGGGCTGAAGCATTTGGGGTTTTCCTATTTTCCTAAACTAGTTAGCTTTGGACTTGTGTGATACCTGCTCTATTTCATCTTTTGTGGTGACAAATCTGACTCTAACTGCACTGAAGAAATAGTCTGAAGAGAGTGAGTTATACCAGGTATACTGACTTTTTTCGATAGTTACTTCTCCACTAGCAAATATGACCTAATAAATACCCTGCAAAAGTTTGATCAATCAAATTAGTAATCTTTCTGTTTGATCAGCTGGGGATGGGACTTTCCTTTCCTAGCTGTTAACACTCATTTTCTCAGTGTTTCTCATAAAAATATTTGCTAAAAATAAATGTTTAGACATTAAAAAATACCTGCAGCGATTTAATGACTGGTTGTTTATTAAATGTCGTTGGATGTTTGTCAGCATTCTTTCTTAAAATCATTTGTTTGGTTTTGAATATTTAATATTTAATGGTTCCAATTTCAAATATTTCTGTCTTTCTATAAAAAATATAGAAACTAAATGAGTAAAAGAAAATCAGACTGAATAAATTTAACAAAAGTGTAAAACTTATACTCTGCAAACTACAAAACATTGTTGAAAGGAATTAGGGAAGACTAAATAAATGGAAAGATATCCTGTGCTGAAGGATCAGATTTATCATAAAGGTGGCAATATTCCCTAAATTGATTCACAAACTCAATGCAGTCCTCATAAAAAACTGGCTTCTTTGCAGAAATGGGTGGGTTGGCCCTAAAATTCATATGGAAATTCAAAACAATCTCAAAAGAGAACAAAGTTGAAAGACTCACACTTCCGAATTTGAGAACTACAAAGCCGCAGTAATCTAGATTATGTGGTACTGACATAAGGATAGACATATAATCAGTGGGGTAGAACTGGAAGTTTAGAATTAAACCCATACATCTGTGGTCACTTGATTTTTCACAAGGATGCCAAGACCATTTAATGAAGAAAGAATAGTCCTTTGAACGAATGGTGCTGGAACAAGTGGGTGTCCATATGAGAAAGAATGAACTTAAACCCCTGCCTCATGCCACATAATAAATTAACAAAAAATATAGCCCTAAGTGTAAGAGCTAAAACTCTTAGAAGAAACCATAGGTATAAATCTTCATGAACTTAGATTAGGCAAAGCCTTCTCGGGTATGACACTAAAAGTACAAGTTGCAAAATAACAAATAGATATATTGGATTTATCAAAATTAAAAACTTTTGTGCTCCAGTGGATACAACCAAGAAAGTGAAATGACTACCCACAGAATGGGAAAAAAATTTTCAAATCATATATCTGATAAGGGACTTATATTGACACCTCAATAATGAAAGAGAAATAACCTAATTAAAAAAATGGGCAAAGTGACTCATAAGGGGAAGTGGTTTCTTATTGATATAATGAAAATGTTCTAAAAACTGACTGTGGTGATGGTTGTACAACTAAATTGAATACTTTAATTGGGTGTAATTGTAAAAAAGCTGTTATATTAAAAATAGGAAAATAGGACTATATCATATATGTATAGAAGGACAGAAACTTTGTGAGAACCAGGTGATGGAGGAAGTAATTTTAATCGTGACATCAAGGTAAAGGTTGATTGAAGTGAGATTAAGAGAAATCTTTGCTTCACTTTTTGGTCAATAAATACTACTTTCACCAAAAACCTGGAGAAATCCTTTTTTTTTTTTCTATACTGTTGAATGAGCAAAAATGAAAGATGGCTGTAAATATTGGTAGAAGATAATCTGTGCCAGTTCACTTTCCCTTTATTGAGTCAGAAGCTGCTGCCAGATCTTACAAAGGCAGCATAGATGAAATAAAAAAAACTCATATTGGAGGCCAAAAGTTCCCTGAAGTGGCCTTAAAATTCAAGGAGACTGTTACAGCAAATTTTGAAATGAAAACAAAGTTTGATTTATAGACTCATGTAATTTAGGCTTTGTTCAAGTTACTATGGCTATATATCACTTATCCCCAAACAGTCATTTATTTTGTTTATGCCTTTTTTGGGTCTAAAATCAGAACAGCATCCAGTGCTGGTGTCTTGACTTTGCTGCATGATGTCTGAGGCCCCCGTTGGAAGACTCAGAGACTCAGGGCTGGATCATTTGTTGCCTTGCTCACGTACATGTTTGGCAATTGCTGCTGACTTTCAGATGATGGACCCAGTTCCTCTGCGTATCAGCATCTCTATGTGGTCTCTCCACGACAGCTAGTTTGGGCTTCTTCACGACAATGGTGTCCCGGGTCCAAGGGCAAGCATACGGAGAGAGTGAAAGCAGGGGCAAGCTGTCCCACCTGTTATCACCCAACTTCAGAAGTCAGGCAGTGTCCCTGTGCCACACGCTGTTCATGGAGGCATTCGCAATATCCTCAGATGCAAGTGGAGGGAAATAGTCTTTAGTTCTTGATAGGGAGGGGCGACATACTAGAAGCACATAAAATACTGGTCTGGAAATACTGTTGTGTCTCATTTTTGAAAAGCACAGTCTGCCACAGACTTGGAAGGGGACCGTAGAGATCAGCTGGTCCAGTTCCCTCATTTTACAGATGAGGACACTGAGGCTGAGAAGAAGGGACATAACACGGTCATGGTCTATGGTTGGTGGTCAGACTGGGGCTGGGACTTAGCTTGTTTAACTCTAGGCTGCAGTCCTTCCTACTATACCACTTTTCTTCACTTTGCAGAATGTGTAGTTCTTTCACCCAAGTCATGAGTGGTCCTCCCCTCAGAGTTTTCTTAAGCCAGCAGACAGGATGACATAGGCAGAACTGCTGGCATTGTGCTTGGCATGGAGTAGGCATGCAGAAAGTGTTTTTAACTGTTCTTCCCCGATTTCTGTTTTATCCAAAAAAGGCCTAGTTGACATGTTATGTGTAGACTGTGCCAACACGATAGAATAGAGTCACTTTCCCAGCATGTGGAAATTAAATGGTAAATCTAGTTGAAGATTTTTTATTTGCCCTGTTTCAGGTGCTCAGAATTTTGATGTCATACGACTATCAACTTACAGAACAGCTTGCAAATTACGATTTGTACAAAAACGATGCAACCGTAAGTCATTTCTACTCATTTCTATGATAACTGGTTAGAGCTTTTGATAATATAAAAGATTTTCATATCTTTTAGTCATATTGTAATGTTAATTGAATTATTTTTGTCTTAAGTGTTTATCAGAATATAAGCTTTGTAGTGGAAAGAACTTGATAATTTATTCTGTGTGTCCCTCAAAATGTTTAAGAAACTCAATAAGGTGACTAGTTTTGAGATTAAGTCTTTAAATGGGAGAATTGATTTCTTCTTGTCACTTTTTTTAATGGAAAGTTTTATGTGAAATTAATAGAATTTATCAGCTTCTGGAGGGAAAGAAAAATTAATACTTTAATAGAGGGATATTAAAAATTTACTTTCTGGATTAAACTTAATGTAACATACCGGTCTTTTCTATAAGCAGTTGCTTTCACAATTGCTACTTATAAAACAAGTAAATTAAATACATATATTCACACATGCATATAAAATCTTTCTTAATTTCTGTACAGATGAATTAACTTAGAATCATTGTACTTTTCCCAGATGTGTTTGTGTGTATGTGTTACTGAAAAACTGTTTTGTGTAATGGAAAGAACATTAGCCTTAGAATGGAGAAACCTGTTTTGCTCCAGGTTTTGTTTGCCATTTATTATAAATGTGACCTTGGACAAGTCACCTTATATCTAAATACTTCTACACTACTTTAAGTCCTACTCAAAAATCCTAGCTTAAAATTCTCTCCAAAGAGTTTACCATCCCATCCTAGACTGAAGTCATGTTTCTTCTCTGGTTCCCAAAGCGTTGTTTTTCAAATTATGGGTTGTGACCCATTAATGGTTCCTGAAACCGTTTTGGTGAGCTGGAGCCAGAACTTAAAGCATGTAACGGAGGAAAAAAAGACAAAGGAGAAAAAGTCAGAACGTAGCTTATGTGGTAAGGTATTCTGCGAGACATATTTTTATATATATCTAGCGCTGTGTGTGTGTGTGTGTGTGTTGATTTAAATATATTTCCGTGGGTTGTTGTCAGAAAGTTTGAAAATCACTGTCTTAGAGCAACTACCATTTTTATAATTCTTCCCATAATTATTCCTGGAACACAGTAGTCTCTGTGTGGGCTGAGCCAGGCTAGTGGCATTAGTAATACAAAGTAAAAGATACATTGTTCTAGAGGTTTTATTTTGTCACATATGATTCTTCATTCCACCTGAAATTTTTTTTGTGGGTGGAGAGTATAATAAGTAGGAGTCAACTTTGAATTTTTTCCATTTGTATGTTCAATTGACCCTACACTATTTATTGAAAAGACCATCCTTTTTCTTCATTACTAAAAAGATCTTTTTCTCATATTCATTAGGAGAATGTACAAGAATGTTCATAGCTGTGTCCATATATGAGAGGATCTGGTTTTGGACTCTTGTGTTCCATTGGTCTGTCCTTATACCAATAATCACTACCATAGCTTTATAGTACATTCTGGGTTCTTCGTTCTATTTTCCTTTTTAAGATTGAGACATTCTTGGCCTTTTTACATTTGTTTTCACACAAATTTTAGAATTTGCTTGTTAATTTCTACTAAAAACAAACAAAAACAAAGAACCGTGCTGGGATTTTTTTCCTTCATTTCTTTGTTAAAGCATTATTTACATGTAGTAAAATTCATCCTTTTAATGTATAGCCCTGTGGGATTTTGTTGGGACTGTATTGAATCCGTAGATCAAGTTGGGGAGAATCAATGTATTTCCAATTTTGAGATTTCGTTCTGTGAACATGGTATATCCCTCCATTTATTTAGGTCTTGAATTTTTGCTAATTATATTCATATATTTTTGGTAGAGATACTGCATGTCCTTTATTGGATTTATTCCTAAGTCCTTGATGATTTAGGATACTATTATAAATGGTATTTTAAAATTTCATTATCTGTTTCTGGTGTATATTTAGCAATACAGTGACTTTCATATCTTAATTTGTACCTAGCAGCCATTCTAGACTCAAATACTAATTTTAATGATGTATCTGTAGAATCTTTATGATTTTTCAGTGTGTATAATTTCATCATTTCTGAATAATGACAGTTACATTTCTTTATTTCCAGCACTTGTACTGATAATTACTGAATATTTATGTAAGTTAGGGTCTGAAATACAGTAAGAATGATGATAGTGGGCATTTCTTACCTCATTCCCAGTATCAGAGGACTGGCTTTCAGCATTTTACTGTTAGGTAACGTGTCTGCTGCAGGTTTTTGTAGATACCTTTAATCAGATTAAGGAAGTTCCCTAGTAGTGTGTTTCTTCATTTCTGAAGATAAAGTTTATTTTAAAAGTTTTCTTTTTGATAATGATTTCTGACTTAATTTCATTTTGATCACAGAACATGGTTTATAAGATTTTAATCCTTTAAAATTTATTAAGATTAGTTTTATGACTCAGGATAAGGTCAGTTTTTGTACACATTCTTTGTGTTCTTGAAAATAAAGCATATTTTCTAATCATTGGGGGCAGGACTTCCTGTAGTGTCCATTATGCCTACCTTGTTAGTCATAAAGTTTGTCTGTGACTGTACTTATTTTTTGTGTTTGCTGTCATTCACTAGGAGAGGTGTGTTAATGTCTCCCACTAAGCTTGTGAATTTATCTCTTGGAGGTTCTGTTACATTTTGCATTGTGTATTTTTGAAGCTATTGTAGGGGAGGCAAAACTTTACCTCTACCTTCTCAGGGTCTTCAGTGGGGCCTGAGAATTAAATTGACATAAGGCAGATTAAGAGGAGATTTTTACATGTACATGCGAGCCCCCTTACGAAAATTAAAATCCAAAAAGAAGTGAGTAGGTCTAAGTGGTTATATACTAAGTTGAACAAAGAGTGGCAGTTGTGGCAAAATAACTAAAATATATCAGGAGACTAAAGATAAGAGTTATTTTAACAAAGTCTGTGGAGATTTCTCTCAGACTCAATTCACTGTCTCTGGTATGAGGATGTTTCTTTCCTGCTGGAACAGGGAGGGCATTTTTCACATGGGACTTTATTTCCTGCTTTTGGGAAGAAACGGAGAGGTCAGAGTGTCCTTCTTGACATCTGCTGTTTTCAGGTGTCTTTAGCTCAAACTAATCTGTATGCCATAGTGGCATATTTTGGGGTAGCATATTCTGCCATCCTTCACTATTCTATTAAATATAAATAAATGTAAAGTTCTTATATCTTTTTGATGAATTAAAACTTTTGAATTGTTGACGGTTTATTTTCTTTGTGTTCTAGTCCATCTTGTTGATATCTGGAACATGATTGAAGCCTTCCGAGACAATGGCCTTAATACACTGGACCATACCACTGAGATCAGTGTCTCCCGCCTCGAGACTGTCATCTCATCCATCTACTACCAGCTGAACAAGCGCCTTCCTTCTACTCACCAGATCAGCGTGGAACAGTCCATCAGCCTCCTCCTCAACTTTATGATTGCTGCATATGACAGGCTAGTACTTTCCCTGCTTATTCCGTTTTAAGAATGTTTCTCTCCTAATCATCCTTCTTCCATGCTGCCTTGCCACGGGCTGTCAACTTAGAATCCCAGTTAAAAGGGAAATGAATTAAAGTCCCTTCTAAAGACTGGTTAAATGCCAGAGTGACTTTCTGTCCTCGGGCATGTCACATATTAACCTCTGTAACATTAGGGAGAATCACAACCCTTCAGACATATTGCTTGGTAAAATTGTAGGTACCTTAGTATAGCTATTCTCTATCCAGTGAGATATAGCCAAGTTGTACATTTGATTATGAGGCTTTCTATTTGACTTTTAAACTAACTTTTCTTTATTATGTAACAGCAATTGCCTTTGGACTATAGTATCTTGTTTTCTCTTTATTTATGTTTAGGATTCTATTTTAATTTTTTTCAGTGTAGCATATTGTGTTCTAAACCTTAACACAGTAGAAGGAAACTAAATGTCCTCCGAATTAAAACAGAAATGAGTTGCTGTATTTATATTTATGGAGAATTAAGTTGGTATGATAAAAAATAAAAAATAAATCATAATAGTTCTTTTCTGGGAACCAAGAGTTCAGATGTCTGATCCCTGCTATATTATCAGCCATCTGATTTGGATGGGTTAATTCTCTCCGCTAGAAACTTTTCTCTCTGTAGAAAAATGAGTTCATATATTTGTAGAATGCTGTTAGTTATCCTTTATAATATTGAGGGTTCTGTGAATTAATGGTAAAACCATACAATTGTAAAGCCAAGTCACAACATAGGCATTCACTAAATTCACAACATTTTTATATGATGTTATCAAATTAGATATTCCATCCATTTAATAAAAAGTTGTTTAAAGAAATTTGAATTTTTAAAACATGAGTGTACATGAGGCATATGTGCCAGAATTCTAATGCCATTTTTTAGCAGTTAATCCAGTACGTTAAGTTTATACTGTCCAAGGGATGACTCTTTTGATCCAAAAAACCTTAGTAAAAACTGTTATTCTGTGGTCAGTAAGCAGCACCTTATCATGACACTGACTCCCTAAGTCAATGCAGGGCCACACAACACAAATTAAACTTTTTTTTAAGTAGGAAATAAAAATCATCTTACAGCCTGAAAATGATAAAGCAGAGATTATAAACTTTGATTTCATAATTATATCAAATAAGTTAAGTGCTACAACTAAAAAAGGGAGGAGAAGGGAGATAGCAAAGGGAGAATGGGAAGACCGAAGGTAAGGGCAGAAGGTACAGAGGTGTCCTGGGACAGAGTCAGAGAAAGCTGGACACGCACAGAAAGAGACAAAGGAAAAGAAGAAATGGACAGTAAACCAGATGAAGACAGATCAGCAGGAGGGCACACTAAAGAGAACAAGGGAGAAACAAGAAGAGATGCATGAGTTAAGAGTAAGGAACCTAGTGTGGCAGTGGTGAGTTTGGTAATTCTCAAGTCATAGCCTGTTTCAGACGTTGACCATGGGCACCAGAATAAATCATCACATCTTTACTAATCTTGAAATCTTTATATGATAAGAACTTATTTAGTTAGCTCTCCAGAAATTTGAAATTGGCTTTCATGTACTGAGAAAAAGAAAGGATCTGGGGAATTCCCTGGCAATCCAGTGGTTAGGACTCTGTGCTTCCACTGTGGGGGACCTGGGTTCAGTTCCTGGTTGGGGAATTAAGATCCCACAAGCCTAGTGCTGCGGCCACAATAAAAAAAAAAAAAAGAAAGAAAGGATGTGGTTATCAGAATTTTATTTTTTAAAATCAGGGCATTTTGTTGTTAAATAGTTCAAAAAATCGTCTTTTTATAGATTGGCCACTTTCTTACTTAGGCTGGAGAATTCCTTTGGTAGGTAGAATTCCTGTTATTTTAATGGATCTTTTCAGGCTTTTGTATTTCATAATTTCTCAAAGTTAAAATTTGCATGTAATAATTACTCAATTATTAAATTCCCTCACCTCCAAATTCATAGCGAAATTTTTGGTCAGGTTATTTTTGATTGTTGTAATAGATGATGAGACCTTAAAATAACCATCAAGGAACAAGGATCTAAGACTTTCTCCCTTAAGTGTATATTTGCTTAGGAATTAATTTTTTTTAATGCTTAGGATTTAAAATATTTCACATTTGACAATTAAAAGCATTGAAAAGTGCAAAGAATAATACTGTAAATATCTGTGTGTAGGCCTTCAGTGAAAGCTATGAGGAATGATCAAAACGTTAGCCTTATTTTTAACTTGATCAAGTCCTCAGTACCACAGTATTGGTAGTTACGTGGTCTGGTCTGAAGGTACAACAGGTGATGCTCTAACCAACATTTTTTTTTTAATAACAAGGATATCCAAATTCCCAGCATAAGGGACAGGAAACCTTCCTTACTGTTTTTCAGTAGAGCCGATTTAGTAATTTAGAGCTTGTGATTTATAAACCTCCTTTCTGTTTCCAATCTCTGTATTAGTTCTGTGTCTTCAGCTGCAAGCAATAGAAAGCCTACTCAGATGGGCTTTCACAGTAACAGGAGCCCGGGCTCACATAACAAAGGAGCCAGAGGCAGGATCGTGGTTGCATCAGGGCCCTGGCTGCATATCTTTATAGTGGTCTTGGCTTTGCCCTCCTCTTCTATCAGCTGTATCCTCATGCTAACTTCAAAAAAGTTCAGCTAGCAGCTACTAAATGCTTCCTGTCAAGTCTAGGTAGGGGGAGAGAGCCAGTTTTCTTCAACACCAAACAGAAGTACCTGAGCCTCCCTCCACGAATGTGCATTTGGGCCATGTATGTGTTATGCTTTTCAGTTAAAACAAAGGATTTGTATCTTTGGGGCAGAGAGGAGTTAAATTCTCACCCTCACCCCTTGCTGCCTCATTGTGGGAATGGGTGCACTAGATAAGAAGGTGATGACCACAGAGTTCACTATTGAACTTGCAGTGCATTGTAAACTTGTGGTTCCCTTTCTTGTTAAATAGTCCTACTCTCCATCCAGTTCCTCAAACCTGAAACTGAGAGTCATTATAACTCTTTCTTCTCCGTCAGTCCCCACTTCCAGTCAGTTACCAAATTCTTTCATTTCTACCTCTTGAATATCCTTCAGGTCTATGTACTTCTCTCCATCCCCTCTGCTACCATCCCAGACCACCAACATCATCTTTTGCCTGGACTGCTGCTGTAGTTTCTAAGTGATTTTTTTTTCATATACTCTTTTTTTCCCCCTCATTCATTCTTAGAAATAAACATCCACCAACGCACTATCTAACCCAGGAACTTGAACACTGACAATAATTTACATTTCTCTCTCCTAACCTATCCCACTGACCTGCACCTAACTAAGGTGAACCCTATTCTGATTTTGTGTTATTTCCTTGCTTCTTAAACAGCATTTAAAAAAAATGCGGACATAAATATTGTTTCATTTTAAGTATTTTTACTAATAAGCGTACCACGCTATTACCTGATTTTCACCCAGTAATATATTTTAAAGATTCATTCATGTTGCATGTAACTACAGTTCAGTTATTTTAACTGTTATATAACGTTCCGTTGTGCTTCTGTGGCATTTTGATGTTTTCCAGATTTTTACTCTAAGAAACAACACTGCTTGGAATATTCTTATACGTGTGTTCTGGTACATGTGTCCAAGTGTTTCTCTTGGTTCCAAACTGAGGAATAGGATTGCTGTGCAGTGGGGTATATGAAAGTTCAGCTTTACTCTGAACTGATATTTAGAAAGAATCAAATTATTTTGCTTAAATTGTACCTGTACATAAGAGAGCCTTTTGATTCACATTCTATAAGCCTTGGAATTCTCGGACTTCTTCGTTTTTGCTAAATGACATCCCGTTATTTTTTTTTGATAAATTTATTTATTTACTTATTTATTGGCTGTGTTGGGTGTTTGTTGCTGCACATGGGCTTTCTCTAGCTGCGGTGAGCGGGGGCTACTCTTCATTGTGGTGTGCAGGCTTCTCACTGTGGTGGCTTCTGTTGCTGTGGAGCATGGGCTGTAGGCGCCCAGGCTTCAGTAGTTGCGGCACACAGGCTCAATAGTTGTGGCTCACAGGCTTAGTTGCTCCACGGCATGTGGGATCTTCCTGGGGCAGCGATCGAACCCGTGTCCTCTGCATTGGCAGGTGGAGCCTTAACCTCTGGGCCACCAGGGAAGTCCCTTTCATTGTTATCTTGATTTGCATTTTCTTGATTACTGAGCATGTTCATGTGTTTCTTGACCATATTTATTACTTCTGTGAAATGACTCTTTGTGTCTTTTGCCCATTATTCTAGTGTGTTATTTTTTCTTCTTGTATTGATTTGTGGGAGTTCTTCATATAATCTAGGTAACAATCCCTTCCTGATTATGTGTTTTGCATATATATTCTCCCAGTTTATAGCTTGATTTTTTTTTTAAATTATTTTTTGGGGGTGCACCAAGTTCAATCATCTATTTTTATATAGCTTGATTTTTTACTTAAGATGTCTTCTTAAAATGTTTTTTAATGAAAATGTCAAATATATACAAACATAGAAAGAATATTATAATAACATTCAATGTGCCTGTCACTCAGCTTCAATAATTATCAATACATGACCAATCTTATTTCATCTATATCCCCAGGCTCTTTGCCTCTCTTCTCCCCACTTTCTTGACTTATTTCGAGCCAAATCTCACGTCATTATCATGTCATATGTAAATATTCCAGTGCATACATATCTCTAAAAGATGGGCTGCCTTAAAAAAATTATTACCATAATGCCCTTATCTCACCTGAAAATTAATATTCATTAATAGCTTAAAATATCCATTTCACTAATTCTCTTATAAATTTTTATTTATGTTTTGTTAATTTGAGACTCAAAGTCCATGTATTGCAGTTGATTGATATTCTCTTAAGATTCTTTCAATCTGTAGGCTCTCTGTTCATCTCTTTCTTTTTACCCTGGAGAAAGTTATTAAGATTAATTGGTACCATTACTCTCTTTCTAGGTAATGCAAAGACTGATGTGTTTCTATACCATTTGGTTTTAGGACACTTTAATTTCATTTACCCATTCTTTTATGTCATTGAAATTGTGTATTTTTATTTTATATATATTTAAAATCAAGCAGACCTTAATTTTTTTATACAGTGAACATCATTTAATTTATAGGTAAACTAAATGATGTTCACTGTATAATAAAATAAAGGTCTGCTTGATTTTATTTTTATTTATTTATTTATTTATTGAGTCTTCGTTGCTACACACAGGCTTTTCTCTAGTTGTGGCGAGCAGGGGCTACTCTTCATTGTGGTGTGCAGACTCCTCATTGTGGTGGCTTCTCTTGTTGCGGAGCATGGGCTCTAGGTGCACGGGCTTCAGTAGTTGCGGCACATGGGCTCAATAGTTGTGGCTCATGGGCTCTAGAGCACAGGCTCAATAGTTGTGGCACATGGGCTCTAGTTGCTCCATGGCATGTGGTATCTTCTTGGGGCAGGGATCGAACCCATGTCCCCTGCATTGGCAGGAGGATTCTTAACCACTGTGCCACCTAGGAAGTCCGTGTCTACTTGATTTTAAATATACTAGTTTTGTTGTTTTTTACCTGTTCCTGCATTTTCAAGCTTCCATCAGGAATTATTTTCTTTCTGCCTGAAGAACACCCTTTGGCATTTCTTTTCTGCAAGTCAAATTGTGATATGGTGTCTTAATTTTAGTTTGAAAATTTCATTTTCATACTTTAAGAATATTTTCACTTGGTATATGAGTTTTTGGTTGACAGTGGTTTTCTTTCAACATTTTAAGATATTGTTCTGGTATTTTTTTAGCTTCCATTATTTCTGATGAGAAATCAACAGTGGATGTAATTTTAGCTTCTTTGATGGTAATCTGTCAATTTCCTCTGGCAATTCTTAAGATATTCTTTTTTTTCCTTTTTTCTTCTGGTTTTCAGCAAAATTACCATGATGCCAAATGCACCATTCTTATCTCATAGTCCTTAAATATAATAAGCAGAGTTATTGTAAGATCTGTGCTTATAATCCAATACCTGGATTCCCTATGGTTCTTTTTGTACTGTTTGCTGTTTCTGTTTTTCATTCATGCCATCTTTTTTCTTTTATGCCTTGTTATTTTTTATTATGTGAGAAATATATTGCAAAATTATTTTTTATTTTTATTATATACCTGACATTATATTGCAAAATTATTTGCAGAAATACTTTGAGGTGTAGGATAAGGTTTTCCTATAGAGAGGGTTTATATTTGTTTCTACCAGGTGCCTGGAGACCTTAACAATCCAGAAGCACCTGAGTTGTTTCTGATTCAGCCCATGTGCGGCCCTGTTTTACTTCTGCACACTAGCGCTTTTAGGTCCGCCTTTGGGCTTTCAACCCAGAGTAATGGGAGCAGGAATAGGCAGTTTCATGAGGATTCAATGTTCCACATCTCCCTTCTAGCCCCTTAATATTATCACAGAGTTACTACTCTGTACTTCAGCCTTTCTGGTGCCCTCTCTGAAATCAGAAAATCGCTTGCATGGAAAAAGTGGTTTCAACCATTGCACTGCCTTCCTGGGCATCCAACTCCTTTGCATCAGGTAACTCAGTTATTAGCCCTCATTTGCATTCAGGGAAATTAAAATTTTTTTTCCCACCATTTCTACTTTTACTCAGAGAAAGAGGTGATCGGTCTGCCATTACCAAATATTTCCTCTGTTTTGACTTATTTTTTCTTTTTTTTGGATTGTTGTCATATTTACTTCCTCTGTCTCCTGTTGTTTCTCATATATGCTTCAGTTCTTTACCTTTCTCTGCTTCCTTTTAGAAGAGTTTATCAATCTGCATTTCTTCTCATTAACATGTTCTTTGTCTAGAGCCATTCTACTGTTTGTCCCATCTATTATGTTATTTTTTAGTATTTTTCAAACCTAGTATATCTGATTTATTCTTTTTCATGATTTGTGGTTCTTATATTGCTCATCTCTCTCTTTTTTAGTTTGACCTTTATTATTTCTGTTTTTTAATTGAAATATAATTTTGACATAACATTATATTAGTTTCAGGTGTTCAATATAATGATTCAATATTTGTATATATTGTAAAATGATCCCACAATAAGTTAGTTAACATCTATCACCATGCATAGTTATACCTTTTTTTTTTCTTGTGATGAACACTTTTAAGATCTCTCTTAGCAACTTTCAAATATGCAATACAGTATCTTAAACTGTGTTTACCAGCTGTACATTGCATCCCCATGACTTATTTGTTTTATAACTGGAAGTTTGTAACTTTTGACCCCCTTAACCCATTTTGCCCACCTTTCACCCCCTGCTTCTGGCAACCACCAGTCTGTTCTCTATATCTCTGAACTGGGGCTTTCTTTTTTTTTTTTAATTAAAAAAATTGTTTTTAGTTTACACATAAAAGTGAGATCATATGGTATTTGTCTTTTCCCATCTGACTTATTTCACTTAACATACTGCGCTCAGAGTCCATCCATGTTGCAAATGCAAGATTTCCTTTTTTTATGGCTGAATAATATTTCATTTATGTATGTATGTGTATATATATATATATATACACACACATATATATACACACACATGCATACACACCGTATTTTCTTTATCTGTTCATACAGTGATTGACAGATTGCTTCCATATCTTGGCTGTTGTAAATAATGGTGCAGTGAACATGGGGGTGCGCATATCTTTTTGAATTAGTGTTTTCATTTTCTTCAGATAAATGCCCAGAAGCGGAATTTCTGGATCATTTGGTAGTTCTGTTTCTAAATTTTGGGGCAATTTCTATTCTGTTTTCCATAGTAGCTGCACCAGTTTACATTCCCACCAGCAGTGCACAAGGGTTCCCCTTTCTCCACATCCTTGCCAACACTTGTTATTTATTGTTTGTGATGATAGCCATTCTGACAGGTGTGAGGTGATGTCCCATTGTGGTTTTGATTTGCATTTCCCTGAAAATGTCTGCTTTCATGTCTGTTTAATATATTTATTATGTTTATTTTTATGTTCCCGGTCCATTTGTTCTAATACTTATGCTTTTGAAACTGGTATAAGTTGTCCATTGATTTTTTTTTAAGTTAGTTGTACCCCTGGGTCCAAGGAGCGGTGTTGGGTTGGATATTTGCAGTGAATATGGGCAAAACGTGGATGCCTGGGCTGGAGTGTCCGCATGCATATATGGTGCTTCGAAGTATGGGGTGTGTTGGAGGTGGCAGGTAAAGAGGGCCAGACTCTCCCCACGTGGGAGCATGAAGTGTCTCAGAGTCCTAGGTTTGAATTTGACTTCCAGACCATTTTGAAGGTATATTAGTCATTGTATAGAGATAGAACATATTTTAATTAATAGTCTATTAGCTTGATTGATAACTTGAATATTTAGACATATGTATATGGGCCTCTTTCTGTAATCATGCTGCTATAGGGGCAGGCCTGCTGCCAACTATTGATTAGGCCATAATGATTTCTGACAAAAGATTTATTTTCTAGGCGACATCTCATTTTGAATTGCTGGTCTGAACGTTTATATTTTAATCCTGATAGGGCATTCTTGGATAGTTATTGTATTCTATGTTTTCCACTCTCTGTGTAAGAAAGAAAAATGTTTTAAAATGACTTTCTGAGAAGTTTCTTTTACACTTTATCTGACTATTGAACCTTATTTTTTTCATCAGGATTTGTTTTGTAAATGAGTCTGTGGCCTTCACCAAAAATGTTGGTTCCGAAATATAATGAAATTCCACCTTTAATGGAACAAACCTATTAAAAAAATCATATATCTAATGAAACTAGGCTTGGATCAAATCTTCAAAACGTATCAATATTGACTATATCAGTGAAAAGCCCAGGGTTATTGTTTACCATCTAAAATAACAGTAGAAAACACTCTTTAAAATTTGAACAATCTAAAGATTCCTTTAGGGTAAAAAACTTTTATATATCTAATTTATGGTGATTTTATATGAAAAAATTCCTGTGTAGCTTGGAAATATGGCTGAGAACTGTTTTAAAATCTTGTTTTAGCAGTTTAATTTGGGTATGTTAAAAGTTTCCATATTTCCTTTTTAATACTGGATGCAAAAAATGAAGCAATATAAAAGAAAAAGCAAAACTAGATAAATTCACTTTAAATAAAAGCTAATGTATTCCTTAAATTCTCAGTGTGCCCAGTTAGCATATAATGGAGTGGACATTGCTAAAAAAGGATAATATTAGGTACTGTCTTCCTTATTAGTGACTTTTAAACAAAACTATAATTTCCTGGGAGGCACAAACATTTCATTTGTTTATGTACAGTATTCATTAATATCCCTGCTTGTTCTTCGATGGATTCAAGATGACAGGAAAAAGCCAAATAAAAATAGGAGAGAACTGGTGCTGAATGGGAAGTTTTTCATGCCCTCGATAGTAGCACGTTTAACTCTTAGAAGGATCTGATCATAGCTTTTTAAGGAAATTTCCAGGGGATGGTGGAGAATGAGCTAGAGGTTTTGAATGCTTTAAAAAGGTGAAATCCTAAGGGGAAACCTATGGAAAATTGGAGAAAAACAGCCACTTTGGTGGAAGAGGAGCGGAGCCCGTGTGCCCACACAGCATCCCCTTCCCTGCAGGATGCTGCTGTCGTGTGGATTGTGTGATGTGATGTGTGGTGTGATACCACCAAAAGCAGTTCACTGAGCCCCCGTCTAAGTGCTTGGTGGCAGAGTTACTTTGAAGGTCACTTATTACTCTTCCCATCACTTACTTTTTAAATTTTGTAGCTTTCCTTTTCTCCGAAGAGAATTCATACATTTGTGCTAATTTTCAAAAAGGACTCTGATTTCAGGATATGCAGACCTGCAAAGGGTTTGACCATTAACTGTTATTCCAGATAAAAAAAATTTTTTTTGGATTGTTATTTTGGCCTTATTTTACTGTTTCCTTTTTATAATTTTTTTTTTTTTAAGAAAGAGCAAGAGGAGTACTTCTGAGTGTTACTTTTACCCTTGTCTTTGTTTTTCTCTGAAAAGGAGAGAGGAAGTAACAGAGAGACTTCTCCAGTCTATTCAGTACTCACCTCCAAAGTTATCTGATTAAGACACTGTTTTCATCACGTAACCTCCCACCTCGGAAACCCTCAAAGATTCCCTGTGGTTTTTGAATTAAGTTTGTACTCCTCACTTAGGTCTGATGCTATCAGTTTTTAATTCCCTGCTCATACCAAGCGCTAATTAAGCTACTTGAGGCACTTGGCAGGTTTTCCAATATGACTAGCTCATTTCTTCTCTCCATGCATTTCGGTTGGTCTCCTTCCCTTGTTTTTACCTACCCTGTAGTCATCTTTATTATCACCAATCTCATTTTCATGCGTATGATGACCTGTAGTACTTGTCTGTATTATTATTTAGACTTTCAACTGTATAATGCTCTCAGCTGCTTCATAATTATACAAATAAGATTGAAACTCCCGGAGAGCAGAGATCCTACCTTTTATTTCTTTGGTTCCTCGATAAATACAATGCTGGATTCTTTAATATAATATTTGTAGGATTGAAATGAAAATTAGCAGGCATTCTGATTGTGATAAATTTGAATAATATTCTGTGTTGATTTCACTTGATTAAGCTATTTGACATTTGCCAAATGAATTTTTGATTTGCCTTGATTATTGCATAATCCACTCACTGTGACGTTTTGTAAATTAAGATTAATTGGAAAAATATGAGCTTTCAAAAATCAAGGAGAAATGCTCTTATTACTTTTAGCTACGTGCGATAATTGGGCTGGTAATAGTGTTTCTTAAGTAGAAGTCTGTTTTTATGTGAGAAGTACTAATTTATGGTTGGCAGCATTTACAGTTGTTTGCCAAAGATGTAGAAATAGCTTGTTTTCTTAAGTAAAAAGCGCTCCCCGTAGTTCTGTTTTCAAAAGTATTAATTTGAATAGCGAGCTCTTATTAGATAGTGCAAAGCCATAAACACCATGAAGTTTGGGTTAATTTTTTTTTATTTACTTATTTTTAAAATACATTTATTTATTTATTGGCTACATTGGGTCTTTGTTGCTGCATGAGGGCTTTCTCTAGTTGTGCTGAGTGGGGGGGGCTCCTATTCATTGTGGTGCCCAGGCTCCTCATTGCGGTGCCCAGGCTCCTCATTGCGGTGGCTTCTCTTGTTGTGGAGCATGGGCTCTAGGTGCGTGGGCTTCAGTAGTTGCAGCCCACAGGCTCAATAATTGTGGTGCACGGGCTTAGTTCCTCCGCGGCATGTGGGATCCCCCTGGGGCAGGGATCAAACCCGTGTCTCCTGCCTTAGCAGGCAGATTCTCAACCACTGCGCCACCTAGGAAATCCCAGGGTTAGTTTATTTTTTAAATTTTTTATTGAAATACAGTTGATTTACAATGTTGTGCCAGTTTCAGGTGTATAGCAGAGTGATTCAGTTATACATATATATACATATATATTCTTTTTTTAGATTCTTTTCCATGATAGGTTATTAGAAGATATTGAGTATAGTTCCCTGTGCTATACAGTAAGTCCTTGTTGGTCACCTGTTTTATATACAGTAATATAAATGTGTATATGTACATTTTTTGACTGAACTGTGCGCCATGTGGGATCTTAGTTCTCCAACCAGGGATCGAACCTATACCTCCTGCATTGGAAGCACGGAGTCCTAACCACTGGACTGCCAGGGAAGTCCCTGGGTTAGTTTAAATATCAAAAAATTTGAGACATTACTAAACTGAAATGAGAAAATTCCCATCCAGAGGGCACATGTGAGGAGTGCAGAGACTTCTGAAGGTACCTGCATGTTAAAACATAACAATGTTTATTCGGGGTGACTCACTGTCTGCTAAGCTTGGCGTAGAGTTAATCATGGTGTTTTCTCAGTGTTGGATAATAAGGACTCTTTTTAGAAGTCGTGTGCATGGTTTATTGTCAGACTGTAAAATGATAGGTCTACGGAGGTGAATCATGCAGAGAAGTCTGAGACAGAATCATTGTGTTTTTTTACTGAGGGAGGGTGCTCCCTGGAGGGTTCTGTGTGGGTGGGGTTAAAATAACAAGTTTCCTTTCTCCTGTCATCCTTAATACATATTACCTGTTTATCCTTTCAATTTATGTCTTTGTGTAGGGGTTAATATTCACTGTTAATTGTGTTATACCTTAAATAGTGACCTACTAATCAACTCTCCAGCTAGGCCAGATTTTAAGGGAGCCACATTTTGTGTGATGAAACCAGGTTAAAGATCTTTCCAGATCTTGCCTGAAGAGAACTGATTCTGGTATGAACTTGAACTTTACTCTGGAAGTGCTGAAAACTTGGATGTTGGTGAGGTTATATTTGCGATGGCCAGGGGCAGCTGACTGTTCGGTTTTAAATGTAACTTGACCAGGGCATATGGATTAAATTCAGATGTCTGGTGGGAAGGGTCAAGAATAAATTTTTCCAAGAAGAAGGAATCAGTCAGATAAAGGACAGAATCATAGGGAATTAGGCTGCTAAGTGACTGCAGCTTCTCTCTGTTACCTCTAATTGCAGAGGAAGAATGCAGAGCTCCAACATTACAAAAGTAAAAGCGACACTTTTCCTTTGCTGTGTTTGGGGGCAGTTATAGGAAGTTGTAATTAGGCTTAAAGTAGTCTGAGGGATTTCAGTGCCAAGAAAAGCATTTGGAGCAAAGGAGTAAATGCTGAAGTTTGGCCTACAAAGCAAATAGTTGAGAGGAGGGAGCTAAATTTTTTTCTTTTTGAAGAAAAATAAAAATAACATGATTTGAAGAAGTAAGGATTGTGAGGCTACCCCTTCACTAATTTTATTGGATGATTATTTCTTCATGCTGTTATACTTATATTTTTATATAAGTATCTTTAATAAATATTTATAGGTATCTTTAAATATATGATTTATTCACTTGTTTATATTACTGTTTCTTTTTGAAGGGTGAATAAACCTCTTGGTAGTTGAAACTGTGAACCTTAAGTTGTAAATGATGGTAAGCATTATAAATGGGAAACAATTTATAATTAAGAGTGGGCTCGGGCCATAGCCCCATTCTCAGAATGCACAGTTACACACTTATAAACAGGTTCTTAAATATAAGGGCTCACTGAGCATCATTTCCAAATCTCTCCTGCCTGCACACTCATCCCCCTCACATTTACTGTGATCCTTAATCTCAGATACCTCTCTTTTCCCCACACTTAAAGCACTTTCAGCCTGACTTATGTTCTCTCCACCCTATTGAGTTACACATTGACACTTAGACGTATATCCCTTCACCCTCAACAAAGCTTGTGATGCTAAGCGCAGTTACATTCGCAGACTCAGAAGAGCATGCAGGCAGAGAGGAGAGAAGACCCACGGTTGGTTGGTAGGGAGATTGCTGGTGGTAGGGAGATTGCTGTGTGGCTGTTGCGAATAGGAAAGTGGTTGGAAAGTAGATATGAGAGGAGATGAGTTAAGGGGCCACACGTTACTAACAGTAATTAGTTGAGGAGTTAGTGCTCTGTTGTTAAAGCATCTGCAGAGGGCTTGATGTGAGACCAGCTGTTGAGACCAGTAATAATCCTATGAGTGGAAAAGGATACAGGTGTTTTAGTGCTGATCCAGGTCAGCTGAGAAGTGTGGCTGCTGTTCTGTATTTGACTAGAAGAGTTGCTGAATCCAGGACTGCAATTGCAACAGAGTTGAGTTAAATAATATTTGAGTAAAGGATGAAAAGAGTTGTGAGTATTAGTGTTTCTAAAGCATTTTGAAGATTAGGAAAAAGTGCTGTTTGAGTATTGTTATAATAATTTTTAGAAGTAAAGATGTCATAGACCCATTAAGACCTGTTTGATAGCATTTATTGATGCATACTTCAGCAACAGAGTTGATTTGTTTTATAAATTTATGTATTTATTTATTGGCTGTGTTGGGTCTTCGTTGCTGCACACGGGTTTTCTCTAGTTGCAGCGAGTGGGGGCATTGTGTTGCGCGGGCTCCACATTGCCGTGGCCTCTCTCATTTCAGAGCACGGGCTCTAGGTGCATGGGCTTCAGTAGTTGTGGCACGTGGACTCAGTAGTTGTGGCGCATGGGCTTAGTTGCTCCGTGGCATGTAGGATCTTCCTGGAGCAGGGCTCGAACCTGTGTCCCCTGCATTGGCAGGTGGATTCTTAACCACTGAGCCACCAGGGAAGCCCCCAGAGTTAATTTTGACCTGGGTCTCTTGCCAGCATGCTGGGCTCTGCCACTCTCCTGTCTGTCTGCATAGATGGCATTAGTTTCTTTTTTGCAGCAAGGAATAGATGTTATTTTGTCTCTTTGAAGGAAGAACATGAGATTTGGAGCCGGAAAGAGTCATACAAACACAATATGATTAATTCTCTTTCATCTTGCATTATGTCGTTGCCTGTGAAATACAAGCTAAAGTCTTAGTATTGCATTAGAAGCTCTGTGTTGGTACTTCTTAGCTTTGGATGTGTATTAAAATAATGAGGAACTTTTTAAAAGAACCAAGAACAGGGTGGGGTTTAGGCATCTGAATACTGTCTTTATTCTCATACCTTATCGAGATTTGTATGGGTTTAGAACTCTAAGAAAATACAAAGAATCATCTTGTTGATTTTTACAAAAATATCCTATAGTGAATTTGGGATTGCATTAAATCACAACAGGATTCTGATCCGTTTAGGGAGAGTTGACATGTTAGTAATATTGAGTCTTTCATCTCATGAATATGGTGTATTGATTTACCTTTTCTTTGATTTCTTTCATCAGTATTTTGTAGTTTTCAGCATACAAATCTCGAACATATGTTTTTTAAAAATTTATGTTTTTCATATCCTTTGTGCTATTGTATTTCCAATTATCTTTTGCTAATTTATAGAAATTTCAATTTTGTATGTGGACCTTGTATTCTTCAACCTTGCTAAAGTCCCTTTTTATAGTGTTTGGTTCTATACATTTTTTGTAGGTTCCTCGGGATTTTCTACACAGAAGGTCATGTTGTCTGTAGTAGGTACAGTTTTATTTTTAAACTTTGATCTGTATGCGTTTATGTTTTTTTCCTGCTTTATTGTTCCAGCTGCGTTCTCCAATGTGGTATTGTGTTCCAGTAGTGATAGCAGTCGTCCTCGACTCGTTCTTGATCTGAGTGGAAAAGCACTTAGTCTTTCATCATTAAGTATGATGTTATTAGCTGTTATGATTTCTTTTGAAGGTGCCCACTATCAGACTGATGAAGTTCTTTTCTTTTCCTGGTTTTCTGAGAGTATTTATGAGGAATGGATGTTGAGTATTGTCATCTGCATCTATTCAGATGATTGTGTGTCTTTTCTCTTTGTATTGATTGATTTTCAGATGTCAAACTAGTGTTACATCACTGGGATAAAGCCCCCTGGGTTGTGATTTTTAAGTCATTTTTATACATTGCTGCATTTGATTTGCTCACATTTTGTTGAAGGTTTTGTATTTGTGTTCATGAAGGATACCGACTTGTTATTTTCTTTTGTTGTAATGTATTTTTGCGTTTTTTTTAACAGAATAGTACTGGCCTCATAAAAGAATGGAGAAGTGTTCCCTCCTTTTTTATTCCCTGGAAGAGAGTAGAAATGCAATTATTTCTTTTTTAAATGTTTAGAATTTGCCAGTACAGCTCTCTGAATGAGGAGCTTTCTTTTTTGGAAGGCTTAAAAATACAGATTCAGCTTCTATAATGGATATGGGCCTATTTCAGGTTACCTATATCTTCTTGAGTGAGCTTTAATAGTTTGTGTTTTTCAAGGAGTAGTTTATGTCTGTCCAGTTCATCCAAGTTGTTGAATTTATGGACAAAAGTTTTGTAATATTTGCTTATTATTTCTGTAATGCTTAGAGAACCTGTGGTGATACCCCTTCTTTCATTTTTGATATTGGTAATTTGTGGCTTCTCTCTTTTTCTCTTAGTCCGGCTGGCTAGAGATTTATCAGCGTTATTGGTTTATTCAAAGAACCAGCTTTTGGTTTCATTAATTTTCCGTATTGTTTTTCTGTTTTCAATTTCACTGATTTCTGCTCTTACTCATATTATACTTTTTTTACTTTTGCTTGTTTTGGGTTTAATTTACTGTTCTTTTTCCAGTGTCTTCAGTTAGAATCTTAGCTTATTGGCTTAAAAACCTTCTGACTTCCAGGATAAACATTTAATATTTATAAAGTGAAAAGTGCCCACACTTTCATTGCTTTCCTTTGGCTGCCTGCTCTCGACCCTGGATGCAGCTAATGTTATTTTTTCAATATCCTTTCAGACAGTTTATACATATACAAATATATGAGAATATTATTTTTACTCTGTCCTTTTTAACATAATTGCTAGATTGCATTCTAGCAATTATTTTGTTCCATGCCTTGTTTTTTTCTTTTTTACTTAGTAATCTATCTTGGATATAATTCTCTATCTTTCTTATTTTTTTTCATTCTTTTTTATGATAGCCTGATAGTCTTCTGTTAATAGACATCTAAAGATGGGGCCTGGACCTTGGTATTTTTAATGGTTTTATTCTATTTATACATTTTATTATTGAAATTTTCATTATGGAAAATTTTATGCATTGCAGTTTATATATCTTAAATGTTTTTCAGCCTGCATTTTTCCCTTTCATCATTCTCTCCCTTAAACCATTAGTTTTGTCCAGTAATGGCAACCCTCACTTCCCCAGGATTCATTTTTTAAAAGTTTTTATTCAGAAATAAAAAACACTTACAGAAAAATACTTAAAGTACAGTTTAATGAATTGTTATAAAGCAAATATCCATATAAATACTCCAGAGGCCAAGAAATAGAATATTGTCAGCATCCCAGAAGCCCCTTGCGTGTTACAGCTCCTCTGTCTTCTCCCAGAGGTAATCAGCATCCTGATTTCTGTGGAAATCTCTTCTAAGCTTACTTTTTACTTTCCCCTGTGGAATTTCCTGGGTATTCTTCAATCATGAAATCTATATCTGCCAAAAATGCTTTGAGCAAGTTTACCTTAAAACATGTCGTTAGCCTTTGGCCTCTTCATCCTTGCTCTGCTGGTCATCAGGCTTGCTTACTCTCTCTTTGAGCTTCAGGAACGTTTTCTTTTGTTGCTTCGTCTTTCTGGGCCACTTTACTTCAGGGTAGAAGCTCATCCATCAGAGTTCTTAGTTGTAAGCATTAGGAACCATCTCTGGCTAATAAATTAAAAGGATATGGGCGACCCATCGGCTTTCTAAGAAGGTTGGGAAGGTAGGCTTGGTGACCACACTGCCAAGAACAGAGCTCAAAATCATAGTCACAAAACTGGTCTCAGGAAGCACCTCTACCGCCAAACTGGACTTCGACATTGCTGCTTGTGCTCCAGGTGCCACTGATGCTGGGCCATGGGGGCTGCCAGGAGAATGTCTGTCTCTGCTCTCAGGACACTGCGTATAACTGCTCCTACGGTTGCCATCCTCGCCAGGTGGATTCTTTGGAGTTCTTACTTTTACAGGTTAATCGTTTTCTATTTGAAGTCTAGAGGTGGTGTATCTTATTGGTGGAGCTTGTGTTATGTGCCCCGTCTTAGTTTCAAAGAAAGATAGGAAAGCAAGTATTTCTTTTTTTCCTTCTTTAAACGTTGGTAGTGGTATACTTGTCCCATAAGGTGGGGTGTGCTTAAATGTAGACTTAGCATTTGGATGGTTGATGACCAAAAAGAAATGTCTGTTGTAAAAGTTCTGTAACAGTCTTAGAAATCCATCAATTTTAACACAGTTGATACTCTTTATAGCCACTCACGGTGTTCATATAATGCAATGAATATTTGACATAGGACTATTTCATATCATTTCCAGGTGACGTTTTGCCAGGTACTATGTAAGACAGAGAGCAGAATCTGTATTTCTGATGAACTGTATATTTTTAAAACCCCATTCTAATTTTAGCTAGTTTTGGAGAATTCCTGTTTTATCTTATGAGTAAAGTTAATGAGATGCAATAGTTAAAAATTAGACTATAACAAACATTGGTATCTCCTGGCAATATTTTCACTGAGAATTTTCTGGCTTATTGACCATTTGCCTTTTGTCAAATGTGATCTTATTGTATATGTATACAAAAAGGTTTGGAAAATAAGAGACACTGTTAGGACCATTGGTAAACATAAATAGGATGACATTTGCTTTTCAAAACCAAGATGATATAGTTCTCATTATTGCAAAGGTATTTTACTCTAAGTTGCTATGAAACTGTGTAACCACAAGCTTTATAAAATTAACATAAAAGCCCATCGTTAATTTACATATATGACTTTAAAAACCAGCTAGTGAAGTTTTCATCTTCTCTGAAACCAGGACATGGTTGAATGGTTGGAGCAGTGGCCACAAGGGTTGGGGCCTTGCTGATATTGTCCTGGCTCTGCAGGCTGTGTACAGCATTATTTCAGGTAGTTCATTTATGTTCTGCATTTCATCTTTCTAGTTCCTGAAGAAGAATTCATATTACTGTCCCTTCCCCTTTACTTTTCTCACCGCGGTGGTAGGAGAAGTTCTGATGCAGATGTCTCAGATGAGACAGATGAGCTTCTTAGAATAAACACATGGTAACATAAAGGTCATTACAGTAGAAACAAAGATGAAGGCAGTATAAAATCTTTATAGCAGTATGCATCCTGTTGCCTTAGTACATAACGATAAACTGTCACAATATCCTGATGGAAGGACACACTTCTGAATTATTCAAACCAGGTAATGCCTCAGATTTGAATACTTAAACACCTCAGCTGTGGATTTAATGGGCTACGTTGGGAGGATGTTTACTTCAGGTTCATTCACTTGGCCTTTGCCTACAAAGCCAATAGAATTTACTTTATAGGGTGTTTCTAAACTCATTTCCAAATAAACCAGGTTAGTTTCAACACTATTCACATAGCATATGTGAAACCTTAATTCTGTACAGGAAAAAAAAAAAGAATCCAAGGTTTCTAAATGTGGTAATATTGTAACATAAGTGCAGGAATCAATTTACTGGTTGCTCGATATTTAGTGATACATTTGATTGCTTTTGTGGTTCCAGATAGCAATTATTTCTACTATAATTTATTTTGCAGTGAGGGCCGAGGCAAGTTGACGGTATTTTCAGTTAAAGCTATGTTAGCAACCATGTGTGGTGGAAAAATGCTGGACAAATTGAGATGTAAGTATTTTTATATTATTTGAAAGACTTTATCTTCAAACTAGGACTTTTAAACACATTTAAGTGAATGCTTTCAGAAATTTGGATGATGGTCTATTGAACTTTTTTCGTTTTTTTTTTTTTTAACTAACGCATAACTCACTTTACAGCAACTGGCTCAAGTATGTAAGTAATGCCACCTACTGTTCAGATGAAAAAGTTGGTTGAATTAACAAAGATTTTTTTTTGGGGGGGGAGGGTTTGTTTTCTTGTTTCTTAAAACAAGAAAACTCTGAAAAGATTCAGAATAGTAATGTGGACATTTAAAAAATTCTTTAAAGTGTTTTCCGTATCATTAAAAATTATGCTTAAAGATGATTTGTTGATCACTTTTAATTAGAAAATAAATTTCATTACTTTTACTGGGTTTGGTCAAGGTTAGCCCTTTCCTTAATTACTCGATGCTTTATCAGGTGGTGTTTTTTTTTAACTTATTTGTTTATTTTTTACAATAAACTGCATATATTTAGAGTATACAATTTGGTATCCCAGTCTCCCAGTTTGTTCCCCCCCCCAACCCTCCCCGCTTTCCCCTTTGGTGTCCATATGTTTGTTCTCTACATCTGTGTCTCTATTTCTGCCTTGCAAACCAGTTGATTTGTACCATTTTTCTATAGTCCACATATATGTGTTAATATACAATATTTGTTTTTCTCTTTCTGACTCACTTCACTCTGTATGACAATCTCTAGGTCCATCCATGTCTCTAAAAATGTCCCAGTTTCATTGCTTTTTACAGCTGAGTAATATTCCATTGTATGTAGGTACCACATCTTCTTTATCCATTCATCTGTTGATGGACATTTAGGTTGCTTCCATGTCCTGGCTATTGTAAATAGCACTGCAATGAACATTGGAGTGCATGTGTCTTTTTGAATGATGGTGTTCTCTGGGTATATGCCCAGTAGTGGGATTGCTGGATCATATGGTAGTTCTATTTTTAGTTTTGCAAGGAACCTCCATGCTGTTTTCCGTAGTGGCTGTATCAATTTACATTCCCACCAGCAATGCAAGAGCGTTCCTTTTTCTCCACACCCTCTCCAGCATTTACTGTTTGTAGATTTTCTGATGATGCCCATTCTAACTGGTGTGAGGTGATACCTCATTGTCATTTCGATTTGCATTTCTCTAATAATGAGTGATGTTGAGCAGCTTTTCATGTGCTTCTTGGCCATCCATATGTCTTCTTTGGAGAAATGCCTATTTAGGTCTTCTGCCCATTTTTTGATTGAGTTGTTTATTTTTTTGATATTGAGCTGGATGAACTGTTTATATATTTTGGAGATTAGTCCTTTGTTGATTCATTTGCAAATATTTTTTTCCCATTCTGAGGGTTGTCTTTTCGTCTTGCTTATAGTTTCCTTTGCTGTGCAGAAGCTTTGAAGTTTCATTAGGTCCCACTTATTTATTTTTGTTTTTATTTCCATTATTCTAGGGAGTGGATCAAGAAAGATCTTGCTGTTATTTACGTCGAAGAGTGTTCTTCCTATGTTTTCCTCCAGGAGTTTTATAGTGTCTGGCCTTACATTTAGGTCTTTAATCCATTTTGAGTTTATCATTGTGTATGGTGTTAGGAAGTGTTCTAATTTCATTCTTTTACATGTAGCTGTCCAGTTTTCCCAGCACCACTTATTGAAGAGGCTGCCTTTTCTCCATTGTATATCCTTGCCTCCTTTGTCATAGATTAGTTGACCATAGTTTATCTCTGGGCTTTCTATCCTGTTCCATTGATCTATATTTCTGTTTTTGTGCCAGTACCATACTGTCTTGATCACTGTGGCCTTGTAGTATAGCCTGAAGTCAGGAAGCCTGATTTCCCCAACTCTGTCTTTCCTTCTCAAGATTGCTTTGGCTACTTGGGGTCTTTTGCATTTCCATACAAATTGTAAAATTTCTTGTTCTAGTTCTGTGAAAAATGCCATTGGTAATTTGATGGGGATTGCATTGAATTTGTAAATTGCTTTCAGTAGTATAGTCATTTTCACAATGTTGATTCTTCCAATCCAAGAACATGGTATGTCCCTCCATCTGTTTGTGTCATCTTTGATTTCTTTCATTAGTGTCTTATAGTTTTCTGAGTACAGGTCTTTTACCTCCTTGGTTAGGTTTATTCCTAGGTATTTTATTCTTTTTGTTGCAATGGTGAATGGGATTGTTTCCTTAATTTCTCTTTCTATCAGGTGGTATTTCTTATGATTAAACTGTTTTTAGTACCTTAGATGAAGTGTAGTTATTTAGAAATTGATAACCTATTTATTTGGTTATCTTTTCTTAATTTTTTTCTTACTGTTTACCATTTTGGCATTTTACTGTTTAGTAGATACTATTAGATGAAGTTAAAGGAGATAAAATTCACAACTACTTAATAACTTTTCTGCTTATTTTCATTTATTCACTCATTAGATAGACCTTCACTGCTTAAGATATGCCAAGCATTGTGCTAGGTGCTTTACATATATTTTCTCACTGAATCCTTAAAATTTCTTTGAGCAGCAGGTAGTAGTTTTATAGATGAGTTTACTGAAGGGGCAAAGCTGGGATTTTAACTCAGGCTGTAGCTTCAGAGCCCTGCTCTAAGCTACGTGTTGTACTCCATTATACTCGTCCTGTAATGGAAGGAACATGTGATCCAAGTGCCCTAATATAAGTATCCGTGGAGTGAGAAACACTGGCAGGTTTCAGGGAGGTGAGATTGAAGCTGTGGGTTTTCATGAAGTGTTGAGGTAACCCGGTGAATTGATTTGTTTAAAAAACTGGGTCATGTGTCCTGTAGCATTTCTCATGGGCTAGATTTTGATGATTGCATCCCTGTGATATTCCTCTGTGCCCTACATTTTTTGTTTTAACTGCAATATATAGAGGCTTCATCAGATTCAAGCACAAGCTTTTGGACAACATTACTTCGTTGGTGCACTTGTTTTCTGTGCTTTTTCTTACATGTTACCATGACATTAAAAGTTGGAAAGCTAGATGGCTCACTAGATATAGATTTAGATGTCTGAAGAAAGGTCTTAGTGTATTTGGTCAGTGTTAATCTGGTCGTCTCATTTCAAAATCAGCTGCAATGTAAAACAAAGTTTTGTTAGAAAAAAAGAATTATAGTTTTATTTAAATACTCTTCTGAGTTTTTTCACGTGGTATTTCAAAGTATTACTCTTTTGGGCTGAAATTTCTTAATAATTTCTTAATTCCATCATGGTGTTTTTCTGAGGAAGATTATGTAATACGGATGAAATTATATTTCATTCAAACACAGAGAAGGTTGGGATTTTGTCTGTTTTTTAACGATGATGATGCCAGATGAAGAAGTATACATTGCCGTTTTTATTAGTACGGGAGAAACTGGTTGAAAATAGAAAATTGATTATATAATTGCACATTCTAGATGATTTTGGACTCTAAGTTTCTATGATTAAATTTGCTACATTTACATAAAGCCGGTACCTGGCACATAGTAAGTGCTAAAATTTTGCCAAATATGAATTGTTGATTAGAACTAAAATTACTACAGTTCTCTGTTGTAACTATTAGTGAAAAAGTGTGAATTCTAGTTCCATGTGAAGTATTGAAGGGATCCAGGTGACAGCAAGTGGGTTTTTTTTTTTTAATGTGGCTTTTGAGCTTCTTAGAGGAACACAAGTGACCAGTATTTAAGTGGCACAAAAATACACATACCTAGGCAAATGTGACATGTCAGTATGCTTTCAGCACCACATCAGTGTACGTCATATACGGATTAATGAAATACAAGCCACACTGGGTCACTAATACCATGTTTACATGATTCAGATAGATTTCAAATCTGGTTTCTTTATCTTCCTCACATTCAAAATTATGGTTTCTTTACCATCTGTGCTCTGTTTAATTATTTTTATTGTACTGTAATTATCTTGGCTAGAGAATGAGATGTTTAACCTAACATTTTCAGGTATTGAAACCTATCTGCACTTTTTTGTTTTAATCATCCAGGGTAGAAACGGCTTTAAATGTGGTCTGTGCCTCTTGTTTTAAACAGAGCTCACTGATCATAATTTAAATATTTTTCATCTCTTAGGGATGTCATTTTGTGATGCATTTAGGGCTAATTGTGAGGCCCTGGGTTGTTAGCCCCTTTACATGTTGTCAGACTGCTGTGCTTTTTCAGCTTTTGAACTTTTTGTTATTGGTGGTGGTGGTGATAGTGTGTGCGTGTGTATGTGTGTGTCTGTGTTCTTTATCGCTGGTGAATGTGATGGTATTATCAGTGTACCAGTCTCTAGAAGTTTCTCTTTTTTTCTGATTTACTTTTCATATGCTACTGACAGAGAAAACATAACCAGCCTTATTAGTATTCTATTAAAGTGTGGACAGAAGTGATTACTCATGTTGAGAGAAGCACTCACTTTTGTAGTATCATTGTTAGTTTTGGCTATTGTGAAAATCCTTTTTTCCCTTGCTTTCTAGTCACAGCTATGTCCTACTTAGTTAAGGTGGCTGAATAATAGTGTAGGAGTTAGGTGTAACACTGTATTGTAACATCAAATGATATTTGACCATTTATTCACTTTTTTCTTCCTACTTGTTCTCTTGTCTTTGTTCTTAGTTTCTGTAGCCTCCTCCCACTGACTGTACTTGTGTTACCTCTGTTAATGTTTCCATTAAGTTAGGTTTTTCTAGTTTATGGAATATGCCTCAGTATTTCTACTTTTATTTTGATCTTTCTGCTTTTTACCTCTTATTTTAGAATTTTTCCTTTTTTTTCCCTTCTCTCTTTTTCCTTGATCTGTTTTTGTTTGTTTGCTTGTTTTAGTGTCAAGATAGCATTTAAAATGACTTAACCAATGTTTGTGTTTTTAGTTTGAAATATTTCTTAGGCTTTTCAGGTTTCTCTTAAGAGAGTTTCTGTCCCCAGGTATCATTCATTTCTAGATAAATGGTAACTGTTGTGACCATTAGGGACTGTATCCTAGATTCAAAGGCAACTTAAGTCAGGATTCTAAATACCAATGATTTAAATATAATCAGAATACAGAATTTGATTATCAACATGAAAACTCAGTAATGTCAGAAATCCAAAAAATAATTCAGAGAAACAAAATTTACAGACTGTAAATTTTATGAAACCCATTTTATTAAACTGTTTATTAAACCATACTAATTATCAACTAATTTAATTATTTGATTTATTTACTTTGTCTAATTCTGCTGTTTTTGAAGAAACATCTCTTATGCAAACCCCATCTGTCTTGCACTGGAAGATAGATGATTCATGCAATTTATTTTTAAATCCTTTAGAAAACTGGCACCACCATTTTGGAGGGCAGTCTAAAAGTGTGTGTCAGGAAGGCTGTAAGAATATTCATATCCATTGACTCAGCCTGCTTCTTGAGTTTATCATGAGGAATTAATCAGAGATGTACCCCAGGTTTTACATATATTTGTTGCAACACTTTTTATAATATCTGAAGACTTGAAACAGCTTTAGTGTCCAAAAGTGAGAGCTTGGTTACTCTTTGGGATATCGACACGATTGAATATACTGCCTTTAAAAATATGCTTCACACAGGGAGATCAACTCGATGATGGGTGATAACTTACAGGGCTGGGATAAGGAGGGTGGGAGGGAGTCACGGGAGGGAGGGGTTATGGGGATGTATATAGAAATATAGCTGATTCACTTTGTTGTACAGCAAAAACTGGCACAATAGTGTAAAGCAATTATGTTCCAATAAAGAGCTTAAAAAAATATGCTTCAGATCAAAATGCATAAATGTAGTGCAGTTTTCAATAAAAATTTACTATGCACATAGAAAAAGCAAGAAATATACCAAAATAATAAAACACTGTTTGGTATTTTTCTCTGGGTTGTAGCATAAAAATGGTTTTATAATAATAATTTATATTACTTACTGTTTTGTGTGTTTTTGATAGACCACACTGAGTAGCCAGAGAAAAGATGGCCTGAGGTGCTGTTTTTGCTCAGAACTGGCAGTTCTAACATTTCAGTTGTTTGCTTCCTTGGTGTTTCATTAACAGTCTGTAGGGGGCCAACCTTTGAGGTTATAATTAAGCAGTTTCACCTGTTCAGAATTTAGCATCCTCTGCTGTAGTCTTCTAACCACCTGTCACTGCTTATTTATCCTGGCTGGTTCCTGTTAATCACCCCTTCCCTTCATTAGCCGGAAGTGACTCTTTAATTGAATTATTTGCCCACATTCACCTTTCTCATATAACCAATATATTTTAGAGCTGGAAGCAAGTAAGAAATGAGTCCTACATCTGCATTTTATGAAAAAGAAAAAGATAAACAGAAACCAAGGGAGGCCTGGAGACTTGTCTAAGGTAGCTCCTGACTGAATCAACACTAGAAGCCCAAGGCATGGCTGAATCCCATCCTCCAGCCTCACTCTGACTTAATGAATGTTGCAGGAATATTCATGAGTTTGGGAATAAAATATGCACTTGGATTTAGTTACATACAGATATGTTATAAACATGCAGGTGTGTATACATTTTTTTGTGGGTTAGGTTGCTCAGTTGGTAGAAAGATGGCAGGAGAAGATGAGAGTCATTTGCTGGGAAAACTAACATATAGAAGAAAATGGCTTTCTTTTCTATAGACTTGAGTCTTTATTTTAAACAGCCCTATCATCTTGCAAAAGTATATGATTGGTCATGTGGGGATGAGAGGGGAGTGATAGATGGATAGATGCAATGAGTAAAGCCAGGGTCATTATCACCAGAAAAAAATACTGAAACATATGTGAAGATGGTAGAATTGTAGCATTATTTTACCACTACACAAAGGACAGAATATTTTTTTTAAGCTCTCTCTCTCTCTCTTTTTTTAAAGCAACAGATATTTATTTCTGAATGATTCTGGAGTACAGAATTCTGAGATCAGGGTGTCAATAGGATTAATTAGATTTGAGGCTCTTCTTAGCTTACTGATGGTCTTCTGCCTGAGCATGTCTGTGTCCTAATTTCCTCTTCTTATAAAGACACCAATCATATTGGACTAGGGCCCACCCTAATGGCTTCATATAATCTTTTTTTTTTTAAAGCTCTTTATAGGAATATATTTGCTTTACACTGTTGTGCCAGTTTTTGCTGTACAACAAAGTGAATCAGCTGTATTTCTACATATATCCCCATATCCCCTCCCTCCCGCGACTCCCTCCCACCCTCCCTATCTCGCCCCACTAAGTCATCACCTATCACTGAGTTGATCTCCCTGTGTTATGCAGCAGCTTCCCACTAGCAATCTACTTTACATTTGGTGGTGTATGTAAGGACAGAATATTTTTAAAAGTTAGTACACATGTGCGTGTAAGGGCTTGATTGTGGGTTTTTCACAAGGGAGAAAGCCTATATTTTTATCTGGAAACAACTAATGGGAAATCAGCATACCTTCTTTCAGAGGTGTATAAATAGAGAATTGCTGGGGAAATTAACCAGTGATCTGGGAAGCATTTTATTCCCTTATTGCCAAAAGGGTTTAGGGCTCTAATTAGAGGACTAGTTTAATTGTGGGGGTATTTTTTAAATTAAATTTTATTGTCTCATTTCTTTGGTAAGATATATTTATATGTACATAGTAAATCACATTAACTTAGATTCATTGTTATATTTCATGTACAATAAAAAATTATCATTTTCAGTGTTTTTGTTATAGATATGAGAAATCTAATCTAAAAAAAAAAAAATGTTTTAAACAAGTAACTCTAGAAGTCATGACTTCTAAGTACAAGGGTGACTCAAAAATTGTCCGCACTCTGGCTTGTAGAATTTATAGAAGTTTTAATATAACTGGAGTGTGGATAATTTTTGACTCACCCTCGTTAATTATGCCTTCAGTTTTGATGTCTAGTAGTATTTCTTTTAAAACCAACCAACCAACCAACAAATATGTTTCTGCTTGTTCTCTTACTAGTGTAATGTGGGCCTTTTAAGTTATAGTTTCTTTTTTCATGGATTAAATTTTTTTTTACTACTTTGAATCTATTATATGACCTAGTAACTAAGTATAATTGAAAATAATACTTTTTTTTGAGGGGTGAAGTTAGTTGTTTCACTATCTAATCACTCCTTTATTGATCTGGGTGAGTTGGATGTAGATTTAGTGGTGGCGATGTCTACCCATATGTTTTTGTGGTTGGAAGCTGAACTCTCTGGTCTTGAATATTTCTACCATTAGTGGCTACAAGTTAATAACTTGCTAGTTTATCAGTTATGAATACATTGAGTGGCAACAGAAAACTTGACTAACAATGGCATAAAACCATTCGAATTTATTTTTCTCATGTGAAAATAAGTCCAAAGGCTGGCAAGTTCAAGGTTGGTACCATGACTCCGGGATGTCCTCAAAGACTCAGGTTCCTCCTGTCTTCCTACTCTGCTATGTGGCTTTCCTCCTAGGATTATAAGTGACTGCTCTATGCCGGGCTTCGTACTCATTTTAAGCAGAAAGAAGAAAGAGAAGCCTCTATCAGGAAAGTAAAAGCTTTTCCATAAATTCACTCCAGAATTACAATGTGCAGAAGAGGCTAGGAAGTCATTTGAAGGGGAACACATTGCCATTCTAATCCGGGTTCAGTTGAGGGGCGAGAATGGGGAAATAGATACTGAGTAGCAGGCACCTTGCAGTGTCTGCCACATCCCATGTTGACCCTTTGTCTTCATTCAGATTTAATGGGTGATTATTTTCTTCATTATAAGAATAGCAGCTGGCTATTTGAAAACTAAGTCATGATGCTCTTCCTCCTTCAAAGGACATCAGTTATTCACGTAATTGGTAATGTCTTCAAAACTCTATATCTGCTGTCTGGGACTGTGGCCCGATACTCTGTTTCTAACTGCCTACAGGATGGTTCCACTTGGAAATTTGCTAATGAGTTCAAATACAGTCATGTTCAGAGCTAAGTATCTTCATCTTCAATTTGGTTATTTCAGTCAGGGTTGTCAGCATTTTTCTGAGCTAGAAACTTAAAATAATCCCAATTTTACAAGTTCTTTATTCTTTAATCCAGTTTGCCATCAACTTCAGTCTCCTGCATTTAAATGTCTTGGAGTTGACCACCCCTTCTCCCCATACTGTCACTCCTGTAATTCTGACTCTCACTTCCTTACTCCTGCATTATTTACAAGGTTTTCTAGCTGATGTCTCCAGTCTTATTCTTCTACTTTCATTCATTCTGCCAGTCATTAACAGTCTAATTTTCTTGAAACCTAACTTTCTAAATATTTCTTCCCTACATCAGAGGTTTTAAACCAAATCCAAATTGTTTCCTCTTTCAGAGTTTTCATTCATAACATACTTTTCTTATTCAATCTTTACTTACCTTTACTTCTCAATATAAATCATCATAGTCAGAGTGGTCTCTTTAATGCGCTGTTTCCCCTAATAGACACACTATAAATTCCTGCCACAAAGACTTTTATCCTACTCTTCTTCTTTTTTTTTTTTCTAAATTGAAGTATGGTTGATTTATAGTATTTTGTTAGTTTCAAGTCTGCAACATAGTGATTCAGTATTTTTAGAGATCATGCTCCACTTAAGGTTATTATAAAATGTTGGCTATATTCCCTGGGTTGTACAATATATCCTTGCAGCTTATTTATTTTATACATAGTAGTTGTACCTCTTCATCCCCTACCCCCATCTTGCCTCTCCCCCTTCCCTCTCCCCAGTGATAACTACTAGTTTGTTCTCTGTATCTGTGAGTCTGTTTCTGTTTTGTTATATTCATTCATTTTATTTATCCTGTTCTTCTCTAGTTGTGTCCCCAACCTCCCCAGCCTGTTTTGACCTCATCATTCCAAATCCTGTTTTTCAAGGCCAAGCTTCTAAATTCCTTTCCTAACAATTCCTGCCTGTGTGTTTCTGTGTCTATTCTATGCTACATTCTGAAGAAGTGTGGTGTAATGGAATTTCTTAGGAGTCATATAAGTGTGGGTTTAAATTTTGATTTAGCCACTTACTAACTTTTTAACCTTAAGAAAGTTAAACTTTCTAAGCTAGTTTCCTTATCTATAAAATTTAAACAGTTATGTGCATACACATGTGCTCACACACACACACACACACACACACACACACCTTTTTGTGACAGTAAAATGAGGTAATGTTTAGTAAAGCATAGTAGTACTTAATACTGGGGATTGGTACATGAAAACAAAAACCTAGGATAACTGTTTTAAACAAAGTAGAAGTTTCTTTTTCTCTTATATAAAAGTAGTATTACTGGAACTGTCTTTCCAGATGCTTGGGTCAGACTTTATGTAAAAATAGGATTTTATAGTATCAAAGTGTCTTGTGATAGAAGAGATGAGTTCTTTTTATTCTACTCGGAACTTACTAAATGGAATATTTTAAATAAACATACTACACAGGAATATATTACATCATTAGTATATGAATATGTAAATATAATACACTTTCTTTCATACCCTATCCCCAATATGCAAATATATTCATACGTGCAAGACATGTATATGACTCTTATGAATACGTACATAAATGTAAGAGATAAAGATATGCTGCTACAAATTCTTCTTGGAATAAAGTGAGGTGTAAATAGATAAAATAAAAAGTTGTATATTAACCAGGTCTGTATGCTCCAGAAGACTAGGTAGGTAGTACATGAGTAGTTATGTGATGTTTAGGTAGAATAGTGAGCGGGTGGGAAAGAGGAGCCTCGTCAGCAAAGTAACCACACAGTGTCAATGAGAGTGGGAACACATGTTAACTAAAAATCATAAAAACTTTATGATACTTTTTAATGATACTTTTGGACTGGTATACAAATGACATAGAGCTGTTTATTTAAAAAGTTGATATTTCTTTACAGTTGGACTTTATTTGGTTTTGTTCTCATAGATGTTTTCTCCCAGATGTCAGATTCCAATGGCTTAATGATATTTAGCAAGTTTGACCAGTATCTGAAGGAAGTTCTGAAGCTCCCAACAGCTGTCTTTGAAGGGCCGTCTTTTGGTTACACAGAGCACTCAGTCCGCACCTGTTTTCCACAGCAGGTAAGGACAGTTTTATAGAATCTAGGACTGGAAGATCTCTCATCCACCCCTCCACCTTTTGTCAGATTTCACCAGATTGCTTCACTCTAGGGATATAGATCTTGAGTAGGGGAGGAAAGAGAGCTTTAAGTGAGAGGAGTGGATGTAGAAAAGAGGGGGATTAAAAATTCACCTGAGAACTCTTCTTGGGAGAGGGGAGGGAAGTCTTTTCTGAAAAAATGATAACATTTGAAATATTTTCAATTGGTAACAATTTCAAGAAAAATGTTTAAGGTGAAGTATTTATATTACTGCTACTAGGCATATATCACTCTCCCTAAAGAGTTTTTTAACTGTGAAATATAGGAGTTTTGATATAAAACTCAATACAATAGTGGATCATTGTTTCCTGAGCACTGAAGACAAGGAATGCTGTACAGCTCTCAACTGCCAGCTCAGTATTCCTCAAGGGTATACTGCCATTATCATATGAAAGAAAGATAGATTTAGTTTATTTTTTATTTGTGAGTATCCTTTTGTGGTCCTGCTCTAGAGGTTGGTATGAGTGTATTCCTGAGATATTAACTATGCCTCGGAGAACTGAGAGCAGAGTGGGATACTGGCTGTAGCGTCCATTTTTTAATTTTCAGGTAGAGATGAGATAAAGGAGCTTCATGCTGAACTTAGAAAGTTCTGTAAAGCAAGACACTTAAGAAAAAAATCTATGTTAAAACTAGTGGGTAAAAGATTATTGGAAATAGGATATTGACATAGTCTGAAACCATCTCCCCATAAGATAATTATTAATTACAAAGGAAACATAGTAACTTTACAGTAGAGAAACCTGTCAGATACCACTTTAACCAAGTGATCAAATCCATGTCACCAGTAAAGGGAGAGGCTGATAACCCTCCTACTGATAGGATGCTCTGAGAGGTACCCAGTATCACTACTGTGGTTCTCCTGCTGGAAAAGCACAACCTGAGTCTCATTGAGGAAACATGTGACAAAGCCAAATGCAGGATTTCTACAGCATAACTTGGCCTGTACACTTCAGAAATGTCAGTGTCATGAAAGACAAAAAAAGACTGAGGAACTGTTCCAGACTACAGGTGTCTAAAGAGACATGAAAACTGAAATGCAACCATGATCTAGGATTTTGTTGATATTGTTATTATAAGGGACATTATTGGGACAATAGAGAAAATCTGAATAAAGTTTGTAGACTAGATAATAGTATTGTGTCAGTAATGGTATTTTCCTGATTTTGATGCTTGTATTTAATTAAGAGAATGTCCTGGTTTTGCAGAAATGCAATCTGAAGTATTTAAAGATAAAGGGACATCTCTTCTGCACTGTTAACATTTGAAGAATCTGGGTTAATGGTAAATGGGCATTTTTAAATAATCTTCTTACAGCCTTTCCATAAGTTTGAAATTATTTAAAAGTAAAAGGTTAAAATATAAAAGGAGCAAATCTAAAGGTCTGAGAACTGAAAGGATGTTGTAAACCAGATCCTCCTGACCTGTGTGATACTTTGATTCACAAAGGAACCAGGAAACAAACACACACATCCCTTTTTACATTTAAAGCTAAGAATTCATATTTGTCTGAATTCAGACTTCCAAACAATATTTTACAGTTTGTCTAGGGATTACTCAGCTTTAGCACTGAAGGTGGCACCCATAATACCAGAGAGTTATTTTTATTAACTTCTGAGGAGATGTTCTTCTCAAATTTATACACACTTTGGCTGATTGCTTTTGTGAAAATTAGTCTCTGTACATTATTTTTTCTCTAAGCATAAATGTCAGTATCAGCTTTTAGCATATTAAACATACCTCTGTGCTTCAGTTATTCTTATAAAACATAGTTTGCATTTTTTTCCCCTGAATATGCATTTTCAAGTGATATGAGGCGACCCAAACATATCCTGGTACAAGAGTGTGCTGCAGGTATTAAAATGCCCTATAGAGGGCTTCCTCGGTGGCACAGTGGTTAAGAATCCGCCTGTCAATGCAGGGGACACAGGTTCGATCCCTGCTCCAGGAAGATCCCACATGCCACAGAGCAACTAAGCCCATGTGCCACAACTACTGAGCCTGTGCTATAGAGCCCGTGAGCCACAACTATTGAAGCCCATGCACTTAGAGCCCTTGCTCCACAACAAGAGAAGCCTTGGCAGTGAGGAGCCTGCGCACCACGACAAAGAGTAGCCCTCGCTCGCCACAACTAGAGAAAGCCCTTGTGCAGCAGCGAAGACCCAGCAAGCCAATGAATAAATAAATTAATTAATTTAAAAAAATGCCCTATAGAGATGTAAGTGAGGATAAGTAGGATGAAGACACCACAACCATGTTTAATTTAGAGCTCATCTCACTGCTGCTGCTCCTTTATAAGCACCATCACATCAAACAGCTGCCTCCACGGTCCTCTGGGGTAATCTTGTATATGATACTTATGTGGCTTTTCACATAGATGCTTCCCAGAGGTCAGGCTAAAAATTGATCAAGGACTGGAATGCTACTGTTAAGTAGTGTCAGGACAGGGAAAGGAATTTATACAAAGAAGTATCAGTGAAGAACATTTGACCAATGGATGATAATTATGTAAGGCACTAAACCTAAAGTAATCTTTGATTAACTTGTAATGTGAGTACTAAAGTGAAAATCTAAATTGGAATAACAGTTTAAAATGTTGAAGAATATAAAAGAATTCCCATTGTTAATTCAAAGACTGCTGTCTAGGATTCTACAATTACCTTATGCCATGATTGTGAGGCCTTTGAACTCACAACCTGATTGTTGCTTTTCACCTGCTTCAGATTCTTATTAAAAAAAACTCAGTCTTGTTTTGATATGTGCCAAATTTGGAAAATTCAGAGACGCTTATCTCAAAAGAAATATAAACTACTGGTAGAATGAACCACTCCCTCCACCCCCCCCCCACCCCCCCAAAAAAGGAGGTGGGGCTGAGACAAAGTTCCATGCAGCAGGAGTTAAATTCAACAAGTTTTGGTTTCTTTTTGAAAGTAAGTTTTTTCTATGCAGTTTGCTTTCCTTTGTATAAGTTTCCTTAATGTGAGTTAGCTCATACACCATCAGATAGAGAGAATGGTGTCAGTGTAAAGTGGGGTTTGCATTGCTGGTTCATATGCCATTTTCCCCAACATATTAATGGTCTGGGCTGAAAGAGAAATGATCACAATTAAAGAGAAAGTATGGCAGTTTTAAGAAAGAAGATGAAAATCCTGCAGAAGTACCTTCCCTTTGTAAAAGAAGTGGCTAGTTTGGAGGATTCATTTCATTCACGAATGAAAAAGCTGTGAAGACATTCCTCCCCTGACCCCACCCCATGCTAAATAAATTTAGCTATCCCCTGGATTTGATAGTTTTGATAAACCTGATCTATCTTAGAAATTGTGTGTCCTTATCATGAAGGAAAAAAGCATCTCAGGATTTAAGGCTGAAAGGTATCATCTTGATGGAAATACCTGTAGAGATTTAATTGTTCTGGTACTCTTATTAGTATTGCTGTTGTTTTGTTAGTCCTCTGTTTACAAAACTGCATATAGGGTTTTAGCTTTGTTCCAACCCTGTTTTTCTCACATACCTTATTATTTTTAAATCCACAGTTTTGCAGTAGGTACAGTTTTCCAATAATGCATGTGTTGCATTAGAGCGGAATTACTTTCATTTTTTAAAGATATAAAGGGAATTACATATTTGTTTATTTTAATATAGCTTTAAATCTTAAAATATTTTTTAATCTAAAAATCTTTAAAAAATAATCTTAAAGCATTTTGTTATACCACATTAACAAAATGAAGGGTAAAAGTATGATCATCTCAATAGATGCAGAAAAAGCATTTGTCAAAATTCAACATTGATTTATGATTAAAACTCTCAACAAAGTGGTTATAAAGGGAATATACCTCAACATAATAAAAGTCATATGTGACAAGCCCACAGCTAACATCATACTCAGTAGTTAACAGCTGAAAGCCTTTCCTCTAAGATCAGGAACAAGACAAGGATGCCTACTCTTGTCACTTTTATTCAACATATAATTGGAAGTCTAAGCCAGAGCAATTAGGCAATAAAAAGAAATAAAAGGCATTCACATTAGAAAGGAAGAAGTAAAACTGTCTATCTGCAGATGGCATGCTGTTATATATAGATAAGCCTTAAAGACTCCATCAAAAACTGTGTTAGAATTAATAAACGAATTCAGTAAAGTTGCAGGATACAAAATTAATATGCAGAATAAAACCTGTTGCATGTCTATCCACTAATAATGAACTTTCAGAAAGAAATAAAATAATCCTATTTACAATTGCATTGAAAAGAATAAAACACCTAGGAATAAATTTAATCAAATTGGTAAAAGACTTGTGTATTGGAAATTATAAGACATTAATGAAAGAAACTGAAGAAGACAGAAATAAATGGAAAGCTGTTCTGTGCTCATGAATTGGAAGAATCAATATTGTTAAAATGTCCATAGTAATCAAAGCAATCTATGGATTCAGTGCAATCCCTATCAGAATTCCAATGCATTTTTCAAATAAATAGAACTAATAATCCTAAAATCTGTATGGAACCACAAAAACCCAGAATAGTCAAAGCAATCTTGAGGAAGAAGAACCAGACTGTAGGCATCATGCTCCCTGATTTCAAACTGTATTACAAAACTACAGTATTAAAACACTATAATACTGGCATAAAAACAGAGACATAGATCAATGAAACAGAATAGAGAGCCAAAAAATAAGCCATTGCATATATGATCAATTAATTTATGACAAAGGAGGCAAGAATATACAATGGGGAAGGAACAGTCTCTTCAATAAATGGTGTTGGGAAAACTACCCTATACAAAACAATGAAGCTCAACCACTATGTTCCACTATACGTAAAAAATCAACTCAAAATGGATTAAAGACTTGAACAGAAGACCTGAAACTACAAAACTCCTAGAAGGAAACATGTGCAGTAAGCTCCTTAACACAAGTCTTGGTGATGATTTTTTGAATCTAACACCAAAGGCTAAAGCATCAAAAGCAAAAATAAATAAGTGGGTCTACATTATACTAAAAAGCTTCTGCACAAAAAAGGAACACATCAACAAAATGAAAAGGCAGCCTACTGAATGGGAGAAAATATTTGCAAATCATATATGTCATAAGGTGTTAATATCCAAAATATATAAAGAACTCATACAACTCCATAGCAAGAAAACAATCCAATTAAAAAATACATAGAATATCTAAAAAGGTATTTTTCCAGAGGAGACTAATGGCCAAGAGGCATATGAAAGATGTTCAAGATCACTAATCATCAGGGAAATACAAATCAAAACTGCAATGAGATATCACCTCACACCTGTTAGAATGACTTATCAAAAAGACAAGAAATAACAAGTGTTAGGATGTGGAGAAAGGGAGCCCTTGTGCACTGTTGGTGGGAATGTAAATTGCTGTAGCCACTATGGAAAACAGTTCCTCAAGAAATTAAGAATAGAACTATCATATGATCCAGCAGTTCCACTTTTGGGTGTTTATCTGAAGAAAATGAAAACACTGACTCAAAAACAGAGATCCAGCCTCATGTTCATTGCAGCATTATTTACAATAGTCAAGATATGGAAACAAGTGCTTATTAATAGATGAGTAGATAAAGGAATTGTATGCAGTGGAATGTTATTCGGCCATAAAGAAGGAAATCTTGCCATTTGGGACAGCGTGGATGGGCATTATCCTAAGTGAAATAAGTTAGAGAAAGACAAATACTGTATTCTTCTCTCTTATACGTGGAATCTAAAACAAACAAACAAACAAACAACCAAGCTCAAAGATATAGAGAACACATTGATGGTTGCCAGAGGCAGGGTTTGGGGGGTAGGAGAAATGGGTGAAGGGAGTCAAAAAAGAAAAACAACAGGCGAATACTATAGATAATCTGTTAAATGTTTTTTAAAAATGATGCATATACTTTAATCTAGCAATTCTACTTCTAGCAATTTATCTTAAGAAAACAGTCATGGATATAAACACAGACTTATTTACAAGAATATTTATTGCATTGTTTGGTCTTAATAGAAAAAAGTTGGAAATCTAAAAGTCCAAAACTGGAAAATTGATTACATAAACTGCAGCATATTTAGCCATGCCATAGAATAATATACATCCACCAAAGATTATATTACAGAACTTTTTTTTAATTATGTGAAATATTAGTCAAGATATGTCAAGGCTATTAAATTTATATGTATTATGTGAAAACAATTTTTTGCCTGATTTTCACAAATTGACCCAAAATAAGGAACATGGACTTCTGTAATTTAGTAGCTTTAAAAACATCAAAAATTAAAAGCATTTATAAGTCAATTCAACAGAATACATCTACTAGAATAGTTAAAATTCAGTGACTGACACCAGATGTTGGTCAAGATTTGCAGCAACTTCTCATATAAGCCACCTTGGGAGAAGCCCTGGTGTTTTCTTATAACCCTAAACAGACACCTACCCATGACCTAGCAATTCTACTCCTTGGTTTTTCCCAAGTGAAATAGAAACTTATGTCCTCAAAAAGGCTTTTATTTACAAGGATGCTCTTATCATCCTCAGAAGCATCTTAGAAGCATCCTTAACAGTAAAACATCAGATAAAGTTAACTCAAGAAAAAACATGTCTGGAATTTGCTTAAAAAGAATCCAGGTTGGGCTTCCCTGGTGGCGCAGTGGTTAAGAATCCACCTGCCAAGGCAGGGGACATGGGTTTGAACCCTGGGTTGGGAAGATCCCACATATGGCGGAGCAACTAAGCCCGTGAGCCACAACTACTGAGCCTGTGCTCTAGAGCCCTTGAGCCACAACTGTTGAGCCCACGTGCCACAAATGCTAAAGCCTGAGCACCTAGAACCTGTGCTTTGCAACGAGAAGCCACTGCAATGAGAAGCCTGTGCACCACAACAAAGAGTAGCCCCCGCTCTCCGCAACTAGAGAAAGCCTGTGTGCAGTAATGAGGACCCAACGCAGCTAATAAATAAATAAATTAATTAAAAAAAAAAGAATCCAGGTTGACGGTATAGTGAAGGCATAGATGAAACAAAATTAGTCATATATTGAGAATTGTTGAAGCTAGGTTATAGGCATATTATACTATTCTCTGTACTTTGGTATAGTTATAGAAAATTCAATACTAGAAAAACAAATTCTGATTATAAGTTTATCATTCTGATTATCATCTGAATAAATCACAGTGTTAATGTAGCAGCAAAAGCCTAATATTTTGGTGGGTAGGCCAGCTATATTAAGATTCTTCAATTTTTATAAATTAGCAAACTGACTTTAGAGACTTAAAAGTTATTAAAAACAAATGGGGAATATATTTAAATTTCTCCCCAATTTTTCCAAACTTCAGAGTTTGGGGATGTGTTAAAATTCTCCTTAAAAAGATGATTGCTACTTGTTTTATTATTTATTTTTTAAGTTCGTAGTGACTTTAGTTTGAAGAGTTCAGTCCACTTTGCAAAGGATTTAAAATTTGCTCCCCGTCTTTATGAAGGGGAAACTTGAATAAGTAGAGAGGAGAGGGAGGGAGAAGGGAGGGAGGGAAGTAGCTGTGTTCTTTCCATCAGCATTGCAGGAGGTACTGTTGATAACTCTTTATGGACAGTGCCACACTTTCTGTGGTTCAAAGACAAGGTGGGAAGTGGGCAGAGATGGGATCACATTATTGCTGATTTTCAGAATAGCAAGAATATTTCCTTCCCAGTGATGTTCTCTGATTATATATACTTTGACTAATGTATCCTCTTTTGCTATATGTCAAAATATATGACTTTTCTTCCCACTGTATCTTTGAAATGAGACATTTTCTGACTTTGTTTTCCTGGACATTGAATAAAGTTTGGCAAGAATTGCCTGGCGTATGAAATATGTGTATTTGTATATTTCATAGATAACCTAATTAGGCAAATTTTACAGCCTGTGTTAGCAGCCCCTCATTGCCATTATAATCCAGTGTGCGTTATTACCACGTTTCACTGATTTGAAGACACTTTTCACTTCTGGCATCTCTCAGGATCTCGCGTATCGTCAATAGCATCTGACCATTGCATTTGGCCAAACGGTGATTATGCTGGGTTGTCATTTCCTTCGCATGTGTGAACTTGGTCATAGCTGTTCCTGTCATAGGCACTTCAGCTGAATCATATCCACTTTTGGTACCGCGTGTTGTCCTTTCAAATGTCCTCAGAAAGAGTATAGTCTGATTTGGCATTAAACGAAAAGTTGTTGTAAACACAGGAAGTTGTGGACATAACGGGAGTAAATTTGGTATTAGTGAGATGCATATTCATCATTGGAGGAATTCCGTATTTTCTTACAAAGCAGCACCAGGTGCTTTACATAAGATTTTCTTTCTTTTTATTTTTTCCCCAAAGGAAGATATCCACAAAAAGATGAAGCTGTGCTTTTTTAAATTACTGAGGTATGACCAAAATAATTTCTAGTCACTTGAAGCAGTGCAACTGAACCTTGCAAAATTGCCAGATCCTTCTGAATAGATGAAAGGAATTTCAGCTCATGAACAGACTGGTGTGACTGATTCACATGTCATGAGGGATTACAGTTAATTAAGTCATTGAGTTAGTTTAATTGGCTGAGTTTTTCTTTCTTAGTGGTAGGAAAAAAATAATGGTGCATCTTACAAGTGATGGTGTCTCCGATTGGATGAAATACAGCGTATAAAGTATATTTTGTAATGAGGCCTGTATCACTGGCATTCATTAGGCTGAACAAAATTGCAGAGACCTAGAAGTGAGATTTTGCTCTAGCTGGGCCTATGGAGGAGATTGTCTTGCTAAATTATTCCTTAGGTAGAAATGACAAGTGGCTCCAAGATTGTTTTCTTTAAAAAAAAAAAAAGAGAAAGAAAAAAGAAAAGAAAAAAGATTTTTGTTAGGTAGCAATACGTACTGTGTGCATGCTGTAGGAAAGGTCCACCCTCTGTTATTACTCACGAGCTGCGAACAGGTCCTGATGTGTTCAGTCGTGGTTCCCTGGCCCGTGGGCAGGGCTGAAGGCTGCTGGGTGTGCAGTGTTGGGGCTGTTGGCCCAGCTGCTTCCCTGGGGTTCACTGGCGGCACAGTCTAGCAGGCATTCCCTACCCTAGAGCCTTATGGTTCACTAGTCTTCAGGCAAAGCTGAAAAATTCTCTGCCCAAAAAAAAAAAAAAACCAAAAAACCTGAGGACCCTGGTCTCCTAGTCACTTTACTTACTGGCCTAATGGCAACCTAAAGAAGAGGACAGTGCCTGCTTAGATACTGCTTTTGTTTCATTATTCCTTTTAATCATAAGCAAATTTTAGTTTGTCATCATTTTTAAAAAACAGCCCTGTCGGTGTCCCTATTTTGCTTTAAAAAACCTTACTAACTCCTCATTGCCTCCTGGTAAAGTTCTTAGCCAGACAAGGTGGTGCTTATTGATCCAACCCTAGTCTCTCTTTTGCCTTGGTTCCTGATCCCTCCTACCCCCACAGACCTCATCCCTCAGGATGCTATGGGTTCTTTTTAGATATTGCCCCAGTGCCACAGGGGCTGTGCCATTTACATTCCCACCATCTGTGTATAAGGCCATCTTTTTCTGCTCAGTCTTGCCAACAGCACATGTTCTTACATTTAGGAATTTTTGCCAATCTGAGAGATGAGAAATGTTATCTCAGCATAGTTTTGATTTGCATTTCTCTTGTTTTGAGTAAGCGAAAGTGGTATGCTTCTCTTCTTTGTTTATGCCATTAGCTCTCACTGAAATGCCAGTAACCCCTGACCTCCTTTCTCCCCTCGACAAAGGCCTCATATTTCAAATCACAGATGAATATCTCCTTGTCTTTGATGCTCTGAATCTTTCAGTGTAGGATTAATTGTTTCCTCTTCTGCAGTCCCTGGCCTGTTGCATCTAGCTCACTTATACCCTGAAGGGATGCACTTTGGTCTCCTTCAGATTTACATCCCCATGACTAACAGTGTCTGGAAAATCATTGATGCTTACTAGATAGTTGGATTGAGTAGTGGTTTTTTTTTTTTTTTTTTATTTTTTTGGGGGTACACCAAGTTCAATCATCTGTTTTTATACACATATCCCCGTATTCCCTCCCTTCCTTGACTCCCCCCAGCTCGAGTCCCCCCCACCCTCCCCGCCCCAGTCCTCTAAGGCATCTTCCATTGAGTAGTGGTTTTAAATCAAATATGGCGTGAGAAAGTATCTGGGCTTGAATTCTCACTGCAAGCTTACAGCTCATGGCTGTACTTGCAACCTTGTTATTTTCATTGATATTGTTATTCCATGATTTTCTCAAATGAGACAATCTTTGCAATGAGGAAAATACCAAATTTCAGAATTTTTGAAGACTTTTTCCATTCTTTTTTAACAAAAGCTATAATAAATAAAAGTATCTGATCAAAAACACAGCAACACTATATTGTGTCATTACAGAGTACTCTAGTTTTCAAAGTCCAAAATAAATCTGCGATATGGACAAATTCACTGCCTTACAATAATTGAAAGGCTGACCCATAGCACTGGTCCTGTAACCAGTTAATGTGTATTTGCCCATGTCAGACAAAATATTTCTGTAACTCTACACAAAAGTTTGTATAAAAACACTTTAATCTGAAAGATTTTTTAAATGTTACTTTTAAGTCTTTTAGCTAAATGTCATATTGTTTAACTCATTACTAAGTAAGTGCTAGGACGATAGGTAAGAAATATTTCCCTATTGCCCACTAAGAAAATAGGAGTTTTTAATGGAAATGATAAATTGGAAATTGATGATCTAGTGCTAAATTATTTTACCTGTTTTCTCATGTTACTTTAGTGATACTGAAGTGCTCACTTTTAAGAGATGATTCCTTCCCTCTTTTAAAACAGAAAAGTTGTAGCCAAGAGTGGAGGGAGGAAAGTGAGAATGGGATCTAGACTAATAACTGTCAGTATTGAGGATTAGAATAACAAAGGGCAGGGAGGTAGGCAACAAACAGAAGTGCTGGTTTCTAAGAAAAATATGAGAGTGCATACAAAGATAAAAACAGCCTCAGTGTTTTACTGAGGAAAGCATAAATAAATCATGGTGTTTTTGCTCAGTGGATGAGGCAGCTGTTAAAATGATTAGAAAAGAAGACCTTGTAGCAAAACAATAAAGTATTTAATAAAACATTGAGTGAAAAGAGATTATATATTTTTATCTACCCTGTGTACATAATTATATAGAAACGTGCGTTTGGAGGGAAATACAGAAAAATGAGAATTGTGGTAGGAATGTGCATTATTTGCAATTTTATTATAGTTTTTGTTATAAATATTGTGCTGTAAAAAATAGAAATGCAAAGAATGTGTTCAACTCAAGAGCAAAACCAAAATAAAACAAAACAAAAAGGTAGGAAAGAGAGGCAGTCTGTCTTTCACATAGTTATTTACTGAGTCACGGAATTTTAGAGCTGGGAATTCTGTCCCATGAGTTCTCAGACTTTCTGGTATCAGGACCTTTTTACACCCCAGAAAATATTTGAACACCCCAGAGAGCTTTTGTTTATATGTTACAGCTATCAATATTTCCATATTAGAAATTAAAATTGATCAATTAAAATATATTAAATCATTTTAAAAGAACAATGATAAACCTATTACATATTAACATAAATAATATATTTTATGAAAAATATATATTCCAAAGCAAAAAAATTGAGAATGCCATTGTTTTATATTTTTTGCAAATGTCTTTAATATTTGGCTCAATTGAAGACAGCTGGATTCTCATATCTGCTTATCCATTCAGTCTGTTGTGATATGTTGTTTTGGTTAAAGTATGGAAAGAAAATCTAGTCTCACGCAGCTATGTAGTTGAAAAAGGGAGGAATGTTTTAAACGCTTTTTCAGATAATTGTGGATATGCCACGATGCCTCTGGAACACTCCACCATACACTCATGAGAGAATGAGATTGAAAAAGGCAAATAATGTCTTAGGATTATTATGAAAATAGTTTTGACCTCATGGGCTCCCTGGAAATGTTTTAGGGACCTCAGGGGGACCTCTGACCATACTTTTGAGAACCACTGCTCTAGCCCTCGAGAGAGAAGAAAATGGAAACCAGACTGTTAGGTGCTTTTCCCCAGATCACGTTAATAGAAGACAGAGCACTGGGACACAGTTCTTCTGGTTTCATTCCTCATGCTTTTGGAGGACTTCACATTATAGTATGACTTAGGACAACTTTTGGAAACTGATCCTGAGTGTGTTTATGAGAGGGTTCTGAGATATCAAATATTATCATTCCTTTTCATCCTGAAGATTTAAAAAATGCCACAAAACTCCATGGTAGATGAGTCAAAACTTTTAGGGAAAGTAGCATTAGGATTATAAGTGGATTTGTAAAAATGTAATTTTTAACAAATATATGAAGATACAGAAATATTAATTTAAACATTAAATTTGTAATAAATGATATAATACATTTAATGTTTATTAGCCACCTCTGGTTAGATACAAATACTTCTGTCATCTTCTTTCTCAATTTTAAGTAGACACTTTTAATTTCATTTTGGTTTATTACAGTTATTTGCATATCCATTATAAGTGGCATTTTCTGTGTCTGAACCTCCATTCAAATGTTGGGTGACTTTCTGGTTTTCTTTTTCTTTTTAAAAAAATATTTATTTATTTAGGCTGTGCTGGGTCTTAGCTGCAGCATGTGGGCTCTTAGTTGCAGCACATGGGATCTAGTTCCCTGACCAGGGGTTGAACCCAGGCCCCCTGCATTTGAAGGGCAGAGTCTTTACCCACTGGACCACCAGGGAAGTCCCCTGGTATTATTTTTAGTGCTGTTCACCCATTCCTCCCAGATTCCACTGAAATCTCAGAAACATTAGTAACTTTGCTGCCTAAGATGGAAAACACTTTGGAAAACTTTATTAGCACAGCTGTGTATACAGGGCCTTTGGATGATAACTTCCTACTGTTATCACCCTCGTTCAGGCCTCTTGTATATATATGGGAACCTTTCCCTCCCTGCATTCAGTGCTGGCCTGTAGTCTCTGCCTTGGATCTGAGACTTTCCTTCAAGTTTCTTCAGAAATAGTCATTTGAAGAACACCTGAGTTGTAGTCCTGATTCTGGTAGCACCTTTACAAATCATTTAAGTGCATTGTTCCTTTATTATCTCATCTGTAAAATGAAAATAGCAATACCTAGCTTATTTCTTTTTTTCATTTCATACGTTTTATTGAAATATAGTTGACCTACAATATTAGTTTCAGGTGTACAACATAGTAATTCCGTCCTAGTCTATTTGTCTTATACAGTTGTTTTAAGACTCAAATAAAATAATGTAAGTGGAAATGCATTTGATACAGCAGTAGTGTATAGTAGTGTGTAGCAGTGTCTGTAGTAATGCACAATATTATTTATTTTGCTATAAAATTTCCCATGTAATTCATTATACCTTGGTTGGGAGAATCCTAAGTTACCTTAATCTTAGAGTTCAGAGATACTTGGAAAATATGAAGTATATATATTTTTTCTCTTCACAGAAAAAGATAATGCTAAATATGTTTTTAGACACAATGATGGCCGATCCTCCTCCCCAGTGCCTTGTCTGGCTACCTCTCATGCATAGGCTTGCCCACGCTGAGAATGGTAAGCAGAACTTTTCTCACTCAGTTCCCTGTGCTGTAGGAAGTATGTGACCTGACAGTGTTTGTAATGTCCTTGAGAACAGCAGTTGACATTTGCTGGCACTCCACCCTTTGAATTTGTGGTTTTAACTTTCAAGAGAGGAATATTTATTTCTAAAAAAAAAAGAAAAAGAAAAAGGGAAAGGGGAATTATTACTTAGATAGGATACGAAGGAGTAGTAATATCAGGTCAGAAAACTTTGTGGTTCAAACTCTAGACTTTTCCCCCAGGATTCCGGTTGGTGGTTTTCTGCTTGAACACACTTGACTTAGCTGTGACTTCCTTTGTTTCCTTAGTTTATAAAAAGCATACCTCCAAAAAACTGGATATATTCAGTATCAACCATTAGAACTCTAATTATTTTGGAATAGTTTAAATGAAAATAGCTAAGATAGAATTTGATACTGGGTTTCACCCATATTCAGTTTTTTCCGTTACTACTGACTTGCTCTCAGTATCCTTCCCAGTAGTTTAAGTTAACTCTTTGTTTCACTTGAAATTGAAATGGTACTTATCTCTTAATAATTTCTTAGGTTTTTCTGCTATTGCTGTCAGCTTTTCTCTTTGTTTAGGTTGTTTGAGTTCATTAAAGGGAAGGTCCTAGTTTTTCTCTAGAACCTCTCTTCTCTCAAGGCTCTTGCCTGTCTCTCCTCACTCCACAGAAGAGAAAGTGGTAGCTGAGAGGCACTAAAAAGCAGAGTCCTCTTTTTTCATTTTGTAAGAATGAGAGAACACTACCATATTCTTTGTCTTTTTCTTTTTTTTTTTTTTAAACTTCTCAGCCTTTTGCCCAGTTATGGCTTTAGTTCACAAGTCCTTAGAGTCAAGATTATTTTCCTAAAGTTCTGAAATCTCTTGAGTAGACTAAAACTGCTAAATGTTTAAACAGGATTTTTGGTTAGAGATTTATGCTATTAAATTATTATAGTATTGGTTCTTTGCGGGGGGCAGGGGGCGCGATACTATTATAGCCCTAAGTGTTTTAGTAGTTTCATATACAGCTCATTTTCATAAAATCGTTTTATATCTGTTGTACCGAGTAGAGAGAATCTCATTTGTCGAGATGTATCCAAATGAATATTTTGTTGTGGCTTTGTATGTAGTATATTATTTATTGATTACATTCTCATGTGATTAGCATTTTCATTATTCTTTAGAAATATCTTGATAACAAAATTTTAAATTTCTTAGAGGAAGTATGTCCTTTGGATTTCTCATTCCAGATTTTACTTTTCCGTTATTCTGTAGTGATCTTGTTATATATTATTTTTTTCACCTAGTGCTCACATTTTGTTGTTGTCTGTTTGCTTTGAGTCTTGATTCTCTAGTTAATATGCATGTTTGGAAGCAGGACTAAAAATCCTTATAATTGAGATAAGATTGCCTTTGTATACATAGTGCTAGAAAGAGTTGTTCAAGTGAAGATTTGAATGTTATATCCTTGTTTCCTTTGACTTCAGTTTCTTATGTTCAGAATTGAATTACCAGAGGGAACAATTATGCCATCAACATTTAAAAGTATAAATAACAATCTGTAATATACAGTTGTGCATTTATTGCCCACTATCCACTCAGTGAATTGGACTTTCAGGCTATAAGAGACTCCCACTAACCCCTGTAAATCCTGACTGCCAGCTGGTAAGATGCTATGTGAGGTGAAGAAAAGAGATACAGGTCACTGAGTTTCCCTCCCTCCAAATCACTGCCCTTTCATTGGCTTGAGTACTTTATTTTATGCCAGTACTTAGAGCTCTTACCTAAAACTAGTATTTTGATATGGCTAGCCTTACTTTTGTACCAATTACCATTTGCAGCCAGGTATGTAGTAGTATATATTTATTTATTGGCTGCTCTGTGTGGCATGTGGAATCTTAGTTCCCCAACCAAGGATTGAACCCGTGCCCCTGCATTGGAAGCGCAGAGTCTTAACCACTGGATCGCCAAGGATGTCCGTGTAGTAGTGTTTAATTCAGCAAACATTTAATTCAGCAAACATTTGAAGTCCTTCAGTCCAAACAACTGTGTGAAATACCACTTGCAGGTAACAGAGACACATAGCATGTGGTCCTGGCTCTCACGGATTTTGTGTTACTGAAGGAAACATATGTCCACAACTAACAATATACATCTCTTTAAAAAAATAAGTTTGGAAGAGAAATTCTGGAGTGAAGGTGTCTCTCCTCCTTACTTGTTTATTTACCTGAACTTTGAGACATGAATGTCATTTTAAAGAAGGAAATTGGTTGTTTTCTAAGGTGGATTGTAATCTATTCTAAATGGGAAATTTTGTCATTGTGTTTTTATTTCAGTGAATGGCTGCTTAGAGTAACTAAATAGAAGACAATTTTGATTCTTTAGTTCTAGTTTTGTTTTCACCTTTGCTTTTATGTTAAATTTGGTTTTCCACTGCACTGACTTTATTCTCCAAATGAAAATTACTTCTTTCTCCCTCTGCCCCCCTGCTCCCTGCCCTCGTCTCTCAAGTCTTCCACCCTGTGGAGTGCTCCTATTGCCGGTGTGAGAGTATGATGGGCTTCCGGTACCGATGCCAGCAGTGCCACAACTACCAGCTCTGCCAGAATTGCTTTTGGCGTGGCCATGCCAGTGGTCCTCACAGCAACCAACACCAGATGAAGGAGCATTCCTCTTGGGTAACTGCTTTGTGTCTCAGTCTGTGTCCCCAATGGTTATCTGTTTCATTTGTAATAGCACTAAGGCCACTTTCCTGATAGATGCCTATCAAATAAGGATGTGGTGTCATAAAATATTGACCCTTACATTTATGATGGGAGTTGCAGATATGTTGTGCTTTGTCACTTGATTTTTTTTTTCTTTAAGAACTTTTATTGAGATACAATTGACATACAATAAACTGCATATATTTAAAGTGTACAATTTGATATTTTTTTCTTATTAGTAGTGTATATGTGGCAATCCCAATCTCCCAATTCACTCCTCCGCCCCCGCCCCCCCCACTCTCCCCACTTGGTGTCCATATGTTTGTTCTCTACATCTGTGTCTCTATTTCTGCCTTGCATAGCGGTTGATTTGTACCATTTTTTTATATTCTGCATATATGTGTTAATATACGATATTTGTTTTTCTCTTTCTGACTCGCTTCACTCTGTATGGCAGTCTCTAGGTCCATCCATGACTCTGCAAATGTCCCACTTTCGTTCTTTTTTACAGCTGAGTAATATTCCATTGTATATATGTACCACATCTTCTTTATCCATTCATCTGTTGATGGACATTTAGGTTGCTTCCATGTCCTGGCTATTGTAAATAGCACTGCAGTGAACATTGGGGTGCATGTGTCTTTTTGGATTATGGTGTTCTTTGGGTATATGCCCAGTAGTGGGATTGCTGGGTCATATGGTAATTCTATTTTTAGTTTTTTAAGGAACCTCCATACTGTTCTCCATAGTAGCTGTATCAATTTACATTCCCACCAACAGTGCAAGAGTGTTCCCTTTTCTCCACACCCTCTCCAGCATTTACTGTTTGTAGATTTTCTGATGTTGCCCATTCTAACCGATGTGAGGTGATACCTTATTGTTGTTTTGATTTGCATTTCTCTAATAATGAGTGATGTTGAGCAGCTTTTCATGTGCCTCTTGGCCATCTGTATGTCTTCTTTGGAGAAATGCCTGTTTAGCTCTTCTGCCCATTTTCTGATTGGGTTGTTTGTTTTTTTGATATTGAGCTGGATGAACTGTTTATATATTTTGGAGATTAACCCTTTGTTGATTCGTTTGCAGATATTTTCTCCCATTCTGAGGGTTGTCTTTTCATCTTGTTTGTAGTTTCCTTTGCTGTGCAGAAGCTTAGAAGTTTCATTAGGTCCAACTTATTTATTTTTGTTTTTATTTCCATTAGGTGGATCAAAAGAGATCTTTTTGTGATTTATGTCAAAGAGTGTTCTTCCTATGTTTTCCTCTAGGAGTTTTATAGTGTCTGGCCTTACATTTAGGTCTTTTATCCATTTTGAGTTTACTTTTGTGTATGGAGTTAGGATGTGTTCTAATTTCATTCTTTTACATGTAGCTGTCCAGTTTTCCTGGCACCACTTATTGAAGAGGCTGCCTTTTCTCCATTGTACGTCCTTGCCTCACATTGTCATAGATTAGTTGACCATAGTTTATCTCTGGGCTTTCTATCCTGTTCCATTGATCTATATTTCTGTTTTTGTGTCAATACCATATTGTCTTGATTACTGTAGCTTTTTAGTATAGTCTGAAGTCAGGGAGTCTGATTCTTCCATCTCCATTTTTTTCACTCAAGATTGCTTTGGCTATTTGGGGCCTTTTGTGTCTCCATACAAATTTTAGGATTTTTTCTTCTAGTTGTTACTGGATTTTAAAAGCAGAGTTTTTAAAGTTCCAGGAGATGGAGATATTATTACATTTGAATTGGTCCCTTTTATTCAGTAAAATGGAATGTTACAGTGCTCCTTGTCCAAGTGAAAAGTGTCTTCTTTTAAAATTGTACAGAGGGGTACCACTCCCACCCCAGAAGACTTACTCTCTGAGCTTTAAGGAAGATTTAAAGTTCTTTTTTTCAGGCAAATTTTATTCATGCTTTTAGAGTTTGAATGCATGAAATGAAGAAGTTAAATTTTTGCATCTCTCAAGTTGGGGAAATACTGTATTTTACAATTGCCACATTCTTCCAAAAATAGTCTTTTAAATAACAATATTTGGGTGGAGGTCAATGTATGGTTTTTCTGTGGTGTTTATATATCATGTAGCAAGTTAGCATCAGTCATTTTTTCTTCCCTTTTCTCATTTCCAGAGTTTTAAAAATGCCATACTTTAATTTCCAAACAGTTGCTATACCCTTGTTTTAAAATCTTTTCCTCTAGCTTTTGTTTGTTTGTTGGTTGGTTGGTTGGTTTGCTAAAAGGTAAAAAAATTTATAGGGTCATAAGTATAATACGTTCAGGATCTAGCTTCTTAAGCCTGGTCATCCTGCTAGACTTTAAGTATTAGAAATCTTCAATAAGCAGAGTTTTTTCTTTTCTTTTTTCCTAGTTAACTTTCTTAAAACTCAATCAAGAAAAAAGCAAATAAGTTCATATCAGGGATTAGTTAAAAACAAAAAACAAACTGTAATCAAGCATATACTTCCTACATCTCTGACGATGTGTTAGAGATAATTTTTTTTTATTAGATAGCTTTCAATTACAGCTAAATCATAAAATTTTGTTAAACCGAACATCTTATGCTGGGTCTTATTGTGTTGTAAATTCCAGTATTTTTTTTTGGTTGGGGAGTCATTATTTTAAATTTTTCCAACAAGCAAAGGGAAAAAGAAGGCCTACTACTTTCTTCTCTTTTTCATTGACTAGAATTTATAGATTTTTAAATTGTTACTTTTTCTTAAAGAACAAGTATCCCACTGTGTTTTTTCAACTGTTTTTTGTTTAGAGTCTAAATCTTTACACTGAGACAGCTCTTTGCTCTGTTACCTTTCATAATAATTGGATTCTCTGGAATGTATCTACTGAAAATTCTTTCTAGATGTTGCGGCTAAAGGATGAGCAACTTCTTTTTCACCTTAGTTTGAACTTGCTCATTTAGTTAACTTATAACACTCATAGAAATGGGGATTTTACATTTATTTAAAGATAAGTGACTGAATATTGCTTTGTGATTTATAAAGCAGTTTTTCATATACTCTGTTCAATTTTTCCATTGATCTATAACATACATGAAGTACAGAAATCACAAATGAGTTCTTATATTTCTGTTTGATCGTCACAACACTCTTGTGGAGTCTTATCCCTATTTATTGTTATTTTTATTTCAGCTTTGTAATTTTTTTTTTAGTTAGTTCATTTTTGTTACAGTGACTTAGAATTTCAGGAAAAATTAAGTGTTATCAGCATGCATAATTTTGAAGCTGGTATCATAAATGTGTCAGTTCTGAATTCTGATGAATATATACATCATGATGGTAGGTGCATACTGGTAAGATCTTTTAGCTGTGTGTGTGTATGTGTTCACGCACGTGTGTGTATGTGTGTGTATAACAGTTGTTTTCAAGATTAGGACTCTATGTGCAATGCCCTGGTTCTTTGAGGAAAGTATCAGTGAATTTTGAGGCTGATGTGGGTAAAGAAGTTTCCACCTAACAAAAAGGTATGCAATCCGTTTAATAGTTATTTCTTTGAAGATTGTCCACTGTAGTTGTACTAATATTTTGAACGACTGTTTCTTTATGTTCACAACACATGAATTTAGTGTGCATTTAACCAGTTTGTATATGAATTTGTACTGTGGAGTTGATATGTGTAGTGTTGCTGCTTGGAAGTTTATTTCAGTTTTTCCAAGTTTTAGTGTTTTATCTAAGTAACTATGCAGTATAGTTCATTATCCTTTTGATCATCAATCCATTCATTTGCCTTTATTATAGAAAAAAATGCCATATGGTACCATACCTGTGACTCATTCTGTCCATTCATTATTTATTCAAAAGATATTTTTTGAACACCTGCTGTGTCCCAGGCACTGTAACAAGCTTGTGAGATACATCTATGAGCAAATCAGACAGAGATTCCTGCCCTGGTAGAGCATAAATTGTAAGGGGTGTTAAAGAAACCACTAGGGCTCACCAACTCACTGTTTTCCTGTTCTTGCTGGGCACACATCTAGACTACATTTCTCAGCCCCACTGTATCCAAGTGCAGCCCCACTGTATCCAAAAGTACCATGTGAATAGCTCTTACCAGTGGGTTGTGGTCAGACTGATGTGTCATCCCAGAACAAGACAGTTAACAGCTGGGTGCCTTTTCTATCCTCTCTAGTAGCTTGATGGAGAGAATTTCATTAGGATCCAGAGAGGGTGAAACCGTAAAATGAAAGGAAACTGGGTCCTTGAATAATGGGTGGAGAAGAATATCCTGCCAACCTGTGTGACTCTGTTAGGAGCAAGGGAGGAACTTTGTGTTAAACTACTGAGGTCTTAGTTTTTGCTATAGTGGTTGGTACTGGAAGTGGAATTCTGTTAAAACCTTAAAATTTGTATCATTGGCTTAGCAGTCAGGTCACACACTGATGTTGGAAATGGGAAAGACAGAAACCCAAGTTCTGCAGTGGTGACCAATTTGGTAAATTGTCATCCATGGTAACTTGAAGACCTGCTTCATGCCAGGCGAACTCTAGGTCAAACGCTGGAAAAGGTCAGAGTGTGTGTTGACTGTTATTGGTAAAGTATTACATGAAAGAGATGAGCTTCGAAAAGAATTGGCTAGTTTTAAAGCAAAAAAAATGAAAGGAAATAGAGAAGGTTCTGAGAGTTGGGGCAGTGAAAGGAAAAACAGGCTGTTTCTAGAGAGCAGGAGATAAGAGTTGAGAGAGGTTTTGAGCATCAAAGACCTAGTAAACGTTCTCAGTTGAAAAAGAATGCGACAGTCCTGTGGCAAAGATCAGATAAAGGGTAGGAGTTCTTATCGGCTGCTCATCAGAATCATCCTGCTCCCACCTTGATAGCTTCTGATTTAATGGGTCCAGGGTTCACAGAACCTGGACACAGGCAGTTTTTGAACGTTCCCCCAAGTGATTCTGTTTTGCAGCCAAAATTGGAAACCACTGACCTATTGTTTCATGTGGCCTCCAGGTGGCTTCTGCTAGTTGAAAGCCGGAGGCATGGAGGCAAACACATAAATCAGGATTGAGAATTATGTCTGGGAAAGAACTTTGTGTGTGGTTACTGGCACATGGAACCAACTGGAAACAAATAGATCAAAGGCCTGCTAAGTTTTTGAGGGAATTCTTTTGGCAACAGAACCATGAGCCTGACTATTTCAGCTATAAAATCACTTTCTAAGGACCCAGAACTTGCCCTGGAAAGAGGTAGGTTATGAAGGTTTTACAGCCCCTCAGGAGGGTGTGCCAGAGCCCACGTGGCCAAGGAGAATATTTGATAAGGAAGGACCTTCTGCTCCTGTCCCGCTGCTGTGTATCCGGACTGGGGAGGGCAGGTGCAGATAACATGCCTTTTTAGCTCATAGGTTAGTTACATCCTCAGGCGCTGCACATGGTCTTGATGAAGGAGACTGTGCCAGAGCCAGAGGTCCTGCATGTGAAGTAGACACGCTGATTGAATGGGACTTCAGGTTTGCTTCTGGGCAGTGGGAGAGGTTTGAGTGTGTTGTGTGTGTAGCAAAATGGAGTGAAAAGATATTTGGTGATTAGAAGTACTTGTGAATATCCATGTTTTCCTTTTCTGCTGGATGTATAAGGAGATTATGTAGCGCATCCTCCTTGTGGCCAGGTGGGCCATATAACTAGCTCTTGCCAATGGAATTTGTTTGGAAGTGATCTGTGTTACTTCTGGGTCAAGGCAGTTTAAAGCAGGTGTGTCTTCTCCATTCTCTCTGTCTTTGCCCTTCCCACTCCCTATATACATTGGCCCAAATGAAAGGGTCTCCAAGGAAACTAACAGAGGCAGAGACCTTTGATGAAAGGAGGCTGGGTCTCTGAATACATGGACCAGAGCCCCTCTGCCAGTTTATCTTGAATTCTCATATGAGTAAGAAATCAGAAAAAGGAATCAAGGGTAGGAGAGGGAAGAGTCTTATAGCCCTTGTTGAGAAAGTGAGATTTGAGCAAAGTCTTTGATGTCTGCCTGCAGACATCTGGGGAAGAGCAGTGGTTTTCAGTGTCGAGGCCCTAGAGCAAGAGCGTGCCTGTGAATTAAGAGAATAGCATAAAACCCAGAGAAGCCAGAGTGGAATGAACAGGGGGAGAGTTGTAGGAGAGGGGATCAGAGAGTTTACAGGGGCCTTCTTTGTTGGCTATTGTAAGCACTTTGACTTTTACTCTGAGTGAAATGAGGAGTCTTTATAGGGTTTTGAGTAGAAAAATAGCTTGAGTTGATTTATATTTTAAAATGATCAGTCTGGATGCCATGTAAAAAGTAAACAGTGGAAGGAAAAGATAGAAGCAAACCATTTCAGAGAGAGATTGCGATAATTAAAACAAGATACGGTAGGATGTTAGCAGTAGAGGTGATAAAAAGAGTTGAAATAGGATCTGTTTTATAAATCTGCCTCATGGGTTGGATGTGGCTTGTGAGAGGAAAAGAGTCCAAGGAAACTCTTAAGATTTTGTCCTAAACAGTTGGAAGGATGGAATTGCAGTCAGCTGAGATGGGGAAGATTTGGGCTAAAGATTGTTTAACAGTGACTTAAAAAACCCAGCAACAACAACAACACTGTATCTAAAATCCTTTAAAAGAATCTTCCTCCAAATATGAATCATTTAAATACGGCAATAAAAATCCTACTAAATATTATGCATAGTTATTTGAATAAAATATTCTTTTTAAAAGTATAATTTAATAGAAAACAGAATAGCCTCTGTGACTGAATCACCCACTTAAACAGAAATCCTTGTTCAGAGCATAAGGCTGGAGTGGTCGACGGAGCCACCTCTCTGTGGCCTCTGAACGTGGCTCATGCGTTTCACAGCGTGGAGGCAGTGTGTATACCCCAGAGGACGCAGCTGGAGGACCAGCGTCCCAGAGGAGACTGGGGGATGCTGCAAGGCCTGGTCTGACCTGGCTGTGAAGTTACACAGTGACATTCCGCTGTATGCTGTTGGTCACAGTCGCTAAGGCTGGAGGGAAGGAGGAGGGACTTCACCTCGTGGTGCTGGGGTGGCGGTAAAGTCCATCACAGTGGAGCGTGGGTGGTGAGAGAGATCACTGCAGTTATGTTTGCAAAATACAGTCTGCCACCCAGAGGATAAAGCCTTACAGTCTGAACAAGGATTTCTGTTCAGCCATGGAGACTGTCATGTTTTTCTATTAAATTAACACAGTTCAGTGGCATTAAGTATATTCACATTGTTGTACGCCCGTCACCAGGACTTTTTCATCTTCCCAAACGGAGACGCTTAACCCTTTCCTGGTACTCAAGGAGGGTGGAGACAAACAAGCTTGCTCCCATTCCCCACCTTCCCCGGTGCCTTACGTTCAGATCTCCACTTATTCTGGTCTTCACTTCACCAAGAGAAATTTGATGGATTGCCACATGGTTATTCCTCCATGGCAGGATGTGTGTGTGTGTGTGTGTGTGTGTGTGTGTGTGTGTGTATACAACATACACTTGTACCACAGTGCAGTTTGTTGGTAGGATGTCTCAGTAGAGGTAGTTATGTAACTTAGTTGCTGATATGGAAATTTCACCTTTCTTCCCAGCAGATGGCAGACTCCACCTCTAAACAAAGTTAACTTGTCCTGTTCTTTAAAATCTATAAATGACAAAGTATTGGATTTGTTTAACAATCTCTATTAATATTATTGCTTTTTTTTTAAGTCTATGTTAATGGACAACTCACATATGTCCAGTGTAGTTGTTTGGGCCTTACTGATATTAAACCATTTACTTTAAGGAATCAGAAAAAATTACTTTTTTATCGACCTGGAACAATTAAGACCACTTTGTCAGAAGCAACATTTCATTTTCGTGTGATCAGCGTACGTCTCCTAACATCTCTAGAATTCTAAAAGATAATGCGTATTCATTGAGGAGAAGGTAGCTTCTTGGCCGTGCCCCTGTTCAGTTCTAAATAGTTACAGGTCCTAGTTAAAGAGCTACTTTGTACATAGTGCAAAACTAGGCAGGAGGACTATTTTTTTTTTAAAGGCTTAAGACAGTATCCCCACCTGTAGCAAGTTACAGCAGGAGGTAAGATACACACATGAAGAAAATCCAAACAAAAGCTACAAAATCTGGTCCCTCAGGCCAGTGCCCCATGCTCCTCAGAGAAACTGCTGAGACTTGCCCCCGGGGCTCTGCCCTGTTTTTATCAGTCGGTGTCACAGTCGAAGCTGTCCGGCCACGCTGTCTTGCACGGCCCCCTCGTTCCCACCGTGCTCAGTACTTCATTGCCCCAGCCTGCCTGGCCTTCTGATAGTCCTCCATGTCTCTGGTCCCTCAGCAAGCCGCCCTCACATGTATTTCCTGCTTCTCTAAGCATTTCTTTTACCCCTTTGTCTTAATAGGAATTTGGCTTTTCTCTAGGCGCTTCACTTCTCCCGCAGCTCTTTGGGTGGTGGCTGTGGGTTTTTAGGGTTTGGGAGGTGACATTATTGTCAAGGGGACCATATAATTTATCATATGATCCAGACTTATTTGAGAGTGGAAGGGGACACTATTAATTATGTAGGGACAACACGCATACACTGGGATTATCCTGGGTAGACTGTTTATGGTCACTGTTTTAGTTTTCTTTTCCTGCATAATAAATAACCACAAACTTAGCAGCTTAAAACAACAGAAGTATGTTATCTAGGTCAGAAGTCCAGGCAATGGCATGGCTGGATTCTCTGCTGTCGGTCTCACAGGGTTGAAATCAAGGTGTTAGCTGAAGCTGCAGTTATCTTCTGGGCTTGGGGGTCCTCTTGCCATCTCACTGGTTGTTGGCAGAATTCCTTTCATTGCAGCTGTGGTGATGAGGTCCCCATTTTCCTGAGAGCTGCCACCAGGGGTGACTCTCAGCTCCCAGGGGCCACCTGCAGTTCCTTGCCACGTGGCCCTCCTAGGCAGTTCACAGCATGGGTGTTTGCTTTCTTCCAGGCCAGCTAGAGTGCGTCTCTCTGACATCCTCTTCTGAAACCAGCCAGAAAAAAATGCTTCTTTCAGAGGGCTCACCTGAGTAGTCCAGGCCCAGCAGAGGTGATCTCCCTTTTGCTGTGTAACATAATCAGAAGAGTGATTGCTTATCATATGCACTGGCTCTCCCTACATTCAAAGAGGAAAGGATGATACAAGGACGAGGACTACCCTCAATTGTAAGTTGAGGGTCAACTTATAATTCTGTGAATGCTGGTCGTGTGACCAGCATTCCTTCCTGTCACTTCTAGATCTTTACACCCTGAATCTCTTAGATTAAGGGGAAAAAAATGCAATCAAGATGCTGCTTTGAGGATCATGTCATTTTAGCTCTGTTATCCTTCTTCTTTTCTGGTGGTATTATTTCCTTCCTTTGTGGATATACTCCTCCATTCCTGGATAGCTTGGTACCAAATTCATGGTCACCTTGTGGTGATTTCATCATCTCTATAGTCAAACCTTTTAAGACCTTGGCCACATGGTTTCTTGACTTCTTCAACTCTGACACTGGCTTTCTCCACTGAACCTCAGACATCTGCTCCCTCAGTTATACCCTGGACCTTTTCACCACCTCCAACCACTCCTGCTTCCAAAATCACTGATTTTGACATCCTGTTCTCTGCTGATATCCCATTATCATTCCAGCTGACTTTTCAACCACTCTCACTAAGATCATTTTTTAATCTCTTTCCAGTCTTTTATCCATTGACCTGTCTCCTCTCTCTATCCATCATTCCTTTCTTCTTTTTTCTTTTTTCCTTACCATTTTAGATATGGCCCTTCATTCCTGTCCATAAACTCCATGTCCTGTGACTTTTTTATCCATATCTCTGTCAACCAAATTCATGGACGAACTAATTTATCTGTCTTCTCTAGTACTTCTGGAGAAATCCGTACAATAGGACAGATTAGTATTACCTTAAGATCCATGATCACCAACTGCATGTTGATCCTCAGCATTGCAATCCTGTTACATTTCTCTGATCACCATTCCATTCTTTGCGGTGATCAATTAAAGTCATAAAGGAGTAATCTACCCCATTCTTTTTACGCAATCTACCCCCACTCTTCCCTGTCTTTCAGTAAATGACCCCTTTTCTTAGTACACGGAGAAAACAAAAGCCATAAGATGGGCACCCCCTTAACTTTCGGCTACCAGCTTCACTAACTCATTTATATGTTTATCCAACAAATTCTGATTAAGTACCTGCTATATCACAGACACTATCCTAGGTGTGGGGGTAACTTCGGAAAGGCTAGAGCAAAGTCTGTGCCTTCTTGGAGCTTACATTTTAAAGAGGACAGATGGATAAAAACATTTTAAAAACAAAAGCCCCAAAATAAATGAACAAGGAAGATGTCAAATGATGATAAGTTCTACAAAGAAAAGTAAAACGATAAAAAGATGACTGAATAGCCACTTAAGATATGGTGGTCAGCAACCTGCTGCAAGTGACTCAGGAGGGGACAGAAAATCTGAATAGATCTGTGATAAGTAAAGAGATTAGGTAGTGATAAAAAAAAATCTTCCCTCAAAAGGCCAGGCCTAGGGACTTCCCTGGTGGCGTAGTCGTTAAGAATCTGCCTGCCGATGCAGGGGACGTGGGTTCAAGCCCTGGTCCAGGAAGATCCCACATGCTGCAGAGCAGCTGAGCCTGTGTGCCACAGCTACTGAGGCTGCACGCTAGAGCCTGCAAGCCACAACTACTGAGCCTGTGTGCCACAACTACTGAGCCCGTGTACCACAACTACTGAAGCCCAAGTGCCTAGAGCCTGTGCTGCACAAGAGATGCCACCACAATGAGAAACCTGTGTAGAAAAGTAGCCCCTGCTCTCTGCAACTAGAGAAAATCCACACGCAGCAACAAAGACCCAACACAGCCAGTACATACATACATACATACATACAAACATTAAAAAAAAAAAAGGCCAGGCCTAGACGCCTCACTGGTGAATTCTACTAAACATTTAAAGAATTAATACCAAGGCTTCATACATTTGCCAAAATAGGAGAGGATGAACACCTCCCAGCTCATTCTGTTAGGCCAGTGTTACCCTGATACTGAAACAGAACCTAAAAAAACAACAACACAAAAGGATATCAAAAGAAAAGAAATTACAGACCAATATCCGTTAGGAATATAGCCTCAAAAATCCCCAATGAAATACTAGCAAACCAAATTCAACAACATATAAAGAGGATTATACACCAATATATGACCAAGTGTATATTATCCCAGAAATGCAAGGTTGGTTCAATGTGCAAAAATCACTGTAATACCATGTTATTAGAATAAAGGACAAAAATACATCATTATCACAATAAATGTGAAAAAGGAATTTGACAAAGTGCAACCTCCTTTCATGATAAAAATCAGGCAGCAAACTAGGAATAGAGAGTGACTGCCTCAATCTGATAAGCTTCTTCAACATCTGTGAAAAAGCCCAAAGCCTGCTCTTACACTTAATGGTGAAAGACTGAAAGCTTTGCCTGTAAGATAAGGAATAAGACAGGGGTGTCTGCTCTTCCCACTTACATTTCATGTTGTACTGGCTGTCCTATCCAGGGAGATTCGGCACCAAAAAGAAATAAAATGCATCCATATTGGAAATGAAGAAGTTAAACTTTTTATTTGCAGACCACAGGACCTAAGGAATGCATATACACACACAGCTGCACACAACTATTAGAGGTAATGAGTTCAGCAAGGTTGCAGGATACAAGATCGATGTGCAAAAATTAGTTTTCTTTTTATTCTAGCAATGAGCAATCCAAAGTGTAACTAAGAAAATAATTTCATTTACTGTAGCATCCAAAAGAAGAAAATAGGAATATATCTAACCAAAGAGGTGTAAGACTTGTACACTGAAAACTACAGTCATTGAAAGAAATTTTAAAAGACCTAAGTAAATAGAAAGACATTCACATTTATGGATTGGAAGATTTAATATTTTTAAGATGGCAATACCCCACCCCCCCCAATTTATCTACAGATTCAGTGTAATTCTTATGAAAGTCTCAGCTGATTTTTTTTCATAACCTTATAAGCTGTTCCTAAAATCCATATGGAAATGCAAGGGACCCAAAATAGCTAAAGCAATCTTGAAAAAGAACACAGTTGGAGGACTCACACTTCCTGATTTCAAAACTTATGTCAAAGTAGCAGTAATCAAGACCGTGTAGGATTTGCAGAAGGATAGACATAGAAATTAATGGAGTAGAATCGAGAGTCTGAAAATAAGCTCTTAAATTTATTGTCAGTAGATTTTCAACAAGGGTGATAAGACCATTCGGTAGAGAAAGAATAGTCTTTTCAAAATATGGTGCTAGGACAATTGGATATCCACATGCAAAAGAATGAAGTCAGATCCCTGCCTTATCCCATATAAAAAATTAACTCAAGGTGAATCATAGACTTAAATTTAAGCGCTAAAGCTAGAAAACCTTAGAACAAAACATAGGATAAATCTTCATGACCTTGGCATATATGACACCTTAGATATGACATTAAAAGTATGAGCAACAGAAGAAAATAAATTGAACTTCACTGAAATTAAAAACTTCAGTGCTTCAAAGGATACCACTAAGAAAGTAAAAAGACAACCCACTGAAAAAGAGAAAATATTTGCAAATCATATATCTGATAAAAGACATACCCAGAATTACAAAGAATTCTTACAACTCAGCAACAAGAACAAAAACTGAATAACCCAATTTAAACATGGGTAAAGGGAAGGTAGAATGGGGGTTACCAGGAGCTGGAATGAGGGGGAAAAGAGAGTCGTTGTTTAATCAATACTGTAGAGTTTCAGATTTGCAAGATGCCAAAGTTTGCAAGATCTGTTTCACAGCACTATGAATATACTTAACACTATTGAGTTGTATTCTTAAAATGGTTAAGATGGTAAATTTTATGTTATGTGTTTTTTACCACATTTTTTTTTAAAAAGTTAACTTTAGGGGAAAATGGGCAAAGGATCTGAATATAGACATTTTATAAGATATATAAATGGCCAATAAAGATGTGAAAAGATGCTCAACATTAGTTAGTCATTAGGGAAATGGCTAATCAAAACCACAATGAAATGCCGCTTCACACCCACTAGGTTGGCTGAAATAATGACTGACAATAACAAGCGCTGTTGAGAATGTGAAGAAATAGGAACCTTAATACACTGCTGGTGGGAATGTAAAATGGTGCAGCTGCTTTGAAAACATAGTTTGGCAGTTCCTCAAAATGTTAAACAGAGTCACCATGTAATCCAGCAGTTCCGCTCCTAGGTGAGAATTGAGAATTCTTCTTTGAGAATTGAAAATATATGTCCACACAAAAGCTTGTATGTGAATGTTCATAGTGACATTATTCAAAATACCTAAAAAAGTGGAAATAAACCCAAATGTCTGTTAACTGATGAACAGATGATCAAAATGTGTTATGTCAACATAATGGAATATTATTAGGCAACAAAATGAAATGAAGTACTGATACATGCTAAAACACGGATGAACCTTGAAAATGTGGTAAGTGATTAAGAGCCAGACATAAAATGTCACATAGTGTATGATTCCATTTATGTGAAGTGTCCATTGTAGGCAAATGCATAGAGACAAAGTAGATTAGTGGGGTGGGGAAAAAGAGTATTGGGTTTCTTCTGGGGGTGAGAACATTTTCTGAAATGAGATACTAGTTATGGTTACACAACTTTTGAATATATTAAAAAACCACTGAATTATAACTTTAAAAGGATGAATTTTATGATATGAGAAATATATATTTCAATAAAGCTGTTAAGAATTGTTCAGGGAAAGTTTTTTTTAAGAAGTGACATTTAAACTGAGATTGGAATGACTAACTTGAGGTTGGTGGTTATGAATTCAAAGTCAGACCAGTCAGCGTCATTGTGTATTTTACTTCCGCCCGTCGCAATGTGTGGGTAGAGGAGCAGAGTGGATAGAGTTGGGGTTTTGACGGAAGAGTATGACAAAGGAAGAGGGTTGGCGAGAGAGGTTGGAGAGTATGCAGCGAAGTGAATGTACGAGTGTGCCATGGAATGTGAGCTGGATGAAGAGGGACGTGAGACCGTGGGGGAGATAAGGGACTGTGTGAAGGGAGCAGGCTCAGTGGATTATAGCAGAAGTCCCACTGGCGTTGAAGTATTGTTGGAGGCAGGGTGCTGGAAGGAGTGAGCTAGAAAGATAGAAGCTGGTATGAGAGTGGGGTGCTTGACATCGAGGTTTTAGAAAATGTACAGAAATTGGCAATACAGTGTTCTTGGACGTGACTTGAAACTGGTGACCAATGCAGAGTAGGGGAAAGGTTGTAGGAGAGTTCGGGGACGACTGGTCTATATGTTTCCTAAAGTTGCTGTAACAAATGACCACAAACTTGGTGGCTTAAAACAGAAATTTATTCTTTCATAATTCTGGACACAACAATTTTATTTTATTTTATTTAAAATTTTATTTTACTGACATATAGTTGATTTACAGTGTTGTATTAAGTTCTGTACAGCAAAGTGATTCAAGAAGGGAAACTGGCTTTACTCAGTCTACCAATCTGTATGTTAATCTCATCCAAAAACACCCTCATAGGAGCACTCAGAGTAATGTTTGATTGAATATCTGGGCACACTGTAGCATAGCTAAGTTGGCATACGAAATTAACCATCACACCGTTCTTTGCCACTTCCACCTTTTGGTGGCTGTTGGCATTCCTTGACTTGTGGCTGTCTCATGCCAGTCTCTGCCTCCTTGGTCACATTGCTTCTTCCTCTCCCCTCCCCTCTCCCCTCCCCTCTCCCCTCCCCTCCCCTCCCCTCCCCTCCCCTCCCCTCCCCTCCCCTCCTCTCCCCTCCCCTCCTCCCCTCCCCTCCCCCCTCCCCTCCTCTCTCCCCTCCCCTCCCCTCTCCCCTCCCCCCTCCCCTCCCCTCTTCCCTCCCCTCCCCTCCTCCCCTCCCCTCCCCTCCCCCCCTCCTCCCTCCCCTCCCCCCTCCCCTCCCCTCTCCTTTTTGTGTCTATCTTATAAGGATTCATGTAATTGCATTCAGGGTCCACCCAGGTAATCCAGGAGAAACCCTTCCTCTCCAGATCCTTAACTCAATCACATACTTTGCCATAGAAGACAATATTTACTCTTTTGACATATAGGGTAATATTCTCAGGTTCCAGAGATTAGGATGTGGGCATATCTTTTGGGGGGTCCACCATTCAATCGACCATAATAGTGTATGGGAACAGTCAACTATGTGAGTGTTGAAATCAACAAGAATCATGACAGTAATATTGGACTCCATTATAGAGGGATATTTAGGGGTGTTTTGGTCTGATGATGTGATATTCAAAACTGGGGTTTTAAGGAAAAGGCGAGATAATCTGAGAATAGCATTGAGGTTCTAGCACCTGGAGATCCAGCTGTTTGAGGGGTATGAGAGACAAAACAGCTGCTGCTTGAATGGCTGCAGAGAAAGCCAGGTTTCCTCGTAGAGCAGTAAGGTGAAAGTAACATTCGGAGAAGCAGATTCGCAGCCAGAGAAGGGATTTTGCTGATGGTAGACTATGAAAACAAGTCAAAGGATTTGAGAGTGGAGGATTAGTGGGAGATGGGGTCCTTTGAGTCTATATGCAGAGCCTTATGGGAATGAGCGTAAGTGGGGGTCTTGGATTTCTTGGATTTCTTATGAAACAGGCAGAACCTATGATGAATGTTGTGCTGGAATGAGTCCCAGATAGTCTCCCAGGCAGATCATGGTGCTGCCAGTGTTAGTGTTATTGGGAGAGGGTCTTGCCATCTTTACTCCTATTAAGGTGGTTTGAAACCTGGGGAGATGTGCCCTCAAGTTCTCCTGACGATAGCTAAACTGACTGCTTTATTGGCCAAGGCCTTCCCTCTGAAATTATTAATTTCTTGGGCCATCCAAGAGATAAAGGGAATAGGCTGGAGGTATCCTCACGGCACTTACCAGCGTTTTCAGTAGGTTGAGTGGGACGTTTTAAATGTTGTCCTTTTCAGCATCTGAACATTGCCCCCATTCTGCTGTGTATTTGGATGCACTATGTATTCTTAAACCCTTTTATAGCTGCAGAAATGCTGAGTTTGAAAGCAGAAATTTGAAATGGACCCAGCTGTTTAACAAGATGGCTACTTATCAAAAGAAAGTAGTGGTGTATAGTTTGTGAAATAATAAGGCATTGTTTTTTCAACTAGACTGATTATTTTTAGAGCAAAGAGATGACAGGGAGGTTTTCCATTGCAGAGAAATGTGTGACAACCGAAACCAAGCAGTTCTTCAAGTGAGTGGTTTCCTCTGGCAGTCGTCTTACCCACGACCCTTTCTCCAGCGTTAGATCTTTTTTGATTCTTACAGGTGGCCACCAGAGCTGACCTGGAGAATGTGTATCCTGCTTCCATGTGTAGAGAGAATTAGGGGAATCTGTATGACCCAGCAGTGTGAACTGCTTGTCTGTTTCTGCGTTAACTCAGATATATCAGGGATTATTGCCTGTATATCTAGTACATTCTGAGATCTATGGATACAGATTTATGGTAGAACTGTTTCTCTAAATACATTTAATACACGTGTATTGTATATTCATTACCTTTTATCTCCATTTAGTGACCATGAAATGTCCAGTTATGACACTTTTGATTAATTACAATGAACCAAATATTGTGCTCCCTGGCATTCTCTCCTGAGCTGCTTTTCTTTTCCTTTTTTTTTTTTCAATTGAAGTATAGCTGATCTACAATATTATATTCGTTTCAGGTGCACAGCACAGTGCGTCAGTGAGCCGTCTTCTCTTGCTGCACCCTCTTCACATAGTTCCAGGTTTTAGATGACCCTCCCCACCCCCACCCTCCCCAACACTGATAGATTTCTGCAGGTCTTAATTCCAGCCCAGGTCCAGATTAAGACTTAACTCCAGGTCCAGGTTAAGACTCCTATATTCAGTGGTCCTATAGGCATTTCCATCTTGAAGTCTCACTAGCCTTTCTATCAATACACGGTTCTAATAACGTTTTCAATTTTCTTAGACGTCTCAGTAGATACCTATTGCCTGTGGGAAACAATAACCATCATTTCCCAATAGTTATACCTTTTTTTTTAACCTCTGTTTGGGCAAGAACTTCTAGATCAGCGTGTCCTAAAATTGCCTGAGAAGAATCAGCTGGGCAGCTTGTTAAATGTAGAGAGTACCAGGTCTCTGCCCTTGGGAATTTTAACTTAGCAGGTCTGGGTTAAGGCAGAGGGATCTGTTTTGTTTTATTTTTAAACAAATGCCACAGGAAGTGTTAAATCTTCAGAGAATTCTGGGAAGCACTGTTTCAGAGCTGATATTGCAGCAGTGCTGGTTGTCTTTGGTCCCGGCTGTGGAGCGTCCGTGTCACGTATGACATTCGTTGACTTCGGGCTCCGCTCCTGCCTTCACCAGCGGCAGTGTTTGTGACAGCCTTTGGAGAGATTGGGTGCCCCAGTGTCGTCATCCAGTGGGCAGTCTCAGCCAGGCAAAGAGCTTTCTGCCCTGGTAATCGTTCAGTACACATTTCTAGTGCCTGCTCTGCTCCAGGCCCCAGACAGTACTGCCATGCAAAGAAGCACCTGGTGGATCTTCTTGGTTTTTCCAACCTTCATACTCTCTCCCACCTCCAGCCTCCCTTTCGTGGCACTCTGACTGCCTGTGAATCTTTTTCCACAGTGCTCAGGTGCTCTGCTCCTTTTTGTCTTAGCTGACGAGACCCTCTGTTTGCCCAGACCTAAAGTATTGGTCACCCTTCTCCTTCCTCATTCTATCCTGTCCTGCAATCTGTTACTGCATTTGGCCAGAGAGCTATCTGTTCAATGTACGCTAGAAGCAGCTTCTAAATCAGAGATGATTTATAACACACTGGGCTTTTATCTTATGGAATAATGTTTTGAAAGCTTCTTCAGTGATGTCTTTGGACTGGAACTTTTATTTATAGCTTTCACTCAGAGACAGCACTATGACAGTACAGAACTATTTCCGGTTGCTTGTTCTACCATATTTTCTTACTTCTATGTCTTTGAATCTGTTGTTCTAGCTGCCTTTATTTCCTCTCCTCCCTGTCCTCCCAAATTTCCCTTGCCAACTTCTCTTCCACCTCTGAGATTCAGCTCAGCCATCGCCTCTTTTCCTGATCCCCAGGCTGATTTCTGTCTTTTCATGCTCTGTGGTGGCACGTGGAATACCTCTTTTAAGGCACTTATCACGCTATTGTAATTAACTGTTCATTTGTCTGTATATTCTCTTAGCTCATAAGTCCTTAGTATGTTACTAGCCTGTATACCCCTGTGTTTATTAAAAAACTTTATAAAGTTGGCATCTCCCACTTGGTCCAGTTTTTAAAATACTTTTGATCATGAAAATATTCATTTTATGTCTTCCTTATGTGCAAAAAGTGTGAGAGCTTGATAATACTCAATTTTGGCAAGAGTGTGGAGAAGAAAGAGAACTCTAGAAGATTGCTGATAGGAGTGTGAATTGATACATTTGAAAAATAAAATTTTAAATGCATGTAACCTTTGACCCAGCAATTCTCCACATAGGAATTCTCCCACAAAGACCCCTGTACCAAGTATATTAGAATTTTGATTTGAAAAGATGGCCAGAGTCTCCAGTAGTAGCAAAATGGTTAAATTTATTATGGTATGTGTATGTGTGTCCATATATATATATGTATAAAATAAATATATATATATATAATTATAGCTGTGGGATTCTGTGTAGCAGTCAGAATAAGTGGAATAGACCTGTATGTTCAGATGTGGAAAGAGGTCCATGATATATACCCATTTCCCTCTCTCCTCCGAGATAACCTCTCTTTTGAATTTAGTACTTAATATTTCCATTCATATTGATATTTGTGTTATTACACATATGTATGTGACCATTAAAATATATACCATTGTTTCTAATATTTTAAAATTTCATCAAAATAGTGTCACAGCACATATATCCTCCTCCAGCTTCCTTTGTTCACGTACATTGTTTATAAAATGATCTCCATGTCGATATGGTTATTTTCAATGCCATATAAAATTCAATTCTATTAATGCATCACATTTTATTTATCTTCTTATTGATTGACATTCAACTTGTTTCTGATTTTCTACTTTTCCAACAAAACTTTGGATTTTCTGGTACAGGTCATTTTGAGCAGCCTGGAGAATTTTCTAGGGTATATTTTTAGGAGTGGAATTCCTGAGTCCAGAGGAATGTGCATCTTTTACTAGATTTTACTAAATTGCTCTCCAAGGTGTCCTTACTACTTCACACTCCCACCAGCAGTGTGTGAGCTTTACCATGTATTCACATCTTCACTTGTAAGGAATTTATTACTTTTAATTCTCTTATAGAGCAACAAACTCTTAACAAATTGTTTGAAGAAGATGGGAATATGAACTGCCAGTAAAGCTACAGAGAAAGGAAGTTCTATCCATGTCATCAAACTGATGTTTTAGAGGGCAGTCCAATTCTCAGTGCAGCATTTTCCCCTGTTGTGTACACTGTTAAGAGTACCAACACCACACAAAATGGGATGCCAGGTCAAATTGATATCACAGGCTCAATTAGGAGCAAAGTTTGGCCTTGAACTTTGTTTTTGCCTATACACATTCACAGCTTCTTCAGTTATAACTTATTTATGCTTAATGTGGCAACTGTTGGTATTTCAGGGGTACCCCTCCCACCCCCAGGGTTGGTATGTATGGAACCATAAATACTGTATCGGCTGTGGTGGCACACCTAAGAATGTCAGTCTGTTGATGGTAAATTCCAAAAAATCTTTGTATTCTTTTTTTTTTTCTTCCTGAAAAGGAAGCTGAAACTATTTGCTGCTCAAACCAAGTTACTGCTGTTCTTTACACAACTCCAGCTTCAGCTATTATTGAACCAGCTGAGATAATGGTGGTTCCTTTTTTGTGGGTCAAGAGGTTGTAATTTATAAGCATGTTTCAGAAACCATACGTGAACTAATTACTTTTTATTCTACCTAGCTATATTCTCATAAATGTAGAGAGCTCATACTCTTAAATCTTGGAAGAGTAACCAAAATTACGTGGATTACATTTCTCTCATACATTAATCAATCAAAATTATAGCTTTACAAATTAAGTTAAACTGGAGCTTAGCAACTGTAAATTTTTACTTTCTAAAGCAGTTATTTTGAAGCCAATTAAAAAATAATATATCATTAGAGATATTACAGATTTTCAAAATACATTTTTAATAAACTTTAATAAACAAAGAACTGGGAATTCCATTTCAGAGTGGTGGTCTAAGGACATGTTATTACCTTTCCATCTTGTCCCAGATACTTAGAAATGATAGGTTAGTATTTTATTTTATTTTATTATTATTTTTTTAAAGATTTCTTTATGATTTTATTTATTTATTTTTGGCTGTGTTCGGTGTTCATTGCTGTGTGCGGGCTTTCTCTAGTTGTGGTGAGCAGGGGCTACTCTTCACTGCAGTGCGTGGGCTTCTCAGTGTGGTGGCTTATCTTGTTGCGGAGCATGGGCTCTAGGCGCTTGAGCTTCAGTAGTTGCGGCACATGGCCTCAGTAGTTGTGGCTCGCAGGCTCTAGAGCACAGGCTCAATAGTTGTGGCTCCTGGGCTTAGTTGCTCCGCAGCATGTGGGATCTTCCCAGACCAGGCTTAAATCCATGTCCCCTGCATTGGCAGGCAGATTCTTAACCACTGTGCCACCAGGGAAGTCCCTAGAATTTTAAAAATAATTTGCAAGTACATTAGAGGGGGAAAAAAAAGAAGGAAGACCCACAGTAGGTCCCAGATGTGAAGAATCCCCATGAAAAGTATATGGGATCAGTTTGCAAAAGAAAATCTTGTTTCAAAACAAGGGCAGGAAATTATTGCTGCTCAGGAAAGGAGTAGCATCTAGAGTTCCCACTTGGAAATAGTTGTGGGCAGCTGAGAGGTGCTCAGGGCAAGTGACAGAGTGACTCTGGTACTGTAGCCTGGTGATGCAGGTGTCTCAGGCAGATGTCGTGTACATGGGACCTTGGGTTGGTGAGGCAGGGCTGGGGTCCAGGTGCTTGGTGAATTTCAGGAGAACAGGGATCCTGTGTTTGTAAGTCTAACTACAGAGCTTTTCCATGATGTGGCACCTTCTGTCCCTCCTTCACTCTCACTGAAAACAAGTGCTACTTCTCCCCTCCAAATAAGCAGTGCATACAGATAGAGTAGACTGTCTCAACAGGGAGCCTTAGCTACAAAGATGAGTACTTCATTAAAAATCACCAAAAACAGCTATGCAGAGAAGATAACAGAAGAGTTTATTTTGGATGTAGAATTCATAGAATAAGCAGAACTAGATTTTAAAATATGTACAGTTGAACTCTTAGAGAGATATGAACAGTTATTTTATCTACCAAAAATAGCTAAGTATTGATCCTGGAAGTTAAAATTTTGATTGTCAAAATAAGAAATTCATTAAATGGGCTGATTAACAGTGTCTGCAGCTTAAGAGTAGATTTGTGAGCTGAATACTAGAGCAGAGAATTGTTCCTAAGCACATCACAGAAGGATAAAGTAATAGAAAAAAATTAGGACATGGAGGATAGGTTGAGGAGTGCCATCTAGTAAGAGCTCCAGAAAGAGGCTGCAGAGAATGCAGGGACATGCTGTTTAAAGAAGTAATAGATCCAGTTTCAAGATGGTTGACCAAACACATACTGTCTCTTACCCCTTCTGCACCAAACCCATAGAAATGATAAAAAATTAAATTGGATAAATAAATTCCATTTCAGGATTGAAAAGAAATGTTCCTGACCTGAAGCCTTAAAACATCTTTAAGCAAGGGAGTTGTACATTAAAGGAGAAGTTGCAGAAAGGAACTGCTTACACTGCCTGTTTGAGGCCATCACTACCGCTGTGACCCTGAAGCTCTCTGCTGATTTTGTCAGAACAGATTCAGCATGAGGCCCCCGGCCAGGAGGCCACTAGTGGCTAAGATGGCAAGTGAACAGTCCCATGGGAGATGTTTACATGGCCATGAAAACCCAGAGGAAGCTAAGCACAGTGAAATATAAACAGCAGAACTACACCCTACAGGGTAGAACAGTCAGAAAGAAACTTTAAAAATAGGTCAATCTAATTTTCTTAGACGACCAAGGATAGACTTTCATGCTTAATACAAGAAGTGGAAGTTATGAAACTATAAATAATAATGAAAATGAAAAATATAGTTGTCGAACAAACTCACTGGATGGGCTACATAGCAAACTGGATATAGCTAAAGAACAGATTATTGAACTGAAAGATCGGGGCAAGAGATTCTCCCAAAACTCAGCATCAAGAGATAAGAGAGTATGCTTTAAAAAAAAACAAAAAAAAAAGATGAGTATGAAACAAAGATCGAAGCCTTTAGATTCATGTGAAAGTTCCAATGTTTATCTAATATGAACTGCAAGTGAAGAAAATTGACAAGAGACAATGTTTGAAGAAATAATGTATTAAAAATTTCCAAAGCTGAAAAAGAATGAGCCCTTAGGTAGAAGGCCTGTTAACTGAAGAGAAATTCCTAGGTGACACTGGAGAGAAAAGACTGATGATGAATAAGTATCCCGCTGACGTTAGACTTTACCACTGGTTTGGAGCAGGGTGTCTTCAAGGCGCTGAGAGAAAATAAATTTGAACTTAAAATTCTGTTCTCACCCAGACTATTTTTCAACAGCAAGGATACTACAATAACATTTTCAGAATTTAAGGACTTTGAAAACCCTTTGCTAAAAGAACTATTTAAAGATATACTGCAGTAAGAAGAGAAATGAACCAAGAAGGTAGTAATGGGATTTAAGGAAAAAAAAAGGAAGCAGACAAATTAGAAAAATAATGTTGGCTGTAAACAAATATTGGTTGTAAAATATATGACGATTTTTAGTAAGTTGTAACTTAAATCAACAGAAATAGTAACATGGAATTTGTGGTTGGGGGAGTGAAAAAGGGAATTAAAAGCATGCTAAAGATTTCAGGAGGAGGATAATAAAATATGATTAACTCTAACTTGTAAGAAAATAAAATTAGATATAAAATATAAAACCTTAAAACTATTAGAGGGGGAAATGTAGCAAAAATAACCTTGACCAATCCAATAGAAGACAGGAAAAAAGAGAAAGAGAAAATCATGGTAAGATAGAACACGCACCTACTAAAAAGATAAAAACTCTGTTTTATCAAAATGACAAAAGCCACTTTCTATTTCAGCGAAGACAAACAGTTGATAACAAAGGTGTGGAAAAGGTACTATAAAATACTAATATGAGGCAAAACAAGGCAAGCAACATTGGAACAGACATAGATGGAGAATTTTTAAAATTTATTTATTTATTTGGTTGCATGGGATCTTAGTTGCAGCAGTCAGGCTCCTTAGTTGTGGCATGCAAGTGAGATCTAGTTCCCTGACCAGGGGTCGAACTCTGACCCCCTGCATCAGGAGCAGAGTCTTATCTGCTGTGCCACCAGGGAAGTCTCAGAGATTTTAAAATGCTAAAAAGTGTACTTTGTAAGAGTTGATATCAATTATGAGCCTGTTTGTCCTGCTCTTGATAACACTGCATGTTTATGTATATATGTATATAAATATATACATTTACAAATTACTACAGAGGCTTTCTAAATGGTGTTCCTGATTCTGCCCTTGTTACCTTCAGTTTATTCTAAGTATAGCAGCCAGAATGATACTGTTGAAGCTCGGATCCTTACCTGCTCAGTACACTGCAGTAGCTCCCCATTTTATTCAAGGTAAGGGTAGACTAAGTTGATTGTAGCCTCCCATCCGCAGTGACAAACATGCATATAGGATGAACTATAACAACAAACTGAAATGCAGAATTGAACTTGAATAAAAGAGAAATTCCTGGCTATCAAAAATTAACCCCCAAATTGTGGTGTCCCCAGGATTTATCAGATGGGATACTGGATTTAGGTCAGGTTGGGGTTAGTGCCTCCATGGAGTAGGAAATCTAACTTGGGTCCACTCAAGGTAAGTAGAACTGATATATTTTTTTTTTGTAAAGGCTGGAATTTTAGAAGGGCTGTCTCCTTGTGAAAGAGGGGCTAAAAATATTCCACTGGCCCAGAGAAGGTACATATAGGACTCCCATACAAAAGAAGAGTCTCTGCTAAATATTGCAAACTCAATTATAAAGCAATCGACTATGAATCAGCAAGCACAACAAATAATAGCTTTAGTGTGCCAAGGACTTCAGAAAATGGTACATTTGAAAAATTAAAGAAGTAAGTTTAGAAATAGTGACATTTAAAAAACGGACAAGTCAATATGAAAAAGGAACAAATTGAACTTCCACAAATAAAAAATAATATAATAATGAGAGATTAAAGAGCAAGTTAGAGACAGCTATAGCAAAAATTAGGGAATGGAAAAATAAGTCTGAGGAAATTAACCAGGATACAGAATACTGAACACAGATATAGGGAAATGGGAAATGTGAAAGGCAACTGAAGGATTTGAAGGGTAGAATGAAAAAAATCAGGGACTTCCCTGGTGGCACAGTGGTTAAGAATCCTCCTGTCAATGCAGGGGACACGGGTTTGATCCCGGGTCGGAAGATCCCACATGCTGTGGAGCAACTAAGCCTGTGCGCCACAACTACTGAGCCTGCGCTCTAGAGCCCGTGAGCCACAACTGCTGAGCCCACGTGCTACAACTACTGAAGTCTGCATGCCTAGAGCCTGTGCTCCGCAACGAGAAGCCACCACACTGAGAAGCCCATGCACCACAATGAAGTGTAGCCCCTGCTTGCCACAGCTAGAGAGAAAGCCCGCACACAGCAACAAAGACCCAACACAGACCCAATAATAAATAAAGTTCTCTTTAAAAACAAAGAAAAAAGAATGAAAAGATCAACCTAGAATTCCACAGCTGGCTAATCTATGTAAGAGCAAAGAAGGAATATATATTTTCAGAAAAAGTCTCAGTGGGTTTGCCACCAATAGACCATTGCTGAAGGTGCTAATGAAGGGTATGCTTTGCGGGGAAAAGTAAACTGAAGAAAGAAAGAAATGAAATATAAGAAGTGATGCAAGAGACTGGAATACAAAATTGTACACTAAATATATGCAGTTTATTGTAAAAAATAAAAAAAAGTTAAAAAAAAAAGAATGGATAAACAACAAGGTCCTACTGTATAGCACAGGGAACTATATTCAATATCTTGTAATAACCTATAATGGAAAAGAATCTGGAAATGAACATATATACATATATATATATCTGAATCACTTTGCTGTACACCAGAAACTATCACAACATTGTAAATCAATTATACTTCAATAAAATATATTTTAAAATAAATTTTTTAAATCCTCAAAAAAAAAAAAGTGGTGCAAGTAGAATTGGTAACTGTGAGTAAATTTAAATAAGCACTGTGTAAGATAATAATGACTAATAATTTTATTGGTCTTAAAATAAGATGCAGCTGAAGTACTAATCAACTATGACATGAATATAATCGAGCCATGGTTAGAGTTAAAGGATTTCAAGTTACAGGACGGGAGTACAGATACTATTTAAGATTGTGGTAAAGTGTTCATGTTAAATTAGTTAAGGAGGTTCCTGACTTCTCTGAGGGTTTAATAGGCTTACGTTTCTGCTTGAATCCCTTCTGATGGTGGCTCAGGATGATGTACTCAGAGTAATTTGAAGTGAACGGACAGGAATGGCCTCCGAGGCACCAATCCTGAACTTTTTTCATTTGGCAGAAGTGCTCCCAAGTGTCAGGGCCTGTCAGCAAGTATCCTGAGCTGAAGACTGTGCTGTGCAAGGAATTAGCTTGAGGCTGATTGAAAATGCAGTCATCTGAGCTCAAAAAAATTTCAGATGTCTTAGTGTGTGGTCCACAGTTATCTGAGGAAACCTTGGAGCCGCCCTCAGTTGGATGTGTCCCCACCCCTGACTTGGCCGAGCTCCCCCTTCATGACCCCCAGTACCCCCCAGGTATTTGTATCCCCAGTCTGTTTCTGACTCCGTGCAAGGATGTCTCACTGTCCTGGGCTGTCTCTCCAGTTCTTTGTATGTTTTCTCTCTAAGTTTACCTGTGAGGGGCTGGGTTGTACTGTGAAAAGAGTAAGATAAGCCTACTTATGTGAACGACAGTTTCTGTACCTGTAAAATTGAGACTGTTACTTGTGGTTGCTAAGGGGGAGGGAGGAGAGAGAGGGATGGACTGTGAGTTTGGGGTTGGTAGATACAAACTATTACATTTAGAATGGATAAACAGCAAGGTCCTAGTGTATAGCACAGGGAACTATACTCAATATCCTGTGATAAACCATAATGAAAAGAATATTAAAAAAAGAATGTATATATGTATATAACTGAGTCACTGCTGTACAGCAGAGATTGGCACAACATTGTAAATCAACTATACTTCAATAAAAAAATAAAGTTGAGACTGTTAACATCTAATTCATAAGACTTTGTGAGTGTTAAATGAGCCTCTGTATGTGTGCAAAGCACCTCTCAGATGCCTGACACAAAATTCTCAGTAAATAGAGCTTCTGTTTCAGACGACAGACAAACAAACAAAACCACCAGAAGAGTCCACTCAAAGAGTATAATTGCCCAAAAAAGGAAAACAAAATAAAATGAGAAAAATAAAACCTAAAAAGTAAGAAAGGACAAAAATAAAAGGAAGAAACTAAAATAAATAAGAAGCTATAGAAAGAAATATTAGTAATCAGTGAATTTACTAGAATTTCCTGATAAAAAGCAACAGTTGTCAAATAGATATTTTAAAAAGTTGGGCTATATGCCATTTATAAGAAACAGCAAAAAAATAATAAAGATTAACACAAAAAAGTTGAAAGTTAAGGATTATAGTGGATTTGAGCTAGGAATCAGAAACAAAAAGATAAGAAAACAACCATATATTGGTTATTGAAAGATTAGTTGAAATGAACAAATTCCTTAAACAACCTTGCTTTCCAAAACTGATTCAAGATAGAATAAAATCTGCAGATATTAGTATAATCATTAAAGAATTTGAATTAGTAGCTTAAAATATTTATACAAAGGAAAGAACCAGGCCTGAATGACTTTACATAAGTTTCAACAAAAATTCTAAGGAAAGAATTCCAGTATTATAAAAATCTCCCAGATTCTAGAAAAAATAATGAGCATTCTGATTTCATTTTTGAGGCTAGAATTACCTTGGTACCACAACCGTATGAGGACAAGAAAGGAAAATCACAAGCCATTCTAGTGAACACAAATGAAGGCCTCAACAAAATATTATGCAACTCAACTCAGTAGTGTATACAAAAGAACCTGACCACACTGATTTTATTCCAACAATTAAAGGTAGATTATTATAATTTAACCATATTCATAGACTGATGGATTAAACCCATATAGTCATCTCAAAAGACATGGAAAACAGTGATTAAAACTCCATATCCCCTGATGATTTAAACACACACACACACACACACACACACACACACACACACACACACACACTGCACCTTAGCAATCTAGGGGTAGAAGAATTTCCTTAACCTCATACGTATAGGATATTTATAAAAACATAGCATCCACTGTATTTGCTGATGAAATGTCAAGAGTATTTGTTTTAAGGTTGAAAACAAAACAAGGAGTCTTGCTATCACCACTTCTATTCAACATTTTCTTGTAGGTCCTGAGCAGCATAGTAAACAAGGAAAAGAAATAAAAGGCATTTTAATTGGGAGGAAACAAGGTTATCGTTATTTAATGATGTCTGTCAATGTAGAAAGACTGAAAGAATCTCCAAATAAATCATTAGAATTAAAATAGAGCAGGGGCAATAAAAATAGGTAAATTGGACTACATCAAAATTAAAAACTGTGCATCAAAGGACATGTCAACATAGTAAAAAGGCAAACCATGGACTGGTAGAAAATATTTGCATATCGTATATCTGATAAGGGGCTCATACCCAGATTACATAAAGAATTCCTATAACTTAAGAACAATAAGAAGCAAATAACCCATTAAAAAATGGGTAAAGGAATTAAATAGACATTTCTCCGAAGATGGTATATAAATGGCCAACATACTTAACATTACTTAACTGTACACTTAAAGATGGTTGAGATGGTAAATTTTATATTATGTGTATTTTACTAAAATTTTAAAAAATAACAGGGCAAAGTTGCTGGATATAAAATCTTTCTTTAACTAGAAATGAATAACAGATGCCTACATCCTTTATGAACAAGAATCTATAACTCTATCAAAAGATATTTTAAAAGGCTAAGGGGAATTCCCTAGTGGGGTCCAGTGGTTAGGACTCCGCACTTTCACTGCCGAGGGCCTGGGTTTGATCCCTGGTTAGGGAACTAAGATCCCGCAAGCTGCCCGTTGTGGCCAGAAAAAAGGGGGGGGGCTAAATACATGAGGAGAAGAACATATTCATGGAAAGGAATGTTTAGTATGTGAGGATGTCAGTTTTCTCCAAAATTGTCTGTATATTCAATCAGTTCCCATCAAAATCCCAACAGGATTTTTTTTTTCGGTGGTAAATGACAGACTGATTGTAAAATTTAAGTGGAAATGTAAAGGGTCAAGAATAACAAAGACTCTCTGAGTGAAGAACGAAAGTTTGGGGCACTGGTACTACCTGAAAAGATAAGAGGAAGCTGTAACAATTAAATCATGTTACTGGTACAGGGATAGAAATAGAGTATTTGTCTTGTAGGAGAAGAATGGATTGTCGATTAAGTGATCCGGAGGCAATTGAGTATCCATGTTGGGTACAATTGGATTACTTCCTTTTACCTATCAAAGAAATCAGTTCTAAGTAGATTCAAACTTAAGTATGAAAGATAAAAACTATAAAATGAGGAAGACAATCTGGGAGAATATTGTTTTGATGTCAGGGAGGGAGATATTTCTTAAGATACAAAAGCCACAAAACATGAAAGAAAAGCTATATATTTAAAGATCACCATTCTTCAAAAACAATAGAGTGAAAAACAAACCTGAAAGTTGCTCGTAAGATATAACTTCTGTAGGGTTAAAATACAAAAAATGTAAAGAACTCTTACAGGTCAGTAGGAAAAAGACAAACCCAGTGAAACACTACTGCAAAGACAGGAACAGGCATTTCACAGACAAAGAAATACAAATGGCCCGTAAACGTTGGAAAAGATGCTCAATCTTTCTAGTAATAAGGGAATTGCAAATTAAAACCACAGTAACATTTATCACCCACCAGATTGGCAAATATTAGAATGTCTGACTGGAACAAGGGTTGGCCAGAATGTAGAGAGTCAGGAAGTCCCTCACATAGCTAATGGGAGTGGAAATTAGTGTAACCACTTTGTAAAAGCAAATTGGCAGTGCCTAGTAACATTGAATGTGTATAATTTATGACCCAATAATTCCACTCTTACAAAATCCTTTCACATGGCCAGCAGGAGATGTGGACAAGAAAGTTTTATAGCAGCATTGTGACTGAGAGGGGAAAAAAATGGAAACAACCCAAATATATAAATTATGATGTAACTGAGCAATGAAGTACAATCAAGTAGTGAAAAAATGAGTGAATTATATCAACATGTACATCAACATGAATGAACTGTAACATAATTTTGAGTGAAAGAAGCCAGTTGCAGAAAAAAATATATATGTAAACCTATATAGGTTTTAAGCATGTATTGAATAAATCATGTATTTCTTATAAATTGCTAAAATAGTAAAATCAAGGAAATGATTAGTACAAAATCCAGGATACTGATAACCAAGAGAGGAACAGGTGTGGTGGGAGTGCCTTTATATTAGATAAGGGCTCACAGCCAGGCTTCCAAGTGACGATAATGGCTGATCTCTCAGCCAGAATAGTGGGTAGATGGGTTTTTTGTTTTATCACTATTTAGACTGTACACCCATATTTTATACACTTTTGAAGTATTTTCTTTATGTAACCTGTAATATTTTTAAGAGATGGTAGGAAATGTTTTGAAATTAGGTAAAGTGGATGAAGGTATTGAAAATGCATAAGGATTGAAAATCATTGCCTAAGGGTGTTGAGAGGAGATTTAATTTTCTAGGTTAAGGCCTGCCATATATCAGTGTTAGGGTTCAAGTGAGGGGACAGGTACAAAGAGCTGTCAGAACATCTCTGGCCTCGTGGCTTAAATGAAGTGTGGGAGTCACCAGTCCCTACACCTGGATTGCTTTTCTTCCTCCCTCACTCCCTGCACTTCTGTAAATATTTACTGACTAGCAAGTCCTGGGCATTATCCTGGAGGCTGCGTAGCTGGAAGAGGTAATGTCCCTGTCTTGGCACTTACAGTAGTTTTCGAACTCTTGCTCACACGCTTTGTTAATCTTAGCTTCCTAACCTAGCTCCACAGTGAAATCACTTCAGGCCCATATTATAATTCATGCTTTGAGGTCTTTTTAAGGAAATCATTTATCTACTTATTTAGACAACTTAATTGAATGCATTATCTTTAAACTTTCAGGATAATATTCTTTTTGGTTTGATCCTAGCCCTTAGTTAATTTCTATATATGTTTTTTTCCAGTCTTTTTCTCCTTCCCATACATATTAAGCATCTCCTGATGTACTTTATTTGGAATTGGCTTTGATGCATTGATGTATTGATTTTACCTTTTTGTCTTATCTTTTTGAGACTTGAAATGGGATCTAATCTTAAACCTTGACTTGAAGCAGTATTTTTGAAAGCACGACAAGCATGCTGCTAGAGAATATTAGGTGGTGCGAAGGGAAACATTTTTTATTTTAACAGCCTTATTTTAATGTTTATTGTAAAATATACACATGAAACCTATGATTTCATGGCTGTTATTACTCAGGATGCAGCTAAAGTTGTCTGTGTGGTAATCCATCTCACGTAGACTGCATGAATTAATGGCACAGGTGGTTCTCAGATGTAGCAAAAAAATCACGAAATGAGTACATTGATTACAGATGTAATGTTTAGTTGTAAAGGTGAATTAAGATATTCTCTGGTGTCCTCTGATGGTCTCCTACTCATATCATAACTGCCCCCCAAATTAAGCTTATGTGGTTTAGTCAGGAAAAAGCAATCTAGAAAAGTCATCTAGGCAAATAATTTATTCAAATAAATTGTAGGTCGGGTTCTGGAAATACACAGATGAATAAAATGTAGATCCTGCCCCTAAAGAGCACTGGTCTAACAGAGATAGGCATGTAAATTTAAAAGTGCCATATAGTACTGGAACAGTGCAACAGTGGAAATGTGTACTTGGCAAGTGGGTAGCTTGGAAAGGGGGGTGCCGACTTACAGGTCTTCAGAGGGGAAGGGAGACTTGCAAATAAGCAGTCTTGAGAGATGAGCAGAAAACTTAAAGAGAAATAGATTGAGAAAGGGAGATCTCAGAAAGGCACGTGCCAGACATCTAAGAGAACACGGTGCATTAGGTTAACCAAGCAGCTAGATGTTTATGCCAATGTGGGGTGAAAGGTGAGGAGAGAGGGGGGAGCCAGATTTGAAAACTCCTAAATGGGTTATGACCACGTGTCTTTAGATCTTAGTCTATAAATGATTATCAGCCTTTGAAAGATTTTGAGCAGAAGACTGTGTGATGTCTGGGGCGGTGTAGAAGATGGAGCAGAGGAGGAAGAATCAGTGTCACGTTACAGCTAGTCACTGGGCAAAGGGACGATGGAGAGCAGTTGTGGGGAGGTTCAGAGTTTCTGCTTTAACTTCATGTAGTTTTCAGGAAATTAGATTACATATAGATTTCCCTTAGAATTTAATATGTTGAAGGGGATAGTGGTAGGTGATTTGGAGCCAATATATGAAGTTTCTAAAGAAACTGGTATTATTCATTCTGTTATAAACAAGGGTATTAATTAACTTTCCCTATGTAGTCTTAAAGGTAAATAGATTTTGGCTTATTTTGTGTTAAAATATATGCAGGCAGCATATGAAAGTTAAGTGGAGATGTGCTACTGATGAGACACACAGCTGCAAACAAGTAGTATTTTCCAGTTAAAGTGGTACATATGGTAATACACTGCAGAGGCAGAAGAATGAAATATTTAAACTTTTTTGCAACTAGTATCCTGCCAAGAAAGTCTCAGACAGCAGTATTATTTAAAGGGAATTGGGTGGACAATAAAATAAGTATATAAAGAGCCTCCTTTAAATATGGGTTTCATAGTCTGCATATCTTAGTTGTGGCATATTGTTTACTTTTGTGCATTTTTACAATTACACTTTAGGCCTGCTGTCTTTTGTGTATTATTCTACCTTCCCAAGAAATGTATCAGTATGCAGACTTATTTTTGTGCCTTCAGTGTGTCATAATTTAGAGTCACGGATCTGATGCTAACTGCCTGTGTATGTGAGTGCATTCATTTGTATCTGTATACATAGCCAGACCCTTAACACCAAATGTTCTGTTTCACGTTCATTTGGGGAATATCTGTGGAATGTGGGTCAGTCACCTAATTTGCTAACACTCAAGAGCCATGCGCTCTCAGCGTTGTCTTAATCTTTTAGTATTTTAGTCCAGCAAACATTTCTTATTCTGATCAAGGAATTAACGATAACATCTTACCAAAATGATCCAGGAGCATCAAAAGAGGGAGTTCCTGCAAAGGGCACATAGAGATGTTCAAAAGGAAAGTTAACACTAACTGGGTAGTGTGACTGCATAGTAGAAATGAGGGAGTTAGCACAGCAATGAAAGGCCACAAACAACCTTGGAACAACCGTAGGTTCCTTTCTGCAAGGCTCAGTAGTGTTGACTGTAATAGAACTTAGTTTGTATTTGAGAAGATATTTTCTACAGCTCTTGTCACTAAGTTAAAATTCTTTTTCGTTCTTTTGAGAATTCAGTTCCTTATTTCCTTATTTTCTGCTTTGACACAGAAATCGCCTGCAAAGAAGCTGAGCCATGCAATTAGTAAATCCTTGGGGTGTGTACCCACCAGAGAACCTCCACATCCTGTTTTTCCTGAACAACCAGAGAAACCACTTGACCTTGCGAACATAGTGTAAGTATATACGTGGAGATAGATGTGGATTATACTGAAATGGAAACCTTGCTTTTACTTTACTTTGGGGGATCTTAAGACTTCAAGCTTTCAGCTCCAATATCTACGTGGAAACCCAGCTCCTGAGCCCTGAAGCCTAAGTAATATAGCAGTGTCCTTCAGAAAATTAATACATTAAGAGTAATTATTGTGCTGGGTTTAACAAGGTTGCCTTTTGTTGTGTTCTTCACTTAAATCAGCAGTAGAGATCGTTTCTTCTCTACAGCAATTAATGACCATAGAGATTTTAAAAGTTAGTTTAAACAACATGGAAATGAAAATCAACCTAATTTGCTCTTTTTGTATTGAGAGAAAATTAGGAAACACAAGACTGTACTCTATAAATAAAACTAGTTTTATTTTTGTTTTTAGTTAAATAGTCTTGCTAAAGAAAAGAAAGCTGGAGCGGAACAAAAAGATAGAGAAATAAAGAGGAAAAGTAAGGAGGAGGAAAAGCAATGAAGGATAAAATTCAGCCTCTAAACTGATTTCTTCCCTCTCAATTAAATAATGACGTTAAGTGTACTCTGCTAGATAAAGTTGGTAGGTTTTTGTTTATTAGTCTATCAGGTATTTAGAAGTTTTTCTGTTGCAGTAGACATCCATTTTCTTTTACCTAGCTCAAGTTACAGAGTTTGACTAAATGAGCTCTTTGAGTTCTTGATCTTTTTCTTTCATTCAATAATTTTCAAAACTTTCATATTTATTAAAATAATATACACATGTAGACTTAAAATTCAGTAATACAGAAAAAAATATGATAATGCATATAATGAAACATAGCACATCCTCCCCAATTTCATTGTGCTTTGTTTGGGTTTTTAGATCTTCCTAATGGATACCTCCATATCGCTAAATAGTATATTCAGAGCACCATTTCTTGACTTATCTGTTTTGGACATTATTGAATTCCTTCTGTGGTGTAACGGACCATTTATAACTCTACATATCAACCCATCTCGGCTTTTCATAGTTATATCACCATTTAAAAAATTAGTTACCTTTGTACTCTTGAATGTAATTCTTAAACCTCTATTTCTTGTAACTTCTTTTGAGTTCTGCTGTGTAAATGGAGGAAATTTTAACCTGCTGTCTGCTTGTCTCCTTTTGCCTACTAACTTCTGTCATCTTTGCCATTACTTTTATCTTGTCAAAGCTGATAATATTTCTGTTCTTTCCTATGCTCATAACGAAGTCTGCTGAGATTTATTAAGGGCTCAGTCTAAAAGCTGAAAAGCCAATAACAGCATTTTCCGTTAATTCCGTTGATTACAAGGTCGAACCGTGTACCCTCATTCTGTGCAGCCTTTGTTTAGTTCCAGTGCCACAAGCCCTGTGCAGTGGTTCTTGTCACAGTTTAGTGGCATCTTCTGTCTTACACACCACAGGTTGCTCAAAAGCATGCCTGTTGACTTTATAACTGACTGACTTTCTTGTACTGTTTTTGTGGTGGTTTTTCCTTTGGTTTCCCATTGCTTTCTTCTTCCTGGGGAAAAGGTATGCTTTTCTCCCACCGTGTTCCATAGTGGATTTTATCTATTGGGTGTAATCCATTTTTTGGTTAAATTTGTTAACCTTTGCCCTTTTTGGCTAGTGTTTTTATTTGAATTATAAGAAAAAAAAAGAGAAAACCCTTCCTTGCTCCAATGTTGTAATGGTTTTTCTCTCTCTTTTTAAGTTTTAAAGGTGTCCCTTTTACATGTCTTGAATTCATCCAGAACAGATTTTTGTGTGTGGTGTGATGTAGAATATCCAATTCTTTCTCTTTGTATTTGAATAATAACTTGTCTTGGAGTCATTTATTGGATAATCCATCATTTCCCCACTTAACTACAACGCCACCACTGTCATAAATGAAGTTTCCAAATACGCACGACCTGGTTTCTGAGCTCTTTATTCTATTCCTTTGGTTAAAATGTCTATCACTATGCCAATATCATACTATCTTAATTACTATAAGGGATTAAGTCATCTTCTTTTTTTACGAGTGTCTTGTCTATTCTTTGCCCCTTGCTCTTTCATATAAATTTGAGAATCAGCTTATTGAGTCCCTCATAAAATTTTGTTGGAATTTTGATCCGAGATTTATTGAATCTAAAGATCAAATTGGGAAGAACAGACATCTTTACAATTTTAAGTCTTCCATTCCGTGAATGCATTATGTCTTTCCAGTTATTTAAATATCCTTTGTGCCATTTAGCAAAGCTTTATAATTTTTCCTCAGAAGGGTTCTGTGTATGTTAAATTAATTCTTGTGTACTTTGCCTTTGTTGTTGCTGTTGCAAATGGTGCCTTTTTTTCCTACAGTTATTTTGAGATACAATTTACATGCAGTAAAGTGCTCCCACTTTAAATGTACAATTCAGTGATTTTTGGCAAATGTGTACAGTCATGCAAATGGTATCTTTTTTGAATTATGTTTCTTAACAGTTTGTCGCTGGTGTATGGAAACGCACATTGCTTTTGTATTTTAATCCACTGTGTAGTCATCTTGCATAACTTGCTCGTAATTCTAGTAATTTGTACTCAGATTCTTTCGGATTTTCTGTAAAGAATTACATCACCTGCAAATAATGATTGCCTTTTGTCCTCCCTCCCCTTCTTTATACTTTTAAATATAATCATATTTTTTTCTCTTTATTATGCTGGCTAGAGCCTCCAGTGCAATATTGCATGGAAATGGTTTGATAGTCATTCTTGCATTATTACTAATACCAAAGAGAACACTTTCAGCATTCATTTTAGTATGTTATTTGATGTTTGTTTTTTGTAGAAACTGTTTATCTGATAAAAGAGGTCCCCTTTTACTCCTAGCTTGCTAACAGTGCTTTCTTTTTGTCATGAATGATGCCAAATTTTATCAGACTTTCTGCATTGAGATGATAGCCTGAGTTTCTTTATTCTGTTAATATAGTGAATTACATTAATTGTTTTTTTAAACAACCCTATATTCCTGGGATAAACATAAGTTGACCCCCCTTTTAATACACTGCTAGATTTCACTTGCTAATATTTTGTTTAGTTTTTTTCTGTTTATGAGTTAAATTGTCCTGTAATTTCCCTGGACTTTTTTGTTTTATTTTTAGGACAAAGTTTGCCCAGTTTGTTATCTTCAAAAAGTTGAGGAGCGTTCTCTCTTTTTATATTTTTTTGGAAGAGCTTGTTTAAGATTGGAATTAGTTGCTCCTTGTGTTTTTGGTAAAACTCACCAGTGAAGTTATCTGTGCCTTAAGCCTTCTTTGTGGGAAGATTTTTAATCGTTAATTCCATTTTAAAAAACACTTGTAAGACTATTTTCATTTTGTATTTCTTTTTGAGTCACATTGGAACATTTTATAGATGTAGGCATTTGTCAATTTCATCTAAATTTTCAAAGTTACTGGCACAAAGTTTATAATATTTTATCTACAGTATCTGTGCTAATATCTTTCTCATTCCTACTCTCACATATTTATAGTTTTTTCCTTTTTTTTTTTTCTTGAACAATCTTGCCATAGGTTTGTCCAATCTGCTAGGCTTTCAGAGGACCATCTTTTGGTTTTGATGATTCTTTTATTATATGTATTGTATACAATTTTTCATTTATTTCCAAACTTATCTTTATTATTTCTTTTGTTAAAGCTTCTTTGGGTTTATTTTGCTACTCTTTTTCTAACTTATTTAAAGATATGGTTAGCTTACTCATTTCAGGTTTTTTCCCCAAAATTTAAGCATTTGGAGCTATAAATTTCTCTAAGCACTTCCTGAGTAATGTCCAAGTTTTGTTATATAATTTTGTTATTGTTTAGTTCTGAATATTTTCTAAGTTCTGTTATGATTTTTTCTTTGAGAAGTATGCTTTCTTTTTTTTTTTTTTATTTTTTATTTTTTTGCGCATGGGCTTAGTTGCTCCACAGCATGTGGGATCTTCCTGGAGCAGGGATCGAACCCGTGTCCTCTGCATTGGCAGGCGAATTCTTAACCACTGCGCCACCTAGGAAGCCCCGAGAAGTATGCTTTCTTAATTTCCAAACACATGAGGGTTTTCTGGTTGCCTTTTTGTTATTAATTTCTAATTTAATTTCATTTTGGTCTGAAAAATGTTCCGTATTATTCAGTTATTTCAAATTTGTTGAGACATGCTTACTGGTAGTATATGATCAAGTTTTTATTATGTTCCAAGTAAACTTGAAAATGTTTATTCTATGCTTGCTGTGTGCAGAGTTTATAGTAAATGAATGTATGTCAATTAAGTCAAATTTGTTAACCATGTTACTCAGATCCTCTACAACCTTACTTGTTTTATACATATTTCACTAGGAGATTAAAAGTTTGTTCCTATGTAGTAACTCTCTTTATTCCTAATAATTCTATTTGTTCTCTAGTTTATTTTATCTGCTAATAACATCTTTTAAGATCTTTTGCTAGGTATGTACCTTGTATAACTTTTCCCATCCTTTTCCTTTCAACTTTTATGTGTCCTTAGGTTTTCAGTATGTTTCTTATAAATTGTAAGCTGGATTTTAGAACTCTAACCCAACAACTTGTCTTAATTGGCAAGTTTGGTCCATCTAAATATTATTATAATATTATGATTATTATAATTAGTCATTTATTGTAACTAAATTTGATTTATGTTCTTATAATTATTAAAGTTATACTTTTTATATCTTATTTTGTGATATTTATAATATTTTTTCTATTCCCCTGTATTCACACATCCTACTCTAGTCACCCTTTCCCCCACGACTAACCATTCTAGCATGCTTATTGTATATCCTTTATTAGTACCTGTTCTTGAAAACGAGGTATTGTTTTGTATGTCCTTTTTTTAAAAATTTACACAAGTGATATGATGAACAGTATTTTGCCTATCCATTCTCCCTGGGTTGGACACCTGGGTTGCCTTCAGATCCCTGCCTCCACATGTAATGCTGCAGTAAATGCCTCAGATGTTTCCCAAATGGACCTGGGTAAGAATTTCTTTATACATAGGATACAGTTGTTAGGTGAAGGATTATGTACATCTTGACCAGAAGAAGTGTGTTGGGGAATCCAGTAGTTTAGTGTAGACTTTGGGTTAATCTCTCCATTTTAATTCACACCCCCACCTCTACCTGGTGTGCCTGAATTCAGAGACTTTCTGGTCAGTTTCACTAGAAGGTAACCTCTAGTTTCTTACCAGCCTAGGGAAAAATAGTCATCTGGTTGTATGGTGCTGGGGAGTCAGGAGGAGGAGATGAAGGTGTTCTGCTTCTCAGGGAGACTTTCAACGAATCTTTTTAATGCAGCCCATCACTTCTCTTTCAGAGGCACCAGGCGTCTTTAATTCCTGAGCATTCATGGTCATCTGTGTTTCCACTTCCCATGTCTCAGGATGAATTTGACCTCAGATTTCTTCTTCGCTGTATATTTAAAAAGCCCTCCCCATTCTTAGTTTCTATTAGTAAGGAATTAAGTCTAGGACAGAGAGCTAAGAATTGGAACCTGATTTTTTTCTTTATTGACTCTTATTTTATTGTATTTGCCTCAGATCTTTTTAAAAGAAATAAATAAAACATTGTAGATAATGTTGTGGTTTCCTATGTCTTTCCTAATCCCGTTACCGTTCCTCTCTCCCAGAGGGTAGCCACTAGCATTTACTGGGTATCTATCACTCTGTACATGCTTTTATACTTTTGCTAGATGTTTATGCATCTTAAAATCACATATTTTAAAACTATATATAAATGGTCATGCTCTGCATATTCTTCTGTAAGTTTATCACTTTACAACTAGTATGTTTCTGAGCTTTATCTAAAACCTCGAATAATATTCCATTGAATGACTATACCACAAGTAAGCCTTTCTCCTGTTGACAGACACTGAGGTTGTTTCCAGTTTTTCACTACAACCTACAGTGCTGCTGTGGGCGTTCTTGTCCAGAGAATTTCTCTAAGGTAGGAGTGTAACTGCTGCGTCCCAAGGTAGGAATATTATATAAAGGGGATAGGCTACATAATAGTGCAGTAGAAAATTAACCTCCAGCTCCCATGGTTCAACTCATGAATGTGTATTTTCGTTTGCATGAAGTCCATTGTGGATTGGAAGGACTCTAGAGCAGCTGAAGTATGGGCAGTGGCTCGGTGGCTTAGGCTACTTCAATTTCTGGCTCTACCATCTTAAAACGAGGCCTCATTGGTCACTGCAGTTGGGGAAGAGAGCATGTGGGGACCTCATATCAATTATTCTGTGCTTTGGTTCAGAGTGACACGTCATTTCCCTCACAACTGTACTAACTTCAAGTGTAGATCCTCTTCCGTGTACCTAGGAAGGAGAGGAGAACCAAATGTTGGTCAGCTCTAGTAATGTATACCATAACTTTACTAGATCTTACCAGACTAGATATTACCTAGAACTCAAATTTTATAGTTCAGGTATCTATTAATCTAAATTATTTCCAATCCATGGATATAGTCAGCAGGCCACTCAAAAAACGCAGTGGTAGCTTACCTTTTATATTCTGATGAAATTTTGAGTAATTAATCCAATTGACTAGACAACTTTTAAAGTCCCATTCAACTTTGAGGCTCTATGTTTTACAGATTTTTTTTTTTTAATATTCATCACATGTCAGTGGTTCCCAAACCTGACTGATATTAAGGTCACTAAGCTTTAAAAAGTATAGATTACTAAGTTACTTCTATTCTAGGTCAACTGAGTCATTATTCAGGGGGTGGCTTGGAACCTACCTTTTGAAAAAGTTTCCTAGTGAATCTGATCAGATTATGGAACCCCCCTCATTAGAACGTAAATGGTTTTAGTTATATGAACAAGCTGCAGACTCAATGGTAAGCATCCAAAAATGCATGTAGAGTACAATTGAAATATAAATATGTAAGTAGCAATTTTTAATGGTTTCTTTATTTTTGGCTGCATTGGGTTTTCGTTGCTGTGCGCAGGTGTTCTCTAGTTGCTGTGAGCAGGGGCTACTCTTCGTTGTGGTGCGGGTGGCTTCTCTTGTTCTGGAGCACAGGCTCTAGGTGAGCAGGCTTCAGCAGTTGTGGCACGTGGGATCCATAGTTGTGGCTCTCAGGCTCTAGAGTGCAGGCTCAGTAGTTGTGGCGCATGGGCTTAGTTGCTCTGCAGCACGTGGGATCTTCCCATGCCAGGGATTGAACCTGTATCCCCTGCATTAGCAGGTGGATTCTTAACCAGTGTGCCACCAAGGAAGTCCCCTAAATAGCAATTCTTAATGCTTGCTGAGATTTAAATTTTCCATTCATTCAGCAAATATTTATTGACGACCTTCAAGGTACTATGCAAGGTGCAAACAGTATTCACACGGTACTTTGCTTACATGCAGATAGGTTTGAGGGACAGTGAGGAAGCCAGTTTTATAAAGTGCAGTGTTTTTGGCTGGCTTCCTTAGGAAAAAGTTACAAGTACAGCTCAAAAGCTGAGAAAATTGTGAGGAGTGAGTATGCATTTCTAATCATGATCAGGGGAGAAAAAAAACTAAAAGGTTGCTGTTTTGCACTTAGGCATGAGGGTAGCTCCTACATTAGAATGCTTAAAATCAGCAAAATATTTCCGTTAGGTAGGATCTTGATTATTTTAATCATTGTTTTACTATATTAATTTAGAAGGGTCCTTTTTGGACAAAGAAAAGACAATTTTCTTGAACTTCAGGAGTCTTTACACAGTGTAGGTAGTATTTTCAAACACCTAAGTTGCTTGTATTTGTTTTACTGAAAATCAGTAATCCTGATATGGGTGAATACTGTCTACCAAGGGGGTTGAGAGTTGGGAATAGCATCCAAGGGACTGGATGACCAAGATACTTGAACCTTTCCCTAGGCCACTACTTAAACACTTTTCAAGTAGGCTCACGCTTTTTAGTTATTTCTTACATAGCATGTTTATTTACTCACAGTTTTTCAAAAAGAGGGGGCATGGTAGAAAGTATGTATCTTTGACCATTTCAAACTGGATCTTTCTCAGAGTAGAGAATAAAGTTTCTTACTGAAGTTTTAGCTTAATGGTCAATTTTTTAAATTTTTCTTTATGTTTCTGGCTTCCATTTCATATTTAAAATTAATGTTCTCACTTCAAGATTATTAAAAATACCTCTATCAATAAATTTTTTATTTCTGTATTTTTTCCCTTTTTTGTCTTTGTTGTTGTCAGATATGAGCCAGGAATTTAAGTTTATTTTTTCAAAACAGATAGCCATTTGTCCCAACTCTATTATTTTCCTGTTGACTGCTTTGTACTTTTAATTTTGCCTTCCTTTTGACAGTTGATACTCACTTTGAAAGCCCTGAAAAATGATATAAATCACATATTTGTCCTCTATATATAAAGTAATTATCTAACAAGACGTCTTTGCCTTATGATCTGTCTTTAGCGTACTGGTAGGTTAAGAAAGAGTTTTGTGAAAAATAACCTTTACAAGGAAGCCTAAAAGATAAATAGGGATTAGGTATGTGGAGGGCAGAGGGGGAATAGGAGAACAGCAAGAGGAAGGCTGCAGAGGCAGGCAAAGGCCAACTGAGATTTGGGACCTTGTCCCAAATTGAAGGGTTTCGGGTAAGAGGGGAACGTTGAATTTTGCATTTTAAGAAATCACTGCCTATTTGGAAATAGGGAGTGGAACAAGGATGACAAAGAAGAGAGCAGCTAGGGTTTTTTTTTCATGGACCAGGTGAGAGGTGATGGTGGTTTGGACTATCATGGTGGTAATGGAGATGGAGAAAAGTTTGTAAACACATTTAAAAAAAGCAAAACAGAAAAACACCTTAGGGGTCTTCCTAGGTGGCTCAGTGGTTAAGAATCTGCCTGCCAATGCAGGGGACATGGGTTCGATCCCTGCTCCAGGAAGATCCCACATGCTGCGGAGGAACTAAGTCCATGCGCCACAACGATTGAGCCTGTGCTCTAGAGCCCGTGAGCCACAACTATTGAGCCCATTGCTGCAACTACTGAAACCCACGCGCCTAGAGCTCATGCTCCACAACAAGAGAAGCCATGGCAATGAGGAGCCTCTGCACCACATCGAAGAGTAGCCCCCACTCACCACAACTAAAGAAAGCCCGCGCACAGCAAAAAAAGACCCAACATGGCCAATAAAATAAATAAATAAGAAAAAATATCAAGTTGTACACTTTAAATATATGCAGTTTACTATATGTCAATTATATCTCAATAAAAGTTCTTTAAAAAAAAAACACCTTAGGCTTTATCATTAAATGCCTAGAGATAAAATTAAAACTCCAGTGGAAATTTGGGACAGGAATTGAAACTCAGTATGAGATTAAGTATGTTTTAATGTTAATTGCTTATGTTTCAGTGTTGGCATAGGATAAAGATTTACCCACATGCTTACAAATTTGAGATTCAAGTGTTGATATTTACTGAGCACCCACAGAGTTCCGAGCCCTTTGTTCACCTCTTCCGTGTACGTTATTTCATTTAACCTTCACAGTAACCTTTGCGGTATCCATAGCATTAACCTGTAACAGATCAGGAAACAGGATCAGGAAGGTTGCATGACCTGCCCAAGATTCACCCAGCTACAAAGTGCTGGACCTGGGACCCACGTCTGGGGCTCCCAACCCCATGCCAAGCCTTCTTTCCTAGTTTCCTAGCATGCTGACCCAGTAAGAAATTGTTATTGTAGAAACATATGGTAATCGAACCATTGTTTGAACCCCGTGATTAGGTTTAGAATCAAGGGAGAACATCAAATAGCTGTAACTTGGTTGGTTGAATAATAGAAGGGAGGCAGTGTGATATGACAGAAGAAAAACTAGATTAAAAATCAAGAGACATCAGTTTACTTTTCTGTAAAATGGTGATAATAAAACTCAATTATCTCAGGATATTGTTTAAGGGTAATGTATCTAAAAGTGCTTATAAGAGGTTAGGATTCTATAAATACTAAACTTTTAAACTTTAGTATTCTAAACTTTTAAAGTCTTTTCCTCAGAATAAAGTAAAGTCTGTCATAAAAATATACACTCCACAAAGGCTGGGACTGTCTTATTTGTTCTTCACTGAGTTCTCAGTGCCTAAAATAGTGCCTGAGACGTGGTAGGCAATTAAAGTGTATTGAATTAATGAATAACACGATATATAATTTATATAAACAGACATCTACCCCATCCTCCTTCTTCTGTTTGTTTGTTTGTTTTTCCTTTAGTAAATAATATAGGTCACATACCTACAGTACCTAAGGCCTCCACTAGATGTCAGGCGTATTTCCTTGATTGGGCCACTGTGTTTCTTTTCTTGAGAGTTGAGAATATTAAGTAAACAAGGTTTTCCAAATAAATCTCAAAAAAAAAAAAAAAACCCCAAAAAAACCAATTTACTTTATCATCAACACTGTAGCAAATTTCCTTCTGAATCTTTGAGAGAAATTAGTTGTTTCTTTTGGTCAAAACATTTTTGATGTCTCTGATAAACTTTCTGCTAGCCTAATTCAAGCAGTTTGCTGGCGCTTAGGATCTAATTATCTAACCACATAGTTCTTATATCTAATTTCTTTGATTAGCAGTTCATCACTATTACTTTGTAGCTTATGGTTTTTTTATTTCTGAGAGAAAGCAAGACTTCCTGATGTTGGCTTAGTATATTTGTTCTTCTAAACTCCATCAAGGAAGAGCATGACTGGTGTCCCCCTCCATACACCTGTGATAGATCTGTTCTCTTAAACAGCGGTTGGCAAACTGTGGCCCACAGGCTAAATCCAGCCTGTCACCTGTTTTTGTATGGCCCATGACCTAAAAATGATTTTTTTATGTTTTCGAACGGTTGAAGAGAAATAAAAAGAAGAATATTTTGTGAAAGTGATATGAAATTCAAATTTCAGTGTCTGTAAATAAACTTCTGTTGGGGCACAGCCATGTTAATTCGTTTACGTATTGTCTATGGCTGCTTTCAGGCTACAGTGGCAAAATTGAGTCTTTGTGACTGAAATCATATGACCCTCAAAGCCTAATATATTTATTATCTGGCTTTCCACAGGGAAGTTTGCCAGCCCCTACTCTTAAAGAAGGCTTGATAAAAACTGCAGATTTAGGGCACTTTGTGCTTCTTGATATTCTTTTTTTTCTGAATGCTCATCATATTCTTTGGCTTGATGGTCCAGGTTTTTTTGTTTTGTTTTTTCCACCCAAGCGTAAAGGTTAATTTGGTAACTTCTTCTGTTAAAGCATTTGGGTAAAGTTTGTTACCTAGAAGCTAGACTACCTGCTTACTGTTTCTAGCTGCTTATGCATCTGTAAATATGAAGCGTGTTTGAACAGCTAAACCAACCAGTTTTCTCCACACCTTGTATCAAAACAGAATTAACCTAGACAATTTAAAAAACTGTTAAATCATAAAAGTATAATTAAAATAACACTTTAATATGACTCTTAATTGTCCTGTTTTAACTACTCTTCTGTTTACTATTGACTTAGACTGTATCCATGCACTACCTTGATTTAATCAAGCCATACCTGTCCTCTTTGTTGTTTCTTTCCTATACCAAGTCATAGTTAGTATTTTTTGTTTGTTTTTCCTTCTTGAACTGTAGACAACTATGCTTTAAACATCTGGCACTTTCAGTGTTTGTGAACTTTTTAGTATAAGGTGAAAATTCTGCCAGTTTTGTTCTTATTCATGATGGCTTAAGTAGATCAGTAGAAATTCACTAAACCAGGAATAATGTAAGACCATTTGTAACCCTATGAAAAAACAGGTCTAACTGCTTCTTTGTGTTGTTTAGTTATTTAAACACATATTTCTGACACTTCTTTTAAAATGAAGGATGAATTTGGTATTTGAAATGACTTGTGACAAGGGTGCTTCTGGCTAATTGTCCTGTGCCAAACCAAATGCCTCATTGTTTGCAACTTTTTTTATGAGCCACATTTGGTTTTGTTTGATGAGAGTTATTAACTGCCTTTACTATATTCCAAAATAAATTGTCATAGAATTTATAATTGCTAAGTTGATCTGAATTGAAATCACTATCTTCCACGAGCATTTACTGAATGTGAATTGTCACTGGGGCTCTGTGCTTGGTGCTGAGCAGAGTCTTATTTGAGGAAACTGGCAAGATGATACTTTTCTCTTAGATTCCTAGGTGAATCTGATGTTCTGGTCACTTGCAAGGAATATCAGATTCATTCTGGCCTCCTGAGGCTGAACCTATTTGGAAGGTTATAATTCTGAGCTATTTCCAACAGGCAAGTCTTACACTTTGGCTCTTAGATCATAGCTCATCTGGTATTAATTCTGTCTTGCATTTTGTTGTAATGGTTTTGAAAAACCTAGGCATGGTGACATAATCTGCTCACTAGTCGGCCATCAGACACCTAGCATTTCAGATCTATCTAATTTGACCTTTTGAGAAAAGAAGAGCTGCTTTTTATTCTGTTTAGATAGCCTAGAATGTGAAGGCTCTTATGGTTCTCAGGTCACAGCTTATCTGACACTAATTCTGTCTTGCATTTTGCTGGGATGATTTTGAAAACCTAGCAGCTAAGGAACACAAGATTCTCTTAGAGCCTTGAGGTTCACTCAGTTCTGGTTTGGGTGTTGTCTGTTTGGCTCCATTTCAGGCCGAAGGTCCCAAATAATCATTCTCTTCTGGGCTTTGGGTAACTGGCCCCAGAAGTTGTCTCTCTCCAAAAAAGAAGGAGAGAGCACAGAGAGCACCGGTACCAAGGGTCACGTATCATGTAAGATAATCCTAGAAATAGGATGAGATTTTTGCCTGAACTTGTGTGTGTGTGTGTGTGTTGGGGATAGGAGGACTTGCCTATACTCACACACCTACACACGTGAGTATATATGTGTGGTTCGTGTGCGTGTGTGAGAGAGAGAGTGAGAGAGAGAGGTGCTCACGGGAACAGCAAATGTGGTAATTGATTATGATGTAGTAAGGAGAAATAGTGTTATTTAATACAACAATACTCAAGATTTAATCCTAGGAGGATAATTACTTATAAGTGGTTGTGACTTTGATCTGCTCAGTTTCACCCACCCCTGGAGATTTTTCTCACTCTGTTTACCACTGTAGTGCCATAAAACACTCTGCTTTTAAACTCTAAATCTAGCATTGCCCAAACACCATCCTTTGGTTTTCTTTTTTTAATTGTGGTAAAATACACATAACATAAAATTTACCATCTTAACCATTTTCAGATGTACAGTCCAGTAGTGTTAAGTATATTTACATTGTTGTGAAACAGATCTCCAGAACTTTTTCAGCTTGCAAATCTGAAACAGTATATCCATTAAACATCAACTCCTCTTTTACCAAGAGCCTCTGGTAACCACCATTCTACTTCCTGTTTCTATGAATTTGAGTACCTTAGATACCTCATGTAAAGTAGAATCATATACTATTTGCCTTTATGTGACTGTCTTATTTCAGATAGCATGATGTCCTCATGGTTCATTCATGTTGTAACATGTGTCAAGATTTCCTTCCCTTTTAAGGTTGAGTAAATTCCATTGTGTGTATATATCACATTTCGTTTGTCCATTCGTTTGCCAACAGACATTTGGATTATTTATACCTTTTGGATGTTCTGAATAATGCTTTGAAGATGGGAGTACAAATATGTCTTTGAGACCCTGCTTTCAATTCTTTGGGTTATATACCCAGAGGTGGGATTGCTAGATGATATGGTAGTTCTATTTTTAGTTTTTGAGGAACTTCCATACTGTTCTCCATAGTGGTGGCACCATTTTACAATCCCACGAACAAAGTATAAGGGGTCCAATTTCTCCACATCCTTACCAACACTTGTTATTTTCTGGGTTTTTTTTTTTTTAAGTTACCCTGATGGGTATGAGATAATAGAATATTGTGGTTTTAATGTCTTTAAAAAAAAAAACAGTTTTACTGCAGTATAATTTAACCATCATAAAATTCACCTACTGTGACAGTTAAATGAGTTTTGGTAAGCATATATTGTTTTGCACCCATCACCACCAACCAGTTTAGAACATTTTCATCATCCAAAAAAAGTTGCCTTGTACCCATTTGTAGTCAATCCCAGCTTCCACCTGTAGCCCCAAGGCAACCACTTATATACTTCCTGTATCTATAGTTTTGCCTTTTCTAGAAATTTTATATGAACACAAATCATATGTAGTTTTTTGTTTCTGGTTTCTTTCACGTAGCATAATATTTCTGAGGCTTAACCATGCTCTAGCAAGTATCAGTGATTTACGCCTTTTTAGTGCTGAAAATGTCCCATTACATGAATATAGCACATTTTGTTTATCCCTTCACCTGTTGACGGACACTTGGCTCATTTACAGTTTTTGACTATTATGAAGAATCCTACCATGAACATCTGTGTTTCTGTGTAGACATATGTTTTCACGTCTCTTGGTAGGTACCTAGGAGTAGAATTTTTGCTGGGTCATGCCACGGTAAGCACATGTTTAACATTTTAAGAAACTGCTGATCTGTTTTTGATAGTGACTGTACCTGTTACAATCCCACCAGCAGTACTTGAGAGCTCCAGTTTCTCCACATGAGTCTCACCAGTGCACTGGGTATATTGTCAGTCTTTTGTATTTATAGCCATTCTAGGTAGTGAGTAGTGGTACCTTACTGTGGTTTTAATTTGCATTTCCCCAGTGACTAATGCTGTTGAGTACCTTTCCATGTACTAATAAACCATTCATACATCTTCTTTATGTAATTGTCTATTCATATCTTTCACCATTTAAAAATATTATTTAAATAATCTTTAGGGTAGTTTTAGATTTACAGAAATGTAGCTAAGATAGGACAAAGAGTTCCCATATACCCTGCACTCAGTTCCCCTGTTGTTGACGTTTTACAAGTGAGCCAATGTTGATATCATTATTAACTGAACTCCATGCTTTATTGGAATTTCATTAGTTTTTTTCCCTAATGTCCTTTTTCTGTTCCAGGTTCCCATCCAGGGTACCATTACATTTATTCATCGTGTCTGCTTAGGCTCCTCTGGTCTGTGACAGTTTCTCTTGCCCATTTTATAACTGGTTGGTTTGTCGGCATCTTATTGAGTTTTAAGAGTTCTTTATATAGTCTGGACACAAGCTCTCTGTCCGATATATGATCTACAGATAATTTTTTCCAGTTTGTGTCTTATCTTTTCATTTTCTTTGTGATCTTTTTAAAAATTAATTAATTAATTAATTGGCTGCATTGCATCTTCGTTTTTGTCTTCTTTTTTGCGTGCGGGCTTTTTCTCGTTTGGTGAGCGGGGGCTACTCTTTGTTGCCATGCGCAGGCTTCTCAGTGCAATGGCTTCTCTTGTTGCGGAGCATGGGCTCTAGGTGTGTGGGCTTCAGTAGTTACAGAGCATGGGCTTGTTAAGTTGTGGCTCCTGGGCTCTAGAGTACAGGCTCAGTAGTTGTGGTGCATGGGCTTAGTTGCTCCACGGCATGTGGGATCTTCCCCGACCAGGGATCGAACTCGTGTGCCCTCCACTGGCAGGCAGATTCCTAACCACTGCACCACCAGGGAAGTCCCCATTTTCTTAATGATCTTTTGAAGAGCAATTTTGTTGTAATTTTGAGGAGGCCACTTTATCCACTTGTTTTCTTCCGTGGTTTTCATGTCGTATCTAAGAAACATTTACCTAACCCAGGGTCACAATGATTTTCTCCTATGTTCTCATCTAGAAGTTTTATAGTTTTAACCTGTACATTTCTGTCTGTAATCCATTTTTGTGTTAATTTTGAACTAATTTTTGTGTATGGTTTAAGGTAAGGGTTTAAGTCCCTTTTTTTGCATGTAGACTTAACTATCATATAATTGGATAATTATATGAGCACTGTTTGTTGAAAAGACTGCCTTTTGCACCTTTGTCAAAATCAGTTCACTCTAAATTTAAGGGTTTATTTGTGGACTCTCAGTTCTGTTCACTTGACCTATATGTCTGCCTGTTCTTATGCCGGTACTACTTGATCTTGATTACTATAACTTAATAGTGAGTTTTCATTTGGGATAGTGTAAGTTGTCTTCTTTTTCAAAATTATTTTGGCAACTCTAGGTCCTCTGCATTCCCATTGAATTTTAGGATACACCTGTCATTTTTAACCAAAAATCCTGCTGGGATTTTGTTAGGGATTCCATTAAATCTGTAGGTCAATTCTCTTCTTCTCTTTTCCTTCCCCCTACAGTATCCCCCTTCTCCCTAGTCCTTTTGTTTGTTGGTTGGTTTGTTTTTTGTTTTGTTTTGTTCTCTAATGTGTTTGCATTTGAGTGGCTAATCTAGGACACACTCACTTTATATGTTTAACAGATCCTTAGCAGTGCTCACAACCACAGATATAGTCCCTTTGGTTCAATTCACTTTTACATTCTGATTTAGTAATACAGTAAGTCCCCTACATACGAACCTTCAAGTTGAGAACTTTCAAAGATGCGAGCATGCATTTGCGTGTGCAGTCACGTAAGTTAGTTCACGTGTCCAACGTACATTGTCACCTGTGTGCCTCCTCTACAAGTGTGTACTTTACAGTATTGTATAGAGTACAGTAGTACGGTATCTTCATTTCAAGCTCAGGATGTCCGGAAGCAAGTGTAAAAGCTTACTATTTTTTGTGTTTGTTTTTTATGTATTATTTGTGTGAAAAGTATTATAAACCTATCACAGTACAGTACTATATAGCCGATTGTGTTAGTTAGGTACCTAGGCTAACTTTTTTGGACTTACAAACAAATTGGACTTATGAACGTGCTCTTGGAATGGAGCTTGTTTGTATGTAGAGGACTTACTGTAATGTTACCTTTTGAGATTTATTCATTTTTTGTGTAAATGTATAATACAAATCACTTGTTTATGAGAGGGTGTTAGATGTATGTAAGAAAATTCAGAACTGTAAGTATCTATGAATTGGTTTCCTATTATATCCATTCCATAATGCAACCCAGTTCATGTCTTTTTTTGTTTGTTTGTTCTTATGCCTCGGTGACTTTCTATCACACTTAAAATAAAAGCCCAAGTCTGTACAGTAGTCTGCAAGGCCCCATAAGATCTGACTCCTGGCAACCTCTCTGACTTTAATTACTACCACTTTCCTGCTGGTCCCTATACTCTTTTCTTACTCTGGTTTTGTTGTTCCTTGAAAGTATCAAATATGTTCCTACTGCAAGACTTTGCAGCTGCTGTAGCTGCTGCTTTACTTGCCCGAAATGCCCTTCATCCTGATGTTCCTGTTCCTCTGCTTCATTCAGATCTCTCCTTAAATATTAGCTCCTCAGAGTCTCGTCTTAACTGTCTGATCTAAGATAGTACCATCATCGCTCTGTGTCCCATTGCCTTGTTTTAGTTTCTTCATACTACTGTTATATGACATTATATGTGTTTGTGTTTGTTTATAATCTGCACTCCACTAGATTATAAGCCCTTTGAAGACAAAAACTTCGTTTTGTTTCCTGCTATATCTCCAGGGTATAGAATGGGCCTGGCAAAGAGTAGACCTTAAATATTTGCGGAATAAATAAATGCATGTGTATATGTTCACGACTTACTAATAGCAGTGATCTTTTTTAAAAATTTTATTTATTTATTTATTGGCTGCATTGATTGAGTCTTTGTTGCTGCACACGGGCTTTCTCTAGTTGTGGTGAGTGGGGGCTACTCTTCATTGTGGTGCGTGGGCCTCTCATTGCGGTGGCTTCTCTTGTTGCGGAGGACAAGCTCTAGGCATGTGGGCTTAGTTGCTCCATGGCATGTGGGATCTTCCCGGCCCAGCACTCGAACCCATGTCCCCTGTATTGGCAGGCGAATTCTTAACCACTGAGCCACCGGGGAAGTCCATAGCAGTGATCTTCACGAAGCATTCAGGCCATGCAAGAAATTATATCAGTATGTGAGGATGAGGCAGGTCTTTTTCTTGTTTTTACAGAACTAGAGCTAGTAATACCAACATTTCTGAGTTGGAAGCCAGTTCGTTATGATTACTAAAAAATCCTTGAAAAGTAATCATTCTTATTAATATTGGAAAAATCTGCTTTTCTTTGAGCTTTATTTTTCCCCTAGCTAAACCCAGGATATACTTGTAACATAATTTCATGCAGATATTGAGCCTCAGAAGTTTATTTCATTGAGTTGAATTTCTTAATAGAATGTGTATACTGTGATCTGGTTTCAATTTAGGATAATTTGAATATTTCTTAGCACCTTTACAAGTCTTGCCCACTTTTGACTACTGCCCAAGTTTAGCACCTACTAAATTAGCCCTTTTTCATTCTCCATAAACCTCAACTCTGTGTACAGAGTTGACAAATCAATCTTCTTGAATCACTGCCTTTGTCATATTACTTCCCTGTTTAAAAATCTACAAAACTCCACTGACTATAGAATTAAGGAGGCACTCCTCAAGCTGGAATTCAAGGCCCTGTGTAATCAGGACCCACCTTACTTTTTTAATCTTATCTTCTCCTGCTAAATTATGCAGGCCAAAGCCTCCCCTTTGACTAGACCTGCCTCCTTCCTACCGTTTGAAAAGTTTTGTCTCTTCCCATACCTCTGAGCTAGCCCAAATACCCCCTTTTCCTGAATGCCCTTCTTGCCTCTTCCAGACTTTCCACACTTCATATATCTGTGAGCCGAGCTTAAATTCTGCTCCATTCATGAAGCCTTTGAACCCTAGAGGCAGCTAACTCAAATGAATCTCTTCTTTCCTTACCTAGATTCTTTTATCTCTTGTCATTTTATCAGCACCCAATAAAGTGCTCTCTTCCTTCCTTAAGGATTTCTTGAGTATATATTGGACCTGGATTTCTCGAAGACTGTAGCACCTCCTTTGCACCATCAACTACTTAAGGCCTAGGAGCGTATATCCTTAGTACCTGGCACTCTGCAGTGCTGGTGGAACTGAACTTTGCTGATTTGTCATGCTTCTGAAATATGGAGCCCAGTTGTAAATTCTAGTTAAGTTAGGTTAAATTTGACAAGTTTCTTGTCCCTCTCTTCAAGGTCACATTATAGGACCTTACTTGTGTATTTGGTATGAGTTTGATATGATCTTACTGAAGCATTGGAAGACAGCTAAAGAAACGTTACTCAGATTGTAAAAATTTATAATTTTTTATTAGCTTTTGGAAAGAAGTTCTTATTTCACTACTTGAAATAATCTTAGAAATCAAGATAAGGTTAAAGTAAGGCATCTTCTCCTTTGGTCAAGGGACATTTCTCTTTTGTCCCACATATTTTTTCCCTTTCGGATAATTTAATGGGATCATTTTAAGGGTAAAAGTGGATACATTGACTCCAAGCATGAATTTAAGAAAATATTCTGTTAATTCGTGTTGAATAATCTTCCTCGTTGGTTTTTCACTTTTTTAGTAGAATTCTTTAAGTGACTTCTTTATTCTCTTTAGCCATTTCTTCCAAGCTGTCACCACCTCATGTTTAATTCTGTGTAAGCCCAGCTGTTATTTTTCACTCATTTCCTGTCCAGTTTATTACAAGAAAAACATTCTTGTTAAGAGCTTTTCCATAGAGTTTCTTGAAATAAATGTTTAGCATCTTCATTTTGAGAAATTGATTAAACTGCCATTGATATTGTCTGTCTGAGCTCAGCTTTTGAATTGAGAACTGGGATAATATGGAGGGATAAAAATCTTGCTGACAGATTGGATGTGGGGTATGAGAGGAAAAGAGAAGTCAGTTTGGCCTGAACAATTATAGGGATAGAGATGGGGATATGTACAGGTGAACAAGTTTGCGTAGAATGAGAGCTCCATTTGGACATGTTGAGGGTTTTTTGACACCAAATAGAGATGTCACATAGGCAGTTTATGTAAGTCTTGAGGGCCTTTCAGGGTGTATTTTTCTTTTCCATTCACCCTCCCTGCCTCCTTTCCTTCCTTTTGATAGAGAAAAAAAAAAACATGTAAGAATCAAACCCTGTTACTAGTTTCTCACTTCTTTAGGTGATTATTCACTTAATTGATTTTTTAAAATTCTTTTTTTCTAATATGCAGAGTTAAGGTGATTTTAAAAATCTCCAAACACATGAGACTTTGGGGGATATTTTTTGATGCTTTCTGATATTATTGAGTTTTGGTCAGAGGTGGTACTCTGTATGAAATTGATTCTTTGGTAAAGTTGAGATTTCTTTTAGGGTCACGTATCTGAACAGTTTTTCTAAACATCCTCTGTATGCTTAAAAAAGATTCTCAGATTAGTACTGAGTGCCGTGTTCCCCCATATTCCCGTTAGATCAAGCTTATTAATTATGTGTGTAGAAAAGATTAAATTTAATTTTAAAAATAAAAATGCATTAAGTGATTATAGATGAAAATGCCAGCTGGCTTAATATTATGGGAGAGGCTTGTGGTACATTTTCCATTGAGAGCATTAGATACAGAGGAGTTATTTCTAAACAGTTTGGACAGAAATGATCATGATGTACTCTGGAGAATTGTGTGATGACTCAGAGAACCTTTAGTGATGACGAAGGGACTGATGTCAGAGATGCGTTTAAAGAGTTTGGATGAAGTTGAGTCATCAAAGTGAAACAAAGTGGTATTTCTCATTTATTGTGGTCTTAAAGGTTGTAAGTAGCAGTGAAAGGAAGGAGAGAAATAGGAAAGTAGGAGAAGTGTAAGTGACAGCAAGCTTGTGATATTTTTTCTTTTTTAAAAACAGGGAAAGAAATCCCAGATATAAGGCTGTCTTTCCCAAGGAAGGATCTTCAAAAGTAACTTGAACATGTAAACCTTTAAATGGATCGAGTCAAATGTCTTGTTGCTGTGGGTACACTGCAGTAAGTTATGAGTGAAGACGTACTGGTGGATCCAAAAGTTTAACATCTTTGAAATGAAAAATACCATAGACCCCTCCTAACACATCATCAAAGTCACTTTCAGCTTTCTGTCTACAGCAGCATCCTTTAGCTTCCTGTGACTGTGTCCATTTATCATTTTCCCAATCTTTATATGCGTATAGAAGAGCAATAGTGAAGACCGTAAGTGGAGAAGCTGTAAGAGCACCATTATCAGCTGTACTTCTACTCTGGGAATTCCAACAAACCAAGCAAATAGGTGTGGGATGTGAAGTGGAGCTCATGGTGTTAACGGGGTACCGGTTAGAGAGCTACTTAAAAAGCCTTCATGATTTGTTGTTTAATCCTTACACGGTGTTTAGACTCAGGAACTTTTTCAAAGCCAGTAATTTCAGTTATTAATTAGGGATTTCTGTGTAACTGGAGAGAGTAATGGATAATTTATGAATATCTCTGCACCTTTGAACATAAAGCAAACTAGTCTATTTTGAAATAAGTTTGTAGTAAGTTTGAAATCCGGAAGTATGTATCCTGCAACTTTTGTTCTTTTGGAAGCTCATTTTGGCTATTCTATCTTTCTTGTGTTTCTGTATTAACTTAGGATCAACTTGTCCATTTCTACAAAAAAGGCAGCTGTGGTTTTGATAGGGATTGCCCTGAATCTGTAAATCAGTTTGGGGAATATTACCATCTTCACAATGTTAAGTATTCCAGGCCAAGAACATGGAATGTTTTTCGATTTATTTAGATTTTCTTTAATTTCTTTCAGTGGTGTTTTGTAGTTTTCAGTGTACAAGTGTTACATTCAATTGAATAAATTTATTCCTAAGTATTCTTTTTGATGCTATTATGAATGAAAATGTTTTCTTAATTTCATTTTCAGATTGTTCATTGTTACTGTATAATACAGGGAACTCTACTCAATGCTCTGTGGTGACCTAAATGGGAAGGAAATCTAAAACAGAGTGGGTATATGTATAACTGATTTGCTGTACAGCAGAAACTAACACAACATTGTAAAGCAACTATACTCCAATAAAAATTAATTACAAAAGAGATTCTTCAATGCTAGTATATAGAAATACAACTGATTTTTTATATTGACTTTGCAGCTTGGTTTATTAGCTCTAATAGGTTTTTTTGTGGGGATGGAGGGGTAGATTCTTTAGGGTTTTCTATATATGAGATCATGTCAGCTGCAAATAGAGATAGTTTTACTTCTTCCTTTACAGTTTAGATATCTTTCATTTCTTTTTCTTGCCTAATTGTTGTGGTACACCCTAACTATTGAATGATAATTTGGCTAGGTTTAAAATCTAGCCAAAAGATGTTTTTCCTTCATTCTTTGAAGATATCCTTCCTCTATTATCTTGTAACCAGTGATAACATTCAGATTCTCCTTCCTTTTTGTTGAATCTCTCATATTTCACTAGTAATTTTTACAGTTTTCTGTGTAACATTGGTAATCTGAAGTTTTACTGTAATTTGTCTGGATATAAACTTTTTTAAAAACTTTATTTCTATTTAATATATTTTACTACTTGAGAATTCTTACTCTCTAAAGACTTTCATCAATTCTGAAAAAATTATCAGCCATTTTCTGTGTTAGATACTATTGCCTCTCCTCCTTTCCCTCTGGTCTCGCTGGATCTCTGAATTATAGACTTTAAAACTGGATTTAGTTCTTATGTTTCTTAACTTAAAAAAAAAGTACCATCAGCCTGTAGCTGTATTCAGGCTTGTATCCAGTCTATCTGTGGGTTGTTTTTTTCTAATTTCAATAATTATGGTTTTCATTTTTAAAATCTCTAACAGGTTGTTTTTCAGAACATTTTGTGGATGCTATTCTGTGTTTTAGGTGCTGAGAATATTAAATATACTTTTTAAAGAACTTTTTAGATGCTCCATTTTCTCTGAGTGTCTTCAGAGTGGGGTGGACTTGGTTAAGTTTTTCCATCCTCCTCAGAGATGGCCTGCAGCCCTGTGTGTAGCTGATGGCAGCTCAGCATAGCCCGGGCTCACCCTGATGGCTTCTTGTTTATTTAAAAAAAAAAAAAATCAGTTCTACCTATGCATGCATCAGTTAATTTTTATATCTTTAAATCATTTTTCTTTGGTTCAGGAGGGTGAGCTCTCAGCATGCGCTCAATCTGCCAGTTTGAACCAGAAATCCCTAGACTACGTCTTCGGCTGGTTTATAATTCACTGCCATTGCACTGTCTCCAAAGGTCTCTGGATGGCTTTTCAGCAGAGACTTTGATACACATTTAATGAGTGGCGTGTGCTTCTCTGTTCCTCTGACAAACTCCCTAATGTATTAGGGCATTTAAAATTACCTTTAGATTCTTTTGGCCCAGAAATTAAATACCAAGGCCGATTTAACAGGCAGAGTTGACCTGATGTGTTTTGTAGGTATGAGAAGTACTCCTGTTTTCCTCTGTCCAGGTAAACTGCTGAGAACGTTATTTAGTCATCATTACTCCTCCCACTCAAGAATGTTTACCATCCCAAATGGCCTGTCTGTTAGCTATCCTTCTTTGACTTCCTTATCTGGACATGTTTTCCATTTAAATTCAGTTCAGGTGAGCCCTTCACCAATTTGCACTTTTTGGTTTAGCTATTACATTGTTTCAAATAGCTTGGAACAGAAAGAATCATAAAATTTCATTATTGAAAAATATTTGTTATGCACCCACTATGTACCTGTTACAGTGTTAGGTACGCAGTGTGAACACGGTGGTGGAATAAACCCTATGAGCCCTGCTCTCGGGAAGCTTACAGCCTCTTGAGTGAGGCCAGTCAAAAAGTAAACACTAATTATATGTAATTGCAAACTGTGCAAGGACTATACAAGAAAAGAATGGGATACTATGAGTACAGCAGAGACTTAAATTTTGTAGTAAGGAAAGGGGTTTTCAAACTTTTTAAAACAGCGGTGAAGTATTTTTTTAATATGAGCTCTTAATGTGGAATAGAAGCGCAGCTGCTCTTATTGAAATGGGGGTGGGACCTAATCCCCTCGCTCTCCTTATTGGCTACTAAAGCACCTCATGGAATCCTTTGATGCCCAGGGAACACATGTGAAAACCACTGTTCTAGAACCAGCCCCTTCATTTCACAGACCAATTAGCTGAGGCACAAAGGGCTTCATTGTCCAGAGTCGTGGGGGTCACTTCATCTGCTTATACCCGAATTGGAAGCTGAGCCCGATTCTCCCACACTTGTGTTCTTTCCACTCTCCACTGCCTCTTCTTCCCCTTTGATGCATTTTTATTATAAAATGAAAGCATTTCAATCTCTGGTATTCTGTAGTTCTTTTTTTTCCCCCTGAAATTAATTTTACCCATTGCTGTTCACATTGCTCTTCACATTCTGTGCTCTCACTCCTCTTGTGTATCCTTACAGTTTGTAGCCTTGAAAGATGTTATCCCACTACTATTTTGTTTTTATTATATTTCTGCTGTGTCATATGAAGCTACTCTTTTATTTTCTGCCAAACATTAGAACACATGCATTCATTTTATTCTTTAGAATTTTATTATTGATACCAAAGTGTTTATGTTAACTAGCCCAGTGGTCTAATTTGTTGGGTGGCCTTTTCTCACCTCTTCATTTATCTCAAATGGTAGAGTTCCTTCCCAGTCACTTAGGTTGTTAGTCTGGCTTTCGTTTTGACTTACTCTGTTTTTAGTGTCAATACTTGTGTCTCTTTTACCATTTTGTCTTACTTTTGCTTTGCTGTGGCAGAGTGGAGTAGCCTGTGTTTGAATGGAGTAGCATGTTTGTCCAGAACACTCAGGAAGTATAAGGAGGTTGTGAAAATTAAGGTGGACTAGGAGACTCAGGCTTTGTGTCTGGGTATTGACTGTAGAGAGGAAGATGTTTGTCCTAACTTGGGAAACTAGTAGAGAACTGATGACTTGGGGCAGAATGGTAGCATGAGACCTGTGCTTCGGAAACTAATTTTAACCATAAGAAATCCGATGAGCAACAGCTTAAAGGTTCTCTGGACACCAGTGGACTAATAGAAACCTCTATAATATTTAAGTTACACTCACTAAATGCATGCTGAAAGGTGATGATGCCAGTGGAGATGATGGCGACCAGGAGCAAATAGATTTAAGAGCTCTCGAGTAGATGAAATAGAAAAGAGGCCACAGGATCACTCTGAGTGTCAGGGACATTCTTGTCATGTGAACGCCCTGCTAGAGGTGTCCCTGAAAGCCCACTCGCTCAGCAGCTCACACCGTATAGCCCTTCTCTTTCAGCTGCCCTCTGATGATATGCCTTTATGAAGTAAGGAGCTCTTTGCATCTGAGGGGTAGGTAGACACCATGGTTTCATTTTTTTCATTCTGCTATGCTTCCATTAACTCCTCTTCAACAAAACAAAAAAATCAAGCCTTGCTAGTTCTTCCAACTCCCAGTTGCTACCTACCTAAATGGCTTGGCAAACACAGTACTGCCAGCTGCTTTCTTATCAAGAGGTTGGCAGTTAGAAGAGGTCCTAAGAAAAGAGGTAAGGGGGTGCTCCTTAATATCCCCATCAGAATGGAATTGCAGACTGTGTTAATTAGGTCACTGATTTGCAGCAGAACTTGAATGCTGTTGCAGGAGGGTGTGTTTCATGTTTAAGCTCTAAGGAGTGGTGCCTACTCAGTGTGCTGCATCTGCCTTCCTGTCATTGGCTGCATTCGACTGCTTGATGGACTTGCTGACGGAGTGCAAACGTGTGCTTGCCTTCTAATGAATTGTTCTCTTGTACCTGCGTTTTCCCGAAATGCTCTGTGGGATAGACTCCCTTGTGGAGAAGACTCTTCGTCATGTGATTGTTCTGTTTCCTTAGAGACAACAGCAGTGTAATGCGTTAGGTGCCAGATCCATAGAGAAAGGAGAAGCGTTGGCTGCAGAATGTAAAGGTTTGAGAGCTTTTCCTTGCCTTTCTGTTTTTGCTGCTTGAGCTGCTGGGCTGACGATGATTGTGTTTATTTTTGGCAGGATGCTAGAGCCTCTGGAAGTTCCCAGTCACTTATAAAGAAGGGAGCCCATTATATCTTTTCTTGTCTGGTTAATTGTAAAAATACATGAGAGTCAGCCTGTCTTCTATAATATGTGTGTTTCCATTTTTGAAAACAGGTTTCAGTAATAACCATATGAACAGGTCAGGAAATGACATTGCATCACGCATTTCATTGACCTCTCTGTGAGCAGTAACTTGTAAGTATTTAAGTTGTCCCCTTTTCTCATCTTTCTAGAAATACAGGAGTTGACGTCTGTAAAGTATTGACAACTTCCTCTCTAAGTTTAATGAGAAGGAGAACAAAAGAAGGAAAGATTGAGGAATTCATTGTGGAAAGGTTTTTAAAATAAAGTAGTACATTTCTGATGATTTAATTATCTGTTTTGTAAGACCCTTTACCTACTTTTTCAGTATAATCATATTAAACTTAGCAATACTACTAAATAATTCACTAATTATTGCCTCATTTTACAGTTCTGTCCTTTTCCAGAGCTAGAGTGAGATACCTGGCTTCCTCTGGGTGTCTCTAGATGCTGTCTAGTGGTGAAAATTCTGTATAAGAATGTGTTTGTGGTAAACCTTTCCTTCCTGAGAAATATTTCATTCTAAGTCTTATACCACAAATGGCTGTGTTGAACTGCTGGAAATAGGAGTTGAGGCATGTGTGTCTATTGATGGGTCTTTTTTCCATTAATGGATTAGTTGCAGTGTGTTTAGATTAGAAGTTGGTTTTGGAAATTTTAAATCTTTTCTTTTGGTTAATTGTCAATAACCAATAAAGTAAAATGTACTTCCCTAGAAATCTCATTGTAAATATGTAACATGATATTTATGCTACACTTACAATACCATATGGTTATTCTTTTTAATGGATTCCCAAGGCAGTTTTGTTGGTTTGTTTAACCTCTTTGCTTTGGCAGATAACTGTAGAACCTTGTGGAGTAACAGGAGGTGGTTGGTCTGGTACATAGACATAAATAAAGAGCAAAACATCACACTACTCAAGGATAAAAATGATCTACACTTGTCATAACTGTTGTCTAGAGGCAGGATGCTTTTAGAGAGAGTAATAGAGGGAATTTCCTGAAAGTCCAGTGGTTAGGACTTGGTGCTCTTACTGCCAGGGCCCGGGTTTGATCCCTGATCAGGGAACTAAGGGAAAAAAAAAAAAAGAGTAATAGAATCCAAGAGATTAAGGAGATCTAGAATCTGCCTTCCTTAGTATTTCGCCAGAGCTACAATGTACCATTATTATAGATCATTACAAGTCCTGTATTTCCTCTTCATCATGATGGAATAAGTAGGTAAACTGGCTTTCATATTAGATCATATTTTGTTTCACTGTGGAGGTCCGTGAATAGGTTTATAGGCTACTAAATTTTGGAGGGTAAGAAGAGAGAAACAAATACCACCTTCATCCTAAAGCAGTGTCATCTGGGCTGATCACCCTAGGCAGAGATTCAGAAGTGCCTGGATCCCAGACATGGTCATTTGACACTTTTCTTTCAATGAAACTTAATCCTTAAGTAAATGAATGTTTTCCGTTGATTTGCTCTTCAGTCTTTTTTCTGGGAGTATCACCCACTTCTTTGGAGAGGTCGTCCTCTCTCAATCCTAACTGTGTTGCTCTAAGAGGACAGCCAATCAAAGTATTGGGCCCTCTGTCTACCGGAGTGGGTAGATGACTCATGGCAGGTCATCTGGAGTCTTTTCTGGGAATTTCAAATTGGAATGAGGAAACAGATTTTGTTCTCCAAGGGTGAAGCTACCAAAAGTTAGACAGAAGTTGTTTCTTGTTAAGTGTAAAAAGCTATGAGATCCGTATAGACTCTGATTCAAAGTGAGATCTCAGTGAAGATAAGAGAGTGTCCTAATGGCACTCCAGTGTCCTGGAAGCCCCCCACCCTTCATGAAGTTTAGTCATGAATTTAGTTATCATTTAGTTATGATATTTAGTAAATTCATCTTTTTTTTTCTTCTAAAATACTTTGTTAGGTTAGAGGCCAGTGGTCCTGAAGTAGGGCAGTGTTTCTTAAAGATGAGAATTTATCCTTCCCTGAGAACTCTAATCTGAAAAATTCATTTGGACAATACAGAGATGCCTGGGTTGGGATGGTGAATCTGTGGATTTGATCTATTCATTGGCATTAGAACCAGATAAAAGTGGGTTCCAGTGCTGGTCCTGCCACTTACTAGTTTTATGACCTTAAGCATGTTAATTATCCGCTTTAACCTTTATTTCTTTATTTGTAAAATAAGAATACCGTTATAAGTAGTAGCAAGAATTCCAATAATGTATCTGAGGACCTAGCACAGTGCTAATGCAGTGCTCATACTCAGCAAATGTTCATAGTGCATCACCCCTTCCCTTCCAACCCTCTCCAGTGTTCTAAAAGGAAATCCATGCAAATGGTGTAACTTACTAACTTCATGAGATTTTTTATATTCTTTTGCTGTACTGGTCTGTGGTTAATTATTTGAAATAATTAAGTTGTGGTCTTTGTTATAAATGATTTTACACATTTTTTATTGTGAGTGATAATTATCAAATTAGATTTGATCTAAAAATTGTAATATGTTAAGCTAATATGCCTATTGTTGTGAAGACTAAGTATGAAGACTAATTGGAATATGAACTTCTTGAGGGCAGGCACAGTCTTCAACTTGTGTTTTCTCAAAGCCTCTAACAGTGCTAGGCATGAATAAGCCATAGATTTTTGTTTGTGTACTGATAAGACCTTGCTTCTTTAAATGGAGTTTGTAGTAATCAGAAGGGCTTTATGGAGATACTAAAATTTCAGGAGCCATTTCTCTCATAAAAAAAGTGAGAACGAGTATAACCTTGGCAAGTCTATGAAGAAAGACATTCCAAGGTAGGTACCTAGGAGAAGATTTGAAAGTAGAGACTTAAAAGAAGCAAATGAACAACTTGCTTGAAAGATGTGGAAAGCCTGAGTAGTTTGATAGATAAAAGTATAAAGTAGTCTACATTGTTGGTTTTGAATTTGTCTTAAAGTATGGGGAAATCTGCTGCATAAACTTAAAGATGAGAAAAGTATGGTCAAAGTGAGTAGGGAAGATTATTTCAGAAACAACACAGGTAATCATACTCAGTATTGGTCCTGAGCCCAGCGTTAAACTTTTTTTTTTAAATCAACCGTCTGGCTGATACAATAAATAATTTCCTCATTAAATGCATGTATTTTGTTAGGCTGAGATGAGGATTCCAAAAGATATGTTTTTGAAGGAAACAGTTCATACTAGCTTACTTAGTTTTCCTTGGGATAGCCTAGAGGTGGTTAAAAATGCAACCAAGTGGTTTGAGTTCAGAGAGGCATTTGTAATACAGAGTTCTGTTAAGGTAATAGAGGAAAGAATAAATCACCCAAACCATACCCTGGGGTTATTATTGTTTTATCTTCCTATAGAAACAACTTTATAAGAGCTGTGATTTAATATCATGCTATTGGTTTTAATTTATGACCAAACAGGTTTTTTTAAGTTAATTAATTAATTAATTTTATTTGTTTATTGGCTGTGTTGGGTCTTTGTTCCTGCGCACGGGCTTTCTCTACTTGCGGCGAGCGGGGGCTACTCTTCATTGCGGTGCATGGGTTCCTCATTGCAGTGGCTTCTCTTGATGTGGAGCACGGGCTCTAGGCATGTGGGCTTCAGTAGTTGTGGCTCATGGGCTCTAGAGCACAGGCTCAATAGTTGTGGCACACGGGCTTAATTGCTCCGAGGCATGTGGGAATCTTCCTGGAGCAGGGCTAGAACTCATGTCCCCTGCATTGACAGGTGGATTCTTAACCACTGCGCCACCTAGGAAGTCCCAGAACAAACAGTTTTAAGTAATTTTTTCTAAAAATGCAGAAATATAGTAGAGACACTTCACCATAATGATTAAGAACATAGACCCAAGAGCCATGCTGCCTTGGTTCAAATCCTACTTCTGCCACACGATTTGGCTGTGACCTCAAGTGCATCACTTCTCTCCATGCCTTACTGTCTCCATCTGTAAAATAAAGTGAATAATAGGATCTGCCTCCTTGGTGGTTTTGAGGGTTATATGAATGAATCCCTGGGGAATGTTATAACTGAGTCTGGCATGTAGTAAGCACTCAATAAGTATTACTGTTGTGAAAGACACTCTCACTCTGTCGATTCCATTATTAAGTCATAGATGAAGACTTGCTATGGCTACAAACATACTTACCAAATATCACAACTGATAATGTCATTATTCCATTCTCAGAGAAGAGTCTCACCAAAGCTAAATATAACAGAAAGGGTACTTCTTACGCACTACACATGATGTGGTGCTGACTCATGATCAAATATTTCCTGAAAGCCTAATCTGTGTATCATACTATGCTGGGTACTTGAAATGCAATGATTAAAAAATCACACAAATTTCCTGCAGTTTAGTAGAGGAGATAATGTAGATGAATCTAAAATACTTGCTTTTCTTTCTTTTTTGGGGATGTGGTGGTAGGGATGTTGGGGGTTTGTGGAACTCTGGATCTACTCAAACCATTCTCTCTAGGTTTGTAAAACTTTCCTCCCCAGTTTGCTTTCTTAGTGATAACAGGAACAGTACAGACTCACTTTAGAAAATTTGAGTCAATGGTATAATAAGGTTTTTTCTGTTTTATTTTTTTCATATACATATTTTTTAAATATTGAGCATGTTTTTCTCTGAAAATCAGGACAAAATTAAACTTGAAAAATTGGAGGAGTACAGAAAAGTATTAATAGGCAAGAAAATTGATTCCCATAATTCCACTTTTCTTAAATTTCAACATATATCCTTCAGATATTTTGTTTTATACTTATATTTTTTAGGTGAGACCATGCTGTGTGTATGTATAAATAATTTCATCTTATTTTATAGGGTTATTGTGAAGATAAAATAAATAATATATTTAAAGTCCTAAACACTGTGTCTAGTAGATATATATCAAATATTCAATAATTGTTAGCTAGTATGATAGTTGTCTTGCCCTTTTTACTTCTTACACGATAAGCTATTTCTCATGTAATTAGAAAACTCTTTGTAAACATTACCTTTTAATGACAGCATAATATGCTATATTTACTGATGTACTGTGGTTAACTGTTCCTTTCCCTCATATATGAACATGTTAGGTTTCTTCTAGAATTATTCTGTTGTAAATGATATTTTCCTAAATATTTTAAAATGTAAAATTATCTTTACATTTCTGATTAATTCCCTGGAATATATTCCTAGAAAGGGAATTAGTGAGTCAGAATATTTGAACTTTTTAAAAGATCTCTGATGGACATATTGCCAAATTGCTTTCTAGAAACTTTGCTTAACTTTTTACTTTTACTCTTGCCTAATAGTCAGTTAAGGGCCTGTGTCATAAAATCCTCTCCAGCCTTAAGATTACCTTAAATTTTATTTTTATTTTTATTTAAAAAAATTTTTTCATTTTTATTGGAGTATAATTGCTTTACAATATTGTGTTAGTTTCTGCTGTACAACAAAGTGAGTCAGCTATATGTATAGCTGTTTTACATATATCCCCATATCCCCTCCCTCTAGAGCCTCCCTCCCACCCTCCCTATCCCATCCCTTTAGGTCTTCACAAAGCATCGAGCTGATCTCGCTGTGCTCTGCAGCAGCTTCCCACTAGCTATCTATTTTAATAGATACTACTATTTGGTAGTGTATATGTCAGTGCTACTCTGTCACTTCATCCCAGCTTCCCCTTCCCCCTCTGTGTCCTCAAGTCTGTTCTCTATGTCTGCATCTCTATTCCTGCCCTGCCACTAGTTTCATCAGTGCCATTTTTCTAGATTCCTTATATGTGAGTTAGCATATGGTATTTGTTTTCCTCTTTCTGATTTACTTCACTCTGTATGACAGACTCTAGATCCATCCACCTCACTACAAATAACTCTATTTCATTCCTTTTTATGACTGAGTAATATTCCATTGTATGTATGTGCCACATCTTTATCCATTCATCTGTCGATGGACATTTAGGTTGCTTCCATGTCCTGGCTATTGTAAATAGTGCTGCAATGAACATTGTGGTACATATATCTTTTTTTTTTTTTTTATCTTTTTGAATTATGATTTTCTCCAGGTATATGCCCAGTAGTTGGATTACTGGGTCATATGGTAGTTCTGTTTTTAGTTTTTTAAGGAACCCCCATACTGTTCTCCATAGTGGCTGTATCAATTTACATTCCCACCAACAGTGCAGGGGATTCCCTTTTCTCTACACCCTCTCCAGCATTTATTGTTTGTATATTTTTTGATGATGGCCATTCAGACTGGTGTGAGTTGATACCTCATTGTAGTTTTTATTTTTATTTTTTTATTATTATTTTTTTAAATATTTAATTTATTGGCTGTGTTGGGTCTTCATTGCTACGCACAGGCTTTCTCTAGTTGCGGCAAAAGGGGGCTACTCTTCGTTGTGGTTAGCGGGTTGCTCTTTGCGGTGGCTTCTCTTGTTGTGGAGCACGGGCTCTAGGCGCACAGGCTTCAGTAGTTGCAGCGCATGGGGTCATAGTTGTGGCTCATGGGCTCTCGAGCACAGGCTCAGTAGTTGTGGCACATGGGCTTAGTTGCTCAGTGGCATGTGGGATCTTCCCCGACCAGGGATCGAACCCATGTCCCCTGCATTGGCAGGCTGATTCTCACTGTGCTACCAGGGAAGCCCTGCAGTTTTCATTTGCATTTCTCTAATGATTAGTGATGCTGAGCATCTTTTCATGTGTTTGTTGGCAGTCTGTATATCATCCTTGGAGAAATGTCTAGGTCTTCTGCCCATTTTTGGATTGGGTTGGTTTTTTTTGATATTGAGCTACATGAGCTGCTTGTATATTTTGGCGATTAATCCTTTGTCAGTTACTTCATTTACAAATATTTTCTCCCATTCTGAGGGTTGTCTTTTTGTCATGTTTATAGTTTCTTTGCTGTGCAAAAGCTTTTGAGTTTCATTAGTTTCCCATTTGAGTTTCCCATTTGTTTATTTTTGTTTTTAAGGATTACTGTAAATTTTTAAAATATCATTATTATTCTTTATAAGGGAAAATGGTCTGTAATTTTAGCAAATTTCTTTGCTTTTTCATAAAGTATTTTATATTGAATTATTTGTGTTTCTTCTTTTTAAACGTGTATTTTCACTTTGACCATTTATCTAATTGAAATCTTAATAGTTTTCTTATAAATTTGTATGAATCCCTTGTATATTAAGGCTGTCAATTCTTGCTCTGTCACATTTGTTGAAATAGTTCCCCAAATTTGTATTTTTCATTCTTTTCTGATTTTTTAAATCGTTTGAATTCATTCGTCTCTTTCTTCCTAATTTTTCCATTGCTTTTGAGCTTTGAAAATTCTATCCATAGACTCATATATTTTCTTGGGATTTATATAATTAAACATTTACTTTTAGTTCTTTAACACACTGGGAAGATATTTTTCTTTATGGGGTGAAGTGATCTCAATATTTCCCCAGAGCATGTAGCAGTTTTTCTTACTTTTATTAAATGCTTATTACATTATATTGTAATTATTTTTTCTGAGTTTTTATTCTTTATAAGACTTCAGTTTTCGTCCTTTTAATTTTTATCCTAGCAGCTGGCACAGTACGTATCACTTTGTAAAGACACAACAAATATTTGATAAATGAAAGAAATACACAGTTACATATAATTTGTCCTGAAAGATTTTAAAGGCGTGATTCTTCACCTGTTATTCTTCATCTGTTCCTAGCTTTAAAAACCTTAAAAGAGATTCTGTAGTAATTCTAATTTCAAGTTAGTCTGCATTCCAGAGCATCCACCAGAATGAATTGGAGTGGGTGGTCTGGTCATAACAAAAGTAATGTGAAAATGGCTTATACAGTAAGTTAAATTTTTACTTTCTAATAGTAGTTTTGTCTAAACAGTAACCAGAAGCTCTGTATGTATTATCTAAGCCACCCTATTACTGGATATTTCCCCAAACTTATCTTGCTCCACCTAAAAAATAAATTAAAATGCACCTTTGTAATGATCAGAGTACTCAAATGAACAGATACAATTTAAATGATAGCACTCAAATATTTTCAAACTTGACATCTCACCTGGGTCCCATTCTCCTATTTCCAACTGCTTGGAAGATACAGGTAAGATATAATTTGCCTGTACTTATTAATGCCACTCCAGATACAGCAACTTCACAGCTGAAATCTGTTCACCCTTACCTTCCTGCTCATTCTCTCTGCCCCCACCAGTCCAACACCAAATCCTGTTTCCTACTCTTTTGTTCCCTAATTTGGATATGTTATCACTATCCACCCAGTAGTCAAGGTAAAAATCTCAGCTTTTCTTTATTCACTAACTGCATGTACTTAATCTGTCACCACATCTTATCTATGTTACCTCCACAGGGTCTTCCCTTTTGTCTCTTCCCCATCTTAACTACCACTATCCACCCTCATAATCACTGGTCTGGACAATTGCCATAACCTCTTCACTGAGGTCCCAGCTTCCATTCCCTCTTCCTTCCAAACCTCTTCCACATGATTTTTTTAAATGGCAGGTGTGCATTAGAAAGAATCCCCTTGCCCCTAGAGAGTCAGGTTCACTAATTGAGGGTAGAGCTTGGGTATCTCATTATGCAAAAAGCTTCCCAGATGATTCCTGTGCGCACCTGGATCAAAACCAATATTTTACAAGCTTCTGGAGTTATTGTTTCAAAACCTAACTATAGTCACATCATCCTTTGGCTTAAACAGTTTTAATGCTTCCCCCATTGCCTACGTTATAAACTCCAAACTTCTTAGCTTGTGATAGAACAGGTGTCATTCACATCCTGGCCCTCATCTCCCTTTCCAGATGCATTTTCAGCTACTCCCCTCCCAGGACCTTTGAGTCTAGCCAAATAAGTCAGACCCAAATATGCCATGTACTTTTGGATTTTTCTGCCTTTTTTCCATACCATTTCTTCTACCTAGGTTGCCCTTAACTTTTTTCTATTTCTGGAAAACTCTCTCCTCAATGTGACTTCACCTAACTACTCTTACCCCTCATTCTTCCAGGCAGGAGTAACTGCTCTTCATCTGTGGCTCCTCAGTACTTTGTGTATACTTGTGTTGCTGCTCTCATTACTGTGCATTGTGATGGTTTGTGTGTGTGTATATATACATATGCGTATGTGTAGTTAGGTCTTTAAGATAAAGATAGCCTTTAGTTATCTTGTATGAGTGGGCACCCGGTGGCATGCCTTCTTCCTTTGGATTAAGAGTGAACAAATTCTCTTGGGAATTTCCTGGCAGTCCAGTGGTTAGGACTCCAAGCTTTTCACTGCCGAGGGCCTGTGTTCAATCCCTGGTCAGGGAACTAAGATCCCACAAGCCACACAGCCCAACCCCCCTCCCCCAAAATTAACAGATTCCCCCCAAAAAATATATATATATCTTAGAAAAAAAAGAATTAACAAATTCTGAGTCTTTTTATACCCACCTCTTCTGACTAGCAAATTACCTTCTATCTAGATCATTCATCTGTGTCTGTATCCTCGTCCAAAAAATTGGCCTGTCTTATTAACAAAGAAGGAACCTCTCAAACCTCTGTACCAAGTGATGGTTGGTGATCACTTGGGTATCATGGAACTCATTAGTGTCTAAAAATACCTTGCTGAGCTCCTCACCAATGGAAGATATAGAACATCTGATGACATATTCAGGGTATTCAGCAGGTTTTGAATGTTAAAGATCAACAGAACTGATCTGGTGAGTTGTGTCAGTTTTCCTGCTTTGTAAGTTTCTGCAGCTGATACCATTAATGTCTACTTCACACCTAGAAGCATTCTTTTGAGTTTTGTCTTACAAGAACTATGAAGATTTTTTTTTAAGCCAGAAGTCATTTTCGCTGTATTACATCTCCTGAGACCACATCTAAGCTGTTGGCTTTCACAGTGAATTGTGGGTCTAGTGGTAGGTTCAATAGTAAAGACCCCCTTAAAGTTTTCAGATGCCTCTTTCATCTTGGACTTTAAACACATACCTATTTCCCTAGGAATTCATGAAAGAGTATGACACATGTTAGCAGTTCAGAAAGGGTATGAAATTTGGGGGCAGTTATGATTAGTTTACAACTTACAGTGTACCCATTACTATTAAGTTTTGAATATTAGAGAAGAGGCTTTATGTATGCTGTAAGATAATGACTGTGACATCTACAAGAGATAGAGATGATTATTAAAAACTTTTGTGGCATCAGACCAAACAAAATGCTACAGATCATGAAATTTTAACACATGGATCCATGTTTTGGGAATTAAAAAAATTTTTTTCCTATTGTCATTTTTCCTCGGAGAATGTCAGAAAGGAAATTGAATGCAGTAGTATTTTCAATATTGAAATATACTGGGTAATGACATAAGTTCTGAAAGCAACCTGAACATGTTCTTATCTTATTTTGGAAATGGGTTGTTAATAACAGTGTATTAAAGACGCAAAGCCCATTGTGTTTGCAGGACCAGAATGTTTCTGGTGCCTTCGAGTATGAAAAGCTGTGATGCTGGATTTGTTTCATTCATAGGAATCGTCTCCTTGTTCCCTTTGGACAATGGATTTAAACGAATCATAGGCAAAAATATAAACTTAGGGCTAAAAAGCTAATGTCTGTGTTCACTTCCATTATTAATCAACCTAAAACAATTAATTGATTATAACTCATCACAGCACTACCATTAATGGGCTTAAAAGTTTGGGGCAGAGTTGGATATCTGCCTGGAAAGTAGGTAGTGAGATAAATAACGTGGAATTCAATTCTAGCCTAAAAAGGTTTATTTCGATTCTGAATGTCTTGCTTGGTCACACAAAGGGGGGAGTGTGTGACAATAAGCATAGTGCTATGGCTTAAAAATCAAGAGACCTAAATCTATTCCCTGCACATTACTTTCCATCTTTGATCTTCTCCATTAAATAAGAAATCATTTAAAATGTTTCCCTACCCAGAAATGAAGTTGGTTTTTTAAAAAAGGAGTATAGAGATAGATATAGAGGTAGATCCATCCATGCCTCTTAAACTTTTCTTTAAGTACATTGGCTCTTCCTGAAAATTTTCCCTTGAGCCTGTGTTTGAACGTACTGTGAAACCTGCAAAAACAATAAAGGTTCTGGTCCCTTAATATTTACCAGGATTTGCTAAGTATAACCTCTAAACGACAATTTCATAATTAACAGCTCTTGGAGATAAGGAGGAAACAGATGATAGTTCCCAAACACTTAAATATGAGAGGACTTTTATGCTTCACTTTTCTGCTTTTGATGGACCAGTTTCTCTGAAAAGTTCTTCTTTCAGTTCAGGAGAGGAAGTGAGAGATTTCCCAGGAGGAGTATTTAGCAATAGTCATGTGGTTCCAAGAGCAAGACAGAAGCCCTTTGTAGCTGAACCTGGTGGGGAAGGAGAGGGGCCGAAGGATGGCTGAAAGGCAGAATCACAGATTCCTTTTGGTAAGTTTGGAGACATTCATTCAAGATTCTCAGAAGAGGAAGACAGAGACGTTGAGTCCAGAAAACCAGCCACCGAAGACAGGTTATCAAAAATGCTTCCCTTCAAATTTAAATTTGGATTAGTTTATGAAAGAAAGCCTTCTAATTAGGATATAGGTATGGACTCATTGTTAAGATTGTAGTAGAGGATTAATAAAAGAATTTAGTATTTAACAATTTAATTGCTTTGGTAAAATGTATACAAACTAAATCTGAGGGAAGACAATGAGCTCTAACCGAAACTCAGGGAAAACATGCACGTTGCTGTTGTGACCTTTGTAACACACCACAAATGCCACACATTTCTAGCCATCCTGTAAACACCTGAAGTTCAGAACCAGGATTATTGTGCGCTAAAACCGTAAAACAAGGGCCACCAGACCTACATCCCTGTAGCTGTCGTGGGTGCAGTTCCTTTCTCCTGTCCGGGCAGCGCGGCTCCGGGGTCCTTGGGCTTGGTGCCCGAGGCCCTTCTTGTTAGGTTTACTTAGGCTGAAAGCCTTGGTTTCCACCCCCACTCTGCATGGGCCCCACCCTGCTTATCAGGGATGGTAGCTGGTCCTTTGCCCTTATCACTTTTTCGTTTGCGTCCCCTGGTCTCACGGGTAGTTATTAACACAGTGCCAATGTCTTTTCCTGCAGCCCTCCTCGCCCTCTGACGAATATGAATGACAGCACGGCGAGCCACATGTCCTCTGGGGCACCTACTCCCACCAAGAGGTATGTGGCGCTTGTGCCGCAGTCCATTGCCGCTCGGAGTCGCGTACTGGCCTCTGGCCTGGGAAGCAGAGCAGAGAGGGCTGGCTTTCCTTCTCCTCCTTTGATTGTCTTTTAATATTATTTTCTACTTTTTATCTTCCTTTTTTTATTCTCCTAACTTATAAATATAGCAACTGAAGGAGTCCGCTTTTGAGTGGTGCCTGAGGTGGAATCTCTCCATTTGTGACAAGCAGTGAACATAGTGTCAAAGCAGATTAGGCATGTTTGAGATCTTTTTTTAACATTAAACAATATTTTGTTGAGCATGAATTTCAGCAGTTTTGCATTGGAGTTCTTTGAGCATCAAAGATCATTTCTGCTTCCTGATTAGACTGTGTAAATTGAGCTAATTCCTTATATTCTCCTAGATCATTCTGCATAGAATTTATAAACATTTAAGTTGAAAAGCCTGAGTGCCTCTCTTAGTTATACAAGGAGTTTCCTTCGGGTCCTTCAAGGAACTAGAAACATGTACTCATTTCTCTTTATTTAGTTTACTCTTTTCCAAAATTCTCTTAGGCAGGACTTAAAAGAACTGTATGAAATGGTTTACTTTGTATCTGATTTAAGCTGTTCTGTCACCAGAGCAATGCAGAAAGTCCCTCAAGGGCACAACCATTAAAGAATCCTTTCTAACAGTCATCACTCAAAAAAAAAACCCCAAAACAAAAAAAGCGGACTTCCAACCCACTCCCCAAGTCCTTCTTGAAGAAAAGCACTTTGTACTGCAAACCTGAAGAAAACCATGTGTACTGATTGCTTTGCAATAATTTAGCTATAGCAGTGTCATCTACTTAACGCTTTGATTTAATATATATAATATATAATACTTAAGATCAACTATCTTTGTTCCATTGGGTAATACTGGAGCAGTGTTTCCCAAACTTGAGTCATGAGAAGGATCACCTGGGTCACTTGCTGAACATACATATTTCTGGGATCACACCAGACCCAGTGGATCCTGAGATCCTAGGAAGCTCCACATTTAACAAGTATTCCAGGTGATTCTTATCATCAAGCAAATTTGGGAAATAGCGTTAAGGAAGAAGCTAAACTGTAGGAATCCTCTGCCCTGGAATAGAGGATTTAGGGAGGTAACAAATCAGAGTGACTTGATAATACAGTTTATTCACATGGAGACTCAAGGCCCTCACCAGATGAGAGTACTTGTCCGCAGCCTTGTTGACTACTAGCAGGACAATAGCTGAGCCGCGTCTTTTGGGCAGAATCGAATGGTACGAGCACAGTCTGTACTGAGCACAGACTTTTGAGCCACATTGTCTGTGTTTGAATCCTGGCTCTCACCTGACCTTGAACAAGATTCTTGTCTTTGTTGATTTATCTATAGAATGAGGATGATAATAGTATCTATGTTGTGGGGTTTGTGTGAGAATGTATTGTCATTATTTAGCAAGTAAACTGCAATGAGAGAACAGGTGGGGAAAAGAGAATAATTTATGGATAATGCCCTCTCAAGGAGGAACAGAAGGCTTATGAAAGAATACAAAGCAATTAAACCTCTCCCCACCCCCACCCCACCTAAATTTTACAACCACCCTTGCTGGCCTTAGCTTTTTATGTTAAACACCTGTAGCGTTCAGACCCAGACCCAGAATCTAAATATCAACTCAGGAATGTTTTTGTTTCAAAACTAGGAAGACAAAGTAGATTATTGAAAGAAGTCAACTTGTAGATTTTATGTTAGTTTTAGCAACGCCAGCTGTTATGGTTTCACTTCACCTGAGTTCTCTTTACATACTAGTTTTGTCACTCTGAGTCACCTGAGTCCCTGAGGGCCCTAAGTGCATGGTGACCAAGGGCACTGTGCATTCAGTGACCACAGCTGAATGTAGCTACTAGAGGCTGTTGGAGGGAAGAGCATATTTCTGGACGTTGTTTTATTGCTTGAGAAGACTGAAAGAAGGGATTTGGGAGCACTAGTCATCACAGCTCCTCTCTAGAAGGACTACTAACCTTTAGGCTTGATGTTGCTGTATGAAGCCTCAGCTCAGTAGTCAGTGGCCAGCTGTAATTGTCAGCCACAAAATAGCTACTGTTTCTGAAAGTTGTCTCAGATAATATAGTATAGTCTGGGTTAAGTTTTTATTTTAAAGTCAGCATCTTAGCTAGCATCTCTTTCTAGGTAGGTTCAGTCAATGCTAGAGGTGGTTGTCACAGATTCTCCAGGGATTGACCAGCTGACCAAGTGTAGCCAGAGCCCTTAGGAGACCAGAAGGAAGGTGGAGCTCTGTAACTTACCAAGAAGAGTAGCTGCTGGAGGATAGGCTACATGGGAACAAGATGCCCCTGTCCTAACAATATTGTCCTTAGAATTTTAGGAGATTTCATTTATATTCTGGGTGAAATTATGATATAACGTATGAACATTAACTGCATAATTTATAGACTTGGCTCTTCATGGCCCAGGTACTAAACAGTATAAATTTCAGATAGTATCCTATTTACTTCCTCGAGGACTCATCAGTTTTTATTTTCTCCTCTGAATGTCGTCAGGCCTGTGTCTCCAGAGTCTGATGAAAGCCAAGAACCCAGAACGTCATCTCAGTCATAGATTCTTCCTCTGCGGGGGCGGAAAATCCTCAAGGGGCATAAAGCTCCTCTCCAGAAATAAGAGGTTTTCTTTAGAACTCAACAGAAGCCATAAGTCACTGAATCAGACAAGAACACGCACAGTAACAGAAATGCAGGAAAAAATTAAGAGCTCCAGTTTCTACCTTTTTGATAGCCTGTGCATATAAAAATAGTGATAACCCCAGTGGTGAAAAACAATACTTGATTAGTCCAAATAAAAGATGATCTCAAATGTTATGGTTACTTTTTGCAGAAGAAAACCTTATAGATGTCAAAGATGCTGGCAATCATGTGAGAAACTGTAAATTATGTTCCTGAAAGGTTCTACTCTAGGAATTTGCCCTCTATAATATTTTTCTAATGCTCCCATATCGACAGTTGTATAATTGAAAAAAAAAATTTGTCTTTGCCTTAAACTAAGTAGTTTCTGGAAATTTGCTTTTTGTTGAAGAATCAGAACAGTACACTTAAAAATAAATAAACTTTCAAAACTTTAAAACAGAGACATAAATTGCCCCTCCACTACCCGATTTCCTCCAAGGCTTGCTTCTGTCCCTCTTCTTCCTCAGGCTCAGAATATGATTATGTTATTATGCTCTGTGCTATTGTACTATTTTAAGTCATACCTTATATTGAGACCAACATGAAAAATGATGCTAATTTTTTAATGTCTTCTAAAGCTTTGGCTTTAATTATTTATACTCATAAACGTTTACAGTTCTGTGGGCATTTCATATAACTTTGGCAGCAACAATGAAACTTTTGGCTTTGTGCATTTGGTTGGTATGGTAGTTTTAAGTCCTTTAACTTCAAGTATTAAAATTTAACTTTAAAAAGCACAAACCCAGGGGCTTCCCTAGTGGCACAGTGGTTAAGAATCCCCCTGCCAATGCAGGGGACACGGGTTCAAGCCCTGGGTCGGGAAGATCCCACATGCCATGGAGCAACTAAGCCAGTGTACCACAACTACTGAAGCCTGAGCTCTAGAGCCCACAAGCCACAACTACTGAGCCCACGTGCTGCAGCTACTGAAGTCCACGTGCCTAGAGCCTGTGCTCTGCAACAAGAGAAGCCACTGCAATGAGACGCCTGCGCAATGCAGTGAAGAGTAGCCCCCACTCACTGCACAGCAACGAAGACCCAACGCAGCCAAAAATAAATAAATAAATAATAAAGCAAACCTTTGAAAAAAAAAAAGCACAAACCTAGTTAAGCAAGATGAAAAAGTTATAACAATCTGGTGTACAACCTTGTGCTTATACTTACCAATATTCTACTGCACACTTAAAAAATTTAAGAATGGATCTTACCACAGTTTAAGAAAGAAAAAAAAAAAAAAAGACAAAGAAAGGCACAAACTCTCAAGACAAAGGCAAACGCGGAAGGGAAGGGCAGAAATGTCCATAGATCACAAAGCAGCTGAACTGCCACCAGGATGTCCACCTGTGGCTTCTCAGTCTCTTGGCTTCTCTCAGTGTGCTGTCTTCCTTCCCTCCTCCTGCAGAACAGCCACTTCTCAAGATGACAGTGGCTTCAGACTCACATCCTCAGCCTTGTCACTCAAGAGGTTGTGCTTTTCTTCCCTAGGATTAGAAAACTCCAAGAAAGGATTCTTATTGTCCTGGATGGCATCACTGCCCATCCTTGTGTGTGTGTGATAAGCCATACTCATTAGACCTGTGTCATCAGAATGCAGGGAGGAGCATCTCCCCAAAAGAAGGTTGTACCGTCAAGAACAGGAGAAATCCTGGGAAAGAACAATAACAGAGTGTGTTGTCAGAGCACCGTTTTGCTACGAAGCACATAGATGTGTGCAGAAGTGTGTACGTGTGTGCGCGCACACACCCACCTTCCCATACACATTTCCACTTGCAGAGCTTTCCTTCCTCACACAATGCAGCAGTAGGATTGCAGAAGCACACTCGCCTTTCCCTGGAGTCTTATCCGCCTCCTGGGGTGGGTCCCGGGTATCTAGGTCATGTCCAGTCTTCAGGAATCCCGTCTTTTGTGATTCATTAACCCATTCTACCGTGGACCGAATGATAAATTTTAAGAACTCACACATCTCATTGGGAGATTGGGATTGACATATATACACTACTATGTATAAAACAGATCACTAATAAGAGCCTGCTGTATAGCACAGGGAACTCCATTTCGCTGTACAGTAGAAACTAACACAACATTGTAAAACACCTATACCTCAATTAAAAAAAAAAAAGAATTCACACATCTCTACAACTCACAACTCTACAAAAATAGAGATCTGAAAATAGGATAATTGCAGTTTAGAGAAGGGGGAAAAGGAAAGTAGCAGAAAACATGGCATATTAAGCCATATTTGTCCTTTTCCTCCTGAAATACTGTGAAAGTATCCAGCAAGACATTTTTTTTTAGTAGAAACCCACAACAACCGAGAAAAATGGACAATAGCAACAACATTTTGGAAGCAGCAAAGCAGATAGATGAGTGCTAACTGATTTTCCAGACTGGAGAGAACTAAAACCTAAGTCAACAGAGAAACCCAAGAGGAAAGCCCACCCGGGAATAAGAAGGCTCGAGGCGGGAGATACAGAATGACGGCTGATAGTCTGTTTAAGAAGCACTTACAGCCTCAGATTGTCTACATAATCGGGCACTTGCCCCTCCCTGATGCTGCCAGGGATGAGATTTATGTTTGTGGTTTCTGAAATAACACAACCCCATTAACAACCCTAGTTGTCTTAATTATCTCACCTTGGTGGGCCGAGGCAACTGGCTTCCAGACAGCGCATCTCTTTCCCTTGCCACATCATATTAAAGACCAAGAAATCACTGCTGCATCCTTTTTTTCCTCTCAAAGTGCCTGGAACTTCAGCCAGAAGGGGTACAAGATCTAAGTCCCAGGGTCCCAGAGGTTACAATTTAACCAGTGGCTTTGCTCTGTAGCCGTATAGTAAAGATTGACGTATTCTCTCCCTGGAATATGGAGAGTTTTGCTACCATCGATACCTCAGCTTGACTCAGCTAGTTCCAATCAGTGTTACACCCCACTCCTAGTATTAGTTTCTATTTTAGTTAGAACTCTTGGCTGTAAGTAACAGAAGCTCAGTTTGAATTGGCTTAGGGAAAATGAGAAGATTTTTTGTTTTTGTAACCAGACTGTGGGCAGAGCAAGGGGTAATGGCTGGGCCTGCAGGATGACAGAGCAAGGGGAACTCTTACTCATGTAGGTGTTTCCCTGCCCTCCCCACCCCCTCCATGCTCCTTGCTCCTCTCTGCTACACAACCAATCCATCTTCCCTAAGATAACTACCTTTTCACGCAGCAGGGAACACAGCCAGGAGACGCGTGTGTTCACATTTTGTAACTTCATTGCCCTACATAGATCCAATTTGAAAACTGTCAATGAAAGTTCTGTTTGATCCATCTTGGATCATGTTACCCACCCCAGGGTTTTCTGTTTAGTGGCCCCACCTAGAATAACATGGTTGAATGGGTGGGGGTTAGTTCACAAAAGAGGGGGGTCTGCTGTCCTGGAGAAGGTAGAGATGCTGAGGAGATGTGTAGCTATGAGCTTTTTTAGGTGGTTTCTGGAAAAAGTTGCATGTGTAAGTGTGTTATTACGTCACACCTCTATTTGCAGTGATTTGTTTCAGGAGACATTTTTTTCCCCTACCACCTCATTTTATTTCTCTCAAGGGTTAACTAATTCTGTTTAGTTTATGAAAATGATTGTGTTCTGGCATAACACCATCTTTGGGTAGTAACGGGTAAATATGTGAACCACTGATCCTGAGTAAGTCACCAATTGCTAGGAATCTTAAGTAAAGGCAAGATTTTATTAGTTAGAACATTTTTACTTTAATATTGAATACATACTGCACAAGAAAAGCAGTTTTTAAAGGCGAGAAGATGCCACAGTATAAATATTATTTCTGAGCTGGAGAAACATGACCAAGTTAAGAGGTGAGTTGCCCTGTACTGGTTTTAAAATGGCTTTCTGACTGGGTGCCAAGATAAAGAGTTTATCTTGTTATCTACAGAAAACAGTGGAATGACACAAGCCATAGCATGCTGCTTTTTCAGACTGAAAGCAACAGAGATGTGGGGAAACTGAGAAAGGAGGCAAAATGAAATTGGTCAAGGCAGAAACTATTCATACGTGGACTCGGGCCACTGATAATCTTTCTTTCTGTGAAATGAGAAAAATAGAATTTGGTTGAAAAGCAAGAACTAATGAAGTTTTCAGTGTGGCCAGGAAACAACTACCTTGTATGAATTCTTCGTGAGAACTTCTCCAAGGCAACTCAGGAATTATATTTTTCTCCAATCATTTTTTTTTTCTTTTTTTTGAAAGACAGAAAAGCGGAGTAATTGAAAATTAACACATACTCTTATGGAACTGCAGGGTCTCAGTGTTGGCAGATTTCCAAAGTCTGTCTGATGGCCTGGGCAGCCTGCCAATTTTCAACTACTACTGGGTTGGGATTAAATTCCATTTCCATTCAAGCATTTAAGGTAAACCCTTCAGCAGTTCTAACTCAGGTTAGTACAGACTAAAAGCTTGAGTATTTTCAACTCTGTGTTTCAAAACCTTAACTTGAATAGTTTCCTCTTCTCATTGGACTGAGGCTTGAGGTCCTGAATGTGGGCAAGAATCACATCCATTTTGAACTGTCAGCAGAGCAGAGGGGAAGAAGGAACAGGCTTGGAGAGAAAGACCGTGAGTTGAGTGTTGTCGTGTTCGGATTGAGATGCCTGAGGGATCCTGGGAGTGAAGACAGGCTCTGTAGATTTTGGATGTGGGGGTGCTGAGGAAGGGGGTCATTGGTTTTCTTTCTGGCTTGAGTTAGGTACCTTTTGCAAAACACAGGAGGGAGATTTGGGGCAGAAGATAGCAAGGTTATGTTGAGTTAGAGGTGCCTGTGGGACACCAGGGAACCAGATCATAGCATGAGTTCTTGTCATCCAGATTCTTCCAGCTACTTGGGATTCATGCTAGCAAAGTCCTAGATCTCAGACCAGTCCTGAGATCAAAAATAAATGACCATTAGAACTTACACACACTCACACAGAGTCCCCCCTCCCCCCAGCATACATTTTTATGTATGCTTTGGAGGCTGTTAACTTGGATACCTCTTGACCGTCCTCCTCCTAAGAAACTGACTGTGTGGTGTGCTGCTTTCTAATGATGGGATGCTCCACGGGCTTGCACACATGACGGAAATTCCTATAGCGATACTCAAATTCCTTTGCTAATCTGGCTTAGACCTACATAGTTTTTCACTCCTTTTAATATCAAACTATTAAAATATTTCAACTTCTTTTAATAAGCAGACATGTAAAACAAATCAGTGCTATAGTAAAAGATCTTACCTTTTTCCTGGATCTTATTAGGAAACCTCTAGGCTGCTCCCCACCAATCCAGTCTTGTTTTTGCAACCAAAGGGATTTCTCTGAAATGCAGGTCTGAGTATGTTACTTCCTTGGATAAAAATCTCCAGTGGCTCTTCCTTTCTGCAGTGCTGTCCAAGAGCATGGAAATGTTTTGTGCTAACCAGTATGGTAGCCATTAGCCATGTGTGGGTATTGAACACTTGAAATGTGACTGGTGCAACACAGTGAATTTTTCATTTTTTTAATTTGAATTAATTTGAATTTAAACAGCCACGTGTGGCTAGTGGCAACGCAGTTCTACAGGATAAGGCCCCCATTCTTCATTTCCGAGCTGACTCTTGGTAGCCTCTCCAGCCGTACCTATTCCACTCTTTCTACTTGGCATCTACACTCAGAATTACTTAATCACTCACAGTTCCCCAGGCAGGTTTCTGCATATGCTGCTTCAGCCTTGGTGTCTTCCATCCTTTTTCCTGTTATTCCCCTCTCTTTGTCATCTAACTCTGCCTTCTCAACTTAGCTTTAACCCCTTCAGAAAGCCTTCCCTAATACCCTAAAACTAGATTGTGTTCATCTCCTGTGATCTGTAGCATCTTGTACGTATCACTGTATTGTAATTACCTATTCATTCCATGCCTTTCTAGACTCTAAGACCTTGAGGGTGAGGACTCACTAGTCTTTATCCAGAAACTTATTCCTTTTCTCCAAATCTTGCTGCTGCTTGCCTCTTAACCAGTAGTTCTTCTGCTAAGAAAGGGATTTTCTTCTTCAGTTATTTCCGGCACATAGCATCTTATAACATTGCCTGCTTGTTTCATTGAGGGCTGAGAAATAAAGGACATGAGTTATACTGGAGTATCAGGTTCTCATGCAGTACCACCTGGCTCACTCCAGCTCACTCACACCCCTCTTGCTTAACTGTAACTTCCCTCTTTCACAGTGAGAACCTGGCTCCCATCAGTCAGCATCCGTTTACTTAGTTCTCGCAGTGTGTATAGCAGTTTCAGAATTGTTGATTTATTTTTTAAACTGATTGTTGAGATATAGGTCATACACTGTACAATTCATCCATTTAAAGTGTACCGTTGAGTGGTTTTTAGTATATTCACAGAATTGTGCCACCATCACCACAATTGATTTTAGAACATTTTCATCCCCACCCCCCACCCCCCACCAAATTGATTTGTTACTAAAAAATCTCCACATTGTGGAGACTCAACTGTAGAGGACAAGAGTGGAAGAAGAGAGACCAGTCGAGAGGCTCTTGGAGTAGACCAGGTGGCACGGGGTGAGAAATTCTAGATGAGAAGCTATGGCAGCAGTGAAGGTGGTGAGGGTGGCTGGTTTGGGGATCTATTTTGGAAGCAGAGCCAACAAGACCTATTAAGAGACTAGAAGTGGAGCATGAGAAAAAGAGAGAAATTAAGAAGACTCCTTAGCTTTTGGCTTGATGACTGGGTGAACAGGGATGCTGTTTATTTAACCTGGCCAGTGTGGGGGAGTGGCAGGTGAGGAAGGAGGGTGGGGAGAGTCAAGAGTTCTATTTTGAACATGTTGGGTTTGAGATGTAGGCAGGCAAGGGGAGATGCTGAACAGGCATCAAACACAGGCTTCTGGAGCTCCAGGGAGAGGTCAGGGCTGGGATATAAAGCTGTGAGGATTACAGTGATACCTTTTATGGAAGATTGTCCAGAGAACAAACAAAAGACCTGTGAAAGTATCTGATGGGTCACAGGGACTTTGTTGATAATGACTACTGTGTTATCTTATTTAATCCTCCCAGCACTCTCTAGGGTAAATATTTGATGAGGTAGATTTTATATTATTATTATTTTACAGATGAGAGGACTAAGACATAGAGAGGTTAATGTTCAAGCTTGCATAGTTAGTAAGTATCAGAGTTTGGATTAAACCCAAGACTGCCTGACTCCAAAGCCCATGATCTCAGTTGCTATGCTCTGCTGCCTCCCACTTAGTAAATAGTTCCGCTGCCAGGGCCGCACACTGCCTCTACTGTGCTTGTACTGCCTCTGACCTTGTCCCACCACTGCTTACCCTTCATCCCGACCTGCCTCCGCTCAGATCCCTTCCCCTTGCTGCCTGTCCCCACGGGTGTGCTGTTAACCGTGGCCAAAGGTGCCCTCTCTTGCTACCACTGGAGATGCTGCTGAAGCCATGAGACATTATCACCTAGGCTTCAAAGGCCCCATCATCTTGGAGAGCAGTTCTCCACTGCACTGAGCTCCCGGAGCACTGGAAGCTCGTTTCAAATGCAGATTCCCAAGCCCCATTCCCAGATAATTTGATTCAGTAGAACCTTGAAAGTTCTGAAGGAAGAAGTCTAGGGAACACATTTTTAGAAATGCTGCCTCTGACCCTGCCAGTCCCATCAGGACCCTCTGGCCCCAACTATGCTCATTATTACCAATGGTTTAGAGCTGGGGGGCTTTGTGAGGGAAAGAATGCTCTTTAGGGTACCAGGGGAGAAATGTATTCATTTCATGGTCACTCCTCTTTTTAAGTCTGGTTCATTGAACTTATCCTTGCTTTTGCTGATCTCCTAATTGGGTAAAATTCTACTGTCATGTCCTCTCACAGGAGAACAGTGTCCCTCTCATTACATTTGCAATTTTACTTATTTGTGTGATCCTCTCTCTTCTACTTGACTGTTAACATCAAGGAAGCAGGAGCCATGTCTGTGTTCTGCTCACTGTGGTGCCCTCATCTCCTGGCACAGTGCCAACGCCTAGTAGGCGCTCCAAACAGTGACTCCAATGCCCAGTTGCCATCAGAAGTGCTATTCAAACTATTGTATACTCAGGCATGAAAATCACCTACTTTTACAGATTGAATTGACGTTTAACAGCTTAGACATAGAACAATTACTATTTTTATTATTTTATTATTTTATGGGGTTCCAAACTATGGACTTTGCTTTAGAAAAACAGACTTCTAAAGCAAAATCTGTTTGTAAGTTGGGGGTTGTATATGTGTTGCATATACACATCGCCACACATATTATGCATATATGCATACTCAAAAAAAGGAAGGAGTTTAAATTCAAAAAGTAAATCTGGAAAAAAAGGTACAGTTTTAAATGCGAATGGAATAATATACTATCCATGCCTCAAACAAAATTGTCAGAAAATTCATAGACATTTAAATTCCTTATTTACCATAGGCAGCTACTGTTAATGCTTTTCATTTTGGCTGAGATCCCTAATTGTCTGGCAAGCAACACTAATTCTGAATAGCAATCTTCATATAACACTAACATGGAGTTTAATGGACTGTTGCTTCTGTAGTAAATGTCTCCAATTTCTGTTCTGCCGTTTCCTTTGGAACATACCCTGGTTAGATTTTCACTGCCTGTTAGCCTGCCAGAACCACTTCTGTCAAGGAGAGCAGTGACTTCCACATGCTCAATCCAATGGTGAATTCTCAGGACTTATCTGGCTTGACCCATCAGTGGCATTTGATGTAGATGATTGCTCTTTTCTACATGAATCACTTTCTGTACTTGCCTCCAGATACTTTGCTCTTCTGGTTTTCCTCCTATTCCTTCTTGGCCTCCTTTGATGGTTTTTCCATACCTCTTTGACCTGTAAATGTTAGCATACCAGAGGGACTACTTTTTTCTATCTGTACTCATTCACTGTAGGTGATCTCATCTGTAGTCATGGCTTTCAAGAATATGTGCATACTGGTAACTCCTAAGCTAATTTTTCTGGCCCTGACCTTTTCCCTGAGTTTTTCCCTTTTCCCTGAGTTTTTCCCTTTTCCCTCACATATCTTCCTCCTAATCAGTACCTTCATTTGGATATTTAATGCATGTTTCATAATTAGCATATTTTAAACTGACTTCTGTATCTTCTCCCACCAAGTCTAGTTCTCCTGTACTCTTCCCCATCTCAGTGAATGGCAGTCCCATTCTTCTAGTTGCTTGGTCAGAACCCTTGCTTCTTCTCCCATCTAAACTGTCAGATTACTAGATCAAATCTGTCCAAAAACACTGTCAAAATCGATCCAAGATCTTGCTATTTATTATCACTTCTACTGCTACTCCTACTTCCTAGCCACTCTTGTCTTTCATCTGGAATGTCCAGTTGCTTTCTAATTGACTGCTTCTTCCCCTGCTCCCTGGCAGTTTATCTCTCCTAAAGTGAATGATCCTGTTAAAATGTAAGTTATGTCGTACCTCACTTCTGCTCAGAACCTTCCAGCAGCTTCTAATAGAGTAAAAGCTAAAGCCTTTGTGATGGTGTGCAAGGTTATATAGCCTACTTCTCAATCTGTCTGCTGTAAAGATGCAGTTTTGTTTTATTCAATTTCTAGTTTGAAGTGGATTGATACTTTACAAAAGTATGATAAAAATAAATCACTACAGAGAGAACTTCCACTCTGGTCATGGTGAACTAACTGGTATCAGATTAGCTCTCCCACTATAAACTACTAGAAAAATGATCTGAGTATAAGAAACAACTGTTTTCAGGAATTAGACAGTAAGTAGCATAGGACTGATTCCTGAGGGAAGGCAAACAAATGAGAGAGCCCTATGATCGCCCAGGCCTTCTGCTGAAACACATTTGCCAAACTCCAGTGCAGGAAATAAGCAGAGCAAGGTAATCTTGCTGAGAGTAAGAAGGTAGACATTGGAGTTTGGGGAGGCTGGAATTTGCCAAGCAAGACACCAGAGCGGTGGAAGTGTGCAGAGAAAGAGCTCCGTAAATCTGAAGACAGATCCCTTGAGTCTTTGGCTGAAAATTAAGCTGTATTTGCACAGAATGAGATTTCACAAGACCAGCAAAGAACAACTACCTGGGAAAGAACAGCTCCTGGGGATTGGAAAGTGGAACAACTACCTGAGCTCACACTGTTGTTTGAGTTCCAACCAACCAGAGTAGAGAGTTATCATTGAACACTTGAGGCATTCAGTGAAGATCCCAGAAAGACTGCATCTTAGGAGCAGGGTGAAATTAGCCCTAAATAAAGATTACTCCAGATCTGCACTGATGAAGCTTAAACACAAGCCTCAAAAGGATCAAGCTGTTCACAAGGAAACTGACTGCCAGATTCTTTAGAGGAAGACAACAAAATCCAGACATTCAGCAACATGATACTCAGAATTTGCACCATCTGGTGAAAAATTAGAAGACACAGGAAGAAGCAGGAAAATATGACCTGTAACCAGGAGAAAATTAGTCAATATAAACAGAGCCAGAAATAACAGATGTGATACAAGTAGCAGACATGGACTTTAAAGCGGACATGACAAATATCAAAAATGTAAATATCAAAAAGTGTCAACATAATGTGCAGGAAGTGTGAGAAATAAAAAAGAACCGAGTGTAAATGTGATTGGGACTTTATGCACATAGTCTATTTCCATCAAAACTTTTAAAGTAAAAAAATAGAATTTACAGAGTTGAAAGGAATTATACCTGAAATGAAAAATTCAGTGGATGGGCTTAACAGTAAATCAGAAATTGCAGAATAAAAATTCACTGAACTTAATGAGATAGCAACACAAACTATCCAAAATAAAGCACAGAGAGAAAAATGGCTGAAAAATGAACAGAGCCTCAGTGACCTTTGGAACAATGTCAAACAGTCTAACAGAGGGGGAAGAGAAGAATTATTTAAGGAAATAATTTTTCCAAATTTCTGAATACATTTTTACATATTTGACAAAAACTACAAACCCACAGATACAAGATGCTCAGCAAACTATAAGCAGGATAAACACAGAGAAAAACATACCAAGACACATGGCAATCAAATTGCAAAAAAACAAAAAGATAAAAAAACAAAAAACCCAGTGACAAAGGGAAGATATTAAAAGCAGCTAGAAAAAAAGACATGCTACATACAGGGAAACAAAGATAAAATTTTCCAATGAATTCTCATTAAAAATAATGCAAGCTAAAAATGGAATGGCATCTGAAAATGGTGAGAGAACTTAGTTTTATTCTCTCTAAAGTATAGAAATTTCCTAGCTTTATCCACTGAAAAGACCTAGAAGCAGTGACAACCCAAGAACAATGAATGAGCACCCTCCTTCTCGGTAAAGGGAACGTTGGATCCTTGGAAGAATGGTTGATTCCAAGTGTGGAGCAGGATATATACAAGATGAGACTGGGGCATCTTATTGTACAAACAAGAAAGCTGGTAAGCTCTAATGGATATGTCAGAAGAACACTAGAGCCTGCTTCCAGGGCTTCCCACTGGCCAAAGTTAGGACAATTTGAACACCAAAGAGATGATTGCAATGGATTGAAGTACATCAGATAAATACAAATCTATGAGTTTGTAATGATATTAAACAAACAAAACACCTCCTAAGGCACTAACTCATTTTTCTGTTGTTAAATAATAAGAAATATCAATCATTTGTTTTACCATTCCTGAATGAGCAATATTGCACAATAAACAAATACAAGAAATTAATAAATGCATAAAAGATAATAAAATTGGAAGGTCAACATTTTGCAGCCCCTCATGAAATAATGTATCTAGGCAAGAATCATCAGTAAATGCTAAAATTGTTAGGTGAAAAGTTGATGGGGAAGTTTGTAATGGAGAGATGTAACCAATGACATCTGAATCCACTGATCAGTATTTACAGTCCATTCCATTATGTCTCTTGTTTGATTTATAAGTACATTATATTGCATATGATGGATTCTAGCCCCTTCTCGATAACAAAACAAAAGCAAAAACTTTAGTCAAGCATCTAGATCTGACCCCACAGGGGCTAGAGGAATGAATTTAAATGATGCCTCCAAAATGTAGAATATGCTACAAGGTAGCCTGTTTTCTTCACAAATAGATGACATGGAAGAAACGGAGAAAAGAAAGAACTGCTATAGATTTAAAAAAAAGAAACATATAATCAAATACAAACAGAAAAGAAACATATTAACCAAATGCAAAGTGTGGACCTTGTTTGGATCTTGACTTTAACTGTAAAAGGGTATTTTTTGAGATTTGAGGAAATTTTCAGGTGGACTAAGATATTAAAGAATTTTTTGTTACTTTTTTTAGGTGTAATAGCCACCCACTCCTGTACGAAAAGTTGGGAGGAGGAAGAATAAATTAAACAAGCTGACAGTGTTGATTTTTGTTGAGCTCTGTTGATGGGTACATGGAGGGTAGTCATTAGATTACCGTTTCTATTTTCTGCATATTTTAATACTTCTTTAGTAAAAAGTTTAAAACAAAAAAAGATCACGTGCTTTAGGACCTTCCATATATCTATAAGAGAGAGCCTCACTCAGATTGTATACAACATCGTCTTACAATTAAATACAATTCTAACAAGTTTGGTTTAAGTACCAGTTTTATGGGAGAAAATACAATGATGCTAAAGGCAGTATCCTTATAGAAATAAAAAGGTTTAACTGGTATCATGAAATAACACTGAACACTCTTACATGTAGACAAAAGCTATAGAAGCACTATGGGGCCATTTAGTGATTAAATAGACCCACTATGCCTCAGTTTTCCTGCCAGAGGGCATTCCCGAAAAGGCGCATCCGTCACAGAGCCCAGAACGTGGGCAAGTCTGATGGGCAAGGCTGCTTGGTGGCCCCTTCTTTGGTCAAGGGCTGTAGTATCAGTCTACCAAAGCCATTTCCTAAGGGACAGCTTTTGTTTAAAGGATTCATGAGGTGTATTCCCTGTGGTCTAACACCGTATTCCATTATGCATTGTGGTTTTTTTTATTGTTTTCCTTATCGTGATTTTTTTTTCTCTTTTTCTTTGACGTTTACCCATTTTAATCCATGTTCATTTCTCGCTGTGTGTGTGTTTGTGTCACGCTTGCTGTCTTTGCCTCCGTTGTCCCTAGGTTACAGTATAGCCAGGATATACCCGGTCACTTGGCGGATGAGCACGCGCTGATAGCCTCCTATGTGGCCCGTCTGCAGCACTGTGCACGGTCAGTGGTAGAGCAGCAGCAGGCGGGTGGCCAAGGGCTGATCAAAGGGAGGGAGAGCTCTAGTACCCGGGGTTGCCAGCTGGAAAAAGCTCTGCATGTGGGGTTTTTCTTGAGAAGCTACCAGCTATGTTTGGCAAAGTTTAAATAATTGCTAAAGCATTAGCTTCTAAAAGAAAAGGAACCTTGCCAAGCCTGGGCACTTACCTAAACATATAATCAGAAATTCTTCTTTAAAGTGAGTTCCCTTAAACCTCAGAGAGATGTGCAGTCCCAGAGATGTGTGTTCACAGAGGTATTTGATGCAGCCTCTTGCCTAAGTAATGAAATCGCTCTATCGACCTTCAAAGTTTAGGGTTGATCAGTACACCTTGTCTAACGTGGGGGCTTTGACACCATCACCTTGTTTCATCTTTACGTGTTGCATTTTCATCTGTTCCCAAAAAGCTGTCATTGTAGATTATTTAAACCAGTGATTTTCAACAGTGGTATTGGGTCATTTTCCCCTGAGAGACTTTTACCAAACTATACATACCTCCCCATATTATAATAATTATATGTATTATAATAACCCCACATACCTCTCTCCCTACAAACTACAGTTAATATGGAAATATGACTGATCCCTCAGTGGGTTATGGTGAAAAAACATTTGATAACCACTAACTATAGCAAAGTTAACCCTTTTAATTACCTTTAAAAGAGGTAATCCCAAATAGAGTGCCGTTACATTCAGGCAGACCCAAAGCTATCTGCCCAGTCCATGCCCACACCCGCCACCATTCTGCAAGGAGAATGGCAGGTAAAGTTTAAGTAATCTGAAGCCATCCCTTCCCTTTACAAAGCAGCAAAGAAGAGTCTCTGTGCCAAACAACTGAGATTCTTATTCTTAGAGAGAAAACTATAATTTATAAACTTAAACACATGAGAGAGGCTGGAGCCTTAAATTTTAACCTTAGTTTTGTCCTTAACATGCCATGGTCCCATGGGAAACTCTTATCCCCATGATAACAGAAAAATAAGTTAAAATCAACTTTAAAATATGTATACTTGAAAAGGACTGTTTTAAGTATTACACTTCATAGCATTTCGCATAGTTTTCCCAGTGTGACCAAATGGCGTTATTACTTTAAGGCATTTACCCATCTCTAAAGCCTTAGACTGTAGGATTCTCCTACCTCCCAACTATGTTTAATAGGCTTATTCTGTGGGTGGGAAGGCCTGCTAACTGTGCATTGTATCACAGAGTGTCTCCTCATCCAGCAGATGATTTCTGAGTACTCTGTCCCAGCCCCTTGGTCTCTAGGAAAAGAGTTGTCTCCCCCATGGCAGGACAGCTTATTTATTATCAGTAAGGGCAATTGTCCAAGTGATTAAAAGTGAATGTAACAGCGGAATGTTGGACAGAAACTACTACATGATATTTAAGCCAAAGATTTATGCTAGGTTTAGCTGAGATTCTCAAGTCTCATGGCTTAGGGATTAGGCTCCCTGAGCAAGAATAAGTGGCCAGGAACCCTGGAAGAACATGAGGATTGGGTGAGTACTGCATCTCTTCTTGATTTATAGTCTAAGAACTGAGCTTCTTCCTTCCTCAAAGAAGTCAGACATTTCCTGGCTAACTAATTCTGAGAGTCAAAATCAGCTCAAGTAGAAGAATAAGGAACCTTTCTGATTTCCCTCATAGCTCTCTTTGACCTTAAAACCTCTCATCAACATAAAGTTCTAGTTTCTGGCTGGAAAGCATAGCCAGTTAAAGCAACCATGTCCTCCATACTAGGGTATGAATGATAGATAAAATTGACTTTCCTAGGGAGATGGAATGTGATGGAGAAGGAGGAGCTCTTTTGCACAGAGAAACCTATTGTGTCCCTTGCCAGAAAACAAAGGCCAGCCACTTTAAGTCCCACTTCCTAGGCTTGCATTCCCTCCATGGTAGTATCCACTTGCACTGTTAAATGTTCATTTTGTTGTTATTTTAAAAGATAAAGATAGTCCTCTTATTCCAGACAGACATCTTTAAGGTGCAAATATTATAGTTTGCCCTGACCTTGCGGCCTTGACCCTAAAGTATTAAAGCCAACTGATGGTAGCATGTTCTTATTACAAGATCATCTTTTGAGAAAATGATTATACATGCTAGAGACTGACATTTGCACACCTAAAATTACATAGTGTTGAGACGTGTCATTGGCACAGAAGACAGTGACAGTGGCAGCACATTTTTTTTTAAAAAATCCATCCTAGAGGAAAGACCAAATTAAGCTTAAAGAGTTAGCCATAGAGATAGAAATATAGGATGGTAAAAAAAAAAAAAAATCTAAGAAAAATGCAGTTGATTTCATACATGAAAAGTCCAGGCAGATCTCTATTGATTTAACTCCATCCTTCCCAGATTCCCCTCAGTAATTACAACAAAGATTTGATGAATAGTGAGCTCATGTCTTTAAATTATTTCATATTTCATGTTTTGTCATACTGTTAAATTCCAGTCAGGGGTTTTTGGAACTCCAAGAACCTAGAGCCAAAGTAGAAGAAAGCCACGATAGCCATCTCTCGTCAGTTAGTCATCATCATTACTGTTGCCTTAAAGCATCTGTTAGACTTAAACAAGGAAGAATTGTACAGCCACAGTCCCGATTAATCTAGGAGTGCCCTGATATGGATAAATAGCGGTTGACGTCACATGCTGAATTAAAGATGTCACTCGTAATCAGCAAAAAGCTCCATATGCGCAGCACACACACACAGAACTAGCCGCCTGCTCGAGAACCCTTGTTTCATCCGGGTGCGGCACTCTCTGAACTCCCACCTTAGTGGGTCTTAAAATTTTTAGAATGCTGAACTCTTATTAAGTGTAACAGACTAAATTAACTCACTCTAAGATGGGGCTACCGTTGTAGAACAAGCACGGTAAAAGAAAAAAAAAGAGGCACTGAAGGGGAATGTTTGATACCATGGGATCTGCCCCAGCTGTACCATGTTGTGAGCCTGCCCTAGCTGAGGTTCCTCAGTTTTGCTCAGCCCGTGTTAAGTATACGTTTCCTCAGCCCTCTGTTTTTCATGATGCTTTAGTTTTCTCTTGGTCTTTTTTAATTCAAGACCTATATCTAAAAGTCATGAGGTTTTCTTAAAACAACTGATGGAAGATCGCTCCCTCAGGCTTTATAGATGCCCTGTCTTTTCTCAGCCCTTGCATTCAAAAAGAAGTGTCTCCTGTGAAGGTGTGGGAACAACAGGGATATACTGCCAAAGAGAAATGTTATGCGTGGCCTCGTCATTTCTCTAAATCCCCTGTGTCTCAGGAGACCGTTAGTATCTGTGATTCAGGTCTCCATTTCTTTTGTTATCATTGTTTTTCACAAGTGTTTCTCCCATCTGTTCTTTCTGAGAGAGAAGCAAGAGTAGGGGATGTTTAATAGATACCTGTTGAATTTTTATCTCCTTGGCAGTGTCCTGGACAGTCCTAGCCGACTGGACGAGGAACACCGGCTTATAGCTCGCTATGCTGCCCGGCTGGCTGCAGAGGCAGGAAACATGGTGAGTAAACAGAGGATTCCAGTAGAGTAGCAGAAATTGGCATTACTTTAATATACAGATAGAAGGGGAATGGTAAACATGAAACTCAGGAGAGTGGATACCTCAGAGACAGGGAGAGGGGAATGGGTTTAGGGAAGGGAGTGCAGTGGCCTTTAATTTTTTTTATTTAATTATATATTTATTTTTGGCTACATTGGGTCTTCATTGCTGTGCGGGCTTTCTCTCGTTGCTGTGAGCGGGGGCCACTCTTTGTTGTGCATGGGCTTCTCAGTGTGGTGGCTTCTCTAGGTGTGCAGGCTTCAGTAGTTGTGGCACTCAGGCTCACTAGTTGTGGCTCACAGGCTCTAGAGCGCAGGTTCAGTAGTTGTGGCACATGGGCTTAGTTGCTCCACAGCATATGGGATCTTTCCAGACCAGGGCACGAACCTGTGTCCCCTGGCAGGCGGATTCTTAGCCACTGCAGTGGCCTTTAATTTTATCTACAATATCCTCTTTTAAAAATGAATCAATAAAAGAAAATCAAAGGACCAGAATTTGTTTCTTTTAAAAGATCTGTAAAATTAATAAGCCCCTAGAAATCCTGATCAAGAAGAAAGGTAAGAGGATGTGGAGAAAATAGAACCCTCATACACTGTTGGTGGGAGTATAAATTGGTGCAGCCACTATGGAAAACAGTATGGAGTTCCTTAAAAGACTAAAAATAGAACTACCATGTGATCCAGCAATTCCACTCCTGGGTGTATATCTGGAAAAAATGAAAACATTAATTCAAAAAAGGTACATGCAGGGGACTTCCCTGCAGGTCTTGTGGTTAAGACATCGCCTTCCAGTGTGGGGAGTGTGGGTTCCATCCTTGGTCAGGGAGCTGAGATCCCACATGCCTCATGAAAACCAAAACATAAAAAACAGAAGCAATATTGTAACAAATTTAATAAAGACTTAAAGGAAAAGATACATGTATCCCAGTGTTCATAGCAGCAGTATTTACAATAGGTAAGACATGGAAGCATCCCAAGTGCCCATCAACAGATAATTGGATTAAGATGATGTCACACACACACACACACACACACACACACACACACACACACACAGAGGAACATTACTCAGCCATAGAAAAGAATGGTATATTGCCACTTGCAGCAACATGGATGGACCTAGAGAATATTATACTTAGTGAAATAAGTCAGACAGAGAAAGACAAATACTATACGATATCACTTATATGTGGAATCTAAAAAATAATACAAAAGAATCTATATACAAAAATAGAAACAGACTCACAGATATAGAAAACAAACTTGTGGTTACCAAAGGGAAGAAGGAGGCAGGGAGGGACAAATTAGGGATATGGGATTAACAGATACAAACTGCTACACATAAAATAGATAAGCAACAAAGATTTACTATATAGCACAAGGTATTATACCTGTTATCTTGTAATAAGCTGTAATGGAATATAATCTGCAAAAACCCTAAATCACTATACTGTATACCTGAAACTAACACAATATTATAAATCAATTCTATTTCAATGAAAGAAAGAAAGAGCAAATTGCCAGTATCGGGAATGAAAGAAGGACATCACTACAGATCCTATAAATATTATAAGGATGATAAGAATATTATGAACAACTTTTTGCCAATAAACTTGACAACCTAGATGACATGGACAAATTTCTTGAAAGACACAAATTAACAAAACTGACATAAGAAATAGAAAATCTAGGGACTTCCCTGGTGATCCAGCAGTTAAGACTCCAGGCTCCCAATGCAGGGGGTCCAGGTTTGATCCCTGGTCAGGGAACTAGATCCCACATGCATGCTGCAACTAAAAGCCTGCATACCGCAAATACAGGATCCCACATGCTGCAACTAAGACCCAGTGCAGCAAAGGAAAGAAGGAAGGGAGGGAGAGAGGGAGGGAGGAAGGAGAGAAAGATTTTTTTAAAAAGAATAAATAGAGAATCTAAGTAGTCCTAAATCTGTTAGAGAAATTGAATTCATAATTAACTTTGAAAACTCCAAGCTCAAATAGCTTAACTGTTGAATACTATCATATGTTTAAGGAAGAAATAATAACAATCTGGTGTAAACTTTCAGAAAATAGATAAAGAAGGAACACTTTCCAAGTCATTTTATCAGGCCACTATAACCTGATACCAAAACAATACAAGGGCATTACAAAAGAAGAAAGTTGATGGCCAGGTTCTATCATGAACATAGATGCAAAAGTCCTTAACAAAATATTAGCAAATTGAATCCAGCAATATGTAAAAAGGATAATAGTCCATGATCAAGTGAGATTTATCCAAGAATGCAAATTTATGTAACATGTGAAAGTCAGCCAGTGTAATTCACCATATGAGCAATTTAAAGAAGAAAATTATATTTTAGTAGATGCATAAAAAGCATTTGTCAAAATACAATGCCCATTTTTGATAAAGCTTCTCAATACTGTAGGAGTAAGAAGAAACTCCTTTAACCTGATAAAGAACACCTACAAAAACCATATAGCTAATATGACACTTAAAGGTTAAAATTTGGAATATTTCCACCTAATATTATGAACAAGTCAAAGATGTCTGCTTCCACTACCTCTATTCAAAATTGTCCTGGAGGTCCCAGTCAGTGCAACATGACAAGAAAAAAAAGGGACATGAATATTGGAAAGGAAGATGTAAAACTGTCATTATTTGCAGATGACATGATTCTGTGTAGGAAGTCCTCAAGAAAGTCCTACAAGAACACTACTAGAACCGATACAAAGTCAATATATAAAAGTTGTATTTCTATCTGCTAGCAGTGAACAATTAAGAATTAACTTTAGGAGAAATAACATTTACTGTAACATTAAAAACCATCAAATACTTATGGGTAAACTTAATGAAAGATGTTCAAGACTGCAAACTGTAAAATATTGCTAAGAGAAATTAAAGAAAACCTAATAAATGGAGAGGTATGTCATATTCATGGAGCCAAGTATTCAGAATTAGTAAAATGGCAGATTTCCCCAAATTGATCTGTAAATTGAATACCAATCAAAATGCCAACCGATTTTCAAATATATTTAGAAAACCAAAACAGCCTTGGAAAAGAGCAAAGTTGGAGGATTCAACCCTACTTGACATCAAGTCTTACTCTAAAGCCACAGTAATCAGGAAAGTATGGTATTGGCAAAAGGAGAGGTGAGTCATCCATAAAATAGATGCACACGTATGAGGTCAAGTGACTTCCAACAAGGCACAAAAGCAATTCAATTGGGATAGGAAAATCTTTTTAACAAATGCTACTGGAACAACTGTTTATCTGTATAGAAAGAAAGAACCTCTACCCCTACCTCACACCATACGTAGAAACCAATTTGAAATGTATCATAAACTTAAAAACATAAAAGCTAGAACCATAAAGCTGTTATAAAAAAAAAACAAAAATATCTTTATGACGTTGGAGCAGTCAAAGATTTCTTAGAGAGATTACAGGAACCACAAACCATTAGGTCCAGTATTGTTTGGAATGAGATTAGACTGGACAGGCAGGCCAAGGTCTTACAGGACAATATTTTACAGTGTATTAGTTTCAGAAATGTGTAGTAATTTATGTTTACTTCTTCATAGAGAAATAGTTATGAAAGCTGCCAATAGAGAGTTTTTCTTTTTTTTTTTTTAATGGTTTATTTATTCATTCATTCATTTATTTATTTATTTATTTTTGACTGTGTTGGGTCTTCATTGCTGTGCCCAGGCTTTCTTTAGTTGCGGCAAGGGGGGTTACTCTTCATTGCAGTGCATAGGCTTCTCGTTGTGGTGGCTTCTCTTGCTGCAGAGGCGGGCTCTAGGCACACAGGCTTCCATAGTTGTGGCTTATGGGCTCAGTAATTGTGGTTCTCGGGCTCTAGAGCACAGGCTGAATAGTTGTGGTGCACGGGCTTAGTTCCTCTGTACATGTGGAATCTTCCTGGCCCAGGGATCAAATCCGTGTCCCCTGCATTAGCAGGGGAATTCTTAACCACTGTGCCACCAGGGAAGTCCGAGACTTTTGCTTTGTTTCTCTCTTAAAACATAATTTATTCCTTTGGGTTTGTTTAGACTTCAAAATCTTTTCCCTGAGAATCTAATATTGTCATACATCTGACTAACATTTCAACTCTAAAGGTTAGTGAAATGGAACAGAATGGGGGAAAAAAGTCTGGGTTTTAAAAGTCTAGGTTTTAAGACTAGTTTTATTTAATTAGTTAAACCCTACACATGCCCTCAATCAGTCACAAATGTTCGTTATTTTAGAAATTAAAATTTATAAATAATTAAATTTTTTGAGATGGAATAGCATTGTGGTTAGATTTTTTAAATTAAGTATAGTTAATACCATTATATAGTCTTGTTGACTTTACATAGTACTTTTTAAATTTTGTAAATAAAAGCTCCAAAGCTGTTTGACCCTGAAAAGGATATCCTAGTACTCCTTTACTGCCAACAAGATAAATCTGTTTACACCTGATAGTTTCTGATGCCAATTCTCTAATTCATGTGAAAATGATAATTGTTAGAATGGTCTTGAGACTAAATACTGATATGGCCCCTTTCATCTTCAGTTTATTTTCCTAAGTGTAGTTATGTTATAAATATTGGGTCTCTCAGGAAGGAGTCTTCTTAACTAGATTTCTATTAAACAGAAGACTTCTAATCTGCTAATCTCTCACTGATACAAGTGCTTTGCATAAAGTGGGTGTAGTGCTCAAAAGAATTTATTTATAGCCTGCCAGATAGGCTTTGTATTGATTTTTTTTTTCAAAAACCTTCCACAAAGAAAGACCATTAAAACATTTTAGCAGCTGGCATTACACCCTATGAAGTGCTTCAGCATCAGACCCTTCCGTCTCCCCAGGTGGCAGATACGGCCACTGAAACCTCTTCAGGCTGACCCTCAAATAGAGAAATTGTAGGTTGCTTAGATGAGCCAGAAGAGCTTATTTGTTTTCCTGAAGTGCCTGAATTCCTTTTTAAAACAACAACAACAACAAAAATACAGTGTGTGGCAAAACATAGTAATAACAGCAAATCTTAAAATTTCATCACAGACATCACTAGCATTAGATGTAATCAGGTGGTTTTTTGTTTATTTTTAAAGTTTTTTCTTTATGAAAAAATTAAAAACTCATTATGGACAACTTGGAAGAAAGGTGGAAAGAAAGGGAAACCATTGTCCATTGTCATGCTACCTAACATTTACACATTTTTGAGATTTTTTTTTCCCCATGTAGCCCAATCCCAGACTTCACAGCCTCATCATCAAGTCAGCTGCTCCACTAGTGTACCATTCCACAAACATCCTTATGGCTTCTTAGAATTAAAGATCAAGAATATTTTATCTTCATGTGGTGTTCTGCACACGTTTAATGACTTAAAACCCCTATAAAATAGTCGTCAAACCTGGCTACGTATTATAATCTTGTGTGTAGCACTTAAAATAGATATAGATTCTTGGCCTTGCCTCAGACCTACTGAATCAGAATCTCTGGGTTTAGTAGGGTCCATTGATTTTAATTTAAAAAAGAAAAAGAAAACTTTCAGTCTTTTGATTCACAGCTAGCTTGGGAACCACTGCCCCACCCCCCCCAATTACTGGGGTTTTGAGAGAGAGAGAGAAAGATTGATTGATTAATAATCCATAGCTCTCCAGTTAGTCTAAGTGAGTTGGGATGACGGGAGGACTGTCCTTGGGATGCAGCAGAAGTCTAGTTGATATTAGGCTCAACTTTGTGGAACTCATCCTGCCAAGTTCCCCCAGATGGGAAACTCCTAGTCTCTTTTTAGGAGCCTCCAAAAATGCATACCAGCAGGTTACAGTTTGCTGACTATTTATAATATTTTATAGTATTTGTTCAGTTTTGCTCAGTGGAGTCCTGTTCCTTATCCTGTATTTTTCAGGTGTGTCTCCATCATTAAAGATTACCTAAACCTAAGAGAATACTAGTGTAACAGAGGAGGGGATCCTCTTCACATTTCTTTCCATAAATATCCCCATTTTACAGACAAGAAAATAAAGGTATATAGTAAAATTAAGTAACTCAAGGTTTACATGGCAAGTAAGTAGCAAACCCTAGGATTCCTAAGTGATCTACTTCCATTCTTATTCCACCTCAGTAAATCCTCCACTTAGTAGCCAAAGCAGTGTTTGTTTGTTTGTTTGTTTTAGTTTTTAGTAAGCTTCATTATAGAACAGTTTTAGATTTGCAGAAAAATTCTGAAGCTAGTACACAGAGTTTCCATATAACCCATGTTCTGTTTCCCTATTGTTAACATCTTACCTTGGTATAGCGTGTTTGTTGCAATTAAAGAGCCAATATCAATACATTATTATTAATTAAAGTCCATGCTTTTTTCAGATTTTGTTAGTTTTTATCTAATGTCCTTTTTCTGTTCTGGGGTTCCATCCAAGATAACCACATTACATTTAATTGTCTTATCTCCTTAAGCTCCTCTGGTCTATGGCAGTTTCTCTGACTTTACTTGTTATTTTGTTTGTTTTGTTTTTTATGTATTGAAACAGAGTTGATTTACAATATTGCGTTAGTTTCAGGTGTACAGCAAAGTGATTCATATATATATACTTGTGTGTGTATATATATATATATATATAGGGATTCATATATATATATATGAATATATATATATATATATAGGGTTATTTTCCATCATAGCTTTTTACTGACTTTCCTTGTTTTTGATGACCTTGATAGTTTTGAGGAATGGCCCTTAATTGGGATTTGTCTGTTTTTCTCATGATTAGACTGGGACTGTGGGTTTTGGGGAGGAAGAGATAAGTGCCATTTTCCTCACTTAACATCATACGTATAGAGTATCTGTGTCACATCACTGTCAATGTTGACCTTGATCACCTGGCTGAGGAAGCATTTGTCAGATTTCTCCTACATAAAGTTACTCTTTTGTCCCCTTTCCACACTGTCCTCTTTGAAAGGAAGTCACTATGGAGAGGCCATACTTAAGGAACAGGGAGTTAGGCTCCATGAGGGCAGAGTATGTACGTATGTTATTTGGAATTGATTCAGTGTTTCTTCGATCAAAATCCTGCAGTGGCTTCACACCACATTCAGAATGGAATGGAAATTCTACTCTGTGATGAAAAGGCCCTTCATGATCTGGGCCCTCCCAATTTATCACCTACCCTGCCTCATAGCTCGCCCCACTCCATCAGTACTGACCAGAACACACCAACCTGGAGCACTTGTGGGCCTTTTCCCCTCTTTCTGCCCAGCAAGCCCGACCCCGCCAACCCCCAGACCTTCACCTGCTTTGCTTCCTCAATTCATTGAGTCTTTCATAACTACCTCATTTAAAAAGTCTTCTGTCCCAGTTTGTTCTATTTCATTACCCTATATTTCTTCATCAAATTTATCACTACTGATGAGAAATATGTGAAATATATATATTTCTTATCTTTCTCTCCCAATGTAATGTAAGCTACATGAGGATAGAGGCTGTATCTTATTCACTAATACATCCTAGTTTCTGGAACAGTATCTTAACATGTAGTAAGTGCTTAGCAAATATTTGTTGGGTAAATGAATGAATGAACTATTTAATTTTTGAAAGAAATAAATCATCTTTAGCTATCTTCTGGCTAAAGTATATTATGTTTTTATAAACTAACTATTTACCCTGTCTTTTCCGCTTCAATGTCCTGGAGACAATTTAGGAAAGGATAGCTGGCTTTTTTTTTCTTTTTTCTTTTTTTTTAAGGAGTCCTGTGGTGTCTAAGATAGTCAATAAATAAAATCCTACGTTTCTTGGTTATTTAATGTACACTCAACTGTGTTTGAAATTTGTCTGGGTGAAATAAGCCATCATTCAGCTCTGTCCACTGGGGGCTCTCCCTGTTGTTACATCCAAGTGGAGGAGCTAGGGTACAGGCTTCTCCAGGCGGGACTGCTGACTAAGGGTTTGAATCTTCTTCTACTTGTACTTCTTTATGTTTGAGTAACAATGCTTCTTCCGTGCCAAAGAATCTTGCCTGGTTAGGAGTCACTGTTGATAATAATTCTTGATTCCTGTATTAACTTCCTCTTTGAAAGATGCTTCAGCATTGCAGAACTGAAAAGGTTCTTTAGAAATTTCCAGTAAAATACTACAGGATTTTTGTTTGCTTGTCATTATATGAAACAAATTCCTTTCAGAGCTCATTTCCTCATCCATAATTTTCCCTGGTTCCACTCTCATAAGGAGCCATTAGTTTTAACTCTAGTCTTCAGGAATTGTAAATCTGTTATGTATAGCAGGTTTAGTCTCAGGCAAGCCATTTTTCTGAGGTTCAGTTCAGGCTCCCGCAAGACTCTCAATAGAATACATAGAGAACTTGCTCAACGGGCCACTGGTCCACTCTTCTCTGGAGGAAGAAAGATCACTTTTTTCCTTTTAAAAAGAAAAATACTTGGTAATTCGATTAAAAAGGCTCCCACCCAGATTTGCTATGCTGTTTTGCCCCTGTTTATTTAGCAAATTGCACATGAAAAGAATTACTTATTGCACCTGTAAACTCTAGACAGGAAACAAGGTTTCTGCTTCATTGTAGATCATCTTTTGGGCAGAACTAAGAATACACGGGGTGAAGCGTAACCGTACCAGAGGCTTCATTAAGAGCTTCCACTCTGGTTAGTCAATAAAAGGGAAATGTCACCTAGTCAGCCATTTTCCTATTTTGTGTCGATTGCTTCCGTATTCTTTAAGGACATGCAAGGGTCAGAAACATCAGTGGATATGCAAATCAAAACCATAATGATTTCTCCAAAGAAGATATATAGATGGCCAATGATACTCACTAGGATGACTGTGATCTAAAAAATGGACACTAACAACTGTTGGCAAGAAAGTGGGAAAAATGGACCCCTTGTATATTGCTAGTGGGAATGTACACTAGTACAGCCATATAGGAAGAGAGTTTGGTAGTTCCTCAACAGGCAGTTACTGTATGAGCCAGCAGTTCCACTCTTAGATATATACCCAAGAAAAAAGAAAGTATGTGTCTACACAGAAACTTGTCCACAAATGCTCATAGTAGCATTATTCAGAATAGCCCGCCAAAATGGGAACAACCCAAATGTGCCTCGGCTGTTGAATGAATGAACAAAATATGATGTATCCATATGGTGGAATATTATTCAGCCATAAAGATAAATGAAATACTGATACATGCTACAACATAGATGAACCTTGAAATCATTTGCCAAGTCAAAGAAGGCATATATAAAAGGTCACATATTGCATAATTCCATTTGTATGAACTGTCTAGAATAGGCAAATCCATAGATACAGAGATTAGCAGCTGTCACAAGGTGGTGGAGGGGGACATGGGGAGTGACTGTGGGTTTCTTTTTGGGGTGATGAAAATGTCCTGGAAGTAGATAGTGATGATGGGTTCCCAACCTCATAAATATAGTTTAAAACCACTGAATTGTATACTTTAAAAGGGTAGATTTTAAGGCATGTGAATTATATCTCGGTTTTTTAAAAAACCCACAATTAGGTACTTCACGCCCACTAGGATGGTTGAAACCAAAAAGACAATGACAGGTATTGGCAAGGATGTGGAGAAATTGGAACCCTCATTCATTGTTGGTGGGACTGTAAAATGGTTCAGCCACTTTGGAAAACAGTTTGACACTTTCTCAAAATGTTAAATACAGGGTTACCATGTAACTCAGGAATTCTACTCTAAGGTATTTAGCCAAGAGAAATGAAAACACATATCAACACAAAGATTTGTAAATGAGAGTTCAGAGCAGCTTCATTTGTGATAACCGAAAGCTGGAAGCAATGGAATACTATTCAGCAGTAAAAAGGAAGCAACTCCCGATTCATGGAGCAACATGGATGAACCTCAGAAACATCATACTAAGTGGAAGCCAGAAACCAAAGACTGCATGTTGTATGATTCCCTTTATATGAAGTTTCTAGAAAAGGCAAAACTAGATGGAAAGCAGATCAATGTTTGCCTGTGGTTGGGGATGGGAGTGGTAGTTGACTACAAACTGGCATGAGGGAACTTTCTGTGGTGGTGAAAAATGTTCTAAAACTGGACTGTGGTGATTCGTTTGCATAACTGTTTAAATATACTAAGACATTGAATTGTACTCTTAAAATGGGTGGATTTTATGGTATGTAAATTATACCTCAAAAATCTGTTTTAAAAAAATCAGCAGTCCATCTGGGGCCCTAGATATATTTGAATCAAAAACAAAAACAAACAGAAAAAACCAAAAAACAACCTTTCTTCTTTCTCACTCTAGACCCGACCTCCCACCGACTTGAGCTTTAACTTTGATGCCAACAAACAACAAAGACAGCTTATTGCAGAACTGGAAAACAAAAACAGGTAAGAATGCAGAGGTCGAGCCAGTTGCTGAAGCCCAGGATTATCACGTGAGTATCTGATTCTCATTTTCCTTGCAGTCTAGACGGGTTTGGACCACAAAGGAAGATCCCACCTCAGTGAAGATAGGCCAGCCCAAGTCCAGTACATGTCCTGGACACTAATTTGTATATCTTTGCATGCAGTTCATTCTGGTAGTCCAAAACCCTGCTCACATGCCCTCAGGTAGATTCTTTTTTCCACCCACCAGTGTGTTCCCCTCTCACCATTCCTTTCTCCACTCTACTCCCAGGAGCCTTTGCTCTGTCTTGTCATCTTGTCCTGGCCCATGATGCTGCATGCAGCTGTCTGGTCTCTCACTGAGAAACCATTTACAGGCTTGGAGACCAGACAACACACCATCATGCACTGAAAAGGCAGAAACCAGGACAAGGAGATTGGACGTAATATAACAGGCACGGTGGAGGAAGTGGCAACCATCGGCTCTCGGGTGGGCATGGGGGATCAGGAGAAGAAGGGAGACTTGAGAGAAGTTAGCACAAGACCTACATTAGAAGGTTGCAAGGTTTCCCCAAAGAGGAACAGAGTATTCTAGTTGTCATTTTTCTCCTGTGGAAATTTTTCAAGTTCTCGAGAAGAGGATTTGTATGACTTTTTCTACCACAAAGGGTTGTTTCATCGAGGAAATATCCAGTGCAGCAATTTTAAGACGGTATCCATTTCACATCTTGGTCATTCAGAAACAATCAGAACAAGATTGGTAGAAGAAACACTTCTAAAGGAAAAAAAGAGAGAGCGTGGGCTGTGAAGCAGCATGTAGCCATCTCTTTTCCATCCACCCTCTCTAGAGAGATCCTGCAGGAGATTCAGCGTCTCCGTCTAGAGCATGAGCAGGCTTCCCAGCCCACCCCGGAGAAGGCCCAGCAGAACCCCACCTTGCTGGCAGAGCTGCGGCTGCTGAGGTAAGGAGGGATGCTGCACCACTGTCCCCGGGTTGTAACCTGCTACGGTAGGAATTCCTATCTCAGGAAACCAAACGAGTGGGACCGAATCTGTTTATCGGTATAACTAGTCATGTTAGAACAAAACAGCTAAAGCATTCCACTCATTCTGTTACTGCTCCAGATGTTTGAGTTCCTTTATTAATCACTGAGATCTCCTGCCTTCATTCCAGAACTAGGTAAACACCAGTCTGCAGCTCCATGGCAAGCGGAGCAGTATTTATACTTTTGTGATTGCTTTAGGAAGACCATTGTGCTGTACTCAACCTTCTTGCAAATTAATCTGACTTTGGAGACTCTTGGCAGGAATAATGCTCTCCCTTGTCCTTTGAGTATGTTCTCCCAGCACTTCATAGTCAGAGCAGGATTATGTTGCAGGAAATCCTTTGAGATGTGAAACCAAGTGGGAATCCCTTGCACCATGGCTGTGGTACCTTCCACTTCAATATAAATGGAAACTGTCTCAAGGATCGAGAGACTAAGGATTGAGAGACTAAGGACGTAGGATCAAGATGAGGGTAGAGAGCAGCTTCAGCTCCCACTTGGTGCTCTTTTGGAGGGAATGAGGACATCTTCCAGAAGTGTGTAACGTGAGTGTGATCCGAGCAAAGTTATTAGGGTCTTATTTCCTATCAGTCTTAGAAAGATGTGTGTATACTCTTTGTAAGTGAAGACATTATGGAAACTGAGTGACTTGATTCTCACCGGACCATTTGAATTTCCAAATGGTGGGTTATTTCTGTTGAGGTGGTAGCATCTGGCATTCCACAGCTGATTTTCCGTGTGCTGTCATCTGGGATCCTGCATAGCCAATGTCCTTTCTTAGTTCTTCCTTTGGCTTAGGTCATTTAGCTTCCCAACCATGATTTCTTGTCTTAGAGAATAGAGATTATTGTTTTCCTATAACTATCCTTCTGTTTAGATTTATGTCATTAATAAAGAAGTCATCAAGAATTAAATCATTAGCGATACAGAGATTCCCATTCTCCTGAAAATTCATTTTAGTTTCTAAATTTAGTTGGGCTGAAATTTTGGTTGCTCCGGGTCCACTGTCACACATTTGAGATATCAGCACAGTTGGTGTCACACTAGGAAGGATGGGAAAGCAAAAGCTGCTGACTCGGGTAGAGCAGAACTCTAAGCTGTCAGCATAAGGTACAGCTGTTTTCTTTCTCCACCTCAGCTCAGGCACAAGTGATTGTTTTGTATCTAGAAAAGCAAAAAGCTTTTGCTTAAGTTTTAACTATCGCTGGCACTGGGATTGCTAAAAGGGCTTCTTTATGCCAGAGGGATCTGAAAAAATTGTAGATTTAGTAGGCAAAGGGCTGAATCCAGCGATGTGACATAAGGCAGTAAGAGGCTGGAATTTAATCTAAAGCTAAAGAGGGCCTAAATCCTAAATCAGAAAGTATTTAATCTCAAAAGCAGTTGTATATCACTGAAAAAAGTGGGACTACTTAATAAGTTTGCTGAATGAATTGGTCATGCATAAGGACAAACGTATTGGCTCTCTTCCTCACACTATATACAAAAAACACCAGGTGGATTTAACATGGAGACAAAAATGTTAAAACTTCTAGAAGAAAACGTAAGAGAGTTTCTTTAGGATTTTGGAATAGAAAATAATTTCTCAGAATTACTAGCCATGAAATAAGCTGGTAAATTCATCTATATTAATATTATGAACTTTTGTTTATCACAAGACATATAAAAGGCAAGATTCATTTGTAGGTTCTCACATCCTTCTGGTTTTGATCAATACATATGAATCCAGGAACTGCCAATACCCAGCTACTATAATAAAACAAGATAGAGAATTTCATCCTTAGGGTTAGTGGTTATGAATCCTGACCACCAAGATTTTTTACCCCTTTATTATTATTATTTACTTTTTAAATACATCTTTATTGGAGTATAATTGCTTTACAGTGTTGTGCTAGTTTCTACTGTTCAACAAGGTGAATCAGCTATATGTATACATATATCCCCATATCTCCTCCCCCTTGAGCCTCCCTCCCATCCTCCCTATCCCACCCCCTAGGGCGTCACAAAGGACCGAGCTTATCTCCCTGTGTATGCAGCAGCTTCCCGCTAGCTGTCTATTTTACATTTGGTGGTGTATATATGTCAGTGCTGCTCTCTCCCTGCGACCCAGCCTCCCCATCCCCTCCCTCCGCCCGTGTTCTCTAGTCCATTCACTACATCTGCATCTTTATTCCTGCCCTGCCACTAGGTTCATCAGTACCATTTTTCTAGATTCCATATACAGGCGTTAGCATACAATATTTGTTTCTCTCTTTCTGACTTACTTCACTCTGTATGACGGTCTCTAGGTCCATCCACCTCACTACAAATAACTCAATTTCATTCCTTTTTATGACCCCCTTTATTATTTTAATGATATATTTGTTATTATAATAATATATATGGCAAATGTGTAAATATGAAGCATAACAATAAAATGAACACCCAGGAACACACATCCTACTTGAGAATTCATATATTGCTAAAGCCATGTCATCTGTATTAGTGCCCCCCTTATCCCACTTCCTTGCTTCTGCCTCCCCCCGAGAGCGGACCTGTATCCAGAATTTGGTTTATCATTCCCTTGCTTTTTTTTTTTTAAATGAATAAATTTGTTTATTTATTTATTTAATTTTTGCTGTGTGGCTCTTTGTTGCTGCATTCAGGTTTTCTCTAGTTGTAGTGAGCAGGGGTTACTCTTCATTGCGGTACGCAGGCTTCTCATCGTGGTGGCTTCTCTTGTTGTGGAGCACGGGCTCTAGGCACATGGGCTTCAGTAGTGGCTCACAGGCTCTAGAGTGTGAGCTCAGTTGTTGTGGTGCACGGGCTTAGTTGCTTCATGGCAGGTGGGATCTTCCCAGACCAGGGCTCAGACCCGTGTCCCCTGCATTGACAGGCGGATTTGTAACCACTGTGCCACCAGCAAAGTCCTCCCTTGCTTTTTAAACAGTATTGTTAAGTATGTGTGTATGCCCACGTGATAAAGTGTCTAGTTTTGCTTTTTGTCTTTTGAGCTTTATAGAAATAGTATTACATGCAGTCTTCTGGGACATCCCCCCCCGCAATGTTACTCTTTAGGATCCTTCCATGTTGTTGCATGTAACTGTAGTTCATTCATTTTTGCCACGTATTATAATTATTTGATCTTGCACAGCACAGAGAAAGAGTACTGCATCCAGTCTTGGGGGTTCAGGGAGGAAAGGCTTTCTAGAAAATTGAATGAGTTAACTCCCCCTTATTGAGTTTATTCCTGTGCTGGAAATTTAGGGAGTATGAAGAGCAGAAGACAATGATTCTATCTTAAAAAATTATAATCTGGTTTTGGAAACAAAACATAAAATAATTTGCTAGTCAGTTAAATAATATTGTAAAATGTTAATAAATAGTATGGATATTAGGAGAAGTGTGAGTAGGGAAAGACACACACACACACACACACACACACACACACACACACACACAGTCTGTCAGCAATTCCACCCCTGGAGGTGCTGAAGTTTGGGCTGGACCATGAAAGGTAGGTGTGGTTTGAATGGAGTGTGAGACAAAACATTTAAAATTAGAAGCAGAGTTGGGGTTCAGCAAGATCCCCCAATGAGTATGACACATTTCAGAGAGGAAAAAGAGTCTTGGAGCCAAGAATTTGTTTTCAGTCATTCAGTGAATTAATCTTTAGAATGCCATTGATGGGAGATAAAATTAGTTGGATAATTGAGACCAGATTCTGAGAGCCTTAAGTGATAGGTCATTGGAAATCCTTGGAGGGCTTCAAATAATGATTTCATTAAGTTCACTAGATGTTAATTGAGTCCACACTGGATGTGTGATATTCTCTTAATCATTCAATATATGCAAAGATGAGTAAGGCTCATCCCCTGACCTCAAGGATTTTGCATCATGGTAGGAATGACAGCAGTTCAAGGTAAAGTAAAGTAAGTGCCACAGAGGAGCACCAATTGCTATGTGATTAAATATGCAGGATCTGATACTTGCTGAAGTAATCAGGAATAACTTCCTGGAAAGAGTGACATTTGGGATGGATACTAAGGAGTGAATAACATTTGGAAGAGAGTAGGGGAATACTGAGTCGTAAAATGATGCATTCTGCTTAGGGAAAAGTGAACCATGGCTGGAGGTCTAGACATGGAAGGGAAAAGGAAGTAAGGAACTAAGGATAGGAAGGTAGGTAGGGTCTGGAGCAGCACTCTCTGATAGAAATATAATGTGAGTCATAAATGTACTAAAAATTTTCTAACAACCATGTTGAAAAACTAAAAGGAAATGGGTGTCACTAAAATTAATACTCTTTTATTTAACCTGCTGTATCTAAAATATTATTTCAATGTTAAAAATTATCAAAATATTTTACTTTCTTTTTACACTGAATTTTTAAAATCCAATGGGTATGTTACACTTACAGTGCATCTCAATTCAGACTAGTGCTCAGTAGTCACATATGGCTAGTGGCTACCACAGTGGAAAGCAGAGGTCTAGGTTGTGCAGGGCAAGAGTCAGTGATGCTAGAAATTCTACTATTTAGATTATTACAGGGGATAATGAAATGAACACAGCTTTCCTTTGAGCAGCATGGTAAAGTTCACAGAACGCTTTCATATCCATTATCTTACTTGATCTTCAAAATATTGCTGTTGTTATTTGTTATTAGTCTGTTTTAGAGAAGAGAAAATTGAAGCTCAGACAAGTTAAGTGACGTGTCCAAGGTTGTATATTAAGTAAAATGGTGGGCCTCAATCTCTTGATTTATATTTCACTGCTTTTTCCTGACCATCATAGATGAAATCAGGATTAGTCAAGCTAGGAGACCATAGCATGTGTGAGGTGAGGAGCACTTAAAGTCAGAGAAGGGGGAGTAGAAAGATAGACACATGATTTCCAATAATCATCTGAACTGGGTGACTGATTGAACATAGGAAATAAACGGAAAGTATCAAAGAGGACTGAGTTTTTCAGCTATGGCAGCTAGTAGAAAAAGTAGGAGAGATAGGGAAATTGAGAAAGAATCATTTAGGGAGGAAGTCTTAAGTTTGGTTTTGGATAGATTGAGCTAGACTTGATGACATGAAATCTGTCCTCAGGGAAACTAAATTCTCTTAGACACAGAGTTGTCTTGATGTCTGTCACACTTTTTGAACCTGATGTGTAGTTCTGGAAGCACTGACTACTGAATCCTGTCTTCCCTGAGCAGTTTTCGTACATTTTTATTCATTATTAATTTAAATTTGAACTAGTTTTATTTATAAATGAGGTATTTGACTTCCTAAAGAATTTTTTAAATCATTTTAATAACATTAACAATACTTTTTTTGCTATACGGCAATGTATACTTTCCAAAGCATTTTTACATACTATTCTCACAGCAGTAAAGGAAAGTGGGCAAAACAGATATTATCACCATTTTATGTATCTGCTATCAGAGCTTAAATGGTTTGCTTTGCATCTCATACACTGGTAAGTAGCAGAATCAGGTCTAAAACCCATTTCACCTGGCCTTCCTTTCTTCTTTAAGGATCCTCTTATCTTCATTTCTTTCTTTTATTTTTTTAATATTTGTGCAATAGACACATTACAAGCAGTTTTTAATGTTTTTAATTTACAGTGTCTTTTTGTGGTCTAATTGTTCTTCCATCTCTTCATTTCTCATGAGCTTTTCCTCTCTGACAGGCAGAGGAAAGATGAACTGGAGCAGAGGATGTCGGCGCTGCAGGAGAGCAGGCGGGAGCTGATGGTCCAGCTGGAAGGGCTGATGAAGCTGCTAAAGGTGAGCGGAGCAGCCGCTCAGGTCTCCTCCCACCTGTCAGCTCCTCTTGTCCATCTTTACCCCCAATTCAGCGTCTGCCTTGCCTGTGATGTCAGAACAGGACGAGGCTAAGAGGTTGACTATTGCTGCCTAGACTCAGTTTTCAGGTAAACCGCTGTGACGTTAGCCTAATTCAGTATAAAAGTTATCTAAATTGGTGTAAAGCCTGGTTACAAAAAATTTGTAACTGGAACTAATGTCCTTGAGTAGTTGCTTTTATGAATAACTAAGAATGTTTATAAATAGGATATTAGCTATGTGTAAATGACTATTTCTTATCTATATAAAGTTTCTTTTAAGACAAGTTTTCAAATATTCTACCTAAATGCTTAATAGTGTGTCCTATTTTAATAAGTATTACAGAGACAAACCAATGTAATCAAGCCAACTTGAATTGATAATTTTATTCTATTAAGAGCAATAAAATAGCAGATAGCTTTAGGTTTGGTATATTGGGGCTTGAATAAATCTAGAATAATTCAGGCCTCACTGTTTTTACTGAAAAATATATTACAGTCCCTACACCCTAGAGCAGACAAAGGCACACTTGGCATTTAAATGTCCTCACCTGGACGATTTGACTGGCACTGAGCAGAAATATTTACCCAGCTCTGTAGCAGCAATACCAAGGCATATTTGTTTATTCTGTAAATTCCTAACGTCTGCCTGTCTATACTGTGAAACCATTGTATTTCATGGTATGACACAGTTAGAAGCCAGAACGGAAATCACAGTGTGGAGTACCTCAAAAGCCCTGGTATTGAGGGGGTGAGTTTAATCCTGTGATAAAATGAGGTCATTAAAGGTTTTAAAAACAATAGTTTAGGAAAATGTACACAATGAGTTACCAAGAGGAGAAACTAAAGGATAATAGGAGGCTAATTAAATCACCCTGACCCGAAGTGACAGGGGTCGAGACTAGGAGGGGTAGCCCAGGAACACGTCAGCTTGAAGACTTTTCTTCAACTTCTGCATTCTAAATCAGTCCTTTAATAACAAAGCCAGTGGGTCTTAGCAACTTAGGTAAATAGTGTGTGTTTTAAACTGACTTTTGGCTTGCTCAAGACAATCACTTCTTTTAGCCTTGAGCTGAGTTTTTTCTAGCTTTGGTCCTGGGTATTTGGAGTATTTTAGGACATGTTTCTGCATTAACCCTGTTAGCAGGATTTCTCTGAGAAATATTTTGTCTAAACGGGTCTCGTTTAAGGAAAACCTTATGCCTAAAACCTGGCCCGAATCCTGCAAATAGTTGTTAAATAACCAGCTAAGCAACCCAGTCACCCACTCAAGAGAGCACAAATGTCCTTCAGCACATGTGGCCGGTGTAACATCTGGAGCTGTGTGGGGCTTTGAAAGCCTTGCTGTTGCTGGATTAGTCAACCCATAGGACAGAAGGTCATAGGGGATTCACCTCCCTTTCAGAAAAATGTTCTCAAATATTACCTAAACATAGATGGGAAGGTACCCCAGGGTGTTTTTTGCAAAAGGCAAAAAGGTTTACGCAAACTGAAGGGAAGTCAGAATGCATTTCCCCTAAGTATCACAGTAAGCTTTCCCGTCAGCTGGTTGCCCTCAGTGTTCCTTAGAGTTCCTGGGTAGGGTCCCCTGTGCTTTACTCTGACCTTGTTGTGTACCTCTGATACTTGTATTCAAGGCCTAAGCAGAATGAGCTGATGTCTGGAACTCTATTGCTAAACCCTGAGTTTCTTTGTATTTCCAGCTGTTGTCTTATACTTGCAATTTCAGTAAAATAAGCAGGACCCACTGCTCTGTTTTGTAGGATCCCTTACCAGGTTCTCAAATGCCTTATCATTTACCCACCTGACAGGCCAAGGTTATTCAAAAAGGGAGGAAGAATTTGCAAACATAAACCAAGAATGTTGTCTTTTTATCCATTGATTAAAATTCACAGTTGAAAGTCTCAGACCTTTAGTGCCCAGCTTCCTAAAAGAATTACAACATAATCTTAATTTGTGAGTTGTATGCACTCCTAAAAGGTCATACACAGGAATCATCGGCTTCTGTTAAAATCTCAGAGATGTTTTCCTGATATTAAAAAAATACATTCACCAACCTGTGGTAAAATTAGGATCCTAATTGTAATTTCAAAGGACTGTCCTGTTTTATTGGTATCCAGTCTGCTAGCATTTAATGCTCTCATAAAACAGCTGTAAGCAGTTAGTCAAATGGACAATCAAGTCACATGATCTGGGATTTCATGAATTAAAATACACCACACAGTAGGTTTCCATTTCACAGGGAGTGCTTTCATTTTACTGCTCCAGTGAAATATTATATACTTTGTCTATTTATCTGAAAATTGATAATTCGGAGAAACATACATGTGAAGAAGTGTCACCATTGTTTATTAATTCATTCAACAAAAATCTTAAATCTTTTTTTGGGAACAATGCAGGGTAAAAACTGTTTATTTAGCAAAAAACTGTTGCAGTCCTAAGAGTCATGTTTAGGTATGTGGTGTATAATGGTGACTAAGAGTCAATCCCTGTCACCAAGGAGTATCAGGGACCTTCTTATTGTTGTTTTTTTCCCTAAAGACATAATATAGACCAACACTCAATTATGCATGTTTAGAATGTCTTTTCTTTACAGTTTTTTCCCCAGATTAATGAGTATATATGGATAACCTCTACCTCAGACTTCTTACTTAATCTAGAAATAGTTGTGTGTTGGCGTTTTAGTTTCTAAATCATGTTCCCAGTATTTTTCTGCCTCATTTTCCATTTTTCCAGTATCGGTTTGGAAACACATTTACCAGAAGAATTCTGTAGTTTTAAATTTTAACCTCATTTGCAAATGGGATTTTGAATATAAATTTTTTTATATAGATGACTATAGTGTCTATCACATTACTTTGGCCACCTAGCCGGATATCCCCCATGTGGACAGGTCTCCCATGTTTTTAGGTGACTTGAGCAGTCCTAGATTTGCACTTTATAATTGACATTATTACCCCCTTTAAATCAAGTTGGTTCCTATGCCTGCCTTGTCATCAGTCAGTGTTTACTGACCCCAGCTGACTAATTGGTAACAAAAAGGTTCTAAGATCTTATATCTGACCTGTTTACTGTGTTGGCAGAGCCTTCAAGGCCTTATCTGATTAACTTTCGTGAGTTTGGATTGTACAACACCATCCTAAGTAACACTTTACCGAAGTCCACTCTCTCCCAATTCCAGTGCATGTGGGGGGCCTGTAAGTCCTGAAAACACTGCCCTGTCCACTCACTCCATCTAACCTGACATGTGTCTACAGCAAATCATAACAATTTTATGTCATTGGATAAACTATATACAGCAGAGTCACCAAATGTGCAAACATGAAACATAGCTTTCTGAATTTCCCTATTCTGTTGACCCAAGGCAGTGTTGTCTCCAATACCAAACCTGGAGAAAACAGTGAAAATAGGGAGGTATCTTAGAAGCAGTTCTAAGAAACTACATACTGGTCTTTTGATCTCAGATGCAATTCCAGCTTGTCAGGATTGCCCCATGCCTCCGCTGCCAATTTCCATTTCAACATTTAGTGCCAGCAATAAAAACACTTTTTTAATTGTTTAATAACTCTTCTGTGGCTGTTGGCCTTGCCTAGTGAATGGAAGAAAAGTGTTCTGCCTCATAGGGAAGCCTGACTAGGCGGGGAGATGGCTTCCCAACTGTAAAACTCTAACCTCTTCTAACGGGAGCCATGCATACCAGATGCAAAAGCTAAAAGATGCAAACTACTTCAGGCTAACTCAGCGAACGCTCAGGGCCCTCTTTGCGTGTGTGCCTGTGACTGTAGGTTTGGCCAGGCATCTAGCCCCTGGCTTTGATAATGAAGGGCATCTCCTGGTGCTGAGTTGGAGTGTCCTCAAGAGATTTCTCAGCGCCCATTAAACTTCTAGTGCATGTCTCTCCCTTGCAGGAATAAAATGATTTTCTCCAAATTCTTACTTTCCCTCTCGCTTTTGTAATTCCTTGGCTTTACTAAAATCATTCTTGCCATTGCACCCAGATCTGCAGACTGAGAAGCACTCATCCATTCCCAAGACTCCCTACACACATGTTCAGTAAAGACAGTGTGCACGGAGGGATCCAATTTAAATAGAACCATTGCAACAGCTTTTAGATTTGTGTATTTGGGGCAAAGAGCAGAGGCGGCTTGACCACAGTTACCCATGATGAGGCACAGAAAAAGGAAGCGAAGAGACCCATTAAAAGACAGAGTAACTGAGAAACACAAGACTGAGAAGAGAGGAACTCGGAAGTGTTTATCTCATCTTCACTGTGCTTCCTTCTTCAGTGTCTAGAGGTGCATTCTGAGAGCTGAGAGTTAGCAAGGGTCTGCTCTGAGCACCGTCACCGTAAGGCTCTGAAAGACAGAGACCATAGCTTACCTTCATGTTTCCAGTGCTTCATGCACAGTGAGTACTGAATGAACCTGTGTTGAACTAATGAGACACCAAGGTCAAGAACCCTTTTTGAAAAGCCTCTTAGGGCCTTGAAACAGTTTCCAGTTTATAGGGGGAAGGGGATGCATGTGCATCCTTGAAAAGAACCATACAGCAGCCAAAAGCCCCACACGTGGAAGAGAGGGGACTAAATAAGAGAACCTGTGGTCAGATGGAATTCCCAGTTTCTAGGAAGTTCTTAAGAGCAGTTGTTCTCAAACTAGCAGGATTCAGTATCCCCTGAAAGGCTCATGAAAAAGCGCTACCCCTACCCCAAGAATTTTGATTCTATTGGTCTGGGGAAGGCGGGGCAAAGCATGCATCTCTGACAAGTTTCCAGGTGCTGTTGGTGGTCTGTGTTCCGCACTTTGAGAGCGTCTGGTATAGAGAAATGTACATAAACACGTCGATATTGTGAATGGTGAAGTAGAATGATCATTGAGCTTTTGAGTCATGGTTGAGCTACTTCTTTCAGTTTACCCAAAATAGTGATGTAACCTTGGGCAAGTCAGGCTCTCTAGGCCTTTTTTGTGTATAAAAGGGGAAGTTGGACTAGAGGGTTTTATTTAAGATTCTTTCCTTCTAACTCTAGAAGTTAGCATTTAAAGAACTGGATGGGGCAGAGGCTTGCCATTTGCTCTGTCCAACTGATGATGCTCTGATGGTGGTCAGGCCCTTGGATCTCTGAAGCCATGGGCCTGGCCTGGTTTGCCCTATTCTATCATTTCTTTTTTTCAGATGTTTGTGGTAATGGGCATTAATTTCTCTCCTTTTTCCCTCTGCCTTTTTTTCATCTTCACCACCTCTAGGAGGAAGAGCAAAAGCAGGCAGTAAGTGCACTTTAGAATTCTCCACCAGCCTCATGCTTCTTTTGCACGTTCTTCTTTTCCTCATATAACTATTACATACTTTCTCCTCTCCTCCCTGCACCAAGATCATCTCTGCAGAATTGGTTATGTGTAAAACCCTCAGCACTTCTCTCCACGGTGTTGTAAAATAGCCTAAAAGGCCATGTCATGTTTACCTGATAGAGCATGTTCTTATTTGAAACCAGAGCGTGTTGAATTTGTTTTCAGAGTACACATCTGCTGTGTTTATTTACATATGCATGATTAGCCAGGCTGCAGTTGCGTTTTCCTGCACTTACATTCTCTGCTGCTTCGTGATTAGGGTGACTTCAGTTGCTTGAAACAATTTTCAGGGTGGTGGGGGCAACCTCAGGGCTAAATACTATGTCGTGAATGACTGTGCATGAAAATGAGTAGTTCTTTTGATAACGTCAGGTGTCCTTTAGTCTTGAACAGGCTTCTGGATGGTCCAGCTCCAGGAGCCTTCTTAACAAAGTTACCAGTGAAAACTGATAGACTGATCATGCTGTAAGTGATTTCCTATTCAAAGCCCACTCCAGAGGGAGCTCTGGTTTTTCTGAGCTGCATGGTATTCAGGGAAGGTTTATGTTTGTTTTTATTTTTCCTGATAGCCACTAACCCACACAGGAAAATCAATTGAGGGCTATCCACAATGGTAACACCACATGTTTATATCATACAGCAAGGTTTTCAAAGCATACATTTTTCACACAAGCTAAAGCTGATTTTTAATTCGCCTCAGGGCTTTTCTTTAAAGAAAGAAATGTGAAATGTGTAATTCAAAAAATGTACTCACTTCTTATTAAAAAACATTTATACGTGTTTTAAATTAAGAATAGACTAGGAATATAAAATTATATTTACTGTTATTTCCAGTTAGGACACAATGGAGTCACAGGGTAAAGGGGAGAGGAAAGGAAGGAAGAGATGGGTCAAGAGGGGAAGAGGCAAGAGAGGAGTAAAGGAGACTGTCAGAAGGAGGGAAAGAAGACAGAGTCTGAGGGCAGCATAGGCTCACAACCCACACATCTCAATGGCTTTAATGTAACAACAGTTTGGTTTTGTCTTTGCTTTATTTGGTTTTGCTTTTTCCTCATTCACACATAGTTTATTACTTTGATCTTACAGCACTTTCGTATCAATAGGTACATTCACGTGGGCAAAGCAGGAGAAAAGCAGAATGGAAAGTCAAACCCCAGCTGTTAAATGCTTCTACCCGGAAGTGACACATGTCACTTCCACTCCATTTCATTGGCCAAAACAAGGCACACGACCATAGTTAACTTCAAGGGGGGCAGGGCGGTATAATCCTCCAGTTTACTTAGAAGACGTAAAGAAGCAGGTGCTGGTTATACCTGCCACGGTAGGAGGGTGAGATTGTGTTGGAGGGAGGGAAAGAAAACATCTGTTCTTCCTGCTCCCTTCTCCCACTCCTTTTCCCTGACAGCCTCATCCCCTTGCTGTGGCCGTACTCTTCCTGCAGATCAGGGCATCACCTCATCTGTAGTTGCTAGCACCAGTGCAGCTAAAACCACTTGCTGGGAACTTCCTCCAACAGTCCACCCAGACTAGCATCTCCTGATTCCCTCTCTGAATGTGCCAGCTCAGAGCAAAGGATGTAATTGGGAACACTGCACACCTCACCTGAGAATGCCTTTCAGAGGAGGGCAAACATTATGGACATTTATTTTAATGGCAGCGGTAAGGACTTCCAAGAGACTCTTCATTTTTAAAAAAATTTATGGATTACTATGTAATCCAAGAACCAGAAATTATCACTGCTGGCACATTGCTTCTTAGGTCAATTTAAAGCTGATCTTGAGCAGACAGGGGATTAAATAACAACATGTTCATTCCAGTGACCTTTGATTGTGTGTGAGATTATCCTCCCCTTAAGGTTGACAAAATGAGAGGCTAGACCCAGATCACTGAAGCCTGCAACTAACGAGCCACTTGTGTGTGTGTGTTGGGAGTTCTCTGTGGCCAAAGTCCTGAGCTCATGTTCTAGTACTCACTGTCCCAGGGGACCGTCCAGAGCATGAATTGATAAAAATTGTTTTTCCCTCATCTTTCTCCACTATGATATGAGAGAAGACATTCTGCTCTGTGGATATAGGTAGAAATTTCCTCTGTCCACGCCACAGGTTTCAACTAGATCCATCTAAAGGTCAGCAATAAGGCTCAAATTTGAACTGCATAGTTTCAACAGCATTTTTAACATGTACGGCTGGGAAGACCATAGAGCTTTAGAACTCGAGTGTCTGCTTTAATCTGTATCATTACTGAGTGAGGCACCAAAAGGTGTTTACCACAGAGCTAAGTCATAATCCTTTCTTCCTCCCGGGTTCTGGCTGGTATAATTTAATTTCTTCCCTATCAAAATGTATTACCCTATATGGGTCACAAAATAATTGTAAGACTTTTTAAATGAAGAATTTGCTAGACATCCTTCCTCAAACTGGCTCTTTAAATCCATTATAGAGAACTTTTTATGCAGTTTGCCTTCTTCATTCCCTTTCAGGGATTATTTTGGCTTTGGGAGAGTCTGAGGGAAATGGGTAATAACTGTGACTTTGTGAGTTTGAGGCTGTGGTTCTATCTTCAGCCTCAGCCACTTTTCCAGGGCTTTAGTGACATTAGAACCTCAGTTGATAATTCTTCTGTCTTTCCTCCCTCCCTCCCTCCCTCCCTCTCTCCCTCCCTTCTTCCCCTTCTCTTTTCTCAGATCCAAGATTTATAATTAAGAGCAGAACTGCCTGGCTATTTCAGATAAGACTTCACTGAGTGACTGTTCGACCCACGATATACCCTACAGTTTAACAGGCTCAGGAATTAGATTGTATCAGTTGAGTCAGGGTTAATCAGGCCCATGATAATCGTCAGGCTGTAATTAAAGGACCTTGTCTGACTTTTTTTTACTACTGCATCCCCTAGCCGCTAGCCCAGTGCCTGCCACATGGCAGATACTCAATAGATAGTTGCTGAATGAAGCCTAGTGTTAACCACATTTATAAGATTTTAACTTAAAAACAATGTAAATTCATAAGTTTGTTCATTGTAAGGGACAGAACTGGTTCAAGTACCTGTAGCAGTAATTTTGCTCAAGGTACTCCCATGTAGTAGGCAGATCTATTCAAGAGACTAAATGATGGTTAGAAGTGTCCTTTATAAAAAGAATCGGAAAAACGAATTTCAGTGTTACCAAATTGGAAAACCAAGCTAATATATTATTATTATTAACTCTATTACTATTTCTGTCTAAAGAACAGATACTGATTATGTAGAGTAAAATCATGCTCTCTTTTATTTTAGCACAGATAATTTATAAAATGCAGGATATCTATAGTTGTTTGTATCATTTGACAATATTTTGAGCACTTCTCAGTAATAACCCAATGCCTACACCAGAGATGTGGTACAAAGGGGTACATGTTAACAGACTGGTGAGGACCCTGCTGGCGACGGTGTTTACTGTTGAGCTGTGGGCCACTCCCTCAAGGTCAAACAATATCCCAGTCCTAGTCTGGAGGGATTTCAATGTACAGACTTATTCTAGGGATACCTTAGGGTTCCATTTTTTCCAGAGACTCAATATACCATGAAATTTCACTACTGGATTGCTAACACCAAATAAAATGAGCTCTCTAAGGCAGAAGATCATTAGTTTTTAGAACTTCCCTGGTGGTCCAGTGGAAGACTCTGCGCTTGCACTGCAAGGAGCGCAGGTTCGATTCCTGACCAGGGAACTAAGATCCCACATGCCTCGTGGCCAGCCAAAAAAAAAAAAAGATCATTACTTTTTATATATACATCAATATCAGAGTTAAAGGCTGTAACTGTAGACAGTGATGTGTAAGGTTAGGGGGCTCCTCCTGGGGTGGCCTTGATCCAGATTCGTAGGGTGGTGGTCCAGAGGGTTATATAAGTGGTACGCTGAAGATGATGTAATTAGAGGAATCTTGGGGATTCCACCTAGAGAACATGGCCACGCTTGGGACCTCTCTTTCTACTTCAGCCATTTGGGGTATCAAGTGGATCTTGCCCCATGCCCTTTTTGATTTCTGAAACCAAACAAACACCCCACCACAACTAAACCAAAGAAAGCATGGTATGCGCTGGCTCTCAGGAACCCCCATCTCTGAGCACGGCTTCACCAAATATGCCTCAGAGGAAGGGCACTCAACATTTAGGTAGCCATGATTCACCCATGAGGCCTCCATGACAAACCTCGTGAATGTTAACTTTGTAAGTTTAAGAGAAAGTACTAAAAAAAATAATCCTACACAATAACTAATAAAAACCTCCTCTTTGTCCATTAAAAAGATTACTGATGAACCCCTTGATGTGTTCATGGGTCAGGTTGCGTCTTGGTTCACTTAATCTTTGGACACAGTCTAATTGGGAAATGATTCACATGCCTCTCTAAAATTTTCTGGACTCCTTGGCCGCACCCTACTCTGAAACAGAAGCCTGAGTCTACTGCTTCCTGAAAGGCGAAGGATTGCCATTTATTATGTCTTCATCAGTGTTTTACTATATACGTTCAAGTGAGCAGTGGGTGAGCCTGACCTGTTGGAGGATCAAAAGAGAAATCCTACACAAATCCCACCCTCAAATAGTGTGAACGTTACTTCATGATTGGCATGATGCCTGGTATACAGAAACATAAGCAGCAGTGGTGCCTAAGCCCGGAGCCTTAGGCACCACTGCTGCCCTCCCAAGTTTGCAAGTTGCACCAATGGATTTGGGTAAACAAAGATCATTGTGCTGTACTCTGTGACTATACCCCAAACCTTTAGCCGGGTCCCAGTCCTAATCTATTTACAGGGACTCTGGCTGCCCATAGATGGCCCCGTGAAAGTCTGCACAGTATGTCATTCATCAGTCTTGGTTCCTGTACTCACTCTGGGGACCTGGTAGCTTGTTGGGGACTTAGATCCGATTTTAAACATACCGAATTACAAAGAATAAGCAGGTAGTCAAGCTTTGGGTCTGATCTATTAGATATTTGGGGATAGGCAGCTGGAAATTTAGTGGGGAAACAGGGCTAGCAGTGTAGATTTGGAAGTCTTCAACATAAAATTAGGGTTGAACCCATAAACATGGGCCTTAGGGAAAACTCAGAGTAAACAAAAAGGAGAAGGGAGAAAGAGGAGGTAGGAGGGTAGGATTGTGGGTTCTCATGAAAAACCAAAAACTTTTAAGGAGAAAATTAGTAAGGCAATAAGACAAGGATTTTGAAAATAAGGAAGTTATCAGCAACCGTGGAAAGGCAGTTCTCAGTATGGCAGAGTGTAGACAGCTCTGAAAAACGGATTTTATCTTGTCCAACCTCTTCACCCCCACTCCCATTGGTGGAGTTAAATCTTCATTTTGCCTTTTTGAGTTACATATGAATGGATTGTTCTTCTGACTGACTGAAACTTGTTAACAAAACCTCATGTCTTTTCTATCTCACCATACGTATAACCTTTACAAACCTCAGTTTTCTCGTCTATAAATTTCCAATCCACAATTCTTTGATCCTTTCATCACTGATACCAGTTGGTATAATGGGGAAAGGCTATGAACAAAGAAGGGTCTGCAGAAATCCAACTGGGTTCATTTGACTGATGTTACCTTTTGTGACTTTGAAACCCTCTGGCCCTTGACTCGTTGTCTGGGCTTTTTTTTTTTTTTTTTTTTTTTTTTTAAAGACTTATTTTATTATTTATTTTTTTGTTGGCTGTGTTGAGTCTTCATTGCTGCCCACCGGCTTTCTCTAGTTGTGGAGAGCAGGGGCTACTCTTCATCATGGTGCATGGGCTTCTCATTACAGTAGCTTCTCTTGTTGCGGGAGCACAGGCTCTAGGTGCGTGGGCTTCAGTAGTTGTGGCACATAGGCTCAATAGTTGTGGCTCGCGGGCTCTAGAGTGCAGGCTCAGTAGTTGTGGCGCACGGGCTTAGTTGCTCCGAGGCATGTGGGATCTTCCCAGACCAAGGATCAAACCTTGCATTGGCAAGGGGATTCTTAAGCACCAGGGAAGTCTCTATCTGGGCTTTCTAACCAACTCCTTCCCCAGGGTTTATTCATGCAAACCTTCTATCTCCCACTTTTCCAGACAAAAGAAAGCATCCTAAGAAACAACATCAGCTGCTCCCATGATGCCATCTCTTTTGGCTTATCTCTGGGATTCTGGGCCGTGCCTCCCACAGAAAAGAGGATTCCCTACACTGTCTTTCTGTTAGACCTCACTCAGCATCCTCACTTGGCATACGACTGGATCTGTGACCCTCCACTTGGGGAGCATCTGTAGGCATTTCCTCGAATCCTGATGTCGTACCAATCTCTAGGGTTTTATAGCTGACCTCAGGCTGGTTCTGATGTTCCAAATCAACAGCATTGCCAAGGTAGGGAGCTTCCTGGCCTAGAGTTCTTAACTGAAATGAACATCTGCTTAATTTCAGCCAAAGAAGCATATTATGAAGGGTATGATAGACTCCTTTGCACTGTTCTCCATTTGCTGCTAATCATAAATTGGCAAGTAGAATTACTCCTATTTGGAGCTGCAATACAGATGCCCAGTGCTTGGAAAAAAGAGAGAGAGAGAGAAAAGAGGGGAGAAGAAAGAAATATAGAGGCATGTTTTATAAAATTAGAGGCAATGCAGAAAGACAGTTACCTGCAGCTAGAGTGGTGCCTTTAATAAGAATCCATGCCAACTCATGACTGCTCTAGAAAGCTGGCTACCCATAAATCCTTCAGTGCTTTTATTATTATGTGTTCTCATTAGCTTATGTATAACAGTCACTGTTTATTCACTGCTTTTACATTTCAAATTTGCTATATTTAACCAGCTCAGACCTCAGGAAACCAAGAGAGAATCTAGGAAACTCTAAGCCCTGTAGCTGCCCCCAGGACATCTCCCAGATGTGCAGAAGATTATCAGAGTTTATTCTTGGTTCCTTGAAGTTTCTACCTGATCTGAGACTACTGGTGGCCTGTCCTTCCTGCCACAGCAACTCACTACCTCGGTAAAGAAGCCCTGGACAGGCCACCTTCTTTTGGGCCTCGTAACTCCGTCACCCTCAGCCAGGTTTTCATCCTCAGCACTATAGATATTTGGGGCTGGATTACTTTTTTTTTTTTTTTTTTGGTGGAGGGGTGGGGGGGGTTCTGTGCATTGTAGGATGTCTAGTAGCATCCTTGATCTCTACCTACTGAATTTCAGTGATGTCCCCCCACCCCACCAGGTCCCTAGCAGGTAAAATTATCCCCAGTGAAGAAGCACGGCTCGGGAATTCCCTGGCAGTTCAGCAGTTAGGATTCCGCGCTTCCACTGCCGGAGGTGCGGGTTGGATCCCTGGTTGGGGACCTGAGATCAGAGAGCCTTTCTCTGTGATACCAGTGTGAGCCCTTGAGGCATTCCCAGTGTCCCGTATTCTGAGGTTTAGACATGGTATGGATGGTAAAAGATTTCCAGTCACCTTTCCCACATATCACCCCTCTGTCCATATGTCCTGCTTCTGTTAATGTCGTTGCCAGCACTCCCTACACACATGCTCTCTTCCAGTCCCCTGCTCTCCCCACTCAGTTGTCAAATTCTAGTCAATTTTTTTCCCAAAAGCATGCTTGTGTCTGTCTCCTCCCGATTCCTATCACTATTCTTCATGCCAGCCTCTGTCATCTGTTACCTGGTCTCCTGTCTTCTGCTTCTCAGTCCCTCCTTCACCTTGCCCCAGAGCCAGATCCCTAACTCAGGCCAGGTTGACCACACAAGCCTTCACAGGCTCCCTCTGCCGTTGCCTGCAGCAGGGGTCGGCAAGCTTTTTCTTAAAGGGTTCAATAGTAAACATTTTAGGCTTTGTAAACCAAAGCAAAGATATTATGTAAGGACTTATATAACCATTTAAAATAAAACCACTTGAAAATGTAAAGACCATTCTTAGCTCACGGACTGTAAAAAGGCAGGTGGCGAGCTGGATTTGGCCATGGGCTGTAGTTTGTCCATCTTTGGGCCAGTGAATAAACTTGATGCCCATTGATTCAAGGCTCTGGGTGATTGTGGCCCTCACTTCTCTTGCGCACATATATCCTCTGCGCGCCCCGCACACCGGTGTCCCCCACACGCTCCTTATCCCCCCAGCCAGCCTCCCCTCTCGTGGTGCCTCTTTTTATGCCCTTTCCTCACCTGGGTTGCCCTTCACGAGCTGCTTCTGCCTATTGCAATTATACCCTTCAAGACACTCTCAGATGCCACCTCTTCTGTGAAACCTTACCCTGTTCCAGAAGGTCAGAGTTAAACCCTCTCGCCCTTGTGCTCCTTTTCTGCTGTACCTCCACTGTGGCATGGATTTCATCTTCCTTCGTATGCTAGCTGCATACATACCGAGCTGCCTAGGAGGCTATGCGCCTGCTGAGAGTGGAGACCTTGCCCCTTCATGCCCCTGCTTTGCACCTTTCAAAATGGAATCATGGCAGGTAGTACCCTCATTGAGCCAGCATGTGAAGCCTTTTATGTACATCCTCACCAGCCTCTGAAGATATTCTTATCTCCACTTTACATATGAAGAATCTGAGCCACAGAGAGGTTAAGTAAGTTGCCCAAGGTCACACAGCTGGGGCAGAGCTGGAATCCAAACGAGGTCCATCTGACTGCAAAGCCTGGACTCTAACTGCCTTATTATATAGAACAGGGTCTCGACAAAGAGTGGTGGTGCTGGACCAGGTGCCACACCCCATCAGGCAAGTCTATTTACTTACCTACCCACAAGCAGCATTTAAATTTGACTCCTTGAAGTTTAAAATATCATTGATAGGTTCAGGCTGCCTGCCCCATCATTGAATTCATGTCTGAATTAAGGACCATGCTCCCCTCAAATCCTGTCCTCTTTTGGTTTCTAATATGCAGTCTGAGTGTTTGGTGTTCATTTTATAGGGATTGTCCCCTCAGTGAGGTCCCTAATCATTTTGCTGAGAAATAGCTTTGAAATCCTACAGTGAGAATTAATGGGATACCATTTTCAAATAGAGCTGGACAAACTAGGAGAAACAAACGAAAAGAGGGTAATTCTAGTCCTGGAATTTATGAGCCTTCCTATCTAAAAGTGTAAATTCCAACTTTCTTTTGATCTTTGGGTTTATGGTGAGTTTTAAGAGGTTGTTCTGAGACAGTCTCAGGAACGTAATACACTTTCCTCCTTCCACTAAGGAAGATATCTAGATAGGTTGCCCCCACCCCCACCCCTTCCAGCCTTGGGTAGGCTTTGTCTTCTCTATAATTTGATTTGACTTGAATAGGGGCAAAGTCATGAAGATTGAGAACCATAACCTCCCCGCTGCCAACAGTGTGATCGTAAAACACCCAGTCCCGCCATTGCTCTTTCCCATCCAAAGCAGCTAACCCCACAGGGAGTGATACCTGAGAGCCACCGCAGGGAGAGACAGATCATGGGTAAGCCCTGAGTGTCCTGAAGTGATGTGGGAACAGACAGGTGTCGGCCCTCTGCAGAGGGACCGCAAGGCAGACGTTTTGGTGGCCCCCTCCTTCCAGCAGACGCACACGATAGAAAAAGGTATGTTAACGGTGGTGAGAGAAGAAAGACATCATAGAACTCTTTGGCCCTTCTCTTGGGTGTTTAGAAGCCAGGTTCATCTTTAAAAGCTGCGCTGCCCTTAAACTCGGAGGTAGACATCTTGGGGAGAGAGGAAGGTCTCCAGGCGTGTTCTTTACCTGTTTCTGATTCACCCCAGGGGGAACCATGGCTGCTGCTTTGCTCACTGCCACGTGACTGCCTTTCTCATCGCCCCCACCCCTGTTCTCCTGGTGTGCTCACTTCTATACCTGGGCCTAACTCCCAGCAGTCTTAACTCTTGTCATGTTAGGCAATTATTTTCAGATCTTGCAGCAGGACAGACAGTGCAGCTTCAGATAATCCTCTCTCTCCTTTTACTTCCACATTGGATGAGACAGCTGCATTTTCCTAGCAGAGCCACCACCAGCACCAGCTCAGAATAGTCTGTGGGGGGTTTTTGTTTTGTTGTTGTTGTTGTTGTTTTACCTTTTGTTGAAGAAAAAAAAGGTACAAAGTCCATTCCGTATGCATCCCAGTTCTACATTTCAGACTTGTAATTTCTTCCTCCCAACGTTGTTTTCTTGGGTTTGTTGTTATTGGTGGTGTTGTTTTTCTGAGCGAGCCTCTGAGAATCGGCAGCAGAGAGGCCAGTTTGTTTAATTTAAATACACTGCAGCAAAATGAAGGTAATTGTCCACACGGGCCATCTGCTACCTGGCAGGTGTCCATGAGTCAGAGAGAGAAAAATGGAGACTCAAGTGTCTCCTTCTGTTACCATGATAACCGCTTAGCTCAGAGTCTTCGTTGGGGGTGTGTGTGGAGGGGATGCCGTTAACAGTGCTCCGGAGAGGGCATTCATTCTCACAATCAGGCTTTTTGCCATCACCCTCCCTGGGCTTGATTACCTGATGATAATGTGTATCAGGGAGATAAAAATATTTATACCTGTTCCATGAGGAAAGAGAAGGGAAGCAAGTAGTATTTCTGGAGCCCCTACTGTGTGCCAGGCCTCCTGCTGGGGCTGGCTGAACGTGGCCCAGGACCATACATACGTCACCTTCCTACTGCAGACAGCGCCTCTCCCCTCACAGCCGTGCTCTCTGTCACAGCGTGTGAGTCCCCGTCTCCGCTCACAGTGTCCTCAAGTCACCTTCTCTGGCATGCTCTGTACCTGTTTTGGCTCCAGTATTAGATTTGCACTCAAACAAAAGACCAAGTTGGAATCACCATATTCTCTTTTCTCACGTTTCTCACTCGTGCTGGAAATTAATTTACGTTGCTGTCGAAAATCATGGTTGCCTCGGCAGCGAGAAGTGTCAACTGATCCGTGTTCCTTCTGACCTCAGAAACTTGCTGCTGGGATCGCAGTGTGCTTAGGGTTCTCTAAGCAGTTTAAGGCAATTAGAAGACCAGGTACCTGTCTTAGCCCTGCTACTAATTTATTTGTGACCTTGTGACCTCTCTAGGTCTCCATATCCTCGGATATAAATGAATGTTGGACTCAAACAGAGGCTGTTTTCCTGGGGTCACGAGCCGTCTGACATAAGAAGCCTAACTTCCGAGCTCTTTTCTTGGAACAGAATACATAGCTTTCTCAGGTTCTCAGTCTTTGCTGATTTAGAAGGGGTGAAGGGCCAGCAGAGAGAGAGCCTCTCAGATTGTAGCATTTCTCTAGCTCTGTCTTTCCAGCAGAATTGTTTCCAACTACAAGGGACCTCTGTACTCAGAGAACCTGAGTTACAGGGCATTTATTGTGTTTAGTTGTTGGTTAGACACGTGACTGGCCTGTGCTGTGTTCAGGCCTTTGTCATAGGTTGTATTTCAACAAGGTCCTACTGTCCTTGCTTCAGGAAACCTTAAAACACCAAGGAGCACGTCGTGAAGCTTCCCCAGCCTCCCCAGACTCACCGCCCCTCTCCTGGCAGCTGAAACCCAGAGGCACGCGATTGTTTTGGGCCCTCACTGGACAGCTTATCCCCACTCCCAAAGCCACCTGACTAGTCCCTCCACCTTTGCCAGTTTCCACGTGAGTCTCAGGTTCCCCATAATCTCCAGGTTCCAGCAGCAGTGCTCCCCCCAGCCTCCACTGTGCTGCTCATTCTAGATCGATTTGCTCTGAGTGGAGCGCTCGACAGTCCGCGTGGGGAGGGCCTGCCTCTCTGAGCGTGAAATGCATCTGTGCCTTGGAGACAAGGTGCCGTCACTCGAGGCACTGCTCCCATCGGCCCTGACTTCCGTGTGTCTGTCCTGCGCAGGCCCGTCAGGAGGGCAGAGAACGAGCTGTCTCTAGCCGGGCGTAGGTGACTGTCGGCGAGCCGGAAGTGGGGCCGTGGGCAGTGCAGCACTGCCTCCAGCTGTGTGCGCTCCAGCCGCTCCAGTCTGTGCTTATGTAACTAGGAGGACCTTGCTCCAGACTGTCTTCCTTGAGACAGCCCGTCCGCTGCATACAGCAGCCTGCCCCCTGCACCTCCCCACCAGCGTCGCGTGCGGGAGGCCTGAACGGGCAGCATCTCCGGTGTGGGTGCCGTTCGTGAGAAAGGCAAGTCAGGAGTGGAGCGTGCCTTATGTGAGCCAGAGGTGGCTGCCGAGAGCCCTCAGAGCAGGCCCCTGTGCGGGTGGGGTGGTTAAGACTGAAGCAAAGCCGTGATGACCCAGCATTTCTGAGATGGGGTAACTGGGTGAAGGTCACAGAATCATGGAGTTTTATATCTGAAAAGTGCCTCACGGGTCCTCTAGTTGATGCCGCTCCGTTTGTAAATGAGAAGACTGAACCCCAGAAAAATTAAGATGCGTGTGCTGCCCAGTCAAAAGAAAACCCCAGGTCTCCGGACTTTGAAGCCGTGCCCTTCCCACCAGACCTCACTGCCTCCTTAGTGTTCACCCAGGGTGCTGGTGAGAATAGGATTCCATCTCGGCGCCTGCGGTGGCCCCTCCTCTTCTGACTCATTGGGTCCGCAGCAGAGAATTGTCTCCAGGTCCTGGTTGTTCTCGACAAAGTAAAGAGGGTGACACGTTCAGCCTCAGGACAAGCTAATGCACTGAGGGACTTAGGCACAGTCTCAGATCAGGAAAAATTGTTCTTGATTCTATATCTGTGCCTCTCTTCTCATCTGCAGTCCTCTTTCCAGGGTCTTTGGCGTCTCGCGAGGGCCTCGGAGCCTGGTCTCATCCCCACATTCTCCCTCCTACTCCATCTCAGTCAAATGCTCTGCAGGTGGGACTGATCTAATGACATATAAAGAAAAACATCAGGCTCAGCACAAGTTACCTATGGCTGTGTAACAACTTACCCCAAAACTTAATGACTCTGAAGAACCAATTTAACTCACAGCTTCTGTGGGTCAGGAGTCCAGGCACTCTTTAGCTGAGTCCTCACAAGTTGAGGGTCAGGGTTTCTCACAAGGTTACTGTCACCTCACGGCTCAACAAATCACATCGTTTTTGGCAGGATTCCTTGTGAGTTGTTGGATTGAGGGCTGCAGTTCAACCCCGGCTGATGGCTGGAAGCCACCCTCAGTTCTTTGCCAGGTGGGCCTCTCCACAGGGCAGCTCACAAGGTGGCAGCTGGCTTCCTTTGCGTGATCAGGGGTGAGAGCGGGAGAGAGTATGTGGGGACAAGACCGAAGTCACGGTCTTTAATCAACGGATCTCAGAAGTGACATCTCTGATTCATTAGAAGCAGTCACTACACCCAACCCACACTCATGGGGAGGGGATTACACCAGAGTGTGACTGCAGTGAGGGAGGGTGCCACCGGAGGCCTCCTCAGAGGTCTGTCCGCCATAGTTGGTTACCTAGTTAAAGTATTTCACATAAAGCTTTATTGATGACAATAGATTTACTCCTCCCTGGAGATCATTGCCCGTTCTGGCTACGTTCCCACTTTCCATTACAGTAGGAAAAGGGTCAGAAACGTGATACACCTCATTGTCATTTAACAAGTATTTATTAAGCCTTTACATGTGGTAGCACAATGGTGAGGAAGATAAATTTGAGAGGTGAGATTAATGCTGTGCAGGGTTCAGAGGAGGCAGGAATGAAGCAGACAGCTGAAGACCAGTGGGAGCTGGTCAGACATCATGGAGGGGGCAGCCCTCCTGGCAGAGACAACAGTTCGTAGAGGCCTGACAGCAGGAGAGAGTGCAGTCCTTTCAATGGACTGTTGTCTAAACCGCCCAGGAGCAGAGTCAGTTGACCTCCCTTGCACCTGACATATGCCTCATTCCAGATCAACCCCATTCCTGATGCCACAGCCTCAGGCCTGGCTGAAGTACCTGCATCTCCATTGCCTATGACTTGTGCCTCTCCCGGGGCCTTTGGGATTTACTGCCCCACAAAGGATGCCAAACCAGCACTGCTGTGCTGGACCCAGAATTCACAGAGGGTTCCTGACAGCTCCATCCTAGCATTGTTTTCATCCAACATGATCCTAAAGCCAAGGGCTGAAGTTTGAGATCCACGGGGAAAATTATGCCTTCCCAGTGGTCGGAGCATTGCTCTTTCCACTGCTCTGAACAGAAACAGCATCAGGAGTCTGGTTTCTGTCTTCCTCAGAAAGCACATCCTGGGCGGTGATCCCAGGAAGGGGGCCTGATTATTTTCAAGCTGATGGTGGGCAGTAGGTTTCATTTCCTGATCCTAGAGTTTTAGCCACATGTGGCTGTCTACCCCTGTCCATCCGTCTTACCTCATTCCCCATCATCATTTGCCTGTTAAAATATTCGCAAGGTTCAGTTTCATGTTCTTAAGAAGCAACCTATTTGTTCATCTCCCATCTTACGACTCTGACATTCAGTCCTCAGGTGGCGATGCCCGGCTCCAGTCTCACGGAGTGAGATTTCTTGAGTACTTGCCACGTGCTTAATGCTGGGTTGGCCCTCTGAGGGGATGACAGATAACTGTCATACGGTGAAGTGAATTTGAATTTCACAGGCCACATACTTAGGGGGGAAAAAAATGTACGTGCCCTTAATTTCCCTCTTGAGCACTCACTGTCTGAGCCGGGCACTTAGTCTGAGCATTTCTAGGAAAACTCTGATGCCAGTCTTATCCCCCTTCCTGCACCCAAAGTGAGTGCTCCTCCCTGGGGATTATGCTGGGCGCTGTGGCATCCATGGAGGGGTGTCCACAGCTCCACGTTGATCTGTGCTGAGGCCATCATGTCCTTTGCTTGTGGCCAGGCCCCGTTCTCGCAGGCAGCACTCCCCATTCGGTGGCTGAGGCATGCGAGTTCATAGACTGCCTCAGCTTCCGAGGTCCACACCTGACCTCACCAACGTTCTCACTACTCCGTCACTGAGAGACAGCTTTGGGCTCATCGCTTGTCACAGTATCAACCTATGGGAAGCTATTGGCTTGTGTGGGGTCCTTCCTTGAGGCTGCCCAGGAAACCCACGAGACAACCTTTATTCTATTCCCCTCGGGCCTGGGAAGGCCCAGGAAAGCCTTGGGCATCGCCAGGGTCCCCCCTTGTGTGATCTCCTGCATCCCACACTGTGCTGCCTTAGGACTTTCCTACAAAGCCAGGCCTCTGCATCAGACTTTCTTGCCTTCTCTGCAGATTCTCTCACCGCTTTCCCAGCCTCCTCGTTTGGACTGGGGCTGAAACTGCTACGTCCGGCTGCTCGTAAGCACTTTCCAAACTAGAATGAAGTTTATGCTTCATTATTTCCCCCTCTCCCATAAACATGGCCAAAAAGCAGAGGGTGATAATAATTATAGGGTGGAAAGTGGAGGCTGTTTCCCAAAATACAGTGATTAATATATGATAAAGTTATCTAGCCAAAACAGGACTCCTAAGGTGTTTATAAACTAGTTGGGAAGAAAAGATATGTATACCCTGAAAGAGTAAATAATAATAAATGTTTTATAGCCATTGACAAAAATAGAAGAGAATATTTCACAAAATAGAACATGTTGAATTGTCAATGGAAAATTATTATAAAAGTTAAACAGTGTAAAAAACATCAAAAAGAGATTCTGTGGTATTCTGTTATATCGATAAACCATGTTTTGTTAAGTCATTCACCAGTTGGTGGACTTTGGGGTTATTTCCACTTTTGACCTATTAAACTAAATGTTGCTAATGAGCATTTGTGTACAAATTTTAGATGAGCATATGTTTTTATTTCTCTTGGGTACATACTCAGGAGTGAAATTGCTGGGTCATATGCTAAGTTTACATTTAACATTTTAAGGAACTGCCTGTCTTCCAAAGCGGTTGTACCATTTTACAGTCCCGTCAGCAATGTACAAGGGTTTCCGTTTTCCCACATCCTTGTTAGTCTTTTCGACTGTAGCTATTTCAGTGGGTAAGTGGTATCTCTTTGTGATTTTAATTTCCATTTCCCTAATGAGTACTCATGTTGAGCATTTTTCATGTAATTTTAGCTCATTTCTGTATCTTATTTCGTGAAATGTCTATTCAAGTCTTTGCCTGCTTTGTAATTGGGTTGTCTGCCTTCTTATTATTCAGTTACAAGAGTTCTTTATATGTTCTAGACACAGGTTCTTGTTTTATACTTTATTCTGTATTTATTTCAGCTTTAGCGAAGAATAATTGACACATAAAATTGTAAGATATTTAAGGTATACATTGTAGTGACTTAAACGTATACATGGTGAAAGAATTTCCCCATCTAGTTAACACATCCATCGCCTCACATGTTTATCTTTTTTGTGTGCATGAGAACATTTAAGTTATTCTCTCTTAGCAGATTTCAACTATACAGTGGTATGTTATCAACTATAGTTAACATGTTACATTAGATCCTCAGACCTTATATTTTAGCCAAAAGTCAACAGCTTTTTACCAACCTCTCCCTATTCACCCACCCCTCAGCCCCTGGCAACTACTTTTCAACTCTCGGTTTCTGAGTGTGACTTTTTTTTAGATTCCACATACAGATGATACCACACAGTATTTGTCTTTCTCTGTCTGGTTTATTTCACTCACCATAAGTAACACAGCAGGATTTCCTTCTTTCTCATGGCTGAATGATATCCCATTGTACATGTATATACCACATCTTCTTTATCCTTTCATCTGCTGATGGACACTTAGATTGTTTGCAGACCCTAGCTGTCGTGAATAGTGCTGCAGTGAACAAGTGTACGTGGGAGTTCAGATATCTCTTCAAGATTCTGTTTTCATTTTCTTTGGATATATACCCAGAAGTGGGATTATTGGATCATATGGTAGTTCTGTTTTTCATTTCTTGAGGAACTTCCATACTGTTTTGCCTACACCAGTTTACATTCTCACCAGTAGTGCACAAGGGTTCCCTTTTCTCCATGCCCTCACCAACACTCGTTCTCGCTTGTTTTGTTGATGATGACCATCCTAACAGATGTGAGATAACATCTCATTGTGGTTTTGGTTTTGCACTTCCCTGATGATTCGTGATGTTGAGTACCTTTTCATGTATGCCTGTTGGCCATTTGTATGTCTTCTTTGGGAAAATGTCTATTCAGTTTGCACATTTTTTAATCAGATTGTTTGGTTTTTCTCTATTGAGTTATATGAGTTCTTCACATGTATTTTAAATATTAACTCATCCCATGCATGACTTGCACATATTTTCTCCCATTCAGTAGATTGCCTTTTCATTTTGTTGATGGTTTCCTTTGCTTTGCAGAAGCTTTTTATTTCCCCCCTCCCAGGCAGACCTGTCCGTCTTGGTCCTTCCTACTCTACCCCATGCAGAAGCTTTTTATTTTTTATTATTTTTTGGCCACGTCATGCAGCTTATGGGATTTAGTTCCCCAACCAGGGGTCAAACCTGAGCTGCTGGCAGTGAGAGTGCAGAGTTGTAACCACTGGACCACCAGGGAATTCCTGCAGAAGCTTTTTAGTTTGATGTAGTTCCACTTGTCATTTTGGTTCTGTTGCTTTTGTTTTTGATGTCAAATTCAAAAAATCATTGTGAAGATCCACAATTACCTTATCAGAAATAATTTACAAATATTTTCCCAGTCTGTGGCTTACCTTTTTATTTTTGTTAGTGGTATCTTTTTTATAATAGTTTTATTGAGATATAAGTCATATACCATATAATTGTGCAACCATTACCATGATTAATTTTAGAACATTTCATCACCTCCAAAAAGAACCCCATTCCCATTAGCACTCACTCCTCATTCCTCCCAAGCCCCCAGCCCCAGATAACCACAAATCTACTTTCCATTTCTGTGGCTTTGCTTATTCTAGACTTTTCATTTAAATGGGATCAAACAATATGTAGTCTTTTGTAACTGGCTTCTTTCACTTAGCATATTTTCAAGGTCCATGCGTGTTGTAGCGTGTCACTACTTCATTCCTTTTTATTGCCTAACCATATTCCATTGTAAGAATGTACCACATTTTGTTTAAATCGTTCATCATTTGATGTACATTTGGATTTATTTTCACTTTTTGGCTATTATATATAATGCTACTATGAACCCTTGTGTACATATTTTTGTGTATACATAGGTTTTCGTTTATCTCCAGTATGTATGTGTAGGAGTGGAATTGTTGGGTCATATGGTATTCAGTGTTTAGACTTTTGAGGAACTGCCAGACTGTTGAGTGTAAGAGTTCTTTATATATTTTAATCAATTTTTTATTGAATTATAATTGATTTACAATGTTGTGTATATATTCTTAATGTAAGTTCTTTATGAGATATATGATTTGCTAAAATTTTTCCCATCCTGTGAGTTCTTTTTTCACTTTCTTAAAGGTGTCCTTTGAAAATAGTTTTTAATTTCAACAAAGTCGAATTTATCTACTTTTCTTTTGTAGTATATACTGTTTGTGTCATATTTGAAAAGTCATTGTCTACTCTTTCCTTCTAAGAGTTTTATAATTTTAGTTCTTATGTTTGGTATGATCTATTTTGAGTTCGTTTTTATATATAATGTGAGGTAAAGGTCTAAGTTGGTGTTTATTTTTATCACGGAAAAATCTCAAAGAGTATGCTAACTTTGCTGTACAGCGGAAATTAAGCACAACATTATAAATCAACTATACTTCAGTAAAATTTTTTAAAGTACACTGGATGATAAAAACAAATTGCAAAATGATTTGTGCAGTATGATACCCATTCATGCAGAATTTAAAGGCATGAATTATTATTCATGTGTTATTCATACTTACACATGTACACACAGGTAAAAAGTTTCACACCAGAATCTTTGATAATGGCTGCCTCTGAAGGGAAGAGAGGAAAGGACCGGAAAGAATTAGTAGTCAAAGGGGTCTTCCGACTTATCTGCAGTGTTTTTAGGTTGAAATAAATTTGACACAATATTAATTATCAACTTGAGTGGTGTATTATGTTCTACTTTTAATCCTTCCATATTTTTTAAGTTTCTCAAATTAAAATACAGACACAAATCAAAGCGAGAACGATGGAGAACAGACCATTTCCCGTTGGTCCAGCGCTCACACTGGGTGAAGCACTGAGCTGAGGCTTTGTGCACACAGCCTGTCAGCCTGTTCAGGGCAGCAGATTCTGTTTGTACGTGGGGTGTCTGAGCCAGACCCCAAAAGATAATTATCTTCCTTTGAACCTATTTGTGCACTTTGGCTTCTGTTTTCCCAGATTTGCTTCCAAAGGAAACCCCGGTGTGTGTGTCACCCTCAGCTGCCCTTCCTCTGAAGAGCAGCAGAGCCCACATCTCAGTGAGCTGCCTTTTACTGGAGTGTTAAAATTCTATCCCATTGCTCCAAGCTTTCTCCAAAACTATACGAGAGCCTTCACAAGGAAAGTCCGGTTTCCACTAAACCTGTGTGCATCCTCACCTGGTCCCCACGGGATGGCTCTCAGAAGACTTCACCGTGCGTGCCTGAGGAGTGCGGCGTGGCAGGCCAGGTGACCCGGCTCCTGGTACACCTGCAGCTGGGCTCCTGACCTGCAAACTCAGCCACGTTCCCTGCAGCCTGGCAGCTGCAGAGGCGCAGAGCACGTGTCTTTGCCCTTGGAGTAGAAGAGTTTGTTCCAGCATCTCCTGATGATGAGCAGTGCAGCCTGACACAGAGCTCTTACTCTCTTCATCCTTGTTTTTCTTCCATAAAATGGATACAAAAACATGCGCCCTTTCTACTCACAAGTTGTTACGAGAATCAAATGAGATAATGCACATGAATGTGTTTGCAAGCAAAAATGAAAGATGTTTGTATATTATTTCCCAGCTGTGTGACCCCAGCCCCTCCCAGATCCTCCACCCAGCCACTGTGCTCCATCTGTCCACCTGGAAGGCCCCATCTCCCTGTGCACGCCTCTGCTTTCCCTCCAGCTTTTAGTCCATTCTTCAGTGTTCCTACTGCCTCTTCTCCCTCCTCCCCCTTTGTTCTCTCCCCTTTTCCCTTTTTCTTCCCTTTCCTTCCTCTTCTCCAGTCCTGGAGGCAGCCTGACTCCTTCCTTTCAAACGTGATCGTGCAGTGCGTTGCACCACTGAGCTGGAGCCCTGGGCTGGCTCAGGTTGACTGAGAAAAAGGACTTCCCCCTTCCTCAAAGAGGAGGGGCACCTGAGATGACATGTTCTATCTCTTTGATGCTCCCAGGCTCAGGCCACAGGATCGCCGCATACATCGCCCACTCACGGAGGCAGCCGCCCAATGCCCATGCCCGTGCGCTCCGCCTCTGCCGGCTCCACCCCCACCCACTGCCCACAGGACCCGCTGAGCGGAGTCGGCGGGGACATGCAGGAGGCCTTCGCCCAAGGTGAGTTCGGGAGCTGAAGGGGTTTGGAAACGTGGACAAGATTCCCACTGAGGTTTTTCCAGTTTCTTTTGTGCACTTAGCTTTAAATGAGCAGATTTTCACATACAGTAAAAATAAGTCAAGTGCTGGCCCCTCCTCATTAGATGGGCTGGTCTGCGACAGGAGGTCTGCAGGCTTTATATGTGTGCAAAGGACAGGCCTCCTGGGCTTCTGTGCTCTTTCTCTGGGTTGTGGGACGTGCCTTGTCCTTTGGGCTTTGCCTCCTCAGGAGGAATTGGATGGAACCGTTCCTGAAGGTGTGTGCTTGGCCTGGAAAGTCTTTAGAGTGAGCACGAGAAGGAGGAGTGGAACTCTAAACAGGATCTTGCTGAAGGCTCCTTGTCCGTGGAGCTGACGGCCAGCAATGTTTTGTGGTTGGGGGAAGACGAGGCAGTTCAGGAAGTCCTGTTGGGGCAGAGGTGGAGCTGGAGAGTAAGTCCTGCCTGAGGGTTTATTCTGCGACCCACCTCTTTAGACTGTGCCTCAGAGGCATGGAGCTGGCAGGGTCCTGCACAGAGAAGGGGGTGGGGGACCCCAGACGTGGCTCCCGGTGCTCCTGAAAGTCTGGGAGCAGGCGGAGCCGCTCGGCCTGTCTCCCCTTAGGAATTCCGAACGGCTCTCCCCCACCCGCCCGCCCACCTGGCATCGCCGTCTGCTCTGACTCCCCTCAGGTGCCAGGAGGAACCTCCGCAATGACCTGCTGGTGGCTGCCGACTCCATCACCAACACCATGTCATCCCTGGTGAAGGAGCTCCACTCAGGTGACGCGCAGGGCACCCGCCCGGCCTCCCGCTCCCCACCCGCGCCCTGCTCACTGCCTTGCCTGGGGGTGAAGCGCCTCCCTCATTTCACCACGCAGTCTTCTTGCCTTCTAGGAACCTGCTGGATGCCCTCACCCTGGGGGCCTCTCTCCCACACGTGATCACACAGAGATAATCACACATTTAGGTTTCTCGTAAGAGGTCGCCTTGTGGAGCAAACACAATCTGACTTTAAAGAAATTCAGCTCAGTTAGGCCCCTTCCTCACTTAATTTGTCTTCCCTCTGTGCTTCCTCCACAGCCACTCTTTCCTTAGGCCTGCTCGGCTGGCTCGCCCTGGAGCTTTCCTGGATGACTGGGACGGAGTCAGCCGCAAAAGCTTCTGGACTTTCTCCCGGCGGCCTTTCTGCTCTCTCCTATTTGATTTGGTTTTGAAACTCTATTCTCTCCTTTTGTCCATGACGAGGCTCTGATTTCACTGGAAGTTCATGACCTGAGTCTCTTGCTTCCTTCACTCTTCATGTTGAGTCTTACCTATGACTCCTTTCTCAGTCTCTCTGAGCTATTTCAGTGGTTTTCCAGAGACCCTTACCTCATGACATATTTCCCCTTACATAAAACCCAGGAAGGAGAGGAAAAAATAGCAGGCCATTCCCATCTCATCAGATCTTCAAGAATCCCCATGATTACACCAGTTTTGACGCCCCCAGATATGTTGCTAGTTTTTTGTGGTGGTCTTCAGATTCCTGTGTTATAGGTTAAACAAACAGGTCCCCTTCCTAAGTGCTGGGTCATTCATATAGATGGCCCTCTTTTGTTTTGTTCCACCTAAGGTAGTCCTTCTGGATACCTTGAACTAGCTTAACAAGATTATTGAATAAAGATATAAAGCAGGTTTTCCGCGGGCTATTCAGACACATGTACTTATTCAAACACAATACATTGAAGTCATCTGTCCGTGTGCTCCTCCATCCAAACCTCCTTTGTAGGAGAAAGCACATGCCTTGAGTGTTGTCATGGGACCAGCCCAAGGTCTGGCCCACGGCTTCCCTCTCAGATCTGCTGTTTTCATTTAGAAAAGAATAAGTGTGTGGCCTACGTTGGTTTTTCCAGTAAAGATGCCAGTTCTCCTGTTCGGGCAGTGTTATGATAGCACTGTCTCCATTCTGGTACCGTTTCTCAATCCCTTTTAGAAGCACCACCCCCCTCCACACACACAGAAACAGAAGAGGTGATCATCTTTGAGATGACCTCATGGGCGATTAGAAAGTCCCTTCCCTGATATAGCTCCCCGCAGATGCCAGAAATCCCACTTTTGCAGGGAATTTCTTAGGGGATTTCAGACCATGGAAATTAACCACACTTGTGCCTCAAGGCCACGTATTAGGATTTGTGCAAAATAAATGGTTTATGAGCTCATCACACTAGTTTGGGAGGTAACTGGACATCATTAAACAGAAAGCACATAGAGACCAAACAGCTTCATAAAAAGCTAAGGGTACGGGTACTCAGCAGTCTCTCCGAGTGAGAAAGGGTGGTTTTAACAAAACTGTGTAATGTATCTGGGAGGTACCTTAGAGATCACGTTGTCCACGCCCCTAAAAGAGATTTGCCTAAAGTTGTACAGCTTGAAGGGGCAGGGCGTCAAATCTGCAGTCCCACGAGGGCCCCTTTCCCTGATGCGCCACTCTCCCAAGCCCTGAGGTCCATTGTAGACGTGGGCTAGGCCCACACGTGGCACGGTGTCTCTATGGAACACAGAGGTAAACTCCTTTTACGTGCAAGGCTGCCAGTTTCTCAGTGCGTAGAAGAGCCGCCCAACACCAACATGTTTTTACTGTCACCGCTGAGGTTTTCCTCAGGATGAGATTAGATATTCACATTATCTTCACGTGTATTCAGTGCAGCGTGGACATACTGTTTATATCCATAGTTTGCCCTCCTCATCTTTTTTGAAATTTTTTCACAAATAATGGACTCAGAGTTGGGAAGGATCTTGGAACTCATTTAATCCAGTTTGCTGCCCGATGTAAAAGTCCTCTGTTTGAATATTTCCAGTGAGTTCATTCTTCCCCCCTCCTCATGGGGAAGTTCTGCCTTATCAGGGAGCCAGAATCTGCCTTTCATCCTCATTCGCCTCTAGAGCTACCCAGAGTGAACCCAGTCCCTCCTCTCGTGTCAACCTCTCTGGTAGTTGGTGGCAGATCATGTGACTCTCTCACAGCCTCTCCTCTTTAGGCAGCCGCTCACAGAACCTTGAGCCATTCCTCATGTGACCTGGGTTTCACTTGACCATCCCGAGTGCCCAAGGGTTTCAGGCCCCGCTTCAAAGTGAGCTTCCAAGGCTGAGCATGTCTCCACATTACAAGGGGTCTCCCCCCTGCCCCCCGCCCCAGCACAGTAAGCTGCCACCTCCCTGGGCAGGCCCCAGGGAAAGCAACCTTAGGTGGCATTAGCTTTTTCCCACACAGCCACTTTGCACTATTCAGTCATTTTAAGTTTGTCGTCAGCTAAAACCTCTAGTTTTTTTGTTGTTTGTTTGTTTTTGGTGGAAGCTAGTATTCATCTCGGTATTCCCTGCTGCGCACTTTTATGATGGTTTTCTCCAACCTGAATTCAAGGTATTAGCCATATCCCTAGTAGATGTCATCACCTTAGAGAAGCCAGCCATAGAGGCAGAAGCTGGATGGGTGACATCAGACTTCACTGCTTTTCTGGGCTCAGGGCTTATGGGGACGTGAAGCTGGGGCATGGACCACACCGGGTGCAGACCAAGTGATTACAGCACCCTTGGAGGCCTGCAGCCGTGAGCCTTTAGCTGGGGTTTCATCCCAAGCCTCCTAAGCTACTCCTTTCTCCCTCCTCCTATGCTTCTACTGTGCTAAAGGGTCACTGGCCTCCTTGGACTTGTTTTCACAGCAGGGGAAGGTGCAGAGGAAGAAGAGGAGAAGATGCAGAATGGGAAAGACAGAGGTAAAGGCAGTTCCACAGGACCCTTAGTCTGAATAGGAGCTGGAGCCCTAGCCCCTGAATGAAATCCCCCTCTCCCTTTTGTTTTTGCCTTCCTTCCTGCTGCCACCTTTCCCAAAAGCTTTCAGACCCCCATGGATCCTTCTCCCTAGTTTTTCCAACTGACCATCAAGTTTTTCCCTAGAGGTGGTCGTGCCAATGGATGAACAAAAGCTTCCTGGCTTCCTGACACTATGATAGATGGAGGGATACAGGAAGTAGATGAAAGTAAAATGCCAAACATGACCCCTTGCCTTAAGGAATTTATAATATAGGTAGGAGAGCAAAATTAAGATATGCAAAATAAATAGGAGATAAAAGGAAGTAACAGGAAAAGTTAGTCATCAGCTGTTGACTATATGATTATAAATACAAGAAGCGTTTATGAAAAGACAGATTATTATGGACAGAATAGCCAAATGGTTTTGTGGCTTCTCGGAGGAATTAAAAGCAGTAGAGAAAGGTCTGAGCACAGGACAAGTAATGCTTCCTCATTTTATTTTATATAAAACCTTCTTAATAACTTGTTATGTTCAAAGAGCTGTGCTAAATGATTTCCATGTATAATCTCATTCAGAACTCAGCAACCTGATGAGATATGTCATATAATGATATCCTCATTTTACCAATGAGGAAATAGGCTCAGAGAAATTTAGATCAAGTAGCTATTAAGTGGTAAAGATTGGATTTGAACTGGGTCTTTCTGACTCCAAACTTCATGCCCTTAATCTTCATGTTTCTACGTTACCCTGAACAGATGACACAGTTCTCTTTGGACATTTGAGAGTTAGCTGTTATTTCTGTGATGCATTAATACGTCTGTTGCTGGATTCCTTCGAAATGTAAGCTCCACAAGGTAGAGACTGTAGTCTGTTATGTTCAGGTTGTATCCGCAGTGCCTGGCACGTAGTGGGATGTCAGGAGATTCAGAAACGTAAAGAAATAAACGGGAGTGTCCAGGAGAGCGCTTTGTCAGGGAGAGAAGTAGGTGGCCGCCCTGAGGAGGCTAAAGAGAGGAGTCTGAGAAGGAGCCAGGCCTGCTCTCTGAGGTCCCTATTGGATGCTGTGTATGTAACACACTTCCTGTTTGATTCCATGGCCCCACAAGGAAAGGATTCTAGACAGGGCTCAGGGCAGTTACGCAGCGTGCCCAGGCAGTAGGTGGCAGAGCCTGGCCTCAGCCCAGGTGTCTCTAATGCAAGTGCCCATGCTTTAGTCTGAGCAGACTGCAAGACCAAGTGAGGGGAAGGAAGGGTGGGAAGAAGTAGATACAGGAAAGGAAGCTGTGATGGGAAAGGGGGAGCACCTTGGGAGGGGGGTGTCTGGAGGCTTTTGCACATAGTGGCTAGTGCGGATAAGAGAGGGAGGTCTTTGGAGTTTGTCATCAAGGACGCTGGAATTGCCAAGGAAGAAATGGGGAGACGGAAAACATACTCCAGGTGCTGAAATCATGGAGTGAGTCAGAGCGAGGCCTGGGAGAAAGTGGACGATAGCTATGATGAATTGTGGAGAACGATGTATTTGGCATGGCCGTCAAAAGGTCAGCAGTAGAGGGCAGCGGTGTTTGAAACATCTAGAAATGCTGCAGAGAAATGGAGAGAAGACCGACTTCCGCATACCAATAGGGGACTAGGAAGAAGGCAGGAGGGTTGTAGTGCAAGAGGTGAAGAAAAGAGGAGACACACAGGGATAGATTTACGCTTATGTAAACACATGCTGCAAACACATGCATGCACGCACACACAGTCCACCCCGATCCCGGCATTCATGTGGAATGTTCTTGGCTGAAGACATAACAGCTGCTTCTTTGGCCTCTCTTCCCTTGTACCCTCCCTTCCGCAACAGCTTTTCCCATGGCCTCTCCTCAGTCTGCCCTGCTCCCCCAAAGCACACAGAGGACTCTGCCCTGACCACGTGGGCCTTGCCCTGACCACAGACTCTAGCTTTAGACCTGGTTCAGGTCTGGATGTAGGCTCTGTCTCACACATGGACTGGGTCTGGTTTCCTTTGTCTGGTACCTGCTGGCCTCCAGGGCCCTCTAGTCTTTGCACCTCTGTTGCCCTGTCAACATCTCTTCTTTCCGTCCCTCTTGCTTTGTGTGTCTATGTGAAATCTTTTTGTGAGAATGCCTGAATTTCTGTTTCTGTGGCTTTTAGGGGTCATCCCCAAGGGGAAAAGGGTCAGGAGTTGGGGTGAGAGATGGGTAGGGTTTAAAAAGTATGTTTGACTCTCAACATCGTCTAGGTCTAGGATATGTCCCTGTAGCTAACATGTGGCTGTTATGTGGCTGTAGTTCTAAAACCAAGTGTTTTTATGGATGGACCTTCTGGTTCTCCACCGTGAGCTAGGCGTGAGATTTTACTGTAGACTAAGGTAGCAGTAACTGCTGTCACTTAGGCATTAGAGAGCAGTAAGTGTCAACCAGAAAGAGAGAAAGACCTGCTTCTTTGGGGTTGAAATCATGCTGACATAATACAAACACAACTGGGTCGCACCCCATCAGGCATAGTCTGCTCAGTGCAAAAACTGAGAGCCACGTGGACACTTCTGAAGGAAGCACTCATGACCCAGCCAGACTTCCCAGCCCCAGTCACCTCTACCTCAGGCCTCCCCCTGCCTACCTCAGCTGCCTGTCTGGCTGCATCCCGGGGAATGCTGCTGCTCTGCTGGGTACCCTTCTTGCTTTGCATCCCCTCACCTTGAGTGGTCAGTACTTGTAACCAAGACAGTATAGATGAAATACAGGCTAACATAGCTTCCCCCCTATGACTTCAGAGTCCTGAATTCATCTCAGCTACTCCACGGCCTCATTTTGTGCCCCTGTGTCCTTCAGAATCACCTCTCCCAGAACCTGCCACCACCGTGCTGGGAGCTGTAAATCCAGTTTGCACGCTTAACACTGGTGCATGTCTGGTAGACTGACGGCAGTGGCCCTTGGTGAGAAGAGATACAGGCTTTTGAAGGTCCAGGCAATGGGTCAAGATTTCAGGGTGAACAAGAGTATGATTTATCCCAAGCAGATACGTCTGCAGGAAGGAAACACTGCTCTTACCCGAGCTTGAACCATGTTCACCTTGCTCACTTTCAGAACCACATGGGCCCTGCCCCCTGATGTAAGTGCTCCCTAGGTTTAAAGTAGATTCCTTCTGATTTTAGTATTACTGCCTTCCTCCTCCCGAGAGGCACTTGTCTCCATGGCTGTGTTAGGTCAGCTGCTGGTTGTGAGTCGTGTGACTGCCCCGTTTTCACGCCTGGTTGGGAGAAGTCGACCTATGAGGAGCAAAGGGGAGAGGCAAGCCCAGGAGCCCATGGGTCAGGGAGGCCCCAGGAGGACATCTGGGTGGTGAGGAGACCCCGACTGTGACCTCAGTATGTCGTTTGTGTCTGTGCTGCACAGGTTAGCCGAGGAGCCGGGACAGAGAGGAAGCGCGGGTGAGTAGTGTTCTCTGCCCTCCTCCACAGCCCCTGTCCCTCCTCCCTTTCCTCCAGCACACGTCCCAAGCGCCAGGCACCCAACACTTGAGATCCAAGCTGGGGTTTCCTTTACGAGCCCAGCTGCACCTCTTCTCTTTGTGCAGCCCCGCCGGCATACCTGCTCAGCCCCATTTCCAGGCCCGGACCCGTCTTGCGCTGCTCTGGGCCTGGGCCTCAGGCAGGCCTTGGTCACCTGTGTTGGGATGCAGGAGTCAGAGGCCACTTCCCAGGGCTGCCTCTGCCTCCTTGCTCCTGACTTCCCACAGCCACTGTCCTTTCTCCCTGGGCGTCCAAACCACAGCCAGTGTGGGATCACACCGACTCCGTAAATGCGACCGAGTCGTTTCCCGTGGTGCCTGGCCAAGCTGCACCTTCTCACTTCCTAAAAAAAATTAATAGAAGTACAGATTTCCTCACAGGCAAATGCCCATTGCCTTTAGGAATTAGTCTTTCACACTTTTCCGTCTCAGGACCTTAACTCTTACCTAGTTGCAGTTCCAAGGTGTTGCAGTTTCTGGGTGTGTGGTGCGCACTAAAAGGAAGGGACAAAGTGATTGGACAACAAATCTTTTGAGAAGAATTCTTTCAAGGATAGATGCCTTTGGTGCAGCCTTGAGATTTCTCTGTTTTTCATTCTTCCTTCCCCTCCCCCACCACCTGTGTTTAAAAGTTAGGCCATCTTCCTCAGTTACAGATCTTCCAGGCAGAAAAGCCAGGGCTGCAGCCCAGGATCCAGAAAAGGAACTTTCCCAGGCCCTTCTGAGCAGTCTTATCCTGGAGCAGCCTCCGGGCCTTTACCTGACACCCCTGCCTTCCCCCGTCTGCACCAGGCCCTTGGTTCTGTCCTGCTTGCACTCCAGGACCTGCTGTCTCCGGGCCTCCACCGACTCAGGGATCGGGCAAGTTCAAGACGGGCAGCGCCTGCGCTGCGGAAGTTCTCTCGCTGCCCTGGAAATCACGGCGCCTCCAGGGCTGGGGCACGCTTCTCCCTGAACTCGCTGCACATGCAGACGAGGCCCTTCCTGACGCAGGCCTTGGCTGCCGCAGCCAACAAGACAGTCAGGAGCTGACTTGCCCGTGGGGAGCCTGCCAGAGCCCCTCTCCTCAGGGCACACAGGAACTGGGGGACGAGGAGAGGCGTGTCTGCCATCTGGCCCACCCCTCTCCGTGCGCATGAGGAACCTAAGGCTTGCTACCCAGGAGTTTGGTGCCAGGATTGGAATCGGAGCTGGATCTTCTGCTCCTAATGCTGACCTCTGACCCCAGGAGGAGTTATGAGAAACTCACCAGTAGTGGAAAGTCAAATGAAAAGCCTGAACACTCAGGTGGACCCTTAAGTTCTGCTCTCTTCGGGCATGAGGCTCTCTCCCCTTCCACTCAGTGCTTCTCAGCACATCTCCAGCCTCTTTGCCCTTCTCCTTAGTTGTAATTCTTCTTCCTATGAAACCACCACATTCCAAACCTTGCACTGCAAACGCAGTTCTTTCTTCCCTGGAAACATTTCCTGACTCTGTGACCTAAGCAAGGACTCCAAAGACTCGAGATACCCCCAGAAAAGAGAAAGCCCCCTTCCCTAAAAGGGGGTGTGAGTATTGTCCGCTCTTCCCATGTCCCGAGTTGAAAGGTAGGCCTCCCAACAGCACCATCCCTGCACATTGACTTGTCCTCAGCAGATGTTAGCAGCCGTTGCTTGGAGACCCTCGGCAGTGCCCCGGGGGTCACAGTGCATCTGTCCTGCACAGGCACAGGGGACGTGGAGCGAGCTGGCACCGACACGAGGAAGGCGAGGTGTTCCCCAGAGGCGCATTCCTGTCCCTCTTTCCGCTGCACACCTGGACCAGGCTTGCAGGCTGCCAGACGTCACCACCCGCCAGGCAGAGGGGAGCCCAGGCCGGTGGGAAGTGGGAGGGACCGCCGGTGCCGCCTCAGGCGCACCCCCCCCACACACACACACACACACAGTCCTGCATGAACTAGCATCTTCATCGCTCCCCTCTGGGTATGGTCTCATCTCTGCAACAAGAATTTACTGGAGGTTGAAAAGAGAAAAGAAACCACACGAATCTCCTGTGTGTGTGACCTGATGGAGTTCTTGCTGGCGTCTCGCCAGCCGGTGGGGTGCTCCCCAGGATGGGGGCACACGTTTCCTCCCGACCTTTGACCTTTAGAAACCTACAGGTTTTCTTCTCTCTATCGTGCAAAGACAGCTTCAGCCCTGCTCAGTTCTACAAACATTCACACCCTGGCCACAGTGCTAAAAATAGCCTCCTTCCTTTCTCTCTCACTGCTTAGGCTTCCGCCCCGTTCGATGCGCTGCGCTGCAGCCCAGGCGGGAAGCGGGAGCAGAGAGAGAGCGCTGCACTGCAGCCCTGACAGGTCGTCCTCTTCCTCCCCCTCCTCCCCGCCTCCTCCTCCTCCTCCTCCTCTTCCTCCTCCTCCTCCTCCTCCTCCTCCTCCTCCTCCTCCGGCCGCGGCAGGAGAGTAGCCGGGCCGGGCGCGCTGACCCGTGACCGCCAGAGGGAGCAGCGCCCGGGTGCGGGCGCCATGCTGGCCCAGCCGCTCCCCTCTCCAGGTCCCACTCTGCTCCTGCACACGTGATAATCAATCCCAATTCCTGGTGATTTTCATTTATTTTTCCCTCTTCCCTGGGCTCCAGGATGTTATTTTTAGTAGCAGAACTGCTATAAATATTTATAAAGGGCAGTGACTGGAATGAAGTGAGAGGCCCCACAGCTGGCTCTCACATCGCCCCCAACACAGGTGCCCCTGCAGACCCCTGCCCACTGTCTGCGGAGCTCGGTGCAGAGCCCGTGGGCTCGACCCATGGCCGTGCTCGGAACGTCTTGGGGAAGCCTCGTGAGGCAGCAGTCAGGGTGAAGGGGCAGGGATGGGGTGTCCTCTGTCCTGCCCGCCGCACGCCCTCCTCCCTCAGTGACTCCCATTCCTGAAGGAGGCCAGGGCTCGTTGGGGAGGGGACCGTGCCCAGCTCTTTGGCGTCGTCAGATGAGGCATGAGGAGCAGGTGCAGCTGGGCGCACTCCCGATGTGCGAGAGCAGGAAGGAAAATGGGAGCCAGGGAGCTGGTTTCTCCCCAGATGTAAAAAGGAACGGTCGCCCTCCGCGCCTCAGGAGGAGCCCCCGTGCCTGGCGGAGAGCCTGCCCCGCACAGCAGCTGCCGAGCCCACAGAGCGACCAGCAGTGAGCTGAGGCCCCAGGGAGGCCGAGGCGGCGCTTGTGAAGGGGAAACATTGGTGTAAAGGTGCTCCCACGCTCTCAGGAAACGGGGATCCTGGCTTGCCTGGAGGGCCAGGAGGGGCGAGGGGGAGAGTAGCCAGATGGAGCGTGCTGGGGGGACGCTCAGTGCCAAGCAGTGGTGAGATTAGGTGTGGAAGGCTGGGCTGGGGCCTCACGTGTGACACGTGGGTGATCCTGTGCTTCCCCACGGCCCCGACTCCTCACACGTTGTACCCTGCCCCTGAGGACAGGGCAGACGGAATCCCACCTCCTGGTTCCTCACACGAACTGCGTGCTTCTTAAAGAGCAAAAAGATTCAAAGGAACGGATTAAAGGCATCCGTGGCTTCAAAACAGCCCAGTGCTTGGGCCGGCCGAGGTGCACGAGCACATAGCCGTGTCTCCTGGGCCCCGCGTGTGCCACGCCGCGCCTGCGCCCTGCCCGGCCCCACAGGGCCGACCCTTTCCCAAGGAGTAGCATCAACGTCTTCAAACACGGGAGAGGCCCCGAGCGCCTGGCCTCCCCGTTTACCAGCTCCTAGAGGATGGTAAGGAGACTGGAGAGAGCCACAGAGACCACTCAGGTGCCTGGGTGCTCCATTTTTACATAAATTCTCGACAGCTGATTTCTTTTTGAGCTAGAGTATCTACCATTATCTAAGGCCCCCGAGGTGCCTCCTGAGTGCTTGCTATCTGCTTTAGAATGCAGACCTGTATCAGAAGCTTGAAGCTGGGTCCCTTTCCTCAGCCCTTACCTGGAATGGGACACAGGTGGTCCTCCTGTAGTGGCACTTCCTTCTTAATTGCTCTGTGACCATTTAGGAGCCAGCCTACTTTAACCTAGGTAGATGATCTTATGAGAGAACTGACATGTGTTGTCAGTCTCGTGGGTCCCCTGGGCTGATGCGGATTTGTAGCTGTGAAGACCCCCGGAAAGGTCCCAGGTGCATCCTGAGTCTTGAGGAAGTCAATGCCCAGCCAAGCTCAGGTTCATAAATCCCAGCCATGCTGAGGTTCCGTTTCTTGTCACAGCCCCCTCCTCTGCTGGGTGGGCTTTTTCCACCAGCAGACTCCCCCTTTTCTGCATTGCTCACTCCCTGCCCCTGTAGTCCGTGACAGCTTCGGAAAGGTACAGTTGCTATGGCAATGCCTAGAGCCATCTGAATTCCTGCGGCACCTTCTGGAAGAAAAGGGCGTGTGAGGAGCCATTCGGTAGATCCCAAACCTAGCTTTCCCTGGCCTCCTCTGTCAGGGGGTCAGGTGACTGCTACAGGTGGAGTGGGGGAGGTAGGTAACCCACCTTCCTTGGGCAGATATCCCATCACCGCAAGCCACATGCACCTGGACAGGTTCTCCGTGTGTGGATCAGAAAACCAAGTGAGGTCTCCTGCCAGGGGTTCTTAGGTGTAAGAGACGATGCCAGTGGTTCTCAAACTTAGAATCACTGTCCCCTAGGGGGCTTTTTAAAATATGGAGAGCTGGGTCCCACCCCCAGAGTAGCTGATTCGGTAGCTCTGGGGTGGAGCTGGAGAATTTGCAGTTCTAACAAGCTCCTGGGTGGTGGTGGTGCTGTAGGTCTAAAGACCACACTGTGAGGACCACTGTGCTACACATTTATGAGGAGAAAAGCATCCACATGAGTGGAAGAAGCCATCACTAGTCAGGTGGAAAAAGACCAGAGTCAGTTGTCTGTTCTAGAGGAAGAAAGGGTTTCCCTTTCTGTGAGGGCTCTGCACTCACATTTCTTAGCCAGGATCCCTGGGGGGCTGGTGATCCAGGCCTCTTTCTTTCTGGTCCCCACCAATCAGTAAACCAAGATCTTCCCCTAGACGCGAGGGTGGGGGCAGCATCATAGGCAAGGCCTTGAACTTGCAGAAGACCAACCTCACAGATGCCTAGTGTCTCCTGCACAGTCTAGTCTTAGCGATAGGGGAGACCAGTGACTGCCTGGCTTGGGAGGGAGAAGAGGGGAGAAGGGGAGTTGCTGGCACCTAGCTCCCACAATTGGAGCTTTTACACCAAGAATGCAAACACCATTTTTCTCCACTAAATGATATTCAGGCCTCAGCCGGGCCACTTACCTTCAGCCTCCCTGAAGCTCCCGCTCCCCTGGGTATGTTCTAAGCGAGGAAATGCAGAGTAAAGAACCTGATAGGTGTCTCAGGCCCTCCCAGTTACAAGCAGCGGATGCCGAGGATGCTGACATCTGCTCTGCACACTGAACCCCGCCGGGAAAACCAGGGCTCTCAGTGGTGGGCCTGGTGACTCTCCCACTGGGTGTGTCTGCAGACGGGTGCAGTGTGCTGGTGTCATCTCTCACCCCCTCCCCCACCTCCTATCATGGTGGGACAGCTGGTCAGGCATGCAAGAAATGGACATCCAGTTGGTTTACCAAGTCCAGAAAGCACTGTTCGTTCCTCAGCTCTGTGAAGGTTTGGGTGGATGTGACTGCATTTGTTTAGAAAGTGTAGAATACCTAAGGGAGACCACGAGGAGAACGGGGGCTTGCTGGGAAGGGGGTCCTTTGAAGAGGTAGACACCAGATGGCCACGCTTGATTTTCTGAGGTAAGTGGAGCCTGGCACTGCTAAAGGTAGAGATTAAGAAGGGACATGGCGCCTAGCGTGGGACTGTCATTCATTCAAAAAGATGCTTGATGTGCACTATGTGCTGGGCGCCAAGCCCCCCCCCAGCTCTTCAGGCCTCACTGAATGCAGGACCTTGGACGTTAAGGTTGACGTCTGGTCTGAGGTCATACCTGGGGTGTGGCGGGGGGCGGGGCTTGGAGGAACGGCACTGCCCTCTGAAGCCCAGCCTCAGGACAGTGGGTGCCAGCCAAGGCCGCTGCAGGAAGGAAGGGAAATGGTCGCTTAGACGTGTTGATCTTTGGGCCTGTGAGTGGGAGAGGAGACCAGGGAAAGGGTGTCCCCGCGAAGTTAAGGGTCGTGACTAATATGTGCCTTGTAGTTCCCAGGGCCCGGGCACACCACCAGTGAATAAGGAGTTAATTATAATTCATAATCCATTATAGCCGCGTGCCTCTGCAGCCCCAGCAAGCGTCCTCAGACACATCTCACCCAACTTTGGTGAGGGCTGCGGCGCGTCCTCAGTACAAGTGCATGGGAGTGTGGACACAGACACACAGACACACACACACACAGACACACACACACACACACACACACACACCCCGCCGGGGGAGCCCACTGGCTTCCAAGGTTTAGGTGTCAGGTGCTACGGTTCCCCTGAGGAGAGCAGAGCCTTAGACCTGGCACCTAACTTGGGACTGGGAGAGCCTCTGCACAGCAGGCCTCAAGATCACTTGCACAAGTTGGGCTTTTCATTCAGGTCCCAGCTCACGGGTCATGCCTTCACCACCATGTCCAGTCCCAAGGCCTTGGTCACATAGGCTCTTTCCCTTCCCACGGAGGTGGCATCCTTGCCCACCAGGCACTCACCCCGTCACTGAGGAAGAATTCAGTCTGGGTCCTCTAGGAATCCAGCCCACGGATCCTTAGAATCCCAGGCCTGGTGTCTAGGCCCCCCCCAGGCTCCCTCAGAAAGCAGGCTTTCCGGCTCCTTCTTTCTTCTCAGAGCCTGATGGCTACTGGGGGGCGACAGGCAGTGTGGCTTTGGTTCACCTCAGCCACCTGAGGAACTCTGCCTTTGGGGCTCCCCTGATGGGGGTGGTCTTTTAGAAGAAAGAACATGGCCCTGGGGCTGCTGAGAAGGCAGTGGGGCTGGGGAGGTCAGTGTAGAAGAGCAGCTCTGGGACGGGGCCGCAGCCGGGCACAGATGTTGCTTGTGAGGGAGTCTTGGTGGGGGCCAGCCAGCCTGAGCGCCCCTCTGGACCCGCGTCTCGGGATGGGAATCAGGCTGCACGGCGGGGGAGGGTGAAAGGAGGACTGCAGGCTTGGGATCCTCTGTAGTCCCCCTCTTCCCTTGGCTGTGGGTCCGTGTTTGTCCTACTTTCCTCATTGCCTTGGCGACCTTCCTGGGGTCATCCTCTGCGGCCAGCCTATCACGGGAGCCCAGAGCCCAGTGCTTCCCATTAGAAGAGGGAAACAGAGGGTGGGAAATACCGGAGCAGCAGGGTGATTCGAGGGCTGAAGGACCAGGGGAGGAGCGTGCAGGAGGAAGAAAGGGATGGCAAGAGAGGCAGAGCCTGAGGTGAGGGGGAACGTGTCACACTGGGATACAGGGGACTGGACTGCAGGTGGAAACAGGAGAAACCAGGACGGAGGAACTAAGGAGGGGCCGGTGAAGGAGAGGGGCTGGGAGGAGGCAGGGTTGGGTGGAATCGCCTGCCCCTGAGCTCTAGGCAGAGGGCATCTCATTCCCTTGCCCCAGCGTGGCCACAGCTCACTAGCCCCACACGTTACCCTCATCATCCCCACGGGCTTTCCACCCCAATCCTGATGAACTCAGGCTGCGGACAGGGCTGCCTGTGCCTCCCTGGGACCTCTACCCCAGCACCGCCCCTGCCCCGGGGCACAGGCCTTGGCCCCCGGAAGGCAGAGGCCTTATCTGCCCGCCCCTCCCTGCTCCCTGCATCCCACCCTGACCCCAGCCCACTTATGGAGCCGCTGCAGCCTCCGAGGGGGCTGATGGAATTTCCCCGGGGGTTGTGTGGTTCAAGGGGTGGCTTATCTTCCCGTCTTCAGCCATCACTGGAGAGTGGAGGGGAGTTAGATTGGGGTCACTGGGAGGCCTCTGAAGCCAAACTTTGCAAACTGTGGGGTTTAATGCCCGGGTGGAGCTGGGAGAGGCCCTTGTTTAACATTTCTGTTTACTGAGGCTGACCCTGACCTGCCCGTGGCCCACCTCCCCTAGCTCCTGACTGGTCTTTTCCTGCCCCCATTTTATGATGGAGATTGGGTCTTTCTTCCCCTGCATATTCTTTCCTGGGAGCCAGCTCCCTGGACAAGGTCACTGTCTAGAAGTGTTGTACGCACAGAGCTACCCTCACAAAGGCCTTTTGGCTCGGCACACCCAGGCACACCCAAGACAGGAACTCCAGCAGAGACCTGGAGGCCCCCGTGTCTACCCTCTTGTAGAAGAGGTACAAACTAAGGAAATACAACTCTGCCTTAAGAAACCAGCCAACAGAGTGTCTTTTAAAGACATCTAGGAGGGAGTAAGTGAAGGAAGATACTAGACTAGAGAAAAGATAATTACACACAATCAGCTGTAGCTTTTGTGTTAGATGCATGAACGTCCAGCTTACTGATGCTGCTGGGTGACGAGAACCAGGTGGGCTTTTTCAAGAGGGCTTTGCTCTGAAAGGAAGGGGACGAGCATGTGTTAAATGCCTGCTGTGCACCAGGTGTGTTCGCATATGTGGTCTTTAGCGTCATCTCCAACGAAGCTGTGATGTAAGTTCATCAGTTCAGAGGAAGAAGGCTCTGAGAGGTCAAGTAACTTGCCCCAGATCACACAGCTGGGAAGTGACAAGCCCATCCATTTGCTTGACTGTGATGCAGCTCCACTTCCCAGCCTGTCAGACTGCTGAAATGGCAGAATTTCAGCAAAATTTCAAGGAAGAGGAAGAACATCCCAAATCTGGGAGAGAAGGAGCAGGGAGACAGCTCAGGAAAGGGAAGGGGAGTGTTGAGTCAATTGCCTTAACTAGAGCCTGATTTGCCTACTTTGAAAACCACAGTGGAGAAATAATTGCCCAGATTTGCTGATATTTAAGACAAAAAATTCTTAACCAAGGTAGTGTCTCTAATTCCTACTGCCACCTCCACCTCTGGGCATACCCTTCTGCTGTGCTCCCAAGTCAATGCAAATGGAACCTCTACCTACCACAGACAGTTTCGTTTGTTTTCCCCCAAACATCGGCTCTGTGAGACCAGATCCTGCAGGGGGAGAAGGTAGGGGCAGGCATGAGCCAGTGCCTGTGTGTCACGCACACATGCCATTCTGGGCACATTGACGACTTTCCCTAAGAGGTACAGCTGGCGCCGTCATCCTCTGTCCACAGATAAGACAGCTGGAACAAGAGAAGCATTTTGCCAGGCACACAGGGGTGGCAAGTGGCAGGGACTAGAATCCAGGCAAGCTGTCTCCAGCGGCACCTCCCAAGCCCCATGTTCTGCCTCCACGGGCTAGCAGACATTGATTGAGCCAGAGTTCTCTGCCTGGCGCTGTGCTGCACTTTCCACGTGTCATCTCACAAACGCAGGGAAGGAAGAGGCGGAGTCTCAGCCTCCGGTTCAGCCGGGTGGCCTTTCACTAGGCCCACTCTGCAGTTGGGGAGTGATGTCCCGGGCTCCTCCGTTTTCATCCTGACTTTCACACCCACGACAGGATTGGAAGGTCCCCCATCCACTTGTCACATTCAGCTCTGATCAGGCCTCACACTAAGGGACTTATTGGGGATGCCAGCAAGAGCCCTGGGGAGCAGAACCACCCCCCGACCTCCTGTCTATGGGGAGGGACATCAACAGGAACTTAATTGTTAGCCCCACAGAGACACTGTGATGTTGCCACTGCTCTTCAAAGGTTAGGGTGAGTTGAAGAGATTTAGAGTGTGAACAAAGCATCTTGACCACCCAGGAAACTGATGCTGAGGAAATTGAACGGTCCAGGGCCACACAGGGAGGTGATGGAGGAGCTCTTGGAGGATGTGCTGGTCCTTCCAGGCTTTTTGTGTTAACATGCACCAAGGGAACTAGTCCCACTGTTTGGGGTCATCCTGATGTTAGGACAGGGTGTTTAAGGGCACTGCTCCATGAGACCGTCACTCCACACCTCACTTTATATCCTGGTCTCAGGTGAATCCTTGAGCATTCGCCCCACCCTCCCTGCCTAAGCCGCATCACAAAGCATCCTCATTAACTGACCACGATGCTTCTGTCTGGTCACCAGGCTTTCCCAACCCTAAGACAGAGGGTCCCCTCCGCACACGATATTCTTCCTCCCAGAGGAATGTCTGCCTGGAGCCATGTCATCTAGTGATTACAGAGGGGATCCCCTCCTCTCTGCTGCTTTTAAGAATCTTGCAAGATTAGAGGAAATAGGCACATATTGCATTAAAATAGAGTTCCTAATTCGCCATCCACACTTGGTCATGTATGTAAAATGTCTCTGCCCTCAAGAGGCTACAGTAGCCCAAGATGGGAGGGCGTGTATGGAAAAAAGGCAATAATGCAAAGTGATGCCTGTTAACTACCAAACACAGGGTACAGAGAAGTGCTAAGGGAATCAGAGAAGGAAGAAGAGTTGAACCATAGGTAAATAAAATGATACCCAAATATGAAGTAACAGAAATAACATACTGTGTCTTATTACACAAGCTCATTCCTTCATTGGCTCACACACAGCCCGTCCAAGGCTGCTTTTAGATGGAGTTCCAGTGAGCTATTTTACTGCTTCCTACGCTTGTAAGATCTTAAATGTGCCTGGTCTGCTCTGTTACCGTCTTTGTTTTTTAAAAAACACACACTAAAAACTATTTTTGCAGCAAAACCTTGCTCCTGGGATATACCTGTCCTTCACTGGCCCTTGCTTTTGAAGTTGCGCGTACCCTTCTCTGAGCCAGCGTGCCTCCTCTGGGGTCTCTTTCAGCCTGGAGGCCTGTGGGGTATCAGTGTCCCTCGCCTGTTTTCAATTAAACCCCCCCCCCCCCAGCTGAAGCGGAGTAAATGGCTTTAGCAAGTTGATTTTCCAAAGGGTCAGTCTTACTTTGAACCAACGTGTCAAAACAAAACCAACTCAACCTACAACACACACAAAGCAAATAAATACATCTGTTTTCCGATTTACCTTAAAAATCACGAGGGCAAAGCAAGATGCAGAGGGCCCACAGGGCTTCTGGAGGGGAGGGGAATCTCCGTTTCCCCCACAGCAGGGCGGGGGGAGTCGAAGACGTGGCAGCCCAAACCAGTGTCCTGGCCCCAGGGCGCTCAAGACTGGACTCAGGACCGGGAATGGTTCCTGCCGCTTCCCCTGCTCGGGCTCAGGATTGGGCCGGGCTGGTGAGGAAACACTCACTTCGCCTGTGGTCGCCTGCCTCCCCGTCCTCCCTCAGTACACGAGCCGGGCCAGGAAGGGTGGCCCCAATGGACACGGGCATCGGAGGCTGGGAAGGGCGGCGCTCGCTCCGCAGCCCCAGCGCAGGTGGGCACCTCCTGGGGTGGGGGTGAGCGGGGGACCCACACCAATGCTGGCACTTGCGCCTCCCCGGTCTCGGCCGCCAAGCCAGGCCCTCCGGGGAAGGAGCACGGCTCCCCAGGGGCCGAGTCCTCATCATTTGGACTAAAGAGGCAGACGCTCTGCTTGCTGTTTGGGGACTAAATTGGAGGGTATGACAGAGGGTGGCTTAAAGTCATTTTCTTTGGCCCAGAAGGTATTTTTAAAACAACTCAGTGGGTTGCAAATGGTGAAATATCAGAAGATTTCACAGAAAATTCCAGATTTACAGCTTATCTGGAAACGTTAGAGTATCCGACTGTACTGGTCCCACAATTTCCCCATGGCAACAAGCCTGCTAAAGACCCTCTGAAGACGCTCAGACAGCCTCCTGTCCTCGCCAGGCCTGTGTGTCCTGGGGCACTGCTCTGGGGGCCGCCGAGGGCATGGAGCTGTCGGGCTCTATCTTGCTCGAGGGGATGGCCCTGCATCCTCTGAAGCCCCAGCCAGAGGACTCCTCTCCCACACCCCACCATTCCCAAGCAGCAGCCCACACGGAGCCTCTCTCTGACTCGGAGGGTGTGTATGGGAAACAGGCAATAATGCAAAGTGATGCCTGTTAACTACCAAACACAGGGTACAGAGAAGTGCTGAGGGAATCAGAGAAGGAAGAAGAGTTGAACCATAGGTAAATAATATGATACCCAAATATGAAATAACATACTGTCTCTTATGACACAAACTCATTCCTTCACTGGCTCCCACACAGCCCGTCCAAGGCTGCTTTTAGATGGAGTTCCAGTGAGTTCTCTTACTATTTCCTACACTTGTAAGGCCTTACATATGCCTAGTCCACTCCATTTACATCTTTTGTTTTCTGAAGAAGCACATACTAAAAACAATTTTGTTAGCAAAACCTAAAATCATTTGCACTTTGCTGCTCCTTTCTAGAGTATGACCTCAGACAGGTCATGCCTTTTTCTCTGCATCTACAAAGTGAGAAGATAATTCTAACCTGCGTGGTTGTTTATAAGGATTATATTGAAACACATAAGACACCTGGAACAGTGGTCGGCACGTAGCAAATGGTCAATAGCCGCTACCCTCCTTCCTTCCTCTGACACCTGAAAGGTAGTGCCCTTTCAGGCCCCTCTGCCTCGGGGAAGGGCTCCTGAGCCCCAGGGGCCAGGCCCTCCTGGACTCACAGGTGAGAGGCTGCGATGATGGGGATGTAGGGGCCTGGTGCTGCCAGGGCCTGAGCCCCACACCCAGTGCCAGGTGGCTCAGAGTCACTCCAGGGACTGGCGAGACTGCTTGGGCTTGGGGCACCGATTCATCTCCCCTGCACAGACACCTTCAGAGGTCGGAGGGTGGGTCCAGAGCACTGAGCCAAACCTCTGCCCCGGCTGCAGCCTTCACATCACAGAAAAAACCACTTCCGGGGGTGGGGGCTGATCCAGGAGTGCCAGGTAAGGACCAAGACAGGCTGGGGAGGGCCTCCTCACAGACCTCACCCCCACCACCAAGCACACCCTCCCTGGGAACTAACTGCTCCTCAGTGGGTGAGGCTGCTTATTCAAGCCTCTGAAAAGCCAAGGTCTTGGCCAGCCTCTTCTCCAGGGCAAAGAGGCTGGCTTGGCCTGGACAAAAGAGAGCCCTCTCTGAACAACTTACCCTTCACCGGAGATGCCGGGCTCTGCACCGCTACATTGACACTGAGGGAGGGTTCTCTACAAACCAAGAAAAATCTGCTTCATCCATTCACTGCACAAATATTTGTTGAGCAACTACTACCTGCCAGATATATTCCGGGCCCTGGGGATACAGTAAAGAAGGAGACAGGGTGCCCACCCTCGGGAAGTTTACATTTTAGTGCAGGAGACAGACAATGAGCAATTGTGTGAAGGCAGGAGGTGGTAAATGCTCAGGGGGGAAAAGTGTGGTGAAAGTTTAGAGAGTGAGTCATGGGGGGGAGGTCTCTGCCCCTGCTTTTTAGATGAACAAAGAGAAAACACTTACACTTGGCAGGAAATTCCCCTGGTAGGTCTCCAGCTGAGAACAGACTCTCTCGCCCTCATAGTTTACGACTCTCTGGATTATGTCCCAGGATGCCAGCACCTGGGCCAGACTCTCCCAGCAACTAGTCCAGCCTCAGACAAACACCTTCCTGCCTGCTTTTCCCTCTGCGGTCCACTGCTGGGTCCTGGACTCCAGGCCTTTGTTTCACACCCTGGTGGGTTTTTTGTTTATTTGTTTTGCCAGGCTTTCTTTGACTACTTTCTCCAGTGACAAAGTTTACACCCCATCACATCCAGTCCCAGAAGATGACTTTCTATCTGCAGCAAGAATATTCTGGAAGTTACACACTGTCCAGTGCTTTCCTCCATGCTGGCCAGACAGGAGGCAGGTAGCCCATCCTGGCTGCCCCAGGGTACCCCCCAAACCACCTCCAGATTCCTTCTACTCCTCCTCAGCTTCCCCACCTTCACAAGGGCGCCCGCCAGGCCTTCTAAAATGAGATCAGTTTAACTTCAGCCTGTGCTCTTTAGCGGAGTAGTTCTGCGGCTGCTGCAGTCAGTACTACACTTCCTCAAAACTCCCGCTCCTCTCCCAAGCACCAGCCACTTCTCATTTATTGCCACAAGGGAGTTTTTAAATTTGACATGTGTGTGTGTCATTGCTAATTTGTGTCTGTGAGCTACTTGAGGGCAGGGCTTAGGCCTGTTTTGTTCACTGGTGATTGCGAAAACCCTGCTCAACTCCTGGCAGAAAGTGGACACTTAACAAATAGTTGTCAGATGTGCAAATAAAATACACCCACGAGTACAATTCTATTGGTAACACATGCAACAGTCAAAAACCAAGGAAACATGAAAAAAGAAGTGGTTTTCGCTGAGTGATAAGACTCTAAACCTTATAATGATATATTTATTATAAATAGATCCAAGAATTTTTCCTTGTGTGTAAATTTATGAGGTGCCTTATAACGATATGAAAAATGGAAACAGTTAATTGTAAAAATAAAAAATGACATCACACACATACACACACCCTCAGTTAATTCACACACACACACACACACACACACACACACACACACACACACACACAATCACACTTCCTCCCGCGTACCTCAGGCGCTTTGCCTGGGTGCTGTCCTAAGACCTGCCCTGGACACGGAAAGCGAGCAAGACCAAGTCCAACCAATCACAAGTCTGCATCTCCGAGGCCCCGCCCCCTCCACATGGGTGACAGACAGCAGGCTCCTCCCCAGCCCAGCGCCACCTGCAGGTCGAGGCGGACAAATGCGGCGCCTGCCGAGAGGCTTCTCTGCCAGGCGGAGCGAGCGCGCTGGGCTGGCCCGGGTCTTCGCGATCCTCAGAGATGCGGCCTCCGCCCTGCACCAGTCAGAATACTTAGGGCTCATGGAGGGCGGAGGCGCTGAGGCGCTGTCGGCAGCTGTTAACCTGTTCACTCAAGTGACTTTTCCCACAACTTTCCGCTGTTTCCTACTTGCCCAGAAGAATGGGTGTGATGGGGAAAAGTGGCTCAGAAAAGGGACACGATAGTGGTTGTAAATGTTTCAACAGCATCTCTTTTGGGCCCAACCTCCATTAAGCAGAGCGGACCCGGAGACAGGGTGGCGCCCTCTCCCTGGTCCCCGGTCGTTGGAGCGGGGGTGCAGGGCCTGCCCTCCTCCAGCTGGTGGCCTAGGCGTCTGGGGGGAGCCCAGACTGGGGCACTGCACTCTGACCTCAAGGTCGGATAGCCAGCGTGTCTTCAGCTGCCCCTGCCCTGGAGGGGCCTGACTGGGCAGCCATCAGCCCTGCTCTCTCTCACTTGGTCAGGGCACAGAACTGAAATAATCATTATTCATTTCATGTTCCGTGTTCCTAATTTGAAAGGAGTCTGAGGTCACAGTAAAGCAGCCTGTGCTGGGGGTAAACTGGGCCAGACACTGTTGGTGCCCCTGAGAAATACTCTTCCCCTCTCCCATGTAGCCTAATGGCCTCTATTTCCCCTTATTGTCCCAATTTCCTCCTAATTGCCTTGTCCCCAGAAACATGCAAATCCCGGTGTTGGTCACAAAAATTGGCTCCTGTGGCCCAGATTCTACCCCACCCCAAGCCTCTCTTTCCCTCTCCACTGCTCTCCTGCCCTGTTCATGGCCCCCAGTACCCCTAGGGCTGCAAGTCATGTTCAGCTCCTGGGAAGTCATTAATTGTAGAATAAAAGGCTTGGTCTCCAGTAAAGAGATTTCAAGACATCTGGGGGCAGGTGGGTTTTCTAAATACTCTTTGGATGTGGGAACCTGGGATGCTGTCGGGGGAGGATACTGCAAGGGGAGGGATAGGGTTAGACCAGCGGGGACAGAGAGGTGAGCCCAAAGGCCCACACTCAGCAGGTAAGGAGCCTGGGTCCACTGTCTCAGCCATCCTCATGTGCTTGTAGGAGCCCTGGTTCCCCTGGGAAACCCCATGTGGGCAAAGAGTGGGGCTGGGAGTCCAGGTCTGGTCCTGCTTGGTCACCGAGTTGCCAAGATGCCTCTCTGGGGCTCAGTGGCATAACAATTGCTGGCCTGAGTGCCTCTGGAATTGTAATTAGGATCTAATGGGAGCTTGATCTGAAAGCCCATCTCAAACATTATGTCCTATTGAAGGTATTTTTCTTATTCTTCTGTCCCCTTTGGGGACAAGGAATAGAAAGAAGGTGGGGGCAACTAATAAAAGTACTGTTAGCTGCTTTTTTAGAGTGCGAGGGCTTTTGCTCTCCCAGCCCCCTGCCAGATCCTTGGGGGTCATTTCTCTCATCCCTGGCCCTGATCCTGTGTTGGGCCAGAAGGAATTCACGTGGGAAAGGGCTATGGAGCTGGGTCCTGCCCTCCCATGCCCCGAGATGCTCCTGTGCCTCCATGGCAAGTGCCAGTTGGTGGGATGGAGGTGGTGAGCCAGGTGCCTGCTTGTGTGGCTCTGCTCTGGGTGGGGCGAGGGGTCGGAGGAGGAAGCAGACCCACACAGACAACCAAGCTGGGACCTTCTGGGAACTGGTGGGCACTCCGTCTGCAGAAAGAGGGGTGGGACTCCTGAGTCTGTCCATGTCTCCCTGAGGGCAGCTGGGATTTGGGCATCACCACCTGTGTCGCTCCGTTCTGTCGTCTGCCCCTCACACTCTTCTAATACTGTCCTGTCAGGGGCTCCCTAGGGGAGGCTCAGGTTGTCTTTGCTCCCTATAGTAAGCTGCATCTCAGCTGGCTTCTTGGTATGCAGACCTTTATATAATCATCTCCCAGTGTGGGCTGGTCCTAGTGACTTGCTGTTTATGAAGAGAATAGGGCAAAAGTGTCTAAAGGTCGTTTATAAAAGTCTGTGTCGGGACTTCCCTGGCGGTGCAATGGTTAAGACTCCATGCTTCCACTGCAGGGGGCATGGGTTTGATCCCCGGTCAGGGAACTAAGATCCTGCATGCCACACGGTGCGGGAAAAAAAAATAATAATTAAAAAAAAAAGTCTGCATCCTCCATCTCGCCCGCACACACTCTCTCTCTCCTGTTCGCTCTAACGAAGCCAGATGCCATCTTGTGAGCTGCCCTGTGGGAGGCCCACGGGGCAAAGAACTGGGGGCAGCCACCAGCCAACAGCCAGTGTTGAATTGAAGCCCTCAGTCGGACAACACAAGAAAGTGAATCCCATCAGCGAGCACGTGAGTAAGCTTGGCATGGACCCTTCCGCATCAAACCTTGCAATGACCGCAGTCAGACACCTTGATTGCAGCCTGTGAGAGACCCTGAGCCTGAGGACGCCACCAAGCCACCCACAGATTCCTGACACATAGAAACTGTGAGATAATAGATGTTGTTGTTTAAGCCACTAAGCTTTGGATTAATTTGTTATGCAGCATAGATAACAAATACATGCCTTTCTCCTCAACTCTGTTGCCTCATCACCGACAGGTCTCTTTGTCCTTGGCCTACATTCACTCCTCTGGTTCCCAGCCCCCATCCCCCGCCCCTACCTCTCCGAGGCTCCTCTGTCTTTGCCATCATCACTTCCACCCCCTAATTGTGGTCTCTCCCAGCAACTCTGTCTCCATATTCCCTGGAGAGCCCCTTGTTCATGGCTTCAGTAATGAGTAAGCACTCTGTCTGTGAAGATATTCTTCCAGTCGTTTCCCCCATTCCACCCGCTCGTCTGCGTTCAGTTCCATTTCTCCTCTGGCCCCTGCATATGTATTTGATCTGGATGTTACTATAACAACCCAAATCAGTTAATATGTCCCTCCTCATCATCTCTGTTTTCAGTCAGCAATAGATGTTCCCTTCAGAAGGCGGCTCAAAGCTTCCCCAGATCCCCTGCCGGAGGTGAGCACAGATCTCCTCACTTCTGAGCGGCTTCTCTCCAATTGAGACTCACCTCCTTTACATGCAAGATGTCAGATTATCACTCACCCGTGAGTCTCCATGCTTCCCGCTGCACCTGCCTGGTGTTTCCCACCAATAGCTTTATGTGGCTCATACAAACAGACCAGGGCTCACACCATATGCCAGTTCTCCCATATTCTGCCTGTGTGCCCTGGTGCAAATTGGTTCCCTTCCCTGGCCCTGGTTTTCTAACCTGTAGCTAAAAACTAGAAATACCCCAGATGCTCTTCAACAGGTGGTACCTCTATGCCAGAGACTACTACTCAGCAATAAAGAGGAAAGCACTATTCACACACAGCAACCAGGATGACTCTCCAGAGAATTATGTTGAATGAAAAAAAGCCAACCCCCAAAGGTTATACACTGTATGACTCCATCTATATAACACTGTTGACACGTGAAAACTGTAGAAACGGAGATCAGAGGAGTAGTTGGCCAGGTAAGTAGCTGGGGCGGTGGGGGAGGTAGGGGAGAAGTGGGTGTGATCGTCAGAGGGCAACGTGAGGAACCCTGGGCTGATGGAAATGCTCTGACCATGTGTCAGTGTCCACAACCTGGTTGTGATATCACACTTAGGTTTTGGGAGATGTTATCCTTGGGGAAAACTGGTAGAGGGTATAGGGGATTTCTCTCTAGTAGTTCTTACAATTGCATGTGATTCCAAATTGACCTCGAAAGAAAAAGTCTAATTAAGAAACGACCATAAAAAAAAAAGACACCCTCTTTATTGAGTTGCATGGAACTCAATTTATAACCTAGAAGGTACATTACCTAGAAGGTACATTCATTCCTAGAAGGTATGAATGAAAAGAAAATCACTGCTTTTTTTTGAATGATTTGACCACCTATAATTCTTTTTTTAATTCTTTTTAAAAATTCTTCTCCTTTTCTTATTGAAGTATAGTTGATGTATAATATTATGAAAGTTACAGGTGTACAAGATAGGAACTCACACTTTTTAAAGGCTATACTCCATTTGTAGTTATTATAAATTATTGGCTATGTTCCCTGTGTTGTACAATATACCCTTGTAGCTAAAAAAAAAAAAAAATCACTGCTTTTAACCCACTAAAATGTTTGTATTTGAAAAGTAGTAACAGAACCACAGGTTTCTAATCTTTTACCTGGACCTTGAGTGACACCCCCAGAGAAAGCTAGGTGGACTGTGGCACTGCCCACTGGGCTCTCCTGAGACCATGAGATCCGGTTCAGTGCACCTGCTTTCCTCCCCACTCTGGAGCTCCTTTCCTCTTCCTTCTGGAGGAGCAGTGAAAAGCAGGAAGAAGTTAGGGACGTTCTCTAAGGCAGAGTAACTGAGTCTGAGGTTGTCGGCCAGGGGCTGAGGGGAAGTCACCACAGCCAGATGAGAGGAAGTCACCACAGACGAATCAAGTTCTTGCCCTCACTGTGCCTTCCCTCTAAGCTCAGGATGCCCTCGCTGACCAAAACCCAATCACCCTCCCTCCCCAGCTCAGATCCCATTTCCTCAGGGACACCTTCGCTCCAGCCCACATCCCTTCTTGTTTGAGCTTCACAATTTAGCTCATGATTAAGTGGCTACCATTATTGTGGATTGTGTCGTGTGTGTAAACGCCTCACAGGCAGAGACCAGCTCACCAGGCTTCTTGGCACAACACTAGGCACTGAATGCACAGTACAAAAATAATCATTGGCTTGTAACACAAAGGAATAGCCTCCTCAATTCACGAAGAGGTCATCAAACTCAAGAAGAAAGACCCACCACCTGATAGAAAAGTCAAAGAAAAATCGAGAGTTCCCAGCTTATAAATGCAAATGGCCCTTGAACACATGAAAAGACGTTCAACCTCCTCATAGAGAAACGCCAAACAAAACCTATAGCGAGAGATCACTGCTCACCCAACAGGTGGGCAAAAGTCCAAGAGTTTGACAACATACTCAAATGGCAACATTCTCTTTCCTATATATTCCTGGTGAGAAGGCAAAATGCTACACCCCCTGGGGGTAATTTTTAAAACTTTTTATTTTAAAACAATCTCAAACTCACAGAGAAGATGCAAATATGGTAAAAGAATTTTTTTTTTCTAAACCATTTGTGAATAAGTGTCAACATGGTGCCCAATCACCACCCCACCAAACTTTAGTTAGGATATATTTCTTTTTATCCTATACTAGAAATATATTCTTATAAGTAAAGACACTCTTTCATAACTAGAGTACAAACATCAAAATCAGGAAAGTGACATTAATCCATTACTACCATCTAACCCTCAGACCCAATTTACATTTCTCCACTGGTTCCAATAATATCCTTTATAACAAAAATATCCGATCCAGAATCACACATTTACTTGTCATGTCTCTTTAGTTTCTTTCCTTCGATCTAGAACGCTTCCTTAGTCTTTCCCTAACTTTCATGATCATGACACTCCTGAAAAATACATGTCTGTTATTTTGTACAATATCCCTCCCTCATTTGGGGTTTGCGATGGTGCGATGTTTGTGTCCTCTCAAAATTCATATGTTGAAACGTGGAGCCTTTGGGAGAGGATTAGGTCATTAGGGCAGAGCCCTCATGACTGGGATTAGTGCCCTTATAAAAGAGACCCCAGAGAGCTAGCTTGTCCCTTCCACCATGTGAGGACACAGAAAAAAGATGGCTGTCTAAGAACCAGGAAGCGTCACCAATCATCAGATCTCCTGGCACCTTCATCTTGAACTTTGCAGCCCCCAGAACTGTGAGATATAAGTGTTCACGGTTCATAAACCACCCAGTCTATGGTACTTTGCTACAGCAGCCCAAATGGGCTAGGACAGGGTTTGTCTGATGTCTCCTCAAGATTAGACTCAGGTGATGCATCTTTGGCTGGAATATGTATCACAGAAATGATGCCGCGTTGTTCTCACTGCATCCTGTTAGGTGGTGTATCATTTCAATTTGGTCCATTACTGATGAGGTTAACTTTGATCACTTGATTAAAGGGCTTTTCCATTGTAAAGTTATTCTTTTTTCCCTTTGTAATTAGTAAGCATTTTGCTGGGAAGTACTTTGAGACTATGTAAATATCCCATTCCTCATTAAACTTGCAATTTATTCATTTATTTGTCTCTAGCACTGTGGACTCATGGATTCTTTTTTCTTTTTTTAATTTATTTGTTATTTTATTTATTTATTTTTGGCTGTGTTGGGTCTTTGTTGCTGCACGGGCTTTCTCTAGTTCTGGTGAGTGGGAGCTACTCTTTGCTGCGGTGCGTGGGCTTTTCTTTGCAGTGGCTTCTCTTGTTGCGGAGCATGGGCTCTAGGCGCGTGGGGTTCAATAGTTGCAGCACATGGGCTCAATAGTTGTGGCTCATGGGCTCTTGAGCATAGGCTCAATAGCTGTGGCACATGGGCTTATTTGCCCCGTGGCATGTGGAATCTTCTCAGAGCAGAGCTTGAACCTGTATCCCCTGCATTGGCAGGCAGATTCTTTTCTTTTTTTAAATTAATTAATTTATTATTTTTATTTTTTTTATTTATTCAGGCAGATTCTTAACCACTGTGCCACCTAGGAAATCCCTCATGGATTCTTATTTTATGCAGTGGGTTTATAATCTGTTGGTATCATTATTTTGGTATCAAATTTTCCCATATTTTGCCAGCGGGGGCCCTTTTCGTATCCCATCATTCTTTGAACACTTCCTTAATTTTTAAGTGTGACATGTTCTGGGCTCATCTTATTCCTCGTTTGACCCATCTTTGAAATCTGCCGTTTCTCCAAGAAGGTCCAGTTCCTTTTAGTAAAGAATGGTATTTAGAAATCAAGACCTGGGCATGAGGTATAGTCATCGCTATTGATGTTTCACTGCTTGTATGTGCTCTCAGTGGACAGAAAAAGGGAACATATGTATGTATGTACATAGAACACATAAGTATACACACGCTCATTTTACACCTATATTTATTTCTAGATCTATCAATATACAGGGTGAAGCTCAGGCTGGAGTGAGAGGCAGAGGCTGTGTCTCCTGGAGGAAGGGGCTGAATCAGCGTCTAGAAATAGAGGAGGGAAGTTTATGGCAGTTGCTGTGGGAAATCCAATAAGAGGGTAGAAAGAATTGAATGAAAGGACTGTGTACTGGCACATGTAAAACCACACAGAATGAATTTGTGTCTTTATGATTTTCTCGGTGAATGAGGATAATGATATTTTATGGGTTACAAAGCACTTTTACTTCCACTCTTTGTTGTAATGCTCACAACTCCTATGGTGGGCATGAAGAGGAGTCCACTCAGCAGTTTTGGGTCTTTAAGGAGCTAGTTTCTAACCCATGGAGTTCCTAGGAAATGAGCTGACTGGCAGCTGGCTGAGGTTTTAAGGAAGTGACACCTAGGGATTGCCCAGTCTCTGAAGGAATCCCCAGGAAGCCATGACCATGCCAATAGAGAGCTGGCCTTCCCCAAAGGGGACTTCTTCCCTGCAGGCCCTCAGGCACCGCCATGGAGGACAATGAGCCAGGGAGATTCTCCCGCGAAGCCATATCAAGACCCAGCTGCATTGTGAGGAAGTGAGTGAGTCCCGGCTGCCCCACCAGCAGGGTGGACAGGTGTGTTCCTTCCCTTCTCCTCTCTTGCAGAGTCAGTCTTCATCATGGATAATCTATTTTATTTCCACCATCATAGACCTGGTGTTTTGGGGATGGTTAAATTTATAACTTAGCCACTGTTAACAGATAATAAGAAGCCACATGTAGACCATCGAGAGGAACGCACGTTACTTGCATCCTGATTATTGTCCTTTGGGAAGGAGAGTGAGTGGATTTTTAGTTGTAGATGGTGAGGGTTCTAATTTTAGTAGGAACATTTGAAAACATATCTTTTTATTGATGTGAAATTCACATAACATTAAATTAACCATTTGAAAATGTATAATTCAGTGGCATTTAGTACATTCACAATGTTGTGCAACCACACCTCTGCATTTTTGAAAGTGCACACATGGGGAAAAGAAGGTGTACATGCATGCTGGGCGGCCATTGGGTGGAGAGCAACGTGTTTGCCCAGGACTCCTTGCTTTGGCCGACAACCCTGCCCCTTCTCTATGGGGTGCTGGTTGGATCTGTCAGTCCCCAAACCACCTCCTGCACCCACTTAAGGAGGTGGGCATGGGACCCACGCTATCCCACAGGCTGTAGAACCTGGTTCAGTGCAGGCTTGTGACTAAAGTCAGAGCAACTGAAGTAACCCTCAGGACTTTTTTGCTAAGGATGGCGCCATGAGTGAGGGTGACATTGAAACATACAACAGGACAATTGTGTCTTAGATATTGAGGCTTGGAGGGTGAGGGGGGTGTTGGCAAAGGACATGGAGCCGCATGTCCTGGAAGCATTAGGGGGCTTCCTGAAGGAAAGGAAATTATGTTCTTCCACTGGGATTCTAAGTTGGGAGAGTGTGAACATGAGACAGCTGCCCACCATCTTGGAGTTTAAAGTAGGGAAAAGTGCCAAGGTAAGTGGGAAGCAGACAAGAGTGATAGAGAGAGAGCCAGCGTTGGAGCTGCCACTTGAATCCCTGGATTTACCTGCTCCTGAATCCCCAGCCCTGGTCTTCCCAGTTGTCTAAACTCTAAGCTACTTCATCCTTTTGTTTGTTTAAGGTGGTTTAGGCAGGATTCTGTCACTTGTTTGTTACTGCAGGTAACTGATAGTGCCCCTTACACTAGATGATCTAGGGTCGACCAGGATACTGGTTGGGCCACAGTGGGGCAGACACAAGTGATGGGGCTTTAGGACCCCAAAGGCAAATCACTCTGAGCTGGACCCAGTGTGATATATGGTGAGGAGGGCCCGGTAGGGTTAGCCAGCCCTGATATGTCTCTTCTTGGGACATCTTGGAGGGTCCTGTGCATGCCAAAGACGTCGGGGCTAGCCTCTGGAACCAACCCTGTAGCCACATGGTTGCTTCTTACTGGACACAAGCAAACCCCCTAACATGGTCACCTTGGGCCTTCTGACGCCAGCAACACAGAAATCCAAAGTCACACACATCATGGGCTCCCAATGATTTCATCATAAATAGTTCTACTGAATAGAAATTTGCTTTTATTTATTTTTATTTTATTTTATTTATGTTTTGGTCACGCCACGCATCTTGAAGGATCTTAGTTCCCCACCCAGGGATTGACCCCAGGCCATGGCAGTGAAAGCGCCAAGTCCTAACCACTGGACTGCCATGGAATTCCGTACTGAATAGAAACTCACAGTTGCCCACTTGATGCTGAGAATTTCAGCTTGTTAAGAGTACCTGTAGGGGGCTTCCTAGGTGGCGCAGTGGTTAAGAATCTGCCTGCCAATGCAGGGGACACGGGTTCGATCCCTGCTCTAGGAAGATTCCCACATGCCACAGAGCAACTAAGCCTGTGTGCCACAACTATTGAGCCTGCACTTCAGAGCCCGTGAGCCACAACTATTGAGCCCACGTGCTGCAACTACTGAAGTCCACACGCCTAGAGCCCGTGCTCCGCAATAAGAGAAGCCATGGCAATGAGGAGCCCATGCACCACAATGAAGAGTAACCCCCACTCATCGCAACTAAAGAAAGCCCGCACACTGCAAAAAAAGACCCAACACAGCCAATAAAATAAATAAATAAATAAGTAAATTTATAAAAAAAAAGAGTAACTGTAGGGAATTCCCTGGTTGTCCAGTGGTTAGTACTCTGTGCTCTCACTGCTGAGGGTTGGTGTTCAATCCCTGGTCAAGGAACTAACACCCCACAAGCTGCGGTATGGCAAAAAAAAAAAAAAAAAAAAAAGGAACTGTAATGTTTTAAGTTAACTATGATGATTTCAGAGTCGGATGAACCACGCTTTGAATCCTGGCTCTGCCACTTCCCAACTGTGTGGCTTTGACTGAGCCTCAGTTTCTTCATCTGTAGAGTGAAGATAACATAACCTACCTCAGAGGGTTGCTAAGGACTAGGGGAAAAGTACCAACCTGGTGCCTGGTGCACAGGAGACACTCAGTAAACTGTCACTGCTGTTTGCGGGCAGTATTATATAAGCCCTTAAGGGACGAGGAGGTATGGCAACCATCTCTCTAACCATGGGCTTCCCCTCAGCCAACCTTTCCTGTGTCTGTGGATGCCCATCTTGATGCTGAAAGCAAAGTGGCACCGAGCCTGCAGTGCACGTACTCATTCATTCAAAACTTACTGAGAGCCTACTGTGTGCCAAGTGCTGGGCTACAGAGATGACAGAGGTGGTCTGTGTCGTCATCGAAGGAATGTCATAAGTCTCTGGGACTGGCCAGGTGGAGACCACTGATAGCATGGCCTATCTTCAGTGGCATAGGGTGACCACTTGAGTGAGGGTGACACTGAAAAAGACCAGGACAACTGTGTAGAGTGTGGCCTCTGACCTTGCGGCAGGGGGAGTGGGCAGACTGAAGGACCTAGAAGCATGGGAGGGCTTCTGGAAAGAAATCTCTTGGATAAAAGGTAAGCTCTGTGTCCCGAAGAGTTAGGTAACTGTTCCTTGTGACCCTTGAAGGTTTGAATTTGGTAGAGGCGGAGGGAAAAGTAGGACTGGTTTCAGCAATGAGGGCCTGGGTGCCCACAAGTGGGGTGGTGGGTGTCTGGGGAAGGGAGCACACCATGCCTGAGGCAGGGAGTTCAGGGCACTGCCATGTAGCTGAAGTGCTGGGTGGCATGGGGGTACACAGTGGGAGATGACTGGTGGAGGTACAGGCAGAAGAGGGGAGCCAGGCTGGGGAGCGGAAGGGCCGGCACCAATCCCTAGCGGTGGTAGTTGGGAGAGTGCTGGGCAGAGGGTGGCTGTGCTGATGGAAGGAGACAGAGATGGCCCAAGTCAGAAACCTGGAGCCCTGGAACCATGAGAAATGAGAACAAGCCTCGCGGCAAAAGGGTGAGTAAGCACGAGGGCGGAGTGTAGGTGTGTGCACAGAATTTTAGAGCTGGAGGGGATCTTCCGTGTCATTTAGTTCCACTCCCAGCCATGAAATCTTTCGGTCTTCCACTGACCAACTGAGGGCACTCAACTCTACTTGGACACCTCAAGGTACGGGGAGCTCACTCCCTCCAAGGGGCTCATCCTATAGAGGTGCTCGAGACTCCAAGACGGCCTGGGATAGGCCTGGCGCCCCGACCTTGGCCCTGTTGAGTGGGCTGGCCTCCACTCGGCGGCTGCACCTGGCGGGGGTGGCGGGTGGCGTGGGGGTTGCGGCGTGGATGGGCCGGCGCTGCTGTCCCCAGCCCCAGTGCTGAGGCAGGCAGAGTGCAGTGGGCTCTGGTGGAGGTCGGGAGAACTGCAGGGCGAAGGCCGCCGGGGGCTCCGCGGGCTGCCGGGGGGAGGCACTTGACACCGGCCGCGGGAGAGGAGGGGCCGCTGTCCCTGCGGCCAGTGCTGGATGCGGGGAACCCAGCGCAGAGGCAGCGCCAGGTAGCGGGGCGCCCCGCGGGGGGAGGGTTGCCGCAGGCCCCCGGCGGAGTGGCCGAGAGAGCGGCCGAGGCGGGGTGCCCGGGCCCAGCGCAGGGTCGGGGTGCTGCGGGGTCCGGCCCTCCGACCCGAAGCGTGCGGGGACACCCCCCCCCTCCAGCGGGGGCGGAGGGGCCGGGAAGTCGGGCCGAGGGCGCTAGGACCGGCCGCGCACCCAGGCCGCTCCCGCCGCGGCGCCCCGGGGCCCCCAAGTCGGCGCTGCCTCCCGGGCCGGCTCCGCAGCGCCGGGGCCGGGGCCAGCGCGGCCGCGGGGGGCGAGCAGCGGGCGGAGGCCTGGGCCCGCGGGCGGCCGGAGGGAGGGAAGGAGGAAGGCGGAGAGAAGGGGTGGGAGGGGGGGACCCGGCGGAGGAGGCGGAGAGAGGGAGCGCGACAGCGAGCGGAGGGAGGGAGGGAGCGAGCGAGCGAGGCAGGCAGGCGGGCCGGGAGGGAGGGAGGGCGCGCGGGCGGCGGCGGCGGCGGCGGCGGCGGCGAGAGCAGAGGACGAGCCGGGACGCGGCGCCGCGGCACTAGGGCGCGCAGCCGGGCCGGCCCGACCCCACCGGCCACACGGTAATGAGCGCCGCTGCTGGCGGCCCGGGAGGCCGGCCCGGAGGCGGGCGGGGAGGAGGGGGAGCCGGGCGGGGGGCACGGCGGCGGGCAGTGCCCGGCTCGGGGCGCGCTCCCGGACCCCCGCAACTCGGCGCCGGGCGCTCGCGGGGCCAGGGCTGCTGGCGGCGACGGCGGGCCGGGTTGGCCGGGGCGGCGCGGGGGATTTGAGGGTTTGTTTATGTCCCCGCGGGCTCGGCAGGCGCCCCCTCCCGTCCCGCCCGCTCCCGGCGCGGAGCCCCCTCCGCGCCCCCGCCCGGCTCCGGGCTCAAGTTCAAGTCTATACAATGCCGCGGGGGGCCCTCTCAGCCGCCGGCCTCAGCCGCGGTGCCCGGCTAGGCGCTGCCGCAGGGGCCCCGGCCTGGCCGCCCCCGCCTTCCGGGCCCTGCCCCCGCCCCGGGGGCCCAGCCTGGGGCCTGCGGCCGGGGCGCCGGAGGGCGCGGACCCCAACCCGGAATAATCGGCTCCCGCCGCGGCCCGCAGGGAGCGGGGGAGGGGGGCGGGGGCCGGGCCCCGCGCAGGCTCCGCGGCGGCGGCAGAAAATGGCAGCCTGGCACGACCCGGCCCCCCGCCCCTCCCCCCGGCTCCCGGCCCTCCTTGGCCCGGCGGGGCGGGGGGACCCGGGAGGCCCCCGGGGGCGGGCCGAGGGGTGATCGGGGGGCCGGGCCGGGGAACGCAGAGCTGCGATCTTGCTCCGGCCACCTGTGGCTGGGGGTGCGGGGTGCCAGCGGATCTGGGAGGGGCGGCGGGGGTGGGGGGAGTGCCACTTGGGGGGCACACCTCTCCGCGGAGAGTCGGGCGGCGCGCGGGGGGGACGTCGTGCCTGGCTCCTCCCTGCCCCCGCCGCGGGCCGTGGGAGCCGGGGCGGCGGCGGCGGCGGTGGCGGTGGCGGCGCCGCAGTGTGGGGGCGGGGCGGGGGCGGGCGAAGATCCCGGGCCGGGGCCGCGGGGGCCGGAAAACGCCGGGGTGGGAGCCGCGGGGCCGCGGGCCGGAGCGTTGCGGGTGGGGACGCCCCGGGTCGCCCCCTGCAGCAGCACCCACCCCCGTGCACACACTCACACGCACGCGGACACACTCACGCACACGCACCCCCGCTGGGCCGGTGCAGACGTGTCCTTGAAAGCTTCGCATCCGCGCGGTGAAGGACGAGGCCTCGCCGAGGCTGCGGATCGGGGTCTTCGGCCCCGTGTCCCAGCGCCCCGGGAGACCCCAAGCTTCGGAGCCGCAGGCCGCCTCGGTCCGTGTCCCGCCCTCACCCCAGCTCCCCTCCCCCAGGCCGCCCTGTCCTCCCTCCCCCTCGGCTCGGACGGAGCTGGCATGGGTCCAGGGCCCGCCCCCGGCCTCCCCCAGCCCCCCATCGCTGGGGCCCGCGGCCCTCCGGCTGCCAAACTGCGTTTCGCTTTCCTGGAGCCTCCCTTCTTGGGGGCACCCACTCCCTTCCCTCTCCCCCCCTGTTATTTCCCCCTTTTCTCTCCATCCCTTCCGTCCTTCCTCCTCTCTCTACTGCAGAGTCAGTTGAGTTGGTGCTGGCGCCTTGGGTGCGGAGGGAGGGGCTCACTGGTTCTCAGGGGCTCTCTCCCCCAGCTCGCGAGGGGAGCCCCCTGTGGCTGCACCTTGACCCAAGATGGCGTCCTGCACCCAGCTGGGCAGCTGCGGCCTGCGTCAGGCCCGGGCCCCGGAGCCACCCAACTCGCCCCCTCCCAAACCAGCAGGGACGGGAGGCTGCGGGAGAAGAGCCGGCCGCCCTGTGACCCAGCTTGCCCCTCGCTGCCGTTCCCAGAGACTGCCATCAGCACCCCTGGGGGGCTGTTCCGTCTTCATGTTTCACCCTGGGCTGCCAGCGGCTGAACCGGCCTCCTGGGCTGGCGGGCTGCGAAGAGATCCAGGGATCAGGTGCTGCTCCGCTGTGCCTCCTCCCTCCCAGGCAGATGTGACAGCTGCAGCCAGGGAAGCTTTTCTCCTTGGGCGATGCTGGAGAGCTAGGACTGGCCTGTGGGATTTGGGGAGCCCAGCTGTCAGGCGGACCCTCTTTGGGCTGTCCCTGATGCGGGCAGGGGCCGTCTCCTGGTGGTTTTCTGAGCTGCCTGAGTTTGGAGGCTTGGGTCGTTAGAAGTTCCTGCTAGGTTTTTGGGGCATGGTGGTCCCCCTCTGCCTGCAGGTCCCACTGAGGCCCTGGTTGGGCTGTTTGACAGGCAGCTCTGTGAAAGTGTGAGTCTGTGTGCGTGTGCGTGCATGTGCTACACGCAGGCAGGGGCCCAGGCAGACTTGTGCAGCGGGTCTGGCACCTGCCCGCCTCCCTTCGCGGCCCCACTGCTCTGGGCCCTGGCTCCCTCTCCAGCCTCTTGTTCAGCTCCTTAGTGCTTGTCTTCAGCTTCTCATCAAATGCACAGTTCCTGGCTCCCGTAGACCAAGGCTCTCCTTGTCCTCCTTCCCCAGCCCGTGGGCCTGCAGTAGGAAGCCGACCTTAGAAAAGGTGAATTCCTCCTAGGCTCAAGGAGTGTCAGGTCCACACTGCGAGGGCTGCCCCCTCCCACCCCCCGCCAAGCACTGGACAAGCAGAGGAGAGGACAACCACGGCCGTGTGTCAGGGTGTCTGCGGACAGGATTCCTCTGTGGGGTGGGGGTTGGACTGCAGCTTGAAGGTCCATTCCAGCTTTTAAATTCTATGGCTCTGATTCTCGTGGTGGAATTTCAGACCCAGGAATGGAGGCGGGGTGGTCTTTTTTTCACCACACAGCGATAACCAGGAATGGCTTCCAAGGAGGGAAGGTCTGAGTGAAAGCAGGGCCTCCTGGGGGGGGTGGGCCTTTGAAAGGAGAGTGTAGGGTGAGGGCTTGGGGCCCTTCAGGGAAAAGGTTTGTCACGTCTGACTCCACAGAGGGTGTAAAAGTGCAGCCTCCGGTTATGCTTCCACATGTGCGTGTCCTTCTGTTGGTTTACGTGTGTGCGCGTAATTTCTGAGGTTTCCTCCCTGAGTCCAGTTCACAGTGAGCCCCTGAGTTCCTTATGGATCTTCTTGATGCTGAGACCTCAAGCGTCTCATCCTTTCTTGGTCTCTCTGGTGACCAGTCCCCATCCCGGAGCCCACCCAGAGTCGCCTCATTAGAACAAGAGATGCTTCTAGTGCTCCTCCTGTCGCAGTCACACGTACTGCCGTTGGTCCTCTGAAAAAGCCTGCAAGGAAGTCAGGACAAGCTATAAAATACTTGCCGAGGGTGACCGGGCTGGGAAGAAGCGGGGCCAGGCCTGCCCTCTGGGGAGCTTAGACGGTCCCCGGCTCCAGCTCTCCTGAGCTCCTGCGCTGCGTGTCGGTCTCTCATCTCCGTTTGTGGTCTCCATGGGACCTTGCCCTGGCCGCCTCTGGGTTCCCCATCAGCCTTTTTGTGGGGCTTCCTTGAGAGTCTGCTGGATGGCGAGGAAGCTTGCTGCACACTCATGTTTACGTCCCTGTCCTCTCCCTGGCAGCAGACGTGGTGACCCGGCTCTCTTCTGCTTGCTGCTGCTCTGCTGGCCCCGAATGGCCATCGGCTACTTATAGGCCAGTTCCTTAGGCTCAAGCCCCCCTGAAAAACCCAAATTCTTTCGTGGACTCCATCAAGGCTCCTTTTTTGGGAACCAGATAGAAAGGGGACTCTGAGAGCAGTCTCGCCAGCTCTCTGACGGATGAGTTACAAATAAATCACTTTCTCCCCAGCCTCCGGCCTGAAATGTTACCATTAGAATCCAAGCCCTAGAATTTAGGGTTGAAAGAGAACTCGAAGCTGTGAGAACACTTGGAGCTAGGTTGGGAGCTGTTTGGGTGTGGAACCAGGCCCGGTTTCTTCCCGGGTTGGAAGTGCTACCCAGAGCCCGAGGCCGGAAGGGCCAACTGTGTGTGGGTCACATGCTCCCCTCCCTCCGCACTTCCTGCCGCCTTCCACTCTCCTGAGCCTGGGGTCCCTGACTTGGTGCCTGAGTCCCCTGCCCCCATCCCATGCCCCATTGATAATTATGTCTCTGGCCTCTAGCTTGGGAACAGGCAACAGTTAGGGCCAAGGAATGGCCCGTGGGAATTGTTTCCACTTCCATTCTGGTGTCTAATGGGTAGTAGAACCGGTCAGGAGCCCGCCTGCCCTTGGAGGCTGGGCGTCTCTGTGGGCCCGTGTGCTTTGCGGCTCCTGAGCAGGGGTTTAATAGTAAACGAAAGATGCCAGATTCCTTTCCGCTCAAATCTTGAGGACTTGTTTTCAGTCATTTCTCTCTTTGACTCTTTTTTCCTTAAAAAAAAAAAAAAAACTACCAAACCTGAGATCCATGCAGGGGCAGAGATTTGCGTGTGTATCTGCAAGCCTGCCTCCCCTTGGCTAAGTGTGTGGGCAAGCGAGGGTGTGGTGCACGTGTGTCTCTGTGCATATTTCTGTGTACGCAGTGTGCAGCCGTGTGGGGACAGAGACTTGCTTCAACACGAGCCTGTCTCGAGGCAGCCGAACTGAGGGCCCTGGAATCAAAAGGAGCGGCATTCGGACACTTTCCAGCTGCGGGATCTAGGGCAGTGCAATTTCTCTGAGGCTGCATTTCCTCACCTGTAACGTGGAAATAAGACCAGGCTCTACGCATAGGTTGCTGTAAGGATTAAACGGGATAATGCTGGTTCCGCTCTTGGCAGAGCACAGGCACTCAGTGTTGGCGTGAACATCATCATCACCTGGACGGCTCGCGTGGCCTGGCACTGCAGGAAGTGCTCTGTGAAGTCCTGTCCACCTTCCTGCCTCTTTTGCAAAATCTTGGACAGATGAGGGAAGTGCTGATTCTGATTGAAAAATCTTCAGTGGTGGGAGGCTCCTCAGCGCCGTTCAGCAATCTCTTCCAGAGTTTAACAGATCACGTTGTCAACAGGTTGTCTTTGTATCCACCTTAAATCCCTCACGCTGTAGTTTCAGCTCTTTATTCAGATTCTGTCCTGAGTACAGCCTGTTTCCATGTACCAGAGACTTGCTGAGCATTTCCTGTGGGCAAGAAGTGTGCTGGGCTTTGAGGGGACACGCGGTGAGTTTAGGATATGCCCAACTAATTAGTGACTACAGGTCAAGGTTGAGGGAGAGGGAGAAATAAAACACTCAAAGGACAGTGAGGTCACAACCAACTGGAGGGATCAGGGAAGGCTTCTTGGAGGAGGTGGCCCCTGTGATGAGCCTCAAAGCACAGAGATGGGGCTTCCAGACCAAGGAGAGGAAGCCAGGCTGTCGGGAATAGGGTGACTAGAGTGTGGCGGAGACTCCGGGGAGGGGAACAGGGCCTCAGTGTGCTGGAGGCCAGCCTGAGGCCCCACAGTGATTTGAGTGGAGCGGGCCTCTGCGCTCTGTAACTCCTGTGTGGCCCGTGGAGAATCGCTTAGAACTTCCCTGCTTGTGGTGGTTGTGGGGGATGGCCGGGAAGAAGACTGAGGGACGAAAAGGAGGGAGGGGAAGGGGCCAGCTGAGCTCATTTGGTATAGGATCTTGATGATTCCTTTATATTCTGTAGGCTGGAGCTTAAAAGCTCAGACTTGGAGGGAAACAGAGCAGGGTTTAAATTACACCAACCCTGGGGGGTCGTGGCGATTAAGGGGAACACCAGCGGGGCAAGGTCTCTGTCAGTGATGGTGATCACAGTGTGAATGGGTGGCAGGAGGGTCCCTGCGTAGCCTCCCAGAGGTCTCCGTGTCCTGTTTTTGCACCCCCTTCCCCAGGCTGAGGCACTCCAGCATCCAGAACATTCCTATAAAGGGTTGCAAGCACAGGGAAAGGGTGGGGGCAGCAGATCCTGACTCCACCCTGCCCTCTCCTCTCCCTCCTCCGCGTGCACAGAACTGAGCCCCCAACTTGGAGGGCAAGTGCCCCAGACTGGCGGCCGTGCCCGTAGGTGTGGCTGCAGGTGTCTGGCAGCCGCCGCCCCCCCCCCCCCCCCCCCCCCCCCCCGCGAGGACAGCCCGTGGGCAGGGCCCTCCAGGCCACATCTCCCTTGCTGATCACATCGCAGGCCTGTCTGGAGGACAGCGACAGGGGGAGGAGGTGTGGATGCCTGGGGCTTTCCTAGCCAAATCCCAGCAGGGAATGAAAATTTTTTTTCAACTGTAGCTCAGCAATGCCCACTCCCATCCTGCCCTGGTCCCCTCTGACCTCCAAGATTTCCCAGCCTTATTTGCATCTGCAACCAGGTTCCTATTTTCTCTTTCCTGAGGTCATGGCCCTGCTCACTGTCATCCTTATTGATCTTCCCTCTCTGTTTCTGTTTCAAATGTCAAGGTCATTTTTAATTCTGAGCAGCTGTTAGCTGCCCCTGGCTGGGTGCACAGAGAGGATGGAGGACCATCTCCCACAGCTCGTCACTGGAGGGCTGGAACTTGGTGTTCTGACTCCTAATCTAGTGCTCTCCGTGCTGTGCTGCCGTGTAGATGCATCCAGGGGTCAGTGTGGAAGATGTTCTAAACCTCACAGATCAGGTAGATACTGGCGTGCCAGCAGTCCTTACTTGGAGATGTGAAAGGATGCTCAGAGGGGACATTATGGGAGGGTGGGGTCAGATTCGTGGTTTCCCTCGCCATGGGTGGGACGTGGGCCCTGTCACGGTGAAAGGGAATACCTGGGCTGGGAGGCTGGGGGCCCTGGGAGCCTGCCTTCCCTCAAAAGTTCCCCAGAGGACCCCGGGAGGCCCAGGCGAGGGCGCTCGGGCCCATGCCGGGTAGCTGATCCTCCTGCACTCCAGCACGCAGAACCTGTTGGCAGGGGGCTTCTTGAGGAAAGGTCCTGTGTGATTAATTTTGTAGATTCTGAAAGGATACCTAAATTTATGGATAAAGGGGAGTCTAGTCAGATTCTCCCAAAGGCTTTGAAATGAGATAGTAAGCGTGTCTAGTTTGACATGTTAGATGTCCATGATATGCTGTGGAGTTACCCCAATAAGCAATGTGCAGAGTGTGATCTCATTTTTGTAAAGTTCCTTTAAAATATATACCCGTATGCACACTCAGAGGCTAGCACATGCTTAGAGAAAGTCGTTCTAGAAGGATAGCCCAGCAAACGTGTCAGCAGAGTCCTTGCCATTTTACTTTATACACTTTTGTAACCTTTGCAAAAATGTACAGGCGCATGTATTCCTTTCTTAATGACCACAGTAAAAATAAAACCACACTTTTAAAGCTTCTGGGTAAGAACTTGAAAAAAATTTGAGTCACCCTCAGGGTGGAAGGATAGACCCTTTTACAATGGATGCGAAGCTGGCTTGGAGACGGACAGCAAAGGGTGGGCCTGCTCAGGTGCTTGTCTTTTCTGGAAAGTTTGCGGGGAGATTTATTGCAGACCCTGAGGTCTCCAAGCGAAGGCCTGGGCTGGTAGGGATTGGGTGAGAGTGGAAAACAGGCAGCTGGCAGCACCCTGGTTCATGCCGGGGCAGCAGACCAAGTTCGCTTTATAGGTTGGTGACTGGAAACGCTCAGTTCTGACCGAGGATGGGAAACAAATCGTGGAGGATCTTCCCTGAAGGCTTCAATCTGGTTGCTGTTGTGACCCAAGTGGTCCTGATGTGGACCTCAGGTGACCCAGCCCTGGCATAGCCTGGGGAGCCACATGCAGGGAGCACAACATGGGGCTCCAGGAGGCCCCGCCGGGAGTGTAGGGGGTGCCTGGGAAACTCGTCTGGCATGTGGGCTCAAGCTGTGCCTGACTCTGTGATCTGGAGGCCCAGGAGCAGGTGGCAGTGACCCAGGTGACAGGGTGCAGAGGTGAGGAGGGGCAGATACACATTCCTCTGCCTGCTGTTTGGCAACAGCGCCCACCTCCCCCTTCCACAGTCCTGTCCCCCAGCCCCTGCCCAGGGGTGCTCTGAGGCTGCCCCCTGTGAAAGGCGTCAGGAGAAGGGGTGTGTGGACTTCTCTCGCCTGGCCCGGCCCAGCCCCACCCCACCCCTCCCCTGGAGTGAGGCAGGAAGATAAATAAAAGGATGGTAGCATGGAAACAAGCCCAGAGCTGGTCCCTCTGCAGACCGCCCCCTGCCCCAGGCTGCTAGGGGACAGATGTGCAGGGCAAAGAAGTGACTGGGAGGCAGGCAGACCTTGATTTGTATCTCAGCCCTGCTACTGCTACAGTTACCAAGAGACCTAAAAGTCTCTGAGCTGCAGGTTTTTCATCTGTGAATCAGGGATAAGAATCCATCTACATCTTACTGGTATTGCTTGAATCAAGCAAAATATTGTGTGAAAACGGTCAGCACTGCGTCCGGCACCTAGTAGATACTCAGGAGGTGTGAGTTCCTTTTCTCTGAGTCGGGTCATGACAGGGCTGCGTGAGGGTGAATCTGGGGACCAGGTGAGAGGACCCCCTTGGGCGCCCCCTCGCCTTCCCAGACCCCACAGATGTTGCCTGTCATCCTCATCACCCCTTAGGGGTCGCAGAGCCTCCTCTGTAAAGCCGGGATTTGGCTGGGTAATCTCTGAGCGCTCCAGCCCTGGCCATATGATCTCTGGGCCTTTAATTTTGATGTACTTCCATCAGTTTCTTGAGAGTTGGTGCCCACTGGGGACCCAGCAGGTCCCCCAAGCCCTGAGCCCTCTCCCTTCCTGCCCTCTGCTCTCTTTGGGTCCAGAGCAGGCAGTGGCCTCTCCTCCGGTTGCTGGGCCTGCTGGCAGGGCTGGCTCTGCCCCCTGGCCCACAGGCCTGGGAGGGTCTAGACCACAGCCGGGCCTGGCAGCTGGCACGCAGCAGTGGTTCCTAATGGTTTTAGTACCAGCAACAATGTGGCGCTTGTTCCCATCCTCTCACAGGCCCGTGGTTCCCAGCCTGACTAGTGGTGGCCTGAGGGCCTGCCTGGTACTGGAAGCTCAGCTGGGAAGCCCCGTGGGGCAGGGCAATCGCCTCTGCATTTTCTTTTGTCAGCCTGGACTCGGAGATGGCACAGTGAGATGCCGGGGCCCCAAGTTCCCAGGCCTGGCAGCTCTTGAGTTTTCTCTCCAGAGGGCCCTTGCTTCAGATTCACAAATAATGTTTATCTATTCATTGATTGAAGACCTACTGTGTGTTAGGCACTGGCTACAAAGATAAAAGAGACTGAGTTGGTCATCAAGGAGCCCGCAGCGGAGGTGAGAGCCTGGCAAGGTGACCATGACATCGTAGTTGGGTGGGGAGAGCCATGCAGCGTGTGCCTAGGGCATCACGGGGGCTAGAGAAGGGACGTCTCATTCAAGGGGGAGGGAAGATCAGGAAAGAGTTTCTAAAGGAGGTGAGGCTGGAGCTGAGTCTCAAAGGGTAGGGAGCCATTAGCCGGGGGGTCCAGGGCATTTTCTCCTCTGATGTGGCAGGAGCGATGGGACATGGGAATCATGGGACGTGAAGCTGGAGGGCCAGGCCAAGCTGGACCACGGAAGGCTGGGATGTTACCCATTCATAGGCGCTGGGCTTGGCGTAACATGTCCATGTTTGTGTCTGAGAAAGATCATCCTGGGGCATCAAGGAGGAGACATTGGGCAGCTGAGGCTGGGGGCAGGGAGCCTGGGCAGTAGGCTGGTGCAGGAATCCAGGGGAGCAGCAGTGTGGGCGTGGAGGAGGGCTGCTCTGTGAGGCATTTAGGTGGGAGTGGCTGAGTGATGGAGAGAGTGAGGGGAGCTGGCTCAGCCAGCTGCGTGGGTGAGGGTGCCGTGCATTGAGAGGGCACGGGTGGAAGGAGTCTGGGAGAGATCTGGGAGTGCTTCCCATGGGAGGCAGGGCTGGAGTTGGGACTTGAGGGCGATTAGGATTTGTGCAGGTGGAACCTGGGTTGGGCCAGGCTTGCAGAAGAGAGAGGGCCTGTGTCACCAGGCCTGGATGTGGGGGGCCCAGGGAGATGCAGAGTCCAGGTGCTGGATTAGAAAGGCGGGCACATTTTATTCCAGAACTGGTAGCAATCCCTGCAGAGTTTTGAGGACAGAAGTGACTTAACCAGGTGTTTGTACCGTATACATTGGGGATACTGATGTTTGGGGACTTGAGCAGGGCCTTCTACTCCTCAGAGGCTTCTGCTTCCCCCAAAAGATGAGCCACAAGGCCTAGACACTGTTCTCCCACTCCCTGCTGCGTGACCTGGGGTGAGGGTCATCACCCACTGACAGTGGTGTGTGAATGGCACAGTTGACATCCACCCTTGGTTCAGAGGCAGGTCTGCCAAGGTAGGAGGGGGTAAGATGGAGACAGCAGTTTCGGTAAGCAAACAGAAAAGAAACAACTGTTTCTGTAAAATAGAAATATGAGTCTTGTGTGTGTCACAGGAAGAACTGTTTCCAAAGAATTTCTAGAAAAATGGCACGAGCCAGGTCAGCATCACTGAACCCGGGCCGAGGCAAGAGGCATCGTGGCACATCGTGCCAGGGCCACCAGGCTCGGCGCCTAACAGACAGCGGTTTCACCTCGGCCTGCCACCTCCTAACTGAGTCCTCCTCAGGCAGATCGCTTGACCCCTCTTAGCCTCAGTTTTGCCATCTGCAAAGTGGAGACAACCTTCCAGGCTTGTGTTGTTTGTTTCAAACACTGCTTCTTGCACTAAACGTGGATATTTTATGTCATGTGTCTTTAAAAAGCATCCTTCCACCGTTGGTCTCGCAGGTGTTTGAGGATTAAAACTCAGCTACGCCTGGTCCCTGTCTGGTGCGGAAGAGCCGCAGCCCACCATGCCCGCCCCCCTTCCCCGTCTCACACGTGGAGCCTCCTCTTGTTCTGTGCCTCCCAGGAGGCCTGACCCCCCGTGGGTTTTGAGTTCCGTGTTCCTGGGAAGCTTCACGTATCACGTTCCATTGACTCTCTTGTTCCCCAAACCTGGGTCACCCCAGTGTATTTGAAGAGCATCTACTGAGCTGAATAGGAACTAGGGGAGGAGGTCAGTTCCTTTTCCCTTTTTGATGGAAGGGCGGTGGGGGTCTGTGCAGAGCCACCCATGGTGTGTGGAGAGCAGAGAGGGAGGGAGGGAGGGGCTCTGACCCGTCCAGGGCCTGGCTGGACCACGGCTGGGACCTTGCCCAGTAGCTGGCTCCCTGTGCCAGCGCAAGCGGTGCAGGGCCCTAGTGGAGTCTGGGAGATGATCTCGGAGTGACCTCAGTCTGGATGGTGAGGCCAGCTTCCTCTGTGAGCGGGCACACATGGAGGCCATCGAGCTGTTTCGTGACCCCTGTGACATGAAGCCACGCCCACTGGGAGACCTTTGAAGCATCGCTGTCTTCTGGAGGAGACTCTGGTGGGAGGACGGCTTCTCAGCAGGGGCTCCTGTGGTGGTGGCATTGGCAAGAAGGCCTGGGCCGGAGTCCGGCTGTCTCTGGCTGGGGGTGGGGTGCGTGAGGACCACTGTCAGCTTGAGTATGGAAACCAGCGGTTCCCTGGTTGGCACAGACCTGCGCTTGTACCCCTGCGCGGGCAGCCTCTGGAAGCGGGGTGTGTGTGGACTGAGGGCGTGGCAGTGTCATCGCAGGAGACTTACAGCGTAATTAATCTGGCCTGCCCTTAACCGTGTGCGTGACCGTGCTGCACGGGAATTAGGTGTGAATGGTAAGCAGTTCACGTACATGTTTTTGTAATTGGTATTAATTTTGCAGAGGCAAACTAAGTTTATGTGGTTTCTCTCTTCTTGCTCTGTTAGTTTTCTAGCACAGGCAATTCCTCGCTCTTGGAGGAATTCTCTGCAAATGTTTGTTTACAGGGCAATGTTTTGTATTTTCTCTCAGAACAATGTTATGAATGGTTATGAGGTTCCCAAGCTGGTTTCCAAATGCCTCTTTGGCCCACACTTTAGGTGAAATGTGTGACGCGTGTGCGGGGAGGCCTCGCCTGGAAGCCTCCTGCTCCAGGTTCCCGGAGCCTCTGTGTGTGCGCGTGTCCATGTGTGTGCGCACGTGTGTGTGCGTGTGTGTGCACGTGTGCGTGTGTACGCGCGCACGCGCACATACATGTCTTTCTGCATGTGTCTGTGTCTGTGTGTGCGAGTGCGTCTGTGTGGGTCTGTGTGTGTCTGTGTGTCCGTGTGCGCCTGTGACCCCTAAGGCCATGGTGGCAGGTTAAGGGTGCTGGTAAAGAGGTTGTTTATGCTGGTTGCAAAGGCCCTTGCGCTGGGGGATTAGGGGAAGGCGTGCGGCGTTAGCTGGGAGAGAGGACTCTGGGTCAGGCCGCAGCAGCCGTCCGGCAGCCAGCGAGAGCCATTCCTGGGTGTGGTCTGAAGTGAGAGTCTAGGTTTCCTAAGGACACTTTACTGGCCTTTCACCCTAATTAATGACATACTATTTTTAAAAATTAATATTTATTGAGCACCTACCATGTGCCATGCTAAACACTTGACTCAGATTCTCTCATATCTTAAAATAGACTCAGGAGGTAGGGACTCTTCTTCACCCCATTGTACAGACTGGAAAAAGTGAGGCCCTCGTCTGAGTGGCAGAGGTTTGAGGTGGGTTCTGGCTGAGCCCTCTTAGGGCTGAAGGGGTGGATGAACTGCAGCAGGGCCTACTGATTCTGGGATATGCTGCCCAGAATCCTGGGCTCTTCTTCCTCCTCTTGGGCCCCCTTGCCCCCCCACAAGTGGTTTGGTTTGGGTTGGGATAGAGGGTGAGAAGGCAAATCAGGGAGCAGTGGGTAGTTCTGACAGCAGTGGGCTCTTTCCTGCTTTCATGGGTGGGAGGGGCTGTGCTCCAGCAGCCGCTCCCAGACCCTGAAGACCCTGTGGGAGACCTCCTGGTTTGGGCCCTGGAGGGGGTCAGCTGGGTAGCCTGGGAGGAGTGTGAAAACGTGCGGGCAGGGCAGCATCGCGTGGATGGTGTGGGGAGAGAGTGGTCCCAGGAAGCTGGAGACCAGCCTCCAAGGCCTGGATAGGTGGGGGGCCCGCTCCGCCACTTCCTGTGGTTCACAGACATCCTGACCTAGGTCCCTCACGACCCCCTGCACCCTGGGCATCTGGCCCGCAAACCCCGCAGCAGGTGTACGTCCTGGCCCGGGGCAGGTGGAGCAGGGGCCTTGGCGTTGGCGCAGTGCCTCGGGGAGCTCTGCCAAGCGAGCCCTAGAGTGGGGGGTGTGGGGGGTCCCTCTAGGCACCGCAGCACGGTGCTGGGGGTGTTGCAGCTGCCTGGGAGTGACTTCACACAGCCCCCTCTGCCTCAAGGGTCCCCCGGAACGGGGAGGCAGGGGAGGGGCAGGTGGTGCAAGAACAGGGTGCAGGACGTGACTCTGACGTCATCTGCTTAGGAGAACACGCACATCCGTCTACACGTGAAAAGCTCAATGACCGCACAGCAAACTGGCTAAAGACCCCTGGATGGGTGGTTGAGGAGACGCGATAGGGGGTGGGGGTGCTGACGGATGGGGAAGCGGGGACCTGGGGGCTCTCTGGGAGAAGCCCCTCTTGGAGGAGAGGATGGTGTGAGTATAGACACAAGTGTGGGAACAGAGGCTGTGAGCTGGGGGCCTGGATGGAGCCAGCGAGGCGAGGTGGGGGTCAGGTCAGAGCAGCAGGCTGAGGTCAGGCTCGGCGAGCCAGCAGTGTGGGACCAGACCCAAGTTCACATTTTACAGTGTGTGAAAATCACTGGCATCATAGGGTTTTCACAGATAACAGCTTTATCGAGATATAATTCACATACCATACAGTTCACCCATGTAAAGTGTGCAGTTCGATGGTTTTTAGTACATTCATGGAGTAGTGCAACCGTCACCATGATCCATTTCAGAACATTTTCATCAGGCATCATAGGTTTTGACTGAGGAAGCCATGTGTGGAAAGTCTTTGCTGAGAGGCTGGGGTGGAAGGGAGAGACACCAGAGGCGGTGAGACGTGTTGCAGGAGAACCGCCAAGGTCTAGACCCGTGGTCCTGGGGGCCTGGAGGGCAGGGGTGGAGAATAGGGGCCCGAGGATCAGGTGCCTGTGCAGTGTGGGGACTGAGGGGGGAGATGGGGCCTCGGTTGTCTATGGGGTTTTGGGCTTTGGCAGCTGAGGGAAAGGTGCTACCACTTCCACACAGAGAGAGGAGCCAGAGGAAACATGAAGCATCCGGTTCTAGAAGAGTAAGATTTTAGGTTAACTGCAAGCCATCCAGGTGGGGATGTCCAGAGAATAAAGATGCAGGCCTTGCAGTAGGAAGTCTGCCCTCGTTTAAGCCCAGGTATCTCAGTGGGGGAGAAGTTAGAGTACCGCCGGAGCAGAGTGTGACCCGAGAGGGGTGCCCGCTGTGCAGCAGTGGGAGCAAGACCCCCATCAGCCCAGGAGAAAGGGTGGAGGGGCCTGCGGGCTGAGAGCATGGAGCCAAGTGGGGAGAGAGAGCCAGAGAACCCCCTCATTTGTGATCTTGCAGAAGCAGGGGTCTCCTGTCCACCCCAGCTCGGCAGTGACACTCTATAAATGATTGCTGAGTGAGTGCTTGAAGCAGGGAATGATTAGCCAGCAAGGAGGCTGAATTGAGCTCAAGGACGCCAAGGATGGAAAAAGGCCCTTTGAGGCCGTGGATGACTGTATCTGTCAGGGTCGATTCAGGAGACCTAAACCACCTAGTGGTTTGAACAGGAAAAGTTTAATGTAAAGACAGTGATCACAGGGGATTGGAGTATTGAGGGACTGGCTGGTAAAAAGCAAAAAGAACTGCAAAGAATGCAGAAAGAGTATGTATGAGAACAGCTGCTACACCTAGGGTTGCCATGACGTGCCCAAGGAAGAGGCCCCTAGGGCTGAGATCCTGCCCTTGAGGGAGAGGGCATGGCCCTGGCTCCCTGGGTGACAGAGAAGTCCCTGTGGTGCCATGTTGGCAGAACTTGCTGGAAACCTGCCTCCCAGAACTCACTGAAAATCCATCCTTTTGGGTCCTAAGGAAAGTTGCTCGTGAGGAAGTATCTTTCTGGAAGCACAGTGCTACTAAACTACCCAAAAGGAGTATTGGGTGAAGCTCCTGTCACACTGCTAGAGCCAGGTGCTGGGAAGCACCCTTGCTGCAGGCGCGGGCCCTGGGGCAGCTGTGACAGGACACACCTGGGCACCAGGGAAGCCACAGGGCAGCAGGATCTGGCTGCTGGAGGAGTCATACACGGTGCAGGAATCCTCCAAGAGAGCACACTGGTCCTAGGAAAGAAAACTCCTCCTCCGTCCACGTCTCTCCAGTGCCCTCTACCGAGGGAGCTGGCCGTCGTGCCCCCGGGGCCTGGTTGCATTTTCACAGAGCAGGCAGTGAGGGGTGAATGTGGTAGCCGACACGGTCTGTAGCGTTGGCTGCACAGCTTCCATCTGCCCCCTTTTCACACATGTGAGCTCCCCCCACAGGTGTGTGATACAACAAAATAGGTGTATTCCTACCGATCAGGATGCAGCTATCCTGCTTCCAGTTCCCACCCCGTCTCCCGGGTGGGGAGTCCCAGAATTCACATCAATCACTGTCTACAGTAACGCCCCACATTCAGTCACAGTCCCACCGGACATTCTGTTACCTAAAGAGTAAAGCATAACATTAACTCCCAACAACTCGTATGTAAAATCATGGGACGATGAAGGAAAAAGAAGAAAACGGTTACCATGTACAAATAGACACACATCTATATCAAGTAAATAGAAAACATGCACAGCTACTGCAGTTCTCATTTCTATATTTGTTCACAAGACCACGTTTGCTATCCGGCTCCCTTCTCCCATTTCCCATCCTGGGTCTCCTCTGCACTCCGCTGGAACCTCAGCAGGGCAGGCTTCCTTTACCTGGTGGAGTGACCCAAACCTTGATTCTTTTATACATATATATATATATATATATATTTATTTATTTATTTATTGGCTGTGTTGGGTCTTCATTGCTGCGTGCGGGCTTTCTCTAGTTGCGGTGCGTGGGGGCTGCTCTTCATTGCAGTGCGCGGGCTTCTCATTGCGGTGGCTTCTCTTGTTGCAGAGCACGGGCTCTAGGCGCGTGGGCTTCAGTAGTTGTGATACATGGGCTTAATTGCTCCGTGGCATGTGGGATCTTCCCGGTCCAAGGATCGAAGCCGTGTCCCCTGCATTGGCAGGAGGATTCTTTTTTTTTTTAAGCTCTTTATTGGAATATAATTGCTTTACACTCTTGTACCAGCTTATGAGGTACACCAAAGTGAATCAGCTGTATTTATACACATATCCCCATATCCCCTCCCTCCCGCGACTCCCCCCCACCCTCCCCGTCCCAGCCCTCTAAGGCATCACCCATCATCTGGTTGATCTCCCTTTGTTATACAGCAGCTTCCCACTAGCTAGCTATTTTACAGTTGGTAGTGTATATATGTCTATGCTACTCTCTCACTTTGTCCCAGCTTCCCCTTCACCCCCTGCCACCCCAACCCCGTGTGGCAGGAGGATTCTTAACCACTGCGCCACCAGGGGAGTCCTAAAGCTTGATGATTCTTGAAGGATCTGAATCCTCGGTTGTCTTGCCCTTTTTCTTTCCTTTCTTTCTCTCTCCTTTCTTTCTTTCTTTCTTTCTTTCTTTCTTTCTTTCTTTCTTTCTTTCTTTCTTTCTTCCTTCCTTCCTTCCTTCCTTCCTTCCTTCCTTCCTTCCTTCCTTCCTTCCTTTCTTTCTTTCTTTCTTTCTTTCTTTCTTTCTTTCTTTCTTTCTTTTCTTTTTTTTGTTTCTTTAGTTTTTCATTAACCCTTACTTCTGAGCATGGAAGTTCTAAGAGGTACCTGACATAATCCTCTGGTTTAAGAAATTATCTCCCTGGCCTCTATTGTGTACCAGCAACCCAATTTCTCCTTGGTACCTGGGATCCATCACTCCAGTTCGCAGAGTAACTAATTTTTTTGTCTGTTGGTTCAGCGGCTAAGGGGCTTCTCAACAGCCAGGCCAATGACTCGTCTTCCAGTGGAACCATTGTGGTGTCCTCTTGGGGGACAACATTCAGAGCCCCCAGACCCTTTCAGAGATATGGGGGTGGAGTGGAGACCAGAGGCAGGGACCAAGGGGTGAGTAAGTGAAGAGGCTCTGGAGCAGGCAGGTGTGGACCGTTGTTTAGAGAAGGCTGGAAAAGCTGAGAATCACACAGGTGTGGACCACGGGCCACCTGTGGGGGGCGGGGGAGTGCAGAATCAGACCCCTGCTCGTGGCTGTCCAGACAGCAGGCCCCACCAGCGTCCACGTGGCTGGTTCTCCTGTGGACGCTCAGCCTGGACACTGTGCCCTGCCTCCTGGGCTGTGGGATGCCCGTTGACTGCCGCTGCACAAACGCCCCTGACCCCGAGAGGGCTCCTCCTGACTCACCGAGTTCAGAAGTGCGTGCTCCTGTATGGAACTCTGTGTCGGCTCCTTTTGGCTCCCAAGAACAACTGCAGCCCCTTACCGGCGTCTATTTTGGCTGCAAACCTTTTTCTCCCCCTCCCTGCGTTTGGGGCTGTGTCATGGTAACCATGAGTATGAGCAGAGGAGTCTGATTCACCCAGCTCTGCCGTGTGGCCGCCAGAATGGCAGCATTTGGTGTGATTATAAATGCTCACGTTGGTGGTGCCCTGGGCTCAAGGGTGGTGTGAGAGCCACAAGTCATCTCGTTGTGACTCCAGAGCCAGACAGATGGGCTTTGAAGTGGGGAAGGGGATGGCGGGATTGTTGGCCGGTCGCCAGTGGCTTTTGGTATTCTATGGGCAGCTGGTGGTTTGGGTGGGAAGGACGTTTCTGGAAGTCAGAGTGACGGTATGATGACATGCGTCTCCCTCGTGCTGAGAGGGAATGAGCAATCAGAAAGTGGCCCTGGGACCTCCCCCTCCCCCTCCCCCTCCCCCTCATCCAGCCCCAGCCTTGTGACCAAGGGAGGCTCTGGCGGGTGGGGGAGGACATGGCTGATGAACATCTCTGCCGTGATGTCTGCTGCCCCCAGCTTACCAAGCGTATCACCACCCTGGCAGGTGCTTGGGCGGCGTGGGGCACAGGACACTCTCCTGTCTTCTGTCACCCACAGGACTCCTCTGCACCTCCTCCTAAGCTCAAATAGGAAATTCAGCCATGACGCCGTTATCGACAGGCGGCTGCCACATCAGGGGCAGAGACAGCTGATCTGGCATCTGTGCTACTCATGCTCATCTGTGACTCGGTGTCACCATGTTTGTCAGGATGCCTGAGCTAGATGGACCTGGACTTAGAATCCTGCCCTGGGACTCTCTACCTGCACTACTCTGGAGAGGTAATGAACCTCTCCAAGCCTCAGCTTATCCTTCTATAAAATGGGAATAATAGTTCCTAGACTTTATCGGTTGGCTATGAGGATGAGACAGGGCGATGCATGTCCCTTAGCACAATGCCAGACACATAGTAGGTGCTCAGTAAATAGACGCATGAGTAAATGAACAAGTGACTCCTGCATCGGGCAGGGCACCGAACATGGTGATTAGCAGGTGGCACTGCCTGTCACCACCCGCCCTCACGGCAGGCAGGTCTCACTAGGAAAGGGAGACTAACTGGAAGCTTTGTTTTCTCATCAGTTCCTGCCGAAAGTTAACATGTCTGCAGTGGTCACACGCTATTGTAAGAGACCGTGATGCAGTGGAATACTGTGGGCTCCGGGGGGGACAGACCTGGATTGGTACCTGGGCTCCATCACCCACGAACTGTGTCACCCTGGGCAGCTTTGCTAACCTCTCCATACCTCATTCTTCTCATCTAGAAAATGGGGATAAAAATAGTCTCCACTTCAGAGGGTTGGAGTGAGGTGTGAGGACGAACAAGATGTTGAAATTGTAAAGCACTTTTCCTAGGGCTTGGCGCGTCTTAAGAGTGGTAATCAGCTTGAGGTCCCGTCTGAGTGAAGTACACTCATGGGCACTCCAGGGATGTCAACAAAGGAGAGGAAACTGGGGGCTGGGTTAGTCAGGGACCACTAGCTGTTAAAATTTATTGAGTATTTTCTTTGTGTCAGGCACTCTTGCTAGCATTTTTTTTAAGCGAGTCATTTTAATGTTATTTTGTCCATTCGATTTTTTTTTTCAGCCCTGCCACGTGGCTTGTAGGATCTCAGTTCCCCAACCAGGGGGGGAATCAAACCCAGGCCCCCTGCAGTGGAAGCATGGAGTCCTAACCGCTGGACCGCCAGGGAATTCCCTGTGCACATTTTTAATGCATCTCATTTTAATTTTCACAACAGGCCTGTGATGTGGCAAGTATTATTTTCCCCATTTTACAGCTGAGAAGACTGAGGCACAGTTATGCCTCGGGTTACACAGCTGATGCTAGTACAGCTCGAATGTGAACCCACGCAGTTGGGCCTCCCAGGGAAGACGTCAGGAAGTTGAGTCAGGACTGTCACCCACAAGGCACAGACTCATTCACACCAAAGTAGGGAAAGTCTCACATTTCTGGGAGGTTCAGAGATGCCCTGCCTCCAGGTACAGCTCGATGAGGGGGGGAAGGGGGCAGACAGTTACCTCAGTGTCCAGCCCGCTATCTCCATCCCTCAGGCAAGCCCTCCGCAAGGCAGCCAGCAGCTCCTGACTCACATTCTATCATGTTAGCATCTTTCCACTGCACCAAAATGCTGCTGGGCGGTCCTCTGATTGGCCCTGCCTGGTCACATTCTCACTCTGTGACTAGGGGGGAGGGGTGGGGTCCGTGCAAATACCACAAAACCCCACTGGGAAGGAGGGTAAGGTAACTAGATAGACCGAAACCAGCGAAGTCCACAACAAGAAGAGCAGACTTCAGCTAGAGGGGTGAAGAAGGACCTGGTGCAGAGATGGGCAGATGTTTTTCAGCAATTCAGAGGACTTGAGATGGAGCAGGAGGGGCTCTTGTGGTGATCACGTTAGGATTGTTTCCGATGGGGCAAGGACTGGGTTTGTGGGCAGTTACGGTTTTGTTTCTGGAAGCGGATAATTCCACGCTGGCCCTTGTTGAGGTGAGGCTGGGGTGGCAGTCTAGCTGGTGCTGGTTGGAGCAGGCCTGGAGGTGAAGCTTTGGGGTGGTTGGCTCAGAGGGTGCTGACGGGGTTGGGGTTGGTGAGGAGCGTGGGAGTGGTGTGGGGGACAGTGTGGTGGCGGAGGTGGGAGTTGACACAGCAGGACAGGCTGGAGGCTCCAGGAGATGGTTGAATTGTGGGTCTTGGGTCTGAGATGGGCTGACGAGCGAGTGGGGCTGTGGTTAGGGGTGTGGGCAGCAGCAGCACGTCGAGGTGCAGTTTGGGGGGAGTGTAAGGGAGGTACACTGTGCTGCGCATGGGCTGAACTTGGTGGAAACGATGTGTTGGGAGAACTAAACATTTCGTGAGGGGCGTGTTGGGGGGGCGGGGAGGGAGTACCACTTTTAGAGCTGACGATGGAACTCTGTGTGGGTGTGAGGAGCCGATGATGGGTATTCTGTGGGATGGGACGGTTTCATAGAGTAATAGAGGTGGAAGGACTTAGCTGCACTCTTACAGAGGAGGATGGAGGCCAAACCCAACCCACGGCTGTAGCCGGATGCAAACCCTCATTCCCAGACCATCCTCTCTTTTTAAAAATTACTTTTTATCTCTTCACAGTATTACATGCAAATAATTTAGGAAGTCAGACAGGACTGACATGTCTTCACCAAACGCGGTTGTTCCTTGCCTCCTTCTACCTTCTTTTTCTTCTCAGAGGCAACCACCTTCAGCTTTCTTCTAGCAATTTTACATCTCATGGGTCTGAGTAATGTGCATATTTTTGACTCTTCCATTGTAGACATTTTCTATTGATTTCCTATTCAGTGAATAAGAATTCAGCTCTCTTATATGGCCAACCATGGCTTTCTACCCAGCCGTCCTCCTAAATAGTTCTGGTGGTAGACACACTATTAATAGTACCTTACCAGTGTTCTTTCAAAAACGTCTTATGCATATAATAATATACGTATAGGTATGCATGTGGCAGGCAGGATAATGGCCCTGCAAAGACGGCCACATCCTAATCCCCTAAACCTGTGAATGTGGGGCTCACCTTATGTGGCAAAAGAGACTTTGCAGATGCGATTAAGTTAAGGATCTTGAGATGGGGAGACTTACCCTGGTTCATCTGGGTAGGCCCAGTGTCATCAGTCGGGTCCTTGAAAGGGACAGGCAGAGGCAGGAGGGTCAGAGTACTGTGATGGGAGAAAGAGTGGCCATCGCTGGCTTTGAGGATGGAGGGGGCCAGGAGCCGAGGAATGTGAGCAGCCTCAGGAAGCTGAAAAAGTCAAGAAAATGGCTTCTCCCCAGGTCCTCCAGAAAAGAACGCAGCCTGCCAACACCTTGATTTCAGCCCAGCGACGAGAACCATTTTGGACTTCTGACTTCCAGAACCGCAAGAAACAAATTTGTGTTGTTTGAAGCCGTTAACTTTGTGGTAATTTGTAACAGCAGCAACAGGAAATTAATACACCATGTAAGATGTATACATCCACATACATACATACAAACATGTATACATATGTATGTTGTATATACATACTTATTAAATCAAATAATGCAACTATTCACACCTGAGCTTTATATTGTTCTACAATAGCTTCCTGTTTTTCCTCCTGGAATTAATAATTGCCTTGTTTCTTCATCTGCCCTATTTTCTTTATACCTTTCGCCCATTCCTGCCATACCTCTTACTAGCTGTCTGTGTGGCTTTCCACGGGGACAGTCGCATCACGTATGATGTTTCAGTTCCATTTTCTGAATTATTCACTCTCTTGCTCTCTGGGCGTGTGGCACAGTGTAGCTGCCATTCGGTGACTTTTTTTGTGGTCCTCCTTGGCATTCCCTTCACCTTCCTCCTGCTTGGCATTCCTGTTTTCTGGAGCTCATGTCTTCATGTCGATTACTCCCCCGTTTGGAGCACACTGCCCAAGACAGATCTTCATCTTTATCCAAATCCATTCAGTTCCTGAGTTCAGACCACGGAATAAGAACAGCGAGTGACACCTGTAATTTGTCAGGTTAAAAACACAGTTCAGTGGTAGAGGACATGGTGGTGACAGCACTCCAAGTTAGAGGCTACCCTCGGATGTCTAGCAGTCCTTAGTTGTCCTTTCGGGATTAAGAACAGGGAGCTAAAAAGCTGATTGGAAGCTGGGTGACTTGCAGATCCACACTGGTTGACCCAGAGGAGCCATTTGGAAACCATTTGGGTTCTGGCATCAATATCTGTATCCTTAGACCTTTCCTCTTACACTGATGAGATTCTGCAGAGAAGAAGGTAAGGGCCTGGCTGCAGGTATTCTAGGAGCCCAGAGGGGGACTAGCCGGGACGGGGGAGCGGGGGACTCAACATCAGCATTGAAAATAACCTTCGACTCCTTGGTTTTGGTTTACTACTCTTGCTCTCAACTGTGCTCGTCAACTCTCTGTGCAAAGACCCTCTGTATTGTGCTCTCCAGAGAGTAAACCTGCAGATTTCTGGGGGAGGTGGATCTAGGGATTTTACTTCTTTCATTTGATCCTTTTTATGTGCACATGTGCATTCTCTTCATCCCTGGTCCCAGAGGTACCTGGTGCTATCATGCCAAGTGTCTTTAAAGGACTCTGTTATAAATCACTTGTCATGTGCTGTCTGAAATTTGCCTGTCACAAGTCTGCTTTCCAGACCCCCACATTTTGTTGGTGGTGTCTCCTCTCTGTTCAGCCCAATCTTGTGACTTTATGTCTTCTTTAAAAAATCTTTCTACTACATTGGATTTAGAAGGTAGCGCAATTGGGTGTGTATGTTCAAAATCCCAATCCTTGCCTGCCACAGCTAAGGAGCCCTTGAGCCGCAACTAAGGAGCCCACCTGCCACAACTAAGACCCAGCACAACCGCTAAGTCTTAAATATTAAAAATAAATAAATAAATATTTTTTAAAAATCCCAATCCTTTTCCACAAGGGTTTTGTAATGGGAACAGTGATGATGGTGACCGTGTGAGTTGTGATACCAAGACATTTTCATGATAGGATTCCTCAAAACAATTGTTTTGAAGTTGTCATAAACATTATTCACGGCTACTGTGGATGTTAGCACTATAAAGGAGGAAATAAAAGCTGCCTGTTGTGGTGGTAGGGTTCTTGGCAAGGGTTTTTATTTGGTGGTGGTTTTGTGGTACAGCCCTTGGCATGGGTGAGGAGGATGCTTCGGTGCCAGGGGCAGCAGGGCTGTCATGTCATGGTAGACGCAAGCAGCTGTGTTGGGACCGTGGGCCCAGGAGCAGGTCTCTCCCCTCGGCAGGGCTGCTTGGGAGAAGAAGGAAGCTTCTAAGGGCAGGTGGGAAGCGCTCCGTCCAGACCTGGACCTTGGCCACCACAGTGGGCCCTGGAGCTGTGCAGTGCGTGGCCTGCCCGGTTGTGTGCTGGATGGTTTCAGATGATGCTGGGTGACTTTGAAGGACACTTACTGACAAGGCTGTTCCATTGAGTTACACAGAGGAACCGAAGCCTGACCCAGGTCAGCTGAGTTTGCTGTGAGACAGAGTACAGCTCATGTCAGGGGCGTGAGCAGAGGAAGGGGAGGAGGAAAGCTCCTCTCCTCTCCTCTCCCCTCCCCTCCTCCCCTCCTCTCTTTCCTCTCCTCTCCTCTCCCCTCCCCTCCCCTCCTCTCTCTCTCCTCCCCTCCTCTCTCTCCCCTCCCCTCCTCTCCTCTCCTCTCCCCTCCTCTCCCCTCCTCTCCTCTCCTCTCCTCTCTCTCCTTGCCTCTCTTCTCCTCCCCTCCCCTCCCCTCCCCTCCTCTCCCCTCCCCTCCTCTCCTCTCTTTTCCTCTCCTCTCCTCTCCTCTCCCCTCCCCTCCCCTCTGCTCCCCTCCCCTCCTCTCTTCTCCCCTCCCCTCCTCTCTCTCCCCTCCCCTCCCCTCCTCTCCTCTCCTCTCCCCTCCCCTCCCCTCCCCTCCCCTCCCCTCCCCTCCCCTCCTCTCTTCTCCCCTCCCCTCCTCTCTTCTCCCCTCCCCTCCTCTCTTCTCCTCTCCCCTCCTCTCCTCTCCTCTCCTGGGTGTCTGCCCTCGGGGTCAACACCCTGTGATGTTCTGCTTTTCCCTCCCGCTTCTTTCCTCTTGTCACCAGCCACCAGAGGTTCTCTGAAGGCGTTTTTTTCTTACAGAAGCTCCTGGATGTTTCTAGGCCTCAGGGCAGCCTTGAGACAAATATCTGGGAGCGGGTTTTCTGCCCTTGACTTACTTTGCACCTGGCTCTGCATGGACTCCATTCTAGGGCTCTTGGGGCTCTTGGAGATGGCCCAGCCTCATCTGCTCCTGACCTTTGCCCTTGGGGCCTCCAATAACTTGACAGGGTAGGGCTAGAAGATGCTCTTGAAGATCATCTAGTCCAATTCTTCCATTTTATGAATGAGGAAACTGAGGGCCGGAGAAGCCTGTCAGGATTACAGCCACATGTACTGACTCTGGGTTCAGTGTTCTTCCCAACCAGACTCTGCCTCTCTCAGCTTGCACATCCTTTTTTTTTATTACGAAATAATTTTATTTATTTATTTATTTATTTAGGCTGCATTGGGTCTTCATTGCTGTGCGTGGGCTTTCTCTATTTGCGGTGAACGGGGGCTACTCTTTGTTGTGGTGCGCGGGCTTCTATTTGCAGTGGCTTCTCCTGTTGTGGAGCACGGGCTCTAGGTGTGCAGGCTTCAGTAGTTGCGGCACATGGGCTCAGTAGTTGTGGCTCACGGGCTCCAGAGCACAGGCTCAGCAGTTGTGGCACACGGGCTTAGTTGCTCCACAGCATGTGGGATCTTCCCAGACCAGGGATCGAACCTGTGTCCCCTGCATGGGCAGGTGGGTTCTTAACCACTGCGCCACCAGGGAATTCTCTGAACATCCTCTTGAAGGTTTTGATGTGGTGGGTGATCGGGGATGTTCGTGCTAACAAACGAGGAGGGGGTTTGAGGGGGACTCGCTGACTGGTGATGGCTGGAAGCCTCGTGGGGTTCCGGGTTGGCCCGGTTGTCTGATGGGCTCTCAGGGTTGTTTCTGGGGGGTGGTGTAAGCTGGGGGACGGAGCTTCATAGAGATGCCCTCAGAGCTCTAGAGTCAGAGATCTGGATTCAAGCGTCTGCTCTGACACCGGAACACGGATAAGCCTTAGCCTTTTGCAGCCTTAGATTCAACAGTAGATGGTAGTAATACGCGTAGCTGCCCAAACAGGAAGGCCTGACCTGGGCTTCACAGCATCCGACGTACGGAGCTGCTCTTGCTCCTGCACCCGCGTAGCAAGTGTTCCCCAGCCCAGGCTGCGCCCGGCCTGACTGCGGCTGCACCTGTGGCTTCCTTAGGGCTCATCTGGGGGGCGGGAGCGCCCTCAGCCCGTCCAGGCGCTCACGCGTGGGGCCCCTCCTGTCCGGGCTCCTCCCTTTGCCAGCTTCCCCGTCCACATCCCCCCACCTTCCAGCCCGGTGCCCATCCCTGGGGGGGGGGGGGGGGGGCCGCACCAGTGGGAGACCCAAGCCCGCGCCTTCTCCAGTTCCTGGTTTTCCAGGGAGCCCTGGCTGGAGGGGGATGGGAGAAGAAGCCCTGGAGGGAGGGGGAGCCGGGGGAAGCAGAACCGGGAACTGGAAGGGGAAGGGCGTGGGTGGGCCCAGATCCAGCTGCCTCCCACTTTCCTCCCCCTGCCAGTCCCCTCCCTGTCCTGGCTGGCGCACTGGAGGCAGGGGCTTGGCCCGGGCTCCTCCTAGGGGGTGGGGCGCAGGAGAGCTCAGTGTCTCCTCCAAGCCGAGGGGGTTGAAGCCACAACACCCCCACCCCCAAATGAGGCCCGCCCGGGCTTTGTGAGTTCCCTGGCTTGAGGCCCACACCTGAAGCAGGGAGGCTGAAAAGCCCCTAAAATTCAGCCACGTGTGTTCGCGGGGCCCCCTTGAGCCCCCCACTTTCCGAGAGCCCATGGGGCCGGTTCGCGGGCTGGGGGGAAGAGCGGCCTGGCATCCTCCCTCAGCGTGGCGGCGGCCGCAACCTCGCCCCGCCAGGGCGTCCCCTGGACGGCCCTGCAGACCTAGGCCTGCAGCCTGGCCGCAGCCCGAGCTCAACCTCGGCTTTCTCCGGGCCCAGGCGCTGGTCCTGAAGTGAGGTGACATTCATTTCACTACATCCTGTGACTGCCGCTCACTTCCTCCACGTGGTGGGAGCGGTGTGGGGGTGGCGGTGCGGGGAGGACAGATCAGAAGGAACATGTAGCCGGCTGGGGACCTCTGGGATTTCCCAGGGGGTGGCTGGGGTGGGAGGGAGGCTGCGGGAAGCTTTCAAAGGGAAGAACAGACGTGAATGAAGAGACGGGAGGAGGCGGGTGGCAGCTGTAAGTCCCAGGAGCGGCGCCCACTGTGCCACAGCCGCGCGGAGGCCCGGGGAGACGGTCGCCGCCTCGGAGGCAGGTGGTGGCCCTGAGGGAAGCCTGCTGCCCGTTCGGCCTCGGTTTCCCCCCCCGATCCCTGGGGTGCTGGGCCGGCCTGAGCCTGGGAAGAGGAGTCGGGTCAGAGGGGCAGGCCTCACGGGCCAGCGTGGCCCTGGGGCTGAAGGGCGGGCCCGGGGAGCGGGTGCGGGTCAGGTGGGGCCTGCGGTGGGGGTGCCCTGCCCTGCTCACCGCTCTTCTCTTCCTTCCCCCACAGGTGGAGCCGCTGGAAGCCCAAGCCCACGGGCAGCCTGAGGCCGTGTTTCACCTGAGTTGGATCTATGTCTGAGTTTTAACCCTTGCTTACCAAGACCACGATCATTCCTTCCCCCAAGCCCAGCAGCCCCCCAGCCCCGCGCAGCCCCAGCCTGCCTCCCACCGCCCAGCTGCCCGCGATGCCCGCCAGCGGCCCCGGGGACACCAGCGGCTCCGCGCCGGAGCGGGAGGAGGAGCGCAAGGTGAGCAGCTGGCCCTGCCGGGGGTGCCGGGCGCTGGAGCGCGCCACTCCGTCGTCACACGGGGCTGTAGGGAGGACTCCCCTCCCTGTTCCGGTGATGAGCCCGCTGAGGCTGGGAGAGGTGGTCAGGCTCCAGGACCCAGTCTTTAACCCCCGTGGTGCCTGAGCAGAGCTTCAGGCCCCAGGTCTGTGCGGTTGTTAGGGGCCGGCCTCGCGGGGTCCCCAAACCTGCCTTCCTTTCTGGATCAGCCTCTTACTAGCTGTGTGTCTGCAGGTGAGTCACTTTACCTGGCTTAGCCGCCTCTGTCTCCCCAGGGGGGTTAGTAGCTCTGGGGAGGCCGAAGACAAGTTCAGGGGGCTCTGTGGATGGGAGGCCTTGTGAGGGCTCCCCCTGCCACACAGACAGCCGGGCTCACCGCCGTGTGTGGTGTGCTGTGCGCCGTGTGCTCAGGCGGCACCAGTCACGGTGGAGACGGTGATTCCCCACCCCCACCCCACCCCCGGCTCTGAGCAAGTGTCGCTTCTGGCCGTGGAGCTAGTGACCTCCTTGTTTCTAGAGCCCCATGAGGGGTGACCTCTTTATCCTCTGCCAAACTCCAGGACGGGCCTAAATCCGTTAGAGGAGATCCCAGCAGGCTGGTGGGAGTCCCTGCCAGGTCGCGACAGGCTACCTTGGGGCCTCACCAATCTGTGTCTTCCTGTAGGCAAAGCCACTTGAATCCCCAGCACTCGGACTCTGTTTTCCCCTTCTGTCAGTGGAGTGGTGGGCCCTGCCGCCACCCTTCCAGGGCAGCTGTGCCAGCCATGGCCTTCCTGGCGCATCCCATCTGCCATGCTCTGGTCCCCGTAGTTCTCTCTGCCTGCTCTCCTTTCCCTGAGTGGGAGCGAGTAGTGATGCTTGGTGGTATCTGGGAGTGGCAGGGCAAGCTCCTGGGCACCGTCTGTCCCTCTGGAACCAGGGTGGACAGCTGATACCAGATGTGGGGCCCCTGAGCGCTCTGAAGAATGTCAGCTCTGGTGACCCGCCATCAGCGGCAGTTCCGAGACCTGCTCCCTGCCCACCCTCCCCCTACGCGTGCTCAGCTCCTCCTGAGCTCGCTTATTCTTAGAGCCAGTTTCTGTCTTCTGGGTGGTTTCCATCCATTTGGTCCTTGAGGACAGCCCTTGAAACAAGTGGGGCAAGGACAGATGGTCCTTGTCTGTAGACGAGGAAGCTGAGCCCAGCTAATCCGTGGTGGGTCCAGAGGAGAGCCTGGTCTCCTGCATCCGAGTCTCTTCCACGGCCCCACCTGCATGGCTCCTGTTATGGACGCGCGCGCACACACACACACACACACACACACACACACACACACACACAGATGCGTGCACAAAGCCCAGACACCTGCCTTCCCAGCCCGGAATCCGGCAGAGTGCCACGGGACGGGGGTCCGTGTATACCCCCAAGCTGGGGAGAAAGTGCATGCGGCAGCGCACTGGGTGGGGCTTCTGGGGGTTACAGGTCAGTCCCTTTCTTTCTGATCCCACCGGCCTTCTGGGCTACTCGCACCCAGGACTCAAGGGACAGCAGTCCCAGACCCTGCCGCCATAGAGGCAGGGCCCCTGCAGCCACCTGTGCTCTCGGGTGGCAGCTGTGGCTGTGGGTAATTCCCTTCCCTCCTTGGGCCTGGCTTTGCTCCTCCGTTAGATTGGATGACCCTGACCCCCCCCTCCAGCCCAGTGTCCTGACTGGTGCTGACACAGCTCCGCGTCCATGCACTTGCAGTTGGTGGTCAGCTGCCCCCGACAGTTGGAGGAGGTGGGGCAGCCAGGCCACACCCCTCCTGTGACTGGACAGGGCTTCCCTGGGCTGCAGAGCCCCAGCCCCTCCCATGGAGAGCAGCACACGGGCTCTCTGTCATGACAGTTCAGGACAGAGAAAAAGCACTAGGCAGAGAGTCACACGTCCCGGGCCCCAGGCATGAGGATGTCACTTATTGGAGATGTGACTTCAGGCCCTCTGGGCTTACGTTTGCTCAGCTGTAAAATGGGGATAGTAATTCTAGCCGTGCCTGTTTTATGGGGTGGTTGTGGAAGTCAGATGAGGTCACGGGCATGGAGTGCCCTGCAAACAGCAAAGTCTGGTCCAATTATGAGGGATTACGATTGCTATTATTATCTACCCATAGTAACTGCTCTGGCTCCAGAGGCAACAGACACACTCCGGCCCAGAGCCTGGTGCTGATGGAGGGAGCAGTGGATGGTGGCCGGGGTGTGGCGGGCGCCCCTCCCCGGTGTGCATGCTGGCACACCTGGCACACCTCCCTGGCACCTCTGGGCTGGCTCCCGTGGCCCTGGGGAGCTGCCTCTGGGAGGGCGGGCAGAGATGCTGACAGCCACCCACGGCAGCCAGTGAAAGCCAGGCCTGGGGCAGCGGTGCCGCGTGGCTGCTGAAGGAAAGATGGTTTGGGCCACAGCCCAAGGAGTCTGGCAGGGTTTCCAGGGGCACCTGGCACAAAGGAACTGTTTGGTGAGCCAGAGGGCAAGGGTGTGGCTGCCCACTGGCCCCTTCACCGCCTGGCCCCACGTGCCCTTCCCGCCTCCCCCTCCCCCGCCACCACCGGCCACGCCTCCCTGTACCTTTCCCTCCAGTACTTCCTGGAGCTGTCAGGCCTTTGTTTAGGCTGCTTCCTCTGCCTGGTGTGCCCTTTCCCTAATTTTCTCTCCTCTCTGATCAAAACCCCGGCTTCAATCTGTCTTGAATTACAGAGAGAACCAGCGGTTCTCAAAGTGTGACCCCTTAAACCGGCAGTACCAGTAGCACCTGGAAGAGTTAGAAATTCGAAAGCTCAGGCCGCACCCCAGACCTGCTGAATGAGAAACTGGGGACAGGACCCAGCAATCCTTGTTCTGACCGGCCCTCTACGGGATTTGAGAAGTGTTGGTGTGGATAATATCCAGCCCCACAGCTGCCCCAGGAGGACGGGAGCCCAGCCACTGTCATCTGGGAGGATCCTCGGGGCCTGATTAGCACAGAATAAGTGCCCAGGAAATATGTTTTGGGTAGGATGGAGGGGAAGATGAGAGTGGATAAAACCCCTTCACAGGAGAACCATCCCAGAGCCCCGATCAAACAGGCAAGCGCAGAGCTGTGGGTGGTAGGCTGAGGTGGCCGTCCTGGGGCCAGGAGTGCAGAGAGGTCTGTGTGTGTGGTGTCCTCCGGCACTTGCCCAGCAGCCTCCCCAGCCCTACTGTCCATGTGTTGGGCAGGGACAGGGCCATTTGGGGAGGCTGGGAGGAGGCAGGCTTGAGGGGGATGCTGAGCTCGGGGGCTCTGGCCAGGGAGGGTCGGCTGGGTAAACGTGGCCACAGAAAGGGGAGGGGGAGCTGGCCTTATGAGAGATGGGAGGGAAGTGAGCAGCAGGAAGGCCAGGAGCCTTGGTCCTGGCTCAGAGGGAATCATGGAAATAGGGGGCCAGGCCCTGCGTGGAGGGGAGAGAGGGGGGCTGAGGGAGCAGGACACGGGACCAAGAGCATTCCAAGCCTTGGGCTGGAAGGGCCTCCTCAGATCCCCAGATGTGAATCGGTGCCTGGCCAGGAGTCCAGGCCCCAGGCTGGGCCCCTGATCTTGCTGTTCCCCTCTTTCCTCTGGCCTTAGAAGCACAACAGATGCACTGAGTGCTGATTATCTGCCAGGTGCTCTTTTAAGCTCTTTACTTGCGTTATTTTATTTCATTCTCACAATTGCTCCATAAGGTAGGTTCTATTATTCTCATCAGTGTATCTTATTAAAGACTAAACGGATGCTCAGAGAGGTTAGGTCACTTGTCTAAGGCTACACAGCTAGTAAGTGGTGGTGCTGGGATTGGAACCCAGGCTTCTGTGCCTTTCAGGCTGCCTCCTGTGTGAAGGGGGATGGAGTGGATGGTGCCTCTCTGCAGTGATGTTCCACAGTCCTATCCACGTTTCTTCTGAAAGTCGGGATGGTCAGAGAATGCTTTTCTCTGTGTAGCGCTGCTCTTGCTCTGGGGTGCATGTTGGGGGCACTTCGTCTCCAGCAGGAGCTCACGTACACAGGCGAGCATGTGTGACCGGGTACATGGTGTGCACGCAGGCGCGCACACGCACCAGATACACATTCTTTCATGTGAAGACACTGCTGTGTACACGTTGCTTCTTTCCCTTCCTCCTTCCTGCTTCCCTCCTTTCCTTATCTTCAGACTTAGGTACCTTTCCAGGTACCTGGCACGTAGTAGGACTCCATGAGTCTGTTGGGTGAACCGAATATACCTCTCTGGAGGACCTAGGAAAGGGAAGGGGATAGGAAGATACAAGGATGGGTAAGCCAGGCCTGCCCTCCCGGAGGGGGAGGCCCCTCCTGGACGGCTCGCCCTTGGGGAAGCACCATTGGCAGGGGGTGGGGGGTTCATATTTGTGCTGGGGGGACACAGCAAGTGTGCCCTGTGTGTGTGTGTGCACGTGCGCGCATACGTGTGCATCCATGTACAATGTATGGCCAGTGCTGTGGCCGGGGCGCCTCCCTACTCACCTAAGTCCAACCCAGAGGCCTGGCAGGTACTGATTTCCCTCGGGCGCTGACCATTTCCTGCACTTTGGTTCGCAAGCTCAAGGGCATCCTTGGGTGGGGTTCCCCCAGCTCCACTCTCAGCTGTTCTTGCCGGCCCACAGCTCTGGTGCCCGCCCCAAGGATGCCCTGCCTTTAGTGCACTCAGATGCCCACACGCTGTCACTCAGGGCCCGCTCTTTGCTTTATAATTGTCACTATATGGGACGCTGAAATAGCATCCCTCTTATACATTTAAACAGTTCCAGAAAAGGCAGCTTTGCCCTTACCTCTTCGGGAACACAGCTAACAATAAAAATATTTATTTTTTGGCTGCATTGGGTCTTCATTGCTGCGCACGGGCTTTCTCTAGTTGCAGTGAGAGGGGGCTACTCTTCGTTGTGGTGCACGGCCTTCTCATTGCCAAGGCTTCTCTCGTTGCAGAGCATAGGGTCTAGGCGCGCAGGCTTCAGTAGTTGCAGCACAGGGGCTCAGTAGTTGTGGCTCGCAGGCTCTAGAGCGCAGGCTCAGTAGTTGTGGCGCATGGGGTCAGTTGCTCCGCGGCATGTGGGATCTTCCCAGACCCGGGCTCAAACCCATGTCCCCTGCATTGGCAGGCGGATTCTCAACCACTGCATCACCAGGGAAGTCCAGTGCGTCCGTTTTTAGCTCAGTGGAGTCGGTTAGATGCTTGGGCATGGAGAGCAAACAAGTGATGTAAACAGTACCCACCCCAGAGCTGACCAGGACCTCCATTTTAGGGTTCAGGTTCTCTAAAATTCTAAGTTAGCTGGTATTGCATGTCGAGTTTAACTCTGCAGCCAACACAGTTTTGAGTGGGGATCAGTTTCTGCTGACAGACCTGTGTTTGAACGTCTGTGACCGCTGAGCAGCGAAAGGAGAGGTTTCTGTGACACAGTGTGTGTGAGTGGTTCGCACGGGAGCCTGGCACAGGTTTCGTCTCATAGTTTATTTTGCATAGTTAACTAGCTGTCTATCTATCTACCTACTTACCTTCCTCCCTATCTATCTAGCTCTGTATCTGCCAACCTATCTACCCATTTGTAGCGAAGAGCCACTGCAGCCCCAAGGGCTGAGGGACGTGGGAGAAGAGCGGGGACAATGCAGATGAGGGTGTGAACAGTGTGGGTTTCAAGTCCCCTGAGAGCCCACGGCCTGCCACCCTTTCTCCCGTCACCCACTGAACAGAAGCAAAACTGAGGCAAGTGGCAGGATGACCTAACTCCTGATAGCAGGGCCTGCGCTACCTTCAGAGGCTCGCGTGGGGGGCCACAGCCGGGCCCAAGGTCCCTTAGGTCTTTCGCGCTCTCAGGTCTGAGCTGGGGTTGGAGCCCATCCCAGCCAAGAAGCAGGTCCTCCAGGGCCTGGGCGGGGAAGCTGAGTTCAGCTCTGCAGAGGGAAGAGGGCGGGCGGGGAGCCGAGCAGGAGTGGGTGTCCCAGGACGATTGAGAAATGGGGGGGAGATGCCCTTCCTTGCTGGCAGTGGGGCTGGGCACAGGGCCCGTCATGCCCTGCAGCTGCCTCTGCAGAGCCACAGGGCAATGAGGGCTGTTACTTATCATCCGCTCACTTGACACGTGCACCGTGTGGAAGGGCGTCTAAAGGAGTTTCCTTTGCCCGGCAATTAACTCACCTGATCCTCACAATAACTGGAGGTGCCTGCTGTCATTATCCCCATTTTACAGATGAGGAGTTGAAGCCTAGAGAGGCTGAGAAACTTGGTAAGGGCCACATGGCTACAAAGTAGTTTGATCTGGATTCTTTCCATCCATGAAGCGAGGGTGGCTGGCGGGGTGGGGATGAGATGGTGGGCTGTGCAGAGCCCGGTGGGCTGCTGCGGGAGTGAGGGCTCGGGGGCCGCGGGGTGGCTGCTAGCAGAGCGGCCGTGATGCATCCCGGCCCCCAGCACAGTGCGGGCACTTACGTGTTTATGTGGCGTCTCTCCCCCTGAATTGAGTTCCCTATGTGCTTATCTTTACATCCAGTACACAGTAGGTGCTCAGTAAATGTTTTTGAGCACATCCACGGGCCTAGCCTCGTGGTGGCCCTAGGACCACACGGGTGGGCACGGCTGGGCTGCCGTGGGCTGGGTATGTGTTGGCGGGGGTCTCCGTTCCGGGAGGCGGTGAGGCCCCAGCATGGTGCACGGGGTGTGGAGGGCCCGGGAGAACCCACGGTGTGCGGGTGCCTGGGAGCTGGGGGGGGGTTGGAGGGGCCAACAGGGCACGGCCGCTGCCCTCCAGGAGCCTGGCCTTTTGGGAGCCAGGGGAGACCTTCATCAGTAATTATAATATGAAGCCCACTGAGCAGTCAGTGAATATTTGTTGAATATTGTTGAATAGTTGAAACAAAGGACTGCTGAGTTTTGGGAGGTAAACTGAGAGCAGAAAAGGCAGAGGGCTTAGGAGGGCTGTGTGGAAGTGGGAGCACCCACAGCAGCTCCCGGTGCCTCTGCCCTCCCCGCCCGTCCTCCTGCAGCTCGCCCCGAGGCCGCCTCTCTGCAGCCCAGCCTAGGCCTGCCGTGCGTGTGTGTGCACGCGTGTGTGTGCATGTGCCTGGGGTGGTCTGCGGGGTCCTGTGCCCACAGCTCTGCGGGCCTGGTACTCAGGCACCCAGAACAGGGCTCTGCCTGCCAGAGGAGCCAGTTCGTTTCACTGAATTCCACGACCACAGACAGGCCCTGGGAGGCCGGCCAGCCAGCTGGCAAAGGCTGTACGTGCTTCTTGTCCCAGGGGGCCTGGGCAAGTGGCTGGCTAGATCCGGCAAGTTCATCCCCTCAACTCAAACACCAACTTGAGACATCTGCTCAGCGGATGCCGGGTCAGTAGCATCCGGTGTGTGTTCTGAAGGGAGCACATACGTCTGGCTGCCTGTCTCTGGGTGAGAGCCTCGTGGGATGTGTCTCTCTTAAGGGGCGGGGTCCCCGTCTAGGCACAAGGCCCCTGAGACAACTGTGTGTGGACGTGTGCATGTGAATGCCAGCGTGTACCTTTACCTTGGCTGGCCTGCCTGCTCGCGGTCACGCATATGTACATGTGTCGGGGCACACGGCATAGCGGGGTATAGTGGCATGTTGCTGTGGAAAGACCCAGGGGCTGGGAATCAAAAGATTTAAATTTTGGTTCTAAAGGCCTCCCTTGCTGGCTCTCTGATCTCTGAAAGTTAGATAACCACTCTGAGCTTCAGATTTCCCGCCTGCGTAATGGAAAAAAATTATATCAGCTCTACTTTCTGTAAAGCGTAAGAATAAAATGAAATAACGTATGTGAGAATGCTTTGTTAATTACCATGTACTGTATAACTGTGAGAGATTATTATCGTTGTGGCCCAGCTCCTCAGAATGAGAAGTTGTATGTGGCTTAAAATAATCCATCCAGTGAGCTGTGTTAAAATGTAGGTCAAATCATAGCCTCAGAAGTTGAGAGAGGCTGATGGTAACTACCTGATCTAACAGGCCACCAAATGTGAAGGGGCTTTGAAAACTGTAGAGAGTTACATAAATTGAAGTGACATGATTATGTTTAAGACTGGAAAATACATTTTAGTCATCCTGTTTCCTGATTTTGAGTCATAAAGATCAGAATGGCGCTGGAGCCTCCTACTTGGTTGTATTCGTGCAGGTTTGTGGATTTGTACATGGGCCTCTCTCTGTGTGTATGGACTTGTTTATTGAGCATCTACTACGCGACAGTCATTCATCAAGTATTTTGAGCGTCTGCCCTGTGCCAGGTGCATGGCTCTAGGCACTGGGGATGGACGCCAAGGTGAATAAGACAGAGTTCCTTCCCTCGAGGGGCTCGGGGCATGGCCAGGATGATAAAGCCGCCAGTCTCAGTGCCGGATAGTGGGTGCTATGGGGGAGGAAGGCCCCAGGACTCAGTCTAGGTGGAGTATGGGAGGACGGGCCCAGGGGAAGGGAACCTAGGAAGTGAGGTTGGAAAAGTCAGGGTTTGCCGGTCAACCGGAGGGGAAGGTAGTTGGGGCAGAAGCAAGGGTTCATGCCAAGGTCCCAGGGAGGGAAGCAGCCCACGTTTGTACCTGGCATCGTGGGTTTGTGATGGGTGGGAAGTGCTGGCCAGATCCTAGGGCCTTCCCTCACCCGGGCCAAGGAGCTTGGCTTGATCCTGCAGGGCCCTGGGAGCCCCCTCAGCAAGGGCTCAAGCTCTGTGGAGTGACATAATCAGCTTTGCATTTTGGAAAGATCACGGAGCCCCTGTGTTCCTGAGTATCTCACTGCAGCAGTGGTACCAGCCAGATGTTGGGGTTTGTCTGTAGCAGTGAGTGATGGCTGCATATGCAGGGCGGTGAGCTGGGATTTGCATGGGGGCGGGGAGGGACGGGGAGGAGAGAGGGATGCACTTTTGTGAATAGTTCTGGTCAGGAGGTGCCAAGCAGAGGAAGTTAGCAATTCTTGAATGACTCTCACGTGTCAGCTTTCCATCTATTGCCTCACTTAATTGTTATACCATTGCCGTGAAGTCGATATTATTATCCCCATTTTGTAGGTGTGGAAAGCTGGACTAGAGAGGTTAAATATCAATAGCTCGAAGGGACTAGTGTGTAAACAGCAGAGCAAAACGCCCAGGCTGCTGCCCAGCCCCGACAAAGCCCACCTCACTAGAATTTCTGCCCACTCCTGCTGCCTCCCACTGGAAGGACTGACTAATTCAGTCCCTTCGCTTGACAGATGAGGAAACCAACCTGGGCTCAAAGCTGTTCCTGCTAAATTTGTTACTATTTTCCAGCTGTTCCAAGTCGCTGTGGATCAGATTTCCTCCTTTTCAGAGTATTAGTGACACCTCCTAGCTCAGTGCTACTTGCAGATTTGATAAGCATATTTTACATTCCTTTGCTCAACCCATCAGCAAAGATATTGAATGAAACAGGTCCCATGACAGATGCGAGAATGAACCACTTGATACGCCTCCTTGAGGGGCACAGCCCCGAGCCATCTGCTCACCCTTCTTAGTGTATCATCCCTCTCACTCATGGGTGTGAACGCAGGCGGGCCCGGAGCAGAAGGTATCGCCGCCTCCCTTTGCCCCTCGATGTCGCTGCATCACAGAAGAGTGACACGTTGACCGAAAATAGCACGCTTTTCACAAGGCCGTGCTTCAGGGCTGGATGGAAAGGGTATGGGCCAGAGTCACTCAGACCTGGGTGCAACACCCCACTCGGGCTCTCGTGGAGTCTTGGTTTCCTAAGCGCACCCTGGGGTACCTGAGGCCTGAGTGTTGGACTGGGCATCGGATGCCTGAGGGACAGGCTCAGGACGTGGCCCTGGGGGCTCCCTGTTCTCAATACGCCAGGACCTGGACAGACGGTCTGGCATCGGGATCCTCCACCCCTTCCTCTTACGGGTGTTGCGCTGAATTAAATTCAAGGGAAAGTCGTACAGAGCATCTCCTGTGCATTGGGCCGAGCACGTGTGTGGCTTAAGGTGAGGAATGACAGCGAGTCTCCAGATGGCACAGGGGTTGCCTGTCGGGGCCCCCAAAGGCTGTCTCCATATGCTAGTGGAAGCTGGGGCTTGGCGGTCCTGAAACGGCAGGTGTCTTTGTTTTCAGTCAGTGCAGTGTGGTTCCTTAGTGCTGATCTGAGGCTCTGATTGGCTTTCACGTCTCTGATTAGTTCAGAACAAAGGTTAGAAAATCAAATGAATCCCTCTGTAAGAGATGCAGTGTGTTAAAGAAATAACTCAGAGCCCAGAATCTCTGGGTGGTAGGAGTCTTTCCAGACCCCGTGGCCGCCCACGCTGACCGTCGTCCACCTTGGCACCCCCTCTTGGCTACTACCTGTGCGTTCCAGGCCGGTGGGGCCGGTCACGAGGAATGGTCAGAGACTTGGCTAGGTGTGGCCCAGCACTCAGCAGGCAAGTACAGAGGATATGTTAGTCCTCTCATCGAGGGGCATGTGGAAAACCCACTAAGTGCTGAGTCTGTTCTAGGCTCTGGGAATTCAGCAGTGAACAAAACAGGCAGGGGGATTAACTATTTAGTCACCTGTCTTCCGAGAAGCAGGCAGAATGGACATCTTCATACCCCCATTTTATGGATGAGGAAACTACCGTTCAGAGACAACAGTCCTGGAACTAGCAGATGGATGAGCCAGGCTCATACCCACTTTGGTTTGCTCTAAGCCCTGTGCCTTTCCGCGACCTTGCGTGGCCTCTGACTGTTTTGTAAATGCTGAGTTACCTGGTCAGCACGATCAAGAGGGCACTCTTTCAGTCATGGTGAAATCTGACCGAAAGCACCATCTCAGCTGAAATTCACTGCACTTGGGTAGATTCGGGTGGAACCTTCATAAGCATTAAGCTGCATTGGTCATGTTTCCTCTCTGTGGGATCCGAGTGATTCTTAAATAGGGGGTGTCTGTGAGGTGTCAGAAGACAGCTCAGAACCAGCAGGCCTGGCCTACCGTGGGGCATGTGGCCCTGGGCCCCCTCAGCCCGGGTCCCCCAGAGCTCCTGGAGGCCCCCCGCCACTTGGCTGTCCCCCATCTCGGCCCTTCTGCCCTCACAGGTTCTCTGCCATGTTTTCCTGAAAAGAGCCTCTCAAGGGTGTCTGGTCCTGGGGCAGCCTTTCTTTCTCCACCCTGGACCCTTCCCTCCTGTCCACAGCCAGCACTGCGCTCTCTGTCCTTGGCTTCTCTTCCAGACCATTCTCAGTTGGGTTCCTTAAATCATCTCTCCAGCTCCTCTGCAGCCCCTTGGTCCCCATTACCCTGTCACTCTGCACAACTTAGCTCTGAGGCTGACCCCCAACCAAATTGCTCTGCCCCCAACTTCTTTTCATCTGTCAACTTTGCCTCTTGAGTTGGCAGCTCTCTGTTTTCTTGCACCCACAAGACACTGGTGTCCTCTTTCTGCTCCTCTGAACACTCTCTCCATCTCCTCCAGCTTGACTGTAGCCTCCCCTCGGTGCTAAGGACTGGCGCCTCTGTCCTCTTCCACTTGCGTGTCTTTGGAGAGCTCCCGGGCCCTCAGCTGCAATGCTAAATCTCCCTCCTACATCTCCCTCCTGGGCGGGTCTGTCCCAGGTGTGCCTCGAATGGATGGATGGACAGACAGAGGGGGCCGGTGCCGCTTTTCCCATTGGTCTAATGTCTACAACTGGTCGCAGTAGGTTTCCATCTGCATGTCCCACCATCACCTGAAAATTAATGTGGCAAACCACAAGCTATTTTGAAATCACAAAAAATGAAAGTTGAGTGGGACATTGAGGGCCACCTCAATGAAATCCCCTGGGAATCTGTGCCCCTCCCCTTTTCCGTGGCACCAGTACAGCTCTGGGCTGGCGCCCTCCCCTGGGAGGACCGTGAAGCCATCCGTGGCTGCTGACATCACACAGGGCACGAATGGCAGCCTGTGGGTCCTCAGCTGGGTCAGGGTCCCTCTCTCCTTCCCCAGCACAGTTTTTGCTCGTGATTAGTCATGCTGGAGCCGGCTGAGTCAGAAGCGACTTGTGGGTGGTTTGTGGCCAGGCTGGAGCAGTGAGGCAGGAGGACTTTCTAGGTTTATGTGTCTGCCCCACGAGACAAGCACTGCAAGGCTCGGCCCTGGCACGTGCCAGGTGAAGGGTAGTAACAAAACCAAACTTCTGGTCCAAAATTTGGTGAAGGAGGGGCATCACAATGAACCAAGGCACGGTCCCTGAGATGCTCCAGTGGGGGGACAGGCACGTGCGATGTCAGTGTGATGTGTAGATGCTTCAGCACAGGTGTATGTACCACAGCTCTGACGCCCTCATGGTCTGTGATAGGCCTCCTTCCAAGGGTTGTATGTACTTCCAACAGATATCGCTACATTTCATATTTCTCTTCATGTGATTTTATGCTTTTCAATAAAGGTAATTCATTAAATATAGAACTAATTCCATTTTTGTGCTTGTATTAGATTTTTTTTCATATAAATAAACTCATATCCAGAAACAAATTCTTTGTCAGAGCATGTGTTATGATTCTGTGGTTCAGAAAACATGTCTACCCGTGGGAGAGCTGCGTTCTGCTGGGGCAGCGGGGCAGCCCTGAATTCCCCCGAGGATATACTTGAATTGGCCCTCAGGGGTGGCTCAGCTTTGCCAGGCAGGAAGTGGGCGAAGACCATCCCTGCCAGGGGGACCAGCATGGCACGACCCTGGAAGTGTGGCAGCTCTGTGGGTGGGACAGTGGGGAGGGCTCTGGGGTCCAGCCCTGGCTTCACAGGCTGTGTCTGTGCCCACAGGAGGGAGAGGAGCAGGAGGAGGCTCGTGTCAAGGAGGAGCGGCAGGAGCCCAGCACAACTGCCCGGAAGGTGGGGCGGCCTGGGAGGAAGCGCAAGCACCCCCCGGTGAGTGAGGCGGCGTACCCCCGGCACGAGTGCGCGCACGTGCGTGCACAGGTGCACACACACACAAACACACACACAGTTCAGAAAACACGACCCAAACGTACACACACACAAACATGCACGTGCATGCTCTAAACACCAGTGATGTGTGTCCTGCAGGGACCCGGACATGCAAAGACCGGGGAATGGGGTGCACCCTTCCTGCTGTAGAGCCCAATTCCATTCCCCATTCTCTGGAGCCAAAACCACTCTCACCATTTCCCTATTTTCTGCATCGAACTGGAGGCCCCTAGAGCCCAGGGAACTTGCACTGTGGGTCTTGTGGGACTGGAACCAGGCCCCTGACTCCAGGCTTCTTTCTGAAAGGGCAGCAAGAGGGTGTTTTCCCCTAGCCTGCCTGCACAGGCCTCTCGCTCCCCATCCAGACACCCACCTTGGGCCTCAGCCCCACCTGGAGAACTTGGAGGAAGGGAACTGAGGTTTGGAAGTTTGATCAAAGTGCGTAGGGGAGAGATGCAGGCTGATGAGTCCCTTCGTAAGAGAGAAGGCGGGCTGGGTGCTGTTTAAGTCCAGTAGACGTGTAGGGCCTGGGCTTCTGGGTGCTGTTGCTTCTGAATCTGGGGGGGCTCTTGGGTTGCCCAAGACGAGGAGTGCTCTGGAGGGCAAGGCCCGTGGGCTGCAGGAACCTCCTTCCTTCTGCCTTAAACTCAGGGGCAGAACAATAGTTATTCGCCAGCACCGAAGACAGCTGGTTCCTTTCTTTTAGTCCCTTCCAGCTGAGAATGGGAAACTTGGAGCAAGAAGGTAAAGAGGAGCCAGGAGCCCCGCATTCATAACTCAGCCCTTCAAGGAAAAATGTTCTCAGCCGGGCAGGATTTTCCTCCTTGGGGCAGAGAGTAGGGTGAACGGTGGCTTAAGTGAAAGGGGGCAGCAGAGAGAGGGAGGTCTGCATCAGCTTGAGGTGAGGGGGTTTCTTGGTATCAGGAGGTTTGGGAATCTCTAGGGCAATTCTGCTTGGAGATTTGGTGGGGAAGGGGGGGCAGAAGTTAAGTCATTTAACTGGTAAGTAATTTTAAACATTTTCATATTAAAGCAAACATAGGTATTTTATGGCCTGGAATGAAAGATTCGCATGCAGTTGAAAGATAAAACAGGGGACTTCAAAGGAATTTCCAGCTTGCAGCAGACTCCAGGCTGCACTTCCAGATTGCTGGGTGTCCCTCCACTACCCCCCACCCCGCCCCCCGCCCATAGGGCACCTTGTGGGAGAAGGTGAAGGGGCACAGTGCGGGCTGAGTCAGAGCCCACCAGTCATTCCATATCTGAGCTGCACCTGTGCCCGTGATCTGCGCAGCAGACTCTGCCTTTCCCTGGTTTGGGTGCTGGGGACGGGAGCCACCACCTGTAGCAAATGGGACCTGGCAACCCTTTGACTTATCTTTGTGAGTTCCTGGAATCAGAGGGAGGGCACATCACTGAGAGGTGGGGTGAGGCCCCAGGATCAGACGGTGCAAGGAAATCAGGCGCAAGTGTGTCCAGTGATGGGCAATGAGAGGGAAGAGGGGCCCGGCCCCCTGGCCTGGAACAGGGCCCAGCATGGAAGGAAAAGCTCTGTCTTTAAAATCCAACAGACCTGGGTTTAAATCCCAGCTCCACCACTGAGCACCTGTATGACCTTGAACAAGTCACTGCCTGAACCTCAGGTTCCCCTTCTGAAAAATAGAGATGATAAGGATGTCGTCCTCCTAGACCCCTGTGAGAATAGGGTTAAAACACCGAAGAGCCAGTGGTCAGCAAAGGTCGGTCCTGCCCTTCCCCGAAATGGAAGCAGCAGCCCTGGATTTACTGCTTTCTAGCTGTGTGACCTTAGCAAGTTACTGAACTTCTCTGAACTTTTGCTTCCTCATTGGTAAAATATGGCTGCCAGTAATACCTGCCCTGTCCACCTCCAGGGGTGCTGTGCAAACAGCAAAGTGGACTCCAAATGCACAGGGTCAGCAGTGTCATAAACCTGCCCCCTCCAGGGGCAAGTGGGCCGGGGTCTACGAGGCCTTTTGGGTGGGAGCTCTCAGCAGATCTGGTGAGCGACAGAGTACATCCCATGCAGGTCAGTCTGGATGTGGTCCGGTCCACGTGAGACCTGAAGCCACCTGGACTCTCAAGAGAAACCCTGGGAAGGAGGAGAGAGCATGGGGAGGCAACGCTGACTGGTGAGGCAGGGGGCTGAGGCAGCTGTTGTGAAAGGGACCCCTTGCACATTGAGGGGAACAGAGAACAGCCAGCAGGTCTTTCCCGGCAGCAGGCCCATGGACCCCTAAGGGAGCCCACGTGGGGAAGCTGGTGCTGCAGCTCAGGGCCAGCCCACGGTCTCCTGGGCCTCAGGCGACCTGGTTCACTTGCGGAGCAGGTGCTTGCCCGGGCCTCCTCCCCTCCCCAACCGAGGAGCACAGCAGGCAGGGCTTCTGGGGACCTGGTGCAGCTGTGGCCATGGGAACAGATTGACCAGGGAGCTTTGAAGCAGCTGAGTGTGTGTCATCCAGCTAAGCCTGGACATGGGGTGGGAGGGGGGGCTTGGCTCAGATCCTGGCAGGTGGAACAGAGGGGACAGTGCTGGGAAGCAAGGCTGACTGCTTGCGATGTGTGCAAACGTTGCACATCCACAGCTGGATGGGGAGGGATGAGGTACATCCAGTGATGTCTTCACCACCCCCTGGCCCAAGGCTATGAAATCGTCCCCCACATTTGCCCGCCAGGTCTGCCTGTCCCTGAGTGCCTTCCACTTTCTGCTGCTCCTGCATCAGCCTTCTGGCTGCACCCTCACCCAGAGCAGGCCCCACCTGCCCCCAGCATCTCTCTAAACCCCCCGGCCCTCTCTTTTTCGGTGACAAACACGTTACACCTACTGAGCACCTACCAAATAAATAAGACTTGTTTCAACCTAGTGTGCTCGAGAGGAGGCCACACATAATTACACAAAACACAGCCCAGGGCATGTCGCTGTTCAAGAATAGCCGGGGGCTCCAGTTCTCATGGGACAAGACCTGGGACCCTCCACTTGCACCACGTGACCTCTCCTGCCTCTGCACTGGTGCTCAGCGCCCACCTCTTTTGCCAAGGAAACCCCTCCTCACTGCTCCCTGATCACCCCAAGCACGTTTGTCCCGCTGCCTCGTAAGCGGTTCTGCAGCCTTCCCTTCTCTCTACCTGCCGATGTCACAGCCCACCAAGGCCGGCCTTGCAGATGAAGCCCAGTGCAGCCATCCTGGTCCACACTGGCTCTCGCTTCTGAACTGATTATAAAATTAAAATGAACTCTTAAGAAGTCAGACAAGATGTCAGCCCACCAATCCCAGGCTTGGGTCCACACACCTGACTGAGAAGCGCCAGTCTGTGAACCATTTGTTACCTATCTGTATAGAACTTGAGAACCAGCGTTTAGGAACTTTATATCAATTTGATACCGATACCGTCGCCACCTCCCTGGGCATGACTTTGTGTTTTACAAAAGTATCATTTCCTGACGGATTGGAAATTTAAAAAACCTAAGCCACAGCCTGGCTTTTCACACAGAAACGCTGGTGGAGGGAGCTTGTCTCTTCCACCAGATCTACCGTTTAGAGGCACCCCCTGTCGCACTGTCTGCCCACTCACCAAGGCTGGCGACCACGAAGAAAGTCTGAGGTGGCGCAGCACGCAGTCGCCTACAAAGGTTTCTACCCCCTGGCCTCATTTGATGCTGACAGCAAACCTGTGTCGGGGTAGATGGGGGCCGCCATCATTCCCATGCCCACATTCAGATGGAGACACTGAGGTTCAGAGAGGATGACCTGGACTTGGAGGCCACACCTCCCGACTGCAAAGCCCACAGTGCTCACGCCTCCTTGCCACTCCAGCCACACTATCTGGAAGACTGGGTATCCCAGACTCGCTTTAAGATAATAAATGAATGCAGGGTGGTTTGAAAAAGTGTGTAGACCTGGTCCAAAAAGCATCCAGAGAAAATAGAACTGAGCAGGGCGATTGACCCAAATACCAGGGAGCCTGTGGGTGACTGGGGAAGGTTGCAGTGGTCTGAGGAGTGAGAGGTGGGCCCGTTTCAACCGGGTGGCGGCGTTGGTCGGCAGCACTGGCCTCAGAGCCAGGATGCTCGCAGCCAGAGCAGCAACAGGAAACAGGAAGCCGGCCCCAGGGCTGGGCGGAGCCTAGGAGGGGAGCTGGCACCTGGGTGCAGGGCCTGCCGGCTGGCCAGTGCCCACGATCCGAGGAGGGGACAGCGGCGTGTGGGGCTGGCCTCTGCTGGCCGGGGAGTGTGGGCCTGTGTGTGGGTGTGAGCGTCGGATGAGAGGAAGAGGCATCTTCCTGTTCGCTGGCTCCGAGCACATTGCAGAGTAACAAGTGAGGGTGTCTGAAGCTGGTCCCTGCCTGATCGTAGGCCCAGACAGCCCTGCAACCGCCTTTGTCCTTCGGGCTGGTTACAGCTGGGGCTCTAGGAGGGACAGTATCTGCCCTTGCCCACCAGGCCCTGGGGGGAGGGGGAACCGGCCCTTGGGGCTCCCCGCCCTGCTTACTAGGTGTATGCGCGTATTCATTGAAGATTTATACTCATCAGCTTCCTCCAGGGTTATTTTTGCTCCGTGGGGGCACTCTGAGGTCACCTCTTGCTAAGAATAACCCAGAAAGGGGGGGGAGGGGGAGGAGGGGGCTGGGAGCAGGCGCTGAGCTCAGCCAGACCGGCCCAAAGCCAGCGTTACTCACTCCTCAACCTCCAACACAACGCCCAAGCGAGTGAGTTCCTGAGGGCCAAACTGCCCCACTTCAGAGCAAAAGACTTGGGGTGTAAGCTGTGCGAAGCTGGGGGACCATTCCAGTGCAGCTTACGCCAGCTGAGTACCGTTTAACTCAGTTATTGGGAGTTTGCAGTATTGGCTCATTTTCCCAGCTAATATGACCTTTTGATTCTTAAGACAGAGCTCAAATCCCCTCTTGGTCCAGGTTAGAAGGGCTCCTTTGCTAACCCCTGGAACCTTGACTCGGTGAGTTGGTGCCCCTTGTTTTTAATGCACAAAACTTCCTGAAAGGGTATCTCCATCCCGGCCTGTGAGCCCGCGTCCGCACACTGCTGTCCGCTCCCCTGTGTCACCATGCTTTTGAAGGTGTGAGGAAAACAGGGCTGTCAGACATCTCCTGAGGTTAGAGACTTTTCTTGCAGCTATTCCCCGCAGACTCCTCTGCTGATTCCCCCAGCTGATCCGTCAAATCAGCGCTCACGGAGGCAGCCGGCACCCAAGAGCCTGGCCCAGGGTCTGGACCTGAAGTGCCAAAGACATGTTGAGGGGAGGGGCTGGACTTGGGCCTTCGAAGGGAGGTGATGTGTGGCAGGGGAAAGGGGGAGGACCTTCCCCACTAGGACCTTTCTGAGCAGTGTGTGCAGGGACGAGGTTGCCGGGGACCCGGCGTGCTGGGGGGAGGCTGGACTGTGAGCAGACTGGCTTGGCTGAGTGGACGAGGGTTTCATTTAAGAACACCTCCAATCTTGGTTAGAGAGGTAGTTTACAGGCGGCCTGAGGGTTTATATTTTATGCTCTCAAAAATGCATTGTATTTACCTGGGGGATTTTTGAGACGGTGAGGGGCGTGAAGTGATGGGAGTCATGTTTTAGGAAGCTCACGCTGGCATCTGTGAGCATCGTGGGTTGAGCACAAGAGAATGCTGGAAGATAGGGTGGGGTGAGGCCAGAAAATACCCCCAGAGCCTGTTGGGCGTGATGGGACAGAATTGGCAGGGCCTGCCCTGCTGGGCTGCGGACCGGGGAGAGGAAGGAAGATGCGGCTGGCCCCCGGGGACGGTGGCAGTGTTATCGTCAGAGACCAAGTCTTCTGGAAGGGAGCGGGTTTGGCAGGGGCCCTTTCAGAGGCCACTCTAGATAGCTGGTCTTTTGGGGGGAGTGAAATCCCAGAATCTCCATGTTGTTTTTCCAAAAACCCCGGTTTATTTTCATCTCTCCCTGGCCCCTTCCCCAGAGCCACACGTTCCAGGCCACCTCCAGCGAGAGGCATTCATTCCCTCAGGTCCCGAGCCCTGTGGGCTTCCCTGGAGCCTGAGTTGCACCTGCTCCGCTTCTGCCACTGCAGGTGCCCGCATCTGGGCAGAGCTGCTGCTGCTGGTCTTCTTTCATCATCCGCACCTGGAGAATTTTGTGCGTTTCGGTTCCGCCACCTCAAGAAAGATATAACGGAGCTGGAAGAGCTCCAGAGGAGGGCAGCTAAATCAATCAAGGGGAAGGCGAGGCTGCCAAGCGAGGACAGACAAGAGAGATGACGGCTCTCCAGTCTGGAGAGACCAGGCTGAGCGGGGATGTGATTAAAGCTATGAAGTCACGCCGTAGGGTGGGGCAGGATGAGCACGCCCCAGCGGGGGTGGGCGGGGGTGGGGAGACACCCATCAGAAACTTCAGAAAGGTACGTGAAGCACAGAAAAGAAAGCACCGTTTTCCATGCTGAGTCCCCTTCTCACTGAACCTGTCACCCTAGGCCTGAATGTAGAGATTGAAAACAGAAAGACACTTCAAAAGAGGTTTACTTAAATACGACGTGGATCTTCTCTACATAATAGCGTTTTCAAGGGAGCCTCCAGCTCACCCTGAAATCCTTTGAGGTTGACTTCAAAGAGCACAGCCAGGCCCTCTTCCAGGTGGACAGGTGTCCCTGCTGGAAGCGGAACGCTGGGTGGGTCACCACTCACCAGGCACGCTCGTTCTTGCATCCATTTGTCAACGGCCAGCAGAGGCCCAGACGGAGTGACCTCTGAGACCTCACTGTGCCCTGAAGTTCTCTCCTCAGTCCCAGGTCACACACATAGACACACACACACACACACACAGAGACATACACACACACACACACACAGGAGAGATCTCTGGGGAGGAGGGTGGAAAGGCAGCTCCCAGCCTCAGTGATGAGAGAAATGGTGGGATCTAGAAGTCGTACCCAAGCTGGGGTCAGACTCACCAGAGTTAGCCCTCTTTGGCCTCTGGTCCTCCTGTCCCTTGACCCCACTGGTGGCCCTTTTAGCCACTCCACTAGGGAAAAGGAAATTGGAAGGGTCAAGGTCCTGGTTCCAAAGTCTTGGAGTCTGACTCCATTCACCCCAGGAAAGCTGAGCAGGGAGGCATGAGAGCCCTCTCTCGGGAGTAGGCGTGGTGCACCTCTCTGGCTCTCCCTGCCTCGAGGCCACTTCTGGCCAGTCAGAGCAGAGGGCTGCCGGGGGAAGGGGCTGCAGGAAGGCCTGGAGCAAAGGAGACAGAGGAGCCCAGGCCCAGTGCCAACACTTAGGGGACAGGGCTGCCTGGCTTACGCGGATGGTTTGGCTGTTTCCTGAAACTAGAGTCAACCCGGGAAAACCCAGGGCTTGGTGGGGAGCTGTTGGGTCTGCAGCAGCCGATCGACTGGCGTGAGCAGTGGGTGTGGGTGGAGGGGACTGTTTGTGTGTTTTTGTTGACATCACTCTGGGGCATCTGAGCACAGCTCTGTCCTGTGGCCGGTGAGCGGATGTCTCCGGGCCGTGGTGCACCCCTTGGTGTCTGCACATGTGATTGTGTGTCTGTGTGTCTTTAATCAAGAGGCCATAGCTGGCCGGACGCCAGGGTTCCTGGCTGGCACAGAGCTGAGCGCTGCCAAGGGCCTTAAAGGCGCAATGGCAATTGGGGGGGGGGGGAGGAGGAAGGCTCGGGTGGGCGAGGTGAAGCTGCCCCACATCTGCCAGCCTCTGGGCCTTCCCCCCAGAGCTGCCCCGGGATTTGGGGGCGAAGGCCCTTTCAGCAGCAGCTCCTGGCACGGGAGGAGAGGGGGAGTCAGGTGCCCAAAGCCATGCCAGGACCTGGCTCCGACCTCCAGGGGCTTCCAGTGGGAGAGGCAGGGTCCCCGGGTCTCCCCACGCCACACTGGGGCCCAGGGAAGCCTGCACGCAGGGCTGCCCTGGAGGGCTGGTCCTGGGGCCCTGTCTCCCTTGTAGCATTTCCCTCACCTCTTATTTGCCAGGTTTTTAATGTGTGTGCGTGTAGGTATTACAACTGTAAAAAAGGCCTCAAAAATCACTTCCCTACTTGGAGCCTCAGCTTTCTGCCCCACCTGAGACAAGGTCTCCCCTCCTGAGGGGAGGGTGGGGTCCTGGGGTCCGGTTCAGACTTCCAGCAAAGGGGGAGGGGAACCGGGGAGAAGGGCTGCTGGGGAACTGGCTTTGGCCCGGACAGGTTCACTGCAGAAGGTTTCTTCGTGCTTTGCCTCTGGCCTTTCATCGTGGTGGCTGCTGCCAAGGAAACAGCCGGCAGCCTTTCCCTGGCCCTGCTCAGGCACATCAAAGCCTCCTTCTCCTCCTCGGAGCCCTTGGGATTTGAGGTTGGGCTTTTCCGGAGACTCAACCCAGAGGGGGTGCTAGCTTTCCAATGCCTCTCCTGTACCTGGGTCATTCTGGAAGCTTTACCACTTAGAAGGTGTGTGACCTGAGGCAAACCTTGGAGGTTTTTCCTTGGAAAAGTGAGAGTAACACGACCCATCAGGAAAATTGTGATAATTAAGTGTATTAATTGTAAAAGCATGTTGATGCCGCGTCCTCTGCTTAGTACAGGGGAGCTGTCGGTGGAGTGGTTGGAAGGAAGAAAAATAAAAAGATAAATAAGGCAAAGCTCACAGTCTAGGAGGGAGACACACAGTAAACAAACAATTAGGTACCACGTGAGGAGTGCTCTAACGAGATAGGGTGTGAAAGTGCTTTGTAAACAAACGTGGTGTGTGGTGGGCTGGGGGATGGGAGTGAACGCTGGGTGGACTTCAGGGCCAGGCTCCACAGGGGCTTTGGGGGTATTGGGGGCCAGGCTGAGGATTCCAAAGACCAGGGCCTGGCATAAATACCTTCCAGGGTTGTGCATGTGTGTGTGTGTGTGTGTGTGTGTGTGTGTGAGTGAGAGAGAGAGACAGACAGACAGACGAACAGACAGACTTTAAAATGTTCCTTAGAAGACAGAAAGTAGAATAGTGGTTGCCAGGGGCTGACGGGGGGGGGGGGGGGGGGGGGGGGGGATGGGGAGATTTGTTTAATGGGTACAGAGTTTCAGTTTGGGATGATGAAAGCGTTTTCAAGATGGATGGCGGTGGTGGTTGTACAGCAACGTGAAGGTACTTAATTTCACTGAATTGTACACTTGAAAATGGTTAAAATGGTGGATTTTATGTTACATATATTTTACCACAATTTTAAAAAGTTTTTAAAAAATGGTCCTTAGGAAAAGTCCTTGATCCGTGCCCCTGTCCTCAGCCCAGGGCTTTTCAACAACGGCACCATCCACACTTGGGGCTGCATAACTTGGGGCGGGGGGCGGGGGGGGGGGCCGTCCTGTATCGTGTACGGTGTTTAGCAGCATCCCAGGCCCCTACCCATCAGAAGCCACCGTCCGCCCACCGTGTGGGGACCAAAAATGTCTCCGATACATTGCCAAATGTCCTCTGGGGGGCAAAATCGCCCCCAGTTGAGAACCACTGCCTTCACGGCTTGGAATAAGGAGTTCTCCACTGGAGAGGCCTGAGGAGCAGCTGGGCAACAGAGAAGCAGGAGGCATTTCCCTGGGGTGCAGGGGCCTTGCCAGGAGGGAAGGCAAAGATCAGCGCGCTCTGAGGGGCTCCAGGAGGGGGTGGGCAGGGTTTGAAGACCCAGGGCGAGGCACACTGGGCGGGGGTAGGTGCACCGTGGGTGATGGGGTCGAGCTTGACTCACATCTGTTGTGTCCACCCACCCAAGGGAGGAGACGTGAGGGGGCCCATGGCCGCCACTGCCATTCTGCCAGCACGCCTGCCCCCTTCCCCCACCCCCACAGGTGAGAAGCAGAGGAAGTGGAAGTGGTCACCTATAGCTGCACCTATAGCTGCTGGTGGTACCTTCTATAAGGACCAGGGGCCTCTGCTGCGACACCTCCCGCCACGGGAAGAATGAGGGTCTCAGGGTGTGCTGTGTCTCCTCTCAAGGCAACTGGAAAGAATAAAAGCAAACAAAAACAGGATTTTGAACAGTTACCCCTGACATGCAGCAAAGTTGACACTCCCGCTAGACGTGTGAACTGGATGCTCTCGCTCCTACGCTGGTCTTTGGCATTAAGGAATCAATTATGAATATTGAACACCTGCCGGGTACCCTACTCCACCCCGCGTCTAACCTAATAAAGCAAGTCCCTGCCTCCAGGAGGCCACAAGCTAGTTATGGGGGGCGGGGGGGGGTTGGGAAGGAGGGCACAGGCCTGGCTGGGGTGGCCGCTCCTAGTGGCTTCCAGGTCTGCTCTTCTCACCTGAGATGCCCTTGTAGGGAGCACCCAGCTCGTCCTTGGAGATTTAGTCGCTTCAGTCCATTTGCCTGTGGACCTCCTTCCTTCCTCTCAGTGGTTTCTTCTGGGTGGATTTGACTTGCCCAGTTACCCTGAACCCCAGAGAGAGGGCCCGTGGGGGGCCACTGCTAGCTGTGTGTGTGGGGCGGGGGGCGGTTCTTGATGGGTAAGATGGATCAGCCGTTGACCGTGGCAAGAGTAAGCAGCTCCCCCAAGCCCAGAGCTCTGGTTGACTCAGGCTCCTCCAGGACCAGTGAGGGCGGGCAATGGAGGATGGGCTGGTCGGGAAGAGAGGAGGGGGGCACTGGTGAGATCCGGGTGGATTTCAGCCCGCTGAGCTACCCCCGGAGCTGGAGCTGTGCAGAGGGCTCCCCTACCCCTCGTCCGCGCAGCCCTGGAAGGATGGTGTGTCTCACGCTGCGGCAGACTGGGGCCCTCCAGGGCAGGCCTGGGAGGGGTGCCCGAGCGGGGTGGGTCCGGACCCTGGGGCCAGGTGGGGTCTCGGAGCAGGTACTCCTGGGTCTCTGTGCTCTGGAGCTGGCAGTCAACAGGAAGTGAGTCCCAGGGTGAGAAGAGGCTGTGTGGTCCCCGGGCAGGAAGTGAGTGACAGAGGAGTTGTCTGAGCAGTTTGTGGGGCTGGGAGCCTGCCCCAGCTTGAGGTGTCTGTGGGGAAGCAGTGGCTAGAGGAAAGGAGGACACGGCCATGGTAAGAGATCGGCGCTGACCCAACCTTCTCAGCCCGCGTTGGCCCGCGGGACCCCCGCGCCCTCCTCGCTGGGAGTGCCACCTCTGGCGCCCGGTGCTGCTGGCACAGCCGGAGCGGAGGTGGCCGTGGGGGCCCCGGCGGGTCTGCTCTCCAGGTTGCCTGGGCCCCCTGACTTTCTCACACACGGGAGCCTTGAGGCGTGAGAGGATTTACCCAGGGAGGGGAGTTCTAGGCCAGGGCGCCCGCCGGCGTGAGCAGGGCGGTGGGAAAGACCTGCTGAGGCCCGGACAGAGGGTGCGGGTCCTGACACATGGGGACGGCAGCGGAGGAGAGAGACAGGGCCTGCCCTTCCCCTGGCCGTCCTGGGCTCGGCCGCCTGGCCCTGCTGGCTTCCGCCCCGAGTGCCCAAGCCGAGTGGAGGAGTCTCCCTCCCCGCAGAGGCCAGAGGCCTCCTCTTCCTCTAGCTGCAGCCCCCCACCGCCGCTGCTGTAGCTTTCCGTGGGAGGTTTTCTTCCTGGAAGCAGGCCCGCCCCACGCCGCCCCAGCCGCCCCCACGCAGCCCGGAGAAAGCAGCCTGCTCGCCCTCAGGCCGCTCTGTGTGGGGAGCTCACCCAGCGCGGACTCAGATTTTTATTTCTGTTACTTTTGTTCCAAGGCCCTCGTCCCTCTTTGCCACCTCTGGGGTTTCCTCACCATACAGCAGCGGGCTCAGAGTTGAGATGGTACCTCCTTGGAGGAGAAGCAGCCTTGGAGATTGTGGGGCCTTGCAGGGAGGCTCTGGGGAAACCAGTGCTCTCTCAGGCTCTGGGGGGCGCTGCAGGGGTACAGCTCTCCGGAGGGAATTTGGCAGGATCTACTCACCCTTGGGTGGGCAGGCCCTCTCCCCTGGCCAGTCCACGGGTGGGGCTCTGGCCTACAGAAAGCCACAGGTGCCCAGAGCTGTAAAGGCAGGGGGCTCACTGCATTGAATAAATGAAGACACATCCATCCAGTAGCATGCTGAGCAGCTGAGACGGGAGGCGCGGGACCCACAACCGCCGGCGTGGAGAGCTGCCCGCGTGCTTGCTGGGTGGAAAAGTGAGAACAGGATACGTCGTATCATCCCTTCTTAGGGGAAAAAAAAAAATCTGGATCCGGATGTGTGTGTAAATACATGTGTACAAACATGTAACTTACACATGATTGTAGATGCAAAAAAAAAAAAGTCGAGAAAAGATACTCGCCAAACTGTTAGCGATGGTTCACCTGTGGGGAGTGATTTTGGAGGTACGGAATTGAAATAGGAGCTTTAACCTTTTAATACTACCCATTTTTGTGTGGTTTGAATTTTTTTTTTCTTTTTTTTATTGGAGTATAGTTGCTTTACGATATTGTGTTAGTTTATACTGTACAGCAAAGTGAATCAGCTGTACGTATACATACATCCCCTCTTTTGGGGATTTCCTTCTCATTTAGGTCACCACAGAGCACTGAGTAGAGTCCCCTGTGCTATACAGCAGGTTCTCATTCGTTATCTATTTTATATATAGTAGCAATAGTGTAGCTAGGTCAATCCCAATCCCCCAATTCATCCCACCACCCCCCGAGTTTTTATAATAATAGACTTTCATAAATAGAAAAAAAAAACCTTAAAAAGAAGGAAACCCTCCTCCTACCCTGGTCCTCTCACCTTACAGGTGGGGAGCCTGAGGCGCCCTCTTGAGCAGCACCTCCCCGAGGTGTTTGCTGAGCCGGTGCCGCGCCAGCCCTTCTCCGGGCAGCTGTTCCTCAGGGGTGCCCGCGGGTGTGGACGAGCGCCAGGCACAGGGCACTCCCGTCTCTCCAGCCCCACGAGGACACCTTGGTTCCTCCTGAGACGTCCTGGCCTACCCGCCCCCCGATGGCCAAGGACCGAGTCGCACAAAGTGTGTGGCTTCAAGCTAATCACGGAAGTCTCCGAGCGCCTCCGCAGGGAGGTCGAGTGGTTCTGAGGGGCTCACGGGCGAGAAGGCTTCGCCCACCGTGCAGGGACGCTTACGAAGGACGGTTATGCCGACTGTCGATGTGATTCTTGTAGCAGGCTCAGCTCTGAAGCTCTTGGGGACAAAGCAAGACACTTCCTCTTCGAGGGGAGCCTGGCGCAACGTGCTAGGGAGGGTTGCTGCAGAGACTGTGGGTTGCTGGCGGGGGCCTCGGCTCTCCCGGCGTCTGAGGGCCTGGGAGAGGCTGTGGGGCCACAGCTGAGGGAAGGAACGGTGCTAGGCTTTGGGGCTCAGCCCCCTTTCACCGTCACACTCCACTCGGTCAGGCAGCAGCTCGAGAGGCCAAGAGGACAGCCAGGGGGGCTTTGACACAGAAGTCATATCAGCCAGGGTGACTAGAGTCTTCTGAGGAGGGTCCTGGCTTGAAGGAGGGAGAGTGTGAGGAGCATCTGTCTTCAGTAGGGGCCACAGAGAAGACGCCGGGACCCTCTGTCACCTCAGTGAGTGAGGGTGGCGTGGGCTGGGGTGCAGCTTACAGTGGAACCAGGCTGTCAGACCTGCTTGTGTTCTTCTCCAGTTTTCTTGACTGGAGTCCACAGACCTCTTGACTTCCGGGGCTCAGGCCCATGAACCCCTTGAATCTGAGAGAAGAGCTGTGAGTGTATTTATTTGTCTGCATAAACATTGACGTGAACGCAGTTTTCTGGACAGAGGGTATATAATTTTCACCAGAATCTCAGATGGGTCGGTGATGCCAAAGGGGCTAAGACCCCTGGTCTAATGCTCCCCTCCTGCTTATCCTTCCAGGTGGAAAGCAGTGACACACCGAAGGACCCCGCCGTCGCCTCCAAGTCCCCGTCCATGGCCCAAGACTCAGGCCCCTCAGAGCTGTTACCCAACGGGGACTTGGAGAAGCGGAGTGAACCCCAGCCAGAGGAGGGGAGCCCCGCTGGGGGACAGAAGGGCGGGGCCCCAGCAGAGGGAGAGGGTGCAGCTGAGACCCCGCCCGAAGCCTCCAGAGCCGTGGAGAATGGCTGCTGCACCCCCAAGGATGGCCGGGGAGCCCCTGCAGAAGAGGGTAAGTCCTGGGCACAAGGGGGGCAGCCCCTGCTGGGCTGGCCACGAGCCCCCTGAGGGTTAGACCCGCGGGGCCTGGCGGGACCCAGGAGGCACGGGCTGGGCGTGGTAGCCCAAGGTCTGCTTGCCAAGGCTGTGCTGCTGGCTGGATACAGCCTGCACACATTGTATTTGGCCCTTGTAGTATTTTAAACATTTCAAAAAATTAGTTGCCAGTATTGAAAAATCAAGACATTTCACATAAAATTCTAGAGTTTTGGCTTCCCACGGAAAAAAAAAAAAGCTAGATCTGGCAACAGTGAGTTTGCAGAATGCCAGTGGTTGCTGGACTGGGGTGATGGCTGTCTCCCCATTGCCTGGTTGTACGCCTCGCTTTCCCTCAGCCTTTGCCTGGCCTGCTTACTCTTCCACGAGACGTGCGGCTCTTCGGGATCCAGCGTTGGTAGCCCCCGGCCTGGGTGTTCGAGGGCGGCGGATGCGCTTGTGGGTGTCAAGAGCGCAGTCAGCCTTTCCCAGCGCGGATGTCCTGAGCCCACCATACTTGAGTGGACGGGACGGAAGTTTGGCGATGACAGAGTCGGAGAGGGGAAGGACAGGTGGGGGTGGGCCGAGCACTGCCCAGCGCAGGCCTCTTCCTCTGGGGACTTTCTGGCCTGGCCCCGGAGTCCTGGAAAGTTGCCCGCTTTTCTCTTTCAGGTTAAGCCAGCGATTTCAGGGCCAAGAGAGCTGTAAACATGTTGGTAATGAGGACAACTAGCATGTGTACAGGGCTTCACAGTTTACGAAACGCTTTCTCATACGTTATCACATTGGATCCTCCCAGGGCCCTGCCAGGTTGTTTTGCATATGTGCATTTTAATTTCCAGAAAGTCTTCCTTCCAAGTGTACATGATAAAGTGAGTCAATTGATTAATTGGCATAACTTAATTTCGCATGCATCCAAGCCTAATATTCGTGCAGGGTAGAGAGCATCTCCAGAAAAGAGGTTTCCAAATTTATTTAAAAATATCTTTCATTCATTTATTCTTCAACTAATATTTACCATGCTTCCATCATGTGCAAAGCGCTTTCTGAGGTACTCACTGTGCATCTGTTGTTTTAGTTACTCTTCCAAACAATCTTCTTCAAGAGGGATTATTATCCTCATCTTAAGGTGGAAAAAAAATTGAGGCTTAATGAGATGAAGTGACTTGCTCATGGACCCCAAGCCCGTTAGTGGCAGATCTAGAATTCTTTCCGTCTTGGTCTCTCGCTTCAGAGTCTGCGTGCCCTTCCCACGTCCCCTGCTGTTCTGGAGTGGGGCCTGCAGTGGGGGCTGGTCCTGAACTCAGCACTCCGGGGATGTGTCCTGACACGTGGTGGGAGTGGCCAAGGGGCCTGAGTGGCGTGAAACAGGAGGAGAGGGAGAAAACGCCATCCTCCCCTTACATAGGCTAGATGTGTGAGAGCAGAACTGGGGAACCCATCAGCCCTTCCCACCGAGTAGAAAGCTCCTGGGACCCCACCCTGACCTGCACCCAGCTGCCGCCCAGGGCCGGGGCAGCCCTTCCTGCCTGATGGAAAAGCACTGCAAGGCTACTCTTAACCAGTGAGCGTTTGCTTTCGGTTTGGGATTTCCCCACCTCCGTTCCGTTCTCAGGAGCAACTCCTTCAGTCAGTCGACAGGGGCTTGTTAAACACCCAGTTGGTGTGTGCCAGGATCTGGTGAAACCATCATGAGCAAAAACCTGGCTCTTGCGCTGGAGGACCTCACAGTCCACTGGAGAGACAGACATTAATGAGACATGCACAGTTCTCTAAGGGAAAATAAATGTGGTTCTCTGAGGAACTAGAACAGAGGAACCCCGGCAGCCTGGGCTGTTACACCTAAGCTGAAGGATGAGCCAGGGGAGGGAAAGGACGGGAGGGGGTGAGAACAAGTGGGAGGGAGCAGGGTATCCAGGGACCTGACAGAAACCCACAAGTCTGGAATGCGGGGAGGAAGGGAGAAGGGCGTGCGACAAGGGGACGGCAGATGGGGCCAGCGCAGCTTCAAGGTTGCCCTCTCAGAGGGTGACGTGATCCACTTTGCCTTTTGAAAAGATCCCTTTGCCATCTGGATCCTGGACTGCAACATGGGCTGGGAAGCAGGATGAGCGATTAGGAGGCTGCTGCAGGCGCCGAGGGGAGGAGAGTGGATCTGGGGAGCTGTGGATGAGTGCCAGGGACATGAAGGGGACCAGGAGAGATGGTTCCAGGGTGCCTCCTGAGTTTGGGACTTTCCACATTGAGTGGATCCTTCTCAGAATCTTAGTGCAAAGTACACTGGGCAAAAACATCCCACGCGTCCTTGATCTCCAAAGTCTGGCCTTGGAGCATTCCTGTGTGGCCCCAGCTATTCAGGCAGTGAGGATGCTGGCAGGGATCAGAGCTGGGGTCCCTAAAGGTCACTGTGAATTGCCTGGATGCTGAGACTGGTGAGCTGTTACCTAGAGGGGTGGGCAGTGGCCTACTGGAGGCTCGGCCGCCTGTCCAGCAGTCAGCTGCCTAGTACGCTCTGCAGCTGCTTGGTTCCAAGAAGGAAGGAGACTGAGGCCCCAGGGAGGAAGTGACTTGGCTGTGGTCTCCTTTCGGTTCCCCTCATTCCAGGTCTCTTTTCAGGGGCCCCATCTGTCTCTCCCGGAACCTCTCTCATTAGTTCCTACACAGGAAAAATGGAGGACTTTAAGGCAGTCTTGGCCTGGGCACCCTCCTGTCGGCACGTAGGAGCCCCAGATCCTGATAGCACAGCCAGGAGAAAGGAGGAACAGGGGAGATGATGAGTAATAAGGACAAGAGCCACCTGGACAGGCAGGTGGTGGCCTTGGAACTGCTCCTGCACTCCTAGCACTAAGGCCGTCATGATGATAGTGACAGTGGTAATGTGGCTTTCTTTTTTTACTGAATATTAACTATGTGTTGAGTGTTCTATGTCGTTGCTACTCCAAGTGGTCCACGGACCAGCAGCATCTCCTGGCATCACCTGCAATGTTAGAAATGCAGAATCTGAGGCCCCACCCTAGACCTACTGAATCAGAATCTACATTTGAAAGGAATCCTCATGATTTTGATGCATGTTAAACTTTGAGAAGCCCCGCTCTTTATGTAATTCTCTTATTTAATCCTTGTGAGCATCTGAGAAAGACCTTTTTAATCCCCATTTTTCAGATGGGAAGACTGAGGGTTCAGACAGGTTAAGTTACCCGAGATTATACAACTAGTAAAGGACCAGAGCAGGGTCAGCACAAATCTCTCTGCTTAGTCTGAACACATATTTTGGGGGTCGTGACTGCCCTCTGAGGCCAGCCTGGCCTCAGCCCTGTCGTTGAGATGTGGGTTCACTTTAAAGGGAATTTGCGGGTGGCCCCTGATAGCGTGTAGCCTCAGACCAACAGGTAAGTGTTAGAAGCACCCTGGCCTCCCCTGCCCTCGGGACCTGAGATGCCCCAGGGTCATGTCCAAGCCTGCCAGGGCCACCCTGGAAGGCACACAGCCACCTGGCCCAGCCTGTGACCCTGGACCTGGGCCAGGAGCAGATGGACTGCAGAGGGAGTGTCGAGAGAGCAGCTCACCCCCCTTGACTCAGGACAAGTGCCGCATTCTGAGGCAGCCCAGTTTGTTGTTGTGCTGGGCCGGGCTGGAAAGTGTGTGTGTGTGATGTCACTCAAGTGGGCATGCGCAGAGTCTGTCAGGGAGAAAATTCCAGAAAGAAGCCAGCTGGAACCCGCATGAGGAAAAGTAATTCTGTTTCGGGGAGCTCGGGGGCTGGGGAACGAGGCAGGGGGGAGCACCAAGGTGTGCCGTGTGAAATGAGCTGGCCGGCCTGGGAGTCAGGAGCCCTGAAATCTGGCAGTACGTCCCTCCGCTGCCCGGGCCTCAGTTTCCCCGTGGAAGGGCTGGACAAGTACTCCGTCATCTCTGCAACTCCTTCAGCCCTGACTTTCTTTCTTCTAACGTATCGATGCTTCCCCATAAACCAAGTGCCACGGAGGGTCCGCGAAGGAAGGTCCCAGGGGTCGCCGGGCTGCCGCGTGATCCGAGAGCGGGCGCCCCCTCCTGGCAGCCCGGAGCCTCGCGGGGAGGAACGCAGGGGTCTGAGAGGAGGGGGCGTCCCCGGGAAGGAGGGCGGGCCGGAGCCCGTGGGAGGGGGAGCCGGGCTCCAGGAGGCCCGAGAGACAGTTGGGGAGCTGGCTGTGGTGAGACGAGGGAGCCTAAAGAGACAGAGAAGTCCGGTGAGACATACCTTAAAAGGCCTGCTGTGTACACAGCCTTGGCGAGTGCACGCGCCCCCCGCTTCCTCCCCGCGCCCTGGGGGCAGCTGGCACCGCGGGGTCCACAGCTCCCAGTCGCCCCCAGGTGCTGGCCCTGCCCTCCGCATCCCGGTCCCCGGGGCTCCAGGTCGCCAAAGCCCAGGGCAGGAGCCCCAGCTCTCACCCTCGTGAGCAGGGGGAAAGAAACATCCTCTTCAGGGGCTGCGGATTCAGAGCCCTTCAGTGCTGCGGCTGGCTTCCGCCTCAGAGCCAGGAGATGCAGGAGGGGCTGTTTTTTCCGTTTTGGGCTCTTTGTCTCCCCTTCACACACACACCCCCACCCCGCCCCAGCCACCATGAGCCAGCCTTAGTGACCTTCCTGCTTTGGGCTCAAGCTCAATGCTCTTGGCTTCAGACAAAGGCGTTCTGGGGCCCAGGTGAAAGGAGGCTCACCCCCACCCCCCCGTCCTCCAGCAGGAAGCTCCAAGGCGTAATTAACCCAACCCACAGCCAGGCCAGGGTTGCAGACTTTGGGGTGTGCTGGGCCTGGGAAGGGCATTTGAGAGGTGAGGACCCAGAGAAGCAGAGGACCAGGGTGGGAGCGCAGGGACATTCTGGAGTGTGGCTGTTCTCTTGCTTGGGGCCTGGAGAAGGACAGGAGCGGATAAGTCATCATCACTGCCCCCCCCCCCCCACACCACCCTTAAAGACCGTGCTGCTGGGGCATCAGCCCCCAGGGGAGCCTACTCTTCCAGGAACTGGAATCAGGCCCCATTGAGGAACAGCGGGGAAGCGGAGCAGGGAAATGCTGCCTTCCGAAAGCATTAGAAGGGTTGTGTACCTCCATTCAGTGAGGAAAAGGCTGGGAGAGGTTACAGAGGTCACATGGAGACAGTTGGAATCCAAGTCTTTTAGAATAAAGGCTGAACTCGGGGATCTGAAATAGGGTGGGGAATGGAGTACAGAGGCAGATATTCATGATAGAAACACAATATTGAGAACTGCAGGAGCACCTTAGATACCATTTCCAGCATCTTTATTTTCCAGATGAGGAAACTGAGTCTCAAAGAGACGACGTTGTTTCAGCAGAGTGTTGCTACAGTTGCCCTGTCCACCCCCACTCCCTATAGCATCTTTGCCGCACCCCACACATAGAAGTCAGTGCTCCCTTCCAGGGCCAGGGAGGGCTGTGCAGTCTGGCCCCTCCTCTGGGAAGGGAGCTCTGTTGACTGGGAGCAGCTAAGGGGGCTATTTCCAGACCCCTCCGTGTGCCTGAGATACTCAGTGGGCCAGAAACCACAGCCCTGGCTTTTCTGTTGTTCCTTTGGATTTGGGCCTCCAACTCTGCCCCAGTCCTTTTTCTGCCCTGGCTGTGCTCTGAGTCCTGGGGCCAGCACGATGCCTGGCACGTGATGGGCCATCAGGTTTGACGTAGGAATGACTACATGGTTGGAGAAGCCCTATCCCCTCGGCAGGGACCCCAGGCACAAGGTGAGGCCTCTGAGCCACTCCTGTAACTCTGCCGACAGTCCCTTTGTTCTTCCCTCTCCACAGGCAAAGAACAGAAGGAGACCAACATCGAATCCATGAAAATGGAGGCAAGTGTTTTCCTCAACCCCCAGGGGCTCTGTGGATCCTGATTCTAGGAGAAGAAAGCCACCGCTCTGACCGACTGTGGCGAGTGTGTGTGAGGGGAGCCCAAGGTGGCCCCCGGCCCCTTCTTTTACCTGTCCCTCTGTGAGGAGCAGAGGAAGTGGGTGTGGAGGTTGGAAGGCCCCAGTGAGGCAGCCAGCTGGTCCCCCTCTGAGACCAAGCACCTCCCCTCCCGGTTTATGTCCTGCCCCCCATCCCGCCCCCAGTGCCTCACTTCTCCAGCCCAGACACGGGCTTGGCCCGCACTCACAGGGCTGGCATCTCTGGCCAGGAGTCAGAGCTCCTGTGTTCTGTTCGAGGTGAGTGCCTCCTCGGTTTCCCCTGCAGGAGGAACAAACCCTGCAGCGGGGCTGTCCGTGCCCACCTTAACGCCGGTCTGTCTCTGTCGTCTCTGTCCTAGGGCTCCCGGGGCCGGCTGCGGGGTGGCCTGGGCTGGGAGTCCAGCCTCCGCCAGCGGCCCATGCCGCGGCTCACCTTCCAGGCGGGGGACCCCTACTACATCAGCAAGCGCAAGCGGGACGAGTGGCTGGCACGCTGGAAAAGGGAGGTGAGGTGCCTTCTGGCCTGGGCCCCAGCCCGTCCCACGGAACCGGGAAACCGGAAGTTAGCTTCCCCACCAGCTGCGGCCGTTGTTAGGTCCTGGCTGAGCCTCGGTTTCCCCTTCAGGTTAACCCCTCGCACTTATAGGGAACTGCTGGATTCCTAGGCAGTGACTGGGTCCTTTGTCCTTTCAGCAAATGTTATTGGACACTTACCGTGTAAACAGGCAGCATCCTAGGCTTTGTGCATCTATAATTCCTGCCATCAGGGAGCTGACATTCTGATGGGGGAGATGGACAGAAAACAAGGGGTGAAATAGAGGGTAACAGGGGCCTGCTTTAGGTGAGGTGATCAGGAGAGGCTTCTTGGAGGTGGTGGCATTTAAGTTGAGACCTAAAGGAGTAGATGAGCTGGCTCTGTGAGTTGTGGGGTGGGAGAGAACATTCTAGGCAGAGGAAACAGCACAAGAGAGGCCCTGACTTTTTTGGCTGCGTGAAAGACCCGTATTCCCGGAGTGAACTGGGCGGAGGAGAACGTGGGACCAGACAAGCTAGGAGGTGAGCAGGGTCCAATCACACAGGGCCTTGAGGTCCTGGCCAAAAGCTGGCTTAGCGCTGAGTATCCTGGGAGGCCATCGAAGGTTTCTATGCAGAGGAGTGATTTGATGTGGATTAAAGGAGCAGCAATGGTGACAGAGGGACAGATCCAGAGATTTAGAGACAGAAACAGCAGGGCTTGCTGACCGTTGGGCGGCGTGGGGCGGGGGGTGGGGCGGGCGGAGAGGGAATGGCAGGACTCAAGCAAGACGCCCAGGGGTTTGGCCTGAACACCTGAGTCATGGGTGTGCTACTTCATCAGGTGGGGAAGACTAGAGGAGGAGCGGGTTTGGGACTGGAGGGAATCAAGAGTTTCTAGAGTGTTGGGAGGTCCAGGCTGCAGATCAAAGGTGGGACGGCGTCAGGAGCAGAACCTGGCAGAACCTGGTGTTTAAGTCCACGAACACTGATGAGCTCACGTAGGAAACAGGAGAGAACAGAGGCGGTTTCCCAGGATTCCATCCACAGAAACCCGACACTTACAGCCACGTGGAGAGGGGGAGTGGCAGCAGCGGGACTGAGAAGGGGCCTGGGAGGAAGATGAGGGAGGAAGAGCCATATCTCAGAAAGGAGAAGGTTTTCCAGAGGCAGTGACCACCCAGCCCTGCGGAGGCTGAGTTGCGACCTGGAGGCAGCTGGTGACTTTTCTTAGAGAGGCTGCCATGCGGTGCGGGTCCAGAGGGAGGAAGCCAGCCCAGGGAGGGCTTCAGCAGCGAGAGGAGGTGATGCCTTGGAGACCAAGGGGCAAAACCAGCCTGCCTTTGTAGGGCTGGTCTCCTTTATGTCTGATTAGTAGAGAGAAGGCACCAGGAGGGGAAGGGAAGTGCCGTGAATTGGCATCACCTAGGGCCTTTCACCTTCACTCTTGCTTGTCTTTACCCTAGGCCTGCAAAGGATGGTGTTATCCCGTTTGCATTGTGTGAGAACTTGCTCTAGAGAAAGCTGAGTACAGGTGGGGGGGCGGGGGGGAGGGTGACTGCTTGATTGTTTCCAGTTCCTTTGGGGTCCAGGAAGGCAGAAATTTCTCTCCTGAAAGAGCCTGGAAAAGGAGCAGCCTGTCCAAGGTCTGGGAGAAGAGAGGCTTGACTCTGAGCATTAAGTGTGGTCTTTGGGATGGAAATTCATTTGGGACCTGGGGCTAGTCCCCTGTGGCCTGTGGGGGGTGGGGGGCGGCTTTGCTTTTTAACCCCTTGTTATGTGTGATCTGTGTTTCTGCTCTCCCTTAGCCCTGGGGCCAGAGGCTAGAAATAAAGACTTTTTAAATTAATGTTTATTTATTTGGCGGCACTGAGTCCTTGTTGCGGCAAGTGGGATCTCCATCACCGCGTGTGGGATCTTTTAGTTGTGGCATGTGCGCTCCAGTTTCCTGACCAGGGATCGATCCAGGACCCCCTGCATTGGGAGCAGTGTTTTAACCACTGGACCATTAGGAAAGTCCCTAGATATAAAGACTTTTACAGTTGAAAAGCTTCTAGAAATTTGGTGATCCTCAAACTGTGCTCCCTTGAAGAAGCATTATGGAGGCTTGCCCTCAGTTGCAATGAAAAGGCAGTCTTTTCTCAACTCACAGGGAAAAGTAAAATAATAGATACATTTTCTCAATTTTAAAATTTCCACTAAAATTTTAAAAGACTTTTTTTTTTTATTATGAACCTGTTCTGATATAGACAGAAGTAGAGAGACTAGCATAATGAGCCCCCATGTACCTATAAACCAAACTTCAACAACCATTAAAAACTTTTCTAGACGAAAGAAACCTTTGGTATCTGCTTCCCCCAGACAATAAAGGTCATCAATGAGCGTGAACAGAAAAACTTTAAAGTTGATTTAATTTACAATATTTTAGGGATGTGTGACTTGAGATGTAGAAACTTGCACCCAGAGTATATTTTCTGCCGTTAACATGGTTCCTTGTTCATATGATACAACTTCCAGTACAAGTGGTAGAATCCTTGAGTCCCTCTTTCAGACTAGGGGGCTAGGGCTGCAGTTACATGCTGGCAGGGAAGGGGCTGGCATGGGATTCGAGTCCAGGCTCCTGCTGCCCCGTGGGACCCAGCCCCAGAGACCACATTCACTCCTCTTGAGCTCTGCCAGGGCGCTAGGGAAGGGCTACCTACAGGTAACAAGAGTTTTAGGGAGGACTTCCCTGGTGGCAGTCCGGTGGTTAAGACTCCGTGCTTACACTGCAGGCGGCTCAGGTTTGATCCCTGGTCAGGGAACTAAAATCCCATATACAGTGTAGCCAAAAAGAACAATGGGGAAACACAGGTAGCTCTCAAGATTCCTAAGTGCCCCTCAGGCTAAAGAGCAGTAACTGTCTTTATCAGGCCTGTTTTCTAAGTGGCTTACCAAGGGGAATGAAATCATCCTCCTTTTGCAGTTTCCTCTTAGTTCTCTGGCAGTTGGCCCCTTCTTCTGAAACTGTCTCCCTAAGCCTTCCTGACCTCATCCCCAAGACTCTTCCGCATCTCCTCCCACTGCATCTTCTTAGCATCCTCCTCTGTCCCTTTTCTGTGGCACCCCCAGATGTCTGCTCCCACCCTCAGCCAGTCTTGATCAACCCTTACCATTTATGTGCTGTCATAAAATCCTACTCCCCAAAAAGACACGTTCCCTCCTGCTGTATACAAGCTGTTTCCCAGGCAATGCCACTGGGAGGTCCCGCCAGCATTTGCAAACCTCAGAATGTGACACCTGCCCTTTAAAGTTCCTGCAGGGCACCATCATTGAGCTGACAGTCAGAACCCTCCCTGAGTGCTGTGTAAGACACCAGAAGCCTAGGGGATTGCTGGTTATCCTATGATAGGGCAAGGGCCTGGGCATCTCAAGAAGAGCATCACCGAGGGACTTAGCCTAATTCTGCCTGGGGTTGTCCTCGAATCAGCAAGAGGTGGCTTTTGGTTTTTAAAGGATGAACTTGAATTTAGGGAAGAGGGAGGAAAGGCATGGCAGAAAGAGACGTACAGCATGTGCAAAGGTTCAGAGGCATAAGACAGTGTGGCCTTTTCAGGATTGGAAGTTTGTGGTGGTAGATGATGGAGCACGGGGTGCAGGTGCAGGGTTAAGAGCAGCAGGAGTGTGGCTGGGAAGCTGGGTGGGGCCTGAGGACTTGTGTGCCCTGCTCTGAGGCTTCACCTGCTGGGATCCTGGTGTCTGTCCCATCTCCTATTCTCTGCATCTCTTTACTAGTCCTTTTAAGGATTAATCTCTGCTTTAGTCCCAAAAAAGACACATTCCCTCCAGAATCAGCATGGCTCTACATTGTCTCCCCATCATGTCAGAAGTCCTCTGGCTGTTTCTCAAGGCTTTGACTCTCACTGTGACCTCCACAATGGCTCCACCCCACTTCACTACTATTCTCTAATAGGAAGGTCCCCTGTTAGGAACCAGTCTCCCCTTTATACTTACTTCCTCCCTGCCTTTGTTCCTGCTGTGCTTTCACCTATCCATTCTTCAGGGTTGAGTCCAAGAGCTGCTACCTCCTCCAGGAAGCTCTCTAGGATTTCTCCAGTCCACACTGATCTCTTCCCTTCTCTGCACCCCTGTAGTCCTTACTGTTAATATTGTTGGGTTACCAATCAATTATATTTCATAGAGTATTTTTCACTAACTCTTACACGTTATGTCTTCACCAGTTATGCCCACCCTGATATTGGGCTGGGAGAACAGGCTCAATGAATACCTGTTGGTTGGCTAAGCAATTGGTAGGTGGGTGAATATGAGACGTCTTCTCAGGGAGCTCAGGCCCAAGCCATTGGTTTCTAGGGGTGCTGACTGGTGTACCTGGAGAACAGCGTGGGGTCAGGGGACCGTGGGCAGGCTCCCATGGGTAAGGCAGTGCCTGAGTCCTCTCAACCCTGCGCTCCTGCTGTTCCCACTGGGCCTCCCTGTGCCTGAGCTGAGAAGAACCTTCCTTGGCCCGGCAGAGCTGGCCCAGGCCCCCGTCAGCCGGGAGAGCAGAGGCGAGGCATCCCTCCAACCAAAGGAGGACAGTTCCAGGCTCCTCTTTCTGACTGTTTTCAGAACAGGATGACCCTGAGGGAGCAGTTTCGGCTTAGGAAGGGCTTCTCACAGGTGTTGCTTCATTAACCCTCATTGCCGACAGGCACAGGCCTGGCCGAGCAGCTGGAACAGTCGTTGAGCTGAGAGCCTGCGGGCTCCCAGTGTGTATCACTGCTTATGGTTTTAGGACGCAGTTATGGCGGATGATGTTATGACTATCATTAATCTCTTCGCCCCAACCAATTCTAAATTACTTAGAGCCAGGGTACCATGTCCTGCTGCTCTAGGATCTGGTTTCTTTCCTGGCTCCCAACCTGAAAGGAGGGACTCCTGCATCCTTAGACTTATTAGATGCTTAACACATACTAAATACCAATAACAAATAATCTGTGGTCCAAATATCACAGTCTCTCCTCCCCTCCCCAATCCCTCCTGCACTCAGACCCTCCTCCCCTCCCCACAGGCTGCCCAGCAGGCAGCAGGGCCTTCATTTTCCTGGAGGTGAGTCCAGATGCTGACTCGGCTACTTACTGGATGTGGGACCTTCAGCATCACTCAATGAGCACAGCTGAGGTCCCTGTGCTGTTTCTAGACTTGGCTGTACTCTGCTTTCCTGGGCATGTCTCATCTTCGTGGGAGCAGCACTCACCAGTTTGTTTTCTGCTTCTGCCCAACCTGAGCTTGTTCAGTGCAGGCCCTCTGGGCACCTCTGCCCCTAGGGCTGCCATTCAGGAAGTACTAGATAAAGGTTTGCTGAATGAATGAATGAATAATTCTAATCTCAGAGTTGTGTGGGTTAATAAGGTATAGCATTTATAGCATCACATTTATAGCACAGGGCCAGCATGTAATAGGATACAGATAATTTTTTTTTTTTGGCTGTGCAGCTCAGCTTGCGGGATCTTAGTTCCCTGACCAGGCATTGAACCCAGGCCCTCAGCAGTGAAAGCATGGAGTCCTAACCACTGGACTGCCAGGGAATTCCCAGAAATGAATAATTTTTAAAAACTGATTTTACATAACTATTACACAAATACATTCTTGTTAAAAAACAAAAACCAAACACACAAACCATCACTCCCCAATGATTTTAATTCCTCCACCAGAGGTACCTAATGCTATCAGTTTGGTGTATATACGACATGATTTTCTCTATCTGTATGTGTGTGTAAATATATAATTTTGCTTCACAGTTGCTTTTTTTTTCTTTTCCTTTTTTAATATAAATAGAACCACACTGTAGTTTCGTTTTACAGCTTGGTTTTTCACTTAGAATAAGTCCGGGCAATCAAGCCACGTAATTACTGTTCTATTCCACCATATGGATTACCACGATTTTATTTAACCATTTTCTTATTGGTGGACATTTGTGTGGTTTACAATATTTTACTGCATAAGCACTGCAGCAGTGATCATCCTTGGTCATGCCTCTCTGTGCATCTGTTTCTCTAAGATAGATACCTAGAAAGAGAAATGCTGGGTTGAAGGGAATGTATATTTTGCAGTTTATACAGTCTGCCAAATTGTCCTGCAAAAAGGGCAGTGCCAGTTTATGCTCCTGTAAACAGGGTATGAGAAGATTTCCACCTTTGCCAACATCAATATTTTGCTAATCCAATGGGTGGGGAAACGGTATCTTGTTATGATTTTAATTGGCATTTCCCAGATAATAAGTGAGGTTGGACATCTTTTCATATGTTTATTGGCCATTTGTGCTGCTGCTTCTGTGAGCTGAGCAAATGTTGCTTCCTCCTGCTTTATAACCCTGCAGTCTCAACAGACCGTGCTTCCTGTTGGCCCTGGGAAGAGCAGCCTGTGAATGTCCAGAGGGGCATCTCCTGCTGTGCTGTATTCCATTTAATAAGCAACCTCGAAGCACCTACTATGTTGGGGGGGCATTGTGCTGGGGGTTTTGGGAATAAGGAGATGAATCAAGTGTGATTTCCTGGGCTTTATAGTACAAGAGACGTGAGAAATGGCAACACAAAGTTGCCATAGACCTTTAAGGACTAAAACCAAATTATTAGCAAAGTGTGTGGGTAGCCACGACTGGCAGACATTTGTTGCTTATTCACTATATATAAACCAATGAAAACCTGAACCCTTGCAGGATGGCCTCAAAAATAACCTCACCCTTAAAGGAGATGATGCCATTTGGAGCAGGCATGACAAGTATTCTTTACCAAAAGGCTGAACACATTTTAAAGAGACTCCTGTGACAGCCCGTAATCAGTAGTGAGTTCCAGAGCTGAAATTCAGGATGGGCTGTGAAACTGTCGTCACAGAGGCGCCCCGTTGTCTCTTAAGTGGACCGGCTGTTTGCACAGTGGCGTGTTCACTCCATCTGGGGGGTCACAGAGAGAAGAGCTCTTAGAACAACCCTCACTTTCTCGTGGTGAGAAAACAGTAGTGGGGAGGGTGGTAGTGACTTGCGTCTGGTCTAGCAGCGGCCATGGTCAAACCTAACTAGGCCAAAGGGGTAGCTTTGTGAGCACCTATTTCATGCCAGGGACTGTGCCAAGAGCATTAACTTTCGCCATAGTCCTAAGAGACGATAAAGTTGATTTGTACATCAGGATTCACAAAATGGAGGCCACCCCCATGGCCCAGCCCAGGTCATAAATCTAAAGCTAGGTCAGTGCTTGGGACTTCCCTGGTGGTCCAGTGGTTAGGACTCGGCTCTTCCACTGCAGGGGGCGTGGGTTCGATCCCTGGTCAGAGAATTAAGATCCTGCGTGCCTTGCAGTGCGGCCAAAAAAATTAAAAAAAAAATTTTTTTTAAATAAACCTAGGTTAGTGCGGTTACAGGAAACTCCTGCCGAGGAATCCTAACATCCACCAATCATAATCCTCCAACTCAGTTCAGCGACCTCAGCTTCCCCTAGGAAATAGGACCCACTGCCTTATAAGGAAATCCGGTCTCTCCTAGCCAATCACGCCCTGTTCCGTGGTGCCTGTTTTTACAGTCGGTGTAACTCTGCACTCGCCCGGCATCCCTAGGAAAGGGCGCTCAAGGCTCTGAGGCGCTGTACTCCCCAGTCCATGGGCTGTTCTCCCTTGAATAAAGGACATCAAACTTGTTGCTAAATTGTATTATCTTTTCATTTGCCAGGTATATTATCCGCAGTTACTATAAGAACTAATTTTTATCCTTATTTTATGATTAGGATGCTAAGATTCCCCTAGGTGAGGAGGTTAAGAGCCACGTGGATATCCTTGTGGAGAGGTCCGTGGGTTGAACCAGACTCCAGATCGCCTGCTGCTTCTGATTTGCTCCCAAATGACTCCACTAGAAACAGGTCTTCCTGGTTTTCAGTCTTGGCTTCCCCTGAAACTACAGAATGGGGTGGGAGGGAGCACGCTGGCCCAGCCCTGCTGCCTGCGCTGCCTTGCCCCAGCTCTGCTCTTGCCCCACCTCGCCTGCAGGTGCTCAGGCTGCTGGGTCTTGCCAGGCTTGGGTCCTTTTCACCCTGGGGACCCTTCCCCCACTTCCTGCTCCACTCATTTGGTCCTGAGCCCTCATCCTTGAATTGCTGTTTTCTCATGATCTTACGTTTGATGTTGTGAAATTGGATTAACTGAATGGAATGAGATTCAGGAGGCCTGGTTTCTGGGCTCAGCCTCTGCCCCTGATCAATTTAAGAAGGTTGTTCTCTTCTCTGCGCTTTAATTTTCTCCTTTGTAGTGTGACACAAATAGACTAGACGACCCCAAGATTCTGAAATTGCATAATTTAGGGGGAGGAGGGCTGGAGTCGTGATCTGTAGGTACCTTTGTCTCCTGTACAACCTCGTACGTACATCCTAAATTAAATATTTGAATTCTCAGGCCTTACATATATGCCTCTTCTAGAGGCACATATGTAGAGCAGCTTGATAAAGATGCATAGAAAAAACTTTCATAAAATTCACACTTTGTGTTAGGATCTAGGTTTCCTTTCCTCTTTACAATGGTCCCCTTTTCTTCCTCTGTGTTTTCTGTCAGGATCAGAAAAGGTGGGACATGAAGCTCATCTTAACTAGGCCTGGACAAGGGAGAGGCTTGACTCCATCACTAAAACAGTGATGCTGCAAATGCACCCCCGTCTGACAGGCACAGCTTCTTGAGCCATTTCCTTAGTTCAGTAACTCACATCCCTGTTCTGGCTTTGGTCATTTCTTTGGCTAGTTTTCGTTTCAGTAATCACACAATCATCTGTTCATCATTTTAAGAGTTACAAACCTTGACTGAGCAAGTACTTTGTGCTCAGGCTTTCAGGAAACTCCATATGCATCTGGGTCTCTACTGTGTTCCCACATTTTCTAAAGAAACACATTTAAAGGAATGTCAGAATCCCTCCCTGGGAGAGGTAGGCAGGTAAGTGCTGCAACCCAGTAAGGGCTGCGATAGAAATGTGAGGAAAACAGCATGGGAGCTGCTAACTAGCCCTGCCCAAGGAGCCTGGGAAGGCTTGCTGAAGAAGAGGCATCCTGGGAATTTCCTGGCAGTCCAGTGGTTAGGACTTGGCACTGGCAGCTCTCACTGCCAGGGGCCCGGGTTTGATCCCTGGTCAGGGAACTAAGATCCTGCAAGTGCACAGCCTGGCCAAAAAAAAAAAAAAAAAAAAAATCCTGCAGGCCCACCGCTGGGACAGGGATGGTGGGGGAAGGGCATTGAGTGGGATCCTGAGGTAGGTGGTCCAAGAAATCCTCTAGGAATTTGGGATCTAGAGCACCTCAAGATTTCCTGCATATTTAGCTCAGCTTTTAGGAGCATCCTCATAGCCCTTACTACGAGGCAGTCCGAGGAGAAGATAGAATGGTGCCATTCTCTCCGCTTTGTTTTAAAGACCAGACCATTTGTTAAAGAGGTCTCAGGGATGCTCGGGCATGAGGGGTGAGCTGCGCTCTGACTCTGGGTTAAGGAGCCAACACTCCGGATGAAGGAGCGAACGGACTTGAGTTAGTATTTACTAAATACCCGCAGCACCGTACTGGTGCTGGAAGAGACCACTGGACCCAGTCCCTGTCCCAGGGCACACGTGGTCTGGAGGAGGAGGCAGGAGTGCTCACCGTGAGCCGCTGTGCCAGATGGAGCTTAGGGCTCCTGCTGTGCTCCTGACACCAAGGGTCTGGCGCGCACAGAGGAGGGCGAGAGAACTTCCGGGGGAACTCCTGGAAAGTTTCCTGGAGGGGGTGTCCTTTGAGAGTTAAAGGACTCACTGAGGGCAAAGAGAAGGAGGCATGAAGCTTCTGGGTTGTATGGGGAACAGCAAGAGCTCTAGTAACTAGGTGTGGGAGTTGGGGAGGAAGGATAAGAAGAGATAAAGCTACAAAGGGAGATGGTCAGATCGTCACCAGCCTTCCTGTCATAGGGAGAAACGTAGGCCTCATTGTGCAGTAGGGAGCTGCAGTGTGAGAGAACTGGATGTGTATTTTGGGATGATAACCTTGGCTGCACACTAAAGGGGCCCAGAACAGGGATGGTTAGAAGGACCAGTCAGGAGGGCAGTACATCTGGTTTTCACGGAGAGTCCAGGCAGTGGGAGGCAGACACGATAGAACTGATGCAACTTGCCTCCGGTTGGAGGGAAGGGAGAAACCCACCTGGTATTTGGGGGCTGGGGGTGAGGGGTCATTATCTGAGCTAGGGAATCCTGAGCTAGGGAGGAAGAGCAGATTTGGGGCGGGAATGGGGTGTGGACTTTCCACTTTCTTAAGGATGTATTTTGATGAGCAGAAGCTTTTCATTTTAATAAAGTCCAATTTAACCACGTTTTTCTTTTATTGGTGTGTGTGTGTGCGCGCACGCGGGCGTGTGTGTGATCTCTGCGTTCTCTGCCTACCCCAGGGTCATGAATATATTCTCTTAGGAGGAGTGGACTTTTAAGTTAGGTTTTGGACAAGCTGCTTTTGAGAGGCCAGCAGGGGGGCTGTCCATGGGGAGAGGTCTAGCAGGCACCCAGGAGTCATCCACTGGGGGGGCAGGTGCAGCCTGGCGAGCAGGGAGGAAAGATCCCACAGCACAGAGGGCAGCCCTGCCTTGAGAGGACCAGGGTAGGGAGGGACAGGCACTTGGGTCCTCTGGGAGCAGCTGGTTGGCATGGTGTGTGTGTGTGTGTGTGTGTGTGTGTGTGTGTGTGTGTGTGAATGTGAATATCTTTCTGACTTGCCATTCTTTAATAACAACTCTTTACAGATGCTATATGACTCTTTAGTCAGTGATTAGTGGGCAGTATATTTTAATTTTTCACTTCCAAGTCAGATAAAACAGTGCAGTCTCCTGTATATTTGAACCTAGATACTATTTAAAACGCAACTGTATGGGGCAAACAAAAAACAGAAATTGAGTTGGACTTGCTTTATATGTACCAAAGATGCTATTAGAATCGTGTTCTTAACGAGCGGGTTTGTGTTTTACCCAGGCAGTGCATTAAAAAGGCGCATTCCCAGGCTCCATTCTGAAACTATGAGGCAGAAGCTCTGGTGTGGTTCCTGAGAAATCTGATTTTCTAGTCAGGTCCCCATGGTTTTGGGGCTTGTGAAAGTTTGAGAACTACTGAGCTTTGGATGATTTGAAGTAAAGCAAACCTGACACAGAAGAGATTCCTCCAAAGATGCATTTATTATATCACCTACCACCCTGTCAGCCACATCGGGGGCGGGGGCGGTCTCCCTACACATTTGGATCACCTGGGAGTTTGCTTTAACCACCGCTGCCTGAGCCCCTCTATCTGGATTCAGTACATCGGGAATTTAGCGATGGGCCCTGGCCCGGACTGTTCCTAAAATTCTGCAGGTGATTCTAACCTACAGTGGGGTTGAGACCTTGAACACTGAGCTGAGGAGGAAGTACGGGCTCTGAGGCCGGCACAGCTAGAGAACCGTTTCCAAACATAGGTGGGGGGAGAAGACCGGAAAGGACTTGGTACAGGAATTCAAATCTTCCCTTTGGGATGGAGATGGTAGGCGTTCCTGCTGTTTTCAGCGACAGTTTACCGCAACGCTCCTCTGCTGGGCTCCTCCTGGGTCTTCTCTTCGGACCCTGAAACTTGAGAGGGTCTGCATGCCTGAATCTGAATGGTGGTCCCTGAGGACCCTCCCTTTGACCCCTGGAGCTTGGAGATGGGGTGGGGGAGGGGAGGAGAAAGCAGCCCAAGCCGTTCAGGTTTACCTGGTTCCTTGTGACCCACACCCCCGCTGCCCCGCCCCCCTGCCCCAGTATAAAATGGACATTTCTCTCCAGAGTCTAGTTTCTAAAGCAAAGTGACACTATCAGCGTGTGCTCAAGCAAACTTGTCCTGAGGTTCTTTCCACCTCTTAAATGATATGCCCTCCTGACTTCCTTTGATCTTGTCTGTAATATTCAGCAGATAGTTGTGGTCCCATTAGACTGATTAAGAAACTAAGATCCAGAGAGGCTAGGCACTCACAGGACGTCTTGTCATCAGCTGTGATCCTCGGCTCACATCCTGCTCCTTCTGCTCTTTTTCCTGGCAAGGGGCAAGGGAGGTCTGGGGACCTGCAGTGCCGCCACCACCACCCCTGCTCCCTGCCCAGAGCCTGAACGCCACTCACTGGTGGAGTGGTGCCCACCCAGCAGCTCCGGGTTAGGGGATGGAAGTGCTGGGGCGGGAGAGTTGGGTTTGTGGAGAAGCCTTCCCCTTACGGAGCAGGCCTGGAGCTGTAGGGAAAGAGCAGGCAGATGGGTGCGGGGAGGAAGGAGGCAGCAGCTGAGGCTCCAGGAGCCTAATGGCAGGTCTGGCGAGTTGGGGCTTCCAAGCATGCCCGCGGGGAAGTGCGGTAATGACCGGGAAGGAACAGGGGAGCTGGCGAGGAACGAGGGCTCCATGGGATAGAGGCTGGGGAGATGGAGAAGTGAGGGGTCAGCGAGGAGGTGGCTCCCAGACCCTGCATTTTACTCTCTGGGTCAGAATCTATATGAATGAGGAGATGGTAGAACAGGCCCCAGGCAGCTCTCCTTCCTAACAGGTATGCATCCAGCTGTGCTTGTGCGTCTTGCTGGGAAGCTAATGCAATTGCACAGGCCCCCAAAGATCTGGCTGTGCCATCCGAGAAACCTGGGAGGTTGTGCCATCCGAGAAACCTGGTTCACCCTCTCTCGTCCTCCCTTGAGTCTTCCTGACTTTCCTGTTCCCGGCTGCCTTGAATTTCCCTCAGCACATGGAGAGAGCATCTCTACCACATAATTTACCATCTAATTGCATGCTGTCTTGAATGAGGGCTGTGGTTTCATGTGCGGTGGGTCCTGGGCACACAATTAGGCTGTGAGTAACAGGAGGGTGGAGGCCATCTCCTGCACCGTCTCCTCCTCCTCCTTGCGTGTTCTCCATCCTGGCTATTGCAGGTGCTTGGGACTCTTATTGCTCCTGGATCCTAGTGTTTAGGTGTGTTTCAGGGAGAGATTGGCTCCAGGGTAAAGCACAGCCCCGTTACAGTTCTGAAACTAGACTAGACTGGCCGGGGAGGGGGTGCCCCCGCCCCATGGCATTTGCCTAAGGCTGCACCTCTCTTGGGCCCAGGTTTGGGGAGGGCACCAAGCCCAACCGGGCCAGCACACGGCAGTTGCCTTGGTGACCCCTTTTGCTCTCCTCCCGAAGGAGGATGGATTTCTCCTTCAGCCCAGATCATCTGCCTCGGCGGCCACCATCCTGTACACTCTAGGAACCAGACTGCCCAGCCCCACTGCTTTCTACTTCCTGCCCACAGGGGATGGTTTGCTGAGAGGCTCAGTTTTAAATCAAGTCCAGTGTCAGACAACAGTGCGTTGTGGTTTCAAGGGGCAGCAGGAGAGACAGGCCCAGCAGATGGGGCAGCTCCCCTCAGACGCGTGTGCTGAGCAGCTCCCTCTGCGTCTCCTCTACCTCCTCCTCCTCAGTTTTTGGCTCTTGACCCTTTGGGTGGGCTCAGTCCCCTGTAGGCCTCAGTTTCCTCAGTTGTAACAGCCAGAGCCATTGGTGGTCTCCACACCTGGCTGGTATCAGAATTACCTAGGGAGGTTTTTAAAAAAATATTTGGTTGCACCAGGTCTCAGTTGTGGCAGATGGGCTCCTTAGTTGTGGCATGCAAGCTCTTAGTTGTGGCATCCACATGGGGTCTAGTTTCCGGACCAGGGATCGAACCAGGGCCCCCTGCATTGGGAGCGTGGAGTCTTAACCACTGTGCCACCAGGGAAGTCCCACCTAGGGAGGTTTTAGTAGATTCCTGGTCCCTACCCCAAGCCAGCTGATCTCCATAGGTGGGGCCCAAGAATCTGTATTTTTAAAAATCTCCTTGGGTAATCCTGATACAAATAAACCCAAGTGAGTTTGGGATTCTCCTGGCAAGGTGATCTGTGAGGCCTTCACAGGAAGGAAAGGAAGCTCTGCCCTGTGCTGAGGACTGACTGGCCTTTCTGGGGTCCCAGGAGCTTCCAAAGAGCCCGTTGTAGGTCACTCTTATCAGGAAGCCGGTGTTTCCTGGTCATGCTGGCAAAACCAAGACCAGGCCCCCACCTTTTCCCCACAGGAGAAGCCAGGAGAGAGAGGATGATGGGGGTTGGGGGGGGGGGTGTTGCCATAACAACCAGCTCCAGGCAGAGGCCTCCCTTCCAGGGGCTGGTACTTCACCTCAGCAATGGTGGTTTCCATGGAGATGGGTTACTGAGGGACAGGGGGAACATTTGCCCCACTTAGTGCATTAGTCAGGAGCTGCCAGAAGGCAGAACATCTCTAGGTAGGAGCCTTGGACCCCTGTCAACTTTGAGTCCCCCCAGCAGTGGCCTCTGCTCTCTGGGTGCAGGTCTGACGCTTTCTCCCTGCTTGGTTGCTCTCTCTGCGACTGGTCTCCCTAGCAACAAGTCCTGCTAACTCCTTGCTGTTGGCTCTGTGGCTATTTTTAGCTTCACTACCAGCAGCCCAGTCCTGGTCATTTGCTTGCAACCTCCATGTGGATTGCAGGGGAATAGGAAAACAAAGATTCCTGGCCTCTTTCGGGAGACTTGGACCTGGACCTCTTAGCACCAATCAGAACTTTGCTGTGGAAAGTATCTATCCCCATCGAGAAACTTGGTCAGTGTACCCAGATGAGGCTCCTGAGACAATGTTGGATTCAATTCAGCAAACACTGCTTTAATCCTTTACAGTGTGCAAGAGGCTCTGGTTCACATTGCTTGCATGTGAACCAGAGTGAGAGCCAGGCTCTGCCCTCTAGGGATTTTTCATCTTGTGGAGGAGAAAGAGGAGTATACAATCACCTTAGTACAGGCAAAGACTGGCAGGTGCTAGGAGAGGGTTACAAAGTGCTCTGGGAGTATGCAGGAGGAGGAGGGACAGGGTAGCTTTTCGGTGGGGGAAGAGAAGGGTGAGGGGTAGAGCAGCACTGTCCAAAGGATGTTCTGCAATGATAGAAATGTTCTAAAACCTGTGCCGTCTGGTACAGCAGTCCCTACCCCACGTGGGCTCTTGGACACTTGGGATGTGGCTAGTGCAACTGAGCAACTGAAGTTTTATTTTTATTTAATTTTAATGAATTTAAATGCCACGTGCAGCCAGTGACTATCTTATTGGCTAGTTCAGGTCTAGAGAAACCTTCATGGTGGAGGTAACTGGCGAATTGGGCCTAGAAGGATAGGTAGAATTTTGGCTGGTGGAAGGTGAAGGGAAGGAGCAAGGAACAGCATGAGCAAAGGCACAGAGGCAGGGAAAGGGCGTATTTGGGAAACAGCAGGTGGGTGGGCAGCGTGGGCTGTGTGATGTAAGTGCTGCAGATTGTGGGGGCCTTGAATGCCATGCAAGGAGCGTAGATTGTAATCAGCAGGTAGTCATAGGTCTACTGTGTAGTATTGAGGCTTTTTTTTTTTTTAAATTGGCTGCGTTGGGTCTTCGTTGCTGTGCACGGGCTTTCTCTAGTTGTGGCAAGTGGGGGCTACTCTTCATTGAGGTGCCTGATCTTCTCATTGTAGTGGCTTCTCGTTGCAGAGCATGGGCTCTAGGCACCCAGGCCTCAGCAGTTGTGGCACTCAGGCTCCGTATTTGTGGCCCACGGGCTCTAGAGCACAGGCTCAGTAGTTGTGGTGCACAGGCTTAGTTGCTCCACGACATGTGGGATCTTCCCGGACCAGGGACTGAACTCGTGTCTCCTGCATTGGCAGGCGGATTCTTAACCACTGCGCCACTAGGGAAGTCCAATATTGAGGCTTTTGAGCTGTAGGTGGAATGGCAGGATCAGGAGAGACATCCATCTTGATCTTCTGGCCTTTATCTGGATAAGGTCTCGCTGGTCTTGGGGTCAGTGGGAATGCTTATGTGGCAGAAAATATGCAGTGTCCCTCCCAACATGTGGCTTTGCAGATGGCTTCCTAGGGATCCTGGCTTCTCTGATTTTGAATACAAGGACTCAGATGGTAAATGTCCTGTTTGATGGAAGCAACATAACCTCCCCACCTCCCACCAGCACTAGATTTTATGACAAAGCATGCCACAGAATGCTGAACTTTGAGTTAAAACCAGTCAGGCGGGCGGGGCATTCCCACCTGCACCTGTGGGAGTTGCTGCTCTTGGGTGGAGGGTCACGACTTGCATCTCATGTCAGTTCCGTGAGCTGGAAAGTCAGATTCGTGGCACTTCTTACAGTCGTGCTCTTCAGAGACAGGAGTGTGACATACGCTGGGATGTTCAATTTACAGATTTATAACAGGACTTGTCTTTCCATCCTAGTGCTTGCCCTGATGTTTTTTTGGCAACTTACCAGTATTGGAGTCACTGGAAAATGTAATTAAAGTTAGAAGTTTGCTTGATGAACACAGGATCAGTGCTGAGAGTCAGGTGTCATTAAGAGGTATTTCCATCAGGCTTATTGGATCACTGCTATCCACCTGCCAAACAGGAAATGTGCCCTCTTTCAGGTCACCCTCTCTTTTGGACCATGTTGGATACTTCCTCTCCAATGCCTCTTTTAGGCTCTCGACATCCACCAGATCTTCTTCTCGGGGGTTCCTCCTTTCAACATACTTCTAGAACATTTCCAAGAACCTGGCTCATTTTACATGACCCTGCTATTTTAGGTTGACTATCTTTATCTTAATCAAAAGACCTATCCCAGTAACCACCCTGGGAGGGTTACTTTGGAAGGTTGAGGGTATATGTGACCTGAGGATCCTAGAAGGCTGCCCTGGATTTTTCCTGACCTTTTGCTAAAGTCACCTCTTATCCTAGATCTTGGGGTCTCTTCTGCGTTGAGGTCTCTGCCCACCAAGTACAAAGAAGACACAGATCTCAGCCTGAGTGACTTACAGTAGAGAAAAGGGTACCTTTCCTGTCTGTATAGCTACAGGAGCTGGGTGGTGTTCTAAGTAGTGAGGGGACAACTTTGAGTTGGGCTTCCTTTTGCTTAAGTTGGGGGCTGTGTGGAAGAGGTAAGATTTGAGCTTAATTTTATTAAAAAAAAATTTCTTTATTGAGATATAGTTGATTTATAATATGTTTCAGGTGTACAACCGTGTTCACAATTTTTAAAGACTGTACTCCGTTTATAGTTATAAAATATTTATATTCCCTGTGCTGTATACTATATTCCTGTAGTTTGTTATACATAGCAGTTTATACCTCTTAATCCCCTACTCTTATCTTGCCCCTCCTCCCAGTTTGAGCTTAATATTAAAGAATGAGAATAAGGAAGTTTGGCAGCTGGAGCGAGAGGCTACTTTATAAGTAGGCCAAGAGAAAGTGAAACTGGTGGCCGTGGTCTGTTCTGACACTGAGTCCTGGCTGCATGTACAGGCATCATTGCTTCCTGAAGAAGTCCTAACTAAGACCAAGAGGTGTAGAGTCTAAGGTGTTTAGCCTTGTAATAATGGAAAAGGAGATGTCACAGATGAGATAGTGTTTTTAAAAAGAGCCAGCCAGGCCAGATCAGAAACTTCATTTTGAGAGGAGGCCTGGGGTGAGGTCTAAACTGGCCTGTTAACAACGCCTTGGATGCCGGGGAGGCATCAGTGAGAGAAGCCAAGCAAGTCGTATTACATTCCTTGAAGGGTGGGAGCAGGCAAGAGGTATAAACTCACAGCTTCTCATCTCTGCTTGGGGATATCCTGAAAAATTGTACGAAGCAGGTACCTTGACTGGGTTGAAAGATGACTTGGAGCAGAACTGGGCCTGTGTTTTGTGAATGGCTCCTCTTTGCTGTATGGGTTCTGGGTCTCAGTCAGGGTTGGGAGAGGAAGTTTGTACTCCCTATTATTTGGAGAAGGCTCTCTGATTTGGAGTCCTCTTCCTGTTTCAGGGCCTGCTTGTTCTGATGGCCCCCAGAAGGGTGCTGAGCTCTAGGAGGGATGGTGGGCTCTCCTTCACAGCACATCTCTGGACCTCATTATACCAGCACCTGTTCCAGCGGGTTTGTTCCCACAGCCTGTGGCTGGAAGCCAGGCACCTGGGGGCATCATCTCCTTAAGTGATGCTGGTATTCCAGGGCCTGGGAGGGCAGACACCTTCACTCCTGTTTTGCAAGTGAAAAAAGACTTCTTGGAGTTAAGTGGCTTGTTCAAGGTCACAGTGATAGGACCAGAACCCCAGTCCAGATCCTCTGGCGAGTGTGGCTGGCCAAACAGCCCTGCCCTGCTGGGAGTATTTACCCTTGGTTCCACTGCTCTTCCTTTTAATTCATCTTGCAAACTGAAACCAGGCTAATCTTTCTTTCTTTTTTTCATATTTATTTATTTTGGCTGCACTGGTCTTAGTTGCGGCATGTGGGATCTTTCGTTGCAGTGTGTGGGCTTCTTAGTTTCAGCATACATGAGGGATCTAGTTCTCTGACCAGGGATCGAACCCGTGCCCCCTGCATTGGGAACGCAGCGTCTTACCCACTGCACCACCATGGAGGTCCCCAAGCTAATCATTCCAAAATAACCATTCATCTTGTCATGTCAGAAAACCTGTGGTTGTTGTTCATTGCGAAAGGATATATCCATTGACATCTCTCTATGCATCCTTTAGCTTTAGTTGTATTGGGGGGTGGGAGGTGGAGGTGGGCAAGGGTTTTTCTCCCTCTCCAGATTAACGTCTCTTATTTCCTACCTATCCAGCTTCATTCCAAATCTGACTTATCCTCCAGGTTCAGTCTCTGCTCCACACTGACCTCCTTAACCTCATTTATCATTCATACTACTTGTTTTTGGTTGGTTTCCAAGCCATCCTGGCCCATCGGGCTTGGTAGTTGTGGGATAGTTATCGTTAGAGATGCTTTCCAACGACCTTTTCCAGTCTCTCCAAGTCTAGTTGAATTTGTCAGCTCCTTGAGGGCAGGGCCAACAGTGTCTGCTTCTCCGAGGTGGGGGGGGGGGAGGGAGAGAGAGAGTGTGTGTATATTCTCCTTGGGGGGGAGGGGCCTCTGCTCAGGAGGAGGGAACTTGAAATGGTTGAAGCTGCACCTGGAGGCTCCACCTGGAGGCTCCAGAGGAGGAATGTAGTCTTGAGCTGCAGATGTGTGTGCCTGGGAATGAAGGGACTGCTATACTTTGAACTGCCCCCCCCACCCCCCCAACCCCGCACCTTGCAAACAGGAAAATGAGACATCCAAGGCAAATCCTGAGTGACCCGGGGGACCCAGGGACTTGGCCAGGAAGTGATTTTCAAAGCCTGAATTCCTCACGCCACGCTGTTTAAGGCACCACTCTCCACCCACCTGTGGTGTGGAGACCCACCCCCCCCTTCCCAGTTCCCATTCTGGAGCGCTCCCAGTTCAGTACGGGCGCTTTCTGTCCATCTCTGTGTGGTTTGGGTTTTCCTGCAGTTTCCTGGCCCTCTTCCCCTCTTCGCTCATCTGTAAGCTTTTCCTTTTTTTTTTTTTTTTTCTTTTTTGCTTGTGCTGCTGAGAGACTCACTTTTAACAACTTTCTCCTGGCTCTCCCAGACGGTCCGAGATCTCCTCTCTCCTTCTGCCTGCTCTCCGGGTTCTCCGGGCGCTCGCAGCTTACCTCCGCGGCTGGAGGGCAGCCCCTTCCCTCCCCGCGCAGCCCGCGGGCTCCCCCCCTCGCCCCCCGGCTCCGCGCCGGGCTCCGGGCCGGGTTGGGGGAGAGGGGGCGGGGACGGCTGCCGGGTTGCAGGGGGCGGGCGCCGCCTGCAGCCAGGCCTGGGCGGGGCCCCGGGAGCGGGCGGAGGCCCCGCCGCGCCCCCAGGCCCCAGCGCCGGCCCGCGCCCCTCGGACCGGAGGAGAGGGGCTGGCCCAGTGCCAGCGTCTGAGAGCCGGCCCCCTCCCCCGGCCCGCTCGCAGCCAACCAGGCACTCCAGCGGGGCCCACGTGACCTGGAGTTCTAGACAAAGAAAATGTTCAATCCCTCCCCCCCACCTCCCCCCTCCCCCTCTCTCTGGCCCCCTCCGCCCCCCAGCCCCATCGCCCCCTTCCCCTCCCCCCAGACGGGCAGCTACTTACAGAGCTTCAGGGCCGGGGCTCACACCTGAGCTGGACCACAGAGGGGCTGCACCTGGCCTTATGGGTAGGTTCCTGGACGGAGCCCTGGGGAAACTGGGGGCGGGGAGGCGGCAGGGGCCGGTGGGAGGATCTCTGGGCCTGCAGCCCTCTGGGTTTGAGAAGAGTCAAGTCTGCCTCCCCGGCCCGCAGGAGCTGGCTCCACTGCCTGGCCTGAGTTCTGGAGATGCTGAGTTACTGCTGTCCCACCCACTCCCTCCTCAGGAGCCCCAACCCCCACTCCTTCCTGCGCTCAGGTGGGACCTGGCGGCTCTGGGGCCAGGAGGAGCAGCCCTGGCGTGAGCCTGGGGCAGTGGTCAACGAAGGCTGGGGGGCAGGCTGCGGCCGTGGAGTTGGGCCAGAAGCGGTGCTTCCGCTGCGCTGGCTGCCAGATGGGTGGTTGGCATTTCCTTGCTGACCTGTGTTCCTGGCCGCTGGACCACGCTGTCCTCAGGCCGTGCCAACCTTGTGGCCTCTTGAGAAGGATGGTTTCCTTTCCTGCGTGTTCCTGGGAGCCACCGTCAGGCCTCCAGAAAGAAGTGGTGTCGGGGTGGGAGGGAGCAGTGTGACCCTGACAGGGGGCTGTGGGGGTGGCCTGACGCCGGCCTGTGATGGGAGAGGCACCTGGGACAGCCCGGGGTCCGCTGCCCCAGCGGGAGTCCGCGTGGGTCCCTGGACCTCTGACCTCTGGAACTGGAAGCAGCCTGAGTCACAGGGGGAGGTGGAGGCGGGACAGCTGCCCGGAGAGATGGGACTGGACGGGGAGGCCTTGCCTCCAGCAGAGTGGAGTTACCAGTGGCTCTCCAGACTGGACAAACTCCAGGCCAAGTGGCCTCCTTGAGCCGCCGTAGTGGGTCTGGTGTGGTGTCTTCCTGATCCTGCCCAGTCTCTTGGCTACTCTGGGGTGGGACCTTCTGAACTGAGGTTGGGGCGGTGGGGGAGGTGGGTAGGAGCCTTTAGCCCAAAAGCCCAAGCCCAGAGTTAACCCTTTTTTCTCCTATTGTCTGCCTGGGGAGGAGGGTTGGCATGAACATGGAAAAACGGCCCTCCCGCACTGCCCTAGGCAAGTCTATTCTAATGAGCCCCTCCCCCACCCAGCCACCCTCTCGCCCCTTCTTCCCCTTTCCTCCTGCCTCCTGCTGCTAACCCACCCCCTCCTTCCTTCCCCCACCTCTGCTGGCCTTGTCCCGATGGAGGCCCCTTCCTCCTCCTCTGCTTGCCAAACCGTGCTGGGTGCGTGTTCTGCTGCACCTACTGGGTTGGGGGCGCTTAACAGCCATCAGCAGCATCGTATGACAAGCTGGGGGAAGTTGTGGGGGAAGAATAATGTTCAGGAACTCGCTGTGGAGGGGTTGAGAAGAGAGACAAAGGGGCTGAGGGGGAGTAAGGAGAATGGTGTCAGGCATGACTCCCTTCTAGACTGGGGGAGGCTGGGGGGAACCTGGCGCACCCCACCCCCCCCCATGCTGTTTTGCTGTGGATCCTTTCGTCCTCCACCTCTTCCACCTGCACACCTTGCTCTTGCTGAGGGGGCCCGTCGCCCCTGGAAACTGGGTCTTTGGATCATCCAAGACAACACCCTGGTCTAGATCAGAATCTGTGCCTGAAGTTCACGGAGGCATGGTGAAGGGAAGGGAGCAGAGGCTGGTAGGCAGGGTGTTTACCTGAGCAGTTCTGGCACTGGGATAGCTGCTGCAGCTGACAATTCTAGAAGAGAATCCCTCTCCCTCACAGGGTTGAGTGCACACCTTCTGGTGGGGGAGGAGGAGGTAGGTAGATGATTTTTAGGAAGGGGTGGGGCAGAGTCCCCCAGGTGTGAGTGGGGCTTGGGAGGGAGGAGCAATTACTCTGCATTCTTCTGCACCCCCCAGTCTCCAGGAGCTCATTCTCCTGTCTGTTTGGGGGCAAAGGATCCTTTATCCCATTTTAGAATTTGTTGAGTCAGAGAAAGAACTAGGACTCCCATCCTCGTGTTTTAGGAATTGCCACAAGAAGCAGATTTCGTCTGTGGCCGGGAGGCAAAGACTTGAAGATAGAACAAAATAAAGTGAATCTAAGAGACAGTAGCCCATTGAGCTGTTCTTAACCTGGGACCTGAGGGTCCATTGACAGGCTTTGGAGAGTCCTTGGAATTCGTGGTACATACATCAGATTTTTAAGCCAATCAGAAAAGGTTAACAGAAATCCTTAAATTCAAACTCCTTTTATAGGTGGAGCAACTCAAGGGACTGCTTCAAAGTCAGGTGTTAATTTGTTGCAAGGCTAAGACAGGAATATAAATGCTGTGACTTCCAATTTAGAGGTCTTAATACTCCAGGTAATCTTGAGGATGGGTTTGTATTGCTCTAAGTTCTCAGGGAAAGCTCCATGTTGAAGATAGGATTTTTTTTTCCCTTCGAATCTGGTGTGGTGAAAACGGGTGCAGAGCCTTGAAGTGTGAGGGCAATGTGTCCTAGATTCAGTAGTTGGGGTGAGATTAGGGTGAGATTAGGTTGAGTGGCCCCCAGAGCTAAGTATCAAGTATTTCATTCTCCTCTGTAGGGCGATGAGAATCTTGGAGCAGGTTTGAGAAGGAATGGGCTTGCGAGATGAGCCTGAAAGATGAGCATGAGACAGTGAAAGCATGGAGGCTGTTCAGATTGGGAAAATACTTGGGTTTGGATTAATTTGTCAGTGGGATGGCGAAGAGGATGCCTGGCTATACTGTGGATTCCCTAAATAATGGTTGAAAGAATAAGTGTATTTATGGATCTGAAAAGTGCATGTAGAAAGAAGGCGTAGCATCTGGTGACAGCATACATTAGATGTAATCCTGAGAACTCCAGGATGGCTGTGAGCATGGGAGCAGGCAAGCTCTTCTGGGGCTTTTTGTGGTGGTTGAGCAGATGGGGAAGGAACCGTGTGCTCTGAACACAAAACAGTGATTTCATCATCACGCATCACAACAAAACTAGAATCGTGGTCTGGAAGCCAAGACTAGGAAGAGAAGGGGTCGACTGCCCAGGAAAACTGTGGCGAAAAGGACAGGAGGCTCCATTTCTAGATTGGGGAGTAAGAGAGGAGAGGATGGAGCCAAAGTCTGTGCCTAATCTGAGGTGCATGATTAGTGTCTGAATAGAATTGATCTTTCCGTATCAGAGGGTGGGCAGCTGATGAAGCCGACAATTGAGGAAGGTTAGACGAGGGAGGAAGATTTCCCGAGAGGCAGAGGAGAAGGCCGGAATTGAGCCCAGTGATTTGTGTTCACCTCTCAACTTCAGCTCTTTCTGTTCTCCATGGCAAGCCGGTTGAGTTGACGAGGGAAGAACTCCTTTTTCCAGCCCCGTACCTTCTGTCACTGTCTCCAGACCAGGGAGAGACTGAGAAGAGCCCCTCGAGTATCAGTTCAAGGTAACTTCTGTTCCTTGTTTCCCCAGGCTGAGAAGAAAGCCAAGGTGATTGCAGTAATGAATGCTGTCGAAGAAAACCAGGGGTCCACTGAGTCTCAGAAGGTGGAGGAGGCCAGTCCTCCCGCTGTGCAGCAGCCCACCGACCCCGCGTCCCCCACTGTGGCCACCACACCTGAGCCCGTGGGGGCTGACACGGGGGACAAGAACGCCACCAAAGCGGCCGATGACGAACCGGAGTACGAGGTGAGCGGCTGGCTTCTTCACCTGCCTCCTCCAGCTCCTCCCGTCCTGCTCTCTCCACCCGACCCCAGGCCTCTTTGTCTCTCCAGTCTCGCTCTGTCCATTCAGATGGCGCTCCCTCCCGGCTGTCCTGACCCTCAGATGCCCAGGGCTGGGGTTGCTGTGGGAGGAATCAGGGTGGCAGGGCCTCGTGACCACCATGTAATGACTTCTGCTCCTTGGGGCTCCAGGACGGCCGGGGCTTTGGCATTGGGGAGCTGGTGTGGGGGAAACTGCGGGGCTTCTCCTGGTGGCCAGGCCGCATTGTGTCTTGGTGGATGACGGGCCGGAGCCGAGCAGCAGAAGGCACCCGTTGGGTCATGTGGTTCGGAGACGGCAAGTTCTCAGTGGTGAGTCACTGGGGTTTGGCGGTAGCCTGGCAGGGGCGGGAGGTGGGGAGGAACAGCTCTTGGTCCCAGGGCCTCTGATTTTGGCTGGGGGCGTGGTTTGGAATTGGGACGGTAGCAGGGGGCTCTGCTTGCCCCCACTCTGTATATGTGTGATTGGAAGAAGTCCTGGAGAGAATTAGGTTAACTTGGAGAGTTCGGATGCCTTCTAGGAACCTTCTACCTAGAATTCCCTTCCACCTGCATTCAGGTCCTTCCCCCACACCTGGGGTTGGACTTCTCCTTTATGTCACGGAATTATTTATTGGTGCATCCGGTCCTCCCGAGGGCAGAGGCCGGGTCTTAATGCCCCCACCCCTGACCACGCCAGGCGTGTGGCGGGCGCTCGGTGAGTGTGGGAGGAGGAGCAAATGAGGGCGGGTTGTGCCTTCAGGTGTGTGTGGAGAAGCTGATGCCGCTGAGCTCCTTCTGCAGCGCCTTCCACCAGGCCACGTACAACAAGCAGCCCATGTACCGCAAGGCCATCTACGAAGTCCTGCAGGTCAGTGCCCCTCCGAGGGACTCAGCACGGGGAGCTTAGATGGCAGGGACCACCGTTGATCTGGAAACTGGAGCACAGGGGTTAGGCCTGGGCAGAGGGTCCACCTGTGAGGCCCTTTGGCCCCCCTTTCCTCCTTACTTGCCCCCTCTCTGCACCTTCTCCTGCCTCTTGCCTGAGTCCACCTTCGCTACTCTCCTGACAGCCTGCCCCACACGTGTTGCCCTCCAGGTGGCCAGCAGCCGAGCAGGGAAGCTGTTCCCGGTGTGCCACGACAGCGACGAGAGCGACACTGCCAAGGCCGTGGAGGTGCAGAACAAGCAGATGATCGAGTGGGCCCTGGGAGGGTTCCAGCCCTCTGGCCCCAAGGGCCTGGAGCCCCCAGAAGGTAAGAGCAGGTGCACCAGCAGCTCCATGCCCGGGCTGGGGAAGCCATGCTTAGGGAGGGCCGGCAAGGCCTCATCAAGGTGCCCAGTGGGAGTGGCCTCTGTCTCCCTCTCCCTGGGGTCCGGGAGGGGCCGTGCCGCACTGGGACTTCGGATAACCTGCTCCCCACTGGCTTGCTGGCCCCAGAGGCTTGGGAGCGAGGAACAACTTGGGCACCGGGGTTGCGCCCCGTTGTAGGTAGATGGTCCGCTGTGAGGGAGCTGGGATTCCTTGTCAGCCGGTAACCATGACCTCACCGCCTGCTTTCCTGATCCAGAGGAGAAGAACCCCTACAAAGAAGTTTACACAGACATGTGGGTTGAACCCGAGGCAGCTGCCTATGCACCGCCCCCACCAGCCAAAAAGCCCCGAAAGAGCACAACTGAGAAGCCCAAGGTCAAGGAGATAATTGATGAACGCACAAGAGGTAGTTGGTCTGGCTCTGGAGAGAGTGGCAGGGTGAGGCTGACGTTCAGAGGAGTGGGCGTGACCCTCGAGGCCCCTCTGATGCTGGGCTCTCCTCCCCTCTGCAGAGCGGCTGGTGTACGAGGTGCGGCAGAAGTGCCGGAACATCGAGGGTGAGTCCTGAGGGGGCAGCTGGGCGCTGGCCCTGGGAAGTCAATTGTCTGTTGCCCGTGGGGCGGGCTTGGGGGCTTGGGCCCTAAAGTGGTGGCTTGCACAGAGTAGTATAGGTACTGAGAAGGGTATGGTGACGTGGGACATTGGTACTTGGTAACAGGGTCTGTCCTGCATGTCCCAGCACCTCCAGCCTGCTTGACACACACATGTGTCTTCTGCCACCACGATCTTTCCTGTCAGTGGTGGGGGCTGGTTGTTAGGGTTTGGGGCACCCCAGTGGGTCACAGAAGGGTAACCTCTCTTGGATTTGAATTTGGCCTTTTACCTTTCCTCACCTTGTCTCATCTGGTGGTCATTAGCCCATCCCATGTCTGTCTCCCTTGGCCTAGTGATGATGTGTCCAACTCGGGGCCCTCAGGGCCAGGAAGGATGGAGGCAGGGGCCAGGCCTTAAGGACTGACTGCCCAAGGACATCTCCAGGGTAACCTAGGGTCGGGCCCGTTCTCACAGGCGGATTCTCATCCTCATATCATGCCTTTCCTGGAAGGCAGCATTGCTGCTCTGGGAGATGAATGGGCCCCTGAGATTGGGGCCGCACTGCCTCCCTGTTCCGAGCGGCCCCTCCCAGCCTCCTTGCTGCCTTCTTGTCTGGCTGCTGCTGCAGCGCGCCTCTAGTCAGTCGCTTTTCTGGAGCCGGGCTTTGGCCCGAGGTGGGAGGGGGCCCTTCAGTGGCACTCACTCTGCATCTGTTGCTTTCCAGACATTTGCATCTCTTGTGGAAGTCTCAACGTCACCCTGGAACACCCTCTCTTCATCGGAGGAATGTGCCAAAACTGCAAGGTACGGGCATCCCCAGCAGAAACGAGGCCCCTGGCTGACCACACCTCCTGGCCTCTGGGCTGTAGGCACCTTGGGTAGCTGTGAGGGTGACTCCGCGGTTTGCTCTTGAAGCCGAGTCCTGATAAAACGGGCCCTTGGGTTTCAAGAGTTTGACTTGCTGTTGCGTTTCCTCTGAGAGATCCTTGCCCCCTCTAAAACCCTATTCTCGTCCTCAGATGTGGGCTCACAATGTCACAGTCACTAGTGTGAAGTGAGGGATGATAGGCTTATGGGTGGGTCCCTGTGCCCTGGGTGCGGGGGGACCGCAGGCAGTGTGGGTCTTGTTTCCCAGGCCTTCCCACATCCTTCTTCTTGGTTTGTCCACTGCAGTGGGTGGGGAGACACGTTGTCCCCATCCCAAATCTGTGGCCCGGGCTGGACCCTGGCTGCATGGGTGGCAAGGTCGTGTCTCCAGGGCTGTGTCGAGGTTCCAAGGCGAGAGCCCAGAGGCTGGGTTCACAGCCTGCCTTCGCCCTGGCCAGTCTGGGTGCTGCCCGGTGGTCTCTGAGCTTCCACCCTGCTCCCTAGAACTGCTTCCTGGAGTGCGCGTACCAGTACGACGACGACGGCTATCAGTCCTACTGCACCATCTGCTGCGGGGGGCGCGAGGTGCTTATGTGTGGGAACAACAATTGCTGCAGGTGAGGCCCTGCCCCTGAGCGCAGCGGCCCTCCCTCCTTGCCCGGTACCGGGGCTCCCGCTGCCCGTCCTGCCCTGCACTGCGGCCACGCTCCGTCCGCGACCGGCCAGGGGCCGAGAGTCTCCTCGGCTCCACTGTGTTTCCTTCCAGGTGCTTTTGTGTGGAGTGTGTGGATCTCTTGGTGGGGCCGGGGGCTGCACAGGCAGCCATCAAGGAAGACCCCTGGAACTGCTACATGTGCGGGCACAAGGGCACCTACGGGCTGCTGCGGCGGCGGGAAGACTGGCCCTCCCGGCTGCAGATGTTCTTCGCCAATAACCACGACCAGGAATTCGTGAGTGCTGGGTGCTGGGCACAGGGCGGCTCTTCTCACCCCCCACCTGCCAGAGCCAGAGGGCGGACTCTGCCAAAGCGAGAGTGCTTCGGTTAGTCGGGGGCCTGGGTGCCGGGCCGCAGTGCCTGAGCCACAGGTGGGGCGTGCGGGTCTTGAAAGCCCACAGTTGACTGGGAGGCCAGCCCCGGGTGCGGGTCTGGGGGACGCTCCTGGGGGACGCTCACCTGGCCTGTTGTGCTGGCTGCCTAGGACCCTCCGAAGGTTTACCCACCTGTCCCAGCTGAGAAGAGGAAGCCCATCCGGGTGCTGTCTCTATTTGATGGAATCGCTACAGGTGAGAGTCGTTGGCATCTTCATCCTGGGGCGTGGGAGCTGGGCTCCGGGGACCGTGTGTGTGTAACCTTGGCAAAACAGGGCGACGGCTAACGTTGCAACTGTTAAAATGTTACCCTAAGGAGGAAACTCTTGTGTTCAATGAAGAGTAAAAATAAGTGGTAAACCAGCACGTCCAGTGGGCGTTTCCTTAACGGGGGTGTGTGAGGAGAGGGGGTGGGGGTGGTGCGTGCTCTCCAGCAGAGGATGGAGCAGTCACTAGTCAGAGGTTGCTGAAGATGTTCACAGACCCTCAAAGGAAAGACTTCGTGACCAAAGCAAAAACATAGGCAGTCCTGTTGTGCTTTGATTATAAGTCGCAGTGAAAAACAAACTATAAACGAGAGAGGCTAAAGAATATTTAAATTGCCCAGAATCCTGTAATTAGTGGTTTGGTATATGTCCTTTTACGTTTTTAGATTGTAGGTTTTTTTCTGTGCATGTATGTGTTTATATAATCATTCGTAGATAGATCAATAAAACAAAAGGATAGTAAAATACATATTGTGTCATAACTTGCCTTTTCATTTATGATGCTATGACTGCTTTTTCATGTCAACCAGTATAGAACTACGGTATTTATGAGTGCCGCATAGGGTCCCATGGAGTGAAAGTACCATAATCTATTTAATGTTGGGGTGTTTATTCCCCCCCCCCCCCCACTGTTATAAGCAGCGCTGTGACAAGCGTCCTCGTACACGCATCTTTATATACTTAAGCCATTAACTTTTAGGGAATAGTGGCTCACTGTGTAGGCACTGTTTTTAATGTCATGTGGTTCTTGACATGGATACTGGCGTCCACCCTCTGCCCTGCCCTCAAGCTGAGGCCTTTCAGTCCTTAGGAAATGAATAACCCTTCTCAGAACTTGTCTTCATGGGACCAGAGGGAGATAGATGGGCAGGCTGGGCTTGGAGACCTTGGTCAGAGGGTGGGGATGGCACCCCGGGCCAGATGTCGGCCTTCTGTTCCCAGCTCAGTGCTGATGTCACGTGAACCTAGATTAGTTAATGTACAGCTTTGGTTTCCCAGGGTGGAACCTGGAAGCCTCCTTAAGCCATGTCACACCCCAAGAGGCCACGCAGGCTGCTTGTGGGGAGGTCTTTTGGGAGTAGTGGGGATGGTGCTGTGTTTCCTGAAGCTCTCAGGGTCTTTGAGACCCTCTATTCAGCACGCCTTTCTGGAAGGGTCATGGCCAGGAAGTGTGAATTGTTAGCTCAGGAGGAAACACATGGAATGAGGCCGCCCACTCTATCTTGAAGACATTTGGCCCCGAAGAGAAGGGCTGGGTTAGGCAGGCGCGCTGCTCTGAGGTGGAGAGGGTGCCAAGTGCCGGGGCTCACAGAGGAGGGGAGGCCATCCTGGGGGCTCTGGGGTGGGGGTAGGCCTCAGTGAAGCCTTTTTAGAGCAGACGGCCTTTACGTTGAGTCTTGACGGATGGTTGAATTGCAGCAGGAGGTGATACAAGGACTGAGGAAGGACTAGTGTGTGCAGGATATAGAAACAGCAAAGAAAAGACCACCCAAAGGTTGTTCTCTGGAAACCCCCTGCTGTCCTGTCTTGACTGTTTTCTGAGCAGATCAGATTAGACATGAAACAGCCTTGATGTAACAGCCTTGATGTCCTTGTTATTGATACTCCAGTTTGATCCAGAAGCCTTCAGCAGCTTTCTGGGCAGGGTAGGGCTTGGGCCTGTCTCTGACCCATGTGTCCAGCTGGCCAGAGGGACCCCTGCAAAGACCAGGGTGCTGGGGAGGTGACCCAGTGACTGTGCTTTTTGCTGGCTGGCACAGGGCTTCTGGTGCTGAAGGACTTGGGCATTCAGGTGGATCGCTACATCGCTTCCGAGGTGTGCGAGGACTCCATCACGGTGGGCATGGTGCGGCACCAGGGGAAGATCATGTACGTCGGGGACGTCCGCAGCGTCACGCAGAAGCATGTATGTCAGTGCCGCGGGCCCCACCCACCTTCTCTACGTCACTTAGCTCCTGGGACAGCGCCAGCCCCTCTCATTTTGTCCGTTTGCTCTTTTCCTTTCCCTCCTCCCCCCTTGAACTCTCTCCCTCCTCCTCTTCCATTCCCCTCCTTGTCTCGGGGCAGATTCCAGTGGGAACTGGGGAGCCAGGCTTTCTGGGCTCAGGCTGCTCCCTGGCTGCTTTCCGGGCCCTGTTGAGCGGAGCGCTGTGGGTTGCAGTGAGGTCCCCATCCTCCCAGTACTGCTGGCGACCACTTCGCCAGCCTTCATTTTTGGGGGGCGTCTGGTGGGGTCTTGCCTGAGTGGCCCCTTGCTTTTCCAGTTATCCATGTCGACCTCGAACTACAGGCCCTCAGGCGTCCTGAAGGGCATATGGAGGGGTTCAGATGGTCCAGACACCTGCCCAAGGTGCGCAGAGTACAGAGTACCTTTCATTCAGCTGCCCAGCCTGGACCGCTGTCCCCCTGAGTGGCTGCTTTTCTTGCTGGGGGCGTACTGGTTTCCCTGATGGCCTCAGAGATTGTCCAGTTCAGTCCTTTCACTTTATTATTTGGGAAACAGCCCAGAGGGCCTCAGTGACTTGTCCGTGGATGCATGGTGTGTATGCGTGCGTGCGCGAGTGTGTGTGTGTGTGTGTGTGAATGTATGGGTGAGTGTAGAGAGCAGACAAAGCAGCCGGGTCTCTTCTCTCCCGTGCCAAAGTACTTTTTTGCCAGATTCACAGATCATTTCTCTCTTCCTTTCTGCCTCTGTCCCTGGACATCAGGCCCATCACATTACCTTTATCCTCCCAGATCCAGGAGTGGGGCCCGTTCGATCTGGTGATTGGGGGCAGTCCCTGCAATGATCTCTCCATCGTCAACCCCGCCCGCAAGGGACTCTACGGTAGGTGCTGTGCTCATCCCTCTGCCTTCTGAGCTGGTGCTTCCGCACGTCAGTTTCCTACTTGGGTATTTCTGCCCTGAGACGGCTCCTCCCAGTGACCCTGTCCTCCCCTGCCCTCCCCGTGCCCGAGCCACACCGCCGTCTCCTGCAGACAGCCCCAGCTGATGGCTTTCTCTTCCGACCTCTCAGAGGGCACTGGCCGGCTCTTCTTTGAGTTCTACCGCCTCCTGCATGATGCGCGGCCCAAGGAGGGAGATGATCGCCCCTTCTTCTGGCTCTTTGAGAATGTGGTGGCCATGGGCGTTAGTGACAAGAGGGACATCTCGCGATTTCTCGAGGTATAGCCAGCACCCTCGGTTTGGCCAGCTCACTAATGGCTTCTACCTTGGACTGCTGCTTTATCCCTGTCTCATCTGCATTGTGGAGCTGGGGACTGGTGACTTCCGCTTTGCAAGGGGCCCGTTTGGGAAGCTCTGGACTTCCCAAGTAGACAGGGAGCCCACCCCGGAGAGAGCCCGTAGTCTCACTCTAAGAGGTGGTATGTGGGCGTGGGCCTCAGCGCTTGGAGGACCTGACTGTCGTAAATAGAGTGCAGGGCTAGGCTCCTGGGCTTGGGTTCTGTGTGCTGTTTCCCTGGGGGAACCTTTGAGATGCCAGAATCAACCAGAATGGCTTGTCCTCGCTCCCTGGCACTGTGATGGATGCTTTGTGGCACCTGGGAGAAAAACACGGCTTATCTCAGTTGTTATTTCCCAGAGTGTGGGTCCCGACATGGCCTAGCCCGGTTGGGGCCGTGCACAGAGGGTTTCTGTGGCCAGAGTCCTTCTCCAGGTGGGCAGTCTGGGAGCCCGAGTGCGCGCTCCTGAGTCCTGGGGTAAAACACCTCAAGCTGGTGTTCTGACTCTACATTCGAGCAGACATGTTTGGCACATAATCTGGACGTACAGTGAATACGTCCACACTCATTGGAACTTTCTTTCTCAAAGCCTCCAGGTGAGCTGGAGCTGTGTGGTCCAGTGTGGTAGGCATCTGCCATGTGTGGTATTTCAGTTGACATTAAAATTCCGCAGTCTCACCAGCCTCCACTCAAGTACTCAGCCAGTCTGCAGCTGGGGGGCTGTTGGCCACTGCGCAGAACAGTACAGATAGAACAGTTCCATCATGGCGGCGTGGACTGTGCAGGTCTAGACTGTTGCAGTGGTAACACGTGGAACGTAGCTGGGTTTAATTCTGGCTTTTCCTGGGGCTTCCGGCTGTTCCAGTGTGTCCTCCTGAGAGAGAAGTGAGAGCCTTTTGAGGCTCTAAACTAGCAAGTTTCCCGGCACTCTAATATTCCTCTCTCTCTCATCTTTAATCTCCTGTTTTATAGTCCAACCCTGTGATGATTGATGCCAAAGAAGTGTCCGCTGCACACAGGGCCCGCTACTTCTGGGGGAACCTTCCTGGTATGAACAGGTTGGTGAGAGCTCTGTGCTCCGGTGGCCGTGGGTGCGTGTCTGCAGGCAGGATGACGGCCCGAGGAGGGCGCCAGCCTCCCTTGCTGGCAAGCTCGCTGCTCTTCCGTGTTCTTCTTCGTTTCCTTTTCCTTGAGGAAGAAGGGCAGTCAGGTGTAGAAGATATTTGCCTGAGAAACCAAGAACTAGTGGTGCCAAGTAGGACCTTTAAAAAGCACACTCTTGACACAGATGACGACTCAGGCTGAGTTACGTGGTTGGTTCTCCTACATGGGTGATGTGTCAAGAGTCAGCTGGTCCTTAGTCTCCTGAAGTAAAGCTGTGGAGGATGCGTTTGGGGATGGGAAAGAGAGAGGCTCTAGGCAGCTTAGAGGGTCCTGTCTACTTTAAGTCCTTTTTTGGAAGGATGCTCTTGGTTTAGTTTACACAAAGATTGTGATGTCCAGGAATGAAGAAAATTTCATTTTTTCTGTATAAAAATTGTACTATAAAAAGGCCTATGAGGAGAAAGGAATTCTGGTTGAGGGTTAGCAGTTCAAAAGCAGAGGGAATAAATACAGCTGATTCACTTTGTTGTACAGCAAAAACTGGCACAACAGTGTAAAGCAATTATATTCCAATAAAGAGCTTAAAAAAAAAAGCAGGGGGAGATCCACCCAATCTGGATATCTATTATGGGAAGAAATATTTTCCAGAATATTTTGAGTGTGGGTTTTACACACTTGGTTTACCTAAATTGGGAACATCATTTAACCTGGCCTCAGTCTCTCTGCCTCTCTGCCAGTAGCATGAAGTTTTAGGAACTTCCCCAGTCTCATACCCATTTGGCAAAGCTGCCATCTTTTCTGAGGGCTTGTTGCTAGAAGGAAGTGGGTCAGTGGGCAGCTGACCTGAAAACTGCCTCAGTGTCCCCCTAACTCTCCCAGGATGGATGTCTGTGCGTATCGGGAAAATGGACTGGCTTACGTAGTCCAGTATTTTTATGGAGCCACTAACTCAGCGTAGGGATGGTTCTTACCTGCTTCTTCCAACTCTAAAATTTTAGAACTCTTGAGCTTCCAGGAGGAGCAGAGGTACCGCGAGGGACCAAGCAGAGTGTATATGCGTGTAAACAAGGAGGAGTCTGGAGGCGCGATTTGACCGTGGGTCCTGGGTGGTTCCCACACAGAGATGGTGGATCACTATGTGAAACCTTTATTAAGTAATCTTAAATGTCAGAAAAGGCCAGCTACGAAGGTGCTCTTCAGTGATCTGGTCTGCCTTCTGAGAAGTGACACGTTTAGTGTCACAAAATTCTAGTCTTCTGGGGACTGCAAAATTTGTCTTGTTAACTGTACATTTGAAGTGTACAGTTTGATGAATTTCATCCAGTGTACAGACCCATGTAACCATCACCATAGTCGAAATACAGAACATTCTGTCACGTCAGAGCTGGCTTTGTGATGGGTACTTTTAAGATTTAGTCTGTTTTTAAGTAACAGGTTTAAAAGTCATTGGCCTTTTCCCTGTCTGGGCAGGTGTGATCTGTTTATTTGTAAATAAATCTGTTTGTTTGAGACCACTTTTGAATTTACCTTTAAGGATTAATGCTTGGTGGACTTGTGTCTGTGAGTGGCTGCATTGTATGTGCATGTGTTTTGGGGAGTTTGAAGGGGGTTACAACGCACGTGGGTGACGGGGTCCTCTTCTACTTCCCCATGTGAGTCAGATGACTGCTGGGTCAGGGCCCTGGGTGCGTCCCTGCCATTCTCCTGGTTTCTGTTGTTACTCTCTCTCTTCTGCCTCCTAGGCCGTTGGCATCCACTGTGAATGATAAGCTGGAGCTGCAGGAGTGTCTGGAGCACGGCAGAATAGCCAAGGTCAGCCCCAGCGTCACAGCCCTCTGCTGGGAGTGAGGAGAAGGGCAGGGGGAGCTGGAGCAGCACTGGGGCTGTGTCCCGCCTGCAGAGGATGCAACTTAGGGGGTCGTGCATGCAGTCAGCAGAGTGGGCGGGTCTGGGGGAAAGCCTGGAGGGCAGGGGGAGAGGTCAGGAATCCTTGCTGCCTGCCGCCCTTTCATGTTGAGCTCGCCCGCTGGTCCTGTGGGAGGCAGACACGAAGAAGTCTTTGCCAAGGTCCCTGGATCTATTAGGGCTTTTGAATTATTGAGCCAGGACCTATTGCACGAGCTTTCAGAGCAGAGATTCTCCTGTGATGTGGAAGCTGCATTTCTTTCTGGAGAAAACTCCCAGGACTGCTGGCACCCCCAGAGTGTCTTTGCACCCCTGAGTAATTTGGCATCTTTTTGCCTGTAAGTCACTACCCCTGGGAAAAACTTCTTAGAAGGCTTACGAAGGACAGTGATTCAAGCGGCTGTCTCGAGTCCTTGGCCAGAGGAATTGGACTGAGGATGGCCAGGTGACCTCGGTGTAGGAAGAAGAGCAGGGCCGTGGGGTCTGCGGAGGCTCACGACTAGAGCCTCGCCCCGGCCCCTGGGTGGACCAGTCCCTGGCAGGTGCTTGGCAGGAGCAGGTGAGTGCTCATTTCTCGTTTCCTCTCCTTGTCTTCTAGTTCAGCAAAGTGAGGACCATTACTACTAGGTCGAACTCCATAAAGCAGGGCAAAGACCAGCATTTCCCCGTCTTCATGAATGAGAAAGAGGACATCTTATGGTGCACTGAAATGGAAAGGTACCCACTCGTGCTGGCGAGGGGTGGGTGGGAGGGATCTCTGCCTCTGTGCCAGCTTTGGATCCCCTGCAGATACCCTGTGAGCAGTGGGTTTTCCCAAGCATCTCCCAACGTGGCAGATTGCTGGGGAGGACTCCTGTGCGTTGTAAGGCTGGTTTAAAAAGTAAGGGGCATCTAGGAATCAGCGCCTGATGCGCTGGCTTCCAGCGGTCCTGCGGAACTGCGGGGAAGCGCTGCAGCGGCAGGAGCTTCCCTGTTTCATGCTGCTCGTGTTAGGTGCTTTGCAGACCAGAACAGTGTGGGACCAGGTGGGCCTGACAGCCTCAGCACCCTGATTGGGTGCAGATTGGACTTGGGCTAGGTTCCTCATCCTCGCGGTAACTGCCATTGAGCCAGACAGAGAGACCGTTCGCACAGACAGCCAGAGCAAGCAGGAACTCCTGACGTCAGGCAAGAGTTCGGCCCCCGTGCAGGGCTTTCCCTCCTTTGTGGGGAAGATACTAGGGATGTATGCTTATCACATACAGACTTGAGATACCCACTGTGGGTCTCAGTTTCAAGTGGAGCGTGTCCTGGAGGTGTTTTTTGACGAATACTCACTTTGTTCCTACTGTGTGGTAGATCGCTAGGCAGTGATCATCCTAACTTGCCTTCAGGCCCGCAGAAAGTAGCCAGGCGCCTGAGTCTCGAACTGGTTGTTAAGGACACAGAGTCGCCCAGGCCGGCGCTGACTGCTGCCCTCTCTGCCTCTTCTCCCCAGGGTGTTTGGCTTCCCTGTCCACTATACCGATGTCTCCAACATGAGCCGCTTGGCGAGGCAGAGACTGCTGGGCCGGTCGTGGAGCGTGCCGGTCATCCGCCACCTCTTCGCTCCGCTGAAGGAATATTTTGCTTGTGTGTAAGGGACGTGAGGGCAAACCGAGGTAGTGACACAATGTTAAACAAACAAACAAAAAACACAAAACACAACAAAACACCAAGAACGTGAGGATGGAGAGAAGTATCAGCACCCAGAAGAGGAAAAGGAATTTAAAACAAAACAAAAAAAACCCACAGAGGCGGAAATACCGGAAGGCTTTGCCTTGCAAAAAAGGGTTGGACATCATCTCCTGATTTTTCAATGTTAATCTTCAGTCCTATTTAAAAAAAAAAACCAAGCTCCCTCCCTACCCTCCCGTCCCCTTTTTTTTTCTGGTCAAACCTTTTGTTTTCTACTCTTTTCAGAGGGGTTTTCTGTTTGTTTGGGTTTTTGTTTCTTGCTGTGACTGAAACAAGAGGGTTTATTGCAGCAAAAAAAAAAAAAAAATCCATAACAAAAATAGTATCCATACCTTGCAGAGGAAAGATGGGAGAGGAGGAAAAAAGGAAATTCTATAGAAATCTATATATTGGATTTTTTTTTTTTTTTTTTTTTTTTTTTTTTTTTTTTTACTATATATCTTTTTTTGTTGTTGTCTCTAGCCTGATCAGATAGGAGCACAAGCAGGGGACAGAAAATAGACAACTCAGGCGGCAGAGTTCCCTCCCAGCCACTGAGCTGTCTTGCCAGCACCATTCCTGGTCATGCAAAACACAACCCAACTAGCAGCAGAGAGACGAGAACACCACACAAGACCCTTTTATACAGTATTCAGGTGCCTACCACACAGGAAACCTTGAAGAAAATCAGTTTCTAGAAGCCACTGATACCTCTTGTTTACAGTTTATATATATATGATAGATATGAGATATATATATAAAAGGTACTGTTAACTACTGTACAACCCGACTTCATAATGGTGCTTTACAACAGCGAGATGGGTAAAAACATCAGCTTCCACGTTGCCTTATGTGCAAAGGGTTCTAACTAAGGATGGAGAAAGGGAGACAGCTTGGAAGTGAACCGTTACCATGGTGGGGTTTTTTATTTCCCTTGGTGTTGAACAAGGTGAAGGAGGAGAATTTGGGAACAGCATTCTCCCGCTTCTCCCTGCCAAAAAAGGGGGTGAGATTCGGTGGTCGGGACCGTGGAAAGCTGAGAGTGGGATCCACCCAGGCTCACGCAATACCCTTTTCATTTTTTTCGAAAAGGAGACTCCCTCGGCAAGATGGCAGGATGAGGGGTCTTCATTCCCAATTTCTCACATTAGCCGATTCGAGGGCTCCTTGCGGAGGGATCAGAGAAAAATCCAGAGTGCGGGCAAGTGACAGTTCAGACCCCACCTGGAGAAAATAAAAAAACATACAAAACGTACTGGTGCTTTCCTGTCTAAGTCGCTTTTTGTGTGTTCTTTTATGAGGCCCCCACCATCCACCCTCTGTGCACAAGGCGGCTTCCGGCCCCTGGAATTTGATGTTTTTGGTCATCTCCAAAGGCTGCAGTTTTATACTGGGAGGCTGATGACACCTTTTGTTATAATTATTCTTATGGTTCTGGTTATAATTATGTTTGTTTTGAGATTTTCTTTAAGAAATCAAAAACCCAACCCCCCCTCCCTTTAGGTTTCAAACCAAGGTGCGGGGAGCAGGGTGCTTCTAAGTTAGTGGTGGCCCTGGTGCCCTGGCTCCCCACCCCTCGGGCCAGGTGGGCCACTGGGCGTCGGCCAGGGGGTCCCTGAGGCCGGCCTTCCGGGCGCGTCCCTCTTCTCTTCTGCTTCCCTCCTCTCGAGTCACGTGTGTCAGGGCTGGAGGGAGGACCAGGCGTCTCTCTCCTCGCGTGTATGATTGGAGTGGTGTGTATTTCTTTTCTAGTACTTGGTCTGATAGCTGTGCTCTTACCTCGAGTCAGCAGCACCTGGAGCCCCGAGTGCACAACACTTGGTTCCGCTTCCCACCGAGGCAGGCAGCCTGGCATTGGCGGTAGGCAGGGACGGCATGGGTGGCTCCAGGGTGAGGGCCCAATGGGCAGATGCCTGCCTGGGTAGATGGGGTGTAGATATGTGGCATATAGAGATATATATTTTATAATGGGAGGGGGGAACGGCACCTCCTGGGACTGGCAGGGCTGGGAGGTGTGCTCTCAAGCACATGGTCCCACGTTCGCATCCCTAGAAAGATAGGGCCTACGGTGATAGGCGCTATATAAATACATAGATAGGGTCATGTCTAAGAAATTTTATGGAGTGGGGAGCAGGGGAAGGAGGCTCAGAATGCTGAGTCTCAGGCCCCACTGCAGACAAGCCCCACACCAATCAATCAATCCCCCCCACACACACAGGAACATGTTTCTATACCGATGTATAACGAACGCGTACGCGTGCGCGCACGCGTGCACACACACACACACACACACACACACACCCACCCACACACACACACAGCCAGGGAGCTCCCAGCGCTATTCTCCCCGGGGATTCAGGACTTTGCGGAGTCGGCCCTGCAGCTCTTTACCTCTGTTGCCCTGATTGCAGGTAGACTGTCAATCCCAGAAGTTGCTAGGTGCTGAAGGCAGGAAAAGGAGGAGGTTTTCTTTTAGCAGGTGCTCTCCTCTAGCAGGTAGCGTTCTATCTCTTTTGCCCCGGTGATGTCAAAAGATTCTTCTGTTAGCAACCTGTGACACTGACCTGCAACCCTAGGCACCAGTCAAGTCAGCCCTCAACTCCCCCTACCTATTCTCCCCCGACCAAAACGAAACTGACGTCCAGGGCTGTCTTGGCCAGGGGGCTTCCATTGGGAAAAAAATGGGACGGTGAACCTCATCTTTTGAATAAAGCAAATTAGTAATTGGTGACAAAACTAAACCAAGCTTTGAATCCCTTGCTCATTGCTCAGGAGTGAGCTCACAGCTGGTGGTCATGGTCTCTTGCCCCTCTTAGGGGTGCTTAGTCGGACCCCAAGCTACTCATTTCCTTGTCAGATTGGTTTTTAAGATCATACCCGATTGCTTCCTGCCAGCTCTGTGCCGTGATGGCAGGTGGTGATGGTGGGCTCCCATGGGGCTGGAGCAGCTGGGGGGGATCCCTCTGCCCCTCCCTCGTTGGAGTCTGTACCAAACTCTGGTGCTCACCCTGCCCCCTCCTTCTCCAGCCAGGCTCCATCTTCCCAGCCCGGAGCCCACCAGCACCACTCTGGAGGGCTGGGGGAGGAGGGCTGCCGTAGGCAGCCCAAGGTGCTCCCTCCCCCGGTGGCCAACGCTAAGGTCTTCCCAGCCCCAGTGTCAGGACAGTCTCTTCCTCTGCAGACAGACTTTCTGGCTCTCCTAGGTCTTTTGTCCACTGCTTGTGTGCAGGAGTTTGCGTTTCCTAATGGCCCAAGCTCCACCCAGGGGGTAGGTGTGGAGAAGACACTTAGCCAAGGACGTGGCAAGCCTGAGTGTTCAGTATGGGCTGGCCAGCTTGTTTGTGGTGGCTGATACCTGTTCTTCCCAGTCTGGCAACCTCTCTAGGCCACGGGCCGGGCCGGATGCACCCTCGCAGAGATGAGAGTTAACAAATCACCAGCTTTTCTTCCAGCCACACCTGTGGGCTTGGTCCCACAGTAGAACTTGGTAGGGTGCAGGAGACCTTGGGAATGTGCCGACTTGGCCACGGCGGGGTGCTCTTCACAATCTGCTTCCAACTCTGGGGGCGCTTCTGGGGACAGTGATCGGGTCACCTTCTAAAGGGGAGCTGTGCTTGGACGGGCTGAGGCAAGGCCATGTGAAGATTCAGGTGGGGGATCATTGCACTTGCTGTGCGTGAGGCTCAGGGTAGCAGCAGAGCAGCGGGAGAATCCAGGAAGGCCTAGGGAAAATTCTGGAGTATGTTCGCCAGAGGGGTTTTCTTTCTGAAGAGCAGGCCCATTCACAAATTCCTGGGAACTGAGGACGATGCCCCCCTGCTCTGCAGGTGCCAAGTGGAGTGCGGTGCCAAAAGAGCTGTGGCTCTTGTCTGGGGGAGGTGGCCGGGGCTCAGGCGGGGTCACAGAGCCCTGGCTCTCCTGCCCAAGGAGGAAGCTCATCTCCAGCAGGCGCTGCTGAGCCCTGTGGGCCTCAAGCTGGCTGGTGCCGACCACCTTCCCCAGGGACCAGCTGAAGAGCACAGGCTGGGGAGCAGCAGGTGAGGGCTGGTAGGGTCTTGCAGTCAGTGGGTGACAGCCTAGGTGTGCCACTGTCCATTTTTCTTTCTAGACCCCAGAACCTTCCTGCTGTTGAACATTCAAGAAAGCAAACTTCCCAAAAACGCATGCAGGACTGCTTTGCTTTTGAGACGGGCCTGAGAGTGGTTGGCTGGCAGTGATGCCTGTGTGGGTTTGTGGTGAGTCGCTGGGGTGCAGACTGGCACAGGCAGACCCAGCAGGAAGGAAGGCTACTGGTGGACATCGAACTGGTCGACTCAGGGCCGCTCCCTTTACTTCCCACGTAGCTGGCAATTCTGGGGAAGCCCGGATAGGAGCGGCCCGCCGTCTCCGGCACAGAAAGGTCTGTAATGGGAGCAGGAGAAGGACTGTTTGAGCAGAGCCACCTGGGGAATCTTCTCCGTCTTCATCTCTCTGATGACATCAGTATATATAAAGTGGATCTCGGAGGCAGTTTTGAATTCCTCTCGCTGTTGTGCTTGGTGCAGAGAGGCTGTGGCACTGGTGTCTTTCAGAGGTGTCGTTTTCAGGAAACGTGCAGAGTTCGGGCTGTGAGGCTTGCCTGGTACCGTGATCTGAAGAGGACTGGTTGTTTCCTGTGGTCAGGGTAGCAGCAGAGCCAAGATGCTGGTGAGACCTGGGTTTCTAGCAGGCCCCATTTCGATCCCAGGAGATGAGGAATCTTAATCTGTCATCGGGCATGGTCTAGTCTGGACGATCCCAGGGCTTGTGATTGGAGATGACGCTGGAGTTGTCCTGCCTTCTTTCCTCCACGTCTGGAGGGATGGCGTGGAGCTGGAATGGCCCTCCCGGCCTTTCCCTGCTGAGGCAGGGATGAACCACAAGTGTTTGGAGGATCTAAGAGGAAAGAGAGTAGATTTATATCAACGATGGACTCCACTGTACTAGCAGAAGCTCCCGAATCTTTACGTTTTGGTAAAGGAAGGCTGGGGTCTTTAGGAAGTGAGGGCAGCCCCTCTCTCACCTGTGTGTTCCAGAGACCCGGCTGAGCAGGCCTTTGGTTGGTGACCTGTTTACCGCTGACCCTCGGCAGTGGAGTCTGGGGAGAGGGAGAAACAAGCAGGTCAGAAGCAGGGAGGACAAGGATGGAAGGTCCTTTGCTAGTCATGACTGGCTAAATTGCCCGAACGGAGGCCCACAGACTCCTGTAACTCCAGTAACTGGAAAACTCCCCCGATCTGCTCCCCTGAGGGGCGTGGGAGGGCAGCTTTCTCACCTCCAGTCTGGCGGCTCCAGCCCTGGGCCTGAGGACATGAGCAGGGATCCGAAAGCATCACCTGAGTCCCATTTCACTTCACAGACTGATTTGGTTGCACAGCCCTAGAATCCAACCAACCACAAAAATGCCGAAATTCCTTAGAATACGCAGAGGGAGGAGGTGACTCAACAAGGTGCTAAAACATTTTATTAAAAATATATATTGTTAAATTAAGTCTGCTGTCTGGACAATGACTGTTTGTTTTGTTTTCTTGTAGTGGAGTTTAAAAGAGACTATTATTTTACTCTGATATATTATTATTAAAAAGGCATTTTAACTTTGTACTTGAAAACTAAATGAGCGATTTCATGTGTTTTAGCTGAGGCATTGAAGTAGCGGGTGCTTACTTATTTGTGGGAAATCATGTATTCATACTGAAGAATAAACTCCGTAGCTGATTTGGTAATAACTTTTACTGTTACAGACGATTTCGCTTTGACCCCGGCGGGAGAGCACTTTTACTGCACATTCCACGCAGCTAAATGCAGGACTTACTCCCCGGACCCTTCCCTTCCCAGCCCTGTTTCCTTTCTCTTCAGTTCCTCTTCTGACTCTTTGTTGTTGTTTTTTTTCTTCCTGGTTCCAGCATCCTTTCACCACTGTATTTTTTTTTTTTTTTTTTTTTTTTTAGGGTTGCTTCTCTATTTATTGACAATAATAATGTACATTTCACCGTCTGGTTCTGGGACATTGGGGAAGGGCAAGTGTGAGAGGGCCCTGTGCGGGTCCCCACCCCCACGCCCCGGTGTTCTGTTGTATCTCTGTGTAAGTGATGCTCGTGACATAGCTGTTATGAAATAATTATAAAGAGGTCAGTGCGTGCAGCAGATGTAGAAAGTCTGTCAGTTCCGCCTTCATCACTTTTTTTTTTTTTTTTTGTGCCCAGAAAAATATAATAAAGCTCCTTTCTAATGTACTTGTGCTGGAGAACACTTGAATAAATGGACTGTTTTTGTGCAAAAAAGAAAAACGGAAAAAGCACCGTAATAATGTCCTTTTGTCTTGCGTCTCCTTTCCCCTGACATGACTGTTGGCAGCCTTCTTCAGAGGGGTTAAGTGCCCAAACCGGGAGGTCCTAGCATTGGGTCTAGACAATGTGTTTGTTTCCTCCCTTGAAAAACATCACCTGCATGAACATTCAATAGGGACTGTAAACTGGATGAAAAAAAAGGTGGTTTGGTTGACTGGAAGCTCAAAGATACGTTAGAGTAAGGCAAGTTTGCTGGAAAAGCAGATTCTGTCCAAGACTGAGCGATAGAAATGTTCAGACTGGAGTGGGGAGAGGAGTGGGCCTTGTGCCCGTGTCAGACGAGCCGGAGGGCTTTGGTTATGGGCACTGTTCCCCTGTCTGTGGGGTTTCTCCAAAACACAAGGGCATCCAGAGGAGAGCAGCGCGGTGGTGGACAATCTAGACTGTGCCAGGGACTCTGGGAGACACAGGGGTTTGGCCCCAAAGGGAGAATTTAGAGATGGATGCAGACAGTGACAGGGCGAGCCCAAGGGGCTGAGATGATTCTGGGTAGTTCCATGTGGCGGGTGGGAGTGGGGCCATTTGGCAGAAGTCGGTCTATTTCAGCTCAGCATAAGAAGACCCTTTTTCACTCCTGGCCAGCAGTACAAGGGCCGCCCTGAGTAGAGTGAAGCCCTGGTCGGTTAAGAGGTGTTGCACAGTCACTGGGGCTCCTGCTGGCTTTCCTTGAGACCCCAAGTCTGGGTTCTTACCGCTTACCCACCCCTCCTCAGCGCTGTCTGGCAAATGGACGGTGCCTTGTGGTTGGAAGAGCCCGTTCACACACGATGTCCCCTTTGTCCTCATGATTCTTTGCCTGACGGTCACTAGTTTCCTGTTGTCCTATCTAAGAGACTGATCGGAACACACAGAAGAATTGGGCTTTTCCCATCACATCTCCTCTCTAAGGCCCCCGGCATTCCACGCTGCATTTCCATTTCCTCACTGCCAAGCAGATCCGGCCAATGATTTCTTCTCTTCAGGGAGGGTTATTCAAGGTTTGCTTCCTACATTAGATTTCGGGGGAGGTTTAGGACTGCACTACTTTGCTGGCAGCTTTGAAAGAAATTATAAGGGGGAAATTTGAGAAAAAGGAGAAAATAACAGGCTTTTTTTTTTTTTATGGGCACTTTTTATTTTCTTTACAAAATTATAAATGTATATTTAACTTTTATCCTACTTTTTTCTCAATATTTTTCAATGTTGATGTAGAATTCTTTTTTAAAAAATGGCTGCATGGCATTTTCTTGTTGGATGTTCATTTCTATATATATGCATTTTATTTTAGCTATAAATAGAGCTGCAATAAATATCTTTATGTGTTGGCTTTCCCCCCCTATATTTGGTATTTTTTTCTTTAAGATGCATTCCCAGAAATGAGACTTATTGGGGCAAAGTAGATGAACATTTTGGTTGGTTCCTGACATATTTGCCTGATTTCCTCCCACAGGTCAGCAGCCAGTGTATCTTCAGCTCTGAAGCTCTCAGTTCAGAAAGAAACAAAGGTAGTCTTTAGTTTGACCAATTCAGAAATGTGTTCATCTCAGTGGGAAAGTAAAGACTCGAGACATTTTGTGTGCGTGAGAAGCTAGAAATTTGTAGCGAGAAGCCAGAGGTGGAAGCAACACTACTTGGTCACGAAAGTTTGAAAATTAGCTCACCTGGAGCGTGGCCTGGAGGAAGCGTGGTGGGGCGTGGAATTCAGACTGAATCTCTGAGACTCTAGCTCCAAGGCTAAGGAGAAATGGGAGGGTGTCTTTGGTGTCCTCTGGTCCTGAAAGCCAAGGCTGAGGTCATCTGGGCTGCAGGTGGGAGGTCTGGCCAGAGCTTATGGGAGAGAGCTGCTGGGGCCGTTTCATTAATAAAAACCATCCTGTGAAGTTCCTGGATTTAAACGAAGTGTTATTTGATGGTAGAGGGGTTGGGAGAGACAGGGAAGGGTCAGGACTGGGCAGGAGTCAAGGTGGATGGGGAGTGACAGGGTCGATTGCCCAGGTAGGTCTGTCCAGGGTGGGGAGGAGATGCCACACACCACCAGGCCCAGGCTGGCTGGTTCAAGAGAACCTTCCCTGGGCTCAACAAGTTTAACTCGGTGGATCTGGAGTGGAATCGAGGAGGGAGGGAAAGAAGAGGCTGCCCGGGGTGCTGGCTGGTTCAGGGAGCCAAAGCTATATGTTGCAGGGCCAGAGGTGCAGGCGTGGGCGGTGGGTGTAATCCCTGGGGGATGTGAGTGTTGGGGGAGGGGCTGAAGTGAGGGGAAGTGGGGGGCAGGTAGGGCACAAGGAAGTCACATCCAAGGGGACGGGTCTCCCCTTGGACAGTCTCCTGGCATCAGCCCAAAGCTCCCTTTCTCTAATTTCCAATGCACTTTAAAAGGTCACGGCCCACTCACTTCAGTGGCACCTTTTCCTCCTATCAGCTAGGATCCTAGGAGGGGGTGCGGCTGGGTTGGGAGGAAGTGCCTGGGGGTTTGGGGCAAAGGCCTCTGAGAGCTGGACAACTCAAACAGCAATTTTCAGAGGTGGCGTCAAACCTCAGAGAGCAAGCCTGCCAACCCCTCGCTGTCAACCCCGAAGCCCCAGGTGCCCTGAACCAGCTCAGAAGAAAGACCGCCACTTAGAACCCATGATGTGGATCCTGCGTGGCCCCGGGCAGGTCAGCCACCCATCTTGAGACTTGGTCTTCTTTTTGGAAACCTGGGTTTTGTCTTGTGGTCAAGCATGTGTCCTCGAGTGCCCCCACACCCAGCCCCGGTGTGGGGATAGCGAGGGCACTGGGAGGGGAGGGGCCCTGCCTGTGGGACGTGCCACCACGCAGCCCCCCGAGCTTAGGGCTTTAGCCAAAGTCAGTGTACTTGGGTGGAGGGAGGGATCCCAGGACCTCCGGGAAGCTTCAGCGCTGATGGAATCACAAGGCCCCTACTCCACTGGAGGAAGGAAAAATACCAGCATAGAGAAGGATACCCCCACCTCTCATGAGGCCTCCATCCTTTGCCTGGCTGTGACTCTGCTTGGGTAACAGCGATGTGAGCCTCAATCCATCACTGAGGTCCTGCCTGGCCCACTGTGAGGACTTCCGTATCTCCCTGTCCGTCCTCCCCCAACCCACCCCTCGTGCCTCTCTCGAGAGGGAGCTGCCCTGCTCTGGTCCACCACCTCCCTGCATCTGGCTCTGAATCCCACGCTGCCCTCCTGCTCCGGCCACAGCTCCCTCTGGTTTCTCCGTTTCTCCAGGGGCATTTCCTTAATGGTACCTATCCATCTTACACCCACGTACTGTCCCTCGACCCCCATCCAGATGCCCTGTTTCTCTGCTCCACTTGACAGCAAAACGTGAAAGCACTCCCAGCCCTTGCTGGCTCTGCCTGCTCACTTCCTGTTCCCCTCCACCCACCCCAGCGGGGCCTTCACCCCCATCCCTGTGACCTCTCAGGAGCTGGGCTGGCGACTCCCCTCTTCCCTGAAACCCCTTCTCCCTGGCCTCCTGACATCATACCCCGCGTCTTCCTGCGCCCCCGGGTCCCTTCCTCTTCCCGTCCCCTGCACGTGGGAGGGTCCAGGACGCCCACATCCGCCTCCACCCCGACTCCCCTCAGAGGCCCAGGTTCACGTATCCAGCTGTCTGACCGGCCCCCCACTTGGAGGTTAAACAGGCACCTCAGATGTGACCTGTCAAAACCTGATCTTGGTCTCCTCCCAGCTGGCTCCTAGTCTTCTACGTCTTAGTAACCGGCACTTAATTGGTGTCAGAACCCTGGGGCTCATCCTTGATTCCCCCTTTCTGTCACTTCCTATGTCTGGTTCGCCAGCGGGTTCTAACAGTCCTCACCTCTAAATATATCCTTCATTCAGCCTCCTTTCACCATCCTGCTTCTGCAGCTTTAGCCCAAGTCCCCATTACCTGTCCCCTGACTGGTCTCTGGCCCAGTCAAGCCACCACAGGTCTCTTTGCTTCTCTTCCTGTCCCTTCCAGTCCATTCAATAAACAGAATAATCTCATTAAAAATCAAACCCTCAAAAAACCCCATCATTTGTGTGCTATTGCAATAAGAATAAACCCTTTTACCCTGGCCTCCAAAGGCTCCACTAGCCTCAGACAGCACCCCAGTCACACTGGCTTTCTTCCCTGTGAACATACCAAGCTCTTTTCTGTCACAGGGCCCTTGCACAAGCTGCACCCTCTACCTGGAAAGCTTGTTCATCTCCCTCTGCCTGTTTCCCCTCATTCAGGTCTCAGGACAGAGAAACACTCCTTGACTCCTGTCTGTCTCAGGAAGTCTTGTTTCTTCTCCTTCCTATTTTATTCTGTATCTTTGTAGCTATCACCCTCTGAAATTCTGACTCATTATTTTGGCTTACCTGTTTATCGTCTATCTTCCCCACTAAAGTGAAAGCGTCACAAGAGCTGGGACATTTCCGTTTCTGCAGGACCCCCGGGGCCCAGACCGGGTCTGACACATGATCACCCTGTAGCTCTCACAATCCTCGTCATGACTGGGAGGTACTGAGTGCTCAGGATGTACCAGAGGTCATTCTGTACTAACAGCTTCACGACCCTCTGTGCCAGGTACTATTACCCCATTTTACAGATGGGGTACATACTCTGTCATGGTCACAGGGTGCATAGTGGCATCGTCCGAATTTCAAAAACTTCAAGGCTGCAGGTTGCAGCCTGAGTTTCCTGCCCCCACTTTATCTCTCACATGTGTTGGGCTGGTCCCCTAGGGTCTCTATGGCAGCTCCCCACTCCCTCTTCAAGGCTCCTCACCTTTCTCTGCTTAGTCCTGGCTCCTTCTCCACCCACCACCTCAGGGGACTGCCTCTTTGGAGTGGAGGGCGTGCAGGAGTTGGAAGCCAGGGCAGAGGGGTACCTCAGTGAGACGTTTCCTACTGTATAGCTCCTGCTGTGTGCAGACACTCCCACTGGTACCACCTCCCCAAGAGGCTCCCCTGGCTCAGATGTGGATGCCCTCCTCCTTAATTTTCTGCTTCAGCCCCTTGTTTATTTCTACTGTGGTTCTTATCACAATTGGTACTCATTTTATTTACTCATGTATTGTGTCTCCCTCACTAAAATGGAAATCCAGGAGGACAGAAACAGACCCTGTCTTGTCCTCTACTGTATCCCGAAGTGCATTACATGTTTGTGGAATGAATGGGTAACCACACCCAGCCTGGCACTGTGGGGAACTCACCATCTCAGAAGCCTCTTGCTGGGCTGAGCAGGGTTCAGGGAGTTGTTTCCAGTATCTGGGGCCTGTTAGTTCCAATTCAGCTGCATAAATGCCAAGGTGATGTTGACTGTGTACAAAGGAGAAGGGAAGAAACATTCGTTACTGAGTGTCCACCATATATTGGGTTGGCCAAAATGCTCATTCGGGCTTTTCTGTAACATCTTACCCTAAGGAATCCTAAAAAACAGGATTCCTTGTGTTGTAATTGCAATACAAGGAATCCTATCCCACAGCTGCCAACAATGACTGAACTTCCCATGGGTCCAGCCTTGTGCCAAGTCCTTTACATGCGTTATCACATTTAATTTCCATGCAAAGACCTTGTACCCAGGTAACTGTGCCCATTTTACAGATGAGAAAATCGAGACTCATAAAGATTATGTAACTTCCCAGGCAGAAGAGGGACAGAGGTGCTGTCTGACCTCCTAGCCCACCAGACTGTTTCCACCCTCCAGACTTCCTCAAAGATGGCATCTCCCCAGTGGGAGGGTCACTTGTGCTCTTAGGGAAACCTCTACTGCTACCTCTAGACAGTGGACCATGGGTTTTTTAAAAAATTAATATAATATGACCCTTTCCCCCTCCAGCCTAAAATTGTATTAATTGCACCAAATTTTAAAATAACCAAAAAAGGGGAAAAGTGAAAAAAATCACTCATCATCCCAGCTCTCAGAGATAATTGCTGTTGGAATTTGTTTCATTATTTTTCTTTTGCAGTAGATACATGCTTCACTAATTTAAAATTGTATCATTCATTAATACACGGTTTTGTAATAATTACTAACATTTTTTGAGAACTCACCATGTGCCAGATGTCATTTTTCTGTTAACATTTTATTATGAACATTTCCCCACATCACTAATTATTCTTTGAAAACATCATTTTTAAAAGCTGCATACTATTCCACCTGCTAGATGGACCATAATTTATTTTATCCATCCTCTGTTTGGGGACATTTAGATTGTTTTCTTGTCTTCTATTCGGAGGGTGCTAAATATTATCCAACTATGTTGGAATGAGCATTCTATCATGTTCTTTCACTAACCAGCATAATTTTACGTATATTTTTGTAAAACCAAAAATATGGCATAGTTACGAGAAAAGCAGCAGAGTGTGATGGAAGGGGTGTGGTGCGCTCTGGTATCTGCAGCTTGGCTGGGTGGGGGTCCTTGGTGTTGCATGACAAATCAGACACAACTAGCAGCTTTTCTCACAGCAGGTCCCAACCGCCTCCCACCCACAGCCTGGGGACTTTGGGGCGGAGGTGGGCCTCTGCCCCGCACGCACGTGTGCACCGCCTTCCATGCCAGCTGCCCTAGCAACCGCCCTTTCCTCTCTGAGGTTTCCTTGAGAGCAGGGAAGCCCCTCCCTTCCTGGGTAGGGGCAAGGAGGTGGGGGAGGCGGGCCTCCTCACCTGCTGGGGTGACCCAGGTTCCCCTACGACCGAGGCAGATTCCTGCCTGCAAGGGGCACACAGTCTAGTGGGATCGTGTTCAGCCTTGTGCCCATAGCCAACCATTTTCTAGCATCATCTTCTTTTTTTTTTTTGGCCTTGCGCCATGTGGGATCTTAGCTCCCCCAACCAGGGATCAAACCCGCACCCCCTGCATTGGCAGCATGGAGTCTTACCTGCTGGACTGCCAGGGAAGTCCCTTTAGCACTAAACGTTAGACGTGTAATGTCAGCTGAAAGGGTTCAGGTCCTATGTTAGTAAACTGGCCCCGGAAAGATCGCCCCCTCCCATCGGCAGCGAGTGAGGGTGAGCGAGGCCAGCCCTCTGAGTTTGTGTGGCAGGTGGAGCAGCAGCTGGAGAAAGGGCAGAGGCATTAGGGGCTCAGCTTTCCTAGGGGGCCCTCGGGGCTGTCTCCACGCAGTTCTCCGAGGAAGCACTCTTGGATGACGCCGCGTGTGGTGGTGGGGACAGGGACTGTGAATCCTTACGCTGTGGTGCACTTTCCCCCATATTAGTCTTCAACACCTGGGTTTCTAGGTTAACTGAGTCAGAGGAAGAGGCTTTTTTAAAAATTTTTTATTTATTTTATTTTTTATTTATTGGCTGCGTTGGGTCTTTGTTGCTGTGCCCGGGCTTTCTGTAGTTGCAGAGAGTGGGGGCTACTCTTTGTTGTGGTGAGACGGTTTCTCACTGCGGTGGCTTCTCTTGTTGCGGAGCACAGGCTCTAGGCGTGTGGGCTTCAGCAGTTGCGGCGCATGGCCTCAATAGTTGTGGCTCACGGGCTTAGTTGCTCCGTGGCACATGGGATCTTCCCAGACCGGGGATTGAACCAGTGTCCCCCGCACTGGCAGGCAGATTCTTAACCACTGCACCACCAGGGAAGCCCGAGGAGGGGGCTTTGATGACTCCTGGGTGTGCAGCGGGAGGGAACTCAGCTGCGGTGGGATCTCTCCCTGTGAGTGGAGAGGACGTGTGTGTCCCTGTCCTAGCTGCCATGGAGCAGAGTTTTCACCGCGTTCAGGACCCGGGCAGGAGGTGGGTCCTACTGGCAGGTGCTCGCCTATTTTGAGTGTGGATGAGGTGTTACTAGGTTCCCAGAAGGAGCAGGTCTCCTGGTATGAGCCAACTTTCACCATCCCCCACCTGAATCAAATTAGTGACTAAAGGGAGGGGGCTGTTGTCCTTGAGGGCTGGACTTTGAGGCTGCTGTGCCTAGACAGGCCTCTGGCCTAATTGCCTGCCGCTCCAAGGAGCCAGGGACCCCTGAATGCACCTGGAGAAAGTCCAGTTGGGTTCCTCACATCTAGTCGAGTAAGGCGTATGGAAAGAGGGCTGAACTCGGGGTCCAAGACCATCCCTTATTTGTTCTGACTCTCCACATAGTGGACAGAGTCACTGACCTCTCTGAGCTGTGGTTTATTCATCCAAAAAAAATGGGTTAATGTTCTGCTTTAACCAGGTCCTCAGAGAGTGGCTGTGGGGAGCCCTCGGGGGCGATGGTTATTGAAACGCTCAGTCAACCTGCCCCATCTAAGGGCTGGCTTCCGCTAGAGTACAGGGCCAGAGACCTGGGACTCTTCTCCCTCTCTCTCTCTGCTTCTCTTGCAGTTCATGTTTTTATCCAATTACCTGAGTCATACTTGTCCACTGAATTAAAAACATTAGAAATTAAAGAAAGGCACAAAGGAGAAAATAAAAATATTGTGTGATACTTACATGGGTGTATATTTTTGTCAAAACTCATTTAGCTGTACTCTTAAATACAGTGCAGTTTATTATATGTAAATTATGCCTCAATAAAGTTCTTATTTTTAAGACTCCCATCATTATTGACATTTTAGTATATTTACTTCTAGATTTTTATTTATATATAGTATATATTCTATTGTATATACATATGTAAATGTATGTATATGTATAAATCTGTGTATACAAACTCTAAACAACTCTCAAATTCTAAATGTGTGTATGTGTGTGTGTGCGTATATATATATATTTGTCTTTTAAATAAAAATGGACCATGACGTAAAGAGAGGCTTTCCATAGAGGTGGCTGGCGGCTGGCACTCTCCACCTTCGGGAGGTCTTACCCCCCCCCATAGACCTGGCCTGTGCACACTGGGCCCCCGTCCAGGCCATGGTGCTGCATGAGCCAGAGTCACTTGGGGTGGGGAGCCCGAGAGCAGCACTCCCTGGACTCAGCCGGGCCCCTCTGGTCCACATTTCTGGACGGGCCTCTGAGGCCCTGTGGACCCCGGGCAGAGGAGGTACCAGGTCTGTGGATGAGCTAGGGCAGGAGGCAACACTGACCAAGGGACTTTGAAGTGAGAATGTCCAGGAACTTGGGGATGGCCTGGGCAGGGAGGGAGGCCCACTTGAGGGGGCAAGGGATGGCGATCGGGTAGACTAGGTCACAAGAAGGAACAGATTCCAGTCTGACTGATAGAAGGGGGCTTGGCAGAGCTTGGAATAGGTGTGAAGGGTTGAGAGTTGGGAGGAGAAATGCATGGACTGATGTGGGGTTTATGAGAGAGGTGGGATCCCAAGAAATGCCATCCAGATTTCTGTATGGCTGGAGCCCACTCTGGGAAGGTCTGATAGGTGTTTTGGATCTCCGGGTCTGGCTGTGTAGAACACACCATCTAGTCCAAAGGGCAGAGAGAGTGGACAGATTGAACAGTGGGACAGAGCTACAGGGGCTGTCTCTTATTTCCAACAGGAAGATGCAGCCGGCTGTCACCATGAAACTTTCTGATCCACTCATCCTCTACCCCTTGAACTTCATGTGATGAATCATACTGCCTTCGTCACGGTGACATATTACAGAACCACGTGCTTAACAAAAAGGAAACACACCCTTTCAGTTAGGAAGGATGCGGGGTTGATTATTCACAGAATTGAACAGACCTCAGGGCCTGGTCCCAAGGCTTTGTGCCTCTGCTCTCTTTCTGTCTCTCTCTTTTGCTTTCTCTCTCCTAATTGTTCTAGCTCTCTTGCGCTCCCTCCACTCCTACCTTTTGTTTTTGTTTGGCTCTGTCTGGCTTCCTTCTGTAAACAAGCGGATTCCAGATAGGGGAAAGATGGCCTCTGGCAGCTGTGAATTTACATGCTCTTAGCTGGCAGCCTCAGTGGTATTCTTCCGATAGCCTATATCTAGCTCAGGGGAGGATTCTGATTGGTCCTGCTTAATCCTGTACCATCTCATTACTGGGTACAGTTGCTGTGTCCAAGGAAGAGGGGTACCCTGATTTGCCAGGTCAGAGTGTTATGGCTGAAGGGTAGTGGGGCAGGGGAGGTAGCCCCCACGCTTCCAGAAGGACATGGTGTTGAAAGGGGCTGATCAACACAAAACAATAGCAACCAGATGCCATCACACATGGTTTCTAGAATGAAGAAGGCAGAGGGCCTGCATCACAGAACACACACTTTACTCAGCGAGACAGGAAGGCCAGAGAGGTCAATAAAAAATACCTGTGGCTGGTTGTCCTCAGACCACTGGGAGACTGCTCAGCTTTTGGAAAAATTAGAATAGAAACACTGACACCCCTATCCTGCAACTGACTGACTCACCTTTCCAAGGCCACAGCAACTTGAGGAATCAAATATAGAAATATGGACCTTAAAAATGGTAAGAGTGCAGTGCGGCAAAGCAGAAAAGGCAGACAGACCAGAGCCTGAATCCCAGCTCTTTACTAGCTGTGCGATAACCAGCTCAACCTCTTTAAAGACTCCATTCCCTCACCTGTAACATGGGAACAATTGATAGCTTCCTTCGCGGGGCTGTTGTGAGGATTAAGATGTGTACCTCGCGTGTTCAACAGAGCGTGTGTATGTGTACTCAGTCAACGAGATCTAACATTATGGTATTAGTCTTTGACCTATGCTGCCATCAGTGAAATCGCTGGAATCCCGGCTCCTTCCCTCTTTTCTAGGGGATCCTTGCTTCCCAGAAGTCACCCCAGATGCCTTCCTTGGGCAGAAGTAAGGCATCCCAGCCCTAGAAGGTAGGGGGGACCTCCTTAGATGGAGGAAGGTGCTCTCAGGACCTGCTCTGGGCTGGTCCGTCCCGTCTTCCCTGTGAGCCTGCCACAGGGCCGCCGGTTTGGCTGGCTGCAAGCCCCCTAAGCTACTTCACATCCAGGGAGGCCTGGAATCAGCAGCCAGGCATTTCAGGACACCCAGCTGCAGGAGGCAGGGTAAGGAGGGACACCCAGACAGCGGCCCTCTCCAGCGTTCCTTCCCTGGGGCCACGTGCACGCTGCCTGCAGCCCTTCCTGCTTATCCGTTTCCTCCCCTTGCCTCTGCTGTGGCCCCTCTAAAAGGGCTGGTGTCCCAGCCTTCCTAATCTTCCCTCCAGGCACCAGGCCTCGCTGACCCAGTCTCTCACTCCACACCAGGTTTCTGGGACAAAATCTCATTGCCCGGATTGGATGGGAGTCATCACTAATCCAATAAGCTGGGATGGAGAAAGGCTCTCTAGCGTGGTGCCGAAGCCTTTATTTGTTTTAGCAAGGGGTGTGGCCGGCTCTCTCTGGCAGTGGAGAGGCATGGTCTTTGGGGGAAAGGTCAGACAGCCCTGGTCCCAGGCTCTCAGCTGCCTACTTGTGTCTCTGCCAAATTCCAAGGCTGCTTTGTATTCTAGCTTGCCTAGTGATACCTGGAGAAGAAGTATTTGTTAACATATGAATGCTACATGAAATTCAAATTTCAGTGCTCTATGAGTTTCCTAGGGCTGCCATAAGAAAGTACCACAAACTGGGTGGCTTAAAACAACAGAAACTATCTCACAGTTCTGGAGGCTTAGAAGTCCAAAATCAGGGTGTTGGCAGCACCAGGCTCCCTCTGAAGACTTTGGGGCGAATCCTTCCTTGCTTTTTTTTTTTAAAGATTTTTTTTTGATGTGGACCATTTTTAAAGTCTTTATTGAATTTGTTGTAATACTGCTTCTGTTTTATGTTTTGGTTTTTTGTCCCCGAGGCATGTGGGATCTCAGCTCCCCGACCAGGGATGGAACCCACAGCCCCTGCATTGGAAGGTGAAGTCTCAACCACTGGACCACCAGGGAAGTCTCAGCATCCTTCCTTGCCTCTTGAGCTTCTGGTAGACCCAGGTGTTCCTTGGCTTATGACAGCATCACTCCATTTTCACACAGCCATCTTCTCTCTGTGTCTTCAAATGGTGTTCTCTCTGCCTGTGTCTGTATCCAAATGTCCCTCTTCTTATAAGGACACTAGTCATACTGGATTAGGGCCCACCCTAATGACCTTATCTTAACTCGATGATATCTGCAAAGACCCTATTTCTAAATAAGGTCCTACTCACAGGTACTGGGGAGTTAGAACTTCGACCTATCTTTTGGGGACACTATTCAACCCATAAAAAATGTCCATAAATAAAATGTAACGGGATGACCACCACGCTCCTTCTGTGGCTAGCTGTGACAGAGACTACATGTGAAGTGCGGGATACTAATTATCTGACCCTTTCCAGAAAATATTTGCTGTTCCCTCCTTAAAGGATTGGGGCTTGTGGGGGGGGGGTAGTTCACAGGAGGAGAAGGCCGGGGGTGTGGGGCGTCCTGGGCTGAGGGGACAGCAAGGCTAACCATGGTGAAAGTCAGGATGTGTCTGAGGAACCGTGAGCCTGGAGCTGTCACAGACAAGGCCTTTCAGGAGCTGGAGTCAAAACACAGAGCATCTCCTGTTGAAACACCTTCAGAAACGAGCCTTTGGTTCTTCTCCCAAGTGGAGAGGGTGTGGGACCCTTTCTGCACAAGCAGCGCAGGGCACATCGGGAAGGAGACGCCTGGGAGGAACCTTGGGGATCCCGCTAGGGAGAAAGCCCAAGTCAGGCCACTTCCTCGGGCGCATCGGAGGAGGCCAGCGGACGCTGTTTTACAAGCTCCTTTCCTATCAGGCCCCGTCTTCTTCCAGCTGCCCCATGGGAGTTGCTTTTGAGCCTTACAGTCCAATTCTAGAGACAGGACCTCTTCAGCTGCAAATGTTTGGGAAGCCCTTTGGCATGTTGCCTGCCTGGTGGAGAGATGGAGGGTGCCCCGAGATCTCCCTTTTTGGTAGCAGCTGGGCTGTGAGTGGTAAGAAGGCCGTGGGAGCCTCCCATCCCCCTCACGCCCCATCCCAGGGCTCATCTTCTGGTCAGGCTGGTGAGCTGACTGTGCTCAGGGCCTGGATGACATTGCCTGAGTCTGGCAAAAACAACCTCTCAGCAGCCCTGTTAGAGAGCCAGGGCTGGGAGAATGCGCCCCACTCAGCTGGCTGATAACTGCAGCTCCAGACATGTTCCTTGATTCGCCCAAGATCACAGAGTTAGGCCGGGCCTGGCCTGGCGGGCACCTCAGCCACTTGCAGCCCTGGTCCAGGCCTCCCTCCTCTCTCCACCTTTCTCTGTCGTCCACACCTTCCTCCTCTTTTAATTGATAAGGTAACACAGCAACATTATAGAAAAACAGTGAAAAGAAAATCTCTCAAATCCCACCACCTTCACACATTTCTACACATGCACGTGTTCTTTACAAAAACATTCTGATGTCCCAAAATTGTACAGAACACACACACACACCACACACACACACACACACACACACACACACACACACACACACACACAGGAGTATAATAAAATTGAGGAAATTTGAATGAGGTCAGTAGATTATTTCACTGTCAATATTCTTGTTTTGCAAGTTTTCCTCAGTTATCACTGAGGGAAACTGAAAGTGGCAGCTCTCTGTATTATTTCTTACAACTGCATATGAATCTATAATTATCCAAATAAAACGTCAACTTAAAAAAAGCAATTCTAAGGAACTGAGATCCATGAGTATGCAGCATTTCAAGTTAAACCATTTTACACTAAGATGATATTGTAAACATTTCCTGTGTTTCTACAGCCCCGGCAATAATCACAGCACAGCATTTCATCTTGAGGGTGTAAAGTCATTTTCTTAACCATTCTTCTTACTAGACCTTAAGTTGTTTCCGGTTCTTAGGCACTGTCAATAATGCTGTAATGAGTATTGCTATGCATGGAGCACTTTTATTCTTTTGAAGTATTTCGTTAGAATACATTCCCAGGGAGTGGGAGTCCTGGGTATAAGGAAGGTTGGAGCTTCGTGGCTGTATTGTGTTTTATCAATTTAATGTGATACCTTTATTATTGCCTTTTCCAACCTACCGATTGGCTTTCTCCCAAGTGAGTGATAATTCTCCACTGTGCCTTTCCGCATTCAGATTTGTAGGAAAAAACCAAGGGTACCCCCACCTGCTTCTACCTACACAGTGTCACCTGGGACTCGAGTGGCAGAATGCAGGGGCAGCAGAGTTCAGCGTCACCTCCCGCGGGGCCTTGGCGGGCGTCCTAGGACCTCGCCGACCCGGGTGGCGCCCACGACCTTCTGCCCCGCGAGGCCAAGCAGCAGAGGCGAGGCAGGGCGTGCGCCTTTCCGGAAAGCAGACCGGCGTTCGCTCCCTCTTCGGGCGCTCCTTTCCCAGCGGCAGAAAGCCATTTCCAGAACACACCGGATTCCTGGAAAGCGGTTGAGAAACCGCGGCGTCCCTCTGGCGCCCGGTGGGGAGGGTCCAGGGTGACAGGCCCCCATTTCTCCGGGGCGATCGCCGCCCGGGACGCGCAGCAGGGCGAGCCCTGGGCAGCGGCTCTTCCAGAGCTTTCTGCGGACCCTGCGTCCCCCTCCGGGGTGAGCGGCCGCCGCGCGGGGGGCCGCAGGTGAGCGCTTCAGGTGCGGGGCCGGCGGCTAGACAGCCTGCGCGGCGCCGGGGGCCCACCTTCGCCTGCTGGGGGTGTATTATTTTATATTTTGTATTATTTATCTCATTTTAGTAATTTATTAGCCAAAAATTTATTTTATATTTTACTTTAAAATTTTATATTATTTAAGAATAATTGTATTATTTCACTTTATTTTTATATTGTATTTTATTATTATTTGTTATGCTTTATTCTTAGTTTAATTTTAAGTTTTATTAATTTAATTTGATTTGGGAGGGCGGTTAAGATGGCCAGGTAAAATATAGGATGCCCAGTTAAATTTGAATTTGAGATAAGCAACAGATAACTCTTCAGCCTCAGTATATCCTGTTCAGTATGCCCTATTTAGTATATGTAGGGCCCAAATATTCTGTCTTGTATTTTTAGTTAAATCTGACAACCCTATTTGTGGTAGAACACCTTTGTTTGGAGGGAATCTGACTGAGAGCCCCAATACCTCACACAGAGAAAGTGACACCGTTGGTGTGAACTTGGGGTGGGCAGCAGGCAGGAGTGTGTGTCACCCAGAGCCTCCCTGGCCGGCCTGAGGAGCCCCACTGGACAGAACTGATGTACCCAACCTCTCTACAGGGGTGGGGAAGCAAGATAGCAGGCGTTACAGCAGGAACCCAGGACCAGCCTCTGTAGTCACTGTTTCTGTTCCCACCCCCACCCCATTTTATAAGGGGACCGCGTGGCACTGCAGAGGGAGCTGTGACCTGTGCACATTGGGGTCTCCCACTACGACCGGCCCACAGCCTCTGAAAATGTCCCTTGGGCTCATCTCGGGTGAGCCTCAAACTCTGAGGGTGGGTCCCAGGTTGGTGACTGTGGGATCTGGGCAAGAGACGGACACCCCAGTTTCTCCATCTGCGAAATGGGGCTATCGCCGGAGTTACACAAAATAAGTGATGAGAAAGTGCCCGATGAACTACAAAGCATGGTACTCTGTTGTTCACATGCACTTTCTCCTGTCAGCTTTACTGCAGTGTAATTCACAAACAGTAAATAACATTCACCGATTTTAGGTATACAATCCCCTGAGTTTTGACCTATGTTTACAGTTGTGTGATCACCACAATTGCAAATATCCCTTTGTTTTAGGTCAACAAACATTTGTTGGGCATCTATGCCCAAGGCATGCCAGGTGCACTGCACAGAGATGACAGTCCTTTCTGGAGGAACTCAGAGAAGACGGACCACACACGTACCTGTGTGAGAAGCACCCTCTGAAGGGAGCACACCAGGCCATGGTCGGGGGTTGTCCAGCGAGGTATGAGGTTACTGTTATGACTACAACTCCCTAGAGCATTTCAGAGCCTGATTGCCTCTAACCCAGCCCGACTGCCTCTAACCCAGCCCGTCAAGCCCTCAGTCCCACCCTACAAGAAGCCTGCTGGGTCTTGAATACCCTGTGCACACCTACATCTTCTTTTCTCCTTTTTTATCTGCCAGAAACTCATTCCTCTTCATGCTTCAAAGCCCAACTCAGATGTTGCCTCCTCTGAAAAGTCATCCCTACTTTCCTGGTGGTTCTAGGGCAAAGCTTTGCCTCCCTGCTCAGTGGATTTGGGGACCTGCAGCTGTTGAAGGTTGGAGGGGGTCCCAGTGGGAAGGGCAGCAGGATAGGTCAGAGGATCACTTCCTGTAAGCAGCAGGTGCAAAAGGCAGGGTATGGGGACCGGGGCTCAGGGATGCAGCAGGGAAGGCTAAGCAGTCTTCCTCCTGGAGCAAGTCCACCTGGCCAGAAGAGTCATGCTTCCTGCCAGGCAGGAACCTGGTTTGCGCTGAGGGAAGTGAGGCAGGTGGTGTACCTGTCCGGAGCAGCCCCTGCTTACATATCCTTCTGGATCTGGGGTAGATCAATACTTGCACCTTTCTCCTGGTCAGCATTGCCTTTTAAGTAAATCTGGAATCCATTTATTTCTTTTCAGTTGCACTGCCACCATCCCAGCCATCATCGTGTCATATCTGGACGGCCAGATGTCTCTCCACAAGTCACTTACCATTGCTGTGGTCAGTTCAGTTCCTGGCAGCCTGAGTGATCTTAAAACAACAACAACAGCAATGGAGCAATTTGGAACTATTACGAAAGTTAATACACACTTATGGTGAAAATTCAAATACAAAAGGACGATGTACGGTGAACTATCCAAGCCAGAACCCTCTCTCCCTCATTTGCAGCCTCCAGGCCTACTTCCCAGAGGCAGCCAGTTTCTTCTGTGTACTTCCCATTTTTTTCAAAGCATATAAATGCTTTTCTATATGTGTGTGTTTGTAATTGCACATATATGTATACAGGTGTGTATGTATGCAGCCTTAAAAAACAAACAGTGCAGATGCCTGCACCTTGCATTTTTCACTTACAAGTGTGTGCCGGAGCTCTTCTCCTCCCGTCATATCCAAGGACCAGTGTTGTTCCCAGCGATTTGCTCTTATAAATAATGCTGCAGCGCAGTCAATTCCTAGAAGTGGAATTGCTGGCTTAATGCGGACGGGCAATTAACGTGTTGATAGCTGTGGTCCACTGCCTCTCAGAACCGCCTTCCAGTTTCCATTTCCACGCTGTGAGATTTCTCCCCACCCTCTCCGACACTTCCCCATATCTTAGTCACTCTGATAGGTAAAAATTGGTAACTTAGTTTAAATTGTATTTTTAAAACTGACTTAGGCTGAGCTTTCAACATACCTGTTATCCACTTGGATCTCTTTTTCTGCTGAGTCGCCTTGCCTGTTCTCTCTGCGAGTTCTTTATCTTTGGCTTTTGAGTTCCAAGCATTCTTTGTAGTTAAGGAAACTGGCACCTTGCCTCTCATATGGTTGCAGATACTTCTCAGTTTTCCAATGGTCTTTTAACTTTATTTTTGCCATGAAAGAGTTTTATGCTCTTTAGAATCAAAGTAATTAATCCTTTCCTTCTCGGTTTATGGAATTAGTACCATGCTTTTCTACTCTGTTGTCACCAAAGAAATATATTCATGCTTTCTTCTCATGCTTTGACAGTTCAATTTTTACATTTAAATCTTTGACCCACCTGCAGTTTATTTTGATATGAAGGAGAAAGGTATGGATCCCCATTTAACTGTTTTCCAAATGGCTAGCTATTTTCCCAATACTATTTACTGAGTAATCCATTACCCCCGCTCATGTAGTGCCAGCTTTATCATATGCTAAATTTCCACGTATAGGTGGGTCTATTCCTGGACTCTGTATTGTGTTCTGTTGATCTTTCTGCCTATTCTTGCATGAGTGCCAAATTGCTTTATTTACTCTAGCTTTATCATGTATATGTTCTTACCTCGTGAGGTTCTTTTTAATAAATTTCCTGACCATTTTCACTCATATTTTTTCCAGATGAATTTTAGTGTTGTTTTTATCAGTGTGGTGGGTAGGCAGCCTGAAATATGTGGTTACAAAATAATTTAATCACACTGAGGCACTAGGAGTTGGGGAAGTGTACTCCACTGGCCCAATAATTCAGAAGGCTGTATTATGTGTATGTGGCAAATGTATAGATAAATTTCAGGAAACTTCACATTTTCACAATACTGTCTTTCGTTCAAGACAAAAACATTTGTCTTTCCATTTATTCGAGTCTTTTGTCCCTCAGTAAAGTTACAGCTTTTCTTTAGATATGTATTACCTACTTCTTTTTAAAAAAAATTTTTTTTTCAGATCTTTATTGGAGTATAAGTGCTTTTCACTGTTGTGCCAGTTTCTGCTGTACAACAAAGTGAATCAGCTGCATTTATACATATATCCCCATATCCCCTCCCTCTTGAGCCTCCCTCCCACCCTCCTTATCCCACCCCTCTAGGTCATCACCAATCATCGAATTGATCTCCCTATGTTGTCGAGCATCTTCCCACTAGCTATCTATTTTACATTTGGTCGTGTCTATATGTCAATGCTACTCTCTCACTTCGTCCCAGCTTCCCCCGCCCCCCACCAGTGTCCTCAAGTCCATTCTCTGCATCTGCATCTTTATTCTTGCCCTGTCACTGGGTTCATCAGTACCATTTTTTTAGATTCCACATATATGTGTTAGCATACAGTATTTGTTTTTCTCTTTCTGGCTTAGTTCCCTCTGTATGACAGATTCTAGGTCCATCCGCCTCACTACAAATAACTCAATTTCATTCCTTTTTAAAAAATTAATTAATTAATTAATTTATTGTCTATGTTGGGTCTTCATTGCTGCGCGTGGGCTTTTGCTAGTTGCAGAGAGTGGGGGCTTCTCTTCGTTGTGGTACGCAGGCTTCTCATTGTGGTGGCTTCTCTTGTTGCTAACCACAGGCTCTAGGCTCACAGGCTTCAGTACTTGTGGCACATGGGCTCAATAGTTGTGACTCATGGGCTTAGTTGCTCTGTGGCATGTGGGATCTTCCCAGAGCAGGGCTTGAATCCATGTCCCCTGCATTGGCAGGCGGATTCTTAACCATTGCACCACCAGGGAAGTCCCATTTTCATTCCTTTTATGGCTGAGTATTATTGCATTGTATGTATGTGCCACATCTTCTTTATCCATTCATCTGTTGATGAGTATTTAGGTTGCTTCCATGTCCTGGCTATTGTAAATAGTGCTGCAGTGAGCATGATGGTACATGTATCTTTTTGAATTATGGTTTTCTCAGGGTATATGCCCAGTGGTGGGTACCGACTTCTTAAGTGACTTTCTAAATAGTTTGTTCTTTATGTTACATTTATGAATGGGCTCTTCATCCAGTGTACTCTCTAACCGGTTATGTTTGTTGCAGGGAATCTTTCTAAAAGGCAGTCTTGCTCAAATTGCTCAAAAACCCTGCAGTGGATTGCTGTTGCCCTGAGGATAAACCCTACACTTCTTAACTGGCCTACAAAGTCCCATGGGCTCTGCCCGCCCACCCCCCATCCCTCCTCCCTCCCATTGCTGTCAGGGTGCCAGGTGCCACATCTGCCCTCCCTCTGCCTGGCCCAGCCTGATTACTTCTTCCTGCATAGGCTTGAGTTCCGAGCTTAAAGGAGACCTCCTTGGGGAGGCGGACCCCTGAGATTAAGTCAGATTAAGTCGGGACCCCTGTTTTATACTTTCATATATGACAACAGAATTAGAATGATGTTTATGATGTGTTTCACGCTGCCTTTCCACAGGAGGTGCAGGGTCCTGCCTGCCTTTTTTATGGCAGCATCCCCAGCCCCTAGAATAATGCCAGCAGGTGATGGCAGTTGAGTGAAGTCATAGTATTTGGATAGAAGTCGTGTGCCCTGGCTTCCAGTCTGGAGCATCCAGACATCCAGGACTGAGGACGGGCAGGCAGTAAGAAACCCACATGGGTGGCATGTAGGCAGCAGCTCAGCCAGCTGCACCTCACTCTTGCAAAAAAGGATACTTCTCTGTCTCATTCTAATTTTTTTAAATAAATTTATTTATTTATATATTGGCTGTATTGGGTCTTTGTTGCTGCACGCAGGTGTTCTCTAGTTGTGGAGAGCTGAGCTAGTTTTCATTGCAGTGTGCGGGCTTCTCTTTGTTGCGGAGCATAGGCTCTAGGTGCATGGGCTTCAATAGTTGTGGCACAGAGGCTCAATACTTGTGGTTCGTGGGCTCTAGAGCACAGGCTCAGTAGTAGTGGTGCACGGGCTTTGTTGCTCCACCGCATGTGGAATCTTCCCGGACCAGGGCTTGAACCCATGTCCCTTGCATTGGCAGGCAAATTCTTAACCACTGCGCTACCAGAGAAGTCCTGTCTCATTCTAATTTGAAGAAGAAGGCGCCCATATACTGGACAAGTGGCTGAGGACATTAACTCAGTGGACTGGCAGAGATTTTTATGAAGCATGTGTGGCAACATAAGTTTTGATGGAAGTGAAGATATCAGGATAAAAAATACAGATTGATTACAGCCAGAATGTAAGCAGCACAAATACAGTGATTGGTTTGTTTTTTTTTTTTTTACTTGTTTTGTTCACAGCCATTGCCTGAAACAGTGCCTGGGACATGGTGAGCACTCTCTAGATACTTGATCAAATGAATGAACTAGACATAAAAATGGCATAAGATTGGAAGTTCCAGCAGCATCAAGGGTATTAAGGTGACATGATTACTTTTTATTCTCTAATTTTATTTCTTCCTCTTTGTCTGTAACGGAGTTAGGCAACTTATCGAATGAAAAAATTTTTTCCCGAAGTTTTTGGTCAAAGCTTTTCTGCGATGGCACTGCATTAGGTGGCCACCAGAGGGCAGGGCTGCCCTGCTGTCGGGGACTGTAACCGCCAAACCAAGTTTCTTCTAAAGCCTTTGAGTCATGTGGAGGTTTAGTTACACGCCTGGGGACCTTCCTGGTGACAGGACTCAATCCCATTTCTCCCTCACCCAGAGCTCAGCTCCCAGATTGCAGGCAAAAGCTTTTGTGTGAAAAACACAACCTGTCCCAGGGGGCGCTGCACCTTCTCTGAACCAGCTTTTAATTTATTGAGTGCTGACCCCTTTCTGAGTGCCTTCTCTGGGATCAGCAGCAAACAGGACTTGGTTCCTACCCTCACAAAGCTTGGCCCAGACCTGTTAACCTTCAGATTCACGTGGGGAAAATCAGGCCTGGAAAGACGCCAAACTTGGCAAAAAAAAAAAAAAAAAAAAGTCAAGAGCTTAATTTAGGAACCTGCCTTCTTTGTGTGTCTATTCAAAAAGCTAGGGGTACTGGTCCGTGTGGCTGGGGCTTGTGGGAGGATTCATTCATTTTCCCCAAATATTCACCAGGTCCCTCTCCTGCACAGACACTGCTCTGGGCACTGGGGAAGCAGCAGACTTTACCTTGTGCAGCTCACAGTTTGGTGGTGGTGGTGATTGGGGGACAAACAGATAAATATAGAGTGTGAAGGTGGTGATGAGTGCTCTGAAGGAAACAGGCAGGATAAGGGAGTTGAGAGTGATGGGTCGGTGGTGCTGTTTGTATAAAGAAGTCAGGGAAATTTCCGATGAGGTTAATTTTGAGCAGAGACCTTAGTAAAGCAAAGGAGCAGAACTAGTGGCCATCTGGGAGAAAGCAGAAAGGATAGGATGTGCAAAGGCCCTGAGGCAGGAGTGTGCTCAGGTGGGAATGTGTGTGTATGGGTGGGGGTGCAGGTCCTGGGGAGGTGCAAGATCCTACAGACCCTGTGGGCTGTTGTAGACTTTGCCTTTTGTGCTGAGCTGCTGCCTTGAGAATAGTCTATAGAGGTGCAAGGTGGCAGCAGGGAGATTGATCATCGGGTGAGTCCTGGCCTTGCACCTGGGACCCTCAGTAAATGCTTCTGGGTTGAACTAAGCTGTTTGGTCAGAGCTTTCTTGAAATCATGACCTTCTGACTGACTATAGAGAATGGAAAAAAACACCACAGGAACAAAACTTCCAAAGGAAAGACTGCCCCGATTTTGGTGGTTGGGCTAAAAAGGAAGATTTTTCCCCCCTGTTCTCCGTCAGGAACCAGAGTTCTAAAGGTGAAAGGCTCCTGGCTAGAAATGCCTGGCCAGACCTCAAATTTGGCAGATACGTTATGTGAAGCCCAGGGAGGTGAGGTGGCTCATCCAAGGTCACACAGCAGCTTAGTGGCCCCCTGGGGTTCCGGAATGAGGACTCTTGCCCTACACTGTGTATCTCTTGCTGCTTTGTTCCTTCTCCCAGGCTCTCAGACGGACCCTCCTCCATCCCCGCAGTACGAATTGCCTCTGGCCTGGGGTTCTGCCGAGGTCCCCTCGTGGCTCTGGCTACTTGCCAGTTCAGCCAGGTTGCACCCAGCAACCCCGAACTTGCCATGTTCTGCCAGGACCCCGAGCCGGCTCTGGCCTCCTTCCGCTTGGCAGGCTCCCTGGTTCTCTCACCTCTAATCCAGAACAGAAATAGATTTGATCTGTGACTGACGCTTTCATGCAATGTTGGTGAGAGGGAGAATTTGAAGTATCTATCAAACGTTTAAGTGCCATGCGCTTAGACCTCGAATTCCACCTCCAGGATTTATCCTACAGAAACACACGTAGATTCACATCCAGGAATCACTGCCGAGGGCACTGTATTGTGAGCTAGCCCCATCCGAAGCGACCCCTGCATCCTGTGACTCTACATTCACCAGGTTGTGCAACTATCACCCCTGTATAATTCCAGGACATTGTCATCACCCCCAAAAGGAACCCTGTACCCACGAGCAGTCACTGCCCACAGCCCTAGGCAGCTGCTAATCTGTTTTCCTGTCTCCATGGTATTGCCTGTTCTGTACATTTCCTGTAACTGGAACCATTCAGTAGGTAGCCTTTGTGTCTGACTTCTTTCATCTTGCATAATGCTCTTGAGATTCACCCATGTTGCAGTGTGTATCAGAACTTCATTCCTTTTTGTGTTCAAATAGTTTCATTGTGTACCATAACTCTAAACCATGTTTTGTTTACCCATTCATCAATGGATAGATATTTGGAATGTTTTTACTTTTTGGCTATAATGAGTAATGTTGCTGTGAACATTCGTATACAAGTGTTTGTGTGAATATGTTTTCAGTTTTCCTGAGTCTATACTCAGGAGTGGACTTACTGGGTCATTGGGTAACTCTCTGTTTCACTTTTGAGGAACCGCTGAACTGTTTTCCAAAGCAGCTGTGCGATTTTACATTCCCACCAGCCGTGTGTGAGCGTTCCTACCCGCGGCCTCTTGAGGGTCCCCCTGGAATGCACTGTCTCCTTTGTCGGGATAAATGACAGACAATTGTGCAAGCCAGACACTTGGGGGCCATTCTTCAAACCGCCTACATCCTTGACCCCTTCAGCCAATAAGTCCTCTCAATTCTATCTCCCAAATAAATCTCAAACCTGTCAGTCTCTCCATCCCACTGCCCACACCCTGTCCATCAACATTGCTTACTGGAACAGCGTATGTAGTCTTCTGTTGGGGTCCCCACCTCCAGGCTTGCTCCCATCCAATCTATTTTCTAGCAGAGTCATTTCTTTTTCTTTTTCTTTCTTTCTTTCCTTCTTTCTTTCTTTCTTTCTTTCTTTCTTTCTTTCTTTCTTTCTTTCTTTCTTTCTTTCTCTCTCTCTCTCTCTCTCTCTCTCTCTCTCTCTCTCTCTCTCTCCTTTCTTCTTTCTTTCTTTCTTTCTTTCTTTCTAATATTTTTAAATTTTTGGCTGCATTGGGTCTTCGTTGTTGCACACAGGCTTTCTCTAGTTGTGGTGAGCGGGGGCTACTTTTCATTGTAGCTTCTCATTCGGTGGCTTCTCTTGTTGCGGAGCACAGGCTCTAGGCACGTGGGCTTCAGTGGTTGTGACATGTGGGCTCAGTAGTTGTGGCTCTTGGGCTCCAGAGTGCAGGCTCAGTAGTTTGGTGCACGGGCTTAGTTGTTCCGTGGCATGTGGGATCTTCCCGGACCAGGGCTCAAACCTATATCCCCTGCATTGGCAGGTGGATTCTTTTTGTTATTGTTGTTGTTGTTTTTGTTTTTTGTTTTTTTCTTTAAGAACTTTTATTGAGATACAATTGACATACAATAAACTGCATATATCCAAAGTGTACAATTTGATTTTTTTTCTTATTAGTAATGTGTATATGGCAATCCCAACCTCTCAGTTCATTCCCCTCCAACCTCCCCCCACTTTCCCCCCTTGGTGTCCATATGTTTGTTCTCTACATCTGTGACTCTATTTCTGGCAGGCAGATTCTTAACCACTGTGCCACCAGGGAAGTCCCCAGAGTCATTTCTTGGAAATAAATTTTAAAAAATTTAAGAAAAAGTTAATGTACGTGTGGTGAAAAGAATCAACCATTACCAGATGATACAATGGCCCACAAGGCCCTCCCTGATCTAACTGCCGGTTACCTGCCTGGCCTCATCTCCTGCCTCTCTCCCCCATGCACTCCCATCCAGCCTCACAAGTCTCCTCACTGTCCCTCAGACCAACCAGGAACACTCCTACCGCAGGGCCTTTGCACTTGCTGTTCCCTCTGCTTGGTATGCCCTCTGCCTCCTTCACCTCTTTACTTAAACATCACTAAGTGTTGCCACCTCTGGCCCATCTATTTAAAATTGTAACTGTCCCTCCCCCATCCTATCCTTCTCTTCTGCTTTTTGTTTTTCCCCCATAGCACTAACCACCCTGTATCCTACTTTGAATTTTATTTATTTTAATTATTGTCTCCCTTTCTAGAATATAAGCTCCATCCTTTTGCTGTTTTGTTTACTTCTGTTTAGCTAGTGCTTTGAAGAAGTCCTGGCACCAAAGTAGCTCAGTAGATTTGTGTTGAATGAATAAATGAAGGAAGGAAAAACACGGTTCTGCTTCTCATCTCTTTCCTCTCCTCCAGTTCTCTAACTCAGGGGTAGCCATTCCCCATTGCTTCCCTGGTAGTTAACTCGGTTTCTCTAAATAACACGCCACTGCTGCTATTTTTGATTTATTCCATTTTAAACATCTCCCAACTTCCTCTGACCCTGCTACCTCTTCCCATTAGCCCCAAACTGATATTTTACAGTTAGTTAAATCATTACAGAGATATTGTTTGCTGCAAAGACAAATTTGCACTCTGATTATATTTCCTTCCTTAAACAGCTTTCTGCTTTTCCTGGAGCTTCTGATTGCCTGTGTCATTCCCTGCCGTGTGTATTATTATTATTAGCATCAGAATCTTGATCATTTTTGAATGTTGTACGCTATTAGAGATTTTTAGGAGTTTTTTTTTCCTCCATGGTGCTTATTGCAATTTGTAATTATGTATTTACTTGATTGTTTACTTTCTTAAATGTCTTTCTCTCCATTGGAACATAAGCTTCTAGAACAAAGCCGGCTTTCTTTACCAGAGCAGTCCCAGCACCTGGCACTAATAGATCCTCAATACCTATTTACTGACTAAATGAACAGTAAGAACTGGCAACCTATATGGCCATCAGTGGCTGGTTGGTTCGGCAAATCGTAGAATATCTCTATAATGGAATAGTATTCAGCATTTAGAAAGAATGAGCTGTGAAGGCTGAACACTCTTCCGTATCATCACTGTTTGGGTTTTTATCACTGCTAAATCCCCTAAAATTTGCAGCTTCAAAGTAACCACTTTATTATGTTCAAGGATTCTGTGGGTCAGGAATTGACTTCCACATTAATGTTTTTTAAAACTTATGTCTTGTCTTATAAGATCGAAACATGGTTATTACAGAAAAGTTGGAAAACATAAACAAAAAGATCAAATAGAAAAGGCTTTGTAATCTAACTCATCTAGCAATGAGCACTGCTAATATCTCCACCGTGTCCTTTCCAGACCCTTTGTGTTTTGTTTTCTTGTAAATCCTTCCAGGCTTAAAAAAATGCACATATGAGCTCATCGTGCTGCCTTGTAACCTGTATTTTCTACTCAGAACACATCGTGGCTGTCTCTCTGTATCCGTCCCAACCTCAGCCTCTTTCCTCTAAAATGCGTTATAACATCATTTTATGTTTGTTCACTTGTTCTTTCTTTCATTGAGCAAGTGCCTGCCATGTGCCAGACACTGTCCAGTGTGTTAGGTGTATAGTGTTGATGGAACAGATACCCCTCTGCCCTCATGGAGCTTATAGTCACTCCAGCGTGTGGAAGCACCATGGCTTATTAAGCCAGTCCCCAGTTGATGGGCATTTAGGTTGCTTCTATTTTTCCCTCCTACAAATGCAAAAACCCTCCTTCATATATCTTCATGCACCTTTGCATGCATTTTCTTTTTTTTTTTAAATAAATTTATTTATTTATTTATTTACTTACTTACTTACTTACTTATTGGCTGAATTGGGTCTTTGTTGCTGTGTGGGGCTTTCTCTAGTTGCAGTGAGCGGAGGCTACTCCTCATTGCGGTACGCGGGCTCCTCATTGCAGTGGCTTCTCTTTTTGCGGAGCATGGGCTCTAGGCTCTAGGGCTTCAGTAATTGTGGCACATGGGCTCAATAGTTGTGGCTTCCAGGCTGTAGGGCACAGGCTCAGTAGTTGTGGCGCACGGGCTTAGTTGCTCCGCGGCACGTGGGATCTTCCCTGACCAAGGCTCGAACCCTTGTCCCCTGCATTGGCAGGTGGATTTTTAACCGCTGCACCACCAGGGAAGCCCTGCATACATTTTCTTAGGATAAAATTCTAGAAACGAGACCGCTGTGGTAAAGGGCAGGCATATGGACAATATGGAGATGCAAATCCACATTAATGTTCAGCCAAGTTGCTTCAATTTATGCTCCCCCCGGCCCAGCCATGAATGAGAGCGTCCATTTCTCCACATCTCCCCGAGCCCTGGGTATCAGCACACTTAAACATCTTTGGGGATCTGAAAGGTGGGAAATGATTATCGTTGACTTACTTCCCCACTGTGTCCTGCCTGGGATGCGGTGGCGAGCTCCTGAGGCGTTGTGGATGCGGCAGGTGCGCCTCGTTCTGTTTTTCGGTTCTGGTACCCTTCTTGTTGGCGCCCACCAGTGCTTTTGTCTCTCCAGGCACACTAACCATCAGGCCCCTTTGGGAACATACTGTCTTTCGAACCCCTTTCCTGGTATTTACAGAGAGCCCGACCGTGTTAAACATGCAACTCCTGCTTTGCTTCAGACTTCCCCTCTGCCCCTCCATCCTCCCTGCTTTGCATTTGTCACCAGCAACTCAGAATTTCACTCTCCTGTAGGGCTTTGTGTCACCTGTAGTCTTGAGGGGCTGACATTTGGTGTCCTCTCTTCAATGTCATGGATGAGAATGTTTCCAAAGACCAGTCCTTGCACAGACCCCCAAGCCTGACCACTGAGGCCAAGCCTTCCTTGCTGTCAAGCCAGAGTCCTGTCTGTGACCACACACTCCCCCCCAGATGGTGACACATCTTTGTGGATGTGTCACATCCATCCTTTGGTGGAGAAGCCACACGTCAAAGTCCCAAAGTATGACGAGATGGGACTCAACAGCACCGACACAGCTCCCTCAAGGCCCTGTCCTTTACTTCTTAAGACACGGCCTTGACCTGAAGGATTATTCTGGGATATGGGGGTTTCAGATACCGTGGCAGGATGTGAAAGAGAGCACTTTAGATTTATTTTTGTGTTATTCATTTAAAATTTATTATGAATAACATTGCTTTCTTACAAAAGGATTATTTTAGAGAATCTGGAAAATTGGAAAATTTGGGGACAAATGAAAAGAAGAAAACAAAAATCCCCAGTAATCCCTGGGTAAGCATGTTAGCATGTGGTGCATGTCTTCTGGAGGGTCTGATTCTCTTCTATATACTCTGTTAAAGCAGCAAAAACAGGATCACACCATAGAGAAGGATTTAGCGCTCGTTGTTGATCACTTAATAACAGCGTGAATGTCTTTCCACGTCACACATTTTTCTACTGTGGGAGAGACTTCTGGGTGCTCAGGTCGGCAGCAAGCATCTCATCCACATGGGACGCTGGCCCTGCCTTGCCCTCTGGGGGGGGGTACAGGGGAGACCCCCTCCAGGCCCTGGTCCCCCCAACCCCTCTGGGCCCGACGCTACGGCCAGTCTAGGGTCTGGGGGCGGTACACGTCCTTTTCCCTCCTCCCCCGTGTGTAAGCCTTGAGGTTTTAGGTCTGTCATTTCAGACGGCCAAGCAGACCCCTGAGTGGGCAGCAGGGGAGGTGGGTTGTGGAGGGGAGACCCCAGGGCCCCTGAGAACTTCTGAGAGCAGCCCACTCCAGCCTCGCTCCTCCCTTCCTCCACCGCCACCCCCACGCCCCTGCTCTTCACATCCCATTACCCCGGTCTGGCCATCATTAGCGTCTAAGACATTTGTGGGGCCAAGAGTCACTGGGCTCCGAGGCCTTTGTCATCCACGCACTTGAGCGGAGTGCAGCGGGCTGAAGGCCACGGGCACAATGGCAAATTGCCCCCCCCCTGCGCTGAGGCAGCCCCTCAGCCTCCCCTGAAAGCCTTTCCCCGCCCCGAGCTCCTCTCCCCTCCAGCTCCATCTGGGAAATCTACCTCTTCAACTCGGTGCCCAGCAAACCACTTCCCCTCTCAGCTCCCGAGCTTTTTAAAAGCAGGAGAAGATGGAGACGTGACGACCTCTTTTGTCTCCCCCTCCCCACCCCCACTTAGGCCTGTGGAAGGGAAGCAGCGGCCACCCAGCGAGAGGCCATGGCTTTGTTAGCGGAAGACGGGGCCTGGCGGACCCTCTCCCACTGGCTTCGGCTGAAAAGCCAGGGCCGCTTGATGACATTTGTTTCCGCTCAATGATGGTCCCAGGGCCAGTGTTCTCTGGTCAGGCCACCGGCAGCCCTGGGACCCAGTCACCACAGTCGGGAGGTGGGGGGTATGTGGCTGGATGTGGGGGGAAAGCTGCCCTGCTCTGTCGGGGCTGCTGAAGAATTCAGAGACTCTTTGAGGCAACCAGAGCCACCAGTCTCTTCTCTTTTAAACCGGGGTATAATTTACCTAGAATGAAATGTGCACGTGGTGAGTATACCTTTTGTTCTCTTTTGAGAAATGCATACACCTGTGTAACCCACACCCCATCAAAATACAGAGCACTTACCTGACCCCAGAAAGTTTCCTCATATCTCTGCCCAGTCAACTCCCTCACCACCACCAGGGGCAACAACTTATCCGATTTCTTTCACCCTAGATGAACTTTGTCGGAGGACTTGATATAAACGGAACCATACAGACTGTAAACTCTTCTGACTTCTTTCACTCAATATCGTGTTTCTGAGATTCATCCATGTCATTGTATTTATCAGTAGTTTGTTCCTTTTTCATTGCTGAGTAGTATTCCATCCCATGAATACACCACAAGTTTTCAGCCATTTTCCTCCCAAATCACCCCCTCCTTTTTTTTTGAATGTATGTCTTTTTCTTTCTTTCTTTCTTTCCTTTCTTTCTTTCTTTCTTTCTTTCTTTCTTTCTTTCTTTCTTTCTTTCTTTCTTCTTTCTTTCTTTCTCTTTCTTTTTTCTTTCTTTCTTTCTCTTTCTTTCTTTCCTTTCTTTTTCTTTCTTTCTCTTTTTCTCTCTCTCCCTTTTCTTTCTTTCTTTCCTTTCTCTTTTTCTTTCTTTCTTTCTTTCTTTCTTTCTTTCTTTCTTTCTTTCTCTCTCTTTCTTTCTTTCCTTTCTTTCTTTTTCTTTCTTTCTTTCTCTTTTTCTCTCTCTCCCTTTTCTTTCTTTCTTTCCTTTCTTTCTTTCTTTCTTTCTTCTTTCTTTCTTTCTCTTTCATTCTTTTTCTTTCTTTCTTTCTTTGCTTTCCTTCTTTTTCTTTCTTTCTTTCTTTCTTTCTTTCTTTCTTTCTTTCTTTCTTTCTTTCTTTCTTTCCTTCTTTCTTTCTTTTTCTTGGCCATGCCATACAGCTTATGGGACCTTAGTTCCCTGACCAGGGATTGAACCTGGGCCCTTGGCAGTGAGAGCGTGGAGTACTCACCACTGGACTGCCAGGGAATTCCTGATGTATGTTTCTTTATACAGCACAGAATTGGAGGTTTTTTTAACTTTAAAAATACTTTTCCTTTACAGATGATTCAAGTCCATTTAACATATGAGTATGATTTATTTGGTCCCTGTTTGTCATGTTGCTTTATATTTCACACATTACATAAATACATACTATATGTTGTACATACCTAATACATTTTTTCACTAGATGAACTCTTTTCTTTCTCATCCTGCGGTATTTAGGAAGCTGCATATATGGTTCTAGTGATTATTACTAATGAATACTTTTATTATATAACACCTCTAGTTATCTCTTTATTTAGATATTGTCTCTTGATTTCCTAATGATCCAAACTGACATTAGCTATGAATTCCTTCTCCTCTCTCTCTGCTTTGCCCACTAATTTATCACTCAGGGTTTTATCTCTATAATCTGAAATAAGTATCATTTGACTTTTTTCAATTTCAAGGGACATTGTTTGATTCTCACCTAATAATCAAAGGCAGGCAGAGACCTTATTCTATTTCGCACTTACCACCTTTCTGTTTCTCCCATTTTCAGCCAGTTGAATTATTCCTGTGTTGTCAGAGCATCTGACGCTTACCTATAGCTTCGTCTCTCTTTGCTCTTTTCCTTTCAGCTCTTCAGTTACATTCACTGTCACCTCCTCCCCCGCCCAAGCTTCAGAACAATTTCATAGTTTCCTTAAACTTGGTCTGTGGTATTTCCCGCATGTTCATACCTGGTTGTTTGTGGCCTTTATACTTGAAGAGTAGTTCAGTTAAAGATTAAATCCTTGGTTCATGCTTTTGCATGAGAATGCTGCTTCAGTTGAAATATTACTGCCAAGAATTCTGATGCCAGTTTGATTTTCTTTTGCTTTTCTTTGATTCATACTGGATTTGGATTTTTTGCATTATGGTCAAAGAATATTTTCCTTATAATTCAAGCCCAATGATTGCATTAGAATTTTGTCAGTATTGAACATTTTGAGTCACATTTTCAAGTTATGAAATCCCTTTTAATATAAGCATTATAATATATGCATATCGATATCTTTAAGTCTTTGATGACTGCAATGTTTCCTTGAATTATATTTATTTATCTAGGACATGCTGCGTGGCTTGTGGGATCTCAATTCCTGGACCAGGGGTTGTACCTGTGCCACAGCAGTGAAAGCCTGGAATCCTAACCACTAGGCTACCAGGGAACTCCCTTGAATTATCATTTTAAATATTCGTTTGTCCCATTGCTTCGGTATTCTTTTCTGGGGACTCCAATAAAATGTGTATCAGATCTCCCTTGTCCAGCTTCTTTATGTGTCACTTTCTCTAGAACCCTCTTATTTCTCTCTTTTCTACATGACTTTTCTTTTAATTATGTCTTTTAACACTTTATTCCTTTTCTGTGCTTTTAATTATGTATATTTTCTTCTGTGTTTGTGTTTTTGTGTGTTTCTTCAAGTTTAATCTTTATCTCTGAAACATCATTTTTCCCTAACACATTTGTAAATTCAATAAGCATTCTTTCACATCTTTCTGTCCTTACCACCCCCACCCCTTGTAATAAATCCTTAAGGTGTTAGACTATATCCTCATTTTCTTTTGCCTGTTTTTTGGGTTTGTCTTTTTTTTTTGGTTGGTTTTGTTTGTTTGGGTTTTTTTTTTGTTGTTGTTATTTTTTGTTTTTTGGTTGTTGTTGGCTGCACCACACGGCTTGCGGGACCTTAGTTCCCCAACCAGGGATTGAACCCGGGCGCTCGGCAGTGAGAGCCTGGAGTCCTAACCCCTGGACCACCGGGAATTCCCCTTTTGTCTGTTTAGATGGGAAGGGTTTTCCTAGGTTGCTATAGGAGGTCCCCTTGGAAGGGAGTGGGATAATAGAAAAAAATAAGTATATTGGCCTCTGCCCCCAGTACCTGGCACAGAGCTCCTAAAACCCTTGTGCTTTCCTTAGTGATAAGAGCACCAGGAGTATCTCTTGTTCTATTGAGGTGACTCGGCGGGGGGCGGGGGGGGTGGCTTCTGGATGGTTCCTGGATGGGGACTGTTCACCAGAAAGACCAAGCCATGATTAGAAGCTTGGAATTTTCAGTCCCATCCTTCATCTTTGAGAGAAGGGAGAGGAGCTGGAAATGGAGCTTCCTGCCTACGTGAGGAAACCCCCAATAGTGCAAGGTTTAGGAAGCTTCCACGTGAGTGAACATGTCCACAGCAGGAGGGGACTGCGCCCCAACTCCATGGGCGGAACGTCCTGCGCTCGGGACCCTCCCAGACCTCGCCCTGTGTAGCCCTTCATCTGGCTGTTCATCTGTAGCCTTTATCATATCTTTTAATATACTGGTGAATGTAATGTTTCCCTGAGTTCTGTGAGCGGCTCTAGCAAATTAATCAAACCCGAGGAGGAGGTCACAGGAACCTCTGTTTTTAGCCAAATTGGATAGAAGTTGCAGGAAACCTGGGAACCTCTGCTTGCGATTGGCATCTGAAGTGGGGTGGCGGCCGTCTTGTGGGACTGAGCCCTTAACCTGTAAGATCTGACACTATCTCCAGGCAGAGAGTGTCAGAATTGAGTGAAACTGAAGGACATCTGGCTGTTGTGGGGAAAACCCCCACATATTCAGTGACTGGAAGTGTCAGAAGTAAAGTGTTCAGTGTGAGTAATAAAGGAAAGACACAGGAAAGAAAGAGACCGGAGGGGAAAACTGGGTGGTTTTTCTTGCACAGAGGTGTAAAAGGTCACATCTTTGTATCTGGAGGATTCCCTCCTCTTTTATGTTGAAAGGCAACACATGGCTTTTTCCGTAGTCACTTCTCTGTCTCTCAAAAAATCACCCCCTTTTCAATAACAGTTATATTGAGATACAATTCACTTCTCATAAAATTCATCCACTTAAAGTATACAATAAAATGACACGTAATATTCACAGAGCTGTGCAACCATCACCACAATCAATTTTACAACATTTTCATCCCTCTAAAAAGAAACCTCATACCCATTAGCAATCACTCCCTATTTTTCCCAACACCCCAGCCCCTGGCAACCACGAATCTACTTTCTGTCTCTATGGACTTGCCTCTTTGGGGCATTTCATATAAATGGGATAATACAGTATGTGGCCCTTACTGTCTGGCTTCTCCCAATTAGCACAATGTTTTTAATACTCATCTGTGTTGTAGCATCTATCCATACTTCGTTTCTTTTTATTGCTGAATAATATTCCAGTGTATGGATATACCACATTTTGCTTATTGATTCATCAGTTGATGGACATTTGGGTTGTTTCCACTTTTGGATACTGTGACTAACGCTGCCATGGGCATTCATGTATAAGTTTTGGGATGTACACCTAGGGGTGGACTTGCTGGGTCCTATGGTAACTCTGTGCTGTTAAAAGATAAACCCAAGGCAGATTAACATTTTTAATAGTTTACTTGAGCAAAAATTGATCAATTGGGCAGCATCCAATCTGGCTGATAGAGAGGAGCTCTGAGGACCTGCCCAAAACAAAAGAGTTTTATAAGCAGAAGGGATTTGGGAACAAGGAGGTTACACTAGCAAAAATCAGGTTGGTTACTGCAGTTACTTTCCTTTAGGAGATGGCGGGCATCTGTCAGGCGGATGACCTAACTAGTGCTGGTCAGGCGATCCCTGAATCCCTGATTGACTGCTTTAAATCCCATTTCCTGGAGAGCCGAAACTAATTAAGTCTTGGTCTAGTGACATGGGGCTTAGCATAAGCAACTCCATTTTGGGCCTGTTGTCTTGTTTTTAACAATGCTTAACTTTTGGAAGAACTGCAAACTATTTTCAAAAGCAGCTACATTATTTTACATTCCAACCAGCCGCAAAACTTCCTTTTAAGAGCAAATATTCTGCCAGGTCTTATTTAATATCGTGAAATGAAATTTATATGTGATATCCTTCCCACGCCCATCCTGAATAGAAAATGTTTTACTATAAAGACTTAACTATAATATAAAGGAGAAATAAAGGGAATATAATTGGTACACTTAAAAAAAATGTGACCCTGGACTCAGAAGACTGGCCTTCTCGGGTGACTTAGAAATCGGTCCCGGAGGTGGCTCCCTGAGAAGGTCTGCCGATGGCTTGAGCTCCAGCTCCATCTCTGGCATTAAACACAGCTGCCCAGGGGATGTTCTGAAGGAAGTCACTTTCATTGGACATAAAGGTTTTGGCCATTTTGTTAAAGACTAAACTACCTTCCAGACATCTTTGCACAGCTCACATCACATGCACACGCGTGTGTGGGCGCAGATGCAGCGTCATGGGCTTTGGAGCTGCCGCAGAGCAGGTCACTGTGCACCGGCTCTGCCCGGCCCGGCATCACTCTCCCAGGGCAATGGCATATGAAGGCATGGCGTGGGCTCTCTGGGCCTCAGGCCGGCTGCTTGGGTTTGCTGTCCTGTTGCTTTGAGGAGGGCATGGAAATGGAAGTCAGGCACCCAGCACCCAGCAAGAGAGGCTCAGAGATGACACAGAGTTGAGTGCCTGTAAAAAGGCCACTTCAACCCCCTCCACGCAGCCATTGTGGACCCTGGAGGAAGGAGGACAGTTCCGGGGCTTCTGAATGCCTCTCCCGAGCTGCACTAATGGATGTACTTTATTAACGTCCCTCCTGGCCATGCGTCACTCTCCCTACCTCCGCCCTTGGCTGGAGAACTCTGCATTCTTCTGGAAAAGTGGCTGTCATGCTGGAGGCCCTAACAAAGGCATTTCCCCACAAAAGGACCATGGTGATCACCACTGCGTCAGAGGGTGGCAGCTGGTGCTGGGCTCTGGAGAGCCTGCTGTGTTCTTACTGTCTGTGTGAGCAGACCCCACTGGGAGGTGGGGAAAGTGCTGGCTTGGAGGACCCAGGTTTGGTTCTGTCACTCAGTCACTAAACAAATGCTTATTGACCCCTATATGTACCAGAACAGATCTGGTCGGTGCTCCCAAGAGGACTTCAGCTCTAGGGAAACCAATAGTAAAGTAGTCCACAAATAATGACAAGTTATGATAAATGCAATACAGGAAGCAGAGTGGGAGATGGGAGGGAAAAGGCTTCTTAGCAGAAGGAAGAGGGTGCAAAGGCCCTGGGGCAGAGAAGAGAAGAGGTTCCCGGCACTGCTGGGGTAAAAGCAGGGGAGGGGAGGGGAGCAATCCTTGGAAGGAGGGACATGAGAGGCCAGGCCTTGGAGGCGGTGAAGGTCATCAGATGACGACTTAGATTTTATGCCAAGTGCAGAGGGAAACCATCGCTGGGTTTTAAGCAACAGAATGACAGGATCCAATAGAATTTCTTGAAAAGATGTCTCTGGCTGCTGTCTGGAGAACCAATCAGAGGACAAGCAACCAATAGCCTCTTTTGGGGAGTCAGAGTCAATAGGACTTGGAGCAGATGTGCAAGTGAAGCAAAGGAGTGCGGTGGTTAAAGATGGTTCCAGATTTCTGGCTTGAGCAGCTGGTTGGGCGGGTGGTATCATCCAGTAATCTGGGGAAGACTGAGGGGCAGCTGGGTTTAGAGGAGGAAACCATGAGCTCTGTGACCTTGAGTAACTTACTTAACCTCTCTGAGTTCCTTCGGGCACCTCCAAAGCCCCAGCTCACAGTGCTTAAGACTCATGAGCAGGTGAAGAAATCCTAACTACCATTAGACTCTTGTCAATAGAAACACTAATTACGAATCCCTCCGAGGGGAGCCTCATGGCTGTTGGGGGGCAGAGGTAGGGCTAGTCGCCCAAAAAAGACCCTGAAGCCTGGAGCACCGCAGAGGAGGTCTCTGCCTGGTGCCCCAGATGGGCCGGGAAATGGGGGGAGAGTCCCACTGGCCCCCCTTATCCCCTGCAACACACGCTCCCATTCATGGCCTTTTCACCGCGTGCCCCATTCAGCACTGTGGCTGGGCCACTTCAACGGCCTTTGATTTGACCCCAAAGGGAATCAATTTGTGCAGAGAACTGGAATGGAAGAGATTTCAATTGACCTTTGAATGGGGTTTTAATTTGCTTTATTACAGCTAAAGGGGCCTCAGGAAGAGACCCTTGAGACGGCTTTTATCCTCTAATGCGTGCACCAGCGGAGCAGCCGGGGCCTCCGTCTGGGTGCCCTGGATGCCGGGGGCAGGGGAGTCAAGGCCAGAGGGGCCTGGGAACCAGAGTCATGCCCCTCCCAGGAACTGGTCTGCAGCGCCCTTAGGGTCCAAAGCAGAGTCAAGAGTTCAGGCAGAGGCAGTGGGAGGGCAGCCGAGACGGGTTCCAACCCCAGCTCTGATGCCGCCTGGCACCTCCCCTCTGGGCCCCAGTCTCCTTATCTGAACAGTGGCCCGGAGCGGGGATGTGGACGAGATGGCCCCTCGGTCCCTTCCAGCCTGATGTCCTATGGTTTTAAGCTCAGATCTAGAGTCAAACTCTGCAGTAGAGAAAAACTAGTCTTACAGAATGTGTCCTAGAGTGGGGAGAGCAGAGCCCACTGGGCCAAGGAGTTAAACCCTCCCTGACTGTTGGTCTCTTGGGCCTCCCTCATGCCCTGTTTTTCTCTAAATTTTTGCTTGAGTCCCCGCGCGTGTGCCAGCCAGTTCCGTGTTCTCTCCACTCCAAATTTCAAAGGAAGCCAATGGGGTCACTTGACTAATTACCTTCTCTTCGGGGCAGAGCCCTGCAGGCAGCTCCCTTGGGGGTCCCAGCAGCCTGCAGGTGGCCAGCCCCAGGCAGACAGCCCCTTGGAATTGCTTCTCTACACAGCGCAACGCCTCAGGAGAGAGCCCTGAGGGTTTGTGTTTACAGTCCTGTGTTAGAAATGTCAGGCTCTCCTCCCCTGTGCTCTATACACGGGCGTATGGCCACATGGAACCGTGTGAGGGTTCTTTCAGAATTTCTCCCTTATCCTAATCCCTTTTATCAAATGGAGAGTTTGCTTCTGTGCAATCAGAGCAGACTTCTTGGAAGTGGGCTCTTGCTGTGTGAGCGCCCACGGTGGGGCCTGGCACTGGGCAGAGGGCACGCTGAACAGCAACTGCTGCAAAGTCACTGCGTCTCAGCCATTTCTCACCCGCCCCCCCCTCCCCACCCCAGTCCTCCTGGTCTGCTCCCCCAGCCCCACGCCGGAATCCTGCCCCACTTCCTTGTCTCGACTTCTCTCCCCAGCATCCATCAGACCCCGAGGCCTGGCCCTGGCCCTTTTCTGACCCTTCCTCCCCGGGGTCCCTCAGCTTGTCCTTTCCTCTCTAGGCTCTCTCCCTATCTTGTCCTCCCTTCCCTCCTCCACTGCTGGTCCCCTGCCCAAAGCCTGCTCACCTCCCCGCCCTGCTGCGTGCTTCCCACAGGCCCTCCTCTCTGCAGCGCAGGGCTGGGCTGGATCCTGCTTCCCGCCCCCCACCCCCAGGCTCCACATCGGCTTTGCTCCCTCACCAGGAAGCCCCTGTCCCTGGTACGCTCCCCTCTCCCATAGTACACTGGGCAGGAGGCTCCCCCTATAGAAGGACACTCTGGTGTCCTCTCTTCTTATCTCTGAAAGCGGAAATGCCTGCAAGGCGAGAGGCCTGCAGCAACTTAGGTCAGAGTCATGGGGGCCCAGAGCCACCCCAAAGCTGCCTGTAGTCCTTGGGCTGCTGCAACCAAGGAGGGTTGAACTTCTCCCCATCCCGTCCCCACCATCCCCACCAGACACACACATAAAGGGGCAGGTGCTGGGCTATTTCTAATCTAGGCACGTTGTGAGAAGGGAGACCACTTCTCAGTTGTAGGTTCATATATCCTGCAGAGGAGGTTTGCAGCCAGTTTTGTAGCATCATGGGCTTCTGCAAACTGAGGCTTCAGAGGAGCTCCCTTCCTCAGTCACTCCCTCCAGCCCTCTCTCTGCAAATCCTTTTGAGCACCAGTTCTGTACCAGGCACCTAGAGAGGAACTTTTCATACACTGGCTTGGGAATTGTCCCCTGTAGGCCAGGGGCACCAGCTGAGAGGCCTGAGGCCCCTGTGACCCAGACAACAGCAGGGGTGAAGTGTTCCCTCGGGCAGAGGCTCCGGCTGGGCCCAAGGAGCCCTGAGAAGGGACAGTTGTTCTGACCTGAGGCAGGGCTGGCAGCCTCCCTGGCTCGTCCACCGAGTCTTGTGAAGAAGGGCAGCTGGGATGGAGCTGGGATTCCCTCTCCTCCACTCCCCCCCCACCCCCCTCACTCAGGCCCTCAAGACTTGAGTTGGTGCTTGCCCCGGAGTCGGCAAAATGCAGGCAAATGGCAGCCTTGTCCCTAAGTCCTCTCTTCCCCCAGTGAAATGCCCGCATTGCCTGGCCCCAGGGCCTGGAGGCTGAGGGCAAGGCCACCCTCCCAGTGGCCCCTTCCTGACGGGCTCGGCCACCCTGTCCTTGTTGCTTTCCGCCCAGCACTTCCTCTCCCTGCAGAGGCTGCCTCCACACCTGTCTTTCTACCGCATTCACACCCTGGTGACATCGCTTTTCCAATTAGACCCTCAAAGGTGAAAAGCTGGGATGACGAGAGCAGCCCTGGCCCTGTGCCCACAGCCAGGTGCAGACGCATCACCCCGGCCCCAGGAATCCTCACACACAAGCCCCCCGAACGAACGCATCCGCTCCCTGCCAAAGACTCATGTCTGCTCCTGTCTCCTTCCTCCTTTCCCTTCTTTCCCCCTTTCCCTCCTGTCCACCTTTCCCCTCCAGCCCTCTTTTCCCCCCTCCTTCCCCCCTTCCTTCCAGGCCAGCCAGGCGGGGCTCTCCTGGGACCAACACATCCGTGATGATAAGGATAAGGGCTAACCAAGGCCAGGCCCTGCTCTACCATTCCCTCCTCTCACCCGTATGGCAGCCGCATGGGCTGGTGCAGTCACTTCCCTCACTTCACAGATGGGACAGCTAATACGGAGAAGCTGGGAATCTGCTCAGAGTCACACAGCGGGGCAGCGGTTGAGCAGGGTTAGGACCAGCTGTCTGGCTCCAGAGCTGTGCTCTTAAGCATGACACCACGCTGTGCCATCCGCACAGCTAAGGCGCCCTCAGGCAGGGGAGTGCCCATGACTCCTTCCCCCACACTGATGCCACCTCTTCAGTATTTCATGAACCTACTGATACCACGCAGGGCCCCGGGGGGCTCCTGGGCACAAATCTTTTTGTGTCCCCCATGTCTTTGATTACAGGAAACAGCCTTCATTCAGCCTCCATGACCTTCCCTGAGTTCCAATGGGCAGATTCAAGCAGCTGTTCACTAGGGAAGGGAGGGGACTCGAGATCAGGGAGAAACAGGCAAGAGCAGCCTTGGGGCAGGTCCTGTTTCCCATGAACAGACACTCACAACAATATCTTCGAGCTATTTTACAGACGTTTAAACCCCCTCCAGGTGGGAGACGTTAATGGTTAATGAGGGTCTGCTGCCCACACGCATGCAGAGCCCAGACCAGCTGGACTTCAAGGTGGATGATGCTGACTCCTCCTTCCCTCACCACCGACCCATCAGAAGAATGCAGGACTGTTACTGCCTGGATCCTTATCACACACCCCTGACCATGACCCCCGACCGGAGGCCCTCTTTCAGTCCCCAGGGAGGGGGGCACCGTTCTTGAGGAGCTAGCCACTGTGTTCCCCCTTTGCCTGGCAAAGTAATAAAGCTATCCCTTTCTACTTCACCCAAAACTCTGTCTCTGAGATTTGATTCAGTACCGGTGTACAGAGAAGCTGAGCTTTCAGCATCACTACTTCCATCTCCTCTCCTGCCTCATTGCTCCCACTGCTGGCTGGACTGGCCTCCAGGCCCCGGAGCAGAGCACCGGGCTTTGGCTCCAGGCTCCTACCCCTCTGAGCACCCTCCTGACTGCCACAGAAAGCTGGTCTTATGGCTCCTCTAACTCAATCCCTGAATGGTCCCCACCTCCTTCCCTCTGGCCTCTGACTGTTTCCAGTCTTCTCTCTCTCCCTCTACCACCTACATAAGGTTTTTCCTGCCTGGAGTCCTCTGCACCTGCTCTTCCTTCTGCCTGGAATGAATTTCCTCTCTTCATTCTGATGACCTGTTTTATCAAGGCTCACCCCAACTCAGCATCCCCTTCTCTGGGAAGCCCTTGCTGACCACCCACCCCCTCTACCTGGCAGAGCAAGTTGCCTCCAGATGCATGCCTGGGAGGCCTGAGCCCATGTGTACGAAGTCTAGCTCCCCTACGGCTGCATGCTGAAGAGGTCATGCAGCCAGGCTGCATGGAGATAGACGTGTCTGAGAAGCCCCAGCTCTCCTTTCACCCAGTTGAATCTTCCTGGCCAGTTATGTGAGCGAGCAATTTCGGATAACTTATAGGCACCAGGATTTGAGCTGTTCAAGCTGATGCCAAGTAGAGCAGGGACGTCTTGGCCCAACCAAACCTTGCCCATGTTGCAGATTCATGAGCAAAACAAATGTTGTTGTTTAAAACCATCAAGTTTTGGGGGTAGTTTGTGATCTAGTATTAGATAACCAGAACAACCGTTATTAACACTTTGGTATCTTCTAATCTTTTTATTTCTATTTCTACCTCTAGCTGTATTTACAGTCATCCTTCCATATCCGTGGGAGATCTGTTCCAGGATCCACCTTGGATACCAAAATCCGAAGCTGCTCAAGTCCCACAGTCAGCCCTCCTTGTCCGCAGACCCATGTCCATGGTCTAACCATGATCATGTGGGACTGTAGTATGTATTTACTGAAAAAATGTGAGTATAAGTGGACCTGTGTAGTTCAAAGGTCAACTATATATCTACATTTTATCATATCTCCTTCCCTTAACAACATACAGTGATCATTTTCTACGTCTAGAAATAAACATCTACACTATTTTGAATGGCTGCAAAGTATTCTGTTGCATAGACTTACCATAATTTTCATAAGCATATTCTACTCTTTTTATAATTGCACACAAGATGTTTAGTTTATTTCATTTTATTGCTACCATAAACAATGTTGTATGAATAGTCTTGAATAGCATTTAGGGTAACCATTAGATATTTCCTCAGGAAATTCTGGGTTAAAAGGTAAAGGCTTTGGTACAGACAGAAGTCACTCATCTTCCCCTGGCTTATCCTACAAGTCTCCTGTGTCTATACCCCCTTCTTTCTTGGAAGAGGAAAGCTTTCCACTGTTTGGAGGCCAAGCGTTTCCTCTGGACTGCATCTCACTTCCACTTAAGACTTGAGGGACTTCCATCGTGGTCCAGTGGGTAAGACTCTGTGTTCCAAATGCAGGGGCCCCAGGTTTGATCCCCAGTCGGTGAACAAGTTCCCGTATATATGCCACAACTAAGAGTCCATGAAGATCTCGTGTGCCGTGCCACAACTAAGACCCAGTGCAGTCTAAATAAATAAATACATAAATATTTTTTAAAAGACATGGATCATTTGATTTTTCCCACTCTCATCTGCAGCATCAATTTCCCCTTCTCTGCTGGATTACTCCCATCAGCATGTAACCATGCTCTAGCACCTTTCTGCCATCTTTATCTTTGGTCCTATATTAACCTCCATCACTACTCCACATTCACCATTAGATTTCTAAAAAGAGTTGTTTTTATGGCAGGACCAAAGGGAGAAGTAGTAAATTCACAAAATTAATGGGGAAATTTAAAAAACATAATTTGTTAGTAACTAATGGATTAAGATGACAATCAGAAAAGATGTAGGTATAGGAAGGATATAGAATATCTGAGCAATCATAGAATACATGAAGCATTAATCAAAATGGACCATAAGTTCATCCATGAAGGAGCACCCCCACAAAATTTCAAAGGAGTAAAATCAAACAAAAAGTACATTGATCACAGAGGAATTATTAATTTATTTATAATTATTATAAATATATTTATTAATATATCACATATTATATTAGTATATACATATTAATTAGTACATATGTTAACATATACATATTAATTAATATATACACAGTAATTAATATATACATATTAATCAACACAATTAATATAATTAGTATATATGCATTAATTAGTATAATATTAACATATATTAATATAGTGTATAACTATATTAATATATTATAGTCTATTTATAAATAAATGTGTTTATTTATGATTATTATAAACATTATATTTATCAATAATTATTTATTATTTATAATAAATCATTAAATTATTTAAATTATTTAATTAAACCAATTAAAATTTGGTTTCAAAACAGAACTAGCAAATCCCCAGTGTTTGGATGTTAAACAGAACACTTCTCAATAACCCACAAGTCAATGTAGACCTCTCGATGAAAAGAAAGTATTTTAAAATAAATGGTAATAAAAATATGACATATCAAAACAAACTTGTGAGATGCAATGAGAGCCATACTTAGAAATTTATAGCCATAAATAATACACATGTCAAAAAGAATAAAGGTTGAATATCAATTATCTAAGTAAAATATTTAATATCCAACTCAAGAGAATAGAAAAAGAATAACTAATTAGAAATTAGAAGGCAAGAAATAATAATAAAAATAGAAATTTTGGAAATAGAAAAAAATGTACATGCAGTAGGGAAAATCAACATCAAAATTAATTCTTTAAAAATACTAACAAAATTGGGAAACTCCTAAGAAAATTAATCAAAAAAGAGAGAGAGAACATAAATTACCAATAACAGAGATAAAAGAGGACCATAAATACAGATTCCATAGATGCCAAGAAGATATAATAAAAATTTTAAGCCAATAAATTTTAAAAATTTAGGTGAAGTGGACAAATGCCTATAAATAACATCTTACTAAAACTGACACAAGGAGAAAGAGACAATTGGAAGAGTATTATTTTAGTAATTGAATCTGTAGTTTAAAACCATTCACCAAACAACCTTAAAGACCTAGATAGCATCACTAACAAATCATCCCAAACATTTAAGGAAGCGATAAACACCATTGTACACAAATTCTTCCACTAAATTAGAAAAAATGGGGGTGTGTGGAGGCATTTCCAACTTGTTTTATGAAGGTGGCATAATTTTGCTACCAAAACCTAACAGGAATTCTATGAGAAAGGAAAATTACAAGCCGATCTCATGGCTGCAAAAATATTAGATAAAATATTAGCAAATTGAATGCAATGCTATATAATGGTAGCACATCATAATCAAGTTGGGCTCAATCCAGGAGTGCATGATAGGTGTAACACTAAAAATCAACAACGTAATTCACCACATTATCAGAATAAAGGGGAAAAATCATATTACCATCTCAGACAATCAGAGGAAACCACTCCAGGCTTTCAAAAGAGAAGCTACTGATAAAAGGAAGCAAGGGCAGTGGTTAGTTCTTTCTGGTGACATCAGCCAAAGTGGGAATGGCAACCTCCCAACCTGGGGATAGAAGTGACATCTATGTCCAATGCCTGTGGTGCGGACAGTACAACATGTGGCCTCTTGGTCCCAGTAGTGGTCTGGTTTCCTTTCTCATTGAATCCAATCAGTGGCCATGATTCCAGCCACCTTTTGTCTTTGCCCATTTTTGGATCCTGGTTGCACAACCTTCCCAGTGATTCTGTTCAATGGCCTTTCAGGTCACATCTGCCAAAGTCGGTTCTGCTGCATGTAATTAAGAACTCAACTGACAGAGGAGGATAGAAGCTGGGTCAATCTGAACTTTTCCTTGTCTGGCTTTTCTGCTACCATCAGCTGCCTCTTAAAGTTATAAAAATAATACAGAGAAAATTAGATAAAATCACAATCTGAGAGGGCTCATAAGCCTGGCAGTGGTAGGGGCAGTAGTAGATGGAAGAGGGAAGATGGAAGATAGAGTGGAATTTGTTCCAGCTGTGAAAGCTATGTGTACAGGTGAGATGAGAATGGGCTTCTCTGGTAAAGAGAGATGGCCGTGTTCCATGCCCTGGTAGGACAAGTGAACAAGGAGGGCTTCAGGGAACAGGTGATGATGGATCAGCTAAATCTTAATGCAAGAGTCTAGTTTTCCCAGGTGGCTGGGAGGAGGGAGGGTGTTTTAGTTGGGGGAATAGCATGGACAAAGAGATGGGAGTTCAATAAAATAGTGTTTATGGGAATGTGAATGTTGTGGGTGGTTGAAGTGCCAAGAAAACAAGATGGAGAGGTTGGAGATGACTCTGGAAAGAGACCAAGGCCAGGTAGCAAAGTACCTTATTTACTATTAAGGAGTGTGAATCTCTCCTGTGGCCCCAAAGAAAAGGATTGCTGAATATAAAGCCAATGTCACCAAACAGAAATTCTCAAGGGAATCCTGGAATCCAAACGAGCATCTGATTGGGAATAAAGAAAGTCCCTGCAAATGACAGATTAAACAAGCACCTTGGTTTGAAGTTCAGTTTAGTCCCAACACTCTAGCTCCCCCCAGTGCTCCTCACAATTTGCTTTTGCTTCTTTACTCCAGGTTAAGGTAGAGACTCTTCCTTTGCAGGTTTGAGTGCTGTCCTCTCCTTCCTGGCCTGACGTGTGAGACTAGAAGCAAGCCAGGCTTGGAGAAGATTGAGAATCCCCAGACCATTCTGCCAGCTCATTGGCACAGGGAGGGATGAGAGGCCACAGGGAAAGTACTGCAGCTGCTCTTCACAGAGAACTCCCTCCTCCCTCCATTAATAAGCTAACAGCACTTTTTTCTTGGGGTTTAGGGCACAGGAGGGAGCCTGCCTGGGACTAGACTTTGCAGAGGATACCCCAGTGGGGCAGTGCAACTCACTTTCACACCCCCAAGAAGGCAACCTGTCCTGGGCCTCAGGTGAGTGACTCCTGACCTTCTCTCCCCTCGCCCCTCCAACCTGTAAGAGAGGGATTGCGATGGCTTGTGACATTTTCACATCACAGTTTCCAAACTTTGGGAAAATCTGAGGCATTACAGACATACTCCTTGGGCGATGTTATTTACCTCCAAATGCGAAGGAGGCAGCCTCCCCGGGAAAGCCCAAGCACGTACACAGGTAATTTCACCCTCTCCTCATTGACCTCAGCAGGCCCTCTAGACCTGCCCCACACCGGGGTGCTAAGCCTCCCGCTCGTCATAACTGGAGACCCAAAACCATACTTAATTAAGTTCTTTCCTGACGGCTGCCAGGTGTGCCCTTCAACAGGACAGCGCTAAGTCCAGCCTCCGGGGGGCAGAGATTCAGCCCCCTTTCCGGGCACGTCTGCTCTCGCGCTCAGCCCCTACCTGGAAACCCTCTCCCGCGCCCCCACGGCCCCCCTTCCTATGGACGGGGGAGTTGCCTTTACGCTGCCGCTGTCGGGAAGTTCACTCAGGTCCAGCGCCCACCCAGGCGAGCTCCGCAAGTATATAAGGACCGCGGAGAGCGAGTGGGACAAGGCGGCGCGAAGGAAGAGAAAGAGGGAGAAAAGTGACCAAGAGGCCGCTGAGCATCCTCGCCGCGGCTCAGCGGGAGTCGCCAGAGAGCAGCCTCCCCGCGACAGGTAAGGACGCAGCGGCGCGGAACCTTGCTCTTATCCCCGGACCCCCTGCCCCGGGGGCCTCGGGATGCTCTCGCCCAGCTCCGATCTCAGAGGTGCCTTTGGCTCATCGCGGTCCTGAGTTCTTTAAAAACTTTCTGTATTGGGTGCGGCGTGGGAATCCTCCGGCAGCGGAGCGGCGAGGACCAGCCTCTGGACAGTGGGGGAACGGCTGCGACGCCGAAAGTTGTGCCTTCCACGAGTTGGCGGCCACGTCTCCCCCCCGCCCCGGGTTGGGGGGGGGGCTTGCTAGGACCCCTGAGACTCCTACCACATTCTGGGGAGGTCTCGGGAAACCGTCTTTCGGTTCTTCTGATTTTCTGGGTAGGTGTTACTTCTCAAAAGATACCATATATTCTAGCATAAATTAGTGTTGGAAATGGAGGCAGAAGAGAAAAGGCTAAAAGTTGCAACGAACTCCCTGCATTCCAGACTATTTTGGATTCAGATTTCTGAATCCTTGTTTCCCTGCCCACCTCAGCGCACCCAACGTGGCTGCGTTGTGATACTGACTTGGTCTCCTCTATAAGACCAGCTTGTGTTACACAGAGGTTGTCGGCTAGGAACTGTCCACGGTCCTGAACCACCCCGTCTCTGCCCTCAACAGGACCTCAGAGTGGACCTTCTATTCCGCAGACCCTAGATTGCAGGGCAGACGCGGCCGTAGGAGCCGACGGAAGCTCAGGCAAGATGGAGGCTCAGGCAAGGTGGGTTCCCAGTTAGGGAGGGAGAGTCTGCAGGGCATTTGGGTCCCCCAAATTCTTCATGTACAAACAGGGAGGTGGTGGTTCTCACAGAACGGCTGGAAAGAGCCAAGGAAAGTAAAGGTGTGCGTTTGTTTTGTCCATTGTTAAGATATGTACAGATTATGGCTTATTTAATGACTTAACGTTCCTTTGACGTTCTGTTTTAGGACTTGATGCGTGTGTTTCATGGTGCAAGGTCAAAACTCTGCACCTCTGTTTCTCTAACCTTTACAGAGGGCGTGGCCAGTGTGCAATTTTAGAGTAACAAAACAAAATATTTTGGGGGTTGCGAGAGGGAAGGACTGGAATTTTGTGATTAGTAGAGGTAAACTATTATATGTAGGATGGATAAATAACAAGGTCCTACTGTATAGCACAGGGAACTATATTCAATATCCTGTGATAAACCATAATGAAAAAGAATATTTTAAAAAAATTAAATAAAAAATGTTTTGTTTAGCTCATAGAGAATTCACCTACACATATGAATTTTTAAGTATATTTCTAGTATAAAGTTAATAAGATTAGCAAATTACAAATTTCTATTTGTTTTTCCAAGCTTTCAATTATTGGGTGCTCCCTACTTACATTGAACATCTCCCTATTACTTTATTGCTTTAAAAAATGACACAATGTAATATTTGTCTTTTGTTAAAAAACAGAAAATATACAGAAGCAGAAAGAAGACAAGTTGCTTTCAGGGAGCTACAACTTTTTAGCAGGAGATTACAGCTCTGAGAGGGTGGGGAGTGAGAATGTCACCATGTTGTACAACATAGCCAATGGGGCAGGAGAGGAAATGCTCTCTGAGGATTTTCAGGAAGGTCTGAAATCATGAGGTGGGGTTTTAGAAGATGAAATCATTCCAGAATGGCTAATATTGAGAAGAACTGAAATACGGTTGAGGGGACTGTCAGAACTGTATAATTTTACTTCCTTCTTTACTAATATGTTATTTTACACTTGCCCATAGTGATATAAAACTGCCATCTTTCTGCTTCTCTTGTAAACCTGGGCATTTTTTTTCTGACCAAAATGTGTTATGTGGTCTCAGAGCTTTAACATAAATTGCCTTGTCCACCAAATTCAGGCTTTGTACTTGAACTGGAGCACCAAAATGTCTACAACAGTAGCAGCCTGTCCCCGGTCACAACTGGACGCCAACGTTGACCAATATTCTCCTAGCTGTACTGAGATGCTGATAGGCCAGCTCATTGGCTGCCAGCACCATCTAATGGCTGCTCTGAAGATACTCAGGCTGTGCTTGGCAACCATTCAGAAGGGAACCCTTTTGGCTCAGCTTTTGGGGAAAGGAGTGGGGTGGGACAGAGAGAAGGAAGTGGCTTCCTGAAGTAGACAATGAGAGCGGGGGGAACTTTCACTTCCAAAGCCTTCACTATAAAAAAGATTTGGCCCATGCTGCCACACACAGGAGATTTCTTTAGGAAAATATTTTTAAATTAGGAGAGACAATTAGTCATCTACACCTTAATGTGAATTACTTTTCTTATCTAATTAGATTTCTTCCTAACAGCTAGTTGAAAACATCTTCTGAAATCTAAAATGGTTATAGAGTTGGTGGTGAGCTGATGACAGAACTCAGGGTCATTTCAGAGGGCTGACCTTCATGAGGGGGGACAGGGCAGTATGAGAGCTAGAAAGCTGGGGAAAGATTCGGGCACAGGGGGCAAAAGGCAGCACTGATTCTTCCCTTTACTGCATCCTGATCCCTTGAACTCAGCCTCTGACCAGAAGTACTTCTTGAATTCTCTGAGAAAGAGTCTTTGGTAGGTGTTCACAATGGGAGGTAACGCCCTTCTGCTCTGAGTGACATCTTTCCTCCCACAACTATGGCATCTTCAAGTCTGGCTATTTCAGACTACATTTGAGAGACTCAGAGGACAAGAGGAGGTATGACATGTAATATGTTCAGGAGATGAACCAGTTTTAAAAGAATGGGGGTCTAATTTAAACATAAGTCTCTCCAAAGTTACAGGGGTCTGGGAAATAGTGATCCCCTGAGTGATTTGTGTACAGGACATCAAGTTGGATTGGCTGAGGTTTGGCTCAATTGAACAGAGGTTTTATTTGCCTTTATGCAAACCTACCATTCATAGGAAATAGGGTTCCTGAGGAATGATAGACTCCTGGTGGAGAGGAATAGACCACCTCGAGCAGGGGTTTCAGAGTGCTTTGTCTTTCCCAAGTTACTCCTTGGGTCTGGAGTGTTAGAACTATAGTTTCCTGAAGACGGTAAAATAGAAAAGCTCTGTGCTGGATCAGGAGAACTTAGCCTTACATTGTCATGAGCATCTAAGTCATTGTCTCTCTCTGAGCCTTAGTTTCCTCATCTCTCAAATAAGGGGCTAGACCAAATGACCCCTAAAAGAGCTTCCAGCCCTAACATCCCTTGGGGTCTGATTTTTAATAGGAGACAAAGGGGAAATTGTGCATAGTTTATCCAGGTCCCACTGCCCTCCTCTCTATCACAACTCACACGACCACCCTGCACACCAACCTGCTCCTTGAACTTGTCCTCAAAAAGCCTTGAGCTCCACAAATGAGTGTATTGTTAATGTTGGCTCATGGTCCTTCCTGATGAGTGGCCAACATTGTTCTGCTCCTTGCAGGGGTCCCACTAATCTTGTTTGCCTCTGCAGAGTCTCAGCCTGCCTGGAAGATGCCGAGATTGTGCAGCAGTCGTTCAGGTGCCCTGCTGCTGGGCTTGCTGCTTCAGGCCTCTATGGAAGTGCGTGGTTGGTGCCTGGAGAGCAGCCAGTGTCAGGACCTCACCACGGAAAGTAACCTGCTGGTATGTAGGCCATGGCCGCCATCTTGGTTTGGGTATCAGATGGGACTGGGGCTGGGACAGCACAAAGAAAGTGGTATGGGGAAGGGGAAATTCATTCCCAGAGATATGGATAACTCAACCAAGGGCAGGAATAGACCTCTAGGGTGAAGTCAAATTGGGTCAAGGAAGGGAGGAAGCAGCTTCAGGGAGATGGGTCTGGTCCCCAATTTCTGCTTGATTATTTTTACTTCCTGCCCTGTCTTCTTGTACAGAGACCCACTCCATTTAAACTATTTAGAGATTCATGCCATTAAAACAAACAATACTAACAATAGCAATAACAATAATTGCTCCTTTAACTGATCCTGTACTTTCAATCTTTTAGCCCCCAAATTATTCCTTTTTAAATAACTTCATATCACTTGCCATTTTCATTCCATTTTTCTTCCCTTTCTATCTACTACCAGTTACAAGCCCATCAAGATAGTACTACAAACCATCTCTAGAGGGAGAAGGAAAAACCCAGGTGCCATTTTCCTTTAACTCATGCCAAATGCCTCATGCTTCTCACGGAGGACTGACCTCCAGCAGCCTTTCCAGAAGCATATAAAGGCCCTTTGTGCAAGGTCACCACAGAGAGTGTGTGTGTGTGTGTGTGTGTGTGTGTGTGTGTGTGTGTGTGTATTTGTATTGTGAGGCATACATGAGAAACAATATCAAGTCAAGGCTAAAAGACACACTGCTGGTGTCTGTGACTGAGTTCCATCCTGCTGCGTGTACCTGCCTTGTGAGGGTAGAGTGCATATTACTACTTTTGGTGTGCTTTGTCAGTAGAGAAGCTGAGCTTAGGTGAGGAGAGAGACTTTCTCTCAAAAACAGAGCAGGTTGCATGTGGAATATAAAATAGCAACAAAGAGCCCAGGAAATCCTGTGAGCTCTAGTTCAGAGAGACCCAAAAGACTGTTGACCAGAGACACCCATTGCACAGCCTCTCCACTTGAAAGCTCACCAAGGAAGGATCACTGGCTGTGGTCAGAGCCCACTGGTTCTAGTCCCAATTCTGTCACCAATGGGCTGTGGAAACTTGCCAAGTTCCTTTCTCCTCTCTGAGAAATTGTGTCATTGTGTGTCCAGGGGAGAGGAGTATGAGATAATTTTTGTTTTCCACTGTTAATATTCTGCAGTGTTATAATTCTAAATCCCTGGAGTATGAAACTGCCAACTGAACAGAGTGGGTGGGACCGTTCTGTTTCCTCCTTTGTTGTCCTGAGTAACTGAAAACTCAAGGCTGCAGCCTCGAGGTCATTTTCCTAAGCAAATGTGTGCCAAAGTTGAGTTGTCTAGTTACAGGGAGCAGAGACACAGGCTCCGTGACCCCTGTGATGGAAATAATCCTGACTTTCTACCCTTCCCCGCAGTCAGAAGGTGACAGGGAAGTGAGCCACCCCCTTCCAAAGCTGATTGCGGAAAATACAGGATCAGCTCGGAAGACTTGAAAGTACCAGAGAAAGTGCCAGATGGGTGTAGGCAAGTTTGGAGGGAGATAGCTGGTGGGGGGGGGGAGTGCAGGAGGTAGGTTTGCAGACCACTGGGGTAACGTTGAGGCATTACTGAAAATATAGGCCTTAGAAACCTGACTTCTTTTCTCACCTTGGGGGATTCTCTCTCAAATTTCAACCCAGTGCCCTTCCTAGACGTGAACTGAACCATATTTATTTATTCAGTATTCATGAAGTGCCAACAACTACCACCCACCAGCCATTTACTGATGAATTCCTATATATCTGGCTTATAATGTTTAAGACGCTGACCCTGCCCACAAAGTTACGGGACAAGTAAACTACTGAGTGGGACGGGGATTTTGCTGTAGCTGCCGGGCAGGGGTACCAGGGGTCCAGGGGACAAAAGAGGTGCTGCCCGCGCTGAACCTCAGATGTCCGTGGGTGCCCACAGGCGGGGGGCGGGCAGACGTCCTCCGCGGGGAGCCCATCGTGCACGGGAGACGCTCGGGCGGCCCGCACGTGCGGAGGGCGCGGAGGGCGCAGGCGCAGCGCGGGGGTGGGGCGCGCGGGGTCGCCGGGGTCGGGGGCCTGACGCGCTCGCCGCTCTCCCGCAGGCGTGCATCCGGGCCTGCAAGCCCGACCTGTCGGCCGAGACGCCCGTGTTCCCCGGCAACGGCGACGAGCAGCCGCTGACCGAGAACCCCCGGAAGTACGTCATGGGCCACTTCCGCTGGGACCGCTTCGGCCGCCGGAACGGCAGCAGCGGCGTCGGCGGCGCGGCCCAGAAGCGCGAGGAGGAGGTGGCGGCGGGCGAAGGCCCGGGGCTCCGCGGCGATGGCGTCGAGACGGGCCCGCGCGAGGACAAGCGCTCCTACTCCATGGAGCACTTCCGCTGGGGCAAGCCGGTGGGCAAGAAGCGGCGCCCGGTGAAGGTGTACCCCAACGGCGCCGTGGACGAGTCGGCCGAGGCCTTCCCCCTCGAGTTCAAGAGGGAGCTGGCCGGGGAGCGGCCCGACCCGGCGCGCGGCCCCGAAGCCCCGGCCGAGGGCGCGGCCGCCCGGGCCGAGCTGGAGTATGGCCTGCTGGCGGAGGCCGAGGTGGCCGAGAAGAAGGACGAGGCGCCGTATAAGATGGAGCACTTCCGCTGGGGCAGCCCGCCCAAGGACAAGCGCTACGGCGGCTTCATGACCTCCGAGAAGAGCCAGACGCCCCTGGTCACGCTGTTCAAAAACGCCATCATCAAGAACGCCCACAAGAAGGGCCAGTGAGGGCACCGCGGGCTGGGGCTTCTCCCCCCAGGGAGTCGACCCGCAAGGCCCCACCTCCTGCCCTCCTGCCGCCTCGCAGCCTGGGTGAGGACTTGCCCAGGCGCTGATCGCCAGATATGCCACCTCTTAAAGCTGTCTGTAGTTAGGAAATAAAACCTTTCAAGTGTCGCATCCAACTCTGACTTTGAATATTGACTGGGTGAATAAACAGCAAACAGACATCCATCAAATAAAGAGCAGCACATACTGGTGGAGAGATACTGGTTTCCATGTGACCGAGTGGTAGTATGTGTCATAGGCTATAGTGGGAATAAAAAGAAAATGTATTTCCGTCCCTGCCCCTAATAAATGGGTCTTCAAGGGGTCAAATAGTTTGGGTGATGACTCAGTGTGGCTACATTTCCCACTCGCCACTGAGTGAGAAAAGACTGCTCAGCCAACGGACACCTCAAAAGGCAGGATTCCTCCAGTTGACCCTGGTTGCCATCCAATTCCAAGAGCCAGAGGGACACGATGAAGCCCGAACGAAATTGGGAGGGCTCTCTGGGCTCTGAGGTGGAAGCTGTGGTAATGCCTCCCTGGATCTAGCAATCTGTGGGACCTTAGGCAAGTCTCTGAACTTCTCCAAGATTTAGTTCTCTCATCTACCCCTTTCTTCCTTACCACTGTGAGGGCTATTGTGAGGATTAATGAGAAAATGAATGGGGTCATCTTTTTATCACCGAGAGACAAGTGTGAGAGCTGAGGGTTGGTATCAGTTCGAATTTGACTGCCTTCCCAGGCTACTCTCAGATATTCTCAAGCACTGGGTCTCACCCACATAGACACACACCCATGGAGACACATCTGTATAAATACAACACGACATGCACAGATGCTTCTTCCAGTTCCTGAGGCTCAAGCCTTGAGGTCTATCATGCCCTTGTCACGCCCAAGCTCTCTCCTCATGCTGTCCAGCTGCAGCCTTCTCTTCATTCTCAGTGCTCCCGGCTCAGGTCTTGACTATCCTAACAGCTTCCTAACCAACTAGTGTCCTTGTCTCCAGTTGCCTTCTTCCCCAATCCATCATACAAATTCTTCATATTAATGTATACAAAATCTTGCTTTCTCCACATTCCCTGGCTCAAGACACAAAACAATCACCCTACCCCCCACTCTTCCATCAATTCCAAACTGGTGGGCATGGCACACACAAGGGCCCTTGTCCATCAGTTTCACTCTCCTTACCAAACCCCACTTCCCTGGTCTTCTCACTCTTCTCCCATCCTCGTCCACCCTCTGCCTGGAATTCCCCACCTTCCCCCTCCATTTTGAATGTTAACCTTTTTTCAACATGAGCCCAGGCTCAAGCCCACTTCTGCTGGGAAAGTTGAGATCTCTTGCAGCCACGCCTACTCATTTTCAGGGTTTCTGCAGTCAGTTCCTCTGCACTGGGGGGCATGCAGTCCAGCTCGGATGGCAAGTTTCTTGCTGCACATGCTTCTTGTGCTCTTCTCTCAGGGAAACTGTAAGCTCCACGAGGGCAGAGGCCAAGGGTTGTGCTTCTTTTATATGTCTCTGTGATGTTTTCACAACGCTGGGGCAGATACACACCTTTACAATTCACAAGAGACTCACAGACACTGATACACAGAGATGCACATCTCCGCGTCAACTGCATCAGACACACCAGTGGATGATACAGATCAAAGCCAGCTGGGGAACACTTCTCTATGGTACTTCCATATTTACCCCCATAGTCTGATGCTCTTAGAAGTTCACAATTAAAGAAAACTGGAATGCACCTGGGAAGTCCTGATGTAAAGGGAATCAGAAAGCCAGACTCTTTAAGATAAAATCTTGCTCAATGGGTTATATGAAATGGGGCTAGAATCTAGTCATTGTAATGAAGAAACGGCCCAGGCCTTCCCATCTGAGGATGCTCCCATGCTGGGAATCCTGGGCCTCGTGTTTACATCTCGGTAGCATCCTGTCCCTTACCCTCCTTCCTTTTGAGGCAAGTAAAATAATGGTAGGTGGGGGTGGCTAAATGTCCGTGGTTAATGCTGGTGGTATTTTCAGATCCTGTTTGCATCTCAAAAAACCATTTACTTTAAAGAAATCAAATAGACAACTGTGTGGTGACAACATTAACATTTATTTGAAAAGGGCATCATGAAGGCTCATTGGGAAATCACGACTAATAGTCCTAAAGAATTATCTTGCTAAGAGTCCTTCTTACTACATCTCCCGCCCCTCCCCAATCCTCCTTCCCTTCCTTAAACTAATTTGATTCAATGAGTTCAAAATACACAAAACTGTCACAGGCACTAATTCTGCACTCACATATAAATACATCAGCTATTATATACATACATTGTCAACTATGAACTACACTATATACACATGCACACACATGGGCACACACACACTCGCCAGGTCATGAAGGTCTAAATGAACACAGACATGTTACAATGTATGTAATGCTGCAGCATTTGTGTATTCACAGCTCTGCACTCCACAGGCCAGAATCAACAGCCATGGAGGAAGAGCTTGAAAGAGGAAGGTGACGGGCTGAGGCCCCAAGGTCCCCTGAAGGAGAAAAAGACCTGATCAACCCGGTTGGTGCTAAAAGAGCATGGAAAACAGGCCACAGAGTCCCTCCCACAGGCCTGTGTCCCCTTCCCCACTTCCCCAACTGGCAGGCCCCACCACAACCATCCTTCTGCAGGCTTCATTCCTAGGCCAGATTTGGGATAAGGGGTATTTTCATTAGAAGATTTCTGGGTTTAGTGAGATGAAGAAGTAACACACTGCCCTCAGCATTCTCCCCAGATGTAAGGAAGATGCCTTGTTTCAGCACAACCCGCCTGCCAGGGTCTGTGGGTCCGGAGAAGTAGGTGTGGCCTGCCCTGAGGAGCCCAATTCCCTGTCTACAAACTTAATATTCAGCCTAACAGCTCAGGTCTAGTCTTTTCCCACAAGCCCCAACTGGCCAGCTGCCATTTCATGGTCATGAAGAGGAATTGGTAGAAATAGCCTCACTTCTCAATGAGACTCTTTGTACCCAAGTCAGAAGTCCCAGGGACAATGGAATAGCATCTGGAAAGTGTCATGACCCAGATGCCCCTAGGGAAGCCAGGAGGTCTGGTCTTTGAGGCATCTAAACAACTGCAAGGCTGTTCTGATTCTTAGGCCAGTTGAAACATATCCTCTGGGACTGAGAACACCCAGTGCAAAGGGCAGTGCACCTGTGACCCTGTACTTCAAGAACTTCTGATGGTCCTGGTCCCGCCTTTTCACTGCCCATCCATCTATACTTATGCTGGAGGTGGAAGGCTGGACAGAGGAGACTGTCTGAGGATTTTTCTTGTTCTTCTGATCTGCTCAGGCTCCTGCTCTGGGGAGGAGGTGTTTAGGAGTCAAGAAATCACTTATTTCTACCCTACAGAAAGAGGAAAACAGAAATAGGCACAGGCCATGGGGGACCCCTTTGCAAGGAAAACCAGAAGGAGCCTCCAGGGTCACACTGGGCTTTCCTCTTATCTGCTTCTCACGCACTTATGGGATTCAACAAAGTTCGCTAACTTCCAAATCCCAAATGCTACTGGGTTCTGTCAGCAGAACCCTACCCCTCACCCAAGAAGAAGAGTCTTCAGTGGTTTTGGATGGCCTTGCTGACTCAAAATCACAGCAGAGAAGGGTAGCAAAAAAGTCTGGTCACTTGACATGGTGCCACCAGATGCCAGAGCGCTTGGAAGGCAGGAAGAGTGATGCTAGGCTGAAGGCCTGGGTACCCACCAAACTCTGTTTGGCCTCTTTCCCAGGGCTTGGGAGGGCAGGGGTAGGGTGAAGGAGACTGCTTAATTTACCATTTAATTGTTCAAGTTAATGTTCATCATAAACTTTCTGATTCCGAGGCATCTTTGGCCAGAATCCAGATTCTACTCTGTGTCAGCAGGCAAGCTAATGTTCTACTGAGTGTAAATTTAAATTGAGACCGAGAAAAGAGGCACTCAAAATTTGGCCAGGTCTCCAAAAGAAGCACATCTTTGCTAGGTATTGGTGACATAAAGAAAAAGCTGCTTCAGACAGAGGAAACAGCAGTGGAATGTATGAAGAATGGGAATCCTGCACCATTTTTCTTCACTCTATTCCCAGGGTGGGGATGAGGGAGAGACAGCTGATGGACCTGTAGGTCTCTGGTTCTAGTGCTGGCTCTAGAAAGAGGCTCCAGGGAATGACTCCCAAGTCCCAGAACCAGGGCCCCAGAGCAGCGCTCGCAGTGCAGATGCCATGAGGTGGACACTACAGTCAGAGAAGCATGAGAGAGAAACAGGGCTTCGCGTCAAAGCCAAGCAGGGGAGAAAGATGGGAAGATCCACTGAGGAAAAGACATGTTTGTGGCTCAAGATTTAGATTTTTCTCTAAAGTTTCTTCCAAAGGTTATTGGTCTTCAAGTTTGTTTCTAGTCATTTTAAACTTGGTTTCTTAATAAAGAGATATTAAAGTAAAGAGAAATCTCAGTTCATGCTTTTAAAGTTGGGTTGAGCGGTAGCCAAAAGCCATAGAGCAGAGGCAAAGGCCGTGGGGGAAGCAGGAGCCGGGCTCTGCAATCCTGTAAACCCTCTGAAAGCCTCAGGCCCATAGCACAGAGGCAGCGACCGAGGCGGGAAACTACAGGAATGAGGGTCAGGCATTCCCCCTACCCAACAAGTTTACTGCACATGCAACAGGAAAGTACATATGTTAAGATTCTCCTGGTTTGGGCAAAAACACCCATCTGTCCTGATAACCAGACTCTCACAGTGTGTCTGTACAGGGCCATGCATCGGGGTGTGACCGAGGGTGTCCCCAAAAGACTGCCCTCCCCTTAGCAGAAACAGCCTGCTTCCGACCCCGCCCCCTGCTGCCTAAAACTGTACCCTCGAAAGGGGTTCCTTTGGGTCAAGAAATCTACTCACCCTCCCTCTTTTCAAAAGCAAATTCTCCAGGGAGGAATCATTTGATCACTCTCACCTTTCTGTGAGTCATATCAGCTCAGAAAAGTTATGGGAAGTTAGACTGGAAAAGAAGAAGAAAAGGGCTATTCTGGACCAGAGGGTGCTGCCCAGGAAGAGGCCCGGGTGAGGTTCTGCGAGAGGCCGCTCACATCAGGATCCTCAGGAAGAAAGGCATCAAAGAGAGAGAACTCAACTCAGAAGAACATCCCTCTGGACAAAGGAGGGGAGATGCTACAGAGGGACGCACGCAGACTTGCCCGCGTCTGCCCGCTGCTCCTCTACAGGAGGCCAGCCCGTGCTCCTGCTCCCTGGCCCAGCCGCCCAGCCTGGGGAGAGCAGCCCCCTCTATCAGCGGCCTGCCCACCCTTCACTTCATCCTCTGCTGCCCCCCATGGTGTCTCTAGCCCAGCTCCTATTATAAGGGCTCAATATTAATTAACAATATAAAGAACCACGAAGAGGCAACTGGCAGGGTGAGCAGGGGAGTGGAAGAGACTGGAAGGCCTTTGGACCCTCAAATGGGGAAGGAGGAGGGGGTGTTCTGGAGGAGTTCAGTGCCCCATCTTCCAGCTCTCACACGCTGCTGCTTTACAGGAGGAGCTGGCCTCGCTTCCTCCCGATTGCAGTCTACGGCTTCCTTTGACCAACTGTGTCACCATCTAGTTCCCTCCTGCGAGGATGGCAGGCAGGCCCCCCTAGGCCCAGCCCTGTGAAAAAGCCCTTCACTCACTACACTAAGCAGGAGCTTCCTGGGACCTCAGCCTCTCTCTGAGACCTCACCATGGCTCTTGGCCCCAGGCTGACACAGAAGAGGAGACAAAGGACACAGGTGGAATGCTTATTGGCCCCAGAGGGGCAGGTGGCCGGATCTCCCTCAGGGAAGACAAGGAGGAAGCGGGGAGGCTGAGAGGGGGCTGAGGGGGCCCTGGGGCTCCACCTTGCTTAGCTGGGGAGGTACTGCTGTCCAAGGTGCTTTTTCTCTGAGATCCCAGTTAGATTTCCATGTCATAGACGTGGGCGTGAAGGCAAGCCCCTCCCTCAGACCCCACCCCTCCGAGAAGCTTGTGTCTTGGAATTCAGTATACGCACAGATCGGGAAACTTCATCTCATAAACGGGGATGGAGTGGTTCTGAGGCTGGCCATAGGCTGCGGTGATGGTTCCTGATGGGCTTGGGGGGGGCCTGGGGCAGAAACACGAGGAGAAAGGCATGAGGAGGGGGTTCTGGGGTCCCACTCCATGCAACAGAGCAGCTGACTGAGGTTTCTCTTTGGATAGGCACCAGAGACTTTGTCATTCCATGGTTCCCAGGATTCTACAGTGACTCTGTTGCTTTAGAAAGTAAAGTACTAGCTTGTGACACTAGGACCCCCGGCTCCCTTCCAGAGTTCACTGAGCTGTCTCTTTCCTCCTTCAGTCTCTGTTTCCTTTTCTGGGGAGAGTTGGTGGCCGACTCCAGCCCTGGAGACAGAGGCTGGGGGCAGGGAGGGCTGAAGACAGGTGTGAGAGGAGGACTTAGGGGGAGGGGTACCTACACTGAGCCACAGAGGTGAGCATCCCCTGCCCAGGGCTGCCACTTACCGGATGGTGATCTCAAAGATCTGATTGAGTTTGCTCTGCAGCAGTGATGCCTAGACACAAACAGAGGGAAAGTGAGCTGGGGCTCCCTGCACCTCTGCCAGCTGACTCCCAAGCCTGTCTGTCCAGCATGCACTGGAGGTGCCAGGCACTTGTGGTCTTAGGAAAGAAACCGCTGTGAGCTCATTTCCAGCACTTATCTGTGGACCCTGGTGGTGGGTTCAGATCAGACAGCGTTGCCCAGCAAAGGCCTGCTGGGGACAGCACAAAGGCCACGAATTCCAGGAAGGACAGCAGTTCTGGAAGGGCCCTTAGCTCCTCCAAGGGGGGCAATAGGGCCTACTGGGCAGAGAGTCAGGAGGCTCAGAGCTGGTTCCAGCTCTTGCCTTAACTCCCAAGGAGCAGTTGTGCAAAGTTGGTGCATTAGGGAGGAAGCTCTCTCTGGTCCCTCCTGGCCCCAACTAAGTCCATGTACACAGAGAATGAAACTGTGCTCAACTCTCAGCTCACGAAATGAGCAACATCTGTCTCTCAAGATGGGACAAGAGGTTAGCATAATATAAGCTCAGAAAAATCTGTATTATATTTACATAGATTTTATATACTATAATATATATTACTATATATAATTATTATAATAATGAGAAGTTTATGTATATATATTAGAAATACATATAATAGAAAATTACATGCATTTTTATTGAGAGGAAAAAGTACAAGAAAAGATAAGTTATCTGTAGACTCTGGATGTTTATAATTATGTTTCATTGTTACAAAGATGGACACTGGGACTGACAAATCCTGGTATGTCATATTCAAGAAATGTGTGTGCTCTTCCCTTAACCATAAACATGAGTCCGTCTTTCTACCCGTCTGCTGCCCTCTCATTCAAATCTCTTTTCCAAGATCGGGCTGTTCCATTCTGCCCGCCGGGGTCCTCCAGCTGGAAACGGGCCCTGTAGCGAACACTGGCCATCGTTTCTGTGCCATGGCCCCTTCCCCCATCGTCACTCCATAACATGACGACCTTAATGGCAACAACCTCGCAGAGTTGTCATGGGAATGAGATCAGCTGATAAGTGTAAGATGCTCTGGTGAACTGTAAGTGCTATTTACATGCTTGCTCTGATGATTAGAATTATTGTAATGTATTTATTTGGCACAGGAGATCCTGAGGTCAGGATTTCTTCCTTATATGAAAATTGTGACCTCTGGAGGGGTGTATGACTAGCAGCCTTTTGGTTCACGGGGAAACAATGTAGTGCCAGGGCACCGTTGGGACCTAAACCCTAATTTCTGGGTGACGACAATACAAGATCTCCTAGAAACTCAGTCCTGCCCTGGACCCGCATCCAGCGTCCGTTTGGTCCCAGAATGGACCCTGTTACACCTCACTTACCCGGGCCCCGCAGTGTGCTGCAATCTCTTCAAAGGGTGCCTTCTGGAACTTCTCCACCACCTGTCGCCGCCGTTCACGCTCCTGCTCCTCGACGGCCACACTGTCCACTGCGGCACAGAGAGCCCGGTCAGCCCCCATGATGCGGTCTCAAGTTGCCGCATCCCCCCAGCTCTCTCCTCTGCTGAGGGGGCGCAGGGCGGCACGGAGGGTGCTGTGCCTTCACTTGGCCCCGGGAGGGCTAGACCCTTTCCTGATTCTGCCCGAGGGTTCAGCCCCGTTCCTTGCCTAAGAGTTTGAAAACTAGTTAAGTGGACCCTTAAGTGGGGCTAAAGACCCATATAGCTGCATTGCCACTGGGACTCTTAGGCAGAAGTTCCTGGACCAGGAAGTACTCTGGGAGTAATACAAAAAGGGACATTAACAATGGAAAAGCCAGCTAGGCCACAAAAGCCAACGAAGACCCTCTATGGCAGAGCAATCTGAGGCCATTCAGTTTAAGGCTTCTGCACATGGCTCTCGGTATCCGAAATGAAGCAAAAAAAAAAAAAGAGGGGTATGAAATATGTTTATCATGCCCAGTTTAAGAAGGCAGAGCAGTGGGAACGTTTTGAAGGAGTACCATGAACGACAACAAAAATAAAGATGTTATCAGTTATCGGAAAAATTCTCTAATCCGGGATATTAATAATTCAGATCAGGTAATACTGCCTCTTAAAGTCTAGTGCCATTATTAAATAAACAGTACTAGGATTTGTTCTTAATGATGTTTTCATTGGCCAACTTGTTCTTTTGTATGACACTCCACCAGAAGATTGTCAAAGTATTTATACAAATTAAAATTGCTTTTTACCTGATTGGCTGTCACCCTCAACGGACTACTTTTAACAGCAGTGGTCAGTAGGAAAAGGGTCCCTGGCATAGGACACTGACCCCCGTAAGAGAGGGGGAGCTGCTCATTGCAGCTTCGGTAGTTGCGGAGGGTTTAGAGGAAGCCACCAGCCTCTCCCCTCACATCTGCGGGAATCGCACTTGGGAGGGCAGCAGACGGGGCACTCCCACCCCCATGCACACCCACACGCCTCCCCAAGACCCAGCCCCCCCTCCCTTGGGGAGGGGGAGGGGGTCTCCCACTTACCAATGGCCTTCTTCAGCGTCTCGTAGGTGATCTCCTCGGCAGGCACTCGCTGAGGGAGAGGGGACAGAAGTGCGAAGAATGCTCAGAAAACTGGAGCGGGGGGCGAGGGGGGGGGCCACCTCGGCTTCCTCAGTTACCTGGCAGCCCCTTCACTTCTCCGAAGAGGGTCCTGATGGGCAGAAACTCCCTCAGGACACCCACATTCTCACCAGGGTCTCCGGAAGCTGCCGGAGCAGGCACAGAGCCTCCAACTAAAGGAGAGCAGTGAGAGATGGAGGCGGGGAGGCTCGTTCCTCATCCGTCACACGTCTCACCTGAAAGAACTCACGGGCCCCTCTCTCTCCCCTCCCCCCAGCAGGTCACATTAAGCCCCTGGGAAGAAAATACTGTAATTCAAACAAATCTCCAGAGACTGTAACAGAAAATATTTGAAACAAGAGAAGGTGGTTAGCAAATATAATCTCGTGAAAATTTCGAGAACTGGTTAACATTTTTGAAGACTTCTGATATTAAATTATCCACCACAGTGATCTGAGTATTCAGTAAAGGGAAGACACACTGAGGTTGGTCCAAGGACTTGGGTCACAGGATCTCAGTGTTCTGCAGAACCCATAAAAGGGGTGGAAAATAATAAAACCCAAAGAAGGATGTTCCATGGATGAGTGGCCTTAGGTCAGATGCTGAAAACTGTGAAAGAATTTGGACTAAATTCCAGGAATTCCCCACTAGACCATGAACTCCTTGAGGCAAGACCGTGATTTATTCATATTCTAGTACTTAAATGTAATATTAAGTGAAAGAAGCAGACACAGGGGAGAATGATTTCATTGATATAAAGCTCAAGAAGTGACATAAGTCAGGCTAGTGGCTCCCTTTGGGGCGGGGGTGCAGAGGCAGGGCTCCTGGAAGACAACGTTCTAGCCCCTGATCTGGGTGTGAGTGCATGAGGGCACGCGGGTGTATATTCATTTTGTGTCAATTCATTGAGCTTGGAATTCCATAAATGCTAGTTTGAGTAGGAATGGATGCAGTTGTGGGGATGGGATAAAGTCATCCAGCAAACAAGTGAGCACCAACTATGTGCAGGATTCTTGGCTAGTCATTCTGCAGAAATTGCAAACTGTATTATTATAGGAATTACATGCAAGAGAGAGCAATCATTCACTTTGAAGAGTCATTCACTCTGAAGATTCACCCTTTGCCCGTCTGTCCATCCATTCATCCATCCACCCATCTGTCTGTCCATCCATCCATCCATCCACTGTCAGCACTGACCAACATCAGATATTCAAGGGTAAGGTGATAGGGAACCATGTGGTCAAGAGAGAAAAAAGGAAGACAGATCACTGGGTAAGGGCAGGTAGAGAGAAGCTGGTGGAGGAGAGGGACCACAAGCTGGGCATTGAAGAATGGGTGATTTATGAATGTAGAGGTGGGGAGGAAGGGTGATTCCGACATGGGATTCCATCCTAGCAAAGATGTGGAGGTGAATGAGATAGCACGGGGGAGACTGAGAGCAGACAAGCCAGAGAGGAGGGGAGATGAAGTGAAATGGGAGGGCATCCCTGACTCTAAGTGGCTCTGAATGCCAGGCACTGGGTTTGGAATTTGACCAAACCAGCCTTTATTGATCACCTGCTGTGAGCCTGGCATTTGAAGCTACAGGGAGCCACCACGGGATTCTGGGGGGGTAGGGGTGGGGCATGGTGCGTGAAAGTGGAAAGAAGTATAGCAGGGCAGAAGGGTGGAGGCCCACATCCCTGTTCTAGCCACCAAGCCATCCCTGGGCTAAGCTGACTCTTGAAGATGGGGAGGAACCCATGTTGGTGACCAGGAGGCCACGAGGTAGCAGGCGGCTGTGTAGGAAGGAAGGAGAGCATTTCTCTTCCCTCTTCTGCTTCACTTTAATCAATTTCTGAGGGTCTCTCAAGTCTCGGGAAGGAAGAACTATGGAGGGGAGAGCAGCCAAATCACACTGTGGTCCTGACACGTGAGGTTCCCAGCCTTGGCGGAGCTAGAAGGGCCTTGGAGGACACCTGGCTCAACCTCATTTGGCTTCTCTGATTAGCCCAGGTCAGAGCTTCCTTCCTTCCACGGGAGGTTCCAGGCAAGCGTGGAAAAGCCCTGCCTGAAGGTCTGCCCCAGTAGCCGAGGAGCTGTTGGAATGGCTGAGGGCACAGTTAGAGGGAGGCTTGATCTTGACCCCACCAGCTTCTCCCTGCTCCAGCCCATCTGGGGAAAGGCTGGGTGTCCAGGCTGCCCACGCCCAAGGACCCCGCAGGTCTCCTTGTCCCAGTCCCACCCAGATGTGCATCCTCCTCACTTCCTGCTAAGGTTCCTGCGCGTCTCGTCAACTCCCTCAATTGGCAGAGTCACCATTTAAAACAAGTGTACTGCACCATGAGGCTTCAGCTCCCTTAGGATGCCTTTCTCCCTCCTCCCTGCCCTGCCCCCATTTCTTTCCCATTGAAGGAGTAAATTTGGTATTTCCACTAAAATTCCTTACTCCCCTTTACTTTTTGGTACATCTTTATTTTCTGACATAGAAGCAATAATGGCAGGAGAGATATCACATGTTAATTTCAACAGAAATTAGATATTCACAGCTCTCAAAAGATGATGGAAGGAAGAGATCTTTAAGCTACATCTTTCTCTTTAAGAAAGCACCTTTCTTGACATATCTGGAAGAAGCATCGTGAAAGCTACTGTTGCCCTCATCCTCCCGAGGACTTCCAACTTCCACATGGAACATGTCTGCCCCTATCGTGAATGAGGAATGACTACCAGCAAGCCTTCCAAGACTGATTTTTATAACAACCTCATGGGAGTGTACAGGGGGATTCAATAATTTTTTCCAGATGGAAATGTCTAGGATATATGTGATGAGAGTCAGTAAGATAAAAGGGCTTACTTGCGAAATTTACCTTCTGTACAAACTTAAAGGTGCAGTGCGGTTAAGGAAGCCTGGATTGTGGAGTGTCTGACCTCTAGGAGGTGGGAACAGTCCCCTCCCCTGGGGATGCTGGGCTTCACCAGAACAGTGGGTCAAGAATGCAACACTCACCTCCTCCTTCTCTGGGCTGTTTCTCGATTCCACCTCCACCTGCAGGGAAATGGTCTCTCCAATGCTCTTCCTCTTGGATAAGCGATCCTCGTCTGGGAAAGGAGAAGCCCAGAAGCTAGAGTCCCCAGCTCCCGGAGAGCAAGCCAGGAGCACGCCTCCAGCACCATCTCCCAACCCCCTTGCCTTTGCCTGGTCCACAGTCCTCGGAGGGCTCAAGAGGGAGTTTATACACTGGGGCTACAGGTGGAGTTCATTAGTTATTTTTTAAAATAAATTTATTTATTTATATATTGGCTGCATTGGGTCTTCGTTGCTGCGTGTGGGCTTTCTCTAGTTGCGGTGACCAGGGGCTACTCTTCACTGTGATGGGCTGGCTTCTCCTTGCGGTGGCTTCTCTTATTGTGGAGTGTGGGCTCTAGGCACATGGGCTTCAGTAGTTGTGGCTCACAGGCTCTTGAGCGCAGGCTCAGTAGTTGTGGCGCATGGGTTTGGTTGCTCCGTGGCATGTGGGATCACACCAGGGATCGAACCCGTGTCCCCTGCATTGGCAGGCAGATTCTTAACCACTGAGCCACCAGGGAAGTCCCATAGCTGGAATTATGAAGGGCTGCGGGCCTTCTCCGCCCACCTTAGGGTAGTGAGTTTTGCTCTTTAGGGCTAAGATTTTGCAATCATTGATGAGCACGAAAAAGCTGCTTATGACCAGAAAGCTTATGTCAACTTGCATGCGTGTCATCTGCTAACAGCACCAGCAGCTGTCATTTGTGTAGCATTTCCTACTTCGGGCATTTGCCTCTGCCCTCTAAGGCAGGTATCATTAATATCCCTATTTTACAGCCAAGGTAACTGAGACTCAGAGATGCCGAGGGACTCATCTAAGATTTTTCAGGAAGTAAGCTGCAGAGAACTGGGTCTCTGATTCTGTAGCCCACGTGTGCTCTTTCCGGCACAATGGGGCCTCTCCCACGCACAGGCCAGGTTACCCTATGGGCCAGTTACTCCCAAGGACGCTGCACTAGGAGGAGAGGTGGGAAAATCGAGGATCTCACCATGGATTTCCACTGTGTCTTTCAGCTCTTTTGTGACATCCAAGATGCCATGGAAGGCGACCAAAGGACACACAAGTCCTTTCCTTTCGGGCCCTTACCTGGCCAAGAAAAGCCAGAGGCAGGCTTGGAAGTCCTCGAGCAGGGCTCCTACCTGTCAGCTGAGGGATGTAGGGCAGGCAGAGCCTGTCTGCATTGTAACCACTGCCCCCCAGGACTTCACTGATCTTGCTCTGGCGGAAGAGAAACTCAATCACCACTCCATCCAGGTTCTGAGACAGCCTGGGAGACAAAGGAGGGAAGAGGCAAGTGAGAACTGTGGGGAAATAGGATGATTTCCCAATGACCTTCCTTATTATAAAAGTAATGCTCAAGGGAGTTGCCTGGTATTCAAGTGGTTAGGATTCCCGGCTTTCACTGTGGTGGCCTGGGTTCAGTCCCTGGTCAGGGAACTGAGATCCCTCAAGCCGCGCTGCCACACAGGGGTGGGGGGTGGGGAAGTAATGTTCATTATACAAAAATGACAGAAGAGCAAAAGGAAAAAAAACCACCTACATTCCCATTCTGCAGAGAGATCCACATTTACATTTTGTGCGGAATCCCTCAGTCATACACATTTTTGCACCCACGCAAACATCCCCCGCATGGCCCAGAGGCCTGTGCTAGGATCTATTTTATTCACCTATTACACAGTGAATATTTCACACGAGCTATTCTTTCAAAACACTGTGGATGGGCTATCAGTTGTCTACAGTATGGATGGGTCATAATTTATAAAGCTGTCCTCTATTGTGGGATATTTTGTTTTTTCAGAATATCTTTTCCTCGAGCCCTTCTGACACTGAAGTGATACTGGCCCACCGACTACAGTCTGAGAAGGCCACTTGGATTGGTGGCACTGTCTTGTCAGGAGGACTCCTCCAGGATGTGTTCCCATGGGCTCGGCCAAAGTTTCCAGAGGCTGCATCCCACACTCGATAGGACGATACATTGAGATGGCTTGAGGAGTGAATTATGGTCACGTGAGGAAATTAAACTTGACCCAGGACTTCTGGGCCATAGGCAGGGTCCACTTTCTGCCCTTGAGCCCCTAGAAGCCCCAGTCCCTGGCCTCAGATCATCCACCTTCTCGCTCAGCTGCCTTGTGTGTCCTTGACCATGTCCCTGGTGTGCTCCTCACCTGGGCCTCTCCACGAACACGTCCTCAGGGAGCATGTACGGAGCCTCTTTCTTCCTGGTCTCTATCACCTGAGGTTTGGGAGGAATCACAAGAAAAGCCGGGTTCAGCAGGGAGAGGGACATCCAAACAGGCCAGTGGAAAATTTCCTGTCCCCAAAGCACTTCCTCCCTTCCACGAACTCCCTGGCACCCCACCTGCAGCTGGACTTCTGAGGGAGAAACTCAGACCAACAGGGACCTTAGGGCAGCCTGAGAAGCCCAGGAGGACAGCTCAAGCTGTCTCCAGTGACACACATGCATTGTGTCCTCCAAAGGCAGGGGACCTAGCTCCCAAGAGAGTTCTGTTTCTTGCTCCTGTGTCCTATTCCTGTTTTCTGTTTAAATGGTAAAAAGGGAGCACAGGTCACACTATTCCCCAGACCCAGGTGTACTGCAAGCATCCTGTTAGAGAGTGACACAGTGAATTTCCCTTCAGCATCCTTTGCAAATTTTTGACAAGAAAGGTGACAGCTATTAAGATGGTGAGAAGTGGGAGGACAGCTGGCACCAAAGTATGTGCAGGAGGTGAGGAAGCCACGATGCTACTATTTTTACTGAAGAGGATGTCGGGTCATTGCCTTTCCTGCCTTCCTGGATCAGCCCAAGGCTGGGAAGATCCTGCCTCTGCACAGCAATACAGCACCTTCCTCCATGCCCCCCAGCCAGCCCAGGCCAGCTGGGACCTGGGCTTTCTTGTTTAGTTTTATTTTGTTTTGTTAGTGTAGTTTAAACTTCATCTTACATATTATATCATTCTACTTATACATAGTTCAGCATGTTTTAAAATGTCTTTTTCCAAAAACTGAGAACATTTGATTATAGACTGGGTATAAGATAATACCAAGTCATGATCGATCATTTAATTACGCATGTAAATAGCATAGCAATTAGGTAGGAATGTGTCCATATTTTTTTAGACATGAATAGTGATATATGTAGAGGTGAAACGACATGATAGCTGAGGTTTGTTTGAACATATTTCAGCAAAGGAAAAGAAAAAGAAAAGGAGACAGATGAAGCATATGTGGAAAAATCTTCGTAACTGTTTAATCTGTGTGATAGCTGTACAGAGATGTTCACCGCCCTACTCACACTGCTTTTGTGATATTTGCAAACTTTCATAACAAAAACTTTCCCTATAGTCGCTTTAGTCCCAGATGCCCAGAGAGATGTGTGTATGCGCGCTTCTGGGAGTGGGGGGGGGTGGGGAGCGTCGAGGGGCGGGAAGTAGAGGGAGGCAGATAGCAGGTTGGGAAAGGGGGAAAGGATACTGCCCATGCCTGACCCCACCCTGCTACGTCAGGAAACGCTGCCGCTGGGAATTAGTTCTCATGCCTAGACTAAGCACGGGGTTCATGCAATTAAGCAAAAGTTGTTCTGGGGAAACCCGGGCCTCCTGAGCTCTTGGGGTCATGAGGACACTAACCTCATGGATGTGCTGGCAGAAAGCAGGCACCGTTGTGAGCTGGCTGATGAGGTTCAGGTAGGCGGCACCCAGCGCGTAGAGGGCGCAGCGGTTGTAAACAGGCAAGTTCTCTTCGTTGACTTGGGCCACGTCCTGTGGCAACACAGAGGGAACAAGCTATACTGGTGCCCCACCCTCCAGCCAACCCCTCCCAACCTCCTTTAGAAGTGGCCCACTACTCTAGACGAAGCCTTTTGCAGCATTTGCCCTATAACTTCCCAGGGGGCAGAAGTCACCCTCATTAAAGCTGAAGCAAATGGTCCCTAGAACAATCCATGAGCTGGAGGCCCATAAATACTTGAGTGGAGAGGTGATGACCTCACTGCCCCACTCTGCAGTTCCAGCTGGAGTGACCTTGACTGTCCAAACCCTCAGGAATCCACCTCTAGGATGTTGTGACCTTCACTACAGACCTTGGATGATTCTTGGAGGACTGGATTGGCTTGTTAAGCTGGGTTCATATGTCAAACTGACAAAGTTGTGAGCGTTACTAGGGGATCTGGACACAAAGGAATCTCAGATTCTAGAATGAAGACTATTGTAGCATCTAGGTTGGCTCTGCAGGACTTAGCACTGTCAAGCAGGTAGCTGAAGTCTCCACTACAGAATACCCAGGTCTGCCACCATTCGGGGTATGATGCCCACCTAGCTTCAGGACCCTGCAGACCCTGGCCTTTGAGGTCTTTCCCAGCATCCTGGGGGGTACACTTCCACCGTGAAGGTCTAAAGCCCTATCTAGTGCCACAGTGGCTGCCTGAGAGTCACGAGGGAGGGGGCTTGCTGAATCTCCAGATCCCCAAGCTTGGGGACAGAACTGGGATTTTATATTTTTAATAAGCGCTTAAGGCGATTCTGAAGCATAGCCAGGTTTGGGAACCAGGTGATCTTTTTGAGGGGATCACTCTGGGCTTATGAGTACCCTCTTGGTAATCCTGGGAGTCTCATTCAGACCTTGCAAGAGACCTGAAATACTAGGGGGAAGGGATATTTTTGAAAGACCCCATTTCCTGGGTTTCCTTTACTCTGAGGATGGGCCAAAGCCATGAATTCAGCATTCTCTGGTGGTTCCCCAAACAGGACCATGGATTGTGTCTTCATGGAGGAATGGCCAGCCAAGGGTGCCACGTTCCTGAGCTCCAAAACGGTTGTTAAGCAGTGGCTACTTGGCACTCTCATCAGCACTTGGCCAAAACAGGTCCCCTCCCCGGACCCCAACCCCTCTGTCCTGCCCACACGGGGCCCCACCTGGACAGCCAGCACCAGGCGGATGAGGTCTACCACCACCTCCTCGTTGGCCAGCTCGATGCTGACGAGGGCCAGCAGCCCATAGAGCGCCTCGTAGTGCTTCTGTATGTTCGTTTCCTCCTTACAGCTCAGGTAGATGTGTCTGTAGAGCTGCTGGGAGTGCTGCAGATGGCGGCAAGGGCGGGGGCAAGGCCACGGCAGGCCGGGGGCGGGGGGGGGGGACGGGAGAGGCAAGGAGAAGGGGAAGAGCCGTCTCAAGGGGGTGGCACAGCTGTGTGTGCCCCACCTCCACCCTCAGGGACAGGATGCCTTTAAAACAGACCCCAGGGGAAGCGAGCGCGGGCAGCAGGACGTGCTTAGGGAAGGTGGGTCCAGTGAAACCAGCAACAAAAGCTGCTGCCCGAGTCCAGTTTTAGGAGAACACAGTCAAGGGATGGTCCTCACTCCGGCTCAGTGATAAGTATGACTGGGGGGCTTGATTCCCTAGAGCGGTCGGCTAGTCATTCTGACTAAGCATAGTCAAAGAGGAGGAAGTGGGTTCTAGGGGCACGGCCAGTGGTGACCTGGGGGCTGGAAGGCTGGGGTCTGCAGGGCCTGACCCACCCGGGGTTCACTGTGTCTTGAGGTCACACTTGCTAACCTTCTTCATGAAGATGGTGTCCTGCCGGGAGCACTTGTCCACTTTCAGCTTCAGGACAGAGATGTCACTAAGGGTACTGGGAGGGGACATCAGGGGCCACTTTAGCCCTTGTGTGAGGCCAGCAGAGCTCACGTGCTATCACTGGGCTCTATTCCAGTGTTGTTAGTTGTACCAATACCCGCCTGTGTCCTCCCACCCTGGTTCTTAGCCTGATCTCCACTTTCTCCCAAGTTCTCAAGCTCTGTCTCCTTTTCTTAAATATAGATCCAGATCATCCTCTTCCTCCCTTCTCTCCCTTTCAGCTCCCCAGTCTCTACCCTGCGTCCCCTTCTTCCCTCCCCACCTGAGAGCTCCCATGGGTGCCTGCTCTTTATCTCCCAAATCTCCACTCCCCCCGCTCCCCGCTCCCCCAGGCACAAGTACCCTTTCAGTCTCTCCTTCCCTTGCAGGACCCCAGGGTCCATTCCACGATCAGCTCCCTGGCGGGGTGGGGGGGGTCCCACTGAATTGTCCCCCTCACCTGAGTGTGAGGCCCTAACGGGAGTCTCCTCCCCCATTACACATCCAATGGAGGGGAGACCCCAAGTTCACCTGATGGTAGAGAACTTGTGACGGTTGCCATGACGATCAATGAAACTGACGAGAATCTCTAGAACGAAGAGACGGATCTCTGCGTCCTCCATGAGAGCGGTGGAGAGAAGGCGGTCAAGGAAGTTGCTGGGCAGAGCTGACATCATGTTGTTGCACTGGAAGCCGGTGGATACCTGCAAGGGAGCCCAGGATCGTGTGTTTAGGGACGCCGGCCCCCTCGGCAGCAGTGAGGAGATGGAGGAGCAGCCAGCGGAACTTGGGTCCGAAGCACCCATCCTCTCTAAACATCTCCCAGCCCCGTCCCCAACGTCCTCCACCTCAGGCAGCTTTTGGGAACCCTCCAACATCTCCCTAGGCAACCTGCTCAGCTCAGCTTAGCTGAGTGGATGGGACAGTATGCAGGGATATTAAGTTGCTAAGAGCAAGCAAAGGATGAGCCCTGGAGGGGAGCAGGAGCCGGGGAGCCTCTGAACCTCATGTTCCAGCCCATTAGGGCACAAATGGTGAACATTCACCATGAACATGCTTCATTAGGAGTACGAACAGTCACAAAGAAATGGAGAGATGGCGGAAGAACTTACAGCTAGGCTGAGGAATTGGAAGCCACAGACACGGCAACAGCCAAAGAACACACGTAGCATTTGCTTACACCTCCTCTAGCATGGCCATAATGGGGGTCTTCTGATTAAAGCCAGCTGGCATACACAGACACCTCATCCATGATGGTGTCAAAGTAGTTAAAAGCAGCAAAACAGATTTACTGTTAAGTCCATGTTGCAAAACAATGCCTTTGATGATTCAGCTTGACGCTCTGGTAAAGCCTGGTGGCAGTAGTACAGGTGGCATCAGTAGTAAACATCAATGTTCACTGAAGGGGGGTGTATTCGAGTGTGCCCCAAACTGTCACCTTGGATGCCGGTTAACGAGGATAAACTCAGCAAAGAGATGGCAGGAGTGCATCGACCAAGGAGGTAACCAGATGCGGCAGTGTCAGCGTGAAAAGCCTTTATACAAATAACGTGACATGAAAGCTGAGGGCTGAGGAGAGGGGAGGGAAGGCCTGGGCGGGAGTGAGGGGCTGTGCAGAGTGGCGTGGTTAGAACAGGGATGGGTTGAGGGGAGATGTGGGGGGTCTAGGAAGGGAAAGGGGACTGGGGACCTTCCAATTTCAGTGTGAGAAGTTTGAAATCTGGATGCGCCTCAATTAGAAACTATTTACTCTTGAACAAGGAACAACACATGAAGAACAACATTTTCAGAAAACTCTTCTTGGCTGTATTTATGATAGGTGAGCAGGGAGGGGGCAGCTATGAGAATAATCTACTTGTGAGATGTCCAGAGTTTAGGCCAGGGCTGTGCATAAGAATCTTGGGGAGTTTGTTACAAATACAGATTCCAGGACCTCACTCACACTGACGGCTCGAGATCTCTAGGGAATCTATATATCAAGCAAGTTGGTTATGGGAATGGCATTTGAGAACGATAAGTCTAGGCTCCAGTGATGGCTGCAAAGGTGGAAAGAAGACAAATGTAAAAAAAATTGATAAAGGGGGGAATTCCCTGGCTGTCCAGTGGTCAGGGCTTGGTGCTTTCACTGCCAGGGCCCAGGTTCAATCCCTGGTTGGGGAACTAAGATACTGCAAGCCCGTGGCATGGCAAAAAAACTAAAAAAATAATTTAAAAATTGGATTACATAAAATAATTATGGTTGTTATTTTTAAAAACTTGATAAAGGGAAATATGGTGGCTGGGAGACTGAGGTGGGCGTAAGTGCTATGGAAGAAACAGGTGGAAGGGACCTGGGGAGATACTTGGAGGGAAAAAGGGCAGGAACCAATAGATTCCATCTCAATACAGAGATAATGTTTGAGTGACAAGGCCATCAGTAGCTGAGAAAGTACCTTTGTGAAAGTTAGAAACAGGCGTCCTACCTGCCCTGAATGACCCAGCCCTGTGGGTACCCAGACTGGCTAGTGAGTGCAACACAGGCTGGATTTCAGCCCCCTACTCACCCCTTTGGCCAGGCATGTTTGTGCAGTGTGCAACTGTATGTGTCAGCCTTCTCTTGGTCCCTTGGAAGGAGCTGCCTCCTGCAGAGGCAGAGCAGAAATGGGGACAGGAGAGGCTCACCTGAAGGAGGGATTTCAGCAGCATAATCTGGGTCAGCCGGTTCCTGTTCTCCCTATAGACCAGAGACACAGATGCTCACCAGGATGGTGATACAGGCAAAGACCCCACACTTGCCTGCCCAGTTCTCTCTCCTGATTAGATTCTCCATGAGGCTTATTTTGTTGGGTTATCCAAAAAGGACAGTGACTTCTAGAGCCAGGACGCAGACCAGGTAATTAATGGCTTCCCCCAAAGTGGGAGGTTGTTATTGGTGGGACAGCCTACGGAATTGTTGTAGGATCCAAAGGCCCACTAAAGGCTGCTGAAGGATTTGAGAGTAGAATGAGAGAAGTAAGGGCAGAACAAGAAAAGCTGAGGTGGAGAGGGAGAGAGCCCGGAAATGTGGGAAGGGGAGTCGGGTGGCATCTAGGCTGGGAGAGGAAAGGGGAGGAAGGCGTGGTGGACTCACCCGGTCCTCCCGGTCTCCATGGGGTGATGCAGGGAAGGCAGTGGAACCTTGCTCATGATGAAGAGGATCACCTCCGAGCGCTGGTAAGTGGGCAACGTGCTGGCAAAGGAGCCTTTGGGAGGCAAAAGACAGAGGAGAGGGTTAGCCTTGGTGAGGCGGGCAGCTGCTGGGGTCACCCCTCAGCCTTTCAGCCAAACTACTGTGAAGAGTGCAGGCTGCTTCTCTAGGGAGACAAGACCCAGAGGGAGACACCTAGGTGACTCCAGAGGACTCTTCCAGGCTCCCATTCCTTCACCTGTTATTCCCGAGGCTGTGGTTGAGGTCTCCGGGATGGAGAGCGGAAGCTCCAGTGGCGCTAGGATAGGAAGGCTCTGCAAGTGATAAGCCTTCACATGCACATGGTAGCTTTATAGTTCTCCCCTTCCACATCCACGTGGCTATCCACGGCCTTCCTCTTTTCTTCCTTTTCTCTTTCTTTCTCCCACCTCCCCTCCAACCGCTCAAACGTGGAAGCATCAGGCAGGCCTCATGGGGACTGGGGTGCAGGAAGAATTCGCCTCTCTTAGCTTCTGATCTGAACTCCACGCTGAGCCACCCAGGGAGATTGTTCTGTGATTTAACTCGGGCCTGGCCCAGACCACTCTGTGAGCTGTGTGCACCGTGGGTTGATTCTACTTCTCCAGTGTTCGTACCAAGATGTGAGTGAGGACAATCTTACACCGCCCTGACCTAACATCCTTGTGGGGGCCGCCGGCCTGCGGCTCCCTCCAAGGTTCAGGCCCCCCTCCCCGGGCCCCGCCCCTCCCCGGGCCCCGCCCCTCCCCGGGCCCCGCCCCTCCCCGGGCCCCGCCCCTCCCCGGGCCCCGCCCCTCCCCGGGCCCACCTATGGTCTTGATGACTGCCTCTTGGAACATGCGCTCTTCGTGCTCCTTGATGATCTTGGTACCGAGGCTGATGGCCCCATCGTAGCTCCCGGTCAGAGCGTAGTCGATGCTGAGCCGCAGCTGCCTCAGCAGCGTGTTGAACATCTCCAACACCGTGGGCCCTGAGCGCAGCGGGGTGGGAGACCTGAAATCCGGGCTGGCACTCCTCCCTCACTCTCCCCTGCCCTGCATTACCGGGCAAGCCCAGGCTCACTTCCAGCCAGGGGCTTCCTCTACCCGCGACCTTCCCCGGCTGATTTCTCCTCCCGAGGAAAACCGGCTCTGAGACCTCCCTACCGTGCCTTGCCCTTTTTTGGAAGGGGAGGCAGCCTACGGTTAAGGGCAGTTTTTTTGTCCTGGGGGGCGAGCGGGGGGCGGTTCCCAGCCCCGACTCCACTCAGGACCCCCCCCCCCCCCCCCACTTACCCACAGAGCCGGTGGCGGCGATGACGGCAGCTTCCGACAGGACCTCCACGATGCCGGCTCGCACCGTGGCCGCGCTGCGGCTGTTGGCATCCAGGTGGCTCAGGAGCTGCTGGATAACCAGGTGGGAGTGCTGCGGCTGGGGGGGAGGAAGACGTGCTGGTCCCCAAACAGCAACCCCCACATGGCCTCTGAGCCAGGGCAGCCCTCGACGAGGACCCAAAGCTGGGTGGACAAAAGTGAGGTCCCAAAGCTAGCAGGCCCTGGAGGTGGCGCCCAGATACCCAGGTTCCTTTTCCCCAAGTCCCTCCCCCTCCTTGGTCCAACAAGGAGTTGAGTCAAATCCCAAAGGAGACTTGGATGTCCACATTTTTCCTGGGCCCTTTCACTTCAAATGAGTCAAAAGTCAATTTAAAAATACTTTCTTCCTTTTCATTTTTCTCAGGTCCCAGGGTCTTATTAGTCAGGGCCACAGAGGCCACCTGGTTTAGTCCAGTGCTGCTCAAAGTGTGGCCCCGGGTCTGGTGCCAGTTCAAGATCTGTCTGATGCCCGTTTACATTGAGCTAAGGACGGAAATTGAGAGTAAGTGTTTGAGCAATTTGACAAAGCCACGGCTGCCAATTATGGCCTGTGGGCTTGTATTTTACGTGAGGTTTTCATCTATTTTTTCTAGGAATTCTTTTTGTGTTTTATACAGTGTGGGTCTGTGATATATTAGAAATAAAACTAAACCAGTCCTCGACTAGGTTAAGCAGCACTGGTTTAGACAGCTAGAGGCTGGTTTTCTTCAGGTGTGCACCTTCCCGATCCCAGAGGTGCCCTTGGCAAGAGGGACAAGCTGGACCAGGGGAGGCACTGTACCTGAATGGAGTACATGATGATTTTAAAGCAACGGGTGGCGAACACCTTGGGTTCCCAAAGAGAATGGTTATCCAGATGGCTGTGAGGGAGGAAATACGGAGAGGACTATGAAATGTACCTGCTGTTGGGAAGGAGGAGAGGCTTGGTGGGACAATGACCCCCCCCGAGAGACCCAGCCCCTCTCCAAGCTCCCAGGTGAGTAGCGAGGGCTTTCAGGTGTAGGTGTCAGAAGGGAAGCACAAGAGGTCAAGGAACAGGGTTCTGTAGCTGTGGACTCAGGATGAAGCCGGGCACCCTCCTTCGGCCTCAGGAGTCCTCCTGCCAACTTCTTTCCCCAGTATTGTGCTTGCCCACCATGTGGTAGCTTTTGATGCCACAATGCAGGGAACATGGGTACAGAGAAGGGACCAACTTGGGCACAGCACCATGACCCTAACACCTCCTTCCCTCCTCCTGAGTCAGCAAGGAGATGACAGACCTGAAACAGTTCAAAGCTGAAAGCCAGTGGGTGGGGGAGGGGAAAACTCACATGAGAACAGGCTTGATGGCGTTTTTGATGTTGCCAAAGGCAGCCCGGCCCAGCAGTTCCCGAAGACACCTCTCAGCCAGCTCTGCCGGGTTCTCCTTCTCCTTTTCTGGTGCTTGGAGCGGGGAGGGGGACCGGCTGTGGAAACACACAGCCCAAGGGTGATGGATGGAATGCACAGCTGGGAGTCAGCTTTGCACAGGCCTGGGTTTCTGTGCTTCCCTCATGCAAACGGTCCCAATAGGACAAGCAGGAATTTGACGTAGTTGCACTAGGTTACAGGGGAGATGGCGAGGCTGTCAGAGTTAAATGGGGTAAGGAAGCCCAGAGTGGAGGAAGATTGTGGGAGGAGGAATAATGTTCTTTTTCTGGACAGCCTAGGGATAGGCCTTTGTGGGAAGGATAGGTACCCTGAGTACCATGGGCCTGGGGAGGCACAGACCAGGAGGGCCTTCATGCCCCCAAGGCTTTGGAAGGAATGGGAGATCAGATAAGAGAGCCAGACCGAGCCTGAAAAAGAAAAGAGGAGAGAGGGAGGGCAAAAGGAACGGCACGGTGGTTGGCTCAGGTTTGACTCAGTGGGACCCGAGTCACAGGGAGTAGGCTCAGATCTGGACAGAAGGAGTCCCAGGATTCCTCATCCTTAGACACCCGGGCCCCACCACTCCCAGACCACCAGGGAGCTTGTCAGGGAAATGCTATTCCAGAAATAACCACCAGAGGGCACACTAAATTTCCCAACTGGCTCTAGCAGCACCAGCTCAACTGACAGAAAGTGGGGAACCTTGTACAGTATATCTTCCATCAGGGTCATGCACAGCCAACGCGGACAGCACCTTGAACCTTTCCCTCCAACCCATGTCACAGAAGGGAAGAGCAAGGGGCAGGGACAGGATGAATCCATGCCTGGGGGTTCCCAGATTAAAACCCAATATCTGGGGGACTTTCCTGGTGGTGCAGTGGTTAAGAATCCACCTGCCAATGCAGGGGACACAGGTTCGGTCCCAGAAGATCCCACATGCCACGCAGCAACTAAGCCCGTGCACCTAGAGCCTGTGCTCTGCAACAAAAGAACCCACTGCAGTGAGAAGCCCTTGCACCTCAAGGGACTAGAGAAAGCCTGGGCGCAGCAATAAAGACCCAACACAGCCAATCAATCAATCAATCAATCAATCAATAATAAATAATAAATAAATAAATAAATCCGATATCTGTAACTTGTGTCAAGTGGCTGCTGGCTGGTCAAGCGAGCATTTTTTAAGGACCCGAAACACCATCAGGAAGTGAGAGAGAAAAAAGGTCCTCCTCAGTAACTGCAACCATGAAAGGCATTTAAAAACCTCCTTGGCCTCCTGCTTCTAGAGAGACCGAGGCAACTTGACTTTTGGTTCTTTGTGTTCTTACCAGTACACACTTACCCCAGGGAGCCCAGCACCATCACTATTTTTCCTTCAGGAATGCAGACTTTAAGGGGTACAGTGGGCTGGCAGAAGGCCAGAGCCAAGGCTCCTCGGGAACCAGGTTTAGACTCACTGCAGAACAAGCCACAGAAGCCAAGATCCCTGGCCTTGGAGCTGGGTTTTACCCCCTATCCCCAGCCGTATTGTTGCCAAGCACCCCGGGAGGGCTGCGCCTCCCTCTCGTGCTCACCTCTCTGCCTCCTCCACGTGCTGCAGATTGAAAAGCAGCGATGGGACGATCTTGTCCATGTGCTGTGGGTCCCAGATATTGGCCTGCAATTCGTCATTCACCGTCTTCCTCACCACCCCTTGTAGACCTTTGATGCCTGACATTCGGATTCTGTAAGGAAAAGAGAGACATGCGGCCATGAAGTCTCCAAGCCCTGACAAGTCCAGCTTCTGTGACAAGGAGAGGAGCACAGCGAGGGGGTTAGGGATGCATTCGTTCCCTCAAAGGCAGAAGGGAGTCCACCTTCTACTCTTTGTGTGACTTGGCCTCCTGGCTGGCCGCCTTCTTGTGCTGGTGGACGTGAGCCCAAAGGCCACATCTTCTGGCTTGTCTTGGAGATTCCCACACTGCCCTTGCCCCGTACCACCCAGGCTTCATCCCTAGGGTGCCAGTTTCTCCAGGCTCTTTAGTACTCAGCTGGGTTTTCTCCAGCCTGAACCCAAGATATAAGAGCTCAAAGTACTGCCGAAAACTGACAAGGCAGAACTAGGGCTGTAAGCAACTTACAGGGGGAGGGAATCTGGAGGGGGAGGCACAGAGCTGTCAGGCTCTCGCGCACAAAGGGGTCTTGGCTGGGACTAAGCTGGCTGAGAAGTCAGAAGGGAAATGAGTAACAGCACAGAGGGAACCCCTTTTGCACACCCCCAGTCCCCATCCTGCTGACCCAGGGATCCGCACTGCTCTGCAGGAGGAGGCCCTCTTTACTGGCCATTTATTCCAGCCTAAGGTTCCTTTCTTTAACCAAACCTTTCTTCTGATTATAACATAATACATGCTAATTATAGAAAAGTGTAGAGATGATTTACCCTACCATCACCACTCAAAGATAATTATCATTGGCATTTTGGTATCTTTCCTTTCTTCCATGTATAATATGAGACAGAATCAAGAAACTGCTGCGTAGGTAATTTGTATTGGCTTTTTTCACCTATAGCATTCTATCACAAGCATTTTCCTACATCATTAACTCACAAACATGTTGAATGGTTACTTGACACACTGTTATAAGACTTTCTAAACTAGTCTCCTATTGGTCATTTAAGTTGTTTCTAAATTTGCTCCTGTAATACTGCTACAATGGACATTGCTGTACAAAGTACTTTACTACATTCCAAATCATTGCAGTGAGTGGAATTACTGAATTGAAAGGTAAGAAATGAAAGGCTCCCAATTTTGCCAGCTTCCTTTCCCCACCCCCACTGCACAAGCTGTAGGAGAATACCAGTCCTCACTGTTCCCGCCTCAGCACTGGGGATCTCATTTTAAACATCTGCTCTAACTTTGTGTATCAGAAAAATCCTCACATCTTGTAGCAATTTCAATTCACATCCTTTTGATGATTATTGGAGCTGAGCAGTTTTTCTAAATATTTAGTTGCCATTTGTAATTTCAACTGCAGTTTTAAGTGCTGTTACCAGGGTTCTACCCTGAGCTTTACCTGGAGACCATAACTGGGTGGTGAGAGATGCCTAATGCACCAACATCCCCTGGCCCAGGACCATTAGGGCTACTGGCAATGGACAAGGCTTCCCTGGGCAAACACTCAGGTATTCTGATCCTAACTCCCAGTCAACCTCCTGAACTGAGGCTGTCCAGACTTGAGAACGAAGTAACTGGAATACGATTCTGCTCGCTATTCTCGGCTCCAGGTTAAAGATGCTCCCTAGTTTATTACAGAAATAAATCCCAGACCTGCTGGATTCATGTCCCACCCAAGAGAGCCTGGCTGGCAGCAAACCAGGCCTGGGGTGAGGAGGGGGTATTCTTCTATCCAGGGCTTCCTTACGTGTGACTATGAATTAATTTTTCTTCACCCTTTCAGTCTCCCCCGAATCCCTTCCACATACGTATACTTCTCATTCCATGACGCCCAGAGCTGACTCACCCTTTCCTAATAAATTCAGAAAAATCAGGCCTGGTACTGCTTCTTGTAATGAGCTCAGTGGAGGTCTGCCCACATGCAAGGGACCTGGGACATCTCTGAACCCAAGGGGATTACACACCCACCCCTCCACACACACCCCTATATACGAGACCAGAGGGTAGCTTCTTGGAAAGGAGCTCTGGGCTCCGCAAAGGCCTTGGGGGACCAGGGGGAAAGCTCAGGGAGAAGGGGTGCAGGAAGGTTATGGATGAGAGACAAGAGGAAGGGAGAACTCCTCTCACCCCGGCAGCCTTCCTTCCATGGGTGGCAGGTGCCAGCAAACCTCACACCCTTCTCCCGACATTCAGCGGCTCCCACGCCATCAGGACACAGCGTGACCGCGTCTGCTTCTGCGCCTTCTCCCCTCCTGCCATGGACTCTGTGTGTGTGTGTGTGTGTGTGTGTGTGTGTGTTGTATCTGTATGAGCGTGTGATTTTTGTGATTGTGTCAATTGTGTGAGTGAGCGTGTGATTGTGTGTGTGTATGGTTGTGCATGTGGTATGTGTGTGCGTGTATGGTTGTGTATTGTGTGACTGTGTGCACGAGTGTGTGACTGTGTGTGGTTGTGTATGTGAGTGTGTGTGAGTGTGTGTGTTGAGCGGCATGTGTCCACCCCCGCCCCAAGCTTGGCTCTGCCTACATGGTCAGCACCCGTGACAGCCACACCCGGTTACGGTCCCGCCCCTTCCCCATCACCTGCTTCTGGACACGCCCCACCTGCGCCAGCCCCCTGTGCCTCTTCATAGCCATTCTGGAGCGAGGCGGCTGCTGCGGGAACCAACGCTGGTGAGACAAGGGGCTCCTTTCTCCCGTGACCCCCACTGGCCTCACTGAGGTACTGCAGCAGCACAGCCCCAGGGACCCCCGGGCTGGCTCAAGAGAGGGGGGACTGGGGAGCGTGCCACTGCCGGATCAATCACCCAGGGTGCTGCCCCGGAGCCATTTCACAGCTTGGAAGCTTTGGGAACTGGCAGCCTGGGGGACGCAGGGGTTCACGTCCTGTGCCTCCGACCCAGACCATCAGCGGTGGCGAGTAAGCTGTATTTAGGGGCACACAGGGCTCCCCAACCCCGCCATTGCACATCACGTGACACTTGGGGCCCCCCGAGGTGCTGACGTGATGCGAGAAGGAGCCGGTGGCTGAGTTCTGGGAACAAACGCATGGAGAACTGGTCTCCTGTGAGCACGCTGGCCACCCAGCCTCGGCACCCAGCCCCTTGCTTCTCCGACTCCTGCAGCCTTGCTTGTGAGGATGGCTCAGCCCTTCTCTCTCCTTCCTCCTCCTTTTCCTTTGTTTCATACTGCCTCCCCAGGTTGATAACACACTCTTTGTAGGCAGGGGTTTACTCTCATCCTTTGCACCTTATATATAACGTCAAGGATGATGCTTGGCACGAAACACCGATTTACTGCTTCATCAGTCTGATGCTGTGTGTCTTGCTTTATCTACCTGTGTCAGCATATATTTGTGTGAATTTCTTTGTGATTTTATTTGAGGGGTTTAATTTTTATGTTGATGAATGTATTTCTGTGAGTTAAGTATTTCTGTAAGTGTATGTAAAAGTGTGTTCTGTAATTCAAGATGTTTATCTGAAAAGCATTCAATCCTTCATTCACTTACTCAACAAGTATTTCTTGAGTGCCTGCTGCTCTCCAGGCACTGTTGTAGTGCTGGGGGATACATCAGAGAACAAAATGATTCCTGCCCTCACAGAGCTTACATTCTAGTGGGGAGAGACAGACAATGAATGAGAAACAGATGTAAATTATGAAACGTGTTGGAAGGGGATGAGTGCTATGGGGAAATAAAAACAGAGTGGGTGAGGGAGAAGGGGAGAGGGTGTATGCAGATGTTCAGGGGAAGGTGTTGTTGACAAGGGGACATTAGAGCAAAGCCTTGAAGGAGGTGAAGGAGTGAGATGTACAGATCCACAGAGGAAGCATCCCAGGCACAGAAACAGACTGTGCAAAGGCCCTGTGGCAGGAATGTCCCTGGTGTGTTTCCAAGGCAGCAAGAAGACCTGTGTGGCTGAAAGGGAATGGGCAGGGAAAGAGTGGAGGAGATAAAGAGGGCAGCATGATCAGCCAATGTGAGGACTTCGGCCTTTTATTTGTGGGTGTCTATTTTGATGGAGAGTGGTGAGTGGGACTTCTTTCTGGGGTATATAAATGCATGTACTTCTGAACAAAAGAGAGCAGAGGTGTCTACGTGTGTATCTGTGTTGCTGGCTCTCGAATTGGGCTCAGAGGACCATTACCTTACATCTCATCCTGTTTTCTGTCCCCAGAATCTGTTCCTTTAGAAAGCATGTGCTGGGAGCCCAGCTCTGCCCACACACCCACCTAAATCCCACCAGGTGCCCTTTCCCCACCAGCAACATCAGAGCTGCGGTAAACGCCAATGAAGTCAGACATTCAGTCCGGGCTGGGAGCTCTGCAGGACCCATCCCTGCTTCTGTCATTAGAGGCGCAGCCCTGTCCCCTTCCCTTATACTCACTTAGTCTTGATCTCCAAGTCCTCGTGGCTGGAGTGGCACATTTCACTGAAGCGAGATACGAAGAAGTCGTAGCTCCGATGGTAGGATGGGGTGTCCTCCTCGATGTTGGCGAACTTCACAAACTGTGTTGGGGGGAGAGGGAGAAATGCATGGTGAGGTGACCCATTGTGCTCCTAGCCTTTGGGCTCCGGGACCTGGCATGCCCAGACTCTTTGCCATAGTAAACCTACAAGAAAATACATCTTGGGAAGTGCATACCCCAGGATCTGGGTCCAGTCCGCCTTCCAGAGCACACTCAAGAGATACGAGCTCCAAATCCTGCTCGCCTTTACTGTCTACACAACAAGACCGGAACCCCTCATCCTTCTCAGCCCTTCCCTGATGGGTGAGCAGAGGATGGAAGAGAAGAGAAAAAGAAGGGGGCTCCGTCACTTATGCTTCTACTCCCATTTACATCCGGAGCTGCCCCAAACGCACAGGCTGAAAGGCTGCAAGGAATAACGCTGGAAACTGAGCAAAGGATAAGGCCAAAGCATAGAGACCACCCTAGAGGACATTGTGGGAAACCGGGACAGATCTGAAATTTGATTAAAAACTGTAATTACATTTTATTGTTAAAATTTTGAGTACATTTTTAACGTTTGCCATTTCAGTTCATTAAGTCTTGCTCGGCATTCTCAGCTGCTAGATTCCTTCTGCCATCACTGTGCTGCACGTTTGCAGTTCTAAATAGGGACTTGATTTCAACAGAGACGCGCAGAGAAGCAAGAATCACAGACTGAGTGGAGTTAAATTACTAAGAGTTAAATATAAGTCTTATAGGTTGTTTTGTTTAACATTGGAAATTTAATACCACAAACAACTCTAAACAGATTAGACTTGGACTACATTCTCCACTATTCTGCCTTGTATGATTATTTAATTTTTACAAACCTTTGTTGGTTCAAAAAGGACATACCGTTATTCCTAAAATTATCTAGTCAGTACATTCTCATAATATGCAGTATCAATTGTCAACCTGATCCCCCATTTAGCTATTTAAAGTTGTTAATAACTTTTTTTTTTGGATGAAAATTAGCAACTTCCAGAAGCATCCTTAATTATGACAATGTTTGTTCTTGCCATAATAAATATGGATTTATTTTCTGCTGACTCATAGAATCTCAACATGCAAAGCAGATGAGGAAATCTTCCCTTGTAAGTTACATCTAAAATGCACACCTATCCTTAGCACACAAATACTTGGAAGCGAGTATTCTGATATTAGCCATAAATCCAAATGGCATTGCTTGCACTGTTGATGTGGTTCTGCAGAAGAGGCGTAGTGGTAATCCATGTGGTCGCAAGAGCATTGATCAGACACAAGTTCAGGAGTCCCAGAAAGAGCGGCGGAGCTGGTCTTCGGCTACGTGATCTCCGTCAGCCTCACAGGCTAGAACACAGACTTCCGCTGATGCCGAGGCGGAAGCTGAATTCGGGTGCATCGCTGCTCTTAACCACCAACGGGATGTTCCGAGGCTGCCCTCCTCACAGCCAGAGCCCGGCTTGGTGGGTCCACTGAGGGGGGTTCTCATTGCAGGTCTACCTCGAACTGGCGGGGTGACCTCTGAGAGGGACACTTGACTTCTCTTCCGTCTTGGTTTTCCCATGTGTGAAATAAGCAGCCCAGTCTTTATTCACTGCATCTCTTTATTTTTTTATGGATACTATATCTGCCTCAAATATGATGAGGCAGCTTAAGGTAAGACTATGTGTATGTGAGAGTGCATGCCTTTCAGAATAATGAAAACAAGACTGAAAATGAAGAGAGGCCAGCAATAAAGGAGAAACAGCCAAACAAAGACGTTGTCCCTAATACGAAGTGACTGTGTAGACCCAAATGTATGTCAGAAGAATGAATAACCAAACTTCATGGTCACTGGTGTAGGAGTTTATGGGCTAATAGCAATGATGTTTAGAACATATATATATCAGGACTTCCCTGGTGGTGCAGTGGTTAAGAATCCGCCTGCCAATGCAGGGGACGTGGGTTCGAGCCCTGGTCTGGGAAGAGCCCATGAGCCACAGCTACTGAGCCTGAGTGCCACAACTACTGAAGCCCTCGTGCCTAGAGCCTGTGCTCTGCTACAAGAGAAGCCACCGCACTGAGAAGCCTGTGAACTGCAGTGAAGAGTTGCTCGCTGCAACTAGAGAAAGCCTGTGTGCAGCAACGAAGACCCAATGCAGCCAAAATAAATAAATAAATAAATAAATAAATAAATACATTTTTAGAAAAGAACATATATTTATCAGGTACTACACTAAGCATTTTACACACAACTGCTCTTTTGTTTCTTAAAACGACTCTAAGTTAGAGAGACATTATTCTCATTTTACAGACAAAGAAACTGAGACCCACAAATGTTACATAATTGCCCAGGGTCCTGCAGGAAAAACCCAGGTCTCAACCATGGGTCTCCTCACAGCAGACCTCTGCAGCTCTGCCCAGAAAACCTGTGGTTCTGTTCCTGCTCCTGGCTTCCTCTAGCGCCTCAGGCCAAATGACCCAGGAGGGTTGCTCTGGGGTTGAGGGGCAGTGGATACTGTCAGGGAGAACAAGCAGAGGATGAAGAAGCCGCCAGAGGGGACCTTAGTCTGGCCTTATTAAGAGGGTTGGAGGAGTGAGGCCGCTGGTTTCCAAACACTGCAGAACAACAGAGTCGAGGGGGCTCCATGACCACGCCGATTTCTGCCACGAGCCGTCAGCCTTGGAGGAGGCCCGGGGAGTCACCTGTTACATGGTCTGAGACTCACCCTTGAGAAACACATTAGGATCCCTGACAGGCAACCTGGCCTCCTCCCTTCTCTCTGCTCCCCCTCCCCACACTGACACTTCTCTGAACGATTCCTGGTCTCTGTGGACGTGACACCAAGACTCTTCACTTTTTTTTTTTTTGGCTGCACTATGTGGTTTGTAGGATCTTACTTCCCCCGACCAGGGATCGAACCCCTGTCCTCTGCAGTGAAAGCATGGAGTCCTAATGGCTGGACCGCCAGGGAATTCCCAAGCCTCTTCACTTTCAACCCTGACTTGCTTCCAGCGCCGTGGAGTCAAGAGCGGGACAGGTGGCCAGTCAGGCGGTGTGGCCAGAGCCATGTTCACGCCCAGTCTGCTCTGACTGGCTGTTATCTGCACTGTACAGGCTGCTGAAGATTTCGACTATGACCCCCTGGCTGTGAGGTTAAAATGGAGATTACAATCAAATTTTTAAAAATTAATTAATTAATTTTATTTTTGTCTGTGTTGGGTGTTCGTTGCTGTGAGAGCTTTCTCTAGTTGTGGCGAGCAGGGGCTACTCTTCGTTGAGGTGCGCGGGCTCCTTATCGCGGTGGCTTCGCTTGCTGTGGAGCACGGGCTCTAGGCATGTGGGCTTCAGTAGTTGTGGCACACAGGCTCAGTAGTTGTGGCTTGCAGCCTCTAGAGTGCAGGCTCAGTAGTTGTGGCACACGGGCTTAGTTGCTCCGCGGCACATGGGATCTTCCTGCACCAGGGATCGAACCCACGTCCCCTGCATGAGTAGGTGGATTCTTAACCACCGAGCCACCAGGGAAGCCCACAATCAATTTTTTAAAATGGAACATTCTGTGACAGCCCAGAGGTAACTCAGGGTAGAAAACACGCACGGGGATTCCTTTTCCAGAACCATGGAGGCTTTTTTCTAGACTGGTCCAGCAGTCACTCCTGAATCTACCCCATCTGGGCCAGCCACAGCTGCTAAACTCACTGGAAAATTCCCTTACTCTTTTCTCCTAACTCTTCTTCCCTGGAAATTCAGTTATGAGTCTCCTTCTCAAATTTCAATTTTAACATGATGGTGCTTCTATTGAAGTGGACTGTGCTTTCCTACATCTGCTAGGCCCACAGTCAGACACGTATCTCCTCACTCTGCCTCTTGTCCTCTGTGCAACTGTGGATGTTGTGTAACTTCTGAGCCACTGTTTCCTCATCTGTAAAATGGGGGCAATAGGGCCAATGCCACAGGGTGTCACCAGGGTTAAACGAGGGGATGTACGCAGAGTGGCAGCCACAGAGCCTGCCCGGAGGAACGCTCAGGACCCTGCGCTGCGGTGAGCATGGTGACGGGGTCCTTTATCCCAGCGCATCAGGTAAGCATGGTGACGGGGTCCTTTATCCCCGGCGCATCAGGTGAGCATGGTGACAGGGTCCTTTATCCCCGGCGCATCAGGTGAGCATGGTGACAGGGTCCTTTATCCTCGGCGCATCAGCTCTGGGCCTCAGCTCTGCTGCAGTGTGACCTTTGTTCTTTCCAGCCAGGCAGTCACAGAGGCGGAGCCCAGATGGGCAGCATGAACCATGCAGGCAACCATGCAGGATGCCAGGGGCAGGGGTGAGTGTGGAAAGATGGAAATGAGTGAACAGCCACTCCCAATGAGCCGGTGCCTGAGGGTGGGAGTGAGGACGGTGGCGGAGGGCAGGGGAGTTGGAAGATGAAGGCCGAGCCCCCTGAGGCACCCTTCAGGGGCTGAAGGTCAGTTAGTACAAGAGGATGGGACAGAGCCCAGCACTGAGCAGCAAGGGGGTGGGGCTCGACGGGAGCTCGGGCCGCCAGCACTGCCAGACCCGGAAGAAATGGCCGGATATTTGTTTTCATCTCTTCAAAACGCATATATCACCTCCCAGGAACGTGAATGAGGTAGTGATAATTAAGAAAAGCTCCCTGAGTTTCTAGGATAATAGGAAATGAGTGAATTCAAAGCTTATTGTAAGTAAGGTTCTGATTTCTAAGAGGCTTAAACTTTTTATGTGTGGAGTGAGTGTTTGTCGGGCGATGTACAGATACATTCAAGATACCGCTTCACAGACAGCACTCTACCCTCCACACGCCCACCGCTCCACCTCATCAGCAAAACAATTTCAAATACGGTTATTGTGAGGCATGTTTGCTTTGTTTCAACTCATACCTTGTTCAGTTGGGAGTCTTCAAAATATTCCTCGAAGAAGCTGTTTATAGACACGGAGTTTGTGTCCGGAGGAGCCACCCCAGGCCCCGTGCCCCATCCCTAGCGCCCGTGTGGACGGCAGCACTATGGGAAAGAAGGAGTTAACGCCTACATTCTGAGCAATGACAACATTAAATGTTTCTAGGGCACTTGCAGCTCACTGATCGTATTAGTTTCCCCAGGCTGCATGCCTCCAATCTCTGCCTCATCTTCACATCGTTTCCTCCTTTGTGTCCAATCTCCCCTGGCTTCTCTCTTACAAGACCCTTGTGATTGCATTTAGGGCCACCCAGCTAATCCAGGATAATCTCTCCATCTCAAGATCCTTAACTTGATCACACCTGCTGAGACCTTGTTTCCGTATCAGGTGACATTCACAGGTCCCGGGATTGGCACGTTGGACATCTTTTGCAGGACGATTTTCCAGCCTCCTGAAACATCCATTATCTGATGCAATTTTTGGCAAACCCACGAGTCTAGTAGGAGCCACACTGCTCCCGCTGTGAAGATGAGGAAACTGAGGCTCTAAGGGAGCAGGTGAATTATTTCAGGTCAACCCGCTTGTGACAGGTGGAGCTGCAGCTCAAATTTGGGAATTCTGATGCTTTGATGCTCTTTGCCCTCCACCAGTGGTTTTTAAATTTTAATGTGTATCAGAATGACTTGGGGGAGCTTACTGAATAGGCAGATGTCTGAGCCACCCCAGGACTGTTGAACAAGACTCTCTGAGGGAGGACCTAGGCATCTGCATTCTGAACAACCCCCCACCCCCACCCCCCAACTCCTACCCTGGAGATTCTGGGACAGGGCATCTACAGACCCCACATCCTTTGTCCTTTTACTGGAAAGCTGGACCAGTAGCTGTGGAAATGATCAAAGGCAGGCTAGGAGGGAGAAAGCTTAAGCAGTACCTTTTGGCCTCCTCCTGTCCTTGGTAACAGAGGCCAGTCAAAGCTGGAGAGACGGCCACCTCCTTTGAACTGGGGTGGCTTGGGGTGGAACCAACGGGTGGACAGGTGAGCCTGCCACGGCTCCATCTCTGAGGCCCAGGCTGCAGCCTCCAGGCTCAGGCTGTCGACCATTCATTCCATTGCCTCGCTCTCCAGGACTCTTGCTCTGTGATGAAATCTGGTGATGAGGCTGCATTTGATGCCATTCAGAGGATGTGAGCCCTGTTTATTACATTACGAGTGGCACCAGGGCTAATAAAACAGGCACCACTTGGTACCAGGATCTCTGAGCAGCCTTGGGAACCCTTGGTTTGATAGCTTGATAGGAGGAGCTCCCCTTCCCCGAGTCTGAAAGTACCACAGCATAGACAACCTGCCCAGATGACCTGGTCAGGGAACGTTGGCCTGCAGTGTCCCCATGGGGGCAGCTCTGAGAGAGCCCACCTCAAGCTGCTGCTGAGTCCTCCGGGGCTGACAGGAGGAGGCCAAAATGGAAACTTGGGTAATTGTGGTTCAGAGCATCAAATCGGGGGGACCTGGTCATGGGACCACACCCGCTGTAGGACTTCACTTGGGAAACCTGGCCAAACCTGGCTGAGATGGGGTCGAGACTCTAGGGTTTAAAACAGTCTTCATCCCTCCTATCAGAGGCAAAACAGTGTTGCAATTATGAGAAGGGGTTTGAAGCCAGAGTGCATTTCTGAATCCCAACTCCCACTTAGTAGGAGGCTGACGGCGGGGGGGGGGGGGGGGGGGGGGTCCTTAAGCTCCACATGGCTCAGTCCCCCCATCTGTACAAGGGCCAGCAAGAGCAGCTGCCTCACAGACTTGGTATGACCAGCCCATCACTGTTAACCGTTGCACCTCGTTTTCCCCCAGTGGGTTTCTGGCTTGCTGTCAACACTCCATGAGTTTTCACTGGGCCCCTTTACCTGGGTGACTCACTAATGTTTTTAAATGCCTGATACAGCAGGAACTTCTTAACTACTTTACCACTACCATTGCTAGCTCATACCTTACAAATGGCTTTTGTTAAAATGCTACTTGCCTAATGCATGACTGTGAAATAATAAAGGTTTTTTTATTTTTTTTAAGATACTGCAATGATGAGGAAGGTCTCCATAGCAACAAACTGGAGACTATGAAGATGTGACACTTCAAAGGCCATGGGCACCACTAGGGTCACCCTTTCATGATCAAAGTTTCAGCTCTTCATACACAACAAAGGGTGCCAAGCTTGCTGAGGAGATCACCAACCCTCTGGCACAAGTAGGAAAGAGCCACGGTTGTGTGAAAACTGAGAATTACTAAGGGGCTGAGTCAATAAAGAGAAAGCAAGCTCCAAATATTGACATTGCAAAACCAGCTCTCCCGGGGTCTGGAAAAGAAGCTGAGCTGGTCGGCCTCACTTCAGTGCTAGCCAAGTCTCTCTAAGCAGAAGTCAGCCTTCCCCTCCTCTGTAGATGGGCATTCTGAGCCCAACAACTTCCTGCCATCAACAGCAGAACCACAGTTTAAAATACTGGGCATAGGTATTCCCTGACGGCCCAGTAGTTAAGACTCGGCGCTTCCACTGTGGGGGCGTGGGTTCCATCCCTGGCTCCGGAAACTAATATCCTGCATGCCACTAAGTGTGGCCAAAAATAAAATACTGGGCATAGAGAGAACCCCAGCTCCTTCATGGATCTAGGACTGCAGCCTTTTTGCTGTGTTTACATATAGAAGGAGAAATGGGAATAGTCGCTTTGCTGTACTAAGATGAATACTAGCTGGAAGAGATCTTGTAAACCACATCGTTTTTACTTTAACACCCCCTACCTGGTTCTCCCAAATGCTCTTGTTTATAGACACCCCTGGGAGCAGCTTTCACTAAAGCCAGAAGAACAGTCCTACTGTGACATGGTCATGCCCTACAAGTCACCTGACTGCCGGCCAAGGCATAGTGAATGCCTAGACCCAGGACATACTCCCCTGTCTAGCCATATTATACCTCTCCTCCTTTAAGATTCTTTGCAAAACTGACTGTGGTTTTAAAAACTCTTGGGAAAGCCCAGCCTTGCTGCCTGAGAAGGTGATCCCTCTGGTCCCAAGTAGCCCTAAATGCTACCCAGCCTCCAGGCCTGCACTCGAGAAGCAGAGACCTAGGGAAGCACTGGCTGCCTCTGCGCTAAGATCCCCATCATCTGCTCGTGCTGACCCCCATGACCTGAGCTGCTCCGCTGGCATCACATTTCTGCCCGACCTCCCTTCACGGAACCCACTTCTAGCCCGCTGGTCTCCAGCAGTGCTGATTTCTGCCCTGGTGTGGGAGATGAGAGAATTTCTAGTCTATAGATGACAGTTGCAACCACAAGAGTTGATGAAATTGTCCAGAGGCAGCATACAGAGTGAGAAGAGGATGCAGCAGCAGCCTTGGAGGCCACAGACACTTCAGGGGGGCACAGAGGAAGAGAATCATTGAAGCAAACTGTATCAGTTTCCTACTGCTGCCATAATAAATCACCACAGTTCAGTGGCCTAAAACAACACAAATTTGTTACCTTTTAATTCTCAAAATCAGAAGTCTAAAATGGGTCTGCATTCCTTCTGGATACTTCCATGGAAGCATCTGTTTCCTTGACTTTTCTAGCTTCCAGAAGCCACCTACATCCTTTGGCTCATGGTCCCCTTCCTCCATCTTCATGGCCAGCAGAGGAGCATCTTCAAATCTCTTTCTCTCAATCCCTCCCCACCGACTGACTCTGATCCTCCTGCCTCCCTCTTACAAAGATCCTTGTGAGTACGTCAGGTCCACCTGCATAATCCAGGACAATCTCCTCATCTCAAGATCCTTAACTTGATCATATCTGCAAAGCCCCTTTTGTCAAATAAGGTAACATTCAGGGTTTCAGGGATTAGGATGTGGACATACTTGGGGGACCGTTATTCAGCCAATCTCAGGATGGACCAGGTGGGAAGAGCTGGGGTGACAGGGCCAGGAAGTCAAGGGAGTATGAAGAAGGTTCAGTCAATGGTGAGAAATGCCACCAGAGATAGAAATGTCAGCTGAAAGATGAGTGAGGAATGGGTTATTTGCATGGTTTCCACAGATTACTAACTGCAAAGACAAAAAAATACTTTTACAATGGAGGGAGCTGGCTGTCACCACCCTAACCTGGGATGGCACTTACCATCCATAAAAGTGGGGCATCAGACACTTGTGGTCCTTTTGGGATGCTCAGTACAGGACCCAGCACTCCGCAGGAAGTGTTATACCCCAAAGTATTTAACTGCATCCAATCAAACCTTCAAATCTAATTCTAGTCTGCAGGAAGTACAGGAGACAGGAGAGCAAAATGAAGGACACCACAAGGAAATAATCAGAAAAATCCAGACTGTGGGGCGTTCTACAAAGCGGTGACCTGGTCAATGTCATGAAAAACAAAGAGGGGCAGGAGAAGGGTTGGGACTGATTAAAAGACATTAAAAGACACAGAAAACAAAGTAAACACATGAACTTTACTGAATCCTGATTTGAAAGACAGCAATAAAAGACAATGTGAGGATTATTAGGGAAATTTTAATTTGGACCAAATATTTTTTAAAAATTAGGGAATGATTGCTGGTTTTGTCAGGTGAGCTAAAGATACTTTGCTGTTATGTAGAATAATTTTTTGTTTTTGTTTTTTCCTTGTTTGTTTCTTTATTTTTACACTGAAAGAGACTTGAACTTATATTTAGACGAAGGGAAGGAACCAGGAAAAGGGAAAGGGTGGAGACATGCGGAGAGAAAAAATGGACGTAGGGAGGTTTCTGAGGAGAAGGGAACGTTTTGGAAGGAAGAAGATGGACACAAGTTGAGGGACCCCCAGCTGACAGCCCCCATTTTCTCAGTGGGCAGAAGAAGGCAAGGCCACCTCTGAGACTGAAGAAGCAGATTCAGGAAGGTCTCTGAGGAGGAAGCGGAAGGTTTGTAGTGGCCCCTGAGAGGATGAGAGAAGGTAGTGGTCAGAGAGCGATAAGGAGCTGCCCTGAAAGCCCAAATCAAATCCAAAGCATGTATTTGCAGAGGCCCCGACCCTCACGGCAGGCGTGTTCGGGTGGAGAAGGCAGAGCCTGGCTTTGGTGGGTGGACAAGGCTCCCACGGGGTCAGGAGGGAGGCCAACAAAGGGAGCCTCGGCGGGAGCTGAACCTGGGAGGGGAGGCATCTGAGAGGAGGTGAGGTCTTGATGAGGCCTGGGCTGGGGAGGCGGTAAGAGAACATGAGGGGAAGGACGGAGCCTTGGAGCAGTCACAGTTCCTCTGCTTTACCGGAAGGAGAGAGCCCCAGGGACCCACGTCACCCTACCACGCTGCAGGAAGCTCTCCTCCCCTCCCGAGGGACTTGACTTCAGAATGGGGTGCAGTGTAAACACAAAGGCCTGTGTGCCACGATCTGAGACAAAAATGCAATTTTTAAAAATTCAGGTAAAATTCACAAAGACATAAAATGAACCCTTTTAAAGGGCACAATTCAGTGGCATTCAATACGTTCACAATGTTTTGCAGCTCAATCAAGACCCCAAAAGGAAACCCACTTCTTAGTCATTAATCAGTCACTTGCCATTCACCTCCCCCACACCAGCCCCTGGCAAACCCTAATCTGCTTTCTGTCTCCATGGACTCGCCTCTTCTGCATAGCTCATCTAAATGGAAATACAATACGTGGCCTTCTGCGTTGTTTCCACCTTTTGGCTATTGTGAATAGCGCTGCTATGAACGTTGGTTTACAGGTATTTGTTTGAGTATCTGTTTTCCGTTCTTTTGGGTATATACCTAGGGAGAAATGCTGAGTCATATGGTAATTCTATATGTTTAACTTTTGGAGGAACCACTAAACCGTTTTCCACGGTATTGGTACCATTTTACATCTCCGCTAGTTTCTACACATCCTCACGTCATTTTATGGGATTTTTAAAAATATAGCCATCCTAGTGTGTGTGAAGGGGTATCTCACTGTGGTTTTTGACTTGCATTTCCTCAATGATTAGTGATGCTTAGTATCAATTCATGTACTTTTTGGCCATTTGTGTATCTTCTTTGGAGAAATGTCTATTCAAGTCCTTTGCCATTTTTAATTGGGTTTTCTTTTTGTTGTTGAGTTGTAACAGTTTTTCATGTATTCTGGTTACTGAACCCTTATCAGGCATATGATTTGTAAATATTTTCTCCCATGCTGTGGTTTTTTCACTTTCTTGATAGCGTCCTTTGATGCATAAAAGTTTTTAACTTTGAAGAAGTCAAATTTATCTATTTTTTTCTTTTGCTGCTTTTGTTTTTATTGTCATATCTAAGAATCCACTGCCAAATTCAAGATCATAAAGATACACCCCTATATTTCTTCTAAGAGTTCTATAGGTTTAGCTCTTACATTTAGGTCTTTGATCTATGTTGAGTTAGTTTTTATATATGTTGTGAGGTAGGGATGAAAATACAAACCTTAAATCCATGATCCTTCATAAGATTTTATTATTTACACTAGGCTAATATATTAGATTGTTTATGTAAAGAACCTCGGCATTCTCAGATTTAATATTTTCAGTTTATCCTTAGAGGGTGACCTCAAAAGGTCAGGACACATGGTCATTGCACTGTCCCTGAGACACACACTTGGACCCATCAGGAAATAAGGCAGGTGTGTAGAAGCAAATCCCTAAGCAGATAATCGAGCTTAGTGGGCCCTGGCTCCCCATCATCTCCTGACTTTCTTGGTGCCTCACCATCATCTCAAGTTGAGATATTCTCACTAAAGTCTTGGAAGCATCACTTAAATTTTAAAAATTATACTTCACTGCATATGATGTGCAGGAATGGTCTTAGCAAAATCAGACTTTTTTGTGACAAGTTTCAGCATAGCTTCAATCCTTGGGGTGGTCAAGCAGAAGTTGGATAAATATCCATTAAGGACGAAGAAAGAAAGAGAGAGAAGGTCCCAGGCTTAGAGAGCTGGAAAGAGCATCTGCTTGAGGGACACCGCTAGCAAAGGCTGCCTCTGAAGCTGAACTCTGAATCTATGGCAATTATCTGACTCAACTTACTTATAATCACCTCTTTTTACATAATCTCCATTGTCTGCAGTACAGTAATCATTAGTCAACAGCTTTCTTGCTAATACAGTGATTCACTGTGATGGGGAATCTAGGAATTTGCAGGACTTTGAATTTTCAAGGCCGTAGGGAACAAAATGCCTACCCCAAGCCAGGATGTGCTGTAGGCAATGCTAGAGCTGGCAGCTACCTGCTTCTATGACCCCACCCCTCACCCCAGGGAGATGCCCTCTGGATGCATTGATGGCTGCTTTAGTTTCCATTTAAATGTTGTCTTCTAGACTATAGTTATCTTAAACAGGGCAAGTGAAACAGTATCTGAAGCTGTTGCCAGGGCAACGTGACAAAAGACTTAACCCTCAGCCACTGTATGTGTAATTTGTCAAAGTCAGCTGGCTCACAGAGAGAGGAAAGAGGGGAATAGGTTGTTAGTTTTGGTTTTTGAAAGAAGAATTGAAAGACTCTCCTCTGATTTTATCAACTTAAGTAGAACAGGAAAGTAGTTGTGACCTGTGCAATAAAAGCTCAGAAAAGTCAGGTTGGGAAGGCTACGAGGGCAAATCTTAAACTTTTTTTTTTTTTCTGGTGGTACCTGTAAAACAGTTGCATGTCAGGGCTTTTAACACCAGGCTGCTTGAAGACCTGGAGCTGAAAGTATTCCCTGAAGGGGAAGGAATAGAGAGAGAGCAAAACATTGAAGAGAGCAAAACATTGAAGAAAGCAACTGGGATATTCACGTATGTTAGATACGTATGAAGCTGGGAGTTCTTGACACATCTGATAGCTCTCCTCTCCCCAGACCATAAGCCCTCATGATAGCAGCCACTTGTACTGAGACCAGTTACATTACAAAGCTTGGACTGAGTTCAATCCGCTCATGGTATCAGTGAAAAGCCAGGCTCATGAAAGATAACCCGCTCGAGGTTCCCCAGCTAGGAAAGGGCAGAACTAAGCCAGAAGCCCTGTTTCCTGCTCCCCTGTGATCTTTCCACTTATCTGATGCCCCTGTCCTGTGAACATCAGTTTATTCCATCTTTGAAAGCATAACCTGGACAGCTCTGGAGGTACGCCCCATGGAGTCAGGGGCCAAGCTTTGAGGGCGCTGGGCACCCCCTGCTCTCATAGGAATACCTCCCTTTCTATTTTTATATCTCTTGTGGCCTCACCTAAAATTATTTAAGGGAAAAATCATTTTTAAAAATCAGAAACTAAGGGACTCCTCTGGTGGCACAGTCGTTAAGAATCCGCCTGCCAATGCAAAGGACATGGGTTCGAGCCCTGGGCTGGGAGGATCCCACATGCCATGGAGCAACTAAGCCCGTGCGCCACAACTACCGAGCCTGCGCTCTAGAGCCTGTGAGCCACAAATATTGAGCCCACGTGCCACAACTACTGAAGCCCACGCACCTTGAGCCTGTGCTCTACAATAAGAGAAGCCATTGCAATGAGAAGCCCACACACTGCAATGAAGAGTAGCCCCCGCTCACCACAACTAGAGAAAAAGCCTGCGCACGGCAACAAATAAATAAATTAAAATTTAAAAAAAAATTCAGAAGCCAAATAGGAGTAGATGATAACAATGCTGACCCAGAGGTTCACCCCCCCCCCACGCCCACCTCCAGGGCCCCCCAGGCCTCCTTACCGAGTTGGTGCCAAGGATCTGCAGGTTGGGCTTCTCAGACTCCAGCAGCTTGGCCACCATCTTGAGGAAACTCTCCACGAAGAGGTTGATGCTCTGGCAGTGACAGGCCATGAGCAGCTGGTCCAGCGCCTCCATGGCGATGCACACATACCTGGGGAAAGTAGCACCACTGCCATCACTCAGCCTCCGCCCATTCCACCCCCTCTGTGTGACTGAGGCAACCTAGATGGCAGTGCAGGGACCACCCGGACAGCATCCGGCTAATGCAGCTCTTCCCCAGGTTGCCGATGTCTGGACAGCTGTTCTAACAAGTGCCCGCTGCAGCCCAGTGTTGAGAAGCAGAATGAAGCAGAGCTGGAAGGGAGCCTACAGATGAATTCACCTTACACATGAAGAACACGAGGACAGACGAGGTACACTATCTCGTGAGGAAATACAAGCAGAAAGAATTGATGCCCAGAGGAGCAGCTTCTGAACCCAAACCCAGTGAGAGCAGAGAATTACTCAATCGACATCAGGAAGTGTTTGCTGAGCATCCGCCGAGGAAAAGCTCTGTCCTAGTCAGTGCGGGGGTGTAAGGATGAAGAAGTCTCTTAACTTACGGAGCCTAGAGTTGGAGGGATAAGATAAACACACAGATATCTCCTCCAAAGGGAAAATAAGAAATGCTACCCCAAAAATGACATCCCACGAGCCTTCCAAAGGAGGAAAGAGGCTCTCGTGGGGAGGAAGTAAAGAACTTAACGAAGAAAGTTTATGAAGAATCTGAAATGGGCCTGAGGACCAACCAGCTGCAAAGGTTAAGGAACATAAAATTGCAAATATTGTATTTGAAGACCTCAGAAGTTTTATAATGAAATGCTACTCAAACACTATGGTCGACAGTACTTCCATGTTTGGGTGACACTCACCCTGCCCAGGGAACATTTGTACCTCATGGAGAATGAGATAAACACAGGATGAAAATTCTTTCCTCCTTATGAAGAAGGTGCTCTGTGTCAGTTCTAAGTCCCTAACTACCTAATTCTTCTGAAGTCTAAAACCCGAGCGAATACTTTCAGAAACTAGGAACATATGACACCCAATGGTGAAGAGCTTACCAGTTAGGTCAGCCCAACCCATTCTTTGAGAACCAAATGAAAACCTCTTTACATTTCAAGCAAACCCTAATTACCTCTCTGCTTTATTCACAATTCTACTTTTAGAAGCAGCAAAAAAGAGGACTGACCCTTCTCCTACATGCCGGCCCTTCAGCCACTTGAAAATAACAATCTCATTTACCATGTTCTTCTCTTCTCCATGCTAGAAGTACCCAATCCTGGGAATTCCCTGGATGTCCAGTGATTAGGACTCTGTGCTTTCACTGCTGAGGACCCAGGTTCAATCCATGATCGGGCAACTAAGATTTCCACAAGCTGCACAGTGAGGCAAAAACAAAAACAACCAAAAAAAAAAACAACCCCAATTTTTTCTAGACTAGCCTTTGCAGGACAACCCCAATTAATTTTTTCTTCAATGCCTCTCTTAAATCCCAAGAAAAATGCCACAAATCAAATTCCTACTGAGAATTAGGAATGCACATCTAAGCTCAAACTCAACATTTGTTCCATGATAATGACATAACGAGCATATGGTCAGGTAAGGCACATCATGAAAGATACATCCCCCACTTACAAAGCATTTGCATTCTACAGAAAGTAAGGCAGACATTCATAGGAAAAGGTTATTGTTTAACTTCTAATAAGGGAGCCTCTGCAAAACTAAACTGGTTAAAATCTTTACAGTTTTCATTAAGGAGTTAGGTGTCTGGGGCAGAATGCTAGATGTCTCCCCTGGAATCTATTTTTGCCCCTTTCACTAGTCATTTAGAAGTTTAGCTGAGCTGTGGCTGCTCACTGGGAATGTTTCCCAGCCTCTCCTGCTGCTAAGTGAGGCCACATGACTTAAGTGTTGCCATTAAAATGAAGGGAAGCGATGCACGCAACCTAAGCATCACTTGCTTGAAAGACAAGACCGTCCTGTGTCCTCTCTTCCCTCTCCCTGCTGGCTGTGGAGCGGCCGCAAATGGATGGCCAGAGGTGAAAGCCCCGGGGGACCTTGTGGAGCAGAGCCCACCGACCCAGACTGGGCTATTTCCATGTTGCTGGAGCCACTGCATTTTCAAGTCTCTTTATACCCTAAATAACACAAGTATCTGATAGTCAGGTTTAACAGGGCTTTAGAAACCTAAGCGCACAAATAAAAGTGAATCTGAGCAATCCAAACAACTCAAGTGACTGTCTTCATAGCAAAGAGATGTAAGGGCTGAACATGACTCCATCCTGCAAGAGGGGAGATCACGGAGACTCCATGGACTCGGAGTGTGGCTCGTGTGCCCATTACAGGGTGGTGATCCCTCTACTTGTAGAGCCATGTGGAACACAGGAAGTACTTCCTGATGTAAACAAGATGCAGGCCAGGTAGAGTGAGCAGAGAACTCCAAATCTACCTGGATGCTAAGGAGTTGGGCTGATGCCTCTAAGTCAAAGCAAGTAGCAAAAGGAAGGGAAGCCCAGGCGGCGCCGAGGTTAAGAATCCGTCTGCCAATACAGGGGACACAGGTTCGAGCCCTGGTCCAGGAAGATCCCACATGCCGTGGAGCAACTAAGCCCATGTGCCACGACTACTGAGCCTGCGTGCCACAACTACTGAAGCCTGAGAGCCTAGAGCCTGTGCTCTGCAACAAAAGAAGCCACTGCAATGAGAAGCCTGCGCACCATAACAAAAAGTAGCCCCCACTCACCACAACTAGAGAAAGCCCGTGTGCAGCAACAGAGACCCAACACAGCCATAAATAAACAAACAAACAAAGTTAAAAAACAAACAAACAAAAAAAGAAGCTGCCTAGAGGAACTTCCCTGGTGGTCCAGTGGTTAAGAATCTGTCTTCCAACGCAGGGGACACGGGTTCAATCCCTGGTCAGGGAACTAATATCCCACATGCCACAGAGCAACTGAGCCCAAGCGCTCTGGAGCCCACGCACGGCAACAAAAGATCCCACATGCCACAACGAATATCCGGAGTGCCACAACTGAGACCCGAAGCAGCCAAATAAATAAATAAATAAAATACAAATTAAAAATAAAAAAAGAAGCTGCCTAGTGTCAGGTTTATATGGCGTGCATAAAATAGGGGATGAATTAAAAGATTTATTCTTTATGTTTTGATCCAAATCATATCTCTTTGAAGGTTAGGCAGATAGTACAAAACTCTTGATTAGCTAGTTTTTGTTTTAAAACAGAGTTTAGTTAAATAAAAAGAATGCACAGGAGGCTTCCTAGGTGACGCAGTGGTTAAGAATCCGCGTGCCAATGCAAAGGACATGGGTTTGATCCCAGCTCCAGGAAGATCCCACATGCCGCGGAGCAACTAAGCCTGTGTGTCAAAAAATAAATAAATAAATAAAATCTTAAAAAAAAAAAAAAGAATGCACAGGAAGCATGACTGCAGGATGATTTCTGAAGATACTACAAAACCACAACACAAAGCTCCACAAAGCTCTTGTGGCAGCCACTCAATCTTAGACATCGTGCGTCCGAACTGCCTCACACATGAACCAGCTTTGCAAATCCATATGATAACATAACAGCAGGCATGACGTTTTCTAAATGTCCTCTTTTAAAGACATCAGTCACCACTTCTTCAGTACCCTTGACCTAACTTCTCTAGCAAGCAACCATAAGTAAAAAAGCCTCTCTACTCTCAAATTTTCCTTCTCATTTTTGTAAAATGTTTATTTCTTTTATCTATATGAACCAAGTCAGCTATTCTTATTGTTTAATATTATTAAATTAAATATTATTAAATATCATTAAATAGCTGTCCCTGGGCACACTCACAAATAGATCTGGTCATGCTCTTGTCTACAGAGTGTCTTTCAAATGCAACAGCAGCACTGGGTGTTTGGGCTCCTTTGGTGAACCAGAGTCACATTTCTCCTGCTTTGGAGGGCCGGCCAGTCCTGGCTCAGATAGCCTTGCCCTTCGCAGGCTGTCACAGTCACAGTTCAGGATACCAGCCGTGCCTTGCAGACCCAGGCCCAGCAAGTTCCAGGTCCGCTGTGTAGGCTGTGAAGCAGACTGACTCCTGCAGGGCTGGGGAAGCAGTTTGGGCCAGGGCCCTTCCAAAGGGACAGGTTTTCCCTGAAGAGAAACCTGGACATATTCTGGCAACCAAACATGGCAGCTGGGAAATGGGGGCAGGCAGCATGGAATTCTCTTCTTTTATGAATCATCCCAGCATCCTTCTGCATGAAGGGCTTCCATCAATTTACAGAGTTTAAGTGAGGGAAAGGAAGGGGCGGGGTAGGGTTTGGCAAGAGAAGAAACTAGAAGGCCTCCCAAAGCCCAGAGCTTAGATTACTGCTTTCCTTTTCCTGTAAAAAATTCCCAGAAAATCCTGATAAGGAAAACCATCCTTTGCTAGCCGGGGGGGAAAAATTGCTACTTACCAGGAGTGGAAATTTTGATGGAAAGTAAAAATTATGATAGAAGTGAAACGGAAAAGTAAGGAAGTTTAAGGCTTAGTTCTTTGAATACACTCTCCTTCAATTCCCAGTTTTGATCCCAAAACTAATGATGGAAGGATTGTAATTGGAAAGTTGAACTTTTCAAAGTATCTTAGAAGATTAGAAGTCAATGGGACTTTGGAACCTCCTGCTCGCTGCACTGATCCTATCTTACCATAACCTTCCTGGGTATATCTTACTCGTTAAGTCTATACTCTCAAAGGGAATAGAGCACAGATGTCTCAGGGTAACGTCCACTCAACAGGACTGAAGCCAAGTAGGTTAGTCTCAGCAGAGATCTGATCTGGGCTTGGTGTTCTGAAAGGGGTCCAGTGTAATAATAGGTCTGAGAAACTGGCCTGACTGGGTAGTTGGAGCAGGATGTGGGAGGAAGGATCTGGTGAGGACTAGCCCACCACAGGGGCCCAAGGGAGAATGTAAGTGCAGGGTACAGATGACAGCGGCAGGTGATGACCAAGGGTCTTGGATCCACTAGTAGGGCTTCCCAGCAGGTGACGAAGGCAGAACTCAAGCAATCTGGGGTGGACGGAGGTTTGTGGGCAGCAACCAAGGTCAGAAGAGGCCACTCAGCAGGTTATAACAACAGGAACTCAGGGTCATGGGCCAACAAAAGCAGAAGGTGAGTTATAACAACTGAAGAAAATACACAAGGGGCCTGGTGCTTAGGAGTGAGACAGGAAGTACCTTGAATTGAATTCCAGAATAGGCAGCTGCCTCTGCTTGAACACATTTCACTCAGTCAGGAGTGGCTTTAGGGGCCTCCAGGAAAGGAGGCGCTGGCATGCAAAGTCTGGGAACCTTTTGAGTTTAGAGAAGAAAAGAGAGGAAAGCAGATCCAGGACCAGAGATGGGGGCCGGCAAGCAGAGGGAGGGGGACAGCTTTAGGAGGGCCAGTCATTGCCTAAGAATCACTCAAAGAGCAGCAGACAAAGAACCACTTATTCTGGGCAGTCTGAATGTATTTAGTCATGTCCCCTCTGCTGGAAAGAAACTTCTGGGTTTTAGGAGCCCAAAAATAGGGGTTGACCTCAGCCAAGGGAGGGAAGGATGAAGCTCCTCATCTAGTAGGAATCTGCAGTATCTCTGTCTGAAGGGTCAGCTCCGTCCTCCAACCAGGTTCAGGGTCCTTCTGGGGACCGTGTATCTCTTGGGAGCCCCACCAGGTCAGCTCCAGGGCCAGGCTCCTAGGGGAGTCGCCCACCCCTTTTCGGCATGGGCGTCTCCATCCTCCAGGCACTGCGGAACCTGACAGATTTCAGCCTGGGCTTCTGCACGTGGTCATTGCTCCGTGGTCATTGTCAGCTGACCCTGAGTCTCACCCAGCACTGCCGTTCCCTCCCTTGCTCTCCCATTTTTAGGGGTGTTCTAGCAGTTGGGCTGAACTGGAAGGAGAAAAACATGAGGAATTCTCACTTTTTGCTGCTCTGCACATCACTGCCCATCACGACCCACATGGAGGAGCAATACCTTGAAATTCACATCCTGTCCTCTCTCTCTGCCCACACTTGGTTATCACCCCTGATGCTAAACACATACAGGCAGGGGAGGGTGGACCTACCCCTGGGTCCAACACCCAAGGTTCACATCCACGTGGTCAAACCATAAACACAGACACCTGCATGACGGCAGGGAGACAGAGCCTTAGACTGTCTGCAGGTGAAAGTTTGCTCTTCCAAAGCTGCCATCAGTGGTTGGGACAATGATGAGTGTGGCGTTGTGCAAGGAAAGACGGGAAGGGAGAGGAAAGAGAGCAGGAGGGCAGATCAAACAGACTTTTCTTCTCCAAATGTTTATGATTAGAGTTCCCAGTGAGGCCGTCAAGGCTTTAAATACTTAGATGCCGCAATGGCTATTTTTAACAGAACGAGACCAATTTTGAGTTGCAGTTCTAAGGGCAGTGGAACGTTTCTAAGTGCCTCTGATGGCTACAGGACATTTTTACTGAGAGAACCATCACTGTAGAGAGGGCAGGCAAAATTAGTATTAAATGTTTAATGTTATTGCTTGCATATTAGTTTCAGGTTCAATCTAGGATAAAGTCATTTTTACTTGCTCGAGCCTGCTTTATAATATGTCAAGGCGATTTATGTAATCAGCATGTTCAGTATATTCATGCCCTTTTTATTGAGCGTGTAACCTAATTTTATTATAGAAAGAGATCACAGAAATGAATTGTTTTCAGTCTTGCTTTTATACCAGGGATAGCTTGATGTAAGCGTGGTAGGTGGGTCTTGTGGAGATGTGGACCTCTATACACCGTCAGCACAATGCAGACCTTTACGCTCTGGTTCTCATTCCACCTTGCTCACCAGGAGGAAGGGGCCTTGGAGGGTGGTGGAGTGGGGCGAGAGGGTCCAGGGGAGAGATCATGCAAAGGCTTAGAGGCCAGAGAGCCATGGGGATCATCAGCTAGTCTGTCTACAGTGGGTCTACAGCAGCTGTGGCAGGTGTGGCGGGCGTGGCTGGGGTTAAAGGCAAATTGCAGGCAGGTAGTGGAAAACCCCAGAAATCAAGCTGGGACCTTGGATGGTATGCTAAAGGAGCCAGGAAAGTATAGCTTTGGGTCTGTGTTTTGAAGATCCTAGCTAGCTGTATTGATCTGGAAGGGCCAGAACAGGAAAGATGGGAAGCAGGGAGACAATTTCCAAAGCCACTGCCATCATCTGGAGTCTGCACCAGGTCAAAGGTAGGAGCAGAAGAAAGTAGAGGATGGATATAAAAGGCTTCATGGAGAATAGAACCAATGGGACTTAGGAACAACTGCCCTAGATCTACCCTTCTCCCGCCCCATCAGCAATGCTACCGGGGCATCTTAGAGTTCTCCTTACATCCAGCCCCAGTCCAGATTGTGGCATGACGGTAGAGTGACGACTTAGTATGTTCTGTAGTTGACCTTTTCTTTTTTTGACATACAATAAACTGCATATATTTAAAGTATACAATTTGATATTTTTTTCTTATTAGTAATGTATATATGGCAATCCCAATCTCCCAGTTCATCCCACCCCAACCCCCACCCCCCCACGCCCACTTTCCCCGCTTGGTACCCATATATTTGTTCTCTACATCTTTGTCTCTATTTCTCCCTTGCAAACCAGTTCATTTGATTTGTACCATTTTTCTATATTCCGCATATATGTGTTAATAGATGATATTTTCTCTTTCTGACTCACTTCACTCTGTATGACAGTCTCTAGGTCCATCCAGGTCTCTACAAATGTCCCAATTTCATTCCTTTTCATGGCTGAGTAATATTCCATTGTATATATGTACCACATCTTCTTTATCCATTCATCAGTTGATGGACATTTAGGTTGCTTCCATGTCTGCAGTTGACTTTTTTCATTAAGGAAGTAATACATGCTCAATAGAGAATATTTAGGAAACACACAAAAAAGGTAGATAGAAAACCAAACCATACCAAACCAAACCAAAAACCCCAGCCACATTGCTCACAAAACGAGTACTCTATATTTTGTTTGTTTTTACTATATTTTCTAGGCATTGATATTTGTTGTTAATTTGATTTAAATACTGTGTATAAAAGTATGTATCCTAATTTTCATTTACTTAAGGTATTTTCCATATTATATGGAAAGTATGTTTTAAAATATCATTTTTATTGACTAGATAACATTTCCTCAAGTGTTAAGTACCATAATTTACTAAACTATTCTCCTCTTCTTGGGCATTTAAGTTACTTCCATCTTTTCAATATTATAAAAATTATCATAATGAACATCTCCATGTGTAAAGTTAGATTATATATAAGATCGATTCAGTGGGATAGATGAATAGAAATGAAATTACTGCATCAAAGGGCATAAGTGTTTTTGAAGCTCTTGACATGTATTTCAAAATTACTTTCTAGAAAGTTTCAACCAATCTGTACTCATTCTAGAAATGTATGAAAATTCCTCTCATTTTGCCATCCCTGGGTTAATATGAGAAATTACATATACTTTTTAAAAAATCAATTTGATAACTGAAGGTGGTATGTTAGTATTTCAATCCATATATTTGGCACTTAAATCTATTGATCAGTCATTTTCTTTAAGATTCCTCTCTCTTCTAAACATAGCAAGTCCTTCCCTCTTAGAAGATAGATAAATATTTCATTTAAGTGTATTTCTAATGGCTAAATCACCCCTAACCTTACCTTCCCAATAGTATGTAGATGGTTCTTCCTTGCCTTTTATTTATTTATTTATTTATTTATTTATTTATTTAGGTCACACCATGTGGCATGTGGGATCTTAGTTCCCCGATCAGGGATCGAACCCGTGCCCCCTGCAGTGGTAGGGCAGAGTCTTAACCACTGGACCACCAGGGAAGTCCCTCCTTGCTTTTTAGGAGAGTAAGCTGAATGAGGCAGGGTGAGTTTTGCGAGAATATCGGCACATTCTGGGCTTGACGGTGTGTGAGGGCTTCTGGATAGAGACACGGGGGTAAACAGATGCTAACAGAGGTGCTCCTAGGAAGCCAACACCCCTTTCTTCCCAAATCTTGGCAACAGCATCGCATTTTACCCTTTGGAACCCACTCCTCACTCCTGGTCCCCATTTCTCAGGCTGTTCAACAACCCAGTCTATTATCATTCTCTTAAAAGGACCTGATGTTTTGCCTTAAAATTATAATATTATACAATTTCTGAAAATCTCTCTCTGCCCTCCCATACCACTTACCCATATCGATGACGACCCACGTCGCGGATGAGCCTCTCAGAGAGGTAGGCACCGATACGATCGAGCTTTTCTGGAGCCGAGAGGGCGTAGAAGGTCAGTTTCTCCATGTTGGTTTTCACCAGGCCATCCTGTAAGAGACAGATCATCCTCACCGTGGCCATGCGGTGGCCAGAGGAGTTCAAGTCTAAAAGTAAATAATCATGCAACTTAACATTTCCCAGAGTGCGATCATGTCTGTGACAGACGTGTGGGTTTTGGGGATAAGAGATGATTAGAACATAGACCCTTCTCTTCAGGAGCTCATAACTTAGCCCAAAGTGTGCTAGCTATAAACAAAAATAGTAGCTGATATAAACGTACCTGCGTACGTGCATGTGTATACTATGTGTATTTACATATGTATACGTGTATGCACACGAATGTATACGTGTGTGTGTGTTTATGAATGGATGACAAGGCTTCAGTGAAAGCAACCCAGAATTAAAACGTACTGGGTATCCAACACCAAGAAGTGAACAGAAAGAAGGCAGCTCTGCAGCTTTCTGGGAATCGTCCAGAGGATGCTGGAAATGTGACCCTCCACAGCCCACCAAGAAGAGGTCACTGATTTCCAGAGAGCAAGTCAAGTACATCATTCCCTGACATTTTTGAAACCACATGACCCATAATGCAGGCTGACGGTGGAGTGGCAGCTTGGAAACCAAGAAGCCAGGTGTCCTGTACGCCCACCTGACACCTGGCAGATACCAGAGGGAGTGCGGAGAAGACATGAGCTCCAGAGCCAAAACCCAAGAAGGGAAATGCTCACACTGACAGCAGGGAAATAGCACCATCAAGAGCTGGCGGCTCAAGGAACTATCGCCCAGAGAGACGTGAGTGAGGAGGAAGCTCAGCATGGCCGGAAGCACCAGGCACACGGAGACAAACTCCCAGAGCCCTCTGCAGATCCTGCCTTCAGAGGGGTCCAAAGCTCTCAGCCTTCAGGCCCCCAACAGCCTCTGGTCACTGACGGGACTGTGACCATGGTTTCGGTGTGTCCAAGTGAGCCCCTTGAGACAGCCCCCAGGGCCCTGGATGGGGTGGGTGGTGAGAGGCATGCTGGAGGCAGGAGACGTGACCCACCTCGGGATCCTCAGGGAAGATGTTGTCCACCAGCCTTTTGTACCTGGGGCGCAGGGCACCGCAGCAGCCGCACACACCTGGGTAACAACAAGAAAAACCCGTGAGCTAAGCCTGCCGGTCAGGCTGAGGGGACCAGGCTGGGCCGCTTGTGAGAAACCAAACCCAGCATGGAAACAGAAGGGTCCCTCCCTTCGAGCGCCAGGGCCTCGGTCCTTCCTGCTGCTTCCCTGCCCCCACTCCCACTCCAAGACATCTGCTTTCTTCGCTTGGTGTGTTTTGCTTGGGGATGAGGCATACGTGCCAGCAGACCAGCATTTGTTTAAGAAGCCAGGCCATAGAGCACACAAGGGTGTGCACAAATGTGTACACACACACACACACACTCTGGGACAAGACTATAAAGCTGCCTCCTGCAGCCAAGACCACCTCCAGTGTCCTGGAAGATGGACACAGCTTGGAAGAGTGGTTGCTCCACCTACCTTGCTCCCCACTTCATTTCTACCCTGGTCCTCAGTCTCCTTTTCCATCCTCTCTCCTGGGGCCATTTCCATTACAGAATCTTATGTGAAACTATGATAAATTAACATTGCCATCAATTATTAACATTTGCAAGTGCATCTTTAATGTAGCATGACTGTGGTGTTTGAAAGCCGTGGTGTTTGAGAGTTGGAGGGCTTCAGCGGGTCACCCAGTCAGTCGTTCTCACCACCAGCCCTCCCCCACCCCAGGAGGGTCTCACCAGTCTGGGGCAACATGAAAAACTACGAACAATGTACTACATTTTCAGAAAGCTGAAGCTATTCCATTTCAAAGGCTGACATGAGCTCCTTCTTTGGATTTTGGTGCTGTGAAATGATGGTGTTAGGAAATCAATGATAATAAAACAAACCTTGGGAAAATAAAAAGCTGATGATTCTAGGTGTTACTGTAAAAAGTTTTCAACTGGAACCACTGCTCTTCTCCTCCCTTCCTCCCGACACAGACACCTCCCCTGGGACAATCCAGTCGCATTCCAGCCGCACCCTCCCTGCATTGGGGAGGGGGGCAGTGGGCCCTGAGGGAGGAGAGAGGATGGCAGAGAAGGGCCTGGGAAAGTAACCCCCCCCCCAAAAAAAAATAATTGCCTTCTCATTCTACCAATTAATGCTTAATTCTGCTTCTACAAACGCTCTACTTGAAATGCAAATGTGCCCTGGAAGGATCAAGCCTATGGGTCATTCAGAGAGAAGAATGAATTACTTTAGTGGGATTACTTTAATCACACAAAGAGGCACAAAGAGCTTTACAGGAGCGAGAAAAGTGGCTCTCCGGACCAGACCCAGACGAGGAGGGGGTGGGGGTGGCACCGCCAGGAGGAGGAAGGAACCGTGATCTGGGCTCCAGGGAAATTTGGGTGTTAGGGGATGGGCGTGTCCTTGGGGAAGCCAAGGGGCGCCCTGAGGACAGGATATCAGATTTGTGATATCCAGGGACCACTGGGATCCCTGTGTGCCCCCCAGCCTTCCACCCACCCCGGGCGCGGGGAGGGTGGCGGAACTAGTCCACAGCTGCAGACCAGCCTCCAGGTTCAGTCTCTCTGGGCTGGGCTGGCATCTCCTCCCTGTTCCTGCCTGCGAGAAGGTGTCAGGGCTCCAGCTGGCTGGCATCCAGGGCTATTTCTTGTGATGGGACAGCTCCCTGGGGCCCTGGCCTCAAGGCCCAGGATTTAAACCTGCGCTCTGGCCCTCTACCCACTGCCGCTGTCAGCACGCTTCTTCCTGGGATGCCCCATAGCATGTGCCCTACATGCTCCCAGAAGCCTCCTCCGTCACTGTCCCTAAAACAGGAACTCTGGTCCTGTTTGCGTTTTAAGGGCATAAGAGCTAGAGGCAATGAGAAATGAGGGCCCCCAAACCCCAATGTCAGTCCCTTCTTCAAACCTTTCTGAAAGGCCTGTGAGCTGGGACCTGCCCTGGACAGAGGTTGTTAGAAACCCCGACTTGTGAAGAAAGCACAGCTCAGCAGTATCAGCAGTATTTTGTCTTGTGGAACTGAAAACCACAGCCACAGAAAGATAGAGGAAATGAAAAAGCAGAGGACTTTGTACCAGATGAAGGGACAGGATAAAAACCCAGAAAAACAACTAAATGAAGAGGAGCTAGGCACCCTTCCCAAAAAAGAATTCAGAATAATGATGGTGAAGATGATCCAGGACTTTGAAAAAAGACTGGATGCAAAGATCGAAAAGTTTACCAAAGACCTAGAAGAATTAAAGAGCAAACAAACAGAGATATGCAACACAATAACTGAAATGAACAATACACTAGAAGGAACCAATAGCAGATTAACTGAGGCAGAAAAGAATGAGGAAAAAAGAATGAAAAGAACTGAAGACAGCCTAAGATACCTCTGGGACAGTGTTAAACGCACCAACATTTGCATTATAGGGGTCCCAGAAGGAGGAGAGAGAGAAACGATCTGAGAAAATACTGGAAGAGATTATAGTTGAAAACTTCCCTAACATGGGAAAGGAAATAGCTACCCAAGTCCAGGAAGCACAGAGAGTCCCAGGCAGGATAAACCCAAGGAGAAACATGCCAAGACATATAGTAGTCAAATTGACAAAAATTAAAGACAGAGAAAAGTTATTAAAAGCAACAAGGGAAAAACGACAAATAACATACAAGGGAACTCCCATAAGGTTAACAGCTGATTTCTCAGCAGAAACTCTGCAAGCCAGAAGGGAGTGGCACGATATATTTCAAGTGATGAAAGGGAAGAACCTACAACCAAGAATACTCTACCCAGCAAGGATCTCATTCAGATTCGAGGGAGAAATCAAAAGCTTTACAGACAAGCAACAGCTAAGAGAATTCAGCACCACCAAACCAGCCCTACAACAAATGCTAAAGGAACTTCTCTAAGTGGGAGACATAAGAGAAGAAAAGGACCTACGAAAGCAAAAACAAAACAATTAAGAAAATGGTAATAGGAACATACATATCAATAATTACCTTGAATATAAATGGACTAAATTCACCAACCAAAAGACACAGACTGGCTGAATGGATACAAAAACAAGACTCATATATATGCTGTCTACAAGAGACCCACTTCAGACCTAGGGACACATACAGACTGAAAGTGAGGGGATGGAAAAAGATATTCCATGCAAATGAAAATCAAAAGAAAGCTGGAGTAGCAATAGTCACATCAGAAAAAATAGACTTTAAAATAAAAAACTTTACAAGAGGCAAGAAAGGACATACCATAAAGATCAAGGGATCCATCCAAGAAGAGGAGATAACAATTATAAATATATATGCACCCAATATAGGAGCACCTCAATACATAAGGCAAATGCTAACAACTATGAAAGGGGAACTGCAAGGCAGAAATAGAGACACAGATGTAGAGAACAAACACATGGACACCAAGTGGGGAAAGCGGGGAGGGTTGGGGGAGGATGAATTGGGAGATTGGGATACCAAATTGTACACTCTAAATACATGCTGTTTATTGTCTGTTAACTGTATCTCAATAAAAGTTCTAAAAAAAAAAAAGAAAGAAAGAAAGCACAGCTCATTTGGGGTACTCAGGGAAGAAACCTCTGTGCAGGGGCCCCCCCTCCCAGCACAGAGGCCTCCAGAAGCCACAAGGCAGGGCCCCCCTGCAAACCATCACATAGAAGCTCGGGCATTCTCCCACCTGTGGGGAGAGGTGAGAAGACCAAAGAACAAGAGAGGAGAGCAGGTGCCCCTATCAGCAGAGCTGCACTGACCTACACCCTGGGGGTTCCTTCTAGTCTGTTCTTTCTTTCCAACCTCCTCAGACCTGACATTCTGCGTGTGTGGGTATCCTGGGCTTAACACATGGGGCTGCTCTGAGTCCAAAGCGAGTTTAGGCTGCAAAGCACTCAGAGCAGGGCCAGGCCTGCTAGTACCCAGTGCAGGTCACCGCCAGCCGCCCTCCCCTCTGTGTCCCCCAGCCCAGGGCAGCTGAGCCCTCCCCAGACTGCTCGCTGGTCTGTACTGGTTGGTACATCTTAGCGCAGCTTTCCCATTGACCACTTACTCAGCAATGGTGACCAAGGCCAAGGGACAGATGAAGGTCTAAGAAGTAAGAATCGCAGAACATTCCCAGAAGATCAAACTTCACTAGCCTGTGGGTCTGAAATGATAACTTGACCTCAACCTCCAGTCACTGCCCGGCCACCTTCTCAAAGCCAGCATCCCTGAACCTCCCTGCCTTAGCCTCAGCTCCACAAACCTCAATGCAAATGTGACCCGTGATCAACGCACACAACAGACCAGAGTCAAATGCTACTGAGCGATAAAGCAAAAGGCTCCCTGGAAGAGAACCCACAGGGCTGGCCTTTGGAGGGTCCCCAGGAGAGCAGCTGTAGTGGGTAACTAACAAACATTTGCCAGAAAAAGGGTCTGAGGACAAATAAATCCATGAAACCATGCACACCAAATCCCCCATTTCAGATTTGCAGGTAAATAAGCTCACGAGAGCCTCTGAAAAGTCATAAGGTAAAGAAATCTATTTAAATTTGTTCAAATAAGTATCTCCCCATTTTTCACTGTTATAAATAGCAGCATGATGAATACTTTTAATATTCTTTTTTTCAAGGCATATGTATTGTCTACCATGTGGGAACACAAAGGTATATACTACTGTAAATGGAGTACATTGGAAACAGTGCTAATTTGAGAGTTTAAAAAGTCCTAGGTTCAAGTCCTGGTTCTGCCATTTGATCTCTGAGACTCAGTTTCCTCATATATAATAAGAGGAGATTTTCCCTAGGGTACAATTCTATGATTGAAGTCCCAGACCATCTGCAACAGAATCTAGAAAGGTAGAAATCTCCTTGAGCTCTGCTGGTTGCAGGAAGGCTTCCCAGGAGAGGAGGGACAGGAAGACATGGGGCAGGATTCACAGAGGTGAAAAGGACAGGGGGTGCTTTATTCCTTATGTGCCAGACACAATGCTAAACTACCTTACAAGCGTCAACTCATTTAATCCTTACAACCACCTCATGGAGTAGGTATTGTTTTTATCCCCATTTCCCAGATGTAGAAGCTGAGGCACCAAAAGGTTGTTACCTGCCTAGAGCCACACAGCTAATAAATGGCAAGATTTGAACCCCCAAAATCTACCTCTAGAGGCTATGACATTCTTAACGACTATACCAGGGAAGGGATGCATTAGCTAGGGAACTAGGGAAGGCTTATACAGAAAGGAAAGGACCACTAGGGCAGTGCATCTTGAAGGAAACCAGAATATGTCAGCCCAAAATATACCTCTGACAAAAAAACTGTCTTGAGCTGAAGGCAATTAAGTGGCAGCAAAAAGCAGAAAAAGCTCCCCCTTTTCTGCCTAAAGATGGGAAATAAATTCTCCTACTGGGGACAGACTCTTAATAAGTTACTGAGGAATCTGCAAACAAACTTGTTAAACTAACCCTTATTTTTCTAGTTATTTCTTCACCATTTACTACCCATAGCCCAAACCCCTTTTTTTGGTCAGTTCTTCACAAAGGTATTGTTTCTTCGGCTAAAAGGTATAAAAACTTCCTGCTCTGGTCACTTCTTTGGGTCTTCATTCTCTTGTGAAGGCTCCCATGCACACGTAAACATTCAATCAAATTTGTATGCTTCTTTCCTGTTAATCTCTCTGTCAGTTTAATTTTCAGACCCAGCCAGGGACCCTAAGAGGGTCAAGGAAAACTTTTTCTTCCTCTACGATTTCCAACTGTAAAATGCACACTAGTCATCTGGGGATCTTATTAAAATACAAATTCTGCTTCAGTAGCGCAAGGGCAGGGCCTGACACTCTGCATCCCACCAGGATCTAGGTGATGCTGAGTGCCCTGGCCCAGGGACCACACTTTGAGTCTGCAAGGCACCAGAGCCCAAAGGCTAAGAATTTGGGCTCTGGAGTTAGACAGGCTTAGGCTGAAATCCCAGCTCTTCCAATGTCTTACTCTTTGATCTTGAATAAGTTACTTGACCTAAATCCAAGTTTCCTCATAAGAAAAATGAAGATGATAATGGTTCCTTCTCAGGGGCTGTGGTGAAGATTAAATGATAACATCTTCCCAGCTCCTCTTTCTCTTCTAACTCCCTTGAAGGAAAGATACAGAGGACCAGGCTGGGGCCAGACTGAGGACAGCCTTGAACAACAGGCTGAAGAGTTTGTGTTTTGCCTAAATTAATGGAGAGCTCTTGGAGCCTTGTAAGCAGTGGGTGACGTCAAAGATCAGCCCAAGGTGGCATGCAAGATGGGACTGGACATAGATTTAAGGCAGAGATGTGTGAGTGAATTGCCCCAGGTCGGAGGCAAATACCTGAACTGAGTGATGTTATCAGGATGAGAGAGCAAGGGGCAGAATCAGCAAGACTTGAGGAGCTCTGGAGGAGGAAGAGGAGGAAGGTACGAAAGATGACTGCAGGCTTTCCGGTCCAGTGACCAGAGACCACAACCCCCTTGACTGAAATGGAGAAGAGAGAGGTGGCTGGGGCCGAGGGAGTGGGAACATCTAGGTGGGATCATCCAGGTAAGTCGTGAGGAGGGCTCAGACTCATGGGAGAGACCAGGGCTGGAGCTCTGAGGGTCAGTGGCCCCCAGTGACCACTGGTATGTGAGAGAGGACCTGATTGCTCACTGGAAAGGTGGCAGCAGGAGCAGAGCCCTTGAGGATGGCGGCCTTGTCCACTCCCTCAAAGTAGAGGGAAAAAAATCGAAGTCCGCTGTCTGATTATCTAATTCACAAGATGCTAGTAGCTAGCTGATCAATAGTCTTCCAGAGGGTATATGCATTTTTCAAAGGCTGAAAGCCAAATAAAATAATCTCTAATAGTTAAATCTTGGAGACATTTGGGTGTGTGTGTGGGGGGTATTTTTTATGAGGGAACCAGTACACAAGTGTCTACAAACCGTTCTGCTATGTTGGGCTCTGGAGTTTGCTTGTTTTTTAACCCTTTACATACCTAGTTTTAAGGAAAATAAGGTAAGGAAGCAGTTAAGAGCCTTGTTTTGGGGGTGGGGGAGGGGGAGGAAATATAGAAAAAGGTTAATAGTTTTTTGTTTGCTTTTAACCAATCACAGTAACTTTCAAAAGAGGATGGGGTAGACAACTATGCAGCCATATAGCTGACCATGTCCTGATTAAAAGAAAGAAACACAAGAAACGATCATTGGGGGAAAAAACCCAAAGCTATTTACCATTGTGTCTGCTCTACTTTAAAAAGGGACTGATCACATAACTGAAGAGATTTTTTGGAATCTCAGCCAGAAGGCAGAAAGCCCTGAGCAGCACTCCACACATCCTGGGTAGATAATCAAAGCAGCAGATAAAGGTCTTCTCTCCGATAAGGCGAAGAACTGGAGGGCTTGGTCAGGAGCGCCTCCCCCCACTCCCACCTCTGGGTGCCAAAGCAGCTCAGGAGGTGACAGAAAGCCACAGGCACCCCTCAAAAGCTTCCAACCAGAAGAAGGTGAATTCAAAGTAGCCACAACCAGGCCAGGGGAAAAAAACAAAGCATAGAAGACATTTAAAAAGAAATTGAAAACAGTTGCTTGTTACGAGAGATTAAGTGATACATTTTTATGTATTTCTTTAGTCTTGCTTCTAATGGTATTTATTCTTAATGTTTGTACATAGAAGTATATGGAGTTCAACTCACCATGTGCCTGTAAAAGAACCTTTTAAATTCTGAGCCATTTTATTTCTAAGAGAGAAGCGCTCTCTCCCAGGGCCCTCTACCACTCTCTGGGGATCATGTCTGGCAAGTCCAACCACGGATGCCAAAAGTAAATTTAATAAGGCTCCTCTTCTGTCCCTAGGACTTGACTTACCTAATATTTTTATACTTATTTTAAGAAAGAAAGGGAAACATGATATGGCCAATTTCTCTAGTAGGTATGCAGCTGCTCCGGTTACTGAAAAATCGTATCAGTGGAATTAATAGAGTATCCAATGAAACTCGGTGGCTTCATTCCAGTGGCTTCCTCCAACTTCAAAACTCTAAGAATGGTTAGACCTGCCCCAGTGGCCCCTGCTGCCAACTCCCTATAGTTCATTCTGTCCCAACCACAGGGGCCTCCTTGTGCCATCCTGCCCCAGGGCTCTTGCACTTAATATTCTCCATCTGGAATGTTCCTCTCTAGATCCTCCAGGCTCTCATCCTCATTACCCTAAAGCATCTGCCCAAATGTCACCTAACTGTGGAGAACTTCCCTGACCACTATTCTCCTTTAATTTTCTATCCCTGATCTATTTCCCATCATAGCACTTTTTACCAGCCGACAGACTTCGGATGTGTCCACACTCTGTCTCCCCCACTCGAAGGGAAGTTCCTGGAGAGCAGGAACCGTGCCCGTTTGTCCCTGTGTGTCCCAGAGCCTCAACGGGGTCTAACCTGTGGCGGGAAGGAGGGGGGAAATGGTCATACATGTCTGTTGAATGAAGAAAGAGTGTGTGATTGGGAGGAAAGAGATCGTGAACTTCAGAGTCAGTAAGGGGACGACAAGGTATTTAGCAAGAGATCTCCGGGTGCTTGCAAGACCTTCTCCTGGGAGGACGGGGGGGAGCATTTCTATTGGAGAACCATTGGTTCCAGTTCCTGGATCCTGCCCAGCCCGTCTTCTGGGGTTGATATCACCTTCAGTTTGAAGCCAGGCTCACTGGGGCCAATCTCTCTCCAGGTGTGTGTGTGGGAGAGGGCCCTTGGTTCCTTCTGCCCTGCCCCCTGCCTCCTGCCAGCCCCAAACCCCCTAAACCCCGCCTGCTGTCTCCTGGCTTGGCCTGTACAATCCTGAATCTCCGAGGAGGAGCCAGAGGTGATGCTCTGTGATCATGGCACATGCCAGGGTCAGAAGCACTGGCCCAGCTCTTTGCCTGGCAGCATCTCACAGCTGCTGGCAGCCTCCATGGACTCTGGACCTCTCACCTGGCAGCAGCTGTGTCCTCACACCTCTTGCACGCTGTGGCACTGTTTCTCCTTTACTCTGCTTGCCTGGTCCTATTTTCTCGACTGATCTGTTCCCTCGATCAGAGCTACCCACTACCTAGGGTGATTGGAGGTCTGAAACAAGCAAAAACTCTCAAACACTAAACACATCACGTTTTTCAACATCTAGGCCACTTCCCCCCAAATTCCCTATTTCTAACCCAGCATCACCTGTCAGGCTTCTGAGATGTAATATTAGTTTCTTTAGATTCCTTCCTCTCCTTTATCACTGTTCCAGCCTCTGTCATGCTGATATTTAATATCTAAAAAATACCACAGGGGACTTTCTTGGTGGTCCAATAGTAAAGAATCCGCCTTCCAATGCAGGGGACACAGGTTCAATCCCTGGTTAGGGAACTAAGATTCCACATGCTGTAGGGCAACTAAGCCTGCGCGAGCCACAACTACTGAGCTCGTGTGCCTCAATTAGAGAGCCTGTGCACCTCAATAGAGAGCCCGCATGCCACAACTAAGACACAATGCAGCCAAGAAAATAAATTAAAAATAAATAAATAAATAAAAAATACCACGGTTTACCACCTCCTCTGCACAAAGCGCTAGGCCAAGCAACTTTACAAATATTTTGTATCTATACTACTCATAACAAAGCACTAAAGTATGTAATATTATTATTTTATAAAGAAGCAGGATCAGAGAGGTCAGATGCTCTGCCAAAGTCACACAGCATGTGCCTTTCTGCAATGGGCTCCCCTAACTCTCCCATCACTTCCCCCAAAATACATCCTCAACAATTTCTCAGGCTCATCTTGCTCTCTCCTTTGCCACAGCTACCATGCTAGGACACCTACTTGACACCTGATATCCAGCCCTTGTAAAGAGTACTCGGGCAGTCTCCCTGTTTCAATTCATTCTCCAGGTAGTTTTTTATTTTTTGGACTTTTTTGGTATTTATTTATTTAATATATTTTTTATTTATTGGCTGCGTTGGGTCTTCGTTGTTGTGCACAGGCTTTCTGTAGTTGCGGAGAGCAGGTGCTACTCTTTGTTGTGGTGCGCAGGCTTCTCATTGCGGTGGCTTCTCTTGTTGTGGAGCATGGGCTCTAGGTGTGTGGGCTTCAGTAGTTGCGGAGCATGGGCTCATTAGTTGTGGCTCACAGGCTCTAGAGCAAAGGCTCAGTAGTTGCGGCGCATGGGCTTAGTTGCTCCGTGGCACGTGGGATCTTCCCAGACCAGGGATCGAACCTGTGTCCCTGGCATTGGCAGGTGGACTCTTAACCACTGCACCATCAGGAAAGCCCTCCAGGTAGTCTTGAGGCAAATCTTTGCTTGATTTGGTTTGCTTCACAGCCAAGCCATTTGTGTGGCTTGCCATCACATTACACACTAACCCTTCCACTTAGCATTCAACAAGGGATGCCTTGTAAGGTGGGAGTCGTTCTGTCTTCATATCCTTCCTCCTGGCACAGCTCGCGTCCAGCAGCCAGAAGCCACATCAGAGTCCAGCTATGCGAAGGGATGGGTGGTCTGAGGAGCAGACTGGGGGAGCCATCCAGCTGCAAAGGAGAGGATGTTCAGGTGACAGGGACCAGGCAAAAACTGGAGACAGTAAAGGAGCAGGAGAGTCAGAGCCATGGTCCTGGGGCCCTTGAAGTCATCACACTGAGGAAGGGGTGGCTGGCAGACCCCCGCACCTGCTGAGTCCTCCTTAGGAGACCTGCATTAATAACACCCTTATCTAGTCATGACTTCCCCTTTGCCAGCTAACTTCTGTATTCCCTTTGTACTGTATTATCTTACACAATCTTCTACCACTGCTTGCTCAGGCTTATTTCAATGACTCGTATTTTCTCCCCCGAGATAAACTGTAAATTCCCCTCAGGTCTCATTTTCTTCTAACCTCAGTACTTGGAGCCCAGCAGGACTCGAGGAAAGCTGGCGTGACATGTGATGCCTTTGATCAGCGTGAGATCCAGGGAAGTCACCTCCTCTCCTAGACCTTGGTTTCCTTTTTATAAACATCAACACTATTATTCCCATTCACCAAGAAAAATGCCTTTTTGCTCAAAATAGTGCATATTTATTTTCTTAGCTTTACAATCCGCTTGCAAAGGCAAGGGCTGGACTTGCTCGTCCCTACCAGAGCAAACTGAATTCTTTTTAAACAACTTACAATAAAATTTAACCCATGGCTAATGGCACAGACACTCCTTTCAAATGAATTGGAGGAAACAGAACAAAGTTCAGAGAGAAAGGGGCGTTAGAGTCAAGTACCTTCTGTGAGGACCTGGTCTTGTGTTCAGCTGCTGCTAATTTGAACCTCAGCACTTTGTACAGTACTCGCTGGGTGGGGTGGGGAAGAGGAGGAAGTTTAAGATACATAAGTTCTGCCATCAAAGAACTTGCTCTCTAGTTGGGGACATGAGACCCACCCACAATTGAAAGCTGATGATGTGTCACAATGAGATGAAGAAGTCCATAAAACTGAAGAAATCTCTGGGAGTTTGATGAGTCTAGGAAGGCTTCCTGGAAGAGGCAAGACCTGAGTTACATCTCTATGGGTGGAGAGAGCTGGTAAGTACTGCTGAACCCATGAAAGGAAAAGTCAACTGGCCTTCAAAGGGAAAAACTTTAAGAAAACCATAAAGGTTCCCTTCTCTCTTTTTCCTTATTTCTGATTTTAAAAGGAATTCATGCTCATGTGGTATGAGTGTAAAATAGGAAAAAAAAATGAATGTAAACATTGCTTATAATTGCACTACTTGTGATTATTAACATAATTTGTTCTACTTTTTGTTTCTGTGTTTATGCATATTTTGAAAATATGCATATAAAATTGGGATCATACAGTATAGCATTAAAATCTATGTTCATATATTGTGAGCATCTATTGTCTCACTAGATATTTTTCAGAACCTCATTTTAATGTCTACTTATTATTCCATCTTTTGACCAGGCCCTGATTTATTTAATCATTTCCCATTGCTGTTTCCAATTTTTCATTATTCTGAATGATGCAGTGATTTGCCTTTGATAATTAAAGCCAGGAATCGTACAGGCAGAGTCTGTTCTGGTTTTATCAGTGATAAGGAAATCAAATGGCGCCATGTGGCTGCAGGGCTGAAAGTGGAGTGGAGGGGGCATCTACTGTAGGGCCAGGACCCGGCTCTCATTGCCCAGGGAAGATTCGGGATCGAAAGACCAAGAGGAGGTGCTGACACAAACATGTTTGGAAAATGAGGCAGAGTCCGAGTTTCCAGACAGATTTTATTGGAAGTGGAATTAAACTGCAGCTGAATTCTCCCTGGGGAGACAGTTTGGACCAGACTATGTCTGAATTCACAGACACCCAGTAGCTGTCAGTAGCCTGACCTTTTGGAACTCCCTTACTTCCAATACGCTCACTGCTTTCCGGCCAATCTTGGCTAATCTGATTGCCACCTTAATTGAGGATGGGGATTTAAAAACAGAGAAATGTGTCCAGTTGATTTAATGTCAGGGCTTCTATTCTTTACTAACTGTAAGCTTCCCTGGGCTTGGGTATCACACTTCCAGAGAGTAATAGATAAAAATAAACAGAATGTTTTTCCATTCCTTGTCTATTGGAACCACTAACAGCAGGAAAAATGTATCCCAACTATTTTCAGGAACCAGACAGCCTGACTCCCAACCCCAGTTCCAGCTCTCACAAGCTGTGCAAATTTAGGCAAGGTTTCAAGCTCTCTGTGCCTTGGGCTACTCATCTGCAAGATGGGAACAACAGAACTTATTTCATAGGGTTGTGGTGAAGACTAGATAAGTTAACATAAATGAAGTTCCTAGAACTCTTCCTGGCATATAATAAACACTCAAAAAATATTAGCTGTTATCATCCTCGATACTAGTATGATAATTATCATTAAAATCTCTTCCCTAACTTAGGAGAAAGAAGGCAGAATAGAATAAAATGGAATTTCAGAGCAAGTATGGCCCTTAAAGCCTTTTGGTTTTATTTTATACTTGGCGTGTGAAACTCAAACAGCTGATAAGAACTTTAAATCCAAATCCAGGTAGACACACATCCCCTCTCAGATGCCCAAGGACAAATCTCCGAGTAGAAACACAGCTGAGCAGGGGTCATCCTGACCAGCAGCAGCGACTACCATGTTTTCAGCAGGTCTGTGCCAGGCACCACCCTAAGTGTTTCACCGGCATTCATTCACGCTTCACAAAAGTCTATGAGGTTAATACAAGTATCCTTGTTTTGTAGGTGGCACCAAACCAAGGCTCTTATTCAACTTGTTGGCTTGTAGAAATTAAAGCACTGAGGTCTCAGCCCTCAAATACCGTATATTGTTGATAGCTAAAAATAGAAATGAAAATGTACTCAATAGGAATGTGGACCATGTAATCAGGATCATTCTAATCGTTACACACATACAGGGTAGGATTGCTGAGAGGTGGCATTGGAACATGTCAAAGGAGACTAATTTTGAACATTACTTATAAGAGAAGGGTTCCATTCAATTGTGAGAAAAAGAGGGCTTTCCGTGCAGCAAGAGGGTAGAAAGAAAACACTAACATTTCCTGAGCGCCTATTATATTATGTGCCTAACTTAAGCACTTTACAGTTTTTTAAGAATCCCACGATGTAGTATTACTTTACAGGGGAGAAAACCAGAGCTCAGAGAGGTTAGTTAATTTGCCCAAGAGCACTCAGAGAGCAAGGAACAGGGCCAGGAATAGAACAAGGAAGGCCCTCTGACTTTGGAGCAATAGTGTGTATAAAGATTTGAAGTGATAAGGGATATGAAGAAAACGTGCTCAAGTAGAAAAAGGTAATTTCTAAGATGGATTTTTTTTTAAAGTTATGTATAACTGATGATGAAATCTGAACCAGCTCTGTGGATTGTACCAATGTCAATTTCCTGGTATTGATACTGAACTATTGTTGTGCAAGATATTAACACTGGAGGAGGCTGGGTGGAGGGTATGGGGGACCTCCCTCCCTGTACATTCCTTTGCAATACCTATAAATTTACATTTCAAAATAAGAAGTTTTTTAAAAGGTGGCATATAACAAAGGCAAAGTTCACCTCCTTTGAGCAAAGGTGGTGACTGGCAGAGGACCTTGACATAGAACTCTGATCTGCTCATGGGGGTGGAGGGGCACGAGAGCCAGTGTCATGCCAGAGCCTCTCCCACAACCCCTTTGGGTCGCCAGCCAGCCCCACACTAGGTTGGCTACAACTGGAGGGAGAAATAAGGTTTGCCAACACATATACTGAACACTTATTACAGGCCCCCGTCGTGCCAAGGGCTTCCTGGGGATATGAAACATTAACAAGACACAGGTCTGGCTTTCAGGGCTCTTACAGTCTAGTTGCAGAGAAAAAGCACAATCGGTCAATAAAATATAAGCTGGCCCGGGTGTACTGATGTTTCTCAAGGAAAGTTTCATGTGTTATTGCGACACAAAGGAGAGTGCATGCTCCTTAAGCTGGGTTGGTTAGGGAAGACTTCTCAGGGGTGGTAGAATTTCAGCAGAGCCTTAAAGGATGTGTATGGGAGGAGGAGGGGCAGTCCAGGCAAGAGAAACTGTTAAGTAAAGGATTATGTGTAGACACGGCTTTGGAACCCAGGCTTGCCTGGGAGCTCCCTGCCGTCTAGCTGCCAGTGTGGAGAGGGCATTCAGTAAAATTGTCGAATAGCTTAAATAATATTCACAGAAAATAATTTTAAAAGATTCATTCTCAGTATTGTTACTCCAACTAGGAATTGTATCACAATGTAGATACAGTTTCGTGTTTTATAGTACAGAAAGAACATGCTTTGAAATTAAGCAAAACTGGGACTATAAGCTGTGTGACCTCAGACAGGTCATCTAAGCCCTCTGTTGGTTTCCTCATCTGTGGGAGATGAGCAAGGCACCTAGCATGAGCTGGTACACAGTAGGGGCTCCATAAATGTGAGCTCTCTGGTCCCTACATCCATTTCAGAAGCGTTTTTCCTGTTGCTGAATTGTCATCATAACTATCATTGTTAATGTGACTTAAATTTCTAGGGAGAAGATCTATAACAATTTACTGAACTGTTTCCATATTATTTGACATTTATCTTATTTATACTTTGATGCTATTAAAAATACTGTTGAAATGAATATGTGTACATTACAGCTTTTTTCACTTTCTGGATTGTTTCCTTAGGATAGATTTCCAGACATTGAGTCAAGAGGTATGAATATTTTTAATACTCAAGAATTTGAACTGCCTCTTCAGGGACAGGAAATGGCTGAGGGTAGATGAAGAGGAGGTTCCAAGCAGAAATCTCACAAGTCCTTAGGACCCAAGAATCTCTGACTGCCCAGGTAAGGACACCAGGATTCATTTTGTAGGTGAGGGGGAGTTATTTGAGGGTTTGTTGAAAAGAGGTGTAAGAGGATGAGACTAGTGCATTCTAGAAGACCAATCAAGAGTAATCTGGCCATTGGAATTTGAGTTTAGAGACAGCAGAAGGAAGGCCATTGAGAAAAGGAGCTGGAACCAAGACATAGAGAAATACGGGCAGTGGGAAAAAGAAAGAGAAAGGAAGAGCCAGATGGGCCAAACCTGAGTGACAACAGCCCACAGCCGTGACTGACAGCACAGGGAGGTGGCGGGAGTCCAGAGCTTAGAATTAGTGACAGAAATGGGGATGCCTCACCCCCAGCGGTGGCTCCCTGCCCACACTGGTCCTGGAAATGGGAGCAGAAACTCTTCCCGCCACTGTGGAATGACAGTATGAGTGATATCACATCACCACAGTGACGTGCAAGGTTTGGGACCAGCCATGAGAAAGAAGGTAGATTGGGGCCAGAGTCTGAACATCGCTCTGTACAGTCAATGCACCGAAAGCCGATTACAAATCTGGAGGGCAAAAAGGGAGAGAAGCCTTCCAGCACCAGTATTCTATTTTTCAGATGTCTACTAACCATAGGCACAGCATACACTACCACCATGATGTTTGTAAACAAAGGAACCCAGTGAAACTTAGCCAGCTGGCTGAAATGCATTTGAATAAATAATTTAAGTGCAAACCTCACTGGCATGCTTTTGAAGACCAGGTGACGGCATGGAAAAATTCCTAGGATGGAGTTTTGAATGAGAAAGTATTAATATATATGTACTAAACTACATCCGCAGCATGGCCCAAGCTAGGAAAATTATGATTAAATTAGGACGGGGGATGTGGAGAAAAGAAAACAGCTTGATCAAGCCACAGTGAATTTTCTCCTTTGTTTTCATGTCCGTGGACGCTGCACGGATATTTGCAGTTCCCCCGCCTTCATTTTGCTTGTCTGTAAGCCTGATTAGCAGGGTCTGTTCCCTCTGAGCTTCTGCTCCCCGTTCCTGTGCTCACCTCCACTCCTCTCTCCTTTCCCCAGCTCTTTGTTGGGCAGGGAACCGTTCCCACTCCTGGCTGTGGTGGGACATTTCTAATTTAAAGGATGTTATGGACTGTTCACCACTTTCCTCCTCCATTTTTCATCCCAGCTCAGCCATCACTAACTCCTCCAGGGCTAAATTTTAAATCACCACCAGGAAAAAACTTGGTGTGGAATCTTTCATAATTTTTATTTCAGCATGCTTTGAAATTAGGAGGGGGAAGGTATTGCGTAAGATACATTGTGGCCACCAGAAGCAGGCAACCGCTTCCCCTCTCACTTTAATTTACCCTGACTCTCAGCCATTCCCAAGGCCTGGACCTCCTTTCCCTCACTTAGAAAGTGACTCTGGTGCAGATCCCACAATGAATCTTTGTTTTACTCATTGCTCAACACTCAGTATCAAATGCTAGCAAATACACAGACCTTTAAACCCAGTTAACCTATATTTGTGTCCCAAGATGGATCTAATGAACACGGTTTGGGAACTCTAACTAAATATGAGGCACTCAGCATTCCAGATTGTTCTCACGTCTGCAGTGAACTCAGCTTGCAGATGAATGCTGTCTGTGTCTGTCATCTTCAAATTGTTATTAATGTCTCAGTATTTTCAGAGCTCATCACAGCCTGTTTGATAAAATCTAGGTTTCAGCTTCTGAGCATGGGGAGTGAAAGCAAAGATCAGAGCAGAACATGGCTGCCAGCGTCCTACAAAAAAGTAATACTAATAACAACAGCTCCCTTCACTGTCTCAGACACAGGGGCTGGTAATGCACAGCAGCCCTGACCCATGTTTGGTCTGGGAGAACTAAGGCTGGGAGGACCATGGATAGAACATCGGTACTTTTCCTCCCGTTGGTTCAGAAATCCCATTCTCAGTACCAGCACCTGCTCACATGTACAAGGAAGCAGATAAGAATGGATTGGTGGGGACTTCCTAGGTGGCGCAGTGGTTAAGAATCTGCCTGCCAATACAGGGAACACGGGTTCGATCCCTGCTCCAGGAAGATCCCACATGCCTCAGAGCAACTAAGCCCACGCACCACAACTGTTGAGCCTGTGTGCTGTAACTACTGAAGCCCATGCCCCTAGAGCCCATGCTCCACAACCAGAGAAGACACTGCAATGAAGGGTAGCCCTGCTCGCTGCAACTAGAGAAAGCCCATGTGCAGCAACGAAGACACAACACAGCCAATAAATAAATAAATTTATTTAAAAAAAAAAAGAATGGATTGGTGGCTTTGTTTGGAAACAACCTAAATGTTCATCAATATCAGACTGGCTAAATAGACCAGGAAGCATCAATGTAATGGACACTGTGCAGCAGTTGAAATGAGTAAAGCAGAGCTGACAGCACCACTACCACAGCTCTTCAACCACACTGCTAATTTCAAAGGAGGCTTCGGAACTCCCATGGCAGGAGGCCATTTGTGTGAAACACTCACTAGCCAAACTTTGCACATATGTAAATACGTGTGTGAAATACACTGTAAATGCACAAAGAAAGACCCATAAGGACACACAGTATCATCAGTGTTTACCTCCAGCATGGGATGAAGAGACGAGGTAGCCACCAGTTCCTCGTGGTTATTTAAATTCATAAAATTTAAAATTCAGTTCCTTGGACACACTAGCCACACTGTATGTGTCCAATAGCCACAACTGTCTAGTGGCTACTTTACTGGACAGCACAGATAAAGAACATTTGCATTGGGACTTCCCTGGTGGCCAATGCAGGGGACGTGGGTTCGAGCCCTGGTCTGGGAAGGTCCCACATGCCGCGGAGCATCTAAGCCTGTGCGTCACAACTACTGAGCCTGTGCTCTAGAGTCCACGTGCCACAACTACTGAAGCCCGTGCGCCTAGAGCCTGTGCTCCACAACAAGAGAAGCCACTGCAATGAGAAGCCCGCGCACCACAATGAAGACCCAACACAGCCAAAAAAAAAAAAAAGAACACTTGCATCATCGCACAAAGGTCCTTGGACAGCTCTGACTTAGAGCTTTGCTTTTTATTTGAATTTCCTCCCTCAACAAAAATGTTTTATGTACTCCTCACTTAATTTAAAATAGATATAATTTAAATTTTCCCCACATTTTCTCTTCAAGATGAAACTCCTCACAAAATCTGACAGGAATAATTTTCTGTTCAAAGATTTAGAATCCAAGAGTTTAAAACACACACACACACACACACACAAACACGGGCACTGTTTTCTGTACGCGCTCAGCTTGGTTCTTGCTGGAGCTGATTAAAGACCTGGCAGTCATCTAATTTAGTCATGCACACACCAGGCATGCAACACAAACACAAGTCCATTAGACATAGATGGAAAAAAAACCAAAAACCAAAAAAAAAAAATCCAGGACCCACAAGTCCCTGACCCCTTGGGCATGCACTCGAGCAGCCATAACAAAGACAAGTGTCACTTGAGTCAGAGAGCCAGTGTACTGGGACATCGTAGGGTGGAGGTGTCATTTCAGTTTAGACACTTCCCAACAGCAATGAGGTACAGGTAACGTTTTGACAAACAGAAGAGAGAGCTTTCCAGGCAGTGGGAAGAGCACCTGTAAAAGCTCAGAGGAGCCAAGTCCAAGGGAGCCTTCTGAAAGAAGTCAAGGGGACCGTCTGTCCAGGGCAGTGTGAGGGCAGCTGCGGTGTTCAGGAGACGCCCTCAGGTGCCAGGCCAGGAGGGGAGAACTATCATTATACTAAATAACAACCATGTCACCTTTTATTGTGCCTTAGAATGTGTAAGGAATCTACTTCTGGTGGACAGATGGATGGGGCGTGAACAGGAGGCCACAAAGAATGTGACAGAGGAGCATGACAGAGGAGAAAGACAAGGCCCTGAACTAGGAATGTCCAGCTGGAGGTGTGACAAATGTGGGGGAGACACACAGGGTGAGATACACAGGGTGTGACACAGGTAAGGAGTGTGTATTCCATCTTGAGCCCATGATGAAGCAGAAATAAATGGAAAGGGAAGTCAGGAAGAAACAAAGGCTTCTGATGGGTGTCTCACTGGCCCCAGAGCCAAGGGATGACATTTGGGATCAGGACCAGAGATCGGGTGGGCGGAAGGCAGGTTAACCTTGGGCTCTCTTCCTCCCTTTACACGTGAGGGTCACCAAACAGAGTTGACAGCTGAAGGGCGAGTGGAGGGCCTTTCCAGCAGAGATATTAGAGACAGGAATGGCCGGTCCTCACAGCATGGGCACAGCGCCCGCAATCAGAGGGAGGCGAGGACCCAGAGGGCACCGTGTCACGGCAGTTTGAGGGGGGAGGTGACTTTCAAAAAGTGAAAATGGTCAGGAGAGGGAAAGACAGCAAGGACTGAGAAGGCGAAGGCCAAGGTCTCGGCAATCGGGCCTCCACTGGTGACCTTCTGGACAGGTTTTCAGTAGAGAGATGACCTTGGAATAGAGCAAGTCAAGTGGGGAATGACTGTCGAGGGAAGAGGAGAGGCGTAATCTCAGCTTCCGTGACTGCTGGTTTAGAAGCATCAGAAAACATCATATGAAACATCGATTTAAAAAAGACACCACCAGCAGGGCTTGGTTTGCCTCTGCGTGGGTCACAGGGACTTGTGGCTTCGGCAGGCTCAGCCGTCACCAGGTGTGAATAATTGAGGAACTCCAGGTTGCTTCTAATATCAGAAGCAGCTCAGGCCCCTCAGCTGGGATGAACTTCAGGGGTGGCCCTGAGACCTTCTGCTTGCAGTGTGGCCTTAAGCTCCTGGAGGTGTTTTGTAGTTTTGATGATATAATTATACTGTTAACACTTAGAGCATTGTTGTTTAATTGGTACTAACTTTATAAACTTTGTTTATCAGTATAAGCCGTGTATTGGTTACATATATAGAAGGAAGTACTTTGCGGGCCTTTAAAACCCAGGGACTCTTAATAAATGAGATCAAGGGTGGGGGTGGGGTGGCGTTAATGCCTGTGTGCATAGCTGTCTGTAAGGTGTTCTGAGCTCATTGTGGAATTCATTTATCTGAAATTTATCCATCTGAATACCTAAGATTCAGCACATTGAGGCATTCAATTTTCTTTTTTTTTTTTTAGAACACATGAACCAGGGGAATTCCCTGGAGGTCCAGTAGTTAGGACTAGGTGCTTCCACTGCTGGGGCCAGGTTCAATCGCTGGTCGGGGAGCTAAGATCCTGCAAGCTGCATGGCATGGCCAAAAAATAATAATAAAAATTTTTAAATAAATAAATAAATACAGTAGGATTTAAAAAAGGAAAAAAATAAAAAGGACACAGGAACCATGGGGGATACGAAGATTTCCATTGCATAACTCCTGCCCTCAAAGAGTTTGCAGCACGGGGCATAGAAGCCATCACATGAAAACAATCTAGTGTCTCACTGAAATTTCACTGCTGATTTAGTTTACGTTTGGAGCTAAGAACTAGAAACCAGGACTCAGGATTTACCATTAATACTTTTCCCATTCCCATAATACGTCCAGTTTCCTACTGTGGTCACCAAGCAGCCTATAAAAAGCAAGGTTACTCACCTCTAGCTTTCCAAATGAACACACAGGAGCAAATATAGAAACCAGAGGAAGCTTCATTGTTATGGAGCCAAAATGATTGAGAGCAAGTGTGAGTGCTTTATATATACAGATGATCTAACAGATTTAAGACGCAGACTCTTCAAGGCTAAGATTCCAAGATCAATCATTCAAAAGTCCAAATATATAATCAGGGAATCTGTCACAGCATGAGCAGTGGTGCTGGAACACAAAACAGGCAAGTGCCCAGAGCTGCTAAAAGATAAAGCCAGGGCCAGGGTGACCGTGGTGCCAGAGGGGAGTTCCAGAAGCAACACTTTTGAAATGCAAAGCAGAATTAGGAGCAAGCACCAGAATTCTGAAGAAAACAAAAAAAAGGCAAAAAAAAGTGCTAGGTTGAGCCACAATAAAAATGCCAAGTAAGCAGCAGGCCAAGCACAGCCAAGATCCATGTTTAATGAGGCAGTTCTAGTGCGCATGGGCATACTGGGTATATACCTGCACGAGCAAGAAAGGCCCTGCAGCAGGTCCTGCCCACATTGCAAGAAGCGAAAAGCAGATAGTCTAAGAAAGCAGCTAAGCAGAGTGGGCTCTGAAAGCAGAAATTCAGCTGTCCAGTGACAGCTTCTTAAAAAGCTCTGAATGAGTGGCGACTGCGTGCTCCAAATCAGATTCTCAGCCTCTGGAGGGGTGGCTCTGTTACTGCTATGTTGGCACTAAAAAGGATTGGATCTGTTGATAGTAAAATGTGTCTTACAACCTCTCCTATTAACGTCACCATCAGTTAACATTAAGGTCTCATTATGCATCAGGATCTGTTAAGGGCTTTGAATGCATTATTTTATTCAATCCTCCCTATAACACTGAGGTGGGATCTATGTCCCCATTTTACAGATGAGAAAAATGAGGCTTAGCGCAGTTGAGAAACGTATCCAAAGTCACACAACAGTTACCTGGGGTAACTGGGGCAGTGGGATTCAAACCCAGGCCTATCTGACTGTAGGGTCTTCATACACCTAACCCGAGGGCTGCAAAGGAGACACTGAGATTTATTCATTTCCATGTGCCACCAGAAAAAAAAATCCATTTTTAGCTAGGGAGATGTAGGTCTTTGTGCAGAGATGTCACAAGCCGGTACATTATTAAGAAACGGGTGAGTAATAAGGCGATTAAAGGCTGTGCATTCTTAGGAGAACGACATCACTGCGAGGTCACAGAAGCCCCAAGGAAGAAATGGAAAAATCAATCCTGCACACACACCTGGCCCCGCTCAGCCATTAGCCATGCCTGTGCTGGTGCTGAGATGGCACGGCAGGCCTGGTCAAGTCAGGCTTGGTTCTGTCATTTAAAGCCCAGCAAGAGTCAGCAATGCCAACGGCAGTGCTCAAAAGGCCTTGCACCAGATGGCCCTCTTTACGGGCCCTCGGCCCACTGCCCTGCCGGCACCATCAGCCTGCCAGCTGCCAATGCCGGGCTGGACTTCCTCTGTCAGCTTCTTCCGCTCTCTGCTCGGCATATAAGTTTTCCAGCAGCGTGCGCCCTGACCAGCAACTCTCAATGAACGCTTTTACTGGGGTGCTGGGGACCTTGCCGGGCTTCGGGTGGGAGCCCGGTGCTGGCTGGCACAGGTCCCCAGCTGTCTTCTGGCACACCAACTGCCAGCGATGCAAAACAGACCCGCGATTGTTTGCATGCATGTTTTCTTCTTTTCTTGGGTTTCCTGCTCTTTTATTGCAATATAATTAACATGCAGTAGATGCACAGACCTTACCAGTTCAGTGCCTTGAGTTCCGACAACTGTTAATACACTTGTGTAACCACCACCCAAACAAGAGGGAGAACATTTGGGATGCCCCCAAAGAGTTCCCCTTTCCAGTCAATCCCCTCACCCAACCACTATCTAATTTCTAACTTCTATCACCATTGATTTGTTTTTGCATGTGTTCTTGCCTAATCATACCTAAAACATAATTAGAAGATGTTAGATAACCATCCTCAGGCCTTTGATGATCAAAAGCAAGGTGGATTATATTTATGTTCTGCCATTAAAACACATGCTCACTACACCACATGTGAAAAATACCAAATAGGGTTTTTTGTTGTTGTTTTGTTTTTTTGTTTTTTTAATTAAAAAAAATGTTTACTGGAGTATAGTTGACTTACAATTTTGTGTTAGCTTCAGGTGTACAGCAAAGTGAATCAGTTATACATATACATATATCCACTCTTTTTTAGACTCTATTCCCATAGAATAGGTCATTACAAAGTATTGAGTAGAGTTCCCTGTGCTATACAGTAGGTTCTTATTAGTTACCTATTTTACATATAGTGTATATGTCAATCCCAGTCTCCCAATGTATCCCTCCTTCCCCCATCCCTTGGTAAGTTTGTTTTCTACATCTGTGACTCTACTTCTGTTCAAACAGTTTTTAAAAGAAAGTTTAAAAATCATCTGGGATCCTATCACCCAGAAATAACCACTGTTAGTATTCTAGCGGGTTTCCTTTAGGGCTAGTGTACATGCATTGAGGACAGGCTGGCTCTCTAGCGTGGCATTAGCTTTTTTTGTAAATAAATACAAAGCTTGTTGCTGCTGACCTCAGAGCAGACCATTTAGGTGTGCCTGTGTGAGAGGCAGCTCCACCAAAAAGCAACCTGCAATTTCAAGCACCAACTCTTGTGGTTCATTTGGGGCCAAAATCTGAATTCACTGCTTGTTTTCTTCTGTGGACTATGTCTGGCACTCTTTTTCCACTGGCAGTCACATGGCCTCTCCCAGTACCTCAGTTTCACTGCTCAGAAGGACAGTGCCTAGGTCCTTGAGGCACACCTTCCCCCACAAGGTGAATAACGCATTTCCCATTAAATCAGACCATTTGTAACAGAACCTCCAAATTTGATAATCATTCCTCCAGCCACTTTCACAAAAATGCAATCACAGACATGCCCTTCATATTATATAAATTTTCTTTCTTTGAAAGATGGCACTTTAATAACATTCTTCATTTAAGTTGGAGGAGTTTTCTAAAGATCCCAAGAATATGACGGGTGTCAGTTTCTGGGTCTCCTTATATATACACCCCAAGCAATAAGGTGACTAATGCTAGGTCATCACCCCAGCTTGACTTATGCTCCAGAACTCTTTTCTTCTTGCAACACTCTGTACCCATTAAACAACTCTCCACACCCCATCCCCTCAGCCCCTGGTGACCTCTATTCTACCTTCTGTTTATGAAGTTGACAGCTCTAGGTACCTCATATAAGTGAAGTCACACAGGGTCTGTCATTTTGTGACTGGCTTATTTCACTTAGCATAATGTCCTCAGGGTTCATCCACTGTGTGGCATGTGTCAGGATTTCTTTCCTTTTTAAGGCTGAATAATATTCCACTGTATGTATATACTGCATTTTGTTTATCTATCTATAGATCTGTCAAGATATAATAGGTAGCTTCCACTTTTGGCTATTTTACATAATGCTGCAATGAGCATGGGTGTACAAACATCTTTTTGAGGCCCTGCTTTTGCTTCTTTTGGTTTATATCTAGAGACAGAATTACTGGATCATATGGGAGTTCTGTTTTTAATTTTTTGAAAAACTGCCATACCATTTTCCATACTGGCAAATGTTTCCATTTTACATTCCCATTGGCAGGGCACAAGGATTTCAATTTCTCCGCACCTACACCAACACTTGCTATTTCCTGGTTTTTTGATAATAGCCGTCCTAATCAGTGTGAAGTAGTATCTCACTGTGGTTTTGATTTGCATTTTCCCTAATAATTAGTGGTACTGAGCATTTTTTCATGTGTCTATTGGCCATTTGTATATCATCTTTGAAGAAATATCTATTCAAGTCCTTTCCCATTTTTTTAACCAAGTTGTTTTTCTGTTGTTGAGCTGTAGGCATTCTTTACATTCTGGATAGAAATCCCATATCAGATATACGATTTGCAAATATTCTCCAGGCCGCCATTCTGTGGGTTGCCTTTTCACCCTGTTGATAGAGTCCTTTGGTGCACCAAAGTTTTAAATTTTGATGTAGTCCAATTAATAATGGTGTTGGGAGAATAGTGTTGGGGAAAAACACAGACCTGGTTCTTTTCTTAGTTATGTCACTCAATGAGCTGGATGACCTTGGACAAGGCTTTTAATTTCTCTGAACTTTATTATCCTCATTTGAAATGGGAGAGGGGAAAAGAAAACCTACCAAACAGGAATGTACATAGCGCAAGAATCATAGCATCCAGCACGTGGAAGGCACACACCTTTTATCCACACCTACCCCAGCATACTTGTCAGCGAGCATCATTTCATTCAGCAGGACCCCAGGACACACACTGTTTGAATTAAGAAAGGGATCATTATCCTGGTCTTATCAATGAGGAAATAGATGCATGGCCAGAGAACCTGAGACCCCAGTGCCTACATTACCACTTAGATCTCCTCCTGTGGATGCACCCCCAGTCCCTGCATCTCACGCACAGGACAGACCCCCTGTGTGTCTCACGCACAGGACAGACCAGTCACCCCAACCCAGGTGCAGACATAAGAACTGGGAAACCCTTAAAGACCATCCAGTCCAGCTCTCCCAACTTACGGATGGTGAACCTAAATGTGAGGGAGGTTGAGAATCTTGTCCAGATTCACATAGCAACAGAGCCCGAATCACCCTGACGGCCAACCCTCCCTCCCAGTGCAGAAATGAATGTCCTTGAGAAAGCAGAAGGGAGGCGTTGTATGCCGTCCAGCACCACCCACTCCCCTCCAGAACACTCAGCCCTGTTCTCCTCCGACAATGTTATCTGGGGGAGAAGAGGACATTCCCAGCAGTGCTGGGCAATAGCTTTGGGTGAAATTTCTCAAGACAGTCAGACAATCAGACGTGTTTACTCTATTTAGCAGCCCCTGGGCCCAGGCCTGCTAGAAGGACCAGGCCCTTCTCGGCTGTTTAAGGGAAACAATGAGACAACCCTGGTATTTTTTCCCTTTTCTATCCTGCCTGTATAGGACTCTCAGCCAAGGTCAGCACACCTGCTATTCCAGGTGCCCCCGAACTCCAGCCCTGAGAGCGAAGGTGCACAAGGGTGCAGAGTGCTTTAACCAGGAACATTCTGGCCAAGTGCTTCCAAGCAATGAGAAAGAGACATTTCATTGCCTTTGCCTCAAAAGGCCTTTTCATCTTTCTTGTTTTGTGAAAGAATAATGTACAGATGAATGGAAATCAAAATATTTACCCATAATTATGCCACTAAGTAACCTTCCTTTTTGAAGAAGATGATTGTAACATTTATTCCGAGCTCCACAAACCAAGAAAGAAATATGTAAGAATGACTCTCTAACTGCCCTAACCACCTCATTGGTAGGCCAAGTGGCTGATTCTCGTGGTTAACACCATTAAAGTCTGGAGCAAAAGCCAAATGGTTATATTCTGGCACCTTCTTTATTCTATACAAAATTATGATCAATGTGGGAAGGCATAGCAAGATGATAAAATATCATTGTCACTACGGGATTCTCTCTGACCTTAGAGAGATTCCCCAGCCCACCATCACTGGTACCTTGGCAACTTGGGCTGCTAGGTATGTACGTATAGTTGGATGAATGACATGTATAATTGTTTTATAGTTCAATGCAAATATTTGAGCTCTTATTCCAAGCCAAAATCTCCCCTAGATGCTAGGGAAAACAAAGGAGATTAAGATAGAGGTTATATGCTCAAGAGGTTCACAGATCTAGTGTGTAAAGAAATAAATGACATCCAGTGTGACAAATACATGACAAAAATAACAGATATAGTGCGGACACAAAGAAGGCTTGGCGGAGGCTGCAGAGCTCTGGATTTTTTCAGCATCCATCCTGTATGATTCAGCTCTAGGAACATACCTCCTGCACAAGTAGTGAGAAGCCAGGAGGTGCTGGAATGCATCGCTTTATTACAAGCAGAGCCTTTCTAAGAGGTCTTCACTCAAGGTCTTTATAAATGTTCTTGAAACTTAGGGGTTCTGATTTATAAATGTTATTCCATGTATTATTCACCTAAAAAGAAAGCTGGGACATGGAAAGAAGTCTTTCTGAATAGTTATGATGAAGTTTAGAGCCCTGCCAGGCTAAGAATCTAAGACTCCTGGTTCCCAGATGCTTGAATCTATCTGGGTTCTTCTATCGGGTAAAGAGAAAGTTAGCATTTAAGCCCAGGAATCCTAATTCTCAGATTTATAGGCAGACTATAGCAAGTGCGTTAGGGCACTGAGCTTCAAAGTCCTCAACAGGCACCACTATTCCTAGATATAAAGCCACAACTAAACTATGTAAAATCTACTAAAATATTCAGTTTGGAATTCTCTTGTGGTGAAATTTGCTGTTTGGCATTAGACATGTGTAATTGCCATCGGGTACAAAAGCAGTGTTTTGATCTCACATGCAATGCTGTGAACACTTGCTTAGGAGACAATGGAGAGAATGAACTTCAACCAGCTGCATGACCTTGGGCAAAATATTGGTCTTCTGAATCTCTGTGTCCCCAGATCAACCACAGATGTAATGACGTCCACCACCAAAGGGTTGTTCTGAGTGGAAATGAACAGAATGACACAGAATAAACATCGCTACATTTTAGTAACGCATAGGATTTAGCATAGTCTAAGGATATAGATGAAGACATCACACCTGTCCTCTTTGCGGTCTAAGAGATTTTCTCATCTTTCTGGTACAGGGATGAGAGGGACACAGCCATGGGCCACCAATCTGTGGATGGTCCTCTAGGAGACAAGAAAGGGCTCAACAGAATCAGTCCCCTCTCAGGGCCCCCATCTGGCAGGCAGACTTCCCAGAGGCAGGCGCCCAGCTTGCCAATCCTGCAGCAGCTCTCCAGTTTGACATTCTTATTACCAGACCCTTCTGTCTAAGGATTTTAACAAATACAGTCTAAATATGACATACACATCCTCGTAAGCAGGGATTGTCACCGTTTCTGGAGAGTGCGTGGCCATGCCCCAGAAGCATCCACAAGAATTGCTCAGATGGTGATAATATCCCCTTTCATAGGTACAATGTTCTATACTGTAAATACATAATGTAAATAATGTAAATACATTTTCTCATTTGACACCCTCACTATGCAAAGCAGACTAATTATTCCCATTTTATAAGGGAGGGAATAGGCTCAGAGAGAGAGAAACCAACTGTCCAGGTTACTACGGCTAGAAGATGGCCACTGGGGACTTGGACCACCATCCTTCTCTCACACACAGCCCAGTCGCAACCCCACCTCTTAGAGGCAGCAATCGCTGCTTCTAGACTGGCTGGACCTGAAGATGTAGGGAAGGAGTTTTAATTCACAAACTATCAGAAAAGCAGAAGCTCTTCCTATGAATGAAGGTCTCAGTCTCTAGGGTCCTTCTTGGTCCTCCAGGCCAAGCACTGCCCACGGACCACGTTGTTAAGAACACTGCCAAGCAGGCATGTGGGTGACTCAGTGCTGGTTGACTGACAGCCCCGGTCTGCCTGCCTGCCTGTCTCTGTCTGAGATGCGTGCTCGGCTCCCTCATTTTTCCTGCCATCACTGGTGCTCGCGTTCTGTCTTCCACCTTCATCAACCTACTCTCCTGAATCCTCTATTACTTACCTTTCCTCACCTGGGTCCCCCAGACTCTTCCCGGGGCCCTTTCTCCCTTTGACAAAGCAAAACAATGATCAAGGAGGTGGGAAGGCTGCCAAAAGGCAGAGGCTCCAACCAGAAGTGAGAGCTCCCAGCTTCCCGGCTGACCAGCCTGGGACCAACGAGAAGGCATGTCCCCCTCAGCAGTTCATCCCTGACGTGTGCACTCTCCTCCCTCCCCAAATTAACACATGCCGGTCTGTGCAGTACAGTGAGCTCTGCCAAGGGAAGACCCGTATTCTCTGAAACATTCAGAATATTCTAGGGACAGCAGTGTAGGAGGGGAGTGAGTCCGCACCCCGGAGCCAGAATGCTGAGGTTCAAATGCCAGCCCGATCACATAACTGTGTCGCCATGGGTGGGTCACTAAGTCTCTCAGCACCTCAGTTTTCTCATTTCTAAAGTGAGAATAATACTTCCCAACCCCTAGAACTGGGGGAGGATCAAGTCAGTAAATAACTAAAAAGTGCTTAGAATACTGCTTGGCACCTAGCGGTACCCAATGAATGGAAATGAAGGTAAGAGTAATTGTACTGTTACTCAAAACACAGTTAAGGCTGAAACACACAGAGGGTCAGAAGTTATAGAGGTACATTTCTGAAAGACATCTAGCTCAGGATTCATCCATTCAACAAGGATGAATGAGTGGGGTTTTGAGCACCTACTCTGTACCAGGCAGTGCTCTGTGCCCTAAAGATGCAGTGGGGAACAAGAGAAGAGGAATATTAGACTGTGGTCAATGGCTGTGCAGTGAATTAAAATAAGGCGTGTGAACAAGAGGGGCAGACAGGCCTCCCTGGATTGTGGAGGCAGGAACGGCTTCTCCAGGGCACAAACTCTCAAAAGACTCACATTCATCCGTGGAAGCAGAAATAACATCCACAGCTGCGAAGGGGGGGCAAGAGCCTCGGCAAGTCCTAGCTCATCCAAAGCGGGAAGGAAGCCGAGAGCAGAGCCCACGGCAACTTCAGGGGAAGGAATCAGAATCCGCAAACTTGCACTGGGACCAGTCTTCCTGCTCTACAAACTGGGATAGAGCCGATTAAGGGAACTATTTTCAAAAGAAAACTCTAATTTAGGCCAATATTTTAGAAATAGCTCCTCTTTAAGGTGCAACTCAGGGAGGAATTTCTTTCAGATCTTAGCATTTCAAAAAGCTGTATTTGTCCCAGGTAATTGCATTTTAAAAAAGTTTTATAGATGCTATGAGTTTTGCAAATGACTTTTCTCCTCTTTTTTGGCCTACAGGAAGCTCAAAACTGAATTTGCAACAGGGCTGGTTGGTAGGTTGTTTTTGCCTGATACAACTTTATTTTTGGCTTTTCTGTTTGTTTGTTTTACTCTTAGATTTTCTTTGTATTGATCTCTTTATTTATTGTAGCACAAGTGCGTGTGCGTGCGCATGTGTGTGTAAAATACATGCTCCAAATCCTCTTTAGAACTAGTTAGATTATAATAAATTTACTGCTCTAGGTAACTTAGCACCTATTTCAAAATAAACTATTTTTTATATCTGCTTATTATATAACCCACATTTTATGTAGCATAGGAATTTTTTTTTAAAGTTTCAGTTCACCTTATCCCCATCTGCACCCACTCCCACCCAGTCCTACTGCTTTTTTTTTTTAAGGGGCAAACATCTTCCACTGCATATGCACAATTGTACCTGGGCTGAAGCTTTCTCGCTCCTTAGGCTACCGCCTGCAGTTGCAGCATCTGTCTCCTCCTTGTTCCTTCATTTTCCCATCATCCTGCTCCTTATTCTGCACAGTGCCGCATTTCTTCAAAACATCAATTGCGCAAATCAGCCATTTGACAATTTTAAACTCTTCAATGGCTCCTACTGCTCACAGGGATAAATGAAAACTCCTTGTCCTGACAAAATCTCCTCCAGCAAATAATTCACCTAAACTCTGCCCAATTCCAGGTAGTGCCCCTAACTGTCCCTGGACATGACTTTTCTTTCCCCACCTCTTTGCACTCACACTGGTGTGTCTATCCAGCACCACCTCCTGCCCCCGACCACCTCCACCCTGCTGTCCTCTGAAGCCCTCCTAATGGCTCCACCTTCCAGTGGTCTCTTCCATGTCAAAATATTGCTGGCTGACCATTTGACAAGTAAGTCCATTCCACCTTGCAAAACTGTGTAATTTTACTGAACCTGTCTCTGTATCATTTAATTTTTTGCAGGCTTTAGAACTCATTTGCCCACTGAAACTGGAATCTTCTTGATGGAAGGAATTTTTATACATTTTTTTATCCCCCATGATACCCTGTGTAGTATCATATATAGTTGACACTCCACAAATACTTGATAGTTTATGTCTATTTCCCTTCAAAATACAAAGCATAAAGTGAATGACAGGCACATGGTTAAGTCCTCAATAAATAAACCAGTTATACTCATGTGACAATTCACTAAGATGCAAAAGGTTACAAAACATAGGAAGTGTTTAACTTCACTAGTAATAAAGAATACAAGTCAAAATGATATCATGTTTCTTATCAAATTAGCAAAGATTAGGAAAAGAATCTCAATCTTTACTGCTTTTGAGAGTGCAATGAGATAGGTACTCTCATAATTGCTGGTGAAATCAATACAAATTGAAAACAATTTGACAATATGTAACAAATCTTTAAAACGTTTATATACCTTGATCAACCCATTTGGAGGGCTAGGGAAATATTCCAAAGTTCAGAGAAAGCTCTGGGCACCAGGTACTCCTCCCAGGGTTTTAACACTGAATCTTTATGAACAACTTAAATGTACAATAAGGAAATTATATGTCCATTCATTGGACTGTTACATAGCATTAAAATGGCATTAAAAATGGCAGCCAGTGATTTTGTGTTAACTTGGGGGTAAGGGAATGCTTATATCCTAATGCTAAGTAGGAAAAAGAGTATCAAATTATGGGAAATGAATAATTCTAACCACATAAACAAATGCATGGAAGATATTAAAACAGTAAAAGCAGTTATACTTGTTTATAGTTTACTGTGTTTTCCAGATTTTCTGGAAGGATTGGATGACTACCGGGGGCAAAAAAGATGCTTTTCTTTTTTTTTTCTCGGCCCCTGCACCTTCACTTGCAAGATCTTAGTTCCCTGACCAGGGATCGAACCCAGGCCCCCTGCAGTAGAAGCAGAGTCCAAACCACTGGACCACCAGGTAATTTCCAAAACAAGCTTTTCAGAGTAGATTTATCTTTTGTTTATACCATGAACACTATCACAAGCACTGTTATTAAGCTTATGAGACATAAGTTTTTATTTTTATTTTTGCCCCTTTTTTTAAAAAAAATTAAGAAACAGAGAGAAGAGAGAAAGTTGAAGAAAGGGAAGGAGAACGTGGGGGCAGCTCTCTTATCCTGTTTAATCCCTGCCACGAGGTGGGCACTGTCATCTTGTAGAGACAGGAAACAGGCTCAGAAAGTCAGGTCCAACGTTACCTAAGGGGCAGAGCCACCATCACAACCAGGGTAACATGCCAGGAGCAGGCAAGGAAGAAGAAAGAAAGGACAAAAGCAGGTGAGCACAAAATCTTAGGGGTCATTTATCTAACACTAGGAAAGGTCGGTTCTAGTGGGTAGGATTGTGGAGGGTTTTCTCCCCTACTCCTTTTTCCAGATTTTCCATAAGGTGATATTAACTCTTTGTTTTTATTTATGTGCAAGAAGAAAACTGCAACCGTCTGAAATCACCGAACTGTGAGCAGCAAGAGAGAAGACAGGCTCCACTCAGCCGGCTCCCCCCTCAAAAGGAAGAAAGGAGTCAGGAGAAGAAGGGAGGGGGTGGAGCGACAGGCCACACAGCCCCCACCTGAACAAGCCGTACGCTGCCCCCCGGGGCTGCCTCAGGATCTGGGGGACGAGGTTGGAGTGTGTGTGTGTGGTGTGTGTGGGGGTGTGTGTGGTGTGTGTGGGGGTGTGTGTGCTGTGGGAGCCTCCTGTGATGAGGAGTGGCAGGATCGGCGGAGCTGTCTGCCAAGGTGAGCCTCTGTCGCAGGTGGAGTTGGCCCCACCCTGCACGTCTCCCTGCCATCCACAAGTCACCCAGGTGCGCTCTGTAACGCACATTTACAGAAAGTTGTGCACCGTCGCTGTTTTCCCTGCAGTCAGCTTTCTCAATCACAAAGCATGAAGAAAGGCCTGTGTTGGGGATGAAGCAGAACCTAGAGGGGAGGAGGGATTCATCAGAGCAGCTTTTGTTTTAGGGAGATCGGGCTACACAGACAGCGGTTCTGGGGAAAGGCTTCCCAATCGTCTTCATGGCCAGCTGCCCTGATTGCAGAGCGTAGCATTTCTCTTTAAGAACTTCAGTGGGGTGTACCCCCCAAAAAATAATAAATAAATTAAAAAAAAAAAAAAAAAAGAACCTCGGTGGATAAGTGGGATGCTCCCAGGCAGGACCACCATGGCTCCATCCCAGGGGAGAGGGATAGGGAAACTTTTAATTATGTAATTCTCACACATACACACACAGAAACCCTAATGGGAATCCATTTTTGCAGAGGATTTGCCCACAATCTTCCTACCTCAGTACAAAGGGCTTTTATCGTTTCTCAGATTCCTCATCAGTCTGTGTTCATTGGTAGAAAAAGAGTGTGGGGAGTCACCTGTGACCTTTCGGAGAGCCATATCCAGAAAGCGACTGGGGTTTAGGAATGAGTGAGCGGTGAGGAGCAGCCGGGGTGAGTTTGGTGAAGGGAAGGGGAAGTAGTTCAGTTGCTTGAGTGGCTAGCTAGGTCAAGGTGACTTGTGTGTTAAGCTGGAGTGGGAGGTTATACAAACAGGTATCTTTAGGAGCCGGCAGAGAGAAAGGGAGACGAGCAAAGGCCTGCGAGGACCTGAAGGGCACAGGCTCTTGAGCAATTCGTCTTGTGAGTGCAGAATGTCTTATAAAGCACTGTCACATCCAGGGTCCACACATGAGGCTCACACAGACCTGGAAGGTAGATGGGCCTCTCGCCATTTTATACAGAGATACCATTCTGAGAGACAAACCCACTTGTCTAAGGTGAGACAGCCATGAACTGACTCTGGGTTGAGATGGGCTGACCCCAGGTCTAGGATTCTTTCTGTCCCAGATGGCACTGTGTCCTCTAGTAAAGACAAGGGCCCTTATTCTCCCATAAATGGAAGGAAAAAGATGGCGGAAACTAAGGACACACGGAGACTGAGTTGTCGGGGACAGAGGTAAGTGAGGAGAAGACGAGAGGCAAGACGAAGATCTGTCTATCATCTCCATGCAGCTGAGAGGCAGCAATGGGAGTGAGATTAGGCACTGATAATGGATCCAGTAACCAGGGTGGATGGTCAAGGGACACTTTTACCTAAAGCTCTTAGGTGACTGTTGGCTCTACACAGGGGCCTCACTGCCCATAAGTTAATAAAATCCCTGGTGGCATTTTCCCAATGAGCATTTACCCAGGGACTCAGGGGAGGGGAGGCGCGCTGGACTAGGAAGCCCTCATTTTCATTTTTCCCTTTTCCATCTAACTGTGTCATCTTGGATAAATCACTTGGAAAATAAGAATCAAATATAAGAAGTCTATGATTCTATGCCTTCCCAACTTTCCTATCCACATCTTTTTTCATCACTCGATTGCCTCTGAGGAGAGTATGATTATAAGTATGACATGGACCCTCTCTTTTCATGAAAGTCAAAAAAATACTAAAATCCAGGCCAACAAGCCCTCCCCTTGGAAACTGGGCACCTCTCACACCTCCTAAGAGAAGGCTTTGCACTAAGCAAGACTCAATAATCATCTCCCAACCAGCACTGGCGTGACTTTGCTGCAGGCAACTGCCCAGAGGATTCCTTCATTACAATCTTTCTATGAATGATTCAGGGGTAAGTACCATCTCTGTTTGCATTTGGAGGAATAAGAACATATTATAAAAGAGAACTGAAAATCTGTGGTGTATCCAAAAATAGCACAGAGATATGCCAGCTTCCCGGTTCACCTTTCTGTACCATCCAACTCTTCCTTGACTTGCTTCACACAACAGAGGCAGAATGGGACCCCCAACGCTCAGGTATCCTGGGATCAGTTATCAAACTGTCTTGGACTAAATGCCGTGAGGTGACCCAGCAGAACTAGGGTTCCTAATTCTTACCCATTCTGATGGGCCTTGTCCTAACTCCTTCCCCACTGCAGGTGCCCCTGCAGTCACATGCTTTTGTCAAGTGATCTGCAGCTTTAGGCTGCTCACTCTGCAGAAAAGAATGGGGGAAAGACAGAGAGTAAGAAAATATCACTTTCTCCTGGGAACCTCACAACCTCCTAGCTTATAAAACACAACCGCCTTGCTACCTTCCTGCAGAGTCCCCACTGGCCAGCAGCGCACCCTCTGAAGTCAGTCCCCTCCCACCCCACTCCCCCACCTTGGTCCATCCAAGAGAAATGATACTTGCTGAAGGCACCTACTGTTGTCCCAGCCTGGTTCAGAAATGCACACGTGTGACCAATGGGGCAGGAAACGAGGCTGATTGAAAGGTTGAGTATCTCTCTAAATAATGAGGCACACCGACTGCTGAGCTTTTGCACTATGCCTCCAACAAACTTTGTGACTCACAGTGCTTGCAGAGTGAGGAGGGTGAGCGGCCCTGGCGATGGGTTAAATCGGGAATGTGCTTTTCTTCCGACACTCACCCCTCCGGTGCCACCTGAGCCCCTACCTGGCCGGGGGGGGTGGGTGGGAGCTGAGCATAGCTCCAGCTCTTTTGCTGGCCCTAAATAGCTGCCAGAGCCTGAGTTCTGATGGACGTAGGTCCATGGGGATCCTCTCTCTCCTTCTCTCTGTCTGTGTCTCTCTCTCATACACACACACACCAGCTCAGAGCACCGGAGCTATGTAACGCAGCTGATTTCTAAACTGGTCTGGGTCTCCAGTCCTCTCTTCCTCAGAGCTGCAATCTGGGACCCAGAGTGCTCTTTTCTTCACCCACACTGCCTCCAAAACAAGAGGAATTCCTGGAAAATTTTAAAGCAGAACAGGGCATCAAGAGGGTCTGGCTAACTGTTGCACATCAGTTGGCATGGCTGTGGAAGGGGCCAAGAGAGGTCAGGGGACAACCAGAGGTGGCCACCAGAGCTGCCTGGCCCCCTCCGGCAGCATCCCTCCCCTTCATCACTGAGGAGGACATTAACTGCAAGTTCGGGAGCTTGGGTCCCACGGGCGGCAAGGGCAGGCAGAGGCCAGGTCCATCCAGGGGCGGCGAGACCAGGCTCCCAGAACTGGCTCGCTGGCCAAGCACTCTGCACCGCGGGCGCCGCCTCCCACATCCTCCGAGCCCGCACAAGGCAGGCAGCGAGCGTCTCCCGGCAATCCCGGACCGGCTTCCCGCATAAAACTCCCCAGCACAACCTGCTTTTGTTAATTCTGCAAATGCTGTCACAACACCCCCTGTCTACTCGGCTCCAGGGAAGACTCGCTTTCCCCAGAACCCGGCTGCTTCGGATCCCCCGAGCCCTCCGCACCCCGACGGACCACCGCCCACCGGCCCCAGCTCCCTCAAACGAGTGACCCGAAGAACCCCGAGGACCCTAGGATCCCCGGTCCCGAGCATCTTTGTCCTCCTAACACAGACACGCACATAGAGCGACAGAAAGAGCCCAGCCGGGCACCGAGTCTGCGCCCCCTCGCCTCGCCGGGGCCCCACGGGGGGACAATGGTCCGCGTCCTGCAAGTTTGCGAGCTCGGAGGCAGAGCCCTCCTTACCGTACATCTTGGCCGGGCTAGCGCCTCCCGGGAGGCCGCGTCGCCTGCAGCCAGCCCCCGGCGGCGCCGGCCTTTCATTCACAGCCGGGCTGGCGGATGGCGGCGGCCAGCAGAGGCCCGGGCGGGGCGCGAGCGCGAGCAGGAGCGCGAGCGGGGGCGGGACGCGGGAGGGCAGGGGCCGGGAGCCGCGCGCCCATTCAGCAGCCGGGGCTGAGCGCGGCCGGCCTCCGATCGGGTTTCTGGGCAGAGCTGCGCCGAGAGGGGCGGGGACTATGCTAATACGGTCCCTCCCCCCCGGGCTCCGTCGCTGCCCCGCCGCTCCGCCCACGCTCCGCCTAGCCCCCCTGCAATCCCCACCTTCCGAGAAACCCGAATCCCTAGAAGCACCTTTCCCAGCCTGTCGCCCACAGGTGCTGGGTGGCGCGTTTTCCAGCGGCAGCGTCCCCCAGGGGAAGTGACCCACCCCGCTTCGGTTGGAATGCTCAGGCCAACAGCTGAGATCGCCCACAACCCGCAGGCCCCAAGGGTCAGCAAGGATGCTGGAAGCTGCAGACGTCGCCCCTCCCCCAAATTTATCCAAAATACATTGGCTGAGCCAGGGGGTGCCAGGAAGAGGAATTGGGGGGTATAACCTTCCGCCCTCCCTTGGCCCCCTTAATAAGCCCCATTCCTTAATTAAGCCCTCAGTTATGGCCCTCCCAGCCACTCCCCTGCCAAGTACTAGCCTCCAAAGCACGTCCTTCCTGGGCCAGGTACACAGGAAACGCAGCGCTGCAGGAAGTCAGCTTGCTTTTCCTTTCCCAGATTCACACGTGTAATTCACATGCTTTGTGGCCAGGATCCTCTCTGCCTGTGTCCCAGGGCCGACTTCACCCTCTGGGACAGTGTGAGAAACAACACAGAGGGGCAGAAGTCTCATGCCCATAGCCTGAAGACATCTTCTGGCCCAGGTCAGGGCCTCCCTAAGGCTTCTCACCCAGCCTCCTCTACATTTCGCATTTACCCCATTGTTGAGGGGTTCTGTCCTCAAAATATTCTACTAGTAGAAGTTAAGGAGGAGAGAACCTTAAAGATGGTGTCATGTCTTTCATTTTAATGAAGAGGAAACAGGCTGTGAGAGGTTAGTTTGTGTCCTTTTCCTAGATATACTGAGCTGTGTGTCCATAGGCCGGTTATCTCCCTCTCTGAACCTCAGCTTACTGCAGGACTGTTGGGAAATCTATACAAAACCTACATGAAACTACACAGTGGGCACTCACATTTCCTTCCTCACCCAAGGTAGGGACAGAGCCAGAGAGAGAATCCAGGCCACTGGACTTTTGCAACAGGGCTCTCTGTTGTACCCCAAACCCTTGTTTCCCATTTATCTCTGGCCTCACCACCTCTCCCACCCCCTTGACGTTTCCAAGTTTTGTTCCTGTGCCTTTACTTCTTTACCTCTCTTAGCAGCACGTGCAAGTCCTGAAGATCCCATAGGAAATTCTGGGAAGTTTCCTGGAGCTCACATTTAACCTAGACCCTCAGACGGTTCACAAAGAAGTGCTGTTTTCTATTGTCCGGTTCTAGGACCAGGTCAGGTGACTTTGAGATTTGCCGAGAGTCACTTTTGCCCTTGAACCAGGGCAGAAGGGAAAATTTGGAGTCTAGCTTGTTCTAGACACCCAGAGATACCCCTACCCGTGCAATCTGTGCAACACAAAATAGACTCGTTAAACACTGGTGTCTGCGGCACAGTGGGAAATGCAGTGTCTATCTTCACAGAGTGAAGACATTTAGACATTCAGAGTGCTGATAGGCTAATTCCTTTTTTATATGTATTATTTATTATTTATTTATTATTTATTTATTTTTGGCTGTGTTGGGTCTTAGTTGCAGTTCGTGGGCTCTTTGTTGTGGCATGCGGGCTTCTATCTAGTTCTGGTGTGCAGGCTTCTCTCTAGTTGTGGCACACAGGCTCCAGGGCGTGTGGGCTCTGTAGTTGTGGAGCGCAGGCTTAATTGCCCCACGACATATGGGATCTTAGTTCCCTGACCAGGGATCAAACCCGCATCCCCTGCATTGGAAGGTGGATCTTTACCACTGGACCACCAAGGAAGTCCCCTAAGTCCTCCTTTTTATCAAATATTTACTGATCACTCTATATTATGTGGTATACAGTGTGGAAGGTGCTCAGGAGAGGGGAGACGTGCAAAAATGATAATAAAATGTAATAGTTACTATAGTGGAGACCCATAGAAGCAGAATAGAGCTTTTTCTTTTAAGGAAAAAAACATTCAAGATGGGCTTTGAAGAATGGGCAGGATTTCTAGATGTGGAGATAATGTAAATAATTCCAGCCAGAGGGACTACAGTTTGCAAAGGTCAGGATGGTAGAGGGGAGAGAATATGTGAGGCATAGCCTGGAGTCTCATCTGGCTGGAACAGAGTGGAGGACGGGGAGCAGAAGCAGGAAGAGAGGGGAATTCCCTGGTGGTCCAATGGTTAGGACTCTGCTTTCTCACTAACGAGGGCACAGGTTTAGTCCCAGGTTGGGGAACTATAATCCCACAAGCCGCATGGTAAAGTAGGAAGGGAGGCTGGAAAGGTAGTCTGGGGCCATGTCGGGAAGACCTTGAGCACCCAATCCAAAAGCTTTCTTGTTAGTTTTAGGGCTACCAGATTTAGCAAATAAAAATACAGAATGACTGGGACTTCCTAGGTGGTGCAGTGGTTAAGAATTCACCTGCCGATGCGGGGGACACGGGTTCGATTCCTGCTCCAGGAAGATTCCACGTGCCACAGAGCAACTGAGCCCGTGGGCCACAACTATTGAGCCTGTGTGCCACAACTACTGAAGCCCATGTGCCTAGAGCCTGTGCTCCGCAACAAGAGAAGCCACCGCTATGAGGAGCCCGCACACCACAACGAAGAGTAGTGTGTGCAGCAATGAGGACCCAATGCAGCCAATAAATAAATAAATAAATAAATAAAATTTTAAAAAAATATATGCACTATGCTATACTTTTAAAAAAATACAAATAGAAAAAAATACAGAATGACCAATTAAATTTGAATTTTGAATAAAATTCAAATGAAATATTAGAGATATGCAATACTAAAAAAATTTTTTTGTCTCTCTGAAATTCAGATTCGACTTATGTTTCATCTGGCAACTTTAGTTAGTGCCATCCTTTGGGAGGATGCTCCTGGATCCTCATGACTGAACCAGGCCTGGAGTGGTCCTCACCCTCCCCCCAACCTGTATTCCCAATTAGATCCCATTGGTATGTGGCCCCTAAGGGCACAGGGGTGGGATCACTCTGGCCAGCCTGCACCCTTTGCTATAGGTCTTTGGCCCGAGCACTCAGGCCCCTCTGGGTCTATATGTTCAGTGGTGAAGGAGTCGGCCCATACTCAGCTTCTCTGAGATGTGGTCGAGATGTATAGATAAAATGAGTGCAGGAAAAGGTACTGTGGAAGTCTAGGGTAGTGACGTTATGTACAAGGGAGCTGAGACTTGGGGGGACACAATCTTTCAGCTCACAGTTTAAAACAAAAGAGCAGAACCCAAGGGCCCCAATCTCCAGACTAAGGTGCCCACGAAAAGAGCCCAAGCAGATATCAGCTATTTAGGTGAACTATGGAAAGGAGGGAAAGTCAGAATTGGGATTCCTACCCTAACTAGGTTCTTACTTTATCTGCAGAAATCCAAAATATGGGATGGGCATGCCAGAAAGGGAAGTGGAGAAGAAATAACAAGTATTGCGTGATCACTGAGCCACAGGTTCCATGCCAGACACTTTACATAGGTTATCTGATGTAATACTCTGAGCGACCTTGCAAGGTCCACACTATTATTCCCATTTTACAGCCGGGAGACTGAGGCCCTGTCCTAATTTAATAATCATATTCACAGTTTGGGCCATACAGTGTATGCAGTTTAAGTTTTTTCTTCATGAAGCTCTACTCTCCTTCTTCTACGGGCCTCCACCATAGTAGTTGGAATTCTAATAAATGAGCAGGATCTCAAGCCCAGGAAACTCTTGCCCAAGACCCATTTTCTTTCCACCATGCGATGATGCCTCACAGTCCACACTGAAGTCACGTAGCAACTGCACTTTGGACTTCCCTTGTGGTCCAGCGGTTAAGACTCTGCGTTTCCAATGCAGGGAGCATGAGTTAGATCCCTGGTTGGGGAAGTTCTGCATGCAGCCAAAAAAACCAAAAAAAACAAAAAACAAAAAACCCAAAAAGCAAAAAAACCCAATCACACTTTAAATCAAGTTGTTCTTCCTAACAACTGCTAAGATGGTCTAAAGCCCCATGGCCCACTTCTCTTGATTTACCTACCTTTGCTCTCTTTCTCACCCGTATTTCGTTCCCTCATTACCTGGGTTTGGAGGGTAGAGATTTGGAGAGGGTCTCAGGCTAAACAGACCAAAGCGGGTTCTCCAATTTGCACCACATTCCTAGGCCATCAGCAGGGGACCCCCGTGGCATCGGCTGCCTTCAGAGCCTGGGGGCCTCCTGGGACTGGTTGAGTCAGGCTGGAGGAACCATGCCTTAAAAAAGGTTATTATTCTTTGGCCAAACTTGTCCTGGTTAATACAGTCACTCTGAACAATGTCCTTTGTTGCGACAGCTCAAATGCACCACAATTCCCACAGTTTCTTTTTGAACCAGAGGCTGCATAACAGAGAAAGGCAGGCTTAGAAGCAGGAGGCAATCTACAACCATCACATAAAACCCAGGACCCTCACTGGCATCCGCGGTTCCACACCGCCAGGCCTGTCCTTTAGTCCAGAAGCCCAGCTTGCTAACGCTTCATCCTCCCGTGGCCCCCAGGGGCTCGACCTTGTCTGCACAAAAGCCTCTAATCTCCCCATCAGCCACACAACTGCAGCAGCTCTTGCTCTGGGTACCAGCCTTGAGTGGCCAGCAGCTTTAAAGGGCCTTCCAGAAGGAGGGAAGAGGGAATAAAGTGAAGGCCCCAGGGAATACAGCTTCGGGGGAGAAAAAACACAAGACCCATCGAAGGGCTAAGGGAGCTGAAGGGGAGAATGGGGCCCTGAGATTGTCAGGTAGCTGATTAGCTGTGAAGCCTGAAATAGAACTCAGGATTCCTGACTCCAGGCTTGGTGACTTGAACCCCGGCACTTCTCCCTTAAAGCTGGTACCTTGACCTACTTCTCAGAAGCCTCAGGGAAAGAACAGCTTCTAAAAGCAATACCAAGTATAGGAGCAGGTGGGTATCTGAGGGCTGAAAAAGGCATCACCACAACACAGAAAACAGCTCAGGAGCCAGGTCAGGAGGACATGCTCTTGGCCAGGTCCCTGAGAGCTGCCTCAGGCTGCAGGAGCGTCTCAGGGGCACTGAGCTACTGGCTGACTGTCTGGGGTGGAGAAGGCTGCTGTAGACAGATTTTACCTCCTCTAAATCAGATTTCACCAGCGGGTGAGTGAAGTTTCAGATATTGATTATTGACAAGTTGAGGTTCAGATGTACTAAGCCAGGTCTCTTGCCACCATCCTTTTCACTGCCTTTTGTTTACCCCATGTTCACTCTCCAGAGGAGGGTCAGGCTCCCTTCATTAGCTGCTGCTCCCTGTGGTCCCTGGAAAAGAGGCTCCTCTTCGACTTGAAGGTCAAATCCATGTCAATGTTGCTTCTAGTAAAAAGCTCAGGCATTGGGACTTCCTAGGTGGCGCAGTGGTTAAGGATATGCCTGCCAGTGCAGGGGACACGGGTTCAATCCCTGCCCCAGGAAGATACCACATGCCACGGAGCAACTAAGCCTGTGCACCACAACTATTGAGCCTGTGCTCTAGAGTCCGTGAGCCACAACTGTTGAGCCCATGTGCCACAACTACTGAAGCCCACGTGCCTAGAGCCTGTGCTCCACAACAAGAGAAGCCACTACAATGAGGAGCCTGCGCACCACAATGAAGAGTAGCCCCCGTTCACCGCAACTAGAGAAAGCCCGTGTGCAGCAATGAAGACCTAGCACAGCCAATAAAAATAAATAAATAAATTTATTAGAAATAAGTAAATAAATAAAAACGCTCAGGCATTATCATGCCCCTAGCCTTGACTCTTTCATCCTTTCACTCTCGCCTTGCTCCCAGCTGTCAGGAGACTCCTGTTCCACACTGATTACTTCCCATCACCAAGTGTAATACTTGCCCCCATGGGGAGATCCAAGCTCACCCACACTTCAAAGAACTTGAAAGCCCATGGTGTCATTTTTATTTGTTGATAGATGTAACTTAGAAAAGAAAACACAGGAAGTGGCTAGCTAGTCAGATAGATGATCTCAGAAGATCAAACCTGGCTTTCCAGGCCATAGCTAAGGAGACCTGTGTCAAACAAACTGTAGCCAGAAGGAACAGGCTTGCCCATAGGTTGGCCAACTGGGTTAAAGAATGGTTTAAATGAAATTGGATAAGAGGAAGAAAAGCACTTCCAGAATGTTGCAAACCTGGCTACTGGGGAAGAAAATAGAAGGACATGTGAGATGCTGAACTAAGACCTGAAAATTGGTGCTGGTGGAGGAAGAGCCCTAGGACCTCACTGGGGCCAGATGCCAACTTTACAAGGACATTACCCTGGCCTGTCTGAGCCAAACCCTGGCTCCTTGGCCTTGGCTATTCACTGCCTCAGGTTGGCTTTGGACCATGAAATCACCCCTCCTTCTCCCCCAAATGATGCTGACTTACACTCCCCTGCTCAGCTTTTGGAGCCCTGCAGTTAGGAATCCCTGGCCCATTTCCCTCTCCCTGGACTCTGCTCGGCCACAGGACTCCTCTTCTGTCTTTTCTGGCTCAGGGATGACAGCTCACTTCAGTCTCATGACAGGCTGCTCAGCAATTCTCAGGTGAAAATAAAGGAGAAGCTCAGACATCTATATACCAACTTGCATATAACAAAAAAAGTCAATGTGATTTTGAATCTGTTACCATCTGATGTCTATTAGGTTAGGACTCACTTGTGTTCTTATTTACAGAACGTGCATTTATTGAGAGCCTGCTACATGGAAGAGACTCTATTAGACACAGTGAGGAGAGAGAACTAAGAACATCCTTGCCATCCAGAAAACTGACAGTCTAGGAGAGAAGATAAGTCAAGACAGAAAAATGACATGTCAGAAGAGAGATGAAAATAGTCCTAGGACTTAGACTCTGAAAGCTACAAAATGCTACTTTGAAAAATTATAGAAAAGACAGATAAATAGAAATACATCCATGTTCATGGATTGCAAGATTATATATATATATGGAATGGGAGAAAATAAGAGGGTGAGTCAGAAATTATCCGCACTCCGGTTATATTAAAACCTATAAATTCTACAGCTAGAGTGTGGATAATTTTTGACTTACCCTCATATTTATAAACCATATATCTGATAAGGGGTTAATACCTAAAATATACAAGGAACACATACAACTCAACAAATAATAATTAATAATAATAATAATAATAATAATAATCAACCTGATTTTAAAATAGGCAAAGGAATTCCCTGGCAGTCCAGTGGTTAGGACTCCTCACTCCCACTGCAGGCGGTCTGGGTTCAATCCCTGGTCAGGGAACTAAGATCCTGAAAGCTGCGTGGCTCAGCCAAAAAAAAAAAAAAAGAGCAAAGGGTCTGAATATACATTTTTCTAAAGAAAACATACAAATGGTCAATAGGTATCTAAAAATGTACTCAACATCACTAATAATCCAGGAAGTGCAAACCAAAACCACAATGAGATATCATTTTCATGTCTGTTAGAATGGCTATTATCAAAAAGGCAAGTAATAGTACAGGTTGGTCAGAGTGTGGAGGAAAAAAGAACCATCGTACACTGTTGGTGGGCATATAAATTGGTAGAGCCAATATAGAAAACAGCATGGAAGTTACTCAAAAAATAAAAAATAGAATTACCGTATAACCCAGCAATTCTACTTCTGAGTATATATCTGAAGGAAATGAAATCAATATTTTGAAGAGATACCTCCACTCCCATGTTTGCTGCAGCACTATTCACAATAGCCCAGATATGGAAACAACCTAAGTGTTCATCAGCAGATGAATGGAAAAAGAAAATGTGAGATACATATGTATAAATAAGTGTGACATGTATATATAATTATATATATACATATATATGTATATATATAATTTTGTGGCCCAATATATATCTATCCTGGAGAATGTTCCATGTATGCTTGAGAAGATTGGATCCTAGGTAGGCAAACATCCACATATATCCTCCTTCCCAAATTTCCACCATAAAAACATTCCTACTTAATATAATGCAACAATTCCTCCTACAATTAAAAATATACTCATATCCTTCCCAAGAGGAGAAAGCCCGAGCTTGTCAGTTACTGAATTCAGCTCCAAGTCTAGAATCTCCGAGTGATATCCATTGTTCCTCTGTTTCATCATGACTTGTCTCAATATTTGCATCCTATAAATTAAATGATAAATTTCACTAATACCAACATACCCTGTATAAAATAGTAGACAAAAGAGGAAGAGGAAATTAGAGAGAATTTACTTGAAATAGATAAATAAAAGTATACCAAGGAAGGAAGCACAAGTGAAAACGGACTTGGTAGGGATAATTTCCCTGTAGTAGGGTTAATGCACAGCCCCATCCCTGCCACTGTGACCACTTTGTTTGATGGCACTGAGCAGGCATTGGGGTAGCTTGGGAAGGAAACTGAATGATATCCTCAGAGTGAGTAATCTGTTCACCTGATTCACTGGGTCCATTTCATTAGGTTCTTTCACTTTCTTCTTCCCCAAATGACTCTCCTCGAAGTGACAACATTATTTCTGACCAATAGGTCACTCCAAATACCTCCTCTCCCAAATTCTCCTGCAGCCTTGTTCTAAGTTCCTGACCGTACAGCCCGAACACCAGAGGCTGCCCGTGACTCATACATTCTTACTTCAGGTGATCTCTTCTTTTGGACAGTAAGATATGCGGTGTGAGGTTCTGCCTACTGGGAGTGTACTTCATCTTGACTGTCCTTTGGGACTAATCTGAGTAGGGTTGCTACTAGATTTGGCTGGTGGGGAACTCCCTGTGAGATCACGGAGTTAAGGAGGGGGCAGCGAGGCAGTGGAAACTGGCACCTGAAAGTGTGAGCAATCTTCTCAAATAATTTGTTATGCCTTCAGGAACTTTTTGGACCTTTCTCCTATATACTGCTTTCTAGGGTGCTGCAAACCACACCCAACTTTATGGCACTGTGGCTCAGATGATACCAAGTTCATGATGGACAGCGCATGATTGCATTGTTACCAGGTGCTCCTTGGTTGACATTCACTGTTTTTTCAGAAGCAGGCCAAGAAGTATCTCTTACAAACACAACAGATGCTTGCTGAAGAGGTCATAGATTGATTTTTCTGTGTGTTGTTTTTGTTTTTGTTTTTAAGAATTTTGAGATATAATTGACATACAATGAACTGCATGTATATAAAGTGTACGATTTGATATTTTCTTTCTTATTGGTAATGTATATATGGCAATCCCAATCTCCCAATTCATCCCCTCCCAACTCCCTGCCATGTCCTGCTTTCCCCACTTGGTGTCCATATGTTTGTTCTCTACATCTGTGTCTCTACTGCCTTGCAAGCAGGTTGATCTGTACCATTTTTCTAGATTCTGCATATATGCGTTAATATACAATATTCGTTTTTCTCTTTCTGACTCACTTCATTCAGTATGACAGTCTCTAGGTCCATCCATGTCTCTACAAATGAGGTCATAGATTGATGCAAAACCATAAGGATGTCCACAGTGATTCTTTTAATCGGTCTTGCCAGAAGCTCCATTTAGCAACTCAGTGTGCCATTGATAACTCAAGCACCATTTGAATCCCCTGGGTCATTAAGGCCATACATGCTGCAACCTAGAGGAAATTTTCTTTCTTTGGACTTTACTCAAAACCTGGAAGTCTTTCAAGTCACTTGGTCAACAGTTTGGAGAGCACACCAAAATGTGAAATATGTTACCTGGAAAGTCCAAGAAGGCCCAGTGAGCACTAGGCTTGCTTGCTTGCTTGCTTGCTTGCTTGCTTGCATCCTTCCTTCCTTCCTTCCTTCTTTCAATATTTACTTATTTGGCTGTGCCGGGTCTTTGCTGCGGCACACAGAAGCTTTAGTTGCGGCACGAGGGATCGAATTCCCTGACCAGGGATTGAACCCGGGCCCCCTGCATCCCTGCATTGGGAACAAGAAGTCTTAACCGCTGGACAACCAGGGAAGTCCCTGGCCCTCTTTCTTAGTGATGGGAGTACAAGGGGCTGCAACATCGTCTTTATTTTGTATGAAATTTCTTGACTTGACTTAGACTACTGAACATCTAGAAATCACTGAGGTGACAGACCTCTGTACTCTCTTAAAATTTTCCTCCCTCTTTCCCTCTTTCTTGCATGTTTGTTGTTGTTGTTGTTGTTGTTGTTGTTGTTTTAAACCAAGATACCTAGGGTACCTGATACTTCTGGGTCTCCAGATCTGATCATCATGCTGATATCCATATTTTGCTCTAGCATGACGTCCAATGGGAGAGAAAGACAATCGGTGTCTTACGCATTTAATTGCAGTACAGAAACAGAGAGAGCCATAATGCTGAGGAAAATGGTGTGTTTCTCTACCAGGTAAAAACAACCTTTTTCCCTGGTGTTTTCTAATTACTGGAATAAAGAACATGGGCATATTACAGATCAACTGCAGTCTTCTGGGTAGCAGAGGCTGTAGTGATTTGATTCAGCAGGAGGTCCCAACTGATGCAACTGGAGGCATCGCCTGGTTAAGCTTCTAATAAACCGAGAGTACTGAGGACCCATGTTACTCTCAGGATCCAGCCTTCTTCTTCATTAGCCCAACTGAAGAGTTAATGGAAATATAATAGAACTCTGTACCTTGAATCTAACAAGACTATTATGGTGGCAACTGTATTAGTGATTCCCTTGAGGATACAGTATTGCTTTTGACTGTTTTTTAGTGTGTTTGTTTAGTAGGAGGGATTGCAGGTACTTCGACATGGCCCTGTTTACCCAGTAAGCCTTATTCCATAGGTGAGGAATCCATTTCTATGATTACACCAATCTCTGAGACGGTCTAGTCCAACTCATGAACTGAGGAAATAACCGTGGGATACCCCAGGGATTCTAGGGTCCACTGTGAAGTAGATTCTGGTCAAAATTCCGCTTATGACCTGGTTTCCATAAACCCCGCTCTAACCAGTGGGCAACAGCAGTATCATGTGTTCTGAAGCATTAGCGTTAGTTCCAAGTCAGTGTTTAATAACCCATAAATGATCCTTTCACTTCCCCTCAAGCTACCTTGGTAAATGGCCGCAGTTCCCCTTGGGAAAGGGTACAGGAAATATAAATGGTCTGTACTTGTGATGGCTCCAGTCTTGTTCCTCAAAAGTACCCAGGCTTTCCTTTCATTCAGGGGCCCTTGGATCTAGTAACTAGATTTAGGGCTGTAACTCTTATCGACTTGAGTCAAACGTTGTTGTTGTTTCAAAATATGTGCCTTGTTTACTTTAAGCAACAGTCCAGGATTGTGAAGTACAGCACACACTTTAAGGATGAGACTTTCATTTTATGGTCCAGCACCAGCATCATGCACATAGCTTCAGGTTATCTAAGAAGAGCACTAACAGTTTGGAGGTTCCTTAAAAAACTAAAAATGGAACTACCATATGACCCAGCAATCCCACTCCTGAGCATATACCCAGAGAAAACAATAATCCGAAAAGAAACATATACCATAATGTTCATTGCAGCAATATTTACAATAGCCAGGACATGGAAGCAACCTAAATGCTCATCAATAGATGAATGGATCAAGAAGATGTGGCACGTATGTACAATGGAATATTACTCAGCCATAAAAAGGAATGAAATGGAACTATATGTAATGAGGTGGATAGACCTAGAGTCTGTCATACAAAGTGAAGTAAGACAGAAAGAGAAAAACAAATACCGTATGCTAACTCATATACATGGAATCTAAAAAAATGGTACTGATGAACACAGTGACATGGTAAGAATAAAGATGCAGATGCAGAGAGTGGACTGAGGACACGGGGTTGGGGGGGTGCGAAGGGGAAGCTGGGACGAAGTGAGAGAGTAGCATAGATATAGATACACTACCAAATGTAAAATAGATAGCTAGTGGGAAGTTGCTGTATAACAAAGGGAGATCAATTAGATGATGGGTGATGCTTTAGAGGGCAAGGACAGGGAGGGTGGGAGGGAGTCGCAGGAGGGAGGGGATATGGGGATATATGTATAAATACAGCTGATTCACTTTGGTGTACCTCAAAAACTGGTACAAGAGTGTGACGCAATTATATTCCAATAAAGAGCTTAAAAAAAAAAAAAGGGCACTGCTCCCAGGGGGTCCCTTCATCACAAAGGCCCACTTCCATGTGGTCCCTGCCCCTGCTTCACCACCTGGAATTTGTCAGTCTGAATGTACATTGAAGCCTTCCTCTGCGTGGGAGCAGCAGGCTTTGCTCAGCCAGTCAAGTTAGTATCTGGCTTAAATATTTCTTAAGGTTCAGAAATTAAAAAGCAGCGTGTCTTGTTTGTTTGTTTTTTGCTTTGTAGGCAGCAAGAAATGGGGCGCAGGCCTCTATCGCTCCATATGGTACTGGAAGATGCTTTTAGCAAAGGGCAACACCAGGTAGGTTCGGCATCAAGACAACCTTGTTTGGGGGCCTGAAGATTCGTTGCTTGTGGATTGTTTAGTGGTCTGTTCGATCCAGGCTTGGTAAACCCAAGTAAAGCTGACAAGAAAAGAGTTTTAGAAAACCTCAGTACAAAATATCCTGTATAACACATTTGAAACCAAATTATTTGTTCTTAAAAACATGGCACTGTCACAAAGCTTTCCCTCCAGTCTACTACTAGAAAACACTCATGTCAAGGCCTACAGACCCAGAGGAATCAGGACAGACAGAGAACCTGTTCTTTCAAAGAAAAAAAAAAAGACAGAAAGAAAGAAAATAAGAAAAAAAGGCAGCAGTACATAAAGCGCTTCTTTTTTAAAAAAAAATTATTTATTTATTTATTTATTTATTTATTTATTTATTGGCTGCATTGGGTCTTCGTTGCTGTGCGCGGGCTTTCTCTAGTTGCACCGAGCTGGGCTACTCTTCATTGTGGTGCTTGGGCTTCTCATTGTGGTGGCTTCTCTTGTTGCAGAGCATGGGCTCTAGGTGCACAGACTTCAGTAGTTGTGGCACATGGGCTCAGTAGTGGTGGCTCATGGGCTTAGTTGCTCCGTGGCATGTGGGATCTTCCCAGGCCAGGGCTCGGAACCCCTGTCCCCTGCATTGGCAGGTGGATTCTTAACTACTGTGCTACCAGGGAAGCCCGAAGTGCTTCCTTTTTAATGAAACAAATCCAAAAGATGTACAGTCAGGCTCAAGCTGTACAGTTCACGAGCATCGAGAAAACAAAGAAACAAAACGACAGAGTTCAGGGCAGATAGAGCGAACCGGCTGGACTTGCCACCAGAGGGTTTCTCTGGGATGGCACGGGGAACGGTGTCACCGGGCTGGGCACAGGGGTGACAGGCATGGGCTTCTCTTTGCTCTGCCCCAGGCTGGCCTGCAAGTCTGTGTCCATGTTTTCATGAACATCACCTTCTCCCTTCAGATCTAAGAAGTCTCCAGAGTTTGCTTCAGAAGAGTTCCTTCCCTGGGGTCCAGGTGGCTTAGAATCTTCCCTGCCACCACTAGACGTGGCACCTGCCAACTTGCCCCAGGAAGGGGCATTTTCAGGTGTCCCAAAGATGTTAGAGGCCATTTTGTTCCTCCTCACAGGTTGTTCTGTTGGTTCATCAAAACCTAATGAAAAGTTGGATCTGCCACCTGGAGGCCACAAAACCTGGGAGCTATTCCTGCTGTTGAGGTTGACCCCCCTGAAGGTGGTGGTGGTGGTGGTGGCACCAAGAAGCAAGGTAGGCTGGCACAGGAGCGGTGCACTGAAAGGATCAGGGCTGAGGGGCACAGAGCAGCTCTACACCCCAAAGCTGGTGACCACTGTAAAGCCTCCACCCGGATCAAATGTTTTTGATTGGAGTTTGGTTTTTAAATTTTTGAATTATTTATTTTTAAAAATATATTTTAAATCAAATGGGGGACTTCCCTAGTGGCACAGTGGTTAAGAATCTTCCTGCCCATGCAGGGGACAGGGGTTCGATCCCTGGCCTGGGAAGATCCCACATGCCACGGAGGAACTAAGCCCGTGTGCCACAACTACTGAGAGTGCCACAACTACTGAAGCCTGCATGCCTAGAGCCTATACTCTGCAACAAGAGAAGCCACCACACTGAGAACCCTGCCCACCACAATGAAGAGTAGCTCCCGCTCCCTGCAACTACAAAAAACCTGCATGCAGCAACAAACACCCAGTGCAGCCTAAACAAATTAATTAATTAAAAAAATAAAAAATAAATCAAATGGGATCCCAGTGGCTAATTGCTAATATTTATTTTGGTACTGAGGACCCATGATGAAAAAAAAAAAAACTGTGAAGGTCTGAAACTTCTGATTATCACACTGACCTTGTATCCCAGATGGAAATCATGTCCCCATATCACTGGCAATTAAGTGCCAACATACAGCCTCTGCTGAGCTAAGATCTGTCCACTGTAATTGAAATAAGGGGGGAGGGAGTTTTTTGGCTGTAGCATATCAGAGGCATTCCTGGCCTACTTAGAATAGCCACTAAAGCACTCTCAAAGATTTCTTTCATGAGCATTTTCTGGGCCACCTTAGAGACATAGAAAGAGGACATGATAAATGCCCTTCAATATTTCTATCTTCCAATGTCTCTGAATTTCTTCCTCAACATTATACCACATTGTGCCTCAGCTTTGTTTAGCATTCTCTATTGTGACTAGGTTTTAGGCAACCCACCAAGAAAATATTTAGAAACACTTCCAACTACTCAAGACAAGATGTTCAATTCAAATTTCTAGCCAATACTCCCTTGTCGATAAATTTAGCCTGAATCTAAAATTTTGTTTTTTCCTCCTTAGAAAAACCATCCCCATATGTGTTTCCCCCATTTTCATGTAAATTAGCAAATCTTGGTGGGTGGATGCATGTATGTGTGTGCACCTTGTCCACAGTATGTACTGATCACTAATCCCAGGTTATACTTTATAATTGGCCCCCCTGGGTGTACTGGTACCTAATTTTAGTCAAATGTTTGGAGGTAATGAGGAGTGAAGGGAGTAGAGCATAAGGATAATTGGCTTCCTTCTGCAAGGTCTCCCTTTGGTGGATCTTCATGTAAAGTAGTAATAGCCTCATTAGACGTGGGACAGATTCTGTTTGGGCTGGTGATGGAGGCTCAGTGAGGTTTAGGGGTACAGGGTTCCCCGTGTTCTTCAGATATTCACTTATATCCCCACTGTAGTTCTTGAAGTGCAGCACTTTCCTGATCAATGTCCTAACCTTCACATAAGAGATGTGATGAGGCTCTTATGTGAATTCAGTCGATTGTAATTTGACAACTCATGGAGTTTGGCTTTCCATTATCTCTGTCCTGCAGCTGTAAGAAATGAGTTTCTTTTTTGCGCAGTCTTAGAAAATGTTACAATTTGCATTATGACCTGAAAATTTAAGGATTTGAACTTATTTATTTTTGTTTAAGCAAACTAGATCCAACAGAAGTGACACCACCCTGCAGTCCTTTAATTCTTTTGGGCTTTCCTAATGAGCAGCAATCAGACACTTTTATCTTTTAACTTTTTTACCATTGTGTGAGGGTGAGTCAAAAATTTTCCGCACTCCGGTTATATTAAAACTTCTGTTGGCTGCACTGTCTTAGCAGTGCTTTCTGTTCAAGGCTACTGTCTCCCCAGTCACTGTTGTGCAGGTGTGAACGTGTTACATCAGTTCATTTGTAACTGTGGTGTGAGTAAAACTGGATGCCCCACTTGTGATTTGCACAAAAGAAGAGCAACGTGCAGTGATTTGTTTTTTGTGGTCTGAGGGTATACCTGGTGCCATTATTTATCAAAGACTTTGTGTGCAGTATGGAGAAAGCGTTTTGTCTCAAAGAAGGTCACCTATAGTCCTGATCTTCTCCATTGGACTTTCACCTGTTTGGTCCCCTGAAAGCAACCCTGCGAGGACGAAGATTCACTTCTGATGAAGTGAAGACAGTGATGCATTCGTGGCTCGTAGCTCAGCCTAAAACATTTTTTAATGAGGGAATACAAAAGCTTGTTGACAGATGGACAAAGTGTATTGAAAAGCAAGGAGATGATGTTAAAAAATACTGTATTTGTCTTTTCTAAAAGTTAAAATAAATTCTACAGCCAGAGTGAGGATAATTTTTGACTCACCCTCATATGTCATGGACATATTCCTATATACTGACAGAATATTTACTACTCTTGGTCTTAAGTAATCAGCTAGCAGATTCCCTCTCCCATCCATTTCCCCAAGGTTCTGTTGCCTGCAACCATCACTCAGCACCAATTACTCTGTACTAGTCAAGGTTCTTGGTCCAGATAACATAAACTAACTCTGGCTAACTCAGGCAGAAAAGAAATTCATTGGAATTGTATAGAATCACAGAGTCAATGGGTAGCTCACGACCAAAACCCAGCCAGGAAACAACAGATTAGGCATTCAAATACAATCAAGATCGTGCCACTAAAATAAGGCCACCAATGTTGGTACCACCACTGGCTGCTGACACTCTTAGTGTCACAGACAAAGGATACCCCTCCACACATCTGTACTTTAAACTCCTCTAGTATTGCAACCAAAAAACTCTCACCTTCTGTATCTTCACATTCCTCCCTCGATAATAAAAATCCTAGGCAGTAGCATCTCACTCACCTAACCTAGATCACATGCTAATACCTGTGGTAGAGAACAGGAGAGCTGTCCCCTTTGGTTTCCACAGTGGGAGGTGGAGCTCTGTCTCCAAAATCTTTTGGTTTCCCTCAGATGAAGGGTGTTTGGATGCTAGGTGGTCCCACTCCATTCCCCCCAGAGAAGTCTACTATAGTCCTTAAATGGGAAGGATTTAGAACAAACATTGCAAAGAGAGAATTAAAGCCTAAGGTAGGCAAAGGAATTTATTAAAGTTAATTATTTTAATACATTAAATTTTTAAATTTATTAAAAATTAATTATTAAAACCCCCCAGGTCTAGACAAATTTCTTCCTAAGATGCTAAGAAGACTTGGAAAACGGATTGCAAAGTATCAATAAAATTTAAAAATTCACAAGAAACTAGAGAGGACTTGAAACTGGGTTGACCTTGTATGAAAGGAAAAAGTAGGTTCTGCTAATTATCAGCTTGGTGGTGAATATTTACAATTAATAGAATCCCCTGGTTAAACAGGGTTGCTTGCTGTGAACACCTAGAAAGTAATCAAGTGAACAGTTGGAGCCAGTATGAATTTGTTAAGAAAAAATCATAGTAACCATCTTTCTTTCCTTTTTGAATCAATTAATAGATTTGTAGATGATTGGTGGACAACATGAGATTGTTGTAAAGATTGCTAACTTTAGAGTTAAAAATACCTTTATTTGCTTTTAGTGTAACAACAAAACATAGTTATTATAAAAAAGGTAGATAAAGTTTTCTAGTTTAATAACCACCAACTATTATCTCCGCTTCCTTCCCACTGAAAAACACTAAAATTCCACTAACGGAACAAGAAAGATAAAAATTCATAAGGATTCAGAGATTAGGAGAGGAGATAAGAGGACCAGTAATGACAGCAAATGTTTGGAAGATGAAAAATAAAAGGGTGAGTGGTAACTGATTTGGCAGAGAAAAATAAGCTGAAAGCAGGTGCTTACACAAGAAGATGCCAATGAAAGCAAGATCATTTGGGCAGCAGAAGCCCAGAAAGGCTCAGGAATCAAAGGCACTAAGAACTTCAGATGTAGGGAGTAGAGTTAAAAACAGGACAATTGGGTACAAGCCCTGCCCATTTACATTTCTGATAATCATTTTAGTGAGTTGTTTTTAAATATAAACTAACAGCCAATCAGATCTTTAAGAAAAGCATCTACATGAAAGAGAACAAAACACAAAACAAACAGTGAAAAGGACTTGTAGGATATAGAGACAGAAGAAAACGTCACATTTTATATCAACAAAGAGAGAAGATTTTACATCCATGAAAGATGACTTGTTTTACACTTAGAGCCTTATCAGTTTATTGTACAGGCAAGGGGACGCCAATTGGGTAAACCTCCCATACCCAAAAGCATTCTTGTTTTACGTATTGGGATTTTTTAAATGTCTTTTTTTTTTTTAAGGGTTCTGGAGTTAGAATTTTTGATGGTAAGCAACAGAAACTGGATAACTTAAGCAAAAATGCAATTCATTAGAAAGTTACGGGTAGTTCACCAAATAAAAAGCATAGGTGAAAAATCAGAATCAGAAAAGGCAGGAGCCAGGGGAGCTCTGGGCTCCTGGCAGCAGGAATTAATAGCCATTTGGATTAGGGCATGACTGCTGTGATGCATCAGTTTCAACTTTTCTTTGGTCCTTTATTTGCTAGAAGACACAGCCAGCCCAGCTGTCCAAGGCTGGGCCAGGTATACACCCTCTGGCTAGGGGAGCAAAAGATACCTTATTAGATAGTTTCACTAAAAGTACCCAGTGAGAAAGGGAAATTTTCCCGCAAGAAAGTCAGAGTGACATTATTAGAAGAGGGAATAAAAGCTAGAGAGAAAAATCCACCAAATTTCTACAATCTCTATGGCTAAAAATAAGCTTGGAAGCCATGAATCTGCAGAATTCTATTTTTAATTCTGTAATGACAAAGAATAATCCATCAAAAGTTTGTACAAAAATGTATTAGTTAATCAATGACTCATTGGATATTAAGGTTGTTTTCTATTTTTTCGCTTTTACAAACAGCACCTCAGCAAGCGTCCTTAAAGCCCAATTCTCACAGACATCTTTTTTTTTTTTTTTTTTTTTTCCTATTTTTCGGCCATGCCATGTGGCATGCAGGATCTTAGTTCCCTGACCAGGGGAACCTGCGCCCCCTGTAGTGGAAGCATGGAATCCTAACCGCTGGACCACCAGGGAAGTCCCCACAGACATCTTTATTAAGAAGTGGTCATTTTTGACATCTTTATAGAATGGTTGTAGATGAAATGGAAACTTGTAGCCTGAATGGATTACATATAAAGAATGCTGCTGGTCCTTGATTTACAGAGACTTCACTAAAGTTCTGTTGAGTTTGCCCTAGGTCTTTTTCTGGTCAACAACTTTATGGATGATCTAAACATAACTTTAAAACACGTACTTAAACCTACAGATGATACAGATCTAAGAATGATAACAAATATGGTAGAATGTCATCAAACTTGAAAATGATCTGTATGAGCTAAGACACTGGGCCCAAACCAACAAAATTAAAACTAAGAACAATTTAAAAGTTCCGTATTTGATTTTTAAAAAAATCAACTGGTACTTCCCTGGTGGTGCAGTGGTTAAGAATCCACCTGCCAATGCAGGGGACACTGATTCAACCCCTGGTCTGGGAAGATTCCTACAGGCCGAGGAGTAACTAAGCCCTTGCATCACAACTACTGAGCCTGTGCTCTAGAGCCCTCGAGCCACAACTACTGAAGCCCGAGTGCTCAAGAGCCCGTGCTCCACAACAAGAGAAGCCACTTCAATGAGAAGTCCTCACACTACAATGAAGCCCCCGCTCACCTCACCTAGAGAAAGCCCACATGCAGCAACAAAGACCCAACACAGCCAGATTAATTAGTTAATTAATTAATTTTTAAAAAATCAACTGCCCAGAGATAGGAAGGGTAAGTGATATTAGGACAGAAATTCACACAAAAAGGTCTGAAGGTTTTATTTAATGCAAGGTCAGTATAACTCAACAGTATGCTGAAAAACAGGCTGCTAAAAACCAAAAAACCGTGTAGTCTTAGAATGTATTATAATAGGTAAAATATTGGGTTAGCCAAAAAGTTCATTCGGGTTTTTCTGTAATATCTTATGGAAAAACCCAAACGAACTTTTTGGCCAACCCAATGTCTAGCTCTTGGTTGGTGCTAGCCCCTTGCACTTTTTGCCCTGGTCAGACTAAATAGAGTTTGGGGTTTAACTCTGACTGGTTATACTTTAGAAGATATATTAACAAACTGGAGTGCATGTAGAGAAAGGCCTTTGGAAGCTATAATGATAACTTCCTGGGTGCTTACTCAGTCTTTAAATGTTTTCAGGCACCATGCTGAAGATATTTAAAAGCTTATGAAGCAGGCATAATTTTATACCTATTTTACAGATGGAAAATTGAGTCATGGGAAATTAAATAACTTGCTCAACGTTACACAGCTGGAAAGTGGGACTGAAACCCAGTAGTCCAGCCCCAGAGACAGCTGTCAACCACCCCACTCACTGTTTCTCTATTTTGTAAAGCAAAACACATGACCCCAGCATATACATGTGATTTGAGGAACTCTGAGCAGATCCTTTGCAGAGAAATATCTCACTGGCTGGTTGGACAGTACAAACGGACAAATTATGCACTTGACTTTCACAGTTCTTTTATATCTAAATCTAAATATCTAAATATTTTACAAATTGAAAGTTAGCTGAGAAAAGATTTTGATAAAAGGGAGAATTGCCAATGGGTGCTAGAGAGTAGAATTGATTCATTCAACAACTATTTATTGAGTGCTACAATATACTTGACAATGCGGTACGCCCTGATAACAGAATGATGAAAAAGGCTATCGTGGGAATTCCCTGGTGGTCCAGTGGTTAGAACTTGGTGCTTTCACTGCTGGGGCCTGGGTTCAATCCCTAGTCAGGGAACTAAGGTCCTGAAAGCCACAGAGAAAAGAAAAAAGAGAAAGAAAAATGCTACTGTTTCTTTGCCCTGGCAGAGTTTACCTCCAATGAAGGGCTGAATAATAGAATAAGTGATAGTAGCAAGTATAGTTGGTGAATAAGGAAAGAGGGGGAACTAGGGAATCACACGATAGGGAAATCTTCCCCAATCTAGTGGGACAGAAGTTTGGGGTGTAGGTGCATTTCCTTGGGAAGTGAAGGCCAAGTTGAAACGTGAAGGGTGAGTCAAAACTTTCCTCAGAGGAAGTGATGGAGAAGGAAAGAGTTTTCTGGGCAAGGGGAGCTGTTCAGATAATTCCAATAAGGGATGATGATGGCCAAGTCCCCAGCTGTGGGGTGAAGAGAGGATGGATTCTCTATCGAATGGTGTGCATACCATGGATCGGTACTTGGGGTATTTAGAGAGCTCTCGGTGGGGTTAGGCTGCATGCACCACATTGTCTAGGTTCGGCCCTGCCAGTAACAGCCATGTCCTGCCCCTCGCTTTCCCCTGCCCTCTTAGACTCTTTCTCTACACAGTGTTTGACCCAATCTTGTCCTCCTTTTTCTTGTTCTTGAGATTTCGCGCTCTGCTTATGTGTGAACAGCTTTCTCTCACCACCTCCTCAATACGGGCTTTTGCAGCCCTCCAATTCAGACTGTTAATATGAGTTTCAGAGCTCTCAATAGCATTTTCCTTTTCAGTTTTTTTAAAAAATTGCATCCCTTTATCTTAAAGCTTTAGCATGTGCCCTTTTTGAAATGCAGTGGTAAACAATTGTCTGGTAGTTCCCACACTCCTGCCCCACCCCCAACTCCCATTCTCAAGCCCACCTGGACCTCCCCGTCTTTCCAGCATCACTGTGAGTTCTCATCCCAGGTAGTGTTATTGACACCTCAGCAGAATTAGAGCTCAGTTCCAGCAGCGATAACCTGCTGCGTTCAGGCTGAGCAGAGCTGAGCAGGATGACTGAGTCTGGGAATGAGGTTCAGCAGACTCAGGTTGAGGGTGAACACCCTCCGTGCTCACTGCGGCTGGGACAAAGCGTTCAACCGAACGTCTCTACTCCATATTCCAACAAGGACGTGCAAGAGGGGTTGCTACACAGCAGAGCATGCAACGGGGAACACGGAGAGACAGGCAACACACACACCCCGAGTCACACTCAAAAGACCATAAAGATAACCTTCTGTTTGGAGCCAGGATCTGTCTCACACCTCTAGCCTCAAGCCGGGAAATCAGGCTCAGGATCAGGGAAGGGAGACAAGTGTGTCTTTGCTGTTGCCTGGAGCAAGCATGTCTGAGTCACGGAAATACGCAGTCCTTGCTCCTTTCTCCCTGTAACCCACAGGCAGCTCTGGGAATAATCAGTTCTGGTCCCTAAACACACAGTGGAAGGGACAGCCAGAGATTTAGTTCTGAGATATCACAACGACTATTTTGGAACAAAGAGGGAAGTGGGAAAGCAGAGTGTTTGTAGCAGTATCCCTGGGGACTGACAGCTCAGCTCTCAGCCACATCTCCTATGGAGGGGCCCACGTTCCTGGATGTGCCAGGCCCCACTTCAACTTTGAGCCAATGCTTTTTTCCTAATACTAGAAGGTTCAGGTGTTAGAAATTGCAGGGGTGATATGGAGGTTTCCAAGGGCAATAGAAATCGTTGGGAAAGAGTCCGTGAGTAGATTCTTCTACAATCCCTTCTTAACATCTAAAAATACATCATATAAAATAATGTAACTGAACAAAGTTTAAAAAAGGCAGACCATGGAATGTGAAAATGACTCATGACAAATATGATTCGTAGAAATTTACATTCCTAAAGACTCTAGATCTAATAAAAAGTTATGTGGCTAAGCATCAGCTTCTACTTGCAATTGGTCAGAGTAGAAAAGGATAAGAATAGGCTTTTATGCACAGGAAAATAGAAACCATCGAAAGAAATTAGATAAACTAATTCTGAGTTACAGATGGAAATTAGGTAAATGCCAATCAAGCAGCCTAGAGATTCTATTATATATTTATAGTATAGCGAAAGTGAAATAATAAAAGCCTGCATCAGACTCAAGTAAAGAATCCAAAAGGAAAAAAATATTTGCACAATACTGCATTCATAGTATTACTCATGATGCTTAAAATAATTTAGAAACAACTCCTAAAGCTCTTACAATGAAGATATGGTTGGATAAATGATGGCACTTCAATAAAATGGAATATCATATAGCCATTAAAAATAGTAAGTATGATGGTCATTGAAATGTGTATATCTGGAAAAAATGCAGGAAGACAAGAAGTATGCAGGCAACAATTTCAGCTGAATGTGCACATTCTGGTGAGGATTAGAAGTGATTTCGAGAGATGTACTTGGTTTATGGGGTTTCCTTTTCTGTAAAGATAAGTGCATAATAGAAAGTGTATATAGACATATATAAAAGAAAGGGTGGAAAGTAATTTCTTTTTTCTCCTCCCTTCCCAGGGGGACCATAAGAATGAATTAAGTGGCTTGAACTTCTTGGATGAAAATAATAGATGCTTCAATTGGTGAATGATTCAGGTACATACTTGGAGACATTAGAGAATATCCATCGGCAACTGTTATGATATTTTAATGTAATTAACCTGATGACATTAGGAAACGCTTGTGATTAGTTCTGTTGGTTTTTTTAAAAAAAAACCTCTAGAATGTATCCCCACCTTGTATGTCTCCCCCACCCCTTCTGTCATATACATACATACACATACATAGTACATGAAAATTAGATCTTATTATTTGGCATTAGTAAGAAAGGAAGAGACGGAATCTCCAAAGCAGTTACCATATGTGTCTCCACACCTATCGTTTTTAATTCATTTCCTTACTCCTCCCACTTGGCTCTCCCCTGCTACTCACTCACCACACACGCACACCCTACAAATTCCAGCAACACCACCCAGAAGAGGTTCTATGGATCTGTTACCGACCAGGGTTCTTGGACTCCTTAATCAATAGAAATTGATAAGTGCTAGATGAGAAATTCAGGCAAGGCTTTATTGGGACTAATGCCGCAACATGAGGGAATGAAAACAAGTTACAGGTGCCCTTGCTCGCTCCCTGGGTAGGGGTGGCCGGTGGTGTGAGCTGGTCCCTTAAATGGACTGAGGGTAGGGGCGGATCCATGGGTCTGACCACAGGGGTGGCTTAGGTGGTCTGCCTACCCCCTTAGTAGTTCTGTGTGCAGGGATCACACCCAGTACCCTGCTTTTGCTCCCAATACCTCGTAAGTGGCAGTTGGGATTTTGCTCCCAGCCTGTCACAGATCCACCATTAATGATATGGTACCACAAACTGAGAAATTCTAAATCTATTTCTTTCTCTTGTCCATTCCCTATCCTGTTGTTTCCCCAGTACCCGTGATGATGTAATATGCCAGGCTTACATCAGAACCAGAAGAAATGGGCAGAGTTGCCAAATCGCTTGGAAAACACTTTATATGAAAACAGTGAGGGACTTCCCTGGTGGTCCAGTTGGTAAGACTCCGTGCTCCCAATGCAGGAGGCCCAGGTTCAATCCCTGGTTGGGGAACTAAATCCCACATGCATGACACAACTAAGAAGTCTGCATGCCGCAACTAAATATCCTGCATGCTGCAACTCAGACCTGGCGCAGCCTAAATAAATAAATATTAAAAAAAAAAAAGATGAGGAAGAATGTAGGGACCCTTCTTCATTCAAATGTTCCCAGCCACACACACAAAAGAAAACAGTGAATCTTTTAATTATATAAGGAGATAATTATATCATTACCATATAATGATAAACATGTTTAAACATTGAATTTTAATATTACATTTCTCAAAAACATGTGTTTCATTATATTGAGAGCTGTGAAAAATGAGGTTCCAAAATGACATCTGACGCTTGTAAAACTCTGCAGAAAAAATTACAGAATGGCGATCTGTTCCATTCCCCTATGAGAGAGTACTTGAGATATGTTATTAAGTTAAGAAATCAGAATACAAAATTATGTATATGGTAAGAGATCAGCTATGCAACGCATATACCCACATATGCATTCAGAAAAATTTTTAATAGCGGCTATCAGGAAATGGTAGAATTGTGAGTAATTTAAATTTTCTTCCATATAATTTCCCAAATTTTCCACTTTTCTATCATAAGTGTGTGCTAGCTTTATCACAAGGAGAAAATCAGAAGAGTTACTAATAGAAAGCAATATCCAAGAGTCTGGGAAGAAGCCCTGATGTTAGGTCAAGGGGCAGCCGGGTCAGGAGCCAGCAGCTATCACAGCTCCACTTATGGAGCAGAGTTCAACGAGGACCGCGTCTGGTCAGGCACAGGCTCTCAAGAGAGGATGGCCAAAAAGGGCTGGAGAAATAAATCAGGGCTGAGAGAATGAAATGGCAGATGTTTAGCTCAGATGGCTCCAAGGAGCAGCAGTAAGGAAGCGCCACTGTGACTATGCATTTGGAGAAGGTTAAACAGGACCTCGGAGGACGTCTGCTCCAATCTCCTTGTTGTCAGAAAAGAGCCTCAGAAGAGCTGAACTCATTCCTTCAAAGCCACTCCAAGGCTCTCTGCCTCCGTGGGTAGTAAGTTAAGGGCTCTGTTATTGTGATCATTGCCGCTCTTCGCATGCTGAAAGGACATCACATAATCATTGACCAGGAGTGGAAATCCTGACGGGCCTGCTTCCCTAACTTCACTCCAGGTGTCTGGGACAGATTCCCAATATTTCTGTAAGTCTCTTGGCTCCAACCTTCCTCCCCAAACCTACTGCTTTGGTCTTGGGTCAAAGTCTCATTAGTTTGTCTCTTTTCCCTGCTTCTCCTCCTCCTTTTCATTCTCATAGTGTTTGTCTACAAATAAATGTGAAAGAATAGTGTAAGAACTCTCATGTATCCCTCTCCTAAACAGAAAAATTGGTAACATTTTGGCACATTCCTTTCTCTCTCTCTCTCTCTCTCACACACACACACACACACACACAGCAAATACCCTCAAAGGTCTGATTTTCTCCCAGAATCATCTCATTTACTTTGGCTCAAAATTATCATATGCATTCATGCCACCAGCTGATGCACATCCGGTGCTGTATATCTTAATTATCTCTCACTACCTGCTGGACAGTTCTATCTGGATGTCCCACAGGTACTTTGTAGTCACAACCACACTCATCTTCTTCCCCCAGCTCTGATTCTTTACTGTAGCTGGTGGCACCATGATTCTGCCTTGTCACCAAGATATAAACCTGGGAATCAAACTGACCCTTCCACTTGGCCACGCATCCCATCAGTCTCCAACTCCTGCCAAGGTTCCCTCAGAAACAAGCCTTAACTCCGTTTCATGACTTTTTCTCCACCTTGGGTTCATATCAGAATTATCTGGAGAACTCTTAAAAATTCCCACACCCGGGCCCCGCCACAGGCCATTTAAAGTGGGACTCAGGCATCAATGGCTTGTGAAACGTCCCCAGGTGATTCCAATGAGCAGCCAAGCGGGAGAGATGAGCTAAAAAACTGGCTGGAACTCCTCAAAAATTCAGTGTCATGAAAAACATAAATAAAAACAAAATATGAGGGGACTGGTCTAAGTCAAAAGAGATTAAGGGGACTCAACAGCCACACGTATATGTAACCCTTTATGAGGTCTAGGAATCTCTGGTTTAGCCCTTGGCCGGTTCTCAAGCCTCAACACTCAGTGTCACTGGTTTTCCACTTCCCCTCCAGCAATAATGAGCTGCTTATAATCGCACCTCTCCTCCTCCACCCGGGCTGTTGTCCAGCTCTGTCACACTCTCCACCATCCCACCCTCCAATCTGGCTTACTCCTGCTTAAACCTCCTCCAGGAAGTCTTCTCTAATTCACCAGTCTACGGTTGAGTTAGGTCTTCCTCCTCTGTACTCTCGGAGTGCTCAGTAGATATCTATCAGTGTGCTTAGCATGCTGTCTTACATTTATCTGCTCATGTGCCTGATCCCCTCACAGAGTTAGGTACTACCCGAGGCCAGGACCACCTGACACTCATTTTCATATTCTCAGCACCTAGTACTCTGCATTTGCTTATGCAGATACTCAACATATGTTAGTTGAATGACTTTCCAGAGATGAGGAAAGGTTTTTAGGAAAGAGGTGGTTTATGCCAGACGTTGATGGATGGGTTGGATTTTTTTTTAAGCTCTTTATTGGAATATAATTGCTTTACACTGTTGTGCCAGTTTTTGCTGTACAACAAAGTGAATCAGCTGTGTTTATACATATATCCCCGTATGCCCTCCCTCCAGCAACCCCTTCCCACCTTCCCTATCCCAACCTGCTAACTCATCACCCACCATCAAGTTGACCTGCCTGTGCTAAGCAGCAGCTTCCCACTAGCTATCTATTTTACATTTGGTAGCGTTTATATGTCAATGCTACTATCTCACTTAGTCCTGGCTTCCCCTTCATCCGCCTCTCCCCCCAACCCCGTGTCCTCAAGTCCATTCTCTGCATCTGCATCTTTATTCTTGCCCTGTCACTGGGTTCATCAGTACCATTTTTTTAAGATTCCATATATATGAGTTAGCATACGGTATTTGTTTTTCTCTTTCTGGCTTACTTCACTCTGTATGACAGACTCTAGGTCCATCCACCTCACTACAAATAACTCAATATCATTCCTTTTTATGGCTGAGTAATATTCCATTGTATATATGTGCCACATCTTCTTTATCCATTCATCTGTTGATGGGCATTTAGGTTGCTTCCATGTCCTGGCTATTGTAAATAGTGCTGCAATGAACATTATGGTACATGTTTCTTTGTGGATTATGATTTTCTATGGGTATATGCTCAGGAGTGGGATTGCTGGGTCATATGGTGGTTCTATTTTTAGTTTTTTAATGAACCTCCAAATTGTTTTCCATAGTGGCTGTACCAATTTACATTCCCGCCAACAGTACAGGAGGGTTCCCTTTTCTCCACACCCTCTCCAGCATTTATGGTTTTCTAGATTTTTTGATGATGGCCATTCTGACCAGTGTGAGCTGATACCTCATTGTGGCTTTGACTTGCATTTCTCTAATGATTAGTGATGTTGAGCATCTTTGCATGTGTCTGTTAGCCATCTGCAGGTCTTCTTTGGAGAACTGTCTATTTAGGTCTTCTGCCCATTTATGGATTGGGTTATTTGCTTTTTGGGTATTAAGCTGCTTGAGCTGCTTGTATATTTTGGAGGTTAATCCTTTGTCTGTTGCTTTGTTGGCAAGTATTTTCTCCCATTCTGAGGATTGTGTTCTTATCTTGTTTATGGTTTCTTTTGCTCTGCAAAAGCTTTTAAGTTTCATTAGGTCCCATTTGTTTATTTTTTATTTTATTTCCATGATTCTAGGAGGTGGGTCAAAATGGATCTTGCTTTGATGTATGTCCTAGAGTGTTCTGCCTGTGTTTTCCTCTAAGAGTTTTACAGTGTCTGGCCTTACATTTAGGCCTTTAATCCATTTTGAGTTTATTTTTGTGTATGGTATTAGGAAGTGTTCTAATTTCATTCTTTTACACGTAGCTGTCCAATGTTCCCAGCACCACTTATTGAAGAGGCTGTCTTTTCTCCATTGTATATTGTTGCCTCCTTTGTCAAAGATAAGGGGCCCATATGTGCATGGGTTTATCTCTGGGCTCTCTCTTCTGTTCCATTGATCTACATTTCTGTTTTTGTGCCAGTACCATACTGTCTTGATCACTGTAGCCTTGTAGTATAGTTTGAAGTCAGGGAGCCTGATTCCACCAGCTCCGTTTTTCCTTCTCAAGATTGCTTTGGCTATTTGGGGTCTTTTGTGTTTCCATACAAATCGTAAAACTTCTTGTTCTAGTTCTGTGAAACATGCCATTGGTAATTTGATCGGGAATGCATTGAATCTGTAGATTGCTTTGGGTAGTACAGTAATTTTCACAATGTTGATTCTTCCAATCCAAGAACACGGTATGTCACTCCATCTGTTTGTACCGTCTTTGATTTCTTTCATCAGTGTCTTATAGTTTTCTGCATATAGGTCTTTTGTCTCCTTAGGTAGGCTTATTCCTAGGTATTTTATTCTTTTTGTTGCAGTGGTAAATGGGAGAATTTCCTTAATTTCTCTCTCTGCTCTTTTGTTGTTAGTGTATAGGAATACAAGAGATTTCTGTGCATTAATTTTGTATCCTGCTACTTTACTAAGTTCATCATTTAGTGCTAGCAGTTTTCTGGTAGCATCTTTGGGGTTTTTCTATGTATAATATCATGTCAAATGGATGGGTTGGGTTTTGATCAATATTTTTTTCACTCCACGCATGCCATATATATATCATATATATGTAAAAGCATCCATGTATATCATATATGTACACATGTATACATTACCTATTATCTGGAACCATTTGAAAGTAGGTTGAAGATAGCAAGACACTTCACTCCTCAATTCTCCAGCGTCACTTAAGAATAAGACATTCTCTGACATAGCTGTGATATTATCACACCTAAAAAACTAATATCTAATATTTAGTTCATATTCAAATTTTCCCAGTTGTCCCCCAAATAGCTTTCATAGCCATTTCAAGTTTTTAGTCAAAGATCTCATCAAGGGTCACATATACATGTGGCTGTTGAGTCTCCTTAACCTCTTTTGATTTAAATCAGCCCCCTTGCATTTTATTTTTATTTATGATTTTCATGACACTGAATTTTTGAAGAGTTCCAGCCAGCTTTCTTAGCTAATTTCCCACATTCCCAATTTGTTTGACTGTTTACTTATAATTAGATTCAGATTAAATATCTTTTAAAATTTATTTATTTATTTATTTATTTGGTTGTGCGGGGTCTTAGTTGCAGCAGGCAAACTTCTTAGTTGCAGCTTCAGGGCTTCTTAGTTGTGGCATGCAAACTCTTAGTTGTGGCTTGCATGTAGGATCTAGCTCCCTGAGCAGGGATGGAACCCTGGGCCCCCTGCATTGGGAGCTCAGAGTCTTATCCACTGCGCCACCAGGGAGTCCCAAATATCTTTTTTGTTTTCTTTTTTTCTTTTTTTTTGGCAGCACCACACAGCTTGTGCGATCTTAGTTCCCTGACCAGAGATCAAACCTGGGCCCTTGGCAGTGAAAGCATGGAGTCCTAACTGCTGGAACCATCAGGGAATTCCCTAAACATCTTTAAAAAATACTATCTAGCAGATGTTACGTGTTTCTTACTGCATCACATCAGAAGGCACATAAAATCAGATTGTCCCACTGTACTAAATTTGACCTTTTGGTTAAGGTGACAGCCACCAGACCTTTCTATTTCAATGGTGCGGTTTCCTCTTTGTAAATAATAATCAGTGGAGAGATTCTTTGAGACCATATGAACATCTTAGCATCTGTTGGTAATCATAATCCCTGCCTGAATTGGGATTGTAAAATGGTGCTTTTGCTAACTGTCCTCTTTTATTAGCTGGCATTCATTCTCTGTCAAGCAGAAGTCTTCATTGAGTCTCGTGTGCTCTCTCCCACAGCCGTCTTCTGACTACTCTTCCTGCCTCCAGCCTGGCTCACTCCACTCCATCTGCTGCCAGAAGCAGCATGCTTGATTGCAAATCTGGACACATCCATGCCCTGTTCAAAATCCTTCAGGGATAAGCTCAAATCTGTGATCTGGCTCCTGCCTACCTCTTTGGGGTCATCTGTCTCTGCTCCCCATCATGTACTGCACTCAAACTACCTGCACTTCTCCAACCACAGCACCCTACTTCCCACCCCTGGATCTCTGCACTCCCTAGTCCTTCTGCCTGCAAGACCGTCCCCCACCCTCCAAATTCATCGGATCCACCACTTGTTTTTCCGCCTCTGGCTCACTCATCAGTCCCTCTGAACCTAAAGTTGAACAGGTACCTTGGTGGGAGGCAGGGTGGGGGGGGCAGCTCTTGTGACACCTATGCAAATATCTACCATCCCACATGTGGCCCTGCATTGAAAATATTTGCTTGTTTCTTTGTCGTTCCCACCTGATTGAAGCTTTTTGTGGGAAGAGGTTTCTCTTTCATCTCTGGATGACAAGAATCTAGCATGCTGTCTGGCATTAAGTAAGCACTCAGAAAATATTTTCTCATGAAGTAACTCATGTTGCCTCAAATTCTTAAGCAGCTTCCAGAACAACTAGAGTATATGCTCTTTTAAGGACAAAAAGCATGTCTTATTAAACTTTGTTTTGCTCACATCTTTCACCCTGTTGCTTGTTAATTTGAATTAGCTTTCAAGCAAGTATGGCTGTATCACTTTTTATCTGCCCAGCATATTTTCCTTTTGAGAACTGCTCCTCCTCTACCTAACAGGAGGGCCAATCCCTTGCCTGGTCTTGCCACACATGGTGGGCTCATAATGTGAGCTAGACGTTAGAGGACTTACTTCATCTTCCTGGCTGCAATGGTTGGTTCATGTAAGGACACTGGGCCCAAGCCAGGCCTATTAGAGTCGTCCTGACACTTTTGAAGGAGCTAGTGAGAAAGACAAGCGAGGAAAACAATATAATAGCCATTGCTGGCAGAGTCCACCTTTGTCACAAGGTGGGAAAGAGGCTACATGAGAACGAAGCCACCACAAGTGCAAATAAGCCGACAACAGGGAGATAGGGCTAGTGACATTTTTCAAACTCCTAAGCCCAGTCACATCTGAAGAGTCAGATGTTTTATGTTTTTTTTTAAATCCATATTGCTGTACATAGTGATTTTTCACTTTCGTCACAGTATAGTATTCCACTGGACACTATTTCTATCACTATTTTTACCCTACATACCTTTTTAAAAATTCAAATTTGGCAATTGTCAACTCTGCCCTAGCTGCTACTTTTTTAAAAATTTATTTTTATTGAACTATATTTGATGTACAATGTTGTGTTAGTGTCAGGTGTATAGCAAAGTGATTCAGCTCTACATACACATATCTATTTTTTTCCGATTCTTTTCCCCTATAAGTTATTACAAAATATTGAGTATCGTTCCTGTGCTATACAGTAGGTCCATGTTGGTTATCTATCTTATATATAGTAGTATGTATATGTTAATCCAAGTTCCTAGTTTATCCCTCTCCCTCCCTTTCCCCTGTGCTAACCATAAGTTTGTTTTCTATATTTGTGGGTCTGTTTCCGTTTTGTATATAAGTTCATTTGCATCATTTTTTTTTTTTAGATTCCACATGTAAGTGATACCATATGGTACTTGTCTTTGTCTGGTTTACTTCTTTTAGTATGCTAGTCTCTAGGTCCATCCATGTTGCTGCAAAGGGCGTTATTTCATTCTTTTTTTAATGGCTAATATTCCATTGTATAAATATACCACATATTCTTTATCCATTCATCTGTTAATGGACATTTAGATTGCTTCCATGTCTTGGCTATTGTGAATAGTGCTGCTATGAACATTGGGGTGCAGGTATCTTTTCGAAGTATGGTTTTCTCCAGATATTATTACCAGGGGTGGGATTGCTGGATCATATGGTAGTGAAGAATCATGTTTTAGACTTCCTGGTACATGAATAAACACTTCCTTCCCTCTTGCCCTTTAAGTTGACAAAATCCTGACAAATATACAAGATCTGATACCATGACATTCCATACTTGGTTAGCAGGTAAATTGAGATGGAGAATATGAAATTTCACCTCCATTTAGTTCTTTACTGATGTTTGAGAAATTATGTACAGATGGAACCTCATGTAGGTTGGAAACACAGACTTTCATTTTTCTGACCCTCGCTACCAAATTCCTTCCCTAGGGAGGAGGCAGAAACCTGGCTCAGAACAATGAAGAGAAATGGAGAAGAGCAGAGTTTCTCTCTTCCAACCTATTTCGTGGTTCCCCAGGTGCCCCCAGGAGGTCCATCTCTGGCAGGCAGGAAGCCACACCTTTCCAGGCATTCTCAGCATTTGTGTCCCCCTTCATGCAACCAAAGCAGAGGTCCCAGTTCTGCCCTGAACTCTAAGTCAAAGAAAACATACAAGGGTGATGACCATAAATTTCAAAAGAACAGCTTGGTGAGCTTAGGAAAAGGAAGGAAAAAAGACTAAGCTTCCTTCCTGCCTATAGGCCTGGATGCTGAGAGCACATTTACTTCCTCTGAGGCCCCTGATTTATGTAATTCAGGTACCTGGGGATTCCAGAGTGATATCTCATAGCAACTATGAACAAGTACCAGGAGCACTGATCCCCAGAGGGCGTGGGGGGTGGTAAGAACTGAGGCATCGAGCAGAGAGAGGGAAGGTTGAGGGCACAGCTGGGGGTGGCCTCTCCCTCCTCCTTGCACCTGTTGTGAGGCCTAGTGACATCACAGGCTTAATAATTAGCTTAATAGCTGGGCTGTGGGTCACATTCAGAGGTTTCTCCAGGCAGGCAGGTTGGAGGCTCCATGCAGCCCAGCCCCTCCTGCCTCCCCTGTACAGCCACCGTCTGCTTCCAGCGCCAATTCTCCTGTTGCCACAACTGCCACAACTCCGGGAGGAACCAGGCTGTGCAGAGCTGGCCCTGCGGTCTCACCAGATGCCCTCAGAGAGCCAGTGCCGCCTGCACATGGCTCTCCGCAGCCAGAGAAAACCAAGGAAGGCTGAGACTGCATCCCTGACTAATGATCACGCCTTCAAGACGGGATGCAGCCTGTGACTCAAACTGTGGAGGCACAGCAAACGGAAGAAAGAGTGGGAGGGAAGAGAGGGACGTGGAGGAAAACACAGATGGGGGGCGGGGTGGGGGAGGAGGAGGAAGAAAGCAAAGGAACAAAGGCCTCCGCACTTTGGATTTATAAAGGTGCTCTCCCCCATGGCCTCTGCCGTCCTTAAAGGACAACGTGATGACATGAAATATCTTCATGCAACCGTCTAGCAGCCCAGTTTGATGTCACTTTGGAGGGAGGAGGGAACTAAAGTTATTAAAGGATGTTACTATATTTGCAACTACTGTAACTTGCAATACAATATAATGTATACTGTTTATGCAAATTCAGTGTTACACAGATTGCGAAATCTTAAGGACAAGAATCATGGTTCTTTTTAAGTTAGAAAAGTAATAATATACATCAAAAAGGTTTGAGTTTGGTCCCATTCCAAGAATACAAGTCTGGCCAGGAAGGATATTTAGAGACAAGTTAGGTTCAGTCTTTCCACAGAAAGTTGTTATGTCCCAGGGTATATCATTTGACATATGTTATGCATGATTGCTTGTAATAACAATCTGTGTTATAAGAGGGGATTTGCTTTGTGTGTGCAGTATATATGGACACATAGATGTCTCTGTGTGTACGTGTGTGTGTGTGTGTGTGTGTGTGGACTATAGCTCTACAGCTATATTTAAAAGTTCATTTAATATTCTAAGACAGTTGTTTCAATCCTGTAAGACCTAACATTAGCTTTTTATTAAGAATATTTGAAACATACTGAAATGAAATTCACAAACAACATAGCCTACATGAAATTAACATACCCCTGTGATTTTAAAAAGCAATGAAGAAAAATAATGTATAATAAAACAAATTGTATTTTCATACGTAAATACTCAGGCACAGCTAAACTAGAAGATACAGTAAAACAGGGAAATGCTTGTGCCTGCTTATAATGAGTAAGTTTGCATTTAAGGAAAGTAAGGTGATATTCAACTGAATACCATTGATCTTTCATCTTTGTAGTTAATATTTAGAAAGAAAGCTTAAGCCAGCATGCTTCTGCACACCCATAGAATCACCATGAATCAGACAGACACAAACACAGGCTGATACAGGTGTGTCGACTCAGATACCACGAGCAGCGTTGCCATCAATGATACGATTTTCCGAAACTTTGAGCAACTCTTGGTCAAGTTCCCAACAAAACAAAATGCAGTCTTCTCTCAATCTAACTACCATGTTGCATTTGTGGAAAACTCAGTATATGGTAAAACCATGTAAATGTTTTGTGAGTGTTTATACGTAAAATGGAGTTCACAGCTGGGCTTAGATACATATAGAAGGGTTTTTTCCTATGTGAATTTCTGGCGGGTATTGGAAAGTTGTGTGGGACTCAGGACAACCCTCCACGTGCAGGCTGTCCACACACTGCAGGGCGTTCAGCATCTCTGACCATCCAAGCTACTGAGGCTCCTCAATCATTGTAGCAACCAAAACGCTCCCACAGGTTTCCAAACACCTCCCAGCGAGACTGTTCTCTTTCAGGAATTGTTGTGGCTATTCAGGGTTCCTTGAGATTCCATATGAATTTTAGGATGGATTTTTCTACTCCTGTAAAAAATGTCTTAGAGATTGCACTGAATCTGTGGATCGCTTTCAGTAGTATTGGCATCTTAACAACATTGTCTTCCAATCCCTGAGCACAGATGTCTTTCTGCTTATTTTTCCCTGAGCCCTTTTTGAATTTTTAACCATTGGATCAAATTTTCTTCTCTTGATATCTTTTCTGTGGATCTGGTTTTCTAAAATCTCGGATACTGGTCTATGCCCCAGATCCCCACCCTTTCTCTCTATTTTCTCACCACTTCTACATTAGGAATCAGTTCTCTACCAATATTTCCTGATAAACTGTTGGTGAGGCAAGTCAAGAGTCTATCAGCTGTCCTTTCAGCTGACTAAGACTTCCAGCAGGGATGCCAATAAAGAGATTCCAGAATTAAATGAGGTATTAACTTGCTGACAGAAACTTCTCCAACTCTAAGACTCAAAGAGGTCTTTTATTTTTCCCTTAGACCAGGAGTCACAAACTTTTTTGATAGTATTTAATAAATATTAGTAAATATTTTAGACTTTGCCGCCCATATAGTCTCTGTTGCAACTACGTAATTCACCCAATATAACATAAAAGCTGCCATAGAGCTATGTAAAGAAGTACAAATATACACTAAGTGAAGAAAAAGCCAGGCACAAAAGCCTGTACATTGTATGATTTCATCTGAAATGTGAAGAATGGGCAAATCAAATAGAGGCAGAAAGCAGACTAGTGGTTTCTAGTCTCTGGGTGAGATGCGAGAGTGGAGAGTGGTAGTGAGTATGGGGTTTCTTCTGGGGGTAATGAAAATATTTTTAAAATTAGATAATGGTGCTGCTTGCTCAACTCTGATTATAAAAACCACTGAATTGTAAACTTTAAAATAGTGAATCATATTATGTGAATTATATCTCAATAAAGCTATTTAAAAAAAAAAACCACCCTAGACAATATGTAGACAAATGGGTGTTGCTGCGTTCCAAGGAAACCTTGTTTACAAAAACAGGCTGGATTTGGCCCTTGGGCTGTGGTTTCCTGAGCCCTGCACTAGAATGTAAGATTCATAGAGTCAGGGTTGTGCCTTGTTTATAATTAATGTCCAGGACCTAGGACAAGACCTGTCGAATAAGTAAGTATCTAATAAATGTTTGCTGACTGAATGAATTAAAGGCTCTGTCCAACGTGGAACTATGCCTGCAGCGAGTATCTTGGTAACATTCTCTCTGGCCTCCGTATAAAGCCATGTCCAGTTCCTTACTTCTGGACTTAGCTTTTCTAAGCCACGCTACCACTTCTATTTTCTATTTCAATCCTCTTCTAGTTTCTCATCCTTCAAGAATAATGACCCCATTTGCCCACTTATTGTTCTACGGCTGCATAATAACCTCACCTCTCCATCACTTCACTGCCTGTTCCTCTTAGATTTCATCTCTTCTCTTTACTAGCTGCAATTTTTCATTAATTCATTCACTTATTCATTCCACAGCAAATATTTATAAAGTATAAAATACTGTCCGTTGCTTATAGTCCCCACTGCTTCTAAGAAGGGTGGAGCCTGGTGTCACCCAGAGGAGAGCCTGCACTCATGTTCCCCCATCTCTGCAGGTGTCACAGTCAAAGCGACAGAGTCCAGCAACAAACGGTATCTAAAAGAAATTGCAGTCTCTGTTTGCCTCCTTCAGAGGCTATTAATAAAGACCTATTCATAACTTACCATAATATTTCATATAAATCTCCTTCTCCTTCATTCCTCTTGAGCTTCATGTCTTTCTCCCCACTCTCAACTCTTTCTCTCTCTCCCTAATTAAACATTTGTGATTCTCCACAAAGAGCAATACAAATCCACTTAGACCAGCCTTCTTTCTTTCCTTTTTCAAAAATTTATTTATTTATTTATTTATTGGCTGCATTGGGTCTTCGTTGCTGCGCGTGGGCTTTCTCTAGTTGCGGTGAGTGGGGGCTACTCTTCATTGCAGTGTGCGGGCTTCTCATTGCTGTGGCTTCTCTTGCTGTGGAGCTCGGGCTCTAGGCACGTGGGCTTCAGTAGCTGCGGCACGTGGGCTCAGTAATTGTGGATTGTGGGCTCTACAACTCAGGCTCAGTAGTTGTGGCACACAGGCTTAGTTGCTCCGTGACATGTGGGATCTTCCTGGACCAGGGCTCAAACCCATGTTCCCTGCATTGGCAGGAAGATTCTCAACCACTGGGCCACCAGGGAAATCCATCCTTCTTTCTTTTATATTTAAAAGGGCTCCTAACCCCTGTTGGGGGCATGTGATTCTTACTGAAGGCCTCTAGAGCTGCTACCAGATTCTTAGTTATTCGCAGTTTCTGCTTGAAATTGTCATATGCATGATAGGTTCACTATTGCAAGACTGCAGGTTCCCACTAGCTGTTCCTCTTTGCCAAAACTCAAACAAGTATGGGACCATCCTCCATCCACCCAAGGGATGGTCAAACATGGTCAATAAATTGGGGTCTAAAACTTGCCAAGGGATGGGTGACCAAGTATCCACAGTGATACTGCTTGTGACACATTGTATCACACTGCAAGCAAATCAGACTCTAAAGTCTTCGGTCTGAACCCAGACAGCTTGAAGGGCTCCTTGACTGGGGTTGGAGGACCACTGACCCCCATGCACTGAGACTCACTGGCCAGAGATCTGGCTCCAGGGGCAGAGGCCCAGCTACTCCACTTCCTTTGCTGCTCCAGACCTTAATTCCTCCATCTGTTCTGTTTTTCTAAGAGCCATCCTGGTTTCTTTTTCTCTTCTCCAGCCCTGAATAATTCACCAATTATGAGAATTCAGTAGGACCCCTGAGGTTGTGATATGTCTTTACTACATATTTTTAGTCCACAATCATTCTTACATCATCTTGATTCAAGTGCCCGTAATCCTCCAGACCTTGTTCCATTGACCCCAGTGAATAGCCCACTTTAGCACGCACATATCAGTAGATCTGTTTCCTTCTTTTGCAGGTTATGAATTTGACATTTAAAAAAAATAGTTGTCTTCCATGCATTCTTTTTTTTTTAAATATTTTGTTTAGTTTGTCTGTTTGTTGTTTTGCTGCACCACACGGCATGTGGGAAATTAGTTCCTCAACTAGGGATCAAACCCATGCCCCCTGCATTGGAAGCACGCAATCTTAACCACTGGACCACCAGGGAAGGCTCATGCATTCTTTTATTTCATATTTCTCAAAGTTTGCAAATTTGGATTTTAATTTTTTCCAACATTTTATAATAAAAAGTTTCAAGTACGCAAAAACACTGGAAGAACTTAATGGTGAGCACTTGTATAGACTCTAACATTAACACTTTTCCTGCCTTGTCACGTACCTTGTCCATCTACCCACCCATCAGTCCACCTTGATTGTTTTGATGCACTTCAAATTAAATTGCATACAACAGTACACATCCTCTTAAGTATTTCAGAATGCATATCATTAACTAGAGTTCAATATTTGTTCACGGGGTTTTTTTCTTATGAGGTAAAATTTACATACAATGAAAGGCACAAATCTTAATTGTACATTTACTCAGTTTTAACAAACACATACATCTATGTACTCAAACTTCTATCAAGTTACTAACATTGCATCATCCCAGAAAATTCCCTCATGCCCCTTCCCTGTCAATACCCATCTGGCCCCACACAGGGTCAATTACTATTCTAATTTTTTTTCCAGCGTAAGTCTTTTTTAGAATGACGTACAAATGAAATCATACAATATTTACTCATGTGTATGGCTTCTCTCACAGGACAAAATATTTTGAGATTCATCCACATTGTTGCGTGTATGAGTAATTTGTCCCTTTTTATTGTTGAGTAGTAGTCAGTTAACTGAATATATCATAATTTGTGCATTCATTCTCCTACTGATGGAACCTGGGCTTCTTCCAATTTTTGACTATTTTTAATGATGCTGCTAGGGACATTCTTGTACAAAGCTTTTTGTGGACACATATTCTCAGTTTCCTTGGACAATTACCTGGGAGTAGAAATACCCAGGGTACGTATGTATTTAGATTTATCAAAAACTGTCAGATTTTCCCAAACTCCCACCAACAGTGTATGAGAATTCCAATTGCTCCACGGTGAAACTGACATTTTAATCCCCCAAATTATCCATCCATTCTGCTGTACTTTCTTTAGAGAGTAAAGAAGCTCATACCAAACTAACAGTGTTTCTTTTTTGTGTCCATGAACACCTTCTCAGGAGGGGACTCTGGAAATTGCCACTTGGTTGGTGGCATGTCTCTGCTTCCAAGGCTTTTCACTCCTATACCAGTGTGTTGGCATGTGTTGTCCATGACTCAAGTACTTTTCTCAGATCCTTGCCCTTGCCCTTTCTATAAATTTCTTGGATTTCTGGCAGCCATTCGCCTGAAGCAGCATTTCCAAAGCCTGCTTGATAGCAAGTGCCATGCAGCTGTGGACCCCAGCATCTGGTCTCCGCAGCAGAGCTGGGTAGAAGCCTTGAACTGTCTGTTATAGACCTCCTCTCCCCTTCCAGCAGAGAGCGGGTTAAAAATGAATGCCTGGTTTGCAACCACACGGGGGAATTTTTTTGGCTTCCTCAATTTAGTGTGATTATTAATTTGGTTCTCTTTCTGGAACCAAACAGGCAGTGCTAAGCAACCCATTCTCTTCCATTTGTAATTCTGATGCTAGTATCTTTTCAGAGGTATTTAATTTTGCAGCTGTATAGCTTGGCTCTGTGCTTCCTCTGCTTCACATTTCAGTTGAAAATGTTTTTGGTTGGGTTAGAAGGTCTGCCGTGAAACACATTCATCTTCATCTTAGTGAGGAGCGTACTGCTCCTTGCTAGCATTCCTTTTGGCCTCATAAGATGCAGCCAAAAAAAAAAAAAAATCCAGCTTCTGTTCTTTGGCACTCTAATTTGCTGTTTGTTTCCAATATCGATGCTCCTTATTATTTTCTCTTAAACACTTATTTTTTGAGTAGTTAATAGCTACGCATGGTACAAAATACAAAAGGTACAAATTCAGTGAAAAGTCTCCCACTTTTATCTCCCAGCCCTCAGGGACCCACAATTACCAGTCTTTTTGCATGTTCAAAACCATGAGTATGCACACTCTTAAAACAAACAAACAAGAAACCCACTCGTGGGTAGTGACATTGGTCTGCACCTTTCTTTTTCCTTTTCTGTCTCTTGGAGAGTGTTTCCTATCACCAATATGGAGCTGCCTCTTTTTTTTACTGGCTGCCTGTGGTTGTACTATAACAGAACCCAAACCCCTTCAGATGGACAAATAGGTTGTTATTGACCTTTTAGTCTTTGTTTTCATGATCAAACCTGTTAACCAGATGAAGAGAGGTGAAAACAGCTCTTGTATACCAGCAACAGTGTCAAGGTTGCCAGTTGATCCTGTAAGGTGTTATCAGACTGTATGACATTTCCCACTCAGATCAGCTGGGGAGTGTTTAATGATGCTTGGCAGGCTTTCTGTCAGATCTTGGATCCGTGCTCGAGGAGACTGGCTACCTCCTAATGAGGTATCACAGGCTGACATATGGCCAGTTCTGAGTACCCATCTCTACCTTCCCTTCTCCCTTCTCTCCACTCTTTTTCAATGCTATGCATGATAAAATAGAGAAATAAATGACAGAAACAATAAGGAACATGAGAGTTTGGAAGAAAGAAATTTATATGAGTTGGATAAAAACAAAAAAAGAAGATTTGGGGGGTAGTATTTGAGGAGGGCTAGCCGGGGGTTGGTAAAAAGATGGGATTTGTGAATTAAAAGCAAGAAAAACAGAAAGAGCAAGGAGAGGGGATGCAATAGCCCAAATTTAGAAGATGAGGAGAAGATCAAACAGAGTGGAAGAAACATTTCATGCTGAGAAGCAGCTGAGAAGCAGTGGCCAATGAGATAGGATAGATAAGGTGGAACATGACTATGGACGATCTGAATACAGGCATGGTAAGTTCATATTTAATCTTGGCGGGTCTAAAATAAATCTTGCCATCTGATAGGGCACATTTCCCCAACTTACTCTTTTTTTTCAGGAATGTCTTAAGAATTATTGATCCTTTGTTCTTCCACATAAAATTTACAATCACCTTGTCAGGTTCCTTTTGGGATTATATTTGTAATGGTGTTGATTCTATAGATTAATCTAAGGAGAACTGGTATCTTTAAACTTTAATTTTAAAAAAATACTCAGGAGATTTCCTTTTAGTTCTCAAAAGATTCCTATGAATAATTTTTCAACCCAAAGTCAAAGGTAACCAAGCATGGAAGGAAATAAGACATGAGTGAGGTTCAGCAGAAACAACAGACAGTAGAAACAGACCAGCAAAGACTTCAGATATAGAACTCTTAGATACAAATGATAATTATGCTTACTATATTTAAATAAGTAAAAGAATGGCTTAAAATATCTGTGGGCAGAATTATAAAAGTTGGCAGAAACTGGGTTTTACTCACTGCTCTGTGCCCAGCTCCTGGACCATTGCTGGCACATAATAAGTACTGAGCGAATATTTGTTGAGGGACTCAATGAATAGCTACCCCCTGGGCCTCCCGCCTGGGCTCCTGTCACATATCTAACTGCCTGTTTGTCTTTACCTCAATTTATATCCAACAAATCCAAAATCTGCAGCATGTGCAAAACAGAGCTCAGCAATGTTTACACTGTTTACCCTTGGGCACCCTTATTTCAATCAGTGACTCAGGCTCTAAAACTTGAGGTCACCCATTCCTGCTCTTTCCCTGTTTCCCCCACACCTAGCAATCGCCCAGAGTCTTCTTCTTTTGTACTTTTATCTCTCCCTTACTATCCAATCCTGTTGTCACTATAGTTTAGGGTTTTTTATTACTACATACCTGGGTAACTACTGGGCTTCTGACTGTTCACCACCCCTACTTCTATTTTTTATACTATTACTAAATTAATATTTCTAAAATGGTAGTCTGTGCATGATAATCCCCTCTCCAAAATGTCTCTCAGTTGCACAGAACAAAAGTTACATATGCACAGCTTTATCAGAATATCTATCTTGCGTTAGTCATCCAATTCTTCAACAAATGCTAATTGAATTTCTATTCTGCACCAAGCTCTAGTGCTAGGAAATAAGCAAACCACAAAGATGCAATTCTTGCCCTCAGTGAACTTGCTGTCTAGTGGGTAAGATAGCCACTTAAAATAACAATTACACTTCAGCGTGATAAACGTTATCATAGAGGTAGTTCACAAGTAGTGTAGAAACCTATGGCAGAGGCAAACTTGGTATGGGTGGGTAAAAAACAGGTATTGGAGGAGGCCTCCCAGAGTAAAGAAGTCTCATTTCTCGTTATTCCCCTATTGCAATTTTCTGTTGCATTAGGCATCATTCCTTCTATATCTTATCTTTCCTTTAATATCCATGTTAAATTTATTCCCAGGTCTCACACCCATGGTGTCATTTCCTTCTTGGCTCTGATAGTAATACTAACATGGTACTAGATCAAATTTATGTATGTATACATACACATGTACAGATGTACAGGTATATACACATTAGGTTGAATCATACGAAAACACTGAACATTTAACCATTTTTAACCCACAAAAATGGCAATTCCGTATGGTCCAAACATATGACTTGAAAACTTTGCCTAGGGCTATCCCTGCATAAATCTGTTATACAAATTTACAGTTTAGATCAGATACAAACTTTTAAGCAGTCCCACAAATGTTCTCTTATACATATTCCCATAAGTGTAAATTCTCACTTACATATTTTACATCTGATCACATGTACGCATATAAATACATGAAATGACAAACTCATTCACAAATGTCCTCACATATCATACACCCGAAACACACACACCAAACTGACAGATGCACAAGATGCAAATCTATATACGCTCTCTCACACACATTCACCAGAACCAACACATTGGTATAAACGTAGATTTCCACACATTCACTTGGATACACACATTTGTATCCAGACGTATCCAGAATAAGTCTCAAACTTAACAAAGCCAGACATATGTGCACCCTTAGGGGCAAATTCCACCCACCCACTTTTTTTTTTTTTTTTTTTTGCCGCACCACGAGGCATGAGGGATCTTATTTCCGTGACCAGGGATGGAACCTGTGCCCCCTGCAGTGGAAGCGCAGAGTCTTAACCACTGAACCACCAAGGGAAATCCCACCCACCCACTTTTAATCTGTCTTTTTGTAGACCTAGAAAATCAGATAATAAGATGATATGATGATGCTTAAAATAAGAATTTATAAGCTCTGAGCAAGGATCTGAAGAACTCTGCTCTAAGTAAAGGGCTTTTGCATTAATGCACAGATTCTGGAACATTCACCCTCGCTACTCGAAGGTCTTTTTAGGCTGTGCCCTCGGTAAGTTTCCAGGTTAGAGCTGAGGTTACCGCAGAAAGCTTAAAGCTAGTGAGGTGTTATGTGCCTTGTCCAGAGAAGGCCTTTTCTATTTCAAGTCCCTGCCAGCCCAACTTTCCTTTTGGGTTGAATAAAACAGAAACTAATCATGGGGTGGGTGAGCTTGACTTGGCTATGCAATGGATTCCCAGGAAGTTACGACAAGCAGTAGTCACAGTTGTCACAGTGGGACAGTGGCCTTAGCAGGGAATGGCTATGGCTTGAGTGGGATCTGAAAATACAAGAGTGTCTGTTCCTTTGTCTCATGTGCTGCTTCCCCACCACACAGTCTCTGTCTGGTTTCCATAGACACCAAGATCCATCACAGGAACAGCACAAGAAACACTGAGCAGAGAAAAACATCAGGCCAAGTCTGCATTTTTAGCTCTTAAGCCCTTGGGAAAATTAGGTAGGAATTGTTTTTGTAAACTTTTTTGTACTGAAGTGTAACACACTGCAGAAAAGTGCACAAATCATTAGCATGCAGCTCAGTGAATTTTCACAACATGAACGCACCTTTGTAACCAACACTCAGATCAAGATACAGAACTTGACCTGCACCCAGAAACCCTCTTTACACCCCTTTTCATTCACTACGCCCAAAGATAACCAGAATCCTGACTCCTAACACCACTGATTAGTTTTATCTGTTTTTGAACTTTGTGTAACAATACATACTCTTCTGTGTCTCGCTTCTTTAATTAAACATTACACTTATAAGAGTCATAGCAGTAGTATAGTATTGTATAGCAAAAATATAGCATTCCATCGTAAGAATATACCACAATTTATTTATCCATTCTGCCCCTGCTGGATAAATGAGTTGTTTCCAGTTTTTGACTAATAGTACTGCTATAAATATTCCTATGCAAAGAATATATATCTGATAAAAGATTTATACCTAGACCATATGAAGAATTCTTACAAATCAATAAGAAAAAATAAACAATTCAATTTTTATTGAATGAGATAATTGAACAAATACTTCATGTAAGAGGAAATAAACATATGAACATATGAAACATATAAATATATGAAAAGGTACCCAATCTCATTAGTCATCAGATACAATTACAAGCCTATAAGGAAGGCTAGAATGAAAAGAGTGACAAAGTTGAGGGCCACCGAGAATTTGGAACAGCTGGAAAGATCATTCCTTGTTGATGGGAGCGTAAATTGATAAAGCCACTTTGAAAGACTGTTTGGTAGCACCTACCAAAGCTGTACATGTACATACCCATGACGAAGTGATTCAACCCCATAGAAATGTGAACGTAAGTAATTCCGATGGACTTGAACTGCAAAATGTTAAAGTTGCATTAAGCGGCTAAGAGGCATGACTAGTCAGCAGCAGACCTATCACTTCAAACTTTCTTTCCATTGTCCACCATAGTCAGCACAGTTCCTACCTTTTTACAGTTATCCGGCAACTTTTGTCAACATCCCTGCTGTATCTTTACTTGAACTGTTAAAGAGAGCTGGGTAAAAAGCAGAATCCTATGGCATAGCACTAGAGATTTCCTTCTTTGTTTCATTCTATTTCTTGTCATTTAATTCCTTCTTCCTTCTTCCCTTCCCGTCTTTCTTCCTTAAACTTGTTATCAGGCTTTTGGATGCCATTCACTGCAACTGGATATGCAAATGGAAACATCAGTTTCTGCAAAATCTCTCCTCCTGGTAACCAGACCAGTATGGCTAGAGCACCTGGAGATCTGGGGAACAGCATTTTAGGCAGAGGGAAACTAAGTACAAAGTCCATGAGATTCGTATGAACTTGGCATACAAAGAATGTAAGGAAGATGGCATTTGAACTCTTTCACTCTAGTAATTCACCTGGTACCCCAGGATGTCTTCCAAGGAATCTGCACTTTGCTCTGAGTTCAAATTCCTTGGTAGGGTAAATGGCAATTTTCTACCTGTCTATATCACTGAGTATCACTTGCCACAAACTCCTTATTGCTACATTCCACTTCTTGTTGGCAACCTTGTTTCACTGGTTTGGCACTTTCAGGATGGCTTGATCCCATGGCTGGCAAATCGGTGCTAGCTGTCATATGGGAGCTCAGCTGTGGCTGTGGATGGGGTGGGGGCCTCAGTTCCTCTCTATGTGGGCCACTCCACAAGCTTCTTCACAGTGGAACTTCTTCACAGTTAGAATTCCAAAAGTGAGCATTCCAAGAGAACTAGAAGGAAATCCCACTGCTTTTTATTATTATCTAGTTTTGAAAGTGTTACAGCATCACTTACACCACAGTCACAAGGCCACCCAGATTCAAGGGAGAGAGGACATAGACCTCCCCTACAACACCTCTCAAGGGAAGGAATGGCAGGTTCCAGTATAAGAATATTATATGGAAATCTTTTTTTAAATTTATTTATGTATTGGTTGCGTTGGGTCTTCATTGCTGTGCGCGGGCTTTCTCTAGTTGTAGCAAGCGGGGGCTACTCTTTGTTGTGGTGCTCGGGCTGCTCATTGCAGTGGCTTCGCTTGTGGCAGAGAACAGGATCTAGGTGCACGGGCTTCACTAGTTGTGGCACTTGGGCTCAGTAGTTGTGGCTCAAGGGCTCTAGAGCTCAGACTCAGTAGTTATAGTGCACAGGCTTAGTTGCTCCGTGGCATGTGGGGTCTTCCCAGACCAGGGCTTGAACCTGTGTCCCCTGCATTGGCAGGCAGATTCTTAACCACTGCGCCACCAAGGAAACCCTACGTGGAAACCTTGAAGACACTACGGTAAGTGAACTAAGCCAGTCACAAAAGGACAAATGCTGTGTGATTCCATTCATATGAGGTGCCAAGAGTAGTCAAATTCATAGAGACAGGAGGAGGATGGTGGTTGCTAGGAGTTAGGGAGAGGGAGGAGGGGAAACCAATGTTTAATGGATACAGAATTTCAGTTTGGGAAGATAAAGATTTGGAGGTGGTTGGGAGTGGTGGTTAAACAACAATGTGAATGTACTTAATGCCACTGAACTGTACGTGTTAAAATGATTAAAATGGTAAATTTTATGTATATTTTAATTTTACAAAAAAACTCATATGGTACATGTATATGTATGGCTGAGTCCTTTTGCTGTGCACCTGAAACTATCACAACATTGTTAATCAGCTATACTCCAATATAAAATAAAAAGTTAAAAAAAGTAAAACCATATGGGATGGGAGATACTGTTTCAGCCACACAGTCCTTGGGATGATAGTAGGATGAGTGTGTAGGTGTCTATATGGTAGCATAATAGTCACGTCCTTTGATAGGGTGGAGTGTATGCTCGGAACTAAAATCCTGTATGCTAATGTGTAAGACAGAAAAGGCTAATCAGAGTCAGTATCTTCCAAGGTCATTGTATTGCTCAGGAGAAACTCATCCCATGCCAGTTGCTTCTCCAAGGTTTTTACTCCCCTCCGTCATCTGCCTGATTATTATTATTCTTCAGAATCCCTAGATAGTTGTTCTGCATTTTTTTCAGAGTTTATAGTTATCAGTGGGAGGGACTGTCTGTAGGGACTTTCACTGCCAAACTGGAAAGAGAGCTTCTCAAGAAACTGAATCTATAGATTAAAAACTATTCAGTGTGTACATTCGTTTTCTGTTGCTGTATAACAACAGTGTCAAACAACAGACATTTAATATCTCACAGTTCTGTAATTCAGAAGTCCCGGCACAGAGTAGCTGGTTTTCTGGATTAGAAATTTCACGAGGCTGCAGTCAAGGAGCTCAGGAGTTCCTGCCAATCTTATGCAGGTTTTTGGCAGAATTACTTGAGGTCGTAGGATTGAGGTGCCCCTTTTCTAGCTAGTTGTTGGCTGGGGGTCGCTCTCAGTTTCCAGAGCCCACCAAAGTTCTTGCTATGTGGCCCCTTCCATCTTCAAAGCCAGCAATGGAGAACCTCCCTCACACTGAATCCCTCTCATGTTCTGAATATCTCTTGCCAGAAAAAGGCCTGTCCCCTTTAAGAACTTACCTTAGGAATCCTAAGTCTGGCCCAGCGAGGATAATCTCCCTACCTTAAAAATAACTGATTTGGGACCTTGATAATATCTGCAAAATCCCTTTATGGCAATACTCAGATTAGTGTTTAATTAATGAACTGGGAGAAGTCATGTGGACACCAGGGGCCAGGAATCTTGGAGGCCATCTGGAATTCTGCCTTTCACAGTGTGCCCTGGTATTGTGGGCATGTTTATAATTAAGAGCTTTGCCTTCTAAAGATATTTACAAAGATAAGTACTATTATAGATGTTTGCCTCAAAATAATCTGGGGAAGGGGGTGGGTATAGATGAAATAAGATTGGCCACATGGTGATGTTGCTGAAGCTGGGAAATGACTACATAGAGCATTGATTGCATTATTCTCTCTACTCTTACAAATGCACACATTTTGCCACATAAATTATTCCAGAGTATAGAAGATGAAAGAAAAATTCCAAATTTTTTATGAAGAAAGTATAACATTAATATTTAAACCAGGTAAAGTTCTCACAATACTACTTAATTTATTGTATTCTTTACAAATATTACTTAATCCTGATATTACTTAAGAACACCGATGCAAAAATTCTCAAAATTTTACCTTACAGAATTTGGCAATGTATAACAAAAGTAAAAACGCATTTACTTTTGACCCAGACATTCCACTTTTTAAGAAATTAACCCTGAAGACACACAGACGACAATATGAAAATACATAAATGCTCATAAATATATTTGATTGAAAACACCATGGCATATCCACACAATGGAGTACTGTACTATATAGCTGTAAAAAAACAAGTGAGTATGATCTTTGTGAGCTAATATAGGGTGCTTCCCAGGATATATTGTTAAGTGAAAAGAGCAAAGTTCAAAAGAACACACATACATGCTCACACAGTTACCTTTCGTGTAATAAATAAGGAGAAATAAGAAAATGTATATGTAATAACCAGCAGAATGACTGAGGCAGAAGAACGAATAAGTGAGTTGGAAGATAGAATGGGGGAAATAAATGCCACAGAGCAGGAAAAAGAAAAAAGAATAAAAGGAATAGAAGACAGTCTCAGAGACCTCAGTGATAACGTTAAGCGTACCAACATTCGAATTATAGGCATCCCAGAAGAAGAAGAAAACAAGAAAGGGTCTGAGAAAATATTTGAAGAGGTTATAGTGGAAAACTTCCCCAACATGGGAAAGGAAATAATTAACTAAGTCCAAGAAGCACAGAGAGTCCCATACAGAATAAACCCAGGAGAAATACACCAAGACACATATTAATCAAACTAACGACAATTAAACACAAAGAAAAAATATTAAAAGCAGCAAGAGAAAAGCAGCAAACAACATGTAAGGGAAAACCCATAAGGATAACAGCTGACCTTTCTACAGAAACTCTGCAGGCCAGAAGGGAATGGCAGGATATACTGAAAGTCCTAAAAGAGAGAAACTGACAGCCAAGAATACTCTACCCAGCAAGAATCTCATTCAGATTTGAGGGAGAAATCAAAAGCTTTCCAGACAAGCAAAAGTTAAGAGAATTCAGCACCACTAAACCAGCCTAACAACAAGTGCTAAAGGAACTTCTCTAAGTAGGAAACACAAGAAAAGGAAAACACCTACAAATACAAACCCAAAACAATTAAGAAAATGGTAATTGGAACACACATGTCAATAACCACTTTAAATGTAAATGGATTAAATGCTCCAATCAAAAGACACAGACTGGCTGAATGGATACAAAAACAAGACCCTTCTATATGCTGCCTACAAGAAACCCCCTTCAGACCAAGGGATACATATAGACTGAAAGTGAAGGGATGGAAAGAGATATTCCATGCAAATGGAAGTCAAAAGAAAGCTGGAGTAGCAATACTCATATCAGACAAATTAGACTTGAAAGTAAAGACTATTAAAAGAGACAAGGAAGGACACTACATAATGATCAAGGGATCCATCCAAGAAGAACATATCACAATGGTAAATATCTATGCCCCCAATATAGGAGCACCTCAATACATAAGGCAAATGCTAACAGCTGTAAAAGGGGACATCGACAGGAACACAATAATAGTGGGAGACTTGAACACCCCACTTACATCAATGGACAGATCATCCAAACAGAAAATAAATAAAGACACACAAGCGTTAAATGACACATTAGACCATCTCGACTTCATTGATATTTATAGGACATTCCATCTAAAAACGACAGACTACACTTTCTTCTCAAGTGCACACGGAACATTTTCCAGGATAGATCACATCTTGGGTCACAAATCAAACCTCGGCAAATTCAAGAAAATTGAAATCATATCAAGCATCTTCTCAGACCACAACGCCATGAGACTAGATATCAATTACAGGAAAAAAACTGCAAAAAATACAAACACATGGAGGCTAAACAATTCACTCCTAAACAACCAAGAAATCACTACAGAAATCAAAGAGGAAATCAAAAAATATCTAGAAAACAAATGACAACAAAAACACAACAACCCAAAACCTATGGGATGCAGCAAAAGCAGTTCTAAGAGGGAAGTTTATGGCAATACAGTCCTACCTTAAGAAACAAGAAAATTATTGAATAAACAACCTAACCTTACACCTCAAACAACTAGAGAAAGAAGAACAAAGAAACCCCAAAGTGAGCAGAAGGAAAGAAATCATAAAGATCAGAGCAGAAATAGATGAAAAAGAAAGGAAGGAAACCATAGCAAAAATAAATAAAACTAAAAGCTGGTTCTTTGAGAAGATTAACAAAATTGATAAACCATTAGCCAGACTCATCAAGAAAAAAAGGGAGAAGATGCAAATCAACAGAATTAGAAATGAAAAAGGAGAAGTCACAACGGACACCACAGAAATACAAAACATCATGAGAGACTACTACAAGCAACTATATGCCAATAAATTGGATAACCTGGAAGAAATGGATACATTCTTAGAAAAATATAATCTTCCAAGATTGAACCAGGAAGAAATAGAAACCATGAACAGACCAATCACAAGTACGGAAATTGAGGCAGTGATTAAAAATCTCCGAACACACAAAAGCCCAGGACCAGATGGGTTCACGGGTGAATTCTATCAAACGTTTCGAGAAGAGCTAACACCTATCCTTCTCAAACTCTTCCAAAATATTGCAGAAGGCGGAACACTCCCAAACTCATTCTACAAGGCTACCATCACCCTGACACCAAAACCAGGCAAAGATGTCACAAAAAAAGAAAACTACAGACCAATATCACTGATGAATATAGATGCAAAAATCCTCAACAAAATACTAGCTAACAGACTGCAACAGCACCTTAAAAAAATCATACACCATGATCAAGTGGGGTTTATCCCTGGGATGCAAGGATTCTTCAATATACGCAAATCAATCAATGTGATACATCATATCAACAAATTGAAGGATAAAAACCATATGATCATCTCAATAGATGCAGAAAAAACTTTTGACAAAGTTCAACATCCATTTATGATAAAAGCTCTCCAGAAAATGGGCATAGAAGGAAATTACCTCAACATAATAAAAGCCATATATGAGAAACCAAAAGCCAACATCATTCTCAATGGGGAAAAACTGGAAGAATTCCCTCTAAGAACAGGAACAAGACAAGGGTGCCCACTCTCACCATTATTATTCAGCATAGTTTTGGAAGTTTTAGCCACAGCAATCAGAGAAGAAAAAGAAATCAAAGGAATCCAAATTGGAAAAGAAGAAGTCAAATTGTCACTCTTTGCAGATGACATGATATTATATATAGAAAACCCTAAAGACTCTACCAGAAAACTGCTAGCACTCATTGATGAGTTTAGTAAAGTAGCAGGATACAAAATTAATGCACAGAAATCTCTTGCATTCCTATACACTAACAACGGAAGAGCAGAAAGAGAAATTAAGGAAACTCTCCCATTCACCATTGCAACCAAAAGAATAAAATACCTAGGAATAAACCTGCCTAAGGAGGCAAAAGATTTGTATGCAGAAAACTTTAAGACATTGCTGAAAGAAATCAAAGATGACACAAACAGATGGAGGGACATACCATGTTCCTGGATTCGAAGAATCAACATCGTGAAAATGACTGTACTACCCAAAGCAATTTACAGATTCAATGCAATCCCGATCAAATTACCAATGGCATTTTTCACAGAACTAGAGCAAGAAATCTTACGATTTGTATGGAAACACAAAAGACCCTGAATAGTCAAAGCAATCTTGAGAAGGAAAAATGGAGTTGGTGGAAACAGGCTTCCTGACTTCAAACTATACTACAAGGCCATAGTGATCAAGACAGTATGGTACTGGCACAAAAATAGAAAGGAAGATCAATGGAATAGAATAGAGAACTCAGAAGTAAACCCAAACACATATGGGCACCTTATCTTTGACAAAGGAGGCACGAATATACAATGGAAAAAAGACAGCCTCTTCAATAAGTGGTGATGGGAAAAATGGACAGCAACATGTAAAAGAATGAAATTAGAACACTTCCTAACACCATACACAAAAATAAACTCCAAATGGATTAAAGACCTACATGTAAGGCCAGACCCTATAAAACTCCTAGAGGAAAACATAGGCAGAACACTCTATGACATCCATCACAGCAAGATCCTTTTTGACCCACCTCCTAGAATCATGGAAATAAAATCAAGAATAAACAAATGGGACCTCATGAAACTTAAAAGCTTTTGCACAGCGAAAGAAACCATAAACAAGACTAAAAGGCAACCCTCAGAATGGGAAAAAATAATTGCCTATGAAACAACGGACAAAGGATTAACCTCCAAAATATACAAGCAGCTCATGAAGCTGAATACCAAAAAAGCAAATAACCCAATCCATAAATGGGCAGAAGACCTAAATAGACATTTCTCCAAAGAAGACATACAGATGGCCAACAAACACATGAAAAGATGCTCAACCTCACTAATCATCAGAGAAATGCAAGTCAAAGTCACAATGAGGTATCAGCTCACACTGATCAGAATGGCCATCATCACAAAATCTGGAAACCACAAATGTTGGAGAGGGTGTGGAGAAAAGGGAACCCTCCTGCACTGTTGGTGGGAATGTAAGTTGGTACAGCCACTATGGAAAACAGTTTGGAGGTTCCTTAAAAAACTACAAATAGAACTACCATATGATCCAGTAATCCCACTACTGGGCATATACCCAAAGAAAACCATAATCCCAAAAGAAACTTGTACCATAATGTTTATTGCAGCACTATTTACAATAGCCAGGACATGGAAGCAACCGAAATGCCCATCAACAAATGAATGGATACAGAAGATGTGGCATATATATACAATGGAATATTACTCAGCTATAAAAAGGGATGAGATGGAGCTATATGTAATGAGGTGGATAGAACTACAGTCTGTCATACAGAGTGAAGTAAGTCAGAAAGAGAAAGACAAATATTGTATGCTAACTCACATATACGGAATCTAAAAATGGTACTGATGAACTCAGTGACAAGAACAAGGAAGCAGATACAGAGAATGGACTGGAGAACTCGAGGTTTGGGAGGGGGCGGGGGGTGAAGGGGAAGCTGAGATGAAGCGAGAGAGTAGCACAGACATATATATAGTACCAACTGTAAAATAGATAGTCAGTTGGAAGTTGTTGTATAACAAAGGGAGTCCAACTCAAGGATGGAAGATGCCTTAGAGGACTGGGGCGGGGAGGGTGGGGGGGACTCGGGGTGGGGGGAGTCAAGGAAGGGAGAGAATATGGGGATATGTGTATAAAAACAGATGATTGAACTTGGTGTACCCCCCAAAAAATAATAAATAAATAAAATTTAAAAAAAAGAAAATGTATATGTAACTGCTTACTTTTTATAAAAAGAAACATAAGAAGGAATAAACTAGAGTCTAATGTGATTTGTTGCCCACAGGATGTAGGTGAGAAGAAGTGAAGAGAATTGGGGTAAGGTATGAAAGTGACACATCCAAGTACACCAATTTTATCATTCCACTTTTGAAACTGTTAATATTTTACATATTAAAAAACTTAATATAGCAAAAGCAATAAAGGGGAAAAAACTAAAGTACAAACATTAACAAATGAACTTAACTGTATTTCATTAAAAAAAAAATTTTTTTTTTGGCCACACTGTGCGACATGTAGGATCTCAGCTCCCCAAATAGGGATAGAACCTGTGCCCCTTGCAGTGGAAGACCAGTTTTAACCAGTGAACCACCAGGGAAGTCCCTTAATTGTATTTCAAATTAAAACCATAATGACACCGAAGAAGAGTAAAAAGGATTGACCCAATTAACTTTTGAATATAATACTTATACTATATGAAACTATACGACAAACTGTATTTGTCAGTTAAAGAAAAGTAGCTATAAACAAATATTGAACTATAATATTGAAATGTTCAGAGTATTTCTGTTTTTTGACATGGTTTGGGTGAGCAATTCTGAAACTACTTCCTCTACATTGGAGGACTGAGTAAATGGGTAAATGTATTGAGGATGACAGCCAGCTTTCTTACTGTCGAATAAGGGAGTAATAAATATGGAAAGGGAGGAAGACTAAAACAGATCTTGCTGTACTAAAATAGATTGGGGATATCAGTATGAACTATATTTTAATATATGGATTTATTATCCATATATTATGCATAGATGTATGTATGTATGTATATGTATTTTTTTTTGGCTCAGTCAACTGAAAGGGCCTAAAGCAAAGACACCCTAGTATCAATGAACACCTGTAGCACCCTGATCTTGGTTTCTAAATACCATTCTCCACTAAAAGGACCAAGGGAACCAGGGCTCATTGCTGTGCCAGAAAGCAAGCAAGTGCTAAAAAAAAATGGTGGAAACATATCAAAAAATATATGAGCCAGCTTGAGCTTCAAAATAAATAATAAAATAGCAGAATATTCATGGAGTAAAATAAGAATAAATGAGTCCACCCTGATGGAAATTAATAAATTATAATGAATGAGAAAGGAAAGCTCTCCCTTATGGTAGACTACCAAGTAATAAATGTAAGACAAAAGATGGAGTTAGAAAATTATCATTTTGCACCCATCATAGTAATATCTCTTCAGCCATGAATCATCATTGGATTCTTAAAAATTTGTGGGTGAAAGTTCAATGAAGAAAGGATAGTTATATAATCTCAAAATATCCCTTATAAATTACTTATTACAAAGGAAAAAAAATCACTTTACTATGAATTACCTAGTGAACACTACCTTATATCTTAACCAACTAACTAAAGTTTGTATCATTAATAAATGGAATATGTTGACATCACAATCTTATGATATAATGTCCTCAGAAGGACATAATGTCTTTCCTGTAGTATTTCTGCTAAACAAAACTGAATCTAATCACAAGAATACACCAAACACAAATTGAAGGATATTCCAAAAATAACTTCAGATTAAAAAGACTAAATATATATGACAACTAAATGATGCTGGACTAGGCCCCAGACCAGGGGTAAAGAACATAGTCATAGAGAATACTATTAGAATAAATGGTGAATTTGAATAAGGATTGTGAGTTAGATCAAAGTTTCCCAAATGTTCTCGGTTCAAGGTGCCCTTAGTGTTTCAATAATTTTTTCATGGTGTTCCTTGGACCAAAAAAAAATCTAGGTCCAAACAACGTATTAAATATTTATGCCCTAACAATTTAGTTGCCATCTGAAAAAATAATACACACAAATTGAAAGAAAAATAATATTTTTATTTCATTCTTAACCACAATTACTAATGGGATTTTTGCAGCTATTGTGCACTGCACAACTTCTCAAACTTTGGAATCAAATTGGACAAGACCACCCTCATTTCCTGTCCTACACTGATTTTTGCAGTGTACTTTTTATCACAAACACTGAAAAATACTTCTCGGATGTATGATATAGCCAAGGAATATGGCGCCATCTACTGTTAAAATTGTACATAACCTCGAGTGAGTAGTTTTGCATAGTTTTCCTTGCCTTGAGAATTTAGAATGTAAAATATAGCACAGATATCTCCTATAAATTCACTGTAGTGCTGTGGGGCACCCAGTGCACAGTTTGAGAACCACAGGATTACACAATAGTGTTGTATCATTGTTACATGTCCTCATTTTGATAAATACACTGTTGCTATGTAAGAGAAAGTCCTTGTTCTTAGGAAATGCATATGGGAGTATTTATGAATAAGGAAAGATGTCTGCAAATTACTCTCCAGTGATTTAGAAAAAAAATGTGTGTATATGTGTGTATACATAGATAATGAGCACGACTGATATGGTAAATGAGCAAAATATTAACAATGAATCTGGATAAATGGTACATCAGGCTTTTCCCCCCCACTATTCATTTTTTTTTAATAAACAAATTTATTTACTTATTTATTTATTGGCTGCATTGGGTCTTTGTTGCTGTGTGCAGGCTTTTCTCTAGTTGTGAGGAGCAGGAGGGTATTCTTCGTTGTGGTGCGCAAGCTTCTCATTGCGGTGGCTTCTCTTGCTGCAGAGCACAGGCTCTAGGCGTGTGGACTTCAATAGTTGTGGCACATGGGCTCAGTAGTTGTGGCTCGCAGGCTCTAGAGAACAGCCTCAGTAGTTGTGGCGTACGGACTTAGTTATTCCGCAGCATGTGGGATCTTCCCATGCCAGCGGTCGAACCCGTGTCCCCTGCACTGGCAGGCAATTCTTTATCATTGCACCACCAGGGAAGTCCCTCTCCTACTATTCTTGAAATTATTTCAAAATAAAGATTTCTAAAAAATGCAATACAATACTATATTTCAAGGTGTATATACATATGTAGTAAAACAATTTTTAAATGCCTAGAAATTAAAAACACCGATTCAAGTAGTTGCAATGGGAAGAGTACACACAATATCGCTGATGTTTTGTTAATGTAAGTGGTGGATACACATATATTCATCACATTATTCTTTATATCTTTAAGTATGTCCAACATATCTCATAATTTATTTTAAAGAATAAATATGTAGAATCTTTCTTAATACATAAAAATAAAAAACATGAGTAAATGAAAGCATATGGCCGTCGTTTATTGGGGATTACCATGTATTTCATGTGCATTATCTCCTGCAACTCTTTCTGCCACTCTATGTCCACATCATGCCAACATAAAGTATAATGAGGCTGACTCCAGAGCTCACATTCCTAACCCCCATTCCATGTCTTCCATCTCCACACACAGCTAATTCATGCTTCTCTTTCTTCTTCTTATCTTAGATTGGGAAAGAAAGCTAACTAACTTTCCTGCTTTTTCAATTTCAAACTAATTTAACAGACTTAGTAAACAATATGGCTGTACATATTCAAACCTTGAAAACATCAATATGAAAAAATGGTAAAAAATTTTAATCTGTAGCACATTTTACTGCTCTTATGCTCAATAGTATTGTACCTAATTGGTCTTTAATAGTTGAAGATTTGGCATTTTGCAGTTATTCTTCCCCAATATCAGTTCTATTACAGGGTCAGAGGTGAACTATCAAAGAAACAGACATTTATTAATATATCAAATCATACTGAGAGATTAGCATCTGGCAAATCACTATAAATCCAATTCTTTTAAGCTTTAAACTATCAAAATTCTAACCAGGACTTATATTTCATATTTGTAAAGAATTTTAGAAGCTTCATTGAACAAAGTTTTATTACTTGTTGATTATGAAAACAATCCAAAGCATTTAATGTTTTAAAATTAAAATTTTAAAATCAAAATGCTTGAAAATCTTAAAATAACTGTTAGAAAATTTTGAGCCTTTAGTCACCATCTTCCTGTAATGTATTAAAGATGTTTAATGCTATGTGAGAACAAAAACAATGCTACTTTCGCCCTTGTAATTTACTGGGAAATTGGCAGCCATTCTTTTTCAGGGCACTAAGTAATCATTTGTCAAGTTCTATTTATCTTCTGTAACTAAGGATATTGTCTCAAAAAACTACAGTTCCTCTCAGACTGATTTCTATTCGAACGTGCTTTTCTTCTCATCGCTTGGACTGAGAAAAGTGGTTATCTTAGAATTCATTATTATTCTACTGTTATATTACCGACTAAAGGAAAGGTGAGAACAGAAGATGAGGTTAAATTTGGATGAGTAGCAGGGAAAGGAGGTAAACGGAGCTCACAACTACAACCACACACACCTTGATAGAACTGAAAGAGTGTAAGAGAAGTCTAGTCTGAGTTTTTCGCTTGCAGACTAAAATTAGGTAACATAAGATCAAGGACTAAACTAAAACCCGTCTTGACTCCAAATGGACAGTATTTTTTTTTTTTTTTTTTAAATTATCAGTACAAGATTCAGATCTTGCCTAATGGCCCTCTTCCAGAACCAAAGCCCCGACTTCCCCACGGCCCTGCCTCCTGACCCTGCCTCTCAGGGGGCCTGAAGGGAAACATAATATTCGGGGGCGAGGGGTGGGGGGTGGGGGTGGACAGTGGATGGGCCCATGGGTACTGAAGAATTCACAAAAAGTACCCCAAAACTGACCTTGGTCTACTTGGAATATCCAGCGCCGCTGGGCCTTGAACTAACCCATGATTCTAGCTACTTCCAGCCCGAGGATTTGCCCTGAACAGCCAATAAAGTTCTATTCCTCGCCTGCAAACCTAACAAAGGTCTATGTCCCGAAGCCCCCTGAACACAAGGTCGTGCCCTCCACGAAGGGCAAACTCAGCCACCTGCCGACGCCGCCCTCCTGCCAAGGGACGAGGCGCGGGGTACATCGCGCGGCCCCTGGGAACCGCCTGGTCTCCAGGGCCTGGAGATGACGTCACACCGCCCCTTTCTAGCATCGCGAGACTCTCTTCTCCCTCCCCTGGTTCCCTACGCTCCCAACCGCCCGCACCGGCTGCCAGGCAGCTGCTGGGATGGCGAGCCGCGGAGCCGCGGCCGTGACGAGAGCAGCGGTTCCGCCATTGGACGAGGAAGCCTGAGGGACGGGCCAGCGTGGTGAAAAAGGAGAGACCGGGGCAGGTGGCCCCGAGAGAGCGAGGGCAATGGAGGCCAACATGCCGAAGCGGAAGGAGTCTGGCAAGTCCCTGCGCATCAAAGTCATCTCCATGGGCAACGCCGAGGTGGGAAAAGTGAGTACCGTGCTGGGAGGGGCGGGACCACAGCACGGCCGAGCGACGTGCTTATTGGCTGGGAGGGCGGCCACTCAACAGCCTGGGGCCCAGCCTCCTCCCCGCCCCTGAGCAGGCCTGGGTCTCCTGGGGGATTCGTCTCCACAAGGAAAATTCTCCTGACCTTTTTGACCTTTGGGTTACCCCCCTCCGACACCTAAGAAAGTGTCTCGAGTGGCCTCTGACCCTTGAATGTGTCCCAAAGACAATAAGGAGGCCTAGATCCTTATGTCAGATGGTCTGCCTACATACTGTATCTGCGTTCTAGATGACGCGACTTAGAGGTGGAAAATAAAAGTTTAGTTACCGCCAGCAGGGCTGGGGAGCCGAAGGGAACTTACTGGGCTGTGTGTGAGGATGGGGATTTGTAAAATTTACTCTGCAGACGTGGAGCTCAGAATCTACATCTCGTTTGTAAGAGAGCATAACTGATGCTGAGGTGTTTCACAGGGGAGGTGCAATGGACGTCAAGGAAGCTGCATTATTTTGTTTTGTTTGTTTGTTTTGTTTTTGTTTCTGGTAGTGTCACCAATCCGTAATCTCAAAGAAGTCTTAGTTCCACTGCGTTTTTCTCCCATAGCATGGGGGGGAGGGAGGGCGAGAGGTGAACGGAGGTCTTTCCCCACAGGAATTCTGAGATCGTCTCTTCTTCACCCAGATTGTCTTTCCTTCAGGGTAAGTGGAAGCTGTTGGTTAAGAAGTTCCCAAGGTTATCAAGTCAGTGACTGAGACAGCATCACAACCTGGGTCCTCACAGTGCCATTGCAGGGCTCTTTCCATCATTATTTGCTCTCAAAATCACCTCCCAGTAGCATCTACCTGCCAAAAGAGCTGTTAATGGGAGTGTTTATGCCAGTGCCCTGCACATAGTTGGTGCTCAGTAAATGTTTATTAGTGTCTTTTCTTTCCATATAGTATTATCTTGTACTGTTTATGTATTTGTGTGTATGTGTGTATTAACATAGCTGAAAGTCAACAATTATTGAATGTCAGCTTTGTGCCAGGCATTGAAAAGAAGAGAATAAAACTTCTAGAAGGTTATGTACTAAACTGGCTAGCTGAGCATGCTCACTTTTAAAATTTTACTGGGCTTAATGGTGCAACGTTAGAAATAGCTTAAAATGCCCACTGTCACCACATTTATGTAATACGGTTCTAGATTTATTAGCCAATGTAATTAGACAGGGGAAAGAAAGAACATACGAAATGCTGGAAAGGAGAACACAAAATTATCATTATTTGTTAATGATATGATTGTTTGTCTGGAAACCCAAAGAGAATTAACTGAAAAACTATTAGAAACAACAAGAAAAGACAAAATTAATATATAAAACTGTATAGCTTTACTATATCAAATTGTAATTGTTTGGACTATATAATTGAAAATCTATTTTAATTTACATTAACAACCAAAATAAAGTGCCTGGGTTTAAACTTATGAAGAAATAGGTAGGACCTAGGACCTATATGAGGAAACATTTTTACAGAGGGACATAAAATTTCATAGATAAATGGAAAGATATACTTTCCTTTTAATTAGGCTCACTCAATATTTTAGAGATGTCAGTTCTTTAATCTACAAGTGTGATTCAATTCCAGTTAAAACACCAATAGGTTTTTTTTCTTCAGAACATAATAAAAGGTACTAAAGTCCTTATGAAAAATTAAATGTGAGAATAACCAAGAAAATTATGGAAAAGAAATGAGAGGAGACTAACACTACCAGATATTAAAACATATTTTAAAGTTACCAGTCTTTTCGTGTTGATACTGGAAAGTAAATATAGAGACATCAGTGGAACAGAATGTAGTTCAGAAATAAAGCCAAACATGTAAGGAAATTCAGTTTACAACAAATATAGTTAAACTGGGAAAGTAGGGACCATTTAATAAGTACTTTTGCTATAACTTTCTGCTTTTGAGGGTGGAGTGGATTCCTATTGAATGCCTTTCTCAAAAATAAATTTTTCATAGATAAAAGATTTAAATGAAATTTTAAAAAATTTGCCTTAGTTACAAAATTAATACATACTCATTTTAAAGAAGTTGGAAAATGTAGGAAGATATACAGGTAAATAACTTTAAGTTAAAAATTAAGGCATGCCCTTGTAAATAATCCTTGCATCAAAGGGCAAATCAAAGCAAATGACCAAATAACTAGAAAGTAATGAAAGAGAATCCATGCCAAAATGCCGAGGGCAAATTTAAATCTATAGTGAAAGGAAAATGCACTATCTTACTCATTTCTAAAAAAGAGAGATTAAAAACTAAAGGAAATTAATAGTTGTACAACTTTGTGAATATGCTTAGAACCACTGAGTTGTACACCTTAAAAGTATGAATATTATGTATGGAATTTTAAAAAGTAAAGGAATTTAATATGTAAGACAGAAGAAAAAGGACACAAAATACACCAAGAGAAAGAGAGAATTTCCTGGAAAGATTAATGAAAAAGAAAAATGCCTAAAATTTTATTTAAGAAAAACAGAGAAAGCAAAAAATTATAAGATTAGTACTGAAAAGGAGACATAATCACATACTGGATGAAATTAAAAAAAAGATTAGAGACTACTACATTCAGTTCTGTGGGAACACATTTCAAAATGTAGAGGAAATGGAGGATTTCTTAGCTAAATATAAATTACCAAAATTGACTCAAAAAGTAGAAAACCCAAATGACCCATCACTTAAGAAGAAATTGGAAAAGCAGTTAAAAGATATACTATCCAAAAAGGTATCAGGATCAGATGGCTTCATGAATAAGCTTTATTTAAGCTTTAAATAACACATAATTTCAGTTACTTAAGTTATTCCAAGGCAAAGAAAAAGATGAACAGCACTCCAAGTTATTTATATAAAGTTATGGTAACTTAAATAGCAAAACTTGATATAGTATCAAAAAAGAAAAGTATACACCATTTTCATTTATATGTACAGATGCATAATTCCTAAATATCTACAAATAGAATTCAGCACCATATCAAAAAAATTTCACTATTAGCAAGTAGGGTTTATCCCACGGAATGCAAACTTGGTTCAACATCAAGAAGTTAATCAACATAATTTGTTACATGAACTGATTACTAGAGAAAATACTTTCTGTATTACAAAAAAAATGAATTAATCAACCTAATAAACACTTTAAGCAAAATCAGAATAAAATGGAACTACTTAAATACGAAAAACACTATTTATTATTATTTTTAACACAATGCTATTAACCAACAGCAAATATACCAACTGGTAAAATGCTAAGGCCATTGCTTTTAAAATTAGGTGCAGAAAAGGGTACATTCTATTTTCTTTTATTATTCAGCATTGTTTTAGAGGTTCTGGAGATGCAGTAAGAAAAAGGGGATTCCCAAGGGCTTAATTTCCTCTATGGGGGAATTTCTCTGTGGTCTTTGTTTATATCCAGTTCAGCTTTCCGCATTGACATCAATTTATCCCCAAAATCCCAGCCCAGTTCCCAGTGTCCTCTAGGAGCTGATCCTGATGTTCTTACCTTAGACTCTTGATATCAACCAACTCTGAAGATTGCCCTAATTCCAGATTTCCAGTTATAGTAAATATTTTCCTGTTAAATTAGTTGAATTGGTTTCCCTTACTTGCAGTCAAAAGTACCCACATCGTACAGTATTATATATACTTCTCTGGAGCTTGCTTTTTCTCTCTTAATAGTAGATTATGGTGATTCCTCCAATTATCTGACATAGCTCCAATCACTCTTTTTCATGGTTGCATAATCATCCATGATATGCAAGTATCCCCTCTACTGATGAGAATTCACTTGTTTCCTTTTTTCCCTACTACAAACAATGTTGCTGTAATACGTTTCTATAGGTGTATATATATAAGGATATATATATATATCCTTTAATACCTGGACCAGATTCCCAGGGGTGGAACTGCTGAGTTGAATAGCACATTTTAAAATTTTAGTAGCTATTGCCAGTTGCTCTTCAAAAAGGTGTGTTTCTACCAGTAATATGCTGTTACATTTTCCCCTAAATCCCCGCCAACACAGTATTGTCACTCTTTTGATTACTACTGATCTGGTTAGTGAGAAGTTATTTCATTGTTACTTTAATTTGCATTTCACTGACCACAGATGAAGCTGAGCATCTTTTCAGATGCTTATTGGACATTTGGATTTGCTTTTCTGTGGATTGCCCAATTTATATACTCTCTACCCATTTTTCTGTTGGATGATGTGTATTTCTTACCAGTTTTGCTGGTTTGAGGACATTAGAGTTATTAACTTTTTGCCAGTCTTATGAGTTACAAATATTTGCCCCAGTATGTTGTCTTTTAATAGTTTTATATTTTACCATACAATTGCTTGCATTATTATTTGTATATACTCAATTATGCCTATCTTTTTTAAATTGAAATATAGTTGACGTATGATATTATATTAGCTCCAGGTATACTACGTAGTGATTTGACATTTGCATACATTATGAAATGATCACCACAAGTCTAGTAACCAGCTGCCCCATATAAAGTTATTATTATAATATTATTGACTATATTCTTTATGCTGTATAATACATCCTAGTAGCTTACTTATTTTATAACTGGAGGTTTGTGGTTCTTAATCCCATTCATCTCTTTCACTTCCCCATCCCCCATTCCCTCTGGCAACCACCCATTTGTTCTCTGTATCTAGGAGTGTGTTTTTGTTTTGTTTTGTTTGTTTTTTAGATTCTACATCTAAGTGAGATCATATGGTATTTGTCTTCCGTTGACTTATTTCACTTAGCATAATTCCCTCTGGAATTCATTCATGTTTTCACAAATGGTAAGATTTCATTTTTTAAAAATAGCTGAAAGATTTCATTTTTTAAAAATAGCTGAGAGTATTCCATTTTTATATGCCACATCTTCTTTATCCATTCATCTACAGAGGGACACTTAGATTGCTTCTATATCTTGACTATTGTAAGTAATGCTGCAGTACTTGAGGACACGGGGTACAGGGGGAGCTGGAACAAAGTGAGAGAGTAGCACTGACATATATACACCACCAAATGTAAAATAGATAGCTAGTGGGAAGCTGCTGTGTAACACAGGGAGATCAACTCAATGATGGGTGATGACCTAGAGGGGTGGGATAGAGAGGGTAGGAGGGAGGCTCCAGAGGGAGGGGATATGGGGATATATGTATAAATATAGCTGATTCACTTTGTTGTACAGCAGAAACTGACACAACAGCATAAAGCAATTACACTCCAATAAAGATCTAAAAAAATAATAATAATGCTGCAGTGAACATTGGGGTGCATATATCTTTTTGAATTGGTGTTTTTGTTTTCTTCAGGTATATACCCGCAAGTGAAATTGCTGGATTATATGGTAGTCCTATTTTTATTTTTTTGAGGAACTGTTTTCCATTATGGCTGCACCAATTTACAATCCCACCAACATTGCCTGAGGGTTCCTTTTTCCCACATCCTAACACTTGTTATTTATTGTCTTTTCGATGATAGACATTCTGACAGGTGTAAGGTGATACGTCATTGTGGTTTCAATTTGCATTTCCCTAATGATTAGTGGTGTTGAGCATCTTTTTCATGTGCCTGTTGACCATCTCTATGTCTTCTTTGGAAAAATGTCTATTCAGATCCTCTGCCCATTTTTTAATTGGGTTGTTTTGGGGTTTTTGTTTTTGTTTTTGATGTTGCCTGAGTTCTCTGTATATTTTGAATATTAACTCCTTATCAGATATATCGTTTGCAAATGTATTCTCCCAGTCAGTAGGCTACCTTTTCATTTTGTTGATAGTTTCCTTTACTATGCAAAAGCTTTTTAGTTTGAAGTGGTCCCATTTGTTTATTTTTATTTTTTTCTTTCTTGCCTGAGGAGACTTAGGCAAATTTTGCTGAGACTCATGTAAAAGAGTGTACTGCCTATGTTTTCTTCTAGGCGTTTTATGGTTTCCCGACTTACTTTAAAGTCTTTAATCCACTTTGACTTTATTTTTGTATATGGTGTGAGAAAATAGTCCAGTTGATTCTTTTACATATAGCTGTCCAATTTTCCCGCCACCATTTGTTGAAAGAGGTGTCTTTTGCCATTGTATATTCTTGCCTCTTTGTTGTTGATTAATTGACCATATAAGTGTGGGTTTATTTCTGGGCTCTCTATTCTGTTCCATTGATCAATGTGTCTGTTTTTGTGTCAATATCCAACTGTTTTGATTACTGTCATTTTGTAGCATAGTTTGAAATCAGGGAGTATGATACCTCCAGCTTTGTTCGTTTTTTTTTTTTTATTGGAATATAATTGCTTTACACTCTTGTACCAGTTTTTGAGGTACACCAAGGTCAATCATCTGTATTTATACACATATCCCCATATCCCATCCCTCCCTAGACTTCCCCCCACCCTCCCCGTCCCAGTCCTCCAAGGCATCATCCATCCTCGAGTTGAACTCCCTTTGCTATACAGCAACTTCCCACTGGCTATCTATTTTACAGTTGGTAGTATATATATGTCTATGCTACTCTCTCACTTCGTCTCAGCTTCCCCTTCACTCCCCGCCCCCCCAAACCTCGAGATCTCCAGTCCATTCTCTGCATCTGCATCCTTATTCTTGTCTTGCCACTGAATTCATCAGTACCATTTTTAGATTCTGTATATATGAGTTAGCATACAATATTTGTCTTTCTCTTTCTGACTTACTTCACTCTGTATGACAGACTCTAGGTCTATCCACCTCATTACATATAGCTCCATCTCATCCCTTTTTATAGCTGAGTAACATTCCATTGTATATATATGCCACATCTTCTTTATCCATTCATTTGCAGACGGGCATTTAGGTTGCTTCCATGTTCTGGCTATTGTAAGTAGTGCTGCAATAAACATGTTTCTTTTGGGATTATGGTTTTCTCTGGGTATATGCCCAGTAGTGGGATTACTGGATCATATGGTAGTTCTATTTGCAGTTTTTTAAGGAACCTCCAAACTGTTTTCCATAGTGGCTGTACCAACTTACATTCCCACCAACAGTGCAGGAGAGTTCCCTTTTCTCCACACCCTCTCCAACATTTGTTGTTTCCAAATTTTGTGATGATGGCCATTCTGATCAGTGTAAAGTGATACCTCATTGTGGCTTTGACTTGCATTTCTCTGATGATTAGTGATGTTGAACATCTTTTCATGTGTTTGTTGGCCATCTGTATGTCTTCTTGGGAGAAATGTCTATTTAGGTCTTCCGCCCATTTGTGGATTGGGTTATTTGCTTTTTTGGTATTAAGCTGCATGAGCTGTTTGTATATTTTGGAGGTTAATCCTTTTTCTTCATAGAATCTGAATGAGATTCTTGCTGGGTAAAGTATTCTTGGCTGTAGGTTTTTCTCTTTCAGGACTTTCAGTATACCCTGCCATTCCATTCTGGCCTGCAGAGTTTCTGTAGAAAGGTCAGCTATTATCTTTATGGATTTTCCCTTTTATGTTATTTGTTGCTTTTCTCTTGCTGCCTTTAATATTTTTTCTTTGTGTTTAATTGTCATCAATTTGATTAATTTGTGCCCTGGAGTATTTCTCCTTGGGTTCATTCTGTATGAGACTCTCTGTGCTTCTTGGACTTGGTTAATTATTTCCTTTCCCATGTTGGGGAAGTTTTCCACTATAACCTCTTGAAATATTTTCTCAGACCCTTTCTTTTTTTTCTTCTTCTTCTGGGACGTCTATAATTCGAATGTTGGTACGCTTAATGTTGTCACCGAGGTCTCTGAGACTGTCTTCTATTCTTTTTATTCTTTTTCCTTTTTCCTGCTCTGTGGCAGTTATTTCCTCCATTCTATCTTCCAACTCACTTATTCGTTCTTCTGCCTCCATTCTATCTTCCAACTCACTTATTCGTTCTTCTGCCAGTCATTCTGCTGGTTATACCATCTAGAGTATTTTTTATTTCAGTTATTTTGTTATCCATTGCTGTTTGTTTTTCTGAGGTCTTATGAACTGTTTCTTGTACTTTCTCTATTTTGTTATCGAGATTTTGTATCATTTTTACTATCATTACTCTGAATTCTCTTTCAGGCATTTTTCTTATTTCCTCTTCATTTATTTGGTCTTATGGGTTTTTTTCCTGCTCCTTTGCCTGCATGGTGTTTCTTTGTGTCCTCATGGTAGTCCAAACTTCTGGGGTTGCTTGTCCCGGCGATAGAGGGGTTTATAGAAGACTGTCCAAGCCCCAGACTAATGTCCGAGTGTTGGGTTAAACAAATACTAAGTCTAGGAAACACATACATGTATAAGACACACAATTACCGAATCCATTAGGACATAAGGCTCTGGAAAGACCTGACAGAAGAACCCCAGTATGCTATCAGATATTCAAAGAGAAAACCAATAGAAATTGAAAACCAAAACAGAACAAAACAGAAACAAAAGGAAAAACAAACAAACAAATAACACCTTACACATACAAACACTAATCCAGGGAGATATTGTAAGCTAGGATTAAATATAAAAAAGAGCTAGAGTACCACCAGACAGAATGGAGATTCTCAGAATGAAATTAGACAATTGTACTAAGAACTAAGATAAAGACAAAAACCTAATATTAAATACCAAGGCGGTGTGTCATCTGGAGAATAGAGCAAGGAGTCTGAGCAGATCGATAGTGTTGCTTATAAGTATGTTAAGATAGAATAAACTAAAAATGGAAATAGAAGAGCATGGTGTGACTGAAATATGCAAATAAAAAGAAAGGAATAGAAATGTATAAAAGATAGAGATGAAAGGAAGGTAGGAGAGATATATAGTCCGTACTACCAAAAACTTAGCTACAAATAGAAGTATATAAAAAGGCAAAAAAATAAAAATAGAATAAAAAATAGCATTAAAAAAATTATGTTATAAAACTTGTAGATCCCTTAGGACTAAGATCGTAATTAATAAAGGAAAAAAAAAAATCCAGAACTGATTGCAGAATGGACCAGTTCAATAGGATTGATACTAATATTTCTGTTTCCTTTGAGTCTCAGCTGTAAGTGTCCTTCTACTCTCCTTGGGTTTTTTTGCATTATTCTGTGACCAGCAGAGCTTCCTTTATTGTTCGTCTGTAAGCGTTGGTGTGTGGGGAGGGAGAGGGTACAGTGGTGGCTCCTTTCCCTGGGAGTGAGTGAGCAGTGGCACACTGTTGTTTCAGTCAGGCTTGGAGGTGCCTGTTGCGGAGGGACACTGCTGGCTCAGGTGTAAACAGAAAGTCTCAGAGTTGGGCCTCTCTCCAGGTTTTTTTTTTCTTTCTTTCTTTTTTTTCTCCTCAGCCTCCCTGCTGCCAGCGTTCCAAACCTGCTCTCGGCTGCTTTCCGGGGGTTATGCTAGCCCCACCCAAGGGCCTGAGGGTGTTTGTTATCCCTGAGTGCCTTAGGTGGCCCACAGGGGTCCCTCCACTGCCTGTTGCAGAGGCGCCGAAAGAGAGAGAGAGGCTGTGCCCGCGGCTCCTCCCCTCCGCCCACCCGTGAGCTGGCAGCATCCAGCTGCCATCATGGCCGGGCAGCTCTCTGGGGCAGGCTCTCTTCCTTGCGGACCTCTTCCCTCCTGTCCTCTCGGTCCGTCACCTTTCTGGCAACAATGTTTCTCACCCTGAACCAGCTCTCTGGCTCCCACGCTCCCGCTCCCGGACCCTCTGTTCAGCTGTGAATTGACGTCTGGGTCCAGGAACGCCGAGCTGCGGTGCGGACCCTCCATGTATTTCTCACTCCCCCCCGTCTGCCACAGCTCCGCCGCTTCACCCTCTTTGAGCCGTCGTAGATGCCTCCCTACCGGTTATGTCGGACTCCTTGCGGTCCTTTCTGGTGTCGGAGGTCATCTGCTGGTGTTCAGCTGGTTCTCTGTGGGAATTGTTGCATCTTTTGGTGCATTCCCAATGCATCTGTGGAGAGGGATGCATTCCACGTCCCTCTACTTCGCCACCATCCGCTTTGCTTGTTTTTCAAGATTGCTTTGGCTGTGCCTGTCTTTTATAGCTTTCTGGGTTTTCTTTCGTAGTTGAAAAGGTTCCCCTAAGGTTGTACATATGTTGCACATTTTCTTCTGAAATGTTTATTATTTTATTTTTAAATACTGAAATCATGAATTCATCTGTAATTTATTTTTGTATATAGGGAAGTTAAGGGCCCAGCTTAATTTTTTTTCTTGGTGGATATCCAATTGTGCCAGTAATGTTTTACTAAATAAATTATTTTCTCCCATTGACTTTAAAATCACCTTTGTCACTTGTTAAATTTTTATATATAATGGAATCTATTTCTGATCTCTCTGTTCTGTTCTATTGACCTACTTGCTTATTCTTATGCCAGTATAATACTGTCTCAATTAGTTTCAGACTGTATTTTAATATCTATCAGTGCAGATTCCCAGCTCTTTCTACTGCCCTGCCCCTTTCCTGTTTTTCATACTTTGATTAATTCTTTTCAGATAGCTGTTCTTTCATATGAATTGTAAGATGATTCTATTAGGAAAAAAAAAGATACAAACCTTAAGATTTTAATTGGTTAGGATTTTAATTGGAACTGCATTAAAAAAGAAAAGTGCCTAAAAAAATCTATTTAAGAAAAATAGAGAAAGCAAAAAAGTCTCCCTGTATTTATGTTATTTAACTTAGCTTATAAGATCCTAAGGCCCAGGAACCCGGTCTCTTTGGTTATAGGGAGCAGTTATTCATACTGTTAATTAGATGTGTATCTCTTTAAATACTTAGGACTAGTGTTTAAATAGTGTACTGGAGTTAAAGGACTTCCAGGTCCCTTAATCTCATGAATAATTTAGCAAAAGGCTATATTTATTTTTCTGGGATACTGTGAGAGAAAACATTCAGGAAGTGCTTTCAAGCTGTAAAGTGTTTTTTAAAAGTGTAGCCTCTAAGCAGTCATCACTGCAAAGAAGATTTTCCTTCTGTTCACAGTGCGCTTCAGTTCACAATTAGGTACTTTTTAAAGCAGCTGTCCTATTTATTAGATTGAGGTTCATCAGGAAAGTGTTTGAGCAGAATAAGCTTCATTACCGGCACTTCAAGTAAATTATGTTTCATGAGTGCTAAGGATTGCTATTAATGTACAAGTCATTTTAATTCAGTTTTTCATTGGCACTGAGCTAATTGCTCAGATATAGATATAAGATATAAAGAAGTAAAATACCGGTGCTTGCCCTCAAGTAGTTTACTGTCTTGCTGAAGAAATAAATATGCACATGTGAAAAGCTAACAAGGCAGTGAATAACTGATAACAAATACATTATATATACATTTATATACACATATAGTATATGTGCTGTATACATATATAGTGTATAAAAAGTATTAGAGGAGTTCAGATGTAGTAGGCAAGATCTCTTATAACCTGGGAGCTCATAGTTTGCACTGGGCCTTAAAGGATAAATAACTAAGATTTGGAAAGAAGGGAGAAAGCTCATTCCAAGTAGAGAGAAAAGTAATGACAAAAGTCAGGAAGTCAGGCCTTGGGGTTTTGCAGAAATGGAGGGTTTATGTTAGAAGGGTTTAGACAGAAAAGATAGATTAAGGCCAGATTGTGGAGGATCTTAAATAACGGACAAAAAGAATTTGGATGTTGAACTCATGGCAGTGAGAAGCCACTGACGATTTTTGAATCAGGGAGGTGAAATAACATTAGTGGTGTGCAGTGTTGATTGAAGTTGGGAGGGAAAGGAGGCATAAAGACCAGTAAAGAATTTCCTGTGGTTGTACAGGAGCAGACGATGAAGACCAAACCCAAAGTGGTACCAGTGGGAATTGAAGTGAGGAGAAAGATGGAAGAAACATTCAAAACAAGGTTTAGAAAGACTCAGGATCAAACATGACTTTAATGATTTAATCCTCTGTAATTGGGGAAATGGTGGTATTATTAACTGAACTAGGATGTCAACAGGATGAGCTGTTTTTATGTATAAGGTTAGTTCATTTTTGGACATGTTGAGTTTGTGGAACAGTGGGACATCTAAGTAGAAATTGGTCTAGTAGATATTGGAGATGTGGATGTGGTCTGGGGAGGAAGGTCAAGGTAGACAGATATTTTGGTGTTATTATTGAAAGTGTAAGAGTAGAAGAGGTCTTCAAAAGAAAAGAGAACAAGGATTGAGCACTAAACTGAAAACATACCCATATTTGGTATTAGGGGGAAAATTTTTAAATAATTTTTCTTTAAAATCTTCACCTTTAGTATTTGTTTCAGTTATTTTATAGTTTTGGTTTTTGAAAAAGCTTTGTCTCTCATAGTGGTGAATGAAGAAACCATAATGGAGAAACGTGCTTATTTTGTATATGTTCCCAGAGCATCTTTACTAAAAGTATGTATTTTTACCTTTTTAGAGCTGTATTATAAAGCGATACTGTGAGAAAAGATTTGTGTCTAAATACCTTGCAACAATTGGAATTGACTATGGAGTCACAAAGTGAGTATATATACTGTTTCGTTGGGCTTGCAAATTACATAGAAATTCAGAACCGTTCTAAACTGATCAGTCTTGAAATAGAGATTCTGAAGATAAATGGGGACGATAGGAATGAGACCTTTATATATAGTAGTGATCACATCATGGAGCACATTCTGTTCGCCAGGCTTTGTGTGGGGTGTAGGGTCTAGTGATGAGCAATGAGCACAAAGCCTGCGTGGCAGATGTAGCTTTTCAGGAAGCATGTTTCTATATGAGCCAGTCCTGTTAGCAGGTGTGTTTTAAGAGAATTTTGAAGTATTCTCTCCAAAAAGTCTAAATATTATGTGGAAAATTTTCTATCAGAGAACTTCCATTTTTGTGATCTTTATGGCCTGTTGGAGTCTAGCAAAAATGATCAGGGAAGAGTAAAATTGGGTATAAGTGGGGATCGATTTGGAGATGAATTGAGGGTGGGTTGAGTTTGGGGAGACAGGGTCACATTAGCAGGAAATCACACTGCGGGAGAGTGGAATTGACGTAGACAGCACATCCCCAAAGGTGGAATATCAGGTGCTCACTGTTCTGACCCCAACCTGCCCCTCCCTTCTCTCTTATTACATTCTTTCACTCGCTTTACTCTCCACTCACACTGAATTTGTGTCATCACACTTTCGTATCTCAGTGCCATCGTTCATTCTGTCCACCTGAAATGTTCTTTCCCCTCATCTCTCCACATGTCAGTGTCCTGTGTAAAGTGTACCTGTTCCCCATAAGGCCTTCTGAACACCTCCTTTTCAGTTAGGACTCATTTTAGTTGGAAATGACAGAAATTTTAAAATTCTCTGCTATTCATGGGTCTTAGCATAAATTGTCCTCTGTTATTATTTGTATATGTTTAATGTCTCCTGCTAGATTATAAGCTCCATGAAGAAGGGGCTATTAGTATAAATTATCTCCAGATGCTTAGTCGATATTCAATAAATAATTGTTAGGTAAGATAGAACATCTAAAGAGGAAGTTTGCAACATTAGAATAAGAGGGCAGTGTTCAAGAAGGTAGACTAAAGTGGTGGAGTCTATGATACTTCAGGGCAGAGGATTTCAATGATATGGTAGGACATCCTATTTAAGGCAGTTTTGTTTTGAATCCATGTAAGTAGCTAATTTATTCATCTGAGAAATGAGAGTTACCTTGTTATGCCATAGAACTGTGGTTTATTCAGCAGACTACAGTTGTCTCTCAATATTCAAGGGATATTGGGTCCAGGACCCGCTGTGGACACCAAAATCTGCAGATGTCCCTCATATAAAATAATGTAGTATTTGCGTATAACATATGCACATCCTCTCGATGTTTTAAATCATCTCTACATTGCTTATAATACATAATACAATGTAAATACTATGTAAATAGTTGTAAGTACAATGTTAATGCTATGTAAATAGTTGCCACCTCGCAGCAAATTTAAGTTTTGCTTTTCGTAACTTTTACGAATTTTTTTTTCCTGAATATTTTTGATCCAAGTTTAGTTGAATCCATGGATACAGAACCTGCCAATACGGAGTGTTGACAGTATTCTGTTTCTGGTTGAATTTTTTTTTTTTTTTTTTTGTCCCATGATGAGGAGGAGGGTATGATTGACAAAAACCCAACTCAAACAAACAAACAAAAAGGTATATTAAACAATTCACATAATCCAATTATAAGTATGTAGCTGGGCCTCAGAGATCACTGGAACTAGGGAGAGAATATAGCCATTTCAAGACATGTCTCTACCTTTTGGCTTCCTCTCCACAGCTGCCAGTAGCTCTCAGGCTTTCCAAAGCTAATCTCAAATTTTAAAATTCCAGGGAAGGTTTCAATTGTTCAGGTGGGGACAGGTGCCTTTCCCCAGCTCTGTTAGCTGTGGCCAGCAGAGTGGCATCAAAAAAGAAGATGGAAGAACCCATTTAAACCACCGTTGGGAGAAGAAGGAGGGGTACTCTTTGGGCGGTCAAAACAATAGAAGCCCACACCATCCTTCAAATTGCAGTATAGTTAAGAATTGCTTGTAGAGCTAAGGACAAATATTAGTTAAAAAAAAAAAAAGAATTGCTTGTAGAGTTTATAAAAATGAAGATTCCTTTCCACTAAGATTCTGATTCATGTGTCTGAGGTGGGGCACAGGACTCGAAGTTTAAATACCCTCCCCCTCTTTCCATAATTATGGTGTAGGTGGTCTTCAGGCCACAATTTAGGAAAGCACTGGCTTGAGGTAACGAATTACCATTTTTCTTAAGGTAATTTCCTCTGTCAGACTCCTGAATTAAATTGACCTCTATCGAGTTTCAATTTGTGAACACATTTGTGTTACCTCCTGATTTTATAAACTTCAGTTGCATCCCTTCTCAGCGGCTGCCTGGCAAAACTTTCTAATACAAATTGTTATACAAGATCTAATGCAGATGCTCTCAAACTCCGTTATTATTTTGTCTTGTTTTCCTGTTCTCACCCTCTCTTTTATAAGATGGATCCTGATTTCACAGATGTTAAAATGAAAAATGTGCACCTTAGAACTGGTGAGATATGGCAGAGAATTCAGAAATGAAGAAATCATGATAAGGTGATTAGTGGTTAGTTTGATTTAAACAGACGAGTAATATAAAGCAACTGTAGGAATTATGGTTTCAAGATAGAAAGTGGGAAAAAAATGGAAAGTGGATGTTATAAACTTGGACAGGGAATAATAGTCATAAATAAACCAGGAGCTGGTATAGAAACATTGAGAGCAGGTGCTGCTGTCCTTGTAGTTCATGGGAAGGAATCTTATCAATGCTGTCTAAACTGAAACATGTTACTTAAAAAACATAACTTTAATCTGTTAATTTATTGTTAGTAGTCTCCATTCTTAACTTTAGAGGAATCTTTTAGGAAAAACTATTTCTGTGGTGAAGAGCATTTATATTTAAAGCTCAACAATTCCTCCCAGTTTACTTCAGTTTCTTTTTTTTTTCTCTTCTGTTAAATTCAATGAAATGTAAATTTTATGCTTTTATCTTAAATATAGTCCCAATTTTATAAAAATATTTATGTCTATCAGTCTTATCTGTGTATAGAAAGACATCTACAGTAATGTTCATCTGTATTAATGAAGGTTTTTTTCCTGGGTAGTAGGATTTGGGATAACTTTTTTTTTTTAATGTTTATTTTTTAAAATTTTGGCTATGTCGGGTCTTAGTTGTGGTGGGATAACTTTTAAAGTTTCATATTTGCACTTTAGTGTTTGAATTCTTTGTAATGCTTCATTCGTTCATTTTCCAATAGTGATTTGTCTTTAAAAAATATAAAAGGACGAGAAGCAAGTAAGTTCTAACATGAATGGTTATTTCCTTTTTTGTTCTTTTCTGTATTTCCAAATTTCTGAAAACAAATTGACTATCGTCCTTGTTCAAATGAAGATCATAAGAAAATTAAACAATCAACGTTAATAATATACATCTTTATACTATTTATTTTGTACTATTTATTTGTACTGTTTATTCTACTGCATGGTAACCAAGCAAAACCAATAGTAATTAAGATGTCTTACTAAGTGAAGTAAAACATTTTATTTTCCTTCATCTTGCTCCTACTGTCCCAAATCAATTTTTTTTAGCACCACAGTAATAGCTACTATTTGTTTATTACGGGGTGTGGGCTGAAGTGTCCAGGTAAAGTGAAGCTAAACGAGGATGCTTATTCCAAGTGAGTTCAGGGTTCTTAAAACAGGAGGCTCCTGCCAAATTGTCAGCTCCTGTTGTATAGGTTATCTGGAATCACAAAGAGGCACTAAGAAAGCCTCTTTTAAATTTAATATACATAACCTTTTGAAATTCAGAAGCGACAAATGGTATTGATATGAAATACAGAAGCCATGACCTTCTTTGGGATTGTTTGCATTTGAACATTTCAGGGTACAAGTCAGAGACAGAGAAATCAAAGTTAACATCTTTGATATGGCTGGACATCCCTTCTTCTACGAGGTAAGAAAGACTTTTTGAGAAAACTTATATCTAGTATTGTCAATGGGTTGAAGGAAAGATCCCAAATTATCGAAACAATCAACGTGCAAGTCATGTGTAAAAATAGGTAAATTGGACTTCCTAGGTGGCGTAGTGGTTGAGAATCCACCCGCCAGTGCAGGGGACATGGGTTTGAGCCCTGCCTTGGGAAGATTTCACATGCCACGGAGCAACTAAGCCCATGCGCCACAACTATTGAGTCCATGTGCTGCAACTATTGAAGCCCACGTGCCTAGGGTCTGTGCTCCACAACAAGAGAAGCCACTACAATGAGGAGCCTGCGCACCACAATGAAGAGTAGCCCCCGCTCGCAGCAACTAGAGAAAGCCCCTGTGCAGCAACAAAGACCCAATGCAGCCAATAAATAAATTAAATAAATAATAAATAAATAAATAAATAAATAAATAAAAATAGGTAAATATACCTGGTGTTTGTGGCTTTCCTTCTGAGCCTTAACTTAATGAATACCTGTTGGTCTTTTGCGCTATCCCCTTAAATAGTGGTACGAAATTTTATTGCTAATGTTTCAAACACTTAGACATTTTAACCTTCAAAGGACTGTTGCTTTTTACTTTGTGCCTTAGCCCAGATTGTGAAAAGGTAATTACATTCATCCTGGGACTTAATTCAGAAATAAACCCTTCATAGCAGGGTTCTACAGTGATTTTACAGCGCAGTCCTCAGTCATGTGTGCTCTCTCCCCAGAAGAAGATAAAGCAGCCTCACTTGGTTTACTTTCATGTGCTTATCAGTCCCAAGTAGTCTCAAAATCAATCTCACGGCCATTCTCTTTTGTTTTTCCTTCCGTGGGTTTTTCATTTTCCCTAAGGAGGCTCTTCACTGTTTTCTAGTTTGGCCATTTCACTTCTGCTCTTATCTTTATGGTTTCCTTCCTTCTGCTTGCTTTGGGTTTATTTTGCTCTTCTTGTTCTAGGTTCTTGAAGTGGGAGCTTAGATTATTGATTTGAGACTTTCTGCTTTTCTAATGTGTGCATTTAGTATTATAAATTCTCAGTTTTTTTCTAATTTCCTTTGAGATTTTCTGTTTGACCTATGGGTTATTTAGAAGTGTGTTGTTTACTTTCCAAGTGTTTAGAAATTTTCCTGTTACCTTTCTGTTAATTGATTTCTAGTTTGATTTCATTGTGATCAGAGAACACAGTATATGATTTCAATTCTTTTAAATTTGTTGAGGTTTTTTTTTTTCATGGCCCAGGAAGTGGTCTGTCTTGGTATATGTGACATGGGTGCTTGAAAAGAATGTATATTTTGCTACTGTTGGATAAAGCGTTCTATAAATATTTATTAGAGCCAGTTGGTCAGTGGTGTTGTTGAATTCTTTTATATCCTTGCTGATTTTCTGTTTAGTTGTTCTATCAGTTGCTAAAAGAGGGGTTTTGAAGTTTCCAACTGTAATTGTGGATTTGTCTGTTTCTCCTTTCACTTCTATTGATTTTTGCTTCACATATTTTGCAGCTCTCTTGTTTGGTGCATATACATTTAGGACTGCTATGTCTTAATTATATAATTTTATTATTATATACTGTTCCCCTGCCTCTCTGGTAATTTTCTTTCTAATGTCTATTTTATCTGATATTAATATAAACATTTCTGCTTTCCTTTGGTTAATGTTTGCATGATACATCTTTTTCTATCCTTGCACTTTCAGCCTGCTTATATCATTATTTTGAAGGGACTTGCTTATAAGACAATACATAATTCAGTCTTTTTTTTTACTGTATTATTCAAATTTCTGCCCTTAGACCACTTACTTTTATGTAATTATTGATATGTTAGGGCTTAAGTCTACTATTTTTTTGTTTGTTTTCTATTTTTCATTTCTATTTTCTTTTTCCTGCTTTCCTGGGGGTTACTTGAACACTTTTTGAATTCCATTTTCATGTGTCTGTCGTGTTTTTGAGTAAAGCTTTATGCATAGCTTTATTCGTGGATACTCTAGTTATTACACTGTGTAAGTTATCACAGTCTACTGGTGGTGTCACTTTAACAATGAGTGGAGTGTAGAAACTTTTCCTCCTTTTACATCCCTTTTTCCTCTGCCATTTATAAAATAATTGTCTTAAAATATTTTCTCTACATATATTAGAACCACAGCAGTGTTTATTTAATTTTTGCTTAACTGTCCAACATAATTTAGAACACTTCAGAGAGAAGGAAAGCATATTGTATTCACCCATATTTTTGCTTACTCTGTTCTTTCATCCTTCGTTATGTTCCAAGGCTCCTTCTTTTATCATTTTCTTTCTTTTTAGAGGACTCCTTTAGCCATTCTTTTAGTGTAGCATGCTGACAACAGAGTCTCCTAGTTTTTCTTTATTGCTAATGTTTTGGTTTCTCCTTTGGTCCTGAAGTGGTTGTTTTGCTGGTTATGGGATTCTGGGTTGATATTGTTACCAAACCAAACTTGGGTCTGCTCGCCTGTGCGTAGTAAATCCAGTTCTACTGACAGTGGGTTGTGGTGAAGGAAAATGCAGCATTTATTGCAGGGCACCAAGCAAGTAGTCCAGGACAGCTAATGCTGGAGAAAAAAAACCCGAACTCCCCGAAGGGTTTCAGCAAAGCATTTTTAAAGGCAAGGTGAGGTGGGGGCCTCTCACGGGGTTTGTGATCAGCTCGTGCACAGTTCTCTGACTGGTTGATGGTGAGGTAACAGGACAGGGGGTTGACATTACCAATCCTTAGGCGCCAGTAGGTCTGGGGGGCTTAGTGCTTATGATCATCAAGTAGTTAATTTCTTTCACTGGTGGTGGTTTTAGCATCTGTTAAACAACTCAGGAAGTGTGCATCAGATACTGTTATCTAGGTACTTCAGAGAGGAGCTGCAGCAGAGGATATAGGGAAGGGGTCTGTCCTGAAAAGGCCCCACAGGGTCCTGCTCAGTTATGATTTTTTTTTTCCCAACACTTGAAAAATAGTGTGCTTCTTTTCTCTGGCCTCATGGTTTCTGATGAAAAATCTGCTGTCATTTGAAATGTACCCCCCCCCCCAATTTTTTTTTTTTAACATCGTCAATACTTTTTTATATGAGATCAGGTCCATTTCATCTTAAACTTAGAAATTTCTACTGTAAAATTGTTTCAGTTTTGCATTAAGAAAGCAGCAGTTTTTAAAGCATTGTATTTCAGGGGAAAATAGTACCTATCACAGAAAAATTCCTACTTTGCTTTTTTCTCTAATTTATCTTGAACACTATAACAGAGTCATTTTGTGTTACATGAGAATCACTTCTCATATGATAATTTTCCTTTTCTCTACTTACATTTTCTTATCATTTGTTGTTTTGAGACCAGCTCTTGTACTCACTGAGCATCTTACCCCTATAATTTCACCACTCTCAGGGAAGAGTGGGGTTTCTGACAGAGGGGGATATTTATTGGGAAGGTTAATTTAATTATCAATAGGTTCGGAGAGGTGTCATTTTTTTTCTCTGACTGCTTTCATGATTTTTTTCCTTTGTCTCTAGTTTTTAGAGGTTTAATTATACTGTCTACTGTCATGGATTTCTTTGAGTTTTTCCCGATTGGAGTTTTCTTAGCTTCTTGAATCTGTAGGTTTGTGGCTCTTGCCAAATCTGGGAAGTTTTCAGCCATTATTTCTTTAAGTACTTTTTCAGCCTCACCTGTTTCTCCTCTCCTTCCCAGACTCTGATCTTCTTATAGTCTCACAGGTCCCTGAGGCTCTGTTCTTTTTCTTTTTTTTTCTTTCTTTCTCTTTTTCCCTTTCTTTTCTTAATTTATTTGCTCTCTGTTGTTCAGATTAGGTAATTTTTATTGTTTTGCCCTCCATTTCACTGATTCTTTCCACTGTTGAGCCCAACTATAATACTAAGCTTTTATTTTTAAAATTTATTTATTTATTTATTTTTTCCACATATGGGATCTTAGTTCCCTGACCAGGGATTGAACCTGCACTCCCTGTATTGGAAGCACAGTCTTAACCACTCTGCCAGGGAGGTCCTTTTAATTTTAGTCATTCTAATTTTCAATAATTTATTTTTCTAAAATTTCCACTCAGGCTTTGCTTGAGTGCGTGCTGATGGTGAGATAGTTTTTCTGAGGTGTCAGGCTAAGGTAGAGTGGTTATCATCTAAGGTTTTTTGGTCTTTCCTGGTCCTTCACTAAAGAGAGCAGGCTTTTGTTAGGCTTTTAGTGGTCTGTACCCATTTGCATTTTCAAGTTGTACTTCTGCAGCTCTAAGTTTTGGATACATGAGGCAAAAGAAAACCTAAGAGACTTACTGCTGTGTCATTCCTCAGGTCCCAAGGTACCTAGCTTGTCTGCCTTTTTCTCCTCACCTTCCAGAGTCATCTTCTGTTTTTTGGTTGTTGGTTTTTTGTTTGTTTTTTTGGCCTCGCCGTGCACCATGCAGGATCTTAGATCCCCAACCAGGGATCGAACCCATGCCCCCTGCAGTGGAAGTGCAGTCTTAAACACTGGACCGCCAGAGAAGTCCTTGTATGTTTTATATATAACATCCAGGATTTTTGCTTGTACTCAGCGGAAATAACAGGGAAAAGCACACCTACTCCATCTTCCCAGAGGAAATGTAACTTTTTTTTTCTTTATTAATTACGATCTTAGTCCTAAGGCATCTACAAGTTTTATAACATATTTTTTATTCTATTTTTATTTTTAGCCTTTTTATATACGTCTATTTCTAGCTAAGTTTTTGGTAGTCCGGACTATATATCTTTCCTACCTTCCTTTCATCTCTATCTTTTATACATTTCTATTCCCTTCTTTTTATTTGCATATTTCCAGTCACACTACGCTCTTCTGTTCCCCTGTCTTCCATCCATTTTTAGTTTATTTTATCTTAACATACTTATAAGCAACACTATCGATCTGCTCAGACTCCTTGCTCTATTCTCCAGATGACACACCGCCTTGGTATTTAATATTAGGTTTTTGTCTTTATCTTAGTTCTTAGTACAATTGTCTAATTTCATTCTGAGAATCTCCATTCTGTCTGGTGGTACTCTAGCTCTTTTTTATATTTAATCCTAGCTTTCAGTATCTCCCTGGATTAGTGTTTGTATGTGTAAGGTGTTGTTTGTTTGTTTGTTTTTGCTTTTGTTTCTGTTTTGTTCTGTTTTGGTTTTCAATTTCTGTTGGTTTTCTCTTTGAATATCTGATAGCATACTGGGGTTCTTCTGTCAGGTCTTTCCAGAGCCTTATGTCCTAATGGATTCAGTAATTGTGTGTCTTATACATGTATGTGTTTCCTAGACTTAGAAAATGTAACTTTTAATGGCTATGTAATCTTCCATCTTGTGAATACACCCAAATATTTGGTAAAATGAATTCCTTTTAAATGTGAAGCTTTATAGTGGACTAAATCAATTTCACAAGTGTTGAATATTGTCAGTGAAAAAGAAATGGAGGCTCTAGGTGACCACAAGTTTGACATAAATTCTAACTGCCAGAAATGCTAGCATAAATCTCAGATTACACCAAAGTCATGTAAATGGAGAGTTAGAAGACGCCTGAGAATTAATGTGGTCCAGACTTGTGTCATTGTAGGATTTCTCTCTGTAGCATTCCTGATTGACGGCCATCATTCATTCATCAGATAACAGTATGCCAGTGTCTGTGCTGCACACTGGAAATACACAGACCCTGTTTTCATGACACATAAATATATGTCAGAGAAGACACTTGTTAAACAAAGGACAGAATGCTTGGGAGCACTTAATAGCCACACCTCGCTTATCTGAAAGGTCAGGAAATCCTGTTGAAGGAAGCAACATTTAAACTGAGCTTTGATAGAGAAGTAAGAGTTATGTAGGTTGGTGGGAATCCAGGGACAATATCATACACGGGACAGTTTTGAGTGGTGCATGCTGTTAGAGTTTGGAGAATGAGTATCTCTAATGATAGGGTCTCACTACTTCACGAGTTAATCCTTTACAAAGTTAAAAACTCTACATGAACAGCTTCTCTGTTATGAAGGCTGCCTTCCTTTGAATTTGCCACTGATTCTGGCCTTGTTTTTGAAGCAACATAGACTAAGTCTGTGCTTCTACAAGAGAGCCTTCCTAATATTTGTGAATCTGCACCTTTCCAGCTAAAACATTTTTTATTCCTACCACAGCTAGACCAATCAGCATCCTTTGTGGATAACCCCTATCTAGTTAGCTGACGGGGAGCTGAGAACTGAACACAACATTCCAGATATTGTCTAACTAGTGAAAAAGACTGAGTGTTCTGTTACTTTCTGTCATTAGACACTAGACTCTTATTAATGCAACCCAAAATTGTGATAGCTTTTTTCCAGCATCTCACAAAAATAGACGTATAATTAATAGAAGCATCTTGAAATCACCACTTCTGAAGTACCTTTTCTCCAAAATAGCCTTGATCTATCCTTTTCTGTCAAATGTTTGCTGTCTGTAGTTCAAACCCTCCTTTCTGACAAGACCAAAGCCATCATCTTCTTTCTAAGCCCTAACCTGGCCAAAGTACACCCTTGCTCAGCACACATCTATTGAAGCACCCATAGCCGTTCTCGGGGTCCCTGGCTTCCTCCAATCCTTAGCGTCTGTCCTCCGTTGAAACTTCCATTGTCACCAGTCCATTTGACAGGTTTACCCAAAGGGCCTGCTGAGAAAAGACAGTCTGCTTAGTGTGTCAGATAGCAATCTTAGAGGAAAGTGTCAGAGAGGGGACTCCCGCCCGGGAGAATGAAGGCCTGTATCTTACCACGAGTCTTGCTTCCACTGGTGCACACAGCTGAATTTTGGGGTTTATTGGGATGCATTAGTGGGTCTATTAAAACTTTCTGAGGCCTGAGTGATATTAAACTAACAGCTTTCTCTAACCTACAAACTAGAAAGTTTACCATCTCTGCTTTAAAATTCAATACTCCCAGTCCCCTTAGCATCCTATTTAATTAAACTTTGGATACTACAAGTCTGCCAGGACTAACAGTAGAATGCTGAGATAAGAGTAATCGAACTCTAGGGGACCACTGAGGCATCAGCTTTAACCTTTCCATTTTACAGATGAGGAAATTAAGGCTTGAGGTAATAAAGTCACGTACTCAAGATGACATAGGTAGCTAGTTGCTGAACCCAGACTTGAACTTGAGTCCCTTGAATGGGAAATCCATTGAGCTTATTTAATTCTCTTTTTACACACAAATCTCCCTCTGGACAGCATGATCTGCATTTTGGAATTCTTTCTTTTCCTTTGGCCTCTACTTTTGTTCTCTACTATAGCACATTTAGCCATTTGATTACACAAATACTTATACCTGCTAGGCCCAGGGGGTGACACAGAGATGATGTGTGCCTTCACGCCACTTACAGGCTAGTGGGGAAGACAGCTGGATATGCTAGTAACTATGAAACTAGATAGGAAGTGACATGAGTGCTGTTAGACATACAAAGTGCTGTGGTATCCCAGGGAATATAGAGATAGCATTGTGTTTTGCAGGTGGAGGGGATTAGATGGTGAGAAAGGGGGAATAAAAAGCTACATGCGAGATATGGTATTATAACTAGACCTGGAAAATGAAAGATGAAGAGCTTTCCAGATGGAGTTAGGAAGCCATAGGGCAGGTTTCAGGAATGAGAGATTATCCAGTTTGAAGTACAGGAGACAGGAGTGGGGACAAGGCTGGGAGGTTGGTGGAGGACTGATCAGAAACCATTAATATCAATTAAAAGAGTTTGAACTTTGGAGGGTGGGCAGTAGGGAAACACTAAAGAATTTTTGAGCCAGGGCTTTAAAAAGATAACATGTGCACAATATATAATGTTGCTAGGAAGACTTTTGCGGTCGTGCAGTCAGGAGATAATGTTGGCAAAGAAAATGGAAAGAGAGTGATAGTGCAGGAAGCATGGCAGAGACAGTTTTTACAGGGTTGTTTGAATCTGCTGAGCAAAGGGCAGGAGAGCAGCAAAGGTTAACACCAGGCTTTCGACCTGAGTGTCTCAGAGAAGGGTGTGCTACTTTCATCACTAGGGGTTCAAGAGAGGGAAAGTTTAGGTAGGAATGAATTGGAGAGTTTCCTGTTGTACAGATTGAATCTGAGGTTCCTACGGGACATTCAGCTAATTGGAAATTCGGGTCTGGAAGCGCAGATGAAAAGGCTCAGCGTGGAGGTTCTCACAGTTGAAGCTGTGCACATGGTTGATTTTGCTGAGTTGGGAGGAAGGATAACAAAGAAAGGACAAGGGCCCAGGACAGGGTTTGGAATTGTGGCAGCGGACTGGAGTGGGAGCTGTGGAGAGGAGAGGAGTTGGTGGAAGAGAGATCAGTTAAGAACCTGGAGAGTGTGGTGTGTGGGAGCCGAGGCCGCAGGAGCTTCCGGACAGGAGGGAAAATTCCGCTGTAACTCCTGCAGGAGAGCAAAGCGCTGAGGCCTGAGGGGAGCAGACACCTTCCTGGACTTCAGCACGTTAAATTTGTTCTGATTTTGCTGGTTTTGATTTTAGGGGATAGCTTTCTATGTTTCTGTAAGTTAAGAGACACTTACATTCTTGGTCTAGGTGTGTCTCTATGCTCAGAAACCTTCATGCCAAACGTGTGAGAGATGTCTTCGTTCTTACTGCATATCCAGCATGAGTCTGAGTACTTACTGGAATTTTTCTGAAAAGAACATATAATACATGGCTTCTGTCAAGATTCTTACTGGAATTTTGACCTGAAACCCCCCGCCTGTCAATATTGTTCCTTATCTGCCTAACCTGTCACGTTAGCGCCTCTGCCACTTTAGTGCGCCTTGTACTTCATGCTGCCTCTCCCCAGAACTGAAGATATGCCCCAGAGGTCAGTTGCCATTTCTAATAAGAATATCAAAGGAGGACAATCAGAGAATGAATGCAAGGAAGGAAGGGAGAAGGTGCTGATACACATTGTTTTCCAGGCACCATGTAGGTGCTCTGCCTTCATTATCTCATTCAATCCTCATCATAACCCTGTGGAGTAAGTAGTATTATCCCCATTTTACAGATGAGGAAACTGAGACGCAGAGAGGTTAAGTGCCTTGCCCAAGATCACACAACTAGTAAGTAGGTGTGAACCCAGAGCTGACTCCAGAGCCCGTGCTCCTTTCCACTACATTACACCAACACTCGGAGCTTAGAGTTCTAGAGTTGCTGTAGAGACCCAAGAGCCATAGGGAAGATCTGCCTAGCATCCTGGGGGAAGGCAGCTTTGGGATGTGATCTATAAATGACTGTAGCTGTTGCTGATACTCGTGTCATTTTTGCCTTAAGTTCTTTTTAATTGTTCACTCACCTTCCTAGTTCTTCCTAAGGAGAACTCTGTATAATTTGAGTTCTTTTAAAGGCCTACTAACAACAATTAAAGATTGATTGCCTCTGGGGAGTGGACCTGGAGATGAAGAGGGGTGGGGAAGGAGGCTGTTAGTTCCATTGCAAGTCCTTTGTACTAATAGACTGTACTAATAGACTAATAAAAAGTCCTCCAAAGACCAGTAGTACAATTAGTAAACACTATGAATACACAAAAAGAACACACTTTGCTAAGTTAATGACTGTGAGATATGCTTTTATAAAATCACAATACCTGCATTTTGTGCATCTGTTCTTTTATGTAAAGGTTCGTAATGAATTTTACAAGGACACACAGGGTGTGATACTTGTCTATGATGTTGGGCAGAAAGATTCCTTTGATGCTCTTGATGCGTGGCTGGCAGAAATGAAGCAGGATCTTGGACCTCATGGAAACATGGAAAATATTGTATTTGCAGTGTGTGCCAACAAGGTAACTGCTTTGGAAAGGGTATGCTCAACTTTCCAGTTTCATTATGGGAAGAGTGCAGCTCTGAGTTTTGGGGAATAAATAAAAAGAAAAAAATTCTGTAATCTGCTGATGTAGGCATCAATAGCTTTTCAAAACATCGGTCCCTAAAAACAAAACCTGGCACATCAGGATTTTTATCCATTTGTTTTCCTGGTGCCGTACTTGGGGACGGATATGGGTGCCTGAGCAGGGGAGGCGGAGCCTAATAATCGCACTCTGACCTGATTGGTAGAGGGGCAGCAATCAGGTGAAACGTGGACTGTGTAAAAGCGTGGAAGGCAGACCGTGGCCCTCGAGCGTGGCAGGTGTGACGAAGCCAACTTTCACAGACGTGAGCAGCGGCAGTTTTCTCGGGGGAAGATGCTGGTTATCAGGCACTTGTGGTTTTGCCACAGAAAATCAGTCCACAGTCAGTATTAGTAATTTTTTCTATCTTTTTTGGTCCTGCTATTTTATATACTAGTGCTGGGGTTCACTTAAGAATAGTTTTTGCCTCAGCAAAGGATTGACAGAAACCTCACTGGGCCTTTTCTGGTGGGACGAGGTTGGAATCGTCTCTCCCCACGCCCCCAACTTTCAATTTCAGATCGACTGTGCTAAGCACCGCTGCGTTGATGAAAGTGAAGGACGTCTTTGGGCTGAAAGCAAAGGGTTCCTGTACTTCGAAACTTCGGCTCAAACTGGAGAAGGAATCAATGAGATGTTCCAGGTAACCTAGCGTTTTATTGTTTTAGAGTTTGTGTTAAGGCTGACTGCACCAAATTTTAGTGTAAATTATGAGAAGCAAAAAAGTAATAGGAATTTCTCATTAGAGTGAGCTCTTTCTTTTCAGAAGCTGATAAGAGAGAATGTGAGAAAGAGGGAAAGAATGAGAATGAGTGTGTGTGTGTGTGTGTATGGTATTTGTCTGCTGTCTGTTTTAGACCAGATCTGGCTGCTCATCAGAATTACCTGGGGAAATTCTTCAAAATACAAGTTTCTGGGCTCCAGACCTACTGGAAAGTTAACGTTTTGATGGAGCTGAGGAACCTATATTTTGAAAAAGCTCTCTAGGTGATTCTGATGATCATCAAGTTTAACACTTATATATACTTCCTTAAATGGGACAAAGATTTTCTTTAAAACCATCCTTGGTTACGTTTGTATGCATAATCAGATGAAAGCATTACTTTGGCAAAATTGCCTTGCCATAGCTAATATAATCCTATGTCGTAGACCGTGGGGGTGCAGTTAAAGACAAGGAGACTGTCGTTGCAGAATCTAGCCAGTCATACATAAAAGTTCGGTCTCACCAACCAAGTAGGCAATAGAAGGATGGACTCACATTGCAACCTGAATAGATGGTCACTTTTTAGAACTTACTAGTCTAGAATAATTTTAAGGGGAGAAGGCTACCTAAACAACAAGCTATAGTCAACTGTTAATTATAGATACATTTGGAAGTAAGTGGTGGCATGAATAATGCATTTTTTCTTATGAATAGATCTGATATTTTGGGAATTTTTAGCATTTCAAATAATGTAGCTATACTATAGAGAGTTGTTCTTAATTATCGAGTGGGGCTTTAATCTTTTGTGCTGAATTTCCTTCTTGCAAGATGTCAGCCCTCCTACTAGAAGACAGGTATCATCCTTGGCTGACAGGCTGAATTGGGCATCAGTAGCTTCTATTTCAAGACCGAATAAGGTTGATATTGGTTTGCCCTTTTCTATTCTTTTGGGTACATAGGCTCATGTGAGTCTGCACCTATATGTATGCAATAATGATACCTAACCATTTAAATAGTATTTTACAATTCTGGAGAAGTTCACATGTTTCATCTCATTTGAGACTCTTAACAATGTGTGGCAGGTGTCATTCTCATTTTAGATATGAGGACATCTAAGAGTAGTAGTGATTTGATTTGTCCAAGAAGTATAAATAACTGTTAGAGATTAAATTTCTTTCAGCACTTTAAAGATAGTGGTCTGTTCTCTTCTGGCCTCTATTGTGTCTCATGAGATATTAGCACCTTCTATTACTCTTATTCCTTTATATATAATGTGTCCTTTTTTTCCTCCAGCTACTTTCAAGAGCTAATCTTTGATTTTCAGCAGTTGTGCTATGTACCTAGGTGTGGTTCTTTTTATATTTATCTTACTTGGGGTTTGTTGATTTTCTTGGATTGGTAAGCAAGTGTTTTTCATCAAATTTGGGAATTTTTTTAAAAATTATTTTAGTTTTTAAATTTTTTTAAGCTCTTTATTGGAATATAATTGCTTTATACTCTTGTGGGAAGTTTTTTTAAACCATTATATCTTCCAATTTTTGGGGGGCCCTATTCTAACTCTCTTTTCCTTCTGGGACTTTAATTACATATGTACTAGACCACTTTATTTTTTCCCATAGTCCTTGAGACTTTATTTTTCTTCCATTTTCCTCTGTTTTTCAGATTGCATAGTCTCTATTGATCTGATTTCAGTCTGCTGTTAAATCTACCAAGTGAAGTTTTCAATTCACTACTTTTCAGTTCTAGAAATTGCATTTGGTTCTTTTGTGTAGTTCCCAGTTCTCTGCTGAGATTCTCTGTTTACTCCTTTTGAACGTATTTTTCTTTATCTCTTTGAAATAGTTATAATAGCTGCTGTACAGTCTCTGTCCAATATCTGAACCACCTTGGGTTCAGTTTCTGTGGCCTTTTTTTTCCTGACTATGGGATCGCATTTTTGTTTCTTTGTATGAGTGGTGATTTTTGATTTAACACCAGACACTAGAGAGAGTACATTATAAAGACTCTAGATTTGTTTATTTCCGCAGGAGAATGTTGGTTCTTGTTTCAGCAGGCAGTTCAGTTATTGGCAGATCATGTTGAACTTATATAGGCTTGGCTTTTTGCTTTAATTGCAAGGATCTGAAGGAAGTCCAAAGTGTTGCCTAAGCCTTTCTAAGTTGGCAGGATTCAGCCTCCAAATTCTGTCCCTCTTGCAGATCTTGTTAGGATGAGTCTACCTCCTAAGGCAAAGCCTTTCTGTGGTGTCTCAGCTAGACGCTTAAGGGTATTAATGAGGTGTTAAGGCAATCTCCCTACTCTGGCAAGGCCAAATTCTAATGTCCCCAGGACAGCTCTTCCTCTCATACCACTAGTCAGTTCTGTTCTCAACCCCTAAGTAGCTATTTAGTAAGCCTCAGGTGACATCACCCTGTGTATTTATAGCCTAGCCCTCAGCTATAAAGTAGCAGGGAACCCCCGCCATGGACTTCTGGGGCCCAACTCTGCGTAGCTCCCCCTATCCAAGGCTCTGCTCTGCAGATTCTAGCCACTTCACCTAGAAGTCGTCAAGCTCTGACCTCTGCCTCCTTAGCTCAGTGGGACTTTATGCCTGCTCAAACTCTGGCTCTCTGTGACAGGCTCAGGAAATGGACTCGAGGTAGAAGACCAGAAAGCAGTCTTGCACTTGCTATTGTCTGAAGAGAGTTGCCTCATATGTTTGTTCACCTTTATAGTAGTTTATAGCAGGAGGTTCAGTCCAATGCCCATTGCTCTAACATAGCTGGCACTCAGACTAGGAATTTGAGCAGACTTTTGACTTCAGTTCTAGTATTCTCTATATCACACCACAGCTGGCTTTCTATAACATTACGTGTTATGAGTAAATGTTTGTGCCCTCAGAAATCTGTGAGCGTTTATATTTTAGGTTGACTTGTAAACTAGAAGAAAACCTTATTGATATGTAGCACAAGCAAGCATCTGTGGACTGTGATCCCTTTTAGGTTGCTTTTATTTTTTTAAATAAATCTTGGGTAGAACTAATGGATACTTAGTCTTTTAAAAAAAAAAGGCTACCAAAGAGTGTAATAAAACTATTCTGCAAGTACTTAGAAGTCGTGCTTTCCTGCTGTTCAATTTCATAAATACTTTCTTTGTTTCCCATGTACTTAATAGACACTTTATGTCAGGAAGGAAATTGGCTTTATCTTACACTGTTAACACAGAGCAGTATTAAGATAGACTAAAACTAAGTTAACACTTTTCTTGTCTTGGTATCTAGCAGTTTTTCCCTTGACACCCCTTTTCACATGTCAAGTCTTCTTGTTTAGGCTGCCAAGTCGATTAGCTAATACTGGAGATAAGAAAGAGGAGTCACAGAGAAGGATAAAATATTTAGATGATAAAAGGCACTATAGAAATATCAGGAAAAAAGAGGAAGAGATGAAAAAAGAAACAGAGGGCTGAGGAGATAAGTCGATTTGAAAGCAGCCATCATGTATTAAATTAGTCTTTGGAGTGAAGTTATTCAGCAACAATAATGGTGCACAGAGCATGAAATATGAGCAGGATCCAAAAATAGTTTTCACTTTGAAAAACATCATAAAAATAGGAAAAGAATACAAACAGTTTACAGAACAAGAAAAGAGCGATAAGCATATGAAAAGATACTCAGTTTCACTTATAATTAAAGAAATGCACATCAAAGCTGTGAGATGCACATCAGATTGGCAAGAGAGAAGATGTATGATAATGCCCAGTACTGACCGGGCACGAGGAAATAGGCACTCCCATACACAGTGATGGGAGTATAAACGGGTACAGCATTTTTGTATGAAAGCTGCCAAAATCGAAAAGTAAAATGTATATACACTTTTATTCAGTAGTTCTTCTTTTAGGAATTTATCCTAAAGCACCGTCCCCACAAGTGTGCAGAGATATATACACATAAGAAAATATTCACTAAAGCATTGTTTATGACAAAAAACTAGAAACAAATTGACCTGCCCAAGAACAGGGAGTTGGTTAAATAAGTTGTGGTACAGTCACACAGTAGGATACTGAATGGTCATTAAAAAGGATGAGGAAGTGTCTATATGCAGCTAGAGAATAGTTCCACGATTTATTATTACGTGGAAAAAAAAAATACAAGGTACCAAGCAGTGTGTTTCATCTTTCTCTTTTATGTGAATGCTTAGGGTTTGGATGTGTGTATGTACTGGGTACTGAAAATTATTCTGGAAGGATACTGAAAAAATATGTTAACCATGGTTACCTCAAGGAGAGGAACTTGAGGGGTGGGGAGACAGGTTTCATTGTACACTTTTTCCTACTATTTGAATTTTTCTAACAGCATTCATGTACTGATTTTTAATTTCAAGTGTGGTTTTCTGAGAGCAGGGTTATAAGCCATTTAAATTTTATTCCTTCTCCTTTTTGTGTGCTTAAAAATATATATACACACACATATGTATGTACATGTATATATATGTATGTGTAGTATAAAAGAGAAAAATCCTCCGAAGTACATGTTTGCTTTATTGTGAATTTTAAGTTATTGGAATATATTAAATTTCTTTTAAGTTGATGCTTAGAAGGAATTCCTATTTTCCCAAAATCAGTTCTCCTCTGGGATATGTTTTCTTTTTTGCAGACCTTTTATGTATCCATAGTTGATTTATGTGAAAATGGCGGGAAACGTCCTATCACAAACAGCAGTGCTAGTTTCACCAAAGAGCAAGCAGACACCATTCGCAGAATTCGAAATAGTAAAGATAGTTGGGACATGTTGGGAGTCAAACCTGGGGCCTCAAGGTAAGCAGTGCTTTCAGATATTAGTGCTGCCTTCTGTTACAGAGAAAGACTCGATCGTCAGAATTATAGTGCGGTATCTTCTTATAACTGGCTAGAAATATGAAGATGTGTGGAAATACATTAGATTACTTAATAATGCTCCTTCACTGAGTTAAATGAATACCAAAGGGAGAAAATAAAGGGCAAATCGCCTGATGTGGGAACTATGTAGTGTGTATGTTATATAAGTACCTTCTGAAATATGCTCTGCTTTTGTTGACTAAGAGCCTTGAAGCTAGTGTAACCTCAAAAAAACCAAAACAAAACAAAACAAAAAACTCCTCACAAAAAGAGAATTCTTAAATCATAGAATTTTAGAAAAGGAAAGAATGTTAGCAGTCAACATGTCCAAACATTTCATTTTATAGGTGGGAAAACTGGGACTCAGGCAAGGACCCCAGGAGTTAGCGGTAGAATTGGTTCTTGATCCTGAATACTGTGTGTCTGCCTGTCTCTGTCAAAAATCCTGCTAGTTCCTTGTCTGTGTGTGTTTATATTAAATTATTTTATTTTAGCCAAAATAATTACTTGGGAGAAAAAGAAATACAATCACTACTCTTTGTGAAAGAATAAATCATTGTATAGTATGATTATATAACTTTCCCCCCAGTTTTATTGAAATATAATTGACATACAACACTGTGTAAGTTTAAGGTGTACAGCATAATGATCTGACTTCCATATATTGTGAAATGATGACCACAATAAGATTAGTTAACATCCATCATCTCATATAGATACCAAAAAAATATTTTTTCCTTGTGATTAGAACTCTTGGAATCTCTCTCTTAACAGCTTTCAATTGTTATATAACTTTTAATGCTGTAATAATACTGTTACTATACATATTATTATAGTTCTCAGATCTTTTTATTTTGCACCGTAGCTTTCCTCCCCATGCTTCTCCCTTTCTACTTTTTCACCTTGATTCCCGCAAAAGAAGAATGTATGTCTTGAAATTGCCTTGTCAGCGTCAAAAGCGTGAAGTATCTCTTCTCCATTTTGGTCTCACGGCACATCTTCGAGTCCAGAAGAAAAGAGAGGAAGGGAAAAGGGAGACAGTTATTGGTCACCCTGGACTTGCCAGGCATTACTGAGGATGCTTTAAGGACCTGAAGGAATTCAGATGACCTCGTTGCAGGAAGTTAATTGGTGGCTTTTAAATGTCCTTTTAGACTTCTGTAGTCTCATCCTAAATTCTTCCATTTCATCTCCATCTCCAAGGGATGTTGGCTCTATAACTAAGGAACTATTACTTATTAATTAACTTAGAACAATAATAATTAGGGAAAAAGAAACTTTTGGTTCCTACTTATTCATTGTGGTTAATTGGAATCTCCCCAAATTTACAGGACCTCCATAATTTCCATATCCTTAACAAATATAACATGAACTTTTTTTTTTACCTTTGTTCCTTGGGTCTATCAAAATAATTTTGTATGGCATGAGCACATTTGGGCAAAACCTAAAGACATTTATTTTATTTTATTTTTTAAATACACCTTTATTTTATTTTTTGGCCGTGCAATATGGCATGTGGGATCTTAGTTCCCTGACCAGGGATCGAACCCGTGCCCCCTGCAGTGGAAGCATGGAGTCTTAACCACTGGACTGCCAGGGAAGTCCCTAAAAACATTTTTTTTTTTAAGTTATAGAGCGTTTTAATATTTGTCCAGTACTATGTTTACTATTCTTGAACTTTAAGAAAAATCTTCTTCCATAGAATTAATGTTTTTTACACACCTGACTCAGTCTTGTTTCTCTAAAATTTTCCTTCAAAGTTTCTCCTGCCATCCAGAATTCTTGAAAGGTACCAGGCCTAACCACTAACCCCATATGGACATGTTTCCTCAGGAAGCCGAGTGACTAGAGGGGCCCAACCCAAGACTCACTCGTGGGAAAGAGAGTGGAGCTATTCTGCCTCAAGGACAGAGAGTCTTTTAGGGAGAATGTGGTTCATATTAGCTAATATCAGAATTATATATGTACAAAAGCTACATGCAAGGTAAGACAAGAAAATTCAGAAGGACTCCTCTAAGAGCAAAAAACAGAAAAAGCCTTAGAATATATGCCTACGACGTGGAGAGCTGTTAACGTGGCCCTATGACCTCAGTCTCCCCAAGTTGACACGTAAGACTTTCCATCACATCCCAGATATCAAAGATCATATCCCTAATTTGGAGAGCCAGACTGGAAGCCCTTCTGATAAAGACGAAAGGAGGTTTGGGGAAGCACCAAAGCCAGGCTTATAGGTCAATACGAACCTTGAATCACAAAAGGAAAGTGGGAAATAAAACCATCTGGTAGAGACAGAGCCAGACTTTGACCAGGGGAGTGGAAGCCTGGATACTTGGAAGCCTCTCGGAGGCCTGACACCTGGGAATATGAAGAGCGGGGAGAATTGCAGGGCCAGGTGGTCTCCAGGCCCCTCCCCAGCAGTCCCTGCTCTGTGAAGATCTCTCCTGGGGCTCCCTGGTCTTTGGAGAAACACTCATCGTACTGCTCCTTTCCTCTCTAGATAACGTGAAAGTCTCTCGTTTCTTCTTTGGGCTCAGGGAGCTCAATGCAACGCTCAGGTACCCCTTTCCAGTGGCTCTTTCTTGGTCGCGGTGTCACCATCTTCCCCGAGGCCTCAGATTTCCCGGGACCCTGGAGCTCATCTTAGCCCTTTTTCTCATGTCTTCTCCACCCGTATATTCAGCTCATCATCCGCTTCTGCCAATTCTTTGTTTATATTATCTCTTTTGTCTTCCCTTGTTTGCTTCCACAAACACCTTAATCTAAACCCTTGCACGTGATGCTTGGGTTATTGTAGCAACCTCCTACCTGTCTCCTAACTTCCAAAAATAGCTTTCCCAGCACCATTTTGTCATGAAAAACCTACTATTAAAATCCAACTTTTTTGTTGTTTTGTCTTCAAGGCCCTTCACTTACTGGCCCCTGCTCCCCAGCCAACTTTGTTTCTTGTTACTTCCCAGCGCAGTCTCCTCTTGGCACTGCATGCCGGGTCTGCGCTCCCTTCCTGGCCTCTGCCAGTTCTCTCCCTGCTGCTGTGTATTCCCTACCTCCGTGTCAATCCCTGAACCTCACTTTCTTCTGGAACCCTCCTCCAGGGGGTCTGCCCTGATGGCCCCCGGTCCTCATTGCTTCCGTCAGCAAAGATTTGCCAAGTGCCTGTGAGGTGCCGTATGTGGTCTGTTTTTATCTGATCACATGTGTTTGTATACTCACTTTGCATTGTGTATTTTCCTACTTGAATGTTACATATTATTTGTGCGTTGTTTTTTAGTCCCACCTTGGGAAAGGGTAACAGTTATTTGAGATATGCTTACTGCAAGAGATATTATGTGATCCAAACAGCTAGAATGCAGTGGGTGGAGGCTGGGGGCTGACCTCAGTACTGACGCAGAGCTTTGCTTTTCTTCGTAGGGATGAAGTCAATAAAGCATATCGGAAGCTTGCTGTGCTGCTTCACCCTGACAAGTGTGTAGCGCCTGGCAGTGAAGATGCCTTCAAAGCCGTTGTGAATGCCCGAACAGCCCTCCTGAAAAACATCAAGTAGAAAGCAGAAAAACAGACAAGTGTGGGCCTCAAGTCCAAACAGACTTTCCCTAGAGGTAAAATCGCCAACATGGTTTTTTCCTCCACAAAATCTTACAGCTCTTTTCACTCATGTGCTGTCCTTTGTAAATTAGGAACTCGGGTGCCTGTTACCATGTCATAGATGTTTTACAGAGAGAAGAAGTGAAGAGAACCAAGCGCCACTTATACAGTATCGTTCATTTCCTACTTCTGAGTGATGTAAGATTTTTTTCTCATGAGTTTGTAAGCTCTGCCAGTGTAGCATCCCTTAGGCATTTTGCTCAGGAAAGTGCATGAGGTTTCTGGAAGGAGGATAGGAGGATCCTTTCGCTTTTTCTTTTTTAAAAACATTCATCATCAGAGAAGTGGTATTTTAAACATCAATCTGTAATTAATGAACTCTTGGCAGCCTTTTGGAAGTGAAACAAGGTGATACAGTTCTGAACTGAGCGACCCTTTTATAGCATTCACTCTGTTCCCCTCCTCCAGCCACCAGGGGGAGAAACCAGCCAGTCCTAAGAGAGGAAAGGTGGCGGCGGCCACAAGTTCTGGTACACTGGCTGCTGCTAGTCGTGCCCCTGGATCTGAGGCCTTTTCCAGTCGTGGAAAGAATGCGGGCAGCTGTAGGGAACATCATCACCTAGGAATCAGGAATCAGACCCCAAGACAGCAGGGCCTGCAGGTCACACTAGATTGTGCACACGTGCCCAGAGGGCACGGCCAAACATGCCTGGCTCTGGCATGTTTGATGCCCTCGGAGAGCCCCTATATGAGGCTTATGCCTCCTTTGTTTCTGCATCACTTGCCATAACAGGTGGGAAAGGCAGGGGTACTGGGCCTCCTCTTCCCTTGCTCTTCAGTGTCAGTTCCCTCCTTCTTCCCTCTTCTCTTCCGGTCTTGTTTTTTACTGCACCACACCTGCCACCATTTCTCTCTTCTTGAATCCCTGCCTTCCGTCTCTTGCCTCCTCCATCTCCTGTGCAGACTTCACCTGGGCCTGGCTGACCAGAGACGAGTATGGTTCCTTTGGGTGGTGGACGGAGAGATCTTAAGGTCTGTGTGGCAGAAATCTGTGTTACTCTCGCTTGGGTTCCAAATTTCTGATTAATATTTTTAAGCTACAGATTATGAAAATTAACTTCACCTAGTGGAATCCATCCCCTTGCCATAGTATCTTCCTCAGTATCCAAGAGGCGGATGAAGATCAAGTGTCAGCACCGGGCCTTCTTCCAGAGCTTACAGGACCAGTGTCACTGCGGGGCTCGTTCCACCATCACTCTCATGTTACTCAGATGTTTAGCTGTGACCAGGCTGCACTGATCAGGGCTTTAATTCAATATGAATTTTTAAACAGCTATTCCATATTGACCACCAAGTAGCATTCAGCTTACCACCTGAGAAGAAAAACCACTTTCGTTTAATTCAAGCCCACCGCAGTCTTCTGGACTCTTCCCTTCCCCAAAGCAGCTTTGCTCCCTCGAGCAGCATTGAGCTGGTTGTCAGGAGACCAGAGCATTGTTTTCTAGTATGAGTTTTCATCTTGGTGATATTAAAGTGCTTTTTTTTCCCTATAAATTGAGATACAAGATATGATTTCTTGTGGGATTTTCCCCTGGCCTTTTAATTTTAATTAGCTTCTGGGCCTGTAGAACTCCAGCCCAAAGTTCTTCGGGGCCTAAATTTTGCTTCAGGCCTTCATGATGCCTAAAGTAATTAAACATTGATCTGTTCTTGCAGCGGAACTTAGGAGTCATGTGAATGACAGACCGTGCATGGTGGTGTCAGCCCAAATTGACATGACAGCTCACTGAGTATGTGGCCCTGGGTGAAAACTGGTGCCAGTTTTCATCATTGTTATTAAATACCACATTGGTCACCTCATTCAGCTACATGGTGCAGGTGAGCAGTTATAGCAGAGGGGGGGTTCTTTAGTGCCTCCAGTCACATCCTTATACAATGAGTGGCTTGTTGAAATTTAGCCTGATCTTGATTCTTAGGTCTTGAGACTCAGTTCCCAACACCTTGATTATTAGTGTTAAGGATGGCCGTGTACTACTTCATGTATGTAAAAGAAAGAAAAGAAAGTTAAGCTTCAGGGTCCTAGAATTTTTCTGATTTCCATAATCCTTGAGTAGACTATCAAGAAGTAATACAGCCTGATCTGCAATGAAAAGTCACTTCATGAAAAACTTTGCAGACCTCTGTGCACTAATTTAAATTCTTGGTGCAAATATGTACTTTGTAGTTCAGCCTTATTAAAATTCTTCAGCCAGTTAGGATTGCACAGTCCATCAGCGAGAGTTACAACTGGCAGAAGTGTTTCAATGGCTAAAAAAAAATTTACAGAGAATCTTGTGTTTTTCAAGAAAAGAATAAAAAGTTTGAACAGCTATTATGCAAGAAAAGCCATTTCTTCTGCATCTGAGTCACCAAGAATTAACACTTTTAAAGCTTGTTAGAAATCCCTGGAGGCTTTTGAAATTAATCGTCCAACCTACCTAAGAACTTTAAAATACACCCTCCTTTTGTTCCTCTGTTCCTCTTTCATGCCTCCTTTTGAACTGATATTCTCAGCTGTCAACATTTCTTTTACTTCAGCATCGTCATTTTATTTTTTCACATAAATGTGTGCCTGGTTTTGTTAGCCCTTTAACTTAAAAGTCCAGACTTGGGGGTGTTGTGCTGCTACCCAAGATAAATTGCTGTAATTCTGTAGATTGCACTCTGTTCTTTAAGGCTCGCATTTACCTCAGGAAACTCACTCTAGTGTGGTTTTTTTTTTTGCATTGAATTCCCAACTGGTAAATATTTCTTTATACTGATTCACTGTTCACTAAATGAGCCATAGATAAGGCTTCTAAATTTCTGAAAGAAAGCCAGAGTTAAGTGGGCAGCCCCTGTAAGCTCTGAATCAGTAATGAGGTAGCTGTTCCTCATAGAACAATGACAGAATCTTGAGGGGAAAGAGGTATTTCCATCTCAAGTTAGAAAGGGTGGGGCTGTGTGCACATTGCCTTTGACAGGGACAGTGTCCGTCCCATAAGCAATTTCACTGGGTCCTGGGATGTCACCCCCTTCTCCACCACACTCCATCCAGCTCACTCTGAGTCTGCCAACGTTTTCGTAAAACTTTTGCAGAGGAATTTAGCCGTGAAATACAGCTAACCTACCTTCCACTGCAACTTTTTCAAAGTGTAAAGGGGTTCGTATTTCTCATGATTGGTACTTAGCACAATTGTAAGAGACAGTTAATACTGTTTATATGTTGGTTTTTCCATTAAGCATTTCTAGAGAAGATGAAAGCTTAAACTTGTGGTGTGGATAAGTTAGATTGTGTCTGACAAGCAGTGCAATATGAAGCCATGCAATAAAGGCCGTGTTGGTGAAGTGACTCGCTGGAAGGTTGGGCAGTTTGGGTTAGCTTCCTGCAGCGATTGCCCGCCGGGCAGTCTGCCCTTGGGCCGGGAATGCAGAGTCTCTAAAGAAACCCTTTGCTCTTACGAGGTAATTTACATACTTGCTTTCTGTTGAAATAACGGAAAATGTTAAAACAGCTGTTTATGTCTTGTATAGAGAGTGTCATATGTATTTAAGTTGTGTATTTTTATAAACTAAAGCCAAATGCCAAATACTGGTCTGTGAGCTGCATTTATTTGTTGAGACACTGGTCTTTAATATAGGACATACTAGTCTAGAAGCCACTCCAGTTCCTTTACCAACTGAGATCGTAGATAAGACATCTTGCTTTAGCTGCCAGTGGGTAAAATGGAGGAAATTTTATTCATTGGTCCCTCAGGCTATTCTAACCTTAATTAAATTGTGATGAAAGTGTTTTGATCTCTTAAAGAAAGATACTAATATTGTGTGTGCCTTTTTTAATTCAAAGGAAACTATTATCTCATTTTAATAATGCAGATCTTGGCTGAATAACTTAATAATTCAGCTAACTAGTCCCTGGACAACAAGAATCCTTAAGTAACAGACGATTGTGAACCTGAATTTGAAAGTGAAAGCCTTGTAGGGCCAACCCACAGAAGATGGTTTATCTCTGAAGACGTCAAACAAGAGCTTTAATTTTTGTCGTAAATGACGTTCGTTATCACCCGAGCATGCCCACCACACTTGAGGAACTGCTCTGCCCTCTCCATGCTACTGACACGTTCTAAAGGGGAGCTGCCAAGTCCTCTTATGATCCACCCTTCCTCCCTGGTCACTGAGATTGGCCCAAGAGATGCGAATGTCACCCAAGCTGAACCAATTGGCATCCCTCCCTGGGATCTTTTCTAATTGGATCTAGGAAAACAAACTTCCTCTCCGGAGAGGAAGATAGGAGGAGTCCTGCTGATCCTGGCAACCTTGATTCCAACCTCATGGAAAAAACGTGAGAGAATGAGACAGACATTCAGAAAGAGACAGAGTCCTGATGGCTAAGACTTTCCTTCTAGTCCACAGGGGTCCCCTGACCTGGTTGTTCTTCAAGCCCATCAGCCACCCCAGAATCCTTCCAATAGTTTCAGGTGTGCAGCAAAGTGATTCAGTTATATATATATATTTATATATATACACATATATATATGAATATATATATATATATACACGAGGGTGAGTCAAAAATTATCCACACTCTGGCTGTAGAATTTATTTTGATTAACTTTTACAAAGACAAATATATCATTTTTCAACATAATCTTCTTGCTTTTCAATACACTTTGTCCATCTGTCAACAAGCTTTTGTATTCCCTCATCAAAAAATGTTTTAGGCTGAGCTGTGAGCCACGAATGCACCGCTGTCTTCACTTCATCAGAAGTGAATCTTCTTCCTCGTAGGGCTGCTTTCAGGGGATCAGACAGGTGAAAGGCCGATGGAGCAAGATCAGGACTCTAGGGAGGATGCTCTAACACCTCAAAACGAAGTTTTTGCAGAGTGTCAACAGTGTGTGCAGAAGTGTGCAGACGTGCACACCCTCAGACCACAACAAAAAGAATCATTGCACTCTGCTCTTTTGTGCAAAACACAAGTGGCACATCCATGTTTGCTCACACCGCAGTTACAAATGAACTGATGTAACACGTTCACACCTGCACAGCAGTGACTGGGGAGACTGTAGCCTTGAACAGAACAGTGCGGCCAACAGAAGTTTTAATGTAACTGAAGTGTGGATAATTTTGGACTCACCCTCGTATATACCTTTTCAGATTCTTTTCCATTATAGGTTATTACAAGATATTGAATATAGTTCCCTGTGAATAGGCCTGCACTTTTAAAAAGACCACAAAGTTACAGTTTTCCTCATTAGTGGTCCAAGTTCAATCCTATATATGTGGTTAGAAATGAAGAAAAATTCTTTCTGAGGTGTGCCCAGGCCAAGAGGAAGTTAACATGACAACTTAACAGTGAATTAAAATATACAATATAATATATCTGGGTAGATTTATTAACAGGGTTTTTTAAGTGAAATTTTGAACAAACTCTTGCAGAACCTCTTATGCCTCCAGAACAACCTGAAAATCATGTCTTAAGGGACATCCACCCTGAGAATCCAAGAAATAACTGGTGGGCAGGGACAGACAGATCCCTTTACAGCATATGTCAGCCTAAGGATTTTGTTTCTGGGTGATTTTCACATCCCTAACTTATTCTTTTGTCATAGATAGAACTGAAAAAGCTATGACAGGGCTGTCTCCCTCCTTCCCTCCCTCCACCCCAGAGCTTAGCATGGCATTTTATATTAGAATCTCTAGCACTGCGGGAGGAAAAGTTGCTTTATATTCACCAAACTGTAAAGAATGATTGGGGAGTGGGTTTTAGGGGATGGGGTCAGGATGGTTTGACTTTCTGCCTTATGCTTGTCTATATTATTTGAGTTTTCCCAATGACTGTCAACTACTTTAATCATCTAAGACGTTATATGAAACCAAAAACTAAATATAGCACCAAATTAAAAAAGAGAGTGAGACGCACTTTGAAGCTTGTGTGGGAATACTACAGTATGAGCACTCTGGGCTATAATTAAATCTTACTTCTTTACATTAGTAGATACTTCAGACTAAAATGGAAGAAAAGCTTTTAGTCACTCAAAAGTTTTCTGAAAAGCTAACACAGCAATCAGTGCTCTCTCTGGCTGGAATTTCAGATTCACTTAATGTGGTTACATATCCGCAAACACGCTCTCTCAGGTAACACGGAAGCAGTGGAATTGAAATGAGAAATCCTGAGATAGGTTTATCTATTCATTAATAGCATAGCCTTGGGCCAAGAGCCCCATTTTGAGGTTCGGTTCCTCCATTATTAGATAAGACTGTTGGTTAGATAACACGTGTGGTCCTTTCTAAAGATCATTATTTTATGAAATTTTACAAAGGCAATAAATATTAGACCCCCAGACCTCTTGCATATAATTCTAGCACAACATTCCTATCCCCCAAAAAAAGAGGAGAAAGAAAAATAAATTAATTTAGAAAAAAGTTAGTGAATTAAGTTTTTCTTAAAGTTAGCAATAATAGACATTGTTGAACCGTCTCATTTCTTTTAATAAAGAAAACCTTAAATTCTTGCTATTTGAAATTGTGATATGGCATCTCATTTTACAATGGCAAATGACGTCACAGGTCTGAAATTTTTAGTAGTAAGTCAATAAGACTCAGATAATCTTTATTCTTATAAAATGGAAGTTATCTTGGCTCCCAAGCTCACATTTTTCACCAAGAACAGGAAAACTTAAAATTTGCCTGAAGGTATGTTAGTCACTTCTGATTTTAAACATGATCAATTCAAGATTAAAACTCAGTAAATGCAAGGTCCCCACCTCCCCCTCACACTTCCACTACCCTCCTTTTCCCAGGGGAGAGCTAGACTTGGGGTGAGGGTGCCTTACCTCTCATCTGTTTGGCCCTTTTGCCATCTTTCACCCCAGTGGCCTCACTGGCTCTGGCTGGTCCCACCATGGCCTCTGGACTCGAGGTCCAAGCACTCATCCTCCTAGTTATCCAGACCCTCAGCCTCTTCTGCTCCCTGGCTCTCTCAGCACCTCTGTGCTCTGCCCACCTGGGTGGTCAGTAACATAGGCCACTTTCCCTCAGCTCAACAGTGAGGCTCAGGGGCCCCTCTTTCAGCCATCGCCACTCTGTGGCTCTGGTGCCTTGTCAGGTGCAACTTCACGTTAAGCTTCCCCAGTAGATTGCAGCCTCCTAGGCTACACCTTGGAAGCCACCTTGAACTTCTTTATCAGGCCCTGCGAGTTCCTGGTGTGCTGGTAAATTGGCTCTTCAGGAAAGGCGTGGGGAAGCCCTGATTTGTGGCCTTTGCCCAGTTTTCATGGTATAAATACTCTTTCTTCATGGTTGATTCCAAGTTGGGAAAAGATGTACTAATGAGCTCTCATGAGCTGTGATACAGAGAACTCTAGCTTGGCTCTGGGTTTACCCCGGGAAAGTGCGGGAGTGGCTGGGGCTTTTATGCATCTTCCAATATCTAAGCTCTCCTCACACCCCTCAAGATCCTATCCCCTCAACCAGGTGGTTAACCCTTTGGGGCAGGTCTTGCATCTCAGCCTCATCTCTCATAACTCTTCTCACAGGGACTTGCAGGAGGCACTCATTAATTCTGTTGACTGATTACAGTCTTCAACAATATCACCGTTAAAGACTTTTAAAACCTCACTCCATTAGAGGCTTAAAGGTAACTCACTTCATGTGATTTTTCCCTACAGACCAGATGAAATTAATCCAATGCCCCAAACCTCTTTACGCCTTCCCTAGAGCGCATACCCACGGTATTGCCAGGGAATTTTAATACAGCGGGGCTTGGGGCTCTGTAAAATGTATTTAGCGGGATGGGTTTGGTTGAAATCAAACTAATTTATATCACGATGTAAATTACGAGGTAGGAAGACCTGACTTAACTTAGTAGCAGCCTGCAGTCAACATCATCAGTGGGTATTAAGTCTTTGATAGCCTTCTGAATCTGAAGCATATGATTCATTGCAGCAAGGACGAATTGAGCACCTGCTATTTGCAAAGCACAGTGGGTGCTTCAGGAACTGAGGAAATGTGTAGGACAGTGACTCTCAAAGTGGGATCTGAGACCAGCAGCCTGGACACCACCCAGGAGCTTGTTAGAAACGCCAATAATTCTTGAGTCCCATCCCAGACCTATGTACCAGATTCTTGGGGGCAGAGCCGTCTGTATTTGGACAAGCCCACAAGAGGATTCTGATGCACCATAATGTTTGAGAGCCACTCATATAGGACAGACTGCTCTAAAAGAACCTAGAGTTCCTTGTCCCCTGACATCCTTCCACTAAATCTCTCCTGCTTAAGTTGACCAGAGTGGGAGGAAAGAACACGTTTTGTAGTGAGAACATTGTGGGTTCAAAACCTGGGTCTCTCACTCAAAGCTCAGTGACCATCAGCAACCATCTGACTTCCCCAGGCTTCTGTTGCCTTATCCATGAGTCTCTTAAAGGCCCCTCTGCTCCCACCTCTAGCATTTCTGCAAGTCTACAAGCTTCTCTCATTTCACTCACTTCGCTTATTTCTCCTAGCCCTCGGCTATGCTGGGGCAGTCTTAATACCTCCGGAACAACAGAGAGGGACTCTATTTAAGTAACTCCGAGATGTACTGCTCACACAGGCTTGGCAGCACTGGGCAGCCTCCACCTCCCCCCCTCCCCCCACCATCTTCATGTGCCCATTTCACCCTGAAACTCTGTCTCCATCACTGCTTTTCTGGGGCAGCTGTAACTCTGCAGTGTTCTTGCCTTGGAAGCCTCTGACTGAGTCCGACATTACAGGGGGCCCAGCCTGGTTCCCCTGTGCCTTCAAAAAGAGGAAATATTTGGGAAGTAACACCCTTTCCACCACCCTGCTGAGACATCTACTTTTCAAGCCTTCTGTTGCCTAGAGCATTTATCCAAGTTCCTATCACTCGTTGAGCACTTACTATAGACCAAGTACTTCCTCAGCAACTTAAAAGCATTTTATTTGACTCTAAAATGACCCCTTGGAACTTCCCTGGTGGCACAGTGGTTAAGAATCCACTTGCCAGTGCAGGGGACGGGTTCGATCTCTGGTCCAGGAAGAACCCACATGCCGCAGAGCAACTGAGCCCATGCGCCACAACTGCTGAAGCCCGTGTGCCTAGAAGCCTGTGCTACACAACAAGAGAAGCCACGGCACTGAGAAGCCCATGCACCGCAACAAAGAGTAGCCCCCAGTCGCCACAACTAGAGAAGGCCCACACGCGGCAACGAAGACCCAATGCAGCTAAATAAATAAATAAATAAATAAATAAATAAATAAATAAAAGCTCATATGTTAAGAATAAATAAAATGACCCCTCAGGGTAAGTATTCTATCCCCATAGTATGGATAAGGAAATGTGCCCAAAGAGGTTAAGTAAACTGTCTAATATTACAACACTGTAGTGTTGCCTTATGATCCCCAAAAGACATGTCCACCCAGAACCTCAGAATGTAACCTTACGTGGCACAGAGTCTTTGCAGGTGTAATTAGGGTGGAGACCTTGAGATGCACTCACCTTGGATGAGGGTGGACCCTAAACCCAGTGACAAGCCCTTAGAAGAGAAGGGGATGTGAGTGAGACCCCAGAGAAAAGGAGGCCCTGTGGAGACAGAGGCAGATTGGAGCTCTAAAGACCCAAGCCAAAGGATGCCAACAGTTGCTGGCAGCTACCAGAGGCTAGGAGAGGGGCAGAGAATGGATTCTCCCTCAGAGTCTCAGGAGGAAACCAGCCTTGTCAACACCTTCATCTTGCACTTGTGGCCTTCACAACAGTAAGAAAATAGATTTCTGCTGTTTTAAACCACCCAGTTTGTAGAAATGTGTTATGGCAGCTCCAGGAAACCGAAAGAAACATTGAGCTATTGTAAGAGTGGAACCAGAGTTCAGACTGGGGCCTGACTTCACCACCCCTGCTCTTTGCTGTAGCTCCACACGGCCTTGGCCTGGCACAGCCCAGCCTCCTCCTGTCCTCTGTCTCCATGCTTCCATCTCCTTACCCACCTCCCTACTCGAGGCTCAACGAACTTCTTGGTGTTCTCTGAACACACCCTGCCACTCATGGCCTTGTGCCTTCGGACTTGCTGGCCCCCTCGACCAGGCACGCTGTTATTGACAGTGTTTGTGTCCTCTCCAAATGCGTTAAAGCCCTAACCCCCAATGTGACAGTATTTGGAGGTAACTAGATTTACATGAGGTCATGAGGCTGGAGACCCCATGATGGAATTAGTGTCCTTATAAGGAGAGGAAGAGACACCAGAACTTCCTCTCCACCATGTGAAGTCACAGCGAGAAGGTGGCTGCCTGCAAGCCAGGAAGAGAGCCCTCACCAAGAACTGGACCTGCCAGTACCTTGATCTTGGATGTCTAGGCTCCAGAACTGTAAGAAATAAATGTCTGTCATTTAAGCCTCCCAGGCTGTGGTATTTGGTTATAGCAGTCTGAGCGGACTGAGGCACATGCCCTCTCTCCCCTCTCCTCTTTGCCTGGCAAACTCTTACTGAACTTTCATATCCAACTCAAATGCGTCCTCCTCTGAAATTTCTCTAGACTCACCTCTGCTGCCCAGGCACATTTCACAATTTTTCTCCTCAGCTGGACAGGAGTCTCTCTCCAACGTATGTATTACTTCTTGGCAGATGAAGACTTTACCTTTTCTACCTTTGTGTCCTTGGTGCCTAATAAAAGCAGAGTGAATATTTGATGGATGAATGGCCTCTGTTGCTGAACTGTGAGACCATATATTTCCCCACTGATTCTGAAAAAAGCCACAGAACCCAACTGAGTGTTGAGTAAAAGGGGCCTAATGGAGAGTAAGAAAATAAGAACAGTGTGGCTGCCCTCAGCACCCAAATATATCACTCATTAACCAATCAAAGCTTGGCATAATTTCCTCAGTGAAATTTAAGTATTTCCCAGGTTTATAGAAGTTTCTTAGAAAAACGATAAGAGAGCTGGCTTTGCCGGGAATCAGGCCTGGCCCTTGGGGACCACCAGAGTCAGTACTGTTGATGACCCATCCGATGGCTATTCCCCACTTCTTCCCGGTTGGCAGAGTCCTAACGTTGTCCAGGTGCCTATCCCTCCACTGTGTGGCTCAGGGTAAATCATGAGTGATTGAAGCTGTTTATGGTGGTACCAGTTCTGTTGCTAATGACTGGTTTGGAAGTGGGCATGTGACCCTGCTCTAGCCATAAAACATATGATGGACATCCTTCTAGAGAGCTTCCAGGAGACAATTTTGTTCTCCCACAAAGAGAGGCATGGTAGGAAACTGTTTCTCTTCTTCTGTGGAATAATATATCTGCATATGATGCTGGACTGTGTGCCATCTTGCAAACATGTGGAGCGTTAGCTTGTAATGGCAAAACTGATACCTTAAGGGTGGTAGGGTAAATAGGGAAGATGGAAAGTGACATGCACCTTAAAGATGGTTTTGAGCCACTGAATTACTAACCTTAGACCTATTCTATGCAAAGACTTGTTATAGAGGTGATACATTTCCTCCACTGTTAAGCCATTGTGAGTTAAGTTTGAGGTTACGTAGGACAGAAATCATCCCAATAATTATAATACAACCCAATTGCCAAAAGCATCTCTGGTCCCACCCCAGGAGAGATGCCTGAGAACTCCACTATTTGCAATCTATTAAAGAAATGTTCTGTGTGTTAAATTATAAGTTTTACCCTTGAGAGGGATTAGTCACTGAGCTTTCAACCCCTTAGAATTTATTCATTGATTCCTAAGCAGTCCTTCCTCCATCAAGCACTTTGTAAGTGCCTTTTTTATGCCAGTCACTCAGCTAGACTCTGGGATTTAAAAAAAAAAAAAAGGTGAACAATGAGTATCAATTTATAGCTAACAGTTAAATCCTCCTTTATGTTATTCTCTTTGAAGTTATTTAAATGCAATTTTTTGTTTAAAGTCATATTTGAACAGACGACTTAAAAAGAATTCCCACTTATAGCTACATTAATGGAAAATTGTGAACAAGATGAAAAGTCTCCAGCTTCATCCAGGTTAATGTAAATGACTTGTGGGGAGGCTTTTATTAAGAGAAGCAAGGAAATACAGACCCCTTAAAAACCTGCCCTGCCCTAAGAAGGTGATAAAGAGAGGGGTGTGGGCACGTGAGACAGGACCTCACTGCCCTGAGATGGGAGCAAGTCTCTGACAGCACGAGAGAGAGCAGAGGGCTCTGAGCCAGCAGAAAGACTGACTCAACGCTGGCAGCTACTAAAAATAGCAGAGCAGAGTTATAAGCTTTCCTGTCCAAACAGATCTGAAGCTGGCAGGTAGCTCAGGGCTATTCTTGAATGGAAGGGTTAGAGCCGTCTCCACCAGAGAGCCTTACACTGGGGGTTCTGGTCCTTGCTCAGCTATGAGCAGAGCCAGCACTTGCTTCCCACCTGGCAGGGCTGGTTGCGTGTAAAGCCAGAGACGTCAAGGAGGGGAGGATGAGTGAGAGACAGAATTGCTCAAACCCACCCTGAGTTCATTTCACTGAAATGAGTTTTAAGAGAGTGAGAAAAGAAACTTTTAAAATAAAATAAAAGCTATAATTTTTTTTAAAGGACCAAGTTCTTGTCTGGTTTTGAAAACGCTTAGCATGTATCCCACTGAATATAACACTCTCAGAAAGGTACCTGGCTGTGCCTGGCATCCCCCACATGGCACAGCAAGATTGGAAGAGGGACGGCAAAGCGAGTAGCTAATTTATTTCCGCCACCCCTTGAGCAGTAAACAGTATCTTTGTAAAGAAAGCAAGAGGGAAAACAATGCCAGCATGAGTTAGTTAATAGTTATAAAAATCACTATGTGCAGAAACACGTGGATATGCGTAACCACAAACCTGTAAGTGTCTAATTTGAGTGTAAGTCAGCACAACAGCTCACGTGCGAAGCCTGAGAACTTTGTGGAATGAATCCTAGAGAGCGTGACTTAAGTCTGGACCACTGTCTTCCGGTAGTTATTAATTTGTGCCTTCTTGTCAGTTTTCCCTTGATGGTCTTATCCTTTTCTGAACCACCTTTTATCCCAAATCAGCCCTCTGAAAGAGCATAGCTGGTTAGGACATGTCATTTGCTCCAATGAAATGCCAGTGATTGTGAAGTACAAAGCCCAGACGTAGCCGTTTCAGCTCGGCTTTCAAGGTCACTGTGATCCGGCCCCTTCCTACCAGTCCTGCCTGGCAGCCATTTCCCTTTCTGCACCCTTCTGCTAGCCATCTTCATTCACCCTTCCCGTGCACTCCCTGGACCTTCCTGCCTCCGTGCCTGTGCTCACACTGTTGCCTCTACCATAGAGGTCCTTTCCTCATCCTGGGCAAAGACTCTGTCCCCTCTTCCTTCTCAGTCATGCCCTACTGTTCAGAACCAATGGACCCCTACCTTGAAGTAAACATTGTGCATAGTTTAGCAAACTTCTGCAAGAAGCATGACTTGGAAGGAAGGAGGAAGATACAGTGGCTGCTGGAGGGAGGAAGGGCTTAGAAGTGTTGTCCTTTCTTTGTGATAAAGGGAGAAGCTTAATCTATTGAGAGGAAAGTGCCAGGAGAGAAGCGGAAGGACCACCAGGGATGCAGGGGGTGGAGTCCAGAGCTGGGGGAGGTGTCCCGGTGGACAGAAGCAGGGGCTTCTCTTTACAGTCTCTGCTGTATTTTTTGGGTCATATATGCTCTGATGTAGAGGAGGGGAATAGTTATGCTTAGAAGGCCATTCAGCCTACAAAATACCTTCTCCTCTTACCTACTTTGTGAAATCTGAAATGCCACCATTTTGACTTATTCCTTTGACCCACGGCATTGACCATCCATCAAAGCTGGGTGCATCTGTGTATGTGTGTGTGTGTGCGTGTGTGTGTGTGTGTGCATGTAGAGATCATTGTTAATGGAGACCCTCTCTCCCCAATCTCCCCTTTCTACAGAGACCCCCTGGAGAGCTCTCCTGGCCTCACTAGCTTTTCTGCTGGTGAAATGGGGAGCAGGAACTGAGCCCTACCTGCTCAGCCCTCTCATTTCTCATTTGTTGGCTGGGTGAGGAGATGGGTGCATTTTGTCCTCTCACCTTCATGATCCTCAGGTCAGGCTCCGCCCCTCCACCAGGTCCTAAGGCCACCCCAGTTCCTAGGACCCAGCGAGGGTATTCAAGCCTGGAGCAAAGTGTTATCCCAGACTGTGGCCACATGTCTAAACCCTGGGCTCTGACGCAACTTCCATCCCTAATGAATCTGATCTGCCTGATTCCTGGGTCCACTTCCTATGTGGCTCAGAAGCGGGAGGAGGCAGAGGCAAAGTTAATGATTGTCCCAAGGCCTTTGCAGCGGTAGCATTCTAATCACTCCATCCCCAGTGGACCACTCTCGGGGATCTGGTCCTGACACTCTGTTTTGAGGACAGCAAGGGAAGGAGAGTAGGGCGGAGGCCTGGATACTGGGAGAGGGGGAAGGGAGGGTGGCCTGAAAGACCAAGGGCGGGGCAGATAAACCTCAGCTTCACCAACCTGGGCCTCCCTCTGCTCTGACTTGATAAATATAGTTGCCGGGGCTTGTCATCAGGGTCCCTTGTTTTTAAGATATGCAAATGGGTCAGTAGTGTGTAAATCAAGCTAGCCTGCGTCCTTCTGGCCCAGGCTGCAGGCCTCCTCTCTGTGCTGCCCTGCTGTGGATCTGCTGTCTGGTTCTCCACCCCTCCCACTGGGCCACCTTCCGCCTCCCAGGCTGGAGAAGATGACTGGAGTTGAACAGACATGCCCTCAGGCAGAGGCCCAGCCTCCCCTGGTCCTGCTGATTCCTCCCACTTTGTTTTCCTCTGACGCATCCCCTGTGGTCCAGCGCTAACTTGACTCCTAGCCAAGCAGGGGAGGCAGGCTATGGAGGGTCATTCCTCCTTGATGTCTAATGAGCCTGGGCAGGTCAGATTGCACAGTGCCCTGGGGTCAGACGTGTGGGCGTACATTTGGGCCATGCCCTTTACCAGCTATGGAACCTTGGGCACGTTATGAACCTAGTCTCAGTTTTCTCATCTGTAAAATGGACATAATAATCATATTTATGCCACAGGACTATGAAGATTACATGAGATAAGCAGGTTGGAACCCAACCAAGGAATATCCGGGCTGCTAAGGATTTTAGAATTGAATCTGAAGGCAGTAGGAAAACCATAGACATTTTTGAGGAAGTGGAATAGTCTGAACTGTGCTTCTGGGAGACACGCCAAAGGCAGCAAAAAGGGGGTTTGGAGAAGAATCTTGGAATGAATCCTGTGAACCTCAGGCATCCATTCTTCTGCTGGGCCCATGCTGTCCTCTTGTTCCCAACCAGCCTTCATGAAACAATGGGTCTGTCCTGTTAATGCCGATGAGGTAATGTGGAAGGGAGAGGGAACCACAGGAGGGAATCTTCCTTTTCAGCTTTCTCTTGCATTAGAAGATTTCAAGGGCTTCTTTTCTCTCTTTTGGAAAAAAAAAAAAAAAGGCACCTTTTTCACAGACTTTTTTTTTAAAGCAATACATTTTTATTTACTTATTTTAAAATATTTATTTTTGGCTGGGTCTTCATTGCTGCGTGCAGTCTTTCTCTAGTTGCTGCAAGCGGGGACTACTCTTCATTGTGATGCATGGTCTTCTCATTGTGGTGGCTTCTCTTGTTGAGGAGCACAGGCTCTATGCATGTGGGCTTCAGTAGTTGTGGCACAGGGGCTCAGTAGTTGTGGCTCATGGGCTCTAGAGCACAGGCTCAGTGGGTTTGGTGCACAGGCTTAGTTGCTTCATGGCATGTGGGATCTTCCGGGACCAGGAATCGAACCCATGTTCCCTCCATTAGCAGGCAGATTCTTAACCACTGCACCACTAGGGAAGTCCTATCACAGACTTTTAAGATGCTTTACAGTCTCTAGATTTTACCTGCTAGTGCCATTTAGTGCAGCATCAAGATTAGAAACACTGCCTGGAGAGTGTATCAGGAGACTCCTGTGATAGACAGAACAATGTCCCCCCAAACCGTCATGATCTTAATCTCCAGAAACTGTGACTATGTGGCCTTACATGGTAAAAGGGATTTTGCCAATGTGATTAAGGGCCTTGAGATGAGGAGATTAACCAGGTGGGTCCAAGCTAATCACATGAGTCCTTAAAACTGGAAAACCTTTTCCTGACTCTGGGGTGAGAGGGAGGTGGGACTACGAAAGAATGGTGAGAGGTGCAACATTGCTGCCTATGAAGACTGGGGAGGGGACCATGAGCTAAGGAGTGTGGGCAGCCTCTAGAAGCTGGAAGAGGTAAGGCTATAGATCCTCCCCTAGAATCTCTAGAACAAAATGCAGCTCTGCCAACACCGTGGTTTTAGCCCAGTGAGGCCCATTTTGGACTTCCGACTTGCAGAATTGTGAGCTAACAGATCTGTACTGTTTAGACACTACGTGTGTGGCAATTTGTTATGGCAGCTACAGAAAAGGACTACACGTATCAGGGGCCCACTTGGCGCTCAGCACAGGGGAGTCAGCAGCTTAAAACAAACCAAACAGGATCATGGCATCCATGGAAGTCACGTGCTACGGGAGAGAAACAAGACGTGAATAATTATACGCCATCATTTCAGGCAGAAAGTGCAACAAAGAAATATGAAGCAGAATGAGGGGATGGACAAGAAGACATTGTCCACCTTTGAGGGACTGTTCCAATGGCAGGGTCCCAAGGGGCCACCCCAACCCAGAAATCGGAGAAGACCTCACAGAACAGGTGACACTGGGGTGTGGTCTCTAAGAATCAGTAATAGTCTGTTAGGTGCACAGAGAGGAACAAAGATTTGGGCAGAGGGAGTGGCCGAGGCAAAGGGACAAGGTTGTGAAGAGTGTGCTCCGCGCTCAGCGTGGCCAGGGCTCAGGGAGCAGGGGGAGCAGCAGGGCAGGGCGACTGATGGCGTGGACCTTGGGCATCTCCATCTTTGGGCCGATGTAGAGAGAACCAGCCCTCCAGGAGCCTGGAGTGTGATCTGCAGAGATCACTGCTATGCTTCCGTTTTCTTGCAGGTTTGTACCTTAAAAACAGAGACAGTAAATCCCCAATGATTTCACAATAAAAATAGTGTTTAAAACTACTTACCAGGTAAATGGCTGAAAGAAAAAAAAAGATCACCTCAAGTAAAATTGATATCCTGGAATAACTACCAGGTGGATTTTGTGCCACTTCCTGGCTTGTCTCAGAGTATCAGGGAGGGTCACATGTCCCCTAATTGGAGAAGAGGGTCCAATTGATTTTTTAAATTCAACAAGGTTTGTTGGGAGGCTGGCATTCCCGGTACAAAGGTGAATAAAGCTTTGATCCTGGGTTCAAATTCTAGTGACTGGGGTGACAGTCATGTCAACTTACAATAAATCATGGCAAGTGTTAAGTATGGGTGTGGAAATGTGCTGTTGGAGCCTCTCTTACTTTCCTGTGGCTGCCACAACAAATTTCCACAACCTGCATGGCATAAAACAACAGGAATTTATTCTCTCCCGGTTCTAGGGGCCACACGTCCAGAACCAAGGTGGTCAGCAGGGCCGTACTCCTTCTGAAGACTGGAGGGGAGAATCCCTCCTTGCCTCCTCCAGCCTTTGGGGGCTCCAGATATTCCCGGGCTTGTGGCCACATGCCTCCAACCTCTGCCTCCATCTTCACAGCACCTCTTCCTCTGTGCCTGTCTTCTCCTCTGCGTGTCTTTCCTTAAGGCCCTTGTCATTAGATCTAGGGCCGCCTGGGTAATCCAGGATGATCTCATCTCTTGATTACATCTGCAAAGACGCTTTTTCCAAATAAGGTCACATTCACAGGTTCCAGGGATTTGCATCTGTACATATCTTCTGGGGGGTTGGGGGAACCATTCAACCCACTACAGATTTCCAAGTAAAAAATGACTGATGTTCCTTGAGGACAACTTCAAAGGAAAGTGACACCTGAGCACTTTACAAGTATTGTCATATTTGATCCCCTGGCATGTGGGGAGGTGGGCAGTCTTCTTACCCTGGGGCAGGGACAACCGGTCACCAGATTTTTAAAGAAGATGAGGACAAGATCGGATTTGGATTTGGACCAATCGATTGCCCTGGTTGGGTTGTAGAGAATGGGTAGGGGGAGGGGAGAGGCAGAGCAGGGTCAAGGATGCTTACCAAGTCCTGAGATGGGGTGCTAGGAAGGGGAGCAGCTGCTGGGATAGTTTAGGTTTAACATCTGCAACGAGGGCATTGAGCCAGCCCTTCTCTAAGCCCCCAGCCTGACCCCCCCACCCCCGGACTCAGCTTTTCTGGGTATTGGGACCAGAGGGAGGGAGAGGTGGAGGCCTCCATCTCCTGCCAGCTTGGGCCTTGTCTAGCCACCTCTTGTTGTTCAAAATCTTTTTCTGCTCCTTCTAATCCCCAGCAGGATGGGAGAGGCTTGTTAGCACATATTTCTATGGTGCCTCTTCCCGGAGGGGCGCTGGCTTGAGTGCTTTTGGAAACGTGACATTTCCGTAGAGGCCTCGGGATTACTCAGCATTCACACGTTGCTTCACACTCCATGGGCATGTGTCTTGCCCCAAATTTAACCTGCCTGGCCCTCAACATCCCCATCCAGGCTGGAGCAGAATGATGTTTCGAATCTCTTTCAGCTCTGACATCCAGGGAGTCATGATTCGGCAGGATGCCCCTGGCCCTAAACTAGGCACCGAGTCTGAGATCAGTGTCCTGCCCGGCACAAGCTTCCCGAGGATTCCTCATTCGTGTGCCATGCGGAGCACCTGGATTCCGGCCCCCACACACTCCTTTCTAGCTGTGGGCTCAGGAGCAAGTCACCTCTTGATCCTCACCTGTAAAATGGGGACGTTAGTAGTACCTGTATCATAAAGCTAAAGGAGAGCACACTACCCACAGCGCCTGAAGGCAGGGTCGCACAGGAAGCAGGATCACTGCCTACTGGGAAGCACTGACCAGTGGGTGAAAGGGGACGTTAGTGTTAAATTGAAGTTATTTCAACCACAGGTTATGCAGTAGCTACTCTGTTTCAAACGCTGGGCTGGAGGGACCAGGAGAGCTGCTCCAGCTCCTGAGGAGGTGCTCACACCCAGGATGGGACAGACCCAGGAACACCCCAGCGCAGGGAAGTGGATGCGGTCTTCACTGTGCTCTCGGGGTCCACTTCTCCCTGCCCGCGCACAGGCCGGAGGACAGGCCGCAGGAAGGGAGCAGGGCACCGGGGCTGTCAGCTGGGGGAGGAGGGGGTGAGGCCGGAGCCCACCTGCTAGGGCGGGGCAGCGCGGCTGTGCCAGGAGTATGCTCACATATGCTCACCCTCACCCATCACACTCATCCCTCATCACATATGCTCGCTCACACTCATCTCACACACGTAACTCTCACACTCACTCACATACTAACACATAACACGTACACATACACTCCCACACACACACTCACACACTTGTACATATCCACAGTGATCCAGGGAATGATCCAGAGGCAGGAGCAGAGCCAGGGAGACCCTGACATGGAGGCAGAAGCACCAAGAGACACAGAGAAGGAAAGAGAAAGACAAAGAAGTGGCACTCAGGCCGATGTTGTCAGAGAGGAAAACTGCAGTGGAAGCAGGAGAGGGACCCAGGTGTGGCCACAGGGAGGGCCCGAGGGAGATGGGAGCCCAGCCAGGCCCTGAGCAGGTCATGCTGGAACAGCAGTGCCAGAGGGGCTGGGTGATCTAGCCAGGAGATGGACGGCAACTCCCGTTTGACTTGCTCTGTGGAGATTTCCCAACCGTTCTGATGCCCACTGGCCCCTTTTCCTAGGGTCAGTCTGTGTCATTGCATCACACGGACCCTGGGGAGGTGGCATCGTTTGTCTGAGGTCGCCTGCAGCGTGAAGGCCAGGGCCCAAGGCTGAGCTTTCTGACTACTGAGGGCTCCTGTCCCCCAGGTGAAGGCTCCAAACCTCTGAGCAGGCAGGAGTTGGTGAGGGGTCTGCCCCCTGTACGGGGCATGCTCTTGGCGCACCCACCTATTCTGCAGTTGCTGAGGGTACACCCTGCTGGCACCTTGCCTCACTGCACGAGTGTCCTGGTTCCTGCCCAGGGGCCCACCGCTCAGCCTCCCTGAGGCTTGCACACACCTGGAAGTCCTTGAGAGTAAACCCACCAACCCGTGACCTTTAACCAACGCGGGAGGGAAGCAGGTGGATAAATACTACCCCCTTCCAGCCACCCAGCCAAACAGGCTGAGGTGCCTTCTATGAGGCTCCGCAGAGGGTCCCAGAGGGATTGAGCCCCCTGCACATGGCAGTGGCCACTCCAGCACACACCCCTGCATTTACTGGCGTTCGCATCTTCTTTGCCCAGGAATCATTCTCCCAATTAAACCACCTGCACGCAGGCTTTGCTTTCAGCGAAGGCCCCAGTCAGGGCTCTCCCGGGGCCCAGCTCCCAGGGAGCTCAGAATCTTCCCTCCTCCCACTTCTCTTTCCCCAGGACACCAGGGCTCTGCTCTGATCTATTGTTTGCTGGATTCAGGAGTCACCACATTTCCCCAGGGGGCCAAACCACTCTTGTTTATCCGATAACAATTAATTCTCAGTAATCACCTCTAGTCTCAAGCCATACAAACAAAAGGTGCCTTCTGCAAAGAGGCAGCCCATCTGAGGGGATCCTGGGATAGGGTGGGAGTTGGGATGCCCTTCAAGCTTCTACGCAAGCCCGTGATTCTGTCTTCACTTTGGGACACGTGTCACAGGCACATCACCCACAGAGCCATTCATGGTCTTGGGTTGTGTGGGTGTGGGCACGTGCATGTGTGTGGGCAAGCGTGTTTTAAAGATAGATTTACTGTATCTTCTGATTGCAAAAGCAATGCTGGACAGTTGTCCAGATTACAATGCAAAATGTATAGTTTAGAAACTGAAGGCATCTCCCTCCCTTTTCACTTGAGTGTGGTTATTTTTAATTTCCCCTGGACCAGGACATGTTCAGCATCAATGAATGAGGCCTGTCGGTCAGCTCAGGGACACTTATCATGTGCCATTTCTTCTTAAGGAAAGCATCCATTCATTCAATGGCTGCTTTGAGTACCTACTAGGTGCTACGTACTGGAGAAGCAGCTGTGAGGGAGACCGATGAGGCTCTTGTGGCTTCACTGCCTGTCTCTGACAAGTTGTGTTTTCCCTGATCTCTTGCTCTGGAATATTCACTCAGTTGCCTCTGGCTCCCAGGGAGGTCCAATGAGGGGCTGCAGCTGCCCTGCTGGGCTCCCCACATCCACAGGGAAGGACTGCACGCACAACCCAGAATGCAGAGCGGGGACGGGAGTGTGCTGTGGGCGCTGTCCTGCAGCTGAGCCTTTGCAGAGGCTCCAGCCAACCAGATGCTCCCTTCTGGTCCTGAAAGGCCCTGTTTCGGGGCGCCTGTGCTCAACTGAGGGTCTGTCTTTGTGGACATGGTGCCCTGGCAGGGCTGGCAAGCATCCTGAGAGCAGAGGCGGGGTGGTTCCTCTGGTCTTTCCTGATGCCTGGCCCGACTGGGTATCCTGTGTGCTCCTGACACAGGTCTGCTGAACAGGTGCCCACAGCCAAGAGAGGAGGACTGTGGAAGGGCAGGGAGTGGAGCGGTGAGGTCAGCAGTCAGGGCAGGAGGGGCAGGAGATGGGGTTTTTACCAGTGGTATCTCTGTGTGGAACCCTCTCCCTTCACGGGATGCATGGGGAGGAGAGGCCAGTGCATTGCTGGTGGCAGAAGTTCCAGAAGGAAACCCACAGGGCCCAGGAGCTGGGCGTGGCCTTGCCGAGTGGGGAGCTCCACAGAACACCAAGGCTTGGCATGTGTGCCAGGAAAAGGAGAGGGACTCACAGAAGACACAATGTGGGTGTCCCTTATGCCCAAGCAGGCCCAAACAGTATTTATCAGCCTTTTTTCCTTTTATTAAACACGTCCCTTTGTTAAACATAAAAATCACGCCTCCTTTAACACTGTGTAACAATTCAAAATAAATGTTTGGATTCCAAACAAATTGAAACAATGAGGAAAATGCCGCTTGATTGAAATTACTCTCCTCCTAAATTTGATGTTACATTCCTCACCTTTGCACGCAAGGCCCTGACAAGTTTGCGCTGAGGTTGGCAGCTTTTCAGAATTAGAATGAGGGATGGACAGAAACAGCTGGGATAGGATCGATTCTCTGATGAATCTGTTCCCTGAGGTATGTGAGCTGACACCTGAGGTTCTGGAAAGGGCCCTCATGCATGATCTCAAGAGGTCCTGGAGGCAACTTCATCCAGGGCCTGGATGGCTGAGTTTCTCTCTTCTCTTACCTATTTCTTCTGCTCTCCCCCAGGGAGCCCACCCTCTAACGCAGCTGGCTGTCCTCTTTCCCTCCGCAGACTTACTTTTGTTCCAAAACCACCTATCTCCCTCCTCTCCCTTTATCTAGATTCCTAAAGCCTGTGGTTGGTCTTGCCAAGATGTTCTGTCAAAGCCAAGGAAAGTAATTTATACTATGGTGTAAGAGACTGATAGACAACCATTCAAAGGAGCATTCGAGTTTTTAAGAGTTTGTAAATTCAAAAACGCCTCAAACAGGTGGAATGTGCACAAGAGATCTTTTTGAAGCAGGGTCTCTCCCAGTTCCACGTGCCTCCTGGGCCACTCCTACCCCCTTCCTTCAACAGCCGAGCTCAGCTGCGGGCCCTTCTGCGGAAAGCTCAGGCCGGGCGTTTGGGCTGCCAGGGTGGGCGGGAACACAGGCCCGGCGCGCCCGGCGGGGGAGACGTCCCCAAACCTCAGCACCCGCCTCTCGGAGCCCGGAAGGAAGCTGCGGCAGAGGAGGGGGCGCCCGGGATGCCCCGAGCGCGCCTCACCTGCGGGAGGGCACGTCCCGGGCTTTAATCTCCTGAGACGGGCCTGCGGGGGGAAGGCGCTGATTAGCCCATCCTTCCTGCCGCCGCCCACCCCGAGCTTCCACGCAGCGCTCGCCGCCAGCTCGCCGCCCGGCGGCCCCTGCAACTCGCCCCCGCGCTTCTCCCCCTTCCCCCCGCCGGCCCGGGTCTGGAGTGGGGCGCCTCACCCCCGCACCCCCCCAACTCCGGACGCGCTCGCCCAGAGGGCGGTGACTGCGGGGAGGGAGGGGCGCCGCCCGCCTCCCGGGGCCTGGAGCGCGCGTGGCCCCGGAGCCGCCAGCGCCGCGCGGGGACTCAGTGTGCAGCGCGCCGCGCCCCGACTCGGCTGGCTCCGCTCGGCGCGCCGCCGGGCCAGAGGATGCTGGCGGGCTTCCCCGGCCTCGGCCCGCGCTCCCGCCGGGGAGGGCCCCGGGTGCGCCCCTAGCCGCGCCGCCGCGACCACCGCGGGGCCAGGGGGAGGGGGCCGGCCGCGCACGCCGGCCCCGCGAGCCGCAGCCCTAGGGGCGGGCGCCCGCGAATTTTCCAGCCTCCGTCGCCGCTGCCTCCTCCTGCTTCCTCCCCGCGGCCGGGCGCCTTGGATGCTGAAGGGCAGCCCTGCGCCTCTCCCGGCTGGATTCTCGGCCTGACCGCGGGAGAGTCGCGCCCCGGCCGGGGACCGTGGCGCTGGCGGGGCGGCGCGGCTCCACGGGGAGCAGCCCCCAGGCGCGCTGAGCCCTCCTGTCCCCTCCCGCTGCACGCGTGACCCGGCCTCGCAGCCCGCGAGGGGAACGGCCCGGACCGGGCGGCTCCCGAGTTCCTGCACAGGTAAGCGCAGGGGCAGGGCCGGCCTTCCGGAGGGCAGACAGTGCCCCGAGGTGGGGAGCCCGAGTGGCCAAGGGGCTGGGTGGGAAAGGAAGTAAACAGAAGATGATTCAGGAACCCCCAGAATGGCTCTGGTTTCTTTCCAGCATGATTTATCTAGACCTTCTAAGGCTTGGGCCTGGAGGAGATTTACGTGAGAAAGTCAGGGACTGAGAGAGACGAGATGACCAAGGGTGCGACGGATGGAGAGGTGGCCAGGCCCGTCCGTAGCCAGAGACAGGAAACGGAGTGTTTGGGTGGACAGGACGAAGTGTGTGTGTGGTCGGGTGGTGGCGTGAGCATGGGGGTGGTGGCAGAAAGGCCCTGGTTCTGGAGCCTCTCGCAGCAAGGATTCTTTGAGGACGGCTGGGGTGAGTGGTGGAGAAAGCACAGGTAGGAAGGAAGAGGGGCTTCTAGTCAGTGATGTCCTTTTAAGTTCCAGATGGTCAGCGCTACCTGTGCCCTGCAAACCAGCCCTGCGTTCCTGCCCGAGGTGGCCGGCCCTCAGCCAGCCCCAAGTCTCCGAGAGCCCCGATAGGGGGGTCCGTTCCAGAGCCCTTTCTGTGTTCCCCGTCTGCTCCTCCAGAGCCAGTAGAAGCAGACACCAGCCAGGATGCCTAGGACCCAGGGCTTCTCTGATCCTGAGTACTCAGCCGAGTACTCAGCCGAGTACTCCGTCAGCCTGCCCTCTGACCCTGACCGTGGGGTGGGCCGGACCCATGAAATCTCTGTGCGAAACTCAGGATCCTGCCTCTGCCTGCCCCGCTTCATGCGGCTGACCTTCGTGCCGGAGTCCTTGGAGAACCTGTACCAGACCTACTTCAAAAGGCAACGCCACGAAACGCTGCTGGTGCTGGTGGTCTTTGCAGCCCTCTTCGACTGCTACGTGGTGGTCATGTGCGCAGTGGTCTTCTCCAGCGACAAGCTGGCTCCCCTCGCCGTGGCCGGGGTCGGGCTGGTGTTGGACATCATCCTCTTCGTGCTCTGCAGAAGGGGGCTGCTCCCCAGTCGGGTCACCCGGAAGGTGGTGCCCTACCTGCTGTGGCTGCTGATAACAGCCCAGGTCTTCTCCTACCTGGGCCTGAACTTCTCGCGCGCCCACGCGGCCAGCGACACGGTGGGCTGGCAGGCCTTCTTTGTCTTCTCCTTCTTCATCACGCTGCCCCTCAGCCTCAGCCCCATCGTCGTCATCTCTGTGGTCTCCTGCATTGTGCACACGCTCGTCTTGGGGGTCACCGTGGCCCAGCAGCAGCAGGACGGGCTGAAGGGGATGCAGTTGCTGAGGGAGGTGAGTCCCGCCTTCTTGTCCCATCCAGCGTCTTCCCTTCCCAACAGCCCTCAGCCGAGGTGGTGCCCATTTTGGAGGTGGGGGTGGTATTGTTTTCTTTGCCCTTTGAGTCGGAACGTGTCGGCTGGCGGGAGGGTGGTCTGGGACTCTCATCTGCTTGTGCAGGAAGGACCACCTCTCCCTCGACCCCTGGCTTGGCAGTAGAACTTGTCTGTGGTTGGCCCTAGGGACTGGAGGATTTCCGGACTTTGGCCGCTCTTTCACCCGTTCCCAGCCTGAGTGGGTGGCAGGAAGGCCCGCCTGGGCCTGATCTTGCACGAGGCAGCCTTGTCTTTGTCACTGACCTCTGCTGGGAAGACCTCTTGTGGGGAAAGAGGGCTCCCTTGGCTTCTGGTCTCTAGGTTGTCATTGACTAGCTTCGGCAAGGGACTGACCGTGTGGACTCAGTGCCCCGCTGTCAAGCTGGGGACAGTGTTTGCCTGCCTAAAGTGGCTGTTATCAAGACCAAAGGTTGTGAGTGACCTCGAATAAGGAGACGAGAAGAACTGTGTATTGTCATAAATCCCGCTTCTGCCGCTGGGAGCTTAGGGTGCCTGAGCAGTCAGATGATGTAGGGAGTGGTGGTCTCCCCACAGAAGCCGTGATGTGGGGATGCAAATGGGGACAGTGTCGCCGGCCACAGTGCGGGAGGGTCTGCTCGTTCTGGTGGATGCCTTCTGCTGGAAGGGGCAGAATTTTGGCCTCAGCTTAACTAATAGATAGTCCTGTGCTCCCACTGGGTGCCAAGACTCCGAGTAGGTGCTGAGGGGCTGCAGAGATCGGGAGATGTAATTCCTGGCCTTCTGAGCTTATGATCTGGTAACCTATTGGGGGGGGGGGGAGGGTCATCCATAGAGCTTAGCGTCAGTGAATTCCGCAGTTGTGCGTCCTGCCTGCTACCTCCTTATTTTGTGTATGAGCCCAGAGATGGAGAGTGATCTCTCTAAGGCCACACAGCTAGTTATGGCAGTCAGTGGCTGGAATGTCCATTTGTAGATTCCCATTTCAGTGCTCTTCCTACTACGTCACACTGCTACTCCCATCTCGGCCAAAGTCATTAGTCTCCTGGGATTGGGAGCTGCGTCTCCAGGGGTGCAGCAGTGCTGTTGGTGGTTGATGCAAGAACCTGGGGGTGCCATCCCATTACCTCCCACTTGGTTAGAGGAAAACACAGGTTTTTCCTCTGTTTTAACTTTTTCCTGGTTCTTGGACTAGTATACTTCCTATTTACCCATTCTGGCTCGTACTGCGTCCTCTCTCACAGAAGCTCTGTGCCTTGATTCCACAGGGGCCCAGCCCTGGTCTGATGCACGTGGATTGCCGCGGGCACACCGAAAGGTCCCTTTTTCTCCTGTTCATAAAGGCTGACAGCCTGCCATTCCCCTCATGACTTTCAGGATATTGAACTTCAGGCTGTGTGTCTGTCAGTTGAGGGCCCTGCTGGAAGCTGTCTGGGCAAGGATGGCGAGAGGCATTCCTATCGGGAAACAGTGAAAAGCACAGCTTGGGAGCAAATAGGTGGGCATGGCAGCCTCTGGGGCCTGGGATCAAACTCTGAACCCTTTCCTTTTTCTGAACAGTCACTTCTAGCCCTTTCCTTTCTGCCAGGGTCCCATGAGTTTCCCGTATGCTTATGCTTCGCCACCCACGAAGGGAGCAAATGAGAAATTATCCCCATTGGAGCTCAGAGGCCAAACCTTTGATTGCTGGTGTCCTTTGGGTGCTGCTGAGAAACAAAAACTCCAAAAGATTAGGAAACAGAAAAAAAAAAAAAGAAAAACAAGTAAATCAAAAATAGCAATGTTAGCATGCCAGGAGAGCATGACCTTGACATGGAAGCAGTGCCATGGATGCAGTTTTGGGACTAGATGGGGGAGGGGGAAGTGGCTCCCAAGGTCCGTTTGGGAGCCTGAGATAGAATGCAGGAGGCCCCAGCTTTCAGTGGGCTGTGTTCCAGAAGTTTCTGAGTCACTTGTTTGGGACTAATGTGACTTCTTTTCAAAAGGTGCCTGGGTTCCCAGGCCCACCCACCAAAGTCTAAAGTCATAGTGTCCCTGCATTTGGTCTCTCAGAATACGGTGGAACTCTGAGCCCCCTGTGGCCCCGTGTTGCTGTGGAGAGGGCACTCGGACACCTCCCCCCAGCCATGGAATGAAGCTCGCTCACCTGCCGGCCAGCGGCTCCCCTGATCCCCTCTTACCTCCTGGGATGGGGCACCATCAAGGATAGGAGGGGGCAGGGGTTGGAGGACAGGGATGTGAGAACCAGGCAGCCAGATGCTCCTCCCCCCACAATCAGAGTAACAGCAGCCCCCCGGCACCTCCTTGCTTTGCTTTCTCCTGCCCATAGACACCCTTCTCCTTTCTCTTCTCCCATCACCTGTTGGCTCCAGCCAGGGACTCCATCCTGGGTCGGTGGGGGATGAACCCAGGTTCACAGTTAGAAGCAGACACTGGATTTCCAGGGACATTGTGAGTGCTCCTGTCACCAGCAGCACTGAAGGAGCCTTTCCAGTGCCCAGGTCTTCTTCCTCTGCACCCTTCATCCGCCCCAAACCCGAACGCGGCCCTGTGGGGTAAAGACAGAAGGACATAGGGGCCTCAGGGTAGCCTGAAGTGTCAGAGACAAGCCACACAGCCTGCCCTGCCCGGGCTCTTCTCTTGGGAGGCAGGCAGGTCAGGGTTCTGACAGGAAGAGCCGGTGGAGTCCGGGGCCGTGGGATGGGGTGTGGGTTAGGTGTCGCTGGGGCTTTCTCGGTGAATGAGTGACTCCTACTGAGCAACAGGTATGGGCCTCGCAGCCTGTGGGGTCTGGGGCTGAGGGGGGTCAGACAGTGATGTTGGAGGCTGTGGCTGAGGAGAGCACGGCCTGGGGATGCTGGGAGGGAGGAGCAAGCTGCGGCCGGCAGGCTTTTCCCTCTTCCCTCCCCTTGCTGGGTCCTGGCCCAGCTTGCCTTTTACTGCCCCAGGCCGGTGAGCTGGTGAAGCAGGAGGGGGTGGGAGCAGGACCGGGCAGCAGCTGATGGCTGAGGACTGAAGGGGAAGATGGGGTGGGGGTGGGGAGGAAATGCAGCCCGGGTGGGGGACATTCCTGTGGTCAGTGGCTGCTCCCAAGACCCTCACATGTGCCCACAGACGCCTGTTAGCTTCTGACGGGGTCCTTAAAAGAATGAGTCTGTGGCAAGTTAGGGGCGAGGAACCCCTGAAAAATATTTGATAGCAGAGAGGTTGTTCAGGAGCAAAACTCTCTCGTGGAATTAATAGCCTGTTAAGACCTTTATTCACAAATTAGAACATGATAGGGCCATGGATGTGTGATTCCTTTCACACCTACAAGTCACATAGCAAATCACTTGCCCAGTGAATGAACATTCAGCTCCAGGGGTCTGGGGGGAGCTGTGGCGGATAGAGGGTGGGAGGGAGCTTCAGATGCCCTGTCTGTAGGCTGGAGCTGAGGTTCATACACATCGTCTCAATTAATCCTGTGTGTTACTTGGCTCCATTTTACAGATGAGGAAAGTGAGACTCGGAGGATGAGAGAGGGGAGAGGGGCTGGGTAACTGGGGAGGGATCCCTGGTGAGTGAGATGGTGGGATGGTGGGTATGAGGGGCAGGGGGCTTCCCTGAAAGCCTCTTTTTCTGGAAGCCAGCATCTGGGCCTCCTTCTTGCGTCTCTGGCTGCCCCCAGATGCCTTTGCTATAAGCAGTGTTGAAGAGCGGTGCCAAGAGGCGGGAGGCCCTAAAGTATCCTAGGAAGCACCCCTCTGTTTCCCGCTGGGAATTGGAAGGAAGGGGGGAGAAGCCTGTGACAGACTGTTCCTGGTGGGAATGTGGCCAAGAGTGCCTGAGGGAGTGGGGGGAGTGGGAACAGGAGCTGGGTGGGGAGGCAGCAGCCTGGGGCCCTGAGCAGGTGAGGTGTGTGTGCAGGACAGGCTGGGAGGGGGCAGAGCCAGCCCAGTTCCTGGCCCTTTGACCCCGGGCTCTGCTTCTGTCCCACAGTGGGACCGACAGCTCATCCTCTACAAAGAGTGCAGACGGGCATCCTGTAGGAACCGGAATAAGGAAATACATAGAAGGGGACCAGGAGACCGTCGAATCCAACTGCACCTGGGTGAAGAATAGTCAGTTATCAAACATGTCAACAACTTTGCAGAAAGCTCCCCCCTCAATGCCTTCCCGCGGTCACGTTTCTCTGGGGCCTTTTCTGATCCTCATCTGTGTAAACAGAGTGTTTCCAGTCTGACATCATCGTGCAAATGCATTTCAGGTCCCACCTTTCACCCACGTTACTTCACTGACATTTTGCCTTGCGCAGCAGAGTCCTCATGTTTATTATTTTAAACCAACGCTTTATCATCAGCTGGGTTTTTATGGAGAGGGCTGAGTCAGTGGGGCTGGGTCCAGACACCAACCTCCCGTCTCCACACCAGGGTCTCCCCTTCCGCCCTCAGGCTGCCTCAAGAGCTCCAGGGTATGCTTTGTGTGTACACGTGTGCGTGTATGAGCACGTGCGTGCGCGCACACACACGCGCACACACACACCCACCCACCCCTGGGCTTGGTCTGCCCAGCAGCCCTGGTGAAATCTCCATGAGTTGGAATTGCTAGGACTCACAGTTATTCTGCAGTTTATTCATCAATGTACAGTGAATCCCAGTAGGGTGCTCCAACCCTGAATAAACATTCAGCCACTCCCGCCCCCGGCTGTCCCCTCACGAACATATACACGTGTGATGATCTACTTCCTTGAGTACAGTGCTGACTGACACTCAGACATGTGAGCCCAGAGATAACCTCCAGGCACAGACCCAGCGAACATGGGGATGGTCAGGGTACTCCTGTCTGCCAAGCTCCTGCTATGTTTCAGTCGAGCATCTTCCAGCAAGAGGTAGGTAGCATTTTCATTTTACAGACTGGGGAAAACTGAAACGTGTGGTAAGTGAAGTGGCTTGTCCGGGGCCATGTGGCCCGAAGGTGCAGGAGCAGGATTCGAACCTAGGTCAGTGGAATTCCAGAGTTCCTTCTCTTCTGCACTCATAAAAGAACCCCTGAGATCTTCCCTCTGTATCTCAGAGTCTTTTGAGATACAGTTCCAGCAGGATTGAGTCTTTAATTTCTCTGCCCTCAACTACCAGAAGGAGCAATGTGGGGGACAAGGAGGTGTTTCTAGAGGCAGACGTTTTGCCACTGATCAAGGAGCAGAGCTGTCTGGGGGTTCAGGGTTGCCTCCGACAGTCCGTATACACCTTCATGGCTGGAGGAGGCATCGTTACATTGCAGGACCTTGTAGTAACAGCTGTCTGTTATCATGACCCCCACCTCAAGAAAATATTAAACTACGTTTAGTATAAAGTGGGGTCTAATACTACATTCTAAAAACATTTTATCAGAAACGGATAAGAACACGTTTGGACAAATAAGGATTACGTTTTGGCTCTCTAGGACGTTCGCTAAGGCGGGATGGCCTCTTTCTCAGTGGCCTTATGCACGTGTATCCCTTCATTTACCCTGTGTTTCAGTTACCCATGGTTATATAACATATAACCTCAGAACGTAAAACAATAACAACTGTTATTGGCTTAAAACAATAACAGTTTATCATGATTCTCTGGGTTGACTGTGCTCAGCTTGCTGCTGCTCTGCTTCGCATGGCACTGGCCAAGGTCACTCACTTGGCTGCCTGGACTGTTTCATTCAGTGCCAGCATTCAGCTGACAGCTATGCTGGCAAGCTCTAAGAACACATTACTCACATGTCTGAAGCCTTGGAGCTTCTCCAGGGATCCCTCCAAGTGGTTAGCTTGGGCTTCCTCACAGCATGGTGGTGTCCAGGAGGTAGTGGTAGCTATCAGAGGTTCTCCAGCCTAGACCCATCACCGTTGGTCAAAGCGCATCACAAGGATAACCCAGGTGCAAGACAAGAAGATTGATTTTACCCCTTGATGTGAGACTGATATGTACGTACAGGGAAGGAAGGAATGGAGAGCAGCCGTCTTCTGAGGCTATTTACTGAACCAGGTGGCACATGGGGGATGCTGGGGAGAAGAGATGAAGAGAGCCATAAGTCTAGGTGGGTGGTACCATAGGATGCTTCAGAAGTTAGAAATGTGGTCCACTGTATAGTCGGCTGTATAGTCAGTCCTCTGTATCCATGGATGTGAAACGTACAGATACCGAGTACCAACGGTCTTCGTTGGTGCCATTTTATATATGCTGTAGTTATCCGTGGGGACCCCTGGAACCAGTCATCTGCAGATACTGAGAGATGACTGTATATAACTTTTTGAAGGTATTGATTCTCTGTGAGAGCCAATACATCATTTCTAAGATTTTCAGAAAGTTAGAAACTGCATTGCACATGAGAAGATGATGGCTTTTGGTTCATCTGCATGGGCCTTGCCTTGCCTTACATTCAGAAGACTTTGTTCTCTTAACTTTTCACACGCACGTACCCTCTCTATCTCTGTCTGCACCAGGTGATGGCATGCCTGCTTCTAATCGCAACCCAGTAGCAATCCCGGACCTTTCTCTCCACACAGCAGCTAGACGGTCAGCCTGGCTCTGACACTTGATTTCCTTTCCCAGGAGGTGGGAATTTACTTGTGTGCATCCTTCAGAAACATGTCGAATTTGTCTTTCTTAGCAGGTTGTCATTTGCCTCAAGGAGAGTAAGACCAATAGTACAGCCCTTCTGCAGCTCCTTGCAGTGCCTTGTCCTGACTGTCACTCCAAAAATGTTTGTTGAATAAATACGTTCCTGCCTTGCTTTTATCTTTATTTCCTTCCTCATCAACTCTGGTTGAGTGTTTGATAAATTTTTGGTTAGATCCCGGCTAGAGAAAAGTTCCGGTGTTAACCTAAGTGATTTGAGAATTATGTTTTAAGGCAAGACTTATATAACTCTTCAAGAGTGCTAATCAGTTCTCCTTTGCCACTTGTTAAGAACGTTTTTCTTGTTTGGGGAAAAAGCAGCAATAGAGCACGGTTCTTAGGAGCCTAGAAAATAAGTCATTGGTATCCTGTTGGCCTAGTTCTAATCTTGTGCTTTGGCAAAAATGATTTATATGAGATCACGTAGAAGAATGGCTGAGCAGAGTTGGAGCTCTCACCACCCCCATCTACCCGCTAGTTCCTCCAATTGAAAGAGAAACTGTCTTCTCTGAATCACTTACCAAGCATCGTTCTGGGCAGAGTATACAAAGAATGAGGAAAACTCATCCCCTGCCATCAGGGAGCTCCCAGGTTGTGGTATAAGTCCTGTTAGTGAAAGAGAGCCTGCCTAAGTAAACAGGCAGTTTTCCTAAGAGCTCACTGCTGAGTTGGGTTTTGAAGGATGAGTAGGAGTTTACCAGGTGGAGCAATGGGAATAGGGCTTTGCAGTCAGAGTCATAGGAGCTTCTAACTTGCTTTGGACTGGAGAGAATGTTGCGTAACAGGAACATGAGTGGGTGGCAGGAGCTAGGGAGAAGGAGGTATAGAGAAGCTAAGTAGCAGAAGGGCTAAGGAACTTGGACTTTATTTCTCTAACAATGGGGCTTCATTGAAGGAATTTAAACGGGACAGATAGGATCTGACTCGTATTTAATAGAATCCTTCTGGTGGACTTGAGTAAGGTTGAAACTATTTAGGAGGCTATTGAAGTATTCTAGGCATGACGCCATGAAGACCACCCACCAAAATGGAAGCAGAGGATGGATAAGATGAGCTCAGGTTGAGGTGCCTGTGGGATATCCAAGTGGAATTATCAGATTATTCAGTGGATAATTATTGAACACTTTCCGTATACCAGTCCTTGTGCTTAAGATCTAGAGCTTAGAAGAGAGATCTTGATTTCTGGATTTGGGAATCATCAGCATTTAAATGGCACCCAAAACCTTAGGAAGGATGAGGGGTTGCCCCAGGAGCGTGTGTAGAATCAAAAAAGGAAGAGGGCTTAGGACCCAACACTAGGGAGCAGCCTGGTGGGTGGCGGACCCAGCATGGAACATGCATGCTCCACCCAGCCTCTACTTCCTGCCCGGGATGTGTCCCAGGTGGCCTGTGATGGGTGGGTGGCCCTTTTGGGAGCAGAAGGCAGCGCCTGTCTGATGGTGTTTGCACCTTTGGTTCTTTTGCGTTGGGGAAACTTAAGACAGGGCAAGGCGAGGTAGGGCCAGGGTGTCAGGTGGGGTATCACCATGCTTGGTGAACAAGGCCATGGGAGTGTTCAGTTGTCACCTTGTGCAGGGGGTTGGATATGTATATAGAGGCACGTTACAAACTGTAAAGCACCATGTGATTGCTAGTTATTTATTTCTTCACTGCACTTAATCTTGGTAGACCATCTCTGATCTTTGATCTATGAATGAATCAGACCAAGTTTATCCATCGTAGTTTTTCTCATCTCTTTCCCATGTAGCCAGCTGGCTCTTTCTCCCTCATTGTGAAAGGATTATTTTAAAGAATGTTTTTAATTATAAAATGCCATTTAATATTGAAGAAACTTTGGAAACAAGAGACATTTATAATCCTATAATAACCAGTTTTTCTGTGTGTTCCTTTCTAGTCCTTCCTTTCTAGAAATTCTTACAAAGCTGTACACATATTCCTCCTGCTTTTCTTAGTTAGCTTTATAGCACAGACTTTTTTCTTTTTTAAATTAGTGTTCACAATCATCATTTGTAATGGCTGCATAATATGATGTTGGCTAAATGTACCATAATTAACTCAACTGTTCCTCTTCTGTAGGGCATTTGGTTACTCTTAATTTATTAATTTTATGTATTTATCATCTATATTTCATTTACTTATTTATTTGTAATACCAGCAGGCCCATTACCTCTCTCCTGTCTCCCCTCCCCCCGCCCCGGTCATTTTATATCTGATGCTCCTTCCTTCCTCTGATCAGATTTTCAGCTGTTTCTTCCAGCAAAATTCCTCTTTGTGGTTCCAAAGAAATCTGCTTTGATTAGTAATGAAACCTTGTCTTCCCTTTTCCCGTTCCTCTCTTCAAGAGCACTTTCTTTGTTGCAAACAGAAAAGAAAATGACATGTTTGAGAAGAAATCCCACCCCACCCTTCACAACCCCATTCAGAACCCCAGCGTAAGCAGACCAGATTTGAAGCCTCGCGCGATTTCCGTGGTTGTGGGTTGTGTTCCCGTGTCATTTTAGGACTGGTCCCCGTGAAATGCAACGCGGGGCTGAGTCAGAGCTGGCAGTGTCAGGCCGGGCAGCCACCTTCCCAGGCCAGGGCTGGCTTTCGGTGGGCTCCTCGGCTGCCCCCGGAGGGCTGGTTTTGCACCCGAGGGGACTGGGCCCTGGGGAGTTGATCCTTATGGGCCGCATCCTTAAAAGACTGACCCACAAGCCCAAGGCTTCCTCCCTGACCTGCTGGTGGTAGGTGGCTCTTACCCCGCTCCCAGGAAGGGAAATACTCTGTTATTCGGCACAAATTTACTACAAATCCCTAAGAAACCTAATCAGTAATTGCCTGGAGGGGAATCTGAGCAACGGGCATTGCCTGGTGCTGAGGTGGGTCATCTTCCTAGGCTGGAGCTGGGAGCTGCCCCTCCGCCCCCTGGGCTCGTTTCCCAGCGCCCGGCGCTACTGTCGGCTAGACACAGCCTCCCCCAGATTGCCGGAAAAGTGCCTCCGTTTCTCACTCTTCTGTGCTCTGTTTTCGAAACTCCTACACATGATTACAGTTTATCTTTCATTGTGCAGGATTAAGCACTCTGGAGAACACATTAATCCCCCCCTTCCCTAAAGTGGGGTTGTAGCTGTTAATATTATATTGCCTGTCTCCGGGGACAGATCTGGGACATTGCCTCTATATTTCGGTAAAGGACCCAGTGTAGGGTGGTTACTGTAGGGAGCATGTCCTGTCCCTTCAGTGTCCTGTCTCAGACCAACTGACCTCTACGTTATAAACTAGTGAAGGGGCCCTGGAAGCCTGACTGGTGGGCGGGCTTTCTGCTTGGGGAATCTGAGCCCTGGCTTCACGGCCATTGACTCGGTTTACCTCCTGGCTCCCCTCATTACCAGCTGGGGGATCCTGTGTACGTTATTTAATCTAAGTCTAGTTTCTGCCTCTGTGAAATGGCCTAATGACACGTCCTTCACTGGGTAAGCGTAGTGATGAAACACACACTAGTGATGAAAACACGGCCTTTCGGTTGGTGCAGGGCCTGATACACAGCTGGCACTAGAAAAATGCTTGTTGCTCTGGCTGTCGCTGTCATTATTATTATTACTGGCTGTGATGGAGAGGACTTTTTAAAAAGCTGGGCCAGGACTTCCCTGGTGGCGCAGTGGTTAAGAATCTGCCTGCCAATGCAGGGGACACGGGTTCAATCTCTGATCCAGGAAGATCCCACACGCCGCAGAGCAACTAAACCCACAAGCCACAACTGCTGAGCCCACATGCCGCAACTACTGAAGCCTGTGTGCTCTCAGGCCTGCATGCAGCAATAAGAGAAGCCGCCGTAATAAGAGAAGCTGCCGCAATAAGAGACGCCACCACAATGAAGAGTAGCCCCTACTCACCACCACTAGAGAAAGCCCACGTGCAGCAACAAAGAGCCAACGCAGCTAAAAAATAAAATAAAATAAAAAAACAGTAAAACAAAACAAAACAAAACAAAACCCAGTGTGCGTTAGGTGGGGAATAAGGGAGGGAAGAGCAGTTCCATGTTCTGGGTGTTTGGAGGGCACCTGGATTAGGTTGTCAGAGATTCATCACCCCATTTTTTTGTTTGTTTTTGCTGGGTGAGCCACCATTTTTCTTGTTGTTGTCCTAGAAATGAGACACATACTTTTCAGATGAAGTTCGCTATGAGGACAAAGAATTCTGTATGTTTGATGCAGGGTTGTTTGTTTGCATCACGGCCGTGGCCATTCACTTAATACCTTTCTTCTTTTTTCCTTCTTTTTGGAGGAATCAATTAGGAGTAGTAGCAGGTGGGAGACACAGTGGAGGAAGTCTCTGGAATGACTTGGACTGGAGCAGTGTCAAACGTGTTCTTCCATTAGGTTGAATGCTTGAGCTGTGTGGAGCTTGTTTCCTTTATTGTGAATAAAGAGCACACGGGGCTGTGGGGTGTCCCCGTTGCTCCTGGGTGGCCTCATTTTGTTCGTTTTCACGCACACCTCATGACACTCATCACTGGATTTAGGGGTAGAAAAGATCAGGGAGCTCACAGCCCAGTTTACAGGGGTAATAAGGTGTGCAGGATCGGAGAGCGAAGATGCAGAGTGGCTGGTGTCAAGTCCAAGCCTTCCAGGTCCAAATGCAGTGAAAGTCCTCTAATCTGATGAGATTGAGACAGATGGTTGGTCAGTTAATGCAAAAGGTTCAGTTGTGATAATGGTCACACAGCTGTGTGTCAGAACACGTAATTATACACGAAGGAGAGTGAAATTTACTGTATATGAGAAAAGGGTAGTGAAAACAAAAGCTAGGTGGTGGTAAGCACAGTGGTCATCGGATGACCCTGACACTTTGTGTGTGTAAGAGGCACGATGCCTTAGACACGGTGGGGTGAGGAAGGGTTTGGATGGGGCACAGAAGAACATTCTGGGGTAATGGAAGCCTTCCCTATGGTGACTGTGGATGTAGTCACACAGCTGTGTGAATTTGTCAGCACTCATCAAAATATACATTTTATTATTTACTGTTGTTATTATGCTGTGCCTCATACTTTTCAGATGGAGTTCCCTAACCACTGGACCACCAGGAAACTCCCCAAATATGCATTTCACGTGGGTGCTTTTTATTGTATGCAAACTGTAACTCAACAAAGTAGATTTTTAAAAGTCAGTAGAATCCAGGAATCACAGAAATTGCACATAAATATATAGATTTATATGCATTTAAAATAGCTGTTTCAATTGAGAACAGTTAGCTGCTCATCTTTCGTAGAAAGGGAAGCTCTTTCCTTTGCATCTGGGTGTACTTGTTGGTGTTCCTTGTGGCCTTTTGTGGCTAAGATGTGTCCTCTGTAATTTCTAGTTTCCTTAAAGTGGAGGGAGGATTAAAAGTCACCTGGAAATAATCTGAGTACAGAATCCTAGATGTTTTTGACTTTTTTTTTCTTTTGGCTAAATTTTTACTGTTGTCTTGCCCACATCTAATTCAGCAGCAGCTTCTATTAGCTAGTCACATTTATTCAGAAATTTCCAAAATGTTCACTTTACTTTTCTTAGAAGTAACAACTGTCTTTCATACTCATATGTTATCTTTTTAGGTGCTTCAGTAACTTATGTAAATATAATACCAAAAAACAACTGACATAAGCAAGTTTGGGACTAAACACAACTGGCTTTTGGGAAGCACTCCAGAAGTCGGAGCAGATGTGCAGGAAAGTTCTAGAGAGGATCCTGCCGGCTGTGCATGTAAGGTCAGCAGGCTTTATAGGGGGTGAATGGGCTCAGCTAATCCGGAACATGGGTTTGGAGAGCTTCAGCGCTGTCCTGTGCTCCTGGCCCTCCTGCTGGAGCCCCATCCCGCCCCCTCTTAGCATCTGGTCCTGGTTCTAGTTTATCCAGAGGAAGTAACACACGTCTGCCTCTTGTTCTCTACGCAGCAGCCCTCCCAGTATTTGAATTCAGCCATTTTGCTCTCTCTCAGTCTCCTCTTCAGCCTAACCCTTTGCACTTTTTCAAAAAGTCCTCAGGTGACGTTTCTGGACCTTACATCATGCTAGCACTTTTCTTTGGCTGCAAACTGAAACGTGGTGCTTGGGTGCCTTCTCCCGTTTTACACACATTTTCCCCTGCCTGCTGTAAGAACCCTGCCCATCCTGCCTTGTTGCAGGACACAAATGCTAGAGGTAAAATTCTACAGCTGTACTTTGAGGGGGGAGGGTGGTCTCCACTCCTGGAAAATTTAGATATCAGGTCTTAATAAAAGAATTATAGTCCACATGAAAATTTAAGTTAATATAGAGAAACCCACCGCTGCTTAGATGGCAGGACCGCTCTCCAGAGACTGATGGAATGTTCCCAGCCTGGCAGGATGTGCTGTTTAAGGGAGTGGGGGCAGCAGAGGAGCTGTTCCCAGGGATCATTCCGCTGAAACTGCTGCTCGGGGCTGGAGGTGTATTTGCCTCCCTGGGCTGCCCTCTGACCATGCCCTCTGCATCCTGCCCACACACTGTACCTCTCCCTTCCCCACTGCTTCTCTGTGCCTGTCACCCTGCCAGGGCAATAAGTTACCCAGAGTCTGACCTTCTTTGTCTGCCCTCTTCTTTTCCTACAGGGATGCTGTGTTTGTTGTCGATTACTTAGGATGTGTAATTGCATGTGTGTGCCTATTGATGGACATCTATTGTCCTTCTATCTACTAATTTCTCTTTTTACTCAGCCAAATACCTATGGCTTCGGACACATGTCTGCACAGGTTCCTAGGGATCCAGAGACAGTAACCTTGGGTCCTGCCTACAAGGGAGGTCCAGCTTGGTTTATTTACTTTTTCTTTTCTTTTCTAAAAAGAATCGTTGTCTGGATATGGGCTTAGCATAGAACAGTCCCTCTATAAATAGTTGTTGAATGTTAATGCAGGAATTATTAGTAAGTTGAATCACATGAAATGGCCAATATCCAACCACTTTCAACGTGCAGACAATGGCAGTTTCATTTCAGATGGTTCTACTTAATATAAAAGTAACAAATGTGCTCATTACGGAAAGTCTGGAAAATACTAAATAGTATGAGAAAATATTACCCATAATATTATCTCTCAAGGATATCTACTCTTAACATTGAGTCCCTTTTTACAGATAGATAGATGTGATAATTGATTTTTCTTCTATATCACGTGTTGTGCTTATTGTAAGAAATAATTCAACCGAGGCAGAAGTGAAAAAGCATAAAAGCGAAAGTCCCCCCTGCCTCTGCCGCTCCCCTTCCCATAGGCAACCATTGCCAAGTGTGTGGTGTGTATACTTCCAGAGAGCTTTCTATGAATTTGCATTTTTATGTGATATATGCACATTTAGGATTGAGAGATGATTTATATAGGTTTATGCAAATCAGTGAAGTAAACCTCTCAGCCACATATTCCTCCCTGATAGCCGGTGTCCCCCTCGAGGTGGTGATGTGTTCCCATGGTCTGCAGCCCTCCCCTCCTTCAGCCCGGAGCCCCCACGTGGGGTCCATGCTGGTGGCCTCTCGTGCACACCTGCAGCTGCTCCTCGAGCTGAGGACGCACCGTAGCATCCACGTGCCGGCTGAGTGCTGACATCCTTTGTGTTTCTGATTTTGCCTGTTCCATCATCATCTTGTCAGTGAACAGGAGGTAAGTTCAAACTCTGCCCGTCTATGGGCTCAGGGGTCTCGGGAAAACCATTTGGTGTCGCTGAGCCAGGTTTCCTCCTCAGTAAGTGAGGAGAATAGAGGGTGCAAGCCCAGTGAGCACAAGTAGGGTGCAGAGCCGGGTGCTTGGGTTCCACAGCTGGATCTGCAGCCTCCAGCTCCAAGATCTGGATCACCTTGCTTAGTCCTCTCTGTGCTCCGTCGTTACTAAATCTCTGAAGTTGCAAATAAAGCTCTTGAAATAGTGCTCGCCTCCTGAGTTTGCCATGCTGGTGCTGATGACGTGCGGGTTCCTCCAGGGCTGTGGTGAAGGATGTAATGAGAGGATGAGTGGAAGCACTTTGCCAACCACAAAGCCCCATTCAGATGCAAGTGTTACGATGATTATATGCTTATCTGTCACTATGTAAAACCCCAGACTGTATCCCTGTTGGGAGGTGCCAAACTGCATTTTGCTTGAGTGGTATTTACAAATCTGGAGGAGGTGGGGTTTGCACCTAAGAGGATCTGGTTCCTGCTGCTTTCTGTCCCCTGCTGCCTGCACTGCTTCTGCCAGTAGGGGTGGCCTCAGAGATATTACTGAGTGTTTCCAGAGGTGATGCTGAGGCCCAGAGGGGAAGTGACTTGCCTGAGGGCCCACAGAGAGACAGTCTCAGTGCCTCTGTCTGTAGCCTCGGTCTCCTGGCCCCCAGGCCAGTACTCTTCCGACCCCTCAGAGAGGGAACTCTGTGCTCCAGGGTGCCCCACTGTGTGGTGGGGCAGGGACCCGTGACAGGAACAGGAAACAGAAAGGAGATGGAGGGTCTGTTCATGAGTAGCCAGTGCGGCTCTGCTTCGGGAACTTATGTGGAGGTGGGAGCTTCAAAGGGGTGTGGGTGGGAGGGGTAGGTGGGCATTGCAGGCAGGTGACATTGGGGTAAGGGAGTGAAAAGAGTGAGTGAGGGGCCAATGGGGTGTTAGGAGGAATCTGTTCAGGTAGGAGGCTGTTTGAGCCTGTCGTTGTGTGGGGAGAATGATGAAAATGGGAGGTAGAGATGGAAGGAGCGCAGGTCACCTGGTGTGGGCATGTTTGAAGGAATGGTGTGGAGTTCTGGGCCATTGAAAGAGTTTCTTTCCAGTGTAAAATTGGGATGGCCTCAGGCTTCAGGTCTTCTGCTGGCGAGCTGCTCTTGGTTGCATGGTTCATTTTGCATTTGTTCGTCTAATTTTGGGAATTCTGTTTGCTTTATTTGGGTCTATCAGGCCTTCCCAGGCCAGGGTTCTCTCCCCAGAGACCTGGATCTGAGAGCTGAGTGGTTTCCTGGAACAAGATTGCCTGCTCCCGCTCCCCTGGTTTTATAAGAAGGAAGTCAGAAGCTGGAATGGTTTTTTTCCAACTCTTGAGAGGCTACACTGAGAGATGGTCTGAGAGTGAAGATCCTTGGAGGATATTTCCTCTGGCTCAGTATAATTGTCTTAATCTGCTGTGTGTCTCATTTTTCCCTTTGGAAAAAGGAGAGATGCTGCCTGACTCACTCCTTCCTAAAATACTGTGCGCTCAACTTCTCCCTCAGGAAAGTCTTGCATAGACGCATTTTGACATTACATCACTCTTACTCCCATCACAGGGTCCAATACCTTTCTTTCTTGTGGGTCTTAGGGTGGGGCTCATCCCAAATGACTGAAAGGATGTCCTCAAGCTCTCAGGGAGCCACTATGACAGACAAGACCTGTGAGAGTACAGAGAAAAGTCATCATTCTGCCTTGGTTGGGCAAGGTCTCACAGGGGAGTCAGTATTGAACTATACCATGAAGGGAAAATTAGATTTTGAGCCCTGGATTGGTAGAGGTAGAGACAGTTGCTGGTGGGCAGTAGTCTGGGATGAACACACACACACACACACACACACACACACACACACACACACACACCCCATTTGACTGCAGAACTGGGTGTATGAGATAGTAAAAGAGAAGGCTGAAAAGTAGTTTGGGATCTCAAATGGATGACCTAGAAAGCTATTTGAGATTGCTTTGACTGCATTCTGTAGGCAGTGGGAGCAGTAGAGTCCCAAAAGAAGAACAGAGAGAAGACAGAAGATGTATCTTTCTAATAGTGAAAACATTTCCAAATTTAACGGAAACTATAAATCCATAGTTCAAGAAGCTCAAAATAACTCAAATAAATATAAAAACTAAAGAGAATCACACCAAGGCGCATCATAATCAAGTTACTTAATACTAGCAGTTAAGGAGAAACTCAAAAACAACCAGAAACAAAGAAAGAAAGAGACGTTACATAGAGGAACAAATATGATAATGATAACAGATGTCTAGCCAGAAATTATTCAAGGCAGAAGACAATAGAACTGAAAAATAGGTCAATCTGGGATTCTATACCCAATACAAATGTCCTTCAAAAAATGAAAGTGAAATGAAGACTTTTTGTAAGATAAAGTTGAGCAAATTCATCACCAGCAGACCTGCACCCCAAAAAGTATTAATGAAAGTTTTTCAGGCAGAAGAAAAATGATACTGTATAGAAATTTGGACTGCACAAAAGAATGAAGGGGCCTCTAAGTGGTAAATCTGCGGAAAAATGAGTTATTTTTTCTCATTTTTAATCTCTTCAAAAGATTATCTAAAGCAAAAATATAAACAATGTGCTGTGGAGTCTATAACATGGAAGTATGATGTATGACAACAATAGCACAAAGGACAGGAGGAAAGAAATGAAAATATACTGTTATAATTTTCTCATATGTAAAGTAATAATATTTGAAGTAGACCATATTAAGTTGAAGGTGCGTACAGGCATACCTCATTTTATTGTGGTTTGCTTTATTGTCCTTCTCAGACATTGTGTTCTTTACAAATTGAAGGTTTGTGGCAACCCTACATTAAGCAAGTCTGTTGGCACCATTTTCCTGACAGCATTTGCTCACTTTGTGTCTCTGTGTCACATTTTGGTAACTTTTGCAATATTTCAAAACACCAGCAAAAAAAATTATGATTTTCTGAAGGCTGAGATGATTGTTAGCATTTTTTAGCAATAAAGTGTTTTTTAATGAAGGTATGTACATTGTTTTTTAGACATGCTATTGCACACTTAATAGAGTACAATATAGTGTAACCATAAGTTTTATGTGCACTTGGAAACAAAAAAAATTTGTGTGACTTGCTGTATTTCAATATTCTCTTTTATTGCAGTGGTCTGGAACCAAACCCATAACATCTCCAAGGTATGCCTGTATTGTAAATCTCAAAGCAACCATTAGGAAAGCATAACAAAGAAGCATGGCACATAAGCCTATAATGAAGATAAAGTAGAATGATAAAATCAAAAGATGGCAGGAAAAGTAATAAAGAACAAATGAGACCAATAGGAGACAAAAAGAGTTTTAGATTCAACCATATTGATAATGATATTAAATGTATGTGATATATGACTATTTAATAGGCAGATATTCTCAGATGGATAACAAAGCAAGAACCAACTATAAGCTATCATAAAGAAACCCATTTTTAACATAAAGACACAGATTAAAAGGATGGAAAAAGATATTTCATGTTTACACTAATCAAAAGAAAGCTGGAGTGGCTGGCTGTGTTGTTAGTAACAGACAATGTAGACTTTGGAATAAGGAATATTACCAGGGATAAAGAGGTATCCACTTCATAGTGATAAAGGAGTCAATTCATCAAAAAGACATAATAGTCCTAAAAATGTATGCACCTAATAACAAAGCTTTAAAAGACATAAAACAAAGAATGATAGAACTAAAAGGAGGAATAGACAAATCCATAATTATATCTGAAGATTGCAACATACCTCTCTCAGTTATTGGTAAAATAAATAGACAAATTAGAAGTATAGGGACTTCCCTGGTGCACAGTGGTTAAGAATCCGCCTGCCAATATAGGGGACATGGGTTCAAGCCCTGGTCCAAGAAGACCCTACATGCCATGGAGCAACTAAGCCCATGTGCCACAGCTACTGAGCCTGTGCTCTAGAGCCCTTGAGCGACAACTTGTGAAGCCGTGTGTCCACAGCACGTGCTTCCCAACAAGAGAAGCCACTGCAATGAGAAGTCCATGCACCACAAAGAAAAGTAGCCCCTGCTTGCCACAACTAGAGTAAGCACACAGCCAGAAGGGAGTGGCAGGATATACTGAAACCCCTGAAAGAGAAGAACCTACAGCCAAGAATACTCTACCCAGCAAGAATCTCATTTAGATTTGATGGAGAAATCAGAAGCTTTACAGACAAGCAAAAGTTAAGAGAATTCAACACCACTAAACCAGCCTTACAACAATTGCTAAAGGAACTTTTCTAAGCAGGAAACATAAGAGAAGGAAAAGACACAAAAACAAACCCAAAACAATTAAGAAAATGGTAATAGGAACATACATGTCAATAATCACCTTAAATGTAAATGGATTAAATGCTCCCACCAAAAGACACAGACTGGTTGAATGGATACAAAAAACAAGACCCCTACATATGCTGTCTACAAGAAACCCACTTCAGACTAAGGGACACATATATACTGAAAGTAAGGGGATGGAAAAAGATATTCCGTGCAAGTGGAAGTCAAAAGAAAGCTGGAGTAGCAATACTCACATCAGACAAATTAGACTTTTAAGTAAAGACCATTACAAGAGACAAGGAAGGACACTACATAATAATCAAGGGTCAATCCAAGAAGAACATATAACAATTGTAAATATCTATGCACCCAACATAGGAGCACCTCAATACATAAGGCACATGCTAACAGCCATAAAAGGGGACATCGACAGTAACACAATAATAGTGGGAGACTTGAACACCCCACATACATCAATAGACAGATCATCCAAACAGAAAATAAATAAGGAAACTCAAGCTTTAAATGACACATTAGACCACCTCAACTTAATTGATATTTATAGAACATTCCCTCCAAAAACTACAGAATACACTTTCTTCTCAAGTGCATACGGAACATTCTCCAGGATAAATCACATCTTGGGTCGCAAATCAAGCCTCGGTAAATTCAAGAAACTTGAAATCGTATTAAGCATTTTCTCTGACCGCAACACCATGAGACTAGATATCAGTTACCTGAAAAAAACTGTAAAAAATACAAACACATGGAGACTAAACAATACGCTATTAAACAACTAAGAAATCACTGAAGAAATCAAAGAGGAAATCAAAAAATACCTATAAACAAATGACAGTGAAAACACAACCCAAAACCTATGGGACGAAGCAAAAGCAGTTCTAAGAGGGACGTTTATAGCAATACATTCCTACCTCAAGAAACAAGAAAAATATCGAATAAACAACCTAACCTTACACCTAAAACAATTAGAGAAAGAAGAACAAAAAAACCCCAAAGTGAGCAGAAGGAAAGAAATCATAAAGATCAGATCAGAAATAAATGAAAAAGAAATGCAGGAAACAATAGCAAAGATCAATGAAACTAAAAGCTGGTTCTTTGAGAAGATAAACAAAACTGAGAAACCATTAGCCAGACTCACCAGGAAAAAAAGGGAGAAGATGCAAATCAACAGAATTAGAAATGAAAAAGGAGAAGTAACAGCTGACACCACAGAAATACAAAAGATGAGAGACTACTACAAGCAACTATATGCCAGTAAATGGGATAACCTGGAGGAATTGGATACATTCTTAGAAAAGTACAATCTTCCAAGACTGAACCAGGAAGAAATAGAAAATATGAACAGGCCAATCACAAGTACGGAAATTGAGAGTGTGATTAAAAATCTCCCAAAAAACAAAAGCCCAGGTCCAGATGCCTTCCCAGGCGAATTCTATCAGACATTTAGAGAAGAGCTAACACCTATGCTTCTCAAACTCTTCCAAAAGATAGCAGAAGGAGGAACACTCCCAAACTCATTCTATGAGGCCACCACCACCCTGAAACCAAAACCAGGCAAAGATGTCACAAAAAAAGAACATTACAGGCCAATATCACTGATGAATATAGACGCAAAAATACTCAACAAAATACTAGATAACAGAATCTGACAGCACATTAAAAAGCTCATACACCATGATCAAGTGGGGTATATCGCTGGGATGCAAGGATACTTCAATATATGCAGATCAATCAGTGTGATACATCGTATTAACAAATTGAAGGATAAAAACCATATGAACATCTCAATAGATGCAGAAGAACTTTTGACAAAATTCAACATCCATTTATGATAAAAACTCTCCAGAAAGTGGGCATAAAAGGAAATTACCTCAACATAATAAAAGCCATATATGACAACCAACAGCCAACATTGTTCTAAATGGTGAAAAACTGAAAGCATTCCCTCTAAGAACAGGAACAAGACAAGGATGCTCACTCTCACCATTATCATTCAACATAATTTTGGAAGTTTTAGCCACAGCAATCAGAGAAAATGAAATAAAAGGAATCCAGATTGGAAAAGAAGTAAAACTGCCATTCTTTGCAGATGACATGATATAGAAAATCCTAAGGATTCTACCGGAAAACTGCTAGCACTAATTGATCAATTTAGTAAAGTAGCAGGATATAAAATTAATGCACAGAAATCTCTTGCATTCCTATACACTAACAACAAAAGAGCAGAAAGAGAAATTAAGGAAACTCTCCCATTCACCATAGCAACAAAAAGAATAAAATACCTAGGAATAAACCTGTCTAAGGAGGCAAAAGCCCAGTATGCAGAAAACTATAAGATACTGATGAAAGAAGTCAAAGACAATACAAACAGATGGAGGGACATACCATATTCTTGGATTGGAAGAATCAATATTGTGAAAATGACTATCTTACCCAAAGCAATTTACAGATTCAGTGCAATCCCTATCGAATTACCAATGGCATTTTTCACAGAACTAGAACAAAAAATCTTACAATTTGTGTGGAAACGCAAAAGACCCCGAATAGCCAAAGCAATCTAGAGAAGGAAAGATGGAGTTGGTGGAATCAGGCTTCCTGACTTCAAACTATACTACAAGGCCACAGTGATCAAGACAGTATGGTACTGGCACAAAAATAGAAAGGAAGATCAATAGAACAGAATAGAGACAAAGGAGGAAAGAATATACAATGGAAAAAAAACAACCTCTTCAATAAGTGGTGCTGGGAACATTGGACAGCTACATGTAAAAGAATGAAATTAGAACAAAAAGAAACTCAAAATGGATTAAAGACCTAAATATAAGGCCAGACACTATAAAACTCCTCGAGGAAAACATAGGCAGAACACTCTATGAGGTACATCAAAACAAGATCCTTTTGGACCCACCTCCTAGAATCATGGAAATAAAATCAAGAATAAACAGATGGGACCTAATGAAACTTAAAAGCTTTTGCAGAGCAAAAGAAACCATAAACAAGACAAGAAGACAACCCTCAGAATGGGAGAAGATACTTGCCAATGAAGCAACTGACAAAGGATTAATCTCCAAAATATATAAGCAGCTCATGCAGCTTAATACCAAAAAAGCAAATAACCCAACCCACAAATGGGCAGAAGACCTAAATAGACATTTCTCCAAAGAAGACATACAGATGGCCAACAAACACATGAAAAGATGCTCAACATCATTAATCATTAGAGAAATACAAGTCAAAGCCACAATGAGGTGTCACCTCACACTGGTCAGAATAGCCATCATCAAAAAATCTAGAAACAATAAATGTTGGAGAGGGTGTGGAGAAAGGGGAACCCTCCTGCACTGTTGGTGGGAATGTAAGTTGGTACAGCCACTATGGAAAACAGTTTGGAGGTTCCTTAAAAAACTAAAAATGGAACTAACATATGACCCAGTAATCCCACTTCTGGGCATATACCCAGAGAAAATCATAATCCAAAAAGAAACATGTACCATAATGTTCATTGCAGCACTATTTACAATAGCCAGGACATGGAAGCAACCTAAATGCCCATCAACAGGTGAATGGATCAAGAAGATGTGGCACATATATACAATGGAATATTACTCAGCCATAAACAGGGATGAGATGGAGCTATATGTAATGAGGTGGCTAGACCTAGAGACTGTCATATAGAGAGAAGTAAGCCAGAGAGAGAAAAACAAATACTGTATGCTAACTCATATATATGGAATCTGAAGAAATGGTACTGATGAACCCAGTGACAGGGCAGGAGTGGAGATGCAGATGTAGAGAATGGACTTCAGGACATGGGGCTGCTGTGGAGGGTGGGGGGCGAAGGGGAAGCTGGGATGAAGTGAGAGAGTAGCATAGGCATAGATACACTACCAAATGTAAAATAGCTCGTGGGAAGTTGCTATATAACAAGGGGAGATCAACTTGATGATGGGTGATGCTTTAGAGGGCCAGGACAGGGGGGGTGGGAGGGAGTCATGGGAGGGAGGGGATACGGGGATATATGTATAAATACAGCTGATTCACTTTGGTGTACCTCAAAAACTGGTACAAGAGTGTAAAGCAATTATATTCCAATAAAGAGCTTAAAGAAGAAAAAAAAGAAAGCACACACGCAGCAATGAAGACCCAGTGCAGCCAATAAATAAATAAATGAATAAACAAATAAATAAATTTAAAAATATATTTTCAAAAAAATAGTATATAGAATACTTGACAAATTAGAAGGCTATAGATCCTAACAACGAGCTGGATCAAAGTGATATCTATAGAACCCTCCTCTCAACAACTACAGAATACATATTCTTTTCAAATACACTGCAGTGTTCATGAAGACACCCAGTCTTCTGGGCTGCAACACAAGATTCAATACATTACAAAATGATTAAAATCATACAGAATATAATGTTCTCTGACAAAAATTGATGGATTAAAGTAGAAATAACAGAAACAAAATATACTTGGAAGTTTAAACAATATATGCATGAATAACCCGTGGATAAAGACAGAAATCACAAGTGACATTAGAAATGTGTTGAATTAATGTGAAAATACAACATACCAGTTTTGTGGAACACAGGCAAAGCAATACCAAGAGGGAAATGTGTAGCAATAAATGCTTGTGTTGATAAAGAAGAAAGGTCCAAAATAAATGATCTATGCATCCACCTCAAGTGAAGTAGAAAAATTAAATCCAGAGTAAGAAGTAGAAGGTAATAAAAATAAATAGGAACAGAAAATAGTGGACAAACAGTAAAGAGAAATAAGTGAAGCCAAAGCTGATTCTTTGAAAATGGCAGTAAAATTGATAAACCTCTAGTTAGATGATCAGGGAAATGAAAGAGGATACAAATTGTAAATAACAGAAAGGGAAATGAAACATTATTACAGATCCCGTAGACATGAAGAGAATAATAATAAAGTAATGTTGTAAACTATATGCCAACGAATTGGACAATTTAGATAAATTGGACACATTACTTGAGACACATAAACTACCAAAGTTGAATAGCCCTATCTCCATTAAAGAAACTGAGTTTGTAGTTAAAAACCTCCCCCAAAGAAACTCCAGCCCCTGATGGCTTCAATGCTGAATTCCACCAAACATTTAAGAGTGAAAAAATACCAATTCTATGCAAACTGCCAAAAAATAGAAGAGGAGGGAACATCTCCCAACTCATTTTATGAGGTCAGCATTGCCCTGATATCAAAAGCAGGAAAAGATGTTATAGGAAAAAACCCCAAACTACAGGTGAATAGCCCTGTTGTGTACTTAAAAAAAATGTTTCATAGAATATTGGCAAACAAACCCCAGCAATATAAAAATAATACATAATGACCAGGGTATTTTCAAAGGAATGCCATGTTAAAATCAATCAGTGTAATTCAACATATTAGCAGTCTGAAAGGAAAACCCATGTGATCATCTCAATAAATATGGAAAAAAGCACTTGACAAAATTCAACACCTATTCATGATAAAACCTCTTAGCAAACTAGGAACAGAAGAAAGTGTCTCCAACCTGAGAAAAAGCATCTGTGAAAAACCTATATCATATTTAATAGTGAAGATCTGAGTGCTCTCCTCCTAAGCAGAGTTGGCTTTATAGGAATGTTACTTGTGCAGTCTCGAAATTCTTAACGTTATCTTTGACCTTGTGTTTTGTAACTGGAGTCTACTGGGATAATGGAACATGCAGGTGCACAGAGGAAATATGCACAATACCTGTGTCTTCCATTCCTCCTTTTGTCACATTTTAGTATAGAGTCTGTGGTGCCTCAGCAGCTTGGAATTCTAATGAACTTACAATGTCTGGGAGTTCAGCAAGATGCAAAGCAAATACAAAGTAACATATCTGTGACTAAGTGGAGGTCCTGAAGGCCATGAGATGACATGCTCTTGTTCAAACTAGATCTTGCTTCTAATGCAGAAAGTAGTGGCACTGTTGAGGAACTTCATCATTGCTTTCTTACACGTGTTGCTTCCCTGTATTAGCCAACCACTTAATGCAGAAAGAAAGGAAAATATAGGAGAAACCATAGTTTCTTTTCTTTTTAGTCGTTCTTCATTAGTAAGCAGAATGTAGACAGTGTCAGTAGAATGTGTGCATATCAAGAAGTGAATAAAAACAGTTGAGTTAATTTTCTGCAGTGTTTCTACTGTATGTACACATAAGCCATAAAATACTGTTTTTTTTTTTGTTTGTTTGTTTTTTTGGCACACGGGCTTAGTTGCTCCGCGGCATGTGGGATCTTCCTGGAGCTGGGAACGAACCCGTGACCTCTGCATTGTCAGGCGGATTCTTAACCACTGCGCCACCTAGGAAGCCCCTAAAATACTGTTTTATTGCAGTGATTCTGCATACTAGTTAAATGCTCTTACATTTGCATTTAAACTGGCATTGTACAATATAGATCCATGGTAAAATTCATGCCAATAATTTTATAATTTAACTTTTCTTAGAACAACATCAAACGGCAGATAAATTACCGTGACAGGTCGAAAGAAAGACTGCGAAGGAAAGGATGAAGCTTTACATTTTAGTACATTTTTTGGCTTTTTTTTTTTCTTTTTGAGTAAGGGGACCTTCATTTTCACTTTGCAGTAGGCCTCTACATTATGTAGCCGGCCCTGTCCCTAAAATCAGGAACAAGTCAAGACAAATTTCATTCTCACTATTTTTTTCACCATTTTACTAGAGGTCCTAGTCAGTGCAATAAAGCAAGAAAAATAGGAGAGAAAGGAATGAAACTGTCTTTCTTCTCAGATGATATGATCAATTATGTAAAAAATCCTAAGGAATTCACAAAAAAGCTGCTAGAATTGAGTTTAACAAGTTTGAAAGTTACATGACTAATATTAAAAAACCTATTATATATTAGCAACAAATTGGAAATTGAAAAAAAAATCCCTTCAAAGTAGCATGACCATGAAATACTTAAAGCTAAATTTAACAAAACACATGCAAAATGTAAAAACTATAACACATTGCTGAAAGAAATAAAAGAAGACCTAAATTAGTGGAGAAACCAGATAACAATTAATTATTAAGATGTCACTCTTCCCTAAATTGTCATAGATTCACTTTAATCAAAGTCAAAATCCCATCAGTCTTTTTCTAGAAATTGGAAGGATGATTATAAAATTTATTAGGATATGTAAACTAGAAAAACAAACTTTTTTAAATTAGAGGATTTACACTACATGATTATGAGGTATAAATTTACAGTAATCAAGACACTGTAGAATTAGCCTAAGGATAGACGCTTAGATCAATGAATCTAAATAAAGTCCAGGAATTAACACACACATCTGTGATCAAGTAATGTTCAACAAAAGTATCACGGTAATTCAGCGGAAAAAGGATAATCTTTCAGCAAACGGTGCTGGACTAATCAGATATCCATATGGGGAGAAAAAACGTAATCCTTACCTTATCCCACATACAAAAATTAACTTGAAATAGATGATAGTAAGACTTAAACTATAAAACTTCTAGAATAACGCATAGGAGAAAATCATTGTGATTTCCTTGGGATGGGCAAAGCTTTCTTAAATGGAGGTAAGTTGAAGCTGTTAGCTTTATTTTCCTTGTGTGGAGATGGAAGAGGGAAGTTTTAGGGGACCTGCTAAGGAATGATAACGTAGGAACTTGTCTGGCTCCGAAGCCAGTGCTCACTGCATGGTGTCCCTCTGCCTCCCGTTGTAGGGGCTGGAGGAGGACTGCTTGATGACTGGCTCAGGGTTTACTGGTGTCCCCAGACAGCAGGCAGCAGTGTGGGCTGGGGAAGTGCTTGAAAAGAACGGCCTGGGCAGTTGGCTCTGGCAGCTGCTGGCATTGCCACGAGGGGCTTCCCAGGTGGAATCGGGCGGAGGGACAGGAGAGGGACTGAGCTCTTCAGCTGGGAGCAGGGTCCTGGGATGGAGCTGCACCGCCAGCCTTGCAGCCGGCACGCAGTGGACTCGAGGAGCGCCGACAGGCAACGGGGGAGGGCCGTGGCAGCAGGAAAACAGTGGAGAGCCGTACCGGCGGACAACATGAGTTCACATCAGGATGAACCTTATAGGACAACACCAAGGGACACAGTCGCATTTAATAAGTAAAATGCAGCAGGCAGGTTGTAGGACTGGTGGCATTGGAATGTCCTGGGTGGGGGAGGAGCGCTTTTCAGAATGCAGATTCCTGGCCCTCCTCCAGACACACTAAAGCAGAACGTCTGAGGGTAGAACACTAGAACAAGTTTGGGAGCCGTCGGTACTTATCGCCTCCCCAGGTGCTGATAAGACGTGTTAAAGGAGATGAAGAGAGCTGGAGACCTGGGAATGGAGTTTGGTAGTAATATTGGGAATTTATAATACACCTCGTCATAGTAGCTGACACTTGCTAAGAACTTGCTGTGTGCCCGGCACAGCACTGCGCCAGGTGCGTTACAGGCATCGTCTCCGTGAATTCTCAAACCCACCCTGAGGTAGGAACACGTTATTCTCATTTCCTAGAGAAGGGAGCAGGCTTAGAGCAGTGGTTACACTGCCCAAGGCCACAGCCAGTGGTGGTGGAGTTGGAATTCAAGCCCAGTTTCTAACCGCTGTGTTTTACTGTCCCCGAGTGTTTACCATACTGAGAGATGGGGTGTGTGTGTGGGGTGTGTGTGTGTGTGTGTGTATTTGGGAGGGGTTGGGACAGATGATCCTCGGGGGCCCACAGAGGAAGGATGCCACAGGAAGTGTGGCACCGGGCGTGAGCTGGGGGAGACTCAGAGGCCGCTGCGGGCAGACCCCCGGCGATGCCAGTGACGGGCCTCAGTCCTCCACTCAGGTGGGGAGAAGATCTGGTCTCTTGTGTGTCAAAGGTGTAAGGCCGATGAGTGGGAAAATTCACCGAAAACCAAAAGGAAATACTGTTAAAGTTGGGAACGTCTCAGGAAGCCGGGGGATGGTTTTAAAGCTCTTCTGGAAGCCTGGGATATGTGTGTTCCCAGGGTGAGACAATCCCTGACCGCTGGGTGGCCGGTCTCTGAGGGAAAGGACGGTGGTGGCACTCACGGTGGACAAAGCATTTGAGGGAAGAGGAAGAAAACCCGGTCCAAAGGAGAACTTAGACCACGTGAGCCGTGTGGCATTGTTTGTGAGGGACTGTGAGGTTGGTGACGAGAGGCCCTCTATGCCCGCAGCCATTACTCCACGTGGACCCACTCACGACTGATTGCAGCCGCCCTGCCAGCTGGACGCGCCCCTGCCTGTCCCCAGGGAAGGCTCATGGGCACGGGGAGACGGTGATTCTGTGGGGATAACCTGAGCCAGCTCCAGCTTATGAGGAGAGTGCGTCCTTTGCACGTGTTGGCACTGAATGACGAGTGACAGACGATTGGCTGGGCGGCTTGGGTCCAGGGTGGAGGCCTCTCCCTCCACTCCTGGTGGCTGCGGGCCTGTGGTTCCGAATTCCCACGTTTCACCGAGCAGAGTGGGAGGGCAGAGGGCAAGGCCGTTGGATGCTGCGCCCAGGTCTTGTCTGAAGACTGTTGGAAGGTTTATCTTCCCAGCTGGCCCTTTGAGAAATCTGGTGGGAGGCGAGGCGTGTCCCATAGAAACAGGTGTGCAGGGGAGGTTCTCAGTGGCTCTGGGGTGGGGCTGCCCACTGTGGGGTATTTCCTGTGGGTCTCTGAGTGCGAGGAGGGAGTTTCCAAAAAGAGGAGTCTTCTGACTGTCTGCTGACTGTCAGGGTGTTCCAAGCGCGTGGAAGGAACAATAGAAACTTCAGGTGGTGCCCTTTGTCTTTCTTGTCTCTGCACAGAGAGATTCACTGCAGAAAGAGGAGGCGAAAAGAAGAGCACAGAAATCATCCTAAACCCGCCTCCCCTGCATGATAACCACTGTTGACTTTTGGTGTTTCTGCTCCTGCCCTATTTCGTTTCTGCTCTGAAAAAGAGATCAGAGTGTGGCTGTGTATTTAAACTTTTTTTTTTTTCCTCTTAATGACTTATCTTGCACTTATTTCCTCTTTAAGAAACTAGAGGAGAAACACGAAGAGAATGTGATTGCTCAGGGGTGGGGCCGTCTGGGAAGGCTCTGCGGGGAGGGCAGGGTTTAGCTAGATTTTGAGGGAAGGGCAGAAGGTGGTGGGCAGTGAGGTTCGGGGCCTGGTTCAGGTGGGGCGCCTCTCGTGTTGGGGGCTGCAGTGGAGTGCTTGAGGCCTCAGGGTAACTATGGCATCAGTGGTTCCATCATCCCTCCCTCTGCCCCTCCCTTCCCACCTCTTTCCTTTTCTCCCTCTCTTCCTTCATGCTCTCCCTCCTTTCCTCCTTCCCCCACTATTCATTCCTTCGCCCAGTAGTCACTGAGTGCCTAGTATGTGCCAGGTGTTTTTGTCCAGTGCTGGGGACACAGTGGTGATGAGAACAGATCTTGTCCCTGCCCTAGTGGAGCGTGTAACATAACTGACAGACTCGTGTGTTTTACTCAAAGGCAAACATTTTAAGACATTTAAAAATAGTCATACAGGGACTTCCCTGGCTGTCCGGTGGTTAGGACTCCATGCTTTCACTGCTGGGTGCACGGGTTCCATCCCTGGTCAGGGAACTAAGATCACACATGCCACATGGCATGGCCGAAAAAATCTTAGTAATACAAACATGGATTTTTATGGAATAGAATGCAAAAGCCACATGCCCCAGCAAGGGAAGAGGTGAAGCTTCCTCCCCACGTACTTGGGTAGAAGAGTGTGAGGGTCCTTGGAATGTGGGCTGTGACGTGCTGAGGTCAGGAGTGCCTGCCGGGTGACAATGTTGGGGGTGTCATCTTGGCTAAAGCAGATGGTTTACATCAGGGGACTATGGGAGATACTTAGAGAAGATCGCAGGGCCCAGAATATATAGGACCTGAGTGCCAGGATGAGGATTTTGAACTTTCTTTTGGAAAATTGGCAGCTTTTGAGGTGTTTTGAGCAGGAGGTGGAACTTGCAAAAGGGTCATTTGGAAGATTAATGTGATACCAAGGGGCAAATTAGCAGGACCAGAGAAGGGTCAGGGAAATGAGTCTGTGCCCAGCCCTCTGGGAGCTGAGGGTTTGGGCCAGGTGACGGCAGGAGGAGGACGATGAGGAAGACCCGGAAAGACCAGACGGAGTGAGTGGCCCACGGGAGGTGTGGAAAGGAACACCCGCGATAGGGAGAGCCGGCTGGCGCCTGTTCAGACAGTCCACAAAGGGTTCCGTGGACATACTTGGGGCTGGGTGCTGTTACATGAGGTGCACAGTCAGGGGAGCTGTGGCCCCAATGCTTGGCGGGCAGAAATGGGACCGTCAGCGTGGGGCTGGCTGGGGAGACTGTGACAGGCTTGGGTGTTCCCACTGACCCTGGGCTACACGTGCATGGTCACCTGGGAGCTTTTTAATGATGCCCGTATCTGCGCCTCAGGTTTCACTGTTTTGGGATGCTGCCCGGACATGGCCCCCAGGTGATTCTCAGGTGCTGTCAAGGGTGGGAGCCACTAAGGGAGGGGCAGGGGCGCACACTCAGATGGTGCTCGTTCAAGACAGTTGAGGCTGAAGCAGTTTAGGAGCAGTGATAGTTTGCCAGGCCTTTAAATTTGAACTGTGGAACTTGAAAGTCTTTGTGTGTCATGTGACTGAGATGGTGCCTGGAGAGGACTGGGTTCCTCCCAGGTCAGTCTCTGGTGGTGAGCGTATGCTAGCTCTGCCAGTAGCAGGCCGATGGGGGGCAGTGGGAGAAAGGGTTGGGACAATGAGAAGGAAACCTAGAAAACGACTTAAAATCTGAATTGGAAAACCAGGGAACTGAATTCAATGTAGGACACGTGATACGGCATTAACAGATGGAAATCATCTCAGCGGATGTGGCTTTGAACGTATGGAAGAGATGTCGTCAGACAAGGAAGGACGGTGAGGAAGTACAGTAGTTACTCAAGGTGAGGGTGCGCCAAAGGATCAGAAGATTGTTAGAAAAGGAAAGAAAAAAATGGGCGTAAAAAAAAATAGGCAGTAGGCATAGGGAGATGACGTAAAGCAATCACAAACGTTTATAGTTTGGTTTCACGAACCAGGAAGGTTTGAGGATCTTGGCTTTGTTTTATACCACCTAGCACAATGAATAAAAGAGAATCACATGGGAGGGTGTGAAATTTAGATTCCTGTGTCTTAATCAGTTACCCTCGGGATGCCAACACACCTGGATCAGAAACTAGAGAAATAGCAACTAAGGAATAAGCACTGAAGGGTCAAGTCAGAACCAGTGACTAAAAAACCACATCCTGGATGTCTCCAGGCAGGCCCTGAGAGGCTGCAGGGCTGAGGGATGCTGAGTAATCCTCAGAAGCACTCAGGGAGAGAAGAGAGGGAATCGAATCCCCAAAGAAAAAGCTGTGACGCTGGTTTCTGCAGCTGAGAGTCTGCGAAAAGTCTTACTCTCAAGCTCTGAGGCATCTTGAATTGAGAGGTATGGAGACCTCGGAACCCCGAGTCTGCTCTGTTCCGTGGCTGTGTGTGCAGGGGTTCCAGTGTGCTTGTGAAATCGGGGATCCCTTTCTCGTTTTGCTAAGTTTGTGTGATGATCATACTGCTGAGATTCTAGCACTCTTCTGTCTCCAGATTGTATGTAGCTCTGGGCTGGTACATTTATTCTCAAGTTCACTCGAAGACAATTCCAGAAGGTCAGGACCTCTGCACTAATTGCAGGTAGGATTACTTAGAGGTGACAAGACCAGAGCAGACAGCGTGGAACCCTTTCATTGTTCTGGTGACTCCCATAAGCATATAGTTTATTAGTTTTTGCCTTTCCTTTATTTAACAGTGGTCCTCAGTGAGAAATTGGTTTAAATTGCTTTTATCATCCACCATCCATATATTAATATATATGTAAACGCTCCATGTTGTCAGTATGTGTGAAAACCTGCAATTGAGTGTGTCCAGCCCGTTTTACTCCCTCTTGGGGCCTATCGTATAGCGCATGGAACGAACTATATTCAATGCCCTGTGATAAACTATAATGGAAAAGAATATAAAAAAGAATATATATGTGTATAACTAAATCACTTTGCTTTACAGTAGAAACTAACACCTTTGCCAACCTGTCCTCCTCTCCCTCAGAATCAATGTATGCTCCCCCCCGTTTCCTGTAGCTTCTTTACCTCCAGGAGACTTCAATTCTTGAGGTTCTTCTTCACTCTCCAGGACCTAACGTGGGGTCCACCACTCAGCGAGAACTCAGGAGGGTTGAGATAAAAAAAATCTGAAGCCAAACTGATTAACCATTTTAAAACAGATTCCGTTAAGTAGAAGGGGAAGTATTTGGCCTGCAGAAAAAGACCAAGGTGACTAACGGGGTCACACGTGTGAGAAGAGACACAAAGGGCTGTGTCCTGATGTTTTCTGTTTCCGCCATGAAGCTGCAAGTGGAGACGGGGAGCTTTGGATTCGTTTTGTGATTCTTAATCATCTGGGCTAACAGACTCTTTGGAGAAACTGGTGAAAGCAGTGAACTTTGCTCCCCAGAAAAGGGCAAAACACTTTGCCCCTAATTGTAGGGGTTCACTGACTCCTCCTCACCTGGTCCACAGACTTCAAGTGAATAAATCCCTTGGTAAGTATTAGATGCCCACCTGTGAGACGTTCATTCCTGCCTCTGCTCCGCCAGGGAGACGGACCAGGTGGCCTTCTCTGGTCTCAGTCGTCTCCACCCCTGTGATTCGGGCCTTCCTTCCATCGTGGGAGCATTTATCAAGCTACTGTGTCCTCACGTTCAGCAGATATCAGTAGCGTTCTCCTCTTAGCCCACGAGGTCTATGATTGATATAAAAATAAATCTTCCTGTTCCATCTTTGTCCTAAGAGCTCCTTGTTCTTTATTCCGAAAGCTTAAGAAAGTTTGAAGTGAAGACTCAGGAATCAAAAAGGAAGGAGGCGTTGCCCTGGGCCCGGGTTTCTCGACCTCAGACCTGTGGCCGTACAGCTCCTCACTGGGGGGACTGCCCTGGGCACTGCAGGGTGTTCAGCAGCACCCCTGGTCTCCACCCAGTAGGTGCCAGGAGCACCCTCCCCTCTAGTTGTGACAATCAAAAACGTCCCCAGACACGTTGCCAAGTGGTCCCCAGGGGCCCAGATCGCCACCACCACAACCCCACCCCAGCTGAGAACTTCTGCTGCAGGCTTTCTGCAGCTAGACCTTGGCTCTCGTATAAAGGGGACGCCTCAGTAGACAATGGACTGTTCTTTCAGCTTCTTTCTGCTCTAGCCATTCTTGCAGTTAACTTTTGCTCTGTGCCTGGCCTCGGGACTGCAGATGTGAGTAAGAGACACACCCTGACCTCAGGTGCTCCTAGCGTCCTTGTCGGGCGGTACTTGCCGATGCATCAGAGGTGGGTGGGAGGAGGATTCTCATGGGAAAGAGAGCCTTTGCACCAATATATTCTCCATCCAGGAGGCTCTTTCTTCTGGTTTTTCCTTTGACTGGGTCTTTTTTGTCATTCCTATCTCAGTTTAAGTGACACTGCTTCAGGGAGACCTGTCCTAACCACCTAACCACAGTCAGCTGTTTTCATCTAATACTTCATAACAAACAGCTCAGAACTCAGTGGCTCACGACCACACATTTCTCGCTCACACGTGTGTGGGTTGGCTGGGGTGTGGCTGATCTAGGCGGGGCTCAGTTGGGTCTGGCTACAAGCTGCAGCTTGCGTTTAGTTCTGCTCCGAGGGTCTCTCATTCTGCTGTGAACGTCTGGTGCATGCTGTTCTCATGGTGACAGCAGAAGCACAAGGGGAAGGCAGGTGTTTTCCAAAAAGCTGCTTCTGTCATATGCAGGGACATCCATTTGGCCAGAGCAAATCACACCGAGTCGGCAGAAGGGAGGAACACATCGCGGTCCGTGAGGCTGTGGCGAGGGTGTGGCTGAACAGTGCTTTACAGGGGAGTGAGGATCGGGGCCAGCAGTCTCCCTCACTCAGTCTAAAGCAGCCACACTTTATCATTTTTATTGTCTGCTGAATTTTATACTCTTACTGTTGAATGACTTATTCCTTATTTGTCTGTTGTTACCAGATCATCAGCCCCATGACAGCAGGGCCTTTTTCTGCCCCATTCACTGCTAAATGCCAAGCACCTCCCTGGCATAGGGTGGGCATTCACTAAATCTGTGAATGCATGGATGGATGGAGGATGGTTGGTTCTGTCTGGGAATCAGGGAGGGGTGCTGGAGGTAATCTTTTTTTAAAAAATTTATTTATTGGCTGTGTTGGGTTTTGTTGCTGCACACAGGCTTTCTCTAGTTGCAGCGAGTGGGGGCTACTCTTTATTGCAGTGCGCTGGCTTCTCATTACGGTGGCTTCTCTTGTTGCAAAGCATGGGCTCTAGGCACACAAGCTTCAGTAGTTGTGGCACACAGACTCGGTAGTTGTGCCTCATAGGCTCTAGAGCACAGACTCAGTAGTTGTGGCACACAGGCTTCGCTGCTCTGTGGCATGTGGGATCTTCCTGGCCCAGGGATTGAACCCACGTCACCTGTATTGGCAGGCGGATTCTTAAACACGGCGCCACCAGGGAAGTCCAGGTAATTTTCAAATAGTAACAACAACGAACAGTTTCTGAGGGATAACGAAGGGCCAGGTGGGTGCTGTGTGCTTGTGCTTGACTTGGTTACATCAGGGCATCATTACAAAATGTGGCCCTCTGTTGGGGGGTGGGGTGGGGCGTGGGCAGCAAGGGCAGGATGTTCAGTTTAGAGCTATAGAGCCCTGAAGTAGCACAGCTTGTTAGAGGACTGGAGAGATGCCCAGTGTGGCTGAAATGAGGGGAGCCTGGTGGCAGCAGCCAGATATAAGAGTGGCACTAGGGGCCAGTGGTCAGAGCTTCCACGTTCCACGTCTCTGGCGGAGCCATCATGTCTGAGTCTGGAGTGGTCCCTCTGCGGGTGTGCAGTGTACAACCTGGGAAGCTGTTCTGGCCACACAGCAGGTCATGACGGACCTTGTGTCACATGTCGAGATGGCCGAATGCCTATCCTGGAAGTCATCTTTGTTTTGGAAGAGGGTGAACATTGAAAATCTTTTAGCATAGGCATATTCAAGCTATTAACCAAATAGGAAGCTTCTGGAAATCCTTTTAAGGCACGTAGTATAAACTTGACACATGCCCAGCTTGGGAAGGGCATATCACGGTGCCCTGAGGCTTGAACCTTGCGTTGTGTTGAGTAGGGTCATATTTACTGGAGAACCAGTCATCTCTTGGCACAGGGATGCTGGAGTTTGCTCCGGGGCAGCAGGGGGGCATCATGCCACTGTCTGCAGACCTCCCCACCCGCGTAGATGTTCCAGATCCTCACTGGGCCCTGTGCTCCCTGGGGACCCCCAGCACCATGGACTTTGCCCGGTATCTGCTGACCCTCATCACAACTCAGCTAAGGAGACAGTAACGTAGGGAAAGGGACCCTGGACTCGTGTTTGGGTGGTGTGTTTGCTGGGCAGGAAAGCAGTGATGGACCTGCCCCAAGGCCACACATGCCTGATCAGGCTGACTTCTGATGTTCAGTCCTCTGGGCTGAGACAGAGTTTTTTAATGTCTTAAAAAATTTAGACACTGTGCTTGTAGAAGGGAGAAAAAAGAGGAAGAAGATCTGGGTTCCAGTTTCAGCATTGCTGGGAGACCATGGACTCATAACCTAATTTCTCTGGGCTTCAAGTCTCTTCTTCTACAAAACAAGAATAAGAAAAATTTGGCTGTTGTGACAAACAAATCAGATAATGAATGTGAAGTCTCTTGTAAAACTTCATTAAAGTATTATTATTAGGTACCAATTTTCCTTCTCCTCTCTGGAAGAAAAGAAAAAAAAATGTCATTAAGAACATATTTTGTGCCAAGCCCTCTGTTAGGTGGTGTTGTCTAGAATCTCTCTTTTAATCTTTTTTTTTTTATGAAGCTTTTTTTTAAAAATATTTTGATTTCAACATTTTTTAAATTAATTTATTTGCTGCATTGGGTCTTCGTTGCTGCACATGGGCTTTCTCTAGTTGTGGTGAGTGGGGACTGTCTTCATTGTGGTGCACAAGCCTCTCATCAAGGTGGCTTATTTTGTTGCAGTGCACAGGCTCTAGGCACGCAGGCTTCACTAGTTGTGGCACGTGGGCTCAATAGTTGTGGCACATGGGCTTAGCTGCTCTGTGGCATGTGGGATCTTCCTGGACCAGGGATTGAACCTGTGGCCCCTACATTGACAGACAGATTTTTAGCCACTGCACCACCTAGGAAGTCCTCTCTTTTCATCTTAATGGAACAGCCTTCAGGGTTACGGTGAGGATGAGGAAGCCAAGTCTCAAAGAGATTAAGTGACTTGCTCCAGGCCACACAGCCTGCTGGTGGTGTGGGAGGTCTGTGTGGTTGCATGGCCCAACCTCTTTGCCATGGGTTCACCCACCAGTAGGCCCTTCCAAGGATCTTCAGGGAGCATGGCTCCACAGGTGGGGACCCCATGGTCACTGTGTGGCTGCCACTGCAGACTCTGGCTTGTCTTCCTTAGGTTGGGGAGGCTGGTTGCCTTCAGAGGTGCCTTCTCCCCTGCTCCTTCCTGCCCTGCAGCTCCGTGGAGAGATTTTTCCCAAAACATCTAAGTTAGCTGTAACGAACGGAGGCCTTCCCCCAGCAGCACAGCATCACAAGGTCTTGAAGGCAGCTGACATGGACACTGACACCCCAGAGCTGCTGTCTCTGCTTTGGTCTCGTCTCCCCCGTTTGGGAATGTTCTGGAATCTGCAGGCTGACGTGAGCTTATAGGGAGAGATCAGCCTAGGCACTTGAGCCACCACTCTGCCTCTGATGGGGTGACTTCCATTTTCAAGCCCCGCTTAGAGCAGCCCCTGTCCCTGTGTGCTGTTAGAAAATGTGCAGGACATTGTGACTCACCAGATTCCAAGAGCAAGGATTTTGTAAAGGAATTTTCTCACGGTTGCATTTCTGAGCTAGGGTGTATTATAAACACTTCATCCAGCTGTCGTGGGTTAGATGAAGCTTTAGTCTGAATGTTTACCCACTTGGGAGAGTCATTCATTGTGCTCATTATTTTAAAAATCTTGTGCTTCAAAGAAAAAAAGAACAATTCTTTTGAAATGGGACTGCTGCCCAGTCTAAAGGAGGCCGCGGGGGCACGAAGAGGTGACCTCGATGGCACCCGGGGCAGGGCTTCTCAGGCATTGCCCATCTAGTGTGGGCGGCCAGGTCGCGGTGCTGCCGCCGCCAGCCCAGGACCCCTGGGAAGAGCTGGGGGGAGGGTCTGTGCACTGGGGGTCCTGCTGATTTTCAAAACTGGAATGTGGAGCTGGAGCTCTCCAAAGACGTTGTTTGGATGAGGATAGAGGGCAGAAGCCTTCGGGTCACGCTCGTTCCCTGGCCGTGCTATCAAAGCCTGTCGTCATGGTTCCAAGACCCCTTCTTTCTCTGGCACGTGTGTGAAGCCACCTCACCTCTTCCTGGATGACTGCGAGCCTGCCGCCCGTCCCTGCTCTTCTCTCACCGCTGTGCATGCTCTGCCTCATACTCTGGATGTTTCCTGGACTGCCCCCCACCTGCTGTCCTGGGGGTCTGCACTGACCTGGGGGAGTGACCGAGCCCCGCTCCTCTCTGTCCTTAGGGTGGGCTGGGGGACGGTGGGGTGCAGCGGGTGGGGTGTTAATTAGAAGGCTGGCTCCCAGGCAGGTGGTGGGGGCCAGAGGTTGGCTTTCTGTGGTTTCTTGTCTGCTTGTCTGCCGGCCAGAGGCTGAAGGGGTCGGGTGAGGGGCGCGTCTGTGACGTGGTTTCATTACCTGGTCCGTGCAGCCCAACAGCCGTTGGTTTCTGAGCGCAGGTGCTGGGTGAGGCCTGGGGTGGGCTCGGGGGACGCAGGGGTGAGGAGGACAGCAGCGCCTGCCTTACCAGGTGCCCTGCCTGTTAGAGAGGGGACAGAACCGTGTGTGAGGAGGATGGGGAAGGGGTGGAGAGGGAGGAAGGGCGGTGGGAGGCTGAGCAGGCAGAGGGCCTGCCAGGTGGTCCGGGTGTGGCTGGGGTGTTGGGGGGGGGGGGGTGGGGGGTATATTTTCCCAGCGGTGGGTGCAGGGAAGGCAGTTCTGGAAGGAGAAGAGGTGAGTTCTGACAAGGAAGCCTTTCCCCCCTCACTGAGGTGGAAGCACCAGGAAATTCATCCCAGGCCTGCAGAGCTCAAGGGTCAGCTTGGAGGAGCCCATTTGTCACAGTCACGTGAGAGAGACATTTCAGATTCTCTCTAGGGTTCACGCTTTCCTGGCGGCCGAAGTTCTTGCTGGGTGTGCAGCTCTTAAACTGAAACGAGAGGCCGTAGTAACAGATGTGTTGGAGAGATGACAGGCGCCCCCTTCACCTGTCATCGTGGCCTCCCCTGGACCCGGACCTTCTGTGGCAGTGCTGGCCTCCTGGGCTCCCAGACGGCATCTCGCTCACCACTGATTCCTCGGTGCCTCGCTGTGGGGGGCTCACGGCTGAAGGACCACAACTCGTTTTTTCCAGGCATGGTTGGAAAAGCACATCCCTTTTGCTAAGGGAGACACACTTACATTTATAAACATGAAACAGGTAATTTAGGAATTTCAGAGCCGGGAGCTAATGACCACCCATGGGTATGGAAGTTGTGGAAATCTGTAGACGTACTACTTTGTTTCAGATTAAAAATTCGAGCCGCTCACAATGAGTGCTTTAGGGCTGGTATCTAGGTGGCAATTTAATTTTAATTTTGAAAGATGTCTAATAGCCTTTCTGGGGAAAGGTGGTGCTATAAATATGCAAAGTAAATGAGGGGTGCTTGTAGGGTAGGGTTTTGCATCAGAGACTAGTAAGAGATGAGTGCGGAAAGAAACCTTATCCTCTAGTTTTGAGCGCTTGTCTCATCTCAATTCCTTCTCCTGTAAGATCGGAATAATATCACCTGCCTCGTGAAGATTAAATGAGATGGGGAGGGTGAGGTGCGTGCCTGTGTCTAGGACGTCAGGTTGTGATGTGAGGGGATGTTACAGGCGAGGAAACAGGCCAGAATCAGGGGCTCCTGGTCCTGACTGCACATCAGGGTCACCTGAGAGCACGTGCAGACTGCTGCCCACACCCTCAGCCAGCCCGCGCTCACCTGTGCACCTCTGGGCCCGCATCACCCCCGGGCACTGTGCTGCAGTGCAGCACCTGCTCCATCCCCTGCCTTCCTCCCCGGAGCGGACCCCTGCTTCCTTGGCTGGAGGTCTCCTTGGCTTGGCAGCGTCGCCCGGGTGGGCTTGTGCCCTGGATTTGGAGGCCGTGCCACTGAGGGCCCTTTCTTCAGTTGAGGCAAGTTGAGAGAATTGGGGAACTCCAGGAGACCCGAGGCCTGGGACTGTCAGGAGAATTGTCTGGAAACAGACGTGCTCACTGGAAGGCGGCAGGGAGTTCCCTGGCATGGAGGGCACCTGCGGGACCCCTGGCTCTCCAGCGCGTGGCCCAGATGTGGCCATTTTGCCTCCACATCCCTGCAGCTGTGCAGGTCAGGAAGGGGATGAGGCCTCTGGGACCAGGAAAGCCCAGGGGACAGGAGGCAGCGTGGCTCTCTGGCCAACCCGGAACTGACCTGCTCTCCTTCCCCTGGCCTCTCGGGACCAGGTCGTCTCCACTCCCAACCTTTGCCCTCAGAAGCGAGGTCTGATGAGGACCAGTGTCAGCCTGAGGGACCTAGCAGATGAGTCAGTCCCTCCCTCAGCTCAGGGAGCTTATTTGACCTGGCAGCCACCCGGCTAGCGAGGGGCAATGCCAGAGTCCTGGAGTCCTCTTGAGCGTACTTTCTAGATCATCTGTGCCTACAGGTGCAGTGCAAAACTGGATTTTACTTTAAAATATGTGCAGTTCAATAAAAGGAATGACATCCTGTTTAGACAGTCCCCAGGCATGAACCAAACCTGAATCCTCTTCTACTCTTTGGGTTGAAACTTCTCTGCTAGAGTTGCTCTCTGATGGTCTGTCTGCAGGTTTGGTTTTCTTAGGTGGATGCCCTGAACAGTCATTCCTGACCCGACGTCAGCACTGTATGTTATACAGAGCCTGCCTCATCCAGCCTCATGGGGTGGTCAGGAAGACCCCTGAGTGTGGAGCTCTGTCCCCAGCCATGTGACAGCCCAGGCTGGTTGTGGCCAAAGCAGAGACAGGAGTGTGGCCCCAGGTCAGCCTGCCTTGTCTGGAACCCCTGGTTCAGTTGCTTACACGGGCAGGTGTGGGGTCCAGATGTGCAGCTCCTCCCTCGCCCTCCAGGACCCCGAGCCCTGTCAGCCCTGTCAGCCCTGTCCCTCCCTTGGCCCGGTGACTGCTGTATCTGGACCCCAAGTGGGCTTCGGTGGAGTGTCACTGCTCAGTGAGGATGTGGGGGGTTCAGCCTGACCTTGACCAGCTTCTGCACCATGAACTTGGAGTTGGGCAGGTTTCTAAGGCCACATGGACCCCACAGGAGGGTGGCCTCTGGGCTGGTGGAGGTTCCCGGACCTCAGGCTAGACTGGCTTTGAGACCCGAGGCTCTGTGTGATGTGCTTTGACTCACTGCACGTAAATTATAAATTGGCAGCTTTTCAGATCATCAGGTGTTTAATAAGTGGCCTGAGGCCATACTGATACCACTCAGATGGGAATGGGCTGTCATGGTCCAGGAGAAGATGTCCCACAGGACTTTGAAATCACTGGTTTGCCCTACAGATGGTGTAGGCGATCAGGGCTGCCCGGGCCCAAGAATACAGCTGGCTGTTAGTTACCCAAACCAGCCATTTAAGAAGCTTGTGAAATCTGCACTCAGTGACTTGATGACCAGCACCGAGACACACCTCACCTACTCGTTAATTCATTGCTCAGCAGGCCTTTGTTGAGTGCGCCCTGGGCTCAGACTGGTGCCCAAGTGCGGACTCTTCCAGAAGCTTCTGCTGGGGGTGGTGGGTCCTCCCAGTTAGTATCAACCAGCAGCCCTGATGAAACATAAAAACAGTCAGAAGGGACACAGCGTAACCAAGAGTACCCGGAAAATTAATGTTAGAATTAACTTGCCTGTCTATTAAACTATCTTGTTTAAAAATCTAAAATTAACTTTGCTGCATTTTTCACCTACCCCAGAGTTTATTATATTCTGCTGGGCCAATCTTTTCTTTCCCTAGGGCCAGAAACTAAGAACTTCTATCTCCCTGCCTGCCTCTCGACTTCCAACTTCTGCTTCAGAAACCATACCCTTGGGAGGAGGGGTCTGTCCCCCTCTGCAGGACCTCAGGAAATCAAGGCAGGAAGCATGGGACAACCTCAGGGAAGTGGGAGGCACCAGACCTGAAAACAGGCTTTATATGAGAACAGTCACGGCCAGTGGTCTTGGAGAAGTGGGAGGAATTAGAACCTGGTCCGGCCCCAAATGGGGCCCAGTTGGGTCAAAGATTGGAGCCAGCAGCAGCAAGCACCAGGAAATCAGGTGTGGTTTGGATGTCAAGTCCAGAGCCAAGGGCACCTCTGGCAACCTGTGGGAGTGCGTGGGGGACCAGGGACACCTAGGGCAGCCTGCAGGGTGCCAGGGATAGGAGAACAGGCTCTTGATGCCCAAAGAAGCCCTCGGTGCCAGTGCACTGAGCTCACTAGACAGGCATCAAATCCTGAACTCCCTCTTCCCCTTCCTGTAGCTTCAGTTCCTCACGAGACCTGGATGCTGGTACTGGCTGCCCTCTCGCCTGCTGGCAGGTGGTGTTGGCTCAGAGGATGCGTGTGAATCCCAGAAGCCTGTAACCTGCGGCACACGTGTTAGGTGGCACTGCGACAACCGAATCAGCCCAGGACCTCTTCTGGTCTCCTGTGGCATTGCATGTGACCTGCAGCTGTTAGGATTACACACGCCTGGCCAGTAGATCTGGGCTTGGTTCACTTTCCTCCCCAGCTAATCAGCACTGTATGTAAATGCACCTACGAAGTAAGGGCACAGTAAGTGGTGGCTGAACAAGTGAGTGAATGAACGGATGAGTACAGAGGGACCACTCGGGCTTCCCAGGTGGGCGGGATGGGCCAGCTTCGCTACCATGAAAAGGTGGGGGGGAGAACAGCAGTCCCCTCACCCATCCGTGGCGGTGGGGCAGGGTCTGCTTCAGGGATCTGAATACACCCTCGAGGTCAGCGTCTCTGCTGGGGACCTCCCTGGACACTGGGCAGCTTGGGGTTGGGTTGTGGTGACCACCCGCCCACCTCCTCCCTCCCTCTCCCGAAGACAGGCCTTGACCATTGTCTTTTCCTCTCCTCCTCCTCCGGAGACAGATTCTGGCCAATGTGTTCCTCTACCTGGGTGCCATCGTTGCGGGCCTCATGTCCTACTACATGGCAGACCGCAAGCACCGCAAGGCCTTCCTGGAGGCCCGCCAGTCGCTGGAGGTGAAGATGAACCTGGAGGAGCAGAGCCAGCAGCAGGTGAGGCTCTTCGGGGGCGGCCTTGGGGCAGCGCCGGCCTGGGGCCTGGGCTTGGGGCCTGTGGGAAGGGAGTGAGCCCAGTTGCTGCGGGGACCCCAGGGCTCCGTGGGGCTTGGAGTTTGAATTCTTCTTCTCTGAAAGCATCACGCTGTGTCATTCCTCTCCTGCCTCCCTCTGCCGCACCCTCCTGGGCAGATTCGTGCGACTCACCTACTCTGTGCTCGGGGCTCCTCTCCCTGCGGTGCGGTGGGGTGGGGGTCGGGGTGGGAGACCCATCCCCTGGTCTCGGAGGTCCTTCTGGGTGAAGCCTCTCAGCCCCTCACCCCTCCTCCCACAGGCGGTTTCCTTCGTGCCCAGGGCAATCTCCCCATTGCCTTCTCCTGCTAAGTCATTTGTGAAGATGTAAACCGAGCGCAGCCCCTGGGGAACCCACTGTTGACATTTTTCCATGAGAGAAGTGCCTGCTGTCCCTGCTCTGTGTTTACTGGCTGTACTCCAGCCTGATCCGCCGCAGAAACTCCCCGCTCTCGTGTGACTCAGTCTTTTAAATAGTTTTTGGTCTGGATTCATCTCAGATGCTCTTTGAAGGTCTTCAGAAATTACATCCACCAGTTTCCTGTTATCCATAGGTTGACGTCCCCTGAACAAACAAACTCAGTAGGTTGAAAACATATGATTCTCTGCTTTGGGAATCATGTCATTTCGTGTTCAGATGCTGCTATTTGCTCTGGGCTCAGTGGCTCACTGAAATTGCTGTTTTCATAGACCCTGCCACCCAGGTGGGGTTTTGGGGGCTACTCTGGAACCCTTGGCCAGGGGGGCCACGTTGGTGGGCTTCATGTTCTCTAGACAATGCTATTTGAAGGCACACCCTGAGTCATTTAGCTGATGTGTCCTAGCTTTGTCTGTCCTGAGATGTTCTTTCTCTCTCTGATTACCGATGAGATCTAGAAGCTTCTGAGCTGAGCCTCAGACTCATCTCTTTCAGAAGACAGGCTTTAGATGGGGAACCTTCCTGACCTCTCCATTGTGACACAGGCCCATCACGTTTGTCCGCTTCTCCTCGGCCCTGTATCCTGTGGTTACCGAGGAGTTGCTGTGGCTTGAACATATTTAAAGAATCCTCGATAAAGCTTTACTGGCTTTATTGGGTCCCTTCAAAGGCATTCTTTAATTTCTACTTTTTGTACTGTCTTTGTTCTTGTTTGCATTGGATCTCTCATGCTGTGGAGGAAACCCTCTGGGTTCTCTACATTTAAAAAAAAATGCATGTGTCACCACGGAGCTAGACTGGGGAGTTCTTTTTTATACAGTCTGTTCAGTTTTCAGCATCCATCTGTGTTGATCTTGTCTGTCTCATCAGGTATAATCCAGGACATCTTCAATCACTTCCAGTAGGGCTTGGCGGGGGCCTCCTGCTGTGGTGAGGAAGGCCCTGTGTCTCACCCTGGATCTGTTACTCTCTGTGTGGATGATTTAGACAAGTTACCCACCCCGTAGAGCCTCACTTTCCTCCTCTGCAAAGTGGGGGTATTGATACGCCACAGTGGAGATGTTGATACTCATCTTGCTGAGGGTTCCCTGAGGGTCCGATGAGACGCACAGGCAGAAGTGCTTCGTAAGCTGTGAAGCTGGACCGGTGATGGTCAGGCTGGGGTGCAGCAGCCACAGAGCCCCCTTTGTAATGCCCCTTCGGGCAGGATCCGCGCAGGGAGCCTGGGGCCTGGCCGAGAGAACCACCCCTGTGTGCTCCAGGCCTCCTGGACACCACGGAGCAGCCGGAGGGCGCCGGGAGCCTGCCCCGGCCGTGCTGCTGCTCCTCTGCGTTGCCTGCTGAGACACTAGCCTGGGAGGGAGGGGTCCGGGGAGGCAGAAGGGAGGTGCAGGGAGAGGAGGGCCACACTGCCCATTGCCAGGCTTTGCTGGGATCCAGCAGGTGGCTATAAATGTCCATCAAGTGGACTCTAGGCTGAATGTGACCCTGGGCTAGTTCCTTCCCCTCTTTGGGCCTCAGTTTCCCTGTGTGTGAAGTTGTAGATGATGATAAATTTGGTGGTAAAATGGGAGAATCTGTATAAATCCCTTTGAGAATGAGAAAAGTGTTAGCATCCTCAGGAGGGCTGGAATTCTGCCACCTGTGCGTTTCAATTTGCTCATATTTTCCTTAGGACTTTTGTGACTATGACATGAGAGCGGCTTTCCATTTTCACTTTCTTTCCATGTCCTTGACAGGTTTGGGTATCATGGTTATGCCAGACTTATTAATTTGAGAAATGTCCCCTCTTTCTAACCCCTGGAAAAGTTTAAGGAAGATTTAGGTTAATCCTTTAATGTTTAGAAGAATTTACTGTTGGAGCCCTATTGGGCCTGGAGCTTTCTTTATGAGCGTATTTCCTCTAAGGATATAAGGTTCTTCATTTCATTTTGTATGAGTTTTGGAAGGTTTTTGTCTTTTCAAGAACTTGTCCATTTCATCTGAATTTTCAAAATTTTGACCTAATGTTCATTATGTTTTCTTCTTATGCGTCATTTTCTATGGGATTTGTGTTCCTTTTTTCATGACTGATATTGGTAATTTGTGCCTTTTATTCTTTAATTTTTTCTTAACCTGTCTTACTAAGGTTTATTAATGTTTTAGCCTTTTCAGTGCAAAAGAACCTTTTTGGTTCTTTGTGCATTCCTATAATTTGTTAATTTATGCTTCTAACTTTGTCATTTTCTTCTACTTTATGTGGGTTAATTTGGTGTTCTTTTTAACCTTCTTGAAATGGAAATTATGTAACTAATTTTCAGTGTTTCTTTTTCTGAAACATGTACATAATTATGCTATAGATTTCCCTCATTACATTGCTTTAGCTTTATCGCACAACTTTCGATATGTCATATTTCTGTTGTCATTTAGTTCAGTTTTCTAAATTCTAAAATTTATATTTTCTAAATCCATTGAGATGCCTTTGATCCATAAGCTATTTAGGGACACATTAATTAATTTCCAAGTATCTGGGGAATGTTTAAAAGTTATCTTTTTATTATTGATTTTTAGTTTAATTCGACTGTGGTCAAAGAGCATACTCTGTATGATTTTAGCTCTTTGAAATTTGTTGGAACTTGATTTTTGACCTAGCATGTGATTGGTTTTGATGCACTTAAGAATAATGTGTATTCCACAAAACGTATCAAAATGTCTTTCAAAAGTGAAATGAGGTCAGTAAATGTCAGTTATGAATCATTTGTATCTACCCCAAAGTACACAACACTTAATTCCTCCTCCCCTGTACTTTCTGGCTGCCGGAATGTATTTTATTATATTATTTATTTCAGGTTTTTAAAAAATTGAGGTGTAGTTGATTGACAATATTTTGTTAGTTTTGGATGTAAAACAGTGATTCGACTGGAATGTATTTTAATTCAGCATATATTTGAAGCCCCACAGAAGTCTTATATACAGTTGTAGTCTTCTACAGTTAGCATTCATGACCTGCATTTGCCCATATTTTACCCTCTTAGTTACTCTCCGCTTCTTCATTGCTGTGCTTCCATCTTCTCGATGAATTCCTTTTAATATTGCTTTTTGTGTAGGTCTGTTGGCCCTAAACTCTCTCCATTTCTAATTGCTAGAAGTGTGTTTATTTTGATTTCAGTTTTGAAAGTCACTTTTTATCAGATATAGAATTTTAGATTGCCAGGGTTTTACTTTCTGCCCTGTGTAGGTATCGTTCCCTTATCCTCGGGCTGCCATCATAATGCCAGCTGTAAGACATACTGTTGCTCCTTTTATTATTTATTTATTTATAGAAGTATAGTTGTTGTATAATGTTATATAAGTTACAGGTGTGTAATATAGTGATTCACAATTTTAAATGTTATACTCCATTTATAATTATTATAAAATATTGGCCATATTTCCTGTGTTGTACAATAATGTTGTTGCTCCTCTTAAAATAGTGTTTTTCTCCTCTGGTTGCTTTTACGGTTTTCTTTTGTCTTTGGTTTTCAGCAGTTTTGCCTAGGAGTTTTCTTTGAAGTTTCCTTGCGTGTTACTCAAAGAGCTTCTTGAATTGATGGCTTGATCGAAATTTTCAGCCAGTATCTTTTTGCTGTTTCTCCCTCATTCTGTCCTTTCCTTCTAGAACTCTAGGTATCTCTATTAGACATTTTTACCATGTTCCATAAACCTATGGCTTTTTCATTCTTTTTTTGTTTTTTTAAAATACATTTATTTATTTTGGCTGTGTTGGGTCTTCATGGCTTGCGGGCAGGCTTTCTCTAGTTGTGGCGAGTGGGGCCTACTCTTCGTTATGATGCGTGGGCTTCTCATTGTGGTGGCTTCTCTTGTTGCAGAGCATGGGCTCTAGATGAGTGGGCTTCAGTAGTTGTGGCACATGGGCTCCATAATTATGGCTCACGGGCTCTAGAGCACAGGCTCAGTAGTTGTGGCGAATGGGTCTAGTTGTTCCACGGCATGTGGGAGCTTCCCAGACCAGGGCTCAAACTCATGTCCCCTGGTTAACTTCAGTATTGTAATTTTTTCAGTTTTAGAATTTCCATTTTATTTTATTTTCCATTTGACTTTAAAAAATATATTTGAGTTCTCTGGTTAAGTTCTCCATTTTGTCATCTATTATTAGGACCATATTAAACATTTATTTTGGTTGTCTTTGACAACCATGATATCAGAATACCAATATTGGAATACTGTTATTGGAATCTCTCTTGATTTTTGGTCCTGTTTCATGGCATCCTAGGCTTTTAATTTAATACCGGATATTGTGTATGGAAAATAATAGTGGCTCTGAATGATGTTGTGTCTCTCCAGACAGGATTTACTTTTCTTGCAGTACGTGGTTACAGTTGGGGTAGCTCAGATTGATCCAATGTGGGGGTTGAGATTTAAGGCTGGGTTTTAGTCTGAGAGCTCATCTGTTTCTGTTCTGTGCCTAGCCTTAGGAAGTTACCCTTCAGGGATCTTAACTGAAAGGCTAGTCCTCCTCTTGAGGGGCCCTGAATTCCCCAGCATTGAGAGACTGCCAAGACTATACTTTGATCTGTCACTTTCTGCTTGGATTCTCAGTCCCTTGCCCCATATAGCTTAGGGACTGGCAAATGTCTCAAGGAGAGTAGTTGTAGAGAAAGTCAGGCTTGCTTTTCTATGGTTCTCTTCCATCCAGGATCTCACCCCTCTACTCTGCCTTGGAATCGTTGCTCACCAGTTCTTGTGTCTCCAGCCCTGTGCTCTCTGTTCAGCCTCTCAGCCCTGGTCTCAAAGGAAAAAGTGGCAGAGTGTGTTGGGCTCACTTAAATGTGTCAGAGATCTTGTGACCTGAAGTCGTAGCTGTCTTGGTTGTTTCCCATTGCCTTCAGATAGCAGTTCTTTTGTATTTCGTCCAGCTTTTATAGTTGTTCTTGGCTAAAGGGTTGGTCTGTTATGAGCTCCTTTATAAGAAGCACAATTTGGACATTATTTACAAATTTTTAAAATTTATTTTGGAATAGCTAAAAGTGTACATACTATAAAATTACAAAGATATGAAAAAATTATACCATGGAAAGTATTTGCCCCTGTATATCATCCACTTCCCCATCCTTCAGACAACCACTGTCATCTCTCTTGTGTATCCTTTCAGAGGTGTTCTATTTCCAGATCTTTGTATTTAGGCACACCTTGCTTTATTGCACTTCACTTTACTGTGCTTTGCAGATACTGAATTTTTTAAATTAATTAATTTATTTTTGGCTGCGTTGGGTTCTTCATTGCTGCGCAAGGGCTTTCTCTAGTTGTGGCGAGCAGGGGCTACTCTTCGTTGCAATGCACAGGCTTCTCATTGCAGTTGCTTCCCTTGTTGCAGAGCACGGGCTCTAGGTGCATGGGCTTCAGTAGTTGCTGCTCATGGGCTCAGTAATTGTGGCTTGTGGGTTCTAGAGAGCAGGCTCGGTAGTTGTGGCACATGGGCTTAGTTTCTCCATGGCATGTGGGATCTTCCCAGACCAGGGATTGAACCCGTGTCCCCTGCATTGGCAGGCAGGTTCTTAACCACAGCGCAACCAGCGAAGCCCCTGAATCTTTTTTTTTTTTTTTTACAAATTGAAAGTTTGTGGCAACCCTGCACAAGCAAGTCTATCAGCGCCATTTTTTCCAACAGCATTTGCTCATTTCATGTGTCTGGGTCACATTTTGGTAATTCTCACAATATTTCCAACCTTTTCATTATTATTATATTTGTAGTGGTGATCTGTGATCAGTGATCTTTGATGTTACTATTGTAATGTCTTGGGGACGCCAGGAACTGTGCCCATATGATACGGCAAGCTTAATAACTGTATGTGTGCTGACTGCTCCACTGACTGGCCATTACCCCATCTCTCTCCCTCTCCTTGGGCCTCTCTACTCCCTGAGATACAATGATATTGAAATTAGGCCAATTAATAACCCTACAATGGCCTCTGAGTGTTAAAGTCACATGTCTCTCACTTTAAATCAAAAGCTAGAAATGATTAAGCTTAGTGAGGAAGGCATGTCAAAAGTCAAGATAGGCCAGAAGCTAGGCCTCTTGCACCAGTAGTTAGCCAAGTTGTGAAGGCAAAGGAAAAGTTCTTGAAGGAAATTAAAAGTGCTACTCCAGTGAACACACGAATAATGAGAAAGCAAAACAGCCTTATTGCTGATATGGAGAAAGTTTTAGTGTCTGGATAGAAGGTCAAACCAGCCACAATATTCCCTGAAGCCAGAGCCTAATCCAGAGCAAGACCCTAACTCTCTTCAATTCTGTGAAGGCTGAGAGAGGTGAGGAAGCTGCAGAAGGAATGTTTGAAGCCAGCAGAGGTTGGTTCATGAGGTTTAAGGAAAGGCACCATCTCCATCACATCCAAGTGCAAGGTGAAGCAGCAGGTGCCGATGTAGGAGCTGCAGCAAGTTATCCAGGAGATCCAGCTCAGATCAGTAATGAAGGCGGCTGCACTGCACAGATTTTCAGTGCAGCTGAAACAGCCTTCTGTTAGAAAAAGATGCCATCTAGGACCTTCATAGCTAGAGAGGAGAAGTCAGTGCCTGGCTTCAAAGCTCAAAGAATGAGCTTGCTGGGAGCTAGTGCAGCTAGTGATTCAAAGTTGAAACCAACACTTATTTAAAATCCTAGGGCCGTTAAGAGTTACGCTGAATTGACTCTACCTATGCTCTATAAATGGAAGAACAAAGCCTGGATGACAGCATATCTGTTTACAGCATGGTTTACTGAATATTTGAAGCCCAGTATTTAGACCCAATGCTCAGAAAAAAAAGATTCCTTTCAAATGATTACTGGGACTTCCCTGGTGGTCCAGTGGATAAGACTCCACACTCCTAATGCAGGGGGCCCAGCTTCGAGCCCTGCTCGGGGAACTAGTCACCTATGCATGCCGCAACTAAGAGTCTGCATGCCACAACTACGAAGTCCACATGCTGCAACTAAAGATCCTGCATGCCACAATAGAAGATCCCTTGTGCTGCAACTGAGACCTGGTGCAGCAGAAATAAATAAATATATAAATAAATACAAAATATTACTGCTCATCGACAGTGCACCTGGTCACTCAAGAACTCTGATGGAGATGTACAGTGAGATTCACGTTTTCTTGCCTGCCAACATAACATCCATTCTGTAGCCCCTGGATCAAGGAGTAATTTCAACTTGCAGGTATCGTTATTTAAGAAATACATTTTGTGAGGCTATAGCTGCCATAGAGAGATTCCTCTGATAGTTCTGGGCAAAGTAAATTGAGAACCTTCTGGAAAGGATTCCCTATTCTAGACGCCATTGAGAAGATTCATGGGAAGAGGTCAAAATATCAGCATTAACAGGAGATTAAAAGAAGCCGATTCTAACCTTCATTCTACTTGAAAGAAGTAGACGCACTATCCAACTTTCTGTCTTTATGAACTTGTTCTAGGTACCTCATGTAAGTAGATTCCTGCAGTATTTGTCCTTTTGTTACTGGTTTATTTCACTTAGAATAATGTCTTCAGGGTTCATCCGTGATATAGCATGTATCAGAATATCATTCCTTTTTGGAATGATAAGGGGGAATAATAGTCCCTTCTATGTATATAACACGTTTTGTTTATCCATGTGTTGATGGGCTCCGCCTTTTAGCTCTCGTGAATGGCGCCGCTGTGCACTGTTGCTGTACAAGTATCTGTTTGAGTCCCAGCTTTCCAAGCCTTTGGGGTATAAACCCAAGTGGAATTGCTGGTCATATGGTGGTTCTGCGATTTTAACTTTTTGAGAAAGCAGGTGCATGCATTTTTAATGTTGATAAATATTACCAGATTGTCTCAGAGGGGTTCACACAGTTTACACTCCTCCCAGCAATGAATGAGAGTGGACTTAGGCACTTAAGTTTTGCTTGTTTATCTAGAAAAGACTTCTTTGCATTTGGAACCCTGCAGCTCCCCCCGAGGATGCCTGTTTGGAAACCCCAGCTGCGCGGAACAGGCCCCAAGGCAGTGGTAACATCCTGTGAGCTGTTGCCTGCTGTTTCCTTATTTGGCTCAAGTCACAGCCGGGTAAACACAGGTTTAGGAAAAGTTTCTTTTCTTTTTCGGTATACGTTGTGTGATATTTGATCAAAATAGACACGTATAGAGAAAAAATACTGATAGAGGCATATTCCTTCAAGTCTTTTTTTCCTTCTTCTGTGTTTTGAAAGAGTATTAACCCTGATTATAAAAGTAACATCTTATTCTCAGATATAGCAGTTCAGAAGCAGAGATTCAAGTCTTATGCCCATTTCATGTGGTTGTTATGGAAGCTCAATGTAAAGTGCTGAAGAGTAGACCCTGAACTGTCTTTCATCATATTATTGTTTGGGGATATATTTTGAAGATACAGAGTAGAGAACAACCTTCCATAATGCAGGGGTTACTTTTTAAAATAATTTTTAAAAATAATGTGTTAAATTGGGTTCTCAGCTAGAAAAGGCTTTCAGGTTTGCTGGATTTATTTTTCCTTTTTGTTGAGGTGAAAAACATATCAAATTAACCATATTGTACACTTTAGTACGGGACAGTGGCCCCAGCCCTGGGGACACTGGCTGAAGGAGGAGCCAAGAGAGGTAGGATGGGAGCTGGCTGGGGCTGGTGAGCCCTTGTCTGGGGTTCCAGTCACGACAGAGGCTGCTCCCTCCTGGGCATCGGGGCTGACGTTGCGGTCGGCGTGGGCTCTGGGCTGATTTTACATCCCGGCAACGTCGGCCGATGTGTCTTTGGAGCTGCATGTGGGCCAGGAGAGAGGTTGCACACTCCCATTTTCACTTTCCTCCTGTGAAAGCCCCTCATGAGACTAAAAATGAGATAACAGATGTGAAAATGCTCTGGAAAGGGCGGCAGAAAGCCCTAGTGGGAGAGGAAACAAGAGCTGGTTTGGCCGTGGCCCCTGATTACGGAGCCACTTGAGGTCGGTGCCACACCAGGCCACCTGTGTCGTCACATTTGTTTAAATGCCTTGTTAAAAAAAGTTCCTAGTTTTAAAAACTGCACAGCATATCCTTTGCAGGGGAGACCTCCTTTCAGAATTTAGTTCACAGGGTCCGTGTCTCACTTTTTCTTTTGTCGGTGAGTGTTTATCTAGTTTCCTAAACTGCCTTGGGAGGAGGTGCTGCGTGCGCACAGCGGCCGTGTGGCCTCCAGCCGTCAGTCTCTCGTCTGGGCCTCATCCCCTCCGCTGGACCGTGAGGCTGGGGTCAGGATCCCACCCTGCATCCCCTGGTTGCGCCCTCTTTGCTGCTGTCGCCTGGGAGGTTGTGCTCTCCGTTGTGAAGATGACCAGCCTCCTGCTGATGGTGGGGGACGCCCGGTGGGTGAGCCACCAGCTTCGTCCAGAGCAGTGTGAAGCCGCCCTGGGCCTTTGCGCACAGCCTCTCTTCTGCTTCGCCACGGGGCGGGCAGGCCCAGCTTGTTGAAAGCTGTGTTGAGGTGAGGGAGCCCTTTCGGTGATGAGGAAATGGGATGGGGTCTCGGATTTCAGTGGCTCAGCTGGTCTCCTCTGACCGTAGTGAGGTCCTCGTGGATTTGAGCGAGGCCCTGGCTGGCGAAGGGCTCTCGTTGCGTTGCTGAGCACGTATCTGGCGCTTTAGGCTGTCTGATGGCATTGACCTGTGTCACAGGGCCGCCCAGGTAGATTTCAGGCCTCTCTCCAGCTTCTCCTCGGCTCCACAGGCCTGTTAGGGTCGAGCAGGAGACCCAGAGGAAGGAGCTGGAGTTGTTTTTCTTTATTCCCATGTGACCATGGCTCCTGGGTTTAGTTGGGGACCTTGATGGTTGCTAAGCACCCCACCTGCCACCTGGCAACTGCAGGCATCCAGGAAATCCACCCAGTACACACCTGTCACCAGGTACAAGGTATAGCGTTATGAGCCTTTCTGAATCACATACTCAGAATTATTTCCAGGGAGTGGGAGGAGGATGGAGGAGGAAGTCGGGGAGGATGGAGGGATGGTGGGGACATGGCTGAGGCCTGCGCTTCCTTCAGATCATGTTCAGTTAGGAAACTGACCTGGTCCTCACTTGGGGAGGAGAGCCGCCCTTGGTCCCCACCTCCAGGGCAGGAAGCTACGGCCGGGCATCTGGAGGGGAGCCCAGGGCTGCCTGTGCAGGGATCTAGGTCAAAAAACCATTCACCGTCACGCGTCCCCAGCAAGAGCCAGGGGTCAGATCACCTTCCTCCATGGTGCCCTGGGGAACTCCTTGTGGGTGAGGGCTGGGAGGGGTTGGGGCATGGGCAGACAGACCCGCTGCTTCACTCTGCCTCTCCTTCTACTTCAACCCAAAGCCCAGGATATCTATGACCAGGGATGGCATTTCTTCTTCGTGCAGGAGTCTTTCCCTGGGTGGGCGACCTTCTGCCCTTGAGCAGGTCTCCAAGGCCATCCCGCCTATTTACCATGAGAGTTGGACTTCTTTCCTGGGAGCCCCTGGGCTTGCATCTCAGAATGCTGCCATTTCAAAAGCTCACTCTCTTGTCTTTCTGAACGTCTCCGCCCTCTGCCCTCTGCCCAAGCCTGCCTCACTGTCCCCTTCAAGACCTTTAGCTGTGAGGATGAGGCAGAGAGTGACCGCAGCCTCCGCTTGTAGGGGACAGGGGAGTCAGAGTGACAGAGAGATGGGGAGTCAGAGTGACAGAGAGATGAGGAGCCTCCTAGCCTGGAGGTGGGCTTCCAGTGTCAGCCCTCAAAGTGCCTGCTGTTGTCCTGGCAACAGTGAGGTTGGGGCTGGGGACCTGCTTCCTGGGAACCAGCGGAGGCTGGGGGGAGGAGGAGGAGCGTGCTCCCTGCTCTCTGTAGCAGCTCTGCCTCTTCCTCACTGCACGATGTTGTGTTATAAGCAGCTGATGTAGGTGGGGTGAACCCATCATCTACTTGATGGGAACCACAGAGGAAACCCCCTGACATCAGCCTCCTAAGAGGCTTGCTGTCTTAACTGCCTCACAGAACCACTCACGAGTACTCTTTAGCTTTTATTTTAGCCTTGAAGGCCTCTTGATTTGAGAAAAGCTAGAAAGTGAATTTCCCATGGCACGAAGTAGGAGTTAATGCTTCTGTTGGTTCCAGCTCTCATCTCTTAGGTGTCACAGAATGTTCTTCATTCTAACATTCCAGGATTTAGCAAAACAAACCCGTGTTAGATGATGCAAGTGTTGAGCCCACAGAGGGCAGGTTGATCTAAGGTTGTGGAGCACCCCTGCTGGGGGGACGTTTGCTGTGTCAGGAGACTGGGCCCTGGTGGTCTGCTGCTGGTGGACGGCCCCGTGTCTGGGCTGTGGCCTTTGAGCTGGGTCCCTGCCGGGATCTGGAGGGTCGTGGGCCCAGCGACATCCTCCAACAGCATTTTTCTCTCCACACAGTCATAGAGCTTATTGTCCGGGTCCAGCGTGGTCCGGGTTGTGGTGCGTCCCTGCCTTTATCTGGCTGTAAGGATGAAGTTTTGTTTAGTAGTAGGAGTAGGTTTTTTTGTTTGTGTTTTAAATAATTACTTCTGCCAAGTCCTGGGCTGATTTTTTACTGAATTATCTCATTTAATCATCATGACAAAACCTAGAAGGGGAGTTGGCCCTGCTGCCTGCCTGCCTCCCTCCCTCGTGGTGAGGGCATCTATTTGGGAGATCTGCTAACTAGCAGAATCAGGTGAGTAGTCCCCAGACGGCATCTGGTTTCTGTTTTGTTTAACCTGCCCAGAGCTTCAAAAATTTCTAATACTTAAAAATTTGGACATTTTATATAAAAACTTGTATTTCTGACTGCCTTGGGAAATGGAAAGGTCTGACAACACAGGGTACAGAGTGAGGCTTGCATTCACATCCGAGCTAGGCCACTTACTTGCTACGTGACCTTGAGCCAATTACTTATGCCCTTTGGGCCCCAGTTTCTTTGTGTATGAAATGGGAACAGAATAAGATGGTCAGACTGGCTAAAAGAGAGGATTCATCCCACAAATATTTGAGGCACGCTTCTAGGCACTGGAGATACAGTTGTAAACAGAACGGGTTCTAGTGGGGGAGACAGTTATAAAACAAATGCTGTGTTAGGACATAGATTATAGGCAGTGGAGAAAAACAAAGCAGGGAAAGGAGCATAGAGCCTGCCAGAGGTGAAGGGAGGTTGCTGTTTAATATCATGTGGCCAGAGAAGGCTTTCCGATAAGATGAGCTTTGAGCAGAGACCTGAAGGCAGTGAGGGTGTGAGCCATGCAGCAGTCAGAGAAATGAGCAGTAAGTGCAAAGGCCCTGGGGTATGTTCATAGGCTGTCAAGGCAGCCAGTGCAGATGGAGCAAAAGTGAGGGGATGAGAGGTAGGAGGGGAGGCAGAGAGGTGATGGGGGCCAGATTCTACACGGCCTCGCTAGGACCTTGGCTTTTCCCTTGAGGGAAATGGGAGACATTGGAGGGTTGTAGGTTTTAAATGGCTCGGTTTGCCTGCTGGTATAGAAGAGACAGCAGTGGAAGCAGGGAGACCAGTTAGAAGCTATGCAGTAGTTTTGCTGAGAGAGGATAATGGCCCGGACCAGGAGGTGATGAGGAGGACAGAGGATTCTCGGTATATCTTGAAGGCAGAGCCAACAGGACTTACTGCTGGCTAGAACGGGAGATGGGAGAGTGGGAAGTCAACAGTGGCGCTAAGGACTTCAGCCTGCAGGTGAGCGGGTCCAGGATGGAAGCAGGTGGTGTGTGCTTCCACCGCAGACATGGTAGCGCTCTTTTCCACTCATCACAGACGTGACTCAGTATCCTCCTCAACACAGTGCTCCAGGAAGCTGCTCTCTGTCCCTCAGAGTTGGCACATGAGCTGGACTGAATTGCTGTGGTAGTGTTCTAGAGTTGCACAGCTGTTTGTGACTATTTAAATTAAAATTAATTAAAATTTTAAAATTAAAAATCAGTTCCTCCATTGCACACGCCACATTTCGTGTGCTCAGTAGCTCCATGTGGCTGGCTCGTGGCTATCATGTTGGACAACACAAATTACGGAGCATTTCCATGACTGCAGAAAGTGCTGTTCTAGAGGGCCATGGCTCGCCCCTTGGGCCACGTCTCCTAGCTGATAGCTCATTACCTCACCGAACCTCTGAGGAGCGCCTGCTTTGTGCCAGGCTCTCTCGGTGAGGGCTCCAGGTACCACACGTGTGGCTATCATTGGGCCCAAAGGGCTGTCTCCTGAGATATAGTGGTCACGTCGGCCCACAGGAGCCCATCTCTGGGGACTGCACAGGAGCCCAGGTGGGTGACCGGCAGCCCCGCGTGCTCAGCATCCCCTCTCCCACTCTAGCAGCGTGAGGGTTCTGGGCTGACCCTGGGTCTGTGTGGTTTCTGGGCTGTTCTCCTAGCACTGAGGTTGAGTGTGGTCCTGCTTCTGTCTCAGAGCCCGTCTGCCTGGGAGACTCTGGGCTGCTGGCTTGGCGCTTGTTTCACATTGGAAGGTCTTGTTGAAAGATATGCTGGTCTTTGAGTTCTGCAGTCTCTCCCTCCTCTGAACTCTCATGGCCTTTGGCTGAAGACAGCAAAGCACTCCTGTCCTGTGAGGCCAGCCAGTCGGCAAGTGACCCCACGGCCCTGCTCATCCGAGCTCTTGCGAGTGCTGTTTACCTTTGACCTTCACAGCGTGGAGCTCAGGGACTTGCCTAGATGCCCAGTGATTGTTGTTTGATGACTTTGAGTGACCGAGGTCACGACCATGTCTTAGGGTTGGGGCAGCAGGGCGGCTGTGTGCTCACACATGGACGGCAGCACCGGAGTATCCAGGTTTCACGTGATGTGGTCCTTTGTCCCCTCATCAGGGAGGGTGAGTGTTTGGGCCCCGACCTCCCTGGGCTACCAGGCCAGGTTCTACTCTGCATTTCCTTCTTCCTGCTGCCTCCTCTGCCCAGGTGGTCAGGCCAGGATGGGCACCTGGTGGGGTCCAGTGACCTTTTGGCTTCTAAATGGCCTGGAAACTCCAAAAATGTGGATAAATCAGGACCAGAACAGACATGTTTGCAGACAGTTGTGGGTCTGCTCACAGCCTGTTGTAGTGCCATGTATGTGTGTGTGTGTGTACCCAGTAGGACACTCATGGACATACACAAGGACACACACATCCTTTAGACAGACAGGCAGACTTAACACGCTTAAATCATACAGACACTACACGCACACACACCTATGCACGCGTACTGGCCACCTGGGCACTGTAGGTCTCTCCACTTAAATCTGTCTCCCTCCCTCTGCCCCTCTCACAAGGATGTTGTAGAAACTTAGCTTCTCATCAGCCAGGCTCTCTTATCCACACCCCTGGTGGCCACCCTGCAGTAATTAACTCCTGAATAGGCCTCACCAGAGCATCAGCTGTAACAGCTCAGGGCCCCTGGGAGCGGTGCTGGCCTCCTCCTCTGTCTCATTCCTGGGGCGGCAGGAAGGCGAGACCTGGTGTGAGTCCCTGCTGAGGAGGAGGGGGCTCCATCCGTCCCTTCCCAGAGGCTGGCCGAGGCCACGCTGACAGTGCCCTGGCCGGGCTCACAGCTCACCCGAGCAGCTCGGCACGTAACCGTTTACAGATGAGGAGACCCTGGCCCAGGAAGCCCAGCATCCTGCCCCAGGCCACTGTGCGCTCTTCTCCCAGGGACCAGGACCCCCTACCCCACCTGGTCCGCTCAGTCCCCTGAGGTGGGCCTGCATCCTTCTCCCCAGGATCTGGGCAGTTTTCTGCTCTACGCACAACCTCTACCAGAAACTTTCTCTCTCCTTCTGGACTTCGTTTGGTTCTTTTCCTGGAGGGTCAGGGCCTTGCCTCTCGTTGCCATGTGTTTTTAGGATGAGCATCAAAGCCTTGAGGGCTGGGGAGAGGCTGTGTGAGGCCCTTCACCCTCCTCCTTTCTCGGTGTGGAGCCACGTCTCAGCGCCCGGGCCCCTGAATCCCCGTCCTCTGGCCAGTCCTCCATCCGCGGTTACCCGCTTCTGCCACCCTCTCACGCGGCGCCTGGGGATGGGAGGTCACCACCTCTCAGGGCAGCACGTTCTTTATTTGAACTGTTTGGACTTTTAGAAAATTCTTCTTCTACTGGAAGCAACAGTCTGTTCCCTGCAGTCTTCCCTCGCGGGGCCTCCAGAGCAAGCCCATCCCTTTTCCGCACAACAGCTTCCCTCAGACTTGAGTTCTCCGTGAGGCCACAGAGCCCCCTCTTCTCTGGGCTGATTCCCGCCCACCCTCAGGTGCCCGGACTCCGGCTCCTTCAACTCAGGGTCACGCGCTGACCGAGGCCCAGAAGATCTGTTTCTTTGTTGGGGGAGGACCCAGAAGCTCCACCACCTCCTCTTTTAGGACTTTAACTTCTGTGAAGGGCCAAGGGACTTGTGTAGGCAGCATTTTGTGCTGTGAATTCATTTAAAATCTTAGAGCATCTCAAACGGCTAGACTTTCCCCCCAGTGGTGAGACATGGCGTCCCCCATTCTGTCCTCTGGCAGTTGGTTATTACATTTAGCCCTTTTGAAGTTCATCCTGTATATTTTATCAGATCACTCTGGAGTAAAAGCCATATTAACCAATTGTCCTAGTGACATGCATCCAGATATTTTATAAATACACCTTCCATGTCTTCTGAAGTTTTCTTTTTGGAAGAATTTCTACTTTGAACAAAGAAAGAGAGATGATTAAGAGAGAACTCATTTTACAGATGAGCAACCAAGGCCGAAGGGACAAAGTGTATGCCCCGGTCACAGGGGCCTCAGCAGCCTGGCCCCAGCTCAGTGATTTTCGTTCTACCCCTCCAAAGCTACTCCTCTTCCTTCTGACAAGATTTTTAAATCTTTAAAATGCTTTGTCTCTTCAAAGCATTACTATCTCCATATCTGTCTCTTCAACCTCCAACTTCCATTTCTTCTTTCGGTTCAGACCATCAGATTTTAAAAGTAGCTTTGGGACTTCCCTGGCGGTCCAGTGGTAAGGACTCCATGCTTCCACTGTAGGGGGCAAGGGTTCAATCCCTGGTCAGGGAACTAGGATCCCACATGCTGCATGGCACAGCCAAAAAAAAAAAAAAAGTAGCTTCAAGGTAAGGAAATGTCATTTTCCCACAGTCCGGTTTTCTGGCAAACTTCCACTGTGTTACTTAAAGTCATGGTCCAAGAGTGAAGCAAGCACATGCCAGAACTTCAGGGCACCACAAGCCTGAAAAGGCACAGTCCTGAGAAAAGTGGCCTCTGCACATGTCATCTTTATAAAGGAGAGATGATAGGAAGGGGTCTGGATTCACATAAGAATGAATGCTGAGCATGAGAATTCAAAATACCAGGAGTTTTAGAGAGATGGGGATGAGAGTTTCAATTCAGTTTTGAAAATATTACAAAACAACTAATTTAAAAAATTTAAAAAGGGTTAAGGGAGAAGAAAAAATAAATGAAAAGATTATCCAAATTGTTGAACACCCCCTCCCCTGTCCCCTCTATTTGTTCCTGATAAATTTTGATCACATCTTCCTCTTCTACTCCCAGTTCTTTGGGATCATTAGTGGCTTTTGGCTTTCTCAGAGGAGCCTGGGGGACCGCTGGACCTCTGCATCTTTGACCACGTGAGTCCAAGTTTCCAGAGGTGTGTTGCCTTTTCCACCTTGGCATGAATCACACTGCTGCCCTATCCTCTTGATTTCAAGTGTTCTGCTTCTTGCTAATCCACAAGTCCTGGTTGAGAGTTTTGCCTGCTGCTTGGACATGGCCTTGGAGATGGGGGTCTCCAGCAGTGACCTTGGCAGTGAGACCTTGCTCCCGGTACACCCGTCAGCCCCTTCCCACTACACTACCGTGACTGTGCCTTTCCCCTTGGTTTCCTTTCCTTCAGATCCTTCTCAAGTGCTCCTAAAGTGGTGATTCCAAACTTCAGGGTGGTTGCCAGTCGCCTGAGGATCCTTGGGCCTTGCTGGGTGAGCCCCAGGCGATGCCGAGGCTGCCCCTCCACAGGCCAGACGTGGGGTCATGAAGCTTCAGGTCTTGTGGAATGGGCTCGGCGGAATCGGGGGACCTCCCAGAGCCCAGCCGTCCAGGCACTCATCAGGAGTTTCTGCTCCTCCCATTAGCAGTGTCGAGCGATGCCGAGATTCCCACAGTAACCACACACTTTTGCGCTCTTTGTGGTCCGTCCAGTGGCAGCGCACTGTGCCTGCGCCATCGGGGAGGCCTAGTGGCAGCCCCTCTAGGTGAGCCCCTCTGGAGCTGCTGCAGCCGGCTTCCTGCACGGCTTTGGGGTGGCCCAGCATCGCAGGGCCCTCCCTGTTGGTCACGTCCAGACCCCACTGTCAGCCACTGAGGCAGAGCGCGCAGCATCGACCCCCCCTCTCCTCCTCCCCTCACCCGTGGGGAAGAGGGGGCGAGGCTCAGGAAGGTATCAGGACTGAGCCCAGGCCTCCCCGGCGTCCCCGCCCTGCAGCGCCCTCCCCCTCCCCCTCTGTGGACCGTCAGGAGGAGCCCCCGCAGCTGCCCTGGCCCAGCGCGCTCTCCCTGGTGCCCAGATGTGGTCTGGTGTGCCTGGGCCACCGTGCTGAGGTGCCCACAGAGGACCCACCCTCCCACACAGCACCACAGGGACCCAGGCCCACAGAATGTTCAGGTGGGCTCACCCCCAGGGGAGCTGCGTTGTTAGGTCCTTACTAGGTAGGATTTGGGCACTTCTTTTTCGTCACATTCATAGCAGAACAACATCCAGTGCAGGTGAGAGAGCTAGAGTGTGCAAAGTGCATCCTTTGGTGAGGAAGAAAAACCCACCAGTTCCATCGGTCAAAGAGCCCTGGGTCCGAGTTCTGGGTCTGCCACTGTGTCTGCGGCACCGGGACAAACCACTTAGCCCCTCTGTGCCTCGATTCGGGCACCTGCAAAATGGAGGCAATATTACGCGTCTGTGAAAATACAGGGTAGGTGAGAAAGTTTTAGGGAAGAAGAGGAACGATTTTCATATTGGTCGTTAGTGACCATTTGCCTGGTGAGTTGCTGTCTTCTGAGAACTGCAGAGAGAAGCCAGCCCAGGGTGCTGGTGCTGTCATGTGGCCTCCTAAGAGAGGGCCACTGCTTCCTCCCCGTTTTGCTGTGGGACTGTGGTCTCCCCGCTTCCTACCTGGCCATCAGTCCCCTTTCTCAGGTTATGTCCAAGCAGAGGTGGGAGTCTGGAGCCGGCTCAATGGCCTTGCGGGGGTGGTCCTTTTCTAAGAAAACCGGTAGTTACAGATAAGCTGGGGTCAGGGTCACAGCTGGAGGCAACCGGAAGTTTTGTGTTTATTTCCAGTTTAAAATGTACTTTAAAAAAGAAGCAGCAGCAGGATAACAACCATATAGCAATTTTGAAAAACATTTAAAGTTTTCTCTTAATTCCATCTCTGACATTAAATTACCCCTTTCTCTCCTGCATGTATCTTTCTGCCATTATTTAGATGCACGTGTATCGAGCATCACCTTCATAGAATACAACTCTGTGTCTTGCTCTTCTCTCTCATCATTTTCTTGTAACCGTTTTCACCAAGGTCATTTTTAAGGTTTCATAATCTTCCATCCAGAGGATGTGTCACAATCTAATTAGCCATTTTCTGGGCATTTGGGCTGCTTATAGTTTTTTCCTCAAGTGTAAGTGATGCTGCAGTGAATTTCTTCTTTACATACATCTTTTTACTTCTTTTGAATTATTGCTGTTGGATAAATTCCCAGAAGAGCCATTAATGGGTCAGAGGCTCAGAACATTCTTATGACTCTCAAAACATATAGCAACTGCTATTTTAGGAAGAGAAGGCCCTGCCTCTCCTCTGGGGAGATGAAGCCACGCCCTCAGCTCTGCACCCCGAGGCTGCCCTGGGTGGCCCTTGTCCTGTCCACCCCTGCGCCCCCTGTGGGACCCACCAGGCGAGTGTACTTGGATCCCAGCCTCCTTCCTTCTCCAAGGACACATATGAGGGAGGTGTTGGGGTCTTTAGCCCGGACTCTGAGAATGGATGTCAAGGATCCTCTATGTGTGAGGATTTTTTTAGAAGATCCATCATTAGCGTCATACACTCTTTTTTGAAAAATAATTACTTTACTTATTTTAAATATTATTTATTTATTTATTTATTTTGGCTGCATTAGGTCTTAGTTGTGGCACACAGGATCTTCACTGAGGCATACAGGATCTTCACTGAGGCATGCAGGATCTTTTGTTGTGGTGCACCGGCGTGTCTCTAGTTGTGGTGCACGGGCTCCAGGGCACGTGGGCTCTGCAGGTGTGGCACGCGGCTCCAGAACGCATGGGCTCTGTAGTTGAGGTGCGTGAGCTCCGTGGTTGTGGTGTTGCCCCACGGCATGTGGGATCTTAGTGCCCTGACCAGGAATCGAACCTGCATCCTCTGCTTTGGAAGGCAGATTCTTTACCACTAGACCACCAGGGAAGTCCTTGCATTATACACTTTGAAAAGAGGCCAGGATCCAGGAATGGGTTTGGAATCTCTGAAATGTAACGGCAAACAAGGTCAGCATCAGTAGAGACACGGGTAAAGTGGGCGGGGGCCGGGGGCTCTGGAGAGATGGCAGCTGGGTGAGGAGGAAGGGGCGCTCCGGAGAGAGTGACACCAGAGCAGAGAAAAGCAAAGAGTCAGCTTGTCTACCTTGGAGGGGCCACCGAGGAAATCGGGGAGCGGGGGCCAGGAAGGCAGGTGGGTGTCAGGGAGGAGGCCGTGGTGCCGCGGAGAAGCACGGAGGTGGGGAGCCGTCTGTGGATGTGAAGTTCAGACGTGGAAGGTGGTGGCGGGAGGAGGCGAGCAGAGCCTGGCTGTCACAAAAGGCCTGGGGTTGCAACGTGGGCCCAGCTTCTCTGTTGTTGCCCACCCAGCCACTTTCCTGCCCCTGCCCTCTACCTACCAGAATGTCACGGGGCAGCTGCCTGTTGTGTTTTTTCTCATCTGACAAATTGTTTCTCCTTTCTTCTGTGTTCGCCTGCTTCTTATTTAAGACTCATTTTATCAGAGTGACTTAAGGTGGACTCTGCCTGCTTATCCTTTTGAGGTTGACTGTAAGGTTCCATATACTGCACAGGTAAATTGCCAGCCTTAATTTACAACCACAGCTGCTCTCTTGTTTTTTGAAAATTTGACATTTAATGATTATCTGCTTTCAGAGCTCATCTCTCTCTCTCTCTCTCTTTAATATGTATATATTTATTTGGCTGCACCAGGTCTTCATTGTGGCATGCAGGCTCTTTAGTTGCAGCATGTGGGCTCTTTTGTTGCAGCATGCAGACTTCTTAGTTGTGGCCTGCAAACTCTTAGTTGTGGCGTGCATGCGGGATCTAGTTCCCTGACCAGGAATTGAACCCGGGCCCCCTGCATTGGGAGTGTGGAGTCTTAACCACTGGACCACAGGGGAGGTCCCAGAACTCATCTGTTCTCTTGCAGAAAGTTACAGAAGCATATGATGCAAAAAGTGAAAGTTCCCCGTGTGGCACCCCCAGAGCCAAGCTCATGGCCTCCTTGCGCTGCAGGCCTCTGAGGCACTGGCTTTGGGGCGTCAGAGCTGCCCTGCTTTGTGCTTCTGCTGCTGCCTTTATCCTGCCCTGGTTGACAGTTCCGGAGCCCAGGCTGTGCTAGGAGAGGGCAGTGCGGGTCGCCCCTGAGGAGGCCTGGCTTGCTTCCAGGGAAATTGGGGCACAGGCACGTCACAGGACTGGGTTGTATTCTGATGTCCCCAAGGTTCCCAGGGAATCCAGAGTGGCTCTTCTGGGAGGACAGAGTTCTGGGGAAGAGCCTGAGGGGGTGGGAAAGGCCTGACGGCGTGGGCGGTGGCTGCTGAGGTTGCGGCAGATGGGCGGGTGGCGCCGCGCTGTGACTTTCCTGATCCTTGGTGTCCTGCGGCCCCTCTCTGCTCTTCCCAGCCTGGCAGGCCCTCCCCACACCCCGCACAGTCTGCCTCTTCCCTGCGTTAGCATTCAGCCCCCATGCACACATCGGGGAGAGAGAGAGAGGCAGAGACGCGCGTGGGCGGCAGGATCCTTCTTTGTGTCCCCTCTTCACCCCCCCTGGACCAGACAGAGCTCACAGGGCCTGGCCGAGGGGCCAGAAGGTTTTCTGCTGACCCGATATCCCACTGGAGCCCTTCATCTGTAAACCTGTGGCCAGCTTGGAAGCCCGGGGGACGTTTAGACCTTGTCTTTCCGAGACACCTTCGTCTCCGTGCCTCAGTGACACGTCACATCAAGTGACACAGGAACAGCTGAAGTATATGGGCACTGGCCGTGCGCAGACACCATTCTAAGTGCTTTATGGTAACGAGCCTCACAGCTCCTCTGTTTTATGGACGAGGACGCCAGGGCATGGGAGACCCGGTTGCTGCTTCCTGGGCTCGGGTGGAGTCAGGCAGGGCGCACTGGGGTTATTTTGGCTTCTCGTTCCTGAGCTGAAATGGTGCCATTCACAAGGTCCTTAACAACGGAAGAGACATTGCTGTGGAAATGGGGGTGGTGATAGGAGTGACCACTGTGCGTGCTTCAGACTGGAGCCAGTGCAGGCGTGCTGGGCAGCGGGGCTCCCCTCGTCAAGGCGGCGTTCCCTGCGAGGAGGAGGACTGATTTTCCCCGTGAGAACAGAGATAGGACACAGGGACCTACCTGCCTGGGTGATGGGCGAGCAGGTGGGGGCTCCTGGCCTGCAGACCGTCCTGGGAGGGGGAAGGAGGGGCCGCCTCTACAGCTGAGCTGTCTTCTCCAGCGGAGCTGGGGCCCCAGCCCTCTGGCTCAGTGGGGACAGAGGCCCGGGAATGACACCAGACTCTTGGGGGCCTCTTGGCTGCCCACCCCCTAGAGGAGAGGAGTCGACCTCCACACCTCAGGCTCCTGCTCCCGAGCAGGTGTGTCTGAAAGGCAGGTAGAGCTGTGTTCTGTAGCCTCAGGGCCCCCTGGACACGACAGAGAGCAGGAGTGGGCGGGGCCCTCCCCTGTCCAGGCCTGTGGTGGAGGTGAGGTCCCTGCTCCTGTACCCACCGGGCTGGTATCACTGCCAAGGACACAGGCAGCAGGTCTTGGTTTTCTTGCTGCCCCTCCCAGCCCGGGTGGCTCCCGGCCCCAAGTCACTGGACACGGCACTCCTGGACGCGTGCGCCCTGCCCGCCCCCTCCTCCCTTTTCAGCGGCTGACGCTGCAGCGCTGGCCTGGTCACCCGGAACCCAGGGTCAAAGGCTGTGCCCTCCAGCCACATCTCGTGTCCCCCTAGCTCCCTCTGCCTCCTGCACCCCCACTTCTCCCGTGCTGACCTCACTACCTGCGGCCTCCTCCCCCGGGCCTCCGTTCAATCACCTCCTCGCCATTAGCACAGCTCTCTTGCTCCCTTAGTTTCCATCCTGCGAACCGAACCTCCACCCGAGGTTCTCCCTCCAGTCTCTCCCCACCATCCTCCACCGGGCACCACCTTCCTCCCCCTCCCCTCCTGGGGCACAGGGCAGTTCCTTCCTGACGAGGCACCGCCGCCTGGGCTTCCCCCTCCTCTGACCCAGCCTGCAGCCCCCTGTCCGTCCGCTGTCTCCTCTCTCCTGTGCCTGCTGCCCAGCCTAACGCAGGGCTTCAGAGCTGCAGGCTCAGCCCGCACGCCGCCCAGCACCTGCCTGCAGGGCGTCCCTGCACAGGGGCCTCAGAGGCCCCTCCCAGACCAAACTCTGTCTTGCCCCCACACCTCTCCCTTCTCCTTTGCCCGTATTTCAGAGACTGGCACCTCCCACCCAGAGGCCCAGGCCGCGGCCCGGCACGTGCAGGTGGCGCCAAGTCCACAGGTCCTGCCGGCCCCGGGGTCTTAGGCCGCCTGTCCCGCCGGGCCGGCCGCCCTCATTCAGGCCCGGCTCTGCCCGGAGAACCGCAGGGGCTCCTGCCTGGCCTCCCTGCTTCCGTCTCTGCCCCACGCCCTCTGCCTGGGCCCGTCGCTTCCCCAGCTCTCGGGAAGGACTTGCGATGCCTGGCCTGGCGCGGGAGGCCCTTTGGCCTCCAAGCCAGGGGTCGGCAGACTCTTTTTTGAAAAGGGCCAGATAGTACATTTTTTCGGCTGTGCAGACCGTATGGCCTCTGTCACAACCACCCAGCTCTGCTGGTTGAGTGAGAAAACAGCCGTAGACAATGTGTAAACGGATAAGCGGGGCTGGGGGCCGGTTCGCCTTGATTTGTGAAGCCGGCAGCAGCCAGGCGAGGCCCCGGGGGGCGGTGGCTGGACGCAGCCACGCCCTCCAGCGCCCAGCCACGCCCTCCAGCGCCCAGCCACGCCCTCCAGCGTGCCGCTCAGTTTCCAGCTCCACTGATATACATGACCGCAGAGGTTGTTGCAGTGGTGCCCACCGCTCCTTCTGACGGGATGTTCTCGGCATCTCAGTCCTCAAGCCTCGCTCCTGGGAGGTCCTCCTTAATTGCCCCACACCGGGCTGCCCTGCCTTCCTTCTTTGTCAGCGCTCTGCCCTCCCTCGCTTGTCTTGTTGCAGATCGCAGGGCACTGTAATGAGTGCATTACTGTCTCCTCCACAAGACCCGCAGCTTTTGGAGGAAGGGACCCACTCGTCTTTGTAGCCTGGCATCTAGCGTGGTACCTGACACGTCGTAGGTCTTCACTCCCGCTGAATCTGAATTCTCTAGTGATGGCCTTGTGCAAGGTGGGGTGGGTCACACAGAAGCCCTGCCCTCGAGGGGACATGTAAGCACGGTCACCCTTCTTGAGGTGTTGAGGACGCCTGGGAGGCACAGAGCCCAGCATGGGTTTCTTCACGGGTTTCTGAGCCCTGTCAGTGCTCTGAAGGTGCTCAGGTTACGACGCTGAGCCTTCCCAGGGCAGGAAGCGGTCTGTCCTGAGCCCCTGGCTGCTTCCCAGGGTGGGGTCTGCACTGCAAGGTCTCCGTGGAGGGTCACCTAGTTCCTGGCCAACATCTGTCACCAGGATCCGGGCGTTTCTTCCCACTCACCCTCTCCTCCCCCACAGGAGAACCTTATGCTCTCCATCCTGCCCAAGCACGTGGCTGACGAGATGCTGAAGGACATGAAGAAGGACGAGAGCCAGAAGGACCAGCAGCAGTTCAACACCATGTACATGTACCGGCACGAGAACGTCAGGTGCGCTGGCCATGGGCCAGGGCTCCAAGCGCAGGATGGGGACTTTGAGGGGTTAGCTGAGCACTGTGGGGGTTGACAGTCTTCCTGGGGGTTAGAAACATGGCCACCCCACAGTGAGAGCCTCAGCCCCGACGGGAGCCACCTTGCTGCCGGACGTTGGGGCCGAGATGGTCCAGGCCCATCATTGTACAGACACCACCCACAAGATAAGCTAAACGCCAGAGCCTCGAGTGCACGCTGGGTGTGCCAGGGTCTCCCCTTGAGCAAGGACCTGGCTTCCTGAGGGCTGGAGTGGCAGCTGGCAGTGGGCAGCGTGGAGCCCTGCATGCCGTCTGGGGCCTCATGGCCGGGGCCTTCCTCCTCCCACAGCATCCTGTTTGCCGACATCGTGGGCTTCACCCAGTTGTCTTCAGCCTGCAGCGCCCAGGAGCTCGTGAAGCTGCTCAACGAGCTCTTTGCCCGCTTTGACAAGCTGGCAGCCGTAAGTACCCTGACCCTCGCCTGATTTTCCGGGGGCAGCCATCCTCATTACCTGGGCCTGCCCCTCCTCCCCTGGTTCCCACGACGTGCTCTCACCCGTCCTTCCTCTGCTTTCTTTGCCACTCACTCCCCCTTGCTGAGGAGGGACTCAGGACCGTGGTCCACGCCCTGCCCTTTCAGAAGTACCACCAGCTGCGGATTAAGATCCTGGGCGACTGTTACTACTGCATCTGTGGCCTGCCTGACTACCGGGAGGACCACGCCGTCTGCTCCATCCTCATGGGGCTTGCCATGGTGGAGGCCATCTCGTAAGTGGGGTGTCTCTGGCAGGGTGGGGGCTCCCGGAGCATAGATCCCAGCCTTGGACCCTTAGGGGAAGCAGGCCTTCCATGCTGGTCTGTCTTGGTGAGCCCTGCACACCCTGAGGCCCCCGAAGAGGGTTCCTCGGGGTGTAATGTGGATGTTGTATGGTCGGTAGGTGGCTCAGTCCCAGGCTCTGGGAAGTCGGGCTGGGCTTCCCTTCCTCAGAGCTGAGGGAAACTACAGCCTCTGAGGGGTGTTTGTCTAGCCTTAGTCCGCACTGCTTTGTCCTGCTGAAAGGTGCAGTCATCGTGAAATTCCGCCACCGCACATTTGCTTAATTTTCCTCCTAAGTGTCCCTCCATCTCTTCTCTCCGTGTTTCCTCATCATGAGCCCCCCAGGACAGATAGGTTCAGAGATCACCATGCCCATCTCTTGGATCAGGAAGACCGAGTACAGCAGTGAAGTGACTGCTGAGGTCACAAGATGTTTGGGCAGCAGAGATGGGACCGAACCCTGGTCTCTGAGCAAAGGCTCCTGCCTACGCCGCCGTGAGCCTCCAGGGTGGTGAACTCTGCCTCCTCTGGCTCTTCTCTGCTGCTGTCCCTGCGCCCCAAGCTCAGGGATCCCTGGGGGCGCTCCCTGCGGTCAACGCAAGGCCCCTGGGTGGTATCAGCTCCCGAAGCTCCTTGCTGAGTCCAGGAATTGGCTGCATCCCCAAGAAGGTGGTTTTGCATTTTTACCATCTTCTAGGTTAAAGCTCTCTCTAGAATTGACTGGAAAGAAGCAGATGCTGCTTTTTCCCAGGGGCCATAGTTCAGGATTTAAAGACTTCTACCTCCGCTCCCATCACTATGGGGCAGAGTTCTGAAATTCGAGTTTGTCTCCTCCTGGAGGTCTCAGGCGAGGAGCTATTTGCTCTGCACGCACGGTACATGGTGCAGGGCCTGGCACGTGGTAGGCGCTCAGTGAATTTCAGCTGCACGAATGAGTAAATGGATGGTTGGAAGAGAACAGTTGGAGGTCCCTCAGGGGCAGAGGGTCTCTGCTGTTTCCTGCCCCGCCTCACCCGCACCCCAGATCACACTGGCCTGTGGTTGCTGAATCTGGGCTCGGGCCACAGCCTGCTGTAACCCCAGCTGTGGGTAACTCAGCTCAGATGTGGGCAGAAAGCAGTAGGAGCAGCTGGTAGGCCCCATGCCCTGGAGAGGAGGAAGCCTGTGCAGAATTCCTCCTGCGGGCGTGTGGGGGGAGCTGGGCACCTTGCTGCAGGCAGACCCGACCCCTCCTCCTTCCTGTGTGTACCTGGCAGGTACGTGCGGGAGAAGACGAAGACCGGGGTGGACATGCGAGTCGGGGTGCACACGGGCACCGTGCTGGGGGGCGTCCTGGGGCAGAAGCGTTGGCAGTATGACGTGTGGTCCACCGACGTCACTGTGGCCAACAAGATGGAGGCCGGCGGCATCCCCGGGTGCGTGTGCGTTCCTTGCTCGGGGGCAGGTGTGGGGGCCGGGGAGGGGACCATCCCATCTGTCCTTCAGGGCTGTGGCCCAGACGAGGGACAAGGGGCTTCAGGGAAGCAGCCCTTCCCACCTAGGAGCAGCGTTCCTCTCCCAGGGTCTGCCTCCTGGGCCTCTCCTAGGGTCTGCCTCCTGGGCCTCTCCTGTCTGGGGCTCTGAGGTTAGGGCTGTAGCTCCTTCAACATGCCGGTCGCCCCAAAGGGCGTTATTAGCAGGGAGAGGCGCCTAACAGGTTCTGAGCGCCCTGCACATCCTTCCAGAGCTCTTTACAGACTCAGCCTGTCAGGCAGGACAGGCTCTGCCCTCAGGCTGGACCAAGGATGCGGCGAAACCTTCCCCACCTGGGTCAGGGGGCTTCCCTCAGACGCAGTCACAATTCTGTCTGTGGCGGTGACTCCCCAGAAATGGGTCCTTACCGCCCGACAGCAGGTGTTGCAACTGAATCACACCAGTGGACAGTAATCAGACCTTATGACCGTAGTGTTCAGAGCAGACTTCAGATTCCTTATCTCATTTGATACCTCAGCAGCCTGTGAGGACAAACTGTCTCACGGACTGAATGCTGAGGCTCAGGGAAGGGGAGGTGCCAGGCTGCCCACGCAGCCACTTCATGCCAGGACTTCCCCATCACTGCTCCGCCTCTGGGGCTGGGGCAGGGGCTGCCTCGGCCAGCGCTCCGTGTCCCTCTCGCTGGAATCCAGGCGCGTGCACATCTCCCAGAGCACCATGGACTGCCTGAAGGGCGAGTTCGATGTGGAGCCAGGCGATGGGGGCAGCCGCTGTGAGTACCTGGATGAGAAGGGCATCGAAACCTACCTCGTCATTGCGTCCAAGCCAGAGGTGAAGAAGACAGCCGCCCAGAATGGCCTCAGTGGCTCGGTGAGTCCCCCGCCCCACCCCCACCCTCGGGCTTGGGGAGGAAAAGGAAGAGATCAGAGGCAGGATTGTAGAAGAGTTGGCAGGACTATGAGAGGTCCCACTAGGCGCTGAGGGTTAGAGCAAAGAGCAGTACAAGGTATTTGGTGCCAGGTACGAAGTCTGAGCTATATAGTAAATGCTCTGACATCTGAAGAACTTAGGAAAGTAGGAAGCTGTCCTGCGGGGAATTAGGAAATATCAGGGTGGAAAGTGGATCCCCATGAAATAAGACTTGACCCTGTCACAAAATTATTGAGTCTTCATATTTTGGGAGTGCTACATGCAGAACTTCAGCATATTCACTAGAACAAATTAAAAATGCATCTTCTAAGCTGTTCTACAAGATGGTAATTGACAATAATTTGAGAAGTCAGCTACCTTTGTGAAGTGATGGAACATTTACAATTTCGGGCAAAAAAAAGTTTTTAGTAAATTTTAAAATGATGTTCCTTTAGAAAATTACCCACAAATTTGGTTGTATTGGGACCACCTTGAAGTCACAGAGCAGCAGTTAAACATATCTTTGTGACAACCACACTCATTCCTATTTGTTCTAATCTTGCATTTTCTTATTTAATCAACCCTTGCATGGTGCGTCATTCGAATCAGGAGTTGTTTGTGGCACCTGACACCCCCGTGAGGGTTACAGATGGGGCCCTGGCAGCAGTGTCTTTGTGAAGCTGTTGTGCAGGAGTCATTATTCAGTTTTCCAATTAGAGAAAAGTTGAGTTCGTGGACATGTAGCTTAAAACACTAGCACAAAGGCTCTGGGTGAGTAGGAGTGGGGTCCAGGCTGTGGGCTGTTGGACCCTGTGGCCCAGATGCCACCCCACAGGCGACAGCTTCCAGTGACGGAGTTAGACTTCTTCATAAAAGCTCCTCCAGACACAGAAGCCAGCCCATTTCTCATGGAAATATGGGCGCTGTTCCCTTCAAAACTAATGTTACTGACATTTGGAGGCAATCCAGGATTTCAGTGTTTTGTAAAGTTGACTTTTACCTGTTTCTTAGCTCCCCTACCTGAAAAAACATAAATGCCGCGAAGTGGAAAAGCTGGGTTAAAGGTTTTCTGTACGTTGAAAGTTTAACCCACGTCCCTGGTACTCACCTCCTGCCACCTTCCCCACGCCTTTGCTGGCTCTCTACTCACTTTTTTCTTTGTTCATTTGAAAGGAATTTGAAACCAGGGTATCTCACTGTTTTAATCACATTTCTTTAGTTATTAGTAAGACTGGACACTTTTAACCTGGCTCTCAGCCTGCTGATTTTCTCCTGTGAATTGCATATTCATATCTAACCTTTGAGGGCTTTTCCACCCCTGATTTAGAGATGCTTTTTGTTTATTAGCGAGAGGAACCCTCTGGCACGTGATGCCCATCAGCTGGTATCAGGCAGCCACTTTGTGCCCAGTGCTGTGGTGCATCCGTCTCGGGGAACGTAGAAGTTGAGCTGCTGTAGATTATAGCAGGTGTCTTCCCTACAAGGCGCTACAGCAGCCGTCAGCCCCCAGTGTGTGTTAATCGAACAACTTAGCAAGTTATCATAAGCCCATATGATTAGCTCAACAGTCATTTAAGACACCTCCAACTCAAGATGTGCTCCGAGAAGGCCATGTTCGCCGATCACCAAAGCCGCTCAGCAGTCAGTGATCAGACATACTCAAGCACGGAGATGACGCGTGAATGATGTGCGGGTGATAACAGGAAGCAGCAGGGAGAGAGGTGATGAGGCTTCTCTGGGCCTCATGGGAGCAAACACCATTCTGTCTGTAGAAACCTCTCCCGGGGGCTTAGCTGAACAAAGTGATAAGGAGGAGAGTGTGAGGAGAATTATCACAATGGGTCCTTTCCAAAGTGTTAAAAAGACATCTCCTAGATGATTGAACCTGGTGTACCCCCCAAAAAATAAAAAAAATAAAAAAATAAAAATAGCACAGAGACAAAAAAAAAAAAAAAGACATCTCCTGTCTATACTAACCTTGTTGTCAGTCTCATTCAGTTTTTTGTTTTTTTAATTACTCATTTTTATTGGAGTATGGTTGTTTTACAGTGTTGTGTTAGCCTCCGCGGCACAACAGAATGAATCAGCCGTACACACGCAGATCTCCCCTCCCTTTGGGACTTCCCTCCCGTTTAGGTCACCACAGGGCATTAGGTAGAGTTCCTGTGCTGTACAGTATGTTCCCATCAGTTGTCTGTTTTATACATAGTGTCAGTAACGTATATGTGTCAATCCCAGTCTCCAAATTCCTCCCTCCCCACCTCTTTCCCCCTTGATATCCATACATTTGTTCTCTATGTCTCTGTCTCTATTTCTGCTTGGAAAATAAGATCATCTATATACCATTTTTCTAGATTCCACATGTATGTGTTACTATGCAATATTTGCTTTTCTCTTTCTGACTTCACTCTGTATGACACTGTTGTTCTTTTTAAAAAAACATTTTAAGGACTTTTATTGAGATATTATTGACATACAATAAACTATATGTATTTAAAGTGTACAATTTGATTTTTTTTCTTATTAGTAATGTAAAAATGGCAGTCCCAATCCCAGTGTACGACACTGTTTTAAGTGCTGTCTCCGACAATTCCCAAATTGAGATCTCAGCCCCAGCGAGCATCCCTACACTAAACTTATAGGCACATGTGAATCTCCATCTGTGTATATATACCAGGTCCAAAGCTGAGCTCCTGATCTCTCCTCCCTAAAACCCACCCTTTTCTTCAGTCTTTCCTGTCTCAGTCAGTGGCAACTCTGTTCTTTTAACTGCTCAGCCCAAAACCTTTGAAAGCATCCTTGACCTCAGTCTGCAATCCACGAGCCCCTTCCTGCAAGATGCAGCTCTAGCCCCTCCTTCTCACATCCTGGCAGCCACCATCCTGCCCAAGCCACTGTTGTCTCGGGCCTGGGTCAGCGCAGTGGTCTCCCAACCTGTCACCCTGCTCCTGCCCTCGCCCCACCGCCCTCTGTCCCCACACAGCAGCCAGAGGGACCCTCCTGGGATGTTAGGTGAATCATGTCACGTCTCTGCTCAACACCCTCCCTTGATCCCCATCTCATTCAGAAGAATAGCCAAAGTCTCTGAGGTCAGGAACCCCATCCAGCAGGTCCTCCCCGGCCGACCCCTTTCACTCACTCGGCTGGGGAGGCGCCGGCCTCCTGGCTGCTGCCCAGACGCTCCGGGCGCACCCGCTCCAGGCTTCCTGCCTCCTGGAACCTGTCTGAGAGCTGTGTGATATGCTCCTTCAGGTCCTTACAGAAATGTCATCTTCACAGTGACACCTCCCCGACCCCGCCTTTACAGTCACACTCCCCAGCATCCCTGTGCCCCTTTCCTGCTCCATCTCTCCAGAGCACTACTCCCTGATGGACTGTAATTGTTTACTTCTTCATTTCGTGTTGTCTGCCTGTCCTCACTAGAAGATGGGCTGTGAGGTCAGGACATTCTGTCTGTGTCCCCAGGAGTTACAGCAGTTCCTGTCACACAGTAGGTGCTCAGTAAATACTTGGTAAATGAATGAATGAATGAACTGTTTTCCTGTATAGAGTATTTAATTTTCTCTGTCAAAGAAAAATACTAATCATTGGGGAAATTGGTTTATGGAATTTATTCAGACTTTTGGAAGGCATTTGACAGGGCTCTACCCCCAGAAAAGATCTCTGTGAATCACTGTGTCACTGAGTTACTGTTTTAGAAATATGAGTTGGAACAATAGGGCCTTTCTCTGCTTAGAAAAATTTTAATACTAGAAATTGATGCTAGAAAATTATAGCGTTTTAACATTGATGTTCTAGAGGAGGAACTGAATAGTGAGATTTTTAAGGTTACAAGGCCTCTAAACTCTAGTGGAAAGATTCCAGACTGAGAGTAAAGCAACCCCGTGACGGGTGCACAGCTGGCAGTGCCTGGGGACCCCTGATGGCCACTCCCTTCTGCTGCAGGCCCTGCCAAATGGAGCGCCGCCTTCCTCAAAGCCCAGCTCCCCTGCCCTCATTGAGACCAAGGAGCCCAACGGGAGCATCCACACCAGCGGCTCCACGTCCGAGGAACCTGATGAGCCAGACGCCCAGGTGTGTGCAGGGCCGAGGCCCAGGATGTGGGCAGGGCCAGGGAGGTGAAAGGTGCCCCAGGAGGAGGGAAGGGAGACCTGCCCCCTAGCCTGCGCTCTGTCCTTGGTAGCTGTGTAACCTTGGGCAGGTCACCCCCCAAACCTGGTCCCACTGTCTCCTTGTCAGTTACATGGGGTGGGGGTGGCTAAGGTCAAAAGAGGTGCTCACCTCCAAGGCCTCGTCTAGCTCTGATGTCCCAGAACCCTAGAGATTTGAGGGCAGTGAGGACACCCATGGAAATTTCTCTAGGATCTGGCACTATTTTGGAAGTGAGACTTCAGGGCTGGGCTCACCTCTCTGGCTAGGTCCGAACCCCACAAGTCCTGCGCACAGATGAGGGGTTTCCAGAGGAATTAGCAGGCTCTCCCCCTGAGGACAGGGTCCACCTTGGGAGAATGTCCACAATCTGTCCTTTATTAAGGAGCTTCCTGAGTACATCCACTGACAAAGGCAAGTGCTGGGATGGGTCTCAGCCTCGCGGAGGTGCCGTGAGCTGGTCGGCCGCACCGCCGGTCTCGCCGCCCCTGTGCCTGTCGATCAGGGGCTGGAGGACAAGAGCGTAGAGGACTGAAGATAAACTGGGTTTTTCTTGAGCACCACAATGCTCAGTAACTTTTCCCTATTGTGATTTTCTTGATAGAAAGTGTAAATACAGACTCAATGTGACACACTAACAAGAAGGACACAGATAGAGGTTTAGCAGCCTGTGATTTTTTGTGTCCTCAAAATTAGCGAGTGTCACACTGCTCCCGGATATGCTTCAGGGACAGAGGTTCCTGGTGCTGGAACAGAACATCCACGTCATGTTACGGAGAAGAGGACTGGGGCTGGGGGCACGTGGATTATACGGGGTATCAGCTTACGCCCGGGGTATCTTGATTCTGGCTTCAGATACGCTCTTGGACCCATACAGGCAGCTCTAATGAGCCCAGTCCGAGCTGTTATTTGGACTGATGGCTGTGTAATCATAGTCTGGATTCATGTGTTTGGAGCTGAGGCTTTTCCTTTGTGACTGGGAATAAAAATGGTAGGGGGTACCCCAGCCCCACCACCCACTAGCAACGAGGATGTTATTTTCTCTCCATTGCTTCTCCCTCAGATCTTCCTCCCCCTAAATGAGTCAGATAGGAGCTCCTTTAAAAGCTCCCTTAAGCGTAGGGTTGGGGGTCTTTTACATCCCCGAGGATGCCGATGTGGGTGGCCGTGTGACGCCGCCTCGTAGCAGGAGGCACCAGGACTGTGCTCACCCAGCAGCAATCTCAAACTCCAGGTCTACCGCCGGAAGCCTGGTGGCTGCTCCCCTCACTAGCTTTTATTGGGCAGTCACTGCAGAGCGTCTGTTAGGGGCCACAGCGCCTGGGACCTCGAGTCCAGGGAAACCAGGAAGGGCTGTGGCTTTGGGTCCAGACCCAAGCAGGATGGAGCCAGTGGGATCACTGGAAAGACTTTTCCTGGGAGATGGTTTTGAGAGCCAAGGGGCTGATGCTCCTGTGATTCCTTTTGTTCCCCTCCCCCCGACACCGCCCTCTTTCCCCAGCTTCTCCCCGCTCCATCCCGCCTGTCCCCCAACTTGGCTGTACTGCCTTGCAGGCTGACAACCCCTCATTCCCCAACCCTCGCCGGCGGCTGCGGCTTCAGGACCTGGCTGATCGCGTGGTGGACGCCTCTGAGGACGAGCAGGAGCTCAACCAGCTCCTCAACGAGGCCCTGCTCGAGCGGGAGTCCGCCCAGGTGTAAGTGGCCCCGCAGACACCCGGCCCCTGGCCCTTGGCATGTGCCTTGTGTGGCCCCAGTCCAGGGTCCAGGAAGTTAGTCTTCTTAAGTATTACGGCCCCTTCTTGGCAGGCGGAGGCCGATGTGGCCTTTGTGTCTCATGGGGCTCGTTTGCACTGCAGAGTGAAGAAGAGAAACACTTTCCTCCTGTCCATGCGGTTTATGGACCCCGAGATGGAAACCCGCTACTCGGTAGAGAAGGAGAAGCAGAGCGGGGCCGCCTTCAGCTGCTCCTGCGTCGTCCTGCTCTGTACAGCCCTGGTCGAGATTCTCATCGACCCCTGGTGAGGGAGGGGCAGGGCAGGTGCTGACAGCCAGGGGAGGGCACAAGGTGAGGCGCTTCCTAGGCCTGGGGGCTGTGGGCCTCCACGGGAGCCTGACGCGGGGGCACAAGCTCTGTTCCTTGCCCGCATCTCCCAGAGCAGCCTCTGGAAATGCTGGGACCGCGCCCTGGACCCCTTTCCTTCTCTCTGCCCCTGGGTCCTAGAACGGCACTGGCATCACAGAGGAGGTCATACCAGGGTTGAGAAAGCTGAGGGGGGCGTGGTTCAGGGGATGGAGACCTCAGTGGCTCTTGGACGAGGAGGCAGGATGGGGCCGCTCCTCAGCCTTGGTCCCGCAGCCCACGGGCTCCCTTTCTTGATTCGTCTTGGTAACGATGGATTTCAGGCTCTGGGTGCAGACTGATCTCCGCTGTCACAGTAGCAGGTCCTCTGGGTCAAGGCAGGGTGTTCTGGAATCCTTGCCCCATCTGCTGAAGCCCAGCTGAAGGCTGGCTGTCCCCTCCTTCCCTTCCTTTCTCCCCGCAGCCGATCAGCAGCTCACTCCAGCTCGGGGAGTCCCCACCAGAAGGGAGGGGATGTGGAGCCCTGTCCTGATCACAGTTTGGGGAACTTAAAGAGCCTTGGACTCGTTACATGGTCCTAGGTTCTGAACACAGCTTGCTCGCCTATTTGTTCTGTGACCTTGGGCGCATTGCTAAGGGTTCCTGGAGCATCAGTTTTCTCATCTGTGAAGTGAAAGATGGAGATGATCTGAAGATAATAGCACCTGCCCTCGCTAACTCAGAATTGTTGTGAGGACCAAATTCACTCTTTCACTTCATCAGTATTTACTGTCTACTTTGTGCCTGGGCCGAAGGTCTAGGGAGACTGCGGTGAGTGCTGTGACTCCCAGAAGCCCTCGGCAGCAAGCCGCTCTGCTCCGTGCTCTCCCCTGTCATCATGGCGACACGGCAGAAAGCTCATTCCTGAGAATCCCTTCCCAGGTTTTACTGGGCTCTGCCTGGGGCACCTGTGAGTCTTTCTTCGGGAAATGTCCCAAAGAACAGTTACAGCTGGGGAGGGTTGCATCTCCCCAGGCCTAGATGCAGCCGCCCTGGCATCACACGAAACTTTTCAGGTACAGGCTTGTGCCTTGCTTGGGGCTCTGCCCTCTGTCTCCCTTCCTTTACTTTCCTGGCCCCTGACCCTCATCCGTACTCCCTCTGGTCCCCTTCTTCACTGTTTCCTCTCTCACAGGCTAATGACGAACTATGTGACGTTCGTGGTCGGGGAGGTTCTGCTCCTGCTCCTGACCATGTGCTCACTGGCTGCCATCTTTCCGCGGGTAAGAAGCACCGTTCCTTTCGGCTCAGAGCCACGTGGCAGTGAGCATCACTCCCTGCGAAAGTGGGTACTGATGGAGAGGGGTCCTAGCAGACGGTGACGAGTAGCTGACTTCCGTTGGGATGGTTCAGGCACTCATCCATTCATCTGTTACACCCTCCTTCATTATTGGCTCTGCACCCATTTTGGGCTGGGCCCTGGAGCGTGCATGGGCTGTGAGCCAGAGTCTAGATAAATGGGAACCTATGTAGAAAAGCAGTGGATGCCCGGCTAGAAGGTGAATTGACTCCGATTGTGGAGGACCTTGAAAGCCAGACACAGGGATTAAGACTTTCTCCTAGAAGCACTGGGTGCCAGGCAGAGGTTTTGATCAGAATGACAAGGAAAAAGCAGTATTTTAGGAAAATCTGGCAGGTGGCTTGTGAGTAACTTGGGGGATTCAGGTACGCTGACCCAGGGAAGGCAGGAGTCGCCAGGCAAAGACGGCTGGCCCTGAAAATCCTCCCCCAACCTGGCTTCTCCGTCCGGAGACAGGGAGTGGACTGCCTACAGGCTCGGGCAGCCGCGGTGTGTTACCCGCACCTGCAGCAGGACTGGTGGACGGAGCCGGGATCCGCGCGCCTTCTCGGCTCTGCCGCAGCCAGGTTTCGGTTGACGCATGCGCACAGCACTACGTTGCAGGTTCCTGGGATGTGTGGGAACAGGCAGAGTGCTTAGCAGCCAGGTTTACCGGGGAGAAGGCTGTCAAGGCTCAAGGCCCTTGAAATTCCATCCTTCTAGGCCTTTCCTAAGAAGCTTGTGGCCTTCTCGACTTGGATCGACCGGACGCGCTGGGCCAGGAACACCTGGGCCATGCTGGCCATCTTCATTCTGGTCATGGCCAACGTCGTGGACATGGTGAGCCCCTGCTGTCCTGTTGAAGGGACGCCCACTCTCAGCGGAGGCTTCCAGATCGGTCTGCACAAGCAGTTGCGAGCCCATTCCCCACCCCACTAGGCACGGGTTTGGAGTGGCACTTAGGTTCCTAAACAAGTGTCCTGGGCAGATGGCGAGGTCTCCTCCCCAGGACACCTCTGAGACTGTCTTGTCTCCCCCAGCTCCTCACTCTCCCCGAGTCCAGGAGCCCAGCGTCAGGCACTGGGTCCTGTGCTGGGTGCTTTACATACACGGACTCATTTAATCTGTATAACAGTCTTGAGAGGTTGGCATCATCTGCACTTTCATGTGAAAAAAATGATTCTCAGGTTAAATCCGTTGTTTTAGGTCACACAGCCAGTAAGTAACAGAGTGGAGAGATGAAGCAGCTCTAAATCGCCGTCCTGTGCCTTCTGCCTCCAGGTCTCACTGCTCAGGGGCCCCAGTGCTCCTAAGCTTTCTGCGTACCCTCAGTATCCTGTACAGTGTGGCTAGCGTCAGGCATCCATCAGGCCGAGGGAGGTGAACCTGCTCCCACAGTTGTGTGGCTCTCATCCATTTGAACGAGGCCAGACCTTCCAGAAGTGGGTCATGGGGACGGCAGCTTCACTGAGCCCACGTGGCCAGTGGCAGCCGAAATCCTCTGCTCTGCTCTTCTCAGTTTGTGCAGGTCCTGTGAGGGGGCAGCCAGAGGCTTTCTTGGGGAGAAGGGATGGCAGTGGGAAGCTTGGAGCACTGGGGGCCTGCAGCTGTCACTGGTGCTCTCGTCAGGCCTCACCGCTCCCTCCAATGTTGGTAGCACTAGGCACACCCTCAGGGCCCTACTCTTTGCAAATAGGATGTCATGTTATTTACTTTATTATCTCTAACAGTGGAAGCATGGGAGAAAACTCGGCGTGGAGACTTTTCTGGCAGTGGTGTAGGTGGGAAGCCCTAGGGCCCAGCGATCCAAAGTCCAATAGGAATGGAGTTAGGAGCTCCAGAACCTGAGCTCATGGGTTGCCGGCGGCCACAGTGCAGGGAAGAGGAGCCCCGTGGAGCCTGGTGCGCAGGTCTGGGGACCACTGTTTAACAGGGTCATGGACACTGGCAGGATATCTGGGGATCCCGTCACCAGTGGAGGGGTGAAAAACTAGGGAGGTGTGAAGCTTTCCACGTGCTGGAAGCACCTGCCAAGCACGTCCCCAAATCTAGACGAGCGCCAGTGGGTGAAAGTGAAGTAGGCGTGATGCGGTGTGTGGATGCGCTTTGCATTGGCCACACCTGCCCAGCAGTGGGACCGGAGATCAGACTCCAGAGGTGATGGGTCTGAGTGGAGACCACCTGCCATCACCGTGAAGCCATGAGGGGGGCTGACTGGCTGGCCCACGGCCCCTCCAGGAGCAGCAGTGTGACGTGGGCCAGAGCACATTGGGTTTGAAACCGAACGGCCGGATTCCTGGTTCTGGCTTTACCACTTGCTAGCTGCACCACTTCGGGCGAGGGTGGCCTCTCTGAATTTTCTGTGTGATGGTGGTGGTGTTTTTAGCACTCAGAATTTCTGTGATCAGAGGAGGTGATGGTAAAGCGCTTTGCAGGAGTTACTGACTTCCGTATTACCGTCCCCGGGTAAATTTTCCCTTCTTTCTCAGTGTTTTCGAGGGAGCCGTGGGACGTGGCAGCTGCCACAGCTCCCCCTTCTCTGACAGTGTCTCCCGTCCCCTCGCACCCTGTGCTCTCCCCCCGGGTCCTGGCCTCCAGCTTAGCTGTCTCCAGCGCTACACGGGACCCACCAACAGCACCGCGGGGGTGCAGGTAGAGGACGGCTGCGTGGAGAACCCCAAGTATTACAGCTACGTCGCCGTGCTGTCCCTCATCGCCACCATCATGCTGGTGCAGGTCAGCCACATGGTCAAGCTGACGCTCATGCTGCTTATCGCGGGGGCCGCGGCCGTGATCAACATCTACGCCTGGCGCCCCGTCTTTGACGAATACGACCGCAAACGCTTCCAGGAACGCGAGTAAGATGCAGCCTGTCTGGGGGTCTGCACAGTCTCCTTCCTCCCACCCCCCAGTCCCCATTTCAAGGTCGTGGATCTGCACTGAGCTGGCCGTCTGTCTCTAGGGCTCATCCAAGGCTTGTATGGGAATTGGGGTTCGTGGTCTCTCATAGACGGGCCCCTGGTTGGCTGTGATCCCAGGACAGATCCTTTCCCTTCTTGAGGAGTGGAAGACCTGGGTCACCTCAGTGTTTGGCTGGGCACCAGCCTCTTGTACCTGAAGGGGCCTCAGTGTGTTGTTATCTGTCCCAACAGCTTTCCAGTGGTGGCCTTAGAGAAGATGCAGGTATTTTCCAGCCCTGGGCTCAATGGCACTGGCAGGTAAGGGTGACTGCTTTCCCGTCTGCGTCTGTGTTTTCAGCCCCTTTCTTCTAGAGGCAGGGAATACAATAGGCCAAAGCCCCACGGTCTCATCATTTCACAGGCACATGATGTGGGATGCTCAAGCCAGAGTAGTTAGTGTGCGTTTCTGTAGGCGTCTGCAGCAGATTTCAGTGCTGATCTGGCCACGCTGGCCTCTCCTGAGTCAAAGAGAGTGTAGCCTGGAGAGCAGCGGCAGCGTGGTCAGAGGGTGGGATGAAGAGCAGGCCAGCCTGAGGCAAAGAGAGAAGGGGCAGCCAAACGGATGATGGCTGCACTTACCGGCTGGCAGAGCAGGAAGCAGAAGCACGAGGAGGAAAGCACACTGCCGCATTCAAACTAGAACACCTGGACTCTTACCCTCTGCAGTGATTCTCTGTGGGGCCTGGGCAGGCCAGTTTTCCTGAGTCTCAGTTTCATCTCTTGAAAAGGCTATCAGACTAGAAGTTCTTCAAGGTCTCTTCTAGCTCTAAAGATTTAGAATTGTATGATTCAGTGACTTGATGAGACGTCTAAGTAACTTGAAAGAAAAAAAAGATTACCTAACAGAAGATGGGTAGAAGACTTGAACAGACCTTTCGCAAAAGAAGAACTCTAAATGGGCACTAATAAATGAAAGGCATTCAGGTAATCAAGGTCAAGCACATTAAGACCACAGCGAAAGGCCATCACACACCTACCAGTTTGGCAAAAACTAAGAAGTCTGATAACATCATGTATAGTGGTAACGCGTACATTCCTGGTGGGAGTATAAATTCGTACAGCCATTTTAGAAAACAATTTGGAGTTAATTAGTAAAGTTGAAAATAGACCTATGACCCAGCAATTCCACAGCTACGTATACACTTTAGAGAAATGAATGCACATATATACATCCCAGGGTATGTGTACAAGAACGTCCATAGTTGCACTGTCCAAAACAGCCACACACACACACACACACACACACACACACACACAAACATCCAAAAAGATGAGAACCCAAACGACATCAACAGTAAATGGATATATAAGTTGTGGTATATTCATATGATAGAATACTGTACAGTGATGGAAATTATTTACAGCTCCACACAAAAACATGGGTGCCCGCTATAACAAGCATGGGGTGGGGGGAAACTGTGCCCTTGTCCCATCACTGAGATGTTAGGCTCTCCCTCTCTCCTGACTTTGTTTGCTATTAAGACAAAAAGCCAGTGATTTCAGAAAGCCTTACTGCCCAGTGGGGGTCTGGACTTGATGTGAAGGCCCTTAAGCTGCTGAGAAGTTTCTGGGGTGACAGGAAACAGCACAGCCAAATTAGAGGGAATAAAACTCCTTGTCAGAGGGCGGCACGGTGCTGCCTCAGCTGCATTATTTTCGGCCCACAGGCTGGCCCTGGTGCCTTCTAAGTACGCGATGACAGCAATGATCTTTGTCATGATGCTGAGCTTCTACTACTTCTCCCGCCACGTGAGTGCCTGCATGCCCTCCTCTTCTGTGCGGGCCCATCAGGCCTCGCGAGAAGCAGCCCCAGGATCTAAGAACCCAAGCTCCTGGGGAACGCTGGTTCCCTTACCCCACATGGCATGTGACCCTGGTCAGGCTGCCACCTCTGCCAGTTTCTGGTTTCTTCCTCAGTAGTATAAGAGCAGCAGTTCTCACCTCTTCCTTCTGACCTCCTGTGGGAAGCGGAAGGAAGCCTGGGGGACGGGCACAAAAGCCTGGATAAAATCTCTATTCCCTAGGCCAGGGGCCCGTGGGTCTCCGCTCACCCTAGCTCTGGGGGTCACTGACACACTGACTGCGGAGCCAGAAGACAAAGGGAAAGAAGCTGATGAAGTTTTTGTTTGGTTAAAAGGAAGAGGGGGAAGAGAGGGCAGGAAGTACCCATGCAAGGGGCTTACTTCCATGTTAGCTCAGGTGCCACCCAGTGGCTTGTCCGGGAACTACAGCCATTCCCAGCCACTTTTTTTTTTTTTTTAATTTATTGGTTGCATTGGGTCTTTAAAAAAAAAATCAGTCACATTCTTTTATTTTATTTTTAAAATTTATGTATTTATTTATTTATTGGTTGTGTTGGGTCTTTGTTGCTGCACACAGGCTTTGTCTAGTTGCGGTGAGTGGGGGCTACTCTTCATTGTGGTGTGTGGGCTCCTCATTGCCGTGGCTTCTCTTCTTGTGGAGCATGGGCTCTAGGCGCATGGGCCTCAGTAGTTGTGGCACACAGGCTCAATAGTTGTGGCTCACGGGCTCTAAAGCGCAGGTTCAATAGTTGTGGCACACGGGCTTAGTTGCTCCGAGGCATGCGGGATCTTCCCGGACAAGGGATCGAACCCATGTCCCTTGCATTGGCAGGGGGATTCTTAAGCACTGCGCCACCAGGGAAGTCCCCCCAGCCACTTCTTCAAATGGAGCTTGCTGGAAATGGGGACTCCTCCTCCTCCCTGGACTAGGAGATCCCCACTGCTGCCACCACCCACAGGGCAGACCTGTAGCTAAAGTTAGGCCCCAGGAGGCACCACACATGCAGAAGGCCTCTCACATCCTCCTGTAACCACAGGGGCTGGGATCTTCATTGCAGCTCTAGGGTGGCCTTTTTGTTGAGGCGAATCTTTCTGGGTCTCATTTCCCTTGCCATCTAGCCATCTTCCTTTCAGTTTTTCCAAGTTGGAACTCCTCAAGTTCTCATTTTCATCTTCCCATCAAATAGCCAGCTTTTTTTTCTTTTTCCTGGCTGCACTTTGCAGCTTGTGGGATCTTAGTTCCCCAACCAGAGATTGATCCCAGGACACGGCAGTGAAAGCACTGAGTCCTAACCACTGGGCAACCAGGGAATTCCCTCAAACGGCCAGCTCAGAGCTCACATCTTGCCTCTGTCTGTGTCCATAGGTGGAGAAACTGGCACGGACACTATTCTTATGGAAGATCGAGGTCCACGACCAGAAGGAACGTGTCTATGAGATGCGACGCTGGAATGAGGCCTTGGTCACCAATATGTTGCCTGAGCATGTGGCACGCCATTTCCTGGGGTCCAAGAAGAGAGACGAGGTGAGGCATGGCCCTGTGCTGGAGCCACGAGGCTGTGTGTCTTCTTCTGGCCTTCTGCCTTCTCATGACATGGCCTGGGGACCCAGGTAGAACTGGACCTACCCAGCACCACAATATTAGAAGCAAAAGAATTTCACAGGCCTTTGGTAGAGGACACTGCCATATACATTGTTTCTGTGGGCCACACACCTCTGTGAGGCCCGTTTCAGAAGACGAGGCCTCGGTGAAGCCCACCTTTCTGTCGGCTGTGATCATCTCAGACTGGTTCTCAGGCCTCACTTCCCAGCTCCACCCCACCCTCTTCTCAGAGCTGGGGCTGTTGCAGGGACTAGAGAAGCTGTTTCTTAGTTATTAAAAGTTGTGACACGCTACTTTCTAATAATTCAGTCAGGATAGTCTGGGAGATGTGTGTGTCCAAAAAGGCTGAGTGCAGGTGTCATGGGTGTGGAAGACAGATTCATTTCTGTGGCACATTGTTCACTTAGACTTTCTTTGAGCACTTTGGCCCTGCCTCTTTTAGGAGCTGTACAGCCAGTCTTATGATGAGATTGGAGTCATGTTTGCCTCCCTGCCCAACTTTGCTGACTTCTACACGGAGGAGAGCATCAATAATGGTGGCATTGAGTGTCTGCGCTTCCTCAACGAGATCATCTCAGATTTTGACTCTGTGAGTGACCATCCTGTCCCCCTCCTCCTGCCACAAAGTCCGCCCTTCCAGATTACAGCCCAAGAAGGGCTGCAGAAGTCAGAAGTTGGAGAGTTACTCTGGCTGCTGTTTTCCCATAAAAGCTCCTCCCCATGACATACGGGCTTCTGCGGCCATCTGGAAATGTTCGGTCCCAGGTGGGAGCCTGGGAAATCACTTACAAGTTTATAGGAGAAGGTCTAGCCAAAACAAGACCCCGAGGGCCCTCTGATTCCTCTACCCTCAAATTTGGGTTCAGTAAACATTTATCGGGTAACTTGTATACCAGGGGAAATGCTTTTACAATACATGCTCAACCACCTCCCAATGTTAAGGTGACAGAAACCGAGGCTCAGAAAAATCAGTACATTGGCCTAGGATCATGTGGCAGATATGGGCTGAAGCTTTCATAGAAAAACACCTCTTAGATGTCTCATGGGCATGTTGTAAACGGGCAAGTCAGATGTTGGCTGAATGAAGCTCTTATAGGAAAACATCTCTTGGGTGTCTCGTGGGCATGTTGTAAACAGGCGAGTCTGTCATTCAGTTGGCTCATTTACCTCCCCTGACTGCTCACAATTCTCTCTTCCTTAATACTGGCCTCAGCTTCTGGACAATCCCAAGTTCCGGGTCATCACCAAGATCAAAACCATTGGCAGCACCTACATGGCAGCTTCAGGAGTCACCCCAGATGTCAACACCAACGGCTTTACCAGCTCCAACAAGGTAGCTAACCAGCTCAATGTGTAGAGGAGCTGGAGCAAGACAGGCAGCCCACGCGTAGCACGTAGCACTTGTAAACGATGTTATAAACGTAGCTGCCATTAACTACTGCTGTGCTGAGGGGGTCACAGACACACACCCACTAACTAGCACCACACAGTGCAAATATAAAATCAGGTTGACTGAGTTTAATGACCAGAGAGGGGAACACACACAGCCCCCCACCACTGTTCCACAGCTTAGGCCAGGCATGAGATTTTATGTAACTGTGGTCATGCCCATTTTTATTTTAAAATTTTTTGAAGTGTAGTTGATTTACAATGTTAACTTCTACTGTACAACAAAGTGACTCAGTTATACATATATATATATATAATTTCATATTCTTTTCCATTATTATTACAAGATATTGAATATAGTTCCCTGTGTAGGACCTTGTTTATCCATTCTCTAAGTTTGCACCTGCTAATGCCAAACTCCCAATCCATCCCTCCCCCCCAACCCCTCCCCCTTGGCCACAAGTCTGTTCTCTGTCTGTGAGTCTGTTGCCATTTCGCAGATAAGTTCATTTGTGTTATATTTTAGATTCCACATGTAAGTGATATCATATGGTATTTGTCTGTCTGACTTACTTCACTTAGTATGACAGTCTCTAGGTCCATTCATGTTGCTGCCAACAGCATTATTTCATCCTTTCATGGCTGAATAGTATTTCACTGTATGTAGGTACCACATCTTCTTTATCCATTCATCTGTTGATGGACATTCAGGTTGTTCCCATGTCTTAGCTATTGTGAATAGCGCTGCAGTGAACACTGGAGTGCATGTATCTTTTCACATGAAAGTTTTCTCCAGATATATAGCCAGGAGTAGGACTGCAGGATCATATGGCAACTCTAGTTTTTTGAGGCACCTCCATACTGTTTTCCATACTGGCTGCACCAACTTACATTCCTACCCACATTGTAGGGGTGTTCCCTTTCCTCCACACTCTCTCTAGCATTTGTCATTTGTAGACTTTTTAATGATGGCCGTTCCGACCAGTGTGAGGTAGTACCTCATTGTAGTTTTGATTTGCGTTTCTCTAATTAGTGATGTTGAGCATCTTTTCATGTGCTTATGGCCATGCCCTCTTAATGCTCTATACTTTCATAAGAACTAGGGAGCAGAAACCATCTACGTAATTATGTAATAATGAAGATGTCCAGGCTGGGGAAATGGTTTTGTTGGAAAAGAGGAGTCGTCAGTGCTCACTGGCTGACAGATTGTTCTTTTGTTAACTCAGACCCGTGAGGCCAGCTCTGTTTAGCTCCACAGGGAGGGGAAATGAGCTGTGGGGGCCCTGGTCCCAAGGGCTGTCCTTAAAACATCATCCTAGTTTATCTTACAGCTGTGCTATACAATGTAAGTCCTACTGCCATCTCCATTTTACAGATGAGGTTAAAGAACCATGTCTAGAATGGTCATCACTCTCAAGTGCTTATAATCTAGTTGAAAAAACAAAATGCGGACAACTACAAAATTCAAAGACCAGGTTCAGGCAAGGTGGTGACGAGACAACTCCTGATCAGATACATGGCAGATAGGAAGTAGCTGGGCTGGGGAGGATTTGCCTTCCCCACCTTCTACCCATCTCTGCCCCAGACCTAAAGGGACCCAGGTCAGCTCTCACAGTGACAAGTCAGAGCTAAAGAGCTCCCTGGCTCTTCTGTGGGAGGAAGTGGAGAATAAGGCCTATAACTAGCAGGTGAAGGGAGGAAGGTGCCCGGCTGGCCTGGCGCCCACGGCTGCTCTCGCACAGGAGGAGAAGTCCGACAAGGAGCGCTGGCAGCACCTGGCGGACCTGGCCGACTTTGCCCTCGCCATGAAGGACACGCTCACCAATATCAACAACCAGTCCTTCAACAACTTCATGCTGCGCATCGGTAAGGCCTCCCAGCCCGCCCGCTCCTGCCGGGCTCCCCCTGATGCAGGGGGCTCGGCAAATCAGGGAGGACGGGCTTACAAAGACCCAAGGCATTTCGGTTGAGGAGGGTCACACTCATCAAGCTGGAAGGGACCGTAAGGGTCTTTAGATGGATGATCAAACCGAGAACCTGAAGAAATGCTCAGCTGTCCCAGTCCCACGCTGTTTACGACGACAGCCTTCCTTCGGAATCTGGCTGGGACTTGAGTTTGTCTACCTTTCCAGGGCATCTTCTGTGCCTGAGGGCCTTGTTCACCTCAGTCCAGCCTGTTAGGGTGGATGTCACCTGCCACCCACTCTTGGGAAGGGGGTCTCAATCCCTGGGCCAGGTCACAGGAGACCTGAAGTACCAGGTGGGTTGAGAGAGAAACTGGCAGCTTTTGTACTGAATTAATTCACATATCTGGGTGGCTGACATTACCGAGCACATAGTGAGGACGATGAGTAGGAGACATGATTTCTGTCCTCTGGTAACTTAGAGAATCAGGCTTGATGAGGAATATAATGTTATGTAATTAGGAGCTTTGTGGTTGGAGTCAGGTGGCAAATTCTGTGAGAGGAGTTGGTGGCTTCTGAGATGGGGCTGTGCTGAATTTTGTGTCTTTACCTCAGGCATGAACAAAGGCGGGGTACTGGCTGGGGTCATTGGAGCCCGGAAACCACACTATGACATCTGGGGCAATACAGTCAATGTAGCCAGCAGGATGGAGTCCACAGGGGTCATGGGCAACATTCAGGTACGTCCAGCAACAGAGCTGTGTGCTCAGGTCCAGGGAAAGGAATCGGGATAGTGCATGTTTTGCTGGCACTACTGCCTCCTTTCTGTTGGCCCAGATTACGTTGGCAGTGCTGAGATCAAGGGCAAGAGTGGGAAGAGATGCCTCAGTAAAAGGAGAAAATACTTAAAACACCATTTGCAAGATGCAGGTTTAAGTTCTAGATAAGAATGTCCTGCTTTTTGGTATGAACTAGCTCACACCCTGGGCCTCCAACAGCTCTCCCCAAAACCACCCTGATCTGTACCGCTGGGTCTGGCAGGAAAGCGCCACAAAAAAGGCAGATGGGACAGAAAAGCAGGAGTCTAGGTTGCCAAACAAGGCAACCTGTGGCTGACCTCCTAGGAGAGTGAGCACGAAGGCTATCACTGGAAGAGGAGAGGGCCAGGCAACCCTCCCTGCCCCCATTGGTGCGCAGGCTGAAGGGGGCAGGAGGAGAGTGCTGCCAGCCTGTGGACAGGGACCATGTGTGGGTACCACCAGCCCCCTTGGCCCAGGCTCACTCTCTAACCCCAAGCTCTCCCTCTACAGGTGGTGGAAGAAACACAAGTCATCCTGCGAGAGTACGGCTTCCGCTTTGTGAGGAGAGGGCCCATCTTTGTGAAAGGGAAGGGGGAGCTGCTAACCTTTTTCTTGAAGGGGCGAGAGAAGCCGGCCACCTTTCCTAATGGCGCCTCAGTTACACTGCCTCACCAGGTAGTAGACAACTCCTGAATGGCCTCAAGCCCCACGAGAGTCCACATGGGAGGGAGAGTTTATTTTTTGGAATCAAAGAAAGGCCTTGGGAAAGGACAAATGACCAAGTCCCAACATTCCCAAGCTGTTGAAGTACACACTCACATAGACTTTAGGTTTAAAAATCTCAAGCCTTCATTTGTTCATGGATGCGTGAGCTCTGAGGGTGGCCATACTATTCCTCGGTGTGCCTGTAGCTTCCCCAGAGAGTAGGGCTCTTAGGCATAGTACTGGAACAATCCTTCCAGAGCCCTAGTTCTGACCAGCCCTCCTTCCCCCAGAGAGGCCATGGCCACTGTGAGCAGGAAGGCACCAGAGGTGGAACCAGGCTGCTGCCTTTGTGCCTGGCTGGGAACACAAGTGGGGCAGCTCTGCTTACAGTGAGGGCTGGCACCTGCTCTGCTCCCCAGCTAGAACTTGGAAGCAGTGCTTTTCATTCTGAAGACCTGCTTGTCTCTGTGGTCCGAGTTAGGTGAAATGGTCCTCGTCCTGATAATCTTGAAAGGTTCTTCTGGAACCCCAGTCACCTTAGTCATGAGAGCAGAAAGTGCAATATTTCCTTTTACCTGGTGGGAGGGAGGGAGGGAAAGGGACTTTTATTTCTGAAAGAAAAATATATAAACAGATCTTCTACATTTATATTTTTAATTTTCTGTTAAAAAAACACTTTCCGATATTGCCTTGCCTTTTGAGCTCTTGCTACAGTCGCCTTTGCTACTGCTTTAAAAGAGAATTTACAGGTATTGATAAAGAACAAGACTGTTTTATTAAAAGCTTTATTCAACTTGAATGTGATTATTGTGAAAACTGTGTTAATAGCCCTTATCTGAGAACTGCTTTGCTCCCTCCCACACTGGTTCTCACCACGTGCCTGGAAGGCAAGAGCTTAACACGAGACCTCACTCTCTTCTTAAGCCGCTTCCTTCCAAACAGTGGTCCGAGCTAGCTTGACCATCCTTCTGCACTCCGCCCAGACTTAGCTAGGCTCCCACACCTGCAGGCTGCTGCATGGCCATCAGGTCTTGGCCTTGAGCAGTAAGGGTAATAACGACTCCTATTTATAACTGGGCCAAGGTGGGGGACAGAAATTAAAATGGCATGATGGGACATCCCTGATGGTCCAGTGGTTAAGACTCCGTGCTCCCAATGCAAGGGGCACAGGTCTGATCCCTGTTTAGGGATCTAAGATCCCACATGCCGCCAGTGCGGCCAAGAAAATAAAATGGCACAATGATAGGTTTTCACATCCGTGCACTGGCCCTGCACATACTCCCAAGCCAAGGAACAAAAAGCACCAGCAGAGCAGAGGCCATGGTTAAAAGAAGTGGTACCCTAATCAGACCAGGAGATGAGGAAGACAAGTGTACAGCTGGGGCCTGGAGCTTGCAGGGGAGAGAAGACGTAAAGGAGAGGGGTCCACTTCTCTTTGCAATGATCACGTTATAAGGAAACTTCTGATCATGCTTTTTTATAGCTGACTTAATACATTTCGTGCTCTACTAACATGTTTTATGAAACGACATTAGATACATGGAACCCCGACTGTTTTATCCATAGTACTTTCTCACACCATATTCTTTGTAAAGCACTGGCCTAGAATGTTCCAAACCAAATATTAAACATACTTCCCTTCTTAATTGTATGATTCATGTCATACCCTAAACCTAGAGTGTTCTAAGAACTTTCTTTTCAAAAGTCACAGGTAGGAAAATGAGGCAAAATTACTTCAAGTTTTCATAAAAGCTAGAAATACTCAATTGAATGGTATATACTCCCTCTTTCACAAAATGCCTTCTATTACCCCACAGACCACTCTGTGATTTTCAGCTAAAATATATGATCAATCTCAAAAGAAGAGATATTCTTGAGCATTATAACAAGTGACCAGGCATCACAGAGAACTGTCCAAAAATGCCAGGGTCTATAGACTCAAACTTGCCCTCAACATGAGGTGGGTGTCTGTTCTCACTGCAAGGATGGTCCCCAGGCAAGGAGTCTAAGCCTTTCAACAGTCTTCAGGACTTCCCTGGTGGTGCAGTGGTTAAGAATCTGCCTGCCAATTCAGGGGACACGAATTTGACCCCTGGTCCAGGCAGATCCCACATGCCACGGGGCAACTAAGACCATAAGCCACAACTACTGAACCCCGTGCACTCTAGGGCCCATGTGCTGCAACTACTGAAGCCCTCATGCCTAGAGCCCATGCTCTGCAACGAGAAGCCACCACAATGAGAAGCCTGTGCACCGCAACGAAGAATAGCCCCCACTCACAGCTAGAGGAAAACCTGTTCGCAGCAATGAAGACCCACTGCAGCACCCCTACAACCACCCGCAAGAAAAGAAAAACAACAAAAAACCCCACCAGTTTTCAGTTCCCAGGACCTTTTGCCTGCCACTGTGGTCATTACTCACTTCTGATGTGTTTCCAATGAAAATAATATTCTAGGAGACCAGGCTTATATCCAACTTTTCTCCTTTTCTTGCAAATGAAGTAAACACTTGATGTAGGGGCTTCGTAGAAAACAGATTTTCATGGACTGCTCGCTGTTCTTCCCATGTGGTGGATAATGCATCCGCCCCTTAAAAAAGATAGAATCTATCAATCTCATTTACTGCAACTGTAGGACTCAGAACCTGGATCACTAATATTCTGGACCCATGTAATTTTTTTTTTTTTTTTTAATTTGGTCTGGAACTGAGAGGCTTGCCCCTTACTGGTCCAATGAAATTTTGAGACCAGAAACTTAGACTCTGCCCAGAGAAATCTAAAACCTGTGATGTGAAACCTGCAGCAGCATCAAAATTTCTGCCTCATAAAAACATTTTATCCTTTTCCTCATTATTGCCCATCACATTACTATGGTACATTTAACTGAAACAAAGTCACAACAAATGCAGCCATCCCTGAAAAATTCTCATTTAGAGAACAGTCTCTGGAGAGCTAAGTACATGCTGACTTGTCATGTCTACTTGGCTTCACAGTGAAACAAGTCTTGGCTCTCTCCACCACAGCGACCCTGTGATGCAACCTCATTAGCTGTCTCTCTAAGAGGGGTTTCCAATGAAAACAAACTGTAAGCTGAAAGAACTCTGGCGGAGTTGGATGGAGTAAAGAAGGAAGGAAAACTAGGATAAGTATGTTTACTACTTACAAAGAGGAGAGGAAAAATTGGTAGAAACAAGGAAGATCTTCTTGGTATCTTACTGTCTTTGTATTTTTCTGTTCATAGTACATAAACAGAAGAAAGTGTCTCAAGAGGTCCAACTGATATAGTCTCACTGTTTCACCCTGTTTCAATCAACCTGACTAACCCAGAGCATATTATAATTTCTTCCTGGAGACATCCTTTCTCTTACCTTGATAAGTAACAGTGACGTCAGTTGGAAGGGTTGTTGTGAGGTCCTTAAACAGCAGTCTAGCACAAAATGGGAAGGACTGGCCTTCTGGCTCCACTTTGTAAGTAAATGACAGCAAGTTGCACAGTGAGTTTCTCTGCAAGGGCCCAGCCAGAAAGGCTGCAAAGTCATTCTAATGAGGGTGGGGATCAAAAGAAACACAAAGTATATGACAGTTACAGCTCCTAGGCAGTGAGTGGTTATGATGCTTCAGACATGTCTACCCGAAACAGGGCCCATTAATTAAATCCCAGAGAAATAAATGAAGGACAGAGAAAGGCCTGAAAAAGGGACAAATGATAGAGATGTATAAGATAATTAAGAGCTGGTAGCAGCCTAGAAGGCCTGCAGGAAGCACTAAGTAAATGGCCAGGGGCTGGGGATACAGGGAAGATACTATTTCTGCCAAGCACTTCACTGACTTCATACATATGGCTGAGATGCTTCATGTCTGCATTCACATATCAATTTAAGTTTATCTGACAACCAGGAGCTTCATAGTCATTCCAAATGCATAAAGAGGGAGATGCTAAGCTTTTAAGAGTCACTTATTTCCTATTTACATTCATTTCCTGTCTACTTTTTTCTCTTTTTACCTCAACCCTAAGCTCAACTGCAACCCTAAGAAGGTAAGCTGGAGGCAAAGACAGACAGTATTGCTCTATGGTATCTCAGAAACCATTATTCTGCTTTGCACCTATCCCCAAGGTTCAGCAGGACACCTGGCACATATTAGGTACTTTATAAATCCCTGTTGAATTAAAAGCATAGCAACTGTACCCTACCACTTTGTGAGGGGAAGGAAGGGTCAAGTATAAAAGCCTGAGAATCACCATTCATGAGTGAATAATCCCTTAACATCATCCAAAGTTTCAACAGAAGAGAAGGTGGAAAATGGCTTGTATATGAATAAGAAACAAGCATTAGAAGGACAATGGTCAAACATCTGGCCCAGAGTTACAAAAGAACATGTCCCTTTTTTTCCTTTTAAGCTTACCTGGGCTCACAAAATGCATTACAAGATCACAGATACCTGAAGTCGATCTGCCTGGTACTTCCTCCCAGAGTAAGCATTTAGGTATTCGCAGAGAGTGAACAGGAAGTGCTGAATATCAGTCTGTAAGTATTTTGCAGCTATCTCCTCTAGGGGAATGAAGACTGGAATCGAATGGTGATGTATCTGAGGTGGTTTCTTCATGACAAGGTCCACAAAATAGGAATCCAGCAGGTTCCCCTCAAAAGCAGTGCTGATGCAGACACAGACTCCTCGGCTGGTCAGTTTCCCACTGATCCCTGAGACAGATAAGATGATACCTTAGGAGATGGCAGGCAAAGGCAGTAGCCTATTCATCTGTGCATCCCAGTTTCCTCAGCACTGCCTAGTTAGACATCATGCGCTCAAATGCTCATTGAATGAATGTCCAGCTCTTTCTTCTCACTGACTCTGGCTCACTTTGAGTTTGCGTCGATAAAACCACAGAAGAACGGTGGGAAAGATAAAGGATCCTAAATATTAAACTACTGAGGAAGAGATTTTGAAATTTCCATTTTACCTATGCTCCTTTTTTTCTAAGTGTCAATTTATGGCAGTCCCCAGTTCTTCCCAAAATCCTCTTATGATACAGATAATAGGTAAATAAATCCTCATTTTAATGGTGAAAGAGACTTGAGGGGTTCAAACTATTTGACCAGTGGCATAAAGCCAGCAGTAAAGGAAGTCCTAGCATACGGCCTAGCACATGTCAAATCGCTAAAGTGAATAGTCTAAGCCAGCCACTAATCAACCTTCTGCTGCACAGAGGCCAATCTTGTATGTAAAGTTGCCTATGAATAGCAAGCCAGCTTTGTGTGTGTATACTGAGGGGGGCAAAAAGCAATGTTCATGAAATAAGTCCAGTACTTATAATACATCTTACAAACTAACTCACTAGAGACAAGAGACCCAGACTAAAACAGGTCAGAAAAAAACTATACCTGTAAAATGATATGCCTGCAGGATGGCTTTCATGTTTTCCTGTTTTCTCTCCAAAATTTCTTGCTCAGTAATCTCTAATGTTTGGTCAGGTTCTGCATTGGCAGTAGATACTTTAACCTGCAAAATATGTAGCAAATCAAACTGGGTACAAAGGGGCATAATAAAAGTCCAATGCCCTTGCCCACCTGGAAAAAATTTAAATGTAGACCATTTTTTTATTATGTAATGAATCAAGAAATGCTACAGCGGCCAGCCAGCTGGTGCTATGAATTCACAGTAGAGGAAGAATCTTGTGGTAGGAATCAGAAGTAGAAATTATGCTGGCCTGAACAACAATGAATGTGGCTGGAATGGACAGCAGTGTGAGAGGAGAAAGAAAGGGATGTGAGAAAAGTCTATATTGTGAGAAAAAAAACAGCTGCAAAGAGGCAAGGCTGGGAAAGCTAGTTTGCGTCAGACTGTTGTAGGCCTTCAAGTGCCAAGATGATAAATACTGACTCTAAGCCGCACACTACGAGCTATGGCCCAGTAGATCATACAGACTAACTCTCCCTCTGAGGCAAACACACAAGCTGGATGAAATACCAAAGAGATATAAGCAAGCATGCAAGTAAGCAAACAGAAAATGGCCCAAAGGCATTATCAGAGAATCACCAAAATAGCCAGACTGAAGATTAAAGATAAATGCTCTGAAGTTAGCTGGGATTTCCTGAGATTTCCCCCTCAGAGCATTTGCTGATTTTTATCACAAGGCATACAGGCCAAATAGAAAGCTGCAGGCTAGAATTTGTAGCTGTCTCACCATGCCAGGGAAACAGAAACTGGAGATCAAGGTTACCAGAGCTGCCTTCCTATAGGTCAAGCTATAGAGAAGGAAACCCAACATTCTGTGTGCAATTTGCCCTCCAGGCACTTGCCAAATCCTAAACTGCCTATGTGTGACTGGGTACTTAGAAACGAAACAGAAAGAAGCTGCTGAAAGTTAAAAAGCTAAGCAGAGACTGTGGAGATCAGGGCCTGCCAAAGAAGAGGTACCTTGATATACCAGATCCCAACACACGCAAGCTTTCAAGTGAGCTCCCCCAGCACCCCCGCTAAAGGACTACACCCTGGGAATAAGGGCAAACCAGAAACAGAATACCTCAGCTGGATTAAGGTGATATGCCCATACGCTATATGCCTGTCAGAAAACAAATGAAATTCTTTCTGGAGGAAGACAGCATAGTTCAGAAACCATATATTTTTTCATATAATACCCATCATTCAAAATAAAAAAAAGTCAGGGAAGAGGAACAGATGGCTGAAAACCAGGAGGAAGAAGAAGACAAAAGAAGCAGATCCGAGGGGATTCAGCTATTTGAGTTACCAGGCATAGTCATTAATATAGATTAAAAGATGAAGACTTCATACCAAGGGCTGGAATCTATTAAAAAGAATCAGATGACAACCCTAAGTCCAAAAAACACAGTAACCAAAATTAGGAATTTAATAGGTTTAAAAGCTGAGTGGACACACAAGAAAAGTGGAAAATAAATAAATTTTCATATCTAAATTAGAGCAAAGACATAGACAAAGGTCACCGTAAAAACAAAACAAAAACTCCACACATGGGAGCCCCAGAAATAAAGAATGAGGCAGATGCATTATTTGAAAAGATACTGGCCAAATTTTCCAAATAAATGAAAAACAGCAAGTAATTAATTTAAAGAGTGCTACAAACACCAAGCAGGATGAAGAAAGAAAGTTAAACCTAGCCACATTACGATATAAAACTACTAAAACCCAAAGACAGAATCTTAAAAGCAGCCAGAGGAAAAAAGACACATTATATTCAAACCTTATAAGACTAATATCTGACAGAAACTATGAAACTAGAAGACAATGGAAAAATATATTTAAAGTATGAAAGAAATTTCAATCTGTAATTCTATACCCAGCAAAAAATACCCCTTTAAACATGAAAAATATAGTGAAATAGGGTGTTTTCAGACAAACAAAAATAGAGAATTTACTTCCGGCAGACTTACACTGAAAGTAGTACCAAAAGGAACTACTTACATTGAAGGAAAATAATGCCAGATGAAAATATGGAAATACAGGAAGTAACAAAGAGCACTGAAAAGGATCTCTCTCTCTCTAAAGGCATAATGACTGTACAAACAATAAAAGTGTTTCATACAGCTTTAAGTATATGTAGAATTAACATATGACAATAACAACATGAAAGGTTGCATGTGTGGAAGAGAAAAGGTGTTAGAAGTTTCTAGTAAGTATCCAGAAAGTGATAAAAAGTATTAATCAAAATATATTCTAATAAGGAAAAAAAGCAAATCAATCAGTGTGATACACCATATCAACAAATCAAGGAATAAAAACCACATGATCATCTCAATAGAGGCAGAAAAAGCTTCTGACAAAATTCAACACTGATTTATGATAAAAACTCTCCAGAAAATGGGATAGAGAGAACCTACCTCAACATAATAAAGGCCATATATGACAAACCCACAGTAAACATCATTCTCAGTGGTGAAAAACTGAGAGCATTTCCTCTAAAGTCAGGAACAAGACAAGGGTGCCCACTCTCGCCACTCTTATTCAACATAGTTTTGGAAGTCCTTGCCACAGCAATCAGAGAAGAAAAAGAAATAAAAGGAATCCAAATTGGCAAAGAAGTAAAACTGTCACTGTTTGCAGATGACATGATACATACACACAAAATACTAAAGATGCCACCAGAAAACTACTAGAACTAATCAATGAATTTGTTAAGGTTGCTAGATACAAAATTAATGCACAGAAATCTCTTGCATTCCTATACGCTAACAATGAAAAACCAGAGAAATTAAGGAAATGATTCCATTTACCATCGCAACAAGAAGAATAAAATACCTAGGAATAAACCTACCTAAGGAGGCAAAAGACCTGTGCGCAGAAAACCACAGAACACTGATGAAAGAAATCAAAGATAACATGAACAGATGGAGAAATAGACCATGTTCTTAGACTGGAAGAATCAACGCTGTGAAAATGACTATACTACCCAAAGCAATCTACAGGTTCAATGCAATCCCTATCAAATTACCAATGGCATTCTTCACAGAATTAGAACAAAAAATTTTACAATTTGTATGGAAACACAAAAGACCAAATAGTCAAATAGCCCAAGCAGTCTTGAGAAAGAAAAATGGAACTGGAGGAAATCAGGCTCCCTGACTTCAAACTATACTACAAAGCTACAGTAATGAAGACAATATGGTACTGGCACAAAAACAGAAATATAGATCAAAGGTACACAATAGAAAGCCCAGAGATAAATCCACACACATATGGTCACCTAATTTATGACAAAGGAGGCAAGAATATACAATGGAGAAAAGGCAGCCTCTTCCCTAAGTGGTGATGGGAAAACTGGACAGCTATATGTAAAAGAAAGAAATAAGAACACTCCCTAACACCACACACAAAAATGAACTCAAAATGGATTAAAGACCTAAATGTAAGACTGGACACTATAAAACTCTTAGAGGAAAACATAGGAAAAACACTCTTTGACATAAACCACAGCAAGATCTTTTTTGACCCACTTCCTAGAGTAATGAAAAGAAAAAGAAAAATAAACAAATGGGACCTAAGGAAACTTAAAAGCTTTTGCACAGCAAAGGAAACCATAAACAAGATGAAAAGACAACCCTCAGAATAGGAGAAAATATTTGCAAACAAAGCAACAAAGAATTACTCTCCAAAATATACAGACAGCTCACGGAGCTCAATATCAAAAAAACAAACAACCCAATTAAAAAATGGACAGAAGAGCTAAGTAGACATTTCACCAAAGAAAACATACAGATGGCTAAGAGGCACATGAAAAGCTGCTCACCATCATTAATTATTAGAGAAATGCAAATCAAAACTACAACGAGGTATCACTCACACTGGTCAGAATGGCCATCAAAAAATCTACAAACAATAAATGCTGGAGAGGGTGTGGAGATAAGGGAACCCTTTTGCACTGCTGGTGCGTACATAAATTGGTACAGCCACTCTGGAGAACAGTATGGAGGTTCCTTAAAAAACTAAAAATAGAACTAGCATATGACCCAGCAATCCCACTAATGGGCATGTAACCAGAGAAAACCATAATTCAAAATGTACCCCAATGTCCACTGCAGCACTATTTACAATGGCCAGGACATGGAAACAACCTAAATGTCCAGTGACAGATGAATGGATAAAGATGTGGCACATATATACAATGGAATATTACTCAGCTATAAAAAGGAATAAAAATGGGTCATTTGTAGAGATGTGGATGGACCTAGAGTCTGTCATACAGAGTGAAGTAAGCCAGAAAGAGAAAAACAAATATCGTATATTAATGCATATATGTACAATCTAGAAAAATGGTACAGGTGAACTTATCTGTAGGGCAGACACAGAGACAGACGTAGAGAACGGACATGTGGACACGGGAGGTGGGGAAGGGGAGGGTGGGACGAACTGGGAGATTAGTATTGACATATATACACTACCATGTGTAAAACAGACAGCTAGCAGGAACATGCTATAAAGCGCAGGAAGCTCAGCTCAGCGCTCTGTGACAACGTAGATGGCTGGGACGGGCAGGAGGTCCAAGAGGGAGGGGATATAGGTATACACATAGCTGATTCACTTCACTGTACAGCAAAAACTAACACAACATTGTAAAGCAACTATACTCAAAAATAAATAAAAAAGGACACATGACAGAATTTCCCCTATCATGTATCAAATCTTCTTATAAAGTTATAGTAGTAAGACAGCGTAGTACTGAATATTAACAAAGGGACAAGCAGATAGACCAAAAAGAACAGAATAGAGATCCTGGAAAGAGAGATCACAAATAGAGATCACACATATGGAAACCTGACACATATGACAGAGCTGGCATTACAGATCAATAAAAGAAGAGCAGATATTGGCACAAATCATTGGCTATCCATTAGCTGAAAAAAATGATAAAGTTAGATTCCTACCTCACAACATATCCAGAATTAAATTCCAATTGGCATAAAGACCCTAACTATGAAAAGCAAAATATAAACGTTTTGGGAGAAAATAGAGGACAATATCTTTATGAGCTAAGAGTCGGGGACATTTTCTTAAATTAAGACATAGAAATTATAAACAAAAAAGAAAAGCTGCATATATAGGACCATATAAAGTTTAAAACTGTATACATCAAAAGATACTATAGGGACTTCCCTGGTGGTGCAATGGTTAAGAATCTGCCTGCCAATGGAGGGGACACAAGTTCAATCTCTGGTCTGGGGAGACTCCACATGCTGTGGAGCAACTAAGCCCGTGTGCCACAGCTACTGAGCCCGTGTTCCACAACTACTGAAGCCCACGTGCCTAGAGCCCATGCTCTGCAATAAGAGAAGCCATTGCAATAAGAAGCCTGCGCACAGCAACAAAGACCCAACACAGCCAAAAATAAATAAAAGGTAAATGAATGGAGTATAACCTGTAAAAATACTGAATCACTATGTTGTACACCTGAAACTAATATAATATTGTATATCAACTATATGTCAATAAAAAAAGAAATACCTCCAAAAATAAAATAAAATCAATGAGAAACTTAAGGAAAAAAAAAAAAGCAAAAATCTGGTAATGGCAACTTAAAAAAAAAAAAGATACTATAAAATAGTAAAGAGACAAGTCACAGACTATCAGATATTTGTACCACATCATATCAAAGAATTTTCAGGCATAACATAATTTAAATTCCTAAAAATCAAAAACTTAAAGACAAGCCCAATAGAAACAATGAGTAAAGGAAGAAGTAGGCAATTTACAGAAGAAAAAGCCTGAAGGCTAAGAAACATAAAAATACGGTCAACGTTTCAGAAAATCAGGTGTTCAAATTTAAACAACCAACCACCAGACTGGAAAAAAATGAAAGTCTGCCAATTTCAAGTACTGGGAAGGATGCAGAACAATGGAAACCCTCATTACACCGATAAAAAGAAACTACAAATGGCACCACCATTTTGGAAATTAATTTCATAACAAAGTTGAAAATGTGCACATTATTCCTAGGTACACACTGGAAATATTAATATTTGTATGTTTTTCAATGTAATCCTGTATATAAGTTAAAATGAACAGAGCTACATGTAATAACCTGGACAGTAAACATAATGCTAAACTTAAAGAATAAAAAATAAAGTATATTCTAGTAAAAAAAAAAGCATGTTTTCTCGAGGACAACCACTAAAAGAATGCTAAAAGTATGTATAATTAACAAGCTAATGGAGAAGTGGAATAATAAAAAAGATCAATCCAAAAGGTGGCAAGAAAGGAAAAAAGAGAAACAAAGAACAAATAAGATAATAATAACACTGTAGACTGAGATCCAGATATGTTAGTAATCATATTAAAAGTTCATGGACTGATGGATAAAGAAGATGTGGCATATATATATATATGGAATATATATATATATATATATTCCATATATATATATAATGGAATATTACTCAGCCATAAAAAGGAATGAAACTGAGTTATTTGTAATGAGGTAGATAGACCTAGAGACTGTCATACAGAGCGAAGTAAGCCAGAAAGAGAAAAACAAATACCCTACGCTAACACATATATATGGAATCTAAAAAAATGGTACCGATGAACCCAGGCACAGGGCAAGAATAAAGATGCAGATGTAGAGAACAGACTTGAGGACACGGGGTTGGGAGGGGGTGAAGGGGAAGCTGGGATGAAGTGAGAGAGTAGCACTGACATATATACACTACCAAATGTAAAATAGATAGCTAGTAGGAAGTTGCTGCATAACATAGGGAGATCAGCTGGATGATGGGTGATGACTTAGAGGGCCAGGATAGTGAGGGTGGAAGGGAGTCCTGGGAGGGAGGGGATATGGGGATATATGTATAAATACAGCTGATTCACTTTGGTGTACCTCAAAAACTGGCACAAGAGTGTAAAGCAATTATATTCCAATAAAGAGCTTAAAAAAAAAATGGATGGAAAGAAAAACAAAAGTTCACGGACTGGACTTATCTGGTGGCACAGTGGTTAAGAAACTGCCTGCCCACTTCTCCAAAGAAGACATACAGATGGCCAAGAGGCACATGAAAAGCTGCTCAACATCACTAATTATTAGAGAAATGCAAATAAAAACTACAATGAGGTATCACCTCACACTGGTCAGAATGGGCATCATCAGAAAATTTACAAACAGTAAATGCTGGAGATGGTGTGGAGAAAAGCGAACGCTCTTGCACTGCTGGTGGGAATGTAAATTGACACAGCCACTACGGAGAACAGTATGGAGGTTCATTGCAAAACTAAAAACAGAACTACCATATGACCCAGCAATCCCACTGCTGGGCATATACCCAGAGAACACCATAATTCAAAAAGACACATGCACTCCAATGTTCATTGCAGCACTATTTACAATAGCCAGGACATGGAAGCAACCTAAATGTCCATCAACAGATGAATGGATAAAAAAGATGTGGTACATATATATATACAATGGAATATTACTCAGCTGTAAAAAGCAATGAAACTTGGACATTTCAAGAGACATGGGTGGACCTAGAGACTGTCATACAGAGTGAAGTAAGCCAGAAAGAGAAAAACCAATATCGTATATTAACACACATATGTGGACTATAGAAAAATGGTACAAATCAACCGGTTTGCAAGGCAGAAATAGAGACACAGATGTAGAGAACAAACATATGGACACCAAGTGGGGAAAGCAGGGAGGATTGGGGGGGAATTAACTGGGAAACTGGGATACCAAATAGTACACTCTAAACATATGCAGTTCATTGTATGTTAACTGTATCTCAATAAAAGTTCTTTAAAAAAAAGAAAAAAGAAACTGCCTGCCAATGCAGGGCTCACACATTTGATCCCTGGTATGGGAAGATGCCATGTGCCGCAGAGCAGCTAAGCCCATGAGCCACAACTACTGAGCCCATGTGCCACAGCTACTGAAGCCCACGTGCCTAAAGCCTGTGCTCCACAACAAGAGAATGAGAAGCCCACGCACCACAAAGAGTAGCCCCCACTCTCCGCAACTAGAGAAAACTGGCGCATGCCAACGAAGATCCAATTTATTGCAGCCAATAAATTAATTACTTTTAAAAAAAGTTCATGGACTAAATACTTTAATTAAAAGACAAAGACTGCCAGGCTGGATTAAAAATGTCTAACTATGTACTATTGGGTTGGCCTAAAAGTTCGTTCTGGTTTTTCCGTAAGATCTTACAGAAAAACCCAAACGAACTTTTTGGCCAACCTAATACAAGAACAAGAGCTGTTGTAGTTATACTAATATTTGACAAAGTTGATTTTAAGGAAAGACGTTTAACTAAAATAAAATGGAACATTTCATAATGATAAAAGGTTAAGTCAACCAGAAAGATATAACAATCCTAAAGTTGTTTGTACCTACTATACAGCAAAACAGAATGAAAGGGAAAAAAAAGTACAAATCCACAATCACAGTGGGAGATTTCAACACATTTATCCCAGTAACTGATAAAATAAGTTGACAGGTAAATTAGTGAGGATATAAAATATTTGAACATCATGATGAACACATCTAGTCTATTTGATATATAGAGAGAATATAGTACCCCAAAATGCAAAATTCACATTTAATGCAGTTGGAACATATATCAAAACTGACCACATGCTAGGTCATGTTCTTTGATCACAATGGAATTAAACTATAAATCAGTAACTTAAAAAATTACTAACAAATCCCCCAATTTTTAGAAATTAAGCAATATATTTCTAAAACAAACCTATGAAACAAAGAAGATATTACAATGGAAATCAAAAATATTTTGAATTGAAATAATAAAAACATGATATACCAAAACTTGTGGGATACAGCTAAAGCCATGTACTATGAACTGAATGTTTGTGTCCCTCAAACTTCATGTTGAAACCTAATGCCCAATGTGATGGTATTTGGAGGTAGGGCCTTTGCGAGGTGATTAGGTTATGACTGGGGAGCCCTCGTGAATGGGACTAGTGCCCTTATAAAAGATGCCAGGGTGGTGCAGTGTTAAGAATCTGCCTGCCAATGCAGGGGGACACGGGTTCGAGCCCTGGCCTGGGAAGATTCCACATGCCGAGGACCAACTAAGTCTGTGTGCCACAACTATTGAGTCTGCGCTCTAGAGCCCGCACGCCACAACTACTGAAACCCGTGTGCCTAGATCCTGTGCTTCGCATCAAGTGAAGCAACCACACTGAGAAGCCCATACACAGCAACAAAGAGTAGCCCCCACTCACAGCAACTAGAGAAAGCCCCCGTGCAGCAACCAAGACCCAACACAGCCAATAAATAAATTAATTAAAAAAAAAACAAAGACATGCCAAAGAGCTAGCGTGCCTCTTCCGCCATATGAGGTTACAGTGAGAAGACCACAATCAAAGAGGTAGTAAGTCCTCAGACACTGAATTTGCTGGTGCCATGATCTTGGATTTCTCAGCATCTAAAACTGTGAAAAATAAATATTTGTTGATTATAAGTCATGCAGTTTATGGTATTTTTGTTATTGTGGTCCATATGGACTAAGATTCTATGCTTAGAAGGAAATTTATAACCTTAAACACACACAGGAAAACAAAAGACTTAAAATACAATAAGCAAGAAGATATGCCATGTACACTGACTGGTAGACACAATACTATAAAGATTTCAATTCTCTCCAAAATCAGTGCATAGATTCAGTGCAATTCCAATCAAAGATGTAGGAGGCTTCTTTTTGGAAACTGACAGCCGATTCCCAAATTTATACATAATTTGAGGGGCTAAGAATAGCCAAGATAACTCTGAAGAACACCTAAACTATAGGTTCAAAACTTCCAGTAATAAACCTCCGGTACCAGCAAAAACACAAGCAGACCATTGGAACAGAACAGAATCCAGAAACGGGGCCACAGTGGACCCAAAGATCCACTGTAATACAATGGGAAAAGAGTGGTCTTCAAGAAGTGGTAGTGAGGACTTCCTAGGTGGCGCAGTGGTTAAGAATCCGCCTGCCAAAGCAGGGGACACAGGTCTGAGCCCTGCTCCAGGAAGATTCCACATGCCACAGAGCAACTAAGTCCGTAACCCACAACTATTGAGCCCATGTGCCACAACTACTGAAGCTCACATGCCTAGAGCCCGTGCTCTGCAACAAGAGAAGCCAGAGCAATGAGGAGCCCGTGCACCACAATGAAGAGTAGCACCCGCTTGCCACAACTAGAGAGAGCCTGTGTGCAGCAACGAAGACCCAATGCAGCCAATAAATAAATAAATAAATAAATACTTTACTTTAAAAAAAAAAAGTGGCACTGGATATCCATATGGAAAAAAACAAGAAGTATGACCTCTATTTCACACCATACACAAAAATCAATTTCAGAGGGACTGTAATTCGGAAAGTAAAAAGTAAAATAAAGCCTTTAGAAAAAAACACAGAACATCATCATGATCTTAGGTTAGGCAAAGATTTATTAAAAGGAAACAAGAATGGTAAGCATAAAGTCAGATTCCTAAATCAAACTTCATTAAAACGAAGACTTTCTTCTCATCATTAGAGAGTGAAAAGGCAAGCCAGTCTTTAAAAGAAGGTTCAGAATACAGATACACAACAAAGAATTCACATCCAAAATGTGTAAAAAATTCTACAATTTAATGAGAGATATACAACCCAATAAAAATTCTGCAAAAGTCTTAAAAAGTTTACAAGAGAAGATTTTCAAGTGTCCAAACAGGTACTTAAAATCATTAGTTATTAGGTGAACACGAATTAATTCACAATGATTTACTCTTACACTCTAACTAGAATGACAAATTCTTAAAACTGACAATTCCAAGTATCGATCGGTAAAGACGCAAAACCATGAAAACCTTAGACACTGTTGCTAGGAATGTAAAATTGGTACAATAACTTTCAAATACTGTTCCACAGTATTCACTAAAGATAACCTGCATAACCTGTGACCCAGCAATTCAACAGAAAAGAACATATTTTTACATCAAAAGACAAGAACAAGAATGTTCACAGCAGCATTATTCTGAATAGGCCCAAAGTAAAACAACCCAAATAACCCAAATGTCACCAACAGTACAATAAGTAAATAAACTGTGGGATATTTCTAAAATGGAATAATTATATAGCAGTAAAAAAGAATGACCACAGCATGCACCAATATGGATGAACCTCACAGAGATAACATTCAGCAAAAGAAGCCCGACATAACAGTTTATACTTTTTAAATTTACATAAAGCTCAAAAACAAGTAAAACCAATGTATAGTAACACAAACCAGAATAGTGGTTACCTTGAGGGAAATGACTAGGAGGATGTAAGAGAGAGACTTCTGGGGCACTGTAAAAGTCTACACTTTGATCTGTGTGGTACTTACCAGGGTGTGTTCATTCTGTAAAAGGATCTTCAGATTTGGGCACTACATATATACGTGTGTGTGTATACATATACTTTTTTTTTTTACTTTAATAAAAAAGGAAAGGGGGAGGGAGGAAGAGAAGAAATGGAGGAAAGGAGGAACAGGAAGAGAGGGAGCAAAGACAAGAAAAAGGAGGCTGATTTTAACCCATGGGCAATGAATGGTTACTGACACTTTGAGCAAGGAAACTTGTAATTCAATGAAAACTGTAGTGTTTTATGAAGATTTTCAGAATTTATCTAAGTATAAATACTAGAAGAGAACGACCTAGCATAATCCTGCCATCTAAAACACCTGGTAAATATTTAGGACCCATGGAGGAGCACAAAGACAATCTAAACAAGAATTTGACAGATTTTACTAACTGAACCTGGGCTAGAGAGAAAGCTGAAAAGAGGGAAGAGTCAAAGTTTACTATGAGGTTTCAAGCTGGTTTATAGAAAGATGGTCTTAACAACAAAAGTACCGATGACTCAAGTCAGTTTGGGATTGAGCTCACAGGCTCATGTCTATGAGGGCAGGTTTAAGAGACTATTATGAAGAGTTCGCCTGGCCCATTAGTAATGCCTGCCAATTGTTAGCTGATATTGATATCAACTGACTGCACAGGTTTGCTCACTTGAGGGATCAAGGACTGAAATTGATTCCAACAGACCACAGGTAAAACACATCATACAAATTTGCTAATTCCCAGATCACATTTGTTTTTTACACTCTAGGAGAGCCTGCCAACATCGATCACCCGTCTACTCACTCTAGCTTGACGTTGTTTCACTTCAGCCCTCAGCTTATCTCGCAGACGTCTCAGTTCATGAATCCTGGTTCTAAGAGCACTTTCCACTGCCTGCGTGCTCTGTGGCTCTTCCAATTTTTTACGGGATCTGCTCACTTGAGTCTCTAGTCTTTCCAAGTGAGCTAAGACACCTGAGGGAAGTAAAAAGGGAATTTCACAAGAAGCTAAGGATTTCTAACCCCAGGAACAGGAAGCACTTTAGAGAACAGAGGGTGACCCTTTCCCCAGAACTCTGCAGTCAGCTAAACTAAACTGTAGAAGCTGGCAACAATTTATAAAACAAGAGGAGCTGACAACAGAACTCAATGATCAGCAACCTCTTAGGCTGAATACTGAGCTACAAGCAGTTCCTGATCAGGACACTGTTCAAAAAACACATCATGTGAACGTAGCTAATCTCAGTTATCTACAATAATAGTGACCTAGATGAAAACAGGGTCACCAAATTCACTGATTCTTGCAGAAATTTTTTTTTAAATGGAGCACTGTTTTTTTGGTTTTACGCATGTTTTCCCACAAGTGCTAATGCATAACTATTTGGATTCAGACATTCACAGAGGCTTAAAGAAATACTCTGAAGCTCTTAAAAGTATTAGGAGCATAGGACTATAAAAGCAGACTATAAATGCACACTGAAAGGAACTGTTCACCAATATTACTGGGCATTAGACAGGAAAACAAGCTCACCAACAGAAATTAGAAATTCAGAGGTAATCTCAGATCCTAAGAGACTGATTAATACCAATATAGTAAAGGTCACAGTTTTATAATGCTAATCAACTCTAGAAATGAAGCATTTGTGAACATTTCCTACATATTAACACACGTGTCAGATCCCTTACTTGCAAAGCATGTAAAGAATTAAAGCATTTATTTAATATTTCCTATACATCGGACACGCGCTAACTGCCTCACTTGAAAAGCTGTAGTAAGGGGGGATAAGGCGACCCTTTGAATACCTCCTCTGGACTCGCCGCCTTGACTTGGAGTATTCGCCAGCTCCATCTCCTCCTCAGATTTCCAAGAGCCTTCTTAGAAAGCTGTCCAGGCACCCGTAATAGGACTATCTTTGGGGGCAAAAGAAAGGGGCAAGAATCGATCCACATTCAGACAAACCCAGACAAAGGGCAGGCACACACAACGCAGGCACGCACCGTGCGCCCCGGACACCCCAAGTGTCGCTAGGGCTCCCCTTCCCTGACCTGCCCGATCCGTTCCCCGGGGCCGAGTCGGGGGCGTCCACGTCTACCTCCCCGTCCCTGGGCGCTCCCGAGGCGCGGCGCCTCTGGTCCAGCCGGTCTTTCTTGCACACGGAAGGAGCTATAAGAGGCCCCTCAGCCTTCCACCTAGGCACGGTCCCGTCCGCCACTGGGTCTTAATTTCCCTTACCTCCTCTCCTGCGGATCACTCAGGCCACAGCGGAGCGTTCCCGCCGTCCTTGCCTTCAAAACCAAGCCAACCGGTCCCAGCGTGCTTTGCGGTCCCAGCGTGCTTTGCGCTCCCACCGTACAAAACCATGGCGGCGCTGAGGGACCCTCCCTAATCCCGGCATGCATCGGGGGGCAGGCCTGGCCTTTCAGTTGAGCAGGAAGATGGCGGCCTCTGGCGCAGAGTCGCAGATCCTGGTACAATACTTGGTATTACGAAAGGATCTATCACAGGCTCCTTTTTCCTGGCCGGCGGGCGCACTGGTAGCGCAGGCTTGTCACGCAGCTACCGCTGCCTTGCACATTCACCGCGACCACCCACACACGGCCGCTTACCTCCGGGAGCTGGAGCGCATGCGCAAGGTGGTCCTCGAGGTGAGGTCCGGGCGGAGTGGGAGGGGCCTTGAGCACGTTGAGACCGGAAGTGGGTGTGGTCTTGAGTCCGAGGGCTTAACTTCATGGAGTGGGTGTGGCATTAGCGGGGAGGGGTGTTTGAGTTCCAAGTTTTGGAAAGGATTTGGGGGTTTGAGCCATTGTCCAGGGAGCCTTACCTTGGCTGGGTGGGGCCTGACGGTGTGAAGAGTGGACATCGGGCCCGTTATAAATGCTTCCCGCACCCCTCCGGTCTTACCCGCGTCCCCCTTAAACGGATGCCTGTGAGGGCGGTGGCTGGTGGAGCGACGCCCGCCTTTCTGCTGCCCTGGGCCGGCCTTTTAATGGCTGCGCCAAGAAGTGCTGTCCTTATTCCTCTTCGCAACACCGATCCAGAAGGGTAAGGACACGGGGTTCCTCATTGCAAGTGAAGTCAAGCTGGAGCATTTACCTGAATCTGACGCCAAATTATTTGAAAATGAATGTGAACCCTAATATAATTTGAAACTAACCTCAGAGGTAAGGTACATTTTACAGATGGCCAAACATATCTTACCCTTACCTTCTGTCAATTCTGCCTCTGGAAACGTAACCTAACAAAATAACGAGATGCACCCACGGAGCGTTGTACAAGGATATTCATAGGAGCATTTTATAATAGTAAAAAAATGTGGAAATCACTAAGTTTCCAGTATGATGAATTGGCTAAACTTATGCCCTTATAATGGATTATTATGAAACTAGCATAAATCATGTTTTTGGAGCATGTTTAGCTGGCGTGGAAGTGTGCTCATGATGTGAGCACGCTATAGTAGTACTCTATATAATTGTACTCTATAATTGTACTATATTCAATATACAAAATGATCCAAATTTTGACAGGAAAAACTAAGGAAATATATCCAAATATTAAGTGGTGGGTAGTGGAATTTTGGTGATTTTGTAATGCTTCTCTCTCTCTCTTTTTTTTTTTTCAAATAAACCTGGCGGGGAGGGGTTGGGTAATTCCTTCTTGACCAGCTGGCAAAAACACGTCATTTTTCAAGAGAAAAATTGCTGTTGGGTAACGAAACATCAAATAGTAACCTGTAGGAAAATGTCTTGAGAATCTGTAAGTAGGCAGAAAAGAAACAGATAGCTTTTCCTTTAGATTCTTTTTATAGAACTTTTATAGGAAGGCTTCAAGAAATCCTGTGGTTCAGACATCCCCCACTCCCTTGCTTTCAGGCAGATAAAATATTTACCCCTTTTCTCAGATGAGACATCTGAAGCCCGCAGAGATTAAGTGACTCCTCTGAGTTTAAAAGACATCTCATGATTCTGTTGTTAGCTATGACTCAAGAAAGGGACTTAGAAGTCACTGTTGATTAAATGTGGTGGTGTAGCCATAAAGAACAATAAAATATGACAGTGCCAAGATTAACTCCATTTACTGGGTGCTTACTGTGTGTCAGGCACAGATCTGAGCCTAATTTCACTGAATCTCACTACTACTAGGAAGCATTATCATCCCATTTTGCAATAAGGAAACAAACGTTCAGCGAAGTCACAGAACTTACCAAAGATCACACAATCAGTAAGTGGTAGAGCAAGGGTTTGGACTCACTCTGACTTGTACTATGCTGCTCCTGGTGCTGAAGAAGGAGGGAGGGGAACTCTGCATTCTTCTTCAGCATGCCCAAAGGACTCAATAGAGTAAGAGTGGTAATCCCATCATCCTCTAATTTGATAAGACAAACCTCTAGTTATCTTAGTGGCTTCTGCCTTCATAGGCAAAAATATATACCTTATGCAACATAACACATTAATTATCTTAATTTTCTGAGTGATATCTTTTCTATTTCCTGTCGTGGGATTCAGCATGGGTGACAAAGATGATGAGAAACAATTTCAGAAGGGCACTGAAGAATAGTTTGCCCACCCTTAACAACTAGGAACTATCCCGGCAAAAAGAAAATCCTTCCAGGTTTGTATGGGCTAGGGTGGAAGTAGGAGGGAGGTGGAGGTGATATGATTTTAGAAATCCTTCTGGTAGTCAACTCTTAAAGTCAGAGCTGGCTGAGGGATCAGGGATGGCTGTTTAGGTACCAGAACTAGAAAAGGTATAAAGCGTAATTACTGACAATGCATTCCCTCAGCATCTCAAGAGGGGAGAGAAAAATCCCTGTTTTATAAACAGGAATATTAAGCCTCTCCCCACTCCCACCCCTTCAGAGAGTGAATGCCAAATGGAGCAATGAAGCTGTTGCTTCTAGAGACATGCTCTACACCTCTTTCTTTGGTAGAGCTGTTCCTCCACTTTCAGTTAAGAGGAGCCCCCCTCCATACTTTCTTTTTCTCTTTGCCTTTCGTCACTTCCCAAATGGACTCTTCAGTCTGTATTCTGCTCCTTGTAGGCTCCGGATGAGACTACATTAAAGTTGCTGGCAGAGACGCTACAACAGAAGAACATTGACCACAAGCTGTGGGTGGAGCAGCCAGAGAACATCCCCACTTGCGTTGCTCTCCGTCCCTACCCCAAGGAAGAAGTGAACCAGTATTTGAAGAAGTTCCGATTGTTCAAATGACTGATGTTATCAATTGCTTTGAAGTGTCTGAATATTAGCCGGATCCAGAAACTGCATGCCATCCAACCCCAAGCACCATGTACTCTTTTCAATGGCAATTCCCTTTTCCCTTTAAATTATGGCAGTTTCTTGAGGGTCAAACACATGTTCATATTAAAGTTGTCATTAATAAGTATTTTTAATTATTAATAAGTTCAGCTGGGAAAGTAGGTGAGTAGCATATGGGTCATTGTTCAAATTAGAAGATTTGGTTAGACTCCTATATAGGGGTCAAGGAAATGCCCTTATTTTTTTGTTAGGAATAATAGTATTCTTCCAGTCACCCAGGTTTAAAACTTTTCCTTTGAATTCCTTATTTCTTATTCACATCCAGGTATTGTAATCATTGAATCTAGGACACCATCAACTTTAAGATACACCATTATTTTACATGTTGTTAAGAAAGAAGAAATGCTGCCAATTAAGTTGAGATTATAAATATTGAAATATAGGAATATATATATAAATATAGCTATATATCTGTAAGATTTATTTCAATTTCAAAGATGTTAAAATTTATTTGATTTAGTAAAATATGTCAAGTACTACATCTAGTTTCTTGTAGTTTCCAGCGCCACCACCCTGAATCGGGCTCTCATTGTGCTCATGTTGCACTGGTCTGCTCACCTCGTGTATCCTGCTTACAAGGCAGCAGACATTCTGCTCCCAGGTTATTATGGGATCACTAAGCACCCTTTTCAGAATAGGCTCCAACTTGCCCATGGAATAAAGTTGGGATTCCTTAGGCCCTCCACATTTATATTTCCTACCTATCTTTAAAGGTGAATCTTCTATTCCCTTATCCAAACTAGATATATCAACAGAGACACTCCAGTTGTTGCCCTCCAGTCTCTGACCTGGGAGTCGAATGTTAATTCTCTCCCCCTCCCTTTCCTGCCTCTGGACTGAAACTTTCTGGCTCAAGAACTATTGATCTCGGGTGGCCTTGGCCTGCAGTGGCTTGAAGTGGGGTTTCAGCTCCCGGTCAGTGATTGAGGTCAGGTAGCGGTGGTGAGAGCACCAGTCACCAGACCAGTGGTCAGTGACAAGGCCTTGGCCCTACGGCTTTGCAGAAAAGAATTCCCACAGAGATGGAAAGTAGTGAAACAAGTAAAGTATTAGGGGAAAAAGGGAGCAGAATATGTGTGGATAGACACATGGGCGGGCTCAGGGGGAGTCGCGCCCTCATGGCAGTTTAAATCACTTACATGGGGCATTTCTTCTGTGTTTCCTTTGACCAATCATTTTGATTTGCCTGGTTCAAAGTCCATATTTGGTGTATCTCAGGATTTTCCCGTGTGTGTGTGTGCATCTCTTAGCCAAGATGGATTCCACCAAAGAGGCCTATGGGTAGGCTTGGCCACTTGGCATCACTCCCCTTTTGACCCCCAAGGAGGCTTTCTGTGTATGTGTTCGAGGGAGGTCTGCTGACTTCGAGAATGAGGAATATGTGGTCTCTTTTCTATCTGGGCAGGGCCCAGCCTACTCTCCCATTTGTCCTGTTATTCCTGTCTCAGAGTATCGGTCCACAAGAACGAACTCAGACTGTTGGCCCTGGGGGCCCATCTGTCTCCTGCCTCACTATCACCGTCATAAAGTCTTACGCAGCCTAAAATGATAGCTTCCTTCTCTGAACATCTATTATAACACTCTGTAAGAGTGCTTAAAATATTTATAAATATTTGGAGACATCTACTGAAATTACTTGGACATGTGTGAAGCAAAGTTTATAAAAGGGTCATTTATTCAACAAATATCTGTTGCGTGGCTATTGTGGCAAGCTGTACTAAGAACTGAGAATATAGAGATGAATAAGACAGTTTTGCCCTCAGGTAGTTAAGAATCTAGTGAGAAGAGAGATATGTGGATAATAAAGAGAGAAACATACAAGGTAAAATGGGTACACTCCCCCCATCTCCCACCCCACTCCCTCTAGATAGCAAGACTGGCAAGATACTAGATAGGAAGATTTTCCTTTATAAGAGATAGTTACTTGAAACTAGGAGAGTGGATAGCGTCTTCCAGGGAGAACTGGTAGAGTGCTGAGGGCAGGACCAACTCCAGGGAGCCTAGTGAACAGAGTCTGAAGGGAGAGAGAGCAATTGAGTGCAGCATAGGATCTCACTAAATAAGAAATGAAAACATTTAGCAATTGGGAATATGTTGATTAACTTGGTTTAAATAGTCCATGAGGTGGGAATCAGATTGGAATCTATTGAGACAAGAATGAGAGGGGAGGTAAGAGGTGGGGACTATTTTAAGAAGCTTGAAGTGGGGGGGAGAGGACAGTGGGGGCTGGAAGGGTGAATGCTGGGTCCCACAAGGGAATTTTCTTAGATGCTTGAGCAAGTTAATAGGTAAGGAGAAGAGAGATTGAAGTTACTAAATAGAATAACTGATAAAAGAAGTTCAGGAAAACATGAGAAGAGGTAGGGGCAAGGGCATAAGGAAGGACTGGCCTTGAATGGAGACGGAGAAAACTTTCCTGAGACTAGAGGAAAGGAAGTGGAGAAAGGTATGAATACACATAAATTTATAGTGGAAGAAATACCTGTTGACAATTTTCTTCTACGAAGTGGGAAGCACATAGCCTTTCATGACACTGAACAAACTTACTGACACCGGATTACATGGCATAGCCTAGTGGTTAAAGTTCAGACTCTGGTGTCAAACAGCCTGAGTCCAAATCCTGGCGCTCACATATTTCAGCTGTGTGAACTTGGGCAAGTCACTCAAGCTCCCTGAGCCCCAGGACCTTCATCTGTAAAACAGGGATTTACAAGAGTGCTACCTTGATTAAATGTGTCAGTATGTACAAATCCCTGGAACAATGCCAGGGCACTCGATGCTAGAAGCTGAGCATGAAAATATAAGACGGCCCTTAAGGAACTTTCAGTCACCTAAGCCAGTCTAATTCCTTGTCTGCTAGGGAGTGACGCCATCCACTCCCTGCTACTTCCATTCAAGACAGGAAAACGTTTCCAAATGACACTGTATTTTTTTTTAAATATATTGTTTTAAATTCAAATTCTGCAGTAAGATAATGATAAAGCCAGAGAGAGACGAGTATCTACACAGCTGGGAGATAACAGCTCCAGCAAACTCCTAAAGCAGAGATCTGAGCACAAATAGCATAAATTTGTACCCAAGTGAGGAAAGGACAGGCCCTCGTGTGCTGACCCAGGTGAGAGCATGACAGTAGCAGGGAAGTGGCAGCTTTTCTTATTGGAATCAGCTAAGCTCATTACCATCTGAACACGCAGTGTAGTCCCTAGATCAGCATCACTTGGATACTTGTTAGCAATATAAATTCTCAGGCCCTACCCCAGACCTACTGAATTGGAAACTGGTGTTATCTAGAAGCAGCCTGGTCCCAGGAGGCAAGCAACCTAAAAAGTGTGTGCTAAACATGTGTGACTTAGAATCAATATATTATGATAGTGTATGATGGGCTTACGGGAAGGAGTCAAGATGGAGAGTAAGAATCTGGCACTAAGCACACTATATCTGGCCTTGTATACCAAGTTTACAAAAAAACACATTCTTCAATGGAGCAAAGACTGTTGCAAGACCTAGAATAGGTGACAAATCCTTGAAAAGAATCTCCTATGCTTTGGTAAGTTTCTTACATGTGAAAAAATATTTTATTATGAACAAAGTGCTTCCATATGCATTAATCAATCCTGACAATTTTGTGATGCAGGCAGTCTTGTCTCAAGGCTACTGATTCAGAAAGCCTTGTCTTGCTCAAGATCAAAGCCAGTGGCAGGACTAGGATTGGAAATGAAGTCTTTTGTCAGCTCAGTTTTCTCTTAACCTCTCATAGCTGGTTACTCATCTGATTTCCAGCCATCTAGATACTAGTTACAGAGTGGTTTGAAAAGGGGTCATGAGTAGTTCAAGTGTTGGGAAGCGCTATCTTCCATTTTAAATTGGCTCATTGACATTCTGGATTATAAATCAGCCTCCTGTGCCTGTGAGTTGTGTGACTCAATACCCTAGGGACCAATTATAAGCGGATGAGCTGACAAAATTGAGCTTTTGAACTTGTAAAGCTGAGGATCAGCACCTAGGTCATTTCTTCTCACGGGGCTGGCAGAATGCAGAGGGCTTCCCTAGAGGGGCATGTTAAAGTCACATTTTATTGTTGTTTAATCAACATATCTTCCCCGCAGGTTCTGAGATACCATCCTAGGGGTGTGTACTGCTTCCTGGTTGAGAACCGTGGCGCTAGTGAACCACTGTTACTGATGAGAAGGTGTTAGTGTGGGAAAAAGGCTGAACCACTGCCCTCAGCTACCATGGCCTCGCAAGTGTTAGCCATCCTCTGAGCTAAAGTTAGCACAGCCCCAGCTTCTCCTCTACTTTGAGATCTAGATATGGTAGCTCTTAAATGCTGGCCTAAGCCTAAGTTTTAGCTTTGAGGGCTTTGCAAGGGCCAAAAAAGTGGCACCCAAGTTCTGAATTGAGGTTTTTGAGAAATAAGATAAAAAGCAGATGACGAAACAAAATATCACTTTTATTATCAATAGGTTAGAGGATAGAGCTTTATGTGATAGCCTGAACGGGCTTGCTAACTTCCTGTCCTGAGGGAAAGCAGATACTCACCAAAGTTGCTCCTTGCTACTGGTCACATGGAGAAGTCAAGAGAGAGAGAGATATAAATCCCCCCCCTTTCAATCTATCAAACTAGGCTATTCGATCATCACCAACTAGGCTATTCATTCAGCCTGCACGAGGCAGAACAAGGGGTGGAACAACAGACTCCACAGGAGCATGATGTTTATTAAACTCACTCTGTGAAGGAAGAAGTGGGGATAAGGCATTCCACCTCCTCTCCAGCACTGGATGTAAGGAACTCTGAAGAAGTACTAATGATCCAAGCGGAAGACCATTCTGGCAACAGGTACGAGATGTATTTGCTGGGATGGGACATCAGTGAGGAGGCTGTGTGAAATAATTAAAGCCCAAGACTGATGATGTGGCTGCAAAATGAAAATCAAGCCATAAGAAATACTGTGTTCCTTTCTTATGGTATAAACAGAAAGAGCAAGGCAGGTGACAATCCCAGAAGACCAGAGATTAAGGCTGAACTCTGCTACTTAGTGGCTATACAATTTTGCTTGTTTCCTCATCTGTGAATAATTCCTAACAGGAATTAATCAATTCAAACTTAAGGATCAATTTAAACAATACCCTACAAAAGCACTATATATCTATCACCACCACAGACAATTTAGTCTCTTTCACTGCAATCATTACACTCATTGTTTTTTCTCATTTTATTGCATTATGGAGATGTCAAATCAGGTCCTTGCACTGGCTAGGACCTGTAGTACAATAATAGCGGTGTTTATAGGTATCCCTGACTTGCTATTATTGACTGCAATGGGAATGCTTTTAAACCTTCACTGTTAGGTATGTTAATTTATTGAAAGTTTCAGCAAATACTTTGTATTAGACGAAGGAAGCTGCCTTCTGCTACTGGTTTGCTAAATTTAAAAAAAATTCACTTGTATTTTTAAAAAACCAAATACATTTTTCTTTGCCTTTACTGAGATGATCATATGGGTTTTCTCCATTGTTACTATGGTGAACTGCAGTGCAAGACTTCAAATACTGAACCACTGCTGTTCTTGGAATAAACCCTACTTTGGCATGATTATTTAATATGAGGGAGATGGCCTAGTTAAGAGACCTGGGTTCCAGTTATCTTTCAGTCTCATAGTTTTAAAAGCCAATTTATATACTGATGACTTCCAAATTTGTATCTTTAGCCCCAACTACTCCCTAAATTTCAGCCTCCTCTATATCCAATAGGTTTGACATCTCCTCCCCTTGGATGTCTAGCAGGAATCTCAAACTTATCATGACAGAAAATGAATTAAACCTGCTTCTTTCCCCCATCTCTGTTAATGAATTCCATCCTTCCAGTTGCTCAGGCCAAAAACCTTGGAGTTGTTTTTGATTCTTCTCTCACTCCACATCTGATACATCAGCAAATACTGTTGTCTCTACTTTCAAAATACACCCAGAACCTGACCACTTCTCACAATTTCCACTACTACAATTCTGGTCCAAGTCATCTTCTCTCACCTGTAGCATTGCAATAGGCTCCTACAGGTCTACCTGCTTCTGCATTTGCCTTCTCCACAACTCTTTTCAACATAAAATTCCGAGTGATCCTTCCAAAACCCAAGTAAGATCAGGTCACTCCCCTGCTTAAAATCCCCCAGTGGCTCACCATCTCAGAGGAAAAGTTCTTATATCGATCTACAAGGCCCTATACCATCCTGGCCCTCATTTACCTCTTTGACTTCAATCTCCTACAATTCTGCGCATTCACTCTGCTCCAGCCTCAAGACTTTTGCACCTCTGCCTAGAAAGCTCTTTCTCCATACTGTCACTCAAATGTCCCCTTCTCTGAAGACCTGACTTTCCTGTTTTAAGTTGCAACCACTCTCCTCCAGTAGTATTCTCCATCCCTCCTTCCCTACTTCATTTTTCTTCATAGCACTAATCATCAGGCACACCACATATTTTGTTCATTTGTTCATCAACCTTCATTAGAATGCAAACTCCAGGAGGGCTGGATTTTTATTTTTGTCATGGATGTTGCCTCAGTGCAGTGCCTGGAATAATACCTGGGAAATAGAAAGACTTAAACGGATACCTGTTGACTAAAAAAATATATATATTGTTATTATTGTTACCTTAAAAATATTTATTATTTAAAATAGCTATTTTGTGCAATGTTTTAAAAGACAAACCCTTAAGTCTAAAGATTCCCAAGACTACAACTTACTTTTTGACGTTGATAGAGTGACTGAGGTCACCTCTTTATTTGGGGTTATAGAAGTTACATATCAAAGACTGATTTAAAAACCTAGAACTAGTGCATTACACTAATCTTTCTATTTTCACATACATGTGAAAATGTTGTTAATAAAAAGCTTTAAAAAAGCTTTCAAGAGAAGGTAAGATGAAATTTTAATAGGCTTAGATGTGCATGAGCCTTTAGATAGAGTATTTTCTATGTAGAGCCTTTTTCCCAGTTGATTTTGGTTGAACTTTAAAAGTCTAGCTTACTAAGTAATTATCATTTAAAACAGAATCACTAACATCAGAAGAATGATAAAAAGAAAAGCTACTTTTAAAAAATTAATACCTATTTTATAGAAGTTTGTAAGTTAAAAAGGAAAATGAACAGGAAATATGCAGCCTAAAATTTAGCACAGGCAGGTGTATAATAAATTACTTTAGATTTGGAAACAAAGCAGAACTGAGCAGGGCTGGCTCTTCAGTTATGAGGAAAATTCCAGATAGGACATTTGTCCTGGTAGAGGAAGGTCTTCCTGTTCATTGACCTGTCCCATCTGTCCACTTTCCAAGTTGATTAAGTCACTCAGCTTCCAAAGGCACTGATTTTAAAGGCCAATTAGAAATTTCACAAAAAGCCATCTTATTCTTGTTCAATTTCATCATGAATCACTTCTCAGCGGCATTATATTGTAGGTGAAAGATTAGTAGGGCATTCTATATACTTACTTTGGGAGGGAAAACCAGAAGAGATTGTCTCTCCTGATCTGCCTTTTTCTTTTTTTCTAAGTGTAGTCAATCCAATCAGCTGATCTTCAGTGGGGAAGTAATTTCTGAGGAAAGTAAAGGGCTTAACAGTTGCATGTATCATCGATATATATGTAAAGCTTGAGCACATAAGTGATGAAGTACTACTTTTGAGTAACTTACATATACATTAATTTTTTAGACACCATCCTTAAAAAATGGAAGTATTAAAGATAACTGCTAATGTTCTGTAAATTCTCCAAATATACAGAGGCTCACATTTCATGAAAAAAAGAAACAATCATCACGATAGAATCATGATCTTGTCTTGAACTCCTGGACACTTTGCAACCTTCCATTAGCTTAACAATCCAGACTCTAGGAAGACAATACAGCACCTGGTCTATCAGCTCATTTCCCTTATTTAAATTACTGCCTCTGAATCTGTTTCTTCAATCAGCATTTGACAGCCTACTATGTGGAAGGCACTGAGAGGCAGAAAAAGAGAGATGTGAACAAGAAGTTTACAATTTGGTAGAGGAGAGAAACATGTACATACAGTTAAGTGCCAAACAGAGGCTCCAACACTGCACAAGGCTGTACAGAAGAGGGGGCTAATGTAAGTGTGGGATCCAGGGAGTGCTTCTTGGAAAGGGCATCTAAACTGAAGCCATGACGGATGAGTAGTAAGGAGAAAGGAGGAGCACTACAGGCTGGAGAAAGAGACTGAATATGGCAATGGGAGTGGGAACACAGTAAATCCAAGAATAAAGACCTGATGAGTGTGGCAGGATCATTTGTTTATAGAGGGTGTAGAGGGTCATAAAGCTTAAAAGGCAGGTAACCTGACTATAGTGACTAAGAATTAGTCACTAACAGATTTTGAAGGTTGTGTTTGGAGAGCTTTCTCTGATGACTGTGTGAAGGATGAACGTAAAGGGCATGAAGGTAGATGCTACAATCACCCCCACCAAAAAAAGTCCAGAATTCGATCTCTGATCAATAGGCTTAGAAAGGCGAAGACGGCTATGAAGCATTACCAAAGACAGCTTTTTGCAATTTGGTAATAGGAGCAGGAGGAAATTGTTGAAAATGACCACTAACAGAATGGTGATATAATGAATTTCAGGTAAGGAACAAAGAAGCTCTTTGTGGGGAGATAAGTTATTTGGTTTGGGGCTTAAGTTTGAGGTGATGACTGGGGGTGGGGGCGTGCGCCATCCATGTGGTAAAGTTCACCAGTTGGAAATTAGGGACTGGATCTTGAGGAGAGCTCTTGGCTAGAAGAGTGGCCTTAAGATGCATATAAACATAAGCAGTATTGGGTTCAAGTGAAAAGATGAAATTGTTCAGGGAGAGTACAGGGACATGCTTGAGAACTATTACCGTCACACAAATTTAAAATATGAAAAAAAAATCAATACTTTAACACACTCAAAATTAGTGCTCGGGTTTTATTTTCAAAATGGAAACCCCTACAAGATTTTAAGGAACTTGAGTTCTGGAGAAAAACTTTGAACTCATCAGGATTCCCAGTCTTTATGTGTCACTGTCTAAGGGTGCTTTCATCTTTGATAGCTGAACTGGGCAGTGGAAACAATGGCAGGTTTCATCCCAAAGCTCAAGGATGGACACTTGGGTCTGGCACTTACCAGCCACCTGACCATTAGTTTCACCATTTGTAAGATGGCCCTATGATCTACTCTAATTGCTTCATAGGATTTTGAAGATCAAATGGCATACTGCGTGTGAATGTGCTGTACAAATTAAGAAATTATTAGCACAAGAGTATTAGCCCAGCATATTGCCTGGCAGAGCAGAAATGGAAAGTATCTGATTACAATAATCTCCATTATTAGGAAGGAGGCAGCTGCAGGCAAGTGTCTCTGTACTTCCCACACTTCCTATCAGTGTCTGTACTGCAACAGCTCATAAAGATGGCATAAGTACTAAAAACTCGGTCTAAGGTTTTTTGTTTTATTCTGTACCTTAGGACCTCTGAGCACTGGAGTGGGAGGAAAACCTGATGGAATAGAAATTATTCCTTCTAACATTTTAATTCTTTTCTCAAGCCGACATCTAGGGTTTGCTACAGATACGTCTAGGCATTGCTTAGTTCTGCTGATTGCACAAACTACCACAGTTCTGAGATAAGCACAAATGATTAGACCAGAGCTAAACTCCATCATAGAAGAAAGATTCGTTGTCTGCAGGAGGATCAAGAGTTAGGGAAAAGTGAATGCTTCCATGATCTGCTCCAAGAAACCAAATTTCTTACCTCACGAAAGGGAACCTCTGCCAGTCATTTTATACCTGCTCCACAAGGAACCCACATTTTCCAAAGTTCTTTTTTTAAAAAATTAATTTATTTTATTGGCTGTGTTGGGTCTTTTTTTTTTTTTTTTTTTTTTTTTTTTTTTTTTTTGCTGTGTGAAGGCTTTCTTTTTTTAGTTTCAGTGAGTGGGGTGTGCAGGCTCCTCATTGCTGTGGCTTCTCTTGTTGCGGAGCACGGGCTCTAGGCACGTGGGCTTCAGTAGTTGCAGCACATGGGCTCAATAGTTGTGGCTCACAGGCTCTAAAGCGCAGGCTCAATAGTTGTGGTGCACGGGCTTAGTTGCTCTGCGGCATGTGGGATCTTCCTGGAGCAGGGATCGAACCCGTGTCCCCTGCATTGGCAGGCAGATTCTCAACCACTGCGCCACCTAGAAAGCCCCCCAAAGTTCTTTTAAGCTAAGGGGATGACTCTGCAGTTTCATGGAGCCCCTCCTTCATTTCCTGTTAAGATGCACAGGGAAAGAATGCCTCTCCCAAAACTGTATCAGGATAGCTGCTGACTTCATGCCAAAGCTCACCCCCATTTAGGCTTCCAAAGGACAGGCTCTCTGACTGCCTCCAGAGAAGGGGCCAGGTCCTCTTCTCAGCCCTTGAGTTCTCAGCCCTCTTTTCAAAGACTGTTTTTAAGTTATTTCATGTAAGAAAGCACTGCCTAAGGTCACACAATGAGATTCAAGTCTGCAGACTACAAATGAATCCTAAATCATATAGTTGAGGATAGTTAATCCAGAATTTGGAATTAGAAGAGCTGGTTTCAAGTCCTGATTCTACTGATAGACAGTGTTTGTGTCATGACCTTCCTCTTTACAACAACCCTCCCAAAGGACTGCAGAGGATTAAATGAGATAACGTACCTAAAAACACCTTAGAAATTGTTATGGTACAAATCTATGTTCCCTGAATTTTTAACATTATCATCATCAGCTCCAACAGATTGTGTAACAGATATAAAAGCCTGCACTTCCAGCTGGATAGGGCTAGTTATGGAAGAGACCTTAGTTACGGGCTGGCACAATTTCCAAGTGAGGATCTCAAAGCCTTGTTCACATTCCTCCTGGAGCCAAAGGCTGATTTAAATTAACTTTCCAGTCCTCCAGCTGACAGAAATCTAATAACATGTTTGAGAACTCCAAACACTGGTTAACAATGTAAAAGAGTAGCTCTCTGGGGCTCCCTCCTGCCTCCAGGCCCTCCTTCACACGTGCTAGCCCTCAGAATTCTCAGCCTGCTCTTCACGGAGCTACTTCCCCCTCAACCTGCAAAACTCACTTCAAATGCTATTTCCTCCTCAAGGAAACCTTCTTTGACGCTCCAGATAAGGTCTCACTCACAAAACAACTTCTAACTCTCCTTTCTACCACTTCATCTAATCGTGATTATAACTATGTAAGTCCCCTCACGTGAATATAAGCTCTGGGAGGGCAGGGTTCACGTCTGTCTGGATCCTTCTGTATCCTTAGTGCCTTAAATAAGGACAATAAAATGTACTGAGTGAGGCCAGAGCTTTGTGTTTCTTTAATCTTGTTAAGAGCTCTTGTGGCAATGAACATAAAACATAAAGAAAGCTAATTTAGTGCTCGCAGAAAAGATTCTGGATGGACGAATGCTCCCTTTGGCAGTTTTCTCCAATAAAAAGAATTTATGGGTTTCATTAAATCATCAAGATCCTTTTCAGAGGCACAGGAATGGTCAAGGATCGAGCTCGCTCTGAATTATTCACTTTATTTAAGTGGAGCAGCTCTACTGGGAAGAACAGTTAATGTCAACAAGGAAATCAGCAAAACTTCCTTTGTAAGCAGACAACTGTCCTTTCTTCTTCGACTGCTAGGGCTCAGGAGGCAGTTTCTAAGAATGGAAGCTACCTTAGGCAAAATCATAAAGAAAATGAAGATCTTCTATACCAACCTCACTTTCTCCTCAGTTGTTACTATTTGTTTTTCTAATGGTCTTCCCACCCGTCTTAGGATAAATATAAATCAATGTTTAGCCTCATCTAAGAGAAGTATCTTTTTTTACCTTATCCTGATTTTTGGATAAAAGGTTCTGTTCTTCCAAAAGTATGACTTCAGACAACAGCTACCGAATCTGCATGTAGTTACATGTAGGAATGTGTGTGATAAGCCTCCCCCTCTCCCTCTAGAACAGCATTTGCTCACCCTCCTTACCCGGGTTGGCCCTACTTGGCCAAGTGTTGGTGGATTTGGTTGCCTTAAAAACACACAAACAAGAAACAGGCCCTAATTCTTATAAAATGCATTGCCAAGAAGAAGCCTCAAGTGAGATTCAACATCTGTATAATCTGTATAATAATAAATAGATGTTATCTTGTGGCTAAGAAGTGCTGCCTGGTCCAGATCTCCTGGGTCAAGAAACAGCAGGACCAGAGTAGTTAATCATTAGACAAGCGGCCAGAGTTAGAATTTCCTCACAGCCTACTATCACAACTTCAATGGGACCTTCTCAAATTTCAATGGGCTGGTTCTTATTAGGGTGACTTTGAGGAGCTCTGGCTTCAAGGATCCTTTCTTTTATTATCCTTTAATTATTGTTAGTCATCTTGGGTTTTGACAATTCCTGCAGGATGTAGGTTTCATTTCTTCCCTGTAAAAGAAGAGGCAACCCATCTATTCAGTAGCTGGAAAAGCGAATTTCCTGTGGAATGACAGGAATTACATAGAAGCAAGCAATTTTATTTTCCTCAAATGTAGCAATAATTTTAATCTGTACATACATAAAACAAACAGTGCAATTATAAAACCTTGAAGGTGACATGCATACTTTAAGGTGCAGTTGGGATGGGGGAGGATGTTAGCATCTCCAATTTTCCTTACCACTTTTTTTTTTAAAGTTCCTTATGCAAAAGCACTGAGTCAGGAAACTTCATCTGGAATGCTGAAGTTAAAGGTGAACTTCCTGAAGTCTGCACATCTAAATATCACAAACAAAACAGAAATGACCTCCTAGAACAGTTTGGGAGGGACTAGAGTAATATGGCTGGGCTTTCAAGCTGGGAATGAATGAAATCAGGGATGCATTTTTCTGAAAAACTAAAAGAGAGAATGTTTGTAACTGAGTGTCCTGTTTCTGTTTCATAGTTGCTACCCACTTGAGCCCTTCCACCAATGTTTTTATTCGGTATAGGTTCTGAATAGATGCTGTTCAATGGAGTTACTTGTAACTAGGGGTGGTGAGATGCAGAAAGGAGGACCTGGGAAAATGGCTTCTTCCTTGATGTCTGAGTCCATGCTCCTCTTCCACTGTGAGTTCTTATGGCCTTTTCTCTGCCATGGAAGCAGAGGTAGCTGGTGCACAATGTCAGATGCTGTCATCATTCACAGGCCCAAGGGTGCAGTAAAGGCGAGTGATGGGGGTCTACCTTTGCTTCTTCCACAATACCTTTCTCAAACTTTCCTGGCCTTTCAGTGGAACTTCTAGGACTAGAAAGTCAGTTCTCTGGGTCCTTGACTTAGAGGCCAGGATGAGACAAGACGTGGCAGAGTGACAAGACACAGGGAAAATATGGTACCAGTTAGCCTCAGAGCAGGATAGAGAGATTTATATTTGCACTGATGAAAATTCAAATTCCCAAAGTCAATCTAAAAAAAAAAAAATGAAGATTTTCTCTGAGTATTAATTTTTCTCTGTACAAGTAGCCTGTGCACTTCTGGTGATAATTCCTTGCACTGCTCTCAAGTTAGATGATCCCAGGGACACTCTAGGACAGTATGCTCTAGCTCATCTGGAACAGCTCTTTCTGGCAGTGGCATTTTGATTTGAAACCCAAAGTAAATCCATACATGGCATCACAGTTATTAAAATAATGAAATATTACTAGCCAAATGTAACTGCAATTCAATCAATGTTATATTTCACACACAGAAATTTAGAAAAATCAAGAGTATGATAATAAAACCATAAAATTAAACAGAAGGAAATCAATTTCTACAAGAAATCAAATATATTTACAGTGAGATTTAAAGGGAAAAATAAGCTACTTGAAACATAAATTTAATTTTTTTTTAAATAACTTTAGCTACCTCAGCTGTTAATACAATAAAAGCAGAAAGAACAGGCTGCCTTTTTTCCAGATTTAATCAGAAAATTGTATCTACAAGAATTGACATAACTCGCTTCTTGTCCTTCACCCATCTCATCAAAAATTATTGCATTTTCCCCCAAACTGTATTTTTTGGATTCCTCTGTGAATATACTCATTTTGTCCTCGTTCCAGGAGGCATCTTGGTTTAAATCCATCTTTAAAAAAAGAAGAAGGGGTACATATGTGGAGGCAAAATATTCTCTTGAAGCCAACAGATATAGAGTTGCTAGAAGAAGCTGATTGTACACACAAGCTGCCTGGTTGGGAAGGGGAGGGCTGTTGATTTAGAGACGTGTGGCAGCCTGTGGTGGACAGGCACAGGCCAAGCCCCACCGGGCCCTTCTTCCTTGGCAGGGTCGGGACTGAGCCAGCAGAGGTGGAGCTTCATCTTCCCCGTGGAACTTGTCGTTTTGGTTCTCCTCCAAAAGCCTTCATCCAGATAAGAAGCCAATGACTGATTACAAAAATAAGAATAATTAAATTTGGCTCAAGAGAGAGATTGTCCAACTGTTCTGCCTTGTTATTTTTTCAATATCCAAGGCCTTTACAAAGAAAGAAACAAAAACATCTCTCAATCTCCCAACAAAAGTGAACTTTTTTTTTCTTTTTTTCTTTTCTTTTTTTTTTTTTGCTCCAAATGCTACGACCTGAAGAATGGCTGCAGATTGAGATATCAAAAATCTCAGAAAAATATATAATATATTTGTATATCTCTGTGTCTAATATTTAAATTTCACATTCCTTTAAAAGTGGTTATTCAGTCAGTAGCTGCTGAAGGAGGCTCTTCTGCTGGGCCTGGGGGGTCTGTGGTCCTGCCGTGGGTTTTTGAGCTCCCAGTGGACCAGGCTGGTTCAGGTAAGGGTCCCCGCCTACCAGATTCACTGTACACTGGACGTCAGCAAACACCTGAACCTGTTGCACCTGCTGGAACACAAATAAAAGATGTGTTTAGACAGAAGGGTCTGCCCCCCCGGCTTATGAGTGGGTACTACTTGAAGTGGAAACTCACTAGAGCATTCCTCTAGTCTGTAGTCACCACAGAGAAGAACTCTTCTGTCTTCTTGTCCTACAAAAAGAAAATCGCTGCACTCATTTTGCTCAGGGCTCTGGAAAGTTCACACTTTAAAAGTAAAATCAAAATTGGAAATGGTCAAACCTCCTACAGGGTTGCCATCAATACTGAAAATGAGCATCACTGCTAATATTGCCAAGATTGGGAAAAGCCCAGTTTCAGTCTGGGTATCCAGTGGTGGGTTTAAAAAATAGGTATATTATTTGGAAAGCTAGTTATAAAAGCATTCTATGGATGACTTTAGTAGGATAAAAAAATCTTTATGATGTTAGAAAATTAAGGGCTTTAACCCAGTATTAGCAAAATAAAAACCACCACAGCTCAGTAATAGGACATCAGTATTACTAAAATTAATGTCCAGAAGATTTGTGTAGTGTCTAAAAATACTATTACATAGCTCCTTCACATATTGCCTTCAGAATTACAGCAGAATGTTAGTAGAACAATTTTATATTTAACTTATTTTTCCTGATGGACAATCCATTTAAACAACAGCTAAAAATAACAGTAAACAACTAGCTGAGAGCAGTGTGAATTTTCCCTTTAACTACTTCCAGTACTAATACATGTATTCCTTTAAAAAGCCTAAGGTTATATAGTTTTAACATTTTCTAACAGGAAAACAAAGCCAGAAAGTTAGTCTTTACCAATCAGCCTTATTGAAAAGTCATTTGTAGAACTGATTAGGCCAGTATCACACCTGTGAATGTTCCAGACCAAGAATGGAGATGCGTTCTAAGGCATCAAAGTGCATCTACCTAAGTATCTCAGCATTTGGCAAACTTATGCCTCATGTTTAATAGGTTCATGAAGTATTTTAGATTAGTGACAGATTTTTCTTTTGGTCATTCATCACTAAATTCATGCCAATTACACTCAGCGTTTCTGAAAACTTTTCTATCCTAATTGAATAAAAGTTGTTTTCTATCAACCTTAACTGGCCAGTTGTGAAATGTCCCAACCATCCAATTTCTCCACAAGTCTAACCCCTGGTGTTTTCTCCTCACGACGTACCTACACCTCCACTCTGCTCTCTCAGATAAGGCAGACAGTTCCTGAGCTGAGCTTTTTTAGTGTCTGATGAATTAAACCTCTATTTAGATTTTTCTCTCTTCACCTTCTCTCTCATCCTCCTCTTTCCCCCAGTTTCCCAAATTTTGCTCCTTGTCCCCATCGGCTCCCATTTGTTCTCTTCTTCTTTTGGGCTCTTCCTCATGTACATAACATACACCATCTCTCTCTCTCTCTGAGTCTGTCCTCTAGCTGCCTCTGTGCCCTACACCCATCTTTGCTCTCTCTGACTTACTCCTACTCTTTTCCTTCTAGAGTTCCAACCCTGGTGTTTCTCTCGCTCTATGTCAACAATCCTCCTGCCAGCCTTCTTCCTCCTTCTCTATTCTCTGTGTTCTTTTCCTGTTCTCTCCTCTTCCCTATCCCAGCTCTCCAAATGCAGCTAGCCCTCTACCCTCCCCTACTCCTTCTCTCCTTGTTCTTTTCCTTCTCCTTTTCTGTACATCTCTGTATTTTTATCTAACTCACTCCCCAGCTTCTGTCTGGCAAATACAAAAACATTAGAGCAAACAGGGATTTCATGATGGGCTGCTACAGATAGAAGATTCTGCCACTGAAATTTAACGTAAGCACAAACTGCAGTGCATTTAGGCAATGACTGATTTTTTTAAAAATCAACATAAAATTTCATGTTTATGTATTTCAACATATGAAATGGGGCAGAGCATAAGGTGTTTGTGACCCAAGACACTTGAACATTTTTTTGATAAAGCCATGATAAAACAAACTAGAGAGAAAATTCTGCTTCTTTAAAAAGAATGTTTATTTAAAAAGATAATCTATTCTGAACTTTAAAAATTGAAAAGATTAAACTGAACTCCAAAAAGTACACATTTCAGCCTTTTTGAATTAATACTTAAAAACATGGTGACTTAGACCAGACCTCAAAGGACTTCTGATATTACTATACCTTCACAGACAGGCAAAGCAACACGAAAACAAAGCTTATGATTTGCCAGGTGAGAAGAGTGATGTGACAGCTGAGTCCCAAACTCTTGATTTTCCAGCATAGTTTTCACTTCAATTAAAGTACTGTCCTAGGACTCAGGAACTTTAAACCTTAGTTGTTCTGTCTTAAGTAATTTGTTGAGCTACCCAGCGTATGTTTCTGAAAGTATGAGACTTTTAAAAACTTCTAGTGAATGAATACTTCATTTCCCCCAGCACAAAACCCTCTCTTCACCCTCACAGGACTCAGATCCTATTTCCTGATGCTCCAACTAGGAACACAGTTTCCTAATTGGCTTTTCTCTTTCTGAGCTGGCTGCCCAGTGCTCCTCCTTTTCCCTTTCCCCTCAAGATGAAGCCTAAAATGGCACTTTTAGCACTGTTCCCATTTAGGGATGATGCTTCGTTTGTAGGACTGAATCCAAATTCCTTAGAGTTTAGCATTCAAGGCCCCTGGAAATTTGCCCCAATCTATTTTACCAATTTTAATTCCTATAAATCCTTATTATAAACCCTTTATGTTCAGTGGATTTGGTTTCCTGGAACTATGCTGATATTACTGTTTCCCTGTCTCTGTGGCCCTCTAACTTCCAATTCCCTGCACTTCCAAGCTCACCGCCCCCTCCCTCAGCCTTCAAAAGCCACAATACCTTTCTCCTTCACTTGCCTTGCTAAGTGTCCTTCAAGGCCCAGTTCAGCCCTATCTCCTACATAAATGCTCTTCTGACGACCTCAGCAACTTCTCCTTTCTTTTAATGCTTATGGCTCTTGTTACTTATAATAAATTTGAGTTTGCCTTCTTTGATTATGTAATAATTTATGTGCATATATCTGATCTCTTGACAGGCCCTAAGTGCCACAGCAGAAAAAAGCATAAACTTTGGTGTTAGAAAGACCTCGGTTTGAACCTCAGCTCTGCCACTTTCTAGTTTGTGAACTGTATGTGTAGTTAAACCTGTGTAGCTTCAGGTTCTGTTTCTTCATCTGTGAAAAAAAAGGAAAACTAACTCCCTCATAAGATTACAGTGATGTTTACATGAGATAAAGCATATAGTGTCTAACACAGTGCCTGGCAAATCAAAAGCATTCCACAAATGAAGCTTCCTTTCCTCACTTCTCCCCACAGTTCACCTGGAGAGCAAACATGTCTCATGTTTCTTTGTATCTCCATCTTTGCATAAAGCCTGTATTTTTTTTTAAAAATCTTAATTTATGTTAATATAGGAAAGTGGCCACCATTGCTATTTGTATTGTTTTGAAACAAACTTCTAAAAAGAGGCAGAGTACACAGCAGGCATTCTGTTTGGTCTGAATTTGATGAGCTCTTTTGATTACACATGAGCTTTAGCACTGTGTTTATTTACAAGTAACAATTAATGGTCACCATTTGTGATCCTTTATCCTGCAAAAACACTGGATTAAACTTTCTGAAAGCTTACCTCATTTAACCCTCTCATAATCCTAAAACCAGGTATCTTAGTTCAGTTGATTATACAGCAGCTCAGGAAAGTTCCCTAATGTGTCGAGGATGACACAGCTAAGAAGGGCAGAGCCAGGACTCACACCCAGGTTTGACTCTCAAGGTCAGCCTCTTAACCACAATGCTATACAAAGTTTCCTGGTTATCTAGAGTAAATTTGGCAGCTCTGGGCTTAGAATTTTCTTACTGACCTGGGTTCCATCTGCTTCTGTTTTGAGAAGATCAGTGGATGAGAGCTGGTTGCAGTAGAGGCCTGTGTGTCTCAGTGCTGGATCATTTATCTATTAAAGATAAGTACAAGACCAAATTACAAGCCAGCTGTTTAAGTTGAAGACCAAATTCCTCAATGAAAAACAATCTCACTGACAGAAAAGTAACAGAAGGAGAGCAGATATAACAAGCTTAGCAATTTACTGTGTTGTTAGAAGTCAAGACAGTGGTTCCCTTTGCAGGAGTACAGAGATATGCAAGGGAGTGTGGGGAGAACCTCTGGGCTGCTGCTGGTAATGCTCTGTTTCTTGATCTAGATGATTGTTATAAAGGTATGTTCAGTTTGTGAAAATTCATCCGGTTGTGTACTTTTCTGTATATTCTTACAGATGATACTTCAGTAAAAACTTAACCCAACACTCACAAAAGTTAATTAGCAAGACTTCCACTTCCAGTCAAGATTCAGTAACAGGGATCAGATTTATTCTCTGCCTGAATCAACTAAAAAATTGGACAAAATGTATGAAACGAACACACTCAAGACCTTGGACAAAGGCAATGAAGGAAAGTTGCCCCTAAGGGTTGGGAAACAATTGAGGTGAGTCCTACCACTACCCCAGCCTACTGCCTAGAGAGAATTTCCAGGCTTCAGTGTGAGGACACGGAACCAGACAGCTCCTATCAGTCTTCCTGAACTGAGAAGATACAGCTAGAATTCACAGGGCAGAATATCAGGAGAGAACAACACAAAGAGTAGCAGCTTAGTATTGATCAGTTAGCTACTGGATGTTAGAGAACTAACCAAAGCAGAGGAAATATTCACCTGTAAAGATTTACATGGAATAATTCCCAAAGATCACACAGAGCTGGGAATAGGTTCCAATCCCACCAGCCAGAGTGGAAAACATCATAATTCAGGTAGTGTTAATTTAATAGGTATGCAAAGTAGCAGACTCTGATCTAAATCATACCAATATTTTCTTAGGTCAGTCTCCCAAGGCAATAGAAATAAAAGCAAAAATAAACAAATGGGAGCTAACCAAACTTACAAGCTTTTACACTGCTATAGCAAAGGAAACCAAAAACAAAACAAAAAGACAACCTACGGACTGGAAGAAAATATTTGCAAAAGATGCGACTGACAAGGGTTTAATTTCCAAAATATAAAAACAGCTCATACAATTCAATAACAAACAACCCAATCGAAAAATGGGTAGAAGATATAAATAAACATTTCTCCAAAGAAGACATACAGATGGCCAAAAGGCATATGAAAAGATACTCATCATCACTAATTATTAGAGAAATGCAAATCAAAACTATGATTTGTAATGAGGTACCACTTCACACCAGTCAGAATGGCCATCATTAAAAAATCTATAAATAATACATGCTGGAGAAGGTATGGAGAAGGGGGAACCCTCTTACACTGCTGGTGGGAATGTAAATTGGTGCAGCCACTATGGAGAACAGTATGCAGGTTCCTCGAAAACTAAAACTAGAGGTGCCATATGATCCAGAAATCCCACTCCTGGGCATATATCCAGACAAAACTATAATTCAAAAAGATACATTGACCCCTGTGTTCACAGCACCACTATTTATAATAGCCAAGACATGGAAACAACCTAAATGTCCATTTAGGTTGGACATTTATATATATATATATACATATGGACATATATATATATATATATATATGAATATTACTCAGCCATTAAAAAGAATGAAATAATGCCATTTGCAGCAACATGGATGGATTTAGAGATTATCATACTAAAGCAAAGTAAGTCAGAAAGAGAAAGACAAATATCACATGATACCACTTATATGTAGAATCTAAAATATGACACAAATGAGCATATCTATGAAACAGAACCATTTTCACAGACATAGAGAACAGACTCACAGACAAAGAGAACAGTCTTGTGGTTGCCAACGGGGTGAGGGGGTAGGGCAAGGAAGGATTGGGAGTTTGGGATTAGCAGATGCAAGTTACTATATATAGGATGGATAAACAATAAGGTCCTACCATATAGCACAGGGAAAATATTAAACATCCTGTGATAAACCATAATGGAGAGGAATATTAAAAAAGGGCGTATACATAATGTATAACTGAATCACTTAGCTGTACAGCAGAAATTAACACAACGTTGAAACCAATGATGCTTCAATAAAATTTTTAAAAAATAAAATAAAAAAACCAAAGTAGCAGAAAAATATGATACATAATTAAGTGAAAAATCAGTCAACTGAAACCAATCCCAAAATGATGCAGATGCTAGAAATGACAAGCAAATATATTAAGACAGTTATTATAATAACTGTTCTCCATATATTCAAGAAGACAGAGGAAAGACTGAACATGTTAGAGATATGGAAGATACAAAAAGGGTCCAAAGTGAATTTCTAAAGAGGAACAGCAACAGCAATGTCTGAGATAAAAAATACAGTAGATAAAATGATCAGATATCGCAAAAGAAAAGAAAAGTCAATCTGAAGCTATAGCAATAAAAACTATCCAAAATGAAACACACAGAGGAAAAAAAAGACTGACCTCATACCCCTTAAAAACCTCCAAACCCAGAAAATCAGTGAGCTGTGGGATAACTCAAATGGCCTACAATATGTGTAATTAGAGTCCCTGAAGGAGAGGAGGGGGTTGGTGACAGAAAAAATATCTGAAGAAATAATGGCCAATATTTTTCCAAATTTGATACAAATTATACACCCGTGAATCAAGAATCTTACTGAACCCCAAGCACAAGAACCATGAAGAAAATCACACTAAGGCATATCATAATCAAATTGCCTAAAACCAGTGATAAAGAGAGTAAACTCTGAAGCAGCCAGAGAGGGAAAAAAATCAATGTGCAGAGGTACAAAGATAAAATGACAGCAGATATCGCATCAGAAACACAGTGGAGCAATGTCTTTAAAGAAGTGAAAGCTGAAACTACCAACCTAGAATTCAGGGAAAAGAACTTTCAAAGATGATGGTTTGAAGACACACAAAAGCTGAAAGAATTCATCACCAGAAGACCTGCACTATAAAAAATGTTAAATGAAGACCTTCAGGCAGAAGGAAAATGATACCAGACAGAAATTTGGAGCTAAACCAAGGAATCAAGAGCAATGGAAATAACTATGTGGGAAATATAAAAACTATTTAAATTTTTAAAAATATAATTGACTGTTTAAAGTAAAAAAAGTAAAGTAAAAAAGTACTAACAACATACTGTGGGGTATGTAACATATGTAGATGTGATACATATGTACAACAACAGCACAGGAAGGGAGAAATGGAAATTAACCATTGTGAGATTTTTATATTTATTTGAGGTGATATAACAGCATTTGAAGGTAGATGGCAGCAAAGATGTATACTATAAAGTCTAAAGCAACCACTAAAACAACAAAACAAGAATTATTTATAGCTAATAAACCAACAAAGGAGATAGAATGAATTAAAATATTCAATAAAACCAAAAAGGCAAGATGGGACAAAGAGAAAATAAACAAGATGAGAGATTTAAATCTTCAGCAGCAATATCAATAATCACGTTAAATGTAAATGGCCTAGCCACTCCAATTAAAAGGCAGAGATTGTCAAACTGAATAAAATAAGCAAGACCCAACTATATAAGAAATACAGTTTAAATGTAATATTCTTTTTACCTAATTCATTATATTTTTTATTATTCTGTCTTAATATACTGGAAACAGTGAATAATTCTAATAACTGAGATACAACAAGATAACAACAAGGACAAGAAACAATCCTATTTAGTTCTTTCGTTTTGCTATAAAGTATCACTAAGTTGTTGGTATTTTCCCTGCTAAATTTGTTAGGCTAATACCTGGGGAATGGAGATTAAAAAAAAATTCATGTCAAAAAGGAATTCTATAAAAAGGTGATCAGTGTTTACATCTTTTTAAGACTTGCTATAAATTATGGCTATATGGTCATAGCCAAGTCACCATAGTCTACTTTGTGGTTGCTGATAGAATATTAACTACAGGGAGTTACCCAAAGGTCTTCTTAAATATCACTTTGAATTTAGTCATTCTTTCCTTAAAAATCTTTAGGAGGCTCCAAAATAAACTAAACATTTAAATGGCCTGCAACACCTCCTCAAAAGCTTACCACATAAATTCTGTTCTAAACATAATATAAACATCCCCTTAACGTCCATGAGGCTTTTCAATGTATATTCCTGCCTGGGTCATGCTATGCTAACCAGTCTTGAATATTCTTTTCTATTTCTTCCTTTAGGCAAATTTTCCATGAAGACTTTCCTAATCAGACCTATTTTCTTTTAAATCCTCCGTGGTTAATTGTATATACCCCTAACCTGACAGAAATATATGTATGGTCCTATGGGGTCCAACTCTCACGCTGCTGTTCTGTCCTATTACTCAACTAATCCTTCGTTCATGTTGTGCCTCCCCAACTTGTTAATATTATCACCCATAAAGCTATCTTTGTATATAGTTAGTACTGAGTTTGTTGAATTAAAAGGGAGAAATGAAGAAAATATGTTCAGAATATAAAGGGGTAAGTTCCAAGTCAATGTATTATATGTATCACTTTATAATAAATCTAAAACACTAAAATCTCATGAGACTAAAATCTTATAAGGTCTGTCAAGATTTCCATTGTATATCTTTTTTTTAAATTTTTTTTTTATTTTTTTATTTTTTTTTAAGCCAGTCAAATTCAGCAGTGGGGGGGTTGTATACCAACTTTAGTGACACTAACGTTAATAAGTTCTGGTAACCCACTACCATCGGACCAGCCTCCATTGTATATCTTAATAAACAGTAATTATCAAAAGATAGTGAGAAAGAAAAAGAAGTGTGGTTATTTTTGACAAGTAACTGAACATTCCTGATTTCCTTGGAACAATGAATCGTGGTGTGGTGTGATGTAGAGCAGTATGTGTGTACAGCAAGTGTGCCAGTTGTGCCACTTACCTGCTCAGGGCACACAGTGTTCATTCCTGGCATCTGCAAAGAGCTCATCTGCATCTGGCCCATCACTGGGTTCATGTTCTGAACATTTGTGTTTCCACCTGCCATGGACACGGTGATGCTCATATTGTTGTACACTCCTGGCTGTGCAGGTGTGGGCTGATTCTGTACAGCTTGACTGAACACACTGTTAACTCAAAAACAATCTCAATTACATCCACTGATCATGAACATGGGGATACCATGACTGGACCCTTTGCTAAATTATTAGATAGAATTCCAAAGAAAATATTTTATATTCTTAAGTTATATGTAAGACTTTATCTTATTACAATATATAAGAACTAAGTATCATTCAGATGCACTTTGAACTCTGCCCAAGGGGTGTAATAACTAAAAAGACCTCATTTTAAGTTATAATTATCTGGCCTAGTATCAGAGTTGTTAAACTTCAATTATCTGAATAACTAAGTAAGGAAATTTTCCACCTAAGTAACTGAAGTTTACCCATTTAATCATCAAAACCATTCTAAAATTTATTATACTATTTTATCTTCTTAAACAGAGAATATCCTATTTCAGCAAAGTACCTGGCATATACATCAATCTTCAATAAATGTTCACTGCATAAACTAACAAAGGAATGAATGTTTCAAAGGTAGTATTCTTATACTGTGATTGCTTGTATATCCTCTTAGACTTAACACTTGAGGGAAGTGATGATATTTTATTCCATTTATTCCTTGTCTCAAGTAATAAATAACATACAGTAACAGGCACTCAGTAAATATCTGATGAATGAATGAATTGTGGACATGGGTTATTACTCAGTGCTGTCAACTGATGAGTTCAGACTGCTTTTTATTGATAGATTTTACTGTATTCTATAACAATGTTTTTTGAAGTGTAGTCCAGAGACCATCTGTAAGCGAATCCCTGGTATTCACTGAAAATTGAGACTCTCAGGCCTTACCCCAGGCTTAGTAAATCATATTTTCTGGGGGTGGGTATGGAAAGCTGCATTTCTAACTACTTATGCACATTAAAATTTGAGAGCCTTTATTCAGTGTCCTACCGCTTGCTGTCACTTCTCAAGGTTTCAGCTTCTGGCCACTTTCATTATGCTATAAACTAAGAGGAAAGCAAGAAGTATATGACCAGATATTTTTATTTGGAAAATGTAACATTTTTGAAGATTTCAAAGGTCTTCTCATGCCTGAAGATAGCTTCATGTCTTTTCTAGGAAGTAAAATGCAAGGGCAATTATGGTTTTCAGAGGGCTTGTTTTACAGACTTCCTTCTTCATCGCCAAGGTCTGGACTGTGGTTACACCAAGGAACTCAAATGTTAAACCAGTTTCTGTTAGTAGGCAGAACAGTATGGAATAAACTCCAAGTAAATACAATTTGAAACTTTACATCTGAACCCCCGGCCCCCCCGTCCAAATTCTAAGTGACAGAGATATACACATCTAAAGGAAAATAATATGAATTGTATCTTTGGTAAGTTACAAAAAACCCATCAAATGTTTTATGATTATCTATCAATTTTTAAACAACAAGCTTCTGGTAAAATTCCACCTATTTTAATGCTAATTCTGAAGAATCCGATTTCAAAAATTATTTACCCCATCAATGGCTTATCTATTCCTTGCTAGTGCTTGGGGGGTAAGCAGGATTCACTGACATTTATAGCTTCTAGTAAATTAAGGTAATCATACTGAAATTAACAGGCTGAGAAACAGCCTATTCATCATGTCTGAAGAAAAGCAGCAAATTTTTCCCAAGTAACTATAAAACACAAATGTTTGAAGAAACTAATATGCCTAGGAAATGGTCAGTAATGCATCTGTGGACCATTAATGTCTGTACAGTGTGTATGCTTGTCAGACAGTGTCCCCACAGCTAAAGGTGAGAAAAAAACCATTAGTCTACTGCCCACTTTCTAATAAGAACATTTCTGCCTTAGACAGTGCTCATTTGTCAACTGATACATAAATCACCACTGTGGAGGCGCAGGGCTATGTAAGTTAATGCATGCAGAAGCTTCGATGACTGTGATGATGTCATACTTAGTGAAAAAAAGTTTAGGATGTAATTTCTTTTCAAATTTATATTTGGGACTGTATATTAGCTTAAGTTCTTTCAAACTACTCCTGGCAATAGTTCCATTTTAGTTTCTTCCGTCATGGGAAGAAGACCAAACTCTTCTGCAGCATCAGTCACTGTTTCGGGTCCTGAAATGGACTGTGGGGTTCACTGGCACCTTAGGCCCAATGCATGAAGGACCCCTTCCTCACACTTCCCTGGACCCCTCCCTTACCCGCTTTTCTGATTGGCCTCATGGCAGTTATCACAGTTTCCTTACACTACCATCAGGTGTTTGGTAGCCCCTAAATTGTGGGGGGAAAAGAAAAAGATGACAACTTCGGCCTAAAGTAGGTTCCATAGATATTATAGATATTAACAAGCAGGAGTTGTTCCTGGTCAAATAAGTCTGAGAAACAAAGTGATAAACCACAGGCATCTGCCTTTAAAGCGCTAATAAGTCCTGGGATTCTCCTCTGTGACTAGAGTTACACAGAAACACTGCCCAGTTCCTGGACAAATAAGTTTGTTTAACCCTTTATTTTTCTTGCCACCAAAGAGACAATGAAAAAGAATCACATTACATTGTCTCTGAACTCTACCGCATCATTCTGCTTAATGAGTCTTTGTTTCATGTTTTATTTCTCTCCGACCTACTCCTGTCACTAACCACACTCTAGGTAAGTTGACAATGGGAGCTGTTTTCCCCAGTTCCTTGTGGTGTCTTGCACTGTGCAAAAGAGACAGTGAGTGATAACAAACTATATGCTGCCTGTGTTGACTAATAAGCTTTTATACATGAACCAAATAAGCAAATATGAATGTTTGATAACTATTTTCTTTCTCAAATGATTTGGGAAAGTCAAAGTTCACAGAAACTGCTAACAAAAACTCAAGTCCATATTTGAATCTGAATCCAAAAAATTACTTAGGTAGGAATAGGGATCTTTGCACTCATTTGTTCAACAGATGTATATTAAGTGCTTACTTGTTCTAAAGGATGGACATATACAAGTAAACAAAACAAAGTCCTTGCTTTTCTGAGGCTTATATTCTAGTTAGAGGAGATAGACCACAAATAGACTAACACACAGTATGTCTGATGTTAAGCATGATAAAGAGAAATAAAGAAGGGAAAGAAGGGACTAATGGGTAGGAAATGGTATTTAGAAATGATGGTCAGGGAAGTTTAATACAGCAACATTCAATATCTATGTCTAATACGGCAACATTTTTTTTTAATAAATTTATTTATTTTATTGGTTGTGTTGGGTCTTTTTTTGCTGTGCATGGGCTTTCTTCAGTTGCAGTGAGTGGGGGCTACTCTTCGTTGTGGTGCGTGGGCTCCTCATTGCCGTGGCTTCTCTTGTTGCAGAGCACGGGCTCTAGATGCATGGGCTTCAGTAGTTGCAGCACATGGGCTCAATAGTTGTGGCTCACGGGCTTAGTTGCTCCGTGGCATGTGGGATTTTCCTGGAGCAGGGATCGAACCCATGTCCCCTGCATTGGCAGGCGGATTCTTAACCATTGCGCCACCTAGGAAGCCCTACGGGGACATTTTTAAGAAGAGACTTGAAGTATGAAAGAGAAAACCATGAGGCTACTGAGAGAACATTCCAGCAGAGGGATTTAAAAATTCAAAGACCCTGAGTTTGCAATGTACTTGGAACATTTGAGGAACAGAAGAATAAACAGAAGCCAGTACAGCAGAATGAGTGATGAGAATAGCAGATGAGGTGAGAGAGGTATCCAGGAGCAAAATTATGTAGGGCATCAAAGGCCCTATATTGTATTTTGAATAAGTTGGAGTGTTTTGAGTAAAGGACTGATATCTTGCCTCATGTTTTAAAAGCATCACTCTGGCTACCATGTGGAGACTAAATTGCAGTGGATCAAGGGTGGAAGCAGGAAGACAGGAGGCCACTGCAGTGGTCCAGGAAAAGGATGATGCTGGCTTGCACTAAAGTGCACAAGTGGGACAGGTAAGGAGTGAGAGCTGCTAAGAAGTTGATGTGATTTGCTGATGGATGTTTGATGTGGGATGTGAGAGAAAGAGAAAAGGTTTTCTTCTGAATAACTAGAAGAACGGAGTTGTTTACTGAGATGTCAGAAAAAGAACGAGACAAGCAGTTTTGGGGAAGAATATCACTTTAGTTATTGTCATGTTAACTTTGAGATGCCTAGTAGACTTCTAAGTGGAGATGTCAATTAGGTTGTGGTATATACAGCACGGTGTTCAAGGGAGAAGTCTGGGCTAGAGACTTAAATTTAGGAGTCATAAGCATTTATATCAGGCATTTATATCAGTAAGAATGATATAACCAAGGGAGCAAGCTGATATGGGGGAAAGGTACTAGATCTCTCAGGTCCTAAAATGGAGGTGAGGGAGATAAGGAAGACCCAGCCTAGGACACTGAGAGTTAGGAGCAGAGTCATCTTTCTCAAGAGACAAAGTTGTTCCAGAAACCAAATGAAGAAAGAGCTTCAAGAAAGAGTAAGTGCTCAATTAGGTCAAATGCTATCAATGCTCATTGCATTTGGCATTGTAAAGGACATCAAGGACCTTGATAAGAATACTTCTGATGGGATGGTAGGGATGAAAGCCTGACAGATTCAATAAGGAATGGAAGGAGAGGGAGGAATTTAACTGTCAAGCGGAGCAGATCTGTCAGCATGACTGTTTTTTTTTTTTCTCAAGGTACATTCCTATGCTTAGGTGTAGGTATGGAGCAAGAGTTTATTAGGATTTCATTAGGGAATATTTTACTAGGCCCAAGTGCAACAGAGGGAGAGGTGGGCAAGGGAGCTGAGAGTGCCTGCAAGGGAGCAACTACAAAGATGGACCAGAGAGTCTAAAGTGAATTTAGGAAGCTGGGATTAGAACACAGTAGGAGACTAAGTTCTTGCACATCACATAGACTGTTCCATTTCTACCTAGTTTACACCAGTCCTCATTGAGAGCTACACAGTTCTCTAACAGGAAGATTTCCTCTCTTACCTTTCAGTGAACTTTAAGAGAATATGGTCTTAAGTTTTCAACTTTAACTACCTTACTTATTATATTGTCAGATCAAATGGCTTCCCTGTCATTAGAACCAAGACACAACCAAATTAAAACCCTTATAAAGCTCAAGTGATGTGTGAAAAGTTCAGCAGCCACGATTTGGGGGGGGGGGGAAATGACTTTAGTAAGATAATTCTAAGTAAAATGGGTAAAATAAGGCCACTGAAAATCTAGAGATTCAAAAAGCTAGGTAAGGTAGAATGACCTTAGAAGACTTAAAATCTTTGTTGTTGCTATGAAATCCTTCAAACATACTGAGAAGAGTGAAACCCATGTGCTCACTATTCGGCTCCACTGAATTCTAACATTTTGCCATTTTTGCTTTAGATTTTTAAGATTTTTAAATGTTTTTATAAAGAATGATTTTTTAAAAAGTACTCTTGCTGATAACATAAAATTCAGTTCCTTGAATCTGCAAATGGATAGTAGCTAATAATCTTCTATTTGGCTTGTAAAGGCATATCTGTTCTCATGTGCTGCAGAGCATCAGGGATGCTCATATATAAAATCTGCCCCCTTACTTGTTGTTTCCCATTGCTCCTTGCTGCCAGGCCTTCATGTTTGGTGACTGGTAGCCAGAAGCGGGCGGAGTCTGCTGGAGTAGAGAGCTCTGAGGAGGAGGGATTGGCATCGGCACCATGGAGCTCCCAGGGCTTAGAGATGGAGCGAAGTTGGCCTCACCTTGGGGAACCATTCCTACAAGTTGACACAAATTAATTTATGTGAATATACTATACATCTATTAACCCTATAAAAGAAAAAATAAGCCCCAGAAGGATCTGTCATAGTATAGTTAGAAACAGCCTATTCAACAGAGTGGGGGAAAAATTTCAGTTCCTTAAAAACACAACAGGAAATTTCAGTATAAACAGATAGATAAATAAACATATAAAAGAGATTTGGAAGAACGTTTCCATTCACTAAGATATTGATTTGGGTACCACGATTACGTATGATTTTCTTTTCTGTTCTTTTCTGACTACATGAAGTTTTAAGTGTAAAAAACAAATATGAGCACACATGACAGATTACTTGTGTAATAAAAATAAGTTGAAAAGGATACACAATGACAGATATTCACTAAACTTGTGATAAACATTTCATGACGTATGTAAGTCAAATCATTATCCTGTATATCTTTAACTCATACAGTGCTATCTGTCATTTATATCTCAATAGAACTGGAAGAAAAAAATGAGTGTCAAGGGTATGTAATGTACAGCAGAGTGACTATAGTTAATAATACCGTATTGCATATTTGAAAGTAGCTAGGAGAGTGGATCTTGAAGGTTCTCATGATGAGAAAAAAAAATTTGTAACTACGTACAGTAATGGATGTTAATTGGACTTATTGTGGTGATCATTTTACAATATATACAAACACCGTATCATTGTTATACAGCTGAAACTAATATAATGTTATATCAATTATACATCAATAAAAACAATTTAAAAAAGCTTAAATAAAAATAAGTTGAAGAAGGAAAAAGGTAAAAAAGACCCATGCATGAAATGAAAAGTGAGAAAGTTTTGTCAGTCACTCCTCCTCAGTTGTCTTTACCGGCAATGCTACCCTTCCCTGTCTTTTTTTTAAGCTTTACTGAGATGTAATCTATACCGCATCAAATTCACCCACTGAACTGCACAAGTCAATGATTTTTAGTAAATTTACAGAGCTGTGCAACCATCACCACAATCTAGTTTAGACATTTCATTATATCTCAAATTCCCTTGTGCCTGTTTTGCAGTCAATTCCCACTCCGACCTCTAACCTCAGGCAACCACTGATGTGCTTTCTGACCCTCCAGATTCATCTTTTATTGGAAACTTCATATAAATGTAATCATGTGAGGTCTTTTCTGTCTGGTGTCTTTCACTCAGCATAATGTTCAACCATTCTATAGCACTGATCAGTAGTTTGTTCCTTTTTATTCAGGATCGTGCTTCTTAGCAGCCATTGATATAACTGTGTTGAAAATCAACTGACCTTAAAAGTAAGGGTTTATATCTGGACTTTTTATACTGTTGCAGTGATCTGTATGTCTGTTCTTATACTGATACTATACTGCCTTGATTGTTTTGAAACTGGTGGTTAACAAACTTTATTCTTAATTTGCGAAATTGTCTTGGCTACTCTAGGTCTTTTGTATTTCCATATAAATTTTAGGAGAAGCTTGTCAACTTCTCCCAAAAGCATGTTGATATTAAGATACGGATTGTGTAATTACAAGATCAACCTAGAGTAAATTACTATCTTTTCAGTCTTTCTCTCTGATTTCATTTTGCATAGTTTCCACTGTTACATCTTCAAGTTCACTATCTTTTATGTCTAATCTGCTGCTTATCCCAGCCAGTATATTTTTCATCTCAGACACCTGTAGTTCTTATCTCCAGAAGTTTCCTTTTGGTTTTATTTATATCTTTCATACCTTTAGTTAACACATTCAAACTTTCCTCTAGCTTCTTGAACATACAGAATAAATGTATAATTTATAACCGTGTTAATTCTATCACCTGTGTAATTTCTGGGTTGGTTTTGATGACTGATTTTTCTTCTTGTTATTGGTTTTATTGTCCTTTATCTTTGCATGCCTGATAATTAAAAAAAAATTAGATTCCAGGACTTTTGAATTTTACCTTGTTAGGTGCTAGATTTAAAAAATTCCTTTAAACTTAAAGGGACCAGAGAAGAAGCTCATCAAGATTAGGAGATGACCACCCGGATTAAGGGAGTGCAAGCCCTGCTCACACCCTAATCCCGTCAGAAACCCCACCTCTGAACCACTATAAAACCCCTCAAATCCTCTGGGGTTGGGACACATAGTTTTTCAATGCAGAAGCCCAGTATGTTCTCCTTTGCCTGGCAAAGCAATGAAGCTATCCTTTTCTACTTCACACCTCCACCCCCAAAATAGGTAAATAAATAAAATTAAAAAAAATTTTAAATTTCTTTAAATTAAAATTCTCAACATTTGTCTGGATTGTGGATAAGTTACATGATAACAGTTTTAATTCTTTTTTGTCTTGTACCTAAAAAGACAAGAGCAGGGTTTAGTCTGGTGCTTATTCTGCCCTGCTACTGAGGCACAAACATTTCTGAGTATTCTACTTGACACCTATGAATTTTGAGGTTTTCTATTCTGGCTGGTGGGAAGAGGAACTGGCCCTGTGTGAACTCTGAAGATGCTCCCTCAGTCCTTTTCAGGTGGTTTTCCCCGGCCTTGTTTTGTGTATACACACACACTGATCAGTTCTCAACTGAAGACCTGAGCAGGACCCTCTGTACATCCCCGTGGTTCTCTTTGTGTGGCACTCTTCTCTCTGGTACTTTGCCCTAAAACCTCTAGCTGCCTTGGCTTTCCCAGACTCCAAACACCACTGCCTCAACTATAGGAAACTACTGACTCCTGCCTGATTCCCTCTTCCTGCAGCACAGTCTGGACAATTTCTACAACTATTGTTCAATTTTTTGTTTGTTTCAGATGAAAGAATAAATCTTGTACCTGTTACTCCATTTTGAGCAAAAGTGGAAGAAGTCCATAACAATTTAAAAGAGTAAAAATGGGCTTCTTTTTATGTTTTCTGTTATGCCAGCACTTTGCATTTTTTCTTTTTTTCCTGACAAAATACATTTCACAGTTAAATAACTATTGAGGTAGAGGTAGAGAAAGTTATAAAGATGCGGAAAAAAATATCATAATGTGATTACCCATAATTTAGTATAATTCCTTCAAATCTTCCTCTATGAAATCTTGCGTAACTTTGTGGCCTGCTTCTTTCCCTTATCAATATATCGTAAGTTATGTTTCTATGCCCTTAATGTCTCCTTGTAAACACAACTGTAGATGCCTGTATATTTTGTGTTCTGTTATCATTAATACAATGGCTTTTTGTTTGTTGGTTGGTTAATCTGGCCAGATATGTAGGTAAAGAATTCACTTTTTTTACAGGCTACAATTTTTTAAAATATTTTAAATTTTCTGTGAAAGTTAAGCCAACTGTAGACTTCCTATATTTTTTTTCTTTCACTAAATGTTTAGCTACTTGTTTTCTTGGTAAAACTTATATAAATAAAGCTACATATTTTTCCCCTTGCTGCTTCCTCCATACGTAATTTAATCTCTGGTAAATAATTTTGACTTAGAATATATGGAGAAGTTATATTTTTCACTTATGACTCTAGTGGGTGGGTTTCCTCCCCAACATCTTCATTTTTATATTGGCTGTCTCTGCAGTAATTCTACATTTTAAATTTTAACTATTTTGGTTATGATCTTTAAGAAAATATTTATCTGTTACTAATGCATTTTAATCTTATTTATGATAAAATAATTTCTTTCAGGAAAAATATATATGTGGGGGGGGAGATACTTATCACATTCTAGCTACTATTCTATGGGGTCAAAGTTAAACAATAAATAAGACTGCAAGTACATCAGCATACTTTCTGACATTTTCTTCTGGCCTCATTTCACATTCTAACTGCCCATATCTTCCTTATCAGATGACCTAGTTTTAGTAGAAAGAACCAGTCTGTGAATAATGAATTTGGAGGAGTAGAGTTCTGGTCCCAGTTCTGCCACTACACTGGACCCTAGACTCCTTGGACCAGACAATCTTGTTCCTTCAAGTTTAAAAAGTCTACAATTCTATCTTTGATTACATTAATTCTCCCTGCTGGACCATAAATAGCACCACAGCTATCTGGCAGCAGCAACTAGAATTAGGATTCATTCTTCCATTAAAAGATTCATTGAGCACCTACTCTCCCCACCATACTACTGTGCTAAGCACTTGAGAAACAAAGATTTAAAAGGTCACACTTGGCTCACTCAAGGAACTTGCTGTTTAAAAAGAAAGGCAGCTGATGAACAAGTCGCTATAAGACAGGGTGGTGAGTGCTTATGACTGGGAGTGTCAGGGAGGGCTTCCCAGAGGAGACACCTCTGAGGGGAGGGAGGAATCGGAATGAGACAGGTGAGAGAAGGACATTTTAGACAGAGGATACAGGATACACAAAAGACTAGAAGTAAAAGAGAGCAAGGTATGTATTCTTTCTTGGAAATTGAAAGGTTTGTTAAGTTGGAACATTGAGACATGGAGGGAAGGGGGAGTGGAGTTGATGAGTCTAGCTCTGGACAAGTTTGGGTGCTGGTAGAAAATTCAAGTATGTCTCTCACATGAGCTTAGAGATCTGGTTTAGATATAGAGAAGAAAGTCAACAGCATGAAGAAGTCACAGGACTACATGAGATCACTCAGGAGTGGTGAGCGGGGTAGCTTGTTTACTGTAGTTCACAGAAGAGGGAGCTCTGGACTGGTTCCAAGGAATTCATGAAATAGGTACAAAAGAGTTGTTTTTAATTTCCCTCATATTTGAGTATTACCATAGTATAAAGTAAATTTTAAATGTCTACTTCTGTTCTTGTGTACTCATCATCATAGCATGATAGTCTAGGAAAATTTTGTTTTCAGAAATTAAAGAAAGCATACTCTGCCATTATTATCACCAACATGTTCCTTCATTTACTTTTGGCCTATGTTAAGTTGAAAGACGCCAAAGCAAAGGACTAAAGCGAAGCTAATTTATTCATCCTTTGGTTTTACTATCATTAATTAACACAGGGATCAGTACACTTTTTCTGCAAAAGGGCCACATAGTAAATGTTTTCAGTTTTGCAGGCCATGACATTTCTATAACAACTACTTAACTCTACTGTGTGATGCCAGCTACAGACTACATGTAAACTAATGAGGATGGATGTGTTCCAATAAAACTTTATTTATACAAACACGTGGTGGTGTTTTTTTTTTGGAGAAGGCTTAATTTGAAAAGGTTGGAATTTCTCCAGAACTTGAATTTGTACCAATACAAAAACCTGATCTTGCAGCTTTCTACCAGGTTGCTGATCATGTTCGTGCAAGTTTATAACTTATAGCAATGGAAGAGATTTAAAACCCTGCACCTTTAAATGTTCTTATGCTCTGCAGAAAAACAAACAATTATCCCCCTGTGCTTTTCTTTTTCATGGAAGACCTGAAAGCTCTGCCACTTCATTTCAAACTGCAACTGGATAAAACTACTACTCTCTCCAAGGTACCTAGCTTCTGGGGTTTGTTTGTAGCACAAATATTGACTTTATAAAAAAAAAAAAATCTTCTTTTGTGAAAAGCATTTTTCGTAGGTCAAAAGTTGGACTGGAAGAAAATCCAGGTACCAGATAGAGCAGTTACAATGGGTAGCAACACATCTGGCTGTACTGTCTGGAGAAGGAAGCTCTACCCACTCATCTCGATCACTGTGTTCTATATTGCCGCAAGAGATCAAAGACTAGACCCACGACCCTGAAGGAAATCTTGTCAACTTCATAGGAAATGGGGTTTTGGAGCACCACCTTTCCAGGAGGCTTTATCAAGAAAAAGGAGCAGGATAGAAGTCATCCTTTGCTGGCTTTCCAGAGATGAAGCGTTAAAGAGCACAACTGAAAATTGACAAAAGTACTTTTAAAAAAATTAATTAATGTTTAATTGAAGTATAGTTGATGTAAAAAACTATATAAGTTTTAGGTGTACAACACAGGATTCACAATTTTTAAAGGTTATATTTCATTTATAATCATTATAAAATATTGGCTAAATTCCCTGTGGTGTACAAGATATCCTTGTATCTTACTTATTTTACACACAATATTTTGTGCCTCTTAATCCCTTACCCCTAATTTGCCCCTCCCCCTTCCCTCTCCCCACTGGTAACCACTAGTTTGCTCCCTCCTAGCAAAATATCTTTCAAGTCCATCCATGTTGCTGCAAATGGTAAAAATTGCATTATTTTTTTTATGGCTGAGTAGTACTCCATTGTGTATATATATAACACAGCTTCTTTATCCTTTCATCTGTTGATGGACACTTAGGTTGCTTCCATATCTTGGCTACTGTAAATAATGCTGCTATGAATACTGGGGTGCATTATCTTTTCAAACTAGTGTTTTCGTTTTTTTCAGATATATACCAAGTAGTGGAATTGCTGGGTCACATGGTAGTTCTATTTTTGGTTTCATGAGAAGTACCTTTTTTTTTAAAATAAAATAATTTATTGGGGAATTTATTAATGTTTGGCTTCTTTGTGGTTATTTTTTTCCCCAATGAATAAAATAAATCTTTTGATTTAAGGCTCTGCAATCACTATCATAAATGCTACTAAGAATCTATTTGCTGTTCTGGCTAAGTTGCCATTTTGGAGGAGCAATGGGGGAACATAACTGCATGTCTGCATGTCTTCCAATGTTGAAGGAAGTACTTCTGTAGGCTAGAATACAGTGAAAGAATCGCATCAAATTCTTTGCATATAGAAATCACAAGACACATGAAAATACAACTCTTTTGAAGGTCACTCTTGTTCAGACAATTTTATACTTAAAATACGGATTTATAATCCTTTTCTTGCCCACACATATAGTGTAAGTGATATAAACCAGCCAAAGATGACTTCATTGTCTTGAGGACAAAGAAACTGATGTGGCTAATTTTGATTAAAATGTCTCAGAGAATTCTTGTGCTCTCTGACACATGTCTCCCTAGACACTTAATTTAATAGTCAAAGGATTTCAGTACTTGTTGCCACCAGAATGAAAAGTCTAAATTGATTTGGCTGTCAAAGTTGATAAGCATATTACCATGTAAAAAAAATCTCAATATAACTTCAACATTTTATTCAAGTCAAACAGCAGCCTTCTCATTGAAATTCATTTTTAAGTAGGCTTAAAATTTACTTTTTCTTTCATTTATAAAATGAAGGGATTTATTTCAATTCTTTTCCCAGGAATTTGCCATTGATTTTGCATCAAAGTTTAATTAAACCTGGTGGATTAATCAAATGTGTTTTACTGCCACTATCTATTAGGATCTCCAAGTGATAAAAGAAAAATAAAAAAGATATTACCTAGGATAAAAAGAATAGGAGAGAGACAGTGTGAATGAAAGATTAAAAAACGAACAAAGCTTTTGGAAGCCAGAAAGTTGCCTGATATTTCAAAGGAATAGCTTACAACCTTAAGCAGCTATGAGTGGTGACACCAATGAGAAGTCTGAGATAATTTGTGAAGACTGATTATCCTTATGTAATCTATCAAAAAAACTTCCAAGATAATTTAAAAAATCTGTATGCAAATTGAGTTAATGTACTTACACCCATTGTCTGACATAGACTCTCATTAGATTCTTATAGGAATCCATGACAGAAAGTAAGAAAGTAAGAATGTGCTTTGCAGAAAAAATGTTAAACATTTTAGTGTCAGACAGTCCTTATGAATCCTCTAATTTAATCATCTTAGCTTTAAGTAAGAGAGCTTCAAACCACTCAACCATTTAGTGGCAAGAGCTAAGCCTACAGCCTGGATCTCCTGACTCCAATGTCAGCGTCTTTTTTTTTTTTTTTTGGCCGCACCCTGTGGTTTGCAGGATCTCAGTTCCACCCAGGCCACAGCAGTGAAAGCCTGGCGTCCTAACCACTAGACCATCCGGGAACTCCCTCAGCATCTTCCTTCTTCAGCAAACTGCCTCAATGTCAGTGAACTGAAACATGTGTGAAAAGAGAGACCTGAGCCTGTATGTGGTACAGTCATCCCTTGGTATCCATGGGGGATTGATTCCAAGACCCTCATGGATACCAAAATCCACTGATGCTCAAGTCCCTTACATAAAATGGGGAAACAGAACCTATGCACATCCTCCCACATACTAAATCATCTCTAGATTACTTATAATACCTAATGCAATGTAAATGCTATGTAAATATAATGTAAATAGTTCCCAGAGTGCAGCGAATTCAAGTTTTGCTTTTAGGAGCTTTCCAGAATTGTTTTTTGGAGGGTGGCTATTTTTGATTTGGGGTTGTTGCATCCACGGGTACAGAAGCCGTGGATACTGAGGGCCAACTGTACTTACAAAAGCAACATAAGAGAGTAATCCTCATACCTGATCCTGGGTACTGGAAGACATTCTGCTGCATCTGAGGATTGATTCCAGTGCCAAACTGGCCTCCCATGTTTCCTGTCAGGCCTCTGTTCACCATGCTGTTGCGGTTGGCCAAGGTTGCCTCAGGATTTGCTGCCAGTTGTGAAAATGGGCTGGTAGAAGCAGGTGGGGTTCCTGGATTCGTACCATAGTTTGGTGGGTAGGGGAATTGCTGCGGAGCACCCTGAGGAAGACGGGGGTTCCCCATTTGAACTGGCAGTCCAGATGAGGGAGGGAGGTTGTTCCCGAAGCTTTGTTGCCTCATAAGCATGGCTCTTTGCTGCTGTATTAGCTGCCTCTGTCGGTGCTGCTGACTATACAACTCTCGCTGGCGCTGTGCCAACATTTGGGCATTCAGAGGTGGCTAAAAAAGAGAGAAAAAATCCTCACTAATATTATGATTACCACCTATCTTGGAAAACTTAAGGATAAAGCCTAGTAGCTTGGAGCAACAGAATATGTAGCAATTATCAGTGTACAAGGGAAACTAAAACAGAAAAGGAAGAAAACCTCTTAAGCAATAGCTATAGGAGAGAGAGTAAGTACATTTTACAGATTAAAAGTCTCACAGGACTGATAAAAGTCAAAGAAAGCATATATTGATTAGTATTATATATATAGGCCATGAAAACTGTTAAACATGAAAACCATAAAGAAGAGAAAGAATATGTGCTTGATGACTTCTATCTTATCTTGCATTAGGTTGTTAGGGGACTTTTTTCTTTTTCACTTCCAAAAAATTCACTGTGTTTCTAGTATGGAGAAACTTAGTTTTCCCTTTTCTCATGGAAATCATTTACTTCACTTTGCTTAAATGAATAAAATGATTATAGGTGATTTTAATTTTCTGTATTTTCCAAATTATCTATAATGAATGTGCATTATCTTTACAATTAGAAAAACCTACAAATACCATTAAAAAAGTAAGAATGAGAAATCTACAATCCAATGCCAAACTGTCACTTAAAAAGAAAATAATTAATTAGAAACAATATAATAAACAGAAATAAATGAACCCAGGTATTTTATATTATTGTTGCAGTATCAGACTGCTCCAGGCATTAGAGTAAGTGTTCTAACAGCTATAATATTAAGAATGATAAAAGAAGTGGTAAAATTAGGTTGAAGTCACTTTCTGGTCTAACGTGCAAAGCAGCACGGCGTGTCAATAAAGCCTTCATCAGAAAATGTCCATTCAGGTTGAGGAGCTGACTAAAGCATACAGTGCCATAAAAATAAAAGCTGCCAACCAGATGAAGTCCAACCTGGAAGAAACTGTGACAGACAACTTCCTGATAGAAGTCGTCTTCATGTGAATTCCAACAGCAGGGTCTTGTTTCCTTAAAACCTACTTACCCTAAAAACAAACAAACAAACAAAAAAAAAAAAACCTACTTACCCTTGCATGAGCTAACCACTGAGATTTTTAAGACAGAGAAATCCAAGTCCGGATCCATAAAGATGCCAATATCTGTTGCTGAACAGCAGTTTCTACCAATATTTGTCCTTTTGGTTAGTATTTGCCCCCAATCCATCTAGGTCCATTCTATGGAGAAGAGTTTTGTTTGAATCCTAAGATACCTCATTTCCCAAATTTTTGTGTAATTTTGGAGAAACCATTAAAAAAAGTGGTTGAGGGAATTCCCTGGTGGTCCAGTGGTTAGGACTCAGTGCTTTCACTGCAGTGGGCCCAGGTTCAATCCTTGGTCATGGAACTAAGATCGCATAAGCTGTGTGGTGCAGCCAAAAAAAAAAAAAAAAAAGTGGTTGAAGCAAAAATACTAAAGTATGTGCAAAAATTAAATAGGGAGGAAGCACTAGATAACACGTAGAAGGCTACGCAGTTCTTTTTATGTTTAGTTCCAAAGGCTCTGGGTTCATACACAAGGATTGTTAAAAACAAATGAAAAAACAGAAAATGCTGATGATGAGACTGAGTGGAGAACACAAGGTAGTTAGGATAATAAGAATTGTGACTGGGTTTTGATCAGGTTTCAGGTACCATGCACAAAGCTTCATATCTGAGGCTTCTTATTATTGGTACTATTCAGGACAGCAATAAGAGTCACCTGGTATCTAATCGCAACGACAACAATAACAACAAAACAAAACAAAGAACCCTCAGCTTTAGATCAAATATCAGTAAGGGGTATCACAAGTTGATTATAAATTCATTCTAGAAGAAAGCTACAGTACAAACATCATTAAAAGATCAGTTCACAGACCATTTCAAAGACATTCAAGTCAGCACTTTAAGAAACACAGCTTGGGTTAGAGAAGTACTAACAATATCTGGTTTTCTCACGTTACCTGAGGTGTAATTTGCTGCTGCATGCCTGATCTCATATTGATGCCAACAGGAGCGTTTGCGGCAAACTGGTTCAAGATAGCTTGCCGATTTTGGTGTATCAACTAGAGAAAAATGCAAACAATGAGATATATTTCTACACATAAACATATCGCATGGCCCTTTCAGAGTAACACAAACTTTTTATTGATTATTAAGAGATTTTAGTATTGCAGGTTTAGTAAGATTTTTCATGTTTATTTGCCAAAAGATTGGCAATTCCTAACATTTATCAAATATTTTCTGCCTATAGAACTCTAAATATGGCAGAGCATTTAAAAGTAGAATACATACACCCAACATATATGTATATGTACACACATGTGTACATGCATATATACTTATATGCATAAATATATTACATGGGTATGTATTCTATTTTTAAGTGCTCTGCCATATTTAGTGTTCTGTAGTGCTTATATGTACACACACACACACACACACACACACACACAAATGTGTTTATCATGCTTTTTAAAACACATTAATACTTAGTTATTTCAGATTCACCAAGATGGTGGAGGAGTAGGAGGACATGGAGTTCATCTCTCCCCACAGATGCATCAAGAATACATCTAAAGATGGACCAGTTCTCACAGAACACTGGCTGAATGCTAATAGAAGACCTTGGACACTGGAAAGGACAAGAAAGATCCCCACAATAACCGGGTAGGATGAAAGAAAGAAGGGGAAAAGAAGAGGAGAGGAAGCCGGATGGGATCTGCACCGCTTGGGAGGAGTTGAAGCAGAGAAGAGGTTCCCACATCCAGGGAAGCCTCCTCACTGACAGCGAAATCAACTGGGACAGAAGAGGAGCATCTGAGGCTGTCAGAGAAGGGTGAAACAGCCAGTCTGTGGCAGACAGGATAGAGTGAGACCTATACAGATGGTCTGTGCCACGGCCCTGCACACCCCAGACTGGGACATATGTCCGCCGGTGCACATGGGGGCTAAGAGCTGGAAAGTGAGGACTGAAGAACAAATCGGGGTGGGGGGTGGGGGGAGGAGGGCTGCTGCTGACTTCGAGGAAACAGCCTGAAGAGATGGGAGGGAGGAAATCCACAACTGGGAATGCTTGTGGAGGAAGCCCAGACTGCCATAGAAGCAAGGTGCCACTGCTGAGTGACATGCAGGTGTTGGAGCCAGCATTACAGCCTCTCTCTCCTCAAGCGCCAACCCCTTGCCCCACCAAGTACTAGGAAAACCCCCACCAGGGTTGCCTTTCTCACATCTGCCACCAGGCACTAGGAAAAGCCCCCACCAGGGCTGACCTTCACATGCCGAGCACCAGGCGCTAGGAAAGGCTCCCACTAGGGCTGGATCTCTTGTGCTGCAGCTGCTGACTTTCCCATGCATCTGTCACTGCTGGGGCCCCCACGACCCAGGCAGGCGTGCTGCCTCCACACCCTATCCTCACCAGGTCAGACCTGAGTGCTCCAGGGCAGCCTCGGGAGCAGACTCCTGCGGGTGGCCCACACAAAGGTGGGGCTAAAATCACAGCTGTGCCCCAGGGGTGGAGTGGCTAAGGAAGAGGAGCAAAAATCCTTCTGTGCAGCTACACAAACTGCAGATTAAATCCCCATGATTGGCTTGGTAAACTCTGCATGTATGGAATATCTGAATGGATAACAAGTGTTCCCACAATTGAAACCAGTCCAGCTCTAGCAGCTGTGAACTTTGAGGACTAGCACACACAGGGGTTGGGTCAAGTCAGAGTTTAAGCTGTCCCCACCATGTCCATAGAGGGACCAGAGACCTACCTAGAGGTTTTGGAGGGCCTCCTGGGGAGGTGGAGGTCAGCTGTGATTCACGGTGGGGGTAAGGACACTGAAAGCTGAGACCCCAGAAAGATGCAATTATTACTATTTTTGAAAATATATTTTGTTCTGTTTTTTTAATGTTTTAATTTTTATTTTTAGATTAAAAAAATTTTTTAATTAAAAAAATTTTTAATATTTCTATTTCTCTGTTACTTTTTTGCTGTTCTGTGTTTTTTTCCTTGGTTTTTTTCTTTTCCTTTGTTATATTAAAATTTTTTTCTTTGTTCTATTGGTTCTTATCTATTTTTTAATCTCTTAAAAATCACTTTTGTGTGTTTTTCTTTGCTTTTTCCTTCAGTTTGCATTCTGCTTTTGTTTTGTTTTTTACTCATTGTTTTTGTTAGTTTTGTTTTTAATCGTTTGATTTCATTTTGGGGTTCTTTTGTTTGGTTGTTCTCTTGTTTTTTGTTTTCTCTGTTTTTATCTTTGTTTCTCATTTTGCATTTTTTTATTGGTTTAGTTTTTGTTTGCTTGGTTTTACTTTTACCATTTGTCTAGGGTTTTGTTTGTTTGTTTTTAATTGTTGTTGCTGTTTGCTTGTTTCTGTCTTTGCTATTTGTCTTGGGTTTTGTTTGTTTTCATTTGTTTTCTTCCCACCCCCCTTTTTTCCTTTTTTCTTTTCTTTATTTTGTCCCCTTTTTAGCTGAGCTATGTGGCTTGTGAGGTCTTGGTTCCCAGGCCAGGGGTTGGGCCTGAGCCTCTGGGGTGGGAGTACTGAGTCCAGGACACTGGAATGCCAGAGAATTCCTGGCCCCAAGGAGTATTAACTGGGGCAAGAGCTTTCTCGGAGGTCTCCATCTCAACTCCAAGACCCATCTCAACTCCAAGACCCAGCTCTACTCAACAGTGCTGAAGGCTGCAGGCTCCACACCAAACAACAAGCAAGACAGGAACACAAACCCACCTATCAGCAGACAGGCTACCTAAAGTCATACTAAGCCCACAGACACCCCAAAACACACCACCTGATGTGGTCCTGCCCATAAAAAGGACAAGATCCAGCTTCACCTACCAGAACGCAGGCACCAGTCCCTCCCACCTGGAAGCCTATACGAGCCACTGGACAAACCTCACCCATTGTGGGGGCAGGCACCAGAAGCAAGAGGAACTATGACACTGCAGCCTGCAGAAAGGAGACCTCAAACAGTAAATTAGACAAAATAGAAGACAGAGAAATATGTTGCTGATGAAGGAGCAAGATAAAAGCCCACAAGACCAAATAAACAAAGAGGAAATAGGCAATCTACCTGAAAAAGAATTTGGAGTAATGATAGTAAAGATGATCCGAAAATCTCAGCAATAGGATGAAGAAAATACAAGAAACACTTAACAAGGACCTGAAGAACTAAAGAACAAACAAGCAGTGATGAAAAACACAATAATTGAAATTAAAAATATACTAGAAGGAATCAATAGCAGAATAGCTGAGGCAGAAGAAAGGATAAGTGAGTTGGAAGTTAGAATGGTGGAAATAACTGCTGTGGATCAGAATATAGAAAAAAGAATGAAAAGAATTGAGGACAGTCTCAGAGACCTCTAGGACAAAATTAAATGCAGCAACATTCGAATTATAGGGGTCCCAGAAGAAGGAGAGAAAGACGAAGGGTCTGAGAAAATATGTGAAGAGATTATAGTCAAAAACTTCCTTTACATGGGAAAGGAAGTAGTCAATCAAGTCCAGGAAGCACAGAGCGTCCCATACGGGATAAACCCAAGGAGAAAAATGCCGAGACACATATTAATCAAATGAACAAAAATTAAGTACAAAGAAAAAATATTAAAAGCAGCAAGGGAAAAGCAATAAATAACATACAAGGGACTCCCCATAAGGTTATCACCTGATCTCTCAGCAGAAACTCTGCAGGCCAGAAGGGAGTGGCAGGATATATTTAAAATGATGAAAGGGAAAACCCTACAACCAAAATTACTTTACCCAGCAAGGCTCTCATTCAGATTTGATGGAGAAATCAAAAGCTTTACAGATAAGCAAAAGCTAAGAGAATTCAGCACCACCAGACCAGCTTTGCAACAAATGCTAAAAGAACTTCTCTAGGCAGGAAACACAAGAGAAGAAAAAGACCAACAAAAACAAACCCAAAACAATTAAGAAAATGGTAATAGAAGCATACATATCAACAATTACCTTAAATGTAAATGGAGTAAATGCTTCAACCAAAAGACACAGACTGGCTAAATGGATACAAAAACAAGACCCATATATATGCTGTCTACAAGAGACCCATTTCAGACCTAAGGACACATACAGATTGAAAGTGAGGGGATGGAAAAATATTCCATGCAAATTGAAATCAAAAGAAAGGTCAAGTAGTAATATTCATATCAGACAAAATGGACTTTAAAATAAAGACTGTCACAAGAAACAAGGAAGGACACAACATAATGATCAAGGATCAATCCAAGAAGAACATATAGCAATTGTAAATATTTATGCTCCCAACATAGGAGCACCTCAATACATAAGGCAAATGCTAACAGCCGTAACAGGGGAAAATGACAGTAACACAATAACAGTGGGGAATTTTAACACTCCACTTGTGTCAATGCATAGATCTTCCAGACAGAAAATTATAAGGAAACACAAGCCTTAAATGACACATTAGACGAGAAAGACTTTATTGATATTTATGGGACATTCTACCCAAAAGCAGTAGAATACACTTTTCTTCTCAAGTGCACTCAGAACATTCTCCAAGAGAGATCACATCTTGGGTCACAAATCAAGCCTTGGTAAATTTAAGAAAATTGAAATTATATCAAGCATCTTTTCTGACCACAATGCGATGATTAGCAATCAATTACAGGAAAAAAACTGTGAAAAACACAAATATAAGGAGGCTTAACAATATGCTACTAAATAACCAAGAGATCACTGAAGAAATAAAAAAGGAAATACAAAAATACCTAGAAATAAATGACAACAAAAACATGACAACCCAAAACCTATGGGATGTAGCAAAAGCAGTTCTCAGAGGGAAGTTTATAGCAATACAATCATACCTCAAGAAACAAGAAAAATCTCAACTAAACAACCTAAACTTACACCTAAAGCAATTAGAGAAAGAAGAACAAACTAAACCCAAAGTTAGTAGAAGGAAAGAAATCATAAAGATCAGAGCAGAAAGAAATGAAATAGAAATGAAAAAAAGAATAGCAAAGATCAATAAAACTAAAAGCTGGTTCTTTGAGAAGATAAGCAAAATTGATAAACCTTTAGACAGACTCATCAAGAAAAAAAGGGAGAGGACTCAAATCAATAAAATTAGAAATGAAAAAGGAGAAGTTTCAACTGACACCACAGAAATAACAAAGGATCATAGACTGCTACAAGCAACTATATGCCAATAAAATGAACAATTTGGAAGAAATGGACAAATTATTAGAAAGGTACAACATTCCAAGACTGAACCAGGAAGAAACAAAAAATATGAACAGACCAATCACAAGTAATGAAATTGAAACTGTGATTAAAAATCTTCCAGCAAACAAAAGTCCAGGACCAGATGGCTTCACAAGTGAATTATATCAAACATTCAGAGAAAAGCTAACACCCATCTTTCTCAAGTTCTTTCAAAAAATTGCAGAGGAAGGAACACTCCCAAACTCATTTTCTGAGGCCACCATTAGCCTGATACCAAAACCAGACAAAGATATCACAAAAAAATAAAATTACAGACCAATATCACTGATGAACATAGATGCAAAAATCCTCAACAAAATATTAGCAAACCTAATCCAACAACACATTAAGAGGATTATACACCATGATCAAGTGGGATTTATCCCAGGGATGCAAGGATTCTCCAATATATGCAAATCAATCAATGTGATATACCATATTAAACTGAAGAATAAAAACCATATGATCATTTCAACAGACACAGAAAAAGGTTTTGACAAAATTCAACCCATTTATGATAAAAACTCTCCAGAAAGTGGTTCCGAGGGAACCTACCTCAACACAATAAAGGCCATTATACAACAAATCCACAGCAAACATTATTCTCAATTGTGAAAAACTGAAAGCATTTCCTCTAAAATGAGGAACAAGACAAGGGTGCGCACTCTCACCACTATTATTCAACATAGCTTTGGAAGGCCTAGCCATGGCAATGAGAGAAGAAAAAGAAATAAAAGGAATCCAAACTGGCAAAGAAGTAAAACTGCCACTGTTTGCACATGACATGCTACTATACACAGAAAATCCTAAAGATGCCGCCAGTAAACTACTAGAGCTAATCAGTGAATTTACTAAAGTCTTAGGATACAAAATTAATACACAGGAATCCCTTGCATTCCTATACACTAACAACTAAAGATCAGAAAGAGAAATAAGGAAACAATCACATTCACCACCGTAACAAAAATAATAAAATACCTAGGAATAAACCTGTCTAAGGAGGCAAAAGACCTGTATGCAGAAAACTATAATACACTGATGAAAGAAATCAAAGATGATACAGAGACATATACCATATTCTTAGATTGGAAGAATCAATATTGTGAAAATGACTATACTACCCAAAGTAATCTACAGATTCAATGCAATCCCTATCAAATTACCAGTGGCATTTTTCTCAGAACTAGGACAAAAAATTTCACAGTTTGTATGGAAACATAAAAGGCCTCGAATAGCAAAAGCAATCTTGAGAAACAAAAAACAAGCAAACAAACAAAAAAACGAAGCTGGAGAAATCAGGCTCCCTGACTTCAGACTATATTAGAGGGCTACAGTAATCAAGACAGTATAGAACCAGCACAAAAACAGAAATATAGATCAATGGAACAGAATAGAAAGCCCAGAAATAAACTCATGCACCTATGGTCACCTAATCTACGACAAAGGAGGCCAGAACATACAACGGAGCAAAGACAGCCTCTTCAATAAGTGGTGCTGGGCAAACTGGACAGCTACATGTAAAAGAATGAAATTAGAACACTCCCTAACACCACACACAAAAATAAACTCTAAATGGATTAAAGACCTAAATGTAAGGCCAGACACTGTAAGACTCTTAGAGGAAAACACAGGCAGAACACTCTTCTCTTTGACATAAATCGCAGCAAGACCTTTTTTGACCCACCTCCTAGAGTAATGAGAAGAAAAACAAAAATAAACAAATAGGACCTAATTAAACTTAAAAGCTTTTACAAGGCAAAGGAAACCATAAACAAGATGAAACGACAACCCTCAGAATAGAAGAAAATATCTGCAAATGAAGCAACTGACAAAGGATTAATCTCCAAAATATACAAACAGCTCATGCAGCTCAATATCAAAAAAAACAAACAACCCAATCAAAAAATGGGTGAAGACCTAAACAGACATTTCTCCAAAGAAGACATAAAGATGGCCAACAAACACATGAAAAGATGCTCAACATCACTAATTATTAGAGAAATGCAAATCAATACTACGAGATATCACTTCACACTGGTCATAGTGGCCATCATCACAAAATCAACAAACAATAAATGCTGGAGAGGGTGTGGAGAAAAGGGAACCCTCCTGCACTGTTGGTGGGAATGTAAATTGATACGGCTACTATGGAGAACAGTATGGAGGTACCTTAAAAAACTAAAAATAGAACTACCATGTGATCCAACAATCCCACTTCTGTGCATAAACCCTGAAAAAACCATAACTCGAAAAGACATATGCACCCTAACATTCACTGCAGCACTATTTACAATAGCCAGGACATGGAAGCAAGCTAAATGTCCATCGACAGATGAATGGATAAAGATGTGGTACATATATACAATGGAATATTACTCATCTATAAAAACGAATGAAATTGGGTCATTTGTAGAGACGTGGATGGACCCAGAGACTGTCATACAGAGTGAAGTAAGTCAGAAAGAGACAAACAAATATCATGTTACCGCATACATGTGGAATCTGAAAAAAAAAATGGTATAGATGATCTTATTTACAAAGCAGAAATAAAGATACAGGCGTAGAGCACAAACATATGGATACCAAGGCAGGGGGTGGGATGAACTGGGGGATTGGGATTGACACATATACACTATTGATACTATGTATAAAATAGATAACTAGTGAGAACCTACTGTATAGCACAGGGAACTCAACCCAAAGCTCTGTGGTGACCTAAATGGGAAGGAAATCCAAAAAAGAGGGGATATATATATGTATAGCTGATTCACTTTGCTGTGCAGTAGAAACTAAAACAACATTGCAAAGCAGCTACACTCCAATAAAAATTTTAAAAAAATAGTTATTTCAGACACATGCAATAATGGAGAAAAAAGAAACATCAGCCCTCACAACTCAACTGTTGTGAGTAAAAAAGTAAATATACAATAGGGAACATTCTATAAAGGTCTGGAAGATGAATGAAAAAGTTGAGGTACTTCAGACTTGGAGGGTACCTGTGTGATGGGTACATATTTGGGGAAAATCCAATGTGATTTCATTAGCTGGAGAGAATTATGTAAGAAACAAATGGTCTGAGAAAATGGACTATTTATTTAACTAGAAGAAGTAATTACTTTAGATCAGCATTTTTGAAATTGGTGTTCTAAAGGACATTGTTCTGCAGGATATTAATAGATGTGCCAGGAAAATAGCATGCTGTGTTGTATTAAGCATTGGAAATAATGGGTTACACAAGGTGAAACAGATTTCTTTACTGCAGTAATTTTGAGCCTTTAATTGGCCAAAGCACACTGCAGAGCTCCAAGAAGGGGATAAATCATGCAATTTATTTATCATAAACCTTTTTTTCTGACATATAGCCATTAACATTTATTATTATCTCCTAGAACAATCTTCTACGGAACACTAGTTTGAAAGATACTGTCTATATCAGGCTTAGGATTCCAGGTCATAGACATGCCTTAACTTTATCAGGTAACAAAACAAGCATCCTTAGGAGTGATATCTCCTGATAAACAATCTATTGCTTAAAGGATTTCTTACTGAATAATTTGATATGAATAAACTGTTCAGAGAGATAACAGTGACATTAATATCAATACTGTTTTGTGTTTATATGGTACTTTATAATATAAAAACTACTTATAAAATACACTGAAATGTCAATGTATTTTATCATATTCATATTTAATACATTTAATGTATTTTAATATACTATTTGCAAACTAGAAAGCCTAAGAAAGTTTTATAAGAGAATCCAAAGAGCTGCGAATAGCTATCTCCAAACAGTTCAATTCTTAACTCTAGTTTCATTCATTTTTTGACTCTCATTAGATTGGAAAACAAATGATTTGGAGGGAAAAGCCCAATATAATACAAATATTAAAATTACAACTTTCAGGCACTGTGGAATAGGATAAAACATTCAGAATCATGTCAAAAATAAAGATAACCAATATTATGGTTCTAAAAGTCAAAGAGACTCAAGTATGAAAACCTACATACTTGTTAAACTCAGCAGACCTTGGACGTAAGTTTCAATGAACCATTAGTTTTACAAAAATTTAATCAAAAAACTCAGTACATGCAAGATAGTATATAAAGTTTGAAGGCTACAATAGTAAGCAAATTTCTATTTTCTGGGAGTTTCCTGTTGAGTGGCAGAGGCCAATAGAGAACAGTGCAATGCACAAGTGTTATACTGCAGATATAGAAATATGTACAGCAGCACAGGGGGAGCAACTAACCCAGCCTAGGACAAGAAGGCAGGGACCAAGAGCATGAGTGAACTCAATGGGACCTTGAAAGATGAGAATGCCATGTGGCAAAGAGGATGGTAGAGTTAACTCGAGGCAGCAAGAACAGCAAGTCTAAAAACAGAAGAGAAGGCAGTGAGGATAGGTGAAAATACAATAATACTTGGTGATGAAGAGAAGTCAAACTGCCATCAGTGTGGGAGCTGGGATTCCAAACTTACAGCTTTATATATTCTTTGATTTGTGAGATAACACGAAAATGAAATGGATGGGGACACAGAAAAAAATGCTTGAGAAGTAGTAAAAATGAGAAAACAACCCTAGAAAATAAATCAAAACCTTAGAAAATAAATAGGTTATTTTTAGAAGCAGAAGGAATTATTCTAAAAGTAGCAATCTATAAGCACTTTCTGTTAAAGAAAAATTATTCCTGCCCTTGGAAAAACTCTTGTTCATTTTCCCCTCCCCTTGACTCTCTGTGTACAACCTAACTAATGCTTTGTACAACAGTCTCGCTCCGATTGCCTCTTCTTTCTGATTACTAAAATGCTATCATTTTCTAGCAAGCAGGTCAAATTCTACTTCTTTCAAGGAAGTCTTCCTAAAAGCATCACCATATCCCTTATCTCTTCCAAAATCTTAACCTTTGGGGGGTTAGGGAGTGGAAAGAGAAAAGCTGGTAATCCTTACAGCTGGTTACACAAATTCAAAAGCCTATAAAGGTCATGTCGACAGGCTTGTTGTGTTACTAAAGGAGATGTGGGGCTTGCAGCCAGTGGAAGAGCACAAACCCAGCCTATGTGTATAAAATGCACATACGCGCACACACACAATTCAGGCTTGCTGTCATTCTGTCTGTCTGAATGGATTTTTTTCCGGTGCCTTAGCAAGAAGTCCTTCTACAGTAAACCTAAAAGATGATTATTTGTCCAAGAGGTTCTCAACCAGGGGTGATTCTGCCCCATAAGGGAGAGTTGGCAATGTATGAAGACATTTTTGGTTATCACAACTTGGGGAGGGGTTGCTACTAGTATCTGGTAGGTAGAGGCCACAGACGTTGCTAAACAATCTTCAATGTACCAGAAGCACCCCCTTAACAAGAATTATCCAATCCCCAAATGCTAGTAGTGATGAGGCTGAGAACTCTGATTCAGCCACCACGTAAATTCTTGCCAAGACAGAGTTCTTTAAGGAAGCTTATTCTTTTATCAGGCAATTTTCATTGCCAGAAAGTTTTGCTTTCGGGGACTTTCCAGAATTTTTAAAAAATACTCTTTCTGATCCACAGTTGGTTTAATCTGCAGATGCAGAACACCTTCAGAAACAGAGGGCTGACTGTCCACTATGTTTTTAATACCCCAAGCTGACTGTAAGTTCTGAAAACTGCCTATATCTTTTATTCTTTGTATGCCTCTCAGTACCTAGTATAGTCCCCCTAAATACGTTTTGTGAAAAATTCAATACAGGGGAACTATTAAGTATTTCTTATTTTTGTGCTATCTAATGGTGAAAGACAAGTTATAACAAGAAGCAATTTATCCTAAATAATACTTGGAACATATTTCTTTTCTTTGTTTATCTTTTCTTCCTCCTCTTTCCTTAATTTCTTTGTGTCTTTGATTCCACTCCAGCATTTAAAAAATTATTCCTTAGTCGACCATTAAAAATTTTCTTCATCCTATGTCATCTCTCTCTTTCTCCCTTTCATCATCTTCCCCCTTTTAAGTGGAATGGAAGCACATTTTATATTATCTGTCATATTTATTGAATATAATTTTATAATAATAGCTAGTATTTACTAAGTGGAACTTCATGCCAGGCACTGTGCTAAGAGCTTTACATCTATGCTCTACATCTATTATCTCATTTAATCCAATACCACCTATAAGGTAAAGGGATTATTTATTAGATTCTTTTTATAGAAGAGGAATCAGAGGCTTTAAGAGGCTAAACAATTTGCCTATCAGATAAGGTTAGAACTAGGACTTGAAACTAGAGCTAACTCTTATAGCCGTCTCATCATGCTGCCTCTCTAATAAGTTTAGCTCTTTCTTCCTCTTCCTTCTTCTATTAGTAAGCCTCCAGGGAATTTCTTTAAATGCTTTTTTAAAAATTCAAAGCAATATAGACATATGGCTAAAAAAATACATAAGATTAATAACAAGAAGCAACAATCTACAGTCCCAGTCCCACTTCCCAGAGGAAATACTTTTAACCACTTGAGTCCTTGGTTCTTGATGATTATCCCCAGAGCTGCTGCTTGTGTAATCTTAAATGCTGATGTTATTATTCCCACTCATTGTCTGTGATGAGAGAAAATATCTGACTCACCCACAACTCCCAGGACCCCCAAACTAACCCTTCCTCTGTTCTCCTAATACAATGACATCACTAGGCTTTAATCACTCCAACTACAAACAACATAAACTTCATTTTGTGTTTAATTATAAACAGTATCTCTCTTTTGTAAAAAGCTTTTAATTTCATATTGGAGTACAGCCGATTAACAATGTCGTGATAGTTTCAGGTGCACAGCAAAGCAACTCAGCCATACATATACATGTATCCATTCTCCCCCTAACTCCCCTCCCCTCCAGGCTGCCACATAACATTGAGCTGAGTTCCCTGTGCTATACAATAGGTCCTTGCTGGTTATCCATTTAAAATATAGCAGTGTGTACACATCAGTCTCAAACTCCTTAACTATCCCTTCCCCTCACCCTTCCCTACTGGTAACCATAAGTTCATTCTCCAGGTCTGGGAGTCGATAAACAGTATCTCTTGATGCTCTACCCTAGAAAATAAGCTCTGTTTCAATTTTATTAACTTAATAATTGCATTATGTTTATCCTAAATATTTTTTATCTCAGAAAACAAAAGTAAATTGCTTTTAAATTGCTGGTGTCAAAGTACTTTGTTATGAGCCAGAAGTCTTTAACTGAATGAGCGTCCTTTATTCTTATCCGAGCAGACCAAGGATGACTTTTTGAGTCATCAAGGTTCTGGGAGTGGACTTGACACCTTTATTGTAGCAACTGGGCTGTCTTATTACAGGGAGAGTTAGCACATACCTTTAAAAAGGATCACCTGCTGAACAAGAAGAGTACTCACCTGCTGTTGTCCTTGTAATCGCTGTTGAAGTTGAAGTCTAAGTTGGTTAGGTGCAGCTGGAGGTCTGTTTAGAGTTTGCCTGGGCTGCATGCCCATGCCAGGTGAAAAAGCACCTCGAGGAGGTGTTACTTGAACAGGCATAGTACCCAGTGAAGGTTTTTGCCTGACCATGCCTTGGAAAGGGCTAGAGAGATTGGCAGTAGGTGAAGGAGAAGAATAAGGCTGGGAATAAAGGTTGGGTCTTTCTTCCATCATCAGTGGTGGTGTTGACTGTTGTGGTGGAAATCTCTCCGATAATACATCTAATCCACCTCCCTGTTGGAAAATAAGCCAGGACATTTTACAAATAAATTTCTGCCAATAAATGACATGCTTTTCTATATAATTTTGGATCTGAGAGGATGTTATCTCTAGAAGTTTCATCATAATATATTCATGCTGAATTTATGAAGCTCTCCAGAAGTTTGCTACTTAAAGGAATCACTTATGAAAGTTACTTTCGAAATGGAATAACACATTAACTGAGATGTTTAAAATCTCAGAAGAGATGAAAATATGATTAAAATAATAAGGCCTTACATCAATGAAATAAAGCTAAATGGTTTGAAAAGAACCTCACTGTGAAGCCTAAGAATCAACAAATGTTACATTTAATAGGTTACCATGAGAAGTAGATTCCTAAAGGAGGGAGTAATTTTTCTATCTCAAATACAGAATTCATACTTTTATCCCATTTGGAAAAAAATTCATAGCTGACCTAACAGAATACCACAGTCAAACTTTTTGACTATTACTCATTGTAAGAATTATAATTTAAATCGTGACCCTGTGTGTGTGTGTGTGTGTGTGTGTGTGTGTGTGTGTAACTGAAAACAGTTTTGTGAAACATAACTTCCCCCTTTTCTGCATTCTGATACTCTGTATTCAACATTGTACTCCATTAAGAAAATACTGGTCACAATGCACTAAACTGATTTTTTAACTCCAAAGTCTGAAAAATGCTAAACTGGAAATTGGAATGACATGGAACATATAGGATGAAGTCTAGCATGAATGAAGGATAAATTAAGTCCTAAAATAAGAAGTGATGATATAAAATATGGATTCTATTCTAGGGCAAGCTTCTAAGATAATGTTCCACAGTAAAAGGCTGAAACTCTCTAATTACTTCTAATTATTATGATATTTTTGTTTAAAAAGCCCATTATTTAACTATTATATATTTTGATAACCTTCACAAAGGTAAATTATAAAACAGCTAAAACAGTGAGAGTAATACGGAAAAGTCTTGCTTAAAAATAATTTTCTAGCTTCTCAGGGCTGCATCATTTAAATAATGCCAACTTTAGTAAATACCTGAACAAGTTTGTCAATTCCCAGAGCTCTGTCTAGTTCAGCTAGCTCAGTTTCATCTTTGCCACTGAGGAAGGATACCAGCTGTTCAAGAAGAGCCTTCTCGTCATTTCTTCCTTCAACTGTTGTTGGTGGACAGAGAAGCTCATCTAATTGTGAACTAATGCACTGCCTGCAGAATCAAAAGACAAGAAAGTTTAAGACTGATATAGCAAATAAGTATTCAGCCTTAAGAATGCAAATACACACACACACATACATGCAAATCTAGTTCTAGGAAATTCTCTGTTGAGATGCTTTTTTAAGCAATTCTTATGCAATGAAATTTTCTATACTTAACGTACAGAAATTTATGAATGTATGTAGTTTGATATATTTTTCATTATTTTGTCAATCATTGAACTTTGTTTCCATATTCTTCATGTTAGCTTACAGAAATAGCCTGAAAAATTAATCGAACATAGTTAAGAGAAAATAATTTTTAACAGAAGTAAAAATAAAAATCAACCAGACTCAGAAAAAAAAATCATTGTGTCTATATCAAGATTTATACTATTTATTATATTTATTCTATGGGTGCCATTAATTATTGACAACTGAACCATAATCAAAATAGTACACATTATAGTACTTAACATTCAAAGATGATCAAATCTTATTGAGAACATGATTACCATTTACAAAAGAAACAACTAGAAAAATGAAACATGCTCAGTGTTAAGCAGAAATTGTTGATTACATGGAGGAAATACATAGTCTAATCCAAACTGATACCAATTGATGTACAAAACTTAGAAATATATAGAAAATAATAGTACTAATACTACTTATGTAATTATAAGGATTCTTCTTTGGGGAAGGTCTGTGGGACTACAGTTCATAGTTAAAGCGCCACACTCAGTACTACCTACTCATCCTTTGGTTGCTATATATGAGACATACTCTATGAGTTGGGATGGGGCTACCTGTGTGAATTAGGAAATTAAATTCCAATCAAGATGGGACACTGAGCAGATGTGGAAAGTACCTTCCCTTCTTATGCACTCTTGCTCCAAACAAAGAGAAAATCTGGACAAAATAATTATATAACTAAGAACTCAAGAGCAACACAGTTGTTGTGCTGAGGCCAATTCATCCACAGGTCCTTGGAATTTTATGGTAAGCAATCAAAGCAAAGTAAGAGATGAAAAATAAAACAACAGCTGCATACTAAATCTCCTGGGGGACTTCCCTGGTGGAGCAGTGGTTAAGAATCTACCTGCCAAAGTAGGAGACATGGGTTCGATCCCTGGTCCTGGAAAACCCCACATGCCATGGAGCAACTAAGCCTGTGTGCCACAGCTACTGAAGCCTGTGTGCCTAGAGCCCATGCTCTGCAACAAGAGAAGCCACCGTAATGAGAAGCCTGTGCACTGCAACAAAGAGCAGCCCCTGCTCGCTGCTACTAGAGAAAGCCCAAGCACAGCAACAAAGACCCATCGCAGCCAAATAAATAAATAAATACATAAAATAAAAAAAAAAATCTCCTAATAATTACAATGTACACTAGGCTTGCAGTCATGCAGCAAGTAAATCTGTTTGATTCGGTGTCCTCCTCCATTCTTTTCTTTTCATTAAACCTTCACTTCTGTTAATATCTCACAAATACCAATACAGACTAGGATCTAGTTTGGGAAAAGTAGTTCTTTGCTGTAGAAGTTAGCATCTGATACTGTGTAACATACAAAATGTACTACTCACTCTTCTGGTTTATTCTGATTTACAGCTGTCACTGTATTATTTGCCCATGGAATCTGATCACCAGTTCCTGATTGTCCAAACTGGTTATCAATTGCTTCCAATTCCAGCTCAGGTAATCCTGGTTAAAGAAGAAAAGATAAGAAGTCAGGACGTATTACAATGGAAGATAAGATGATAATACTTTTCAGAAGTAATATATTGTATGGTAGAGTGAGAGTTCCCCTATAAAATACTACCTCAATGATACAAAGGTCACTTATTCAGAAACAAATTATCTAGAATGTGACCACATAATAACAAGTAAATGAGAAAGTGAGAAAAAGGTCTCTGAATCAAAGAAAGCCTGATGTTAAAAGCTTTTATACATTACCATAAGAGAATGACTTCTCTTTGTGATTTCAGGACTTTGTCTGAAATTATTTATTTTAAAGATAATCATAACAATTTGGTTAACTGCTTATTCAGTTTATACCATATTAGAATATGCTATAAGTAAGGACAGTCTTACTGTCATAAAATGAAAGCTGCAAGCAAAAGATAAAAAATGTTCTATAAAAGGCAGAAAGAAACTAAAGGGCACTGCAGTCTGGGACCATTAGTAAATGGACAAAACTCTACAGTTGTTAATTGAGAACACAGCTGTATAATAATAGTATAATAATTTATGTCTATAATGATGACAAATGAAAAAAGAGGTTGAATTATGTTTTGTAATAGAAGAAAATAGTTTGTGCACTTTAGAAAGTTTCTGTGTGGGCAATTTTTTTGAAAGCTTTATTTCTGTACTATATATATTAGGAAAAAACTGTAAATAACCTAAATTCCAGAAATTTGCTGATTGATTAATGAATTATGGTATAGATATTTACAACATGCTGATAAATGAAAAAGAAAAAAGTATAATCCAAGACATTATGCTCAGGATGATTCTGTTTTTATAAGTTATTTCATATATATTAATAGAAAAAACTCTGGTAGGCTATATATTCTTGGTAGATTTTAGGTTGTGAGATTAAGGATTACTTTATTTTCTTTTAGTGTTTTTCATGGTTATCTGTAATCTCTACAGGGAACAAAATTCATATGTTGAAGCCCTAACCTCTAGCACTTCAGAATATGACTATATTTGGGGACAAAGCTTTGAGTAAAGTGATTAAGTTAAAAAACAGAGTTGTTAGGGTGGGCTCTAATTTAATATGACTGGTGTTCTAGTAAGAAGAGGTGATTAGGACACAGACAACACAGACAAAGGGACGGCCATGAGGACACAGCAAGAAGTAAGCTAGTGAGAGAGGCCTCAGAAGACACCAAACCTGCAAACCCCCGACCTTCGACTTCAAGCTTTCAGATTGTGAGAAAATAAATTTCTGTTGTTTAAGCCACTGGTCTGTGGTATTTTATTATTATGGCAGCCCTAACAAACCAAAAACAAAACCAAAAACTGAGAATGCCTTGGCGGCTTAAGAAAAAACATAGGTAGAATTCCTCATTCTAATGAATGGAGAATAAGTAGATTTAAGGATGCTCCCCAAATTTATTTAATGCTGGATACCGATCATTATCAACTATACAAAATGTTAGGCTCACTTTTATGTGAGATATTCATACTCAATATTTAGTATGAATGAAATACAGGAGCCCATATAAAAGCTCATCACTTCTAAATGTAAAGAATTATGGCTTGCAATTAAACATGTCTTCTCTATCATGACAAATGACAGAGAAATTAAATTCTGTAGGATTCTGGGGAAAAAAACCAAAAAAACAAAGCAAACAAAAAATACCAAGCAACAACAATAAATGGTGATAGGAAAGTAATCACTTAATTCCTCTCATTACTTCAGTTAGGAAGTTGGTCAAAGATTATCTAAAGCTGTCCCATTGCTCTGCTCTACACATTAACTCTTCAATCGTATTCCATTTTAGAAATCTAACCTAATCAAAATAATTATATTTAAGAGTCAAAGAAAATTTATATGGCTGTCTACCATCAATACTTAGTATTATAGGCTAGTTTATTTAACTCAGTAATAGGACATAGTATCTCATTTTAGTAGTCTTGGGAAAAAAGGTTAAGAAAACAAATTGGATAAAATAATTTCAAAATAAAGTAAGATTCATGTGCTAAATTTGGTGACTACAGGGACAAATCCAAAGAAATCAATCACTGATTCAATGAAGTTTTGTTTGCATAGGCTGTATGCTTAAAAGAAGTTGGTTTTTATTCTAAAAGTCACTTCACTTTAGAAACTGACATATAAAAAAATTTGAGGATTTGCTGGAATGTTTTACAAAATACACAATTTATCTCTCTTTGTTCAGGGAATAAACCTACTATTTTTGTCCATGTTTGTGTCTCTATTGCAAACATGAGTAAGTATATACACATGTTTCACAAGACAGGCATAGTAATTCTTAAAGGGACACACTACTGCATTTACTAGTTAACTAGTCTGTGACGGAGAGAGGCAGCTGACGTGGGGGTAGAAAACAAGCTCTTAGCAATTCCTGATTAAGCTGTTAATGGTTTTGTTATTTTTTTAATCATCTGTGCAAAGGGCTCAACATCATATTTTCTCCATTTTAAACACGGCTAAAAGAAAACTTTAAATCCCCATTAGCTACAGTGATTCCAGCTAAAAAAACCTTTCATTATTAAAAAATTTAAAAACTTCTGCACTCAAAGTAGAAAGCACTGTCTAATCAAGAGAGTGGCTTTTGCACACTTTACTCCTCTAGGAGCTGATTCAGCATCTAGTGATTCTGATGTTCACAGTTAATTTTCTTCAGCTGTTGGTAAAGAGATTTCTGGTTCAGTTTTGTGTTACATTTGGCTGTTAACTATGCATAACAGTAACAGTGTTTTATTTGACTAATTTCTCTACTATACAAAAAGAAATATAAATCAATAAGATAAAAACTGAATAGCCCAATAGATATATGGTCAGACAACATAAACAGGCCACATGAAATCACTGAAAAATGATCACCCTAATTCACAATAAAAGAAATACAGATTAAAACTACATTGATATACTTAAAAAAAAAATCAAATTGGCAAAGATGAGAAAGTGCATAATTCAACTTACTAGAAAGCATGTGTGGAAAGAGGAACATTATCAGTTAGAGTGTGAACTGGCATCAGCAAGGCCATTTGGCAAAATCTGTCTACCCTTTGACTCAGTAATTCTGTTCAGAATTTATATTTCAGATATATTCTCAAATGTGGTCAACTATCTCTACATAAGATTATTCATTATAGTTCTGTAGTAGCAAAAGATGCCTACCAATAGCCACAACTCACTAAATACAACCTCAAAAACAGGGAACCAAAAATGGATTTTTTAAGTTCTGAAAATGTTTTATGGGAAGCTTATTTTTAGAGTTATGCCACACTATTAATGTATTAAAGATTAATAAGATTTTAAAAATAATCATCTCAGAATGTGTATGTTCACAGAACATAAAAACAAGCACCTCAGGAGGCCATTCACTTACTTCAGTGATGTTGTCAATGTTCAAATATTTTTGGAATTCTTCCAGAACTGTCTTAACCAGTATACAAGTTCTTCAAGAAAATACTTCTCCTTATAACTACATCTAATTTTGGTTCTGACTTTTTAAAAAGTATTATTCTTTTTGGATCAACAAATTTGGCTCCAAATAACTTCATAAACTTCAAAAGTCAAATCCATCCTCAAGGGATACAAATTTGAAGATGGTCAAAAGGACATAGCAGAGGTTTTGCAGGTACTGCCAAGAAAGCATATTATGTATATTTTGATCACCATCCTCCTAAGCTGTCTCTTGATGCGCTCCTGCAGTACATTTCTAACAAAATTATTTAAATCACTTGGTCACACTGCATGGGTGTGTGTGTGCATATAAACAACGTGTTTTGAAACCAGGCAGACTGAAATGTAAATCCTGGTTCTGCATATACTAACTGGATAACTTTGGGCAAGTTTTTGTTTGTGTGTGTGTTTTCTTTTCTTTCTCTAGAACTTATGACCTTAGTTTCCTCATATGTAAATAGATCTAAAGAAAATTTCTGGTTCAATATGAAATATATCATCTATATTTTATTTTACGTCCAAAATTATCACTGAAATAAAAGAAATTAAAGGAGGAAAATAAATCTACAGCTGAAGGAGAGACAAAAGAAGTAGCATGGCAGCTGACTAGAACAATGAAGAATTTCTGAAAGATAAAACAGATGGAAAGATAAAACTGATGGTGAAATTCACCTAAACTAAAAAACTTACATCAGGACAAAGAGGAGATTTTCCAAAAAGAGGGTTTTTTCCAGAAGAACACCAGAACAACTCCAGGCTCGGTGGTCATTCAGGTGGGTAAAGGAACAGGCCATGGGTGATTGCCGGGATAATTAAAGGACAACTGAACAGCTGTCACCAGGCCCTGCTCTGAGTGCAGCTGACTCTGGCATCTGCCCATGGGATCAAAGTGGTGAGTACATGACTCAGTGTGGGAGTTCTGCCCAGGGAATCTCCCAAAGTGGGTGTGAGGGCTGCCACAAGGGATTTCCCCAACACCAACCCCCACTCTTTGACAACAACAACTAAGAATCAGGGCTTCTATAATCAGAACCTACATTCACTGCCAGAGCAAAAGGGCCTCTCACTTTAGCTAAAGAGACACTCTAGCTACCAAGATGTGTCATTCCAGGTCTTTTTCAGTATATGTGGACAGACAGCCCCAATTCACCAAACATTCAAGAAAAGTTGACAGCAGGAAAGATAGCAAATTTAACACAGAAAAGAAAGTTTGAAGGAAAAAGAGTTGTTACAGAAAATAGATGAGCCCTAAAGTGAGTATGCTAAATTTATCATCACACAGACTTAGAAGTCTATCATGTACATAAACGGTAATAGACTTCTATGAAAAAAAATTTCTAAAAATATGATTGCTACAATTAAAAGAACTCAATAGACTGACTGAAGAGCAGAATGGATATGGCTGAAGATTCAGTTTTGATTCAGAAAATCTGGCCCAGAGACTCTCAGAATATAGTGCAAATGGGAAAGGAAAAGTATGACAGAAAAGATAAGAGACATGGCAGATAGATCCAGAAGTTCTAACAGGTTTATCTCAGGTGGTGAAATACTATGATAATTAAACTGTTCTATGAGAGACCTCTGGGTACAAGGTTAAGACATGGAATCAGCCATTGGATAATGGACTCTGGCTCTAGTGAAAGGTAGTGGTGGACAGTGTCGAGGCTAGGGGGGCAGAGTCAGAGGCTGTTCTCTTCCCTTTGTAAGCTATCATATCTTTGTCCTCATCTTCTTTTTTCTTTTTCCTTCCCCAATCATTTGTTCTCTTTCCCTTTCTCCGGCCCAACTTCTTTCCTTAAGCCTTATGCCTCTTGAAACCTCTTTTTCTTGTCTGCATGGAAACACTGTAAACACTGTTTGCAGCTATCTCCCTCCCCTCATTTACCTCAATTTCTTCCCCTCTATGCAGATTCTGGCCTATTTATAAACTTTTATACACGGAGCTGTATTCAGGAGAGGAAATCTCAAGAGAGAAAAAAGAGCTAAAAGATTATGAATGAAAAACACTCCACTTTCACAGACTTGTAGAGCTAGAAGACACTTTCTATTTTTATTAACTTTAATTTTCATCAAATAAACACACATACATAAATTTAAAAGTCAGGACCAAAAGGCCTATTATGAATAAAAGCAGTTCACTGTCTTGCCCCTTTGGGTCCTTTGATTACTCCCCTTTCAACAGAGGCAGCCATTCACAACTTGTGCAGCTGTTTTCTTTGGCATTTGCCTAATTATTTCTAAAATATCTCCAGTTTAGATTTCTGACTCCCCGTCATGATAGATGGGGTTTCAGTCCTCTCACATCTACCGAGCTCTATTACCTCCTGTGCCCTCAATTCCCTAACAGAGATCACAGTTTTTTATAAAATAAAAAGTTCATATTTAGATTCTTATGGCTACGCAAATATTACTCACTGCTAAGTCATATTGTGTACTATGTTCAAACATCCTTCCTTATACCATGCTTTCTTTTTTCTGGAGTTAACAACTATCTTTTTTCATTTTCCTGCTTTTCTAGAAGAAATTTTCAGATGTTTCAACATTTTTGATGTAAATGTATCATTAATATTTCCTATAAACTCAAAGAGATAAGTTTAATTCCTCCCCTGGAGGCTGCCTTTCCAGAGGACTCAGGCCCCCTGCTCCAATCAACACTGGTTGTTCTCTAATCTTGTTCTCACTATCATTCCTGGACTTCCCTTCAGATCCCCTGTTTCGCCTGGAGGCTGTAAGTTTCTCTTTTTTGGTTTTCTCCCTGTTTGCTGAAGTATATCCTCTAGGATCTGTCAAACAAACAAAAAAAAGAGTACGCAAAGAAAATATACGAGTATATGGACTAAAAATTTTTTGAAAAGATATTTCATCCATGAATAATATGGGAAGAAAAAAAAGGACAAAAAGCAAGAAAGAACTTTTGGAAATTAGATATCCAAAACTTTTGAATTTCAATGGAAATATTAGAAAATAAAGCTGAGAAAAGTTGTCAGAAAGAACAAAAAGACCAAAAGACAAATAGAAAGTAGGGAAGAAAAAGTTAAGATCAACCTTGTTTTATTTGCTCTCTTTCAAGTTACAGACTTCCCTCAAAGTCCTGATTATCTTTGGCTGTGTCTGTTCTAAACAGACACAGTGTTCTGAAACACTGACTGGTTGGGCTCAGTGTGAGGCTTGTGCCTGTTGGTAGCCTTCACTGTTGGATGCTTAGATGGCAGCATGACCTTTGTACTTTAGGGCTTTCCCCATACATACCCATATCCAGACATCATCTTCTGGTCATTTGGTATCTCCCAAGATAACCCCTCCAGTCTCCCACACTGGAAGGGGAAGGACGAGCATCAAACCAATCAACATGCAGACTTCCATTTTATCTCCTCTTAGCCTCGCACCTCATCTTTTCTCCAACTGTGCTTGATATTCCAGAGTCTGGAGTCTCCATTTCAATTATTTAAGACTTCTGAAGTCGTATCATCTAATTCTTATTTTGCATATAAAGAGAATGAGGCTCAGAAATTTCATCTGCTTAAGGTATTACCGTTAATAAATGGGAAATGTGAGACTTGAACCTAGGCTCCTGCTCTCATCTAGTGGTCTGGTCAGCTGAAAAACTGCTTCCAAAAATGTCAGAGATGACTTGAGATTTTTCTGTCCAGATGTTTGGAAATCTTGGTAAGCTTTCAGGAACTGTGTCATGACAACTAAAAGCTGTAGCAGGACTGAAATAAACAAGGCTCACATCTGATTCCATCAGAAGATGGACAAGCAAATTTTGAAAGTTAGTTTCCTTTACTTTCAAGGTCACACAAAGGAATTATCAACACTATTTTTTTCTACTTCAAAATTTGATGGGTGAAAACAATCTGACAGTCCTGTCTTCATGATTTGGAAGTATACTATTCAAAATGTCTCTTAAGTAGGAGAATGCTAACATGGGCTAGAGCAGTCATGACCTATTTCAACACTGGTATCTCTTTAACAGTGCTCCATGTGGGGTAACATGTATTATTTGAGAAAAGGAATTCCATAATCAAGAAAAGTCTGATAAATGCTGGGTTAAAGAAATCTTTAATTTAAGTTAAATTAAATGCAAGTTCGAATTGTAAGATAGGTTACAAGGATATAGTGTACCACAAGGGTCCCCAATGGTCCATGGCCCATTACGAACAAGGCTGCACAGCAGGAGGTGAGTGGTGGGCAAGCTATCCAAGCTTCACCTGCAGCTCCCCATCGCTTGCATTACCACCTGAACCACGTACACCCCCACCACACTGGAAAAATGGTCTTCCACAAAACTGGTTTCTGGAACCAGAAAGGTTGGGGACTGCTGCTGTACAACACGGGGAATAAAGCCAATATTCTATAATAATTGTAAACGGAGTGTAAACTTTAAAAATTGTATAAATTTTTTTTTAATTTTAAAAAAGAAACTGGAATAAAGATAAAGTTAAGAATAAAAAAAAAAAATCTAAACTAGTTTCTCTAATACAGGACTTCCTAAAGCCTTTAGTATGCAGTGTGGAACTTTAATAGAGGAATGATGTACATGTGATGCAGCATTTGCCCAGTGTATGTTGGCACAAAATCCTTTTTTCCCCAATTCATAGGACTAGTGTTCAAGCAAGACACTTTCGGAAACATAATCTGACCCAATATTATATTTCTGAAAGTCCTACTATGGAATGTTTTGGGTAAGAACACAAAATAGCTCTCCTTAACATGAACTGCTCACCTTAACATCAATTACAAAAAAGCAGAGGTTATACTATAACTTAAAATAGACATGAGTGAAGTTCATATGTCTAAAAAGTAACTGTGTATTACTAATAGTGGCATTAATGAAAAGATATTTCACTCTCAACAAACAAAAGGTCTGTGCAATAATGATGAGAAACAAAGCACTATTCCATATTATCATTAAACATTTAAAAAGAAGTTCTGTCCCCAACACATACTATTCAGCCTGGAAGTGGGTCTGGCAGTGGTGGACTGGAGTGCAGCTGGCAGGATCTCCGATTTGATGGCTACACTGGTGACCGCACCATCCATCCTCTCTGTCTCACATAAGCCTGGCAACTGTGCTGCCTTCTCCAGCGTGGGTAGTAACTGATCAAACTGGTCAAGGTCAGCTGTAAACTAAGAATGGAAACCAAAGTTAGAGGAAATATATTCTACCTTTTCACCTGAAACAATGTAGAAAACAAGTTGTTCCTTTAAATTATATGAATTTGGTGTGACTATAAGAGAATGGAGAAGGAATAAAGAAGAAATAATTAGAAAGATTGGGGCCTCAATGAAATAATAGGGCCTAACACTGGAACAAAACGTGGATGCTTATGATATTACTATACTACAGGATATACAATAACATACACATAGTGTTTATCTACTATATCTCGGTATAAAGTGTATGCACTGGAAAAAGACTGAACTGGAAAGAAATGTCGAGAGTACTGTGTTACAATGACAGCATCATGGGGGATTCTTTTCTGTCATATTTTTCAAAATTTTATAAAATGGCTTACTTTATGATGGCGTAAAACATGCATTTACATTGATATATTTTTTAAATAATTTTTTAAAAGTCTGGGAAACTTTTAAATAAACATTAGCTTGAAAGATCCCAGAAAGGTCATTTCCCACTTAAGGACTTACTAGAATAAGAAACATATCTTCTAGTGTAGGTAGGGAGTTCCTACATCTGTCTGTGGCTACGCACAGGAGAAAACTGACCTTTATTTCACAGTATTATTCCACTATGGCTACCTTATGATAATTCATCAACATACAATGTCTACCTGTTTTGAGTTTCATTATTCACTTCAACTAAAATTTCCTTCTAGATTGTATAACAGAATTACATGTATGTATTTTTTTTAAACATCTGGCTTCTTTCACTTAAGGTTACATTTCTGAAGTTCAGACACCTTGTTGCAAGTGGCAGTAGTTTATTTTTGTTGCTGAATAGTATCCCATTGTATGAATATGCTACAATATATTTATCAATTCTACTGTAATGGATTTGTGAGTTTTTCTGGTTTTTGGCTAATACAAGTAAAACTATTACAACTACTTTTGAACATGTCTTTTGTGGCATGTGCAAAAAGTACTAACCATAAAGGAAAAACACTGACAAACTGGCTACGTTAAAATGAAGAACTTCACTCCAACAAAAAGCACCATTAAGAGAAAGAAAAGGCAAGGCACAGCACAGAGAAACCATCTGCAAATATATACATAATAAAGGACTCACCCAAAATGCATAAAGAACTCTTACAGGTCAATAGGAAAAATATAATATATTGGGGAAATGGGCAAAAGACTTGAACAGGTTACTGGCAAAAGAAGATATCCAAATGACCAATAAATGCTCATCAAGGGAAGGCAAATTAAAACTATGAAATATCTGCACAGACCTCAGAAGAGCTAAAATTTAAAAGACTGACAACAGTAAGTATTAACAAGGACATGGAACAACTAGAAGGAATTCTCACACACTAGGAAAACTGGCATTATCTACTAAAGATGAACACATACATATTTTACGATCTCACAATTCCACTCCCAGGTATAAACTCAGCAGAAATGCATGTTCATGTGCACCAAAACAGATGTGCCAAGATTGTACACAATGGTATTTTCTTATAAAGCTGTCACTTTTAAAGTTAATTTTAAAGCACTAGAGAGTCTTAATACAGTTATTATTTAAAGCTGTTTTTCAGCTTAGAAACACAGTACTAGTTTCATTGTATCAAGAGACAGCATTCTCAAAGAGCACACATGTAAAGAAATAACCAAAATAGTGTGATAGTAAATAGAGACAACACAGAGCACTATGAGAGTGGAGAGGAAGGTAATGTCTAACTAGGGCTACTGGGGAAGGCTTTACAGAAATTATGTCTGAATTGTTTGCAAAGGATGAGTAGAAGTTCAGCAGACATAGAAAAGGGAGCAAGGCAGAAGATGCTTAGAAGAGACATGGCTTATCCCAGGAATGGCAAGGGCTTCCATGTGCCTAGAATGCAGTATGCCTAAGGGAAGAGAGAGACTTCTGTGAGGTGAGGGCAGAAAATAAAGCTGATTCAAGAAATTGTAGGACCTATACATACTGAGTGTGAATCTTATTTCACAACGAAGAGTCTTATTAATAAACTGCTTTGTGAATACATTTTCAGCTCTTTCACGGATGTCTATATTCTGTCAAATAATGTGTAAGCTGCTAACGGGGAGGGATCACACTTTCTGTTTTTCTTAAATTCCTTCAGAGTCCACAGCAATTTTATTCAATAAATGAAGCTGCCTGTTACTTTTCACTCCATCCCCTACCCCAGCCTGAATACAGAGGTTCCTAATCCATAACAATTTATGCAAAGCTTTATTTGTATTTACTTCTGTTTCAGAGCATGTTATATACCGTACTACCTGGAACACTCAAATCCCTATTCTGATGAGGGTTGGGGGTTGAGGGCGGTTAGAATCAGATGAGAAGGAAAATGACCTTGGAAAATGCTTCAAAGGAAATTAAACAGCAAAGCAAGACAGGCTATGCAGCCTTGTCCACCTCCTCACATTTCTCTCTCATTTCATTTACATCAGAGGTTCCCAAACTTAGTTACATATCAGAGTTCTCCGGGGAGCATCTTTAAAATACAGGTTTCTAGGTTCTATTATGGGAGGAGGGGGCAGGAAAGGTATTTTTTTAAACCTCTAAAGATGTGAACTCTGATTTTATAGAAAGAAACATTTACCTTCTTAGAATGCTGCATTAATATTGTCACCCTCCAAGGTTCCAAAGAGAACTTTTAGGGCATCTTGTGATTTTTTTCAACCACTGAAACTAACCTTTTAATATACGCCCAACGGATAGGGCAAAACATAGCCTTAATCCAAATATGGTCTATGTATGGAATAAAATAAATGAAAAGAAAAAATTAACTAGGAATGTTCATTCTGCAAGGAATTACCTACCTGGCTCTGTGACTCCAGTTTAATTTCCTCAGGAGCAGCTTTGGTCATTGGGGCTGGGTTTGTGTTACAAGGATCCATCTGCTCTTTCTTTTCCACCTTCACCTTTACATCATCCAAGCTCAGGTTTGGAGTGGATCTTAAGTCTTTCTCATCTTTATCTAAAAGGTAGCGTAGGAGCTGATGGTCTTTTGATTCTTTTTTCTTCGAAGCATCCACTTCCAGTTTTATACTGGAGTTCCCTTGTACCTGTCCAGTCACTGACACAGAAGTAGATGCACTGTCCTTTTTATCAGGTTCCACAGACAAAGTTGTGATATCCGAGGGGCTACCCTCCTGTAAGAGCCGGTGTAGAATTTTGTGCCTCTCTGTCAGTGAGCTATGAGAGGAAGGGCAAGAACCGCTTGAAGAGTTAGCAGAGGCAGAGTTGGAAGTGCCTGCGCAAGACAGCACCTCTTTGCAACTTGTGTCTATATCAGCATGCCGTAACTGCTGCTCTGCAGTTGTTGTCAAAAGCTGCACTAGTTTGTGACTGGTCTGAGAGTATTTATTGTCTCCATCTGAGAGTCTGTCATTGTTATGCAGAAGCCCAGAATCCAGAGGTTTGCCATCGTTAGAGCTGTTGTCAGACTGAATCATTTCATTTAAAATGGATGCAATCTCTTTGTTATCTTTGGATTCAGCTTTTGCTGGTTGTATATTTAATCTGCTAGGTGAATTCTGTGAGCTCATCTGCCTGAGGACTGGAGAACTGGCAGAGAAGCCAACAGAATTATTGGGTCCTTCATTCATATTCTGTAAAGGTGTTACTGGGATGTTTGAATAAGATCGGTTACTATTATTACAGGCAGTACTTGTCATGCTAACAGGGGAGCTTAATGTCGGAATATTTGGAGGAAATGAATTGTTTGGCATCCTGGGCCTTGTTGCCAATCCAGAACTAACTTGTCTCCTTGGAGACATGAACTGTGCAAGGGATATTCCTGTACCTTCCATAGGAGAATTATTGAGGTTTAAAGAGGGATTAGTGCTCTGGGAACTGGCCTGTCCCTGGTTTAAGGCAACACTGGCTACAATCTGATTTCCAGGTGAGCATCCAAAACTCCCTTGGCTGTTGCTAGAATTACCATGACTGCTGCTGTGAAGGTCTGAGCTCTGCTGGCGGTTTACTCTGGTGGATACCACGCTGCTGTTGGATGGTGGCAATGTAGATGAACGGGCCACCCCGTGAGCCGGAGAGATACTAGGATTGACAGAAGGGTTTACCCGGGGAATTGACATTCCAGGATTAGTGTCATCTTGAGGAGAAAGACCACTGTGTTCCCTAGAGGGGGAAAAGACATTCAAAGATCTTCATTGGTTTCCATTATAATATTTTTATGATGCATATTATAAAACAAGACCATTAACCTCACTAATGTTGCAAACTATCAAGTAAAAAGCTTCTGTATCACTTTAAGAAAAACGGTGGACTTTTCGTACTACTGTGAAATATTAGCATCACTTAATAGGAAACAGTGCTTAAGAGCCTATAAATATGATAATGGTTTCAGTTAAATGGGAAAGAAATCTTTCTTGGCCTTGGAAAAAAATCTAATATATATACTTATAAACTTTTCAAAATTTAATATAAATAATTAACACTACGTAAGACTTTTGGTTGAAAGAGAAACTCCCCACACCTCAAGCTACAAAGTATTTATTCATGACTCCCTTATTACAGCTTTTAAGTATTTCAACTCCAAAGAGGAAGACTGGGTAAGGAAAATACTGTGTCACTGATGTAAAAATTAAAAAGGGTGACATGCAGACATAGCAGATGTTCTGAAAGAGAAATCACAATATGAAAAAAAGAACTGTACTAATTCCACTCACAAGCATAAATTAAACTAAAATTAGAAAAAGCAGAAAACTGAATTCAGATTTTCATCAAGTTCTTTACTCAAATCCATAATTATGACAACAGATTTGTGACTGGTATTACCATGTTCCAATAAGCAAATACATCAGATGAGGGAAAGATGAAGTGAGGGAAAATGTCTTTGTTTTTGTTTAATGCTAAATTTTAAGTAGTTGTAAATGTAGGATTTTGAATAATTCATAGGATAAAAGAATGTTTTCATGAATTTACCACATATAATAGTGTAAAACATATTTTGAGAGGAGAACAAATTAGAGGCAATGACATTCAAAAAATCTCAAGTTGATGGTTTAATAATTTGTAGTTTAAGAAACTGTCAACTTGAGCTCAGGAGCCACTGAGTTTTGCCCTAACAAAAATAAAGCACTTTTAAAATTAAAAATAACAATATCAACAAACTCAAATCTTTTATAAGACCATAAGTTCATATATGGAAAACTGGAAATTTTTAGCACCTTTTTGGTTTTTACCCCTAAAACATATATTCAGCCACACCTTTCCTGTCTCCCTTTTTGAATGACAAAGCTTTCATTAAGCGACAGAACTATAAAACTCAGTATGGATACACTGGTTATATACTCATTATGCTAGTTTAATGCCTAATTTAAAATTTGCTTTTTGGTCATCAAGCATATAAAACTTTTTTTCTCTAAGAAGAGATATGTGAAATGACTTATTTCATATGAAGCTCTCCAAATAAGTAGTACCTGTCGATGATATGAATTCCCATGATGAAAGGCTGCATGTCTGGACTTTGAGGATAGCAAAGTTTACACTTGGTATGGGCGCTAAGCATTGTCCCATCATTCAATATGAATCTATAGGATGGGCTGGAGGCAGTGCCACGAGTCATCACTGTTTCAAACAAAAAAGAAACCTAGTTAAAATTCTGACACTTAATACTTTGGGCAAAAGAGAGTTATCAAGCCGTATTTCTACCTAGAACTATATTTAAATGCCCTTCCAACTGCTGCCTGCTCAGACTCAAAATATAGTTCAGATCTGAGGGGGAAAAATGATTCCGGGTGAAATATACAATCTGATGACAAGATTTAATTTAGCCCTACTTGAATGGGTGCCTCCTCATAGAAGTTATGATTACGAAGAAACCACAAACCACAAAAAAATCAACTTTAATCTTTCCCTATAATGGGGCAACTCCTTAAATTTACTAAGTGTTCATTAAAAATACCAAGAAGTAACTTTCTCCCCTCTCATTCTCAGTATTATCTCTAACAAGCTCTCCCCCCCGTTTTGGCTGGCTAATTTTTATAAACAGTTTTACTGAGATATCATTAATATACCATAAAATTCACCCTCTAAATTTTGATTAGTCTGCAGAGCTCTTTAACTGAAATTAAAATATAATTTTTCACTAAGGAATGTGAATCAATAAGGTCCCCATTTGACAAATTATTATAGTCATATATATTATTTTTGATGTTTGAATTTAGTTTAGTAATAAGCAAATTAAGATAAAGCCACTGATTACTAATATAGAATAAAAACTAGGTTAAGGCAGTCAAATCACTAGATAAGCAATACGATTTACTTTTGTCTTAAAGCTTTATTAACAACAGATAAGATTTTAACTCAACTGGTAAATATTTATGAAACATGTAAAGGCTATACCAGACTACTAAGTAAGAAAATGTCATCGATGTTTCAGTAATACAATAGAATTCTTTTTTAAGAAAGATTTAATAGGTAGATCCAGTTATACTGAGATTAAAAATCATATCCACTGAAATACAAGAATTACTACCACAAATGACTATTATAGTTTAGCCTGTAATAAATGTTAGTCCTATTTTTCAAAGGCATTTAAGAAAAGGCTTCAATCACACTTTAAAGACATATGAAAAAGACAAAATGACAAACTGATAATTTTTGAAGCTAGGTATTACTTTAAGTAAAGAGAAGACAGGCTCTACTTTATTGTCTTGGGTATACCATATAAACTGAAGAGGGTATAACCTGCTGTGAATCTATGCCATACATAAATCTCCCTAAGTACCAAAACCAGGATACAAACTTAATTGTAAGGATTCCTTACCCATCTTGCAATTTCAGCCAAATCACTGGCACATTTACTAAATATAACACATGGAGAAATGTAGTATCTAGTGAAATAATAAACGATGAAAAAGTCTTAATGAAAACCGATAATTTCTGTTTAAGGATATAAGTTAAATGTGTGCTATGACAAAACCCTAAAAAAATATCAACAATTCCCAACTGTTAACATCTTTGGACAATATATTTTAGAAAACACAACTACAACAAAAATGTGGCATTTTAAGATAAATTATTAACCTGGGATAATGAGAAAGCTACAGGTATATAAAGGGCCACACAAGACACAATATATATTTCATGTTATTTTGCTTATGCCATTTTGTCTATTTCTTCATCACTGATAAACAATGCTCTTTAGGATCATTCTGCTGAAAAACATTCACTGGCTCTCCACCACTGAGCTGACTATCCAATATGGTGGTCATCAGCCACTATCATAATGTGGCAAATTAAATTTAAAATTAAATAAAATTTAAAATTCAGTTCCTTAGTCTCACTAGACACACTTCAAGTACTCAATAGCCACATGTGGCTAGTGGCTACAATACTGGACAGTACACTCCATACAATCTGATTTCATTTTGCATTTCCAATCTTATTTTTCATTGTTTCCTAAACATTTCTTCTATATCTCTTTGAATAGGAGGTAGATAATCTTTTATACACTTATTTTTCTTCTTCAGGCAGAATAAACATAAGGGCTAGTACTGTGTCCCATTCTTGTTTTCCACTCACCATTGAAACTGTACAATGCTTTGCATATAAAATCATCCAGTAAGTACTTCCTAACTGATCTTCAACTTGAATTTCATTAATAGGTTAATACTGACTTGTGATCAACCGCTGAAACTTTTCTTTAAAGGATAGTTTTAAATCTTAGCTATGTTCTCAAATACTTATATTGTATTTCAATTTATGTTTTTGCTTGTGTAGAAATCCAGTTTACTTTTGTGATGAAAATTAATTGAAAAAAAAGGAAAATTAATGGAGAGACATTTCTTGATTTATTGACAAGCCCTGTAAAGTGAGAAACACATAGAAACTCAGGCTAACATGGGAACATTAAGATACTTAACGTGGATTACAGAACCACCAATAGTACTTTGGTAATTATGCTGCTTTAACTTGGAGGATTATTTCTAAACTAGTGAGAATTCCAAAATTGGGAAATCCTTTCTAACTTAATACAGGAAATTATTACACTTCAAGTTTTGAAGTTAGATTATTTATTTTGGATAATAACGTGTGGAATAAGACTCAGCACAAGGAAGGCAGCACAGATCAATGAAAAGAAAAAAAGCCTAGGATTCAGATTTAGGTTGGAACTCTGTCATTTATGACTTTAGGACTTAATAATGCAAATTATCCTTTGCCCACTGTCACTAAAATGGAGCCAGTTTATTGTGAGAAAATATCTAGTATGGAGCCTGGTACATAGCGGGTACTGAATGAATATTTCCTGAATAAATACCAAAGGAAGAACAAACCACAAATAAGCAGCTTCCAAAGTACCTACGTCCTGCGTCACACTCACTCACATTCAGCCAATCCCAAGATACCACTTATACCGACAGCTTCAACCCTATGTAACAATCCAATATTTTGAATTAAGACATGAGTATGGGAGCTATAATTCTTTACAGAACTGGCTGGTTAAACGTTTACACACCAAATTTTCCCCATAAGAGAGATTTGGGCCCGAACAAAACTATTTGGAATTTCATTTAATCACAGGTCCTGACCTTGTTTTCCGACTTAGCTTTGCCAGGTTTTGATGCCTGACTCCTGTGTCCATTTCTCAAATTTTTAGAACACTTAGTGAGGATGGATGTTACTGATACAGTATTATTGACACCCCAGAAACTCTTCAGAGAACCTTTAAAATGGCAATTGTTTTTGCTTTTACCCCCACAAAGTAGGCCTCAACAGAGCTAGGAAACAGAAGCAAAGGAAATTGTTTTCTCTGGTCATAGTCTGGACATAGCAGCTATAGAAGTAGAGCTATTTGGGTTTTTGACTCCACCTACTTTGGTACTGAGATAACCTCAACAAGCATGCCTTACTGATGTTAACCAACTGGGCAGGTTTAAAACATGTGACAGGGCACTACAGGTCAATGCTGGCAGAGATTTCTCTTTCTTTTCGATATTTCCCTAGATACATGCAGAAAAAATGCAATTTAAAAATTGTTACTAAGATAAAGAAAAAAAAATTACCCCTAGATGCACTAAGATTTTCAGTCACCAATGTGCAAGCTCTATTCAGCATATTGAAACTTCTAAAAAAGGAAAATAAACTCATATTTTAAATATTCTTAATAAAGTCTGACATAAGATTTTCAGTTAACTCTGTTACACAGACCATGTACATTCTGGTTAATCATTCATATGGGGACTTATGTTTTATAGCAACACTTCCAAACATTGATACTACAAACTCTTTCCAACCATCTCATGATTTTTTTTTAAGAAAATAACTTTGTGATTATATAGTTAATAGAGAAATGAACAAAGAGTAAGTAAACATATAATCCCATCACTCAGAGATAAACCACTGTTAACATTTTGTGAGCCTTCTAATATTGGATAAATAGATACACAAGAGTGAGACCTTACTATATATGCTATGCTTTCTTAACCTACTTTTTAATATAACAATAAATCATGGACATCTTTCAAAGAGAACAAATGATCCATTATATTACATTATATTATTGATAAGAGGTAAGTAGAACTTTATAAAACTTTTCTAGGCTATCTAGCCCAACATTTCCCATGACTACTACTCTCCTTAAGTGCTAACAGATGTGCTAAAGGAAAAAGTATTCTGAGGAAAAATAAATCTGGGTAACAAACTCAAATAGGAACCTTTGTTGCAGAACTTCCCAGAAACTTAAATACCTTAAATGTGTCTTATGAGTCCCCAGATGTCGGAGACTGAAACATTTCCCATATTTAATTCAGCATGAAACATCATTTCCTAGTTATAGCTATTAATATCTTGTGGAACCTATGTTTATGTTTTCCAAACTTCTCTTTAATAAGACATCTTAGACCATAGACTCTGATTTGGTAGTGTGGGTGGAGTCCAGAAGTCTGGTTTAACAACTGCCCCAAATGAATCTTATCAGGGACCTTAGGGAAGCATTTAACCTAGACTTTTCTCTAAAAGAATGATTCTGAATTGAATAGAATTTAGGAAGCGTTTCTAAACTATATACCTGCATGGACTTCCTCCCAGTTTAAAAAGTTGCTCAGATGGTCCTGATACCCATTTCCCCCCGCCCCCAGTCTCAATGGAAAACTACTGCTTTAATCTAGTTCATCCTGAATGCTCCCACATATTCTTTGGCTGAAATATATTTTCACATTTGATTCTGGAAAACAAAATGGTCAATACCCTTTAAAAGCAGTCCATGAGCTGTCTCTGTCAAAAGCAGCTAAAAAACTAAGCTAAAAACTTAAATTTTTAATGCATATTAGGAATTTATACCAGCTGCTGCCTTCAAAAAGTAAGTTAAAGGCAGGAAAAAAGACAGATGAAGGACAAATTTTCTTGCCTAAATATCAATCACTATAGAGGTTTTACATTTTTAAAGTTTTACACAAAATCAAGGATAGTGGCATAATTTGTTTCATTCTCTCACACTGTCCCTAAGTGGAGAGGCAGCAAGGAAACTGCAAATGCTATTTATATCTCTCTCCATTTTTTTTAAATAAATCTATTTATTTATTATTTATTGGCTGTGTTGGGTCTTCGTTGCTGCTCTCTGTAGCTTTGGGTTTTCTGTAGTTGCAGAGAGCGGGGGCTACTCTTTGCTGTGGTGCGCAGGCTTCTCACTGCGGTGCCTTCTCTTGTTGCGGAGCAAGGGGTCTAGGTGCTCGGCCTTCAGCAGTTGCGGCTCGAGGGCTCTAGAGCGCAGGCTCAGTAGTTGTGGCACACGGGCTTAGCTGCTCCGTGGCATGTGGGATCTTCCCGGACCGGGGCTCGAGCCCATGTCCCCTGCGTTAGCAAGCAGATTCTTAACCAATGCGCCACCAGGGAGGCCCCTACATCGCTCTCCATTCTTGATAGTCCAGTGATTCTCAAACCTGATGTACTTAAGCATTACCTTCAGGGACTGTTAAGATACCTGGGCCCTCACCTGAGATTTTAATTCAGTAGGTCAACATCTTTAACAGTTGATTCCCATGTAAGTGTTGGAGACCACATTTTTTCTTACCAGGTTAGCTACTGCTGAATACAACATATAAGAAAAAGATGTGCTCGATTCTTGAACACTGTTTGGCAAGTTGTCCAGAATCTCCAAAACACTAGAATCAGAGTCATGTGAATTCCGGGCAATTTAATTCTGAGAAAAAAGTTATTTCTATTGAGGAATTCTTTTTTCTAAAAAAAGTAGAAGGACATTAAGACATGACTAATGGAGATGAGGTATTGAATTATGTTTCTTTACATTTCTAAATTGTTTCACTTCGTATGTTAATGATAGATTAATTACTTATTACACTTTAATCAACCTATTTTATAGAGAATTCCAATGGTCTAGAAACACATACTTTAAACCATGGATCACATCTATGGGAAGCTGAGGCATTTGGACAATGAGACAATAATCTAGACCTGCTTTGTCTTGGTCAAAATGTATATAAATTATAGGCAAATAAAATTAAAAGTCTTTTAAAGAAAGCCTTGGAAGGTTCAACTTATAAAGTTAAGGCAAAAATCAAAGAGAAGAATATCATATACTTCAGCACGTTAGACAGTGAGTGGAGATAGTGTTCTGAGTCTCCCATTTATGCAAAACTCAAGTGCTACTGCTGGGAGAGGGAGTCACAGTTTGCAACCAGTGGATGGCATTAGCTGCTTTTTGTAATGGTTTTCAAACCTGACTGCACTTCACCATTGCCTGGGGAACTTCTTGGTCATATCCACTGAAATACCATCTTTGGGGATGATAACAGTCTAGTAAGAGGCCCACTGAAGAATCATTAGTCTGTAGGAAGCTGTCCCAGAAGTAAACAGACTAGTTAGAGATTCATACAGATGGCTTCCTTAAAAAAAAACCAAGCTGCTTCCTTCACAAACCATTAGGAAGCAGCTGACCTAAAATGTAATGAATGGAAAATCATCTGTAAACTTAAGAAACCTAATATTACAGGAAAATGTTAAAATTAAGAAAGGTGACAGAATAATGAAAAATATTTTTTAAATTGTTTTTCAGGAATAACCATACAAAGAGTCTCTTTCCAGAGAAACTATTTACTTAGAGATTAGAGAATAAATTACACTGGGAAAGGTGTGTTAGGCTACCATAATTACATGACAATATTTTAAAATATATCAAAGCCCCTTACTTCCGAGTCTTTATGAACTTTCTGGGCTTAACTCAGTTAATTTTCCCTATGTTTCCTATAATACTGTTAAGTTCCTTAACGGCAGGGAATATACTTGTTTCATATTCCCATAGTACTTACTATGACACAGCAGTTGTTCAATTATTAACTAACAATTTCATATGACATAATTTTAACTTGAAACTTCAACCTGAGTCAGGAGATACAGGTACTGTAACAGTCATGAAGTAAACATGCATGATATAGATCTATATTATCAAGAAGCACTCTGGCATGCCTGTTCTACTCGGAGTGATCTTCAAATGGCAGACAAAAATATCACTTCCTCTCTAAAGCCATCCCTGATTCTCCAAGTCAGAATTAATTTTGCTCTTCTTTGGTTATACCTCTATAATAACCCAGGCCACAATGATCTTTAAAACTGTCATATATCCTCCTAACCGATTTTGAGCTCCTGGAGGGCAAAACCCTGCTTCGTCGCGGCTGTATCCCTGGCCCCTTACACAGTGTTCTATGTATGTGAGGAACTTGATACATGTCTGCTAAATGAATGAATGAATGAATGAGTGAGTGACCACCACATGATATCCTGTTCTTTAAAATGTGCATCCCAAAATTCAGGATCCATTCATGAATTACTTTGCTTACCCATTTCTTCCTTTCCTAAAACTGATTATTGTAAACACTGTAATTTGGAGAAAATACTTATCAAGCCATAAATTCTATATAAAGTATTCAATATTAATAAAGAGCAAGGTTAATGAAAATTGCTGAGAGAGAAAAACCTTACCTTCTTGAAATAGTTGTCTGGCATAAGACGGCTCTCTGCCTTGAGGTTGGAAAAAAGCATAAATGCATTTCCTCACTAAATCTTCCCAGCCAGTTCTGCCAGCAGCTCTCAGGGAACTAGTATCAATAGAGATGATTTTACCTATACAAAGAATGAAAGTTTACATTTATGATAGCCTCTTGATATGTCATTCATATTTCAAAACTCACAATTGCATCTAAAAGTATTCCGCCACCTCTCAGATGTTTAATGGACAAAAGCACTAAAAAGCACTATTAATTTTTATTTCATATGGTAACGGAGTATATCAGTGATATGATAATACAAAATTGTTTTGGCCTTGGAGTGTGTTATATTATATCCTAAAATTTAATACCAATCAAAATTAAAGTCATACCATAAAGACCTGAAGCCATGGAGACTAATGTAGGTCAAACTCCTCTGGCTTGCTCTTTGGATCCTGCTCTCTATGTTCTAATGACTGAATCACTTATTGGGGAGGGAGAGGCAGAGATGGAATATATTTTTTCGGTTTAAATTAATTTCCAATAATTAAATGAAGAGAATGGGAGAAAGTAAGGAAGACTTTCCTTTCCTATATCCTCTTGGGCTATAGACAATATTGCATTTAAGAGTAAACAAAGACTGAAGACAAAAAAAGTAAAATCAGAAAAAGATAAGTGAGAACATTAAGATCTGCTAGGCATTCTGCAAACAGAACACATGCTTTATAAAATTCAGTGGTGATTTGATATTGTTATTACATTTGAACAAGTTTCCTAAATGACTATGGAAGAATTTAGGCAAATTATTCCTTAATCAGTGGCCAATTAATCCAGTTTGTGATTATTCAGATCTGTTTTATTTTATTTTTTATGCAATCTTATATTCACACAAAATAATACAGGTGAGATACATATATATGTATGTGTGCATATATATATATATATATATATATATATATAAAAATTAAGAATTAGACAGTAAGATGAAAACTTACAAAGCCCCATCCAACTTCAGAACTTGAACACTACCAGTACCATCAATATTATTGCATTATGTGTGTACTGCTCACTTGTCACATCCCTCTGTCTTTACATTCTCCTTTCAACCTAGATTGTTCCCAATTTTTATCATTACAATCAATACTGCTATGAACATCTTTCACATTTTCCATAGTGCGTGTGTGTGAAAGTTTCTCTAGAGTACATACATAGGAATAGAACTGCTGAGTCATAGGTTATGTGAATGTTCAACTCTGTAATATTAAACTACCTTCCAGAAACTTATATGAGTTACTGTTAATCCAACATCCTCTCTATCACTTGATATTATTGAGATCCTTTATTTTTTTCACAATTAGTAAGTGAAAAATGGTTATGGTCTAACTTTGTATTTCCCCGATTAATGAGGCTGAATATTTTTCATGCTTATTCACCAGTCAAGTTTCCTCTTTTGTGCATGCCTGGTTGTCTCTTCCTTGTCTTCCCTTTTTTAACACAATCAACTCCAATCTATTATACTGTTTGTGCCTCTTCATTTTAACTAATCTGTTTCTTTACACATTTCTCTTGGTTTGTTCAGAAAAAGTATTTATTAGACCTCTTTAACGTAGGGTCTTGAATCTAATATATCCAAGTATGTCTGATCAGGTTGTCACCCAAATCTTGGCATAAATTTGGAAAGAAAATAAATTAAAACTTAAATGAAGGAATTTTTGTTACTTTTAGAGCAGTGTGGGGAAAGCCTGGTAAACACTATGACTAAAACTATAGGTAATTTCAGATTTTCTAAGAGTTTTTAATTATTCAATCTTTGTCTCATCACATCAGAGACTAAGCGTTGGTTATAGCAGAGAATCCACTGTTATATGATCTTCAAATGCAATAACACTCCTCACACACAGTGACTAAGGGAGGCATGTGCGTTTGTGTTTATGTGTTCAAGGTCAGTATGAGCCCACATTAGAGCAAGGGCATCTGCAATTGTGAGACTGGAGGGGAGAAAGTGATTAAATTACCAGCAACGGTAAGAAGTGATCAGTAACACAATGAGTATCTTAGGAGAGAATCATAAATAGGTTGATTTAGAATACTTCTGCTCGCTAGAGGAAAGTTTAACCAACCAACTAAACAAATAAACCACAGTTCAACATTTCCTGGTAGAAAACTTGTTTTCTTTTTTTAAGGGACATGAACCACTGTAGAGTTGAAAGCACTACTAAAACTCAAGGAATTAAATATATAATACTTATTATAGCTAGTTTATTATTTTTTATCTAAATCAATTCTATGATATGCTAATTTTACATTTTAAGAATACTTCATATTTTTCTGGCATCTTTCTATTTTCTTTATATTTTATATTTTCTCTGGTAGCTTTTGTGTAATAAGTGTGTGCAGTACAGTAATGCCCTTTTAATAATGCATTGGTGGAAGGCAATGCAATATAAAGAAAGAGTTCTATATTACGGCCTAAAGATGTCTATTCTTGGCAATTAGCTGCTCGGTTTTGGAAAACTCACCATTCCCTCATTTGTAAAATGGACAGGCTAGATTCTGTAATCTCTGAGGTTCCCTCTAGATTTATAATTACTTTATGATCCAGAGCTTTTTTTTAATTGTTATAAATTTATTCTAAAATCAGGCATATCTAAGATTTTAATGCTGGGTCCCTGGTCAGAAACAAAACTACCAGTTATAATACTGTTCCTATGGAAAAATACAGTTGTCTTTAAAACAATCTAATTTAGGATTCAATTTATAGAATGCAATATAAGGAAAAGCTGAAATATACTGTTCCTAAATTATCCTCATAATTTTTAGGTCTTCCTTGTATCCCACATTTATTCTGTGGCCTAACCATCACCCCTTTCCAACAGGTTTTTATTCTGCTATCTCTTAAGCCCTTATTTGGTTTTACTGACACAAAAGACCAGCTATATTTTTTAAAAGACCTTATTTTTCATTCAAGCAATATTCTGGGTTTTCAATAAAGGTTTATTAAATTTTTCCAGTATTGTTCATTGGTAGAAAATGGAAAGAGTGTGTACATTGCAGACTCAAAAAGGGAATGAAGAAAGGTATGGGAACTGATCATTACTACCTTTAGATGCTGTATATCTAAGCTCCTAGACATTCTCTTTGCTGTATTCTATTGGGTTGGCCAAGAATTTCGTTCGGGTTTTTCCGTAAGATGTAACGGAAAATTACATACATGTAGCTGATACATATACAATTCTGACTGATGTAAAAAGTATGAAAACCTAACATGCCAAAGTGAAGATAAGATTAAACAATACAAGAGAATTCCCTGACGGTCCTGTGGTTAAGGCTCTGCACTTCCACTGCAGGGGGCGCAGGTTTGCTCCCTGGTTGGGGAACTAATATCCTGTATGCCATGCGGCACACCCAAATCTTTTTTTAAAAATAAAAAAATTTTTAAAAAGATTAAACAATATATGAGAAATACTTTATAAATTATACAGAACAGTAACAATTTGTTTTTGCAGAAAATCAAATCTGAAATAGGAATTAAAAAGAAAGGCTTATTTTCAGGTACTCACACTGTTACTCACTTTGTGGCTCTATTGCCCTTCTTTCAAGTTTAACATACTTTGCTGTCTTAGGGCTTTTTGCAGCAGCTGTTTTCTCAATCAGAGGCACTCATTCTGCACCATGACCCTCCTCAATGCACCCTTCCAGCACCCATACTTTGCACAGTTGGCACAACCTCATCCTTTGGAGCTTAAGGGCGTAATATCAGCTCCACAGGCCTTCTGTTAACCAGCTAATTTTAAAAGGACCTCCCTATTAGCTTCCCTTATAGCATTTACACCTTTTCCATCACAGAAGTGCAAATCTGTAATTATATCATTGCATTTTGCTCAACCATATACACCCTGAGCAATCACACACAGTGACAGGCACTTCTAGGCATTCAATCAGGATGTGCTGAAGAAATTTAAAGAAAAAGAAGAAAGCAAAAAAGAAATAGCTAGATACATTTATGAACAATATTAAAACCACCTTTTTGTATCTATTTATTAATACATTAATATCTATATCACTAAATTTCATTCCATGATTATGAAAAATAATTTATAATCAGAACAAATATAGATATGTGAATACTTATAAAATAATATTCTCCCCAGAACCCTGCCATAACAATAATGACAGTGTGTCAAATGTACAATATTAAGACCACATCTGAAATGTTTTCTGTACAGGACTAGTGAACAGAAGTTGAACAGCAGAGAACAGAGGGACACAATTAGTTTTAAGGGCATAGTCACATCATTAATTCCAAAAGAACATTCTGAACTTTGCAGCTAGTACCTGTAGTATCTTGCTTGGTCATAAAGGATTCTACACCCGTAATAGCTGGAGGCCGAGGTAATCGCCGTGCAATACAAATCAAACACGACTGGAAATCTACCCAAAACAAGAAGGGGAAATTGAAGGAAAGAGGGTAGAAAGTGGTTCACATCCATCACCTGCCATTAATGGTTTTTATAAAAACAATACATGTTATAAGATCTGATACAATATTGGAATCACTCTGATCTAATAGTATAATATTAGAAATAAAATTGCTCCCAACCAAAAACTGGCAGCTCCAGATAGAGATCTAGTTAGAATAAATTATCCCTTCCCATTGAACGTTCTTACATAAACTAGAGGAGACTGACGCATCTCAAGTACTTGGATGATAACAACTTGAAGAAGTAGTTTTGGCTAGATTTAAGCAACATAGTGGTTTTTAAAAAACAGTTTTTTAGTTAGTTTCCTATGTTCATTAACGGCTACAAAGAGTATTCCTATAACCACTGTGCAGGTAATAATTTATCATATGAAAAAAACATTTAACTATTTCTGAAGAAGCATTATTTTGCCCTTGACAGAGGACTTGATGTTTTTAAGACCTGTAATTTTTTTTGAAAGTCCCATTTCCAAATCATTTTTGAGAGGTTACACATACTATCACACAGCTAAATGTGAATTTCAGTCATATAGGACAGGCTTGCATTTGTATCTTGTAAAAAGTCCCCAGTAGACTGTGGTGCCCATTCCCTGGTGAGACCCACTACACACATGGCCTTCTCTGCATCTGACTGACTTCTCGCCTGTTACCTTGCCTAGTCCTTACTCCAATTTCCAATTTGTGGTGTTCTTAACTTAGCTCAGTTTAAGCTTGCATGGAAAACTCATCCACTGTAACATATTTAACTAATACCATGTTCATACCCTGTCCATATTAGAGCTCCGGCTGTGTTTTCATCTGTTCATAAGCTTTCTCCTTATAAATTACCTTGTATGGCCTCAAAAATGCTAACTCTATTCTTCAGTGTTCTGTACACTCTAAGCTTGAAACCTTCTAAAACTCAGAGCTGTTCAACAGCCTGCTGCATCTGGTACATTGCCAAATGGCAGTAGTTAGTTACATCTCTTATTTCTGGGCAGCAAGTTGGTTTGAATTTGACATTTCAGTGGGAATGTCAGCTTAAAACTGAGAATTTGGGGGCATTTTAAAGGGGTAATTCTAGATGTTAGCAATTTTTTTCTTAAGTATTAAGAAACACACAGCAAACTAAATAACCACTATGATATATAATATAGTAACCAAAAATACTACTTGAAGAAGGCAGTTTATAATCAATTTCCTCTTTGTTCCTAAAACCATGGAAAAAGCAATCAAACACCTTAAAATCACCCTTTGTTTTACCTTCTCCATCCTCTTGAATTGATTTTGGCTGTGACACAGTAAAACACTGCATCACTTCATACCGCTGGCAAGCTTCCTGGTTCTCGGTGCCTGGCTCATCTGGAGGGTGAATTAGCATCCTGCAGTTAAAGGTATGGCTATTTCGTCGTGTTGCCTCTTGAGGCCAAGGAACTCCATTTACTGTGAAAGAAAAATTGATTATACGCCCGTGAAGAAGGTGAAAAAGTACAAACTTTTGAAGATGCAAAAGACATACCTTTACTCAATCTGCTTAATTAGATACTCAGAATAAAAGACAGACTTCCCCAGATCTAACATTATCCTGAGGCAACAGGATACTTATCTTCCTTAGCAAACCTCAGTGTTTATCTAGAAAAATGTAAAATTTGCAAGAAATTGTATAGGATTTTCTCCTTCAAAGATAAGATCTTACAAATACCCTAATTCATTAACAGCTTTTAAAAACAGATAAAGACAAAATTAAAAATTAATAGCTTTAAAAAATTAATAGCTTATTGCTCTTTCGCTCAGAATTTTACAGCAGTTAATTAATGAGCTTTTCCACTTGTTTCCTGTTATACCCTGGCAATGAAAAAGATGGTTGAAAATCACAGTTCTGTTGTTAAGCAAGGGTTTTAACCTGGAAAGCATGGATGCTTAAGGATGGCTTGTGTACATATGTACCCTTTTGGTTGGAGGAGTCAAAGTTTTTCAAATGAGCCTGTGACTCAAAAAAAATATTTAGAATAGATGGAGACCAATCTTGGTTTCTTAAATCATTTTTTCTTGCTCTTTATTTGTGCAGTCTGCATGCTATAACGCCTTGAATATAGTGGGTAATCATTACATAAAAATGATTGTTAAAACAGAAATGTTACCTGATTCACTATAAGAAAACTGAATTCAGTTACAGAGAAGATATCTGTAACTTCACGTGAGAATCACTGTGTGACAGGTCACCATTTTCCAGTTACAATGTTATGTTCAAACCATGGTGGCAGTCAGAGGGTTTTTCAGGCTATTCTCTCACCATTCCCAACAGTTTTCTTATCACAGCCTCACCGTTGAACCTCCTTCCTTTTTACTATCTCATCAGCCTACAACTGCTAGAGGAAATCATGGAAACAAACCTATACAGGAGTAAGGAGTCTTGGTTCTTCTTTGAACTGTGAGGTTTTGGTTAATGACTTAATCTTTGCCTTGTTTTTAAAAATAAAGGAATCTACTATATTATCTCTGAAGTCACTTACACTCTAAAATTCTATAACAAACACATTAAGACCCCTTGGTAATTCAAGTATCAAACTAGTGATTTTAATAGGAACAATCGTTTCAGGTTCCCAGTCACTATAAACACATACTACGTTTTTCAAAGAAATAAGGCTTCCATTTCATCGAACGAACAACACAGAAAATAAAGAGCTATAGATAACATTTTATTTGCATGTTTGGTTTAGTTATATAGGATTTCTAGCCAAGACTCTCCTCCCACTTTTGGAACACATACAAGCTAAAGAGGAGGCACATGGCATAGTGAATAGAACATAGGCTGGAAATCAGGCCCCATCCACACTCTCAGCGAGGCTCCTTTGGCAGTGAACAACCCATCCAACCATACTTGGAACTCCTGAGTTGAAACCACTTACATCGAAAAATGTTAATTTTAATAAGTATGTAATATGAAGGGTAGTCCTTCCTCCCTCCTTTCCCTCTTTCCTCTCTCCCTCCCTTCTTCCTTCCCCTTTTTCTTTTCTTTGAGCAAGGTGGTAGGATATATTATATACATTTGTCTCTTCCTTGGACATAATTAAAATTGAAAACAAAGGGAATTCCAAGCAGAAGGTTCTTGTGGCAAGAACTAACTGCTCTGCCTCCTAACACTGTCACATAATTATGGCATAATCTAGAGGAAGAGAAGGAAAGGAATGCTCTCTATCAGCTATTTGATGACATTCCTCGTTCACATTTAATCTCAGGCTGAAATTAAATTTTAATGTTATGACATATATTAGAATAACACTATAGATTGTAAATATAATAATAATATATTATATATATTATGTGAGGGGAAGCTATAGAGAGTCCATATTCTTTTAAAAAACACACTGCGTTTACCTAGTGATTTTGGTAGCAGATTCTTCACAAATTCGGCATGATCACCCACATGCAGTATGCTGTAGACACTGGTATTCATTAATTCCTCCTGATTGTAACCTAAGTAGCTGGTCACATTTTCTGACACAAATACAATCCTCCCTTCACAGTTCACAACAAAGAAAAATCCATCCAAAGCCTGCAAAGCCAAAAAAAGGATTAAGAGGTTATGAGGTTAAAAGAGAGAAGAAAAATACACATATATGTTTCTCTACTGAAAAAGAGACTGGAAATATATGCCAAGTTAAAAAAAGGGGACTGAATAGAAGATTTAACACTGCATGCATGTTCTCTGTAGAGGCAACAGGATTTTTAAACAGACTGTACACTTCTGTTTCAAGAAGGCAAGAATGAATATGTCAAACTTCTTCCTTGGAAAGAAATTTTATGGCAGCAAATGTGAAGTAAGTCACTGACCCATTCAGACAGTCATAAACATCTCTAAACTGTAGGTTAAGACCTGGTGTCTACCTTCAAGGAACTTGCGCTGGGGAGAGAGACCTAAGCATAATAAAATACCAGTGAGAAATGCAGTATCAGAGACATACACAGACTATTCTGTGAGCACAAAGAAGAATACTTATTGGGTCGAGGTGGGAGGCAAAGAAAGGCTCCTTGCAGACCCCGATCTGAGTTATAAAAGGCATAGTGGAGGAGGGGAAGAGGAATGAGGGAAGAACATTCTAGGCAGAGGAGAGGGCATGGCACATAATGGAACAAAAAAGCCATTTGGAGCTGCTGGAGCACATGGCACAAGGCAGGCAGAAAGTCTGGAGAGGTGGACAGGAGCCAAATAACAGAGGGCCTTCTATGCACGGAGATGGAGCCAGGGATCTCCAAAAGAAGATGTACATGCCCCAAGGGGAGCATAATAACCACAGGGGTGCAGGGGGAAAAGTCAGAATCTCTATTTATAGCATAATCTGAAGCATAAGGAAGAAATTAAGCTTAATTAACATACTGACACCCTGGTGCCTCACTCAGTCCAGTCACATATCACAAACCATGGAATCTGAGAGAAGATCAGGAATGCAGAGGTTGACAGTGGTACCTTACTTATAATCTTTCTGTGTATTGCAACATATTACAGTTTATTTGCTATAGAATGTATAAAAGCAATAAAAACAAGACCTTTAAAAAAGTAGAACATTTACAGATTTTTGTAACAAGACGTAACCATGCTCTGTATCATACAGAGGTTTGCTGGTTACTGGTGGCAAAAGACTTAAAAGAGCCATCTAACAATTTTGATGGGCTACTCATTTTCCTTTTTAAAAAAGTTAAGTGTCCCAAGTTTGCTGACCTTTTCTATGATGATGGGTGGTAATGATAATATCCTACCCAGCAGATATTTTCCAAATAATAAACACAATTTTGTTCCTTCAGGGTAAAGATGAAATTTTAACAATGAATAAAAAATAAACTGCTTTCAAAAAAGACACATGCTATAGAGACAGCATATGAAAATGGATGTTTTGAAATGTTACCACAGTTACCATTTTGTTGCTGAAAATGATATAAACCACTTATAAAAATTACCTTCTCCGTTTCCAAAGAAACAAAACCTTTTCCCTGCACAAAAGTCTTCCAATCAGAGTTTCAGTGGGCTTTGAAAACCCATCTTTTAAAAAAGAAAAATGCAACATCTTTTGATTAATTTGGAGAATCGCTATTTGAGATTAAAAAAAGATGGAATTTAGGGAATTCCCAGGCGGTCCAGTGGTCAGGACGTGGTGCTTTCACTGCCAGGGCCTGGGTTCAATCCCTGGTCAGGGAACTAAGATCCTACAAGCTGCCCAGCGTGGCCAAAAAAAGAAAAAAAAGATAAAACCTGAAGAAAAACCTTTGCATAATTGGTAGACAGGATTTCAAAATGAGTATCATGACTTAGTAAACCACCCAATGATATATTTTTCCATTTGTTATCGACCTCATTTTTGTGAGGTGTCAGCTGATTATTTAAGCCAAATATTAAAATAAACAACTTGAAACTACATCTTCAAATCACCGCACCCCAATGCATTCAACCAAGATTTTAAAAAATAATGAAGTACAGCACTGTTCTCATTGAAAATATTGCTAATATTTTCTTTAACAAAAACAAATAAAACTATGTTTATTCCACCTGACTGTTGTAACTATTTTTCACTTAGTTCATAATGCAAAGAGGAGAGGGATGTGATTAATAATCTAAAAACTTCAACACTAGATAAACCCTTTGCTGAACTACTCTGGATTTAGACTAGCACAAGAAAGCACCCTCTTAGCTAATTGCTTTCTTATAGTCAGATTAGGTACAAATTTCATAACAGGTGATATACATATACCCTAACCCTATATATACATGTCTTGCAGTTTATGTGAAAATAGGGATAACTGAAATACAGACATACCATTTTTTAAAAAGATCCAAAAATTCTTTAAAGTATTCTCAGCTATTAATTCAATCAGTGTAAATACAATTTAACTTTTTTTGGGGGGGGGTCTCTTTTTTAAAAGAGTTTAATAAAGAACAGTTTGGGTATAACAAAGTATCATAGTTCAGAGCAAGAAATAGGATTGATGTCAAAAGACAGGTAAGTAAAAAACTTGGCCATTTCATGGTGAACCACTTCCAAGGGTCACACCACCCAGCTTCTAAAGCACCACCTTCTTCTTTCCATCTAGTTTTCAGGGTGTCCTTCTTAGCTCCTTTCTCTCTGCCTCCCTAGTGACCCTGCCTATCTTCAAACCACAGTCAGTTTCTCCCTTGCTTTCTTCATTCTCCATGTCTGTCTCTATGTCTGGAAGTTACCCATTATCTGCAGAGGAGCTGCGAGAGACTGAGACCCACGCCTGGGATAACCTCTGCCCAATCTGAAGACTGCCCAGCAGTGGGCACAGGGCTGGTGGTACAGACCTCGAGCACCAACAAGGCCCAGGGATTCACCTGGACTACTTGGTGCAATTATTTTTAAGGCATTTGTGAAATCCAAAGGACTTAAAAGTTCTTCCTTGCAGTAGGCCTGGAGTCCCTGCAGTCTCCTTTTTCCACAGACTTTCTGGGACTTCTCCCAGTTCTTCCACTGATTGCACCTGACCTCATTGCCAAGCTGGTAAGTTATTCTAGTAGCTGGCCTCTGGAACATGCAGCTGGTCAGCCTTACAGGGAATACAGAACTTTCACCAGGTCTCTGCTTGGCCTCGGTTACATGGACTCATCATTTCCTCTGAGAAGTCTGGGGCATCATATTTCTTTTGAGCTTCCCCAGAAAAGGCTGGCTTGGAAAACAGGTAAACAAAGGCTGCCCCATGGTTGCAGAGATGTTCTGACCTTCTCTTGAGATGCAGACAGCCTGTCCTGTGCTGGAAATGCATATTTTTTTTTAAATTATAAATGAAATATATACTTAAATTTTTTTTAAAATATGAAAACTAAGTAGATAGTATAAGATCTGCCAAAATCCCACCCCCAAGAGACTGGTAACATTTCAAGGAATCCTTTGAGACTACTCCTATGAATATACAAACATCTTTAATTTCTAAAAATGTGTCTGATTAATATAACCTGCTAATACTTGTTCTTATCCTATAAGTTTCCCTCATATGTTGTGTATATAATTAACTTCCAAGTGTGCTCCTGAGAAGGAATCTTCCTATTTCTTCAAGTCCTGACAGCTGGGCTGACACTGAGCTACACACAGGAGATGATAACAAATACCACTCCATTCTGCACAGCATCATCAGTTGGAAGGGTTTTTCTCTCTACCCATGATATCAGTCTTTGAAGAGGACCACCTTGGGTTTCAACGCAGGGTTCACACTGGCCAGGGCTTCTCACAGGACCCTTGCTTTAAATAACTACACAAGCTTCACTGAGTATCACTTAAGTGCCAGTCACTGGACAAAGTTCTGGGAATAAAATATTTTCAACAATTTTATAGTCTCTGGAGTGAAAAAAAACAAGTACGTGTTGTCACAGGATAGTACAATAGAGGAATTCATAAAGGTTAGGCACAGAGTGAAGCACCCAAATGGGCAAAGGGATGGCTGTTGTCGGTAAGGTTTCCTGGGAGAAGGCCACATGACACTTGAGCTGAGGCTTGAAGGACACAGCAGTAACTCGGGGGGGGGGGGGGGGTGTGGCGGGGACGAGGGGCGAAAAGAACATTCAAAACAGAGGAAACAGCTCAGAGGTTAAAAAAAAAGATGAACTCACCTTGCACACACTTGTCATATTTGTGTTATATTTAACAATACAAAGTTTTTTTGAAAAAGCATCAAGGAAAAGACAAAAAAAAAAAAAAATCAAACACCCAAAACAAACCAAAAAAAAAAAAAAAAAAAATCCATGGGGATTATCTTGAAGGCAGTGTTTTTAAGCAGCAGAGTGACATGATCTGCTTTAACAAAGATCCTTCTGACAGTGGGTGTGGCATGCAGGCTGCAAGCAAGCAGACATACTGCAATGCTATTGTGACACTCCAGCTCAAATGCGAGCCCAAATCAAGGCAAGGCAGTGGAAGTGATAAAAGAGAATTCTACAGAGGAGGAACAAACAGCATTTGGTGACCTCTAGCAGCTGTGGGAACAAGCACTTGGGGTGATCCTTCATTAATGACCGAAGCGTTCTGGTAGATAAGTGCCTTTCCCTAACAAAGGGGATTCAAGAAGAGGGAAAAAAATCTAGTTCTTAATTTTTTGACTTTTCTTTTTTCAAACACGAGATAAAGGGATCAATTATAAATTTAGTTTTAGAAATGTTATATTTCAAATGACTGAGGAACTTTCTGGTAGAGATGTTCAAAAGGCAACAGGATATGATGAAAGGGAGGCTGTGAAAAGAGATCTGGGCTAAAGACAGACCTTTGTGACTTACAGGTACATACAGTATCATTTGGTTTTGTTTGTTTTTAACTACAATCATCTTTTCCCCTTCCACAGAATATCTGATTTCCTTTGAGGAGTTACTTCCTCCCCATTTAATAAAGTCTCGTGGGATTCTTCATCAGGCCATTGGGAAACTTTCTCCCTAAATGCAAACCTTGAGAAGAATTACAAAAAGAACGAACATGGCTGGAACACATTCATTCCGGCAGTAGGGCACTGTCCAGATGGGTCTTTTGAAGAGACCATTCGTACAGTTTCTCCTTTCTAGCCTCCTTAAGATGCCTTGGTTTCACCTTATTTCTAAGTCTGGTTCTGTGGTGTCCAAATAGCATCCCAATAAACTCATATTTGCGTAACTTAGAATTGGTGTCTGTGGCTTCAAATCAGAAAACCCTAATTGGTATTTTACACACACACACACACACATACACACACACACACACACACACACACACACACACACACACACACACACACACACACACACACATGAATACATCATCTGGACAGAGACATAGATGTAAAACTGTCCAGAAAATGTGCACAGAATAAAACACAAAAGGAAACGAGCCAGGCCAGAACCCTGGGGGATGCTAACATTTAAGAGGCAGGTAAAGAAAGAGAAATCTAAGAAGAAGGCTAAGGAGCAGCCAGAGAGGAGAAGAGACAGTTTTATAAAAGAGGCTCGTGAGGAGTTTTAAGGAAGAGGGAAGTGAGTGGTTAAGTGTCAAGAGCCACAAAGCAACTTAGGGGATGGTATAAAACAAGGTAAGGAGGCCTGAACGCACATGCAAGGTATAGAGAGAATTCTGTGACTGAAACAGAGTTTTTCTTCTGGAGCAACGAGAAAAAAGCAGTGTTAGAGTCAGATAATGTAGAGCTTTACATAGGAGGTAAAGGAATTTAGACAGCAAAGAACAATGGAGAATATGGAGCTTTAAAAAAAAAAAAAATGCCTGTATTGAGGAGTACTTACTGTGTGCCAAGCAACAAAACTTTGTTGAATAAATAAATTCTAATACCACTCAATCCTTTGTTTTTTTTGTTTTTGTTTTTTGTTTCAGTCACACCACACAGCATGTGGGGTCTTAGTTCCCTGAGCAGGGATCGAACCCGCGCCTCCTGCACTGGAAGCAGAGAGTCTCAACCACTGGACTGCCAGGGAAGTGCCGCCACTCTCTCTTTACGTGTGAGGAAATTACCTCCAATACCTTTATTCTTAACTCATGCTACCTTTTTATGCTTTAAAAAAAAGGAGGGGGAAATATATTGAAAATTGTATGGTGAGAATTTCTCACACGATGGTGGATATTTGGTCACTTTCCAGATATGCAGATCTTCCACCTGAGCAGGTCCCTCCAGACTGATGTCAAACCGAACTTTATGCAATGATGGAAATGTTCTCTATCTGTGTTGTCTGATACAGTAGCTACTAACCACATGTGGGTACAGAGCATTTTAAATGTGGCTGGTGAGACTGAAGCACTGAATTTTTATTTGTATTTGACTTTGAATAGCCATGGGTGACTATCTTAATGAACAGTGCAGCTCTAGAATGCAGCCTGGATAAGTCAGTGAACAATCTCGTGATGGCTCTTCTACCACTTCTCTTAGCTGCCCTGCATTAGATTTCATAAAGTTTAATGCAATGAGGCAGGATTGGGAGATACAGAAGAAGGGTTAGAAAAAGTTGTCAATGAAGGCAACTTTGAAGTCTACGAAAGTAAGTCTATTTTACAGTCTCGATTTCACGTCTGTATAGCTCATAAATACAAATATTATTAGCTCCTTGAAGTCAAGAATCTAAATACACTTCTACTCTTAGTTTTTGGGATTTCTAATTTGATGTGTTTTTTCATATTTGAAAATGCTTGCCTAATGACATATAACTCATGTGTAATGTTGTGTCACATTTGAATCACAGTGGTTCTCAGGGTAATAATTTCATCATCTAAAAGAAAGTGCTTTCTTCTTACAGTAGTTTTGAATGGATAATTTCTATTCATTTTAAAGTGTTATAGACTTTTCTCATACAGAAATAACAAATGTCTATGTAAATTACAGCAGTAGTAGTACTCTCTGGCTCCAGGTGTGCTGTGTTTCAGTTTGTGGATAATCTATTTGCTCTCCTTATTGATCTCTGTGGTTTCTGAAGAACGTGTGGTAAAACTGGGATTTAAATGACTACCACTTCTCTACAGGAACTCCAGAAATCTCAAGGACCTCTATACCTTATATTTTTCAGTATCTCAAATGGCATTATATGCAGAAAATACATTTAATAAATATTTAATGAATTGAAAGGAGATGGAAAGTGCTTAGCCCAGTTTTAAGCTGAGGGACACTAAGAAGGCAGACAGAGCCACCACAGAAAAACTAGAAGACATGAAGAAACTAGTCTACTAACATTCTGCAGAGTAGAGGAGATAAGCAATAAACGCTAGGATGGATCAGGTCTCCAGGAAAAGCCCACGTATAACCAAGAAGTAGGATGCTGACAAGTACCAAGGCGAGGGAAGACATGGGATAGTGGGAAATGAGCCTTTCTTTAACTTATTTTCCTCTAATGGCTTATATTAAGACATTCAAAATATAGCAAAGTTGAAATAATTTTGTAGTGAACATCTGTATATCCACCACATAGATTCTACCATTAACATTTTTTTTTCCAGAGAACATCTAGTTTTTCTATAATTTTTTAAATTACAAAAGTAATACATGCTTATTATAAACATTCAATGGACACAGACGTATGCAGGACACGAAGTCCCTTTTCTTCTGATTCTGTATCCTAGAGGCAACAACTGTAAACTGTTTGGGGATGTCCCTTCCGTAGCATTTATTAAAATGACTCCACTTTAAAAATTGTGAACTTTACCAATGAACTTCAAAATTTAAATACTAGAAAACTAGGCTGAAGTCTCTGAATTCAGACTTCAAAGCCACTGCCTGGTCTCTTAGTTCTATGCAGAACATTTTTATTATACTTATAACACTATTTCCAAAAGGCAGTCAAGCATTGTCCAGTCAATTTCAGGGGTTGTGAAAAGAATGAAAACATCAGAGTCCATCACATGTGGTGGCTTTCCCCTCTCCCAGTTATATGTGTATACACTCGCTCAGAGAGTAGTTTCTATTCAGTTTCAACGGCCAATATTTTTTCATATTTTACAACACTATAAAATATGCATTCATTCCCCTAATAAAAATCATTAAAACCAACAGTCTAAAGTAACAAAGTACTTGTATAACACTGAGGGGAAACAAAGAATTTAGGTTTAGAGGGGGAAGTTGCTAACAGGAGAGTCAAAAACACTTAGCCTGCTAAAAGTACAGGAATGGAGTACAGGAGGAGGTTAAAACACAAGAATTACATATTTGGGAGTCATCTTTAAAGAGATAAAAGATGAAGCAAATGATATTATTTGGGCTAAAAAACCAAGCACTGAATTTTGAGGATATTCTCATGTTAGCGGTGTTGATACAGGGAATTATGGTTAATACAAAAACAGAGGACTACTTAGGGTAATAGGAAAAAATGTATAAAGAAGTTAGAAAATCAAGAGACCTATACAAGTTTGAGTATTAGGAAGACTTCACCAGAAAGAAGGGCCTTGAGGTAGGACAGGAAAGGAGAATTTATTTTATTTATACATATATATTTATATTTAAATGCATGTATGATTTAAACATACATATTTATATTTAAGTACATGTATGTATATATACATATGTAAAAAAATAAAATTAGGCCTAGAGATAGAAAAGCCTAATTTGTGGGGAATGAGTGTGTGTACACACACACACACACACACATATGTGGTTTTAAAGATTCATGTATGAGAGGGAGCACTTAAGGTGACGACCCTGCTTGGAAACAAAACATCTGTGTTGAGAACAGAGGAAGTAAAGATTAGAGAGGAAAAAATGGGTGAAAATGACACAGTAATTACCAAGTAATTCAAGATTAAAAGTTCTTCATATTAAAAAGTCTGACAGAGAATTGTTAAAATAGTAAGATCTCTTACAAGTTTACTGAAATAGCTAAAAAATTTTAGTCAGGGAAAACACCTACTGTAATAAGGTAAGGGATCCCTTAATCAAAAATGAAATTCTACAGTAGAAATTAGCACTAGCTAGCTAAATAATTCTAAAAGTTTTATCTTCCCAACTAGTCCTAACTACCATAAAGAAATAGCAAAGCCAGACAGTAGTCTTCAGTTTTCCATCTGACCATTAGGATGCCTTTATGAAAATTTCTCATGTTCATTATTCACATTTAATTCTCAAATAATAACAACAGTCAAAATTGTTTCTAAAATAAAATAATTATTAAAACTTTCTTTAAAACTTTGTTTTATAATTTATTAATTGGATGTAAAACATAAAAGAAGAAAAAAACCAAAGTGGCTAGAAAAACGATTTTGATCACTTTCTGAGTCAATGAGAACAGCTACCTCCAAAAGAAGAGGTCCCAAAGATTCTTTTTCTATCACTCCTTGACTACTCGATGAGATGTCTGACTTCTGTACTTCATCATCAGTTGTTGATTTCTCTGTAACAAAGAAACAAAAAGTCACACATCCAAAAAGAGCTCATTTCCATAAAGGCAAGTTTATGAAGACATAAGTTCACCTAATTTCAGATTCAAATAACATTTACTCACTATCTAGGCACATTAATTATATTCATTTTACGGATGATGAAATTGAGGTTCACAAAGGTTAAGTAATGTGTCCCAAACCATATCACTAATAAGTGGTAGCAGGAGGATCTGAATTCTGACCTACCAAGTCCAGTGTTCCAAGAAATGGAAAACATGGTACAAATACATAGCGTTTCTAAAAAAAGTCTACACCAAAAGTTTTTAAGAAATGGGTAAACTGTAAAAGAATAATTATTTCCTCCATTTTTCTTTCTCTTTTTCTGATCTGATCAATTGCCGCTGAAGAGAGAGTGAAGATATGATTCTGTGAGCCCACGTGAACTAGCTAACTTTTCACCTTCATGTCATGATGATCTGAATGATAAAACTGCAACTGCTAAGTGATTTATAATTCCTTTGTGTGATGATGTTGAAAAGTCCATCCATCATCTTTCAGCAGCAGCATACTTTTATAAAGGTTTCCAACCTGTCAGACTAGTTAGCTCACCAAAAACCAAATATGGTATTACTGAATATAGAGATTCATTTTTTCACTTTAAAGTATGGAATATTTCAAATATTCCAAAATATACAGTAAGTGATATAGCATACATTCACACAGCCACCATTCATTTTTCACAGATGTTAACAACAGTATTTGCTTCAGGTCTTTCGTTTTTAAACAAATAAAATGCTACAAATAGAGCTACAGCTCTACTACCATTCCTCCTTTGTCCGTTTTCAGAAGTAACCAGTGTTCCAAGGTCAGCATAACCATTTCTAAGCATGTTTTTCTACTTCAACTACATATGTATGATTTTACAAATATATTATTGTTTTGTGTTTTAATGTTTACATAAAAATATACAGACTTTTTAAACTTTTCCACTCAATATTATGTTTGAGATTGAGCTATACTGATGCATATAAATTTGATGCATTCATCTGAACTGCTGTAAAGTATATGAATAAGCCACAGTTGATTTCCTAGTCCCCTACTGGTAGACCTTTTGACTACTACTTACAGTGCTGTAGTAAACTGTTTTCAGTATTTCCTCTTTTGCACATTTGTGACAGTTTCTTTAGGGTAAATGCTAGAAGTGAAATTGCTGGATCACAGGGTCTGCGTATTTTCAATGTTATTAAGTTTGACAAATTACTCTCCAAAGAGGTTGTACCATCAGTAACATAAAGGGTTATTGTTTTTCTGTATGCTGACACTTGATACCATCAGTTTTTAATTTTGCAAACCTAATGGGTATAAAATGTTATCTCATATAGTATTTATAGTAACAGCTTTATTGAGCTACAATTCATACAGCATACCATTCATGCAATTAAAACATAAAATTCAATGGTCTTTAGTGTATTCACAGAGTTGTGCAACCACCATCACAATAAATTTTAGAACACTTTCATCACCCCAAAAAGAAACCCCATACCCTTTAGCAGTCATTCCTCATTTCCCCAACACTCGCAAGCCCAAGGCAACCACCAATCTCCTTTCTGTATCTATAGATTTACCTATTTTGGACATTTTATATAAATGGAATCATACAATACATGGTCCTTTGTGACTGGCTTCTTTTGCTTAGCATAACGTTTTCAAGATTCATCTATGCTGAAGCATTTATCAGTACTTCACTCTTTTTTATTGCTGAATAATATTCCAATGTATAGGTACACCTCATTTTATTTACCCATTGATTAGTTGATAGATATACAGTTTGTTTCCACTTATTGGCTATTTATGAATAATGCTGTTATGAACATTTATGTACAAATTTTCACTTCTCTTGGGTATATACCTGCAAGTGGACTTGCTGGGCCAAATGATAACTTTACTTTGAGAAACTAGTGGACTGTTTCCAAAGTGGATGCACAATTTTACACTCTCACCAGCACTGCATGAGGGTTCCAATTTCGCCCATCCTTACCAACATTTGTTACTATCTGTCTTTTCAACTGTAGCCACCCTAGCAAGTATAAAGTGGTTCCTCATTATGGTTTTGATTTGTATTTTTCTGATGGCTAATAATATTGAGTATGCTTTTCATGTGCTTATTTGGTCATTTGTGTTTTCATTAGAGAAATGTCTATCCAGAGCCTTTGCCCATTTATTAATTGGGTTATTTATTTTAAAATTATTATGGTATAGGAGTTTCTCATTTAGTTCTAAGATGTACTTCCGTCATCATTTCATGTGTTTATAACACTAATACAGGTTTTGTTTCTTAAACAGTTCCAAAAAAACATAAACCATCAAGTCCAAGTACATTAAGTAACTGTGTGAAAAGCAAAAAAACACACACAAAGTTTTAGGCAAAACCCAAGGCAGGAGTGGCTACATGACTGGCCTAAGGCATGTGAACAGAAGTAACATGCAAGGACAGAGTCTTGTCCCTAACGAGAAAGAAGCACGCCTTCCCATTTTCTTCTTTCCCCTTCTTGTCACCTGGGACGTGGACAGGTAAGCCATGTTTGACCACATGGGTAAGGGCAATACCCTACGAATGGCACAGAAAAACAGATGGAAGAGATCTGAACCTTTGACACACACCTAGACTACCTTGTTACAGCCACTGTACTTTGAGTCTCTTGCTATAGTAGCCTTGCCTGTATCCTAATATATTCTGTATTTCTCAATAACATGCTTATTTGCTATATCCTGACTGTCCATGTTAGACATAACCTATTAATGTGCTATCATAAAAGGTAAGAATTTAACTTACTTACATCAACCATCTAGACACACATATCCCCTCTTCCATCCTCCCAGTATGGTTACAATAATTTTTAGAGCAGTCAATATTTTATATTTGTTACTATGGCTATGTAAACATAGTTCACAAATGAGTCAAGGTATGTGCTATAATTTACAATTCTCATATTTTATGTTTCACTTTTTCTGTGAAGTTTGACTCAACTCTAAACTCTTCTCCAGATTGAAAAATTCCTCCCAATTTAGTCGATCATCATATACTCTATGTGTTCCATCTTTTTTCCCATGGAAATATTCTTCCTAGAGTCCTCTATGCACCTGCTCCAGTTGGGACTGACTACTTCTTTAGTCTGCTGCTCAACTGTAACCCTGGGTCTCCGTCTACCTTTCTTTTGTTAAAATTCCATGGTTTCCCTGGGTTAAGATCCTATGTCTTTCTTTCCTGGTTTACTACATTGGTCTTGATAGATATTTCTGAAAAAAAGTACACAGGAGGTAACATTTTTGAGGCTTCAAATGACTGAAAATGTATTTTGCACTCATATTTCATTTGAGTGAATAAAGAATTCTAGGTCCAGGATTCCTGTTTTCAGTGTTGCTATTTAGAAATCTGGACTCCTCTGAAAGTAATCTAGTATGTGTCTGTTTTTCCCTCTCGCTTGTTTTTTCCCTCCGGTGTCTAGAAATTGTGCATTGGTGTGAGGTTTTTTTCTTTCTTTTCTACTCATTGTACTGCACACGACATGAGTGCTTTCCATTTGGAAACCCATATCCCCTAACGCTGAGAATTTTTTTGTTTTTGTTTTTTTCCCCTCCTGGGACTAATGATATGTTATACCTCCTGAATTAATCCTATACATTTCTTATCTTTCTCTTCCTTTGCTTGTCTTTTTACTTTCTAAGGGATTTCTTCAAATTATCTTTCAACACTTTATGCTTTTATTCAACAACTATTCATCAAAAGTCTACTATGTACCCAGCAACTGCTTTAAGTATTAAGGATACAATGGTGAACAAACAAAAATCCTTGCCCTCACGAAGCTCCAGTGGGGGAAGGCAGACAATAAATAAATAAAATGTGTAATAATGTTAGATGTAAAAAATACTATGGGGAAAATAGATCAAGGAAGATGCAGAGAGGTGTGTGTGTCTGTGTCTGTGTCTGTGTGTGTGTTTGATAGGGTAGTGAGGGACAAGTTCATTGAGAAAAAAAATGTTTGAACCAAGACATAAAAGGGATGCGGGAGTGAGCCTTGAACAGCAAGTGCAAATATCTGAGGCAGAGTGTGCCTGGAATGGTTGGGGCAGAGGGTATGAGTAGGCAAAGAGCAGAAAACAAGGTAATGAGGTAAAGTTTTTTTCAGCTATCCTGATTTTAAGTTCCCAAAGTTATTTATTGCTCTGAATGTTTCATTTTATAGCATCTTATTTTTGTTTCACACATGAAATATCCTCCCTTTTGTCTCTGAGGGACTGTTTGATGGCTTTACAGTTTCTTTTGCTCCCTGCATCATTTCTGCTTGCTCTGAGTTCTCTTTTTTCTGTTCATTTGCTTGATTTACTCTCCTTTATATTACAGACTTTCTTCAAATATCTGGATTTTTATACATATTAAAGAGTGAGGTACTAAAACCCTGACTGGCAGCTGCGTGAAGACTAGGGACAAAGCAAAGAGCTGATTTTTTCATTCGGGGATCAATTCCAACTGTCAGTGTCCGTGTGTCTCTCCCTTTGGACAGCTCAATTTCCCCAGAGGAATCCTTCCACCTTCAGCTGAGGGAGTGTGAGCCAGGCTGTCAGAGTTTCTAGATCGAGCAGGGAAGGGGCCATACAGCCTCTTGTTGGCTAGCCCTTCTGTAGACCTATAATACTAGTGTTTCCTGTCTGCTAAATCAGTTGTCACTAGATTATCCAGTTCCTAAAATCTTAAAATCCTATCACCTTAACCATTTAAAACATACTGTTTGTTCATAGTCTTTTCACACTGCTGCTATTAATCTGAAGTTCTTTGGGGTCTACTCCTGTTTGTTATTTCTGTTCTTACTCACTGTAGATTATTTCCTCCTATGCTATATAAGTTTATAGCATAAAATCTCCCTCAGAAGCACTTTTTCTTCAGGAATCTGATGGGGCAAGGCAGGTTTATATTCCTTCAACGTGCTCTGCCTCTGTTTCTGGTAGGCAACCCAGGGGTTATGTGGTGTGGGGTCCCCAGTAAATACAAACAATATAAATATGAATCATAAAAATAAATCAGGGTTTTCTCAGAGAAGGCTTGTTTCCCCCACCCAGAGCCCCAGCAGAGAGAAGCTTATAACTCAAATGGAGGGACTTTCCTACCTCTGAGTAGCTGTCTTTCAACCCTATGCCAGAGCCTCAGGTCAGATACCACACTTGTATCTCCTGACTTAATCCCCTATGATACTGGACTCATAACTTTTCAAGGTAACCAGTTTTCAAGATAATAGCCACTTTGTTGTAAAAGAAGAGTCTCACATTCACATTCTAAAATAAATAGCATCTAAACAAAAATGATTCTTTATTAAAATTACAAAATTGAATGCTTGCAATTTCTTAATAATAAAAAGCAAAACCAAATATTGTAAATGTCTTAATAACAAAGCACACAGCCACACGGGGGGTTTTTTTGTTTATTTTTTTACCTTGTTCCATTCTCTTCATTAGCTGTATCTGATCGACTGTCTTCTTCAATATCTTGCATTTGTCTGGTTTTACACTCAAGCTGTCAATGTCACTGATGTTGGCAGACAATAACTCAGCTAGCTCTTCTAAATATTTATTTTCTTGCTCCCTGCGCCTCTTTTCAGTGCTGTTACACAAAGAAAATCCAGTTACTGTACCTTTCTACCACCATATTTCCTTCTCTGATCAAGTATTTAATATTTACATATTTACAGAGATTCCTATTTTTATCCAGAATATAAAACCAGATTTAGAAAACAATTTAAATTCGTATCTGAAAGACAGATACTACAAAATACCAAAGTGCAGAAAACAACTCTGGCTGAAACACATAAAGAGAATGACTGCTCACAGATGTATTCCCTCAATGATGCATATACACTGAATATTTCAAAAAACCAATAAATATTAGATATCAAAAAGAAGCAGACAAGTAGCACAGACATATATATACTACCAACTGTAAAATAGATAGTCAGTGGGAAGTTGTTGTATAACAAAGGGAGTCCAACTCGAGGATGGAAGATGCCTTAGAGGACTGGGACGGGGAGGGTGGGGGGGACTCGAGGGGGGGGAGTCAAGGAAGGGAGGGAATACGGGGATATGTGTATAAAAACAGATGATTGAACTTGGTGTACCCCCAAAAAAATTAAAAAAAATAAAAATAAAAAAAGAAGCAGACAGTACATATACTAGTTGCATCTGAAATTATTAGATGTTCTAAATAATAATTCCTTAAAACAGAAAATCTGAATTTTCAAATAAGTTTGTTGTAAATTGAGCAGGCAGACTATACCAGAGTTCAAATAAATTATAATTAGAAATTTGATAAAGTCTTGACTCTTAAAATGATTAGACCATTAGTTGGTCCTCATCAAAAAGAAAAAAGCACTCATTCAAAAAGTAAAATAAAAATAACAGTAAATCAATAATTGGAGACAAAGGTGCAGAGAACACTGTCTTTTGTATACAACTCTGCTGTAAAGAAATAGAAAAAAAATCTACTTATAAGCTCTCATTAATGAAATAAATAAAATCCAACTCAATTTATCTTAAAGCAAAATAATGAGAACAAAGGATAATAGTGCAAACAACTAACACTTTACATTCACTTAAATGTATTAATTGAATATTGTTCATTTTTGTTTTCCAGTCTTTACCCTTTGTTTTTTTAACCAAGTCATCAGGCACCTTGCTTTATATAATACATACAAAGACAGTGAAGTATTACTTTAAATGAATTTTTCTATTATCAAGTTAACATAATAAGAAAACTTGGTCACAAGTAGCTCTTAGTTTTATAAGCAGCAACCAAAATCATTCGACTGCATATAAAAATGGTAGGAAAAAAAGAGGTGAAAAGAGGGAAAGATCAGTTGCTAAAAAGCTTTTAACTGGTAATAATTAAAGTATCTTTTACTTTTCATAATTTAAAAAAAACTATAAAAGCAATAGCTTTTACATAGCATAGTAAGCTGAAAAGAACCAAGTTAACTAATCAAATGTATTTATCTACATAAGACAAAATACTACAAAATAGTACACATCCCAAAACAAAACCAAATTTTAAAACTATCACAATCACACATTCTGTGTTTAACTTTTAAATCTTTCATTATTGAAGAATTAATTCCATTTTACTGACTAAAACTTTTATCCACGACGTTCACAGCCAAGTACATACAGCAAGATATTCTGACAAATTTCACACCAAGGCAATAAAAATGAGGCATGAAGAAAATGAATAACATAACACACACACACACACACACACACACACACACACACACACTGTTTTAGAGAACTCCAACTCTGTAAGCTGATAATGTTATGGAGGACATCTGACTTTATCTTAGAGAAACTGATACTAGACTTACTCAGTAGATTCAGTCTAAAGTACAATTTGTTTAAATCTATGGGTCTAAATTCCAACTGGAGTAAACTGGATTCACTTGATGGAACCTTCAAATTTGTTTTTCACATTAACTTTTATGTAAAACTGAAGTTCTCAAAACCACTGTAGAATAAAAGAAAAATAAAAGTAATAGAATTTGGCAGGATCAGAGAGAGAGGTGACAAAGGAAGCAAGAAGCTAAAAGTGATGAGATGGTGAGGTAACTATAAAGTGACCTAAGAATGAGAGTAGGAAAACTGCCACGAATGAAGTAACTAATAAGCAAGAATAGAAAATGAGAGCAGATTTACTTAAATAAAGTTAGAACTGAAAGAAGGGTGGAGATGACAAAAAAAATTCTACCTTAATAGAAAAGAAGTATTCATTACTTTGGGCCACCTACATTCCTCCTCTCACTAACCCACTTTACTTCCATTTATACTACATACATGCTAGTTAATGCTACTATGAGTTAACTTCTTATGTATCTTTTTTTCTCCTTACTAGCCTTTTCAGCAAATGCTCCTGTACTTTTATTACATGCCAGATAACCATGTACCATGTCCTGATGATCCAGGAGTAAATCAGATAAGTGGGAGAACAAAGAAAATACTATTTGACAAGTTCATAATGCTATGGAAGTACTAGACCTAGAGAATGAGATACCTAAAACCCAGCAGTAGGGAGAGACTGGTTTCTTAAAAGAAAAAAAAAACAGTGTTTTCAAAGGTAAAAGTGAGAGTGAAAATAAGCAGTTCAAGATGATTGAACTATAGATGATTAGAAACAAAAGGGCAAGAGATGAGGTCTGGGCCAGATCACAAGGGCTCTTGCATATACCATAATAAAGAGGATGGTAGATTGCATAACTTCCTCTCATGTACTAGCTAAGTAACCCTGGACAAGTTACTTAACAGCAATATAACTTCTCTAAGCTTTCATTTCTTTATCTGTAAAATAGGGATAATGACATTAATAACCTCCTAGGGTTCTGTGAGGATTAAACAAGATGATACATGTAAAGTGCTTCGTAGAGTTCCTGCCATATACTATTAGCTTAAAAAATGTTATTATCATCACTTTATGATTATTTATTTTCAGGGGAAGAGAGAGCCCAGAGGGGTTTAAGAAACAGAATGAGTGGCATGACCTGACCTGTAAGCTCCTTGAAGACAGGAAATATGTTTCATACTTACATTCTTAAAACATCATGCACATGGTGCTGGCTGAACAGTAGGCATTTAATAAAGCATTTGTTGAACTGAATTGGAAATGTTAAATAAGCACAAGACACAGCTACCCACCATTTAAAGACTGGCAGTTTAATGCTCATTCTCCTAGAAGAGTTAAGAAATGAAGAGGTAACAAGAAGGAAATTTGAGATGTTTCACCCCACCAAACAATTACTGAGAAACTCCCCTACCTAGAGCTCTTGCACACAGGGCTGGCAATACCCGGAGGTGTAACATATGCTCTTCATGATTAATTAGATTGCAATCTGTTTGGGGAGTCAGCATATAATAACAAAACCAAAAGAAACATTATAAGGTGGTAATCATGTATGAACTCATCAATTTCAAAATCACAAATTTTTAGTTAACCATATAAAAAAAGTCACTTAATTGAAACTGAAGCCCATACCTATAAACTTGAAGGAGATGATGTTTTCAAATGTTTTTAAAGCGAATGTGCAAGGATAATCTTTAAGACAACTAAGAAGAGAAAAATATATAAAAATTTTGATATTTGTAATGATGTGATTATGCACGCGTGCGCACGCGCACACACACACACATCAAAGAAGATCTACAGATAAAAACCATTAAAACAAAGAAAGCTCAGAACAGTGGATGGGTATGAGATCAATACTCCCAAATCACTGGCATTCCTATATACTAATAACTGCCAATTAGAAAATGCAATAGACAAAATCATATTCTTAAAACCAATAAAAATTCTATGGTACCCTGGAATATATCTAACTAAAGATGGGCTAGACATTAAAGGGGAAAATTATAAACTCCTATTTAAGAACAATGAAGACTTGAATAAATGAAAAGCCTTTACATTCACAAGTAAGAACAGTCTAGAATCTAGAATCTAGAACACAAAAATGTCAGTTCTCCCCAATTTAATTTATAAAAGCAAATGGAATTCTAATCCAAATCCCAGCAAGGAAAAAAATCAAGGGAAACTTAAAAAACCGACTTTAAAATTTGTATGGAAGAGTAAAGGACCAAGAGTAGGCAAAACAATTTTGAAAAATAACAAGGAAGAGTGACTTGCCCCATCAGATACCAAGGTAATTGTCATATGAAAGCTCGGATCAGATTCCTATCTATGCAGTAACTTGGTCTCTGATAAAGGTAAGAGCACAAAAGCAAGGGAAAGGATATAGTTATAGCCACTGACATTCTACTGTATATAGGAAAAAAATTTTAGGTCCTTACATTATATCATGCACAAAAATAAACCCTTGATTAATTAAAACTGTAAATGCATATTAGAAGAAAATATATAAAAATACACTTAAGGCCTTAAAGTAGAGGAAAAAAATTCTTAAGACCCTAAAAAACTTGACACATGAAAATCCTAGGTTCTAATAAGGTATGTCAACAGATTAGGAGAAGATATTTGCATCAAATGTAAGCAAAAAAAAAAGTAAAAATTTAACTAGAAAATTAAAAAATAACTCTTTCAAATAAAAACTACCCAGCAGAAATATGGGCAAAAGATACAACCAGGATATTCACAGAAGGGGCAAATATAAAGAGCAATAAAAACAAAAATCATGATCAACTTATCTAGTTATCAGGGAAATGTACTTAAAATTGTAACCCCACACCCATCAGACTGGCAAAAGTTAAAGTAAGGAGAAAATAGTGCAGGTAAAGATGAGAGAAAAAAGGAACTCTCATTGCTTGTCATTTGAACAATGTGGTAATTACTCACTTAGCATAAAAATGCACACAGATCCTAAAGAAACTCCTACATATAAAACAGGTGTGTATAAGGATGTTCATGTTTACTGTAGTGCTGGCTGTAAAAATGAAAATGTGTAACAAAAAGGTTGTTTACCCATAGGAAATGTCTATCTGTAGGGAAACAGATTTTTCAAATATGGTATATTCATGTAATACAATATTTATCCAAAGTTAACAGAACTGGGACTTCCTAGGTGGCGCAGTGGTTAAGAATCCGCCTGCCAATGCAGGGGACAAGGGTTCAAGCCCTGCTCCAGGAAGATCCCACATGACGTGGAGCAACTAAGCCCGTGTGCCACAACTGCTGAGCCTATGCTCTAGAGTCCGTGAGCCACAACTATTGAACCCATGTGCCTCAACTACTGAAGTCTGCACACCTAGAGCCCGCGCTCCGCAACAAGAGAAGCCACAGCAATGAGGTGCTTGCGCACCACAATGAAGAGTAACCCCCGCTTGCCGCAACTAGAGAAAGCCCGTGTGCAGCAACAAAGACCCAACACAGCCAATAAATAAATAAATAAATAAATAAAGTTATAGAACTGAATAAATCTATATATCTTTATGTCTAAAGATCCATGCTGAAAAGTATACTGTAGAAAAATATATACAGTGTTATATAATATATAAATCTTTTTCCACAAAAGAAAGAAGGATTTGTTTGTTTATTTTTTTGGCAGCGGGATGTGGCTTGCAGGATCTTAGTTCCCTGACCAGGGATCGAACCTGGGCCCCCAGCAGTGAAAGCCTGGAATCCTAACCACTGGAACTGCCAGGGGATTCCCAATCTACAAATTTAATAAACCATTCCATATTGTTCACAGACACCTATATATACATAATCATTAAAAACAGACTGAAAGAATTAGAGACAAATTAATTTTATCATTAACCATCTTACTACTTTTGTTTAAACAAAACTTCAAATACAATAATATATTAATAAATTCTAAGAATCTGACAAAATATTATCAATTATGTATGGTGGGTATACATAGTTTCCTAGTCTCTATTCTTTTATAGATTAAAAAATTTTCCCCAAATAAAAACAAAGTAAAATACAATAGATTTATTTATTTATTCTTAAGAAGGACTGACATATATAGAAATAAACAAGAACATTAACTCTGACAACACAAACTGAGTTATATCTTGATATCAGCATTCCTCCTAGCATCTGGAAATTTACCAATGATTTGAGTACTTAGGTTATTATCACTCAGTAACAGTTCTCTGAACTAATTAAGAGCAGTAGTCACTTTTCTTTACCCAGTCTGAAGCCCTGGCACTCTCTTGTAAAAATTATGTCTCTGTTCCCCCATGAGAAAAAAGCATGTAATCCAATGACAGAAGAGTCTTCTGCCGTTTCACGCTCTAGATCAATGATTATCAACAGGGGGCCATACTGCTTTCCCTGTCCCCAGGGATATTTGACAATGTTTGGAGACATTTTTGGTTATCACAACTGGTAGGACATTTCAGTTATCATAACTGATATAAAGATGCTATTTGGCATGTAATGTGTAGAAGCCAGGGATACTGCTAAACATCCTACAACATACGGGATAGCTTCCCACAACACAGAATTATCTTCTCCACAATGTCAACAGTGTGGAGGCTGAGAAACCTTGCTCCAGATCCTTGAAGGTGAATGGAATAAAATCTCCACTCTTCTCTCAGATAGGAAGCTACTGTTTTGATCTGATTGAGTTTCCTTCTCTATCTGGCATTTATTAGAGTATCCTATGCAATAACTCTCTTTTGCCCATTTAAAATGACCACATTCCTATTAACACACAAATCTTTAATTCCACGAACAGTCATTCTTTAAAATCCCGATATTAACAATTTATTTCTTTGTTCCACTAATACCATAATGACTGACATAGCAGTTATAGATGCACAATGGATTTATTTATTCATTTGACAAATATTTTCTGTCTCCTTACTATTCATAAGCTACGCATTGTGCTAGGAACTAGGGATAAAATGGTGAGCAAGGACAAAGTTCTTACCAAATGGCAGCTTAGCATGCAGTACAGAAGCCAGGGAACCCATGAAATAAGCACACAAACTAGTAAAAACCTGAAATTACGGATTATAGCCCTAAAAATATGTGTGAAATAGATACAAATGGGGGAGATTTGACCTAATAATTAATGGGAGGAAGAGAAGGCTCCCTTTAAGAATGTAATGACTAAATTGATATTTGGAGAATGCATAGGTGTTGACTACAGGAAATCTAGAGAGCAAGCTGGTTGAGGAAGCAGCATGTGTAAAGGCCCTGTGGAAGGAAGAGAACATGGTTTGAGTATGAGGGCCTTAGGGAAGGCTGGTAAACTTGGAGTAGACGAAGCAAAAGCTCTAAAGTGACAATGAAAATGATAGAGCAGTTCTGCCAGAAACAGACTAAGAAAAAGACCGTTCCTACCTTGATGCTAGTGTGTCACATGGTGATCCTTTTCTCTTATGTGAGTCTGGGTTAGCAGGGTCAGATGAACTGTCCCCAAGGCCACTCATGTTGAAAAACTTCACACCTAAAAAGGAAGAAAAACAGTAAGAAGTCTACCCTAATGAACTTTCCAACTATAAGGGAATAGGAAGCTTCCTTATGTTAGAAAATATCTAAACACTGTAGTCTCTCAATGAATAATTACAGCCATCATAAAAGCATCCACATTTATATAAAAGCAGAGGAGTCATCAGCTATTTAATATTTCTACACTTCCTTTTCTATACCTGTAAAATAAAGTTAGTCATCCTTTATAAAATCATAGAGATTAATTAGGATGAAAATATTGTTAGAATAATTAAATAGACAATGAGATTTTTTAAGAGAAAAAAACCACTTCATATGTAAATGTAAAAACTGACTATGTAACTGAGAGTCAGAGAAATTATTTTTCATACTTATTTATTTTAGACTATTGTGAAAAGGACTTAACTTTTACTCATAAGGTTTGGGATTTTATATTGATAGGAAAAGAAAAAATACATATATGATTAAAGTTAAAGTGATGAACTAGATTTGGGTTTTGAACTGTACTTACCAACTTTGAATTCCACACTCCTAACCTCGTGTTTATGCAGTCAGGCGACAAAGATCAAATGTTTAGTCTATGTTAGGATCTTAGTATAGATGCCAGAGAACACAAAGTCATTTCCCCCAGCATGCCGCCAAGGTCTCTCTCTTACATGTTGTGCCAGCTAGTGACTGCACTTAAAGATCTCTTCTGATCTGTCCCTATCAACCACTATTCTCTACAGAATCTCTAATGAAACTCGGAATCTTATCTCTGGCCTTATATTCATCACTACCACTTAGACTTTATTAATGCCAAACAACACACCTCTCCCTCTCTTTCATTTCACCTACCCTTGTAAAAGGAGAGGAAATTCTTGTTAAATGGGAAAAACCTTTAACTTTTCCTTAAATTCTAAAATTATTAAATAACTACAGTGCTACATGTTAGCAGCCATGCTTGTAAAGTTAAGACTCATAAGAATTTCTCACATGGTTTTAATTAACATATCTGAGTAAATCCTTTTTCTCTAGTCCTAAAACTTACTCTGTCTCTAGCTCTTTCTCAATACCAAAGATTGTCATATCACATTTTCAGTATAAAAATAATACCTAGAACTCTAATTATGAGTTTATTATTCCATGTAACCAAAAAGGCACATTTCTAATTTCTCCATATTAGAAGTATAGGTCATGAAAATTTCCAACTCCTAGGACTGCAATCTTGTAATTATTTCTTACTCATTTTGTATCGGTATTCACGGCCTGTCAATTCTTCATTAACAAGAGATCTTACAAAGCCCCCTCCTTCTTCATTCTCAGATACAGTTATGATCCTTGTTTGGAAGCAAATACCTCATTCTAGATTCATGCAAGATCCCTCTATCTTGTTTCTCAATTCCAGTCATTCTCACTTCTGTGTCCTATAAACAGCAGCAAAACCATTCCTCTCAAATGGCATTTTCAAGATAACACTTCCCTGATGAAGAATGAGCTTGATTCCTCTACTGGAACATGGTGGTTAAAAGCATGGTCATTAGCGTCAGAAAGGCCCTGTTTAAAAACTACCTGCCTATTCTTGGGCAAAATGCTTAATCTCCTTAAACTATTTCCTCATCTGTAATATTAGGATAATAACTATATTTACCTACCTTTAGATCTGTTGTGAGCACTGAACGAATAGTGCATGTACAGAGTGCACTGTAGGTTCCTAGAGAATGTTGCTTACTGTTATCTCCCCTTTAGACCAAGACCTCTATGACGGGGGTAGTGTTCACTCAGTGGATAACTCATCCCATACTTCCTCATCAATAAATACAATGGACACTTTCCATTCCTTCATTCGTTAATGCTCAATAAATGCTAACTATTATTACTATTATTTTACTGGACTGCTTGGAGCAGCATCTGAAACTTTGCTTCTGGAAACACTGTCATCCATTGACTTCCATGACCCCACACTTCCTTCACTTACTTAACAAATAAATCAAGCATCTACCATGTCTCAGGCACTGTACTAGGAGCTGAGAAAATCATGGACAGCAAAGTTGAGGTTCCTGCCCTTCTGGAGTGGGGGAAATAAACAAGTAAAACACAAAAATAATAGGTAATTTTCTATAGTGATAAAAGTCATAACATAAAAGAACAGAGTTCACAGAGAAAAACAACAAAGGAGACCTATTTTTAATTGGGCGATCAACTGAGGCTTCTCTGAAGAAGTGATGTTTACATCATAACCTGGGAGATAAGTAGAATCAATGTGGTTTTCTACTTACCTTATTCTCAGTACCTTTTGCTCAATTCTTCAGCGTTAGATTTCCTCATGGTTCTAATGTCCTAGGCCTTCTTTCCCCTCATACTATACAGTATTCTGGGGTGACATCACTCACTCAACATGGCTTCAAAAACAACCCTCTACACCAATTACTCCCGAATCTCCATCTCTAGCCCAGATCTCCTGGGTCTCAGACCTATAACCCCACTCTTTGCCAGATAACTCTATCCAGATGTCACACTGGCACCTCCAATTCAACTTTCCAAATGAACTTAACATCTCCTCCTCATGCATTTTTTTTTCATTCAGTTGGTACAATGGAGTCATTCTAAGCTCTTCTCTCATACCCCACATGCAAGCAAACACTAAGATGTGTCAATTTTTATTTCCTAAAAATTTCCAAAATCCATCCCTTCCTTACATTCTCCTCTTACCTGTTGCTGAACTAGTAAAACAGCTTCCCAGGTAGTCTCCCTGAGCCACCAAAGTAGGCTATCAAAAACATAAGTCTGATCACGTCAATCTCTTGCTTAAAACCCTTCCCTAAATCCTCACTGCCCACAGGACAACATTCACCCCTCAATGTAATATACAAAGTTTGCATCAGCTCCCATTTATTGTGTGTCCATTTTAGAATTTGGTGAATGAGTGAGTAAATGTCTGTCCAATCAAGTTTAGTCCAACCAATATAATCTATATATAAGCAGATTATATATGTTATATACTACATATGGTCCCCATATACACATATAGACTATATATATTAATTGTAGTTTCAACACTAAAGAAAGACTTTAAAAATAAAATCCTTGGTAATATCCCATCTTCCCAGCAAAGGTAAGCATTAGTCAGAAACGTTAAGTTGATCTCAATGTGGGTAGCCCAACTTAACTCAGCAACAAGTATTTATTGAGCTACTACTACATGCCAGCTTCTGTTCTAGGTAGTAGGAATACAATTGTACATGAAACTTACAAAAATCATTGCCCTCACAGAGTTTCACTCTTGTGAGAGAGAAAGACAAAATTAAAAAGTAAATTATAGAGTATATTAGAATGTGATAAGTGCTATGGAGGAAAATAAGGCAAAAACAAAGGCTTAGGTTTAGGGAAGGAGCGGTGCAACAATTTTAAGTAATCAGGAAGGGCCTCAATGAGAAGGTGAGATGTGAGTGAAGGCCTGAAGGACCTGAGGAAGAGAGAATGACATCTGGAAGAACAGTGCTCCTGGCAGGGGAAGGGCCATATAGCCTCAAGGGCGGAACATACTATGCTTTTTAAGAAACACGAAAGAGATCAGTGTGGGTAAAACTGGGTAGTGAGGAGCAGGAGATAAAGCTGCATCATGTAAGGTGTTGGCTGAAACCATTTTAAAGTCCTTAGCTTTACGCTGAGTGAATTAGCCAATCACTGGAGGGGTTAAGAATAGAGGAATGACAAGGTCTGATTTTCATTCAAAGACTTTCTCCGTGAAGGATAAGCACAATCTTTCTTATCTCAGTAATTTCGTATCTAAATAAGTTTCCAGCTGTTAAATGGACATTTCCATTTGGATATCCCACTGTCACCTCAAATTCAACATGTATAAAACATGATGGATTTTTAAGTTCCAGATTTCTATTAATGATAAATAAACGAGATGAGCTGCATTATGGATCAATGTCATCACAGAAAAACATTTATTGAACCTCTTTTCGGGGTGGGGGGGGGAGAAGGATCTATAGGACAAGGAAAATAATTACAATTTAAGGGTAGATAACCTCAATGCAAAGGTAAATATGCCAGACTTGCAACCACAACCAGCACAACAAAAAAAGATGAAAGACTTGATAATGGTTTTGTTAGCATCCATTCTCAAAAACAAAACAAGAATAATCAGCTAAGTGATATATTATTATAATGAATAAGACTGCTACCTTCTTTTCCTATGGAGAGTCACAGAAACATAAGTGAGGTTAACCAAATATCGCAGAAGTAAAGAAGCCACTTAATTTTATTTTTTTACACAGAAACAAAATATAAATATATTCCAAATTTTATTAAAACAAAAAATGAAATTATGTGATAAATTCATAATAATGAATTTAGAGAATCAACTCTAACTTTTTCAACAAAAGTAGAAACAAAAGAGAGAAGAAAATGATGAACAGGAAAGAAAAAGAAAGATAAGACTTTAGAGTTTGCTGAAATCCAAAAGAAAAGAGTTAACTAACTCCTACTTAATGCTCATCTTTACTTAGCTGCCCATCTTCTCTGCCTCCTAAGACGTTAGGTTATACCTATCTAAGAATTTACCCATCTGAATTCTACTGGCTCTCCAAGTACTCCTGGGCATATATTTCTTATGATAATATGCTATATAATTATAATTCTCTTGTTTGTCTCCTCTTCTAGATTGTGAACTCAAAAACAGTTACTAGATCTTTTTATTGTATATCCAAATGTAACATAATGTCTAAAAGATAGAGAAGACTGGGATTGACATACATACACTAATATGTATAAAATAGATAACTAATAAAAAATTTAGTTTAAAAAAATAAATAAAAGATATAGAAACTAAAATAGGTGATACCTCCTAGAATAATGGAAATAAAATCAAGAATAAACAAATGGGACCTCATGAAACTTAAAAGCTTTTGCACAGCGAAAGAAACCATAAACAAGACAAGAAGGCAACCCTCAGAATGGGAGAAAATACATGCCAATGAAGCAACAGACAAAGGATTAACCTCCAAAATATACAAGCAGCTCATGCAGCTTAATATCAACAAAGCAAATAACCCAATCCACAAATGCGTGGAAGACCTAAATAGACATTTCTCCAAAGAAGACATGCAGATGGCCAACAAACACATGAAAAGATGTTCAACATCACTAATCATTAGAGAAATGCAAGTCAAAGCCACAATGAGGTATCACTTCACACCGGTCAGAATGGCCATCATCACAAAATCTGGAAACAACAAATGTTGGAAAGGGTGTGGAGAAAAGGGAACGCTCCTGCACTGTTGGTGGGAATGCAAGCTGGTACAGCCACTATGGAAAACAATTGGGAGGGTCCTTAAAAAACTAAAAATAGAACTACTATATAATCCAGTAATCCCACTCCTGGGCATATACCCAGAGAAAACCATAATCCAAAAAGAAACATGTACCATAATGTTCACTGCAGCACTATTTACAATAGCCAGGACATGGAAGCAACCGAAATGCCCATCAACAGATGAATGGATAAAGAAGATGTGGCACATATATACAATGGAATATTACTCAGCCATAAAAAGGAATGAAATGGAGCTATATGTAATGAGGTGGATAGACCGAGAGTCTGTCATACAGAGTGAAATAAGCCAGAAAGAGAAAAACAAATACTGTATGCTAACTCATATATACGGAATCTAAAAAAAAAAAAAAGGTACTGATGAACCTAGTGACAGGGCAAGAATAAGGAGGCAGATGCAGAGAATGGACTGGAGGACATGGGGTTGGGGGGGCAGGGGGTGAAGGGGAAGCAGAGACGAAGTGAGAGAGTAGCACTGACATACATACACTACCAACTATAAAATAGATAGCTAGTAGGAAGTTGCTGTATAACAAAGGGAGATCAACTCGATGATGGGTGATGACTTAGAGGACCAGGACAGGGAGGGTGGGAGGGAGTCGCGGGAGGGAGGGGATATGGGGATATATGTATAGATACAGCTGATTCACTTTGGTGTACCTCAAAAGCTGGTATAAGAGTGTAAAGCAATTATATTCCAACAAAGAGCTTAAAACAAAACAACAACAACAACAAAAAATAAAATAGGTGATAAATCAAAAGTGATTATTTTACTAATATGACATTTAAACTTTTTAAAGAATATTTAAGATTTTTTATAATTAAATATTTTCTGGAATCTTTCATTTTGGAATTCTTTTCTCTAATCCTTGTTCCCCTGTTTTCAATGAAAAAAACAAAAAAACAAAAAACAACAACTGCCTTCTTGGTCTAGAAATCTGAGAATATCTCTTCTAACTCTCAAAAGATTAAGATCTATTTTGGAGAAATCTCCTACAATATTTCACAGTACAATACAGACACAAAGACATGTTGCATTTACACAACTGTAAACATAAGCAATACAATCTCACAGTTTGGATAATTTAGAGCAACAAATAAATCTGGATTTCAAACAAGATTTCCTAAACTGTGCTACCTCAGACTACTGGCTGAAGACTGACATCTGCTAAATTTATCTGAAATTCTGGAGATGAGGAGACATCAGACAAGAATTCAACAGCAATTCAATATCTGTCCTACCAAAATAAGAGCCAATAGTAAGAAGCTATGAGAAAGTCACCAACAATTTGCTGATGATATGATTCTGGTATTACCTGCTTTCTATTTACAAAACACAATAAACAGTGGAATGCAAAGTCTCTGATGAGTGAAAACTTTTATAGCTGTTCTATTTGTGGAATGGCTTTATATTTGGCAGTAAGGGAACCTAAACAAGGTTCATTAAGAAAAGAAATGTTGGTTTCAGGAAGCCAATTTACATATCACCTTTTAAAAAAAGAGGTTAGGTTTCTAAGTAAAAGTACCCTGCTGATTTTAAAAGAGTTGCTAAGTTATACACAATCTCATGCATTCTCTAGAGAGCAGTTTTAGGAACTAGAAACCACATCTACCTCTGTTCAAATGGACTAGACTAAACCAAATAGGTGGGGCTAAAGAAATAGGTCAGTGCTTTATATTTCAGTTGAATTATAGATTTCTACATAAGAAATGTGTCACTCATCTCCCAGATTTAGCTGAGAATTGCATACTTTGAAAAATAAGTAATTAGTTAATAAACAACTCTAATAATGTACTTTAAAATGCTAGCAAGCAATTAGCACAGAGAAGCACAGACATGATGAGAGGGACACTCTGAGTTAAACCTCCCCAAGCTGATAATATCACTGAGGAAAATCATGATAAATAAAAAGCTCCTGCATTGGGTAACTGCCATAAATAATGTTTCTCAAACTGGAGTCCTTAGACACCTAGGGTTCTCTAAAAAATTTTCAATTTGTCTTTTCATTTCAATGACAACTGAATTCTTTCTCATATGATAAGAAAGGATGGGGTCTTCAGGATTTCTATTACCCTTTTTATGGTTGAATAATTTCCCATTCTTTGGATATACCACATTTTATTTATCTATTCATCAAATGATGGCCACTTAGGTTTTCCATTATTGGGACTATTTTAACAACAATGCTGCTATGAACATTTATGTGCAAATATTTGTGTGAACATGTTTTCAATTCTCTTGGGTACAAAACTACTAGGTCATACTGTAACTCTCTAATTTTTTGAGGAACTGCCAAACCGTCTTCCACTGTGGCTGTACCATCTTAAGTTCTCACCAGCAAATGTAAGTGTTTCAAATTTTCCACATCCTCACCAAAAATAGTTATTTTCTGCTTTTTTTAATTTTATTTTAATTATAGCCATCTTAGTGGGTGTGAAATGGTATCTCATTATGGTTTTGATTTACATTCCCCCAATTACTAATGACTTTGAGCATCATGTGCTTATTGGCCATTTGCATATCTCTGGAGAAATGTCTATTCAGGTCCTTTGCCCATTTTTAAATTGGGTTATCTTTTTATTGAGAGGTCATAAGAGTTCTTTATATTCATGTCTAGATCCTTATCAGATATATGATTTGCAAATATTTTCTCCCATTCTGTGGGTTATCTTTACACTTTCTTTAGAGTAGCTGTTGATGAACAAAAGTTTTTAATTTTGATGAAATTCAACTTATCTACTATTTCTTCTTTGTTTAATAAGTACAACGCCTGGGCTTCCTAAGACAGTTTCTACTGATTGCTATTTTTTCCTGTGTATACACCATACGGTTTTTGTTCCTTTGTTTGCCTCCTAATTTTTGTTGAAAAACAGATATTTTAAAGCTAATGAATGAACAAGCATTTCCTTTAACATCTGGAAACAGAAATTCTCTCTGAACCCTCAAAGCAGGAACCAAAACTCATGGTGGTCATCCCTGGCCCAGAGAAGAGTCCCTGCCCCATAAGCCTCTGCCATAAACAACATGCCCATATCTCAACTGCTATGACCAGGAATAAAAAGCAAAGGCAAAGAAACAGATGGAAAGCAATGAGTTCTTAAAAATAGATGTCATTTTATCTTATTTCATTGATTCCATACAATATCAGATTTTTTTAAAGTGCTTTTTGTAAAAGAAAATCCTGTGTAAACTCATTTAAATTTATTAATAATAAAGACATTATTGAGGACTTGGCAACTTAACTTCTAAAAGTATATAATATTTGAAACAATGTATTTAATAAATTTATGTTTACTACTAAAAGTTTATAGATCAACTTTAGAGTTTATAGATCAACTATAAAAATTTATAGATCAACTTATATAACTAAAAGTTATAGATCAAGAGACAATGCTTCCTTTTTTTGTATTATTTTTTTTCTAAATGGAAAGAAGTTTAGAAAAAAGGTAAAAAAGTATTTTTTGTTTTCTTTTAGCAAATATATGAGAAGAAGAAAACCAAATACGTTTAAAATTTTTAAGATAAGAAGGAAGGGAGGGAATACGGGGATATGTGTATAAAAACAGATGACTGAACCTGATGTACCCCCAAAAAAATAAAAAAAAAATAAAAAAATTTTTAAGATAAGAAATAAACATATATGCATTTGCCTTGTTAAAATACTCCTATTTAGGAAAAATAGTCAGCATATGAAACATGTTTATGGCAGCAATCTTATTAAAACAATTTGGCAAAAATACCCTCAACACTTCCTTGTAAATCTACAAAGCTAGATGATCCCAAGCTATCTTAAAATGACATTGGGTAATTGCAGATACATGTATATGTCTTCCAAAAATCAGTTCTACATTGTTCTAACTTGCGAAAAATATGTTGGTATTAAAAAAAAAAGAGATTAAAATCAGTCTTCCTGACAACAGCTATCTTTAACTATAAACAACAATGTAAGTATTTGATATTTACTTGCATGTGCACAGGAGAGAACAATTTATAGTATTCTAGCAAAGAGGTAATAGCCTTAAAAAAAGAAATGATGGTCACAGAGACAAAAATGAAGTGATAAAAATGTCAATGTCTGTCTCTTTCCATGAACTTCACCCTCTTTCACAGATTCAGATACTAAGGAGCAGAAAAACAGCTAGAAGCAGGGGCCAGAGGAGATTGCAGATCAACATGAGACACAGATAACCCACAGATGATTATCTAAAACCAGATAACTACATTTACTATATGAAATTACTCCAATATCTAAAATAAAGAATTAAGCTTCTGATCAGAAGTCATTCAATTTCTCTCAAATATTTCAAAAACTCACTTCAAAATACAGTAGTTAAATGTACATATATGAACCAACAAAATAAAAAAAATCATACTGAAGTTTGATCTTTAATGTTATAAGGTGGCAGTAATACCAAAATAATAGAGCTGCGTGGGTCAAAATAATTTGCCAAAATAATGGAATTGTATTTTGAGGGCATTAGAAAATGATCAAGTCAAGTTAAACCTTCAGTTAATTTCAGGATCATCTCCCCAACTGCAGGAGAAGAGGCATAAATTAAATCACAATACAACTCCAGATACAATCTTCACTGACCACACATAAAAAAGGAGATGCATTTTTAAGAGCCCAGCTTTAAACCTAAGTCATCTTAACTGATCCATTTATATTTGGTAAAAACTTTATTGATACACATTGAAAAAATGAAAAAAAAAACAAAATCCCCAAGCATCTCAGATGAATAGCTGGTTAAACAGCATCAGTATCTCCTCAAACACTAATTTTCTAGCTATATCCTTTCCAGTGCAGTACCCAACTAAAGACTAACTCTAGACAAGTGAAACCCAAAGTGAAACCCAAATTTCACTTTCCAGCATTCTCAATAAAATAATAACCATGAGAATCACGCTTATAAATTTTAAACTGGAGATTCAGACTCACAAAATTTCAGAAGAGGGACCCTGGCAAATGCCATCTCATACAGTGCTTCTCAAACTTTTTGACTATAGACTACTTAGAATATACAAAATGCCTATCCTGCCTATTTCCCACTTTTACAGTATAAAGTTAGTAGTAAAAAAGAATTTGAGAGGAACAAAATAATAGAAAGGTTCACCAAAAAATGTAGGCCTATTAATATGTATTCAATTAAAGGATATGACAATGCAATAATATATACTGAGTGTTTATGTATCTTACATATATTAACTCATTGGTTCCTCACAATGGCCCTATGAAGTGTGTATTATTAGCACCTCCACTTTACAGAATCACTGACTGAGTTCAACAGTTGTATGTCACTTAATACAGAGCCTATGGGCTGATGATGACAACAGTGATGGTGACTGACACTTACATAGAGTTTACTATGTGCCAATCACCATTCTAAGCATCTAAATTATATTATTTACTTATAACCTTACTAATTCATTTACTCAAAATATGAGGTAGGCAGTATTATAGTACATTTTAGAGGTGAGGAAACCAAGGTACAGAGAGGTTACTTACTCTGCTCAGCATCATAAGGAGCAGAAGTGGAAATCAAATTACTAATTCTCAGGTAATTTGGTTCCAGAATCTGGCTATGCCTTTAACTTATATAACTAACCTACAGTTACATACTGATGAGTAGAAAAGACAACAACAGATTCTAAATTTCTGCTTTTACCTCTACACTAAAATGCTTCTTCATTAGGAAAGTCTTTAGAAAAGCTGACATTAAGTTATACCACATCTAAAAATCATGGGTGGTTATTTACAAAGTTCTCAAACACAGAGAATCTTTTAAAAACTTTCATTGTAACATGAAGAAAACATGACGTTCTCAGAGTCACTCACTGAATAAAGAGTTAAAGAAAAAGACACCCAACCCAGAGTTCAATCACTAGATTATTCTATTTTCTCTCCCTTTCTCTTTCATAAAGTTGAGGTATGAATATTTCCTTCTAAAAACTCTTAAAAAGAGGACTCTCCTACATGATTAAAATTTCTCTTAATTACAATACATCCTACTCTGCAAAACTTTTTAATAATCGGAATGCTTATGAGCTCATTTCTTTCTCCTCATTGAGAATCAACAGTCTGATTTCAAACAACAGAAAACATACGTTAATAAATACAATGTATCACCAGTTAATAAAAGCCATAAATCTAGAGCATGTTTCTTCTGGAAACCAGGCAGATTTTAAAGAGAGAGGTAGCAGGATTAAATGAGTTATCTTCTGAAATCACGCTGCACCACCAGTACCTGCTTTAAAGTTTTGTGCCAACTCACAGTCTTGCCTCTGTCTCCCAAATTCATTATTTAGTCCTAACACAGGCACTGGCTGTCAGCCACCCAAATTTAACTGCCTTTAACTTCTATGATTGCTAAACCCCACCCTCCAAATCGACAGCGGTCACTCTCCAGGGTGACAACTGTCTCCTCCTTTAAAAGTGGGTAGGTGTGCAATGGGTCAGAGATTGGGGGGAGGAGGGCGTGGTTTCTGGGGTACTGATATTGTTTTCCTTCTTAACCTGCATGGCATTTACACAAATATGTTCAGTATATGATAACTCAAGAGTTATATCTTTAAAATTTGTGATTTTTATCTATATATGTTATAATTCAATTAAAAAGTCTATTATTTTTAAAAACTTCCTGCAGGAAGTCTTCCCCTTATTTGGTTTACCAGTTTCTGATTACTCTTCAACTTTCTAGTCTCAGCTTAGTGCATGTTTATTTTTCTCACTACAGGCTGCGATGACCATTGTCATGTTCATGGATAACCACTAGTTCTATTCCTTTAGCTAGCTCACAAACTCTTAGAAAACAACAATGTAAAACTACTCAGATGTACAGAACAGACACTAGATATAAACAGACCTAATGACTGAATTATAATAGAAATGTATAGACCAAATCTGGGAATGGTTCAGTACAGTTTCCCTGCTGTCATTTTTTTTTTTTAATTTTCATTGGAGTATAGTTGACTTACAATGATGTGTTAGTTTCACATGTACAGCAAAGTGAATCAGTTATACATACACATATATCCATTCTTTTTTTAATTTTTTAAGATTCTTTTCCCATATAGGCCATTACAGAGTATTGAGTACAGTTCCCTGTGCTATATACCAGGTTCTTACTAGTTATTTATTTTATACATAGTAGTGTGTGCTGCCATTTTTAATTCATTAAGGACTTGAAGGTTTCATTGTAAGATACTGATCTGAACCGATATTAATTTCAATGTGCGTTACAGTGGTTTGCAAAGTATAACCTAGAACTTGTCTGACATTTTCATTTAGGGATGTCAGCACATATTTTATAATAACTTTGAAGTTTCTCAGATCAAACAAATATTTCCATAAAAAATAAGTCATATAAAAAAAAAATAAGAGTCAACAAGTAATCATTTTCACACCATACTTTTGTAGAAACAAAGCTCTTTAAAAACAGAGCTACGGTTCCTACCTGGGAGACTTCTTTGTTCATAATGAGTCCTCAAAACAGATATGGTTAAATCGGGGGCTCCGGAGGGTAGCTTCCAGTGGAATGGGGGAACACTGTTTTCCAGAGATGGCTCTAGTCTCTTCACTCTTACCTCATTTAAGGCCACTTATGCAAACAACTAAAACAAAAGAGAAGAAAAAATAAAAGCAGAAGGGAGGTTAGACTGTCATTTTATTCTCTAAGAAATAATAAAAGTCAGAAATGCTAGGTTAAAAAAAGAGAAAATACAACTCTTCAGGCCAAATGGAAAAATACTTCTAAAAGACGATAGATGAAGATCTGATTTTACAACTGAAGCCCTTCTGGTGATTAAATATATATTCCTATTTAAGACTGCTGCTTAAGTAATACATAATTACATTTTGCCCTTAATCTCCTGAGAGGCCCATTTTATATGTCTTTTAAAATTTTTTTCTGGCTGCATTTATATGTTTATCCTTCTAACTATAAATTCTGATTTTTAACGTTTTCAGTTTGCATTTAATTCTCTTATTTCTGTAATACTTCTCACTATGTATTAAAGTTACTATGATATTTTACCTTCAAATCTTTTATTGAAAAAGTTTACAAACATTTTATATTCGTAATACCTAGAAATAAAATTCATTGAGCTCTGGTTCCAGTAAAGATGAACTATCTTGTATTGGACTAACTTGCCCACAGATAACAATGATTAACTCTGGACAAAATAAAAATTACTCAAAGACACTGAAAAGTGACCAAAAGCAAGCAAAATGTAGGGAATTTGATCACTGAAAGAACGGAATCGTACTGAATAAGATCTATACTTATAAGACTTTTCCTTAAGAGAACTCTTCCCAGTATACCCCTTAAGTACTACTTGGGAGGATAGACCTAAGAGAGGAAACCACTGTCTCATTGGCTTAAGGCATCAGAGATGTAATAGTTCAGAGCTGACAGAATGCTAGATAACAGGAGGAGAAAATCATGGTAAAAAGGGCAGTACAGTAAGGGGATGGGGGACCTCAAATCTGTATACAAATATTCCTCAAATCCTTGGTTGATCCCCTGAACTGCTCATGCACAGGGAGATTCCAAGTAGCCCTCCATAACCATACCACAACTGAGACTCCCTTTTGCTGTTTATAATCACACACTGCTCACTCCCTTTTTCTTAACTCCTAGTAACCACGTATCTGCCCTCTATTTCTATAATTTTGTCACCTTAAGAATATTACAAAAATTGAATCAAATAGTATAGAAGTATTTTGCATTGGCTTTTTGCACTCAGTATAATGCCCTTCAGATCCAATCAACTTGTTGCATATACAAATAGTTTGTTGATTTTTATTGCTCCATAGTTTGAAGGTACCACAGTTTTCTTTTTCACCATTCACTATTCAAGCACATTTGGGTTGTTTTCAGTTTGGGGCTATCATGAATAAAACTGCTATAAATATTTGTGTACAGGTTTCTGTGTGAATGTAAGTTTTCGTTTCTCTAATGCAGCTGGGCTGTACAGTAAGTGTATATTTACCAGCCAGTAATTTAGTTGTTGACTAGAACAAAAATCAATACTCTTCAGAAAAAGATAACAATCCACAATATTATCCACAGCATCCAACATACAATAAAAAGTTACTAAACATGCAAAGAAGCTAGAAACTGTAATTCAAGATTAGAAAAAAAAAAAAAGGAGGGGGAGGGGAGATCAACAGAAAGCTACCATAATATGATCAGTTGAAATTAACTGATAAGGATGTTAAAGCAATTATTATGAGTATGTTCAAGATGTTATAATAAATAAAACAGATAAGAAACACTGGTAGCAAATGGAAACTATAAAAAAGAAGTAAGTGGAAATTCAAGAACTAGTTCAACATCGAAATTCTAAAATTCACTGGACAAGCTTGACAGTAGATTTGAAATGGCACCAAAACAAGTCAGTGAACTTGAAGTCAAAACAATACCCAATATGAAGATTGGACAACTGAAAAAAATTAAAAATTGACTTTTTGAAAAGATTAAAAAATTGTTAATACTTGAGAAAGACTGATTAAGAAAAAGAAAGATAACACAAAATACCAATGTCAGAAATGGAGAGCTATTACTTCATGTCCTACAAATATAATGTTTTAAGCCACATAATGCAAATCAATTCAGTAACTGACATAAAATGAAAAATTCCTTGAAAAATACAAATGATTAAAACAACCACAAAAACAAATAGAATGCAATCTACAAAATAAATTAATTTGTAATTAAAACAAAACAATACTTCACTCCAGATGGCTTCACTGGTGGGTTCTATGAAACATTTAAAGAAGTATAGGGCGGGGGGTGAAGGGGAAGCTGAGATGAAGTGAGAGAGTAGCATAGACATATATATACTACCAACGGTAAAACAGATAGCCAGTGGGAAGTTGCTGTATAACAAAGGGAGTTCAACTCGAGGATGGATGAGGCCTTAGAGGACTGGGACGGGGAGGGTGGGGGGGGAGTCAAGGGAGGGAGGGAATACGGGAATATGTGTGTAAATACAGATGATTGAACTTGGTGTACTTCAAAAAAAAATAATAAAAAAATAAAATAAAATAAAATAAAATGAGTTTAGAGCAGGGGAGGCTCTTTTTTTCTTAATTTTATTTATTTATTTTATTATTTTTGGGGGGTTACACCAAGTTCAATCATCTGTTTTTATACACATATCCCCGTATTCCCTCCCTCCCTCCAGTCCTCCCCCACCCTCCCTCGAGTCCCCCCCACCCTCCCCGTCCCAGTCCTCTAAGGCATCTTCCATCCTCGAGTTGAACTCCCTTTGTTATACAACAACTTCCCACTGCCTATCGATTTTCCAGTGGGTAGTATAAAAAAAAAAAAGTAATAATAACAATGTTTCATACTTTTCAGAAAATAAAAGAGAGATACACCCCAATTGTTTTACTAGACAAGCAATACCCTAATACCAAACTTGCCAAAGATATTACCAGAAAAGAAAATCAGTCTCATGAATATAGGCACAAAATAGCAAATTAAATCCAGCAATACATAGGAAGAATGTTACACCATTCACAGAATAAAAAGCATATAAATATCTCAACAGGTACAGAAAACAGCTGACAAAATTCAGCACCCATTCATGATAAAATTCTCAGCAAGCTAAAAATTAAAGGTAACTCCCTTCAGTCTGATAAAGAGGATCGATGAAAAACCTACAGCTAGTATTCTGTACAATGGTGAAATACTGGGAGTTCTCCTAACACTGTGAATAAGGCAAGAATGTTCACTCTAACCATTTCTTTTTATTATTGTAAGAGATGTACCGGAGGTCCTAATCAGTGCAGCAAGTCACGAAAGAGAAGTAAAAGGAAGCTTAGAAAGGAAGAATTAAAATTGTCTTTATTCAATTAAAAAATTTTGGTACATAATTCTAAGGAATCTGAAAAATTATTACTAGAATTAATACATGATTTGACAAAGTTGTAGGACACAACGTGAGCATACAAAAATCAAATGGGAAACAACTGGAAATGCAAAACAATTTATAATAGCATCAAAAAATTACTTAGAAATTAATTTAATAAAATATATGTAAGACCTATACACTTAAAATTATAAAACATTTCGGAAACTAAAAAAGACTAAAAACAAGAGTGAGTATATTCATGGGTTCACTAACACTCAATAGCATTAAGATGTAAATTCTCCCTCAAATTAATTCATATGTTCAAAAATAAAATTAGTGGCTTACTTTCTGTGTATCTAGTGCATTTTACGATCAATGAATAGAAATCTATTTTCATTTTATTTTATAATACACTTACAATGTGGGTTTTTTTAAATGCTTGCTTCAGGCTTTTGCTTTCTAAATAAATACTATGTTTTCTCTAAGTCATGATTCCCTTCAATGCTGAGTTCCATATTAAAGTGGAATGTCTACCTAACATTAGAAAACTGGATGATCCTATGACCTGGATCCGAATGTGCTTACCTCTTATAGTCTCTCTAAATTAAACTAAGTGCTTTTTATATTTTCAAGATTTCTTTCCCTCTTGCCTTGATTTAAACACACAATTCAAAAACAAAGAAACGGACTAGCTCTTCATACTGACATAGTTCAAACTATTAAAGAAAGGGATTTAGTTAGGTTAGCCAGGTTTACATTTATTTAGTTGGGTTGTTTTCACTGTATATATCTATTTGTTTGCATCTGTAATCACCTTAGTGCCTAAAACATTTCTTGGGTGTAAGATTTCTCATGATTACTACTTTGTATTCTTTCATCTGTGAAGCACTACATCTTTCAATTTTCCCTAGGTAAATCTGTGTAAGAATTGGTAAGTAGTAATTGCCTATGGCAAAGATGGCATTGTTCATCTAGTCAACCACAAACCCAGGTCCTGTCATTTTCTGACTTTCAAGGAAAGAGCACTCCTCAAAAATCCCTCATGTAGTTAGCCCCACAGGTATAATCTTTGTGTAATAATGCCACTCTCTTCTATAAAACCTGAGGGCTTTTACAGGTACTTTTTCAAAACCAGACAGTAACTGAAGACAGATGGATCCCACTAATGATTTAGGATCCTGATGATTCATTGCCAAACATGTGAGGGAATTCAGGAACAGTGCTGAGGGGGGAGGCAGAGCATAGTCACTCGGGGACTGCATGAAGACAGAAAAGCACAAGATAAATCCACACTCCAAAAAGATACACAGACAATGAGAAGTGAAAAATATGGAAGCCAAGAGATAGGTGACACACAGAGAACCAAAGAAGACAGGAGGAAAATGAAGCAACAGGGAGAAAAAGAGCAGTGCTGACCATCCAATGTTTGTTATTATGACACCAGTAAGCTTACTATTCTTAAAATGTATCTCTCTAGTATTTATTATGTATTAACTGTGCTATCCAGAACTCAATATTTTTAAAGTCTTTCCTCACTCCCTCACCTCCAGGAACCTACAGCAGGAGATCTGATATGGATGGTAAAAACTCCTTAATAGACCCTCATGCCTGGAGGCCTCCCAGTACTCATTCCAATTCTCTCCTTATGGGTAAGGCCTTTCTGTTGTCATTATCTGCTTCCAGTTTTGGCACAAGTGCTGGCTAATGCAGCACCTCAATTCCTTTATTTTTTTTTTAATAAATTTATTTTTATTTATTTTATTTATTGGCTGCGTTGGGTCTTCGTTGCTACGCGTGGGCTTTCTCTAGTTGCAGCGAGTGGGGGCTACTCTTCGTTGTGGTGTGTAGGCTTCTCATTGCAGTGGCTTCTCTTGTTGTGGAGCACGGGCTCAGGCGTGCGGGCTTCAGGAGTTGTGGCACATAGGCTCAACAGTCGTGGCTCGTGAGCTCTAGAGAGCAGGCTCAGCAGTTGTGACATATGGGCTTAGTTGCTCTGCAGCATGTGGGATCTTCCCGGTCCAGGACTCGAACCCATGTCCCCTGCATTGGCAGGTGGATTCTTAACCACTGCGCCATGAGGGAAGTCCCTCAATTCCTTTACGTTATTGAATTATTCAGTTTAATCTCTTAAAATCAATCTTACTTAAGAATCAGATGAGGAAGCAAGGTGATAGAAGAGTACCTATGATGCACTTAACACATAGAAAGAGTAAAAATGGAAATCTATAAAACACTCATCCTTTGTTATTTTGGAATTAGGCAGAGGTACAGGTCCAGAATTTTAAAATACATAGACAAATAGAACAAACGAATATCTATGGATCTACCACCCAGAAGTAACAACAGTAAAAATTTTTAATATATTTATTTTCCTTTTAAGAAATGACCAATAAATCAAAAATCCCCACACTCACACAAAGCCCACTCTGCTCACTCCTCCTCATTTTGATAGCATATATCCTCTGATCAATTTTTTTATATCCATCCATAAACAATATATACTGATGTTTTACGCTTTAAAATACACGTTTAAACTGTATACTATATATATTCTGCACTGTGCTGATCTCACGCATTATATTGTTTTGGAGCTCTATCTTTCCTGAGGTGTGTGTGTATTTCATTCATGTGTACATGTGAATACACCACATCTTAGCCAGTCATTCTTGTACTTAAGTTGTCTAAGTTTTCATTATTACAAATACTGCCTCCATGAGTATTCTTGTACATGGCTTATCTTTCATACTTTCATATGCACAAATGCAAGAACTTCTAATGGTAATATCTAGAAGAGGAATTTCTGAGTTGTAGTATTTGCATATTTCTGCTCAACTCACCATTTGTCAAACTGACTGCCAAAATGATTGTTTCACATTCCCACCAGAGGTGTGTAAGAGACCCATTTTCTTCCATATTCTTTCCAACACTTGATGTTGTCAGACTTTATTTTTTAACCAGTCTAATGGATGAAAATGAGATCTCATTTCAATTTGCATTTCCTCCATAATTGGAGACTGAGCATCAGAGCTGGCTATTTGGATATCCTATTATTTCAACTGGTGTTGGTCTCTTTTCATCCATTATACTGAGTACTTAATAGGTACTTTGTCTTAGTTCTGGGAAATGCTCTTGGATTATGCTGTTTATTCTTTTCTCTCCATTTATTCTGTTCTCTCTTTTTAGAACTCCTACTTATAGGAAATTGACCTCCTATGCCCTCCTTTTTATTTTCTTTTAAATTCTGTTTATCATTTTTTGCCTCTTTGCTTTACTTTCTAAAAAATTTTCCTCAACTCATTATCCAAACTTCTACTGAGTTTTTTTCCTGCTGTATGTTCTTAATTTATGAGAATTCTTCGTTCTCTGAATGTTCTTTCTAAAATGCCCTATTACTGCTTTACAGATGTAGCATCCCATCTTTCTGCAGCTATTTTATGTCATATGTGTATGTGTATATATGGTATATGCATATGTGTATATCTATATACAGCTGGATGTGTATGTGTGTGTGTATATACATAAAATTTTCTCGGCTACATAGTCTATCTTCTCCAAGATGTTTGTATTTTCTATTTATTTTAGTTTCTGGTAGTTACAGTAGATGCTTTCCTTAGATGCCTAATGGCATTTAGTTGTTTGGATATAAAAAGTTTACTGTAAGCTCTAATTATGTACATGAGGCTACTGACTAGAATGTTCACCATAGGGCAATCTGGCCAGGCCCTTTGTTAGGGCACAAATACTGACATGAGAAACCTGGTTCCCATTATCTACTACTTATTTACTTATTTGTACAATACCTGTATACATATAAAGTATTGATAGCTACAGAATTGTTAACCTGTACCCCGTAAGAAACAATTTTACCAACTAGAATACAGTTCCTTTTGCCTTTAGGTTTTTCAAGAAGGATTGGTCAGATTCTCCACAGAAAATTCTTCCTGTTTCCGCCCTGGAGGATAAAGGACTCAGTTTGGAAAGCCAGTAATGGAGACGAGAGCAAGGGTCCTCAGCATTCAAGATGCCAATGCTCATCGAATTCCCCTCCACATTCAGTGTGCCTGGTGTCCACTAGTCCAGAGGTCCTCTGTTTTAACCTAGAGAATACACTTCGAGTCTCTCATCCATCTATCAAGATGAGAGCAGTGCATTAGTACAACAGCAAAGAGCAGACAAGACCCAGGCATCAGTTTCTTAGCTTTTAAACAATCCTCCTTATTTTAGTCCCCTCCCCTTCTTTACCTCCACTTTCAGAGTTACACAATACTACCACTGTCTGGGCCCTGTGAAGAGTCACCAGTACAAATTCAATTTGTCCTTAGCTTTCTCCACTTAAAACAGAGCTTTCTTAGGTTTAATAAAATTGTTACCAGTATTCTAGCTGTTTTCCAGCCTCAAAAATTCTGCTGTATCTTCTCCCACTTCCCTACATCTCTTGACTTATGACTAAAAACAACAATCCCCCTTATTGATTTTATTTTTGCTGCTTAACTATGGTTTGGGGAGGGAACAATATTAAATGTGTGCTCAATCTATCCACTTCTTTGGAATCAAATACTATGTTATTCTTTTTAATATTTTATTTGTTTATTTTTAATCTTCCTGTTGTTTTGTAATCTTTGTAAGGTTTTGTTTCAAGTATGTTATTAACACCTTAATCATTTTGAGAATTTTTTTTTATTTTTTTTTTATTTTTTTGGGGGTACACCAGGTTCAATCATCTGTTTTTATACACATATCCCCGTATTCCCTCCCTTCCTTGACTCCCCCCCCTCGAGTCCCCCCCACCCTCCCTGCCCCAGTCCTCTAAGGCATCTTCCATCCTCGAGTTGGACTCCCTTTGTTATACAACAACTTCCCACTGACTATTTTACAGTTGGTAGTATATATATGTCTGTGCTACTCTCTCGCTTCATTTTGAGAATTTTAAAATCCACTGTCCTGACATCCTCAAGAACAAATTAGTGATTGAAATTACTCAATAACATAAAGAATTATCTGCCAGACACAGAATTAACAATAGGCAGCAAGGCCTATGCAACAGTTAATCAGGAAAGTTTTGAAAAAAGGATCAGCTTTAGATCAACGGAACACCTCTCTATACACCTACTGGTAGCTGATATCATGGACTGTGACTGTGAGAAAGAAGGGAAAAAAAATCCACCTTCCATTATCTCATAAGGTAAGAGTTGCTCAGTGTCAAAAAAAGCTGTGGCCTAATGTTCTCTTTTCTGTAAGGCAATAAAAGAAACTCTCAAACCTCTAAAAGCAGTAGATTTTCTCACCCATGTACATTAACTGTAAAGTGTGATGAAATAATAATATTTAAAAGTACAACGTTTATAAATTACTTTTATGAAATTTATGCAGATTGATGGTTATCTTTATCATGCAGTTGCTTTAACACTTCTTCTTTATGATATACTTTTTGATGAGGAGAGAAAGGGATAATGTTAGCCAAAACTCCCAGTGTGCTGGGATTAATAGCTTAGTTTAGCTATGCTGTCATCCAATCGTAGGTTGTTATAAATAAACCATTAACATTAGTGGCAATTATAAATTATTTTGGCTACGTGGAGTTAAGATTCCATAGTAACGTCTGTGTTCTTATTAATTCTACCACAAATAAACTTTAAGAAAGAAAAAGGCACTTAAAAATTGTGTGAAGAAATAAGTTTTTTTTCCTTGGGATAGACTGAAGGATTTCTGTGAAAGAATGAAGGAAAAAACAATACTACTAACTTTCCTATTAGTGATGACACAAGAGTCACACTCTCCAAAGACAAAAATTATCTAAATAAAATTTAAAATCAAGCCATCCATATTAATGCTAAAAAAACATAATTTAAAAATATAAAGTTTATTTGACTTCTCTATAGTATGTAGTTGCTTGTTCTTATTAATACTACCTGTGAGAGAAGGCCTAGAAGAAAATGAAGACTTTAAAAACAGAAATTTTTTTACTAGAATGAAAATGTTTACTTATTTTTCTTTGTTAATCTTTAATTTTTAGAAGGCTGATTTCATTGTTCTTATGATTACAACATGCTTTTATGAAAACCTTGCAATCTCTCTCCAGAAAAATACTTATTTCTTCACACAATTTTTGGGGTGTTTTAAAAATCTGGGTAAATTCATGGGTACTGTTAAAAGACAAAATTGTATTGTGGTGGAAAGATATGAAAACTGCTGCTCTATGGTAAGAGCAAGAGCCCCAAAGGGACACTACTGGGAAACAAACCCTGGTAAGTGGCAAGAATTCTACCGTGAATCAGCACTAAAGAGAACCATTACCCCAAGGAAATTCTTCACGCACACGTGCAGCAAGATATATGAAGAAAAATGTTCATGTTAGCAATGTTTATAAGAGCAGAACACAGGAACAACCCAGATGCCCATCAATAATAGCATGGATTAGTAAACTCTTGTATATTGATACAGTAAAACCTCATACTACTGAAATAAAATAACCAAACTTTAGCTATCCACATCTGCCTTCAGGCACCCACATTCCCTTCTTACAATCCAGGTAGTAAAACATTAAAGTATGGACTCCAGAACCCGATTCCACCATTACTAACTTTCTGATCTTAACCTCTCCATGCATCAATTTCCTCAACTAGAAAAAGCAGGATAATACTGGTACCTACTCAACAGCTGTTAAAGAGACTAAACGTTTAATATTTTTAAGTTATTTAAGACAGTGCCTGGCACCTGGTAAACACTGCGAAGTGTTTGATTAATAAACAGACCATAGCCAATCAATTTTAATATTTCTTCAACTCAGCAGCCCCATTTCTAATAAATGATGGCAGCCGTCATGTTTTCCATCAGTTTTTGCCAGACTCAGTTATCATGCATTTCTTTAATTATTCGTTTCAGTAATACATATTCAGGAAATTTGTGTACCCTTCATAGGGCTTTTGTTTTTAATTCTCATTCTGCCTCTAGGGAGATATTAATGCTTACATTCTAAATGTTAAAGATTAAAAAAAATTTCTTTAAGTATAGTAAGGAGCCAGTCCAGAATACTCTGTTATATCTTAATTTTTATTTCTTGCTCCTCTCAAAAAAAAAGAAAAAGAAAGGGCAGATTATAAACTTAAAACCAAAACTGTGTGTTTCGGGACTTCCCTCGTGGTCCAGTGGTTAAGATTCCTCACTCCCAATGCAGGGGGCCCTGTCAGGGAACTAGATCCCACGTGCTGCAACTAAGAGACCACATGCTACAACTAATGATCCCAAAAGCAACAACAAAGATCCTGTGTGCCACAACTAAGACCCGGCGCAGCCAAATAAATAAATAAATAGTAAATAAATAAATATATGTTTTAAATTGTGTGTTTAACTGCCTGCATATCAACTACTAAACTAAAATATTAATGACTCTTACATCTACTTTTACATTTACATTAAAGGGATAAATATTGAAAAGCCTAGACTAGTGGATTTTAATACTACTAATGCTGGATATAGTATAAACACGTCTATTTTGGGAGACAAGCTATTATCAAAAGAATGCTCCTATTATTTTTAATGCTCTATTCTAAGCTCCATTCCTGCACTCACCTGTCTGTTTATTAAGGAGTTCCAAACTAAACTCCTCCATTTTCCTTTTCCTTGACTTTTCCCTATCCAAAAAAAAAGCACCTCACACCCACCCAATTGCTGCTACCAGAAACTCAGATATCACCCTTGAAATCTTTTCCACTCTCACACCCTATATATGTTAATCACCAAGCCCCAACTAGCCTATTTCAAAAATAAATCATCAATTCACAGACATACAAATTCAATACCCTATTCCCACTTACACTCCTTTCATGAAGTTTTATCTTACATATAAAAAAAAATTCAAAACTCATGGCATAACCTCTCTTCACAGCATGCTATGTTTTAGCCACACTGATCTGTCCTCAGTTCCTCTCTATTCCCCAAACTTTTTTCCCCACCCCAAGGCCTTCACTACAATATATTCTCTGCGGTGAATAATCCCTCCTATCCTCTGTGCCTGCTCAATTCCTCTTCATTGTTCAAGCTTTAACTAAAATTCTATTTCCCTTACCCCAGTAATCAAAATCAGCCCTCCATGACACTTTCATAGCACTTTCTACTTTTTTTTTCTTAGCTTTTTTCACAGTTTTTATTTTCATATTTGTTTGTGTGATTGTGTTTACCACCTATCTCCCTCATGGGACTATAAGACCCCAGGTGTATATTTTTGTGTATATTTTTTAACTGGCACAGAGTAGGTATACAACATTTTATTTATTTATTTATTTTTTTTTTGGCACACGGGCTTAGTTGCTCCATGGCATGTGGGATCTTCCTGGAGCAGGGATCGAACCTGTGTCCCTTGCATTGGCAGGCAGATTCTTAACCACTGCGCCACCTAGGAAGCCCCTATACAACATTTTAAAAGGTTAATTTGTGGAATTAATGAATCTGTTCTAATTCAAGAATGGTAGTGCAGTTAAAAGCTCAAAGAAAATGAGGATCATTAAAATGGTCAAAGGACATTTTGAGTCTTTCTAAACAAATACAAGAGGAGTATCAATGGCATGGGGGAGCACACTAAATTATTAATGTAAGGGATTAGGCAAATGTTTGGAGGTGAGAACACAGGGAGCAAAGAACACTGAAAGTAGTAAAACTGCTAGGCTAGTTTCTAATCGGAGAATGCCTATTTCTGTGGCATCATTCTGCAATGTAATTTACCTCTCTGTTTTTGCCACAAGGCAAGAGAAAAACACCACGGTGTGGAGAGAGTCCACATTCAAAGAGCTAAAAATGAAATGTAACATCTAAAGTACAAGGGTTTAGTTCTTCCCTAAAAAGCAACTCTACTAAATTGCAAGGCAATGGTCGAGGACTATCAAAACTAAGCTATTCTTTTTTTTGGCAGCACCACGCGGCTTGAGGGATCTTAGCTCCCCAAACAGGGACTGAACCTATGCCCACGGCAGTGAAAGCCTGGAATACTAACCACTGGACCGCCAGGGAATTCCCAAAACTAAGCTATTCTAAATCTTCAAAACATTATAGCAAGATGCTAAGATTGGATTTTAATTCCGAATACATGTTTTATATGTGTTAGAAAATAGCATTTTACTAAGGCCTAAAACAAAGCAAAGGTTAGATCATTTTTAGTAACAGTTAAAACTGGCACATATGTTATCAGATGAATGTCTGCACTACACATTTTTCTATGTGCAGCTCTACCTACTCACCACAGTGTCAACTGACAATAATGGTCTTACTACACCTTCATCCCTCTCAAGGGTAGCCAAAGATAAATACTCACTAAAGTTAACTGATGAAACTACTTCTATCTAAATTATTTCCATTTTTTATGATATTTCTAAATTATATATTACCTCTTAAAATAGAGAAGTGACCAGGATATGTGCTTAGAGGCTTTAATAAATTCCATGTTTTGTAATATAAAGTTATAATCATGTAACAAGGCATGCTACTCTATGGTTACATTTCACTAGAACTCTCCATATAGTAATATGATATATCTTGTGGGGGGGAGGGAATGGACAGTAACCAAAGGCCTAACCTTATGACTTAAAAAAACAGGTAATAAACATTCACAAGGTATTTTAAATTCAAATGGTAAAATATTTCTTTTTATTTCTTTTACTCAGTACACATTATTTCTTTTGTAACAGACAGAGTCAGTCCCTCCTCAAATTTTAAGAGCCCAATACCCCACAAGCACTGTATCAGCTGCTGGGGTACAGCACTGGAACAAGAGAAACGAAGTTCCTACTCTTCCAAGCTCACGTTCAAATGGGAGGAAAAGATCAGTAAATAAAACTGGATGACTTGAGGCAGAGAGTTACTAGGAGAGCTACTTTAGATTGAGTGAGTAAGGAGAGTTTATATGTGAGGGTAACATCTGAGCTGAGACCACAAATAAGAAAAACTCAAGCCCCAAAATTATTTCAGAAATGAATGATTTCATAGTATGTGTGTAATAAAAACTTAGCTGAAAGGACCTCTTATCCTCTTTCACTAATTTTGAACTTCTCATTAAACCTATATGATGCCTACCTTTGTATATCCAGGCAACATCCCAAATTTAATGGGCCAAAAAGAAAATGCTCATCACTAACCCTCAAAGTCACTACTAAGTACACTGCTATAATTAGCAACCATACTAGTATTTTGCCAGTTACTTAGTTTCTTAAAACTGTTGAACTCAGCTCTCCTTCTTGCACTTCCTATATTCAATCCATTAATAACATCATTACGTTCCATACGGTTTGCGGTCTTAGTCTGAGGCACTTCAGCAGCATATCTAACTGTTATTCCTGGTCTGCCTACACAGTGTATGCTGCTGAACAATTCCCCACATCCCCCTGTTCACAATGTCACACCCCAGTCACCACTCAACAGGGCTTTTCCATAGTTTCCATAAAGAATCTGCACTCCTGTTACCTAGCATTCAAGGTCTCCTATTATCTATCATAGCCTCTAATAACAGAGCTTAAAGACACAAGAGGCAAAAAAATGACTGAATTAAATGGAGAAAAAAAAACGCACAATATAAGCGGAGAGTTTAACACCCCTCTCTCAGCAACTGATAGAAGCAGACCTCTTTGAAAAAAAAATCAATAAAGACTTAGAAAATTTGAACAGTACTTATCAACCACATTGAGCTAACTGACATTTTTAGATAGACCACTATGCCCCAAAACTGCAGAATCAAGTGCATGTGGTACTTTTACTAAAAGTCTGCTAATACATCAAAATAAATTTAAAAGGATTAAATGCATCAAAATGTGTTGCTTGAACAAAAATAAAATAAATTAAAAATCAGTTACAATAAGATTTAGGAAAAAAAAAAAACTCCAAATGTTTAAAATTACATTTCTAAATAATCCATGAAGTAAAAATTCTTTTAAAAGGAAAGAAAAAAGGAATTTGAAAATATTTCAAATGGAATGATTATAAAAAAGACACTATACAAGAATTTGTAGAATATAGTGAAATGAGTATATAGAAGGGAGAGGATTTTATAGCTTAAATTTTTAAGCATTTAAATGCTTATATTAGGGAGAGAAAAAGCTTCTCTAAGGTTCTATCTTAAGAAGCTAGACACAACACTGTAAATCAACTATACTTCAATAAAAACTATTAAAAACAAAGAAGCTAGGGTAAAAAAACAGAGCAAAATAAATCCAAAGGAAGTGAAGGAAAGAAAATAATAAGAAAGCAGAAATCAATGAAAAGAAAAAAAAGAGAAAATTAATAAAGCAAAAGTTAGTTCCTTGAAAAGATTAAAAATAGGTAGAATGGCCATTAACACAGGCTCACTTTTCTGTCAACCTCTTCTGAAATCACCATGACAAGCATTTTCCAACTTTCAGCCACAAATGGTCCTCTTCCCTCACTGCCCGCCTCCTGATCTTCTATACCAGGGGTCAGAAAACTATGGTTTCTGGGCCAAATAGAGTCTACCACCTAATTTTGTATGGCCCATGAGCCAATAATGGTTTTTACATTTTTTAATGTTTTTAAAATATCAAAAGAATAATATTTCATGAAAAAAGAAAATTATACAAATTTTAATGTCTATAAACACAATTTTGTTGGAATACAGTCATGCTCATTTGTTTACTTATGGTCTATGGCTGCTTTTACATTGCACTGGCTGAGTTGAAGGGTTGCTGCATGACCAGCAATGCCTGAAATATTTACTATCTGGTTCTTTACAGTAAAAGTTTGCCAACCCTTACTCTACAGATACTACTCTCCTACTCCTTCTCCTTTCCTTTCTGTCAACTCAAGCATCTACCCCAAGAATCAGCTCAAAATCCACTTATGAGACATGTCACTTTTACTTCTTTGAAAAAATATCCTGTTCCAAATCCTCTATATTGTTTTGTAAAGTACTAAATACTTTTTATGTGTATATGCTGGTTTCCTGATTTAGCAGTAAGTTTTCTAAGAAAGGATGTACCTACCATCCATCAACAAAACCCCGAGTAAATGGGCCAGAGCTAAGGAAATTACTCCTGCCTCCTCTCCCCAAAGGGGGAGGGGAGGGGTGGGGCATGAATCAATTGGGAATTGCAAATACATATATTTACTAGGGAATTGCAAATACATATATTTATTACTCATTTATTTTTTCATTAAGCAGAAATACAGAAATTTAACCTGTCTACTTTCTTAAAATGTGTTTATTTTCTCAGATTATAAAATAACTACTAGCTGTTTTATGAATCAAGGATAGGAAATAAAAATTTACTTAAATACCAACAAAATTTTTCTAAAATTAGTAATATATTATGTCCTCTTTTTTCCCCTAAATAAGTAGTTTTCAATTTTTTTTCTTTTTTTTTTTTTACACTTTAAAAACCTACTGAGGACTCCAAAGAGGTTCAATTTATGTGGGTTATCAATATTATACTACAAATTAAATTCAAACTGAGAAAATTTTAGGATATTTATTAGCTCTTACATAACTCAAATACTGCCTTGATTTGTAGCAAATCACCACCTTTATCTTCCATTATTTTTGTACTCTCAGTGCAAATGTCTACATATTATAAAAGCAAATAACACTTTAGTATTATTAACAAAACAATTTTGATGTTGTGGGTCCCATGAAAAGGTCTTGGGGACCCTGATACATATTGAATTGTACTCCTCAAATTTATATTTTGATACCCTAACTCCCATTGTGACTGTACTTGGGAATAGGGCCTTTAAGGAGATCTTAGGGTCAAATAAGGTCATAAGGGTGGGGCCTTAATCCGACAGGAATAGTGCCCTTGTGAGAAGAGGAGGAGACACAAGGAGTACACAAGGAGAGGTCATGTGAAGGTACCACAAAAAGTGGTCTTTTAGAAGCCAGGAAAAAAAGGCTTTAGCAGAAACCAATCCTGCAACACCTTGTTCTGGGACTTCCAATACCCAGAACACTGAGAAAATTAATTTCCATTGTTTAAGCCACCAAGTCTACGGTATTCTGTTACAGCAGCCCAAGCAGAACCCCAAGAGTCCATAGACCATATTCTGCAAATTTTGCTCTAGATGTATACTTCTTCTTATCTCTTTCTTTGCTCTTAAGGAGGACAGCAAAGATCCTTTCAAAGAAAAAGATCCAGAGCCTAGAAAAGGAAAATAAGATGATATCCAACAATACTGAAGAACAGAAATTCCCTGATAAAAATGGACAAGGTAAGAAAGTTTAATTCATAATCCACATACATGGGGCTCTGCCACCAACCTACACTTAAGTCTCCCAGATTCCATGTTAATTAGACTCCACTATGAAGTCTGAGCTATACCCTTACTACATCACTATTCTGAATTGTCGACCCTAACTCCTTTTCACCCTTTGAACCCTCACCTCTTGTCTGAACTTCTAGAATTTGGCTAGGTATATTTACAGCGAACCTTCTGCCAATTCTAAGAGCGATGTTCTCCTTGAGCTTTCAGGTGCATTTCAGGAAACAATGTTCTATTGCTCATCATCAACTTCTTCTTATCTTTCCACTGTCTGTTAAGTGCAGACATACCTACAGCTCAGTCTTTAGCTTTCTTTTCTTCGGTACCCATATAAACACATGTGAACACATACACACACATTTGTGCACACACTAACACGCACATGCACATACACATTCACTCCTTCCTTAGAGAAACACCAATGTTCCTCTACATTCAATTTAATCTACCGAGTAACTTTTATACGACATCTCAATAAATTCAATCTACTAGGAAAGACATGGACATAAAGCCAGTTATAAATTTAAGCTGGAAACTATAAAGAAAAAGTGATCATTTTTAACCATGAAACAGTGAAAATTTCCTAACAATGAAAACAATCTCATAATCCCACAAATGACTAAGTTAACGTGCCCAGAAAAAAGGGCAAAGAACAAAAATAAGCAAAGCATGTAAGATGATCTTCAATTAGACAATAAAAATGAAAAGAACCTAAAAATGGAGTTGGTGGAATCAGGCTTCCCGACTTCAAACTATACTACAAGGCCATAGTGATCAAGACAGTATGGTACTGGCACAAAAATAGAAAGGACGATCAATGGAATAGAATAGAGAACTCAGAAGTAAGCCCAAACACATATGGGCACCTTATCTTTGACAAAGGAGGCAAGAATATACAATGGAAAAAAGACAGCCTCTTCAATAAGTGGTGCTGGGAACATTGGACAGCAACAGGTAAAAGAATGAAATTAGAACACTTCCTAACACCATACACAAAAAGAAACTCCAAATGGATTAAAGACCTACATGTAAGGCCAGACACTAGAAAACTCCTAGAGGAAAACATAGGCAGAACACTCTATGACATCCATCAAAGCAAGATCCTTTTGGACCCACCTCCTAGAATCATGGAAATAAAATCAAGAATAAACAAATGGGACCTCCTGAAACTTAAAAGCTTTTGCACAGCGAAAGAAACCATAAACAAGACTAAAAGGCAACCCTCAGAGTGGGAAAAAATAATTGCCTATGAAACAACGGACAAAGGATTAACCTCCAAAATATACAAGCAGCTCATGCAGCTTAATACCAAAAAAGCAAATAACCCAATCCACAAATGGGCAGAAGACCTAAACAGACATTTCTCCAAAGACATACAGATGGCCAACAAACACGTGAAAAGATGCTCAACCTCACTAATCATCAGAGAAATGCAAGTCAAAGCCACAATGAGGTATCACCTCACACCAATCAGAATGGCCATCATCACAAAATCTGGAAACAACAAATGTTGGAGAGGGTGTGGAGAAAAGGGAACTCTCCTGCACTGTTGGTGGGACTGTAAGTTGGTACAGCCACTATGGAAAACAATGTGGAGGTTCCTTAAAAAACTACACATAGAACTACCATATGATCCAGTCATCCCACTACTAGGCATATACCCAAAGAAAACCATAATCCCAAAAGAAACTTGTACCATAATGTTTATTGCCGCACTCTTTACAATAGCCAGGACATGGAAGCAACCGAAATGCCCATCAACAAATGAATGGATACAGAAGATGTGGCATATACATACAATGGAATATTACTCAGCTATAAAAAGGGATGAGATGGACCTATATGTCATGAGGTGGATAGAACTACAGTCTGTCATACAGAGTGAAGTCAGTCAGAAAGAGAAAGACAAATATTGTATGCTAACTCACATATACGGAATCTAAAAATGGTACTGATGAACTCAGTGACAAGAACAAGGACGCAGATACAGAGAATGGACTGGAGAACTCGAGGTTTGGGAGGGGGCGGGGGGTGAAGGGGAAGCTGAGACGAAGCGAGAGAGTAGCACAGACACATATATACTACCAACTGTAAAATAGATAGTCAGTGGGAAGTTGTTGTATAACAAAGGGAGTCCAACTCGAGGATGGAAGATGCCTTACAGGACTGGGGCGGGGAGGGTGGGGTGGAGTCGAGGGGGGGTGGAGTCAAGGAAGGGAGGGAATACGGGGATATGTGTATAAAAACAGATGGTTGAACCTGGTTTACCCCTCAAAAAATAATAAATAAATAAATAAATGGGAAAAAAAGTACCAAATTAATCCAACCTAATTGTTTGATTAAATTAAAACTAAGACAAAGTAATTTCTCATCTATCAGATGGGTAAAAGATTATAACGACTGACAAAATCCCGCACTAGCGGACTTCCTAGGTGGCACATTGGTTAAGAATCCGCCTGCCAATGCAGGGGACACAGGTTCGATCCCTACTCCAGGAAGATCCCACATGTCGCAGAGAACTAAGCCCGTGCGCCACAACTACTGAGCCTGTGCTCTAGAGCCCCTGAGCCACAACTACTGAGCCCATGTGCCACAACTACTGAAGCCCATGCACCTAGAGCCCGTGCTCCACAACAAGAAAAGCCACCACAATGAGGAGCCCATGTACCACAATAAAGAGTAGCCCCCTCTCGTCGCAACTAGAGAAAGCCCATGTGCAGCAACAAAGCCCCAACGCAGCCAATAAGTAAATAAATAAATAAAAATTAAAAAAAAAATCCAGCACTGGTGAGGGTCTAAGGAAATATGCAATCTCCCATACCACTGTCAGGAATGTAAATTGGTACCAGCTTTCTAGAGTTGCCAAAATAATCAAAATGTACATAAAAAGCAATCAACCTTCTAAGAACTTGTCCTCATCATATAATCAAAAGTGCATTAAGTGTAGGACAACAGTTTTCAGCTGGGACCTATGGTATCCTCCAGGGAACATTCAGCAATGTTTGGAGATATTTTTGGTTATCACAATTGGGGGTGGGAAATGCTACTAATATCTAGTGGGTAGAGGCCAGAGATGCTGCTGAACATCCTATAACGCACAGGACAGCCCCTACAGCAAAAATTATCTGACCCAAAATGACAACAGTGCTAAAACTGAAAAACCCCGGTATAGGAGAATCAGGAACTTTAACATTGCAATTACCTTTGCTCCTTCCTCCCCAGAAGGGAAGAAAATTAACTGTTATTTATGTCAAATTCTAGTATAATGACTGTCTATGGAACTGGCAGGTGGGGGACAATGTGCACTAAAAGGTCAAACTGCTCTATGGTTTTCCCTCTTCTACATTCATCAGCCATTTTGCTAGACTGATTCAACCTGACTTCCTTGGAGTGGCTAAGCATTTTCCTCTCACAATTAATGAGTCAGAACACATGGGGAATAGATTTGTCACTAGTACTACCATACACCTATCCTGCTATGAACAGAACTTGAGTCAGCTAACAGAGTAAGGTCATACTTTAGATTTGGGGAAATGAGATAAAGGCGTGTACTAACTCCTAACACAGTGACCTAGCATACAGGAATACAGAGACTAGTAACAAACTGGACCCATGGATAATACAAATTCAGGAGCTCTGCTTAGAAAGTTGCCTGAACACACACACACATACACACACACACAAATGAAATTAGAATCTATAGACAGTACTTATATGTTCAATTAAATACTGGGATGCTATGGTTAAAGTGTTCAAAGGGAAAAGAAAAAAACAAAAAGATCTTAAATACACCAGATGTACATTAAGGGGACAAAGGAAACCTTAGTGAGGATGAAGACTGAAGTACCATTACTGCAATTTTCTAAATGTTTCAAGACAGGAGTGTTTCAGGTGTTACAGTTCAGGACAGGGGTCAGGTGGAAAAGCAAACTCTCCCTCCCTCCAAGATTATGGGAATCATAGTAACAACTCTTTCCACATCATGATAAAAGTGGAGTGCGTAAAAGAGATAGAGGCTGGGATACTGCAAAGAAGGGGTAAGAAAAAATTCTAGTTTCATTACTAACTAGATGAAAGATAGTATCATGAATTCATAGTAGTATTGCTTTTCAAATATCGTGTTATCATCTCTTACCACTAACCCAGAGAGATGTTTTCCGTAATTAGCCTGAATTTCATCACATACATGTAGCTCATGTTGATACGCCTGGGAAGGACTTGCATATACTAAATTTTATAAATCAAATCTCATTCTTTGTATGTAAAAATATTTCATTCAATGGAATCCTAGTGTGAATCATTCTTTTAAAAATTAATCACATCTTAACATATTTTTGTATAAAATCAAATTTTTGTACATGGACAAGTGAATATATATAACACTTTAAAAACACACAAAAATATGAATTAAATTTGTCCCTATTATTTTTCATATTCCCAGAGAGACTCACAATATTGAACAGTTAGCAACTTCATCACGACATTTGCTGCACATGCTAAACAAACCAAATAATATAAAATTTGACAATAATCATGAAAATGGATATCCCAATTTAATGCCAGTTTATTACTGCAAGATGAACAGCATCTCCTTAAAGACATGCTTTTCTTAGTCTTAGTTTAGGCTAACTTTGATCTTGCTGGGAAGGAATTTAAAGAATTTTATTGAAAGATAAGAATGTTACCTGGAAAACCTGTAAAGAATTTGTAGAGCAGGCATGAAGGAAAAGCACTGAAGAGTCTAAAGAGGCTGAGAAGGCAAGTTGTTTGGGGGAGAGAAGATCAAGAAGCAGCAGAGATGTAGCAGCTTAATGAGAAACAGGAAAGTCTGAGAGTGAACGAAGATACTTAAAGGCGAGTGAGAGCAAGCCAGCCTTGCGAGAAGATACAGAATGCACACTATTCCCTTCATCCCCCCAGTCTTTAGGGATAGTTTGCTTTACCCATCACCAAAAAATAATGTTGGTATTCTATTTTTTATGTTTTTTACATGTTTTCTAGTTTGCAAGACCTCCTGAAGAGAGCTCCAAGGACAGAAAATGGTAGTCTAAGGAAGAACATTTTGTCCACCCCTCCCCCTCCCACCAACAGTTACATTATGAAAATATATAGGTGGTTAAACTGAATGACAGAGTATTCTATCTCCTATTGAAAAGCAACATATTTCTTCAGGTCAACCAACCAGTTAGCAAATTGGTTAATATAAGGTCATAATGAAGCAAAGGATTATGGGTCTGGATCCCTACGATACATTAACCTTTCTACTCTGAATTCAAAGGCTATATGCCTTGGGGCTTCTTAGGTGGCGCAGTGGTTGAGAATCTGCCTGCCAATGCAGGGGACATGGGTTTGATCCCTGCTCCAGGAAGATCCCACATGCTGCGGAGAAACTAAGTTCGTGCGCCACAACTATTGAGCCTACACTTTAGAGCCCGTGAGTCACAACTATTGAGCCCATGTGCTGCAACTACTGAAGCCCACAGGCCTAGAGCCCGTGCTCCACAACAAGAGAAGTCACGGCAATGAGGAGCCCGCGCACCACAACGAAGAGTAGCAACTAAAGAAAGCCGGCGCACAGCAAAAAAGACCCAATACAGCCAATTAAATTAATTAATTAATTAATTTTTTTAAAAAGGCTATATGCCTAATCATTGGTAAAGTGCCTTTCAAATGAGAGTGGCTGGATGGCCTGTTAATGGCAGACAAGAGAGTATGAATAGATGAATGAATGTCATCACTACTACTATTTACAAAATTAAAGTATATGTCCCACTGATTTTGAATCTAGGGTCATATTAGTTTGTGGAAAAGGTCAGAGAACCTTCAACAGTTTGGAAAATTATTCTATTTCAGTCTCACATAAATTTTTTCAAGAAAGTTCACCATGTAATTTTAAGTCTAAAACAAACCCAAGTGAATACTTTCCAAGAATAAATTAAGGACTACATTCAGAAATGAATTACTACTTATGATAAAATTATCTCATTTTAATGATGCTTAAAGCAATTAAATAATTTAACAGAGGAAAAGAATTTATGTAAGGTCCCGTTAATTGTTGACCATAGTAGAAAAGTTTAAAAGAAAAAAACCACATTTTGTTTAAATTCCTCTCATGTATAGATCTAACAAAAGCAATAACGTAACATAAGTAGTAAGTAACATCAAATTCCTAATCACAATTGAAAAGACAGTATAAAACGTCTACTCTTTCCTATTTAACCATCTGGAACATGTTAGAGACTCCCTGAAAGCAAGAAAAATCTGCAAGTATAATTACACTCTGGGACTATTAGCATGACATGCTTCAATAAATACTCCTAACAGGATTTGCTGATATAATAATTGGCACTAAAACTGGTGGATTTTCATTACCTGGCTGTTTGTTCTTACTGACTAAATACCCAAGAAAACCAATAAATTGTCCGTTGAATAGAAAACAAACAACCAAAAAACCCCACCCAGCAAGGGCAAAGTGTGACAGGTTCAGAGGTAGAACAGAAGGGACAAGCAAAGAGCAAAGATGTGTGAACACCTGTGTTCAATTCATATTTTCCCTCCCACTTTCTTCCTTTCTTCCTCCCTTCCTCCAACCCCAATCTGGCATGAATATCTACTCTCTAGTCAAAAGTGACTTGGTTAGGGTTAAGAGAAAATGTTGTATTGTGTCTTGAGTTGGCTAAATTCCAGTAAGCTGAAGGCCTTCAGACTCAATTATAACAAGGGAAAACATTCAAAATTTACTCTACTCCTGATGGTTTTGGAGATTTAACATTTAGCTACCTAAACTGGAAAGGTTAAGCAAGGGAAGACCCCAACCAGCTAAGATTTTTAGGAAGATAACTCTGGCAGCTGAGCAATGGAGTCAAGAGGGTTGCTGTGATAGTCTAATTCTGATATAATAAGCAGTTGAACTAATGCAGCAACAGTTGAGTTGAATGAGACATCGGACTAAATCAACAAGAGCTGGAGATGAAAAAGAGAGGCCAAATTGTCTACATGTATGAATTACGAAAGTAATTCATGTTTACTGTACAAGTCTAGAAAATACAAGTAAATAAAAAAAAATCACCCACAACTGTTCCATCTAGAATAATTAATGCAGACATATGTATACATATTATTCTACAAATATAGATACACACATAGTTTTTTACAGTTTTATTTTAATGATTATGGTATCAGTGCACATATAAAGAGCATCTTTTTTCACTAAATATATATATAACTTCTCATGTTATTAAATATTCTTCTACATTGTCTGTAAAATATTCCTCTGTGTGTGTGTGTGTGTGTGTATCAGTTTTTAAGCAAGGCAGTGGTGCAGGACTTCAGATTAGTTCCAATTTTTTGCTATTAAAAACAATGCTATGATGAGGCATCTTTCTGGCTAAAACTTTATTTACATTCAGGATTATATTCTCTAAATAAGTTCTACAAACACCAAGTGTCCTATCATGGGAGTTTCAATGTGCATTAAAGCCATTTAGCCAAGACTGAGTTTACAGGAGATAACAGATGTCTGAGGGAGAAGCTAATGAATTCAGTTATGTACACGTTAATTATGAATATGACATTCAAGTAGGTCTATCCAGCTGACTTCCAAAGTGGTGCAATATAAAGGCTTTGGGAATCACTGACATATTGATAACAATGAAACAGATGAGATGACCAAGGAAAACTGTGACGAGAGGAGAATGGATTATGATGGAAACACTCCCATATTTAAGGAGGGGGGCAGTTAAAGATGGAAGATCAAGTAAAAGAATGAAAGAAAGAGAAAGAAAGAAAGAAAGAAAGAAAGAAAGAAAGAAAGAAAGAAAGAAAGAAAGAAAGAAAGAAAGAAAGAAAGAAAGAAAGAAAGAAAGAGAGAGAAGAGAGAGAGAGAAAGAGAGAAAGAAAGAAAAGAAAGAAGAAAGAAAGAAAGAAAGAAGAGAAGAGAAAGAGAGAAAGAAAGAAAGAAAGAAAGAAAGAAAGAAAGAAAGAAAGAAAGAAAGAAAGAAAGAAAGAAAAGAAAGGAAGGAGAAAGAGAAGAAAGAAGAAGAAAGAAGAAAAAGAAAGAAAAGAAAAGAAAAGAGAAAGAAAGAAAGAAAGAGAGAAAGGAAGGAAGGAAGAAGGAAGGAAGGAAGGAAGGAAGGAAAGAGAAAGAAAGAAAGAAAGAAAGAGAAAAAGAAAGAAAGAAGAGAAAAAAAAGAAAAGAAACAAAGAAAGAAAAGAAAAGGAAGGAAAGAGAAAGAGCAAGCAAGCAAAAGAAAGAGAGAGATTTGGGGAGGGGATATATACTACCAACTGTAAAATAGATAGTCAGTGGGAAGTTGTTGTATAACAAAGGGAGTCCAACTCGAGGATGGAAGATGCCTTAGAGGACTGGGGTGGGGAGGGTGGGGGGGGAATCGAGGGGGGGGAGTCAAGGAAGGGAGGGAATACGGGGATATGTGTATGAAAACAGTTGATTGAACTTGGTGTACCCCCCAAAAAATAATAAATAAATAAATAAATTTAATTAAAAAAAAAAAGAAAGAAAGAGAGAGAGAGAAAATGAGTAAAGGTAAAAGGAAAACCAGAAGTTGAGAGTAGAGAGACCATAATGATATCCGGTACTGACAATTATTTTGAACCTGACAAAACAATCACAATCCCTTTAAAGCACAACAAACTCTTAGTAGTACCCAAAGTAGTCAAGAGTCCTCACCAAAATAAACCCAATGATGCACAAAAACTTCCCTGCAAAGACACCAAGAATTCAACATATCCCAGCACCACCACAGTCACTGAACCCATATGCTTTTTATGCTCAATGTATCTACCACTCTCCTCCAACTTCATGCCATAAAGATCCAAACAGTGAAGATTTTACATAGGTTTGTGGGATAGAATCATAAAGGATTGTTGGTTTGTTTGTTTTTTTGTAGGGGTTTTTATTTTTTAGGTGGGGAGAGGGAAAGGTTGGCCTAAAACCGTTTTTCTCTCTTCCAGTTTTTGGCCAGTCCTACTAAGATTTATTATCACAGGAAACATGTTGACAGTTTCAGCCTCCTTCTATAAACCTGCCTAAGTATCTTTCTCAGAATTCACTTTCACAAACATGATTTCATTTTTTATCTTTTTCTTTCCACTCTCTGCTTACCCCTCAGGGACTAAGAGCTTTAGTCCCCCAACAACTGGTTTCCAGTGTTTCCAAACACCCACATCAATTGCTCCACTTAACCCAGCTCTAGTCAGGGACCACCCTTGCAAAAAATCATAGTCCTCATACAGATGTACAAGACGAGCTGTAGGAAATCAAAGTCTACTCTTACAAGAAGTCACATTTTTCAGGCTGCCAGAATGTGCTTGCCTTGGGGATATTTTTAAAGACCAACCTCATTCATTATTCCTTCAATTCTTGATATCATTTTATCCATTACAACAGCCTCTTTCAACATCCTCCTCTCTCTTCTGGAACCATATTCCTTCCCTTCTGAGGAGTGCTTTATACATCCTCATTTTCTTATCCCAGTTTTGCCACAGGACTGGCCTTTCCCTTCTGTATTTTTAGTATGTGGTTTCATTGGGAAGAGGCACTAGAAAAAGATGGAAAGATATCTTATCTCCTGTATATACAATTTTGTTGATCAATATCAACTCCACACCAGAGCAGTGTACTATACCAAATTAAAACTATGAACTGTAAATAAGCCACTCAAACAAATAATTTTTCATCACGTGAATAAGGATGCTGAGAGAAAGGGAAATGTATAAACAGCACATAATGGTATTCACCGCAACTCACAAATCAACATTTCCATCCTCTTAAGTTCACTTTCTTTGTGCCTTTCCCTCTCTCTTCCCCATAAATATAACCTAATGTAAGCACAGTATTGAATAACAAGCATATAGGCCACGTGAATACAAAGACCTCAGAAAGTGCTATTTGATAGAAATGTCAATATTATACATAAATAGAGCCATTTTCATTTTACTTTTAAAAACTGTCTGTTTTAGTAATGCCTAAACCTAAAAGTAGGCTCTTGATATTTCAGCACTGACCTGACAAAAGCATACTTTCCTAGTATCCCTGAAATCTTCACTACTGTTGAGGACACCTATTTTGTTAAAGAACAGGACAGCTTTATAGCAGTGACAACTTTCTACCCGCCTTCTCTTCGCCTCCTATCTGGACTCACTACTCTAATTCTTCACATCATCATCATCTGCCTCCCTTTGGGAAGCCATTCCTCATCTGCTATGGTCTGACTGAGTAACCCTCCTACATGCCCCCACAGAACCGTATATTTACTCCATAATAGCATCTAGCAAAGTATCTGTCTATATACCTGTCTGGATCCACCCCCTGCCCCAAATGGACTGTAAGTTCCTTGAGAGCAGGAAGGCTATGTCTTACTCACTGCTACATCTCCAGAGCTTAGGGCAGTGCTTGACATCAAGTATACTTTCAATAGAGACAGCCAGCATGGCCTCCACCAGCACGATCAACTGCTCCTAGACTAAAGCTTACTACAATCACCTATATGGGAATCAACATAATTTTCTTAGGGGATACCTTGAATCCAATACTGATCATATACTGTATGTCAAGTAATACATTAATTTCATTGCTTCAAAATCTCTATGAAGTAAAAATAATTATTCTCCTTTACCAAAGAGAAAATAAGAGCTCAGAAAAGATAAATTACTTTCTTATAGCTACACAGCAAGCACCTGAGGAAAGACACGCCTGTCTGTCTCACTATAGGTTAAGGCTATTTCTACTATACTATCCTGCTGACCCAGTACCCATGCTAAATCAACACGAAATGTAATGATTCAAATATGTTTTTCCTGCTATATTCTGTAATGTTAGATCCCCTCTGGGAATCAATAAAATGTCTGTGAAACAGCTGGGAGACTACAAAGATGGTGGGTTAAGCTTACAGGCTATGAATTAGATTGACTATCTGAATTCAAAGATCAATTGTGCTACCTACTAGCCGTATAATCTTAGATAATTTATTTCTCTGTGCTTCAATTTACTCATTTATAATATGGGGATAGTAGTAGTAGCTACAGAGTTGTTGTGACGAATAAATGACAATATATGTGAAGGATTCAGAATAGAGCCTAGCACATAATGATAATACTAACAGCTAGGATTATTGCATGCTACTATGTATGTTACCTTATCTTCAATAAACATTAGCTGTTAATATTTAATTATTTAAGTTTACACAAAGAAATTGTCAACTTTTCCTATGTCAGTGGTTCTCAAACCTTGTAGTGCATCAGAATTATCTAAGAAGCTTTTAAAAATACCCACAGGCCCTATGTCCTAGAGTTTCTGGTCTGTTGGTCTGAGTTGGGCTCTAGAAACTATTCTTTCGAAAATTCTCTAAGATAATTTTCATTCCCTGAAATAAGCTAAACTATAGATCTTAAAACATTTCTGGTACATAGCATCTAAAATTGCTAAACAAAATATAAAAATTATCCTTTTCAATGTTGGATACACCATAAAGGATGCAAGAGGAAATCACTAACATTGAGAATAAAAACAAATCAAGAGAACAAACAGAAGAGCAAGCAGTGAAGCTGCCACATACTCTAGGGGGAGGCATTTGTGGATCTTGGTAACATAAACCAAGCGTGGGACCAAGGAAAAAGGCTTAGGCCTCCCAAAGTCAGATCAGAGACCAAAAGACAAAGTCAGGGCCCAAGATAAACAGTAACCCAGGAAAAGAATGAATTCAAACACCTTAAAGGCAAACATCAAGGAAAATTTACCTCAACTTTAGCAAATACATGATAATTTGATGCCTGAATTCATCTATACTATGCAGGTGTTCTCAAAAACCAAGAGTGAGAATTTTAAGTTAAAATCCAGGTTTACAGACCCCCACCTCCAAGCACATAGTAGAAAGAAATAAAAATCCTCTCTAGGAGAATGTACCCTGAACTCAAAATGAAAAGAATTTCCATAACTGCACAGGCTTCCAAAACAAAATGAGTTCACAATTCAGAAAGAAAATCACAAAACACATAAGTAAACAAGGCACTATAACAAAAAGTCAACAAAAATAAACCAAATTTGTTGCAAAAATATCCTGCAAAATTTCAGATATTAGAAATATCAAATATAGAACATTAAATATGCTTAATATATAAGGGAAAGAAAAGAATGAATTGAAAACATCAGTAAAATTCAAGAGAATATAAAAAAAAGAACAGGTAAATCTGAAAGAGAGCCAAATAGAGCTGCTAGAACTAAAAAACATTATGAGTAAAATCACAAATAAATAATAACAACTGAAACACACTGAATGGAATCAGTAAACTGTAAGACAGAAATGACAAAATTATCTACACAGCCACTGAGAAATGAAAAATATGAAAGCCAGGTTAAGAGACATGGAGGAGAGAAGGAACAATCATTATCAGAAAGACTACATTCTCTGATCACAATGCAAAGAAATAAAAGTCAAAAAGAACTGCCACACACTTGAAAATTTTAAACTACATCTCTAAAGAACTCACAACTCAAGAAATAATAACAGAAAAATATTTAAAACTAAAAATGAAACAATAATGAAATAGTACATTTCAAAACTATAAAATGCTATGAAAGCAATACTTAGAAGAGAATATATTCTCATAAATGCCTTTATTAGGAAAGAAATATGACTGAAAATTAATGAGCTAAATGTCTAAATAAATAACCACCTATCTAAAGAAAAAAGGTAAAAAGAAAGAAATATTAAAGTATAAACTAATGAAATGGAAAACAAACAAAATAAAAAGAATGATAAAACCAAAAGTTGGTTCTTTAAAATGAGTAATAAAATACCCCTGAGGAGGTCAAGAAAGAAAAAGATACATGTTAATTATTAAAAATGAAAAAGAAAGCTTAACTATAAATAAAGCAAATATTAAGCAAGTAAGAGGATATTGTGAAAAACCTTTTACTAATAGATCCAAAAACTTAAATGACATAGGTAAATTCTTAAAAGCTATAACCCATTAAAACTAAGCTAGGATATATTGATGTAAATAACTAACTAACTAAATAAATAAATAAATAAATGGGGGAGAAGAGACAAAAGCTTCTTACAGAAGAATTCCAAAAAATTTATGAAACTACTCCTTCTTCTATGAGGTAGAGCTTAATTTCCAGACTTAGTGACTTAGGAACTCTTTTGCAAAAAATTAAGTAGGGAAAGAAGAATAAGGACATCACAGTGGAGAAACCTGGCAATACTACTTAATCACGTGATGAAGGTTAATTTAACATCATCAGTGATGTGGTGGATATCATGTATCCCCTGAAATAGTGTGATGAGAAAGGCACTTCTTCTCTATGGTGTTCTTATCATAACCCCAGTCTAACTGTGAGAAAAACATGGGACAAACCCAGATAGAGAGATATTCTATAGCATACCTGGTCATAAAAACATGGAAAAATCTAAGAGAGTGTCACAGACTATAGGAGACCGGAGAGACACAATTAAATACAATGTGATACTCTGGGTTGGACTATGGACAGAAAGAGAACATTAATGAAAAAACTGTTGAAATCCAAATAAAGTCTGGAGCTTAATAAGTCAATATCAATGTCTCAGTTTTGATAAAATGTACCATGGTAATGGAGGATGTTAATAATGGGGGGGGGGCATGGCAGGGTGAGTGGATGAGGGGCATACTATAACTTAATATACTATTTTTGCAATTTTTCTTTTCTTTTTTTTTTTTTGGCTGTGCTGCACATCATGGGGGATCTTAGTTCCCCAAACAGGGATAGAACCCGTGCCTGTGTCCATGCAGCGGAAGCACACAGTCTTAACCATCTGACTGCCAGGGAAGTCCCGCAACCTTTCTATTAAGTATAAAATTATTTTTCAGTTTTGTTTTGTTTAAAAAATTGGGGAAGGCACAAAAATAGAAAGGAAGATCAATGGAATAGAATAGAGAACTCAGAAGTAAGCCCAAACACATATGGGCACCTTATCTTTGACAAAGGAGGCAAGAATATACAATGGAAAAAAGACAGCCTCTTCAATAAGTGGTGCTGGGAACATTGGACAGCAACAGGTAAAAGAATGAAATTAGAACACTTCCTAACACCATACACAAAAAGAAACTCCAAATGGATTAAAGACCTACATGTAAGGCCAGACACTAGAAAACTCCTAGAGGAAAACATAGGCAGAACACTCTATGACATCCATCAAAGCAAGATCCTTTTGGACCCACCTCCTAGAATCATGGAAATAAAATCAAGAATAAACAAATGGGACCTCATGAAACTTAAAAGCTTTTGCACAGCGAAAGAAACCATAAACAAGACTAAAAGGCAACCCTCAGAGTGGGAAAAAATAATTGCCTATGAAACAACGGACAAAGGATTAACCTCCAAAATATACAAGCAGCTCATGCAGCTTAATACCAAAAAAGCAAATAACCCAATCCACAAATGGGCAGAAGACCTAAACAGACATTTCTCCAAAGACATACAGATGGCCAACAAACACATGAAAAGATGCTCAACCTCACTAATCATCAGAGAAATGCAAGTCAAAGCCACAATGAGGTATCACCTCACACCAATCAGAATGGCCATCATCACAAAATCTGGAAACAACAAATGTTGGAGAGGGTGTGGAGAAAAGGGAACTCTCCTGCACTGTTGGTGGGACTGTAAGTTGGTACAGCCACTATGGAAAACAATGTGGAGGTTCCTTAAAAAACTACACATAGAACTACCATATGATCCAGTCATCCCACTACTAGGCATATACCCAAAGAAAACCATAATCCCAAAAGAAACTTGTACCATAATGTTTATTGCCGCACTCTTTACAATAGCCAGGACATGGAAGCAACCGAAATGCCCATCAACAAATGAATGGATACAGAAGATGTGGCATATACATACAATGGAATATTACTCAGCTATAAAAAGGGATGAGATGGACCTATATGTCATGAGGTGGATAGAACTACAGTCTGTCATACAGAGTGAAGTCAGTCAGAAAGAGAAAGACAAATATTGTATGCTAACTCACATATACGGAATCTAAAAATGGTACTGATGAACTCAGTGACAAGAACAAGGACGCAGATACAGAGAATGGACTGGAGAACTCGAGGTTTGGGAGGGGGCGGGGGGTGAAGGGGAAGCTGAGACGAAGCGAGAGAGTAGCACAGACATATATATACTACCAACTGTAAAACAGATAGTCAGTGGGAAGTTGTTGTATAACAAAGGGAGTCCAACTTGAGGATGGAAGATGCCTTAGAGGACTGGGGCGGGGAGGGTGGGGGGGACGCATGGGGGGGGAGTCAAGGAAGGGAGGGAATACGGGGATATGTGTATAAAAATAGATGATTGAACTTGGTGTACCCCCCAAAAAAATAAAAAAATAAAAATAAAAAAACCCCAGATGATTGAACTTGGTGTACCCCCCAAAAAATAATTAATAAATAAATAAAATTTTTTTAAAAATTGGGGAAGATACGAAAGGAGCTAACACTCTTATGGCCATTAAGGAGACTAAGTCAACAGTTTAAAATCTTCTCCAAAACCATGAGTAAGTCAGTTTTGTTTAAAGTATAAGATTTGAGGACTAAGTGATCAAACTACTTAGAATTAAGTCCATACACAGACTTTGTTTTGTGTTCTTGGTATAAGACTGTTTGGTCTTTAAGGTGTGTTCTATGGCATTATCGAAAATAAGAAAATATAAGCAAATAAAGAAAATTAAACCCTAATATTTTTTAAAATCTTCTCATAAAGCAAACAGTTGAGTTTTACCAAAAAGTTTTCCAGAAAGAAGAAATATTCTCCAATTCATTCTATGAGGCCAGTATAACCTTAATACCACAACCAACCACTATTAGAAGAGGAAATAGTATGTCAATCTCACTCCTGAACACAGGCACATAACTCAAAATAAAATAGAGGTATCCCTCAACAATCCAAATCTCAAATAGAAAGTGAATTAATACAGCAAATTTTATTAAAAATAGGGCTGATATTTGTTATTCCAACTCACCTTATTTACTTTATAAAATGTATCAAATAGGAAAAAAAATGCAATATCCTTCAATGCCCGTATTCTAACTATTCACTCTCCAAAACCTAGGAACTAACTAGTTCTGTGGTTCTCAAACTATGTTCCAAGTTGTCCTGGGGTGCCATAATAAACTCACAAGGGTCCCATGGGATATTTTCAATTTGAAGGAAACAGCAGTACACATCTGTCAGACATCACATATATTCTTTCACAGTTTCAACATTAAATCACATGCATTCCTTTTGATGACCTCTTACTTTGTGAATCAGACTTTATGGTAGTTGCTGTGATAAAAAGCAAGCACTGTGCGGAAATCAACATGAAACAGGATATGAGGGCGGCAGTGCCCAATCTGAGTCCAAATTTGAGAAGTTATGCAATACTCTTGGATGCACACATCCCATTAGTAAGTAATCGTGGTTATTTAAGAATAAAATTAAAATATTACTTTTCCATTGAATTCATTATTTTTTCAAACAGCTACTCAGTTGCTAGTACACAAATACTTATTAAGTTGTCTGACTCTAACTACTTAATAAAGTAGCTATTAGGTATTCCTTTGACTGAAGGACACTATGAACTCAGAAATAGTCATTATATCCTTACTAGACCCTAAGTTATATCCATCATACCCTTTTACTCTATCCAAACTAAAAATCCCCAAAAAATGTAGATAGTGAAAGATACTTTCATTAACAAATGAATGGAAGATTTCTCTATCTGGGTTTATGCTAGGAATACAAGTGTGATTTAACATTACAAAGATATAAATATTATTCACAAAATTAACAGATCCAGGGAAAAAACCCAAATGATCATTTCAATAGTTACCAGTAAAACATCTGATTAAATTCAACATTCCTGATAAAATTTTTAGAAAAATCTTTGAGATTTTTAAGAACCACCTTACTTTATAAAGGATATCTAGAGAACACAGAAAACACTGTAGATAATGGTGAAATATCTGAAGCATATGTTTTAAAATTAGAAACAAGACAAGGACACTCACTAATCTACCACCTCTATTCCACTTGTACAGGTTTTCTAGCACAGTATATATAACGGGGAGGCAGGGTGTGTATGAAAGAATTAGTATGGAAGAAACAAAACTTCACCAGAAGATGGGAAAAAAGAAACTAGATATCATACGTAGCAGATTCTTGTGGGCCAAGCCTGAAAGTAGCATACATTATTTCTACTCACATTCTACAGACTGCAAGTCATTTAAGCGGATGTTCCTAATTCAAGGGAGGCAGAAAATACAACCTAACTCTGTGCTCAGGAAGAAGAGGAAATTTTTAGTGTACCTCTAGCCACTCTGTGCCAGAAACTAAACCAGAAAATAATTTAGCATTAAAATTGATTGTGCATGTACGCTACGACCCAGCAATTCTACTCCTAGGTAGAGATGGTTCTGTACATGTATACCACGAGACGTGTAAGAATACTCATTGAAGTATTGTTCGTAACAACAACAAAAAAAACAAGTTTGTCAGTTAATGACAAAACAATTCATCATATGTTCATAACTAGCCATGACAATTAATGTCCTACAGAGCAATGTAAATTAATTTCAACTTAAAAGTCAATCTTAGGAACACATACAATATACCATTTTTTAGAAAGTTCAAAATCAACAGACTATATTACTTAGGCATAGATATATATGTAAAACATATTTTTTAAATTAAAAAAATAACAGTCACAAAATTCAGTATAGTGTTTACATTTTTTACACATCTTCATTGGAATACAGTTGCTTTACAATGTTGTGTTAGTTTCTGCTGTACAACAAAGTGAATCACCTATATGTATACATATATCCCCACATCTCCTCCCTCTTGAGCCTTCTTCCCAACCTCCCTATCCCATTCCTCAGGTGGTCACAAAGAACCAAGCTGATCTCCCTGTGTTATGCAGCAACTTCCCACTAGCTATCTATTTTACATCTGGTAGTGTATATATGTCAGTGCTACTCTCTCACTACGTCCCAGCCTCCTCTTCCCCTTCCGTGTGCTCAAGTCCGTTCTCTACATCTGTGTCTTTATTCCTGCCCTGCCACTAGGTTCATCAGTATGGAATCTAGAAATAAGTGTTTACATTTAGGAGACAGAATGAGGGATGTGTTGATAACGGTTTACACTGGAAGTTTCCATTGTATTGGTAAAATTCCATTTCTTAGGCTGGTATAAATACTACTGCTTGGCCCATATTAACATATTAAACACAGTATTTTTAAATCTACTTTCTAATGGAGGGCAATAAATTTTTATTAAAATTTATGGGTTAAGGAGATTAGAGAACAGTATTTTATGGAGAATACCTTAAATATTTTCAAATATTCAAATAACCCTATTTATTTCCTTATTTATTAACCAAAATACATTGTCTTGATTACCTAGAAAACTATTCAAGAAACTACTAGTTATCATATAAATGTAGTAAATAATTTAGTTTATTTAACAACTTTACCAGTTAACCATCCAATTACTTGTTCCTATTCTTCCCCAATCATATAACCATTCAGTAAGTTGTAATTAACAACTGACAGCTACATGAAAGTCTCTATGCTCTTTCTAAATTTTAATTACAGTGGGTATTTTTTGAAACTACAGAAGTAGTAACAAGGAACAATTAAAGGGGGGGGGGGAGACATAATAACTCTAAAGCAAGATTAAAGCACATGCAAAGGAAAGAATACTTGTATTCTGACCTCTGGGGTAAAGGTGGGAGGAAGGAGGAGTTGTTTCCCACAGAACCATCTCCAGAGGAATTCCAATTAACAGAACTGTCAAGGAAAGAAGTCGGATTAGGATGTTCAGGAGCTATTAAATCCTTTTCTCCCAGTATTGTTTAAAGTGTAGCTTCACTGACTGATTATAAATAAACAGTATTATTATTTAAAATATTGATTCTATAGAATTATGGAAAGTTTTCCACACATACTGCATGATATTTTAAATATCCCATCTCCGGTAACTTTGTGACAAACCTTAACAATACCAGATATCGTTTTTGTATTGCAAAATTATAACTTGTACTGAAACCTTGAAAACACTGACTACTGGTTAAGAAAATCATCTGACGATAAAAACTGAGGTACCCAATATTAACTGAGGTACAGAAAATAAATACAGTTTTATTTCAGTAATTCCAGTTCTATGCATATCATAAAATCTGCTGTAAATGCAATCCAAAGAAAAGATTTACCATGGTAGTAGTAACAGAAAGAGGCAATAAGGTTTAGAGAAGAGAAATTAGAATGGGGCTTGAGAAATAAGCACAGGAAGAAATACCACCATTCAAAGAAGCGCCTACCTGGAAAGAAAGGAAGAGAAAGTAGGCTCAAGCACAATGACATAGTAGAAATATCTGGCTCTGGATCAAGAAATATCCCAATTAATGCCACCCTTAGGACTATGGGCAAAAAAAGCAAAGTAATGAAAACAAAGGCGCATACAGTGTGATGACACAATAAAGAATGACCAAAGGGAAATAACAGATAATCTCAATGCTACCCTGAAGAAGTAACCCACATTTTCATGGATTTTTGAGACTGATAAACTGAAGAAGAGAATGGGGAGTGAGAGAAAAAAGGTAAATTATATAACTGATTGATGCTACAGTTGCAAGTCATATAAAAATGATTAATTATACATAATAAGCAGTTAAAGCACTGTGTATAAGATATCCACATTAACAAAATTTTATTTTAAAATATACAGTACATTTTAGCCATAGCTAAGCCTCCAACTTATAGGGCTTTCTGCCTGCCCCATCAGCCCATGTAAAAATCTTCAAATCCTATCTATAAGAGATTGTCTCATATCTGCCATAAATCCTTCCCAGAAAATAGTCTTAAATACCCTCTCACTTTGAACTTCTACAGTTTTCATTGTCTTTGTCACAGTACATACTAACTATACACTTGATGGTTAGAGATGATTTACCAGTAATTTCATGTCTGATATCTCAAATAATAATTTCACACTATAAAGTTTATAATAAAAGTATGCTGGTTTCACCAAGTAGAATAAAATTCCTTAAGAAACTACTACATTTTGTGCCTCAGAGTAGAATATTGGAATATTATAGTATAGTGATATAGTAACTTTTACCCTACTGCATATCCCTTGAGTCATACGTGTATATCATTCATCATGTTCTATGTGTCCACTCTGTAAATTTTCATATCACTGTCACAATTAATGACATCATTCTTATGGCACCAGACTGCAATTTAGACAAAATTAGTGTATCTCTCTCATATTTGTCTCCAACATTAAATCACAAAGTTCTATCAATTCTCTCATCAATCTCTAAGAGATCTGGATTCTCTTTCTACCTATAAATCTTTGTCTAGGTTCTCACATCCTGCGCTTGGGCTTAGCAACCACTGTAGTCCATTATACATGCAGAACAGTATCTTTAAGAAATGTTTTTATTTAATCACTTCCCTCCTAATTAATTCAGAAGTTTTTTTTTCTTAATTGCCCAGCTAAACCAAAATAAATTGTATATTCAAGCCCCCCCCCCCTCAGTTTTTCCTTGTCTTTCCTTCTCCAAGCCTCTCCTAAGGCTCTGGTACCCTACTTATTGGAATTATCCCCCAACACCATATATTTGCATACCCGTACACTTTCTTCAAAATTTGATCAAAATTCATATTCTTTAACAATACTTGCCTTTAATGAGGTATCACCTCACTCCGATCAGAATGGCCATCATCACAAAATCTAGAAATAACAAATGTTGGAGAGGGTGTGGAGAAAAGGGAACTCTCCTGCACTGTTGGTGGGAATGTAAGTTGGTATAGCCACTATGGAAAATAGTTTGGAGGTTCCTTAAAAAACTAAAACTAGAACTACCATATGATTCAGTAATCCCACTTCTGGGCATATGCCTAGAGAAAACCATAATCCCAAAAGAAACATGTACCCTAATGTTTACTGCAGCACTATTTACAACAGCCAGGACATGGAAGCAACCGAAATGCCCATCAACAGATGAATGGATACAGAAGATGTGGCATATATATACAATGGAATATTACTCAGCTATAAAAAGGAATGAGATGGAGCTATACGTAATGAGGTGGATAGAACTACAGTCTGTCATACAGAGTGAAGTAAGTCAGAAAGAGAAAGACAAATATTGTATGCTAACTCACATATACGGAATCTAAAAATGGTACTGATGAACTCAGTGACAAGAACAAGGAAGCAGATGCAGAGAATGGACTGGAGAACTCGAGGTTTGAGGGGGCGGGGGATGAAGGGGGAGCTGAGACGAAGTGAGAGAGTGGCATAGACATATATATACTACCAACTGTAAAACAGATACCCAGTGGGAAGTTGCTGTATAACAAAGGGAGTTCAACTCGATGATGGATGATACCTTAGAGGACTGGGACGGGGAGGGTGGAGGGGAGTCGAGGGAGGGAGGGAATACAGGGATATGTGTATAAATACAGATGACTGACCTTGGTCTACCTCAAAAACTGGTACAAGAGTGTAAAGCAATTATATTCCAATAAAAAAAATAATAATACTTGCCTTTAATCCCATTCTGATCACTGTTTCCTAAAAATTTTCTGTTATATATTATGTAATACTTGTTCATATGCTTTGTTTTCCCATGCTGCACTTAAATATAAAAACTCTATTATACAAATAACTTCCTGGCCATAGCCATGCATGTCTCTTTTTAATTTTAACTTCTTAATGTTCCCTATATTAATTTCAGTTTATTTCATACTTAATTTCATTTATGAAAATGCTACGGAATCTTTTTTTCCTCCACTGAAATTAATTACTTACTTGGTACCTATGATGGTTAGTTTTATGTGTCAGCTTGGCTAAGTGACAGTGCTCAGATATATGGTCAAACACCAGTCTAGATGCTGCTGCGAAGGGTTTGTTTGTTTGGGTTTTGTTTTGTTTTTTTGATGATATTAACATTTAAATCAGTAGAGTTTGAATAAAGCAAACTATCCTCCATAATGTGGGTAGGCCTCATCCAATTAGTTAAAGGCCTTGAGAGAAAAATGACTGAAACCCCCCAAGGAAGAGGTAATTCTGCCTGTAGATTGCCTTTAGACTTGATCTACAACATCAACTCTTCCCCAGGTCTCCACCCTTTCAGCCTGCTCTGCAAATTTCAGATCTGCTAGCCCCCATAATTACATGAGCCAACTCCTTAAAATCAATCAATCAATCAATCAATCAATCAATCAATCTCTCTCTCTCTTCTAATACACACACACACACACACACACACACACACACAGCCTATGGGTTCTGTTTCTTTGGAGAACCTTGACTAATACAAGTGACCCACAGTCTTGTTTGATGACTACAGGGGACACAAAGCCAGGTACCTCATGTCCCCCAATCAACTTATTCATTTGAAACTATATAGTGTCTGCTGTGTGCTACATTCTGAAGATTCAAAGTTGACCTAGATCCCTAACCTTGAGGACATGGGGATGGGGGAAGTCTAGCTGAAGAAACAAACAATTAAAATAATGTAAAAAAAAAGAATAAAATACCTAGGAATAAACCTGCCTAAGGAGGCAAAAGATCTGTATGCAGAAAACTTTAAGACATTGATGAAAGAAATCAAAGACGACACAAACAGATGGAGGGACATACCATGTTCCTGGATTCGAAGAATCAACATCGTGAAAATGACTGTACTACCCAAAGCAATTTACAGATTCAATGCAATCTCTATCAAATTACCAATGGCATTTTTCACAGAACTAGAGCAAGAAATCTTACGATTTGTATGGAAACGCAAAAGACCCCGAATAGCCAAAGCAATCTTGAGAAGGAAAAATGGAGTTGGTGGAATTAGGCTTCCTGACTTCAAACTATACTACAAGGCCATAGTGATCAAGACAGTATGGTACTGGCACAAAAATAGAAAGGACGATCAATGGAATAGAATAGAGAACTCAGAAGTAAGCCCAAACACATATGGGCACCTTATCTTTGACAAAGGAGGCATGAATATACAATGGAAAAAAGACAGCCTCTTCAATAAGTGGTGCTGGGAACATTGGACAGCAACAGGTAAAAGAATGAAATTAGAACACTTCCTAACACCATACACAAAAAGAAACTCCAAATGGATTAAAGACCTACATGTAAGGCCAGACACTAGAAAACTCCTAGAGGAAAACATAGGCAGAACACTCTATGACATCCATCAAAGCAAGATCCTTTTGGACCCACCTCCTAGAATCATGGAAATAAAATCAAGAATAAACAAATGGGACCTCCTGAAACTTAAAAGCTTTTGCACAGCGAAAGAAACCATAAACAAGACTAAAAGGCAACCCTCAGAGTGGGAAAAAATAATTGCCTATGAAACAACGGACAAAGGATTAACCTCCAAAATATACAAGCAGCTCATGCAGCTTAATACCAAAAAAGCAAATAACCCAATCCACAAATGGGCAGAAGACCTAAACAGACATTTCTCCAAAGACATACAGATGGCCAACAAACACGTGAAAAGATGCTCAACCTCACTAATCATCAGAGAAATGCAAGTCAAAGCCACAATGAGGTATCACCTCACACCAATCAGAATGGCCATCATCACAAAATCTGGAAACAACAAATGTTGGAGAGGATGTGGAGAAAAGGGAACTCTCCTGCACTGTTGGTGGGACTGTAAGTTGGTACAGCCACTATGGAAAACAATGTGGAGGTTCCTTAAAAAACTACACATAGAACTACCATATGATCCAGTCATCCCACTACTAGGCATATACCCAAAGAAAACCATAATCCCAAAAGAAACTTGTACCATAATGTTTATTGCAGCACTCTTTACAATAGCCAGGACATGGAAGCAACCGAAATGCCCATCAACAAATGAATGGATACAGAAGATGTGGCATATACATACAATGGAATATTACTCAGCTATAAAAAGGGATGAGATGGACCTATATGTCATGAGGTGGATAGAACTACAGTCTGTCATACAGAGTGAAGTAAGTCAGAAAGAGAAAGACAAATATTGTATGCTAACTCACATATACGGAATCTAAAAATGGTACTGATGAACTCAGTGACAAGAACAAGGATGCAGATACAGAGAATGGACTGGAGAACTCGAGGTTTGGGAGGGGGCGGGGGGTGAAGGGGAAGCTGAGACGAAGCGAGAGAGTAGCACAGACATATATATACTACCAACTGTAAAACAGATAGTCAGTGGGAAGTTGTTGTATAACAAAGGGAGTCCAACTCGAGGATGGAAGATGCCTTAGAGGACTGAGGCGGGGTGGGTGGGGGGGACGCATGGGGGGGGAGTCAAGGAAGGGAGGGAATACGGGGATATGTGTATAAAAACAGATGATTGAACTTGGTGTACCCCCCAAAAAATAATTAATAAATAAAAAAATAATGTAATAAAAACATCATAAAGTTATGAGCTCAGGATACTATTCATGGGAGCACAGGGAAGGGACACATACATAACTGAAGTTCCTACAGCAATTGAATCTTAACTGCCTATTAACCAAAATATTGTTCATCATATAGTCACCCCTGGAAACCAATTACACACCTTAAACATATAGAAATAAAAATATTTAAAAAGAATAGAATGTGAAAACAAACATGATATAATTATTACACTGTTAATATTCCTTTGGAATGATTACTTTGTAAGAACTGAACTGGCCAGGGAATCTTAAAAGAGTATGGTTTAGAATGCTGAAGAATCTTGTTCCAGTTTGAAAAGCCAAACTGATCAACTGGAACTGGAAAAACACATACAGAATCTCATAGTTCATAAATCTCAAGTATACTATGTAAAATGAATATTGTAAAATGGGATTAGTCTTTAGTTCTTTGAAATGTATATTAAATTATAAAATCCTTATTTTGAAAGCATCTTAAGTGTATATGAAAAGCGACTGAAATTTAAGTTCGTTTAAGGATACTTTCAGTTAATTTCCTGTACCTTTTACACTTGCAACTATGCTACCTTATATTAACAAGTAATATAAAAATTCAGGATCTATGTTCACAAAGTAAAATAAGACCACTAAATTTAAACACTAAAAAAAACAACTTAAGAATAATAGTTAAATCTTAGATAGCGAAAAATGGTAAATGAAACAAAATCTTTTTTTTTTTTGCTTTGGTCTTATATTTAGATAAGGCAATCTCCTTAATTCCCAGTAGTCTGAAAATTTATAATATTTCATAACTATCAGATTAGCATACTAATGACTATCCTACAAAAACTGCTATGGTTTTTTTTCCTTTGGGTTAGTAATTAGAAAAATATCTTCTAACATTAAACTGGTGATATTATTAAATGAACACAATCTCGTATTTTACCACAAGTATTCTTTATCAGCTGGTAAAATCTATACTCCCACAGTAGGCACACAATAAACATCTGTTATATGAATGAATGAAATGTCCACGGGCCTGAGATTTCTGTAGTCTGAAGTCTCATGACCTTGCTCCTAAACTCAACCTCGATACGGACACTGCAAAAGGTATAGTTTTTTTATGAAGACTTAGAAATTTTCTTTTGGGGCTTTAGGGACCCTCCATATACACTGCCTGTAAGAAACTACATAACTAGTATCACACTAATAGCTCATAAACTTACTTCCATAAGTTTAAAAAGAATTCAATAAATTGGGGACATGTTAATAAGTTTGAAAACAAAGCAGTACTTTGTACCTAAATCTTTTGATTTTTTAAAACAAATTAAATTTATTTTAAATTTCAAACAACAGTAAAGAGGAATCAATTACTTTTATGACTATCAAAGAAAAAGATGGTTTGGAAGAACTGAAAACTACTAGCTTATATAATTAAACTATGCTGGTAAATCAGAGCTCCAGATAAGTGATACCCAAAACCATTATTATTATATGTCAATCTCAATTCTAATGAACCAACTGTAATAAAAATATTTACTCAGAATTCCAAATTTAAACAAACATGTTCCTTTTGATCTTCTTTATTTGGACAATTCACTTGGAGACAGGTCTTCGATAAAAATATAAACTAAATACAAAATATTTAATTGCTAAAATGGCTTAAATTTCTGAAAGATTAAATAGCAATCATGTATTTTAAGAGCTGAACACAGACTCAGCATTCTAATTTATAATTAAGATTAGTTGTCTATTAAGCTACAACGTAAATTTGCTCCCTATTTTATATTGCTAAGAAAAAAAAATTTTAAGTTTTCCAATGTGAAAGGAAAGAAAGTACAGGGGCCTGACTTATCACAGAGGGAAAGAAGAAACAGTTATACAACTCTGTAGAGATTAATTAAAAACATACAACTAATACTGGTTTTAAGGTTTTACAAACCATCTACAGAATAAGCCAAAAGGATACTAATGTCTGCTCTTAACAGTAGAGGTTGCAATGTGTAAACTGTTTTGTGCAGGCTGCTGTTAGGATTTCTCTGGTCTAAAATGGGTCCCTGGGGAACTAGCAAGAAGAAATTCTATGATTATTTTCTGATGCAATAGAGAGGCCTTTCCAGTACTGAATTTAAGGAAAATAATGACTCTGCCCCAATTGTGATACCAATATCCCTATCAGGAATATAAAAGCAAAATGGCCACAATTTCTGGTGTATTCCTTTTTTTGTATTTTTAGTTAAGCAATATTTAATTTTCTTAAGGAAGTCTTTTTCATTAGCTCATGAAGTCATAAATTAAATCTTTTTATTATAAACTGCAGTTTGTACAATTCACCAAAGAAAAGCATTTAAACACATTTATATACCCCATGGTATATAAATAGGTATATATAGGAACATGGATTCTGGATTCTCCAATGTTTCACTTACAAATTACTCAAGGATTGTGAATATACCACTGTGTTTACTTGAATAACTGCACATTTACCAGGAAATGAAGCAAATATCTGGAATTTAGTCTACAGTCATCCTTACAAGCCTAATTTATCTTCTAGATTATTATTTTTGTTTATCAAAGAATGATATACTTACTAAAACTCACAAAGATAATCAATAGTAGAGTTCAATTAGAATCTAGATTTAATGCTTTTCTCCTCTTCAGTTGTTTCTTTAGATTTCTAAGAAGTTCTCCTTAGAGCTGCAGATGTAACGGGCAAGACCTTACAGGGCAGACTTCGTATGTAAATGCCCCTATGCATGACAGCAGGAAATCAGCCAAAAAACCAGGGGTTTACTCCCGAGATTTGCCACTAACCTGCTTTTGTGACATCAGGTATAGGACAACTTCTTAGGATCTCAGTTTTTGCTATCTGTAAAATAAGAATATTGGAGCAGATGCCTCCAGGGTCGTTTCCAATTAAAATACATAAGTTTACATTTATGAAAATCTATGAATGAGTAACAGAATTAGAGTTAAGTCCATTTGAGACTACAGACACAGGTATGCATGTAGGAATAGAAAATGGCAAAGAAATGTGAAAAAAATACAAAATTTACATTTAAAGTTTCCTTTCACAATTTAGGTTTGGACTTATGACTGAAAAAGGCCCAGAAAGCCCACCACTTCTATCTGCTTTTATGTTTTCATAATGTCACTATTCTAATGTCCACAAGGAGTACAACCTAAGAGTATGCTTTCCTCCCAATATAATCATTCCCATATCTGGTCCAAGATGAACTGATCCAGTCCACCTGAAGCAGGGGTTGGCAAACTTTTCTGTAAAGAGCCAGAGAGTAAATATTTCAGGTTTTACAGGCTATCCAGTCTCTGTAGCAACTACTCAATTCTGCCTTCAAAGTGCAAAAGCAGTCACAGACTACACAAAAATGAATGAGCATAGTGGCTATGTTCTAATAAAACTTTATTTACAAAAAACAGATGTGGCCCATAGGCTACAGTTTGCCAACCCCTGGTCTAGATCACATCAAGAAATAAGATGGCATAAACCAGCTATTTTAAATTTTTCAGAATCTTTTCACAGCCTAGAATAAGAGAGAGCATGATACAGTAGAAAGTGCCAATGCAGGTATTCAATATATACTAGATGCTTAATAAATACAGCTTTCCTTTCTCTTCTCAACAGTGTCATCCCTCAAAACTTACTTCTACTAATCACGTACTCTGACCCTCTGACAAGAGGTGGCCCTTGATTCTTCTTGGTCCTGGCAAATACGCTTCTCGTACCACCGTGCCAAGATTTTAGTACTCCTTCATTCCTTTCTCCCCCAACCCCATCAATCCAAAGCTGCAACTTGATAACTGTATCCATCTAGGCCTCAAATGCCAATATTACTATCACTCACTCTTGGCCCTGGGAAGGTGTAAAGAAACAGAGAAGAGAAAGAAGAAGATAGAGAGGGCAGATTCAGATGGAGGACAGGTAAGTGGTAACGTTACTTCCCTTTCCTGACTCTAAAAAGGAGCCAGGTGCTAACCTACTGTTAATTTAAGTGAAAATATTGTCTACTCTACTGGGAATAAAGGATATTCCACTTTACGCAAAGTGCTCCCTAATGAAAGAACTCAGTTCCAACAGGGGGGAAAAAAACACAGTAAGCTTTTTTTGCTTATGCTTTTATCTAGATCACTCTACCACCAGCTGTGAAACCGACTGATGCTTTTAAAGCTCCAAGGAGCTTCTACTAGTAACCATGGTTACTGCTTCAAAACAGTACAGAAAAAGTAGGAGGGGATAGCAATTTGAAGAGAAAAACAATTTTCTTGATTTTCATCAAATGAAACTAAGGTAAAGTAACAAGAGACAGAGAGGCTGATGGCTGGGCAAGGGCCTCGAGACTGCCATTGAGGTGCTTGATCTTTCAGCCCCACAGGTCTAGTACCTCAATGGATCTTTTTATCTTATCCAAGAGTGGTCCCCAAAAGCTAATTTAGTCATTTACAATGAACAGTATCTTATAAACTCAACTAATATTCTTGCCAGGAAGTCAGTCAGTTTGCTTTCCAGCAGAGCAGTTTACTTGGGAAAACAAATTAAAAGCACAACGTTCCTTAGAAGTATAAGATTCTGAGCCTAAGAAGGTACATACAGTTTTAACATAAAGCTGCCCAACTAATTCTTCTCAACCTTTGTCAGTCAAAAGGTTTTCATCAAATGTTCCTCTTTTCAAACTCCTTGGCAACTTTCTCAAGTTAATTAAATAATTCATACATATACAGTGCCTATCATGTTTCAGACACTGGATACATCACAATAGAGAAAACAGACACAACTCATGCCTTTATGGAGCTTACAATCTAATGGAGAAGAGAGACACTATATACACAATTGCAAACTGTGCTAATGTGCTATGAAGGGAAAAAACGTAAATGGTATTTACTGGAATATCAAGAAAAATATTCCAAATAGTAAGAACAGGAGCCACCTCTACTGAGCCTTCACTAAGTGCCAGGCAGTGTGCATTCTTAAGTTAATATGCTTTGTCTCATACATGTTTCAGAACAATCTATAAGAAAAGTAGAATTATTCCTGGTTTGCAGAGGAAGAAACTGATGTAGGGGAGATCAGGCCACTTGCCCATATCTACTTGATTCCAGAACCTGTTCTTTTTCTTACCCACAATCACACATCCTGCCTATCACCTATCCAAATACCACTATTAATTATTAAATTTTACTCAAGAATTCTAAATTCTTGTTCTAGCTCTATAATTAACTGACTTCAAGCTTAAATCAAGTCATTTCATCTCTTGGCCATTTCCCAAAATGGGACAGAATCAGATGATATTAAGGTCTTCCTGGCTTTTACACTTGACAGTTTTATGATTACATTACCAAAATTTTTTCCATAACACCATTTATACCTATCACATTTTATAGATTGTATGGTATAATTTAGGCAATTATCTAAATATGAACAATTCATTAACTAATTGTTCCACAAATAATCACTGGTCACCTTTGTGCCAGGTACTCTTCTAGGCGTTAGAAATATAGTAGTAAGCAAAATAGTTAAAAACCCCTGCCGCGGTGGAACTTACAATTTAGTGGGAGGAGACAGATGATAAATAAAACAAATAAGTAAATAATATAGTATGTTAGAGTATGGTAAGTACTATGGAGAAAAATAAACCTGGGAAGGAGTACAGGAATTGCTTATTCCCCCATGCCTATTATGAGCAGGAATTCATTAGGCACTAAGGCACATAAAGATACACAATAACTGAGCCCCTGCCCTTGACCTGATCCACCTGCATAAATACGAATATGAGGAATTCTACAGAAGACAAGTAAACGAAGTACAATGGGAACACAAAGGAAAGAGCCACAAAAGCAGAAGGAACTGAGTTGCAAACTGGATTTTCCTCTCTTACACACACACACGCACACAATCAAAAAGGAAAAAATCATGTAAAAAAGAATATGAGCTCTGTATCTTTTTTTTAAAGCTCTTTATTGGAATATAATTGCTTTATACTCTTGTACCAGCTTATGAGGTACACCAAAGTGAATCAGCTGTATTTATACATATATCTCCATATCCCCTCCCTCCCGTGACTCCCTCCCACCCTCCCTGTCCGGGCCCTCTAAAGCATCACACATCATCGAGTTGATCTCCCTTTCTAATACAGCAACTTCCCACTAGCTATCTATTGTAAAGTTGGTAGTATATATATGTCTATGCTACTCTCTCACTTCGACCCAGCTTCCCCTCCCGCCCCCAACCCTGTGTCCTCCAGTCCATTCTCTGTATCTGCATCCTTATTCTTGCCCTGTCACTGGGTTCATCAGTACCTTTTTTTTTTTTTTTTTTTTTTTAGATTCCTTATATATGAGTTAGCATACGGTATTTGTTTTTCTCTTTCTGGCTTACTTTGCTCTGTATGACAGTCTCTAGGTCTATCCACCTCATTACATATAGCTCCATTTCATTCCTTTTTATGGCTGAGTAATATTCCATTGTAGATATGTGCCACATCTTCTTGATCCATTCATCTGTCAATGGGCATTTAGGTTGCTTCCATGTCTGGCTATTGTAAACAGTACTGCAATGAACATCATGGTACATGTTTCTTTCTGGATTATGGTTTTCTCTGGGTATACGCCCAGGAGTGGGATTACTGGATCATATGGTAGTTTTAGTTTTAGTTTTTTAAGGAACCTCCAAACTGTTTTCCATAGTGGCTGTACCAACTTACATTCCCACCAACAGTGCAGGAGGGTACCCTTTTCTCCACACCCTCTCCAGCATTTATTGTTTCTAGATTTTTTGATGATGGCCATTCTGACCGGTGTGAGGTGATACCTCATTGTGGCTTTAACTTGCATTTCTCTAACGAGTAGTGATATTGAGCATCTCTTCATGAGTTTGTTGGCCATCTGCATGTCTTCTTTGGAGAAATGTCTATTTAAGTCTTCTGCCCATTTGTGGATTGGGTTATTTACTTTTTTGGTATTAAGCTGCATGAGCTGCTTGTATATTTTGGAGGTTAATCCTTTGTCAGTTGCTTCGTTGGCAAGTATTTTCTCCCATTCTGAGGGTTGTCTTCCTGTCTTGTTTATGGTTTCTTTTGCTGTGCAAAAGCTTTTAAGTTTCATGAGGTCCCATTTGCTTATTCTTGATTTTATTTCCATGATTCTAGGAGGTGGGTCCAAAAGGATCTTGCTTTGATGGATGTCATAGAGTGTTCTGCCTATGTTTTCCTCTAGGAGTTTTCTAGTGTCTGGCCTTACATGTAGGTCTTTTATCCATTTTGAGTTTCTTTTTGTGTTTGGTGTTAGGAAGTGTTCTAATTTCATTCTTTTACATGTTGCTGTCCAACGTTCCCAGCACCACTTATTGAAGAGGTTGTCTTTTTTCCGTTGTATATTTTTGCCTCCTTTGTCAAAGATAAGGTGCCCATATGTGCTTGGGTTTACCTCTGGGTTCTCTATTCTGTTCCATTGATCTTCCTTTCTATTTTTGTGCCAGTACCATACTGTCTTGATCACTGCAGCCTTGTAGTATAGTCTGAAGCCAGGAAACCTAATTCTACCAACTCTGTCTTTCCTTCTCAAGACTGCTTTGGCTATTCAGGGTCTTTTGCATTTCCATACAAACCATAAGATTTCTTGTTCTAGTTCTTCTGTGAAGAATGCTGTTGGTAATTTGATAGAGATTGCATTGAATCTGTAAATTGCTTTGGGCAGGACAGTCATTTTCACAATGTTGATTCTTCCAATCCAAGAACATGGTATGTCTCTCCATCTGTTGCTATTGTCTTTGATTTCTTTCATCAGTGTTTTATAGTTTTCTGCATGCAGATCTTTTGCCTCCTTAGGCAGGTTTATTCCTAGGTATTTTATTCTTTTTGTTGCAATGGTAAATGGCAGAGTTTCCTTAATTTCTCTTCCTGTTTTTTTGTTGTTAGTGTATAGAAATGCAAGAGATTTCTGTGCATTAATTTTGTATCCTGCTACTTTACTAAATTCATCGATTAGTGATAAGCCCTATATCTTAAAGCCATGTTTTGAAATTTTACAAAACCTTATTGATAAATGTTTTTTAAAGATATGAAAAAATAGAGACACAGACTATTTTCCTGTTTGGGAAAACTATTATTAAGATACAAACTCATCCAAAAGTTATAGGCTTAATACAAATCAAATAAAAGCTGAAGTATGTTTCAGAAATATAATCATATAAGAATTTATACTACAAATCTAAAGAGTAAATGCATAAGAAAAAACAAGGAAATTTTGAAAAAGAAGAGTAATGAGGGTAGATATACCCTAATGATTATGAAAATAGGTTATTAATATGCTTTTCCCATTTGCATTTCCTTCTACTAATTTCCCTACTATTCTATGAGTAGCATCCATTTCCTTGGAGAAGTTTAGATATAAAAAGAGAAATATTTAATATTCACCTTCTGAATTAAAGAAAGGATTTTGCAGCAAGATAAGTCTTAAAAGTCTGATTTTTCCCAAAGAAGGAAATTTTTTTAACACTAATATATTCTGACCAAGCCTGAAAGACTCGGAGTATAGTTTCTTCCACTTTGTAGAGCAGATATCCCTTCTGCTCATGACAGTTAGAACATAATGCTTACTACCTAGGGTAGAAGGAGGGTAAAACCTAGAGACTGTAAATTAAAGCCTCAAATTCCTGATTCTGGCCAAAGGACTGTGGGATAAAGAAGTAAGAGACAGGAGAAGCAAGTAATGAGACCAGTACTCCTATTACCCTCTCCAGGTTGAGGCTGCAAAAGGAAAGGAATGTTTGAAGGAGTGAGGACATCTGGGAGTTAGAATGGCTTCTGCTCTGCCACCTGCTGAGAAAGTGCAAAGTCACTGCCTTCTAGTAACATTCTGCATGCTCCCCTCAAGCAACTTTTTATCTCCCCTCATACACACCTAGCACAAGCTGGAGAGAACCACATCAAAGCACATGCACAGAAGCACAATCAGACTGAGGAAGGGTGTGAGATGGGCACTGGGGTCTCCCTTTTCTCCTCTGTGCCATGAAATGCTCTGGGGGATTCTTGGGTGCTCTAAAGTAGTACAGGAAAGGTAACTTGAAATGCTGAGTGCTGAGTTTGCCAGAAGAGGTCACTACGATTGGGGCAAAGTAGCTCCATAGCAAAGGTCTGGAAAAGAGCCCACCTGGCTAGCGAGTCAATGGGAATTCCCAGCCAGACCTCAGGTTATCTGTGGCACCTGGGAAGATGGCAATACATCCTGGGAACCAAGAGAACAGATCTCAAGTAATATCAGTTGTAAACTTCAGCTTCAGACATCTGAAGAATACCCAAGGACAGTTCTGGTAGTGCTGCAGTAGTCACAATTCCAGGGAACAGCCTGACCAGTTACTTTAACGGAGAGACCAATAAGAAACCAGAGAAGATCACTCAAGGACTGAGGGTTCTGGTATCCTCCATGACTACAAGGTCACACCAGCATCCATAAGTCTGGATTCCATTGTGGGGAGGCATGAGAGAAGAGGTGATACTTGAATGACTTGTATCCAAACAGAGACTGAAATATCCAAAGAGATCACTTTAAATTACTAGATAAGACTTAGTTTACCAGCTTGGAGTGAGACTGGTACTTTTCCTCCAGTTACCCAGGTGCCTAGGGTTCATCAAAAGGAAGAGATGACTTATAGAAAAATAAAAAAGCTATATTTTCTTTGCACACTTAAGTGAATACGAGAAAGCTGTGATCCTGCTACAGATTTTATGATGTTTATTTTATGTGAGAATTCAAAAGAAATACTTCTTGGCACACTAGAAATCATTATCAATTTAAAAGTAACAATGGACTTCCAGTTCAAGATAGCAGACTGAGCCCATTCATCTACCTCTTCTCCTTTTTAAACACCTCATGACAGGAGGGCCTGGGAGTATATGCAGGCCACAGAACAACGGAGTGAAAAATCACTAAAAATGACCAGTACAACTCTGATGATAAATAGTAAATGCTGGCCACAGCATTTGCTGTGGGTCTAAAGTCTTTGTCAGAGGGGTTATAGTGTGAACTTTGAATTGCAGATAATAGCAGGTTAGGGACAATCTCAATAGACTGTGATTAAGGGAAGACAACTCAGAACTAATCAGAACTCTCCCTGCAGATAAATTCCTTCCCTATAGCAGAAGGTGAGGGAAGGAAAGGTACCAGCTTGTTAGCTTTGTCTTTGCAACTGCAAAAACAAAAACAAAAACAGGAGGAGGGACTCCACATCCCATTTACCACAGCAAGTAGGAAGCCAACCTGCAGAGTCCTGCCATCAGCGATGATATTCAGTGGAGAAGACAATGCTTTCTAAAGCAGAACACTGACCTTTACTGAATTACACCAGTTACCAAGATGGTACCAGCATCATAATCATCTAAACTGTTTAGATGCCCCATTCCAATTGGATTTTTTTGTGAATGAGGCTAGGAACCTGCATTTAATCTGGGTCCCCAAGAGATTGTTACATGTATTCAAGTTGGACAACCACTGATTTAGACCTTCATTTAAAAATACTATAAAGAAGAACAGCCAAGAATCACCAGCTACTTAATAAAAATTAAGAGAGGCACTAAGGTGAAAAAGCAGGGGCACAAAGACCCACAGAAAAGAGAATGAGGCAAAAAAAAGAAAGATGTTCTTAACTTGGTATCTTCACAGAGATTCAAGAGGCCAATATATCCATAAAATAAGAAAACTCTATTCATAAAATACAGTAAACAAGAAAAATGAGAGAATTTTTAAAAAATAAAAACAAAAATTATTTTCAAAATGAAATGACTTTTAGAGAAGGCCAAGTTGGAGTAAGCCCATTACATCTCTCCACTGATTACAACTAGTAAAAACTCTGGAGAGAATCCTAAACGCAACTACCTGAGAACTCTGAAAAATAAACAATGGCAGGCACATTAGGTAGGGAAGTCAAAACTTGAAGAACAATCAATATGGTGGTGAATTTACTCTATTTTAAAAACCCTTTCTTCTTTTAACACTTTGACATGAGGGTGGGTAGAGTCCCAGAATTATGCAGCAGGTGAAACAGCAAAAACTCCAAGAGAAATCCTCTCTTTCTCACTGGAATAAAAGGGGCATCTGCAAGCTAGAAAGTGTGCAGGTTTGGCGGGGGGCAGGGTTCCCAGTTCCTTCTCTTTTTTTCTCTGCCAACCCACACTAAAGCCAGTCCAAGTCATAAAGCTGTACTAACAGAGGCAGGAAACCTAAAAGCCCAAGAGAAAACTGTCCCCAACCTCCTAAAGAACTAGAAAAAGGAGTCAGGGCAGTATGAAAAGTATTGGGGGGTGGAGGGGCATCCTCACTTTTCCTTTTTTTCCCCTTACCCCTCCCCCCTTCAACCCAGGAGGGCCTCAATCGGATATAACTATGCAACAGGGTGGGGGCGGAGGAGAACCACCAAGACTCTGAGAGAAAGAAACTTAAGCTTTCTAGTGAGAAGGCCAGGAAAAGACTCCTGAACATAAGGAAAGTCCCCAAGAATACAGAGACATAGAAGATTCCACTAAGGTGCATAAGTATAGATAATAAAGAGATATCAATTTTTCCCCCAAGTGAATCTTTAACCCAATGCAATTTTAATAAAAATCCTTCATATCCTTATTTTTTTAACCTGATGAATATATTCTTAAAGTTAATCTGTGAGAATTACTACCAAAAGAAAGCAAGATAACATTTTTGAAAGTTTAGTAAGAGAGAACTTAAAAGCTATATAAATAGTATAACATTAAAAGAGTATGATAGGGTTTCCCTGGTGGCACAATGGTTAAGAATCCGCCTGCCAATGCAGGGGACATGGGTTCAAGCCCTGGTCCAGGAAGATCCCACATGCCTCAGAGTAAATAACCCTGTATGCCACAACTACTGAGCCTGCGCTCCAGAGCCTGCAAGCCACAACTAGTGAGCCCATGTGCCACAACTCTTGAAGCCCACACGCCTAGAGCCCATGCTCCGCAACAAGAGAAGCCCATGCATTGCATGGAAGAGTAGCCCCTGCTCCCCGCAACTAGAGAAAGCCCACGCCCACGCTGCAACGAAGACCCAACACAGCCAATAAATAAATTACTTAATTAAAAAAAGAGTATGATAAATACATAGCAATACAGAATAAGATCAAAGGAACATTACATAAACAAATACATGTATATATGGGACAGTTATATATGAAAAAGGCAGACTTCAAACAGAGTAAGAAAAGAAACATTCAATAAATGCTATCAGGACAAATTACCTAATTTAGGAGAAAAAAGTTAGATTTCTACATAACATCATTATAAAAATTCTGAAAGATTAAACAAAAAATATTTATGCAGATGGCCAACAGGCATATGAAAAGATGTTCAATGTTGCTAATTATTGGAGAAATACAAATTAAAACCACAATGAGGTAAGGGAACGCTCTTCCACTGTTGGTTGGAATGTAAATTGATATAGCCACTATGCAAAACAGTATGGAGGTTCCTTGAAAAACTAAAAATAGAGTTACCATATGACCCAGCAATCCCACTACTGGGCATATACCCAGAGAACACCATAATTCAAAAAGACACATGCACTCCAATGTTCATTGCAGCACTATTTATAATAGCCAGGTGATGGAAGCAACTTAAATGTCCATCAACAGACGAATGGATAAAAAAGTTGTGGTACATATATACAATGGAATATTACTCAGCCATGAAAAGGAACGAAATTGGGACATTTGTAGAGACATGGATGGACCTGGAGACTGTTATACAGAGTGAGGTGAGTCAGAAAAACAAATATCGTATATTAACACATATATGCAGAATATAGAAAAATGGTACAAATCAACCAGTTTGCAAGGCAGAAACAGAGACACATGTAGAGAACAAACATATGGACACCAAGTGGGGAAAGCGGGGAGGGTTGGGGGGAGGGAATGAATTGGGAGATTGGGATTGCCATATATACATTACTAATAAAAAAAAACCAAACTGTACACTTTAAACATATCCAGTTCATTGTATGTCAGCTGTATCTCAATAAAAGTTCTAAAAAAAAAAACCTACAATGAGGTATCATCTCACATCAGTCAGAATGGCCATCATTAAAAAAACCTACAAATAACAAATGTTGGAGAGGGTGTGGAGAAAAGGGAATGTGAACTGGTATAGCAACTATGGAGAACAGTATGTGGATTCTTTAAAAAACTAAAAATAATGTTACCATATGATCCTGCAATCCCACTCCTGGACAAAACTCTAATGCAAAAAGACACATGCACCCCAAGGTTCACTGCAGCCCTGTTTACAATAGCCAAGACATGGAAACAACCTAAATGTCCACTGATGGAAGAATGGATAAGGAAGATGTGGTACATATATACAGTGAAATACTCAGCCATAAAACAGAGCAAAATAATGCCGTATGCAGCAACATGGGTTTTAATTCATTAAGATATAGGGATTATCATACTAAGCAAAGTAAGTCAGGCAGAGAAAGACAAACACCATGATATCACTTATATGTGGAATTAAAAAAATGATATAAATGAACTTAATTACAAAACAGAAACAGACTCACAGACATAGAAAACAAACTTATGGTTACCAGAGGGTATAGCAGTGGGGGGGAGGGGATAAATTAGGAGTTTGGGATTAACAGATACACATTGATATATATAAAATAGATAAAAAACCAAGGACCTACTGTTGAGCACAGGGAACTATATTCAACGTCTTGTTATAACCTATAATGGATGGGAATCTAAACTGACACAGCCTCTATGGAGAACAGTATGGAGGTTCCTTAAAAAACTAAAAACAGAATTACCACGTGACCCAGCAATCCCACTACTGGGCATATACCCTGTGAAAACCATAATTCAAAGAGACAGACGTACCCCAATGTTCACTGCAGCACTATTTTCAAAAGCCAGATCATGGAAGCAACCTAAATGTCCATTGACAGATGAATGATAAAGAAGGTTTTGAGGGACTTCCTACATGGAGCAGTTGTTAAGAATCTGTCTGCCAATGCAGGGGACATGGGTTCGATCCCTGTTGCAGGAAGATCCCACATGCCGTGGAGCAACTAAGCCCATGCACCACAACTACTGAGCCTGCACTCGAGAGCCCGTGAGCCACAACTATTGAGCCGTGTGCCACAACTACTGAAGACCATGCACCTAAAGCCCATGCTCCACAACAAGAGAAGCCACTGCAATGAGAAGCCGCGCACAGCAACAAAGAGTAGCCACTGCTCGCCTCAACTAGAGAAAGCCCATGTGTAGCAACAAAGACCCAGTGCAACCAACAAACAAATAAATAAATAAATTTTTTTTAATTTAAAAAAACATAAAGAAGATATTGTACACATATACAATGGAGTATTAGCCATAAAAGGGAACAAAACTGGGTCATTTGTAGAGACGTAAATGGACCTACAGACTGTCATACAAAGTGAAGTCAGTCAGAAAGAGAAAAACAAATATCGTATATTAATGCACATATGTGGAATCTCGAAAAATGGTACAGATGAACTTGTCTGCAAGGCAGAAATAGAGACACAGATGTAGAGAACAAACATACAGACACCACGGAGGGAAGCCGAGGGGAAGGGTGTGATGGGAGATTGGTATTGACATAGATATACTAATATGCATAAAATAGACATCTAATGAGAACCTGCTGTATAGCCCAGGGAACTCTACCCAGTGCTCTGTGGTGACCTAACTGGGAAGGAAATCCAAAAAAGTGGGGATATATGTATACATACAGCTGATTCATTTCGCTGTACAGCAGAAACTAACACAACATTGTAAAGCAACTATATCCCAATTAAAAAAAAGAAAACCTATAATGGAAAAGAATCTGAAAAAGAATAAATAAATATATATATAAAAAAACCTGAAATCACTTTGCTGTACACCCATAAATTAACTATACTTCAGTTAAAAACTATTAAAAACATTTAAAACAACAAAAGACCAACAGCCAATAAACATGACAAAAAGTCAAATAACTGAAACTTAAATGACATTCCTTTTCTTTTTTTTTAGATTCCCATTATGCTTTTAAAATAAAAAAAAAGTTTTAAGTACATGTGTGTGTCTGCATTCACTTAAGTGTGTCAAATCTTTGGATATTTCTACACTAAATAAAGAAAAGAAAAAATCAGAGGAAACGGTAATTAAAGGAAATATGAATACATACCTATTTCAAAACTTCTATACATAAAAAAGAAATCATATAAAATTAAAAGGCAAATAAAAAGGGTAAAAGTATCTGTAAAAAATGACAAAATTAATATGCTTAATTATTAAAATTTTATACATAATGATATAACAACTGGTCAGACTGATAGATAAGTGGATAGAGGACTCTAATACAAACAAAGAAACAAATTAAATATCATTGTGTGTGTGTATATATATATATCAGTTTAGCAAACACTGGGGTGGGGAAAAACTCAATATGATAATGTGCTGAAAAAGTCGTATTTATTTGCTCACAGTGAGGAAAAGGTGACACTACCTTATTAGGAAGCATTTGACATTAAGTATCAAGAACCTTAGAAAATGTTGATGCCCCCCTGAAAAACTGTCACAATTTAGGAAAGTTTTCAATTCTAGACTCACGTTAAATAGTCATTGTTAAATATGAATACAAGCCACTAATTCTCAGGGTCGTTGGGATATTTAATAAAGCAACAAAGCATGCAAAAATTTCTTAAAAACTACAGAGCAGACGGTTGACCCAAGGCCTATGAACTCTGGGGGATTTCAGAAGGTCCTCAAACTCTCTGAACATCTGTTAATGTTTGTGAAAAGTGACTACAGCTTTAAGAAAACCCGCCAAAGGGCTCCTGATCCAAAAGAAAACTGAAAAGCACTACAAAGAGCAAAATCAAAGAGAAGGTATTCTTCCCATCTGACGTGTCCAGCTTGATGCCTCGCACATAATAGGCCCAAATCAGGAATGCACTATAAAAATCCAGGTAGTATTTAAGATGATATTAAACTTACTCTGTTTATTTCTAAACCTCTCAGAGCAGTACTTAGTGACTTCTTAGCATATTAATTCAATCTCTGATGCAGCTGTAAAGAGAACCTGAAATCAGGAAAACAATATAACTAGTCATTTGTGGCTATCTGGATCAATCACACGAAATTAATGCAATCTACTTTAGAAAATGGGAGTGGGGGTGGTGGTGGCAGTAAATAAATTTAATATATTTAAAGCAGTATTCTTTTTTTAAAATTAATTTTTATTGGAGCATGGTTGCTTTACAATGTTGTGTTAGCCTTCACTGCACAACAGAATGAATCAGCCACACACACGCAGATATCCCCTCCCTTTTGGACTTCCCTCCCGTTTAGGCTACCACAGTGCATTAGGAAGAGTTCCCTGTGCTATAAAGTAGTATTCTTAATTCATTAAGATACACATAATTAACACATAAGCTACCCTGGGACATTCTCTGGAAGCAAACAAAAACTAGAGATTTTATGTATGTATTTTTAATAAAATGTGATATATAAAATTATTGCTTCCTCCAAAATAATTAAGACTAAAAGATTGATTCTAAAACTTCTATTTCTAGATGATAAGCCATACTTTCATTTAAAAAAAGTCGTAAAGTCCTAAAAGCAAGGCACACTGATAAAACTCTACCCAAGCAAGCATATGGGAAACAGACTAAAAGATAATTTTAATTATAATGAAAACTAAACAATTAAGAATTTAAAGTACTTGAGGACTTCCACTTCTGGGAAGGTGGAATAGATATATTTTTCCCTATTCTTCTCACTGAGTAAAACCAAAAGTTCTGGACAACATATATAACAAACATAAGAAGACTCTAAACGTGGAAAGAAAGTGGCAGATCAGGTAGAAATTGTCAGCTTCAAGGAAAACAACACGGTGCTAAGTTCAATGGGTTTTCTTTTGTGCCCTGTATATTCTAGACTTGGAGCTGAAGAAGCTGGCAGTCTAGACCCAGTCCCAGAACCTCCAAAAAATCAAACAAACAGAGTGGCCCTAGAGCCGGGAAGCGCTACCTCGTACCTGCCCCCGCACGGCAGGGCAGGGGGTGACAAGCGGCCTCGCCTGGCCTTGACCGCCTGGCCTTGATTGCGCGCGTGACCCTGAGGACAGGCCGGGTGTGCTCAGGCCTCCAGTGGGGCAGGAGAGGCCCTGTTCACAGAGCTCTGGACCTGCGGGCATGCCTGCATGCTGGCCCGGGGAGCCGGTGGGGCTGCAGGTCCTCCAGGCCCCACCACCTGGGGTTGAGGAGCCTACCAGGGGACGTGTGATGCACACTCGGGTGACTCTCCGAGGACAGAGCCCACATGGACATTCAGCACAGCGAGCTCCAGACGTGGCAGTAGCCAGAGGTGGATTTTGCCATTTGCATCCTCTTTTCAAATATTTTCAAAATCTGGAAACAATTAAAGTGGCCCAGTGGGGGCTGATTTTATTATATCAAAGCTCGCAGGTTGAGGAGGAATCAAGATAGCGGAGTAGGAGGACGTGCGCTCACTCCCTCTTGCAAGAGCACCGGAATTACAACTAACTGCTGAACAACCATCAACAGAAACACACTGGAACTCACCAAAAAAAACCACCCCACATCCAGAGACAAAGGAGAAGCCACAATGAGACGGTAGGAGGGGCGCAATCACGTTAAAATCAAATCCCATAAATGCTGGGTGGGTGACTCACAAGCTGGAGAACAGTTATACCGCAGAAGTCCTGAGGGTTCTGAGCCCCACATCAGGCTTCCTAAACTGGCGGTCCAGCAATGGGAGGAGGAATCCCCAGAGAATCAGACTTTGAAAGCCAGCAGGATTTAACTGCAGGACCTCTGCAGGACCGGGGGGAACGGAGACTCCACTCTTGGAGGGCACACAAAGAAGTGTGCTCACCAGGACCCAGGGAGAAGGAGTAGTGACTCCATAGGAGACTGAACCAGACCTACCTGCTGGTGTTGGAGGGTTGCCTACAGAGGTGGGAGGCAGCTGTGGCTCACCAAGGAGACAGGAGCACTGCACTGGAAGCAGGGGTTCTGAGAAGTGCTCACTGGCGAGAGCCCTTCCAGAGTCCACCATTAGTTCCACCAAAGAGCCTGTAAGCTCCAGGGCTGCGTCACCGCAGCCAAAGGACCACCAGGGTGGGAACACAGCCCCACCCACTGGCAGACAAGTGGATTAAAGTGTCACTGAGCTCCACCACCAAATCGGATTAAAGTTTTACTGAGCTCCACCCACCCAGCCCAACCCACCATCAGTCCTTCCCATCAGGAAGCACCCACGAGCCTCCTAGACAGCTTCCTCCACAGGAGGGCAGACAGCAGTATCAAGCAGTATCAGCAGTACTTCATCTTGTGGAACTGAAAATCACAGCCACAGAAAGACAGAGAAAATGAAAAGGCAAAAGACTTTGTACCAGATGAAGGGACAAGATAAAACACCAGAAAAACAACTAAATGAAGAGGAGATAGGCACTCTTCCGGAAAAAGAATTCAGAATAATGATGGTGAAGATGATCCAGGTCTTTGAAAAAGGACTGGATGCAAAGATCGAAAAGTTGCAAGAAAAGTTTACCAAAGACCTAGGAGACTTAAAGAACAAACAAACAGAGATATGCAACACAATAACGGAAATGAAAAATACACTAGAAGGAACCAATAGCAGATTAACTGAGGCAGAAGGACGAATAAGTGACCTGGAAGACAGAATGGTGATAATCACTGATGCAGAAAAGAATAAAGAAAAAAGAATGAAAAGAACTGAAGACAGCCTAAGAGACCTCTGGGACAATGTTAAATGCACCAACATTCGCATTATAGGGGTCCCAGAAGGAGAAGAGAGAGAGAAAGGACCTGAGAAAATACTGGAAGAGATTATAGTTGAAAACTTCCCTAACATGGGAAAGGAAATAGCTACCCAAGAGCAGGAAGCACAGGGAGTCCCAGGCAGGATAAACCCAAGGAGAAACACACCAAAACATACAGTAGTCAAACTGACAAAAATTAAAGACAGAGAAAAGTTATTAAAAGCAACAAGGGAAAAACAACAAATAACATACAAGGGAACTTCCATAAGGTTAACAGCTGATTTCTCAGCAGAAACTCTGCAAGCCAGAAGGGAGTGGCAGGATATATTCAAAGTGATGACCGGGAAGAACCTACAACCAAGAATACTCTACCCAGCAAGGATCTCATTCAGATTCCATGGAGAAATCAAAAGCTTTACAGACAAGCAACAGCTAAGAGAATTCAGCACCACCAAACCAGCCTTACAACAAATGCTAAAGGAACTTCTCTAAGCAGGAAACATAAGAGAAGAAAAGGACCTACAAAAACAAAAACTAAACAATTAAGATAATGGTCATAGGAACATACATATCAATAACTACCTTGAATGTAAATGGACTAAATGCACCAACCAGAAGACACAGACTGGCTGAATGGATACAAAAACAAGACCCATATATATGCTGTCTACAAGAGACCCACTTCAGACCTAGGGACACATACAGACGGAAAGTGAGGGGATGGAAAAAGATATTCCATGCAAATGGAAATCAAAAGAAAGCTGGAGTAGCAATACTCATATCAGATAAAATAGACTTTAAAATAAAAAATGTTACAAGAGACAAGAAAGGACACTACATAAAGATCAAGGGATCAATCCAAGAAGAAGAGATAACAATTATAAATGTATATGCACCCAATATAGGAGCACCTCAATACATAAGGCAAATGCTAACAACTATGAAAGAGGAAATCGACAGTAACACAATCATAGTGGGGGACTTTAACACCCCACTTACACCAATGCACAGATCATCCACATAGAAAATTAATAAGGAAACACAAGCTTTAAATGACCCAATAAATCAGCTGGATTTAATAGATATCTATAGGACATTACATCCAAACACAGCAGATTACACATTCTTCTCAAGTGCACATGGGACATTCTCCAGGATAGATCACATTTTGGGTCATAAATCAAGCCTTGGTAAATTCAAGAAAATTGAGATCATATCAAGCATCTTTTCTGACTACAATGCTATGAGATTAGAAATCAATTACAGGAAAAAAACTGTAAAAAACACAAACACATGGAGGCTAAACAATATGCTACTAAATAACCAACAGATCACTGAAGAAATCAAAGAGGAAATCAAAAAATACCTAGAGACAAATGACAATGAAAACACAATGATCCAAAACCTATGGGATGCAGCAAAGGTAGTTCTAAGAGGGAAGTTTATAGCGATACAATCCTACCTCAAGAAACAAGAAAAATCCCAAATAAACAATCTAACTTTACACCTAGAGAAACCAGAGAAAGAAGAGCAAACAAAACCCAAAGTTAGTAGATGGAGAGAAATCATAAAGATCAGAGCAGAAATAAATGAAATAGAGACTAAGAAAACAATAGCAAAAATCAATAAAACTAAAAGCTGGTTCTTTGAGAAGATAAATAAAATCGATAAGCCTCTAGCAAGACTCACCAAGAAAAAGAGGGAGAGGACTCAAGTCAATGAAATTAGAAATGAAACAGGAGAAGTTACAATGGACACCGCAGAAATAAAAAGCATCATAAGAGATTACCACAAGCAACTATATGCCAATAAAATGGACAACCTGGATGAAATGGACAGATTCTTAGAAAGGTATAACCTTCCAAGACTGAATTAAGAAGACATAGAAAATATGAACAGACCAATCACAAGGAATGAAATTGAAACTGTGATTAAAAATCTCCCAACAAACAAAAGTCCAGGACCAGATGGATTCACAGGTGAATTTTATCAAACATTTAGAGAAGAGCTAACACTCATCCTTCTCAAACTCTTCCAAAACATTGCACAGGGAGGAACACTCCCAAACTCATTTTATGAAGCCACCATCACCCTGATACCAAAACCAGACAAAGATACTACACAAAAAGAAAACTACAGACCAATATCATTATTGAATATAGATGCAAAAATCCTCAACAAAATACTAACCAACAGAATCCAACAACACATTAAAAGGATCATACACCATGACCAAGCGGGGTTTATCCCTGGAATGCAAGGATTCTTCAATATATGCAAATCAATCAATGTGATACACTATATTAATAAACTGAAGGATAAAAACCACATGATCATCTCAATAGATGCAGAAAAGGCTTTTGACAAAATTCAACATCCATTAATGATAAAAACTCTCCAGAAAATGGGCATAGAGGGAACCTACCTCAACATAATAAACGCCATATATGACAAACCCACAGCAAACATCATTCTCAATGGTGAAAAACTGGAAGCATTCCCTCTAAGATCAGGAACAAGACAAGGATGTCCACTTTCGCCACTACTATTCAACATAGTTTTGGAAGTTTTAGCCACAGCAATCAGAGAAGAAAAAGAAATCAAAGGAATCCAAATTGGAAAAGAAGTAAAACTGTCACTGTTCGTAGATGACATGATACTATACATAGAAAATCCTAAAGATGCCACCAGAAAACTACTCGAGCTAATCAATGAATTTGGTAAAGTTGCAGGATACAAAATTAACACACAGAAATCTCTTGCATTTCTATATGCCAACAATGAAAGATCAGAAAGAGAAATTAATGAAACACTCCCATTCACCATTGCAACAAAAAGAATAAAATACCTAGGAAGAAACCTCACCAAGGAGGTAAAAGACCTGTACTCAGAAAACTACAAGACACTAATGAAAGAAATCAAAGACAATACCAACAGATGGAGGGACACACCATGTTCTTGGATCAGAAGAATCAACATTGTGAAAATGACTATACCACCGAAAGCAATTTACAGATTCAATGCAATCCCCATCAAATTACCAACGGCATTTTTCACAGAACTAGAACAAGAAATTTTACGATTTGTGTGGAAACACAAAAGACCCCAAATAGCCAAAGCAATCTTGAGAAGGAAAGACGGAGTTGGGGGAATCAGGCTTCCCGACTTCAGGCTATACTACAAGGCTACAGTGATCAAGACAGTATGGTACTGGCACAAAAACAGAAATACTGATCAATGGAACAGGATAGAAAGCCCAGAGATAAACTATGGTCAACTAATCTACGACAAAGGAGGCAAGGATATACAATGGAGAAAAGGCAGCCTCTTCAATAAGTGGTGCTGGGAAAACTGGACAGCTACATGTAAAAGAATGAAACTAGAACACTTCCTAACACCGTACACAAAAAGAAACTCAAAATGGATAAAAGACCTAAATGTAAGGCCAGACACTATAAAACTCCTAGAGGAAAACATAGGAAGAACACTCTTTGACGTAAATAACAGCAAGATCTTTTTTGATCCACCCCCTAGAATAATGGAAATAAAAACAAAAATAAATAAGTGGGACCTAATGAAACTTCAAAGCTTCTGCACAGCAAGGGAAACTATAAGCAAGACGAAAAGACAACCCTCAGAATGGGAAAAAATATTTGCAAACGAATCAACAGACAAAGGATTAATCTCCAAAATATATAAACAGTTTATCCAGCTCAATATCAAAAAAACAACCCAATCAAAAAATGGGCAGAAGATCTAAATAGGTATTTCTCCAAAGAAGACATACGGATGGCCAAGAGGCACATGAAAAGCTGCTCAACATCACTAATTATCAGAGAAATGCAAATCAAAACGACAATGAGGTATCACCTCACCCCGGTCAGAATGGGCATCATCAGAAAATCTACACACAGTAAATGCTGGAGACGGTGTGGAGAAAAAGGAACGCTCTTGCATTGCTGGTGGGAATGTAAATTGATACAGCTGCTATGGAAAACAGTATGGAGGTTCCTTGAAAAACTAAAAATAGAACTACCATGTGACCCAGCAATCCCACTACTGGGCATATACCCAGAGAACAGCATAATTCAAAAAGACATATGCACTCCAATGTTCATTGCAGCACTATTTACAATAGCCAGGACATGGTAGCAACCTAAATGTCCATCAACAGATGAATGGATAAAGAAGATATGGTACATACACACAATGGAATATTACTCAGCTGTAAAAAGCAATGAAACTGGGACATTTTTAGAGACATGGATGGACCTAGAGACGGTCATACAGAGTGAAGTGAGTCAGAAAGAGAAAAACAAATATTGTATATTAACACATATATGTGGACTATAGAAATATGGTACAAATCAACCAGTTTGCAAGGCAGAAATAGAGACACAGATGTAGAGAACAAACATATGGACACCAAGTGGGGAAAGCGGGGAGGGTTGAGGGGGGGATGAATTGGGAGATTGGGATACCAAATTGTACACTCTAAATATATGCAGTTTATTATAAAAAGTAAAAAAATAAAAAGTAAAAAAACAAAAACAAAAAACAAACAAACAAACAAAACAAAATCCTGTTCTCCTCAGCCAAAAGATCAGGAAAGAAACAATCTAGACAAAAGCTGTTATACCCAGACAAACATCACAAAACTGTGGACCCAGCCCCACCAGCAAAGGTCAAGTGGAGAGCCTAGACTTCCACCCTTGCCAAGCTGTAACATGGTACTCCACACTCCCCACCACAGTGGTGTCAGAGAAGACCAATTAGGAATTGGTCCCTACCAGGTGACAATGAGACCTCCTTCCCCTCAGTGTCAGTAAAGACCACTTGGAGAGCTTGGATGTCCACCTGGCAGTAAGAAGGTGTACTTCCCCCTTCCTGGTACAGGCTGGTGTTAGAAGAGGCCTAGTGAAATTGGGCCTTTCACCACTGCCAAACAGTAAAAAGGCCCTCCCCTGTGGAGGCCATGTGGGGAGCAGTACCTGCCCCCGTGTGGGGAGGCACACCTGCCCTTTCCAGCCAGGCAAAAGTCAGTGGAGGCCAGAACTCCCATCCCTGACAAGCAGTAATGAGGACCTTCCCACCAACTTCAGAGTCAACAGAGTGAGAAACTTGGACTTCTATCCCCTCTGGGCAGTAATGCAGCAGAGCACTCCCCTCCTTCCCATGCTGGAGCAGTGCCAGAAGAAACCAGCCGAATCAGAATGTTTAAATAAGATTCAGAGTCTCAGAACATAATACCCCAAACGTCCAGGTATCAAATAAAAATCACTCATCATAACAAGAACTCTCATAACTCTCATCATAACAAGGAATACGTCAAACTGACTGAAAAAAGACAATCCACAGACGCCAATACCAAGATGATGCAGACTGTAAGATTATCTGATGAGGATTTTTTTTTTAGTATTAAGTAATATTTATTGAACATACACTATGTGCTTAGCTAATGCTATAAACATTACAAACATGTTAACTCTACCCATACCATAATTCTGTGAAACAGTTACTGTTACTAATTACTGTGTGAAAAGTGAGGTCCATGGAGATTAAATTACAGATTAAAAGCCCAGAGGTTGCCCAGATTCATAAAGTTATTGAGAGGTAGATCCTGGATTAATACCCTGATGGCCCCACCCCTGACATAATGTTTGAAGTGACCATTATAAAAATGTCTCAAAGAGCAATTATGCACATGCTTGGAACAAATAAACAAAAAATAGGGAGTCACAACAAAGAAAAAAATATACAAAAAAAAGGGAAGTTTCAGAACAGAAAAAATGCAATAACTGAAACAAAAGACTCAACAGATGAGAACAAAAGTAGAATGGAGAGGACGGAAAGAAGAATCACTGAACTGGAAGAGAGAACAATAGAAACTACACAATCTGAACAACAGAGAGAACATGCTGAAAGCAAATATACAGAGCCTTGGAGACCTGTGGGACTACAACAAAAGACTTATCTTCCATATCATCTGAGTCCCAAAGAGAGAGGAAAGAAGGCAGGACTCCACAAAAGCTGGTAACTTCTCAAGCTTGGCAAAACACACAAACAATAGCTTGCAGAAGCTAAGTGAATCCTGAACAGGATAAGCCCAAAGCAATCTACTCAAAGTTCACAAACTTCTGAAAACTAAAGATAAAGAAAATGTAATGAAAACAGCAATAGAGAAATGATGCTTTACATATAGGGGAAAAACAATACATGGTAGCTTTCTTGTCTGAAACAAAAGAGGGATGAAGGAAGTGGCACTGAAGTCCACCTCTGATCATCTGTGTTTCTATATCTGTTTTTCTCTTGTTCATGGCTCTTGGCATGCCTGGAATCTAGACAATGAATGTCAGATATTGCATAATAAAAATTGTAGAGGCTGTGACTGATATTATCTTTTTCTTTTTTTTTAAATTTAATTTATTTATTTAATGATATTATCTTTTTCAATAGAAGATTTTCTTTAGTTTCTGGTTGGCAATGGGAGCTAATCCAATCCGAGATTAAGCTAATTTGAAGACAATTTTCAGTCATATTAAGACTTATGAACATGCACCCCAGTGTTCATAGCAACATTATTTACAATAACCAAGATATGGAAGCAACCTCAGTGTCTATCAACAGATGAATGGATAAAGAAGATGTGGTATATACATACACAATGGAATACTATTCAGCCATAAAAAAAGAACGAAATTTTGCCATTTTCAGCAACATGGATGAACTTAGAGGGTATTATGCTAAGTGAAATAAGTCACACACAGGAAGACAAATACTGTATGATATCACATATATGGAATCTGAAAAATACAACAACCTAGAGAATATAACGAAAAAGAAGCAGACACAGATATAGAGAACAAATTTGTGGTTACCAGTGGGGAGAGGGAAAGGGGAGGGACAATTTAGGGGTAGGAAATTTAGAGGCACAACTATTATGTATAAAATAAGCTACAAGGACATATTGTACAACACGGGGAATATAGCCAATATTTTATAATAACTATAAATGGAGTATAACCTTTAAAAATTATGAATCACTATATTGTACACCTGTAACATAATATTATACATCAACTATACTTCAATTAAAAAAAAAAAAAAAAGACCTGGTCTCCTTCTCTGGTTCACCCTTACTGTTAGGATATAGTTACTTAGAGATCTCAACTGAAAGCCTAGGATATATATCAGGATTCCTCTATCTCTTTAGTACCATGAAACTGCTGAAAATTCTGCTTAACTTCTCAGCCTCTTAGTAGCCACCTTTGGTTCAACTTTTCTGCCTATTGGCTTGTACGATTTACTAATCTGCAACAACTTCTGGTGGAAACATGGTTCACACTTTGGGCTCACTTCTCTATGCTTATATTCTCTTCAGGATCTTGGTCATTCAAGCTCTAGATGCCTTGGTAACCATGAACTCCAACAGTCTCTCCACCCCTGTAAGACTGCCAAAAGCTCTCCTCCTTTCTTAGTAACCACTACATGTTCAACTCTCCTGCCTCTTGGTGGTATCATCTACAAAATGGTGAAAACTCGCCTAGAGATTATTTATGTGCCTTTTCCCATTGATAAAATTCAAAATCCAAAAATAAAAACTCTTAGCAAGGTAGGAACAAAAAATGAACTTCCCTACTTTGTTAAAACCTATAAGAAACCAATGGTAAACATCACACTTAGGAATAAAGTAACAGATGCATTCTCATGTATTGATATGTTAAGAACAAGGTAATAATGAGGGAAATCACATGTACTATTCAATGTAGTACTGGAAGGCTCAGCCAATGCAATAAATTAAGGGAAAAAATTATTTCTAGAAGGGAAAAGACTCCCCAAAAGTCATTATATGCCTATAACATGAATACCTATCCTTACAAAACTCAGAGAGAATATAAAACTCATAGACTTCATGAGTGTTCAGTATGATGTGAAGAAATAAAAGATCCTTGTAGAAATTACATTCTAGATTTGGGGAGGGGGGAAGGAAAATAGGTAATAACAACCTACACAATAAATAGGTAAATTTTCAAGTCTTCTAGAAGCTGACAAATGCTGTGAAAATGTAAAATGAAATAAAGGAGGGAAAGGGGAAATCAGAACTAGGAACAAATAGACTATCATTTTTTAAAACATCAGAACCACTCCATCCCAGAAGAAACAAAAATAAAAATCACCTAAGAATAAAAAATTCTGTGGAACATAAGCAAGCTTTTCAAGTAGAAAACTAAGTTCCCAAAAGAACAACACTTTTGAGTATGATGGAGAAGCAGTCAATATTTCTAATAAAAATCTTCATCTTCCTCAAATTAATCTACAAATCCAGATAATATCCTAGCAGAATTTCTCATGCCTTTTGCAAAGTAAACTAAAAATATAGAGAAAAGACACGTATATGCATAAACATATAAATTTAAATAACAAAGACAATTATGAAAAAGAACAAAGCAGGGTTATTTATCCCACCGGATATCAGAAGTTAAAAAAAAAAAGTCAGAGGGATAAACTACCTAAACATGAAAACTTAATCTCAAGTTATCGTTGTTTGATGGGTATAAAGTTTCCGTACTGCAAGATGAAAAACTTCTGGAGATCAGTTTAATAGCAAGGTGAATATACTTAATACTACACAATCTCGTACACTTAAAAATAGTTAAGATGGCAATTTTTATGTTATATGTTTTTTACAATGAAAAAAGTGCAAGTGAATATTTTTAAGTCTCTAGGCAAAGAAACTTTTCTTACATAAACTAAAAAGTACACATAAGTCATAAAGGAAAAGACTGATAAATCTGAAAACTTTTTGGTATAATTTTTGTATACAAAAGGACAACATAATCAGAATGAAAGACTAGCAAGAAGCTAAGAGAAAATATCTAGTATCATAAAACGGAAAAAGAAAAGAAGGATGAGTAATCAAAAGACCTAAGGAAATTCTACAAATCAATAAGAAAAATGTTCAACAACCAGCAGGAAAAGAAACAAAGCACACTGTGAATAGGCATTTCCTGTTAGGAAAAATACAAATGATCCTAAAAAACAAAAAAACGGGAAAAATAAACAATCTTACTAGTAATCAGCGAATTAAATATTAAAGACTAAAAAGATATTTTCAAAAAACTAATCAATTCAAAAAAATTTGAAAGCTAGATGGTAACAGTTCTCAAGTGTATGAACTGATACTCTCAAAAACTTATGATAAAGGTATAGATTGAAACAACAGTTCTGGAAGACAATCTGGCAATATCTTCCAAATCAAAAATGCCTGTATCATAACTATGTGTATGTGACTCCTTATAGAAAATGACAACACTTTCTATAAAGCAGTCTTAAAAAGAAATCAAGCCTGAATCACACAAGCCTCCATACCTAACTAAAAATTTACAGAAAATGCAGAGAACAAAAAACAAGTTAAACAATGCCATGGGATGCAATAAGCAAGAGCTAGAATATGGAAAAAATCTGCAGGGCAAACCACCCAGTCTCTTCAATCAATATACTGCAAGATGAAAGAAAGAAAGCAAGATAGAGAGAGGGAGGGAGGGAGGGAGGAAGGAAGGAAGCTGGAGACAGAGAAAGAAAGGGGAGTCAGGGAGATGGAGTGAAATTAAGAGAGAAGGGATGGGAGGGAGAAAAGGGGAAAAAATAGTTTGCAAGACTTTTTTTTAAAGGTACATCAACCAAACTGTGAATCTTATTTGGATCCTAATTCAAACAAGTAAAATAATAAAAAATATGGAAGAAAATGTTTCTGACATTAAAACAATTTAAAATTTGAACAATGACTGAATATTTAATGATACTAAAGAATTACTGTTAATTTTCAAATGTGGTAATGGTACTATAATTGTGTTTTTCTTAAAAAAACAAACAAACAAACAAAAAAACCTTATATTTTCCAGAAACACAAGAAGTATCTACAGTTCAAATGACATGACATCTGGATTTGTTTCAAAATGTAAGAGGGGATAAAGTGAGTGAGAGTACAGATAAAACAAGACTGATCATGGATTGATAACTGTTGAAGGTGAGTAGAAGTTCACTTTTCTATTTTGTCTACTTTGGCGTAAGTTTGAAAATTTCCCTATAAAACATTTAAAGTGCATATACCATACAGTTCAGCAATTTCACTTCTTATCTTAAAGGAACTATCATGCAGGTGCATGAGAAAGTACATACAGGACACTCCTGACTCTACTGTTTGTAGTTTTAAAAAATTATAAACAATCTGTACTAAAAACCTTGAGGGCCCAAATAAAACTGGTACAGCCATAGTACAAAACACAATGCAGAAACTGAAAACAACAAAACACAGATCTAAACATGCTACAGAATGAAAAAATCATACTGCCAAACTATATAAATATACAACTTAGCAAAAAAAACCCACACAATACTATATATATCCTACAAATATGTGTGTATATATGTATACATGTATATATAAATCAGTGTATATGTGTAGACATATGTATATACATACATAAATATAAACGGATTGAAAATATCTGAAAAGACAGACAGCAAATGTTAACTATGGAGAGAACAGGAAAGAACCAGGACTGCAGAAAGGCTCAAGATGGACTTCAGTTTCACTGCTCTTCTTAGCATTTCAAAAAGGAGAATTACTTCTGCGGGTAAAACTTATTTTACTTATTTTTAGGGCTTCCTAGGTGGCGCAGTGGTTAAGAATCCACCTGCCAATGCAGGGGATATAGGTTCAATCCCTGCTCCAGGAAGATCCCACATGCCATGGAGCAACTAAGCCCGTGCGCCACAACTACTGAGCGTGCACTTTAGAGCCTGTGAGCCACAACTATTGAGCCCACGTGCCACAACTACTAAAGCTCACTCACCTAGAGCCCATGTTCTGCGACAAGAGAAGCCACAGCAATGAGAAGCCTGCACATCACAACAAAGAGTAGCCCTCGCTCACTACAACTAGAGAAAGCCCACGTGCAGCAACAAAGACCCAACACAGCCAATAAAAATAAATACATAAATAAGTAAATTAATTTTTAAAAAACTTACTTTTAAAAAAGAGTATTAATTCACATTTTTGCTGAACCTTTTTTGACTTTAGTCAAACAGAACCAGAACCAAGAAATATCTCCTAGAAAATTAATTATAAAACATACCCTTCTCTGTATTAAAAATCAAGAACTTAAGAATATAATCAATCTGGGGGAAAAAACTAGGTTCAACCACATGAAACTGCCAACATTCTAACATTTTTGCCTTCAAAAAAACGGCAATTTCATGAGTCTGACCTAACAGATTTTCTTACAGCAACACTAGCACTGCAGGATATTCATTATATTTATATATATACTACACTCCCAAAAACTTGTATGAAAACTAACCTCAAGTCACAAAGATTTTCTCAAGTCACAAAGATATGCCTTCTTTCAAGAGCTTTATAGTTTCACAGTTTACATTTAGCTCTATGATGCATTTGAATTGTTACATAAAGCTGTGAAGTATAAATCAAGATTCTTTTTTTGCATACAAAGCCAACACCATTTACTAGAAAGATGATGCTTTCTCTCCTGAATTGCTTTTACAACTTTGTCAAAAATCAACTGGCCATATTTCTGTGGGTCCTGTTTCTGGACTGTCTACTCTGTTTCAGTGATCTATGTGTCTACCCCTTTGCCAATACCACATCACCTTTATTTCTGTACTGACATTCTCTTAGTACCTCCAATATGCTATATGCTCCCTCCTTACTTTAAGAACTTCAGATATGCTGGTTCTAACTGTGTGCCTGCACATTCTTCCCCTCTCACCCAGTAACTCCTAACTCATCTTTCAGAATTCAGCTTAAATGTCACTTTCTCAGGAAAAACTTTGCATCATGACGGTCAAAAAGATTTCAGGAGAAAGGGGAAAAAAATCAAGATGCATCAGTCCAACAGGGCATCCAATTACCAACTCAACAAGAGCCTGAGACTACCAATGGCTTCAAGAAGTTATCAGGATTTCTTAAGCTTTTTCACACCTCTGTGTTTATTCCTGTCATGACCAGCACCACTTTTCTACCTCTTCCTTCTTCTTCCTTTTCCCTAAAACTTAGCTGTAAAATCCTAAAAACAAAAAAGGGAAGGGTACTTGTCAGCCTGCTGGCAAGCATGGGGGAGCTGCCAATACATCATTCTACTTCTGCCCTGGATAAGTGTTGGAGATAGAAAAAGAGTCTCTCTAAGGAACAGAAGAAAGTGGATGAATTACCTAGGACCTAGAGAAAGGAAAAAACGGATCTAGGTTTAACAACGAAAAGGTCCATCCCCCAACAAAAAAGCTAAGACAGTACTGAGCAACAGGCTGATCTCTGTATTAAGTAATCACAAATTAGAGAACTAGTTAGGGAAGGAAGGTTAAGATTTCTTTTAGAGAGTTCTTCCCTTAAAATGCCAAGTAGTTGACAGTAATGATTTCAAAATACTATAACCAGAAAAAAGAAAAAGTAAAGTTAACTAATATTTTCTAAGCATTTTTATATGCCAGGGATTGAGTTGGATATTTTATGTATGTGTTCTCATGCAGTCTTTATAACAAATCTGTGGAGTAGATATTATTATTTCTACTTTATAGAGAAAGAAACAGTTTATACAGCTAAGTTGGTTCTATTTCCTCTTTATTCTTATTTTCCTAACCTGTTTTTATAATAACTACTCATGAAAAAAATAAAGCAATGTATGAAAAATTTCAACTTAAGTGAGAAAAGACAATTAACAGATACCAGTACTGAGATGACAAACATGTCTGAATTATCTAATGAGGATTTTAAAGTAGTTATCAGTAAAACAAACCAAATGCAATTATGAACACTACTAAATCAAATGGGAAAACAGAAAGTCACAGCAAAGAAACAGAAGATATAGAGAAGAATCAAATGGAAATTTTAGAATTGAAAAATACAACAGCCAAAATTAAATTCAATGGATGGTCTGAATAGCAGAATGGTGATAACAAAAAGAATCGATCTTAAAGAAAGTGAACTTGAATGATCAACAGAAATCATCCAACCTGAATGAGAGAAAAAGAATAGATAAAAAAAATAAATGGAGCCTCAGGGACCTGTGGGACAATTACATAAGATCTAACATTCATGTCACCGAACTACCAGAAGAAAAGGAGAAAAGGTGTGAGCTGAAAAATTATTTGAAGAAATAATGGATGACAATATTCCAAATTTGGTGAAAACCATAAACTAACAAATTCAAGAAGCTGAGCAAACTGCAAATAGGTTAAACCCAAAGAAATCCAAATATGCACACATTCTAATAAAGTCTCTGAAACTAAACACAAAGAAAAAAATCCTGCCAGCAGCCAGAGAAAAATAATGTATTACCTACAGGGGAATTTCTCATCAGAAAACCATGGAGGCCAGCTGTATCAATTCCAAAACAATGCATGAGTACTTGATTCCCTATAGACTACTTTATTACAGTTATTCAATAAGTACAAAAAAGTTATTCACTATTGTTACAATTACCCAGGAGGTTGAACTCTTCCTTACGTTTGTTTACTCTGTGTAAACTCTATTTTGACCTAATGGCCACAACTTTATCAATGTACTTACTGGAATAACAGTGTTGTAAATATTTTTAAAATATTCATAGTTATTTTACATAGTATATAAGGTCCAATTTGTAAATATTTTCCATTTTGTTATTCTTCTTTTTAATTTTCTGTTGGTTTTTTTCATATAGATGTACTTAATTTTTTAGTCAATTTTTTAGTCTTCTTACTTTGGGTTTCTATTTGCATAGTTTCACTAGTTTTTCAGTTTTTAAAAAGTTAACCATATATTTGCATACAGACAGGTTCAACACTTACGTTTCTAACTGCTACCTGATCACCTCAAAACTCATAAAATAATTCTACCATTTGACAGACTTTAAGCTTACTTATTGTATACTAAATTCCTAAATCATATTTTCTCAATTCTAAAGATATCTGTTTTTCTTAAAATAATATTTCTAGGTTTCTGAAACTAGAAGTATCGGAATTAACGTCCAAAAAATGTACCAGTATTAATGTCTGAAAAACGTTACCAGTAGTTAAGCAAAAGAGTAAGTTGTGATGTATGCAACTGCTTGCCCATGTGTAAATCTATGGGAAATACCTTCCCATAGAAGATATCTGTGTATCCAAATATCACCACAGCTGAATCAACTGCACAGGTAAACTCACAAACCGCTGAATTTTAAGTTAAATCTGAAAGCCTAACTGTTGCTTGAAAATGTTTTCAGAAAGCGCTGAAATAAAAAGCTTTTGTGATGCAAAAACTGCCTGTGGCAAGACAAGCAAGAGCAATTAAAGGCAGTAGAAACTGCCCTCAAAATAGATCACAGAATTATCAGAGCTGGGAGACACTGGTGTGACCAATTTACATTTTACAAAGTAATATTACCCAAGTGCTGGATATCTGTCAAAAGTTTCCAGCTGACTCAAAAAAGAAGTTATTTAATTCACAGTTTATCTACAGAAAAACTGAAACTATGAATTTAGCCAAAAAAGAAAAGCAGTTAAATTCCAAACATTTCCCATATGACTCAAAACTATACTGACAATCATAATGTGTAAAAAAGCAACAACAGGTGAAGAAAATCAGCATGTCAGACTGAAAAAGGATTAGACTCACTCTTGTATTACGATTCCAAAGAAGATAATATAGAAATTGTATGGAGAAATCTATACTTCTGTCAGTTAATGTCTAAGAAAGATTTTAAAAATAAATTTAATGTTTCTTCTTTCTTTAAAGTATATTAAATCAATAGTATATTTCACAATAGTCTTAGAATTAAGAAAAGGCACTGTGTGTATATATGTATGAATATATTTGTCTATATCTATTCAGTTACTTATTTGCTCATTCATTTCTGGGTAAAGGAAAGCAAGAACAGAGAAGCAGGAACAAAACCAAAGATAATAACACATAAAGATCAAACCCTTCCAAGAGCCTAAAGGTTACTGTGATGCAAAAAAACATATGATGAAGTAAATACAACCCAGTGAAAGATGACAACCAGCTAGATAACTAGCAAATGACATAACTAAAAAAAAAAAAAAAAACCCTGATAAAATTAAAGGTAATAGCAAATTGAAATAGCTGAGAAGTAAAAACAGGCTTACTTCAATTGAAAGTAAGAATATTAAGAACTTATTAAAACTATGTAGTACCTAACCAAGATTCAGAATATTATAATTCTTGATCAACCACCCTACCACTGCAACAGGTTCCAGAGAATGAAAGTGAGAAGGACGTACCAGGCGAGACTGCCCGTTTATTATTATCAAAGGATTTGGACCATAGGCAACTAGGGACTCCTTTGCCTCAGTTTCAGTTAAGCCTAACACCTGAAACACTGAGAATAAGCTAAGTGGTTTCTCAGCTTCTTTTACTTAGGCCCACATCTTAACCCACAGAAAAGAAGGAAAAGATAATCAAGTATTTCTACAAACAGCCATGATGGAGTTAACAGGGATCTGATTAATCCTTCTGTTTATACAACCAGAAAACTGGATAAAATAAACAACAGCTTTCAGATATTGGACAACAGTCAAAGCAGGAGTGGGATCCCTGAGAAAAGGGGGAAGAAATTCGGTGAGCCTTACAATTGCCTCACTTTACACCCTTGAAGCAGCTTCCAGGATGCAGGGTAGGGAGGGAGGACTTCAACAGAGCCTGGCAGTCTCAGAGAGCTGAGAAGACAGACTGACAATGTTCAGGGAGGCCAAGGCAGACAGAATCTGTGTTAAAGTACACCAGAGAGAAGGGACCTGCATACACAGAGCTTTGGAGATCTGAAGAGGCCACCCCTCAAGCCTTTGGCAGGTCATCTGTGAGAGGAAACTACCTAAGGTTGAGGAAAGGACCAATGAAAAACAAATAGATCAAAGAATTCTGAAACTCATACAAGGGTAGAGATAATTTGTATTCCCATCAAGTAGAGTGAAAAGACCTCAAAATACATGAGACATTAAGTCCTCAAAAAGTGGCAACTCTAAATTAGCTCAAGGAAATAAGGCTGCTCGGGACTCACCCTACCAAAGCTTCCTCAAAACGAAGTGAATCTCAAAAAAACATTAAAGTGATTTCAAAAAATTTAACTGCATGCCAAACTTAGATCAACATTATTTAAAGGAATACAACAAAATCCAACACCCAACAACATAAAATTCATAATGTCTGACATTCAATGAAAATTTACAAGGCACACAAGCTGAAAGGAAAATATGACCTATAATCAAGAGACTAACAGATCAATAAAAACAAAGAACCAACAGAGAGACAGAACTCAGCAGACAAAGATATTAAAAGAACTACTATAAATACGCTCAACAAGCTCAAGAAGGTAGAGAAAGACACAGCAATGTTACAGAGACAAGGGCAAGATTTTTTCTTAAGCCCAAATGAAACTCCTAGAAGTAAAAAACACAATATCTGAAATGAGAAATATATTGGATGGGATTAATAGCAAGACAATTAACTTGACAATTAATTTGAAAATACAACAATAGAAAATATCCAAAATAAAGCACAAAAAGAAAAAATACAAAGAAAGAAAGGGAGGAAGGAATGAAGCATGGAAGCAAAAGAAAGAGAACACCAATAATTGGTAGCAATATATCAAACAATCTAACGTATATGTAATTAGGGTCCAATAGCTAGAAAGAAGGTGATAGGAAAAAATATTTGAACAAATAACAGGCAAAAGTTTTTCAAGCAATAAACCCACAGATCCAAGATGCTAAACAGAATACCAGAAAGATAAACAAAGACAACCACACTTAGAAATATCATAATCAAATTGTTGAAAACCAGTGATTAAGAAAAAATGTTAAAAAGCTGACAGAGGTGAGGAAAGAGACTCATTATATACAGAAAAATAAAGACTTCTCATTGGAAACTATGCAAATGAGAAGTCAATGGAGTGACACTGCTAAGTACTGGAAGAAAAAAATAGTCAACTTAAAATTCTATATCCAGTTAAAATATATTTCCAAAGGACCGGAAATGATTTTAGACAACAATTGAGAAAAATCCATTATAAGGCATGCACCTTTTTAAAGAAATGTTCTTTAGGCAGAAGGAAAAGAATATCAGGTCAAAATGTGGATCTACACAAAGGAATGAAGATTACTAGTAACACCAGAAAACACATTAATAGATATAAAAGACATCTTTGTCTAAGGTTTTAATTTCTGGGTTTTTTTTTTCTCAATTGTCTTAATTTCAAGAAAAATCTGTGCCTACTGTAGAAACTAAAAATCTAATCCCCTGAAAGACTCTCACTCCCATGAAGTAACCATTGTTAAGATATTCATAACATTAACTGCACATATTTCCATCTTTTTATAATCTCCATAACTATTTCTCACCATAGGAATTATATGTTCCTTGAAAGCTAGAAAAGATTCATTGGCAAAACAATCTGGCCCCAGAACCAATTTTTTGGGAAAATTCTTCAAATTCTTCTTCCATAGTTTTTTGGTTTGCCCAGATTTTCTTCTTCTTAAAGAATTTTGGGCATTTCACAATTCCTTTCAGAGAGATTTCAAATAAACTGGCTTATGGTTACTAAACAGAACTTTCTTACAATTCTAAAAATCTCTTTACTATTTTCATGTCCCTTTATTCTTTCTTTTTTTTTAGATTTTATTTATTTATTTATTTATTTACTGGCTGTGTTGGGTCTTCGTTGCTGCACACGGGCTTTCTCTAGTTGCAGAGAGCAGAAGCTACTCTTCGTTGTGGTACGCTGCTTCTCCTTGTGGTGGCTTCTCTTGTTGCAGAGCACAGGCTCTAGGTGCACAGGCTTCAGTAGTTGTGGCACGTGGGCTCAGTAGTTGTGGCTCACAGGCTCTAGAGCACAGGCTCAGTAGTTATGGTACATGGGGTTAGTTTCCCCACAGCATGTGGGATCTTCCCTGACCAGGGATCGAAACCGTGTCCCCTGCATTGGCAGGCAGATTCTTAACCACTGCGCCACCAGGGAAGCCCCCCTTTATTCTTTCTTACTTTGGTTTTCTATCTTTTCCTTGATAAAATCAGTCAGATATTTATTTGTTTTTTAACCTTAAGAAGTAGCTCTTAGATTTTTTAATTCTACAGTTTCAGTTTTTCAGTTCATCTGTTTCTGCTTTTATCTTTCTGCTTTATATCCTCCCTTTCTCCTAGGTGCTAATTTTATTGGTTTTATTTGTTGTTTTACTAAATTCTGCGGTTGAGTACATTTCTTTTTAAAAAATCAATTGTCGGAGAGAAAAGATGGCAGCGAAGTAGAGAGACGTGGAGTGCATCCCTCTCCACAGATGCATTAGGAATGCACGGAAGGACGCAGTAATTCCCACAGAGAACCAGCTGAACACCAGCACACGGCCTCGGACACCAGAAAGGGCTGCGGGGAGCCCGACATAGCCGGTAGGGAGGCATCTACGAAGGCTCAAAGAGGGTGAAGCGGCGGAGCTGTGGCAGACAGGAGGGAGTGAGAAACAAACGGAGGGTCCGCAGCGCAGCTCAGCGTTCCCGGACCGAGACATCGATCCGCGGCTGAATGGAGGGTCCAGGAGCGGGAGCGTGGGAACCGGAGGGCTGGTTCAGGGGGAGAAACATTGTTGCCGGTAGGGTGACGGACCGAGAGGACAGGAGGGAGGAGGTCCGCGGAGAGGAGTGCCTGTCCCTGAGAGCTGCCCGGCCATGATGGCGGCTGGAGGCTGCACGCTCACGGGTGGGGGGGGGGGGGGGGGAGGAGCCGCGCGCGTAGCCTCTCTCTCTCTTTCGGCCCCTCTGCAACAGGCAGTGGAGAGACGCCCTGCGGGCCACCTAAGGCGCTCAGGGATAACAAGCACCCTCAGGTGCTCGGGTGGGGCTAGATTAAAACTCCTTGCAACGCCAGCAGCAGGGAGGCTGCCGAGAGAAAAAAAAAAACCAGCATCAAAAAGAAAAAACCCCGAGAGAGGCCCAACTCTAAGACTTTCTGTGTACGCCTGAGCCACCAGCGCCCTCTGCAACAGGCACCTCCAAGCCTGACTGAAACAACAGTGCGCCACTGCTCACTCACTCCCAGGAGAAGGAGCCACTATTGTACCCTCTCCCTCCCCACACACTGAGGCTTACAGACGAACAATAAAGGAACCTCTGCTGGTCACAGAATAACGCAAAAAAAAAACCCAAGGCAAGGAGAAGGACATTTACAGCTGAGACGCTAAGGAAACAGAAATAGTAGTATCAATACCTATTGAATTGGTCCATTCTGGGATCAGTTCTGGATTTTTTTTTTTTTCTTTTCTTTCTCTCTCTCTCTCTCTCTCTCTTTTTTTTTTTTTTTTTGATTTATTAAATACGATCTTAGCCCTAAGGGATCTACAAGTTTTATAACATAATTTTTTAAGGATATTTTTTATTCTTTTTTTTTTTTTTTTCTGCCTTTTTATATACTTCTATATCTAGCTAAGTTTTTGGTAGTACGGACAAAATATCTCTCATACTTTCCTTTCATCCCTATCTTTTATACACTTCTATTCCTTTCTTTTTCTTTGCATATTTCCAACCACATTACGCTCTTCTGTTCCCCTTTCTTCCAGCCATTTTAAGTGTATTTTATCTTAACATACTTATAAGCAACACTATCGGTCTGCTCAGACTCCTTGCTCTATTCTCCAGATGATGCACTGCCTTGGTATTAATATTAGGCTGTTGTCTTTATCTTAGTTCTTAGTACAGTTGTCTAATTACATTCTGAGAATCTCCATTCTCTCTGGTGGTACTCCAGCTCATTTCTATATTTGATCCTAGCTTACAAAATCTCCCTGGATTAATGTTTGTATGTGTAGGGTGTTATTTGTTGTTTGTTTGCTTTTGCTTTTGTCTCTGATTTGTTCTGTTTCAGTTGTCAATTTCTGCTAGGTTTCTCTTTGAATATCTGATAGCACACTGGGGTTCTGTCAGGTCTTTCTAGAGCCTTATGTCCTAACGGATTCAATAATTGTGTGTCTTATACATGTATGTGTTTCCTAGACTTAATATTCGTTTAATCCAATACTTGGACATTAGTCTGAGGCTTGGACAGTCTTCTATAAACACCTCTATCACCAGGACAAGCAACCCCAAAAGCTTGGACAACCATGAGGAAACAAAGAAACACCATGCAGGCAAAGGAGCAGGAAAAAAACCCACAAGACCAAATAAATGAGGAGGAAATAGGAAAAATGCCTGAAAAAGAATTTAGAGTAATGATAGTAAAAATGATACAAAATCTCGATAACAAAATAGAGAAAGTACAAGAAACAGTTCATAAGAACTCAGAAAAACAAACAGCAATGGATAACAAAATAACTGAAATTAAAAATACTCTAGATGCTATAACCAGCAGAATGACTGAGGCAGAAGAACGAATAAGTGAGTTGGAAGATAGAATGGGAGAAATAAACGCCACAGAGCAGGAAAAAGAAAAAAAAATAAAAAGACTAGAAGACAGCCTCAGAGACCTCAGTGATAACCTTAAACGTACCAACATTCGAATTATAGGCATCCCAGAAGAAGAAGAAAACAAGAAAGGGTCTGAGAAAATATTTGAAGAGGTTCTAGTGGAAAACTTCCCCAACATGGGAAAGGAAATAATTCACCAAGTCCAAGAAGCACAGAGAGTCCCATACAGAATAAACCCAAGGAGAAATACACCAAGACACATATTAATCAAACTAATGACAATTCAACACAAAGAAAAAATATTAAAAGCAGCAAGAGAAAAGCAACAAACAACATATAAGGGAAAACCCATCAGGATAACAGCTGACCTTTCTACAGAAACTCTGCAGGCCAGAAGGGAATGGCAGGATATACTGAAAGTCCTGAAAGAGAGAAACCTACAGCCAAGAATACTCTACCCAGCAAGAATCTCATTCAGATTGGAGGGAGAAATCAAAAGCTTTCCAGACAAGCAAAAGTTAAGAGAATTCAGCACCACCAAACCAGCCTTACAACAAGTGCTAAAGGAACTTCTCTAAGTAGGAAACACAAGAAAAGGAAAACACCTACAAATACAAACCCAAAACAATTCAGAAAATGGTCATTGGAACACACATGTCAATAATCACTTTAAATGTAAATGGATTAAATGCTCCAACCAAAAGACACAGACTGGCTGAATGGATACAAAAACAAGACCCTTCTATATGCTGCCTACAAGAAACCCACTTCAGACCAAGGGATACATATAGACTGAAAGTAAAGGGATGGAAAAAGATATTCCATGTAAATGGAAGTCAAAAGAAAGCTGGAGTAGCAATACTCATATCAGACAAATTAGACTTTAAAGTAAAGACTATTAAAAGAGACAAGGAAGGGCACTACATAATGATCAAGGGATCCATCCAAGAAGAACATATCACAATGGTAAATATCTATGCCCCCAATATAGGAGCACCTCAATACATAAGGCAAATGCTAACAGCTATAAAAGGGGACATCGACAGGAACACAATTATAGTGGGAGACTTGAACACCCCACTTACATCAATGGACAGATCATCCAAACAGAAAATAAATAAAGACACACAAGCTTTAAATGACACATTAGACCATCTCGACTTCATTGATATTTATAGGACATTCCATCCAAAAATGACAGAATACACGTTCTTCTCAAGTGCACACGGAACATTTTCCAGGATAGATCACATCTTGGGTCACAAATCAAACCTCAGCAAATTCAAGAAAATTGAAATCATATCAAGCATCTTCTCAGACCACAACGCCATGAGACTAGATATCAATTACAGGAAAAAAACTGCAAAAAATACAAACACATGGAGGCTAAACAATTCACTCCTAAACAACCAAGAAATCACTACAGAAATCAAAGAGGAAATCAAAAAATATCTAGAAACAAATGACAACGAAAACACAACAACCCAAAACCTATGGGATGCAGCAAAAGCAGTTCTAAGAGGGAAGTTTATAGCAATACCGTCCTACCTTAAGAAACAAGAAAATGATCGAATAAACAACCTAACCTTACACCTCAAACAACTAGAGAAAGAACAAAGAAACCCCAAAGTGAGCAGAAGGAAAGAAATCATAAAGATCAGAGTAGAAATAAATGAAAAAGAAAGGAAGGAAACCATAGCAAAAATAAATAAAACTAAAAGCTGGTTCTTTGAGAAGATTAACAAAATTGATAAACCATTAGCCAGACTCATCAAGAAAAAAAGGGAGAAGATGCAAATCAACAGAATTAGAAATGAAAAAGGAGAAGTCACAACGGACACCTCAGAAATACAAAACATCATGAGAGACTACTACAAGCAACTATATGCCAATCAATTGGATAACCTGGAAGAAATGGATACATTCTTAGAAAAATACAATCTTCCAAGACTGAACCAGGAAGAAATAGAAACCATGAACAGACCAATCACAAGTACGGAAATTGAGGCAGTCATTAAAAATCTCCCAACACACAAAAGCCCAGGACCAGATGGGTTCACGGACGAATTCTATCAAACATTTCGAGAAGAGTTAACACCTATCCTTCTCAAACTCTTCCAAAATATTGCAGAAGGCGGAGCACTCCCAAACTCATTCTACGAGGCTACCATCACCCTGATACCAAAACCAGGCAAAGATGTCACAAAAAAAGAAAACGACAGACCAATATCACTGATGAATATAGATGCAAAAATCCTCAACAAAATACTAGCTAACAGACTGCAACAGCACATTAAAAAAATCATACACCATGATCAAGTGGGGTTTATCCCTGGGATGCAAGGATTCTTCAATATATGCAAATCAATCAATGTGATACATCATATCAACAAATTGAAGGATAAAAACCATATGATCATTTCAATAGATGCAGAAAAAGCTTTTGACAAAGTTCAACATCCATTTATGATAAAAGCTCTCCAGAAAATGGGCATAGAAGGAAATTACCTCAACATAATAAAAGCCATATATGAAAAACCAAAAGCCAACATTGTTCTCAATGGAGAAAAACTGGAAGAATTCCCTCTAAGAACAGGAACAAGACAAGGGTGTCCACTCTCACCACTGTTATTCAACATAGTTTTGGAAGTGTTAGCCACAGCAATCAGAGAAGAAAAAGAAATCAAAGGAATCCAAATTGGAAAAGAAGAAGTCAAATTGTCCCTCTTTGCAGATGACATGATATTATATATAGAAAACCCTAAAGACTCTACCAGAAAACTGCTAGCACTCATTGATGAGTTTAGTAAAGTAGCAGGATACAAAATTAATGCACAGAAATCTCTTGCATTCCTATACACTAACAACGGAAGAGCAGAAAGAGAAATTAAGGAAACTCTCCCATTCACCATTGCAACCAAAAGAATAAAATACCTAGGAATAAACCTGCCTAAGGAGGCAAAGATCTGTATGCAGAAAACTTTAAGACATTGATGAAAGAAATCAAAGACGACACAAACAGATAGAGGGACATACCATGTTCCTGGATTGTAAGAATCAACATCGTGAAAATGACTGTACTACCCAAAGCAATTTACAGATTCAATGCAATCCCGATCAAATTACCAATGGCATTTTTCACAGAACTAGAGCAAGAAATCTTACGATTTGTATGGAAACGCAAAAGACCCCGAATAGCCAAAGCAATCTTGAGAAGGAAAAATGGAGTTGGTGGAATCAGGCTTCCTGATTTCAAACTATACTACAAGGCCATAGTGATCAAGACAGTATGGTACTGGCACAAAAATAGAAAGGAAGATCAATGGAATAGAATAGAGAACTCAGAAGTAAGCCCAAACACATATGGGTACCTTATCTTTGACAAAGGAGGCACGAGTATACAATGGAAAAAAGACAGCCTCTTCAATAAGTGGTGCTGGGAACATTGGACAGCAACAGGTAAAAGAATGAAATTAGAACACTTGCTAACACCATACACAAAAAGAAACTCAAAATGGATTAAAGACCTACATGTAAGGCCAGACACTAGAAAACTCCTAGAGGAAAACATAGGCAGAACACTCTTTGACATACATCAAAGCAACATCCTTTTTGACCCACCTCCTAGAATCATGGAAATAAAATCAAGAATAAACGAATGGGACCTCATGAAACTTAAAAGCTTTTGCACAGCAAAAGAAACCATAAACAAGACTAAAAGGCAACCCTCAGAGTGGGAAAAAATAATTGCCTATGAAACAACGGACAAAGGATTAACCTCCAAAATATACAAGCAGCTCATGCAGCTTCATACCAAAAAAGCAAATAACCCAATCCACAAATGGGCAGAAGACCTAAATAGACATTTCTCCAAAGAAGACATACAGATGGCCAACAAACACATGAAAAGATGCTCAACATCACTAATCATCAGAGAAATGCAAGTCAAAGCCACAATGAGGTATCACCTCACACCAGTCAGAATGGCCATCATCACAAAGTCTGGAAACAACAAATGTTGGAGAGGGTGTGGAGAAAAGGGAACCCTCCTGCACTGTTGGTGGGAATGTAAGTTGGTACAGCCACTATGGAAAACAATGTGGAGGTTCCTTAAAAAATTGCAAATAGAACTACCATATGATCCAGTCATCCCACTCCTGGGCATATACCCAAAGAAAACCATAATCCCAAAAGAAACTTGTACCATAATGTTTATTGCAGCACTATTTACAATAGCCAGGACATGGAAGCAACCGAAATGCCCATCAACAAATGAATGGATACAGAAGATGTGGCATATATATACAATGGAATATTACTCAGCTATAAAAAGGGATGAGATGGACCTATATGTCATGAGGTGGATAGAACTACAGTCTGTCATACATAGTGAAGTAAGTCAGAAAGAGAAGAACAAATATTGTATGCTAACTCACATATACGGAATCTAAAAATGGTACTGATGAACTCAGTGACAAGAACAAGGAAGCAGATACAGAGAATGGACTGGAGAACTCGAGGTATGGGAGGGGGCGGGGGGTGAAGGGGAAACTGAGAAGAAGCGAGAGAGTAGCACAGACATATATATACTACCAACTGTAAAATAGTCAGTGGGAAGTTGTTGTATAACAAAGGGAGTCCAACTCGAGGATGGAAGATGCCTTAGAGGACTGGGGCAGGGAGGGTGGGGGGGACTCTGGGGGGGGCGTCAAGGAAGGGAGGGAATACGGGGATATGTGTATAAAAACAGTTGATTGAACCTGGTGTACCCCCCCCCAAAAAAAAAAAAATCAATTGTCTAAGGTCAGTATGAGTCTTCGCCTGAGTCTCAATTTAGTTTGCTAAATAATCAGTTATTATATATTTGATCGCCTGTTTGATTCAATATTATTTAAGAACATTTTCTGCTTGATTTTTCCAAGTAGTTGGAGTAGTGTATTTTAACCTTCTGTTATAGTGATAAATCAGACATGTCTAGTTTTAGCTTTTCTGGAGTTTACTGAGGTTTTCTTTAGTGGCTTAACCTAATTTTTTTTTTTAACATTGCCTGGTCATCCAGAAAAGTCTACTTAATCCCAAATTTAAATGAAAGCTTTATAAATAATGAAATAAACTACATCACAAGCAATACAGGTCTTACACTACACTTCTTCAGGCTTTCAATTTTTTTAAAGTATTTTAATAGATGCCCTTTATTTATTTATTTATTTTGGGTGGTGGCTGCATTGGGTCTTGTTGCTGTGTGCAGGCTTTCTCTAGTTGTGGCAAGTGGGGGCTACTCTTCATTGTGGTGCACAGGCTTCTCAGTGTGGTGGCTTCTCTTGTTGCACAGCATGGGCTCTAGGGGCATGGGCTTCAGTAGTTGCAGCATGCGGGCTCAGCAGTTGTGGCACACAGGCTCAGAAGTTGTGTCTTGCGGGCTCCAGAGCACAGACTCACCAGTTGTGGCACACCGGCCTAGTTGCTCTGTGGCATGTGGGACCTTCCTGGACCAGGGATGGAACCCCTGTTCCCTGCATTGGCAGGCAGATTCTTAACCACTGTGCCGCCAGGGAAATCCCAGGCTTTCAATTTTTACTAGCATGAAATGCATCCATATGATATTAAAAGTAAGAACAGAAGATCTCAATTTTGCACCTAACCTAATTTTAGTTTACACTGCTAGACCTGTAATAAGCACAGTGTTTCTTAATAATTTAAGGAATTTCTAATTTCAAGGAATGTCTGAAAATTCTCGAAAATATTAGTAGCTATTTAAATTCATTTCCATGTTCATTTTTAATTGAGCAAGGAAGTTAAAACCAATAAGACATCCCTCTTTCTCTAAAACAATAAAATGTGGTTTGACTACATTGACTACTTCACTACTAAAGTCATGTTACAACTATGACTTTTCTTGTATGAGACACTATATACCAACTAATAATTAGTGACTGCAATAACTTTTCAGCCCTATCATGTCATAAAATTATACTGAATTGGTAAAATCCCTAAGTCCCTGGTTTTCCCAAATCTATGATTTTGCAGCTTGTTTAAACTAGAAGCATTCACTTTCCTTTCCTATTCTGATTAAAAATCTGTTTCTGAACTCAAGCTTTTGGTTTCATTCCAAGATGAAGAGGCAGAAGAATCCTGGATCTACTGTGAGTTAACTTCAAAGTACACCTTATTAAGACTCAGGTTCCTTATATATAAAATAGATCAGGATCAATAAAACTAAAAGCTGGTTCTTTGAGAATATAAACAAAATTGACAAACTATTAGCCAGACTCATCAGGAAAAAAAGGGAGAAGACACTAATCAACAGAATTAGAAATGAAAAAGGAGAAGTAACAACTGACACCACAGAAATACAAAAGATCATGAGAGACTACTGCAAGCAACTATATGCCAATAAATTGGATAACCTGGAAGAAATGGATAAATTCTTAGAAAAGTAAAATCTTCCAAGACAACCAGGAAGAAACAGAACATATGAAAAGAACAATTACAACTATGGAAATAGAGACTGTGATTAAAAATCTCCCAACAAACAAAAGCCCAGGGCCAGATGGATTCACAGGTGAATTCTATCAAACATTTAGAGAAGCGCTAACACTTATTCTTCTCAAACTCTTCCAAAATAAAGCAGAAGGAGGAACACTATATGTGGGGTTTATCCCTGGAATGCAAGGATTCTTCAATATATGCAAATCAATCACTGTGATACATCATATTAACAAACTGAAGGATAAAAAACATATGATCATCTCAATAGATGCAGAAAAAGCTTTTCACAAAATTCAACATCCATTTATGATAAAAATTCTCCAGAAAATGGACAAAGAAGGAAATTACCTCAACATAATAAAAGCCATATATGACAAACCAACAGCCAACATCATTCTCAATGGTCAAAAACTGAAAGCATTCCCTCTAAGAACAGGTACAAGACAAGGGTGCCCATTCTCACCATTCTTATTTAACATAGTTTTGGAAGTTTCAGCCACAGCAATCAGAGAAGAAAATGAAATAAAAGGAATCCAAATTGGAAAAGAAGAAGTAAAATTGTCACTCTTTGCAGATGACATGATATTATACACAGAAAATCCTAAAGATTCTACCAGAAAACTGTTAGCACTAATCGATGAATTTAGTAAAGTAGCAGGATACAAAATTAATGCACAGAAATCTCTTGCATTCCTATACACTAACAACGAAAGAGCAGAAAGAGAAATTAAGACAACACTCTCATTTACCACTGCAACGAATAGAATAAAATACCTAGGAACAAACCTGCCTAAGGAGGCAAAAGACCTGTATGCAGAAAACTATAAGACACTGATGAAAGAAATCAAAGACAATAGCAACAGATGGAGAGACATACCATGTTCTTGGATTGGAAGAATCAACATTGTGAAAATGACTGTACTACCCAAAGCAATTTACAGATTCAATGCAATCCCGATCAAATTACCAATGGCATTTTTCACAGAAGAACTAGAACAAGAAATCTTACGATTTGTATGGAAACGCAAAAGACCCCGAATAGCCAAAGCAATCTTGAGAAGGAAAAATGGAGGTGGTGGAATTAGGCTTCCTGACTTCAAACTATACTACAAGGCCACAGTGATCAAGACAGTATGGTACTGGCACAAAAATAGAAAGGAAGATCAATGGAATAGAATAGAGAACTCAGAGGTAAATCCAAACACATACGGGCACCTTATCTTTGACAAAGGAGGCACGAGTATATAACGGAAAAAAGACAACCTCTTCAATAAGTGGTGATGGGAACATTGGACAGCAACATGCAAAAGAATGAAATTAGAACACTTCCTAACACCATACACAAAAAGAAACTCAAAATGGATTAAAGACCTACATGTAAGGCCAGACACTAGAAAACTCCTAGAGGAAAACATAGGCAGAACACTCTATGACATCCATCAAAGCAAGATCCTTTTTGCCCCGCCTCCTAGAATAACGGAAATATAATCAAGAATAAACAAATGGGACCTCATGAAACTTAAAAGCTTTTGCACAGCAAAATAAACCATAAACAAGACTAGAAGGCAACCCTCAGAATTTGCTAATGAAGCAACTGACAAAAGATTAATCCCCCAAATATACAAGCAGCTCATGCAGCTTCATACCAAAAAAGTAAATAACCCAATCCACAAATGGGCAGACCTAAATAGACATTTCTCCATAGAAGACATGCAGATGGCCAACAAACACATGAAAAGATGCTCAACATCACTAATCATTAGAGAAATGCAAGTTAAAGCCACAATGAGGTATCACCTCACACTGGTCAGGATGGCCATCATCAAAAAATCTAGAAACAATAAATGTTGGAGAGAGTGTGGAGAAATGGGAACGCTCCTGCACTGTTGGTGGGAATATAAGTTGGTACAGCCACTATGGAAAACAGTATGGAGATTCCTTAGAAAACTAAAAATGGAATACCATATGACCCAGCAATCCCACTACTGGGCATATACCCAGAGAAAACCATAATCCAAAAAGAAACATGTACCATAATGTTCACTGCAGCACTATTCACAATAGCCAGGACATGAAAGCAACCTAAATGCCCATCGACAGATGAATGGATAAAGAAGGTGTGGCACATATATACAATGGAATATTAGCCATAAAAAGGAATGGAATTGAGTTATTTGTAATGAGGTGGATAGACACAGAGACTGTCATACAGAGTGAAGTAAGCCAGAAAGAGGAAAACAAATATCGTATGCTAACTCATATATATGCAATCTAAAAAAATGATACTGATGAACGCAGTGACAGGGCAAGAATGAAGATGCAGATGTAGAGAATGGACTTGAGGACATGGGGTTGGGAAGGGGCGAAGGGGAGGCTGGGACGAAGTGAGAGAGTAGCATAGATATAGATACACTACCGAATGTAAAATAGATAGCTAGTAGGAAGTTGCTGCATAACATAGGGAGATCAACTCGATGATGGGTGATGACTTAGAGGGCCAAGATAGGGAGGGTGGGAGGGAGTCCTGGGAGGGAGGGGATATGGGGATATATGTATAAATACAGCTGATTCACTTTGGTGTACCTCAAAAACTGGCACAAGAGTGTAAAGCAATTATATTCCAATAAAGAGCTTAAAAAAATAGATTGGGGGGGTTATTTTGTTATGCAAAGTTTTTTGCATACATATATATGTAATAACAGTCTACACTTCATGGGGTTTACTGGGATAGTATCTGAAAATATATATTTCAGTGCCTATCATATTGCCTGAGGCACAGTAAACACTAAATATTAGCTTTCACTATTTTATTTTTGTTTTCTTATCAGCTTTCTTTTCTCTTAAATTCACTGACCCCATACTCTGTAACTGACCACATTAGCTATGCCTCCACATTTAAGATCATCTTCAGAAAAATAAATGGCTCAACGCCTTTACCAACTAACTAATAAGAGATGTTAAACTGAGCATCTCTCAACTATGCTTAATCTTACATATCACCTTTTGGTTTCCATAGCATCCAGGTATAGTTTGGATAGTACTTCATCTTTCCACTCAAAGCTTTCATGATCAGATAGAAGAGTGAGTTTCCACCACAGACATTTATTTTATTCTTAAAAAAATACGTTTTATTTCTTACCAAGATACTATAGCCCATAAAAGCAAAACAGTCAAGTAATTGGTTATTCAATTTCAATAGATGTGCAGTTCAATAATTATAACTCTTATCTGGAAAATGAAAGAAATTTTTGTGCCTCTATGATCTCTGATTTCCAAATAGTTTAATACAATTTTCAAAAACACCATTAAAGACATGTTAAAATGTTGTTTCAGTTTATTGCTATACAAAATAACAGGGACCCGGGATAGAGAGAGGAAGGCGGTGAAGGACAGAAAAATAGCACAACTTTCAACTAGCTATACCAAGTCTTCAGATGGTCACCTTTCATAACCTTCAGGAAAAGCTTATCTGCAATTATGACCCATCTCTTTCTCTTGAGGGTGAAACCAAAAATTATCCTCCTTACTGAAGCATATATGCTTCCTTTCATGAAGCTTAGCTATCTTACTACATCATAATGTACGTCAGTGCTGGCCAGAGAGAAATTTAAAAATCCCATGGACTTGGGACAAGTTATATTTTCCCCTAAATTGTTCCCACCTCACTCCCTAGTAGAGAAGTATTATTTTGGCATCCACCTCTGTCAGTAATCTTTCTCAAACTCAGACACTATTATAAGAAAGTGCCTTACAGAGAACACAGAGATTACTCATTAAAGCATCACAGAACATTATCAACAGTTTTTCCCACATGTCCCAGCCTAGGGCTTCTTAAAGTAACTAAGCCATAATCACCTCTTCCCCATTTAAAAAATTAACTAAAGAAATAAGAACAATTTTTAAACAAAATTGTGAAGTAGCTTTCTCTTAAACCAAAAGGCATATTTACTAGATACATATTATGTGCTAAACACTGTGCTAAGTGCTTCACCTAATTTTATCTCATATAACCTATGTGAAGTTAAATGAGAAGTAACTGTATAACGGGTGTGGGGGTTGGGAGAAGAAAGGAGTAATTGTATCAAAGAGTCACAAAGAAATTCAGCAAACAGGACCAACAGAATCAATAAGTAATTCAAATAAAGTGAACCATGAATACGCTGCTTATAGACTGGGAGATAAATATAATTTTGAAAAAAAAAAACTAGAAGCTGTTACTATATACTTTATTCTTTTTTTTATTGAAGTATATAATTGATTTACAGTGTTGTGTTAGTTTCAGGTGTACAGCAAAGTGATTCAAATATACATATGTATTCTGAATATAAAATATATATATTTTATATGTAGTAGTGTGCATCTGTTGATCCCAAACTTCTAATTTATTCTCCTCCCCCTACCACCTTTCCCCTTTGGTAACCATAGTTTGTTTTCTATGTCTGTGTGTCTGTTTCTATTTTGTAAATAAGTTCATTTGTATCATGTTCATTTTTTTAGATTCCACATATAAGTGATATCATATATATATATATTCCACATATAAGTGATAACATATTTGTCTTTATCTTACTTCACTGAGTATGATAATCTACAGTTGCATCCATGTTGCTGCAAATGGCATTATTTCATTCTTTATGGCTGAGTAGTATTCCACTGTATATATGTACCACATCTTCTTTAACCATTCATCTGTTGATGGACATTTAAGTTGCTTCCATGTCTTGGCAATCATAAATAGCGATACACCTTATTCTTTGGCTTCTGGCTACATACTAAGTTAATTCTTAGTCTCTTAGTGAGTACCTTATATTTATAAAGGAGTAAATCTAACTGGACTCTGTATCCACTAAATATTAAGACAACTTCCAAAATCAAAATTACAAATGAAAACTGGTATTTAAAAGTTTAAATTCTAGCCAGCACACTAAAACAAACAAAAGAAATAAAAAGGCACAAGGATTAGAGTGGAGGGATTAAAAATAAAACTTATAAGGAGAGAGATAAAAACTAGAGAAGCACAGACTTTAGGGCTAGAATGCCTAGATTCAAATCCCAGCTCTACCACATACCAGCTAGGCAACCTTGGACAAGTTAATGTCTACCATTCTAGAGCTCTTGCGAGGACTTAAGGGCTCAATGCGTGTAAGTGCTTAAAATAGAGTCTGGTAGACAGTAAGCACTGTAAAGTAAAACTGTCCTTTGTAGACAATATGATTTTGTATATAGAAAGTCCAAAAGACTCAAGAAATAATTAGAAATAAAAATTTGGCAGGTTGCTAAATACACATAGTTCAATTGTACTCTTATAAACCAATAAAGAGAAAATGTAAATTTCTGGACCTTTCTCTTACGGAAATTTTCAAAAAAGCTTAGAGAATAATATCAAGAATTACACCACCACCACCACCACCACGCTCCAACACCACAAGTGTCTAGCTTAAACAATGATCAACTCATGGCCAATCTTGTTTCATCCCCAGCCACAGCCTACTCTGTATTCCAGATAACAATAAAGCAGACCCCAGACATATCCTTGCATCCATCAACATTTCAATATGTACCTCTAAAAGATGACTCTTTCTCAATATAACTACATGCTGTTTACACACCTAAAAATTAACAATTTCATAATATAAAATATCCAGTGTTCCAATTTCCCTGATTATTTTATAAATATTTATTTATTAAAATCTGGACCCAAATAAAGTCCAAACACTGCTATCGATTTCAGTTTTCCTCCTTTTCTCCTTTTTTGTTCCTCACAATTTACCTGTTTAAAAAAAAAAAAAAACAAGTTCTCTGTCCCAAGAACTTCCCCATAGCCTAGATTCTGCTGACTGCATCTCCATGGTATCATTTCACTTGTTTCCCTATCTTCTACGTTTCCTATAAATCGGTAATTGGAGCTAGAGGCTTGATCATATTCAAATTCAATTTTTTTGGCAAGGATACTTCATAGATAGGTTTGTGAACTTTCATTAAGAGAAAACTAATGTCTGACTGTCTCTCTTCCTGTGATGTTAGCAGCCACTAATGATCTTTGCTTAGGTCCAGGAATTCATTATGAAATCATGATGTTCTATTTATCATCCCTTAACTGTAAACAGAATACTAGAAACTAGACTACACCTGAGAAAAGAAACTTCCTCCCCTCAACTATTTGGTTACCTTCAGGTATAGTGGTTTCTTAGCATACTCCAAAGAAAACTAATAAGTTTTTTAAAGTATCATCATGAACTCATAAGTTTAAACATATCTGCTATGATTGGTTATACTGTAGTTATACTTACTAATGCTCAAGTTGTCTCATCTTTGGCCAGACAGAGCCCATTCAATTAAGCACCTTCGTTGTTTTGCCACACCCTATTAGTGTTAGATAACTTTCTTGCAAGATGTTCAAGGCCCCAGACTGGAACCAGCTTTAGCCATAAGCTGCTTTCCATTTCAACTAGCTCCTTTCTTATTCTTTATTTCTACTAAATTAAAAATGCCTAATTCTTAACTATAAATCAACTGTGTTATACATTCTGGATATTATGATTGAATATGGACCCCAAAATCATAGAAATACTTCCTTCTCGAGTCTACTTTCAGCATTCCATTGAATGACCCCCCCAGAAAGCATATCCCACTCAAAACTAAATGTTAAATGCTTCAATTTAAGAGACTGGAGCAAAAAGATTCCTAATATATTCTCTGCTGGCGTTTTGGCTTTGGAAAGTATTTCTTCATGTTCTCTTTCAAAATTTAGATGTGGTTTTTTAACATGTACAGTAAAAATTCACTGTTTTGTTCTTTGATAAATTAATAAAATCATTAAGTCTAGGGAAATGGTCAAACTCTTAGGAAGAATTATTTTGTACCATAATTGAGACTTTTATAAAATCCTCATACATCATCCTTAACACTGAAACTCATGATACTATGAATATGAAAGTTATAAGCTCTGAGTATTTGAAAAAGCATGTGTAAGTTTACGCCTCCCTGAAATCATAGAAATGGCATTATCCCTGGTAAAGAAACATACACCTTATTTTATTAAAAAAACAAATTAACAAACATGTAAAACCCTGTCACACTACACAGCCAGTATACAGCACTGTGGAAAAGCAGGATCCTATACTTGCTGACCATTTCTTCACAAAATCTTAAAAAGACACGGTGTGGACTTCCCTGGTGGCACAGTGGTTGAGAATCTGCCTGCCAATGCAGGGGACACGGGTTATAGCCCTGGTCCAGGAAGGTCCCACATGCCGCAGAGCAACTAAGCCCGTGTTCCACAGCTACTGAGCGTGCACTCTAGGGCCCGAGAGCCACAACTACTGAGCCTGAGTGCCACAACTTCTGAAGCGCACGTGCCTAGAGTCTGTGCTCCGCAACAAGAGAAGCTACTGCAATGAGCAGCACGCGCACCACAGTGAAGAGTAGCCCCCATTCACAACAACTAGAGACAGCCTGCGCACAGCAACAAAGACCCAACACAGCCAAAAATAAATAAATAAACTAAAAAAAAAAAAAAAAAAAGATGGTGTTAGTGGCCAAAAATTGCTTACATTCGCAATTTTTACAGGTTTTTTTCAACATTAAATCACAACTAGAAATCACATTTCTAAATGCCAATTTTCCTCTCTGAAAAAAAGCAGGATATAAATATGTATCTCGGTGCAACTTCTTTTATTCACAGACTAAGTGCACCCTCTCCTGCAGCTAAAGTTGTTGAGCTTTAATCAGAGGGACCAATGCAACTTTTCCAGGCAACAATGGCTTAAAAACACCAACCAACCACCACCACCACCACCACCAGCAAAACAAAATAACAAAAAACTCTTCTGTTAGTGTGGATTTCTCAGTGATTAAACAGTAACACATCTCTATGAAGTGCTGGTATGTCCTTAGCACATCAGTGCTTTTATCCAACTGAAAAACAAAAAATTCTGCTAGCATGCACATGACAGTAATTGCTTTTCCAGATGGTATGCCTTTGATGAGGGATTTTTGCCAAAAGCTCATTTTACTTTCTCTCCAAGCATAATATTTGTCATTAAGTTTGAAACTGGTTTGACAAGCTTTTCAGTAGTAGTGTGAGTTGACCTGTTTTTTGCTTAGAGAAGAATAACTGTGAATGATACTTTAGTAGTGTGGTCGTCTCTGTCTTTAGCAACAAGATGCATTAATCTAACACTGAAAAGCATTATTTTATATAATTTTAGACAGAAATATGAATTCAATTCCTCTGGGCAGCACAGAAGTATAAGAGCCAAAGCGTGTGCTATTTCCATCACATCACAGAGAAAATTGCGGCAAGGGAATACCTATTCCCTCAATATACCTTGTTGAGATGTTTTCAAATGTTTTCGTGAGTCCAAACAAAATATTTTTAAAAGATACCATTTTAATGTAATGTTAAACTATAATACAAAACATAACTTTACAAATGTTCTAGGGCCTTAACTTATGTACTGATTTTATTTTGTTTTAATCCTCCCTCCCAAAAAAAACAAAATCCCACAATCTCAAAATCTTAAAAGCCTCTCAAAAAACTTTTAAGAAAATACTGTCAAAAGGCATTATATAAAACTTCTGAGCACAAGTTTGTGAAATTTTTACTTCATTTTTGAAAGCAAAAATGACAAATATTAATAGGGGATATCACTGTGAAAGCTTGCAAATGAGTGGGGCAATATAAGAAACTGATGAATTAGAAATCACTAATTTAAGGATTTAAGCACTCTAATTTGGTTATATGGCACTTTCACAAGTAGAACCATAAACAGTTAACAACCACAACCAATTAGTCACCAAATTCAACTGATCAGAATTTCAAACTCTCTAATCTTTTTGTGGACCTCTGAATACAGAAGTTAACTATATTACTTAGAAAGGAATACTAAACTATGATTTTACATGTTCATTTCATAATTGTTTTTAAATGGTTTTCGAATGAGAGTATTTAGCCTCCCTAGCCCCAGAGAAAAAACATTTTGAGTGAAAAAAGGTCTTCAACTTCATTCATAATGAAGTTACAGAATAATTTATATCCGTCCACATATCTAGAATTATTCTTTGCAAAGCCTGAACATTCAACTAATATTGCTAAATGAAAATAAGAAGGAAAGATACCCTTAAAAATCAGGGAAATGATTCTGGTAATTAGCTGAATTACATGTTTAATCACCATTACCATTTGATTTCAAATGCCACCAAAAAACTTTAGAAAAGTACAATATATCTGCTAGCTGCCAGAGAAGTTTTAAAACCTCTCATCCAAACATCCTCTTTTCATCTGCAATTTGATTTGAGGTAACTTTTCTTTGTCAAAAATTACACCACTCCCTTCTAGAAGGTAATCCATTTATTTTAAATGAAGCAGTCTTAGGTTTTCCAGTATCATGGAGACTTATATTTTAGAATTTACTGCTTTAAACATTCTTCTTCCTAAACAGAACAAAATGAAATTTAAAATTCTAGTAATAAGCGACACATTTTTCTCAGATTTTCATCTTTCCTATATTCTAGCAAGATTAATTTACAAACCTCTATAATGCATACAGAGAACCAACCAACTGTGTCCCCGAAAATAATCTTTCCATACTTACTGCCTATTTGGAAAAATTCAATTAACAGGAAAATATTTTGTTTTTAAATAAACACCAAACTAATGGGACTCTCTTTGGAATTTATATGTATAGAGAGCACTACGTTTGTTTTCTGTTGATACGATGTTTCCTTTGATTGCTTTCAATTGTCTTAGGTAGTCTTTAAAGTGGAGACCCAACCCCTGATTTGGAAGTGTCATTGGACTCTTTAATTACATATCTGGCTTTTTGATCCAAGTGAAACTAACCCATCAGATCCCAAAGGTCCTATAGGGACAGTCTATGGGGAGCATAAGTAACACTTCTTGGTGAATAGAAAACTCTTAACAATAAGTTTAGGAGAACATGAAAGAGAGGTTTCCAAATCAAACTAAAGGACAATCACTAAGATCTCTTGTATCCTGTAAGCACACTTTCTCAGAGTGCTGAATTCAACTGCTCATCTCAGAGGGTCATGACATAAATAATTATTAAACTGACATCTATTTATTCCAGTTCTTCTATACTGAGTCTTAATCTGCACTCAGTATATTTGTTATAATTGACATGCTTTCCTGATTATAAGGATTACCTCGCTCTAAAATCTGAATCTCTTCTCAGATTTGGCGGGGGAGGGGGGGATGAACTCTTCCTTAAAAGCTAACCTTTCTAACATAAAAACTTCTAAACTTATGAAATCTATATAGATAGAAATCAACATTATAAAATGATTCCCAGAGAGTCAAGTTAAAGTAAAATTGTACCTCAAATACCTTAGAATAAGTATAAGTTCTAAAGGTTGGTGTCTTCATTTGGAAGCAAAGATTCTTACTGCATGATCTTGCCTGATGGTCCTTGATTTTTATCATCCGAGTCAGTTCCAGTTACATTCCATTAGTATGGATAGATCTAAGGTAGGAGAAAAAAGACACATTTGTTCTACTGAAAACATTAGATTTTAGATACTGTGACACATCATTGTTTCCCTGTAAGCGTACAAAGATTCTTATACAGATCCTTTAATTGTTCAAGAAATTCTAATTTCCATTCTTGTCCCTACCACAGATTTTAAAAACTGAAAATAAAGAATAAAGGTTAAATAAACAAATAAATTTGATTAGTTACTAGCTTTAAAAAGGTTTGACTCCCCAAAACTGGTATGCAGCAAATTGGGCTTTATGTTAATAATTCAAGAAGGCAAGGGACCTAAGCTACTGGCTCACTCATCAAAGTTGCTGAAGTCACCCCAACAGCAGTAGCCTCAGTCCTCAGTTTCAGGTAAAATGCAACAGTAGGAAGAAACAGGATTTCCAGCAGAAGATACCTCTATGAAGAAGAAGCACCCAATATGATGGTTATCATTCATTCCTGGGTCACTGGCAGTGGGATGTGACAAACTGGACTTTACTAAAGTAATGGTAGTGCTGTATGTTCCCATTCTACCTCATAGCTAACTCCAAACAGTGAGACCATGCAGACAACAGAGAATGCTTAAGAAATGTGAGCCCTACTGGCTTTCATTATTTAAAGCCTAACTGCTTTAGGTTTTACCACCCAGGGTTAAGCTTTTCACTAATACTCCCTTTAGATCACAAAGACACAGTGGATCAGGCTCCAGAGATAATCACTATACCACAGGTCAATTCAGGAATCTTGCTAGTTACTTCTACCTATGGCTCCCAGCCCCATCACCCTTGGGCTTTTATTCAAAACATCAATCATCATGACTAACTACCCTCTCTCCTGTTTTCACACCCACAGTGTTTTCTTTGCTTTCTCAACCACTGTATGCATTCCCCCACTGCCGCCTTCCTTCCAACCTTTTCCACAGGGACCTCTGGAAACCCCTTTTACGCAGTAAAACAAATCATCTTTACATCCTAAACCTTATCACTGAACACTACTTTCAACCACTGGGCTAAGTCTGGCTCTTGAAAAGAACCCTCTAGAGTGAAGACTAAGGCCACAGAAATCAACCTTCTCCACAGTAACATCCTCAGACCCTAACTCACAAGCAATTCCATTCCTTCCCTCAGGGTCATCTAGCTGTCCTACCGTCTCCTTGTCTTTGTCATTCAATATTCCACTCTATCTTTTCTAACTGGGGGTCCCTCAGATGCACTCTACCTACACTCATCTCTCTAGTTCTGTGTTATCACCAAAATCTTGGTTGTCACCCAAGCTATCAGTCCACAAAGTGCATTATTTTCTTTCTTTCACTTCACCACTCTCAAATTCCTAATCCTGGGTCAATCCAATCATCTGCTAGAGAGAAAACACACAACCATGTGGATTGATCCTGCTATAATATTAATGTCTTCAAATTTAGTTACACACTGAATGCTATCCATTTCGTTAATCAGATCCTTCTCCCATAACTCACACTGCCTTTGTTCTCTATGGTGCAACTCTCCCTCTTCCAGCCCCATGTGGGATAGAATGAGAAAGCGGCTTTATGTTTCCCTTAACCATTTGTGTAGGTAATTTATATTGTGAAACTACTATTTCTTTCATCTACTTTCAGCATTTTCTCAGTCTATCACTGGCTTTTAATGCAAAAGTTTTTATTTTCAGGTGGCCAGATTGATCCACCATTACATTTTTCATTTATTATTTCTTTGCTTAGAAATTTCTTCTTCTTTGATGATAACAGATAAATACTCTGATTTACACTTTTCTGTGGGCTGTTTGAATACTTCATTCCAGATGCTGTATGGAAAGAGATTTAACGCTAAACTGACCTGTATTCCAAATTGCCAGTTTTCCTAACAACATTAAGTAATTAAGTAAACCACCCCCTGATTTATAAATTTCTTCTTATGTATTTCATTTGTCTAAAACAAGCTTGATTTCTGGGCTATAATCTCTTTGCGTAACTACTGTTTCTTTATATGTTTTAATTTGTAATAAGAAAATTCTTTGGTATTCTCCTCTCCTATTCTTCTTGACAACAGATACATTTTATCATCTTCTAAGGATATGCCTGGTAGTTTCCTGATTAAGAAATGGTCCCCCCCCACACACACACACACACTCTGAGCTCTCTGTATTTGTTAAAGTTGCTGCCTACACATAGTGCTCCTTTCTGCTTTGAGAGATCGTCCATATTGGTTCTAGACGCCAAAGCGTTCTAATCATGCTAGAAAACCAGCCTTTTTATATGTTTATTCATCTGGAGCCAGATTCATAAAACCATGATATTCACAATTCTCCAGGTAAAAGATTAATACAATAAATTCGCTTTGTATTTACCGTTTCATTTGTAAAATCTGATTTATGTAAAATAAAGGTTATCTCACACAATTTTTATTTCCTAGGCCAACATTTTTAATCAGCTCTAAAGTATTTTTCAAATCTTCCTGTTATCTTTTAAGATTCACATAGTTATATTTAACTTTAATTTTTCTGAATATATACTACATTCACATGAATCAGAAAATCAAAATGATGTAAAAAGGAACACAGTATATTTGAGAAGTCTCATTTCTACATCATCCACATGCAGCTCTCGCTGTCCTTGCTTATTATAGGTCACCACTTTTATTAGTTTTCTTGTATACCCTTCTAGTGATTCTTCATGCAAATACATTTAACTGCAAACATTGTCTTATTCCTCCTGCCTTCTTACACAAAATATTCAGTTTTGCACCTTATTTTTTTTCACTCATTATATCCTGCAGATTTTCCAAGTTAGCATATGTTTAATTATTGTTTTTTTAAAACTCCATGATATTTCACTGTATACTAGCTTGTGTAACCAAGCCCATAGTTTTAAGAAGTCACATTCTACAAATTTAAGTCTTATTTTTGAAAATAATTTAGTTTAAGAGTAACAACTGTACAAACAAACAGCCCAGGAAACTATGTGGTATAATTTCACAAATTTTTATTCTATTAATAAATATAAGTTCTCTTGTATATTTCTTTATCTTTTACCTCAAGTTTACTTTATGATCCTATCTAAAATCTACCAACCATAATACTCATAAACTTTGAAAGTAGAAGGACAGTTCTCAGGTTGAGAGGCCTCAAATTCGGAAAGCTGTCCAACCCCAACAAGGGTTTCAATGGGCCTACAAAAATGAAATACCGTTGACAAGAATCAAAGCAGTTGTACAAGTTAAGTAGATAGCCAGTGGGAAGTTGTTGTATAACAAAGGGAGTTCAACTCGAGCATGGAAGACGCCTTAGAGGACTGGGACAGGGAGGGTGGGGGGGACTCGAGGGAGGGTGGGGGGGGAGTCAAGGGAGGGAGGGAATACAGGGATATGTGTATAAAAACAGATGATTGAACTTGGTGTACCCCTCCAAAAAATAAATACATAAAATTAAAAAAAAAAAAAAAAAAGAAATGTTCCATTCTACTTAGTGGGATCAGGAAAAGCTTCATAGAGGAAGTAGCCCCTTGGGTCAATCCTAAATGACAAAGTGCTCAAGAAGCAAATGAAGGCAAGAGAAAACATTCAAGAGGGATCAGAATAAGCAGCAGTTTAAAATAGCAAACCTTGTCAAGAACTCTAAGTAGTTCCACTTCCACTTAGAGTACAGAAAGCCACAACAGAATGTTTCCCCACCCTAGTGAGAAAAAAGCTAAATCTATAAAATCAAAACTTCTCTTGATCTAATGAAAAATTGAAGTCAGAAGGCAACCAAGTAATTCAATTCCAAAGAGAGACAAGTGTCTCCAGGAAGACTGTACACACAAACTGTTTTACCTCTTGCAGGTCATCAGAAGAAGCGGCCCCCATACAAGTATATAAGAAAAGAAATCAGTTAAGATTTTAACAAATCCTTAAAGATCAAGTGTGAACTACTATGTCAGTTAGGAATGGCTGAGAACCCCAGACATAAGGAGAGTTTACACTCAATTGCAAGTTCTACATGCCTCAACCAGATTCTCACAAGAAAGATTAGAGGTAGGACAGGAAACCAGAGAAAGCCCTTCATCATTGAAGCAAGTGTGTAGGAGGTGATGAGTACAGGCCTGAAGCCCTGCCTGATTCCCCAACCTGTCCCCAAAACAGAGCAAAAGCCTAGAGCCACTGAGGGAAGGACAGAGAACACTCTCACTGCAGGGTCCAAGCAAAAATCCACTGCTTCAGAGGAGAACAGAAGCAAAATGCCTTTGACTCTGGGAGAGGGGGAGAAAACACTCTTAAGCTCCCAGACAGAGGCAAAGATACACTGATGCTATGAGAAAGCGGCAAAAACATACAAACAAACAAACAAACCTCTGCCACTGTGGGGGAGGGGGAGAGGAAAAAGGCTAGGGCAAAGGATCTTGCACCAATACCAACAGAGATGTACTACTACAAGGGAGGTAAAGGATATTCCTGCCCAAGGACAACCACAAATGTATGACACAGTTTGACCACCACAGAGAAGAGAAAGTAGGAAAGCTAAGAAAGTTTTACCACTGATGCCCAGGAATGTGGTGCTTGACTAGGATTGAGTCTGGACCAGAACAAAAGAGAACCCTGCCTGTCCCACAAGCATAGCCTTGGGTAACACACAACAAAAATCTATCATTGAGAGACAGTAACATGAAATCTCTCTGCAAACAGATGTGCAAAGATTGTTGAAAGATGAGGGTGATATAGGATCACAGAGAAATCCTGTAGGACCACACACCACACTCTAAACACAAAGCAACAGCATCCAATTGCTGTAGAAATCTGAAGCCTGTGGTGCACTGAAGGTAATAATGGCCACAAAATCCAAATCCAGCTCATTTCAAAATTAGATTGACTCAACCTCTCACATAAACACCCTGACAAAAGAGGATCTCTTCAGTCTCCCCTATTCTTCCGTAAATGATGATGAGCATTAAGTCACAAATTATGAAGCATCCACAAAAGCAAGAAAAAATAACCCTTTGTCAAGAGACAAAGTAATCAACACAATCAGGATTGATTCATTTACTGAAATAATCAAACACTCAAAATAACTATGTTAAATGACCTAATAGAAAAGATGGACAACATGCATAAAAAGCTGGAAATTTTCAGCAGTGAGATGGAAACCCTTAAAAAGTAAAACAGAAAACCTAGAAACAACAACAACGAATTTTTTACATTAGAGAAGAAAAATTTTTTTGCCAGCCTTAACAGTAGCCTGGACACAGATGAGGAAAGAATCTGTGAACTTAAAGATAGGACAATAGAAATAATACAAAATGAAACCACAGTTTTAAAAAATTGAAGGAAAAATACAGTTCAGGGCATCCAAGAGGTCTGGAATGATATAAAAATGTATAATATCCATTTAATCAGAGCCCCAGGAGAAGAAAACAAAAATAATGAGCTATAAGAAATACATGAAGGGATAATGGCCAAGAATTTTCCCAAATGAATCCAAGACAACAAACCAGAGAGCAGAAAATCCCAGAGAACCCCAATCATGATAAATACCCAAACTCACACACACGAGCAAACACACATGGGTATGTCACAGTCAAACTGCAGAAAAATAAAGATAAAAATCTCAAAGACAAAGAAAAAAGAAAGACTACAAACAAAAACATTAAAGTTTCCTTATGCTCAGAAATTTATACAAGCCAAAAGACAATACTGAATATAACACCTTTCAGGTACTGAAAGACAAAAGAGCTGAACATAGAATTCTATAACCAGCAAAAATATTTTTCAAAACTGAAGGAAGAAAGAAAGAATTTTTGGACAAATAAAATGAGAGAATTCACTGTCTGCAGACACCGGATATGTTAAAGGAAGTTCTTTGGGAAGCAGTGGAAATTTCCAGGTGAAAATCTGGATCTACAAAAAAGAAATGAAGAACATTAGAGGGGCTTCCCTGGTGGTGCACTGGTTAAGAACTCGCCTGCCAATGCAGGGGACACAGGTTCAAGCCCTGCTCCAGGAAGATCCCACATGCCACGGAGCAACTAAACCCATGTGCCACAGCCACTGAGCTTGTGTTCTAGAGCCTGCAAGCCACAACTATTGAGCCCACATGCTACAACTACTGAAGCCTGTGCGCCTAGAGCCCGTGCTCCACAAGAAAAAAAGCCACCGCAATGAGAAGCCTGCACACCACAACGAAAAGTAGCCCCCGCTCTCTGCAAATACAGAAAGCCCGTGCGCAGCAACGAAGACCCAACATAGCCAATAAATAAATAAATGAATAAATAAATAAACTTAAAAAAAAGAAGAGCATTAGGAAGAGAAGGTAAGTATAAAAGACTATTTTTTATATATTTTATTCATTTTAAAAGGTTACACACAAACTAAAGCAAAAAATGATAATGTATTGCAGGGTTAATAATATACAAAGAAATAAATTTATGACAACATAGTATAAAGATAGAAGATAGAAAGTTAACATATACTGTATATAAGGTATTATATAACACACGAAGTAGTATAATATTATTTAAAGAAAAAATTTAATTTTTAAAAATGTGGGAAAAAAAAGAATATTCTAAGTTAAACATATATCTTTTAAACCCTAGAGTAGTGGTTCTCAACCAGGAGGAATTGTGCCCCCTCAGGGACATGTAGCAAAGTCTAGACACTTTTTCAGTTGTCATCACTGGGGGTGAGGAGTGGGTGCTATTGCCATCTAGTAGATAGAGACCAGGGATGCTAAAAATTCTGTGATGCACACAAGATATTCCCTCCATGGACCAATAACAAAGAATTATACAACCAAAAATACCAACAGTGCCAAGGTTAAGAAATCATGACCTAACAGCCACTATGGAAAACAGTTTGGCAGTTCCTTAAAAAAATAAAAATGGAACTACCATATGATCCAGTAATCCCACTACTGGGCATATACCCAAAGTAAACCGTAATCCAAAAAGAAACATGTACCGTAATGTTCATTGCAGCACTATTTACAATAGCCAGAACATGAAAGCAACCTAAATGCCCATCAACAGATGAATGGATCAAGAAGATGTGGCACATATATACAATGGAATATTACTCAGCCATAAAAAGGAATGAAATGGAGCTATATGTAATGAGGTGGATAGACCTAGAGACTGTCATACAGAGTGAAATAAACCAGAAAGAGAAAAAAAATACCATATGCTAACTCATATATACGGAATCTAAAAAAATGGTACTGATGAACCCAGTGACAGGGCAAGAATAAGGATGCAGACGCAGAGAATGGACTGGAAGACACGGGGTTGGGGTGGGGGACACTACCAACTGTAAAATAGATAGCTAGTAGGAAGTTGCTGTATAACAAAGGGAGACCAACTCGATGATGGGTGATGCTTTAGAGAGCCAGGACAGGGAGGGTGGGAAGGAGTCGCAGGAGGAAGGGGATATGAGGATATATGTATAAATACAGCTGATTCACTTTGGTATACCTCAAAAGCTGGTACAAGAGTGCAAAGCAATTATATTCCAATAAAGAGCTAAAAATAAAAAAATTTTTAAATGTTAAAAAAAAAAAAGAAATCACAACCTAGAGCAACCACTAAAATATGTGTGTATAAATATACAGAATAAGCCAGGAGTTAGATAAAATGAAATTATAAAAAAATGATTAATTCAATAGAAGGCAGAAAAAGAAAAAAATTAAACAAAAAAGATTCAAAAATAGAAAACAGAAATAGAAATGAAGAAAACAACAGCAAAGACCAATAAAACTAAAAGTTGGTTCTTTGAGAAGATAAACAAAATTGATAAACCTTTAGCCAGGCTTATTAAGAAAAAAAGGGAGAGGATGCAAATCAATAAAATTAAAAATGAAAGAGGAGAAATCACAACTGACACCACAGAAATACAAAGGATTATAAGAGACTACTACAAACAACAATATGCCCAAAAAATGGACAACCTTGAAGAAATGGAAAAATTCTTGGAAAGGTACAATTTTCCAAGACTGAATCAGGAAGAATGAGAAAATATAAATAGACCTCTCACAAGTAACGAAATTGAAACTGTAATAAAAAATCTTCCAACAAAGTCCAGGACCAGATGGCTTCACAGGCGAATTATATCAAACATTTAGAGAAGAGCTAACACCGATCATTCTCAAACTCTTCCAAAAAACTGCAGAGGGAGAAACACTCCCAAATTCATTCTATAAGGCCACCATCACCCTGATACCAAAACCAGACAAAGATGTCACACAAAAAATAAAATTACAGACCAATATCATTATTGAATATAGATGCAAAAATCCTCAACAAAATACTAGCAAACAGAATCCAACAACACTTTAAAAGGCTCATACACCATAATCAAGTGGGATTTACCCCAGGAATGCAAGGATTCTTCAATATATGCAAATCAAACAATGTGATACACCATATTAACAAATTAAGGAATAAAAACCATATGATCATCTCAACAGAAGCAAAAAAAGCTTTTGCCAAGAATCAACACCCATTTATGATAAAAACTCTCCAGAAAATGGGCATAGAGGGAACCTACCTCAACATAATAAGAACTTTATATGACAAACCCACAGCAAACATTATTCTCAATGGTGAAAAACTGAAAGCATTTCCACTAAGATCAGGAACAAGACAAGGATGTCCACTCTTGCCACTACTATTCAACATAGTTTTGGAAGTTTTAGCCACAGCAATCAGAGAAGAAAAAGAAATCAAAGGAATCCAAATTGGAAAAGAAGAAGTAAAACTGTCACTGTTCGTAGATGACATGATACTATACATAGAAAATCCTAAAGATGCCACCAGAAAACTGCTAGAACTAATCAATGAATTTGGTAAGGTTGCAGGATACAAAATTAACGCACAGAAATCTCTTGCATTCCTATACACTAACAATGAAAAATCAGAAAGAGAAATTAAGGAAACAACCCCATTTACTATCACAACGAAAAGAATAAAACACCTAGGCATAAACCTACCTAAGAAGACCAAAGACTTGTACTCAGAAAACTATAAAACACTGATGAAAGAAATCAAAGATGACACAAACAGATGGAGAAATATACCATGTTCTTGGACTGGAAGAGTCAATATTGTGAAAATGACTACACTACCGAAAGAAATCTACAGATTCAATGCAATCCCTATCAAATTACCAATGGCATTCTTCACAGAATTAGAACAAAAAATTTTACAATTTGTATGGAAACACAAAAGACCCCGAATAGCCAAAGCAATCTTGAGAAAGAAAAACGGAGCTGGAGGAATCAGGCTCCCTGACTTCAGACTATACTACAAAGCTACAGTAGTCAAGACAGTATGGTACTAACACAAAAACAGAAATATAGATCAATGGTACAGGCTAGAAAGCCCAGAGATAAGCCCACACACATATTGTCACCTAATTTATGACAAAGGAGGCAAGAACATACAGTGGAGAAAAGACAGCCTCTTTAATAAGTGGTGCTGGGAAAACTGGACAGCTACATGTAAAAGAATGAAATTAGAACACTCCATAACACCACACACAAAAACAAACTCAAAATGGATTAAAGACCTAAATGTAAGACCGGACACTATATTAGAGGAAAACATAGGCAGAACACTCTATGACATAAACCATAGCAAGATTCTTTTTGACCCACCTCCCAGGATAATGGAAATAAAAACAAAAATAAACAAACGGGACTCAAACTTAAAAGCTTTTGCAAAGCAAAGGAAGCCATAAACATGACAAAAAGACAACCGTCAGAATGGGGAAAAATATTTGTAAATGAAGTAACAGACAAAGGATTAATTTCCAAAATATACAAGCAGCTCATGCAGCTCAATATCAAAAAAACAAATAACCCAATCCACAAATGGGCAGAAGACCTAAGTAGACATTTCTCCAAGGAAGACATACAGATGGCCAACAAACACATGAAAAGATGCTCAACATCACTAATCATTAGAGAAATGCAAATCAAAACCACAATGAGGTATCAGCTCACACTGGTCAGAATGGCCATCATCAAAAAACCTAGAAACAATAAATGCTGGAAAGGGTGTGGAGAAAATGGAACCCTCCTGCACTGTGGTGGGAATGTAAAGTGATAAAGCCACTATGGAGAACAGTACGGAGGTTCCTTAAAAAACTAAAAATAGAACTACCATATGACCCAGCAATCCCACTACTGGGCATATACCCCGAGAAAACCATAATTCAAAAACATACATGTACCACAGTGTTCACTGCAGCATTATTTACAATAGCCAGGACATGGAAGCAACCTAAATGTCCATCAACAGATGAATGGATAAAGATGCGGCACATATATACAATGGAATACTACTCAGCTATAAAAAGGATTGAAATTGAGTTATTTGTAATAAGTGGATGCACCTAGAGTCTGTCGTACAGAATGAAGTAAATCAGAAAGAAAAAAACAAATATCTTATGCTAATGCATATATATGGAATTTTAGAAAAATGGTACTGATGAACGTAGTGGCAGGACAGAAATAGAGATACAAACGTAGAGAATGGACTTGAGGACATTGAGGGGAAGGGGAAGCCAGGAAGAAGTGAGAGAGCACCATCGACATATATACACTACCAAATGTAATATAGATAGCTAGTGGGAAGCTGCTGCAGAGCACCGGGAGATCAGCTCAATGCTTTGTGACGAACTAAAGGGGTGGAATACGGATGGTGGGAGGGAGGCTCAAGACATAGGGGATATGGGGATATATGTATACATATAGCTGATTCACTCTGTTGTACAGCAGAAACTGGCACAACACTGTAAAGCACTTATACTCCAATAAAGACGAAAAAAAAAATAGAAAACAACTAGCAAGATGGTAGGTGTAAATCCAAACTTCCAATGACTATATTAAATAGAAATTATCTAAACACTCAATTAAAAGGTAGAGATCATCAGATCAAATTTTAAAAACAAAATCCAATCATATGCTATCCACAAGACACTTACTTTATACACAAAGACATAGATTAAAGGTAAAAGAATGGAAAGGAAAGGAAAGATAACATGGCTATATTAATATCTGACAGAGCAAACCTCAGAATAAAGAATATTACCAGTGATAAAGAGGGACACTACTTAATGAAAAAGGATCAATTCATGATAAAACTGTAAGGAGATTAGACAAATCCACAATTACAGTTGTAGGCATTAATACTCCTCCTATTAATCAACAGAACAAGAAAACAGAAAATCACTAAGGTATAGAAGACTTGAAAACACTAGCAACCGATTTGACCTAACTGGACATTTACAGAACATTATACACAACGAGAACAGAAAATGCATTATTTTCAAGGGTACCTGGAACATTCACCAACAAAGACCATATTCTGGACGATAAAACAAACCTCAAAATACTTAAAAGAATTAAAATTAAATAATGCATTTTCTCTGACCAAAACAGAATTAAGTTAGAATCAATAACTGAAAAATAGATTAAGAACTATCAAAGGCTGGAAATTAAACAACACATTTCTAAATAACCCAAAAATTAAAAAGTAAGAGAAATTAGGAAACTTTTTAACTGAATTAAAAGTAAAATAGAACATATAGAAATTCGTGGGATACCACTAAAGCAGTTCTTAGAGAAAAACCTACAGCATAAAACATAAACTGCTTATATTAGAAAACAAAACTCTTGCATCAATAATTTAAATAAGCCTTCACATTCAGTACACAAAGAAGAGCAAATTAAAGACAAAGGAATTAGAAGGAAGAAATGAAACTGAAAAAAAAACAATAGAGAAAATCTACGAAACTGAAATCTAGTTCTTTGAAAATTTCAATAACACTGAATAAACTTCCGGCCAGAGAAAAAGAGAGAGGCCACAAATTAACTATATCAAGAATGAAAAGAGGACAGCACTAGAAACTGTACAGATATTCAAAGGATAATAAGAGACTATTATGAGCAACTTAATGGCAATAAATTCTATGACTTTGATAAAATGTACCAATTCCTTGAAAGTGTGAAGACAAACTACCAAGTTCACTCAAGAAATTAAATCACAATAGCTCTTAATTTATTAAGAAAATTTAATTCATAATTTAAAATCTTCCCAGGAAGAAAGTTCCATGACAAATGGCTTCTTTGGTAAATTCTACCAACATCTAAGGAAGAAATCATAAAAATATTACATAAATTTTCCAGAAATAAATGAAGAGAAAACATTTCCCAATTCATCTTATGATAGCGTAACTCTGATACAAAAATCAGACCCCCCAAAAAAGCTTTAAGAAAAATAAATTACAGGCCAATATCCTTTCATGAACATAGACACAAAATATCTTAACCAAATATTAGAAAAATGAATCTAGCAAAAGACAAAAAGGTCTCATGATCAAATAGTATTTATCCCAGAAATTCATTAGTTTAATATATGAAAAAAAAAATCCATCAATGTAATGCAACATATCAATAGACTAAATAATAAGCGATCATCTTCACAGACGCAAAAAAATATAGGAAAAACCCACAACCATTCATGATTCAAAACTTGGAAAGCGAGGAACAGGAGGGAATGTCCTCAGCCTAAGACATGAATTTACAACAAATCTACAGCTAATATCATATATAACCATTAAAGACTAAATGTTTTCCGTGTTAAGATCACGAACAAGGCAAGAACATCTGCTCTCACCACTCCTATTCAACAATGCACTGTATTCTCAGTACAATAATGCAAGAAAATGAAATAAAAGCCAAGAGATGAAAAAGAAAAAAGGCACCCGAAACTGTCTTCTTTCCACAAGTGACAGGACTGTCTATATAGAAAATTCCGAAGAATCTACTACCAAAACTAAATTTGCTTTGAATTTGGCAAAATTGTAGGATACAAAGTCAACATACAAAATTCAATTGTATTTCTAGAGACACAGATGTAGAGCACAAACATATGGACACTAAGTGGGGAAAGTGGGGAGGGTTGGGGGGGAATGAACTGGGAGATTGGGATACCAAATTGTACACTCTAAATATATGCAGTTTATTGTAAAAAAAAAAAAAATTCAATTGTATTTCTATACGGCAGCAATTAATAATTAGAAATAAATTAACAAAACAGTAGCAATTATATTAGCATCAAAAAAGAAACATTTAGGGACTTCCCTGGTGGTCCAGTGGGTAAGACTCCGAACTCCCAATGCAGGGGGCCCAGGTTCAATCCCTGGTTGGGGAACTAGATCCCGCATGCAAGCCACAACTAAGAGCTCACAGGTGGCAATGAAGATCCCACAGGCTGCAACTAAGACTTGGGACAGCCTAAATAAATAAAATACTTAAAAAAATATTTCAGATAAATATAACAAAATAAACGGAAAACTCCTGTGCTCAAAAATACAAAACACCAAGTGAGAAATCAAAGACCTTAATAAATGGACATATACTGTTTTCAAAAATCAGATTAATCAATATTAAGATATCTGTTCTCCTCAAATTAGTATATAGATTTAACATAAATCCCATTAAAAATCCCACCAGGCTTTTTTTGTAAAAACTGGGTAGCTGATTCTAAAATTTATATGGAAATGCACAGAATCTATAACACTAAAAATAATTCTAAGAAAGAACAATGCTGGAAATTTTATACTACCTGATTTCAATACTTTTTTTTTTTTCAATATATTTATTTATTATTAGCTGTGTTGGGTCTTCATTGCGCCACACGGGCTTTCTCTAGTTGCAGAGAGCAGGGGCTACTCTTCATTGAGGTGCGCAGGCTTCTAAATGCAGTGGCTTCTCCTGTTGCGAAGCACAGGCTCTAGGCGCATGGGCTTCAGTATTTGCGGCACACAGGCTCAGTAGTTGTGGCTCGCTGACTCTAGAGCACAGGCTCAGTAGCTGTGGCACACAGGCTTAGTTGCTCCACAGCATGTGGGATCCTCCCTGCCCAGGGATCGAACCTGTGACCCCTGCATTGGCAGGTGGATTCTTAACCACCGCGGAAGCCCTTTGCTTTCTTTTTTTTTTAATGAAGATCCTTTTATTTTTGACCTGTAATTTTTTTTTTTTTTTTGGCTGCACCTTGCAACATGTGGGATTTTAGTTTCCTGACCAGGGATCGAACCCATACCCCCTGCAATGGGAGCACAGAGTCTTAACCACTGGACTGCCAGGGAAGTCCCTTAATACTTTCTATAAAGCTATAGTCATCAAGACATTATAATTGTGACATAAGGATAAACATACAGATCAATGGAACATAAGAGACAGTTGGAAAACAGATCTACATATTTATGATCAATTGATACGATTTTCAACAAAAGTACCAGAGTAATTCAATGAAAAAAGAATTGTCTTCGTAACAACTAGTGCTGGAACAAATGACAATCCATAGGGGGGAAAAATGAACCTCAACCTATACCTCACTTCTTATGTAAAAATTAATAGACTTAAATATTTTAAAATACAAAACTATAAAATTTCTAAAGGAAAACATATGAGAAAATTTGGGGGGCCCTAGGTTAGCCCAGAGGTTGGCAAACTTTTTCTGTAAAGGGTCAGACAGTAAATATTTTAGACTTTATGGGCTATATAGTCTCTGCTGCAAAGACTTAATTCTGTCCTATAGCATGAAAGCAGCTATGTTATTGAACAGGCATAGCTATGCTCCAATAAAACTTTATTTACAAAAACAAGCTGTGGGCTGAATCAGCTGTAGTTTTGCCAACCCCTGAGTTAGGAAGAGTTTTCAGATATGACACATAAAGCATGGACCACAAAAGAAAAAAATTGAGATACTGCACTTAAAATTTCAAACTTCTGTTCTTTCATAGACAGTATTATGAAAATGTAAAGACAAGCCACAAACTTAGAGAAAATATCTGCAAGACAAATATCTGATAAAGAACTTGTTTCTGTAAAAACAGAACTACCATATGACCCAGCAATCCCACTACTGGGCATATACCCCGAGAAAACCATAATTCAAAAAGACACATGTACCCCAATGTTCACTGCAGCACTATTTACAATAGTCAGGACATAGAAGCAACCTAAATGTCCATCAACAGATGAATGGATAAAGAAGATGTGGCACATATATACAATGGAATATTACTCAGCCAGAAAAAGGAATGAAACTGAGTTATGTGTAGTGAGGTGGATGGACCTAGAGTCTGTCATACAGAGTGAAGTAAGTCAGAAAGAGAAAAACAAATACCTTATGCTAACTCATATATATGGAATCTAAAAAAATGGTACTGATGAACCCAGTGGCAGGGGGGAGAAAAAGATGCAGATGTACAGAATAGACTTGAGGATACGGGAAGGGGGAAAAGGGGAGGCTGGGGCAGAGTAAGAAAATAGTACTGACATATATACACTACTAAATGTAAAACAGATGGCTGGTGGGAAGCAGCTGCACAGTACAGGGAGATCAACTCAATGATTAGTGATGACCTAGAGGGGTGGGTGGGAGGTAGGCTCAAGAGGGAGGGGATATGTGGATATATGAAAAAATACAGCTGATTCACTCTGTTGCACAGCGGAAGCTGGCATAACAGTGTAAAGCAATTATACTCCAGTGAAGATCTGAAAAAAAAAAAAAAAAAGAACTTGTTTCCAGAAATATAAAGAACTCTTCAATACAATAATAAGAAAATAAACAGTCTAATAAAAACAATAGGCAAAGTATCTGGACAATGCAAAAATGACAACTCTAACAAGCAGCCTGCTGACATGGTACCCGTATTTAATCTTTCCTACTGGCCATCAGGCTCCTGTCGGAATGGCACACCCAACATTCTGCCTTACAGAAGAAGATAACCAACAGATGAAATAAAACTATCTGAGCATTTTTTAAGCTAATTTTTAGAGTAATTAATACATGTACCTGGTATAAGAAGTAAACTGTACTAACAGGTTATGGTGAACAGAAAGTCTCCCCTAGTCAGCCAGCTCCCTTCCCTTGCTCACTGTTTATTCACTGGTATTCTACATATTAAAAAGTATTTACATGTATTTTTAGTGAAAGTGATGGCATACTATACAGCTTCTCATCATGGTTTTTTGTAACTTAATGTGTCTTAGAACTTACTTCATATTCCTTATAGAATTCACTCACGCTTTTTTAAAAAAAACAATTTCATGATATTATATCATATGAATACATCATGATTTGTTTAACCAGTTTCTCACTGATGGATGCATGTGTTATTTCTAGTATTTTTCCATTATTGACAATGCTCTAAAGAACATCTATCTACCCATGAAGTGGAACTACTTTCTGAGTCAAACAGTATCTGAATTTTAAATTATGATACCTTCGCTAGGACTGTGTTCTACAAAGTTCATCAGGGCTTAAAAAATATATATGGACATGTGTCAGTAAACCTTTCAGATCAGAGAAACTGAGATTTTCAACTGTAAGTAATCCAAGAGACTTGGATTTGGGCACTGGGTGTGCACAGTGCTACTGGGGTGTCATTGCTTCTAGGCCCTTCTAGTAGACAGCTAGGAAATATATGTCTGTATACTTGGCCATATATACACACATATCTATAATTGTTTCTGTATCTATATTAACCTAAACATGAGTTCATCCCGATTTCTCTAAATCTAATCTAGGACCACGTGGTTTGTTGTAGCTTCCCCCCGTCATGGTTATCTGTAACCTCATTCACCCAAAGTGAGAAACCTGGCTCCCACAATTCACCATCCATTTACTTGTTTAATACCAGTATATGTGTACAATGGTTTCAGGTTTGCTAGCCCACACTCTCCTGAACTTTTTTAATCATTAATTTAATCATTTTAGGTGTAACTCCTGAATTTCTGTTCTACTTTTTAAGCCATTCCTTCCAAAAGTCATATTAGAAGAATCCTCATTTTAGATGTGTGTGTTCTAAGATCTTTCACCTTAATCTCTTCTCGCTCTGTACCATCTACCAGGGTGATCTTTCATATCCATACCTTTAGTTACCTTCCAAATGCTGATACTTTCCAAATCAGTATCTCCAGCCCAGATCTCTCCCCTAAACTTCAAACTCATTTATCTAATTATCTACTGGATCTCAACTTAGGTGTGCCATAGGCACCTCAAGCTGAACTCGTCAGCCTTCCTCAGTCTTCTCCCCCAGGGTTCCTCTACTACATGGCACCATCATCAACTACCTGTCTGTCCTCTTTCCTCTACATTTTCCTAATATCCAACCACCAAAACCTAAATCTTTCTCAAATCTATTCTCTCCATCCCATGATCCTATTATAGGCAGCCCAACATCACCTCTAACCTAGAAATATTTATTGTTAGAACAAATGAATAAATAAGACAACTCTCTAATTGATCTCACTAACTTCAATTTTATTGGCTCTAATCCGATATTTTCCACACCATAACCTGAGTGATCTATCTAAAAAACAAACCAGACCATCACTTTTTCATGATTAAAACCTTTTAATAGTTCCCCACTCCTCTCAAGATAAAGCTCAACTGCTTTGATATTATTTTCAAGATTTTGTATAGTACTGTCCCTAGTTTTCTCTCTGGTGTCATCATTTTCTTTCTCTCACTTTGTATTCTCTGCAATCAACTAACCTGAAATCTTCTCAGTGTCTCTATCCTGTCTTCTTATCTGAGATGTTTCTTCTTTAGAGGCCATCTCTGCCTCTCCTCCAAATCTGGGTGAAGTGCTCCTGCTCTATTCTGACATTCTATCATGTAGTCTATCCATCGGAGCATCCATTGCACTGCATTGTAACTACTTGGTTATTTCCTGTATTGGTCACTAGACTGTAAGCTCCATGAGGGCAAAAAATCACATTACCTTGTTTTTCACCCTCAGCATATCTCTATGCCTAACATATAGTAAGAACACAATAAATGCTTAAAATAAATACTTACGAGTTTCTATTTTTGTTATTTCTGTGGCTTAGATTTAATGACTATATTACAAGTAATCAAAATGAAATATCTTCTGTATGTACAAAGTTTAATGTTAAATCAAGTGTACTAATTATATTATTCTACAGAGTAATTCCTTTGATACTTTTTTTTTTCAGAAACAGTACAAAGCCAGTATAATTTCTGAAACCATGTCTGTCTTGAACTCTCTCCTTTGCCTTTATATGTAAATGACCGTGTGGTAAGGTATAAAACCCTGAGCTTAAAATCCTTCTCCCTCACAACACTGTAGATACTGTAGTAGTTACCAAACTCTAAAACAGGAATCAATACTACTTGGTGATCATATTTTCACTAGTCCTCAGTACAATCAAAAAAAGACAACAGTGTTGTTGGTAGGAATGTAAACTGGTGCAGCCACTATGGAAAACAGTATGGAGGTTCCTCAAAAAACTAAAAATAAAGCTGCCACATGACCCAGCAATCCCACTCCTGGGCATATATCTGGACAAAACTGTAATTAGAAAAGATATATGCACTCCTATGTTCATAGCAGCACTATTTATAAGCCAAGACATGGAAACAACCTAAATGTCCATAGACAGATGAATGGATAAATAAGATGTGGTATATAAATATAATGGAATACTACTCAGTCATAAAAAACAATAAAATAATGCCATTTGCAGCAACATGGGTGGACCTAGAGATTATCATACTAAGTGAAGTAAACCAGAAAGAGAAAGACAAATACCATATGGTATCACTTACATGTGAAATCTAAAATATGACACAAATGAACTTATATATGAAACAGAAACAGACTCACAGACATAGAGAACAAACTTGTGGTTGCCAAAGGAAAGGGGTCTGGGGGAGGAAAGGACTGGCAGGTTGAGATTAGCAGATGCAAACTATTATATACAGAATGGATAAACAATAAGGCCCTACCATATAGCACAGGGAAACTATATTCAATATTCTATAATAAACCAGAAAGGAAAAGAAAAAAAAAAAAAAAAGATGACAGTGTTGTTCAACTCAAAACAAAAATTACTGAATTGTTTATTTTATATTTTATACCCTTGTTTAGCTAAAAAAAAAATCAATAATTGTTAATCACTCAGATTTTCTACTAGCATTTTATTAGTCCATAAATTCCATAAAAGGTCTGGAATCCTCTAATCTAGGATTTTTCACTGAATGGAAGACTAGATCTAACTGGATTATCTTTCCTTTGAAAATCATTTGATATTCCTCCCCAAAAGTCTGGAGAATTTTCTCTCATCCTTGAACATCAGAAACGTGATTAATATAATCACTCATCTTGTCTGCTATTTGGTGAGTTCTAGTAAAAGTACAAGGCTTCGGTTTAGCAACATTTTCAATATTTTCTTTGAGAATATCTTGATCACTTATACATCATTTCTGTTCTTTCCTAATACAGCACCCAATTTATGTATACCAGATCTCCTGGATTTATCTACTGTGCCTATTATATTCTTTGTCATAATCTATAGCTCTATCTTTCCATAATTCTGGTACATCATTTGAACTAGTCTTCTAATCATTAATATGATTTTCTGGAGCATTCAATCTATTTTTCACTTTTATTAATTATTTTAGTTGAATATTAATTATTTTGTTTTCCACAAACATTTTCCTATTCTCAGAACTCCCTTTGATCACAACAATCCCCTCTTAAATCTGATTCTAAGAATTTGAATTTTTTACATCTCATGCAGTGTCATAACTATTTCTCAGAGAGCTATCTGCTATGAAAATTCAAATTATGTCCAGAATCAGAAGCTGAGAAAGTCTCTCTCAAGAATGCTTCAGATCAGTGTTAAAAACCTTTTTCCAAAAATGTTTCCCTATGTCAACCCTGGAAACCCAAAACCAGCTGAGTCCACAACCTTTTCTCCACCTGCTAAGACTAGCCTCAGTAATAGCTCTAATCTAGTCAGTGAACTGGCCCTCTATGTCAGTTGAGATTAGGTTCAGCTGCACATGAACAAATACTTGTGGTTTATAGAAAAGAGAGGTTTCTTTTTCTCTCACATAAGAGAACTGGAGGGAGGGAGGTCAGGACAGATTGGCAGCTGTATCGTCACCAAGGATTCCCACTCATTCTATCTTTTCACTCTGCCAGCCTTACCCCATAGCATCTAAGCTCAGAGCCATCTCATTGTCAAAAGATGATCGCTGCAACTCCAGAAATATCACCTATGTCCTAGGCAGAAGAAAGGAGGAAGGGACAAGAACTCCTTCTGAGGCTTCCGGATGAGTCCATCTCCTTTAAAGAGCTCTCCTAGAAGTTCTACCCAAATTTTCTGTTTACGGCTATTGAGAAATACTGTTTTATAGTTGGACTTAATGATTTTCCCACAATATTGAAGATATGTTACTAAGAATGAAAGCAGAACAGATACTGGTTTGACAACCAGCACTCTGGAATCCACCATTTTCCTCCCTCTCCTGAACAAGTTCTTGTATTGCCAACGTCCCTCTTAATCATGACATTAAGAATTAAAGTCAAACAACAGATGTTACATGTATTTTCACTAGGGTAGAATAATTAATTCTCTCTGTAGTCAGAATATAATGCTTCAATTAATGCATTTGAAGGCTTTCCAAATTTTCCCAGAAGTCATATCAAACTTCTAATTGTCTAAAATGCACACTTTTTTTGCTAAAGCTATACCAAAATGGGATGTCTCCACCTTGTATTTGTGCAATTCACTTTCAAGAACTCTTAACTGAGCATCTTCAGTGTGACACTGTGGTCAACTTAAAGACCCAAAAAGACACTGAAAGACTTTTTGTGTCAAGTAGCTAAGGAGACAGAGCATATAAACAGATGAACAAGGATGTAAGAATAAGAATCCTACCGGACAAAGAAACGAGAAAATAAATGCTACAAAAATGCAGAGTTCAGAGAAAAGTTTAAGAGTGAAATGGAATGAGGTAAAAGGTTAGAAGAGAATGAAAGAAAACACCTGACAATGTTTATAAGAAAGTAATAAGAAACTGGTAGAGAAGAAGAGAGACTAGAGAAAAAACAAGACTCCTCATTAAAACAGAACAATATCCTCTCCTTCAATCCTGCATTCTACCCCCATATTCCAATTCTCACAGATCTCACTCGTCTACAAACCTATGTCCGCAAATCTATGTTCACAGCCTCTTCCACTTCACCTTCCATTTATTCCTTACCCCACTGAGGTCTGGTTTTAGCCCCACCACTCCATTGAAGCTGCTCCTGTTTTGGTCAAATCTTAATTGCCAAATCACTACTTAGCCCTTATTAACCCTTTCATAATCTGCCATTGTTGACCACTCCCTTACTTCTCTAGCTTCCGTGACATTACTTTTGGTGTACCTCTTATTCTTCCAGCCAGTCTTCCCTCCCTTTCTATACCACCTCTACTTCTACATGCCTCTTAAATGGCAATGGTCATTGTGTCTCAAAGTCTATGCATTCTCCCTGAGCAATCTTACCCAGGAGCATGAGATCTACTACCATTATGACCTATATATGACTTCCAAATCTTGCTCAAGCCCAAAACGTTGAAGTTCCAAATCCATATATCCATTAGTCTAACAGACAACACTTCTCCACCTGATTGTCTTACAAGCACCTAAATTTCATCATGTCCAAGTAATTGAGTAGAATCCTCCAACACCACCCCCCAAAACTGCTTTTACTACTGAATTTGCTACCATAGTTTTCAACAGTATCACCTCTTCACTTAGCCAAACAAGAAACCCAGAAATATTCTAGATTCCCCCTTCTCTTCCATTCCCACACCCAGTTGGTCTTATTAATTCTATATTTTAAATATCTCTTGCATTTGCTTCCTCAGCTCTATCCTTACTGCTACTATCTTAGTTCAAGATCTCATTATATCACAGGATCACCAGAAAGAGCCGGTTCTCTCTGCTATCAACCATGCCCTGTTCTAATCCATCTCCACTGGCACCAAAAACATTATTCCATTTCAACCATCATATTTTTCATTCCCCAGATCTCTAATTGACTCTTCTTAATAAATGCCTACTCTTGTTTTATAACCACTTGTTAAGAATATAGTAAATTCCCTGTCTCTAAAATTATTGGCTACACTTATTTTAGAACTCTGTTCTAGTCACTTTTTACTTTATATTAAGCTCTTCTGTTTGTTGATTCTCTTTCATGGTGTTGACTTTCCTGAAACATTTGGTGATTCTATGCATTTGGGATTCTGTTACATTCTGCTGGCTTCTTTTGGTACAGCTCATTCAGAGATTAATACTCATTTCATACTGCTTGCAGCAGGAGTGGAGGAGGGGCATAACATGCCACTAGATGGGGTGCCTCAGTGCCTGGTCTTCTAAGTGTGATATTACCAGTTACCCTGGGTGCTTCCCCATTTCACAGACCCAGGCTGCTACATGCAGTTCTTACATGCAAACAGACCTTTTGCTTGGTCCAAACTGGTGTTAGAATGTACAAAGGTTGGAGCTGCTGAGCTGCTCGTGAGCTGTAATGCTAGCAACAACCCTACTGATTATTCTGGGACCCTTCCTGCTCACAGTTTCCCCTATCTCTGGATGTGAGCATTACCATAGGACCTTCTATCTATTTTCAAAAGTTCTTCACACTTTCTGATTTACAGAGAATTCCCCTTCTTATTTCTATAGATGGTACATATGTATCTTTCTATTATTTCTATTGATTTGGTGAAAGAAAGCAGAAAGGTAGTGAGTATTCAGTCTGACTTCTTGAAATTGTCCAGAATAAGGTTTTTTTTGGTTTGTTTTTAATGCAAATCACATTATGAATCTGTCTCTTTCCCAGCTTAAAATGTTTTGTTGGCTCCGGACTCCCTACAGACAGACTCTAAATGCCTCAATATCACATTCAAAGTCCTCCAGGAAATGAATGATGACTCCCATATCTCCCCATTTCCCCATGTACTAGCCCTCAGGTCCAGACATACCTAACCATTTATGATTGGTCATACAAAACATGCTTTTACAGAACTTCATATCTTTGCATTCATCATTCCTTTTGTCTCTAATGCTTCCTCCCTCAGATTCTTTTTAGTCTTCTAGGCATCCTTTAAAACCCATCTTCAAAAAAAGATGCACACCAACAGCAACTGTTTTCCTGATTTTTGCTTATCTATATTTCCTAATATTTTTACATTAAGAATCTACTTTTACAGCAACACAAATAAATGGAGAGATATCCTGGGTTCATGTATTGGAAGAATTAATGTTGTTAAAATGTCCATACTACCCAATGCAATCTACAGATTCAGTGCAAGCCCTTATTAGGATACCCAAGGCATTTTTCATAGACACAGAACAGATAATTCTATAATTTGTATGGAGCCACAAAAGACCACTAACAGCCAATACAATCTTGAGAAAGAAGAACAAAGCTGGAGGTATTGTGCTTTGTAATTTCAATCCACATTACAAAGTGAGAGTAATCAAACCAGTATGGTGCTGAAACAAAAACAGACATATAGATCAATGGAACACAACAGAGAACACAGAAGTAGACACATGCTTATATAGTCAATTAATCTACAACAAAGGAGAAAAGAATATACAGTGGAGGAAAGACAGTCTCTTCAATAAATGGTGTTAGGAAAACTTGAAGTAATGATACAAAATGAAGGTATTTACAAAACAGAAACAGACTTACAGACATAGAAAACAAACTTATAGTTACCAAAGGGGAAACGTGGGGGAGAGGGACAAATCAGGAACTTAGGATTAACATTCACATACTACTATATATAAGATAGATAACCAACATGGACCTACTGTATAGCACAGGGAACTCTACTCAATATTCTGTTGTAACCTATATGAGAAAATCTGAAAAAGAATGAATATATGTATAACTGAATCACTTTGCTGTACAACTGAAACTAACACAGCACTGTAAATCAACTATACTCGAATAAAATTTCAAAAGAAAAAAAAGAATCTACTACTTCTATTGAGGAGGAAAAAAAAATGTTTTTGTTTTTTTTTTAATTTTAGAACTCTGGCCAGGGAGTCCCCTCCTCCGTAAACCCAACTAGCCAAAAAAGATTCATTTCCTCTTTGTGCCATCACCTTGCCATATTACATCCCATTTTTATTATCCTGTATTGAATCTTTTTCTTCCCCTACTAGATTGTAACCTCCTTAAGGACAGCATCTATGTCTTCTAGATCTTTCTCTTCCCAGAACCTTAAAAGAAAATGAAGTCTTGTACATGCCTAATAAATGTTTGATGGATAAATGAATGATTAACAACAAACTGGAGGAATTAGGAATGGGGAGTTTCATGATCAAATGGAAAGTCATTCAACTTTTCGTCCCAGAAAAAGAAAGGAGAAAAGTGTACACAGACACTTAGAGGTAGTGAGGAAGGTATAATAATTATGCAATCATCTTAAATCAGAAAAGATTTTTTAAAAGCATCACATCCAAGCCTTCACGTTACAGATTAAAGAACTGCTTCCGACTGCTTCTGAGAGTCTTGTCAAGCTCCTAACTTCTAACAGAACGTCGATTAGAACCCAGGTCTTCTAATTCCCATTACAAAGCTCATTCAACTTTACCGGCTTATCCTATTACTGTTCACACCATGTAAGGCTTTGTTTAGGATAATATCATCTTAACAGGTCAATATTGCTTGAAATTGAAAGTTCTCCCAACATGCACTATCACCTAAATTTTAGTCTATCAACATTCAGCTAGGGCTTGCCTTTGAATAAGACTTCTCTTAGAGGCAGCTACTAGAGCTCAAGCTAAGAAAGGAAAGGTGGAAAGAATTCATTCAGGCCATAGACTTTTTAAATTGAAGTATAGTTGATTTACAGTGTTAGTTTCTGGTGTGCAGCAAAGTGATTCAGATATATATTATGTATATATCTGATATATATATCAGATATATATGAATTGATTTAAGTGACTAAGTAATAAACACAGATATGACTTGCTCTTTTTGTGGATACATTTTATAATTTCATCAGACACCATAAGAAACAAACATAAAAAGTCATCTCAACATTTAAAGCAAGGTACATTTCCCAAACCTGCATATTTGTGGACTTAGAAGGAAGGAAAGGGAGGTTTTGTCAGTTTTTTGTTTTTTTCTTTTTTTGATAATGGTTGCTCCTTCACCCCTATTTTAGAAACAAAAGGCAAAGATAGTTTTCAACTGAGCAGTCCATCACAGCCACTCTCAGTAGTCCTGCACTGTAACACTCAGGAAGCTATAAGATCATTTTTTATTATGAGGCTTTAACACTGCTGAAATGAGACTATAAAGAAATATGATATATAAGAAATGCCCACAAGACTTTGGTTGCACAGCAATCAACCTCTTTTAAAAGAAAGATACAAAGGAATCTATAGTAAAGGTGATTGTTTCCCAAGAGAACTGGGAATAGGGAGGCAAAAAAGACTCGCCTTGAGCTCTATTCTCTTTGGTACTGTTTGCATGTCATACTAGGTGTATGTATTTCTCATTAAAAATAAGCAAAATAAAAAAAAAGTTTAAAGGTAAAAAAAGATATCCTCTATTTAAAATATTCATAAATATTTCTTCTTACTTTTCTACCTCAAGACATTTCTCAGTCCCTCCTTTCCTTACCAGCACTGAAGAGATTTGCAAAGGTCCTATACATCCAAATCTAAACACGTGTGGACTCTGGACTTGGCCATTTTAAAGGAAGTACTGAACAAAGTAAAAGGAAAGTACAAAGTAATTTGGCTTGAGACAGAGTGACTGGAATGCCACTGCATGTTGTTAATTTGCATAAAGATGATAAACTAGTTGTAAGTAGCTATGCGAAAACAAAAGCTAGATTAAGAATAATGGGCCTCAGTAGGAAAAAGAATCAATAAGCCACCTGAGAGACAAAATGGACAAAAGCCAAAAATTTGAAACACAGACCCACAGCCATATTATTACAAAAGTAAAGTATAAGAAACAGGTTTTTCTGCTCATCAGATGAGTCTTTATTTCCCAAAATTAACACCTCTGATCAACTAGAAATTCCACAGTGTTAGTCACAATAAAGATTTTCACTACAATGTCACAACATAAATAAACAGCAAGGTGAATGTAATTATTAAAATAATGATCCTTCTCTAGTTCTCAATGGTGAGCACATTGATCATTTTTTGTTTAAATCAAAACTGTATTAAATACCTTTTGTCCAAAACTTCTTCAGATAATTTTGCTGCCACTAGAAGACTTACAAATGTGGCACCAAAAAAATAAGCTATCCTTAATTCTAAAATTGGAAATCTTTGGTTGCAACTCTAATGAACTTTGCAATCTTTAGTGAGAACTATTAATTAAAATTCTATTTCTGAGAAGTAGTAGGGAATTTCTTAGTTCATGTTAAATTACACTGGAACTAATACAAAAAATCTGAGAAATTTAAAACCAATTTTTAAAAATCTGTAATATGCCAAAACAAAGGATATGTATATTTTACCACTAGGTAAAATATCTAAGAGTTTGTTATATTGTTATGCTAAATATGGATGATTTTTTTCAAAAAATAGGCAGTTTTCACAGCATAACCATCAAAAAAATTAGTTGGGTAAATTTGTAAATACTAAAGAGACTATACATCTGACACTGATCTCTCAAATATCTTTGTAGAGAAAAAAATGATAGAAAGTAAGTGGTTAAATGTACTTCCAGGCCAAAGAGAAGGTGACTATAGAATCCCAAAAAGTGCTGATTAAGCATTCAGCATCCACGAATGAACAGGGCTGTGGTGGCCCGTCTCAGTGCTCAGCCTCCAGCGGCCCTGTTAAATATTTTTTTCAATGACTTGTTCCAATAATTCAAAAACTTGCTCATCATATCTATTGATAACACAAAGCTGAATAGGCTACAGAACGCAATAAATGAAGATTAAAAGTGGTAAATGACCTAAAGGGTAGAACACTGGGTTAAAAACAAACCAGATAAAAATTTAGGGTAATAAGCACATGAGTGTTCGCTGTATAGTATTCTTTACCAGTAAAATATATATATATTGTTTTAAGAAATTTATTTATTTATTTATTTAGGCTTCATTGGGTCTTCGTTGCTGCATGCAGCTTTCTCTAGTTGTGGCGAGTGCGGGTTACTCTTCACAGTGGTGCGCAGGCTTCTCAGTGTGGTGGGTGCTCTTGTGGAGCACAGGCTCTAGGTGCGTGGGCTTCAGTAGTTGTGTTGTGTGGGCTCAGTAGTTGTGGCTCGAGGGCTCTAGAGCACAGGCTCAGTAGTTGTGGTTCACAGGCTTAGCTGCTCCCTGGCATGTGGAATCTTCCCGGACCAGGGATCGAACCTGTGTCCCCTGCTTTGGCAAGCGGATTCTTAACCACTGTGCCACCAGGGAAGTCCCCAGTTATATATTTTTTAATATATTCTTTTGCATCTATTAAATGTTTATTTAAAACACTTTTAAAAATTAAGAATAAGTAAAGTACTGGAACAAAGCATGTTAAAGTCCTTCCCCTAGATTATTTCATGTAATCCTCATAATAATCCTACTAATGAGGTATTATTATTCTCATTATATTTTTTTAAAAAGTCAAGTTAATCCAAGGACACTTTACTAATAAATGGCAAAACCCAAATCTTTTTGCCCCTAGAGTTCATGGCTTGATTTGCTACACCAATCTCTTCTCTATTGTTCTGTTAAAATGAAGAATACAGGAAGACCTGGCATAGCAGCCAATTATAAAAATAAAAAGATAGATAAATAAACAAATCTACAGGCTTATATGACCAAAGTAGTTAACGGAAACAAGAAGTGGGATATACGGTCATTTAAAAAAAAATAATTAAAAACATGAACTATTTTAATCACATTGCTAAAATAGCCCCATTCTAATCTGAGCTGATCAGAATCACACTTAAACCATTATATGAGGTTTTAAATACTATGATTTAAAGGATTTAAGTTTAGAGAATCTAGGATTTCCAAGAGTCTGAAAATAATGATTATACAAGAAACAATTAGGCTATCAAAATGATTCTGGAAAAGAGAAGCATCTGGGAAGACAGAATAGCTATCATCAAATAGAGACATCAAAGTAGTCATCAAACATCTGAACCCTTGATATACCAAAGTGGACAGCGATTTGTTGTATCCAACTTCATAGAGAAGAGCTGAGACCAACAAGTAGGTAATATAAAGAACTAAACAGGATCATTATTACTAAAGATAATCAAGCAGACAGACTGAAAAGCCAAAGATCCCTTACAAACCTCAGGTTCTGTATCTCTAATCTTTATCCTTCATATGAGGTGTTTGTTCTCTGCGACAAATTGTAGCCTTGATTTTAACTGTATGTTAGTCACTTAACATTTTATATGCATAGTCCCATAAAATAAATGTCACAAATTATGATCCAAATGACAGGCTAGTCCCCAAAAGCTTATTTTACAAACCTGTACTACAACATTAATTAGAGTCACATTTTGTTTGCTTTTATCTTTCTCATGCCAGTCTCCCAAATATGGAAAATGAGACTACACTGAAGAATCATGAGAGACCGGGACTGACATATATACACTAATATATATAAAATAGATAACCAATAAGAAAAAATTAAAAATAAAAAGAAAAGATTAAAAAAAAAAAAGAATCAACCTGAGTTCTGAGGAGGTGAGCAGGAGATCATCAGAATAAGACAGACTTAAACAAAAAAAGTCCTTTTTCCCCTAAAATGGTCACTCCCTAAACTGCCAACCTTAGTAATTTAAAAAACAAAAACAATTTGTCTTCTGTAAATTCCACCTTTCTGCACAGCATTCTCCACACTCCTCATTCCTAATTCCGGTATGTGCAAATCCCCCCATACCATAGTATCCTACTCTAGCCCTACTCTGGCTACTTCAATTTACCATAGTACTCTAAGGTACAAAATTACATTTCTCCCTTCTAATCACAACTACGGCTGGAGAGGTAATCTGACTAGAACAATTTATAAAAATGATTATAAACTCTTAACCTAACCAAAAGTATCTAAAAAACAGGTATTTGTCTATCCAAATTAGTGCTTACTAGACAGAATTTCAGGCAAAATAACAGTGAAATTAAAAAATCATCAGACAATATGGGTGAAGATATTTTCCATCATTAGCCTTGTCTGAAATCCATTCCCATAAGTGGATCCTATTTCATAACTTTACTCCTTCCTCTAGTTCTGAGCCTTCAAATTCTTTAAAAGCCTATGGCTTTTAAGAACTACAACCCTAGTTTACGGGTAGAAGAGAGTCTCACGTGATAATAAGAGGACTTGGGAGAATGGCTTCCATGGGTAGTTGTACAGACAATTAAATGGTAATCGGAGAAAAACCTTAAACAAATAAATGAAATATTAAGAAGCAGGAAGTTAGGAAAATTCTAAGACTGAGGAAAATGAATCTGTGTACTTTTCTCAGGCTTACGTGACATCTGCTCTTATTACAACCCATTAAATAACAAATAGAAAGACAAAAAAAACTAATAGCTTTTTAAAAAATAGGTATAAACGATGATTTTTAAAAAAAGGCTAGTCAGATGCAGTAAAAACAAATGGGAGAAGGATACTGAGGGGAAGATAGAAGGACAATGAAGATATATTTTGGAATAGATGAATAATCCAAATGCACATTATCTACCTACAGATAATCATGACTTGCCCACACATATAACGGAAGGTAAAATATATTATTCTGAATTAACACGTGTTAGATATTTAGAGCAGTACCTAGTACATGATAAGCTCTCAAAAAGTGTTCACTTCTACAACTATTAGTTTATAATACCCACTGTTTGTAATTTAAAGGAATTCTAAATACTCAATCATACCCTCTCCTAAGAGTATGGACACTACAAATTTTAAGATAAATATAATATTTACATTTCTCTGACTGTTTTTTCATTATCTTAATAGTTCTTAATTTTGATGAAGTCCAATTTATCAATTTTTTCTTTTATAGATTATGCCTTTTGAATGTGCTAAATCTAAGAAAACTTCACCTAACCTATGGTCACAAAGGTTTTATACTATGCTTTTTCTAAAGGTGTTAAAGTTTTAGGTTTTACATTTAGTTCTGTGATCCACTGGAGTTAATTTTTTTTTTTAATGTGGTACAAAATATGGATTAAAGTCCAGTTTTTTGCATGTGGATATCCAATTGCTCCAGCACCACTGGTTGAAAAGACTGCCCTTTTGCCACTGAATTGCTTTAGCTAAACCTTTGTTAAAAATCAATTTAACACATGTGGGGGCTTCCTAGGTGGTGCAGTGGTTAAGAATCCGCCTGCCAAGGCAAGGGACATGGGTTTGATCCCTGCTCCAGGAAGAGCCCACATGCCACGGAGCAACTAAGCCTGTGTGCCACAACTACTGAGCCTGTGCTTTAGAGCCAGTGAGCCACAACTATTGAGCCTGTGTGCCACAACTACTGAAGCCCACACGCCTAGAGCCCATGCTCCGCAACAAGAGACACCACAGCAATAAGGAGCCCGCACACCACAATGAGGAAAGCCCATGTGCAGCAACGAAGACACAACACAGCCAATTAATTAATTAATTAATTAATTTTAAAAAGTCAATTTAACACACGTGTATGGATCTATTCCTGGACCATCACAGAGAGTACAGTATAAAAAGTACAAATTCAAATCCTTACAAGAGCCAAATTAACAAACGCTTGTAAATGGAGCAAGTTTAAGCCAATAGGAAGAAGTGTGGCCTGTATCTTACTGGACAGAAGACATGCTACCCTTAAACATTCAAATTCAACAGATATTAAAACACTGTGTAGTCCCAACAAAATGGTGTGAATATGTAGTTGAGGGGGGTGCATCGGAAGAACACTGCCATATAAAGATATATATGAAAATGAAAAAGGCCAGACAGAAAGAGGAGAGCGTATTGGGAAAACAGGTTAGAGAGGTAGTTTTATAACAATAGGTAAAACAGAGACAGTAACAGAGAAAAGGAGAAAGATGACACTAACAGATGAGAAAAGAGACAAAAAGGTCAGACACCAGACCGAGAGTTAAAGGGAGTTAGGCCAAGTTTTGTTTTGTTTTGTTTTGTTTGTTTTGTTTTGTTTTTAAGCATATCTCTGTTATAATTACTACTATCATTTCACAAGGGTAGCCATTAGTTTGGCTCAGTTAACAATAGTGACATATAATTATTTGCATTCACATCTTGATGAACTTTTGTCTTTCCTCCCCCTCAATTAAAAAAAAAAGGCAAAACATTCATAATCATAAAGAGTAAAAAATATATTTCATAGGCCAGGATCCATGTCACTTGTGCCTTTATAACACACAGAGCAAGCCTCAGACTATTCACCACCAAGCGGCTGGCACACAGGAGGTCACACTCAAGAAGCTCAGAGAGTGACTGATAACCTGCTGGCTGAGCTGCTATGGCTATTCCTCAGTGACAGAGCTAAGAATAATGATTTCTTTCTAGAAGGAGATTCACTGAAGGTTTCTATGTGTTGTTTGTTTTTGTTTGTTTTTAACTCCTGATCCAATGAATTTAAGAACAGTTATTAGTTTTGGAAAAAGCACCCCAAAATTCTGAATAAAATTATAAATCCAGACCGTAACTTTCAAAAGTTCACCAAAATATTAATAGCTTTTGTCTAGGGACAGGACTATATATGGTTAGTTACTTGCTTGTTTTACTCGCTCTGTGCTTTTTTTCTCCCTTCTACTTTTTAATACTTCCCCTATTTTCCACAATAGTCCATTTTCCTTTCATAATATAAAGGGACAAAAATAAACAATCAAGAAGCAAAGACAGCAAGACAGCCTGCCTCCAAGGAATACAACATGAATCACCTCTAATCTCTCAAAAATACCAAAGGAGAAATAAATTTTAAAAAGGGTGCCAAAATAAATATCCCCCAAATAAATTATTCCAAAATGCACCTTTGACAATTTAGAAACTTCACAGGAAATGTGTTTCTAATACTAAATTTTTAAAAATAAAAGATAAGCTCTTTCTCAATGCTAAATTAGATTTGACAGCTATAACTTACTCTGATGCCCAGAGTTCAAGCAAGGGTCAAGATGTGATAAGCACTCTTATTTCCGGCTTGCACACTTGACTCAATCCAATAAACTTGTACCATCTCTGTCTTTAAACTGTGGATAGTTAATATAATTACTCTGAAGATTCATGTGACACTCATTATACTATATTTAATCATATTTACTTTGCATTAAATGACCATAGATGTCTTTCAATGTCAAAATTTTAAGCCATTACAATTTAAATACTTATAACTACATTTTATTATCTAGTATCCTATGCTAATTTTATTAATCTGTTAATATTATTCATTTTAAGTCACAATTGCCAGAGACTAGAATCTTGCTTGCCTTGTTTGCTCCCCTACCAATGCTTATGTGACTGTGTTATTGCTAAAGAATTAAAATCTGCTATTTTTCAACTAAACTGGTCAAATTACGAGTGGCCTTATAAGAGTAAGTTAGTCACAGATCCTGAGCCACACAGTTCCAGGAGCCTGTTCATTTGACAGTATGTGTAAACGTTTCCTTACACATACCAAGTGCTTCTAGAGTTAGCCAGAGAAACTGTTGAACCCAATAGCTGCTTACCATCTAGAACCTGATGATTCAATTTTAGTTAATGCTAAAACTTGGTGTAGGAAATGTGGGGAAAGTAAAACTCTCACACTCTTAACAGTAATGTCTAAATTGGTATTCTTTATTAAGTACTGTTAAATTACCCTTCAAAGTTGAAGAGCCATATACTATTCAACCAGTGATTCCAATCCTATACAAACACACACACCCCACCCCACCCCCACACACACACCCTACATGCTCTCTATAGAAACTCACACACGTTCACAAGAAGCATGTTCAGGAAAGTTCACTGCAGCATTGTCTAATGATAAAAAAACAAAGCAAAACAAACACACAAAACAAAACAAAAAACAACAAAAAATGAAAACTACCTAATAATCAACCAAAGGAAAGAGGGTAAATAAGCTATGGTGTAGCCATGCAAGAGAAAAATGTTGAGAAAAAAAAGCATGTTGCAAGAGTGTTTTGCAATACAGTCTATATCAAAAGTTTAAAAACATGCAAAACAATCACATTATTTATGGAAACAAATATATATTCAAGATAGTGTTTGTCTCCGGGGAATGAAGCGGGGAAGAAAAGGGTACACAGAGGGTTCAACTCCACAGTGTTTTACTTTTATCTAAAAAAAAATCTGAAGCAAATCAGGAAAATGTTAAGATCCAATTAAGTTATAAGTTGGATGGACAGTACATGGAATGATTTTTCTACTATTATCAAATATGCTTTCTGCATATTTGAAATATTTCTTATTAATTCACGATACAAAGATCTGAACTGGGTAGACTCTACGTAATAAACAGTTAATACCTGACCAAGAATACGTAAAGCCAGCAAAGAAGCACCTGTGACACAAGACTGTTTTCACAAGACCTATTTCCATCTGAGAGTGTGAGAGCCATATGCATAAATCATCTAATTATATCCTCAATAAAACTAAAAAAAATGGGGGTATTATTCCCATTTGGCAGATTTAAAAACTTAAGGTCAAAGAAACTGGATGACTTGGCTAAGGTAACAGAGTCAATAAGTCACAGGGAAGAGCCCACATAATGTGCAGCTACAAAGCAACTTTTATAGCAACTCTGGTGTTTCAAAGGAATGGGACATGCAGCTTAGTAACTCTTGTTAAAAGGGGGTTTCACTTCATCACAAGCTCAGCAGGAGCTCCGAAGAGGATATGGCTACCAAAAACAGCTTAATTCTGGGTTATATTAAAAGGAAAAACAAAAAACAAAAATTACCAGCTGACCATAGTTTGTACTACTATGCACATAAGTACTGAGTTTAATTTTAGACTCCAGGTTTTTAAGAGGACATTGATAAAATGGGGACTCGTTACCAAGGGCAACGTTCCAGATGAATAAAAGAATAAACGTTCTAACCATTAGAGCTTTTTAAAACTGAGCTGAACTGCTTGAGGAATATAAGCATTTCTCCTACTGTGCTGGTGGATATAACGCTCTCATTTAATTATAAAATATTGTAGGTTATGATGTGCCTTAGTTAACTAGGGCTGCTGTAACAAAATACCATGGACTGGGTAGCTTAAACAACAAATATTTATCTCCCACAGTTCTGAAGGCTGGGAAGTCCAAGATCAAGGCTCCAGCAGATCTGGTGTCTCATGAGGGGCGTTCTTTCTGATTCACAGACATCTGCCTCCTTGCTGTATCCCCACAAGCTAGGGGCAGGGAGGCAAGCTTTCAGGTCTCTTCTTATAAGGACATTAATCCCACTGTGAGGACTCCACCCTCATGGCCCCACCTTCTCATACCAACAGAAACTTTCAGTCCATAACATGACGTGATCACCAACTTCTTTTAACTTAAACCGCTACAAGAAAAATAACTTTTTAAAATGGTGAAAAACTCAAGCCCTTAAGCACCTTTCCCTCTGGAATAAATTATTTTTGATTAGGTAAGATTTCTTAATGTAACTACTGCACTACAGTACAACACACTTGTGAACTAACCAACTCTGAAAGTGTCCAAGGGGAAACTGAAAGCCCTTCTGTCACAGACGCTGAGGGTTCTATTCTGATAAGAGGTTGGACTATATGATCAATAAACTTCCTCCTAATTCTCACATTCTATGATTAGTGCAAAGGTTAATACGGCTTTGGTTAAAAAAAAAAAATAACTTCATTTAAGACCACAAAATACTCATTAGCAGGGCGTCAGAGGTGAAACTAATGAAGTGGCAGAAAATCATATTCTAATTAAAATATCACCAAGTGAAGTGAACCAGAAGGTCTTGCTGATGTGTATATATAGAGAAGTTAATGAGCTTTATCTCTACTGCAAAAAAAAGTAGACCTATATCATACCATATAGAAAAACTAACTCAAAATGGATCAAAGACCTAAATGTAAGTGCTAAAACTATAAAAACTCTTGGGGAAAAAGGCATAATTTTTCATGACCTTGGATTAGGTAAGGATTTCTTAGCTATGACACCTAAGCACAAGAAAGAAAAACTAGATAAACTGGAGTTTATCAATATTAAAAACTGTTGTGTCTCAAAGGACACCTTCAAGAAAGTGAAAAACTATAATCCACATGATGGGAGAATATACTTGCAAATCATTTTTCTGATAAGGGACTTGTATCCAGAATATATATAGTAGTTTCCCTTACCTGAAGGGGATATATACCAAGACCCTCACTGATGCCTAAAACTGCAGACAATACCAAACCCTACATATACCATGCTTTTTCCTATACATACATACCTATGATAGAGTTTAATTTATAAATTAGGCACAGTATGAGATTAACAATAATAACTAAAAATAAATAATCATAACAATATACTAGAATAAAAGTTATGTGAATGTGGTCTCTCTCTCAAAATATCTTATTGTACAAATGTAATGCCTTTTCTACCTTAACTAAGCTCTTACCATGTACTGTGGCTGTAACTTTTGCAGTCTGAGGTGTGACTTCAAAACTAGCAAGAATTTCTTTTGCCTTCTTCACAATTTCACCGATAGAAGATTTGTTCTTACCATAGATCTGCACAACCTTGGCATAAGGTATTTTTTTTTTCTTAGCTTATTAAGTGAAGAACTTTCACATTTTCACTTAAAGGAAGCACTTTACAGCTTTTCTTTGGCATGTCCAAATGGCCAGCATCACTACTCTTGCATTTGGGGGCCATTATTAAGTAAAATAAGGGTTACTTAAATACAGGCACTACGATACGGCAACAGTGGACCTGATAAATGAGACAGCTACTAAGTGACTAACAGGCAGGATACTCTGGACAAAGGGATGATTCACATCCTGGACAGGGCAGAGTGGGACAGCACGAGATTTCACCACACTACTCTGAATGGTGTGCAATTTAAAACTTATAAGTTGTTTACTTCTGGAATTTTCCATTTAATATTTTCAGACCTCAGTTAACCAAAGGTAACTGAAACTGCTGAAAGCAAAACCATGATAAAAGGGACTACTATGTGAAGAAATCTTAAAATTCAATAATAAAAAGACAACCAAATTTTACAAGATATGAGCACACATTTCTCTGAAAAAGATGTACAACTGGCCAATAAGCACATGAAAAGATGCTCAACATCTTAGTCTTTAGGGAAATGCAAATCAAAATTACAAGATGCCACTTCACCCTCACTAGGATGACTAGAATCAAAAAGACATATAGTAACAAGTATTTGCAAGGATCTGAAGAAATCAGAACCCTCATATATGGCTGATAAGAATGTAAATAATGCAGCCACTTTGGAAACCAGCATGGTAGTTTCTAAAGGCTAAAAACATGGAGTTACTATATGACCCAGCAATTCCACTCCTTGGTGTATAATCAAAAGAAAGGAAAATATATTCAAAAACTTCTACATAAAAGTTAACAACAGCATTATTCATATTAGTCAAAAAGTGGAAATAACTCAAATATTCATCAACAGCTGAACAGATAAACAAAATGTGGTACATCCATACAACAGAACATTATTTGCCCATAAAAAAGAACAAAGTATTGATACATGCTACAATATGAATGAACCCTGAAAACATTATGCAAAGTGAAGGAAGCTATACACCTAAAGTCACATATTACATGATTCCACGGTATTTTTTGGGGGGGAGGTGAAATAGTCTGGTATTAGTGATGACAGTTACATAACTCTGCAAATATACTACAATTGTATACTTTAAACAAGTGACTTTATGGTATGTGAATTACATCTCAAAAATAATAATAAATAATAATAAATGGGAAATCTTTATTGGGAATATCACAATGAAATCCTAGATATTTCACCATAATAAATATAGTATGGCAACATGATTCCCAAAGTAACATAAGAAATGCAAGAAGCACTATCAAGAAAATGAGTCTAGGTCAAGGCCTAGGGATTTCTGATAAGCACATTACCAACACTTAGCAAAAACAAAGCATATATGCCTACACTCCGCATGTCTGGCCCAGGCAGATGTCAGTCATCTATCACAACACCCTCTGCCACAGAGCTGGAAATGCCCACGGATTTCTTCTCAACACAGTTCTCCGTGTGCTCATTATCAACTTATAATCGATAACAAAATACTGAAGGTTAGACTTAAAGGTACTAACTTCACACATTTCTTTCCTAATCTATTACATGCAGTTATTACTGTTCAGCACTTTAATGGTTTTATTAATTATAAAATAGTTTAGACACACAAAACAGTATTTGGGGGGAAATAATTGTAACATACATAACATATCCACTATCCAACTAAAGAAACATAACATTACAAAATCAGTTAACGTTTCCCCCACTTTCAATAAATATTTATCCTTTCAGAAAAAGAACTGTGACTATACTTTTGTTCTCTCAGTTTAAAATATCTGTACGAAGCCTATATACATGGCCCTTGAAGTAAAACCAAGACACCATTATTTACCCAGAGACTCTTAAGTGGTCTCTGACATGTGACATTTACCACATATAAAACCTCTATCACTGTCCATTTTACCGAGAAGGAAACAGAGAAGGAAACTCTCCCACATGTCAACAGCCATAGAAATGGAAACAGAAGTTAGAAAATGACCAGAGGGTTCTTTCCATCTGAACGTCTCACTATCACTTAGCCAAAGGCAAAGGCCTTCACTATCCACCTTTCCTTGTGTATTGTCAGTCCAGCACACTTCTCATTTTAACATCTATAATATTTTTCAAGACACTTTCACACACAATATCTCATTAACCCTACAAGATAGATAAGGCAGCTATATTTATACCCCAATTTACAAATATGGAAGAACAAAGCAATTAAGAGCACAAGATTGGAGTCATGCAGGGCTTGAATCCCTGCTTCATTACTTCTCAACAAAGTGAACTGCAAAATAAAAGATACCTGGCTTACAGAGTAGTTATGAGGATCAGATTACACAACTTTAAAGCACTCAGCACAGAACCTGGTGTAAAATAACCAATAAATGAATGGTAGCTGCTGCTATTGTTATTGTTGTTAACTATGCAAGATCAAATAGCTCCTAAACAAGGAAGCCAAGACTGGTCTTCTTTGAGTCTACATAACACTGCTTCATTCTCAAATGATTACCAGGAGTCCTATCTGTACAGAGTAGATGCCACCATTTCCAGGCAATGCTTCCCTTTCTCATCTGGACACCATGGTGACAACTTTAGGATTTCAAGAATTGAAAGCCCATAGCAATACTCTCAGCTAATAGCATCACAAATAGACAACCAGACATTATATGTGTCTCAAAATACCATCTATAAAGTCATCTTGCCCCCTCCCCAAATTACACCTTAATCAAGCTTCTATATCAAATTACCAATTTACAGGATATACAAGAGAGTAGAGAAACATGTTAAACTAAACAGAAATCCAGACTGTAAGAAATTCTATAGGACAACAAACCACCCAGGTTCTTCAACAAACAAATTAAAAAAAAAAAAAAAAAAAAAAGCAAGGGAGAGAGAAGGAATCTATAAATTAAAAACAAAAAGACTTAAAAGACATTTCAATCAATCCTGATGTCAAAACAAGTTTTTTTTAATTCTCTCCCCAAAAAGGCAATAGCATCAAGCCCCACTATACACCTCTGCTTGAGGAAGAGAGTATGATAGTGACATAACCAGAATATATGGGAATATTTTAGGCTTCGGGACATTTCCTTTTTTCCCTTGTAAATCAATAAATTGGCATTCTGGTTTTTAAAATAAAGGCAACAACAACACATATAGCCTTTACTCTTTCCGTGTAACACCTATGATAAAAGTCTTATTCTGAAGCCTACTTTTAAAGACTATACATTTACAAGTTCTTAAAGTGATCCTCCCCTCTCAACCCCACCCCCCAAATCTACAAGAGAAGGCTGGAGCAAAGGTCAAGGGAAAAAACAAACAAGAGAAGTCAGGAGGAACACTTTTGTAATTGAAGCTTAAAAGAAAATCCGCACCATCAACAGGATTAGCTGTCAACAGGAACCTTCCCAGAAGTAAGCCATCCTATGATGCGATTTGAGATATCTTAATGAAAATTATAGCACCTCCCTGTCATCAAGAGGCAGCCATCTTAAGGTAAATTAAAATTAATCTGAAGTTTCAACATGGGCACATGCTATTATGAAGATTACTTGTTTATTTCCATATTATTCTAAAAAAGATTTGAGACAGCTCACAGAATGCATTAGAATTAAAAAGAAAAGTCGGTGCTCTGTGATGACCTAGATAGGTGGGATGAGGGGGAGGGGAGGAGGGAGGCCCAATGGGGAGAGGATATATGTATACATACAGCTGATTCACTTTGTTGTACAGCAGAAACACAACGTTGTAAAGCAATTATACTCCAATTAAGAAAAAAACTCAAAAAAAAAGAAAAAACTCAGTTAAAAATAATAATACATCAAAAATAAATAAATAAAAGCTACTTTGTTTTATTTAAAAAAAAAGTGACAAGAACAGGGCAAAGAGAACGAGGGAGGAAAATAAGATAAAGTCAGTGGTAAGTTTGCCACACAAACTACGTGCCACAAGGTCCTATACCGCTGCACGGGAAGGGCTGCACACCTGACTGAGCTACCTTGCAAAGAGAAATACCGTAGGTTATATGAGTCATGATGACTATGTAATACAAGCAAACCAGCTGGTCAAAGGAAATGCAGTTTTTCCTGGTACCCAGACCTGGGGAACTATACATTTTTACATGGTTTCTAATAATGATGACGATGATGAAAAATGATGACTTTTTAAAACATTTTTACACAGTTCCAATGCTGCTGCTGCTGCTGAAGATGACAGTAGCTTGAACTACACATTTAGAAATGGTTCAGATGGTACATTTCATGTTATATGCACCTTACCACAATTTTAAAAAGGGGGTGAGGGGAAGAGGGGAACAAAAGCAGCTCATTTTCACTGTGTGTGTCCTGGGCCAGGCAGGTTATAAGCATTTTACATGTTTAAAGTGACAAAATTCTCACAACAACCTTGTGGAGGTAGGTACAATTATTATCCCCATTTTTATAGATGAGAAAACTGAGGCACCAAGAGGTTAAATAACATACAACTAGGAAGTAGCAGAGCCAGGATTCAAGACCAGGAAATCTAGCTCCGGAGTCCTAACCATTATATCACCCCTCATCCATAATGCTGCCTCCCTGTGGGCAAAAGTATCTGCCATCAGCTAAGAGCAGTATTTGTCCATTAACTATTAGCTCACTTTGTGTTCAGTCTTAGTCCTCCAGATCACCAGCTAACAGTAATAGTAGCAGCAGTAGTTATATCAACAAGGGCACGGAGATAAAGGAGCTAACATCCTCACAAGAATTCTACAATAAGAGGAGTACTAAATTTTATAAAATTTTGTTCTAATGGCCCTCAATAAAGGTTGACTACATTACAACAAATAACAATTCTGTAAAAGTAATTCTACCCTAGTCTAAAACAATGCAATCAATATATGCAGCTCTCTGGTATTCTGGCTTGATTCAAGTAAAACCTGATTGTTTCTAAAGCAACTGACTGAATGTATATTTCTTAAGCAACTCACAAAGAGTCCTGTTTATGACTACTAGGTTTTTTATAAGAATTGGGCAGCAAAGTAAGTGAATGCACACTTGCTGGAGGGAAACTATTCTATACTGCCAATTATAGGCAGACTATATACTTTCATAGTCAATCAAGCACAGAGTTAGGTTAATATGCTCTTAGGAAAATTAAGGAACCTAACCACTAAAGATAGCTAAGTATGCAGCCAACCCACCTCTCCATGGAGGTGAGCCAAGAAAACAGTTTCTTACAGGGCCAAAATTTTCCTCTGAAAGTGGTTCTGATTCAGCACCAATGGACAAACAGTTGAGTCCCAAAATTCTACGTATTCACAATATTTGGACCTGGAAAATTCTTGAAACGAGAGTTTCTCAACTTTTATCTCAATTAAGTACCCACAGACCATCCAACTGAGACATTACCGCTTAACTAAACAAATGAACTGGGCAGCTATATAAAGTTATCAGGTATAAACCAATTAACTATCCAAGGATATCTGTAAATAAATAAATAAGATGTGGTTTTGGAGTAGTAGATATCTCACATCTGTCTTTTTGAAGTAACTAGGTAGCAGGGTCAGCTGTTTACCAAGGCCATCCCTAGTTAGTATAAAAACAACTACATCGGGCTTCCTAGGTGGCGCAGTGGTTGAGAATCCGCCTGCCAACTCAGGGGACACGGGTTCGATCCCTCCTCCAGGAAGATCCCACATGCCGCAGCGCAACTAAGCCCGTGCACCACAACTACTGAGCCTGCACTTTAGAGCCCGTGAGCCACAACTATTGAGCCCCTGTGCTGCAACTACTAGAGCCCGTGCTCTGCAACAAGAGAAGCCACGGCAATGAGGAGCCTGCGCACCACAATGAAGAGTAGCCCCCACTCACCACAACTAAAAGAAAGCCCATGCACAGCAAAAAAGACCCAACACAGCCAATAAAATTATTTAATTAATTAATAAAAAAAAAAGAAATGGCAAGAAGTTTCACAATATAAAAAAAAACTGCATCATGAGCATATTATGGCTAGGAAGCAATTTAAAAAGACAAGCAGCTCAAAGGGAAAATGAAAAAAAATATGAATAAGAGAGTCTTAGGGGGAAAAAATCCAATATACAATAAACATCTGATAAGATGATCAACTTTATCAATAGTCAGGGAATTTCAAATTACAGCAACGCTTTATACCATTTCCACCCATCAGAAAGACCCAAAACAGAAATGACTGATAATATCCAAAGCTGATAAAGTTAGGGGAAAGCAGCAACTATCATATACTCTTGGTGAAAGCATAAATTGATATAGCCTTTGGAGTAACATTTTGAAAGGACATCAATATTTTAAATATGCATAATCGTTAATTCCATAGGTGTGTTCTCATACATCTGCAAAAACAAGTACAAACTAGGATGTTTACCAAAACATAGCTTGCAACAGCAAAAAACTAGTTTTTAAATGTCTATCAAAAGAGAGATAGTTAGATAAACTATAGAATATACATCTAATGCAATACTATGCAGATTTTATGCAATGATAAAACAGCTCCTTCATATCCTGACATACAAAAATTCCCATGAAATTAAGTTTTTAAAAGCCTATAGCAATTCAAAAAGTATGATCCTGTGGGCAGTGGGGAGGGAAGGAGAGGGATAGCTGTCAACAGGGGGTCTGAACTGGTCAGGACTCTCTCAGTTCCAAGAGACAGAAAGCCAATTCAAATTCTCACAGGCAAGTTAGGCAACTGAGTAGCTCATTTAACTGGGAAATATAAACTGGATCTACTTCAAGGTTCAAGTGGATCCAGAGGCTTCAATGACTCCCACGCTCACACATGCGAGCATGTGAGAATGTGTATAGCTGTGCACTTGTCAGTGTATCTATGTGTAAGCAAGAGTTGGTCAGCTCTGCTTCAGTCTGTATGTTGGCTGCCTTCCTTCCCATGGCACACAGGCTTCCTTCATTTGGCCAGGCTCACTCTATCTCAGCTTAGCAACTCCAAAGTAATGAGCCCGTCCCTCGTCCAATATCTGTTTTTCAATCTTAAGGAGAGGGTCTGAACCTGCTTTGGTCATATGGCCATGCAGCAATCACTGTGTCCAGAGGAATGGAGCATTATGACTTACTAAGCCTAGGTCACATGCCCACCCCTTGGCCAAGGGGTAGGATACTGCAACCTGAAAAGGAGGGAAAGGGAATACTGGACAGTCTAAATTACCAGCTATCATATAATTCACTACAGACACTTTCAGCTCTTAACTCTACATACTCCTATTTCTTTAAATTTATTATTTATATATAGTCATGTACTATATATATAATTTTTTAATTTAAAAAGGAAAAAATTATTAGGATGCAATCACAAAGAAAGCGTAAGGTCTAAAAAGTTCAGGGTTGATGACTTTAGAATTAAACTGAGGGGAAAATAAGTCTCATGTATAAATAACGACCTGAGCTTCCTAGTCCTGCACACTTGACCAACATTTTAACTGCCACCCAACAGTCCTTATCAAACCGAGCATTAAAAGACAAACAAAAAATGAAGAGAACAGATATCAATTAATTGGCAATAATATGTTGATAAGAGGGAGGGAAAAGACTCCCAGGGACTGTAAAGAGAAATCCTCAGACAGTAAATGGCCTCCAATAGTATCTGAAAGCCCTTTATGCCCTCTCTCACTTTTCTCACCTTATAATCTTAAGAGCATATGTAGAAAAATTCTGGATCAGTTTCACTGAAGCCAAATAATCACTTTCTACCTGTTTCAAATACCTAAAGATGGTAGCAAACCATCTAAACTAAAACAATTTATAATACTTACCCCTAAAGTAGACACATTAGTAAAAATTTCTCCCTTAATTATCCAAGAGCTACCATTCAACACTACAAGTTCTTTTCACGAATAAATTTAATAATAAAATCCCTATTTATACTGACACACAAAAACAATTCTTCTGTACTATAACGATTCCAAGCAGGGCCTACCAATTTTGGTATTCATCTCTCTGAAAAAAACCAATTCCACTATAGTAAGGCAAAGATATTTACTGCTCAATGAATATTCATTTCTTGCCCACATTGCCTGGCCCCATAAGTAGTGAGTGCCCTGTGACTACTTCTGGCCAATGGGTTATAAGAGGAAGTGACATAGTTCACTTCAGGGCCAAAGGCAAAGTAACCAAGGAGGATCCACATTCAGATAGTACACCAAACATATGTACTTTATTATTTTAACTACAGAACCCTTTTTTTCATATTTCATAGGATGATACTGCAAGCATCATTTCAAATCCAAGAAATCTCACTAAAATTCCATTTCCTCCAGGAAGCCTACCCAGATATCATGCTCCTGGCATCATCGGTAACAAACTAATACATATACTGCGTGTAAAGAACTATGAAAAGCACTGTGCTACTGGCATATAACTAGTACAATAAATGGCCTCTAGTTTCTATAATTTACAATGTGGTTGGTGAGAAAGGACACAGGTCAAAACAGAAACAAATATAAACTATAAAATAAATTTCAAGTGAGTGTTAAAAATAGTGAATGCTAGAGGAGTTTCTAAATATCTCAGTTAGCAACTCAGTAAACTAGTTATATACTCCCTTATGACATCATTTATATTATTTTTTAATTCATGTACAATTGAAAGCAAATGAGATTCCCGATAGGGATCATAATCTCCCTGAAGGGCAGAAACCCTAGGATATAACGACTTCATGGAGCCCCATATTAACCATTCAAACAACAAGTATTCAATAAAACTTCATCTTTTATTGAGAAGAATGTGTTAAAAAACTTAACACTACAAAAATGGAATACTACAGAAATGTAGTATTCCACAAGACATTAGGAATTTGTGTCTCCAGCACAGCTAAGGAGAGACATGAACGAACATAAGTTTTTCTGTTATTTGCGGCAAGTGGAGCGCTACACTGGAGAACAAAGAGTCACCAGGTTACCCCAGACTTTTGAACATAGCCCTTAACAGCCAACTTTTTATGCTATAGGGCTACATGCTCTCTGAGTGATATCTGATTTCCAATTCAATTTCCCCAATACTCTGAAACCAGTAAAGAGGATCCCTAGATATTATGTATGAGTATTCCAGGCAAATATACAAAAGCGGGCTATTTCTCTAAGTATATTAATAAGTACTTAGTAAGTAGTATCATGACTTAATCAATATGACTTCCCAAGCATTTTAATATCTACATGCATAAGACATTGCAGAGGACAAAATATAAAACCTGATCCCCTTCGTCATTCTCATACCCTAACTTGGGAGACAAGACACATGAAAACAAAAGAACAAAAAATTCCACAAAGTATAAATTAATAATAAGGAAAATAAATATTAAGAGTTCACAGAAGGAAGGGATTATTTTCAAATTTTATAATCTGAACACTTAAGCAGGGTGGAATCTGAGCTGAGTTTTAAAGTATATGCAGAATTTCAAGAGGTATAGACTAGGATAAGGGACAATATTCCAGGGAAAGGAATTATAAAGGGGTGCAAACAGAGATGCCCAAGGAATGAGTAAGGGACAGTAACTGACAGTTTTACTTTGAACAGTTTATTCGGGGAGACTAGTGGAAAATGAGACCAGAAAAGCAAGTTGGTGCCAGACACTGGAAAGCTTTAAATGCCAGGCTAAGGAACTTTATCTTGACAGTAATGAGGAGCCACTGAAGGGTTTAAACAAAGTAACACAATGAAAATCAAAATTAGGATGATCATTCCAAAACAAAATTTAGGACAGACTGAAGAGGGAACTCACTGGGGATAGTGAGACCACTCAGATACTATCGCAAATATCAGGCCTAAATTATCAATAGAAGGATGACAGTGAGGAGAAAAGGAACAGATTTAAAGAGTTGATAGAACTTGGAAAGCGTTTTCGGCATATGTCAGATCAGACCTTAAAGACTAAAAAGCTGAGACTAGGATGCTACAAAGAGGTTAAAACCACAGCAACTGTGAATTGCAGCCTACCCAGCAGGGTCTCCCTATACTTGAATTGATACTAAGCTCTTCTATACATACATGCATTTCCATCTCCACACTCATACAAAAGATCCACTCTTTTTCACTGGGAATTTGGGGGGACAGAGGTGGGAAATGATATGTAAACACAGCCAAGTGATGAAGGCCAGATAGTTGTACAACAAACAGATAGGAGCTCAAACATCTGTAAAGACCAAAGGCACTGCAATCACATCTACTGCAAAAGGAAAAACAGACTGCAAATCCAGTCATACTGCGGGCTTGAGTAATGACATCAGATATATCCATTAAACTTGGCAAGAGAATAACACTGCATGAATGGAGTTATTGAGGTCCCAGTCCTTAACAAAAGAGGTTCTTAACCTTTGGGGAGGTCATGGACCCTTTCGGGACCCTATGAATTTCTCTCCAGAGAAATGCATAGACTCATAGAATCTTGCATATACATAATTTCAGAATGTTCACAGACACTCCCCCCAGAGTCTATCTAGACACTCTTAGTCCACAAAATCCAAGGGTTCTTAATGAAGAACCCTTCCTAAGGTTGGGGATTAAGAATTGATTATGTTACAAAATAAGCACGTTGACTGGAAATGATGTGACTTAATAGGGCATGTACAATTATTAGTGTCCTATGTAATATTAATTATATATGTTATACAATGGATATCTACGTGATAAAAAACAGTATATACAGTGAATAATTTTATATATTATGCAACATTAATAGTTTAATGGACATGCTTGTGTGCATGATTACACACAGTACGTATTATGCACAATAAAGCAAATATGTGTATGAGTACATTATGACTGGGTAGATCACCGAATGCACAAAATACATAGCAATGGGGTAATAATGTTTCACTGTTCATGTGTAATTTTTCAAAGAGTATTTTAAGTAGAATTTCAGCTTTGGGTGTTGGTGCTGGAGCTGGAGCTTCTTCTCTTGAGTCTTAGGGAGAAGTGTTATTCTCCTTTTCTGATTTACAAGACCAGGATAATAAATATACTACAAAGGAAATAAAACCCTTCCTATAAAACAGTGATTACTATTTTTATCATATACCCTACAGTTAAAAAGGTTTTGAATAAGAAGCCATATATGTACATTTATTTATAATTTATATACATTGCCCACTAGACCAACAAATTATGTGCCTTATAAAGCATACACAAAAATGGAAACGTAAAAGAATGACATTTATTATAATTAAAAAAACAATTTTTAAACAATTAATTTACCTATTGATGACACAGCTTTGTGCTCTCCCTAATAAATACTATTTCTAATGCTACCACCATTTTTGGTGAGAGTAATATGATGAACACTATTATTTTTTAATTTTGCTTTCACATTTTGTAATACAGGAACTTAAAAGTCTGGTTCTAAATTCAGTTCATTTTTATAATAACTATTTTATTTGGTTTTAATGGTTATCACAGCCAAAAAACAAACTTCACAAAGATGAATAAAACCAAAGGGAAGAACTGCATCACTTGCTGCACTGAATAAAACATGATATTCAATTTTCAATCCTGTTCACCATTTATGCAAAAATTTTTGCTAAAATTCAGATAGTGCATTTCCATATTTCCTGATGACAATCAGTTGTTCTTACTAACTAATCAGATAGTACTGCCTTTTCATATTTTCAGTAGATGGGTCCAAAACCACTAAACCACCTCTTTACAAGGTTTTTAAGCAGGTTAGAAAATTTTGTTTTCAAGTTCAAGTGCACAGGGCTTCCTAGGTGGTGCAGTGGTTAAGAATCCGCCTGCCAATGCAGAGGTCACGGGTTCGATCCCAGCTCCAGGAAGATCCCACATGCCGCGGAGCAACTAAGCCCGTGTGCCAAAAAAAAAAAAAAAAAGTTCAAGTGCACATATAAAAAAAATTCTTAAAGTTTTAACATCATTTTCAGCAATTAAATCCAATAATGACGGAAATAGTTCCAAATGTTCATTTTCAATAACCTCTCTCCATAACATTGAGTTTTATTTTGTTTTAAAAGGTAGTTACTTATTGAGTCACTGTTTAAGAATTTACCATCATCCCAAAGGGACAGATTAAGTGCGTTTATTTTCATAAATATCTGCTAGGTAGTATACTACTCACAGACACTTGTCAGAAAAAAATGTCAGCAAATTTTGGATATTGTGTTTTAGTGAAAGAAAAATTAACGTCATCTTTAAATTAGACAATTCGTAAGTCCTCTGCCTCAAGACGACCAGTTAACCTATGTGAAATATTTTACAAAAGATCTGCATGGTGACTCCCTACTGCAGTACAATATATGTTGAGTCTACTATTTAAAATAATAAACCTAAAAATCCAATTACCCAGGCTCCTATAAACTATAAAACATCACAGCAGACTGAAAGTAAAGAAACTTTCTTACAGACCTCTAATATTTCTCCCATTTCCCAGATAATTTTATGTAACTCCTACTGTAGAGACCACTGCTCTAAATGTGCCTTGGGCTCCCAAGGGTCAAAGCTCTCCATGAGTCCCTTCCAACCAATTTCCCTTGCATGCTATCAAAGTTCAAAGGAGTTATCTTTAAAGGTATTCTAATTATATTGTATCCATCTCTGAATTACTACCAGTTGGCAAAAGACACAACTGCAGCACATTCTGTGACACCAGTTGTCTTCAACACTGTTCCCTCAGCATAATGTTGGCTAGCAATTCAGTCAAATAATAGACAGGGCTGGAACAAGGTCCAAGTCTCTTTATGACATATCCTGCCTTAAATCCTTTTTGGAACATGGCAGGGCATAAATAAATCAGTAAAATAAATCATGACTATATTGAGAGCCAGGGGCTTTCAACTTGTATGACCAATCTAACTTATACAGTGACATATATTTACATAAGGAGATGGCATTTTTACACTTGAAAAACAAGTCCGCTGCATCACCTTAAGAATGCCAAATGATAACACACTGCTTAAAGAAATAGCTACTGCTTTAAAAATTTTTTTCTTTTAATTTAAAAAAAGCATAAGCCAGTGAAAAAGATTTTGTACTAACTTCAACCAAGAAAAAAAAAGTCTGTTCTCAAATATACATAAAAATGAGTAAGTTCCCAGTGTGGTAAGCCTTACATATGGAATCACTTCAAAAACTATGAAAATATAAAATTTGGGGTGTAAAACCCACCATAAAAAGATCCACGTAAATTTGGAACACTGGCACTTCTCATTTTCATCCAGATCTACAAACTTCACTGTTCCTCACCACCTCCCTCCATTAAAATCCTTCAGTGTCTTACAACTGCACCTAGAACATCTGGTTTCCTCTCCCACTTCAGCTGGTGCCATCCTCCTGCTTGCACTTTCCCCCTTCATTACTCTCAAAATAACCCCCAGCGTTTCTGTCCTTTCATCTTCGGTATTTAATCTTCCTGAATATACTGCTCTCCTCCCCCTCACTCACTCAGAAATCATCCCTTGGCTTCAATGTTCCTGTCCACCAACAAGCCCTCCATGAAACTTGCCCTGATCCCTTTTAAATGAAAATAGTTGCTCGCTCTCCTGATTCCTCAAAGTACTATTTCAGTACCTCTCTCACAGCACTCATCACATTTAATTAGTAATACACGTATTTGTGTGTCGTCTTATCACCTCTCTTAGGTCATAATCTCCTTAAGAACAGGATCTGTATCTTATCATTTAACTATATCTTTTAAAAACACAGCACCTTGAACAAAGTAGGTATAACTATGTCTTGAATGAATGACTGAGTGGCTACTTAGAAATTCAATTACAGACTTCCTGTATCCTCTGGAATGGAGAGGGAGGTAGGACTTAGACTTTGTACAACAAATAGCTTTTCCCTGGTTTCCTACAACCAAACTCAGCAAAGTAAAGCCAGTATTATACATACAGGTACTTTCAAAAGGCAAGGACATTTCATCCTTCAACTATCTGGTCAAATACGGTGTACTATCTGTATATGTACATTCAATGGAGTATCTTCTGTTAAACAACCAAATCGATGCTTGATAATAAAACTGTGTAAATATTTTAACCATATACGCAAACTAAAAATGTAAGATGTAATATATTAAAGCTATCAGAATAAGACCAACGATTCAAAATACAAGTCGAAACACAGAGAATGACCAAGCAATTTATTCCGAGTGAAAAAAATACCCTAAGCTTTAGCTATTTAAATACTAACAAAACTTGAGAGGCAGAATTTTATTGCTAAGAATCCAAACCAACCATTCTAGATAAGCTTACCTAGACAAAAGCACCAAAGAATCAACATTACTAAAGTACAAAGGTGAGATCAGAAACAGCACAAAAATCTTAAAGTGATACTTTCATTAAGTAAGTGGTACATTGGCTCCTGGCTCATCAGAAAGCAATGGAGATTGCAGCAGTCTCTACTGTACATGCAGACAACAAAAAGGAGCCCAGAAAGTAACAGAGGGCTACAGTGTGGCCAAGGGTGGCCAACAACTTGGAGAGAAGCCAATTTAGAGGTATGCTGGAGATTACAGGTCAGAAGACCTGGACTCAAATGTCATCCCTAATACCTACAAGCTGTGCAATCTTATACCAGCCACTTAACCTCCCTGAGCTGCCTTTCCTCATTTATAAAATGTAACATGTAGAGCAAGTACAGTATCTAGGTTCAGTGTGTCTTGGAGACAGTCCTCAATAAATATTTGCTGACTCTAAATGAAGGCCATAGAAGAAAAGCAGACATTTCTCTCCAGGCACTTTTGTACTCTTTAGAGAGCAGCCTTAATTAATTCCTGATTAATACTTTATTACAACATTTGACAGTCAATTTGTGGCCAGAAAACAAAAATACTCCTTTCCTACCAGCTTACACATTACTCAAAATCTTAATAAAATTCTTAAAATTGTAAATCTCTTTGTAATAACTTTCAAATACAAAAAGTAAGTCTCATAAAGAAGACTGGGAGCCAAATACCTAGGTTCTTGTCCAAGTAAAGACACTACGTGACCCATGAAAACTACTGTATTTGTCTGGCCTTAGTCATCTCATCTATAATATTAACAAGGTTGTTCAAAATTACCATTAAGGCCCCTTTGCTCTAAATGTTGTGGTTCATGCCATCTCAAGGATTTTCTAATCTAATTAGTAAAACCAAATCAATATACCCTAAAAAGAGAAACTCAAGAAGAAAAGAAGAAAAAGAAGAAGGAGGAGGAGGGGAAGAAGAAGAAGAAGGAGAAGAAGAGGAAGAAGAAGGAGAGAAGAGGGAGGAGGGGGAGGAGGAGGGTAGAGGAGGGGAGGAGGGGGAGGAGGAGAGGAAGAAAGAAATTTATTATATAAAACAAACTTATCTTTAAAAAACTAAAAACAGAACTATCATATGACCCAGCAATCCCACTACTGGGCATATACCCACAGAAAACCAAAATTCAAAAAGATACATGCATCCCAATGTTCACTGCCACATGATTTACAAAAGCCAGGACACGGAAGCAACCTAAATGTGCATCAACAGAGGAATGGATAAAGATGTGGTACCTACATACAATGGAATATTACTCAGCCATAAAAAGGAACAAAACTGTGTCATTTGCAGAGACGTGGATGGACATAGAGACCATCATACGGAGTGAAGTAAGTCAGAAAGAGAAAAACAAACACCTTATATTAACGCATATATGTGGAATCTAGAAAAATGGTATAGATGATCTTATTTGCAAAGCAGAAATAGAGACAAAGACACAGAGAACAAACATATGGATGGGGGGGGCGATGAAATGGGAGATTGGGATTGACATATATACACTACTATGCATAAAACAGATAACTAATGAGAACCTACTCTACAGCACAGGAAACTCTACTCAGTACTCTGTGGTGACCTAAATGGGAAGGAAATCCAAACAAGAGGGGATATATGTATACGTATGACTGATTCACTTTGCTGTACAGCAGAAACTGATATACAGCAGTATAAAGCAACTATACTGTGATTAAAATTTTTTTTAATTTAAATTTAAAAAAAGAACAAACTGAGTGATGCTAAAGGAGTGTGATAAAAATCAAGCTTTCTAGAGAACATACTGGCTTTGACTGTTTTTGAAGGTCAAGAGATAAAGAAAAAGGAAATACAATCTAAACAGAGAAACGAAACATTGTAAAATCAAAGAAGCTAGGTATCTACAAGTGATTATAATACTTTCTCCACTTGTGTAGCACTTTACAGTTTACAAAGCATTTCTGCATATGCCATCTGCAGCAAATTTTCTGGAATGAGAAATACAAGAACAGTTTAAATGATTTATATTTGATACATTTGTCCACAGAGAGTCTCCACTAAAAACACTAAACACTAAAAAATATTTCAGAAAAGAATTTTTTCAGCATTTGTATGTGGAATGAATTAGAGAGGCAAATGCATGCTGGCAAACAGCTATAAACCTACAAATTATAGAATTTCAGCACAAGAAGAAATATGAATTCAGAACAACTTAATGATAAAGAAACTCAGTCCCCATAGAGTTCCTATGATGCTAGTTACTCCATGTGCAAAATTACAGGAGGACCAGACTATGGAGGCAGAAATAAAGGGGGAAATCCAAGAATTTACAAAGAAAAGAATCAGACAATCCAATGATAGATTAGATGGTGATGTGTTTAGGTTACGGAAACGTAGAAAACATTACTAAAGTCTTACCACATGCCAATCATTATGCTGACGTATTTTGTTATTTAACATAAGTTAAAGATCACAACAATATGAGTTTAAGTACATTATTCCAATTTTAAGCATGAAAACCTGAGATTTACTATGGTTAAGTAACTAGCCCAAGGTTACATCTACTAAGTAGAAGAGCCAGGACATCATTCCTGTGTCTACAGCAAAACATCCATTCTCAAAAGAAACTTAAAAATTGCCTCAAAATCACAAGGCAAAAATGAAGTTATCACTCTGGAAACACTGGATAAACCAGTGTTATGAGAATTCTGGTGCTGTTAATAGGTGTATTTCATTTCTGTGCGTGCACCCACTTTTATGGACCTGGCCTGCCTGTTCCCAGTGGTCATGTCCAGGACCCATGTCACTAAAACCCAATTTCCCCACCCTCCACACTGAAACATATCCATGGGGAGAGATTAGATCAAAATATATCTAAGATGAGGGTGACTAGACTGATTAATCTCAAGTCTTGTACAACTCCTCCAGGGACTATAGCTTGTGTTTTGGCATAAGCTATTTATCTTCAAAATATAACTATACCAAGCTTTTCTAAAAGCCTATCATTTCAAGGAGCCTCAAAAATACTGTGTTGCAGATGGGGGAATGGGGGAGGAAGCATGGATACAACAACCACTCTACTTGCATTTCTAGAACTGGACTTGCATGTTGATGTCAGTGTTTTGCAACAATTCTTCCTATTCAACCATGCATCTTGCGGAAATATAAAATAATCATTTATATGTTAATCCAAATATTTGTGCACCCACAGACTATCGCCCAGAATTCAACTAAAGGAAAAAACCTGCACCTCCCTCCTTAAACTAAGCAACCAAGAATGATACACAGTTGCCACCAGGCCATTTTATGACCGCTGACCCCATATGTTGGGAGAGAGGCACAAAGTCTAAGTAAAACACAAAGAGAAAAAGGAAAACTTGAAATGACTAGATCTCACTTGCAATGGTAAGAAAAAAGGTCAGAGACCACAAGGTCCATCCTTAGTGACCAATAATCAAGAGCTAAGCTACTGGTTAACCTGGGAGAGATGCAGTAAAGAAGTCCTTTCTTGCAGTCTAGCCTGTCCAACTCACAGGAAAGTTATACAAGGTGGGCAGAAATTTGTATGGTTCTGCCCACCTGAGCACTATATCCAGCCAAGACTGGATGTAGTGCTCAGCCATTCGACTCCTGAAACACGTGTACTTCACCCAATCCCACACTCTTCTGCACCCAATATTTGGAGGCAATATAAAAAGGAGTCTACCACATATTTTTGGAATTCTGCTAGGAAAGCAGTTGATGGCCCTCTGAGAATTCCTGTAATTATCATACACAGAAACTAAAAATCACTGCCAAGACAATAATGAGAATCCTGGGGATCTCCTCACCCCAGACTTAGAAGACTCTACTCGGTGGTGCATGCTTGTGTTGACCTCCCATACTTGCCCTAAAATGAAAGCTATTTTAGGCCATATGGTTTAAGACCAACCAACCCCAAAAGATATGTAACCTATTCAAACAATGTGGAGCCCTTGGGGGACAGGGCAATAAAGACAAACTAAAGTAAAGAACAAAAGATAGTATCTCTCTAAGAGAAGGTATGTGAAAATGATGACAACAGAGAAGAGATGTTCTTTAAAAATAATTATAAATCATATTCTGATATACAGTCCAACAGAGAAAAGATTTTCAAAGAATGTCCAATATCCTTTCTTCCCCTCTCCACCTTTCAGCACCTCTACACCACCCTCATCACTTACTCAACATTTAGTCCTGGTGAAGACCCATCACTGGATTAGAAGGATAAAGAAGAGTACATGCAGAGAACATTTCATCCTGGGAACGACATCTTCAAATTATTTAGGCTTGTTTACCACCCTTCCCTATAGAGTAAAAGCATGAAATTTTGCCAGTGCTTTCACAATATACACCAGTCAGCACCACAGCAACCCAACCCTCTGCCCACCAAAAGATTAACACATACAAATAAAACAGGAAATTCAACAAAAATTAAAGTTTGACCCTAGACTCCCTCAACAGTTAAACTGTCTTACGTACTGGCAGTATCTTTATACCACACCCACTTCATACTACCCTTACAGCTTCCCGGCATAAGCAAGTTTTTGGGATTATACAAACGGCTGCTTCTGTTTCCAGCCCAGATTTCTAGAAATGAAAGCCTGGAATTGAAGGAGAAGGAAAAACAAATGTTGGCAGAAAGAGAGAGGAAAATGCATTGTCTATATAATCCCAGTTTAAGTGGAACAATCACCATTAGTTCCATCAAGCACTTTTTTTCAATAAAACCACTTACCAAAAATGCAGATCTAAAATACTCCCTTGACTTAAACCACACAAAAAGCAATTTAAAAGACACAATCCTACAGATTTTCTCAGAAAGAAGTGAGGAAAAGATCAACTATAACCTACGTAAAATTCAAATTTTGCACCTTAAAAATCAAACTTCATTGAGTTAAATAAATGACATAATCAGTGCAAAATGTCTACAAAAATCAAACCAAATGCCCATTCTCATAAGCAGCATCCTTGCATTTTCTCTCCAAACCATATATTCCCTATTCAGGCCCCCTTTTTGATCCATTGTTTGCAAGGCATAAAATCTGAATAATAGAGGGGAACCATTTCCAACACTAGTTCACAAAACCAAATTAGACCCTTCCACAAACTACGTGGGAGAAAAAAGAAACACTTGCAGTTGTACCTAGTTTATGACAAATAGTTCAAGGAATGTCCATTTATTAAACTGAATCAAACCCCACTGCTACTTTTAACCCAAAACTATTTCTAGTTCGAGAGCCAAAAGACCCAAACAAATACTTTCTTTTCATATTATTCTCAACATGAAGAAATCTGACCCCCTTCCTACTACATCACAGCTTCTGTGAAACAAGTTGAGAGGCCCCTTTGGCCAACTTTTTTTTTTTTAACGAACCTTCAACCAATTCCAAAACTGAAGACAAACCTCAAACAAATTTAACCCTTGAAATCCATCCCTTCCGCTGAACAGTATAATCTAAGCTTCACCACAGCAATGTTTTACACAGACACTTGAAGATTTCTTAATCACTGAAGTGTAAGCCTCAGCCCTCGCAAATCATCGCCACAGAGATTACTCTTGGCATCAACAGAGGGTGCTGGGACTGCAATTCACTCAAGAACCCTTCATTCACCACCATCATACTCGGCATTAAAAATTCACCGTCTCAAAAGAAAAAACTGTCACCTTCCCCACAAGGACACCTGCCTCTTCAACGCCTACAGTCAACGAAGAGAGACAAGCATGAAAGGCTAAAAGATCCTCCAGCTTAAAGTTTTCCTCCCCACCAAACTCTGCAGCCACAGCAGCACGGAATGTCCTTGTCACACACACAGGCTTTATTGTCAAACCCTCCGTCTCCCTCTAACACCGTCAACCGAGGCAGTGTCTAGTCCATGGGAGTGACTGCTTTAAAAACAAAAACAAACAAACAAAAACCCATAGCTGGGTAGTAAGAGCAGGGACCCTGGTGTCCGCTTTCTCCATTTCTCTTCCAAGCAACTAGGAAACAGCTCGAGATCTGTCGCTGACCATTAACCCATCCCACCCCTCAGTCGTCCAGCCAACATGTTTGCTCCCCTTCCTAAGTCCTTTCGGCAGAATCCGACGATGGGGACCAAGCTTATACATAACAGGAAAATCTCACTTATCCATCCCGTTTCTGCCTCCGAAATCCCTCGTCTGGAGACGGGGGAAAACAAGTGCGCGGGGGGTAAACAGCGCCGTCGAAGGCTGCGCTTACGGGAAGGCTCGCCACAGTCATCCCCATTTCGCAGTCCCAGCAAGCGAGACTCGGAGAGGTTGCCGGGCTTGCCAAGGTCACCGCGCTCGCCGGGGCCGAGGGGCGCCCGCGCCGACTTCCGGCTCCCCCTCTCGGCGGCGGGGAGCGCCCGCGGGCTCGGGGCGCCTCTCCCCACGCCGGCCGCGAGCCTCGCGCACCCTCCGCGGATGCTCGCCCTGTCCGCGCTAACTAGGGCAACTGGGAAACGGGGCAGAGAAGTCGCCGCCGCAGCAGTTCCCCTCCGCGGCGCGGCCCCCAGCTGGTGCCCGTGACAGCTGCGACCTCCGCCCCCTCCAGCCGCGCGAGGCCGAGGGAGAACTCGGGGAAAGTGGGAGGGCGAACGCAGCGGAGAGAAAGGAGAGCGGGGGGCGGAGGGGCGCCAGCTGCTCCCGCCCCCTAGGGCCTCGGCGGCCGCGCGGCTCGTGACAGCTGCACCCACCGGGAGGCTCGGCGCCCGCCGCCCGCCACTCACCTGCCGCCGCCGCCTCTGGGCCGCGCTGACGGGCGCCGCGCTCGCCCGCGGCCGTGGCGGCGCCGCCTCGGCCTCCGCCGCTGCTCGGGCCAGGAGCCCGCCGCCGCCGCCGCCGCGGCTCTCCGGCCCCCTCCTCCGGAGCAGGGGTCCCCCCGCAGGGGGATGCAGAACGGACCCGGCGCAGGCTCCGCTCGAGGGAGCAGCAGGGAACAGGGCGGCCGAGGCGCTCGAGGCCGCGGTCCAGCCGTCTGAGGGGAAGGCTCCCAGAATCGCGTCAGACTCCCGCTCGCCTGGCCTGAAGAACAGGCATTTCAGCCGCTCTCCGCGGCCGCCATGTTCTCCTCCTCCTCAGCCGCCGCCGCCGCCGCCGCCACCGCCCCCCGCTCGCGGCCCCGCCCCTCCGCGCCCCGCCTCGCCCCGCCCCGCCGGCTCCCGGCCGCCCCGCCCGCTTCCCGCCGCGCCGCCTGCTGCGCTGCCGCTACGCCCTCCGCCCTGCCCGGCCGCTGCGACCCTGTGCCCGCGAGCTCCGACGGCGCGCCCGGGGCAGCCAGGTCCCCGCCTGCCCAGCAGCGGAGCGAGGGGCCGCCCCGCGCCCTCTGCCGGCTGCAGGCCCGAGGGAGGGCTGCCGCGGTCCCGCCCCGGCCCGCGTCCTAACGAAGTGTGGGAAAGGAGGCCCTGACTCTTCCCCTCCCCTCGGGGCGTTCCTCTGACTGCTGCCGGGAACCCGCCTCGAACCCCAGGGTGCTTTCAGCTAGGCCGTCCGACCTGCAGCCTCCCGCGGGCCTGACCTGTCCGGGAAGGTCTGGAGCACCGAGAGGCGCAGTCGGTCCTGGCCTGTGCCTCCGCTAATTTCTCGTATCACTTTGAGCGAGACACATCCTCAGCCTCGTTTTTTATTCTGTAAAATTGGGAGTTGGTTGCCTAGATGATTTCACAGGCTATTAGATAAGGGAAAAGAAAGATCATCTGCCCCCTTCGTTTTACAGATGAAAAGATCTGACTGACGCATCTGGCTCTGCAATTCCATGAATTGCCCAAAATGTCTGTCACTGACACAGATTTCCCCTCAAGGCCCACACCTTTCTTCTTTTCTACTCGCTTTTTAAATTTTATAATGGAAGTGCTACTTCCAAAAGTGGAGTGTTCCTTGTCACTAGAGGAATCAAACGGCGGCTGAACAAGGTTTCTGAGCCGTGATCACCTTATCTGGAAAGCATCCCTCATTCCAAAGGCTGGCAGTATAATACCTGTCTCTCTCCCCGGGTTGTCCTAAGGATGAATGAGTCGCTGGCTGCGGAGATGCTTTGTAAAGCAGACAGCTATCCTTTCCTGCACTCTTATTCCCAGGTAGCAGTCTGCACATACCGCAATCCTGTCCTGCTGTTGATGTCTCCCAGTGTTTTCTACCCTAAAGCAACCTGTAGAAACCCTTAAGCCCTTCACACCCCTTCTCCTAACTGAAACCTGACTTTGCCTTGAAAACACCAACCTCCCTGGCACCTCTCTGAGTCAGTGAGCAGCTTCCTCCAGAGGCAGTGAGCAACTTCATCCTGCCATCATTCACTGCCGGACCCGAGGTCATCATTCTTTTCCCAGCCAGCTTATAAACCAACCTTTAGCCCACACCCCACATTATCATATATTCGTTCATTTATATATTCATTCATTTGATTCTTATTACTGGACCCCTAGGTGCATTTCATTAGCCCTTGCCCTCACTTGGTTTAGCAGGACATCTAGCCACCTACAGAGCCCCCATCCCCAATCATCGCTGAAAATACCCAGAGCTATGTATCTCTCAATTGCCAGGTTAATCCCCTTCGGTAGGACATACGTCCCAGTCTAGTCCAATCCAGACTATGTGAAGAGGCCTACAAGCACGTCTGTGCAGGTAACACTATCTGCTGTCCAGGCTACACTCTGGTCACTGCTGATTGCCAGGTCCAGTGAATACTTCAGCACCACCCTCCCCATCATATGGCCTTTCTACTGAGCTTAATACTGCAAAGTCCTCCTGTTTGAAACCCTCCTTCCCTCCCTGTCTTCTACATCATTCTCCTTTGTCTTTGCCTGTTTTCTAAACTTCCCTTCGCTAGCACTTTTCTTTGCTGCTCCTTTCCCACAGAACCACATAATGTTGGTATCCTCAAGATTTGATTTTTTTTCCCCCACCTCTCCTCTCACTTAGATTGACCTGGTTTTATTTCCACAGCTTCAACTGTTAATAACACCTGCATCTCCTTCTCCCAGTCTCCACCCCACCCCACTCTGTAGCCCAGTGTCTTAATTAACTTTTAAACATCCTCAGGATAGGCAGTGGTGAGATTTTGTTGGGTGATGAGTGAAACTTAAGGTATTATTTATGTTGCCATCCATGGACACTAAAGAAAGGACTTTTCTAGGGTGAGACTCCTTCATAAGTAAGACCCTTTGACTTTCTCCTCTCTCTTCTACATTCATAATCATTTGCCAAAATAGTTATAAGCCACTTTTTTCTTATATTTTTTATTGCATTAAAATACAGATAACATAAAATTTACCCCCTTAACTATTATTAAATGTGCAGTTCAGTGTATTAAATACATTGTTGGGCAGCCATCAGCACTGTCCATCCCATAACTCTTTTCATCTTGTAAAACTGAAAATCTTTATTAAACAATAACTCCCCAGTCTCCCCTTCCCCTGGCCCTGGCAAGCGCCATTCTATTTTGTCTCTATGATTTTGACTACTCTTAAGTACCTCAAATAAGTGAATCAGACAGTATTTGTCTTTTTTGTGACGGGCTTATTTCACTTAGCATAATGTCCTCAAAGTTCATCCATGTTGTAGCGTATTGCAGAATTTCCTTTTTTAAGACTGATTAGCATTCCATCATATGTGTTTGTACCACATTTTGCTTATCCACTCATCTGTCAGTGGACACTTGGGTTACTTCCACATTTTAGCTATTGTGAATAATGCTGCTATGCACATAGGTGTACAGCTATCTCTTTGAGACTATGCTTTCAATTCTTTTGGGTATATACCCAGAAGTGGAATGCTGGGTCATATGGTAATTCTATGTTGAAATTTTTGAGGACCCTCCATATTATTTTCCACACCAGCTATGCCATGTTACATTCCCACAACAATGCACAAGGATTCTAATTTCTCTACATCCTTGACAACTCTAGTTGTTTTCTTGGTGTTTTTTTTAATAGTTGCCATCCTAATGGTGTAAGGTCTTATCTCATTGTAGTTTTGATTTGCGTTTCCCTAATGACTAGAGATGTTGAGCATCTTTTCATGTGCTCATAACCCACTTTTCTCTTTCGCAGTTGGTCTCTTCTTTGGTCATTTTCAACACCTCTCTGGCTCCATCTACATTTCCTAAACAGGCCCACTTCCTTAACTCCAACCAACCTCCTACCCCCAGGAACCATTAATACAGGGGCAAAAGATTTATTAGTTAGATTTACTTCCCAAACCCCACACAGCCTCTTTGAAATCCATTTAGCTATTTAAGCGAAAGTTCCTTTACTCCCAAAGTGCAATGCCAGTCAACAATAGGACTGACTCCAATTGAATAAAAGCGTTTTGAAGAGATTTTTAAAATGAAAGTGTAAGACAACGTTTAACTTTTATAGCCCAGATAGGTCTGGTTTTAGTCAAGTCCTATTGACCTCGTACTTTAATATTAATCCTTTGGTGGAACAAAAACATGGTAGTTATATGACCAGGATCTATAATATACCTGTTGAATTTTCTCCAAAGCATAATAGATTCCTAATTGCATAAAATATCTGGCTAGTGTACATGAAATCACTCCAGTTACTAAGGCAAGAACTGATTTAACATTGACACTTTTTTTCAAATAGTCTTTGTTTTGATTCATAAAATAACCAAACAATAAAGAAATGTATAGAGAGGTAAAACAAACTCTATTGAGCCAGAAAAAAAAAAAACATATAGACTATGTGTATTTGCACATATAAATACAGTATGGTATTCAGTTTTACATAGTAGACACACTATAAATGCTCATAGATAATCTGGTGTTTTTTACTATACAATATATCATCATTAAAGTGGCTGAATACTCTTCCCTTGTATGCCTCTTTAGCCATTTAATTAACCAGTCCCTCACTGGTAAATGTTTACACTGTTTTTGTTTTCTTTTTTGTGTGTTTGTTTTCATAAACAATGCTGTAATTCTAATACATGCCCCTGTGCACGGTTTGAAAATTATTTTCTTAGGTTAAATTCCTGGAAGATTCATTGCTGGCTCAAAGGGTATATGTTTCATTTTTTGTACTACATATTTGTCAGATTGACCTCCAGAAAATTGTTCCAATCTATGGTCTTGTCTTCCTTGCATGAGCCTGTCACGTCCCCACCAAAAGGTCTTTGCCAATTTTCCTTTGAATAGTCTTTTATTTCTACATTTGCTTGAATTGTGGACATTAAGAAAGCTAGGTTTAGAGTTAGGCAGACTTGGGTTTGAAACGGCTCTGCCACTGACTAGCCGTGTGACCGTGAACAAATCCCTCTGACACCTCCAAGCCTCAGTGTCCTCATCTGTAAAGTAGGATGCTAGCAAAGGATTATTGCAAAGATTGAATGAAATAATGTATGCAAAGCACTTAGTATAGTGTTCAGCACTTGGGATTGCCCATGAAAAAGTAAAAATTAGCTCAAACTAAGAAGGTAAAAATCTGTCCGACCATTCATCAAGCTGGAAGAATAGGCACAGATAAAGCCAGCTGCACAGTTAACAGGATGCAGTGTCCTCTAAGGACATACTGCAGCTGTAAAAATCATAATAGCCGCCTTCTTTGAGTAACTACTGCTCCCCTACTCACTGAGAAATCTTGTTTTCCACAATCATAAATATCAGAAACTTTGGTCTTCAGAATTATATCAATAAAAATGATGTATCCATTTCTTGCCTAGAGAATCCAAGTCCTTTTTAACAGAAATGTGGCCTTGATTTGAAACTCAGGCATAGAGTTTTAGATAAAGGAGTTTCTGGACAAACATTCTTCATATAACTTAACTTTGTTTCCAAAGCAGTAGTAGCCTGGGTCCACCTTGCAGTCCAGATGGATGTTGACCCCTTTATACACAGCCATGCTTTACTTTGAGCCTATAAAAATGCTGTTTCATTTAAATTGCATCTAAACTCAGGAAAGTTACCATCTCCTAGTGTGTGATATTCAGTCCAATAGAAGCAGATATTACATAAACATAGGGTTTCGTTTGGAGCATCTTAAAAATTTCGTTTTAACACTTTGAAAATATTATTTGTTAAATTAGCTGTTTGTTGTTAAACAAATTGAGTGGTTTTTGCCCCAAAATAATGCTGATTTTTCAATTGTTTCTTGGAGTTTCTTTCAGTTCTGGTATACTCTAAGCTGTTATTTTGGTGGCAAAACTTTTTGCTCAGGAAGTTGACTTTTTTAAATTGATGTTTAATTGGTATATATCATTATATTAGTTTCAGGTGTACAACGTAATGATTCAATATTTGTATACACTGCAAAATGATCACCACAATAAGTCTAGTTACCATCCATCACTATATATAAATTTATACATTTTATCTTCTGATGGGAATTTTTAAGATTTATTCTCTTAGAAACTTTCAAATATGTGATACAACAGTATTGCCTGTATTCACCGTGCGGTACATTACATCGCCATGACATTTATTCTATACCTGAAATTTTGTACCTCTTGACCCCCTTCACCGGTTTTGCCGTCTAACCCCCATCCCCTCTGGCAACCACCAATTTATTCTCTGTACTCTGTGAGTTTAATTTCATTTTGTTTTTTTGTTTGTTTTGTATTTTAGATTCCACATATAAGTAAAATCACACAGTATTTGTCTTTTTCTGTCTGACTTATTTCACTTACTATGACAGCCTCAAGTCCATCCGTGTTGTCACAAATGGCAAGATTTTTTTAATGGCTAAGTAGTATTCCACTCCTTTTTGTTTGTTTTTCAATTTACTTTATTTTATTATTTATTTATTTATTGGCTGTGTTAGGTCTTTGTTGCTGTATGCAGGCTTTCTGTAGTTGTGGCGCATGGGGGCTACTCTTTGTTTCAGTGCTCAGGCTTTTCATTGCAGTGGCTTCTCTTTTGAGGAGCATGAGCTCTAGGTGCATAGGCTTTAGTAGTTGTGGCACACGGGCTTAGTTGCTCCCCAGCATGTGGAATCTTCCCAGACCAGGGATCAAACCCGTGTCCCCTGGATTGGTAGGCGGATTCTTAACCATTGCACCACCAGGGAAGTCCCTATTCCACTTCTCCTTTATCCATATATCCATCAATGGACACTCAGGTGTTTTGGTGGTTTCTTTGGTTTTTTGTTTTTTTTTATTTTTGGTTGAGCCGCATGGCTTGTGGGATCTTAGTTCCCCAACCAGGTCTTGAACCCATGGCCACAGCAGTGAAAAACACCAAGTCCTAACCACTGGACCGCCAGGGAGCTCCCTAGGTTGTTTCCACATCTTGGCTTTTGTAAATAATGCTGCAAAGAACATAGGGGTGCTTATATCTTTTCAAATTAATGTTTTCATTTTCTTCAAATAAGTACCCAGAAATGGAATTGCTGGATCATATGGTAGTTCCATTTTTAACTTTTTGAGAAACCTCTATACTGTTTCCATAGTAGCTGCACCAATTTACATTCCCACCAGCAGGACATGAGGGCTCCCTTTTCTCTACATCTTCTCCAACACTTGTTATTTCTTGTCTTTTTGATGATAACCATTCTAATAGGTGTGATGTGATAGCTCCTTGTAGTTTTGATTTAAATTTCCCTGATGATTAGTAATGCTGAGCATCTTTTCACGTGCCTGTTGGCCACCTTCATGTCCTCTTTGGAGAAGTATCTATCTAGATGCTCTCTCCATTTTTTAATCTGCTTTTTTGTGTTTTTTCTATTGAGTTGTCTGAGTTCTTTATATATTTTGGATATTCATCCCTTATTGGATATATGATTTGCAAATATTTTCTCCCATTGAGTCAGTTGCCTTCTCATTTGCTGATAGTTTCTTTTGTTGTATAGAAGCCTTTTACTCTGATGTAGTCCCATTTGTTTATTTTTGCCTTTGTTGCATTTGCTTTTGGAGTCAGATCCAAAAAATCAATACCGATACCAATGCCAAGGAGCTTACTGGCTATGTTTTCTTCTAGCACTTTTAAGGTTTCAGTTCCTACATTCAAGTCTTTCATCCATTTTGAGTTATATTTAAAAATGGTGTAAGATAGTGATACAGTTTCATTCTTTTACATGTTACTGTCTAGTTTTCCCAATACCATTTATTGAAGAGACTATCCTTTCCCCATTGTATATTTTTGCCTCCTTTGTTATAAGTGAATTGGCCATATATGCATAGGTTTATTTCTGAGCTCTCTATTCTGTTCCACTGATCTGTCTATTTTTATGCCAATACCATACTGTTTTGATTACTATAGCTTTGTAATATAGTTTGAAATCAGGATGCATGATACCACCAACTTTCTTCTTCTTTCTTAAGATTGCTTTGGCTATTCCAGGTCTTTTGTGGTTCCTACAAATTTTACAATTGTTTGTTCTGCCTTTGAGAAAAATACTATTGGAATTTTGATAGAGATTGCATGAAATCTGTAGATTGCTTTGGGTAGGATGGACATTTTAACAATATTAATTCTTCCAATCCATGAGAATGGAATAGCTTTCCATTTATTTGTTTCTTTTTCAGTTTCTTTTATCAATGCCTCATAGTTTTCAGTGTACGTCTTTCACCTCCTTAATTAACTTATTTCTAGGTATTTGATTCTTTTTGAAGCAATAATAAATGGGATTGTTTTCCTAATTTCTCTTCCTGATAGTTCATTGTTAGTATATAGAAATGCAACCAATTTTTGTATATTGATTTTGTACCCTGCAACTTTACTGAATTTGTTTATTAGTTCTAACAGCTTTTTGGTGAAGTCTTTAGAGTTTTCTAGCTATAAAACCATGTCATCTGCAAATAAGGACAATTTTATTTCTTGCAATTGATTTTTTAAAGGCAAATAAATAACATTATGTCATAGTGTTCTATTATCAAATAACAGGATTTCTGATTTCTTTGCCAAGGCCTGTTAATTAGTTACTGTAACTTTATTCCTGTAAATTATACAGCAGTTATTTTCTAAAATATTCTTAGGTCCTACGTCAGTTAATTCAGTTAATTCATTGGTCGGAGCTAACACCATCTTGCTTTATGCTTAGTAGTGAATTCTCCAGTGATATACGCAGCCCCAATGTGTCCAGACCCAATGGCAATGTAGGTGCGATCATGGTTAAAAAACAATCTTCCTTTTAGTCTCAACAACTGTCCTGTTTCTCTTAAGTTGAACATTATCTATGCATACTAATTGTAACTAAAAAGATGAGGGTACCATAAAATAAATATCCTTGGTTTTTACATCTGAATTTGGGGGTTTATGTTTTCTATGATGAACATTTTGGTTATTTATCATTTTTCACTACCAAAAGCACACTGCTATGAATGCTTTTTTTGCACCCTTCTGGGATGACAATATCCCAGACAAGCATTAATGATGTAAAACACAGGCAAGCCTCCCTAACATGCCTCCCTACAGACTTGCTGTAGCTACTGCTTCCTACTTTTGAAGTCTCAATGCCAATGTCAGTTGTATATGTAGGAGGACTGGATTTGTGGCGGCCTGTGTTGTATGCTTCAAGATATGCCAGATGTATCCTCACCCCCAAGCTTGCCAGTGTGCCTGCAGCTTCAACAACACAGATTCATTCCTTCGGGTTTGTAACTTGCTATTTCAGGATGATTCTTTCAACAAATTGTTTCTCCCTGATTATGATTATTGTAGAAAATCAAGAACATACAGAGAAATTGACAAATGAAAATAAAAATTACCTGTAGCTCATGACTCAGACTCCATTACTACTAACATTTTGGTATTTCCTTCTTTTCCTTTCATATACATAAAATTGAAAAGATGATCTTTTTAGAAACTCTTTTGTTATGCATTAAAGTAGCTTTATAGTAAAAGAAATCTGATGAATATAACTTCCAAGCATTTCTCTAAATTTACTTCTGGTTCCTTCATTCATTCAATAAGCATTAACTAAATACCTACTATGAGCAAAGCATTGAGCTAGACACAGATTAGTGATATAGAACACATTATCAGTGTATTAAAAATTCACATATTCTTACAAATCAGTAGTCAGACATATAATCAGTGTATAAACTATTTTAGGTTCTAGTTTCCTTTTTCAACATTTTCTTATAGATGCCGCAAACTTCTTGGGTTTTAAGGGTTGTATAGTATTCAATTGTATTGATTTCACCATTCCCTATTTTTGCAAATTTGGGATGTTTTCTCCTTTCTCTCACTTTTGGAGCCTTTCCTTGGACTTAAATCCTCAAAGGAGATTGTCAAATCAAAGGGCATAATTGTTACTTATTTGAGCAATCCTCTTTTAGAATTCAAATATAGGAGGAAGAGCAAATTATATGTGCCTTAGATTGCTCATGATTTCAGTTAAGCAGATGGTTTTCTTCCCATTTGGGGGAGGTGGGGGCACTGGAACAGATAAGTATTATAGAGGGAATTCAGAAGCTGAAGATGAAATTTACCCTCTTTGTGGTTCAGCCAGCCTTTCTGAGAGGAACAGGAATAGTTACTAGGAGTTATGCCTTTTCCGCCATCATTAGGTCTTTAGGTTATAGATTCCACAAGCCTGCAAGTTTAATGAAGGCAGGGCCCTCCACATCCAGGATAAAACCAACATACCTTGTTGTTCATTTGGTTTGACTTTCAGAGGGACAACCTGCAGTGCTGCACTTTAAACACTATACAACTAACAGCTATTGATACAATCAATTCATTCTCTCATATCTCTGCTGACCAATAATGACTGTGAATTTTCTCATGAAGATGGGGCCTGCCAGTTGCTGGTGCTGGGGAGCAGGACCTCTACCAAGATAGCTGATACATGGGTGAGAGCTCATGGTGGTAATAATGGGTGAGAGCCCATTAGTGCCCTGATGAAGACTCCCTAGTCAGGCCTGCTGAGGGGATTCTCACCGTGGAGCCCCTGTAACTCATGTAGGGCTGGCCATCTCCTGGCCAAAACTTTCCTGCACTCCCACTCACCGCTGAGCTGCAGACCACAGCAGATTCAAGTAGGCAGCTGTGGAATCTTCTGGGTGGCTACCTGGTGACAAAATCCCACTCTTTCAGCTTGGTGGGGTGGCCACATTTCTCTCTCCCTCGCACCTTTCGGGGCTGCCCAAACTCTGACACTTGTGCAGAGGAAAGGGATAAGAAAGCAGAGAAGGGGATATTATTAGCTATACTTCCTCAATCCTGAAGACAAGCTGGCAGCCCCTAAGTTTTTAAAGACAAGAATCACAAGCAGAGATTTTATCCAGAGATTTGCTCATGCAATCATTCAATAAATATTTATTAAGAGCCCACTATGTGCTAAGAATTACTCTAAGTGTTGAGGATGCTGAGGAAGCAATATCTGTCCTCAAAAGCTTACATTTTGGGAGAAACAGATAGCAAATGAATCAACAAGTAAATAAATGAGGAGAGGTTTCATAGAAGGAGACTATATAAAGTGCAAGCATCATTGCTGAAATAATCCTATGTATTAATCACCCTGGATTACTCTCAGAATTTTCCTCCAGTACCAAGCTGAATAAAATCTAAGAATATTCTTCAGTTCAATTTAACAAACAGTGCTACTTCCTACACTGTTTGAGAAGCTATAAAGACTGAAAAGAGAGGCTTCCTGCCCTCAAAGCACTCACCTTCTAATAGGAAAGTTTCACGTATTCAACTACCATGATAGTTGGTGCTTATACTGTATATCTTCTTTGGGGGAAGGAAAGAGTACATATCCCCATTCATGGAGCGAGCATGTGTCAGAGATGATGTGCTTCAAACTCAGCAATCCTGGCTCCACAAGTTCAGAGCCTGCACATCGTTTCTTGTTCCAAGTGTCTATAGCTGTGACTCCAGGGAAGCGTTTATGTTGCCCCTCTGCTCTTCACTATTGCCCAGCCTCATCTCTGCCCTCCAGTCTCTCCTTGCCTCACCCTCCCCAACTACTCTTTCTCCATGAGCGATCAGACTTTGTTATCTCTTCACTTTCCTGTTGTCCGTATGGTCAGGAGACACTGGGGGCACTCTTTCCCTTGACTCTTCCCTCATCTAATTTTCTACACCCACAAACTCCTAAGACAGGAAGAGATCTTGGCACCACTTATTCATATCACAGATAAGGCAACTGAGGCCTGGGGAACTTAAGTGACTTGCCCAAACAGCTAGTTAATTGCTTCCTGCAGGAGGCATATTTGTTGGGATGAGTCTGAGGGAAGGCTTTCTGGGACAAAGTTTCACAGATGTAAAGGATCTTGCTTGCCTGCTGCTCGCTGTTAGCATGGAAAGGAAGAAGAACACTCAGATCACCAAAAACAGGCAACACAGAGAGCAGTAAAATCACGTGGCCACCCAGAGAGGTAGGGGTGGAGGCAGGATTACAAGTGTTAAAGAAGTGAGTAGGACTGGGAGGTCAGGACTAACTTGCCTGTGAAGTCTGCTGATGGAGAGAGAAGGTGGCAATCAGGGACTTAAATGAGGGACTTCACTGGCGGTCCAGTGGTTGGGACTCCACGCTTCTGCTTGATTGGGGAGTTAGGATCCTGTAAGCCGTGTAGTACAGCCAAAAAACAAAAAACTTTAATAAACACAAGAGGATTATCATTGCAGTAGAAGGGATATATGACATGTTGGTGGGCAGAGGGGAAGATAATTTATTAGAAAGGATTGAAGTGGCGAAAAAAATAAAAAATTCACCAAGCAAAGTTTAACGGATGTGAACAAGGATGAGATTAAAGCCATAAGTGGGGACATGACTTCTTGGCTTATCCTGCCATTAAACTATCCACTTGACTCTAAACTCCTTGAGAACAAGGACCACAACAGGTTTTGTTCACCATTGTGTCCAGTACCTGATACAGAGTAGGAACTCTATATTTGTTGGAGGAATAAACAAATGGATGAACAATAAAGGTATCTCCCAATGCTGCACCTGTGTACTCAGTAGCAAAAGTTTAGGTCCAAATAAAAGAGGAAGAAAAAAAAAAAGGAAGCAAGAAGAAGGTTGAAATGTAACACAGATGCCTGCTTTGGCGTCTTTGGCCAATGTACTGGATGACATCCAGGAAACCAAGACAAATTGTCAGTAGTCACTGCCATATAGAGAAACTGACAGTTCTGGTGACTTCAGTGCTGATGTTAATTGGAACTGTACACTATGGCATAAAGTTATTTATCATCCTGAGTTCTGAATGCCAGGTGAAATTTATCATGTGAATCTTTATATGAGGACACTGAATAGCAGATTAGCTGGTGCCCTTGATAGAAATTTTACTAAAAAAGATAGAAAACATATACACATGTACAAGGGTGATAGTAAAAGTATTTAACAACTAACTGATATGACACAGAAGGCAACAGACCAGCCCTTGGCAACCCATGCAGCTGCACCTGTGCACACTGACAGTCAGGACTACACATGACTGTTGCTTATACGGATGATGCTCAGAGAGCAACAGTGCTGGTTTTTTTGTTTTTGTTTTTAAGGCACACGAGCTTAGTTGCTCTACACCATGTGGGATCTTCCTGGAACAGGGATCGAACCCACGTCCCCTGCATTAGCAGGCAGATTCTTTAGCCACTGCACCACCAGGGAAGCCCAACAGTGCTGTTTCTAAAAGGCTGTTCTACTGGGTAGAAAGGAGAGTCTTGCATGCTCTCAGAGCAACAACTTCCGCACAAATTCTTAGCCTGTGGCTTCTCTATCCAGTAGAGAAAGACTTTACTCACTGTATCTTCAACTATGTCCTCCAGACTTCAGCAAACCCTGATCCTGGCCACTTGCTTTAATCTCTGCTTTATTGACTCATCTAACTCCTGAGCCAGCCACACCTGTACAAGGCCGGCCTTTAGCTAATCCGTATGCTAATTACCTTCACTAGCCTGCAGTGTTCCCCAATATCTGCCGCCTACCCTGGTCATGCACCTCACAGACCAAGTTCTTAACAGGACTGAACCACAGAAAAGACTCAAAGAAAATTTTACAACATAGAGGACCAATGGTTGACAACTAAGTTTCCGGAAGTTGCACATCGATGGTCATACAAGAGATACGATTATAATTCCCTGAGTTTCCTACAGGTCATGTACAGACTCCACCTCTAATTTTAAGAGATGGAAAGCCAAATACAGAGATGATACACTTCAATTCTTTGCTTAAGGAACTAAGGTCTTCTTTGTGTCTTACATTGTATTTTGTGCCGTAAAACCAAAGGAAGCATACCTGGTGGACTGCCTTTGAAAATCCAAGATTGCATCAGTCAACAACTCACAGGCAATTGCCACAACTGTTTAGCCTCCTATGGAAGGTGTAACTTATTCCACAGGATTATAATTAACCAATCGTTCAACAGGGTTATAGCCACCCCCCCCTTCCAATTCATATGTTGAAATCCTAACCCCCAGCACCTCAGAATGTAACTCTATTTGGAGAAAGAGCCTTCAAAGAGATGATTAAGTTAAAATGAGGCTGTAAGGGTGGGCCCTAATCTGATCTGATTAGCATCCTTACAAGAAGAGGAAATTTGGACACACAAAGAGACACCACACAGAGGAAAGACCATGTGAGGACACAATGAGGAGGTAGCCATCTACAAACCAAAGAAAGAGGCTTCAGAAGAAATCAAACTTGCCAACACCTTAATCTTGGACTTCTAGCCTCCAGAACTGTGAGAAAGTAAATTTCTATTGTTTGAGCCATCCAGTCTATGGCATTTTGTTATGGCAGCCCTAAAAGCCTAAGATAAACAGGTACTTATCGCAGGCCTAATGCACACGGGCTACAGTGACAAAGTGTCCTCAACTAGGCTATAACTCTTTGAAGACAGGACCTAAGTATTCTATTTCTCTGTACTCCTCGAGTGTCCAGTAAAGTCCCCTTCACAGAGTAGGACCTCAGCACCAATATTTTAATTGATAACATAGAAAAAAGTCTAAGACACAGTCACTACCTTCAAGACCACTTGAAAACTGGTAGTAGAGATAACAGGAGCCTGGCAGAGTAACTAGAAAGTTAGGAGGAGATTCCTGGCTAGGGTGCTGTGAAGCACTTTGGGATCCATAGAAGCATTTATGGGGTGCTTGATGGCTAGGATTCAGACAGGAAGAGAAGAAGTAGGGCCCTTCCTGGGAGAGAGAACAATGTAAGCAAAAGCAGAGAGTTGGAAATACTTCATTTTCTTTTAGCAAGAGAGTAAATAATTGTTCTAGCCAGAGTGGCGTGCTCATGTAAAGAAAATACACAGTATTTGGGAGAATTTTGAATGCCAGTCTTAGGCCTCAGGACTTGATCCTATCCTCACTCCCTCTGGAACTAGGAGATCTCAGATACTAATCGCTCCTGGTTATGGGAGTTGAGGCAGGGTAAGAGGGAAGGCAAGGTTGACACATGGAATTGCAAAATGCACGGTGGAGGAAGATCAAGATGGCAAACTGGGGCATGGCTAGGATCAAGATAAATGAATCAGAGAGGCAGAACTAGTTATGAGGTAACCAGAGTGAACTAGAGGTGCTGAGGGAGAGCAGGCTCTGAGAGGGACGTGGGAAGCAGTGTCCAGAGCAGCTCCCTAAGGCTCCAGAATGTAGCACAAGGGCTTTATGGAGGCTTTGTCTAGGAATAGGGAGGCTGACATTGAGGATGGATGCTTTCTGCACAATAGATGAAAGGTTACTGAAGATTTTTGACCAGAGGCCAAGAAAATGTTATTTTAGAAAAATCTACTAAGTAGCACCATAGAACTAGAGTTAGAAAGCATAGCACATGAAGACATGATTTGAAGGTTATGTAAATCATTTTGAAAACACCCAGTTTCATTTTTCTTTGCTCACCATAGTGCCTGAGTCAGCCCTTAGTAGATAAATGCTAAATATGAAATGAATGCCCTCTGCAAAATGATTGCTTTTGTCTTTAGACCAAGACTGTCTCCTAGAATAAAGTAATAAATTAATATAATGGTTTAGATATCAAATGTCTATGAGTTTGATCAATGTGTATCACTTTTTTAAAAATATTTATTTATTTATTTATTTATTTATTTATTTATTTATTTATTGTCTTCTTTGGGTCTTAGTTGCCGCATGCAGGATCTTTCGTTGCAGTGCTTGGGCTTCTCTCTAGTTGCGTTGCACGGGCTCTCTAGTAGCTCTCCAGAGCACGTGGGCTCAGTAGTTGCAGCACCTGGGCTTAGTTGCCCCGTGGCACGTTTGCCCACCAAGGATCGAATTGGCATCCCCTTTGTGGGAAGGCAGATTCTTAACCACTGGACCACCAGGGAAGTCCCAATATGTATCACTTCTGTGTAGCATAATAATTCCTGAATGATCTAATAGAACTGAGTTTCTAAACCTTGCAGGTTCTGATGCTGTATCAATTCTTTGGTTGAAACTTATGAAAATAAACTCTTGCTACTGAGGCAAAAAATTGATTGGGAGAATATAGGGCAAGTCAGAGAATTAAAAGGTCTGTTGGATCATTCATCTTCAGGAGGCCAGAACTAAAGCAGCTTCAAGGATTTGGGAATCAGGAACTGTGAACTCTCTTCCTACGGCAACATAGGAACATAGCTTCACCACCTTCTGTGCCTGTTTTTCTCAGCTCCAAATTTCAACTTCCCAGGATAAAAAGTGTTACTGGCTGAGCAAAGATCAAACATCAACCTCTATGTTGGGGGTAGATTGCAGAGTGTTGTAACTGATAATACATCAAAACCACATATTGAACATATTGGACAGTAGCTGCCCCCAAGGAAGTAATTCTAGGCAGAAAAAAATAACTGATTTCCACTCTGGGTACTTCCACTTCAATATTCAGCCTCAAAAGAGTGTGGACAGGTGATTGAACAAGATGCTACTTAAGTGCCCTTTCACCCCTGAGAAGTCTACACATCAGAATTAACATCTGTCATTCCAGAGACCAAATCCTACTGATGATGACAAGTTTGTGTACTGTACAGAAGGCTCTAGTGTCCTAGAATTTTCAATATTTTTTCAGTATGTCTGCATGATCTGGTGGATTTTAAAGTTTTTCAGTATAGTGTAACATACAAATAGAAAACCGCACAAATCACAATTGCTCAGCTCAAAGAATTTTCACAAAGCAAACAGTCAGAACCCAGATTGTGAAAAAGAATATAACCAGCACCCCAGAAGGTCTCACTCAAGCCTTCTTCCACCCAACAAAAGTAGCGACCTAACTAACTTCTATCTCCGTTGGTGAGTTTTGCCTGGTTTTGAGCATTATATAATTTGAACCGTGTATTATATGCTCTTTTGTGTGGTTTTCTTTCATGCCGTGTTGCATTTTATGAGATTTATCTGTCATATTACAAGTAGCAATGGTTTGTTCATTCTCCTTGCTATATAGTATTTTATGAGTACATCCCTGTTTATCCATTCTACTATTGATGGACTTCTGTTTTCAGTTTTTAACTGTTACAACTAGTCCTGCTATGAACATGTCTTTTGTGAGTGTTACACCCATTTCTATTGGGTATATATCAAGGAGTAGAATTGCTAGTTCACAGAGTATGTGTACGTTCGGCTTTAGTAAGTAGTTCAAACAGTTATCCACAGTGGTTGTACAGACTTCCTTTGCAACAGCCGAGTGTAGGAATTCCAGTTGCTCTGCACCCTTGGCATCACATGGATGATCTGCCTTCTTAATTTTAACCATTCTAGCAGATGTGTAGGAACTCATTGTGGCTTTAATTATATATCCCTGATGACTAATGAAGATGATCTTTTCATGTGTTTATAGGCCATTTGAAATCCTCTTTAGTGACACGCCTGTTGACATCTTTAGCCCATTTTAAAAAATTCTGTTGTCTTTCTCTTATTGATCCATTGGGGTTCGTTGTATATTGTACACAATTCCTCTTTTGGATAAATGAATTACAAGTATCTTCCATTCTGTGCTTTTTTTTTTTTTTTACTCTCTTAATCATGTCATTTGATGAATGTAAGTTCTTAATTTTAATGCTTTCCAATTTATTGACTTGTATAGTTAGGACTTTTAGCATATGGTCCGAAACATCTTTGACAGAGAAATTGTAGTAGTTGGGAAAAACAGTGATAATTTCATAGAAAACTAAGAAAAATTTAAACAAAAAACATGGTTTTTATTAACTCCAGGGCAAAAATTGTACTAGAAGTGAAACATAATTGTAATATTCCATTGGGTTCAACTGTGAAGATTTATTTATACTATCATCATAATATTATCTCTGACTACTGATTTCTCCAGAAATTTCTGAGGGATCCCAGTACATAGCAAACCTTTTCCCAGCCTGAGTTCTGAACAAATTGAGGGGTAAAACAAAAGCGTGGCAGAGGGAGGTTAGGATATCGCCTTTATTGTATTTGAGAGAGGCCGGTTTGGAGAGTGCAGCATCGACTCTTCTTGCAAAGCGGGATGGGTAAAACAGAACCAGGCTTAGGGAGAATGGCCCCCTCAGTTGTGGGCAACGCTGGACCAATGCAGGCTTTCTCAAGTGAGTCCCTGTGTCCCCCTTTCAGCCAACAGGAGCCCCTTCTGGTGAGCAGATGATTGTTTTCCATCCAACACCACGAGACTTTGCAAAGTAGTTTTTAGAAAGTAGTTTAGTTTAAAAAGGCGGAATGTTTATCCTCGTTCTTTTGGTAAAAAGAACACCATTGTAAACAGTGCTCATGTAGAAGTATCTTTTAATTAAGATCTAGAGAGTGCTGTAAAAAATAAACTCCTAAATGTATAATATCTCAAACACAATATAAATTGATGTCTTGTTCATGTAACAGACCAAATCATATGTTCCTCATCAGCAGAGACAACTCGGCCATTTTCCACACGTGGCTTCCAAGGTTGTGCTAGTTAACTCAGCACAGAGAACCACGTGAGAGAGGTTTTTATGGGCCAAGCCTGGAAGTGTCACTCATCATTTCCACTCACATTAGCAGGCTGGAGACCTAACTGCAAAAGAAGCTGGGAGATGTAGTCTAGCTATGAGTCCAGGAAGAAGAGGAGACCATGAATTTTCACGAACAGTTATCCATCTCTGCAACTGTGTATGAGGTTCATTTGGGCAGAATGTTTCGAACTGCCTTCTGTGCATGATATGTTGTAGGCACTCCAAAAATATTTGCAGAATAAACTAATAAAGTGGAAAGAGCATGGGCTTTGAAATCGAGAAGACCCAAATTCTAACCCAAGCTCTGCCACATTCTAATTGTATTTATTTAAGACAAGCTTCTTAAATTTCTTGAGCCTCAGTTTCTCATCCATATAATGGAGATGAAAATATGCTTGTGATCTGCTTCTCAGGCCAGGAATGGGAATGGACAGTGACTGAAAATATGCCAACAAAAATAGTGTTTGTGAAATAGGCTTCTTTGATTTCCTCTCAAATAGCTCTGGGAGTGGAGAAGGGGGCACATAACATGGAGACAGTGGTTGTCTCATAAGCATTCTTAAAAAACCATTGTCATCCAAGCAGCCCATGAAGTCTGCCGTTGCCCTGTTTTACGGCTCTGGCACTGGGGTGAAGTCTGCTGCCCAGTGGTCAAGGCCTGTGCTGAGGCTGCAAGTGCCCAGTGCCTTCACGCTCCCAGGTCACGGTGTGCGTTCTGCTCCCACAGTCCCTCCAGAGCCTTGTGGGCTGCGCTCTGCCACATGAGCTGTCCAGCAAGGGTATCTCAGGTCAAAACATCTTGCCTTAATTTCTTTCAAGTGAAACGGCTTTGTTTGTTTCTGCTTTTTGTACAATCTCACTCGGACTAAGGCAAGAATCCCCAGAGCAGAGTCCGCAGGTAATGTGAGCCATCAGCAGCTTACAGTGCTCACAGTGTCCTTCCCGCTTTCATCCAAATTTTCCCCACTCTCCTTGGAATAAGTCATTTCTCAGGACCTCCTTGATTCCTCAAGCAAATAGGTCCCTTCCCATCAGCTTTTAGACCTCCCTAGACCTGTCTGAATTCTGAGTCCAGGTTAGGCAGCCAAGCCAGAACTTCCCCCACACCCCCTCCCACTCCCCCTTTACCTGTTTTTCAGGGTTGGTGTTGGCATTCAATGTGGATAAAATACCAGCCTTGGTGGTGGAATCAAGAAGATACACAATAGACGTTTGTTCCTTTTATATTCCTTGGGATACTTCTGGCAACACAGAAGTTAATAGATCCATCATCTGTCTCCTGAAGGGAGCCCCTGGCCACATGTACCTTTGACTTTTGGGACAGGTGGTTTAAGTGCCGCTTTACTTTGGTATCTAGGACAAGGTCAGAAAATTCACAGTTAATACACAGTCTTGGATATAAGGCCTACTTTGAATTTTCCAAAATAGGAAATAGGAAGCTGATGTAAGCCACAAGGGAGTGATATTATGAGATCAACATATTTACAAATCCACATATTACACATATGACTTTTCCAATTATCCACAGATATTTACTCTTCAAATCGGGTGTGGGGTTTACTAAGGGTGATGCTACTCTCCTAGCAGCTACTTTGAGACCCTCATTTCATTCCCAATAGGAATTCAAAATTAGACCTCAAAATGCACATGGAACAGAGGGAAGAAAACATGAAAGGGAAAGCATATGCAAAACAAACACCATATTCCAAATGAATGTCTTCTGGATGAATTAGAGAAGAAAAGAAACATGGAAAAGTTACCTGTAGTAACAGGAGAACGAGCAGATGGGGGCCTCCAGGAGGTAGTTGTTTAACTGACTTGATACTGGCAAGTGTGAGACACTGCCTAAGAGCAACCAGGAGAATGTTGTGATGGGTTAGATGTGGGACTGTGATAGAGGAAAAGGAAAAGAAACACAAGGTTATAAGCTGGAGGTGCCAGGTAGTGCCGAGAGCTTAGGCGCAGAGCTGAGAGCTGGGAGACCTGTCTGCCACTTTGAACAAGGTGCTGATGCCCTCTTCGCTCAGTTCCATCATTTGTAAAGTGCATCTATCAACTTCATAGTGTTTTGGGGAGGCACAAATAAGATGAAGTGGGAAAACACAGCAGTTCTGGATGAGTGGAAGGCAGCACAGCTCACCATCACTGTTCTCATTGTTGTCAGTAGAAAAGTTGGAAAGGGCTATAGTTTGAGGGAGAATACAATAAATTCAATTTTAAATATGCTAAGATGTTGGCATAATAGCCAAGTGGAGATAGCAGATAACAGCCAACGTAGGGGAATGAATTAAGGAGTTAATGAGCCTGGGCTTTGTATACAGTCGGACTTCCATATCTCTATCTTATTGGTTTATACCAGGAAAAAAATCACAAATATCAGATTGGATTCAAGAAAATATACACAATTATTTGATGGACAAGGTAGGTGATATACCTGCTCTGCGCTCTTGCCTTCTGGGGAAGGGAAGGATGGAAGGAGTACAGGAGCTGTGGGATCGAGAAATGGGAGAAAAGATTAGAAAGTCACTCCTATGAAAGGGCTAACTTAAAAAGTAGACTAAGAGGAAGGCCAGCAAGAGAGACCAGCTGCAGGAGATGATGGTGGGGGAAGGAGGAGAGGTGGTCAGGAGAGTATCACTGCTTGGGATTTCAAGAGGCAGAGTGGAATGTGACCCATCCTGTATGGGAGGGTGAGGCCTCAACTATATGGGGAAATTGGGACTTTGCTGCCCCATGAGCCAGGTGAGCTAAGAACTGGACCTTCATTTAGAATGTGGGGTAAAAATTACCTGATAGAACTAAAAATCACAAGATAAAGTTACTTATTTAATGTTTTTCAATAATCAATTTATTAATCAAGATCTTGATAGGTTGTTAGACAAGTTTAAATTTAAACAATGAAACCATGTACCTACCATATACCAGCTTCATAAGGTTCGTAATCTAGGAGTTCTACACTCTGCAGCAGACTGATTTTATTTTCTCACTCGTAGCCTATGCAAATTGGAATAAAAGAAAGTAAAGTAACAGGGACCCTGGAGAGAAGAAAAAAGAAGTACGTTTGCAATCTCAAGGACATAGGCAGCTTCCTTAAAAAGGCCTTTTTAAAATAAACTTAAAAATCTTACCCTCTCCCACAATTCTGACACTATCACCTGAAGAAAATGTTTTTCAGACTGTGGATCATAAAATCAATTTAGTTGGTCATGACTAGCAGTTGGAAAAAAAAAAGAGTAAGCACTGTTTAAAATGTTCTTGTTTCTTTTAATTACACACACACACACACAAATGTGTACTGAATTAAGACAAAATGTATTTTTTATTTTGTTGTGGTTCGCAGCAACAACAAAAATTAGAAAAACATTGCCCTCTCCCTGATCTCCCTGTTGAATTTTATTACCTGCATTTGTCCAACTTAACTTTCTTTAGTTTGCATAATGAAAACAAAAAGCCTCTTATTTATTTTTTTAAATATAAAAGTATATTCTAATATTGAATGTACTTTTTTAAACAGTCCCCTCCCCTGTACCTGGAGATTCTTGTGTTTCCCCAAGGGTCAAGGGTGCCCTTGTTGAGAATCACTGGACAAAGGCATAGGGAAATCTTGTCTCTTGAGAAGTTGTAGCAACATTAATACCCAGCAAGGAAAACTTATAAACCTTCTGTTTGGAATGTTTACTAAGTTTATTTCATCACACTGTTTCCGGAAAGAATGTAGAGGTCGGTGGGCTACCAAGAGCCTTATAAACTGATATTTAGGATCAATGAATTCTCAGGCTGATTAAAGTTAACAGATGTCACTCTCAGTGTGCCTCTGTTCTAGAAGTGGTAGTATTTTAGCCACAGTGATCTTTAAAATATTAAATAGCGGGCTTCCTAGGTGGCGCAGTGGTTGGGAGTCCGCCTGCCAATGCAGGGGACACAGGTTCGTTCCCTGCTCCAGGAAGATCCCACATGCCATGGAGCAACTAAGCCCGTGTGCCAAAAAAAAAAATTAAAACAAAAAAATTAAATAGCTGGTCAGCATGGGTATTGAACATAAACAGCCATTAGGTGTTTTTCACCTGTGGGTTGCCCCAAATTTAGCAATGAAGGGAAAGTATGCTTAAATACCTGGTCCTCACCCAAATGATATTTGTGAATTGTGAGAAGACACCTCTGAGCAAGAGCTAGAACTGGCCAAAGCCAAAAAATAACAGTAAGGTTTAAACTTTTTTTTTTTAATTTTGAAGCTAGGAATAATGTAGGAAAGAGCAATACACAGGAGTGAAATGAAAGGTCTTCAAGAGAACTAGGACGTTTGGAAACAAGAAGAAGGAGGTAAAGTAGGTTTAAAAAAAAAGTATAAAAGTCTATAACGGAGGAATGAAGAGAAAAGCAGGAAGGCAGGCTCAGAAGATCCAAGACAATGGAATAAAGAAATCAGCTTGAGGATGGGTGATGCCTTGGAGGACTGGGACGGGGAGGGTGGGGGGGAGTCGAGGGAGGGGGGGAATACGGGGATATGTGTATAAAAACAGATGATTGAACTTGGTGTACCCCCCCCCAAAAAATAATAAATAAATAAATAAAAAGGAAAAAAAAAAAAAAGAAATCTTATTCAATTAGCCCAAGGCTGGAAAAATAAGGTAGAATAAGGAAAAGTAAGGAGAATAAATCTAGGATGCTTTTCATGGAGAGAATATATGTTAAAGGACAAAGATAGAATATTGTCTGAGCTCTCTTCCTGCAAAAGCAAGTACCTAGGGGACCATATTTGCTTTAGGGAACTGGGATCCAGGACTAGGCTCAAAGCTGAGGCAAGACTGGCCCACAGGCTGTAACTAATGGAGCCAAGGGAAAGAGAGCATCCCTGGGCAAAGCTCGGATGCCAAACAGAGAGTCCCACTGAAGTGTCAGGCCAAAGGATCTGGGCAAAGAGGCAGAAATAACCAGGTGCTGGGCAAAAGAACAGGAACTGAGATCCCAGCACGAGGCAAGCAGTTTAGAACAACAGGTGGGAGGCAGAGCCTGGGGGTTTCCCAGGGCAGTGGAATATCATCAGAGAGGCTTTTTATGGGGCTGTTTAGGGTGCTAAGCTGGTTTTACATAAATGTAATCGGGCCAAGCCCTTAACCTCAGCAAGAAATAATAGCTACAACAACAATAAAAATAACTTTTTTATACCCATTATGGGCCTTGGTTTGGATGATGGTTCCACCACTCACTGGGGGCAGAATGGGTATATTTGACAAGTTACTTAACCTCCCCCAGCTACAGTTTTCTTTTCTTTTAAAACGCAGATAATAATAGTTTTACACCCTCTCCCTGGATGGTTACATCCATTCCTGTGGCATTAATTATCTGTGTTGACAACTCCCAAATTCATTTCTCCAACTCAGACATCAACCCTGAGTTTCAGACTCCTGTATCCAAACACAGCTAGAACTTAACAAAAGCAAAATGAAATTCTGTAGATTCGCTCTCAGGGTCAGGGACCTGGTCCTTATCTAAGATGCTTCACCTCCATAAATGGCACCATCAGTTGACTCCTCGATTCCTCCTTCTCCCTCAGTCTTAACAACCCAACCCAATGACTCCTGGAATAAAATCCAAAGTTCTTTCCAAGGTCATGGTCATCTCCTTAGGTTCTTCTATCTTTGCCTTAAAATGAATCTGGCATGGCCATGAAAATGCACAAAACCCCTCTGGCTTCTGTCTCCTGAATCCCCCGTTCCCTTCCTCCTCTCTGCCCCTAGCTGCTGCTTCTCACTGCTGCCTTTCCAGATTTTCCAAGCCCTGTTTGGTTATGATCTTTCCAAATTTTCTCTAGACCTCCTGGTATTGATAATCTGGTTAGGATATGTTCTCTGGCTCCGCCTGAGCCCTGCGCCTCCGGAAAGGTCCTTTTATCTTCCCACCAGCCCAAAGACCTTGGGTAAGAATCACTTCCAAATTTACTAACATCTCAGCAAAATGTGGCTGTGCACAGAATTGCACCAGGTGGATCAGAGTGGGTGAGTGGAGAAAACAAAGTACTTCAAGAGATAATGTGTGTTAGAAACGTCCAAACTGAAAGGTATAGCTTTTTATGGAAAAATATTTCCCCTTTTGAGCTGTGGCAGGTTGGAGGGACTCGAGATCATCCTGAAGACGAGGAGCAGGCACACTCCTGGGCTGGGGGTCGGTAAACCGCTCCTCCTTTCCTGTTACACTGTAGCTGCCACGCCCTCCTCACTTTCCCGACCCGCTCATAGGAAAACCACAATATGCAGCCAGACAGCTGGGTTATCAGCCAGTAGTTCAGTTCATAAAAGGTGGAATGATGAAGGATTCAAACACAAGCATTTTTGCCCTGATCCATCTAATGTGTGGTTTATACATCAAAATCTCAGAAGAGACTTCTCTGGTGGTCCTGTGGCTGGGACTCCAAGCTCCCAGGGAACTGGGAACTGGGTTCAATGCCCGGGTCTGATCCCCAGTGCAGGAACTGGGTTCGATCCCCGCTTGGGGAACAAGATCCCACATGCCGAAACTGAGAGTTCGCATGCCGCCAGTAAAGTTCCACATGCCACAGCTGAAAAGATCCTGCACGTCGCAACAAAGATCCCACATGCCACAACTAAGACCTGGCGCAGCCAAATAAATAAATAAATATATTTTTTAAAAAACCTAAGAAATATTCAGGAAACTGAGAAGTATTGTGTGTAGTAAGGATGAATAGAGAGTGGGGACAGATGCCTCACTGTTAGGGCAGGTTCAGAGTATTATTAATACAACTTTCCTTACCTCCTTGAAGAAGATACAACATACAGATTTAGGAAATAGTCTTTTGTGGAGGATAATGGCTGGAACTTCACTTCACATGCAACTTCCAGGTAGAAATCCTCCCATGACTGTTCTTTTTCTAGGCCCTCGAGGATAGCCAAATCCTGTCTGTCTGTCCATTTTAGTATCCCCACCAACAATGCCTGGCACATAGTAAACACTCATGAAGTTTACGTGCTATACATAAAACCGCTATGGATATCCCAATGCCCTAACTTTTCCCTGCTTTTTGCATCTTACATTTTTTTAAAATAACTATTTCAATCCTCAGAAAATGATTGGTCCACTCAAAAGAACCCCAGGCAGCCTGGCAAGAGAGGGACTCAGAGGTCTCAAATGATTATCAGAATATCAGAAAATGTACGTAGTGTTTATCATTCTTCAGATTCACATTCCACTCCATGCCCACGCCTCTAAAGCAAGAATGCTGATGTAGGCTTTGATTTTCCTATTACATAGAGGAAACTGAGGCCCAGAGAGGATGAGAAACTTGCCCAGGTTCTCTCAGTTTTAGAGCAGCAGTGCCAGAACTCTTTAGGAATTTTGGAAAGAGTCCGTGCTAACAAGAGCTCAGAGCAGGGCTCTGCCACTTAGAAGTAACCTGGGTAATAACTGAGGTCTCTGTGGGCCTCATCTTCCTCTGTAACAAAGAATAGCAATGCCTACCTTACAGGACTATTCTGTCCAAAGACTGAATTAAACAGATAATTAAAATAGGGTGATACAGGAAAGTGTGCACAAATTAGATACACAAAGTAATAGTTTCCTTTTTCTATCCCCAGAGTAAAAACAGCAGACACACTTTTATAAATAGAGTAATATTTTCTGTTATTTTTAGAAAAATTTTTTGTCTGAAAAGAAAGATCACATGAATAACAAATCAGTATTTATAGTCACTTAAAAAGGCATTTCAACAACGTTAATTCTTGTCTCTGGCATATATATGATCACACACACACACACACACACACACACGTCTCTTTCCTCATTAGCCAGCTTGAACCGTCAGCCTGCAGAGAGCCATCAGACAGGGACCCGGGAAGCAAGGGCGAAGAAGCTTCCACTTCAGATCGGTTCTGAGACAATTTTCCCCTTCCCTCAGGCTGAGATATTCTGCCATCTGTTTTGATTAAACCTTTCAAAATTCAACTTGTGTTTTTCCTTCCATTCCTTTGAAATCTCCTTTAATTCAACAGTCTTCAGGCTTTCTTCTTTCCCTTAACCACCATCTGGTGCTTCTATTAAAAAAAAAAGAAAGAAAGAAAGAAAAGAAAACACATACAACAAACACTTTGAGTTCCTTAGAAGAAAGGTATAATGATGAGGATAATTTATTCCCATAGTGAGGCCCATTACTATTTCCATGGCAACAGACTGTGATGTTCTGAACATGGGACTTTGTGATCATCACAAGAACAGGATGGCAAAAGGCCCTGTTCAGACTCTTTGTCATTATGGATTCTTTGGGTAGTCACCCTCGGTGGCTCCCAATTGTCTACGGAATTAAGTCCAAAGGCCTTTGCGTGGCATTCAAGGCCTTCTCAGTCTGGTCCAATTATTCCCTGGCTCGTCACCTGCCAATCCCAGGCACCTGGTACTCTGTGTCCTGGACACTCACACTCTCTCGTGCCTGCATGCCTTTCCTGTCATTTCTTCTCCTTAAAACGCCCACCCTCCACTCCGCCCTCCAGCTTTTTTTCTAAATGTAATGAAATCTTCCTCATTCTAAAGGTTTAGCTCAAATGTCATCTTCTAGATGGTCTCTCCTATGGCTCACCTAAGCAACAGAAATAATTCTCTTTTCAGTGCTCCCAGCATTTTTATCAAACAGATGTATTGACTCCTAACATTTTGTATCATAGTTATGTCTCCTTGATTTGAATTTGGATCATTTGCTATTGGATCCATGTCTGCTTCCTTTTTTTAGACCACCCCAATTATTTCACATGACCTCTCAAAACATCCTGCAGGTGGGACTTCCCTGGCAGTCCAGTGGTTAAGACTCTGTGCTTCCACTGCAGGGGGCGCAGGTTTGATCACTGGTTGGGGAACTAAGATCCCATAAACCGTGCGGCCAAAAAATAAATAAATAATAATAATCATTGAAAAAGTAAAAAAATGTACATTTTATTCCCATTTCACTGCTGAGAACACCAAGGTTTAGAAAATGTAAGTGATGTTGATGGGTATAAGTGGTAGAGCCAGAACTCTACTGACAGAATGGAAAGAATGTGGACTTGGGAGTCAGGCATATTTGGGTTCAATGTATGTACCCTCTCTAACCTTCCATTGCTTCACCTGTAAAATGAATATTAGATGAAATTATGCATATGAAGGTGCTTGGCACGTAATCAATTTTCAATTAATATTAGTTTTCTTCTTTCCCCTTCAATGTTTACTTTCTAGTAGCATCTAGAAATGAAATTTTTCTTCCATTTTTGTTTCCCAAATTTTTATATCTTGCTGAAATTCAGGTGAACAGGCAAATGAGTGTCTTAAGCATCTCCCAGAGAAAATCTTTGCCTTAATTCCTTCATTTGTAACATGGATTAATAAGAGAAGTTACCTAACAGAGTTGCTGTAAAAATTAAACAAAGCAATGTATGGATGCATGAGGCTCTTGGTGTGGTATTTGGTATGTAGTAAGCACCCAGGATGTTTTCAATGACATTATCACCAACACCAGCATCGCCACTGTTATTACTATCATTATTTTTGTGTGGCAGAATGAAAAGCCCTGTGAGAATTACGAGATAAGACAGTCTCACCACTCTGTCTTCAGCTCTTCTTACTACAACCTGTCTTTTACTATAGTCATCCATGCAGTCATTTCCTTCCAGAGGATTGTAGTTTTAGATAGGGCTTCTGTGCCTTATCTGTAATTCTTTCTGTAGGGTGGACCTAAAACAAAGCCTTGCAGAGGAGAAACATTCAGTAAAATTTGGTCAAAAGAATGCTGAATGATATTTCTCCAAAATGAGCTCTATTACTGAAATAAGACTCAAAAGCCTCTGGCTCGTTCATCATCATTAAGATGTCAATCTTCTGTTCAACATCGCTAATCATCAGGGAAATGAAATCAAAACCACAGTGAGATGTCACCTCACACCTGGCAGAATGGCTGTCATCAAAAAGAACACAAATAACAAATGTTGGTGAGGATGTGTAGAAAAGGGAATCTCATACACTGTTGGTAGGAATGTAAACTGGTGCAGCCACTAGAGAAAACAGTATTGATGTTTCTCAAAAATCTAAAAATAGAACTACCATATGACCCAGCAATCCCACTCGAGGGTATAGATCCAAAAACAACAACAACAACAACAATACATATATATGCATTATATATAATATGTATATATGTATATAACATATAATGTATATATATCATATATATATATCATATATATATGAAATGGAATATTACTCAGCCATAAAAAATGAAATTTTGCCATTTGCAGCAACAAGGACGGACCTAGAGATTATCATACTAAGAGAAGGGCAGGCAGAGAAAGACAAATACTGTATGATATCACATATGTAGAGTCTAAAAAATAAAATAAACTAGTGAATATAACAAAAAAGAAGCAGACTCACAGATATAGAGAACAAACGAGTGGTTACCAGTGGAGAGAGGGAAGGGGAGAGGGGCAAGATAGGGGGAGGGGATTAAGAGGCACAAACTATTAGGTATAAAATAAGCCATAAGGATTATTGTACAGCACAGGGAATAGAGCCAATATTTTATAATAACTATGAATGGAGTATAACGTTTTAAAATTGTGAAGCACTATATTGTCCACCAGTAACATATGATATCGTACATCAACTATACTTCAATAAAAAAAAAGTTTTTAAAGATGTCAATTCACCAGTGGCATATTTGCTGGGAGAGCCATTTTTGAGAAGGTTGTGCACACCCTCAGAGTATGGGCGAGAGCTTTTTGAGACTTTAAATATTTAAACTTGTAGCTTTTCTACATAATCTTTCCTCATAGGAGATACACAATTCCCAGGTTAGGAGACAGATAGCTCCCGCTCCCTTGGGGATATGGAAGGGTCTAAAGAAATCGTGTCCTGGAAAACATGTCAACCAGGAATCAAGCACGGCCTCAACTGATGGTCTAGTGGTAGTATTACTTAAATATTCATACCATTAATATTGTATTGAGTACCTCCTTCATTTTAGGCCCCAGAATGGAGCTAAGCAATGCCATTAAAGCCTGTTTAGCAACCTGCAACCCACTTTCCTCACCACCAAACCAACCAGCTAATGAGAAAGGATATTACTACCTTCAGATAAGGGAAGTGAGGCTCAGGGTGTTTGAGTGACTTGCCTCAATAACACATATGTGACAGAGGAAGGATTTAAATTTAAACCCAGGTATCTGGGACCCAGAACTCATGTACCTTCTCTGATGTATCTCTGTGGCTCCCAGGACCATTTGCAGATTCCCCAAGATTCACTGCTGGTGATCACACCCCAGTGGCATGTGCTGGCCAGTCTGTCCCCTTTCTCGCCATCCATCATGCTAGGGTTAGAATTAGGGTTATCTTTGCTGGCTCTCCCTCTGGCCATTGCTTAGACTGTGGCCTGTGGTCTGAACCTCTCTAGCAATGGGCAAGGCCCACAACACTTAGGATGCAAAGGGTCTCAGCGAGGAGGTTTATAGTGTGTCCTTTAATCCCTTCCCTTTTATAACTACCCCCAGCTTTTTTTTTTTTTCTTTTTGCTACAGCTGGGGTGGGAAGGGGGGCATTGATTCTGACTCACCACACACTTTGAGAGCCTCTGACTCATCTCAGCTCTGGTGTTCTTCCAACTCTGCTCAGAACACTGTGGGTGCCCTTCCCCAGCTGCCCAGGAGCAGCCAGACCCGTTCAGATGTGCTTGGTTCAGCCCTAAATGACACCAAGTTCATTAGTAAATTAGACACACACACAAGAACCAAAGACTCCCCAGCAACCAACAGGGCTGAGGCAAGTTTTAGGCTGTGTTGAAGCCAAGATTAATGTACAATACCGTTAGAATTAATTAACTGCTTTGCACTCAGGCATATAGCTTACATTTACATTGGTAGTATTATAGATAGTAAAAAGTTTATTTTTATGTTAAAAACATATAAAAGTCAACTATAAATATTAAGTGTTAGTAGTTGAAAGTTAACCATAATTTTTAAAAGCTAACTGTAGATTAAAAGAAAAAAATTTCTTTATTCATTATTTTGTATAGCTATATAATAAAATATCCTCAACTTGGGGAATTTGCAAGAGATCACATTTATCAAAAGTTAAAAAACAAGCTTTAGTTTAGCTGCTTAAAGAATTATCCTTTTAACTCTTCCCATAGAGTATATGACAGGTATTTCTTCAAGGACATGAAGGGCTCCAAGTTCATTTAATTGTTCCTGATTGCTATTTTAATCACTACACAGTAATTTCATTTCAAAAAAGAATTCTGCATTTAGCAGAATTTTGGCATTATGCTATCCTTTCTTTTCATGAGCTGTTCTGGTTCTCTCTCTGTAGAGCAGAGCTTTTCCCTGTTCATTTATTGTCAAGGGTGCTTTGCCCCATTCTCTGATAACTTTGCTTACTCTAACCATAAAACTTCAATTTCCAACATTTATCATCTTCTGTGACGTGGTTTTAATATTCGTCTCAAAAATGGTTCCATCCTGTAGTATCTTGTTTAACAGCAAAGAACAACTTCCTTTTGGGGAAAGTTGGCTTTATCTCTGTTTTTAAGAACAGATGTTTGTATGTTTTGATGAACCCCCATCTGGAACCTCTTCTGACTTGATTTCTTTGACACCAAGTTTCTTGCTTTCTCCTTGATCTGACACCTACTTTACTTACTGTACCTCTGAAATGCTTATTTGCAAAGATATGGTTATAGACTGGTACTTGGATTTTTGTTACCTCCCTTGGCCACAGTTTTTAAACATTTCCTAGTAATTCGCGTTCTGCAAGAAATGAAACTGAGCCATGGCTCTGCAGAAACTTGATAATATCCTCCTTGGAGGGTTACATTTCTCAGCCTGCTGGGACCAGCAACCTTGATCTTCTCTCTTACTGTGGGTCCCCACCACCTCTGCTGTGGATGTATTTGGAACCAGGGAGTTTGGTAGGACAAAGTATGTTTTAGGGATTTAAAGAGAAAAGGAGCCGCTTACATTGAACTCAATCCCGTGCCGAAGTTATTGCAATTCCTGCCTCTGACACCGCATGTGTTCTGGCTTTTAGCAGGATTGTTCTCCCAGCTTTGCTCTGAAATGTAAAGCCCCATTGCCCACTGCAAGTCTTAATGAAAAGCAGCTCATAAGCAAGTTACATAACCTAATTGTAATCCAGGGATCAGCCTGGTTATATTATTTAAAGAAATAGCATCCATTTTCCGTGACCTGATTTAGAAAAGAAACCCAGGGAAGAAAAAAAAAAATACCCAATTCGGCACTCAGCTCCCTGTGCTTATTCTAATGCTTGTAAATAATTCAAAAACAAGGACTTTTAAGAACATTAAACCCAACTTAGCTCAGGGTCATATCTCAAAGCAGCTTTAGCTGCTTAAAGCAAAATATATTCGATCATGAAATATGGAGCTTATTTTTGCAGACAATTTAGTCACTTACTATATTTAATTTCCTCATCAATTCAACACACGTGGAACACTGACTAGGGGCAAGATGCTGGGGAATGCTGAGACGCATGAGCCCTGCTCTCAGGAAGCTTCAACTCTGGTTAGGGTTAATAATAATAATACCAGGGAAGGAAATCTAAAAAAGAGTGGATACATGTATGCGTGTGACTGATTCACTTTGCTGCACAGCAAGAAGCTAACAAAACAACTATACTCCAATAAAAATTCATTTAAAAAATAATAACAGTAATAATAATGTATTGTCATTGTCATTGATCGGAACAAGTGCACCATATAATGTAAGATGTCAACAGCAGGGAAAACAGGGTCGGTGGCTGGTGGCGGGTTTACAGTAACTCTGTACTATCTTTGCAAATTTTCTGTAAGCCTAAAAGTATTCTAAAATTAAAAGTTTATTTTTAAAAACCTGGATAGGGGAAACAGCTGGATACACAAATAGAAACACATCCATCCGTGTCGCCTGGTTTAAACAAATTAAGCCATGCCTGCCTAATAGGCAGCTTCACAAGTGGTACAATTATTTTATGAACTGCAGAAACACAGAACTGGATTATCAGAATCCTGATTCATATTAATAGTGGGTCACAAATCCAGGACTATCATTAGTCCTTTGGACCTCTCATAAACCTCATTTAATTGATTTGTACTGTATGTATTATAGCAATATAATAAAGGACTCATGGACCCACCTCTCAACCCAGGAGCTGAAAGGCCTCCATGACTTACGTTGACCCATTGCTCCTCCTCGATCCCATTCCCCCACCGTCCTCTCAGTAGCAACCATTATCTTAAATTTTGCTTTTATCTTACCCTTGCTTTTCTTTACATTTTATTACACACATGTGTGGGCCTAAACAACATGCTAGTTTATTTATGTTTGAACTTATATGTTGTCTTCTGGGACTTGTTCCTTTTGCTCAACCCTATGTTCCCTATTTTATCAATAAAGTTGAGGTTACAGTCAGTTCATGTTCACTGCTGTATAATATTCAATAACAGGAGTGTACCACAACTTTATTTAATAATTTTCATCAGTGGTCTCTAAACTTTTGCTATTACCAATGGATTCTGCCATGAACACTCTTCTGTGTGTGTCCTGGGAAACATGTACTATTGTTTCCAATGAACCAGAGCTTTATGAGACTGAACAATCTTAAAATTGCATAAGACTCCAAACCCAACAGTTTACTTACAGAAAATATGTCCAGGGAAGAGCATATAATAGAAATTCTTCATCTTTGAGGCAAAGGGAAATATGAATTACACACTAATGCCATGTCAGGATTTAACCGTACCATAAAATCCAAATTAACAATGGCTTAAATATACATGTTGCTCTTGTGTAAAACGTCCAGAGATGAGAAGCCTTGAGCTGGTGTGGCAAGATCCACAGAACTGTCATGGATCCAGGCTTTTTCCAGCTTTCCAATTTGTTGCACCTAGGGTGTGACCTTTATTTCATGGTCCAAAGGGCTGCTCAACTTCTAGCCATTATACCTGCTTCTCTGTCAGTAAGAAGGAAAAAGAAAGGAAGAAGAATATGCATCTTCCATTCAAGAACCCTTTCCCCAAGTCACATATGACATTTCTAATTACATCTCATTTACCAGAAGGTAGACACATGGCTACAACTAGTTTCAAGGAAGGCTGTAAAATGTAATCTTTATTCTGGGCATCCCTGTACTCAGCTAAAAATTCTATTACTAAAGAAGAATGGGGAAAAGACTTTGAAGACAGTTAGCAGTCTCTGAGAGAACTGTCACAACTAAAGTGAGAACAGAGCATAAACCAACCCAACAAGAATTGATGTTGAAAAGCATAAAGAAAAAAAAAGAAAACGCTGATAATATCACCACCCAGTGATTATCACTGTTAGCTTTTTGAGGTATATTCTTCCAGGCTTTTTTCATTCGTATATACAACCACATATATCTCCAGTTTATCCATAACTGTACCTACATTTATATAAATATATCCACACATTGCTTTTAAAGGAACTATGTAAATTATTCCAATAAGTCAAAGGGAAAGATGACTAGGTTGTTTTTCCTCCTTTAAAATCTTAATAAACTTCATGGGAAATGTAACATTGGAGTAACTAGAGAAAAGAGGAGAACGTGCTCTGTAATTGCATTCTTTAATTTCTCAGAGTTGCCAAATGCATAATAATTTAAGCTGCATACAGGGTGCTCCAGAAGAAGGATTTAAAGGTGAATTTAAAAGAAAAATGGGACTTCCCTGGCAGTCCAGTGGTTAAGACTCCACACTTCCACTGCAGGAGGCACGAGTTCCATCCCTGGTTGGAACTAAGATCTGACATGCTGCTTGGCATGGCCAAAAAATATAAATAAATAAATAGATAGATAAATAAATAAATAAGTAAAGATTAGCCATCCCAGGAAAAGTGCAGGCACCTAGGGAAGGTGACCAGGAAAATTAATGGACACAAGAATTTTCGGGAAACCCAGATCAACAGAGTTTTCCAGACCATAGATAGGGAGAGGTACAAATATCAATAACTTGATAACAGATTATTTACCCCTAAGCATGCCCTACACCTGAGCACAAGATAGGCTATTTGGGGATCTACTCTTTTTATTTAAAGAGTCTTCTAGCTAGTGAACCAACACGGCATATTACCTTAGTACCATATACACAACATCACCTTCTTTGGATGAAGACCAGCCTTTGGTGTGGTTGGTGGTGGTTCATTTAGCTTGCCCCAAGATCTCTTCTATTCCACATTATTGTACAGTAGCCACTTTTCATTGCCCATCACAATTTGTTTTAAAAATGTAATGTTTTCATATATATACTACCAAATGTAAAATAGCTAGTGGGAAGTTCCTGCATAACATAGGGAGATAAACTCGATGATGGGTGATGACTTAGAGGGCCAGGACAGGGAGGGTGGGAGGGAGTCACTGGAGGGAGGGGATATGGGGATATATGTATAAATACAGCTCATTCACTTTGGTGTACCTCAAAAACTGGCACAACAGTATGAAGCAATTATATCCCAATAAAGAGTTTTTTTTTTAAAAAAGGAACATTTTCATTTCAGTAGAGGATCACATGTGGAAATACGGTCAAGAAGGTTTTTTTTTGCTTAACTTATGTGGAACCCAAACATCACCAAAGAAGATATGCAGATGACACATGCACACAAGAAAAGTGCTAAACATCATTAGCCAGTAGGGAAATGCGAAGCCTAACCACAATGAGATATCACTACACACCTACTAGAATGCTGGGGAGGATGTGAAGAAACTGGATGATTCATGCAATGCTAGAAATATTAGATGATATAGCCACACTGGAATACAGTTTGACTATTTCTTTTTCAACTAAACATGCAACTAACATATGACTCTTCAATTGAATTCTTGGGCACTTATTCCAGAGAAATAAAAACCTATTTTCACACAAAACCTGAGCGTGAATACTCATAACAGCTTTATTCATATTAGCCTAAAATTGGAAATAACCCAGATATCCTTCAACTGGTGAATGGTTAAACAACTATGGTATATAGCATAGAATATTACTGAGCAATAAAAAACAGTAAACTATTAACACACATACAACTTGGATGGATCTTGAGGGAATTATGCTGAATGAAACAAGCCAATCTCAAAGGTGACATGCTGTATTATTCCATTTACATAACATTCTTGAAATAACAAAATTATAGAAATAGAGAACAGATTTGTGGTTGCCAGGGCTGAAGAACAGGGTGGATGAGTGAGGGAAGTCGGTGTGGCTCTGAAGAGCAGCACGAACCTTGGGGTGATATACAGTTCTGTATCTTCATTGTGGTGGTTGCTACACAAAGCTATACATGTGATAAAATTGCATAAAACTACACACACACACACACACACACACACACAGGTGAAATCTGAATTAAACAAATAGTTAAAGACATACAAGAAAGGAAAGAAACCACAATGAAGAAACTCTCGCAGATTTTCTTTAAAAAAACTGTAGAAATAAAAAAAGTTGTCACTGAAATAAAAAGCATAAAAGGTAAGTTAAACAGCCTAGCAGACACAGCTAAGAAAGAACCTGTCACCTAGAAAATAGATTTGCATAAATCACACAGAATGCAGTAGAGACAGATGAAAGAGATGGAAAATGCATGACAGAAGCTAAGAGAGAGAAGACACAATAGGGTACTATGATGCCTCTAATAAGAGTTCCTGCAAATAGGGGGAGAGACAATGCTCAAAGCAAACAGATCGAATTTTTCCATATTGAAAGAAAGATGTAAATTCTCACACTGAAGGACCAAGCAGGGGAAAAAAATCTACACACAGACAAATGGTGGGGACAGAATCTACAGAATACCAGAGGAAAAGAGAAAATCTCAAAAGCAACCAGAGGCAAAAGACATACTACCACAAAAGAATAACTATTAGGATCTCAAGATGGCGGCGAAGTAGAGAGACGTGGAGTGCATCCCTCTCCACAGTTGCATTGGGAATGCACGGAAGGACGCAGTCATTCCCACAGAGAACCAGCCGAACACCAGCAGACGGCCTCGGACACCAGAAAGGGCAGCGGGGAGCCCGACATAGCCGGTAGGGAGGCATCTACGAGGGCTCAAAGAGGGTGAAGCGGCGGAGCTGTGGCAGACGGGAGGGAGTGAGAAACATACGGAGGGTCCACAGCGCAGCTCAGCGTTCCCGGACCGAGACATCGATCCGCGGCTGAACGGAGGGTCCAGGAGCGGGAGCGTGGGAACCGGAGAGCTGGTTCAGGGGGAGAAACATTGTTGCCGGTAGGGTGACGGACCGAGAGCACAGGAGGGAAGAGGTCCGCGGAGAGCAGTGCCCGTCCCTGAGAGCTGCCCGGCCATGATGGCGGCTGGAGGCTGCAGGCTCCCGGGCGCGGGGGAGGAGCCGCGCGCATAGCCTCTCCCTCTCTTTCGGCGCCTCTGCAACAGGCAGTGGAGAGATGCCCTGCGGGCCACCTAAGGCACTCAGGGATAACAAGCACCCTCAGGCACTCGGGCGGGGCTCGATTAAAACTCCTTGCAACGCCAGCAGCAGGGAGGCTGCCGAGAGAAAAAAAAAAAAAAAAAAACAGCATCAAAAAGAAAAAACCCCGAGAGAGGCCCAACTCTAAGACTTTCTGTGTACGCCTGAGCCACCAGCGCCCTCTGCAACAGGCACCTCCAAGCCTGACTGAAACAACAGTGCGCCACTGCTCACTCCCTCCCAGGAGAAGGAGCCACTATTGTACCCTCTCCCTCCCCACACACCGAGGCTTACAGACGAACAATAAAGGAACCTCTGCTGGTCACAGAATAACGCAAAAAAAAAAACCCAAGGCAAGGAGAAGGACACTTACAGCTGAGACGCTAAGGAAACAGAAATAGTAGTATCAATACCTATTGAACTGGTCCATTCTGGGCTCAGTTCTGGATTTTTTTTTTTTTTTTTCTTTCTCTCTCTCTCTTTTTTTTTTTTTTGATTTACTAAATACGATCTTAGCCCTAAGGGATCTACAAGTTTTATAACATAATTTTTTAAGGATACTTTTTATTCTTTTTTTTTTTTTTTTTTTTTGCCTTTTTATATACTTCTATATCTAGCTAAGTTTTTGGTAGTACGGACAAAATATCTTTCATACTTTCCTTTCATCCCTTTCTTTTATACACTTCTATTCCTTTCTTTTTCTTTGCATATTTCCAACCACATTATGCTCTTCTGTTCCCCTTTCTTCCAGCCATTTTAAGTGTATTTTATCTTAACATACTGATAAGCAACACTATCGGTCTACTCAGACTCCTTGCTCTATTCTCCAGATGATGCACTGCCTTGGTATTAATATTAGGCTTTTGTCTTTATCTTAGTTCTTAGTACAGTTGTCTAATTACATTCTGAGAATCTCCATTCTCTCTGGTGGTACTCCAGCTCATTTCTATATTTGATCCTAGCTTACAAAATCTCCCTGGATTGATGTTTGTATGTGTAGGGTGTTATTTGTTGTTTGCTTGCTTTTGCTTTTGTCTCTGATTTGTTCTGTTTCAGTTGTCAATTTCTGCTGGGTTTCTCTTTGAATATCTGATAGCACACTGGGGTTCTGTCAGGTCTTTCCAGAGCCTTATGTCCTAACAGATTCAATAATTGTGTGTCTTATACATGTATGTGTTTCCTAGACTGAATATTCGTCTAATCCAATACTTGGACATTAGTCTGAGGCTTGGACAGTCTTCTATAAACACCTCTATCACCAGGACAAGCAACCCCAAAAGCTTGGACAACCATGAGGAAACAAAGAAACACCATGCAGGCAAAGGAGCAGGAAAAAAACCCACAAGACCAAATAAATGAGGAGGAAATAGGAAAAATGCCTGAAAAAGAATTTAGAGTAATGATAGTAAAAATGATACAAAATCTCGATAACAAAATAGAGAAAGTACAAGAAACAGTTCATAAGAACTCAGAAAAACAAACAGCAATGGATAACAAAATAACTGAAATTAAAAATACTCTAGATGCTATAACCAGCAGAATGACTGAGGCAGAAGAACGAATAAGTGAGTCGGAAGATAGAATGGGAGAAATAAACGCCACAGAGCAGGAAAAAGATAAAAAAATAAAAAGACTAGAAGACAGCCTCAGAGACCTCACTGATAACATTAAGCGTACCAACATTCGAATTATAGGCATCCCAGAAGAAGAAGAAAACAAGAAAGGGTCTGAGAAAATATTTGAAGAGGTTCTAGTGGAAAACTTCCCCAACATGGGAAAGGAAATAATTCACCAAGTCCAAGAAGCACAGAGAGTCCCATACAGAATAAACCCAAGGAGAAATACACCAAGACACATATTAATCAAACTAACGACAATTCAACACAAAGAAAAAATATTAAAAGCAGCAAGAGAAAAGCAAGAAACAACATATAAGGGAAAACCCATCAGGATAACAGCTGACCTTTCTACAGAAACTCTGCAGGCCAGAAGGGAATGGCAGGATATACTGAAAGTCCTGAAAGAGAGAAACCTACAGCCAAGAATACTCTACCCAGCAAGAATCTCATTCAGATTGGAGGGAGAAATCAAAAGCTTTCCAGACAAGCAAAAGTTAAGAGAATTCAGCACCACCAAACCAGCCTTACAACAAGTGCTAAAGGAACTTCTCTAAGTAGGAAACACAAGAAAAGGAAAACACCTACAAATACAAACCCAAAACAATTCAGAAAATGGTCATTGGAACACATATGTCAATAATCACTTTAAATGTAAATGGATTAAATGCTCCAACCAAAAGACACAGACTGGCTGAATGGATACAAAAACAAGACCCTTCTATATGCTGCCTACAAGAAACCCACTTCAGACCAAGGGATACATATAGACTGAAAGTGAAGGGATGGAAAAAGATATTCCATGCAAATGGAAGTCAAAAGAAAGCTGGAGTAGCAATACTCATATCAGACAAATTAGACTTTAAAGTAAAGACTATTAAAAGAGACAAGGAAGGGCACTACATAATGATCAAGTGATCCATCCAAGAAGAACATATCACAATGGTAAATATCTATGCCCCCAATATAGGAGCACCTCAATACATAACGCAAATGCTAACAGCTATAAAAGGGGACATCGACAGGAACACAATTATAGTGGGAGACTTGAACACCCCACTTACATCAATGGACAGATCATCCAAACAGAAAATAAATAAAGACACACAAGCTTTAAATGACACATTAGACCATCTCGACTTCATTGATATTTATAGGACATTCCATCCAAAAACGACAGACTACACTTTCTTCTCAAGTGCACACGGAACATTCTCCAGGATAGATCACATCTTGGGTCACAAATCAAACCTCAGCAAATTCAAGAAAATTGAAATCATATCAAGCATCTTCTCAGACCACAACGCCATGAGACTAGATATCAATTACAGGAAAAAAACTGCAAAAAATACAAACACATGGAGGCTAAACAATTCACTCTTAAACAACCAAGGAATCACTACAGAAATCAAAGAGGAAATCAAAAAATATCTAGAAACAAATGACAACGAAAACACAACAACCCAAAACCTATGGGATGCAGCAAAAGCAGTTCTAAGAGGGAAGTTTATAGCAATACAGTCCTACCTTAAGAAACAAGAAAATGATCAAATAAACAACCTAACCTTACACCTAAAACAACTAGAGAAAGAACAAAGAAACCCCAAAGTGAGCAGAAGGAAAGAAATCATAAAGATCAGAACAGAAATAAATGAAAAAGAAAGGAAAGAAACCATAAGAAAAATAAATAAAACTAAAAGCTGGTTCTTTGAGAAGATTAACAAAATTGATAAACCATTAGCCAGACTCATCAAGAAAAAAAGGGAGAAGATGCAAATCAACAGAATTAGAAATGAAAAAGGAGAAGTCACAACGGACACCTCAGAAATACAAAACATCATGAGAGACTACTACAAGCAACTATATGCCAATCAATTGGATAACCTGGAAGAAATGGATACATTCTCAGAAAAATACAATCTTCCAAGACTGAACCAGGAAGAAATAGAAACCATGAACAGACCAATCACAAGTACAGAAATTGAGGCAGTGATTAAAAATCTCCCAACACACAAAAGCCCAGGACCAGATGGATTCACAGGCGAATTCTATCAAACATTTCGAGAAGAGTTAACACCTATCCTTCTCAAACTCTTCCAAAATATTGCAGAAGGCAGAGCACTCCCAAACTCATTCTACGAGGCTACCATCACCCTGATACCAAAACCAGGCAAAGATGTCACAAAAAAAGAAAACGACAGACCAATATCACTGATGAATATAGATGCAAAAATCCTCAACAAAATACTAGCTAACAGACTGCAACAGCACATTAAAAAAATCATACACCACGATCAAGTGGGGTTTATCCCTGGGATGCAAGGATTCTTCAATATACGCAAATCAATCAACATGATACATCATATCAACAACTTGAAGGATAAAAACCATATGATCATTTCAATAGATGCAGAAAAAGCTTTTGACAAAGTTCAACATCCATTTATGATAAAAGCTCTCCAGAAAATGGGCATAGAAGGAAATTACCTCCACATCATAAAAGCCATATATGACAAACCAAAAGCCAACATTGTTCTCAATGGAGAAAAACTGGAAGAATTCCCTCTAAGAACAGGAACAAGACAAGGGTGTCCACTCTCACCACTGTTATTCAACATAGTTTTGGAAGTGTTAGCCACAGCAATCAGAGAAGAAAAAGAAATCAAAGGAATCCAAATTGGAAAAGAAGAAGTAAAATTGTCACTCTTTGCAGATGACATGATATTATATATAGAAAACCCTAAAGACTCTACCAGAAAACTGCTAGCACTAATTGATGAGTTTAGTAAAGTAGCAGGATACAAAATTAATGCACAGAAATCTCTTGCATTCCTATACACTAACAACGGAAGAGCAGAAAGAGAAATTAAGGAAACTGTCCCATTCACCATTGCAACCAAAAGAATAAAATACCTAGGAATAAACCTGCCTAAGGAGGCAAAAGATCTGTATGCAGAAAACTTTAAGACATTGATGAAAGAAATCAAAGATGACACAAACAGATGGAGGGACATACCATGTTCCTGGATTGGAAGAATCAACATCGTGAAAATGACTGTACTACCCAAAGCAATTTACAGATTTAATGCAATCCCGATCAAATTACCAATGGCATTTTTCACAGAACTAGAGCAAGAAATCTTACGATTTGTATGGAAACGCAAAAGACCCCGAATAGCCAAAGCAATCTTGAGAAGGAAAAATGGAGTTGGTGGAATCAGGCTTCCTGACTTCAAACTATACTACAAGGCCATAGTGATCAAGACAGTATGGTACTGGCACAAAAATAGAAAGGAAGATCAATGGAATAGAATAGAGAACTCAGAAGTAAGCCCAAACACATATGGGCACCTTATCTTTGACAAGGGAGGCACGAGTATACAATGGAAAAAAGACAGCCTCTTCAATAAGTGGTGCTGGGAAAATTGGACAGCAACATGTAAAAGAATGAAATTAGAACACTTGCTAACACCATACACAAAAAGAAACTCCAAATGGATTAAAGACCTACATGTAAGGCCAGACACTATAAAACTCCTCGAGGAAAACATAGGCAGAACACTCTTTGACATACATCAAAGCAACATCCTTTTTGACCCACCTCCTAGAATCATGGAAATAAAATCAAGAATAAACGAATGGGACCTCATGAAACTTAAAAGCTTTTGCACAGCAAAAGAAACCATAAACAAGACTAAAAGGCAACCCTCAGAATGGGAAAAAATAATTGCCTATGAAACAACGGACAAAGGATTAACCTCCAAAATACACAAGCAGCTCATGCAGCTTCATACCAAAAAAGCAAATAACCCAATCCACAAATGGGCAGAAGACCTAAATAGACATTTCTCCAAAGAAGACATACAGATGGCCAACAAACACATGAAAAGATGCTCAACATCACTACTCATCAGAGAAATGCAAGTCAAAGCCACAATGAGGTATCACCTCACACCAATCAGAATGGCCATCATCACAAAGTCTGGAAACCACAAATGTTGGAGAGGGTGTGGAGAAAAGGGAACTCTCCTGCACTGTTGGTGGGACTGTAAGTTGGTACAGCCACTATGGAAAACAATTTGGAGGTTCCTTAAAAAACTACAAATAGAACTACCATATGATCCAGTAATCCCACTCCTGGGCATATACCCAGAGAAAACCATAATCCCAAAAGAAACGTGTACCATAATGTTTATTGCAGCACTCTTTACAATAGCCAGGACATGGAAGCAACCGAAATGCCCATCAACAAATGAATGGATACAGAAGATGTGGCATATATATACAATGGAATATTACTCAGCTATAAAAAGGGATGAGATGGAGCTATATGTAATGAGGTGGATAGAACTACAATCTGTCATACATAGTGAAGTAAGTCAGAAAGAGAAGGACAAATATTGTATGCTAACTCACATATACGGAATCTAAAAATGGTACTGATGAACTCAGTGACAAGAACAAGGAAGCAGATACAGAGAATGGACTGGAGAACTCGAGGTATGGGAGGGGGCGGGGGGTGAAGGGGAAACTGAGACGAAGCGAGAGAGTAGCACAGACATATATATACTACCAACTGTAAAATAGTCAGTGGGAAGTTGTTGTATAACAAAGGGAGTCCAACTCGAGGATGGAAGATGCCTTAGAGGACTGGGGCAGGGAGGGTGGGGGGGACTCAAGGGGGGGCGTCAAGGAAGGGAGGGAATATGGGGATATGTGTATAAAAACAGTTGATTGAACCTGGTGTACCCCCAAAAAAATAAAAGAAAATAAAAATAAATAAATAAATTAAAAAAAAAAAAGAATAACTATTAGACTGACAGCCGACTTCTCATCAGCAACAATAGGATCTTAAAGACTAGATTAATATCTTCAAAGAGCTAAGAGAAAATAACTATTTAACTTAAAGTTATACACTTAACTAAAGTATCTTTTAAAATAAGGCTAACATAAAGACATTTCAGACTAACAAAGAGAAAGTTTATTACTCACAGGCTATCACTGGAAGACCTATAATAGTTACTTCTTCCTGGAGTATCAGAAGAAAGATATTGAAACAAAAGTAAAGAAAAGAGATAAAAAACAAACAAACAAAACAAACAAAAACATTTGAGAGGTAAATTGGTAAACATAGATTAAATCTGCACAAATATTCATTTGTAAAAATAACATTAATAACATTAAAGACTAACTGAGGGGTTAGAAACAAAGTCTAAATAAAATACCACTCAGGAAAAACGTGTCAATGGGAGGTGGAGTGACCAAATTTAAAGAATCTAAGGCCTTTGCATTGTTAGGGAAGAGGATAGAATTCTTGGTTAACTTTAAACATTGTTAAAGCAACTGTACATGTTAAGTATTAACAGTAACCAAAAAAAAAAAAAAGCCTCTAAAAGTGTAGATACATAATATATAACTTCCCAACCAGCAGAGGAAAGGAGAGAACTTTAAAAAATCAAGAAGGTAGATGATAGAAAAAGAGAAACAAAGAAAGAGCAAGGTAAACAGAAAACATAAAACAACTTGCTGAAATTAATACAAGTATATTAGCGATCAAAAAAAAAGATGAGGGTTTCTATCTCTCCATTAGAAGTCAGCAATTCTAAAATTGTATTTAAAAAACAACAAAGTTCTGCCATATGCTGATAAAAACAAAGGGATAAAAAATACCAGGAAAATATACATTTTTTAAAAGCTGGCATGTCAATATTATTATTATACAGAGTTAATGTTAAAGCAAAAAGTATTGTTAGTGGTAAAGAGTGTCAATAATAAAAGGAATCATTCTCTGTTTTGTTCAATGCTGTTTTCTCACTGTATTTAACAATGCCTGGCACATAATAGGTGTTCAGTAAATGAATGGTTGAATTTATTAAGTCATGAGGATTATACAGACCTAACATCATGGCCTTAAAATATATACAGAGCAGAGCTTGACAAAATTCTAAAGAAAATTGATAAATCTATAGTAACACTGGGAGGTTTTTAACATTTCTCACACGTGAAATAATAAAATCAAACACAAATTTAGTTATACAGACGCTTCGTATAACTGACTTAACAAATTCAATCTAATGAACACGTAGAGGACTCCATACTCAACAATTACATAATACATAATTTTTTAAGATCAGTTATAAAATTATATAGAAAACATTTATAAATATTAACTATGCACAAAACCATAAAGGAAGTCTCAACAAACAGTAAACAATTTATATATATGGCTTCCTAGGTGGTTCAGTGGTTGAGAATTCACCTGCCAATGCGGGGGACACGGGTTCAATCCCTGCTTCAGGAAGATCCCACATGCTGCGGAGAAACTAAGCCCATGTGCCACAACTATTGAGCCTGCACTTTAGAGCCCATGAGCCACAACTATTGAGCCCACGTGCTGCAACTACTGAAGCCCACACACCTAGAGCCGGTGCTCCACAACAAGAGAAGCCATGGCAATGAGGAGCCCGCACACCGCAACAAAGAGTAGCCCCCATTCCACAACTAAAAAGAAAGCCCGTGCACAGCAAAAAAAGACCCAACACAGCCAATAAAATAATAAATAAATAAATAAATAAATAAATAAATAAATTTATTTATTTAAAAAAAAGAATTTATGTATAGACCATGTTTTCTGACATGGGATAAAGTTAGAAATAAAAATATTTTTAATGTTTGGAAATTTTTAAACACTTTTATTGATTTAGTCTTCAGTGGATAATTATGACTATGAAATATATAGAAAATAAGCTGTAATGAAAACATTGCATATCAAACTCAGTACAAAAGCACAAAAAGAAAATTTATTGCTTTACATGTATATATTTTTAAAAGAAGTATAATGAAAATTGAGCTAAGGGATTTCCCAGGTGGTGCAGTGGTTAAGAATCTGCCTGCCAATTCAGGGGACATGGGTTCAATCCCTGGTCCAGGAAGAATCCATACGCCATGGAGCAACTAAGCCCATGCACCACAACTATTGAGCCTGCACTCTAGAGCCTGCGAGCCACAACTACTGAGCCTGTGTGCCACAACTACTGAAACCCACGCACCGAGAGCCCATGCTCCGCAACAAAAGAAGCCACCTCATTGAGAATCCCATGCACCACAGTGAAGAGTAGCCCCTGATCTCCACAACTAGAGGAAGCCTGCACGCAGCAACAAAGACCCAATGCAGTCAAAAATAAAAATAAATTTATATAAGAAAAGAAAATTAATGAGTTGTTTTAAATCCAGATATTAGAAAATGAATAATGGAGTCAATATCTAATGGAGTAAAATATCTAAGATTTAATAAAATATGGAAAAACAAACTTCTGGTAAGGTTGGTCAATGAAAAAAGAGAAAGCACAAATAAACAATATTAGAAATGATATAAAGATATAATTAGGATTATAATAAAAAATTCTCTGATCAAATGTGTCAATAAATTTGAAAATGAATGATGGATTTTTAAGATAAATTATTAAATTTAACTTGAGAAGAAAGAAAATATTACTAGTTCTTTAATTATAAAAGAAATGGAATAACAGTTATCTACTGCAAAGAATACATGAGGTTCATATTATTTCACAGGACAGTTCATTTCCAGAAAATGAACTGAAAAATGGAAAGTTCATTTTGGAGGCTAGTGTATCCTTGATATCAAAACCAGACAATGACTGTACAAGAAAGGAAAATATAGGTCAATCTTGGTTATAAACAAAAATGTAAAAAATCATACACAAAATAATAGCAATCCAAATCCAGGAATGTAGCTTTTAAAAAATTACGACCAATTGAGTTTATCACACAAATACAATGATGAATTACCATAAGAAAAAATCTATTATTTCATTTCAACACATTAATAAATTAAAGAAGGAAAACCACATGATCATCTCAGAGGATACAGGAAAAGCACTCAATAAAATTCAACATCCCCTTATGATTTTTTTTAAAAACCACAAAACTCTTAGCTAACTAGAAATAGAAGGAGACTTCCTACTCTGAAAAAGAGTATTTATCAAAAACCTGAAGCAATCATTATAGTCAGTAGTGAAATGTTTAGAAGCATTTTTTAATTCAGGGAAAAAAAGACAAGGATGACCATTATCACCATTTCTATTTAACATTGTTCTGGAGGTCTTCTGAAAGGAACAAATACAATGTGAAAGAATTGGGACCATAGAAATGAAACTATCACAGCTTATTAATCATAGTTGTTTCAAATTCCTGTTCTGATAATTCCAACACCTCTGCTATATCTAAGTCTGGTCCTGATGATTGTTCTGTTTCTTCAGAACGTGTTTTTTTGTCCTTTAGTATGCCGTGTAATATTTTGTTGAAAGCCAGACATGATACACAAATAAAAGGAACTGAGGTAAATAGATCTTCAGCGTGCAGTTTTATATTTATCTGGCTGGGGGTTACCATTTGCTATAACTGTAGGTGTGAGAGACTAAAATTTCCTCTGTTTCTGTCTGCCATGTCACCCTTAGGTTTCTCTAGAGATTTCTTCTTAAATAATGTCTGAGACACACAATTCTTTCATCTGTGTTCTCCTGTTGTTATACAGAGGCCTTATTGATGTGGTGGTCAAGGGTGTGGAGATGGGAATATTCTACAGCCTATGATTAGGTCCCAGATTTTTAGTGAGCCTTGCCTCTGGGCTGCGACCTTCATCAGTGCTTCTCGGTTTTGTTGCCTCCCTTACATGAGATGGGAAGGTTAGCAGGAGCTGGAGTTGGGTATTTCCCATCCTTCAGGTTAGTGGGTCTCTGGTAAAACCCCAGTGGGTTAGACTTTGGTAAAACAGTTTCTCTTGAGGGCAGGCCTTGTTAAGAACGGAATTCTCTGGGTATGTTTCAAAACAGAATTTAAAATCTCTGTACCAAGACATCAAAACCACAGTTCAAAGACAAGTTCCACATTGGCAAGGTTGTGGAGACATAGGAACTCTCACACACCGCTGGTAGATGTCTAAGAGAGCGTAACCTCTCTGGAGAACATCTCAGTGTTGTCCAGTAGAGCTGAATACATATATATCCTAGACCCCAACAGTTCCACTCTCAGAGCTATACTTGGTACTATTTGCCTTTTTCAATGTGGTTGTTTTACACTGATGATGCAAAAGCAATTGCGGGTACCATGCTGGTGATTTAGCGCACGGCAAGGCTGTGGTACCAAACTGTTCTGGCTGTCGTTGTTTTCTTTATTATCAGGCACTTGAAATAAAATCACCATCAACATCACCACCATCAACATTTTCCAGTTTTTCTTATGAATTTTACTGATGAAGCAGTAAAAATTAATAAATTTTATTAAAGCTCAACTCTGGAGTACATATCTTTTGAATATTAATATCCTGCAAAATGAAGTGGAAAATACACATTAAGCATTTCTGCACACAAGGGTAGTTGGTTCCCTTTCAAGGAAAAACACTTGTGCAATTTTTTTTTTTTTTTTTTTGAGCTATGCGATGAACTAGCTGCTTTTTTCATGGAATACCATTTCTACTTGAAAGACTGACAAACTATGGTTATTCAGACTTGGGATTTTGGCAGGCATTTTCTCGTAAATGAACAAAGTGAGCCTGTCACTTCAAGGAAAGAAACTGACTGCATCTGTTGCCAATGATAAATTTTGAGCTTTCAAGCAAAAGTTAGAATTTTGGAAAACTTACATCTGCTACTATGACCTTGACAGTTTCCAAACTTTCAGAAACTTCTATGGTGAAGTCAGTGGTGATACAAATAAATGTGCTTTTTTGATACTTATAATGAAATACATCAATGTTTATGAGACATATAATTTAGTAAAGCAATGTTTTCCAAATGGCCAAGAAAGATCAATGGGTTCTAAGTGTAAGAGAGTATGAGAAGTTCATTGACGTGATTTCAGATTCCACATTGCAACCTTTAAGAAACTATTATTTATTGGCTTTTGATTTAGTATCTTTGATGAAGAATATCCAAAGTTATCTTAAGAGGTTATTAAAATACTCTCCCCTTTTCCAACGACATAGCTATGTGAGGCCTATTTTTCTTCATATACTTCAACCAAGACGACGTACAGTAGCAGACTGAATGCAGAAGCAGATATGCCTTCCATCAAGCCAGGCATTAAAGAGACTTGCAAAAATGCAAAACAATGACCTTCTCACTAATTTTTTGTTTGATAAAATATGTTATTTTTTGTTAAAAACACGTTATTTGTATTAAACATAATGGATTTGTTATTGTTATTTTTAAATAAATGAGTAAATAAATATTTTTTAATTTCTCAGTTTTAAACACTATATACACATCAATAGATGTAACCTACACAAACAACAGCTATGTGGGGTTCTTAATAATTTTAACGGTGTAAAAGAATTCTGAGAGCAAAACTTTGAGAACCACTGCCCTAAAGAAAAAAAATTTCCCATACATCCCCCAAGAGACATATACAAGGCTATTTGTTGCAGCCACATGCGTGATTTTTAAAATTTTTAACTACTTAACGTCTATCAATAGGGAATATATACACACATTTTGAAACAGAAAATAAAATCTCTCTGAAATTAAAATGAATGAACTAGATTTACATGTATTGATGTGGATGATTCTGCAACATGTTGAGAGAAATTTTTAAGTGTTGTAAAAGGAGAGGTACAGAATGATACCATTTATATACATTTCAAAAACAGAGGAAGGATGTTACTGCGTACGGATACATCCACGTGTAGCAAGAACACACATCCTCGCATGTGGATGCAGAGGAAGATGCATACCAACCTCAGGATAGCAGTGACGACCAAGGCCAGAGAAAGCAGGGGCAGATTCAAATGTGTGTGTAAACTATTTAGAAAAATATGCGAAGTAGTAAATACGACACAAAGTTAACCTTAGCTAATCGGTATTGTTCCGTACATTTCTATTCATTTGAAACACTCCAGTGTTAAAATATACTTATTTTTAAATGCCTCTGTGCATTTGCCATCAGTTGGTAAAGAAAAATTAAACTAGCTGGTTCCCAGGGGAATACATTTTCTCCATGGCTGGGCTGGACGGCCAGCTGTCCTGCTTTTGCGACTGCTTATTGACCCTAATAGATGACTCGGGATATTTGAAGGGTAATGTCTTTTCTGTCTGCAAAGCTCTTGATCCTGGGTTCTCAGTCATGGCTGCAAAGGAAATTCTCCCTCGGATTTCTTACAGAACTCCTGCAGCTGTCAGGCAGGGCAAGAAGCCAGCATACCCCGAGAACAACTTGAGCAGGCATCAGCATAGTTCCCGCTTGGGGCAGGACTCCCAACACAAAGTATCCTGTTGCTTTTCCTTTTCTTTCTGAAGCCAGAGGGCGAGCCTTTGATTCGTGTGGCGATGATATCCTGTGGCCTGCTGGGTGTAGTTGGGCTCTGGGCGCGCATCTAGGAGGCACCTAATCCCCCTAGCACTCCCTGGAGCCTCCTGAGCCCCACTGGGTAGTTTCACAGTAGAGCTGAGGTGATACTTTTACCTTGAAATTCATACATTCAGCCCAGAAGCCACTCAGCCTCCTGGAATTTTTTATTAAGAATACCCTCAGCAATAATTTTCAGATTTCATAGCCTCTGATAAGGAGGAAAGAGCTTGATATTCCGGTTTTGTTTCTGTTTGAAGAGCGTATCCCCAAAGGAATTGTATGTGTCCCAGATTCAACACAGCTGTTAATTAGAGCTGAGAACACTTGGTTGACCCCTGTGCGGCTAATTGCTAGAATTGAGAAGCGTCTCTAAGGGCCTCATATGATAACAACTGAAAATTGTACTGAGCATCACCTAACGCTTCTGGAACCAGTTCAGGATGGGAAGCAATAGGCTCCCTGCGGTTCCTGGCGCAGGAGAGGCAGCTATGTGCTGGAGGAGCAGTATTAAGGATTCTCTTCAGTGATTAAAACACCCACATTTCACTTTGGATGTGTGACTTGAGGCAGTGTGCTTGGAAGGGCTTATCAGAGAGCTCAGAACCGTGCAGCAGAGCATACGTGGCCTACTTCGGAGTACTTCAACTACTCCTGTGACATCTCACCCCAGTGCCATTGCCTCTACTGCCTGCCGGCCGGTGCTACAGAACAGGGTGGAAGACAATTCCTGTTGGGGCCTTGACCAGGTTCTGAGGTGCAACTGATGCAATCATTCTGTTTCCCCATCTTAAAATGACAAGTCTAGCTCTCACGATGAGAAAAAGTATCGAAATCACCTAGTTCCCAGTCTGGCATACAACAGTGGTGACCACCTCTCCTCCCCGTCTTTGCTCTGTGAGCAGAGAAGACAGTGGAAATAACCAGAAACAGAAAGGTAGACTGACAGATAGAGAGGGCAAGAGCTGGGCCCAGTGGCAAAGAAGAGGAGATAACAGAGGCAAGAAAAGCAAGGCAGAAAGGCAGAAAGCCAGGGGGCAGTGGTTAGAGAGAGGAGAAAGGGGAGAGGAGGAGGCATGAAAGGTGGGAGACGAATGTAGACCAGACGGCCAAACAGAGACAGAAGAGAGGTGGCTCTTCTTCCTTTCCCCCAGGTCCTGGGAGAGAGTAAAATCAGCAGAGCTGACCGTGAGTGTTTTGGCCTTCTCAGCCAAGAGGCCCAGAGCATACCCCAGATAGTTTAGTGCTCTGGCCGACTCCACTCCCCCGGCCTGGCCCAAGGAAGGTCGCCTGGAGCCAGCAGTGTAAGGAGAGACTCACGATCCCTTTTCCAGAAGAGGTCCAAACCGTGGGTCCAATTCCAGGAAGCGACAGCAGCAGAAAGTAACCCAGAATCAGACTTGCCCAGAGCCTGATAGGGGAAAGACTCAAAGGGAGTTGGAGGAAAAGGGATCAATTTCATTTTCTTCTAGACCAAGACTGGCTGATGATGGCACCCTGTTCCAAAGACAGCCAGGAGCCCCACATCTCTTGACTCTCTAATTAGACCTTTCAGACCTTTTTCCTCCTAAAGGACACCTCTCACTAACAAATGTGCATGGAGGATGCCCTGTGTGCTCAGCCTGTGATGGGCAGTAGTGGGGGAAACAGGGACAGCAAAGGTGGCTGCTGTCTGCAGGCAATGTGTTGGAGAAGAAAATCTAACACACAAGGAATTGCAATGTGCAACAGAGAAGAGCATCAAATGATAGGGCAGTGAAGGCTCAGAGTCTGTAGGAACTGGAAGGGGTAGCAGGGAGTGTGGAGCAGTCAGGGAGACTTCATGGAGGAGGTGGGACCTGAGGACAAGTGGAGCCCTTCAGGGAAAATACAAGGGCAGGGTGCCTTGCTTTGATAAACTGACAAGGTTGACCTCACTTGCTTAGAAGGCCCATTTTAGAGAAGCATGAGAAACCATGGTCTTTTATTGCCATAAATTTACATGGAGCTTTATATTTTGAGACTTTTCATGTAAATGTTCACAATTGCTCCTCATAAGGATTCTAATAAATAATTTTTATTTTCAGAATTGGAAAACATCTTAGACTTTATATAGTCCAGGCTCCATATATTACATTTGAGAAAATGATTCCCAAAGAGGTCACATGAAGCCACAAGACTAACTCAAACTCATGTAATTAAGTAGCTCCAGGACTGTAACTCAGGTCTATGTTTTTTTTTTTTTTTTGCCGCATGCACAGCTTGCGGGATCTTAGTTCCCCCACCAGGGATCGAACTCAGGCCCACGGCAGTGAAAGCACCGAGTGTCAACCACTGGACCACTAGGGAAATCCCTAACTCAGGTCTTATTATTCCACTCAAATGGACTCACCAAAGAGTGTATAAATGCAATTTTGTTTTCATTTATATGGAATTATTTCCTATAATAGAGACCTATACTTAAAATGAATAAATGTATGTTTTGTTTCCTTATAGTAAAATAAATATATGATCACCATAGAAAATTCAGAAAATATAGGTGTCAAAAAAAATTAAAATCATCCATAATCACAGCACCCAGTTTATAGACTTTGAAAATCGTTAAAAGTACGTAGTATTTTCATTTGACCTTTACAAATAGATCGTTTTATTTCAGGAGAAAATGTCTCTGGTCCTCTTTAAAGAGAAGCATGTTAAACAGGATAATGTAGTGGAAAGAGCACAGGATTTGGATGCCAAAGATCTAGGCTGAAGCCCTGGTCAGTCATGACTAGCTGTGTGATCTTCCATAAATCAGTCAACTTTCCTGTACTTTAGTTTCTCATTTGCAAAATAATGGGGTTTCAGTGATCCATTACCTAGCTTGCTAAAATGTCTTTTCTGGGACTTTAAAATCAAGCATTGTAAGCTTAGAACAGTTAATTAAAACAAAACAAAACAAAACAGTATCTGCTGTTTTTAAAGGAATGTAACAGCATGTTAAAATAGGCCTCTTCCTTTCTCAGGGTTTTGGCTGAGGCTCCAGGCTGAGAACAATAGGTTTATGTCTCTCCCCACTCACACACATCCTAAATGAGATACAAGACTGTCTAGGCAGGACTTGCAAAGAGATGCCTAGGGCTGGTTCTGCCATGTTTAGACCTTCACACACCTCCAGGCTTTGCAAGAGAAAGCTAAGAGAAGAGACTGAGTGATTCTACTGGGGGAAAAAGTCTTAGTGAAAGGCTGGCTGGTGGCACCTCGGGCAGCAGAACAAAGCCAGTGCGTCCCAGAGGGAAGAAGCTTCACTACAGAAACAATACAGAAAGGTTTCCTAGGTGGCACAGTGGTTAAGAACCCGCCTGCCAATGCAGGGGACATGGGTCGATCCCTGCTCCAGGAAGATCCCACAAGCCGTGGAGCAACTAAGCCCGTGAGCCACAACTATTGAGCCCATGCGCTGCAACTGCTGAAGCCCATGCACCTAGAGCCCATGCTCCGCAACAAGAGAAGCCAGGGCAATGAGGATCCCGCGCACCACAACGAGGAGTAGCCCCCACTCACCACAACTAAAGAAAGCCTGTGCACAGCAAAAAAGACCCAACACAGTCAATAAAAAAAAAAGAAACAATACAGAAGTTCATGCTGTGAGGATATAAGGAAGAGAGTTGGACTTGAGTTACCTTATAGACTCTACAAGACCCTTCTAGATGACTCAAACATTGGTGACCCTGTTGGGGGCAGGAGAGAGGGGGAGGCAGGGAGGCTGCTGGAATCCAGGTGATAAAGGAGGAATTTTAAGGGCCTACCTGAAGGGGGTATTGTCTAAGCAATGCTATATAGTAGGATATCCCAGGGAAGAAGGGTCTCTAAACAAATCCTCAAAAGCACCGCACCAGAGAAATACCCATTAGATCTGCCATGCACAGAGGGCTCTATGCTCACAACTGCAAGAGCTACTGAAGACCTTGCCTCTTTTTCTCTAATCCCTCTTCTCTCCGGTGCTAGCTAGTGCAAGAGGAGGTGAAAAAAGAGAGAAGAAATGACTGTGAACCCCGCCTCTTCACCATATGTTTGCAAGTCTGGTTGAGGCCCACACTAGTGGAAGGGAGAACTTTAACTGGGATAAGAAGTTGAAGTTTTCATGTTATATTGGATGGAACTTTTCAATACCCATGGATAGGGAAGAAAGGTTTGGAGACAGCAGTTTTAAAGGGCCAGTTATAAGACAGAACAAAGTTGCTTTCTGCTCAAATCCTCCCAAGTCCTGCTTGTTTATTATACTAATTACAGGTGGATAACTTTGGTGAGTTGAGGGAGGATTGATTGCAAAGGGGAGGGGTACTCGTGGCCAGATCCCAATTAAGAGGCTGTTTGTCGAGGATGGAAGATGCCTTAGAGAACTGGGGCGAGGAGGGTGGGGGGGACTCGAGGCGGGGGGAGTCAAGGAAGGGAGGGAATACGGGGATATGTGTATAAAAACAGATGATTGAACTTGGTGTACCCCCAAAAAAATAATAAATAAAAAACAAACAAAACAAAAAAAAATAGGAAAAAAAAAAGAGGCTGTTTGTCTAGAAATTAGGCACAAAGGCAATGGTAAATCTGGCAGGAATTAATGACTGCTTAGATGTGGAAGAAAAGTAAGGTAGATGACTCATATAAGCTTCTAAAGTTTCTAGTCTGAGAGACTGGAAGATGGTGACGATGGAGAGTAATGCCACTTCTACAGCTAAATATGTGTTCTAGAGAGATTTCACACTTAGGTCAACGATGCCACATTTTTGGAACTATTCGATGGAGTTCCTCCTGAGCAATGGTCTCTGAGCCAATTTATGAGTCATATAAAAATCAATCTCATTACTGTTCATGTATCCATTTTTCATTTAATCCATCATTTAACAAACTTTCATTAAGCATTCCCTATGTGTTATGTGCTGTGCTAGCCACTGCAGAGAAAAATTTGCAGAACACAGGGTCAGTCCTTGAGTTGCTCACAGTCTATCTGTTCTACCCACTCCAGTTAAATATTGGGGTCACCCTGGGTTTTGTGGTCTTATCCCTCTTTAACTCCCTAATGTCACTGCTTTTATGGAGAAAAGAGCAGAGTGTTGCATAAAATGGGGATGTGCCATCTTAAGTATATGACCTTATTTCCATTTGCCCATGTGTCTATTTTGCTTTTTGTCCTACAGAATTTAGGCTATTACGACAACATGGCCCAGAAATTTGATCTCTGTCCAAATTCACACTCTCTAAATGTAAGCAGACACTCAAAATCAGTCTAAAAATCACTGGCACAAAAGATACCCAAACAGGCCCATACAACTGTGTTCTCTCTCACACGCTCTCTTTAACATACACACATACACACACTTGCTCATACCACTCAGATTCACTTCAATCTGATAACAATATATATCTAGTACTCAGAATGTCAAAATTTGGTGCTAAGTCCTCCAAGGGATATAAATTTTAGAAACACAGTTCATTCTTTTCAGAAGCCCACAACTTAGTGGGACAAATAGATGCGTTTATAAATAGACACGTGTGGTACAAAGTAAAGTGTGAAGGGATATAATAAAAGAATAAACAATAAATTCTAATAAGTTAACAAGGGAGAAAGAATCTACACTAACCCCTTGTATTTATGTTGCTTGTTTTCTGGGCCTCGGGCACAGAGATCTGAGTTAATCGTACTCTTCAGTGCATTTCAGCAAACATCCTTTGAGCACCTACTGTGTGGCAGGCACCTTTCTAGGTGTTAAGGATATGCACCTTTTATTCATGGTGAGGCAACGGAAAGAATTAGAGCAGGGTGGTGGCGGCATTATTAGATGGCTCTTTAGTTGGGTGATCAGAAAGAGCTTCTCTGACGCTGTGATATTTAAGCAAGACCTGACTGACAAGGAGGAGCCCACCCTGAAAAGCAAGATCAGAAGGATAAGCATCTCAGACAAGGGAAACAGCTATTGTAAAGGCCCCAAGCAAGAGCAAGTTTCATGTGCTGCAGAGACTAAAAGAAGGCACATGTGCCTGGAACACTGTGGGCAAGGTGGGGAGACTGGAAGGAGATGAGGTTGGAGAGGAGGACAGGGACCAGATAACTAAGGCTAGGCTTTTAAGTAAAAGTTTGGCTGATCCTTAAATGCACATGTGCACGTGTGCGTGCACACACACACAAACACACACACACACACACACACACACATTCCAAAAATGTTTCAAGCATTGGCAGAACTGGTGGAATCTGTGACTACTTGGAAGAAATAACATTCATTTGGATCAAGTTTAAAAATTCATTACTTTATATTCACATCTAATACTTAATTTGACAAGGAGAGTCTAAGGAACCAAAGGATATGTGCAAACTATACCTGCACTCTAAGCATGGTCCATGATACCACTGAACAGAGCTTAGGAAAAGCCATGGGCTCCTAAAGAACAATTTGAAAAACAGAGCCCATGAGAGCAAGCAGGGTGAGTGGAACAATTCCACCTAGGGGGTAAAGAATGGCATTTTTGCTATGTGTCTAATTAGGCTGGAGATGATTAAGCCATGTTCTCACCAGTGGTTTTGGATAAGACCCTCTCTCATATTGCTCTTTTTCCCAATCCCTACTGCACAGGTATCCCTTCTAACATGTTTGCAATATGTCCTCAGTGGGTATGGATCTTTGACAAATGCGTGGGTTGTTTTCCATGAATGTGATTTTAATTAGCCAACATGGAATCGTTCTTTGATACTGTTATGTGTCATTCATTTACTCAAGTCTTGTTTAAAGATCTATCTGTGTTGCTCTCTCTATCTCTAATTCATCACTTCCAGTTGCTGTAGGGTATTTTGTGATAAGAATCCCTCACATTTTACTTACCCATTCCCCTAGAGATGGATGCTAGGTTGCTGCACACTTTCTATACGCAATGAACATCCTCATAAAGCTGCCCTTATACACAGAGGTGAGCTACTCTGGGGGATTACAGGGCCGTAAGGATTACTCTCCCCCAACTTCTCACTGGGTAAGACTGGATTGTTCTCCCGAATGAATGCACTAGTCCACACGCGCATTATATTTTCATAAATGATTTGCACAGAACACACTGAGTCTCAGAGACATATGGTGAGGTATTCAAGGTCAAATAGATAGTAAGTCTCAGAATCAAGATTCAAATCTTCTAATTCAGTTTTAAGTCTCTTTCTACTGGGAAAATGTCTTTCTGAAGAAACTTACCCTTACCCACATGGTGGTACACAAGCATAGATGCAAAGTGCAGCTGAATTACTCCCTACAACAGGGGTATAATTACCCTTCACTGCTCTTCATTCAATGATTATTCGTTGAATGACAGCTACAGGAGACACTGCTGTTTTCTTTCGTGAGGTCAAGGTTTTATTTCGTTTATCAGCAAAGCACCTACCAAGCAGGTATGTGCTATGGATACACGTCTTCCTTTCCTAGAAGGAACGTACAATCAAATTTCCTCTCATAACTACGGTCAACACTAATACAGGTAGCAGATTTTCGAGAACTTTCTGTGGTTCTGTTTTCTTGCATATGCATGTAAGACATCATGCTCTCAGTATTCCTCAAAATTGATCATTTTACCTGCTCTCTGTTCTCCATTTCCAGAGACTACAAATTCCCTTAAAGTTCAGGTCTCAAATATCCAAGTCAGTAAAGAAGGAAGTTGCAAGGCTGGTGGCCAGCACCCCGTGTGTAGCACAGTGATTTTGTTGGGAGTACAACGCTTATGAGCAAGTATGGCAGAACCATAAACTGGATCCCTTTTAGCTATGGTCGGTTACGCCCTTGGGTTTGAAATAATTACTTTCCTAGACATGTGGTTCCCAGATGAAATTCATGCTGTGATTTGATATTTTTAATGCAAAAAAATTTTTTTCTAGCAGAAATTCATCACTAGCATGTCAAGGAATTTGATGACTAAAAATAATCTCCCCATAGAGTGCATGAACGTGGTGTGCAGACCTGGAAAGCAAGAACACACCAGCGAGTCTGTGTGAAAGGGAATGACATCACCAGTGAACTGAGGACCCACCTTTTGACCTGACTAGTATCAAAAGGCTGCTCCACACATCAAAAAAAATTTTAATCTATTAAATAATAAATGATTTCAAATGCTTACTGTGGACACCAGCCTTCAAATTAATTCCCTAAAGGCAATTACACAGTGTCCAGCACAAGATACTCTCCCTTTTGATTCTGAGATGGAATTTGTAACTGATCCAAGTCTACTCTGTATACAACTAGGTGGAACCCACTTTTCTCCCCTCAGAAAATGGTTCTCCTAGTTCGTGGGCAAAGAAACTACCCAGTTGCTTTAAAAGGAGAAGATTATTGAAGCCAGAATTTATCCTGGGGCAGGCGGGCAGCAATGGGTAATGGAAGATAAAAGCTGAGGACACAAACAGATTTATACAAACAAATTTATACTGAGTCTCTACACCCAAGGCTATTATTCAGGTTCTCAGGGCCCGGAGCTGAATTTAATCTGCAAACTTCAGACCCAGGAATAGAAGCCAGCTGGGGGGCTGCCCGAGGAAGGGAACCATGCAGCTATCTGGGAGAAGAACATTCTGTGCTGGGGAAGACATTTCTGAGGTTGCAGGTAGCAGCTTGTGGTTTTGAGGAAGTGCCTTCCTGGGCATGGTTGATGACAAGAGTGGCAGCAGCTATCTTACCAGGCCAGTTCTGCAGTGTGGTTTTAAGAGTTGTTGCTAGAACCTTAGCCTAAAGCCTGTTCTTCCAGCCTTTTCAATGCTTAGATGAGCTACCTAATAAATCCCTTTCTGCCTAAACTAGTGAGTATGGATTTTATTGTTGAAACCTAGAACCTGGCCCAATTTTAGAATCAGTCTTAGGGTTTTCTTTAGTGCTGTTTAGTGTGTTATACTGCTTTATCTGATTTATCAGCTTTAAATGAAATCTTTTGAGCCCCTGGCTATAAAAGATTGGGAAATATCAGCATATTTATCCTTCTCAATGTTTATTATACAACTTCCTGCTGGCTCCAAAGTCTCCAAGTTTTGGGCAGCTAGCTTTCCTAGATAATTTCTAAGAACAGTTATAATCTAAACACCAAATCTAGAATTCTTGGTTCCCCCCACAAACAAGATGCTTGCCCAGTAGGAAGGAAGAGCAATGGGGGAGAATGAGGGATCTTTCCACTGAAACTCAAATCTACTCTGTGTCTACCTGATTACCCAGGCCCTGGTATGTCTCTCCACAAGATGATGAGAAGATAGAGGACTACTCACCTCGTCTCTTCTTGCTGACCCCTGGCTTGTAGTTTTCTCCAATAAAATCTGATCTTTAAGCCATACTGCATAATGCCGAGGCGTTTATTCTAAGCCGTTTCACCATGGCTGGTGACCACCTTAAAAGGACTCACCTTGCATTACAGTGAAGATCATTTCTCAGGATGTAAAAACCCCAGAAGTCATCAAAGAAGAGATCCATACCTGCAGCTTCATGAATAAAAAAAAGTCAATAAAACAATAATTACTCTAAGCAAAATCCAAAGACAAATGACAAACTGGGGGAAATATTTGCACCTCATATCACAAAGGGCTTATTTCCTTAATATAAAGAGTTCCTGCAAATCAATAAGAGCAACGCCCGATAGGAAAACAGGCCAATAATATGGATAGACAGTTTGTAGAAAAGGAAGTACAAAGGAAACACTAAGAAAAATTATTATTAAATATACAAAAAGAGAAAATGTTATTTCAAAATATACTAAGACTCCACTTTGCACCTTGTAGAATGGCATAGATAGTCCATGGTGATGACAGGGATCTGGGGAAATGGGCATGCTTACTGATGAGGGTATAAAGTGGTACAACTTCTAGGCAGTGTTCAAATGATAAATACACATACCCTTTTAACTCTTATTCCAAACTTAGGGCTTTATTCTACGTATACAAACTTGCATATATACAAACTGAATAACATATATTACAGCATTGTTTATGAGAGCAAAATATTTTAAATCACCTGAAAGCAACAAGAAGAATAAGAAACTTCACCTTTGATGAAATGGCTAAGTTGCTTTTACCATGAACCTTAATATATATGAAGCAAGGCTGTTTTCCATGGTGACACTCCAACCTAAGTAAGGAGAGCCAGGCAGGCAGATTGCATATTGCAGGGCTGGCAGAACTCAGCTCAAACACAGGTGGATTCCTGAGGTGCAAAGCCAACAATACTTTGCTTAGAACAAGAATTGGTGCAGGTCAGCTGTCGAAGTTTCCTCAGACCCTTTTGGAGATCACAGAGGGGCAGGGGCAGCAGTTGAGGAAAGAAGGTTGCAGACCCACCATGGAGAAGCCAGGTAGAGGAACAGCTGTCAGTAATAAGCTGCCCTGCAGTTGCTAACCTTTTCCTCTGAAGAGGAGAAAAGGTTAGACCAGCTCACGCAAGCACACATACAAACCCTGCTGATATCATGGGGGCTTGGGGAGAGGTCTGGCACTCTGCTCTGGTCCCTTCGCCACAAGAATTTCAGCAAATAGGTTATCTCAGCAGAGGTGTCTCAGAAGACACTATTCGTATTGTAGTCTATGTGAACGGCGCCCCCTGGAGAGGATACAATATGGATGTTGTCCTTTGTAAATGGATAGTGTGTCAGCCCTGCAGGAAGAAGTGCCCTTATTACAGGTGGGAAAGAATCAAAAGGGGAACAGCACAGCTCTTTACAAAAATACAAGAAAAAAGGAGGAAATCAAAAGGGAAAATCACTGGCAGATAAAGAATGACAGCAGAGAAATCTTGCCACAAAGCCAGTGAAAATCATAACCAAACACATCTCCATAAACTTGAGGAACTAAAGAAAAAATAACCTCTAAAAAAAATGACCTGTATATAACAGACACTCAAGGCAGAGATACAAGGTTTCAAGGAGAAAATGACTAGACAATTGAAGTTAACAAATGAGTTAGTGTTAACATTTGTCTCTTTGAGGTAGAAGTTATATATATTAAAGTCTTAGATGTGCAGCTTGATGAAGTTTTGAAAAGTGACCATACCCATGCAGCCACCATTCTGGAGAGGAATGGGACAATATCAACACCCTAGAAGGCTCCTCCCTGCCCCTTCCCAGTCAAAGGAAATTCTTGTTTTCACCACTGTCATCAACCATTGACTAGTTTTGTCTAGTGTTGAATATTCTATAAATGAAAACATATAGTAGGTACTCTTATAGTTCTTTCACTTTACATTGTGTCCATGAGATTCACCCACATGGTTGTGAATAGTAGTAGTTCATTCTTTTGCAATGTTACATAGTATCCTATTATATGAATGTGAGGCTAATATTTACTATTTAAAATGTACAAGCTGCTATGAGCACTCTTGCACATGTCTTTTGGAGGGATATAAACATTCATTTCTATTGGGAATATACAAAGGAGTGGAATTTCTAGGTCATAAAGTACATGCCTAGTTAGCTTTAGAATCATTAAAAAGTTTTCCAAAGTGGCTGTACTAATTTAAACCAGAAATACATCCTCCACATGATAGCTTCTACTTGGTATTGTTAGTTCTTTTAATTTTTCCATTCTGGTAGAAGCATCTCGTAATTTTAATTTACATTTCCCTGATGATTCAAATTTAGAAACTTTCATGTGCTTATTTCTTGCAGAGTACCCATTCAAGTCTTCACCCATTTTTTATCAGGTTGTCTATCTTTTTCTTATTAATATGAAGGAGTTATTTGTATATTCTGGGTAGGAGTCATTTTTCAGATATAAGTCTATAAATATTCTTCTCCCAGCCTGTATCTTGTCTTTTCACTCCGATGATGTCTTCCAATGAAAAATTCTTAATTTTAATTAGGTCCAACTTGTCAATATTCTATTTTATATTTAGTGCTTTTTGCAACCTGCTTAAGAAATTATTGCCTACAGCAAAGTCATAAAAATATTCTCCCATGTTCTTTTTAAGATGTATTGTTTTAACTTTCACATTCAGTTCTATGATCCATCTCAAATTAATGTTGGTTTATGAAGGGAGATGGGGGTCAACATTCTTTTTTTTTCTTATATGGGCAGCCAATTTGTCTAGCACCATTATTCAAAACAACATTATTGGGAAGGAGGCTTTAGCTGAAGGACTAAACTTGTTAAGAACCCATGATGGAAATCCTGGAATGGATTTTACCAGGACTCAGGAATTTTTAAGAAAACTGCAACAATCTCTGAGAATTGATGTATCAGGAATACACCAAAAGATGCAATAATTCCCGCACAGCTGAACACCAGCAAACAACCTTGGGCACCAGAAAGGACTGCAAAGATCCTGACATAACTGGATAGGACAGAGGGGGGAAAAAAAGGAGAAAGAGGAGGAGAAGAAAGGAAAGGGATGGGTCCCACACCCTGGGGTGGGGGGATCTGAAACAGAGGGGAGATTGCCAAATTCGGGGAAACATCCCTTATGTGACAGGGAAAACTCTTCTCCAATAGGGAATTTCCCTGAGTCAGAAGGGAGGCATTTGGGACTGTTCAAAGAGGGTGAAGTGGCTGAGCTGTGGCAGATGGGAAAGAGTGAGAAACACATGGAGGGTCTGCACCATGGCTCAGCGTGTCCGGACTGAGACATCGGTTCCCAGCTGAACAGGGGGTCTGGGAGCTGGAACATGGGAACTGGAGAACTGGTTCAGGGTGAGAAACATTGTTGGCAGTGGGGAGATGGACTGAGAGTACAGGAGGGACGAAATCTGCAGCAGAGAGTGCCTACCGTGGAAAGCTGGATGGCCATGGCGGCGGCTCAATACTGCTGATTCACAAGCAGAGGGCAGGAGCCGCGGGTGTAGCCTCTCTCTTGGCACCTGCGACGGACAAAGGAAGGACCCCTCTGGGCCTGACTAATGCACTCAGGGATAAAAAAGGCCCCTGGGCGGGGCTGGCCTAGAGTGCCTTTACCCAAGAGCCAAAAGTCTGCAGAGTGGCCCAGCTCTGGAGACATTCTGTTTATACTTGAGCCACTGCCGTCCCTCTGCAACAGGTGAATTCTATCAAATATTTAGAGAAGAGCTAACACCTATCCTTCTCAAACTCTTCCAAAAGATAGCAGAAGGAGGAACACTCCCAAACTCATTCTACAAGGCCATCATCACCCTAATACCAAAACCAGGCAAAGATGTCACAAAAAGAGAAAATTACAGACCAATACCACTGATGAATATAGATGCAAAAATCCTCAACAAAATAGTAGCTAACAGAATCCAACAGCACATAAAAAGAGCATACACCATGATCAAGTGGGGTTTACCCCTGGGATGCAAGGATTCTTCAACATATGCAAATCAATCAACATGATACATTATATCAACAAATTGAAGGATAAAAACCATATGATAATCTCAATAGAGGCGGAAAAAGCTTTTGACAAAATTCAACATCCATTTATGATAAAAACTCTCCAGAAAATGGACATAGAAGGAAATTATCTTTACATAATAAAAGCCATATATGAGAAACCAAAAGCCAACATTGTTCTAAATGGGGAAAAACTGAAAGAATTCCCTCTAAGAACAGGAACAAGACAAGGGTACCCACTCTCACCATTATTATTCAACATAGTTTTGGAAGTTTTAGACACAGCAATCAGAGAAGAAAATGAAATAAAAGGAATCCAAATTGGAAAAGAGGAAGTACAATTGTCACTCTTTGCAGATGACATGATATTGTACATAGAAAGCCCTAAAGACTCTATCAGAAAACCACTAGCACTAATCAATGAATTTAGTAAAGTAGCAGGATATAAAATTAATGCACAGAAATCTCTTGCATTCCTATACACTAACAATGAAAAAGCAAAGAGAAATTAAGGACACTCTCCCATTTACCATTGCAACAAAAAGAATAAAATACCTAGGAATAAACCTGCCTAAGGAGGCAAAGACCTATTTGCAGAAAACTATAAGACACTGATGAAAGAAATCAGACAATACCAACAGATGGAGAGACATACCATGTTCTTGGATTGGAAGAATCAACATTGTGAAAATGACTGTACTACCCAAAGCAATTTACAGATTCAATGCAATCTCTATCAAATTACCAACAGCATTTTTCACAGAACTAGAACAAGAAATCTTATGATTTGTATGGAAACGCAAAAGACCCCGAATAGCCAAAGCAAACTTGAGAAGGAAAAATGGAGTTGGTGGAATCAGGCTTCCTGACTTCAAACTATACTATAAGGCCACAGTGATCAAGACAGTATGGTACTGGCACAAAAACAGAAAGGAAAATCAATGGAACAGAATAGAGAACTCAGAGGTAAACCCATGCACATATGGGCACCTTAGCTTTGACAAAGGAAGCAAGAATATACAACGGAAAAAAGACAGCCTCTTCAATAAGTGATGATGGGAAAATTGGACAGCAACATGTAAAAGAATGAAATTAGAACACTTGCTAACACCATACACAAAAAGAAACTCCAAATGGATTAAAGACCTACATGTAAGGCCAGACACTAGAAAACTCCTAGAGGAAAACATAGGCAGAACACTCTATGACATCCATCAAAGCAACATCCTTTTTGACCCACCTCCTAGAATCATGGAAATAAAATCAAGAATAAACAAATGGGACCTCATGAAACTTAAAAGCTTTTGCACAGCAAAAGAAACCATAAACAAGACAGGAAGACAACCCTCAGAATGGGAGAAAATACTTGCCAATGAAGCAATGGACGAAGGATTAATCTCCAAAATATACAAGCAGCTCATGCAGCTTAATACCAAAAAAGCAAATAACCCAATCCACAAATGGGCAGAAGACCTAAATAGACATTTCTTCAAAGAAGACATGCAGATGGCCAACAAACACATGAAAAGATGCTCAACATCACTAATCATTAGAGAAATGCAAGTCAAAGCCACGATGAGGTATCACCTCACACCGATCAGAATGGCCATCATCACAAAATCTGGAAACAACAAATGTTGGAGAGGGTGTGGAGAAAAGGGAACCCTCCTGCACTGTTGGTGGGAATGTAAGCTGGTACAGCCACTATGGAAAACAGTTGGGAGGTTCCTTAAAAAACTACAAATAGAACTACCATATGATCCAGCGATCCCACTCCTGGGCATATACCCAGAGAAAGCTATAATCCAAAAAGAAACATGTACCATAATGTTCATTGTAGTACTGTTTACAACAGCCAGGACATGGAAGCAACCGAAATGCCCATCAACAGATGAATGGATCAAGAAGATGTGGCATATATATACAATGGAATATTACTCAGCCATAAAAAAGGAACTAAATGGAGCTATATGTAATGAGGTGGATAGATCTAGAGTCTGTCAAACAGAGTGAAGTAAGCCAGAAAGAGAAAGACAAATACTGTATGCTAACTCATATATACGGAATCTTAAAAAAAAAAAATAGTACTGATGAACCCAGTGACAGGGCAAGAATAAGGATGCAGATACAGAGAATGGACTGGAGGACATGGGATTGGAGGGGCAGGGGGCAAAGCGGAAGCTGGGACGAAGTGAGAGAGTAGCATAGACATATATACACTACCAACTGTAAAATAGATAGCTAGTGGGAAGTTGCTGTATAACAAAGAGAGATCAACTTGATGATGGGTGATGCCTTAGAGGGCCAGGACAGGGAGAGCGGGAGGGAGTCGCGGGAGGGAGGGGATATGGGGATATATGCATAAATACAGCTGATTCACTTTGGTGTACCTCAAAAGCTGGTACAAGAGTGTAAAGCAATTATTTTCCAATAAAGAGCTTTAAAAAAAATTATTTCCTCTGAATTAAATTTATAACAAATTATGGAACTGCACATGTGTGGGTCTGTCTCTGGGCTTCTTTTCTTTGATCTCTTTGTCTCTCCTAGTACCTACACCACGCTCTCTTAATTATTTTAACTTTATAAGAAATCTTATGCTTAGAAGTCTAAAAGTCCTTTATCTTTATTCTTCTTCTTCAAGATCACCACCTTTAAGATTTCTCTACGTTCTTAGAATTTCTAGATAAAGTTTAGAATTGACTTGTCAGTTTAAGTTGGTGTACTTCTAACCCAAATGTTAGTTGTCAAATCTTTGTTTGATTAGTCCTTATACCTTATATATACTTTATAATTTCATAGATAAAATATTGCATAAAAGTTAACTTTTAAAATCAACTGAAAGAATTCAGGAAAGAAGCAGGGAAAAGACATTGGCTGTCATAGAAAAGAAGATCACAATAAGAGCAACAAAGAAACAATGAACGCTTGAAAACCTGTAAAGAACACAGAAGAAAGGCTTGAGGAGAAAAGCAAAACAAATGAAAATGAACATTTTGAATTGGCAACAAGAATATATCCCAATAAAGTTACTGGTCTTTAAAGATAAAGAAAAAAAAAATACTTTGAGCATTCATGCAAAATTATCAACTAATCTATAAAGAGAAAAAGTTTCAGACGAGCTTTAGACTTCTCCACAGTCACATTCAACAATAGAAAACAGTGAGGCAATCCTTATAAAGAAAGGAATGTGCTCCAAGATTTTCACACTTAGCATATCAAATACAAATGCAACAAATATTGTCAAACATGCCAGAAGTCAGGGAATACACAACTGACCCTTGAACAGCACAGAAGTTTGAGGCACTGACCCATGTGCAGTCAAAAATCCGCATATAACTTTTGAGTCCCTCCAAATTTAACTACTGATAGCCTACTGCTGACCAGAAGCCTTACTGGTAACAAAGTTGATTAACATATATTTTGTCTTTTATATGTATTATATGCTGTATTCTCACAAAAAAAGTTAAAGAAAAGAAAATATCATTAAAAACATAAGGAAGATCCTGAGAAAATCGTAATTCAAAAAGACACATGCACACCAATGTTCATTGCAGCACTATTTACATTAGCCAGGACATGAAAGCATCCTTAATGTCCATTGACAGATGAATGGATAAAGAAGATGTGATGCATATACACAATGGAATATTACTCAGCCATTCAAAGGAATAAAATTGGGTCATTTGTAGAGATGTGGATGGACCTAGAGACTGTCATACAGGGTGAAGTAAGTCAGAAAGAGAAAAACAAATATCGTATATAAGTGCATATATGTGGAATCTCGAAAAATGGTACAGATCAACTGGTTTGCAAGGCAGAAATAGAGACACAGATGTAGAGAACAAACATGGACACCAAGAGGGGAAGTGGCGGGGGGATTGGGGTGGGATGAATTGGGAGATTGGGATTGACATATAAACATTAATATGTATAAAATAGATGACTAATAAGAAAAAATATCAAGTTGCATACTTTAAATATATGCAGTTTATTGTATGTCAATTGTCTCAATAAAACTCTGAAAAAAATAGCAATACTAAACAAAAGACACATGCACCCCAGTGTTCATTGTAGCAGTATTTACAATAGCCAAGACATGGAATCAACCTAAAGGTTCATTAACAGATGAATGGATAAAGAAGATGTGGTACATATATACAATGGAATATTACTCAGCCATTCAAAGGAATGAAATTGGGTCATTTGTAGAGACGTGGATGGACCTAGAGACTGTCATACAGAGTGAAGTAAGTCAGAAAGAGAAAAACAAATATTGTATATTAATGCATATATGTGGAATCTAGAAAAATGGTACAGAGAAACCTATTTGCAAAGCATAAATAGAGACACAGACATAGAGAACAAACATATGGACCCCAAGGCAGGACGGGGGGGGTAGGATTAATTGGGAGATTGAAATTGACGTGTATACACTGCTATGTATGAATAGATAACTAGTGAGAGCCTGCTGTATAGCACAGGGAACTCTATTCGATGGTGCATTGTGACCTAGATGGGAGGGAAACTCAGAAGGGAGGAGATATGTGTATACGTGTGGCTGATTCACTTTGTTGTACAGCAGAAACTAGCACAACATTGTGAAGCAACTATACTGTAATTTATAAAAAAAAACATAAGGAAGAGAAAATACATCTACAGTACTGTACTGTATTTATCAATACTATAAGTTTACATCACGTTTACAAGGTGAATTGTCTGTCAGTGCCTACATCAATATTTTACATGATACAAAACATTGTAGATGTTATATGTATTACTAACACTAAACATCAAAAACGAAAAGATGTGAAAAAGAAATTCAAACATTTTTTTTTAATTTTTAAAAAAATTTTATTTTTTATTTTTGCACTGGGTCTTCATTGTTGCGCACGGGCTATCTCCAGTTGCAGCGAGCGGGGGCTACTCTTCATTGTGGTGCGAGGTATTCTCAGTGCAGTGGCTTCTCTTGTTGTGGAGCACAGGCTCTAGGTGCTCAGGCTTCAGTAGTTGCGGTGCATGGGCTCAGTAATTATGGCGCACGGGTTTAGTTGCTCTGCAACATGTGGAATCCTCCCGGAGCAGGGCTCAAACCTGTGTCCCCTGCATTGGCAGGCGGATTCTTAACCACTGCACCAGCAGGGACGCCTGGAAAGTCATAGTTGTTTACAGGTATGACAACTCCTGCCTTGATAATGAAGAGTCAGCACTATGCTAGCTTCATAGTAGCCTAGTGTGATATGATTGTTTCCTAGTAGCCTAACGTATATGCTAATGAATGAGTTGTTACAAAACTTTTGTGGCATATGCTATTGCAGTCATGTTCATAATACAGCTTTGGAAACATTATTACTTTCTTAAAAAAAAACACTTATCTGTGGTGATAGGCTGATACAGTTTTTCCAATTACCAGAGTGGCATACTATACTGTAATGTAATTCTTTTAAAGTAAAGTTATAAAACAGTAAGAAAACTAGGACATTATTACATTTATATTAAATATCACTCACTTTATGCCTAGATAGGGATAGTCTATCCACTTCAATACAAGTCTTGCACACAATGTTCTATACAATGAATACTTAGGTGATGGCGGTGATGACACAGAAATGTCTCATACAGTTCTTGCCGTACAGTTATGTGATTTTCACACACACTCACACACATACACAGCAGATAAGTTTATTAACTGTACAATGTGATGACTGTTTACTATTCATTAAGTGAAAGTGGATCATCATAAAGGTCTTCATCCTTGTTGCCTTCATATTCAGCAGGCTGAGGAGGGAGAGGAAGAGGAGGGGTTGAACTTGCTGTCTTAGGGGTGGCAGAGGTACAAGAGGTGGAGGAGATGGAAGGGGAGGCAGGAGTGGCAAGCATATTCAGTGTAACTTTACAGAAAGACATCATAATTTCTGCCTGACTTTTTCCTTCTTCATGTCTCTTAAAATGTTTCTATACAGGACCAGTCCTTCCACCGTTTGCTTTGATTTCGGTGCCCATATCATAGAAGGGTCCATGTCATACAAGATGTCAAAAGAAGTCTTGAATAATCAAAATCCTTCTGCCAGATTGTATAATGTCAATTTGTTTTCTGGCACTGTTTCTTCTGCATCTTCTTCCCCATTGTCTGGCACTGTTTCCAAAGCGCTCATCTCCAGCAAGTCATCTTCTTTAATTCACCTGGTATGATGTATATTAGATCTTAAATTTCTCCAAGATCTATATCCTGAAACCCTTCACCCCCCTACCCAAAGACCCCCCCCCTTTTTTTTTACCTTATCCACAATCTCTTTCTTGATTCCCTTGATTGGCTCTGTCATAAACCCTGTGAAGTCACTCACAGAATCTGGATACAGTTTTCTCCAGCAGGAATTTATTATTTGGGGCTTGATGGCTTTCACAGCTTTTTCTCTAACAACGATGGCATCTTCATGGTGTAATCCTACAAGATATTCATGACAGTCTGTATATTGGGGTTCTCTTCCATAGGGTTGACAGTCCTTTTCAAAGAGTATCGTGTGTAATGAGCCTTGAAGGGCCTTAGGATCCTTGACCTACAGGCTAAATTAGGGATGTTGTATTTGGGGGCAAGTAAATCGCTCAAACGCCTTTGCGTTGAACTCTTGGGGTTCTGGGTGGCCAGGAACATTGTCCAATATCAAAAGAACCTTAAAAGTCAGTCTCTTACTGGAAAGGTGCTTCCTGACTTTGATGGAACCAATCCAGAAAAAGGGTTCTCATTGTCCAGGCCTTCTTGTACAACCAAAAGGCTGGCAGCTGGTGTTTATCTTTTCACTTCGAGGCTCGGGGGTTAGCAGCTTTATAGATAAAGGCAGTCCTGATCATAAACCCAACTGCATTTGCCCAAAACGGCTGCATTAGCCTATCCCTTCCAGACTTAAATCCTGGTGCTTGCTTCTCTTCCTTACTAATAAATACTCTTCGTGGCATTTTTTTTTTCCAGAATAGGGCACTTCCATCTGCATTAAAAAGCTGTTCAGGCAGATACCCTTTCTCATCAATGGTTTTCTTAATGGTGTCTGGGAACTTGTCTGCTGCCACTTGGTCAGCAGAAGCTGCTTCTCCTGTTATCCTGATGTTTTAAAAGCCAAACCTCTTTCTAAAATTACCAAACCATCCTTTGCTGGCTTTACATTCTCCAGCTTTAGATTCTTCACCTTCCTTTGCTTTAAGTTTTCACAGCATGACCTTGATTTTCCTTGAATTATATTAGAGTCTATAGGTATGCCTTTCTTATAGCAATCCTGCACCCACTTAAAAACTGCATTCCCAATGCCAGATAAAAAAAGCTATTTCACAAAAAAGTGCAAGGTTTTTGTCCCTGCTGGCGTAGCTGCTGCGACAGCTTCACGAGTTTCCTCTTCTTTTTTTTTAAATGGCCCTTATGCTGGGTTCATTTATCTTGAAATGTCCGCAGCTGCAGCTGCAGACCTCAGCCTACAGTACATATCAAGCAATTCAGCTTTTTCTTGTAATGTCATGCTTTTTCTCTGTTTCTTGGGAGAACTTTCAGCATCAGTAGTGGCACTTCATATGGATCCCACGTGTTAGTCAAGGTTTACGGTGTTGCAGAAAACAAGAAGAAAAATATGCGAGACCCGCAAGAGATCACTTTTCACAACGACACACAATTTACTGGAGCCACCAACTGCTCATGTGGAGAAAATTAGTGTCACCCAGGGTTTTAAGTGAGCTCAGTGCGATAGCAACAGGAGGTGGCCGTAAAATTATTACAGCAGTACAGTATGTACCACAGTTGACTTTATGCAGTTGTGACAATACTGTATCCTTACTTTTGTTTACATTTCTCTCCACTGTGAATGGGGCCATCTACAGTGTTTATTTGCATATTTTGATAAAATTTAACTTTTAATAATAGTTTTGTTTGTATTTTATGGTAGTAAATGATGAAATGGACTAGTATCTGCATATACTTTATGCATTCATGACATACTTAAATTTTTCTTAATTTTTTTTGATATTTGTAGGCTACACAGTTCATCTGTGAGTTTTTTCAGTTTGTCACAAATCTCCAAAAACTTTTCCAGCATATTTATTGAAATCAATCCACGGATAAGTAGACTTGCACAGTTTGAACTCGTGTTGTTCAAGGGTGAATTGTTGTTCCTTTCTGGAAGAAAGTACTACAGGACAATCTTTGGCCAACCAAGAGAGGATGGAGAATTTGGAGAGGTGTATTCATTAGATTAGAGTACAACACAAAGGACAAAGAAGAAGACACCTGTCCTGAAACTTCCTGAAGACTCTTGACAAGAGCTGAGAGTGAAGCTTGTCAGAGGAGATCACCAAAGTAAGAAAGCCATGGCTCTTTACCACACAGAGCAAACTGCCTGGACTGGGCTAAACTGGAGAAGCAGCCAGACCTCAGATGAGTTATAGGGTCAAGAGGCAAGGTGAAAGGCTCAGGAAGTGCCATCAGTCCCCCCCATCTGAGAGAACTAGGTCATAAGTCCTAGACCCCAGACTTCAGCTGTTAAAACAAAGCAGCAAAGAGCACCCAGGCACCCTTGATATCAGCAAGTACCAGACAGCATCTCTGAAGCACAGTGCCTTCCCCAACACCACAGAGGAGAAACAACAGCTCCCTCCCTCTACAAATTGAGACCAGGCTTAGGAACAGCAGGAGGGCACAGAGCACTTTTATCCGTTAAGAATAAACACTAACGTATATCAAGTGCTTAGTGTGTGCTAAGCATGGTTATAAGCTCTTTACATATATTAACTCATTTAATTGTCACAACTCTAAGAGGTAAATATTATTTTTACTCCCATTTTAGAGATGCAGCAACTGAGGCACAGAGAGGTTAAGTAGCATGCCTTGGGCCACACAAGTAAGTGGTCGAGTTGAAACATAAATACAGACAGCTTGGTTCCAGAGCCCATGCTCAAACCATTATGTAAATGGATTATTTAAATCTGTCAACAAAGATAAATCTAAATTTTATAACTGTGGAGCTGGTGAAGTAAATTATGTTGCACCCACTTGGAATTTAATGTAGACATTACAAAGAAAGAGATGGTTTTATATGTGCTGATATGGAATGATCTATGATATAAATTAAGTGGAAAGCAGAGTATAGAAAAGTGTGTTACACGCTACCTTTATAAACAAAAGGTTTCATAGACACATATACTTGTATCTGTATTGATACTTCTGGAAATATACTCCACATCTCAAAATAGTTGTCACTTTTGGAGAGAGGGACCAGAAATCCAAGTGATCAGGGTTGAGAAGAAACCTGCTTTTCACATTCTTCCCTTTTGTGCCTTTTGAATTTTATACCACGTGCGTATGTTTCCTAATCAAAAACATGTGACCTAAATAAATAGATATAAAGAAAGCTGAGGGGCCTGCCAGGGACACAAGATGATAAAGGCCATCTTGCCAATTTGAGTGATGCCTTCTGGCAGGGAGAAATTTTCGCTAGCAATAACTCTATAAGTAAAAGAATTTCCTTCAGAGGAAAAAGAGAAAACAAACATGACAAGATGTTTAACTGGGAGGTTTGACTGATGTACCCAGTTTCGGTAGATTTCAGATTCCAAAGTGAGGTGTGAGGCCATGTGGGAATTTCAGAGCAGGTGCGAAGAACAGGTTGGACAAAGAACCCACGTTGAGGCCCTAACGTGTTGAGAACTTGGTGAGGAGGGCTGCTCTGGAGGGAGCTTTGAAACGTCTCCTCGAAGGTGAAGGAGCTTCAGCAGGATGCCCTGGAGACCCACTCTGAGCAGGGTTGGTCACAGGCGCCCAGGACCGAGCGAGCTAAAGAGGAAACAGGTGCTGCCCACCCCCGGTGGCACGAGCAGGACCTCTCCTGCTGTCCAGGATCCGGCCCTCGGGGGCAGCTTTGTGGAGAGAGGGGACATAGGTAGAAAAGCAGACTGGCAGGAGCGGTGCCAAGAACAGTGCAGGTGCAACCAACCAAAAGAAAGGGCGCTTCTCAGGTCACAGGATGGGTCAGTGAAGGCCCAGGAGCAGAATGCATGAAGGACCTAGAAAACTGCCTGTGAGGGTGGGCATCACTAGGCCTGGAGAGGGGAAGCCAGCCAGTACCCGCCAGTAGGTCATTTCTCTCCTTGCTCCCACGCCCACTCCTGGCTCCTGGCTCCTCACAGACAGCGTCCAGCTGGGGGAGGCACAGTGAGCAACGAGAAGTTGTCTCCCCCTCCTTCCCCCCCACCTTTCCTGGATCGCACAGGCCACAGCTGAAGGAAGAGATAAGCTTTAAGTATCAGGTTGAGGTTGTGTTTGGAACTTAGAGCCACCATAAGGATTTTCATTATCTGAGACGGAGCAGAAATGTGATGGAAGTGCTGGAATCTCCACCTGGAGGGGAAGGCAAGGGTTTCCCTCCCTTCCCTTCCCTCTACAAAGAGCTTTAAAAGGAGAGTAGGAGATAAAAATAAGTTGCTTCTATGGTCACAAAACACAAGTCCTGCTTGTTCAAGTGGCTGGTTACACAAAAGGATTGGTTAACAAGAGTATATTCAAAGACCCGAGTTTATTATGTGAATTTTTTCACTATTTTTCCTTCTAATTATGAATGATGAGATCCTATCATGAATGATTAGAGAGATCTATTAATATACATTAAATGTAGACAGTGAAGATATGTGTAGACATCGAGAAAGAATTAAAAGGCTGACAAGATGTATGACTTCTACCAATTAACCATGTTTGAAAAAAAGGCATGTATTATGCCAGATTACACAAAACATTTAATATCAATATGCAAATTAAAATCAAAGGCAATGACCACTGCTCACCTGGTTCAAGCTCAAAATGGATGACTTAATTATACCCTAGTGTCCATCATTTCAGATGTAAGAAGGGGTATTGAGTCATTCTTCTCTCTCTACTTCCACCTTCCTCTTCCTGGAGTTTCTTTCTTAAACATTCTGTAAGTTTATTTATCCAAATAAATCAAGTAAAGTTTTCTGTGCCCCCATTTTTAGTTCACAAGCTGTCTTCTGCTGTATTGGGAGCCAAATACGTTTTATTTCTCCATGCCATGTGAAAATAAAATATTTTTAATTTTCTTACATCCCTCCTCTTCTCCATTACATCCTGAAATATAGAGATTTCTACTGAATATTAGGTGTGTAGTTTGGAGATTAGATCACCGAAACTGTGAGCTTATTCTTCATTTTAGTATGATGTAATATTCTCGGAAAGATATAGCAGGAAGCACCCAGAAGTGATTTTTATATTTTTCCATGTGCTTGAAATTAACTGATGGATATTCTCATGTATTAATTAGAGAGACCTGGGTCAGTTATATTATAGATAATAAAACATTTACTCTTAATCCTTGTAGATTACTCGAAGACTATACAGTTAATTGCACAGACACGTGCATTTTATTTTTGTTTCCAGGCAATACACCTCTGATTCTTTTGTAAAGCATGACAATCTCCTATGCGAAAACCTAATTTTGGAAGTTTAGTTCTCCTGGAGTGGAATTTTGTGTATGTAGTATTCTCCCAGTGGTTGACAAAGGTTTAAGTGTTTGTTGTCTGGGGGCGCGGTGGGGGGGAAGGAGAGTACAGTTCTTATTTGATGGCTCTGTGAAGATCAGGTGTCCCAAATTTTTGTAATTTATATTCCAGACAGGGACTAATTTCTTAATATGAGTCCCTACTTGATATGAATAAGAAGACAAATCCACAGTAGAAAAATGGGCCAGAAAAGAGAAGGTTTGGATCATTCCCCGAAAAGGACGTCTAAATGGATCTTATACAAATGATAAGATGCTCAGCTTTGTCATAATAAGAGAAATAAAATTTTAAATGACAATGCAATACCACTTTCACTTACAGATTGACAAAGACCGAAAAGTCTGAGGACACATCTGAATTGACAAGGCTTTGGAAAAGCAGATACACATACCTACAACCACTTTCTCACAACGGCTACTTGGCACCATCTATCAAAATGACACAGGAAGGTATGTGTTAGTCAAAACTTGCAGACCTGTATGCTAGAAAGGGTAACGTTTGCTGTGTATAAGTTATACCTTAATTTTTTTAATGAAAAAAGTGAATGTCCGTTGCCTCACAAGAAACTCTATATTGCCTTTAAAGAGAATGAGATTGTTCTATATCAACCATCAGGCAATACATTTTAAAATATATTAAGTGAAAAAAAGCAGGGTGCAGAGTAGTGTGTGTCATGTGTTCCTTTCAAGCAAAGACAAATGATGTGCTTATTCACATATGTACCTCTGCATATGCATGTAATCTCTAGACATGAACACACAAACAGTGGCCACCTCTGGGGAGGGGCCTAGAAGCCAAGGGGCTGGGTGGAGACATTTCCCACTATATGTATTTTCATACTGCTTGATTTTGTTCTTTTTTAACATGTGTATGTATTACTTTTTCAAGTATAATAAAACTTTAAAAAGTAGGGAAAAATACAAATATGCATACCCACAACCCCAAAACTTCACTTCTAGAAATTTATTCCAAAGATACACTCAACCACATGCAGATTGATGCTTACTCAATGTGGTTTACTTTAGCATTGTTTGTAAGGGCCAAAGACTGGAAACAACCTAAATGTCCACCAAGAGAACACTGGTGAAATCATGGTATTATGAAATTGTGGAATACTTAGAGGCTATAAAAAAAGATTGAGGAAGTTCCTTATGTACCAAAATGGAAGTAGATCCAAGATATCTTAAGTGAAAAAAGCAGGATGCAGAGTAGCACGCACAGCATGGTTGAGATAAAAGGGGGAAGACAATGTTCACATGCACTTGCTTAAATATGCATAAAATCACCCTGAGAAGATATGTCAAAAACATAAAATGGTTGCCTCTGGGGAGGAGAATGGGCATCTGGGGAACAGGGGTGGAAAGGAAAGTTTTCACAAATGTTTGTGCTCTTCAAATTTTGAGCCATGTGAAAGAATTACCTATTAACATAAACTCTAGTTAATACTATTCTAGGAGTAGTGTTACCAATATAGCTGCGGGATAATATGACCGAGGAGCTCGTGATGAAGCTAAGCTTCTTTCAGCACAATCATTGTGTCCTTCACCACCATAAAGAAACAGAATCTGCCTTACCATTTCATTCGTGCATGAAAATGAACTGGGTCTGTTTCTAAGGGAACGCTCCAGGTAGACAAACTGGCTGGCCACTGTCCTGCAGTCATCGTGGCCAATTACAACAGGTTTCTCACGCTTTGACAAGCATGAGGACAACTGGGGTGGAGAGAGCAAAGGTCACCGTGGGGAGGGCTAGAGGCTCTGATTTAGGAATGAAGCTTTTCTGAAGTGAACAATTTCTTTACCCTGATCTCCATCTCCAGGCACATACAGTTCTCAGCCAAGCACAGTGGTCACACAGCTGGGTCAGCCTTGGGTGCTCTTTCGCAGGATGGTGCTATTTGAGCAAAAGAAATAGCCAGAGACATTCAAGCACCACCGTGTAACACCACCACTTTTATAATTACAGGCTTATGTGTACCAAAAATGTATCAATATTTCTAAATATCTTCCATGATAATGAGAAATAGAGTCAAAGAGGAAACAAATGTATGTGCTCAGACTTGAGGACCCTGTCCCCAAAGCACATTGCCATAATAATGATTATAATATATTAAGCATGTAAAACGGAGAATACTAATTCAAACTCTTTTCTATATTGTATTATATGATGACTGGACATTATTATTTGGAGAAAATACAGCAAAAATATTAGACAGAATAAGTTATAAGTGCATTTATTCCCCAACAAGTATTTTCCATATTAATTTTTATGACATGTTCAGTATCTGAGAATATTTCTTGCTCATAAGAGATTCTGAACATTTGTAAAGCTTTTGATAACAAGTTAGACCTCTTTTGATAGCAAGTGAGAAAAGATCTGATCCAAACACTGGCTTAAACAAAACAGGAACTTACTTGATTATGTAACTGAACAGTCCAGGAATAGGGCTTGCTGCTATTCTGCTATCTTGGATTGAAAGCTGAAAAGTATCACCAGGGTGCCTCTCTCTTTCTTTCACAGCTTGGTTCTCAGATGGTTCCCACTTAAGATGTCAAGATGGCTGCAGCAACTCTGAGCCTAACATTAAACATAAAAATCTAGCAGGACAGAGAATGAATCTCTCTCCCAGAAGTCCCAGCAAAAGTATCATTACTTCTCATTGATTCTGAATCAGTCTGGCCAGGGGAATGCAATGTTTGGATTGATTTAGGTCACAAGCTCTGTGCCTGAGCCAGGGGTGAAGCCCCAGCCAAAGCAACCACACTGGGGAGGCAGGGATTTCCACAGATGGGAATGAGAGTACAGTTACCAGCAGAAGGGTGGCTGCATAGTGGGCAGTGAACAGCTGTGACAGCTGTTGCCTGAGATAACTAGTGTGCAGAGGAAATCCAGTAGGAATGAGGATCTACCAAGAAACAGAGTCACACTGAGAGAGTGAGGGTGAAAAACAGGAGCTGTTTACATCCATCACTTGACATGAATATTTTAAATTAAAAAGTCAGTGTTTCTGGACTCGATATGCAATTCCAAAAAGAAAGAATAATTCATGTTCCCGTACTTTATGTGCAATTTCAAAAAGCAAGAATAATTGCTTTATTCTTCAAAACTAAAAAAAAAAAAAATCTTCATAAAATGAGCTTTGAGAAGAAAATTTTATCCTGAGAATTACTGCAAGTATAAGATTACTCTCATCTAAAAGCATGTCAGAAATAAAAGACAGTGCTGGGAATCAGCTAGTCAGTTCTAGATGGAATGTCTAATTTGCAAATGATTTATTCTTTTCCATGTAAGGCTCTTCTATAATATGTAAATTGGAGGTGATTCGTACAACTCACATAGTGCTAAGATAAGAGATAGAGTAAGAAGTTTGGGTTAGAAGCAGAGTGATTTTTAAAAATAGTTTTACAGTCAGTTTCTATATTCATCAAGTACTTAATGGCAAGAAATGTAGTCCAAGAATTCTTCTCAGTCATTGCAGAGAATTAATAATTATCAGAGGAAGAAAAACATTTTACTAGTTTCTGAAGAGGCATTGTCCTGCCCTTGGCATGGGGCCGGGTGGATTTAAGGTGTATAATTTCTCCAGAGCTCCTCTGACAAGGCTATTAGCAGCCTACCCAACAGCTATTGCCCACTTCTTTCTTGCTTAAAAAAATAATAATAATTACATACATAAAATAAAAGCCCTATTTCGATTGGGCAACAGTGTGCCCATTTTCAGAGCCTAAGCAAATCATGTCACTCTCACTTCCCTTTTGTGAGTCCAGCGATGGGCATGAGGTCAAGTTCAGGCCCAAGACGTTTGCCGGGAGCCTCAATGTTTCTTCCTGCTTAGGGAGACTTAAGAGAAAGAGAAAGCCTTTTTTGCTTGTCTCCTTCCTTCCTGCTTGGGACTTGGCGCTCCGAGGATACAAAGTGTAGAGACACTGCGTCACCTGGTGGCCAGAAAGGGCAGGATACAGGAACAGCTGTTGTGCCCAGACGTCAACTAGCTGCTGAGCACTGCAACCAGCACCTGCTTTCACACGTTTTGTTAAGTGGCATATTACGGGTCACGTGGTTTGAGCGCTTTTAGTCGGACATTCTGTTCCTTTCAGCCCAAGTTGATCCTAAGTGATGTGGTTCCTCCTCACATTTCTGACTTGGGATTACCATATTAAATACCACACCGCTAAATTTTCCTCAGAGAGTCTTAAACAAAGGACTAAATAAATAAATGAAACAAAGGACTAACCTTCAAAACTTCATTCTTGAAGAACCACTATTTCTTAAACTGTCCTATTTATTTAAGTTTGATCCAGTGTTTGCCCTTGAAAAATAAAATTCAAGCCAGACCCTTTTTTTTAAATCATTTCCTTCAGAAAGCTATTAAATAAATTTATTACTGAGATGACATTCCCTCACAGCTGACACCTGTCCTCCTGTTTCAAATGTGACAGTCAGTAAACTTTGAGGAAGAAAGTAGACAAGGAAGAACCTTCACTCAAAGCGATGCAGAAACACTGCGGACCTCACCCACAGAGGACCTTGAGCATTAAGCAGGACTTTGTAAAGAAAATTTAGGTATCAGCTGGAATTCGACTAGATGATTTTTAAGTTTCCTCTCAGCTCTAAGAGTCAAGGATTTTAATGGCCTTGGATCTCAACTCTTTTTTTTTCCTTTTCCTTTTTCTTTCTTTCTTTTTATATATTTGTTTATTGGCTACATTGGGTCTTCATTGCTGCACATGGACTTTCTCTAGCGGTGGCGAGTGGGGGCTACTCTTTGCCGCGGTGCACAGGCTTCTCATTGCAGTGACTTCTCTTGTTGCGGAGCACAGGCTTTAGGCACGTGGGCTTCAGTAGTTGTGGCACGTGGGCTCAATAGTTGTGGCAAACGGGCTTAGTTGCTCTGTGGCATGTGGTATCTCCCTGGGGCAGGGATCGAACCCATATCCCCTGCACTGGCAGGCGGATTCTTATTCACTGTGCCACCTAGCAAGTCCTCTTTTTCTTTTTCTCTTTCTTTCTTTTTCTGTTTCTTTCTTTCTTTCTTTCTTTCTTTCTTTCTTTCTTTCTTTCTTTCTTTCTTTCTTTCTTTCTTTCCTTTCTTTCTTTCTTTCTTTCTTCCTTCCTTCCTTTCCCTTCCTTCCTTCCTTTCCTTCCTTCCTTCCTTCCTTCCTTCCTTCCTTCCTTCCTTCCTTCCTTCTCTCTCTCTCTCTCTCTTTCTTTCTTTCTTTCTTTCTTTCCTGTCACGTCAAAAAGCTTGCAGGGAGAAAAGATGGCGGCGAAGTAGAGAGACGTGGAGTGCATCCCTCTCCACAGATGCATTGGGAATGCACGGAAGGACGCAGTAATTCCCACAGAGAACCAGCTGAACACCAGCACACGGCCTCGGACACCAGAAAGGGCTGCTGGGAGCCCGACATAGCCGGTAGGGAGGCATCTACGATGGCTCAAAGAGGGTGAAGCGGCGGAGCTGTGGCAGACGGGAGGGAGTGAGAAACATACGGAGGGTCCGCAGCGCAGCTCAGCGTTCCCGGACCGAGACATCGATCCGCGGCTGAACGGAGGGTCCAGGAGCGGGAGCGTGGGAACCGGAGGGCTGGTTCAGGGTGAGAAACATTGTTGCCGGTAGGGTGACGGACCGAGAGGACAGGAGGGAGGAGGTCCGCGGAGAGGAGTGCCCGTCCCTGAGAGCTGCCCGGCCATGATGGCGGCTGGAGGCTGCAGGCTCACGGGCGGGGGGGAGGAGCCGCGTGCGTAGCCTCTCTCTCTCTTTCGGCCCCTCTGCAACAGGCAGTGGAGAGACACCCTGCGGGCCACCTAAGGCGCTCAGGGCTCAGGGATAACAAGCACCCTCAGGCGCTCGGGCGGGGCTCGATTAAACCCCCTTGCAACACCAGCAGCAGGGAGGCTGCCGAGAGAAAAAAAAAACAAAAAAAAACAACAGCATCAAAAAGAAAAAAACCCCGAGAGAGGCCCAACTCTAAGACTTTCTGTTTACACCTGAGCCACCAGCGCCCTCTGCAACAGGCACCTCCAAGCCTGACTGAAACAACAGTGTGCCACTGCTCACTCACTCCCAGGAGAAGGAGCCACTATTGTACCCTCTCCCTCTCCACACACTGACGCTTACAGATGAACAATAAAGGAACCTTTGCTGGTCACAGAATAACGCAAAAAAAACCCGAGGCAAGGATAAGGACGCTTACAGCTGAGATGCTAAGGAAACAGAAATAGTAGTATCAATACCTATTGAACTGGTCCATTCTGGGATCAGTTCTGGATTTTTTTTTTCTCTCTCTCTCTCTTTTTTTTTTTTTTTTTTTGATTTATTAAATACGATTTTAGCCCTAAGGGATCTACAAGTTTTATAACATAATTTTTTAATGATATTTTTTATTCTTTTTTTTTTTTTTTGCCTTTTTATATACTTCTATATCTAGCTAAGTTTTTGGTAGTACGAACAATATATCTCTCATACTTTCCTTTCATCCCTATCTTTTATACATTTCTATTCCTTTCTTTTTCTTTGCATATTTCCAACCACATTACGCTCTTCTGTTCCCCTTTCTTCCAGCCTTTTTAAGTTTATTTTATCTTAACATACTTATAAGCAACACTATCGGTCTGCTCAGACTCCTTGCTCTATTCTCCAGATGACGCACTGCCTTGGTATTTAATACTAGGCTTTTGTCTTTATCTTAGTTCTTAGTACAGTTGTCTAATTACATTCTGAGAATCTCCATTCTCTCTGGTGGTACTCCAGCTCTTTTCTATATTTGATCCTAGCTTACAAAATCTCCCTGGATTGATGTTTGTATGTGTAGGGTGTTATTTGTTGTTTGTTTGCTTTTGCTTTTGTCTCTGATTTGTTCTGTTTCAGTTGTCAATTTCTGCTGGGTTTCTTCTTGAATATCTGATAGCACACTGGGGTTCTGTCAGGTCTTTCTAGAGCCTTATGTCCTAACGGATTCAGTAATTGTGTGTCTTATACATGTATGTGTTTCCTAGACTGAATATTCGTCTAATCCAATACTTGGACATTAGACTGAGGCTTGGACAGTCTTCTATAAACACCTCTATCGCCAGGACAAGCAACCCCAAAAGTCTGGACAACCATGAGGAAACAAAGAAACACTATGCAGGCAAAGGAGCAGGAAGAAAACCCACAAGACCAAATAAATGAGGAGGAAATAGGAAAAATGCCTGAAAAAGAATTTAGAGTAATGATAGTAAAAATGATACAAAATCTCAATAACAAAATAGAGAAAGTATAAGAAACAGTTCATAAGAACTCAGAAAAACAAACAGCAATGGATAACAAAATAACTGAAATTAAAAATACTCTAGATGCTATAACCAGCAGAATGACTGAGGCAGAAGAACGAATAAGTGAGTTGGAAGATAGAATGGGGGAAATAACGGCCACAGAGCAGGAAAAAGAAAAAAGAATAAAAAGATTAGAAGACAGTCTCAGAGACCTCAGTGATAACCTTAAACGTACCAACATTCAAATTATAGGCATCCCAGAAGAAGAAGAAAACAAGAAAGGGTCTGAGAAAATATTTGAAGAGGTTCTAGTGGAAAACTTCCCCAACATGGGAAAGGAAATAATTCACCAAGTCCAAGAAGCACAGAGAGTCCCATACAGAATAAACCCAAGGAGAAATACACCAAGACACATATTAATCAAACTAACGACAATTAAATACAAAGAAAAAATATTAAAAGCAGCAAGAGAAAAGCAACAAACAACATATAAGGGAAAACCCATCAGGATAACAGCTGACCTTTCTACAGAAACTCTGCAGGCCAGAAGGGAATGGCAGGATATACTGAAAGTCCTGAAAGAGAGAAACCTACAGCCAAGAATACTCTACCCAGCAAGAATCTCATTCAGATTGGAGGGAGAAATCAAAAGCTTTCCAGACAAGCAAAAGTTAAGAGAATTCAGCACCACCAAACCAGCCTTACAACAAGTGCTAAAGGAACTTCTCTAAGTAGGAAACACAAGAAAAGGAAAACACCTACAAATACAAACCCAAAACAATTCAGAAAATGGTCATTGGAACACACATGTCAATAATCACTTTAAATGTAAATGGATTAAATGCTCCAACCAAAAGACACAGACTGGCTGAATGGATACAAAAACAAGACCCTTCTATATGCTGCCTACAAGAAACCCACTTCAGACCAAGGGATACATATAGACTGAAAGTAAAGGGATGGAAAAAGATATTCCATGCAAATGGAAGTCAAAAGAAAGCTGGAGTAGCAATACTCATATCAGACAAATTAGACTTGAAAGTAAAGACTATTAAAAGAGACAAGGAAGGACACTACCTAATGATCAAGGGATCCATTCAAAAAGAACATATCACAATGGTAAATATCTATGCCCCCAATATAGGAGCACCTCAATACATAAGGCAAATGCTAACAGCTATAAAAGGGGACATCGACAGGAACACAATAATAGTGGGAGACTTGAACACCCCACTTACATCAATGGACAGATCATCCAAACAGAAAATAAATAAAGACACACAAGCTTTAAATGACACATTAGACCATCTCGACTTCACTGATATTTATAGGACATTCCATCTAAAAACGACAGACTACACTTTCTTCTCAAGTGCACACGGAACATTTTCCAGGATAGATCACATCTTGGGTCACAAATCAAACCTCAGCAAATTCAAGAAAATTGAAATCATATCAAGCATCTTCTCAGACCACAACGCCATGAGACTAGATATCAATTACAGGAAAAAAACTGCAAAAAATACAACCACATGGAGGCTAAACAGTACACTCTTAAACAACCAAGAAATCACTAAAGAAATCAAAGAGGAAATCAAAAAATATCTAGAAACAAATGACAATGAAAACACAACAACCCAAAACCTATGGGATGCAGCAAAAGCAGTTCTAAGAGGGAAGTTTATAGCAATACAGTCCTACCTTAAGAAACAAGAAAATGATCGAATAAACAACCTAACCTTATACCTCAAACAACTAGAGAAAGAAGAACAAAGAAACCCCAAAGTGAGCAGAAGGAAAGAAATCGTAAAGATCAGAGCAGAAATAAATGAAAAAGAAAGGAAAGAAACCATAGCAAAAATAAATGAAACTACAAGCTGGTTCTTTGAGAAGATTAACAAAATTGATAAACCATTAGCCAGACTCATCAAGAAAAAAAGGGAGAAGATGCAAATCAACAGAATTAGAAATGAAAAAGGAGAAGTAACAACAGACACCTCAGAAATACAAAACATCATGAGAGACTACTACAAGCAACTATGTGCCAATCAATTGGATAACCTGGAAGAAATGGATACATTCTTAGAAAAATACAATCTTCCAAGACTGAACCAGGAAGAAATAGAAACCATGAACAGACCAATCACAAGTACGGAAATTGAGGCAGTGATTAAAAATCTCCCAACACACAAAAGCCCAGGACCAGATGGGTTCACGGGCGAATTCTATCAAACATTTCGAGAAGAGCTAACACCTATCCTTCTCAAACTCTTCCAAAATATTGCAGAAGGCGGAGCACTCCCAAACTCATTCTACGAGGCCACCATCACCCTGATACCAAAACCAGGCAAAGATGTCACAAAAAAAGAAAACGACAGACCAATATCACTGATGAATATAGATGCAAAAATCCTCAACAAAATACTAGCTAACAGACTGCAACAGCACATTAAAAAAATCATACACCATGATCAAGTGGGGTTTATCCCTGGGATGCAAGGATTCTTCAATATACGCAAATCAATCAACGTGATACATCATATCAACAACTTGAAGGATAAAAACCATATGATCATCTCAATAGATGCAGAAAAAGCTTTTGACAAAGTTCAACATCCATTTATGATAAAAGCTCTCCAGAAAATCGGCATAGAAGGAAATTACCTCAACATAATCAAAGCCATATATGAAAAACCAAAAGCCAGCATTGTTCTCAATGGGGAAAAACTGGAATTCCCTCTAAGAACAGGAACAAGACAAGGGTGTCCACTCTCACCACTGTTATTCAACATAGTTTTGGAAGTTTTAGCCACAGCAATCAGAGAAGAAAAAGAAATCAAAGGAATCCAAATTGGAAAAGAAGTAAAATTGTCCCTCTTTGCAGATGACATGATATTATATATAGAAAACCCTAAAGACTCTACCAGAAAACTGCTAGCACTCATTGATGAGTTTAGTAAAGTAGCAGGATACAAAATTAACGCACAGAAATCTCTTGCATTCCTATACACTAACAACGGAAGAGCAGAAAGAGAAATTAAGGACACTCTCCCATTCACCATTGCAACCAAAAGAATAAAATACCTAGGAATAAACCTGCCTAAGGAGGCAAAAGATCTGTATGCAGAAAACTTTAAGACATTGATGAAAGAAATCAAAGACGACACAAACAGATGGAGGGACATACCATGTTCCTGGATTGGAAGAATCAACATCGTGAAAATGACTGTACTACCCAAAGCAATTTACAGATTCAATGCAATCCTGATCAAATTACCAATGGCATTTTTCACAGAACTAGAGCAAGAAATCTTACGATTTGTATGGAAACCCAAAAGACCCCGAATAGCCAAAGCAATCTTGAGAAGGAAAAATGGAGTTGGTGGAATCAGGCTTCCTGACTTCAAACTATACTACAAGGCCATAGTGATCAAGACAGTATGGTACTGGCACAAAAATAGAAAGGAAGATCAATGGAATAGAATAGAGAACTCAGAAGTAAGCCCAAACACATATGGGCACCTTATCTTTGACAAAGGAGGCACGAGTATACAATGGAAAAAAGACAGCCTCTTCAATAAGTGGTGCTGGGAAAATTGGACAGCAACATGTAAAAGAATGAAATTAGAACACTTGCTAACACCATACACAAAAAGAAACTCCAAATGGATTAAAGACCTACATGTAAGGCCAGACACTATAAAACTCCTCGAGGAAAACATAGGCACAACACTCTATGACATCCATCAAAGCAACATCCTTTTTGACCCACCTCCTAGAATCAGGGAAATAAAATCAAGAATAAATGAATGGGACCTCATGAAACTTAAAAGCTTTTGCACAGCAAAAGAAACCATAAACAAGACTAGAAGGCAACCCTCAGAATGGGAAAAAATAATTGCCTATGAAACAACGGACAAAGGATTAACCTCCAAAATACACAAGCAGCTCATGCAGCTTCATACCAAAAAAGCAAATAACCCAATCCACAAATGGGCAGAAGACCTAAATAGACATTTCTCCAAAGAAGACATACAGATGGCCAACAAACACATGAAAAGATGCTCAACCTCACTCATCATCAGAGAAATGCAAGTCAAAGCCACAATGAGGTATCACCTCACACTGATCAGAATGGCCATCATCACAAAATCTGGAAACCACAAATGTTGGAGAGGGTGTGGAGAAAAGGGAACTCTCCTGCACTGTTGGTGGGACTGTAAGTTGGTACAGCCACTATGGAAAACAATTTGGAGGTTCCTTAAAAAACTACAAATAGAACTACCATATGATCCAGTCATCCCACTCCTGGGCATATACCCAAAGAAAACCATAATCCCAAAAGAAACTTGTACCATAATGTTTATTGCAGCACTCTTTACAATAGCCAGGACATGGAAGCAACCGAAATGCCCATCAACAAATGAATGGATACAGAAGATGTGGCATATATATACAATGGAATATTACTCAGCTATAAAAAGGGATGAGATGGAGCTATATGTCATGAGGTGGATAGAACTACAGTCTGTCATACATAGTGAAGTAAGTCAGAAAGAGAAGGACAAATATTGTATGCTAACTCACATATACGGAATCTAAAAATGGTACTGATGAACTCAGTGACAAGAATAAGGATGCAGATACAGAGAATGGACTGGAGAACTCGAGGTATGGGAGGGGGCGGGGGGTGAAGGGGAAACTGAGACGAAGTGAGAGAGTAGCACAGACATATATATACTACCAACTGTAAAATAGTCAGTGGGAAGTTGTGGTATAACAAAGGGAGTCCAACTCGAGGATGGAAGATACCTTAGAGGACTGGGGTGGGGAGGGTGGGGGGGACTCGAGGAGGGGAGTCAAGGAAGGGAGGGAATACGGGGATATGTGTATAGAAACAGATGATTGAACCTGGTGTACCCCCAAAAAATTTTTAAAAAAATTAAAAAAAAAAAAAAAAGCTTGCAGGATCTTGGTTCCCAGACCAAAGAGCCCAGGTCCTAACCACTGGACCACCAGGGAATTCCCCTGGATCTCGCATCTTAAAAATGAAAAACATCTTTTTGTGTTTGACTCTGCAAAACATTTTATTACCATCCTCTCTCCTTAAATACTTCATATATACCTATTTTTTTTTGCATTCTGACTCCTTATTCCCTGTCTTTAACATCATGTAACCCAAATTCTAGACCACACCTCTATACTAAAAGTGTTCTTAGTTTACTAATGACTGAAGAGTCAAACTAAATCCAACACATTTTTCTTAATCTTTTTTAAATTAGATGATTTGTTTATTAGATAATTAATTTTTTCTGCAAATGTGCAAAGAATCTCCATGTATTTTTTAGACTCCTCATTCTTGTAAAAATGCCTACAAAATGAAAATCTGAATTGCTTGGTATCATTGGTATATTTGTAGCCCATATCTTTCTTGTTAGTTTTTGCATATGCCTTACATTATTTTTTTCCAGCTTTATACTGAGATACTATATGACATATAACAAGTTTAAAGTACACAATGTGATGATTTAATACATGTATATATTGCAAAATTATTACCACAATAAAATTAGTTAACACCACCATCCCCTCACATAATTATCTTTTTGTGTGTGGTGAGAACATTTAAGATCCACTCTCAACAACTTTCAAGTGTATAATACAGTACTGTTAATTATAGTCACCACACTGTACATTAGATTCTCAGAACTTATTCATTTTAGAGCTGGAAGTTTGTGCCCTTCTTAATCTTTATCTTCCCTGGACTGTCTATTTCCCAATGACAGCTTGAAATTCTCTGCTTCCTTCCATCACATTCCTAAAACCTGAGGAATTCTTTTTCATTGTAATCTTTATTAAGATATAACCAAAACATCTGGGGAAACTTTTTAAAACTGCACACATCCAAACTCTAGTCCCAGAATTACAATTCAGTTGGCCAGGTGTGGGGTGCCTTTGACCCTACAACCTAGGTTTTTGGGGTACACATTTCCCCTAATCTGTTCTCCCATCAGTTCTGTTTTGTAAGCAGGGAAGAAATGGGACATGGCTGTTGGTTAGGCTACCAAGTTCTGTTCAACATCACACAGCTAAATTTGGGTTTTACGCTACTGAGGAAAAAGGGTTGGCATTGCTATTAAAAAGAGACGAAGGGGAACTTCTCAAATAGGAAAACACTCGCTCACCAGAAAGAAAAGAATGATAAATTAAGCTTTGTTAAAAGTAATAACTTCTGGACTTCCTAGGTGGTGCAGTGGTTAGGAATCCACCTGCCAATACAGGGGACACAGGTTCTATCCCTGCCCTGGGAGGATACCACATACTGCGGAGCAACTAAGCCCATGCACCACGACTGTTGATCCTGCACTCTAGAGCCCGTAAGCCACAAATATTGAGCCCAAGTGCAGCAACTTCTGAAGCCCACATGCCTAGAGCCTGTGCTCCACAACGGGAGAAGCCACCACCGTGAGGAGCCTATGCACCACAATGAAGCGTGGCCCCCGCTCACCGTAACTAGAGAAGACCCAACACAACCAATAAATAAATACATAAATACATAAACAAATAAATTTATTAAAAAAAGTAATAAGTTCTATTTATCAAAAGACACCATTAAGAGAATGGAAAGGTAAGCCACGGAATGAGAAATTTTATTTGTACCACATATTATTGAAAAGAGGCTTGTATCTAGAATGCATAAAAAATTCTTACAAAGCAATAAGAAAAATATGGACAACCCAATATCCGTGAGGAATTCTGGAAGTTGCCTGTGGAAGAGCCAGTTTTCAAATATTTACTAGCCCTAGAGGATGTGAAGCCATCTTACAAAAATGTTAGCCACGTGAGAACTTTCTAACTCCTCATCTTACTTTTCTACCTCACTCCTATTTTCGCCCTCTCCTGGCTCCTTGCGGAGTTACAAACAAAGAGCACAGAGCTTATGAGTCAGAGAGGAAGTAAGAACAAGAAAAGCAGTACACACAAGTGTGTACCTGCAGCAGGTACCAGCGGGAAAAGTTTTAACTACTGACTTGAGACTATTTTCACACAGCATTTTAGGGATATTTTCACTGGGTATATAATTCTGGGTTGGCAGCTATTTAGTTCAGCACATTAAAGGTATCATTGCCTAATCTTTTGATTTCAGTGATTGCTGCTAAGAATTCAGTAATCAGTCTAACTATTGCTTCTTTGATGGTAAACTGTCTTTCTGCCTCTGGCCGCTCTTAATAGTTTCTCTTTGCCTTTGGTTTTCTTGGTTTTCCTATGACGTGCCTATGCGTGGCTTTCTTTTTACAAGTCTTCTTGTGATGCACCAGGCTTCTTGAATTTGCAGGTTGACGTCTAGAGCTGAAAGATTCCCAGCTATTATCTCATTAAATGTTGCTTCTGTCCCATTGTCTTTTACTCTTTTAAAACTCCAATTAAACAAGTTCGACATTTTCATTGTGCTATCTTTTCTTTTCCCTTTGTTTTTTTCTCTTTGTGCTTCATTCTGAGCGGTTTCTTTTGACATGTTTTCACGTACACCATTTTTTTCTTAACTGTATCTAATTTGTCCTTAAATTCACTCACTGATTTCATTTAGGTTACTCTATTTTTTACTATTAGAAATTCTATTTGGTTATTTTTCAACTCTGCTGTGTCATTTTTTTAAAAAAACTTTACAGTTCTCTGCTAAAATATTCAAGCTTCCCTTCTATCTACATGAATTTGATGAGCATTGTTGCTTTACAATATGTATCTGGAATGCTTGAGGATCTGTTTTTTAGTCTGTTATATTTTATTTTTCTTGTTCACAATGTTTTTCACCTTGTATACTTGGTCCTTTTTTACTGTGCCCTGATAATTTTATTTTTAATTATTTGTAAAAATAATTTGAGGGCTTTGATGATGTTCCCTTTCTCCAAAGAGCAATTTTCATTGCTTCTGCCAGGCAGTTAGAGGCACCAACAATCCAAGATTACCCTAATCCAGTTTCACAGCTTGACATTTTCTGGGCTGCACAGATGACTCAAAAGCAGACTGCAGTACAGTTCACCCTTATTTCTAGTGTCCATCCTTTTATTCTCAACTCAAGGTGCAAGGCACTTACCCCTAATGGACCATGGACTCCGTTTTGTCCCCCTAGCCCCAAAGGCAGGTAAGCCTCTCAACCCCCTGCTCTGTACTAAACATCCTCCAAACAAAATGGCACCACTTCCAGGCGCATCTTAGTGGATTTTCGTTTTCTTTAAGACCTTAGCCTAGGAATTTCTCACTGTTTGTTAGTTTGCTGTTTCTAGAAAGATGATATTGTATCTTGTTCAGCATTATAGCTGTCTTCAGTGGGAGGGATTGTCTAAATTACTTAACTCTCATTCCTGGAAGTGGATGTCAACCCTCCACTTTTTCATCTCTTCCTACTTACCATCCTGTAACTTTTGGAGGAAGCATAGGCATGGTGGAAACAATGAGAGCTGGCTTCTGGTATTGCCTTCTCCATTAATTTGCTGTATGACTTAGAGCAAATTGCCTAACTTTTGGCTCTCAATTTTGTGGAAACAAATTAAAATTAACCCGTCCATCTCTTTAAGGAAATTAAAGGAAAACATTAAAGGAAAAAATATATCATGTAGTCCTGAAAGAACTTTGGTGCTGTCCTCCAAAATGGCTTAGTCTGTGCTGATACAGATAGCAAATTGCAACCTTATATACTAAACTAAAAAAGATGTTGGTTACCTAATTATTCAGATTTAATCAAGATGTTAAATAAGATTAAATTTGACCATGTTTTGTATTAATCATAGGTGATGTAGTCTTCTATTGGGCTCTCTCCTCACTCAACATGAAAAAATAAGAATTCGCTTGCCATCATTTTTTAAATAAAAGATACATACAAATATTAAGGTTTCATATCTGTATGAATGTCAAAGATTATAACTTATTGTTTTAGGTAATTATGGCAAGTTTAAAACATAACTAATATAAAATAGTATTGTTACTGTGTTAACCAGGATAGACTAGTTATGCTGCAGAATTAAATAATCCCAAACTTTTATTGGTCTAACCCATTAAAGTTTATTTTTCACTCACATGAAGTTAGCTGCAGGTACTGTGGCAGGTACTGACACCTCCCTTCCAAGTGCACCTGACATCCAGGCTGTTACCATCTTTTGGTTATACCAGCTCAACATTTGGCTTCTGCTGTGGTGGTGGGAGGAAAAGAGAGAAGCATCAAGAACTAGCAAGTGCTCTTGTCTCTATGCTTTGTCCCAGAAATGACACATGTCACTTCCACTCACATCTCATTTGTCATAACTAGTCACATAGACCTACTTAACTACAAGGGAGCTGGGGAACGCATGGGAGAACATGAATATTCAGTGACTAATAAATTATAATAAATTACATCACTTTAGATACGATTGAACTTAAAATGAACTCCTTGAAATATTTCCAAGTAAGAGTTGTTCCCAAAACAATACGAAAATCATGGTGTGATTTTCAATATTTGAAGAAGCAGGTCCTCTCCTGTCTACCCCCCTCCCCTGCAGTGGTTAATTTTTTAAGAGTTTCTGAAAGCTTCAAACATAAAACCCAGCATGGAACTTTGTTTATTCTTGGATAGTTGCCTTATACTTAAAAGGAAGGAATTGGATTGAATGATCTCTAATGTCACTTAAGAACACTTGAAATGACTGTTTAAACAATCAAAACCAGTTATTTTCTATTTCAACTTGGAATCATTTTTATTCAGAATTCTTATTTTTTTTAACCAAAACTAATTATGCATTAGAAGTTCCAGTCCCTCGGAAAAAACCATTTGATAAGTGAACTAGTGATAAGGTAAAACCTTATGCATCTGGTTTGTGTCACACAGGGTTTCTCTATTAGGATCTTCATTTTTTAAATAATTAATTAATTAATTAATTATTTGGCTGTGCTGGGTCTTATGTGCGGCACATGGGATCTTTGTTGCTGCGTGCAGGATCTTTAGTTGTGGCAGTTGGTCTCTTTTAGTTGCAGTATGTGGGCTCTTAGTTGCTACATGCAGGAATTAGTTCCCTGACCGGGGATTAAACCCAGGCCCCCTGCATTGGGAGTGTGGAGTCTTAACCACTGGACAACCAGGGGAGTCCCATGGACCTTCATTTTTTTGATGAAGGCATTTTGTTAGGCAATCTAAGTTAAAAAATGGAAACACCATTTCTCAGGTGCAATGGCAAGGGGTGAGATCTGTTTATTTAAGAAATTAACATGAGCTTACATTGTTAAAGCCTTGGTCTTCATATATAACTCAGCATGTCTGAGTTTTAGCAAGAGAATTCTTTAGTAAGAGAACTTTGCTAAATTTGTTAATAATGTTTCCTGTGTTCTGTTTATTGATAAGATATTGAGAGACTATTGGTATTAATCTCTAAACTTTGGACTGCAAAATCAGATCCTAGAAGGTCTAAACAGGTAGGTGAAGCAGATATGTGGAAATTATAGAGACAGGATGGAGCTTGATAAACTGGGGACCACCAGTACCAGCATATTGTTATGCAAGAATTTGAGTTCACAGTGTCAAGATCTTCCAATTTAGGAGTGAAGGAAAGAGAGCTGTTAAGAAGGGAAGGAGGCTGCTGGCTTAGAATGGAAGAAGTAGGGATTGTTGGGAGGAGGGAGAAAGACATTAGCTTGATTTCTACTCTTTCCTTCCCTCTCTCAGTCAAGCAATATCTTCCTTATGTGAGATGGAAGAGGAAGGAAAACTAGGTAAGCAAAGGCTGTTGGATAGACAAAAGTAAAAATCAGGGACTTCCCTGGTGGTCCAGTGGGTGAGACTCCGTGCTCCCAATGCAGGCAGCCTGGGTTCAGTCCCTGGTTGGGGAACTAGATCTTGCATGTATGCTACAACTAGAATAAGAGCCCGCATGCTGCAACTAAGAGCTGGCATACCATAATTAAAGATCCCGCATGCTGCAATGAAGATCGCCCATGCTGCAAATAAGACCTGGTGCAGCCTAAATAGATAAATATATATATAATGTTAAAATACAATTTAAAAAGTAAAAATCAAAATGTTAACAAGGCTCTCTTAGAAGTCAAGGACCAAAAATAAAAGGGGCAAGGATTAATAACAAAAGTAATAGTAGTAACTAAGTTATTGAGAACTTACTGTGTTCCAGGTCATATTTCAAGAGTTTTACATGTAATTATTATTTTTTATTTATTTATTTATTTTTTTTTATTTTTTGGGGGTACACCAGGTTCAATCAACTGTTTTTATACACATATCCCCGTATTACATGTAATTATTTATTTGATCCTCATAGCACTGTGTAGTAAAGAACTTAACCTCCAAAGAGAGGTCTGGCCTTTGTCCTAGCTCTGGGAGATAACCTCTACACTCTTGGAATTTTCCAAGTGGCAAAAGTGTCTTTGTTATTCACGGTGCACCCCTTGGACCACACCTGACATTTATACTAACAAGGTAACCCATGGTGGGCCCCTAGGTAGTTTATGCTAACAAGATGACTCAGGGTGGGGGTTGGCCATGACGACAGACCAATTATGTGATTAGAAGGCTAGGACTTTGGGCCATGTGGTATCAGCCTGACTTCCAAGGAAGGGAGAAAAACTGGAGATTGAATTCAACCACATGTGCAATAATTCAGTCAAACCTCTTTAATGGGGACTTGCCTGGTTGTCCAGTCATTAAGATTCTGTGCTTCCAGTGCAGGGGCCCAGGTTCAATCCCTGGTCAGGGAACTAGTTCCCATGCGCAGCAACTAAGAGCCCATGTGCTGCAACAAAAGATCCCACATGCTGCAACTAAGACCTGGCATAGCCAAATTAATTAATTAATTAATTTTAAAAAAAACCTCTGTAATGACACCTCAATAAAAACTCTGGACACCAAAGCTCAGGTGAGTTTCTCTGGTTGGCAATACTTTTTGAGTATTGTCACACTTCACTGCCAGGAGGGTAACACATCCTAAGGATGATGGAAGTTTCACATTTGGAACTCTCCCACACTGAGCTCTATGTGTCTCTTCCTTTGTCTGGTTCTAATTTGTATCTTTTGCCTATAAAAAATGTGACAATATAATATTCAGAGCATTCTGTGAGTCTTTCTAGTGAATTATCAAACCTGAGGGTGGTCATGGGAATCTCTGACTTTGCAGCCACCTGGTCTGAAGTGAGGGTGGCTCTGTGAACCTCCAAATTTTTGGCTGGTTCCTAAAATGAGAGCAGTCCCCTAGGACTGTGCCCCAGGACTGTGCGTTTGCTAAACTCCTTTGCAAGCACCCAAGAGACTGTTATGATGAGAGAGCAGACACAATGAGGGTAATTTGCCTGAGGTCATATGGGAAGTAAGGGGAAAAGCCAGGATTCAGACTTGGACACTGCACCCACCGCATAATATTGCTGCTGCATCACTGCAAACTCTGTAGAAAGGATACCTAACAGCACCTTAGAACAGCTTTGCTTAGAACTGTTTTTCAAATGTATCGTGACCCACAGTAATAAATCCTGTATTTTATATGATCATTCATCACACACACACACCAGAAACAAAATGTGATATACTCTGATACTTTCTAATCTCAATTACTTATATTTCCTCATTTGAAACCTACCAAATTGATTTCTTATACACTTCAAAATTTTGCATCACGTAAAAAGTGCTGGTTGAGAAAGTTGCTTTAAAATAGTAATTTCCAATTCTGGTTTTAAATTGGAATAACCTGGAGAATTTTTGAAGAAAATTCCAAAGCCCAGGCTCCACCTCTAGAGATTTTGACTCAATTAGTCTAGATGGGGCTATGGTATCAACATTTTATGTCTTTAGTCTCTGGGTACTTCTAATGTACAGCCAGGAGATAAGAACCATTACTCAAAAATATTATCTACTTTGATATTTCAAGCAAATGTTTTAAGGGATAAATATGTTCTTTATTTGGAAATCAAAACGTATGAAGAAAATGCATGGCTAAATCTGGTGACCTGAATCCCTTGCAGCTCACTTTCATGGCTATGGCACTGTTGGTAGCACTTTACCTAAACTGGAAGGATGACTTTTTGACCAGTTAAAAATAAACATGAGAACTGACTCTGTAACTCTAAAGACATGTAGTCACATTTTGGTGACTTTTCTTTTCACTTAAAAGTGATTTAATTAATTATCAAGAGGAGAAAAATATTATAAAAATATTTTTAAATATTTCATAGTATATATTATTATTATTATATAATCTAGAAAGTAATATTAAAAACCATTTAAAAGCTACCTGTATAGCTATTACTTACAAAATAAAAAATATTACCATTAACTGTGTGCCTCTCTCTGACCCATTTTCCTTTGTTTCTTTTTGAGATAAAACATTATCCTAAATGTTATTTTGTAATTTTTAGAGCCTTAACAATTTTGTCTACACACATAAAACATTGTTTAGTTTTGCATGCTTATGAATCTTATTTGAATAGAATCATATTCTAAGCACTGTTTCTTGCCAATTTTCATTCAAGTTATATTCTTGAGATTCATCCATGTTGTTATATCTGTTGTATTATCACTGGTATATAGTATTGCATTCTATGAATATGTTACAATGTATCCATTCCACTGCTTATGGACATTTGTGCTGCTTATAATATGCTTTTATAAATAGAGCCACTGTAGATTGGTCCATGTCCCCTGGCACACGTTTGAGGGTTTCTTTAGAACATAAACCTTGAAGTGAAAACACTGGGTTGTATAATTCGCACATTTTCAACTTTACTATATAATGCCAAATTGTTTTCCAGTTATTTTCTCAATTTACACTCCCACCGACAGAGTATTAGAGTTCCCACTATTCCAAGCCATTGCCAACAGTCAATATTATCAGACACTAATTTTTGCCAGCCTGATGGGTATAGAATTGTACCTTAATGTATCATTTCCCAGATACAAGGAGCAGCTATTAAACACCTTTTTCATGTGTTTATCATCTAATTGGGTTTTCTCTTCTGTGAACTTCCTGTTCTGTCTTTTGTCCATTTATCCATGGGGTTTTCATTGTGGTAACTTCCTACACATCCACCTACCAAATCCTCTTAAAGCAAACCATGCCACAGTAAGCTGCCTCCAAACAGAAATCCCTCCAATGTTTGTATGGAATTCCTTAAAGTTTTTAGGTGATCATTTTAAATACACTAAATTTGTAAGTTTATATCAGGATACTGAAAATTATCCGAACTACCCACATATTGCCAGGGCTTCCTGCTTTTTTCCATCCCAAACTCCCTTATTACTGAGCTAAATTTTCTAGGTAGATATCACAGTGGTATGACAGGCAAGATCCCTTGTTAACGGCAGGACAGAAACCTGGATGGGGAAGAAAAGCTTCTAAGAAATACAAATATTGTGGGGGAAAACAGATGAGAATGTGATTGGAAAGCAGTTTGTGAAATGAAGCATCCTTTATGCATCTGCTTTCCTGCCAGAGTATAAAGATCATTCCTAAAGCTAGACCAATGCATAACCTAAATTTTTAAAAAAGTGCAAATAACAATGACTTCAGTAGTACAGCTAAAAAATTAAGAACAGAAAACTTGCCCTACTAGATCATACCCACACTGGAAATCAGTCCCAATAATCATGACTCTAACTTAGAACTACTGGGCTGCTTCCCCAGCTTAGATTCCATCCCATCTTTATAACCATTCTCATGCATAAAGTTCAACTGCTTTGTCCTGGTGGCCCTCCAGTTCATTCACCCAGCAAACTCCAACCTTACTGGTATTTTAAAAATAAAATAGTATGCCTTTTCCCTAAAATGTTATAATTTGGGATATTCCAAAGAACACCAAGTAACTTGATCTTCCCCCCCTTTTCTTCACATTCCTTACTTGAAAGTTTTTAATTTAGTCTGTTGATATAGTACAGAGAGTGTGTGTGTGAGAGAGAGAGAGAGAGAAGAGAGAGATACTGGACTATTTCAGTGAAGAAATGTGCTGCAGGGAAATACTTTGAAACATGCTATCAGTGTTTCCACGTTGCTGCAGCTGAGCACTCTTCATTCAAAGTCCTCTCTGTTATATTAGTTCTTAAAGACTTGTCAACAAATTCAAAATGTAAGACAATTTACTTGATTATTTCTGAGCTTGCCTTATCTTACTTTTAACTGCTTGTCAATTCTATTACATTTCACTATAAGAAGACAGATATTTGTTTTCATTGTTTTGGGAAAGGAAGGGAAGGCAACGCTACATCTGAGCCTTATATTCTTTGTGCTCTGGTGAGGGGGTACCCAGAGAAGGCAATTGTAAACTGTCAGATAAAGTGAGGCTGCAGACAGATAAGCTGGCTCAGGTGGAGGGAGCTCCTTCTGGCCTCCCACAGTGTGAGAAAATCTAATTCTGCTCATTCCAGAGAACCTCTCTAAAACAGAAGAATAGGATGTTCCTAGCAGCAAAGAATCTACGCTGCCTGGTTTTCCAGGGTCCTCAGAACCAAGGTCATCCTTCTCCCTCCTATTTTGTCTAGGGAAATTTCTAAACACTATGGGTACTCGGGTTCATCCCAGGCTAGACTAATACTGACTAGACTGCTTTTTGAGATAAAGATAAAAACCAGTAGTTCCGTTAAGTTCAGAAGACATCAGTCTTTAAACCCCTAAGAAGGCAGGAGAAAAAATCTTAAGAATGCCGGTTCAGAGAAAAATCTAGGAATTGCTATCATACAAAAGAAATCCGCCTCAGATACCATGACAAATGATGAGCAAGAGCCCTGCTCCATTCTGGTACTATGTCAGACTTGTGAACTCATCAAGATCAGGAATTCTTTTTAGTGGTCATGAGTTTATTTTCCAAACCTGTTATTTGGACACTTTTCAGTTATCTATGCTGCATTAAAACAAACACACACACAAAAACAAAATAACAACACTCAAAAACAGTGGCTTGAAACGACATTTTATTATTTCTTATAATGCTATGGGTTGGCTGGGCTGGTCCTGCCTACGTCACTTGCATGGCTGCGGCCAGCTGAGAGCTCAGGTGGATGGCCTAAAATGACTCACCCTCATATCTAGACCTTCATTTGGGGTTTCTGTAATGGTTGGGATCCTGGGCATCTCTCTCCATGAAGTCTATCATTGTGGGCTTTTTCCATGTTAAGAGAAGCTCTCAGAGGGAGAGAGCAAAAAAACAAAAACAAAAACAAAAACAACCAAAGTGTCGTGAGGCCAAGGTTCAGAAATTGCTAAGCCTCTTCTGCCATGTTCTAATAAAACAAAACACAAGACCAGAGCAGATTCAAGGGGAAGGAGATTCCATCTTTTGAAGGGATCAATGACAAAGTCACATGGCAAAGGAGTATAAAGGCTGGAAGGAATGACTGTAGCTACCTTTGCAAACAATCTACCACAGTGGTTTAATGTTAGAAAATCAATTAGCATACATCATGGTAAGGATGAAAAGAAAAAAAAATCTTTTCGGTACATGAAGAAAAGACGTAATAAAATCCAATACATGTTCAAGACTTAAACAAAAACAACACAGTAAGAAAACCAGGAAAGAATTTTCTTAACATGATAATATGTATCTACCAAAAAACCCTACTCTAAATGTTACATTTAATGGTGAAACATCAAAAATATTCCATTTAAGACCAGGAAGAAAACAGGGGTGTCATATCACCCTTTCTAATTTACCTTTTTGTTCTGGAGTTCTTAGCCAATACAATCATGTAAAATAAATAAGGATTGGAAAGACAGAAACAAACCTTCATTATCGGCAGATGATAAAACACTAGAGTTAAAAAGAGAGTTTAGCAAGTTTGCAGGAAATCAAATCAAACTTACTCTTGTTGTAAGTATCGAAAACTAACAAGTTTCTGTTTTCAGGTAAAATGAAGTAAGCATATTTCCAATCTCTCCCACTGAATGCAGCTATAAAATGGACAGAATGCATGAAGCAGTCCTTTGATGACTCTAAACATAAATAGGAAAAATTCTCAACATCATTAGCCATCAAGAAAATGCAAATCAAAATCACAATGAGATACCACTTCACACCCCCTATGATGGCAATAATCAAAAAGATAAGCACTAATAATTATTGGTGAGGATGTGGAGAACTTAGAACCCTCTTACAATGTTGAGAGAAATGTAAGATGGTGTAGCCACGTATTGAAGAGAAACCCAAGAGAACTGCAACCCCCACAAAACCTTTTTTGCCCCCACAAAAACTTATACACAAATGTTCACATCATTATTCATAATAGACAGAAGTGGGAATAATCCAAATGTTTATCCATTCAACTAATGAATGGATAAACAAAATGTGATTCTATACAATAGAATATTATTCAGCCATAAAAAGGAATGAGGAATGGATTTATGCTAGAACATGGATGAACCTTGAAAACATGCTAAATGAAAAAGCCAGACAGAAAAGGCACATATTGTATGATTTCAAAATTTGTATTAGTCAGGGCTCTGCAGAGTAGGAATTGGCTCACACGATTGTGGGGCCTAGCAAGTTCAAAATTGGCCAGCAGGCTAGACATTCAGAGGAGAGTTGATGTTGTAGGCTTGATTCCAAGGCAGAATTCCCTCTTCCTCCAGGGACTCAAGACTTTTTTCCTAAGGTCTTCAACTGATTGAATCAGTGACTTCTAATGGGTATAGGCTTTCTTTTTGAGGTGATAAAAATATTCTGCAATTAGTGATGACAGTTACACAACTCTGTGAATATATAAAAAGCCACTGAAATGTACATTTCAAAAGGGTGAATTTTATAGTATGTGAATTATATCTCAGTAAAGGTGTTATTTTAAAAATTCTAGCAGAAGTTTTTATAAATATAGACAAGCCAATTCTAAAATTTATTGGAAAGACAAAGGAACTAAAATGGCTAAAACAATTTTGAAATAGAAGAATTTGAAGGACATGTACTATCCAATATTAAGATTTGCTATAAATCTACAGTAATGAAGAGAGCTAAAATGAATTCAATCCTAATTCCTAAAATAAAGAGATTTTAATAAGGGGAAATTTTTTTAATCTAAAAGTTTTTGTCATTTATTTCATAATTTATGTATTCCCACTTGCAAAAAAAAAAAAAAAAGGATTTTAGTCACCTTACCAAAATACAGTATTGAATGAATGAGTGGATGAATGAATAAAATACAAGTGAAAACATAAGATTAAAACAAAGTCCCAAAGTCACTTAAAGTCATAAACAAACATACAAACCATAAGGTCCTCTCTACCCTCTAGAATTATGGGTAGATTTAGTTAAGAATTTTCCCAGAAGCCAGACCCAAAAATGAAAAGTCAGTTGTATGTCCACAGTATTCATAAGATAAAAGATAAAAGCAGATACTCAAGAAAAAACATTGATTCCTGATTTTGCAAACTGAGAAAAATTTCTCCCACTTAGGAAAATACAAGGTGTGGGGGCAGTAGGGTGTAAAACGTTGACAGCCTTGGAGCCAGCAGCTTCAGCAGTGATAAGGAGTAGCATCGCTGGCACAAATATCAACAATTTGACACTGAGTATTGGCAGCCTGGGGACAGAGATCAGTGAGAGTCCAAAGCCGGCAGGGGTGTGGCCTTTAGCTGGCCTCTGAAAAAAAGACGAGCAAGAACAGAAACTTCAAGGCAGCCAAGAGAACAAATTCACAGAACACTTGTGAGATACCACATAGATTCCAAGAACTCTTTACAAGGAACAGAGCTCTTAGAATATGGGGGGAAGAAAAAAAAAGAATATGGGGGGAAGAGGCAGAGAAATATTGCTGTGTGACTATTATTCAGGTCCTCAGACCACCTATGTGATATGTTTCTCTTTTCATATTTTGTTTTTATGAGACCAACCCATATATCTCTTTTAAAAAATTAAATAGAACTGTGAGCTCACAGTGGAAAACAGCAGAAGTCTGCCCCTTTGAGCTTTATTCCCAAATTCCCACTCCTCTTAAGCAGTTTCTTTGAACTTTTTTGTCTCTTTCTTCTGGTTTTATCTCCATTTATATAAATTATGTGCTTACATTGCCATTTCTTGATTTTTTTAATGTTTGCTATTACCTATTGACTTGCTGATATGGTAAATGAAGATCTGACTCTTTTAAATCATCTCCCTCAAATATATTTGCTCACGTATACTTCCTCATTCCCATTTACCAAATTAGTTACATTGGCATTTTTGTTTAAATAAATGTTTATTATTTATATTATTATGATTAGTTTCTATTATTCACAGTTGTGATAGTGTATATCATGACAATATTTCCTACTTGAACAACTTTATGTTTTTCCCAGTATTGATAATTGCCTTGGGATCTTTTGGTTATTTGTTTGCTTATTTCCCATGTCAAAATCACTAATTCAACTCCAAACTATCCAACAGAACTAAAAATAATTTCTGAATACATTAATTTATTTTGGCCATGCAGCTTGTGGGATCTTAGTCTCCTGACCAGGGATTGAACCTGTGTCCTGTTCAGTGGAAGCACGGAGTGTTAACCACTAGATTGCCAGGGACGTCCCCTGAATACAGTAAAATACATCAGATACTCTACAAGGAGTTTTCTCCCTGGAAATATTCCTCCTGGAGCCCTCTGCCTTCATTCTCTTATCAGTACTGGTCACTCACTAGGCCTACTGCCCAGCTGTCATCCTGAAACTTTCCATCACTAAAATCCTGGGAATTCTTTTCCCCTCACGTATATGTCAGATCTTCTGTTTCCTGGATCCAGTGTCTTTCTCTTTCTTGACTTCTTCCTTTTTCACATCATTCAGTGTTCCTAAATAAAAATGTCATTATTTTACCCTTTTTATCAGAGTGATAATTTGCCTAGGAATAGAATTTTAGATTGGAAATCCGTTTTCTTCAGAATGTTAAAGCACTGCTTTTTCTCCACACTAATCCAATGTTCTTTTTTTGTTTTGTTTGTCCCGAATTGCTTCTCCTTTCTTTGAATTTTTGTTATGGCTTTCTCATTTGTGCATTTATTGTTGGTTGTCTTTGCCTCTCTTGTTTACGTCTTTTTCAAATACCTAGTGATCTTCTGTTGTCCATTCATGTTTTAAAATAAGTCACTAAAACATTGAAAGATTTGAGTATCCTGTATGGGATTCTCTGCACTTCCTGGACTTGAGTAAGTGTTTCCTTCCTCATGTTAGGGAAGTTTTCAGCCATACTATCTTCAAATATTTTCTCAGGCCCTTTCTCTTTCTCTTCTCCTTCTGAGACCCCTATAATGCAAATGTAGGTGCATTTAATATTGTCCCAGAGGTCTCTGAGATTTTCCTCATTTCTTTTCATTCTTTCTTCTTTATTCTGTTCTGTGGCAGTGATTTCCACCACTCTTGTCTTCCAGCTCACTTATTCTTTCTTCTGCCTCAGTTATTTTGCTATTGATTCCTTCCAGTGTATTTTTCATTTCAGTTATTGTATTGCTCATTTGTTTGTTTGTTCTTTAAATCTTCTAACTCCTTGTTAAATATTTCTTACATCTCCTTGATCTGTGTCTCCACTCTTTTTTGAGATTTTGGATCATCTTTACTATCATTACTCTGAATTCTTTTTCAGGTAGATTGCCTATCTCCTCTTCAGTTAGTTGTTCTTGTGGGCTTTTATCCTGTTCCTTCATTTGCAATATATTTCTCTGTCATTTCATTTTGTCTAATTTTATGTGGTCTCCTTTCCACAGGCTGCAGGAACATAGTTCCCCTTGTTTCTGGTGTCTGCTCCCTGGTGGGTGAATTTGGTCCAGGGGCTTGTGTAGGCTTCCTGATGGGAGGGACTGGTGCCTGCCCTCTTGTGGGCAGAGCTGGGTCTTGCAACACCGATGGACCTAGACATTATCATACCAAGAGAAGTAAGTCAGAAAGAGAAAGACAAATACCATATGATATCACTTACATTGGAATCTAAAATATGACACAAATGAACTTATGTGAAACGGAAACAGACTCACAGACATAGAGAACAGACTTGTGGTGCCAAGCGGGAGAGGGGATGGGGGAGGGATGGATTGGGAGTTTGGGATTAGCATATGAAAACTATTAAACAGAGAATGAATTAACAACAAGTTCCTACTGTATAGCACATGGGACTATATTCAATATCCTGTGATAAATCATAATGGATAAGAAAATGGAAAAGAATTATGAGGCTGAGTCAAATATTATCCACATTCTGGCTGTAGAATTATTTTAATTAACTTTTAGAAAAGACAAATACGTCACTTTTCAACATAATCTCCTTGTTTTTCAATACATTTCATCCACCTGTCAACAAGCTTTCAGATTCCCTCGTTTAAAAGTGTTTTAGGCTGAGCCACGAGCCACGAATGTACTACTGTCTCCACTTCATCAGAAGTGAATCTTTATCCTTGTGGGGCTGCTTTCAGGGGACCAAATAGGTGAAAGTCTGATGGAGAAAGATCAGTACTATAGGGAGGATACTTTAACACCTCAAAATGAAGTTTTTGCAGTGTTGACAGTGTGGGCAGAAGCGTGCAGACGTGCATACCCTCAGACCACGAAAACCAAATCACTGCACACTGCTCTTCTTTCATGCAAATCACAAGTGAGGCGTCCATTTTTGCTTGCACTGCAGTTACAAATGACCTGATGTAACACATTCACACCTGCACAGCAGTGACTGGGGAGACAGTAGTCATGAACAGAAAGCACTGATAAGACAGTGCAGCCAACAGATGTTTTCATATAATTGGAGTGCAGAAAATTTTTGACTCATCCTCATGTATATATAACTGAATCACTGTGCTATACAGTAGAAATTAACACAACATTGTAAATCAGCTATACTTCAATAAAACAAATTTTTTTAAATTAATTAAAAAAAAAAGATTTGAGTAAGTGTGCCAGACTTTCACCTGTGAGCTTCACTGTGTAATGACTCAGCATACATTTTAAAATCTTCTTTAGAGCTATTCACTTTCTCAAGGGAAAAAACCTTGAACCTTCTGACTGGTGGGTGCATGGGAACAGAGCTATCAGCCTCCTGACTTTCAGCTTTTTTGGCACTGAGAAACTCAAGAGAATGAGTGAAGGGTCATCCTTTACCACATGGTCTTTGTCACTCTTTATTGTATGGTGCTTCTGTTTTGCCTACTTCTGTGCTTGTCCCTGAATTGGGACCTGCCTTTTCAGTTTATCCATAGATTAAGCCTGCAGTCTTCTGCTTTGGGCATTGGAGAGAAATTAGTATGTTATATCAAAGAAAACAGTCAGATATTTCTGTATAGGGAAAGATATTGGAAAAAGAATATTTAACAGTTAAATACAGCAGAATGAACATATGGCACTTATTTCTGTTGCCTCTAGAAACTGCTAAAATGAGAATAAAATTCTTGAAATGAATAAACACAGTAAAGGGAGAATGTGAACAGTGATGAAGCAGTCAGAGTTCTGGCAGAAAACAGACTGGCACACTCAAAGGAGGACTGAATAGAATTGAATAAGGAAACTATTTACAGAGGAGTGGACAGGATTAAAAGAACCAGAAAGGGATGGTGAAGTAGTTGGGGGCTATCACCATCCCTAGGCCTGAAGGGACAAGTGGAAAGTAGATTTTTTTAATGTTAGATTACAAATTAAGTCTCAACAGTTTTAGGGACTTCCCTGGTGGTCCAGTGGTAAAGAATCCGCCTTCCGATGCAGGGGACACAGGTTCGATCCCTGGTCAGGGAACTAAGATCCCACGTGCCGCAGGGCAACTAAGCCCATGTGCCACAACTACTGAGCTCTTGCGCCTCAACAAGAGAGCCTGCGTACCACAAACGACAGAGCCCACGTGCTCTGGAGCCTGCATGCCACAACTAGAGGAGAGAAAACCTGCACGCCACAACTAGAGAGAAGCCCGAGCACTGCAACAAAAGATCCTGGTGCCACAACTAAGACCTGACACAGCCAAAAATAAATAAATAAATAAATAATTTAAAAAAAAGTCTCAATAGTTTTAAAAAGATTGATATCATACAAAGTATCTTTTCTAACTATAATAGGATTATCAGAAATAAAACTGGAAAATTCACAGCTTTGTGGAAATTAAATAATACACTCTTAAACAACCAAGAGATCAAAGAAGAAATCACAGGGAAATTAGAAAATACTTAGAAAAGAATGAAAATAAAAACATAACATACCAAAACTTATAGGATGCAGTGAAAGCACTGCTAACGGGGAAAAAAACAAGAAAGAGCTCAAATCAATAACATAACTTTACAATTTAAGGAACTAGAAAAAGAAGAAAAAACTAAATCCTAAACTAGCAGAAAAAAGGAAATAACAGATTTAGAGCAAAAATAAATGAAGAACAGAAAAACAACAGAGAAAATTAATGAAACTAAAAGTTCATCTTTCAAAACAACAAAATTGGCAAACCATTAGCTAGATGAGCTAAGAAAAAAGAAGACTGAAATTACTAAAATCAGAAATGAAAATGGGAACACTACCAGTTCTACAGAAATAGAAAGGATTATAATAGAGCACTATGAAACTGTATGCCAACAATTTGGATAACCTAAATGAAATGGACAAATTCCTACAAACACAAAATCAACCAAGACAAAATTACAAAGAAATAGAAAATCTGAATAGACCTATAACTAGTAAGGATGTTGAATTTGTAATCAAATATCTGACAATGAGAAGTCCTAGACCTGATGGCTTCATTGGTGAATTCTATCATTTAGGGAAGAATTAATACCAATACTTCTCAAACTTTTCCAAAAAACTGAAGATGAAGGAAAACTTCCTAACTCATTCAATGAGATCAGCATTTACTCAGGTACCAAAGCCAGACAAATACACTGCAATAAAATAAAACTATAGACTAATATCCCTCATGAACACTGAAGCAAATATTCTCAACAAAATACCAGCAAACCAAATTCAGCAGAATATCAAAAGGATTATATACCATGACTAAGTGGAATTTATTCCTGGGATGCAAAGCTGTTTCAATATATGAAAATCAATCAGTGTAACATACCACATTAACAGAATGAAGGAGAAAAATCACAGAAGCACCTCACTTGATGCAGAAAAAGCATCTGACAACATTCAACACCCTTTCATGATACGCTCAACAAACTAGGAATAAAAGGAAACTAATTTCACATAATAAAAACCATATATGAAAACACATAGTGAATATCATACTTAGTGGTGAAAGACTGAAAGCTTTTCCTCTACGACTAGGAAAAAGACAAAGACAACTGCTTTTGCCACTTCTGTTCAACGTAGTACTGGAAGTTCTAGCCAGAGGAATTCGGCAAGAAGGAGAAATAAAAGGCATCCATATTGGAAAGGAAGAAATAAAATTATCTCTTTGCAGATGATAAAATCTTATATGTAGAAACCCTGAAGACTCCACAAAGAAACTATTATAACTAAGAGCAGGATACAGTGTCAACACACAAAAATCAGTTGCATGTCTATACACTAACAATGAACAACCTGAAAAAAAATACATGAACAATCCCATTTACAATAGCATCAAAAAGAATAAAATACTTAGAAACTAACTTAACCATGGAGGTGAAAGACTTGTGCGATGAAAACCACAAAACATTACTGAAAGAAATTAAAGACATAAATAAATGGAAATAACCTATATTCATGGATTGGAAGACTTAATATTGTTAAAATGCTAATACGACCCAAAGTGATCTACAGATTCAGTGCAATCCCTATCAAAATCCCAATGACATTTTTTTTGAAAAATTAAAAAATCCATCCTGCAATTCATTTGGAATCTCAAAGACCCTGCATAACCAAAGAAATCCTGAAAAAGAATAAAGCTGAAAGAGTCACAACTTCATGATTTTAAAACATACTACAAAGCTATAGTAATCAAAATAATGTGGTACTACATAGGGACTTCCTTGGTGGTGCAGTGGTTAAGAATCTGCCTGCCAATGGAGGGAACATGGGTTTGATCTCTGGTCCGGGAAGATTCCCACATGCTGTGGGGCAACTAAGCCCATGCATCACAACTACTGAGCCTGTGCTCTAGAGACCACGGGCCACAACTACTGTGCCCATGTGCCACAACTACTGAAGCCCGCATGCCTAGAGCCTGTGCTCTGCAACAAGAGAAGCCAGAGCACTGAGAAGCCAGCACACCACAATGAAGAGCAGTCCCTGGTCGCCACAACTAGAGAAAGCCCACATGCAGCAATGACCCAACGCAGCCAAAATAAATCAATAAAAATTGTTTTAAAAGACCATTAAAAAAATAGTCCTTAAAAAAAATGTGGCACTGCATAAAGACAAACATATAGACCGATGGAACTGAATAGACAGCCCAGAAATAATTTTCACTTATAAGATCAAATGATTTTTGACAAGGGTGCCAAGACCATTCAATGGGGAAAGACGGTCTTTTCAACAAATTGTGCTGGGAAAACTGGATACCCACATGCAAAAAAATGAAGTTGAACCTTTACCTAACACTATATACAAAAATTAACTCCAAATAAGTGAAAGACATAAATGTAAAACTTCAGATCATAAAACTCTTAGAAGGGAACAGGCAAAAGCTTCACAATATTGAATTTGGCAATGATTTATTGGCTACGACACCAAAGGCAATAAAATAAAAAATAGACAAACTGGATTTTATGAAAATTTTAAAGTGTTGTGTAACACTTTAGACAATATCAATATCACAAAGACAATATCAACACAGTTAAAAGGTAATCCACAGAATGAGGGAAAATATTTGCAAAACTACATCCAATAAGGGATTAATATCCAAAATATATAGAGAACTCCTATAACTCAACAACAAAAACAAAAATCCCAATTCAAAAATGGGCAAAGGCCTTGAATAGACATTTCTCCAATGAAAATATACAAATAGCCAAAGCAAATGAAAAGATGCTCAACATCACTAATTATTAGGGAAATGCAGATGAAAACTGCAATGAGATACCACCGCACATCCTTTAGGATGGTAACTATCAAAAAAAGGGAAAATGACAAATGTTGGCAAGAATGTAGAGAAATTAACACTCCTTTACATTGCTGGTGGGAGTGGAAAATGGTGCAGTCATTGTGAAAAACACTTTGGTGGTCCTCAAAAAGTTAAACTAGAATTACCTTATGATCCTATAGTTCTACTTTTAGTTATATACTCAAAAGAATTGAAAACAGGGACACAGATTCTAGTATGCCAATGCTCGTTGCAGCAATTTTCACAATAGCCACAAGGTGGAAACAACCTAAATATCCATCAATAGATGAAACAATAAACAAATTGTTATATATGTATATATGCACACATCTACACACACACACATATATATATAAATATATATATAAATATATTATTTAGCCACGAAAAGGGCTGAAGTTCTGATACATGCTACAACATGAAAGAACCTTGAAAACATTATGCTAAATAAAATAAGCCAGACACAAAAGGAAAAATGCTGAATGATTCCACTTATATGAAATACCTAGAATAAGCAAATTCTCAGAGACAGAAAGCAGATTAGAAATTACCAGGGTCTGGGGAATGGAGAGGATAAGAGATTTTTTGTTTGAGGTAATGAAAGTTTTGAAAATAGACTGTGGTGGTGATTGCCCAACACTGAGAATGTAATCAATGCCACTGAATTGTACTTAAAAATGGTTAAATTGGCAAATATTATGTCATGTATATTTTACCAGGATGAAAGTAAAGCCTATGGGAAATAGAAAAAAAGGGTAAAATTATGTTCTCTGTGCCATTATTTATTATCCCAAGTCTACTGCCTCTCTGCAGATTAACATTAAATATTTGATAGAACTGCAATTTATAAGATTTACATGGGAGTTGGTTATAAAATATTCTGGCAATACCATACTTGTTTGGGAAAGTGGCATACAAGGTAGAGTTTCTTAAGATATAGTCTGAGGATCTCTGGCATCAGAGTTGCCTTAGGATGCTTGATAAAATGCAGAATCCTAGCTCCAAGATCTACCAAACCAGAATTTTTGGAGTGAAGCTTATGAATTTGCACTGTAACTATCCTTCCAAAGAGAAACTATGCTTAGATCTTAGGCAACCATATTTATGCAGTTAGTTAGGCTTCCTAAATTTGGTGAGAACGCCTGTTACTGATAGCTCCCTGGAACTTTGGAAAAATGGAACACTTGAAAAACTTGGGCTGAATTAACCCAATTTTGGTGCAGCTGAAGCAATGAATAAGACTCCTTTATCTAGACTGAACAGAATATGATTTTAAAAGGGAAAAAAAGTATTTTCTACATATTTGAGAGTTCAGATTTAAGAGATTGAATAAGGGAAGGGTATTTGCTGTGTTCTTTTTTAGGGTGGAAAACTAGCATGCAATATGATCACATTGTGCTCACTGTATGTGTAACCCTGAAGAGTCTGATTACAGCATTATACAGTATAACTGTAAAAGAGACAGAATAGGGGAATGCCTTCTCAAGTAGTCTATAGCATCGATTTTCAAACCTCAGTGTGCATAAGAATTGCCTCACCTTCTCTGCCCTCCCCCTCCCCCCACCCTTACCCCCACCACAGTCCCAGAAATTCTGATTCAGAAGGTTTGGGGTGGGACCTGGAAGTTTTCATTAAAAAAAAAAAAACACTCTAGGATATTCTTATGCAGCTGACTCATACTTAGAAAAACACTTAGGTTGCACTCGATATGTCCTGAACTAGTTCTCTGGCTCCCTAGGTAGAACATCAAAGAAACACTTGTGAAAGGACTGAACTACCATTTCAGGAGTCCCAAGTGGAGAGCTAGGAAGGACTGCAGAATCAGCTGCATGCAGGTGAAGACAGGACATTTCCGATAGTCTGCTAAGCTCCTTGGAGAGGGAAAGCAACACCCTAGGTTTCCTGACTTTAACTGCTTTAATTGCTGCAACAGCAGCAACAGCAAACCCACCCCCCAACCCCCATCTCTCTCTCTCTCACTCACACACACACACACACAAATTTGCCAGTCAGTGTTGATGCACACTTTACCCACTAGGGGGAGCACAAGGATCTCCACCCACAAGCTCCATTCCCTGGGGGAGGAAATCTGATTCGGGTCAAGGAAGTTTGGGGGGCTTTATTGCTAAGGGTGGAGCAAAGAATGGAAGGATCTAAAAGATTAAAAGCACTTACTTACAGGTGGAATGTCCTTTCCTTCTGGCTCCTGTTTAAATCTTTGCATCTTAAAAAGTGGTGCTCTGGGATAGCCTTGGCTGGATTTGCCAGGATTCTTAAAGAAAAAATTATTCTAACAATAATGTATTGTATACTTCGAAATTGCTAAGAGAATACATGCCTAAAGTTCTCAGTACACTCCCCCCCCCCGAAAAAAAGTATCAATACTATATGAGATTAACTTTATTGTGGTAATCATTTCACAATGTATTTGTGTATCAATGTTGTACACCTTAAATTTACACAATGTCACATATCTCGAAGTTGGAAAAAAAAAAGTTATTCTGCCACTTGTTTAAATGCCAAGGAAGACTTTATTTGAGACTATTGCAGTAGGTGTCAAGACTATCCCACTGGGGAGAGAGATTAACCTCAACTCTGAATATAATAACAAATGGGGATTTACAGCCAAGGAGCAGAGAGGGGAGATTAGTGGATAGAAAATTCAGTGGATAGAAAATTATTAAGAGGAGAAATCAAGGATCAGGTAGGATCGACTTAGTAGGATTCTTGCTGAGGGCTGGCCAAGGACTCAGACATCAAAGGTGTGAGTGAAGAATCTGATCAGATATTGAGAGTTACCAGATATCAAGGGTAGGAGAATCTCTCTAAACTGACTTGGCAGGATTCTCGCTAAACTGGGCTAGGCAGGCCTGGCTTGTGGGGGAGGCCAAAGTTGAAGCCTAGTTGAGAAGAGGTTCTCAAAGGAGCCTTGGCTTTGGTCAAGGAGAGGCTTTGTCAGGGTTTATGGAGAAGGGGCTCTTTTTCTCTTGGTTTCCTTTTCCATTCTTTTTTTCACTCTTCTTAGGATAAGATCGAGCGTGCCCCTGAAGGCAAAGGATCTGAGAGGGTTGCTATTTACCCAGGTCTTCTTCTTGAAGTTCTGCCTAGCTGAGCAGAAGATTAGACTGGAAATTAGGCCAAATCCCCAGCCTGGAAAAGAGTAAATAATGTCTTGTCCTCCATTCATATATTTTTCTCAGCACTGTAGTGGGGTGTCCATCTAAGGTGGCTGGTGGAGTATTTGGGGATACAGAATCCAAAAATCTCTTACACACACAACTAATCTTGATGATATATATATATATATGAATACATAGTAAATACACACACACATACACTTTGACTTTGAAAGTATATATCAAAATATTAAAGCCTCTTTATTTTTCCAGACCTAAAATTAGATTAAATAATATCACTAAATTTAAGACTCCCTAGAATGTGTCATAAAAAACAAAAATTAAACAGAGTAATCCAATCATCAAGACTGTCCTGTGTGTGCTTTCCCACTCAGCGTACAGGTAGAAAAGGCCTAGGATATGCCAGAGTGCCGTGCTTGTTATCCCACTACTTGAAATAAACTTACAGAGGAGAATGTATGCCCCCTTTAAAGATGAGAAAAAGATTTAGAAAGGCTAAATAATTTGTCCAGGGTAAAACTGTTGGAAAGGCAGAAAGAGGAATATAATTGAAGTCTGAGTTTAGAATCTCACTAAAAATTATTTTTTTACTATAATTTAAAAGTAGTATTTTTTTAAGTTTTTTTGGATGTGGACTATTTTTTTAAAGTCTTTATTGAATTTGTTACAGTATCACTTCTGTTTTATGTTTTGGTTTTTTGGCTGTGAGGCATGTGGTATCTTAGGTCCCTGACCAGGGATCCTCGAACCCGCACTGGACCACCAGGGAAGTCCATAAAAGTAGTATATTTTAAATACAGGCACCCCTATATTCACAACAGCAAAAAATAGCCAGGACATGAAAACAACCTAAATGTCCATCGACAGATGAATGGCTAAAGAAGATGTGGCTTGTATACACACACACACACACACACACACACACACACAATGGCATATTAGTCAGTCATGAGAAAGAATGAAGTAATGCCATTTGCAGCAACATGGATGGACCTAGAGATTATCATTCTAAGCGAAGTTAAGTCAGAAAAAGAAAGATAAATACCATATGATATCACTTATATGTGGAATCTAAAATACAACACAAGTGAACATATCTATGAAACAGAAAGAGACTCACAGACATAGAGAACAGACTTGTGGTTGCCAAAGGGGAAGGTGGGTGAGGGAGGGAAGAATTGGGAGTTTATGATTAGCAGATGCAAACTATTATATATAGGATGGATAAACAAGATCCTACTGTATAGCACATGGAACTATATTCAATATCCTGTGATAAACCATAATGAAAAAGAATATGAAAAAGAATATATATATAACTGAGTCACTTGGCTGTACAGCAGAAATTAACACAACACTGTAAATCAACTATACTTCAATAAAATTTAAAATAAAAGTAGTATATTTTAAACTGAAATGAGATCATAACATATGTTTTGTAATCTATTTTATCCAAATGATAAGACATGGATGTGCTATTTTATAGCCTTCAAATTCACTGTTTTATTTTTCATAAAACTTTTACACTTCCGGGAAAAGATGGCAGCTTGAGAAGACATGGTTGATTTCCTTCCTTCCCATTCCCCACCCCCCAAAAAAATGACCAAAGAAATGTAAAGTAAGGAACAATCTGTGTCAGCACTGAGATAGAGAAGCATCCAAATACCAGACATTTTGAGGAATTTGACTAGATTTAGGGCAGATGGTATTAGATTAAAGAATACTCAGGTAAATTTGCCAGATTTAACAGATGAAAATACAGGGTGCCCAGTTTCATGTGAATTTCAGATAACAATATGTAACAATATTTTTAGTATAAAAACTACTTATACTATTGATTCAGGCAATATTCGTTGTTTAACATTCGAAAAGAACTGGGCATCCTGTATTTTGTCTGGTGATCATACTCAGAGCCCATTCACAGCTTCCCTGAAGGAACTTCAAGACAGGAAAGAAGGCAGGAAGGCAGGCGGGAGGGAGGGGGATGCTAGAGTTCAGATTTGAAGGGACAAGGGCTGGGATTGAGGAGCATGGTGAGGCTGACTGGAAAAGCTGCATCTGGAGTTCCAATTAGTTGTTAAGGATCCTATGGGTTGTAGTGGCCCTAAGCTCCAAGGCTGTCAAGTGATACCAAGTTGTAGAAAGCCTAAGTCAGGAAAATGGGCCCCTCAAACGCTGCTAGTGGATGAATAATTTAAAGCAGTTTTTCTAGAGGACAATTTGGCTATATGTCAAAAGCTTTAAAACACGCATGGGGGGCTTCCTAGGTGGCGCAGTGGTTAAGAATCCGCCTGCCAATGCAGAGGTCATGGGTTCGATCCCAGCTCCAGGAAGATCCCACATGCTGCGGAGCAACTAAGCCCGCATGCCAAAAAAGAAAAAAAAAAAAAAACACGCATAGGGACCTCCCAGGTGGTGCAGTGGTAAAGAATCCGCCTGCCAATGCAGGGGACATGGGTTCGAGCCCTGCCCTGGGAAGATTCCACATGCCACGGAGCAACTAAGCCCGTGTGCCACAACTATTGAGCCTGTGCTCTAGAGCCCGTGAGCCACAACTACTGAGCCCATGTGCCACAACTATTGAAGCTCACACGCCTAGGGCCAGTGCTCCACAACAAGAGAAGCCACTACAATGAGGAACCTGCACACCACAATGAAGAGTAGCCCGTTTGCAGCAGCTAGAGAAAGCCCGTGTGCAGCAACAAAGACCCAATGCAGCCAATAAATAAATAAAATAAATAAATTTATTAAAAATAAATAAATAAAACACGCATATACTTTAACTTATCAATATCACTTCCAGGAATTTACTCTAAAGAAATAATGTGTTCTTTAGAATGTTGTTTATAATAACAAAGAAATGGGTACAACTTAATCAATAAACAATAGGAGAATGTTCAAGTTATGGTACATCCATATAGTAAGGAATATACTATGCAGTTATTAAAAATGATTCCATAGATTATTTATTGACAGGAAGATTTTTCACTATATAGTTTAATTTTTTAAAAAGGCAAGCTACAAAACTGCATTATGGTAAGATGCTATTTTTGTAAGAATATAGATATTTAAACACATGCATTTTATGCATAAAAAATGTCTGAAGGAGTATACACCAAAATGTTAACAATGGATTTTTCTAAGTAATTTGGTTAGTTTTTTCTTTTCACTTATATATATTTTATATATTTTCTTCAAAATGTATATTACTGAGGTAAATTTTTTAAAGTTTTAAAAAAACTTCCGATCGGTGAGTTACACTTTTGAGTAATTATAAAATGAGACTGCAAATATAAAATAGGCTTTAACATTAAGGAGCCCCCAGTTCAGATAAATGAACACTGAGTTTCTACTGGGTGCCAGGCCCTGTGCTACAAGCTGGGGATGCAGATGAGTTAAGACATACTCTCCACCCTCCAAGAGTCTAAAGGCCACACTCCTTGGTGAGGTTCTTTGGTTCTGGCCTTGCTGGCTCCAAAAACTCACCTGTCAGCCCATTCAAGGCCATCCCTCATGTTAACCAAATTCACAGAGGTTGATGAACAAACTAAGATAATGTATTAATTTGTGCTGAGAATTATCACAGCCAGAATAGTAATCTAAACATGACCAGCACATTTGTTTTCCCTGTGGGGTGAGCTACACAGGGAACAAAATTATGATTAGAATGTTGTTTAGTGAGATTGGAATCATACCAGGGGCAGGGAGTAACTCAAAAGTTTAATGCGACCCGGCATTAGTACCCTTCTCTTCAATAAACACGGCCTTGCCAATGAAACCATAACTACCACAATTGTGAGATTTTCTCTTCCTAGGACAGTAGCAATTGGATGGACACTCCCAAAATTCATCTCAGATGCTCTATTATAAAAATCTCCCCAGACTAACAAATCTCCATTTCCTTCTAATTTCACCCTCAGCATATACTGTCATAATCTGCTCAGATCTGGAGCCATTCCACTTCTTTAATTTTTGTCTATTTTCCTTTCTGCAATTTTGTATTTATGTAGTTTAACTCTGAAGATTATCTTTCTTAATTTCTCTAAATGCATTTTTTAATTAGTAAAAAATATTCCAACTCTAGAGGGGAAATAATGGAAAGGATTTTTGGCGAAGAAGTTAGAAACCATCATACAAGGCCTTCTACAACTGCTCACTTGCTCTTCAACCAGTATCACTCTGGGGTAAAATTCTTATGCTCAAATATGAAACCGAGCCCCTACCACATGAGGTGGAAGACACCGGTCACAGCTCTCTCTCCTTAAGTGGTCATAAAGGAGCTGCCCCTTGGTGTAGCTTCCTTGGTTGCCAACTCACCTACCCAAATTTCCTGTAATTGGAACCAAAGTCCACACAATCTACTTAACATTCTAAAAACATGGTGTACCCACTGTGGATGATCCAAAAGGCAGACTAAGTACATTCTTAGGGTGCTAGTAATGCTTAAGTGCATGTGTGTGTGCACGTGCACACACACATGCACTCGTGTGCGCACACACACACAATTTGGATATGCTTCAATATTTGAGTTTTTTTTAAAGGCATTCAAATAGTCATCATGCAAAATTACAAAACAAACAAATCACAGAACTTACCAGATTTCCTGATATTTACCTTTTTTTTGTTTTTTGTTTTTTTTAATTTCACACATGCGTTTAGGGCCTCTAAACTCTTAATCCAACCTTGGTGACATTAATTCCAGTATAAATGTTTTTAGAACTTTTAACATTAAAACTACCTGACGTTCACATTCATCAGGCGATTACATCTATGTATTCTAAATTTCAACATGTTTCAGCCACTGGAACATTCTTGACTCCTTCTAAGAAGCCATGAAAATTTTTTCACATCTCACTTTCATCATATACCAAAATAGCTCTTAAAGTTAATTAGAGTTAGGGTTTTGTGTCAAATACCCAACACCTAACTATTAATTATTATTTTCTAAGTATTGGGAGTGCAGTATGAACTGTCAAGCTACGTGTCAAATCCTGGTCCCCTGGGACTTCCCTGCTGGTTCAGTGGCTAAGACTCCATGTTCCCAATGCAGGGGGACTGGGATCAATCCCTGGTCAAGGAACCAGATCCCACACACATATGAAACTAAGAATCGGCATGCCACAACTGAGAGCCCACGTACTTCCTAGGTTGCGCAATGGTTAAGAATCTGCCTGCCAGCGCAGGGAATACGGGTTCAATCCCTGCTCCAGGAAGATCCCACATGCCACAGAGCAGCTAAGCCCATGCTATTGAGCCTGCACTCTGGAGCCTGTGAGCCACAATTACTGAGCCCAAGTGCTGCAACTACTGAATCCCACACGCCTAGAGCCCGTGCTCCGCAACAAGAGAAGTCACACCACAATGAGGAGCCCATGCACAACAATGAAGAGTAGCCCCCACTTGCCGCAACTAGAGAAAGTCCGTATGCAGCAACAAAGACCCAACACAGCCAATAAACAAATAAATTTATTTAAAAAGAAAAAACCCACGTGCCACAACTAAGACCTGGCGCAGCCAAATAAATTAATATTAAAAAAAGCAAAAAACAAAAAAACAACCCGGGTCCCTGCCCAAGGCTTATCACATAGATTACAAAAACAAATCAATTCTATACACTGCATGAAATTAAAAGGCTAAACTTGAAACGCATAAACTTTAGGAAGCTTTATTTGTAAATCCCTAAGGAGTTTCCATAATTCTAACCAGAATTATTTGTTGGTTTGAAGGTAGAATTTTGTATTTTTGTTTTAATCTTCTAATAATGCCACTGCCACTGTTTCAGGAAAGAACATTTAACTTAAGAAGAGAACACTACAGTTGTAGTATAATTTCAGTTACTCTCTCGTTGTCCCAAATGAAAAAATCAAACAGCACATAAAACCCTTTGCTATAACCTAGATTCTCCTTAATCATCTGTGGGAACTAAAATATACATGAAGCTGTTGTAAGAAGAGCCCCAAAGACAGTAGAATACTGCAAAGAGATTTTAATTATTTTTCTTTCATTAAAAAAAAAAAAAAAACAGCCATCAGTACCAACATGTCTGCATGACAAAATATTACGGGAGACATCTTTTGGGGCATCTGTTTATTCCTATTGCTCCTCCTTTCCCCTTGACCTCCAGACACTACAACCCCAAAATCACAAGTGTGGAGCTGAGTCAGACTTGTTTATACAGCTCGATCCCACCCCCTTGACCACAGTTGATTGGGCCAGGAGTGGGCACCTGACCCAAGCTAGACCAATCAGAGTCTCATCCCGAGAATTCTGATATTAGAACTAAAGAAGTCAACCTTTCTTTAGGTGACCAGATCTAGAACATGGAGCTGGGGGTAGGGTGGGGATGAGGTGAGGGCATCTTCCACTTGCAAGGAGAACTGGAGAAGGATGGGAAGTCAGACTACAAAGAGAAAATGAAGCACAAGGGCAGAGATGAGAGAGAGAGGGTGCCTATTCAGCATGCAACATTGTACCCTTGTATATAACCTTATACAGTATAGGATACTACTTTTTTTTTTTTTTTTTTGCTTAAGCCTGTTATTTCCAACCAAACATCTTAACTCAACCTGGTCACTCTGACATGGAACTGAGAGTTTTATGTTTGTTTATACAAAGACATAAGAAAAGCATTTGCCTAAATCATTAGCATGAGGCTAAGTCCTTTTGAAACACATGAAAAAAAAATCTCACCATGGTGAACCTATGGGTAAAGAAGCTTTGTTCAGTAGACTTCATCAAAGGAGCTATTCTCTATAAGAATTTTATAAATATCCTTGCCCAGCATAACATTATTTTCAGTGTATCAAAAGCCTTAGAAAATATTGAACTTAAATTTGTAAAAATGAAGATTTTTACTATGTTTTAAGAGTTCTACTGCATAGAGTAGTACTATGCAATGAAAACAAACTGGGCGTCTCCTAGGCTACCACCAGCAGCTTCTGTTCAAACAGGTCATAAAAAGTAGTAAAAGATATAACTTCTACAAAGTAGTGCTATAGTACGTATATCTTAGAAACAAAATTTTTTAATAGACCTTGGCAAAGAACGACCTAACTATTCTGATGAGGTAGGAGAATCTCAGAAACTTCCTCAAGGACCCCTGAGAATTACTCAACAATAATTACCTTGCTAAAATGTAGATGATATTATTCTGTCATAACACTTACTTTCTCAGAATCCAGTGACATTTATTGAACATCTAATATGGGCAGGCACCATGTTATCTTATTTACTGCTATATCCTCTTCCCTTAGCAGAGTCTTGGCATATAAAAGGCACACACTAAATATTTCTAGATAAGCAAATGAATATTGAAAGATAAATAAGAGTCTATCCATATTATCTGGTAAGTAGAGAATAAAATAATCTGTCCAGTGAGACAATGACTAAATAATGATTTTTAAGCAACCCTCTTTTGTATATATTATATAAAGAATTCATGTGAATTGGTAAAATAGGAATACCGTAATATATAAATGGACAGAGAATGTGAATAGTTCATAGGAGAAAAAAATTAACTTTAATAATAAAAAGTAATAAAAATGTTTATTATCAGGATTGATCTAAGAAAAACAAGTTAAAAATTACTTTGCCTAGTAATTAAAAAGTTTAAATGTGGAAGAAATATACTTTTGAGGAGGGTGTAGTGAAACTGGTATATTCCTACACTGCTATGGCAGACCAAATAAATATATTTTTATAGAAACTATCAATAATTATTTTGCTACAGTAAAGTTTTGAGAATTAATTCTACAGATGGACACCAAAAGAAAGTGTCTATGAAAATGTTTACTATGAAATGTTTTTTATATATGTTTACGTGCTTAGAAATTACATGTTATTTATAATAATAAAAAATTAAAATCAGCCAATGACAGCAGAATCATTAAGTAAATTACAGTACTTCATTCCATAGATAATATGCAGTTTTTTAAGAAGACAAATATGGAAAATATAGAAAATATCCTACTGTGGAAAAAAAGTTATGTGTTAAGTGAAAAAAAGCTGAAAATGAAATTATATTACACTATGACTACAGTCAAATAATAAATATATATCCATATATGCAAGTCCTAGAAGTAGAATGAAAGTTTAATTTGTTGGAATGCTGCAACTGCATTATTTAGAAGCTAGATGCAATTCTAAGTTTATTAATAATTATTGATATGTTATTTGGGTAATAAAAAATAAAAACAACCCCTTTCTCTGAAGAAAAAATTGAATTTTAGGAAAAAAAACATTATAGAGTGTTCAGACTTGCTTGACTATGGGGAGTTTGGTCAACAACCTTCTTAAGTAGGCATTTTCCACAACACAAAACTAAAAACTCTTATTGCAGCAACAGAAAGAACTTGAAATTATTTTTTGGACCAAAGTGAGAGATGGACAGATAGACAGATACATAACATTTACACAAAGATTTTCATTAAATACTTCTTGATGAAAATGAGATAAAAGGCAATCTCTTAAAAATGACTTAGTCTGAAACCTTTTTAAATCCTCTTCCTACAAATGAGTAAGTTCTAGGCAGACTATTTCAAAGTGTGGTATAAATTCTGTTGCTTCAAAATGGATTGTCTACAACACTGAACAAAAGAAGCCAGGCACAGATGGCTACCTACTGTGTGATTTTACTTATATTAAGTCTGGGAGCTGGCAAATTTATGATGTGTATACTTAATCACCTGCAAATTATACCTCAATAAAGAAGAACAAAAATGGTTTGTAATCGGATAAGGTCATTTCACGGAATTAAAACCGGACACAGACATTGACAAGATTTCATTTTCCTTAAACTGCCTATTTGGAATGTAATGAAGCTTTTCTAAGTATTTTGAGTAATGCGACCTTACTAAATTACCTTGGGTCAGTGTGGGTGGTCATGAATGGCAAGATGTTCATCTAATTAGTTATTATGGCTCACACTGGCCAGATGGAGTGTACATCTTAAGGCCACTGCCACCTCTCCTCTTCAAATGATCGGGTGGATTCTCTTTTCTAAAGAGTTATGTTATTTACATGACAGACTCTTAAAGGAATCTAAGAAATAAGACCATGTAAGTCGCAGCCTGGAAATCTGTGGCCAACACAGAGAAAAGGCAATTTCACTGTGACATGAGGCCCTGGCTGCAATGGGAGGGATCCCAAACTCCAGGAACATCACCCAGTACGTCTGGCTGTAAAGGGGAAGTTGACCTACTATTTGCATCTGCATATTCTGGGTAAATGTTCTTCTGAGATAAATAATTTTGGAAGTTCTTACTTATGCACACTTAACACAAAAATAGAGAAATTATTGACACCAACATCGTGAGAGGAAATCTCGTAGAGTAGAAAGAGCATGGACTTCAGAGTCATAAATCAGGAGTCAAATTCTAGCTCTTCCACTTCTTAAATATGTGACTGTGGAAAAATGATCCATTTCCTCTAAACTTCAACTTCTTCGTCTGTGAAGTGAGGTTTATAACACCTGCCATACACTGTTACCTTAAGGACTGGAGACTACAGGAGTGCCTGGCATGCCCAGCAAACAACGGTGGTGGTGATGTGTTAAATGTCAGGAGAACTGGACACCAGCCGCTCTTAGCACTTAGGCCCGAATGGCTTTGTTCAAGGGCTGTAGTTCTTCTGACACTTATATTTTTCATTTATAAAAAAAGCCAAAAATATCCACCTGTTGAAGAATGGCTTCTGAGGTTAAATTAATTTGCAAGCAGTCTATTTTTGTTCTTTCTTATATTCTACAGTGTCTACTCAATTAAGCACTTTAAAACTAGATACTAGAAAGGGGGGGGAGGTCTGTTTATTGGATATGTGCAACACAAAAGGAAAAAAAAAGTCAGAAATGGAAAACAGCACCAGCACTCAATCCTAACCTCCACCTGAGGCCCAAGGCAGAAAATTCTCCTGCAAGGGTGGATGAGGATGGCAACTGACTTCAGGCCGCTGACCTCATTTGGGGCAGTGATTTCATTGCTCTAACTTTTAAATGTCCATCTTGTTCTTGAGGGAAATCAAGACAGGGCAAGTTTCAAGTATGTCACCTAAGGTCACAGACAAGATGGCGGAGTAGAAGGACATGAGCTCATCTCTTCTTACAGAAACACCAAAATCACAACTAACTGATGAACAACCATTGACAAAGAAACTCTGGAATCTACCAAAAAGATACCCTATATCCAAAGACAAAGAAGAAGCCACAAGGAAATGGTAGGAGGGATGCAACTGCAATAAAATCAAATCCCATACATGCCAGGTGGGTGACCCACAAACTGGAAAATAATTATAGCACTGAAATTCTCGCACAGGAGTGAAAGTTCTGAGCCCCACGTCAGGCTCCCCAGCCTGAGGGTCTGGCAACAGGAGGAGGAGCCCCCAGAGAATTTGGCTTTGAAGGCCAGTGGGGTTTGATCGCAGGAATTCCACAGGACTGGGGAGCACACATATGGTCTCATGTGCACCAGGGAAAAAAGCAGTGACTTCATAAGAGACCTCTGGGCCAGGCTTACCTGCTAGTATCGGAGGGTTTCCTGCAGAGGCGGGGGGGGGGGGGGGGGGGGGGCGGGGGGGGCAGTTGTGGCTCACTGTAGGGACAAGGACACTGGCAGCAGTGGTTCTGGGGAATACTTACTGGTATGAGCCCTCGCGAAGGCCACCATTTTCTCACCAAGACCTGGCCCCACCCATCAGTCTATAGGCTCCAGTGCTGGGACGCCTCAGGCCAAACAACCAACAGGGTAGAAACACAGTCCCACCCATCAGCAGACAGTCTGCTTAAAGTCTTCCTAAGCACACAGCTGCCCAATAAACACACCGCTGGATATCGTCCTGCCTACCAGAGGGACAAGACCTGGCTCCACCCACCAGTGAGCAGGTACTAGTCCCTCCCACCAGGACGCCTGCACAAGCCTCTTAGACAGCCTCATCCACCAGGGGACAGAGGGCAGACAGGCTACAATCCTGCAGCCTACAGAATGGAAACCGCAATTGCAGAAAGTTAGAGAAAATGAGATGGCAGAGGAATATATTCCAGATGAAGGAACAAGACAAAAGCCCAGAGCAACTAAGTGAAGTGGAGATAGGCAATCTACCTGAAAAAGAATTCAGAGTAATGATAGTAAAGATGATTCAAAATCTCAGAAAAAGAATGGAGGCACAGAGAGAGAAGATACAAGAAATGTTAACAAATACCAAGGAGAACTAAGGAATGAACAAACAGAGGTGAGCATTACAATAACTGAAATGAAAAATACACTAGAAGGAATCAAGTATATAACCTAAACAAGCAAACTGTGGCTTTCTGTTGGCCTGAGGTCTATCCTCCTATAGTGCTCTGGCTCCAGAGCAAGGATGGTTACTCGATCTCTTTCTGCTGAGAGTGGGCATAAGGCCAGGACAGGGGCAGTTATCTTTCTTCTATTTCATAGGCTCAAGATATCTTACTTAGGGAGAAGAAAATGGCAATACTAGAAATAAAAATGTTTGCCCCACCAGTCTGGGCCAAGTAGTACAAAATGATCTGATCTGTTATATATTTTAAACTAAAACATTGTTGCTTTCTGAACCCAGAATAGCATGGCCTGTGTTTATTCAAAAGGGGAAAAGAAAATCACAACTCTGCATGGGGAAATTCCCAACACAAGGCTTATGCCTGCCTTTACCTCCTTTTCTTCATACCAACCAAGGTTAGATAGTCACAAACAGAACTTTACCCTGCTTCCTAGAATTGTTGTGAGGATTGAATGAAATAAAATTACTCTGTTAAGTGCAAAATGCCACATAAATATTAGGTTGTTACAAGAAGGACACTGATATCACCCTAGGTTTGTGCTGCAAACTGCCACAATGAACTAAACAGACAGCTGGGCAAATCTGCCAGACAGGAAGCATGTCTGACTCTTGAACACAGGCTGGATTCCCTTTTGCAGAGCTACACCCGCCAGGCTGGAAGCCCCCAGTGCTTTAGTCATGAATGGGCATGTCCTGTCCAGGGCCTCACCCTAATCTGGCCTTTGGCTCCACCCTGCAATCCTGGTCCAGGGCCAAGTATGGGTTAACTTCCTCTTTTAGTTTGCCTGGTACTGCCTTTCCGGTACCATCAGGCCTTAAGCCAGAGTCTCAAGTTTTACAGAGAACAAGTGGCTCAATAATGAAAGCATTCCTTCCTTCGTACTAGGGAACTTCCCTCCTTTCTCCCCTAAAACCACTCCTATTTCCACTTCTTCTGTTTCTCATCTGCCTTATGCGCAGTCAAGAAGCTAAGATAAGAGCAAAGAAATAAGTTTGTCTCATTGACCATTCCTCTCAATTGAGTCGCAACTGCTCCCCACTAGTGCTACTTCCTTGCTAACCCCTTGTTTTCAGTAGCTGGAACATAACAGGTTCTTAATAACTATTTACCAAAGGAACACAAATATCAGGTTAATGAATCAGCAAACATAGGCATACTTTGGAGATTTTGCAGGTTCAGTTCCAGACCACCACAATAAAGCAAATTTTTTTGTTTCCTAGTGCATATAAAAGTTCTGTTTACACTATGCTGTAGCCTATAATAGCAGCATACCTTAAAAACGTACATACTTTAACTAAAAAATACTTTATTATTAAAAATCCTAACCATCCGAGTCTTTAGCAAGTCGTAGTAGTAACATCAACACTGATCACAGATCACTGCAATAAATAATAATGAAAAAGTTTGAAATATTGTGAGAATTACTAAAATGTGACACAGAGACATGAAGTGAGCAAATGCTATTGAAAAAACGGTAGCAATAGACTTGTTTGATACACAGGGTTGCCACAAACCTTCAATTTATAAAAATGCAGTATCTGTGAAGCACAATAAAGTGAAACAAAATGAGGTACACCTGTATGTGTCAAATGATGCTCAAGGCCTTTTCCTGGACCCTGACCTCCCCTATTTCTGGCCTTCTTTTCATCTGGTTTTATATTCAGAAACTAGGGCAGCCTCAGTTTGGTTTCCCAGATTAACTTTGACTTTAGTTCTTTATGCACAAAGGACCAGTCGGCACATCTATTTTTTCCTGTGAGTTTTAATAAGAGGAAAAAGAAATTTTAAAAGGGACAAACCTTACTTTCCATCTATTTCTCAGAAGGGATAGAGTCAATGTGCCTCTGTGTGTGCGTGTGTGTGCGCGCGCGCACACGTGCTTTAGAGTGACACGGAAAGATTGTGAGGTTGTGTTATTTTCTACAGGAGAACAGAAGAGACACCTTAGCTAAAAAGCACAGTCGCTAACAGTAGAGGCAGATTAACTCCTAACAAAGACATAAGGTAAAGTGGGCACAGCCATAGAATCATACTACTCACTACTTCTATCTCTAAATGCCCTGAGGATCAGGAGGGTAGAGTCAGGTTTTTCTGGTGTTCAGTGGTGGAACACTGCTCTACTGCTAAAGCACATCTTACATGAACCCCAGATGGTACTAAATAATCAGATATACATGTAACTGGAAAGCCAGAAGGAGATGAGAGAGAATGGGGCAGAAAAAATTTATTTTAAAAAATAACGCCTAAGATTTTTCTGAATTTGATGAAAGACTGAAATTTGCAGATACAAGATTATAAATGAACACTGGGGACTTCCCTGGTGGCACAGTAGTCAAGAATCTGCCTGCCAATGCAAGGGACATGGGTTTGATCTCTGGGCCAGGAAGATCCCACATGCCACGGAGCAACTAAGCCCACGAGCCGCAACTACTGAGCCCATATGCCGCAACTACCGAAGCCCAAGTGCCTAGAGCCCGTGCTCCACAAGAAAAGCCCCCGCAATGAGAAGCCCACGCAGCATAACGAAGAGTAGCCCCTGCTTGAGGCAACTAGAGAAAAGCCCATGCGCAGCAACAAAGACCCAACACAGCCAATAAATAAATATTAAATAAATAAATGAACACCAAGCAGAATAAACACAATAAAGTTCACACTGATGTACATCAGAGTCAAATTATTGAAAGCGAAAGCCAAGAGAAACCCTTGAAAACAGCAAGAGGAAAAACACATTATACAGAGGAAAAAAAATGATCTGATTGGGACTTCCCTGGTGGTGCAGTGGTTAAGAATCTGCCTGCCATGCAGGGGACATGGGTTTGATCCCTGGTCTGGGAAAATCCAAGATGCTGCGGAGCAACTAAGCCCATGCACCACAACTGCTGAGCCTTCACACTAGAGCCTGCGAGCCACAACTACTGAAGCCCTCTTGCCTAGAGCCCATGCTCCACAACAAGAGAAACTGCTACAGTGAGAAGCCAGTGCACCGTAACGAAGAGTAGACCCTGCTTGCCACAACTAGAGAAAAGCCCGTATGCAGCAACAAAGACTCAAGGCAGCCAAAAATAAATATATAAATCTATTTTTTAAAAAATGATCTGAACAACAGCCAACTTTCATATGAAACCATGGAGGCCAGAGAGAATGGGAAAACATCATTAAAATGCTGAAAGTACACCCCTCCCTGCCCCTCCCCACCCCCCCGTCAATCCAGAACTCTATATTCAGGGGATATAGCATTCGAGTATGAAAGCAAAATAAAAATATGTTCAGATAAAATAAAACTAAAAGGATTTGCAGCCAACAGATCTGCACTATAAAAAACACTAAAAGAAGTTCTTTAGTTGAAGGGAAATATTATCAGATGGAAACTTGGATCATCAGGAGAGAATGAAACACATCAAAAATAAGTATCTGAGTAAATTAAAAAACTATTTTTTTGCCCCTTTTCTCTTAATTTCTTTATAAATTGTTTATAGCCCTGTCTTGGGAGATTTATTACTAGTAGAGGTATTACATATGAGCTCCAAGTCCTCATAGCCTTCCTACTCTATGTTTATCTTATGGGATGCTTAGAGTCTGGAATTGCTTCTGTTCTCTATTCTAGCCTCTTCCTATTAACTGTGAATTTTTATGAGGGTTGACTTGGTAGGAATGGGGTGAAGGACTGAATCTTTGAAAACTAACAGAAACGGAGATTGCTAGAACATAGGATATGTATGGTTTGGAGGCAGGATCAGTGCAGGGAAGGAAAACAGATTGAGATTAAATGCTCCGATGGTAAAAGCTAGGTTACCAGGAACAGGCCTTGAATCTATTCTAAATTGTGGCAGAACTTGGGGAAGAGAAATGTAACATACCTAGTCCCCTACCTAACTTCTCAAACTTCTAACCCTATAATAATTCCTAATCTTCTTTAGACTTGACAGGTATGTCTATATGTCTCAGGTAGTACTTAGTTCCTCCAAGTATCTGATTTCCAGTTGGTGCTGGAGGTGAAAAAGAGGTGGTGAGATTTGGGAAATACTAAGGAGAGAAATTACAGATACAGTCCCAAGGTGTGCCCTATGAAGAGACAAGGAAGTCAAAGAACTGGGATGGTGGAGGTATCACATAAGTGAATCATCAATGCTGAAAGAGTAGGACAGGATGGACAAACTGGCCTCAGACTCTGAATGGAACCCTGGAATGTAACTGTTTCAGTATGTGGGGTACTATAAGCTCCCAGTTGTATTCAGGACCTCAATTTCCATCAGAGGTTTTTAGCTTTTTGGTCTATTTTTAAATGTTTTTTACTTCTTTATAACCATTCCTTTCTGTAAAGTTCATTCTTGTCCTGCAAGGATTGGGTCCTCCTTCAGAAAGAAAGAGGACTCATGGTGCATTGTATCAGGTCCAGAACCCAGAAACAAAATGGCACTGATCAAATGATGGGAGGGAAATGGAGACTGCCTATCAATCTGCCTATCAGGAATAATAAATAGGTTTCACCTTACAAGCCAATTTTCTGGAGAGCTATGTTGAGAAGGATTCAGAGGCCTGGACTGAAGTATGGGCTCTGAAAGGGATCACAATTAATTAGTGATGTCTGTCATGGGAATGAGTCCACGTGCTCAAGAGTGCTCTCTCTAGCTTGGGTGGTTTGTTTGTAGACTGACTGGTCCCCGGCAGATAAGGGATAGACTGACCGGTCTCTAGTAGATAAAGGACTTCTCAGGCTAATTTAAAGGAGTCAGGTCTCTGTCATTGAAGCTCAGGACCTGTCTGTCAGGTCTTGGTCAGGTCCAAATCTAAGAGTTAGGAAAAACACTGAGTGTGAGAGCAGGAAAAGCCTGTTTATCATCACTGATGTTTGCTAAGTTCCTCATATGAGTCGGTTGACTAGTTCAGATAGGCCTGGCCTTTGAAGTCATATGTCTCAAGCTAGCCTTGCTACCTTCACATGCCTCAACAGGCAGGGATGAAAGGAAGCCATGGGATCATCTGATCTGCACAGATTTCTCCTTTTCCAACAAAAGTCATGGGGGTCTGAGTTTTGTACACAGGACTAGCCCCAACTCTGCTGCTAAAAGCCAACAGAAATCCTGGGTCTTGGACCCCTACTCTGTTGTGTCCATAGGAACCACTGACGCCTCCTCTAACCCCAACTAACAAAAAATCTTTCTTTCGAAGGAGTGCTGTGTCAAGCGCAAACCCTCCATAAATGCTGGTGACTTGAGTTATCTAGTCTTTTGGGAAGAGACCAAGAGCTGAAAGGGGAGAAAAAAAGAGACACTGAATTTGAGCTTCACCTGTGAGGCAGCTATGCGGTGGGGAAGAACGTTCAGCATCCGCAGGCCTGCAGGTGGTGGAGGTCACCGAGAGATGACTGACGATCTTCTTACTCCTTGGCCGGAGTATACGGGGTCTTTGCTCTGCTGCGTGTGGATGAGGGTTGGAAGGTCCCTTTCTTGTCTGTTAAGGAGAAGGGCGAGGAACAATGCGTGGACGACTGTCGGGTACGGTGCGACCTTCTGGGGTACCTGAGGGAAAGGCCTGTGACACACCCATGAGCAAGGGGGGGAACGGCCTCCTCCCGCCCCACTCCCCGTTCCAGGGGAAGCGAGCTCCCAGGTCCGTGAAGACACTTTAGTGAGAAGACTCCAGAGAGAAGCCCACGAGGGCTGCAGCAGGGACGTGCCGGACACCGCTTGGCCCTCTTCCAAAACTGTGGGGTCTGCGGTGGCAGGAAACGCACCACCCAGCCTCAACATGTCACCTCGGGGAGGAGGAGCCAGGTGGGTCGGCGCCCCTCCAGGAAGGGCTGCCGGGTCCGGAGCTTCGGGGCCTCCCCGAGGGGAGAGTGGAGCACTAGGACCAAGCCCGCGGGGTCCGCTGACCCGGGACTCTGGGGGTGAGCAGCCGCGCCCGGGCCAATTTCGGTTCCCAAGGGTGGGGTAGTCGGTGCCCCGCAGCGGGCGGGCGGGCCGTCAGCTGCCCGGCCCGACGCCTCCCTCCCCGCCCCCCGGCTTCCTGCGGAGGCCGCGGCCGCCATGTTGTTGTGGGGCTGAGGCGGCGCCGCGGAGCCGGAGCGGCCGTGACAGGCTGCGCAACAGGTTCGCTGTCGGCGGCCTGACGACGAAGCGGGCGCGGCGGAGGCTGCCAAGCAGGGTCTCCCGGCGTCCGCCCGCGCCCGCGCCGCTGGTGCTGAGAGGCGCGGGGTCGCGCTGTGACGTGCGGGAGGCGCGGCGGGCGCGCCAGGTGGGTGAAGCGGCTGCCCGGGAGGCTCGCGGGCCGGGCTGGGGGGCGGCTGCGCGCCCCTCACGACGCGGAAGGGCCCTCGGGAGCCCGGGCGGCCCCTGAGCTAGGCCCCTGGCGGGCTTGGCGGCGCCAGGCGGAAACCTCCGGCCCCGGGTTCCTGCCCCCGCGGCAGGGCCAGGGCGGACGGCGCGGGGCCGGGGCCGGGGCCGGGCTGCCTCTTGCCCGCGGCCGAGCCCCGGCCCCCGGCTGCGGCCACTTCTGGCAGGTGCGGACGCCGCGGCGGGCCGGGGGCGGCGTGGCCCCCTCGCTTTCGGGGTGCGGGCAGAAGGAAGCCAGCCCTGAGGGGCACCCGCATGCTTCCTCGGGGCCCCGTTTTATTTTCACAGAGTTGGTTTTCCTTCTTGGTAATGGTTGGCGTGGAACGTCAGAGGAGCCGCATCCCGGTGCGTCAAAGTGGCGCGAGTCACGAGAGACCACTGGGTGGATGCTCGGCGTCCACTGCTCACATTAAACCAAAGTTGGGGAATGTTACAATTTTACTTTAGCCTTTTGACTTCCAGGGTGTACAGCAAGCCCGGAGAAATGTAATCTCTTGGACCAGAGTAAAGTTTATTGCTTTTATAATTTTTTTTTTTAAAAGACACCTGCATGTGCATAGCGAATGGGTAAACCGAGGCTGAAACTGCAGATGGCTTTGCATTTTGTCAAAAGACGCTGTGTTTGGATTTATGAATCCAGTGCTTTATCGTCGAATGATTGCTGATAGCAAGTATGCATCATTTGAGACGTGTATTAATTAGGAAGTAGGAATATTTTTGACAGAGCCAACCACATTTGCCAACATTTGCTTGTTTTTCTTTTTTTATATTCTAATATTTTCAGTACCTTATTTATGGCATAACTATTTATTAAGAGGCTAAAAAAAGGTTAAGGTAACACAAAAATGTTTGCTTTACTAAGTGCCCTAGTTTGTTTTTACTAGTGTTTACTTGTTTACCTAAAAATAGGCGAGGTGTGCCTTGAAATTTTGTGTTGTCCTAGTCAGCTTAATTTAGGTAGCAGAGACTGTGTAGGTTAAGCTTCTTAAGCCTCCTAAGAAGATTAATTGCTCTCTCTCCCTGTGCTTGTTTGCTGTGTTGTTAATCAGTGGTAAAACCTAAACGCAGTCTAGAAACATTACGTAAAACCTTTACATAAATTAATAATGATGTGCCGCAAAATTTAAAGATAGTAGCAGTTCTGATATGCTAGGTTTCTTTGGCTATGCCTACGATTCCCTTGTAATTTCTTTATCCCCCCCTTATTGAGATATGATTGACATATACCCTTTATTATTTCAAAAGTATGTAAGGTGGAAGTTGTTTTTAAAAGCTTCGTTTAAGGACAAACAGAATTTTTGTGTTTTTTGGAGGACATGGAGAAAATGTGCATGGCTGCTGTTTAAATGTAGTATTAATGAGCCTCAGAAAACGTGCTTTTTTTTGTGCTTTAATGCATGTGATTATTCCTTTTGCTTACCTTTATAACGAAAGGTAGAATTGTCTGAGAAAACTTGACCTGTACTGAGTTATTGAGCAGGGAGGTACTATTGTTAGTTCAACATATCTCAAGGCTAAAATGTTGATCTCTCCTGAGTATGAGGAAATGTGTTAGGCATGCACTGGGATTGAAATTATAGTTTTAAAATTTTTTTATTTTCACAAAATAAGAATAGTAAAAGGAACCTCTGTACATCCATTACTCAAACTCAGCAGCTTTCAAGAACTTTATCCATCTCTTTCTTTCTTCCATATCTTCATTTTTTAATTTTTTCTCTCTATATACTTATCATATCTCTTTTTAAAATTTATTTATTTATTTATTTATTTACTTTATTGATTGTGTTGGGTCTTCGTAGCTGCACACGGGCTTTCTCTAGTTGTGGCGAGTGGGGGCTACTCCTCGTGGTGCGCAGGCCTCTCATTGCAGTGGCCTCTCTTGTTGCGGAGCATGGGCTCTAGGTGCGCAGGCTTTAGTAGTTGCGGTACATGGGCTCAGTAGTTGTGGCTCACAGGCCAAGTGTTCCGTGGCATATGGTATCTTCCTGGGGCAGGGATCGAACCCATGTCCGATCCCTGCATTGGCAGGCAGATTTTTAACCACTGCTCCACCTAGGAAGTCCCATATCTCTTTTTTAAAGTGGAAATTTTCTTACATAACCTTAAGATTTTTATTTTATTTTATCTTTAATACAGAGTTTCACAAATTTCTTTCTAGTAAGACAGAAAGACCATTTATTGGCCATTTCCTTCAGCTACTTTCCTCAGCATTAAAATATATTTACCATTGAGCATTTATTGAGCACTTACTGCCCACCAGGCCCTGTGCTGTGTTATAGAATCATTTGAAGCTCACAAAGACTGTATGAGTAGTTCTTTCCCTCCCATCAGATAGATAAGTGAAATGTTAACCTGGAGGTGAACTGACTACTCAGGTTAACTGAGCTACTCTAGGTTGCTGAGCTAGTAAGTACAAGAGCCAGGTTTCAAACCAAGATCCTTCTAACTTCAGCACCTGTTGCCTTATCTGGTAGACTCATCTTGGTTCGGAAATTAAAACAAAAACACAAGATTATTTGGGTATTCAGTAAGTATTTGTTGAGTAAATGAATGAAAGTACATTTTATTCCATCAATAAGTAACTAGCATTTTTATATACTGTATTTATCTGTAAAGCATTTATATTAACAAGTTCAAGAAATGATTCAAAATAAACTAATTACATTACTCAAAATGTGATTTTTTATTACCATACAACAGCGCATTTGCTTTTCTTTTTTTATATTCTGATCTTTTCAATACCTTATTTATGGAAAAATGTACAGAATAACTATGAAGAGGCTAAAAAAAGGCAGACTTTTTTTGTGTGTGCTGATTGTTAAAGGCGGGGTTCCAAGTGTGAAGGAGAAAAATAATATTTAGGATTAGTTCTGTAAAAGAATAGTTCTAAAGATGAAGATGCATCAGAACCACTGTATTTTTTTACTTTGAGTTCATTTTTGACTTTTTAACATCCTCTAACTACAGAGCACAGCAACTAATGTTAGTCCTATTGGGTAGAGTGTGCATATAGGTATTCTTAAGAAGGAGGAACTGAACTGGTCTTAAAGGATCTGAAGGCAGAGAGGAAGTGGGGGAGGGGGAAGGAAACAGCAGAAATAGAACAGTGAATACATAAGAAATAATTATTTTTACAATTCTAAGAGGGCAGCATATTTCATTTGAAAATGTCTTGTTTTGAGAGATTCACTTAAGAATTAATTTCACAGCTATATCAGGACACTGAATGATTTATTTATCTGTGAAGCTATTCAGCAGTGGTTATGGTAGATGTTTAGGGATCTAATACCAGATGGCAGACACTTAACTTGTTTTACTTAAGCAACTGTTTTATGTTTTCTAGATCATTTTCTTCACTAATGCATATTTATTTTATGTGTTTTAATAAAAATTTTATTTATTTTTATCTTAACTATGGTAGATAAAAGTACAGGCTTTCAAGTTAAGCCTCCTGCTCCCAGCTCCAATACTAAATAGCTGTATGACCTAGAGCAACTTATTTTAATTCTCTAAGCTCCTGTTTCCTCACCTGTAAAATGGGGAAAATAATACCTGTCTCATAGTGCTATTGTGTGTAATACAAAGTGCTTAGCACAGTGACTTCTGCTTAGTATAAGTGCTTAATAAATGTTATCTATTATTGTTCCAAGTTACTTCAGTGAGAAATTTCAAAACTAAACTAGCTTAGTCCCCTTTTTCTTTCTTTCTTTTTTTTTTTTTTTACTTAGTGAGTGGAAAAGAAATTAGCTTTTTAGCTCTTGATTTTTAATCTTACCATCAAAACAATCCATAAAAGAAGGCTGGAATCCCATCTCCCCACAAAGAATCTGCCCTTTTAGTCCCCTTAATTCGGGGGAAGGTGGGGAAGCATAATCTAAAAGAAGAAAATGTTCTATATCTGCCAAAGAAACAACTGTTTTGGATTATTACTTCAAAGTCTTTGAATTCACATGCTTAAATAACTTCTGCTGTTCAGTGTGAGGAGTTACTGGCTAGTGTGAAGTTGATAATGGAAAGAATGATCAAGAACGGTGGCAGTGTGAAACTGCAGAGTCCACATAGATAAGGACCCAGCAGGGTTTACTCCAACGGTTAGGACACTGATAACTGGTGCTTTATCATTTCATTTTTGCTTAAAATAGGTATTTGGACACTTTCTTCACCACCCTGCCACTCCTCCTTCACACTTAAGAATGACTGCTTACATGTAAGAATTAAGTAGGTCAAGTTAATAGATTTCACAATTTATGTAACATTTGGTAACTTTAATTTTAGTGAGTATGAGATACTTTTTGGTGAATATGAGTGAGAACATCAGGATTAATGAAGTTTGCTGAGAATGCTGCAGACTGGAAACGCTTGTGTAGCATTTATTCTCCTAACTTTGTGGTAAGCCCTGAAAACCCGAATGGTAGAGGAGAAGCCATGGTTAAGACTTGAGATTTAATTTCCCTTTACTCTTTTCTCCTCACTAGAAGCATTTTAGGCTTTCCCTGTGCTAAAGTTCCAGTGAAATGCGTAGACAACCTGTATTAGAAGGCTTTCCCTCACCAACTCTCCTTTCTTCTGGTGTCTGGTCTTCATTCCATGATTCTGATTGGAGTTTTTGCCGCCCTCTTCCAGCATTCCAGCTCCTACATTCAGGATCCAAGGTTCCACCAGGTTCTGGAAAGCTAAGTCACTTGGATGATTGAGCTGGAAAGAGCCATTTAGGTTAGAGACAGATAACCCAAAACTTTCTGAACACTGCTCTCCAATACCTGGGTTTTATAGTCTTTATAACCTGGTGGTAATCCCATCTGCAAAAAGTACATGCTGCAGCTCTCCCTTAAATCCATCTTTGCTGTTGCTTTCCTCATTAGGTTGACTTCACCCCATCTTTGTCTTTCTAGGGGCTTGGGTGAAAAGAAATTTAAAAAGCCCCTCTTCCCTCCTTTTCTGCCATGTGCTTTAACTTACTTTTCTTCATCTCAAACACTGTCTTTCCTCTTTAAAAAGTTAAACCCAACAGAAATCACTCATAATTCTTGGTATTGAATTAATTCTTTTAGCAAATAATGAGTATCTGCATGCCAGGAACTGGCCCAACCACTGAGAATAGAAACAGTGAACAAAATACACAAAAATGCTGCCCTTGTGCTACTTGTATTCAGGAAGGGAGAGGAGAAACAAAATGTCTAGAAGTTAGAATTTGCTAAGTGCCATGGAGAAAAGTAAGGTAGGAAATGAGGCTAGGGAATGTGTGGGCAGGTGGGTGAGGGTAAATTGAGAGAAATAAATTTGCTTCATTCAAAATTATGAAGGAATTCAAAACTGGGGAAGGATTATTGTACACATTTTATGAGTAAATTTAATAGCATTTCAGGTCATTGTATTTAACAGAAATGTTTATCATTTACTGTTTGGTTTGGACCCAGCAGATCTCTTAATATTTCAGTTTTCTAGTAACTTAAGCCAGAAAACAAAAAACAGAAAACCTCAGGCACGACACGAGCCTAGAGCAGAGATTTGTCAAATAGTTTAGAATAGCTACCTTAATTTGATTTTTGCTAAAAGTGCTATGTTGTGTTTGTTTTTAAATTCTATAGACTTTGTTTATACAGTTTTTATTGTGATGAGTAATATAATGTTCCTTGTGTAAAACTGTACAGGGAAGTTAAAAGAAGAAAGTAATAGTCCCTAATAAGTGTATTACCTGGAGAAATGTTCAGTGTTAATATTTTGGTAGATCTCCTTCTAGAGATTTTTCTTTGGGAAAAATAGAATTACATACTCTGCTTATGTAATCTCCTTTTTAGTTTCCTATCACTTATCAAAACCGTGGTTCTACTTTTTTATATACTTATAATTTTTATTTGCTAAATAATATTGCCTTACTACTACTGGATGGTAATAATGTCTAATATTTATTGCATATTTAGTATATCCTAGTTATCAATACCATTGAGACATTTTACATATTTTTGCTCATTTAGTCTTTAGCCTCTCTCTGAGAGCTGTTCTATTATTATTTTATAGCTGAGAAAATTGAGCAAGGACAGGTTTGGTAATTTTCCCAAGATCCCACAGACAATAAGTGGCAGCTATAGGTTATGAACTTAGTCTGACTCTATATCTTGTGCTCATATCATATCTCATATTGGTTCTCTAACATTAAGGTAGTTTATAGTTTTTTTTTTAATTCTTATTTTAAATTGTGCCACAGTTAACATCCTTGTACCATATCTGTGTTTATATCTATCATTATTTCCTTAGACTGAATTTCTAGTAGTTGCAGTAGTATTGGATCAAAAGGTATGGACACTTCCTAAGGCCCATGTAAATGTATTGCAGAGTTGTCTTCTAGAAAAACTTGTCAGTACCAAAGTGTTCTCCTACCAAATGAAACCAGTCCTATTCCCCACATCCTCAGAAACACTGACTTTTTTTTAATCTAATAATTTGATGAAGACTTTTGTTTTAATTTTTCTTTCTCTGAATATTAATAAGGTTATACTTAAATTTCTTTTTCTTTGAGAAATATTTGTCTCTGCCCTTTTCTCACTTCATTGGCATGTTCATCTCTTGGTTATTTCTAAGAATTCTTTGTACATTAAGAATAGTAACTCTGGGGACTTCCTAGGTGGTGCAGTGGGCAAGAATCCACCTGCTAGCGCAGGGGACACGAGTTCGATCCCTGCTCCAGGAAGATACCACATGACACAGAGCAACTAAGCCCGTGCTCCACAACTATTTAGCCTGCGCTCTAGAGCCCGTAAGCCACAACTATTGAGCCCATGTGCTGCAACTACTGAAGCCCACGCGCCTAGAGCCTGTGCTCTTCAACAAGAGAGGCCACCGCAATGAGAAGCCCACGCACCACAATGAAGAGTAGCCCCCACTCGCTGCAACTAGACAAAGCCCATGTGCAGCAACAAAGACCCAACACAGCCAATAAAATATATAAAGAAATAAATTTATAAAAAAAAATAGTAACTCTGCTTATAGGTATAAATTTTTTTCCAAGTTTGTTTCTTAGTTTTGTAAATGCATTCTTTTTTTTTTTTAATAAATTTATTTATTTATTTTATTGGCTGTGTTGGGTCTTTTTTGCTGTGCGCAGGCTTTCTTTAGTTGCAGTGAGTGGGGGCTACTCTTCGTTGTGGTGTGCGGGCTCCTCATTGCCGTGGCTTCTCTTGTTACAGAACACGGGCTGTAGGCGTGTGGGCTTCAGTAGTTGCAGCACATGGGCTCAATAGTTGTGGCTCATGGGCTCTAAAGCGCAGGCTCAATAGTTGTGGCACACAGGCTTAGTTGCTCCGAGGCATGTGGGATCTTCCTGGAGCAGGGATCGAACCCGTTTCCCCTGCATTGGCAGGCGGGTTCTTAACCACTGCGCCACCTAGGAAGCCCTGTAAATGGATTCTTATCGCTGATAATGATAATAGCTAATATTTAAATAGTGACCTCTATGTGTAGCACTATTCTAATTCACTATATTTATTAACTCATTTGATTTTTACAACATCCACATGAGGTAGGTGCTGTTATTAGCTCCATTTACAAAGTCCTCTGACATTATGTTTTAAATTCTCGGAACAGCTTTTTCTTCTGTGTACTTGCCCATTTCTGTTCCCAATTTCTAAAAAATTTTTCTCTTCCTAGCCTACTGCATGATACCTGTTGTTCTTCATTATTCAGTTTAGGAGTCATTTCCTCTGGGATTACTCATCTGACAGCTTTCTAGTTCCTTAAGGCAAAGTTAGGTGCCCATCCTCTGTCTTTTCTTTATACCTATAGCACTTATATGCAATTCTCAGTTTTGGTCTTTTGTGTATTCCCTGCTCTTATACATCTTATACAGGTGCTGTACATCTGGTGATTCCATAAAGATTTGTTGATTTGAATTAAAGGTGCTCATGATGATGTTGGTGATATCAAGAAGGAAATCAGCCTTCCCAGTATGTAAAATAGAGAAACTTACACTGAGGAGGTAACATTGAAAGTGGGCTTTGAAGGCCATGGGGAAGGAAGTAGAAAGGGAGGGCCCAGAGACTAAAACTGAGTGAAAACAAATGTGGAAATTTCCCATTCTGGGAACAGCAAGTTATCTAGAGTGATTTTGAGGGTTATCAACCTTGCCTCTGGGAAAGCCTGATGAAGTAAGTTCTTTCACCCAGCATACCTGGTCTGGTGTTCAGAATATTTAAATCTTCCTTGTAGATTTCTTCTGCTGTGAAACAGAGTTCAGTTTCTTTTCTGACTTCCCCCTTTTTTCAGTGTGATGGGGACAGGGGAAGTTGGAAGGTCCTGGTGTAATTTTGGTGAGAGCTTCGAACATCCAGGGAACTTTGGTGAGTTGATTGGGTAGGCCCACTGGTAGCCTTTGCCAGAAGTGGAAGCCTTGGGCTTTGGGAGAGAAGGAACCCTGCAGCTTTTGTCTGTGTTGACTTGGGTTTCTGCACACCTTTCCCTGGCTGTCAGCAGATGGGATAAGACCTCAACTTCTTTTTTCTCCAGTCTTCATTTCATTTCTGTTCTTCTAGTTTTGATCAGGGACATTCTTCTCTTGGTCTACTAGCTTAATCTTGAGCTATACTGACTGTTGGTCTTGAAGAAGAACGAGTGAGCACTTTGTGTGTTAACAATATAATTTATTTGTCATTTAATTTGATGTTTTTTCAAATCCCTTTCCTCTTTAACTTTATATCTCATCACGTAACAAACTTTTTTTCATTGTGAAAATAATACATGCTGATTGAAGAAACTTTGTAAAATAGAGGGAAAAAAAGTAGGTGAAAAAGGTTATTCCAAGTCCAACAATCAGTGACAACCACATTTTGGTCTCTCCCACCCACCCTCTCTTTTCTCTGCTTTTACATGTATATTTTTGTACATGTTTTACGATACAACACTGTAGTTAGGAACATGGCTTGTGCTGTCTGAGGTTTTAGTTCCAGCTTAGTCTTTTATTAGCTTAGTGAGTGTAATAGTCTCACTGAGCCTCAGTTTTCTTTTCTTTAAAAAGTGCAGATTTCATAATAATATTTATCCCTAGAGTTATGAGGATGAAGAGATAATGTATGTTTCGTGTGACCATCTCATAATGACTTTTCAATAAGTGTAACAATAATAATCAGGCCTGCCTTTTGGTTAGGTCAGCCAGGGCTGCTCTGGGCTGTGCTTGGAGGGAGGGGGTGAGTTAGGGGTATTGTACCTTTCATTTCTGAAATAAAGTCTAACTTCAAAATTTTTTTTAACATTCTGAAGGGGCTTATGAAAATATTTACACTGAGACCACCTTTAAAGTGTGATTTATCTTCAGCTAGCCTCACAGTAGGGGAGTGGCCCTGGGCCTCAGACTTCTAGGATGGCCCTGATGATGATGATATCAGTGATTATGAGATAACAAGTAAAGACCTGAGTGTCAGGCTTGGTATTTGGTAAGTATTCAGTGATTGTTAGCTGCTGTTATTTTTAGTAATGATAAATACACATTTATAGTATATCATAAATTATGAGAGTATAACCAGTTTCCAGGTTATTACATGGTCTAGTTGAAAGTGTTTTTTAAAAAATAGGTTATTGAGATATAATTCACATATCATTGTGAATTTAAGTGGCAGCATAATACTTGGCTCAGTGTATTCTCCCATTATTGGATGCTCATATTATTTCCAGCTTTTTTCTGTTGTAACTAATAATAACTGCATTGAATATCATTGTTTCCCACTTTTATTATTATTTCCTTATAACAGATTTCCAGAAGTGAAATCATTGACTTAGAGGCTAAGAACCAGTTTGCACCCCCATGCATGTGTCTGTAGTACTCATCTCATCTTTGCTAACCCTAAGTATTATATAGGGTCTGTTGTTGTTGTTTTAATAAGTTTAAAAGGATAAAGAAAAGAAAACCTCATATGTATTTTCTTGATTATTAGTGATGTTAACATTTATTAGCCAGTTTTATTTCCTCTTTGGAAAATTGTCTATGTATTTGAGGTTTTAGTGTTCTCATTATTTTAGTAGTTCTCTGTACATTAAAAATAATGACTATCATATTTGTTGTAATCTTTCTCCAATTGTATATCTTTTAATTTGTTTTCAACAGAAGTTTAAAATATTTATATAGACGAATTTTTATTATTTCCTTTGTGTTTTCTTAAATGGCTTCAAAACTTAGAAAGTTATCTATGTTTCAAAGAGGTGATATTTTATTTGAAGGTGAAGCATCTACCTGAATTTTTTCCCTCTATACTTCTTATTCAAGTAAAGTAAATAGTTTTGCTTTAATATTTAGTCCTGATACGAGACAGTAGAGAATAGACCAAATAGCCAGCTGCCCCCCACACTCCCCTTACAGCAGTGCAGGCTGAGTCACAAGCTATTCTTAGGTGTTTTTCCCCTTTTGTGTGGGTGAATTGTCTTATTCAGAGTTGTTGACTGATTCTTCTGAAATTGGTTTAATTTAAATCCTCAATATAATTGGAGCACTAGCTACTTCAGTATTAGTTTACTGTTCCTGTTCTTTTTTGCCCTGTTTATTGGTTGATTCTTTGTGGGTTAAACTTAACAATTATAAAAGAGCAAACTTTTAACTTATATTCCAGCATCTTAAACTGGAGATGCTAAGTTGCAGAACTAGAACTAAAACTAAGTCTGTATAGAACAGTTCTCTTTTTGAAGCTTTTGAGTCTCAACATGCTTTGTGTATTTGGGGCCCTAAGCCTCTTGGTAGAAATAATAGTCACCTTTTACTCAAATATAATCAATATTTGTAAGAAAAACATGTCCTTTTTATTAGTAATCGGTACAAGTGTGGTTTGTTATACCAATTCAGTGAAATCAAGCCAACTACAGTAAGTCCCCTATATACAAATGAATTCGGTCCTGAGAGCGTGTTCATAACTCCAGTTTGTTTGTTAAGTCCAACAGAGTTAGCCTAGATACCAAACTAACGCATTGGCTATATATTACTGTACTGTAATAGGTTTATAATACTTTTCACACAAATAACATAAAAAAAAACCACAAAAAATAAAGCATTTTTAATCTTACCATACAGTACCTTGACAAGTATAGTCATACAGTACAACAGCTGGCATCCAGGGGCTGGCATTGAGTGAACAGGCAAGAAGAGTTGCTGACTGGAGGAGGGAGAGGAGGTGGGAGATGGTAGAGCTAAAGGATCGTCAGCAATGGGAGACGGAGAGTGAGCTGCAGTTTCACTCACGCCTGATGTTAATGGCACAGGTTCTGGTTCCTTGCTGGATTCAGTTCTATTTACCCTCTCAAAAAAAAGATGCAGTGATGTTTGGATAGCAGCTCTTTTTTTCTCGTCATAGATGACACGGTGGCACTGCGTTGCATGCTGAATGGCTGCTGCAACCTTCACATACCATTCTATGTTCGGGTCTCGTGCCTCAAAAACTAACAGTGCCTCCTCAGATAAAGTCCCTTTGCTGTTTCTTGTGTCGTGAATCTCTTCGGTTCTTCAGTTACTTCTTCTTCCTCTTGTGTTTCCACTCTCTCGATTATTTTCACTTTTGTTTCCATTGTTAACTCTTGGAACTTCTTAGCAGTACCAACTGTATCACCGTTGCTTTTATGCTTTCTTTTGGACATCATGGGCTTAAAGATACTGTACTTTATATAGTACTGTATAGTAAAGTGCACAAAAGCACAACCACCTATATAGGATGCACGCACGTGACAGTGTATGCCAGACGTGAACTAACTTACGTGATTGGACGTGCAAACACATGTTCACATCTTCAGGAGTTCACAACTTGAAGGTTTGTATGTAGGGGACTTACTGTATTATAGTTGAAAATCATGTTGAAATAATAGTAGTAATAGCCATCATCTGTGATCACCTTCTGTGTGCCAGATGCTTTACAGACACAGTAGCTGAGCCTTAAAACAGCCTGGCATTATTCACATTTATAGGTTAGGAAGTTGAAGCTATGTCATGTAGAAGTCTACTAAACTAAGAGATAACTGCATGGGATTTGAACTCAAGTTGGTTGATCTGCTTTCAAAGTTGAAGTTCCAGACTGTCAACTTGCTTGTTCTCAGTGCAATTGAAAGGATGCTAATCTCTCAGAGTCAAAGCATTTGTGTTTATTAAAGGATATTTTAGTACCTACCATGTGGCTGACTGTTGAGCACTAGGTATAGGAAGATGAAGAGACATTTACAGGAACTCACAGTCTGATAGAGATGGGCAGGCATGAAAACAAAGGTTACAGTACTAGTTGGTATGTAGTTTCATGGAGATATATACAAGATAAAATGAGAATGTGGCAAAGGAAACTTTTGTAAGTGGAAGTGCCACTGAGAAGGTAGGTAGGTACACAGGTTCAGAGAGGGAAAATAGGAATAAGATGGGGCAGAGGGTGGAGGGGAAGGTATTCCAACAGTGGGAAAGTAGGCAGGGGATAAACCCTGAAACGCCTTGTATGCCACGTGATGGATATTAGATTCTTTTTAAAAATCAGCTTTATCGAGGTATAATTTATATACCACAAGATTCACCTTTTTAAAGTGTACAATTCTGTTGTTTCTATTAGAGTCACAGAATTGCACAGGCATCATCACAAATTTTAGAATATTTTCATCACCCAAAAGAACCCCCTATGCCCGTTAGCAACCTCTCTCCATTTCCCTCCAGTAGCCCAAGCTCTAGGCAACCACTAATCTACTTTCTGTCTCTATGAATTTGCCTGTTCTGAACACTTCATATAAATGAGAACATAGAATATGTGGTCTTTTGTGACTGGCTTTTTTCACTTACTATAATGTTTTTAAAGTGCATCCATGTTGTAGCATGTATCAGTAATTCATTCCTTTTTATGGCCAGAGTTTCCATTGCGTGAGTATACCACATTTTGTGTATCCATTCATCAGTTGATGGACATTTGGGTTGTTTCCACTTTTTGACTCTTATGAGTAATGCTGCTGTGAGCATTTGTGTACAAGTTTTTGTATGGGCATAGGTTTGTGTTTTCATTTCTGTTGGGTTCATACATAGGGGTAGAAATGCTGAGTTTTATGGTAACCTATGTTTAATATTTTGAGGAACTGCCAAATTGTTTTCCAAAGCAGCTAAATCATTTTACATTCCCACCAGCAAGGTATGAGGGATCCAATTTAGTAGGAGATTAGATTTTATACTGTCGGTGAGCAGAATCACAGAATCACAGTGGTTGAAAATTACTGGATTCTCTTGTTGCTTCCCAGTATAGTTCAAGACATATGCTAGGTCAGGAGGCTTTTTCTGATGAATGAAACTAAAATGCAAGTCATTTCTTCAGTTCTTGGGGGCTGTTGTTAATCCATTTCCATAGTCTTTGATTTTTATGTATTCCTACAGGCTACTTATAATCTGAGTTATTAAGGATTATTGAAATTTAGTGTTCATAAACTAAAACTAGCCAATTTCTAGAGCTTTCTTAGGGTTCTTAGTTTTCTTCTAAGAAATCTGTTAACTCTACAAAACTTTGGCAGATTGAATTGAATTGAAAAATTCTTACTGTGCATGCCCACACGGATACTGTTTTCAGTGCATCAGTGGATTGTCTTGAGTTTGATTTGGTTCCAGTTTCTGGTATTCTTGAATTAACTGTAGTTATAGAATTATGTTAGATGTAATTTTGTTGACCATTTTGCTCTTGTGTAACTGTTTCATTGCTATAATTTCTTCATCATGGAGTTATTTTTCTACTGGAAAATAGGAGCAAGTGGAACAGGTTGGATCTCTTGTTCCACTTAGGTGGCCGTGGTTAGAGTAGTTTGAGAATGAATGGACTACATAATTGGAAGGATTCTTTCCCACTCTAATATCCCACTCTAATAAATTTTGTAAAATGGGAATTAGTGTTTGTTTAATTAAGGGTCTTAACTATGGAATACATGAATCTCTGAAAGTCCATAGATTGGTTTTGGAAACCTGAAACCTTTGAAATTGTATGCCACATTTTGTGCATTTGTGTTTTTTTCCAAAGAGAGAAATCGGCTTTGCCAAATTTCTTTAAAAAAAGAAAAAGAAAAAGAAGTCCATGACTCCTCAAAATTAAAGAATTCAGATGGGTGAAGAGAATTTATAAGTTTGTAATTTGAAGTATTTGGTGGAAGTGAGACTGTGCTTTGGTTACATGATAGATATTTTCTGTATACACTTTTTTTTTTAAAAGTGTTACTCATTCCATGTTAGAATATCTCTATTTTATTCTTTCCTGGTAATTTTTGTCCCTGTCAGAACTTGAAGTTTGCCTTTAAAGTCCTCATTGCATATTTATTATTTTATATTCAGTTTCTTGAATGGTTGGGGTGTTCTATTTGAGTGTTATTTTTGCTGCAGTGATTGCATGCTTTACTTGAAATGTATTGATTTTTCTTTAAGAAAGTTAATTGGCTTGATAGAATAAGAAAATTGATAAATCCTTTTCTATCCATTAGCTGCCAATTTTTCTTTCCTTTACTCTCTTGTTCTGTTTGTATTTTGGTTGAGATTGGAAACCACCAGTAACTGGTAGAAGCTCTTCCTCTGCAGGCCCTGCATCCAAACATCAGTTTGGATGTGACATCAGTTTGGATGCAGTCTCTTTAGGCCTCTGCAGTACGGTATGTGTGGAGGAATATACTTATTCCTCTGTAGTTTTTTAGCACTGGACGTAGCATGGTTGGATTTGAGATGAGGTTGGTGATTTCAGTTAAGTGTTTTTGGTAAAACAGACTTGTTACTTAATATTGTTTATAATAGATTAAGAAATTGACAAGGGAGAGGCTCTAGGAGATATTGGCTATAGGGTTACAAGATGGTGTAGTATAATACAAATGTATTTGGTCTTTGTCCCTGGTTCCTGGCACAGAGCTCCTAAAACCTTTGGAATTCCCTGAGTGATAGGAAAGCTGCTTTCCATCATACATGAGCTTATGTTAATGAGGTGACTAAGAGTGGCACCCCTAGATAGCCTCAGCATAAGGCTGGACAGCCAGAAAGACCCAGAGGATTAGAGGGTTGGAATTTTCAGCCCCACCCACCTGCCTCCAGGAAGAGGAGGTGGGTGCTGGAGTTTGAACTCTCCATTTGATACACTCACACACACCCATATATAATTTTTATGTAGTTGTAATCATAGTGTAGATTTTTGTCTACTCATTACATGGAAGATTTTTTTTTTCCTGTGTTGTCTCATAATTTTCATAAGTTTTAATGGCTGTGATATTTTTATCTAGCAGTAGACTCTAATTTATTGACCACACTTCTGTTCTCAGATGTTTAGGTTGTTTCAAGTATTTTGCTATTATAAATAAAACTGTTATGAATATTATTATTTAGCAAATGTATAATAAGCACTTATTATCCATTTCCCTTAAGAGGTTTTCTTCTAATCCTTGACACGTGCTGACAATCTTGAATATTTGCATCCAGTTCTAGAATTTTATATTTTTAAAAAATTTACATTGTATCATAAATATTACCTATCTACTGTAACCTTGAAATTATCATTTGTAAAGAGATGCATATTATTCTAAGTGAATATAACCTTATTGTTCCTTTCTCTATTGGATAAATTACCTTATTTGTATTTTTTCTACTGTTGATGACACTGTGGTATGCATGTTTGCATTCTGTTTTCCTCCTTTGGATTGTTTTCTTAAGATAAATTCTTACAAATGGAGCAAGTGGGTATTTTGTTTTGGATAAATGTTGCCAAATTTAAAGGCACATGTTTTTTACCTTAAACCTTCTATTCCTGTGGTATTTGCCTTCTTTAAAAAATTGATATACTTTATTTTTTTTGGACAGTTTAAAATTTACAGAAAAATTGAGCAGACAGTACAGAGTTTCCTATATACCCTTCTACCCGTTATTAATAACTTACATTAGAACAGTACATCTGTTACAATTAATGAACCAACTTTGGTACATTATTACTAACTAAAGTCCATGCTTTATTTACTTTTCCTTAGTTTTTACCTAATATCCTCCTGTTCCAGGATCCCATACCGTAGTACATTTAATTGTCATGGCTCCTTAGTCTCCTCTTGGTTGTGACTGTTACTCAACTTTACTTGTTTCTGATGACAATTTTGAGGGGTACTGGTTAGGTATATCATAGTATGCTCCAGTTGGAATATGTCGGATGTTTTTGTCATGAGACAAACAACCATGGGTCAAGCGGGCAAATGAACCAGATGTGTTCATTGCAATATAAATTTACCAAAATGAATATGTTTCTTGTATACCAAAAATATATAAAGTAAGTATGTCATTTTTACTATAACCGTAAAGTACCTAGAAATAAATGAGACGGGGTAGGGCTTTACCTAAGGATGCAAAAATATGCATCTGAGAATAATCTCAAAAATTATGAAAAAATAGGGTACTGCATATTCTAACACTGTGGTAATTAAAACCCTAAGATAGGAGTACACTGGAAGACCCACAGAACAGAAATAAATGTAGGCTATGAGTAAACTTAGTGTATAAGAAAAGAGATGCATTTTAGATCGATTAGGAAAAGCTAAATTGTTTCATAAATGGACTCAGAAAACGTGATGGGCATCATCAGTGGCGGAAGAGGGGCGAGAATAATTCACTCATATTTATCTTTCCATCCCAAAATAAAACTCCAGATAGAGCAAATATATGCATTTTGAAAACATATGCAGGTACTAGAAGAAAATTTGGGTACTTTTCTGGTATGAGTCAGGCTTTTCTTAGCATAATAGCATGCTCAGTAGTCATAAAGGAAAAGATTGACAAAAAGATATAGCAAAGTTGGTATAAGAACAAACTGGATAAAAAGTATTTGTAACGTGTTACAAATCTGGGAGATTGAAAGAGCAGTGTGAAGTACTCATCTAGGAGAGTGGGAAAGCAAATAGACTAGGGAAATGTGGACTTGTCAGGCAGGACATAAGGTCCACTTGAGTTACAAGTCAGGAATTCAAAGTGAGGCCAGTCAGCAACTTCATTTATATAGTCATAGAATAACTATAGAGAGTTGGATTTAGAAAAGATTGGGATTTTGCTAGATGTGTAGTATTCAGGGGAGAGAGGAGAGTGAAGTTGAGGCTGTGTACAACGAACTGCTTATAGTGGTGGACTGTGATATTTAATTTGGGTAAGGAGGGTTATTAGGACATCAGGAAGGTTGTGAGGATATAAGGAACATTAGGGACAGTGAAAAGTTGGTAAGACGAATAGTTTGTAGGTCCAGGTAGGGTTAAAGAATTGTTGGAGTTAAGGAACTGCTGAGATGGTGCTGGTGAAAGGGGCATGGGAGACTTGAAATGGATTATAGAAGAGTACAGTTATTGGTAATAACAAGGCCTAGGGTGTGACCTGGAAGTAGATGGCTAAGATAAGATGGAGGATAAGATTTTTGGAACACAGGTGGTCAAAGACTTAGAGGGCAGGATCGTCTGTGTGAATATTGACATCGCTGAGAATTATTATGGGAATAATGCTGGAGAGTGTTAAGGCAGTCAAGAAATTACTCTAGTGATTGTAGGGGACAGCTGTGAAGGAGGAGAGCCAGTGGTCAAGTCAGATGCATGGAGATCAAAAGCTAGTTTTCTTTTTCAACTTTTATTATGAAAAATGTCAGACATACAAAAGTGTGAAGTACAGTGATCATTATTTTCTGTATGCCTTCATTTAGTAATTTACTTTTTACTTGTGTTTTGTATTTTTGTTGGGGCTTTAATTCCTTCTGTAATAAGGCAGGCTATAAGTAAGTATGTTTCCAAATTCCTTTCCAGAAAGGTTGTGCTGATTTACATTTGTATTAGCTAGGAATTAAGACTGTACTTTCAGGGATCATTTCTGTAGTTCATATTAGCTAAGTATTGATGCAGTACTTATTTTTACAGCTGTTGTCATAGTTCCTTGCATTGTTGTTAGCTCTTCACTATTTCATATGAATAAGCTGCCACCTATTTTCCCAGACCACACTCTTCCCACACTGTTACCTCTGCCTAGAAATTTTTTCCCTACATTCATTGATTTAACAAATGTTTTGATGTGTAAGGCATAAGCTAATTTGAACACAAGCTAAAATGCATGTCTGGTTGATTAATAGGAACTGATTTGCATGTGACTCTGATTTTTGGCCTGTGGAGGAGAGAAATTTGTGTTTAGGCACCTGGGGGCCTGGGATATCAGAGTCTGTTTTCAGTCTGACCCTTTGGAAGAGTTGCAAAGAAAAGCTGTACTTTCTCATTTTCTCAGCTTCTTTTTCCTCTGCTTCCAGACTACGTACGTTCATCCCTACCACTTTTCCTGCCTTTTGTTCTGTCCCAGATTCTAACTTTATACTTAAGAGCGTCAACTTCCACTTTCTCTGGACCCAGACTTTTGTTAGGTAACCTCCTTTCTTTTTCCCTTTTGAAAATTAAATCTCCCCCTCTTCCTCTAAAAGTAGTTTTGTTCTCCCATGGAAAAAGTAAAGCCTTATAACCTATCCTCTTTCCTAAAGCCCCTTATCTCCCCTCCCACCCCTTTTTCCCCTTCCTTAACATACTTCTTGAGTCACCTACACTTCACCTCCCGATTACTGCCTAATCTACTTCAACTTGACTTTTACAGCCAGCTCACCATACTGGAACTGTACTCACAACAGATTGCCTAAACTAATAAATGGCTTAGCCTTGACTTCCATGACATTGGCAATATGACCATCATCTCCTTGAAACTCTTGACTCTATATCCTGATTTCTGCCCTTTTTCTCAACCTCTGTTCTGATCATTCGTCTCGTTTCCTGTACATACTTTCTGTGGATATGTCATTCACTGATATGTTTACAACTACTCCCAACCCCTTATGACTACCAAGTCTGGGTTTTTGCCTTAAACAGAATTCTTACTATTTCTTTGATGTCTCCATCTAGATGTCTTTGTAGGTATGTCAGATTAGATATGCTCAAAATTGAACATCCTGTTGCTCACACCCCAAATCTAGTATCGAATTCCCTACTTTCTTAGAACTTCTGTTGGTTAATATTATCACTCTACAGTCACCCAAGATAGACACTCATCTGTGATGCTCTTCTTTCATCATCCACATTTAGCTGACCAGAAAATCCTGTCCATTCTACCTCTGAAAAGCCTCTTCTCCACTGCACAAATTCAAATTTTCACCACCTGGATTATACCAGGGACTGATGTCCCTGCCTCAGGATACTCAGATCCAGTTCAGTTCCTGTACTGTTTGTCAGAATTCTTTCTCTCTGCCCTTAAAAGACCAGGTTCTTCCCTTGTTTCTTATATATGCTTTCCCTGGATAATGTCCTTCATTGACATGGCAAAAACTGTTCCCAATCGCTGGTGACTACCAAATCTGTGTCTCTAGCTCGAACATGAACTATGTTTTAGATACTGACTCTCCATGACTTGTATAGTGAAATTCAAAATCAATAGCATGATATACTTTCTTCCTTAAATTGGGTCATCTTGGCAAGTTACTTCATTTCTTTGGCTTCTCTTTAATTGTTCCTAAATAAAGGGGATGGAATTCAGTATATGTTTAAATTAACTCTTTTTAAAAAATCACCAGATAAAACATTATAGAGACGTCTCAATATGTAAAACACAAAAACAGAGCTATTTTCATTGAAACTGGTATCCTCTCCCACCTTTGTTGTATCTCCTTGAAATTTCTAGAACTGTAAGGAGCACAATTTGAAACTATTGGGTTTCTTAAGGTCTCTTTTAATCCTTAAGAATGAGTTCTTTGAAATCATATCACTCTCAAATCACACTGTCTTTGAGTAGGAAAGGCTCTACTGCTATTCTTGCTGTGTGTACTTTCCTTCTTTTAAGCAGTCCTTCTCTTAGATTCAGATACTTTAACTTTCTTTGTAACAGTGCCTATCCACACATCTATAAGTGGTCTTATTTTGACACTGACCTCAGGTTAGATAATTCTTTTGTGTGTGTGTGTGTGTGTGTGTGTGTGTGTGTGTGTGTGTATGTGTGTGTGTGACCACATCGTGTGGCTTGCAGGATCTTAATTACCTGACCAGGATCGAACCTGGGACCCCAGCGATGAAAGCCCAGAATCCTAACCACTGGACCACCAGGGAATTCCCTAGATAATTCTTATACAGAAATTACTTCCTTTGTGATTTGTACCATACTTTGATTTACCTCTGAAATAGTGTTAGTTCTATCCCCTTGATTCTCATAGCATTCTTCAAATCCTTTTATTATAGTGCCTTTTCATGTTTGATGAATAAATACGTGGGTGAAAGAAAGAATGAATGGATAGATGGGGAACAGGTATGGAGAATATATGTACTCTAAGTTTCATCTTACGGCAGGAACTGTAAAAAAGTAGGTATTTTGCTCTAATCATTCTTTTGTGGAACTGACCTTGATCTCCTTGGGAATCAGATGGGGAAAGAACATTTTTCCCAACTAATTAGCAAGTTTGGAGAGTTGCCTTTTGTGTATGTAGCATGTGAAGTGGAAGAGGCACTGGAGAAAGTTTGATAAGATATGCCTTCAGAAACTTGACTGTCTTTGCTTTTGAATGTCAGACCTTCAGTCAAATCTGTTTACATCAATCAGCATTTAACCAACATGATTCAAAGTATAATTGAAAAACTGAAGCCTTTCTCCTCATCCCAATAAAAAGCTTTTAAAATTCAATGGGAAATAAACCTTTATCTCTAAAAGTGTACCTACAAGAAAAATAAATGAATGTTACAGAAGGGCCATGTTGCAAGAGACAGTTTGGTCTAAAATCCACAGCTCTGATGCCTGCAGGGTTTCAAGGAAGTGGTTTGGAGCCTGCTCTGCTTTCTTACCAGTTTCTTTTCTGTATATGTATTCAATTCAGTATTACCTTTCTCTATGCCTCCCTTGCTTTCTTCCCCCCCCCCCCCCCATATCTCAGCCATCTTATTCATTTACCCAGTTCATTTGTTTAGCAAATAGATCTGGTTTAAGCACTAGGCATAGAAGTAAATAAAAATGGTCTCTGTCCAGAAAAAGTGAAACAGGCAAACATGTGAAATTGGGATACGGTATGATAAGTGAAGTTATTGTGGGAGGAACAGGTGTTATGGGAATACCTAGGAGATAGTGACTAACTACCTGAGAGGACAGAAGTCTTCCAAAGAAGAGGTGACATTTGAGTTGGCAGTTGAAGAATGAGAAGAAAGTGTGAACATGGCAGAGGGAACAGCTCTTTACAAAGGAATAGAGGAATTAAAAAAAAGCCTCTCTGTTTCAGGGAAAGGTGGATACACTTAGGACATCTGAATCTAGGGGAAATGTCTAGAGCTGAGTGTGGTAAAGTAGATGGTTGAAGGGTGCCATATTTCATACTAAGTTTGGGCTTTAACTTGTAATCAGTGGGGGAATTTAAGCAGGAGAAGGGCATTAGTGGATGTTGTAGAAAAAACTAGTAGCTCTGTGGAAGGCAGGAAGACCATTTTAAGAGGTTCATGCCCTAATTCATGTAATGACCCACTTACTGAGTCACAATCTCCCGGTGATGGGCCTGGGAATCTGTAGAACTAGAAAATGTCCCAGGTGATATAATCAGGCAAGTTGGGAAACCTGAAAACAAAGCACTAGACATTAGAAATGTGGTTGCTAGGACCATTTTTGCTACTGACTAGCTGTATGAGCTCATAGAAGTCTTTTAGTTTTCCCATCCTGAAAATTGAGGATTGTAGGCTAAATAATTACTGTAATTGTTTCCTTCTGTAATTCTGTGCTTCTAAACAAACCCAACCTTAATTGAACTACTTTTTACTTATAATGGCTACAGATTTTTTTCTTTCTTTCTGGGTCTTATTGACCCTTTGTAGAAGAAGGATTTCCTACTCCTATTCAAGCATTTCTACTTTTCTCTGCCTTAGTATGAATGTATTTCCCACATTCTCCAAATTGCATTTGGATTATATTAAATTGAAGCAGTGCTCTTTGCCTTATGCCTCTTATCTACCACACGTATTCTCTTGGTTTCTAAAAAGGTAAGAATGCAAGTTCTCCACTTATTATGAGCAGGAAAATCTCCACTAAATATTCTAAAACCATTGATAATTAACACAGTGTTCAGATTATATGATAACTGCAAACTGCCAAGATTGCCGATCGTTACATGTTACCACCATTAAGGAGTAGAGAGTTATTTATTGGATACTGACTTCAATCACACATGCCTGAAACAGACATCAAGCCTATAACTGGGGAGATCCTGATTACCCTTTCTTCCTCTCAAAGGGTTATACCAAGAGGTAAGAAATAATTAGCACTCCCTAATTTATGTATGTGATTGATATAGACCTTAGTGTTGGAGGGCATCTCTGGCTTGTTTTTCTTCTCTGTTACAAATGTAGCAAGAGTTAAATTGATCTGCTGCTTGCAGGAACCAGTGACCCACTCAGCATTAATTATTATCCCCATTTAAGAGCAGAAAAGGCAGATAAAGTCCATGGGAAGTTCATGGGTTTTAGAATCAGACAGGTTTGGGATTGCATCCTGGCTTCATCCCTCACTGAATTTTGGCAGGTAATTTAATCATTCAGTTTCTTCATGTGTGAAATGAGTACAGTATCATCTGCCCTCCAGGGATATTGTGAGGATTATTAGTATTATCAAAGGTGCCTAGTATTATCTGGCACCTGGTAGACTAGTCTACAAGCTCCTATGTGTGAAGCTCCTTGTACAGAACTGAAATATTTTAAATTCTCAATGAATATTGAGCATGACAGATAATAAAGTGCACTGCATTGATAGTAAGCACTTAGTAAATGGTAACTATTATGATTACATAATGTAAAACTGTTGATTTTTTAAAAACGTCAAATGTATCTGTTGCATTTTTCAAAATTATAATTTTATTCAATTATTCAATTTTATTATAAATTTCATAGTTATTATTTCTCTGCAAATATAGATTTGAATTAAGCATAAAGTAATTATTTTACAACAGGCCAGAGAGAATTAGTATAAACATAATAGATATAAAATGGTAGGCTTTAAAAGCTTAATGATTCCATGGATGGACCTAGAGAATATCATACTAAGTGAAGTAAGTCTGGCAGAGAAAGACAAATATTATATAATATCACTTATATGTGGAATCTAAAAAAATAAATGAATCTATATACAAAACAGAAACAGTCTCACAGACAGAAAACAAACTTATGGTTACTAAAGGGGAAGGGGAGTGGGGAGGGATAAATTAGGAGTATGGGATTAACAGATACAAACTACTATACATAAAATAGATAAGCAGGAAGGATTTACTATATAATACAGGGAACTACATTCAATATCTTGTAATAACCTATAATGGAAAATAATCTGAAATATATATACACAGAAACATATATAAATAACTTAAAAAAAAAGTCAACTGAGCAGTCTAAATATAGTTGGGCAAACATAATGTAATATTTTGCATTAAAAATTCCTAAATATAGCATATATAAAGTTAAAAATAAAGCTTATTGGTTCCAACAAATTATGCTGCCATATTCAGATGTCACCACAGTCAATCAGATGTTACATGCATAACATACATGTTATAATATGGTACCTGTATGCATGGGTGGCTAAATCCAGTGTAGAATATTCTGTAATGCTGGTACCTTCAGCTTGCATAAGGGGATTTGCCCTCCCTGCCCTTCTCATTATTTAATTCATTTTTTCGTTTTATTTCAGGATTATACCTGTGATTATTGAGCATCGGTTATGTGGCATTCTGTTGTATTCACAGAGTACATGATGACTAGCCAGAGGTCCTAGATAGATGATCTGTAAATTTTAGACCTAGATCTAACTGATTAAGGCTTTGTGGGATCCTATTCCTTATTTGTCTTTTGTAAGCCTTTGCTTTTTCTTCAAGCTATCTTTGGTAATGCATATGATGTTTGGCAGTTATGAAATGCATTGTAGGTAATGCTTTTGGAGGATTTCTCCCACATTTAAAAATTCTGGGAGTGGGGGGTGAGATGAATTGGGAGATTGGGATTGACATATATACACTATTGATACTATGTATAAAATAGATATCTAATGAGAACCTACTGTATAGCTCAGGGAACTCTACGCAGTACTCTGTGGTGACCTAAATGGGAAGGAAATCTAAAAAAGAGGGGATATATGCATATGTATATGGCTGATTCACTTTGCTGTGCAGTAGAAACTAACACAACATTGTAAAGCAGTTATACTGCAATGAAAATTAATTTTTAAAAAGTGGATGTAGTAAACATATTAGAATACAAACAAAATAGTTTGTAATTACAAATTAAGCAGAATGAAGATTAGAACAAAAAGGAGTTGAAATCTTTTTAAAGGTATGGTAGCAGTTATTTTTAACTGTATTTTCAAGTATCTGAAAGCATATTTTGCCTAAAAAAAAAAAAATAAGATCTTGGAAAAAAAAATTCTCTCCCAGAGACCTAATGAAATAGGGGCCCTAGCTACTGCATATCTGCTAAGTCAATAGTTTCTTTGCAAGATTTGGCTTATTTTGGTTTAACATTACTTGTGATAATTTTAAATTGGGGAAGTAAAAGTGTTATACTTGTTTGTAGAATTTCTATATTTGAGGAACTTGTAGTCAAAACTCGATTTATGAAACTTCCTTCTGTGTTTATTTAGCTGGTGGCACCACATTTTACCTGGTCTCAAGCTATAATTCTGGGAGTCATCTCATTGATTCCTTTTCCTCCATGATCTCATATATCTAAAGAGTCCCTGAGTTCTACCTGTTTTAAGCACTTCATTGTATCTCCAGTTCATCCCTTCTCCTCTCTTCCTGCTGCCACTGTTCCAGATCAGGTGCCAATATCGTTCTCATCTGTGCCAGGTATTCTAACTGAACTCCCTGCTACAGGCTTGGCCTTTTCTTTACAATTGACTGTCTTTTATGTGAAATATGACTGTGTGTCTCCTTAAAACCTTTTAAAACTTGTCAGCCACAGGTTCAAGTCCAAGTTTCTTAACAGTACAGTTATAACTAATTCTTATTCACCTGTTAAAACTCAACACAGTACCTCCTCTAGGAGTCCTTGACCACCTCACCACAGTTTAGATATTATTTTTCTGTATAGTAAGCAATTCCAAACCTGGAATTCAGATTACCCTTTGAGAAAGGAGTGAAGAAAACCAACTTGTACATGGGTAAAATTTCCTCCTACCTAAGAAGAGTGTAGTGACAGGTGAAGTCTAAGTGTGGTAAAAAGGTTTAAAGTTCCATTGCAGTGAAGCTTGCTAACATCTAAAATAAGAATGTGCACTTTGAGAGGGAGGATGGTATATCATGGTAACATATAGAAGAGCTGGGTGTCAGAAGACTAAAACTGGCAGTGCCATTCAAAGCATTATTGGGGGTTTGCCTATCCCTAGTGCCCAGTCCTTGCTTATCCTTGTCGTGTAGGCAGATGTATCAGACTGCTAATGCCTGATACCGTTAAGTATTTTATCACAGTTAAGTCCCTTTGCTCACCACACAATGATCTGGCCAAAATTTAGTAGATGATCGTTTGCTTTATAGGAAGAAAAGTTGCTGTTTGTTCTCTTAGCCATTAAATTCCTCATTGTAAATGAACAAACTGGATGTATGCACCAGTTTTTTGTTAGCATGACTTACTTTGGTGGTCATACTGGTACAGCCATCTTCCTCCTTGAGCACACTGCATTTGCTCTAATATGGTACCTTGTAACACTTCTTGGCAGCTAGTCCGCCAGCTCCTCTGGTGACACTTTCACCACCATGTGCAACTGTTTATACCTTCTTTGTTCAGACGGCTCATGCATACATTTTTCCTCAGGCTTCTAAAAATATTAATATTTAAATGATTTGGGTAAATAGATGAGTTACTGAGTGGTCTTTTAATACAGTAGTGTCTTCCTACAATGTTATAATCCATAGTTTTAATTATTAAGTGCATTACTGTAAGTTTACTAGGTCTTCACTCTCCCTGATTGGTCCTACCCTCACGATTTCATGGAACAAACTTTGAATTTATTTGTAGTAAGATGGTGAATTCAGAGTTCAAAATTATATTGCACTCGCCGTGCCTGGACACCAGGAAACCACTTATCAAACACCACTATGTGTCAGGCAACGTACTGGATTATGTTTAATACTTTAAAAGAACTCCTGCAAAGTATTTTTACAGATGAGAAATCTGAGACTCAATAAGGTTAAGTAACTCTTCCATGATCACAGCTAGGAAAATAGCAGAGTTGGGATTTGAACACAGAGCTGTTAATTTCCAAATTCCCTTCTCTTCCTAGTGCAGAATATTTGCTCAGCACATTTAGTTATGTTTAAATAAACATATATGTTTTAATAGTTCCTTTTAGTCCATTTTTATAAACCTGTGGAACTTAATTAAACAGCTATGCTACATTTATTTGAGATATTTTTCTTGTTTGGGACTTTTTTTTGAAGGAGAAGAGTATTATGGATTTCCATGTTATTGTACACTTATAGAGTTGATTTCTTTGAAATAAATTCTTGCCTAGTTGTAACAACCCTCCTCTTTCCCAAATTAATTTCTACAAAATTGGTTCATGCCAAAGGTTTCTTTATTCAGTGTTTTCTATTAAATATGACTGTTTTTCTTTTAAATGGTTTTATTTTAAAGGCAGCACCATTACCCAACAAAATCTCCTACCCTTCCCCAAAGTCGTGCTTGTTCAGCAGCAGCCGAAGCTCTGCATTGTTTTCTGTTGGAAGTGTGAGCTGAAGGGAACAGACATTCCCGCTGCTTAGCAGGTGCAGTAAGCTGTGAGCTGCCCTTGCTGTATTATTAATGGCACAGTGTTTTCATGTTGCAGATGGCTGAGTGCTAGCAAGGAAAATTCAGGACCATGATGGCTCAGTTTCCCACAGCTATGAATGGTAAGTAGCTTCATGCTTATGGCAAGATAGAGGTTATGAGGTTTTTTTTTGCTAGAGGTTATAAAATATTCATTTAGATATATTTCTTTAAACTTATAAATGCAAAACTGAAAGTATTCTTGTTGAAAGTATAGTTTATTTCGGAACACTGCATGTGTCTTCTATGAGAATATTATGCAGTAAATCCTGCAGCTCAGTAGAAGCATGTTCTGCAGTATCATCTGGAATGTGTGCTTGCCTTTGAGCAGTTAAGAATAACCTAAACATACATTGTGTTTAATGCATAAAACTGGAGGACAAAATGCATAGTGCCATAAGTGGAGAATATTAAAAGTGCTTTTGATAGCATGAGATGATTGTAAACTGATTAAACCAGTAAATAATTCATTTATTAATAATATGCATAAAATTAGAAACATTTTAGAGGAAAATGTTTAGGTAATTTCAATAATAAAAAGTTTTTAAGGTTTTTTTTTCTGATTCTAGCTTTAGTTTATTTCCCACATATACATTAACCACCCTTAATAGGTATTGTTACTGTGTATGTTATTTATAATTGAGAAAATACATTATATTTTTAAACTGCTAAACAAATCAAAGATGCTGAGTTCTTAATTTTGAGGTAAATTTTATTAGCTAATTATAAATATAAGGAAATAGAGAATCCAATCAATAATTCTTTAACACTTAAATTGAAAACAATATTAGTAAAGAATACTGGAAAGAAAAAAAAGAGGGAAAAATCACTAGTAATTCCACCACCTTCACAAAGGGATTTTATTAATGTTACCATCTAGTATCTGATCAATTACATTTTTTTAAAAAAAATACCTGTTCTCACCCATAGGGCTAAATCAGTACATTGTTAATAAAGAAAATATATGTTGTATATCTAAAGTTTTAAGACTCAGGATTGACCTTGTGAGATTTAGAAAAGTTTTAGAAAAATGAATTATTTGCATAAAAAGTAAAAATAAATTCAAATGTATGGTAGGATTCTATCTTTTAAGGATGGACTTAAGATAAGAGGTTTGTTGTTTTGTTTTTTGCATTTTCAGATGTGAGCACTGCTCCTTCTCTGGAAATGGTATGAGATTATAAAGATTATTTGATGCCATGGACAATTTTTTTAATTAATTTTTTTCCATAATGAATGATAAATGTAAGTTTAGAATCAAGGGTAATAATTGTAGTAGTAATGTGCTCTACTCAAATTTGAGGATTTCTATGCCCCATGCGAAGAAGTTTGCTGTAAACACATTGTTTACTTATAAACTTCAACCAACATGTTAACCAGTTTTATAAACAAAATGAACATAGAAGAAATCAGTACACACCTGGTCTTTCTTTGTTTTGTTTTTTTCCATTCTCTGAACATTTACGGATTGCTTTCTATATAAAATACTGGCAACAAAAAAGATGTTCAATGACAAAAAAAGATTACTTGAATAATTGTCTAAAATGTTGGACAATTAATTTAGGAGTAATATATATAGGATTAAAGATAGTAATTTTTTTAAACTTCTGAAAAATTGAGAGCTAATGCAGGCTGTGGTTCTTAGGAAGTACTTACCCTCCTACTTAGTTTAAAAATAGCTGAAGATTGAAGATAATCTTGTATATATCTAGTTTAAGTCCAGTTCAGGGTTTAAGATCTTACTGAAAGAAGCATCCTTGTATAGCACAAAACCTTTAAAATCAGTATTTGCTCCTTTAGTAAATTCTCGGTTATAGATTGGGTAAATTTTTTTGAAGCCCAATACCATTGGAACTTGCCTCTAAGTGCCCTCCCTAGACCAAGCTGTTTGTCTAAATACTTCTGACATAGTCCTCAAACTTTGCCATGTCTGCTTTATCATCTTGAGACTAACCACAGACTTTTTAGACTTTTTTGGTTCTTAGAGCTGTGTTGTCTTAATATAGTAGCCATTAGCTACATGTGGCTATTTAAATTTAAATTAACAAAAATTAAGTAAAATAAAAAATTGAGTTCCTAAGTCACACAGCCACATTTCAAGTGCTCAAAGCCACATGTGGCTGGTGGCTACTGTATTGGGCAATGCAGATACATCTCAGAAAGCGCTGTTGAACAGATATTCTTTTCTTAGTCTGTTTGCTTCACTTCCCATCTCCTTAACAGAACTAAAAAAGATCATTGCATCGTATTTTTACCACTTGTGATTTTACTTCTGATGTCTTCTGCACCAGCAGAATCATCCTTGCCAAAGCCTTCTTTAATCATGGTAGGTTTGCTTTCTGCTTTTCAAAAATTTAATGAAATTGTAAATACAGAGGGTGTGATATATGAGCCATAAGTGATAGGCAAGAGGCCACTTCAGATATCAGTTGATATTGTAGTGTAATGAGGCTTGTTTCAGCCTCAAAATTGTGGAGGTACTAAAGACTGGTTACATGAGTCAGAAGTTCTGAAGCCCATGACAGTGGTTCCATCTAAAATCTGGAAGAGAGAAGGAAGAAGGAGAGAAAAGGAACAGCTGGTGGCTTTAGGAGGAAAAAATACCATTTTTATTTTTAGAGCTTTATTACCTTTTTAGAATTTTCGAGCTCATTACTCTTTTCAACTGTGTAATTAAGAAATTTTTGTTGAGCATTGGGCCTGTAGAATCAGCTGTAGTACTGCGTATATAACAAACCAAGCATTTATTACTCAAGTCCCTAAAATCGAGGCTTTAGTTGTGTTTTAGAGATTTAACTTAGTACTAGGTCAACATATATCATTTGACTATTATTTTGAAATTGACAGATATACCAATGAAGACTACTGCTGATATCATTAAATTTTTATAGCGTACAAGTGGGATATAGCCTGTCTGAATCATGTATGTTCAGAACTCTGTGTTAGAATACTGCTGTGCCATTACCCAGCTATGTGGCTAACCATGTGGAACTTATTTGTGTGTGTGTGTGTGTGTGTACATACATATGTGTATGTATGTATATCTATATATGTAAAACAGGGATAACACTACTTACTGCATGAGATCTAGCATATAGTGGATACTCTGTAAACGTGTATTTTTCCTTCTTTATAGACCATAAGAACATATTTGACAGAGGCATTAGGTGAGACTAAGCAGCAGGCATCTTTATGAAAATACCACACTGTCAATTTAGTGATGAGTTGGGGGCAGTGGATAGAATTTTAATACATTTCTAATGTGATCAGCAGACAGTGTAAAATAAAAGGTTTTAGATTTTTAAGGAAATATTGAAAAACATCACCCCCAAACTTAGGTTTTCCTTCCTTCTGTAAGGCTTACAAATAAATATAGATTGAGATTAGGATATGTTTTACTTGAAGTTCAAAATAACAAACTGTTGTCTCTGTAAAAGGTTCTGCTGGTATATATTGTAAATAAGAAAGCCAGAATTGGATCAACTATTTTAAAATTGACCTTGAACTACATATATTTCATAGTTTTCTTATTTCTATGTGACTTTTCCTTTATGTAAAATGCTAGTTAGCGCATTAATATCTTATGTTTTAATATGGTCATTTTTGGGGAAGTGTCCAGATTTGAAGATAATTTGATTACTACTAAAAATTATTCCTTCTTATATGACTTAGAACATTTTTATTCTGCTAGTAACATTAATCATGATAATATTAATCCTGATTGTTGTGTGTGACTCTCTTGGCTGGTGGAGTCTCTTAAATATTAGAAAGCCTCCAAACTCATTTAGGGGGTTCATTTTATTCATCTTTGTACCACACATCCTTATACATTCTGGTGCCCCATAAATGTTTGTTGAATGAATGTACAATATATGAAGTTGTCAAGGTTGCTGGTTGGAGTCATGGAGAACTAAGCAGTAAGCATTATCAGATAGGTTGAGTTGGCCACTGCAAAGACAGGTACTCAAAGAAAGGTGAGGAGATAGTAGTATATAAGAAAATGTTATAACGTGATAAGGATTGACGCAGCTACCCTTCTGCTGCAAGATTTTTCTGTAGTCTTAGGATAGCAGTCTGTCACTGCCTGGGGATGATGTATGTTAGAGCAGCTCAAGCTTCCCCAACCAGACTGTTCAGACTTAAAGTAGTCTTAAGGTTTCTGACTAAAAAGCCTCACTTTCAGTATTTTCTGGCAAAAGTACCTTTATCACAAGAAGAGCCTGAGAAAGATTTTAACGCTCTGCCTTCTCTTTGATTATGTCGCTCCCCGGGGTTGGGTTGAGTAGGGAGACTAATCTGTTGAACACTCTCCATGTGACAGGCACGTGCTAGATGCTTTATATTTTTGTTTTGTTATAAGTTGGATTTATTGAGGTATAATTCACCCTTTTTGTACAGTTTGATGAGTTTTGACAAATGTATACAGTCATGTAAATTGGGATATGGAACATTTCCATCACCTAAAAAGTTCTCTTTACCCCTTTCCCTCACACTTAGCCACTGGCAACCACTGATCAGATTTCTGTCCCTATAGTTTTGCCTTTAGTATTATATAAATGAAATACCCCATAAGTAGCCTTTTGTATCTTTGTAGCTCCTTTCACTTCACAGAATACTTTTGTGATTCATCCATGTTGTTATATATATCTTTGTCTTGCTTGCCCAGTAGTATTTCATTGTATAAATGTGTACCACAATTTGTTTACCCATTCATCTGCAAAAGGCATTTGGTTTTACTTCCAGGTTTTGGAACTTTAGCCATAATGTCTAAAGCTATTAAACCATCAGATGACAGATTTTTTTTATCTGGAAATAGGTCTTTATTTCTCTTGAGTAAATACCCAAGAGTGTATTGCTGGGGTTGTATTATAGTAAATATATATTTAACTTCATAAGAATTTGCCAAACGTTTTCAAATTCTCTCTCTTCCTTCCCGCCAGCAATGTGTGAGAGTTTTGGTTGCTCAGCATCTTTGCCAGCAGTTTTTTAAAAAAATTCAAGACACTCTAATAGGCATGTAGTGATACCTTATTGTGGTTTTTGTATACATTTCCCCGATGATTGATGACATTGAACATCCTGTCATGTGTACATTTGCCATCTGTGTATCTTTGATGTGTCTATTCAGATATTTTGCCCATTTTTAAAGGCAGAGATTATCTTCTTATTGAGTTGAATCTGTAATTCTTTATATATGCTACATATATGTCCTTTATCAAATATGTTTTGCAGATATTTTCTCCTAGCCTGTAGCTTGTCTTTTCATTTTCTTAACAGTGTTTTTAAGAGAGTAGAGGTTTTAGATGTTGATGATGTTCAGTTTATCAAAAAAATTTGAATGGTTTATGCCATTTGTGTCCTAAAAAAAGTCTTGCCTTATCCAAAATCACAAAGATTTTCTTCTTTGCTTTTTTCAAGAAGTTTCATAATTTAACCCTTACATTTACATTAGATATGATCCATTTAGAGTTAATTTTTGTATATGGTACAAGTTTGAGATTCTTTTTTTTTTTTAATGTGGATTTCCAGTTCTTTCAGCACAATTTGTTGAAAAGACTATTCTTTCCCCAGTGAATATCTTGACATCTTTGTTGAAATCAACTGACAACATATTTGTAGGTCTGTTTCTTTTTAATTATCATCAAGGCTCAGATAGCCTAAGACTCTTAATTAATAAGCCTGCATGGATTCTAATCCTGCCTTCAACATTTACTGACTTTGTTGCCTTGGACAAATTATTTAATCTCGCCATGCTTCTGTTTTCTCCTTTGAAAAACAATGATAGTAGTAAGAGTTACCTGATGGAATTCTTGTGAGACTTAATAGAAACAATACATGGAAAACTCTTAGAAAAGTACCTGACACATGGTAAGTTTCATTAAATGTTAGCTACTGTTACTTTGTCAGTCTAATAGATGAAAAATGATACTTAGTGTTTTTTTAACATAGATATATTACATATTATGGGTAATCTTTACAACAACCCTGCGCAATTAGGTAATATTCTTGTTATAGAGGTGGCAGTCAAAGTGCAGAGAACGTGAACATCTTATCTGTGTACATTGGGAGACAGTGTAGCGCAGAGAGTTCAGGCTACCTAGGTTCTAATCTGGGCTTTGCCACTTGTTAGTTGTGTGACCTTGAGCAAGTTACTTTAACACTATGAGTTTTGGTTCCTCATCTGTAAAATGGGAGTAATAGTAGCACCTAATGTATAGGGTGGTGGTGGGGGGTCAGCGAGTCACCGCATGTAAAGTCCCTGAGTCTGGGCTCAGTAAAGGTGAGCTGCGGCCACCTCTGTGGCCCCTTCTGCTGTGTCCTTATTTTTCATCATCGTCGTCATTGTCATTTTTCCAAAGTCACACAGGATTAACTCTGTTCCGCAGGCACACTACTTGCCTTCCTGGTCACAGGAATCATGATTGGTTAATTTGTTTTTTTTATGATAAACTAACAAACCAAGTAGGTTTTTTACTATGTGTGTGGTATTTATTTAGAAAGTGTGTAGGTTTAGCTATTTTAGGTCTTTAGTTCTTCCGTATATCTGTTCCTTCCTTCCTTCCTCCCTCCCTCCCTCCCTCCCCCCCTCCCCTACCCCACCCCTAACGTGAGGCTTTCGGGATCTTAGTCCCCCATCAGGGATCGAAACCCGGCCACCGCAGTGAAAGCACCGAGTTCTAACTACTGGACAGCCAGAAAATTCCGTGTTTATTTATTTTCAACACTAATCTTAAAACTTGTCTTTAAGAGAGGATGTTTAAAGATTTTTTTTTTAAAAATCCAGTAATGTAGGGCTAAGAAATATTAAATCCATTTAGTGTTTAAAATTATAGTGGGTACCTATATTTCAGTGATATGCATTCCTGGAAACAACTTTGTAAGGCAGTTTTTTATGGACTGTAGTCAGCAAGTACATGTTTTCCTAAGGATATTTGGTTTCTTATTGGTAAAAGCTAAGTAAACTGAAAAGGTAGTCAGAAGTGGAGTATATATGATTATTAGCCATGTTGAATATATAGATTTAAAGACCTCCTCAGAGGGCTGATATAACTATATGTGAAGCCTAGACAACAAAAAGATTTGTAAATGACTTTTGTCTTTCCCCAAGTCCTGATCTTGCCTCTCTGCTTTTTCTCTACTCCCTCTAATTTCTTCAGACATTTATTCCTCAGTCATTTTTAAGTGCTTGCTCTGTGCTGGGTACTCTGCCGGTTCTGTGGATAGAAAGATAAACACACAAAGCTGTTGTCCTCCAAGGGCTCATAGTCTGGTAGAACAGATGGATAGAAAACAATTATAGAACCTTTTTCAAGTGCTCTGTAGAAGCATGGAGAAGTCTGTTGAGAATCTAGAGGAGGAAGCAATTAATTTGACCTGCAGGTGTCAGGCGCCTCCTGGAGGAAGTGACACCTGCCCTGGACCTTGAAAGATAATGTTTGAAATGGAAGAGGGTGATATGAATGGCAATCCAAGTAAAGGGAACATATGTCATGGGATGAGAAGGAGGATGTTATGTATATGGGATTTGTAAGGATTTACTTTTTTGAGATAGGGATATACTACCAGCATTCTTATTGTCCTTGGTTTTTTGTTTTGTATTGTTTTCTTTCTTATTAAAGAATAAATAATAGTATTACAGTTAACATTTTCTGCCTATTTGTTATATAATCAGTGTTCAAAATAATTTTTTTCTTTTTCTTTTTTCTTTTCTTTTCTTTTTTTTTTTTGGCTGCACTGCATAGCTTGTGGGATCTTAGTTCCTCCACCAGGGATCGAACCTGGGCCCCCTGCACTGGAAGCCCAGAGTCCTAACCACTGGACCAAGGGAAGTCCCCCGACCAATTTTTAAGATACGTTATTCCAAGGGAAAATTTGGTTGGTTTGACGTATAAAAGAGACACACATTTTTGTATTCAAATATCAATTTATTTGTATCTCCTTTACAGTTTGTTGCTTGTAATTTTTTTAAATGACAAAAATAACACTGCCGGGACTTCCCTGGTGATACGGAAGTTAAGACTCCGCACTCCCAATGCAGGGGGCATGGGTTCAATCTCTGGTCAGGGAACAAGATTCCACATGCTGCAACTAAAGAGCCACATGCCACAACTAAAGATCCCCACATGCTGCAACTGAAAAAAAAAGATCCCGCATGCCACAACAACAGCAAAAAAGATCCTGTGTGCCACATCTAAGACCTGGCACAGCCAAATAAATAAATAAATAAAAATTTTAAAAATAGCACTGCTTAACTGAAATAAATATCAGAGTAATCAGGGAGGCAATGTAGTGTAATAATTAGGAGCAGAAACTTTGGAGTTATACTTTAAAGTACAGGAAAATGCTAGCTAAAAGTTAAATCAGTTGTAGGTTGTTAGGCCAGTTATTTAACGTCCCCTAGCTTTGTTTTTTTCATCTGTAATTTGTGTAAACCTTGTCCACAGAACTGTTGTAAAAATTAAACATGGTAATATTAATATACTTAGCATGGTTGCTGGCATAAAGTAATAGTAAATAGTATTTGCTGCTTCTACTAAGTACTAATATTACTCTGCTAATGTTGTTGAGCTTTAAAAACAAATGATAGAGAGGGAAGGTTGTTTTCCTGAGATAGTGGGTCAAGAATTGAGAGAACAGTAGGATAAAGGGGATTAAAAAAAGATCTATGTATCTTTTTGAGAAAAAGTAAGATGAGGTTAAATTATCTTTTAACAGGATAGAATTGAGGGATGCATGTGGCATCCTTAGGAGAAAGAAGCCGCATGATTCACTTTGACAGCCACCAGTTGTTGCCTTTGGGCAGCATTATTTGCTAGTTGTCCAGAGTTGGCTGGAAGGGTAGAGACGGAACAGAATATTCTGCAGAGGGATAGAAAGAAGAGGAGGCAGTGTGCAAACTTGGTTTGTATAGGAGAGGTTCTCAACCCTGACTGCACAAAAGAATCACCTGGAGAGCTTTTTAAAAATTTTGAAGCTTGCGCTCTCCCAATTGTGATCTCCCCCAGAAATTCTGATTTAATTGGTCTGCTGAAATAGCTTTTTTTCTCCTAAAGCTCCCCAGGTGATTCAGCCAGGGGTTGCAAACCTCTGGTGCAGGACATTGGCTAGTCAAGTATTGCCTGTGACATACTTTATACTTTTGAAATCACCTTTACATACACTATTCCTACAACAACTCCTAGGTAAGGAAACAAAGGGTAAGGAAGGTTTAAGACCTGCCCAAGTCACAAAACTGGTTAGCACACAGGAGGAGAACCTCCACTCTGTTCCTTTATGCTCCACTGCTGCTGTTTAGCTCTGAAAGGAAGAGGGTGAAGATATATTTGGGGGTAGTGGGAAGTTGAGACTGGGTCTCATGTTCAGAGCAAATGGAAAGGATTATAAAATCATTGTTTTTCATGGTTTGAGAGACCCTCAAACATTTTCAGGTTTAGTAAACCATTCTCTGTTTTAATATACCTCTGGTAACAAAAGAGTAATTCCCAGTGGGGTTGTTTCCCTCTTCATACAGTCCTAACTTTCTTCAAAATGGTGGTCTTGTTCCTAATTCTTATACAGAAGACAAATAACCACTTCGTATTCTACATAACAACTTGTAAAAATACTTAAAGTTGCTACCATGTCTTCTTTAATCTATTTTTTTTAATTGAAGTATGGTTGATTTACAATGTTGTGATAGTTTCTGGTGTACAACAAAGTGATTCAATTTTGCATATATATACATATTTTTTTCATTTTCTTTTCCATTATGGTTTATTACAGGATATTGAATATAGTTCCCTGTGCTATACAGTGGGACCTTGTTGGTTATTTTATATATAGTAGTTTGTATCTGCTAATCCCAATCTCCTAATTTATCCCTCTCCCATCCCCTCTCCCCTTTGGTAACCATAAGTTTGTTTTCTATGTCTGTGAGTCTGTTTTTGTTTTGTAAACAAGTTCATTTGTGTCATATTTTAGATTCCACATGTAAGTAATATCATATGGTGTTTGGTATTTCTGACTTAGTGTGATAATTTCTAGGTCCATCCGTGTTGCTGCAAATGGCATTATTTCATTCTTTTTAATGGCTGAGTAGTATTCCATTGTGTATATATACACCACATCTTCTTTATCCATTCATCTGTCGGTGGACCTTTAGATTGCTTCCATGTCTTGGCTATTGTAAATAGTGCTGCTGTAGACACCAGGGTGCATGTATCTTTTTGAATTATAGTTTTCTCTGGATATATGCCCAGGAGTGGGATTGCTAGATAATATGGCAACTCTATTTTCAATTTTTTAAGGAACCTCCGTATTATTTTCCATAGTGACTGGATTTACATTTCTACTAACAGTGTAGGAGGGTTCCCTTTTCTTCACATCCTCTCCAGCATTTGTTATTTGTAGACTTTTTAATGATGGCCATTCTGACCAGTGTGAGGTAGCACCTCACTGTAGTTTTGATTTGCATTAATAATTACCAATGTTGAACATCTTTTTATGTGCCTGTTGCCCATCTGTATGTCTTCTTTGGAGAAATGTCTATTTAGGTCTTCTGCTCATTTTTTGATTGGGTTGTTTGTTGTTATTGTGTTGTATAAGCTGTTTGTGTATTTTGGAAATTAAGCCCTTGTTGGTCTCATCTTTTGCAAATATTTTCTCCCAGTCCATAGGTTGTCTTTGTTTTGTGTATAGTTTCCTTTGCTGTGCAGAAGCTTGTAAGTTTGACAAACTTATGGTTACGAGAGGGGAAGAGTGGGGTGGGAGGGATAGTTAGAGAGTTTGGGATTAACATGTACACACTGCTATATTTAAAATGGATGGGGACTTCCTTGGTGGTCCAGTGGCTACGCTCCCAATGGAGGGGGCCCGGGTTCAATCATTGGTCAGAGAAGTAGATCCCACATGCTGCAGCTAAAGATCCACCATGCCTCAACGAAGATCCCGAGCGCCGCAACTAAGACCTTGGTGCAGCCAAATAAATTTTTTTTTAAATTAAAAAAAAAACATAAAATAAAATAAAGTGGATAACCAACAAGGACCTCCTGTATAGCACAGGGAACTCTGCTCACTATTATGTAACAACCTAAGTGGGAAAGGAATTTGAAAAAAGAATAGGTACATGTATATGTATAACTGAATCACTTTGCTGTACACTTGAAACTAACACAACATTGTTAATCAACTGTACTCCAATATAAAATAAAAAGTTTTAAAAGCTTATAAGTTTGATTAGGTCCCATTTGTTTATTTTTGCTTTTGTTTCTATTGCCTTGGGAGACTGACCTAAGAAAACATGATACAATTTATTTCAGAGAATGTTTTGCCTATGTTCTTATCTAGGAGTTTTATGGTATCATCTTATATTTAAGTATTTAAGCCATTTTGAGTTTATTTTACATGCAGTTGTCCAGCTTTCCCAACACCACTTGCTGAAGAGACTTTTTTTTCTCCTTTCTATATTCTTGCCTCCTTTATCGAAGATTAATTGACCATAGGTGTGTGTCTATTTCTGGGCTCTCTATTCTGCTCCATTGATCCATATGTCTATTTTTGTGCCAGTACCACGCCATTTTGATTACTGGGGCTTTGTAGTATTGTTTGAAGTCTCAGGGGGTTGGGGGGGTTATGCCTCCAGCTTTGCTCTTTTTCCTCAGGATTGCTTTGGCAGTTCTGGGTCTTTTATGATTCCATATAAATTTTAGGATTATTTATTCTAGTTCTGTGAAAAATGTCATGGGTAATTTGATAGGTATCACATTAAATATGTGGGTTGTTTTGGGTAGAATGGCCATTTTAACAATATTAATTCTTCCAGTCCTAGCGCATGGGATAGCTTTCCATTTCTTTGAGTCATCTTCAGTTTATCAGTGTTTTAGTTCTCAGCATATAATCCTTCACCTCCTTGGTCAGATTTATTCCTAAGTATTTTTGTTTTTTGGTGTGATTTTTTTTAAAAGGATTGTTTTTAAACTTTTCTTCTTTAATCTTAGATTCTTCAGGCTTAATATCTTTAGTTCCTTAATTGCCTCACAGAATATTTCTAGACCTCTCATACCACCTTTTTCTCTGGAGCTGCTTTGTTGTTCCTGTTGAGATGTGCACTCATGACTCAACACGGTCTTATTCCAAGATAGCGATTTAGGTTTATGTTTTTGTCCTTTCCCTTTCTGGATCCTATTTAAATTATCAAAGAAAACATGAAAAAAAATCTGACATAGCTTTAGGAAATCAAAAGGCACAATCAGTGTACCAGAAACTTTGAAGAGTTTCTAGAAATTATGAAGCAATTAGATTGGATTCAACATAGGCATAGGATGGTCATGTTTGATAAATAAATGGACTGATGTATTCAGTAGAACTCTTGAGTAAAAGGGGCTGGAATGCAGGGTGGAATATGGGACTGGTGGCAAATCGAAGGATATCTATGACTCCAGTGCAGTTGGAGCAGTTTTCCACAGAATTTAACCTCAAACTTTATGGATGCAAACAGTACTCTAAGTAGGGTATTTGTTACAGAAATAAGATAAAATGTTAGTTAACTACCAAAAGACAAGTGAGGACCAGCATGTTGATCTGAAGTAACTGGGGGTCACAGACACAAGGGGAGTTTATACTTACTCACAAGCTGTTTCCTGTGGGCATTAACTGGGTGCTCATGAGAAAGAAGAGACCAGAAAGAACCCCCACCTTAGTTGCAGGCACCTGTAAGGGTAAGGGTAGAAGAAAAACCTGTCTACCCCTGGGCGGGGCGGGGGAAGGAAACCTTGTGTCTGAGATTCTATATCAATACCACGCAAAGGTATTACTCCTACTGCTTACTGGGGGAGCAGCAGGAAAGAGCTTCCCAAGACCAATCACAGATAACAGGGAGGAGTTTGGATGCTCCAGGGCAGAGGGACAAGAACAGAGAAATCTGTACCCCTGGGACTCGGGTGCAGGGGTACAGATTCCTAAGACTGAGAGTGGATCAGGATCAGATGGTAGTCACAGCCATCTGGTGGAGGCAGACTCAGAGTCACATAAATTTTAAGGTGCTTCCATCAGTTTAGGAGAGCAACGCCAGGACATTCTCCTTGGGGAAGAAGACTCCAGGGTGAGTTCTGAAAGAGAAATAGTCGTGCTCTCCCACTCGTATACTGTTGGGGTCTAAGGTATTTCTCTTCAGATGTCTGCTTGTTGCTCTCCACTGCCACAAGATCTAGGTGTCCTATTTAGCCATAACTTCACTGTTTTCTAGTGTTCCAGAAGGGTTAGGTGCAAGAGGGACAGGGGCATTTTTGTAAACCCTCACCAGAATTCACTTTGAATCCTCTTGATCCCTTTTTAGCGGAGCTGCCGCCTGGAGGATGTACCAACCAGCCTGTCCACAGTTGCTTTTAGGAGAAATAAAGATGTGTCATGTCCAAGAATGGTCAGGGTAGAATCCTAAAATTTTACATTAAGACTTACATACCCCTGTGACACACCCCCACCCCAACCCCTTTATTCCTAATCATTAGCCAGGAAACAGCTAAGAGGCGATGATGATCCCTTTCTTAGGGACAGCATATTCAGTGGCCACACTATCTTACTTTAAGGAGTACGAACCAGGAGGAGGTTATGGAAGTGGAGTCAGACATCATCATCAGTGCATTGTTGAACAGCTTTGCTGATAAATGATTCATTAGCAGCAGAGTACAGATAGTCCAGAAAGCTAAAAACATGACACAGATTAGTTTCAGGGCCACAATAGTGTGGACATAGTGGTAACCTGAAAAAGTGTCAACAGTTTGAGAAACCACCAGTAGCCCTAGAGGGAGCTCAAAAGTTCAATGTAGTCCACCTGTCAAGAGCCAAAAGAGGGCGATGCCCTGTGCAGTGCGACCTCCCAAACAGGAATCATTAAGTCTGGCATGCAATGGTATCCTCTGCATCAGAAGCATGGAGTTAACCAGAAGCTTGATTTCAGCCTAAATTAGAGAATGGGCCCTTGCCATCGGTAGCTACATAAGTGACCCAGACCATTCAATTAGCAATTAAAGTTTGTTTTCAGTTTGCAGCCCCAAAGAGGGTACCTTTAATCTGTCAGTTGTAATTTTCCAAGTGGCAAACCAAACAGCTGGGCCATTGGCAACAGCCCGAGAATCTGAGTTCTGCCCACTGAAGAGAATGACCATGTCTCCTTCTGGTTCTCCATAGCTCTGAGGCTGAACAGTCATGGCAGCCCAGTGGACACCGTCAGCTTCAGCTTCTATGAACCATTAGTGAACCAGGCTGAGGCTTTTCAGGGAAAACCTCATTGATCCAGTAGCTTTGCTTCAGACAGTGGAGTAAGAATAAAGTTTCCCATTAGAGTATTAGCTGCCACTTTTTCATGTAAAGCCAAAATGCCTTTGGGGCCAGGCTCTCTTGTATTCTTGAATATACCATTTCCATTTGACAAACAAGGCTTTTGGAGGTCCTTCTCATCTTGTTAGTTGTGGAATTTAAGTTTGACCTACTCCCAAATGGGACTGTCAGGCGAGAGTCACTAGGCCTGTATAGATCAAGAGTTCAGACCAAGTGGAGGCTATTTCCCTTTGCCAAAGGCTCCAATTGGCAGAATCCTCAGTAACAAAGATTTGTGCTGTTTCCAGTACCCAGAATCTAATTTTGTTGGGGTTTACCAGCTAGCCCTGATGGTGGAGGTAATTAGCAAGTAGTCGTATATCAGTATTTATGTGTTTTGACAAATGTACTCTAGTTATGTAAGTTGTTAACATAGTGAAAATTGGGTGAAGGATATACAGGAACTCTGTACTATCTTTGCAACTTTCCTGTATATCTAGAAGTATTTCAAATAGGAAGGTTACTTTAAAAAGTACCAGATGGCACTTCATAACTTTCAGGGTAAATGTCAGATGGGGGTGGTATTTAAGACCCTTTCAAGTTAATTTTTCCTACCTACTTCTTAACCACTTTCCCGCACTCATGTGGTTCTTTAGCTATTAGTCTACTCAGTGCAGTTGCAGTGTCTTGGACATGCCTTGACTTCTCATGCTGTGCCCTTTTCATGTGAAATGCCCTTATCCCAGCTCTTCACATGGCAAACTTCAAGCCAAGCTTCAAGGCTCTGCCTCGGTCTCACCTTTTCTGCTAGCTCATCATCGACACTTCTAATTCAGTGTCAGCACAGCTTTTTTGTATGTATTTCTGCTTAGGGTGCTTCACAGGTTAACATTGTAAATGCTGGTAGTTGTTTTCTAGAGTAAGAGTTCCTTGAGGATGGGAATAATACTTTATTCATTTTTTTATTTCCAGTGTTTAGCTTGTTGCCCACTTCCAGTGAGTGGTACACAGCAGTTGTTCAAGTAGATGTTAATTGGGTGAAGGAGTAAAAAGCCTCAGGGCCATGCTATGATTATGACAGAGCTTTCCTCTTTATGTCACTCCAGTATTAAGTATTGTCATTAAATGGACATTTGTGATTCATGTTTACATTTTGGAATTGTATTTAAGTATTCTAGTATATACACTATAAAATCTTTGTCTTTCGTTTATGTTTTAGGAGGGCCAAACATGTGGGCTATTACCTCTGAAGAACGGACTAAGCATGACAAGCAGTTTGATAACCTCAAACCCTCAGGAGGTTACATAACAGGTTTGTGTTTATATTTTATTTGTGAATTATGCTCCTTTTCATGTAATATCTTATAATTAGTTTTAATTTGACTGCCATCAATTTGTATTATTTAATTATAAAATTCATATCATTCAGAATTCTAGAATTTTTTTTAAATGTGGCTTTCTTATTTTACCTGGAACCATCTTAATTTATTGTCTCTGGATTTGACATATGGAAGATCTTTTCCTGATCCTAAATGATAGCTAAGAATTTCAGTTTAATTGCCTAGTTTCACATTTTAATCTTATATCTGGAAAGTTTTCACTTTATTTCTCTAGGTAGTAGAAACTTGGTTTTCCCTAAGCAAATTTATTAATGTCTTCTTTTTTTTTCTTTTTTTTAAAATAAATTTATTTATTTTATTGGCTGTGTTGGGTCTTTTTTGCTGTGTGCGGGCTTTCTTTAGTTGCGGTGAGTGGGGGCTCCTCTTCGTTGTGGTACGTGGGCTCCACTTCGTTGTGGTACGTGGGCTCCTCTTCGTTGTGGTACGTGGGCTCCTCATTGCCGTGGCTTCTCTTGTTGCAGAGCATGGGCTCTAGGCGCGTGGGCTTCAGTAGTTGCAGCACATGGGCTCAATAGTTGTGGCTCACGGACTCTAAAGCGCAGGCTCAATAGTTGTGGCGCACGGGCTTAGTTGCTCCGCGGCATGTGGGATCTTCCTGGAGCAGGGATCGAACCCGTGTCCCCTGCATTGGCAGGCGGACTCTTAACCACTGCGCCACCTAGGAAGCCCTCTTAATGTCTTCTTAATATGTTGTGCCAGTTACTAGTATAATGATCAGTATTACTAAAACCTAGTAGAAGTATATATATATCAGATGACTTTTCTTGAAAATAATCTAGAATTTTTTTCCCTAGAATCTGTTTTCCTAACACTTAGCTCTCTGTCTTTGAGAGGCTTTATAAGCATTGATTATTGATTCTAGCCCTTGTTTTGCAAGAAGTCCTCCAGAACCAAAAGAGAATTAATTTAGGTGTGTCTTTCACATTTTTTTCTATAAGTGAAACTTTCTTTTCTGTGCCAAAGCACCTTAGGGCTGTATTTATAGTAGTAGTGAGTATAATGGCTGGACTGTATTTCAGGTACTATACTAAATGCACTATCTCCTTTAACCTTCACAACAAGCCTGTAAGGTTGCCCTGTCATCTGTATTTAAAGATCATAGAACTGAGACTTTGAGGTGTTGTGGTGTTCTGTAACTTGCCTAAGGTCACAGAGATGGTTAGTGGTTGTCTGGGCTTGGAAACCTTTCAGTCTGACTTTAGAATCCATCCTCTTAAACGTTATAGTTTAATGTTATTTGCACTTCTGTAATAGTAACTACCTTACCTGGTATCCGGGTTGGGATTTGATTACCCTACCTACAAGGTAATAACTTGGTCTGTTATTATTTCATGGATGCTGGCAGAAGACCCGGAATTCCTGAGTCAGAGACAAAGACACTCTTTCTAATGGCACAACTGGCAGCATGAGCATCAACATGTATCTGTCCGTTTCCCTCGTCCCCTGAGTCACATAGGGGCCACACAGAGAGCCCAGAAGGATGCTGCACGTGCAGTGGTTGTGTTACAGAAGATGAACACTGGGCTTCAGGGAACCCCCTCATTTTCAGCAAGCAGTAAGCAAGCGTGTTCTTTGTCCCAGAGGGGAACGTTACCGCATCCCTCAAGATTTCTCACTGCAAACCCAATTCTGAGAAATGATCCAGGTAGAGAGCAATTAGGATCTTATATTCCTGGCATACATTGCAGGACATATGGGATTGTCAGATACCCATGAGGAGTATCTTTCCCAAACCGGGTATTTTTCTTAATTAGAACTCTTCTAGGCAATAGTGTTTTTAACTATAAATTTTATTAGATAGGACTATTATGAAATAAGACCCTAATTATGTGGAAAAACTAACATGGATAATATACTCTTTCATCACTGATTAATGCATATAATGTCAGTTGTGACATTTTTTTTTTAAAACCTCTGTCTTATTAAAGTAATATAAATAATTTTTTAAAATAATTGGAATTAAAATAAATCAATAGCATTGTTATTATTGGCCATTATTATTCAGAGGCATCAGAGTAATTCCGTTTACTAATACGCTGTTTGATATTTTTGTTTTTATTGTCTTTAGGTGATCAAGCACGTACCTTTTTCTTACAGTCAGGCCTGCCAGCTCCTGTTTTAGCTGAAATATGGTAAAATGTCCTCTTTTGTAGATGAACTGAACTTTCTGATAAGTCTGACTTTGTTCTGTTTTTAGTACTTAGTGTTAACATAAAGTTGTTTTTACTTGTAGTCTGTTGTTAATAAGTAAGAACATTTCTTCAGCTTTTTAGAAAATAAATTTTATTGAGTAAATGACTAAAAATCGATTGGATTTTCATTCTATAGGACGAATTTCTAATTTCCTTAGAATTTCTAAGGAAAGGAGGTCTCTAAGTGTTTTTCTATGGAAAAAAACCCACTGCTTTACAATTTGGCAAGAGTCTTGATCTTCATTCTGTTAATTTGTAGTTGTTTCATTGATTTCATCATCTATAAACCGCAGATTAGCCCACCATTCCCTTGTTCTTACCTTAAAAAGTTGTTCTTTATAATATCTAAGGTTTTGGTTTTTTAATGTATTTACAATAAGCACCACCCTCTATTCCATTCTTCTTTCCATTCAGAATATTCCTATGCCTGGCAAAATGCCAGGCACATAGCAAGCATTCAGTAAATATTTGAACAAATGAATAAATTGTTTAGAATTATACTCTTGTATAATTTCTTTCTATCTGCACTGGTGGAATGCATCCCAAAGGTATCCAGATTCTGTACAGACTGATACTATTTAATTAGATACTATCTTTGGTCAGTATTTATTAATGTATAGGTTTTAGCTTTTTGTTATACGCATACACACACACATTTAATTAAGTGATGATCTACATGTAAATGCTATGTCATTGTTTCTGTTTTATCATCCTCCTCGAAAGTAATGTTGACGCTGCATAACAGTCTATCAGTCTCTAAACTAAGTACCAGATGCATTGGTTTGATCTGCTGTCAGGTTCTGTGGGGAGGGCCCTGTTCCATCCTGAATAAAAGACTCTGAGCTCTTAAAATCAGGGGGGTGCAATACATCAGAAAACCCCCCAAAAAAACAAAAAACAATCTGCTAACCTCATTGTCCTTTTAGGGCTTTATCAGACCTGAACAAGGATGGGAAGATGGATCAACAAGAATTCTCCATAGCTATGAAACTTATCAAACTAAAGCTTCAAGGCCAGCAGTTGCCTGTGGTTCTTCCTGCTGTTATGAAGCAACCTCCTATGTTCTCTCCATTAATTTCTGCTCGTTTTGGTATGTGTTTATTAATTTAATTAGATGCACTTGATAATTAAACTTGATTCCTAGGCATAATATTTGAGAATCAGAAACGGATTTGTTGGCATGAGATGACAGGCCCCAGATTCCAAGTTAAGTTTCATGTCTGAGATTAGAAATGTTAAGTTCGCTGTCACAGCTAGGGAGTCCATGTGTCCCAGTTTTCCAGGGACAGTTGTGATTTATGCCGGTTGTCTTGACATCTAGTCTGGTTAGTGTTCCCTTTCATAATTCCCAGTTGAGTGATAAATTATATGATCCTGCTAGTTCTAGCTGATCCTAAATACTGTTCTTAATTAGTTTCCTCTGTACTCTGTATGCATGACAAGAAATGTGAACAATTTAAACTCAAAATAGTTTAACTGGGGGGGGTAATTTAAAATTATACATAAGTAGAAATTAATTTAAAGGTTAATTAGCCAGCTAAATTTAGGGCTAAAAGTTGGAGACTTCATGCTGATTAATTTACATATTCATTAGTGATAACCAGTTTTCCATTAATTTCGATTAGCCATTTTCTTATTAATTATTTGTGAGAAGCACTCATTGGAATGGAACATTTAATTGGATATCTCTATGTATCTGGAACATGTTCTTCCACTTCGGATATTAGATCTTAAAATACTAAATTCTTTCAGTATCGCAGTGAATTCTACAGATAATATAAAATCATTGTGTAACCATATTTATGTAGTGTACTTTGTATTCCACAGTTAGTAAACAAGTGAGTCATCACTTTGTTCCTTTTAAAGAATTGTCCTTGAATCCATATGTATTGTGTTACGTATAAGAAAAGTGAAACGTGGCATGCTTACTTCTTGCACATAATACGTGTGCATAAATGGGTCTCTGAAAGTACATAGTATTTAGAACATCCTTTGCGGAAGAGAGGAGCGTTGGGGAGTGAGTGAGAGAGAGAGCGTGTGTGTGTGCGCGCGCGCATGCGCTAGCTCAACAGCATTGTATTTATTATCCCTGCACAAAACCCCACATTTGATCAGGTAATACATTCTCTCATTGAGGATATTATTATTTAGTTGGAAAATCCTTCTTAGTTTTATTCATGATACTAGAGGAGAATTTTTAACTTCTTAGTAGGCATTTCCTTAGTTCACACCGGTCAGAATATTGATATTAAAACCAGTAGTTTACCTCCTGCACTGCTGGGTCCAAGCTGCTTTAGTGAAGTTTTCAAAACTAGTGTGTCCATAGTATTTCTGTAACATAGTGGCTGCTCACTGTACTGTAAACTTGTTTTCTGTCATGTGTTTTATAATTGGTTTACCAGCACTGGAAACTGTGTTCTGTTTTGTCCTTAGGAATGGGAAGCATGCCCAATCTGTCCATTCCTCAGTCATTGCCTCCAGTTGCACCCATAGCAACACCCTTGTCCTCTGCGACTTCAGGGACCACCCTTCCTCCCTTAATGATGCCTGCTCCCCTAGTGCCTTCTGTTAGCACTTCATCATTACCAAATGGAACCGCCAGTCTCATTCAGCCTTTATCCATTCCTTATTCTGCTTCAAGTAAGTGCTTAGTATCTATAATGACTCAGTATTTTATATGAAGAAACTGTTATATTTTCATCCCAGTAGATACAGATTTCCTTCATACTTTGTGAAATTGCTTAGTGTGAACCTTTTTCTTTTTTCTTTTTTTTTTAGCATTGCCTCATACATCATCTTACAGTCTGATGATGGGAGGATTTGGTGGTGCTAGTATACAGAAAGCCCAGTCTCTGATTGATTTAGGATCTAGTAGGTATGAATACTTAAAAGTTCCAACATTTTAGGCTTTTAATAAGGAATATTTAACCAATGACTTTTTTTTCAAAGCTCTGAGCTTATGCAGGTTTTACTTTATGTAAATATTTAAGGTAAATTTACTATTTGTAATTCACATAAAATAATTTTATTTTTAGAATTATTAACTGTCTCTGGTATTTTACTTTTGAAAAATATGTTTTATGTAAACTAAAAATAGTCTGCTATATTTTTAATCAGTCAGTTGTTTGCCCAAAGCTGCATATTTTTCCTTTCAAAAAATATTTCTCAAAACATCTCATAATCATTGTACATTATTTCTTGAGCAAAAACTGCTAATTGAGTATCCTTTGAATTTCAGAAGGCACAAAAGCATCAATGTTCATTCATCACCCCTCATATAAATCACAGTAATACTCTTTAAAGCAATGACCCAGAAGAACAATGTCTGTACCCTTGTTTAAACACTCACTGTTTGTGTAACCTTGTTTTTCTCAACATCACTGAGTGGTAGTTTGTCCATCTGAAGGATGGAGACAGTAATACCTTTTAAGTTTGTCATGAGGATTAGAAATAATATTTGTAAAGGCCCTCGCACAATGTGGGGTCTGGCGCATAGTAGGTTCCTGATATATGGTAGTTCTATACTTCATATGGTACTTGCTTTCCTAAGAATAAGGATAATTGATTAAATTTTTTTCAATATCAGATACAAAAGCAATTACTTTTACAGAAGGTATGATTCTTATTGTCTCTGACTTGTAAAGTTTAAATGTATTTTATTTAGTAACAAAAGTTTTAAATAAATTTTGTTACAGCTCAACTTCCTCAACTGCTTCCCTCCCAGGGAACTCACCCAAGACTGGGACCTCAGAGTGGGCAGTTCCTCAGCCTTCAAGATTAAAATATCGGCAAAAGTTTAATAGTCTTGACAAAAGCATGAGTGGATACCTCTCAGGTAAGCAGCATACAGTGCCTAAGAATGTGAGAGAGTAGCATAGACATATATACACTACCAACTGTAAAATAGGTAGCTAGTGGGAAGTTGCCGTATAACACAGGGAGGTCAACTCGATGATGGGTGATGCCGTAGAGGGCCAGGACAGGGAGGGTGGGAGGGTGGGAGGGAGTCGTGGGAGGGAGGGGATATGGGGATATATGTATAAATACAGCTGATTCACTTTGGTGTACCTGAAAAGCTGGTAGAAGAGTGTAAAGCAATTATTTCCCAATAAAGAGCTTGGAAAAAAAAAAAAGAATGTGAGAGAGTTATGATTTTATATGGACTTCTATTGAAGAATTTTTGTTTAAAGTTGTATTCTGTAGCTCATTTAAAAATTTAACATCCAAAAAATTTATCAGGCATTTGATAAATACAAATAATGTTTGTCATGTAAGAGTTCAAAGTTCTTATAATCAAGTTGAGCACACAGCTATACACCCAACTTTCTGGAAAGAAGACCTCTCTCTTGAGAATGTCTGACCTCATCCTGCAATGCAGTGAATGGAGAACCTCATGTGATAAGAGAGTGTGGCACTAAGTCCCAGCTCGGTTTCCCTGAGTGTCTCCTTCCTCATTGGGTCTTTCTCTCCTTGTCCTTCTGAAAACCTCATGTGAGCATTGGTCATCTTTTAATGCTCCAACCCAAATGTAGCCATAGAACCTGACCTGTGATCCCCATAGGACATTTGAATCCATGCTGGAACAAACATCCAAACTTCACTAATTGAAGATAGTGAAGGGGACATAGAGAGTAATAAGCAAGTAGAATTCCCATCTTCTAACTCTCCCCTCTCTCTTCACTCAGCAACGAATTATAGTTTAGACAGAATAAAATAAATATTTAAAAATAATAGAGCTTTAAAGTGCTAGGGAACATAGACTAGGAGATATTAATACTGAAGAAATCAGATAAAACATCTTACAGGAAGAGAGCGTTGAAGCCCTGACATGAAGGAAAAAGTTAAGATTTGGACAGATAGAGATTGAAGGTGAGGGCATTTGAGGGTGATGAGGAAGAAATCTAGGAGCAAAAAGTACATAAATGTTTGGAGAATGGAAAGCAGTCTATGAAATAGGAGTATGGGGTCTCTAGTTGTGCAGCAGGGCAAGGGAGCAATAAAACTTCTGGAATTGATTGGACAAGCTAATATGCAGTATGCAATATTTTCCTTAAAGATACAGACCTATGTGATAAAAGCTTTTTTAAAAACAAAAATCAACACTGGAACTTCCTTGGTGGCCCAGTGGCTAAGACTCTGTGCTCCCAATGCAGGGGGCCCAGGTTCTGTCCCTGGTCCAGACACTAGATCCCACATGCTGCAGCTAAGACCTGGCGCAGCCAAATAAATAAATAAATAAATAAATAATTTTTTTTAAAGATTAGAATTACACACAAAATTCAGGATAGTAGTTGCCTTTTCTGGGAGAGGCGTGGAGATAAAATCAGGGAACACAGATATCTTCAAAGCATTTAGTAATTATCTAGTTCCTAAGTTGTGTAGTAGGTTAATTGACTTTTATTAGTGTACTTCATAACTTACAAATACACTATATTTTATATGTATCAAATATTATATAGCAACTCTAAATTTCTGTAACTTTATTAAATTATGTGAAACTATACTATATTTTTAAATAATCCTTTTTTTTACATTTTAACATCTCTGAAATTGGGATGTGTATTACCATCAGTGGTGTCTTAGCATTGTGTCATGTGGGGTTTTTTTGGCAGTGTTTTTTTCTTCTTAGTGTTACATAAAATAATGTGTCTTACAATCGATGGCATCTTAGATTCTGTGAAATATGGTATTCAAACTGTAATATTTAAGATTAACATAAAGTCAGACAATTCTCATACTTGAAAAAATGAACTTCTTTGAGCCCTACATTTTGCATTAAAGAAGTTTCTTTTTTCAAATTAACAAAGGTGAACTGAAAAGACACATACAGAAGTGTTCATGGCAGCTTCCTTCACAACATGCGAAAAAGAAACAGCTTAAATGTTCATCAACAGGAGAATAGATACATTATGGTGTATTTCTATAGCAGAATCCCTTACAGCAATAAAAATGAATGAACTTCTGAAACATGCCGCAACATGGCTCACTTCATAGATGTTGTATGAGTCAAAGAAGTCTGGCACAAAAGATCTATAATATTTAGTGCATTTATATGAAGTTGAAGAATAAGAAGCTGAATTGATGGTGATAAAAATCAGAATAGTGTAGTTACTCTGTTGGGAAAGGGACCATGTTAGAACCTTCTGGAGTGCTTGAAACATTCTGTGTCTTGATGTGGGTATTGGTTGCATGTGTGCATACTTATATAAAAATCCATTGTCAGCGCCCTTAAGATTAGTACCCTTTGTATACGTACTGCAAGCACAGGCTATAAACAAAGGTGGGTTTGTGTTGTGTTATGAAGAGCAGTGGGGAGCCAACTGTGAGGAAATGTTCCCTTAATGTTACTTTATTTGTATGTGACACATTGCATGAAGGTTGTGTATTGTGTTGTTTTCAGAAAATGTTATTATTCTTAGACTTACAAAAGTGAAGCTATGTATCTGTAGTTAAGGGAAGGATTAATTTTCTTTGAAAAAAGAAGTTGTTTTTGGTGTCCTGAAACTGAGCATGAGCGCCAAGTATATGAGGACAGGGCTGACCTAGACTTAACTGTATGCTTTTGTTCAGTGAATATAGCAGTTAGCGGTCTAATTTTTCCCTTTGCTCTTCCTCTTCTCTTCCCTATAAATCCTCAGTCATGATTTATTTAGATTAATTCATTGACTCAAATATTTCCTAAGTCACATACATCTTCTGGGCACTCAGTGCGGCACTGAAATGCAGAGAGAAGGAAGACATGGCCAATATCTTTGAAGAGCCCGTAGTATAGGTCATATAATCACAGTAATTGAATAGTGGTTTAAAAGTGCTGTGATTAATATAGATGAGAAAGTGACTAATGCTGAGGATGTAAGAGAGCGTTTCACAGAATAGATCCCATTTGAACTGGATCTTAGAGGATAAATAGACTACCAGGTAGAGAGTTGAGGGACTAGCATTTTAGGCACAGGAAATAGGATATCCAAAGGATTGGCAGACCAGCAGTGTGCGTGCTCAAATGAGCTTTTCTTAGTGCAGTGCTCTGCTGCCTCTTTTTGGCCTCTGTATTACTCAGACTGCCTGCACACATTTTAGCCTTCCACCATTGTACTTTTAACCATTGCATTCCTTCCCTTCCTCCTTTTGTTTGCTCTGTCGCCTAGTGCTGGGCGTCTGCTTTGTTATCTTTGTCCAAGAGCTGAAACTTTAGTTATAGAGCCTTTCTTCAGGTTTGAAATAGCCTTCCATATCTTAATTGGAAGAATCCTCCATTTAACATAAAAACCTCCCCAAATCTCACTTCCTATATGAATCTATTGAAGAGTATTAATTGAGTGAGGCTATGAGCTATTTCCAGTGTGTTTCCCCTATGTGATTTCTATTAAATGGCCAGATAAAAAAAGAATGGAAAAGATTTTAAAGTTATGTAATATAAACATTTGCTTGCTTGTTATAATATATGGTATATTTGAGTTTGTTCCATATAGAATATGTAGCTTTGATTATCCAGATCCCTGTGTTCAAAGCTCTGTGAAGCATTGGATTTAACAGCGTCTGTGCTGGCTTCATAGTGCAAGTTGTTGCTGAGGAAGAGCTGGCTGTTGTATCTCTTCTGTGCAGAGTTGTTTGGATGGGCCTTGACTCTTCTGGCACTTGTGGCTTAGGCACCTGGGAGTGGGAGGTGTCACACCTGCTTTACTGACTCGGAGACCTTCCCTAGAGAAGCTTCAGGATTCATCATGGTCAGAAAGTCACAGACAAGCTCACCAGGGGTGAATGCTCCTCTGAAGCAGAGAGGGGGTTTGTTCTGGAAGATCATTGAAGATCAGCAGCCTGTTACAGAAACATATTTTTGTTTTCTCACACTGAAGGAGAGAAAAGAAGTTGAACAGTTTACCATACATAGTAAGCATTCAATGAATGTTAGCTATTTTTACTGTCAGATGCTATCACATAAGTAAGCCCCCATTGCACCTTAGATAGAGGATAATTTTGGGTTACAATTTTCTTCATTACTTATCAAATATTTATTAAGCATCTTTGTACTAGGCATGGGGTATACATTAGTGCATAAAGCAGTCAAGGCTTTTGTCTTCATAGAACTTAGCATAATAGGGGAAACAGACACAGGTAAACAAGCAAATAAATGTTACATTACAAAGTATGATATGAGATACAAAGGATACAAGCAGGAAATATATTGAATGGTAGGATGGACAGAGAAGGGCTTTCTGAGAAGGTGATATTAGATTTCGAATTCACAGGTGAGAAGGACCCAGACATGCAATGATGTAGAACTGTAGGACTTGATGTTGGACATGGGTGCACAGGAGAGGGAGGGTTCAGGGGAGACTTTCTGATTTCTGGCTTGAACCACTGGGTGGACTGTGATGCCACTCATAGGGAAGGGAAGACTGAGGAAGAATGATTTGGGTAAAGATTAGGAAGAGGGGCCTGGATGGTGATTGAAAGAGTAGTTTTATATGTGTTTGGTTTGATATGCTTGTGACATACATACATTGGTTTTTCAATTGGATATAGAAGTCTAAACTTAGAGGAGAGGTTTGGGCTGTGGATGTACTTTCGGGAATCCTCAGCCTGTAGGTTCTGTCTAAAGTCATAGAAATGGATATGAATGCACAGCGAGAAGAGAGTGCCCAGGACAGATCCTTGAAGAATGCCAACATTTACAGGTCATTTGGAAAAGGAAGAGTAGAGACAAAGGAATGATCAGAAAGATGGGAGAAAATCTGTAAATCCTCAGGAAGCTATGCTTTGAGAGCTCGGTCTCTAATACTGTGTGCCGCTGGCTTAGTCATTCGTGTCAGTCACTTGTGTGTACTATTATCTTCTGAAAGGACATGGAAGCACTTGATTCTACTAACTGTAGATTTTAAACTCCTTGGTCCAGGGAATGTGTTTGTTTTATGACTACTGAATGCTCAGTGCCTGTTGCATGGTAAAAACTGATGCTATCCCAGAATAGCAGCAGTGTTATTTCATGGGTCCAACTATATAAGTTTGCATGACATTAAGGGGCTAAAGAATTTTCTTTTATGTTTTTTTTTTTTAACTCAATCAGGTTTTCAAGCTAGAAATGCCCTTCTTCAGTCAAATCTTTCTCAAACTCAGCTAGCCACTATTTGGTGAGTTTGCCCATAAATTATGATTTTTAACTATATTCTCTATTATAAGAAAGATACTGTTTCTGGAAAAGTTTGACTCAGAAATGGTCCATAAAAGCATCTGTGTGAAATTAATGCAGACCTGCAGGCAAATAAAATTGCTTTGCAAAATGTTATCCTTGGGACTTTGGCATTTAATTATTCTGCAAGTAAAACTTGTTTGCTGTTATATAATGCCTTCTATGGAGAATTCGAGAATATCTCATTTTTTAATGTAGAGCTAAATGTGTTTTGATAGGTGAATTAACCATGAACCCAAACAAGCCACCTTTTCAGAAGGAATATTTCCCTTTCCATTTCAAAGTTTCTTCGCTCTCTTTTGTGATACAAAAATTAAGGGTAAAAATTAGCTCACTTTCCTGTATGTATGTGCTTTTCACTAAAATATGTTAACCCAGCTGTTCTACTATCATTATCTTGTTTTGAAAATAAAAAATTGAACTCTTCTGAAAATATTTTACTCCAAATAGACTTTCTTTCTAAGTTGTGAATTTTTATATTTTTCCTAGGACTCTGGCTGACGTTGATGGTGATGGACAGCTGAAAGCTGAGGAGTTTATCCTTGCAATGCACCTCACTGATATGGCCAAAGCTGGACAACCATTGCCACTGACTTTACCTCCTGAGCTTGTCCCTCCGTCTTTTAGGTGCGTGCCTCCGGAGGTGAAGAGGTGTTTGTTTCGATGACTTGGCAGACATGATTATTATCCATACTTTGGGATTTCCTGAGGCCTCTGCTCTAGTTTCGTGGAAAATCAAACATTTACATTGCCATTTGATTTTGGTATCTAATGAGTTACACTGAGAAGAGAGTAAATATTAGAAGTACGTCTGTGTTTTCACCACGTTATAGATAAGGAAACTGATGACTAAAGAGATTAAGAATGAATTTACCCAAGAACAGCAATCAGCTGAACCATGGTTTGAATGCAGGTCTCTCTGGCTCGATAGTCCATATACTCCTGGGCAGTGTGACTACAGGCCACACTGTTCTAAATATCTGTAGCGCTGCACTCTAAATATTAAATCGCGCCACTCTTTGGCACTCTATGTGGTCTGTCTACAAATTCTCGGCTCTCAGATGCTCAATTTACTTGTTGTCTGCTTTTCTTAGAGGAGGAAAGCAAATTGATTCCATTAATGGAACACTGCCTTCACATCAGAAAATACAAGAAGAGGAACCTCAGAAAAAATTACCAGGTAACATTGAGTGTCCAAGTTATATATTTATAATTTCTCTTAAATTTTACTGTGAAATATAAATGAATATTTAGAATTTTTACATTTTTAATGTATGCTATATGAGAAACTATTTGCTAAATGGGATGAATCTTGACCTCAATAGAATTAAGATAGTCAAAATTGAGAAGAAGGGACAAGTGTGTATATTTGGCAAGAGTGTATATATTAGATGTCCTAGTTAAAGTGTTTCTCCCCCTTTTGGAAAAATCATTAGAGCAAGCTTTGTGATGAAATCTTGAGCTTTAAAAAAAAAGTTTAAATACTGGTTGAAAAAGTATCTGTGTAGATATTTTAAAATATTAAAAAGTTAATGGCACATACCAAATATATACAAATACATAGCCATACAACTTTGGTTATCCTTGAAGAAAATGCTGAGAAAAAAATTGAAAAGTATTTTTATTGGCAGGAATAGTAAAATTACTTTTCTCTTGGATGGGCTCAAACTTAGAGATTTGTTTTCCAAAAATGAATATTCTTGTAAGAAAGTACATATTTTACTCTTTACATGTGAGTTAAAATTATCCTTTGGAGAAGTATCCCAAGAGAAATAGCACTCACATGACCATAAGGCATAAGAATGTTGAAACTAGATTACAGGTTCAGTAGGGTGCTTAATATTGAAGAATGCTTACAATATACCTTATTTAGTTACATTCGAGGACAAGCGGAAAGCCAACTATGAGCGGGGGAACATGGAACTGGAGAAGCGACGCCAGGCCATGATGGAGCAGCAGCAGAGGGAGGCAGAGCGCAAAGCCCAGAAAGAAAAGGAAGAGTGGGAACGAAAACAGCGAGAGTTACAAGAGCAAGAATGGAAGAAACAACTTGAATTAGAAAAACGCTTGGAGAAGCAGAGGGAATTGGAGAGACAACGAGAGGAAGAAAGGAGAAAAGAGATAGAAAGACGAGAGGTTATTTTTTTGTTATTTTATTTCCCAGGAAAATCATTTCATTTAATAAGTGGCTAAATAAATTTATTAAAAAAAAAGTGGCTACATTTCATTTGATTAAAAATGGTAATTTTTGTTGTGCATTTTCTCAGCATCATTCATTCATTCTTACCCTGTACGAATCTGAATCTTCCTTCTCCTGTGGAGGGAAAGAGTCCTTGCTTGTGAGGGGTTTTCAGGGCTGACAGCTGGTAGAGAAGCATGTCTGCAGGTGGTGTCTCAATCAAAGCAAGATTGGTTGCAAAGCTGAGTTGAGTGGGGAGTCAGAGGAAGAAGTCAGTGTGATCAGGTCATTAAACAAAAGTAAGCTTAGGATCCAGAGTAAAAGACCAAGTAACTGGAGAGGCAGAAAGATGACAGTGGGGAGTTGAAAGCCTTGAGAGGAATCCAGAGGGTGGGCTTGTGCAGATCCTTCAGATAACTGGTGCTGTGTGGGGTCCCTGGGAGGCCTCGCTGTGTTTCAGAGGGCTGTGCATGGAGCACAGTGAATTACAGTGGCACTGAAATAATGTAAATAAAATTTTTTCTTCCTTGATACCAGAATAAAAGTGCAGTTATTCCTACTAACATTTGTATTTATGAAGTCATCCTTTTGCTTATTAAGGGAAAAGTAACTGCAGCAAGAGAATGATCCTACGAAGCCATCAAAATTCTGATGGATGAATTTGCTTTTGTGCAAGTCTTTAGTTTAGGCCCATTGATACACCTAGGTTTGTCCAGTTATCCTTAGAGACACTCAAGCCTAAGAAGTGCTAAATGCTGCCTCACCTTTACTTTGTCATTCCATCTGTTTTTGAATGATGCAAAATTGTTAACTTAAAAATTAACTTTAATTCATTATTTTCAGGCAGCAAAACAGGAACTTGAAAGACAACGTCGTTTAGAATGGGAGAGAATTCGTAGACAGGAGCTTCTCAATCGAAGGAATAGAGAACAGGAAGAAATTGTCAGATTAAACTCTAAAAAGAAGAGCCTTCACCTCGAGTTGGAAGCACTGGTATGGCTGTGGTTAAGTGAAATTTATCTGAATGATGCTAGAGTTACCTGTTGAAAAATATTATTGTTTTTTAAATCTACCTCATGAATGTATTATGTTTTAATGTGATTAGTCATGTTTTTGTATGTGCTTTTTAACAGTTTAGACAATATAGTTTACTAAAAAGGATAGTAACTCGAAATGCTGAGAATTATGTTGTGGTCTTAGTTCAGACGTAGATAAACAAGGTACACTTGGGCAAGACATTCCCCTTCTGTGTGCCTCACTTTGCGCATCTATAAAATAAAAGTTTGCGCTGGTCCACTGATTTTCAGTTTTCAAACTGGTCTCTGGAAGATGGTCTACAGAGGGATAACCAGAAGGTGGGAGAGGGGAGCCCCGGAGGCAGGACAGCGTCTCCTCTCCCCACTTCTTCCCACACTTCACAGCAGAGAATCGCCACATTTGTCTGCGGTACTTTTATTGGCGTTTTATCTAAGATTTGCTCGGAGAAAAGGATTCTACTGCTAAAAAGGAAAAATGATTGGGAACTGCTGACCTAAGTGATCTCTTAAAATTCCTTTCAGTTCTGTATGGCTATGGTTGTTAACTAATATTGACCAGTATGCTTATCAGTTTTTACACATCAGAGGTCAGAGTATCAAGCTGTTAAAAGACTTTGCTTGAAATGCAAGATGAGAAGATATAAAGGGTCTGAGTAAGGCATACTGTTTTATTACAACCCTGAAATCCCATAAGCCCAACCTGAAGTATAGTAGGGTTTTGCAAAAAATGCATGGTAGCTATGTAGTAGAGCCATATTTACATTTTATTTAATTGTAGGTTAATGTTTTATTTGGTTGATGGATTGAATTATGTTTTTAAAGTATCACAATATCTTTCATCAGAAAGGTTCTATTTTATGCCTTCAAATGGATGGAAAGTATACCACAATTATTAATCATGCTATAGTACTACAAAACAGTCCTAAAAACTCACTTCTTTGTGTAGCTACTTGAATATCTGTCTGAACCATTATCTTGACTATATTTTTCCTTAAAAATGCATAGGAGGAAACCTTAAGATTGTTTTTCCCCCAAGAACTGGGGTAACATACCAAGCAGTATCATAGATTAATGTGCAGAGTCTGGAAATGTCCAGAGGCTATATTTATATTTGCTGAAGATAATAATATGAATTCCACGATGGACACAGCATATTCCCTTCAGCATGTATTTCTCAAATATGAAACATACTTTTCAGTAAAAACTTTCATTATTTGTGATTTTTAACCAGTGGCCTCATTTTTTCTCATCCCACTGTATTTGCTAAGGCTGCCATAACAAAATACCACAGACTAGGTGGCTAAAACAGCAGGAATTAATTATATCACAGTTCTGGAGGCTGGAAGTCTAAGATCAAGGTGTCAGCATGTTTAATTTCTTCTAAGGCTTCTCTCCTTGGCTTGCAGATGGCTGCCTTCTCGCCGTGTCCTCACATGGTCTTTTCTCTGCCTGTGCATTTCTGCTATCTCTTTTATGTCCAAATGTTCTCTTCTTATAAGAACTCCAGTCAGATTGGAGTAGGGCCCACCCATATGACCTCATTTAGTCTTAATTACCTCTTTAAAGGTCCCATCTCCAAATACAGTCATAGTCTGAGGTTACTGAGGGTTAGGATTTTAACATATGAATTTTGAGGGGACACAGTTCAGCCCATAACACCTCCCCCTTCTTTTTAGCTTGAGAATTGAGAATCTTTTTACCATTGAGAATCTCTGCCGTCTTTTGTTCCGTTTTTTGTTGCTGTTGTTGTTTTTTCTTTCTCAGAAGGGGAAAGGAATATTGGTTTAGGAGAAGAATATTGTGGCCAAAAAGGCGCTCCTAGATACTGTTTAGTTAGAGGAATTAGATGGCAACATTGAGGATAGAAATAGAAGATCAGAGAAGGTAATGCTAAAAGTCACATGCAAATACTTATTCCTCCTTGTTATTCTTTGAGATTGTTTGTATTTTAATACTATAAATTAGTGCCTAAATGCTGAGTTCAGAAGAAAAATTCAGTGTATGTTTGTGCTTTCTCATCTTAACATAATAGGTTCTTACACTCAGAATGGTTTCCTGCTAATACCCCTTTTGAGTTAACTTGGTTTTAGACATTTATCTTAGACTGAGTATAAATGATAAATGACATTTAAAATTTAAATAAAAATATTCTCTTGATAATAACATTTCCTATTAGCATTTTATGATACCACATATTTATATGCTCTTCCTATAGAATGGCAAACATCAGCAGATCTCAGGCAGACTTCAAGACGTCCGACTCAGAAAGCAAACTCAAAAGACTGAGCTGGAAGTTCTGGATAAACAGTGTGACCTGGAAATTATGGAAATCAAGCAGCTTCAACAAGAACTTCAGGCAAGTCTTTTGCTGCTGAATTGTCTTTAAACATGAGCAGTTATTAATAATTCTTCCTAATAGAATGGTTTTCGCTTTTGGGGTCATGAACCCCATTGAGCCTCTGATAGACCTCTTTCCTAAAAGGATGTAGATATACACAATCTTGTATAATATTAGGAATCTCATGGACTCCCTAAAACTGTACTTGACATCTGGTTAAATTCTGCTTAGTATTTATACAGTACCTAGGCATTTACCACTTTGAGTTTTGTCTTTAATAAACAATACGTAAATATATGTCTGTAATGTTAAACTAAGGCTATTGCTACTACTTTTAGGAAATTTTGACCTAATGTTATTCTTTTCAGAATTGCGGTGAGAATATTGAATATGTCCCTCAGGGACCTGGTAATTCTATTCTTTATTTGTGCAGAATAGGGACTCTGGAAGCATTCTGCATCTGAAGAGTCCTCTTAACCAAATTTATTTTTCTGTAGGGACTAACATTAATTAACAAAATGTTTTTACTTTGTCATAGCAGATGTAAACAAAGGCCAAATAACATTTCCTATCTAATTTACACCTGCTTTCCCAGTTATCCCTAAGTTTTTAGCCCCTCTTTGATATTCATCCTGGAGTGTCATGGCCTGCTGACACATACCATTTAGCACAGATACCAAAGGGACTTCTTAGGCTGTGCCTGCTGTCATCCTTCAGTACAAGGGAAACTGTCAGGCTTCTAGACACATCCTGTTAACAAAGCTTTCTTCACCACCTTTTATTTTCAGCCAGTCATTCATAAATGAATTTATGTGTAAATATTTGTATTTTATTTTTTGATTTATTTATTTATTTATTGGCTGCGTTGGGTCTTGCTGCATGTGGGCTTTCTCTTGTTGCGGCGAGCAGGGGCTACTCTTAGTTGTGGTGTGCTGGCTTCTCATTGTGGTGGCTTCTCTTGTTGTGGAGCACGGGCACTAGGTGCCTGGGCTTCAGTAGTTACAGCGTGTGGGCTCAGTAGTTGTGGCTCTTGGGCTCTAGAGAGCAGTCTCAGTACTTGTGGCACACAGGCTTAGTTGCTCCGAGGCATGTGGGATCTTCCCGGATCAGGGATCAAACCCGTGTCCCCTGGATTGGCAGGTGGATTCTTAACCACTGTGCCACCAGGGAAGTCCGATATTTGTATTTTAAATCATGTTAATTCTATTTCTGGTTTATCCATAAGTTGTAAGCAATTTACATATTATTCTACATATTATTCCTATACTAGATTTCAAGAGCGATTAAATCATGTTTTTACATTTTCAAAAAATTCTTAGACAACATTACAGAGTTTTAATCAGGCACTACTTTTTCTTTTTATAAGGAATATCAAAATAAGCTCATCTATTTGGTGCCAGAGAAGCAATTATTGAATGAAAAAATTAAAAATATGCAGCTCAGTAACACACCTGGTAAGTCTTTAAGGTTTGTTTTGCCTCTTTTATTCTTTTCTGAATGTATCATTATATTCTTTTACTTTTTAAAATAGCATTAGTCTGTTATAAATAACATTTTTTGTCTAAAATTAAAATTTTTTAAATAATGTGAAAAATATTATCATACGGAGCATTTTTCGCAATAAAAAGTAAATACAAATAAAATAACAATTGTGATCTGACTTCCTGTCTTGATACCATTTTATTTATATATTTCAAATATCAATCAAATAAAATGTTAGATTACAGTTAAACAGGACCTCAGTTTGGCTTGAACACTAGGCTATATGTGCATTTTGGCAAAATCCTACACTAATTGTAAAGAACTGTTCATGAGGGGATTTTTCTATGGCATCAAAGCTGTTGGATTCTAGGGTGATAGTGTACAGCAGTGATAGGCCTAACCAGACTGGTGTTTCTTCCCAGACCTTTTATATCATCTAACGTTGTGATTCACGTAAAGAATTTTGCCAGCTTGGCCCTCTGACATGTGTGGAACAAAACTTTCCAATGTAATTTATGAGAATATAACATTTCTCTTGATTAAAGTCTCAACCAGAAAACTGGGGGAAAAAAATCTCTACACTGGATAGCATGCCAGTAACAGCATAGCAGAAGAAAAATTTATTTAAAGAAAAGTAACTCTGCAAATGTGTTAAAACTAGCTGAAGTATCCTAAATGTCTCCCACTGAGTATGTCATTTTTTTCATTCTAGGCTCTTTATTATACTTTTGGTTATTTAGGAAGCCCAATAAATAGGCTTATCCCTCTTCTTTGCCCAAGTTCTGAACAAATTAAGAAATAAAGCAAAGGAGCAAGACATGAGAGACCAGAATATGACCTTACTATTAATAAAGCTGATGTTAACATGGCTTATCTGTGAGCAGTACAGCTGCCCCTGTAAGACACTGGGTGCATGAACAAAATAGAATGCAGGTTGCTGTGGGCAGTTCAATCTCAAGAAAGCAAGGGATAGGAAAGGTATAGGGTGGCATTTGCCCAGGTCCTTAGCTTGATCTGACCAATTACTTAAGAGTTAGAAAGAAGCTGGGACTGTTGTTCTAGTAAAGGTCCCTTTACATTGAAGAAACATCAGGAATAGAAAATTTGATCTCGTGAACTACTCTTATGTCTCCCAGCTTCCCCTGATATCTCTTCTCAGGCAGTCTGCCTTGCACATGATGCTTTTCTTGGCTGTTCAGAGTATATCAGCTCCCACCTTACCCCTCATAGGCATTCCAGAGGCACAATAAGGCAGCCTTCCTGATCTGTGCAGGGTAGAAAGTATATTGTTATCCTTGTTGTTAGTATTTGGCTTGTGAATAGAATGTAGAATATGTCTTATTAGAGGCCTGGTAGAGCTACTTTTTCTCTGTGGAATGTGATCCAGTTTAGCTTTTATTAATTTATTAATCTTTGTTGTAGCCCAGTTGAGAATAGGAAGCTTTTATTTGCAGTTTGCAAAGTACCCAGTACCCCTTAGATTCCTCTCCCCATAACAGTAACCACTTAAGATTATCAGCCATGTGCCAAGCACCATGCTAGGCTGTTTTCCTTTCATGCATTATTTCATCTTTACAACAACCCCGTGAAGTAGTCGTTCTTATTCCCATTGTGCAGCTTGGAAAAACTGAGGTTCAAAGAGAATAAGTAATTACCCAAGGTCGTGTAATAGTTGGCTCAAATTTTTGTGTGTCTGAGTCTAAAATCCGTTGCACTGCCGTGTTGCCTCTTTTAGTTGCCTAACACAGTGCTCATGGATATATGATCATATTCAGAATGAAAGCATGCATTATTACTGAGGCTCATTTTGAATACTAAGAATGAATATTCTTTTACTGTTATTTTTCCCATTGCTTGTCTCCCACCTTGACTAGAATAGATTATCCTTTACTTTTACCTACCATTGAACAAAGTACAGGGCCTTGCATATAACAGATGTATAATTTAATGAATAAATGTTTATTGAAATACTAGAAAACTGTTAGAATTATAAAAGAATTTAACAAGGTGCCTGGATACAAAATCAGCATATAAAAATCAGTAACTTTACTGTATATTAAAGGTATTTATTTAGAAAATATGGGGGGAAAAGGTCTCATTCATATTAGCATTCTCATTGTTAAATGAATAAAGAAGAAAGGCACAGTCATAAAATTTTACTGATTGACATAACAGATTCCTGGATAAGTAGATACATATTATATTCCTGAATGAACTAGCTCAATATTTTAAAGATGTTATTTAGTTCTCTACTAATTCATCCATACATTGAGTTTTATTCAGGTTTCTTTAAATGAAACTTGGCAAGATAATTCACAAATTCACCTAGAAGAGAAAATACACAAGATGAGGCAAGGCTTAAAAAGAAAAACAGTGGTGGGGGAAGAGACTAGCCCTATCAGATATCAAAACATAAGTTATGAAAGGTATAGTACTTAAAATAATGTATTATTGATCAGAAATAGAAGCAGAACACTGGAACTAAATAGAGGGTCTAGAAACAAGCTTATATATATGGCAATTTAGGATTAAAGTTGGCATTTAACATCAGTGGGGAAAGGATGGACTTTCAATAGTTACTATCCCTTCATTAAGTGATTTGAGAAATAGCTGAAAGGGGGGGTGGTGAAGAAGCTCTTTACCTCAATCTGCAGATATAAATTCTAGATAAAGTAAGAGGATAAACATAAAATATAACTCTAGAAAAAAATGTTACAGAGGAAAACATGTTTATAATCTTGGTGCCAGAAAAGTCTCTTCAGACAGTACATAGAGCTATGAAGGAAAATATTTAGTTTTTGATGAAATAAAAATGAAAATTATTTTCATGATGAAAGATGTCATAAACAGTAAAAAAAATTTGAAATATGTATAATACAACAAGAATTTAGAACTTCTGTAAATCAGAAACTAAGACAACCCAATAGGAGGAAAAAGCCAGAGCAGGTTGAGATGAGACAGTTCAAGATGATGGCTGATAAATGTAAGTGAGTAGATGGCCATATAAGTAGATGTTTATTTGATTTCAGTAGTTACCAAGAAAATACAAATTAAAATGACAATAAGAATTTTTTTGCCAGTTAGCAAAAATGGAAAAATAAATGATAGTATCCAGTGATGAGGGTATGCAACAACAGGTAATTTGGTGTCACTGTTGCTGGTACAGCTTTTTGGAAGGGCAGTTTGGCAGTTTCTGTCAAAATTTAAAGTGTGCAGATCCTTTTACATATCAATTCTTTCACCACCTAGCCATATAAAGTACTGCCATGTGTGCATTAAAATGTACATACAAGGATATTTATGGCAGCATTTATATATAATTGAAAATTAGAAACAACCTAAATAGCAATCTAAAAGGGAATAGTTACATAAGTTATGGAATAGCCATAATGTGGGCTACTGGGGAACAGTTTTAAAGAATGAACTGGATCTAGATGTCTTTAATGGTGAGATGTGTTATTAAATTTCAGATAAGTCGCTAAGCAGTATAGACAGTGTGATCCCATTAAAGCCCCATGGAAATAAATGTTAAATATTCACATATCAGGTGCCTAAGAGAGGGGTAGGAGTTGAGATGAAGAGAGACTTTTTACTCTATTTGCTTCATTTTATTTGAGTTTTGTACTAGATTTCTGTACTTTAAAAAATATAATAAAGTTTTAAAATATGTGCAGTTGACCCTTGAACAACGTGGGTTTGAACCGCACAGGTCCACTTATATGCAGATTTTTTTCAGTAAGTAAATACTACAGTGCTGCACAGGTCCATGGTTGTTGAATCCAAGGGCACAGAACCGTGGATATGGAGGAACTGCAACCGTGTATGCTGAGGGCCAACTGTAAATTACACTTGGATTTTCAACAGAGCAGAGGGTCAGCCCCCCAACCCCCTGAGTTGTTGAAGGGTCTGCTGTATTTAAATAGATGGTTGGATTGCTATCTTAATTGTATTGAAATGTAATCTGCATCATATTTTCCCATACAGTTTTTTCATCCTTGCCTAAATGTGTAAGAAAAGGTCATATAAAATGAAGCTCTCTGTTGTTACCTCCTAAAATAATAGCACTGAATAATCCAGTTAGTAATATTTATTGAGTCCTTGTGAATATTCCCCTATTCTTGGGAGCGCTAAGAGTAAGTAGGAAGCTACGTTAACAGTAGCTGCTGTTAATTGAGTATTTACTATAGGCGAGACACTATACTAATGGCTTTATATCATCACCTCATAAATGAGGTGGGTGATATTAATGCCCATTGAATAGAAGGAGAGCCTGTGGAGCAGATTGATGAAGCACCTTACCCAAAGTTGAGCGTCACTTCAAGTTTAGTACTTTTGAGTACAGAACAATGCTTATAACATTTCCATATGAGGATCTTCCAAGATATGATTGGAAAAGGGGAAATGACTGCTGATTTTTTTCCCTTGAGTCGATCCACATTATGTGTGGATAGTTTTTGTCTCTCTAGTTATACCAATTTGACCAGACAGTAAATGTTCATTGCTGGTAATGACGGGAACGTCTACCAAATGTAAACTGTGTGATGTTTGTATTTCAGATTTAGGGATCGGTTTACTTCATAAAAAATCATTAGAAAAGGAAGAATTATGCCAAAGACTTAAAGAACAATTAGATGCTCTTGAAAAAGAAACTGCATCTAAGCTGTCAGAAATGGATTCATTTAACAATCAACTAAAGGTATTTATCTTCTGTTATATTCATTTTTAGTTAGCTGCCTTTTTACCTTCCTTATTTTGATGTAATTGAATGAATAACTGATGCTGTTATTGTTATATGTAGTACATTTCATAATTTATTTTATAATTTGAGCTATACCAGAATTGCAAGATTGTTTTTAATGTTCTCTGTTTGTATTATAAACATTGAGTTGTGTAAATAAACATATAATTTACCATAGTTTCCAGTTTTTGATGACTTTTTATTGGCATCTAAAGATTTAAAAAATAATTACCTTTGTCAATATTAGTATTACATTAGATTTGTCAGTATTAGATCTCAGCCAGAATGATCTTAGGCAAATTTGAAAATGGGAAATAAGGAAAATTTTAAATAGTCCAGGTGGTAGAGGCTCTTTTAACACACTGAGTTTTTTTTTTAACAATTTAATTAACCTTTGTGAAATAATGCAATAACCAGTGAAATCCAAAGCATGATTTGGCACTAAAAATTTTGCATGAAAATAATATGATTCATTATTTGCTACAGCGGCAGAGCAGATGTCCAGAACATATACCATATGCTTCTCATTCTGTGCAGTGCTAGTTGTATACTGAAGCCATACTTATGAAAGAAAATATTAAAAGCTAAAAACCAAACTAATGGCACATGATTGAAATTTGGGACTAGGTTCAATTACTCCTTTGCTAACGAAGTATGAAGTTTTCAGAGCATAAATTATTACAAAGCTTTTCAGGCAGCTCTCTGTCTCTTCGTGTGAATTTCGTCTTGCTAACTTATTTAGAATAACGTCACACCAACCATAGTAAACAGTATGATGGAGAAGCCAGGGTGGCTTCAGTTAAGGAGGGGAAACTTGAGGTGAATAATGTTAATAATACGTTCTACACAAGCATATATTCTGTAGGAAAAAAAATTTAAAGCAAACCAAATAATTTGTCATTGATGGACAGACAGACCAGCCAAGTTATCTTCCCTACATTATTTTTTAAAAAATCTGTACATAGTTTAATTGGCTTTTTATCTGCCTTATCTTACAGTGTGGGAATATGGATGACTCTGTTCTTCAGTGCCTTTTGTCTCTGCTAAGCTGTCTCAACAACCTCTTCCTCTTACTTAAGGTTATTTTCTAATATCTAGCTCCTTTTCTTTGAGTTACTTTACTGTTTTCTTAAAAAAAAAAAACTAGACTATTCTTTGCGTTTTATCTAAATATCTTTGTTTGAAAATAACATATACAATATAGACATTTTTCCTTCTGCTTGCTTAAATATCCTTCTGCTGTCTCACTGCCTGTTTGAGTCTAATGCCAGGAATCAGTAGGGTTGCCCAGGGTAACCTTTCTTATGAGGAGCCCAAGACACTTAGAAGGATTTTCCTGGTTCCTGTACAGCATCCCTGTGGGTTGGGCTAACTGATGGGATGATTACTCATTCAATTAAAAGGGAGACTAAGGGAATGTGAGATTAAATTATTTACCCATATCACTGAAAATTATTGTTTAAAATAAAAGTTACACTTTTTGAAATCTAGTGCAAGGTTATGTCATGTATATATCAGGCTGCTTCCTAATAACTGCTATAAGGAAAAATCTTAAAGAACGAATAATGCAGGTGCAGCTTTAGTTTTGTCTATTATCAGGCCTCATACTTAGATATGCTTGCACCACAGATAAAAATGTTTAAATCATGTTTATAAATAAGTAGTTCACTTTGTCATGTATAGATAGCACAAAAAATATTTAAAATATTCAATGAATTCCTATTTTAGTTTAGTTTAAAGAAAATAGCTTTGTATTTACCACTTGCTGACCCTAGTAGATTTTTGACTGCATTCTACTTGGTACTAAAATGGATGGCAAGATGGCAGTTACATATATATGCACAGTAAACACAGGAACATAAGTAGAGCTCATTTGTTACCTAAGCAAAGGTAGGCCAATTGGAAAGATGATATCAGCCTTTCCTTTATGTTTATAGCATGAATGGCCAGATTATCTGCTCTTAGAACTTTTGCTGCAGATCACAGAGAAATGTAAAGCTAAGTTTCTTTATGTATACAGTGCAGTTTGATGATGATTTGTGGACTGTACTGACACAGAAGTCTGATTCTTTGAGTTAGCATTTGATTCTCCACAGGCCAGCAGATTATTCTTGTCTCCTGTTTTACTTTCTTCCTTCTGCTTCCTGCCTTCCAAACTTTCACTGCTTGTTGATACTTTCATCAGAGGCAATTTAAGAATCTAAAAGGGCATGAAACCTATATGTCAGTGTTGTTGCAGAAAGCAAGAAAAGAGGCTTTCTGTAGTCACTGGAAATGAAACAGAGCTGTCAGTTAACTTAGTACTGAAAAGTATCCATTGAATTGTCAACAAGGAGACCTTAGAAGACCTTTCTGAAAGTGCCATCTCAGTTGAGTGACCAGCAGAGGCTGGATTGCGGCTGATCCAGAGCGAATGGGAGCTGAGGAGGGGTGAAGACTCTTTAGGAGAGTGAAAAGAGAGTATGAGGAAAACTTTTTTTTTTTTCCCTTTAAGAAAGGTGACGAAGGATACAAAGTTTCAGTTATGCAAGATGGATAAATTGTGAAAGCTAATGCACAGCATGGTGACTATAGTTAGCAAATTTCAGCTGTACAATACAGTATTGTTAAGAATATAGATCTTAAACATTCTCACGAAAGAACAGAAAGAAAGGGAAAGAAAGAAAGAAAAGAAAGAAAGAAAGAAGGAGGGAGGGGAGGAGGGACTGGTAACTAAATGAGGAAATGGATATGTTTATTAGCTTGATTGTGGTGATCATTTCACAGTGTATGTGTATTGAAGCAGCAGATTTTGTACCTTAAATATATACAGTTTTTATTTACCGATTAAACTTTAACGAAGTTGAAAAGTAGAAGTATAATTGGGACCACCCTTGAAAGTGGTATCACCTTTTCGTCTAGCATATGAATACATGAGGACTGGATAGTTTCTGTTAGGGCAAAAGAATGGAAATTGAGAAAATTGAGCTTGTTAGGTAACTAACCGTATCCATCTCAATGTCTTAATGATGATTGCCAGGCTCAAGTCAAATATTTCATTGCATGAAAAGTGCATGGAACATCACAGGTGGCAATACGTACTTGTTGAATGAATGAATGGTTTTGAATGTTCTCAGTCAGAAAATATGCAGTATTTAGAGTGAGTATTGGCATATAAAGTTTATGAGGAAAAAGTAAAAGAAATTAGTAAAAAAAGAGCAGAAAACTGTACATCCCAGATTTTAGGAAAACTTCTGATTCCATGTAATTTACTCTTTTAAGTAAAGGCTATTTTTTAAATTCAAAAAAGGAAGGAAAGAAAAGAAAGACTGGACTTGAAAGAGAAGAGAGACAAGGGAGGGAGGAGGAAAGTGAGAGATTGAGATTGACTATATAAAGTGGTGATAATTGATAGAGCAAAGTTCCAAGGAAGCAAATTAAGATACAATCTGGAGCATAGATTAAAGGACAAGATAAAAAGAATACTTCCAGTGTAACATATGGGGATAAGATAGGTGTGAAGTCAGTTATATTTGTTGGTGGAGAGTAGGAAGTTGATAGCTTCAAAACTTAAAATCAGAAGCTAGTTGGATCATTACAAGGAATATTCATGGGTAGTTGAGGACATGGAATAACTCAAACGACTAGAAGGAGATGGATGCAGATGCAGGAAGTTTTATTGCTTTTGAGATGGAAAGATGAGGGAGTTCCAGTCTGGCTTAATAAGGCAAGAGTATTGGCTGGTAGTGAAGAGAATGAATGGAAGATTGGGAAACTTCAGGAAAGAAAAGTAATGAAATACACAACTCAGTGGGGGTGGGGAGTACAAGTTTAGTAGAGGAAAACAGTAGGTGTCCTGAGCAATGTTGAATGCCTATGCGAAGTTGGAGTTCATGAATCTAAATTGGAAACAGCATGCCTACTTATCTTTTTTTCTACACCGAAGTTCAGCTGCTTTCATGTAAGCACAGAGAAAGATGATGATGTATGTTCATACATTGATAGAGGTTTGAGGTTTTAATAGACATGGGCAGAGAGGGAGGAAGAAGAGAGCTACAGATCTTAACACAAGTAATTATGACACACATGAACTCTGAAATATGTACTGGACATGAAGGGATATGGAGAGAGGAAGGGGTGCTGATGAAAAAAGAGAGGATGATGGGGTCAACAGAATGGAGGTCTCAGTGAGGTTGGAAAACTGTTGAAATGGACGTACCAGATATAAGAAAACCTTGAAGGATAAGAACTTATGTTTGGAAAATGGGATACTGATCAGTGGTAGTTCTCTTTGTGATGATGACAAGATTCAGGGTATAATAATGCAAATGATGGATTAAATGGAGTTTAAAAAAAGGTCGTTGTTGAGGAGATCAGCCTGAGTTGAGGTTTTTTGTTGTGTTTTTTTTTTTTTTTTTGACGCACGGGCTTAGTTGCTCTGTGGCATGTGGGATCTTCCTGGAGCAGGGATCGAACCTGTGTCCCCTGCATTGGCAGGCGGATTCTTAACCACTGCGCCACCTAGGAAGCCTGAGTTGAGGTTTTGATGGGGTCATCTATGTGGATGTCAAAGACTGGAAGAATAATGAAAATGAATGAATGAGGATCAGTGACCACGTGATCGATAGATGACAATAAAGAGGAAGGGGAGGATGGTACTGCTGGATGCTCTTCTGAGCCTCAGAAAAGCATGGAGTTTGTAAGAGTGAGGAGACATAATCATCTAGAAATGGCAATGAAGAGCAAGGAAAACAGTCAGGCCAGAAACTGGGTAAACTGTCCTTAGCCAAGCAGTCAAATTTAACATTACCAAAATGGCACAAGCTGACATTATGTTTCTTCTGATACGATGCACTGAGAAACACACATCACTTTTATACTGTTTTTGCCAAAAGTACTTCGTCTATGTAAGTGTAAGGAAATAATTAGACAAACGAAAATTGTGGTTTGGTCTATAAAATGGCTGACAAACCAACACTCTAAAAATGTGAATCTCGTAAAAGAAGGAGGAAATCTTCTCACAATGATCAAATGAAGTGTATGGTCCTGGATTGGATCATGGATCCAAAGAAAAAGCTGTTACGAAGGACAATCTTTACACTGTTGGAGCATTTTTTGAATATGAGTTCTGTATTAAGATTATTACATCACTATTAAATTTGTTTAGTTTGGTACTGACATTGACACTGTAGTTACATAGAATAATGAAGTTCTAGGAGTGAAAGGCATCAGCGTCTGCAACTTAGTCAAATTTTTTGTAGATCTGAAAGTTTTCAAAATAAAAAATTGGAGAAAAATTGAGTTGCAAAATGTTGTCAAATGTATATGAAAACAAAATAGTAGATTAAATATATTTTTAAGTTATAACCAACATTGGGAAATGGAGAGGAGATGGGGGGATATTGTAAATGAGCAGATTCCTCATATTCCATATCAGGAGTCAATAACTATTTTCTAATTCATAAATCAAGATATACCACTAATAGGTAGGATTTATTAAAGGCTTTCTCTGTGACTGGCACAGTTCTAAATGTTTTACTTATGTTAACTTATTTAATCCTTAACATTAACCCTGTGATGTAGGTTCTATTATTTGTTCATATTTCACACAGGAGTAAATTAAATTGCCCAGGGTCACACAGCTAGCAAGCAGAGATTCAACCCGGAGAGTCAGGATTTGACCTTAAATGGGTATATTAAAAAAAAAAAAAAAAGATGAAAATTTATAAGCTGTGTTCAACTTAAGAAGCTAAAAACAGACTAGCATAATAAAGGGGAAAAAAGTAGAAGGAAATTAGTGAAACAGAACACAGATATTTAATACGGAGAATCAAGAAAGCCAAAATTTGACTCTTTTATAGATTAATAAAGTTAACAAACCTTTGGCAAGACTTGTTTTAAAAAGAAAATAAAAATAAAAGAGTGAGAAGGATATATAACTAAATACATTGCAAACAATAAAAGAGAAGGGACTATTATGACACTTTGAAAATAAATATAAAAACATAAATGAAATGAACAAATCATAATTTGCCAAAACTGATTCAAGAAAAAAATAAAATATTTAGGTAGCTCTATTGTCACAAAATATTTTAATTGCATAGTTTAAAAATCTTCCCTAAAAGAGAATCCAGACCCAGAATTTTACTGAAGGAATAAATAACTCCGGTCTTACACATCTGTTTCAAAGTGTAGAAAAAGAGGGAATGTTTCCAACTTATTGTATGAAACTATCATAAACCTCAAAATTTGATAAAAATAGTATGAAAAAGGATCATTATAGACCAATTTAACATAGAGGCAAAAATTCTAAATAATACTGAAAAGTTGAATATGGAAATTTATAAGAAGGATAGTCTATTATGACCAAGTTGAATTTATCTTAGCCATGCAAAGATGATTTGACATATAAAAATGTATACTGTAATTTGCCATATAAACAGATTAAAGAAGAAAAATAGTGTGCTCATCTCACTAAATGCAGAAAAGATACTTGATAAAATTTAACATCCATTCATGATTAAAAAATGAAAAGTTATTAGCATATTAGGAATAGAAATTTCTTAACCTGAAAAGAATGATCTATTATTCTATTAAAATGGAGAGCATTTCTGTTTGGAAGTGCAGATTGTTTACTTCTTTTCAGTTAACTGATAGATTATTTTTTGAATTGAAGTATAGCTGATTTACAGTGTTGTGTTCATTTCTGCTGTACAGCAAAGTGATAGTTAACTGATAGATTTAACCAGGACCTCCTGGAAGCATGACTTAACTCTGAGGAGTGAGTCTAATGACAAGAATTTCTCGGATCATTCTAAATCAGGCTGAGGAAATGTTTTGGGTTTTTTTTGTTTTTTGTTTTTATATTAAGAAAATAGTTTTTATTTTGTAAGCTGTGGTTAACAGCTTTGTGGTTATATTATTTTATTTTATTTTATTTTATTTTAATTTATTTATTATTTTTTTGCAGGGGTACACCAAGTTCAACCATGTTTTTATACACATATCCCCGTATTCCCTCCCTCCCTCGACTCCCCCACCACCCTCCCTCGAGTCCCCCCCATCCTCCCCCTCCCAGTCCTCTAAGGCAAGCCCCATGGTGCTCTTCAAATCTTATTAGTATATATAGACTATGGTTTATGTATTTTCATTCATCCAATAAATACTAATTAAATAACTACACTGTACCAGGCTCTCTCTTGGGTGGGGATACCTTGGTGAAAGACAGTCCTGTTGTCCAGAAACCCACTCCAGTGGAGAGACAGTCATACAGTCAGAAGATGCTGCCTGTGATAGGGGAATGCACAGAATATCTTGGAGAGCAAAAGGGAGCTTGTTAATTCAGACACAGGAGGAATGGGCTAATGCAGGGAGACTTGGAACGGTATTTTAAAGCACAAGTTAGAGGGCTAACCTTGCAGCCATACTAAGATCAGACATTAATTTGGCTCTTCTTCACTTTCCTTTTGAATTTATAATTCTATTTATGGCTTCAGCCAATAATATCACTAATATTTATTGAGGACTTACCATGTGCCCTGTAGTACTTTAAGTACTTTAAGTGTATTAACCCATTCAGTCTTCATAGCAGTGCTGTGAAGCATATACTATAATCAACCCTATTTTACAGATGAGGAAACTATAAAATAACTTTCCTAAGATTACTCAGCTAGTCACTGACAGAGCCTGACTCAAATCTTCGTGGTCTTATTCTCGACCCATGCTCCTGGAGTCCTTATCAGTAAACCACACTGCTTCTGCATAGGTTGTAACCACTGTAGTCTTCTACTTTTCAGTAGAGCTTAGAGGAATGTGCAACATAGAGAACTACAGAAGCTGAGATCTGTGAAAACTTTGCTGTGAATGTGGTATTTGTATTATTATTGTCTTAAGCTACAGGTCTTGATCGTAGACATTTTGGACGTAGTCTCTGGATACCACGTGTACTCAGATCTATCATTTCAATCAAGTTAAAAGGATTCGCCTATAAAATATTTTTATTTCTGAAAAGAAATAGAGCTTAGGTTTTCATTTGTTTGTTTGTGGTTTGGAGTTTTTGTGTGTAAATAGATGCCCCAAGGCATCTTTTACCAAAAATTTCTATCCATATGTTGTCTAAGCTCCTACCTTTGCCATGAAGCCACTTTTGTTTACTTTAGGTTTTTGTGAGAGTTTCTTGGGTTTTTTCCCTCTCCCTTATCCTAGCCTTTTTCTACTTTCTTGTTCAGAATTCTATAGATTCCAAGTAAAAGAAATTCAGTTCAAAACACTTAAGCTTAAAAAGAATGGTTATTAGAAGAGTACTAGGACCACTAACTGAATCAGTAGAAGGAGCAGTTCCTAGACACAGGAATGAAGTTGGAGATTTGGTTCCCCCAGCACTCCCCCTCTCTCCACCTCTATCTCTAATCTTTGCTTCTCTCTTTCCTGTGTTGACTTCATTCCTACCCCTGGTGCCTCACTAAGAAGAAGGGCAGCTCCAGGTTTACCTTATCGTAGTTTAATGAGTTTAGTGAAGGAAAGACTTCTTTCTCCTCTCTTCAGTATATCTGAATCTCAGGAAGGGATTGTGGCCTAGCTTGGATCATGTGTATGTTCTTTGAACCAGTAGTTCTTGCCAGGGAAGTGAGGTGCTGTGATTGTTTAGATGAAGTGACCACCCTTGGGTAAGAGTGGGAGGAGCACTGAATTTGACCAACTCATCAGAACCACAGAAAGATGGCATTGGAGGGTAAATCAGCTTCCCAGAAGGAGGAAGGGTGCTGTTAGTAGAAGAGGGAAAGAAAATGCTGAACAGATAATCATAAGTTTCTGCTAAGACACTTATCTATATCCCAGATTTTGGCACTTTTCTCTACTTTGAGACTGTGAACTCTTGGAAGACAAGGGCTATAGACTTGGGAGTCTGACGGCCTTCGATTGGAGCCACTGTGAATCTTCATAGCACTTTGTACAGCTCTAGATGCTCAATAAACAATTGTTTATTTTAATTCCTGTTTGGAATACTTTTCATTATTTTGGCTCATTCTAGTCATGGTTTTAGGTAGACATTATCTTTTCCATTTTTAGTTATTAAATTATTTAATATATTTAATTGTCATTTAAATTAAATAAATACTGAATAGTTATTAAATTATTGAATAATTGCTTTGTGTTTAGTTCAGTATCTTACTAGATACAAGTTATGGGTAATTTGGTTAAACTACATATGTCAAAAATATGACTGAAGAGAATTCTTCAAGTGTTGTAACAAGCAAATTGCTTCCCCATATTTTTAATGGATTGCTTTTTTATTGAAAAGGAAGTGTTAAATGGAAGAATTGACTTGTGAAAGATTCTGTGTTCCTTAGAAATGAATTAACATAAAAGTAGATGATTTTGACATACATTTGTCCTCAGTGGCTACATACCTTAAATACTTACTGTATGCAAGATTTTTTTAATCATCTAGATTTTTTTAAGTTTTAATTTTTTTCTTTAGTTTAACTTGCTTTATGATTTTTATCTTTTAATGCAGTTGCCAAATTTTTACATAAGACAAAAGTATTTAAATCAATGCCATATTGACTTTTTTATTTTCTCCTTAGGAATTGAGAGAAAGCTACAATACACAGCAGTTAGCCCTTGAACAACTTTATAAGATCAAACGTGACAAACTGAGGGAAATTGAAAGAAAAAGATCAGAGCTAATACAGAAGAAGAAACTAGAAGATGAGGCTACAAGGTAATATAGTTGATAAATTTATTATACTCTGTTGCTATTAGAATTCTAATTTTGTAGCCCATATCTTTAGTTTGAGTATGAAAAATTAAGGGGAATAAAATGATTATACTAAGGTGCTAATTAGATTCTAAATTTTAGAAGTTCAGTCCTTCTTTTGTGGACTGAGTTTACAGAAACCAATTTTATGTTCTTTTAGTGAAAAATATGGACTTTGGAGTCAGACTTGGTTTAGTCTTGGTCTACCACTTACTATCTGGATGATCTTGGTTAAGTCACTTTACCTTTTGGAACCTCAGTTTTTCCATCTGAAAAATAGAAACATTAATGCATACTTCATAAGTAACTCAGAATTAAATAAAACTAAAGAGCCAAGTATAATGTTTTACAGGTAATAAGCACTCATTATTTCTTTGTCTCTGTAGTAAATGTATTACTGTTTCCTGAAAAATCATAAAAACCAAGTACTTAATTTTATAGAGTGTAATACTGAGTGTAGAAATGCCATGTTGATGCAGTTCTCTGTGTATATATCTGAGCTATATCAACTGCCCACATTTATAGCAAGGAAAAGTGAGACAGTTGTGGTATGTGAAGCATAGAACCATTCATTTAGAGACTTTGCATGATTTTTTTTTCTATCGGTAAGATTCTATTTCTAATGTGTTCCTATGTTTCTCCCAAGTTCTCTGGTGTCAGAAATTATTATAATCAATTAGCAGATATCAACAAACCAATATTTCTTTGCCCTGGAGAAGAGTAGATGTGTAATGTCTATGAAAGAGCTAATAGTTACTAGGAAGGCAAGAAAGATGCATTACCATATAGCAGGCCTCTTTTCTTCATGGCTTCTGAATAACCACTTCAACACATTTTTATTGAGTGGTCACTGTTGACTGTGATGCAGGTAAACTCTGGATTACTCCTTGCCCCTAGATTTCACATACTTCTAGTTGGAGATTCAGACAGCTCAACAAATAGCCATAATATTTTTTACTCAAAGACCCCTACTTTTGTGATTCCCTAACAAGAGAGAGCAGAATATTGTAGACTTAGAGACAGTAAAGTTCAAATTTAGAAGGCTTTTATTTACCACCTAACTTATGCCGCTTAACACAAGGGAACTGTTCAGTGACTGCTCAACTAGTCACTGTTAGAATTTTCTGTTGACACATGCAGGAGTCTTGATAACTCTCTGTCGTTGCTCACATTGCCTTTCAGGCCAACAGACCATATTAGTAACACACATTTTCGTTTCATTCGTCATCCTCACACAGTATCCTACTTTAGTAGAGGTAAGAAATCAGAACATGTAGGCTTGGTCCAGAGCTGCGTCTTAGTACTACATCTTGATTTCTTGGCCATTTGCCTAGGTATGTTGCCTTCTTGTCCCAGCCTATTGGTAATAGTCAGGTTTTCACATTGTAAATGTGGCCTCTTTGCCCTTTGTCCAACTTCTGAAGCATCTTCTGGCCCTGGACCAGTTTCTCATTCACAACCATGCACATAGAAACTTTACCAAAATTTAATTTTGTATTCTCTTAACTCTCTAGTCTTTTCTTTATCCCAATAAATATGTGGCAAGTACTCTGATAGTGGTGTTTATAATGCTGTGGAAATTGAAATAAAAGTAGGTTGGGTCATCCCAGGTGTGGAAGAGTGTCAGGGAAAGTTACCAAGAACTAGAAAGGGGAATATTGGTTGCAATTAAGTAAGAACTGCAAGAGAAGCATGCTTCTCAAAGGAAACTGCTAGAGAAAGCACTCTGTGACGTGCTAGAGGGTGTAGGAGGATTTGCAAAGGGTTGAGAGGAAGCAAGTTGTGGGATAATGAACCAGGAGTATAAAGTATAAGACATTTGGGGGATGAGGAGGAAGGGTTCATGACTAAGTGGGTCACAATTTTTTAAATTATCCAGGATTTCCAAATTCCTCCAGGAATTATAGGAATAGAGATATGGAATTAAGCCAAGACTTTCACCTTCGTGGGGCATAAATGCCCCTAAATCCCAGGGATGCATCCAGTCACAATCTTCACTACCCCTGATAATGTGTGCAGAGGCTTGAAGAAGGTGCTAATGGTGACTGCTCTGCCTCCAGTAAGATCATAAAAAGTATTTGCAAAAGAACTCTGGGGAGCATTAACTCTAGTACTAAAACAGCTAAGCTGATCATAGATCATCTTGACCAGCTAGAAACCAAGCTACAGCTGTACCAGATGTCATAGAAACATGTACAGAAGCATGGACCTATAGAGGAAAAATGCTCTATTATCTAAAATCTAATAAATGAAAGACTTTTAAGCAGTAATATAAGAAGTAGATAATCTGTCCAGAGCATTTCCTATTTTCACAGCAATGACTAAATCCCGAAAACAGGGATTAGCTAGGATAGTGGGAGTAAGAGTTTGAGGGCAGTCCTTGTGAAGAATCTGGAGAGAAGGAAGGCAATTTAGGTATACTTTTTAGATTTGTTTCCTGAATAAGTTCCATTGCAATTTTTTCCACTTTTTTTCTTGGGTTTGGGAGGTTGGCTGGCAGGAAGAAATTTGAGAATATGAGAAATTGTTAGTCTTACTCCCCAGCTCATCTATTTGTGCATAGTTTCTCTCTTGATTAATTGATTGATTAACTGGTTTTCCCCTTCAACCCTGATCCCCATGGTTTCTCCAAATGTCCCTGCTAATATCTCTTTGCTATATATAATAAATACATAATTATATAAGATTTTATTTAAACATAAGAAATACATAATTTTTCTTCAGTTTGTCAGGAATAAGATCTTCTATTACATTTTTATTTGGGGTAAAAAAAATTAGGACATTATGCAAACTCTTTTTCTTTCATGTAAAGGAAAGCAAAACAAGGAAAAGAAAACTTATGGAAAGAAAATCTTAGAAAGGAGGAAGAAGAAAAACAAAAGCGACTCCAAGAAGAAAAGACACAAGAAAAAGTGCAAGAAGTGGAGCGGAAAGCTGAAGAGAAACGAAGTAAGGATAAAGATAAAAATAATTGATTTGATTTTTCTGAAACAGAGCAACAAAAGCAACAAGAGAAAAATAAAGATTCTGATGAGGCCCCAAAAAAGAAGAAAATTAAAATGGATGCTAATCCTTAGAGTCAGAAAAGACGTTTTTCTAAAGTAAACTTGGATGAAAAGTGTGTAGGCTTATTAAAACAGACTGAGGGCAGAAATCTTAAAACCACATGAAGAAAAGAAGATAGTCATCACTAACAATGTGTAAACCCTGACACGGTTTTCATAATTGAAGTAAATAGTTTAAGATATTTTATTTCACCAGTATAACTAAACTTTATTTTAATGAAGCAACAGTCAAGTTTTAAGTCTTTGCACACTGAAATTTCCTTAGAAGATATACTTTGTTTTTGATACACCCCAAAATGCATCCCTAAAATATTTTAAATATTTTTACGTCTCTTCTGGATGCACACACCTTTGAATCCTCATTAGTGATACAATGTGTTGAAATTTTTATAGGTTAAAGCCTTTATTCTACAAATGAGCAAAGTAAAATATCTTTATTATAAAGTCTAGTATACCTATGAAATCTTCTGCTTTTTTTTTTTGTTTTAAGAACCGTACTGTTAAATCTGTTTACTGACTAACCTCATCTGTGACCTCCCTTTTGTGCTCTTCTTCCCTGTGATGTTCTGACCTCCACAGATCAAATTAAGCCTCTTGCAGCTTAGTCTTCCTCCCTGGGCACAGCTCAGCCATCCCCCCACCTTCCCTTGCCCATGCACATGGCACACTCTGCAGGTCATCTCTTTGTTTTACTGCCTCCTACTTAAGACGAATATCCTTGTTTGTTTTTATATTGATTCTACGACTATTGAAAATATTTTAAGTCCTAACAAGCCTATATCAAATGGATTTTCATTATACTGTTTGATACTCAGTTTTTTTCTTTTTGAGCTCTTTATTGAGTTGTAGCAAAGATGTGTATATATGAGAGAAGCAAATAATGACAATTATCTTCTCTTTAGGTGAGCCAGCGGGTGCTTTGGTGAATTACAGAGCATTATATCGCTTTGAAGCAAGGAACCATGATGAAATGAGTTTTAATTCTGGGGATATAATACAGGTAGGAAAGAAAGTCTTTTTTTCTCATGAATAAGCTGAATGCAATGTATCATATTACTTTCTATAGTAATATTGAGTATACTATTACATAGTGATTTGCCATTTTAAAAGTATATCTTAAGCATTACCTCATTTGGTTCTTATGACATATTGTAGAGCTGCATAGGACAGTTATTACTACCATATTCTAGGTAAGGTAGACTTACACAAGTTGTAACTGTCAGCAGCACACTGCCAGCATAGGGTGCAAATGCATCTTTTGATTTCCTAATCCAGTGTTCTTTCCACTATGCCATACTGCTTTGCGTCATAAAAGGTGATAATGATTTTGTTATTTTAATAAATTACCAATGAAATTTGGGGGAGCTGGTTATTTTCTGGCAACCATTAAAAGAGTTGGAGTTAGGTTCTATAGCTCTAACTAGATGCACACCCTTGTTCCTTGGAACACAAAGGTTTTTATTGTATAATCACAAACCATGTAAAATAGATGAATAAGAGAAGATCCAAGGAATGGCATTTGATAGAGCTGTTGTGATATATTGGAAAGAATACAGGCTTTAGAAGCATAGCAACTTGGATTTTAGTCCTGGTTTCAGTTTTCTGCTTAGTAAATAAAGGTAATATTACCTAGAATACCTAGCCAGTACTTGTTTTCTTTTTTAACCTGCACTGTCACCAGTTTGGTGTATTATATCAATTAGGTAGCAAATGTTTAATGATACTTGGAGTAGGGTTTACCAGAACCAAGATAATCCCCAGCTACACATTCCCTCTGTTGCCGTTTCCACACTGACAGTGCCATAGCTGCTCCTCAGCTGAGGGAGATTTGTTTTACAGGCAGCTTGAATCCACAGTCTGGCCTTGCTGTTCCTCCTCTTCTAGTTGGTGATGATGACGTAGTGTCCAGGAATGAAGAAATGCAGCCTGTCTCTGGGCATGTTTGGTCAAAAGGCTACTTATATTTTTGGTTATATCTTTTATTTGTTTCAGCAAATATTTGTTGAGGGCTATGCTAGGCTAGGGATATAGTGACCAAGGCACAGTCTCTGCTCTTAATGAGTTTATAGTTTAATGAGAACAATAGACATCCTAAAGAAGTAGAGGAAGGAAGGGTGTAGATTGCTACCAGCTTTCAAATAGACCTCTCCCATGGTCAGAGAGCCAGTCTGGTGGTAGTGACAGCAGGAACATAAAGTTAGCTGGAGTTTTATGAGTGCTTGTGTTCTTTGCTGAATCTTTGATGTAAAAAATGAGTCATGAGTTATTACCAGTTACCTCATTTGGACAGCTTGGTTGATAATGGTGTTCATTCACTGAGAGAAGAAGATTAGAAGGAGGAAATTTAAATGGGAATTATAATGAGTTCAGTTTGGGATGAGTTTCACATTTCTAGACAGCATTTGGATATCCAGAGCTATCTAGAGAGATCTCAGGCAGAGGTCAGAGGAGGCCAGTTTGGATGTCATCAGAGTGTTGTGATGGTCATTGAAGACATGACTGTGGTGGAGCCCATCCAGAGGGTAATAAAGAAGAGGGAAGATGACTGAGGATGTGGTCCCTGAGAAACATGGACACTGCAGGAGTTGTTAGAGGAAGGGGAGGCTTATGACTAGGGGCAGGAACAAAACAGAGTTTAGTGTCAGGGAGATTTGAGAAGAGTGATCCACATGTAAAATAACACAGTACTAAAATAATAACCGTTAGATTAGCAACAGCACAGTTATTGTTAACCTTGAGGAGAAGAGTATTAGTTGAGTGGAATGGTAGGAGAAGCAGCCAGATTTCAGTGAGTTGAGGAACAGCTGGAAGGGAGGAAAGGGAGAGAGTGAATATATAAAACTCTTTGATGGAGCTTGGCTTTTGGAAAGGGAAAGGGAGCAAAGGTGGTAAATAATGAGGAATGTGGGTTGAGGGAAGTTGTGCTTTTTTTTGTTTCTTGTTTTTTAACTTGGCAGAAGCTTGAGCAAGTTTAAATAATGATAGAAAGGATCTGTAGAGGAAAGGGGTTAATAATACCAGAAAGAATAAATCATTAATGGGGGAGATGTTTTTTTCTAATTAAACTATAATTTACATTGAATAAAGTGCACAGTCATAAGTGTACAGCTGAAACAAATTGCACACATTTATAAATCTTTGAAACCACCACTCAGTTTGACCTACAGAACACAGAGCACCAGGAAGGCACCTCATGCCTCCCTGTCAGACCTCTCTGTTCTGACCAGTGGATGGAGAGGAGGAAGATTCTTGATAATCTGGAGGGCTTGGGATCTAGAGCACAGGAAGAGGGAATGGTGGAAGGACTAGATACATTTTCCTTTATGATTGGAGGGCTGGATGAAAGTTTGGATGGGATCATAAATTTTGCTGAGGTAGAGGGTGAGGTCAGATTTGAGGGCTTCTATATTGTTGGTAAGATAGGAGGCAACACCTGATCAACTTATTGAATGGAGGTGGCAGAGGAGGTCTGAGTGAAAGTGAAAAAGATGATAAATTCCACTGAACCATGGCAGCATTTTTTCATGACAACCTGTTTTTCTAGCCTTATCTATTAATGCTATATTTGAAGTAATGGTTTCCCTAGGCCTGGAGAATTTATGTAAAATTTTCTAGTTTAACTCTCTATGTAAGTTGACAACTTAAAAATTAATTAGAATTAAGAATGACAGGTATGAAATTGATTAAAATGAACCTCTTACAGAGAAAACCTGGTGTGACTCTGAAGAATAAATGAAGGCGCCTTTTCTTCTTCATAAGGTTGAAAATATTAGGAAACAGCATTAAAGAAATTTTGCTTTTAAAAGTTTGTAGGAAAAGGAAAAAGTTAGTGTTTGAATGCCAGTACTCATACTTTCAATGATTCCTTGCCTTGAGACCAAATATTTAAATCAGGTTTAGGTTGCATAATTCCTCAGAGTTTATCGTGTTCTTGCCTTCATTTTTTGTGCTCTGGATTAACTATTTTAAACCAGTCTTTTTTTTTTAATTTATTAATTTTTTTTGGCTGCGTTGGGTCTTCGATGCTGCACGCAGGCTTTCTCTAGTTGCAGTGAGTGGGGGCTACTCTTTGATGTGGTGTGTGGGCTTCTCGTTGTGGTGGCTTCTCTTGTTGCAGAGCACAGGCTCTAGGTGCATGTGCTTCAGTAGTTGCAGCGTGCAGGCTCAGTAGTTTTGGTGCACGGGCTTAATTGCTCCACGGCGTATGGGATCTTCTGGGACCAGGGATCAAATCCGTGTCCCCTGCATTGGCAGGCGGAGTCTTAACCACTGCACCACCAGGGAAGTCCCTAAACTAGTCTTAAGTAGATCTACAGGATAATATTTTATCAGTGATTCCTTCTGTCCTATTTCAGAACACCATTTTATGGTAACTATGTAGTTACAATACTATCTGTATAGTTTAACCACGGTGGCTTAGACTGAGGGATTTGCTAAATATCTCATTCGTGATGTAATTAATAGCCAGGCATATAGCATTAAAATGAGAATTATTTACTGTAAACACAAATAAAGTTGCCTGATAAATCCATTTGTTATTAACTAAGCTTTGAATCTGTTGTTTATCTAATTTAGAATAGTCCATTCAATTTAACATTTGTTGAGTTTCTAACCATGTGCCTACTGGGGATATATAAAAATGAATAAGGAAGCCAAAGTTTAGGAAGAAAAAGGAAATGTGTATAACTGTACAAAGTATTATGTGAAATGTTTAGATTAACGACTTAAAAAAATAAAGTGCTGTAGGAACCCAGAGGATGAAGCAGTAACACAACCAAATAAAATTGGGAACATTTTCCCCAAGGATAGGATGGAGAAAGGGCTCAAAGGATCATGTTTTATAATTATTTAGTGCTTTACAGTTTACTAATGACTTTTATAAATATTCTTAGTTTAATCCTCAGAATAATCTGGAGAAAGGTAGGACAGGTATTTCCCCCCAAAATTTATGTATGAACAAACTGAGACATTAGAGGATGTTCATTACCTTACAGCAGATTACCAGCCAGGTGGCATGGCTAAGATTGAAACATGGTTCTCTTAACCCCAGAGTCTGTGTTCTTTCCCCTAAACCCCACAAAATTCTGGCAGGAGGAATATCTTGAACAAAAGCACTGAGGCATATGAGTGCCTGGTGTATTTAAAGAATGTCACATAACCATTTGCCTAGGATATGGGACAAATGTTAGGAGATGAAGCTAGAAAGGTAAGTTGGTACTTGATAAAGAAACCACAATTTCAGAGGCCTTGAATTCTATACTATTAAGTTTGAACTTTGAAGAGCTTAAAACTAGAGAGATGGGATCTGCTAGGATAAAAATTGTAATGGATCTGCAGTGACTCACGATAAAATAAAAGACATCAAGATTGGAAAGAGAGAAGTAAGATTTAATTTGCAGAAGACATGATTGTGTAGAAAATCCAATAGAATCTAAAAAAAGAAAAGCTACTGGAAGTAATCAGTGAGTTTAGGAAGATTGCAGGAAACAAGATCAATATACAGAAACTAGTTGTATTTCTACATACAAGCAATGAATATTCAGAAATTAAAATTAAAAATAACATACAATAGCATAAAAATATGAAATGCTTAGAGATAAAACTGACAAAAGATGTACAAGACCTGTTAATTGAAAATTACGAAGAACTGTCGAGAAAAATCGAAGACCTAAATAAGTGGACAGCTATACCATGTTTATCGATTGGAAGACTCCATATTGATAAGAAGGCAGTTCTCCTCAGACTGTTCTATAGATTCAAGGCAGTTTCAGTGAAACTCCCACCAGGCTTTTTTGTAGAAATTGACAAGCTGATTCGTAACCAGAACAACTTTGGATAAAGAAGAACAAAGTTGGAGATCTTACATTACCTGATTTGTAAGGCTTCTTATAAAAGTTAGAGCAGTCAAGGTGGTGTAGTATTGGTACCTAGACTGGAAAATAGGCAGGTGGGACAGAATAGATAAATAGATCTACACCTGCATATTTATATAACTGATTTTTTATAAAGGTGCAAAGGCAACTCAGTGGAGAAAGGGTAGTCTTTTCAAAAAGGCAAATGATATTGGAACATTTGGATATCCATATGCACAAAAATGAATTTTTATTTATTCCTTATAACACACATAAAAATTAACTCAAAATAGATGACATGTAAGTCCTAAAATGTAAAACCTAAAGCTGTAGAACTTCTAGAGGAAGACATTGGAGAAAATCCTTATGACTTCGGGTTGCTCAAGGATTTCTTAGACTGTTAGATATAACATAGTGCAAGGTGTCTTTTTGATAGAGAATATTCTATGATTAATTGTGGTAATGGTTGCATAAGTGAATATACTAATATCCATTGATTTATATGCTTTAAATGGAAGGATTGTATGGTGAATTATATCTCAATAAAGCTGTTATTAAAATAAGTTAAACGTGAATCCACCGTATGAGCCAGCCCTTCCACTCCTAGGTCTTTACTCGAGAGAATTGAAAGCACATGTCCATACAAAGACAAATGTTCATAGCAGCTTTATTTGTAATAGCCAAAAACTGGAAACAATTCAAACTTCCATCAGTAGGTAAACAGATAAACAAATTGTGGTATATCCATACAATGTAATATTATTTAGCAAATAAAATGAAATTCAGGACTGTTTACATTCACTACAACCTGGATGGATCTCAGAATAATAATAAATAATAGGTTGAGTAAAGACCCCCCCAAAAGGGATATATATTGTGTGATTTTATTTATTTAAAGTTCTAGAACATGCAAACTAATTTATAATGACAAAAAGCAGACCAGTGTTTTCCTGGAGATGGGGTGCAGGTCAAGTGCAGGAGTGGGAGGGAGTGCTCTCAGAGGAGCAAAAGGAGACATTTTGGGGTGATAGATATGTTTATTATCTTGATTGTGTGATTTCTCACAACTGTATACATATGTCAAAACTTACCAAATTTAATACCTTAAATGTGAAGTTTATGATATGCTAATTATACCTTAAAAAATGTTTTAACAAATCTTAATGGATGTGGAGTCACTTACCATACAAATTCTACATAATTTTAATAGATAAAACACTGTCAAATCTGTTTTAGAAAGGTCATCTGAAAAGTATAGAAACTGAAGTGGAGAACAGAGACATAGTTGGCATATTTATTTATTCAACAAATTAAGCAAATATGTATTATGCTGGATAATGGGTGTCAGTTATAGGGCTCACAGTCAAATAGAAGAGATTTGTGTAAATAAAGAATAATACAGTATGATAATGCTAATTATGACAGTATGTATAATTCTGACCTAGGTTGGGGACAGTTAACAGAATCTTGAAGGATAAGTAAAGATTACAGTAATCTAGGTGTGAAATGAAAAAAGCCTGAAGTAGGTTAGGAGGGTAGGGTTGAAAAAAAATTCGAAAGAGCTTTTAAAGGCAAAATCAACAGAGTTTGGGTATGGAAGTGTAAGAGAGGTAAGAGCCAAAGATTTTTTTATTAGAACGACTAAGTCTTTGACAGTAAGAATAAGAGAGATACAGAAATTTAGGAGAAGGAGTAGACTGGGGGAGAAAACAAGTTCAATCTTAGACTTAAGTTGGAAGTTCCTATGGGACATCCAGTTGAAGGTGTCTGGGAAATAGTTGAAAGTACAGGCTTATCCCAGTGGAGAAAAGTCAGTTCTGCAAATACAGCTTTCAGATTCATTATCGTATAAAGAACTGATCACTATAGAAGTAAGTGGGCCTCTTCCAGAAGTGTATAATATGAAGTAAGAAAGCCAGTGATGAAACTTGAGGTATCATCAGTGTTTAAAAGATGAAAGACCAAGAAGCAGAAGAGGTGCTGTGAGGACACAGGGTGCCAGACTGTAGGAGGGAAATGTCTGGGAGAAGAAATGAAACTATAATTCACCTCTGTGTTTTACCAGTTGGAAAATATTATTCAGAAAAAGTTTTCTAGTTCTCTTAGAGAGTTCAAAAAGACTCTTATAGGAACAGAGAAAACAAAGCCAAAAACAAAGTAATGACTAACCATAGGAAAACAGAAAGTTTACAAGAATGGAAATGTAAGTAGCAGCACACTGCATGACTCAGATGTGGAATATGTATTTACATAGTCATAGTAATATAAACATTGAATATAATTTAAATTCAATGTTTATATGACTTTTATAATATGAAAGTTATGATATAAGCAATATTGGTTAAGTAAGAGAATGTAGTAAAAGAGTTAAATCTTTGTTTTCCATAATCAAAAGTCAATAGATAATGTCTAAAATGGAAAAATTCAAGAAATAGCAGTATAAATATAGTATGTAGAAATGCAGACAATAATACAGAAGAAACAACTAAGAATCACAAGTTACTATTAGGAGTAGAAATCAGGGCATAAGGAGCCGTAGAGTTCTCTGTTATAAGCTGTGTAGAATGCTGTTCGGCTTTGTAAACTATTTTTATGTATTAACTTGGATAAATTTAAAAATTTAAATTTAAAAAGACACCCTGTCAGTCATTAGAGATAGTAACCTACTGTAGAAAATGCTTTAGCTATTTAGATAGATGGACTTAATTCTGAAAACTAGGCTGCTGGACAGTGGCCTGCATCTCTTCCATTTGTGAATATGTGTCTTTCTAACCTCTGTTAACCCTTCTTTTGGTTTCCATAGGTTGATGAAAAAACCGTAGGAGAACCTGGTTGGCTTTATGGTAGTTTTCAAGGAAATGTTGGCTGGTTTCCATGCAACTATGTAGAAAAAATGACATCTGAAAAATCTGTGTCTCCTAAGAAGGCCTTACTTCCTCCTACAGTATCTTCATCTGCTACCTCAACTTCTGAGTAAGTTTTTAGCTAATAATGGAGTTTACATGTCTCCGCAAATGTATGAGTACCTAAGACGTATTTGCGTCAGTCTGCTACTTAATCATATTGTAATCTGCACTGGACTCTCTTAAGAGTACTTTTGTTCCAAATTTAATACTAAAGTTTAGTAAATAAAAACATAGATCAGTAGTTCATGAATTTTTTTTTGCATTAAGTTGTGTTTAAACACAATGTATATTATATACAAGTGAATAAATTGGTAGTACTTCTTTAGATTCTAAACATTTAAGTATACTTATATCATATTGTTACATTTATAGATCACTTTCTTCAAATCAACCAGCATCAGTGACTGATTATCAAAATGTATCTTTTTCAAACCTAACTGTTAACCCATCATGGCAGAAAAAATCAGCTTTTACTCGCACTGTGTCCCCTGTATCTGTATCACCTATTCATGGACAGGTATGTGTCTTTAATTTTCGTGTGTTTTATTCTTTGACATTGCTTCTGGTTCATATAAAAAAGAATGAAAATTTTTGTACAAAGGCATCATTTACTCATTTAACCAGAGTTTGTAGCATTTAGTTTCTGTTCTTACCATTCATATGTGATATGAAGTTGAAGAAATTATTATTAGAGGTTTCTCAACAATTTATTCTCATAGTGTCAAGTTGCTACCAGCTAAGCTTTCTAAGCTCAAAATATCATTTTTACAAATCTGAGTAAATTCTTAATTGTAGTTATTATAAGAAGAGCTTGGCTTGGGTTTTTTTTTTGTGTGTGTGTTTTCCTTAAATAAGTCATTTGTGTGAGAACTATATTATATATATATATTTAGCCTCTGGTTTAGATGTAACCAGGATACAAGCATTGTTACATTAACATTATTAAAAAGAAATTGCAGACTGTATCAGAATAGAGTCCTTCACTCAGAAAAAAATGCTTATTGCGTGACCATAGGTTCCAGGCATTTATTATGTGCTAGAAATTTAATGGAGAAAAAAAATGCTGCCATTAAGAAGTCATAACCTAATGAAGACAAACATATAAATAAATAACTATATGAGAAGTGTTGTAATAAAGATACTTTATGAAATCTTGAGGGGTATATAGAGGAGAGAGCATTTCAGTTCAATCTGTGGAATTGGAGCAGGCTTCACAGTAGGTAAGGCATTTCAGTAGAACCTTCAAAAATAAGCAAGCTTTCACCAAACAGAGAAGGAAATTCACAATGTTAAAAAATATTTTTAGAAAATAGGAGAACATGATAGAAAGTTTAGAGCACAGGTAAAGAGGTTAGCCTTATCAACAAAATAAAAACACTCCTTCCTCTGAGAGAAGAAGGAAAGAAGGATAAGTAAGAATATGAAGAAGTTTTGAGACAGAAAGCAGAAAAGTGGAGACTGACAAAACCGCATCTCCATTCCTAGTGGAATAAACAGAATCTACTGCAATGAGGAGACTTTGGAAACTGGAGGAGAGAAAGGGTTTCCCTTTTCATTTGTTCTGTGATGTATACTTGATGGACCCATGAATACACTTCTTGAGTACCCAGGGTTTACCCTCCATACCCATGATGCTTAATGCCAAGATGTTTCCTTGAATGGTAGGTATTGGGTCTTTAACTTCATAGAAGGCTATTCAGATAATCGTCTGTCAAATATAATTTTAAGTCAGTTTAGTAGGTCGTTACCATTGATAATAAGTCACCACCATACCAAACTGGCCAACTGTTTGATCAGTAAATATGTTATATACTAGGAAACAGAAATCATAGTTACCATTGGGTTTTTTTGTTTGTCTTTAATTTTGTGGTTTTGTATTCACAGGGACAGGTTGTAGAAAACCTAAAAGCACAGGCCCTTTGTTCCTGGACTGCAAAGAAAGATAACCACTTGAACTTCTCAAAACATGATATTATTACTGTTTTGGAGCAGCAGGAAAACTGGTGGTTTGGGGAGGTGCATGGAGGAAGAGGATGGTTTCCAAAATCTTACGTCAAAATCATCCCTGGGAGTGAAGTTAAACGGGAAGAGTAAGCATTTTTGTGTGTTTACGTGAGGTGTGGATGTTGGTATGTTCACTGATGAGTCAGCCACAGTACAACTGGCTCTGCAGGAAAATTAAAAGTTTATGCTTGAGTTCGAATACCAGAAGGATGATTCCTCGGGTGAAAAAAATCATACCTCAGATATTTGTACCAGTTTTAGAATATCTTTTATTCTAGTTATTTCAGATTCCTAAAGTTTTCAAAGTGCTTGAAATTTTAGATCTGTTGCTTTCTGTGTACCATCAGGTCAGAGAAGTTATTTTTCATTTCCTTTGGAGCTTTCTTCCTTGTTTACTGTAAGTTGTCAATATTTAGATAAATCTTTAATGAGGGCCTCGCCTTTGCCAGAGTGAGGTATTCCCATTTCTGGGCCTCCAGAGTTCCTTGAATATCACCTTTCTTACTCCTCATGTGTATAGCACACTGTGTTACAGTTACTTACTTTCTCACCTATATCCCTTACTAGGTCATAAGCTCCAGGAGGGTGGGATTCACGTCTGTTTTGTTCGTTTTTCCTTTTTTCCATACCTCGAGTGATCTTAATGCATAGTAGCTGCTCAGTCATGTTTGCTTAGTGACTGAGGAGAGGAGCGAGTGAAAGAACAGTCAAATGAATGAACTTTCGCATGAACAAAAACCAAGCCAGATCAGGTCTCTGGCCTTGATTTCCCAGTCTGTAGGAGAGTCAGGTCCTCAAACATCTTTACTACAAAGAAATAAGTACTCTAATAGAGCTGTGGGTAATTATCACATGTTTTATATGGAAGTTGATCTAATAGAAAAGCAAAATGATTTATTGAAAAGGAACGGGGTCTTTGGAAATCAAGAGGCTTGAGTTCTGATTCTGCTATTTTTGCCAGACTATTTGGGGCAACCTACTTGGTCTCTAGTTTTTTAATTGATTGAATGAAAATAATAAACTAAAAAGTCTTTTAAAATCCTTTCAGTGCTAAGGTTCTGTACATGAATTTTTAGTTCAAATGCAGAAATTTACTCTGGAGACCGACATGGAATTTTAGATTTACAGCGTGTGACAGTAGCAGTAACAACAGTAACACACGGCTGCTGTGTGTGCTGGCCCTGTGCTAGACCCTTTAGAGGCATTGTCTTAAACTCCATGACATCTTACACAGAAGGAAAACAAACACAAAGAGATGACGTTTAAATGCTTAAAGGACATTTCTTCTAACTTTTCATTCAATTACTGATCTTTTCTAACAGATATGGCATGCACCTTCAAAACCTGCAATAATGGATAATTCAGCAAAGCAGTCCATTCAGTGTGCCCATGAGTTGTAGTAAGGGTCCACTCTGTTAACCTGAAAACCACTTCACTATACAGTTTACTCACAGGTCCTGGGGAGCCCTGGTGTATCCTGCAGATGTCTAGTTCTTAAAGGCCACAGTTTTCCAGATTTTTGATAACAGTTTCCTGGGTTAAATTGGAAATAAAAGCTTTATGTGTTCCAAAATGTAAAAATAAAGTTCTATTATTTTTATATATTTTTAAATGTACTGTGCTCTAAACAAGTAATAGAATTTATTTATTGCCCTTATTTTTCTCTAAACGAAGCCAAGTCCCGTATGTGCTTTACCAAATAATTGCCCAGTTATCAGTGCCTCTTGTCTTTTAAGTTACTTTAGAAAGGCAAAATATCTCACATTTCAAAAACTATTTGTTAATCATATTGAAATTACTTCAACAGATTTAAAAAATTCAGTAGTTTGTAAGTAGGCAGTTTTTAATCAACTAGGATTTTGTGTATGAGGGTATTTCTGGACTGTGTCCTAAGGACAGAATTTCAGTTAGTTTTAACCCTTAAAAGAACACATTGCTAAAACCTGCTGTCGTCAGATCACCTTTCTTGTTTATTTACTTGTTGATGTCTTTTTTTGTTGTTTTATTACTGTTTTTTTATCTGTGTGTTTATTTGCCAGACCAGAAGCTTTGTATGCAGCTGTAAACAAGAAACCTGCCTCTGCAGCCTGTACAGTGGGGGAAGGTAAGCGGTTGGCAATTTGTAAATTACATGGAAGTCAAATTAGCTACTAATTATCTGACTTCCCACAATTGTTACTCTCTTTGCTTCTGTGTCTTCAGTGTTAAAGTAAGGTTAGGAACACTTGCTCCCTATTTCAGGTGAATATTGAGGATTCAGAAAATATATGACTGAAAATACTTGACGCTTTTAGAAAATCAGTACTATAAAAAATTCAGCATAGACTACCTTAATAAATAAGGTCGTAAATAAGTGTTGCAGTGAGATAGCATGAAGGTTTTTGCTTTCCTTTTATTATATATCTAGATTATAGATGTTTAGAATATAAGGAAATGTCAGTACACTTAGTTGTTTATAAATTGCTTTTTTTTTTTTTTTTGGCTGTGCTGCACAGCTTGTGGGATTTTTAGTTCCCTGGCTGGTCCCTCAGCAATGAGAGCATGGAGTCCTAACCACTGGACTGCCAGGGAACTCCCTGAATTGCATTTTAATTACAGTGTACCATATAAATCATTAGGTAGGATTTGAAATCAAGGTACACTTTAATCATAAATGTTACAAATAAATTTTTTATAGCCCCTTGGGTTGTTTGACTATCTTAATTTTGAGGATGTGCTGGAAAATGTCTACCCTTATTTTGGACAATATTTTTATTTAATACTTATGTAGGTTTATAAATGAATTGTATATATCCATTGTAAAATTAGTTGAATAGCTAAAGTACATTTTGTTTATATTGTTCAAGAAAATCAGTTAATGGTAAATTAAGCAATTTATTCAGTATCTACTACATTAGAGATTCTGTGCTAGAGCCTGAAATATTCAAGGATGAATAAAACAGTATTCAAGTGCTCACAGCAGAATGGGAAGGGTTGGCATATAATTGTAATAAATTCTATAATGAATGAACAAAAATATAATTTTGAGTAGGACCTATGAATCCACAGAGGTGGCTGTGTTGAAACATCTTAAACAATGAGTAAGGTCTTGCTAAGTGACGAAGGAAGAGAAAGCTTGGTGGACAGAGGGAAAGGCATGAGCCAAGGCTCAGCTGTGAAAGGTCAGGGAACTCAGGTCAGCAGCAAGGCTGAAACCGGAGGTTTACTGTGGAATAACTGCAGTGGAATGATCCTAAGAAGGTTGTGAGGAGCATTTAGGAAAGGACCTCGCTTGCTGCGGCATACCTTAACCTTGCAATCCTTTTTTGTTTTGTTAAGTCAGCTAAGTGGAATAATATGGGAATGTGGATGGTAAGTAGTTTCTGGATGGTGGTTCTGGTCATCTCCAGTGTATGCTCTCCAGATCAAATTTCATGTCAACAAATACAAATAACACTGGAAGAAAGAAAGAGATTTCTAAAACCTGGACGTTGACTGTTTCTTCTAAGTACTGATAAGCATAGGAACGGAAAAACTCAGAGCCAGTATGAAAACTTAAACATTTACCTTAAGGTTATGAAGGTTAATCATTAACAAACATTTATTGAGCATCTATTCCATTCCAAGCACTGTGCTAAGAGCTGGGCCATTGTGATGGAAATTGGCCTCTCATACTGATGTCAGCTGAATAGTGGGCATTTCCATAACTGTGTATAAAAGATTTAAAGAGAAAAGAACTTAACAGATTGAACTATATTTTGTGTAAAAAGGTTAAAAAAAAACTTTCCATATCTTGACTCTCTGTAGAGATTCTGATACCTACTTGGAGTTCTGGGGTTATTGTTCTCTGTGACATAATGATGATGATGATGATACAGTCGGGGGAAAAAAAGAAACCCTGTGATAAAGCTTTATGGTCGTTCAATCAAAGATGTAGTCTTTTCCTAAGAAATTATTAAATAATTACTTCATTCCATTCTCTACCTTAATATCCCTTTACATTAAGATTCCTTAAGTCACAAGGTCTTTTGCAACAAATTTACTCAAGGTCTTAGAGATTAACATTTTGTTTTTACTTCTGTAATCTTACAACCAAAATTAGTTTCTTTTTGCCTTATTCCCTACAGAGTATGTTGCACTTTATCCATATTCAAGTGTAGAACCTGGAGATTTGACTTTCACTGAAGGTGAAGAAATATTGGTGACCCAGAAAGATGGAGAATGGTGGACAGGAAGTATTGGAGATAGAACTGGAATTTTTCCATCAAATTATGTCAAACCAAAAGATCAAGAGGTAGAGTTATCTTTGATATCAAAACAGAATCATTCCATTCTGTTGATCAGGGTTCATATTTAAAACAGATGCACATGTATAGTTTTGGTCAGGCTGCTTTGGTTACAAGGAAAGCACATAAGGTAGCTCCAGTAAGGTATAGTTTATTATAGGGATCCTGCTAGAGAGATAAGGGAGAAACGATTTCATGAAATTCCAAGAACAAGAGCCATAGATAAGTCTGGGCCTCTGTAACTGAAGTTAGGGTATGGTTTGGATTCAGGGAGGCTTACAGTGGACTGCTTTGAAGGAGTCTGCAAATCTTTAAGGCTCTGACATTAATGTGACCCAGCCCACACTCTGAGTTCCTGTTGCTTTTCATCCTACCGCTAGTATGGTGTAGTGCAGCAGTTCTCAGACTTTTTGGTTTCAGGAACTTTTTTACGTTCTTAAAAATTATTGGGGACTCCAAAGTTTCTGAAAATATATGAATTATATCTAGCAATATTTTCCATATTAGAAATTAAAACTGAAATTTTTTAAATATTTATTAATTTGTTTTGAAAAAACAAAATTAAACCCATTACATGGTGACATAAATAGTCTGCTTTTAACGAAAAACAACCATGTATTTCTCCCTCCCCAAAAAAGTTTAGTGAAAAGAGTGGTGTATTCTTTGATTGAAGTATATGAAGAAAATTCAGTCTCACACAGATAGAAAACAGAAGTATTTTAATAACATTTTCAGATATCTCAGATATTCTTCTTTGATATTACTACACCAAAACTGGACAAGTACTAAATTTTTGTAGGTTAGTTGCAACATGGAATCTGAAGCCTATCTTATTGTTACATTAAAATTCACCAGTCTCTTTTGCACACTGAATGTCGTAACATCATTCATTGGTCATTTGGGAAGTATTGAATCACTAAGTTATGCAGATATTCCCTATGTTGCTACATTTCATTATATAATTTTTTTTAAAAATCACATTTGTGGGTTAAAGACTAAAACATAAGACATGACACCACAAAACTCTTAGACAAAACGTTCTCTGACATAAATTGTACCAGTGTTTTCTTAGGTCAGTCTCCCAAGGCAATAAAAATGAAAACAAAAATAAACAAATGGAACCTAATTAAACTTACAAGCTTTTGCACAACAAACTGTAAACAAAATGAAAACACAACCTACAGAATGTGAGAAAATATTTGCAAATGATGTGACTGACAAGGGCGTAATTTCCAAAATATACAAACAGCTCATACAACTCAACAACAACAAAAAACAGCCCAGTTGAAAAATGGACAGAAGACTTAAATAGACGAAGAAGAAATACAGGTGGCCAATAGGCACATGAAAACATGCTCAACATTGCTAATTATTAGAGAAATGTAAATCAAAACTACAATGAAGTACCACCTTACACCGGTCAGAATGGCCATCATTAAAAAAGTCTACAGAGTCAAGGAAGGGAGGGAATACGGGGATATGTGTATAAAAACAGATGATTGAACTTGATGTACCCCCCAAAAAATAATAAATAAATAAATAAAATTTAAAAAAAAAGTCTACAGATTAACAAATGCTAAAGAGGGTATGGAGAAAAGGGACCCCTTCTACACTGTTGGTGGGAATGTTAGTTGGTACAGCCACTGTGGAGAATAGTATGGAGGTTCCTCAGAAAACTAAAAATAGAATTACCATATGATCTTGCAGTCTACTCCTGGGCATATATCCAGACAAAACTGTAATTGAAAAAGAGGGAATTCCCTGGTGGTCCAGTGGTTAGGATTCTGCACTTTCACTGCGGAGGGCCCAGGTTCAATACCTGGTTGAGAAATTGGATCCCACAAGCCCTGCACAGTCAAAAAACAAAACGAAACAAAAAAGAAAAAACAAAAAGATACATGCAGGGGGAGGGATAAATTGGGGATTGACATATACACACTACTATATATAAAACAGATAACTAATAAGGACCTACTTACAGCCCAGGGAACTCTACTCAGTACTCTGTAATGATCTATATGGGAAAAGCATCTATGAAAGAGTGCATATATGCATATGTATAACTGATTCACTTTGCTGTACAGCAGAAACTAACACAACATTGTAAATCAACTATACCCCAATAAAAATTTTCAAAAAAAGATCCATACACCCCTGTGTTCATAGCAGCACTATTCACAGTAGCCAAGACATGGCAACAACCTGAATATCCATCAACAGATAAAGGGATAAAGAAGATGTGCTACATATATACAGTGGAATACTACTTAGCCATAAAAAAGAATGAAATAATGCCATTTGCAACAACATGGCTGCAACTAGAGGTTATCATACTAAGTGAAGTAAGTCAGAAAGACAAATACCATATGATATCACTTATATGTGAAATCTAAAATATGATGAAATGAAGTTATCTATGAAACGGAAACAGACTCATAGACATAGAGAACAGACTTGTGGTTGCCAAGGGGGAGGGGATTGAGGGAGAGATGGAGTGGGAGGTTGGGGTCAGATGTAAGCTATTATATATAGAATGGATGCACAACAGGGTCCTACTGTATGGCACACAGAACTATATTCAATATCCTATGATAAACCATAATGGAAAAGAATGTTAAAAAAAAAATGTGTATGTGTATAACTGAATCACATTTCTGTACAGCAGAAATTAACACAACATTGTAAATCAACCATACTTCAGTAAAAAATAAATAACATTGTTAACATAGAAAAGTCCTTAAGTATTTTGAAGCTGTCAAGCTCATGGTGGTAGATATAAGTTTTCCAAAATTTTAATTTTCCCTTGAAAGCTGAAGTTTTATCATTGGCAAAAATCCTGTCAGCTCTTTTACTTGAAGTGACAGGCTTACTTAATTCATCTTTGAGCAAATGTCTGCTAAATCTCAAGTCTGAATAATTTGGCAGTCATTCTTTCAAATAAAAATGTTGTTCCATGAAAAACCTAGTTTACGTCACAACTTAATCACCTAAGGCTTTTCCTTGAGACAACCCTTGTACTTCACATGCAGCAGAAATGCTTTGAGCGCACTTCATTTAGTCACCCAGGCTTTTTAAAAGACGTGTATCTGAGGATTAAGATTTAATAAAATTTTTACTGCTTGATCAAGGACATTCTTAAGTGAAACTGGCCTTGTTTGTTTTACTGTGAGTACATGGCTGCGAAGAGTACTGTGACTGCTAGTATTATTTAGCACCACTGCTGTGATTTGTGCTAAGGCATCAGCAATTTTACCTACCAGTGTAAATGTCAGTACAGCAAAAGAGGCAAATAATAATATCTTAGTACTGTTATGAAAATAGTTTTTATCTTCTAGACCCCTGAAAAGGGCTAGAAAGACTGCCCCCAGGGGTCCACAAACCACATGCTGAGCACCACTGAGACTGCTTAGATTGGCTTCTGGCTCTGCCACTTGGAGGCCAGGTGACCTTGGACAAGTTACTTCACCTTTCTGTTTCAGTTTTCTTTTCTGTAAAATGGGGATAATCATAATTACTAGAGTTATTGCAAATGTTAACTGAGTGAATATATGTAAAATTCTTAGAACACTACATGTTACATAGTAAGTACTCAAAAAATGTTAAGCTTTTGACTACCATCATCTCTGCTTGAGTGCTTTTACTACAGCTGTGTTCACTAAGAGAAAAAAAATTTAACCCTTTCCCTTGTCTTGCTCCAATTCCTAAAAATAAGAAATGTGGTTGGCCCAACTTATCCTGTAAAGTCAAACAGGTCGTAGTTGCCGGGGTATGCATTTTTTGTTCTTAGGTTCAGGAGGAGCATGGCAAAAAATTAAAAATAAAAACATCACCTTAAAAAAAAAAAAATCACCTTGTATGCAGCAGGAGCAAAACTCACATATGCCTTAACATACCCAGAGCACATCTGTCATGTGTGGGGGACATTGATTCTAACCCTACTGATTAATGGAATGTATTTGTGTTTACATTTAATATTCAGGAAGGATTCAGAAAATGAGCTCTTCCTGTTGAGTCAGTGGATGCCAACATCAGCTACTAGTATACAATGTATTCTGCCAGAACCAGATCTCCCCATACATGTTGGATTCTTAACTTATTTAGTTAAAATAAGGTTAATCATTATTTTGCTCTTACCTGAAAGAAGCAAGGACCCCTGGGAATTAGAAATCTCTAGTTCCTAATATCCTTTGTACTTTTACATCTGGATTGTTGGAAAATAACAGTGTATCTTTGCCTTACAGAGTTTTGGGAATGCTAGCAAATCTGGAACATCAAACAAGAAACCTGGTATGTATCATAATGAAGCTGAAAAACTACTAAAGGGTTTAATAGTCTCGAATTCATAGTTTCTTATTTTTCTTTTCAGAGATTGCTCAAGTAACTTCAGCATATGTGGCATCTGGTTCTGAACAACTTAGCCTTGCACCAGGACAGTTAATATTAATTCTAAAGAAAAATACAAGTGGATGGTGGCAAGGGGAGTTACAGGTAATAACCTTTAAATAACATTTATTAATTTTATTATAAAAGTAATGTATGCTCGTTAGAAAAATAAGATTAATGAAAGTTTCAGATCAACCTATAATCATACCACTTGGAGGTAGTCAGTATTACCATTTTAGTACCTTATGTTTCTCTCTTGTCTTTTCCCTGCTTATTTTTAGCACAGTTTATGTTACAAGTAACAGTATGAAAAATAATTTCTCTAAAGACCGAATTGCTTTCCAGTAATACCTGGTGTAATAAACCACAGGGCACCTTCTTAAAGGAAAGCTTAGCATCATTTTTGCCTGGGATAACACCAGGCTTGCAGTATAGCTTCCAGGCTATGTGCTAAGAAAATACTACTCTTTGGACTATCCCCCCTCTCCCATAGTCTTATATTTTTGAAACAGCAGTACAAGGAAAGGAACTGCAGGAGTAAATGAGCTTGGTTTTATCATAAAATGTTAACAGAAATAGTAATTGCATGTTTTGATACAGAAAGAGAAGTTCTTTTCTCACTCCTAAAATTTCCTCACTAGTTAAAACTAAAAAGCATTTTAGGATTAAAGAATGATGACAGGTTAAGAACTGGATTTTTATGTGAAATTGATATATGATTGTAATATGAAGGATTAACTTAGCTTCATTCTTGCAAATCAGGGTCTGACAGTTTCTAAAGAACAGTGGAGGTTCAAAATTCAGTATCTTCTTGAATAACCCCCTGAAATTTCACCTTCTGATTTGCTTGAAGATTGACCCAACTAAGTGGAAGATGTGGCTTTCCACAGATTTTATGATTTCCTGATGAATTATTAACAAAGCCCCAAGAGGTGTTTCCTGTGAGCTGTGTCATTAAGTGTTGACTTGAACTTATTACAAGAACATTAGAAAGGTCTCTTTAGTTTATAAATATTTGTGTGAAATATGCAGAGAACTTTGAGCTTGAAACATCTCCAAATAGACTTCTGCAAATAGTGTTGAGATGCATATTGAATCTTCCAGTTGTTTAATATTGGCCTGGAAGGCTGATGCAGAATTCAGGTGTTCTCAAGACACCCTCTCTTCTAACACCAGTTATAAGTTTGGAGGTCCCCAAGACCACTCCCAAGTTCAGTAGCTCTCCATAAGGACTCACAGGACTCACTGAAGGCTGTTACACTCATGGTTATGCTCTATTACAGCAAAAGGATTTAGATTAAAATTAGCCAAGGGAAGAGATGTATGGGGCAGAGTTCAGGAGGATTCTAAACACAGAGCTTCCAGTTGTCCTATCCCCATGGAGTCATGGACAGCAGTAAGTCCTCCTGGCAACAGTACACTTGGAGTATTGCCAAGCAAAGCAGCTCACTTGAGCCTTGGTTTCCAGAGTGTTTATTGGGGCTCCATCACGTAGACACAGTTGACTGCCCACATGGCTCAACTCAGTCTCCAGTCCCTCCAAAGTTGAGTTCATACTGTGACGCAGAGGGCCCACCATAAATCACATCGTTAGGCTGTCTGGCATGGTTAAGGCCCCCATGTAAAGTGAGTCATTGTTAACAGTCAAGACATTCCAAAGGTTTAGAGATTACCTTCCAGGAGCCAAAGGCAAAGGCCAGACCTCTCTTTGGGCAAGGTTAAATTCTTTACTACAGAGCCAGGGTTTTTCTCATTTTTAGTTTGCGTCCCAATAATTGTCTTTAGTCTCACCTTTTATGTTCTTTTTGCTAATTTTATAGGCCAGAGGAAAAAAGCGACAGAAAGGATGGTTCCCTGCCAGCCATGTTAAACTTTTGGGTCCAAGTAGTGAAAGAACTACACCTGCCTTTCACGCTGGTATGGAAATGGGTTAACTTGTATTTCATCTTAAAGAAGTTTTGTTAAAACTCAGCTCTTAGATTAGCTTGTTCTTTGAAAAATATTTAAAAATTTGTCCTTTCCTTACCTCTGCCTATAAGTAATATTGCAATGAGAATTTCCTTTCTAAAAAGTTCTGCTAGAAACAGCCAGCTGTTCGGTGATACTTGAACTGCCTCACTCCTTGAAATATTTTAATCGCTATACCATTGTACTTTAAAGCAAAGCAGCCGCTTGGATTTCTGACTGCACTTGGGAAATTCTTGTTTTTGTAAAACAGGGAATGGGGGAAGGAGGGTGGGAGAGAAGAGCTAAAGGGAAATTTTAGCTGAATTTTAACATATGATCCTTATAAGAGTAATTGTTTTGTATGATTTGTTGCTTTGTTGTTCCTGTTCTGGTAGTGTGCCAGGTAATCGCCATGTATGACTACACAGCGCACAACGGGGATGAGCTAAGCTTCTCCAAGGGACAGCTCATCAGCGTTTTGAACAAAGACGATCCTGACTGGTGGCAGGGAGAAATCAGTGGGGTGACTGGTCTCTTTCCTTCAAATTATGTTAAGATGACGACAGACACAGATCCAAGTCAACAGTGTGAGTAATACCAAAGTATTTACTTCTTAACTGGTGCATAAGCTTTAACGTGCAGCCCTGCATTCATTACTGCTCTGAATCAGATATTAAACTTAGCACGCTTACCAAATGTATATTAACATTTAGAGTAAGAAAATATAACAGGAAACTTTCACAAGATGAAAAGTTATACTGCTTTTTTTCAAATACTTTTTTGCTAGCTTCAGACCTTACTATTAGACTTTATCTGAAAAAAGTTCTAATTCTCTCATGGGTTCTTTGGTATGATTACAGTCTATATGACAGCTTCCCTTTACACCAGTCTTTTTCAGCTTAATAAAGAGTAGCTGGCAATTACCCTATTCACCTATTAAAATGACCCTTTTAGTGTACAGGTGCTATTGATTTTGCAACCTTCTCATTTATTTCCTACATTTTTACACATCATCCAGGTTAGAAGAAAATTATAAAATTTATTTTTATAAGTAAAGTGCTTGCAAAACTCTCATTAGGTGATGTTTTAGGTAGATAACTCATGCCACAAGAGGTAGATGAGTCAAGATCTGTTTCACTACTTTTAGAACAAGGGTCCAGATCTTACTGTATGAGATTTGGTATTACATAAAATTATCTCTTGGTAGTTACCTAGCCTTTCTTATATTTCACAATGAACATAGCATTAATGATGAGAGAATAAACAGTACTTGGAAATATTTTTTACCTCTATAAAATCGATGTCACTTTTCCCCACCCTTTTGATTTTTTTTCTTTTTTAATAAAATATATCGTGCTTTGTATTTTTATCATTCTTGTGAAATTATCTAAAAGCTTTAGCCTTTCATTTTAACTTAGCTTCTAAGAACATATAAATGGTAACCCAGTCAAAGCTGAGATGTATTTATGATTCAGTGCAAGTATTATGAATTTACTTTGTAGTGTATCTATAAAATATTAGTGCATTATTTTCACTTTACAGCTTATAAAGATCATTCTGATTTTGGGAGAAGACTTTCCTTTAGATAAAGCAACTGAATTTCCCCATTTGGAGGTGGAGTTCAGTTTTTTATGGTTCAAATATTCCTAAAAATATCTCAGGGTTTCAGGAGAGGTAGTAAAAAAAATTATAACAATTTGGATTACCTAAATGAATGACCATTTTTATTTTTTTAAGCTCTTTATTGGAATATAATTGCTTTACACTGTTGTGCCAGTGTTTGAGGTACACCAAAGTGAATCAGCTGTATTTATATATATATCCCCATATCCCCTCCCTCCCACCACTCCTTCAAACCCACCCTATCCCAGCCCTCTAAGCCATCACCCATCATCGAGTTGATCTCCCTATGTTATGCAACAATTTCCTACTAGCTATCTGTTTTACATTTGGTAGTGTATATCTGTCAGTGGTACTCTCTCACTTCGATGAATGACCATTTTTAAACTCTGCTGATGGTTTGGCAGTTTTCAGTGCCTGCCAATTTATCTGATTAATTAGAAATATATGAGGTGTCTTTCCTGGACCTGAGAGAGGAATGAACTTTTCAAAACTACTGGGTATGGAAGGTCTTTGACTCAGTGATCCCTGGAGACATTCTAGTTTGCCAGTACATTCAGCTTTTATGGTACCTACACTATAAAGTGACAGTTTTCCAAATGTTTTGTTGTTGTTTATCTTGTTTTCCAGTGGTGGAACACTTTTTTCCAATTAAGTAATGTAATAAGAAATATTATGAGTCAGTGAAAACTGGTTAAGTTTTAGACTATCATATGTGTTTCTGGAGGCCTTATAAATATTACTTTCATTTTATTATGTAGTCAGCATATTTTCTAAAGGTTGAGAATTTTAATAGTTCAAATTTGTTGATGTTGTATGTAATCAGTAGATTTTTTTCTCACCCACTTGATTTGCTTTATGTTCATTTTATTCCTCATTTTTCTTTTTATAGGACCCAATGTTGTCTTCCAGTGTGAAAGCACCCCAGAGACCCACTATCCAAGTTTGACTCTAGCGTGGAGGCAGGGCAGGCAGCCCTGATCAAATATCTCCTACACAATTCGTTAACTTCGTTCGAATGTTAGAGCCACTTGTGATTATTTCTTTGTGTTTCTAATTTACAGTTAAAATTTATTTGTAACAAGTTAAAGGATAGTGGGTCTTTGTGTGGCTTTCCCTGCTGTTCACTCTGGCATCCTTTAGCATTTTTCTTCTTTTTTAATTTGGTAATTGTAGGTCATTAGCATGCATATTGAGTTTGCCCTTACATGGTGGGAGTTCGAACACACAAAGACCCACTATTTGCACAAACTGTTCTCGCTGGTTTGAAATGGGCTGCCATGCTTTTCTAATGTTACTGCAACATGTATATTCATTACAGAATTCAGAATTGCTTATGTTTTGCTATTATGTTTGATCTAATCCTAATCACAGTGAGCTCTTAATTGATTCAATATGTGATTTGTCCCCCAGTATGCACTGTTTATTCTGTTACTTTCTAATATGCCACTATGAGTACCAATACTTAAATTTGTTTAAAGGCCAAGAATTGGAAATATCCTTTTCTCTATTTTCTGTGTATTTGGGGATGGGATCAATAACACTTTGAGGGAGCTTTTCATATCTCATAGAAGAGGAAAGTGGCTGCCCCAGCAGTATGTGCAGAGCAGGACGTGTTATCTGTTCCAGCTGCCCAAGAATGAGCCCTGTACTGTGGGAGTTCCCCTAGGATCTCTGTGCTCTGGTTCATGAAGATACTGCTTCATGTGCTGCAGAGGTCAGTTGTTACTTCTTTACTGATGACCTAAAAATGGATTATTTTTGAGGAATGAAAGGCTTCCATCATTGACCATGAGATATGAAACCTTCCCTACCTTATTAGACACACCATTTATACGTATACATTTTAAAGTCAAAATTCATGTTATCTATTTTAATAAGGTGACTGCATGTCCCAGGTCACAAAGGGACACTGGTTGACATTCTTCTTAATGTATTTAGTAAAGATCATAAGGAATCTTCAAAGAGTTTAAATGTCCTTGAAGGAGGCAGACAGTCTCTATCTAGTTGAGGATGAATTTGAGTGAAGAAAAGATGTGTGAGAGCTGTCATTCCTCTGTGTCCATGAAGCTGCTTTGTGGCTAGAAGATTGATTTTACCATTCAGAATTCTCTGGCTAATATCTATTCTTCAACCACATTGGCTACTTTGGCATAGGATTTTACTTCTTTTCCTTGAATGGAAAACTTTAAAGATAATAAACATTATTATAAACTAATAAACGTGAGAGTACTAGCTGAAACAAAAAGGAGTTTTAGTGGATGGTATTAAACTGCATTTGAAAATCAGTGAGAAGTTTATGCAATTTAAAATGTTTACAAACTGCAGTGCAATCTACTGTTTATGAATGTCCAAGTATTATCAGGAAAAGTGTACATACAGTCACAGAGTCTTATTTCCTCACGGAGTTCTTTAAGAAGAGTGAAATATGTTTTTATATCTCTGAGTTTTAAGTTAGAGGTGTATTTTGTGCAATATTTGTGTTGTTGTGCCTACACATTATACATGAATGATGTTAGTCATACATTGCCTAAATCATAACTTTATGACACTTGAGAAAGAATCAACAGTTTAGTTAGAACTTCACAAAGTTCGAATGTCTGTGTTCCAGAATACTTCATATCATTGGGATGTATGGTGACATGTATGTGTGCTCCCTGAGGCAGGGATTTCTAGTTAATAGACCACCTCAACTTTTAGCATTTGGCATCATCATGATACTTTTATAAAATATGATGTTAATAGGAAAGCAATAATACCATTTTACAGCTGGCATAACAGGTTTGCCTGCAGTCACTAAAGGGTACAATGTAAAGACTGAGTCCTTGTGAATTCAGCTGATCTAGATTGTACGGATTACTTGGTCTTGCCTTTTATTTTCTGAATTTCTGAACCCATTAGTTGGGTTCAAATTATGGGCAGTAACTTTAAATCCATTTTAAACCCTGAGGTTAGAAATTAGACCACTTAATTAGCCACATGATTTGACATAACATTTTCTCTTTATAATTTTGAATTTGGGTTTATTTAATACACCAATGAATTATTTTAAAGGTATTTTTTATAGCTTAGATTACTTTACTTTTTACACTAATAAATATAGATTATTAAGAATGACATTCAGGTAGAGCTTAGTGTCTCTAAATCAATTTGCAAATGATATATTCATCAGGTACCTATGGACTAAATCACATAATGGCATATTTAAGCTGTGTCCGGGAAATAAATTTACTGTATTTACAGAAATACCTCTTTGTTTAGGTATTTTGTTATATATTTGAGAGGAAGCTAAGAGTAAAGGAAATGGTATGACATAATAATGTGTCCTCCTTAAAAGAGCCTGCAGTCCTTTGCAATACCTCATATTCAGCCACGTATGTGCTCTCTTCCTCATTCAGTACAAGAGGCAGCTTTCAGTTTACTTAGAAGGCAGCAGTAGAAGGAGTTTATCAGGAACATAGAATTTTAGAATGGGAGCACAGCTGAACAAATCTGAACCCTGTAGGAGGTAAAGAATCAAAATACCTGTTTATTTTTAAAGTATGTGATTAAACCTGATGGGTTTTCCAGAAGTGAAAGAATCAGTTCTAAGACCAAAGCTGAGATTTTAGAAAACTTGAAAATCTAAGTCAACCCTACTTGTTATATAGTTTCCTCTAAAACTTTATCCTAAGGAGTCATTTTAAAGTAATACAACAATGCAACTATTAAAACAATGTAACTGCTATTTTAGTGTTTTAAAGTATAATATGAATACTGATAGTTTAAAATAAAGAAACTGGGGGAAGGAAAAGTAGAGAAAGAAATGCCAATTTCAGTCCAAAGCTTTATTTGCCAAATTTTCTTGGGATGAATTTTACCAAGTTATAAATTCTTGTAAATAGAATCTATAATAGAAATACTGAGAGACTTTTGCCTAAAGTGGCATTATTGGATGCTACTGTGATGCTACTGTAATGTAATAAATTATTAAATTGTTGCAAAGTGCTGTTTTTTTTGCCTTAAATTTTTATTTTGTGTCTTGAAAACTATAGTATAAAGGTATTGAGATTGTGCAAATGCTGGGCACGCTTGGCATGAGGTCATCCGTTTTTATTTTTACAAAATTGTAATATAACTATGCAAGTGTGTTTATTAAAAGGACACAAACTACATTACTTGTACTGTGTATTTCTTTTGAAGCATCCTTTAAAACAATTGTTTATATGTAGTCCTGATTGAATTTCTTAGGAATTTCTCTTTTTCCTTTATGTAGTCTATGGGTCCAGACCAGCAAATTGTTTTATAGTAGAGGGAACAAAAGAAATTTTTAAGTGGTAAAGACTGAGATAGTTTGATCCGAGATAAGCACATATATCTCAAAAGCAAAAGAAATTTTGATTTGAAAGTAAAAGGAAATATAACCTAGGATAATAATAGACTACTATGTTGTTTATAATTTTTTTTTTAACAAACAATAAACAGCATATATTTAGAGTGTACAACTTGGTATCCCAATCTCCCAATTAATTCCCCCCAATCCTCCCCGCTTTCCCCACTTGGTGTCCATGTGTTTGTTCTCTACACCTGTGTCTCTATTTCTGTCTTGCATTTCCTCTTTCATAGGTGTTAGCATTTGCCTTAAGTATTGAGGTGCTCCTATATTGGGTGCATATATATTTATAATTGTTATCTCCTCTTCTTGGATGGATCCCTTGATCTTTATGGAATGTCCTTTCTTGTCTCTTGTAACATTTTTTATTTTAAAGTCTATTTTATCTGATATGAGTATCGCTACTCCAGCTTTCTTCTGATTTTCATTTGCATGGGATATCTTTTTCCATCCCCTCACTTTCAGTCTGTATGTATCCCTAGGTCTGAAGTGGGTCTCTTGTAGACAGCATATATATGAGTCTTGTTTTTGTATCCATTCAGCCAGTCTGTGTCTTCTGGTTGGTGCATTTAGTCCATTTACATTTAAGGTAATTGTTGATATGTATGTTCCTATTACCATTTTCTTAAATGTTTTGTTGTTGTTTGTGCAGGTCCTTTTCTTCTCTTATGTTTCCCACTTAGAGAAGTTCCTTTAGCATTTGTTGTAGGGCTGGTTTGGTAGTGCTGAATTCTCTTAGCTGTTGCTTGTCTGTAAAGCTTTTGATTTCTCCATGGAATCTGAATGAGATCCTTGCTGGGTAGAGTATTCTTGGTTGTAGGTTCTTCCCTTTCATCACTTGAAATATATCATGCCACTCCCTTCTGGCTTGCAGAGTTTCTACTGAGAAATCAGCTGTTAACCTTATGGAAGTTCCCTTGTATGTTATGTGTTGTTTTTCCCTTGTTGCTTTTAATAACATTTCTCTGTCTTTAATTTTTGTCAGCTTGACTAATATATGTCTTGGCGTGTTTCTCCTTGGGTTTATCCTGCCTGGGACTCTCTGTGCTTCCTGGACTTGGGTAGCTATTTCCTTTCCCACGTTAGGGAAGTTTTCAACTATAATCTCTTCCAATATTTTCTCAGGTCGTTTCTTTCTCTCTTCTCCTTCTGGGACCCCTGTGATGCAAATGTTGGTGCATTTAACATTGTCCCAGAGGTCTCTTAGGCTATCTTCAGTTCTTTTCATTCTTTTTTCTTTATTCTTTTCTGCATCAGCGATGATCACCATTCTGTCTTCCAGGTCACTTATTCGCCCTTCTGCCTCAGTTAATCTGCTATTGGTTCCTTCTAGTGTATTTTTCATTTCTGTTATTGTGTTGCATATCTCCATTTGTTTGCTCTTTAATTCTTCTAGGTCTTTGGTAAACTTTTCGATCTTTGCATCCAGTCTTTTTTCAAAGTCCTGGATCATCTTCACTATCATTATTCTGAATTCTTTTTCTTGAAGGGTGCCTAGCTTCTCTTCATTTAGTTGTTTTTCTGGGGTTTTTTCCTGTCCCTTCATCTGGTACAAAGTCCTCTGCTTTTTCATTTTCTCTCTCTTTCTGTGGCTGTGGTTTTCAGTTCCACAAGACGAAATACTGCTGATACTGCTTGATATTGCTGTCTGCCCTCTTGTGGAGGAAGCTATCTGTTTATAATTTTTATTCCAACTTTTTCTCTGAAAAGATTGGAAGGAATTTACAATACTCACTGCAAATGCAGTACAAAATAAAAGTCTGTATACAGTAAAAGAAACTGAAGTGGATGCTTGGGGGAGGGGTACCAGAGTTAAGCAGATTTTTACACTTTAGTGATCAAGTTAGTGGTTTCACCTTGAGTGGAAAAAATATGGATCAAAATCCAACCCATCCATCAATGTCTGACATCAGCAATTTCTTTCCAAAAACCTTTCCTGATCTCTACAAAGTCATTCAACTAACATATGTTGAGTGTTTGCATAAGCAAATGCAAAGTATTAGGTGCTGAGAATATGAAAATGAGTGTTAGGTGGTCCTGGCCTTGGGTAGTACCTAACTCTGTGAGGGGATCAGGCACATGAGCAGATAAATGTAAGACAGCATGCTAAGCACACTGATAGATATCTACTGGGCACTCCGAGAGTACAGAAAAGGAAGACCTAACTCAACCGTGGATTGGTGAATTAGGGAAGACTTCCTGAAGGAGGCTTAAGTAGGAGTAAGCCAGATTGGAGGGTGGGATGGTGGAGAGTGTGACAGAGCTGGACAGCAGCCCGGGTGGAGGAGGAGAGGTGCGATTATAAGCAGTTCATTATTGCTGGAGGGGAAGTGGAAAACCAGCGACACTGAGTGTTGAGGCTTGAGAGCCGGCCAAGGGCTAAACCAGAGATCTCTAGCTTGGCTGCTCATTGGTATCACCTGGTGACCTTTAACAAGCTATTGATACCTGAGTCCCAAATTATATGGCCTGCGGTGAGGCCTGGGCATGGGGATTTTTAAGAACTCCCCAGATTCTGTGAACCAAAGTGGAGAAAAAGTCATGAAACAAAGTTAAGGCTTGTTTCTGAGGGAACGTTGGCGGGAGTTGGGGATTGATAGGATGTGTGGGCAGGTGGAAAGGTCAGTTTGATTCCCAGATTTGTATCTTGGTGACCGGGCAGAATCATGGTGGCGCCAGCTACAGTAAAGAATCAGAGTTGGGGGAAGAAGATGAGTGTGGTTGTGACTACAGAGTACCTGTGGGACATCCAGATAGAACTGTCCAGCAGGTAATGAGAGATAATTAAGATATACAGCACCGGATGTGCATCAGCTGGTGGCATGAATGCGTATTGATAGTTTTTGAGCCAGCGAAAGTAAATGAGATGATTCGGGGAGCAAATCAGACCTGTGAGGGTATCGGCACTTAAGGGTTGGGTAGTGAAAGGAATCCATGAAGCCAGGAAACAAAGGTTCTAGGAGAATAAAGAGATTATTGTGCTAATGTTGCCACCATTTTTATAAAATAATAAAGTTCTAGCTGTATAATCATTGCTCATACTGTAAAAAGAAAAGAGGAAAAGTGCTCTTTATTGAGTACTTATTAGTCTAGGTACCTTTCTAAGGTCCTCAGATGTATTACCTCATTACTATTTCCTTTTTACAGGCATGGAAATTAAAACAGAGAGAAGTTAAATGACCTGTTCAAGGTTACACAGATAGTCAGTCAGTGGTAGCGCTGGGTTCAAGCCGAAGTGGTCCCTCTCCAGAGTCCATGCTCTTAACTAAGGTGCTAACGTCGCCACCATTTTCATACTAATGAAATTCCTTCAGTACAACCACCGCTTGAACCAATGAAAAAGTGAGAAGAAAAGTCAGAGAAGAGATGAGGAGGCAAGGACTGAATATAATAAACAGGATAAGAATCTCTAAGGATAATATCTAGAAGGATAAAGCTGGACATAATCACTTTTTTGGTAACAGCTTTTATCGAGATATAATTTACATTCCATAGAGTTCCCCCAACTATACAATTCAGTGGGTTTTACTATATTCAGAGCTATGCAACCATCACCACAACCAGTTACAGAACATTTTCATCACCACAAAGAGAAACCCAGTACCCATTAGTTATCACCCTCATATCTTCCTGTGCACCCTGCAGCCCTAGGCAGCTGCTAATCTATGGTCTGTGTCTGTATGTTTGCCTATTCTGAACATTTATAAATGGAACCATAAAATGTGGGGGGGGGGGCTGTGATTGTCTTATTTCACTTAGCATAATGTTTTCAGGGTACATCATGCTGTAGCATGTATTGGTACTTCGTTCCTTTTTATGGCCAAATAATATTCCATGTATGGATATACCACATTTTATTTATCCATATGTTAATTGACAGACATTTGGGTTTTTACTTTTTGGCTGTTATGAATAATGCTGCTATGTACATTTGCATACAAGTTTTTGTGTGGACATACATCTTCATTTTTCTTGGGTATATACCTAGGAGTGAAATTGCTGGGTCAAATGGTTTGACATTTTGAGGAACTGCAAGATTGTTTTCCAAAGTGGCTGTACCATTTTATATTCCCACCAGCAATGTACAAGGGTTTCTATTCCTCCACATTTTCACCAACGCTTGTTATTATTTGACTTTCTGTTAAAGCCATCATTGTGGGTGCGAAGTGACATCTCGTGGTTTTGATTTGCATCTCCTCCATGACTAATGATGGTTGAGCATCTTTTCATGTTGGCCTTCTGTATATCTTCTTTAGTGAAATGTGTATTCAGATCCTTTGCCCATGAGTAATTTGTCTTCATAATCACTTTTAAAACTTTATTCTAAATAAGAACAACAAGTTATGAAAGATGTGCTTGAGAGAGATGTCTTAATGCTGTTGTCAAAGGCAAAATCACTTAAAGAGAGTGATAAAAATCAAAGAGTGATAAAGTTAGTGTAGTGGGAATTGTGGTGGGAGAGCTGCTTTGAATCATGGCTCTATGAGCTCACCCCTAAGAGCCTTACCCTCATCTGTAAAATGAAGATAGTAATACCTGTATTACGGATGAGACTTAAGGGATTTATGAAGCACCAGTTCAGTGTCTAACACATAGATACTAGAAATAACAGTTATAACATTTACCAAGCATTTGCTGTGTTCTAAGTGGTGGACTAAACATTTTGGGTTTGTGTCTGGGTTAGTAAGTAATGGAGTTAGACTCCAGAGCCTATGCTCTTAGCCATCCCTCACTAACTTGGAGTTGCTGTTAGTTGCTTCAGATCACAGAATTAGAACAATCATCATTTAATTCCAGGATATAGGTGAGAAGAGAGTCTAGAGAATTAACTGCTTTATATGAATCCAGCCTGGTCAAGTTACATTTCAAGGTACTAGGAGGACCTGCTACTGGGATCCCTATGTCACCAGTGGTGATCTGTTAACCACCACGAAGTTGGAGTCAGGCAGTGCTATAGAATTAGTGTGTCCTAAACTCAGCAGTTTGGGTCATAGTATTGTGTAGTCATAAACAAGTTGGAAAATATGGGTTGTAAAATCATACCATTGGGGAAAAGTAGAGGTGTAGCAGTCAGCTTAGTGATACCAAGGAAAAAACATATGTGCATATGAAACCCCTGCTGCCCCAGGTCAGTACTGATACAGAGCGCTGAAGGGTACAGACAGTCTGTTTGAAACTAGCTATTCGATACAAGTTGTTAATTGAATGTGCAACCAAGTAGAGGGTATGTAAAGGGACCAATTATGTCATGTAGACACAAAAAAAGAGTTAAAGGTGGATAAGGGTCCTGTTGGCTTCTTCAGTGCCTTTGGGCTCGTTGGCATTCCAAATATTTATACTAAAACCTTTTTTTCCTCTAGAATTCAGTTCAGCAAGCATAAGACCAGGTCAGATTTGTACACAGTATGGTCAGTGTTTCACCTCAAATAGAATTGCAGTGTAAGCACCATTTGAAATGACCTGGCATTTCAAACTGTAAGACTTGAATCAAGAGATCTAGATTTAGGAATTTAGTAGCTTTAAATTCTACTGTAAGTCACTTAACCACCGTGCCTCGGATGCTGCATGTATTTATACAGTAGGGGTCAAAGTTATATTTGTTAATCAGAGAATTGATCAGAGGTTGTAAATCATGACACACATGTTGATTATTTCTGTTATTAAAATTGGAAGTTCTGTGCTAGGTGAATGTGAAGAAACTACTGTCTCATAGCATCTCTTTGTAATATTCTATATTGTGACTAGCACATTAATAGCCGAGTCAGTGATATAGGGTCAAATCTGGCAGACTAGAAGGTGATGCAAAAGTCAACTTAAACTAATGGCTTTCTGAGGCCAAAATGTGCACTTTTGTCTACTGTCGGGAGGTCTTTGCTGTCTTCAGGCTTATAACATTTTACTGTAGATTCAAAAATGCAAATCCACTTGCATTTATCAACAGAGCTGTTTTTTTTAAGTTCTAGAATGTGTCTATTTTCTGATAGTCAAATATTTTGCTTTCTGATGGTCTGCGGCATTAGAATAACACAGCCCAATTTTATAATACAAACAGCCCTTTTTGTGCGTAAACAAGCAACCTAACAGCTGATAACATAGAACTTGACGGGGATCAAAAAAGACGCAAGAGTTTAAAAAATTGGTCAAGAATTATTTGAATTTCCAAAAACAAAACCACAGTTACATATGGCTTCATGGTGGGAGCATGCTACCTGGTACATAGTTTACACTCAGCAAATATTTGCCAAGCAGATCAAAGGTTATTCTCTTACAAAATAAGATATCCAGTACTTTCCTAGTGCCCTGATGAAACTTCAGTATTAAAGGCAGCCTTCAGAAAACGCACCCAGTCTAGTCATCTGGATTTACTGTTAAAATCTCATCTTTTCACTGAGCTTAAACACAGTGAGACTGAAAGCCATTATGTGACACTCTGGCTGCTTAATTTGGGCACACAGAGAATAGCATTGTTCAGAGGCGTTGGTCTCCTCAGAATCGGCAAGAATTTTTCTGGGACTTTATGACATAATCTGAACAAGCCCTCTTTGTATCAGTCATCACAAATTGCCTTTTGTCCTTCACTTTTTGGAATCTTCGCAGATCTTTCTCTTCTTTCTAAGCTATCTTGTTTGCTTGCTAACTGTAATTTAGAACAGTGGTTCCCAACTACAGCAGGACACAGTTTTCCTACCATTATTCATTATTCATATTTTGTCTCTCAGTCTCCACATCCTAAACACAAGCGTGGGGGGTCTTGTGGCCCAGCCCACCACTAATTATTCCTCTGGGAACTTTACCTGTTATTAGCCATGATCTCTCATTTTTCCTACTTTCCCATTCTTCCTGTCTACCAGAAAGAACTTCTCAGGAAGTTTTCATCATTCTCTCTGACTGCCTATAGTTAATATCAGTGTACTGTCTCCTGCAGCTCAGAGTTTTTCATATCACATTCTATAAATACTTCCTGAAAACCTGCTCTGTGTCAGGCACTGGGGACAGAGCAGATTAGAAAATAGGCAAAAATTCCTGCCCTCTTAGAGCTGACATTTGAGTAAGGTAAGATAGAAAACAAACAAAACGAATAAGTACGTAGTATCTCAGGAAAATAAAGCAGGTTAGGGAAAGGGAGTGCTGGGTGGAGAGGGGTGGATCCAGAGGGATTTCAGTTAAACAGGTTACTCAGATAAAGCTTCTCTGAAATGGTGACATGTGAGCAAGGACTTGAAAGATGTGATGGATATCTGCAGGAAGCCATTTGGGTGCCTGGAAGATCATTGGGCAGAGGGAACAGCACATACAAGGAGCATGCCTGTAATACTTGAGGAACAGCACAGAGGCCAGTGTGTCTAGAACAAGGGAGGAGCGAGAGGAGGAGGAAACGAGGACAGACGGGTATCCGTGGAGATGGGAGAGATTGTTTAGGTTCTTGCGGGCTGATTGTAAGAACTTTGGCTTTTGCTTAGAGTGAGAAGAACCCATTGAAGGGTTTTAATCAAAGGACTGACGTGATCTGCTGTGTTTTAATAGGATAGCTCTGGCTTGCTAGATTAAATTGGGGGTTTAAGGGCAGGGGTCAGAGCAAAGGGACCTGTTAGGAGGTTGGTTCAGCAATCCAGGCGAAAGATGGCGGTGGCTTGGATCAAAATGATGGTGGTGGATGAGGTAAGAAGTGGTCAGATCATGGACCGCTATTATCTATTTTGAAGACAGAGCCACAGGTGGATTGAATGTGAGGTGTGAGAAGAAGGCAATATCAAAGATGTCTCTGGTTGCCTGAGCAACCAGAGAGATGAAATTGCCATTAGCTGAGCTAAAACATAGTGAAGGAGGAACAGGTTGGGGGAAGATGATTAGAGTTTTAAATATCTTACCTTCATTCACCTTTTAGATACCCAGTGCAGGTACTGAGTAGGCAGTAGAACACATGGTGGAGTTCAGAGGAGCTGTTTGCGCTGGAGTATAAATTGGGGGGAGTGCATCAGTACATAGATGATATCTAAAGCCATGAGACTGGACGAGATCACCAAAGGAAGAGACATGTTCCAAGGACTGAGCCCTAGGATTCCAACATTAAGTCTGGGGAGATGAGGAGGAACCAGAAAAGGAGACTGAGAAGGATTGACCAGTGAGGTGAGAGGATACGAGGTGAGGTGATCACCTAGAAGCCAAGTGAAAAAGGATTTGAAAAAGGAGGGGGGTAAAAAAAAAAAAAAGAGGGAGTGATCAACTGTCACAAATGCTAGTGATCTGTCAAGTAAAATGGGGTAACTTTTGCTAAAGGAGGAAGCTACCTGGGGCTTTTAGGAAGCTCTTCTTTAAACTAAAATATTTGAAAATGATTATAATATATAATTTTCCAGCTATATTCAGTAAATGTTTTTATATAGTAATATAGACTCTTTGGTATTTGTTGAAATCAATTCTATGGGTGCTTGAAAAGACTGTGTATTCTCTTGTTTATATATTCACTATAGGAGGCCTCTTAATGGTGTTCAGATCTTTCATAGTCTTACTAATTTTCATTGAGAGAGAGATTTAAAATCTACCACTTTAATTACAGATTTTTTAGTTTTTCTTCTTTTTTTTTTCTTTATTTTTTAGAGGAGGTAATCTTTTTTTTTTCTTTTGTTTCCAAACTGCTATTTACTTGGATTTGTGTAGGGATCATTGTTTTATGGTGTTTGGGGTGGGGTTTTTTTTTCATTTTTTATTAGAGTATAGTTGTTTTACAATGTTGTGTTTCAGGTGTACAGTAAAGTGAGTCAGTTATACATATACATATATCCACTTTTTAAAATTTTTTTTCCCACATGGACCGTTACAGAGCATTGAGTAGAGTTCCCTGTGCTATACAGCAGGTTCTTGTTAGTTTCTATTTTATGTATAGTAGTGTGTATATATCAGTCCCAATCTGCCACTTTATCATGGAGGTAATTCTATCATTTTTTATTTTACACTTTGAGGCTCTCCCATTAGTTGCAAATAAAATGGGTTATTATATTTTCATGAATTGTTTATGATGTCATCTTATACAGATCCTTGGAAGCCTATTTTGTCTGTTGCTAATGAATCCTCCCCCACTGCTCTTTTATATTTTGCATTTGTATGGTTTTTTCCAGCTCTTTACTTCTAACATTTCTTAACTTTACGTATTAGGTGTCTTTGTGAATAGCATCTAGCTGAATTTTTTTGTCCAATCTAGAATCTCTCTTTTAACTGATAGATTTAAGCCACTTACATTTATTAGAACTATTTTATACTTTTACTTATATCTATCTTATTTGACATTTTCTATTTACCATGCATTTTCTTTGCTTCTTTTTTAAAAATGCACATTGAACTTATCCCAACTTATTCATTATTATTATAGTTATTTTCAACTGTCAACAATTTTTTTTCAAATAATTACTGGTATTTTTGCACACCATTCCTTTTTCTTTTTCTTTTTTTCTACCACTCCTTACACCTCTTTTTTTCCTTTTTATTCATTTTTTTTTTCCCAAAGTACATTTCTTAATGATTCCTTTACTCACATCTGCTAGTGGTAAATGCTCTCAAACTTTGCCTGAAAATGCCTTTATTCCTCTGTCTTCTGTGAACAATAGTATAGTTAGAATTCTAGTTTGATAGTTGTTTTTTCTCAACACCCCCTATTATTGGGTTGAGTTGTGTGTGGCCAGTCTGATTGCTGTTCCTGTGTAGTTTTTCTGCTCTTTCTTTCTTACTAATTCAACAGATTTTTTTCCCTCCTTGGTGTTTTGCAGTCTAGATATGGGTTTATTTTTACTTTTTCCCTAATCAGGAGTCATTGTTCCTCCTGAGTCTGTGGAGTTGTAGCTTTCAACAATTCTAGAAAATTCTCAACATTACAGTCTCAATTCTTACCACTTCGCATTCTTTCTATTCTCCCCTCCTAGACTCCCATTAGATGTATGTTGGGTATTGTAATTCTGTCCTCTTTATCTTTTAACTTTCATTCTATGTTTTCCATCTTTTTGTCTTTCTGGGCTGCATTCTAAGTAATTTCTTCAGCTCCATTTTCAGATTTACTAATTGTTTCTTCAGATGTGTTTGATCTGCTACCTCATCTATTAGTTTATTATTTCCTTGATACTATTTACCTTTTTGTTTGTTTCTTTTGCAGATTTTTATTTGTTTCTGTTGTGCTTTTTAGATACTAATCAGGGTTTCAAATCCTTCATATAGTCTTGAGTACTTTAAACATATATATTTTACATCTCCTTTAGCTCTAATTCTCATTTTTTTATGAATGGTGGATTGTTCCTTGTTTTTTGTAATTTTTTACTTTGAACTCACCCTTAGTGAGACTTGGTTTTTCTTTGTAAATCCTGTGCAACAAAGGTTGTGACAGTGACCCTCTAGACCAGTTGTACATTTTCTTTAGCCAAGCACCCTGAAGGTGTCAGCAGCTAAGGACCAATTTTTGTGTTAATCCATCAGTTCAGGAATTCTTGAACTCCAGATTTATGTGAGATGCAGCCCCAGCATTTCTGTTCTTTACCCAGCAGGGACTGAATGCTTCCTTGCCATCTCACTGTTCTGGCAGGAGGATTCTTTTCCTAGCCCACCCTGTTGTCTTCAGTCTCCAGCCAGAGTCTCCTCTCATTAGCCAAACCCAGGTGGAAGCCAACTAAGAAGAGGGCTTACAAAAGCTGCCTTAGAGGTTGGCCTCCTTGCAATACGGAGCAGAGCAGGGGAAAGATGAGAAATGGGTCTGGGGACAACACAATAGTCTTCCATTCGACAAGTTTTTCCTGACTTCCATGGTCAAAACACTGCTAAGTGTGATATGAGACTGTTAGACACAGTCCCCAACCTCCATTGGGAGAGACAGACATACTAACTATATACAGATGAGCGACAATACGCATTACAGTTTAAAATTAGATGCATTAAAATATAGATGCAAACCAGCACCATGGAAACATGAAGGAGAGGCAGTCTGGGGCATGGGAAAAGTCTTCCCAGAGTAGGATTGTGTGAGCTCTGCCCTGAAGGGACACTGAGATACCGTCTGTGCAGAGAAGGGCCCTGGACAGAGGCGACGGCAGGAGTGGAAACGGCCGCGCCGTGAAGAGAGGGTACAGTTTTTGAGGACTGAGCCCAGGCCAGAGTGGCTCGAAGGTGGGCTGCACAGAGGCAGGCCGCTTCTGGATTATGGAGACTCCGGAGCCCTGTGTTCCCCCCGAGCTAGGACTTTATTCTGCAGAAAACAGAAGCGATTGAACATTCTATCAGGGGAAGACATGATAAAAAATGCAGCATGCTGGCTTGAGCTGTTCAATATAAATATAATGTGAATCACAAATACAAGCCCATATGTAATATAAAATTTTCCAGCAGCTACATTTTAAAAAGTAAAAAGAAAGAGATGGAATTAATTTTAATACTTATTTTTACTTAACCCAGCATTATCCAAAATATTATCATTTCAGTATGTAATTGGTATAAAAATGTTTGTACTGATGCATTATTTCACATTCTGGGATATTTGTACTGGGTCTTTGAAATCCGATGTGTATTTTATACTTACAGCATTTCTCTGTTTGGACTGGCCGCGGTTCAAGTGCTCAGTGGTCACAAGTTGCTAATGGCTACTGTATCAGATGGTGCAGGTGTAGAGGATGGTGGAGGGCTGTATTCTGTCCACAAACCCTGATTGCTCCGTTCTCAAAAGATTCACTCTCCCCTCAAAGCAGAGGGTTCTATGGTCAAAAAAGTGTTGGGAACTCTGGGTTCACTCAAATTAAGTGTTTCTTTAGAGCAGGGTTTCTCAGAGCCTAGAATGCTGATGTGCCTTGTGACCCCAGAAGAGAAATGCATCTTCAGCTTTTAGATTCATTTGACCTTCAGGTCAGGAATGCATTTTAGTATTTGCTAGATTTGAGGGGGAGCAGAGAGCCTGGAGGCAAGCAGAGGTGGAAATGCAGAAGGAAACACCAGGGAGAGGAGAGTGACAGAGGCTGAGGGAGAGACTCAGGTGCTGGGAGCAGCAGCTCGTCACAGGCGTCAGGGCTGTGGGCAGGTGCGGGCCGGTGCAAGCTCCCAAGGGGTCTCTGCGTTTGGCGATGCCCAAGGTCATCACTACCTTCACAAAAGCACTGTCAGTGGAGCACTGAGACAGAAACCAGAGTACCTTAACGTGGAGAAGTGACAAAGAGATCTGGGTTCGGGGGGAATGAGTGTCAGACCCCTCTAGTGTCAGACATTTGGCAGTGAGACTAGAGATGGGTGTTTGAGGCGGGAGCAGGGTTGAAGGAAGTGTGCTTGTTTGCTTTAAATATTGTGGTAGGAGGGACACATCATAGACTAGAGGGACCAGAAAGCCTGAAAATGGAAGTGTGAGGGGCAGGGAAGGATCCTGCAGGAGAGGGTGGGTTAGGGATGCTGGCTGTAGAAGAAGTAGGAGTCCCTCCTCCCCTGAGACGGGAAGGAAGCACAGGGATGAGTGAGCAGGAACGTGGGGCAGGAAGTAAAAGGGACGTCATGCCTTTATTTTTATTCCCTGACATCAGAGGGAAGAGCATCTGAAAGTGAGGGTGGGGGTCAGGTTGGAAACTTGGAGAATAAAAATTTAAGAACCATTGTAATGAAACGCAGAGGTGTCAGCTAGGACAGCAGTACAAGGATTGTCCCACATTCATCCTGATGAAGCTAATGTCGTGTATGTTCCAGCCTTAGAAACGATAAACTACCTGAGACTTTTCCTATTATTCCAAGATACTGAATAGATAGGCCAATGCTCGTGGGTTTTAACATAAATTATTGTTTCCCAAAGTGTGATATCCCGGTGGTGCACAACAGTGGCACGCAGAATAGTGCCCAGGAGGACTCGATTTATTTTAATGGTTATATGTTTATGGTAGTGACTATGAGAAGAAACATAACCAGCACATCAAACCCATGATTTCCTAGATATTTAGCTCAAACATGAACAAAAATATTACATAAATAATATGTACGTAGAGATGGTACGTGGATGTGGCAGAAGGTGAAGGTCAGAGATTTGTAAACAAACCACTAGTGACGAGGTAGGGCTGCTTTAGAAGACCTGTGTTCGCCCTGCTCGTCCCCAGCACTCACTCATTCCTGCAGGTCTCCCCGGCAGAACAGGATGAAACACAGTCCCCAGAAAAGCTTGATCAGTTTGAACATGACAGTGGCCCTGTGATTTCTTGGTAGCACCAAACGTGACCTGCCTCAATTTTTGTTTGACTGTGGGGGTAATTTTTTTTTTAAAGCTGCCGGCGACATGTGCAGAAAATAGAACAGCTGTCTTCATGAGAACTATCTATCTGTAAGCCCAAATCTATACAAAATATGTAAAAATTCAAAAGCAGTCAGAAAGAGACATTTGGCAGTGAGACTAGGGATGGGTGTTTGAGGAGGGGATGCCCTATACCTACATGCCTATACATACCTAACTAAAAATTTCCACAGGACAATACTTACCGATCCTGTGCACGTGGTAGTTTCTATTTATTTATGAATTTTAAAAGGCCGGTCTGACCCTGGCCTTTTCCGCCTCTGTGGCTCTGTGCATTTGTCCCCTGTGGGGGTCCAAACACTGCCATCTGCGCCGGGCCGGCCCTGCTCCTGCAGTCTCCACTCCCTGGACCTTCGTGCTGCCTTCGTGTCTCTCCTGCTTCAGACGCGCACTGCTGCCACCTCATGTTGTCCCTTGCTGGGCACCTACCTGCTTTTTCTTTTTGTCTGAGGAAGGGCTGTCTGAGGCCTTTCCCCTCCCACTGCACGTAAGGCAAGCGCTCTGCTTCTTACTGATTGAATCTGGGGTTAACGTCACTTTCCCGTGGGACAGCGAGCTCAGCTCCTGTGTGCCTGTACGCTGATCCCGAGTGAATGGGGTACTTCTCACCCCGATGCCCTGCGAGACTGCCCGGGACTGCCCTCAAAGCCCCCATGGCTGCAGTGTACCTCAGACCACCAGTTCCTTGTTCCAGTGGGTTAAGGCAGTGCTCTTGCTGGGAACTGCTGGGTCCTGGGAACTTAGGTTTCCTAACTGAGCACTTAACTTTGGGAAACCTAGAGAAATGTTTCTCAAACATTTTTTAAACAGCAGCTCATAGAAGTACATTGAACCTCCTCAGATACATACCTAACTAAAAATTTCCGCAGATCCTGTGCACATGGTAGTTTCTATTTATTTATGAATTTTGTTTTGTTTTTGTTTAAGAAATCAATTTATAGAATGGCCCACCTGTTATTGCTCATGACCTACAATTTGGAAAACACTGGTCTCAAGCATTTGATTCACTCAGTCATTACGATACTTTGAAAATGTTTCAAGATGGCGAGAATAGCATAGATTCTTCACAAGCTCAGCACAGTTCTCATTTCTGAAAGGCCATTTCTGAAAATCCTTCATTCTGTCATTACTTATTTGGGAAAGAAATGCGGACCACATTGAGCTGTTACAGGCGTTGCTAGTTTGTGGCTCTGGAATGGCTTCCACAGGTGTGCACTGCTTGCCAGGGTCCCAGGGCCCTTGGGCAGGCCTTGTGGTTCTTTCAGGGCAACATTTGCAAACCCAGTGCATCTGCTGATTCATGTCTGTTTTCTCCCAAGAAGATGAAATAATATTTTGAAACTCTACCCTGCTTTTCCACAGGGTGTGCTGACCTCCAAACCCTGGACACCATGCAGCCCGTCGAGAGGAAGAGGCAGGGCTACATTCACGAGCTGATTGAGACTGAGGAGCGGTACGTGGATGACCTTCAGCTCGTCGTGGAGGTGAGGGGCTCCTTAGGGAGTGGGGCCTCACAGCGAGGTATCACCTTTGACGAGTGACAGGAACTCTCACACCCTCAGGTGCTTCCTCTGCCCCTTAGAGAGGCCTTGAAGATCTCAGGCCAGCTTTTTCTCCAGATTAGGTAATTCAGTCTGAAGAGAGAGAGAAAAGGCACTCGGTGTCTCCATCGGATGTGCTAGAGGCCCCATCAGGAAGGACAAGGGTACGGAGTAGGTGGGAAGGGTACAGAGTAGGTGGGAACCCTCTGAAGCAAACCTATGTGAAACTTTTCTCTGAGGATGTCTGCACTGCTGTTCTGACACCTGACGTTTTCATAAAGTCTAATTATTTCCAGAGGAATTGTGAGGCAGTGGGAGTGTTCACCTAACATTTGTATCCTTTTGGAAAACCAAATAGCGAACTGTAACATATTTCCCAAATCTCATACCTTTACTGTGTGTTTGTGCCTATTAATGTTGCCAGTGACCCCTAAGCCAAAGGCAGCTGTTAGAGCAGCACTTCTAAATGATATGTGTTTGAGTAAACAGAGTAAGACTTTACTTTTATTATACTTTCGTTTTCCATGGTTTTAGTTCCCATGAAATGTGTCAAGGCCCTCAGATAAGACCAGTTAAATTTAAAAAAAAAAAAAAAACTAAAAAACCATACTTAAAGAGAACAGGTGTCCCCCCACAGGCCCAACAGGTGCACTGTCTACCTGGCCGTGACCTCGAGAGCACATGGTGCAGAGGCCGAGTCCTCCTGCATCTGCCCCAGCAAAGCCTGCCCCTTAGTCATTTTCTCCCCGAAGGCAGTCTGGGATCTCAGACACGACACACTTGTTCCTCTCAGACATTCACTGTCCTGCACTTCCCGGTTGATAACGTCTATCCTCCCCTGAAGCCTATGAGCTCCTGAGAGCAGAGACCGTGTGTCCTTCGTCCTCCGTCTCCAAAATGCATGAGTTAGGTGTGTTTATGTCTGTACTTCTCTGACCAGGACAGATGGCCTGGAAGAAAAGCCCGTCTTCTTTATTAAGCCCTTCAAGTGTCAGCCCTGCTGCTGGTCAGACTCCATCCTGAGGGGTTGTAAATGGGTGTGGAGAACCGCTCTGACTAGCACAGAAGGTGAACAGGGGCCGGGTGCTCACCCCCTCTCGGACCACTCTCTTAACCACTCGGACCATGGTTATTCCCACTCTGCCCACCTCTCAAGATGCTCTGAGGGGTGAGGCGTCATGTCAGGGTCCAGGGGTTAAGGTGAAAAGCACTGTCCACAGGTGAGGGCTTCTCATTACCGTTCCCACGGAGGTCCCCAGAGGACCCGGCCACGTCACCCTCCTCTGCTTACCTCACTGAGGCTGACGCAAAACAGGCATATAGAGCAAACAGACTAACCTAAATCAATCTGCAGATGAAAGAACCATCAGATGCTTTCCTTGTCCTTTAGAAGCAACCTCAGAGCAGATCAACCTTGTTTCCAGGGCTCTCTCTCATGGGAGTGTCTGGGCATTTTCAGCCTGATTCTGGAACTGTAGAGGTTTAGAGATGTCACTTCATAGCACTTTTATCTGAGTTCTTTGAATCCAGGCTCAACTCAATGCAGTAAACATTAATTTAGAACAATTTCAATAGAGAGTAACGTCATGTATATTTTGGAGAGATTACATGTGAGAAGAGTTGTCTTACGTGACTTCACCGTTTCCTTAAGGCTTTTAAAGTCATTCCCTAGTTGTTTAGTGGAAACTTGAACTTAGAATCAAAAAGAGTTGTGTTTTAGTTCTGGCCCCTCCATATTCTAGCTTTGGGACCTTGAGCAAGTCACTCTCTCAGCCTTTATTTCTTCACGGGTCAGCTGGGAATAGTAATACCTGACTCAGCATGACGTACATCGTCCATGGAATGCTGATTTTAATTGAGAAACCCACACATGTGTGCATGTACGTACATACAAGCATATGCACGTATGTGCATATCAGAACTTTATGAAACCTTAGTGCTGTGGATTACCAGTGGAAAGTGTCATTTCCCCTTGGGTCAGCCGGCCTCTGAAATCCACATGTGCTTGGTGGCCAGTCTTGGGGGTAGGATAAGGCATCACTGTTTCCTTTGCTGCACTTCTCACAGACTGCTTCCAGAACCCTGAGGTGCTCAGCCTGACCATGGTCATGCTCCCTCTGTTCTGCAGGCCCTTCCGGTGTGTGGGTGCTATATGCCCATGGTTTATTTAACCTGTATAACATCCCCAGGGAGATAGCTATGAGAATCTCCTCTTCTTTATGAGACTGCTGGGTTCCGTCCTTAGAATTGGCCCTGATAGGGGCCAAAATAGCAAAAGGTAAGGAAACTATGCAATTTAAAATTTAACAATCACCATGTGTTTATTTAAAAGTACCATCGTCTTCCTAGTTTTCGTGTATGAAGATAACTTTCGCTTAGACCACATAGGCTGTGTAGTGCGCTTAAGCTAACTTCTTTCTCTTGTGTTCTGAATTTAGGTTTTTCAGAAACGAATGGCAGAGCCAGGTTTTCTCACGGAAGCAGAAATGGCCTTGATCTTTGTTCACTGGAAGGAGCTCATCATGTCTAACACAAAGCTGCTGAAGTGAGTCGTGAGCATCCCCTGTCGCTGCAGCAGAGGCCCGCAGTCCCCAGACTGAGACTCACACCTAACTCTCTGCAGCCAGGGCTACCGAGCAAGAACTTTTACTGTTTTCTGTTCCCTCTGGCTTTTTATTTTATTAGCATTTTATGAAATGCTGTCTGACTATAAAATGCGTAATTACTGAAGTAAAGAAATATAACAAAGACAATATTTGATTAAGCAAACTTAAATCATTAAACAATATATTAACATATGATTCTTAAATATACTTGACTCTGTATCCGATAGAGTCAGGAGAGAAGCTGCAGCTTGTGGTCCAGACATAACTGGCTGGTCTGGCAGTCCTCTAAGTCCACTGTGAAATTCTGTTCCCTGTGCTGATTTTCTGTCCCTTAGGTCCGTGAGGACAGGCTCCTGGGGGGAGGCATGAGCGGTCCCAGCGCTCGCTGCCTCTCCGCCCTCCTTGGGGCTCAGCAGCTCTCTGGGGACGATGCCTGCCTCCACCTCCACCTCCACACCTGGCCTCCTGCTCCCTTATTTCCCCACAAAGGATGGGAATTTCTTTCTTCTTGGTTCAGCCAAAAACAAGTTAGAAAATTTTCAAAAGAGACTTTGCTAAGAAACTAAGTTGAAACTGAAATAATTCCAAAGACCTAGAAACACCCAAGTGCACAGGCTTCATTTTCTTCTCCTTCTTTGCTAACAGTTCAGCCGGGTTGGCTTGGCAGGCAGAGCTCTAGGTCCTAACTGCCTCCTCCTCCTGACTTTTCCCTCCCGGTGCCAGAGATTTTTAGGTAACTCACTGGTTGTCATTACCATTAGTCTCCCAAGATATTCATCCTTCATTTGTGAAGGACATTCAGTTAGAAACTGGAAGTGAGAGAGTGTGTTGGTTGCAGGGCCTTGCGGGTACGGAAGAAGACTGGGGGTGAGAAGATGCCCGTGCAAATGATTGGGGACATCCTGGCAGCTGAGCTGTCCCACATGCAGGCTTACATCCGGTTCTGCAGCTGTCAGCTGAATGGAGCAGCTCTGTTACAGCAGAAGACAGATGAACATGCAGACTTCAAAGAATTTTTAAAGGTAACTCATTCTGGGAACGTGGGCAGGCCAGCCCCCAGGGGGCAGAGGTGTGTGGCAGCACGGTGGGGAACCTCAGCGGTGGAGGAGGGCATGTCCATCACTCTCCAAAGGAAACACACATATAGCAAAGAATTTTCTGATTGCTTTGAGTTCCCTTTCATATTGAATTGATTTTTCTTGGCACTGGGACCATGATTTTGCCCATCTTAAATAGCAGAGTGTTTTTTTTAAGCCTACTTACGTAAATCAGCTACTTTATACTCCAGAAAACATCCAGAATGTCACTTTATTAATTTTGTAAATTGTATGTATTTTATGCCCATCTTATTCCAGAAAGAATATAAAATAGTTTACTTAAACGTATAAAATACAAGATAAAATAAAATTTAAAATAAGCAGATGGGGAGTTCCCTGATGGTCCAGTGGTTAGGATTCAGTGCTTTCACTGCTGTGGCCTGGATTCAATCCCTGGTTGGGGAACTGAGATCCCACAAGCTGCGTGTTGCAGCCAAAAAAAAAAAAAAAGTGTATGAATAAAATGGGACAAAAGGAAATGAGAGTCGGAAAAAAATGGTGACCCCAAGAATTAGGGTAATGAATCAAAGCACATCTGTGATCCTACACATATACAAGAAGTGTACACAGATGTCATGAAACCTTCCAGAAACCAGTGAGAAGACAGAAAACAATTGGTTCCATGATGCCATGGTCATAAATTAAAAACAAGCAGTTGGTAAGGAGAAGTAATGCTAGAACTATACTCAGAAAGTAAACTATGTGTATATTCACTGCATATAATATAATGACTCAGCAACATCCTTACACAGATACAATAATGAGCTTCGTATGTCTGGTTACATAATAGAAAACCACATTTTGATAAGTCATTTTTATTGATGTTGTTCAGTAATAGAAACTGTTACTACACTTGTTAAAATGGTGAGGGAAATTAAAGAAATATCTGTTTTCTTCCTTTCTTGCATTTTTAATTGCTTTTTTGGTTTTGAAGTACTGCATATTGGGATCGAGTATACAGCCACAGTAGTACTTTATGGGAAAATGCATAATTTTAATATTTTTCTTATCAGAAAAGAATGGAAACATAAGCATAAAATATAAGATATATAGGCAGAGGATAAAATTCTAAACAGAAAATAGAGGAAGTAATAAAGATAAAAAGCACAAGTGATATCAAAATATCCAAGAACAGGTACACTGGAAAATATAACTCTGCTAAATCTAATAGAAAAAGAGAAAAAAAAAAACAGGTAAAAACAAGAATAGATACAAAGTTATTTCTTAAAATAGAAGGGTATATAATTAAAATATATGCTAATAAATATGAAAACATTAACAAAACTTGTAGTTTTCTCTTAAGGTTTGAAAACTGGTTCAATAAGAATAGAAAATCTGAAGATACTATTAAACAAGGGGAAAAACTGAGTAACTTACCCCAAAAAGAGGAGCTAGTTTCACTTGGTGAATTTAATGGTGAATTCTTCACAACAATAAAGGAATAGATTATTCCATATTATATAAACTGTTACAGATCCCTGAAAAAAATAGAAAGCCTACCTAATTCATTGTATAAGGCAAAAGTGGCTCTGACCCCCAAGGCCCATTTTTGTATTTGTATTTAATTACAAAAATGAAAAAGTTACAACCTAATATCTTTTATAAATATAGTTGTTAAAATCTGAATTAAAATAAAAGTGAAGGGACTTCTTTGGTGGCACAGTGGTTAAGAATCTGCCTGCCAATGCAGGGAACATGGATTCAATCCCTGATCCAGGAAGATCCCACATGCTTCAGAGCAACTAAGCCCTTGTGCCGCAACTACTGAGCCCGTGTGCTGCAACTACTAGAGCCCATGCTCGGCAACAAGAGAAGCCACTGCAATAGAAGCCCACACACCACAATGAAGAGTAGCCCCTGCTCGTCACAACTAGAGAAATCCCACGTGCAACAATGAAGACCTAACACAGCCAATAAAAATAAATAAATTTATAAAAAAATAAAATAACAGTGAATAAAATTAAGTATTACATGAAAAGAAGAGTCTATCATAACCAAATAGGATCAGTTCTAGGAGGAAACACAATATCATTCTTTCCAACAAGACAGGCTTCAGAATTGGACTCTCGGTCTGAAATACCAGCCCCAACACTGACCACTGTTGACCAGGGAAAGTTTGGTGCCTGCAGTCCCCTTATCTGTAACCTGGAGATAATCAGATAATACTTTTAAAGTACTTTAGCACAGAGACCAGCATATAGTAAGCATTCAATAAATGCTAATTGTATTTATTTATCTTATGATGATCTCAGGGATACAAAAATGTTTCAGTATAAGGCACTGAGGACAGAACCCTTCAGTGGGTAGAAGGCAAGGGGTTGCCTAGAAATGAACTAAAACAGAAAGAAACCAAGATCACAGAAACAAACATTAATCAAAATAACTAGATAAATGTGGAATTATGAGTATATGTGAATGTTTTATTGAGTAAAATAGAGTAATAATAGAATTAAATGTAGGACATTTACCCTCTAAATCATAGTAAAAGATATAAAATTTTTTCAGAATAGTGATAAAAATAACTATAAATAGGACATCAGTGTCAGACTCCCCTGGTGGCACTGGGGAAGTAGTTAAGAATCCACCTGCCAATGCAGGGGACATGGGTTCTATCCATGGTCTGGAAAGATCCCACATGCCTTGGAGCAACCAGCCCCGTTTACCACAACTACTGAGCCCACGCACCACAACTACCGAGCCCACGCACCACAACTACCGAAGCCCGAGCACCTAGAACCCATTCTCTGCAACAAGAGAAGCCACCACACTGAGAAGCCCACGCACCACAACACAGAGTAGCCCCTGCTCTCCACAGCTAGAGAAAGCCCAAGAGCAGCAATGAAGACCCAAATGCAGCCAAAAAAAAAAAAAGACATCAGTGTTGCCACAATTGTAATAATAGCAAACAGTAAATAAAAAGTTGGTCTCATAATGAAAGGCATTAGAAAGCAGATCTAACAAGCTGTGTTCTAAAATATTACTTTTTAAAAGACTCAGAAACTAAAGAAATAAATAGCATGAAGATGCTTATTTTAGAAACATACGTAGATAGATCCAGAAACAAAAGGAGGGGCAATTTAAATATTCCATAGTGGGAAATAATTAGGTAAGTAATAGTAAATGTATTTTCAGTCATTAAAGATGATCATCCTAGAGTAATAGCTACTCTATTAGATCCTGTACCAGGAGTAGAAACAAATAAATGTGGTCCTTGGCCTCCTGGAGTTAACAGTCTGGGTGGGAGGTCATAGAGACACCTCAAACGTATGCCTCTACCTTTGTTACCCAGTCCAGATGTGGTGTGATGATAAAGGAAGTTTTGGGTGCTTTTGGGGGCTTGAGAAGGATCACTGAAAAGGAGAGGAGGCGTCAAGAAGGGGAGAGCCTGGACTGGAGGAGGCTAGTCTGAGTCTTCAGAGATAAGTATGAATTCGCCAAGTGAAGAAAGAGCAGAAGGGACATTGTGAACCTTACTCGTAGCAGCTGCTCAGTAAATGTATTGTTACGAATGAAACAGGGTGATGAGCAGGCAGAGCTGGGGGAGATCAAGAGCTACTTAGAAGACAGATTGGCGTCAGTGGTGACTCCAAGGTGTGTGTGGGGGAAGGTGGGTCGGTGCAGAATGGTGTTTCCAACTCTGATAGGAATAGAGGTAGAAGAGGATGCTTTTATGAGGGAAGACAGGGACTTCATTTGGGGGTATGTTGAGGTATTGAGGTGCCCTTGGGACATCCAAGTGAGACAGAGAGTAATTCGGCAAGTGTAGAGCTCCATAGATGGTCTGGGTTATGCTGTGGGACTCAGCTGTGGGGGATCTTGGGCAGAAGAGAGGAAAGGAGTGAGGAAGACAGAAAAGGTCAGTGGGCTGGGAAGACAGCCAAGAGAGCGTGGTTCTGGAGGCAGTGGAGAGAGGGATCACACAGGCTGTCAAATGCACGTAAGAAAGAACTGAGAGCATCCGCCTGGTTTGGCACGTGAGGTGGGATATTCCTACTGTTAACCTGATATGTAGCATTTTGGATCCTGAGGTTTTAAAAGAAATTAGGAATCTAAAAGATGGTCAAAGTTAGGAGTATAGCCAATGTCTCCTTGTTTTCCTTAGGCTGTGATTTCCTCACGAGCCTCTCAATTATTTTGCAGAAGCTGGCATCCGACCCTCGGTGTAAAGGGATGCCCCTTTCCAGCTTCCTGCTGAAGCCCATGCAGAGGATCACCCGGTACCCCCTCCTCATCAGAAGCGTGAGTGCCCGGCTGGGAGAAGCAGGACCCTTCGAGGTTCACGGAGGCTGATGGTCAGGGAGCCTCCAAGTATGCCAGCCACCTACCACGTGGTCTGACTCCACTGTCTGATAGACTGGGCACTGAGTGTGTGCGCGTGCCCATGGACACACATGCAGTCTGAAGGGATAAATCCTTTGTCATTGGGTTACCTGTCCCCCCTTCCCAGGATGCTCCCTGGCCTCTCGGGGTCAAGAGTGTATGTTGTCTAGGCAAGGCAACACCCTCTAGGGCTCCAGTGTGGAGAGTCCACAGTTAGCACAACCTTGGGGCCCAGTCTTCCTACTGAGATCTGAATTCATCTATCAACGGAATATATAACCTAGACGTCCCAGGAGTCTCCAACTCTGTCCTGGAGAGCTCATCACCGTCCCCTGGCTGTGTCCCACCTCCGCCTGCTGACTACACAGTCCCTCTAAAATTCCATTCATCTTTTTGACACAAACAGTGTTGGCCTCTTGAGCTGATATGCCTTCTAAGGAGAAGGCAGACTTTCAAAGGATTATTCCACAAATAATCATTGAGGTAATTTAATCATCTTACAAAGAAAAACAGTAGAAATAATATGACTGCTGCTTTTATTGATTATGCCTTGACCACTGGTCTGTAAGCCATGTTAACTCAATATAGACCTTGTGTGACAGAGCTGAAGTCACTGTTCTGATACCAAGCAGACCCATTAATACACATTAGACCACAGTCCCTTACCTGAAATATTTGGGTAATTCAGAATGTAATTCAAATGCTGTATATTACATGACACCCCAACAAAGCCTGGGCAGCACCGATAACCAACACATTAATAGTTCTACAGTGAAATTCATGAATAATCACTACAAGTAGGCTTAATAAGTACATCTCTTCAGTTTAGATCAAGCTTTAGGCTTTCGGAGCTTTTTCACATTTTGGCACTGTAAGTGATGGACAGGAGTCACCTACTTATGGGCCCAGTAATTTCCGGAGGGACTGCACAAAGTTGCATTCTCTATGCCTTTACCTTTGGAACATTAGTGTGAAGTCACTTGAGAATGAAATGAATGCATTTTCCTACATGCTGACAACATGGTTTTATTGTGTTTTTTCTGTGGCAGGGGATTCGTTGCTTTCAGCAGGTTTTTCGGAAGGATCAGTGACCTCAAAAATATAAAGAAATGTTGCTATTCAGCAAGTTATCACACTTATCAAAGATGCAGCCAGTTTATACTGGAGGGTTCACCCTAAAGGCACAAGGCTTAAGTTACTGGGGGGAAGTAGCGAGGCACCCTTACACATATGGCCTATCTCCACATCCAGCCAGAGGGCCACCAGAGACCCACAGGGCACTTGGCCCATGTAGCACTTGGCCCACCCTCTTGTCACTGAGTCACCTGTCTCCCCGAGAACTCAGGGACCCTGAGCCTCTTAAAGGTAAATGATTGTCTCACCCACTATTGTATTTCCAGTGCCCAGCACACGCTGGTGGAGTAGGTGGAAGACATAAGACATCCCACGTGATGCAGCCCCTCTCTTCCAGATTCTGGAGAACACCCCAGAGAATCACGTAGACCACTCCTCTCTAAAGCTGGCCCTCGAGCGGGCAGAGGAGCTCTGCTCTCAAGTTAATGAAGGAGTTCGGGAGAAGGAAAATTCAGACCGACTGGAGTGGATCCAGACCCACGTGCAGTGCGAAGGGCTCGCGGAGGTGAGGCCCGCGGGGCTGAGCTGGGCGCCACTGGGCAGGCCCTGGGCGGGGAACCAGGTTCGTGCCTTCCTCGCGTGTAGACAGTCTGCGCCTCAGCTCAGCCCCTGCAGACGCAGCAGCCTGCCCCTCTTGGGTTATCATCTTCCTTTCTCATAAAGAGAGATGTTTTGAGTTCCTTGAATTCAGCTGGTGGAATCAGTATTCTGTGGGTTTGTAAGTAACTATTTTCACTGTGCCAGTCTGAACTCTGAGGAGAACTAAATGTGAGGATCTTTGTGTAAAAGTGAATGATTACAGCCACACTCCCACCTAGAAGGGCCTGCCTCACCTCCTCAGGTCCAGGGCACTGGCCTTGCCAGGGGTGCTGGGACTCACAACGTGACCGTTTCTTTCTCTTTAAGCAACTCGTCTTCAACTCCCTCACCAACTGCCTGGGGCCCCGCAAGCTCCTGCACAGCGGGAAGCTGTACAAGACCAAGAGCAACAAGGAGCTGCACGGCTTCCTCTTCAACGACTTCCTGCTTCTCACCTACATGGTCAAGCAGTTTGCTGTTTCCTCGGGCTCCGAGAAACTTTTCAGCTCTAAGTCCAACGCTCAGTTCAAAATGTATAAGACGGTGAGTGTCGTGTTCCTGGTAGTAGCAGCAGGAGCACCACGAGGTGTTTCCTTTACCTGAAGGACCTCCTTCCCAGCCCGAGCCTTTCCTGTCCTCATGGGGCGCTCTTCACCTGCCTCCGGACAGCTCACGCTTCCTTTGTCACTTCCCGGGGGAGAAGCCTGCTGTGGCTGGGCCTTCACTGCCCTTCGACAGCCGCTAGCTGGATTCCAGCTATGGATTCCAGCTTTCTCCCCAGCAGACATGCCGTGTGATCCTGCCTGCGTCCACATTGAGCATCGGGTCTCTGTAAAACCGAGGCTGCCTGGGGGAGAGACTGTGTCACGTGAGCTGCCATGGACACTTGGAGCTCCTGTCCCCACTTTAGTAACATCTGATCTACCCTAGATATTTACTTTCATGAAACAGAGGCAGTTTCTTTTCTTCTAAGTAAAGGACTCTGGAGGCCAGACCCCTCCACTTCTCAACAAGGCTCTTCAGAACAGACAATTCTCTGGACGTAGGCGGGTGGAATTTTCTGACCCATTTCACAGCCTGTGTCTTGGCCCTGATTCTTTCAGCCCATTTTCCTGAATGAAGCCTTGGTGAAACTGCCCACAGACCCTTCCAGCGAAGAGCCTGTCTTCCACATTTCTCACATTGACCGGGTCTACACCCTCCGAACAGACAACATTAACGAGAGGTCAGTCCTGACTATGTGTGACCTGCCTTGAGGCCTAGGAGAAAGCCTGACTTCTCCCTCCTCCATAACCCACCTCCAGTCCGTGCTCATGCCCTACTAACTCCCCCTCCGCCGCAGGCCACCGTCAGGCCTTGGTGTAGATGGGTCAGGTTACCTCAAATGCTTCTAACACAATTCCCTGCTTCCAGCCTCTCCTGGGATCTTATGAAGTGGGAGAGCCAGCACTTCACTTCCTACTGCAGTCCCTCAGGGGCAGTCTGTGCTCCTTCGCCTGCTCTCTGAGGCCCTCCTGTGCCTCTGGGGCTCAGTCCCATCTGTGCACTCCATCCGGAACGTCTGCCCTCCCCCACTGCCCTCCACGTGGGTGCCTTCCTCCCTCCCCGCCTGGCCAGCCTGGCATCCTCTGTCCTCCAGGTGAAGCTCCTCCTCCTGTGTGTGTGCAGCTCTCTGTGCAGTAGAACCTGTCGCTTGTGCTGAGCTGCCACTGCATCTTCCATCTCTGTGTGCCCAGCACCTGACAAGTGCCTGGTGCCGTCAAGAACTGTCTAGAAATTCTCAGCTTGATCCTCAATTAGCACACAAGTCCTTCCGTTAAATTCATGTCAGATCTGTGATTGGGGACCTCTCAAAGCCGAGGTTAGTGAGTGCAGAGCTCTGGGACTCCTGGTGGACCTGTGAGGTGTGTGAGAAAGCTGCCCGATGGCTGCACTCTGCTTCTCCTCCAGGACGGCCTGGGTCCAGAAGATCAAGGCGGCGTCTGAGCAGTACATAGACACCGAAAAGAAGAAACGGGAGAAGGCTTATCAAGGTAGTTGATGGTGCCCGGGAGGGTTGGAACCGGCCACTAGGGGGCCCTGGGGACTGGGCGGGGTCCCAGCTTCAGGGCACAGGCTGCTGCTCCTGCAGTGATACAAAGGGACAGCCTGAAAAAGCAGACTTGCTGCGAGCTCAGCAGAGCCCCCTCTGCCTCCCGCAGCTGTTTCACGCCTCCTGGGGGCCTCCCTGAGCGCCCCCCACCACCTACGACACAGACGGGGGTCATCCAGGGTGAGCCCCGGGACCTCCCTTCTCTCTGTGGCAAGGTCTCTGCGCCTCCTGCCCACACACTCTTCACTCCTGTTTCCAGGAAGGGGGTCTGTCCTTTGCATAACCAACCCCACCTCTGCTTGGTCCATTTTGCTCCATCAGACTTCACTTCTCTGGCCTGTTTCCCTTCAGCTCATCCACACTGCTCCTCCTGCCCCACCCAGCCCCTACCCCAGCCCTCCTCCAGATCCACCCATCCCCTCTCTCCAGACATGGGGTCCCGGACCCCATACTCATAGCCTTTCACTCCACTTGCTGTCCCCATCACTGTGCAGACGGCTTGCTCACGCATCAGTGACCACCCCCAACAGCTTGACTCGCTTTCCCCAAAGGCAGGAAATTGAGGCCCCTCCCTCTGCCTGGACCCCAGGATACCCCTGAGGGTCCTCCTACCACCTAATCTTCTTTCGTCATCTCCTCCCTAGCTCTGCTTCTTCCCACTGTACCCCTGAGCCCCTCTCCCTCATATGTCACAGTTTCAGTGGTCATGGCTGGCCTGCTCTCTCCACAGCCCATGCTCTGCAGACACACCTGCCTCATTCCTCCTGTGGGATTAATTAACCTCCTTCCAGAAGTAGCTCCTCCCGGGAATCTCAGTGGATGGTAGTATTGTCCTCGGCCACACACTGCCACACACTGGAAACGTTCTCCGGCCGCACCCACCTCCCCAAGGCCTCTCTGGTCAGTTGCCGGGTCCCATGGTTCTCTCCATGGTTCTCGTCCCCATCTGCCTGGTCCTGCCCTCTCCCGGGGGCACAGCCCTATTAAGACCCTCCAGTCTCCCACCAGGCTATGGCATAAGGCCCTTCCCTGACCAGTCCTCCCACTTATGTTCCTGGCTGCTGGAGTTGCAGCTCTTTATGTTTTTTTATTCAGGTTTCCCTTATTTTGTTATATACTCCTGAAAGGTATGTGAAAATTGGCTTTTGCTAATTGAATCTTATTTTAATGGTACTTTAAAGGCTTGCTATTGAAAAATCAATGATTGAATCTTTTCAGAAAGCATATAATGATCTCTTAATTGGTCAAAGATAAATCAAAGTTTTTCTTCATTAGTTTTGCTTAACACAATATCTGTACATATTGTTATGCACTTTCCACATGTTCAATTCTTTAGACATTTATTGATTACTTACTCTGTGCCAGGCCCTGTGCTAGGCTTAACTGGGCCTACAAAATGAATATGGCCCAGCCCTGCCTTCAAGGGAACTGAATGCAAGTGCCCGCTGGGAGGGCGGGCACACACAAGGGGTGGGCCATTTCTCATAGAGAAGGTTCTACTTGCTCTGAGTTTTGAAAAGTCAGTAGCTCACCAAGCAGCTTTTTTTGTTAGTTTTCAAACCCCTAAGGGCAAACCCTGCTTAACTAACTTTATATTTACCAAGATAATCTGAGTTCACTAACTCATTTCTCTCCATATTAAAAGTGTTTTTGAGTACTTCCTTAAATAGAATAAGGTCTTAAGTAAAAGTTTGTAAGCTAAAGTGTTTACATGTAATTGGAATTATGGTAGTGGTTAAGAAAGTAGCCTTTGGGGACTTCCCTGGCAGTTCAGTGGTTAGCACTCTGCACTTCCACTGCAGGGGGCACAGGTTCAATCCCTGGTTGGGGAACTAAGATCCCTCATGCTGCACAGCATGGCCAAAAAAATAATAATAAATTAAAAATAAATTTTAAAAAAAGAAAGTAGACTTTGGTATCTGATGTTTTAAGTTTTGACCTTGCCATTTATTTTTTTTTTGACCTTGCCGTTTAGAAGCTCTGTGACATAAGCATATTATAGTCATTTCTAAGACTCAGTTTTCTCATATGTGATGATGGCAGTTATAAAGAGCTACCTTGTAGAATAAATGTGCAGTTTAAATAACTTATTTAAAGGTTGAGCACATGCCTAACACAAAGTAAGTATCCAATAAATGTTAGCTGCTTTTAAGTGCTGAATGAATATGATGTGTTATGATGTTATTAATATCACTACTTGCTAGGCAGGTGAGGGGTTAATACAAGGTTGAGTAAACAATCTGTGCTCTGCCATGGCCCCTCCGGGCAGAGGGGACAGACTAACACAGAATTTCAGACCCAGCAGGCTGTGGGATGCACAGAGGAGAGAAGGGATCCGGGAGGTGAGAGTGGTCCTGCATGTTGAAGGATGTATAGGCTGCTTAATGGGCACTGATGGTGGCGAGGTACCCTAGCAGGCAACACAGCCTGGGCAAAGGCACAGAGCAGCCAGATGCTATCTGCCAGGCCTAGTTCAGTGGCAGGCGAGTCTAGGGGATGCTGGGGTTGGTCAGAAAGACAGACTGGGGGTATCTACAGCTTAGCGTCATCACTGCACTATCTGCATTCTCAGAAAAGAGATTAATGTCACTCATCTTCCTCTTTTGTAGCACGCTCTCAAAAGTCTTCAGGCATTGGGCGTCTGATGGTGCATGTCATTGAAGCTACAGAACTAAAAGCCTGTAAGCCAAATGGTAAATTCTGCTTTCATTTAACTGGCGTGGTAACTACCGTGCTCTTTGCTGATGACTCTTCTGAACATTGAATAACAGGACACTTTTAAAAAGTTGATATTTCCAGTGCCACTGAAATGGTTATTGGACCAATACTATTATCACTCTGTCAATGCCTCCTTCTCTGAGTGGAGAAAGCAGGAAGCAAGCTGCGCTGACACATGCTTGTGGGGAGCAGCCCTGGCATTCGAGCCCACACAGTCAGTCCCTCCCCAGGTTTATGATGCTGTCAGCACTGGGAACAGAGACCACAAGGCAGATGCAGGCCCTCAGGCAATGATGCCTGCAGCCATGGTCTGGAGAGAAACATCTATTTAGATCCTGCTTCTGCTCAAGGGCGCCCCTGTTGTCACATGCCACATGTATATTGGTTTGTTTTTGTTCAGGAAAGAGCAATCCATACTGTGAAATCAGCATGGGCTCCCAGAGCTACACCACCAGAACCCTTCAGGACACACTAAATCCCAAGTGGAATTTCAACTGCCAGTTCTTTATTAAGGATCTTCATCAGGATGTGCTGTGTCTTACCATGTTCGACAGAGACCAGTTTTCACCAGATGGTAAAGTATAACTTGGGGAGGGGATATGAAGGTTCCCCATACTCTAGGATCTAGGGTCTGGAAGCAGGGTGCTCAGGCTTGTTTTTACCCCAAAACACCTAAGGGCAATGACACAGGCCATGGTCCTCAGCAGTTCTTGGTGGCCACAGTGGGGCATCTTCTCAGGGGAGAGGGGGGCGTGGCCCCAGGTGCGTTTCAGGTCTTTGACCCCCCCCCGTCACCCCCGCTTACCTAATGGAAACGCTGTGCTCCTGGCACCTACTGCATGGGTGAACCATTCCCTGACCAGTAGGCAGTTTCCCTCACACAGATCCCTTGTTCTGCATGCATCCATCCATTCGCAGTACCCAACCACCATTAACCAAAAGAAGTTACTTGTTTTGAATTTGAAAGTTTTATGAGTCCTGTTTCAGACACTCCTGTGATAGTTTTTTAACAGTTTTTTAAAGAAGACTTTTGACTCTCACTTGTCTATTCACCAGATTTCCTGGGTCGCACTGAAATTCCAGTGGCAAAAATTCGAACAGAACAGGAAAGCAAAGGGCCTACAACCCGCCGACTCCTGCTGCACGAGGTCCCTACCGGGGAGGTCTGGGTCCGCTTTGACCTGCAGCTTTTTGAGCAGAAAACTCTCCTGTAGGGGCCTCGGGGATCTGCCCCCTAGGCTGGGGCTGGAGAAGAGAGCTGGTGCTGCCCCTGGGCTGGAGGAGCGTCACGCGGCTTCATCCATCACAAGGCCACGGCGCCAGGGCCTCTATTTTATTGCACACTAAATTGCTAGCAGTCTATGCAAACATGATCTTTCCTATAAATAAACCAAACCCCATAGCACAGTGCCTTGTATTAGTGTTAACATGTTCGGCTGTGTTTAGATGCCAGGGTTTCCATTTTCAGGGCTATAAAAAGTATTATGTGGAAATGCGGCATCAGACCACCAGACGTTACCACTTGGTTGAATGTGTCCACTGTGGGTGGTTTGGGTGACGCTGTAACCATTCCACACCATGTGACTTCCGCTGGGTCACAGTCACTCAGGAGGTGAAGGACTGGGAAGAAATGCTGCAGCCTCAGCGTGGGAACAGCCTGATACGGAAACAGTGTCTACTTGTGCACTGAATAAAAACAGAAGCTTGATCATTTTATTCCTGATTAGATGTTATCATTCTCTGCTGAGACAATATAGTTTGAAATCTAAGGGGGAAAGCTTGATTTACTTTAAATACTGTGAACTCTAATGATGCAGAAAATATTTTTCAACATTAATTTTCTGAAGTATAAATTATTTATGTAAATTCCTGGTTTTTTGCATATGTCATAGGACATGCATCTTTAAGCTTTATCATTGCCAATATGTACAGAAAGAGAATAAAAATATAAGTTTCTGAATGTAACTTCTTCAAAACCTGACTGATTTACTTTCTATGTGAAAGGCTTTTAAAAGGTAATTTCAGGGGTTCCTTGTAATGAAACCAAATTTCCTTTCTGCAACAGTGAGAAAAACCAAGGACAGAATGTGGAGGGGGAGGGCACAGGAGACCCCAGAGCCTCGTCTTAACTGCCATGGACTTGCTCTGTGACTCTGGTCCATCTACCTGCTGCTTCTGGGCTGGAATGGATGATCTCCGTGGGAGCTGCACTGTCCCCTTTTGAGCCCCTCTGTTTGCCTAGTTGAGTAGAAACCTCGGGGGTCACGTAGCCGTGAAGAAAACGCGCACGTATTAAAGATCATCAGCAGGCCCCTCTGGCTCCAGAAGCACCCATCTCTCCCCTGCCCCCCATCCTGTCAGAGCCACATCCACACCCGTCAGAGCTGTTAACTCGCCCTCTGGCTTTTGAAATGTGAAATTTGTCTTGAACATTGATAAAAATAAGGTCGTATACACTAAGTCCCTGGGTGGAGTACAACTGGGAAAAGATCTGCCTTTTGGAAGGAGTCACACAGGCTGCAGGAGCCCTGATTTCTCAGGGAACAGGTCTTCTCTAGCAGCTGGAAGGAAGAAAGGATTCAAATGTCCCTCCACCATAGCCCCTGTTTCTACCTAAACATAATCACTGGACGAAGAGAAACTGGAAAACATAATTCAGAATAGTCAAGTAAAAAAAAAAATCCATCATTCCAGGTATTAATCCTGGGCACTGATTGGCTAAAACATAGACCTCAAAGAAATATGCCCCAGTGTCAAAGGAAGAGACACGCGATATCGGAATCCAGAAAATTAAGTATGTTGCTTAATTTAGGGGCAGTTTGGCTGGTCAGGCTCAGCTGCACTGAGCAAAGCAAACTGCTTATCTTCTGTAGGGTTCTGGGAATCGAGTTCTGTCGGTTATGGAGGCAGGTGTGGGTTGATGTCCAGAAGTCTGCCTCTGACCAGCTGACTTTCAAAGCATAAGGCTGCCAAATGATGGGTCAGGCAGGTTTAAAACCAGTTCTGGGTTACCTGTGACCATAACTATAGGATAGTCCTTTCCTGGGACTGTGGGACTTTCTCACTGGGATGAACTGTGGCTAGTGCCATGTCGCCATGTCTAGATATGTCAGGGTTTTGGCAGATTTAGGACAGAGGAGCCTGCAGGAGGTGAGTCAGACAACTATGAAACCACAGAGGTTAGTGAATGTCAGTCCTTCCACCAACTCCAGTCACACCCTCTGACTGAGGAACACAGCTCCGCTCCTTAAGAAATCACATTCTCTCCTGACTACAACAGGAGCCTGGCTTTCTGAAGGGTGAGGAAGGAAAGGTGCTCCCTTAGACGACCTACACCTCCCGGGGAAGCACTGAGTGGCTGGAGGAAGGCCCAGCAAGCCCTCCTGCACTCTTCAGGGTACCCTGGAGGCTCCACCCTCTGAAAGGGGACCCAAGTGCTGAGCAGTCTGACTAACATCACGAAGCCTGAGTGGTTGCGAGGAGAGCAGGTGCCCTGGTGAGTGAGCATGTGCTTTGGCACCAGAGGGACTGGACTTGGGACAGAGGACACTGCCACTTTCAAACCATGCAGCTGACCTGGAGCAAGTTACCGAACCTCTGAGCTTTGTGTAATGGGAGGTGATGATACTACATTCCTGGGAAAACTTTTAAATGAATACAAAGTACCTCACGCAGTTCCTGATTCACAAAGAGAGCTCAATAAACAGTAACTTATTATTTGGATATTCCTTGTAATATTTTTCCACTTCTGGAGAGAAAAAGCATTGTCAGCATCTGAACTGTTGTATAGACACTGCAAACTGAAGTTCAGCAAAGCTTTATTACAAACGGCCTCTTACGGGGCGCGGTTCCTGGCCGCCTCACCTGTCTCCCAGCTGCAGGGTGGGCAGGTGCCGCACCAGGACCTCTGCTGTCATCACTCTTCTTTCCACGGGCTGTGGCCTCCACCTCTGCTGGCCTTCCCCAGCCACCCAGGACTGGGGTCTGTGCTGTCTGGTTCCTAAAGCCTATTGACAGAAGAGAAGAGCTGAGTGTAGGGTGGGGAAGAGGGGCTCACAGGACAAGGAGGAACCTGCCAGCTGATTCCAGCTGACACTCATCTTCCAGGCACCTTCCCAGCCGGTCCTCTCCTCACCTCCCCCTCACTCTATCTTGGGTCTGCACCTCTCAGACAGGGCTTCCCGTGTCTCTGGACTCCACACAGCACTAACTTTAAGTGGTGTGGCAGAGACGACCAGCTGTCTACAAGATGCCTGCTCTCCCTGCCACTGTGCTCTGAGCAGGAGGGACTGCTCTTCCCAGCACCCCCTGCAGTTAGGGGCTGCTTTGTGACTAGGTCCTGGGAGCCCACCTACACCCCCCAGGGCAGAACTCCTCCATGACGTCTTCCCTTTTCAGGTTGACAGGAATGAGTTCCCGGGGCAAGGTTGGCAGCCAGGTGCTGGAGGTGACAAACGTTCCTTCAGCCAGGCGTGTGAAAGACTGCGTGAAAGAGGGACAGCCTGCCAATCTGTTGACCCACCCGGCTCCGGTACAGGAGCAAAAAATAAACTTCCAGTGTGCGTAACCCACACTCCACTTTTTGATCTCGTGGTAGCAGTTACACTGCCCTACCCTAAGGGCCGCGCTGACCGCAGTCATGTTCAAACCTGATGGAGGGGCTCCCTGTGCTCTCAGAATTACGCTCAGAGGTAACTTACCACACAAGCAGCATCCATTTCTCTCTGGAGAAACTGGGGAGAACAATGGGATTGGGTAGGAGTTGGGTCACAAAATAGCTAACTAACAAGGTTTTCAAGTTAGAGAGAAGGACAGCTCCTTGCACTTTGTGTGTGGTGGAGGGAAGGAGCCAGGCTGGTAGGTCAAAGGAGAGACACAAAGATCTACAGTTCGCTCAGAACAGCAGGAACCCATTACCTCCCAAGTGCCCCGAAGCCTTGCCTGGAAGGGTCCTAACCCTTAGGCTTTAGAGTACAGGGTGTGGGAGAGAGCCTGGAAGGGGAAATAGACTGTGAGCTGTCAGCTGTGCCAACCGGGGTGTGAGCTCTGGGTAGGAAATCTGTATGTAAATGCCTTTTACATATCTAAACTATCATTTTGCCCCAACTTTTTTTTAGTATAAATTTCATTCCAAAAGATTCCCACCTATTGTGTCTAAACTAAGGAGAACAAAATTTTTGCTCTGGTTTGGATGTAATAAGCAGTAAATTGTAGGAAAATGGCAGGAGAGCAAAAACTCGAAAAAAAGAGCTGAGGATATGTTAGAGGGCAGATCCCCTCAGGCCAGGTTTTCCCTCACCTTATGAGGGGCACAATCTGTCCCCCAAAAGTGGGGTCCAGGGTCCCACAGTCGACTCCCTTCTGAGTGTCTTCACCCAAAGCTCTCCTGCTAAAGGGTACCCATCCATGCAGCAGTACTGAGCCCAGAAGAGACCCCACCACTTCTTCTGCAAGAAATAAATCCTCCTTCTGCCTCCTCTTTTTCACTCCCTTCTTTGGCTACTGCCTGCTCTGCCCTCAGAGTCTGTTTGAGAGGAAGGGGTTTGTCAGTGGATTCTGGACGCTGCATGCTGTCTGTCAGGCGTTACACAACTCTGCCATCACAGCCCTGTTCCCCCCAGATCTTTGCTCACCAGACTCTTCTTCTCATGCCTTTCACTCTCCTGGCCAAGCTTTGAGGAATAAAACTGCCTTTCAACAACAGTCTGACTTAGGTCACCAGTTGTTTTCTCTTTATCAGGTGGATATTTCTCTTCTGCACAGACAAGATTTTCAGGACTGCAAAGAAAAGTAGAAAAAAATTATCTCAACTCAGTATAAACAGAATTGTACCATTCAATAATTGTCTGAAAATTAAGTTAGCAAACTCAATACTCACTTTACTCAAAAAGAGACTGAGAAACCATCACTTGGTGGCTGTCAATCAATCAGTCTGCCCCACCCACACTCCTGCTGGTTCCACTTTTAGGCAACGAGTCATGTGATCTTCTCAGACTGTGGCTGAGGCAACCCAGAGCCTCAGTCCCTAGAGTTGTAATTGGGACAGAGGGGCTCCAGGCAGCATCAGAGGACTCAAGCCAGAAAGGCAGGACTGGGACATCCATTTTCCAGGACATGCACAAGAAAGCAGAGAGAGAGAAAAGAAGCAGGTTCACGAAGAGAGCCTCGATGAATGCCACATAGTCCCAAAGAGGAAAGGACCAACCTCGTGGTCCCTTAAGCAGCCTGGCTACCTTCCTGACTGCGATGCCTGAATGTTTGTGTCCCCCCAAAATTCGTATGTTGAAACCCAACCCCCAAGCATGCTGGTATTAGGAGGTGGGGCATTTGGGAGGTGATTAGGTCATGAGGGCAAATACCTCATAAATGGGATTAAGGACCTTATAAAACAGGCCTAAGAGAGTTCCCTCACCCCTTCTACCATGTGAAACAGGAAGTGGGTCCTTACCCAGACACTGAATCTGCCGGCACCTTGATCCTGGACTTCCCTGCCTCCACAACTGAGAGAAGTATATTTCTGTCATTTATAAACCACCCAATCTTGTACCCTGTTATAGCAGCCTGAACAGACAGAGACACTGACTGTGGCTTCCATGACAGACTGATGCTTTCTAACATATCCAGTCCCGCTTCTCATGTTTTTAACTTGAGAAGGACTCTGCTTTTTGTAATTAATGTCTCTGACTGACATAGCCACCTTGCTCTTAAGTCCTTTTCTTACTTTACTGAATAACCACCTGAGGCACCTCCAGGTGTGTCCTCCCAGAAGGTTTCCCAGAGCTGTCTCCACTCCTGCCCTGGATAGCCCAGGCCTGTCTAGAGAAATCACCTTCTCCTCCATTCCTCCATTCATTCATTCATTCATCCCACAAGCACTTACTCATCATCTGCTGCGTTCCAGCTACGTGCTGGGGACACCAAGATAAGTCAGCAACCTCTGCCCTCAAGGGGCTTGCTGCAGATGGAAGAGGCAGATTGGGGAGCAGAGGTACATCACTACGTGATAATTCCCTCAAGTGCTGACTTGATCAAGATACTTCTGTGTTTTACTGTATTTCTTTCCTTTAGGGAGAGGGGATTTTTTAGATGAAGCCAGAAAAGGTGGCTACGCCCAGAGAGCACCTTATATGCTGTGTTGAGTCTGGACCTTATTGGAAGAGTTATGGGAAGCTATTGAAGGGTTTTCAGTTGGGGAGGGTTGATCACTTCAAAAAGATTCCTTGGGCTGCGAGGTGGAAAGTCCATCAGAGGAGACAGACCAAGGGCAGAATACCAGTTAAGGAGCTAAGACTGTCTATAAAGGCTGAGGAGTCAGAGAGGGGAGATGGAGAAATAAAGCAACATAAAGCCTTTGTCTTGCTAGGGGATGGGGACTTACATAATTATTGATGTTTAAATTAAAATATTTGTTAAAATTGATAAAGAAACCACAAAACCAGAAATAGAACATAAAACTTCCAAATCACAAGAAAACAGAAACAAAGTAGTGTTGTTCAGTCCAGCAAAACTCAGCACGGGGGATAAAAAGGAAACATCAAGCAAACACGACAGGACCTTTTCGTTCTTTTTTTTTTTTTTTTTTTTTGTAGAATTTAGACATTTGCACAGGCCAACACTCCTGCTGCAACAACTTGAGAAAAACAAAAAATAATTCACCCCCTCCTGGTCCCACAAAATTCATATTTTAAAGTCATTGGACAAGGACTTCCCTGGTGGTTCAGTGGGTAAGACTCCATGCTCCCAATGCAGGGAGCCCAGGTTTGATCCCTGGTCAGAAAACTAGATCCCACATGCATGCTGCAACTAGTCCACATGCTGCAACTAAGAAGTCTGCATGCCACAACTAAGAACCCCCACATGCTGCAATGAAGATCTTGCGTGCCACAACTAAGATCCAGTGCAGCCAAAATAAATAACAAATAAGTAAATAAATAAATATTTTTAAAATAAATAAAGTCATTGGACAGCAGTGGAAACAATTCCAGAGAGGAGAGATCCCTTCCAGAATGAGCAGTCCGTCTCAGGCTACTTTCTCCCCTGGGAGCTTAGGCCAACATCAGGTAGCAGGGACTGATTCCTCCACACTCCTAGTATATCTTTGGTGGATTTTCCCTCTCAGGCCTGGTACTGTCCCGACAGGTGGGTAGTTAACCTTGTTCTAAACATCCCCCACCCTGGGGAGGGGGGAAAGTCAAACCAGGGCACTTGAAATAGGTTCCCCCAAGGGAACCAGGCCCTGAGTATAGATAGCCTTCCCAAAAACCTATCTGAAAAAGAACCAAATAAAATGCTAGGACTATAAAAATAAAACAATTGAAAATAAGAATTCAATGGATAGGTTTAACAACAGATTATTAGACACAACTAAAGAGGTGATTAGTAAAAATACCTATAATCAAATATGTAACAACAAAAAGGATGGGAATACACAAGAAAGGGTAAGAGACAGGGAGGATACAGTGAGAAAATCTAAAATATGTTTAATTGGAGTACCAGAAAGAAAGTAGAGAGAGAATATGGTGGAGGTAACAATCAAAGAGAAAATGAATGAGAACTTCCCAGAACTGATTGAAGAGATCACTTTACAGATACAAAAAGACCCAGGAATCCCAAGAGGATAAATAAAAAGAAATCCACATCTAGAAACATCATGGAAAACTACCAAAAATCAAAGACAACAAGAAAATCTTAAAAGCATCCAGAGAAAAAGACAATTATCTTCAAAAGAACAACAGTATGATGGGCAATTGAAAGAGTAAAAGACAGGGGGATATATGCTGAAAGGAAATATCTGCCAACCTAACATTCTTAATCCTGTGAGAACAGCCTTTAAGAATGAAAGTAGGTTGGGAGGGAATGAATTAGGAGATTGGGATTGCCATATATACATTACTAATAAGAAAAAAAAAAACCAAATTGTACACTCTAAATATATGCAGTTTATTGTATGTTAACTGTATCTCAATAAAAGTTCTTAAAAAAAAAAAAAAAGAATGAAAGTAAAGGGACTTCCTTGGTGGTCCAGTGGTTGAAGATCTGCCTTCCAATGCAGGGGACTCAGGTTCGATCCGTGGTCGGAGAACTAAGATTCCACATGCTACAGGGCAACTAAGCCCACTCTGAAGCCTGCGCACCACAACTGGAGAGAAGCCCATGTACCACAATGAAAGATTCTGCATGCTGCAACTAGGACCCGACTCAGCCAAAAATAAATTATTATGTCCTTAGAGGACTGGGGCGGGGAGGGTGGGGGGGACTCGAGGGGGGGGGAGTCAAGGAAGGGAGGGAATACGGGGATATGTGTATAAAAACAGATGATTGAACTTGGTGTACCCCCCAAAAAATAATAAATAAATTAAAAAAATGAAGGTAAAATCTTGAAAAGGCTACATTGCAACTGCTGACATTCTGTAAAAGGCAAAACTACGGACACAGCAAAAAGATCTTTACCTGCATTTGCTACGAGTTTTGCTTCCCACAGGCCTTGCCGAGGCTTTGGGCCGCTCTTTTGGAACCACTCTGTGGAGACTGAAAGTCAGCTGGGGCAATCTGGCATACCGCCTGACCTTCTCTAGTTCTTTAAATTCTTTTAAGGTACATCGTTTTCCTACAGGAAGATGAAAATCTAGATCAACACTCTTAAAGTCAACTCCAGTCACTCTTGGGGGAGAAAATCAGTCAACAATTGAAGTCTATAAAGATGAAGCCCCATCTTGTACTGAAAAACAGCCCTCTGCTCTTCATCCAACTCTTGCTGTCCTCTACACAGAGGGCCGCTGAACGGCGGGGCCGTAACGTGCGAGAAGATGACTCTTTGAGGACCCAAGTACAGTTTGTATTCAGCGTTTTAAGTCTGTCTGAAGCATTCGAGTGTGGCTCTACTATACACCAAAGTGGCTGAGACTAAGGAGCCAGGAACAATGTCATACAGAGCAGGGGAAGCATAAATGCCACTTGCTTTATGGATATTTCACTGTGCCTTAAGTGGCTGAATGGAGCAAGGGTCCCCCAAAGAGATGACACATACTCCTGTTCAGAGTTCTACAGTATCGCTGCATCAGTCAACAAATACATGCTAATGCCACCGTGTGCGGCATCCCGGTGAGGTCCTGTCCTTGGGGGCCCCTCCATCTAGAACAGACAAGTCATAGGCAACGACTACCTCGTCATGAGAGGTGTCAGCTCAGGTGCCTTAGGGGCACAAGGCAGAGCCCTGAGCCAGCTTGGGAGGAAGAGCACCCCCCTGGGGGCTGACCACTGGTCTCTAAGGGCCTGTGAGAACCTCAGGGCAGGAGAACATTAGTGTGCTAAGGGTCAGGAGCCAGACACAGACGGCGTGGAGGAAGGTGGTTTTCTTCTCCCCCATCTTAAGTATAGGCTTTAGACAGAGGGACTATTTCCCCTTGTTTGCTTTCCCACACACTTTACCTTGACCCAGTGCTACTGGCAAGGACAACATTATGCTGTCTGTTGAATGAAGAGACAGCATAATGACTGCCCAACATAATACTGAGTCCCCCAGAGCCAAAAGAACCTTCCTATCTTCACAACCATGATCTGCCTTGGTTTTGGGGGAGAAGCAAAATAAACCACTTTTCTCTTCAGAACCACACATATTTTTTTAATGAATAGTATTATCAGGTGGCCACTTCTGCTACACAGGAGTAGAAAACCTAAAACCTACATCTTAAAATTTTAACGCCTATATTGTCAGTTTAAAATGCTCAACTACTGGCTCCCTGGGCAGCCCTTCCTGCATCCCTCCTTCCAACTCCCCTGGAAAGGAGCTCTCCCTGTGCTGGCTCTGTGACACTCTCATCACACTCACTGTCCACTTATTTTCCCCTACCTCCTGGGCTTCCGAAATGTGAGTGGATTTATGAATGAATGAACAAATGTATTATCACACATGCAAGTGCCTTTTCCACAATGTCAATTTCCAAGTAATCAAAATCACTTTGGGTTCCTAATCTAAAACTCAGGGGAAATGCTTTTGTGGATTTTCTTTTTTAATGAATGCAGAATAACTATGCAACTTCTAAAACACCAGGTTTTCCCCAACCCCAGAACTTTTAAGAGTACATAGGTAAAAGTAAGAAACTCACTTACCTTTCCATAATTGGGATCCTTTTTTGTCATATAAAAAGGATTGTATACTTCAGGATCATAAAAGTTTCCAAGTATAATTTCCTTAAAAAAAAAAAGTACACTTAAGAGCAAAGCATTACATATGTGTGTTTTTGCAATATCTAAAAAAGCCAAATACCTTATTCCACTTCTTATATAAAATCATAGATTCAAAGAGTTCAAAGAAACCTCAGAAGTAATTTAGACCGCAGTGAGAGTCCACCACCTTCTGGGAGAAGTCATTATCCAGCTTTAGTCTCAAGTCATCCACTAGCCTTATTTGAGAACCTTCTGCTCCATTAGGCAGGTACTCTCTTGGTCATTCTAACCACCAGGAAACTTGTCCTTAAGACTAAGCTGAACAACATCACTAATCATTAGAGAAATGTAAATCAAAACTACAATGAGCTATCACCTCACACTGGTCAGAATGGCCATCAACAAAAAATCTAGAAACAATAAACACTGGAGAGGGTATAGAGAAAAAGGAACCCTCCTGCACTTTGGTGGGAATGTAAATTGATACAGCCACTAAAACAGTATGGAGTTTCCTTAAAAAACTAAAAATAGAACTACCATATAACCCAGCAATCCCATTACCCAGAAAAAACCATAATTCAAAAAGATATATGTACCACAATGTTCATTGCACCATTATTTACAATACCCAGGACATGGAAGCAACCTAAATGTCCACTGACAGATGAATGGATAAAGATGTGGCACATATATACAATGGAATATTACTCAGCCATAAAAAGGAACGAAATTGAGTTCTTTGTAGTGAGGTGGATGGACCTATAGTCTGTTATACAAAGTGAAGTAAATCAGAAAGAGAAAAACAAATATCATATGCTAACGTATGTATATGGAATCTAGAAAAATGGTACTGATCCTAGTGGCAGGGCAGGAATAGAGACTCAGATGTAGAGAACAGACTTGAGGACACAGTGGGGGAAGGGGAAGCTGGAACGAAGTGAGAGAGTAGCACTGACATATACACACTACCAAATGTAAAACAGATAGCAAGTGGGAAGCTGCTGCAGAGCACAGAGAGCTCAGCTCGATGCTTTGTGAAGACCTAAAGGGGTGGGATAGGGAGGGTGGGAGGAAGGCTCAAGAGGGAGGGGATATGGGGCTACATGTATACATACAGTTGGTTCACTTTGTCATACAGCAGAAACTAACACAATATTCTAAAGCAATTATACTCCAACAAAAGTGAAAAAATTAAAAAACAAACAAAAGACAGAGCTGAGGTCTGCCTTGTCACTGCCAGTTCTCCCAGTGAAGCAACATAAAATACATCTACTCTTCATCTACATATCAGCCTTCTACAATATGTACTTAAGGGTTTCATTTCCCCTTGTATCATTTCTTCCTTGGGCTAAATATGCTGTACTTATTTCCACTTTTCCTCTTGTGAGGTGCTGTCAAGCGCCACCCTCTTCTAAAGGTTCTGTAACTGGTGACTGTCCCTGGGTGGACAGGCTGGGCCTGATGCTTCCCACTCGAAGTACTGCCTCTCAATACAGCCTAAGAGCTCGGATGGTTTCTTGGAAGCCGGCTCACATGGCTGACTCACATTGAATTTACTGTCATTTTAGATCACTTGGACTTCAACACATGGCTTTTCTAAGGCATGGCTTCCCCATCCTACACTTGTGCAATCATATTTCTGGGCATACTTGTAAGACTTTGCACTTTAGTTTCAAAGTGACCTGGATTCAACCTTGAGCTCTGCCTTTTTGGCATTTAGGAAGAAGTGTTTAACATACACATCCAGAAATTTGCTCAGTAAACATACTTACTTGCTCTAACATTCCAGTCAAACTACTCTAGGTTTGTGCTAAATACCTGGAAATTTAGGCAGGCCTCAATTTCAAAAGAGGGTCCTGATATTAAAGTTAAAATAGAAAAATCTTCCATAGAAGAAGCCAAAATTTTGTTCTTGTTTTGTAAAACCAAACTGAAGAACAGAGGGTAGAAACTGGTGGTCCCTTCACCTAATGGTTGGCTAATTCAACAGCCATGGAATCCCCTTCTCCTTCACCCACAACATACTAGAGTGATTGGAAAGCCACACACTCTTTCCTGGCTCTGCTTTTAGCTAGGACTTGTGATGTGACCCAGTTATGGCCAATGAGATCTAAGGGGAAATCTGCTAGGAACTTCTGGGGACTCTTTTTGCTTCCTGATCAAAGGATGAGGTGTAAGAAAAGGAGCCCCTGGCATCATCCCTCACCCTTTCTTCCTGCCCTGAACACAGACCTAATACCTGGAGCTGTAAGCAACCAAACGTGCTTACAAATGTGAGAGTAACAAGCATAAGCTGAAAATATTCAGGATAGCAGAAGAGAACAACAGAAAAAAACCTGGGTGATCAAACTGCCAGAACCCATCATGAGACCACCTACCCCTCTATTTTTTATTGAGTAACCAATAAATGCTCTTAAGGGTTAAGCCACTGTTATTCTATTAACATTTACCTGAAAGCATTCCTGATAAATCTAGTTCCAAATCAACACTTCTATTCCCTCTACCTGGCATTTCAGGTTTAAAAATGTAGTAGGCTGTATTATACTTCCACGAATTCATCTTAGATACATAAATAAATCTGAGACTCTGCATAATCAGTGAAAATGCTGGCCCAACTTTTCAAATAATACTTCATTAAAAAAAAAAAAAAAAAACTCTCATGGGACTTCCCTGGTGGTCCACTGGTTAAGGCTCCACACTTTCACCACTGGGAGCATGGCTTCGACCCCTGGTCGGGGAACTAAGATCCCGCATGCAGCATGCCTTGTGGTGAGGCAAGTAAATAAATAAATAAATAAATAAATAAATACCCCCCGCTCCAGTGATTCTAAAGCTGCCAAAACTTAAAACAAAACAAAAAACAAAATGAAAAACACCTCATACCATTTTATTTGTGTGCTTTAAAAAATATTTGAAATTCTCCTGTTTTGTTTTTTCCAACCCTTTATATGAAATTACTTTCTCCATAATCCTCTGCTGAAGAGGTTCTGTGACATTTTCAGTCCATTTTTCACATAACAACTCTTTTCTTCTTTCCTTAAAAATATCCAGATGCTGAAAATACGTATCAAATCTCTTAGGAAGTGATAAAAACAAGAAAAACAAACTATTAAGAAGTTTTCCATTATCTTCATTTGAATAAGGGGGGAAAACACTTGTTCCCACTCCTAAGTTCTCAGCACATTCAGGCTACAAAGTCATAGAATAAGATAATTAAAGAACAGAATAAATTTCAGAAAGATAACCTGAGAGCATAGAGTAGAAAGAACCCATGAACTATTCTACACCACAACTGTGCCTCCAGATTAAACCACATCCAAACCATTCCTAACTCAGGAAACTCCTGCTTTTTTTTAAGAATTCAAAGAATTCCCTGGTCACCATTCTATGTCTCCAGGCTTCATCATCAGTAAAGTCTGTGATAAAAGTAGTAGAGGAAAAAGAGCACTAGACATGCATCAGCACCTCTCTGTTTCTCTCTGACTCTTATGAAGGAGAGTAAATCCACCTACCTCTTTTGATGCTCAAATGAGAATATATGTAAACTTCCTTTATAAATTATAAGTCACAGTACAAATGTTAAAGTATTATACACCAAATTTCAATCCCTCTGATTGAGAGGAAAACCTCCTTAAATTTATTAATTCCATAGTGACGATCAGTACTGATTGGTCATTATCCTTAAATACTAATTCACTCCTTGTGGCTTTATATATCCCCACTGTGATGTGGGAACATATGAGAGGTAAATTTTAGGAAAGAATTTCTGTTCAGTACCAGGACAAAGAGGGGGAGCAGTTAGAACAATCTCTCAGATCCCTTAAGGATAGCTCTGGGACTCCCAACCTCTTAGCAATCCTGCAAGGAGATGGCATGGTCTCAGCTCTGTGTAATATGAATGGGTGATTCAGAGGAGGTTCACTCTCCCAGAAAAATGAATCTCTCTGACACGGTAACATCCTCTTGGCCACACTGCTCTGTATCACTCTAGGTTACCTAGAACACACTTAGAATCCACTCTCCGTAGCCAACTCTTACCTTCGCAAAAAGATTTTCTCTAAATAATATTGCGTATACAGCTTCATCAATGTCTTCTCTGGCTAATGCCTAAAATTACAGAATTAAATATTAGGATGCAGATCCTGAAGAAACAAACTGGTGATAAAACTCCGTGTATTTTACCAAGAGTTTGAGCGTAAATCTAACATCTGTACCTCAAAACCGATTTTGTAACTTTTTAGTACAGAAATTTTCAAGCACAATTCTCCATGAACCCATCACCCAGGTTTAACAATGATCAACTCAGAGTCGATCTTATTTCATCTAAATTCCTACTCACTCCCCTGCCCCAACCCAGATTATTTTGAAACAAATCCCTTACGTCACACCATCATTTTTAAAGTACCAAGAAAGCTTACTAAAAGGATCCTCTATAAAATGAAGCCTCTTTGCAGTCAGTCTGTAGATATGTTTTAAAAGCCCTTAGGGACTTCTCTGGTGGTCCAGTGGTTAAGAATCCATCTTGCAATGCAGGGGACACTTGTTCAATACCCAGTCAGTTCAGATCCCACATGCTGTGGAGCAACTAAGCACGCACGCTGCAACTACTGCTCACCACAACTAGAGAAAAGCCCATGCACAACAGAGAGCCTGCATGCCACAACGAAAGATCCCACCTGCCACAACTAAGCCCCGATGCAGCCAATAAATAAATAAATATTTTTTAAAATAAAGTAAAAGCCCTTGAAGTTTCCTTACTTCTGCTAGGTCTCTTTATAAGTTAAAACCTCTTTATAAGTCAAAACTGCATAAGTTTGATTTAGTTCAACCGGTCCAGAGCCAGTTAGTTGGGAATTCCTGGCTGGGGACCAAGACTTACATCTAGGGACTTGCTGTTTCCATTATGAGTTTGGGTAACACTGATGTACTTAAATCCTTACTTTACGGCTTTTCATTTGGATCACTATGAACTGATCCTTCAGCTTTTACAGAACTAAGTAGGGACAAATGGAAAGGCAATAAAAATTCAGTATCTGGAAGAGAAATGCAGTTACCTAAAAGAACTATCTAGTGTAAAGTGATACAGGTTTTTAAAATTACGTTATTCAATCTCTGGCTCATCTTTCAGTTCTGCCACAGTGAGTGCATCAAAATAAACTAAACCCCAAACTCAAAAACCAAATCTGTGAATAAGAGAAATCTCAAAAGGGAGAGTTGTATTTTTACCTGTATATTTAACAGCTTCACATGAAATCTAAAGTGATATTCAGACAGCTAGTAGGGTCATCTCCAAAATACAACTCTCTCGGTAATATAAACAGAATCTTGCTTTAAAATAAAGCCTTCTTACACTTATTTTAAGATGGCAATTGAAAAATCATGCAAAACAATTAAATGTTTTCCCCTAATACGACAACACAAACTTAGAATAAATCTATTTATCTGAAAAAGTGGAAACATACACTGACAATCTTCTTGGAAAATCACCTTTTTTTAGCCATCCTATTAACACTATTAGCAAATGTTATACACACTATTGGTTATACGTCAGATTTTCAAACCACTTTTTTTTTGGTTTAAGGAAATAGTTTTTGTCTTTGATAGCTCCTCCTTGGTGATTTTGTCAGGAAAATATAAGGAAGATGTTAATGACTTCTAGCAGCACTTTTGAAATTTGTTATCTTTCTGTGCGCACGTGCGCGTGCACACAAACTCACACGCACACGCACACAGTCTCACCACTCTAACTGCCACCATAGTAAAAAGGGGTAAAATAGAAGAAATATTCAAGAGCTTCTCTCTATAAAATAATGAAACTTTCTTTATGAGAAAATCACTGCTTTACCAGACCCTGAAGTATCAAGAATTAACTGGCAAGCCCTGGCCTGGCTTCCCCCGCCTTTCCCGCAGGGCAACTCAGGGACTGCTGTGTTTACCCACTACCGACCCTGTCACCATCCTGATCCTGAACCGACCAAGGAAACTCTACAACCACCCTGGGCCAAATGTGATCCCCATCATTCCCACTCAACGAATTCTTTGAGCACCAAGTCTATGCCAGGCGCTGTTCTAGTTCTGGGGAAAACAACTGTGATTAAGACACAATAGATCCTAATTTCAAGGGATTTATGCCCCACCACCAAAAGAAGGCCCCCAAATGCCACATTATTTTACCTCCATCAAAGCACCTGACTCAGGTTCTGGCCACTTTTTTAATTGTTCTGGCCCAAAATGTTTACCATAGTTGGAGATTTTCGTGGCAGCCATAGATAATACAATCCCTGAGGGGAGAAAGTAAATTGAGGAGATAGGTGATTACAGTTGAAAAAGTGAGGTCTTTGAGTTCAGAAAGTGGTTTGAATCCTTGCTCTGCCACTTAACAGTCTCGGTAAGTAAAACAAAACAAAAATAAATCCTCGGCGCCCCTAAACCTGGTTCAAAAAGAGGGTGATTAGGCTCCCCAACCTGTGGCCTTAAGGACCCAGCCAGACAACCCCTCAGGGCCTGCCTGGGGCTGGGCCCAGCTGGGCCACACCACTAGGCGCTGCCCCGAGGGGTCGCAGGCCTGGGCTGCCCTTTGCTCCCCCACCTCCAGCTCTGCGCTCGAGGCACTCGGCGGCCAGTGGCACGGTGGCTGACAGTTCTGGGAGGGGAAAGGGAGCTCCTTCCAAAAACAAATTAAAGCGCTGTGTTTAGACCCCAGCCCCTCTTCCCTCAACACACCTACACCTCTCTCCACAAGGCGGTGAGGGAGGAAGGAAGCCCGAACCCCCACCCCCTCAGCCTCGCGTCACCCCGCCCCTCCGCGCTGACCCGCCTTCCACCGCCTGGCCTACAACCGTCCAATCCCATGCCACCCCAGGTTTTAATTTAAATAAATAAATAAATGTAAATTAATACAAATGAGAATTTACCATTTCTCTATATGATCTAGGGCTACAGGTGGAAGCAAGGCTTGTTGTTTTTTGTTGTTGTTTAAGTTATTTATTTTATTGGCTGTGTTGGGTCTTTGTTGCTGTGCACAGGCTTTCTTTAGTTGCAGTGAGCGGGGGACTACTCTTCCTTGTGCTGCACAGGCTCCTCATTGCTGTGGCTTCTCTTGTTGCAGAGCACGGGCTCCAGGCGCATGGGCTTCAGTAGTTGTAGCACATGGACTCAATAGTTGTGGCTCACGCGCTTAGTTGCTCCTCAGCAGGTGGGATCTTCCTGGAGCAGGGATGGACTCCACGTCCCCTGCATTGGCAGGCGGATTCTCAACCACTATGCCACCTAGGAAGCCCAAGGATTGGTTTTTTTAGTGCCCCTTTTGCCTACGGAAAATAAAATTCTCTCCTATGCTCCAGGTCCTCCTAGTCTTCTATGACTAGGAGTCAAACTCAACATGAGCCAGAGGTTGATATGCAGACTCAGAATCAGCAAGTGGGTAATCAAATTGAAGTTTTAAACTTTCCAAAGACTGTTGGAGAAAGCTGGGGAGAATATGTGGGTATGGATTCTAAGGGTGCCTGACAACTTGGGGAAAGAGCAAGTGAACTGAGATGGGCTCTAAGTATAAGATAGCTATTAGTATTTTTATTGTATCTTTTAGGCAACATTTCTTAACTCCTGGGGGAAATACATTTGCAATAACTGTCAATATATAGTACTGTCATTTCTTAATTATCATACAGACACTGGACTCAAAGATGAAGTTTATTGCAGATGCTTTTCTTAGACACAGAACAATTCTTGAGTGCCTTCCTTGGTCCGCATCCTGTTTGAGTCCTAATGGCAGATGGCTTCTCTTAAAGCAGCCTTCTTTTGCATCCTCTTTTACCAGTCAAGGATCAGGATGTGTACTCCTTGGTTGCTAAAACCTTTGAAAGTGACAGAAGAGAAGAGTTAAGTGCAATTGCTACAGGGATAAGGGGCTTACAAGAGCAGAAAGAATTTCTCTGCTTAGCTGAGTTGATCTCCCTGAAGCCTAGTTCCCCACCTAAACCTCCTGACTAAGTGTCTCCTCCCTCTATCTGAATTCAGAAGCATACAGAGCTTCCAGGACAGAGCCAACCCTATCATAGGTGGGGTAGATCATGTGATATGATTTGAGGGACCCCCCCCCCCCACCACATGGTCCTGCTTTCAGATGTCAATATGTCTGGAGTGCTAATTTACACTAGGATTATTGTGATTTATAAAATACTAGGTTCCTTTCTTCCCTTCTCTTTTTGAAACTCTAAATCTCTGTCCACCTTCACTACCAGCTGATGGATGACCTTCTGAGTTCACTGAGAAAATGAAGTAAACAGAAGTAAACAATCTTCCTTCACAAAATTCGCCAAGCTAGCTTCATCTATATCTATGCCTTCCTTCCTCTTATAATGATGGATTGTCCTGACCTCAGTTGAGTCCTAGATCCTACCTCTCCACAGGTAAAGGAGGTAGGGAGGGTGGAGAAATGGATGAGGGGGAGTATTTTAAGTAGAGAAGTCAGAGAAGGCTTCTCTGGAGAGATGATTTTTGTGTAGAGGTCTGAGTGACCTGAGAGAGTGAGACATGGAGAGACCTGGGGATGAAGTGTTCCAGGCAAATGGACTGACAGAGGCAAAAGCCTGAGATGGGAGTGAGGTTGGCGTGTTCACAAAACAAGAAAAGGAACATAGTGAGTGTGAAAAGAAAGGCAGGTGATCAGGGTGAAGAGGGGGCAAGTGCCCAACTGTACAGGGGGTTAGAGGCCATGTTAAGGAGTTAGAATAAAATCCAAAGTGTGAGGGGAAGCCATTAGAAGGTTTTTGAGTAGGGGAGAACTCTGATCTAATTAACATTTTTAAAAGATTACGGTGCTGCATGGAGAACTGATTATACAGGGGCGAGGGCAGAAGCAGGAAGACAAGTTAGGAGGCTAGTGCAATAGGCCAGGTAAGATCACAGTGGCTTGAACCAGTGGTAGTAGTGAGGAACTGAGAAGTGAACAAGCTAACAGAGCTCGTTACCTATAAGACAAAGGAACTGAGCAAAAGCAAGAAATTAAAAATGACTCCTAGACTTTTATCCTGGGGGTCCTTTTTGGATTATGGTCCTATTCACTGAACTTTGTCAGGAAGAGAAATTTGTCAGGAAGAGGGGCAGAAGTCCAAAAGTAAAGACTAATACTCGGGACTTTCCTGGTGGTCAGTGGTTAAGACTGCAGAGGACACGGGTTTGATCCCTAGTTGGGGAACTAAGATCCCACATGCTGTGTGGTGCAGCCAAAAAAAAAAGAATCATCCTGTTTGGGGCTGGTTATATCAAGATACCCATAACCATACAATACATAAGGAGAGTTTGTAGGGTATGATTATAAAGCAACTTACTGTATTTTTTTTTCCTGACCGTCCATTTAAACCTGTTTTGTTGGGTAGTTCTCCAGCAACTTCCCGTTTTATTTTCCTCATTGCACTTGTTACTAGCTTGTGATAGTATATATTTGCTTGTTTACTGTCTGTCTCCCAACAAAATGTAAGCTCCTTGAGATCAGAGATTTATCTGTTTTGTTTACCTCTCATCTCTAGCCTTTCAGTTCTTGTTAAAATTTGAGGAAGAAAGCAAGCAAGCACATGGGAGGATAATAAAACATGACAGTAAAAGGAGTGAAACCACAAAATTAAGTTTTAATACATTTACCATGAGTGAGTAAAAAAAAGTTGCTCCCTTATCCTTTAGCAGTAGGAGTGGGGAAACAGAGTCAGAAAAGCAAAATGACAGAAAGACTGACCGTAGACTCAGACTAACAAACCATTTCCATACTGATTTCTAACTGGGAGATGGGGAGGATGAGCTGTGACTTCTCCTTCAAACACACTCCTTAAAGAAGCTACACTCCAGAGACTTGGCACACAGGGTGTAGAGAAGAAAAATGAAGGGAAGTGGCCCCTAGACCTGGAAGCAGTAAGCTAGGCTAGACAAGTCAAATGGCACCAAGTTTAACTGTAGTCAGCTTAGGATGAGAAATCTGTGCCCTGTGAACATCTGTATTTCTATACATTTTACATTTGCAGACACTTATTTTACTTTTTAAACTTTACTACTTTTAATTTAGTATATGGTCCTTTTGAAAATTTTTGCCTTTCTTGGCTAAATTAAGGGGAACAAAATTTGGGGCCTGGCTTGAGTGTGGTAACTGGTAAACAGTAGAGAAATGGTAGAGATGGTGGAGGGATAGAAGAAGGACAAAAACTCAGGAGAGGGAGCTAGGCAACTCCTACAGTCCACCTTCCAGAGGATACCGCTATTGTGCAGGTCCCAGGAGCAACTGTCTCCATTTCCTCTGAATCAAGGAAACCTGCCTCATTTCTTCTACTCACTCCCTTGCCCTTTCTTGGCAGGGGGAGAGAGTAGGGAGGGTGGCCCACTGCCTCCTGTCTTCCTGGAAGCCTGCCATACAGAGAAGTTGTTCCCAGCTGCTCAGATTTCAGTATTGCAATTGCTGCCACGTATATTACAAAATGGAACTACACCAGCTCTTGCTGCATCCCTGTCTACCTACTAGCTCAAGAATGTTCAAGCAAGAAAAGTGCCCTTTAGAGTTGGCCTCTTTGGGACTTGGATTCTTTCCCTCCTGATAACATAGAGGTTCTTTTTCCAGAAAGGATGACCCTGTGTTTCAGAGGGAGGAACCGGAAAGAAAAGAATTCTCCTATCAGCTCAACTGTACCATTTAATATTTTATTTAAATTTGAAGTTGATGAGTTCTACATGAATTTACATATTTTTATGAAAAATAAACCCAAATAAAGCATTACCTTGCTCTAGTAACATTTTCATCGAAATCTCATTGCTGCTTAATCAAACAGCTGAGTGAGGGTCCTTTGGTGTAAATAACCCCCTCACAGAGGTGTCCACTGTGCCTTCCCCGGGAAGGTCTAACTCTGTCAAAGACAAACATGCCTTTTCCACCTCGAAGTCATAATTGGGATGCTTCCCTAATTCATGGGAGAAAATATAATCTTCTACCTTCTTCTAGGGGGAGCTCATGAGTTTAAGCCTCTAGTTTAAGCACCTAGGTACTCCAACAATGCAATATTCTCCTTTATATCTGAGTCACACTCTGCTATAAAAGATATTTAAGGAAAAAACTCCTTTCATATAATACATAAAAATTAAATAGGATTAAGCTGTTTATTATCCTAAAACCTGACTCAAACATGTATGAGATCATGGCAGTTACAGACTGCAGAGGAATTTACTCTTTTGGAACAATAATGTGTATATTAGGATGCTGAACCATTCCATCTTTTAAGGACTTCAGCTACCAAGTGAATGGGGCTTAGTTTCAATACTTCCTATTATCCCTCAATTTCAGCTCCCATTCAAAAAAGCAGCGAAGTGTTAAACCACACCTTGAAAACACTAGAAAGTCCACAATGGCCAACACCATCTCTAACAGTCATCTGTTTCTACTTTAAATCACTAAGAAGACCCTGATGAGGCAACTAGTTGTTCTCTCTGCTGGACATGCCAGAATCAAGCATCTCTAAAAGCCCTCTGGCTTCTGCCACATTGTATTTAGAAGGAGGAAAGGAAAACTACTGCAGCTTACTTTCAGGCTTTCAGGCTTTTTAGGAACAGAATTGTAAGCCAATCTCCAAAACGTCACATAAGCTCACTTATCTTCTGCCTTGCTAGGTTCTTTTTTTATTATTATTATCAACAGTTTTACTGAGATATAATTTATGCACCATAAAATTCACCCATTTTAAAGTACAAATCAATGATTTTTAGTACATTTACAGAGTTGTGCAATCACCACCACGATCTAATTTTAGAACATTTCTATCAGTCCAAAACCTCATGCTCACTTACAGGCACTCTCCATTCCCAACTCCAGCCCTAGGCAACCAATAATCAATTTTCTGTCTCTATAGATTTGCTTTTTCTGAACATTTCACGTAAATATAAATAGAATAAAAATTGCAGTTGACTTCTTTCACTGAGTAGAATAGCTTTGAAGTTCACCCATGCTGTAGCATGCGTAAATATTGGGTCAGGCAAAAAGTTCAGTTTTAAGTAAAAAGACACATTTTTCACTTTCATGAAGAACTTTATTGAATCTATTTGCTAACTGAACGAACTTTTTGGCCAACCCAATACTTGTTTCCTTTTAATTGCCAAATAATATTCCATGTGTAGATTACCACAGTATGTTTATCCATTCACCACTTGATGGACATTTGGGTGGTTTCCACTTTTTGGCTATTGCGAATAATAGTGCCACAAACACCCAGTCATAAATGAATCTTTTTTTTTTTTTTTGGCACACGGGCTTAGTTGCTCCGCGGCATGTGGGATTTTCCCGGAGCTGGGATCGAACCCATGACCTCTGCATTGTCTGGCGGATTCTTAACCACTGCGCCACCTAGGAAGCCCGATATATCAATCTTTATGTGGCCATATATTGCCATTTCTCCTGGATAGAAAGTTCGGAGTTGGGACGTCCCTGGTGGCGCAGTGATTTAGAATCTGCCTGCCAATGCAGGGGACATGGGTTTGATCCCTGGTCTGGGAAGATCCCACATGCCACAGAGAAACTAAGCCCCTGTGTCACAACTACTGAGCCTGTGCTCGAGAGCCCATGCTCCGCAACAAAAGAAGCCACCTCAATGAGGAGCCCATGCACCACAATGAAGAGTAGCCCCCACTCGCTGCAACTAGAGAAAGCCTGCACACAGCAATGAAGACCCAACACGGCCAATAAATTAATTAATTTAAAAAAGAAACCTCAGAGTTGAATTGCTGGGTCACTTGGTAATTTAACGTTTAACATTTTGAGAAACTAACAAACTGTTTTGCAAAGTTGCTGCACCATTTTACATTCCCTTCAGCAATGTCTGAGGGATCTCATTATTTTTAATCAGATACTTAACAATTTATGTAACTATGTAGAGAAATATCTTACTTTTAATTTCATTACCTAGTAAATTGAGATGATTCCCCATGTTATACACACAGTAGCATATACCATTTTTCTGCTTATAACCTCTCTTTACTCTGGGTACAATACTGTAACAGCAGCTACCCACAAGAACTAGTTGAAAATTCCATTTTTACTGCTCCAATTTAAAATCTCCTAAGGACTTCCCTGGTGGCGCAGTGGTTAAGAGTCGCCTGCCAATGCAGGAGACACAGATTTGACTCCTGGTCCGAGAAGATCCCACATGCTGCAGAGCAACTAAGCCTATGCACCACAACTGCTGAGGTCCCCTGTGCCTAGAGCCTGTGCTCCACAACAAGAGAAGCCACCGCAATGGAAAGCCCACTGCAACAAAGAGTAGCCCCCATTCACCACAACTAGAGAAAGCCCTCGTGCAGCAACACTGGGAAAACCCAATGTAGCCAAAAAAAAAAAAAAAAAGAAGAAGAAAAAGAAAAAAGAAAACATGTATCCTAACAAAAACTTGTATAAAAGGCTCACAGTAGCATTATTCATAAAGTAACACAAAATATATTACATTAAAAAAAAACTCCTAGATTTTAACTTTAATATGAGTTGTTAACAACTTCTTGCTGTGTCTGTGCTTGTTATTTTTGAATGTCAGCTGTTTGTTCTCTAAAACCAGAAAAAGCTGAGGAAAGCTGCCACCTATCCCAGTGGTGGGAAATGCCTGATATCCGGCCACGAGAGGCTGGTGTATTCCTTGGCACCAACTCCAGCAACTTAAAATGATGGCAGGGGATGGAAGCACAGCCCAAGCATGTTACATGAAAGAAGAACAAAGCTATGGAATAACAGGCTTACTTGTAAGTAACTGTTTTTTCTTCTTCCTGGGATTCCAGAAGATGAGGCATTCTTGCCGAAGGTTTCAAGTCAAAACTACTTTCATTAAAATTCACTTTTACTTTTAACCTTTAACAAGATAACAGGTGTGAGAGGATGCTCTGAAAACAACAGTAGCTTGCATTTACAAAGAAATTATTGTTATACATTGACTGCTATGTATATTGCCCAGAATACCATAACTTCAAACTAGTGTGCATTCTTGGGTGTTTAAGAGTTGCTGAAACTGTGATAGAGACTGCTTTACTATTTACTGAGAACCCAGAATCAGCTAGGTGAAGTTCAAAGTATTCCCTATATCCTAGGGCTTATACTCTAAATGCTAAAAGAAGCTACAGAGACTGTGTCACCTACAAGCATAAATGTAAAATGCTTTTCCTAAGAAAGAACCCAAACATCCCATTTCCCCGTCTCCCTTGCTATAATGTGGCAGGCAGATGCCTTTGATCCCTCTAGTCTTGCCCCAACTCGAGAACTGGTTGGAAGGGTGATGCTGGCACAGATTATAGCAGAGCTGGTGGGGTTCTAAGCCAACAACTGGAGCAACAGCTTCCTGATTCTGCAGTTTCCTGATCACAGCAGAAGCAACACATCCCTTGGCCTGCCAGTTCTACACTGTGATTTTGGGAGTTATTTCTGAAATTCAGCCCTGTTTCTTAAGACCTTCGAATGATGTTGTGAGCAGTATAAGTCCTCAATAAATGAATCCTTTTCTGGGGTGGATTCAGTTGTCTGAAACCAGGATCCATTATCCCAACTAACATATCCAGTATACCGGGCATGCAAATAGCCACACAAAGAATTAATGGAAAGGATCAGTCTGAACCTGATTTAATCAGAATGAATCTTCTAGAGAATGTGGATTTTGAAATATGTTCTGAGTAAAAGAAATCGGTATGGCAAACATTTAAACTAGGGTCTAAAGCATTACTAACAAGAGGACAAAAGGGTTTCCTGTGTTAATATATCTGAGAAGAACTAATGCAGTGGCTCATTTATCTGCAGGAACTTTCTTAGGCAAAGCTATCCTGGGGCAGAACCTTGAGATAAGAGTAAATACTAAGGGTACCAAACAATAATGAAAAGGTTGGATGAGAAGGGTATTATCGGATTAGACCTTCTCAACTACCTCTCCTTTTGCTCAGAGCAAACAAAGTATGGGCAGGAACGTTAGTCAACGAATCCAGTGGCTTTCTCTCAGTTCGCTATGCGCCAAAACATTTGGCATAGTGCCTGATTCCTTCTTGTCACTCTTTCCTCTCCTGACATCTGTGGCAAATCACAGACTGCTTCTTCTGTTTCCTTTTTCTCTTCCCACCTTCTAAATTTTATAGCACAACCTTTCATCTCAGCATTTTTCTTTTTCCCAGTATTCTCTCCTCAGCCTATTTAATCCATTCTTATGCTTTTAACTCTCATTTCCAAAGTGAATAACTTTAATTTAGTTCTCCAGCTTCAAAATCCCTTTCTCTCTTGAACTGTAGTCTCACTTTTCCAACAACCTGTAATACATCTTTATCTGGAAGGATTACTAGTATATAAAACTCATTATGAACAAAACTGAACTCATCAATTGAATTTCTGAATCTGTTCCTCCTATGTTCCATCAGGGTCTTCTTTGACCTCCCCCTCTCCCTGCTCACCATATCTAATCATTACTTCATTAGTCCATAAAACAGACATTGACTTTGTGCCACTCAATTATCACCCTCAAGGAACTTACAGTACATGTAAAGATACATATAAGTGAACAAAAAATATACTATAAATAATCATGGCTGACTAGGAGCCCTGAGGCAGTGATCTTCAAGCAGTTTTGTTTATTTACTCCTTAAAAGAGTTTTGAAAAACCACATAACTCCCTGCACATTTTAAAGCCACCACTTACAATTTTTCATTGCAAATTTAAATAAGTTTGTATCTTATTAACAGATTTTTAAAATATCAAATATTCATTAAGATAAAATAAAATAAGTGTTGGCCTTAGTAGCAATGAAAATTTTAGGATATTACTTGATAAAATAGATTTTAACCACCATATTGAATAAAGCACACCAAATCTGAAAGCAATCATATAAAACTGTTATCAGAGGATTACAGCTAATATATTCTGAAATTCTGGAAATACGAGAAAACATTCCAGTTATATTTAAAAGACGTATCACTAAATTATATAGCTTCAACTATTCCAAATTCAAAGCAACCCAACACAGACCAAGTCCCTCATTCTATGGCATGCCTTTAAATCAATCAATCAATCACTTAATTAAAGTAAAATAAAATATATATGATAGCGAAATACAGAAAGACTTGTGGGTTACGTTTTCTTGCTTCATCATTGAAGGAGGTCTTTCGAAAGCCAGTATTTTTATTTGTCCCTTTATTTGGTACCTTAAAATTTTTTATATCTAGGTTGAAAGATACACCTTTCTTTTAAAAAGTGGGATAAGAAGTAATATGAATGCAGACTTGTTCTCAGACAAATCAGCTTTTTGAAAGAGTACACAGAGACTTCAGAATCTGGAAGCTGAGTCCCTTAAAACTATCCATGCCTACGTATACCTTGGAAAGTCTTTACAAGTTGCCACTATATATTTTGAAATTCATAATTTGAAATTCACTGCTTTGAGGGAATCCACTTACTTCAAACAACGAGATGTTGGATAGAATGTACCCTTTGAGGTGTCACTAGTGTGGCAAGAGAGAGAGAGGGTCTTCAAGAAACACACACACAAATGTATAAGAGGCTAGAGGTGTGGAAAGCTAGGGCCATAATGGTGGGCAGCAGGGGCTGGTGGAATAACAGACAATAATCCCTAAGGGCAGATGCCAATAACATAGTTAAATAATACTGAGCCCTGTCTGTGCCAGCTGTAAGCTGGGAACACTACAGTGAAAGTGCCACACTGAGCCTAGACCTTTGAATGGAACTGGCTAGGCCCAGGTTGATGGCATCCCAGCTATCAGCAGAGGCAGAAACAGAAGCAAATCCTCTGTGTAGAAAAGTTTCCCCAATTTAGGCCAACAGACCACCCAAAGATAAAATTAACTCACAAATAAAATTCATTAAGCATATGAGAAAACAAACTATTATAACTGAGAGTTAGCAGAGAAAAACAAAAGATTTAGCATCCCCAAGAATTACAGAATTTGGAATTATCAAATAGAATGTACAATAGCAATGTATAAAATGTTTAAAGAAATAAATAATCCAATCACCAAGATAAGAAAACAATAAGAGCCTATCAGGAATGGAACAAGCATATGGGGTGGATGGGGGGAGAAAATTTAAGAAATTAAAGTTTTAATATTCAACACAGTGAAGAAAGAATAGTAAAATGGAAAATACATCTGAAGAAATTACCAAAGGAGGTGGAAAATATGAAAGACATTATTAAAAATATTAATATATAAGATATTTGCATATGATATATGCAAAGACTAATATTTAGTACAAGGGCTCAGATAAGCCAGTCTCCCCAAACACACTAGCCTCCGTGAGAGTGGAGCAATATGAGTCACAGAGGAAAATCCAGACAATCATCTAAAGAGAACATTTTCCTTACCATATCAGAACCTTTGTGAGGATGAAAATAAATATTGCAACTGGAACCTACCATATGCCCATTATTAGCTCACAGTAAAATCAATATCCTCAATATCACCACCTTCACATAAAATCTGAGTTAAATCTGTTATAAATAGACTCCTGGTTTGGGTTGAACCCTACCTAATTACTAGATTTAGGTTTATAATGCTCAAAGACAATGAAAAAAGTAGACAGCGCATTCTTTCAGAATTCTGTTTTAAGGTTTATTTCTGTTTTACATAACATTTACAGTGCCATTTGTGGCGAATCTTTTTAAAATAAATAAAATTATTATGGTTCTGCTTCCATTTAAGGATGTATCAACATTGGTTCATGAAATGTAACATGTACCACACTAATGCAAGATGTTAACAGAGGAACCAAAAGGGGGGAATGAGAAAGATGGGCTATATAGAAATTCTCTGTACTTTCTACTTAAATTTTCGAGAAACTTAAAACGCTTTTAAAAATAAAGCCTAATAATTAAAAACGAAAGATACCAGCTAAAATTTTAATGAATCCTTAAAGGCCAAGTGTTGGCTGGCATGTCACTTTGGAAGAGCTGGGGAGCCCTCACACAAGAAGTGTTTACACTCATGTGTAAGCTCTTGTCCATGGGCCTGCACCAGGTGCTAACAAGAAAGAATGGGCACAGAGCAGAAAACCAGAGACAGCCCCCATTAGTGGCAAAGATGTGCAGGAAGAGATTGACAGTGCTAGGTAAACAACTGCAATGCCCTTCACACTTTCCTGGATCGTTCCCCGCTACAAAGTGAAGCGTTAAGCTTATGGGGTAAGGAAAGCAAACTTTTTTCCTCCACGATGACAAGCAAAGATCTAGTGCTTCTGGGAGAGGAGTAAAAGCAAAACCTATCTACCTCTGGAGGAGGGATGGGAAATCCTCTTATATCCGGGACAGAGTTAAGGCTCCATTGTTATGGAGATAAGACAGAGATAGAAGTAAAACCCTTCTGTTGCACAGGGAGGCACAAGAAATTGCCTTGGGCCCAGAATACTATAGCTATACCCAGCAGAGGTCTGCTACTATTGGAAGAGGGGCAGGAAACTACCATTCAAGAACAACCACAGACATAAGATAGTGTTTGGGTACTATAGGGAAAAGAGAAAAGAACTCTAAGAAAATCCTATTCTTGTGGCCCAAGTATATAGGGCTTGCCTAAAACTGAAGCTAGATAAAGAAAACAGAGAACATTCCTTTGCCCTCTCTTTGAGCCTAGCACAAGCAACAGCAGTATACTTCTGGGATAAAGCAAGAGCATGAAGAGACCTCACTCCCTCCACGTCTGTGATGTAGGCTTGCAGGGACAGCCAAAAAGTGAAGGGGCCCAGGAACACTTGAGAAAATCCCTCAGGTACCTCTGTCCATACCCTAAGCAAAGGGTAACAATAGCCCACCACTAGAGGCATCTGAAGCCTGTGGTGCACTGAAAGTAACAATAGCAATATTAATACCTAAATCCAGCTCAAATTCTGACTAGATACGCCCAATTTTCCACATTAATGCTTGACAGAAGAAGAGGCATATCCATTTCTAGACATAAATATTCAGTCTATACTGTTCTACCTCTAATGCCTGGCATTCAATTAAAAATTACAAGACACACCAAAAAAAGCAAGACAAAACAACCTATTATCAAAAGATAAAGCAATCAACAGAACCAGATTCAGAATGAACCTGGGTTGGAACTCTCAAATGAGGAACTTAAAATAAACATGATTAATAACTTAAAGAGTCTAGTAGAAAGATGAACAATATATATGAGCAGATGGAAAATTTTAGGAAAAATTAAAACTATGTGAAAAAAATCAAATTGAAATACTAGAAATAAAAATCATCACATCAGAGATGGAGAATTCCTCTGATGGGCTCTTCAGTATACAAGACAAAGATGAAGAAAGATTCATTTGATGGTGATCAATAGGACACAGCAGAGGAAAGACTCAGTGAACTTAAAGATAGGTGGGAAGAAATTGTCTAACTGAAATACAAGAAGAAAAAATAAATAAAAAACAGAGTATCTAAGAGCTAAGGGACACTATCAAGTGGTCTAACATACATATAATTGGAATCTCAGAAAAGGGGGAAAAAAGAAGAATGGAACTAAAAATAGAACTACCATATAACTTAACATTTCCACTCCTGGATATCTTAAAAAAAAACAAAAGTACTAATTTGAAAAGATATGTGCACCCCAATGTTCACAGCAGCATTATTTACAATAGCCAAAATACAGAAGCAACCTAAGTGTCCATCAACAGAAGAATGAATAAAGAAGATGTTATACACACACACACACACACACACACACAATGGAATACTACTTAGCCATAGAAAAAGAATGAAAATTTGTCATTTGCAATGGCATGGATGGATTTGCACAGTATTATGCTTAGTGAAATAAGTCAGACAGAGAAAGGCAAGTATAGTATGATATCACTTATATGTGGAATCTAAAAAATAAAACAAACTAGTGACTATAACAAAAAAGATACAGACTCACAGATACAGAGAACAAACTAGTGGTTACCAGTGGGGAGAGGAAAGGGGAAGGGCAAGTTAGGAGTAGGGGATTAAGAGGTAAAAACTACTATGTATAAAATAAATAAGCTATAAGGATACATTGTACAGCACAGGGAATATAGCCAATACTTTATAATAACTATAAATGGAGTATAACCTTCAAAAAGTGTGAATCATTATGTTGTGCATCTGAAAACCTTATATAATATTGTACATCAACTATACTTCAATTAAAAAAAACACAGGGGGGAAGATAAATTGGGAGATTGGGATTGACATATACACACTACTATATATAAAATAAATAGCTAATAAGGACCTACTGATAGCACAGGGAACTCTTCTCACTACTCTGTAATGATCTATATAGGAAAAGAATCTAAAAGAAGAGTGGATATATGTATATGTATAACTGATTCACTTTGCTGTACAGCAGAAACTAACACAATATTTTATATCAACTATACTTCAATAATTTTTTTAAAAAACATACAGAAAGAATGGGGCATAAGAAATAACTGAAGTGATAACAGCCTAGAATTTCCCCCCCAAATACTGAAAGACATTAAACCAAAGATACAAGAATCTCAATGAACCTTAAGTAGGATAAAAAAAAAAAGTGAGTGGGGTGGGGGAAACACCCACTAGACACATCATAGTCTAGCTAATGAAAACCAAATACAAAAAAAAATCTTGAAAGTACCCAAGAAAAAAGAAACATCACATACAGAGGAACAAAGACAATATTTTTTAAAAATCATAACCATGACAAAATTTCTATCACTGTCTCAAGAAAAAGGTTTTCAAATTCCAAGAGGTTCTGTAATTTCTATTATACTAACCATTACCTGCTCCTTTTACAAAATTCGCTTTCTATGTAGTTTGTAGGCAGTTTAGGCCACTCATTTGGAGTCATAAAGTGCCTTGAATTAGAAATTCCTGGGAATCTGCAATGCAGTTTGGCCTTCTCAACCTCCTTAAATTCTTTCATTGTAAATATTTTGCCTGCAGGAAGATTAGCAACCTAATTAGCATCCTTAAATGCAACTCCCATTGCTCTTGAGTTATGAAACCACATAACAATTAGAAACTAAGTACCAGTCTCACACTGAAGAATAATTCTTTTCCCTTCATCTCTGTCATACTGTGCCTTTTTCAAAGGGTCACGAAATGGTGGGATGGTAACCTACAAGAAAAACACTTCTTTGAGCACTGGGTTGCAGGTCTTTCTCACTCTATTCTAAGCATGCATGTATGGCTCTTATGCCGGAAGAATCAAGATTACAGAATCTGCAAACTAATGGCAATCTAATTATTATATATTTAACACATTACAAAGAGATGGGGGCACACCAACACATCTCCTAGCAAGGCCCTCCAACCAAAGAAGCATGGTTAGCTGTTGTTTTAATAGACTTTTCAGATCATCGTGGATATTCTTTTTAGATATCCATCCTATACCCAAATTCAACAAGTGGCAGTTTCTTAAAGGTTAGTTATGATGTGGAATCTGAAACCATATCAATGAATTATTCAAACTATGCTACATTAAAATCCACTGGTCTATCTTGAACTCTGAATGAATCTTTTATCCATATCATGAATTGGTTGTTTAGAAAAAATTAGATCACTGAGTTATGTGAGGTCTTCCAAATGTTAATACATTTCATTATACAAAAACCATATTCATTAACATCATTACCAATCTCATCAGTAAAGTCTCTGAGCATTGGGACACTGTCACACATGATGGTCAGTATGATTTTTCAAAAATTCAAATTTTTGTTTGAAAGTTCACATTTTATTGTTGGCAACAAGAAAAACTGTTGTTTTTCTTGAAGTAACAGATTCACTTCATTAAGTTTCCAGAAAATGTCTGCCAAACATCCAAGACTTAATAAACATAGTCTGTAAGTCATTCTTTCAAGTAAAAATGATGTTCCATGAAAAAAAAATTAACTAGTTTAGCTCACAATTCAAATAATCATACTGTATATTTCAGTATGCAGAAGTGCTCTTTGCATACTTCCCATTTCATCACATAGAATATTAAAACGATGTGTACTAAAGGGCCAAGACTTGGGGGGGGGGGATAAATTACCAGCACGGGATTGGCAGATACAAACTACTGTAGATAAACAACAAGGTCCTACTGTATAGCACAAAGAACTATATTCAATATCTTGTAATAAACTGTAATGGAAAAGAATCTGAAAAAGAATATATATATTTGCTGTATACCAGGAACTAACATATCATTGTAAATCAACTATACTTCAATAAAAAAAAGGTAGAAGTGAGACAATAAAATTAATAATTTTTACTGTTTGATCAAGGACATTCTTAAGTGAAATTGAATTTTTTTTTTTTTACTGTGAGTACATAACAGTGAGGAATATGACTACAGTACCAGTATAATTTGGTGACACCAACTTAAGTAGTTCTAAGGTACTAGCAGTTTTACCCAACATTGCTTTTGCATCATCAGTGCAATGAAAAAGGCAAATAACATTCGCCATTATTATGAAAAGTTTTGGCCTAATGGACCCCCTAAAAGGGTTTCAGCACTGTCAAACTTGCTGTATAGCACAGGGAGCTCAGCTCGGTGCTCTGTGATGGCCTAACTGGGTGGGATGTGGTGGGGGTGGGGTCCAAGAGGGATGAGATGTGTGTATGCATATGGCTAATTCATCTCACTGTGCACCAGAAACTATCAAAACATTGTAAAGCAATTATATTCCAATTAAAAACAAAAGAAGATCTCTGTACCTCACTTTGAGAACTGCTGCTATAACCTCAAAGAGCTCAGCTTACATTGAGAGGTCACCTATCAGCTTCATTTAGAGAACAGAATGGAATTTTGGTATCAAAAAGATCTGGTTTCAAATCCCAGTTCTAACCCTTACCAGGTATGCTACTAGTTAGTGTATGTCTAAGGATCTAACTCTAAACTCTCAGTTTAACTCTGACCTATAAAAATAGGGACAACAGCACATACACACACCCCAATTTGGAGAAAAGTCTAAAAGACCTGCTTTGCCCTGCAACTACCAGCAGTTTAAAATATCTATGATTCAAGGTAGGTTTTTTGTTTTATTTTGTTTAATAATACCCACTATTAGCAAAGGTGTGGAAAAAATAGGTTCTCTGAAGGGGGTACAAATTTATATAACCACTCTGGAGGACAATTTCATGATATGAATCAAAATCATGCATAATTTTAACCTAGCAATTCTACTTCCAGGAACTTACCCTAAGGAAAAAATTAAGGAATAAAGAGTTACAGGGATATTTATCATAATGTCATTTATAACAGCAATAGGTCAAAAATAATCTAGAGGTTCAAAATAAGGAATATATTTTTAAAAAAAAGATGGTATAGCAAGATAGTATATGTGGTTAGAAACACAACTGTACTCTGCTATTTATAGCTGTGTAATCTTGGACAAGTAACTTAACCTACCTGTGCCTTACTTGTCTTATTTAGCAGTAAATTAGCAGTGAATGTTGAAATAAAGTGAAAAAAAAACTTGGTTAAGCTCTCAGTGCAAGTTAGCTATTAATAACAGAATGCCATACATTGATTAAAATTGTATATTTATAATTTATTGACAAAGAAAGAAGCAAATCATAAAATACTGAGGGAAAAAAAGCAGATTTTAAAACCTAATGTGTGGTATGATCCCATTCTTGTTAAACAAAAATGTTAAAAAATTGTTTTAAAAAAAACATATATAGAAAGAAGTCTTTTTAATTGAAGTATAGTTGGTTTACAATTAGAAAGAAGTCTTGAAGCATATACAGAAAAGGATATACAGAAAAATGTTCACAAGTTCTGGGTAATGGAATTGAGTGGTTGTCTTATTCTTTATTTTAAAATCGATTTTCTCATTTATATATCATAAAAATATATTACTTTTGTAACAAATTTAAAAGTCTATGAAATTTCTAATCATTATCTATTACCCAATGATTATACAATATTTTCAAATTTTACAGAGGTTTAATTTACTTTGGACTTTGGCTTTTTTGTTCCTAAGATATGGAGATGGAACATGATTCTTAAGATGTTACTGTACTGGTAGGGAACTACTTATATATTAGGATTGCTTAAAAAAACAAACCACATAATACCAAAGTTAAAATTAGAAATCTACCTTCAGAAAATCCGGGTCCTCTTTGTTCATGTAAAAAGGATCATATTCTTTTGGATCATAATGCTCTATAAATGCACTTCCCTATAGGAAGGAAATAAAACCATACATACGAATAAGAATTGGATAATTAATTTTGAGCATAACAGGAGTCAAGAGTCAAACACACAGTTCCACTCATGCTTTGAAATGGCATCAGTGACAAATGCAAAAGGGAAGAGAAGACCAAATTGGAAATTAAATTTAATGTATCTAAGTAAGAAATACTATAGTGATAGAAGGAATCTACTTAAAATTTGCAAGACTTTAATAAAGGATGTTGGAACACTAAAAGATTTCGGAATTTGTTTTTAGATACTCACTAGTCAATGCCAGAAGAACAGAAACATTTTATAGCTTTGTAAATAATCAATTCTAGAATATAAAAAATATATATATATCTTGAACCTAGAGTGCAAATTTTTAAAATTGGTATATAAAATTAACAATTACATGGGGAAAAGAAAGAAAGATGATCCTAATGTACACATTCAAATCCAGACCTAACCCTTTCCCACCATCCTTTTCACATGCCCTGGATTTAAGAATAGTATGTGCTAGGGACTTCCCTGGTGGTCCAGTGGGTAAGACTCCACACTCCCAACGCAGGGGGCCCGGGTTCGATCCCTGGTCGTGGAACTAGATCCCACATGTATGCTGCAACTAAGCGTCCACAGGCCACAAGTAAGAAGCCCACATGCCACAAGAAGATCTCATGTGCCACAACTAAGACCCGGTGCATCCAAAATAAATAAATAAATAAAATAAATATTTTTAAAAAAGAATGGTATGTGCTATAATAGAGTATAGATTAAGCATATACAGAGTTGGGAAGGGCAGGCTGGATGATTATAAATAAAGATAACTATAGTTTTTAAAGCAACTGAAAAAAGTAACAAATGATCTCAGTACCTTTTTATTTACGTATTTTAAGAAACCATCTAATTCCTCTTGTCTCCTTTCTTTAATCTTCTTATGTGAAGTAACTTTTTCTATAATTTTCTTCTGGAGAGGATCTGCCACATCATCAACCCATCTTTTATATAATATCTCTTTTCTTCTTGCATTCAAGAAGTCATGATGTTTTAAATACTTATCTAGTTCCTAGTAAACAGTGATAGGAAAGACAAATATCTTAAAGTTTTCTTATTTCAAAACTTAAACTTAATTTATATTCATAAGAATAACCCACAAAATCATCCATTAATTAAATCACTTGATTGGCTGCTACTGTGTGATAGAAACAATACTGGAAACAAAGAATAAATGAATAAATTATACAACATGCCTGCTCTCCCTGGAAGACAGACTACAAAACAAACCTACAAAACAATGGGAGGGACAATGTAGCAAGAGATATATGGGGCTCAAATAGATATGTGTATACCTGTGGTCACTGCATCATTACTCACAGTAGCCAAGAGGTGGAAACAACTCCAATGTTCATCAGCAGACTAATGTATAAACGAAATGTGGTATAGACATATAATAGAATATTATACAACCATAAAAAGGAATGAAGTTCTAACACATGCTACAACATGGACGAACCTTAAAAACAATATGCTAGGGACTTCCCTGGTGGTTCAGTGGGTAAGACTCTGTACTCTCAATGCAGAAGGCCCAGGTTTGATCCCTGGTGGGGAACTAGATCCCACATGCATGCTGCAACTAAGAAATCCACATGCCACAAGTACAGATCCTGAGTGCCACAATTAAGACCAAGCACAGCCGGCTTCCTAGGTGGCGCAGTGGTTGAGAATCAGCCTGCTAACGCAGGGGACACGGGTTCAATCCCTGCTCCAGGAAGATCCCACATGCCATGGAGCAACCAAGCCCGTGTGCCACAACTATTGAGCCTGTGCTTTAGAACCCGTGAGCCACAACTATTGAGCCCATGTGCTGCAACTACTGAAGCCCACACGCCTAGAGCCAGTGCTCCGCAACAAGAGAAGCCATGGCAATGAGGAGCCCACGCACCACAATGAAGAGTAGCCCCCACTCACCTCAATTAAAAAGAAAGCCCGCGCACAGCAAAAAAGACCCAACACAGCCAATGAAATAAATAAATAAATAAATAAATTTATTTAAAAAAAGACCAAGCATAGCCAAAATAAATAAATAAATATTAAAACAAAATACACTAAGTAAAATATGCCAGACACAAAAGGTCCAATATTATAGGGTTCCACTTACATGAAATATCTAGAATAAGCAAATGCATGGAGACAGAAAATAAACTAGAGGTTACCCAAGGCTTGCAGAAGGAAGGATGGGGAGTTACTACTTAATGAGTACAAAGTTTTGGTTGGGGTGATGAAAAAGTTTTAGAAATAGATAGTGGTGATGGCTGCACAACACATGAATGTAATTAACGTCACTGAATTGTACAGTCAAAAATGGTTAAAAAAGCAAATTTTATGTTACATATATTTTACCACAACAGAAAAATAATTAAATTTTTTTAAAGGTTTCCAAATTGGTAGACATTTGGGATGGGCCTTAAAGAACAGAGTAATGTAGAAAGAAAAGAATGACAGAGAATGAGGAAGAATATTCTATGCAGGGAATTTCCTGGCAGTTCAGTCATTAAGACTCTACACTTTCACTGCTAGGGGCCGGCTTTGGTCCCTGGTCAGGGAACTAAGATCTCACAAGCCGCGCAGTGCATCCAGGGTGGGAGGGTGGGAGAGGAGAGTATTCTATAGAAAAAAAAGAAAGACAAGTAAAAAGGCAGAATTGTATAGCACACGCTGGTACAAATGACAAGTAGCCTGCAAAGAAAATGCCTAAATTAGGCTATAAACTAAATCATTCTCACCAAAATTTCTCACATACCTTTCATTGAGCAAATAAAATCATGTGATTACTAGGATCAACAATATGAAATTTAAAATAAAAAATAATAATAATAAAAATCCTGAGATCTTCTCCAAGCAATATCCCTCCTTATGACTTCAGGTAACAGCACATTTCAACCATTCTCAATGAATAGTTCCTTTCCTTAAACAACTCTAAAGAAAATTCTTAAAAACAAAAATAGGCTACCTACTCCAGTGTTTAGGACACTTCACATGGACATTCATCTTGCCTTATAATTAAGCCCATCCTGCTACAGTTACAGCCTTGTTCTTACCTATGTATACCTGAGTAATAATTAGTCACTGTGTTCCAATAACAGCTCTTAAAGCTCTTAAGAATACATAGTGACTCCACAAAAGCCCCACTAAAATGAAGAAACAAGTGAACAGGAGAAACTCTTACAAGGTATCTATAAAAGAATCCCCACAAAGTACAGGAAGAGAGGAAGTAAATTAAAGCAATCTCGAAGCTCTTTTAAGGTCAGTCCTAAAGGCTGAGTGTTTTGTTTTCTATATTTTCTAAAATTTTTATAATGACATCTAAAATGGAAAAACAAATTTTAATTTTTAATTAAGACATTCTGCAGCCAATTCTTACCTTAATTATATAATTTTCTCTATATAATATTGATTGAACAGCTGCATCAATATCTTCTTTAGCTAATGCCTAAAATGACAGAATGTAATTTTGAAAATCAATATTCAAAAATTAAATTATTAATACTACTTAGACTCATAATATTTTATGTGACATACATATCCTTGGAAAGTTCTCTGTAAACCCAAATTTTCTACCTCAAATCATATCATCAAGTACTTTTTAAAGAGTATTTGAATCTTTCTGCTCTCAGTTACAGTTTGTTCTAGGGAAAAAATAACTCAGATCACAGATTTTCAGTCTCAACATGGCCAAATGACTTTGCCCAGAGTCACATGATAGGTAAAACCCATCTTTTTTTCACATCCTATAAAGTGATACAATCAGGCCTCTATTTGAATTCATTTACTCATTAATGAATTCTATTTGAATTTACTTAGTCATTATAGCTATCGAATATTAATACTTTTCATGAACAAGCCACATTTTCAGTATTTTAAAGCAACACAGAGGACTTTCCTGGTGGTCCAGTGGTTAAGACTCCATCTTGCAATGCAGGGAATGCCAGTTCAATCCCTGATCAGGGAACTAAGATCCCACATGCCACGGGGCAACTAAGCCCATGTGCCACAACTAAGACCCAACACAGCCAATAATAAATGGGGCTTCCCTGGTGGCCTGCCAGTGCAGTGGACACAGGTTTGAGCCCTGGTCTGTGAAGATCCCACATGCTGTGGAGCAACTAAGCCCATGCACCACAACTACTGAGCCTGCGCTCTACAGCCAGCAAGCCACAATTATTGAGCCCATGTGCCACAACTACTGAAGCCCACATGCCTAGAGCCCATGTTCCACAATAAGAGAAGCCACCACACTGAGAAGCCTGCACACCGTGACAGAGAGTAGCCCTGCTCTCTACAACTAGAGAAAGCCTGCGCACAGCAATGAAAACGTAATGCAGCCAATTAATTAATTAAAGAATAAAATAAATGAATGAATTTTTAAAAATAAATAAATAAAGCAACAGAATCTTCAGGATATAGTTCCTCAAATTAAAATTTTCCATTTTCATAACAAATCTTCCACAATTAAACATCTGCCAGAAAATGTCAGAGGTTGATTTTTAGCACACATGTGAATGTAATTAACATCACCAAATTATACACATAAAAATAGTTAAAAAGAGCAAATTTTATGCTGTAATTTTTCTGCAATGGAAAAAAATGATTAACAATAAAAGAGTCCCAAAGTGGGGACATTTGGGATGGGCCTTTGAAATCCTCTCATAATTATACAAAAATAAAATATTCTCAAATTAACTGTCATTGGAATTAGTTGTCTTCAGTTCCACTATCCTTGTTTTCCAGAACAGAGGAGTAAAATCTCAAAATCTAAGAACTAACCTTCCCATTAACACACAAGGAAATTAAGGCTCAAGGGAGTTACCCAACAACGAGAAGACTAGAAAATCCTGCGCTGAGCCCACAATTCAAACTCAAATTTGTCTAACTCCAAATTCTTTTTCTTTGTTCTTTCTGCCTCACAGAGTTGCTACTGGAGACTAACCCAGATCAGGAAGAAACTAAAGGTGTACTCAACACTTGGAAAAAGAGAACAGCACTAGAAAAGTTTTCAGTTTCTTGTGGACTTTTGTCTAACAGCAGACCTCAATCATAGCTAAATGAGGTGACCCAAATGCAGAGAGAAATACACAGTTTTACAGATTCAAGAATTAGAAAACACTTCAGGGCAACCACAGCAGCAGGAAAATGAGAGGAGAAATACCTGAAAAGAGAAAGTCATAGACAGAATGCCACAAATTCTGCAGACCAAACCTCTGGCAGACCCCTGAACTACATATGCACAAAGCAGACTCCATGCAGCCCAGCTAAAGCTAAAAAAGACTAAACAGTGATTTCATCTGCTGCCAACTGCAGGAGAGACAAAGTTCAGAGTTTGTGTTCAGCCAAGTTAACTGCCTGCTAAAACAAAAGCTCAGTATTAGTCAGAGGAACATAACAGAATCCAGATCATTTACAATGTCTAGTGATTTTGGACATTCATAATGTCCAAAATCACTAGACAAAGAAACAGGAAAATGTGTCCCATACTTAAAAGAAAGACAATCAAACGGAGACCAACTCTGAGGTGGCCCATATGTTGGAATTAGCAGACAAGGATTCTAGGTCAACTATCATAGCTTTGTTTAAGAAGTTAAAGGAAAATATGCTCATAATGAACGAACAGAAAATCTCAGAAGAAAAACAGACTGAAAAATAACCAAGTGGAGAATACAGTTCTTAAGTTTAAAAAACAAACAAACTTTAAACGGGCTTAACAGCAGATTGAAGATGACATAAAAAGAGTCAGGGAACTTGAATTCAAATCATTAGAATTTATCCAGTCTGAAAAACAGAAAGAAAAAAGATTGGAAAATGAATAGAATTGCAGTAAGTTATGAGACAATAGCAAAAGGTTCAACAAGTTGATAACTGGAGTCCCAGAAGTGATAAGTAAAAGAACAGAACAGGAAAAAGAAAAAGAAAAAAAAAACTGAAGAACTAATGGGTGGGATGAAAACCTACACTTTTCAGACAAAATAGAATAAGAGGGAACAGATTTACCCTCTCACCTTAAAAAAATAAAAAAAGTGAAACAACAGTTTTCAAGACACTGGACATCAGGCTATGATGGAGATACACAAAATGAGGTGAGCTCTAAAACAGCTCATTAGATCCTGGAGAGAATTTCCAGACTGTGATACAGAAAGGAGGAAATCAGGTGGAACCCACCCATCTCCCTGAAATAAGGAGGGGAGCTAGGAGTCTGGAGGCCAGGGTAGCTACAGTTCATAGGGCATAGTACCAGAGGGTGAAAGTCACACAGAGAAAGAGCTTTGGGGATCTGCAGAGGATTAAATCTGCAGAGGATCCCCCTTGAGCCTTCAGGTGAATGCTGAACACTGTATGCATGTGGGGAAACTACTCAAAGAAAATACTACTTCTTTACTACTGGGCAAAGAAGTACCTGAAAGGATCAGGGGACTAATCCCTAGAGGTCACACAACCCCAGGAGTTATTCCTCTTAACATCAGCCAGAGTGAAAAACTTTATGGTGTGTAAAACATAGAGCTGAGTACTTAGAGGGGGTTTTACATAAGTACTGGAGCAAAACTGGCCATACACTAAATGCTACTATGGTTCTGTCTAACAAAGCTTGGCGGCAAGACATGAAAAAAATCAGACTGTCCAAGTAACTTAACTGTATCTGAGAACAAAGCTCAAGAATATTTACTGGAAATCAAAAATATCCAGCACTCAATCAAAAAGGAAAAATCTACATCTGGCATCCAATTAAAAAAATCACGACACATACAAAGAAACAGGAAAATTTGACTAGTAATGAAAAGAATCAATCAAAACTACCCCAGAAATGACACCAATTATATAATTATTAGACCAAGACATTTAAATAGTTCGTAAGTGCAGGAAGCTAGAAGAAATAGCAGACGTCTTGAGACACGGAAGATTTTTTAAAAGACTCCCTAAAAATTTTAGGGATGAAAACTACAACGTCTGAAATGAAAAATACATCGGACAGGCTTATCAGCAGACTGGATATTACAGCAAACTTAAAATCATAATAGAAGCTATCCAAAATGAAATGCAGGGGGGGAAATCTGAAAAAATTTAACAGATAATCAATGGGCTATGGGATAGCTTTAAGCAGGCAATTAAACACGTAATTTTATTTCCCCAAAGCAGAGGGGGTGGGGTAGGAAAAAATATTTGAAGAAAGAATGGCTGAAATTTTTCCAAATGTGTTACCAACTATATGCCCACCAATACTAGAGGTTCAGTGAACTCTAAGCAGTACAGAAACTGGAAACTGATGAGCATGTAAAATGGTACAGGGAAACAGTAGGCAGTTCCTCAAAGAGTTAAACAGAGAATTACCACATGACCTAGCAATTGCATTCCTAGGTTATACACCCAAGACAACTGAAAACATATATTCACACAAAACTCTGCACACAAATGTTCACAGCACCATTACTCATAAGAGTCAAAAACTAGAAAAAAATCCAAAGGCCTATCCACTGATGAATGGATAAATAAAATGTAGTATATCCATATACTGCGGTATCATTTGGCGATAAAAAGGAATGAAGTAGATACAAGCTACAACACAGATGAACCTTGAAAACAGTATGCTAAGTGGAAAAAGCCAGACATAAAGAACCACATACTATATGATTCCATTTGTATAAAACTCCGGAAGAGACAAATCTGAGAGAAAGTAGATTAGCAGTTGCTAGAGAACTGGAGAGAAGGGAATGGAGAATGACTGATAAAGGGTATGAATTTCCTTTTTGGGGTGATGAAAATGTTCTGGAATTAGATAGTGGTGATGGTTATACAACACTGCGGATATACTAAAAACCACTGAATTGTACACTTTAAGGTAGTGAATTTTATGGTATGTGAATTGTATCTCAAAAATAAAAACAACAATCCAATTTTAAAATGTGCAAAATGTTTGAACACTTCATCAATGTATATATATAAATGGCAAGTAAGACATAAAAAGATGCTTAACACCATTAGTTATTAGGGAAATGAAAATTAAAAACACAATGAAATGCCACTCTACATCTTTTAGAATGTCTCAAATTAAAAAGATTACACACACACAAAGACTGTACCAAATATTGGCTACGATGTGACACACTGGAACTTCCACTCCTAGTGGAAATACAAAATAATAAAATTTAGAAAATAGTTTGGCAGTTTCATAAAATGTTAAATTCATTTACCATATGACCTAGGCATTCCACAACTAGGTATTTACCCAAGAGTAATGAAAACATATGTCCATACAAAGACATGTACATGAACGTTCCTAACAGCTTTATTTGTAATACCCCAAAATTGTAAACAACCCAAATGTCCAACAACAGAATGGACAAACTGGGGTATATAGCCTTCAGGAAAAAAAAAGGAACAAAGTACTGATACATGAAACAACATAAATGAACTGCAAATTATAATGAGTGAAAGAAGCCAGACAAAAAGAATACATACGTAAGATTACATTTGTATAAAAAATTTTAAATGCAAAATAAACTATAGTGATAGAAAGCAGGTGGGGAGGGGGCACTTGCAAAGGACACAATGAAGAAACTTTGGGAGTACTGAATATGTTCACTGTCTCGACTGTGGTGACTGTTTCATCTGTGAATACATAGCTCAAAATTTACCAAACCATACATTTTAAATATATGCAATTCATTATATATCAAGTACACCTTAATAAAGTTGTGTAGAAAAAAAAATCTAAAAAAACACAAATATATAAATTTTTGTGATGTAGTTAAAGCAGTGCTTTAGGAGAAACTTTATAACTTTGTTATACTAGAAAAAGTATATAAAAAATGACCTATGATTCCATGTTAAGAAACTAGAAAATGAAGAGCAACGTAAACACAAAGTGAATAGAAAGAAGGGGATAATAAAGAGAAGAGAAAACACAGAAAATAATTTATTTAGCACAAGCTACTTCTCAACGCAGCTACCCGAGTATAAACTTCAAAACGCCATTACTACTGTACCTCCATAAAAGAAAGTGGCTGTGGCTCCAACCATTCTTTTGAACTCTTGAGCTTGGGAAGTCTGTCATTTATCAGACCATCATGGTCTAAACTTTTCATTGTGGTCACAAATAACAGAGCCCCTAGAAAAACTAAAAAAGAATAGCTTACTTCGTAACGAGAATTCACATTGATTCTCTCTTCTACTTAATTAATAATCACTATCTATGACCATGAACGGACGTGGAAGGGATTCTGAGCATTAGACGTCCACTCTTTCCCTAACGAGAAAGGCCGTCACCACAGGCTTCTGCTGATGTCTTCTGAGCCAGCCTCCTTCAAGCAAGGGCGCTCTCTCTGGACCGACCCGCCGCCCCCGGAATTCCCAGGCTTCCCACAGCATCGCCCAGTCGAGCCGGGGTGGCAGTTCTCTCCCTGGCCTCTAGGGGTCGCATTTGCAGTTCTCTGATTTTGAATGGGAAGAGTTGCAGCTTTCTGGCTCCTGAAGCACACAGAGGGTGGGCCTCTTAGAAAAGGAAAGAAGGGCTGTGGAACAAAATCTGCCTGTCTTCAAGCTCTGAGAGGCGCAAACCGACACCCCCACCCCGACCATGCCTGAGGGAGAAGCTGTCATAAAGCTTGCGCCCGGGGTAGACCTACAGCACCCACGACCCCGCCCCTTCCCTACTACCCCGTCAGCAAGGTGCGTGCGGCCTCCGCCTGGCCTGGCGGGGAGGCTGCAGGCCGCGACAGGTACCTCAGCTCCCCTCCCAAGACTAGCAGGGCCTTCCGCTCCCTTGCACCACCCGAGAGCCGCGCCCGACAGCCCACGGCGCCTGAGCCGTCGGCTGCGGCGGGAGGGCGAACCAGCCCCACCTGCGGCCCAGTCAGCTCGAGCCCGTCGCCTCGGCGGAGAACTTTTCGCGTCTAGTGATTCGGTGGGAGCCCCCCGCGACCCCTCCGCCGCGGAGGACGACAAGGAGCCTGCGCGGCACCGAGGCGGGCGGAGGACTCCGAATTCCGCGGGACCGCCCGGTTCGGAGACTCGGACGTTGCGTCCCTTAGCCCCGCGCAAGTGCGTTCCCGCAGCCGCGTCCCGCTGACAAGGACCCGGGAAAGCCTTGGCGCCGGCGCCCAAGAGCAGGCGCCGTGTGGTTCGCGGCCTGAACCGTAGCGCTTCTCGGTGATGGGCAGCTGCCGCAGCCAATAGCTGGGCTCGTCGCTCTCTCGCCCCGCCTTCCCCCGCGTCCGTTGTCGGCCGCCTCCGCCGCACGCCAGCCTTTGGGAGAGTGCGTGGTTCCTTCTTCCACGAGAGTTTGTTGGCTTCGCCCAGCCTGTGCCGCTCCGCTCTCCCAGGCCCTCTGTGCTTCCTGTGCGTCTCCCGAGCCAGCCAGACTGGACGTTAACCCCCCGCGCTCACCCTCCGTAGCCCCTCTCCAGGGAACCCCCGTGGGCCAAATCACCTTTTAAGGGAATGGCGGGCTAGGGGCCCCTGCCTTTAGGATCCCTTGGAAGGACGAGTGTTTGTGGAGTTTGTCCCGATGGGGATGGTCCAAGAAGAACTGGGAACTTGTGCGGACAGTGTCGTTTTAGGTGCCTTAAGGTGTTTTTAGTCCCCTGGGGTATTGATCAGTGTCCATAGATGGTGTTGATGCTTGGTCAGCGGGAAAGGAAAACTCATGACCACATATCTCATTTAGTCTTGTTTACTTCAGTAGTTCTCCGTTATGTCAGGCTTTTGATTTTTTTAGTTTTAATCCTAGGTAATTCTGATGCAAACCCTTGACCATAGCTAGAACATTATGAGCTGTGATTTTCCAAACTCATAACTCAATGAACTGATTTTATATGATTCTGTTTTCCTCTTTGAGTATTAGTGGGCACTGGATGATGGACCGCCATTTTCACTCTTCATATTGTTTCAAAGTGCACAAGCGAATATTAAAGCTGTCCAGAGTGTCTTAGGGACATTTGTATTCACAGGCCTTTTAAAAGCTAGCCAGAACAGATCGTTTCAACTGCAGTTCCCTTTTTCAGAGCTGATGGAGCATGAGCCATTTGCAGAACTTACTGTTAGATACACTCCTGGGAACAAAGCATGTGGACAGTGCAGCCCTCATCAAACTCCAGGAGCGGAGCCTATGTGTAGCGTCACCAGGCTTTAGTGTAAGAAAAAAACAACCTTGGGCATAAGAGTTTAAATCTTTTTTCTGTAAAGGCCATAGCCAATACAGAAAAGAATGGGAGTGACTATGTTCCAATAAAACTTTATTTACCAACACTGAAATTTGAATTCCATGTAGTTTTTACATATCACAAAATATTTTGATTTTTTTTTCAGCTACTTAAAAATGTAAAAACCATTCTTAGCTTGCAGGCCTACAAAAACTGGTAGTGGGCCAGATTTAGCCAGCCCACCATAGGCTGCCAACTTTTAGTCTATTTAACCCCTGTAGGTAATGCCCAGTGATGTCCGAACACTTGTGAATGGATTCGCCAAGAACCCTTTGAAAACCAGAAGAGAAGGACTGTATTTCAAGGAGAAGGACTACAAATGTGTTCGGGCAGATGACTATTCTCTTTATGCTAAGAACGTGAGTGTTCAAGATCTGAAGACAGCTGGGTAAAAACCTTAAGAATTTGACTCCAATTTTCTGTGCCTCTCCTAATCCTATCTTTCAAACAGACTAAGCCTGTTACTGCAATGGCAGTGTCTGAGCTAGCACTCTGGTGCCAAGAAGGCATATGTAAAACAAAGTACTAACAGAGAGCCTGGTTTTGAGAAACGTTCATTCAGAACCTTACCTGAGCACTCTTTCTCCACTGCAATTCATCCCTCATACTCTACATTCTCCTTCTTAAAAAAAAAAAAAAAGTGATATTACTCTTGTGCTTAAAGCATCTGTTGGTTCACTGTTGCCTATGAGGAATTAAGGGGATGACAGTCATATTTCTGGATGTCCTATATTATGGGTTAGGCACACTAACCCACATTATAAACTAAGTAGCCTCATTGACTGATGAGGAAACTGAGGCTTAACAAGGCTAACTCTTGTTATAACTTGTTATAACTCTTCCATAGTCATACAGCAGAAAATGGAGGTGCTGGGATTCAAGCCCAGAACTAATTCCAAAATGTATTTCCTTTCCATGACATCTGTTGTTCTCATTGGGATATACTAATATGGGTATATTACAATCATTTCAGGGTATATTACAATCATTTACACATGCTGTTATTACAACAGCTTGAAACTTTTTGAGGAAAGACAACTAAATTATTGGAAAAGGGTGCAGAGTCCAAAAACAAACATATGAATATGGAAGTCAAGAAATGGTGAAAAATGTGGCTGGAGTGTCACTGCTAGTCCTGTGATTAGAACCAAGAGAAGGGCACTCTGTTTTATTCTTATCCAGGAAAACACTGGTGTGGTTGTTGTGAAAACTCATCTGTATCTTCTGGTGACAACTTACACAGATGGCATGTATCCTAGTGTCTGTGTGGAAGCCACAGAGAAATTGGGTAAGTTTGCTCCCAATGCCTGTCTTTGTTCCCTGTGGTAGTCGAGTCTTCTAACTGCAGGTAACCCAATGAAACCAGCTAGGGTAGAAAGGAGGAATTTATTGAAAGGATACTGGGGTTACTTACATAACCAGTGAAAAGACGGAGTGCAGCTGAGCCACAGGGAAAATGGAATTCACGGACTGGAACTCTTCAGTAGTCTCTCCTCCTAATAGGTCAAGTTTGTATCCCATTGCAAACTGCCTCCTTTGCTGGTGGTGTCATGGTCGAGCCTTGCATCCTAGCTCTTAATTTCTTTTAGAACCCTAATCTGACAAGTCTTAGGTCGTATGGTTTACCCTTATATCAGTCAGCTGGGGGTATGGGGTGGAGAGGGCAGGGTAAAAAAGCAGAGATGTAGTTGCTGGGGGCCATCCTCTATAAAAGGATCTTCTACAGAAAAAGAAATTACAGTGAGCCAGGCAGCTGGCTTGCTGGTGTCTACTGCATTCCCCTTCCATGTCTCTATGTTTTTGAATGAAGATCTAATGTAGAGCTAACTGGGAAATTCTCTCTCTCAGAGTTGAGTTAAACGATAAATTGTATTGTGTTTAGATTTTTAAATCTAAATTTCTAAAAAAAATATTTTTGGTTGGAGCTGCTTGAACACTCCTTTGAAACAGTAGAAGCCTCAGCCTACTTCTGCTAGTGAGAAAAGCAGCCTTTCTTTCATTCTTTCAACAAATTCTCAGTGATGATCTACATGTATGTGCACTGCACTATCCTAGTAAACTAGGAAATCAAAGCTGGTTAAGATAAAGTCTCTGCCTTCCATGCCTCTATATGTGCTACCCTATCTGCCTGAAATAGCTTCCCTTTCTGTCCCTGCACTTTCACATCCAGTTGGCAAATTCCTAATCATCATTGAAAACTCAAGTCAGATCTTGGACTTCTCTCTATTGTGCTGTGTATTTTATGCATACCTTAGACATTAGAGTCCTTTGTTTACCTGGATTGTGAGCCTCTAGAAGGCAAGAATTTCATCTCAATCATTCTTCTATCTCCAGTCCCTAAGAGAGCATCTGATGATGAGTAGGCAGTTAATATATGTTTGATGACAAATAAATGAATGACCTCTGCCTAGCAGAATCTGGGAGGGCTCCAGTTGCTTTACAATGTTGTGTTAGTTTCTACGGTACAGCAAAGTGAATCAGCTATATGTATACATATATCCCCTCTTTTTTGGATTTCCTTCCCATTTTAGGTCACCACAGGGAGTTAAGTAGAGTTCCCTGTGCTATACAGTAGGTTTTCATTAGTTATCTATTTTATACATAGTATTAATAGTGTATATATGTCAATCCCAATCTCCCAATTCCTCCCACCCACACCCCTTGGTATCCATAAGTGTGTTCTCTATGTCCATGTCTCTATTTCTGCTTTGCAAATAAGATCATCTATACCATTTTTCAGACAGCTGGATCTTAAAGGATTGAGAAATTAACTACCATCACAGAAACTACACACACACACACACAGAGACACACACACACACACACACGTATGTAAGTACAGACCTTCACAGTTGTCATAAATAGTTCCCTGGCATGGATTGTCATAAACCATGCTACATAGCTGGCAATGAGGTATTCTAGGAGCAAACAGCACTGAGCCTGCACAAGACACAATTTAGGAAGCACCTAACAAGAGGGGTGAACTCCAACATGGGAGGAACAGGCAATTACAACCACCGAGGACCTTCCCTGAGCAGGTGTCAGGATTTAAGGGAGGTTCAGTTTCAGTAGGGTAAGGCAGGAGCAGGAGGGCAAAACAGAGACTTGTATATATGGGCTAATTATTTAATTAAAGCTATCCAGAAAATGAGGCCAGGAAAATGGGCAATTAGTCTGTAAAGAGGCCAGACTCTAACCTATCAGCTGGGGCCCAGGGCTAATTCCCCAGGTCTCCTGTGGAGAAGACCAGAGAAGTTGCCTGAACACTGTAATGTAGATTCTGTGGCTGGCACTAAAGACTGCTTAGGGCCACGAAAGATTCCTAAGAATGAGTGTTAGTTAGAAGGACAGGGCTAACATCATTCCACTAAGATCTCACTGCTCTGGGAAGGGGTAGGCTATCCTGGAAGTGATTGGGTGCTCATGAGGGATGGATGAGGCTGATATCCACTCAGGAGCCAGGTACTTATCATGTCTCAATCTTTTTTTTTTTTTTTTTTTGGCCATGTCACGCAGCTTTCGGGATCTTAGCTCCCCAACCAGAGATTGAACCTGGGCCACCTCAGTGAAAGCACTGAGTCCTAACCACTGAACCAGAATTCCCCCATCTCATTACTTCTATTTCCTTCACTTGTTTTTCTTTTAATTATATTTTTCTGTATCAAAAATTATGCATGGCAATTATGGAAAATTTGGGAAATAAAGAATTCTGACTATTAAAATTTTTTATTATGAAAGATTCTAGGAGCATTGTGTGTGTGTATATATACATCTCCCCTAATAGAAAATGAACTCCTTAAGTCAGGGATTGGGTCTTAACTATCCAGTTATCCTTGTATCTCCAAGTACTTAGCACAGTGCCTAATACATGGCAGTTACGAACATTTATGAAGTAAATGAATGAATCATGTTGTGATAATGACTGTTCATAAGTAATAACTGTATTCTGTTTTCTTTCAGGAGAATATCTAAGACAAAAAGGAAATTAAGTCATCAGAGGACTATGAAAGACAGCTTTTATGATTTTAGAAGAAAACTATAGATCCTAAGGAAAAAGTAATACCTTATTTTGTGGTTGAAAAACACTAGGCAGAAGCTACTGAAAGGAAGAATGAGTTAAGGAAGCAATTTTTCTTATTTCAAAAGATCCCCTTCTTTAATTGAAATTACTTAATCCACTTTGTTCTTTTTTTCTTCTTTTTTTTTTAGTGTTGGTCGTTGGCATGAATGTGAGGGCACTGATAGTGTCACAGGGCATATCTGTTGGGTGACTCCTCCATAAGTCTCTTATTTTCCCACACATCTTGCTGGGTATGCCAAGAATGCAGGCCATTTCAGGGTTATGTTGCAGGAAGCAACCTTGAAAAATGAAATGATATCTCTCTTCAGAACCAAGAGTAAGCTTGATTACTGCTTGCTATGAAAGAGGTAGATTCCTTGAACTGGTGTTCCTGTCCTAGAGTGCAGCTCACTGCATGTGTGGCATCCATCTGGTCCACGTCACCCTTGTGGGACCTGGGGAGAAGGGGAACCAATGTAAAGACCACTCAACAACAGGCGACTCGTCAAAGTATTTGGTGGACGTGCCACACTCCCCACCATCTGCAGGCATCTGATTTTGTTGAGCGTTGGAAAGATCTTCCCAAAAATCAACTCAAAAAGATTGATTGATTGATTGATTGATTGATTGATTGGCTGCGTTGGGTGCACAGGCTTTCTCTAGTTGTGGCGAGTGGGGGCTACTCTTCGTTTCGGTGTGTGGGCTTCTCATTGTGGTGGCTTCTCGTTGCGGAGCAGCAGCTCTAGGCACACGGGCTTCAGTAGTTGTGGCTCACGGGCTCTAGAGCACAGGCTCAATAGTTGTGGCACACAGGCTTAGTTGCTCTGTGGCATGTGGGATCTTCCCAGACCAGGGCTCAAACCTGTGTCCCCTGCACTGGCAGGTAGATTCTTAACCACTGTGCCACCAGGGAAGCCCCTCAAAAAGATTTTTGACTCCACGTCCCTCACTTCCTCTTACTCCACACAACTTAGTGTGATCAATGAATACAGCCTTCCCCAGAAAGGGTTCATCTCCCCTTGGTCACCTCCTGGGTGATGATCAGAACAAGGAGGGTGGAGAGATGTATAACCTATTCTGAAAATTCTGTATTCTACCCTGATCATTCCTTGCCATGATGCATCTTTCTTTCCCCAAATAGCAACCCCAGGCCAGCCTGGTTGTACACCCTCCAAGTGTCCCTCGGGAAGGAATACCATAGACCACTGGCGTTTCTTGACGTTATCATGCCGTTTTCTGAATTCCAAAAGCATACTATCTGAGGCAAAGTGTCTTTTCTTAGTGTTTATAAAATCTCCCATTTTCAGGTTTTGTATAACAGCCTTTCAAGGAGCTTACCTGCAATACCATTCCTTTTCTGAGCTTGTGTGCCAAGAACTACAGATTTGTTCTTGGTGGTCAGGCTGACCACTAATCCATTCATTCATTTATCTGTTTAGCCGCTTGATTCTTTTTTGAGTTAGAGGTAAAAATACATTTAAAATTTACTTATTTAGCATTCATTGAGAAGCCTACTGTGTGCTAGATACTGTTGATAAAAAAAGTAAATAATATACATAACCCACTGCAGATAGAACTACAATCTAGTGAAGAAAATTTATAAATGAGTCGCATTACATGTGATAAATGCTGTAACAGATATAAAAAAAAAAAACTATAAAGCACAAAGTCTGAAGCAATCAACTGTGTATTCAGGAGCCTGAAAATGCACCTGAAGTGAATCTGAAAGAATAAGTAAGTTTAGAAGACAGCACAAAGCATTCCAGGGTGAAGGAACAGCATATGCAAATTCCTGTTGTGTGAAAAGAATGGTGAGAAGTTCCGTGTGGCTGGAAAGTAGTATGTATGAGAGAATGATAAGCAAAACTGGGAAGATGGATGGGGCCAAAGGAGAAAAGGCTACTTGCTCCAGGGTCACTCAAAGGACATCAAGCATGCTGTGTTATGAACAGTACTTGTATGAAATTGTTATAATTTTGATTACAAAATTAATATATACTCATAAAAACGATTAAGAAAAGAAATTACTCATAATTTTACATTAAATGAAAACTGTTGATAGTTTTTGTTATTTTCTTCCAGTATTTTTTCAGTGCACATAATATATACATTTTAAGCTAACCTAGATCATCAATACATGTGGTTGACAACCACCCTGTTCATTTAGCATAATGTTATAAAATCTTGTATTTCATTTAAAATTGCTTTTTAAAAACTTTTTAATTTTGTAATCATAGAAAATATTTTTAATCATTGCATGTCACATCATGTTCCTCTTTGTTAGATATTTAGGTTATTTCCACCTTTGCACTTTATAAATAACACTGCAGTTTACAACTTTTACATAATTCTTTGTGTCTCTGATTGTTTCCTTAGGTCTGGAAGTACAGTTTCAGGGTCAGAGTATGAGCAACTTTACAGCTCTCTGTAGTTTTGTTTTTGTTGTTTTGTTTTGTTAACAGAGAAGTTTTACACCGTGGTTTATAAGAGGCAGTTGAGGATTTTGGGGGTGGGGAGAGCATAAGTGGGGAGGGAGGGAGTTGTATGTAATTTAGCTCTAACTCAGTTTCCTATGCTTGTGGGATCGGGTCTGAGGCAATCATACCAAGTGCCCCAATAAATGAGAATGAGAAGAAGGGCAGTCAGTTGAACAGGCTGAGTCAGAGACTGGAGAGGCAAGTCACTATTTGAATCCAGATAGTGCTAAATCATGGTGACATTGGACAGTTGCTCCTGTACGATATAGAGATACTCATGAGGTTTGCAGGACAAACCAGGAAACATTTGGGGACTTCTAGCTACAATTCCAAAGGAGGTCAGGCATGCTAAGGCCCAGAGCTAAACAGAAGGCTGGGCTATCAATGTTTCAGGCTAAAGTTACACTATATTATCAAAACAGAATGGACTAGGGCAGAGACATGCAAAGAATAGCGCTCAGGCCCATGAGACTTGAACATCTGAACATGTGGAAACTGGTCAGCCAGGGAAGCCTAGATGAGGAGTCATGGCAGCAAATGCTGGTTGGGAGGTGGGAGGTGGGAGGACCTTTCAGCAAACAATTCAAGTTGTCTGGTATTTTCTAGCAGCAACTTTCCAACAGCAACTGGGTGTCCTACAATTTAATCCCATTTTGACACTAACTACATGGAGTTAGTGCAGACAACACAGATTAAGGGGCTCAGTCCCATAAACCTTCATCTCAGAAGCCAGCCACAACTCCCAGGTCCCCAGACTACCCATACTTCTGACTTGGCTACAAATTTGGGGGTTTCTTTGACCCCCCTCTTCAGGTTTGATAATTTCCTAGAATGACTCAAAGATCTTAAGAGAGTGCTAGACTTATTACAGTTTTATTATAAAGGATATAACTCAGCAACAGTCAAATGGAAGATATACTTAGGGCAGAGTATTAGAGGTGGGGAACAGGGGCTCAGAGTTTCCGTGCTCTGGTGCACCACTCTCCCAGCGCATGGATGTGTTCACCAACTCGGTAGCTCTCCATATTGGTAGCTCTCCATATTTTTGTTCCAGGTTTTTTATACAGCGGTTTTATTAGTAGGCATGACTAAGTCATTGGCCACATGACTGAACTTAGTCTCCAGTCCCTCTCCCCTCCCCAGAGATCAGGGGTTGAGGCTGAAAATTTCAACCCTCTAATCTCATCCACTAGCGACTAGCCCCCATTCTGAAGCTATCCAGCCCCTTGTTAATGAATAACAAAAGACACTCCTATCATTTACAAAATTCCAAGAGTTTCAGGAACTCTGTGCCAGGAACCAGGGACAAAGGCTAAATATATTTTATTATATCACTTCTGATGTTAATGGCAAGGTTGTACTGGGGATAGAGGTGGATATATCTTGCTATCTTAGCCACATTAAGTATTAAACATTCAATTCATCTCAGTCATCCCATCTTGTCCAGAATATTTGCTCACCATGTAGATCTACCTATAGATTTTGGGGTCAGACCTCATGCCAATGATGTCTTCTTTTAAATTAGCACACTGACATGTGAATGCTATAACAGTTATGTGCACTGTACACCTACCCTCCATATGCTGACAGGCTGGGGTTTTGAGCCTACAAGGCAGAAGGTCTGACCCTGGATCACAGTGATCTCAAAGTACTGAAAGCCAAAATGAAGACTCTTGGCTACTCACCAGCATTTCCCAGACACACACACACTGCACTGTCGGATGCCTAGTGGGAGCATTTTTCATAAACCTCACCAAGGCAAGTGCCTCACAGTCTGGAGCCCTCCTCTGTAAGGTGGTCTAGTTGCTTCCTACAATTCTCACTACAAAGTTCCAGTTGGGCTCAGGTGCTCAGAGAGACCCACAAATGGGACCCTTTGATGGTAGCTACACAGTGCCTGTGGAGGTGCCCAGGGAGCAGGTGATCTTCTGAAACAGGGGTCCCCAAATGAGGGAAATTTGCATCCTGGTAGTTCACAAAGACTTTAACTGGCATATACAGGCGTGAATGAATTTAAGGGGTTCATTTTTCCCCAGATCCTCAACTTCCATATGTACTTTCCTAAAATTTGTGTTGTGATTGAGCAGTAATGTCAGTTCTTCTCCTCCATCTCCCATCTCCACCCGCCTTTCTCCCAGTGTACAAAAGAAAGGCCTACTCTCATCCGTCCCCAGTGTTACTGTGATGCTTGGCTTGGAGTATAAAAACTGCAGGGTGCCAAATGAAAGGAAGATTGCCAATATTTTTAAATTTAATGACCTCTTCCACCCTCTGTTGTCAGAAATACATCATATGTGAAGAAGAGTCCCATGAGAATATTGCAAAAAGAGCATCACTGAGAAATAGTGAAAGTCTTTGTATCATAATTCATCTAGGAGAGAGACTCCCTGTCTTATCCATGTTCCTTAAAATTCAGAAGCAAGACAGTTATCATAAGGACATGAATTAACATGATTACTTGAAAAATGAGAAATCTTTTCTGCTAGAAAGTAATCTGACTTGGCCGATTAACAATGATGGCTGGCTTTGCCAATAAGAATGTCACAGATGTTTTTCATAAATGGGTTAAGTCTATAACTCCAAAATGTTAATAAAAATATATTTTTAAATTAATTTTTATTGGAGTATAGTGATTTACAATGTTGTGTTAGTTTCTGCTGTACAGCAAAGTGAATCAGTTATACATATACACACATCCACTCTTTTTTATATTCTATTCCCATATAGGTCATTACAGAGTATTGAGTAGAGTTCCCTGTGCTATACAGTAGGTTCTTATCATCTGTTTTATATAAGTAGTGTATATGTCAATCACAATCTCCCAATTTATCCCTCCCCTCCCCTAATAAAAATATATGTAAAGCACATAAGGTAAAAGAATTTTGTCCAAAAAATTGTCTTAGCGAAAGTGTATTGGAATCAACACTTTTACTTTCCATATCCTCCTGAGTGTATCAATTTAAACAAGGTGCCTCTAAGTGAAAAAGTAGCAGAAATAATTAATAATCATTTGATAAATCTTTGCAAAGGTTTGTTGGCATAATCCCAGAAGCTGAGAACCGAATGACACTTATGACGGGCTAACTAATCCTTTACAGGTTGACTGGTTTCCAAATCTTTGCTTTCAACAAAATTGAAGGAAGACCTAATTAAGTTGCCAACTAACAGATCGCTGAAAATAATTTTTGATGATAGATCATTATATGGTTTTTATCGTATAACTCAGAGGTATTCAAATAACTGGCTGACATTCCTATAATGAAATTTTTGTCTTTCCCATCTAATTTGCGCAAATTAGCTTTCTCAGAGCTTGTCCATAAAAACGAAAAACATAAAGAAATTAACACTGAGCCCAGTCTCATTCTAGTAATAATTAATATTCATCCACAGATATAATAATTATTTGGAAAAATTCAGCCCCACCAAATGGTCCAATAAAATTTTACTTTTTATGTTCAATAATTATTCATATTTAAAATAATACTTTTTTTTTTTGGTGATGCCACATGGCTTATGGGATTTATTTCCCTGACCAGGTGTTGAACCCAGGCTCTCAGCAGTGAGAGCACAGAGTCCTACCACTGGACTGTCAAGAATTCCCCTGAAATAATATTTTAAATAACACAAAAATAATTCAAAATAATGTTGTTTTGATCAGCTGTGCACTAATAATATTGTAATGATAATTAAATCCAAAAGAAATTTAACACTTATAGCCCTATGGTCACAGAAAATAAATTTTTAATGTTAGGTTACATATATTTTGTTGCAGATAAGAATGATTAATAAAGCATAAAATAAAGCAGGGTATAATTCTTATGTAGAATGAAAATACAAATACTACAGGAAAAAATGAAATTTTAAAACTTCCAACTGTTAAAGAAGCACTTGGGTACTTTTTATTTTTTTATTTATTTTTTTTTAATCTTTATTGGAGTATAATTGCTTTACAGTATTGTGTCAGTTTCTGCTGTACAACAAAGTGAATCAGCCACATGTATACATATATCCCCAAATCCCCTCCCTCTTGAGCCTCCCTCCCAACCTCCCTATCCCACCCCTTTAGGTCTTCACAAAGCATCAAGCTCATCTCCCTGTGCTCTGCAGCAGCTTCCCACCAGCTATCTATTTTACATTTGGTAGTGTGTATATGTCAATGCCACTCTCTCACTATATCACAGTTTCCCCTTCCCCTGGTGTCCTCAAGTCTGTTCTCTACATCTGCATCTCTATTCCTACCCTGCCACTAGGTTCATTAGTACCATTTTTCTAGATTGGATACTTTTTAGTGAATGACTATAATATCAAATTGCTCTGAAATCTGAATTCCACTCGACATTTAAAAGCCTGATATAAGAGTTTTAAACTCTGTATTTATGGTTAGAAATTATATCTTTTGCACTACTTAAATTTAAGATGAAATATTTTAGATCTCAACTTAAAAATGTGAGAGGGGACACATAATTTTTGAAAGGGCTTTTTGTCTATTTGAGAATAAAAAAGTGTGGAAAAGCCACTGCCTAGAGTGAGAAACGTCTTGGGCCCTGAGCCTTATGGGTGGGTGCCCAGGAAGATGGCAGGGGCAGGTAACCAAACAGGCAACTCCACCAAGCTGACCCCAAACCCTTTCCTCTTCTAGAGCCCTGCTGATTCCCTGCTCCTGGGATTCACCCTGCAAACCTCAGGGTGGAATGCCCTTGGAGAGAGGGGAGGAAGAGCCCAGAAAAACTCACACAGGGACAGAAGCTGGCACAGTACCCAGAGGTGCACTGCCCCAGCTTCTCTAGGGAAGTGTCAGCCCTTATACTGTTCCAGAACCATGAGTCACCGCTGAGCTGCTGGGCTGCCCAAGCTTGGGCTTGGTTACCACAGAAGCTGCTATTTTAAGGTGACTCCGCAGAACTGCACAGAACCCTCAGAGGACACCTGGGAGAGGTTATCCTCCCACCCCCATTTACCTTGAAGGATAAGCAGCAGCAGCAGCTGTACCCTCATATCACTTGGGTTGCTAGGACACATGCTTCCACCACATTTCTAACACAGAAGATCTTGCTTATTCTGCTAAAACATGAAACTTTGGGGAGTCCCTTTAGAGGCCACAGATGTGGAGGACTGGAATACTGCCACTGGAACCAGTCATCTGAAAATTACCTCCCAATCCCAAAATTTATATTTCAATATAAAGGGGTTGGAGCAGGGGATGTTTTGTTTTAAGAAAAGCAACCTGTTTTGTGGGATTTCTGGTAGACCTCTCTGCTGACCCTTTGGGAGGTTAGTGCATTCAGAGATGGAGAAAGTCTGTGTAGCACCAAGGGAAACCTAACCTCATAAACTCCCCTACGACTTTGTAGCAATACCTCCTCCTTCCTGTGAGTCCCAGCTATTTCCACAGTGTCCTTCCTTCTCTTCACCTGTTATCCTTTTTCCTCCTCATTCAATGGAAATCTTCAGGTGAGAGAGTTGATGAGACAGCCTAACTCAGGAGTCCTGGGTTCCAGCAGCTGCTTTGCATTGACTAGATCTGTGATCCTAGAAGGCATTTAACTCTCTGAATCTGTTTCCCCATCTGACAATGGGTCTCATAATCTGTCTGCCTCTTTGGAGTGTTGTGAGCCTCCAGGAAACACAGCCACATCCATGCCTTATGACCTGTCCCCCAGCCTGAGGAGCTCTGCCCTGTCAGACACCCTTAGCCTTGAGGGCTATCCGTGGGGCCCCTTGGGCTCCCTGTCCCTTGCCTTCTTCATCCTCCATCCATAGTCTGTACTGCTTGCTTCTTCTCTGCCCACCACAGGGCTGGCAAAGGGCTGGATAAAAGATGGTCACCCCTGCCTCCAAAGGTAGGTTATCTGCCCTTTAGGGTGGCAGCCAGAAGGGAAGGCTGTGGTCCTTCCACTCTGTCACCTGATGCCGACTGCTGACCCCAACTCAGGCCTCAAACTGCCCTCACCCTCAACTCTGAGCCCCTCACTGATGCTGCAACACATCCTTACCTCTAATCCCAGTGCTGACCAGAACCTGTCCCCCATGGGGACAACTACAGACCATTTTTACGACCAATGTGGGACAGAACCAAGGTTCTTAGCCTGATTAACTCCAAAACACAGAGCTCCATACACATATATCAAACCAACTTCTTGACATTTTCCACTAAAAGATCTCAAAGTTTTGTTTGTTTGCTTGTTTGTTTGTTTTTGGCCATGCCATGTGGCTTGTAGTATCTTAGTTCCCCAACCAGGGATCAAACATGGGCCCTGGCAGTGAAAGTGCCCAGTCCTAACCACTGGATGCCAGGGAATGCCCCAAGTTCTACTTTAATATGTTCAAAATTTAACACATAATCATCACCCAATATCTGCTCCTCTCCCAGGGCTTCCTGTCTCTGAGAATAGTGCTCCCATCCATCCAGTGCAGAATCCAGAAATCTCAGGCTCATCCTTGATACCCCTTTTATACCTCCATAACCAATAAATCACTACATAATCAATTTAATTTTCTAAATACCTTTTACTTTTCCCTTTCTCTCTATTTCACTGCCACCATCACTTTTCACCTGGGCTACTGCGATACTTTCTAAAAGATTTCTCTATACTCACTCTTATCTTTACTAACCCACAAACTATGTTGCAATAAAAGTGATCTCTTCAAATGCTGATTTAATCATGTCACAGCCCTGCTTAATACACTTCAGTAGTCTTCCATTCCTTCTAGAGTAATAATAAAAACCTTACAGGGCCAACAAGTCTGAGTAGACTGACCCATGCCTATCTCTGCAGCCTCATTTCCCACCCTGCTCCTCCTCTAGCCACAGGGCCTTCAAACATATTTCCTTTATCTCAGATCTCTCTATCACCATCCAAGTATCCATCAGGAGGGGATTCAGTGAATAAACTTTTGTATATTCACACACTGGATGTAGCTATAAAAAGGAATGGGGACTTCCCTGGTGGTGCAGTGGTTGGGAGTCTGCCTGACAATGTGGGGAACATGGGTTTGGTCCCTGGTCCGGGAGGACCCCACATGCCACGGAGCAACTGGGTCCGTGTGCCACAACTACTGAAGCTCTCTCACTTAGAGCCCGTGCTCTGCAACAAGAGAAGCAACCGCAGCGAGCAGCCCCCAGACCACAACGAAGAGTAGCCCCTGCTCTCCACAACTAGAGAAAGCCTGCGAGCAGCAACGAAGACCCAATGCAGCCAAGAAAGAAAGAAAGAAAGAAAGAAAGAAAGAAAGAAAGAAAGAAAGAAAGAAAGAAAGGATGTAAACTGCTATAGGATAATCTCCAAAATATGTTGTTCTGTACAAAAATGCAAAATACAGAACAATATATTTGGTATGCTACATTTTTATCTTAGAAAAGGAGAATATGTGAACATAGCTATACATATTTGCTTATTGTTTAAAAAATAGAATAAAACAAAAACTAAGGTAAGTCAATGTTTACCTTAGGGAAGAGGAGGAAACAGGGTGAAAGGGACAGGTATAGATTTCTAGATAGGTTCTAGATTTCTCTGAATGTACCCCGTTTTGTTGACTTTGATACCATGTAAATGTTTCACATAATTTCAAAACAAACTTAAAAATGTTAAAAAAAAAAAAGAACCTCTAAAATGCAAAATTAATTAAAGAAATAAACTTAGCTGTGTTTCCAGTTGATAGGTTAGCCACACAGAAAGGGATAATTTCAAGTGATGCTAAATCAAAAGCATAATAATTTGAGTGTATGTCCTTATTTGGGGATATATCCTAGGAACAAAGAGGACAGCAATGAAATTTTAAACTGTTTTCAGTGATCATGTTACTATTAATAATAACTGTATTCTGAAACATATGAATATAGTGTAGATTAAATCAAACAAGTATACTAAGATCATTAGAACTCATGATTTTCAGGAAAAATATATATAAACTCAAAGGAGTTAAAAACCCTATAATCCTAAATTTGAATTGGAGATATCAGTTGAAACTCTTGGTTTTTTTTTCTCAAAAAAAATAGTTGTTTCCTAGCTCTGTCCATTAAGGACTAGAAACAAGAGCCATAGCAATAAGGCACCTCTTGTGCACAGACTGTGGTTTCTAAATGCCATTTTCCAATAATAGGAATCAGGTTCCTTTGAGAAATGACTGAATCCAGATTTGAACAGGAAATGTACAAGATGAGCCTGTAACATCTTGCCATACCAACAAGCAAGGCCCCATTGGCCAAAAATGAGATGCTGAGCCTCAAAAAAAATAATAACTGCAATGGGTTGAAACTCCTCAACTATGCCGGTCTATGATTTATAATGTTTCTGTTTTTAAAAATCGTAAGTCACCTTTGGAAGATGCTAGGACATGAAATCCTTATTTTGAAGCTTGGTAAACACCATTTACTTTTATTTTTTTGTACAAGCTATGGCTCACAGTAACCAAATATTACTTAATGAAAGAAAGGAAAGCCCTAGTGAAATAATCTAGGCGCTTGCTACTCCAAATGTGGTCCATGGACTATTAGCACTGGCTTCACCTGAAAACATGTTAGAAATGCAGAGAGAGTTTCATGCCCCAATTCAGACCTACTGAGTCAGAATACATAGTTTAACAAGATCCCCAGGTGATATAAGCACAATAAAGCTGGAGAGATACTGATCTACAGAATGATCATCAATGGCTACTGAGTGATCAGGTGAAAAACCTAATGGGGGAACTTCATAATGAAGTGAGCCAACTGGCAATACCTGAAAGGAGGATGTCTTAACAACACAAAATGAGACTCAATCAGACATTATGCATCTCCTGATGTGACACAATAAGACTGCCCAGGTGTTAATCACTGAAGTTGCATGACAGGCATACAGAGGTTCATTATTCTCTATATTTTTATATGTTTTTTATACTTTCCTATTTATTTATTCTTAATTGTGGTAACTAATATAGCAAATTTTACCATCTTGACCATTTAAAGGGTATAGGTCAGTGGCATTAAGTACATTCACATTTTTGGGTAAACATCACCTGCGTCCATTACCAGACTCTTTTCATCTTGCAAAACTGAAACCCTGTACCCATTGAACACTAACTCCCCATTTCCCTCTCCCTCCAGCCCCTGGCAACCACCATTCTACTTTCTGTCTCTATGAATTTGACTACTCTAGGTACCTCATATAAGTGAACATAGAAGTGTCCTTTTGTCCTTTTGTGATTGGTTATTTCGTTTAGCATAATGTCTTCAAGGTTTAACTATATTGTACCATGTGTCAAAATGTTCTTCCTTTTTAATGCTGAATAATATTCCATTGAATGTACATACCACATTTTGTTTATTCATTCGTTGTCGATGGACACTTGGATTGTTTCCACTTTTTGGCTATTGTGAATAATGCTGCTATGAACACTTGTGTACAAATAGCTATTTGAGTCCTTACTTTCAAATATTTGTGGTATATACCCAGAAGTGGAATTGCTGGATCATAGGGTAATTCTATTTTAAGTATTTTGAGGAACTGCAATACTGTTTTCCATAATAGCTATTGATTTTTTATGTATAGTCATATTGTGTTATTCTTTTGATAAATTGCTAAATTCCATTTGCTGTTTTTTTTTATAAATTTATTTATTTATTTTATTTATTTATTGGCTGCATTGGGTCTTCATTGCTGCACACGGGCTTTCTCTAGTTGCTGCGAGCGGGGGCTACTCTTCATTGTGGTGTGCAGACTCATTGTAGTGGCTTCTCTTGTTTTGGAGCACGGGCTCTAAGCGCATGGGCTTCAATAGTTGCAGCACATGGGCTCAATAGTTGTGGCTCACGGGCTCTAGAGCACAGGCTCAATAGTTGTGGCGCTCAGGCTTAGTTGCTCTGTGGCATGTGGAATCTTCCCAGGGCAGGGCTCAAACCTGTGTCCCCTGCATTGGCAGGCAGATTCTTTACCACTGTGCCACCTAGGAAGTCCCCATTTGTTAAGTTTTTAAAGAAAATTTTGTCTTTATTAATCAACTTTTGCTACAAAATAAGCCACCTCAAAGTTTATAATAACAAATGTTTCTTGCTCAGTTATGGCTATGCTGTGCCATGCTGGGCTCTCCTGGACTTGGCCCCAGACAGCAGGTTGGGTTCAGATCTGCTCTGTGTTTCTCATTCTGGGATAAATTGAAGGAGAGTACCACTGGATGGGAGGAGGGCAGGAGAACTGATGGAAAACAACCATGTCCTCATTACTTGTGTCCTATTCCACTGGCCAAAGCAAGTCACATGGCCAAGCCCAGCATCAATGGAGTGAGGTGAAAACACCCCTCCCATTGGGAGGAGTAATTGTGCTAGAAAATCTTCCATTTTCCCTAGGGTTTTAAATTTATTGCCATAAAGTTATATGCGATTTGAATGAATTCTTCTTTATATCACTCCTATATCTGTAGTTATGTCTCCTTTCTTATTCCTAATCTTTCAGCGTTTCTCTCTTATTCCCTAAGTCCAACTCACAATAGATTTCATCTATGTTATTGGTTCCTTTAAAGAATTAGCCTCTGGACTTATGTATCTTTTCTACTTTTTTGTTTGTTTTCTATTTCACTAATGTCAGTTCTTATTTTTATTCTTTTTTCCAGTTTATTTTTTTGTGTTACTTTGCTAATTTCTTAAATGAAATTAGCAAAATTCCTTCATTTTTCACTTTCTTTAATACTGAACACATTTAAGGTTATTCGGCTTTTGTTTATTTCTACATAGTTTGTAATTCTTCCCCTTTTCCTTTTAATTTCCCTTATAGTATCCACTTTGCTCCATGTTATTTTAGAATGTGTCTCTTCCAAATAGTTAAGGAATTTCTGGGGAGGTCAAGGTATCCTCTTTTTATCATTTATTTCTAATTTTATTGACATGTGGTTGAGTAAACATGGCCTGTAAAATTCTTGCTTTCTAAAATTTGTTAAGGTCTTTCTTTGGTGCCAAATACTTGATCAATTTTATAAATGTTCCATGGACCTAAAAGGTATATACTCTATTTGCAAGGTTTATTAAATCAAGTTATTCAACTCTCCTGTGTAATTTTTTTCCATTATATCACTCAAATTCTGAGAGGATGTACTGAAGTCTTCCACTATGACTACATTTTTATTCATTTATCCTTGAATTTCTAAGTTAGCTTTGTTGTTTTTTGCATTCAGCCTCATAATTTTTTTTAATATTTATTTTATTTATTAATTTATTTGGCTGTGCTGGGTCTTAGTTGCAGCACGCGGGATCTAGTTCCCTAACCAGGGATCAAACCCATGCCCCCTGCTCTGGGAGCACAGAGTCTTAACCACTGGACTACCAGGGAAGTCCCTCAGCCTCATAATTATTATATCTTCTCCATAGATCTTACCTTTTTAAAGTCATCTGGCAATCTGGGACTTATAATAGGATAATCTATTTGTTTAAATTTATTTAAAAAATTGCTGGGAGTTCCCTGGTGGCCTAGTGGTTAGGATTCTAGGCTTTCACTGCCATGGTCCAGGTTCAATCCCTGATCGGGGGAACTGAGATCTCACAAGACACACAGCCAAAAAAGAAAAACAATTACTATGCTTGATTTTATTTTTTCATTTTATTATTAAACATTTTTATTTTCTTTTTCCTTTTATTTCCTTTACTGGCTTTATTAGGTGGTTATCATTTCCATTTTTCCCCCTTGCTAATTTGGAGGTTCTCTTGTCCATTTCCCAACTTTCATAATCAGATACATCTCTACTGAATATAATCTATTTCCCCTTAAGATTGTATCCCCTCTTCCCTTCTTTGTTTTTCCCACCAAAGCATTCACCAATGAGATAAAGTCTTTAGCACCTCTACTCCTAGTTTTGTGGAGATAGTTTAGTACAGTTAGTGCTTGATTATTACTTAGAATTGCCCTCAAAGTAATTTTTACATTTTAAAAGTTCTTATTTACCAATTACATTATACATACCTTATCTATCCTTATCCATTCAGATTTTTGTTTATCCAATCAGTTTAATTCTACATATTTTGCAAAGTTTGTTGCTTACAATTGTTTCCTCTCCATCTGCCTCTTGTTCTAGGACATTTGTTATTTGATTAGAGCCTTTACTCAAGTATTGAGAGGTGGATCTGGGCAACGGGTTTCTGAATTCTTGCATATTCTCAAATATATTTTTCTTAGCCCTGAAAAGTGCAAAAATTATCTATCTTTGCTGGGTATAGGATTATTGGGTTGCATCCCTTCTAGTCAGTAGATGCTAGTCTGCTCTCTTCTAGCTTCTAGATTGCAGATAGAAACTTGATGCCATTTTGATTTTTTAACCTTTTGTAGGTAACTTATTCTTTTGACTTGAAAATTTGTAAGAATTTTACAAAATATAGGTATGTGTGGTTTTTTTCTTATCAGTCCATCCTTTAACTCAGTGAACCATTTCAATTTGCAGAACCTGATACAGTTTAGGAAATTTTTATTATTACTTTTAAAAATTAATTATTTATTTGTTGGCTGTGTTGGGTCTTCACTGCTGCACACGGCTTTCTCTAGTTGCGGTGAGCAGGGGCTACTCTTTGTGGTGCATGGGCTTTTCATTGTGGTGGCTTCTCTTGTTGCGGAGTACGGGCTCTAGGTGCGCAGGCTTCAGCAGTTGTGGCACATAGGCTCAACAGTTGTGGCTCGCAGGCTCTAGAGTGCACGCTCAGTAGTTGTGGTGCACCAGCTTAGTTGCTCCACGGCATGTGGGATCTTCCTAGACCAGGGATCGAACCCATGTCCCCTGCATTGGGAGGTGGATTCTTAACCACTGTGCCACCATGGAAGCCTTATTTTATTACTTTTTCAACTACTGAATCTTCTTCATCCATCCTCCTCCTCCTTCTAAAACTCCTATTATTCTCATGGCATGGTCTCCTGAATTTATTCTCCAAATCTCTTACCCTTTTATGAATTTCCATTTCTTTAGGCTTTTGCTCTGTTGCCAGAGATATTTCTTGACCTTAATCTTCTAAACCACTAATTCAGCTCTCAACAATGACCATCTCCTTTAAAGCATCATCTATTGAATGGTTTACTTGGGAAATCTTTTTGTTTTTAATTCTATAAATATTTTTGTAGTACTCCTGAATCTTCTCAACTACTTTTCTTTTTAATTCAAGTTTTCATTTTTCTTCCAGTTGCTCTGTTTTGCTGGGCATATATTCCATTCATTCCAACATATCTTGACTGGCAGCTGGCTCCCATTAGATCAGTTATTTTCTGATTGCTGGAACACCCTAAATTACTATGGCAGGCCCACAAATGTGAAAGGGGAAGTGGTTCTCTACCTTTGTAGGTTGCGGACATATAAAATGTCAAGAAGACTCCTCGCTCTTTTGACTCCCTGTATACTTGCCCATTCTCCGGAACAAAGAGGGCCCAGCCCAACCATTAAGCTAGAGACTTGGCATACACTCTTACAAGACAGTCACCTTCCTATAAATCTCTACAAGTCCAGCTTTTCCCAGCATCCATTGCTTTCCGTTCCTTGTCTGGAAACTCTGATGTTATTCTTCAAATTTGGTTTTTACCCAGACCAAAGAGGTGAGGGTGCGGGAGAAAATGCCCTCTGGAGAATCCTCAGAGGAGATGCATAAGCAGGGTCCTGAAGGATGAGTAGGTTTTCTCTAGAGAGAGAGAATAAGACCATAAGTGCCAGGTTACTGAGTTTGGATCTTATTCTTTAACTACGAGGAAGCCAGCAGCAGAGCTTTCCCACCCTCTCTGGGACATGGTCCCGCTGAGCCACTAGAGCCTACCCACAAAAGTAGCAAGAAATACCCACCACAAAAGTACCAGAAAAGGCCTCATATGAACCTTCTCTCTGAATACACTCTTCAGCTTCCTCCATCCCTTTTCTTGCAATGATAGGGTTGACATAGATGGCAAGAGGAGGGACGGTGGCTGACAGGCATTTTTGGAAAATGGGCCTTATGAAAATATGTAATTCGGATAACCCTCTTGCAAGAGATGTGCTCAGCAGAGGGATGTAAATAAAGAGAGAAAGGAGGTTTTGTAATTGATAGGAAAGACTGTTGCCCCAGGCAGCCTTTCTTTCTACTCCAGAGCCCTGGACAAGGACCAGGAGATATTAGTTTGATTCTTGGCTCTAACACTCATTGGCTATGTACTCCTTGAAACCAAATTAAACTTTTTATATCTCAGTTCCTTTCTAGTAAAGTGTTATGAAGATCAAATAAGACAAGAGGCGATAAATTACAAGGCACTGTTTAAAAAAAAAAAAGCTACCTATCTTGTTTTCATACATGCTCACATACATGTGTATTCTTTTAACCTAGTGGTTTTTAACCAGGAGCAATTTTGCCCCTCAGGGGATATCTGACAATGTTGATACATTTTTTTTTATTGTCACAGCTGTTTAGGGGTGCTGTTGGTACCTAGTGGGTGGAGACCAGGAATGCTGCTAAACATCCCATGCTGCACAGGACAGTCTTTCACAACAAAAAAAAATTATTTAATCCAAAATGTCAATTGTGGCAAGGTTGAGAAACCCTGATGTAGCCTATTTACACAGCTTTTAACCAGGCTAAACGTCCTCAGCATCTTCCAGGGGCTACTCCCTCATCCCCAGGAAAGACAGGAGGAACCACAGAAGTGACAAGAACCCCCGGACTGCTTTTACCTTCCCTTTTCCCCTAATACTCCTTTTTTTTTTTCTCAGCAGCACCCTGCTTGCCCACCCTACTCGAGACGCCTGCCCAAAAGGGCAGGAAGCCAGACTTACAGCGCAAGTGGGCTAAAAGCCTGGCCTGACTGGGAAATGGACCGGTCGCCTGCCAAGCGCACTCAAGAGTTCCCTAGAGAGAGAGAAGGTTTCTCAAAGTGAGCACTGGAGCAGCATTTCTCGCCAAACCGAGAAAGACTAGATTCCAGAGGCTCAAAGTTAAAGGAAATCTGATTTGTCGCCACTAGCTTTGCATTTTAAAAGGAGAAGGAGAAGGAAGAAGGCGAGGGTGGGTGGGTTCTCGTCAGCCCCACCCCTTGCACTGCCCGGAGTGCGGCCGTCCGCCACTGCTCCGGGATTCTGAGCCTTCTGAGGACCTGCAGGACGCGCAGGACCTTGCTGTGTCACCTGCGGCCGCAAAGGGCCCGCCCGGAGCAAGTAAGTAACTCGCACGTGCTCCAGTGAGCCGGGCGGGTGGGGGGTTCCCACTTAGAGGGAGTGAAACCTGCATCGTGCGCTTCAGTGTTTTCCTGCCCCGCCGCAGCCGACCCGCACGGCCATCCTCTCTGCCCCCCGACCCGGGCTGTGTCCTCCGCGCGCGGTCGGGCTGGAGGCAGCAGGGGCCTCGCGGGAAGGAGAGCCGGGGGCGGGGGCCCGGCCGGTTGAGGGAGGCCGCGGGCCGGCAGGGGTCGCTGTGCCCCTCAAAGAACCTCGTTCTGTCCACCCTGTGTCCTCAGAGAACATGCTGGCTGTGCACTTTGATAAGCCGGGAGGACCAGAAAACCTTTACTTGAAGGAAGTGGCCAAGCCAAGCCCAGGGGAGGGTGAAGTCCTCCTGAAGGTGGCAGCCAGCGCCCTGAACCGGGCGGACTTACTCCAGGTGCCCAGGGGTTTGGCGGCGGCTGGGACTGGGCGGGACTCCAGGGTCTTCAATAAACATTCACCAGATGAAGGAAAGACCTAGGGCACTGCCATTAACGCTCATCATGATGTGCGTGCTGGGGGTTTGAAACTAGAACCACTCAGCCTCCGCTGTTTACACAAATGACGGGGATTTGCACAGCAGAGACCATTCTGCATCAATCCATTGTCTGCTCAGGCTTCCAGATAAGGAGACTGGAACTACCATTTGTTGAGGGTGTGTGTTAGACCTGCTCTATCTCCTTTACAACGCAGGCAACCCTGTTCACCATTTGTAGTCTACAGATAAAGAAACCGAGGGTCAGAGAGGTCAGCAATGAGCCCAAGGCCACAACACTAGTAACCGGGGGAGCTGTGATTCAAACTGAGGTCTTTGTCTTAAGGCTCCAAAGCCTGTATTTTTTCCCCTTTGAGCATCCCACAGCTGGCAGGGGGCGGTACTCCAAGAATTTTCTTCTGACTTCTTTTTGAAGCACTAAACTGAGCCAGCTGCATTTTTTTGAAGTAGCTAAGAAATGTCCACCAGAATCAGAGGGAGCACGTGTTCAAAATAAACAGGACCGGGACCCAGGCATTTATACTTTGAAAAAGCTCCTCAAATGGCTGTGATGCACACTCCTAGTTCAGTCCCTGTGGTCTCAACCCTCTGGCCAGAGGCTTCTGAGGATTGTGATGAGTGAGTACAGAGCCTGGCACTCGATATATGAGGACTATCATTAAGGAGCCCATGGTTTTGTTCCTAGTTGTGCTATTAATTTGCTTTGCCACCTTGGACAAGGCATTTCCCTGCCCAGGCCTCAGTTTCTTCCTTTGTAAAACAATGGGTTTAGATGAGAGAAATACTGAAGGACTCTACCAGTTAGACATCCACTGATTATGGGACCTACACTCTCTTATTTGTGTGAAACAAATTACCTCTCCTCTCTTTTTACTTGACTTAACCTAACTTTATCCTGAATTTTGTCTTTTTTAAGATTTTTTTTTTTTGATCTGGACTGTTTTTTAGAAGTCTTTATTGAATTTGTTACAATATTGCTTGCGTTTTATGTTTTTGTTTTTTTGGCTGTGAGGCAATGTGGGATCTTAGCTCCCGGACCAGGGATGGAACCTTCACCCCCTGCATTGGAAGGCAAAGTCTTAACCACTGGACCTCTAGGGAAGTCCCTGAATTTTGTCTTGAAAAAAAAAGGGGGCTATAGGAAAAGGGACAGGAATGGTGACACACAGCTTTCTGATCATGCTTACTACGTAGTGCAACCTTTCTCTGCAGAGACAAGGCCAGTATGACCCACCCCCAGGAGCCAGCAACATTTTGGGACTCGAGGCATCTGGACATGTGGCAGAGCTGGGGCCTGGCTGCCAGGGACACTGGAAGATCAGGGACCCAGCTATGGTTCTGCTGCCTAGTGGGGGCCAGGCTCAGTACGTCACTGTCCCTGAAGGGCTCCTCATGGCGATCCCGGCAGGACTGACCATGTCCCAGGCTGCAGCCATCCCAGAGGCCTGGCTCACTGCCTTCCAGCTGTTACATCTCTTGGGTAAGGACCACCCCACCCCACCCCACCCTCACTCCATATAACATGGTTCAATTTCTTCATGACTCAGCCACCTCAAAACCCAGCAGTCCTACAGGGCAGCTTTGATCTGGCCACTGAGCCACACCCAACCTAGCCCCTCACCCTACTGTACCACCAGTAGTATCAGGTCCTCATACTCTGTAGCAATGGCTTGATATTGAGGCTGAAAATCATGGCTAGCAAACAGAAGACCCGGAAAGCACTGGATAGAAGGCCTGTGCGCATGTTAACACTGTAAGCTCAGTAGTAGTCCCAGCTTCTCAGTCACGCTAAGCTTCTCTCTGGGAGCCTTAGTGCAGCAGCAGGAGCCATTCAATCAACTCTTTGATTCCTCTCCAGTCTCACTGAGGCCAGCCAAGAATGCACCCAGGGTCCCTGCCTTTGGGGAATCAGTGTAACTGGGACAACAACCATAGTGTTTGGAAGGGTCGCTGTGTCTTTAACTACAGTAGAAGCTCAGGATGGGAAAAGTTGGTGTGGTCAAAGGTGGTCAGAGAAGGCTTTCTGGAATAGCAGGACTTGAAGGGTGGTAGAGCTGTGATGCACAGAAGGGATACCAAAGTGGCCTAAGAGCATCAAGGTGAGATTGGCTGCTTCACTCAGAAGTGAAGGATGAAAAGAAAAGAAAAAAAAAAGAACTGAAGGATGACAATTATTGGTATAATTTGTGAAAGATGAGACTGGGACTAGATCCTGGTGGCCTTGAATGGCAGGCTATCTGGACTTGACACAAAAGCCAATCAAGAACCACTTGACATTTTGAGAGAAAGAGACATAATGAAAGCTCCATTTCAGGAGGAGCCTGGTGGCTGTGTGTGGTGCCTGGATTTGTGAGACCAGCTGGAGGCCAGTTTCAGACTGAAGAAAGGCTGGCTTTAGGTGGCGGCAGTGGGAATGGTAGTTATTTGTACTTATTCAGGTGTAGGTCAGAGGTATGTTTGGTATTATTTCACAGGTAAAACAGAGATGATGGATGTGGCTGCGAATAACTCTGTTTCCAAAAGTTGTTTCCCACTTTGATCAGAGGCAATAAGACAAAAAAGAAGTGTCAACATGGTCTCTTAAAACAGCAAGATTTGACATTTAGTGGTCCCAGGGCCAGGTGATCATGGTAGAATAAGCCTATGTGGAGAATGTGTAGCACTTGCAAAGTAAAGAGAATGGTTCCTATACTTTCTGTCACAGGAAATGTTCAGGCTGGAGACTCTGTGCTAATCCACGCAGGAGCGAGTGGTGTGGGCACAGCTGCCATCCAACTTGCCCGGATGGCTGGAGCTACTCCTCTGGTCACAGCTGGCTCCCAGCACAAGCTTCAAATGGCAGGAAAGCTTGGAGCAGCTGCTGGATTCAATTACAGAGAAGAGGATTTTTCTGAAGCAACACTGAAATTCACCAAAGGTAAACAAAGCTTCTGCAATTCAGCAGGAGTTTCAGAGATGATTAAATAAAATCCTCCTCAGCCTCAAAGTTGCCTCTGGATCAGTCTTCCCTGTGCTAGAAGCACAACAACTTCTAGGACCCAGACCAAATTCCAGTACTTTGGTGTCTGACCACTGGAGACAGGAAGGTAGTATTTGGGACTAAGATGATTTTTCTGTGCATCCTTATAAGTGATATGATTCATACACTTTTTAGAAAGCAGATAATCCCACAGAGTAGCCTGGAATTATTCAGGACCTCTTTTTATCAACTAGCCACTCTGCAGTGAATTAACAGAAGGCATGGGGCAGAAACCAGTCTGGAGTTGGTCATGGTAGACTTGGGTAGCTAGCTCCTTAAATGGGTGAGTAGATGTGTATGCCTACATATTCCAAAGCCAAATCTGCATATATTTGGCTCATGACCTTCCATTGTTCCACATGAGTCAAAAAGGAGAGATGAAAACAAAGCTAGCAAAGCCATGATTCAGACAACCCAGTGCAGACACTTGATAACTTAGATACGGACTAGCCTGTCCTGTAACCTGAGGTGGATCTCCCCTGTTCCCCTGGGTGCCAGTGGCTTCTCTACCTATGTGGAGGTCAGGGGAAATACCAGATCATGGTGTTGCCCCATTTCCCTCTTGCTGTGGCAAGGATCATAAAATATGAACTATATCACACATGTATGATAGAGTTCAGTTACCTAAACTCCATTTACAACCATGTTTCTATAAGCAATGTTTTGAGTTCCAACCTGTAGATTTACTGCTTGCACTTGTATTTATTTATACCCACATTTACACAAATATACCATGGACTCTTATTTTACATCAAGCTTTCTGTGTCTAACTAGCATCACAAATCTGTGTTTCATGTGAAAGGTGCTGGAGTCAACCTTATTCTAGACTGCATAGGTGGCTCCTACTGGGAGAAAAATGTCAACTGCCTGGCTCTTGATGGTCGCTGGGTTCTCTATGGTCTGCTGGGAGGAGCTGACGTCAGTGGGCCTCTGTTTTCAAAGCTACTTTTTAAAAGAGGAAGCCTGATCACCAGTCTGCTAAGATCTAGGGACAAAAAGGTGAGTGATGGGTGAAAAGAAAACATGTGATTACTATTATCTAGAAAAGTACGGTTCATTCACATATTCCTGAGAAAGTAAGATCACATATTAAGTTAGAAAGTCTATGTAGGATCCTCATTCCCCCCCCCCCCCCCCGGCCCCCCTCATTTAAATAGTTAACCTAGTTTCACAGAACTAATTAAAATTGGTTGATAAAGGCCTCAACATCTTGGAAAGAGGGTAGCTAATACTTAATGTATTACATAAACTATATAACAGTGAACAAAGCATTGACCATATTAGGAAATACTTCTATTAGTTCCAAGACTTTGTTCTCAAAGGCAGAACTGTTCTCAGCGTGCTAAGAAAGCCTCTTAGGTAAGTTAAGATTAGTAAACTTCTACCTTTAAGAGATTATACGTTCCTGCAATCTTTTCTGTGTGGCATTCCAGCAGGTGCCAGCTTTGGGAATGTTCCTAACAGGGTTTCACACCTGTTAAGGGATAGCAGAGGTTAAGCATCCCTTTTGAATTGAACCTATATAAGTCCTGTCTGCAGCTACCTCCTGCTTGAAGTCTTTATTTAAAAGCAGCCCTTCAGCTTCCAATGACACTAATATTTTCTCCAAGCATGATCTTTATCTGGGACAGAACAGAGCTTACAAATCTACGGGCATGCACATACATGCTGGTAGTGAAGGGATTAATACCTTCGTGTGAATCTTTATATGTGTGTAAGTTTCAGAGAAAGCAGAAGGGCTAAGCAGAGTGGGGAGTGGCAAGGTAAGGCCTCTGTCCAGGCTGATGGTCTCCCTTTTCCTTATCTTAGTACAAACAGATGCTGGTGAAGGCTTTCACAGAGCAAATTCTGCCCCACTTCTCCACGGAGGACCCTCAACGTTTACTGCCGGTTGTGGACAGAGTCTACCCCATGACTGAAATCCAAGAAGCCCATGCGTACATGGAGGCCAACAAGAACGTGGGCAAAATCGTCCTGGAGCTGCCCCAGTGAAGGAGGAGGGGCAGTAGAGGACAAGGCTACCTTATGTCCTCCAAGAGCAAACTTGGAGAAAATTCACTGTGCGTAGTCAGGCGACCTGGTGCTACCCCAGGCTCGCCTGTAACCCCCATTCCTCCCCCAGCCTCCAATGATCAGTGTAAAGCTATTCTAATAAAGAGTGGACTTGAAGTGTGGCGCGCGGACTGGCGCCGCCGGGGTGGGGGTGAGGTGGGGGTCGGGGTGAGGTGGGGGTCGGGACAGGCATCGCTGCCGGGATCACGGAAGAGGCCCGGTCAACTGATGCTCAACTTCGGGGGCTGCACCAGCGCCAGGGGTTCTGAATATGGAGTACAGCGTCGGCCACGACACGACCAGCCAGAACCCTGCAGGCTTGGCTTCGCGCACTGTCAGAGGCCCAGGCGCACCTCCGCGTCCCGCGCGCATTAGCGAGCGTCCTGCAGCCCAGAACCCACTCTGGTCCCCGCCCTCTCCCGCAACTTACCAAGGCTACAGACTCACCTCTCGCAGCTCTCCGCGGGCCCCGCCCCCTCCTGCCAGCTTCCGCTGCTCAGGGCCGCCCCGACCGGAACACCTCCCCTTCTTAAGCCCAGGGCCCGCCCTTTCCGGTCCAGATCGCGGAAACGTCTTGGTCCCTCGCCTTTCAATCTTCCGGACTCATAAGTACCTCAGACCCGCTTTGCCCCGGAGTTCTTTCGTAAGGGGAGACTACGTCAGCACGTTTCGACGTGAGACGGTGGTATTCCGGCGTGGTAGAACAGCTTCCGGCGGGGTCTGGATGTTGATGTCTTGCCTCTGACGCGGTGTTGCGCTCGAAGCTGAGCGAGCTCCAGCGGAGTGCGGAGGAATTCAGGTGTTTGCTGCGGTAACCTCATCAGCCTGCCAAGATGGCGATGCAAGCGGCCAAGAGAGCGAACGTGAGTGTCGGGGACTTCTGCCGAGGAGCGGGAGCATTTCGCTGCTGGACTTCCTCAGCGGCGTGATCAGAGCGTTGTTGGCCTTCCTCCGTGCCCTAGGCGGGGAAGCCCAGAAATTGCTGACCTGGCAGAGGGGATTCCATCCTAGTCCCGTCCTCAGGGTTGTGCTCCTTGAGCCATACTTCGGCCCCTACCCTTTTTGAGAGTTCCTTTCTGTCCATTTTCCTCGTGTCAGTGATAGTGTTACAGCTTATGTTGTTTCACCTGCACCTAGGACCTGGCGTCAGGATCATCTTCTCGGCTTAAAAGTCAGTAGCACAGTTGAATCCTCAATAAATTACTTATGCTTAACAGGCAACTGGAACCTGGAAGTCTCAGATCGTGGAGCTTTTTGGATCCTTCGTGAATGTTTTCGATAATATTTTTGAGCACCTAGTATGTGCCAGACTTGAGAAATAGGATACAATAAATCATTCATATTTATTGAATACTTAATATGTGCCAGACACTCGTCTAGGTATTGGAGATACAGTAGTGAATAAAACAAAAAGCCCTGCTGCTTACATTGTAACATTAGGGAGTGGGGTGTTATAGAAACCTAAGAAAAATTGTCCCAGGAAAAAGAGTGGTCAACTCTAAGATGCTGAGAGATAGAGTAAGGTGAAGACATAATTGAATGTGGTGAAATGAAGATTTTTGGTAACTTTGATGATAAGCATCTCAGTGGATGAAATGTGGGATGCGGTGGGATGAAAAGAAGGTAGGAATTGGGAAAATGGAGACAGCTCTTTTCACAAGTTTTCGTGTAAATAGGGAGAAGAGAAACTGGATGATAGTTAACTTTTTTAAGATGTATGATAATAAGGTGTATTTGTATGCCAGTGAGAATGATCCAGTAGAGTGGGAGAAAATGATGATGTAGAAGAAAGATGGGTTAAGTTCAGGAGTAGTTTGGGGTAGGTGAGGGGTTGACATAGCAATGAGAGGGAAAGTGGGTGGATATGGATGAATGTACATTGACTATAAGGTACTTAGCGTTTGGTCATGTCTCCTTTCTCCAGTAAGCAACAGCCAAGGTTATCACCTGGGATGAGCAGGAAAGAGAGGATACAGCTCAACTCAGATGTTAGAGGGAGTGGTGATGGTAAAGTTTGAGGAAAGAAAAGAAAATGTGATATAGTGTCTTGCAGAGTGAGAAAGCAGATTTACTAGAGAAGTATGTTGTTATTCTCTGAGTGTTTATCATCTGAGCTCAACCTTAAATCTTGAAGTCTAAAACTTTATTGTACTTATTTGTTTACCATTTGTCACCACCACTAGTTTGTTTTTTAATTATTATTTATTTATTTTATTTTTGGCTGCATTGGGTCTTCATTGCTGCACACGGGCTTTCTCTAGTTGCAGCGAGCGGGGGCTACTCTTTGTTGCAGTGTGTGGGCTTCTCACTGCGGTGGCTTCTCTTGTTGGAGAGCACAGGCTCTAGGTGTGCAGCCTTCAGTAGTTGCGGCGCGTGGGCTCAGTAGTTTTGGCGCACAGGCTTAGTTGTTCTGTGGCATGTGGGATCTTCGTGGGCCAGGGATTGAACCTGTGTCCCTTGCATTGGCAGGCGGATTCTTAATCACTGCGCCACGAGGGAAGCGCCACCACCACTGGTTTGAGGGCAGGGAATAAGTAACTTATTCTCCCATTTATACAGCACTTAGGTTAATGCCTGAAATAGTTGCCAGTTTAATAGTTTTGAGCGGATTAATGTCCAGTGTGTAATTAAGTGTGTTAATAAGGAGCACAGGAGTGAAATCTGTACTGGAGGTACAATATTCGAGAGTCATCGACTTAGTGTGGCAAACATATGTGTGGTTAAGAGACCGAAGAGAATGTAGAGTTAAGGGGAATGTACAGAGAGTCAAGGAAAGAACTCTAAACGTAAAACTCTGTGGAAGAGGCTATTTTAATGGCAAAGAGGACTGATAACAACTAGCCAGAGTTAGGAGGAAGCCAAGGGAATAGTGTCAAGAATAGTCAAAAAAGTATAGTCAACAGTGTCAGACGCCTCAGAGAACTTAAGTTGATGAGAGTTGAACACTGTCCTCCAATAAGAAAAAATTTTTAATGCAAAAAAGAGAGAACTGAACACTGCAAGTGAAAGGTCTTAGTGCATAAAAGTACTTTTCATCAGAGTGCTGGGGTAGAAGCTAGGTTGTGGTAGGTTGATGGGCATCATGAAGTAAAGAATATGAGGCGGTGAGTATAACCTGGCTCTTTTCAGATGCTTGACTGAAAGAAAAGGAAAAAAAAGGAGCAAGATAGGATAGTAAATAGAGAGCTGATAAATTCAGGAAAGGCAGAAACCTTGTCTTTTTCCCCTTCATTCTGTAGTCCTAATAGCTCGCCTGGTGTATATATCACAAAGGCACTCTCTAAATATTTGAACCAGGAAGGATCCAAGTAAGTGTTTTGTTTTGTGTAACAACTGAGAGTACATAAGCAGCTGCTCACATGAGGAATGGAAGAAGCCAGTGGTGAGGGAAAGGCTGTAAATTCAAAAGAGAGAATAGATCATTGATAGAACAAGTTCCTGAGAAGACCAGGAAAGGGTCATCAGTGGGAATTTTATTATTCAGCAAACAGGAACAGTTCCCTTATTCCTTCCCACACATCTGTGGCATTGAAGCCTTTTGAATGAGGTCGGAGATCTTTGTTTATCTGTAGTGACTGAAAACCTGGGCTTTGTAGTAGCCCCTTATTAGTTCCTACTAACAGCCATCCCTAAAACCAGGGCCCAGTTGCTTTTCCAAAGAGCATGCCATTTTCAGTAATACCAGATTATAATTCTTATTCTTAGCTTATAAGAATTATGTATCATTTTTATTAGAATTTATTATGAGAATTTTTAAAAAAATGATAGCACTCTTGCCTCTGATTATAATGACAATACATTATTTTTCATTTTAGATTCGACTTCCACCTGAAGTAAATCGGATTTTGTATATAAGAAATTTGCCCTACAAAATCACAGCCGAAGAAATGTATGATATATTTGGGAAATATGGACCTATTCGTCAAATCAGAGTGTGAGTCTTACTGAGACTTTTGAAATGAAGTTTGAAGAAAATGATTGTGTAATTTATTATCTCGGAATTATAGCTGACAGGGGGCCTAACCGAGAGCCTAGAGACTGAGGGAAAAGTACCTACAGACACCTTCATGATCCAGCTTAGTGAGAGCCAGGAATGGTGGTTATGCAGTTATAGAGAGCATGAAGTAGTGAGTGGTCTGAGGGGAATGGATGGGAAGAGAAAGAACCAACATTTATCACATGCCTACTATTTGTAAAGAAGTATTCTACTATGGTTTTTATATGCGTTAACTCTAATTTTCTCAATAGTCTTCATTGCCTGCTTTACTCACTCTAGAATTTCTGAATAAGCTGTATAAAGTACTGAGAAAAATGATTTTTTTTTCAACTATAGCTTTCTATTGAAGGTTTAAAAGCATAGGGCAAAATAATTATAATGTAAATCCATGTTTTAATTTAATCTAAAGATTGGGGCTCATACCTTCAAGTGATATTTATTGAACATCTACTATGTGACACTTGTCATATAGGTGCTTTTATTTGCATCACACTACAGCCCTGTGTGGAGGTGACAGTGTGTCTGTTTCATAGGTGAAACTACTAAGGCTCAGAGAGCAAAAGTACCTTCTAGCTTCACACAGCTATTTAGTGATAAAATCTGATTCTTAACTGAATCTCTGTGCAGTACCACAGCTGCTGTCATTTTCACTAGTATGCATGAGCCAATTACCTGAGTCCATCTAAGAGGATTTCTAAGGTTTTTATTTTTAATTGGAATACTTCCCTTTCCTAATAAATTTTCTTTTATAACTTGAGAGTTCCTTCTTGGCTTTGAGAACTCTTTGAGATCTTGAGGACTCTCCTTTTCTATGATCACTGTCCTTCCAAAAAGTAAACCAAGAGCTAGAAATATACCATCATTGGTACTCAAACAGGGATGAAAATGAAGTGTTATAGATCAACTGTCCTTCTGAGGAACTCTCTTTGCATATTTCATAAAAGCTTTTGACCCTTTCTATAGAATACATGTATTTTGCTTGTGATTTCAATGAGTACATGGACTCTAGGTTAAGAACTCCTGTTCTAGACATACAAGAATGGTGTACAGAAGATCCCCTGACTTGGGGCTCAGGAGACACAATTCTACTTCAGGCCCTGTTACTAGCCATGTAACCCTAGACAAGTTGCCTGGCCTTTTCCTCACATGTAAGATAATCTGAGTGGACAGTGCCTTTCAGCTTGTAACATGGAGGCAGTATGAAAACCTAGGTTCAAATACTAACTGGGCACTTGCTAGTCACGTGAAACAGCAAAATAACCCCCTGGAGCTTCAATTATCTGTGATTTAGAATCTTTCTAAGAGAATTTTCCTGAGGATCAAATTAGATAGTGCCTGTGAGAGCACTTTGTCATCGAGTAGCTCCCTCCCAGTGTGCATTAGCCGCCCCTTCTCTGTGCTCCCATAGCTTCTCTTCTTAGTTGACACATGATTTTGCTGTTGTCCGTGTGTTCACTTGTCTCCTGCCAGCTCCTGCTAGCCTTTGAGCTCCTCCAGGGCAGGTAACCATATATTCTTTTCACTCTGTGTTGACAACTCTTGTTGTTATGCCTGATACATGTGAAGCACCCCATGCATGTAAGTAAATGAATCATAAGGAAAATGGCAGTGTGCTTGTGATTAATTTATGAAGGTATTACAAAATTTATTGATAGTACACAATTAAGAGATCAGTGGAGTTAAGCCAAGACGAAGAGAGCAGAGTAGCTTTTAGTCCTGTCACCTGGGACGGTTTTCACCCAGCTCGCCTCGTATCTGGCTCCTCATTCTTCAGGTTTCAGCTTCAGTGCCAGAGTGGTTTTCCTAGACCATCCTAGCTAAAGTAACCTTTGTCCTCCCATTACTCTCTGCCCCAGTTGTCTAATTCCTTTATAATACTTCTCATTAACTGTAACTATTTTGTATTTAGTTATGTAATATCTTTCTCCTGCTTGAATAAAGCTCCTTGAAGGAAGGGATGGGGCTCATCTTTTTCACTATTGGATTTCCAGTGCCTGTCATATAGAAAGAACACTATATTTGTTGAATTAATTCAGAAAAGTTTGGTGTGCAGGAACTTGGGTCTGCGTCATAGACTGAGAAACAGATGTTTTCTGTTCTGTAGCTGTGATCATGTTTGTGGCACCTAGCAGTAGGGTGAGTAGTCTTCTCAGTTTGCCCAGTGCCAAGGGGTTTTCTGGGACATGAACTTTCAGTGCCAAAACCTGGACAGTCTTGGGCAAACCTGGATGATTGGTCACCTTACCTGGCTTGTAGCAGACTCTCAGTGCTTTGAACTTTTTAAAGCCCTTTCATACTTGTTACATATTTTGATTATTAAAACCACATTAAGGTAGGACAGGTGATAGAACCTGATGTCACTATTTGACACATGAAGCAACTGAAGCTCAGAGAGGTTGTTGCATGATTAGATCTTCTTATTTTTATTATACTTTAAGCTTTTCCCACCAATCAAGAAAATAATGTTGACTCAGTGCCTAACATATAGTAGGTACCAAGTACCTGTTTTTAATTAAAACTACAATGTGGATCTCAAGATATTAGGTTGATAATTAGGGGCTCAGGCGCTTGAGATGGAGAACCTTTAAAATGGGGTTAGTGCCTATCCCTGTTCTACTTCCTAAGAGGGTGTAAAAGGAAAAGAGAGAGATGCTTTTGTTTTGTTTTGTTAGCTTCCTGGAGAAAAGATGTGTGAGAGAATTGATAGGAGAAAGTAGATCTCTACCCTTCAAATGCTTATTAGCACTTGCTGTATGCATAGCACTGTGGGAGTAAAACAAAAATCATATTTGCCCTTTAGGAACTTAAATTGTTGTTAAGTTTTTTTATGCTTTTATTCTGAGAGAAAAATTAGGTAGACTTTTTGGGAAAACCTTTGGGACAGTGTTTTTTTCCTTCGGTAGTCCCCAGTTTTCATACCTAAAGCATTCTTGAAAATGGTTAGAAGTCAAAAGTTGTTAGATTATTTGCAGAGAGTAAATACTGTTATAAAATTCTTCATCAGGCCCATGCAGCCTGACATAGTGAGAGCATTCAATGCCACTGGCACTATCCAGCCACCCCAGCACCCTATGCCTATCCCATCCCCTTTTACAGGAAGCACAAGCTCTGAGCAGGGCCCAAGACTGTAGATCAAATCTAAGCAGGTGCCTCCCCTTCCCATGGGTCCACTGCCTTTCCTTGACCCTATGCAGGGACTATGGCAGTTAATAAACCTTATTCCACAGTTGCATCTGGTGCCTGGAACACAGCTAGAGGCAAGGGGATCCATCTTCAGCATACCAGAGCATAAGCTAAATGGGACCTCTGCCCACTGTCCCCACTCATAAGCATGTGGCCATCTGCCACCTGCAGTTTGTTGTTCCTCACACTTCCCTGGCACCTCCCCTAACGGAAGCTGGTGAGGTAAAGAGAGGAGATGGCAAGGAACACCTACACAAGAAGCAGGCCCCATATATCCATGAGCGAGATCCAGCTTCCACTTTCCACTTGCAGCCACCTTCCAGCATTCTGCTTTGGCTCACATGTAACCCCACCAACAGGCACACTTCAAACCCAGTCCCTCCAGAAACCAGCCCTTTTGCCCAGCTACATAGGGCTATGTAATGCATAAAAGTGCAAATATTATTAAAAATGAGTGTGTTGGGACTTCCCTGGTGGTCCAGTGGTAAGACTCCACACTCCCAATGCAGAGGGCCCAGGGAACTAGGTTCCACATACATGCCAAAACTAAGAGCCCATATGCCACAACTAAAACAGCCTGCGTGCCACAACAAAGATCCCACACGCTGCAACTAAGACCTGCCGTAGCCAATTAAATAAGTAAATAAATAAATAAAATATTTTTTAAAATAAAATAAATAAAAATGAATGTGTGAAAGTTGGGAGTTGACTCTTTATTTTTAAAAGGGCAATGAAGGGACTTCCCTGGCAGTCCAGTGGTTAAAACTTCACCTTCCAATGCAGGGGCTGTATTCAATCCCTGGTCCCTGGTAGGGGAGCTAAGATCCCACATGGCTCGTGGCCAAAAAACATTAAAAAAAAAAAAACCCAGAAGCAGTATTGTAACAAATTCAATGAAGACTTTAAAAATGGTCCACATCAAAAAAAAACCCTTAAAAATAAATAAATAAATAAATAAATAAATAGGCATTGAATCTTCTAAGAAAAGTAGAAGAAACTACATTAGCTCTCTTTTTATATTGAAGGACATCCTTTCCTGGCCATAAAGGATGGTGGTTGGCTGTTTTCCTGTATATTTATAATTTTGTCATCTTCTTGGTAGGGGCTTCCTTCCAACCCCACCTCCCTCTACAGACACAACATTGTTTTTATTTTTATGGATTTGATAAACTTTAGTAAAATATTACCCAGAAACATCAATGTGTTCTGTACATTGATGGAAATTGTCTTGTTTTTAAGGATTGGAACTAAAATTAGAGTGAGGGACAAAATAATCTTTAGAAACAAGGAACTAGTGTGGTAAATAACTAAAGTATTGGTTTTGCTGCATAAATGCATAGTAAGAAAAATCCCATCCTAGACATTGCTGACTAATAACAGCTATCACTCCTAAGGTACTATACTTTCCAGTGTAAGACTGAAAATTGATTGTTAGTATGAGAAGAAGGAAAGCCTAGAGCAGTGAACATGAAGACTGAATGTTTCAAGCTAGTTCTTTGCTGCTATTGCTTTAGAAGCCATATTCGTATTCTTAATATAACAGTAAGTTTGACCTGAGCTATTTAAAATTTTTTTTAAATTACCTAATTTGAGAAATTATAGGCTTATCCAGCATACCTGTCCATCATATCTATTGCCTCTAATGGTTTTCAAGTAAATGTGTATTTTAATTAAGTCCGATTCAACTCTGTAGGGGGAACACACCTGAAACTAGAGGAACAGCTTATGTGGTCTACGAAGACATCTTTGATGCCAAGAATGCGTGTGATCACCTGTCAGGATTCAATGTTTGTAACAGATACCTCGTGGTTTTGTACTATAATGCCAACAGGGTAAGTAAGGCCATGGTTCTCATCACGTGGGAGCTATACCATTAGGGGAGATATGTGCCCTGAGTTCTTTTCTAGCTAGTGCTTTTGGGAAAATTCGTTGGACTGTAGATTGGTAACTGTTAACTCTGGTGTTTACCACATTTTCAGGCATTTCAGAAGATGGACACAAAGAAGAAGGAAGAACAGTTGAAACTTCTCAAGGAGAAATATGGCATCAACACAGATCCACCAAAGTAAACATTTTCTGCATTTTCATTTTGGACTAAAACCCATGAATGACCACCACTACCCTTTTTTTTTTTAATTAATACTGAATATTATGATTTCTTATTTGAGATTTAAAAAGACCTGCTTGAAACTTTGATATATGTTAGAATATATTATGTTAATAAACTTGTAGCTTTTTGTAAAACACGTTAGTGTTTTCTCTTAAATTTTCCTCTCCTGTATTATACCAGAAAAAAAAATAATAAAACAGCAGTTGAACCATATCAAGTATTGTTCAGCGATAGGTGGTCCTAGAGACTGAGCTTCTTCAGGATGGGGACCTTTTGACATTCTTAATGCCTCCAGTGACCAGTCCAGTGCTTAGCCATCAGAGGTAGAGTATTGTTATTTATTGATTGTCTATTACTAATGAAATCTCCATAACAACCCAGTGAAGGTAGGTATCTCCATTTTGCAGATAAGGAAACCAAAGCTTACTGTGTTGAGTGAATGAATAAAATGCTTACATGAAGGTTGCTTTTTAATATCAACTAGTTATTAGCCACGTGAATACATTTGAATGATACTTGCTTTACAGTTAACAAAACACTTTTGACGATATAGGTACCCTTGTCCTTGGAGGTTTATTCTAGAAATGGTCATTCAGATGACAGCACATTGTTAGAAATGTGAGAGCAAGCTGCTTGGGTGGGTGGTGGTATTCGTTGTTACATGTCTAATATGTATTTATGTACTCTTTCTCTTTAGTTAATAAGTGTCTGTGTATATTTTGGACCTTAGCTCATAGTATATCTTTGCCATAAATAAAATACTTAATGCTTATTCTTATAATCACAAACTCCCATGGCATGGAAATAGTATGGTTATTACCACATTCATCATAGCTCAGCAGCTTGGAGGAGATAGCTATAATTTTCTTTTTATAGTTTACGCATGGGCCAAATGGAAAATCATGGACTTAATTGTTTTGTATGTAACTATAACCCAAAATCAGTTTGAAGGGTACAAGCACTGAATAATTTAAATGGACAAAGACTATTCTACTTTTAAATGCATTTAGCTTTGAAATCTATTGTTACTTTAAGGAAATGGGCTATTTTATAATTCTTGTACTATCTTCTCAAAGCCTACTATTGAAAATGAAGAAATAATTGTCTTATTTATTAATTATGTCTGAGTGCTCTTCAAAAGCACTGTAAAAGAGTAGAAAGGGTCATTTTTAAGAAGGCAGGCAGATGACAAAGGAGCCACAGCTGTGATTTTGTTGTGACTGCTTTTATGAGTTCCTTATTAATTTTTGTAATGCACAGTGTGCTTTTAGGTATTTACAAATGTAAAAAGAATTTCCTAAAAGACTTTTTTGTAAGGGAAAAACAAATTAGACTTACTTATAGTGTAATTTGTCTAAGTAGCAGACTGACTTGCCTCTAGTGTGAGTTGTTTTACATTAACAACAAGGGGAAATTCCTTCTATTGAGTTACAGTTGGTGCATCATTTGGATTAATATATATCTATATCTGTTCGTTGAATTTCATAACCTAAAGGTAAGAGTTTAAAAATGCCCTCCAATTGTTTGGAAACTTTTTAGCCTGTTCCAGTTATAAGAACTTGAATTCAGTGGACAAATACTGAGCGTCTGCTCTGTGCCACACCTGTGTATACTAAAATGCTGAGGACATAGTTACAATTGGTCCTATGCACCAGGCATTGAAGGTGCGGTTTCTCAAAATGCTTTTAAGCATACAGGGAATGATTGTGTCCACATGCATGTATGTACATACACATGTGTGCCAGAGCTGCTTTACGTTCATCTAGGTTAAGTTCCAAGTTTCTGAGAAAGATTTTGTATGAATAGAGAATTTATTAACCAAAAGTTTGAAAATGACTAATATGACTCATCATCACTCTCCTGCTTAACAGCTCTCAGTGGCTCTCATAGGACGATGCCCAACTCTTGTCATATTGCATCATAGTTTTCTGCATTATATTATCTTTTTTTTTTAATATTTATTTATTTATTTGGCTACGCCAGGTCTTGGTTGCGGCACATGGAATCTTGGTTGCTGCATGTGGGATCTAGTTCCCTCACCAGGGATTGAACCTGCGCCCCCTGCATTGGGGGTGCAGAGTCTTAACCACTGGACCACCAGGGAAGTCCCGGCATTATCTTTTAAGAGTATCAGTAAAGCAGGGCCTGTAAAGCCTAGCATCATGTCCTCTCCAGGTGCTAGCCAGTAGGTATTTGCTTCCCTCCCCCCCTTAGTGTCTCCATTACCACCTTGGCTATAAATACTCTAGACTGAGATCTTTTATGTGACTCCATAATGGGCAGCCTAAAATGGTCCTTGGTGCTATTTTTAGTTATCCTTTTGGTGTCACAGCAGAAAACATGACTATGTCTTTTATACAGGCTGAGTTCTGAGAAATTATCATAGGCATTTGTATCATTGAGGAAAGCTAGGAACCAAGACATTCTGAAGGAAACCCCCCAGAAAAGAATGAGTGCAGCACCTTCTGACTGGTCTGATCCCACACAGAGGTGAACACAGGGACTGGTGATTAAAAGCAAAGTGGCGCCTTTCTCATTTCCTTTTCTCCATCTTAAAGCACTGCCTTTTCATTAACTCCTCAGTCCTCAGCACAGGAATACACCCAGGACTTCTTGGAGACAAAAGGGATAGATAAAATAGCCAAGATGTTGTGTCCCCATATCACATAAAAGACATCATGTGATGTATCATCAATGAGTGTATGATGGAAACTAACAGTACCTGTTACCTGCCCCTCCCCTCAATTCCAAGACATTGCTGACAGAATAACCCTGACTATGGCCAAGAGCTTTTCTCACCCATGCCAAGTAAAAGAAAAATCTCTTAGCTACATTGCCATAGGCTCTCCTACGTACACATAACCCATATCAATGAGCAGGCTGGTTGTAAAACCTAACTGGAAGTTCCTGTAAGTTACAGTAAATGTAGGTAAAAATAAGCAGTATATGTGGAAACAAGTTGAAAATCATACATTTCTTCTCAGAAGTAATTCCCCACTGTAAAGTCAGAGCAAATCTAGATGAAAAGAAGCACACGTTTATTTTCAGAAGTAACGTCCCAATGTAAGTGTATGGCTCTGAGGCCTAACACACCCTCATTTGTTTAGGTATACAAAATGCACTTTTCCATCTTTTCCAAGAAGAGAGCTCATCCCTCTTACTCTAAGTCGAAATGTAGATTTTGTGGTGGACCACCTAAAGTGCTCAGATCCCACATGTGATTGCTAAGCTGTGGGATTTTAACACAATGTATTCCTTTAGTTACTTGGAATTCTGAGCCTGTGAGGTGAGTGGCAAGTAATAACCTACCTTGTGGGGCTGCTTAGAGGATTGGTGGTAATTTTATTTTAAAATTGGAAAAAATTAAAAATAGAGCAAAGCCCAGCAAGTGCAATAGGTACTTCAGAGCTACAGGTGTCCCCTGCTTTTCAAAAGTTTGATTCACGCCACTTCACTTTTTGGAAAGACCTACATGAGTACCTGTTTTCGCTACACGAAAGAAATCCAGAGAGGATTTTTGCTTTTAAGAAAAAAGGAGAAAAAAGAAATAGTGTTCAGAGCCATTATAGAGGCAGCATGAACCCTGAGCAGTGAAACTGATACCACCAAGCTCCTTCCCCAAGAACTGCACTCAGCATCTCAGCATCAGGCCGTCATAGCTCTGAACTGCATCTGAGCATCTATGCTTTTATCTTGATTTATTTCATGCATCCGTTAGCAAGATGTGCCTGAAGGTAATTGCTTCTTCCCTTTACACCATTTCAGCGTACAAAAGGTTTCAAAGGAATTCTCTACTTTCTACTTTCAGGTAGTGGGGGAAACCTGCACTGTATTTATTATCACTCTCCTGGCTACTTCTTTCCACTCTTTCCCAAGGACAACTGACTCATGTGGTCCTTAAAGCACTTCCTACCTTCAATAAGGATGGACAGGAATTTGTCAAGCACAGAGCCTTTATTTTACATATTTCCAAAGAGGACATTGTTTAAGTCATCATAATTTCCGAGAGAGAGTGATGGCAAAGGTAACTGGCTCAAGTCCCTCTGTGTACACCATGTACATTTCATGTCTGAGCACCTAGTGTGTTTGGCTTAAGTAAAGGTAAGGCAGTGTAGATTGTGCGAACAAGAAATCTGTGATCAGGAATGGCTACTACATGCATCACGCAAAATGCACAACCTGAAACATTTCAATCTGCAACCGAAGTTTCCTCAAGCAAAGATGCGCGTGAACAATGACAGAACACATACAGAGCAACTTGGGCAGAGAGAATGGATGGTGCCGTGGGGCAGTGAGGTTAGCGCACTGATCAAGAGCCCCAAGCAGGAGGAGCCGTCCCAGTGGCAGAGCAGGCTAGGAGGGTGAGCAGCAGCCATCTCCAGCCACCTTCAGTTCCTTCCTGCCTTCACTCTAAGTTGAGCAGCTCCACGTCAAAGATGAGGGTGGCATTGGGAGGGATGACACCGGGGTGGCCCGTGGCTCCATACGCCACATCAGGGGTGCAGGTCAGCTTCGCCCTCTGCCCCAAGCTCATCTAGCAGGGATGGGGGCAGATGGGGAGAGGAGAAAGAGGACCCAGCTTGATTTAAAAGAAAAAAGTAAGATAACTATGGCATTTTCCCAAACCATCCTCACGGTAACTCTGAAGATCTGAGATGAATTTTATACGTGGCACATTGAAGTGATGCTAAGAGTTGTAACAAATGCAGATTGTGCCTCACACTAGCAGAGACTTGACTGCGGGAAAATAACTTCTACAAAGTAGTCTCAGATTCATTCATCCAACAAGCACTGTTGGTTATTCAATTAGTGTATGGCCCAGCACTTCTATTTGTTCATAATTTTTCCTTCTTCTTCCAAGGAAGCCTAAAGAGGGTGTATAAAGGGTACAGGTACATGTACATAGTCGGGTAGGTGATAGGAGCAGTTCATTAGATTTAGAGATTAGAGGCCACAGCAAGGAGCATCACATGACTTCATAGATCAAGGAAGAAGAGTTTGAACCAGGGTTCATCACAGCAGTCCTCAAGAACTTGTCTGGTATTAGAGGGACAACTGGTGCAATCTGAATAATCAATTTTTAAATTATGAATAACTGACTCAAAGCTTTGAATAGATTTGTTAATAGTACTGTATCAATGTTAATGTCTTAGTTTTGATCATTACACTGTGGTTACGTAAAACATTAACATTTGGAGAAGCTGAGTAAAGAGTATATGGGAACTCTACTACATCTGCAGTACTTTTGCAAGTCTGAATTTTTTTTTTTTAAGTTAAAAAACCACAAAAACAGAAACACCTTGGCTTTCCCCAGCGCAACTCTTCTGCTGCCTCAGTCCCAAACAGCTGGTCGCTCACAGGCCTGCTCAGAACTAGCTGGGGAGGTGTGCTTAGGATGCGAGCCCCCAGTGAGAGAAAGGAGTCATGCTGGCAACGAAAGGGGTGGGGACACAAAGCCAGGACTGAAACGAGGTGGCATGGCCATGCCCTGGCAGTGGAGTCAAAGCAGCAGTGGTCTGTGATAGAGTGGAGGGCAGAGTGCTGAGTCCAGACCCCCAGCTCCTCAAATCCCCCTTAATAAGGATCCTCATCCTACCTGGGCCGCGCCCTCTTCAAAACCCTTGATGACTTCCTGTTTGCCAATTCTGAACTTGAAAGGTTTGTTTCTGTCTCTGGATGAATCGAATTTCTTCCCATTTTGGAGCATTCCTGTGAAAGCAAGGATAGGGCGGAAAAGAGCTGTGGTCATGCGTTAACTCTCAACATGTCTACAATGGAATTCCTATTCTGTACAAACCTTCTGTCTTCCGGTCTTCCCCATCCGTCCTGTTAGCCAAGCAAGAAACCTGGACACTTCCACATATAGCCTATCACCAAGTCCTACGTATCTTTGGAGTCCAGCTATTTTCTCCATTTCTATTACCACCACTCTGGGGCCTCTTCAAGCCACTATCATGTCTCACCTGTGTACAGGAACCAACTCTAACTAACTGGTCTTTTTGCTCTGCTTTTACGCCTCCATTCCATTCTCCACACTGCACCCAGAATGATTTTTTTTTTTTTAACACACATCTGATCCTATTACTCCCTTGCTTAAATACTTCAGTAACTCCCCAGAGACAAAATCCAAATGCCTACATTGTATCCCAGCACTTTAAGATCTAGCTACTGTCTGCCTGCTAACCTTCTCTCTGCCCTCCCCTTCCTTCCCTCCCCTGCCCTATTCAGGTCAAACCTTTCTCAAGTACTTCTGCACATTGCAACTTTTTGCATGGAGCTGCCTCAGCTTGAAGGTCTGTTTTCCCAGGCATTTCATCCTCAGGCTGAGTCCTCAGCCGGTCTTCCCAAGGTTCCCCCAACATGCAAAACCCAAAGGTCATTTCATCCTTTACTGCAGTGAACTGTAACTGTAAAGTGACCCAGCCAGTCAGTGGTGACCTCCTGACCTCCTACAAAAGGGCTATGTGAACCCAGAACACCGCGAGTGTTGTCTTAGCAGTTTGGAGCATCCCTCAGCCTCCAGCTGCAGATACTTTGTCATTCCTGATGTACATGTGTTGTCTCAGTCCAGCTGCCTAAGACCCAAGAGCTGCTTTTCTTTTTTCAGTTCTTACTGGTGTCTCTAGTTCAAAAATCAGACATTCTGTAAATGATGCTATTCCATGACTTCTTGTGGCCCCTGGACTACAACAGAAGGCAATTTGGGACCAGAGAAAGGCCTAGCCTGTAATTTCAGAGACTGGATTCTGACTTCACTCTGGCATTAACTCGTGTGAAGTCAGGCAAGTCACTCTCTCTCATGGCCTCAGATTTGCGATGTTTAACATGAGAGGTCTGGGCCTGCTCAGTGTCTGAGCATCTATGATTCCACTTCCTAACTTCTACAACATAAATGTATACAAGAGACATTCTTATTTACCTATTTTCTGGGCAGAATAAAGTGGGCTCTTGCCCTGGGTGCTAAATCAGGCAAAGAAGAAAACCATATCGCTACACAGAGACACACGGATACTTCTATATCAAATATAGGAGATCAAATACAAACTCATGCATACACACAGGTTGCTAAGATATGCAGAGATGCACACGCATGCTCACATGTGTTTATGCACCGGCACTCAGAAGAAAACCCCGATGGCCAAACAGATGCTCGGAAAATATTTAGATACACAGATATAATACATTCACACAGACAATATACATACAGATATGTGCACACACACATTCACACTCTCCATTTAAAGACTGATGTGCTCACTCCCCAGTTTCTTCAGGTTTCATATGACTTAATCTACTTCAGACCATATACTGTTATCTACTGCTGCAGGTTCAGCCAAAACCATGTAGTCCAGAAACAGACCCACAGATACATGGTGACCTGATTTGACAAAGGTGCCACCGAAATGCAATGGATAAAAGATTATTTTTTCTTTTTATTAATGTTGCTGGATTGACTGTATATGCAGACAGGGGAAAACGAGACGTCAAAGTGAACCCCTATTTCACCCACACGTAAAAATCAATTCCAGATGAATCACAGACCTAAATATGAAAGATAGAATAATAAAGCTTCTATAAAATAATAAATAGAAGAATATCTTCATGACCTAGGGGTAGACAAAGATTTCTGAACTGAACACAAAAGTACTAAGTATAAAAGAAAAGGTTGATATGTAGGGCTTCATTAAAATTAAGAATTCTGTTCAAAAGATGCCAGTACACAGTAGAAAAGCAAGCCACAGTGTGGGAGATGTTCTGAATGGGTATAACCAACACAGGACTCATATCCAGACTACAAATGAACTCCTACAAATCAATAAGAAAAAGACAACCCAATTTTTTTTTAAGTGGACACAATTTGGGCAAACTAAAGAGGATATCCAAATGGCCAGGAAGAACCTGAAAATGTACTCAATTTCATTAACCATCAGGGCTGTGCAAATCAAAACCACAATGAGATACCCTAGGTGCCCACCAGAGTAGGCCAAAAACAAAACAAAAACCTGACAGTACCAAGTGCTGATGAGGATGCAGGAGAACTGGAATGTTCATACGTTGCTGGTAGCAGTGCAAACTGGCACAACTACTTTGGAAAGCTGTTGGGCAGGATCTGCTACATCTGAGCACAGGCATAACCCTGTGCCCCAGCAGTTCCACTTCTGTGTGTATAGCCAACCAGAAGGTCTACATACGTGCACCAAAAGACAGCTCCAAGAATGCTCAAAGCAACAGAATCCACAATAGCTAAAACCCAACAACAATCTAAATGTTCATCAGAACATTTAGAAAGGATAAATTGCAATATATTCATACAAAGACCTTTATAGGAATAAAAAAGAGCAAACTATTCTGGATAAATCTCATAGATGTAAAAAGTGAAATAAGTGACATAAGGAGTGAAATAAGCCAAACACAAAAGAGTACATACTCTATGATTCCATTTGTACGAAGTTCAAAAACAGGTGAAACCAATCCACAGGGACAAAAAGTTAGAATGCTGGTTACCTTTAGGGAGGTGCAATGACTGAGAAGAGGCAAGAGGGAGAGTCCTAGGGGTGCTGGAAATGTCTGTTGATCTGGGGGGCAGCTACATAGGTGTGATCACCTTTGAAAAATTTCATCGAGCTGTACACCTTACAGTTATGTTCTCTACTGTGTTTATATATAATAAAAAAAGTTTACCAAAAAGTCCCATACAGTCTCCTGCTGGGTTTGATGGTCTCATCAAACAGTCCCTCCCCAGTTCAGAATCACTCATGGCTGATGTTAGTGTTTAATGCACATTGCCTCCTGTCTGTATGTATTGTGAAAAGTCTTTGCAAAAGGATGTTGTGGTTTCAGTAACTTGATAAGTACTGGTCTGTCTGCAACATGTAGAACAGATAAATCAATTACACAGGTCAGAGGCCCCAGAAGACTCATGGTAATTAGGCCACATCACCGGGAGATAAAACACAGCTCCAGTCCACTGACGTCAGCGACCAGCAACACAGCTGTGGAGAAATACCCACACTGTCTGCCTAGAATTAACCTGGCACTTCACACTGGCCCAGAGAACTGCTAAAAATGGCCCCATCTGACTATGTCCTAGGAATTAAACTGGCCTTGCTGTCTCCTAAGTGGCTGTCACCAAGTTTGCCACATTGGGAAGCAGGTCACAAGGTAGAGCACTCACCACCAACCCCCTCCCCCAGAACAAACATCTGCTCGTGATCTTCCTGCCAGCAGTCTTCAGGAACTTCATCTAGAATGTTCCTCAGCCCACCTGGCCTTCCAATCCAGATTATCCAGGAGGGCTCAGCAGAGACGTGGGACCCTCCTCTGGCTCCCACATCACCGAGACAAGCACTGCCAACACCCACCCCTCACACTGCGTCAGAGCCTCCAGTTGACTTGTCTGCCCTCCCCCAACCCCCAATGAGGGTAGGGATCCTCTTGTTTCATTTTTGTGCCCCCACTGCTTAGCACAGCATCTTGCACACAGTAGGGGACCAATAATAGTAGGCTAAATTGAATAGTCTATTGCTGAAAAAAAAGAAAGGGAGTTCTGAGGAAGCTGACCTCCTCTTCTCCAATACACTGTATGATGAAAAGGGAGTCTGCAGGGAGAGTCAGGGCTCTCAGAGCTGTAAGAAGAATTTCCAAGTATGAGACAGAACCAGGAGGGCCAGGGCTCCACCCTGCCTGCTACAGAAGGGGGATGGAGGTGGTATAAGAGGGGAGGGGTTAACCTTGCAAGCCCCCTTTCTCATTCCCTCAAGGCTGGCTGGAGGAGTTAGGGATAGCTGGTCAGAGCGAGACTTGGCTGCCTTGGGCTTTGGGTCTGGTCCAGGGGAGCTGATACCTCTGGAGAGGAGTATCAGAAAAGAGACCTGCGTGTGGAGGGGCAGGTCTGGATGAGGGCTCAGGGAGCGAAGCCTACCTGTGTAGTGTACCACACACGTCTGGCCCTTCTTGGGGAATGTCCTTCCTGCAAGGAGACATGAGGATAGATGAATGAACAGCATATTCATCACCTGGGACGTGGGACCCACCTATTCCAGGTGTGATTGTGACCAAGAACTCTGGCCTACATTCCCCTCCACACCATGGAGATACCCATGGCACCAGTTCTGGCTCTGTGCTCTGTATGAGCCAGGTTAGTCACTTCACTTCTCTGGCCTTGATTTGAACTTTCTTCCCTTGGATTCCAAAACTGCACTCTCTCCTGGTCCTTTTCCTTTCTTTGACTGCTCTTTTTACTTTCCTTCATCCATTCCACGAATGTTGCTGACAGCCCACTCTCTGCCAGGCCTGGACTAGATTCCAGAGACACAGAGCAATCTGGGAACTTACGATGAGGTTAGGGAAACAGACACATAAATAATAGATTATAATGCAGGGTGATGACTGTGCACAAGGATGAATAAACACAATCATTCACAAATACTTACTAGATACCTGCTATGTGCAAGGCCTGGACCTGATCTTGGGATACACCAAGTGAATTATACAGACAAGATCCCTACTCTTTTGGAATTTACATTCTAATGCAGGGAGACAAACAATACTCAAATAAACAAGACAATATAGACTGTGATACATTCGCTAAAGAAAATAAACACAATGATGAATTATAGAGAGATACAGTAGGGCAGGCCAATTTAGAATGGGTGGTCCAGGACAGCCTCTCAGAGAAGATGACATTTGAGCTGAGACTTGAAGGGTGAGCAATATGGTGGGAAAAGCACTGCAGGAAGGGGGAGCAGCAAGAGCACAAACCGTGAGGCAGGAAGGGATCAGTGCGTTTGCAAAAGGAAAGGAGCCTACATGACTGGAAAGAAGCAAAGGAGGTAGAGACAGTGGGAAAGAGCCAGACCATACAGGGCCTTGCAGAGCTGGATTTAATTCTAAGTGCAACAGGAAGGCACTGGAGGGTTTTAAGCAAGAGGATGACATAATCTGAATTAAGATTTTATAAGATCACTCTGGCTCCTGTGGGTAGGATGGACAGTTAGGCGCCTGTTGCAATAATCTAGACAGAAAATCAATGATGGCTTGAATTAAAGTGGCTGGCAGCAGAGAAGAGAGTAAAATAGATTGGAGATATATTTTGGAATTGGAGTTGACAGGTCATGCTAATGGCGTGGAGATGGGGTCCAGGATGAGGGAGAAAGAGAAAACAAGCACGATGTTTGGGTTTTAGGCTGGGCGACTAGAAGCGTGGAGGAGTTGATTTCTGAGACGGGGAAGACTGATGAGGAACAGATTTGCGCAGGTGGCAATCTTCAGATACCTATTAAGACAAAAGTTTGTATTGCAAATAGGCAGATGGAGAGTCTGCACTGGAGGTATAAATTTGGGTGGGATTTAAAGCCATGGGACTGGACAACAAAGCCTTGGGAGGGCTAACAGCTGAGCCAGCATTTAGATGGGGACCCTTGGGAGGGAGCAACTGACTGACTGTGTCAGGGAAAGTACCAGGGAGGAGATTATGGTTAAACTGGGTCTTAAAAGATGAGTAGTTTGCCAAAGGAAGTAAGCGAGATAATTTGGGAAGAGTGAACCACATGTTCAAAGGCTTTGAGTCAAGCAATAGTGGGACCCCGTCTGGTTCCCTGATGTAACCCTACGGTCTGGCACACAGTATATGCTCAATAAATATTTGCTGAATGACTGGTGTGTTTAACAACGTGCAGACAGCTCAATAAAGCAGCTCGATAAAGCAGGAGGAAAAATTGGTAGTGGGGGTAGGGACTGGTAGTAAGAGATGAGGCTCTAGCATGGAAGGCAACAAGAGGCTATATCAGTGTCTGTCTGGAGAAAAAGGAAGATTCATTAAAACATTTTATGCCCAGGGAGGGGTAGGGTCAAATATGCATTTTAAAGAGTGCTAAGGCTGCAGTGGAGAAAATGGTAGGGGTGAGGTGGGAGGCCACACGGAAGACCAGGAGGTGACACTGGAGGTGGGGGGACCAGTTTAGAGACTGTGAAGAAATCCAGATGAAAGATGATGCTGGCCTGAAGTAGGGCAGGGGGTGAGGAGATGGAACCTTAGGAGAACTTGGCAGGATTTGGTGTGGGCTTGACCAAGACAGATATCCCCAGCATGGCAGCATAGTTGATGAAATATTAATTGGTACATTCCCCCCTCTGGGTTATAGCACAGTACCTGGCCCTTTTGTGCTTCCTTGACTCAGGGGTTGAGACTGAGCTAAAAGCAGAAGGTCAAAGTTCCTCCAGGCTTTCCCTAAAACTCTGATCCCCTTCAAGAGTCTTCAAGAGAAAATACCCCTTGTCCCTAGTCAGGGAGGGAGGATAAGGAGAGAAAACTCTAAAGGCTTATTTGAGCCAGGGAAGGGAGACGAGGCCCGGAGGCCCCTGGCAGAACTCGATGACAGTGGTGGCGGGGGGGGGGGGGGGGGGGGGGGGGGGGGGGCGCGGCGGAGTGTGGGCAGAGGGGTTGGGGAGATGGTAACAAGGCTTCAGGGACATGCTTCCTGGGACCCAGCACCTGGTGTCCAGTACGGAAAAAGAAGCCTGTACCCCATGAGTGGTCCAAGGTTGTGGCTGGGACTTCTAGGGACCACTGCTTTTAAATAAGGAAGCTGGCCGGGAAACAAGAGTCCCTCCAGTTTCCTGAGGGGGGTGGAGTGTCAGTAACGTCTGACATGCTGTTTGCCTGTCAAATCCTGCAGAAATGTGGACTCCAGTCTGAATTAAGATTGGCTTAAGAAATAAAGAAATAGCTACTCCTGGCACATCTAAACTCAATTACACAAGGATGTTGCTTGTAATATCTGGCTTGGGGAATTGGTGACAATCCCGAGGCAGGAAACAAGGGAACACAGAGTAGCGCTTGGGAGTGGGGAAGACCAGGAGCATGAGTTCTGTTTTGGACTTGCTGACTTTGAGGGATCCGTGGGACGTCCAGGCAGAGGTTGAGCAGCAGCTGGATAAATAGACCACCATGAACTCAGACTGGAAGCCTGGGCTGGAGGCTTAAGTTTGGAGGCCATCGGTTTGAAGCCGATAATGAAAGCCATGGGAGTGGACAGGATGGCCGGAGAGGCTGAGTGGGACAGGGAGGATAAAGCAAGATGCAGAGGTAGTGGAGGAAGCGCTCCTCCTTTCGCAGACTGGTTCGGTCTCTACGGCGTCTCACCGCCCAGATCGCAGGGGGCCGCCCAAGCAAGGCCCGGAGGGGGGCGCGTTAGAAGGGGGCTGCCCGGGGCAGAAGAGACCCCAAAGCATGTCCTTTCGCCTGTTTCCAAAGCTCACCGAGCAGGACAGGGAAAGCGGAGCTAAAACACGGCCCTAGGAAATCAGGAGTAGCGGATAACCGAGTGGTTCCAGCCGCGGCAGCAGCAGCAGGAGGCCCCCGGGGCGGTGGCGGGCCGCAGACCCCAGCCTCCCAGCCGCCACCTTCGTTCCTCTAGGTGAGCAGGCGCGGAAGGGGATGGCGAAGGATGTCTGCTGAACCCCCAACAATCCCATCTGGGGTCTTCTCCCGCCGCCCCCATCCTAGGCCCGCTCCCCCTGTTCAGTACCCTCCGCGCCACCTCGGAATCGGACCCCCGCCCGCAGGGCTCCGCCCCGAGACCCCTCCTCCTCCCCCGGCTCCGCCACCCGGTACCGTCTCCCGGGGAGATGGTCTCGATCTCCACGCCCATCACGGTCCCACTGGCCCCGCCTCCGAGGGTCCCCGCTGTTGCCCCGACCCCGGCTCGGCTCCGGCCCTGGCCCGCTGGCGCTCCGGCTCGCCTCCCCGCCGCCACTGCAGAGTCGGAGGAGGTGCGGCTGGAGTCGGGACCTGCGCGGGGAGGGGCCACCGGGAAGGGGGCGGCGGGGCGGAGCGGCGCGGAAAGGTGGGGTCGACCGGGGCGGGGCCCGGGGGAAGGGACCCTGACGCGGCTGCTTGGGAGCTTGACCAAGCTAAAGATCATTAACCCACTGACTGGCGAGGATGGTGAGGGAGGCATGCAGACACTCGTGCACCCACCCAGCCATCTATCCATCCATCCGTCTATCCATCCATCCATCTATCCATCCATCCATCTGTTTAACACATTTATCTAGCACTTACTCTGTGTTTGGCTGGGGAGGGGGGTTGGGGCGCGGTCAACTATGTCTCACAGACTAGGGGGAGAGGCCGGCAACTAAACCAACACTTTCATTAACTGCGTTCCCTGCCATAGAGTTCAGAACGTAATGGAAGCACCAGAAAGTTACCTACCCCAGCTAGGCTGTCCGAATCTGCAAGGACAAGCTGCGGGGTGGGTGGTGGAGAAGAAACCAGTAATTACTGAATCTCCCCCACCCACCCTAAACTCCTGTTCTCCATACTGCGTAGTTCTGACGCACGCACCGGTGGGTTCCCATCTTTCAAGGCAGAGAACTTCGCCCTGGTGATACCAACTGAATTAAGACAGAATCGCTGTCCTTGAGGAATTGAATCTGTGATGGGTGAGGACACAGACAGTTACAGCGTGGGGGGACTCAAGTTGTGAGATGAATGAATGAATGAATGAATGAATTCTACCAGACCCTTCACCTCCACCCACAGGAGACCCAAGAATCTGGAAAGATATTTTTTTCGAGGAGGTAACATTAGTTTGAAAATTGAACGGGATTTCAATTTTTCTGTCTCTTTTTCTCATTCTTCATGCGTTGCTGCAAAAATTGATATAAAGGTATGCCTCTGACAAGTGATGCTGGAAGATAGGCGTGGGGAGAAAGCCTGAGCAAAGAAGAGTGGGCCCTAGATGTCCCACTTCCCCTCCCCCCACTCTCCCAGAATGTCAAGGCAGAGACTAAAGGTTATCAGCATCGTTGAAGGAGGGCTGGTTGTGTGTTCAAGAACCATGATGGTCAACTGTATTGTGAGGGTCAGGATCTGAAATTCCCCATGGGCGGCCCCAAGGTGTGGCCCAGCATCTCCCAGGAGTATAGCTGGTCTTAAGTCTAGTGACGCACTAGCTTCTTGAGCCCTGGCCACGGGTAGGCACTTTCGGGCTAAGTGTGGAAATAGCGGTTTGTAATTAGGTCAGGTCCATGGAGCGGCTTCAGTTAAATACACACTATTTTGCGTACGCAGAAGAAAACATTTCCGAGGAGATTTTTATCATATTTTAAAGAGGTCCTCGACTCCCCTACCCCCCCCCCCAAAAGGTTAAGAAACCGTGTTGACTCTAGGGCCCCCGGACTCCTTCTTAGACTAAGAGAGCCGATGAGAAGTTGGGGAAGACGCTAAACCTCTCAAGACAGGAATTGTAGCTGGCTTACCTTCGGTGGTGTTTCACCGGCAATACAACTCCCAGAGGTCCGTGCGGCAAAGCCCGAACTTATTGACCAATGGGAAGGACCGTCTCATAACGGGACGCATTCAATAGCCAATAGACAGGGGGTATTGCCGAGCTTGCCCAGCCACCGCTAACCTATCAGGGGCCTGCGAGCAGATGCTTCCGGTACCTTCTCGGAGCTTTGGATCTGCGGGCTGTGAGTCCCGGCGGCCCCCGGGAGATTGGTGTTCTGTAGGGCGGTGATACCAAAGGTATTTTGTCTCCACTGCTTACCGGCCTGGCCGTTGTGGGGAGGCTGTAGGTGGGCGGGGAGGGAAGTGGAGGGACAGGCACTGTGAGGGACGGGGGAGAAGTGGAAGTGTCCCAGGTGTGCGGAGACCAAGGAGAGAACGGTGGGGGGCCACGTGCGAGGGCTGGCGGAGGAGCGCGAGCGAGGGGGTGGGTTTCCACCAAAGAACATATTCCCTGTTTACTCAGGAGTGATAGTTCTGGGAATATATCCTAAGGAAGCCATTCAAAGTGAAGAACATGCTTTACACATAAACGCCTTTATCTCAGGGTTATTTTTAAAAGGATAAAATTGGCTATCACCAGGTATCTCACCGGTGAGGAAAAATTCTGGAACTTCCTCAAAACAGTGAGGAAAAGGGAATATTAAGTGGCTTCTAAAAATGATTTATAAAGCTTTTAAATAGCATGGGTAAATCCTACTGTATAATGTGAAGTGAAAACATCATGGTATGAAATTGTACAGTATGATTGAAAAAGCTTAACCCAAACTGCGTAGAAAAAATGTCTTGAGGGATGTTGGCATAATTTTCTTCGGATGAGTGTTTTTTTTGTGAATTTACCTTTTGACCTCTTTTTGAAAAAAATTTTATTGGTGTATAGTTGATTTTAAATGTTTTGTTATTTTCTGCTGTGCAGCGGAGTGAATTGATTATACATATGCATAGATTCACTCTTTTTCAGATTCTTTTCCCATATGGATCAGTACAGAGTATTGAGTAGAGTTCCCTAGTTAGTTATCTCTCTTATGTATAGTAGTGTGTATATGTCAGTCTCCCAATTTATCCTCACCCCCCCACCCCCCTTTCCTCCCTGGTAACCATAAGTTTGTTTTTTACATCTGTGACTCTATTTCTGTTTTGTAAATAAGTTCATTTGTACCACTTTTTAAGATTCTACATATAAGCAATGTCATATGGGGATTTGTCTTTCTCTGACTTAACTCAGTATGAGAATCTCTAGCTCCCTTTGACCTTTCTTGTGTGTTAATTTAAAACAATAATAAATGTAAAGAACTTGGAATTATTTTATAGTGAAAACACAATACATTTAGAAGAACAAGTTGGGCAGTATGTAACTGTTTAAACCTACTGGAAGTGCTCCAATTCACCTGAGCCCCTTGATTCTCACTATGAGTTGTCTTTAAAGAAGATTAAAAACAGAAGGATTAAATGGCCATAGACTAAGCACCAGGTCCTGGTTCTGACCACCTTTCCCCTGAATTAATACAGTCTGCTTTTCTCTTGAAACAACCAGTGCACCTGATTTGAGAAATCGTATAGTGTGAGGGTTGAGAGACCGAAAGGTATACAGTTAGCTTCAGGCAAATTGTAAATATTTAAAAAGATACAAAATAATTGGGGAACACCTGAAGGTCCTTTCAGCCTTTGCTGTCTTGGCTCTTTGATCTTTTATTTTTTTTTAATTTTTAAAGATTATTTGTTTATTTCTTGGCTGTGTTGGGTCTTTGTTGCCGCGCCTGGGCGTTTCTCTAATTGTGGTGAGCTACTCTGGTTGCAGGTGCCTGGGATTCTCATTGCGGAGCATGGGCTCCAGGCACACAGGCTTTAGAAGTTGCAGCACGTGGGCTCAGTAGTTGTGGCACACAGGCTTAGTTGCTCCACGGCATGTGGTATCTTCCTGGATCAGGGCTCAAACCCGTGTCCCCTGCATTGGCAGGCAGATTCTTAACCACTGCGCCGCCAGGGAAGTCCCTCTCTGATCTTTTAACTACCAACTCTACAGGACTCCCATATCCTACTGCTGACTGTCTAAGGTGCAGTGCTACCCTATAAACATCTTAAATGAAGCACATCTAATACTAAACCTGTCACACACTATACATTGTTCTTACCTTTGAAGCATGCTCCACCTTCTATATCTCTGATTAATGGTTTAACAATTTCCCAAGCTAAGAATTTGCATGTTATCCTTAATTCTCCTTTCTTCCTCACCACTCATCCTACTTGATACCTGCCCAGGCGACTCGAGGTGAGTGACGGGTGCCGCAAGCTTGAAGAAAACACAGACACAGACTGAAGAGAAAGATGGGACCCGGGGACTCAAGACCTCTAGGATCAAGAGCCTCGCTGATTGATCCCACGTTGCTTTTATTGAGCTCTCGGCATAGCTTAAGGGTCTAACACCCCCAATTTCTTCCCATAATCAAGGTTATCTTTGAAGTAAACAAACAAAGGCCTCACATGACTGGGGGCAATGATCTTTGTTTGCCTCCTGGGTCCCAGTTTGAGCTGGGCGTGAATTTGAGCTGGGCCTGGAAAGCAAAGCAGCGTTGGGGGCAGGAGACCTCTCTCAGAAGGATTAAGGGTCTGTGTTCCACCCCTGTTGGCCCCTGTGTGACTGTTCCTGTCTTAGGTGGTTCCTTCCCTGAGGAATCTTACCCGTCTATGTGTGCAGGTGAGAAGGGGGCTGCGCCCCCAGAGAGGGTCAATTTTCTGTTTCCACGGTAGCCTATGTCCCCATGGCCTCCACGCTCAGCACCCTTAGTTCCTCCGCTGCTGGAGCAGGACATCCTGCATCCAGTTGCTGGGCCTACATACTTTAGTTACTTTTAGTAACATTTTCAAGGTTTCAGAAAGACTTCTGAATGTTTTCCTACAGATACCTATTTCATCTACCTTAGAAGTATCTCTTGAACCTGGCCCTCTTTCTCTACTGGAGTAGCTACAAACTTGGCTCACTTTCTTATCGTGACATTCAAACTATTTCATGGCCTCTTATTAAACCTGTCAACTTCCTAGTTTCTCAGGTTTGTTCTGCACATTGTTGCATGAATGTGTGCTGGTTCCTCTAAATTCCAAATTCTTCAGCAGACCCTTTATGATCAGGGAGATAAGATTGGAAAGGTAGAGCAGTATAAGACAATTTAAAGCCTTCAGTGCTTTGCTAAAATATTTTGAAAGAACTTTTATAGACATAGACTGTGGAGACTCATCAAAGATATTTGAGCAGAAATGTAAAATTACCAGAGCTGTGACTTTTCTCAAGATAATTCTACCCAACACACGTAGAGTCCAGGTTCTGTGGGAGAGAAGAGACTGAAATGAAGAGGACTTCTTGTCCTTCCCTACTAAAAAGGAATAGGTGGTCAGTACCTGGACAAATAATGGAGTAGAAAGGATTGGAATGGATTTTTGTAATTATCATTGGGTTTTTGAGAAAAGTAGACCAAATTTCTTTTTTTGTTTAATTTTTATTTTTTAATTTAGTTTTATTGAAGTATAGTTAATTTACAGTGTTGTGTTAGTTTCAGGTGTACAACACAGTGATTCAGTTTACATACATATATAAGCATCAGAAAAAGATTATATATATTCTTTTTCAGATTCTTTTCCCTTATAGGTTATTATAAAATATTAAGTATAGTTCCCTGTTCTACACAGTAGGTCCTTGTTGGTTATCTATTGATATTGGATTGGATTGGCCAAAAAGTTTGTTTGGGTTTTTCCATAACATCTTACATCAACATATATAGTAGTGTATATACATTAATCCCAAGCTCCTAATTTAAATGCATCCCCTTTCCCCTTTGGTAATTATAAGTTTGTTTTCTATGTCTGTGGATCTATTTCTGTTTTCTAGATAAGTTAATTTCTATTTTTTTTTTTTTTTTTCTTTTTTAGATTCCACATATAGGTGATATCATATATTTGTCTTTTTCTCTCTGGCTTACTTCACTTAGTATGATAATCTCTAGGTGCATCCATGTTGTTGCAAAGGCATTATTTCATTCTTTTTTATGGCTGAGTAATATTCCATTGTATGTATGTACCACATCTTTATCCATTCATCTGTCGAGGGACATTTAGGTTGCTTCCATGTCTTGGCTATTGTAAATAGTGCTGCAATGAACACTGAGTTGCATGTATCTTTTTAAATTATAGTTTTCTCTGGATATATATCCAGGAGTGCGATTGCAGGATCATATGATAACTCTATTTTTAGTTTTTTACCAAATTTCTTCTTGTTACTAAAGGAAAATATTAAAATTAATTCTTCTAAAAAATCTCGGTAACTTTATTATCAAATTTGTTTTTCCTTTATTCACAAATCCTTACCCTGTGCTAACCTTGACTGTACATACCCTCAATGACATTAGACTGACTTGGGTGGCCTAAAACATATCAGATAAATTGCTTTTGATGTAATTGGCCCATTAGGAATTTTCTCTGCCAAGGAAAATGTATCATGCATTATTTATCAATAAAAGTCTTTTAAAAGTGCATAAGTAGATATTAGGGGAAAACATATATTATCTCATACAAGACCAGTGGGTTTAGGATGGCAGTTTTCTTCATTAGTAATGACAGAGGATATATTTCTCAATTTAGCAAGCCACGGCAGAACCACTTAATCTGACATCATGTATAGAAGTATAACAGACCATTCTGTCTTAGTAAAAGATTCTAAGAGTAGGAATGAAGCTAGCAAAGAGGAATGAGAAAAAAATTTGCAGAAAAGTTAAAAGCAAATTTACCAGTTTGGAGGAGAATACATTTCTTTGGATTTAGAGTCTGAAGGCAGCTTCTCAAGTTCTGTCTTTGACATTTACTAAGTAAAACAAGGTTGAAAAATGTCGATCGGATTCAGTAACATGGATAGCACTGGTGGGTTGGTGAGAGTTGTTTTGGAGAAGAGATGGGAATGGAGTCAATTTGGGGTGGGTTCAGAAGAGAATGAGTGGTGAAGAAATGGACACCGCAAGTTTAGACAATTCTTTGGTAACTAATAAGATTAAACATCACTTAGAATGTGTTTATTAATCATCATAATTTTTTTGTAAATTGCCTGTCTATATTCTTTGGCCACTTAAAATTTTGTCTTTTTAACTGGCTTGTAAGAGCTTTTTATAAATTAAGTATTTTTTACATTTGAATCTTTAGTTTCTTTTTTCAATGAGAAAAGGACTATTTGACTGTATATTTATTATAAAAACAGTCTTTCCAGGACTTCCCTCGTGGCGCAGTGGATAAGATTCCACGCTTCTAATCCAGAGGGCCTGGGTTCCATCCCTGGTCAGGGAACTAGATCCCACATGCATGCTGCAGCTAAGAGTTTGCATGCCACAACTAAGGAGCCCATGTGCCGCAACTAAGACCTGGTGCAAGCAAATATTTTTTAAAAACACCCCAAAAAACAGTCTTTCCAAAAAATGCAGAAAATACAAAGAAGGTCCCACCTTCTCTCTTCTACCATCTCACTCCATCTCAGTATGTACTGTGAACATTTTGGTATGTGTTATTTCTGATCTTTTTTTGCATCTTTATGTAAATATATACAAACACATGCATATGGACATATACAGGTGGATTTTTTTTTCTCCATGAATAGGAGCTTACTAGGCATGTTATCTTGTGAATTTCACTGCTTTTGGGGGGGGGGGTTCCATATCAGTACTCATGGAGCTTCCTTATTTATTTATTTATTTTTAATTATTTATTTGTTGGCTTTGTTGGGTCTTTGCTCCTGCACATGGGCTTTCTCTAGTTGCGACGAGCTGGGGCTACTCATTGCCGTGGCTTCTCGTTGCAGAGCACAGGCTCTAGGCGTGTGGGCTTCAGTAGTTGCAGCACATGGTGGAACCTCCTTATTTTTTAATTTATTTCCATATTGATGTACATTTAGGTTTTTCTGTTACAAAAGATGCTATGGTAAATCCTTATACACATACATGTACTTTTGAGTATTTCTATAGTAGTGTAAAAAGTCTTAAATCTCTTAATTTTCATTTTACACATTCGGATCTTTAATCTATCTGGAAGGTGTTTTGTTATAAGATATGAAGGGCAAGTTTCTTAACTTTCTAGAGGCTCAGCTCTGTTGTCTCTCACATAAGAATAACAGTGCTACGCTCACAGGACAATTACAAGGATTGTGTTGAATTCTAGATGACCAGCACCATGTGTGGCACATACCGGACACGTTTATTCCCTTCGTTTCCTTCTAGTTTGGTCAGCAAATTCAGGTAGTATGTTTGTGTGTTTATAGAATATGGTCTGGTTTTGCATATTCAGTAACAATGTGATCCTGATTTCCTCTGTTTTGACCTGTCTCACATTTCATAGAAAGGCTAACCACGAAATTTTACCATCAAAATTGATGGAAGTTAGTAAGGTTCTACCATATTTTAAACTGATGACAAATGGGAGTTTAAGTGTTGTCTTTTGCTCTCCCTTCAGTGTTCAAAATGAAATGAAATAAAGCATACTGACAAGAGTCAGATTTGAGCGAACTAAAAGAAAAATATACATGAAATAAAGCTATTTGAAAGCCTTAAAAAATGAGATTCTTTTAAAATATCTTAGATCCTTAAGTGCAATAAAAATTATTACTCTTTCAGATTACATGATGTACTTTGCAATTAGGTTTTGGCATTTAATAAGATTTTAATCTTTATACACACTTCTGATCTTATCATATACCTGTAATTGTTACCTACTCTGTTTACAAAAGGACTAGAGGCAGCCATCTGTAGTATTGATCAACTCCATGATGAGTTGGCTCATTTCAGGCCCTATGTGCATCTTGCATATTTTATTGGTACTTTCTCATTCATCATAGTGTCATAGTGAGGCTACATTAAAAATTGTGATTACAGTAACTTAAAGAAACACAGGGTTGGTAATCAGAGTGTACATTTTTTGTTTACCTGATTTCCTATGAGTGGCTTGGAATTTTGAACCAAGAACTGCTGCCGTAAGCGTTACTCTTGTTTTGCCTATATTGCTGATTTTAGTATCTGTGATCAGGGAAGTTTGAACTAGAGGTGCCCTGAATATATGTTTGGCTGCCTAAATAGCCAAGTGTTAAAAACCAGTATTCCACAGAGGCGATCATAGAATAAATCTGTGGAACAACAACAACAAAATCTGAAATTTCATCCCCATTATTAAAATTTTATTAAAATATTTTACTCATTAGGTTTCAAAAGTTTGACTTATGTTGCAGGAAAAATAATTTCTCAGCGCTTCCAGGCAGGCTTTTACTCTGCCAAATTCCTCCCATCCTTTTATTCTCTCCCAATAATAACCTGTGAAAGGGCTGAGCCAGTTGTCTTGTAAAATGTCCTGCATCCTGAATTTGTCTGATTATATTCTTGTGGTATAACTTCCCTTCTTAATTATTTCAGATAACCTTTATCAGATAGGATGGAATTGGGAAAAGGAAAACTTCTCAGGACTGGACTGAATGCACTGTATCAAGCAATACACCCAATTCATGGCCTTGCCTGGACTGATGGGAATCAAGTAGTCCTGACCGATTTACACCTTCACAGTGGGGAGGCCAAGTTTGGGGACTCAGCGGTCATTGGACAATTTGAACATGTATATAGAGTGTCCTGGGCCCCATCTGGTACAGCTGACACACCCACTCTGCTCGCTGTCCAGCATGAGAAGCATATCATCGTGTGGCAGCTGTGTCCTGGCACTACGGAGACAAGCAAATGGCTGATATCTCAGACCTGTGAGATCAGACAGTCACTCCCTGTCCTTCCCCAGGGCTGTGTGTGGCACCCCAAAAGTGCTGTCCTTACTGTGTTGACTGCACAGGATGTCTCCATTTTCCACAATGTTCACTGCGACAGTTCCCAGGTCAAAGTGGACATCAACACCCAAGGCCTCATTCACTGTGCATGTTGGACCCAGGATGGCCAGAGGCTGGTGGTGGCAGTAGGCAGCAGCCTGCATTCTTATATCTGGGACAGTGCTCAGAAGACTCTTCACAGATGCTCCGTCTGCCCAGTATTTGATGTGGACAGCTACGTCCGCTCAATAGGAGCCACTGTGGACTCACGGGTCGCTATAGCCACTGAGCTTCCACTAGATAAGATTTGTGGCTTAAATGCAACTGGAACCTTTGACGTTTCCCCTGGTGGTGAAGACGCTTGTCTGTGTACTTTACCAGTTGTTGATGAAGTTTCCTCTGAAACAAATTCTGAAATACCAGTTTCTCCCTTTTCTTCATCCATTTCTGATCCTTTGGATCTAACTCATATACACTTCAGTAGATCTAAACCTGAGACTAGTTCTCTTATTTGCCTAAGAAAAAAGGACTGCTTGACAGGAACTGGCCTGGATTCTTCACATTTGGTCCTCTTGACCTTTGAGGAGGAGGTTACCCAGAACAGAAAAGTCACCATCCCAGGCATTCTGGTTCCTGATCTGATAGCATTTAATCTTAAAGCACAGGTAGTCGCAGTGGCTTCCAATACATGTAATATAATTTTTATCTATGCTGTCATTCCATCATTTATGCCAAACATCCAGCAAATTCGGTTAGAGAGTAATGAAAAACCAAAAGGCATGTGTTTCTTGACAGATAAATTATTACTAATTTTGGTAGGAAAACAAAAATCCTCTGATTTGGCATTTCTTCCTTCTTCAAAGTCTGATCAGTATATGATTCGTTTGATTGTTAGAGAAGTTATGTTGGAAGAAGAATCTCCAATGACGCTGAGTGAAAACCAGAGTGGTTACTCTGCTTTCAGTACTCTGTTAAATAAAGCCAATAGAAAAAAGCTAATCGAAAGTCTTTCCCCAGCTTTTTGTCACCAAAACGGAGGGCTCTTGTTAACAGGTAATAGCAGCAGTCCAAGTGGAAGGCCTGGAAGAACCCTTATTAAAGAAATCAAAAGTCCTTCACCCAGTATCTGTGATGCCTCCACAGCCCTAGAAAGTCTAGATGCTGGGCCTGTTAACCAGTCAGTAACACTGCCCAGACCCAGCGGCACACCAGACCACACCAGTACCACGGAACCTCCTAACTTACAAGGAGAAAAGGAAACTTATCAGCTATCTAAGGAACTGGAAATTTTATCTAGGAACCTGATTGAAGTGCAGCAACGTCTTTCTGAACTCACAGACTTTCTGCGTAATGGAAAGAAATCCTCTCCAGTGTATCCACTCTCTTGGGATCTGCCTTATGTTCACATCACTTGCCAGGTAACTTCTCCTTTGAGGAGCTACCACTGGCTCCAGAAGCCAGTAGGTACTGCAAGAGAAATTTGTTGATGAGGAAGATGGCGTTCTAATTGAACTTCACTGACCTGGGCATGTTATATTCAGGCAAGTTGTTACATCTTTCCAGGTTGGTTGTCTGTCATCCAGACGGGCATACATACCAGCACACACCGTGATTTCATCATATGCATGGTGTGAAAACATGATTGCACTCATTCTGGCAATCTATATTTAGAAAAATGTTTTTAAATCATGCTGAAAACCTTTTCCTTATTCAGTTGCAGACACTCTTCCGTTTATAAGAAAGGTCATAGTCATTAAAAATTTTTAATGCATCCGTTTATGCCAGCATAGGCAAACATAAAATATTACACAAATGGGATCATATCATATCTGTTTTTATCATGAACACTTTCCTTCCCCATCAAATTTGGCCCTGCTCCTCCTCTCTATAACCTACCTTAACTAGCAGCTTAATGTGGATCCTTCTATATTTTACTTCGTACTATTACGCACAGATCTTTGTATGCATAGGTATATAGAGGCAGAGGTGTTGGTGGTGATTTTGTCATTGTTTTACAAAAATGGGGTCATGCGGTGCATTCTTTACTTCATGCTGAGTATGATGTTTATTCAGCCATTCCCTTGTTGAAGGACATTCACTTTGTTTTCAGTTCTTAGCCACTCCAAATAGTACTGTAATAGTATTCTCATAAGTATCTATTTGTATTCAGACTTTTATTTCTGTTGGCTTGGTTCCCAGAAATGCAAGTGCAAATATATATATGTTTCTGCTTTTAATATAGTTGCCAGATTGCCTTTCAAAGAGTTTTTGCTAAACAGTGCATCATCACATGCCTGTCAGCAACCTAAGGGACTGTCCTTTTTGTCACATCCTCACCAATTTGATGAGTGTGAAGTGGTATTTCACTTTTTATTAATTTGTATTTCCTTTACCATTAGTGAATTTGAATATGTCTTCATGTTTTTTGGCCAATTGAATGTGAATTGCCTACTGCTATGGAGTTATCAGTTTACAGGAGGTTTTTTTATTATTCTAGAAATTGATATATATATAATAGTCTAGATTTTCTTGAATTATTTTATTACATTAGTTTTTACATTTAAGTTTTTAATCTTTAATTAAAATTTCCTGAACGTTAGATAACCAGTTGTGCTACCAACATTATTAAAAAACCATCTTTTTTTTTTTTTTTTTGGAATAAAAAACCATCTTAATTCCACTGAACTTGATCTACCACATTTGTCATACATAAACATATATACTGAGATCTAGTTCTGGATTCTTCTTACTGCAGCTACTGTAATGCTGGTTTCTTTATCTAAAACTTTAACAATACCACACTGAGTTGTTTACCGTGGACTTATAAATCTTTGTTTTAAAAAATATTTGCAGAAAGTTGGTATTGAAATCAATAATAAATAATGTGTAAATTATTGATACTATTTAAAGAATGTTCAAAAAGTTATTTTAATTAGTTTTTTTCATAAAACTACTGTTTTACTGACTGAAGGTTGTAGGTTTTTAAAAGAACCAAAGAATAATTTAAAACTGAATTAAAATTATTTTATCATAAAAATTTCAAATACATAAAATACCTTTTTTATTATGAAAACTTGTAAACATATGAGAAGACTACATAATGAAACTATATCTGTCACTTGGGTTTAATGATTGTTAACATTTTGCCATAATTGTTTCCTTTTTTTTTTCTTTTTTTGTTTTCTAAAATATTTTTTAAGTAGAGACGTCATGGTGTTTCAGCCATAAGTATTTTGGGATGATGTTCTAAAGTATAAGCATATGTTCTTTAATTATCACAGTACCATTATCACACTTGATAACAATAATAATTTCTTAGTATCATCTAATACCTAGTCCTTCTTCAAATTCCTAAATTGTCCCTAAAACCAGTTAAATCACAAATAAAGCAATTAAAAATCAGTTATATCACTGATTAAAATTTTTTTGTTCCATTTAATTTCACAACCACGTTAGGGATCCTAGTTATTTTATATATCAAAGCTAATTGAAACAAATATTTATAAACATTTAACATCTCAATCCTAGATTTTTTTTTAATTAATTAATTTATTGCCTGCATTGGGTCTTTGTTGCTGCGTGCGGGCTTTCTCTAGTTGTGGTTAGTGGGAGCTACTCTTTGTTGTGGTGCATGGGCTTCTCATTGCAGTGGCTTCTCTTGTTGCGGAGCATGGGCTCCAGGGGCATGGGCTTCAGTAGTTGGGGTACATGGGCTCAATAGTTGTGGCTTGCGGGCTCCAGAGCTCAGTAGTTGTGGCACACGGGCTTAGTTGCTCCGTGGCATGTGGGATCTTCCTGGACCAGGGATCAAACCCGTGTACCCTGCATTGGCAGGCAGATTCCCAACCACTGCGCCACCAGGGAAGTCTCTGCATTTTTTTAAAGTAAAAATAATGTCTTTTTTTGCCTTTCAGTTCCTTAATTTCTCAGTTTATAATGAACTAATCCAACCAAGCTGTTATCAGTAAGGACTCGTGGAAGGTAGAATTTTAGGGACTTTACTTTCTGCATTATAAGTTTCTGTTTTACTTCTTTATGTTGAGCATATATTCCTTTTGTAATGAGAAAAATAAAAGAAAAAAAGCAAAATAATCAAAAGCAGTGAAGAGTTTTCCCCCTATAATTTCAGAAGCCACATTTCATAAGAGTTAAGATAAAGATTAGTTACTTATGGCCCTTACAGTTTACTTATGTGATATCTTTTAAAATGTTATTACTTGGTAGACATATCTTTTGAGTTGTTGATCCTACCACAAATGGAGTACAGTTTACCTTTTGTCGTTGAAATTATATTTCTTAGCAGTCAGAAAATGAGTAGTGATAACTTTAAGAAGAAAATAAGGGGCTTCCTAGGTGGTACAGTGGTTGAGAATCCACCTGCCAATGCAGGGGACACGAGTTTCATCCCTGCTCCAGGAAGATCCCACATGCCGCGGAGCAACTAAGCCCGTGCGCCACAACTATTGAGCCTGCGCTTTAGAGCCCGTAAGTCTCAACTGTTGAGCCCATGTGCTGCAACTACTGAAGCCCATGTGCCTAGAGCCCGTGCTCTGCAACAAGAGAAGCCACGGCAATGAGGAGCCTGTGCACCACAACGAAGAGTAGCCCCCACTCACCGCAACTAAAAAGAAAGCCCGCGCACAGCAAAAAAGACCCAACACAGCCAATAAATAAATTTATAAAAAAAAAAAAGAAAATAAGTTAGACATAACTTAAAAACTTTTAGAAATGCTTATGTGAAGATATGGTTTCAAATAATATAAAATTAGAAATTATGGTTTTCATTCTATGCTCTATGGATATACCTTTGGACTCAATGTGTCTTAAATGAGAGCTATAATCGTTTTATATTTTCTTTCTCTATGGATATTTGAAACAATTTTTTTTTCTAGTTTTTATTTTATTTTATTTATTTGAAACAATTTTTAAAGTTGAATTAATTTTTAATGACTTCTAAAATTTAAAAATCACTGTTATTTGTACGTTTTCTAAACTAAGTGAATTTTGACCACAGTTTATTTTACTTAGGCAAATCTTCTGCCACTCCACGACTTAGGGCAGTCTTTCTTGGCATTTTTTCCCCAATAAAGAAAGCATAAAGTTTCTCAGTTATGTAGGCATACATCGTTTTATTGCACTTCACAGATACTGTGTTTTTTACAAATTGAAGGTTTGTGGCAACCCTGCATTGTCAGATGATAGCTAACATTTTTTAACAATAAAGCATTTTTAATTAAGGTATGTACATTATTTTATTAGACATATGCAGTTGCACACTTAAATGGACTATAGTATATGCACTGGGAAACCAAAAAATTCATGTGGCTCACTTTATTGCAATATTCGCTTTATTGTGGTGGTCTGGAACCGAAGCTACAGTATCTCTGAGGTATGCGTGTATCTAAAACAGCCAAGCAGTTGATCCTCACTATCAGATTGTGTCTCTCAGGCTGCCGTCTATCATCCTATAGTGCTATTAGTCGTATTCTAGGAAAGGCAGTTCTTAACAATAAAGACAGAACCCTGGAGAAGAACAGAGAAAAAGGAAATTAGGGGTTGTGTTTTGTCTGATTCTTTAGTTGTGTTAAATAATGCAGCGAAAAGCTCCTTATTTAAAACTCAAGTCTAATTGATAGTGGTAATAGATAAGAATTTTTAAAACTATAGATTCTGTTCTTGGGAAATGTTAACTCCATTGCTTATGCAATCATTTTAACAACTGTTATTTTTATATTTGAAGAAATCTTATTTTTTAGGTCCTGATGTTGAAAAAAGAGCTGTGCTTCTCTGCAATGGCAAGCTAAGACTCAGTACAGTCCAACAGACTTTTGGCCTCTCTCTCATTGAAATGCTGCATGGTAGGTAAAATTCAGAAATTGACTCTACCCAATACCCTCTCCGTCTATTTTATAACTTTCACTGGTAATGAAAATGAAGTGTACCAACCATTCAGTGATTCATTAGATAATTTAAAAGTATTATTAGTTGTCTGCTGTATACCCAGGCCTATTATAGGTGCCAAAACATATGGAAAATAAGGGGTTTGCCCTTAAGGAATTTACAGCCTAGCTGGAAAACCTAAATGTACACATGAAAAAACTAGAATTACAAAACAATATGTAACAATTGCAAGGAAATGACAAAAAACCTTATTTACCTGTTGCACTGAAACATAAAGATCACAGCATTGCCGAATATTTCTTAAGGGATTGTCATTTTAGTATGCAGTAAATATTTGGACATGAAGGACACTCCTAGATGGCAAGGGACTGAGTCATGCCTGTGTTCCCTCCGATGGAGAGCATGGTGGTTTTCTTACGTGTCAGTCTTTTCCTGACAGCCACTACACTGAACATAAAATTTTGTTTCATTTCTTCCCCCTTAACAGTGTAGCATCGGCACTTTTCTGTTTTAACACATGCATGTATTTATTTATTTATTTATTTGAACTTTTATTGAGATATAATTGACATAACACATGCATTTATGATATGACTTCATAATTTTCATTTTTACTGGGTGGGGTTAATTCTATCCTGGGTGTACTGTAAAATTTTTTCTTCTAGTTTTATTGAGATATAATTGACATACAGTACTGTATAAATTTATTTATTTATTTTGGCCATGCTGCACAGCCTGTGGGATCTTAGTTCCCCGAGCAGGGATCAAACCTATGTCCCCTGCAGTGGGAGCGCAAAGTCCTAACCACTGGACCGCTAGGAATTCCCAGCTCTGTATAAATTTAAAGTGTACAACATAATGATTTGACTTACATACATCATGAAATGATGACCACAGTAAGTTTAGTGAACATCCATTATCTCATATACGAGGGTGAGTCAAAACTTATCTACACTCTGGCTGTAGAATTTACTTCAATTAACTTTTAGAAAAGACAAATACATCATTTTTCAACAAAATCTCCTTGCTTTTCAACACACTTTGTCCCTCTGTCAACAAGCTTTCGTATTCTCTCATTAAAAAATGTTTTAGGCTGAGCTGTGAGCCGCGAATGCACTGCTATCTTCACTTCTTCATCAGAAGTGAATCTTCATCCTCTTAGGGCTGCTTTCAGGGGACCAAACAGGTGAAAGTCCGATGGAGCAAGATCAGGACTATAGGGAGGATGCTCTAACACCTCAAAATGAAGTTTTTACAGAGTGTCGACAGTGTGGACGGAAGTGTGCGGACGTGCATTATCATGCAAGATCACAACGCCCTTGGATAGCAGTCGTCTGCATTTAATCCGAAGTTTAGGCTTAAGTGCTTCAATAAGCATCTCACTGTAACAGGCACTGTTGATTGTTGAACCTTTTTCCTGATAATGTTCCAATACTGGCCCTTGAGAATCCCAGAAAACAGAATCATTTCACGTGTACGCTCAATGTTGTCATCAGCCATGGCCGTGGATGGGCATCCGCTCCTTCTTGATGGCTAACACTTGTGCGACCTTCTTTGAACTTCTCTATCCATTAATACACTCTTCTTTGCGACAAAACACTTTCTTCGTAACTGTGCACAAAGTCTTTGATATATAACGGCCAGGTACACCCTCAGACCACAGAAAATGAATCACTGCATGCTGCTCTTCTTTTGTGCAAGTCACAAGTGGGGCATCCATTTTTGCTTGCACCACAGTTACAAGTGAACTGATGTTACACATTCACACCTGCAGCAGCAGTGACTGGGGCAACAGTAGCTTTGAACGGTTAGCGCTGATAAGACAGTGCAGCCAACAGAAGTTTTAATATAACTGGAGTACACATAATTTTTGACTCACCCTTGTAGGTAGAAAAAATATTTTTTCCTTGTGATAAGAAGGATTTAATCTTAGTACCATGTTTTACTTTGCCATGTTTTCTTGATGTTTAGGCAGTTTCCAGTTTTTCACTACCATAAATAATAAAAACTCTCTGCATATTTTACATGTTTTTAGAAAGTGTAGATTTTCAGAAGTGAAATTACAGGGTAAACAGGTGAGACACAGTAGACTTGAAAGAACCAGAGAAAGTCCAGGTATGTGTTATGCTAGTGGCCCTAGGTTATCCCAGAACAAACTATTTAGGATTATCTGGGCCATTCTAATCTAGCTCTAGTCAGCTCAGCCTCCTTGGATGTCTAGAGGCTGGTATGGGTCTCTAGAATATAGAAATTTCCTCCAAAGGGTAGCTGTTCCCAACTTTACATGGTTTCTGGAGAAACTGCTTAACAGCATGTAGGTAAGGTAGGGACACTACATACAACCCCTAACACCCGTATGCACACATACACACACAAGCTCAAATGCAGAGCACTGAGTGATTAATGCCTAGGCTGTGTGAAAATATGTGTCCCTTAGCTATAACCTGTTGTGAGTATCCCCTTCCTGCCATATAACCTGACCCTAAATTATACCTGATCCCTCCATCTTCCCATTCTCTGTAAAGTCTTGTGATGGTCAGGTTCAAGATTATCAACAACTACATTCTTTCCCTCAGAAAAGTCATATTTGTCATATTTTCCCTTATAGAGTAAGACAGGATATCCTAAATGGCCTGTGTGTTTGTTTTACCTTGCAGACTCCCACTGGATCCTTCTCTGTGCTGATAGTGAAGGCTTCATCCCCTTAACCTTCATAGCCGCGCAGGAAATAATCATAAGAGATGGCAGATCAAATGACTTTAGAGACTCTTTCTCAGAGTCTTGATCTTGGTCCTTCTCTTACATCTTTAGAGGATCTGCTGCCCAAAGCGTAGGTATCACGGGCTGTTCTAACCATGTTGGCAGTATAGTTTGACACTTGTTTGCAGACTGTTTGCTGCATAGCCTTTCAGATGAGGTTGTTACAAACCAGGCCTCTTTTCCGAGATGGAAACTCCCCAGCTGGGATTTGCACTGTCGCCGGAAGGCGAAGCACTTGCTGAGGCTGGCCCGGCCACATTTCCCTTCATGCTGACATTCCCTACCCTGCGGCAGAGCCCAGACTTTGTTAGATGGCTCAGAAAGTGATTACTTGTGTATTCATGACTGTGTGGTTTTGTCTAAGGGCAGAATTCCCGGCACAAAACAGTATCATGGTGCCATGTGGATTGTGTTTTATGGTTTTTCGAGGCTTTCTGTCCCTTGCCCCAAACGGTGTTAAAGCTCTTAGATGCACTTAAAAGGTACCTCAGCATTGCTACAGATCTTTTTCTTGGCTTAAAGTTGCATGCAAGCAGTGCTGGAGGACATCTGCTGCGGTGTATTGTTTTACCCCAAATGAGCAGGGATCAGCAGAGCTCAAAGGAAGACAAAGAATCGACTGCTGCTCCCAGGGCTACCTAGAACAGGAGGTAGTTCTAATGTTGGCTGGACCTCCCAGGGTTTAAACCTAACCCTCTCACTTCCCTAGAGAATTCTGGCTGACAGAGGCCCAGGTACTCCTAAAACCTGGCCCTGGGCAAATTTCAAATCAAATTTCAAGTGTTTTGACTCCCTCTGGACCCTTTGAGTGTGTCCTGATGTTACTAGTATAATGCCAAGCATAGGTGAGGCCTACGGCATGATTTTGTGCTGTCAACACTCATGATGTTCTCCCTGATAGGTTTCTCCCCACCCCCATTTTGAGAATCATGAAAATGTCCTATTTTTTCCCCCAGTAATCAACTCCCTTACATTGTCACTTTAATTTTGGTATTTTTCTTTGCCCTGTGTTCAGTTCTTAAAGGCCAGAATAGAATCTGCGAGAGTATTTTCAGAAAGTTGGAGGTTTCACTGAATCTGAGATAGTTTATTATAATTATGGGCTGCAGCGCCAGCTTAGCATAGAGGAAGGAGCCCTGAGTCCAGCTTCAGATAGACTCACCACTTCTCACTGCCTTCAGAGTCATAACCTTCAGCCATTGCAGCATAACAAACAGATCGGTGTGTGGCTGGTCAGAGCACATGTGCAGATAAATTGTTTCAGCCATAGAAGCTCAGATGCATAGGAGCCCAAATACATGTTTTTCCCCCTTTCTTTTAAAATCATCTGGAAAGAAGTATTTTGTACCCTTGAGGACTCCTGTCTGTCTGCTATAGTTTATGAAGGTGGAGCTGAGATGGGAAGGAGCCAGGCCCCACTTTGTGGTAGAAATGCATTAGAGGAGCTGCTGGAATAATGGAAGTGGAGGCCACTTGTCTGGAATCAGTTGTCTGAGAGCAGTGGCTGAGGACAGTCTGAGGCCTGCCTCCATTTTCGAAGGAAGTGTCTGGGTGGGGTGGAAGCACACAACCGTGAAGCACCAAGAGGGAGTCTGGGGTACCCCGTAGTAAGATCAGTGTAGGTGCCTCAAGGGGTATGATGTAATCATTTCGCTGGTCAGAATCCAGCAAAATGTGAATGAGTCTTCAATAAAATCACTAATGGTTGTTGTGGCTTTTGTGAGTGTTTTGATGGTGTTTGCTTTGTGATTATTTCCGGTATAGAGGAATGTTCTTGATTTTACATATGTGTAGGTCATCTTTGTATTTTTTCTGGTGGACAGTCCAGAATATGTTATTTCTTTGCAGCATATCTGATTCCACGACAGCTCTCAAACAAAAGATGTCTCCTTGGCCTCTACTATTTATAATCATTGGAATCATAGAAGATAATCCAGTATTTGTTGGTTTTGGGAGAGAAGGAAACAGGGAGAGAAGAGCTAAATTCTTTATTTAATGTTACATTGAGAATATTTTGCATAAAAGCATTATTTACAAATCTTATTTTGCACCCAGATTTTTAAAAATTGTGTATGGAATTATTTGATAAATGCAATAGATGTACAGTGTAAGAAGGCTTAGTAATAAAGTGAACCACCTACCACCTAATTTAAGAACCAGAACATTACTAGGAACCATTCAAACTCTCTGTGTATCCCTCCTAGATGCTTCTCCATAGAGGTAGCTCCACCCCAGAGGTGACTAATCTCTTGATTGTTATAAGTTATCGTTTCTTTTCTTTCTTTTTCTTTTTCTTTTATTGGCCCCACCATGAGGCTTGTAGGATCTTAGTTCCCTGACCAGGGATTGAACCTAGGCCGCTGCAGTGAAAGTGCTGAGTCCTAACCACTAGACCTCCCGGGAATTCCCTTTTTCTTTTTAAAAAGGAGTTTCACCATGATTACCTATACACATTGGCCTAAATAATGTAGTGTTTACTTTCCCTTGTTTTTGAGCTTTATATGATGGTACTTTATTGTATGTAGTCTTCTACAACTTGCTTTTTTTCACTCAGTATTGTTTCTAAGATTCATACTTGTTATGTGCATGTTCTGTTGCTTTCACTGTTTTAAGTTACCACAGTTTATCCATTTTCTTGCTGTGCACATTTGGATTGTTCCCTGGTTCTGTTTTTGCAATTACAAACAGTATTGCTTTGAATACTCTTGTTAAATGACTCCTGATGCAGGTGTTTGAAAAGTCTCTCCAGGGTCTTTTTTTTTTTTTTTTTTTTAATTAATTAATTTGGCTGTGGGTCTTAGTTGTGGCACGTGGGATCTTTTGTTGCAGCTCATGGGCTCCTCTCTAGTTGTGGCGCATGGGCTCAGTAGTTGCAGCACACAGGCTTCATTGCCTCGCGGCACGTGGGATCTTAGTTCCCTGACCGGGGATCGAACCTGTGTCCCCTTCATTGGAAAGCAGATTCTTGGCCACTGGACCAACAGGGAAGTCCCTCCTAGGGTCTTTTACCTAGACGTGGAGTTGCTGGAGAACAGGGTGTATGTAAATTCAGGTTATTTTCCAAGGTGCTTATATCAGTCTTCATTCCCAACAGCTCCTGTTGTTCTATAGGCTCAAGGCTTCTTAATTTATGACCCTCTAGTAGTTCTATATGGTTTCTCACTGTGATCCTGATTTTTACTTCCAGACCAACAATGAAATTGAGCATCTTTCATGTGTTTATTGGCCATTCCAGTTTTCTCTTTTGCTAAATGCCTGTTCTTATCTTTTGCCCAAATTTCTATTGGGTTTTCTTTTTCTTGTCTAGTTGTAGGGATTCTCTTTTTTTAAGTTGAAGTGTAGTTGATTTACAATTTTATGTTACCAAGCTGTAGGGATTCTTTGTATATTCTAGATGTTGTTCATATGTGGCTAATATCTTCACCCCGCTTGTGACTTGTCTTTTCTCTTCCTTGATGGTGTGTTTTGTTGAACATAGTTAATTTTAAAGAAGTCACTTTTATTGAAGGATAGTTGATTTACAATGTAATGAAGTCACATTTATCTTTCCTTTTATGAAAGTTTTGTCTTCCACATTTATTTCTTTAATCAACGTTCTGTTGGGTACTTGAGGGAACCCTCTGTAGATGTTCCGAGTTTTCTTTTGTGGAGTAACTCACTCCCCCACTATTCTGTCCTGCAGACTCTAGCCACTTTGGTCCCTTCCAACTCATGTCAACTCAAGGAGCCCTCTGGACCCCAAATGGTTCTCTTCACTGTCATGTGGAAATTCTCAAGGCAGTAAAGTGAGGCAGTTGTAAGTTTCACCTAACTTGTTTCCCTTCTCTCAGAGATTATTACTCTTTTGTTGCCTGATGTCAGTGCCTTGAAAACTGTTGTTTCATATGTTCTGTCCAGGTTTTGGTTTTTGTTGTTTTTTATTTTTAATTGTTTTAGCATAGAGGTGAGATCTGGTCTCTATTGCTCCATCATGGCCAGAAGGAGTTTTTCCACACTTTGTTCATTTATTCCTAGGTACTTTATATTTTTTGTTGCTACTGTGAATGATATCTTTTAAAAATTATATTTTATAACTGTTGCTGGTATATAAAATGCAATTCTTTTTTGTTAATTTTATATCCAACTGCCTTGCTGTACTGTCTTTTTAATTCTAATAATTTACCTGTAGATTCTTTGGGGTTTCTATGTAGGCAATCATATCATTCACAAGTAATGACAGTTTTGTGGATAGTGGGCATCCTTTCCTTATTCCTGATTTTAAAGGAACTATTTCACCATTAAAAGTGACGCTTGCTATAGGTTTTTGGTAGATATCCTTTCTCAGGTTTAAAATTTTCCTTTTCTTCTTGGCTTGTTAAGTACTTTTGTCATGAATGGCTGTTAGATTTTTATCAAATGGTTCTTTCTGTATCTATTGAGATTATAATTTTTTCCTCCCTTAATCTGTTAATGTGGTAAATCTCACTTAGTGGATTTTTCTAACTTTGCATCGTTGAATACACCCAATATGTTCATGATGTATTTATTTTTTAGACATTACCAGAGTCAGTTTGCTAATATTGTGTTTTAGATTTTTGCTTCTATGTTCTTAAATAAGATTAGCCTGTAAATTTCCTTTCTTTTTGACTTTGCTTGTCTGGTTTTGGTATCACGCTTATTCTGGCCTGAAATAATGAGTTGCAGAGTACGCCTTTTTCTTTTCTTTTCTTTTCTTTTTTTTTTGTGGGAATGTTTTAAAATACTTATTTTATTCCTTTAATATTTATGGTGCCATTTAGGATTTCTGTATATTTACACCCACACACATAAACACTCAGTTCTGTTATAATGTTTGTTTTGAAAACAAATTTGTTCCAACACAATTGCTACATTAGGGAACTGTTAGAGCATAACTTGAATTTCCTGTTGCTTGAGCACCAATTATGTCCTTAAGAAACACTAGGTGAACACAGATAACTGTACCCAGCTGAACTGAGTCCCATAGGGATACACAAATACACATACACACATACACCTCAAACACCTAACAGATAGCTATATCAGTTCACCATGTGTGTTATGAGCCACACCCATCGATATCTGGTGTTACAGCTTTCTGTTCAGTTTCAGATAACTTCTACCATCTGATAATGGTAGAACCCATAAATTGCAACACTTTCCCTTGCTTAATCCACACTTGGTATATATGGGGAATGGGGTGGTGGCGTGAATGGGAGAGAAAGAAAACTAAGAAGAGACCAAGTTTTGAGTTTTGGTGACTGGATAGATGTTGGTGTAAATTTACTGAAAATGCAGAAGACAAGACAAGTGTGGAGAGAAGGTGAGGAGTTTTGGACATGTGATCTTTTACCTGCCTGGAGGACACTGAGATGGGCATCTGATCTTCGATTCTGGGGACCTGAAGGTCAGCAGAGAGCTCAGGGTTGGAAATAGAGTGGGGTAGAGGTGCTGGTAGTGAATGAGACCACACGGCCCTGGGAAGCCCGAGACAACCACAGAGCATCGAAGGAAGAAGCAGCAAAGGAAAAGTAAGAAAAAGAACTGTCAGAGATGGTGGAGGAGAACCAGGAGGGAGGTGTCCTGCAAACCAAGGGAGGACAGGGTTTTGAAGAGGCAAGGTCAGCATTACAGCTACCGCAGACTGAGGTTTCCTTGGTCAGTGTCCCCCCACTTAATCATCAGAGCTGTCCCAACGTGTAGGTAACAGTGTACACATTTCTTTCAAAAAAATAAGTGGAGGCTCAGATTTGTTTTAAAAAGTTGACTAAAACCACACGTAAGAGAGGAAAGCAACATACAAACTCCCCTCTCCCTTTCCCGATGCTGGAGTGTGCCTGCCAGGCTGCGCTCTCCTCAGTGAGGAGGCTGAGTCCAGGTTCAGTGGGTTAAGGAAGAAATGGCAGGTGAGGGTGAGGACACACGCTGTGGAGCGGGGGTGGGGGGAGGAGACTAAGGCAGATTACTTGGAGAGGAGAAAGTGAAGGGAACAGGAAAGGCTGTTTCTGTTTGTTTGACATTCACTTGTTCAGTTAGCAAACGTTCGTTCATGTTGAACGTTCGCTTCTGGGCACTGAGGATGTAGCGGTCAAAGCCCCTGCCCTCGTGACATTTAAGTTTTAACGGGTGTCAAGCAATAAACAAGAAAGCCATTGATAAATATAGACTTGTATGTGGAGATAGGTTCTACTGAGCGCAAGCAACGCGGGTGGAGCGAAACGAGAGCTGGGGGTGGAGGAGGCGATTGTGGGGAAGCAGGAAAGGCCTTCCTGAGGAAGTGACACTTTAGCAGTGCCCTGATCTTGTGAGGCCTTGAGGGACTGTTGATGGGATGCAAGGGTGGCCTGAGGGTCTTGAGCAATGAATGGCATGCTCTCCTGGATTTAAGTGGAGATGCAAAAGCTAGTGGAGAGGGAAGGGGCAAGGGGAGATGCCTGCCTTTGCCGGCGACAGGCCCAGGGCTGGCCTTGGTGGCAAGGAGAGACCTTGGTGGCAAGCAGGAGGATGGGCTCTAGGAGGGTGGGGGTCAGAGGAGGGATGTGGACATGGGGTATGGGGAGGATGCTGCGTCTGGTTTCAGAGGAGGAGCGGTCCTGTGATACCAAAGTCCTGGATCAGCCATTCCTGGCCATCTCCACAAGCTTTGGAATCAGGCCAACTAGAATACAAGACCATTTCTACCATCAACGGATCTTAGGCAAGTTGCTTAATCTCTCTGTTTCTTCATCTGAAGATGAGAATCATAATACCTTCATAGGGCTGCTATGAGGAAGAAATGGAATTATAGCTTTTGGCCAACCCATGATCGCCTCCTGTCTCTGAGGTCAAACCCCTGACCCCCAGAGGTGGCCCCCTGCAGCCGTCTTTGTACAGTGGAGCTCTGCTCCTTGAGACTGCGCTCCTGGGAAATAGTATAGGTAACAAAATGTGGCACAAGCCTCTGATCCCACCTGTGTTGCCTAGGTTTCCAAAGCACAGCATAACATAACATGGTAGAAACTACCAGGCCCTCTGTCATACCAGGTACTGTCTCCACACAGCCAGTGATTTTCCAGTGTCAAGAGTTCTGTGTGTGGATGTGTGGTGTGTGTGCCTATGCACGGCAAGGGGTGAGTAGAGCTTCCTGTAAGCCTCTTCCGGAGTCAATCAGATGGGGAAGGAAGAGAGACTGAGCCCACCTCTTTCCCTGGAGCCCTGTGACCTCAAGGATTAGATACCCATGTCAGTGTCACAGGGCCAGAAAGTTCAGGCATCAAACAGACCGGGTCACACTTTGCACGCCCTCTTAGTCAGGTTCTGAGGTCAGATTCCTTCTTGTGCTACCGCATTTGTAGAGGAAGCTAAATGCTTTAAGCTCTGAGGAGCACATCCTGTCTGAGTGTGTCTGAGCTCTGGCCATCTTAGACCTTGCACCTAATCTTACACCTAAGAGGCAGCCAGAGGTCTAAAGAGGAAGTGGAAGGGCCCCTAGCCCTGGGCAGTGGGCTCAGGAGGGGTTAGAGCTGGGGGCTGGGGAGAAACGTGGGGGGCAGGTCTGCACCTCCTGATCCCCCATTAGGTATCCAGGCTTCTCTAGAAGAAGTTGCTGGGGCCTCAGGGCCCCCCACGGGTTCCCCTACTCCTCCCCAGGTCCCAAACCCACATGAGCCACCGTGGTCTGCTGCCCTGGCCGCTATCGAGTCTCAATTTTTGTCTTTTCCAAAGGAAGGAAGGAACCCACCTCCCACATGGCATCTTTGGTCTGGGGAAATGCAGATTCTGGGACATATGGCTGAGGGGCCATAGCCAGTTTCAGTGACATCAGGCACCCTCCCCTTCCCTCCTCTGGACAGGGTTGTCCCAGGAAGGGGATGAGAAGGCTGGCCACAGTCAAATTTTACAGACTCAATAGAAGATAAACCCTTTAATTTGTTTCTGAAAAAATAAATCTCAGTGGATCTTTCTTTCCCAAAGACATGGCCTATAGAAAACGGTGGTTCCTGTGCTTTTATAAGATAAACTTTCAGGGGACTCCCCTGGCAGTCCAGTGGTTGACTCTGCATTTCCACTGCAGGGGCCACAGGTTCCATCCCTTGTCGGAGAGCTAAGATCTTGAATGCCAAGAGGCGAGGTCAAAAACAAACAAAAAACGATAAGCTTTCAGGAAAATACTTCCACAAAAATAACTTTTGTTCATAAAAATGATTGATCTTTGGTGGCACGATATCAGTCTGTGTCCACTTCAAGAAACAGTGTCATCAGTTTAGCTGCACGAAGGGAGAGGCTTGAGAAACCCCTCATGCCCTGCTCAGTCTGTCCCCACTGCTGGCCCCGTTCACTCCCCGTGGGGTCTGTTGGCCTCGTTGCATCTGTGTGTCCTCACTGGACATCGCAGCGTGTCCATCTGTCCCCACTCTGCCCATTCATGTGCGGTCTGTCAGCCTCTCAGATATCCACTGGACCATCAAGGGGAAACAAGAGTTCTGTGTCTGTCCTATTAGGTAGCTTTGCCATACAAGCAGGTTGGTGGGCCTGGTGCTCCGACGTGAAGTCTGCAGACCAGACGGGTAGGGGCTTCCTTTTTCCAGGAAGAGCTGCTACTAGGATGCTTTCCAGGTCACAAGTTGCTTGGAGCTGGGGTGAGGCCTATCTGAGATGTCTTGTGGTCAACAGGCAAGACATGACAGGTGGGGTCCTGCAGCCCAGGCCCCTTCCTTCAGGAGAGTCACTGAAGATTCCAAAACCCAGGGGAAGAGACGGGTCGTGTGTAAACTGTGAAGCAGGGGTGCCGAAGGGCTGAGAGGAAAGGGGGACTTGGAGCCGAGAAGACGCTGCTCCTGCCGTTGAGGCTCACAGGAGTCTCAAATTCAAGCAAGGCTGTAGCTGGTCCTTCTGTTGGAAAGGGAAGAAGCCAAAGAGCGGGATGAGGGTGGGTGGGGGCCCCTGGAAGTATCAGTGGCTGCTGCTTGTCTCCCTAGCAACTCCTCCCCTTCTCAACCCTGTGAAGGAAGCTATGACCCTGTTTCTCCAAGTCTCATCAAGCAATTCCCCATCTACGCGTCACTCCCCAAGCATGACGTATGATCTCAGTAAGATGGGCTGGCGTCCCAGGCCATCCATACCGAGCAGGGAGGCACCCATGACAGAGCCACTTCCTGCCTCTCCTGTGTGGTCCTCTGTATCTACACGGGCTCGTGTTTGTAAGTCTGTGGGCATCTGCAAAACCATGCACATGGCTCGCGAACGTCTGCTGGACCAGACGTGTGGATACTGCAGCGCTTGCTTGGCCCCCGGCTCGGGGCTGAGCTTTTGGGACACAAAAGTGAAGAAAACAGCCCCAGCCTTCAAGGGCCCCCACAGTCTACTGCGAAAGCCAGGCAGCAAGCAGATCGTCCCCAGGCAGCGGGATGGGTGCTTCGAAGGGGGAAGAACAAGGTCAGAGGGCTGCTCAGTGCAGCCTGTAGGGGGAAGAGTGGAAGACGACTCCAAGGTCGGCTCCCAGGCTGGAGGGCAGTGCCATTCACCGGGATGGGGGCGGGGCAGGAGCAGGGATGGGGGAGGAAGATGGACTCAGTTTGGGGCCCGTTAAGACTGACTACCATGGGGACTTTCCTGGTGGCCCAGTGGCTAAGACTACACGCTCCCAATGCAGGGGGCCCGGGTTTGATCCCTGGTCAGGTAACTAGATCCCACATGCATGCCGCAACTAAGAGTCCACATGCTGCAACTAAAGATCCCCTGTGCCGCAACTAAGACCCGGTGCAGCCAAATAAATACATAAATATTTAGGGACAAAAAAAAAAAAAGACTGACTGCCATGCTTGTGGGACATCAGGTAGAGATGACCAAATGAGAGCCATGCACGTCTGCGTGCCTCCTGGATGTTGGCAGCCCTCCTGTGTGTACCCTTGTGCGCGAGGTGCCTACCTCCCAAGGGAGCGGGAGCTGTCCCGACTCGGCGCCTTTGGAGTGGGGCCGACCATGAGGATGCACAGAGCGACGAGGATCATACAGGTGGGCACGGCACCGATGAGGACCTTGAGGGTCACCACCACCTGCTCCGCCTGCTTGCAGGCTCCTGACTCATACCCTGCAAAACTGGAGAGACACCATCCCGTGCTTCCCGCTCAGAGCCTGACTTCCTGATGGACGGGTTCCAAATGCCCAACCCCCATGCTATCCTGACACTGGATTCATGTCCTGGCCAGATCAGCCTAACTACGGGGGAAGGGATCGTGAGGGAACTAGCAGACCAGGGGGAGTTCCGAGAGAGCTGAGAATGTGGGAAGCAGAGGCTTCAGAAGGGGTACAGCCGCCAAGAAGGGCCCTCCCAGTCATGTGCACAAAGCTGGACTCACGGGTGGCCCCCGGCTGGCTAGGGTGGGGACTCTGCCCTTTGCTTCCTACACCACTAGTCTTTTGTGCCTCTGGTACAGCCCAACTCTGGGACTCACTCCAGGCTGAGAGTGGAGATGCCCAGGGCACCTGCACCTGAAAGCTTGGTGAAGAAGACATAGGATGAGTAGAAGATGGTCTCCAACCCTGGGCCGTGCTGGTGCTGCAGCTGGAAGTCATCCACGACGTCCGGAAGCATGGACCTGGGGGAGGGGGCTGCAGAATTATCCCTTTTATCCCCTTGACAGCCACCAGCCTACAAGCTCTCTCGGGACAGAGAGTGAGACAGATTCACCCTTGGGTCCCCTCTGCCCAGGTCCAGGACTGGCCCACAGAGAGCCAAGCAATACGTGTGCTTGTATTTCCCCAACACCCAGCTGTCCACTCTTCCTGCCACCTGGTGCTCTTTCAGGAGGGCTCCGTGGACAAAGCTGGAAGCTTCCATCTACCACAAGGGGGAGAGCCCCTCCCCAGCACAGCCTGTGCACGAGGGGCCAGGGACAGCGGGGTGGTGTGAAGGAGGGACACCCATTAGGAAGGACGTGAAGCTCCCACTCCCCTTTCCCCTCACCCAGCCTACCAGGGTAGCAGCAAGGACACAGCAATGCTTATGCCAGATACAAAGGCCACGACGTATGCCACGGGTGCCGTGGGCACAGCAGCCAGCAGGATTGCAAATGGCACCATCCCCTAGGGAGACAGACACACGAGCTGCTCCCTGTACCTGCACCCCTGCCCCAATTGCTCTTTGATTCACACACTCACAACTCTTTACTTATGACACCCTGCGTCTGGTCCAGTGCTAGGCACTGAGGACATGGAGAATACAGATGCAGCCCTGCCGGCCCGCAGGAGACTCAGGCTCCAAGGTACCCCCCCCCGCCCCAAGTCCCCCCAGGCCTTGCTTCCTGCCTCACTCACAAAGATCCCCAGGGCCGACATCCTCTTCCCAAATCGATGCAGAACCCACTCCCACATCGGGGTGCTCAGCACTGCCGAGACCTGTGAGCAGACAGAATCATCACAGCCCAGGACACGCCACCAGCGCCTTTTGCCAGGTTCTGAAAGCCCTGGCTTTTAGGTGGGATGCCCAATGTTGATCTTGCCCCCTGGTTGGGACTAGTGGCTATGAACTTTATGACTCTGGCCCCAATTCCACCCTCTGCTGAAATGCAGGTGACTAAGACCACAGCAGAGTCCAGAATATTGGCCCCCAGAACTCCGGCCACACCTGTCATGTCAAGGATCACACATCCCCAGCTCAGGCCCCTCGGTGACCTTGCCTCCATCACCCCAGGTCCCCTCACCAGGATGGTTAGCACCAGGCTCTGGACGTGGTCGTGCAGCTGGGAGGCGTGTGTACAGAACAGGACCAGGTAGCTCTGCTGCACCTGAGAAGGTCGACAGGAAGTGGGCACGTACTGGAAATGGCAGAAACTTGGAAGTCAAGGGCAAAGCCAAGGTCTCAAGTCTGGCCTCGCCTTCGGGACCTCCAGCTCTGGTTCCTGCCGCCATCGTGCAGTCCCCTCCCCAACAAAGGCCTCTTATCCCTGACACAGGTATAAACACCATTCCTAGTCCCCTTCCCCAGCACAGCTGAGATCAGTGGACTTTGCCACCCCAGACACCATCAGCTTCCTGGCGTCTGGGCCCTGACCCTCCCCAGCCCCACAAGCTCTAGGTAGGTTTCTCTCCTCCCAGCACCAGTCTCGCCAGGCTTGTCAGCCACTGGTTTCTCTGCGGTGCAGTGGGGACGAGAGACTGAACCTGAATCTATGCAGGGTCAGTATGGCCAGAGCCAAACCAGTGGGGATCAGCCTGGCCAGAGGTACCTGAACGGCTGCTGAGATGAACAGGAAGGAGATGACCAACTTCAGGTAGGGTGGGTGCCGAACCGTGAGGCCCAGCCCAGCTAGAAAGCCCAGGCCCTGGCCTGAGGCTGGGGCAGAGGTGTCTGCAACACAGGAAGGGTTCTTCTTGGCTTGGTGGAGTTCAAAACCAAGACCCATGCCCAAGAGCCCTGCCGCCAGCTTCTGCTTCCCACACTCTGCCTGTATCCCCATACCTACCTGGTTGCTCCTTCACCCCCAGGTACAGCAGACTACTGCACACGGGATAAGTCACAGTAACCACGGCGGCTGCAATGGAGTAAAGACGACTCTGTGGGGCAGGACAGAACTTTGGTAGGGGTGGTGTCTTCAACCCATGGAAGTGGGGATACCAGGGCTGGGCAGGAGTATCTCCCAATGGGAGCAGCACCTTCAGCCCAAGCTCAAGGATGCTGGGTGTCCCTCCTCCCAGTCAGCCCAGCAGGAGAGGGAGATCTAAGGGCCCAGGGTGGTCCTTCTGCTGGCCCTGTGCCTCCTGTGTGCATCCATGCCTCCTTGGGTCTAAGCACCCTCCCCAGCCCACCCCCATTTATTTTAAGCAAATATTCATTGCTGCTGACTTCTGCGTGCTAGACTCTGAGGTTGCAGTGACGAATGAGGGACCCTGTGCATCCACAATGAGGGGCTTGGGGTGTGTGGGGGGGACATCCTTGAGGAGACAGCTACAGTGTGGAGCCCGATGTCACAGATAAATGTCAAAAACAGGAACGGTGCTACTTTGCACTCAGCGGAAGACACAAATATAATGAAATACATCTAAGGCGTGCATGGGAGTAACAGGCACCCAGTTCAGGATAGGGGTCGCCTCTGGTGGGGGAGGAAAGAGGGAGATGGGCAGGTTTCACCAGTGTGTCCAGCACAGTTGCACAGGGTCCCACATTCAGAAGGGGCTGCACTTGGGGGTTAATGCTCTGCTGCCTTGAAATTCATGATGATTTCATCCATGAATTTGTGTTTTGTGAGTGAAGTCGATGCGACAACAGAGCCGGAACTACCAAGAGGCACCTGAATGTGTCTCACCTGGGCTCACGTGAGACTCCACCTCCTGGAGGGGTAGGTTCTCAGCCTCCTGCTCTCTACTTCTTGGCACCCCAGACCCCGCCTGGCCTCCTGCTCCCCAACCCAAAGCCACTGCCACCCTCTGTTTCACCCTCACCCAGACAGTGACCCAGTAGCTTCGGGGAGGGCGCTTGTAGTGGGGCCTAGGCATGGAAGCAGGGAGGGTAAAAAAACCCCTCTGGTCATAGGCTCATAGCACCATGATGGGTTCTGAGGGCGGAGCCTCTCACCCACCCCCATCCAGGCAATGCCTTGATTGGGGCAGTGGGCCATGGGAAGGGGAGATTGACTTCCCCACTCTTTCTGGGGCCCTACAGCTTCATTTTGCCCTGTACACAGGCAAAGTCTGTGGCTGGGCTGCAGGTGGGTCTGGGGATGCATACACAAGGACTTCCTTGTAATGTTTTCTTACGGGTGGTGAACCATGGGTATTGGTGGTATTATTCTCATACCATTAATTCTCAAATGTTGGTGGAGGTCAGTGATGTCATTTGCTTAAGGAGAAGGGTGGGGGGGGGGTTGAAATAAAAGATGAACTTGATGGATAAATAGACACATGTCCCCTAATCGCTGGAAAGGGACCTGCTCTGAGGGGAGAGGCTAACTCTCACGCTGAGGGTGGTGTGGGGGTTGGCGGTCCCCTGTTCAGGGCTGGGTGGCACTGGTCATAGGATGCGTTTTGCCCAGAGCTCTGCCCGGACACCAAACCCTTCTGCTGTCTCTCCCCTGCCCCTGCCTGTGGCCCTTCCCGACCCCTGTCCCTTCTCTGGGGTCTGATTCCTCCCCTCCAGATGGCCTGCTGATCTGTTGTTTGACTCCATGTTTAGAAGGCACCCAGCAGGAGAAGCAGATTTAGCAGGGAGGATGGGGGTAGTGGGTTCAGCCAGAGGAGCAGGTTAGGAATGAGAGGGCATGGTGTGCAAAGCCGAGCCCCCAGACAACCACGAAGAGATCCGGGGGAGAAGCAGCCCTGGAAGAAAGAGGTGACCCCAAAGCAGGGGTCCCAGTGGATCTGGGCCACCTGGGCACTCACCGCACTGGGGGAGATGGCCACTTGTCCTGGGAGCGCATCCTCCTTGCACCTGTGGGACCCGTGGGCACCAGACACGATGAGTCCGTGGACAGTGGCTCCCATCAGCGTCCCTGCCATCTCCAAGGTCATCCCTGGGACACATTGTGAAGCAAGGTGACTGAACTTGTGGGGCCAGGATAGAGCCACCCCACCCCACCCCACGCCACGCCCTCCTGCACTCACGGTACGCAGTGGCCGAGTCCCGCTCCCTGGGGCTGGGGGTCAAGAGCATGGTCAGCGCTGCGTAGGGCACCTGGAAGAACTGGGGCACCAGGCGGAGCTTAGGAGGGAGCCCACCCCCAGACTGCCAACCCAGGCTGGCAGCTTCCCCAGGCCAGGTCTGCACCAGGCTGGCACGTCCCCACGGACCCCCTCAACCCAGAGTTAGGGGCTGAGGGGCACCCAGCCTAGAGCCCACGAGAAAAGCTAATGGTCGGTCACCACCTGGTGAGCAGGTGGGCAGCGGGAACCTGGACGCTTGCCCCCACCACGAACACTTCAGAGTAGCCTCCAGCCAGCAATGGGGATCCAGGTATCCGGGCCCAGGAGGAGGGCCACCTGCTTACCGTGGCCAGGGCCTGGAACAGGCAGTAGAGGGTTGTATACCAGAGGCCCCGCAGGCTGGTGAAGGGGGGCAGGAACCACAGGAAGAAGTAGGCCAAGGCAATGAAGGGCGTGCAGCCCAGCACCCTGTGGAAACACCGTCCGGGTGGAGCGCCCCACGGCACCGGGACAGGGCACGCAAAGGGTGGGTCTAGAGCAACCTGAGCCCTCTGGGCTTAAGCCCTCGGCCCCTGGAGAAGCCCTGGGCCGGGGCTCTCAGAGTGGGAGCCATGGAGGGGGAGAGGTGGCTGAGGGGACAAGAAGGGAGCCAGGAGCAGGGGCTGGAGCACTTAGGGGCTGGGTGGTGCTGTTCTCTGTATCCAGGACCCTGGGGCACAAGCAAGTCATATCTCCTCTGGAGACCTTCCAAGACATCCAGCTCAGCCCGGCCACACTCCTAGACCCCCAGGGCCAGGCCTGCGACTCTTGGAGGCTTGGTCCAGCTCTGTGCCACCCGTGAGGGAGAGGCCTCTGAACACCTGCATGACTCAGTCAGACCCAGTCCATTCCTGTCACCTTCTGTCCAGTCTTGTCCTCTAACCATCCACAGCGTTTTCCACTAAGAAGCAGCTGTGGCAAACACAGTGATCTCAAGCCAGGGGTGGGTGCCGGGACCCTGAGGACCGAGGGGCTGCTCACCAGGGCATGAGTCGTCCAGACCCTGTCCTCCTGCTTCTGTTGATGAAGAACCCAGCCAAAGGGTCGGCAGCTGCCCCAGACACCTTCCCTCCAAACAGGACAAGTGACACCTGGGCAGCAGGGATCTGAAAAGCCAAAGTCTGGCAGAGTTAGAGAGGGTGTCTGGTCCTGCCGCCCATCAGGAGGAAGATCTGGGAAACTGGCAGGGGCCGGAGCCATGGTGTAAAGAGCTATTTGGTCTCTTCCAGGACAGGAATCTAGAAAGCTCTGAGGGCATATCTGCACCAGTAGAGAAGGGACAGGGGGAGGGAGTGACAGCTGTATACTAGCACATTCCTGTTATGCCCAGTCACTTTTGGAGAAGACTTGAGAGACGCCCCCCTGAAGTGGCTCAGTGCAAAAAGGGCACACCGAAGCTGACAGTCAGAGGCGGACCTTGTGTTTCACAATGAAAATGTTTTATTGACTTTTCTGATTACATTAATGATACACTCATTACAAACACATTCAAACAGTACAGAAAAATATTGAGCAAAGCTCATCTGAAGTCCCACCATCCTGAGACAACCGACAGGAGCATTTTGATCATGCTTTCCTGCATTTCCTTATGTCCATTTGCAATTTATAATTTTACACATAATGGGATCGTATCAGTGTCATTAAAAAAATCATGGGAAAAATAAATAAATAAATAAATAATAAATAAATCATGGGTACCTTATTGAAAACTTCTTTTTTGTTTACCCTCTATCCTCCACCATTCCCTCCTAGAGCCAACATTAAGAATCTGGCAGATATTCTTCTGGAATTTACTTTCTCCATGCTCATCCTTTCCACATGTACAGACATATATACATCCACATACCCATGCACCCATATATATGGGGCATATTTTTGTTTTGCTGAAATGGGATCATTTTATGTACTCTTCTCTAAAACTAACTTTTCTTACTTGGTAGTGCGTCATGGAAATCCTTCTGAGTCAACTGGTACAGATCTAATTCATTCTTTTGAGGGACGACACAATAGTCCATTCTGTGGATATAGCCCAACTTATTATCCAACTGCTTCTATATTTTAGGGCATTCATGTTGTTTCCCATTTTCCCACTACAAACAGCCTGTAATAAATACCCTGGAGGAGGTTGCCCTCAATAGTATTTAGTTTTTTGTCAAGCTTGGGTCAGAAATGCCATCTACCAAGGATGGTGAGGATGGAAGTATAGGCGGGGGAAAGAGCCAGACACCAAGGAAGATGGGAGTAGGGGGCCCCGAGGCTGCTGCCCACACTCACCTGTGCCACATCAAGCAGGAAAAGTTGCAGGTAAAAGGCTATGGCGCTGGAGGCCACCTGGTTGGGGACCCCTCCAATGCCATAGCACACCTTCGTACAGAAGGAGAGGCGACCAGCTCTGCTGTCCTGGGGGAGACACAGGAGCTAAGCCGCCACAGACACACAACAGCTCCCTACAGTCGCCTGACTTCCAAAAGCATCCTGAGGTCCCTATATCTTGAGGGCTTTTCCAGCAACCTCTCAGTCCTAATTTGTCCCAAATCATTGTAAAAGGAAGTGAGTTAGAGAAAGGAAAAAAAAAATCCTAAACCATGACCTCTAAAAATTTGGCAGGGCGGGGTGGGGGGGGGAGCGGGGGGGGGGTAGTTCTTCCTTATATTTCTCCCACAGTGCTTCCTGCTGCGGTCTGTTTTATTGTCCCAGTCAGCAAGCCAGAGTCCACTGGGGGTCAGGTGGCCCCTAATTTTGCCACCAACTTCCTGTGTGACTTTGAATAAATCACTTTATCTCTCTAAGCCTCATCTGTCAAATGGATATTCCTGCCAACTTCAAGGGATGTTTTGATGAACAAATGAAGCAATGGCTCTGGGAACTGATTGTTAAATGTCCGGGACTTTTGCAAGGCAGTGGTTACTGGTAGCCTGAAATCAGCCATGGTGTGAGTATTTATACCATAGAAATCAGCAAACATTACAAATCAGAGCATTTTCTTTTTTTTTTTTTTTTTCTGGAGAGACTGTCTGCGAACCAACCACTGAAATGAAGTGATGCATATGACCCCAAATATATGTGTGTACACACACACACCCCCCCACACACATTTAGGGATATGTGTATATATCCCTAAGCTATCCACTGAATTCCAGATTCGAAATCAGACTGTCTACTCACAGCCCCATGTGGCTGCCAAACAAGCATTTCAGCTTAGCATGGTCAAAACACAGCTCATGATTTCTCTCCCATTGTCTTAACCTCCTAACCTTATTACCCCCGTTGCATGAAATAGCCCCAATGTCCACTCAGCAGCTAAGGCCACAAACCTAGGAGTTATCCTTGATTCCTCTTTCCTAACTCCCCTGTCTAACCTATCAGTGAGGGCCTCCTAAGTGGCTTCCCTATTTCTACTCTCATACCCTACTATCTACTCTCCGTCCAGCAGCCAAAGTAATCTTTTCATAACATAAATCAGATTGTGTCTTATCTCTGTTTAAAACCCTCTAACAGCTTGCCATTACAGTTTGAATAAAACTCCAAGTGCTTCCCTCATAGCCTACAGGAGCCCATCCAATCAGCCCCTACTCCCTTTTCCACTTCACTTCAGATAGCCCTCCTCAACCATGGTAGCCTCTTTCTTGTTGATCATAATGACCTTGTCTGCTGCTGCCTCAGGGCCTTTGCACTTCCTGTCCCTTCTGTCTGGAAGGCTCTTCCTCCAGGTCTTTGCAAGAGCTGACTTCTTGCCATTCAGGCTGAAGCCTAAATGTCATCTCTTTAGAAAGGCCTTCCCTGACCACCCAAATCTCTCTCAGTCGTACTTACTACAGGATATATGCTTATTTATTTCTTGCCTCTTGCCACCAGCATATAAACTCTCTAAAAGCATGAACTATATAACTTTTTTCACCACCATGTCCGCAGTACCTAGAACAATGCTCAATATATATTTGTTGAAAGAATAAATGCCATGAAGACACTTGTGTAAAGTGCTATTTCTTCCAAAGATGCTGGGAATCCTTCTTTTTCATCTTTTGCCTGGAGATGGGAGGGGGAGTGGAGAGCAACTATGGCTTCACCCATTTTGGTATCTTGCCAGGCACCCCAAATGGGCTCTTTGCAAAGGAAGGTCTTCCCGGATAAGGGTTTATCAAATCCTCTGCACTCTTCTTACCCACACATGAGGCAGGATGTGGTCTCCTTTCCTGACATTTTGGTGGACATTATTTCAATTCCAGAAAACCTAACAGCTGTCAGAGTCCAATATGATAGCTCTCCCTACCCCCGCGCCCTCCATAATGGGACTCTGGTCTCTCCTAAACGTACCCATCCAGTTTCTGGTACATGGAAGGCACTTGAAAAGAAAAAGAAATTCCAGCTGAAACTAGGTGTATGATATAATCTTGGAATCTTGAAAAAGACAGTTGCCTACTTAAATCATAAGCCCTTCAGTCAACTGAGAACAAGTTTCAGAGTTAGACAAACTTGGCAAATTTGAATGCAAATTCTCCACATCTGCCATTTCTAGCTGTGTGACCCAGGACAAGGTACTTAGTGAGGCTGAGCTTCATTTCCTCACATGTAAAATGGAGATAATATACCTCATGGAGTTGTTATGAGAATTAAACGTTAGCATTTCATGGACAACATACCCCTCTAGCCATTCATCTCACCCTGAATGTCTAAACTTCCCTGGGAAATGAGAGTCCCCAGAGGGCCTCTTGATCTAGCTTTCTTTCTTAGAGGCCACGGTCTTTAGCTCCAAGGTGACTGAGAGGGAGCACTGAGTCAACAAAAGGGAATTGAGGCGATGAAGTGAAGCCACAGACAGAATGATTGCGTGGAGCACAGAGCAGGCCGTGGATTTTGCACTCAGCAGGACGCTCAGACGTCCGAACTCCTCTCCAACACAGCCACCCTGAATCACATGCGCCCCAGACCCATCCAGGGGGTGGGGGGAGGGGGGACGCGGAGGGGCTAAGGACGCCCCTGGGCTCCCAGCGGCCCTCTACCCTCAGTTCGGAGCCTGGTTACCCAGAAGGACATCTCTGGGGGCGGTCTCCTCAAGGAGAGCCTGGTGCCTGGAGGAGGCCCGGTTTGAGCGGGTGGCTAAGCCCACAGCATCTGCCTGGAGATGGGGGAAGGAAGGCAGCCTCCTCACGCACAACTGAAAGCCCTGCCTGCCCCAGGGTTCAAGAGACCTCGGAAAGTACCCGGAGCGTGGTGGACGAGAGCCCCAGACTGGCCCTGGCCCTGCCTGACTAGCCGAAGCAATCAGGGGCTTCCTTCACTTGCCTAGGACGCGGTTTCCCATCCTGTTCTCTTTGGGGCGGCGAATACCCTCAGCGCCTCTCAACTGTCAGACTCCCCCAGGAGCGGTTCAGCACCCGGAGGCTCGGGCCGAGGACCCTGCGGGGCTGCCGCTGGCTGGCTGAAGGGCTCCTCCCAGACGCCCGGAAGGTCCCCGGGGCCCCGCGCCCGGCTCAGCCCCAGCTCCCCTCGCGCCCCTCGCTGTGCGCTCACCGAGCCCGGCTCCAAGGCGCGCGGTTGCCGCGCGGGCGACGGCGTCTCCACGGCCGGGGCCGAGGTCCCTTCCGGGGACGCTGCCATCGCGCACGGCTGCACCCGCACTGCGGCCGTCGCCCTGGGTGTTATCGCCCGGCCGGCCCCACCGGGAGGGCGGCTCCGGGGCCGAGTGGGCGCGGCGCGAAGAGGGGCGGGCTGGCGGGCGCGCCGCGGGCCGGGGGCCACGCGCGGGAAACCGGGAAGCCGCAAAGTGCCTGGGGTCGGGTCCCCGAAGTGAAAACCGCCAAGAGCCCATATCTGTTGGGGGAAAGGGCCGGCAAGTCACTCGGGACAGTTTTCCTTGGGGTGGGACTCCGAGGGAGTGACAGCCAGCGGCGGTTCGCGCTAAGCTCTCCTGCTAAATCCTCGTGAAAGGCGACAAACAGGTTCATTAGGAAAACGAAGCAATAGAATCGACTTGCTCGAACTAAGTTTATGACTGAGTAGGTTACAACCCTCTTAAAAAAATTGATTTAGGATGCCCGAAATACACATTCTCCAGCCTAATACAGATGATGGGGTATCGCCACGTAACTAAGTCCTGGCCAGTGAATGGAAGCTGAGTGGTGTGGGCAATTTCCCAGAAAGGTCCTTAAAAGGGAAGGGGTCATATCACATACAAAAATTAACTGAAAACCTGTCACAGACCTAACTGTAAAGGCTGAAACTATAAAACTCTTAGAAGAAAATAGGAGCATATCTTTATAATCTTGGGTTAGACAAATGTTTCTTAGGACACCACAAGCATAAGTTGCATTACATCTAAATGAAAAACTGTGTTGCAAACCATGCATTCAGTGAAAAGACAACCCACAGAATGGGAGGAATGTTTGTAAATCATAAGAACTTGTATTGGAATACATAAAGAACTCAAAACTAAACAGTAAAAAGCCCAGTTAAAAACTGGGCGAAGGATTTGAATAGATAATTCTCCAAGATTGACAAATGGGCAGTAAACACATGAAAAGATACTCATGTCACCAGAGAAATACAAAACTACAAGAAATACAAAACTCCACTAGGAAGGCTATAATTAAAAAGACAATAACAAGTGTTGGGGAGAATGTGGAAAATCATACATTGGAAGTGGGCACGTAAACAGTGCAGGTGCTTTGGAAGTTTGGCAGTCCTTCAAAAGTAGAAAATTTTTATGACCCAGCAATTCCACTCCTAAGAATTTAACCAAAATGAAAACATGATCACACAACTTGAACACAAATGTTCATAGCAGCACTATTTATAATAGCTAAAGAGGAAACAACCCAAATGTCCATCAACTGATGGATAAATGTTTAGACTGTTAGGAATATTCATATAATGGACTATTAGTATTATAAAGGACATGGATGAACTTTGAAAACATTATGTTGTGAAAAAAAAGCCAGTCACAGACCACATAATGTATGACTCCATTCATATGAAATGTCCAAAAAGCTAAACCTATAGAAAGAATGTAGGCTTCTTGGTCGCCTAGAACTGAGGTTGGAGAAAGACTGTTAATGAGGTTTCCTACAGAGATAAAAATATTCTAAAATCAGATTGTGGTGATGCCTGCACAATTCTGTGAATATACTAAGAAACCATTGAGTCGTACATTTTAAATGGGTGAATTGTAAGGTAAGTGAATTACATCTCAATAGCTTTTTAAGAAACAGAACGGATATGCTTCTTCTACTGGATGAAATGATGAAATGCAAATACAATGGCTGGTGCTAGCGAGGCTATCTGGAGACCTCAAGTTAACTGGTGCTGAGATCAGCTGATTAACAATACTGGAGTCATGGGACTTCCCTGGTGATGCAGTGGTTAAGAATCCGCCTGCCAATACAGGGGACATGGGTTCGATCCCTGCTCTGGGAAGATCCCACATGCCGAGGAGCAACTAAGCTCATGCGCCACAACTACTGAAGCCCATGCACCTTGAAACCATGCTCAACAAGAGAAGCCACCTCAATAAGAAGGCTGTGAACCACAAGGCAGAGTAGCCCCCGCTCTCCAGAAGTAGCGAAAACCTGCACGCAGCAACGAAGACCCAACATAGGCACCCCCCCACCTCCACCCCCCCCCCAAAAAAAAGACAATACTGGAGTCATGATTTTTGAAGTTGATGTAGCAGCTCTGAACTGCTTCCCTCTGGACTTTTTCATGGGAAATAAAACTTATTCTGTAAGTCATTATTATTTTGGATTTCCTATTACAGCTAAATCTAATCCTAAAGTATACACTACCCAGTATAAAGCAAGTCATTCCATTTTCCATGCCTCAATTCCTTAATCTAGAAAATGGGTACCTTCAGTTTCCTTGATTGCAGCCCTAGCAAACAGTGGAGAGAGAACTAGGTAATGTATGTGTTAAAGGTTTAATTTCTTGGAAACTAAACGAACTCAAGGTGAGTTTCTTTGGATAATTTACGTTTTAACATGACACTTTTTATAAGCAATTTTAGCAGGTTTGGAAACACTTCACTCACAATACTTATACTTTGTTGCATATACTACCACAATTTTAATTTAGAAAGGAAGTGGGCAATAGAAAAAAAAACACTCCACAAAAAACCCCCCACAGAAACCTTCCTCCCCTTTTTTGCACAGAAATGTAACTAAAAGACATTTTTCTCCCTAACGGTTCCTATTCTACTTAAAGTGATGGCAGATTCCAAATGCAATTTTTAAAGACAAATAAGTAGATTTCAATAAGTAAAACAAACCTACAATAACCAAGAAGTCTGCCTTTCAAAATAAAACTAAAGACTGATACACTTAAAAATATCTGAAAAGATGCACACCAAAACATTACTAGTGGCTATCTCTGAATGGTGGACTAATAGGTGAGCTAAAGATCATTTTGGCATAACTGTATAATGTTCTCCAATGAATATGAATTGTTGCGCAAAAAACATACATTTAAATCGAATGACAAAAAGTCAAATATTAGTGTACTGAGTAAGCCACTTCTATTTGAAGACAGTGTGATGAGCAATGTTTAAATTAAATGCTTTGTACTGAGAAAGAACAAAGGGTAAATCTTACTTAGGAGTCTTCATGCTAGTTCAACTAAGGACACAAAGGATGGTGTAAGAAATAAACACAACCACCGAGTTAGTATTAAAAATATCACATTTTAACACTTCTGAGTATTAAATGAAAGTAACACTGGTTAAAGTACCTGGCAAACAGGAAGCACCTAATAAATGTTTGTTGACTCTCAAACTGAATGACTTTGCCAAATAAAAATGACAAATGCATCCATATGTAACTATTTTATAACAAACAAATGTAAATTATTTCACAGATTCTTTTAATGAACAGTGTTTCATCTTTAAGACAATAGTTCTTTAAGATTGCTTTCGAAATACTTTAAGGCACTGAAACAGATGCACACGTAATTTCAACACAACCAAGTATAATGAAAAGTACTCTGAATGACAGAAGTACATAAAATAAATAAGATCACCTTTAAAACCTGCATAATGCATAGTAATTTAACCAATAAACCAGAATCTGTAAAATTAGATATGCACTTCTATGTATCAGCCCCAACAATGGTTTTAAACTGACTGATGCCAGTTTTGAAATAACTACTTAGGTCAAATTGTATTCCACATCTAAGATGCTGGCTTATTTTCAAGTTTGCCTTCCCTTGCTAAATTCAGCTTGTTTTCTAAAGTCAACATGTTTTGGATATTCTACACATTTAATTAATGACTTCAAAATTTTAAACTTTAATGTAAAAAGCTTTATCAGATGGTTCTCACTTTAGAAAACCTTTAAGAATATAATCTACGTTAATTTTCACAGTTATAAACATGAGGGTTATTGCTGATGACAGGTCTTTATAGAACTTCTCATTGGGGTATATCCTACATGTACACACAAGAAAACCTCTAATGTGTCTTCTGGTTAATAATTACTATAAACTGGAAAATCCACAAAAGAGGCTTTTCTATATGTACAAGAAAAATATTTCCAACAAGAAGCCCCTTTACAGAATATATGGAGAATTACAAATTGACTTATATTTATGCAAATAAAAATTATAAAATGCTGCATGATAGGCCTATATGAAACATTTTCTTACAGATTCTTGAAAATTAACAATCATCGTTATCTCTGATTTTACCATCCCCTCATTTTTTTAAGAATGTCATTATTTTTGTTTCACTAGAGGGCTCTACCATAGCCGTAAACATTACCTACAATAAATATTTTCTATTATATATCTGTTCATTTCTTAAGGTAAGTGACAAAAGGAAAAGGCTCTCCTTTGTTCTCCCTTTCTTCCTGATACACAGATAGACCTCTGCCATGTGGAAGGCTAAGAACTAGAAAAGGAAGCATTCTTAAAGCTTCAAACAGAAGATATATTTTATAAACCAGGTCATGTGTATATTTCCCTTTTGCTATCCCTGAGCCTTTAACGAAAACCTCATTTAAATGTTGCAGCCTTGTCTCAGCTGTGCTTACAGAATATAAAGCATAGGTTTACCTCATGATTAGTTCAGAGTTAAGTGGTGGGGGACTAGGATAAATACAAAAGTCTTAGTGCTATTTTAGTCAAGTCTTGCACTGTCCATGGGGAAGCACGCAGGTTTTATTTTCTTGGGGTGAAAGCTTAGTGCAGGATTTCCTGAAGACTGGTTCTCCTACTACATACCTAAGAATTACTTGAGATTAAAAATGCAGAGATCTGGAACCCATCCCAGATATAATGAACTGCTAAAATGTGTGCGGTATGTGGCAGGTAACAGGCATGCTGAAAAGCTTCCCAAGTGATCCTTACACATTAGGGCTTGAGAATCACTGCAAATCATTGCTTTAAAAGATTAGTTCTTTCAAGGGGTCTGTGAGGTCAAAACTATTTTCATAATTATACTAAGATGTTATTTGTTTTCCACTTTCTCATGAATGTACAGCAGCATTTACTATAGGCTACATGATGTGTGATACAGCAACAGACTGAATGTAGAAGCAGATGAGATTCCATCTGTCTTCCTTACACCAGACAGTAAAGATATTTGCAAAAAATGAAATACAATGCTACATTTCTCACTAAATCTTTTTACATTTTGGAAAATAGACATTTTTCATTAAAATGTTCTTTATATTAACACATGTTTATTATTTTAATGAATATTTTATAACTTTTTATTTTAAATATTAATATATATAACCCACATAAACAAAAAGCCTTGAGACCAAAAAGTTTGAGAACTGCTCTTCCCAGCAGACGTCCAGCACCCTATGAACGTTACTGCTGACTGGCATGGCCACTTAGTTCCTTGGCACACTCAATGTATATTTCACTTTAAATATGATTCAATATGTCATCTGCAAAAAGCTTCTTAAACTTATTTTGAGGCAAGGGGATTTAATCTGACAGTGAAATACTGAAGTCTAACCAGTTTTAGTTAAAAATCTAGCATGTTTTCCTTAGTGACATTAGAATGTAATAAATAACCCTATAATATATAAATAGGCTGTCTGGTGTATGAAATAGAAAACCATAACTTTATATGACGCATTTAAAAAATGTTAATTAGTAATGTGACACCACTAGCATTAGCGTCTACGTGAGTGGTAGCAAACAAATGGCTCACTCCAAATGTTAGCTAAGAACAATCCCTTAATTTTTGAAAGAAAATAAAGTAGGGGATAAACTGGGATTCCGAGAGAAGAAAGAATTGTTTTAAATTTACATGTTCTGAAAATGTTGAAATGTGAATCGGCAGATTGATACTGACACTATACTAAGCTACACAATTTTATTCTTAAATGAAAATACATCCCAGATACTGCTGCCAAATTAATATTTGAGCGTTTATCTTGCCATCAGACAATGCAAACTGGGAACACTTCTGAGGTTTAAGCATAACTGTGGTGAAAGCAGTTCCTTCCAGCCTTTTGACTGTTATCTCAGATATAAAAAAATTATGTTGATGTTTTTAACCTGCCATGTACAATTTTTTAATGTATTGCTATTTTAAAAATCGGAGACAGCTAACATTTAAACGAATCACTGATGTCTGGAAATGATGTTTAAATGAAAGATGCTGTGAACATATTTGCTAATTTATATCATATTAAGATTTTAAATGATATAGTTATTTAATATATCTTATGTTGCATAACTGGTATTTGAAAATAAGTATATTTTTCTTTCTGAGTAGCCTTCTGGAAAAGTTCATTGAATATAGTTTCCATTCATAGTTTACACTTTCCTGTTACTTATTTTAAAATCTTCTCACCAGAAAGGAGTTAAATAGTTCAAAGCTCAGCAAATCTGACTTTCCCCCATTTTGGTTTGCATGTCTACTTATGACCATCGTTTTTCTGGAAACTTCCCACTTAGTGTATCAAAAATCAATGTTATGAAAGTTCTTTAAAAGGTTCAGCGGTTTTTTTGAGTCTCTGAATGATTACAGCATTCTGTAAATCGGCTTCTTCCAGTGTGAGTGTTTCATCTAGCAATTTGAGGAAAGGAAGAGCTGTTGCCAGGGAAAAGGGAGGACTTCTCTGAGATCCTTGGTATTTTTCGATGAAGTCTTTGATGTGGCTTATCCTGTAAAATAGCACAAACTATTAATATAATTTTATGAAAACCTGAATTAGCTAATTTAAGGTAATAACTTGTGACAATATCTGGTTATGTTAATACATAGAATAATCAAATAATGATGATATAAATACTCACTTGGGCTATCTTTTAAAGGTTGACCCCTGGTATAGTGACAAGGGTATTATGGTTACATTTTGAGTCTCCATCTTTCAGAAACACATTATGAAATATTTACATGTGAAATGATATGAAGTCTGGGGTTTGCTTAAACATAGTTCTTTGGGAATTGAGTGAGGGATCATTATATCTTCTCTGCGCTTTTCCACACGCCTGAAAGTCTCTGTAACAGAAAACTCTACATATCTTGCTCTGCATGGTCCAACCAGTAATGCTACACAGACAGAGGCTGTTATCTCTTAAATACCAGGTCAGGCTGTGCTTCAAATCTAATTAAGAAAATTCTTAACCCAGTGTAGGTAGATTTTCAGTTAGTATAATGAACACTATAACGTAACACAATCACTGCAATCTTGAAGGTAGCTCAAAGTTATGTTTATGCAACTTTGTGTGTATTTTGAGAGGGAGAGCATGTATACAGTTCATCAAAACTAAGATGCCACTGGGAGTTCCCTGGTGGCCTAGTGGTTAGGATTCTGGGCTTTCATTGCTGTGGCCTGGGTTCAATTCCTGGTCGAGGAACTGAGATCCCACAAGCCATGTGGCATGGCCAAAAAATACCCCCTAAGATGCCATTGATTCTAAGCCCTGTCATCTTGTATACTACTTTAAAAATTCTTTCTTAAACACATAGAATTTTTAAATATATTGAAAGAGCACTTTTAACTTATTTTCACATAAACATTCATCAAATCACATTTACTTCTATAATAAGATTAGAATAAAATAGTTAAGTCATTTCTAACACTTGAATGTTATTCAGACTCAGATCCTTCAAATCACTTCTGTTTCAGTCATTAATGTACATGTTTTTTTCCATATAATACTCCCTTCTGTATCAACAGTGTGTTGATGATACAGCATACTTTAAAAAAGTACTCCACTACTGTCTCTGGGATGATCTTTCATTAAGCTGACACTTTTTCTGCATGCTTTGAGGCATATGCCAAGGCAAAGACAATTGTGTCATGACTGCCATATGGCCAACGAGAAATTATAGGATGTACCCCCATTTCAGAAATGCTAAAATGTGCAAACAAGAATTAATGAAATATGACATCACCAAAGACAGAATTCTCCCATTCAATTAAGTTCACTAATTGCCACTTTGTTAACCTGTGCAGATTATCAAAAAAGTCAAGAAAATGGTCACTTGTATTTATTTGGGTACCAAAAACTGGATAACTAAAGGCTAAACCTTATGGCAAAGAATGTAAATATAAAAAGAAAACAATAAAGATAAAAGGAACTGTGCAGTAAAAATTAAAAATGTGTACTGTGATCTCCATAATACTAAGAGAATAAAGAAATGCCAATCTAAAAAGCTATGAGATGGGACTTCCCTGGCAGTCCAGTGGTTAAGACTTCACCTTCCAATGCAGGGGGTGCGGGTTTGATCCCTGGTCGGGGAGCTAAGATCACACATGCCTCTCAGCCAAAAAACCAAAACAAAACCGAAGCACTATTGTAACAAATTCAATAAAGACTTCAAAAAATGGTCTACATCAAAAAAATGTTAAAAAAATAAAAAATAAATAAAATAAAAAGCTATGAGAGGATTAAAAAAATATTCTCTTTAAGCGCAAAAACAGGTAAGAAAGGAGAAATGAAAAATAAAAAGATATGGGGTAAAGAAAAAACAAAGAGCAAGATGGTAGCCTTAAACCTAACTAGTTCAGGATATTATGTAACATTATTAAAAGTGGACTAAATATTCCAATTAAAAAACAAAGGTTGGTTAATTATCACTTAATAAATACTGTTGGCCAAAGTTTTTTAAGTGCTTCAAGTCACTCAGCGGAAAAAAATGCTAGGTGACTATTTGTTACTGAAAATGCCAGAAGTATTTTTCTAGACAAACATGTTGGGATTAAAATATTTTATTTCCCTAAAAAGAAACAAACAAGATGCAGAGAACAAACTTATGGTTACCAAGTAGGCGGAAGGGGAACGAATTGGGAGACTGGGACTGACATACATACAATACTATGACCGCACACAGACCAGATATGAGAGGGAGTTGTGGTGACCCAGAATAGGGAATCAGAGTCCAGGGAAGGTGAAGAGGACATCTGCAGAGGAAAGCTGCCCACCTTCCTAGTGTCAGAGTCTGACAAGTACAAGGAGGGCATCTATGTAGAGGGAGGCAGGTGGGGATGGTTAGAGTAGGAGCAGGGTTAGGAGAATGTCCACAGAGAAGAGCTGTCCAGTGCAGAGTGTCAGAAGCCAAGTGGGGTTAGGAATATAGGAGAGATGGTGCACAGCAGGCAGTCTCAGCAGAATAAAAAGAGCATTCACACAGAGAACTGGCCAACTGCAGTGTGTCAGAACCAGAAAGAGATGGAGAGCGTCCACGCATGGGGGAGGATAGGCAGCACTGTCTCCAGAGCCCAAGAGCACGAATGGGTCACTGGCATGATGTGATGTGTCAAGAGACCCAGCAGGAAGAGGGAGCCTTCCACGTGGGGGGGAGGCAGCAGAGAAAAAGGAGCTTGGTTACATACAGGAGAACAGATCAATAAATAAATATACTGAGAATAACTGGAGCCAGGTTTCTCACGGAAGAAAGTTAAAGTGGAGAAAGCGAAGAAGTTAGTTACAAATATGGAAAAGGGAAGACTAGAATAAACCCTGTGATGGTGGACTGAAATTAGAGGTATCTATGTGAGTTCATGGTTTTCAATATGCAAAGATACAGAAACATAGATGTAAATGTGTGTGTGTGTGTTAGTATAAGTATATACACACACACACACACGTGCACATATGTGTATGTATGCATAGACACCTGTAGCTCTTTCGCTCAGAGGGCCTGGAAGTGGTGGCAGTTTAAGTATACCTAAGTAACCAGACCCTCAATTCCCTTGGCCACTAAAAAGAACCAGTGCTTCTTAGAAAATGTACAGGACAAACCTGAAAAACAGTTTTAAGCCAATAAACAAGAAAATGCTCAAAAAATGATGGGAATGTGTAAAAATTTTAAGGATTAAAAAAAAAAGAATAGATAGAAGACTGGAAAAACTCGTAATAGTGATTATCTCTGGGTGATGGCATTTAAATTGATTTGTTTCTTTCACTATTTTCCTATATTACTTTTTTCTACAATTAACAGAAAAATACACACATAACGCTAATGATCAACTTAAAACATATTGAAAATAATTCTTTTAAAATTATGTATCCAGTTAAGCAGAAAAACTAGCAAAATGAGAATCCATCGAACAGACTGAAAATACTTCATTAATGTCCAAGAAGTTCCACTGTCATGAAAATACTGTTTAGAGAAATGTTTATTAAGATTCTTGGTTAGTTCTTAATAAAAACTATTTATTGATCTGAAAAGAAGAAATATAATTAAAACTTAGGGAAAAAAATAAGACAAATAATGAAACGGAAGACTCACCTATGAGAAATGTTAAATTTCTGGACAATCCTTTGCCCATTGGCTAACCAGATCTGTATATTAGTGATGGGTTCCAGATTGTTTAGTGGGACAGCAGACAACTTATTTTTATTCTCAACTTCAATACTCTTTGCTTTAGAAACAATTTTTGGTGTAGCACTAAGAAAATCCAGAAAACAAGTCAGATGCATGTTTTTCATTAAGCAAAACTTTATCACTAAACGATCACTAAAACTTTACAGTTAAGTACAGCTTCTGGGAAGATTTTAGCCAGTCACAGCTGTTCCCTGACTAACACATAAAGATATTAACATCATTTATATCCATCATACATGATTATAGGAATCTAATAAAATTATGCACATCTAAGTAATTTGTAAGCTTGTGGAGTGTTACATAGGTATACTTGAATAGCATACTTCTGTATCTGAATAGTGCCTTACAGAACAGTTTTATAGTGCTGACAGATCTATGGACTTTACCTTTACCTACTCCCCAGGTTAAAATTTCTAAAAAAAATGGAAAGTTCCCTGTAGAGAATAGTCCTTGGTTATAAAGGAAATGAAAGGAAGCAAAGTATTTCCTGATCACTCTGAGAGTCACATCTGGATATTTTTATATGTGTGGATGAATATGCATGTATATACCTTACCAATCTTGATAATTAATATATGAGAATTCATAAAAACAAAAGCAGTCCTATATTTAACCTCTTTGCATATTCTGCCACAGGCATGATTAGATAAGATGAACACTACAAAATCTGAAAATAATTAAAGGCTCTGATACTGACACTAATTTTATCAGGCATTATTTCACTTTTATTTCCTCAAAATTCAGATACTGATCAGAGAACACAATGCTGAAGGCGCTGGTAACTATACTACAGAACCCTATATCCTAAAGCCAGCCTATGTACTCTGTGACATGAACGGCAAAGCTCAAGTGGAGGGTGCAAGGAAGGAAAAATTATTTAACCACCCAATTTTGCCCAATGTCCTCATTAAGCCAGGCCCTTCTGATCTGATAAAACCAAAAAAGCCTCCATGACTTTTTGGTGTAGTGCCTGCATGTGTTACTTTACACTAAGACGACTATGACTTAGAACTTCTCATAAAAGTTAAAGTGAAAAATTTCATTTCCAGTGGGAGAAATGATAAACTCTATACATGTGGTCCACGTAGTAAAACAACGACAAGCTGAATATTAGTCAAGCCTCTGCTTCTGGAAGGTACCGATCATGAGCCCACTCACCTTCCCAGTCTGTGACCCTGTCCTGAGAAGGGCTGGAACACAGGCTTTGTTGACATACACACTTCATCTTTCTTATCTTCAACTTTAACATCCACCTCCTCTTTATCAAAAACTCCCTGTAACTCTAAAGGTAATTCCCTTGGAAAGTAAAGAAAGAAAGTGATAAAGCCCTTAATATGTTTTTTCTTTCTCTGAAAAACATATTCTGTATGCAAAAAGAATAGAAATATATACAGTAATAAGAGGAACATAATATCCTATACAATAAAAACTAAATGTATTTAAAATAATATAGTCAGAGAAAAATCAAGCTCGTATTTCATTTTTTAAAATGAAAACATAGCTACATGCTTGTTCTATAAAACAACACATAAAAAAGAAAGTGACAGCCCCCTCCCCCAAAAGTGACACTCCTTATAATTTCACTCTCACTCTAATAAAAAACTTTGGGGTGTGTCTCCTAAATTTTCTCTCTCTATATAGTAAAATTCCACATAATTATTATATTATTTTTCCCAAAGATGGTATCATTCTATGCACACTATTCTGTATTTTGCAAACTGCTTAAAAAAAAAAAAGCAATATACCATAGAAAACTTCTCATGTTAGTATATGAGTACGTCATTCATTTTTACCACATGCACACTATTATTCTGTTATAAAGTAGATCAAATGTTACAAACATATAAAATACTCTTTTCATCTTTTTCTTATTGATTTATAAGAAATGTGTATGTATTCCCTTTACAGGATATATGTGCAACAAGTATTCCCAGTTTGGCATTTGATTTTACATAATCAAATTTATCTATCTTTCTTATATTGCTCCTGGGATTCATGCCAACTATAGCTATATGCAACAACATGGATGAATATTCCAAAGAAATAAGCTGAGTAGACACAAACAATAAACACATTCCATTTACACAGAGTTCAAAAAACAGATAAAATGAAAAACCATAAAGAAAAGCAAAAGAAAAAAAACCATAAACATAAAGGAAAGCAAAGAACAAATCACTACTGAAGTTAGGAAATCTGAATTGAGAGACAGTCTACATAATTTGGGCCCATAATCTTTAAGTGTCAAGGTCATTAAAAAAAGACAAAAACAAAAATTGAGGAACCATTCCCTCCTGAAGGAGACTAAAGAACACATGACATTTAAAAGCAATGTGTGAACCTTCCTGAGCTTCAGTTCTTCAGTTCTAGAAGGGGATAACAGATGTCCTGCCTGCCTCAGAGATACTATAGTGATCAAATGAGACCATATAGGAACTAGTGCTTTGTATATTGTAACCATGATATAAAAGTAAAAGAATATTAATAATTATGTATGTTATTTCTTGCCCAGATATATTTCAATAGCTTAAAATAAATATTTACTGCACAAATAAAATAAAATAAAATAAAATAAAATAAAATAAAATAAAATAAAATAAAAACAATGTGTGGACTTCCCTGATGGCGCAGTGGTTAAGAATCCACCTGTCAATACAGGGGACAAGGGTTTGATCCCTGGCCCAGGAAGATCCCACATGCTGCGGAGCTACTAAGCCCGTGTACCACAACTACAAAGCCTGCATGCTAGAGCCCTCGAGCCACAACTACTGAGCCCATGTGTTGCAACTACTGAAGCCCATGTGCCTAGAGTCGGTGTTCCACAACAAGAGAAGCCACTGCAGTGAGAAGCCCGTGCACCACAATGAAGAGTAGCCCCCACTCTCCACAACTAGAGAAAGCCCACGCACAGACCCATATACACTACCAACTGTAATATAGATAGCTAGTGGGAAGTTGCTGTACAACACAGGGAGATCTACTCGATGATGGGTGATGCCTTAGAGGGCCAGGACAGGGAGGGTGGGAGGGAGGGGATATATGTATAAAAACAGCTGATTCACTTTGGTGTACCTCAAAAGCTGGTACAAGAGTGAAAAGCTGTGGAGCAACTAAGCCCGTGTGCCACAACTATTGAGCCCATGTGCCACAACTACTGAAGCCCATGCGCCTACAGCCTGTGCTCTGCAGCAAGAGAAGCCACCTCAATGAGAAGCTTGCACACCGCAACAGAGCAGCCCCCGCTCACTGCAACTAGAGAAAGCCCATGCACAGCAATGAAGACCCAACACAGTCAATAAAAAAAAAAAAAAGCTACAACATGAATGAATTTTGAAAACGCTATGCTGAGTGAAAGAAATCAGACACAAAATGATTCCATTTATATGCAATATCCAAAATATGCAAATTCACAGAGGTAGAGAGTAGATTGTGGTTGTGTAGGGCTGTGAGGGGCAAATGGAGAGTGATTACTAGTATGGGGTTTTTGGGTGATGAAAATGTTCTGGAATCAATAGTGCTGATGGTTGCATAACTCTGTGAATATACTAAAAAATAGTGAATTGTATACTTTAAAGGGGTAAATTTTATGGTAGGCTAATTACATCTCAATAAAGCAGTTATTTAAAAAAATAAAATTATTAAAAAAATTTAAATACATGGATAGTCACAAATATTTTTTATAGTGGGAGACAAGAAATAATCAAATTGTCAACAACTAAGTATATATATAAAAATTATGGGTCACCATTGTAACAAAATAATATGCAGATATATTCAAGTATTTCAAGATAGTCAAAATTAAAAAATATATATATGCACATTATATATGAATCTATGCACAGAAAATGCCAAAATGAAATTCAACAAAAATGTTAATGACAGTAAAACCTCTGGGTAATGAAATTATAGGTGATTTTCAAGTTCTTATCATAAATATATAAAATACACAGTACAGGGCAATGGAAATCACGATTCAAAAACTATACAGATATTTAAACATAATTATTAAATAACAAGTAGGATATGATGTGGTATTAAGTGACACTTGGCAAAGTGAATCAATTTAGGTCAGATTTTGGTTGATCAGAATTCAAATTCCTGACCTTTTAAAATTATAGCTGTGGCTCTCTTAAGAAAACCCATCTTATGAAAAATCTGAATTTACAAAAGAAAAAGTATCTTTGAATACATAGGGATGTGTGAACAACATTAAAAATGAATCTCCAAAATGAAACATATCTAAAACATCCTTCTGTTTACAAAGATTACTTACCCTTTTTTGATGCAGTTCAGAAACTGCTGACTTGCACCATCAGAATAACTTCTAAAATCATCATTGACCGTAAATCCATTTTTCCATAATTTTATACTTACATCCACCTGCAGTAAGAAACAAAACGCATCATGTTAATAAATAAAATGTACTAGCAGATTAAAAGTCCCTTGAAAATTTCTTCTATCAGTGCATATTTTATGTATTAATCTTTTCTTTAAAATTGAGATATAACTGACATATAATATTGTATTAGTCTTAGGTATACGACATAATGATTTGACGTGTGTGTGTGTGTGTATACACACACATATATATATTTTTGGGTGTGTTGGGTCTTTGTTGCTATGTGTGGGCTTTCTCTAGTTGCGGCGAGCAGGCTTCTCATTGCAGTGGCTTCTCCTGTTGGGGAGCATGGGCTCTAGATGCATGGGCTCAGTAGTTGCGGCACTTGGGCTCTAGAGCACAGGCTCAGAAGTTGTGGCTCACAGGCTTAGTTGCTTTGTGGCATGTGGGATCTTCCCGGACTAGGTATCAAACCCATTTCCCCTGCACTGCCAGGCAGATTCTTAACCACTGTGCCACCAGGGAAGTCCGACTTATGTATATACTGCAAAATGATTACTACAATTAGTGTAACATCTATTACTACACATAGCTACAAATTTTATAATACATCATTCTTAAGAGCAAGCTTCAAATGTAAAATATCAAAAATTATAATGTACACATACAATATGGTTCATAATGAATAATAGTTTAAAATAAATCATTAAAAATTTTCTTTAAGAGAACCCATTTGCAAAAATATTCTGTGCCATCTCAAAGAACACTAAAGCTTTCTGGCCAGAACAGACTTCTCAACAGTTAGAGAAGGACTTTGAAATGACTTGAACATTAGACTTTGAACATAAAGAATAATAAAAGGAGGGGAAAAAAAACTATGAGCAATTAATGGCTATTCCTTCAAATATAAACTATCAGTGTTACTGTTATCAATATTTCATCTCTCAACATCTTGTTCATCATTTCCTAAGAACAATATTTATTCATTTATTCAAACAAAGAAGTTACTGTAGAAATATAGAAAGGTTCAGAAATACAGTAGAATGCTGAAATGCTTTAGGTTGAACACAGAAGGACTGATTAAAAACCATTTAAGAAGATATCAGACTATTAGGGACCCTCCCTTGTCTCTAGCACGTATTCATTCAACATATGCTTACTGAGTGCCTAATATGTAACAGACACTTCATTACGATGTTAGAGAAAACATAATAATAATAGCATATATTATTAGCCTACCTATTTTTTTTTTTAAAGATCTTTTTTGGAATATAGCCTGCCTATCTATCAATCTACCTACCCACCTACCTGAGAGAGCACTTGTGTGTACATTTAGTATGTACCAAGCACTGTTTAAAAGCACTTTCCCTACACAGATTTATTTAGTCTTCTTAAAATCCACACAAGGTGGGTATTATTTTATCCTTTTTATAGATGGGGAAATAGAAATACAGAAGATTGAGTAAATTGCCCAATATTACACAGTCAGTAAGGGTAGAGCTGGGGCTGGAATCCATACTCTTCACCACTATACCATATTGGCTCTTTTATTTACCTATAACCAAACTGTCAAGACTCTACTCTCATGGTACTCACAGAGAAGAATGAGAACTAAAAAAATGGTACAAGTGAACTTATTTACAAAACAGAAATAGAGTCACAGAAGTAGAAAACAAACTTATGGTTACCCAGGGGGGAAATTGGGGGGAGGGATAAATTGGGATGTGGGATTGACATATATACACTACTATATATAAAACAGACAACTAATAAGGACCTACTGATAGGACAAGGAACTCTACTCAATACTCTGTAATGACCTATATGGAAAAGAATCTAAAAAAGAGTGGATATATGTATATGCATAACTGATTCACTTCACTGTACAGCAGAAACTAATACAACATTGGAAATCAACTATAATCCAATAAAAATTAACAAAAAAAAAAGAAAAGAATGAGAACAAAACAAATAGGAAAAGAGCACATAAAGACACTGAGAAGAGGAATTTCCTGGTGGTCCAGTAGTTAGGACTTGGTGCTTTCACTGCTGAGGGCCTGGGTTCAATCCCTGGTCAGGGAACTAGAACTAAGATTCCATAAGCCACGCAGCATGGCCAAGGGGAAAAAAAAAAAAAAGACACTGAGGAAAACAGAAGAAACTTAAAAACAAAAATCCAAAAATGACAATACACTTAGAGAAGATGTTTGAGAGAGTAGGAGGGAATATTCGGGGAACAAAAGGGCTCTTAGAAACTTAAAATAGAAATGAAATAAAAAGATTGAATATATGTTGAAGAAATACCCCAATTAAAATAGAACAAAACAACAAAGAGGTGGAAAACAGGACAAATAAGAAAAAATAAGGGATTCAGTCCAAGAGATCCATTATCTAAGTAAAAATATTCTAAAGAGACCAGCAACAGAGGGGAGCAAAATATCAAAGAAGCAACATGAGAAAATGTCCTAGGATGGTAAAATACAAGTTTCTGTATTGAATGAATAAAAAAGAAACTATATCAAAACCCATTAGAACATGAGCATATTAAAGAGAAGATTCTAACAGCTTGTAGGGAGCAAAAACATGCCATACACACAGGCTCAGAGGCCAGAACAGCAATCTATCAATCACATGTGAAGGCAGAACAAAGGCAAATTCGGGTGCACAAGGCTTTAAGCCATCTATTTCCCACACACGCTTTTCACACACACTTTGTTCATAAAGCTACCTCCAGACTGGCTTCATAAAAATGTAAACACACAGGGTGGGCTGGGAGAGGCACAGAATTCAGTGCACAGGAAGTGAGAGGAGAGAGAAAGAGAATGCTCAGGATCACAGATTCCAGGGCAGCAGCAGTATAACCCCGCTACAGGACACTGGAGAAAGATGAAGGGCTTCAGCACAGCTGTCCTTCAGAAAAAATTAAACTGGTAAAATTATCTCATGTGTTCAAACATACTGAAATAAGATACAGCCTACCACGAGAGTCTGGGGATGAATTAACAACAGGCACAAAGAAAATAAAGCCAATATGGAAGGGAAAAAAAAGTATTAATTCTACTGAAAATTTAAAAGACAGTCAGGAAAAGAAGTATCATAACACTCTATATGACACAGTTATGCTGTACAGTATTTATAAAGCTATAAAGCTATAAAGAATGATAACTGATTTAATCCCAAAACATAGTTATGTTAGTAAAATGAGAGGAGGTGGTTTGGGCAGGAGGTAGAATAAGAGCTAAAGTCTCATCTCCTACTTTAAAAAAGTCAATACATAATTTGAAAAACTAAAAAAATCAAGAACTATCATTATTAGTATATTATTAGAAATACAGACTTCATACCAGAAGAAATAGCTAAGTGATTACCTCTGGGAAGTAGATATCATGGCCATGGAGGAATACGGTTGCTACTTTTCAACATAAGTCTTTCAGAACTATTAGACTTTAAACTTTCAGTACTTAAACTCTGATAAAATTTTAAATTAAAATTTAAAAGATAAATTAAAGGGATCTCTAATGTCTGACTTCAAAAAGCCAGCTGGATTCTCATAATTGCTACTGCCTTCAGTCTGCTGTGATATGTTGTTTTCACTGAAATATAGTTTAAAAAAAAAAAAAAAATCAAGCCTCATACAGATACGTAGTTACAAAAGAAGCATTTTATCTTATTTTATAGTATGTATGTATGTATTTATTTATTTATTTTGGCTGCATGGGGTCTTAGTTTGCAGCACGCAAACTCTTAGTTGCAGCACGCAAACTCTTAGTTGCAGCATGTATGCAGGATCTAGTTCCCCGATCAGGGGTCAAACCTGGGCCCCCTGCATTGGGAGTGTGGAGTCTCAGCTGCTGAACCACCAGGGAAGTCCCCAAAAGCAGATTGTTAATAACTTTTCCAAGATACTACATCAAAATGTAGTAAGTGCTAGCATCTCAAAAGTTTGCTGAAAATATCACATGATAAAACATATGCAGAATCTAAAAAAACGATACAGGTGAACTTACAAAACAGAAACAGACTCATAGATACAGAATATAAACTTATGGTTACCAAAGGGGAAAGGGGGAGGTGAGGGATAAATTAGGAGTTTGGATGAACAGATACTACTATACATAAAATAAATAAACAATAAGGGCCTCCTGCATAGCACAGAGAATTATACATATTCAATATCTTATAATAACCTATAATGGAAAGGAATTTGAAAAAGTATGTGTGTATATATACCTTATACACACACACACACACACACACACACACACATATACCACTGAATCACTCTGCTGTACACCTGAAACCAACACTTTTTTTTTCCTTCGGCTGTGCCACGTGGTTTGTGGGATCTTAGTTCCTTAACCAGGGATTGAACCTACGCCCTCAGCAGTGAAAGTGCAGAGTCCTAACCACTGGACCGCCAGGGAATTCCCTAACACAACATTTTAAATCAACTATATTTCAATTAAAAAAAAAAAGTTAGCTGAGGGACTTCCCTGGTGGTCCAGTGGGTAAGACTCCACACTCCCAATGCAGGGAGCCCGGGCTGGATCCCTGGTCGGCAAACTAGATCCCGCATGAATGCCACAACTAAGAGTCCACATGCTGCAACTAAGAAGCCTGCATACTGCAATGAAGATCCTGTGTGCCTCAACTAAGACCTGGCGCAGCCAAAAAAAAAAGGTTAGTTGAGAATCTGAATGTGGAATCTGAAATTTGATTATTTTTGTATACCCGTTACACTAAAATCCTTTAGAGACACTTTGACTTTTTCACCCATGCAACATTTTATAACATCACATACTGATCATTTGGAAAACACTGGCTCAAGGAGTTATGCAAATCTTCCAAATGTTGATATATTTCATAACATGACATACAAAAAATGTATATTTATTAATATGACAATAATCCCATCAGAAAAATCTTTTAAATTTTGGGAAGCTGTCAAGTATATGGTGGCAGTTTATCAAAATTCTTACTTTAATTTAAAGAAGTTGATGAAGTCAAATCTTATCATTTGCAACAAATATTGTAAGTTGTTTTCCTTTAAGTCTCAAACTTGCTTCATACATTTTGAGAAAATGTCTGTAGAATATCCAAGACTGAATAACCAGCTGTCTGTAAATAATTCCTTCACGTAAAAACAGTACACCATGAAAAAGCAGACCATCCAGTTGTATCTGAAGCAACTGTACTTTTCCTTAAGATATTCCTGTATATTGTAGAAATGTTTAATGTATACTTCATATTTTATCACAGAATATTAGTAAGATGTATACTGAAGAGTTGGGATTTAATGACATGTAAGTTTCACTGCTTCATCAAGGACATTCTTAATTGAAACTAGTGTTTTCCCCCTGCAAGTGCAAGGAGAGAATACAGTAATTACTGGTACAGAGTAGTGCCACTCAGTTCCTCCTAAAGTGCTGCTTTTGCCTACCACTGCTTTTGCAGTATCAGTGCAAACTCAACACAGTGAAAAAAGTAAATAATATCTTACTATTATTATGAAAAGTTTTGACCTCTAAAGGTCCATATTTTGAGAAACGACTGGGAGAGAAGAAATTTATGGACACTTACCTGTTTCTTTTGTTCAGTGGGAGACAAACATTTGGCACCAACCTTCTGAGCTTCCTCAAAAAGGCTGTCAACAAAATATTCACAATTTGTTTGTTGATTATCACTAAGAGGTTGGTGGTCAGATCCTGTTTCACAAACCCTACACATACAAAAAAAGAAAAATAAGCACTATTAACCACTAATTCTCTAAATATACATAAATTGTTCTAGTTAAGGGATCTAGAACTGAGATGCTACCTCCATGCCTGTAGTTGAAACCCTCTTCTAAATTAATATAGTAGGTATGTGGCCCTGGGAAGTCCTTAACCTTCTTGGTCCAGAGCAGGGTTTTCTCAACTTCAGTCCATTGATATTTGGGGACGGTTAATTCTTTGTTGTGCAGGCTGTCGTGTACACTGTAGGAAGTTTAGCAGCATCTGTGCCATTACCCACTGGATGCCAGTAGCATGGACTCCCCCCTACCCCCCAGTGTTATAATAATAAAAAAACATCTTTAGACAATGCCAGATGGCCTCTGGGGGTGGGATGGGTAAAATCCCACCACGTTGAAAACCACTAGCCCAGAGTAAAAAAAAACAATGTGTTCTTTGTAAAGGTCTCAAAATGGGGTTACTATGTACTTTTTGGTAACACAAAGCACGCCTGAAACTAAAGGTGATAAGGTGTGAAGAACAGTCATAATCATAGTTTTGCTCCTCTGTACACTTTAGAATGAAATTTCCCACTCAAGACCTTCATTTGCAGTGGTTTAAAATTCTATTGGGTTTTTTTCTTTCTTTTTAAATTGAGGTATAACTGACATACAACAGTATTTTAGTTTCAGACACACAATATAACGATTCAATGTTTGTATATATTACAAAATAATCACCACAATAAGTCTAGTTAATAGTTAACATCCATCACCATGCATAGTTACAAAATTTTTTTTCCTTGGGATGAGAACTTTTAAGATTTACTCTCTTAGAAACTTTCAAATATGCAGTATAGTATTATTAACTAAAGTCACTGTGATGGGACTTCCCTGGTGGTGCAGTGGATAAGACTCTGTGCTCCCAACGCAGGGGGCCTAGGTTCCATCCCTGGTCAGGGAACTAGATCTCACATGCATACTGCAACTAAGAGTTCACATGCCACAACTAAGACCCACTGCAATCAAAATAAATAAATAAATAAATATTTTTAAAAAATTCGCCACAATGTACATTACATCCCATGACTTATTCATTTTATAACTGGAAGTCTGTACCTTTTGACCTCCTTCCTCCATTCTGACCACCCCATCTACTGTTTGTGTCTGTGTGTGCATGTTTATATTTTGTCATATAAGAAATATTATCTAAGATTTTGTTTGATAAAAATATGGTTGCTGGTTGATTATTTCTAAAGAAACATAGAAAATTCATAAATGCATTGAGATAATAAATTTTCAGATTTCATAAATAATAATCAACACTTTCATAGCTCTTACACTATGCCAGGATCTACAAGGCAGATACTCTCAGCCACATTTTATAGACAAAGAAAATGAGTCATTGGTGTACCTCAAAAACTGGTACAAGAGTGTAAAGCAATTATATTCCAATTAAAAAAAAAAAAGAAAATGGGTCACAAAGAAGTTACACATTAGAGATTACACAGCTAGTAAGTGGCAGAAACATAATTCAAACCCTGTTAATCCATCTTTCAAGTCTATGCTAACCATAATACATTATAAAGCTGCTCTTAATAGCTAATATTTATTAAGCATTTATTAATACATGTTACGAACTATTCTAAGTACTTTACATGTGTTAACTTATTTAATCTTCATAGTGACCTAAAAGGCACATATTGTTTTTATCCTCATTTAATAGGTAAAGAAAAAGCTTAAGCAATTTGCCCAAGATCACAAAGCTCTTGGGAGGCAGAGCTGAAAATGGAACTCGGGCTTCTAACGCCCCTACTTTAAATCACTGTGCTAGACTGTCTCTCAAAATAGCCATTACTAGATTGTTATTAAAATGCTGATAGCAGGCCAATGTTGTAATTTAGGAATATTCTTTTTTACTCTTCTAGGTAATTCTGTCCATATATACTCTTCAGACAATCCATATTACATTTTAGGATTACCGCCTATCTCACACAGCTGTTATGAAGATTAAATGTGAGTACACATAAAGGCCTATTTAAACCTGGTACCCAGTATTCACCAGTACACATGCTGGCACACAGTAAGGTATCTGTTTCCTCTGTTCAGAAAGCAGTTTATATTACTAATTACTAATTACTAAGTACAAAGCCAATAAAGCTGAGCATCCAGAGTAGCTGAAGTTTTAGTCCTTTATCATATATATTTGGTATGTTAAGTCTGCTAAACTTTATTATGCTAACCCAAGTCCTCCAAACATTTATTGAGTACCTACTATCTGTTAGGTGGGGAAAATACAAACACAAATAAGAAACAGTCTAGGCTTTTAAGAGGTTCAGAGTACAGTGTGTTGGAGATGCATGCCCACAAATTTGATTAACTTAAATAAACTGGACCAATTCCTTGAAAAGCACAATCTACCACAACTCACATGGCAAGGAATAGATGATATGAATAGGCTTACATTTATTAAAGAAATTGAATCAATAATTGATAATCTTCCAAAACAGAAAGCACCAGGCACAGATGATTTCACTGGTGAATTCTATCAAACAATTAAGGAAGAACTGATACCTATTCTCTATAATCTCTTTCAGAAAATAAAAGTGGAAGGGAATACTTCTAACTCAGCCTATATGGACAACATTACTCCAATACTAAAACCAGATAAAGACATTACAAGAAAAGAAAACTACAGACAAAACTCTCATGAACATAAGTGCAAAATCCTCAACAAAATACTAGTATTTTGAATCCTGCAATATGTAAAAAAATAATTATACACCACAACCAAGCAGGATTTATTCCAGGTATGTAAAACTGGTTCAACATTAGAAAATCAATCAATGTAATCCACTATATCAACACACTAAAGAAGAAAAATCATATGATCATATCAACAGATGCAGAAAAAGCACCTGACAATACCTAACACCCATTCATGATAAAAATTCTCAGCAAATTAGGAATAGAGGAACCCCCTCAAGCTAATGCCATACGTAATGATGAGAAACTAGATGCTTTTCTCCTAAGATCAGGAATAAAACAAGAATGACCCTTCTCACCACTGTCTTCAATGCCACACTGAAAATCCTAGCTAAACCAGTAAGGCAAGAAAAGGAAATAAAAAAATATACAGATCAAGACAAAGGAAAAATTGTCTCTGTTTGCAGACAACAAGACTGTCTACGTAGAAAATTCAAAAGAATCAGCAATAATGTAAAACTCTTGGGACTAATAAGCAATTATAGCAAAGTTGCAGGACAGAAGATTAATATACAAAGGCCAGTGCTTTCCTTATACCAGCAACTGGTATATGGAATTAAAAATGCAACACTACACACATTAGCGCAATTTGTCAAACTCCATAGAACTGTATAACACAAAGAACAGACCCAAATGTAAATTCTAGTTAAATACAATGTATCAATACTAAATACATACAGACAACTTATATTATTTCATCTGTTTTCTACTCTTTGATCCTTTTCTTTATTGTTATCATCATTTTATGATGAAATCAATACTCTCCTTTGAACTCTGAAACCAGATTACCAAAGCTATTACGTTAAGTAAATAGTGCTGAAATCCTAGGGGTTTCTGTAATAATAAAAAGTATAAAAACTTCAGGAAGGGTAGTATGAAACATCTATTCTGGTTCAGAAAAGCCTCTTTTGCTCACTTTCTCATTCACTACTGTGTTCTGCATAAATAAGGTTATCAGATAGCTGTTCAAACAGGTGAAAGATTTGCATCTGCTTACACCTTGGTAGCACTATGGTAAATATGGATCTTCACCATTTACAATATTTGAGCAACTGATACAGTTAGGAAATCAGTCTTCTTTTCATTTTTTACTGGACCGCTGTTGCTAACAAAATCTATTTTTTTTTACCAAGAAAATTATAAACTCTGTTACTAACATTCTTGTATAGACATCCTACTAATCATTTAATTAAATTCAAAGCACTGATACATTATAACATTATGAAGCTTGAAAACATTATGCTAAATGAAAGAAGCCTATCACAAAAGACCACACATTCTATAATTCCATATATATGAAATGCCCAGAATAAGGAAATCTATAAAGAGAGTGCTTCAGTGGTTGCCAGGGGTAGGGCATAGGAGAATGGGGTATGACTGCTAATAGGTGTGGGGTTTCTCTTTGGGGTGATGTAAATGTTATAAAAACTGACTGTGGTAATGGTTTCACAATCCTATGAATGTACTAAAAACTACTGAATTGTATACTTTAAAAGGATGAGTTATATGGTATGTGAATTATATCTCCATAAAACAGCTGGAAGTAATAAGTTAATTTCACTCTTTAAAATCAGTCATTCGGGACTTCCTTGGCAGTCCAGAGGTTAAGACTTTGCCTTCCAACGCAGAGGGTGTGGGTTCTCTTCTTGGTTGGGGAGCTAAAATCCCACATGCCTTGCAGCCAAAAAACCAAAACATAAAACAGAAGCAATATTGTAACAAATTCAATAGGCTTCAAAGAAAAAAAAAATGGTCCACATCAAAAAATCTTTCAAAGGGACTTCCCTGGTGGTCCAGTGGCTAAGACTCCATTGCTCCCAATGCAGGGGGCCTGGGTTTGATTCCTGGTGAGGAGCTAGATCTCACATGCTGCAACTAAGTTCACATGCCACAACTAAAGATTCCATGTGCTGCAACTAAGAGACAGTGCAGCCAAATAAATAATAAAATAAATATTAAAAAGAATCTTTGCTGTTCTTTGAAAGGCCTTTTTACTTTTCTTATGAGAATCTGGAATTTTAATGTGTGGCTAGCTCTCAATATAAACCCTAGGCTCATTTCCAATGAACTTCCCTGGTAGACAATATCTCTCATGTGCTGTCATAACATTACTGGAGGAATAAAGTATGCGTCCTAGTGGCTCCAGTGGGCAAGGACTCTTGGAAGCTTATGCCTGATTTCCCCTGGACTTCGCCCTCCTGCTAAGTATCCTTTCATTGCAAGAAACCTTAGTCATTAGTATGACTACATGCTGAATTCTGTGAATCCTCTAAGCAAATCATCACATCTGGAGGCGGTCTTAGAGGCTCTTGACACAACCTTACAATTACATAGTTAGTATCAGATATTTATATAAAACAATAAGTACTCTAGTGAAAAAATAACAAATAATATTTGTTCGGTATAGAAAATGTTCACGAAGTATTTGTAAATACTTACCTGTCTCCTTAAATAGACTACGAATGAAAGATATTTACCTCTTTAAGTATTTAAAACAAAGAACATAATACTAAAATAAATACTTCTCTTCAGATAAGTGGGAATAAAGAATTCTATATTAATAAGAACCACAGACTTTGCGTCTACCATTTATTGGATGTCTGCTATGCGCTAACACTATGTTCAGTGCTTTACACTGGCTATTTAATTCTCACAAAAATTTTTCAGGTACCTATGCATACCTTCCTCCTTTTAAACGAGATACTGATGCTCAAAAAAATCCACCTAAGCTGATCAAAGACCAAAGAAGTAGTACAAGACAGAGATGGGATTCAAACCTAGATTTATCTGACATCAAAGTCATTACATTTCCACTATGACTCCAAGGTAGTATAACAGTTACTAATGAAGTAATGAGTTAACGAAGTAAATGAAGAGACTAATGAAGTAAACAGTTACTTTAATTTCTTATTTAAATAACAGAAATAATGTGGGCAGAGAGAAATTTAACACTTTTTAAAATAATTAATCACAAGAAGATATATAACGTCACTAACATCCGTTTACTGCAGCTATGGAAAAAAACCTTTAACATGTATCACTACTAGGTACTTAACAGATAACCATAATGAAAACTTACTAAGTCAATGAAATGCAGTAAAAATATAGAAAGATAGTAACAACACAGAAAACACATAAAATAACACATTAACTTACCATTCTTCCTTTATACTTTCAAGATTATCTACTTCTTTCATTGTCTTTTGCCTTACTGTAAAAGTAAAAAAGAAAAATAAGTTAAAGTTCTTAATATAGTATTTTAAATAAATTCATTCCAACATATGCATTAATATTCTCTCACATTAAGTTATTATGTAGTCCTAAAGCAGCACTAAAGGGGTCTTAAGAACAAGTGATCTGACTCAAAGCTGTCACTTTCACTTAAAGCAAGAATAAAAAAATAAATTTTGGATTTGGATAATCTTATGACAAAAGAAAGAATTCATAAAAGGGGAATGATGAAGCGAATTCCCTGGTGGTCCAGTGGTTAAGACTTCACTTTCACTGCCGAGGGCCCGGGCTCAATCCCCAGTCATTAAGATCCTGTAAGTGCAGCATAATCAAAAAAAAAAAAAGTTATGATGAAAAAAATAATGTACCCCTTGGTTTAATAACAAACAATAGTGAGTGTAAACATTTCACTCAATCTCCAATGGTAACAAAATATCAAATCAATATAAACTCATTCTTACAATTCTGGGGGAAAGCAAACTGATCAGATATATTTACATGTTGTAGAAATACTCATATCTCTTGACCCTGATCTTCCATATTTCTGGGAACTTACAAGAACAACAACGTAAGCTATGTACATAACATATGTCTACCACAGCTGTTATTTGTTAGGAAAAACTGAAAATAAAGTAAATGGTCAGGGGACTTCCTAGGTGGCACAGCGGTTAATTAAGAATCTTCCTGCCAGTGCAGGGGACCTGGGTTTGAGCCCTGCTCTGGGAAGATCCTACGTGCCGAGGAGCAACTAAGCCCATGCGCCACAACTACTGAACCTGCGTGCCATAACTATTGAGCCCGTGTGCAACTACTGAAGCCCACGCGCCTAGAGCCTGTGCTCCACAACAAGAGAAGCCACCTCAATGAGGAGCCTGCGCACCACAATGAAGAGTAGCTTCCACTCACCTCAACTAGAGAAAGCCCATGTGCAGCAATGAAGACCCAATGCAGCCAATAAACAAATAAATTTATAAAAATAAAAAAATTAAAAAAAAAAAGGTCAGGATACAGCTCCTTGATGGGGTAATATGTATCCTTTAAAAACAATTATGAAGCAATGTATATAGCCAAATAGAAAAAGATACCACATAAGTGAAAATACAAGAAACAAAACTTATTCATTCACTAGGAATGAAATTGAATGCATATGAAAAAACAGAGAGAAGCAAGAGTGTAAACAGTTACTGTTGGGGGAATTAAACTTGTGGATTATTTTCTCTCTTTCCCAAACTTTCTGCAATACTCTTTTGCCTTTACAACAAAAATAATGTAAGAAATAAGCAAACAACATGTAAAAAGAATGAAATTAGAACACTCCCTAACGCCATACACAAAAATAAACTCAAAATGGATTAAAGATTTAAATGTAAGGCCAGACACTATAAAACTCCTAGAGGAAAACATAGGAAGAACACTCTTCGACATAGATCACAGCAAGATCTTTTTTGATCCACCTCCTAGTGTAATAGAAATAAAAACAAAAATAAATAAGTGGGACCTAATGAAACTTCAAAGCTTCTGCACAGCAAAGGAAACTATAAGCAAGACAAAAAGACCACCCTCAGAATGGGAGAAAATATTTGCAAACAAATCAACAGACAAAGAATTAATCTCCAAAATATATAAAGTTCATCCAGCTCAATATCAAAAAAACAAACAACCCAATCAAAAAATGGGCAGAAGACCTAAATACGCATTTCTCCAAAGAAGACATACGGATGGCCAAGAGGCACATGAAAAGCTGCTCAACATCACTCATTATTAGAGAAATGCAAATCAAAACTACAATAATGTATCACCTCATACCAGTTACACTGGGCATCGTCAGAAAATCTATGAACAGTAAATGCTGGAGAGGGTGTGGAGAAAAGGCAACACTCTTGCACTGTTGGTGGGAATGTAAATTGATACAGCCATTATGGAGAACAGTATGGAGGTTTCCTGAAAAACTAAAAATAGTTACCATATGACCCAGAAATCCCCCTACTGGGCATATACCCAGAGGACACCATAATTCAAAAAGACACACGCACTCCAATGTTCACTGCAGCACTATTTACAATAGTCAGGACATGGAAGCAACCTAAATGTCCATCAACACATGAATGGATAAAGAAGATGTGGTACATACATACAATGGAATACTACTCAGCTGTAAAAAGGAATGAAATTGGGACATTTGTAGAGTCATGGATGGACCTAGAGACTGTCTTATAGAGTGAAGTGAGTCAGAAAGAGAAAAACAAATACCGTATATTAACACATATATGCAGAATATAGAAAAATGGTACAAATCAACCAGTCTGCAAGGCAGAAATAGAGACCCAGATGTAGAGAACAAACATACTGACACCAAGTGGGGGAAAGCAGGGGGTGCTGGGATGGGATGAATTGGGAGATTGGGATTGCCATACATACATTACTAATAAGAAAAAAATATCAAATTGTATGCTTTAAATATATGCAGTTTATTGTATGTCAAAAAAAAAAAAGAAAAAGAAATAAGCAAAGAAATCGATGTTTAAAATAGTCCAAGCCATCTGCCCTTTGAGAGGTCCTGGAAGCAATGACATACTAGAAGCAATAAGCATACCAAAAGCCCACATCTTGGTTTCTAAATACAATTTTCCAAGAAAAAGAATCATGGCTTCTTAGAGAAAACGCTGATTCCAGTGCTGGGGCAGAGAAAGAACAAATGAAGCCGAAACATCTTGCTCCAGAAAGTAAGACGATGCTCAGTGAATGATGAAAACATATCAAAAGGACACTGAAGCCACCTGAAGGGGCTCCCACTGGACAAGTCTGAGAAATGGAACATCAAAGTATATAATGACACTAATAGATTATAACTCACTGAATAAAATAAAAACCCATGAAGAGTCCATACTATTAGCCGTACAAAAAAATCAGGAAAAGATGGACTTTTAAATAAACTCAACAGTCATATGAAGTCACTGTTACCAAGATAAACTCCAGATATATAGAAGATTTAAAACTTGAACTTGGGGGCTCCCTAGGTGGCGCAGTGGTTGAGAATCCACCTGCCAATGCAAGGGACACGGGTTCGATCCCTGCTCCAGGAAGATCCCACATGCTGCAGAGCAACTAAGCCCGTGCCACAACTATTGAGCCTGCACTTTGGAGCCTGTGAGCCACAACCATTGAGCCCATGTGCTGCAACTACTGAAGCCCACGCACCTAGAGCCCGTGCTCCGCAACAAGAGAAGCCACAGCAATGAGGAACCCATGCACCACAACGAAGAGTAGCCCCCACTCACCGCAACTAAAAAGAAAGCCCGTGGAATTCCTAGGTGGCGCAGTGGGTAAGAATCCGCCTGCCAATGCAGGGGACACGGGTTTGATCCCTGCCCCAGGAAGATACCACATGCCACGGAGCAACTGGGCCCATGCACCACAACTATTGAGCCTGTGCTCTAGAGCCCGTGAGCCACAACTATTGAGCCCATGTGCCGCAACTACTGAAGCCCACGCTCTGCAGCAGGAGAGGCCACCACAATGAGAAGCCCGCGCACCACAAGGAAGAGTAGCCCCCGCTTGCCGCAACTAGAGAAAGCCCGTGTGCAGCAACAAAGACCCAACACAGCCAATAAAATAAATAAATAAATAAATAAAACTTGAACTTGAGGGTGTTGTCAGCAAAATGAAAGAATAGGCAGCTCCAAGCTCCTGTCCCCACAGAAACATTGAAAAACAAGCAGAAACTGTTAGAATCAACTTAGTCAGGACTCTGGAAAGTAGTCAGATGTTTACAGCTATCAAGTAAATGAGGAATCAAGAAAAATACAACTTAAAATCAGCAGGGAAAACAAACCAATTCAAAACTGGACAAAGGATGTGAACAGACATTTCTCCAAAGAAATATGAGTAGCCAATAAGCACATGAAAAAGATGCTCAACATCACTAGTCACAGGAGATACCACTTTATACACATTAGAATAGCTATTATTTAGTAAAGCAGAAATAAGTTTTGACAGGGATGTGGAGAAATAAGAACACTGGAACATTGCTGATTGAAATGTAAAATGGTGCAAGTGTAAAATGGAGCTGCTGTGGAAAAGAATTTGGTGGTTGAGGCATTATTCACAATAGCCAAGAGGTGAAAACAATCCAGATGTCCATCAACAAAATGTGGCATATACATACTATGGAATATTAATTAGCCATAAAAAGGAATGAAGTTTTGATACATACTACAACATGGATGAACCTTGAAAATATTAAGTGAAATAAGCCAAACACAAAAGGACAAAAACTGCATGATTCTAGTTGTATTGATATTTCTTAGCATTAAAAAAAAAAGTTTATTTATTTATTTGTTTACTTATTTATTTATTTATTTAATTTATTGGCTGTGTTGGGTCTTTGTTGCTGCACTCAGGCTTTCTGTAGTTGATGTGAGCAGGGGGCTATTCTTCTTTGTGGTGTGCTGGCTCCTCATTGAGGTGGCTTCTCTTGTTGTGGAGCACAGGCTCTAGGCGCATGGGCTTCAGTAGTTGCAGCACATGGGCTCAACAATTGTGGCTCACGGGCTTTAGAGCACAGGCTCAATAGTTGTGGTGCACGGGCTTAGTTGCTCCGTGGCATGTGGAATCTTCCCAGAGCAGGGCTCAAACCCGTGTCCCCTGCATTGGCAGCTGGATTCTTAACCACTGCGCCACCTAGAAATCCTATATTGATATTCATACAAAGCAAATTCATAGAGACAGAGAATAAAATACAGGTTTTTAGGGACTGGGGGGAGAGATGAATGGGGAGTTACTGCTTAACAGGCACAGAGCTTCTGTTTGGGACCATGAAAAAGTCTTGGAACTGGATAGTGGTAATGGTTATACAACACTGCGAATATTATTAATGTTGCTGAATTGTACACTTACAACTGGTTAAAATGGCAAATTTTGTTATATATGTATATATTTACCACAATAAAAAAAAAACTTTAGAAAGGCAAACTCTTTAATGATTAAAGAAAACATGGTAAATTTCTCTATAACCTGGAAGACAACTTTCCTATAACTCAAATTCAGAAGCAATAAGGGAAAAGACTGATACATTTAACTGTATAAGAGTAAAAATTTAAAAAATTTTTTTCTACAAAGTAAAAAGACAAATGACAAACCAAACAAACAAAAAACTGGCATCACAACTAAAAGGTTTATTAAGAACTGATACAGAGAAGAAAAGGGCCAGCAATCAAAAGACAACAAATATGAAGAGACTTCTCAGAAAGAGAGAAGCAAATGGCCCTAAAGTAAGTGAAAAGACGTCAGTCTCACTTACAATGAGATATGCAATTGAAACTATAATATGATACCACTGCTCACCGATCAGACTGGCAAAAATGAGCCTCAAACATTTTTGGTGGGAATGCAAAATGGTACACCACCTGGGAAGAGAATTTGGTATTACCTAGTCACGTATGTATATGACAAAGACTCTCTCCTTGACCAAACTACAGTCAGGCTCCTCTGATGCACCTTCTCTAGGAGGCCTGGACTTGGGTTTCTATTTCTGTCCTTGTAGAGCCCAATTTTAGCAAGAATCTTGTTAAGTGGCTTTACCCAGAATCCTGCCAGCCTTGATATCTGATCGAATTCCTCACTTTCCCCTGGCCCACCATGATACCTGATCACCTGGCCCGCCTTCAGCAAGAAGACTGTAGTTCAGTTTAGCAAGAAGCCCCCCTTACCTTTGAGGTTTCTGTTAGTAATTTTCTATCCACTGACCCCTATCTTGCTCTTTGACTATAAATCCCCACTTGTCCATCTTACATTCAGAATTGAGTTCAGTTCCACACTGAGGTCTCTTCCCCCACTGCAATAGTTCCTGAACAGAATCTGGTCTTACTGCTTTAACTATTGTCCAGCTCTGTTTTTCCTTTGACACATACATCTAGAAATCCCATTATCTAAAAATCCATCCCAATGATACTTTAGCAAAAATATAAAAAGGTGAATACACTATCCACTGTAGTACTGTTTACAGCATTGATTGTAACAGCAAAGCCTGTAAAAAACCCTAACTTGTCCATGAATAGGGACTTGTTGAATAAAGTATGGTAAATCCACACAGTGGGATGCACTGTTAAGTGAAAAATGCAAAATGGAGAAAAATATGTATGATATTGTACTGTTTAAGAAACGAGTGGACATGAATATATGTATATTTGTTTACATTAGGAAAAAATGAAAAAGTAAACCAAAAAAATAAATAGATAAGGTTACTTATAAAGTGGGAGGGAGTGCACTGGGTGAAGGGGATAAGGCCAGAAGCAGGATTTCTCTGAATATATCTTGTTTCTTAGATCAACTTTGGACCCATGTAAATATTTTACACACCTACAAAACAAAGTTAAGGGACTTCCCTGGTGGTCCAGTAGTTAAGAATCCGCCTTCCAATGCAAGGGACAAGGGGTTTGATTCCTGGTCTAGGAACTAAGATCCCATATGCTGCGGGGCAACTAAGCCCATGCGCCACAACTACTAAGCCCACGTGCTCTGCCAACAAGGAGACTATGTGCCAAAACGAAGATCCCACATGCTACAACCAAGATCCCGTGTGCCGCAACTAAGATCTGACACAGCCAAATAAATAAATAAAATAAAATAAATGAATTCTTTTAAAAAAAGAAAAGTTAAATTTAAAAAAAGCAATCTAAAAACTGAAAGTAAAAATGAAATGAATTAACTGAACTGAGAGAGAAGAATTATTTCAAGTAATTTTAAAACATGGTAACTTTACTGTATATGCTAGTAGGATGAACCCAAAGAGGAAAAATAAAGTTTCTAGTAATCATATTATTAGTAATTATGTATTAGTATTGTGTATATATATGAAACTATGGTATAAAGATGAAGCAGTGGGTCTCAACCAGGAGGCAACTGTGCCCCTAAGAAGACATCCGGTAATGGCTGGAGGCATTCTGGGGTTGTCACAACAACTGGGGTGGAGGGTGCTACTGGTATCTAGTAGATGAGGTTAGGGTGCTGCTGAAAATCCTACAGTGTACAAGACAGCCCCCACAAGAAAGTACTGCCCAAAATGTTAACAGTGCTGAAGTCAAGAGACCCTGAGATAAAGCAAAGAAATAATTACGACCTGTCCCTAAAAACGAAGATTTTTTTCAGAGTAAGAGTAAAGAGACAGAAATAGAAAAATCAAAGAAGCCAAGCAAAAATCCTGTAATCCTAAATTTTAAATCAGGAACTTTATGAACTTATGCTGTATTTACTGCTAAGAAAATACATAGTAGCCCTGTCCAACTGAAAAGGCCAAAAAGCAATAAGCAATCAGAAACAGCACACCCACCGTCCAGATTTGTGGTCTCCAAATACCATTTCCTGCCAAAACAAATCAGTTTCTTAAAGAAATGGTTGACTCCAGGCCTGGGACAGGAAATATGTACTGTATGCCTTGTATTGACATCTTGGATTAATGTCAAAAGGATCCAGAAGTTGGGAGCTCCCTGGCAGTCCAGAGGTTAGGACTCAATGCTTTCACTGTGGGGGCCCAGGTTTGATCCCTGGTCTGAGAACTAGGATCCTGCATGCTGCATGGCACAGCCAAAAAAAAAAAAAAAGATTTGGAAGTCAATCTGAAAAGGCTACAACTGGCCAAAGATGGGACTGAAAAACAACTATATGAACTGAAATACAGCAAATACAAGTTCATACTGATACTCATTAAAACACAGAAACTCATTCACTGGTCATCTTTCCAGAACAGCAGGGTATCAATTTACTATTTTGAAAACTGGCAAAAAAGGGAAAGAGTCAAGTATTCATCCTGTCTTTCCTGTATGAACTAACTCACAATAATCAAAGAGTTAATAAAAGAAGTTTCCTTTATAAATGAATTCAGCGAAATGAAGGTTTATAAATTAGAGTATCTCCAATTTGCAACCCATAATGCAACAGACCTAGGCAATGATATCAATGGCTCTAACATCACAAAGAAAACAGACATAAATATTTATGCCTCAGTGTGAAAACTCAACCACCGTGTGTGAAGAATTCTTTCTAAAAATATGAATCTGAATCTATTCAAGCCTCTAGATCTAAACATCAGATTACAGAAAATACAGGGCACAGAGGATGATCAGGTGACATCACAGGGATGCAATCAACAAAATCCAGAATGTGGCAAATTCTTCAGGAGAAATGATCCATTTTCTTCAATATATATATATTACCGGGGAGAAGAAAAAAGTAGACATAATCTTTTTAAATATTTAAGAGATATATCAACTAATTACAATATATGGACCATATTCACATTATTATTTAAAGAAACTAAATGAAAGAAAGCGATGAAAGAATCAGGAACATTTGAACACTGATTGGATATTCGATGATATGTGGAATAATGGTCAATGTTAAAGATGTGATTGTAGCTTTTTTTTTTTTTTTTTGACTGTAGCTTTTTAAAGTACTTGGTGGTCCAGTGGTTAAGACTGCACTTCCACTGCAGGAGGCATGGGTTAAGCATATTTGAAAAGAGGGCAGACCTGCTCAGTAATAGCCATTGAAGAGCTACCAGACCCATTTCAAACCAGTGAGAACCAGAAGATGGGCACTAGCAGCAGCAGTATACTGCTCCCACTTTAAAAGTCTCCACAGTATCAGAGATGAATTAAATCTGGGTGACTGAGGACCCAGCAGCAGCCTTTCACCAGATAACATCAGTCTGAATAATCTTAGGTCCTGCCTTCCTTTCCAGTATCCTACTGCTAATGGAACTGGGCTCAGAATCACAATCAATTTGCCTGGAGCACTGATTGCCACTTAGCTTCTGTTTTGTTAGGAATGAAAACAGGATAGTGGAGTCTGCTCTGGAAAATAACATGGAAACTTGTTTTAAATACTTCTATTCCTTTCATTATGAATTGAATATAAACTGGTAGCGAATTTATTTCTTAGCCTTTTCATAACAAAATCGTGAGCAATTCTGAAAGACAAGGGGAAAGTGAAAGGAAGGAAAAAGGAGGAAATGCAATGAGGCAGAGGAGTTAGTACCCAACATAAGGTGGGGGAGGGCACCTTCAGCAGCACCCCCAAGGAGAACCTCACAGGCTACCTTTTCCCCTTTTAGCTAGCTTTTGGGAGGAGTTACTAAAGCCACATCCAAGAGAATAGCATCCAACAGTCAAGGCAAGTTGGATGTCTTTATTGTCTGAAGAGGATATTTTGTATTTCTAAAGACTTCTTAATCCTTCTGGTACTGCTCTTCAAAATTATTCCCTAGACCTTGCATTAGATTTAAAAAGTAATAAATCAGAGAAAGGAGGAGATATTTTTTAAAATATCAAAAATGTATAGCATCTTAAATGGATTACCCAATTAAATAAACTATATGCTTTAAAAATGCAACCATCAAAGATGATTGTTAAATATAAGATACAGCACTGTCAATGTTCTTTTGAGTTTGCAAGTGCTTATTACACATATTAGATACATACAATTACATTATCTCTGGGTCAAGGATGAATCAGAGATCCAAAGGGGGGTGGGAGTATACATTTTTGTTTATGGTATGGAAAAAACTTAGCTAAAGCCATTAAAGGAATGTGAGAGGAAAAACAGGTAAGCATAAGAGAGCTAAAACAGTTATCTATCCTAACAGCAATACAAAATACAATGTTCACAATTAATAATTCAAAATATATACTGTTTAGAATTATGGCTATAAATTACAGAAGAAACAGCTATAAATTCAAAGTAGTTGTCTTTAGGGAAAGAGTGGGAGCACTTTAAGTTTTAAATCTTCTGACACTACATATTTGCCTTTTAAACTATGTGAATATATTATTTTGATTAAAAAACTTTAAAAACCAGAAGACAAACTGAAAATACATTCAGAAAGCCAGAATTTCATGGTTTTCTCCTAAGACCTTGTCCTTCAAATCTCACATTTCTAAAACTATTTAACTGCTTCACTTTAAGAATTACTTCCCTTTTGGGAATTCCCTGGCGGTCCAGTGGTTAGGACTCGGCGCTTTCACTGCCTTGGGCCTGGGTTCAATCCCTGGTCAGGGAACTAAGATCCCACAGGCCACATGCATGGGCAACCCCCCCCCCCCAAACAAACAAAACAAAAAACCCCACAAAAAAACCCTTTCCTTTCAAACATACAGAAAAGAATAGAAAAATAAAAACACCCATCCCAACTATTCAGATTTCAGAGAAGTTTATATTTTGACTTATTTGCTTCTTTTTTATTTAAAAAGCAGTATAGACAGTTAAATACTATTTCATTTTAAAATATTTATTACATGGTATTTCTTAAATATATCTATCTTAGTATATATTACTTATATCTAAATAAAGTTGTTTAAAATATTAAAAATGTATATTTATTCAGCTCATAGTATATAGCAGGCATGATTCTAGGTGCCTGGGATACATACTGAACAAAACAGACAAAGATCCCAGCCTCTGCAGACATTACATTCTGGTGGTGCTGTTTGCTTTTCAGTTGACAGTTTTCTAACATTTTTAACTACTCTAAAATAATTCTTTAGTTTAGATATGATCCTGTCTCATAAATATAACATGTTCATTCCACTTCTTTGTTCACATTGTAACCATCCTTCTAGGCATTCAAACCCTGATTGAATCCTTCAAGTCCCAGCTCAAGATCTACTGTAAAGGTGAAATATTAAACCCTTATTAACAATCCTCTTCTACAGCATTTAGATTTTTGGCATTTAAATCATACTGTCTGCTACTATTTACCATTGTCTCTTTTAGCTCTACTAGATCCAAGATCCTTGAGAACAGGTATCACAGCTTACACATTTCCTGTTTCTTCCATGGTGCTTAGCAAGCGCAAAGCAAGCCGTGGCCATCCTTAAAGTATCTCACTATGTTTTCCGTTAATAGGTTACTGTTCTCTAGCAAATTACTAATATTTTTCATCATTTTACAGTTATAAGCTACTGATAAATTGTTTTTACTTGTTTCATAACAGCAAAAGAGAATGAAGAACAGACCTGTATTGGAATAATGGCTACATCATTTTTGAGCTTAAGTGTTATTTAACTTCTCTAAGTCTCAGCTGCCTAACTTGTAACTTGCAGATAATTATCCTCCTAAGAAGGTTGTTTTGAGAGCAAAAGAAATACTGAGAATACAATAATGCTATGCTCCTTTCTCTTTTGCCAGTCTCGGATCATAACCTCAGGATTTACGGTAAGAAACACCTTCAGACTTAGTTTCGAGTTTTAATTTTCACATGGCTATGAAATTTTACTTTTAATTTCACTAATTATGCAACATTTGTATACCTATTGACCCTCCCACCACTGTGTGCAAGGCACTGGTTTGGAACTAATGACAGAAGAGTCAATAGGACAGACACAGTATCTATCACCAGGGAATTTGCAGACTAATAAGGAAAAGACATACTTTATTACTAATTGCAAACATGGCATAGAATTATGAAGTAAAAACTTGTTCTATAATGGACATAAAGTCACCACTATTTTAGGTATTTCCTACCATAAATTAGTAATATGGAAATGAACCATGTAAGATTTATATCCATTGAGTGAGCGTCTACAATAATCAGTCATGTGACACGAATGAACCTAAGTCATGTTCTGTATGCAGAGAATAAAAGAGCCATCTGACAAATATCTCAGTTATCAGCATGAGGCTGGGCATCAGAATGGACAGATGAATAGAATTTCCTTCTTTTGCTTCAGTTTACTTCCAATTAGTACCACTACCATGTTACATTTGTACTGTATATCACAGTTTACTAAACACCTTCTCAAATATTATCCCACTTACTCCCAACAACTGCAGTAATAAAATCAGTCAGGAGACAGAGTAGACTGAGCTTTTTGGAACACATCCACTAAAAGGAAAATCCAGTCAAAATAGATTTAGACTACTAAGAAATGTACACATTAGAATTTGAAAGGAAAAATTGGCATATTACAAATTTTACTTATTTATATAAACATATACCACAGGATTTTTTTTTTTTAAAGATTATGTATTTAAGATATTATGCCACTCGGCATGCTATGTAGAAGCTAGTTTCTCCTTAAGGATAAAGTCATTCAACACAAGGGGAAAGAAACCAAAGGATCACCTTTCAGTTACATCTTCAATGGAACAGGATCAGGCATCCAAGAGCAAACTATGGCAGCATCAGATCAAACACTTTAAAAGACAACTTATTTGTATATTTTGTGAATTCTAGTTTATTAACTATTAGATACATAAAAAATGAAATCTTCTGGAAAGTTCCAGCTTATCTTAGCAGTAATAAAGAAAATACATTTTTGTTGTCTTCTAGAAAAAATTGTTAACGAGGGAGTTATATGACCAAAGTGTGACAGAAGTAATTTAAGTGCGAAAATCCGAGGAGAAAGGTGAAACTTCTGCAAAAACTGTCAAGGTAGCTGAGTCGGCCATCCTTTGACACCAAGACATTCTCATTCCTGAATGGGCTCCATAATGAAATGTTATTTACTTTGCAAAACCCATCTCAAACACAATCTCCTTTAGAAAACCTTCCATAATTCCTCCAAAAGGCATGAATATAGAATTACTAACACAGCAAGCTGAGATCAATTATGTACTCTTAGAATCTGCCCTGCCTTCACAGCCACAACCCTAGTCCCAACTGTCATCTCTAGGTGGTTCCCAACATCCATTCTTGTCCCCATACAATTCAGTTTCTACACAGGAGTCAGGGTGGTCTTTTTGATTAAGATCCAAATTTGATGTGGGACTTCCCTGCTTAAAATCCTTCAGGGACCTCCCACTACTCTTCGAATAAGGTTTAAATCCTCTCACTACATCTGAGTGGTTTGAAAACGTCCCTATGAGAGTTTAAAAAAAAAAAAAAGCTGGTCCCAAATCCTTAACATCGTTTAAAAGGCCCCACCTCATCTCTCCGGCCCTAACCACAGCCCCCTTTTGCTTTCTACACTCAATCCAACTGCTCTGACCTTCAGTTTCCAAAACTTTGTTTTCCCAAGCCTCAGTGGAACTGATTTCCTTTACCTGGATCTTTCTTCCCTCCTTTGGGAGTCACCTTCACCTACTTACCCATGATAACTCGAGCTCAGAGATTACTTTCCGAGGAAAACCTTAACTGATTTCTTTAGCTGGGATATGTACCCCCGTTATTCGCTCTCACAACACCCCACATTCTTCCTTTGTAGCTTCTCTCTAGGCAGACTGGCATTTACATGTGTAATTACTTGTCTCCTCCAAAGACAACGTAAAGTCCTTAAAGGCAAAAACCTATAATAGAAACCACCATATCGTTAGCACTCAGCACACAATAGGTACTAAAAACACTCGAATGGTATACTAGGTGATTAGCATTAAATGTTAAGTAATTAAGTATGCGTATTTACCACACGCAGGGCTGAGTGCTCAATATGTAGTAGTTTCTGCTTTGCATCATTATTGTTTGTGTTCTTTTTTTTAAAAAAACATTTTGCCTTTTATTATTTTTTAAAATATTTGTCTGCGCCGGGTCTTAGTTGCCGCATGCGGAATCTGGCATGCGGGATCTTTTAGTACTCTAACTTGTGTTATACATAGGTGCTCAACATTCATTGGATTTAAGTCCTTTTTAAATCAATCTGAATTTCACCATGTTTAGATGGAAGACACAAGGTCAACTTTTAAAGCGTTTTTCCCATGAAAACTAGAGTGTAATTGAAAACCCTATCAACAATCCAAAACCACACTGGAGCCGTGACTACGAAGTAAGGCAGCTGGTTTTCACGTCGCCTGTACAATCTGCCATATTGTACAACTCCACACCGACATAAATACAGACTGCCGATTTCCTATCTTCATTTTCAGTGATCTCAAATTAAGTGCAAAGGAACCAACGCTGGATGCCACAGTAACGTTCGTGATTGCTAACAAGTAACAAACCGAAAATAAAAACGGACACAGAGGAAAAAAAAAAAAAAAAGACATTCCATATGAAGACAGAGACCATCAAGCCTGCAAAAGAAAAGTAAGTTGCGGGAGCCAGCGAAGGAAGTTACCTAAGGACTATCCACCCCAAACAGACAGGCTGTGTGTTTCTGTATTGCGCTTCTGCATTCTGAGAACAGAGAACTCGAAGTTTCCGAGAACCACGGCGGCGCGTTCGGAAGCGCAGCACCGTCCGCGGGCCCGGAGCGGCGCCTCACCTGCGCGGGCCAGGAGCCGCGCCCCAGCCGCCGCGCCCTTCCGGGGTCGCGGCCGCGAGCTCCGAGGCCGAGACAAAGACTGGGTGCGGCGGCTCGACCCGACCGCACGACCCCCACCGCCCCGCCCGGGAAACGCCCTCCCACGCCCGGCGGCCGTCCCGGCCCCAGGAAACTCACCTCCGGGCGCGGCCGCGGGAGGGGGCCGCGCCGCGTCGTCGCCTCGCGGCCTCGTCCTTAATTCCCTCAGGGGCCGCGGGCGCCGCCGCCGCCGCCGGGCTGGAGCCCCTCCGGCTGGGAGCACTGCCGCCCCCAGCCCCCCTCAAGCTCGGCGGCCGCGCGGATGGGCTCCTGCGCGCCTCCCTCGGTCACCGCCGCCCGGCGCCGAGCACGCGCCGAGGCCGGCTCTGCGCAGACCCGAGAGCGCGCGCGGGGCCGCGCGGGGGCGGGGCCGGCGGCGCGGGCAGTCTCCGGCCGCGGTGTCGCCCGCGCAGATGGCGGCTGCCTCCGTCCTGCCGCGGGCGCTGCTGCTCCTTGCCTCTTCGCCCCGCGCGAGAAATGCCGGGAGCTAGGTGTGGGCTCACCCGAGAACTCAGCATCAGCTTACTTCTGTACCCCGTCAGCCTCTGATTGAATCCATGGAGAGACTTCGCTGCATTCTGACCATGTTGAACTTTACCTTAGCCCTGTGATTCTGCAAAGCGACGGTTAAAAAAATCCCCCCACCCTTTGGTGTCCCAGAAGGCTGACAGCAGGGAACCAGCCTTCCCCACGTGATTTAGATGCTACTCACGGATGCCCCCTTGTTTACCTATGACAAGGTCAGACATAGACCGTCCAAATTCCCCCTTTTTTTTCCTTTTTCTCATCAGTGATTAGCTTTACCACTTGTGCTCACCGACCAATCTGGACAAAATACCAGGTACCTTGTGTTGACCAAACTTAAGCTTCCCTCCTTCCTCCAGGCTCCTAAACTTTGACCCACCCTCAGCCTCATCCAGCATACCAGCCCTCCTTCACCATCACTCCAGAAAAGTAGGCTGACCTCCATGTAAACCACTCTGATCTGTGCGGATCACTGCCACCTCCACCCATCCATCCCACTGTTCCACACCCAGCTCTTTGGAGCCTTTGTTCGTGCCTCCTTGTAAAAGAAGGGCCCTTTTTCTGTCTGACCTTGGAGAGAGCTGCAGCCCTCATGGTCATAGGGTTCCCCTATAGCGATGGTTGTCGCCTCATCCCCCACACCCCATTGCAGTGGTTCCTTTTCCTCTTCTTGGAATAATCCTTTACAATAAAGTCTCTATCTGAATCCAGGATTTTTTTTTTTTTGACAGTTGAGCATTCTCCCTATTGTAATTGTTCTCCAGCCTTATTTCAATAGTCTTCTCCCTTCCCCCCCCCCCCCCCACCATGGGAATAATCCTTTCAAATATAATCTCTATTTGCCTATTTGTTTTACTTGACAGTTTTTAGAACTGGGATTCAAATTGATATTGGGCCTCACCTACAGACGTCTGCCATCCCCACACAGGTAAAGGCACCCTGTGAGTCTTTTGAACTCTTCTTCGGGTGAACAATTTTGAGATCCTGTGGTGAGTTCAACTTTCAAAACAATTCTCCTGAAATCTTGTCTGTTGAAGCCAACCATGAGGAGTTACTTTGATTCCTTAGGGCAAAGAGACTTTTCTATGGATGGCCTTCATGTGAGGCCTCTTCTTCATTTTCGTTTTCTTCTTTTATTGGCCCAGCACCATTTGATAAAGAGAGAACTCTTCCCTGGTCAAAAATCAACTAACCCTGAATGTGTTGGTTTATTTCTGTACTCAAAATTCTGTTCCATTTATCTATATAGCTATCCTTATGCCAGTACTGTGTCCAGTGGGGATCCTGCTGCTCTCTGCTTACAAAATAAGTTATGTACTCATACATGTTGGTAGCAAAGGAAAGGTGCCTTTAATCAGAATGCTGGCAATCTGGGGTGACAGTGGACTCAACTTCCCCCAAAAACCACCTCCGAAGATTCTGCTAAGCCATGAAACTTTTAAAGGGAAGTAATCTCAGTTAATCATTGAGATATGGGGTCAGAGTCATTGCCATCCCACCAACTTCCTGTAGGCTGCTTGACTTCTTGTGATCTTCCTCTAGATGTTATCTTGCTCACACACATTGGTCACACAATTTGTTCAGGAGATTACTGAAGGGAAAGCTAGAGAGGAGGTCTGGTCATCTGTTAATTACTTAGTCTTCATTTGACTTCTCTGATCTATGGAAAGAACTGACAAGTTAGCCAAGGTATTGTGTGATTAAAAGATTTCAAAGGTGTGCATGGGCCAGAGATGAATTGAGAATGGGGGTGCCCAGTTTAAAAGTTAGTTATAATATAGCTTTGCTAAACTGACAAGAGGCTTTCTGCTGAGGGTGGTTTCCTGCAAAGAGCTGCTTACAGTACCATAATGTTTTAATTACTGTAGCTTTGTAGTAGGTTTTGAAGTCAGGAAGTGTGAGTTCTCCAACTTTGTCCTTTTTAACAGTTGTTTGGGTTATTCCAGGCCTCTTGCAATTTAAGACCAGCTCTTCCTTTTCTGTAAAAACAAAACGAAACAAAACAAAACAAAAATGGAATTTTGATAGGAATTGCTTTGAATTGGTAGATCAATTTGAGGAGTATTGACATCTTAACAGAGTTAAGTTTTCAAACCATGAATGTGGACATCTTTCCATTTACTTATGTCTGTTTGTTTTGTAGTTTTCTGTGTACAAGTCTTATACCTCCTTGGTTAAATTTATTCCTAAGTATTTTATTTTTATTGATGTTGTTCTAAAAGGAATTGCTTTCTTAATTTCCTTTGGGATTTTTCCTCAGTGTGTAGAAATACCAGTGATTTTTGTGTGCTGATCTTGTATCCAGCATCTTTGCTGAATTCATTCATTAGCTCTGATAGTTGTATGGGTTTTAAAAATAGATTCTTGGGAGTTCCCTGGCAGTCCAGTGGTTAGGACTCTGCACTTTCACTGTCTGGGGCCTGAGTTCAATCCCTGGTTGGGGAACTGAGATCCTGCAAGCCATGCAGTGTGGCCAAAAAGTAAAAAAAAAAAAAAATTTAAATAAATAAAAAATAGATTCTATAGTACTTTGTACATATAAGATCATGTCATCTGTGAATAGAGATAGTTTTACTTCTTCCTTTCTAATTTGGATGCCATTTATTTATTAAATTTTTTGCCTAATTATTCTGGATAGAACTTCTTGTACAATTTTGTTTTGTTTTGTTTTGTTTTTTGTTTTGTTTTTGGCTGCATCCCTGTGGCATGTAGGATCTTAGTTCCCCCACCAGGAATCAAACCTGTGCCCTCTGCAATGGAAGTGCAATATCTTAACCACTGGACCGGCAGGAAGTCCCCAGTGTAATGTTGAATAGAAATGGCAAAAGTGGGCTTCCTTATCTTGTTCATAATCTTATGGGGAACGCTTTTAACCTTTCACCATTGAACATGATTGCTCTTTCTCATGTTGAAGAAACTCCCTTGTAGTAATAGTTTGTTAAGTGTTTTTATCATAGAAGGTACTTGGATTTTGTCAAATACTTTTCTGTGTCATTTGAGATGATCATGTGTTTTTTCTCCCCTTCATTCTATTAATTTGGTGTATTACATTGATTTTTTTTTCCAGTGGAAATGTGTTTATTGGTTTTCTAGTAATCTAGTTGGGCATCTGGGAAAGGGTATTAGTACATCTGTAGTTAACCTGTTTTAATCTGCTTAACTATATTCAGTGAATGACCTATTTTTTTTTTTTTTTTTCTTGGCGCACGGGCTTAGTTACTCCGTGGCATGTGGGATCTTCCTGGAGCAGGGCTTGAACCCGTGTCCCCTGCATTGGGAGGCGGATTCTTAACCACTGCGCCACCTAGGAAGCCCTTTTTTTTTTTTTTTTTTTTTTTGGCGCACGGGCTTAGTTGCTCCACGGCATGTGGGATCTTCCTGGAGCAAGGATTGAACTCATGTCCTCTGCATTGGCAGGCGGATTCCCAACCACTGCGCCACCTAGGAAGCCCGAATGACCTATTTTAATGCCCTTCCATCTTGCTTATTAAGGAACAAGTTCACATCTTGGACTTAGATGTAGGTATACTTATCTGGTGTAACAGACAAAGCCCATGGCCCAAAGACCATTTATCAAGCAGTCCCTGTTTTTTCTTATAGATTTGTAATGCTACCTTATACACCAAATCCCCATCAATGCTGAGGACTGTTTCTGGACCCTGTATTCTGGGTATGTGTTCTGTTCTGCTGATCTATTTGTTGACTTCTGTAACAATAGAACAATGCTAGAAATACTGTAGGGTTTTCGTTTTTGTTTTTGTTTTTTTGTCATTTTTGTTGTTGTTGTTTTTACCATTTTTAAGTAGCATTAAGTACTTCCACAATCTTGTGCAACTATCACCACAATCCATTTTCAAGACTTTTTCATCACCCGAACAGAAACTCTGTACCCATTTAAACAACTCCTCAAGCCACTCCCCCACTCCTCCAGCCTCTGATAATCTCTACTTTCTATCTCTATGAAGTTCTTCTATTCCAGGTACCTCTTATAAGTGGAATCATATAATATTTGTCCTTTTGTGTCTGGCTTATTTCACTTAGTATAATGTTTTAAAAGTTCATCATATTGTAGCAGGTATCAGAATTTCATTCCTTTTTATGCTAAATAATATTCAATTGTATGAATATACCACATTTTGTTTATTCAGTCATCTGTGGATGGACATCTGGATGGTTTCTATCTTTTGACTATTGTGAATAATGTCGCTGTGAACAATTGGTGTACAAGTATCCAATTAAGTCTCTGCTTTCAGTTCTTTTGGGTATGTACCTAGACATGGAATTAGTGGATCATATGGTTATTTCTATATTTAATTTTTTGAGGAACTACGCAGCTGTAAAATAAGTGCAGCATTTTACATTTCTATCAGCAATGCACAAGGATTTCAATTTCTCCATGTCCTCAACACACTTGTTATTTTCTGTTTTTGTTTTTGTTTTTATAAAATAACCATCCTAATGGGTGTGAAGTGGTATCTCATTATGGTTTTGATTTGTATTTCCCTAGTGACTAACGATGTTGAACATCTTTTCACATGGTTACTAATCTTTGTATATCTTCTTTGGAGAAATGTCTAATCAAGTCCTTTGCCCATTTTTAAGTAGGGTTTTTTTTATTGTTGAGTTGCAGAAGATTTTTATGTATTCTAGACTTTAATACCTTATCAGATATGTGGTTTGCAAATATATCTCATATTCTGTGGGTTGAATTTCCACTATCTTGATAGTGAAGTTTGATACAAGTTTTTAATTTTGATAAAGTTCAATTTATCTATTTACTATTGCCAAATTAAATGTCATGAAGATTTTCCTCTATTTTTTTTTCCTAAGCATTCTGTAGTTTTTGCTCTTACATTAGGTGTTTGATCCATTTTGAATTAGTCTTTGTATGTGGTGGAAGCTGAGGGTCCAATCCTATTCTTTTGCATGTGAATATCCAGTTTTTCAAGCACCACATGTTGAAAACAGTTCTTTCCCCATTAAATGGTCTTGGGATAAATCCTACTTGGTCATGGTGTAGAATTCTTTTAATGTGCTGCTGGATTTGGCTTGCTAGTATTTTGTTGAGGATTCTTGCATCTATATTCATAAGGGATATTGCCCTGCAGTTCTTTCATTGTGATATCTTTGTCTAACTTTGGTGTAAGGTAATGCTAGCCTCGTATGTGTTAGGAAGTGGGTCCTCCTATTCTATTTTCAGAATATTTTGAGGATTAGTTTTAATTCATCTTTAAGTGTTTGGTAGAACCAATGAAGTCATCTGATCCTGGGCTTTTATTACTGATTCGATCTCAATACAGTTCGTTACAGATTTTCTATTTTTTCTTGAGTCAGTTTTGATAGTTTGTGTGTTTCTAGAAATTTGTACATTTCATCTAGATTATCTAATTTGTTGTCATACAGTTGTTCAAAGTATTTTTGTATGATTCTTTGATTTCTGTAAGACTGGCAATGATGTTCCCACTTATGATTTTAATAATTTGTGTTTTCTGTCTCATTTCTTGATCTGCCTACTTAAGCTTTGTCCATTTCATTACTTTCTTAAAAGAACCAACTTTTGGTTTAATTGATTCCAATATTTTTCTATTTTTTATTTTACATTATTATTCTATCTCCACTCTAATCTTCATTTCCTTAGTGGACGGAAGCTTCCACTAGCTTTTTTTTTTTTTTTTTTTATTGGCTGCTTTGGGTCTTCGTTGCTGCGAGGGCTTTCTCTTGTTGCGGCGAGGGCCTTCTCTTGTTGCGGCAAGCAGGGGCTACTCTGCGTTGCAGTATGTGGGCTTCTCATTGTAGTGGCTTCTCTTGTTGCAGAGCATGGGCTCTAGGCACTCGGACTTCAGTAGTTGTGGCACATGGGCTCAATAGTTGTGGCTCATGGGCTCTAGAGTGGGGGCTCTATATTTGTGGTGCATGGGCTTAGTAGCTCCACGGCATGTGGGATCTTCCCAGACCAGGGCTCGAACCCATGTCCCCTGCATTGACAGGTGGATTCTTAACCACTGCGCCACCAGGGAAGCCCCCCACTAGCTTTTCTTTTTTTTTTTCCCCCTCTTTCTCTAATTCTCTCCTCTGTTGGTTTTTTTAGTTACGAGTCTAAACACACAAGACTATAAGCTCGTTAAGGGCGCAGACTAAGTAATATGTTTGTTAGATACTCTCCAGAGCATTTTACATAGTAGCTATTAGAGAGGTACACAACAGGGTTCCGTAAATGCTTCTTTTTTTTTCTTTTTAATATTTATTTATTTATTTAGGCTGTGCTGGGACTTAGTTGTGGCACACGGGATCTTCGTTGCAGCATACGGGATCTTTAGTTGAGGCACAGAGGGTCTTTTTTTAGTTGCAGCATGCGGACTTCTTAGTTGTGGCATGTGAACTCTTAATTGCGGCATGCATGTGGGATCTAGTTCCCCGATCAGGGATAGAATCCAAGCCCCCTTGCATTGGGAACATGGAGTCTTACCCACCGGAAAGTCCCCATAAATGCTTGAACTGACATAAAAAGATGATAGATGGCACTCAGGAAACTGCTCCTGATCCTGCATCCCCTTTTCTAACTGGTAGCCCCTCCAACAATCTGATTCACATCACAAATACAGTGATGATCTTTGAGCATTTCTCCTATCTCAAGATGGATTTCTAAGCTAGAGCTAATAGAACTTTTTTTTTGTATGTGGCTCCATTGGGTCTTTGTTGCTGTGCTTGGGCTTTCTCTAATTGCAGCGAGCAGGGGCTACTCTTTGTTGCGGTGCACAGGCTTCTCATGCCGTGGCTTCTCTTGTTGTGGAGCATGGGCTCTAGGTGGGCTGGCTTCAGTAGTTGCAGCACGAGAGCTCAGTAGTTGTGGCTCATGGGCTCTAGAGCGCAGTCTTAGTAGTTGTGGTGCATGGGTTTAGTTGCTCCACAGCAGTGGGATCTTTCCAGACCAGGGCTCAAACCTGTGTCCCCTGCATTGGCAGATGGATTCTTAACCACTGTGCCACCAGGGAAGTCCTAAATGTTTTTTTTAAATCTGCTGAGACAACCTTATGGTTTTTCTCCTTTATTATGTTGATATGATGAATTACACTGATTATTTCAGTTTCAGATGTTTAACCAATCTTGCGTTCCTAGGGTAAATCCCACTTGGTATAATTTCTCATTCTTTTTATATATTCATGGATTTGATTTGGTAATATGTTGTTAAGGACTTTGTCTCTATATATGTATAATAATTACTTTGTTTTTTTTATGCTATTGGTTTTAATATAAGGTTAATGCTGACTTTATGAGTTGAGAAATATTTCTTCTTCTATATTCTAAAAGAATTGGTGTAAAATTGGTATTGTTTTTCTTTACATATTGAATAGACTTCACCAGTGAAGTCATCTGGGACTGGTGTAACATTTTGGGATAGTATTTAATTACATATTTAATTTCTTTAGTTAATAATAGGGGTATTCAAGTTATCTATTTCTTTATGAGTGAGCTTTGGCAATTAGTTTTATTTCAAGTAATTTGTCTACTTTAACTGTGTTTTGGAACATACAGGCATAAAGTTAAGTTATTCCTTATTAATTATTAATTGTTGCTGTAAAATTTATAGCAGAGGTTGGCAATTAGCAGCCTGTGGGCCAAAGCTAGTCTGTGGCCTATTTATGTACATTTGTGAGCTAATAATGGTTTTTACATTTTTAAAGGATTGTTAAAAACCAAAAACCAAAAACCAAATCAAAACAAAGAGTATGTGACATAGACCATGTGTGGCCTGCAAAGCCTGAGGTATTTACAAACTGGGCCATTTATAAGAAGAAAAAAGTTTGCTAACTTGACATCTAAAATCTTGAGTGATGTTTATACTTCATTCCTGAAATTTGTAATTTGGGTCTTCTCTCTTGTTTTTCCCCTTGATCTGGCTAGTGGATTATCTTTCCTTTCTCTCTTTTTTTCCTTTTTACAGGAATCAACTTTTTAAAATTTTTTATTTTGGGCCTGGCACTCAGCTTGTGGCATCTCAGTTTCCTAACCAGGGATTGAACCCACGCCTCTTCAGTGAAAGTGCCAAATCCTAACCACTACACCACCAGGGAACTCCCAGGAATAAACTTTTGATTTTTAGTTTCTCTGTTATTTGTTTGCTATTTTGTTGTTCTTTGCTGTCATATATATTATTTCATTCTTTCTGCTTAAGCGTAATGCCTTTGAGATTCATACATGTATTTGCATATATCATTAGTTAATTCCTTTTTATTGTTGAGTAGTATTCTGTGTTTTGGATGTACCAAAGGTTTGTTCAACCATTGACCCATGAGTGACTTTTTTTTTGGCTATTACAAATAAAGCTGCAATGAACTGTGGTCTACAGGTTTTTATGTGGATGTAATTTTCATTTATTTGGAATAAATACGCAGGGTGGCAATTGTTGGGCTGTATTGTAAATGTATATTTAGATTTTTTAAGAAATTGTCAAACTTTTTCAGATTGGGATTTGCTGTACCATTTTGCTGAATGAATGATCCAATTTCTTTGCTTCTTCACCAGCATCTGGTATTGTTATTATTTTTTATTTTAATTTTTCTAATAAGTATAATAAGTCATCATGGTCTCAATTTGCATTTCATTATCAGTTAGTGATGTTGAAATCTTTCTATATGCTTATTTTCCATCTATCCTCTTATGTGAAATATCTCTTCTGATCTTTTCCTAATTTTCTAATTGGATTGCTTTTTTAATGTTGAATTTTGAGAGTTCTTTTTATATTTTAGATGAGTCCTTTGGGAGATATGTAGTTTGTAAACATTTTCTCCTAGTCTGTTGTTTGATTTTTATAATCTTCACAGGGTCATTCACAGAGCAAAAGTCTTAAATTTGATGAGGTCCAAGTTACTGGTTTCCTTCTTTTATAGGTTATGCTTCACCTCTAACTCCTACTCCTTTTATTTTTATAAGTTCTATTTCATTCTTTTAAAGTTTACTGTCTTTTTTGCTTATTATTAATGTTTTCTAATCTTTGATGTATATTACATACCTGAATATAAAATTAAAGGTCTCATTTTGTTGTCTATTCTCTTATGCTGGCTGTGTGGTTTTTTTTGTTTGTTTGTTTTTTGTTTTTTGTTTTTTGTGCTGGCTATTTTTGAATTTTTTTCTTTTACTAAGTCATTTTCATGAGACTGTATCTTTTTACATATCCTGTTGAAGGTTCATTCTTTCGGAGATTTAAATTTATTTATTTGTTGGCTATGTTGGGTCTGTTGCTGCATGCGGGCTTTTTCTAGTTGCAGTGAGCGGGGGGCTACTCTTCGCTGTGGTGCGCAGGCTTCTCATTGTTGTGGAACATGGGCTATAGGCGCTCTAGCTTCACTAGTTGTGGTACACGGGCTCAGTAGTTGTGGCTCACCGGCTTAGTTGCTCCACGGCATGTGGGATCTTCCTGGACCAGGGATCGAACCTGTGTCTCCTGCATTGTCAGGATGATTCTTTTTTCTTATTTTATTTATTTATTTATTATTATTTTTTTGAGGTATACCAAGTTCAATCATCTGTATTTATACACATATCCCCGTATTCCCTCCCTCCCTCGACTCCCCCCCCACCCTCCGCATCCCAGTCCTCTAAGGCATCATCCATCCTCGAGTTGAAATCCCTATGTTATACAGCAACTTCCCACTGGCTATCTATTTTACAGTTGGTAGTATATATATGTCTATGCTACTCTCTCACTTTGTCTCAGCTTCCCCTTCGCCCCCCGCCCCCCCAAACCTTGAGTTCTCCAGTCCATTCTCTGCATCTGCGTCCTTGTTCTTGTCTTGTCACTTGAGTTCTTCAGTACCATTTTTAGATTCCGTGTATATGAGTTAGCATACAATATTTGTCTTTCTCTTTCTGACTTACTTCACTCTGTATGACAGACTCTAGGTCTATCCACCTCATGACATATAGCTCCATCTCATTCCTTTTTACAGCTGAGTAATATTCCATTGTATATATATGCCACATCTTTACCCATTCATTTGTTGATGGGCATTTTGTCAGGAGGATTCTTAACCACTGCTCCACCAGGCAAGTCCCTGTTGTTTTGAATTCTTAAGGGATATGTTTTTCCCCCTCTCTTTCTTATTGTCCATGTTGGGAAAGGCTGTTCTCACAGCTTCCTGGAGATTAGTGATGGGAAGGTTGGTTGGTTGATTTATAATTCACCCTCATACTTAGGTGTATCCTTTTTGTACCAGGATTTTGCAGGGTGATTACATTAGACTCTGTAACTTGAGCAGGTTCTGGACTTTGTCTTCTGTCTTTTCTATCTCCTGTGGGCAGAGAAAATAGAACATTAAGTTCACTGGAGTTGAGCAAATGTATGGAGAGTGAAATCTGTCTTTAGAGCTTTGGTTGCTTGTCTGGGTTCCTGCTGTGACTTAGTTTTTGGTCTAAGCATTCCTTAGTATCTTGCCAGCTCATATAGGTTTTATTTTTTTAAGAACTTTTATTGAGATACAGTTAACATACAATAAACTGCATATATTTAGAGTGTACAATTTGGTTTTTTTTTTCTTATTAGTAATGTAAATATGACAATCCCAATCTCCCAATTCATTCCTCCCCAACCCTCCCCGCTTTCCCCTTTTGGTGTACATATGTTTGTTCTCTACATCTGTGTCTCTATTTCTGCCTTGCAAACTGGTTGATTTGTACCATTTTTGTATATTCCGCATATATGTGTTAATATACAATATTTGCTTTACTCTTTCTGACTCACTTCACTCTGTATGACAGTCTCTGGGTCCATCCATGTCTCTACAAATGTCCCAGTTTCCTTCATTTTTACAGCTGAGTAATATTCCATTGTATGTATGTACCACATCTTCTTTATCCATTCATGTGTTGATGGACATTTAGGTTGCTTCCATGTCCTGGCTATTGTAAATAGTGCTGCAATGAACATTGGGGTGCGTGTGTCTTTTTGAATTATGGTGTTCTCTGGGTATATGCCCAGTAGTGGGATTGCTGGGTCATATGGTAGTTCTATTTTTAGTTTGGCAAGGAACCTCCATACTATTTTCCATAGTGGCTGTATCAATTTACATTCCCACTAACAGTGCAAGAGGGTTCCCTTTTCTCCACACCCTCTCCAGCATTTACTGTTTGTAGATTTTCTGATGATGCCCATTCTAACCCGTGTGAGGCGATACCTCATTGTAGTTTTGATTTGCATTTCTCTAATAATGAGTGATGTTGAGCAGCTTTTCATGTGCCTCTTGGCCATGCGTATGTCCTCTTTGGAGAAATGCCTATTTAGGTCTTCTGCCCATTTTTTGATTGGGTTGTTTGTTTTTTTGATATTGAGCTGGATGAACTGTTTATATATTTTGGAGATTAATCCTTTGTGTGTGGATTCGTTTGCAAATATTTTCTCCCATCCTGAGGGTTGTCTTTTCATCTAGCTTATAGTTTCCTTTGCTGTGCAGAAGCTTCGAAGTTTCATTGGGTCCCACTTTTTTATTTTTGTTTTTATTTCCATTACTCTAGGGGGTGGATCAAAAAAGATCTCGCTGTGATTTATGCCGAAGAGTGTTCTTCCTATGTTTTCCTCTAGGAGTTTTATAGTGTCTGGCTCATATAGTTTTAAGTAAAGTTTAAAAACGATTTTGATTGATTTTTCAATTATTTTCTTCAGGTCATACTGTGTAAAACAAGCAACTCTTTCATACCTTTTTCAAGCTTTCCTTTCTTTTGTCCATGTTTCCTTTCTCCATTTTGTGGTTCAAGATGCATCTCAAGACTCATCACCTCTCAGAAGCTTTCTCTAACCCTGTCTGAATTAGAGGTCTTTGTCTCATTTTTTCTTTTTTTTCTTTTTTGGCCACAGGGCATGTGGGATATTAGTTTCCCAAGCAGGGATTGAACCTATGCCCCCTGCATTGCAGATGTGGAGTCTTAATCACTGGACTGCTAGGGAAGTCCCTCTGCTTCATTCTTTCTAATCACCTTGTTCTCTAGCTTACTGGTTCCTTGCCTGTCTTCATTCCCTCCTTGTCTGTGAGCTCTCTGAGGGCCAGAACTATGCTATTTCACCCAACATAGTCGGTTCTATGGGGTTAGAATAAATATTTGTTGTTAGTAAATGGTATAGGATATCATAACTCGAATAACAACCTGGCTTTCTCAATTTAGGACTACAAAAACAAACACAGAAAGAAAGGAAGCACACAAGTCCTTTGTGTGCTAATTTGCATACCATACACCTCTTTAGGACGCTTCAAATACTGCTTAAAGCCAGCCTCTTTCTGCAGTAAATGAAACTGTTTATTCTGTTCAATGATCTCATAGGTAATTGACACAGGAAAACTCAGGTCTTCCATTATGAGGTCTCCACACCCAAAGAGGCCGGTTTCAAATGGTAGGTGAAGTGTTCTGGGGAGGTGTGGTATGCAAATTAGTGTAAGAGGGACTTGTCTGCTTTCCTGGGACCTGTACTGCTTCCCCAACAGAAAACTATTTCCATTCTCCGTGCATTATGTGAATTTGTTGCAGAATTGGGAGCGTGGATGGCTGGAATTCTCTAATTTTGATGCAGCTTGTTGATTTTTACAAGACTTTCCTTGAGTCTTCAGTTTCTCGTAGGGAGGCAATTTTTGGAAATGAACTCAATTCCTACTTATAGCAGAGTTTTTCATATTATCTGTGTCCCTTAATCTTTTTCTTTGAAAGTTAAATCACACATTTTGTATCTTTGTGTTCAGCTTTTTGTATTCTTAATTCTTGCGCGGGCGGGGCAGCAATGCTAAGAGGAGGCTCTCAGTAGGAAGAATCCATTCTTTGTGACTCCGCCTTAGGTCTGGCTAAGGTTATAGAAAACGACAGTGCCTTGCTTTGCTTAAAGACGCAGGGTTCTACCGTTTGCTCTTAAGCTTATCGTGTACCAGATATCGCAGAGATCTATTTTATCACAGTTGTCATTCACATTTTTACAGCTGTGAAAAGTACCACTGAAGTGCACTGTCTTGCCTTGGGTGTCCCCGGGATTCCAACTGAGGTCACCGCGCCGTCGTCTTCATCAGTCCCCCTCCATTCCCCCGCCTTTTCGGGTCGTTCCTTGCTCCATCCAGGCTGTCTGAGGTGATGGTTGGGGTGCTCGGGTAGTCGGGCCTGTCAGGGTGTGAAGGCTCCACGGTCGACTCCGGCGCGCTCGCTTGTCCCGCGCGCATTCTGGTTGTTCCCATCCCCCCACGCCCTAGGCGGCCGCCAGACCTGGAAACCATAGAGCTGAAACAGCCCAGAGCGTCCCTTCCTTGGCCGCCGAGCTCTGACGGCTGGCCGCTGGGCGGGGCCTACTGAAGGGGCGGGGGAAGAGGAGGGAGCAGCAGGCCTGCGAAGGCCTGGCCGGCCTTGCAGCGCCCCGCAGCGGCCAGGCCGGAAGCGGTCTCGTCGGCCCTGCGGCGCCGGAGCCCTGACGCAGGGAGCTCGAGAGCGAGAACGGGAGAGAAAGGGGCAGAAATGGCGGCTCCGCTCGGCTCCCGCTGAGGAGGGCGAAGCCGGCGGAGGGTCTGAGGTGTCGGCCTGGAGCATCGCTCCCGTCTCCCGCTACCTGTCTCCGCACGCCGACCTCCCTTGCTCTGCCCTGCACTCGCCTGTCCTCGTCTGTGCTCCGCAGAGTCCGGGTCGGCTTGTCTTTCCCGGCCCGGCTGCGCTGGCCCTGACTGCCCGGCCGGCGGGCCGGCCTTCCTCGGCTCACCCCGGCGCGGCGTGGACCCCGTCCTCCTGGCCGGACCATGGTGAACACCCGGAAGAGCTCTCTGCGCCTTCTCGGATCTAAGTCGCCCGGGCCCGGGCCTGGGCCTGGGGCCGGAGTAGAGCCTGGGGCGACCGGAGGCAGCAGCCATTTCATCTCCTCTCGGACCCGCTCCTCCAAGACCCGCGCTGCCAGCTGCCCCGCCGCCAAGGCCGGGGGAAGCGGCGGCGCCGGCGTCGCTCTGGATGAGGCCCGGGTAAGAGCGCGGCGGCCGGGGTCCGGAGGCTTGCCAGTCGGCCCTGCCGCCGGGGCTTTGTCTGGCCGGGTTGGGGCAGGAAGCCTCCAGTGGAGACCGCTCGGGCGGCTGGAGACCGGGTCTGCGGGTGCGGTGGAGAATGGCAGGCGGCGAGGTAGGGCCGCGACAGCTTTGCCGGCCCCGCTCTTTTGTGTAAAGAACAAGACTCGGGTCCAGGGGAGGGGGCTGTGGGGAGGGGGGGGTGGCTTTTCGGGGACAGTAGGACTGTCTGCTTTCAGTGTCCTTGTCTTGCCTGAGAGGGGAATTCTAGGGGAGCGAGAGCGAAGGGCCAGAGTTCCCGGGTGGAAGGGCTAGAGAGCAGAAGTGAAAGTTTTCTGCGGTGTCAAACCCTTCTTGTAAGTGTGTCAGCTCCTGCCGGTGTCTAACTCCAGCTTACTCTCACACTGTTTGGGGGTGGTTCAAGTTGGTGAGGAAGTGAACGGAGAGCTCCAGTTGGCAGCCAGGCAGGGACGCTGAAAAAAGTTTGTAGCTGCTCTGACAGCAACTTTGAAAACAAAATCAACACTATCGCCTCTCCAGGCAGGAGCGATCAAACGTGATGTTTAGCTGGAGAATCAGGCAGCCAGCTAACCAGGGTTCTAGCAGGGACTCAGAAGAGCTTTCTAGTAGAGCCTTCGGGTCACAAAAGGGGCACGTGGAAAGAAACATGTCGAATATATTGATAGTAGGCACTGTCATCTCCAAATTGGTTTCTTGGACGTCTCCATTTTTGTTATGGGAATAGTTTATAAAAGGGTGAACTAGGGGCTTCCTAGGTGGTGCAGTGCTTAAGAAAACGCCTGCCAGTGCAGGGGACATGGGTTCGATCCCAGCCCCAGGAAGATCCCACGTGCCGGGGAGCAGCTAAGCCCGTGCGCCACAACTGTTGAGCCCGTGTGCCGCAACTACTGAAGCCCACACACCTAGAGCCTGTGCTCCGCAAGGAGAAGCCACAGCAATGAGAAGCCCACACACCACAACGAATAGTAGACCCCGCTCGCTGCAACTAGACAAAGCCCATGTGCAGCAGCGAAGACCTTGTAGGGTGTGTGAGTGATAGGAGGTCTCAAATAAATAAATAAATTAAAAAAAAAAAGGGTGAACTAACACCATCGCGCCCCCCCCACTGCAAAAGTGACATTTGGAGAAGACCGGTGGTGATTAAGTTTTTTTTTTTTAAACTGGTGGATCTTGAAATTTATTACAGGGTAAAGCTTTACACTGGCACCTGTGTTTTATCACTTTAAAACAATTGATAAGGTTGTGTATGAGATTGGTTATGAAAATGAATTCAGAAAAGAGAATGTTAGTTCTGTCCAGAGAGAGGCTAATTTTCTAAGAGTAATTTGACTCGAAATTGTTCATTTAAAATACTCCTTTAAATCCACATCATATTCTAAGGGGAGGAAAGCAGTATTTTATTTTCTATAGGGGTCTACAAGATTATGTTGTGTGTGCTTTTTCTCTGTATCTCCTACTGTTCTGACCCTAATCAGAATGAACCAAGGCAAATAAAATAGACATATTTTACTGTACTTTTCTCAGATATGTTGTATCTTTGAAAATATATTTGTCTTTTATTTGCTAAAAATCTGGAAAATATTTTAAAAATTGCTTTATGAGTAGACTTTTGGGGCTTACAGTTCTCTCAGGTTGAAATAGCTAAATCTGAAAGTTGCGCAAGCTATTCAGAATAATTACTCTGAAAACTAGACTTCCTGTAGAAATTATTCCAAACGTGTACAAGCTTACTGACTCTCTGAAGCTAACATATATTTTAAAATAAAAGTAATTTAAGAAAGGTTTATCCTGTTCCCTTAAGTACAAATAAAATATTTGGAGTGTAAGCATTTAATTGTGTAATGGTATGAATGCCTAGGCTATTAGAGCAGTCTCGTTTATCTGAAGCAATTAGCTCATCTGTCACTGATCATTTTGTGGTCCCATTTTTGAATTCATGGATATTATTCTGTCCTTACCCCCTGAGGAATAAGGTGAGGTAATTTGTCAAGCAGCTGTTATGGAGATGTTAAAAGGCAAGGAATCAATAATCTAATGTGGAAATGAACATGTGGTAGCTTCTAAATTGCCAGAAGAGTGAAAGATATTAGAGCTGTTTCTAGAAGGATACTAATGAAACTTTGTTTCAAAGATCCTTTTAAAGGGTTTTAGAAGACCATGAACAACAGGCCAATGAAGATTTACTTTGAAGTATTTGTTTTTCAGTATTAAGATTTGTATTCTGACCCTAGTAGATGATGGAACGATCTAATTGCTTTCTCTGAGAAATTTAAGAGATTTACTAATCCTATGCTGTGATTGGTCCTTTAGAAGAGGATAAGTTATAATTCTGAATTTAAGTTTATGGGCTGTATATTTATGAAGCAGGCTGTGTATTTCTTTGCTGTATATTTCTGAAATGGGTTGATTTGAGTTTGGTAAGCCCTTCCTTTCAAGTTTATGTTACAAGATTTTAGCACTCCTGGTTCACCCTTTGTGGTGTACTTAAAGGCACCCTCCATGTCTGTGAAGTCTTGGTTGCTAGCAACTGTAAAGACTTATTTGGTGGAAAATGGGGTTGCTCATGCTGTTGCTTTAGGAGACTTATTTTTGTAGGAAGAAATGTATTCCTCTTGATACTACATGAGTTGAAAAGGTTCCCCTTTTTCTATTTTTGTGTGATGTTCTTCACTGTACACTTGATGCTGATTTTTCCCACCTCTTTCCCCTCTGACTCTTTTTAGACTATTTCATGCTCTGTGTTTAGAGACATTTTATTTGCTCTAAAAAGCCTTAGAACCACGAGCTGTCATAGTTTTTTGCCTTTTCCCCAAGTGTGTGTAAGGTGGGGAAATACACATATGATACATTCCGTAGATTATTGGAATGATTTTTTTGCACCTGTACTTTTTTAATGTGAAGTTGACTTGTGCTCTGCAGTTAGTTGTATAATAATTCCTGCTATATATTGATACTTGGCTTCTTTGTTTGTTTGTTTAACATGTATAAAACTTCACCTCTTTTAGGTTAGTTAATCTGACCATCAGTAATTAGCATTTTTTTGCTCCACCTAAGAGTCACTCTCAGCAAACTAATACTGTAGTCACAGAATTGGAAAGCAGTCTTTGAAAACTATTTCGACTCTTTTCCTACCTCTTTTAGGCCCATTTGTTGGTATTTTTGATTTGTCACTAGCTTTTTGTGCTTTTTGAATCCACATCTTAGTTGAGAGAATCAAAATACATATTTTAAGTAACTTAATAGGTAAATTTGCTTGATTTTAATTTTATTTTTTAGAAAAACCTCTCAGTTCCTCTTTAATATGCCCTTTCATCATTCTGTACTTATGCTTTTTCAGCACTCATTCATTTTGCCAGTGTAACAGAAGCAGAGGGGTGGAAGTTGAGGGTTAAATGTGGAAAAGAAGTCTGAGAGGGAAATGTAACCATGTATGTAACTCTCAGATGAGTAGGAAAAATACAGGTTCCTCAGAGTAGAGCAAGTTTTTCCTTATATCAAATTCATATGGTGCACCATAGAGGTGGTATTGAGTAACATGGTAAAACAATTTCCCGTCACAGTTTTGAACTGAAGTAGCTGTAGAGTTCATAGGATTACCTCTGGTATCCAACTGAAAATGCAACTTTAAAAAATTCAATTGTTGGCCATTTCTGTAGTCCAAATATATGAACTTGCAGTTTTTTAGGTCATGGATGAAATTTACACTTGTAGAAGTGACTGCATATTAATTTAAGTCATTTTCCCTGGCAGATAATCTTTTTAACCATCCTTGGAGACATCCTTGATTTCATGTCTTCCACATACCTAATTATAGATAAACCTGTAACCTCTGAAAGCTAGGTGGACATGTGGTAGGGTTAGCACTTGTTATGAGAACTCAGGAGCCCAACCAGTGTCTACACCGGAATGGGGAGTGATCCTGTCTGCTTAAGGTTCCACTTCAGAAAAGTGCTACATTACTTGAAATTATGTATTTGACATTCCTTTTTTGACATACATAATGAAGTTTAATTTGTGTATGTTACTGAGTGATTTCTTGATATTTGAGTTTTTGATCTTGTGCTAGGAATATTTTATATTTCTGTTGTCTGTGCTGGGGGAGGATTTTGTGAAAAATGAGTTATTGAGTAAAAAGCATATGGAACTTTGGATAAAAAGTTCTACGGAAGTACAAAGTTAGGGGGGAAAAACTGTATGTAAAATGTGTTTATTTAAATATGAGCTAGACCTTTTTTAGAGAGGTTAGTGTTGTGTGTGGCTTATATCAAATGAGAGAAAAGTGATGTTAAAATTAATAGGCTGTGATTTGTATTAGCTTTTAAATACTTTGAGTATATGTTCTAAGATTCTAAACTTAAGATGCTTTTGAACTAAGTATTTTGGCATATGATTTTTTTTTTTCATTTTTAGATTGTTATTGTAGTTTTATCTGGAGGTAGAATATATACCTTTGGTTAAAGTCCTTCTCTCCTGGACTCTTCTGTTAGAGTAGGCTGTAAGCTCCCTGGGACCAGGCACTATATCTTATTTTCTTCCCAAATGCTGCATTCCCAGGGCCTAGTGCATCATCTGGCACATAGAAGGTGCTTAATAAATATGGTACTTGTTGAATGAATGAATGAATGAATAGCTTATTAAGGAGCCAATCTAGTATGTGAAAATTGTGATGATTGGACTCTGAGAATAGAGGGTAAATAAAACATAGCGCTTACCTTCAGGGCTCTAAGTATGCACATGGTACACACAGGAAAAATTATTAACAGGTTAAATCAGTTCAAGATAGGGGCCAGATGTCATGGATAAGAATGTCATGATAAGAATACTCAGTGCGATGAGAATTCTAATCCTTTACTCACTGAATGTTTTGAGGGGAGTTCTTTGATATTTAAGGATAGAGGTTGGACTTTTTGTGACAAATTTTCTGAGGCATTACATACCTGAGAATATTTTCATTATGCTCTTTCATTTAAATGAAAACTTGGCTGGATACAAAATTCTAGGTCTAGTACTTTAAGAATATTGCTTTATTATCACCTTGCATCCAGTGTTACTCTCGAAGTTTGATGTTTGTCTGATTCTTTTGCAGGTGTTTTGTTCTTTCTCTTTTGACACTTCATACAATTTTTTGGTCTTTTTTTCCATAAATTTTACTGAATTTTAGGCATGGGGTTTTCTTTCAGTCTCTTGTTTGGCAATCTTAGATCTTTTAGTCTGTGGTTTTTCATCTGTTTGATTGTGGTAAATTTATCACTATTTCTTAATGGTAATCTAAAATTATTAGTATTTCTTCAAATATTAATTCTTTCTCTTTTTTGTTCCTTCTGGATCTCATTATTTACAATTTGGCACCTAGAAAAATTCTGTCCCTAAACTGACAATAAAGCAAACTTTTTACGGCACTTTTTTTTTTTTTTTTTTTTTTTTTTATTTTTTGGCACACGGGCTTAGTTGCTCCGTGGCATGTGGGATCTTCCTGGAGCTAGGATCGAACCCGTGACCTCTGCAGTGGCAGGCGGATTCTTAACCACTGCGCCACCTAGGAAGCCCTTTACGGCACTTTTGATGGCATGGTGTGTGAGGGAACTTTACTGGCAGTTATTTGAGTAAACAAGACTTGGTGCTTCATGTTGCAGATCTCTGTTGACCGTTTTGGTACCCACGTGTTGTGGCCCACTTGTCAGGGGATAAAGCCTTGAAGTTGCTTGATGAAAGTTCATTTCCTTTACAACTTACCAACATCCTTTATCTAAAGCATACTTCGGTGCTCACACTTAGGGTGGGTGTTGTAGTTGTGTACTTGGCTTGTACAAGTTAAGGGAATCTACTTTTAAAAAACAAGCCCCAGCGCAGAGCTATACCTTCTCATCAATGACATATTATACTAATTTTAAATGTGTATATAGAGACAATAGGAGAAACTTCTTTGAGAGATGTGTGCAAACAAGAGAGAAACTGGTGCGGGGTGGTTTCTGTGTTAAAGTTTTGAAAGTATTTTAATTTAAGAATTTAATTTTCATTTTTTAGTCTTTACTGTTCTAATTAAGTCTCCAAGTTTATTAAATGGGAGAATTGAGGAGAAGTGATAGTTGCCCAAGGCCGTATGATTTTAAAAGCAACAGTTCAACTGGAAATGGAAGTCTTTCTTTAATTCTTTAATATCTGTTGAGTGACTCTATGTTCCAGACACTGAAGATAAAGAAGTACACAAGACTCTTAACCTCAGCTCTTTGGCAAAATATTTTTATTTAAAAATTATGAAATCAGTATTTCAAATAATATGGAAGTGCACAGAAAAAAAATAAAGGCTTTCCCTATCTCCCCTAATTCCTCTAGTTCATTCTTCTAGGGATAACCACTGTCAAAGCTGGTGTACGTCTTTCCAGACCATTGCACATGTATTTATGGGTTATTTATATGTATGTGTGTGTGTGTATACACACACATATATATATTATTATTTTTATTTATTCATTTTTGACTGTGCCATGCAACTTGCTGAATCTTAGTTGCCCAACCAGGGGTTGAACCCTTGTCCCCTGCAGTGGAAGCACAGAGTCCTAACCACTGGACCACCAGGGAATTCCCTATATGTGTATGGTTTTAACAGAAATGGAATCATACCTTGTATACTATTTATGAAAGTTAATTTCTATAGTTAACTATGTATCATGTACATTCTTTCATATCTGTCCTTCTTGCTGGCTTTTTAACATTTTGTTGTATCATGACACCCTCACTTCTTTAACTTTTCCCTGTTGATACACAGTTATGTTGTCTCCATGCTTTTAATATTATAAATAATGTCACGTAAATGACCTTTCTCTTGTAGGCAAAGTGGAAATACTGAGTCAAAGGTATATTGTACTTTAAAGTTTTATACGTTTTGCCTGATTGTTCTGTAAATAGGCTAAATCAATATGCACCCCACTCCCCGATACTCTCAACACTGTTAAGTTTTTATATACCTTTTACTGGCTGATTTAAGAAGTTAGGCTTTACGGGGATATGTGTATAAAAACAGATGATTGAACTTGGTGTACCCCCCCAAAATAATAAATAAATAAATAAAATTAAAAAAAAAGTTAGGCTTTAAGTTTCTTGAAGGGCAGACTATTTAATCAAGTGTCTTTAGTATCTAACACAGTAGTACGTGTTAATAAATTTTGTTTGTGGAAGGAATAGATCACTGAAGATAATTAAGAAGCTTATGAAATTATGTTGATGCTACAAAGCCAAACAAGTATCCTTACTTGAGACTGTATCCACTGTCAGGCTGTAGGTGTAATATTTGTTACTCATGCTTCCTCACCTGCTTCTAACAATCTAGGTAAATAGTAGTTTTTGAATTACAGTGGCAGTACTGCAGTATGACTAGTTCTGTCTGACTTTTAAGTCTGTGGCATTTTTCAGTATGCCCATTGTCTCTTTGTCATTGTAAGTAATGTAATATCTTCAGATAAAAAAATCATCTTTATCTTCCAGGAAGAAAAATGCAGTTTAAACTATAATAGGCTATTTTTATCTTTTTACAACTCCTCATCTCACTTCTGTATATTTTTCCCTTTCTGTATTCTTCTGTGATGATTCTTTAGAAATATTAAACTAGTAAGCCATTGCTTTTGGGACATTTGAGGAAATTTTAGGACATTTTGTGTGCCTGAAGTTTTAGGACTTTGTAGAATAGTATTATTGGCTCTAAGAAAATAAAGAGCAGTGTGAGTTTTGTTTCCTGAAGTCATGGTAACTGCTGCCTCTGAATTCTTTTTACAGATGAAAGAAAAAGAAATTGACTTCACTTCTAAGCTTTCTCAGGAAAACAGGAGTACCTATTTTTTTTTTAATTAGTTGCATCATCTTTTTAAAAAAATAAATTTATTTTTTAATTTATTGGCTGGGTTGAGTCTTCATTGCTGTACATAGGCTTTCTCTAGTTGCAGTGAGCAGAGGCTGCTCTTCATTGTGGTGCGTGGGCTCCTCATTTTGGTGGCTTCTCTTGTTGCGGAGCATGGACTCTAGGTGTGTGGACTTCAGTAGTTGTGGCACATGAGCTCAATCGCTGTGGCTCATGGGCTCTAGAGCGCAGGCTCAATAGTTGTGGTGCATGGGCTTAGTTGCTCTGCAGCATGTGGGACCTTCCCGGACCAGGTCTCGAACCTGTGTCCCCTGCATTGGGAGGTGGATTCTTAACCACTGTGCCACCTAGGAAGTCCCAGGAGTACCTGTTTTAAGAAAGGTAGAAAAAAATGCTGTCTTATAACATAAATTGGAAAAGATTGATTGCAGCTGTACAGGTTCTGATCTAACCTGGGGGCGGTGCCTATTCTGTTTTTTCTTGTCTCTTTCAAGGTCTTTTTCTCATCAGTTATCTTGCTCTTTTTTTTTGTCCTGGCCTTCCTGTGAGGCTTATGGGATCTTAGTTCCCCCACCAGGGATTGAACCCGACAGTGAGAGTGCCTAACCACCGGACCTCCAGGGAATTACCCTCTTTAAAATTGTATTTTATTTTATTCTCTTCTGTGTTTCCTTTTCTTCTATTTACAATAATCCAGATCTTCTTTAAAAAAAAAAATCCTTCACCGACTTCTTTGACTTTATAACCTCTTTAAAAGACTATTGTCTTTTTTTAAAATTATTTTATTTATTGATTTTTATTTTATTTTATTTATTTATTGGCTGTGTTGGGTCTCTGTTGCTGTGAGGGGGCTTTCTCTAGTTGGGGTGAGCAGGGGGCTACTCTTCGTTGTGGTGCGCAGGCTTCTCATTGCAGTGGTTTCTCTTGTTGCAGAGCACCGGATCTAGGCGCGCGAGATTCAGTAGCTGTGGGACATGGGCTCAGTAATTGTGGCACATGGGCCTAGTTGCTCTGCGGCATGTGGGATCTTCCCGGCCCAGGGATTGAACCCATGTCCCCTGCGTTGGTAGGTGGATTCTTAACCACTGAGCCACCAGGGAAGCCCAGACTATATATATTGTCTTATTTTTCTTAATTCTGACACTTAAAAATTTATTTATTTATTTATTTATTTAGGCTGCACTGGGTCTTAGTTGTGGCATGAGGGATCTTCATTGCGGCATGTTTAGTTGCAGAACATGGGATCTTCATTTACGACACACAAACTTCCCAATTGCAGCATGCACACGGAATCTAGTTCCCTGACTAGGGATTGAACCCCAGGCCCCCTGCTTTGGGGGCAAGGAGTCACACCTACTGGACCACTAGGGAAGTCATCTGACACTTCTTATAAGAGTAACTATGTAGTTTATCACCTGTACATTCTCACCACTCACTTAGTTCTTCATTTCCACCTTAGCATTTTCAGAAATTGCCCTATCAGGAGTTAGATGACCTCCTAATTACGAATCCACATGTTCATCAACTTTTCATCCTGTTTAGTCTTTTTGGAACCAACTTCCACTCTCCCTGTTTGAGGGGGACACTGTATTTTTCACTAGTTTATATGAGATCCTTTCTGTAGATCCTTATCCCTTTAATGTAGGCATTTTTTAAAGGTTTTGACTTTTGCTCTCTATATATTACGTATAACCTTTATATTACGATTTTATATCTATCTCTAGTCCTCACATCACTCTATCTCATAACTGCATTTCCCACAGTCTTAAAGACATCTCCCTAGATTTCTGGCTAGAATCCTAGCCCTTACTTTCTTTTTTTTGGGCACACGGGCTTAGTTGCTCCGCGGCATGTGGGATCTTCCTGGAGCTGGGATCGAACCCGTGACCTCTGCATTGGCAGGCAGATTCTTAACCACTGCGCCACCTAGGAAGCCCTTAAACCTTACTTTCAAAATCAGAATTTATTGTTACAGTTCTTCTGTCAACATATGCCTCCCATCCCTCCACCTTCCTCCACAGCTCCTAAAACACAAAACCCACTTTTTACACCTATCCTGTCTTTATTTTGAATACTGGTATTACTAATCTTTTAGCTATTCTGCTTTCTGGAATCAATTTCTTATTTTCTACTTTTGCAATTTTATATGAGGCCATCCTCAAGACTTGAATTAATCTATTGGTCTGCTAATCCACTTATTTCCTTGAATTTTTCATTTTTTAAGGCTGTACTTGGGTACATTCTTTTCATCTTTACATTAAAGTCCAGGTTCTAGATTTATGACAAATTCTGAAATGGGCAGGAAGTCTTCCCTGAAAACCAGTACAGCATAAAATCTTCTCTGTTTCATTATCATTATTCTCAACTTTTTTTTTTTAATTAATTTATTTTATTGGCTGTGTTGGGTCTCCTTTTTGCTGTGCGCGGGCTTTCTTTAGTTGCAGTGAGTGGCAGCTACTCTTTGTTGTGGTGGGCGGACTCCTCATTGCCTTGGCTTCTCTTGTTGCGGAGCATGGGCTCTAGGCGCGTGGGCTTCAGTAGTTGCAGCACATGGGCTCGATAGTTGTGGCTCAGGGACTCTAAATCACAGGCTCAGTAGTTGTGGCGCACGGGCTTAGTTGCTCCGCGGCATGTGGGATCTTCCTGTAGCAGGGATCGAACCCATGTCCCCTGCATTGACAGGCGGATTCTTAACCACTGTGCCACCTAGGAAGCCCGCTATTCTCAACTTCTTTTACTTATTTTTACGAGATTTATGGTAGAATAGTGTTCAGTATTTGTGGTAGCTGGTGAGCATGGTTTAAGAAACTTTGGAAGGTTAACATTTAGAGAAGAAGTCACTTAGGTTGGGGATAGCTTAACATTTCATTGTACTTTTACTTTCTGTAGGGTTTGACACTATATTACTATCATACTTCTCTTGGAACTTATCCTTGAATCATGTTCCTCTGACCATTCTGCATGTTCCATTATTGTTACAAAATAAAGTCCACATGATTTATGATGTCTTCCTTCATCTCTGCTAGTAGTTATTTTTTGCTTTCAGAGAATTGTGTATTTCTATTATAGTACTTACTATAATATACTATATATCATTACTGTGACTATGAACTCAATAGATTGTGCATTGGGTGTAAGTAGGTTTTACTCTTTTTTTTTTTTTAAACCATACCCCTCCCCCCTACCCCCCATTTCTTATGTCTTATGTAGGTCCTCAAAAAATGTTTGTTGAATGAAATTATTCTTAGTTTGAGATGCCTTTTCTGCTACTGGATTGTAATCACTCTGACACATATTGCTAAATGACTGTGGGTAGATTGCATAATCTCTCTTAAATATTTCTGTCCTGAAACTGGCAACGCCTTCCCTCAAAGGCTTAGGTTATAATTAACTAGTAAAATGCTTTGAAGAAGTTAATGTTGAGCATTATCATCATCCTATTAAAGGTGAACTGTTAGTATCAGGTTTGTAGGTAAAAGTTTTCCCAAAGCTTGAAGTTAATTAAATGGTGTTGAAGTAATTATTTGTAGTATTTACTTTTTGGTTATTTGCTTTACTTAAATCCCTAGATTTCTTTGGAGGGAAGGAGTCTTTTGTAATGCTGTTTATTCTGAGGTCTCTGTCACTGAGCCAAGTCATGATTGAAACCTTTTCATTGTTAAGAGTGGTACAGTAGTACAGTGCAGCAGTTAGGATGATGTGCATCATATTATTTTATATATATATATATTTTTTTTTTAGTGAAAGGTGAAAGATTTATTCGATCTGAAGAGAAACCAGAGTATCATCATATTATATTTGAACTGTTTTATATGCCAGAGGTCTTCAGACTTTTGGGTACTAAGAATCACTTGGAGGCCATCATTTAAAATATCGCACAATGGGACTTCCCTGGTGGCGCAGTGGTTAAGAATCCGCCTGCTAATGCAGGGGACACAGGTTCAAGCCCTGGTCCGGGAAGATCCCATGTGCTGCGGAGCAACTAAGCCCGTGTGCCACAGCTACTGAGTGCAAGTGCCACAACTACCAAAGCCTGCCTGCCTAGAGCCCGTGCTCTGCAACAAGAGAAGCCACGCAATGAGAAGCCCACGCACTGCAATGAAGAATAGCCCCCACTCACAGCAACTAGAGAAAGCCTGTGCGCAGCAACAAAGACCCAATGCAGCCAATAAATAAATAAATAAATTTATTAAAAAAAAGTAAAATATCCCACTTCCAGAGGTCTAGTTTAAAGCAGGTAATGTTTCTTTAATAAGAAATCAGGTGCTTTCTGATTCAGTTAGTATGTGGACAACACTTTGAGAGACACTCTTGAATGCAGCTGTAAAAAGCCAGTAGAATATGAGAGTGACTAATAAATAAACATACAAACTCATTTAATTGATATTCAGAGTTATATAATAACTCACATTATTTAAAAATTGGCTAGACTTCAAATATTTTACTGTTTTGTCTTGATTCAATAAGTACATAGTACTCATTCCTGGAGTGTGTTTATGAAGCTTCAGTATGTACAGAAGCTCCATGAAAAAAGAGCTTGATCAAATAAGCTTGTGAAATATTATATACTATCTTCCATACTTCGGAGTTTATACTACATATAATGTTTTTTTTAATTTTTTTTTTGGTTTTGTTTTTGTGGCACCACGTGGCATGTGGGGTCTTTGTTCCCGGACCAGGGATCGAACCCCTGCCCCTTGCATTGGAAGCGTTGAGTCTTAACCACTGGACTGCCAGGGAAGTCCCTGCATGTTAATATATTAAAGACTCTTCCAAGTCCTGAAGCATTGGACCTCACTGTTTCTCACATTTATTCCACTATGAGCCTTCCTTTGTTTCTCCTAATAATTTCTGTTAATTTACAGGACAAACTTGGGAAAATCTTGCCTTTTTTTTTTTCTTGGTATTGTGTGGAAGTAAAAGAAGTAGGGTATTTTTTATAATTAAAGAACTTAAAATCTTGCTCAAATGTGAAGACTTGGACGTGACACTGAAAGATAGTAAATATATAATGCTAAGTTGAGTATAATTAAGTGCCAAAATATAGAGTTGCAGCTAGCAGAGGGAAAAGGTCAATTTAAGTTAGATTCTTCACATAAGATTTTGAGGGAGAGATGGGTCTTGAAGGATGAGTGGTAGAATTTGATTAGGAATAATGCTGGCCTGGACTATCTAAATTGGTAAAGTAGTTACCAATTTAGGTATCAGTTTCTTTATTCACAAATATGTCTTAACTTAGAGCATATGACAGTGATTCCTCAGAGACTATTTGTTGAATATGTTATATAGTAATGCTTTTCAAACTCTAAGTGTGTAAGAGTTATCTGGGGATCTTGTCAAAAATGGTTTCTGATTGGATGGTTCAGGGGTAGAGCACATCTGAAGTGACAAATGTAGAGGCTGATCAAGTCTTGGATCAGTAGTTGAGTAAGATGACCTTTGAGGCACACTTTAACCTTGGTATTTTATAAATATTCTAAGGTGGAGTGTCTGAGGTAGTAGACAGAGAACTACATTAGGAATGGAAAGACCTAAATTCTAGTTTTTTTTTTTTTTCCCTCTAGTTCCGTCAGTCATTTGTTAGCCATGTGACCTTGGGCCAGAGTTAGTTAACTTATGTCTGAGCTTCAGTGTTTACTCTGTTAAAGCGTGGAGCTGGAGAAGGCAAGGGCCTGGGGAAGTGAAAATAATACAATTTGAAAAGCACCCATTTCTTAAGTACATTAAGCATGTTTACTGTTAAATACTATTACATGATCGAATTGCTTTGTAAATGGTTTTTCCCACCTCTGTGGTGGGATGGTTTGGAGGTAACTAACTAGTTTTTCTTGGGAACTTAAATAAGTGGTGGTGTATGTTACTCAACATGTTTATAATCCTTAGACGGTTTGATGTTTGAATTTCTAATTGTTTTTCCCTTTGTGCCTTTTAATATGAATGTGGTCTTGTGGCTTTAAAACTAGTTCATGGTAAATTGTGTTATAGCACAAAATAAAAAATTGGTCTTTTTATGAAAAAAATTTTAGTGAGTATTAATTCTGTAGGTTATACTTGAATACCTTGAAACATATATTGCAAGTATTTCTTATGTTTGTTTGCGAGTGGCTACATTTTGACTAATTATTTGTATAATGCAGTTGTGTTGCTTTGGGAAAATATGCAGAAATGACATTTATGAAATGGATAGTTTATATATATTTTTCTTAAAAGAAATTTGTAGCGTAAAAGGAAATAACTCAGAAATGTTTGTGATAGCATATTGAAAATGATCATACATGCTTTTGAAATACTGATCTATAATCTCAAGTGATAAAGTATTAGCATATGAGTTAAATCTTCTCTAAAGAAAAAGTAATTCTTTCCTCCACTCTCTTTCGCCACCTGTCTAGTATCCAAGGAATTGGGTGGTTAAGAGGAGAGCTACTCTGCAAGGACAGTGACTCCTCTAGCTTGAAGACATAAAGCTGGGGAGGGGTTAGTGGAAGTGTGATGGATGGAGGTCTTGGGTTGAGAGATTGGTTACATTAAACAGATTAATTGAAAGAGCAAATGAATAAATGTATTTGAAGATAATGGAAGCCGTGTTTCTCACTGGAAAGGACTTACAAACATAAAAAGGGAAAGTCTAGAAACTTAAGGCATGGAATTAGAGTTGGGAGCATTGGTGTACACACATTTTTTTATTATTATTTATGCACAGATAAAAGAAATAGGTATAGATGTATATATTTATATGAATATTTGTAAATTAATGTATTTCCTAGCTTTCTCTGCAGAGAGGACTCACTAGCAGTGAAACCCCAGTAACAGTGAGCACACCTAGTGCCCAGATCTTGATTTCTGAATACTGTCCTTGCCTGAAAGGAACCTGGGCTTAATTTCTAGGGTCAGGGAGGAAAAGTACAAGATGAGCATACAGATTTCTTTTGTGCCAGAAAGGAAGTACTCAAATGATAGAGACATGTCAAAAGAATACTGAAACTACTTTGAAAGGGCTCCTGATGGCCAAATCTTGTCTAATTTGAGCAAAAAAATAGAGTAATGGATTAAAACCCATAGAATAAAGTAAGAATCTACTAGTCCATACTGATATAAATAAATGAGTGAATGAATTGAGTAAGGAGGGTTAGGGAGGGGAAATTCTTTAAAGTAGGATGCCAGCTAGAAAGTACAGGAGTGATGGGATCAGATAATCACCACCATGGTGGTATTGGATAAAGGTAAGAGTAGTCAATGAGTGTTGTGGCTAGTGGTTGGAGGTTTAATGAGGAATAGGATATTGGGGAATTATCAGAATGATTTCACGTAAACTAATCAAATACAAAGGGAAGAATAGTGACTGCCGGAGAAACGCGGCAGACCTCAACTTGACTAGGTGATCAAAGTTATGCCTAATGATGGGTAGATACAGTATGCATAGTGTCATGTCTGTATATTCTTTCTACAAATGTTATGGCCTATATTGTGTTACGAGGAATATCAGATAGACCCAGACTGATGGTCATCCTAGAGAATAAAAAGCCTACAATTTTTTTACAGTCAAGGGCAGGCAAATGGGGAAAGACTAAAGGACTGTTCCAGGTAGAAGGAGACAGAGAAGATCTGATAACTACATACAATATTTGTTTCTGGATAGGATCCTGAGCTAGAAAGGAAAGAGACACTTTGTTGGGACATTTGATAAAATTTGAATGTGTCTGTGGATTGGCTCTGTGTTATATCAATGATGATTTCCTAATTGGGAGGGTTGAATGATGCTGATGTAGCAGTGTTCTTATTTTGGGAGTTATACGCTGGAGTATTTAGGAGAGGAATGATAAATCATGTCATGAAAAGATATATCTACACACCTTTACTGTAGGCTTGAAACTGTTTTAAAATAAAAACAAACTAAACATTTCTGAGCATAAATTTACCTTTTTTGTTTCTGTATTTACAGATTATTACATTTTGCTACACTTGTAGAGAGATTCCTTCAGTAAATATTTATTGGTTGAATAAGCATTGTACTGTATCCAAGAATGTAAGAATGCTATGGATTTTAATAGGAATAATAAATACATTTTAAACTTTGTCTTTCAGAAAGCTGAAGTTGATGGTAGTTTAAGTGATAGCCACGTGTCTCCTCCAGCCAAACGCACTTTGAAACAACCTGATTCTGTTTGCAAAGACAAATCAAAATCACGAAGTACTGGTCAGCGAGAGGAATGGAACATATCAACTGGACAGGCCAGGTGAGAAGGGAGAACTCATCCATTGTTTTTTCATGAATTATTTGATGTGATTCAGGGATGATACTAATGCTGATTTTCTTAAATTGTAAAGCCACCTGTCTAGAAATTCTTATAAATTGTGTTAAGCTTATTTTATAATTTTTGTATATAATTTCATTTTCTCTAAATACGCCAAAAATATATGTAGTATGTAATAGAAACTATTATTACTAAAACAGTAATAATTTTGATAGCTCTTGAATGTGCATACATGTTTATAGACCTGAAAATTTAAATAAAAACATGTGGTTAGAATTTATATTTTTTAAAAATCTTCCCTTCCTAAAATTATTAAATATTCCACTTGAATTGGTATACTAAAATGCAATAAAATTAAATTAATTTTTAAAGAAATCTTTTCATCTACCTGGTTGTTTTCAACTTAAATTTATTTTGTATCTATTTCGATATGTATTAGAAAACAATTTTACCCACTTACCAAAGTAAGTGGTACTAATTTAACGTAAACAGTATAGGTGTATACACACTCAGAAAACCTTTAAATTTTGAGCTTAGAATCTTTAGCTTTTCTTTTTTTCCAGTCTTTGATGTAGAAGTGCTGATGATTTGCCAACTGCAAACAAAAGTAAAAGGGAATTCTTTTTGACAGTATTTTGATTTTATGTGTGTAGGTAAATTCTGAATACTCTTGGTCTTCAATGAAAATAATCTTTGCAGTTATATAGATTTTGACAGGCATTGTACATTTACTAGTCTCTAAAGAGTCTACCTATTTTAATAAGTACCACTTTATTGAAAAATTTTAATTTTATATTGTCTGGGAGTTAAGTAGAAAATTATGTGAACCATAGTCTTTTGATTTTTTTTTTTTTTTAACTTTCCCATACTCATTCATCTGTGAGATGAAACAGATCCAGGTCACTATAATGATGTTACTTAAAATAAGTACTGCCCTTTAATTACACTTCTACACTTGATCTACCTGTTGTAATCTGTATCCTCTATTTATTAAATGAGTGAATCAGGCTTCGTTTTCTAGTAATGTTTCTAAAAAGTGTTCTTTTAGTACTAGAAGTTTGACCTTTAAATGTAAGATAATTTTAACAGTTTAATTCAAGTGTGAGTCTCTAATATAGTAGATTTCCCACATCTTATCCACTCAGACATCTTTTATGGAAATTAATCTTGATCATGTCTTTCATATAAAAAGGCCTTAACATTTTTTTGAGGGGAGTTTTGCTTCCATTTAGGTACCGTAGAGTTTAATATTCCTTTAAAAAAAAATTAAGTACATTTTGAATAAAAAGCTTAAGAAATAATGAATACTAGTAAAATTTACTGTTTCTGTTTTTACAGGAAAATAATGTTTAGCAGTTTACACAGTAAAAGCTCTTTGAGTTTAACTTTCATCAAGGGATCTGATTAAGTGTTACACTGTTAGAATCAGACTCTTTTAGTGTTTCAGATGACCTGAAAACAAAATGCCATTTGACCTATCAGATTCAACATAATTGAAATTTAGGGAAACTTGTAGTTAAAAATATTTTAGATTTTGAGATAGTATAAATACAAAAATCAGGATTTATTTGAAGGTTTGTATATCATGAACCTGAGAATCCTAATTTCTTTATTTTGGTAATCTAGTCTTAAGAGCATCTAAGGTAAAAATGACAAGTTCTTTCACAAAAATAATTTGTTAAAATACCATTCATTTGGAGGAAAACTGAATATAGATAAGAATTAGTATTAGTTATGAAAAATAATGAATCCTAAAGAACTTTGTTAACAACCACTAAATTCTTTGAAGAAACTACTGTTGATTGGTGAAATAACTTTTCTTTTAGAAATAACTTTTAGAGATAGGTAATTGGATGAAGATAGTGGTTAAAGTGGAACTAGACTCTTCAGTCTTCATAAATGATTTGAGATAGATTATAAGTGTTCTTTGGGGAGAAATCTGGGGTTTATTTAAAGGCTCAAGTTTATCAGTATAATGATTGATAATTTTTTGTAAAATGTAGATTTTCTTGGTCAAAATCTTTACTGTATTGCTACATCTTTTCTTCTTTATCTTATGTGTAGAAATTCACAAATATACATGCTAACAACCTAGGTAGATGTTGTAGCTTACAAATATTTTGAGTTCAGAATCCCATTTTACTGACTTTGTCAGCTGATGTTTATTTAGCCCCTAGACATTTAATTTGGAGGCTGTGTGTGTGTAGGGGGCAGGGTGGTTGGGAGAGACAACACGGAGAATGTGGCATGATTTGATGTCTCTAGAGTAATAGAAGGGAATACTCTAAGATACAGACAGAATTAAATCTTTGATAAGCCTAACTGTGCCCTAAAATGTGATGTGCATGAAAATTTTGTTTTGTGGTCAGATGATGAGGGAGCAGTGATGTTAGGCAGAAGTGGAATCAGCACTGCTGAGGCTCATTAGGATGAGGGCTGGCAGTGGTTAAAGTCTTGCCAAATGGATGCTTTTGCTGAATTACGGTTTAAAATTCTCATAAATCATTGAATGCCTTGGGTTTATGTGGGAATGGGAGAATAAGTAATGATTTTTGAGTCTGGTATTGCATTGGTAGTGTGCTGCACATAATTAAGGGTGTAGAAACTTTTAATGTAATGATTATCTAATACAAAGTGATACTGTCTGCACTTAAAATTTTAGGATACAGAGATACAGGGAAATATCCCCCACTCATTCCCCCTTTTAAAAATAAACAAAGGAGATGTCATAATCACAAAGGATTTATTAGAAGGTTCATTTAAGCATTGTACCCACCTGGTTGCATTTTATGTGATTAATTTTTGGGAACATTGATTCAAGTAGGCACCTTTATTATTATATGTGCCAATATTCTCTCTTTTTATACCTAAGTATTTCATGCTCTGTCTCCTTTTTTCTTTCTTCTTTTTATAAAGGGAAATGATAATGATGAAATGATGACAATAAATTATAATCGGTAATTAGATTGATTGAAGAACGTTTTTTTTTTTCTCCCCCCACCTTAAAATAGATCTTTCATTAGCTGTGAAATAAAAGCCAAGTAAGCACTGTCTTGTTTAGAGAGGCAAAAATTGTTATTTTGTTTTTATCCCAATGATGTTGCTATTGTTCAGAAAAGTTTTAGATTCCTTTCGTAGAATGATTTTAAGGTTAGCGTCTTATTCTTTTGAATAATTTAAGTATGTAAAATTCCAACCATTTGGTCTTGCATAGAGCTAAAATTCATTTGGAGCCAAGATTTGTGAATTAACTGATTAAAATGAGTTAATGTTATGTTGGGTCTAAAGCCAAAGTATATCTATGATTTTTCTGTGTGGTTTTAAATGGATTTTAAGAGTGATTCTAGGGAATTCCACATGTATAATCTTGTAAGGAATGACCCATTAACACATGAGTTTTATTACTTTATAGTCAAACTTGTATACCAGGATGGTGTATTTGTATATAAAGGTGCTAAAAACGAAACACTTTCCAAGAAGTAGTATATTAGGACAAAGATGGTTGTGTTGCTTTTCTGGGGAAAGGAGAGATGGAGTTTTTTTGTTTTTGTGTTTTTGATAGTCTGAAGACACGTAATAGTTTTTGTTCATATCCTTTAGTTATCCTATCTGTGACCTTCATTAGACAGGGCCATTTATAATTAATATTTATAACATTTAACATTTATAGTTTAACATGAAGCGTGCTGGAGTAATCAAAATTGTTGGCATATTTTAGTTAAAAAAATGTGCAAACTACATAGATAAGCAGAAGACAGTCATGTATACTATTTTTTGAATGTCTTTTCTCCCCCCCTTTTTTAATCTTTGAAAATGATAATTATTGGATATTTCAGAAAGTACCCTAGTAAGTTTATGTTGGTATCTCTTTTATTATGTAACAATTTTGTTTTTGAATTTCTAATTATTGTAAGATGTCCTGTGACTTTTTTCATAACTCTTCATGTTTTGATGACCCTTTAAGTATCTTGCTAGTGACTTAACATTTCTGTTCCTCCCTCCAAAGGGAGAGTTGTACAATGGCTTTTGAGAAATTAGCTAAGTTTTCATTTATTAGTTTAGAATGTGTAATATAATACTTTGAAGAAATTATGAAATGGTGTTGGTGTTCAAGTACTTTTTTCTTATAATTTATTGTTTGAATAACTTTGTCATTATTTGAATTTTATGTTGTCAACGAAAACCAATAGTAAATGTCTGTGACCATTGCTGTGTATGGCATCAGTTAAGTTTATGATACATATTAAGCTTAAGCCTTTTCATTGGATTTTAATCTATAGAGTTGAAGACAAATTAAGTTGTTTGTAATTTATTGAAGCTTTTCTTGAAGTAATGAAATGACTTAGCTAATGTATTTTATTGATTGGTATATTATCAATCTTAGGCTAAAAAAATGTTGTCTTTACTCTTAAAAAGTAATATTACATAGCTGACATTTTAAAGATTAAAATGATTCCACCAGTATTGCATTTCTTGCTTCTTTAAATGAATGTTGATGTGTTTGCATATTAAATATAATTGTGTTCTAGGTTAACTTCTCAGCCTGGTGCTACATTACCAAACGGACATAGTAGCTTATGTGAGTATTCTGTTATGAAACTGGTTAGTATTGAAATTCTTATAATACTGTTAAGAGTATTAAAGTGGGGTAAAATAGAGTACTTTACTAGTATGCCCAGCATACTGTTGGAAGTGACTGGATTTCAGTCATGGTAAATATATATATAACTGTTAAATACTGAGAAATCAGTATAACTGAAAGAATTTATTTATTATGGCAGATTGTAAACAGTTATAGAAATTTTAAATTATTGGATATTAAAGCCATTTAAGCGGTTATAGTAAGCTTTCTATAGTCTTTTAAAAGTAATTTTTGATTTTTTTTCTTTCTTTTTATACTCTGTACTTTGAAATGGAAATTTCTCTCTTCTTGTAGCCCTTCGAAGCCATCCCCTTCGCGGGGAAAAGAAGGGAGATGGGGACCTTTCTTGTATAAATGGTGACATGGAAGTCAGAAAAAGTTGTCGTTCCAGGAAAAACAGATTTGAAAGCGTGAACCAGAGTTTGTTATTTGATCAACTAGTGAATAGGTATGAGTACTTTTGCAGCAAGCAGTTTCATGTAATTGTTGGTTTTTTAAGCCAGTTATGTTTTAAAAAGTAACTTAAGCACTGACTTAGCAATCAGTACAATTATTTAGAAGCTTAATTCGAATTAACCATGGTTTCAGTGATTGTCAGTTTCTAGTCACTTTACTAGGTTTAATACAGTTTATGTGATAGCTAATTTTTTCTCATACTTTTAAGCTCTTGTGCATAGTTAGATAATATAAAATGTAATTTTATTTTGACTTCACTACTGTAGTCCTTTAATATTTGCTCATTTAACATTTGTGTTTTTGACAATTTTCAAGCAACATTAAGTTCCATTATTGATATATAGTAGGTATAGTTTTACTTAGTCAAGATTCTGAATTGAAAGGTTGGATGTAGCCTAGCCGACTGTTCAGTGTCTACATGCAATGAAACTTTATTCTCAGATAATAAATCATCCTACTTAGTCCTTGCAACAGCCTGGTGAAGGGAGGTCAGTATAATTCCTATTTGAAAGGAGAGGAAATTGTATTCTATAGTGGTAGTGTCAAATTTGAGTATTAGTTGTTATTTAAGTACTTAGATCAGTATCTGGACACATAGTAAGTGCTATGTGTGTGTTTAAAAGATAAAATGTGCCAATGTCAGCATATATATTGTGGATGTCAACGTCCTCTAATTTCTAAAAGTATCTGTTCAGTTAACCTTATATTGGCTTTCAACTTTTTGCAAATCCTTCATTCTATACAATTTTTAATCCCATCTTCAAATAAAAAGGTTTGAATTAGGTTTTTGTTTTTTTTTTTACCTTGGGTCTGGTAGTCAGTTATTTGTAGTAGTATTATGAATTTAAATATTTGGAGACTTATAAATGAAGGTTTTATATTTGTAAGTTTTATTTTAATATATTAAGGAAGAAGATGTTCTCTTTCCATCTTTTTCTTTTTTTGGCCATGCCGCGTGGCTTGTGGAATCTTAGTTCCCTGAGCAGGGATCAAACCAGGGCCCCCGCAGTGAAAGCGCCAAGTCCTAACCACTGGACCACTAGGGAATTCCCTGTTTCCATCTGTTTTTTTAAATTAATTAATTAGCTAATTTTATTGACTGTGTTGGGTCTTCACTGCTGCACATGGGCTTTGTCTTTTTGTGGTGAGCGGGGGCTACTCTTCATTGTGGTGCGCGGGTTCCTCATTGCCGTGGCCTCTCTTGTTGCAGAGCACAGGCTCTAGGCGCATAGGCTTCAGTAGTTGTGGCACATGGTCTCAACAGTTGCTCATGGGCTCTAAAGCGCAGGCTCAATAATTGTGGTACGTGGGCCTAGTTGCTCCGCGGCATGTGGGATCTTCCTGGAACAGAGATTGAACCCTTGTCCCCTGCATTGGCAGGCGGATTCTTAACCACTGCACCACCTAGGAAGTCTCTTCCATCTGTTTTTGAAGCACTTCTGGTGGATGCCAGTTCAGAAATAGGTATTAATTGGGATGTTAGGTACAGTTACATATCAGAGATGATTTATTAGGCTTTGATGAAGAGCTCTTTTACATGTATGACGCAGTGTTTGATCCGACAATTGTCTAAACTCCAGTTTTATTATATAATTGTAGTACTGCTGAAGCTGTACTACAGGAAATGGACAACATAAACATTAGAAGGAATCGTCGATCAGGAGAAGTAGAACGGCTTCGAATGTGGACAGATACAGAATTTGTGAGTACATTAACGTTAACAGCCTTTGCAAGCATTTTTTTTTTATTTTGATTGAGGAATTCAAAGAAAGAAAGAGAGCAGCATTTGGATTTTCCTGAATTAACATAATTGTTCCTTCATTTCCAGTTTAATCTGGGATTTTATCGTTTTCTTTCTTCTTTTATCCATACCCTGCTTGCCACAACCTTCCCCAAAAGACCCTCTACACTTTTCCCAGAGAGTCATCTTAAAGTACATCTCTGATTCTGTCACTTCTTATCTGAACCTTTAATGGTTTGTGTTTTTTTGTGTGTGTGTGCTGTGCGGCATATGGGATCTTAGTTCCCCAACTAGGGATGGAACCCATGCCCCCTGCATCAGGAGTACGGAGTCTTAACCGCAGGACCACCAGGGCAGTCCCTTTAATGGTTTTTTAATGTGTACTGAACTAATTAAAAACACCTTGACCTTTATAATCTGGTTTCAACTTTTTCTCACACACCATTGCCCAAATATAAATGAATCATTCTTATTCTTCTTTTATTCCTGTTAATACTTCTGGTTAAGGACTGATGCAGTTCTACCTTTGTTTCAAGGCTCACTTCAGATGCTTCCTCCTCTCCTCCCCCAAACGTGTCCTCCTCTTCCCTGCCCAATATACTTAGCAAGTTGTGGAGGGGATCATCTTTTTGAATTCTAGAGTACTTTGTACCTTTTTTTTTTTGGCTGCGCTGCTTGGCTTGTGGGATCTCAGTTCCCCGACCAGGGATTGAACCCAGGCCATAGCGGTGAAAGCCCGGAATCCTAACCACTAGGCCACTAGGGAATTCCCATGTACCTTTCTTTATGGCATTAAACTTGTTTTACTTTCTTTTATAGTTACCTGTGACTTGACTTATTTTGTCCTACTAGACTGTAATTTGCTTAAGGGAGAAAGCATGTCCATGGCATTGTTGTTTTAAATTTTCAAATATTTTATAAGTTTTATTTATTTTTCCTCTTGTTTCACAGGTATTGAATTTATAAGGTCCATTTTCATGAATCTTTGCCTTGGAAATAAGTCCTCAATAAATTTTATTCAATGGGCATGTCCCATTGATTTAATGATATTTATAGCTGGGAATAAATTTCATGTTAATATTTGACAGATTTCTCTCTTTAAAAGGAAAACATGGATATGTACTCAAGAGTGAAAAGGCGAAGAAAGTCACTGAGAAGAAATAGTTATGGGATACAAAATCATCATGAAGTCTCTACTGAGGGTGAAGAAGAAGGTTTGTAAAGCACCTTATGAGATAAATACTACAAAGTTCAGTCAGGAAAGAAGAAAATATGTATGAGTAATATATGTGTAATTACTGAAGGTGTGATTTTTGGCTTTAGAGGTCTATGTTATGTAATTTGGAATAATTTTTATACCATTGGCATTTCTGAGTATTCATTTCCTTCATTTGGAACAATGCCTTTGCTTTACACTATGCATTGTTATGTAATATATTTTATTAGTAGCTGTTGGTGGTCTTTAAGTGACGTAATCTGGTGTAGCATTTGCTATGGGCTGATTTGCTTGTTAGGTGAGGCCTCTTTTTGTATTTAGGTATGTTCTAACTGGAAATCTCTGTCCCTAGCCACCTTCTATCCATAGCCTCAAAATCTCTGATTATTTGTGTCTCAAATTTAGTTATGGACAGAGGAGTAGTAAATGGTGAAGTTAAGAGAGAGACTGCCAATACTGGTAGAGGAGTTGTACTTCTCTTTTCTGAGGCCTGTTTGGGTTCTGAATCGAAGAATCCTGACTGGACTTGTCGGGCTGGAGCTGGGAATAGATGAAAGCACATTTGCCCGAACAAGGACTATAAATTGATGACTAGTATATCTAGGATTTAATTCTGTAGGTATTAACCTTCTTTATTAAAATGGGTTTTCAGAAGATTTGTTGTATTCTGCCAGGATATTTTATTAGCTCCTACTATTTGTGTAGCTTAGATGAAGAAGAATGGGTTTATTTCTCAAATTCTGTAATTAATATGTTATTAGCAAGTTTCTGATGAAGGTATTTTATTGAGCAAATATTGTTGTTAACAGGTAGCAGCTCCATATTGCTTCCTTTGGAGAAAATCGAAATTTTCTAAATAAATCCAGGTTTATAATGTGATTTTTGCCATATCATTAACTGAACACCTTTGTAGATTTCCCAGAGTAGGTTTACCATGTATAAAACTTCTTCCCATAATAAATAATGCAACATTTTTTTTCAAAAATATTTTTTTTGAAGGTTTAAGGAAACTTATTTGGGTGCAAGTAATTTATAATATCATTTAGTTAAGTAATACATATTTACTTATTTTCTCTATAACCTAATAAGCATTTAAAAAAAACTTAGAATAAGCTTTCAGATGTCATGAGTAAAATGTGAAGTCCTTTGCATTTTTAGTTTCTTATTTCACTGAGCATCACTGACAGTTTTAAAATTTTTCCAATGCCTTAATATGATTGTGTTATATTGACAATTCCTGTGGTTAAAAAGTTAATTATAAAGTGCATTGCATATGAGTACCATAAGCTTATAAATTTTCAGATTTTTATTTTAAACTATAAACAGATGTAATGATAGCTATAGCCAAACTGCTTTGTTTTTTTTAATTTATTTATTTTTTAACCGTGCTAGGGGGAATGTGGGGTCTTAGTTCCCCAACCAGGGATCGAGCCTGTGCCCCCTGCATTGGAAGGGCAGAACCTTAACTGCTGAACTGCCAGGAAAGTCCCCCAAACTACTTTTTAAAAATAAACTTTTAGAATTTATGTACATTTTAATTTATTTTTTAAATGTATAGCTAGGTGAATTATCATAAAGTGATCACTCATGTCAAGACATAAACTATTATCAGTACTGCAGATACCTGCTTCATGCTCTCTCCCAATCCCTGCCTGAGTTTTTCTACCAAAATGTAACTAAACCCTGTTTACCTGTTGTCAACAGGCCTAACAAATCATTATGCTGCCAACAAAAATTGCTCTTGCTGTAACATTAGTAATTATCTTTAAACATTTTCTTTTGAACTATCAAGTAGTATGTGAATACTGACCTTATTCAGTGGTTAGTTGGGCATTGAGTGAAGTTTGTTGTAATAAAATTTTGAATGTTACTCTATTATTGCTTTGTATGACCAAAAAGGTAATTTAAAAAAAGATTAAAAGGTCGTAGGTAAATCAAGAGCTCAAATATGATCATATTGATATGTTTAGCAAGGAACTATATTGTTTGTAAGAAAGGCATTTTCTTTTACATCTATCTGGGTTCATTTTTAATTCTATTGATTTATGCTGTATCATACAATGTTAACACATCTAAATGTCCTGTGCAGAAAGAATAAAAGATAAAATATAAATATAAGATTCTAGAGTGGACCAGTCCTTGTGGATTAAAACAGTATTTTTTTTTCTTTTGTGTGTGGGAAAGTAGAATCTCAAGAGGAAGATGGAGATATAGAGGTTGAAGAGGCAGAAGGAGAAGAAAATGATAGGCCATATAATTTGAGACAAAGAAAAACAGTGGATAGATACCAAGCACCTCCAATAGGTAAGAGACTCTAAGTAACTTCTTTCCTTTTTGTAGTAGAGTAGCTTATTTTCCTCCACCCCTTAAAAAAAATTAGTGTTGCTGAATTTAAAAGAATAAAATCTTTTATAGGTTCCATACATCTTTTTTTACATATACTTCTATTCACACACACGACTGAAAGTTGATGGATGCAGTTACAATATTGAATTACATAGTGCATGTACATTTTATTTAAATAACCTTAAATTTAGTTGTAAATACTGCTCATACTTATTGTTTATTGAGTACTTTCATTTACAGCAGTTCTTTAGGGCAAGTTTCCCTGTGTTTCAAGTGGTTAAGTATTGATAATTTAGCCAAAGTCACAAAAGGGCAGCTTGGTCAATAAGCTCGGTTTGTGTTTTGTTCTTGTTTTTTGAGAAGGAAAAAATTTATCTTAATGCTCTTAAATCTAATGACAGGTAATCACTTCCACAGGTACTGTTTATTGACTTTTTTCCTAGCTCTTGGGAAATTCCATCACTGTTGATTTCCTCCAATTTTTAAAAAATTGAAATAAAATTCACATATCATGAAATTCACCATTTTTGCTGGGTTTTGCCGATTTTTAATCTGTACAGTTTGTTGGGTTTTAGTATATTTACAAGGGTATGCAGTCATTACCATTATCTAATTCCAGAACATTTTATAACTTCTATGCATCTATTATCTCAGCCCTTGGCAATCACTAATGTATCGATACTTTGTCTCAATAGATTTGCCTATATGTGACCTTTTATGTCTAGCTTATTTCACTTAATGTTATGTTTTCAAGGAAGAACCTGGATCATTTAATTCAAATTCTTATGTTCTAAAGCAGTGATTGATTGTCTGGAATTATCAGACTTACCTCACTAGAAGCTTGCTCAAGTATGTAGACATTTCTCTACTCCAGTTAGGAATCACTGTCACAGATAGTCCTGTTAATAATGGGGGAGGTATGTTAGGACAGAAAAAAGATTGTGAGCCATTTTTCTAGTTTTTTTTTTTCTTAAAGCTTTGTTAAAGAGATATAATTTATATGTAGTCCATTGCCATTGCATACATAATATTTCATATGTACAATCTGGCAGGTTTGAAATACCTTAGGGATATACCTATGAAACTGTCACCACAATCAAGATAATGAACATGTTCCTCAAACACCCCCCCCCCCCAATTTTGTTCTGCCTGTCTGTAATCTACTCCTGACCTTCTCTTGCCTCTCTACTCCTAACCCTCAGGCAGTGACAGATCTCATCTGCTGTTTGTCACCATAGATTAATTTACATTTTCTTGAATTTTATATACAGTATATACTCTTTTTTTTGTTTGACTTCTTTCACTCAGCATAATAATTGTAAGACTCATCCATGTTGTTGACTATAACAGTAGTGTTTTTATTGCTGAGTAGCATTCAATTTTATGGGTGTATCACAGTTTGTTTATCCATTCATTTGTTGATGGACACTGGGATTGTTGACATTTCTGGTGTCTGGCTGTTATAAATAAAGTTATTATGAACATATGTTTGAAAGTCTTTGGACGTATATTTTCATCTTTCTTATAAACACCTAGGAGTGGAATGGCTGGGTTTTATGATGTTTAAGTATGTTTAACTTTCTAAGAAATTACCAAACTCTTTTCCAAAGTGATTGTACTGCTTACATTCTCACTAATAGTGTATGAGAGTTTCAGTTGCTCCGTATTCTTGCCAATATTTGGTGTGGTCAGTTTTTAAAATTTTACTACATATTTATTGTAGTTTTAATTTACATTTCCCTAATGATGAATGATGTTGAGCATATTTTTATGTGCTGATTTGCCAGCCTTATCTCTGGTGAAGTATTCAGATTTCTTGTCCATTTTTTTCAATTCAGTTGTTTGTTTCCTTATTATTTAAGTTTTGAAAGTTCCTTATGTACTCCAGATAATTTGTGATTTGCAAGTATCTTCTCAGTCTGTAGCTTTAAAAAAATTCTCTTAATGGTGTCTTTCAAAGAGCAGAATTTGTAATTTTGATCAGTTTCAGTTTATCAAAAATGTCTTTTAATGGATTGTGCTTTTGGTGATGTGTCAAAGAAATCTTTGTTTAACCCACAGTCACAAAGAGTTAGTTTAACATTTTTTTTAGAATGTTTATTTGCAACTTGTATTTACCACAAAGTTTTTATTTTTGTTGTGCTTTTTCTAGATAGGATTTAGAACTTGAAGACATATGACCAGCTTCTATTCAGAAAGTTAACAGAAGTAATTTCTGCTTCTTTAATACATCAGTTTATCAATTTATTATTAATTTCTATGTTGTCTTTTTTTTCCTTTAAGTACCAGCTCATCAAAAAAAGAGGGAAAATACACTGTTTGATATTCACAGATCTCCAGCGAGGAGAAGTCATATCAGGTATGTTTTGTGAAAGGAGGAAGTATTTCCATCTTTCATTTAGTTATCTCCTTTAAGTAATGCATAGTATAATGTCTTACAATTAAAATACAGGTGTTGATGGTGTTAATGATAATGCCAGTGAAGAACTAAATGGCATCTTTCTTTAATTAGTGGCTAATAGTTTTTACCTTACAGATGACTGTTATCTTTCTGGTTCAGTTTGCCTGAAATGGTGATTGTTTTAACAATTGTGTTCCCTAAAGCTGTACAGCTCTCTGGTCTATTAAAGGTGAATCTAAGAGACTCACATTGCTTTCATTGGAAGTATTGATTGAATTAGTCTTTGCTACTTTTAGTTTCCTTTTGCCCTTTCTTTTAGGTGTACAAAGGAGGCTTTTTGATTTTGAAATATTATTTTATCTATTATGTTGTCTGAAAAGGTAATATATTCCCCATGGCTCAAAAGTAAAATTAAAAAATAAATATGAAAAGCTTTTTTCTAGCCTCAGTAGCTTACCACTATCCCATAGAAGCATTTTTATTGGTTTGTATATCCTTAAAGAATATGTTCATATATATGTAGGAATATATGTGCAAATATATATATTGATTGTTATCCCTTCTTTTTACACAAAATATGCTGTGCACATTGTACTACACCTTGTTTTTTTCACTTGATTCATTTAAACTGTCTTTTCATTAAGTATAACAAAGTTTCACGTGTTTATAGTTGCATAACATTACTGTATATAATATAAATATACTGTAATTTTTAAATTAGTTTTTTATTGAGAGTCAGGTTGCTTTCAGTCTTTTGCTATTGTAGAATACTATATGATGAATACCGTTGCATAATCATCATTTTACATGTGTACAAGTATATTTGTAAGATAAATTCATGAAAGTGGAATCTTTGAGTTAAAGGGAATATGAAATTGTAATTTTGATGACCTTCAATGGTATTGAATCAGTTTTCAGTCCACCCAGCAATGTATGAAAGTGCCTATTTTTTCATATTTCTGCCAGCAAAATGTATTCTCAAACTTTTGGATTTTTGCCAGTCTGAAAACTGAAAATGAAATCTTGGTTAATTTTTAATTGTTATATCTCTTATGAGAGTATTTTTTCATATGTTTAAAAAAATTTTCTCTTTTTCTGAAATGTCTGTTTGTAAAGTTTGCCTGTGTTTTAATAGGTTCTTTCTTTTTTTTTTAGTAACTCGCTAATTTTATAAAAACATAACCGTGTGAAGGTTCTTGCTTTTTTATCTGTTTTTAGTAGTTCTTTATATAGTAGAGAGATTAGTCCTTTGTCACAAATTGCCAGTCTTTTTCCTCAAGTCATAGTTTGTCTTTTAACTTTGCTTTTGGTTATCTTTACCAGAAGATTTTTATTTTTATTTAGTTAAATTTATCAGCCTAGTGAGGCTTTTAGATTTTGGATCATAGTTAGAAACGTTTTCCCAAATCCAGAGTTTTAAGGAAGTTTACCTTTGTTTATTTTTATTATTATTGTTTTTCATTTAGCATACTGATTTTTTTTTTAATTTATTTTTTTATTGGAGTATAGTTTTGATTTACAACATTGTGTTAGTTTCAGGTGTACAGCAAAGTGAATCAGTTATGCATATACCACCTTTTTTTATTTTTTAAATTTTTTTATTATTTTTTTTTCTGGTTTCTTATTTTGTTTGTTTGTTTGTTTTTGTTTTTTTGGCACATGGGCTTAGTTGCTCCGTGGCACGTGGGATCTTCCTGTAGCAGGGATCAAACCTGTGTCCCCTGCATTGGCAGGTGGATTCTTAACCACTGCGCCACCAGGGAAGCCCACCTTTGTTTATTTTTAATGTTTCATTTTTTACTCTTTAATTTTGATCTATTTGAATTTTATCCTTGTGTGAGATTTGTAGTGTGGATCCAACTTTTTTCCCAGGTGGAAAATGAGATGTACAAACCTCGTTTATTTATTTAAAACTTTTTTTTAATTTTAATTTTTTAAATAAATTATTTATTTATTGGCTGTGTCAGGTCTTCGTTGCTGAGTGCAGGCTTTCTCTAGTTGCTGCGAGTGGAGGCTACTCTTCATTGCAGTGCTTGGGCTTCTCATTGCAGTGGCTTCTCTTGTTGTGGAGCACAGGCTCTAGGCACACGGGCTCAGTAGTTGTGGCTCCCAGGCTCTAGAGCACAGGCTTAGTAGTTGTGGTGCACAGGCCTAGTTGCTCCGAGGCATGTGGGATCTTTCCAGACGAGGGGTTGAGCCCCTGTTCCCTGCAGTGGCAGGTGGATTCTTAACCACTTGCACCACTGGGGAAGTCCCCCAAACCTCAGTTTATTCAATGAGTCTGTAATTTCTCCATTGATTCCAGTTGCCATATTTATTATCAAATTATAAATAATGTATAAATGTTATATTACATAAAAGATGCCCCTGTCCTTTTTTTCCCCCCCGTTATTCGATTCTTCATTCTTATATTTTTTTCTTAGGTAGTTGTTTCTATATATGACTACAATTAATTTCTGTATATGAGTTTTGTACCCCACTTCTTTATTGGGAATGCCTCTAGCATGTCGCCTTTAAGATTGATGCTTGAGAAAGATGTATTTTGTGGTAATGGCATTATATCTTTTAGGGTTTGTGGTTGTTAATAGTTTTGCCATTGGGGCTTATAGGAATTTTGTTTTTTTATGCCTGTTTTTTTTTTTTGGCTGCACTGCTTGGCTTCTGGGATTTTAGTTCCCTGACCAGGATTGAACCTGGGCCCTTGACAGAGAAGGCATGGAATCCTAGGCACTGGACTGCCAGAGAATTCCTAGTTTGTTTTTTTTATAATATTGTTTATTTATTTATTTGGTTGTGCCGGGTCTTAGTTGCAGCACATGGGATCTTTTATTTGCGGGATGTGGGCTCCTTGTGGCATGCATGTGGGATCTAGTTCCCCGACCAGGGATAGAACCCAGGCCCCCTGCATTGGGAGTTCGGAGTCTTAACCCCTGCGGTTTTTGTTTTGATTAGGGAGTTTGTACCTCAGCCAGCTTTTGGGCCATTTTTCTTCAGTGTTGAATCTTAGCTTCTGATGAACTTTTTTACATACTAACTTTTTCCTATTAAAGTAATACATACACTTGTTTCAAATAGCCAGTAGACTAAGTTTAATAAAAGTAATATTTCCCAACCCACTTTTCCTCACTTCCAATTTTATTGTTATTTAGCAATCAGTTTAAACATTTCTACTTTTGGTTATTTTGATAGCTATTTCCATATACTATATAAGTGGCATTCTGTTTATTTATCAACTTTAAACGTCTTTTGGTTTCTTCCTCAGCTTTATATCATTGTAACACTAACCTCAGTTCTTTCGTCACAGGAGATTTGAATCATTGTACTTAAATCTCCATTTTTGTTTCATTAACTGTAGGCAGTGTCTTTTGACTCTTTACTTTTTTTTTTTTTTTTTTTTTTTAAAGATTTTATATTTGTTTTGGCTGCATTGGGTCTTCGTTGCTGCACGTAGGCTTTTTCTAGTTGTGGTGAGCAGGGCTGCTCTTCATTGTGGTGCGCAGGCTTCTCATTGTGGTGGCTTCTCTTGTTGCAGAGCACGGACTCTAGGTGCGTGGGCTTCAGTAGTTGTGGCACTCAGGCTCAGTAGTTGTGGCTTGCAGGCTCTAGAGTGCAGGCTCAGTACTTGTGGTGTACAGGCTTAGTTGCTCTGTGGCATGTGGGATCTTACTAGATCAGGGATCAAACCCGTGTCCCCTGCATTGGCAGGTGGATTCTTAACCATTGTGCCACCAGGCAAGTCCCTAATAAGCCTTACTTGATTTATTTATAGGTTAATTATAAAAGTTGAAAACCAATGAAAAGTTTTTACATTTCTATGAATAATGACAGTATTTTTCACCATAGAGCTATGCAGGGTGCTAGAGTTAAATATCCTTTATGGATTTTATTACTACCTCTGGCCTCTCAATGGGAAATGCTCCTGGAATTAAATTTATTCGTTCATTCAACAAATATATATTGTATACCTTCTGTATGCACCAAATATCATTCAAGGCCTTGGATATCCAGAAGATAAAAATCCCTGTTCACTTGGCGCTTACATTCTACTAGAGGGAGATAAACTAACAAATATATAAACATAGTGTGTCAGATGGTGACAGATGCTTGGAAGAAAAGAGTAGGATGAACGGGAACAGAGAGTTCAAAGGGATAGGAAGTCGGGGCGGGGCTATTGTATCACTTCCTACATACACAGCCGGCATATTCCTGCAGGGACAGGAATGTGTAGGGCTTCTTGTAGTGATTCATGTAAATGGAGAAAAAGGACCCAATGAGTTCTCCTGATAGTCTCAGTAATGGTGATGATTTCAAGAGTTCTTCATTTTCTTCTTTTTTTTAAAAGTATTTATTTATTTTTGCATACGGATTTTTTTTTTTTTTTTTGGCACACGGGCTTAGTTGCTCCGCGGCATGTGGGATCTTCCTGGAGCTGGGATCGAACCGTGACCTCTGCATTGGCAGGCGGATTCTTAACCACTGCGCCACCTAGGAAGCCCAAAAGTATTTATTTATTTATTTGGCTGCACCGGCTCTTAATTGAGGCATGTGGGATCTTTGCTGTCGCATATGGGATCTTTAGTTGTGGCATACAGGCTCATAGTTGCAGCATGTGGGATTCAGTTCCCTGACCAGGGATCAAACCCAGGCCCCCTCTCTTGGGAGCATGGGGTCTTAACCAGTGGAGCACCAGACCAGGGAAGTCCCAAGAGTTCTCTCTCTCTTTTTGAAATTAATTAATTAATTAATTGGCTGTATTGGGTCTTTGTTGCTGCTCATAGTTTTTCTCTAGTTGTGGAGAGTGGGGGCTACTCCTCGTTGCAGTGCATGGGCTTCTCATTGCGGTGGCTTCTCTTGTTGTGGAGCATGGGCTTTAGGCGTGTGGGCTTCAGTAGGTGTGGCACTTGGACTCAGTGGTTGTGGCTCGCGAGATCTAGAGCGCAGGCTCAGTAGTTGTGGTACGTGGACTTAATTGCTCTGAGGCATGTGGGATCTTCCCGGGGCCAGGGATGGAACCTGTGTCCTCTGCATTGGCAGGTGAATTCTTAACCACTGTGCCACCAGGGAAGTCCTGAGAGTTCTCCTCTTTTAACATTCAGGTAGTCTCAAGTTTTCCAAGCTTCTGATCATACCAAAGCATTCATATCCTTTTTGTCAGATGACATCTCTTAGTGTCATCTTCCTCTTCCACTTTGGAGGGATACTTTTTTAGGCCTGCTGCAAAGTGAGTGCTATAGGACTTAGCATTGCTTTCATGGGATGGATCCACCACTTACTGGATGTGATGTCTTTCTCTTTTTTGCTTTACTGTTTCATTTTGCAGGAATATAATCTCAAGTAATTTACTCAGAAAGAATGTGTAGAAGTCAGTTTTGCATCTTTGCATCTTTGAAAATGTCTTATATTTTCATAGTTCCAGGTACTTCTGTGAGTTAAGAGAATTCTAGATCCAAATAGGTTTCCTTTAAACCTTTAAAGTTCTTGTTTCACTGTACTCCATGATATAGTGTTGCTGTTGAGAATTTAGTTTGGTTTAATTTCTTGCTTCTTTGTAGATGCACATAAATAAATATATATATATATGTGTGTGTGTGTGTGTATATATATCTTTTTTTTAAACTTTTTATTTATTTATTTTTTACAATAAACTGCATATATTTAGAGTGTACAATCTGGTATTCCAGTCTCCCAATTCATTTCCCACCCCCCCCAACCCTCCCCGCTTTCCCCACTTGGTGTTCATATGTTTGTTCTCTACATCTGTGTCTCTATTTCTGCCTTGCAAACCGGCCGATTTGTACCATTTTTCCGTAGTCCACATATATGTGTTAATATACAATATTTGTTTTTCTCTTTCTGACTCACTTCACTCTGTATGACAGTCTCTGGGTCCATCCATGTCTCTAAAAATGTCCCAGTTTCATTGCTTTTTACAGCTGAGTAGTATTCCATTGTATGTATGTACCACATCTTCTTTATCCATTCATCTGTTGATGGACGTTTAGGTTGCTTCCATGTCCTGGCTATTGTAAATAGTGCTGCAATGAACATTGGAGTGCATGTGTCTTTTTGAATTATGGTGTTCTCTGGGTATATGCCCAGTAGTGGGATTGCTGAGTCACATGGTAGTTCTATTTTTAGTTTGGCAAGGAACCTCCATACTATTTTCCATAGTGGCTGTATCAATTTACATTCCCACCAGCAGTGCAAGAGTGTTCCTTTTTCTCCACACCCTCTCCATCATTTACTGTTTGTAGATTTTCTGATGATGCCCATTCTAACCGGTGTGAGGTGATACATTATTGTAGTTTTGATTTGCATTTCTCTAATAATGAGTGATGTTGAGCAGCTTTTCATGTGCCTCTTGGCCATCTGTATGTCTTCTTTGGAGAAATGGCTATTTAGGTCATCTGCCCATTTTTTGATTGGGTTGTTTATTTTTTTGATATTGAGCTGGATGAACTGTTTATATATTTTGGAGATTAATCCTTTGTCTGTTGATTCATTTGCAAATATTTTTTCCCGTTCTGAGGGTTGTCTTTTCGTCTTGCTTATAGTTTCCTTTGCTGTGCAGAAGCTTTGAACTTTCATTAGGTCCCACTTATTTATTTTTGCTTTTATTTCCATTACTCTAGGGGGTGGATCAAAAAAGATCTTGCTGTTATTTACGTCGAAGAGTGTTCTTCCTATGTTTTCCTCCAGGAGTTTTATAGTCTCTGGCCTTACATTTAGGTCTTTTATCCATTTTGAGTTTATTTTTGTGTATGGCGTTAGGAAGTGTTTTAATTTCATTCTTTTACACGTAGCTGTCCAGTTTTCCCAGCACCACTTATTGAAGAGGCTGCCTTTTCTCCATTGTATATCCTTGCCTCCTTTGTCATAGATTAGTTGACTGTAGTTTATCTCTGGGCTTTCTATCCTGTTCCATTGATCTGTATTTCTGTTTTTGTGCCAGTACCATACCGTCTTGATCACTGTAGCCTTGTAGTATAGCCTGAAGTCAGGAAGCCTGATTCCCCCAACTCCGTCTTTCCTTCTCAAGATTGCTTTGGCTATTTGGGGTCTTTTGCGTTTCCATACAAATCGTAAAATTTCTTGTTCTAGTTCTGTGAAAAATGCCATTGGTAATTTGATGGGGATTGCATTGAATCTGTAAATTGCTTTCGGTAGTATAGTCATTTTCACAATGTTAATTATTCCAATCCAAGAACATGGTATGTCCCTCCATCTGTTTGTGTCTTCTTTGATTTCTTTCATTAGTGTGTTATAGTTTTCTGAGTACAGGTCTTTTACCTCCTTGGTTAGGTTTATTCCTAGGTATTTTATGTTTTTTGTTGCAATGGTGAATGGGATTGTTTCCTTAATTTCTCTTTCTGATCTTTCATTGTTAGTGTATAGAAATGCAAGAGATTTCTGCGTGTTAATTTTGTATCTTGCAACTTTACCAAATTCATTGATTAGCTTGAGTAGTTTTCTAGTGGCATCTTTAGGATTTTCTATGTATAGTATCATGTCATCTGCAAACAGTGACAGTTTTACTTCTTCTTTTCCAATTTGGATTCCTTTTATTTCTTTTTTTTCTCTGATTGCTGTGGCAAGGACTTCCAAAGTTATGTTGAATAGTAGTGGCGAGAGTGGACATCCTTGTCTTGTTCCTGATCTTAGAGGGAATGCTTTCAGTTTTTCACCATTGAGAATGATGTTTGCTGTGGGTTTGTCATATATGGCCTTTATTATGTTGAGGTAGGTTCCCTCTGTGCCCACCTTCTGGAGAGTTTTTATCATAAATGGGTGTTGAATTTTGTCAAAAGCTTTTTCTGCATCTATTGAGATGATCATGTGGTTTTTATCCTTCATTTTGTTAATGTGGTATATCACATTGATTGATTTGCATATATTGAAGAATCCTTGCATTCCAGGGATAAACCCCACTTGATCATGGTGTATGATCCTTTGAATGTGTTGTTGGATTCTGTTGGCTAGTATTTTGTTGAGGATTTTTGCATCTATATTCAATAATGATATTGGTCTGTAGTTTTCTTTTTGTGTAGTACCTTTGTCTGGTTTTGGTATCAGGGTGATGGTGGCTTCATAAAATAAGTTTGGGATTGTTCCTTCTTCTGCAATTTTTTTGGAAGAGTTTGAGAAGGATGGGTGTTAGCTCTTCTCCAGATGTTTGATAAAATTCACCTGTGAATCCATCTGGTCCTGGACTTTTGTTTGTTGGGAGATTTTTAATCACAGTTTCAATTTCATTACTTGTGATTGGTCTGTTCATATTTTCTCTGTCTTCCTGATTCAGTCTTGGAAGGTTATCCTTTTCTAAGAATCTGTCCATTTCATCCAGGTTGTCCATTTTATTGGCATATAGTTGCTTGTAGTAATCTCTTATGGTGCTTTTTATTTCTGCGGTGTCTGTTGTAACTTCTCCTGTTTCATTTCTAATTTTATTGATTTGAGTCCTCTCCCTCTTTTTCTTGATGAATCTTGCTAGAGGTTTATCGATTTTATTTATCTTCTCAAAGAAGCAGCTTTTAGTTTTATTGATTTTTGCTATTGTTTTCTTTGTCTCTATTTCATTTATCTCTGCTCTGATCTTTATGATTTCTCTGCGTCTACTCACTTTGGGTTTTGTTTGCTCTTCTTTCTCTAGTTTCTTTAGGTGTAAGGTTAGATTGTTTATTTGGGATTTTTCTTGTTTCTTGAGGTAGAATTGTATCGCTATAAACTTCCCTCTTAGAACTGCCTTGGCTGCATCCCATAGGTTTTGGATTGTTGTGTTTTCATTGTCATTTTCTCTAGGTATTTTTTGATTTCCTCTTTGATTTCTTCAGTGATCTCTTGGTTATTTAGTAGCGTATTGTTTGGCCTCCATGTGTTTGTGTTTTTTACAGTTTTTTTCCTGTAATTGATTTCTAATCTCATAGCACTGTGGTCTGAAAAGATGCTTGATACAATTTCAATTTTCTTGAATTTACCAAGGCTTGATTTATGACCCAAAATGTGATCTATCCTGGAGAATGTTCCATGTGCACTTGAGAAGAATGTGTAATCTGCTGTTTTTGGATGTAATGTCCTATAGATATCTATTAAATCCAGCTGATTTATTGTGTCATTTAAAGCTTGTGTTTCCTTATTAATTTTCTATGTGGATGATCTGTCCATTGGTGTAAGTGGGGTGTTAAAGTCCCCCACTATGATTGTGTTACTGTCGATTTCCTCTTTCATAGTTGTTAGCATTTGCCTTATGTATTGAGGTACTCCTATATTGGGCGCATATATATTTATAACTGTTATCTCTGCTTCTTGGATTGATCCCTTGATCTTTATGTAGTGTCCTTTCTTGTCTCTTGTAACATTTTTTATTTTAAAGTCTATTTTATCGGATATGAATATCGCTACTCCAGCTTTCTTTTGATTTCCATTTGCATGGAATATCTTTTTCCATCCCCTCACTTTCCGTCTGTATGTGTCCCTAGGTCTGAAGTGGGTCTCTTGGAGACAGCATATATATGGGTCTTGTTTTTGTATCCATTCAGACAGTCTGTGTCTTTTGGTTGGTGCATTTAGTCCATTTACATTCAAGGTGGTTATTGATATGTATGTTCCTAGTACCATTTTCTTAATTGTTTTGGGTTTGTTTTTGTAGGTCCTTTTCTTCTCTTATGTTTCCTGCTTAGAGAAGTTCCTTTAGCATTTGTTGTAAGGCTGGTTTGGTGGTGCTGAAATCTCTTAGCTGTTGCTTGTCTGTAAAGCTTTTGATTTCTCCATCGAATCTGAATGAGATCCTTGCTGGGTAGAGTATTCTTGGTTGTAGGTTCTTCTCGGTCATCACTTTAAATATATCATGCCACTCCCTTCTGGCTTGTAGAGTTTCTGCTGAGAAATCAGCTGTTAACCTTATGGGAGTTCCCTTGTATGTTATGTGTTGTTTTTCCCTTGTTGCTTTTAATAACATTTCTCTGTCTTTAATTTTTGTCAATTTGACTACTATATGTCTTGGCGTGTTTCTCCTTGGGTTTATCCTGCCTGGGACTCTCTGCACTTCCTGGACTTGGGTCGCTGTTTCCTTTCCCATGTTAGGGAAGTTTTCAACTATAATCTCTTCCAGTATTTTCTCAGGTCCTTTCTCTCTCTCGTCTCCTTCTGGGACCCCTGTAATTTGAATGTTGGTGCGTTTAACATTGTCCCAGAGGTCTCTTAGGCTGTCTTCAGTTCTTTTCATTCTTTTTTCTTTATTCTTTTCCGCCTCAGTGATGATCACCATTCTGTCTTCCAGCTCACTTATTCACCCTTCTGCCTCAGTTAATCTGCTATTGGTTCCTTCTAGTGTGTTTTTCATTTCACTTATTTTGTTGCATATGTCTTTGTTTGTTCTTTAATTCTTCTAGGTCTTTGGTAAACTTTTCTTGCAACTTTTCGATATTTGCATCCAGTCTTTTTTCAAAGTCTTGGATCATCTTCACCATCATTATTCTGAATTCTTTTTCCGAAAGAGTGCCTATCTCCTCTTCATTTAGTTTTTTTTCTGGTGTTTTATCTTGTCCCTTCACCTGGTACAAAGTCTTTTGCCTTTTCATTTTCTCTGTCTTTCTGTGGCTGTGATTTTCAGTTCCACAAGATGAAATAGCGCTGATACTGCTTGATTCTGCTGTCTGCCCTCTTGTGGAGGAAGCTGTCTAGGAGGCTCCTGGATGCTTCCTGATGGGAGGGACTGATGGTGGGTAGGGCTGGGTGGATGGAGCTCAGTAAAACTTTAATCCGATTTGGTGGGTGGAGCTCAGTGACACTTTAATCCGCTTGCCTGCTAATGGGTGGGGCTGTGTTCCCACCCTGGTGGTCTTTTGGCCTGAGGCGATGCAGCCCTGGAGCTTACAAGCTCTTTGGTGGAGCTAATGGGGAACTCTGGAAGGGCTCACACCAATGAGCACTTCTCAGAACCTCTGCTGCCAGTGCCCCTGTCTCCTCAGTGAGCCACAGCTGCCCCCCACCTCTGCAGGCAACCATCCAACACCAGCAGGCACGTCTGGTTCAGTCTCCTGTGGGGTCACTGCTCCTTCCCCCTGGGTCCTGGTGAGCACACTTTTTTGTGTGCCTTCCAAGAGTGGAGTCTCCGTTTCCCCCAATCCTTTGGAGGTCCTGCAATCAAATCCCACTGGCTTTCAAAGTCTGATTCTCTGGGGTTTCCTCCTCCCATTGCTGGACCGCCAGTTTAGGAAGCCTGATGTGGGGCTCAGAACCCTCAGGACTTCTGTGGTATAACTGTTCTCCAGCTTGTGAATCACCCACCCAGCATTTATGCGATTTGATTTTAACGCGATTGCACCCCTCCTGCCGTCTCCTTGCGGCTTCTCCTTTGTCTCTGGATGTGGGGTGGTTTTTCTTTGGTGAGTTCCAGTGTCTTTCTGTCGATGGTTGTTCAGCAGTTAGTTGTAATTCTGGTGCTCTTGCAAGAGGGAGTGAGCGCACGTCCTCCTACACTGCCATCTTGATTCTTCCTCATGTGTATATATCTTGGTTCATTTTTTTTGAGCTACTTGCTCTAGGCCCTATTGGTTTGGAGATTTTCTTGTTTCAACTCTGGGATATTTTCTGATATTATTTTTTGCTAGGTTTCTTCTCTTCATTTTTGTTCTCATCTATTTAATGACTTTGGACATTTGTCCTCTGTGGCACTTGCCTTTTCTCTCATTTTTCTTTGTATCTTTGCATTCCCCCCCTCCTTTTTTTTTATGAGAGATTTTATTCTTTTTGTCTTCTATCCTTTCAATTTTATTTAGGCAAACTTCTTCTTTTCTTTTTGAGTAGCTTTCTTGTTCTCTGGTTTTTCTTAGCATTCTGTTTTTACTTCATATTATCTTGAGTCATCAGGATAATTACTAACCATGAAGTAACTCTTCATTTAAGAGTTTTATAGTTTTAGCTCTATGTTTATGTCTTTGATCCATTTTGACTTAACTTTTGTATATGGTATGGCCCCTTCCCCTTTAAGGTCCACTCTGCTTTCTGTGGTATTGTTATACATGTTACATTTTACAAACCTAGCAATACGTTATTAGAGTTATTTACATAATTCTGTGTTATTTTAAAAAGTTGAGAGAAGAAAGTCAACCAAGTGTATGCTTATAGCTTTTGATTAGTAATCTTTTATTATTCTGGTTCTCTTCATTTGTTCTTGTGCATTCGAGTTATCATGTGGTGTTGTTTCCTCAGCCCAATACATACACTGTTCCTTCTACCCACCTCATTTGTGCTGCTTTTAGCAGATATATTATATTTATATATATATTAGGCTCACACCACACGCACACACACACACACACACAGACAACACACAGAGTAAATAAGAAACTTGGAAACAGGCATTTTCTTGATGGAGAGCAAGCAGTAAGAGAGAGGGTAAATAACAAAATTGCAAAGATTGAGTAGGTAATTATTGCAGCAATCTTTCTGAAGTTTTGGGAGACCTTAAAAACTGATGCAGGATGAAATGAAAGGACTTTTTTTTTTTTTAAAGCTCTTTATTGGAATATAATTGCTTTACACTATTGTACCAGTTTTTGAGGTACACCAAAGTGAATCAGCTGTATTTATACATATATCCCAATATCCCCTCCATCCCGCGAATCCCTCCCACCCTCTCTGTCCTGGCCCTCTAAGGCATCACCCATCATCGAGTTGATCTCCCCCTGTTATACAGCAACTTCCCACTAGCTATTTTACATTTGGTAGTGTATCTATGTCTGTGCTACTCTCTCACTTCATCCCAGCTTCCCCTTCGCTCCCAACCCCCTCACCCCAGCCGCGTGTCCTCAAGTCCATTCTCTACATCTGCATCTCCACTCTTACTCTGTCACTGGGTTCATGAGTACCATTTCTTCAGATTCCATATATATGAGTTAGCATGTGGTATTTGTTTTTCTCTTTTCTTCCTGTATACTTTGCTCTGTATGACAGTCCCTAGGTCTGTCCACCTCATTACATATAGTTCAATTTCTTTCCTTGTTATGGCTGAGTAATATTCCATTGTATATATGTTCCACATCTTCTTTATCCATTCATCTGTTGATGGGCATTTAGGTTGCTTCCATGTCCTAGCTATTGTAAATAGGGCTGCAGTGAGCATTATGGTACATGTTTCTTTTTGGATTGTGGTTTTCTCTGGGTATATGCCCAATAGTGGGATTACTGGGTCATATGGTAGTTCCATTTTTAGTGTTCCAAGGAACCTCCAAACTGTTTTCCATAGTGGCTGTACCAACTTACATTCCCACCAACAGTGCAGGAGGGTTCCCTTTTCTCCACACCCTCTCCAACATTTATTGTTTCTAGATTTTTTGATGATGGCTATTCTGACCGGAGTGAGGTGATACCTCATTGTGGCTTTGACTTGCATTTCTCTAATGATTAGTGATGTTGAGCATCTTTTCATGTGTTTGTTATCCATCCCTGTGTCTTCTTTGGAGAAATGTCTATTTAGGTCTTCCACCCATTTGTGGATTGGGTTATTTGCTTTTTTGGTATTAAGCTGCATGAGCTGCTTATATATTTTGGAGATTAATCCTTTGTCTGTTGCTTCGTTGGCAAGTATTTTCTCCCATTCTGAGGGTTGTCTTCTTGTGTTGTTTATGGTTTCTTTTGCTGTGCAAAAGCTTTAGTTTCATGAGGTCCCATTTGTTTATTCTTGATTTTATTTCCATGATTCTAGGAGGTGGGTCAAAAAGGATCTTGCTTTGATGTATGTCATTGAGTGTTCTGCCTATGTTTTCCTCTAGGAGTTTTCTAGTGTCTGGCCTTACATGTAGGTCTTTAATCCATTTGGAGTTTCTTTTTGTGTATGGTGTTAGGAAGTGTTCTAATTTTATTCTTTTACATGTAGCTGTCCAGTTTTCCCAGCACCACTTACTTAAGAGGCTTTCTTTTTCCCATTGTATATTCTTGCCTCCTTTGTCAAAGATAAGGTGCCCATATGTATGTGGGTTTACCTCTGGGTTCTCTATTCTGTTCCATTGATCTACCTTTCTGTTTTTGTGCCAGTACCATACTGTCTTGATCACTATGGCCTTGTAGTATAGTTTGAAGTCAGGGAGCTTAATTCCAACTCCGTGTTTCCTTCTGAAGATTGCTTTGGCTTTTCGGGGTCTTTTGCATAGAAATCATAAGATTTCTTGTTCTAGTCCTGTGAAAAATGCCATTGGTAATTTGATAGGGAATGTGTTGAATTTGTAAATTGCTTTGGGTAAAATAGTCATTTTCACAATATTGATTCTTCCAGTCCAAGAACAGAGTATGTGCCTCCATCTGTTTGTATCGTCTTTGACTTCTTTCATCAGTGTCTTATAGTTTTCTGCATACAGATCTTTTGCCTCCTTAGGCAGGTTTATTCCTAGATACTTTATTCTTTTTGTTGCAGTGATGAAAGGGAGAGTTTCTTTAATTTCTCTTTCTGCTTTTTCATTGTTAGTGTTTAGGAATGCAAGAGATTTCTGCACATTAATTTTATATCCTGCTACTTCACTAAATTCATCAATTAGTGCTAGCAGTTTCCTGGTAGTCTTTAGGGTTTTCTATGTATAATATCATGTCATCTGCAAAGAGTGACAGTTTTACTTCTTTGCCAATTTGGATTCCTTTTATTTCTTTTTCTTCTCTGATTGCTGTGGCTAAAACTCCCAAAACTATGTTGAATAATAATGGTGAGAGTGGGCACCCTTGTCTTGTTCCTGTTATTAGAGGGAATGCTTTCAGTTTTTCACCATTCAGAACAGTGATGGCAGTTGGTTTGTCATATATGGCTTTTATTATGCTGGGGTAATTTCCTTTTATGCCCATTTTCTGGAGAGTTTTTATCATAAATGGATGTTGAATTTTGTCAAAAGCTTTTTCTGCATCTATTGAGATGATCGTATGATTTTTATCTTTCAGTTTGTTAATATGATGTATCACATTGATTGATTTGCATATATTGAAGAATCCTTGCATTCCAGGGATAAACCCCACTTGATCATGGTGTATGATCTTTTTAATGTGCTGTTGGATTCTGTTAGCTAGTATTTTCTTGAGGATTTTTGCATCTATAGTCATCAGTGGTATTGGCCTCTAATGTTCTTTTTTTGTGACATCTTTGCCTGGTTTTGGTATCAGGGTGATGATGGCCTCATAGAATGAGTTTGGGAGTGTTCCTCCTTCTGCTATCTTTTGGAAGAGTTTGAGAAGGATAGGTGTTAACTCTTCTCTAAATGTTTGATAGAATTCGCCTGTGAATCTATCTGGCCCTGGGCTTTTGTTTGTTGGGAGATTTTTAATCACAGTCTCAATTTCCCTTCTTGTGATTGGTGTGTTCATAGTTTCTATTTCTTCCTGGTTCAGTCGTGGACGATTGTACTTTTCTCAGAATTTATCCATTTCTTCCAGGTTATCCAATTTATTGGCACATAGTTGCTTGTAGTAGTCTCTCATGAGCTTTTGTATTTCTGTGGTGTCAGTCGTTACTTCTTTTTCATTTCTAATTCTGTTAATTTGCGTCTCCTCCCTTTTTTTCCTAATGAGTCTGGCTAATGGTTTATCAATTTTGTTCATCTTCTCAAAGAACCAGCTTTTAGTTTAATTGATATTTGCTATTGTTTCCTTCATTTCTTTTTCATTTATTTCTGATCTGATCTTTATGATTTCTTTCCTTTTGCTTACTTTAGGGTTTCTTTGTTCTTCTTTCCCTAATTGTTTTAGGTGTAAGGTTAGGTTGTTTATTCGATATTTTTCTTGTTTCTTGAGGTAGGACTGTATTGCTATAAACTTCCCTCTTAGAACTGCTTTTGCTGCATCCCATAGGCTTTGGGTTGTTGTGTTTTCATTGTTATTTGTTTGTAGGTATTTTTTGATTTCCTCTTTGATTTCTGTAGTGATTTCTTGGTTGTTTACTAGTGTATTGTTTAGCCTCCATGTGTTTGTATTTTTTACAGTTTTTTTCCTCTAATTGATATCTAGTCTCATGGCGTTGTGGTCAGAGAAGATGCTTGATATGATTTCAACTTTCTTGAATATACTGAGGCTTGGTTTGTGACCCAAGATGTGATCTGTCCTGGAGAATGTTCCATGTGCACTTGAGAAGAAAGTGTATTTTGTTGTTTTTGGCTCGAATGTCGTATACATATCAATTAAGTTGAGATGGTCTAATGTGTCATTTAAAGCTTGAGTTTCCTTATTTATTTTCTGTTTGGATGATCTGTCCATTGATGTAAGTGGGATGTTAAAGTCTCCTACTTTTATTGTGTTACTGTCGATGTCCCCTTTTATGGCTGTTAGCCTTTGCATTATGTATTGAGGTGCACCTATGTTGAGTGCATAGATATTTACAATTGTTATATCTTCTTCTTGGATTGATCCCTTGATCATTATGTAGTGTCCTTCCTTGTCTCTTGTAATGGTATTTACTTTAAAGTCTAATTTGTCTGATAAGAGTATTGCTACTCCAGCATTCTTTTGACTTCCATTTGCGTGGGGTATCTTTTTCCATCCCTTTACTTTCAGTCTATATGTGTCCTTTGGTCTGAAGTGGGTTTCTTGTAGGCAGCATATGTAAGGGTCTTGTTTTTGTATCCATTCAACCAGTCTGTGTCTTTTCATTGGAGCATTTAATCCATTTACATTTAAGGTGATTATTGACATGTGTGTTCTGATTACCGTTTTCTTAATTGTTTTGGGTTTGTTTTTGTAGGTCTTTTCCTTCTCTTGTGTTTCCTACTTAGGAAGGTTCCTTTAGCACTTGTTGTAAGGCTGGTTTGGTGGTGCTGAATTCTCTTAACTTTTGCTTGTCTGGAAAGCTTTTGATTTCTCCCTCAAATCTGAATGAGATTCTTGCTGGGTAGAGTATGCTTGGCTGTCTGTTTTTCACTTTAAGGGCTTTCAGTATATCCTGCCAATCCTTTCTGGCCTGCAGATTTTCTGCAGAAAGATCAGCTGTTATCCCTGTGGGTTTTCCCTTATATGTTATTTGTTGCTTTTCTCTTGCTGCTTTTAATATGTTTTCTTTGTTTAATTGTCGTTAGTTCGATTAATATGTGTCTTGGTGTATTTCTCCTTGGGTTTATTCTGTATGGGACTCTCTGCACTTCTTGGACTTGATTAATTATTTACTTTCCCATGTTGGGGAAGTTTTCCACTATAACCTCTTCAAATTTTTTCTCAGACCCTTTCTTTTTTTTCTTCTTCTTCTGGGATACCTATGATTTGAATGTTGGTGTACTTAATGTTGTCACCAAGGTCTCTGAGACTGTCTTCCATTCTCTTTATTCTTTTTTCTCTTTCCCGTTCTATGGCAGTTGTTTCCCCCATTCTATCTTTCAACTCACTTATTTGTTCTTCTGCCTCAGTTATTCTGCCATTTATACCATCTAGAGTATTTTTAATTTCGGTTATTTTGTTATCTATTACTGTTTGTTTGCACTTTAGTTCGTCTGAGTCTTTATTAACTTTCTCGTATTTTTTTATCTTTTGTTATCAAGATTTTGAATCATCCTTACTATCATTACTCTGAATTCTTTTTCAGGCATTTTTCCTATTTCCTCTTCATGTATTTGGTCTTGTGTATTTTTACCTCGTTCCTTCATCTGTGACATATTGTTTTGTCGTCTCATTCCCCTGCTCCTTTGGATGGGCGGGATTGTGTTCCTGTCCTGCTAGGTGTTTGGCCTGATGTTCTTCGTACTTAAAACTCATTCAGATCCTCCCAGGTGTCAGGTCTGAAGGCTCCACTGGGGGAGGATCTGCTTGCAAGCTCCTATATGGTTGCAGGTAGGATTCAGTTCTTCGAGGGCTGTTGGACTGACAGCCTCAGTTCCTCAGAGACTGTCTGCGAGAGACCCCCCTCATTTCTTTGCCATGTGGGTCTCTCCAAAGGGCAGCTCACATATGGCAGTTTTTATTCTTCTTCTTAACATGGTGGTCACCCAAGGTGGGTTGAGTGCAGGATTTCCCAGGAAGGGAAACAGCACAGTTGGAACCCGCAAGTGGCGCTGTTACCTCAGGTGTGTCTGGGACTTGGCGCAGGTACAGCTCTGATGCGCCCATAGCCCTCAGTATCTGAAGCAGCTCGGAGAATGGCTGAATCGGGTGTGAAGCCAGGACTTCTTTTAATCGGGAGAAGAAATATTAGACAGGTTAAAAATCTTAATGAGATTTGGGGAAAATCTGGATTTACTCTTGAGGTTGGTGCGAATTGCAGTGAAATAGGGATGCATAGGCTGTGGACCATCCTTGAAGGCCAGTTTGAGTTAGAAGTAAATTAATTTACAATGATTTTATTTTGTATGATTATCATAGGTATCTTAGAGATGTCATCAGTTATATATGTATATTTTTTAAGCTTTTTATTTAAATATAGTTGCTTTACACTCTTGTACCAGTTTTTGAGGTATACCAAAGTGAATTAGCTGTATTTATACATATATCCCCATGTCCCCTCCCTCCCACCTCCCTGTCCTGGCCCTCTAAGGCGTCACCCATCATTGAGTTGGTCTCCCTTTGTTATACAGCAGCTTCCCAGTAGCAACTTCCCACTAGCTATCTAGTTATATTAATAATGTAACATTTATTAAGTATTATTTTTCCTTGAGGATGACTTTAGCTTGATATATTATCTGCTCATTCCATAGTAGTTCTGTTTGTGAACTATTTCTTTATTTCTTCAAAAATGCTTTATACATTTAATAGGAAATTCAAATAGGATATGTGTCTTAAGTAGAAAGTGGAAACCCTTGTCTCCCTGTAAGCCAGTGTATTATTTTCTTTAGTGTCTGGACTGTTTCTGATTATTTGGGAAGGGAAAAATAAGAAGAGAAAAATATAAGCTTTCTTTTCTAATAAGATTTGCGTGTTATTTATCAATCAATGATAGATATTCCCTAAATTTGGATGCAAATTAAATTTGTTGCTTGATGCCTTTCTGAACTACCCTATTTAACAAGTTATAGCCTCCTTCTCCTCCTCCTCCTGTTTTTCTTTTTTCTCTGTAGAACTTACCACATTTTTTACTTCTTCTGGTGTAAATTGCATGAGCATAAGAATCTTAATAAATATCTGCCAAGTGAGAGAATGAATGTATGTGTTTTCTACTGAGCTAATAGTAGATATGCTCAGAATGTGTTTTTAAAAGCCCTTTGCTGTTGTAATGATTTTAAGCATTTTACTCTCTTTAAATAGGAGAAAGAAGCATGCCATTCATAGTAGTGACACAACATCTTCTGATGAAGAACGCTTTGAAAGAAGGAAGTCAAAGAGCATGGCAAGGGCAAGAAATAGGTTAATATATTTTTAATTGTTAATGGTAGAATAAAGGAATAACATTTTAAGCTTTTTGAATGTGATTCTCATCTATACTAGCATTTTGCTAACAGGGGTATCACATATTTTAGACTAGAGTAATATACTGAATTAGTTTTTACTTAGTAAGTTTTAGGGTTGAAATCTAACTGTGGGAAACTTCCCATAAATTACTTACTGTGTAAGTACTGGATAAAATAGTGTGTGGAAAGGTAATGGAAGAGCCAGGGGAAGAGGCCGACCTCTGTGACAATCTCTTCTTCATTACCTGTCCTCTAATCCAGATCCATTTAAGGAGGTTGCTTTAGATGCTTGTAATGATTATAGTGCTCAAGAGTAAGATTTGGTTTTTAATAGAATTATTTCAGTAGCCCTTGGGTTTTGTTGGAAAACTTGTTTTAGTTTTGGTTTAGTGAGTGCCTCTGATTTGCATAACTAGGGTAAATGACTCATTGCTTCATGGCTCACTAAAATCTTGAGAGTTTTCAGTGGGGGCAAGATTCAGTATTTTGTCTAGTAAGTAATTAAAGCATCAGATTATAATTTATTCTTTAAGATTTAAGTTAATTTTCTAGCTTATATTTATAATACTATGGGTAAATTTTATTTAGAAATTTTACATTTAAGAAAGCATTTCTATAATTTGGCATCATATTTCTGCTGTAGAAATACCAAGTTTTCAGTTAACTTGGAAACAAGTTTTGATTGATGTAGGTTGTTTGCTGAAAAGAATTATTCATGTGGGTGATGGAAAGAAAATGTAAGACAAAAATCTAAGTTTAAATAAAAGAATTTAATGCCTCTTTAATCTGAACTCTTCTGATACTTGCTTTGGAAATATATTTTTAAAGTAAGTTAGGATTCAGAAATGTCAGTGAAAGTACGTTCATTATAGAAGCTATGTTTTTTTGAGGCTATTTATGTCATATTTTGGGGTTTATGCAGTGTTAAAAGAGGAAGTAGATTATATCTTCTTAGAGGTAATTAAATTAATATCGTATAGGATTTTAAGTAGCTAAAAATGTTTTTTAAGGTAGTTACATGAAAGATAATGCTTAGTTCTCAAAGTAGAATCGAAAATTGGTTTCCCTTGAATAAAAGGGAAGGAAATTTATTTCTTCAATCATGTAGACTGAGTAGACATAACCACCTAACGTGAAGATAAATTTAAGTATTATAATAAAGCTTGAGTTTATTTAATGTCATATTATAGTATATATAGCACGTCTTTTTATTTTATACTTATATAATAAGGAATGTCAGGTTTGTTAAGTTTTCTAGTTTAGACTTGATTGGGCTCTTTGGACAAATAAATTCATGATCTTATTTGCTTTGTCTAGTAAATAAATTTATTTCTGGTCTGTTGAAAAGAATTTAAGAAAAGTAGTTTAAAAATATGAAATCTCTTGTCATTTTCTGAGTTATGAGAAAAGGGAGAAAGATGAAAGTGTGTCAAAGATTTAAACTTATTTATGACATAAAGAATATGAAAGTTTTTGATGCTATCTACTTGAATATTTATGCATTTCAGATGTTTGCCTATGAACTTAAGAGCAGAAGATTTAGCTAGCGGTATTCTCCGAGAACGTGTCAAAGTGGGTGCAAGCTTAGCTGATGTTGACCCAATGAACATTGATAAATCAGTAAGTTTTGTAAATAGTTTTCTAGAAATACCTTTTTTTCTCTCAAAAGGTTATTGTTTCTAATGCAACACACAATAAAAGTAGAAGATCACCATTATTAGTAGCTTTTTTTTGTTGTTGTTTTTGTCATGTGGCATGTGAGATTTTAGTTCCCTGACCAGGGATCGAACCCGTGCCCCCTGCAGTGGAAGTGTGGAGTCCTAACCATGGACCACCAGGGAATCTCCCAAAGTATATATATTTTTTTTTTTTAAAATTAATTTATGTATGTATGTATGTATGTATTTATATGTATTGGCTGCACTGCATCTTCATTGCTGCACACGGGCTTTCTGTAGTTGTGGAGAGTGGGGGCTGCTCTTCCTTGTGGTGTGCGGGCTTCTCATTGCAGTGGCTTCTCTTGTTGCAGAGCACAGGCTCTAGGCATGTGAGCTTCAGCAGTTGCAGCTCGTGGTTTCAGTAGATGTGGCTCGCGGGCTCTAGAGTGCAGGCTCAGTAGTTGTGGCGCACAGGCTTAGTTGCTCCACGGCATGTGGGATCTTCCTGGACCAGGGCTCGAACCCCATGTGCCCTGCATTGGCAGGCGGATTCTTAACCACTGCGCCACCAGGGAAGCCCCGAAGTATAATTTTTTGAATGCTGTTTAACTTTATATGTAAACTTTATGTTTAAACTTTAGTTTCTGCTGAAGGTTTGTATTTCAGAATAAGATTATCTCATAATTTAAAAAGAAATCTATAAACAGATTTCTCTTTAAATTATTTTGTAATACACTTTTTCCCTTCTTTCCAAGGTACGGTTTGATAGCATAGGTGGATTGAGCCATCATATTCATGCACTAAAGGAAATGGTAGTATTCCCACTTTTATATCCAGAAATTTTTGAGAAATTTAAAATTCAGCCTCCAAGGTGAGTAATGTCATAGATGTTTATTATTTTTATTACTGTTATCAAATTTCAATTAGTAAGTGATTATAAATCTAAATATTATTTATAAATATTTCATATGTTTTTATTTGATGTGTTTTAGCAGTGAGAATTAGGAATGAAATTTTATTATTTAGGGCTCAAAAGATGTGGACTAAGTGTGTTCTTGAAGTTTATATTTCAGCTTTTAAGTCAGACACAGGATAAAATTCTTTATGTAGGGCTTGAATTTACAGGTGGATTGCCTAAGTGGATTTTCCTTAATTTGGTCTCCTAATAGCATTGTTTGATACTATTTATTGTTTAGTCTTTGAAAGCACAGTTTCAATGAAGTTTTTCTTTTACTTAATGATGTGGTATTTTTGAAATGGTAAGCTTGATAGTTTACTTTTATGATCAGATTGTGTTTGATCATGAGGTGGTTAGCTAGTTAACTGTTAGAAAAGGCTGAGAAATTATGTCAGAGGAAATTGGGCAGAGTAAAATATTCTGAAGATGTGCATATAGACTTAGATTTAAACTGCTAAATATCCCTTTTTATTTAAGAAGTACTTTTATTCAGATTTGTTTCTAATTTATTATTCATGTGTTTAAGGATGTAGAAAATCTTATTAAAGAGTCATCTTCTATTTCAGTGGGTAAAGAGTTGGCCTATAATTCTGCAGTGGCTTTTAAAAATCATAATAGCAGTTTATTTACTTTTCATATGATATAACTTGAATTTTAAAAATAATTGTTATTTTTTGAAAGCCATTAAAGTAGTATAGCCTTGGGAGAAACTTTAAAAAATGGAGTTACAAACAAAAAGTGTTATAAGCAGAAAGTAATCCTACTTCTTAGGGATAAACAATTTTTATATTCTTTACAGCTTTATTTTCTACATGCATGCATATATTAAGTTTGTATTTTGCTTGTATTATGCACATTTAAACATTTAATATAAATTAGATTATTCAATAATACCCTTATGTAACTTTATTTTTCACTCTACAATATATTATAGACACCTTTCCATACCAATAAATAATGTGCATATTATTCTTTTTGACATCATACTAGAGTTTAATTTACAGATGCAGTGGAGTATTTATCTGTCCCTTATTGGCAGATAGAATTTAGGTTTTTTAAAAATCTGTCTTTATAACAGTATTTTGAGTATTTCTACGTGATGTAGTGTAAAATGTGAAATTTTTGGGTCATAGGGAAAACACCTTTAAAATTTTGATGTAGCTTACTAAAGTTACTCTCTACTCTGATTGAACTATTTTTTGTGTACCAAAATTTGGTTCTTGGAGAACATCCTTGAGGACTCTCAGCAAAGTGAAACTTTTGTCTTTATACTACAGAAAGCTATCTCCGTGTCTAATAATAATAAACTATGCATTAGTACAAAAGTATATGGGAGGTGCATGCTTTTATATTGGTGCTGGTGGTAACATTTGTTTACTTCTAGTGATTATTTGTTCCTCTAGGGGCTGTTTGTTTTATGGCCCTCCTGGCACAGGTAAAACCTTGGTTGCCAGAGCGTTAGCTAACGAATGCAGTCAAGGAGACAAAAAGGTGGCTTTTTTTATGCGAAAAGGAGCAGACTGTCTGAGTAAGTGGGTTGGTGAATCTGAGCGGCAACTTAGGCTTCTTTTTGATCAGGTAAGTGAAGTCAGGTAACATGAGAATATCTTCTTTAGAATACTTAATGCTTTTGGTCTGTAAATACAAACTGTTCATGACGAGTCATATTTTCCAATCAGTATGTTAAATTTAGGATCAGTAATCTGAATTTGTATGCCTTAGAGGTATTTAATAGCAGTTTCACTAGTACTAATTTAATATGACCCACAAAGTATTGCGGTGACTACTAGGCATATAATACCATGTTAATTTGAGAATACTGGATATAACATGTATATCACTAGATTGTAATCTTTTAAAAAAATTATTTATTTATTTATTTGTTTATTTATTTATTTTTTTGGCTGCGTTGGGTCATTGGGTGTTTGTTGCTGTATGCCAGCTTTCTCTAGTTGTGGCGAGCGGGGGCTGCTCTTCATTGCAGTGCTTGGGCTTCTCATTGCAGTGGCTTCTCTTGTTGCAGAGCACGGTGTCTAGGTGCACCAGCTTCAGTAGTTGTGGCACACGGGCTTGGTAGTTGTGGCTCGTGGGCTCTAAAGTGCAGGCTCGGGCTTCCTGCCAATGCAGGGGACATAGGTTTGATCCCTGCTCCAGGAAGATCCCACATGCCATGGAGCAACTAAGCCCGTGTGCCACATAAAAAAAAATAAATAAATAAATAAAATAAAATGCAGACTCAGTAGTTGTGGCACATGGGCTTAGTTGCTCCGTGGCATGTGGGATCTTCCCAGATCAGGGTTCCAACCCTTTGTCCTGCATTGGCAGGCGTATTCTTAACCACTGTGCCACCAGGGATGCCCCACTAGATTATAATCTAGTTGAGGAAATAGAACAAACATAAAAAGTTAAGTATCTGTGCAAGAATTCTCACAAAGCAGTATATCATTTATATTCATGAGTTGTAAATATGGGGCTTAAAAGAATTCAGTATTAAATGAATGCTTTTAAAAGGCAAAGTAAGGGGGCAAGCTTCTGTTGAACACCCATTACTGAGCTGATGTGTATCAAAGTCCTTTGTAATTGGTAAAACACTTCAAATATTATTTTTAGTTACTATTAGCATTAAAAACTGCTGTGTTCTAGATAATGGCTCTAGAAAGAGGAATAAAGTAAAATTTTTAGCTTCAAGGTGCTCAGTGTCTATTGAGAAGTCAAACATATGCAATCTTCATGTTTCAAGAGAATTTGATAATAATTAGAAAATAATATAAAATAACATTGATGGATTAGGGAAAAATTAGCTTGGGAATGCTGGCAAATTGTCCAATGACTTAATTTTAAATTTTTGATGGAGTTATACTTTTTGCCACTTCATACTGGGAGTAGGAATGTCTCTTGGTTTTATTCAAAACCATAGCATAAATCATGCTGCTTTTTAAATCTATATTTACTTTATTTCTGTTTCATGGTTTTCTTCGTGGGTAAGAGTATTTGAAATGTTTGCTTTCTTTTTAAAAAACTTCTCATAATCATTATTGTCTTTTTAAATGAGAAGGGTCTACATTTCTAAATTAAGTCTATGATCTATTCATTAAATGAGATGAAGGAGGTACAGTTGGCCTTCCATATCTGCTGGTTATGCATCCACCGATTCAGGCAACAGTTTCATCTCTGGTTGGTTAAATCCACAGATGTGGAATCCGTGAATACGTAGGGCTGACTGTACTGCACTATTTTATATAGCGGACTTGAGCATCCTTGTGCTTTGGTATCTGTGGGGAGTCCTGGAACCAGTCCCCCATGGATACTGAGTGATGAATGTACAATATATCAGCTAAGAGTTTGGCCTTTTGTTCGGAAAAATGTTAGTTCATATCTGGCTTTACTATTAAGTATATAACTTGAAGTAAGTGAAAGCATCTGATCCTTATTTGCCTCTTCTATGAAATGGGGGAGATAGTACCTATCTAACTGAACTACTGTGAGTTTTCACCGAAAGGAAGTATATACAGTTGACTCTTGAACAATGCAGGTATTAGGGGCACCAACTTCTGTGCAGTTAGAAATCTGTGTATAACTTTTGACTCCCCACAAACTTAACTACTAATAGCCTACTGTTGACAGGAACCCTTACCAGTAACATAAACAGCATGCATGTTTTGTATTGTGTATTATATACTGTATTCTTACAATAAAGTAAGCTAGAGAGAAGAAAATATTAAGAAAATCATGAGATTTACAGTACTGTACTGTATTTATCACAACCAAAATTTTATGTTGCCTGAATATAAGATGAATTCTCTCTCTCAACCTACATCAATGTTGTCTTTTTTAAAAAAGTTTTTAAAATTTTATTTTGTTTATTTATTTTTGGGCTGTGTTGGGTCTTAGTTGCGGCATGAGGGATCTATGTTGAGGCATGTGGGATCTTTTATTGTGGTGCGGGGTTCTCTCTAGTTGTGGTTGTAGGGGTTTTTTTCTCTTCTCTAGTTGTGGTGCACAGGCTCCAGGGTGCGTGGGCTCTGTAGTTTGCAGCACACAGGCTTTCTAGGTGAGGAGTGTGAGTTCAGTAGTTGTGGTGTGCGCGGGCTTAGTTGCCCCACGGCATGTGGGATCTTAGTTCCCTGACCAGGGATTGAACCTGTGTCTCGTGCTTGGAAGGTGAATTCTTTACCTCTGGACCACCAGGGAAGTTCCAATGTTGTCTTATATGATACAAAACACTGTAGATGTTATACATATTACTAACACCAGACATCAAAAACGAAAAGATAATATGAAAAAGAAATTCATATTTGTTACAGGTATAACGATTCATGCATTGATAACAAAGAAGCAGCAGTATGATTGTTTCATGGTTGCATAGCCTGTACACTAGTGAATGAATTGTTCTAAAATCTTTATGGCATACACAGATTACAGTCACATTCATAATACAGCATTGGAGACATTGTTCTATCGGGAAAAAAACTTTCACCTGTTATGATTGGCTGATATGCAGTTTCTTCAATTACGAGAGAGAGGGGCATGCTGTACAGTAATGTAGTTCTCTGAAAGCAAAGTTATACAACTAAAAAAACACATTATTAAGTTTTTATTAAGTATCATTCACCTTACACCTATGTAAGGATAGGCTGTCCATTTCAGTACAAGTCTTGCTCATGATGTTCTATACAATGAATACTTTAAGTGATAATTATGACACAAAAATGTCTCCTACAGTTCTTGCCGTACAGTTATTAGATTTTCACATGAAGACACTGGCACATATACACAGTAGGTCAGTTTATTAACTGTACAGAATGATGACTGTTTACTATTTATTAAATGGAAGTGGATTATCATAAAGGTCTTCATCTTTGTAATTTTCATATAGAGCAGGCTGAGGTAGAGGAGGAAGAGGAGGGGTTGGACTTGCTGTCTCGGGTGGCAGAGGTGCAAGAGGTAGGGGAGATGGAAGGGGAGGCAGGAGAGACAGGCACACTAGGTGTAACTTTATGGAAATACACCGTAATTTCTGCTTGACTTTTTTGCCTTTTCATTTCACTAAAAATGTTTCTGTATGGTACCAATCCTTCTTCCACCGTTTGCTCTAGTCTCAGTGCCCATATCATAGACGGGTACATGTGGTAAAAGCAGTGAAAAGCAGTCTTAAGTAATTGGAACCTTTCTGCCAGATTGTCTAACGTCAGTTTGTTTTCTGGCACTGCTTCTTCTTCGCGTTCTTGCTTATCGCCTCGCACTAGTTCGGAAGCACTCATATCCATCAGTTCATCTTCTGTCACTGCCTCCAGTGTTGTCTGTTAGCCCTTGAATTTCTCCAAGATTCAAATCTTGAAACCTTTTGTGCCTCACTGTTTTTTTGCCATGTCTACAATCTTTCGTAATTTCTTTAAGTGGCTCCATCATGAATCCTATGAAGTCACACACAGCATCTGGACACAGTTTTCTCCAGCAGGAATCTATTGTTTTGGGCTTGATGGCGTTCATGGCTTTTCTCTAACAATAATGGAGAGAAATGGTGTAATCCTTCCAGACATTCATGATGCTCTCTATTGGGGTTCCTTTCCATAGTGTTGACAATCCTTTCCACAGTGTCCTGTCTGTAATGAGGCTTAAAGATCCTTACGAACCCCTCATCTAGAGGCTGAATTAGAAATGTTACGTTTAGGGACAAGCAGACCACTTCGACACCTTTGGTATTGAACTTGTGGAGTTGTGGTTGGCCAAGGGCATTGTCCAATATCAAAACAACTTTTAAAAGTCGGTCTCTTACTGGAAGGGTGCTTTCTTACTTCAGGGATGAAGCATCAATGGAACCAATCCAGAAAAAGGATTCTCATTATCCAGGCCTTCTTGTACAACCAAAAGCCTGGCAGCTGGTGTTTATCTTTTTCTTTTCCCTTCAAGACTCGGGTATGGCAGGTTTATAGATACAGGCAGTCCTGCTGACTGGATTTGCCTAAAACAGTAGTGTTAGCCTGTCCCTTCCAGCTGTAAATCCTGGTGCTCATTTCTCTTCTTTAATAAATGTGAATAAGGCACTATTGTCTACATTAAAACCCTGTTCAACAGATATCCTTTCTCATCAGTGGTTTTCTTAATGGTGTCTGGGAACTTGTTTGCTGCCTCTTGGTCAGCAGAAGGTGCTTCTCCTGTTACCTTGACTTTTTTTCTTTTTTTTTTTAGTTTTTAAAAAAATGTTTATTTTTGTTTCAAAGAAAAACAGCAATAGCCTATTGGAAACCTACTTATTCTTCAACTCCAGTTTTGTTTTCTTTAAATTTAGAAGTGACTTACTGATTTACTATTTTAAACAGACCCGTCTTTCCCCCTTTAAATGTTTACCATCTACTCATGCTGAATCCTTCCAAGGAGATTGCTCCAGCATATATCTCCAGGTCCTTGCTTTGCTCCTATTACCAAAACACGCAAAACCCAAGTCCATCGTGCATCTGAAGGGCTCCAATCGTCAGTAATAGAAAAACAAAACAAAACAAAAAAACCTTTGGAATAGCCAATTAAATTGAATAAAAAAAAATCATCCACACGAATGCAGTTTGGTTGGGGCAGGAATCCACTCCTGTGTTCCTGGTAATCTGATCCTGCTCTGTGAATCCTTGTAATTTATCCTTCCTACCCTATCCACATTATGATTTGAATCCAATGATCCAGCTCAAAGGATTGGCATCCAGTGAGCCCTCTCCAATCCACCTTGATATTTTTTAAGCCAAACCTCTTTGTAAAATTATCAAACCATCCTTTGCTGGCATTAATTTCTACAAGTTTAGATTCTTTACCTTCCTTTTGCTTTAAGTGTTCATAGAATGACCTTGCTTTTTCTTGAATTTTATTAGAGTCTACAGGAATGCTTTTCTTATATTCTGCATCCACATAAAATCTGCATTTTCAATATGACATAAAAAGGTGTTTCGCAAAAAGTTCAACGTTTCACACCTCTTGGTGTATCTACAGCAAGAGCTTCAGGAATTTCTTTTCCTTCTTTTATTAAAATGCCCCTTACGCTGGATTCATTTATCTTGAAATGTCCGCAACTATAGCTGCAGACCTAAATCTAAGGTACATATCACGTAATTCAGCTTTTTCTTATAATGTCATGCCTTTTCTTTGTTTCTTGGGAGCACTTCCAGCTTCAATAGTGGCGCTTCATATAGGTCCCATGGTGTTTTTTAAAGTTTACTGTATTGCAGTAAACAGAGAAAAATGTGCAAGATCCAGGAGAGACTACTTTTTACTGTGGTATGTAATTTACTGGAGAGAGGAACTGCTCACGAGAGGATTAGCATCACATGGCATTTTAAGCAGATACTCACAACACCTGAGTTTAGCACAATTGCAATAGGAGGTGGCTATGAAATTATTACAGTAGTGCAGTATGTACCACAGTTAATTTTATGCAGTTATGATTTAATACTGCACCTTTACGTTTGTTTACATTTTTCTTGACTGTAAGTGGTGCGTGAACAGTGTTTATTCATGTAAGTTTTGATTAATTTTAACTTTTTATAATACATTTGTGTATATTTTATGGTAGTAAATGATAAAATAGACTAGTATCTATGTATATTTTATACACTCATGACATACTTTGTTCTTAATTACTTCAGTATTTCTAGGCTACCCAGTTCATCTGTGAGTTTTTTCAAATTGTTGCAAATCGCCCCCAAAATATTTTCAATATATTTATTGAAAAAAATCCTTGTATACAAAGGTCAGTTGTAAAGCGCTTTTCACAATAACTGGCATTAAATACACTGTACTTCCTTTTTGCAGTTATGTGAGGCCATAGTTCTAAAAAAGAGCTATGTGTTTCATGTGTTTAATTATGTAAAAGTAATAATTAACTCTTTACTCTTCTCTTATTACATAATTCTAGCCTTATAAAAATTTTTTTTTCTCTGAAACCAAAGTTTTGTGGTTGAATTGTCTTTCATTTAAAATTATTAGAGAACACTGGAAGTTTAATGAATATCATATCAGTCAGGAAGAATGAAAAATTTGTACTCATTCTTTAATAAGTTGAACTTCCTGTGAACTAAGAATTTGCTTTAAGTAATTTTGAAATAAAAATAAACTATTAATTTGAGTAAATTATAGAACAGTTTTCATTTGTAATCTAATATTTATTTACCTTAAATCAAATTAAGTCCTTACATAAATCTGAGATTTAGTGAGAAAAATGACACTGTGAAAGTACAAGAAGGAAACTCAGGAGAATTTTGTTTCTAATCTAATCTCAGAGTAGGGAAAGTCTTAACTATGGAAGAAAAGAATCCACTATGTAAAATCTTTTTATACTCTGCAAGGCAACAGAATATGGTAAGCAAAACCAAAAGATAAATGATACCCTTTGCAGAAAAATATTTGCATTTCCTTTCACAGAGTCTAATTTTAAATAAATAGCTCCTAGAAATCAGTAAGCAGAAAGAAGACCAATGATCCAGTAGAAAAATTGGCCAAGGGTATGAACAGAACTTGTGTAGAAGAAGCAATATAAATGGCTCTTTAAGATATGAAAAATGCTCATCTTCCTTGATAATAGAAATAAAAATTAGAATGAATATGAGATAACATCCTTTATCAAGAACACAGAGTTTGATAATACATTGTTGGTGAGCAGTCTTAAGTATTTTTGATGAGAAGGATAAATTGGTACATCAATGGAAGGCAATTTGCAAATACCTAAGTTAGGAATGACGCATGCCTTTTGAACCATTAGTTCAACTTTTATATTTTTTTATATTGATATGTTTATACTTATGTGAAATGTTAAATGTACACAGATACTTATTCAAGCATTTACTGATAAAAGGAAAAAAACATTGAAAACAGCTTAAATGCCCATGAGTAGGGGACAAGTTTAATTATGGCACATCCAGATGTTTATGTATTTATATGGAAGCCAATTAAAATATATCATTAGCATAAAATAGGCTGTTACACGATAAAAGCAATACATATAGTGTGTTTAAATGCGTTTAAAAAAATAGTATGTTTAAAAATAGGTGTTTGTGTATGTGTATAAATGACCCGTATGGAAGAGCAAACAAACTGAAAACAGTAGTTGCCTAGTGGGTGAAGACCTTGTGGTTGGAGACTGGGGTGATAAGGAGCTTTCCTTTTTCCTATATAATCTTTCTTACCTGCTTCATGTTGTACCATTTGCTTATATTACCTATTAAGAAAGCACAGTAATTAAATTAAAAATGAAAATACATTAAATAATGTTTGCTTTCTTTTCTTACTAGGCATATTTGATGAGACCTTCTATAATATTTTTTGATGAGATAGATGGATTAGCTCCAGTTCGCTCTAGCAGGCAAGATCAGATCCACAGGTAATTTTTCCTAATCTGATTATGTTGAATTGTTTTCATTTGTTGACATAGTATTTAGACTAAGCTCTTGGATAAGAGCTGTGAGGCTTATAAGATGTGACCTCTGTCCTTGAGGAAGACTTATTTCATTAGCACAGAGGTCAGCAAACCACGACCTATGTGCCAAATCTAGCCTTCTCCCTGTTTTTGTAGATGAAGTTTTATTGGAGCACAGCCATATTAATTGCTTTTTGTGTTATGTCTCCTTTTGCACTATGAGAGCAGAGCTGAGTGAGGGATTGTAAGAGAAAGACCATATGACTTGCAAAGCCTAATGCATCTGCTTTCTGGCCCTTTGCAGAAAAAGATGTCTAATCCTGATTTAGCATAATGGTTTTTGAAATTTACCTATGTCACACACACTAATATTTTGTTCCTTTTAATTTCTGAGTAGTAGTCCTTGGGCAACGTGTGTGTATGTGTGTGTCTGTAATGTGTTCCACAATTTGTTTGTTAATTCATCTGATAGAGATTTTGTTTGCTTCTGTTTTTGGCTATTATGATAATGCTACTATGAACATTTGCATACGCATTTTATGTTTTTACCTGTAATGTATGAAGATTTGGGTTGCTTCTCATTCTTGCCAGCATTTGGTATTTTACTCTCTTTAACTGTTGCTGTTCTAATTGGTATGCAGTAGTGGATTAATTTTCATTTTTCTGATGGCTAATAATATTGAGCATCTTTGCATGCATGTATTGTCCATTTATATATTTTCTGTTGTGAAATGTCTGTTAAAATAGTTTAGCCTCTTTTAAAAAAAAAAGAAATCATATTGTATGTCACATTGTATTGTAAGATTTTTTTATATACTCTTAAAACAAGCCCTTTGTCAGATCTGTTTTAAAAAGTTTTCTACTAGTCTGGCTTGCCTTTTTGTTTGCTTAATTATGACATTTTGAAAAACAAAAGGTTTTAGTCTTGATGAAGCCCATTACGTAAATTTTTTTGTGTATGTATTTTTGTGTCTTGAAAATAATTGCCTAAACCACTTTCTCAACAATTCTATATTTTCTTCTAAAATAATAGTAGTTTTACCTCTTAAATTTTGGTAAGTGATTCATTTTAAAGTTAACATTCATATGTCAGTATAAGGTAAGGGTTTGAGTTAATTTTTTTAAATTTATTTATTTATTTATTTATTTATTTATTTATTTATTTATTTAATTGGCTGTGTTGGGTCTTTTTTGCTGTGCGCAGGCTTTCTTTTAGTTGCAGTGAGTGGGGGCTACTCTTCATTATGGTGTGCAGGCTCCTCATTGCCGTGGCTTCTCTTGTTGCGGAGCATGGGCTCTAGGCGTGTGGGCTTCAGTAGTTGCAGCACACGGGCTCAGTAGTTGTGGCTCACGGGCTCTAAACCGCAGGCTCAGTAGCTGTGGCGCACGGGCTTAGTTGTTCCGTGGCATGTGGGATCTTCCTAGAGCAGGGATCAAACCTGTGTCCCCTGCATTGGCAGGCGGATTCTTAACCACTGCGCCAGCTAGGAAGCCCTGAGTTAATTTTTATAGATAGTGCAAGTATGGACTGAAGTTTACTTTTTCCATATTTTTTTCCAGTTGTTCCAGGACCATGTATTGAAAAGGTTACCTCGTCTCCTTTGAATTACTTGGCATCTTTGTCAGAAATTGACCATTAAGTTGTCTATTCCTAGAATTGTTAGTTGATTCCATTGATCTTTAGGTTTATCCTTATATCATTGACTTGATTACTTGATAGATTTCTGTTGAGTCTTATTAGTATGTCTCCAACCTTGTTCTTTGTAATTTTTTAAAAAACCTTTTTAAAGAGCAGTTTTAGGTTCCCAGCATAATTGAGAGGAAGGTATAGAGATTTTTCCATTTACTCTGCCCACACACATGTATAGCCTCCCTCCTTATCAACATCTTTTCACCAAAGAGGGTGCATTTGTTACAATTAAGAAACTGACATTGACACATCATAATCACACAAAGTCTGTAGTCACTCTTGGTGTTGTGGATTTTATGAGTTTGGACAAATGTATAATAAGGTGCATAATGTCATTATAGTATCACACAGAATATTTTCACTGTCCTAAAAATCCTCTATGCTCTACCTGTTCATCCCTCCTTTCCTTCCCCACCCCACCCGCTCAGCCCCTGGCACTACTAGTTCTTTTTTTTTTTTTTTTTACTATCTATGTTGTTTTGCCCTTTCCAGAATGCTTTGTAGTTGTAATCATCCATTATGTAATCTTTCAGGTTAGCTTCTTTCATTTAGCAATATGCATTTAAGGTCTGTCTGTGACTTTTCTTGGCTTTTTTTTGGTTTGTTTTTTTCTGTTTCCTTTAGGTTTAGGTTTCTTTTTTTCTAGATTATTAAGGTGGAATTTTAGACTTTGATTGAAACTTTTCTTCTTTTCTAATATAGGCATTGAAAGCTATAAATTTCTTTTTAAACACTGCTTTAGCTGAATCCCAGTTTTTGACCTCTTATATATTCACCGTCCTATAGTTCAAAATAATGTCCAGTACCTCTTGTCATTTCTTCTTTGACACTGATTATTTAGAAATGTGTTGTTTAGTTTACAAGTTTTTTTTTGCTGATTATCTTCTCATTTAATTTTTAAATTGAGGTAAAATTAACATAAAATACTGTATTAATTTCTCTAATTTAATTTTATTATGGTCAGAAGCCATAACTCTTAAAGTCATTTTAAATTTACTGCAGTTTTCTTTATGTCCATGTACTATCTTGTGAATTTGTATTCTGCTGTTTGTGGTATAGTATTCTCTGTATATCTCAAGTAAGACAAGGTTGTAATAATGTTATACAGGGTATTTTGTGTTGTTACTGATTTTTTTGGTCTAGTCATTTTATGAATTGTAGAGAGATGTGGTAAAATGTCCAACTATGATTGTAGAATTGTCCCTTTAATTCTGCCAGTTTTTGTTTCGTTTATTTTGAAGTTTTGTTTTGGGTGTGAACACATTTATTATTTTGAATGTCTTTAGTTTGAAGTTGCCTTCTTATTATGGAATGCCCTTTTTATCTTTGTTAATACTTTTTCTTTTGAAATCTATTTTCATTAGATAATGATTAAGCTAATATAGATTTCTGATGTTTTTTGCTTGGTACATTTTATTTTTTCCGTTACTTTACTACCTACCTTTCAATGTCTTAATATTTAGAGTGTTTCTTTTATGAATAATATATAGTTGGGTCTTGCTTTCCTAACTGGACAATCTCTTCATTTTAATTTGAATGTTTAGTCCAGTAATATTTATATAATCATTGACATTAATGAATTGGGGAATACCATTTCATGTTTGTTTTCTATTTATGTGTGTTTTCTGTTTATGTTTTTCATTTCTTGCTTTTCTAAAAAGAATATTTGGACATATTTTAGAATTTCCTTTTTATTTTACTACTTATTTTTTAAAAGCTGTTTTATTGAGGTATAATTGATACAGAATATATACTACACATATGCATTATTGACATACTTAAAAGAGTACACTTGGAAAAAAAAAAGAATACACTTGGTAATTTTAACATATGTATTTATTTGTGAAACTGTAACTGTCAGTACATACAAGGATACATATAAGAAAGGTTCCAAATGGTGTGGGGAAAAGGCATGCAAAAAGCTCAGTCACAAATATTCACAGCAGTGTTATTCATAATAGTCATAACGTGAAAATAGCCCACATGTCCATTAGCTGATGAATGGTTAAATAAAATATGGTATATCCATATGGCGGAGTATCATTCAGTCTCAAAAAGTAATGAAATTCTGACACATGCTACATGTGTTTATCTTATACATGTATCATTGGTGAACTTCAAATACTCCATGCTAGTTGAAACAAAGCCAGACACAGAAGATCACATATTGTACTGTTTCATTTATATAAAATGTCTGAAATAGTCAAATTCATAAAATGGTATAAAAATGTGTGAAGTAAATACTAACAGAAAGCTATTATTGCTGTATTAGGCAAAATAGACTGTAAGACAAAAAGCATTATTTTACATATAAAGAGGATCAGCTTATAATGATAAAAGCTTCAATTTATTAAAAGATGTAACAGTTTAAAATTTATAATTCCCTAATTACTACATTTCAAAGTATATAAAACAAAAATTGACAGAACTGCAAAGAGTCAAAAATTGATAATCATTGTGAGAGTTATCATGTACCTCTCAGTAATGAATAGACCAAATGAGCATAAAATAAATTCTCTATAGATTATTTGAACAACTATATTATGTGAATCTAATCTTGTGGGCATACTTACCCAAGGCAAATACAGAATGAACACTGTTTTCAAACATAACAGCATTTATAAAAATTGATCATATTTTGGGCCTTAAATCACAACTAGTTTCCAAATTTTAATAATATACAAAATATAAGAAACAAAAGATAGGCAGAGAATTTTGTTTGTTATCAAGAACTGTTGCTCTAACTCTAAGTAATTATGGTATTAGTAAAATAAAAAAAATTATAGCTATACATGAACTACAAACAAAGATACACAGAAATCAAGAAATTAGAAGTTGCTTCTTTGAAAAAAATAAAATTGATCAACCTCTGGCACAATTGGCCATGATAAAAAAGACACTGATAAAGAAATATTTAGGAATACAAAATATGATGTTGTTTTAGATTCTGTAAACATTAAAGGTTAAAAGGATAAAAGCCTAAGCTTAAGAGGTAAAAGTGTAAAACTTTCAGGAAAAAACCTGTGGGAAAGTCTTCGTGACCTGTATGTGAATGTTCATAGCTTTTTTGGTAATAAAACTGGAGACAGTCTAAATGTCCATCAACATGTGAAAGAGTAGCATAGACATATATATACTACCAACTGTAAAATAGATAGCCAGTGGGAAGTTGCTGTATAACAAAGGGAGATCAACTTGAGGATGGATGATGCCTTAGAGGACTGGGATGGGGAGGGTGGGGGTAGTCGAGGGAGGGAGGGAAAACGGGGATATGTGTATAAATACAGATGATTCAACTTGGTGTACCTCAAAAATAAATAAATAAATAAATAAATAAATAAATAAATAAATAAAATGATTAAAAAAAAAATCCAAAAGTGGTATGTACACATGGGAAGATCCTCTGATCTTTGCATTTCCCACTTCATAAAATTGTATGACTTCACTCAAGCGATGGGTTTTCTCAAAGTCATTAAGAATTCTCATTTCCCTTTACTAGAAGAAATACTAACATTGAAAATAAAGTTTTCTTGTGAAGGCAAAAAAAAAAAAAAAGAAATTGGGATATATCCATAAAATGGAATATTACTTAGCAGTGGAAAGGAATAAACTATTGTTAAACCAACAGTGTGATGAATTTCAGCATAATTGTGCCAAGGGAAAGAATCCACAAAAGAAAGTACTTACTGGGACTTACCTGGTGGTCTAATGGGTAAGATGCTGCACTCCCAATGCAGGGGGCCAGGTTTGATTCCTGGTCAGGGAGCTAGATCCTGCATGCATGCTGCAACTAAGAGTCCGCATGCCTCAACTAAAGATCGCGAATGCCACAACCAAAGACTGACAGGAACCAAAATAAATAAATAAATGATAAATGCCTTAAAAAAAAAAAAATATATATATATAAATAAAGTACTTACTGTGTGATCCCATGTATATAAAGTTTTAGGTAATGCAAGCTAATCTGTAGCGACAGAACTCAGATCAGTGGTTGCCAGGGGGTTGGGTAGAGGTCAAGGAGGAGCAGTGTGGATTGATTATGAAGGGCATGAAGAAAAGCATGATGGATATTACTCTTTTCATTATGGCGATAGTTTCACATACTTCAAAACTTAGTGATTTGTATACTTTAAATATATTCAATGTATTGTATGTCAGTCATATCTTCAGAAGACTTAAACCTGTTTAGAACAATATGAGAAAGTTAATTGGAACTTAGTTTCACTTGTGAGCATGGATATAAAAATCCATTTTACTAGTCTTTAAGACTGATAAAAATTAGTATAAACAGCAGTTTTGCAACTTTTTCTTCCCTTTTTAAAATTTAAAATTTTGTGTGAAAATTTTGTTACAGCTCTATAGTGTCAACCCTTCTTGCTCTTATGGATGGATTAGACAATAGGGGCGAAATTGTTGTTATTGGTGCTACAAATAGACTTGATTCTATAGATCCTGCTCTCAGGAGACCTGGTCGTTTTGACAGAGAATTTCTTTTCAACCTTCCTGATCAAAAGGTAAGAGTTTCTGTTTCTGATATGTTAAGATTTATTTGTGATTCAGTTATGAAAGTGTGTACACACACACACACTTTGAAAGTGGTATTTTATGAATTGTCATTTTCAAAATTTTGTGCTTATGAGATATCTTAGTTACTACTCTAAAAATCTTGTCATTATTGAATAATTTAATCTTTTTTATTAACAATTATCAGAAAGTTTACAATGTTTAGGAAGTAAGTATTATTTTTAGGTTACTGTAGATGCTTTCTTACTCTTCTTTAGCTCTCCAGGTTGTAGTAATTATCTTGTATGACAGGTTATATGTCTCTTGTTAGACAAAGTAGCTTTGTTTCCATAAAAATAGCATTTTTAGAGTAATGGTGGATTTATGAATAGAGTCCAGTATGCAGATTCTCATAGAAATGACTGTAAGATCTAAAAGAGCAGCAAATGCTATTCGTTATACTGTAGTTTTAAAAAGAATGTAATTACAACAGGGCAGTGTGTAGTCATTGACTATGTAAAATATTATTTAATATGTCATACAAGGTTCTTTTTTCCTATTTTACTTGGCAGTTTTTTGGTTAGTCTTTGACCCGTTTAATCATTCACTGTCGTCTTCACTGTGAATTTGAATTTGAAAGGGAGGTATTCATATTCAGAGAATATACTGTATTTGACAGTGCTTTGCATGTATTAAACATATCAAGCCTAATTATAACATTTATAATACATACCTGTATCAATACAACCAAAAGGGAGCAGAGAAGATACTACATATAAATATATTGTACACACACACGCATGCACACACAACTGCACCTGCTGTTATATGGCTTTGATTTTGGATGTCTGTAAAATGCCTGGTTTATGTACATAGATGTGAGAAGCTTAGTTAGTAGAGTACAGTAGACTATAGGGAAATGAAGGCACTGGCTCTGCTGTAAAGAACAGTCTGTGTAGAGCAGTCTATACCTCAGTTCGACAGTCTGCACAGCCACTATATCTGTCTCAGTTTTGGATTGATGATCTAACTTATGGGCTTTTATTTGGCACCAAGTATATTTAGCTTTGTCAGGATAGGAACCATAGGGACTTCCCTGGTGGTCCAGTGGGTAAGACTCTGCTCTCCCAATGCAGGGGGTCCGGATTCGATCTCTGGTCGGGGAACTAGAAGCCACATGCATGCTGCAACTAAGAGCTTGCATGCCACAACTAAATAGTCCACATGCTGCAACTAAGGAGTCTACAAGCCGCAACTAAGGAGTACGCAGCTAAGACCCATTGCAGCCTGCCTGCCTGCCTGAATGAATGAATAAATGAAGGGATAGAAAACAGAGTATACAGCATCATTTTCATTACCCAAGTGAGCGTCTAGGACTGTACCAATGCATAGAGGTATGCTTAGTTATAGGAGACATGACTGAAGTAATCTACTTCAGCATGGGGAAGCATCAGCTATCTCGTTTGGGACATCTTGCAACAGTTCAGGCACATCTTTTAGGCTCTGCCAGTAGATGGGGAATGTGCTTAGCTCTAAGAGACACATCCACTGTTCATGTTGGCACAGGAAAGCCATTACTTTCATTTTCCAGTTATCTTATGTATTGTCCTAATCATGAAGGCCTCAGAGTCTGTCTGCAACTGTAGTCCTCACAATTCAGGTAGAGTCCACACAAATCAGAGATTTAACAATAAAATGAGGTCCAGAACAGTACTGTCCAGTTGAATTTTCTCTGATGATGGAAATGTTCTGTATTTGCATTGTCTGTTGAGCAGTGTCCAGTTTGATAGCCAGTAGCCACATGTGTCTGTTGAGCACTTGAAATGTTACTAGTGTGACTAAGGAACTGAATTTTAAATTTTATTTAAATTAAAATTTTAGGTAAATTAGCATTATGTAGCTGGTGGCTTACTGTATTGTACAGGCATGAATCTTGAACATAGTTTTCCACGTTAATTTTAACTTTCTAAGTTTCAGGAAAATGGTGCTGTAAGGCCTAAACCTAAGATCATTTTTCTTGGCCTGGGTCTGTGGAAAAAGGCTAGACTGGCTGTTCACCTTTTTTTTCCCTTAGATAATATTTAAGGTTATGAGACTAGATGATACAGTTCCTCTGTCTTAAGAGCAGTCCGTAAGGTAAGAGGAAAACTAGGAGAATGGGATTCTGGAAGCCAAGTTAAGAAACTGTATCAGTGAGGAAGGTATAATTAACTGTGTCAGATGTTGTTCAATTAAATCACATGACAGAAGATTGGTGATTATATTTAGCATTATGTGGGTAATTGGTGAAACCTGATGGGAACAATTTCAGTCAGTGGTGGGTGCAAGAAAGCTTCACTGCAATATGGTTAGTTTAAGAGAATGGGAAGGGAGGAATTGAAGACAGTGCATGGAGATAAATTTTTCAAAGTATTTTGCTGTGATAGGAAGCAAGGGATTGAGGTGACAGATGTTGAGCAAACTGGGGACAAGAGAAGGTGTTTTGTTGTTTTTAAGATGGGAGAAATATCCAGTAGGGAAGGAAATTTTGGTGATGAAATTGAGAAAGGAGAATTATCTTCTTGCTTTGGTAGACAAGAAGGGGGATAGGATTTAGTATATGAGTGATGAGAATGACTTTTTTATTTTTAATTAAAAAAATATTTATTTGGCTGTGCTGGATCTTAGTTGCAGCATGCGGGATCTTTAGTTACAGCATGCAAACTCTTAGTTGTGGCATGTGGGATCTAGTTCCCTGACCAGGGATCAAACCCAGGCCCCCTGCACAGGGAGTGCAGAGTCTTAGTCAATAGACCACCAGGGAAGTCCTGAGAATGACTTTAGCTAGGAATTTCATAGTTCATCAGTTATAATAGGGAGAAGACAGAATATTGTGGGTACAAATGCTGACAGGTGGACAGAGTTGGTGTGGGGTATCTTTGGAAGCTTTCTTCTGATTGCTTCAGTTTTCTCAGTGAATTAGAAAGCAAGATCTGAACAGGAGGCTGAGCATGAAGATGGAGAAGCTATGAACTAGTCTGCTAGAAGATAGCCTAATGAATAGCATAGAGAAGGATTAAGGGCAGTCTTAAGCCTCCATTTGGGTCATTAATTTAAATTGATACCAGTCAGTGTCTAATGTTAGTGTGTAGTTTGGGCAGTGGAATATCATGACTCTTGCTATTTGAGCAAGTAAAAGTAAAAAAAAAAAAAAAAAAGGTAGAAGTAAGTCTTGGTGCCAAATTTTAATAATTTTGTTAACTCTTTGTTAGCATAAAATAGAGCATATCTTAATGCATTAATGCTTCTTAATTTCTTGTTTCTTTATCATCATAAGCAGTATGATTATTATCATAAATGTTATATATATATTTATGAATCCTGAAGATTGAGTGACTTGAGTTTGCCTTTGACTCTTTTTTTTAAAATAAATTTATTTATTTATTTAATTGACTGTGCTGGGTTTTCGTTGCTGCACATGGGCTTTCTCTAGTTGCGGCGAGCAGGGGCTACTCTTCATTGTGGTGTGTGGGCTTCTCATTGCAGTGGCCTTTCTTATTGCAGAGCATGGGCTCTAGGCACGTGGGCTTCAGTAGTTGCAGCACATGGGCTCAATAGTTGTGACTCTTGGGCTCCAGAGCACAGGCTCAATAGTTGTGGTGCACGGGCTTAGTTGCTCTGCAGCATGTGGTATCTTCCTGGGGCAGGACTCGAACCCGTGTCCCCTGCATTGGCAGGCAGAGTCTTACCCACTGCGCCACCTGGGAAGTCCACCTTTGACTCTTAATGATAGAGGAGGTTGTTTCTATTAGGAGAAACCATATGACCTACTATTCTGTATGCCATATAGAGTAAAGCATAATGAAACATTTCTTGATTTAAATAATCCCTCCTTTATTCTGTTTCTTGTTTTTATGATAAAGAAAGGAAGGAGACTCTGATTATATAGAAAAAGAGGTCTTAGAGACCTGACAATAACTTTTGACCTTAGGTAATTTCGTTTCCTCTGAATCTTTACTTACTTATTTTGTAAAATGAGAGGATACAAATAAATCTTTTTTGAGAAATCTTCCAGCTTAGATTTTTTTTTTTGATGTGTTTTTGATTCTCTAAGGGTCTTAAATGAGTGGTGCCCCTGCTGCTAATGAAGTCTATATAGATTCTTAATGCCATCTTCTAGAATATATAAGCTCTCAGGATGATATTTTTTTTGGATCTTTATTTTGTATTTTTTTTAGTAATTGTTCAGGCAGATATTTCAAGTTGAAAGAAAATATTTGTTACATCATTGATTTATTTTTTTGTAGCTGAAGCCTAACTTAGAACTTGGAATTGAAGCAGTAGCTATTGATTCCAGATTTTGTCAACTTTCTGAGCAAGATTTATCTTGACAACTTTGAAGTTCTTTTTGTTTTGGGGCTAGAGCCCAAATTCCTCACCAAGCCAATAATATTATCATCTTGGTTATAATTTGCTTTTTCATAGTCTCAAGAAACTCAAGTAGCAGTATTGAGGGTACAAGTATATTCAATTTTTGAAAGTGTTGTTTTTCCCCTGAAAGAAGACAAATGTGAAAAAAAGAATTCTGATGTGATTCTTCAGGTGATTATAGTTTCTTATACTTCAGTGTTTCTTTTTCACTATGGGAGGAAAAGAAATTTCATTTAATTTGGAACCAAGATGTTAAAATTTTGATTGTGCTGTACAGTTAGATTTAAGGTAGAGAATGCTATTTTGAAAGAAAAAAATCAAGGTAAACTTGTTTAAACCTTTGTTTTCTTCAGTGAATTCAGTTAATATTTGGAGAATATTTGGAAATTATGGAGATTACCTTGTTATATATTAAATGCAAAAGCATTAACTAACTTACAAGATGATAATGTGTATTATATTTCTTTACTTAATTGAAAACTTAAACTTAAAACTTTAATGACACTTTATGCATATTAGAACCAAAAGGCCTGTGAAATCAAAATGTAAAGTTTATTTAAAAGTTCTGATTATTATAACACATTAAAGTTTTTTGTTTACATGTTTTTAAATGGTAAAAATGATGTGGCGGAAAATGGAATTTATTTTTGAGTTCTAGTGCTAGATTAGTCATGTTGTCATGTGTGCTGCTAGTCAAATTCCTTTACCTCTCAGGATATTAAATGTCTTAGTTTGTGAAACAAAGATCTGTATTACATAGCTCTTAGGGTTATTATAGGAATCAGAGTTGATGCGAATGCCAAACTGTTTATGTTTCTTTTAAAATAAACAATTGCGTTTCTGGAATATGGTTAGTTGATAAATTTATTCAATCTAATACATTCTGGGGTTGATGATATTTTATTTATTTGTACTTTTTTCTTAGGCAAGATTTTATTTATCTGTGCTTTTATTCCTAGGCAAGAAAACACATTTTACAGATCCATACCAGGGACTGGAATCCAAAATTGTCAGATGCTTTTTTAGGTGAATTGGCTGAAAAATGTGTTGGTAAGTGCTACTATTTGAAATTTTTAATTGTCATTGTTTGTTCTGCTCAGCCTCCCTTTCCCCTTATGTTTGGAATATGAATGAATATAGTTGTGTTTTTGTGCGATAGATGGCTTTGCCTTTAAATGTAAATACTATTTTAAACATTTCACTTGAAGTTTGAACACTTTTAGCATTTTAGCACTTCTAGAATTTTAGCTGCCATTAGGTATTTTGATTAAAAAAGCTCAGTAGTAATATGCCTTTCATTGAGTGCTGGATTTCCAAAATTACTGCAGTGTCTCCTTTTAGGAATTGTTCCCTTTCAGAAATTTTACTGAGAAAAATAAGCTTAAACGAGAGGTAAAGTTCCATGTATAGGGCAAGACTGTAGTCTTTTACTTCGCAGATTACATGATGGACTCATCCTCATGCCGGTGGTCTAGAAAGAAGTTGAGTGAGAGAAGTCTTCAAGGAAAATACTTAATGACATCTGCTAGTATTTCCCCAAAAGTAAAACTCTCCAAGTTAATGTTAAGTTATTCACAGAGTGGCTCTCCTACAGAGTAAGAGAACACTACCGTCCTAAAAGGATATGGTGAGAGGTTTTATGTACACACATGATCATATGTAGGAGATGGAACTCAGAGGTTTTAGAATTTAGGGGGTTGGCTCTAATTAGGCCTGAAATAAAAATGAATGTGGTACTAAGCAACTGAATATACACACAGGTATTTTTCCTTCATTCTTTTTCTGTCTTTTGTCTATTTTCCTCTCATTCTCTCAAAAATAGAAATTAAAAACTCTCTCCATGAACTTTTTAAGCATTATGAAGTCCCCCGAATAAGTCCACTAATAATCAGCAGTCTACTTGGGAAAACTTTAAAGTTACCAGAACCAAAAAGAACAACTTAGTTAAAAAATCATTGTGGTCCACCATCAAATAATTAAAAATTAAATAGAACATTAGTCCATTCAGTTAGCTACATCCGAATTATCCTCTTCATCCACAGGGACCTCCATCTCCGAAGCAGCATACCTCAGCTTTTGAACCACAAAGACCTCGACATCTTCTGGTGAGGAGAAAACGTAAATCTCTCCAGCACTACTCCAGTTTAAGCTTTGCCTGGTATAAGGGAGCATGCGCCAAACCCATTTCATGTAAACTTGGCTTGACCTTTGCAAAGCCTTGTGCTGCTTTATGGGAGAGGGTGGTATTTGGTACAAAATCCCGTCTTTGCCCTTTTTGAAATTTGACCCCTTTTATTTCCTGCTACTTTTATGATATTATTGTGTTAGAGTACAGATCAGTTTGGGAAATATTTGTAGATTTGTCTGTGAGTTTGTCACAGAATGATCCTTACTGAAATAAGCAGAAGTTTTCAAATAATTTTGGAAATTCCCTAAGAGTAATTTAAAAATTACTTTTTATTACCCTATCTACCATTTGAAATATTATATACTCTAATTCTTCATCTTAAATATTAGACTCTCAGTTTCCTTTTTCATTTCCAAAGGCCACTACTTCTCATTTTACCAAGTTATTTATTTTAGCTTTTAGTCAGTTTCTTAAGTTAAAAATTTTTTAAGACATACTTTCTTATAGGACTGAAAAACTTCTCTTGCCTTTTTAGGGGGTGGCATTGCTGGTTTAGAATCTGCTTTATATATACACTATTTTCTTCTTGGAGAGTGACATAAAAATCTGTTATAATTAACTGACTTCTGATTTTGATTGTGACATTTATTTCATTTAAGAAACCAGTTCACATTAAAAAAAAAAATCAAATGCAGGTCTTCAAACAGGAATGAAATAGCAATAAATTTTAAATTCATTATGAGCTTACCGCTTATGTATGGGTTTTAAAACATTATGAGCTGTTTTAACATGTATGGGTTCAGTTGAGTGAAATTTATGCCTAACAAAAGAGTATGCAGTCTTGATGAGTAATTGCAAAGATAGTTGACCTCTTTTTAGAGGTTATGGATTTGGTAACTTTTACCTTGAAATGAATTCCCAAGTACTTGGAGGTTTGCAAGCATAATAGGTGTGATTTTTTAGTAGTCTTCAAATAATTTTGGTATCCAGAACATGTGCACAAATAGTAGGAGCTTAAGGTTAATGAAGAACTTCAATCTAATCATATTTCTGTATTCATTTTCACTAAGAGGGCCAAAACAATGAAAGAGTATCTGTCAGTGAGGCATCTTAGCTTGTGGACCGTCATTGGTATTATGCTTAAAAATAACTTCATAAAATTTTATTACCTTTCTCTAGTTTATAACCTCTTTGAATAGCTTTTATTTTCAGTCTTTCAGACAAATTTCCATCTTAATAGCAGTATTCAAGAATGCTTTTTCTTTGGCATCTAGACGTGTGTTCATCAGACTGTTAGAATTGTAATGGTAGAACAGGTATAGTTATGGAATTCTTATGGAAGGGGGATATTGATATTTTCTTTAACATCAACTTTTAACTCTCAAAAGGCTATATTTCAGTATTTCTAGAATAGTCATGTCATCTTTTTTTCTAAACCAGGACCCTTTTGAGAGTGAAAAAATACACTGTTAATTATGACAAGGCAAGCGGCCTAAACCAGGACATGTGGTCACCCTTAATGTAACCTATTTAGCCATGGTTATGACGTACCTTTAATTCTGTTTTAGAGTCTAGTGAGGAAAGTATATTATTAATTCAGTTGTTCTCAATTTTTTTGTATATCAGAATCACTTGTAAAGTTTTCTCAAAGTATACATTTATGATGTTAAACCACCACTTAGTGATTCTGATTCATTAAGTTTGTGGGAATCTGTTTCTGATTCATTTTCATTGTTTATTCAGATGACTAGTCAAGGTTGACAACCACAGATATAAACTAGTAATTCTCATTCACAGGCAAATGTAAGGAAGATGAATCCTGTTGTTTATTGGTTATGATAATCCATGTGAAAATTTACTTTTTTTTCGAAGAAAACTTTATTACTAATGATAATATTCAAACTTTCAAGCAAAAATTAGGAGTTTTTTCAAACAAAAAAGGGATTATGTACAGCAGTTCTCAAAGGGTGCTCTCTATTTGTCATTGTGAGCTGACAGCTTGCCAACAGTAAAGACTTTAGTGATGAGATTAACAAATGTGATTTTTGATATTGTTAATAAAAATGTGTCAATATACAAAACATCTATTTAACTCAGTGAAGAAAATTTACTTCTTTAAATGGAATCTATTGTTGACAAACTTTAAAATTATCTTTAATAAATTAAGAAAAAATGAACAATACATTGCTGTTTATATTATGTCAAACAAATGTTATGGGCAACATTTACTACATAAGATACTTTTTTTCTGTTCTGCATTGTTTTTGAACTTTTTTCTTTTTTAACTTAGGCTTTTGCACTTAAAAATAGGATCATATAGTATGTTCACTAACTGTATATACTTTTAAAGAAGAAAAAGAAATGTGGTTTATATTTTTTTGAAGATGGTAATTTATTCTTCACTTCCTCAGAGATGGATTATCTTGTTAACTGTTTATAACTGAGCTGGTATTCTACAGTTGTTTTGTTGAACTAATATAGCAGTTTTTTGTTTCCAAACTATAACATTGGTGTTAACTCTTTTCTCTCTTCATTCATTCTTTCACTCAAGAAATATTTATTGAATATCTACTGAATGCCAAGCCATGCGTTGTTCTTGGTATTTGAGATACATTTAGTGAACAAAGCAAACAAACACCCCTACTCTTACAGAGGTCACATTCTAGTTGGGGAAGGCAGAGAATAGCCATAATAGGTAAATGATTAAGGTGGTAAGTGCTGTGGGAAAAGGAGAGCAGGGTGAGGAGTTTTCTGTTATATGTAGGACTTGATTAATGTGTTCATTTGCCCTACTGATAATAGGGATATAGTTTATTACAGATGTGTGAGTCAGTTTGATGTATACAGTTTTGTTCCTTAATGTTCTTTTTCTGCCAGTTAGTCTGGGACTATTTCTTCTCTGTTCGTAGTTTTCCTGTCTAATCACCATTTTAATTTCAGTATTTAAGTGTTCTACAAGGTCATTGTGAGAGATAAAGAGATTAATAAACCTTATACCACTCTTTGAAGAGCTTAGGGACCAATGTTCTGTAGCTAGTCAAGTGGTTCCCCCTGCTGGCATAACTGATAAAGGTGGCCAAATGCAGGTTTAAGTAGTGATATAAAAAAACACCATGACTAGTTTGAGGTTTTCTTCTCTTTTGTAGGTAAAGAACTAAAGTTCATATTTTTTTTATGTATTTGTTGCTCAAGTGAATGAAATGACTTAAGAGCACTGGTGGCTTGATCTGTTGTTTAACCACATGATCAGTTAAATATGGGTAATGGATGATACCTCATGTCTCTGTAGCCCTTTGAAGTAGATTATCAATCATTTTGAACTAAAAATATATGTAAAAAGGAAGTTAATATGGAAAATTAATGTATTCTATTCCTTTTAATACCTTTGAAACTGTCAGAGATGATCACAACTGTAAAGTGTGGTTTTGGGGGTATTAGCTATTAACCGGCTTGTGGGTTGCACTCAGAGTTGGCAGTAGAATAGCTCTGATTTTGAAGTTTCTGCTTATGTATACTGCTTTGTACTGCTCCATTATATGTGTTTGGAAATTAGTAACGTTAGAAAAATTTATAGAAAACTGTAATGTCACGAGGACTAAACTAATGTTTGGAAATATTGATGAAGGATTGATATAAAACTACTATTCTTTTAAAAACCTTTCCAGAAGAAAGAGGTACATTATAATCAGTGGTTTTGGCACAAAATACATGACTTGTTTTCTTTTAATATCGTTAGTTCATATGTTTGTTAATTAAAACAGTCAAAACATTTTTAGTCTTAATGAGTAAATAGTTTTATTAGGTGACTTTAAATGGTCATTTTTCATTTTGCTAGTGTAATTGTACATAATGATTTAGTATTATTTTTTCAGATGTGCATATTTGCAAAATGTAGTTGATACTTGGAAAAATGGACTTACCTTTGTTATCCTTTTCCTTTTGTGCATTAGGCTATTGCGGAGCTGATATCAAGGCCCTGTGCACTGAAGCTGCCCTGATTGCCCTGCGGAGGCGTTACCCCCAGATCTATGCTAGCAGTCATAAACTGCAGCTAGATGTTTCCTCAATAGTGCTCAATGCCCAAGATTTTTACCACGCAATGCAGAATATTGTGCCTGCTTCCCAGCGTGCTGTCATGTCTTCGGGACATGCGCTATCCCCCATCATAAGACCACTGCTGGAAAGAAGCTTCAACAACATCCTAGCAGTCTTGCAAAAAGTGTTTCCTCATGCTGAAATTAGCCAGAGTGACAAGAAAGAAGGTAGTATAAATTACCTTTTCATATTGTTAAAGTGAAACAAGTACAGGCATAAGTAAATAAATTCTGAGTTTTCTTATAAGGTTATTTATGTGTTACTCTTTTATATTTGCCTTGAATGTAAGAAATGTATCTCTTTCATTCGCCACTGTGTATTCTAGGTCTAGCATATAGCCTAGCATACAGTAGTTGCCTAGTCAGTGTCTATAAAAAGAATGAATGGATGTTTGTTCTGTTCACTCAGAATATTCTATCTTAATGTAGGAGTGTTACTATCTTTAGAAAAGTTTACTGTAGTAGTATTGGTTTATATTTTTTTATTATTATAAAGCCCTTACATAAATTGTCATTTATTAATCCTCATAATAATCCTGTGGGGTGGATACTCTTACTCTAAGATGAAGCTGTTCACCTGTACAGGGTCACTTAGTAAGTTCTAGGTCTTGCTCAAACCCAGGGAGCTTGACTCCAGAGCCCATGCTCTTAACTGTGTTGCTATAATGTCCCTCTGGATTCACCTCATCCTGCTGTTGTTATTGGGACAGCACTCTGCAGGGTGCTGTGCTAATGGAGTGTAAATTATTAGTAAGGGAGTAAATTAGAACGTGATTATAAAAGGTCTTGAATTCTGGCCTCAAGATCGTAGTTTGAATTTGATATAAAAACAGAAAGCTACATTTAAAAATGTTACTCATTTACAGGAAAACTTTAGGTTCGTATGCTAATCAAAGTAAAGCCCGTGAGCTTTGAAGAGACAGTAATTTAAAATAGTTATCTTAATTTTCTTTGTTTAGCATGTAGTCTGCACTGTATAAAAAATTATCCAGTGAATTATGTTAACATTAAAACTATTATATATAGTAAAAATCATCAATATTCAATGAATTTTGCTGTCATATATGTATTTTTTAAGAAACTTTAGTTTTGAGGTTAGATTCTCATGGTATATCACATCGATTACTTGATTTCTTAAATTTGTCAAATGAGAACATTTGACAGCTCTGCCAGCTGCTCTGCCATGAATTGTACATTTCTTATCTCTGATTTTCATAAGTGAGGATATGTATCGTTTCCCAAGATTTTTTAATTTTTAAAAAACTATGTCGCCTTTAGAAAATCATAAAACTCTTAGCCTTCTCTTTTGAGAGATTATAAATTCTTTGTTTCCATTTGAGAATTTTTTTATGGCATTATTATCTGTATTTTCTTACCATTTTTTTTCCCATAAGTATAAAGTATGCTTTAGTTCCTTTTTTTTCTTCATATACCAGTAGAGGAAAGAAACCAAATTTTCTTTGATTATTAAGAATTGTTTTTTAGTTATGTAGTTATATTATGCTAGATTGTTTTTGTCTTTAACATTTCTCTTAGACAAATATTGCTTCCTTGTATATGAAATGGTCAGTCAAGTGGTGCTCCATTATTTGTCTGATTAACTTTTACAATATTAGTTGTAATAAATATTTGGCTTTTAAAAGCCACTGAAATGTGTGTCTGCCAACACACTTCAGTATCTCATTTTAGAAAGCATACCTTTTTTTTTTTCTTTGCTTTTTTGGGGAAGGGTATGATTTCTTAATTTCCTCCCATTTCTCTTACACATGTAATGTTGCTTTTTATTGAAGGAATTGACACTTTTTTAGGTATGTATGAATTACAGCTATTAATACTTTAGGTTGTAGTTCAGGTAAATTTTTAACTATGGCACTTCCAATGGGAATTTTAGTTCTGGTCAGTCCACTGAGCAATAACTTAGGACCCATATAGAGACCAATGTTACATGAATGAGTGCATTTTTTAAGACTGGCTTTTTTCCCCACTGAATCCCTGAGTCTTTTCTTATCTAGACTAGATTTTCCTTGAAATATGTGAAAAAATAAGGGTCAGTTTGTTCCTTGTTGCTTTTGTAAGAACTGGGCCATACCTCAGTTACTCTATTAATTAAACTATATTTTATTAAATGTACTGGTTTTGGTCAAAATTAACTTAGAAATTTTTAGTAAGTAGGTGAGTATTTTATGGGTGTGCCATTTCTTTTCCAGACTTCTTGTAGTTAGTCTCCCAAAATGCATCGCATAACACTTAAGTAGTCTGTAAAGGTGAAAGAATTACATTGGTTCCATTTACAAATTATTCTAAATATTGTAGTTTATCAATTTGCCTGGTCAGTCTGTGTTATTTGGTAGATAACTTATTTGTTATTGCCACTTGCTTTTTATTTTTATTTATTTTTTTATAAATTTATTTATTTATTGGCTGTGTTGGGTCTTCATTGCTGCACATGGGCTTTCTCTAGTTGCTGCAGGCGGGGGCTACTTTTCATTGTGGTGCACAGGCTCCTCATTGTAGTGGCTTCTCTTGTTGTGGAGCACGGGGCTCTAAGCGCGTGGGCTTCAACAGTTGCAGCACATGGGCTCAATAGTTGTGGCTCATGGGCTCTAGAGCACAGGCTCAATAGTTGTGGCGTCCAGGCTTAGTTGCTCTGTGGCATGTGGTATCTTCCCAGGGCAGGACTCGAACCCATGTCCCCTGCAGTGGCAGGCGGGTTCCCAACCACTGCGCCACCTAGGAAGTCCAACCACTTGATTTTTAAACCAATTTTTCTGAGTTTTGGTAGGGCACTAATATTAAATGACTTTTTAAGCCTCATAATCTTTGTGATTTTTTTTTAACAGATATAGAAACTCTGATTTTAGATGATAGTGAAGATGAGAATGCTTTATCAATTTTCGAGACCAGTTGTCACTCAGGATCACCAAAGAAACAGTCATCAGCTGCTGCTGTACATAAACCTTACCTTCATTTTACAATGTAAGCAATTTATATCAAATTTCTTTCAACTTAGAGTGATTGTTTTACTACTTTATGGTTAGAATTACAGTATATTTTTATTTATGGTAGTAACCTTGAGGACTTTGTTTTTCTGTTGTTTGGATACAATTCTGGAAAACTTTTTTACTGTGTCTGTGTTTTTCTGTGGTCGTAAATTGGTTTATTGGTCAACTAAAGATATTTTTTCCTAAACTGATTGTGGGATCTTTTTTTTTTACGTAGGGTAGAAGGAAGGGTTACCTTTAGAAAGTCAACTCATGTCCCCAATTTTGTTGCTTTTTATTTGAACTACAATGGACAGAAATGAAATATTTACTGTGAGTCAGAGTATTTTGATTGTAATAAGTTTCATATAATAATTTAGGGCTCTAAGGGTACTAAAGAGTTTTGAATTAGAATTTGCTCAGTAATTAAACAAATAACTTTCTGATTGTCCAGAACCTCATTAGTTTTCACTTTCCTAATTTAGATTTTATGTTTTTTCTATTTACATTTACCTTTATATTAAAGCAGCTTTTGCTGTGTACTTCAATGGGTAAACAGTTTTAGTGCTAATGTAATTTTAAATTAAGAGACTAAATAGTTTTCAGATACTAACAGCATCATCACTTGCATTTACATAATTATGATAGTTAAATAACCATAATGCTCCAGTCAGGTAGGTCTAATAGGACTTTTATTAGAAGACACTGAATTGTCTGTACTTTTGACTAATTTTTCTTTAGAGATATTTTGAACAAATTTAAGTCTTCAACTTTAATTGAAGTTTCTTCCATATAGATTTTGGTGAAATGTTAATTTGATTATTTGCATTGATAACCCTTCCTTGTTTTTCAGTTTTTAAAATGAGACTAAATTACTTTAATTTACTCTTTAACAGAAAACTCTTCTCTTAGAAACTTTTTTTCCTACTTCAGAGCCTTTCTTGTATGCCCTCTGGGAAGTTTTCTTAGACTATTTCAGAAATATTACAGATCTGTTTATTGATGGCCAAGGGAAAACCAAATAATCATTTTTTTTTTCGCCTAGCTAGCCTGTGTGCTGTGTGTGTGCTATTTGTTTTGACAATTTTAGTTACTTGAAAGCTAAGGAGCTAAGAAACTATCAAAAGACAACTTTTTCAATTTTATATTAAGAACATTCTTTCACTTATTTAATGTATATCAGTGGTATGGCTTATTTTGTTTGGGTTAGCCTTTCTGAAGGAATTGGTTTAAATTTAACCTCTTTTACATAAGCTTTTCTAGTTCATTGATTTGACATTGATTTAATAGTGAGACAGCTATATACTAGAATGAGCTTTTTAAAAAGATGTTTTGATAAATTACATTATTTATTTCTTTATTCACTCATTCTGCCAATTTTTTTTGTTTTTACCCTGTGCCAGGCACTGTAGTAGGTGCTGGAAGCATACATAGTTATAACGTATGAATAAGATATAACATAGTTCTTACTCTGGAAGAGTTCTTGTTCTTGGGGGTGACAAGCATTGTGATATGGCTAAAGTGATATGAAAGCAGAAGTGAGAAGCTTCCATAGGGAAACCCAGGAATCCTTCACAGAAACAATGGTGACGTTTGCAGTCCTTTTCAGTATGAAGGGGTAGGAGTTAGCATTTGTTGCTCATTACCAACTAGACATGTGGTAGGTATGTGAAGCGCCGGGGCTTCGTATGTAGTGATACATATAGGTGTCTCAACAGTCATTTAACATTTGTGGTATCGTCATTTTATAGATGAGGAAATTGAGATACAAAGAAGTTAAGTAAATTGTCCATGATCATGCTGCTGGCAGGGGACAGGCTTGGTACTATTTGTTCCCTGAGATCATATTCTTTCTCTTGTACTATGTGGTTTCCAAATTGATTTCTGAGCTTAATAGGGAGATAGGGTTTTTTAGGGTAGGTTGGACGATATGATTTTTCACACTTTCCAAGAAGCATTTGCTTTAGAATATAAGCCTTTAATAAGGGCTACATGTGTATTTTGTTGTTATTGGTTTGGTTTGGTTTGGCTTTTTTGTTTGAGCAACGTGTTAATATGCCAGATTAATACAAAAGAGAGTCTAGACAAGTAGAAAGCGTGACTTTAATGCTGGTGTCAGTAACACTAGCTTGGGCATTGATAGGTTTCTCTTTCTGGGAATAGTTTCCTAAAACAATGTTGAAACCTTTTTTTTTAGATTTAAGATGAAATAGAAGTCAAGCTATTTAAGGCCTGTCAGTCTGCTAGAGAACCCTTATGATGGAAAATAAGTTTTCTTTCTTACTGTATATTACCATAAGGGGATTAGAAACAGAACTTTCTGAGGTTTTCCAAATGAAAATAGCTTTGTTTTTTCTGATTAGAAAGGTGATATACTCTGTAGAAAATTCAAGTTAAAAAGAAGAGCATAAAGAAGAAAGTAAAAATTAAAGCCCAAGCACCTGAAGGTAATAGTTGTTAGCTTTTTGGTGACCGTGCTTCCATATTCTCTCTATCCATATAGACAGACCCATATATTATTTTATATAAATTATATTCTCCTATAAAGCTGTTAATATAACTTGGCCCCCACCCCCCCTTATACTGGGAATGTTATTTCATGTCAGTATATGTTTAATGGCATTCTTTTAAAATAGCTACATAGTATTTTGGGGGGTGTTTCATAATTTATATAACCTTATTGATAAAAATTGAAGGTTCCAATTTTCCTCTTTTATAAACAGTGCTATGAAAGACACCTTTCTAAGTATACACCTTTTTTTAAAAATAATATTTATTTTATTTATTGTTTATTTTATTTTTGGCTGTGTCAGGTCTTAGTTGCAGCATGCAGGATCTTTCATTGCAGTGTGCAGGCTCTTCATTGCAGCCTCTCTAGTTGTGGCGTGCGGGTTTTCTCTTTTCTGGTTGTGGCGCACAGGCTCCAGGGCTCTTGGGTTCTGTAGTTGTGGCACATGGGTTGCCAAGCACGTGGGCTCTGTGTGGCACGTGGGCTTAGTTGCCCTGCAGCATGGGGGATCTTAGTTCCCCACCACGGATCAAACCTGCATCCCCTGCATTGGAAGGTGGGTTTTTTTTAAAATTTATTTATTTTATTTATTTATTGGCTATATTGGGTCCTCATTGCTGCACACGGGCTTTCTCTAGTTGCTGCAAGCATAGGTTACTCTTCATTGTGGTGTGCGGGCTCCTCATTGTAGTGACTTCTCTTGTTGTGGAGCACAGGCTCTAGGTGCGTGGGCTTCAGTAGTTGTGGCACACAGGCTCAATAGTTGTGGCTCACGGGCTCTAGAGCACAGGCTCAATAGTTGTGGTGCACGGGCTTAATTGCTCTGTGGCATGTGGAATCTTCCCATTGCAGGGCTCGAAACTGTGTCCCCTGCATTGGCAGGCGGATTCTTAACCACTGCGTGACCTAGGAAGTCCTGGATTCTTTTTTTTTTTAGAACTTTTATTGAGATACAGTTAACATACAATAAACTGCATATATTTAAAGTGTACGATTTGGTATCCCAATCTCCCAATTCATTCCTCCCCAACCCTCCCTGCTTTCCCCATTTGGTGTCCATATGTTTGTTCTCTACATCTGTGTCTCTATTTCTGCCTTGCAAACCGGTTGATTTGTACAATTTTTCTATATTCCGCATATACCTGTTAATATATGATATTTGTTTTTCTCTTTCTGACTCACTTCACTCCATATACATCTTAATATCATTTTCTGATTCAGAGCTTAAAGTAGATTTTAAAAACTGATTGCTCTGTCAAAGTGTATATACATTTAAAAACCTGATAGAGGTTGTTAAATTGCCTTCTAGAAAGGTTGTACCAGTGTACATTTCATCACTAATGTATGAGAGGGTTATTTTCTCTATTCCCTTGTCATTTCTAAGCACTGTTTGTCTTTTTAAATCTCTGCCAACTATAGATGAAAATACAGTCTTCTTATTTATTTGAATTGTTTGTTCTTTCACATATTCATTCACTCATACACTCATACAGATATTTTGTCAAAGTGCCCATCATCTACCAGATGTTGTCCTAGGTAATCGGAATGTGTCAATGAACAAAATGTACTAAGATTCCTGCCCTCATTCAGCTTACATTTTAGATGGAGACAGACAATAAAACAATCAGTGTGGTAGATAGAATGTTAGAAGATAAGTACTGTGGGGAAAAATGTAGAGAACACTAAGAGGTAAGGGAATCATTGGGAGTGGGATGAATTGCAGAATATCTTTGGATATACATTTTGGCGTATATTTGGCTTACTTGCCAAATTTAATTTCAGGAAATTGTACTTTTTTCCATTCTCACTATTCATAAGAATACAGATTTTTCCATCATAATAATGGTATTATAATTTTTAGTTTATCAATCTAACAGATAAATGGTGTTAATGAAAAAAAAGTTTTCATTTATGCTTTCATTATTTTTCATCTTAGTTAATAACTATCAAATCTTTCTCAAGCCTAGATCACTCTTGAGCTTTAAACTTTGTCCAGCTGCCTATCACTCTTTGTGTGTCACAGATCTTTCAGTATATGCTGGCTTGTGTTTTCCCTTCTCTTCCCATGAGTTCTGTGAGTTACCACCGTTCAGCTGTCCCAACTAGAATTGGACATCATTCTTAACTCTTTCTTCTTTCTTCCCTTCTGTATCTATTCAATGACCAATTCCTGTGGATTTTTCTAACTAAATAAGTCTAATCTGAAGCTCATCCTTCTACCTCCTATGACACTGTTCTTGTCTACACTGTTGTTAACATCTCATGCCTGTGTTATTACAGCAGACCCCTATCTGGTCATCTTTCCTATTGTTTTGCCTTCTTTTTAAACCCTTTCCTATACTGACATGCTGTTAGAGTTATCATCCAAAAACGTGTATGCTTATGTCACTTCTCCTGCTTAAGCATCTTCATGCTTCCGTATTGCCTTCAGTGTACATTCCAGCTTTTAACATGGCTTATAGAACCCTTCATAGCCCTTCACAGTCTGACTCTCCTCTGCCCCTCCCCCTCCCTTGCCCCAGTATCTTTACCCCTACATTACCCTAAAACCTTAAAAGAAGCTGGCTGTAATGAACTGTATCTGCTACCCCAGAGGGTCAAGAGGTTTTTTTAACCTCTGGTCCTTTGTACATCCTGTTTTTATTTCTTGAAATTCATCCTTTCTGCCTTTGATCTGTTGGGTTTGTGCTTTCGTAACACTTTTTCAGGAAAGTCATCTATGAGTCTCTAATAGCACCCTGTACTTAAAGAGTGCTGCTTATTAATCACACTGAATTATAGTGATTTATTTCCTTTTTCCAATAAATGCACTGAGTTATGAGCTCTGTGGCGACAGTGGTATTGTTGGATATCTCAGGCCAAGGCATTCAATGTAGGAAGCATTCTAAAATTGTTAAATGAATGAACATTTTTTAAAAAGTTATTTCTGTTTCCTTTTTTAATTGTCTGCTTCTTTGTATAAGACAATTATACATTTGTTAAAATACTGTGCATATAAGCTCTTTATGCATTTAAGAACCAGTCTTGTTAATGGCAAATTTAATTATTTGTCTCATTTGAGTGTTTGCTGTTTGGTTCAGATTGTAATTTTTGAGTAACAAAAGTTTTTAGATTTTTATGAATTAAAAATACATGAATCTTTTGTTTTTTCTTTGTTTCTGTGTTGGAATTAATTTTGTTCTGTGAAATTAGGATCTGAATCCTATTTTAAAACAGTATTTGTGTTGTAATTCATCTCACTTCCTTTTATTTTTATGCTTATTATCATATATAAAATTCTTTCAACTGTTACGATTTGTTTCCTGGGCTGCTGTGTTCCCCTGACCCATGTTTCTTTTCTGTGGTGTTTTCTTCATTCTGTTATTCTGTTCTATAATATGTGTCAGTGTAAAGTAGGGCACATCTTAACTTAGTGTTTTAGAACCTGAGCTTTGCAGTTATATGGACACCCAGTTGTATAATCTTATACATAACTCCAAAGGTTTCTTGATGTTCTTTTTTTAAAAAAAAATTATTTATTTGTTTATTTATTTATTTATTTGGCTGTGTCGGGCCTTAGTTGCAGCATGCAGAATCTTTTAGCTGTGGCATGTGAACTCTTAGTTGTGGCATGTGGGAACTAGTTTCCTGACCAGGAATGGAACCCAGGCCCCCTGCATTGGGAGTGTGGCGTCTTAGCCACTGGACCACAAGGGAAGTCCCCTTGATGTTCTTACCTGATTATTTTCTCAGATAATATGCAAATAAGTTTTAAGTCCCCCCCCCCCGAAATTTTTTTTGGGGTTTTGCCTTGCGTTTTTAAAATCTATAAAATACTGTCAGCCAACCACATGTATATAGTTAACTATAGCTAGGTATAAATGCATAGGAAGAACTGACATCTGTATTCAGGCTCATGATGTGTTCTATATAGTTTCATACCTCTCTTGTTAAGATTATTTAATATTGTTTATCATTTTTATTTTTGCAGTTGTGAATAGAATCCTCTTTCCTTCTTTATGTTGGTTATTGATGGCGTTTAGGAAAATCTTTTGGTTTTTCTATTTCCATCTTCAGTCTTGTTATTTTGTTGGTAGACTATGGCAGTCATTAGTTGATTCTCTTGGATTTTCTTTTGTATAATCATATTCTTTACAAGTAGCAGTGTTTATCTAATTTCTTTCCATTGGTTCCATTTTAAAATTTATTCTTATTGCATTGCTTAGAATTTCCTGCATTATGTATAGTGATATTAGATAAACTTTTTTCATTTATCTTTCTTTTGGCGGGGGCTGCATTGGGTCTTAGGTGTGGCATGTAGGATCTTTTCATTGTGGCGTGCAGGCTCTAGGGCACGTGGGCTCTGTGGTTTGTGGCATGTGGGCTTAGTTGCCCTGAGGCATGTGGAATCTTAGTTCCCTGACCAGGGATCAAACCTGCATCCCCTACATTGCAAGGTAGATTCCTTACCACTGGATCAGCAGGGAAGTACCCATTTATCTTTTTAATGGTAGTGTAGAATCTTGAAAATACTAATTGAATTTGGTTTAATATGTTATCCTAAATTTGCCTTCTCTGGTGTAGGGCTTTAAATGTCATATATTAGGTCAAGAACAGTTAATTTTTATTGGCCTAGAAACAAAATTACTGCCACTGAAGGAGTCCTACTTTTTTTTTTAATTCTATTTTAAAAATTGTGGCAAAATATGTATAAAATTTACCATTTTAACCATTAAACAAAACAGTCCTACATTTTCAGTAATCTTTAGATGTACCTCTTTGGTGGAGAAGTGGAATTCTTAACATTTGACCTTGGATAATTAACAACTAAACACACTTAGTGTCTGAAGCATTTTCCAAGTTAATATATTTGGTATGATAGGATGAATAGCCAAGTATTTTTAGTTTCTTTTAGAATGGATTTTTATACTTTTTTTAAAGCTCTTTATTGGAATATAATTGCTTTACACTCTTGTACCAGTTTTTGAGGTACACCAAAGTGAATCGGCTGTATTTATACATATATCCCCATATCCCCACCCTCCTGTGACTCCCTCCCACCCTCCCTGTCCTGGCCCTCTAAAGCATCATCCATCATCGAGTTGATCTCCCTTTGTTATACAGCAACTTCCCACTAGCTATCTATTTTACAGTTGGTAGTGTATCTATGTCTATGCTACTCTCTCACTTCATCTCAGCTTCCCCTTCACCCCCCACCCCAACCCTGTGTCCTCAAGTCCATTCTCCACATCTGCATCTCCACTCTTGCCCTGTCACTGTGTTCATCAGTACCATTTCTTCAGATTCCATATATATGAGTTAGCATACGGTATTTGTTTTTCTCTTTCGGGTTTACTTTGCTCTGTATGACAGTCTCTAGGTCTATCCACCTCATTACATATAGTTCAATTTCATTCCTTTTTATGGCTGAGTAATATTCCATCATATATACGTGCCACATCTTCTTTATCTAGAATGGATTTTTATACTTTTTACATCTTGGTTATTAATATGGTCAGAGAGATCAATATTTTAAAACTAGTTAATAAAAAAATGATTTGCTGTACTTAGAAAAAAATGAGAGGTAAAAGTTCTATTAATTTGGCATTACATTCTTTTATGTAAATATTTTCCTAATATTTTATTTTGATCTTCAGAGTGTATGGTTTTGAAATAATTATTATATCTTATGTGTATTGCAGGTCACCATATCATCAGCCAACCTCTTACAGGCCAAGATTATTGCTGTCTGGAGAACGAGGCTCAGGTCAAACTTCTCACCTTGCTCCAGCACTTTTGCACACTCTAGAAAAATTCTCTGTGCACAGACTAGATCTCCCAGCACTTTATTCAGTTAGTGCCAAAACACCTGAAGAATCATGTGCACAGGTAGGTTTGTACTGTATCAGAGTACTTCCAACTTTCTTATTGTTTATGTCGATGGTGTTTATAGATAAAAGTTTTTCAAGGAACAGTAAAATGAATGTTAACTTTTTGTTGGTTATTCATTAACATTCCAACAGTAAGGCAGAGGATCCTTTTGATTTTTTAAAGTGAGCTCATTGTTTTTCCCATGATGCTTCATTCTTTTCTGAAATTTTAATAATCCCATTTCTTGTATAAAGCTTTATTTCATTAAATAGTGTGGAAAGGGAACTTCTTTTTGCTTTTTTCTGACCCTTTTTTCAGGGACTCTTTAGACTTCTGTCTTTTCTTACAGCCTCATTATTATAGGGAATTGATATCCAGTTTGAGAATGCCAGGATTTAAAATTAATATAGAAAAGTGATAGCAATTTTAAAATTATATGCATTTGTATCAATAATGAGAGGTGTTTGATATTGATTTTTAACTACTTTATATTTGCTAGCTTGTGAAGCAGAATTCTAGTGGGGCTGTTTATATTTCTTGATGTTTTAATATATAACTGTGAATTTATTGTAAGTGTGTCATGTTGGAACTAGGGGCTAAGGGAATAAGTTTTTTGAACCAAGGGACCATGTCTTCACCATTTCTGTGTCTCTGACACAGTGCCCAGCTCATAGTAAGTACTCATTAAATGTTTGAATGTCACTTTTCTACTTTGATATTTAGCCTAGTTTTAGAGATTAGATGGCTGGAGTAGTAACACTTAAGAGCATTGCATACAGTTTTGTTGTTTTTTTCAGTTATAGTTCATAAATATTTAATACATAAACTTATCTAACTGAAAACCATTCTGTACCTTGTAGCAAGCAATAGATTTTTTAAACAGTTCATATTGTCAGTTTTATTTCTTTTTTATTTACAGTTCTTTGGGTATGAACATCCTAGCAGTACTTCACTACTTCTAAAGTCCTATTCAAAAGATTTTTTTCCCCCAAACCCATAGACTGCCTAAAAAAACTATATACCAGTTAATTTTCTCCAAGTTTTATACATTTAATTTATCCTGACTCTGAGTGTTTTCCAATAATGTTGATTTATGTGTGTGCTCATATTCTTCCTTTTTAGTGAGACAAAATTATTGCAGTTTTTATGCAAGTAAGGGAATTACTTGATACCATTTAAAATAAATCCAAGGGATTTACTAGGAAAATATGAATTAACAAGGTTGACTTCAGAGGAGAGAGAATCTAAATAGACAATAGTTGTGGAAGAAGAAATTGATTGTCCAGAAACACTATCCAGACAGTTTCACAGGTGAATTCTTTTAATCTTAAAGGATAAGATTATTTTGATGCCAGTTGAAGTATTCCAAAGCATAGAAAAAGAAGGAAAGATGTGAAATCAAAAAGAGTGATGCTGAACCTTTGAAAGAAATACAAAGAAAATTGTGGACTAATCTCTCTTAGATATTGGTCATAAAGTAAATATTACAAATGGAATCCAGTAGCACATCAAAAGAGTAATATGCCATTACTAAGGCATGCAAAATTGATTCAGTTAGTTGTGGAGAAATATAAATATTGGAATGAACACATTGAAGTTATAAATATTTGCGTATGATATGATTGTAGTATTAACTGAGAAACTATTAGGGCCAATGAGAGACTTCTCTAAGACAGGCAATTTCAAAGTTAATGTTATAAGATCAATAATTTTCTTTTATACAAACGATAAGTTAGAAATATGGTTGACCCCTGAACCATGCGGGTTTGAACTGCATAGGTCCACTTACACACAGATATTCTTCAGCAGAAACTACAGTACTACAAGGTCCATGGTTGGTTGAACCTGTGGATGCGGAGAAACTGCAAATCCAGAAGGCCTGACTATAAATTATACACAAATTAACCCCTGCCTTGTTCAAGGGTCAATTGTGTAATGGAAGAAGAGGTCCCATTTAAAATAGCAACTAACTTTACCTAGGAATTAAACAGTTAATTTGCATGGCATAAAAGAAGAAAGCTAAAAAGTCACTAGAGTACAGGTGAATAGTGAAAGACACACCTTGTTTTTAATTACTATAATTCAAAGTGTAGACTCAACTCATATTACACAGATTAAAATCTCAGCTACTTATGTGTTGGTTGTGGCCTTGAACAAGTTGCTTAACCTCTTTGAGCCTTAATTTTCTCATCTATGAAATGAAGATGATACTACATAAGGTTATTGTGATCATTAAAACAAGCTTGTCCAGTTGTCTTGGCATACAGTGCTCACCAGTGACGGCTACCACCATGTTTATCACTCCTGCTGCAGCTCCTTTCACAGCTAATGGCTGCTAGCACTCAGCACTGGAAAGCTGTGAGTTCTATTCTAAATTAATGTATAAATTAAGTGCAATCTAAATTACAATCCCTCTAAATTTAAGAGGAGACGTTAAAACTCTTTGCTTCCCCTAGAAAATAAATGAGCATAGCAAGGATTCTAGAGGAAAAAGTATAATGAGGAATCCCTACCAGATATTTACAGATGTAGTAGAACTGTGGTATTAAAGTATTTGTACAGGGACAGACAGATAAAACAATAGCACACAAGTGAGAAGCCATGCTTAGGCCTGTAGGAGTAGGACTTAGTATCTGGTGAGGTTGAGCACATGGTGATAATGATGACATTGAGATCATAGAATAGATGGATTAGTCAGTAAACAGGCTTACAACACTGGCTGCCTCTACAAAGGGAAAGAGAAAAAACAAAACTGGATTTCCTACCTTTTACTTTCACCCCCAAATAAATTCTAGATCGTCAGTGGAGCTATGAAAGTGTTAGGATAATTTACAAGGTCAGTATGTTATCTTGGACATGAGAAAGTATTTAATTTCAAAGCAATGAACAGAAGCCAGGAAACATAAAGATAAGAACAAATTTGACCTTATAAAATTTTAAGTTACACATGACAAAAAACTTTCTTTACATAAGGTTAATGGACATAACCTGGTAAAAATTTGTATTTGCAACACATGTCAGGGGCAGGTTTCCTCACTATACAAAGATATGTTAAAATCAGGAAGAAGAAAGAATAACAACCTAATGAAAGAATTGGCAAAATAGGAGCATGCCGTTTATAGGGAGAGAAGTAGCCAAAGCAGCCAATAAAAATTTGAAAAGATTCTTTGCCTTACTTATAAGTGGAAAAAAAAAAACCGTATTAAAGCAGTAAGATGCTATTTTAAAACAACTATCAGGCTTGTAAAAATGAAAAGCTTGATAAACCTAATATTGGAGATGTGGGTGCTCATACTTGATTAGTGGAAATGTAAATTTATTTATCGATTTTGGAGTGTAGTCTTTTAAACTTTCAAGTACCTTAGGACCTAGGAATTTTACAATAAGAAACATTTCCTAAAGATATATTAGCTCTAAGTATTCACTGCTGAATGTACAAGGATATTCATCAAAGCATCGTGTAGAATTACCAAACAAAATAAGACAAAAAGAAACAAACTAAATGTCCTTTTTATGGTGGACTGGATAAAATAAAGTATAGTAACAAAGGAATACTAGAAAGTTGTTAACAAGACTGAAGTAGGTTTACATAGGCTGATATGGAAAGTTGAAGGAGATATTAGTGAAAAAGCAAGTTGTAAATCAATCTAAGTATGATCTTCTTTGTGTAAAAAAAAAACTTAAAAAATATATGTTCATGTTTATAAGTAGAAATTTTATCCAAGAATATCCCAAAAAACTGTTAATAATCGTTTTGGCTTGGGGGAAGGAACTTGGAGGATTGGGGGACTGGATAAACTTTGTCATTTTAGTTTACACTGTGCTGTATGGTTTAGAACTTCTTCTTTTCCTTTTTTATGTATACTTGACAGTATCAAATAAACTGAAATATAAAATCACTTTGAAAGAGGAACATTCTGTCTATAGTTGTTCCTTATAGCCAATGTGTGTGTGTATTCACAAACACAATACTGGCTTAATGTTAGGTAAGAAGTATTTAGGAAGCGTTGTAAACTATATGTTGATCTTATTGGGATCCTGCATTTTTTTGTTTTTTGTTTTTCTGAATTCTGCTTGGCATCATTGGGCAAAATTTGCATTTTAACTGCATGTTCTTTGGTCTCTTTCACATATCTTGGCTTTTACTACTTTTTTGTCGTGTTGGCGAGGACAATGGAGAGAAATGTCACTTGGTAGTGGAAAACAACAAAAACCCACCGTTTGTTTTGGTTATGTTACATTGCATCTAGTATGTCAAGACATCTCATCTTCTCTGCTTTCACCTATGAGCTTCTGAGTTGGAAGTAGGGCTTATTCTTGAGTGACCACCACCTGGATGTCTAATCTGCCCAGGCACTGAGTCAGAATTTTGTAGTCATGGTAGCTGAAGCTCAGACTTTCTCTGAACACTGACCAGAGACCACATAAACTATCCTGAGTAATCCCTGATTGTTTGTATTTTAAGTGCATATTTAAAATAATGTAATATTCTTTGAATTTGAATATTCTTCAAAAAGAGGCTATTATGAAATTGAGGAATTTTTTCTTAATTTGTAGGGATTGGCAAGCCTGGATATAAGTAGGTATAAAAGTCTTAGGGAAGAGAGTGCGTAAGTCAGGTGCTGAAATGCTGGAAAGGTAGAAAACCCCCTCTTTCTATCTTTCTGTTCTATATTCCCTTTCTTTTCTTCTTTTTTGCTTTACTTCTCTTGGTGCTAGTCCTTTTGTCCAAGGATATGTGATTTTCTTTTCCCCTGCCTCTAAGATATGTAATATAAATTAAATTGGGTTATTTTATAATGTAACATGAACATGAAAGATAGTTTTAAAGGAAAGAAGTCTTAAATCACCTTTAAAGGTCTGTATTTATGTGTGTGATAAGATGGAAAGGGGGGAAGAGCCCTACTTCATATTTCTTTATACCACGGGGACCATGTTTAATTCTATGCCTTTTCTTTAAAACATCCACACACAAGCAGGTATATGACAGAACTTCTTTTTCTTCTTCTGAATGCCCCAGCTATTGATTAATATTATCAGTTGCGTGAAAAATGGTAGAGGAGTTAGTGTCTGTTGTAGGGTTTTCTCGTTGTTTCTTAAAATTTAATGAGCATGAGAATCTCCTGGGGGTGCTTATTAAAATTTCTGATTCCCTGACTCCACACCCAGAGATTCTGGTTCATGAAATTTGGAATAAGCCCAGAAATCTGCACTTTAAACATGCATCCCAGTTGTTACTATTCTAGGTCTTCAGTAAATCACGTTTTGAAATACAGTACTTTAGCTGATCACTGGACAGTAATTTGACATTTATAACTGAAGCAATTGCCAGAGTTCATAAAGTAGCTCTGTGTGTGTAGGTGTGTGAGCATCTATGTATGTATGTATATATGTGTGTTACTGAGCATTTCATAGTCTTCCAAAGGCTCAGGACGGAGAATGGAAACTGATATAGCCTGGAAGACTTATGGTTGTCCCAGTAAGTTCACAAGTAATTATTGAGCCCTACAGCAAGGCCAGAGATGTCAGTATCTGGAGTAAAAGACTTACTATTATTAAATACGCTTTAAAAAGGAACAGCAATAACTGTGAGTCCCCTTTGCTGACATTTTCAAATGTATTTTTTTCCCTCTTGTATTATTTCTGCTGCTGATTAAGGAAAAAAGAGATTGATGAGTGTGTTATGTTTAATCTTTTTCAGTAATGCAGAGGTATGGTTGAATTGATAAATTTAAATATGGTCTGTCAAAAGCTTTGGAGTTTGGGCACTATATGGTGTTACCAGTAATTTCACATGGTCAGTAAGGTTTTTTTGGGGGTGAAAATTTTAGTATTTTTCTTTCCCTAGAAAGAAATTGTATCTGGAAATTCTCAGGGGAAGTCTGTTTTGGTTGCTTGGCATTAAAGAATTAATATACTTACCTGTATGTATGCTTTGGATGCGCTTGTGTTTGCGAAAAAGGATTTCTGGGTATCTCCATAACAGTCTGTGTATGCTTTGGATACTCTTGTGTTTGTGCACATGGGTGTACATCTGTGTTTTACCATAGCACTTTTTTTTTCTTTTCTTTTTGAGTTGTAAACAAATTCTCCTGGCCCAAGTTGTATCACATTTACTGCAATTATTGATGTTTTTAGCGATTAAAATATCAGAAAAGGAATTTGGGTGTTTTAATTTTCAAGAAATGTTGATTTGTATTAAATCCATTCTTCAAAGACTCTAGTATAGTTGTGTTTTATAACAGGCTGATTTTATATGCTTGTAAAGAAATTGGGCTTTTTATTTCTTGAATCCTGAGTCTTTAGATCACAGACAGTGCCTTCTTTTCACAGAGATGCTCAGTAAATCTTAGGTCAATAGAACATAAATGGAGTAAGTGACACATATGGAATGAAGTTATCAGTAATGGAGACATTATTTATTTTAACATTTTTGATAGCATGGTTTAAGGAATTGAGCTTATTTAAATAGTGCTTTTTAATTTTTACAAAAATTGAGAATAAATTTAGCCCCCAAGGTTTTTCTTTTATCTATGTTTTATAATTTTAGTACATTCTTAATCCTGTAGTGTGACCAAGACAGATTCTGGAAGTTTATTGATAACAAAAAGTTGTTTTTCACATATAGCCCCTTTTAGGAAAGCGAAATTGTACTGGCTTGGAGCTTTCTGCTTCATCCCCCTTTGTATTTAAAATTATTCTAGTTTTCAGTTTTTAACGAAAATGGCTTGTTAGGGGCTGTATGTGCTTAATTTTTTAAAGATACAGTAAATTTCACGCACTGAACATTTTAATTTGGCGCCTAATGTACTGATTTGAAATTTAGCTTTTGAGATAAGGACTCCTATAAATATAGCTGCAGTTTATATTGTTAGTGCTTCCTTGCATGGATATTTCTAATTTCAGTGGCCTGATTTTTGCCTGTTATATCATTAATATTCAGAGAAAATAGTTTTGGATTTTTTAAAAATAAAGTTATATAAGGGACTATAATTCTTGTCTGGGACAAGAAGAGGCCAGAAATATATTGTTTAAACAATCAAAATGAACATTCACATACACTGGTGTTCGTTCATTTTATTTGTGCAAGAGTGCTGGTCATGTCAGAGGTATTTTGAAACGGTTGGTTCAGTAATTTGGCCTACTGTCTTTTTTTCTCTATAACAGTTTTTCTGTTTTCTACTACACCTTGCACATCCACCAATCCAAGACACCCTGTAGGTGAGTATTTTTCTAGTTATCAAATGGCATCACTTGTTCCCAAGACAGTTGCCGCTTCACTAAAATTAGGCTTTATTTTTCTACTATGAAATATCTGTTTAATTGATTTCACAGAATGTATCTTATTCCACAACTTCAAAAGTTACCGGCAAACTGCTGAAAAGCTGATTTTACATTATAGAAAAATCACAATAGCATTAAACTTTTCTGAATTTTTAAATACTATTCTCAGACTCTATTCTTTTTGAAATTTTATTTCAAAAATGGGAGAATTAGGACAGGTTGGCTCTTTAAAGAAAATATGAAATTTTAATATTCTGAGATAACATGGAGTAAAGAAACTAGTTTTAGTAGTATTTTTAAATATTTTGGAAATTAAGGATGTTTTTCCTTTAAAGACTTCAGAGAAAAATTTTGAAAATATTCCCTGGTTATTGGTGTTGCATATAGTTAGATTAATTCTCAATCCATATAATTATTCATGGACCAGAGAGCCCGAGCCTTTTACATTTTCTATATTTGTCTTAGACTTTTTTCCTGATTTTTCCCCTTCTAGGTTTTCAAATATAATTTCGAAAAGTTCTACTTATAAAGATACTTTCCTAAAGTCTTTGGAAATAAAAAAGTTAATAGACTAACAATATTATGTTTAGTTTGCTAATTTTGAGAGGTTTGGAAAGAAAAGGAAAGAAGTAGAAAAAAAAAATCCCTCAACTTTTGTAGAGTCAGTGATGCTTATGTATCTAGTTCAGCCTTGCAGATAAGTTTAAAACACCCACAGTACTGCATTGTTTAACTTCTGGCTCTGTAAAGTTTTTAAAATTATTACTTAACCTTCTGTTGCTTTGCGCATACTCTGATATTTGCTAGCAGCTAGGTGTTCTCAACACATATAGAAAACCTAACCTACAAATATTAGAATGCACGGTAGTATTTCCTTTTTTAAAAAAGGCGTGTTGTCTCATCTTTCCCTGGGCATGTGGTAACTTGCATGGCTGAATTAGGTAGGTGGTTTTGTGAGGTTTCTCAGTAAGCTGTGTAGTTTGTTAGTCTTTATCATATAATCACCTTTCTCTCCCTGCTGACTTTTGCTAGTTTTATCAGCAACAGGCATTGGTCACTGTCTTCCACATACCATGCCTGATTTGGGTGGCATGTAAAAAAAAAAAAATTTTTTTTTTTTGGGGGGTGGGGAATCAAATGCCTCTCTTGCCTTTGTGCTCCTGTGTGGTTCCTTCCTTTTGCCAATATTTATGCTTGTTTTTCTCTTATGAATCTTCTACACGAACTTTGGAAAACAGTAATCCTTGGATTTTCAAGATCCAGGATAAGAGGGTGCGTGTTTGCAGAAAAGGTCAAAATTTGAGAGTCCTGAAGGAGTTGTACTGTACAACTGTTCTGGATTGGTGGATATGCAAATATTAAAGGAAGGGAAGGAGCAAATGTTACTTTTGATGTGAGTGATCATAACATCTACATTTCCAATTTGGGGGAAATTTTATTTGAACATCTTTCATCTGGCTTATTAAATTGGCAGTACATTTTATTTTACGCAGGAGATTTAAAGCTATATAAAATATAGTATTTGAAAAATTCATGCAAGTACTAGGCTTACTCACTAAAGAAAAGCAGTCCTTTTGAATCTTAGGAATGTTTCTAATAATCCTAATCATTTAAATGATTTCTGTATCTTGCACATTACATAGGTTAATTGTAATGTGTTTAAAAGAAAATAGTAGAGAATTTTAGAAGTAGAGTTCTCAAATCAAATTGAAGAAAGTCAGATTTTTAACTTATTCTTAACACTTGCTAAAAGTATTGAAGAGATGTCATAATAATCTGTGAGAATTTGTTGATGGGCTCTTGAGCTGTTGTTGACTTTTATGTAAAGGGCAGTAGTTCTGTTTGGCAACTTATTAATAGCCAACCTGGTCTTTATTGGCATGTGTTGGCAGATTGTGACTGAAGCTGTGGTTAAGACTCTTTTTGATATCTGAGGAAATTTTATTTTCTATTTTCTGAAGTGGGAGTGTCTCATAGCTTTTTGCTGATTTATTTATTGCTCTTTAGAGATTAGGGGTATTTTGTGACTATTTTATGGAAAATTGAATTAAGGTAATGGGAGGTAAACAAATGGTTCAGCAGGTAGTTCATTAATTGTAAGCTCTAGGGTGGTACATCTTAGTTAAAATCTTTATTTAATTCACATGTTGAGTCATTTTAGGCAATGTGCACGAATGCACGCACATGTAAACTATGTCTTCTTTTTCTTTGTGCTTCCTGATAATCACTCTTACGTGGGTGACATAGGTGCATGCTTATCTCTTTATTTGCAGCAGATTTTATAGTGGTGTTTTGCTTTATTTATGTGATTGATAAGTGGAACAATTTGATGCCTTTATACTATTAATATATACTGAATAGAAATAATAAAATAACAAAAATATGCTCCTTTTCTTAGGTGGGGTAAGGGTAGATAGAAGCTGTATGTATTGCTCGTGCATCATATCTGAACAACTTAAATACTGGGGCTGAAAGTAATTATAGTAACAGGCCTGACACGTTTAATGTATTTGGGAGTTACTGCTCAGACTTTAGAATAATAATATCTATTTAGACTAGATTTTTTAATGCCAGTTCTTTCCTTAATTAGATTTTTCGTGAAGCTCGAAGAACAGTACCTAGTATTGTTTACATGCCTCACATTGGCGATTGGTGGGAAGCTGTCAGTGAAACTGTGAGAGCAACTTTTCTGACTTTGCTGCAAGATATACCGTCATTTTCACCCATATTTTTATTGTCTACCTCTGAAACCATGTACAGTGAACTGCCTGAAGAGGTAAGAACTGATCAAGTATTTATCTTTTCTTATTAATATGGTTTTAAAATAGTTGACCTTATAAATTTGACACATTTTTGTTATTATAAAATCAGTGCTGTCAAGGTTCATGCCTTGGTTGTACCACTTATTAGCCATGTGACTTAAGTTTGTTAACATTTTAAGTTTGTTTCTTTTTTTTGGTATGTATTTTGATGTATTCCTCAGTGTTGTTGTGAATTTGAGATAATTCATGCTTAGACCAGACCTCAGTATATATAGTACCTACTAAGAAGATCTTAGCTGTATCATCGTTAGTGCCATTATAATTATCCTTCTCATTCGTATCATCTGTTAGATTATTTGGTGGGATTTGACCTTTCAGCTCTTTCATTGGTAACATCATGTTAAGTTGAAGATTATTATGACTGTGCATATTTTTCAAATCTGATATTTAGCATTTGAATTCAAATCCAACTCAGTAGTATAAGATAAAAATCAGTTGTTTCAGAAAAAAATTAGTAGATCAACTCGTGAATGAAATTGATTTTTAAGAAATTATTTTAACATTCTGAGCTTACTAGGTTTTGAAATAATCTCCTTTAGAAATGTTTAGAAATATTTTGACCAGGCAACATAGTTCTTATAAAAAATTAACATGTTTCAGATGCTATAATATAAATCTTGATTATGTAGAATTTTATGATTCAGATTTCTTTTTACCAAGTTCTTTTGTTCTGTTTCAGCTCTTATTGTCTTGCTAAAGTGGATTTGTACAACTTATTACTCTTGTAAGAAAATTATATTAAATGTAGTCTAGTTCATTTTTTGTTATTCAGAATCTGATGTTATTTGGAGACCATTAATCAAAATGTTTTTTATCACAGGGGGCAATAAAGTTTAGTGGAAAGGTGTATGTGGTAAGAGTCAGAAAATCCATGGTACTGACCTCCTTGTCTTTTGATCTTGGATATATATTTGAAACTAGAATAGCCTCAGTTTCCTCACCTATTACATGTGGATACTAACAGACAGGCTTGTTGGTGTGAATTTATTTGGAAACTACAGAGCTATAAAATGTTTGATATTATAGTAGTATTACAAAGTAAGAAGGCATTTGAAATTGACTTAGGAGAACAGACTGAACCTGGACATAACCTAGGAGCCACTTTTTAAAATTAGATCCTCACTGTCAAAAGTTTTATTATAATTTTGTTAAAAATAAAGAAAATTAGAATAATTAAGGGTTCTAGTTAGGAATATATACTTAACTGAAGTTTCCTTATATTGTTTGAAAAATTTGTAAATAAAAGTCTTACTGTACCTATCTTCTTGATATAGCAGTTTTAATTTTGCCTATTCTTGTTGTCTATTTGCATATGTGATTTTGTTGGTTTAGTTTTTTAAAAACTAACATTGCATCATATACATTTTCAATGTTGCTATATTGTTATAATTTTTAGTGGGTTCAAAAAGCCTACTGCTGAGTAGGCTGTTTTCATTATTTGTTTACCAATAACCTTAATTAATAGCTAAAATATTAAAAATTTACTAGCATTGAATCCTGAAATTTCAGTCTCCCCCCCCCCCCCCCCCCCCCCCCCCACCTCTCACCTTTGTCTTCTGTATTCTTTGCCCCTGTTAGGCCAAATAGCTACAAAAGCTATCATGGATATTCACATTTGTGGGGTGAAGATTATGGGGTTTTTCTTAGACTACTGATTATATAACATTTTATACTAATTTTATACTAATTGTCTTTAGGAAAGCCTCCTCTGCCCCCAAGGCTTTCATTTTAATTTTAGCTTTGCCATTAGTGTATTGCTTTGTTTAGGTCACTGACTGAAATAGTAGTGAATAATACTTAGTGCATACTGATAAATATTTGGTGAATAAATGAAAAGCATAGAGAGTTGCAGACTGAGTAACTGTAGGTTAGCAAGGTGTCAGACCTATGGAAGAAGTAAACGGTGAATAGCAAAAAACTAAGTGATTCTAAAAGAAAGAAAGAAATGGCCAGTTACTATAGTGTATTTAAGATAATACAGTGGTAAGTTAAAATAATGGTAAGATACAGATTTAGACCTATCAAATAGGCCAAAAAAAATAAATAAATAAAGGGTTGAATAAACTCTCTCCAGGACAGTTCATAGTAATAGATTTAAATGTCTGTTCATTTTAGCTCAGCGATACCATTTATAGGTGAGCAGTTCTATAAAAAGATAAAACACAGACAAAGCAAAAAGTATCGTAGCCTTTCTTCATGGACAAAGATACAGCACAGGCAACACAAAAAATACAAGAGCATTTACCATAAGCTTTCTTCACAGATTGGAAACTAAATGTCCTAGAATAGGGGATTGATTAGGTTATAATAGATTCTTTCCATGAAATACAATGAGACCATTAAAAATATTGATGTAGAAAACATTTAATGTCATGAAAAGATGTTTGAATATGTTGCTAAAAATTGCAGGTATTAAATCAATATGTATGGCATTATCTGGGTTTATGTAGAAATAATTATTTATTAGTTATATAGTTATATATAAATAAAACTATGTATATATAACTATTAATAAAAATGTTAATAGCAATTATCTCTGGGTCTTAAGATTATAGTTATTTTTGTTGTCTTATCTATTTTCTAAATCTTCTGTTATAAATGCTGCTGTTCTCATCAGAAAATAAACTCATTCAGAAATGAAAAGATTCTCTACTCAATTTTTAAAAACAAAACCAAGCAAACAAAAATTTAGTCATCATGGGACTAATATTAGGAATACAAAAATGTTCTCTTTTTATGGGACAAAGTGACAATCTCATCTTTTGGAGCCCTTTTAAAATTCTCTTGTAAATGTATCTTTGTATTACTCTGTCTTTAATAATCCCAAAGTTAAGACAGTGTATTGGGATATTGAGAAAAAAACATGAGAACTTCTGTTCATTTTTATTTTTCATATTATCTTAAAAATTATGTATATGTTTCATAATAGAAGTAGTAATATTAGTAGAATAGTACATTTAAGTAAATATGCATATACTGGAGGGAATATTTTCAAGTTTTTTTTTTTACTGATGTGTTCCATAAAAAGAAAAAAATTGGAAATCATTGTTCTAGACCAGCTGTTATCAAAGTGTGGTCTAAGGATTCTTATGGGCCCCACAAGACTTTCAGAGGTTTGCCAGATTCCTCTTTTTTTTTTTTTTTTTTTTTTTTGAAACTGTGTATCTTCTTGAATTTGGGTTTTCTTCATGTACACCAATCATAGCAACATTATTGTAACGATTGACTGCAGAAGCAGAAAGTGAAAATCCGTTTGTCTTTTATTAAGCTAGACATAAAAGAAATTTGAAGAAATGTAAAACAGTGCCACTTTTCTCACTGAATTTTATTTTACATATATAATGTTTTATATTTTGGAAAAATATATCTTTCAAAAGAATATATATATATTTAATTTATTGAAGTGTAGCTGATTTACAGTGTTGTGTTAATTTCTGCTGTACAGCAGAGTGATTCAGTTATACATATATATGTACATTCTTTTTCATATTCTTTTCCATTTTGGTTTATCACAGGATATTGAATGCAGTTCCCTGTGCTATACAGTAGGACATTGTTGTTTATCCATTCTATATGTAATAGTTTGCATCTGCTAATCCCAGACTCTCAATCCAACCCTCACTCTTGGCAATCACGAGTCTGATCTCTGTGTCTGTGATTCTGCTTCTATTTCGTAGATAAGTTCATCAAAAGAATATGTTTTTTAATGTTAACATGTAATAGGTTTTAAATGAATACATAGTTTGGAAGGTTCTTAGTTTTAATTTTTAGTACATAAATATTGACAGATATAATCCAGATAAGCAGAAGCTCTTTAGGGTTCTTGAGTAATTTTTAAGAGTTTAATAAAGTGTGGAGACCAAAACATTTGAGACTCTCTGACCTAGACCACAAGCTCTTTGAGAGGAGGAGACTGTTTTACTGCCCTTCACTTCCTAACCCAGTGGAATTGGTTAGTATGCGGGTAAGTCAAAAAGTATCCTCACTCTGGCTGTAGAATTTATTTTAATTAACTTTTAGAAAAGACAAATATGTCGTTTTTTGACATAACCTCCTTGCTTTTTCAATACACTTTGTCCATCTGTCAACAGGCTTTCATATTCCCTCATTAAAAAAAGTTTTAAGCTGAGCTGCGAACCACGAATGCACTGCTGTCTTCACTTCTTCATCAGAAGTGAATCTTTGTCCTCACAAATTTGGTCCCCTGCTCTCAGGGGACCAAACAGGTGAAAGTCCGATGGAGCAAGATCAGGACTATAGGGAGGGTGCTTTAACACCTCAAAACGAAGTTTTTGCAGAGTGTCGACAGTGTGGGCAGAAGTGTGTGGACGTGCATACCCTCAGACCACAAAAAATGAATCACTGCACGCTGCTCTTCTTTTGTGTAAATCTCAAGTGGGGCATCCATTTTTGCTCGCACCGCAGTTACAAATGAACTGATGCAACACGTTCACACCTGCACAGCAGTGCCTGGGGAGAGAGTAGCCTTGAACAGAAAGCACTGATAAGACAGTGCGGCCGACAGAAGTTTTAATATAACCAGAGTGCAGATAATTTTTGACACCCTCGTAAATGTTTGTTGCATGAAAAAAGAAATTAATCATTGAATCACCACAAAGGCTTTAAGTACTTCCTGCCTAGCTTCATTCCTTTTGGGGGGGGGGGTGCAAAATTCTAGTGTAAGTAAATTTACTTCTGTGGACTCTGAGGACTTTTCTGAGAATAGTTGGAGAATTTTAGTTGAGATGTATGAGAATTGTAAGTTATTTCTCTTCGGGAGAATTAGAAAAAAGAATCATAGGTTGAGCATAGAAAAGAGACTTTTAAACAAAGAAGCAGATAGAAGTAGAAGTATTTGTAGAAAGTAAAGCAGACTTTGGAATTGCACTTAAATTTCTGAAGAGATTCACAGTATGTACTTTGGCATTTACTTATGGGCAGGCTCAGAATGATATAATGCAATATATTAGAAGTGAATTTTAAAGAAATACCTCCTCAGCTACACTGATGAAAGTAAGGATTATATACAGTATGTTGTCTTCTCATTATTTCATGTCATTTTGTGCCTCTCAGTTTATGGTGGGACCTGGGAGGTAAAAATCGATAACTTAAGTAGAAACATCAAGTAGGGACATTGAAAACTCAGATAAATGATCATGTATACAAGAGAAATACCTTAATATTATTTTTTTAGTTGTAAAACAATTTTATGATTTCTTAAAATTTAAGAGGAAAGCGATCCTCCCAAGTTTTTTTTTTTTTAATTGAAAAAGGTATAGTAAACGAACAAGAATTTTTACTATTTTAAGGTATGTTAAATATTAATGTTTATTTTTACTTAATGGATTGTTTACCTGTTTTGTTTTGAGGAAAGAAAACTTTATTTATGAAAACTATCATAGATTCATTTCTGACCTCATTTTCCACACCTTTTGTCTTTGAGATTTTGAGGTTTTTTTTTTTTTTTTTTTTTTTTTTGGGCACACGGGCTTAGTTGCTCTGTGGCATGTGGGATCTTCCTGGAGCAGGGATCGAACCTGTGTCCCCTGCATTGGCAGGCGGATTCTTAACCACTGCGCCACCTAGGAAGCCCAAGATTTTGAGGTTTTAAACCATTAATTTTTCCCATTACAGAGGTCACATGAACGTACCTTCAAAACTGGGGGTTAACAACTCTAACTTTTTTTTAAATTAATTTATTATTTATTTATTTATTGGCTGTGTTGGGTCTTCGTTGCTGCACACAGGCTTTCTCTAGTTGCGGCGAGTGGTGCGTGGGCTCCTCATTGCTATGGCTTCTCTTGTTGCAGAGCACAAGCTCTAGGCACGTGGGCTTCAGTAGTTGCAGCATATGGGCTCAGTAGTTGTGGCTCGTGGGCTCTAAAGCACAGGCTCTGTAGGTGTGGCACACAGGCTTAGTTGCTCTGAGGCATGTGGGATCTTCCAGGAGCAGGGATCGAACCTGTGTCTCCTGCAATGGCAGGTGGATTCTTAACTGCTGTGCCACCTAGGAAGCCCCTAACATTATAATAAATGAGGTAAAACAAAAACATTTGCTCATGAAAGAATTGCTGCTATTTATGCAGCTATGTGCCAGGCACTCTGTAGGTTCATCACATATATTATCTGATAAATGTTTTTAAACTGTTCAGTAAGAAAAGTATTATTTTCCCGTTTGACAGATGAAGAAACTGAGGCCAACAGGTGGTAAAGTAACTTGCCTAGGGTCTTACAGCTAGTAGCAGAGCCAGGATTTGAACCCAGGTTTCTCTGATTCTAAAGGCCATGCACTTATAATGCCCTATACTCTCTAAAACTACAGAGAGAGAGTTTCTGAATATTGTGATGATTAAGCTGATGAGTAGTTAGGAAAATGGAGTTTTATATTCATCAAGTTAAGATCATTATTCATTCATCAAAAATGTATTGCCTATTCTGTGCAATGTAATGTACTATTAAGTCTGAATTTATTTAAGACAGTGTCTGTTTTCTTCACTCTTCCATTCACAGTGTCTGTCTAACACAGTTTCTTAGACACACACACACACACACACACCTCACCCATAGATACATGTATACACATATATATTTCTAGTACTGTATCTTTGTTGAATGAAATAAAATAGGCGAAAACTCAGATAGCCACTGTTCTCCAAGAATTTAAAGTTTAGAGGGAAGAGAGACCTGGAAAAAATAATATAGTAGGAGAAGTGCTATGATAGTGGGATAAAAGCATGATCCATAAAAGAAAAATGTGATGAAGTGAACTTTATCAAAATTAAAACCTTTTACTCTTTAGAAAACACCATTAAGAAAATGAAACAAACAAACAAAAACAAGCCACAGACTGGGAGAAAATATTTCAAACATATTAAATCACATATCTGATAACGCATATCCAGAATGTGTAAAACACTTTAAGGAGAATAATAAGACTGTGTCAAATGATTTTCAATGAGCGTGAATACCATTCATCAGAGAAAAGGTGGTCTTTTCAACAGTGGTGCTGGGAAAACTGGATATTCACATACAAAAAATACGACATTGGACTCTTTTCTTACATTGTATGCAAAAATTAACACAAAATGGATTCAAAGAACTAAACATAAGACCTAAAACTGGAAAACCCTTAGGAACAAACACAGGGGAAAAGCTCCATGACTTTGGATTCAGCAATGATTTCTTGGATATGACACCAAAAGTACAGGTAACAAAAGAAAAAAATAGATAAATTGGACTTCATCAAAAATAAAAACTTTGTGTATCAAAGGGTACTATTAATAGATTGAAAAGACAGCCCACCGACTGGGAGAAAATATTTGCAAGTCATATATCTGATAAGGGGTTGATACCCGGATTGTATAAAGAATTCCTACAACTCAGCAACAAATAAAACCCCAAACAGGTAGTTCAAAAATGGGCAAAGTACTTAAATTGATTTTCTCTAAAGATGATACTCACATGGTAATAAAGCACATGAAAAGATGCTGAACATCACTAATCATTATGGAAATACAAATCAAAACCACGAGATACCACTTTATACCCAATAGATGGCTGTTGTCATAAAAACAGAAAATAACAAGTGAAGGAATTGGAACCCTTCTGCATTGCTGATAGGAATATAAAATTGTGCCGCGTCTGTTGAAAACAAATGGTTTGGTGTGGTGATTCCTTAAAGAATTAAAATTACCATATGATCCAGCAATTGCACTTCTGGGTATATATCCAAAAGAAGGCAAAGCAGGGATTCAAACAGATGTTTGTATACCCATGTTCTTAGCAGCAGTATTCACAATAGCCAAAAGGTAGAAATAAGACAAGTGGCTATCAACAGATGAATGCATAAACATAATATGGCATATACATACGGTATAACATTTAGCTTTAAAAAAGAAGGAAATTTTGACACATTCTACAGCATAAGCAAAACAGCCATGGGTGAATCTTAGGACATTATACTAAGTGAAATAAGCCACTTGCAAAAGGACAAATATTGTATGATTCCTCTTATACAAGGTTCCTAGAGTAGTCAGATTCACAGGGAAAGAAAGTAGAATGGTGGTTGACAGGACCTGGGGAAAGAGAGAGTGTAGGGAGTTAGTGTTTAATGGGTAGAATTTCAGTTGGGGAGGATGAAAAAGTTCTGGAGGTAGATGGGTAGTGATGACTGCACAACAGTGTGAATACACTTAATGCAACAGGCTATACAATTTAAAAATGTTAAAATGGCAAATTTTGTTAGACTTTTACCACAAACTTTAAAAGAAAACTACAATTTAAAAATGGGGTAAAGAGTTGAGTAGTCATTTTACCAAAGAGTATATATATTCTTGGGGTAATAAGCATGAGAAAAGATTCTCAATATCATTACTCATTCAGAAATGAGATACCACTGCACACCCGCTAGGATAGCTATAATCACAAAGACAGACAATACCAAGTGTAGACAAGAATGTAGAGGAATTTGAATCCTTGTGTATTGCTGGTGGAATTGTAAAGTAGTGTAGCCACTTTGGAAAAGTTGGCAGTTCTTAAAATGTTAGACATAAACTTATGATATGACTCAGCATTTCCACTCCTTGGTAACTACTCCAGGGAAATATAAGCACATGTTCACTCAAAGACTTTTACGCCAGTGTTCCTACTAGCATTATTCATCATAGTGGAAATAACCCAAGTATTTATTTAATTGGTAATTGGTGAAACAAAATGTTGTATATATACATAGAGTGAACTATCATTCAGCAACAAGTGGAGTGAACTACTGATACACCCTCCAGTGTGAGTGAACCTCAGTGTATTATGCTACAAGTGAGAGAAGCTAAGCACAAAATACTACCAGTTCTATGATATGCAGTTTCTAGAAGAGATGAATCTCTAGATGCAGAAACCAAATCAGTGGTTGTCAGCTGGGAGTGTCAGTGGGTAGACTGCAGATGGACACAAGGGAACTTTTTGGAGGTAGTGGAAATATTCCAAAACTGACCTGTGATGGCTGCACAACTGAATTAATTTTCTAAAAATTATTGAACTTAAAAGTTAATGAGAGATTAGATGTGTCTAAGTTTATCTGGGAAAGTCAGAGAAGGCATCACCCAGAAAGCATTGGCTTGAGTGGAGAGTTAAAAAAAAACAAACAAAACAAAGTTTAGGAAAGAGTGGTAACATCTATAAAGACGTGTGAACCAATGTGAAAGAGAACATGATTCGTTCAGGGAGTTATATGAGGTTTGTCTTATTTCAGCATGAAGTTTGAAGCTGGGAATGTCAGAAGATAGTTAGGAGTGGATTTAAGGAAGAACAACCTGTTGATGCTGATCAGGCAGGCATATCGGGGGGATTATTGTAGTCTTGCTCTTGGTATCCTTTTATATTCACCAGGTTCAACACAGTGTTGAAAAATGAAGGAAGAATATTTAAAACTGCAATTAAATGTTCTGCTACCCTTGAACAAAATCCTGGTACTTCTAGGGTATTGTGTTTTGTTTATTTTTCAAGACCCATTAACGTTAGCATTTTTCTGCTATATCTTATCTAATGCGTCTTCACCCCTGCCCCTTGCAGGGCCTCCTCTGTTTCACTACCTCTGTTATAACATTTCTGGCATGGTATCATAATGCTTTCTTCTGAGACTTAAGAGACTTGACAGCAGGAAGTAAGCCTGTTTTCTTCAAGTTTATAACTGCAGTGTCTGGCATGATATTTGATACATGATGGACATTCTGTGGTAAATTTGCTTGCCAGAACTTTCAAGGAAAGGCCAGCAAAATATAGATCGAAGGATTGGAGGGATTTTTACATGAAGGTAGTCTTCAAAGAATATATTGGAAGGTCACAAGGTGAAATTTTATATAAACTCTTAAAGGATTTGGCTTTGGGTTGATGTAAATAGTTTCCCATCTAAATACGTTGAATTCTGATGGCTACTTTTCATTGATTGTCTCTTCTCTGTCTTAGAATTTTAGAGTTAGAAAAGGCCATTAGAGCTTATATAATCTGGTCTTCTCTAGTTATTCACTTTTTGACCTCAAGCCAGTTACTTAAACCTTTCCAAGCCTAAGTTTTTTCATCTGTAAAATGAGGGACTCCTATGTACCTCATTGTTACAAAGATAGATTAAAATAATATTTAAGAAATTCTTTGATTCACAGTCCTCAAATCATGTCAGACATGACAAATTGAATGGACTATCCGAAGTTTACCAGAAATATGTGCCTACATTTGGGCTAGAATCTGATGTTTTAAGTTATAATCCAGTATTTCCACACTGTCATGGTTGGTAGTTCTTTCCATATTAGTGACCTTTTCCCTTTATTTATTTGCAGTTTCCAGTTCTATGTGGGCTGGGGAACAAAATCACAAGCTTTACTCATTCAGTACATGCTTATTAAGCATTACTAGGTACTGGGCATGGTGGTAGATATAGGAAAACAGATGAATTCTGTTCTCAAGGAGTTCAGTGTCTAGAAGTAGGAAACAGACCTTATAGAAGAACATATGAGTTAAAGTGTATAGACAAATGTGGATGATGTGAAGAGAATTTAAACAGCATATCTTGCAAGGGCGACATCTGGGGTCAAAGTTTTTATAGAGCAGGCGAACAAAGGAGAGGTGGCAATCACTTACTGGAAGGAATTGACGGATATGAGCATGACTGGCTTAATTTTGCATGGGAGTTTTGCATGGAAGGTGGTGTCATTGTGGAGCATTCTTTGATGAGATTGAAGGTATAGCTTATCTGCAATGAAAAATCAGGATTCCAGAGGATACAGTGGAAAAGACTTAGTAGGGAAAGAGCCCAGGGAGGGAAGTTAGTGGATAGGAAGCATACAGAAATAGCTTAAGATAAGGCAATGCAGTTAGCAGCCTCCCAGCTCTCTATTGTAGATTGTAGATAATTACTTTTCAGCTCTTATGCAACAGCTCTTTGAGATTGTTGCCATCTGACTATTACAATCAACTATCCATTTTTATATTATAGTATAATTTATTAGTGACTTGAGCAACTGGATCATTCATTCATTCTTGTTAATTCCATGAGGTTGAACCTCTCAACAGCATAGCCCAAGGCTAGGTTAACCTTAACCCCACATGAATGTTCAGTGAACATTGAAAATGGCACCAAGGTTGAAGAAATTATAATTTGGTATAATATGTAAGCTTTTAATTCTCTAAATATTTAATGTCTTTGTGTGTGTGTGTATGTGTGTAGGTTAAATGTATCTTTAGAATACAGTACGAAGAGGTCTTGTATATTCAAAGGCCTATTGAAGAGGACAGAAGAAAATTTTTCCAAGAACTCATTCTCAATCAGGCCTCAATGGCTCCACCACGAAGGAAACACACTGGTAAAGTTCCTAAAGCCTTTAGGAAAATGGGGGGGGGGGTTGGAGTTAAGAGATACCCTTTCTTGGAGTCATCTTTTTAAAAAACCCATTTATTTGTGGACGTGACAGTTTTTCAGGTTTTGTTTAACTTTAGGTAGACACATGTGGAAGTGGCCATTGTGTTTACCTGACTTGAGGAGATGGGGAAGTACAGCCTCATTGTTAAAGCTTTACTAATGGGTGATTGTTAATGAAGTAGTCTCTTTATCATTTCAATCCAGATGCTCTGGTAGATTTCACATTCTGAGGCTCAAAAAGTTATAGGAAAAGTCTTTGGTTGTGCTGAGTTTTAGTTACTTTAAATACTGAGGACTTGAACTATCAGGTTGTGAACAACAGGTATTGTGCTGATTGCTTTCTGGGCCAAGGTGGTTTTGTTGGGCCAAGAGCTGGTTAGAACATTTGCCTTTTCTGGTTTATTTTATTTATTGATTAATTTTTCAAATATTTATTGAGCATCTAGTATGATAGATATATTATCTAGGCACTTGGAAATCTATCATGGCTTTCTTTAAGTATTAGCCTTTTCTTAGATTTGGGCCTGTAGCATTAAGAGGGGCCTCAAAATTAGTCAGATTTTCAGTCCCCTGACTTAAGGAAAGGACTGCATACTACTAAGTCATTCAAAAGAGAGTTTCTTTTCCTAATCTTAAAGGTGCATAAAAGATATCCTGTTGCTGAATCTTTCAGCCTCTTCTAGAAAATAGCAGTCCTGTTTGTTAAAAAAATTTTAAGCCTCTTTCCTTTTTTTCTGTTTTTCTGTTTCTTGTAGCTGTTCTTATAGCATATTAAATACATTTCCCATCCCTATCAACTCCTTGCTTTTTCATACTTCTTTGTTTTTCAGTGGTTATAATATCTAATACTTCTTTGCTTTTCACTGGTTATGTTATCTAATACTTTAATAATTTTATTGTCCTTTAGTGGCTCCTTTTCACATTTTCTCAGTGTTTTTAAGATGAACATGTATCAAATGACTATAGTTGTGGTGTTTTCTCCCCAGAAACCTTGGAAAATTCAACATGGAAGTTTTATCTTCTGATTATTGGTTGTTGCCTTCTGTTAATCTAAATAACAACATTTAAAATATTTCATTATTAAAATCATTCATTTGAATAAAGTATCTTGCGTGTTCCTAGACATTGTAGTCCCATAGATCTGAATTTTCTATGTTAAGGATTAACATAATTCTTTTTCTTTTTGAGTTGCTCCTGTTGACTTTCATTTTTCATCTTAGGGTCTATTTAGAAATCAGTGAGAATACTTAGAATTTTAAACCTGAGCTTCAGTGTGATACCAGGAAAATCTTTTAAGGAATTAGAGAGCATTATGATTAGGCAAGTTAGTACTTTACCTTCTAAGAAGATGTTTTGTTTGTTTTGTGGTAGATAGTGAATACCATAGATTTTATATATAACACTTAAACGCCTGGGTTTTCCATCTTCTCTATGTCTTCGGGATTCTTTATTTTGTTACGACTTTTTTTTTTTCCTACTCCCTACAGGTGCCATTTACTATCCCAACTGTGTTGTATTAAGAATATGTCTAAAGTCAGAAGTCTTTGGAAATGGAAAAGATCAAAGAATTATTACTTGCCCATTTAACTTTCATGCATATAATGCAACCTCACTTTGAGAAACTGTCTTTAAATAAGATTGACTTTAGCAATCAGTATACAAGTACTTCACCTGAAGATTTTTATGTTTATTTGAAATGTTTCTCTTAAAGTTGTATGTAAATAATATCTCACAATCAAATTATTTAATATCATATTATTTGCCCTTTAAGAGGGTCCTGTTGTAAGTTATTTTATAAAGTAGAGCTATTCCCTAATGTACTTTTGGTTTCCATTCAAATTTTTACCTGCTGGATTTGCATGGTTCACATATATTTGGAATTGTCCTTTTCTTAAAAGAACATTTTGAGAGAGTGCCAGAAAAGTAATTGAGGTCCTGGCCCTGCCATGTTGAAATCTCAACATTTTCTTCTACTTTCTTTAGGTCTTTGTGCTATGGAAGTTCTTCCACTTGCACTACCTTCTCCACCTCGTCAATTATCAGAATCAGAAAAAATTCGGATGGAGGACCAGGAGGAAAATACTTTAAGAGAGTTGCGGTTGTTTCTCAGGGATGTAACCAAGAGGCTGGCCACAGATAAACGCTTTAACATCTTCAGCAAACCGGTGGATATTGAAGAGGTCTTGTTTCAGTAGTGTGCAAACAGTGAAGTTGAACTGGCTAAAAGAAAAAAATATTGACATCTTTTTTTGGAAGGAAAAAAAGCAAAGGCATGGATGAATATTACCCCTAGCCTGTAAAATTTTAATCCATGTGGTAACTACCAGTGTCATCAGCAAACATCTGGTGACTTTTGGATGAAATTAATGACAATTTGTATATGTCCTCTTCATTAGTATTGATCTTTGTGATCTCTTACTCTTCACTTTAAGAAGAGGATTAAAAGTTTAGTGAACTGCCCATACTAGACTATTTTTATTCCAGGATAAATCCTGTTTTCCAAAAGAGTATTGGTATTAACCAATCAATACCAATTAATATCGGCATTTCCCAAATTGTGTATATTTAACCGAAAGAGGTAGCAAAGAAACCTGAAATTTGTCTTTGATATTTTGAATATGTCTGCGACTAAGATGCTGTATGAAGTTAAGCACAGCCTGTTATTTTTCTCTCCAAGAATTTTCTCTGCTCCCAGTGGAAAATTTCTCACTTTCTATGTGTGTTGTTTTGTGTCCTTGTGGGAGCATGGTTTGTGATGATGAGAAAAGAAATTTTCCATTTGGAATGTACTGTAATACTTAGGAATAAATTTTGTTTTATTTTGTTTTATCCTGGGATAATATAGTGTGTGGATGAACACAGTGCAGTCTTTACTGGCCTTCTTCTTATAGTTCAGACTCCATGTTTGAACAGCCTTGGTGTTTTCAGTTTTAATTTTTTTCTTCATCTTTTTCTTTTAAATTTGAATTATGAAGTGATTCAGAGTTTAATGTGTGTCCTCGTTGTGAAATCTGTACTCTTGGATCTGAGCAGATTCCTTTGGAACCATTACCTCATCTATGCCTATGAGCTAGCATTATGTTTTTTCCCCTTGGAAAGCCTGAAAATATCTATTCCCCCCACCTTCCCCTTATGGGAATAAAGGGACTGTGTTTAATTTCATTTGTATATTTATCCACAATACATAGTTTTAGCCATTTTATCCTTTCAACAACCCCAGAAGGTCATCATTATGTTGCATTTGAAGCATCCGAGGCTTATTGGCAAGTGACACAGCCAAGACTCTTAAAATTTGAAGCCTACGTTCTTTATATCACAGCTCTCTGTCTTTATCCACTGGAATGACAGGACTTGCCTATTTGCTCTTGCAATTAATGCATATTTTATATTTGTGAAGATTATTTTTTCCCTCGTGGTGTTTTCAGAGAGTCTTAAAACTATCAGCCCACTCTAAAGATTGTTATAAATGTTTATTTTTATTTCAAATTGAATATGGGAACTCTGACAATTAATAAGGACTTGCCCCCAAGTCAACCTCCCATGCTGGGAGTGAACCAGTTTTGCCTTTGTCCAGGAAAATTTTTTCTGTCTAACCAGAAGAGATTGTCAGATTTCAAATGCCATCTGTGATTGAATAAAAGTTTTATAAACGATGGTAAGGCAGTAGAATGGGATAGAAAATGTTGGTCAGTTAAAACTTTCATTTTAGGGTTATGTTTTCTCTTTTCCTCTTTCTTTTTTCTTTCTTCTCAGGTTCATTTTGCTCCTGCTTCTTTGTTTACTTTTAAGGCTGAAAACTTACGGGTCTCTGAGACGGTTAGAGAGGGGAAACCAAGATAAGACTTAGATAACCTAAAACTCAAAAGCTTGTATTAAAATAATGAATCTGAAAAGTCTAAATTCCAAAGCAAATTGCAGAAGAAACAGAAGTTTAGAAAATAAGTGTTGAATTTAAAACTAAGCATAGGTGCTAAAATTTTATGGTCTTTAGTAATATAAATTTTTATAGTGCAAAAGTTTATGAAACGTTTTCCACACGTGCACAATACATGTCAAGTATCAGAGCCAAGAATTCAACTAATATTTTTGAACTGTTGCTTGTTGAGTACAGCTCTACTATCTCCCCTATAAGGAGATTGGCTGGCTTTTTAGCTCGTAGAGGATGAAAAATAAATTAAAACATGCACACATACTTACCAAAAAATTAAAAAACATATAAACAATATGTATATGTGTATATATGCATGTTTTTATATATGCATGTATGTGCATTTATTCATATAAATATATATTAAATATGTAAATTTTTAAAAAGGCATCAGTGGACTTCCCTGGTGGTCACCATTGCAGGGGACATGAGTTTGATCTGTGGTCAGGGAAGATCCCACGTGCCAAGGTCCCCCCATCCCCCCCAAAAAAATCCCAGAAAGTCATCAGTGCCATCTGCAATGGAGAAAACTAGCCTTTAATTTTCATAGAGCAGAAATTACCCTATTCTCAGAATTTGATCCTGGGCTAATTAGACATTTCTAAGATGTGTTTGTATCAGACCTAATTACTTGATTTGAGATTTGCATTGAGGGCAACAATACAGGCATATACACCTTGGAGATGTTGTGGGTTCAGTTCTAGACCACTGCAGTTGAAGTGAATATTGCAATAAAGCGAGTCACCTGAATTCTTTGGTTTCCCAGTGTATATACAAGTTATGTTTACACTATACTGTAGTCTTTTTAAGTATGCAGTGGCATTATGTCTACAAAAATATATATACCTTAATTTAAAAAATACTTTATTGCTAAAAAATACTAACCATCACCTGACAGCACAGGGTTGCCACAAACCTTCAGTTTATAAAAAATGCAATATCTGCAAAGTGCAATAAAGGGAAGTGTGATAAGACACGGTATGCCTGTAGACATATAGGTTGGAAGAGCTTTCTTATTCATCACATGATATAAAACATACAATTTATTGGGCAGTCATGACTAATATCTCTATTTTGGGTTATCTCCCAGAAAATCACACAGAGCAAAATGTATTTTTTGCTTGTAGATTTGTTTATATTTAGGGACAAGGCCAGCAAGTTTTTTACTAGTCATGAAAGCAATACTTATTTTTGTTGTATAATTGACTCAGAATGTTTGTAATGAATCCAAAGGAGCAGAAAACTCTTTCCATGAAACGATTCACCCTGGAAAACTGAAAAGAAAGAAAATTTTTTGTTTAGAGATTTCAGAGATTTACCCAATAACTTCTCTAATAATAAGAAAAAAAATCTGTTTCTTTTTATTCTCCTTTGAAATTTTTTCTTGAGGTAACATTTGTTGATGCTTATTGGGTACCTTTACCCATACATTTTCTTCTCAGGTATATCCAAAGGATTAAAAAAAGAAAAAAAAGCTGGCATAGTTGGTTTCATATTTCAAGATGAGAAGTTTTCAGAGTTGATTTAGATGTAACTTGAAACTGAAGCTTTTCATGGAAAGTATGACATAGTATCTTTAGTGGCATAAGTTGCTCTATAATTTTATCTTTATCTGTAATTATTTCCTAGATATCAAGATTTAATTTTAACTGTATGGTTTTATTTTGCATTTTTATGAGTAGATTATATGAAATAGAAGTAATTTCATTAAAATCTCCTGTTTGTTTTAGGTCTCAGATTATCTTGAAGTAATCAAGGAACCAATGGATTTATCAACAGTGATAACTAAAATTGATAAGCATAGTTACCTGACTGCTAAGGATTTCCTGAAAGATATTGACCTCATCTGTAGCAATGCTTTAGAGTACAATCCAGATAAGGACCCAGGAGGTAAGGATGCAGTGGGCAAGGTTGACTTTGGTGATTAATGAGAAGATAGTTAAAGTTTAAATAAAGCCTGCCTATATTTCAGATGGATAAATTAATCTTAATGACATATTATTATATTTAGAAACTTCTTGCTGAGGAGCTAATAATATACTTAAATATTAAATTTAATAATTAAATTCATTTGTTAAATTACTAAATATATTTGTTAGAGGATTTTATTTTTTTTTTAATTTTATTAAAGTATAGTTGATTTACACTGTTGTGTAAATTTCTGCTGTACAACAAAAGGACTCAGTTAAACATATATATATATATATATTCTTTTTCATATTCTTTTCCATTATGTTTTACCACAGGATATTGAGTATAGTTTCCTGTGCTATACAGTAGGGCCCTGTTGTTTATCCATCCTATATATAATAGCTTATGTTTGCTAATTCACTTATTAAATTATTAGATAATATATTTAAATTGGAGGATTTTAGTATTCTAAGTATTATGTTCAGGGTTTAGTTTCTTTATTTGCCTTTCACTTTTTATACTTAGATTCTTATTTTTTCAGGTAAGATGGAAAACTGAATAATTGAGAATTTAAGATTTATTTATTTAATCAACATCACCAGTGCTGATAAACACTAGGAATTTTGATTTTTTGGAAGCTTATTTTGGATAACTTTCCTCATCAAAAGTCCCCTTTAGGTCGATAGACATTATCTGTTCTATAGACTGTGCATATTTTTATATAATTTTATCATTTTACTCCTAATCCCACCTTGTACTCAAATCTGTAGTCCCAACTCTGTTAATGCCCTCCAGGGGAGACCTCCAGGCATAATCTGTAGTTATACAAGATGAATTTATTGATACATTGTAATAAAGGACAGTGTATCTCATGGGGAACCATATAGGATTTGAGCTTGTATTAAGTGATTTTGGGGAGGGTTTAAGGAAGTAGGGCTTTGCAGTGGATTAGATGCTTTTAGAAGTGGGAGTAATTTGGGACTAGGTGTTTTAAGAAGGCAAGAAGAATGGAACTAAAGTTGTGATTGGTAAAGAAGTAACAAGTCATTCATTTTACCCAGGATAGGATCATATTTGGTTATTTTTGTGGTTAGGACAGCATTGGTGCTTTGTCTTTGTTCAGATGTGGTTATGGAGTGCTCTTGTTTTTATCTTGATCCATCATGGTCACAGAGTGGTGTTGTGTAAAACTCTGTTTATGGGTTTCTTTTTGTTTGTTTTTGTTGTTGTTGTTGTTTTGGTTACGTCATGTCTTAGTTGCAGCGTGTGGGATCTTTGTTGTGGTATGTGGGATCATTTGTTGTGGCCTGAAGGATCTTTCATTGTGGCGTGCAAGCTTCTCTCTAGTTGTGGTGCTTGGGCTCAGTAGTTGCAGCGTGTGGGCTTAGTTGCCCTGCGGCATGTGGGATCTTATTTCCCTGACCAGGGATCGAACCTGTGTCCCCTGCATTGGAAGGCAGATTCTTAACTACTGGACCTTAGGGGAAGTCCCTAAAATTGTTTATGTTTAATATGAATACACCAAGACATGGCTGATAGTGCCAGGCCGTTCCCCAGCTAGCAGGGGTCATTATTCTTTTCCCCACTCTGTTGAGAATTCTGTTTCTTCAAGAGGTGATATACAAGTAAGATGCTTTTTATTTTTAAAAAATTCATTTAAACTTTCAGTTATCTAAAGATATTTAGAATATGGTTTCTGCTTTATGTCTGTATTTGTGGGCAGTGGTTCTTAACTCAGGCCACCCCTGTTAGAATGACCTGGATTTCTCATTTCTACACGAAATTAAGTGTTTCTTGTCTAAATTTAGACCATAGTAAATCACATTTTAATTCCAAGTTGAGAGGCAGAGTAAACTTTTATATAGCTGCTGTTGGTATCTTAACAGTTTTTAAGCTTTGTATTAGGACATTTATCTCTTGTAGTTTTTGTTGTTTGTTTAGGGTTTTTGTTTTTTGTTTTTTTGTTTTTTTGACTTCATTATATATTATGTAGAAAAATTTATGAGGATAAAAATGAACAAAATTAAAGCAACCTATAATCCTATTACCTAGTGTTTTCTCTCTTTCTCTTTCCTTCCCCCCCTCCCTCTCTCCCTGTCTCTCACACACGCACACGCACGTGCGCACACACGCGCACAGATATTATATATGAAATACATATATGCATAATATTTTTACTAAAATGAAAATATAACTTTTGTAAACTTTGTCATTCTTGTAATATTTTGTGAAAAACTTATGAGTTAATGTATTTCTACCACATAATTTTTATCATATGAATGTTTTTATAATAGCTAATACTTTATTGGACATATTAGATTTTTTTAGCTTTTTTCCCTCTATTATAACACTGATGAATATGGCATAAATTTTGTGTATATCCTTAATTATTTCCTTAAGATAAATTCCTTAAAGTGAAATTTCTGGATCAAAGATTGCATAATCTTTTTAAGGCTTTTAAACTGTGTTGTTAAAATTTTCTCACAATTAAAAAAAAATCTTCTAGCAGCATCAGGGTCACTTGTTAACCAAGATAGCAGTTTTGTGTGAATGAGAGAATCTCCTTTTCAGTGTAGATCTGCAACAAGGCCACAGTTTGGGCCTGTGTGGCCCATTCCATCCTGAATGGGCTGGATGTCAGTCTCCTTTGATTCCGTTGCTGGGTTCTTGGTGAAGGTGCAACTGCACAGTATAGTGGTCTAGGGCAGGGCGTGTGAGAGTACTTGAGTGCCTACACTCTCATCCTGTTAGTTTTTCAAGACATAGAGGTTACTGAAACTGTGCAGTAGGTAGTGGGAGCCTGGGCTTTGGGTGTACAGCTAGGCTTCAGGCCCAGGTTTATTTCCTGGTTATTTAACTTGATCAAGTTAAGTCCTCTAAATTTTAGTTTCCTTATCTGCAAATAGGGTAATTATAATACTCTTCTCATTGGGGTAGTTGTAAGGATTAGATGAGAAAGTGTATTAGGTTAAACCTTAGGAAATTGCCATTTTCATATGGTTCAACTTGAATATGTTAGGCCCTCAGCATAGTGCCTGGGATGTGGTACGTGTTCCATAAAGGTCAGTTGTTCATATATTTATTCCTGTTATCATTATTATTTCAATTGTGCTTTAATTTGTCATAAATTGTTTCCTTAGTGGGTACCTACAGGTTTGCTTTAGAATGAACCTTTGTACTTCGTGCTTAGCATATTCCCTGGACCACATTTAAAATTCAGTCCTATTTTGGAACAAATCTTGGGACTGATAGTGAAAAATGAATTTGAGTGGTTAGAGAAAGCCAGTAGAAAGAATCAATCCAGATCTTCTCCCCCCCCGCCCCCCCGCCATAACTTAATTATAACCACATTGAAGTAATATTGCTTTTATGAAAGAAGCAGTGATTTCTGGTGCATAACAACCTTTTACTACAGAATGCAGTTGTGTAATCAAAGAATATGGCTCTATCTCACAGTTAGAGTTGACATGATACACTTGTAACTTTATTCCTTCATTGTTTTAGGTGCAAAAAGTGTCATATAATTCAAAAGCATGATTTCAACTCTGTTCAGATTTTTTCATATCTTTAGTCAAGAGCCCTTTTTTTCTTCTTAGCAACAGAACAACTTGTTACGTATTAGAAAAACAACCTCAGGGTCTGTTGTGTAGCAAGTAGAAATTACATGAATGTTGTATTACTTTTACAAGCTCCCACGAGTATTTGAAAGCTTACAGTGTTCTGTTTTGCAGAACACTTAGCTGTTTGGGGGAAAAACTAGCATATACAGAGAAGACAAAAGCCAACATTTTGGAAGCTGTACATGTTGCCTAAGTGTTTACCCAGATTCTCCCTTGAGGATAAAGTGGACAAAAATTAAATATGTTAGCCAGAAGAATTTTAACTTGTAGGTTCTAAATGTGACCAGTATCAGATATTGATCCTAATTATTCTCTTATAAATATGTGCTGTATTTTATGTTTAACGGATCCCATTGTTTGTCTTGTACCACATGCCCACTGTAGCCCTCAAGTGCATTCACATACATACCATTGTTTAGCTAATTTTGCTGAAATTTCATCCCGAGTCTTATAGTATTCTCAAAATCTTCTATTTTTGTACCACTTGCTTAGGAATAAAGCTGACAGATTCACCCCAGCTTCTGGAGCCCTCTATGGCTGTGCTTCAGTCAAACTCATTCATATTTTCTGTTAGTATTTATAAGTATCATGTGCTTAGAATACTGTGACAGTCCTTGCCTCTTGAGATAGACATTTAGATCAGTAACACATATTGAATAATTACTATGTGACAGACATTTTACTGTATGTTATAGTATTAATTTGCTAAGACTTCCTTAACAAAATACCACAGACTGTGTGACTTAGACAACAGAAATTGATTTTCCCATAGTTCTGGAGGTAAAAGTCCAAAATCAAGGTGTTGGCAGATTTGGTTTCCTCTGAAGCCTCTTTCCTTTGTTTTCGGATGGCTGCTTTCTTGCTGTGTCCTCACATGGTCTTTTCTCTGTGTCCGTGAATCGGTGTCTCTTTTGTGTGTCCAAATTTCCTCTCCTTATAAGTCAGATTAGTTTAGGGCCTACTCTTATGACCTTCTTTTACCTAGATTACTTCTTTAAAGTCTGCTCCAGATACAATCACATTCTGAGATATTGGGGGTTATAGCCTCAACATATGAATTTTGGGGGAGGAACACATTTCAGCCCATAACAGTTAATAAATAAGCCACAGTCCCTTCTATCTAGAAACGTACTGTTTTATAGGCATGACAAATATTTAATTATTGGTAGTTAGAGTATTAAGGTGTAGACATAGCACAGAGGTGGCAATTTTGAATTTTGTCTTGAGGCAGCAGCAGATGATTATAATGCAGTTTCATAAGGTGTGTATTAGATATATGCACAGTGTGAGCAGAGCACAGAGGAGAAGACACTACCTGCAGATGAACAATAGTAAAAAGAGCATTCATTTTAGGCTGAGAAAAGTAGTGTAAAAAGTCACAAAAAAGAGAATATGGATGGAAATTAGAGTGTCAGTGGAGGAGTGGTGGGAAATTCATTCACTTCTCTACTCAATGAATCTCCATTTACTGAGCATCCATTTATGAAATATTTTCTACTTGTAAATTCTGGTCAGTGCTGGAGATATGCAGCTCTGGCCTGAGAGATGCCTAAAGGCTTCTTAGTGGGTAGTCCTGCAGATAAATAAATGTCATAGTTCCCTATTTTCATTTGATTCTGTGTAAGGATTTCAGAGTTAATTCTCTAGATGATGAGGGGCCACTGGGTGGTTTTGAGACAGAAAGTGATTTGATTTGCATTTAAGAGTATGGTACTGGGACTCCCCTCCCAGTTGGGTCTTATTTGCTGCACACGGGCTCTCTGTAGTTGCGGAGAAGGAGGGCCACTGTTCATTACGGTGCACGGACTTCTCATTGTGGTAGCTTCTCCCGTTGCAGAGCACGGGCTCTAGGCGCACGGGCTTCAGTAGTTGCGGAGCGTGTGCTCATCATTAGTTGTGGCTCGTGCAAGGTCTAGAGTGCAGGCTGAGTAGTTGTGGCCCACAAACTTAGTTGCTCCACCACATGTGGGATCTTCCTGGACCAGGGATCGAACCCTGTCCCCTGCATTGGCAGGCGGATTCTTAACCACTCTGCTACCAGGGAAGCTCCTAGTGCATCATTTTAAAAACCATGTTTATCTTTTAAAATCCTTCAAGAAATGTTAAATGCTATACTCATGAAAGTTTTTTCTGATTTCCTTCCAGTTACAAGCAATCCCTTCATCTTGGAATCTTAGCACTGTGTATCTTTTCTTAGATACTTATTTCCTTTCTTTTTTTTCCTGGAGTAATTACTTACTTATGTATCCTTATCCTGTACTTTAGATTCTAAGCTGATTGAGAACAGGGTCTGTATAGACATTTTGTGTGGATCATATTAATAAATGTGGCCAGTGAGTAAATTTTATCAGTTGTCCTCTTCTTAGATACTAACTGAAGAAGTCTCAGATTAGATAGAAAGTATAAAATGGAGACATAATAACATAATGCAGATATGAGCCAGTAAATACAGTAAAATTTCTTATTTATGAAATAATTTAGGATGAAAAATCATCCCATAAAAATTAGTTTTTAAAAAATGTTAATTTTTCTTAATAATTTTATTGGAAGAAAAAACAGCTAATATGCTTTTGTTCACCAAAATACAAAAGAAACATAGACACATTGAAATAGTTGTTACCTTCATAAAAGTAGTGATTGTATTAATTTTGATATTTGTCAGTGTATTCTAATAGCCATTACTTTTTATTGAAGGCAAAGCTAGGTGGAATATCTTTATCTTATAGATGTAAGGAGGTCGGGTCTCAGAGACGTTATGTAACTTGTATACAAACCCTCAAATATTATATGGCACAACTGAATGAATTGCAATCTGCCTCAACTTCAAAGCCAATATATGTGGGTTTCGTTTTTGCTACGCTTATGTTACTTTTAAATTTCATGGCTTTGGAGAATCTTAAGATTTTAATGTATGAGACAAAATAAAAGAACTGGTAAATATGTAGCTATTATTCATGTATAATTTTAAAGCAAGGATTTTAAGTCTTGTTGCCATGAGAGGGTCTCTGAATAACCACATACAAAATTGTGTGCATGTATACTTTTTCACTTTTATCACAAGCTTATAAAGATCCAGGATGACTCCCCTACCCCTCGAAAAAGATGAAAATCCATGATATGGACATCTCTTTCAATTTTAGTATTCTGTGAGCTTATAGTTCTATGCTGTGTATAAACTTAGACACTGTTCAAAGCTAAGAATGATTAAAAAGAACTGTAATGATAGGCATATGTAAACAACAGTACCTTGTCAAATGCACATGCTATTTGTTTATTTATTTAGGCCAAGCTGTGTGGCTTCTGGGATCTTAGTTGCCTGACCAGAGTTTGAACCCAGGCCCTCAGCAGCGAAAGCACAGAGTCCTAACCACCGGACCACCAGGAAATTCCCACAGATGCCCTTTAGAATAAGTTCCTTGTCCTTCAGACCAGTGGGAAATTTTCATGGAATTCTTTTGTTCATTCATTCATTCATTCATTCATTCTTGCCCCCCCCCCCCTTTAATTGGGGATGGAATGTGGGTGGGAAGCATGTGTTTAAAAAAAGTGAAAAGAAAGATCGCTGAGTTATTTTAGAGTGATAATGTGCCAGATACATGACATTTATATTTAATCTTACCTCTTTTTTAGCTTTTTTCAAGCTGAAATGGAAAGCCAGTGGCAGAAAGTTGCTTGGGCTACAGATATCAGCTTGAAAGCATAGATACTTCTAAGGATGTTCATTGTAGTTTTTTGTTTATAGTAGTCAAAATTTGAAGCAACTTTAAACTTCCAACAATAGAGCAATAATTTTGAAAAATTAAGGTTCATCTTTCTTTGGGTTGTTACATAACCATTAAAATTTGGTTTTCAAAGAATATTTAAAAGATACCAGGAGACTTCTGATTCTGTTCAAGATAGAGTAAAAGGGACTGAATTTCCCCTTCTGCCTGAAGCAGTGTAAAAAAAAAACTGAACAAAATATTTGAAAAAACAATTCTGATGACATCGGATATCAGGAAACAATGGAAATGATCGATGAAGGATGGGAAACTGACAAGTGGAGCACTATATAGTTGCCTGGAGAGCTTCCAGGTGTGGTATGGAAGTCTCCCTGAATCGCTGGGAATGCAAGGAGGCCAAGATGGATCGAGTTCTCAAGGCAGAGTACCAGGAAGGAGAAAGCTGCACAGAGAGAGCACTCTGGAGATCTGCAGAAGAGCCTCCTCCAGTCTTTAGCTGAATACTGATCAGCACATATGTATGAGGAAACTACCTGAGGCCATAGAAAGAGAGGGAATATTTCTTGACATTCATATAGGGCTAGCAATAACGTAGCAAATAGTTAGAGCTGAGCTGATAAACCAACAAGGAGAAAAACTGAATCATAAAGATGTACACAGTTAACCCAAAAGAAGTGAGAAAAAGAGGAAACAAAGAGCATGTGGGACAAGTAGAAAGTAAATAGCAAGCATATTAATAATCACATAAATTACATTAAAAGCAAATGGTAAACCAGGGATCAACAAACTATAGCCAAACTGACTGCCTGGTTCTGTAAGTGAAGTTTTTATAGTTGGAACACAGGCATGCCCATTTGTTTCTGTGTTGTCTAGGGCTGCTTTTATGCTACAGGGGGATCTTTGAGTATTTGCCAGAGACCTTATGGCTTGAGAAGCCTGAGATATTTACTCTCTGGCCTTATACAGAAAACTTGCTGATACTTAGCTTGAACATCACAAATAAAGGCAGAGAATGTCATTTTGGATAAAAAAGCAAGACCCAACCACAGGAAACCCACTACAGGAAACCCACTTGATGAGACACTCTACCTACTGCACTAATGAAGTTCCTTTATAAGAAATCCACTTTTTTGTTTGTTTAAGGTTAATTTAAAAAATAGCTTATTCATTCACTCATTTTCCTCCCATATCCTTTTTTTTTTTTTTTTGAATTTTTTTTATTTACTTATTGGCTGCATCGGATCTTCGTTGCTGCACTCGGGCTTTCTCTAGTTGCTGTGAGTGGGGGCTACTCTTCATTGTGGTGTGCAGGCTGCTCATTGTAGTGGCTTCTCTTGTTGTGGAGCACGGGCCTTAGGCACATGGGCTTCAATAGTTGCAGCACATGGGCTCAGTAGTTGTGGCTCATGGGCTCAGTAGTTGTGGCTCATGGGCTCTAGAGCACAGGCTCAATAGTTGTGGTGCACAGGCTTATTTGCTCCGTGGCACGTGGAATCTTCCCAGGACAGGGCTCGAACCTGCGTCCCCTGCGTTGGCAGGCAGATTCTTTACCACTGTGCCACCTAGGAAGTCCCTCCCATATACTTTTTAAAAAATTGAGGCATAGCTGATTTTATGGCTCAGATATACAACATAATGATTCAAAATTTTATAGATTATGCTCCATTTAAAGTTATATGAAACGTTGGTTCTATTCCCTTTGCTGTATAGCATATCCTGTAGCAAACTTATTTTATACATAGTAGTTTATACCTCTTAATCCCCTACCCTTATCTTGTCTCTCCCCCTTACCTCTCCTCACTGGTAACCACTAGTTTTCTATGAGTCTGTTTCTGGTTTGTTACATTCATTTGTTTGCTTTATTTTTTAGATTCCACATAAAAGTGATAACACAGTATTTGTCTTTCCCTGACTCACTTCACTAAGCATATAATACCCTCCAGGTCTGCCCATGTTGTTGGCAAAATTTCATTGTTTTTAATGGCTGAGTAGTATTCCATATATGTATGTATACTACTATTCCATGTATATATATATATGTCATCTTCCTTATCCAAAATTCATCTGTTGATAGACACTTATGTTGCTTCTGTATCTTGGCTATTGTAAATAATGCTGCTATTAACATTGGGGTGCACGTATCTTTTCAAATTAGGTTTTTTTTGTTTTTGTTTTTGTTTACAAGAAATCCACTTTAAATATAAACCTACAGATAGGTTAAAAGAAAAGCATGAAAGGGACTTCCTAGGTGGCGTAGTGGTTAAGAATCCGCCTGCCAATGCAGGGGGCATGGGTTCGAGCCCTGCTCTGGGAAGATTCCACATGCCACGGAGCAGCTAAGCCTGTGCACCACAGCTATTGAGCCCATGTGCTGCAGCTATTGAAGCCCACGCGCCTAGAGCCCATGCTCCAAAGCAAGCGAAGCCACTACAATGAGGAGCCTGTGCACCACAATGAAGAGTAGCTTCCGCTCACAGCAACTAGAGAAAGCCCATGTGTAGCAATGAAGACCCAATGCAGTCAATAAATAAATTAAATAAATACATAAATACATAAATAAATAAAAAAGAAAAGAATGAAAAAGATATGTACCATATGAATACCAAGTTAGAGTGGTAATATAAATATCAACGCTGATTTCAGGCCAAAGTTACCTGGCTTGAAAGTTATTTCATAGTTATCAAGTATACTTACTAATTCTAAACATTTATTGCTTCTGATAACAGAGCTTTAAAATTCATGAAGCAAAAACTGATAGAACTGCAAGGAGAAATAGAGAAATTTGTAATTTCTTGGAGATTTCACTATCCCTCTCTTAAAACTACATAAGGCTAGCACACAGAAAGTCAGTAAAGATATAGAAGACTTAACCCTATCCATCAACTTGATCTAAGTGATATTTATAGAACACTTCCCAATGGCAGCATATATACACATTATTTTCAAGTGTACTGGAATGTTCACCAAGATAGAACATATACTGGGCCACAAAATAAGTCTCATTAAATATAAAAGGATAAAAGTCATACAAAGTATGTTCTCTGACCACAATGGAATTAAATTAGAAATCAATAACAAAAGGTTATCTGGAAAAAATATTTGAAAACTAAATATCACACTTCTAAATAACTCCATGGATGAAGGAAGAAATCAGAAGAGAAGTTTAACAATTACTAAAATGAATAAAATGAAAATATAAAAACTTATGAGTTGCAGCTGTTGTACTACTACTTAGGGGGAAATTTATAGCACTAAAATACTTAAATTAAGAAGAAAAGTCTCAAATCACTGACCTGAGCTCCCACCTTGAGAAACTAGGAAACAAAGAGCAAATGAAACCCAAAGTAAGTGAAAGAAAGGAAATAATAAAAATCTGAGCAGATCAACAAAATAGAAAACAGGAAAAAAAAATTGAGCAAACCAAGGAAACCCAAGCTGGTTCTTCTAGGAGATTGGTAATTGGTAAATGTCTAGTGAAGCTGGTCAGGATAACAAGAAGTGACAAATTACTATTAACAAGAATGAAGGGGGTAACATTACTATGTATTCTACAGATATTAAGAGAACAGTAAGGGAACGTTATGAACAGCTTTATGCCAATACACTTGACAACTTAGGTAAATTGGATACAGTTGTTGAAAGACCCAAAAAGAAAAAAAAAAGCATATGAAACAGGAAATGTATAATGTGAATAGGTAATGCTTTTTCTTCTTTTTTTTGAAAGCAAGTTTTTTTTTTTTTTTAATATTTATTTATTGGCTGTGTTGGGTCTTCGTTGCTACGTACGGGCTTTCTCTAGTTGTGGTGAGCGGGGGCGACTCTTTGTTGTGATGCATGGGCTTCTCATTGTGGTGGCTTCTCTTGCTTTGGAGCATGGACTCTAGGCGTGTGGGCTTCAGTAGTTGTGGCACGTGGGCTCAATAGTTGTAGCTTGCGGGCTCTAGAGCACAGGCTCTGTAGTTGTCACACACGGGCTTAGTTGCTCTGCAGCATGTGGGATCTTCCCGGCCCAGGGGTTGAACCTGTGTCCCTTGCATTGGCAGGAGGATTCTTAACCACTGCACCACCAGGGAAGCCCTGGTAATTCTTTTTCTACTAAAGAAATAGAACTAACAGTTAAAAAGATTCCCATTAAGAAAACTTCAGGCCTGGATGCCTTCACTGGGTAATTTTACTTAACATTTAGGGAAAAAAATAATACCAGTTCTACACAAACTTTTCCAGAAAATCGAAGTGGAGAAAATTCTTTCCAGCCTATTCTATAAAGTTAGCATTACTCTGAAAATGATATTACAAAGGAAAAAAAAGACCAAATAAACTATAGACCAGTATCCCTCATGAGCAGAAACAAAATTTTGGCAAGTTATATGCAGTATGTTAAAACAGTAATGCCTTTGTGATCCAGTAGGATTTATTCCTACTCGAATATGCAAGGAATGCAAGATTGTTTAAAATTTGAAAACCAGTCAATGTAAGTCACTGTATTAACAGACTGAGAAATAATTATCTCAATCAGTGCACAAAAGCATTTGACAAATCCAATAGGTGTTCCTGATTACAGAGTGTAAGCAAACTAGAGGTAGAAAGGACCATCTTCACTTTGATTAAGGACATCTACAAAAAGCCAACAGTACACATCATAGTTAATGACAGAAGACTAAATGCTTCCTCTTAAGATCAAGAACATGGTAAAGATGTCCACTTTTACCACTTCTACCCAACATTATGCTGAAGGTTCCAGCAAGTGCAGTAAGTTAAGAAAAAGAAAAAAGGCATCTAGTTTGGAAAGGAAGAAGTAAAACTGTCTTCATTTGTAAACAACATGATGTCTACATAGAAGATCCTATGGAATTTACAAAGACACTATTAGAACTAACAAGTGAGTTTAGTGAGGTTGCAGGATGCAAGATCAATATACAAAACTCAGTTGTATTTATAGAACTACAATACCAGCCCCAAACAATAGCAAATTGAAATTTTAAATTACTGTTTACATTAACATGAAAAAATGAGATGTTGATAAATCTGACAAAAGATAAGCAAGACCTATACACTGAAAACTACAAAACATTGCTGAGAAAAATTGAAGAGAATCTAAAACTGAGAAATATATTGTGTTCATGGATTGGGAGGCTCAACATTGTGAAGATGTCAGTTCTCCTCAGATTGAACCATCCCAGTCAGAATTGCAGAAGGCATTTTATAGAAATTGATAAGGTCACACTAAAATTCATCTGAAAATGGAGAGGATCTAAAATAGTCAAAACACCTTTGTAAAGTAAAAACGGAGTTGGAGGACTTAATACCACCTTATTTCAAGATATAAAGTTAGGGTAACCTACACAGTGTAATACTGACATAAAGATTGACATATAGAGCAATGAAATAATATGGAGTCCTGAAAAAGACCCACATATATAGAGTCAATGGCATTTTGACAAAAGTACAAAGTCAGTGCAGTGGAGAAAGTATAGTCTTTTCAACAAACAGTGCTGGAACAGCTGGATATCAGTATGCAAAAAAAAGACCTTATCTATATAAAAAAATCTCAATGGATAATATACCTTAAATATAAAAGCTATCTTGTATCTAGACTATTAAAAGAATTCTCAAAATTTAATAATAAGAAAATAAGCCAATTAAAATGATAGGCATAATATTTAAAGACACTTCGCTAAAGGTGATATACAAAGGGAAAGCACATGAAGGTATACTCAACTTCATTAATATTTAACAAAATGCAAATAAAAAGCATAATGAGATGCCACTAAACACCTATAAGAATGTCTAAAATTAAAAAGACTGATCATACCAAGTGTTGACAAGGATGTGGAGGAACTGGAACTGTGATGCACTGCTGATAGGAATATAAAAGGGTACAGCTTTGAAAAAGTTTGGCAGTTTTAAGATTGTTAAACATACCTATTGTTGAGCTAGCCATTCCACTCTTAAGTATTAACTCAAGGGAAATGAAATCATATGTCCATACAAAGACTTGCTCGTGAATATTTATGTAACATTGTTCATAATTACCAAAACCCAGAACCATCCCTAATGTCCATCAACATGTGAATGCATGAACAAATTGTGTTATATCCAGTATTCCAATAGTGGAATATTACTCAGCAATAAAATGGAATGAAATGTTGATGAATACAATAGCAATAGGAATTTTTATTATTTTTTAAAATTTTAATTAATTTTAGTTGACGTGTAGTTGCTATACAATATTATATACAACAATAGGTATTAATATTAGAATAATTATGCCAAGTAAAGAATCCAGACAAAAAAAGAATGTATTCTTTATAATCTCATTTGTATACATATTTATAAATATGTTTGAATTATATATACACTGTGATATATAGAGAATATATATGAGATTCAGTATATATTATACATAATTCTAGAAAATAAGAAGTAATCATAGTACCAGTGAACAGATACGTGATTTCCAGGGGTTGGAGGGTTGTGGAAAGAGTAAAAGGAGGAATATCAGAGTGGTACAAGGAAACTGTTGGTGATGGTGGATATATTCATTATCTTGATTATAATGATGGTTTGTCTTATGGCAAAGCATAACACAATGTATACTTTAAATATGTGCAGTTTATTATGTGTCTCTTATGCCATAATCTTTTTTTTTTTAAGACTTAGGGAAGTACAGTATTTTTAATAATAAATACAGATTACACATTGTGGTTTTTGGTCATAAATTGTTGAGATCTGTATTCATTTGCCTACATGATATCTCCACTTGGATATTTTTTAGTCATATCAAAACTAAACTCTTTAAACTAGCACAAATCTCTAACTTCTTTTCCTCCTTCCTTTCTATTTATCCTCTGGGATTTTTTTCCTTGTTTTATTTTCCTTTTTATAAGTGGTACTTCCATCCTCCTATTTTTCATGCAGGAGGCTAGGGAATTTTCCTTGATACTGAACCTCATCCCCTGCTTCACTACCAAACTGTGTCATTGAGAACACATTTCAGATCTGTAGTCTTCCTTTCCTTCGCTAACACCGTCGTTACTCGGTTCAGTTCTCTCTTCTCTTTCACTAAGAAGAGCCTTCTGATTATGCTCCCTGATTTTATTCCTTACCCTCTCAATCCAGTCTCTAGAGAAGAACCAGAAGAGATCTTTTGAAGATGTTCATTTAAATTATGTAATTTCTCTGCTTAGATCTTTTCAATGACTTTTCATTGCTCAGTATACGATCTGAAATCCTTTCAATATGGTCAGATTCCTGTTTTCCTCTTGCTTGTTGTGTTCTAATCACATAGGCTACCTTTCAGTTTCTTGAAATTTCCAAGATCTTTTTACTCCAGAACTTTTTCACATGGTATTTTCTGAACCTGCACTGGTTTTTCCCTTTGTCAGTGGCTACCCCCGTGCATGCTTCAAGTCTCAGCTTAAATGCCACTAATTCAGAAAAGTCATTCCTGACTTGCCCATTCAAAATTGGTATCCACATCAGTATTCTATAGATTTTCATCATACCTGTTACAGGTTTTTTTTAGAGTGAGGAAGTGCTAGGAAGAAGTATTTAAACGTGTATATGAGATTGTTTGGTTAAATACCTCTTTGCTATACTAGTCTGAAAAACTCCTTTAAAGTGGAGACCTGTCTGTTTTGTTCACTACTGTGTAGCCATCACCTGACTCACTTCCTGGTACAGTTGACAGTTGATATTTATTGAGTGAAAGTTTAGAGAAAATATATTAGAAAGAGATATACCAGTGGGTTGCTTTTTGAGTGCTGCATGTTTGTTTTTGTAAGATATCCACAATGAACTATTAGGCTTTCTAATAAGAAAGGGCATAAATAAAATACATCTTTATACCTTTTGTCTTTGCTAGAGAAGAAAAAGCAGATATTTTGTGACTTGGATTCTAGTTCTGAAAACTGTTACAAATTAAGTGAACTTGATATATTAACTTGACTTAATATCTTGGAGTTGCACAGTTCTAGGGAGCACTGTTGATGTCATGTTGTTAGTGAATGAGGACTTCTCTGTTAGTGTAAAGCAGAGACTTTTCTTTTAGTACCAATTTTAGGTATAGTTTACCTAGAGCAGAGTATGCACCTCTCTCCTAGATCTACCTACAATTTACATCATCTTGCATTCTTATCTTAGAATGCCTTATATTTGTTTGTCACAATTTTTTAATAGGTCACCCTTACTTTAGCATATATTACATTCTTTAGCATAGTTTTTGATCAATTTTCTCTTATGGAGAAAATGATGTAAGGTTTTCTGAAATCTCAGTATCTATCCATGGCAGCTGTGGTGCTGGATATACAGTGACTATCCTCTAAATCTTTTAAACATTTTTATTGAAAATCATACATTTTTCAAAAATATAAAAATAAAGCCGTATCTTTGAGGTAATGGTTTGTTAAGTAGGTTTATCACTTTAAAGTTCTACAAGTATAGTTCTCGGAGGACTGTCAACTTGATTGACTTCTTATATTTATTTTTGGCTCATTATTTAAATGAGCTTATTTCTTACCTAGAAATGCTTTTCACAGTTTTATTTACATGTTTGTGTTCTTTTATGTTTCTTTTTAAGATGCCCTTGTTCATGTTCTTGCATTTGTATGTATAGTAAAAGTATACCAACTTTTTAACAGATAAAATCATAAGGCACAGGGCTTGTACCCTGAAGGACACTGCACATGCCATCATTGCAGCTGAGTTGGATCCAGAATTTAATAAACTCTGTGAAGAAATTAAGGAAGCAAGAATAAAAAGAGGTAAGTTATAGAAATGAACTTGCTACTGAAGACTGAAAGGTCCCTGAATGTCATTGAATGGTGTTTCTTTATGGTTGCTGGTATTATGGAAATGTATTTTGAGGCCCAGCCTTTGCTTAATTTCTCATAAGAAAACCTGTCATGTAAATTTTCAAAGATGTTTTAAATTTTTACTTTCTACAACAGTTTTAGTGCACATTACAGAAATAAAGTGCTTTTTAGTGAAATTTCTTTTGCAAGAATATATCTTTAATTATGGATTTCTGTTCTTAAAGGATTTAGGTAGGCTTTCATATTTGAAGAGGGTTTATTTTCATCAGGTTATATCCAATACTGATACTTAAAAATTTTTTTAAGGATACTTTTTTTTAAACCTATGGGAGTTTATGTGCAATTTTGTTAATATAAACACAGCGTTAGCAAATGTATTTTGTTTGTTCTATATATAATCCTGTCCTTGAGGAACTCACGCTTTAGTAGGAGAGAGTAAGTGTAAAACAAATCAAGTACAGTGTGGCATATGCACTGATTGAAGCATGTTCACAGCACAGAGGAGAGACTTCCTGGCAGGAAAGCCAGCATTTTGATCAGAGTTTGGGGAATGAATATAGAAGAGTTGTCTCTAGTGAAGTAGAGGAAGGGAGGCAGTGACAGAGAAGGAGGAGGTATTGTAAGCATAGTGCACAGTGTATAAAGGTGCGGAGACGTGAGATAACGTGGTGTATTAGAAGAACTGCAAACTGTTTGGTGTTGCTAAAGATGTACAGAATGGTGACAGACGGAGCTCAGAAGGTGAGCTGGGTCCAGGACATTGAAGCTGTGATGATGCTTTTCTTCTACTGCCTTAGAGAGGCCTTCCCTGGCCACCTAATCAAATTAGGCTCTGATCACCATAGCATTTGGCATTTTGTTATTGTTGTTGTCTCCTTATTTAGAAGGTAAGTGCTATGAATGTCTTATTCATAGCTCTACTGGAGTCCCTAGAACTATCTCTGGAATACAACGGGCTTTTTATAAATATTTGAATGAATCAGTGCTGCCGTGCTAAGAAACTTGGACTTTATTCTGTAGGTCTGTGTTTTTTAAAATGTGTATATATATTATAAAATGTGTATATTTATCTAAGTATATCAGCTTAGAACTAGCGAATTAGTCTCTGAGAATAGTAGGGCTGAGAAATATGCACTTTAACAAACTGTTCAAGTGGTTTTTATGTACAGTAAAGTTTGAGAATAATTGCCATAGTCAGTAGGAGTCACTGAAGTATTTCAAGCAGTGGAATGGATTGGCAAATTGCTTTGGCAGCAGGAAATAGCAGGCTCTCAATGTGGCAGGGTAGGAGGATGAGAGACCAGTTGAAAAGCTGTTGGAGCCAGTTTTGAAAACATCTTGGCAGTTTCTAAAAGGTAAAGCATAACATTCACCATATGACCCAGTGGTTATACTCCCAGGGATCTACCCAAGAGAGATGGAAACATATGTCCATATAAAGACTTGTACGTGAATGTTCATAGTGATATTATTCACAACAATTAAAAACTGGAAACAACCCAAATGTCCGTCAACTGATGAATGGGAAAGCAAAACAGGGTATATTGTACAGTGGTGTACTGCTCAGCTATGAAAAGGAGCAAGGTACACTGATACATGGTACCACCTGGATGAACTTTAGAAATGTTATGCTAAGTGAAAGAAGGCAGTCACAAAAGACCACATATTGCATGATTCCATTTATATGAAATGCTCACAGAAGACAAGTCTGTAGAGGCAGAAGTGGATTAGTGGTTGCCTGGAACAGTTACCTAAATTGGATTGCTGTGGTGATTGCACAACTCTGTAAATTCACTAAAAAAATCACTTAATTGTGTGCTTAAAATGAGTGATTTTTATGTTGTGGAAATTATACCTCAATCAAGCTTTTGCAGGGGGTGGGGGAGCTTTTGGAGTAGTCCAGAGTTTTATTTAGTGAAGTGGGAATGAAGGTAGGATTAACATGCGAGAGATACAGCTGCAGGGGTGGAGGGCATTGTGAAGGAAAGCAAGAGGCAAAATTGGCTGCCCTATTACTGGTTTAATGACTTAAGTAGATGCTAATACCACCAGTAGAGAGAGGGAATATATAAGGATAGGTTTGTGTGTGTGTTTGTGTGTGTGTGTGGGAAAAGAGAAACCAGTTATCTTTAATTTGACCTATCTTTAGGATATCCAGTTGGTGATATCAAGTAGGCAACTGATATGAATCAGAAGCTCAAGAGAGTTTTGGACTAAAGATGTAATTTGGGAATAATGACATAATGCCAGTAGAAGCTGAAGGCATGAATGATACTTGTGGTGGAAAGTGTAGATTAAAGTGAGAAGGAAAGGGATTCCAGAGACAGCCCTTAGAAACATTTAAGGACAACAAAATTTAAGGATGGCATAGAGGAATGAAATCTAGTAAAGAAATTTAAAATGGAATGGTTATTTTTATGAAGATCAATGCAGGAAAACCAAACTTAAGCAGTGTGGTGTGACAGCCAGCTAATATCAGATGGAAACAGTGTATATGAATGGGGTTTAGTAGCCCAATATATGCTTATACTTTCTAAGATGGCAGAAATCATGACTTTTCGACTATATATAATCTTATTGTCTCACAGTCATAAAAATGTGAAATGTATCCCTTTGCAAGATCAAATGAGTAAACACAGGGCCCTTTGAGGATTAAGTGTAAATAAGCATGGCCTGCCATTTTATTTTTATGATTTTATATCTAGTTTCTTTCCCATCTAAAAACAAAAGATACTGTTTCATCCAAATTACAGACTCTCCAAGTATAATTAATGACTTTAAAACTCAGTTCTGTATTTCAGACTTGTTTTTAACCTTGTTGGTTTATGTAGCTGGGAATATTTAAATAGGTATCGCTTATCTTCTGCTTGCAGGCTTATCGGTAACAGCAGAACAAATAAATCCTCATGGTACTGGAGCTCGAAAGACAGAAACTAGAGTTGAAGAGGCATTTCGGCACAAACAAAGAAATCCAATGGATGTCTGGCACAGCTCTGCAAATAAATGTGCATGTGAGTATTTGAGATCATGTTATCCGGTAGTGGGAACAACTGAATGAGGAAGATGTGTTAGGAATTGGGCACATACACCAAAGGGGTGCTAAGAGCTTGTGGGATAAGATGCTGAATCAGAATATATTTCTTTAACCTTATTGGTTTTTTTCTTCTTCTTCTGTCTCCATTCAGTGCTTGCTGTTGTAATTGAACTACATTTGAATATTTTCCGTTTAAACGTTGGTTTTTAGATAGAGATGTGGAGCCAGTAGATTTTTTTGTCCACTCCGCCTCCAACCCCCTTGCTGTATGTTATGCAGGATGTTCCCATTATGGTGGGAAATGGAAACTCTGGCTTAGAAGAGTGACTGAATTGACAGCAGGAAGTTGATTTTTATGAGAAAAATCTGTATAGCCTTTATCTGGTTTTGTTTAAGTGAGATATATTTAGAGGGGGAAATTCAGTGTTCTAGGTTTTCCTCACTTCTCCTCATTCATCTGTAAAATTTCTGAAAGACAAATGTTAATAAACACAGCATCTTCCTAATGTAATCTTTATGTTTTACTAAAGAAAGCCATCTTTGGAAGATACATACTGTTTTGGTATAAAGGTGGTAATTCTGCTCCAACTGTCACTAGAAATGGCCATAATGTTTTTTCACCAGTAGCATTGAATTTGAATGAATGAACCAGACTTTTTTTTTTTTTTATGTTGTTTTCTTTGTGATAAGTGGCATTCATGTGTAAGAAAATTTGAAGAACTTAATGGTGCATTTAGTTCCATGAAACTGATTAAACTATTTGTCCCAGTTGTACCTTAGATTATGACCTGGATTATGTAACACAGCACTCTAATTTAAACCTTGAAATCCTTACATTCTCTGCAACTGATAAAAATATTTACTAACTAAAACATTGAATATAGGCTTCAAGCAGTTTTAATTTCCTTTAAATTTTAAAATGTTAATGTTAATCTACACATGTGAGTTTTGTTTTCTCTTACCAGTAGATGGCATATGTGACTCATCATTTGTCTGTTTTACATTAAGTTGCTTAAATCATATGTCTAAATCTCTCTGTGGAAGAGTTGCTTTTCTAAAGTCTTAATTTTGGAAACAAGCTCAGAGATGCTTTAAAACTTGATTTTAAAGACTGTGCCTCTAAATGGGCTTTTCACACAAAGCACCCCGAAAAAGGAAGTGGGTATATTAAAGATTAGTTCTGCAAATATATATTACCACATGCCTGGTACTGTGGAGGTAGAACAGTGACTAAAACAAAAATCCCTATTCTTGTGGCATGTATATAAGCAATTTCTCTTATTTTATCAAAATCATACTAAGCACTAGAAGTGATTTATAAAAGGAGGGGGGAAATATCTCTAATTTGACCTCTTCCCAAATAAGAACATTTTCTTTTTCTTAGCTGGGATGAAAGCATTAGAAATAACCTTGCTTCAGAAGGGCTCCCAGCCTTTGCTTAGGGTGCTAGTATATATCAAGTAATCAAGCTGGCTCCTGACCGAGCAGGGTCCAGCCTCTTGCTATAGTGTTCCATGGCTTAGTGAGGAAAGAAAAAAGGAACCTCTTGTACCTTTGGTTATTGGAGAATAAGGAAGGACACAGTGTCAGGAGTGACTTGTCAGGTAGTAAAACATAACAGTTTTACATTTTAGAGAAAGAACTGAATACTTTCTTACACTTTTAACGTGGACCTGATTAGTTTTTCATGTAAGTAATAGAGTGCTTACGAATGCCCATCACTTTAGCCTGTGCTTTTAAAAGTAGACTGATATAGAAATTTCATCTCCAATTACCCTGTAACTGTAAATTGTAAAAAAGGAGAGGTGATTGTAATGATAGTACAGTTTTGAAGGCAAAATAAATTTTGAACCAGGTGACTAAATAACTTGAATTTTGGAAATGATTTTAGAAACCTTTAGTAGATTTATTCTTAGATAAGAAAGGAGAGTGATATTTATGACAAAATTTGTCCATTCTTATGAATATCTTGGTGTTTTTTCAGACTCAGTAAGGATTAAAGGCAAAAGGATGAAAAAAGTATATAAACACACTATATACTGTTGATAGATCACAAGTTCCTATTAAGTGCTAGAGTAGAGAGATGAGGGTTGCGTAAGACCAATATTCCCTCCTGTTTGTCTTTCAAAAGCAGTTTTTAAACTGGATTAAACAATCTGCACTTAGTGGTCTCATATTTGTATTTTCATTTTAAAATATCTGCCCAGGAAGCTTTCAACATTGACAAATTGAAAATATATGTTATCTCTTTTTTAATTAAGCCAGATTTGACATTACTTTTTAGCCTTGGAAAAAATAAATTATTTTTATCCTGATGGCTTTCAACAAACATATTTAGAATTCCGTGTTCGACACCAGAGGTGATAGGTCTCTAGCTTAACTAGTTTGCTTTAATAACTTTTCTATTTAAATTTCTTTGTGCAAGTGTCCCACATTGCAAAATAAAAGTTAACTTTTTATTTAAGGGACAATGGGATCACCTTGCATAACCAGTTACCTTTGATACAAATATGGGAAATTAAAGATTCCTGGGCCCGTCATTACCCGGAAGTACCAGCTATCTACTTATAAAAGCTCATGATAGTTTCTAACATCTAAGAGTATAGCCTCTACAACTTCTGTAGGTTGCTCATTTTGCATAACTGACCAAATATTTATTTTCAGTGTTTGTTAGTGTTGTTGTTGCTGCCTTGATAGCAGAGGGCTTAATTTTCCTACATGCATTCAAATAGCAACTTTGCAAGAAATTGATCCTGCTAGGTGGTAGATATCTAACAGCTGGCTAACCACATTGTTTATATAACCTTCATAGGGCTTCTATTTCTTCTCCAAGGAGAGGCAGTAGAGGTTTCTTTGTAGGGATACCTGTAACTATTCTCTCTTCATATACTGGACCATATCTTAATTTCCTTTCATGGCTTAAGAGCTTTTGGGTGATCTTGCTGGTAAAGCACTCATCTTCCTGGTAGAAATCCAGAGCTATAGCCCCGAACCTTCCAGGCAGACTGGTAATGTGGTCATTCCTAAAATATGTGTACAGTGTGCTTGGCCCCTGGATGTTAGGAATTAGGCACAGCTATAAGTAGAATCTAGGGCAGCAGTAAAAAGTGAAAGCTGAGTAAACTCATACAGGAAATAAATTAATTTTTTTTTTTCACTCTTCAGAGTTCATCCCTGACTTCATATCCATTTTACTAGTAGGTAGTGAGGATTAGTCAGCATGGATGTCAAGAGCTAAGTAGTTTTTGTTTGTGTGTTATGCTAGTGTGGGTTTTCTTTCTTTGGGGTCTTATTTAATAAACATTTGTAAAACAAGCATTGCACTCCAGGTTCTACATATCTTTTTCCCTTCTTTGTGAAATAGTTCGAGTTCGGAGAAAATCAAGGCGGCGATCACAATGGGGTAAAGGAATTATAAAGAAAAGGAAAGTCAATAATTTAAAAAAAGATGAAGAGGACACCAAATTTGCTGACTATGAGAATCATATGGAGGACAGGAAATTGCTAGAAAATGGAGAGTTTGAGGTAAGCACTGACTGCCATGAAGAAAATGGAGAAGAGACTGGAGACTTATCTATGACCAACGATGAATCATCGTGTGACATCATGGACATGGACCAGGGGCAGAGGCTTAACAATGGAGCGGGCACGAAAGAGAACTTTGCATCTACTGAAGAGGAAAGTTCAAATGAGTCTCTACTCGTCAACAGCAGCAGTTCTCTAAATCCAGAACAGACATCTAGGAAAGAGTCCTTCCTGAAAGGAAGCTGTCTAAACGGTGAGGCCTCCACTGACAGTTTTGAAGGAATACCAGTTCTGGAGTGTCAGAATGGCAGAGCTGAAGTAGTTTCTTTCTGTGGTAGTGGAGATAAATGTAGTTCTGAACAAAAGAATCTTCTGGAGGACCACTCAAAAGAAAAACCAGACACTTCACATGAAAATCATGGAGATGACCCTGAGAAACTAGAGGCACTGGAATGTAGCAATAATGAGAAGTTAGAACCTGGACCTGATGTGGAGGTTAAAGATGCAGAACTGGATAAAGAAGGTAGAGATAATGTTTTAAAATTTTTCCTGAAGGTTTAAACTCCAGAGTTAATTAAGTGCATTTTTAATATGGTCCCCAGTAGCAATAGTTGACAAATAATTATACCCCTTTGAGGATCTGTTGCAGTTTTCACCCCTTTCTCTAGAAAAGCGTATGCATACCTACATAATAAGTGTTGGTGAATGTTTCAGAGGACTTATCGTCCAGAATGCATTGCCTACCTGGCTGTGCCTCCTCTGCCTCCCACCTGATTATCATCCCTGTCCTGATGGATTTATGACTAAAAGCTGAGTAAATCCACAAATGTTAAGAAGATGGATTTCTAACCAAAGGATTATTGGGATGGGGTGGGGGTGGGTGAGAAGACTAGGATCTTATAGTAGTATGGTATATTAGAGTCATATAAACCCACATTAAACTACCACTCCTGTTTATTATAATCATGTGACTCTGAGCTAGTTACTTACATTCTCCAACCCTGTCTTTTCATCTTCTCAATTAAATTTCAGAGTGGTGTCACTACAGGGGTTAAATAAGTCATTATAGTAATCGCCCCTCCTGGTACCTGGCACATACTAAGGTATATTCATGCCAGGCAGTCATTGTTAGTTGAATCTGAGGAATGTTTAGTCTAAGAGACTCTATTGCTTTATGAGACCAGTGGTGGAAGAAAGCAGCAGAATCCAGGGTCAGAGCCTTCTGCCCACTCCTGACTTCCTTTGGATATGTGATTCTTTTAAGAAGCCGTTGAGGGTTTCTGGCCCTACTTTGTTGTTTATCATTATTCTTTAGCCCATAGTGGGATGGGGTGAGTCAGAGATCTGCTCTGTTCAGTGTACAGAATTTCCTTCCTGAACAGGTACTCTTCGTATACTAGGTTATCTTGCAGTTGTATCATGCTCTCTAAATTGTGTGGAGTATATAGTGGCAGCCTGGGATTTGGGCTATGGGAGAAAAGGTTTTCCATGCCCGTTTTTTCAGCCCTCCAGTAGAATTAGAGAGCAGGATGGTATTATTCAAAATCTTAGAATTCTTTTAATGGATGTAAAGAAAGAGGTACTGTTCTTAAATGCTGCCTGTTGAGAATTTTTTTTCTCCAATATTTAATAATAGAAAGCAATTTTAACAGCATTACTTATCCTGGGCTATCATATAGACAGAACTTAAAAAAATGTGTTGAAGCTAGAGTTAAGTAATGAATGGTGCAGAGTGGGAAAAAGGGAGAGATTCCTATTATGAGGCAGAATGGGTGGGGAGAGGAAGTTCTTTTTAATGCTGCGTCACTATGAGATTTTATTAAGCTTGCAGAAAAGGTTTAAATGAATATTATGTTCAACTGATGGTCTAAAAGCTTTAAAGATATTTGTTGTGTAAAAGCTTTACCTGAAGTTTTCATTTGTAACTGTCAGGACACTGTAACCTAGTTTAGTGGTTCCTAATTCAGGTTCTTGGGCCTCTGGAAGTCCATGGGTGTGGTAATGAGGGTCTGTATGGTCTTAACAAATAAAACTGTAAATAAAAGTTTTTACTATAAAGTCTGTCTGAAATATAACATTTCTCTGATATATCAGGGTATATGTTTTTGAAGGCAACATTTTGGTTCTTTTTATTACTTATCTATATAGCAGGCATTGATGAGAAGGAATTGTTTAAAGACTTGGGAATAAGAGGACTAATGCAGGAGGGAGGAGGAAGGTTCTCCTTAGTGTCCCTGAACGTTGGCCAGGTCCTGTATAAAGTTCTGAAACTGTCCAAGTTTGTCCTTGTGTTCCTCCCGCCTTGGCCCCCTTTCACAGTACTCCTCCTTAGGGAGCACAGGGCTCGATGGTCTGTCTGCCGTCCCTACCCCTCAGTGTGCCTGGTGCCGTCAATTATACTTAGCCACCTCAGAATTTCTGCGTTTTCAGTATGGCTGGTCTCAGCAAGATGTTGGGAGGAAAGTAATTAGATTATACTCATTCACTCTAAGGTAGTAGGAAGAGGCACTAGACCTTTTGCATTTTTAATGGGTTTATATTTTTAAGAGAAAATGTTGTGTAACACAGGCAGTATAACAGAGAAAAGTAAGAAATTTCAGGCAATGTTGAGGAAAATGTTCTGCACTGGGAGGCAGATATGAGGCAGGTTGTCCTTACTTTGTGTTGGTATCTGCTTTTCTAGGTTGCTTCCTTTCTTCTAGTTCTGAAAGCTCCAGATTTTAAAATGATTATCATACAGAGAGTGAAGACAATTTATAAGTTATGCTTAGAGCTGAAGATTGCTTTTATCTTCCTTTTAGTGGATGTGTTTGTTAGATGATATTCTGGTCTGACCTCGCTTTCATAGTTCTGGTTTAGTTCTCTTTAATTTGGGTTGCTTAGTCTTCCCCCCCTCAGAAAAATCATTTATTATTTAAAGAAACACACCCTTATTCCAAAAAGGATTTGTGATGGGTAAAAGAATGTATAATTGTTTAAGCCTGATTTTTCTTAACTTTTATTTGCTGCAGTGCTTTTTTTTTTTTTTTTTCAATTGTAGGTTCTTCTAAAGTAAAGAAATATCGTAAGTTAGTTTTAGAGCAGGCAAAAACAACAAGCCTGGAACTGGTCCCAGAAGAGCCAGCTGAGCCTGTGCCACCTCTTATAGTTGATCATGAGAGATTGAAGGTAAGCTTAGCTCTTCCCAGGCAGTTTTAAATGAATGGGAATAAAGCTAGTTTTGATAATCTCTTGCTTTAACCTAGGAATAGGAATACTTTAGGGCTTCTAACGAGAAAGAGTTGTGTGTGTTTTGAGGGATTTAGAAATATGAGAATGTTCTTGGTAATAAACTAAGCCCTGGAATCTTCCAAACTCAGGTGTCACTATTATACCATAGCATGTGGTGTCTATTGCCAAGCATTTAAGTAGAACTGTTTCAGTTTGAACAATGAAATCAAACTTCATTTTATTCTTTTCTCTTTTTTCTTAGAAATTGCTTGATTTGTTGGTAGATAAAAGCAACAATCTGGCAGTTGATCAACTTGAGAGATTATATTCTCTTCTTAGTCAGTGCATCTACCGTCACCGTAAAGATTACGACAAATCACAACTTGTAGAGGTAAGTGCTTAGTCCATATGTAGAAGAAACAAATGTGTGCTGTTACTTGTCCCCAAAAAAAGAGAAAAAAAAAGTTATTTTAGTCAAAATCTTTCACCAAGTAACTGAAGAGTGGTTTGAAGATTTAAGATTAGAAGAATCATTAACAGTTATAAAAATATCTTCTCTGTACCATTTTGTCTGAGGAAAGAAGTAATCTGGGACTCTGTTTATCAAAACACAGAACTTCATGCTTAGCAGATATGCAGAATAGCATGTCACAGTTCTCCCCTCCCTTGCTTATCACTTACTTGACGGATTAAGCATATCACTTGGGCCTGTTGAATGTGAGCATGGCCTCACAGTCCGTGTTACCACTGCTCTCTAGGCAGCTACTGCTGGTTAAAAGGAGTTGGGTTGGGCCATGAGACTTACTGGCCACCCTATTAATGATTGGAAGAGAACTTAAAAGTCATCTCATTAATCAGATCTAGTCCTGTGAAATAGCCACATGAAGAAGTGGTTGTCCTTGTGCTTAGACACTTTAGGGGTGAACCATTTGCTTTCTAGACAACTCTGGGCCATAAGAAAGTTTCTTATAAATATGAGCTTTTATCTCTTCATATAACTTACATCATTAAGTCACACTTCCTTTTGAGGTCATCTGAGCAAATGTGAATGTAAAAAATAAATAAGACAAGTCTCTGCTCTCAAGAAGCATATCTAGCATGTTAAAGGTTTCTGTGTAGAGGATGTGATTTTTTTGCATGTATGATAAGGGATACAGGCATGCTTTGCTTTATTACGCTGTGCAGAGATTGTGTTTTTTGCAAATTGAAGGTTTGTGGCAACACTGCCATTTTCTAGCAGCATTTGCTCACTTCGTGTTTCTGTGTTACATTTTGGTAATTCATGCAATATTTCAAACTTTTTCGTTATTATATTTGTTCTGGTGATCTGTGATTAGTGATCTTTGATGTTATTGCAAAGAGATTATGACTCGCTGAAGGCTCAGATGATGGTTAGCATTTTTTAAAGTATTTTTAAAATTAAGGTGTGTACGTTGTTTTTTAGACACAACGCCATTACACAGTGTAGTGTAAGTGTAACTTTTATATGCACTGGGAAACTAAAAAATTTGTATGATTTGCTTTATTTGCTTTTGTCTAGAATGCAGTATCTCTGGGATATGCCTGTATTGGACTTGAATCAAAGCAAGAGCATTTAAAAGTTATTTTGTAATCACATTTTTATGAGTCACGTTTTTTACAAATCTGTACTGACCTTATACAATGTATAGAAATAACAGGAAAGCAGAAATGAAAAAATAAAAACATCACCCATATCCCACGATCTAGAGAAAACGAATCAGTGTTAATCTTTCAGAATATCTTCCATCCTTTAAAAATGTCTAGATGTACATAACATGTGCATAAAAGTGTGAATATATATTTAAAAATTGGGATAGTGTTGTATTTTGTGTTCTATAACTGAACTTTTCTCCTATTCTGTAACATATGATGAAACATTTAGCAGGAGTAATTTTGATTGGTCATTTATAAGAACTTTTTGATCAGATGATAATCTTTTAGTATGGCCTATTAGTTCTGTAGAAATGTAGGATGTAATTTCTTTGGGGGTATTTAAAGAGGGAAAGGAAAACCAAATGTCTTAGATGTATTTGACATTTGCCCATCTGAATGTAATGTATGGGGCAGAGTTCTTTACTTTTTTAAAATTGTTCATGTGTTTGACATTTGATTAGCGTGAAGGGTTGAATACTCTTCAGCAGTTGAAACATCTTTCAGTATGGGTCTTGGAACCCTGTAATCTAGAGACCTCATTTAGGAGGGAAGGAATCTATAGCAGAATCACAGTGAGTAGCATTCCTGGTGGTGATGACATGCTACTCTTTCTAGCTTTTTTTTTTTTCTTTCAAATTTCAGCTCCGATTGAAGTGAGTAGCATTGGGAACAGGGTACATTCTGCTTTGGGTACAAGTTTTATTATACTGAATACATTCATTTTGCTTTGGGAGTTAGTTGAATACAGTGAGTAAGGAAGGGTGCAGGCTCTGGAGTGAGGCTACCTGTATTCAAATCCTGATTCCGCTGTTTATTAGCTGGCAGATTATTTATATATGTGAATTTCTTAGTACAGTATCTGGTATAATAAGTACTCATTGTTGCCAGCATCGTCTTCGTTAGCCTAAATATAAAATAGGAGGCATTTGGAAGTATCTAGGGCAGATAGTCTTACACAGTCGCTATGGCACTGCAATCAGGAATATATTTAAAGCTTAACTTTGTATCTAAAATTCTTTCTCTAGAAAGTTAATTTGGAGTGCATTTTTCCCTAGTGCTTTTGTCTTTCCTTTAATAGATAACGTGTACTTTTTTTCCCCTTGTAGGAGATGGAAAGAACAGTTCATATGTTTGAGACATTCCTATGAACCTTTCAAGAAGAGTGGTTTATCCTCTCCAATCTGCTCCTGACAGAGCAGTCTTCTGAGCCATTCAATTTCAAATTGCACCAATTATGTGCGGAGCCTTGGTATAAAAGTGCTCTCTCACTCATTCTTTCTCTCTGTTGAATTTGGTGCTATTGTCTCAGGTACCTGAAACCAACCAGCCTACAAGAACCAAACAGAACTTCAGAAACATGTTGTATTTTCCACAAATAAAAAATACAACCCCACAGATTGGAGATTTTGGTGCTACAGAAACTGCTCTCACTTCTGCTCCTCTTTTTGTGCACTCTCTTTTGGAGACTTCTCTGTTAGGGAGCAGACCAGCAAACACGAGGAAACTGGATGGGGCAGTTCTAACTGTGTTGAATTGTCTAAACAGTGGGCAACCTGTCCTCCCCACCCCTTTTATCATATTTGTTTTTATTTTTTCCTCTGGGTAATGGACTGAAGCCTGTTTTAAAGTTGGCTATGGTATATTCTGGTGGGAAACTGAAGAAACTGGATGAAATTAGATTAGGCTCTTTAGAACTGCCTTTAATGTGCCTTTTTATTCATTTGAGAAAGATAAGGCTAAACACAAGGATGGGCTTGTTTGTAGCAAGTGAATTTGAATGTTTTCTTTGGTCACAACCCTGAAAATAAGTTTTGCTACTCTGTGTCATTAAGAGGCAACCAGTGTTTTGGTATAAAATGCCTATCTTGTTTTCAAAACTCAGTCATGACAGTTGTTAGGCCACATGTAATAAAACAACAAAAAATAAGATACAGTCCATCAAAAAACACATACCCTTTTTGGTATTGATGACAAAGATGGTCAGAAAATAGAGTGGCATTCTATTTTCTTCTGTCAGTGGCGACTTAATAGTTTGAGTTCCCAGAGAAGAATGATTTTCATGTATAATAAATTGTTTTGGTTTAAAGCCAGGACTTGCCAAATGGACAGAAAAGAGAGGAATTTGTCAGAAGCTCCATAGTTCATTTTCTATATGCATAGTTGCAAGTGAGCTCTGGTATGGTCCTTGAAAAACAGTATTAATGTTTAAATCCCTTATCATAAGCTTACCTTCACAACTATTCATTTTGATTGGAACCATTTTGGATCTTGTTGAGCGATTTCTATGACTTGTACTTATCTAAAAGGAATTATGGGTTACTAGTTTTACAAAAACTTTCTACAGATTCAGAGACACAGTCTAGGCAGTTGCAAAGAGGCAAAGGGGGTGCAGTGACTTTTTTTAATCAGATGATTTTTAAACACAAAAGTAGAAAATTTTGACAAGGTTGCTCAATATCTTCACTCATTATAGCCGTTAGCTGCAGGTGTGTCTTTCCAATATATGCAACACATGTAGTTTGGGTTTTAATTAGAGCAAACGGTCTTGGACTACTGCAGAGATACTGAGCTACCTCAGCTTTTTGTATTTTAGTTACCAACAGTGTCTACAGAGTTCTGTATTCACTTTGCCACCGTTTACATGCTGAAGCTAAGGTACTTGTCTCCTCGTCTCTGGCTTTGTAGGGTGCTGGATGCCAGCGCAGAAAGCACACTTTGGCCAAGGCTACTGCAGTAATCTTAAGTGCTTCTTTGCATTTACAGTTACATTTTACGCCTTCTGATTCTAGTTTAATTTTTAAATAATGCCACTTGTTTTCTTTATACCTACGAAGTTTTCATAATATTCACTTAGTCATATAATTCAAGATGCTACCCATGTAGACACACTGTATTTTTAAGGTGGGCAAGTGCGATTAACGATGAACCAATTTTAAAGGGGAGGTTATTTGAAACCTCTAATTTGATTATTGGGAGGATTTTCATGCTTTCTTTAGTATTTATTACCATCATACCAGTTCAAGCTATTTTACTGTCTAATACATTAGCATTTTGTATTTTGATGGAAATTGTTACAGAATTTAAAGATTTGATGAAATAAGATGTAGCAGATTTTTTGTAGCAAGTTTCTGGTAAAAGGGTTTTTTGCGCGTCTCAGGTTCTTGCTGCACTATTTTTCTTTAAATATTTATTCCAGTTACTCTAATTCAGAAGCATTCTGTTCAAGTAACAGCAGCACTTGTGAATGAAAAAAAAAATGCACATGTTCTTAGTAGGTTACTGAATTTGTACAAGTTAATTAAGATTTTAGCCATCAGTGAGTTTGACAAGGGAAATTTATTTATGTTCAGCATTAAAATGCTTCCAAAAGATCAAGTTTTTTCATTTTAACCTTGATATAGGTGGATAAATAGGAGGCAACCTCAGTATGATAGGAACTGCCACTTTGAACAGTTTAGGTCTTAAAGAAAAAGCCAATCTAATGCCAAGGGGAGAAAAACGAGCTGAAATTGTACCAACTCCTCTGGCCCCTTTCCCCCCGCAAAAGAAACACACTATACCAGTTTTTCTTATTTTACAGATATCTGGTGGTTCTATAGTTTAAAGCAGCTTGTGAAATTATCCAAGTGGACTCAATTTTGTTTACCTTTCTGTAAGTTCTTAATTTTTGCTGTATAGCATTGGCAAAAATATGTACAAATTGACCTCTGTTCTTATTTCCTATTGTGAGCATTATAAATGATAAGCTCCTGTGTAAACCCTTGCTCTCAGATCACTAAGATACGTATCACGGCACAGCCCAACAGTAGTTAATGCTCAGCTGTGGGGACCATAGGAGACTTTTGAAGATGATGGAACCACACTAGGGTTGAAACTGATGGCTGTGGAGTTAATTGTGTTTTTGAGCTTGAATCTCACCTGTGATTAATTTTTTGTTTTGTTTTGTTTTACGTCCTTTCATGACTTGATTTTTCTCATATGCCAATGTATTTGTAGGTTTACTGGATTTTATTTTTAGGGAGTGGGGTGGTGATATCTTCCCATTTTTTGATTAAGTTGGTTCAGCTATGGTGCTATTCAGTAGGTATCTTCAGTGTCAGGTCCCGTAGCTGAATGCCATTGTTATTATAATTATTATTTGTAATCACATTGTAAGCTTGAATTTGGACTTGTACCTACATCTTTTGTATTTTGTACATTCAGTTATTTAGACTTTGGGAGTCCTCTTTGGTTTCAGTCATGTATGTCTACTTTGCAGATTCAGTAGACTTCATCAACTATGGTCTATTTTGGGTTTGTAGTTTAATTTAGAATTGTGTTAAGTTGATGTTTTGCATTTGACTTCATTTTACATTAGTTTGAAGTAAATTATTTAATTTTTGAATTCTGGAATTTTGAACATTTACTGTAATTTGTAATATAACTGCTGTGAAATACTTGAATAAAGATGAGAAGAAAAACATGTCTTTCTTTAGCTTAATTATGGTTACTGTTGGCTGCAAATGCAGTGCTGCTTTTCCAGCTGAACTCATCTGTTTTGCAGCTAGGGTATATTGATGTTTATTAAGCATGCCAAAAATCTTGTTGTATGAATCTTTTTAGATTTTTAGTAGCCCTGGGTATATTTAAGCTAAAAGTTTTCCTGTTGAGAAAGTGTGGTTTTAACTTCAGTTGAAGATTGTCTAAAAGTTGTTGTATAGAAGCAAATGGATTACTTCTGAAATTTGTTTTTCTAATTGGAAGACTGTGCTACAATAGACAATCAGGTAGTATGGTTCACTTATTTTATAGTGTTTTCTCTTTGTCAGGTAGTTATCCGTGTATTTTTAACTATACATAGAATTTAAATGTGAAGAGAGGTTTCATACCAGAATTTGGAGGGGCTTGATGCTTTAAGTGAATAGAATGTTCTTGGCTTTAGATTGCCCATGTTTCTGCTGTCTGCCATAAGACACCTTTTCACATCCCAAGATTAGTATACTAATCTTCCTCTGTATAAATCTTTAATTTTCTTTCTTTTTTTCTTTTTGAATCACAGTGAAAAGGAACTGTTTGAATTTGAGTAAGATTGTTTTGCAGATTGAATAATTTTTACTTTTGATTGTCTGTAGCAAAAGACTGGTAATGGTAAACCTGGGAAGCAGACTTTTTAAAGTTTTATCTGAATGTTTAGATAAGGAGTTCATAATTGCATTTGAGTCTCAATCAAGTTTTGAGGCCTCCAGGGAGGAAGTTGGGTTTATGTATCCAGTTTTAGTTTCCATTGGACTCAAAACTATAGTAAAGTGAGAGAGTAATCTTTCAGTATCTACTTCATTTTATCCCTATGCCCAAACACCTGAAAAGTTACCTCTTGGCTGTTTTTTAAAATACAGATTCCCTCTCTTAACCCACACAATCATATGTCTGTTATGTCCTAGGCACTATGCTAGACATACATGATACACAGCTGATGTATTTTCTGTCCTTAAGGAGCTTATAGTCTGCGGGGGTGGTTGGTGGAAATACTAGCAGTAATGATTCAGTGGGTTAAGGGTTGTAACAGAAGGAATACACTGCTGTTCAGAGTTCTAAGAAAGGAACCAGTGAACTCTGTTTAGGAATAGAGACGATGAGGAAAGGCTTCTGAGAGAGCTGGCATTTTTTTTCCCTTTGCCTCTGACTTTTCTAGAGTCCAGTCCCACTTTACCAAAACTTTTGCTTAGTTTCTTGTAACCCTTCATATTATATCATATCACTTTATTCATACCCTGGAGTATCTTTATCTGTTGAAATCTTGCTCGTATTTCAGGAGTGGGCATAGATCCTACACCAATAAATCTCCCTTATGGTATCATTCCTCCTCAGAACTTAGCTGTATTTTATACTGCAGCATAGTAAATTGCTAATATTATGTAAAACTTAGTAATTTATTTGTGTGGGAAAGGGGATACAAAAGAAGTATCATGTTTTATATTCCTTGTAGGAATTTAGAACAGTGCTGGACACATAGAAAATGCTTAATTCTTTTTGGTTTAATTGACATAGAAAGCTGAAACTTATCTAAATCATCCTTTCATAGATTCAGCAAATATATAGTAAGTGCTGACTATATGCCAGGCACTGTTGCAGGAGCTGGAAATAAAGCAGCAGACAAACAGAAAAAGTCCCTGTCTGCATGGAACTTAAGTTCTTTTTTTCCTTTTCTTTTCTTTTTTTTTTGTTGTGTTCGGGCTTTTTCTGGTTGCAGCGAGCGGGAGCTACTCTTCGTTGCAGTGTGGGAGCTTCTCGGTGTGGTGGCTTCTCTTGTTGAGGAGCACAGGCTCTAGGTGTGCAGGCTTCAGTAGTTGCAGCATGCAAGCTCAGTAGTTGTGGCGCATGGGCTTAGTTGCTCTGTGGCATGTAGGAATCTTCCCAGACCAGGGATCGAACCTGTGTCCCTTGCATTGGCAGGTGAATTCTTAACCACTGTGCCACCAGGGAAGTCCCAGAGCTTGAGTTCTTTTAGATGTAATGTGCCAGATTTCTGTCATGGTTGATCAGGGTTCAAACTATTTTTTTAAAGTGTTCTTCTTTCTTTAATGTTGCACGAAGCATTTTGTTGTTAAAAAATTTGCCAAGAACTCTTCCTTTTTCCTTTTCTTATATCTTCCATCTTGTGAATAAAATCATGTCCTTCAAGGATCCAAATCCTGTCATCCTAAATTTTATCTTCTTTATGGTGCATCTCATTCTAATCATGCAGCGTGTCCTGTTGATTTTTTTCTCCCTCTAAACTTGTCGAATATCCATCACCCCTTCTCCATATTTATTGCAGCTGTCTTAGTTTGGGCACTAATCCTTTTATTTGGACTAGTGTAGCAGTCATCAATTTGAGGGAATATAAACATGGGCAAGACATTGTGTCTGCCTTCAATGAGATTGTTATATCACATTGACTAGGTGCCAGCGACTGTGCTGAGTGTTTTACAAATACAGATAGAAACTATTTAATCCTATGAGAACCTTACCAAGATAAGTGTTATTATCATCATCATTTTACAGGCCAGGAAACTGAGATAGAAAGTAATTTGCCCAAGGTCACACAGCCAGGATTCAAATGCAGTCAGTCAGGCTGCAGAGTGATGCTCTTAATCGCTGTGCTTGACTTCTTGTGTGGATAGACAGACACACAAACGTCATTTCAATATAACATGGGTTGTGTTACTGTTGAGTTCTGCATAAGGCACTGTAGGTGTACAGAGGAGGCGCATGTAGCCCAAACTCAGAGAAGCCTTCCTGAGACACCTGATACCCGAGCTGAGGCATCAGGATAGGAAAGGCCTTCCGGGCAGAAGGAACAACAGAAGCACAGGTTGAGAAGTGAAGTAGCATGACAGCTGCAGGGGAAAGTACAAGCAGTTCCGTGTCACCACAGGTCAACATTTATTTAACAAATGTATTTGAGCAACTGCCACTCGCCAAGCACAGTTCTTGGCATTAGAGTTACAGCTGAGGACAGGACAGCAAGGTCCTGCTTCTCTTGGAGCTTACAGTTCAGTGGGCAAAGAGTGAACAAGATGTTATCTAGTAGTGGCTAATGCCTGGGGTGACAGTAAGGATGGTATTAGTAATAGCAGACATCTGCATGTTGGATGCTACTCTAAGGATTAGCCATTTAATTATCATAGTGATTGTATGAGGTAATAATTGTCATTGGTTCCACTTAACAGAAGGGGAAACTGAAATAAGGAGTTGGTTAAGCAACTTGTCCGAGGTTACACAGCTAACTGAGTGTTAGCTGGGGTTCTGTCTGGCGTTGCCTCAGAGCTTGGATTCTTAACTGATCTATCATTAAGGTGAAAGGGAAATTCATTTGCCCTTATTCAAGTTTTTCTCCCCTACTAATAAACATTTTTTAGACTGCAGAACACTGCAGAGAATAATATAATGTGCATATTCTCACTATCCAGAGTTAAATGCTAACAAATTTGTCATAATTGATTTTGTTCTCTTTTTAAAGGAAAAAAAAAAATTCTGGATAAGGTTGACGTTCCCTTTCTACTCCTCCCAGTCCCATTCTTTTTCTTTCTTCCCCAGAGGGAGCCACTTTGATGCCTTTGATGAACATTTTTCTTGTCTGTGTTTTTAATTTGTTATTTGAGAAGGTAGTAGTATGGGTGCTGAAGCCGGACTGACGGAGTCTGAATCCTAGTGATGTCCCTTCTTGGCTGTGTGACATTCTGCAAGTTATTTCACCTGTCTGCACATCAGTCTGTGTGTAACATGGAGGATAATGATGGCTCTGAACCCTCGATGGTTATTGTGAGGATTATGTATTTGAGTCAACAGCTCATACTGTTCCAAGCGTAACACATGTAGAGCGCTTGGAACAGTACGAGGCACATAGTAAATGTTCAATAATTTATAGTCATCGCTACTCGGACTATACAAATATTATCTCTGTATGTATGGTTTCAGTTTTTAAAAAATGTATATAAATGGAATTATTTTACATCTTTAAAATTTATTTTAAATTGGAAATGCAGGTATGTAGTTTAAAGAATAAAGTAGTTGTAGAAGGCTTGTTACACAAACCAGCAGTCCCCTGATTTCTCCTCCTCCCTGCAAAAAAAGAGTCTCCCCAGAGCCCATTGTTTTCAACACCCGAAACTATTCTGGTATGCATCTCTGTATTTCTAAATGATATTCTCACATGGCTCCTTTTTTATTTTCCAATTTTTGCCATTATCTTTTGATTTCCCACCATGGAAAGGAATAGTCACATCTGCCTCCAACACATACCCACACTTCTTGTTTTCTTATCCTCCGGGCTGGTTATAATTTTCAGTAGATCGTTATTCAGTATTTACATTATTGTGACTATGTAAAAACTGTTGACAGCTGAGCTCTTTAGTATATTATTTTCCTTTCCTGTACATTTTTGGTTAATAATTCTTAGTTGTTATTTGCCTGGTTTTCCAAGTATTAACCACAACTGGTCCCTAAATTCATCCCCAGCAGTCCAACTCTTTTTGGTATCTTCAAACATATAAGATATGCTGGTGTTTCATCTTCTTGAGAAAATGTCTCCTGGAGCATCCTAATCTTTTCCAGATTTGCATTGGCATGTACCAAGGTCTTGCATAGCCATTTTTTGGGGACCTTCTTCACTACCATCCTTTGCCTTTCTCTTCTTACTGTCATTTATATCCTGTGTTGCTGTTGAGGAGTCCAGTGCTATTCTGATCCTTGACCCATTTTCCTGATGTTGTTTTCCTTTCCCAAAGCTTTTAGAATCTTCACTCTTTCCCTAATGATCTGGAATTTCACAGACATGTCTGGGTGGGTGTGTGAGGGCTAAAAATCTGTGGGCCTCTTTACTCTGGAAACTCATGTCCTTCTGTTCTGAGACATTTTACTGAGTTATTTGTAATTTTCTCAGCTTTGTTTTCTTTGTTCTCCATTTCTAGAACTACTTGTTACTCAGATACTGGCCTGCCTAGACTGTTCTCTAAATTATGTAGTTTCCTTTCAGGTTTTTATTTCTATATTTAATTTTTTTAAAAACTATTTTGTTCCCTTGATTTAAAAAAAAAATTGTTTATTGGCTGCATTGGGTCTTCGTTGCTGTGCATGGGCTTCCTCTAGTTGTGGTGAGCGGGGGCTACTCTTCGTTGCAGTGTGCAGGCTTCTCATTGCAGTGGCTTCTCTTGTTGCACAGCATGAGTTCTGAGCACACGGGCTTCAGTAGTTGTGGCAGATGGGCTCAGTAGTTGTGACTTGCGGGCTCTAGAGCACAGGTTCAGTAGTTGTGGCTCATGGGCTTAGTTGCTCCAGGGCATGTGGGATCTTCCCGGCCCAGGGCTCAAACCCGTGTCCCCTGTATTGGCAAGTGGATTCTTAACCTCTGCACCACCAGGTAAGCCCGTTCCCTTGATTTCTTAAAAGTATCATTTTGTGCTTGTTTCATGGATCCGAAATCAGTCTCTCTGAGGATATTAATAATTACCTTTTCTTCCTTAGTTTTTCTTCTGCCTGCATAGACAATTTCCTCCAATTGCTTTTCTTCTTTGTTTTAGCCCCTGTTGAGTATTACAGCCTTTTTTCAAATGTTTAGTAATTCTTTGCTGTTTAAGAGTGGGAGACTGAAAAGCTGCTTTCAGAACATAGGGAAAGTCTCCCCAGACAGGAGTGTAACAGAGCCTTCTCTGGGAAAAGCCCAACAGGAAAAAAGTTGAAGATATTAACAGTTGGGTTTCCTTTATGAAACTGTCCAGCCAGAGCACCTGCCAGAGTTGTGTAGATTAGAAATAATAAATAGAAAGTTGGATTAATGTAGGCTACTTTAATAGTCTCTATTGTTTCAAGAACTGCCCCTGAAACTTTGTGGTGATGCCTTCATTTTTAGATTATTTTTACAAGTCATTTTGAGATTTTTGAACAATCACATGTATTCCTTTTGTTTGCTCCCACCTTTCCCCTCCTAACCTCATTTTCCTTTCATCAGGGCAGTGTATTAGATACAAGAACTCAGAGAGAATTAAAGTGTTCTTTGGAAGATTTTGCAGTGGGGGCTTTTCCCCACTTCAGGAGTAAGAATTATCTTCAAAGTGAGTGCTTGGAGGTGATGGGGTCAGGCTTTCTCCTTTTCTTCGACTTCTGTTAATGCCAACTGTTTTCCTGACAGCACCTCTTGTTCCAGAATCAGAAACAACTGGTCTGCTAATAGTCGTACCATTTGATGAGTGGCTAATGTGGCAGGTCTGAAAGACCACACACTAAGGGTCATAAGACACCCTGATTTTCTTACTGGAATTTCTCTTTCTTCCTGCAATGCTGGCTGTCTACAACTTTTTTGGGTTAGTGTTTTAACAGAGGAAGCAAGCATAGCTTCAGGGAAAAGAAGTCCCGTATTAGCTAATCCTCTCCTCGTCCCTGATGAGCTTGAAGCCAAGAAAGATGAAAGAATCCTGGACTGGAGAAAAAACGGTGAGTAAAGCAGAAAAACATTTAGTGTTTTTCTTACATATGTGATGTCTTTTACAGGTTAAACAAAAAGTTATCTTGGCCTTTACCCTACTAGTCTAATTTGCTGGAGATAAGGAAGTTAGGATGTGAACATCCCATCCAGGTATCCATTACAACTGTGTTTAATATCATACAGCATTGTGGATTAATCACGAGTGAGTTGCTAAGTAAGTTTTGAATTTAATAGGCCAACATTTTTATGGGTTGTAATGGTTTTGGGAGGTAAAGGTCAGAAAGTCAGTTTGGAAGACTGAGTAGACTTGTTTGGAATTAAAGATACACACACACACACACACGTGTATATATATATATACTTCCATATATGGAAGTATAGTGGAAGATAAAGTTGTGTATGTAGTTTGAGGTCTTGTTATGGAGGAATAGGCTTAAGATATTTGTACTTTATCATATGACAATCCTTGAATGTTTTTGAACAGCACCGTGGCATGTTGAAAATGGAACTTTAGAAATATTAATTTGACAGATACATACAAAATAGTAAATAACTACTTTCTTTCCTCAAGATATGTTGACTACCTATCATATACCAAGTAAGTGCTAGGCACAGGAGTTAAAAAGCTAAGTGAAACAGTCCCTGCCCTCAGAAATAAATATTCAGTAGAAGATGACATAGTAAGAGAAAAAAAAAGTTTTAAATGAGGTAAGTACAATGATTATGGTTTAGCCTAGGTGCGATTGGAGCATAGAAGAAGGGAACTCAGTTCACCTACAAAGTCATAAAAGGTTTTTCGGGTGGATATGATATCTTAACAGCATCTCAAAAAGTAAAGGAATATATATGGTAAAAAACTGGGGGAGAACATTCCAGGAAGAGGGAAGAGTATAACAAAAGTATAGAAACAGAGGCAAACATGTTAAGTTCAGGCAACTATGGGCACTTCTAGTTTGCTTTATTCTAAAGCAAAGTAAAGAAAAAAATAATATTAGAGTTTAACAAGGACTTATATGCCTTTCTTGTATTCCAGGTAAGAGATGCTGCAGGCCTGAACTAGAGAAGTTGTGGTAGGGATGGTGAGAAAGGGACAGTTTGTAGGAAATGTGGAGTTAAGATCATTAGAACTAAATGATTGTATTTTGGGAGTGACGAGAAAGGAGGAGCCTGGAATTGCTCTTAGGTTTTGGCCTGGGTAAGCAGATAGATTAGTAATGCCATTAACTGAGAATGAACAGGAGAGACTAGCAAATCTGGGGCGAATGCAGTGTTGGACATTTTGACATCCAGGTCCAGCAGACATTTAGATAAGTACATCTAAAGCTTGGGAGAGTTCAGAGCCGGAGACTCTGGGGGTTAGCTGCTGTGTTATTCAAACCTTGAGTGTGAATCAGACCACCTAGGTGGTGCTTCAAAGCAGAATGAAAATGGTACACAGAGGAACAGTAATGTGTAAACAGCACTAGAGGATGTCTCTTACAAAGGAGGCGGATCATACCTTCTCAAAAGCAGGACTGCCAAAAGAGTGGTGTCACCAAACTCGAGGAGAAAATTTTGTATTTAAAATGGACAACAGTGTCAAATGCTCCAGTGGAAGCCAATGAAATATATACTAAAATATTGCCAGTAGATATGACAGTTTGGTAATCTTTGTTGTTTTCAGGAAAAAGGGAAGGAGTGAGAGCATAACTGGAGAGGTACACAGGGTTGAGGAAAGGATTTTGATAAAAGTGAAAAAGACAGAGCATGTTTGAATACTAAAGGAATGGAGATGATAGTCGCAGTGGTGGAGCTAAGCTAACATTTATTGAAAAGGTACTGGATTCCGGGTACTGGATTCCGGGTCCTCGTCTGAGAGCTTTACATCTTTTAACTCATGTACTCTTCACAACCACCCTATGAAATAGATGCTGTTTTCCTCATTTTACTGAGGAGGAGAGTTAATCCCAGAGCTTGTTATTGATACATGACTGACAGCTAGTAAAGAGCAGAAAGAGAATTTGAACCCTGGGATTCTGACACTGTAGCCTAGTTACTTGCCATTATCCTGTATTGTCTCAATAGAAAGGTGGAGGTTGAAGATTTGGGAGAGGTGATAATTAATGGATCAAGATTTCAGAAAAGATGGGGGGGGATAAAATCAGAAACATAGGTGGGAGTGTTGGTCTTGAATAAGAGTAAGAATATTTTATTCTTTAAGATCAGAAACTGGGGGTACAGATGGACGTGATAAATTTGGGGATAGAATGGGGTATTGTGAAGCTTAGGAAATTAATACCTGATTATGTCAAACTTTTTGCATCAAATATTTATGTATGTATTGAACTTATACTTCTTTATTATAAAACATAACATATGGAAAATTGCTTAAAACAAATGTATAGCTTATCATAAACTGTTGTAAGATGTAACCACCACTCACGTAAAGAAAATAACACTGTCAGCCAAGCCAGAAGTTTTCCATGTACTCCATTCCAATTAAAACCCTCTTTTTCTCCCCAAACGTAACCACTATTCTAACATTTATGATCATGATGTTTTTGCCTTTCTTATAGTTTTATCACCTGTGTGCATTTCTAAACACTACATTTAAGTTTTGCCTGCCTTTTCCCCCCTTTTGTCTTTAAAATATCTTAATCTACAGATTCCTCCTTATTCTCTCTTTTTTCCTTGCCGTTAGTTTGTTGAAGAAACCAGTTTTGACCTGTTGAATTTTCCAGAGTTTGGATTTTGCTGATTGAATCCCTTTGGTGAAGCTAACATGTTTGGTTGTCCTCTGTATTTCCCATAAAATGGTGCTTGGATCTAGAGCTGTGCTGTCCAATATGATAGCCACTAGACACATGTGGCTATTGGGCACTTGAAATGTGGCTAGTCCAAATTGAGATATGCTATAAGAGTAAAATACACACCTGTTTTAAAGATTAACTTCAAAAATAATATGAAAATATTATTTTATATTGATTGCATATTTTAATAATACATTGGATATATTAAGTTAAATTTATTAAAACATAATTTCTATCTAGTTCTTTTTCTTTTTCTTTGTAATGTGGTTATTAGAAAACCCATGTGTGGGACTTCCCTGTTGGGCCCGTGGTTGGGACTCCATGCTTTCCACTGCAGGAGGTGTGGGTTCAATCCCTGGTTGGGGAACTAGGATACTGCATGCCATGTGGCACAGCCAAAAAACAAACAAACAAAAAATCAAAAAAACATGACACATGTGGCTTGCATTATGTTTCTATTGGATGGCACTAATCTAGAGGCCTGATCAGATTCTGGTTTTATTTATTTATTTAATTTTTATTATTTTGAATGTGCACGTCTCTCTCTCTCTCTCTCTCTTTTTTTTTTTTTGGCTCTTTATTGGAGTATAATTGCTTTACACTGTTGTGCCAGTTTCTGCTATAAAACAGAGTGAATCAGCTGTATTTATACATAGTGTGTTCTTCTGCTAGGAGGCACATAGTATCTGGTTATTGTTTTTTGTGATGTTAGCAGTAATTGACACTCAATGCCTAGATATCTTAATTCATTAGAGTTTTTGCAAATGGTGAGTTCTAATAAAATCACTCCTTACTAATTTATTATTGCCTTGTCTATTATCTGGTTATTCAGTAGTGCAAATTGTATAGGAAAGATAGTATTAATGTTTGATTCTTTACCTTTATTAACCAGTTTTAAAAATGAATGATGTCCCTATCCACAGGCGATGAATTTGTTTCCTTGGTATCATTATGAACTCATAGATTTAAGCATATTTAATAAACTCAATGCAGTGCCATTATTATGTTTATTGCTGCTAAAATGATTCCATCTCTGGCCTGTGGAAAGCTTTTCAAGTTGGTTCCTGAGTCCTTTTGACACAACCCTGTTACATTAGTCATTGTTAGTTTTTAATCTCTATTGTGTCTGTAGTGCTGTCTCCTCTTTTGTTCCTGATGTTGGCAATTTATGTCTTTTCTCTCTCTTTCTTTCCTTGCTGCAGTCAGTCTGTTTCTACTCATCTTTTCAAAAAACTAGTTTTAGGTTTCATGGATTTTTCCTATTTTTTCCATTTTCTCTTTCATTTTTCTGACTTCTGCTTTTAAGTTTATTTCCTTTCTTCTTCTTGTTTTGTGTTTAGTTTCTTAAACTGAAAGTTTAGATTACTGGTTTGAGACTTCTTTTCTAATGTAATCAATGTTAAAAATTTATAAGCATTTCTTTAGCTGCATCCTACACATTTTTGGTTTTTTTGTTTGTTTGTTTGTTTTTTGGCACACAGGCTTAGTTGCTCCGCGGCATGTGGGATCTTCCTGGAGCAGGGATTGAACTCATGTCCTCTGCATTGGCAGGCAGATTCCCAACCACTGCGCCACCTAGGAAGCCCCCCTACACATTTTTGAAATGTTGTATTTTCATTCATTTCAAAATATTTCCTACTTTACCTTGAAATTTCCTCTTGACTTATATTATTTAAATGTGTATTGTTTAGTTTTGAAATATTTGTAATTTCCCAGATTTTGTTATTGACTTCACATTTAATTCTGTTGTCTGTCAACATAGTCAGTGTGATTTTAATTCTTTTAAATATATTCTGGTTTGTTTCATTACCTAGATGTCATCTGCCTGGGTTAGTGTTTTATGTCAACCTGAAAAAAAAATGTGTATTTTGTTGTCTTTGGATGGAGGGTTATGTAAATTTCAGTTAGATAACATTGGTTGCTCATGTTGTTTAGATCTTCTGTATCCTTGTTGATTTTCTGTTTGCTTATATTAATTACTAATAAGCAGACAGAGGGGTGTTGAACTTCTCAACCATAATTGTAGATTTGTCAATTTCTCCTTTCAGTTCTATCAACTTTTGCTTCTTATAGCTTGACCCTTTATTGTTAGTTGTATACACATTTAAAACTGTTGTCTTCTTGGTGAATTGAACTGCTTATCATGCAATATTTCTCTTTATCCCTTGTAATTATCCTTGTTCAGAGTCTTTTTTTGTCTGTCATTAGTATGGCTACTTCAGTTTTTTTGTTTTTTTTTAATTAGTGTTTGCATGGTAGGTCTTTTCCCATCATTTTACTTTCTTTTGCCCTGGCCTTTCATCTTTCCTTATATATAACTTCCTTCTCCAACAGGGAAGATAGCTTCCTTTATCCTAAATGTATGTATTTATTTTCTAAATTCTTAATTACATAAAATGTAGTTAGATAAGTTAGCCCATACCACCAAAAAAGCCCCAAACCTACTAAGTAGAGTTCATATTCTGTTTATAGTGCTTTTTGTCCTTAATCTGAGGGCATATAGTCTAAATACTGTGTTCAAAAGTTACTTCGGTTAATCTTCTCCTCTATGCCTATCCACTCTGGTTGTGTTACTCTTTGAAATAATGTGTAGTTAGGTTCTTTTGTTTTTTTGTTTGTGTTCAGTTTTAAAGTCCCTCTTATTCTCCTTGTTTATGTGTTTTTGTATGTAAAACATTAACATATTTACAAAAACCATGACTGTGCAGAATAGTTAGACCCAGAGAAGTATCACTGCTCCTATCCCTTCCACTATGGAGGCTAAGAAATCTCATGAGTTGCTCTTTATCTGTCTGGTGTTTCTTTTGCTAAAATAAACAGTTACATGTACATGTATATTTTCTTATTTTCCCCCTTTATTCTTACACAGAAGTGAGTTACTATAGATACTCCTTTGTACATTGCTTTTTAAAAAAAAAATTAATAGAGATTTGTGTGTATGCAGTTTTAGGTTTACAGAAAAATTGAGTGTAGAGTACAGAGTTCCCTTATATCCCCTTACCCCCCGCCCCGCCCCGTTTTCCCATTATTAACATCTTACATGACTGTGGTATATTTGTTAAAATTTATGAGCAAATATAGATTCATTATTATTAACTAAAGCCCATAGTTTCCATCGCTTTTTGTATTGTATTTTCTGTGAGTTTTGACAGATGTGTGATGACATGTTTCCATCACTGCAGTATCATTAAGACTCCCTTCACGGCCCTAAAAATCCCTGTGCTCCACCTGTTCATTCCCTGCTCTCTGCCCAGACAACCACTGATATTTAGAGTGATGGAGGAAAGGGCCCTGAGCCAAGAAATGCAGGCAGCCTCTGGAAGCTGGAAAAGGCCAGGAGAAAAGATTTTTTTCTAGAGCTCGAGGAAGGAACACAGATCTGTTGACACCTTAATTTTGGCTCATAAGACCCGTTTAGGCTTCTGACCTCCAGAAACATAAAGTAATAGATTTGTGTTGTCCTAAGCCACTAACCTATAGTGATTTTTATAATAGCAATAGGAAGCTAATACAGCTCCCTATGTACACCACCCAGGGATCAGACCAGCAGGACGTGGGGATGGTCTCCACTATAGTTTGGACCTCAAAGCCTTTGCTCTGCTGATCCTGGTCAGTTCTATGCACGTGCAGCTGAGGATCTCATACAGTGATTTAAAGGGCCTCATTCTCCACTCCCTACTCTTTGTGATCTTCTCCCTCACTGTCAGGTACCCAAGGGCCCCCTTTCCTGCTTGCCTGGCTAGAAAGAGAAACAATATCACTGTCACTGCTGCCAGGAGGAGGCTGATTCATTCCTGAGGCTCACCCGGGTGTGGGTCTGGAGGCTGTAGGGAGCACATTTTCCTTCCAGACTCTGGCTGCCCTAGTGTAAGCTGGGGGATATAGGTGCCAAAAGGCAAACCAGGCGACTCACTACCATGTGGGTCATTGTTTGAGTTTTGAATTTCCTACTGAGTTCACATGCTTTATTTATTTTTTGGAGCCCTTAGCAATTAATTATATTTTATGTGGACTTTTAGTTTTTGTTTGTTTGTTTTAAATTAATTTATTTATTCATTTGCTATGTTGGGTCTTTGTTGCTGCATGCAGGCTTTCTCTCTAGGCATGGTGAGTTGGGGCTACTCTTTGTTGTGGTGCGTGGGCTTCTCATTGCGGTGGCTTCTCTTGTTGCAGAGCATGGGCTCTAGGCTCATGGCTTCAGTAGTTGTGGCACATGGGCTCAATAGTTGTGGCTCGTGGGCTTAGTTGCTCTGCAGCATGTGGGATCTTCCCAGACCAGGGATCAAACCCATGTCCCCTGCATTGGCAGGCAGGTTCTTAACCCCTGCGCCACCAGGGAAACCCTGGGCTTTTAGTTATAATCGGTGGGAGAGATACAGTGGAGTATGTTTACTCAGTCTTAACCAGAACCAGGAATTTCTTCATTTCTTTGTTACTTAAAAAAATTTCCTGCCATTTTCCCCCTTCTGTTTGTCTTAAGGCATTATCTGTTTTTTATTAACTCTCATGTTCTTTCTACTTTAGTGTACATTTCTAACATGATTTTTTTTCTTATTGTTTCTGAGTTATTTCACATCCTTTGTGAGTTTTTCTAATTTTGTTTTATATTGTTCTTTCATTCTTCTGTTATTGTTTTTGCCCTTTTGCTTGTTTAGAAATGGTAGGTTATAGTTTTCATGTATTTTATAGGCATGTTTTTCTGGGGGACCTTGATTACCTGTAGGGATAGCTTTCTCCTTTTAAAGTTTTTTCTTGTAATATACTGATGTGGGATCTTCCCCTCAATCCACACAAAAGTTCCTCATTTTTTATATGAAATTACTTTCCTTGAACTTTTACAAGGAAGCCTGAATTTTATGGCTCTAGAGCTCTCTCCTCTGTTATTTCTGTGAAGTGTTTGTGTGTGACTGCTTACTTTCTGAAATCCCCCTTACTTTGTTCCCCTCGCCTACTTTTATCTGGATTTCTCTTTTCTCCCCATGCTGTTTAGTTTAGATTCTATCCCTAGTAGTTTTGTCTTCGCATGGGGCCTGGTCCTGGAATGCGGCTTTGGCTGATTAGTTTTGAGAATTTTCACAAGGCTCGGACTTCCCGCTGAACGCTTACACTCACCCGAGAACTAGAGGGTGCAAGGCTCCTCCCATTGTCAGGCGCTCTCGTCAATGCTTGCCACCCCTTCCCTGCCTGAGTACCTGCAGGGGTTCTCCCTTTCATTAGATGCCCGTGACTCTCCTCTACTTGCGTCCTCCCACGCACCTCATAAGTGTTAGTGGTTTGATCCTACTCACTTGGGATCTGGAGTTCTGGAGATCCCTTGTTGCTTAGTTTTGCTTTAGATGTTATCTGTGAGTCTTTAAAGGTTTCACCTTGGTTTCTGTTTCTACCGGTCAGTTCCGGAAGATTTAGAAAACGGTATTGTCACTTGCCACCATCCTCCTCATTAGTTATTCTGATGTAAAGTTACACTCTTCTGATAAGAGTGAGGGGTTCTGAGTAAAAAATTTAAGGGGGAGAAGTGAGGGTTTGGAAGTCATTGATAGGAAGAGGAAAGGGAGCTCTTCAGGGACAGATGAGAATAAGGTGAGAGCACAGGTGAGAGCAAGGCCATATATTAGTCGTGGTACCAGGCTATGTGAATGCGGGGTGTCACCCCAAATGAAGCCTCAGGAGAGGCTGATAGTTGGATGAGGACTAGAATTAGGCTTGTTGGTCCAGCTGAAGGACCAGAATGTTAGGGGTTGAGATAACTTTTGGAAGAGGAATTCCATTCCTGGGTATGAATGGAAATGAAACCAGAGTGGGGTTATTAAATTGGGAGACAGTGGAAAGTATCTAAGGACTAAATGTCTGCAGTGCAACTAAAGAGCAAATGCAGTGGGAGGAGTCATGCGAATGTACTGGATGGAGACTTTTGTCAGCGCACAGAGTTTAAAATTTCTTAGGTAGAACCTTTTTTCAAAAAGGTCTAGTGTCAGGTGCAGTTTATTATATTTGATCCCTAATAAATTATTATTTTTTTAAAAATTTATTTATTTATTTATGTATTGGCTGTGTTGGGTCTTCGTTGCTGCATACAGGCTTTCTCTAGTTGCGGTGAGTGGGGGCTACTCTTCATTGTGGTGTGCTGGCTCCTCATTGTGGTGGCTTCTCTTGTGGTGGAGCATGGGCTATAGGCATGCGGGCTTCAGTAGTTGTGGCACATGGGCTCAATAGTTGTGGTTCACGGGCTCTAGAGCACAGGCTCAATAGTTGTGGTGCACAGGCTTATTTGTCCTGCAGCATGTGGTATCTTCCTGGGGCAGAGATCGAACCTGTGTCCCCTGCATTGGTAGGCAGATTCTTTTTTTTTTCTTTTTCTTTTTCTTTTTATTGGGGTATAGTTGCTTTACAATGTTATATTCTTCTCTGCTGTACAACGAAGTGAATCAGCTATACGTATACATATATCCCTTACCTCTTGGACCTCCCTCCCACCCCCACCCCCATCCCACCCATCTAGGTCACCACAGGGCACCAAGCTGAGCTCCCTGTGCTACATAGTAGGTTCCCACTAGCTATCTGTTTTACACATGATAGGTATATATATGTCAATCCTAATCTCCCAATTTATCCTACCCGCCCCCTCCTTGCCCCTCCACCGTGTCCTCACATTCAGCAGGCAGATTCTTAACCACTGCACCACCTAGGAAGTCCATGATCGCTAATAAGTTATTAAATGCTCTCGAATTTCCAGTTTCTCAACAAATAGTAACTCAGTAAGCATTACTCCAAAATCGTCTGTTGTCATAGTAGCTTAAAAGCCATAGGTAAAACCACAGGCCTAAGAGAATTTGGTGCTGTTAATTAAAAAAACACATGAATAAGCCTGAGTCATATGTCTGTGGCTATCTATAGAGAGTACAGAGCTTTTCTAATGTTCTCATTATGGCAAAAAAGCAAAGTTAATTTTGGTATGAGATAGCATTATTTCTAAACATTGTGTATAGTTACTTTGCTTATAGCTTAAACTTCCTTGGGAAAGTGTTGGAAATAATTACAAATTTCTATTTTAGCATTTTAATAAGTGCACAGTATTTTAACAAGACTTTGCAAACAGAATTTACTTTTAAAAAGAAATGTGACAATCCACAAGTAACATTATACTTAAAATGTTACTGAAATAAAGGTTATTTGTAGTGGGAAGTCTCAAATTACTTCACATATTTAAAGGAAACATCAGTAAGCTGTCAGTTCTGTAGTTTACCACGGTTTAATAAGGAAATTTCTTTAATAAGATTATTTTAAATGGAGTTTGTAGCAAAGAAAAGAGTAATTGCCTATCACACTGTAAAAAATCAGTTTCACATCTTTGGAATGTTTCTTTACACTTAATTTCCACATTGTTTGAACTTAAATATATATCCACAGAAACAAAAAAGCAAAAAATCATCAAAAAGCTCTTTGTTTTCAAGACATGCTCAAGATTTTATAGCTGGAATTGGATGAAACTTTGTCTCACTATTAACACAAATGTTAATCTAAGCAGATATTATATAGAATATTTTATATTTTATTATATTTTAATGAGAATAGTGGAATTAATGTGGAAGTTTTAATTTTTAAATGTTGATGGGACAAATGATGGATACCTTTGTTTTCTGCTGCAGCTGACTTGAGAAGATTGTCATGTTGTTCAAGATTAATAAAGTACAAAATGCCTAGGAGCCTTTCCCAGAAATTGTCAGGTCACACTTTTGCAGCTATCACTGGATATGTGGGTTGGGTATTTTAGTTGTGTAGAATGCTTACTGTGTGATTATTTCCTTTTTTTTTCAGTGTTTTTACATTGCAGTGTAAGAGATGCTAAAGTCTTTTTGGAACTTAGAAAATTGCCTTGAAACATATTTTGCTGTATTCAGGAAAAGGATTTTGTCAATATCAAAGAATACTGATCTCATTCTGCTACCTATAAAAATGTGTCAATTTTTCTTAAGAAATACTTTGACAATTCTAAACTAGAATTTGCTTCAGAATCTTTCACGCCTATACTTTCTGATATACTTCTTTCAAAGATGAGAGACAGAATATATTGACCCTAGAATCCCATGTAACTATTTGAACTTGTGTCATAATTTAGTAAAGCAAAAATGTTTTCTAGATGGGGGGGCGGGGGGAGGCAAGGCAATTTGTGGCCAAATAAGCTTGGAAAACACTACCTCATGTATCCACTTCAGTAAAATTATAATTACTGTTACTGTGTTCTTGACACAGAAGTTCTGTCATAAAGAAATCTGTTTAAGTTTGTTAAACCCAGCATTTCCCAAATTTATTTAATCTCAAACCCTTGTATGTGGTTGTTTATAGCTGCATTATTAATGCTTAAAAAGAGGAAGGAACCCAAATGCCAATCAATTGGTGAATAGTTAAATAAAATGTATCCATTTATATATCCATTCAATGGAATATTATTCGACCATAAAAAAGAATGAAGTACTAGTACTGACTACAACATGGGTGAAGCTTGAGAACATGATGGTAAGTGAAAGAAGCCAGAAATAAAAGTCCACATATTGTGTGATTTGATTTATATGAAATGTCCATAATAGGCAAATCCATAGAAACAAAGTAGATTTGTGGTTGCCATGTACTGGGGGTGGGGGAATCACTCTCTAGTGATTGCTAATGGATACAGGTTTCTCCCCCCCCTTCTCCTCCCCTTTCCCCTCCCCCCTTCTTCTTTTGAGCATAGAAAGGTTTATTGCAGGGCCATGCAACGAGATGAGTGGCTTGTACCCCCAAAACCCCCAGACTCCCGGGTTTCTTTTTGAGATGATAAAAATGTTCTGCAATTAGATACTGGTGATGGTTGCTCAACTCTGTGAATATTCTAAAAACCACTGAATTATATACTTTAAAAGGGTGAATTTTATCATACGTAAATTATATGTCAATAAAGCTGTTATTTAAAAAAACATTAAAAAGAAGCTATAATAGCAACAACTAAGGAAAAATAAGGGCTTAAAATAGGGCAGTAGTAATAGAGAGGTACCAGAGAATGTAGGGAGTAAACTGAAGAACTTGAAAGACTGATTTTTACTACCAGAAATACAGAGTCCCCAGGGCTGAAGCCCTAAGGAGACAGGGCTGATTGATCCTGTGCTGCCTCGGTTTGCACTAGCAGTGACTAGCTTCTCTGAGAATGATGGAATTCTATACACACAGTAAATAAAAACCCTTTAACAAAATGCATTGCTTCTTTAGTCATCTGCAGACAACAGAGATGGCTGAAGCAGTGCACAGAATCGTGGCCTTGCCTTTATACTTTTCATAACTCAAAACAGTTTTCTTGCTGCCAGTAGAATCTGGCTGCCACTGTTCATCAGGGGGAGGTGCCCTGCAGGAGAAGAAAAGAGGACGTGGCCCCTGCCTGCCGAGAATGTAGTCTTGTTGACTGAGTGGGATCCACTCGAAGGCTGTGCTCACCTTTCAGGAGGAAAGACACCCAAGTGACTTGCCAAGTGTTACATAGAGGGCAGCAGAGCACTGGATTATAAGTTTGGGAAGGTGAACACAGATCTTTTGGATTGTCTAATTTTTGCCATCGTGTGGGAAAGGCAGACTTCTTGGAGTTGGGTCCTCATTTTAGTCAGCTCTTTGACCTTCCACCTCCTTGGGTGGCAAGGTCATGGTATACTCTTTGGGACCGAGGATGGTACAGCCAGTGCTGATGCTGTTCTCCCCTTGCCTTCACTTTCCCTGACCAGGTTTGTGGTCATCAAGAAGGTAAGGAACTCCTTAAGAGTTCACTGCAGAGTGAAGGCTCACGGGAGGAGTTTCAAATGAGGCAGCAATGATATCTGAGTCAGAGGTTCTTTCTTTCCCCCAAACCCAAGTTTCCTGTGTAAAGCCAAGCCTTCAGTGGAGGAAGCCAGTGTGTTATTGAGACTCTTACCAGGTATTTTAAAAATTGCTTCTAAAGAGGACTGTATCTAACACAGAATTCTATTATAGTCACAGAATTCTCTTGTTTTCTTTTTTTTAAATTTTTTAAAAAATTTATTGATTTGGCCATGCTGCATGGCACGTGGGATCTTAGTTTCCCGACCAGGGATCGAACCCATGCCCCCTACATTGGAAGCACAGAGTCCTAACCACTGGACCACCAAGGAAGTCCTAAGGATTCTCTGTTTTCTTAATACAGGTCTCTGAGAGGAGGAAGGAAGGAGCCTTAGTTTTGGAGCCATAAGAGCTACACAGTTTCAGGCAGCCTTGAAGAGGCCATATGATGTCGCATAGCCTCTCTGGAGGCCCCTTGCGTGGGGTTTGAGTACTGATGTGCCTTAGATGGACTCCGCTTCGTATCTGGAACCTGCGGTCTCACCTGTGCAGCAGGGATAACCATCCTCTGCAGGGTTGTGACGAGCATCAAATGCGATGGTGCATGGAGAACACCTGGGGCATAACTATTACTGCACAAGTCACTTAACTTTTTTGAGATTGTTTCCTCTTCAAGAGTGAAGATGATGCCCTATGCTTTTTAGGGTAGCTGAGAGGATAAAATGAGATAATGTATGCAATTATGTTATTAAATATATCATTGAGGTTTAATTAGAAAAGACTTTCACAAGGATCTTGGTAACCTATTCCAGAGTTTTGCACTAATACATGTATCCTTTTGTTGAACTAGAATTTTATCTTTATTATTGTCCTTTTCATCTTTCTTGACCTTCCAAGAACATGGAGAATTGTTGGTATTCATTTGTTTCATGAAAATCTTCACCCACTGAAAGATAGAATCCATTCACCTCTAGCCTTTAGGTTTAAGAAAACCAGTTGATTATTACTGGAAATCTATTTTCTTATTTGTAATTCTTTGTTACATTTTTCTGAACCCTTTCTAACTTCTCCATTGCTTATGGTGTCCAAGATACAAATTTATCTTTGAGAACTTCTCAGACTAAAATATAGGGAAAAGATTACTTTTTGTCCTTCATCCCCCATTAAAAATTGTACATGTATATCTATATCGTTATTATAAAAGTAATGTCATCACTTTATATACATTTTGGAGAATAGAGAAAGAAAATTGCCCACAATTCCACCAGTTCAATTAAAAGTAGTTTTATGACTACATCTGGTCATTTTAGTATACATATTTTATGTATGTGTGTGTATATATATAGCCTATATATCATTATATTCATATCTTACATAACCACAATCATATGCAAATATGAATCTTGCATCCCCCCTTCTAATGTTTTCTTATATTGCTGCATGTCTTTAGTACCTGTCTAGTAGAATTATGAGATTCAGTGCTTTCAGTGCTTAGCATATAGTTAGTGTCAATAAATGGGAGCTAGTTGTTCTGTGACTTTTTCCACAGTTCGCATTATTTCCTGAAGGATGCCCAGAAGTGGATTTACTGGGTCAAGTACTCTTTAGGCCCTTGATACATGGCACCTGCCACATTGCTTCCTAAGAGCCATTTCAGCTTTGCAGAGCCCTTGGTGCTACTCAAGAGTTTCACTTCTTCATGAGCCCCCCTCACCCCTGCCTTTATTGTTAGGTTTGGGAAGCTAATTTAGTAGGTAAAGATGTTACCTTGTTATTTAAGTTTCATTATTTAATAATTATTACCTTGAACTTTTTTGTTGTATGTTTCTTCTTTGCAGGGTCTGTCCATGACCTACTTAACAGTTGGAATCCCTTGACAGTTTCTAATTGAATTACGTGGGCTCTTGAATAAAGGTATTAATCTTTTGTCATATGGATTGCAAATATTTTTCCGTTTTTCTTCTTATTTTAGCTTTGAGGTTTTTTTTAAAAGTTCATACAGACGTGCGCGGACACACACACACACACGCGCGCGTGCACACACACACACACAATGTGATCCATCTCCTGTTTGTGTCTGTCCCAATGAATTTCCTCACCATCCATGCCGGGTCTGATGGTAGTGCCTCGAGTCCAACAAGAGAGACTCTCCCCATGGTTACGTGGGCGCCTAGTACAGTGGACACACTTTATGGTAAGTACACAGACTCTTCATAGACCCAGAGAACATATTTCCTCTGATTTAGGCAAATAAAGTAGAGAAAGAAGGAGATAACAAAACTATTGCTTGATTTTTGAAACAGCTTATAATCTCAGCTCTTCGTGATTGGAATCTTCTAGACATTCTCCATCCTTTCCTCTCGGATTGGTGTTGCCGAAGGTACCAGGGCAGATGTTTTTGGCAAGTGTGTGTTCCACTCATCATAAGGCCTTCGTCGAATTCTCTGAGAACTCCCAGTCCCACCTTCCCCAACCTACATGTTTCTGATTTTTTTTCTTGCAAGGAGACACTAGGTCTTGGTGAAATTTGGGGATTAAGGGTGTGGGGCTCTTCATGTGGGTAAAATGCTGTAAAATCTACCTTCTCCTACTAATCTGTTAAATCTAAACTTTTTCCCTGCAAGAGAGGGAGCAATCCTGTCTGCTGTTGTAGACTTTTGCCCTGGGCTTTGCGTGGGTATCCTTAGTAGAGCAAAGCCAGTCTATACAGCAGGTTAGAGAGCAGCCTCAGATAGGACTGGAGAAGGCAGGGAGGCCACCCTGACTGGATTTTAGGATGGAAGTCACAGCTTGTTCTTCCTGGCGGAGGTGTGTTGTGTCTCTTCTCAGGCTGATGAGGTGGAGTTACCGTGTGGATGGGTCTCAGACACTGGAGTCAGACCACGGGGAAGCTAACTTTGAAGCTTTCAGTTACACTTAAACGGAAAGGAGATCCTCAGAGTGTTTGCAAGTCCTTTTCAACTCTGACCTGGAATTGCCCTTTATTCTTGCCTTTCAGCTGTACACGTTCCTTTGCTAAGGTGTCCTGTCTTTTACGATCACCAGGATCTGCATTGGAGCCCAGACAGCTGATGGGAGCAGCGGCCAGGCCTGCACTGGGGTTTGGTTTCTCATCTCGGTGACAAGGACGGCAGCACACAGAGGCATTACATTGGCTTCCGAGTCTAGATCTATAAATATATTTATTATAATATAACAAGAACTTAACAATAAACATATACTATGTACAATACCATTACAGAGAACCCTGTTTTCTATCATTCACAGAAATAGCCAGTTTTGCTCCAGTGTGATAGCTGAGGAGAGAAACGGGATTTCAATGTCATCTGTGTCGAGTCTCGCTGACCACTAGCACCTCCTTTGGAGGCAGACGCACACCAACGCTGACATCCGCCCTGCCCCAGGCAGTTAGACACTTGTGCTCCAGTCCTTGGGTTCACACTTGCACCCTGTTTGACATAAATACTTTAAATGACATACAACGTATGTAGTTTTGTGCTTATTACTTTTTTAAAAGAATAAATAATATTAAAAACTGCATAACGAAGCTCGGTATCTTGTCCAAGTGGGAGCCACACCTGTAGTGCTAGAAGTTGATGCCCAGTATTGGGACTTTGTGTCATCAAATACTGAAAGATGGAAAGCGTGTCTTGTCCTTTTCTCCTTACAAATGGTTTTCATGATGAAATGACGGCAAGTCGACTTCCCAGATATAAAAATGGTAAATGTGTATTTGGTACCAACGTCACCTAAACAGCGCAGCAGTGGCGGCCGCATCCTTCGTGCCCTGGAATAGCAACTGGTCACCGCGTGAGGTTTGAGGGTCTGAGGACTAGTGGGAAGGCCTTTCTCTGTGAGCCACCGGGTGGCCTCCCTCCTGGCTCCCCTTGCTTGGCTTAAGATGCTACTAGAAGAGTGATTCTGCTTCTGCCCCTTAGGCCTTGGCTGTCCCGGCTCGTCTGAGAAGGCTGTCCCCATCCTGAGAGCTCTTTGTGGCAGGTGCCTGAATATATAGCTATAAATATCAAAAATAGTCTCCTGTGCTTTGTAGACATGTATTCTCCCTCTTTCCCTCCAGCCTGGCCTGGGTCCTCAGCTTTCCCTCGTGGAGGGAGCTGGGCTGGTGCCGTGAGGCAGAACTGCTTTCCTTCTGGAACAGACTCGTCTTTCTCTGACAATGCCTCCACAAGGCGTGGCTTTTACGGGGCTGTCTGGGAGCTATTTTTTCTAAAAATAAAATGGGGGCATCCACACCCCGCCCCCCGCCAGGAGAGATCCTCTGTTCTGCACATAGAAAAATTAGAGCAAATGCCCCACGTTGGCACTCCCTGCAAAGAGCTTTGGGAATTCCCACGTTATCCCTCTTGTGGCCGTCTCCTTCTCCCGGTACTTAAAAATAGCCTTTGTGTATCAAGAAAATGCCTTGGAAATCTAAATAATTCTTATCGGATAACAGAAAGCTAGCACAATCACCTTGTCCTTCTCCAGCAAAAACATGGTAGAAAACCCTGTGAAGGGACAGACGGCTCTCCCCAGTTGTCCCCATAGCTGCCCCTGCAGCGCTGCTCCAGTCACATCTGGCTCCGCACGGTGGCTGGACTCATCTTCGACCCAGTGGGGACCAGCAGCCTCCTAGGCCTCGTGCCCCACACGTAGGCTTGTCCCTTGTTTTCCCTCGGCCACTGAAAGTGTCGATTGGTTAAAAACAAAAGCAGCCATCAAAGTGAAAAGGACACTTTGATCTTACTCCAAGAGAGCCTGACGCCTAATATTGTCATAGGATAACAGATCTATGGTTGGCTGGGGATCAAGCTTGCTCTGCAGGAAGGAAAAAACAGCTTCTCTCTCCCAGTTAAAAAATATGTGAAACTCTATTGCACCGGGCAGAGTGAGCGCCTCCATTCAGAGCAAGTGTGTCTGCAGGAGCCCCAGGGCCCAGCTCGCTTGCTCACGCCCGGAAGGTCGAAGGTCAAGGTTCCTGCTGCTTGGAGGCTGCTCCCTCATTTCCCCCCAAGGCGAGGATGATTTCCTACATTCAATGTAGAGAGTATTCAAAATGTTTAGCGCAGTGAGTTCCTTGCTCGTGTGGGTTGGCCTCTGATTGGTGTTGCTGGAAGTTGATCTTTGTGAGTAGGATGGGCCTCACCCGACGTGTCTGTCCACAGCCTCAGCGTGGGCTTTCCGCTCATGTCAGCCGCTTTGAATGTATTTCTTTATCACGACGCAGCCGTGTCTGAACACGGGGCAGGGCATGTGGGGGAGCAGGGTCCACATGTTGGTTGCAGGCTCGTAGGCTTCCATGTTGCCCAGGGCAGGCCCCTCACTGCTAACAATGCCTCCCGTTGCATAAATCTTGCCGTCGAGCACCACGGCACTGTCAGAGAAAGCAGGGAGAAGACTTAGCCATTGGATTTCCACCCGGGACCTGGAGATAGATTCTCAACACCCTGTCTGGTTGCAGGCTGCCTCTCCCCTTTTGCAAAAGTCATATGGGATCTTGCTGCTCTTCTTTGCCCTCTCACCTCAGCTGGTATAAGAAAAACACCTTTCCTTCAGGACCAGTCAGGACGTCATGCGATACTACCTCCAAGCTACAGGTGACACTGATGCCTACCGGGCACCCAAGGACCTGCCCACCTGACTCAAGTCGGTGGGGAGGTGAGCAGCGTCTGTGTGCAGGTGCCTGGCTCAGTTCACTGGGTCTGTGTGGAGCATCTTTTTGGTGTTGCCGGGACACAGCTGCTCTTCCTACCACTGAAATCCAGTTGGGAACATGATGCACCAGAATGATAGCAGACAAGATAATAAGGAGCTAGGTTGTAACTGATTATTGGCCACTGGACTGGGAATTTCACCCTTGCCAAGGTGCTCAAAGTCAGAGCTTTCTGCTGTGATTTTGTCATGCGTGTGACCTGGTGCTGCTGCCTGCCTGTGGCTGCAAGCGCCTGGCATGCTCTCCGCAGCATCACCACGGCGGCCTGGGTGCCTTCCCCATGCCACACTCACGGGCTTGGTCCTGCTGTCTCCAGCAGCTCTCTGCTCCTCTGCACTTACTCCCTCACTGCATCTCAGCTGCCCCTTCACATCTACGCTTCCACCCCAAGTTCCCTCTCATTTCAGCTAATGGCAATTTCTTCTTGGCTGTCCCCTGAAGTTGAACAGATACACTTCCAAAGTCTCCACCCATTTCTGAAAATCTGAGCCTTGACAGCGCTTGTGTGTCTAGACTTCTTACCAGACACTGAAGCTCCAAGCTGTTTCCCTTGCAGCTCCATGTGTCTGGGCCCCTCTCGCTTCTCCCCTTGTGGCATATCCTTTCCCTGCTTCTCTTGCAAGACTGAGCTTAAATCTCCCCTCAGGCGTCCCCTCTCCAGGCCCACTGTCACTCTCAGATGAGGTGTGGGAGTCCCCCCACCCACAAGCGGTGCCGACACTCTGGCTGTCTTGATCACTGGACAGTATTGTCAGAGTTGCCCTGCACGTGGCAACCACGTAGGGTATGTGACATGAAAGTAGGGCTCGAGAACTGTAGCATCTTCGTACTAATGGGAACTTAGTACTCATCTAATCCAAGGGCCTGTTTCGTAGATAGAACTTCCCCAGAGGGGGGAATTTCTTCGCCCAAGTCACATAACACGTTAGTGGTAGACTGTAGCTTTCCTAGCTGTGTCACCCAAACAGCGGGCACTCAATAAGTGCTTCATGCTATTGCCATACCGAGGATTTGGTGATCACCTCTGCACAGGTACAAGATGTCTTCAGGAAGGCTCTGTTATAGAAATACTGCAAATGGGGTCTCGGGGGCCCCCTTTTTTCCCTTGTTCCTCTTAGCGCGGGAAAGGATGGGGCTAGAAGAGCAGCGTGGGTGTCTCACTGCCGAGGGTGGTTAATTTTTCTGGGCCGGCGTGCCTCGGGAACCAGGCCACTCTCTGATCTCTACCTCTCTCTTCCCGCAAGGGCTGGCCTGGGTGTGCTTCTACCCAGTCAGCTTCGGGACTCCAGGGCAGCTGTGCCTAGTGCCTCACTGGGTCCAACTCCAAAGCCATCAGGATCACATGTGCCATCAGGGCATTCCCCCAAAAGCCACCTGTCCCATGCAGGGTGTCACACAGCTCCGGCCTGGCAGGTGGTCCTGGAGGAGAGCTGACCTCACAGCACCACCATCTCCTCTCGTGGAGAGAAGGTGTGGCCTTAAGGACCTGGGGCCAGTGCCCGTAGGAAGCCCTTCCTGTGCAGCTTTGAGGCGGGGTCGGCTAGAGCCACAGGGTGGGGCTTCTGGGCCAGGGGCTGCCCTGGGCGCTGCATGAACACCCACACCTGTGGCTGGGGGAGGGCGGTGCTGCTGCGGGCCTGGGCGCCCCCTTGCTCATCAGATGGTGGTCCGTCATCGTGCGCCAACCCCTCCCGCTGTCCGTCTCCCTGCCCTCTTCCCCAGCCCACTCACCTGCAGAACTGGCGAGAGTGATTCATGTTGGGACCTGCCTTAATGTTTCCCTTGTCAGGGTCGTAGATGGTGGTGGCTCTGGCATAAGCCCCGCCCAGGATGAAAACAAAGCCGTTGAGGGTGACGGCTGGCGCGTACTTGTTGTCTGTGGGGAGAGCAGGGCAGGCAGGCAGGTCAGGGCCCTCTGAGAGGCCTCCTTCCCTCCTCCATCCCAGCAGGTCCTGCAGGCGACGGGAGCTGCAAAGACCTCCAACATCGCTGGTTGGCCTGAGGACAAGGCTGGGGCCTGGAGGCACCCGGCACAGACCAGCTTGCCCTTTGTCCAGGTGGTGGAATCTGCAGCTGCACCTGGCTGGGGGCTCGCCTCCCCCCCCCCCCCCCCCCCGGACTTGGCTCTGCAGAACCTGTGGGCTCAGCCGGCACTCTGGGCTTGGGATATTGAGACTGAATAAAGCGATGCAGTGGGGCGGCTGCCCTGGTCCTGGGCCAAGGAGACAGCTGGTTCTCACCAATCATCGGGGACTCGATGAAGCTCCACGTGTTGGTCTGTGGAACGTAAGACTGGAGGACGCCCGCAGCTCGGCCCGCCTCGTTCACACCCCCAAACACATAGATCTTGCCGCCACACACTGTGGCTGCGGCCGAGTGCACTGCCTTGGGCAGAGGAGCCACCGCCTCCCATTGGTTGGTGATGGTGTCGTACCTGTTGAGAGAGGAGAAAAAGAACCCAGAATCAGAGATGGTTCTTGCAGGGCAGGGGCCCCAACCAAGGCAGTAGACACAGGGGAGCACCACCATCCACTTCCTACCCTCGGCGTAGCCCAAGATCACACATCGGGGGACACTTGGGATGTCACTCTAGGCCACCCAGGATCTAGCCCAAACTGGCCCTCTCAGCCTTTCTCCTGAAGCTCAGGGGGGCTCTTGTCTGTCTGTCTGTCTGTCTGTTGAAACCTTTATGCAGCTCCCCAGCTTCCAGGCCTCTTCAGCCCTCTCTGTCCAGCTCAGTCCTACTCTTTCATTCAGCAGTCCTGCGCGGGGCATCTCCTGCACAACCAGCCCATGGACTGGAAACTAGGGAAATAGTGACCTGGACCAAGGAAGGAGGTGGGAACGGAAGAAGAGGTAATCTGATAAGGTTCAGCAATAATCGATGTCTCATTTCAGGGAGTTGCCTAGGATGCCTTAGGGTCTCTGGCTTGGGAAACTGGATGGAGGGGGCACTACCCATGGGACAAGGAATCGAGGTTGGGAGAGTTTGGGTGAGAAGGATGATTCTGGTTTTGTTCATGGGGGCTTTAAAGTATCTGTGGGTAACAAGTTGGGGCTGTGCAGGGGCAGTTGGTATTTAGGTCTGGATTAAACATTCATCTTTGGGATCACTGGCATGTGGATGGAAACTGAAGACGAGGGAGTTCACAGGGAGCGTGTGGGGCAAGGACAAGCTGAGGTCCCTGGGGAGATGCCGGCCCGTAAGACAGGAGCTGAGAGGAGTCCAGAAGGAGAGGTGATATGACAGGAGGCAAACCTGCAGCGTGGAGGATGTGACAGGCGGTCAGGAAGCCTCCAGCAGGTCACTGGTGGTCATGTTAAGGGCACCTTACGTGGAACGGGAGGTGCAGGGCTATTTGTGTATGGAGGAGGGAGCGGGAAGCCAGGCAGTGGAGCCGGCTGGTGGAGACGTCTCTTGGATGAAACTTCGCTGGGGAGATGGACGGAGAAGGTGGGACTTAGAAAGGACTATGGAGCTAAGACGGGTTTTGTCAGTTATGTGCTGATAAATGTTTAAAAACCAGCTTTCCAGGGAAGAAAGTCCTAGTGTGTAACATTTGCTGATTTCTGTGATGTAAATCCTCTCACCATGGCTGATTTCAAGCTTCCCATGGAAAATCACTGAACATGGGGTTGGGACGAGATGCCCAGGATACAGCATCTCCCCCACGTACAGCTGCAGTAGACACATATATGGCCTCCAGAGCATAGGCAGTAGTAAAATGTAGCAAAAAAAAATTAGATAGTGATGAGTTTTAAGTATGGATTACCTTTGTTTTTAAATAATTTATTTAATTCTAAGTTTATACGACTCAATTTTTAATAACACCTGTAGCTAATAACTGACTTGCAGAGTTCCTGAAGATCTAACAGTGGGCTCTCAAGAACCAGTATGAACCAGCTCCAGCACAGCATAGGTTTTGTTTCAATTTGAGGGGGAAGGTTTAATTGTGTTTACATGCTGATAGGAAGGAACCCAAGTGGATAAGGAAATATGAACTCTATGAAAGAGAGGGGAGAGCTGTTGATGGGAGGCTCCTGGTAGCTGGATATGAATTGGATTCAGAGGAGACAGGGAAGTGGTGGCCATTTAGGTATGAGACAGGAAGGCAAGGATGGCATGAGCATAAGGACATATGTAGGGGCAATGGCAGGAAGAGGAGAGAGTTCTTGATCAATGGCTCCATTTTCTCTGTGAAGCAGGAGTCAAGAATTGGAGGAGTCTGTGGGGTAAGAGCCTTGAGGAGACAGGTGAAGATGGAAGGCTCACGCTCTTGAGAGTGGGAGAAACGGCTGACAAGGGAAACACAAAAAGATACCCTGTACCATGAATATCCAACAGAGGTTGGAGGACTTCAAAACACAGTGGGGACCAGTCTACAAACTTGTGGGATTTTCTCCACCACGATGAGCCCCCAGAGGGCAGGTGTGGAGACGGGAAAGGGTTGGATTGAACAGGATAGACCAGGTGTCTAGGATGTGTGCTGCAGGACAAAGTGTCAAAGTCAGAAATGGAGAAGTGATGGAACAGGAAAAATGGTGAGAACAGGCAGCAGCTGATGGCAAGAGGAGACTTGGCATTAAGCAGACTGGCCACGGAACCGGGATCTTTGAAGTCTTTCTTCCTGGGGCAGCTGTGTCTGTCAGTTTTTCTCCAAGGGCTGCATTCACTCTGGATCTTCCATCTACAGCTCACCACGCTGTTCACTGCTCTTTAGTGGGTTCTGGGCCCAAGGCGGGGCTTCCACCATGGGCTTGTTGCACCACCACACTTGGGATTCTCCCAGCACACCCTTCCTGGGAAGCGCACGGGGCCCGCTTTTCCTTGTGAGCCTCCTTGGGGAGTGAGCCATCGCGCGGTCACAGCTCGATGCCCCAGGAAGATGGTCACTCCTAGCCCGTGCCCCCGGCTGTGAGACGTCCAGCTCTGTGCTTGCACAGACTCAGGATTTGAGAAGAACCTCAAGTACCTAAAAGGGCAGTAGGGGCTGATTCAATTAAGCCCCAAACGAATGATATGTGGCTAATAGGCGATGGAATAAGTGCCTTTTTGGACAGTGTCAGAAGTTCAGATATCTGTTTTTTAAGCCAATGTGGCAGAGATCCAAAGAGCGCCTGCAGAAGGAGCTGGGAGACAGTGGAAGACTATGTGGCTGTTAGTCTTCAGGCTTTGGGTATGGCACATTCCGCCAAACTCGAATTTCTTGTTATTCCAGGTGGCTGATTGCCAAGCCACAAGCCCTCCTTCAGCTCAATCTGTCAGCCTCCTGCTTGAGAAGGATATGCTAATGACATGCAAATGACCCCGCGGAGTGAGGCGCTCTGCTATCATTTATCCAGTAACCACAGCTACTGCAATATATTGCTATAAAGTATTAGACCCAGTTATTTATGTAATGATATAATACAGGTTTGTCTATTACACTGTTGTTTTAATCTATAATTATATAATCTTGCTCTACTCCTGTAATACAGTAATGTAATGTAATTATAATGCACCATACATCTCATTCATTATCAATATAAGAGCAATTTGTACCATGAGGGCCTCCCGGGGAACAAAGCATCCTCGTGTCTGTCCCCATTCCCCCGACCTTCCTGTCACTCTGAATTCTCATCACTGCCACTGTGTGGCACAGAAATTGACTTGACCAAAGAGGGCCCAGCTCTGCTCCTTGGGAAGCAGTGGACACCCTTTGCACACACCCTCCACCCCGGAGTCTTCAGGTCTGCATCCTGTCCATACAAGGATGGCTGACAGATCCCAGTGGACTAGGGAAGGGCTCAGGGCACCGTGTCCTGGATGGCTCCTCCGTCTCCTGGGGTTCCCAGGGTGGTCTTGCTCATGCTGTCTTACCCCAGCGGATGTTTTGCAGTGGAACCAAGGCCTAGCCAGCCACCAGGGCAGGCTGGTGCAGGCTGCTCCTGGGCACTGGAGAACTGCTCCTGGGCCCAAGGGGAGTGGAGTTTGTCCCCCCTCTTGGTGCATTTGATCCTTGAACAAATCCCTGTATTTATCAACAAGTATAAGTTTGCAAAATGAGTAATCAGCATCTTAGGAGATTAAAAATAGCTGACAAAAGCAAGACAGGATGACAGATCTAGCTCAGTTTACTCCTACATAGAAAACGTCTCCCTTTCATGTGTTTATAGTGGATGACAAACGATTGGAAGCTGGTGCTTCTGGAAAGCTTGGGGTGTGATGGGTGTGCAGTGGGTCCCACCGAAGGCTGTCAGCGTCAGGGCTGACCCAGGTTCACGGCAGTATTAATATCTTCATAACCACACGGGGATTCCCCATTATCTCCACATCAATATGACAATTAAATGTTGTTACTGAGCCATCTCTGGGCTCCACTTGGGGGAGTTAAAAGCCCACAGTGAACATCCAGAGCCCATCTCACTCTGAAATCATCTCTGCCGTAACATTTGTCAAGTGTCCAATTAGCCATCGAGGGAAAAATACAAATTGAGGGGTTTGTGTGCCTCCGCGGGCAAAAAGCTGTCACACGGGAAGATGTGCTTTCCATGGCAGCTGATGGCAGGGGCCAGGTGGTGGGCTAGGGTGTGGGAAGAATGTGAGAAAAGAGCTCCGGTGATCTTAGCCATGACCCCCTGGGTTGGAACGTGGACCAGTTCAGCCCAACTTGTCACTCCCTGGGGCACTAGATTCTCCAAAAGCAGGACTGTACTGCCATTTCCGCCGTCCTGCTGCGGACTCACAAAGCTGTCTGAGCTCTTTCTGCAGCTTCTCTCCAAGGCGTCCATTCTCTGCGTGCACCATCTCCCCAGCTCAAAGGAAAAGACTATTTCCACCCAGAGAAGTGCCCGCCTCCAGCCTATGCCCCTCCTGGCTACACTAGGTGCGGCCAGCTTTAAAGGGCAGCCGTGAGGAAGCCAACCTGGGACTTCCAGCAGAGGGCAGGCTTTATACATGTGACTTATATGCTCTTCTAGAGAATTCTAGAGGGTTGGCCAGGCCTGTGTGCAGTGACCCTTCACTGGGTTACAAGCAGATTTCCTGGGATGTGTGGGATGGAGGGAGGGAGGGAGCTCCCTGGTGTGTCACCTCCGTTTGGCAGGGACATGGAGGCATAGACACTAGCATGGTGCACATTTGGACCATTTGTTCCAGCTTAGCCCTACGTGCCAGCAAGTTACGGCGCTGCTGCTTCCAGTCCCAGGAAGTTCCTTAACTGCCTGGTCCGGGCAGCCAAGCGCACCCTGTGCTTTTCCACCACTGGCTCTCAAGCCTCCAGCTTGTCTGGCCTCCTGAATGGGACAAGAGTGGCCCATCTCGGTGACTGGGCAGCTGTCACCCTTCCTGTTTCTACCCCACCATCCTGGGTCCTCTGCCTTTGCTGTGTGTGAAGAGCCTGGGACTATAGCCTTTAAATGTCCAGTCTCCAGTGGGTCTTAATTGGGTGGGGGGTGGGGAAGAGGAGCGATGTGATTTCAGCTCTCGGGGAACGTCAAAGGATGCCCCCGCCGTGGCCTCATTACCTCTCCACGTGGTCCACGTTGCCCGCCACGCCAAGTCCCCCGAGGGTGTAAATCTTCCCATCGTAGACAAGGCTATTGTGCCGACAGCGGGGGACCGTCATCCTGGAGACGAGGTTCCAGTTATCGAGCAGGGACATGTAGCACCAGACATCGGCCAGCGTCACCCCTGATTCCATCCCACCTGTGGGCAGTATGGGAGGTCCAGAGAGCGGGCGGGGAGTGAGGAAGGGCCCCAGGCCGGCCAGGCCCAGCCCCGGGGGCAGGAGGAGAAGGAGACAGTTCCGGGCCTTGGCCTTCCTTAGCCCTGGTGTGGGGAGAGGCCCCCGGGAAAGTCTGTGCCCTGTCCCCAGCCCAGCCCTGAGGGGCCTCACCTGAGAGGTAGATGTTGTCCCCGGCACTCACTACACTGAAGAACTCGCGGTCATAGAAAGGCAGTGAGGCCAGGGGGTACCACTTGTTGTTCTGCGGGTTCCAGCAGGTGACGGCCACCAGCGAGCGCTGGGTCATCCCCACCATCTGACGGCCCCCAACCAAAACGATGACCTCGGCCACACCTGCAGGGACACGGAGGGGCACCCTTGGGACGGCCCGACACTGTCAGCATCTGCCTGGCGCCTCCTTGGGGGGCTGTCGAGCGTTGGGCGGATGGCACGGCGCCGGCATGCGGGGGGTGGGGCGCACCCCGCCGTACCTGCTGAGAGGCGGGGCCGCGTCCGGGGCGTCTGCATCTCCTGGCGGGCGTGGGGCAGCATGTGGTAGCGCTTGGCCTCGTTGACCAGGTCCCGACACGCTTCGGACGACTTGATCAGCTCCTCGTTGTCGACCACGTTGAGCAGGTAGCTGGGGTGGATGAAGGGGAGGCGGACCACCGCCAGGAGCTCCGCCGCGTCCTGCGGGGTCAAGGAGACATGGGATCTTCTGAGATTACAAGGGGGCGCCGCCTTGTGAGTCGTTTTGAGAAGGAAGAAAGCAGAGGGGTGGGACTGAGCCAAACGGGCAGATTTAGTCTGCACGTGGCTGGGGAGTGTGGACACTGCTGGCCGCAGCCTAGGCAGGGATGGTGGGCACTCCCAGCAGCAGGAGCCGAGGAGGGGAAGGAGGGGGCGGTCTGGCGCGCTGCGGCGGACCCTGGTGGGACCGTCCCTTGGCCTCTTGGGCACCTCCTTCCTGCCTCCACCCAGCTCGTGGGCCTCTGCTTCGCAGCAGGCTGTAGGGGGCTGAGATGAGGATCTTGACCCTCCAAGAGGTGTGCGTGGGGCAGGAACTCAGGAACAGGTGGGAGGGGCCAGGAGGGCTGAGGGGGAATCATCAAGCTTGCAAGTCGTAACCATCAGAACCTCTGCCTCCCCGTCACCGGCAACCCCCTTTAGTGGCCTCCCACTGGACCCCTCACCTGCACTGAAGTCTTCTCATGGAGTGATTTGAATCCCTCTCTTGTCTGGCAAACTCTTTACCCATCACTCTACTTTAGTTTCATCCAACAAATACTGGCGACCACTCTTTGCCGTGCGTCGAGTTTGTTATTGGGGGTGCCAAGACTAATAAGACCTGGTCCCTGACCTTCAGGTTTAATGGCAGGGAGAAGATTTGTCACATGAAAGGACTCTTCCCAAAGGAAGAGTCTGATTAGGGGTTGAAGGGGTGCAGGATGGGAGGCACCTCAGAGTAGATGACATCTGAGCCTGGTGTGGAAGGACTGCCAACTTCTCCAGGCCTAAGGCGGAGTGGGGAGGGCATTCAAAGCACACGCGGAGGCATCGGAGTGTGAAAGAGAGTGTTGCATTGGGGGGAAACTATGGAGTTTATTCTTGTTGGATGCAGAAGGCTTCTGTTGGGGGTAGGGTAGCAGAGAGGGAGAAATGAGACTGGATACATCAGCTAGGCTCTGGCCTCACGCCTTGCTTGCCAAGAGTTGTGTAGTGTTTCCTGCAGAGTGGATAAGGGCACTCATGAGTGGTTTTAATTTATTTTTATTTTTAAAAAATTTATTAAAAAATTTTTTTTTGGCTGTGCCATGAAGCATGAGGGATCTTGGTTCTCAGACCAGGGACTGAACCCATGCCCTCTGCATTGAAAGGGCAGAATCCTAACCCCTGGACCACCAGGAAATTCCCTCAGGAGAGGTTTTAAACAGAGAAATCACAGGACCAAACGTGCTCCTGGGAAGACCGCCAGGCTGCAGGGTGGGAATGAATTTGCAAGGAGGAGACCGAAGGCAGGGAAACCTCTCAGGAGATGACTGCAGTCATCCTGGTGAGATCGGGGGCGCTGAATGGGGAGAGGGAGAAGCTGGCCCTTGGAAGAGGAGGCACAAGTGGCAGCGGCGTGTGGCCAAGTTGGGGTGGAAGGCGTGGGAGGACTCGGCTTCTGCGGTGGGTACTGGGCAGAACTAAAATAAGGAGCCCAAGAAGATGTGTGGGTCTGGGGGGCTTATGAATTAGAGGGGCTTGGGGGACGTGGGCTGGAGGTGCCCAGTAGACAATCAGAGGTGGAGGTCTGCGGCTGGAGACAGACTTGGGAGTTGTGGTGGACGGTGGCCATCACTGTTACAGCTGCCCAACCTGACTCCTTTCCTCTGAAAATGAATCTTGCTCGGTCCCCACCTGGTCAGAGGACCGACTTCTCCTGGGCCCAGTGGCTGGGGCAGGGGTGGAGAGCCAGCTCTGCATCCTGTATCCACCGGATGCCTGGATCCCAGCTCCCACCCCCTCCTGCCTATTCTTGCTCCATGTGCAACAAAGTAGCCCCTGTCATCTGTCGCTCAGCTGCCTCAGCTGGTTCTAAGCACCCGCCTCCCTGACCCTGTCCTCCCATTTGCTGCTCTCTGGGGGGACTCTGAGCTCTCCTGAGAGCTACCTGAGTGTCTTCAGTAACTGCCGGGGGCTCCTCACACCTTAGAACAAAGGCAACTCTGTTCTAAATCAGCACTTTCTGCTCTGGAGATCCTTCCGGGCTGTGCCTGATTTCCTGTGACTTGGGTGCCCTCCTGGGGACCCTGTCCTCCTTGCCTTCTGCCCTGAACTCCAGCTGTCGCCTCCGAGGGACTTGGCTTCCCTCCCATCAGGTGAGCAGTGGTTTGCAGCGCAGTTTCCATTTTGTCCAGTGCTCTCCACCCTCTCAACAGCCATAGCCTGGGTGGGGCTCCCCCTGTTGCGTCTGAGCTCACAGGAGCCCAGGGCACCCAGCTCAGGCACACACTTTCCCCTGCTGGCCCTAGTGCTGCCCAGCTGGCCCTGCGGCCTCTCTGGTGGCTTGGGTCTCCTTCAGGTGTAATGCCAGCCCTTGAGGATCCTTTAGTGCCTGATTTCTCATCTCTCATCCCCCTTCACCTCTCTGTATCCACGGGTGCTGGTCCAGCCTCCCTCTGCCCGGGCCTGCTGGCTCTCATACGTTCCCACTGCTGGTCAGACCAGGCATCCCTGCCTCCTCTACTTTCCTGCCTCCTTGCTCCAGATGTCGTCCCCGTAACGTGAGGGAGAAGGGGCAAGACGGGGTGGGGGGGTGGGGGTGGGGCAGGCCCCACCTTTGCGCGGGACATGGGATCCTTCTTGATCCACTTGATGACGGTCTCGTACACCAGTTCCTCGGCCTTGGTGTTGAGGCTGTCATTGGAGATGTAGGCGATGAAGTCGTCTTTGGAGACGCTGAGGATCTCCTCCTGGGCCGCCACCTCAGGGAAGATCTGCAGCGCGAAGGCCTTGGCCATGTGGTAGAGCTCGCTGCACTGCATGGCCTCAGCCATGGCCAGCACCCCCAGGCAGTTGCTGGCCGTCAGCTGCTTCTCTGGGGGCAACAGCACAGGACAGGACCACTGACTGCAGGGCCCTGGAAGGGGTCACCACCCATTCCCATCGCCCGTCACACTGGATGCCCCTCTGAGCCCGTGTCCTCGTGACCTGCCTTCAGCATCGAGAGTCCCCACAAGCCCACTTCCTGTGTCCCTGGAACTTCAGATCCATTTTCAGGGTTTCCCTCTGCCCTGCCTCACACTGACTTCCCCGGGGCCTCCAGAGGGAGGCTCCGGCAGGTTCCAGCAGAAGGACCGAGGCAGAGGTATAGAGGGTCAGCGCCAGGCTCGGAGCTTCCTCAATGCCTGTGAGGGAAGGAGGCCTGGGCTTGGGGGCAGGGGTCACACGGAGGCTTCTGGTGTCTTCCATAACTGTGACAGGCATGTCTGGGGCCACATACTTCTCCTTTAGAGTCATGACAGCAGTAACACCCCTAGTAAAGCCCACCCACTACCTCCCATGGTCCTCAGCCTCGCCCCACCTGACCTCCAGACCTAGGCTCAGTCTGGCCCGTGTTCCTGAGATCCGACTAGTGGTTATTCTAGTCTAGATATGTCTGGGTCCCAGAAGGCCCGTCACTTTTGTGGGCCTAACTCTGGACCTGTGGTTCCTGACTCTTCTAGATGGTTCATTCCCCCAAGGTCACATCTCAGACCCCTGGCCATCTCCGCCTGACCTTCTCCCATCACTGTCTCTCTCACTGCACACTCAGGCCGGTTCCGGTGATGCCTGTTTCCGCCCTTCTCTCTCCCTGCTCTCACCCACACTGGGCAGCTCCAACCGTAAAGCGAGCGTGTTCTCTGGATTGGGGCCTCATGGAAGCAACTTTGTTTCGTGTCTAGAGAATAGGGCTGTGAGGCCAGGACATGGGCTTCCCAGGGATAGGCCATTCACACAGGCCTCTTGGGCCATTTGTCCTCACAAGACTGCCCGGGGGTCCCGGTGTGGCCCCTCCGGCCCTCCGAGGAGCAAGGCAGAGCACCCCTCTGTCTAGCAGTGAGCAAAGGCCTTTGTGCACAGTTACCCAAATTATTGTCTTAAATCTGCTGTGCGATCCAGCTACACCCTGAGGTGGTCTGGCTGGGCAGGCACAGCCCTCCCTTCTCCACCCTTGTGTTTTTGAATTGTTTGCATGTCAGCACTGTTCCAGGCGGCTCACCAAGAAAGGACACGCAGACTTTGCAGAAGGTGTGGAACTGGAACTTGCTGGCCGCCTCCAGCAGGGTCTTGGCATTGGCCGAGTCGATGACCAGGGAGCCCGTGTAGACAAACTCCAGCAGCAGCTCGAGGACATCAGCCTGCAGGTTGGACAGGACGAGCTCCAGCTTCTCCCGGCCGCACTGGCTGCCGTCTTGCACCGACCTAGGCACAGAGACCAGGGTGTCCTTACCTGCCACCCTGCGGCCACGGCGCCGCCTCCTCACAGGGCTAGGTCTCCCTGTACACCTCGGTCACGCCCTTCGTTTTAGGACTCAAGGGACACGGCAATGACACACCTGAACCTAGCAACCTTACATGGGATCTGAAAGAGAAGAGTCTGACCAGAGACGCCCAGGAGAACAGAAAACCCTGCTTATCACTACTCGGCATGTCCATGCAAAAAAAGATGCAAATCAAAAAGCATGAGCTGTGGATGGGACGAGGACCAGGACTGGCCTCAAAGGGAAACAATACGGTTCGGCTCCACTGTGGGACCCGGCATCTCCGCCAAACAAAACACGGCCAGCAGGTCCCGGGCCCCGGGGCCCGTCTGCCTCCGATGGGACTGAAGCTCCCAAACGGCTGCGATCACAGCCCATCCCCTGATTGCCCCAAAGACTGAGGGCCCCGAGCCGTCCCAGAACCCCGACTCCAACCCCACCTCTTTCCAAAAACATATTGTTTCCTTTTAGGCATGGAAAGGAAGCCCTTCATGACATTGCTGTGAAACTGAGGACAAGACGAGATAGACGGACAGAATGGTTAGAGCCGGGAGGAGGGGAGGGAGAACAACCAAGGACTTCCGCCACAGACAGCCAGCAGCCATGACCTAGGACCTGGCCCGGGGCGGGGCCCTCCTGCCACATGGAACACGGGGTCAGAGGTCAGAGTGGCCTGCGTGTAGAGTGTGCATCGGGCTTGTGAACTGGGGGGAGCAGGGGAGGGACACAAATATATCAATATGTTTATATCTGGTGTCTACAGAAACACGAAACCATTGCAAGGGCTCCTAAGGCCTGGCAGCCGCGCCCTAAAGCTGGACCTGGAAGGAAACAGATAAGATGAAGCAAAAAACAACACCCGTCGAGACGTGACCAGGAGGAGAAACACCCAGAGCGTTACAAGTCAGACAAGTCAGGAGGCAGGGTTCTCAGAGGCGGTCGGCTTGGCACGCGGCCTCGGCCGCTCTGGCCTGCCCTGCTTCCCGCACTGAGCCTGGTCCTGCCCGGGGCTGGGGTCGGCCACGTGGCTGGCCCGTGACCTCTGTGTTCCTGCCCCCGCCTCCCCACCCCGTCCTGAGGAGGCCAGGGGCCAGGACTCTTGTGACTGGTCCCTTGGGTGCACCTGCGGCTGGCAGTGGGGGTGTGGAGGTGTCTGACAGGTGAGCAGGTCGGCCCCAGAGCGAGGCCGACTCCTGTGTAAGCAGGGCGTTCGGGGACCTGGGTGCCTCAGCGCTGCCGCCGCCGCCAGGCGGGCGGCCTTGATCTCTCTGGCCCTCAGGCTCCTTATCTGCAAAACAGAGGATTGACCTGGATGAGGTCTAAAGTCCCACGGAGAGTTTACATGACAGAGGCTGGAAAATACCTTCCCGTGAGACTCTGCTCTACACGACAGAACCTGAAATGCCACCGTGAGAGCAACATTCTCTCCAGGTGGGCACTGGCCTCCCACGGCCCTCTACAACACAGACACGAGCCCGCAGGGAACAGGTGCAGCTGTGCGCCCGCGTCCAGGCCTCCCTCCCAGAGGGGCTGCGCTGGCCGCCCCGACGGAATGGCTAATCCGACCAGGGGTCTGAAGGGTTCATTCTGCCTCAAGCCCTGGGCAGGCCCAGAAAGCTAAGCGGAAAGGTGCAGGCTGCACAGAGGGTCTGAGCAGAGCCCCTTCTCAAACCCAGAGACGTACACTGAGTGTGTGAGTCTTAAAGTGTCTTAACACAGCAAGTGTTCTGCTGTCAGGATGGGTTTCCATGCTTGGTTGACTTTGTTAAGTATAAACATGGTTTATCATGTGATCACTTGAAACCGCAGACATTCTGAACGCCTCAGGCCTCGGGGGCCATGTGGTCAGCCTCTTACTCTACACTGCCTTCATTCCTACCTGCCACTCTCTGCTCCCCTCCCCCAAAGCCTTTCATGCTCTGCGGAGGCCACGCTGGGCCACAGCCAGGGCAGGGCTGATGAGGCCAAAGTAGGGCTGCTCCCCTTCTTCCAAGGCTCTCAGGCACGGCTGCCCCCCGCTCTGGCCAGCCCTCAAGTCTCCCCACGAGTCCTCAGCACAAAATCAGTGAAGAGCTGAGGTGGGACTTTAGGATGTGCACACGCACGTGTGCACACCACGCACTGAAATGCGTGTGACCTGTGACCCTGAGAACCAAGGAACTACCCTGTGAGGAGGGGTGCTGTGCAGACGGAAGGCCAGGGGAGCCCATGGCTCCGAGCGATGGGTCTGATGGGACCTGCGTGGCTGCACCTGTGGGGAGATGCTGTCTTGCCAGGGAGAGGGTCCTGGGGACAAGGTGGTGTCTGTGTAGGAGCCACGGGGTTGCCTGGGGAGGCACACGGGATGTCTCCCATCGCAGGTGCCATCCGAGGTTGGAGAGGACCGCTGCTCCTGGGATGCTTGGCTGGGGCTCTGCTCCTCCAGAACCCCCACTTGCCATGGAGACAACCTGTGGAGAGGAGGGGGCTGCTGGGCAAAGGATCTGTGGGGAGTGGCTGGAGGTCCCTCGGACCAGAAACCAGACGTTGTGAGCGGAACGACCATTCCTCTCGGCCACAGAGGAACACTTGGGGACGTGATGGAGACTTTGTCACACAGCTGAGTTCAAGATCTGGAGGAGGGGAGGCCCCCGAAAGTGAAGCTTCATGCAGCTCCCCTGCGCAGGCATGTTTATGGTCCACACAAGTGGTCATGTGTGGCCCAGACAGCTGTGGGGGCAGAGGGAGGCTGGCGGCCACTCTCCATCCCTGACCATCAGATGGCCTTGGGACGGGACCTCTGTGCTCCTTAGACCTCTTCCCTCTGAGCAAGGACCCCCTGGGAGGCACTGCTCTTGATGGGTGGCCCTGGTCACCAATGGGGAGTCGTGTTCTCCCCAGGTAACCATTCTGTCGCTGTCCTGAGCTGGCTTTTGAGGTCTGGGCATCCCATTCCTCTCAGCCCCATGGAATATCTGGGGAGCTGCTGGGCAATTGGGTCATGACACGACCTTGGAGAGGAGGGGAGCAGGGCAGGAACGGGCAGTGATAGCCTTGTCAGGGTGTGGCTATGGACCTGAAAATTGGGGGTGGGAGCGTGGGAGTGAGGGGCAGGCTGGAGCTGCCCAGTCCACACAGGGCCCATGGGTTCTATCAGGAGACTAAAACTTCCTGGGGTCACCTTCTCCCAAGAGGGGGTTGTCCCCAGGGTACGGGACACAGCCTCTTCTTCTCAGGTCTTGATCTGTGGATGTTCTGGGAATGCTTTATACCCAATATTAGGATGTTTGCGACCCCACCATTAGCAGCTCACTTACGGGGGAAAAGAACTGCCGTCTCCAGAATTCAGGACAGAGTCCCTTGTCTACCCCTTGCACACCTCAGTGATCAGATGCTTTCATTTTGCAAGCTGGATGTGGAACTGTTGGGGCGGTGGTGGGTGGGGGGGCAGTCATGGAACAGGGATGAATGGGGATGGTACCCTGCTCTGCTCAAGAGGGTGACCCCACCCTCCTGATGCGATGCTCACCCGGCCCCACGGGGAGGAGCTCAGGCGTGTCATCAGCTCCAGGGCACAAACACAAGTGGGCCCCAGGCTCCCTGGGTCCTGAGGACTTTCCTGGCAAGGGGTCTGGCTCATGTCATTCTGCCAGGACTCGAGATATGTGATTCTCTCTTTCTATCTGCAATTCTAGTCACACTGATCTATTGTCCCAGGAAAGGGGGCAGACTGCCACCCACAAATGCCCAGCTTCACAGGGAAGGAGGGGAGAGGCATATGGTTTGACTACTGAGTTAACATCCATTGGGCTTCCCTATGTCCCGAGTCTGTGCCACCCAATTAGCGAGATCCTTTTAACTTCCCCCTGGAGAGGGAGCCGGAGTGAGAAGCCCAGCGTCTACACATGGGGCTTGTGAAAATCAATGTGTCCATCTGTTTTCATTTGCTATGAAAAGAGGATAGAGTTCAAATGTGTCAGTGGCCCCAACAGGCTTAGTGAGATGAGGGTTTCCGCTGGAAGGCAGAATGCCAGGTCTCTGTCCCATTTGGTGAAATGTGGGGGCAGCGCTCCTCTGGGACTGAGCATTTCCTCCCACACTCAAGGCAGGGAGGGTGGTGCCCCCGTTGTCTCTAAAGAAGAGCAGTGCCGTCCCCTCTGATGGGGCCTGCAGTGCACCTGGCCAGTGAGGGCAGCCAGTGCCCCTGGTGGCACCAGCTGTCCCCCAGAGCTCCTCGGGTGCTGGGGGACAAGTGAAGGGACTCTTCCTCCATGAGCCCAAAAAGAAAATCTGGGACAGACCTAGGTCCTGCTCGCTGGGGTTGAGAAGTGACTCTTGACTTGGGAGGCTGCCTCCCCAGGTGGTCACTAGGTCTAGTCTTCTCAAAACATCCTCCTTCCTTCCTGAAGCCTGGGGCTCAGCCCACGCTCAGTCCTGCTGGGGATCCTCCTCCAGGCTGGATGCAGGTGAGGCCTGGTTGTTACGCAGCACTAGCTTTCACATTATCCAAAGACAGAGCTGCAGCTCATTTTCCTGCCGGGTTTTCACCTGATTGTCATAGGGATAGCGATGAGGCAGCAGGGGGTGATGGGGCAGTCCATCTGTCTCAGCCTGGGCTTTGGTCTGAGCTTCCCCATGGCCTCAAGTGCTCTTCTCCAGGCCTCCTTGAGCCTCCTCCAGCCTTCACTCCAGGGGACCCGACCCCTCCTGAGTGTGCGGGAGAGGGCCTGCCACTTAGGTACCTGTCTCGGGAGGGCTTATGTCTTCTCTTGGGCAGATCCTGTGGCCCGTTTCCAAGTGTTTCTACTAAATACACAAGCATGCGTGAGTACACACACACACTCTGCGTCCCTTTTCCCTGCATGTCTGTCTACACTGTCAACCCTGACATTTTATTTCCCTTCCTTACAAACTTTGTGCACAAATAAAAGTACAGTTTTGTTCTTCCCTGGGTTAGAAAATGGATGATGGTAAGAGCATGGGCTTTGGAGTTAGACCTCAGTTCAAATCCCAGATCTACTGGTTACTTAAAATTCTTGCCTCAATCCCTTCACCTGTAAAATGGGGGCACTCATGGCACCTGCTCCTCAGGCTCATTGGGAGGGTTTGCAGGAAGACATTAGACATCTCAGCAAGTCTCCTTGTGGGTGGGGTCTTGCCCTCGTCAGAGAAAGAAGACTAGAGTTTGAAACTAAATAAGGGAAGACAAAGGGCAAGAAGCTGCTGCAGCCTCAGCAAAGGTGTGAACGCAGGTGAAGGAGGAGCAAGGGACACAGTGGGGCTTGGCCTGGAGCCTGGAGAAGGCGCTCTGGGCAGGACGCCTGCACAGCCACGGGGCTGATGGGTTGGGGGGCTGATGGAGGGGATGATGGGCCTCTGAGCTGAAGGGGAGTCAGAGGCTGGTCCAGTGGACAGTCTGAGAGCCAGCTCTCCCACTCACGGTCTGATTGTCATCTTTATGAACTGCAAATCTGACCACGACACCCCCAGGCTTAAAACAAAGCCCTGTGACCCGGCTCCTGCTTCCCGCGCTGCCTCCTCCCCTCCGTCTTCACCTTGCACTTGGCATTGCAGGAACACCGGGTCTCTTGTGCTGCCTTCACCCTCTGCTGTCCCGAGGCCCTGCATCCACCTGCCTGGCCACTTCCCCTCTGGGTTCAAACCCAAGCCAGATGCCACCTCTTCCCAGGGGCCATCCCTGAACACCCCTGCCCCTGTGGAGTCAAGCACTGAGCCTGGGAGCCTCCAAACTTCCAAAGCTGCCCTTATCCTGCTCTCCCAGTCACACTTCTTTAGTTTCTCCCCCACCAGACCTCAGGCCCCCTGAGGTCAGAGACCCATCTCCTCCAGTGGTTCCTGCGAGACCTGTACCTGGCAGGGGCTCCTGCTTGCTTGCTGGGCAAAGAGTAGGGAATGACTGGGTTCCCTACCTCTGGCCTGTGGCTCCAGGTCCTCACCTGGGGGTTGAGGCTGGGGTCCGCACTGGGGTTGGGGCTGGTGCTGGGACAGGGTCCTCCATGGGGCCAAAGCGGTGAACGCATCGTGCGCCCCAGGCTAGAGGTGGGAGGGAGTCCAGCCTGAGCCACACCCTCTGCTCGTGTGAGTGCAGCTGCCTGAGAGGGAAGACCCTTCCTGGGGTTTGGCAGGCAGGGCTGTATCTTCCCTGCCGGGCGATTTGGGCCACTGCACGTTATGTCTCCAGGGTCACAGGTTTGGAGGCTCCACAGTCTCGAGGAGATGCTCCCTGACCACTAAGAACGTGAAATGCTTGAGGATTTTACATGGCCAGAAAGGAAATCACCTTCCTGTAGAAAGTCTGCTTTCCTCCCCACAGAAGGAATTTGTTTGCAGCTATTGGCAGAAATGGTGATGTGTGCTCATAATTAGAATGCGAGAAGTAAAATTTAAAGTGGCTGCAAGTTGGGACTTCCCTGGCTGTCCAGTGGTTAGGACTCCATGTGCTCACTGCTGAGGGTCCGGGTTCAATTCCTCATCGGGGAGCTAAGATCCCACAAGCCAAGTGGCGTGGCCAAAAAAAAAAAAAAAGGCTGCAAATTAACATGGCGATTTTGAACCACAGGGGTACCTCTGGGCTCTGCTTCGGCCTCCTCTCCTGCTGAGTGACCCTCCTGTACGCTGAAGACACAGCCCTGTCTCCCCAGACCTCAGATCTCTCTGGGTTCGGATCTATCTGTCTGGCTGCCTACCAGGCATCTCTACTTGGGTATCTTCAGGCTGCAAAAACTTGACGTGCCAAAAGCTCAGTGCATCACCTCCCCCAGCTCTCCCCCGACCTTGGTCCATGGACCTGCCTGTCTGTGACTTCACCCTTCTCATGTCCTGGTGCTTGCACTTGGGAAGCCCTGCCCATTCGCTCACTGTCACCCTGGTACGTCAGAGCAGGAAGGAAACCTGGACATCATTCCAACCAACCTCCTGTTTTACAGATGACAAAACCCGAGGCCTGAGGGAGAGAATGTGACTTGCCTGGGGTCATAGGACAAGTGGCAGAGTCAGAGGTAGAACCCAGGTCTCCCAGCTCCCAAGCAGCTGCCCTCTCTCCTCCAGTGACTGCCCCTGAGCCCCTGCACCCATCCTTTCCCGTTAGGGTCCCTGAGGCATATCCTGCAGTTCTCCTACCTGAAGGTGGGCATCCCTGTTCCACTTACTCTGACAGCCTCCACACCCTCAGACCGAGCGCAGGGCCCGAGCATGGAGGTCAGGGCCTGTCTGCCCATCCCAACCCAACCTAGCTCACATCTATCTCTGGGAAGCCCATCTCCCCGTCCCCACTGCTCATGACTGTCTCCGTCCTCAATTTTTTTATTCCAGGCAACCCATCCCTTGCCTGGAACATTCTAAAACATTCCAGAACATTCTGAGCAACCCATCCCTTGCCTGGAATGTTCTTCCTCCCTCTTTTTGGTCTTTCCAAGAAGCCTTCACTACTTTGGGTTCTCACCCAGTGGTGTCTCTTCTGTGTTGTGTGCAAGGTTTTGGTTTACGTGTTAGGTCTCTGAAGACAGTCAAAGAGCTCCTGTGCTCCTCCTGCCCACATCTTTCTAGCCCAGGGCTGGGCCATCGCTCAGTACCAACCTGCCCCTGCATCCTGCCCCCTCTGTGCTCTCCAGCTGATCTGGAGCAGGGACTGAGGCATACGATGCCACATCTGCAATCCAGTGGCCAGGTGCTGGTCACTGTCAGTTGAGAATTTGCCAAGAGTGGCAGCACAAGGACCTCCCTTGGCCCGAAGAAGCCACTGGCCGTGCCCCTTCACCCCAGAGCTCGTGCCCCTGACCCCTGTGCTCGGACAGAGAGAACCCAAGCACTGGGGGCGGGAGACCCGAGCTGTCCATGAGACTGGAAGTCACAAAGAGCCTGCCCCTTCCCGCGCGGCTGGGGCAAGCGCGGCTCGGCGCGGCTCGCACACCGGGCAGCTCAGCTCTAAGTGAAAGGACACAACAGATTGGAAAGGAGATGCCAGCCAGTGTGCCATCCTGAAACAAAACACAGTCACTCTGGGGTTAGTTGGCAAGTCCAAACACAGCATTGGGAAGCAAGCAGAGGTCCTGTCCTCCCACTCTGAGCACAGTCCTGGCTCAGCGTCCGCCCCGGAGAGGCTGCAAGGCAAAAGGAGCAGCGGCATTAATCTGCTGATGGGTGAGAGAAACAGGAGCGCTACCCTGGGCCGGCCCCCTCGGCTGCTCTCCCTCACTAAGGCGCTAGAAGGTGGCCCCTAACGTCTTTGCAAGGGTATGAAGCAGACAAATTAAAAAATCAACATAATGGAAAAAAAAAAAAAAGATGCTCATGCACCATTGAGACTCATTCGGGTAGAAATAGCCAGGGCGGAGGGCAGAAGGGGAGGGGAGCGAAGGCTGGGAGAGACCGTGTTTAGGACACGCCTGGTCTGTGCTCAAACAGCGCTGGTTTAGGCTCGGTGTACAAGTATCAAGACATGCAGCGTGAATGAGGCTTTGGCTACAAGTCAATTCTCCCCGACTCGGGCTGGGGAAAAGCGACCCCTTGGGTGCCTCGTGCTCCTCGGTGGGGGACCGTCTGGTCGATGTGCTTTCCTGGCATTAAGTTCACTATCGACAGCAGTGATGATGGTGTTGGGGACCCGTGCTGGCCCAGGGAGGGCAGTGTGCCGTGGTCCCTTAAAGTGGAGTCTACAGTCCTCCTAACTTCAGGCAGGGCTTGTGAGCCACTGAGAACACAGGATCCTCAGGGTGGGGGTGGGGGTGGGGCAGGGTGTTGTCTATTGCTGGCAGAGGCCCCTGGGGACCAGCAAAGCTGTGTGGGACAGGCTGGGGACAGTGGCTGCTCTGAGGCTGTGTGTGAGAGGGCACTGGGGAGGAGGAGGAGGAGGAGGAGGAGAGATGGCTACTGGCTCTGTGACAGGGAGTCACGCTTCAGGAACCTGCAAGAGAGGGGAGGAGAAAAGCGACACAAAAGCGTCCTACAAAGGAACAGACCCGACCACAGCTGGAAGAAAGGCAAACCTTTGAATCAGGTCCTTGAAATACAAGCTGCAGGAAGCTAGAACATTTTGATGGACTTCAAACTCTCTGCCTTCAACAACAATTTTCAGGTCTGTAAACGCTTTCGCTCTGCGCTGCTGGTTCAATTCCTTCAACATTTCTGCAGAACAGAGAAGACAGACAGGGCCAGGTTCCCATTAAGAGTTTTTTTTTTAATTAAATTTTTTTTTCAAGAAGTAGAGAAATAGGAAAATACTTGATACTGTTTCTTGGCAAGACTGGCTCAACACTGACAGTCAAAAGAAGTCACAAACATAATGCGTAAACAAGCAGCAACTGGGAGGAACTACATAACCAAAGGAAAAACGACTTTCAAAAGCAAGAAAAAAAAAAGAAAGAAAAAAGAAAACAAATACAACAAAACAAAACAAACAAACAAAAAAACCCCGGAAAAACTAGACCCAGAAATTGAAAGGCTGGAGAAAAGATTCCCATACTGACAATTGGAAACAGAGAGAATACATCATCACAGACAACTAAAAACTGTAATTTAACTACAGAACAAGTTCTCCAAATGCCAATGAGTGCCAATGTATTTGATACCAAGTAAAGCATGGCATTGTGATGTAAGATGGGCTGGATATGGTTCAAAGGAATAGAAACCACAAAACCTGCAAAAACAGCATCCCTTATGTTAGACACTCACAGCCATGGCTGGGGTGAGCTTCTTGGGGAGGGGCCCCGAGAAAGAAGGGGTGGAGTCGGGGCCTGGCAAGCACTTCCCTTTCACACTTCCAGGACGGATACAGGGTTTGGGAGTTGGGGGGGGGAGCAAGAAAGGGGCAGGGGTAGTCTGCACCTCCTCCCACTTCCTGGGTCATCTCAGGACCCCCACCCTTCACCTGGGTCTTCAGCACAGGGCAGCCTGGCTTGCAGCCTCGGGAGGTCCCAGGAAGTGGCCTCAGGGGCCTTCCCACCCTGATGCACACCTACCTTTGCCTGGTGGCTTGGCCACCTGGGGCCAGCACAGAGAGTGCCCCAGGTCCATGGGCTCGGCAAACCTGGGGATGTCAGAAGCTTCTCCCAGACCCACCTCAAGGCTCAGAAGGGAGAAGGAGGAGAGCCTGACAGCTACCCTTCTTAGTCTGTATAAACTCTTTCACTTGCAGAGTGAAGGCCTTCAGATGAAGGCAGCGCACCAGCCTCATCCTGCCCGCCTGCCCCTCCCCGGATCCCTGGACAGAGCTTTCCCTTAGCATTGCTGGGAGCTGGCCATCAGAGGTCCAGATTCTTGGGCCAGAATGACCTAGACTGTTCAGCAGGTGAATGGGAGAGGGTGGTTTGCAGAACTGAACCCTGCCCTCTAAGTCCCCCACCGGCACTCCCAGCCCTCCAGGTGGGTGTTTACTGCACCCTGGCTGGTGTTCTGAAATTACCCTCCAGTGTGCCCTGCTCCAGCCAGACCAGTCATCTCTGTCCTCTTGGGCCAGCATTGGCTGACTGCCAAGCTGCCCTGCTGAGCCCAGCTTCTCCTCTGACACTATGTCCATGGACAAGCCCCTGTACTTCCCGAGCCTCTGTTTCTATGTCTGTAAAATGGGGATGGAGGTTCCTATTCTATTCCTAGAGCTTGAAGATCAGATACTCAGGCCTGAGGATGGGAAAGGGCTTGTGGGCTTTGAGGTCAGCCAAACCCTTCTTTGAGAGGACACACTAGGCTCTGGCTCTGCTGAAGACCAAGGAAGATGGTGGGAAGAGGGGGGCTGAAGTGTTTGGGTAATGCTGAATCACTGTCCCCCACCAACCTCACATCAGGCTGAGCTGGAGTCGCTACAGGGCACGTGCAGAGGTGTGTGTCTTGGGGCGCATTGGCTGGGGACCATAAAGGCTCTCCGTGGAGCCTGGAGCAAGGAGACAGGCAAGACCCAAAGCACCAGTGGAGGGCATGGAGGGCGCTTGTAGGGTAGATACAGGGGAAGAGACTCAAGGGCTGGGGGAGAGACAGAGACATGATGGGTGGACAGGAGGGCTCAGCTCTCAAGAGCCTTGTGAGGGGGCTCAAGCTTAATGCTGTGGGCATCGGGGATCAGCAGGGGCTCCGTGTGGGGCGGTGATAAGGGTGGACTGCAGCAGCCGTGGCAGGGGCAGCGGAGGGGGCAGGACAGCATCCTGTGGAGAGAGCGCTGGGCCTCAGAGCCAGGCCTGAGGCAGAACCTGAACTCCGCCTCCCAAGTTGTGTGACCTTGGCAAAGTTAGCCAGGGTCCCCAGAGCCTCCGTTTCCCTCTCTGGTGAAGGTTAAAGGGGCTAGCCCATGGTAAGCCGTTAGCTGCGTGCGCGGCACATAGTAAACACTCAGCAGTGGTAAGTTTGATGTTTCTGTTGATGGTGGGGATCACTCTGCCGTCCAAGTGAGAACTGACAAAGGCTTGAAATACAACGGTGACGGAAGGACAGAGAAAGACAAGTATTGGGCTGTGGATGCCATGGCCGTCAGTCCTGGAGGCACCGTGGTGGGGTGGGGCCGGTGTGAGGACTACTTCCCCGCTTCCGGGGGGGATCTTCGGGAGGGGAGGGGCTGGGCTGAGGGCTGTGGGATGCCTGGGGAGGGGCGGCTGGGGCCTGGGCGGGCAGGGGACAGTGTGGGCCTGCAGCACATGGCTGCGGTGGATCCCGCTCAGGGGGCGCCTGCAGGGTCGGGCTGGGCTTAGGCGGAACGGCTGTGCTCACACAGCGGCCCCAGAAAAGAACCACCACCTGAATTCATTCCCAAACCATAAGCCAGATGGATGATGTCACCTTTTTGAGTGAAATCCCTTGGGGGGAGAAAGAGTTCTGGCCTGGAATTCCCGATTCTTGTTCCAGCTTGGCCACTAATTGGCTGGGTGACCCTGGGCAAGTTGCTCCAGCGTTTGGCGCTCAGTTTCCTCAAGCCGCCACGGGCACCTGCTCTGGTGGCCCCGGCTGTCGCCCTGCAGTGAGTGACGGATGCAGCCCCACGTGCCTGCTGAGTTAAGCGTGCTCAGGGGCCCGGGAGAACACAGCACTGCAGTGGAGGCCACTCCTTCTGGGCCCAAAGCATTCTGACTGTTTTGGAAGATTTTACTTCAATCCAAGGTCCCAGCAATGATAACATCCGCAGCCCCAGCCCCAGCAGCAATGCCTGCTGCCCTGGGAACCCCCAGCTGTATCTGGGAGGTGCTTGGAGATCCAGCTCATTGTAGCTATAGGCGCTTTCTACTCTCACTTTGCGGAAATCTGGATTTAATAGCTGGGCAAGATTACTCAGTTTCAGAAGAATTTTTCAATTTATGAAAGGGCTCACCAGGGGATTCCTTTTCACAGCAGGGCCCCAAGTGCATTCAAAGTATTGATCAGTTGCTACGTGCTTATTGCTGCCTGCGGAGTGCCCAGCTGGAGAGCGAGCCGGCATTTCCGGACATTACGACCAAGGATCCACGGGAGGAAGGTGGTATAGGCTCCAGTGCAAGCTGCCCTGCTGCCCACCCTGTCTTGGCAAAGGACAACCCCTTAATGTCTGAGGGGCTCGGAGGCCTGTGGGTTCCTGGGGAAGCCTTGGGACCAGCCACACGGTCTGCAGGCCTCGGGGCAGAGCCTGGCAGGGGCTGTGTCTTCAGCGTGGCCTCCAGCCGCAAGCATCCCAGCGCCCTGCAGAATCTGGCTGCCTCGAGCTTGTGAAGGAGAAGTCTTGATCTCAAGGTCCCTCCCTGTTGGCTGGCATCAGGGAGTTGTTTTCTGATCTCCCTGGCTTTGAGTGGGACCCCACACCTTTGCCATGCCCACCCAAGGGGCTGCCCTATGCCCTCCACCTTGCCCCTCCTTGGGGATCTCCCCAGACTCAGGCCACCTGGCAGGAAGCACACGCCCACCTGTTTGCTAGGCTTCTTCCTAGCAACCCCTCCCCACCCCTGCCCACCAAATCCTGCCTCTTTTACCACCTAGAAATCTCTGCATCGATTCTCTTCTTCCCCATTGACACCAGAGCCCTATGTGAGCCGCCATCCTCTCTCACCTGAGTCACTGCAGCCGCCTCCAAGGCTGTCTCCCCGTTTCTGGCCTGTTCCCCTCCAACCTACTACCACACAGCAGCCTGACCATCAGCCTCTGTTTAAATAAACTGTTCAAGGCTGGGGAGTGGGAGCAGGGCCCTCTGTGATGCCTCCCTTCCCCACACCCAGCTCCTCCCCTTGCCGGTGGGCCCTTCACTCCCCACCGAAGCATCACTGCATCCCAGGCAGGCCCCCCTCCATCCTTCACTCATCTCTCTGCCCAGATCTTTCTTCCTCCCTACTTCTTATGGCTAATAAACATTTTACCTTGCAATACTAGTTAAGGTGTTATTTTGTCTCAGGTCTCTTTGACTCTTTCCCCTGTTCCCACCAGATCTCCTTGCTCTCGCCGCCCTCGGCATCCTCTGCTGAGCATACTGTGTATTGTTAATTATTTATTTATATGGATGTCTCCTGCAGTAGATTGTATTTTATTTTTATTTTTATATTCAACACTTAGCACAGGGCCTGACATACGTATATAGCCGGTGTGGTAGATTGCAAAAATTCTTTGAAGCCCCTCCCATCAAAGGGTGGAGTTGTTTGCTCCACCTTTTGGATCTTGAGTGGCCTTGTGACTTGTTTTGGACACTAAACCATGGTCGAAAGGACACTGTATGAGTGTGAGCCACAGCCTCCAGAAGCTTTGCTTGCTTTTGCTCATTTGCTTGGGACCCTGCTACCACCACCATACGATCATGCCTGGGCTGGTCTATTGGAGGATGAGAGACCACGTGGAGCAGAGGTGAGTCCTCACAGATGAGCCATTTACACCCACTAGCCCCACACCAATATCAGCTGAGCCTGACCCAGATCAGCTGAGCCCAACCCAAACTGCAAACCAGAACCGTGATCTATAAATGAGTGTTTGTTGTTTTAAGCCACTAAATCTTAGAATTGTTTGTTATGCAGCAAGAGCTAACCGATATCGAAGGCACGAATAGGTGATGAACTTAAGTGCCCAGAGAACTTCTTCTGCGTCAGTTTCTCCTTTGCTGGTTCATTTAAGTTAATCCTTCTTGTTGTTGCTGTTGTAAAGTTACCATCCTAACCATTTTTAAGTTCAGTAGTGTTAAATACACTTATACTGTTGTGCAGTCAATCTCTAGAACTCTTCATCTTGCAAAATCGAAACTCTGTACCTGTTAAATAACAACATTCCATTCCCCTCTTTCCCCACCTCCTGGCAATGACCATTTTAGTTTCTGCCTCTATAAACTTGACTACTCTAGGTATTTCATATAAATGGAATCATACAGCATCTGTCTTTTTGTGACTGGTTTATTTCACTTAGCATAATGTCCCCATGGTTCATCCATGTTGTAGCATGTGTGAAAATATCATTCCTTTTTAAGGCTGAATGATACTCCACTGTATGTATTGACCATATTCTGCTTATTGTCAATGGACACCTGGGTTGCTTCCTCCTTTGAGCTATCGTGAAGAGTGCTGCTGTGCGGTTAATTCTTAACACCCAGTCACAGACATCTCTAACCACTGTACTACCAGGGAAGCGCTAGTCACAGACATCTCTAAATACCCCATCTCAAACTCCATTATACATGGCTAGGTTAAACCAGCTGTGCGGATCCAGCAGCAAGTGGCATCAGAGGGAAAGGAGACACTAGGAAGGGTCTGTCTGAGGCTGGATGCTTTGCTTAGAGGAGAGTGAGGCCACAAACGGAACCAAGACTGGAGATGAAGTTGCAGCCAAACTTCTGCATATTTTTCACCAAACGACGCAAGCTATTTGTCAGAGACTAATGGGCTGGTTCCAGCTGGACTAGAAGGGCTGTCTGAGGTGGTAATGAAGAGGAAGAGATGTCAAATATTAAAAGGCAATGAATTTCAGTGGCTTTGCAGCAGAAAAGTCCATTAAATCAGAGCCCCGAGAAAGGTTGTGCGGCCAAATAATTTTTTTCAGAGCTCAAGTAAGAACCCAGCTAGGTGATAAATGCACCCGATTCCATTGGTATTTATGACACATATTTGATAAAGGACCTGAAAAAATTATACACTCAGAGCAGTTGTGAAATATACTGAGAAAGCCCAGCACCGACTGTGCCAGGCACGCCCAGAGGGTAATTCATCTGGGAGCAGGAGCCTGACATGTGCTGACACCATGGGGACAAATAGTGGCTTTACACAAACAGAGCCTCCTGCTGCTTCTGCCACAGCTGGTCCGGGAGTGGCCAGGCTGCCAAGCTGGATGCTGCCCTTCCTCCTCCTCCCTTCCCCACCCATCAGATATATGCATCTCCCCCTTCTCCTTTTCCAAAGAGGAACTGGGCTCAGAATCAGCCCTGAGAGCCAGCTGGGCTCCAACTTCCTGGTAAGGTGGAATAAAACCACCTGTGGGCTGCAAGCCCAGCCTGAGTTGAGGGATGGGCCTTCTACTGGGAAGTTACCCATTCCCTGGGAGGGTTTGCCCGCAAGATGGGGCAAACCCTCCCAGGAAATGGTGTTCTCTAGAGAAGGGAATTGTGAAAGACTCAGGCTTCTTGCCTGACTTAGAGTTTTAGTGTGGAGACCTTCTGGTTGTCCCTTTGTCCAAATGGAAATTCCTGCCGTTTATCTGAAAGGGAACAAAAGCCCTAAGAATAGTCACCCCCTCTCACCAGCCTGCCTTTTCCAAGTCGTCCAACCCTGGGTGACAGACCTATTTCTCATTGGTGACATTTGGCACCAAAGGTCCTTTCTGTCCCTACAGCCCCTTCCCCAGGGCTGCACACCAGTGGGTGCTCGCTAAGCATTTGCTGGGCAGAATGAAGATTGCCTTCCAGTTGGAACATTCTAATGTCCTCAGAGATGATCTAAAAATCGTTTAAATTTTTCTTCTAAAAAATTTTTGAAACCCTCCTAAAACTAACAGAAACATCCCCTTCTCTTCCTCTGTCTCTTAGATTCAAGGACGACCAGAGGCTGCTGCCAGCCTGGGCGTGGGGGCGGAGTGAAGGGGAAACCTAGATCAAGCCACAGAATCACCATGACTGCCCCACCTAGAGGCCCACCCAGGCAAGGAATGCCTGATCCCTACTTCCTTAACTCCTTCCCAGGGACTCCCAGAGCCTTCTAGTCCCCGTTCTTTTTTTTTCTTTTTTCTTTTCCCTTTTCAGCTGTTATTTATTTATTTATTTATTTATTTATTTATTACAATAAACTGCATATATTTAGGGTGTACAATTTGGTATCCCAATCTCCCAATTCATTCCCCCCCCAGCCCTCCCTGCTTTCCCCACTTGGCGTCCATGTGTTTGTTCTCTACATCTGTGTCTCTATTTCTGCCTTGGAAACCGGTTGATTTGTACCATTTTTCTATAGTCCACATATATGTGTTAATATACAATATTTGTTTGTCTCCTTCTGACTCACTTCACTCTGCATGACAGTCTCTATGTTTCTAGGACCCGTTCCTAACCCTTGATTATAGCTTTACTTCTATTCATGTCCCCACACACCCCTCAAACCTCTCTCTAACTTCATGCCCTCTATGTCCCGTTCCTTCACTTGGGTTGTTTCTCTCTGCCCCTTTGGCCAAGTTTCCCCAACACTTGTTTCTTAGGGTCTCGTCCGCCCCTTAAGCCTCAGCTTAAATTCTATCCTATGAGAATTCTTACCGAGTTCCCCCATCACAGACCTCTCCTCTGTTCCCACATGACATTGTTGGTGCTTCAATTGCAGTAGATATACCTGGATGCCTAATTCCAGAGGAATGTGTGTCTGTCTGTCTCCTTTCTAGGCTGTGATCTTCTGGAGGGTTTGTCTCTCTGGGCCCCTGAACACCGGACACCATGCTTTGCACAAAAATTTCCTTTCTGATTGGAATTCAGGGTGTGTTTCAGACCAGATGCAGACATGTTCTGGGTGGTAAGAATAACTTCCCCAAAACATGATCCGAAAGAACTATTTGAAACGTCACATTTGTGTGGAATCAGATGGAATCAGATGGAAAGAATGTGAAAATCAAGCCCCTTCTAACTTCAGGAAACACCAGTGCTAATAATAACAGTGATGACCCCACACTGTTTGGCATCTGTGGCTGCTAAAGCAGGGTTTCATTCACCAGGTCCTCCTTGGGGAGGGGTTTATCTATTCTCTTCAGCTCCAATGGCTCGGGAGAGCCTTAAAGACTAACTGTCCCACCAGCTCTGCTGAACACAGGTGCAGCCTGGAGCCCTCAGGGCAACCCTTCAGAACAGGGGGCTTCATACACAGTGGCCAGAGAGAGGTGGTCCTCTCAAACTTTCCAGGGTCCCAGCTGCCTGGATGGTAAGATCTGCCCACATGTAGGCCAATAACTGGCCACCTTCACTGACAGCTCTTGCCTTGTGACCTTGGGGTAGGAGTCAAGGGAGTGGTATTTTGTTTGGCGAGGGATGGGGGAGGCCAGGGAGGCAGAGTGGTAGGACCCCGGCACCGGCCTGAGGAGCCTGGCCAGAGGGGGGTCCCTGCAGAAGAGGGGGCAGACTTTCGGCTGAGCAGAGAAGGCCACTGGGCCAACCCTGAGGCTGCAGTTGGAGAGAAATGCCTGGTTAGGTTAACAATGGCAGCTGTTAGTCCTTCCTGCCCCAGTAAAGAAGGTTCTGTCTGACTCCTTCTCCTGCTTTGAGGCTGGAAGCTGAGGGGGTGACTGGAATATTCGGAGCAGGAGCAGATGAAAATGTCATGGGAGGTGGGATCAGAGAGACTTCGGGTGAAGGCCAGGGCTTAGGAGAGTTGGGTGAGAAACAAGGTCAAGACCAGTGTGCAGAGAGCTCTGCAGGGAGCTGGCCCTCTAGGGTGACATGCTGGAGCCGGGAGGGCTGCTGTGCAGTGAATTAAACATCCAGGTGAGTCAAGTCAGGACACTGAAGGTGGGGTTTGCAAGGGCCTGGTGGGAGGCCAAGGCAGGTGAGCTGAGAGCAGCCATGGGGTCAGGGGTTTTGGAGGGAAAGTGGCCCCCTCCAGGGGCTAGAACTTGGTCAGAACTCCCTCACGAGGCGGGTGCCCTGAGGGGCCTTGGTCTTCAGGGCCCGGGGAGGATGAGACTGGGTCTGGCAGCAGGGACAGAGTTGAAATTGATGTCTGGAGTGGCAGTGGGGAGTGCTCCCCTCTGTGCCCTCATGGTGCTCTGTGCCTCTGTGAAGTGTCTTCTGCCTGTAGTATATTTAGAGACACAGCTTCTACTCCACTGGAGGGCAGATTCTTGGAAGGTGGGGGTAGTTCTTGGCTATAGGGACTAGAATCAAAAGGCTAAGACATAGCTAGGGCCATGTGAGAAACCAAGTTCAGCACCTTGGAAAGCTCCAAGGGTCCAAGGGTCCAAGGGTCAGGGCAGAAAGTGGGCTGGGCTCTAGAGAGGTTAGGGGTGCCCTAGCGCAGGAGACTAAGTCCACAGCTGAATGAGGCTGAGGCGTGGACATCCTCTTTTGGACGCAGACTCTGGGAACTTCAGACACCTTTTGTCTGTTTGGTCTACTTGTTTATCCATTAAACAGCTGTTGTTCGTCTCCTGTGTGCTGGGCATGGGGCAGGGGCCCGGGGACACATGTAAATGCACATGTTTGCAGACCTGGGGAGCTCACTGTTTAATAGGGGACACATTAAATCACTGTGATGTCAAGGGAGAAGTTTTAGTGTGGCAAGCACCAGGCAGAAGAGGGGCAGAGCTCTGCTCCGTGGAGAGCGGGGAGGCTTCCAGGGGGCTGGCGCTGGTTAAGCGAACGCTTGAAAGACAGGTAGGAGCTGACCGGGTGGGCTGGAGGGGCAAGGCGTGAACCACAGGGCATGTATGTTTGTGTTTGAGTGTGTGGTGTGTGTACGCATGTGGGCATGCACGTATGGCGTGTGTGAGCATGTGATGTGTGTATGAGATGCATGTGTGTGAGCATCTGTGTGTGTAGCTGTGTTTGAGCAGGCAGTGCGAGAGGCAGGCCCATATCAGGCTGTGAAAGAAACAAAGCCTCTTGGGGTCTTTATCCCACAGGAAACTGGGTGCTCTGGGTGGATTTCATGAGAGAGGGTGAGAGAGCCAGTTTTGTCTCCTACACGTAAAAAGGCTGCTCAGGATCAACTGGGAGTGGTCGCACCCCGCACACCCAGGCCCACCCCCTCACACTGTGCCTGCCCCTGTCGCCCCGGCCTTTCGCACACCATCAGGTGTACCCTCTTCCCACTGGCCGCTTTGCTCTTCCAATCCATTCTGATGCCCGTTTTCCAAATTTCCCAGGTCCGCAGTCAACCAGCTGAAACACATTTGGCAGGTACCTTCAAGGTGCAGGGCACTGGGGTGGGGAAGGGAGTGGCAGGCTGTGGGGGCAATAGATGAAGCAGACAGTTCCCGTCCCAGAGGAGAGTGCAGGTCAGTGGTGAGGAGCTGGACAAGAGCTACATGGCCGTCAGTGGGGGTCCTATAAGGAGAGATGGGCGGCCTGGGGATGACCAGGAAGAGCAGGGGGTGTCGGATGATGGCCAGCTATGTCACCGTGGAGGACCAAAGACACATGAGGAGGGATATTTTTCTTAAATTACTAGCTCACAGTCTAATACACATTTACCAAGGACCTACTATGCGCCTGGCCCTAAGCTATGAAGGTGAAACCAGTTTCTATCCTCAAGGAGCTCATAGTCTGATGGGGGAGGTAGATGCTGCAGTGGACATAGGTCAGTCTGGTTGCTTGGCATTGGAACGCCCTTGCTTCTGGGGAGAACCCCAAGCTGGGTGGGGAACGGCGCCTAGTCTCTATGGGAGTGAAGAGGAGGCAGCTGGCATGAAGCCATGAGACCTGGGCTCGGCCAGTCTGATACGCGTGCCCTGGACTTGGAAGTTCCAGGGAGGAGTGCGAGGCCAGCCAGCGACGACGACAGTGGCCGCGGGGACGGGTGGAGCCGGTGGCTTGGTGGCACTTGAACACCGGGGGAGACGGTGCCGGTGCACAGTCTCAATCAGTCCGGCCCTGTGGGGGACCCTCCTGTGCTGCTTCCGTTCCTGCCCCAATTCCCAGCCCAGCTGCTCAGCCTCGAATAGAGACCTGCTCTGCTGAACTCTGTGAGGGCTGTAGTCTGCGGTTGGCGTCCCAGGACCCCGAGTGGGACAGACATGAATTCACCCGTGTTACGCTGTGTCATATGCAGCGTGATGGACGCTCCTTTAGCAGAGCTGCGGGGGGTGTGGGGGGAGCACAGGGTACAAGTAGGTGACGGAGGTCTGTCTGTGCGGACCCCCGGAGCCCCTCATTAGTGCACTGCAGGGGCAGCTGGCGGTTGAGCAGGGCTGGAGCAGGGGTTGGGGACAGGCAGGGTCCCCATGACAGGCTTGATAAGCTGTGCTTAGAACCCACAGAATGTAGGCCTGGGAGGGAAATTTAGAAAAGCCACTGCAGTCCCCTGGGGCACAGAGGGGTGGGATGGAAGTGAGTCAAATGACTGGAGGGGGTGAGACCCTCCCCGAGGGGTCGCTGCTGTTGGGCGGGTGAGTAGTGAGGGTGAGGCGGGGCCTAGAGCCTGGAGGAGGCTGGAGGGGGCTCTGAGGTCTGCGGGGAAGCAGAACCACAGGACTTTGCGAGTCCGTGTAGGGCTGGGGCTGAGGGGAGGATTTCTGAGCACTGTCCCTGCCTTTGGTCCCCTGCCTCCAGGTAAGGCCTGGGGCATGACGTTCAGAAACCAGGTGCTGGTTGTGGCTTCTGTTCCTTCTTCATCATTGGACGAGCCCCTCAAACGGATGGTCCCCGGGACTTGCCTCTGGGCTGCGAGGACAGAGGCCCTCATCTGATGAGGCGCCCCCCGCCTTTGGCCTATCCTGCGCTCTGCTGCTACCGTTTTCCAGCTTTCTGTTTTACCATTCCTTATCTTAGAGGCAAGACATCAGATTTCTGAATACACATGAGAATCTGTAACTGGGCCCTGCCAGAGAATGTGAATAAGGAGGTGTCAGGTCTGCACACGTCCCCAGATGGGTCTGGACTCAGAGCTCAGCTAAGCGGTCGGGGAGCTGACGGAGGTGGCTGCCACACCCGCCAACACAGCCCAGCCTCCAGCGGAGAAGACGCGACTCCAGGTGCCAAGTCTAAAAAATGAGCCACCTGACTTCCTCATCTGGGACAGCAGCGAGAGTGCTGCCTACCCTCCCTTCCTGGCCGGCAGGCAGCCCAGGACAGGGGGGTCCACAGGGAGCCCTGATTCCTTCCTCCACTTCCCTGGGTTCCCAGAAGGGCCTGGGCTCTTTGCCTGGACTGCCCACCATGACGGTCCCATCCTCTTTCCCCGAGGCCCCGCTGACCCCTTCCACCGGCTCCTGGGAAGCCTGGGTGAGGCAGCTGTTTGTGTGGGTGAGCAAAGGGGCTGGGCCGGGGAGAGGCGACTGAGAGTCCCAGAGCCTCTGCACCCAGTACTGTAGGCCCCAGAGGAGGCCGTGCTTTGGAAACAGAAGAGCAACAAGGACCCAAGTGAGGAAATCATAGCTCAAGTGAGGGATGTAGAGCCCAACAACCAGACACAGCCCCAAAGCCGAAACTGTCACGCGCTACATCCCACAGAACCTTGCTCTGTTGCAAGCTTCCTGGAGGCAATCCCTCAAAGGTCTGGCCCGCTAGGGCTTTGGGAAAGTCAGCCACCTCTCCGAGGAAGGGACAGGATGGCACGGAGAGGGCATGGGAGGAGGTGCTGGGGAGGATGTGGGCCGGACAGGAGAGAGAGACAAGTGGAGGGGGACGCATGGCCCTCCCCCACGTGCTTTAGCAAAAGCCAGTACTTCCCAAGAATTCTGAGAGCCATGGTTCCAGCCAATAAATCAATAGTTTAAAAGGATTTGTGAGAATTAGTGAACCGGAGCTGGGAGTACAATCAGCTCAGTTACCCAGGTAAAGAAGGAAATGAAACGGAAACCCCAGATGCCAGGGGCTGATGGCAGCTCAGAGCTCTGTGAATCACATCACAGGAGAAGAGAACTCACAGCCTGAGAGGACGTGGGGCAAGGAGGCAGGGGAGGAGCGGTTGTGTGTGTGTGTGGGGTGGGGGTGGGGGTGGGATGGGGACCCCTCTCTGCCCCACTTGTGCCCTCTACAGTCTTCTCGGAGCGGGTGCCTCTCCGTGGCCATCTGCCCCTGGGTCTCCATCTGTGCTCACCCCTCCTGACACCCGTTCAGGGTCAGGTCAGGGGCAACACTTCGCCTCCTGTCATTTCAGGGGAGGTGAAAGCCTAGGTGATATTTCGTTTTTTTCCTATTGCTAATGGTCTTTAATTGCCACCATCATTCTAGGAAAAATGGAAAATAAGTGTAAAAGAAGAAAGTGTGGCATTGCCCTCCGGGTGATGAAGTGCCCGCCGCAGGGCCGGAGGGTCAGGTCTGCCCTAAAGTGCCCGGACCAGCCCAGGCACTACACCTGGGAGATACCACGGCCTTCGGGGAGGAGCCAGCCGCTGGTCAGGCCTGGGGTCGGCCTGCTCTTACTGCCTCGTCTCCCTGCCACGTATCCTGCACACCTGCCTGTCACCCTGGCCGGCGGGGCCCTGGGTGCACACCAGCCCTTGGACAAGGCACCCCAGGCCTGATCCCAGGAGGTCCCCAGAAGGGTCTCCAGGTGGGTTCTCCTGATGCCCCCTTCGACCCTGCTTCCTGGCTGCCAGCTCAGGCGTCTCCCCCGCCGTTTCCTCCCTTTCCGCGTGTGATCTTTGCCTGCTGAATTCCGTCTCTGTTAGACTGTGAGCTCTGGTGCCTTTCATTCCCTGAATTCCCAGAGCCTGGCACAGCCTCTGGAACCCACAGACGTGGGTCCCGGGGCAGCTCACACATGCTGGGCTCCAAGCAGCGACACACACGGCCAAAACCCTGATGCAGGAAGGACAGGCCTATCTGGGCACATGGGCAGGCTGTGCTTCTTGACCTGGGGGGTTGATTTCCCTGACCTGGGACCTTTCACACTGTTCTCATTATTTCAGCTGAGCTGCTGGCTTTAATGATATCCTTTTCTGCCTTGCCCCTTCCCCACAGGTATTTAGCCTGACAGTCTATTTTTCTTGAGGAGCTGAACCTATTAGACTCTATAATAAAGCCAGAGTGCTGTTTTTACAAACTCTCATTGGAAGTTCATTACCCAAGAGGCACTGTCCTGCACAGGCGGCGCCGGGCCTATGTCTTGGCTGCAGTCCTGGGTTCTGGCGCCCCCTACTCTGGGCGGGCTGGATGCAGCGGGTGGGCATCCCAGGCACCTGCCACTGTGCTCAGAGGCTGACTGAAGGTGGACACGTGGGGCGGTTCCACCCCCGCCTGGCACAAAGGCTGAGAAGCCCGGCCCAGCCCCGTCGCCTCCACAGGCTGTGTCTAGCAGGAATCGGCCTATAGGGATGGAGCGCTACTGTGTGCAAGTGGGGAGGAGACCAAGGCCACCCCGCTGTCCCGCTTTCTGCCCTCGTGAGCCTTCTTGGCACGAGGTGCAACAGTACACTCGGTGAGGGGATGATGGAAGTGATGGGAAGTGAAGGCCGCGGTGTGGACGTGGAGGGGCAGCGCCCAGCGGCTTTTTGGACAGGCTGTTCCCTCCCCTTCGTCTGGAACACCCTCCTCTTCCTCCTGCGGGACCCGTCTACCTGTCCCCAAGACCAGGTTCAGATGCTGCCTCCCGTCACACTGCACTAGGCTCACCACAGAGCCAAGGTTAGTTTCCCGTCTCTTAGGCCCTTGGACTGTGGGTACCCACGGGCAGGACCTCAGTGCAGGGGACCAGGAGGGTCAGGGAGGGTGTTTGCTGATAGAGTGAACTGCTTTAACCAAAAGGGGAAAGAAAGCAGAGTCCTCTGGGATTCAAGGATTCGAGCCCCTGCAGCCTGGCCACGTGGAGGGCTCCTGATCAGCTGGATCTGTGATCCCCTGACCTCTGACGGAGAGTCCTCCTTGGCTCCAGTGATAGCCTCTAGTCTGGGCCCAGGGATGGGGAAGGTGATGCTAGGCTTGACCTGGGAGCTGTCACTGCCACCCATGGGCCTGGAGCTTCTACAGCTCTCCTGCGGTGGTCTGGGCTGGCTCTCTCTTGGGGTGAGTGTTGCCTGGGGCGGGTGGAGGTGAGGGGGACTCCATGGGGTAGGAGGGTCTGGGTGGGTAGCTACAGCCCTGGCCCTGGGAGAAGCATCCAGGCCCTGGGGCAGGCTGGGAAGAAGGCTTTTCCCAGCGCAGCTGACCTAGACTTGGACAGGTCTGCAAATAAGGCTATAGAGTTCCCTCAGGCCTTGGGAATGACCCCACGTGTCCTAGCAAAGGCCGAGAGGAGAGGAGTGAGCTGGCTGCCACCAGAAGCTGCTCCCTCAGTTCCCATCTGCTCCCCTCTGCCTCCTGGAGGTTCTGAAACCAACACGTCCCTCCTTCCTCGGCCCTTCCTCGGTACAGCTGTGCCTGTCCCCTGTTAACAAGGCCTACATTGTCTACCCTGAGCTGCATCTATTAATGCAGCACGTCTGCACAGCGGGAGGAGACAGCAGATTTCCATTTCTCTGGTGGGTGCTGGGGAGGAGAACGTAATGGATTTTGATCACTGCCCCTAAAACCTCTCACTGCTCAGAACAGCTCTCAAAAGCAGAGCCCGGATCTGACTAGCCTCTGTACCCCAGTTCCTGGCATAGCTTCTGGCCTCGAACAGGTTTTGGATAAGGTTTGAATGAGTGATGGAGGGAATGAATGAATAGTTGCTGGACTGGAGATGGTGTCATGGAATAGGAGGCACTGAGCTGGGTCTTGAATGGATAGGATATGAGCCAACAAATCCTGAGTCCTTCTGTGGAGGAAGGCAGCCCTCAGAGTGCACAGCACAAGCAAAGGCACAGAAGCAGGAAAGCTCACGGAGGGACCAAGGACTCTGTGGAGTCTGGGCCAGCGGCCGGGTGGACGGGTGGAGCAAGGGCCTCAAGCAGGGAGAGTGAGAAACTGCAGAAACCTGGGAACAACCGCCCCGAGTACGGTAGGCATTTCCAGATCTCCAGCACTTTTCTTCCCCTAGGCAGCATCCATTAGGGAAAGAAAAACCCTGCAATCCCCAGGACTTGGCTCTCTCCCAGCCTGGGGAGAGGAACGGAGGGAGGTGAGCAGGGCTGCGTGGGCTCACACCGGAACACACTGTCTCCCTTGCAAGCACCCAATCCCCAGGCATCTGGGCAGTGATGGAACCATCAGCCTGGAAGTCATCTCGAAGAAGAAAGGGCCGTGCACTTGAGCCAGAACAGACCCGGGATCACCCTGGAGCACTCGCTACTCCTCGGGGCGGATTGGAGGCCCAGGTAGGGTCCAGGGTGACCTGGGTGGCAGGGCCAGAAGGAGCAGACAGGTCTCCAGATGCTCTGGTTCTGCATGATGACACAGCACAGAGATGGTGACGATGATGAAGGACACGGTGACCTTTTACTGAGAGCCCGCGTTGGCTGATACGGCCCTTCACACACCTCGCTGCTCTGAAATTTTGAGTGTCTTGAGTGTCTTGTACAAATGAGGGAAGGAGGCCAGGTGAGGTGCCTGGTGTCTCCAGCTGGAGGCTGAGGCTGGTTTGATCTGACACTGGCCTGCGCTGCCTAAGGCATCAGTTCTCAACCTTGGCCTGTGCATCCAACTCATCTGGAAGCTTTGAAAATAATACTGATGCCTGGGCCCCATCCCCCAAGTTTGTATTCAATGGTATGGGTGAAGGGTGATCTGGGCACTGGATTTTAAAAAGCTCCCAAGGAAATTTTAATATGAAGCAAAGGTGAAAACCGCTGGTCTCCTGCCCAAGTGCTGTTGTTGTTTTTGCCTTTTTGTTCTCATTCCTGAAATGTCCAGATCTGTGTTCAGAAATTTAGTGAAAAAAATAAAGTTAAGGAACGAGAGTTCGAAGAGCCAGCAATTTATGCAAATGAATGCAAATAAACACACACTTCCATACATATGTTTATGCAAATATTCTTGTGGTCCTTGCAAATCACTCACCCGCCTGCAAGCAGCTGCCTGTGATTTCTTGGTGAGAACCCTGG